>NC_138116.1:2095000-12095000 GCF_964146895.1 Miniopterus schreibersii
GCCTGGACACACCCAAGCCACATGGTTGCCCCCCCAACACACATGTCTCTTCTTTCTCCCTACAGACCCAGGGGCTTGCCCGTTGCCTCTCCGTTTCCCATCCCCCCACCGGCCTCTCTCCCCAGAGTAGGGAGACAGAGTGGCAGCCAGGATCCCTCTTCCCGGTGCCCCCAGGCGGATCCCACAGGGAGCTCCTGCCACGGGGCTGAGGGGGCCCCTAGGTTCCTGCAGCCCTTGTCTCCCGCCCACTGCGCCCACCGCTCCCACACGCCCTCCTTCACCCGGCGGTGGGTGGGCTGGGTGGATGGGGCCCCTCCAGGGCCACTTCCTGGGCCCCAGCATCCGGCGGCCAATCCGCTTGCTCCCGTCCATCCCTAGGGGTTCTGGAGAAGCCGCTGGAGAAGAAGTCCGGGAGGAACTACGGGCCGCCGGGCACGAAGAAGCTGATCTACTTCATCGACGACATGAACATGCCCGAGGTGGACAAGTACGGCACGGTGGCCCCGCACACGCTCATCCGGCAGCACATGGACCACGGGCACTGGTGACGTGGGCTGCGGGGGCGGGGCCGCGGCGAGGGGCGGAGCCTCAGGGCGTGGTGGGGGGTCACAGCCATGGGCAGGGTCACAGCGACCGGTGGGGCGCAGGGCCTGGCCCCTGGAAGAAGCAAAATCGACTGTTTCACAGAGAATCGATAGTTATTGAGGGTTTTTCTCTCTTTGCCTCGCGCTAGGCATTGCCGGGGGGTGGGGCTAGGGCAGGACACCAACCCCGGGCGCCCACACAGGTATGACAGGCAGAAGCTGACGCTGAAGGACATCCACAACTGCCAGTACGTGGCTTGCATGAACCCCACCTCCGGCTCCTTCACCATCGACTCCCGGCTTCAGGTAGGCGGGGATCAGGCGCCTCCCGGGGCCGCCAGGGCGTGCGGGCGGCCGAGCAGGTGAGAATAAAACCTTGCTCGGGTTCTACCACACACAAGGCATTCTGGCCGCGCGCACAGGACACCGGGCAGTGAGGACAGAATCCGCTCCCCACGCGGGCGGCCGGGCCACCAGCTGGTCCCCAAGAGCGGCCTGACGCGGGGCTGTGCTTGTTCCCGCAGCGCCACTTCTGCGTATTTGCCGTGAGCTTCCCGGGCCAGGAGGCCCTCACGACCATCTACAGCACCATCCTGTCCCAGCACCTGGCCTACCGCTCGGCCCCCACGGTGGTCCAGCGGATGAGCAGCCTGCTGGTGGCCTCGGCCCTGGGTAAGCTGGCCAGCCGCGGCCCCTCTCCTGTCGGCAGAAACCTCTGCTTTGTAAGGCCGCTGGCTGCTTCCTATTTCCCCCGGTAAATATTTTATTTATACTTTTAAATCAATATTTTTTTAAAGGATGCTATGTTTCGACAGGAGATGCTGTTAAACCCGATGGCTGGGGCGGGGGCGGGGAGCAGCAGACAGGAAAGTCAGTGGGCAGGAACGACCTACCCGTCACCAGGGTAACAGGCTTCCTCCCCCTCAGCTCTGCAGAGTCCTCCCTTAAATTGTCACCGGCTCAGAGTCCGTTTGTTTAGAAACTATACCCTAAGCTTTGCGTTTCCTGAGGCCATTAAGAGTGAATAAGGGTACATGTCTGTTTCCTACAACAGCCCTGCATCAGAAAGTCACACAAACCTTTCTTCCCACCGCCATCAAGTTTCATTACATCTTCAACCTCAGGGACCTCTCCAACATCTTCCAGGTACTGCTCTTCCAGCTCTGCGCCATGCCACCTACGGCCAAGTGTCTGACCCATAGGCGTTCTCCTCCTCTGCTTCCCTCAGGAGAGAAAGCAGTGGCCTGTGGACTGATGACAGTGATGGTGATGGTGGTGATGGTGATGGTGGTGGTGATGATGGTGATGGTGATGGAGATGATGGTGGTGATGGAGATGATGGTGGTTGTGATGGAGATGGTGGTGGTGATGGAGATGATGGTGGTGGTGATGGAGATGATGGTGATGGTGATGATGATGGTGGCGGTAATGATGGTGGTGATGATGGTGGTGATGATGGTGATGGTGGTGGTGGTGGTGATGGTGGTTGTGGTGGTGGTGATGGTGATGATGATGGTGGTGATGGTGGTGGTGGTGATGGTGGTGGTGATGATGGTGGTGGTGATGGTGGTGGTGGTGGTGATGGTGGTGATGGTGATGATGATGGTGGTGATGATGGTGATAATGATGGTGATGATGGTGGTGGTGGTGGTGGGGGTGGTGATGGTGATGGGGGTGGTGGTGATGGTGATGGTGATGGGGGTGGGGGTGGTGATGGTGATAATAATGGTGATGCTGTAATTATAGTGATGGTGGATGATGTGATGATTGATGTGATGATGGTGATGACAGTGACAGTGACATGGTTACCATGGTGATGGTGATGATAATGATGACGTTTCCTCTTATTTATTGACTGTTTAGTCTGAGCCAGGCACTGGGTTAGGCCACTTACACCCCCATTTTCTCCTCCAAACAACCTGTAGTGCTCTTACATCCCCATGTTACAGGAGAGCCTAAGGCTCAGGGAGGTGAAGTCATGCCCACCTCCTCCCACTTCAAGTGTCAGTTCAAATGTCATGTCCGCAGGGGGTCCCTCCTCATTCCCACACCCTCTCTCTCACTGCCCCTGCCTGTGTCATTCATAGCCCATCACAGTGTGTCACTTACCTTGCTTTTTGGTTTTTTGGCCCGGTTACATCTCCTACTAAAATGCAAACTCCATAAAGGCAGGGTTTGTCTTGTCACCATGTTCCCAGAGCCCAGAAGAGCTCTGGAAAATAGCGGACCCTCAAAAAGCGCCTGTTGAACTTGCCCATGTCACTTGGTTAGTAACCCGCTGAGCCGGAGCTGGACCCGGGCGGGCTGCAGGGCCCAAGCTTGTAACCCCACTGCGCTGAGGCCTTTGAGTCCGGTTCCCCCACGGTGCCTGAAGCCCTTGACCTTGTCTTGTGAGGAAAGGTCCCCCGAGTCTCTCCGGCCACAGTCACACCCTCCAGTCTCTGGGGTTTGCATGGACTTGGCAGCTGGGAGCTTCCTTGGCCCCAGGGAGACGTTGTACCAGCAGCCAAATGGCTCCTCCCGGGAAGGGACATGGCCCCGCTCCTCCCAGCCCAGAGCACGGCTGCCTTGCCTCACGCCCAGCCGAAGATGCTGAGCGTCCTGGGGGGGCAGGGGCTCTTGTTTTCCACAACAGAGGTCTTGAAAACCCCGTTTGACCTCGTCCGCCTCTGGCTGCATGAAGCGGAAAGAGTGTACGGGGACAAGATGGTTGACGAAAAAGACCAGGAGACGTTGCACCGAGTCACCATGGCGTCCACCAAGAAGTTCTTTGACGTGAGTCAAGCAACCAGGTCCCCCTGCAGAGCCTGGAAATGCTCCCAGTGGGCTCGCTGCCTGGGCCAATGGTAACCTCAGCCCTCCTGGAAGGGCCCTCGGGGGGGGGGGGAGGGACCACGTTGGGTCCCACGAAATGACTCTGCCACGTGGGTGTGCATCTGAGTGAGAAGGAATGGGCCCCTCGGTGGGTCAGGATCTGACAGCCCCCCACCGTCCACTAGGGGCGCAGAAAGGCCCCCTTGGGTCCGGGTGCTCTGCTGGAGCGTCCCGGCTGGTCTCGGTGATCAGCTTGTTTCTCATCTGATGGGGACGGACCATCCCACAAGGGGGTTTGCCCAGCTGTCCCCAGGGCTCCTGGGAACAATGGTTTGGGCCCCAGGAGACTTGACCTGGCCTCCTGAGGCACTGGCTGCTGTGTCCACGGCCTGTCCACGGCCTGCCCACGGCCTGTCCACGGAGGCCAGCCACAGAAGTACCTTATCTCTTATCTGTAGGATCTTGGCGAAGAGCTTTTATTTGCCAAACCAAATATCTTCAGCCACTTTGCTCAAGGGATCGGCGACCCCAAATACCTCCCGGTGACCGACATGGCTCGCCTGAACAAACTCCTCTCAGACGTCCTGGACAGTTACAACGAGGTCAACGCGGTCATGAACTTGGTGAGCAGGGCTCGAGCCGATAGCGTGGGCGCTTCGATGGCGCTCCCGGGCTGTGTGATTCGTGGCAAGCGCCGCCGGGGGGGTGGACGAGGCCCTGTGCCGTGGAAGGCGAGTCCACGCGAGGCCGGATGCTGAGGCGGGTGGCCCCGGCAGGTGCTGTTCGAAGCCGCGGTGGCGCACATCTGCCGGATCAACCGCATCCTGGAGTCGCCGCGCGGGAACGCCCTGCTGGTGGGCGTGGGCGGCAGCGGCAAGCAGAGCCTGTCGCGCCTGGCCGCCTACATCAGCGCGCTGGACGTGTTCCAGATCACCCTCAAGAAGGGCTACGGCATCCCGGACCTCAAGGTGCGCCCTGCTCGCCCTCGCCCCGGCCACTGCTGCTCGTTTTCCCCGGGGCTCAGCCTCCCGGTCCAAGCCCGTGGTGCACGTTTTTGGGGCCTCGCTCAGGGTCCCCATTTAAAGGTTTCCCCCCCTTGTGTATGTGATAAAACCTGCGTAACACACAGTTTAGCTGTCGAGCCCTGCAGCTCGGTGGCACTGGGCACATTCACACTGCTGTGCGGCCATCCCCACCCTCCATCTCCTGAATGCCTTGTTGTCCCAAACCGAACCTCTGCCCATTAATCGGTGACCCCCACCCTCTCCCCCGGCCCCTGGCACCCACATTCCACTCCCCGTCTCTATGGGTTTGACCGTCTAGGGACCTCACGGGAGTGGCATCACACAGCATCTGTCCCTTGGAGGCTGGTCTATTTCAACTAGTGTAATGTCCTCAGGGCCCGCCCATGTGTCAGAACTTCCTTCGTTTCTAGGGCTACGTGGCACCCCACTGTGTGGATGGGCACCCCACTGTGGACAGCCCCGCTGTGTTTGCCGTGCATCTGTGGGCAGACACGGGGGTGCCCCCCCCCGCTTTGGGCTGGAGAACAGCGCTGCTGTGCTGTGGGCAGTCTCCGCCCAGGGTTTCGCCCCTCCCTCCAGAGACCCCAGTGTTTCTTACAACGTTGATTGGGGGGTGGCATCCTGGGGGGCTGTGGGGACGCCTCCGTGCGCGTCCTCGCGGCCAGGACCCTGAGAGCGTCCCCCCGGGCGCAGACCGACCTGAGCTCGCAGTACATCAAGTCGGCCGTAAAGAATGTGCCGTCCGTGTTCCTGATGACGGACTCCCAGGTGGCCGAGGAGCAGTTTCTGGTGCTGATCAACGACCTGCTGGCCTCGGGGGAGATCCCCGGGCTGTTCATGGACGACGAGGTGGAAAACATCATCACGTCCATGCGGCCGCAGGTGAAGTCGCTCGGCATGGTCGACACCCGGGAGCTGTGCTGGAAATTCTTCATCGAGAAGGTCCGCAAGCAGCTGAAGGTACCGTCCCCGTCTCCGCGGGGCTCGGGGGCCCGGCCTGGCACCCCGTGGCCTTGGGGGGCTCGGCTCTTTAGTCTGGGTGCAAGTGGGGGCCCAGGATGTGGGAATCCGTTAGGAGAGGACAGACAGGTGGGGCTGCCTGGTGCACGGGGCCCTTGGAAGTATCTTGTGGCCCAAGGAAGAGTTTTACACACACACAGCGAGCACGTTTAAATGGGTAGGGTCACCTTGACCTCCAACACCCCCTCTTGGGGGAAGCAGGCGCAGCTAGGCTGAGGCTTCCAAGAGAAGGAAGTTCCCAGTCCTGCCAAAGGGACCCCAGCGCAGTCTCTTGCATCTCGGACCCCAGGGAGTCCCAGCTCCTCTGGGGATCAGCTGCGGTCCTTGGGGGCCTGGAGGAGGCTCTGTGTCCCCGGGGACCAGACCCTCTAAAGGGAGTGTGGCCCTCCCAGCGTGGACGCCCATTCCCCGCCAGTCCTCTATCCCGGCTTTTCCGTCTCCCTCTGCGAGTGTCACTTGAGAAGGGCTTGGGGCCGACCCCTGCACCTGACATCGCTGGGGAGGGTCCTGATGTCAGCTGAGCTCGTGTCTGCCGTAGGGCAGTGGCTACACTTTAAACCTGGAGGTGGGAATGGGCTCCCGGACACTTGGAGCTGAGGCCTCGCCGAGGGCTTTCCCCTCGGAATGAGCGTCCTGCCACGGGGCGCGACTGGGCCCCACGAGCAGCTCCTCCGCTCCCCACGCAGGTGATCCTGTGTTTCTCCCCCGTGGGCTCCGTCCTGCGTATCCGGGCGAGAAAGTTCCCTGCTGTGGTCAACTGCACGGCCATCAACTGGTTCCACGAGTGGCCGGAAGACGCTCTGGTGTCCGTCAGCGCCCGCTTCCTGGAGGAGACCGAGGGCATCCAGGTGAGCCCTTAGGGCCAGCTTCACAATGTGCCACTCGGGCATCGATGTGGGCTTCCAGCCCAGGATGGGCCTTCTAGGATCTGGGTGGCCCACTGCTGGCACCAGCAGGGCCACAGAGCAGATGCCACGGGAGCGAGTGTTGGATGAGCACATTTCCAAACTAACCAGAATGAAAATTACTATCGCCTGGTCCGTGCCGGGGCGGGGCTCCCAGTACCTGTCCTCGGGCAGGGGGGCGGGCCCCGTGGTGGGAGACATGGCCCTGGTGTGAACCGAGGGCGGAAGAGGCTGGTGACGGAGTTAGTGGAACCCGGGCCCAGCTAGGAGATGCACAGTGGATGCTGCCAAATGGCCCAGGTTCCTCGCGCACATTGGCGGGCGCTTCGCTGCCGGGGGTGCAGGTGTGAGTGTGTGACACACGCGGAGAGAGAACAGCAATGAGCTCCGCTGCGCCTGGCACGGAGCCCAGCCCTTGGGGGTGCGGTGTCAAAGCCCCACAGGCCCGCTGTCTCCAGCCTCGTTTGACGGTGGAACCGCCGAGGCTGAGAAAGGGGCTGCGTCTCATCCAGGGTCCCCCGGCGAGTGAGGGAAGCCCCACCTTGCTGATCCACTGTGGCCAGTGCCCTCCTCCCCTGGGCCCCTCCCAGGGCCAGGGACCCCCCCCCCCCCCCGCAGGAATGGGGTCGCGCCCTGCAGCGAACGGGGCCCGAGGGCCCGTCTTGCCTTTGCAGCCGGAAGTCAAGACCTCCATCAGCCTGTTCATGGCCTACGTGCACACCACCGTCAACGAGATGTCCAAGGTGTACCTGGCCATCGAGAGGCGCTACAACTACACCACGCCCAAAACCTTCCTGGAGCAGATCAAGCTCTACCAGAACCTGCTGGCCAAGAAGAGGGCGGAGCTGGTGGCCAAGATCGAGAGGCTGGAGAACGGCCTGATGAAGCTGCAGAGCACGGCTTCTCAGGTGGGGGGGCAGCCAGGACTGGGGCGGGCGGGGTCAGGGGCCCGGGGTCAGCAGGGCAGCCCAGCCGGTCGCTGCGTTTTCCCAAATATATCTTCCAGGCCGGGTCCTGGGACAGAGCTCCCAGGCGAGGATGGTTACAGCAGCTGAGCAGCCTCCCTGTGGTAGAAATGGGCACAAAGTGGGGAGAACACCCCACCCTGTCACTTACTAGTTCCCAGCAGCCCTCCCGCCGGGCCAGGCCCGGGCCTCACGCATCCCCGCTCCCGGGAGGGCTGTGTCCCCGGCTCCAGGCTTCCTCTCGCTGCTGCTCCAGCCTCCCCAGAGCTCTCTGGCACCCGGATTCTGCTGACCTGTCTTAATCAGGCCACCCCGACTGTCAATTCCCCGAGCCACGGGACTGTGTCTTGTACTTGTGACCCTGTGTGTACAGTTGGCGTTCAATACGTGCTTACCTTAGAGAAGTTTGAAAGAGGCATCGAAATGTGCTTCAGGGCCCTCTGCTCGGCCCCGTGGCCGCCGGCCGGTCCACGTGGGGGGCCCGGGCTGCCCCCTCACGGCGTCTCCTCCCCCAGGTGGACGATTTGAAGGCCAAGCTGGCGATTCAGGAGGCTGAGCTGAAGCAGAAGAATGAAAACGCGGACAAGCTGATCCAGGTGGTGGGAGTGGAGACAGAGAAGGTCAGCAAAGAGAAGGCCATCGCCGACGAAGAGGAGGCCAAGGTGGAAGTCATCAACAAGGTGGGCGGATGGCCCGGCCCCCGGGGGCGGCTGCACGCGTCTACGCCGCGGGGCTCCCCGGGGAGGCCTGGGCAAAGGCTGAGGAGCCCCAATCCAGTGGGACCCCCCCACCGGAAGCCACGCTCCTCACATTGCTGCCCCCAGGCCACGGAGGCAGCAACCCCGGGAGCTGGTGAGAAATGCAGGTTCCTGGGCCCGCCCCCTTCCCTGGGCTGGATCGTCAGCATTCTAACCAGAGGCTGGGGCCCCTGAGCGCGTTAAGGTTTGGGGAGGCTGCACTGGAGCCCCGGTGCTCGGACGCACTGCACCAGGAGCCCCCGAGGCTCTGATGTCACCGGCAGGTGGGCTCCTAGCTGGAGTCCTTGTCACGGTTGGTTGGTTGACCATCTCCCCTCCCTGCCTGGTTCTGTGCCATCCTCATGTGTCTGCTCCAGCGTCTAAATTAAGAGTGTCCCAGAAATTGTCCGCTGTCTCTTGAGACGGAGGATGCCCTGTTAGGCAGATGAGGAAACTGAGGCCCATTGTGGTCGGCCACGTGCTGAGGACTCAAAACTAGCAAGTGACACAGTCAGGCTCCGAGCCAGGACCCGCGTCCAGCACCCTGAGCTCTGTGACCTGCTGCCCGGTGTCTGGGCGCCCACCCCTCTCTAACCCCCACATCCGGAAATGGCCCCCCGGGTGCTCCAGGAAGAAGGCCTGGGTGTTGCCCAGCCCAGCTGGCTGGGTCCATCTGTGCCCCGGTCCCTCAGTCGTGCCCCACGCAGTCCCTAGAGCAGGTGCAGGACAGGGTTCTCTGGGAGATCCTTTGCCCTGCCTGGGGCACGACTTACAGAGACCCTCTCCTCCTGTCCCAATTCCTCCCGCCTCCCCATCATTCTCTATTATCACATAGATGCTGTTTCTTATTGATAGACACCAAGCTGCTACGGGTTTGTCTGCTTGGCACCCACAGGTTCAGAGGGGCTCTTCCTGACCCAAAGAATAAGTGAATGTGTGCAGGCAGGAGTGAATGTGCGCCCGAATGAATGAATGAATGAATGTGTGCCTGAGTGAATGAATGAATGAGTGAATGTGCGCCTGAGTGAATGAATGAATGAATGTGTGCCTGAGTGAATGAATGAATGAGTGAATGTGTGCCCGAATGAATGAATGAATGAGTGAATGTGTGCCCGAATGAATGAATGAATGTGTGCCTGATGAAGGACGCTCTCGCCTTCTTAAGGGGAGGCTGAGCTGTATCCCTGAAATGTTCCCAGAAACGCTAGGCCTCACAGCCGGGGTGGTCTGCCTGGCCCCGGGTTCCCCACAGCCTGGAAGCTGGGGCCAGTGGGAGCAACAGCTCCCATTCCCGGATCCTAAGTCAGCGATTGCGGCCTGAGTGTTGAGGGGCAGGGGCCAAGGAGGCAGGAAGGAGGAAGGTGGGCTCCGGGCGGTGACTGGAGCCTCAGTGAGCATGAGGGGAACCCGCAGCGGGCCCCCCTCTTCACCCCCCCTCGCTCCCTCGCAGCCCCGGCCCGGGCTCCCCCCGCATGCGCCTCCCAGACAGGCACCCAAGTTGATCTCTGCTGTCCGGCTTCCTTCCAGAATGTCACCGAGAAGCAAAAAGCTTGTGAAACGGACCTGGCCAAGGCGGAGCCGGCCCTGCTGGCCGCACAGGAGGCCCTGGACACCCTGAACAAGGTGAGAGAAGGAAGCGGGGCCCCGGCCCGAGTGAGGGGAGAGGGGAGGCCCCGGCCGTGGTCCGGTGGTGGCTCAGCCCCAGCAGGCTCCCTGGGGTCGTCCCCGGGGCCTCCGGGTCCCCCGTCAGGTCGGTCCCCACCTGTCGTTCGCAGAACAACCTGACAGAGCTGAAGTCCTTCGGGTCCCCGCCGGACGCCGTGGTCAACGTCACGGCCGCCGTCATGATTCTGACGGCGCCCGGGGGCAAGATCCCCAAGGACAAGAGCTGGAAGGCGGCGAAAATCATGATGGGCAAAGTGGACACGTTCCTGGACTCCCTGAAGAAGTTTGACAAGGAACACATCCCCGAGACCTGCCTGAAGGCGTTCAAGTGAGTGGGGCTTGGCCGCGGCCTGGGGCTCCCTCAGCCCTGAGTCCTGTCGGGGGCCTGCGTCCAGGCGCTGCTGTGAGGCCCCCGAATCTCCCGCTCGCCCGAGCGGGGCAGGGCCTCGGCTGCTGGGCAAGGCGGGACCCTGCAGACGGTTGGCGGCGGCCCGGGCAAGTCTGGCCGCCCTGCAAGTGCACCGGGCCTGGAGGGACCCAGTCACCCCGGCCGGCAGTGCTGCCCCTGGGTGGGGGGCATGGGAGGGGTGTATGGGGGCACTGCCACGTTTTACCCGTAAACCCCAACGTGCCAGCCCTTGCGTGGCTCTCCGCTCCTGAGCACGCCAAACCCACTGTTCATATCTCACGTGGCCCCTGCCTGCCCCCCCCCCCCGGGGCAACCCTACCCCAGGGTCTGCTTGACCCTGACTGAGAAAGAGCCACTCCCGTGACCCCAGTGACCCCAGGCGAGAACCCCCACGTCTCCCAGACCCCATCTGCTGAGGAAGAGGCCTGGGTGACAGAAAAGCATTTGATGGATAAAGAATAGTTTAAAGTGTAAGAGGAAAGCCTGGGAAACCCCGCCAGGCCCGCCCCCGGGGAGCAGCCACTGCCAGCACTGAAGGAGCTTCGGTCTTTTTTCTAAAGTTTCTTTCCAAAGTTGAAATAATCCTGTATCCATGCAATTATTTGCTCTGCTTTTCTTTTTTTACTTAACGTTGTTAAGGTGAAAAAAACACTTCCCTGTGCTATTAAAACACTTTGCCAGCCTCACGCCCAACAGCTGCGCCGTCTCCCCGCTGCTCCCGCAACGTCCGTGTGTGCGAAACAGGCAAACCCGGGGCCACGTCAGCCTGAACGAGCGTCGCATACTCCAGGGGCCAGAATTCTGTGTCCCCCTTTCCCTTCTTCCTGTAACACTGAGACCAAAAAAATAAATTCAGCCCTCGCTGGATCCCTGTGGTCAGCGGCCGGAGCCTCACAGGGGCTGCCGTGGGAGGAGACTGCGTCGGCCCCGTCCTGCGGAGCCCAGGCCGGCTGCCCTGTCCCCTGTCCCCTCTCCAGGCCCTACCAAGGCAATCCGACCTTCGACCCTGAGTTCATCCGCTCCAAGTCCACGGCGGCCGCGGGCCTGTGCTCCTGGTGCATCAATATCGTGCGTTTCTACGAGGTCTACTGCGACGTGGCCCCCAAACGACAGGCGCTGGAGGAGGCCAACGCCGAGCTGGCCGAGGCCCAGGACAAGCTGTCTCGGATCAAGAACAAGATTGCAGTGAGTGCCCGGCTGCCCGGCCGGCACCAAAGCCACGGCCCGCTCGGATGGGCGGTGCCTCCGATGGAAGGGGGTGGCCTTGGCTGCTGCCTTGGTGGCGAATCACTCGGCCGCTCGAGACAACACACGCGGGCGGCCGTGGGGACCCGACCCACCGCGAGGCCGCCGTGTGCCCTGCCCTCTGGGCAGCCCTGCCCCTGACCCGCCTCCGCAGGGGGCAGCTGCTGCTCTCGCCCACCCCAGGACCCCCCATCGTGTTCTTCCAGGAACTCAACGCCAACCTGAGCAACCTGACGTCGGCATTTGAGAAAGCGACAGCGGAGAAAATCAAGTGCCAGCAGGAGGCCGACGCCACCAACAGGGTGATCTCGCTGGCCAACAGGTAGCTGGCTCCGCCCCGCCGACCCCCCTCCCCGCCCTCAGACCCCCTGCGAGGGATGAGCCCACAGACCGGCCTTTGGAGGAAGGAGAAGCCCCGGCGGAGGCAGCAGGTCCAGGCTTTTGCTCTCTGGGCGCCAAGTCCTGAGGATAATCAGGACGACCTCCCAGAGCTGGTGACGTCTCCCCAGGGACCCCGCGTGTCCCTCGACTTCAGGAAACGTGACCTCTCGCAGTACAGGATCCCGCCCCCCGACCCGCCTGAGACGCGGTCGCCCGGACCACGCTGGGGAGGCCGGCAGGGTCATCGCCCGCTGTCTCCTGTGTCCCGTTCCCACGGCTCTAGAGCCAGGCCGTCCGGCGGGACACGAAGCGACCACGCTGCCCTTCAGAGTCCCGCGTTGCCGCCTTGAAACAGTAGAGGGACGCGGATGAAATTGATTTTGACGATGTATTTTATTTAACCACAAATCTGATCATTCCCACAAGCGATGAGTGATCAGTGACACGTTTTATATGCTTGTTTTCTTTTTTCTTTTTTTTAAAGACTTTTTATTTTATTTTTTCAGAGAGAGAAGGGAGAGGGAGAGAGAGAAACATTGATGTGAGAGCGAAACGTCGATCGGCTGCCTCCCGCACGCCCCTCCTGGGGCCCGAGGGTGCAGCCGGGCCTGCGCCCCGACGGGAATCGTCCTGGGACCTTCCGCTGCGCGGATGGCCCTCGGCCCACTGAGCCCCGCCGTCCGGGCTGTTCGCTTGCTTTCGCTCCGAGTCCTCGGAACCCCGGCGTGTTTGCACCCAGGGCTGTCCCAGGTCAGACCGGCCGTGCCCGGGCTCGCCTCCGGTGCTCCAGGCCGCCCTGGCGAGCCACACGGCTGCGCAGCTTCCTTCCCGTGTTTTCAGAAGTGAGCTCCGGAGCCTGGCGTGAGCCATGGGTACCCGGGGAAGCGGAGCTCGGGCTCCTCTGTGCCTGTCTCCAGAAAGCATCAGTGTTGCTCCCCCCAAAGCATATATTTCCCCAAATTTCCCCCCGACGCACTTTCGCTGTTGAAGCGCGGAGCGGAGTAAGGGCGCGGGGGGAGGGCACTCGCCTTGCTCTCCTTGCCGCAGCCTCGTGTCCACCCAGACGCCTGTTCCCTCTCTGACCCCGTTGACCTCTGTCCCGTCTTAGGCTGGTGGGAGGCCTGGCGTCGGAAAACATCCGCTGGGCCCAGTCGGTGAAGAACTACAAGTCCCAGGGGATCACCCTGTGCGGAGACGTCCTGCTGATCTCGGCCTTCGTGTCCTACGTGGGCTACTTCACCAAGAAGTACCGGAACGAGCTGATGGAGAGGTTCTGGGTCCCTTACATAAACAAATTAAAGGTGAGAGGCCCGTCGCTCGGGAAATCCGGGGAGGCCCCCACAGGGCGGGCAGGCCGGCAGGCCCGGCCAAACCTCCCCCGCGGTCCTGAGGCCGAGGCTCCGTCAGGGCCGCGGGAGTGACCGTCCCCTCGCAGGTGGCCGCCCGCCCACCGTCTGATTGCAGAGCCCCCGTTACCTGGACGGTGTCTTCTGTACAGCGGTGAGGCCTCGCCTGCCCTCTGAGGATGAGCGTTTCCCCTCGGCAGGTCCCCATCCCCATCACGGAAGGTCTGGATCCCCTGAGCCTGCTGACCGACGATGCGGACGTGGCCACGTGGAACAACCAGGGGCTCCCCAGCGACCGCATGTCCACCGAGAACGCAACCATCCTGTGTAACACGGAGCGGTGGCCCCTCATCGTGGATGCCCAGCTGCAAGGGATCAAGTGGATCAAAAACAAATACGGGACGGAACTGAAAGCTATCCGCCTGGGACAGAAGAGGTGCCCGGCTGCGCCCGCTCAGGGGCTGGGGGTGAAAAGGCAGAGGCCTCGGGGGTTTGCACTTGTTAAACCAGTGGACAGATCTTTCAATCCAAACACTGGTCCACAGGTGGATTTTTTTTTTTTTTTTTAAACTGGGAACGGCACCAAGAGTACAGATGTAAACTCGGGGATCTAAACCCCCCGTTACCTGTGGCTCCTGCAGGGAGGGAGCGCTGGCCCGGGCCCCGGCCTGGCTTGACTCTCACCCGGCCGCTTGCTGGCCGTGAGGCTGCAGGCTGGTCATTTTCTATTTCTTGTCTCTTGTGTGGTTTATTGGCTCGTTCCCCGTGAGGGACAGTGGCCGTAACGAAGGCCGGCGGCCCTGAGTGCCATCGGGGTGCCCAGGGGAGGCCGAGAGGGCCAGGCTTGAAGGCATTTGCCTCGGCAGCCCCCAGCGGCTCTGCCTGCCCCCTGCTCCCTGGGCCCACCGGGTGATGGACACAGAAGCCTCGGGCTCCCTCGGAAGGACAGGCTCAGGGGTATGAGCTGCCGGCCCCCCGCCGCCTCCCCTCCCGTGCCTCCTGGGGCACGTGGCTGAGCCATCACTTGGCCCCTCTGTTGCTCAGTGACCCCCCGCTGTGCCCACAGCTACCTGGACATCATCGAACAGGCCATTTCACAAGGGGACACCCTGCTCATTGAGAACATCGGCGAGAGCGTGGACCCCGTGCTGGACCTGCTCCTGGGCAGGAACACGATCAAGAAGGGAAAGTGAGTTTCTGGGTCCACCTCCGAGCTCTAAGGGAGCCCCCAGGGTGCGGAGGGAGAGGTTTGGCCCTTGTGCCCAGAACCATGCGGGGAGGGAACTTTCCCGGCTCTTCTGGGGGCAGCAGGGGCTCCCCTGAAATGCTACCAGGTGTGCCGGACCCCAGCTCGGGGGGGGGAATCACGGGGCCACATCCCAGCCGGGAATAAATACACCGTTTTATTAGTAACAGCCTCCAGGTGGGATTCTTACAGGTCACGTTTTTCTTTCTGTTTCTGTGCATTTTACGAATCTTGGACCTATTTTACTTTTTAAAAATTCAGGTGAAGTCCAATCGATGTGCTTTTCTCACATCGATGTTTCTCTCCCTCCCTCCCCCCCTTCACTCTCTCTGAAAAAAAATTAAAAATAAAATGTGCGAGTATATGTGAGCCGCCCATAAATGCCAGGCTACCTGCCTGCAGGCGCCCGGGTCAGGGGCAGCAAATAAACACGCCGAGGTCTGGCCCCTGAGAGGGCCCGGCAGGGCCTGGCTGCTGTCCAGTGGGTGACGTTAAGCCCCAAAACGTGAGCTTGACCAGAAAGCGGGGCCCCCGCGGAGGACCAGCAGACCCGGCTCTGCCCGGGAGCTTCGGGCGTGTGCCCGCGCTCCGGGCTGGGATGCCGGCGTCGTTCCGATGCCGAGGGCCCTGGGGTGGACCCGCCTGCTGCCAGTTGAGTAAATACCGTTGTAAAGATCAGAAAACGCCAGCCGGAGACGGAGCAGCTGCGCCTCACCGAAGGGTCGGCCGCAGGCCAGGGAGGGGCGTGGAACAAGGAAGGTCACAGTCCCTCCCTCGGGGTGGGACGGCCACCGGCTGGCACGGAAGGCGGCCTGCGTCCCGTCCGTGTGGCGCTCACGCACCCGCGGGAGGCCGGCTCACCCCTCCCGCACCGGCCGCCAGGTACATCAAGATCGGCGACAAGGAGGTGGAGTACCACGCCGAGTTCCGCCTCATCCTGCACACCAAGTACTTCAACCCCCACTACAAGCCCGAGATGCAGGCCCAGTGCACCCTGATCAACTTCCTGGTCACCAGGGACGGCCTCGAGGACCAGCTCCTGGCCGCGGTGGTGGCCAAGGAGCGCCCCGACCTGGAGCAGCTGAAGGTGTGGGGGCCGGAGGCGGGGCACGGCCGGGCGGTTCCCCGGGAAGGGGCGGGTCGCCCGAGGCTCCCCAGCTCTGGTCCCTCCCTTGTCACACCGAATTGTATTTCGTGCGACGTAACGAGTGTTTTCTCCCCCCACGGCCCCCCCATGTAACCCCCAATCAAAGGACGGCGTGAATGACAGGCCAGGGGTCACCGTGGCGCCCTGACAGCCTAACCCCCCACCCCGCAGCCCCCCAAGACAGGCCTGGCTGCAGCTCCCGTGTGCCAGTCGCCTCCTGGTGCTGTGTGGGCCACACTCAGGGCTCAGAGGGGCGCAGGCCTCGTGCTTCTCCCGTGGTCCCCGAGCCCTTGCACACGGTGGCCAGTGACAGGCAGCCGCAGAGGCCGGGGCAGGCGCCGCCCTGCTGGGGGCCCCCACTCTGCTTCCGCTGGGGCTCAGCCTCCCCGTTTGTTCACTCGTCCGAGCCCCGGGCCCGGGCTATGGAGGCGGGAGGTGCCCACCACCGGCTTCCCTTCCCTGTCCCTGCGCCTCCTGCAGGCGAACCTCACCAAGTCCCAGAACGAGTTTAAGATCGTCCTGAAAGAGCTGGAGGACTCCCTGCTGGCCCGCCTGTCGGCCGCCTCGGGAAACTTCCTGGGAGACACGGCCCTGGTGGAGAATCTGGAGACCACCAAGCACACGGCCAGCGAGATCGAGGAGAAGGTGGGCGCTTGCAGGCCCCGCGCCCGGGCTGCCTGCCGAGAGCCCCACAGGGCGGCCTCGGGGGGCTGAGAGCTCTGGCCAGGGCCGCCGGCCGCCTGCTCTTCGGGGCTGCCCACCCGCTGGCCTCACTCCGGCCCCTTCTCGTTGGGTTTTCAGGTGCAAGAGGCCAAAATCACAGAAATTAAAATCAACGAGGCGAGGGAGAACTACCGGCCGGCGGCGGAGCGGGCGTCCCTGCTGTACTTCATCCTCAACGACCTCAACAAGATCAGCCCCATCTACCAGTTCTCCCTCAAGGTGCACCACCCGCCCGGCGCCTCGGGCCTCGGGGGCAGCGACGGGGTGGGGCAGGGGCGGGGGGGGCGGGCAGGGAGCTGGGGTGCCGCCTGCCCGGGAGGAGAGGGGCCCCAGCCCCGCAAGCCTCCCACGCTCCCTCTGTGGCCCGTCCCAGGCCTTCAACGTGGTCTTCGAAAACGCCATCCAGAAGACGGCGCCCGCGGACGAGGTCAAACAGCGGGTGATGAACCTGACGGACGAGATCACCTACTCCGTCTACATGTACACGGCCCGCGGGCTCTTCGAGCGGGACAAGCTCATCTTCCTGGCCCAGGTTGCGTTTCAGGTAACGCGCCCCGGGCGGCAGCCCCCGCGCCCGGAGCCTGTGGGGTGGGGAGCGGCTGCTAGCGGGCGCGGGGCTCCCCGTGGGGTGAGCGAAAGGTCAGCCCCTAGACAGGGTGACGGTCCTACTGCGACAGAGTGAACGTGCTGAATGCCTCTGAACTTCAATCGGGTTAAAATGGTAAATTTTATGTTCTATGGATTTCGCCGTGATTTTTAAAAATTTTTTAAAAAGTGGAGACAACGTTTTGCCCCAACCCGAGGGGGCCGGACGGTGCTGGCCCTGCAGGCGGGGCCGTGGGGGCCTCCTACCCCTCCTGGACCCTGGCTGGGCTCCTCCCTGCGCCTCCTGCACGTGGACGTGGCCCCCCCCGTGGCCGGGCACTGAGCGGCCCCTGTGCCCCGCAGGTCTTGTCCATGAAGAAGGAGCTGAACCCGGTCGAGCTGGACTTCCTCCTGCGGTTCCCCTTCAAGGCCGGGGTGGTGTCGCCCGTGGACTTCCTGCAGAATCAGGGGTGGGGCGGCATCAAGGTGGGTGGAGGCCGTCCTCTCCGCCCGCTCCCCCCGGGGGTGTTCACAAGCCCGACAGCTGCGAATCAGCAGCAGAACCAAGGCCCCAGGGCGATGGGCCGCCCGCCCGCCAGCCCCCGGGGCCTCCGCTTTCCTGTCCCAACGCGGCCCCGCGCCCCCCGCGCCACAGCTCTCCCGCCTCCAGTTCCCAGGAAAATGCAAAATGTCCAGGTCGTCCCTCAGACTCCTGGGCGCACACAGGCGGGGGCCCCTGGTCCAGAACCTTCAGGAGAAGCCGCCAGACTCGCTCCCCAGATCAGAGCCCCCCTCCCAGGTCCCTGCCCCCCGCTGGTTGGGGTGTGGCCCGTGGTCTTGGTGACGACGGGCCCTACAGCCATCCTTGTGCCGGCGCCTGGGCTCCTCCGAGGGGACATTGTGGGGGGCAGGGCTGCGGGAGGGAGGCGGTGGACAGGGGAGACCGGAGGGTCGCCTGCCCCCAGGCCCTCTCGGAGATGGATGAGTTCAAAAACCTGGACAACGACATCGAAGGGTCCGCCAAGCGCTGGAAGAAGCTGGTGGAGTCGGAGGCACCCGAGAAGGAGATCTTCCCGAAGGAGTGGAAGAACAAGACGGCCCTGCAGAAGCTGTGCATGGTCAGGTGCATGAGGCCCGACCGCATGACCTACGCCGTCAAGTGAGCGTGGGCCTGGGCGTCGGGGGGGGGGGGAAGCGGGCCCCGTCGCCCCGAGGCCATGGCCGCCACCACGGAGAGGCAGGCTCTGTGAGGCCCCCGGTCCACGGGGGAGCGGGGCCCAGAGGAGTGGAAGGGTTGGCCTGTGTGGGGGCAGGCGGGACCCACCCGGTCCACCCGGTTCCGTCTCCGAGTTCTCCTGAGCTCTCTCCGTCTAAGAAGGTGGTCGGCCGGCGGGACCCTTGGCCTCTGCCAACCTGGGCGAGGAGGGTGCCCGGGGTTAGGTGATGGAGAAGCAGGGCCCCCACGGGAGCCTCCGAGGTTAAAGAAAAGAAGTGTGGGCACCAATGGCCTCCGTGGCCGCACAGGCGGAGTCCTTTGAGCGTGTCATGGGGAGAAAACCGCTGAGTTAACACACGTGAAACCGGGCGGTGACCTGGGGAGGGAAACGGAGGCTGACCCTGGGAGCAGCGGTGTCCTCGGCAGGGGCGTGGGCAACCAAGACGCCAGGCGCACCCGGCCAAGCTCTGGCGTTCCTGCAACGTGGGGGGGAAGCAGGAGCACCGCCCTCATTACGCAGAGGGCGTGTGGCCCCAAAGCAAGGAAGCTCTGACTGACGGCCAATGGTAACAGCAACCCCGGGCGCATGGGGCCAGGTGGACAGAGCCCGGGGCTTGGGACGGAGCCGGCTTGTGTGAAGAAAGGTGTTTATGGGAAGCCCCTTCTTTCCCCGTGGCCTTCTGATCCACGTTTCG
Organism: Miniopterus schreibersii; assembly: GCF_964146895.1. Lineage (NCBI taxonomy): Eukaryota > Metazoa > Chordata > Mammalia > Chiroptera > Miniopteridae > Miniopterus > Miniopterus schreibersii. The sequence goes on from NC_138116.1 coordinate 2,113,709, forward strand.
TGGTCCTTGGAGAAAATGGCTGTGATCCCAGCTTCCTTCCTCCGCAACGCCCCCACCCGGCCCCCACCCAGCCCCGCGGGAGACGACCAAGACTCAGAGGCCGGTCTGCGTCCGGCTCCTTTTTGCCGCCCCGGTCGGGGCAGCAGATGGGAAACGTGCGGGGGACAGGGATTCACTGAAACAGAGCCCTCCCCGGAGCACGCAGGGCGGCCCGCCCCAGCCGCAGCGCGTCTCCGCCCGTGTCCCTCCGGGGGCCTCGTGCGCCTTTGGGAACAGGCGGCCGCTCCCGGCGCCATCGCGCCTCCACGCCCGCCCGCCGGCCGCTCTAGGAGCCCGCTGAGGGCGCGGGGGCAGACGCAGTCCAGGCGGGGGGACGGCCCGCACCCCCCCCCGCGCGGGGGGGGAAAGCAGGCCCTCCTGCGCCTCAGAGGGCCCTGCCCCGGCCGCGCTCACCGGCTCCCGCTTCCCGCAGGAACTTCGTGGAAGAGAAAATGGGAAGCAAGTTCGTGGAGGGCCGGAGCGTGGAGTTCGCCAAGTCCTACGAGGAGAGCAGCCCCTCCACCCCCATCTTCTTTATTCTTTCCCCGGGGGTCGACCCGCTCAAGGACGTGGAGTTCCTGGGTAAGTGCGGCGGCCGCCGCGGGCCTGTCGCCGGGAAATGCCGATCGAACCACGGTCAGGGCCCGGCCGGCGTGGCTCAGTGGCTGAGCGTGGCCTAGGAACCAGGAGGTCACGGTCCGATTCCCGGTCAGGGCGCACGTGCCCGGGCTGCGGGCTCGATCCCCAGCAGGGGCCGGGCGGAGGCAGCCGATGGGCGATGTTTCTCGCTCTCTCAATCTCTCTCCCTTCCTCTCTCTGAAAATCAGTAAAAACATTTTTATAAATTTTTAAAAAGCCACAGTGACGTGACACCTGGCGCCCACTGGGCCGGTTACTGTTCAAAACAGAAAGTGGGGGCGGCGGGGAAACAGCCCTGGTGCCCCGCTGGTGCTGCCCCCGTGGAGACGGCCCGGCGGCTCCCCCGTGAGCCGCAGGTAGTCACGCGTCGCCCAGCAACGCCGCCCTGGGCGCGGACCCCAGAGGGACTGACGCGGGCGGTCAGACAGGCGCTTTGCAGGGATGTCCATTCGCAACAGCCGACAGGCAGGTGCAGCCCAGATGCCCCTCCACTGGCGGGGCGGTAACCACGGCGCGCTTGGTCCGCACGGCGGAATATCGCTCGCCCCAAAAAGGGAGCGGAGCCGGACACGCTGCCCCGTGGGTGAGCCTGGGAAACATGCCAAGGGCACGAGGCCAGAGACTGAGGCCCCACGTTATGTGATTCCGTTGATGTGAAACTCGCAGAACCGGTAAATGCGCAGGCCGGGGGCCGCGGTGGGGCTGGAATGTTCTGGGACCGGGGAGAGGCTGCCCGGCCTGGTGACCGCATTGCTTGTCCCTGAGTCGTGCACGTTAAGATGCTGTTTAAAGCGGTAACTTGGGAGCGGTGTGCGTTTTACCACAATGAAAACAAGCGGGGGGCGCGTGCGGAATACCCAGCCAGCCGCGCCTTTGTCATGTGATCGTCCCCCAGCTCTTCCCGTTTTCCTTTCCTTTAGGGAAAAAACTGGGGTTTACCATCGACAACGGGAAACTCCACAACGTGTCCCTGGGGCAGGGGCAGGAGGTGGTGGCCGAGAACGCCCTGGATGTGGCCGCAGAGAAGGGACACTGGGTCATTCTGCAGGTGGGGGCGCCGCCTCCAGCACGGGGCTCCAGCACCCGGGGGGCACAGCGTCGGCCTGAGGCCTGGGAGACAGCGGGCACGGGCTCACGGTCACAGACAGGCAGGCGGAGCCCACACTGAGTTCCGCCCTGCCCGGGGCCAGCTGCGTGGCCTGGGGCCATCGGGTGACAGCGTGGGCTCTTCGGTGTGAGAAAGACACGGGGCTTTATGCCTGAGATCCCTAAAGATATATTATTTCCAACACAAGAACGCTAGTGACAAAGTCGCCTCCCGCTCCAAGCCCACGGCCGGGAGGCTGCGCGTCACTTTTTGGGCGAACCACAGCGCGGCCCCCCCACCCATCCTGGGTCCCGCGGCCTCCCGGCCCCGCTTCACTCCAGCGGCCCCACCCGCACCTCCAGGCCACCCAGCTCCCCCAACCCCGCCGTGGGGCTGACCTCCACCCAGGGGCCTCTCCTGTCACCTCTTGGTAAAAACGCCCAGAGGAGGGCTGGGACCGTGTAGTGCCGGCCTCGTGCCCGCAGAAGGCGGGAGGGACTCGCTCAGTAAAGGCTGGCGTCTGGGAATCCACGCGGGGGCTGCGGCTGCTTCGCTGACACTGCTCTGCGTGCCCGGCGCCCGTGAGGGTGGGCGTCAGGGAGGGGCGTGCGGGGCAGTTGGGAAGAGCCCGGCCGGGCACGCAGCCGAGCGGCCCGTCCTGTGGGCCCGGGGCAGGGAGGAGCGTGTGTGGGCGCTAAGCCCCCGTCTTGGCCGCAGAACATCCACCTGGTGGCCCGCTGGCTGAGCACCCTGGACAAGAAGGTGGAGCGGTACAGCGTCGGCAGCCACGAGGACTACCGCGTGTTCATCAGCGCCGAGCCCGCCCCCAGCCCCGACTCCCACATCATTCCCCAGGGCATCCTGGAGAACGCCATCAAGATCACCAACGAGCCGCCCACGGGCATGCACGCCAACCTGCACAAGGCCCTGGACCTCTTCACCCAGGTAGGGCGGCGGCCCTCCAGCGCGCGCCCGGGGCCCACCCCCAGCCTGAGCGGCCCCGGGGCACCCAGGGCGAACGGGGTCCCTGGGCCTGCAGAGCCGAGGGTCAGACCGGAGCTCTGAGGGCGATTTCTCGGGCTTTCTCCATCCACACCAGCACAGCGCACGCACTCACGTACACACGGCATGCTCACACATGCACGCATGCACACGTGTGCACACACATGCTACTGAGCACCCTGGCCCACCCCCACAGCAAGACTGCACCCACTGTTTTGTTTAGTTCATTAATCTTCATCTAGGATATTTTTTCCGTTGATATTTTAAGGGAGGGAGGGAGGGGCAACGTGAGACACATGGATCGGTTGCCTCCCTCAAGGTTGGGGCTGGGGATCAACCTGCAACCCAGGCCCGTGACCTCGACCGGGAATCGAACCTGCGACCCTCGGGGGCTCTCACCATTGCCACACGGGCCAGGGCTGGGCCCGTTGTTTTGAAGGGTGTGGGATGCCGTTTGCATGGAAGCCGGAGGCATGTCGGTAGTTCACTGTCAGCCCTGAAGTGTCCCATGCTGGGGATATTTTATTAGGAAGCCAGTGGTTCAACTTGTGATCGGCACCTAAGTGACAAAACTCACAATCACGGTCTGAGAGCTCTCGCCCAGGCCTTGCAGGCCCAGAGGCTTGAGGGACGGCCCAGAGCAGTCAATGGCTCAGCCCCACCCCACCCGCCACCCCCACCCTCCGGTCCCAGCTGGCGGCCCTGCGGGGCCCCTGACCTGGAGGGTGCGCCCCGCAGGACACGCTGGAGATGTGCTCCAAGGAGATCGAGTTCAAGTGCATCCTGTTTGCGCTCTGCTACTTCCACGCCGTGGTGGCCGAGAGGCGCAAGTTTGGGGCCCAGGGCTGGAACAGGTCGTACCCCTTCAACAACGGGGACCTCACCATCTCCATCAACGTGCTGTACAACTACCTGGAGGCCAACCCCAAGGTAAGGGGGTCCTGGCGCCCGGCTCAGTCCCCCGTCCCGCCCGCCCGCCCGCCCTCTTTGTTCCTGGTCTGTGTCTGAGAGACGTTGTGTCTGAGCCACGTGGCTGACGAGCCTGAATCGTCAGGGTGGCCTTGAGCCTGCCGCCGTGATGGGATGATCGGCATCCAGTCCTCGGCCGCCGCCTCCTGCAGGGGTCAGCGTCGGGAGCGTTTCTGCTGTGGCCACACTCCGCGGGGGCCAGGTGTCCTGCACCCGAACAGGGGCTTCTCCCAAAAATCCCGGGACCCCTGGGTGCCTGAGCCGGCCCCCAGGACAGGCTGACGCCCGGTCAGTGTCTGGAGACCGAGCCCAGGTGCAGCGGGAGGAAAGTGAGGAAGGACACTTCCTGTCGCTTTTATTGAGAATGAAATGAGTCATCAGAGGTGGGGTGGCAAACACATGAAATGAACCCCCAAGATGACCAAGCAGAGGACAAACGCTCGGTCACCCAGCAACAATTTAGAGAATAGTAACAATCTGACCGAAAAGCCGTGAGACCAAATGAGACAGCTGATGAATCAGCAGTTCCGTGAACTTGAACTTGCCAATATTCCGTAAACAGCGGCTTCGGGCAGGAGCTGCGGCGGCCACGGGGCTGCCCCGACACCCGCCCGGCCCTTCCAGGGGCGGCCGTCCCCGGGAGCGCGAGCGTGCGGACGCGGCGGTGGCTGGGCGGGTGCCGTGAGGTCCCACGCCCGCTCCGCCCGGCGCGGTGGCTGGCCACCGGCCACACCAGCCACACGTGGCACGCGGCGAGTCTAGGCAGACGGGTGAAATACACCCTGGGTTTCAACAAGTTGGTACAAACAAAAGAATGTGAAACATCTTAGTGATGATGTTTACGCTGATACCTTTGGAATAAACTTTTTACTTGAGTGGCTGCTAGGAAATTGGAAATGGCACGTGGCTGTCGTTTGTGGCTCCGTGACACTTGATGGACGGCGCTGTGCGGGAGGGACTGTTACGTGCTAGGGGTGTGGGTGCTAGAGAACAGGCCCCTGGCTTTGCCAGGGAGGCCCCACGGGCTGGGCAGGGTTTGGGGAGTGGAGGCTGAGGAGCGGGCATCTCCCCGGCAGCCGAGGGGCTGGCAAATTGGTTGACGCGGCTGGACTGCGGGACCCGGACGGGCAGGACGGGTGTGTCTGCCGAGCCGTGCCACCTGCCCGTCTTTGCTCCCTGAGCCCTGGGGAGCCCGTGTTCGGGTCGGTGTCCCTGCTCGGAGCAGACCTGGGTAAGAGCTGCTGGGAAAGGAGGAATTCACAAGGAAACCGAGCCGGGCACCTTCCGTGGGATCCAGAGAAGACCCACTTGAATGAAGGCCTGACGAGCTGGCCAAAAAGACACATGGAATAAAATAAAAACATTTTAAAAATTAAAAAGAAAAAAACCCTAACAGCTAATTTCAGATCCAACAGCAACAATAAAAATTAAAAAAAAAAACCAAGGTGAGCCCGGCCGGGCGAGGCTCAGGGGTTCGACCTGGGGTCCAGGAGACCGCGGTTCGAGTCCCAGTCAGGGCACAGGCCCGGGTTGTGGGCTCGATCCCCAGTCAATGACCCATCACTGATGTTTCTCTCTCTCTCCCTCCCTCTCCCTTCCTCTCTCTAAAATCAATAAAGATATATATATATTTTTTTAAAAAACCACAAAAAACAAACAGAAAAACCAAGGTTGAATGAAACTGCTTTGCTGAGAGTAGGCGTGGAGGGAAAGGGCCACAGATGGCCCCACGTCCCGGAGCGTGGGTAACAGAAGAACCGGCAGAGGGGCCAGCTGGGGCCAGAGGGGGACCCGGGGGTCAGGGGACCCGGCAGAGCTCCGCCGAAGTCACAAAGTGCAGAGAGAAGGCCGTGGGCAGAGGGCCAGGGGCCGCCCGAGGCAGACAGAACCGCGGTGGGTGTGGGGGAGGTGAGCCTCGGCCGGCGGGCGGGGAACAGGCCTCGCCCCGACGCAGACAGAAGGCGGCCGGCGCACCCTCCCCTCCCCTCACCGCCGCCTTCCCTCCCCAGGTGCCCTGGGATGACCTCCGCTACCTCTTTGGGGAAATCATGTACGGCGGCCACATCACGGACGACTGGGACCGCCGGCTGTGCAGGACCTACCTGATGGAGTACATCCGGGCGGAGATGCTGGAGGGGGAGATCCACCTGGCCCCGGGGTTCCAGATCCCCCCCAACCTGGATTACAAGGTGAGGAGAGCTTTCCCAGCGACGGACCCCGGGTTAACCCTGAGCTCGCTCTGTGACGCACGGTGACAGAGGCTAAGGCCCCCGCCCCCGGCCCTTCTCAGGGTTACCACGACTACATCAACGAGAACCTGCCCCCCGAGAGCCCCTACCTGTACGGCCTGCACCCCAACGCGGAGATCGGTTTTCTGACGGTTACCTCCGAGAAGCTGTTCCGCACCGTCCTGGAGATGCAGCCCAAAGAGACGGACTCGGGCACCGGCACCGGGGTGTCTCGGGAGGAGAAGGTGGGGGAGACTCCCCATCCGCCCCGGCAACAGGGGAGGGCAGGGCCCGAAACCCGGGGTCACGAGAGGTGCGCGCCGATTCGCAGCAGCCCCTCGGAACCTGTTAGCAACCCCAGACCTCGGAATCAGCAACTCCGGGCGGACGCTGCAAGCTCGCCGTCGGGTCCCGGAGGGGCGCTGGCACGGCTCACGGGCCTCAGGAGGGGCAGGGGGCCCCCAGGTGGTCTGGCAGGGTCCCCACGGCCTTCTGAGTTCACTGGCTGCGCCCGAGGGAGCACCTGCCGGTCCCTGACCGCGCCTCCTGCGCCCCGGAGACCCTGGGAGAGCAGCCTCGGCTCCTACGGGCAGTCCCCCCAGAGGAGCGTAGCCGAGGGCAGTGGGCAGACCCCAAGAACACCCACGGCCGCTGAACAGCTCCGAGGAGGGATAAATCCTCAGCCGCCTGGGCTACCTCCGCCGTGGCGGGAGCTGTGTGCCCCTTTGCGCTTTGCAACACATCCTGGGCGAGTTCTGTTGAAAACCAGCTAAGCCGTGGGCTTCCCGGTGAATGGAGCAAACTCTCGACTGGAAGCCCCTCGGCCCTGGTCTAGTGATTGAAACCAGAAGCCCACTGATGGCCGGGCGATGGGCCCGACCGCCGTGTGGGCCTCTCCTCGCGGTCCCGGCAGACAGTCGGCAGGGAGGACAGGGTCACATCACATCCCACGACCCCCGGGCGATCCCACGGGGAGGAAGCTGGTGCCTGCCTGCGGGTATCCGGCTGGGGCGGCCTGATGCTACCCTGACCGCGGCCACCTGGCCTGGACAATGGGGCCAGGACTCCCCTCCCCTCGCCAGCTGTGGTCCGGTTTTTCCGGGGGCTCCGTCTGTCTTTGTTCCCAGGTTTGGGGCTGTGAAGGGGGACAGGCTCCCTGGGGGGCGGGGGCCGCGCAGGTGGTGACCGGGCTGCGGGCACTGACCCCCAGGTGAAGGCCATACTGGACGAGATCCTCGAGAAGATCCCGGAGACGTTCAACATGGCCGAGATCATGGCCAAGGCGGCCGAGAAGACGCCCTACGTGGTGGTCGCCTTTCAGGAGTGCGAGCGAATGAACATCCTCACCAACGAGATGCGCCGCTCGCTGAAGGAGCTGAACTTGGGGCTGAAGGTAAAGGGATTATGGGCCAGCTGGGCCCGGACACGTGACACAGGGACCTGGCTCGCCACCAATGTGCCATCTGGGCCCAGGGACGTGACGTGGGAATCGGGCCGGCCGACTCACCACCTCAAATGCAGAACCACCAAGCACCTCAGGCCACGGGACACCCCTCGGCATTGCCCCCCATTCCCTGGTCTGGAGCTGTGGGCGTCCAGAACCGGCTGTGGAGGTCATCTGGACTGTTCCCGGCAGGAGGCACTAGCATGGCCCCTTAGGACGTCTGCAGAAGTGCCTCGGTGCCCCACACCCCGTGTGAAAATGCATTCTCAGGACACACGTGGGCGGTGCTCCCCCGCCTTGCCCAGAGCCCGTGAAACAAGGCCCGTGACTGACGGGGTCTGCTCCACGCCGAGGGGCACAGCCTGGGGCCCCAGCACCTGTCTGTCCGTCCCTTAGGGGGAACTGACCATCACGACTGACATGGAGGACCTGTCCACGGCCCTGTTCTACGACACCGTGCCCGACACGTGGATGGCCCGGGCCTACCCCTCCATGTTGGGCCTGGGGGCCTGGTACGCCGACCTGCTGCTCCGCATCCGGGTAAGGATGGGGTCCCCGGGCCTCAGGAGCATGGCTGTGAGGGGCAGTGTGTCCGTGAAGGGGAGCTGTCCCCCCAGATGTCTGGGGGCCCCACTGTCCCGACCTTTGTCAGAGCAGGGCCAGAAGGACCTGGTCCCCCACCCAGACACCCAACAGCGGGGGCCCTTCCCCCTGAAGGGAGAGAAGAGCAGGCTTCAGGCAGTAGCAGCATCCGCAGACACAGTGCTCTCATCACCAGGGCTCCGAAAGCTCAGGCCCTGGCCCGTGTGGCTCAGTGGTCAGAGCATCGGCCTGTGGACTGAAGGGTCCCGGGTTCGATTCCAGCCGAGGGCACGTATCTGAGTTGCAGGCTCGACTCCTGGTCCCTGCTGGGGTGTGTGTGGGAGGCAACCAATCGATGTCCCTCTCATATTGATGTTTCCATCTCTCCCTCTCCCTTCCTCTCTCTGAAATCAATAGAGATGTTCTTAAAAAAAAAACAAAAACCCTTCGATGTTAGAAATCCAATGCCAAGTATGAATTTTAAATCGGGAAAATTACATCCAGGCTTTAAGCACTGTTTAAACACTGTGTGTTCTTTGGCTCGCCTTTTAAAAAACTCCTTTTCAATTTAACATATGAGCAAACCTACGTGTGTCCCCTCATGGGAAACGAGCGACGGGAAGCTGCGTCGCGGGCTGAGCTCCCGTAGGGCCCCGGTGCTCCGCTGAGAGGCCGCCTTCCCTCGCAGGAGCTCGAGGCCTGGACCACGGACTTCGCCCTGCCCACCACCGTGTGGCTGGCCGGCTTCTTCAACCCCCAGTCCTTCCTCACGGCCATCATGCAGTCCATGGCCAGGAAGAACGAGTGGCCGCTGGACAAGATGTGTCTGTCGGTGGAGGTGACCAAGAAGAACCGGGAGGACGTGACCGCCCCCCCGCGAGAGGGCGCCTACATATACGGGCTCTTCATGGAAGGTAAGGGGGTGGTGTCCGCCTGCCTGGAGACCAGCTCTTGGCAACCACAGGCTGCGTGTGCTGGGGGGCTGGGGGGACAGGCACCCAGAGCAGCCAGTTAGCTCGCAGCTGGCTGCACACCGTGGCAGGGTTCTGAGAACACGCTCAGACGGGGGTCCGAGGGGGCAACGGGCAGGCTCACCCTTGACGTGAGCACCTGCTTCAAGGTGAGCTCAGCCCTCCCAGGCCTGGGCGCAGGGAGCCCAGGACAGGGGTGCGTTTGATAGGTGAGGGGTGAGGGTCCCGGAGCCCCCGTCCAAGTCCCACCCCCTCTCTGAGCTGCTGCTGCCCTGGGCGCAGGTCTTGAGGGAAGGGAGGCCTGGCTGTCCACCTCCTCTGGGCCTGATGCCCGGCCACCCGAGGGGCCAGGAACGAGCAGCAGGAGGGGAGAGAGGCCCCCAGACACCACCCTGTCCGGCCCCAGGTGGGGGGCAGGCAGGACGGCCGGGCAGGCCGTCTCCTCAGCTCCACTCCTGAGCGCCAGCTACTCCACCACATACGTCTGTCCTGCTCAGCGAGTGAGATGGCCCCTCCCTGCTGGGGCGCCCGGGCCCCCCATTCCCACATCACACAGACCAGCACAGTGGCAGGCATCCTCCATGTTTATTACGGAATCACAGAGGAAACATACACATCACTAGACAGGGCAGACTAACAGCAGCCTGGCTCGGGGCAGCAGCTCCACGAGCATACGTACGGATACGCTGCACGTGTATGTATGGATACGCTGCATACGTGTGCCCGGGACAGGCATCATGTATGTATGGGTATGCTGCATACGTGTGCCCGGGACAGGCATCATGTATGTATGGATATGCTGCATACGTGCGCACGGGACAGGCATCATGTATGTATGGATACGCTGCATACGTGTGCCCGGGACAGGCATCATGTATGTATGGATATGCTGCATACGTGCGCACGGGACAGGCATCATGTATGTATGGATACGCTGCATATGTGTGCCCGGGACAGGCATCATGTATGTATGGATATGCTGCATACGTGCGCACGGGACAGGCACCGTGTATGTATGGGTCGCGCTGCATACGTGTGCGTGGGACAGGTGTCAAGTATGTGTGCACCGCACTGTGCACACAGGACAGACACAATGTACGTGCACAGGACAGACGGCAGAGGGGCAGGGAGCCGGGCTCCCGTCCCCTGGAAGTCTCCGGAGCACTGGGTGCCGGCGCTGAGATAAGGCTGCGGATGAGGCTCTGGAGCATCATGGTGTGAACGGTGGGGCCGAGCACACGGGCGAGCTGGGCCGTCCTCGGTGGGCTACGGGCAGTCACACAGCCCCGGCGGCGTCCCGTTCACAGCTCCATCTCCAGCAGTTCCTGCGCCCTGGCACCTGGCGCGTGCGCTCTGGAGCGGAGCCGGGCGGTGGTTTCGGGCGCGAGGCCAGGCTCTCCCTTCCGGCCTTCCCCTCGCTCACTGCCAGCTGTCCCTGCAGGAGCTCGCTGGGACACACCGACCGGAGTCATCGCCGAGGCGCGGCTGAAGGAGCTGACGCCCGCCATGCCTGTCATCTTCATCAAGGCCATCCCTGTGGACCGCATGGACACCAAGAACATCTATGAGTGCCCCGTGTACAAGACGCGCATGCGCGGCCCCACCTATGTCTGGACCTTCAACCTGAAGACCAAGGAGAAGGCATCCAAGTGGGTGCTGGCGGCCGTGGCGCTGCTCCTCCAGGTCTAGCTTGCCCCCCGCCAGACCCGAACCACAAGACAGAGGTGACAAATAGGGACCCCATCCTGGGACTAGGACTGACTTTTACAGGCACTGAGGTTGCTGTCTGCCCTGAAAAACCAGGGCTGATAGAGCCGTGCGCATCTGACCAGCCAGACGGCGGAGGGCGCATGGAAGGGGTGCAGGTTGGATTAAACACAGTCACTGTGCCTGTCTGAGTCACCTGAGCCAGTCTTCAGCGCCACACCTGGTGGCCACCAGGGCCTGCACAGGCTTGTGGACCAGGCCCCAGTTCCCAGCAGTCAGGGCACGTGTCCCAGGAACTAAATCCCCGAGTCCTGCCCTCCCAGGAGGGCCAGCACAGAGGGAGGGCTAGAATGTGGCAGCCACGCCCCAGGCCTGACGGTACAAGCTCAGGGCCCACCAGTGAGGGGCAAGTGTTCCCTCGTAAACAGGAGCTGCCGCCTCCACACCATTCCCTAGAGCAGCACCGATCCCCTTCTCTGGATGAGCACCTTCCTCGGTTACGGCAATGCCCTCTCCACACACCGGTGCCACGTCCACGAGCTGAAGTACATCCCCATCAACCGCCACGTCCCGAACTCCCTGGGAACAGGACACTGAGCATGGACTCGGGGGCCCCACACTGGGCAGCGTTTTCACCTGCCCTCGTCGCCATCTGTCTTGCACTCTTGGTGTCTGTCCCCAGCAGCCTAATTCGCAGCATGGGGGAGCAGGAGAGGGTCATGGGGCCGGTCAGAACTGCCCTACAACAGCCCAGGGCCCTGCTGTGGTGCTGATCCTGGGGCTGCCCGGGGACACGGGGCCCTGTCTGACTGGTGGGGGTTCCTATCGGCCACCAGAATTAGCAGAATGAAAGCAGCGAGCCGCAGTCCTGTCTGACTGGGGGCCGTGCTGACGCAGGACATTCCAGCAGGGGCTGGGCGGCCACTGGAGGCGGACTGGGGCAGTGGGAGGCAGACGAGAGGAGAAAGCTGGGAAACGCTGGGAACACGGGAGGCAGCTAGCAGGGCACACGATCTCCAGCTGAGACGGACTCCAGAGGGCCCCCAGGCTGGCACCTGATGTGATGTGTTTAGGCTTAAAAGCAGAGGAAGGCAGCCCCCTGGGAACATCTGGCCCAGTTTTATAAATTTTTTCCAAGGACCTTACCGAAAGCTTGCTGAAGAGGGGGTCCTGGAAGCCCTAATTCACAACAGCCCTGGGGCCGGTGGGGCTGGGCACAGGGAGCAGGAAAACATCCCTCAGCCCCCCCTCCCTGGGGCCCAGAGGATGGGCTGCAGCCAGGAAGGCAGGAGTTTGGGCCAAGGAACCTGGATGCCCAGCAACCACCTCTGCTGCCCAGGAGGGGTCACTGCAGCCTTTCACATCCAGGCCGCAAGGGCCGGGTCCCTCTGGGACAGGAGGAGATAAAGGGGCCAGTGGCCACCAGGCAATTCGTTTTCAATCCCCGGTAATAACTACAAAATGGGAAGGTTCTCCAAGTTTGCCTCTGGAGCCTGAAATAGTGATTTACTCCCCTACATACTGTGGGGAGCAGACAGTTATCACCAACCTTCCCAAGATGCTTCACCTCTGGGTGCGGTCGGTGACAGGAAAGCAGGGGCTGGGAAGACCTGCTGTGCGTCTGAAAGTGCCCTTTCTGCACCTGGCCCCTGCGCCTGGCTGACCAGGAAGGAGAGTCCGGGAGCTGAGGTCTGGGGAGACCTGCCAGGACTATCTGGAAGGTAATTAGCAGACAGAGGGAGTGGCGGGGGAGAGAGCAGGCGGGGGTTGCTCAAGCAGGGCTGTGGCTCCTGTTTGCTCTGGTCCCACAGAACCTGCAGGAATGCGACCGCTGTTTACTGAAAGCCTCTCTCCAAACAGAAACCCAGGGCCCGGCACATTCTTTTGGTTTCTCTGGCCTAATTGTCCCACAAGACAATTTAGTAACTAGCTGGAAGACAAACAGCATTAACTGATGTGCTGCGGCCCCAGGGCAGTGTGGCTACCACCACATCCCACCTCCCAACCCTGCAAGCCGCCTGGCCCTAGGGGCTCAGATGCCCTTGGTCTACACTAGTCACCCCCAGCACTGGAGCCGCCCCATGCACAGGCCTGTTCGGGCTACGCCAGCCCCATCTTCAAGGACCCGAGAGCTGCCAGCCCTCGGGAGGGAGCCATGATGCCCCACCTCACCCCAAGCCCGTCTCAGTGCTAGTTCCAGCCCCTGGAGGTGTGCCGTCTGGGTATGAGGTCTGCAAGCTGTCCCTGCAGACACAGGGGAGGGGCACCTGGCCTTTTCTAAATACCCACGACATGGGAAAAGGTGACACAAAAATGCTTTAAGTGAACCCAGTAACAATGAGGTTCTTTCTTCAACAAGTTTCAGGTGCCACGTCCCCAATCGCAAGGTGTGGACCTTATCTAGACCTTGAGTCAAAGGCAGTAAAAAAATTACATGAAAGAAAAAATACACTTTCTGGGTATCTGATGACACTACAGAATTCTTGCTAATGCTTTAATCAGGTAAGATACTGGTATGATGTTTGGGGGTCTTGGGGTTAGTCTACATATTTTAGGGTGACCAAGGGAACCTATGCTGTAAACACAGACCCCAACACTGGAAAACACCCGGCACTCAGCCCATCATTCTCATCTTTGACTCCTCACTCTCCCTTCCCCACAAGCCAAAGGCCCAAATTCCCACCCCTGACCCCCAGTGTGGCCAGAACAAGTGGAGCCCAGAGACTGATCCCACATGGGCCCAGCCGGGGGTGAAGTCAGGGTTTTAGCGGATCTGGGGAGAGACCCCACCCCTAATGGTAGCCACACCCTGCCCGGCCTCCTGGCTCCTGGATAGCTTTACACCACCAACGGCAGGCTCCTTCTGGTGGGCAGAGCGTGTCCTGTCACCAGCTGTCAGCGTGGGGAACATCGCACCTCTGTAGACGCACGTCACAGAAGCACAGGGAGACGGGGCCACAGTCCCAAGGCCTAGTGCCTACGATCTCATCCTGGCAAGTCACAGCTGGCCAGGGCAGCGAGCCAGAGCCCTCCCGAGCAGAGCGCTTCCTCCTCCCACCCCCTAAACCAGGGCTCGGCTTTGAGAAGGGGAACACAGAATCTACCTGTGTCCCCTCGGTCACTAGGCCCTTGCCCCTGGGACACTGACCCCGCCAGGGCCGGCGCTGAGAGAGGTGCCTGACGGAGGGGAAAGGGCTGCCTCACTTAGCATCAGGCTTTGAACACTAATGATAACTGTCCATGGCCCGAGACACACACACTCGTATGTAACGATGAACAGACGCGAGCCCTGGGCTCCTGCGAGAGGCCCGGGAAGCCCGGCCGGGGGAAGGACCACCGGCGCACAGTGACCTCTGGGGAAGCACGCGGGTCGGCAAGGAGGCAGCACCTGCGGTCCTCAGAAGAAGTTCTTAATCAACGGGGTCACCATCTTCACCCACAGCTTCACATGCCGACTCGGCTGCTCGAAGGTGGCAGAGGACACCACGCCTGACCTCAGGTAGAGCTGCTCCTGCTCCTGAGGAAGACGAAGAAACGGCAGTTAGGGGTCTCCGAGCACCAGCCTCACACGCTGCACGGCCCGGCCCAGGCGGGGGGCTGCAAGTTCCCCGCACAACGTTCCCTAGAAAAGCTACGAAGCCTGTGTTTCTAAACTTTTAAGACCTAGATGTGCATGGAACAGGCAATTCAGAGGCGAAGAAATACAGCCGGTGGAAAAAACATTTAAAAGTTCACCCTCACTAACTGAGGTGCTGCCCACAGAGGATTATTTTTTAAATGAGACATAGCTTTTTTCCTCAAATCAGCAGAAACATTTGTAGCATCACCACCAGAGCCGACAAAGGCCCAGCAGGAGGGCGCGTGGCACACCGAGGGAGAGGGAGGTGTCTGGGCGGCCACCATGGCGGCCTCAGCCTCAGAGCCTCAGAAGCCGCACTCGCAGGACTTCCCAGTAACTGCACTCAGCACGGGACTCAGAGCGCGCCCCAGTTATCACAGCAGCACTCAGAACAAGGAAAACCTGGAAACCACCTAAGTGCCCAACGACCAATTAATCATAATAAACCCTGAGGCAAACCAGCTCTCCATGCGGTGACCATGTTCTAGAACATTCATTTAGCAACAGGGAAAAGTGCACGATATATGAAGCGAAAGACGCACGTGAAATAACGTAAACCATGTGATCCTAATTTCATTTAAAAAAAAACCACCAGTCCTACCTCTGTGTGTGCACACAGGACAAAAGCTGGGGACTGATCACTATTTCAGGAGTTCCCTCTGGACGAAGGGCTAGTGTCTTCTAATTTTTCTTAATTTTCCCAATGAACGTTTATTACTCTCAGACTTAAAAACGAGTTAAGAAACACTTTTCTAAGCCTTGTTATGAACTGTGTTTGACCAGTGGAGGAGGAATGGTCTCTTAACCCACACACGTCCACGTGCTGTTTGCCTTCGCAGGGGCTGAGGTCCCTCTCTGGACGTAACGTCCCCTTGCTGTCAGCTGCCCCTGACTCACACTCCTACCGGGACCCAGCAGCCACAGCTATGAAGTGCCCTGTCCACTGTGGGACCAGCAGCACCAGACAAAATGCTGCTCGGGAGCAGAGCGCTCTCCCCTGGGGGTCAGGAATGAAAGCACGTCCCTGGCAAGCTCCTCTGACCCAGTATGAAGGGACAGGCCACCTTGCCCTGCGGAGCACTGCAGACCTGGTCCCAGCTCTTCCTGTCCAGGGCTGGGGAAACCTCAGCACGTTTTCCTCAGCTCCTGTGGCCGAAAGCTGGCTCCTGTGACCATGGAACCTGCACTCTGGGGCCTGGGGCCCCATGACCCCGTGACCCGGGCGGACTTTCCTGTCCCAGCTCTGACTCTCAGGTCCTGGTGGCTGCTGTGAGAGGCCCGAGCCCTGGCTGATGAGCCTGACCGACAAAGCCAGCTTGTCTCAGGGGCCGGTCTGCAGAGGTCTCCAGACTGGCTCCAGCCTTATGTTTTTAAGTGAACATGCAGCCAAGATTTCAATTAAATTACCAGAAACACTTGGGTTTCCTCCTAGACTCCACAACGGGGATAGAGAAGGAAGTCAGCTGATCGAGGTCACAATGCTGTTCGAGGGAGTCTTTCTGGGGTTACAACTAGCAAACCGTGTTCTCTGAACAAAACCAGGAAGCTTTCAGCTTTTATTGTATGTACTAAGTGAAGGGAGGGACTTCGGGCTCCGATAAAAATATCTCCCATTCCTGGTGCTCAAAGTGACCCCAACGGGGCCCTTCCCACATCCCATGGAAAGCTCCAGAGGTGCTCTAGGCGCGGGCCCCGGGCAGCGGGGTTTCAGGGACTTTCTGGGCTGAGCAGAAGCTGTGTGGCTGAGCAGCCCCAGGATCGGGCACCGGACGGGCCTCCCTGAGGGACAGCCGCAGTCCCACAATACAAGCATATAGGTGGGATTCTCTAGAAACACATTTCTGCATCTCAGTGTGTCCCTAGAACAGAAGAGTCACAGCAGCATGGGCTGCCACCCCCACAATCGAAAGCCCTGGGGAGCCGGGTTTGGGAAGAGAAAGTATCCCAAACATGTCACTTGGGAGAGCAGCTCCCGACCACAACCGGTCCAGCTTCTCTCGAGAACCAGGATGTGGGCTCAGTCCCTTTTCTCGGGAAGTGGGGGTGAGGAGCCAGTCCCAGGGCCCGGGGTGCAGGCGGGGGGGGGATGCTCCCCCAAACCAGCCTAGAGGGCTTGTCCTGGCCGGAGGCCAAGTTCACACTAGGGACTCTCTACTGTCCAGGGCAGAACCTCCCGGAACGAGCATCTGCACAGTGGAGGCAGATGTCCAGGACAGTGAGCTGAGAGCCGCAGGTCGGGCGCTTCCCACCAGCCACCCCCTGCTGGACCCTCGGCTGCAGGGACTTCCTCAGTCTCTGGCTGGAAGCCTCCCCGCAGCCAGAAACCTGCTGAGGTCAGATTCTCCGCTGGCCACCCAGAGCGTGACCGCTGCCACTTCCTCTCGCCCCTGGTCGCGGAGCCCTTCCCGGCACCAAGGCCCCACTCAGTCAGATGGGATTCCCAGATCGAGGGAGGCAGATCCCAGGGAGCAAGGCCGAGACCGTTTCCTCCCACCCACAAAGGCTCCAGCGATTATGCAACAGTACTTCCCACCCCCAGAGGGTAAAAGCCCCTCAGGGCCGCCAGCCGGGCCTGGCCCAAGCTGCGCGCTGGCGGTGCCCCACTCGGGAGGAACACTCGCCTCCCAGGGAAAGGCTTTGCTGAGCAGGCCTCAAAGGCATGAGCCCGAATCCCTGTCCAGGTTTCAGACACACGGCACCGTGCTCGCATTCCCCAAAGTCTACCGGAGTCTACCTGCAATCAGATGTTCTGACGAGAGCAGGAATGAAGCCCCAGTAACCTCGCTATGCTCTGCCTTACACAGAAATAAGCCCATCACGCAGGGAGGGCTGAGACCATGCACAGGCACCATCTGTGGAAGTAGCCGGGAGGCGGCTCCCCTGGCCCCGCGCACACCCCACCTCCAGACCCTGCACACCCGCCATGAGTCCTGCTCCTGGCCTGGCACACCTCCAGGTATCAATCCCAAACCAAGGCAAGTGAGACAACCACCAAGTGAAGCAACTCCGAAATAAACAGAGCCCACGTCGTCAGTGCAAGAGGACTGACTCGGGGCATGGAGATGAGCGAGCGGGACTGTCAGAGCCTGGGAATTGCTCAGCCCCCATGAGTCCCTTGCACTGCACGCCCATGTCTGCAGGGGCAGCCTCCTTTCTCTGGCCTCCCCCTCCTAGCAGACACTGCCCCGTGTGCAACCCTCCGCCTGGGGGCACCTCCCCCTGCCTCTCCCTCCCCACTCTCTGGAAGCATTTTTCCAGAAACGACAGGGTGCTGCCAAAGCTCCTCCCAAAGGGCCAGGTCCCCCACAAGCCTGGCTCCTCCCCTCACAGCTCCCACAGCTGGGCCACACTCCTGGAAGAGGTAGGAAGCAGCCATATGCCATCCCAGGGAGAAGTGTCCTCTCTCCTCCAGGAGGCAGCTGCCTGAGCTGTGGGTCTCTCTTGGCACCAGCACCCCTGCCACTGCCGACTGGCAGGACCCCAGTGCTTCGTCACTGCTCTCAGGAAACCATGGCAGGGGCAGGGCCGAGCACCAGCTACACCCCCACTCACCCCACGAAATCCCAAGTGCTCAACCCACCTGGTAAAGCTGCTGCTGCAGGGCCTGGCTCTCCGTCACGATGGCAATCTGGGCCTCCAGGTCCCGGTGGACTGACCTGTACCCAAAATTAGGAGAGCCAATCAACGTGAGACAGGGCAGGTTGCTCCCTGCCAGGTAGAGCCAGAGGCCTGTAGGGAAAAGGAAATGTGCAGACAGGAGTGAGCACAACACTGTAGAGGCCGCTCCACATGTCCTTTCAAACCTAGGAGAAAAGCAGCCCACCCTGGCCCCTGGGAAGACAGGGTGCGGGGCAGGGGGGTGGGGGGTCCCTAACCTAGGCCTGATCTCCACCCAGCCCCAGGTGTTGCTGGGAGGTGCAGGGACCTTGGGGTCTGTGGTGGCCAGGCACCCTCCCACTCCAGGTGGCTCGCTAGGACGGTCCTTGTTCTTTCTGCCTCACTGCACCCTGCGGCCTCGCTTCCCCAGCCTGACGACAGGTGCGTTCTTAAAGGGACCAGGTGATGCCCACACTCAGGCTCGGCTCCCACATCCCCACGCTAACCAGAGCCTCTCCCAGAGCCCAGAGCCTCGAGTTCCTGCTCCCTGAACTGCCTCTGCCACAGCCCAGCCACTGGAACTCAGCCCCCTGTGGCCGAAGGTGCCGCCATCCTGCCATGAGTCTTGAGGGAAGGAAGCCACGCAGTGCTGACGGGGCAGGCTAGGGAACAGCAGGCGGGGCTGCTATGTGGGTGATGAAGGTGAGGTAAGGACAGGTTACCCCATTCTGCGTCCACCTGAAGACCAGCAGACCATTCCCTCCAAGGGACACATAATTCTCCCTATCTCGCTCTGCTAACGTGCCGCAAAGCCCAAACAGGCATCAGAAGTGAGTCCCTGCTGAAGCTCAGGGATGTCCAGGCCAGACAGTAAAGCCCACCGGAGGCCAAGGGAGAGGATCTCAGAGGCCCTGGGAGGCCACCCCAACCGAGAACACTGCTTCCCCTTTTCCCTGAAACGAGCCACTGACGTCACTCTCGGGGTACCATCACAGCACCCTGGCCCTGTGATAGGGAGCTGCTTTGTCCCCCACCCTGGGGAACTGCAGTCTCTGAGAACACCAGGGTGACATTCTGAAGGCCGTGGACTCCCTCAGAACCTGCACTGTCACACGAAAGAGCACAGGCAGGGCCCCTGCTCTGCACCGTTCCCCCATCCTGCTTCCTCCCCGAGTCCAGCCCATCAGAACTACTCCTAACAGACTATTCCCCAAACCTGCCAAGGACCTCAGCTGCCCGGGACTTCCTTCCTCCTTCAGAGCAGACCCGGCCTGTCTCTCCCTCCGCACTGCGCCCTCACTCCACCAAGACTGCTCAGCCCAGAAACCCCAGCCTGAGTCAGTGTGGCTGTGCCGCCCGGGCTCCGGGGCGCCCTGCTCGCAGCCGTCTCCTTGTGCCCTCCCGTCCCCCCTCGGTAACCTCCTCTGCCAACATGACCTTTCGAAGGACCTGCTTCCATACATGATCATCACAAGCAATCAACATGTAACACACACCAGGCTCCTAAAATAGAAGGCCATTTCCTAATTCTCACTCAGGCAACAGCATTTCCAAGAACATCTTGGGTAAGAGATGACGATGTTTGCTGCCTCTTCCTGTAATGTTCTTGACCCTACACACACACACACGCACACAGGGGCCACATCAAAGACACTCGCTTGCCTGTATAGCTCCATCAACTGTCCCACCCCACTGGGCCACTGCACTGTAGCAGCCACGTGGCTACTTTATCCCGTGTCGGAGACCACAAGGTGGCGAGGCTGGCCCTGGACCCTGCTCCAGGTGCCCAGGGGGTCCAAGCAAAGTGCTGGCTTGTCCTCTGCACCTACACCAGGTTCAGACCTCCAGCCCACCACCCACACAGCCTGGAGCTGGGAGGGACAGGTGAGGCACAGGTCGTCACCAGCCTCAGAAGAAAATGCATGAGCCCAGCCGGCGTAGCTCAGTGGTTGAGCATCGACCTAGGATCCAGGAGATCGTGGTTCTCCCTGTCAGGGCACATGCCCGGGTTACAGGCTTGATCCCCAGCAGGGGGCGTGCAGGAGGCAGCTGATCAATGGCTCTCATCATTGATGTTTCTCTCTCTTCCTCTCTCCGAAACCAATAAAAATATATTTTTTTTAAAAAAAAGGCATGAGCTCTGGCCATCTGCCATTACAGTCCCAACTCTTCTGATGCCAAGAGCAGCCCCTAGACACCGGGTCCGCTCGGTGCTTCCTGTCCCCTGCTCTCCTGCGCCCACTCAAAGAGGGACAGGTGAAGGTGAGGAAGAGGGAGACTGAGGCCCATGCAGGTGACATGGGTTATGGCTGATATGACTCATGCCACCCTGACCGTCCATGCGAGGCTCCTGGGCCACAGGGTCTGCTGGGGACAGTTAAAGGGCCTGGTCCTACGGGTACTTTTTATTTGAAAAACCTGTGTGACCAAGTGGATCTCTCCCTCGCAAGGCAACCTAGGGCTTGGCCGTCAAGGCAGGCAGCCTGCTGCCCACCCACCCCGACAGGCGCCCCACATGCATCTCTGCTTCTCAAACTGTTCTCACTACCAAGCCCCCAAAGAAGCTTTTATAGACTCATTTCTCCTAACTGCCAGCCACCCCCCAAAACAAAATTATGTTATCACGGTTACCCTGTCTGCGCACTGTGTGCGCCTGTGCACAGTCACACTGTCTGAGGCCAGGGTCTCCGGCACCCTCCCAAGAACCCAGGAGAGCAGGATCCACGCCCACTCCCTGTCTCCTCTCCCTGCCCCTGCTGCCTCCCTCGGGCCCAGGCTGGACTGCAGGTGAGCTCTTGGGATTACACAGGTAGCTCAACTGTCATTCCAGCTTCCCCTGGAGTGTAACTTCACTGCGGTCTCTCCCTCAGAAGATAAAGACCATGGATGGTGCCGGGCGGCCTCCCGGTGCTGGTGCCTAGAGCCTGGAACAGGGTCCTCCTAGGCCAAAGCTCACCAGTAAGGAGAGACCAGCTCTGCTCTGCGCCCTGACTGTGGCTTGAAAATGCTCGCTTGGGGAAGGAGAGCGAGAGGCCGCTGAGCTGTTTCATCCCTCGGGTCAGGAGCACTGGGTGACTGCAGACAGACTCACTGCCAGGAAACAGACACTTCCCAGCGGCCAGAAACCTGTTATCAAGCCCAGCTCCTCACCCCAGGCCTGACCTTTGGGCCCCACATCTCCGAGATTCCGGGAACTGCAGATTAGGGAGCGGCTCCGCAGCTGATGTGGGTGGGTCAGAGCGCGAGCTGGTGCGCCTGCGGCAGGGGGCAGAGGACCACTGGGCCAGAGTCCCGAGACTTCCCCTGCTTCCTGCTCTGGATCAGACGCCTGCTGCACGTTGAGCCCCCTCTTTAGAAAGGGGGACCCCTGCTCTGCTCTGCTCTGCTCTTGCCTACAGTCCCTTCTCCACACAGCCCTGACTCATTCTGAGGGGGGAGCCAGATGACCCCAAGGCTCCTCGCAGCACTTACCCCATGGTCCCCGCCACAGGCTGAGCATGGCGTCAGCTTCACATTTCTGACGACCTGCACTGAAACATCACCACCTGCACGTTCCCTCAAAGCTGGCTCCCCGACGGGCCCTCCCTGACCCCCCGTCCAACAGCTCCCCGTCAGCCTGGGTCCTTCTCCTACTGTCTTCTTCGCAACCCTCCCCGCCACCTGACATTCTGTCTGATCAGATTCTTCTGCCCCTCACTGAACCATAAG
This sequence comes from Miniopterus schreibersii, assembly GCF_964146895.1. Taxonomy (NCBI): domain Eukaryota; kingdom Metazoa; phylum Chordata; class Mammalia; order Chiroptera; family Miniopteridae; genus Miniopterus; species Miniopterus schreibersii. Next base: position 2,135,301 of record NC_138116.1, read on the forward strand.
CCTCAGGAGGGCAGGAGTCAGTCTGTCCTGCCCCCGGTGCCCTGAACGCCGCCTGGCTCACAGCAGGCACTCGGCACACAGTCTGAACAGTGAGGCTCCTCCAACACTGGTGAGTGGATTAAGCACAGCCTTCCTTGAGGATCACGCCAAGGGAAATTCTAACTCACACACACCCTCACTCCCCTACAGTACTCTGCAATAATCTCAGGGTTCTCAGATCCCTGTGAAAACGAGGGGGGGGTGGGAGATGTCGTGGTCCCCTCCTCAAATGGACAGCCTCACCTGGGCTTCAGTCTCAGGTGTGTGATCTGAGGCCCTGCCCCCGGAACACACCTGCCGGCTCCCAGGTGGGACATGCCCCTTGTGTGCCAGGCAAACAGGGTGGAGCCGCCCAACTCTCACTGCAAGCTCACTTGTGGGCGATGTGCCAAGCGGCCTATCGGGAAGGCAGTAAGCGTAGTGACAATTCTCACAATCATTAACAGGTTTCTGTCAGCAGGAGCCAGAGATCTCCTAATCCGGGCCTGCCCCGCCCCAGCCACACACACTGTGCTATCGCTACAACATTGCCTCCAGATGAATCAAAGTCAACCTCTCAAAACTTATTTTATGTCCTTTCCCTGAAATGCACACCCACAAGCAGAGCCCGTGTCCCCCAAGTGGGTGTGGTCTCTGCTGAAGGGGCCACTGGGGCTGGGCAAGGCAGGGAGAGCAGGATGCTTCCTGCCCCCGCCTCTCGAGGCCCCCGCCCCCCCAGAGCAGAGCTGAGACGATGTGAGAGTTGAGGCCCGCCAGACCTCACACTCGTGTGGCCCCTCTGAGGCTGCTGCCTAAAGGGGTCAGTCTATTGGCACATGGATGACACAGTACTGACAACTGGTGACAAAGCCCTTCTGTGCCTGGCCTCCTGGGGCCCTCTCAACAAGGGCCAGGTTTAAAAGGAGAACCCCTGGAGGCAATCGAGATGCCCTCAGAAGGTGAAGACATAAACTGTGGCACATCTAGACGAAGGAATATTACTCAGCAGTAAAAACAAATGAGCTATAGAGTCATGGGAAGACACAGAAGACCCTTAAATGCACATTTCCAGGTGAAAGAAGCCAACCTGAGAAGGCTGCACACAGTGTGACTCCAACTACCTGACATCTGGACAAGGCAGAGCTGTGGCGACAGTAAAGAGAGAGGTGGCTGCCAGGGTCTGGCCAGGTGGGGACACCAGGCAGAGCAGGGGGTTTAGGGCAGTGAAAACACTGTATGATGCGATCTCTGATGGCAGATGCACATCCTTTCACATCTGTCCAGACACCACCACGGTGACCCCAACGAGAACTGTGGGCTTGGGTGACACTGACGTGTCAGCGCAGGTCACCAGCTGTAACAATGTAACTGCCCGGTGCCGGGTGCCGGGTGCTGGGTGCTGACACTGGGGAGGCTGTGCACGTGTGAGTCAAGGCAGATATGAGAACCCTCTGGACCTTCCTCTCAATTTTGCTGTGAATGTAAAACTGCTCTAAAGAAATTATGTCTTTAAAACAAAAAAGGGTACAAACTTCCACTTATGAGAGAAGTGTACCCTGTGAGCTGCCACATGGAAAGTGCAGGGCCTGGCAGCTGACGCCTGCACAGATGACAGCAGACATAAAGTAAAACCCCTGGTGTCACTCAGGGGCCCTCCTGAAGAGCCCAGGGAAGTGACAGACCAGGGATCTAAGAACTGCCCGCTGACCGAGGTCTGACATGGACCCCTGACCCCAGTGGCCTCTCCAGAGGCCGAGAGGCAGGTAAGAACTGCAGCTTCATGACCCCAGGGAGAACAGCAGCAAAGCTACAGCTAGAACAAGGACGCCTCTCCTCGCCAGGGGACCCAAGACTCCCGCTGTACATCCATAGGCAGGGCACGTCCCCCTTCTCGCCTGGGTGCGATCCTGTCCCCTGGCCCCATTTTACACAGATGCCAAACTGGGCCTCACCCCTTCTGCCAAAGGTAACTGTGGCCTGAGGACCAGGCCCTGCGACTCCAAGTCTGGTCACCTCTCTGCTGACTCATGTTGACACAGGTCCCCTTAGAGTTCTGAACAGTGTCCCCTGCAGAAATCCAAATCAGAACTAAACAGGCAAACCACACTGCAAAAGAAGTCTCTAGCACATGCCTTTAAACAGGGGAAGGCTCAGCTCAATTTACTAAAAGTGACGTGTATCTAAGTCTGCTAAGAAACCAGCCAGGGAAGCCAGGGAGGCTTGCCGGTACCCAGCCCACTGACCGGCAGAGTGCTCCCAGTCTAGGTTCCCACACCGTCCCAGCACGCCAGAGCCCTGGCTCAACACTGCCGACAGCCACACAGAAAACACTGCAGAGGACACCACAGCCTGTGCGGGTCAGCAGCCTGAAGTGTTACCCGGCACCTGTGGCCCAGTGTGGTCACTTCCCCAGACAAGGCCGTTTCTCCCCAGCTAGCTGGTCCGCTCCCCGCGAGCAGGTGCCAAGCAGAGCTTTCTTGCATCACCAGGCTTACGGGGCCAACAGGTTCAACACATAGTCAGTCCTCAGACGCCCAGGGGTGTGCAATGCTGGGATCCAGAAGCAGCAAACAGTAGGGACCGGCTCACTCTCCTCACCCAAGGGCTCATGGGAGCAGGAGGAGCCGAGATGGGCCCAGGCCTGTCCTTAGGAACTTGGGTAAGGGAATGGTGGTATCAGCTACTCAGCCATGGGCAAGAATTTTCCAGGGTCCAAACAAAGACACACCCAGGCAGAAACACCACCTGTACAGGGCTTGGGCCTTGCAGAGGGTACAGTCAGTAAGTGATCCACCACCCCAATCATCCACACTCATGCCACCACCAACCATCCACACCCACATCGCCACCTGGGCTGCCTGCTCATCCGACACAGGCTGCGTCTCTCCTAGGGTACTTTGGGGGAAGTGACCATCAAAAGAGAAGCCAGAAAAGGGGGCCTGGCTTAAGATCCCCACTATCAATCACAGCCACTAAACAGAAGGACCCCGGCCTCTCACTAAGCACTCAGTGATCTCTGATCTCTGGCTCCTGGCTTTAGGGAGAGGCACCCTACCCCTCTCCACGCACCCTCCCTCCCTCCTTCTTTCTCTCCCCCTCGCATGCACGCGCATGCCTGGGGATTCCTGGCCTTCCCCAGTAATCCAGTGCTCCCAGATTGCAGGGCCCCACCTGCAGCAGGGTGGGGGGCGGGGGGCAGGGGAGGGAGTGGCAGGAGCATGCCAGTCCGGGAAAAGGCGAGACACACTGGAAAAGCCGGTTGGGTGTTTCTGTCTCAATGGTAACGGAGTCACTACCCAGCGCAGCTTCAGGGAAATAACCCACAGCACATTCAGAACTGATGGGCCAGGTGGACCTGGGGGTCCCGAAGCAACAGGGAGCCCCTTATTGATGGGGCCAATGGGCAGAGGAGAAGCGGGCACCGTCTAGACGTGCCTCTATGCAGCACCGCAGGCGTGCCCATCACCCCTGAAAGTCAAAGCTGCTCCCACGGTCCAGCTCTGTCTCCAACACCCGTCCCCTAGGCACCGCATTACTCTCAGAGTAACCAAGCCAATGCTACAGTGTTTCCTACCCCCCTCCACTGGCTGGCCAACCTGCTGAGACCTCAGCTGGAGACCTGTGCTGGGATCAGAACAATGGGGCAGCTCCCTGACACAACAAGCGATGCCACCTGCCTGAGCAGGCCCGGGGGTGCTCCAAGTAGGAAGCAGGAACCACCCAAGAGGCAGCAGAATCTCCTGGGGAGTTTTTTAAAAACGCCGTGTTGAGTCCAATCCCCAGAGAGTTGGTCTCTGGTCTGGGGCAGCGTGGGCTTCCCACAGTGCAGCCTAGACGAAAACCACCAGTTTAGGAAAAAACAGGAGTTCAACTTGCTGATTCCAGATGATCTCAAGTCTAACAGCAAGGATGGGGGGCTGCAGGTGGCAGTCTGCAGCAGGGATCCCCATCTGAGGGGAGATCAAGGCAACACCACCCCTCCTCCCTTGCTCAGCTATTCCAGGAGCCTCTAAAACCAGCATATGAGCAACACGGGCTTCTGAACCACCCAAGAGAAGTGAGGAAGCCACGCACCTCACTAGTGGCACAGCCACACACTTCCCTTGTGGCACCAGGCCTTCTGCTCCACTCTCCCTCCCTTTGGACTCAGGACTGACCAAAGTGGTGGTGCGTTTCCCCAAGCGACAACTCCGCTGCTAAGCATGGTTCCACCATGTCCTGCACGTCTCGATTCTGCACCTGGGACTGTGCACGTGTGGGCCACTCTAGGGATGCAACAGCTGCCTGAGAGGGGTCCTGACAAACAGGCCACTCAGACCTGGACCCTCTCTGAGGCAGCACCGTGTACCTGGATGTTATAAGGGCATAGCCTCGATTTTTCCAGCTACACAGTGCAATGGTGAGGAGAAGACTGAAACACTGGGCTGTTTAGTACCAAATACCTGATCACTAACCATCCCTGAGAAGGGCATGACCGACGCGGGAGAACATCCAGGACCAGGAGAGACTACATCGTGCACCCTGTCATCTCTCTGTGAACAGAAGCTGTGTGTACACGTTTTGAAACAGCCACCCAATGACTCAGGTTTTAAGTTTCTGGTGCATAGGAGGGAGAGGTTTTGCATAAGTGACAGGCACATAAACAAGACAAGTGAGAGGCGCCTGCAGGGCCCTGCCAGGCAGGTGCCGGGCACGGGCATGGGCACAGGCAGAACGAGCGGGCCAAAGCTATGGGGCTGCTACCTCCGGTACCTTTGGCATGGAAGGTCCAGCCGCTGCGCGAGTACTCCTGCAGCTGGACCCGCTCCTGCTGCCCCAGGCTGCACACCTCACTGTAGAACTGCCGCTCAATGTGCACGTAGGCCGCCGGGATGGCACCCGCCACCCCCTTGGCCCCGAAGAAACCGTTCACCTCCGGGGAGGCCAGAAGGATCTGGTACTCGGCCCGCGTGCCCAGGACCAGGTCCATGTAGGCCTGGGTCAGGTTGAAGTAGCCAGTGGTGAGGTAGACCCTGGCCCCGCGCTCAGCCTCGGTCAGCAGGGTCTCAGTGACGATCTCGTCGATCTGAATCTCAAAGGGCTTCATCTGGATCAGCGGGTAGATCCAGGTGTCAGGCGCTGGCCCCCGGTCACCTGCAGCTGCTGCGTCTTCCTGGGTCACCAGGGCATCGCTGTGGAAGGTCTGGGCGTGCAGCAGCTGCTGGCGGGTGCGGGCAGAGTTGATCACATCCATGACCCGCGCGTTGGCCGCCTTGCAGTATGCAGCCCGGTCACCTGGAGGAACAGAAATGGAGGCTCTGTACTCCACCCAGCACAGGAGACACAGCACATGACAGGCAAGCAGATGCCACAACTGATCACCACTGAACACGCTTCCACTGAGCACCCAGCACCACGGAGGTCAATGCCCAGGAAAGGGCCTTGCCCAACGGAGCCTGCACCCATTGCACTTGTAAAAACCTCAACACAGGCCAGACTCATTGCAGGTGATAGAAATCAGGACAGTGGGCAGCACCTTGGGAAGTAATGCCTGGGAGGGGCTGAGGGGCCTGCTGGGAGCCAACCACAGTGAGCTCATACACAGCCCACCTGTGACACTCAGTGAGAACGTCTATCGATAAAGACACATGTAAGTTCAACCAAACAGAAGGCGTGCGAGCCACACAGCAGTTACAGATACCGGAGCAGCTGGAGCAGGAAAGCTTCGTGTGGGTGATGACACGCAGGGAGGGCCTCCGAGGCCCTCATATTTATTTACACAAGACCCTGGCAACAAGCAGCCGTCCAGACATGCTAATGGGCAAGAAATGACTATAAATGCTATTATTAGATGAGAAAAGACTGAAAACTAATGAGCTAAGTATCCAACTCAAGAAGTTAGGGAAAAACAATAGCAAAAGACCAAAATAGTGTAAGAAAGGCAATGACACAGGAATAAATGAGAACAGCCAAAAATGGGGATACCAACGTTGTCAAACATCGAATCTCTGAAGAGACTGATAAAACAGCGAGCCTCTGGCAAGGCCAACCAAGAATGAGAGAGAAATGGGACACTGTCCTGGGCATCCACACGCTCCTGGCAGAGCTCGGACGGGCGTGCACCAGGGCTTCAGCTGCACTACAGACACGGGGGACACTGTCCTGGGCATCTGCGCTCCGGCAGGACTGGGATGGGCACGCACAGGGCCTCGGCTACACTAGAGGAGGAGCAGTCTACGCACGACGGTTCCTTCCTTCCCGACACTGGCAGCTGCCCTCCTGTGCTGTCTTGGGCCGAGTGTTCCTGCACTCTGGCGGCCCCTGCCGTGGGACTGCTCCTCCAGAGCCGCCCGGTCAGCCCTCCTCCCCCAAGCACACTCCGTCTCACTGTTCCCTGAGCACAGGGACCTTTTCTCCACACACTTGGGCCTGGCCTGGCCTGTTCAGTTAGATCCATGTAGGCCGATGTTTTCTGTATGGGCCAGAGAGTAAACAGTTTAGCCTCTGGGAGCCACAGGGCAAAACTGAGGATAATATGTAGTTATCAGTTTATATAACAAGAGAGAAAACAGATCTTCATACATTTGTATTGACAAAATTTAAAAAATAGTCATAACCGAGCATCCAGGCTGGTGGAAGGCAGGGAGGCACACAGAGGCCCTGGCACAGGGACAGGGCTTCCACCAGGTGCCCCCACTCAGATGTGTCCATCCTAGGTGGGGACCTGAGGAACTCCTCTCTGGGTCTGTGTTTAACCCCTTCCCCACATCCCTGACACTTGCAAATCCAGGAGCAGACCTTAGAGGCCACCAGGAAGTCTTGACCACAGGAATCGCAGGAATGCGAATACCCCGGGAATGCTAGCTGCCAGAACCTACCAATGACCGGCTGAGGGCTCTCCACTTCCCTTCCCAGGCAGGCAGCCACAGACCTCAGTGGAGCCAAGAGCCGGAGACTGTGCGACAGTGGGGAGCTGGCCCGAGGAGGGCAGACATGAGCACAGGCTTCCTGTAAGTGCAGGGTAGCTCTCCACTCGCTCGCCCAGCAGCCCAGAGCCCACACTCCCACCTTCCCGTCCCAGGATGGCTCCCTCTCCCGCAGAACATGACTGGTGGCCAGTGACTCACTGTCTGGCTCCAGCGACAAAAGCAGAACCAGGCGCTGCAGCCCAGCCTCCAAGCCCGTGGCCAGCCCCCAAGAGGCACGCTCTCCTGGGCCATCACGTCGCCCCATCCCCAGGCTCAGGGGACAGCACAGCCGGGGCTCTACCTTTGTAAGGATGCACCATGCCCTCCACCACCTGCACGGTGTCATCTCCCTGCAGCTGCAGGGACACGTCCCCCACGGCGTCCACCAGCTCCGTGAAGAAGTCTGCAATGTCGGGGCAGTCCTGCAGGAACACGTAGCGGTCCTGGCGGTTGGTGAAGTAGGAGTCACTCAGGTTGGCGCTGCAGGGAGGAGAAGCAGGTGAGGACCCAGGCAAGAGGAGCAGCAGCAGGTCCTGGCGACCAGGTCTCGGGCGAGCCAGCAGGAGCAGGGGGTGACAACTCGGACCAGGACACAGCAGCGGCGGCAGCCACGTAACAGCTGGCTACTGCGCACGACCGCTCTCAGGAGAGAGGCAAGAGTGGTACGAAGGTGACATGAGATAGTGGCCAGCAAGGCCCCTCCCGCACAGCTGACAGTCAGCTGGGAGAAGAGACGGGTCGGCCACCACCTGTCACCTGCTCGTGTTTTAGACTCAAGGACCTGGGTTCCCTCCTGGCTGCCTGAGGAAGTTACCGTCCTCTCCGATCCCTGGCTTCTCGTGTGTACAGTGAGGAAACTACTGCCTGGGTCACCGTGAGAATGTAAATGAGATACGCACAGGGCCTAGCGCAGTGGCCGGCACGCATTCTACAACGAAGAGAGTGTGATACCATTTTATTTACTTACTTATTTTTCTGTCATTCCCATCCTCCCACCCGCTCCCCTTCGGCAGCCACCGCTTGCTCTCGGTATCCGTGGGTCAGTGTGCTGTCTTGTTTGTTCATTTGTTTTGGTTTTTAGATTCCACAGGTAAGTGAGATCATGTCCTTCTGCCTGACATCACTCGGCATAACACCCTCGGGCCCACCCACGTTGCACAGACGGCAGACTTCATTCCCTCTGCTGTTGAGCAACATCCACTGTACGCCGCGCCACTGCTTCCTCCAGTCGCCCATCAGTGGACCTCGGGCTGCTTACACATCCTGGCAACCCCGGCTACCCTTTTTTTTTTTAATCCTCACAGAGAATATTTTTTTCCATTGCTTTTCAGAGAGAGTGGAAGGGGAGAGAGAGAGAGAGAGAGGAGAAACATCGATGTGAGAGACACATCGATTGGCTGCCTCCTGCTCTCACGCAGGGAACAGAGCCTGCAAACGAGGTACCTGCCCTTGGCTGGAATTGAACCCAGGACCCTTCAGTTCGAAGGCCGACGCTGTAACCACTGAGCATACTGGCTAGAAACCTGGCTATCCTTTAAACACTCTCTGTGGGCTTCCAGCACCCAGGGCAGACATGGTGCCGAGGAGGACTGACAGGGTAAGGTGGGCAGACCAGAAATGTGCAACCAGGCTACAAAGGCTCGGGGAGAGGAGACCGCTACTGGGTGACCTGGAGGGAGGAGGCGACTCACCCGCTCAGGATGACATTGTTGTCGAAGAGGTACACCTTAATGTGCTGCAGGCCAATGGTCTCGTTGAAGCGCTCAGGGATCAGGAGCCGCAGCAGCCCGCGGAGGTTCGGGGTGTGGAAGAGGGAGACACGGACCTGCTCTGGAAACCTCTGCAAGAGCGGGAGCAGCATCGTGCGGGAGTTTTTCCTACCTGAACACACGGGCAAGGATGTGAGAAGAGGCAGGGGATTCACACCAGGAAACACAGCCAGCCAGACAGCGTGGAACAGTCCACTGTGGGCCCACATTCACGGGTGCTGCCCGCCCAAACCGGTCAGCCACCTGGTGCTGTTTCCAGCCAGAGGAGCTCTGGGCCAACCTCTGTTCTAAACACCTGCCAGCTCAGGGCAGGGCCCATGTGGTCAGTGCAGGAGACACCTACCGTGTCACCCACCAGCACGCATTCACCAATTCCTGGTCACCCCACCCACCTCCTCCTGGGGGTACCACTCCACCCCCACTCTTGGCACTTCAGCTCTGGGTACAGATAACTCTGTTCACCCTGGGCCCACACCTCAGCCCCACAGTGGGGGTGGGGCACCAGGCCTGGGCTGGGCTGGCCCGTACACTTGGAGCCCTGATGTGGCCACGTGGAGCTCCGGTCTGACCACCAGGGCAGCAGACTCTTCCAATGGACCAGATGCCTTGATGAGAAGGGCCTGGCCATCAGAGGCCACCACACGGAGAATGAAGCCAGTCAAAGGACACAGGGCCAGGAGGTGGGTCCTGGTGACACACCCAAACCCCAAATCACACCTGCCTGAAGTCAGTCAGTCATAGGAGTCTCAACAACTCCTCCTGCTTGAGCTGTTTCAGCTGGGCTACAGTCACAAGCTGCAGAAGGAATCCTGACTCGGACAATCAGACCGTCCGGGGCCAGTGGACAACCCTCAAGCAGCCTTGCCCGTGCCCGAGGACAGGGAAGGCGAGTGTAATTTCCAACACAGAGGCTCTGACAGAGGGAACCCGGGGACCTACCTCTTGAGCCCCGCATGAAGTCCAAGAGAATGGACACCTTGAGGTCTGAAGGAAACTGTGCTTGGAGTGACCTTTCTAGGGTGCTTTCCAGACAGTCCACCTACCAAGAAACAGAAACGTAAGATAAAAAAGATGACTGTGTATGTGCTAAGAATGAATCAAGCTGCTGGCAAACACCCCACTGTTCTCTCTGAGCACACCCCAGTCAGGGCACGTACCCAGGTTGCGGGTTCAATCCCTGGTTGGGGCACATGCAGGAGGCGGCTGATCAATGTTTCTCTCTCACATGGATGTTTCTCTCTCTTTCTCTCCCTCTCTTTTCCTCTCTCTCTAGAATCGATGAAAATCATATCCTCGGTGAGGATTTAAAAAAAAAAGTCTTAGCTCACAGACCACACAAAACAGGCAGTAGGCCAGGTCTGGCGAGCCCTGGGCTGGCAGACAGAGTAGCTGGAAGACCCCGGTGCAGGGTGAGAGGGACACTGGCCAGCAAGGCTAGGCCTCTCCACTCCCTCCTCCCTGTCCTCCTGACAACAAGAGCAAGAGCTGGCTGTGAGACGGAGGCCACGAAAGGGCTGCTCTACGCCACCTCCAGGCGCTGGGCAGCTGAGGTCTGGAGGCAGCTCACTGCTCCCACCAGGACTTCCCCCCCTTAAACTTACCAGTTCCTGTTCCAAAGGACCTGTCCCCAGGTAGAGAGAGGCCATCACAACCCGCCTCTTGGCTGCCTTTATCTGCCCCTGGAAGAGGAGAGACAACTCAGAGCTCACATCACCATTTCATAGTGGCTGAGAAAATAGTCCTTTGACCTTGGAGGCAAACAACAGCCCAAGCTGAACTATTCTGATCCCCTAAATGTGTAGGGTAACCCAGCAAATCAGGACCTACAATCCTCACTAAAAATAACCCACCTGAAAGTGAAGCGCAATCTACTAGACACAGTGCAGCAAGGAAGGGAGGAGGGTCTGTGCACAGGCCAGGGGACGTCCACACACACGGCTGAGAGACAAACGCCAATCACTGAGCAAAATGCAAGCCAAGATCCCCCCGCCCCACCACACACACCCCTGCGGGTGTGCACATGTGCGTGTGTGCAGGGCGTGCAGAACACACAAGCAGCACAGCCAAGGAGGAGGTGCGGCTGCAAATCTGCATGGCTAGAGTTTTACCATGAGCATGCCTCACTCTTGAAATGCAGACAGGTATGGAGACACATCAACAGAACATCCCAACATTCAAAGACGACACACTGCGTTAGTCCCAATAGCCACTGTCCTCTCCCTAGCCCTACTCCAGCCACTGGAGGACAACTGACCCCAAGCCCGGAAATAGAAGCAGCCACACCCCAGAGAAGGTGACTGAGGCAGCAAGAATGGCAGCACTGCCCAGGGCCCAGCTCTGGACAACCCACAGGAGGGCAAGGCCTGTGGGAGGGGGGCAGACTGAAAGCACGGCGCAGGCCTGCACTTCGAGCAAAAGGGGATTCGCACCCACAGCCTGCACTGTCAGAGGAAGAGGGGCATCTTCAAGGAAAAATACGCTGACACACCACTGGGAAAAGGCTACGTACAAGGGAAAAAGTCAAAAGAATCTCTAACTTCCCTTTGTTTTGTTTTTTATTAAGATGGAAGCTTGTAGGGAAAGCGATCATGAAGAAAGAGAAGGGAAAAAAAACAGCCAGTAAGTCAGCAGGCAGTTGGGTTCTGGCATAGAACCCTGCACCACAGCCTGGGGACCGGGCAGAGCCCAGCTGCGCTCTCTGCCCAGGGAGCACAGGCCACTCTGCCTATATTGGGGAGGAACATCCCACTGGGTGCAGTATGTGCTGGAGTCTGCCCACAACCCGGCTCAGAAGGCAGGAAAAGCCAGGGCTCCTTGCCGGCCTGCTGGGCCCCAAGGCTCTTCCTGGCCTCGGCAGCCCCACCCACAGGGCAGGTGCGCAGTACAGCCCGGCCTCCTGGCCGGGGGGGTCACCACATGGAGGCTCAGTCATCCCCCAGGAGTTGATAAGGACACTAAGAAGAACCTGTTTCTTCAAGCCAGGCAGAGAACCAAAGAGGAGCAAAGAGCAAACAGCCTCAGCATCGATGCCACACAGACATGGACATGCAGGGCAGGAAAGTGGGGAAGAGAGGGAGAGGAGAGCATGCACACAGGCAGGCACACACGTGCACACTCAAAGACAGACACATACACGTGCACACACGCACACACACAGATACATACACATGCACACACAGACACACACACAGAATGCGTCCTGGGATGAGCCAGCCAGGAGTTAGGCTAAGTGTGAATCCTCAGACCAACAGGGCAAGACAAGGGACAGCGTGCAAGCGTTCCTGGGAATAAGAGTCCATTCTACAGAAAAAAGAACCTCTACAGAAATCTCTGATTACTTCCCAGCCTTCCGCCTGCCTGACCTCATCAGACCTCAATTCCAACACCACTGTTAATATGAACTCGGAGAGTTCACGTTAATAAAAATTAATTAGCGCTGAATTACTTCATTCCAATTAACAGTTCAACCACAAATAACTAGACGTGGCATGAGCACCTGAGTGGACCCCCCAAGCGCACAGTTGAGCAGCTCCACCAGGCACCAACTTGAGGCAGCCACAAAAGAGAGCCAGGATCACAAGGGCCTAAAACCAGAGTCCACGCTTCCCAGGTAACTGTGAAAGCCTATTCCCTGAACAGGAGGATTCCTGCCACTTCCTACATATCAAATGCGACCCTGGGCCACCTGGGTCTTCGTTTCCTGCATAGCACATCTACCCAGTGATGTGGCTTGTTCTGGAGGTGTTTCCAGGGACAGAGGTCCAGCCAGCCCTGGCTAGAACCAGGCTCATTCCTTCCTGGGCGTCGTGGGAGGGGACGCGCTGTGAGGTGCACGCACCTTCCCCACCTCCCTTCTGGTAGGTGACACCTTCAGCATAGGACAGAGGAACGACCTGTCCACCGGGACCCAGGGCCTGCTCCCCATTGCCCCATGCCCTGGGGGGCTCTACCTTAGTCAAGCAGGGAAGCTTCTGACCACGGCTCAGCTCACCCATTGGTGAAGCTGAGGCCCAAGAGGCAGAACCCACAGGAGTGAGCTGAGCAGCCATCAAAACCTCCCAGAACAGAAGGGGCCTCCACCCAGGACTTGCCCAACCTCAGGCCCAAGGCCCCTACTCAAACGTCCGTTGCTCTCTGCCTTCCACACAACTTACCTTCATAAGCTCGAAAAACTCTGCGGGGGAGGAGAGCACCCTGACGTGAGAGCTGCAGACTCCAAACTCGGGGACCAGGTTTCTGATCCACTGGAACCTGTGCACGCCCTCTGGACACAGGCCGCACGGCGGGGAGGTGACCTGGGGGACAGGTGGGGACAGCAGAGGAGCCAACAGCAGCCATGGTGACCTAAAGAGACAGGCAGAGGGTTAAACTTCTCAGACGTGTCCTCAGAAGTCTCTCTCAGCTACTGGGGAGGGGGGGATTTTGTTTTTTGTCCATTTCAGATTTTCGAGGCCATTTTACGTGAGCCCAACTCAAACTCTGCACAGAGATTTCCCTTCAGCCCCTATTGGCTGGGCAGCTTGAGAAGGGCTGGTGCCTGTGGTCAAACCCCAAACTATACGTGGGATCCACACAACTCCAGATTTAGCACAGCCACAAGTCATCTCACAGAAGCTACTGCACAGCTGATACCGCCCTTCACAGCAGGGCCTGCAGGAGCCCAGGGGATCCCGAGCACGCGGGCAGGTCTGCTCTGCATGGTGGCTGCACCCGGACCACCAGCTGTGTGACCGAGGAGACAGACGGGGCTTTTACTTAGTGAAGGGCCCAGAAAGATAAAGTTTTCTCATGCATTTAATTAATGTACGAAATGTTTGCCCAAAAAATAAAATTTTAAAAATTAAATATTCTCAAGGGTAAAAAAAAAGTTTTCTCTTAATACTCAAATAAGGAGAGAAAAACTGGAACAGGAAGAGGCTGGGAAAGAGGTCATCTCAAGAGGCGCCAGCAGTGACAACACTGTCCCTTCCCCGTCAGACACGTCCTCCTCGGGGGTCACACGCCCCTCTGGGCTGTTCAGGGCCGACCACAGGCAGCTGCACCCAGGCCCTGCAGTCCCCCGAGGCTGCAACTGCAGGACGCTGGTCCTGCCCACAGAGCCCTACCTCCCCGCCGCCTGGGACTGGAACACCTGCAGGGGCAGGGAGGAGCGCCTGCATGTCCAGGGCCGCGCACAAACCCAGTCCTGCTCTGAATTCCCGAAAATTGCAGCAGGAAAATCCTCCTCGGCGTGCAACCTTGTAGCGTGGCCCCAAGAGGGACTCAGGAAAGAACACTTCAACACCCCAGGGCTGAAGGGCCACAGATTCCAGGAAGATGACCTCATGGACTTGCCTCACGATACACCGCTGATCTTCCCAGGGTTTGTCCACGGCCCACAGAGATGCCAGATGGCCCACAGCTGTGCTTCCCAGAAAGCCCACCCGGCTGTCCCAGCCCATTCAGTGCCAAGAAAACTTTAGTCAACAGGGAAGGTACCAGCGGCCGGATCCTGCAAGGCCTCGGAGGGCAGAGGTGGGGGAGCAGCTGTCCCTCCGGCTGTCTAAAGGGGTGGTGACTGCACTCTCGCACACACAGGGCTAAGTGTCTCTGGCCCCCAGGCAGCTCACAAATGAAAGGCCAAGATGTTAGACAAGGGACTGCTGCCTCAGTTTCCCAAACTGAGGGCTGCCGTCCTGCCAGGCTCAGCCACCTTCCGGGACAGCAGTGACCCTTCAGTCCAAAGGAAAACCAGAGACGATGGGAAGCTGCACACAACCCATCGACCTGAAGCCCCAAAGGGGCCTGAAGTCTGAGGCTCATTCATTAAACATAGTCCATCCAAGGTGGAAAACCCCATGGCCGCGTAGGATCAACGCTCCCGGCTTGCAGCTCGGCGTCACCCGCGCCCCAGGCCGTGCAGTATGTCCCCGTGCACCTCTCTGCGGGACAGGAGGCTCCATGGGCTCCCGGAAGGAAGATGAGGAAACACCTCCTTGGCACACCCACCAGGAGAGGGCGAGAGCCAACCCAGGCCTCCAGCCAAATCACCACGTGAGCGCCTCTCTGCACCATCGGGGGCACAAAGGAAGAGCCGGGCACGGCTCCTGCCTCCCACAAACCTGGTGGCCTCACACACTGGCTTACACATCTAAAATTATGGGAGGACAAGACTGGGGGAAAATGCTAAAATTGGGGTGTAGAAGCAAGCGCTGCGCCCCTAGCCCACTGGCTGTTGAAGCTTGCAGGCTATGTATGTCTTCCTACATACGGTGAAAGGGACACCCTTTGAGACCCCTGACCAAGGAAAGGCTCGGCTACTGACACACTGGGAACAGATGGACTACGGGCTCCAATTTACCTCTTCCGGAAAATTCCTCAGCATCTCTCCCACTGTACTCGGCCTCCCGGCCAGCGTCCACACCAAGCACGCTGCTCACCTCCTCACCAGCACCACTCACTGCCCAGCGCACTGCTGCCCAAACCGCCCCAGTCCCACGGGGTCCGTCTCTTTGGCATCAACAACTACTGAGGGATGGGACTAGGAACGGAACTGGAACAAAAGGCTGTAGCATCTTTCCCTTCTCCACACTGTCTTCATCTTGAAAGCCTGAGAACTACACAACTGTTTCCAAACTTCCAAGATGAGAACAGACTGGAAAATGGGGCTCCCTGGGCCTAGCCCTGCTAAGAGCAGGCTTCTTTGAATCAGGAAAGGCAAATGAGGTAAGGGACAAATCACTCTCCTCCCAGGAGGCCATATTTGGTCAGCGTCTTTGGTTTTTCCATGTCTTCCACCCCCAACACCTTCAGTTCTGTTTTGCTGTGTATTTCCCTTAAAATAAAGGTAATTTTTTTCAAAAAAAAAAAAAAGCTAAAATTATTAAATAAGGTCAGCAGACACAGTCTGTGTGCTCCGAGTGACGCCCAAGCTACAGAAAGGCTGGACCTCACCCTGCACACCTGGAAGACCCAGCCAGGGAGGAGAGGTGCGAGCAGAGCTGGCCAACGCCGCCGTTGCCAGGGAAAGCCCAGGAGGGTCTTGACAGGCAACCCAGGAGTCCACAAAGGTGCCAGCCCATGGCCACCTCTGTCCTGCCTGGGAGAGGCACTCCAGCAGGCTCAGGCGGGCCACCATGGGCAGGTGGGCCACCGTGGGCAGGTCTCACCCCTGCCACACAGCTCTCCCTAGGAATGTACAACCAGGGCCTCAGTCCAAGATCCGCTGAGGGCTTTTTCTGGTGGCTTCCTGTTTAATCTGTGGACGGGCAGGTTTGGTTTTGTTCGAGAGGATAGCAGCCAACTGGGTCCCAGGGATTCACCGTGGAGGAGGCCCAGCCTCTGGCAATTTTATAACCAACGAGGAAGGTGCCCAGGAAGGGAGCAAAGCGTCTTCTGAAGGCCCCACAGGGGCAGCACAGGCCTAGAGACCGCAGCCAGACTGGCGACAGTGGACCCTAACTGCCCGCCCCCATCTGAGCACCCACTGCTGGCTTCTCCAGAGCCCGCTCAGGGACCCATTTGTTTTCTTCCAGCTCGGCCAGAACCCCATGGCGGTCAGTTCCTGCTTTCCACCAGGGAACTCCTGAGAATTTTCTCAGAAAAGATTTCCCCTGTGCTAGCAGCAGCTACCGCATAGTCACCCTGGGCCCAGGGGCGAGCACCTGCACCAGGGCTTCCCCTCAGTCCAGGGAGCTTTCCTACGAAACCTCAACCCCGGGGATCCGAGGAGGCAGGGAGCTGGGCTCACTTCACCAAAAACACACAGCACACACAGTCCCACCTCTAGGCCTGGGCTCCCCGAGCCCTCCCCTTCTGGGTACCGCCTAGCGCCCCTTCCTAGTGACAGGGAGGAGCAAGTGCGGAGCTGGGGCTCTCTGTAGGCGCACTCTGTGCCCTGGCACAGCAGGGGTGGTTAGAGAGCAGCGCTTGGGCAAGAGCAGGGGCGCCCGGCATTCAAACTCCAAACAATACAAATTGACCCCCAGCCCGAAATTCTGAAGGTGCAATGGGACTGGTACCCTCTCCAAAGGGCGGGCTCCAGCACCCACAGGGCGCCTGCCCCTGGGTGAAGGTTCAGCCACATGTTTATGGCTTCCCTTGGAATCTGTAGACAAGTTCCCTGGCATGGGGAGTGGGCTGGGCCTAAGCACCAAGGACCCCTAACCTGGGGCCCCATTCCCCCACCCGGAGAGAGGTCTGGGGAACCGGTGTGAGAGGATGGAAGCTGGGTAGCAGGGCGGCTCTAGGGGCGCCCGGTGAGTACAAAGGAAGGGGGCATGCGGGGGGGGGGGGAGGGTTGGAGGCAGCTTCTTCCCACCTGCTGAGAGGGATCCAGGTCTGAGCTGCCTTGACTAAGGACAGTGTGTGAGATGCTCTTGTCCCTGAGCCCCTGAATTGGGGGCTGCCACCAGGCGAGGGCAGGGGAAGCCTAGCTGACCCCACATAGGACAATGCAGCCCGCCCCCCCACCCTCATGAGAGGCATGGGACAGCTGTGGGACGTGAGTTCAGAATAATCGTCCGGAGGAGCCGGGGAGAGTAGAGCAGCTGCAGAGATGCTGTGGACACACCTCCTTACAAGGGAGCCTCGGGGGACAGAAGGCAATTCCGCTCTTCCTGACAAGACAGGAATTTTCCAGTTCACCAAACTGAAGCTGACCGTGCCCCCTGGGAAAACTGGCCACACCTGGCATTTTTCCTTTGTCAGACAATGTCCCTGAAGGTCCCATAGAGCTCCCTCATGCTCAGTGCAAACACATGGGACACAGTAAACAGGCCAACCTCCTAGGGTTCTTCCAAAACAGGGTACGTAGGGCTCTGGGCGAAGGATATGGGGATGCTCGAGACTGTCCTCAGACAGTGACCTCAACTCCACGTGGGACAGTGCAGGAGTTCGAGTCTCTGTACCGAGCACGGGCACTAAGTGTCCCCACTGCAGGCTCAGAGATGTGGCCTAAAGCTCCGTGAGCCTGCAGGAGAAGACAAGATTCATGGTACGAGCTCTGTGGCCTGGGTCCCCTCCACACCCGTGCAAAATGACCGAAAAGGACAAGAGTTTTTAAAGGAAACTGAGCTCTCTGGATTGCCATGTTTTCAGAAACGACGTTTTTAAGAAAAACCCACCCCTCCCCCTCGGTCATACACATTTAAACATAAAAAAAAAAAGTGAACTAATGAGAAAAGAGCTATAGTCATAACACTTCCTGAGAAAGGCTCGAGAAACTACCCACAGGTACCGTACTTCCTGCAGCCAGGGCCAGCGGCCAGCGGCCAGCTGCGGGCAGCCCTTCCTGACTCACGCAAGACCCAGCCTGCCGGGGAAGCGATGGATTCCCAATTCCTGCCGATGACGACAGACCCAGGCCCGCCAAACCCCCACAGGAAGAGTGGCCCAAGGGACCTGGCTGCTAGCATCTGGCCACGCACTGACCAGATGACTCCTCCTGACTTGCCCAGAAAAAAGTCACTTATATCTTGGGGTCCGGAAGCTAGAACATGACCCACACCACACCAAGGGTTGGCCAAACACACGAGGCTTATCGAAGCGCTGGACAAGACCCGATAACGTGTTCTAGGAATCCAAACAGTTTCATCCAGCCTGACTTCCCAGCAGCCTGGAAAATGACTTGCTTACGTCCATCAGAGCATGTGTTTACAGGGGGATTATCTATCGGAACACTTCCACACCAGGCTGGTTTCTGTCCATCCACACAACTGAGGGAGCCCAGCCTGATCCACCACCGGCGGCAAAAGTGCTCAGGGATGACGCATGCTGACGTTAACAAAGCTACAATTTAAAAGCCAGTCTGTTGCAAATCTTACTTTAATTCCATGCAATATCAAATTTAAATTACTTGGGGGAAGTCATGCTTTAATTCGAAATCTCCCCCTCCTACTCCTCCTACTGCTAAAAATAGACAGAGAAAGACCCTACTAAACTCTAATGAGTAAGGAGGACTGGGTCCCGACATCACAAGGTTCAAAGAAACAGTCATTTCTGGAACTTGGTGGTCCCCCAGGACAGAAACCACTACCAAGTTGAACAAGAGTTTGCTGATCTGCTGTCACGAGGTAAGAAAATCTTACCTTGTGAAAGAGGAGTCTACTAGTTATGTCATATAACTCAGAGAAGTTAGCCCCCCTCACCCGCCCCAACACACACACACACACCTAGAATAGAGAAAATAGGGCCTGAGTTTCAAAAACAAAGACTTTTTTTGCACACATAGCTCAAACTGAAAATAGTGTTTTTTTTAAAGGAGTCCACAGAAAAAATATTTCCTTGTACAGCAGGCAAGCTCAAGATGATGAACTGACGCCCTCTTGACACATCTCCCACTAGGTGTCATTTACTCCAAATAACAAGTCAATTCTGTGTAGTCTGATGACTAAAAAAAACTATCTGAAGGTTCTGTCTCCCCCTCCTGAGCTCCAGACCTGCCACAGTCAACCGCACCCTGAACACCTCCACATGGATGCACCTGGGTACCAATTAACATGCCCCAAACTCTCCCTCTATCATCCCCCAAACCCAGTCCTTCCTTCTCCCCGTTTTAGTGAGGCATGCACCATCCACGCAGTCACCCAAGTCAGAAACATGACCCACCTCCTCAGCACCCCCACACACAACCCCCCATCAGAACTAACTCTAAGGCAGCCCTCTCTTCTATTCCCACTGTCCCTGACTTCATATAAACCCCAGCATCTTAGGCCTACCCCATCAGCAAAAGAATCCACACAGAACCTCAGAGCTTGCCTCCCCGGGTTCTGACCCAGAGGTCTGGCCTACTCCCAGCTCCTGTCCCTTTCCGATACCCCCTTGACAGCCCCTGGAAATGATCTGAGAACCTGTGGAACCTCAGCACTGGATTCCCTGCTGCTATTACCATCAGCCCACGTGACTCACTATCCTTCCTGAAACCGCCGTTCCCCCATTCTTCACCTGGCCTACTCCAACCCTCCAAAACACGGCTCTGAGATCACCACCACCAGGAAGCCTTCTGTGACCTCCAGGTACATGACTTTTTCTCCCCCACTTTGCTATTATTTGTTGCTTATGAGTCCGAGCATCTTATGTCTTATCTTTGGTTCCTCAGTTACCCAGCCCAGCGTAGCAGTGCTCTATACACGCACACTCACTGAATGAACCCAGCAGTCCATCACAAAGAGTCAGGGAAAACAACAATACTTCTGGATCACTAATTATCAGAAGCGCTAAGCAGAGTTCTCTGTCACTATGGCTGTCTCTGTAACTGAAAGGAAACCGCTGCCGTAAAAGAACCGCTCCCTCTTACCCCCGTCTCTCTAGCTTCGAGGATTCGGCGGGTACTCCGACAGTTGAGTCAGACTGGCGAGCTCGAGTCTAAAATAATTTCAGTCCCTGACTACACAGAACTATTATCAGTGAATCAATGATCAGAGTTACAAGAAACCACACCTTTCGGGGAATAAGGAATTGGGAGGTGCAACTGAACAAGGCAGAAGAAACGAAAGCCAGTGGCCAAGGGTGAGCGGCCATGCAGACATGAGTAACCCCAAACACCAAGGCCACAAAGAATCGGAAAAAAAAAAAAATCTGCAAACTGAAAGAGGCAAACAGTCAGAAACCTACAGCATGGCAACGATGCCGGTCAAAGCATAGGCGTTATTTCCAAGGATTATAACGCACAAGTTTCTGACCCTTGTGTTTCTGTGTTGGTGATTTAACTGAGTTTCCGGTGTAATTGTTGACCCGGAAAAACAACTACAATCTCCCTCGGCTTAATCACGAAGAACCACGGGACCACTGCATCCACTGGCACTGTTTCCAAAAAGGGCTTTGGGAAGTCAGTTTAGGCTGTTCCCACATGTGGACACAATGCCCACCTGGCTGGCCCTCCCCTCCCTAAAAGAACCACTCGGGAAGAATGTGTGTGCTTTTTTAGAGGAATCTGTGAAGATTGCCCAACAGCCGCCAGTAACCAATTCCAACGTTAAACAATGACTAATGAAGTGGGTTTCGTATAGTTTAAACACGTACAGGGAAATGACAAAATCGCCTAAATATCTCCGAGGAGAGAACGTTTCTTGAAACTTTAAATTTCTCGGTAGTTGGAAGCCAGGGCGTGGAAGTCACCTGACTTCACTGCCCCCCGGTCTTTGCTAAGAACCGGTTACAGAAAGTGGGGAGGCCACGCCCACTCCCTCCGGGCGCCCCGACGCGAGCCTGCGAAAGCCTTTCTCATCAGCCGGCTTCCAAGAGTTCTGCCCGGCCCTACCCCCCTCCCAAGTTCCCCTAAATCAAACCCCTCGTAGCTGAAAAACCTTCCACCGCCGACCAAAGAGGAGGCAAGTTCCTCTCCCCGCCCCGAAGCCGCGCACGGGACGGGACCGCAGACCCAGGTGCCCAAGAGGCACCGGCGCAAAGCTAAGGCCGGGCGCAGGACGCGGCGCTCGGTCCCCCTCCCCTCCCCTAAGGATCAAGTGTGAGGCTCGAATCTAATTTTTTTTTAAGTATTTGAACACAAGAGGGTTCTTTTTATAACCTGGGCCGCCGCGGGCCTCTCGGGTCGCCGTGTCCTGGGCAAATGTTGACTTTGGAAGCCCACGGCCCGGGCGCGCGGCGTCCAGGCCACTTCAGGGTTTCGAAACGCACTCCAGGGCCTTTCCAGGGCGCCGGCGCTTTGAAAAGCGTTTGCAAAAAGGGGGCTCGAGTGGTTCCCCTTCCCCGCCCGAGCGCCACTGACGCAGGAGCTTCGCCGCCGGGCCACGCGGGAGCCCAGCAGGGCCGGGGCTGCTCGGGACAGACCCCTGCGGCCCAAACGGGCCCCGCGGCCGCGCAGTCACCCCTCCCGGGGGCTCACGGGGCGCCCCGGGGCGGGGGCGCGAGGGCCGCGGCCGGATCCCCCCCCCCGGGCACTGCGGGGCCAGGGGGAGCCGGGGCAGGAGGCGGGGACGCGGGAGCCTGCGGGGCCCGGAGTCTGCGGGAAGGGGACGCGGGAGCCTGCGGGGGGGACGCGGGAGCTGCGGGGGGGACGCGGGAGCTGCGGGCGGGGACGCGGGAGCCTGCGGGGCCCCGAGCCTGCGTGGGGACGCGGGAGCTGCGGGCGGGCGGCCGGGGCGCGGGACCCGGGGACGCGGGGACCCGCCGCCCTCTCACCTCCGGCGCCGGCGGTCCCGGTTCCGGCCGAAGCGGTCGGACAGGCGCCCCAGGAGCGCGGCCAGCCCGGACCGGCCAGGCAGGAGGCCGAGCAGCCTCCGCCAGAACACCGGCCCCGCCGCCGCGGCCGCCATGGAGACTCGCCGCTTCCGCTTCCGGCGCGAAACAACTTTATTGACAACGGCGCGCGCGGACACGAGGCGGCCCCGCCCCCGCAGCCCGGCGCCCGGCTCCTGGCTCCTGCGCGCGGGGGGCAGGTGGGCGCGGGGCGCTGCGCGCTGTGGCCAGCAGCCCCCCGCCCCCCGGCTCTGCGTGGATCGGCGGAGACAGTACCTTTCAGACCCCACGATCCAGTTCGGCTGAGCCCGGGCCGAGGCGCCTCCCCCGAGGTGCGGGTTACACTCGTGCAAAACCGGGTTCCCGCGGATTCACTCCGTGCGCAGAGCACGGAAAATCCCTCCCGGGAAGCGAGACCATTTCACCTTATCAGTCCCTGGAGCCTGCAGCCCAGTGCACAGAGCAGCCCCACTGCACAGAGCAACCCCACTGCACAGAGCAACCCCACTAAACAGAGCAGCCCCACTGCACAGAGCAGCCCCAGTGCACAGAGCAGCCCCACTAAACAGAGCAGCCCCAATGCACAGAGCAACCCCACTAAACAGAGCAGCCCCAGTGCACAGAGCAACCCCACTAAACAGAGCAGCCCCACTGCACAGAGAAGCCCCAGTGCACAGAGCAACCCCACTAAACAGAGCAGCCCCACTGCACAGAGAAGCCCCACTGCACAGAGCAACCCCACTAAACAGAGCAGCCCCAGTGCACAGAGCAACCCCACTAAACAGAGCAGCCCCAGTGCACAGAGCAACCCCACTAAACAGAGCAGCCCCAGTGCACAGAGCAACCCCACTAAACAGAGCAGCCCCAGTGCACAGAGCAGCCCCAGTGCACAGAGCAACCCCACTAAACAGAGCAGCCCCAATGCACAGAGCAGCCCCAATGCACAGAGCAGCCCCACTAAACAGAGCAGCCCCAATGCACAGAGCAGCCCCACTAAACAGAGCAGCCCCAGTGCACAGAGCAGCCCCACTAAACAGAGCAGCCCCAATGCACAGAGCAACCCCACTAAACAGAGCAGCCCCACTGCACAGAGCAGCCCCACTAAACAGAGCAGCCCCAATGCACAGAGCAACCCCACTAAACAGAGCAGCCCCACTGCACAGAGCAGCCCCACTGCACAGAGCAACCCCACTGCACAGAGCAACCCCACTAAACAGAGCAGCCCCAAAGCACAGAGCAGCCCCACTGCACAGAGCAGCCCCAATGCACAGAGCAACCCCACTAAACAGAGCAGCCCCACTGCACAGAGCAGCCCCACTAAACAGAGCAGCCCCAATGCACAGAGCAACCCCACTAAACAGAGCAGCCCCACTGCACAGAGCAGCCCCACTGCACAGAGCAACCCCACTGCACAGAGCAACCCCACTAAACAGAGCAGCCCCAAAGCACAGAGCAGCCCCACTGCACAGAGCAGCCCCAATGCACAGAGCAACCCCACTAAACAGAGCAGCCCCACTGCACAGAGCAGCCCCACTGCACAGAGCAGCCCCAATGCACAGAGCAACCCCAATGCAGATGCAGGCACGAAGACTCCTGCTGTCACCCGCCCCCGCCCGGGAAGGGACAGTGCTAGGCCAGACAAGCTGAAGGAGCTCATCCCTAACAGCCAAGAACACTTTCTGTAGCTAATTTCTAAAAAGGAAAAAGGTTGCGGGATTCTGAGAGTCGAGATCTGTAGCATGTGGCTCCCTGGCAGATGCATGTGGGCAGGGACCCCGAATCTGGAGAAGCTGTAGATGATCATATCCTACTTATTCCAGGGGTTGGGGGGTGGTTGTGAGGTTAGAAGGATGTGAACACACTGGATACAAAACTTCCCGAATTCCACTTCCACCAAATTATCCCAAGGAAACCAATGACATATCCCCTCCAGGAATGGTCATCTCAGCGTTCGTTGGTGATATCAAAACTGTGGAGGCAATCAACAGTGGAGGAGTCAGTTACATAAACAATGCTACATTGGAAAACCGTGCATCCATAAAAAGTTATGTTCTTGAAGGATGTTTGTTCTAGAAGAACGTTTATCGACATTCAGTGTAAAAACCAAATGACCAAAGAGTAGTATAGAGCTTATCTCATTTTATAAAAAATTGAAAAGAGAGTGTGTATACAGACAGACTGGGGGGGAAAAAATACACCGAAGTGTTAACATTGGTTATTCGGCGCTATTCAAGAATTTCCAGCTTGTTTACAATCAATGAGTATTTCAGATTGATTTTAATTTTTCCATTAGGTTTAGATAGCTTTACAAACACAAGATGGAATTTGATTCAACCTTTCCAAGTTCAAAGTGGTGAATCATCAAATTTCCTAACTTCCAGTAACTGAAATGAGACCATCCGTTTCATGGTTCCACTTTTGCACAGTGCTCAGCACAGGGTGGTTGCACAATTGAGTTGTTGAACGGCCGTGCCATGATCCTCAATGGTGAGCACCTCCTGGACCATGGGGACACCCTAACTGTCCTAAAAAGAGCTGGCTGCTTTGCATGTGGTGCTTTGCTGGGCAAACACCGTAGTACTGACCCACCGGGAGTTTCAGATCTCAAATAAATTGCACTAACACACCGTGAGATTGAAAGCATTGTGTTTGGGAATTTACGTTCGAGTATAAACAGCAGGCCATGACCCAGTGCCTTTTCAGCCACACACACACTGAGAGCCTCTGGCCTTCGAGGCTGGTTTGAACCCGTCAGAGCTACAACCTGAGTGCAGCAACCACAACTTTGCCCCAGAACATGCACATTTAGAGATTGCAAAAATTTTAAATAATGGTTTTCAGAGATTGAGCAATTTTTTAAATGGTTACATGTACACAATGACGGCACACACACTCATTCCTCTGAGAGATATCATCCGGGCTTGGTGGTGGGAATCGGTAGAGTAGATAAGACCTGCTCAGATAAGGCGGGTGCCCCAGAGAGCCAGCCTGGGAGCCCCTCAAGCAGCCTGGAGGGCAGGCGGGCAGTCTGGGCAGATACTACTATCACTGCTGGCAGGTCTCAAGTCACACCTTGATGACATTGGAGAAGGCATCTGTCTCCCTTGAGACCCCCTGGCAGCTCGGAAGCTCATGGACAGAGTCCCCCTCACCCACAGCCTTCTCGTTAGTCCACTCCCCTCTTCCCAAACAGGAGGTGCCAGGGTTAGAATGACAGGGCCGGTGGACTGGTGACAGAGATCGTGTCTTCCCAAACGGAAAAGGAAACCCATTCATTGGAAGGAGGGTTGACGTCAGGGAGCAGTGGGCTGCTGCCCCTGATAGCAGAGCTGGTCTCCCTGGCAGGAAGCACCAGGAAATCCTGAGCCAAGGGCCTGTGCCTCACTGTCTGGGATTCACTCCCTGCACTGAAAACCCTGCCTGTGCAAAAGGAAGGCCCCTCCTCCCCTCCCCTCCCTTGCTTGTGAAAGGGGGTTCTCTCCCCAACAGAGGGCTATCAGCAAACTCAAGAGAGAGAAAGAGGCCAGCCAGCCCACCTTCCGCCTGGGCGCTGGGAAACCTTCCTGCGGATGATCAGCTGTTTCAGGGGAGCAGGCTCTGGTCTCATTGGGAACAGCCTGGGGCCGCTCCCCGCCCCTCCCTCCACGCTTCCCCCTGCTCACTGCCTGGCCCTTTGGGCCCCTTAGACCCCCACACATGTTGCTGCCTTGGGATCTTTGTCTCCCTGACCCCCCCCCCCCGCCCCCCGCATGAACCCTTAGAGCCTTACGTGCCCTGAGCACCCAGAACGGGACCTGGCAGCAGAAGGCTCCACAGACGCTGGTTTAACAAACGCAGGCACTCAGGGCAGGTGGTGAATTCCGGGGCCACCCGGCTGCAGGAGGGAACCACCCCGTTTGTGCCTTTCCACTGAGGGTGGGGACAACGGGGGCTTGGCCTCCTGGAGGTTTACTGACCTGCTGCACAGATCAGTTTGCAAACCTGGCAGCTCAGGCCTACCTTTTGGGACTGGCTCACCCGAGCCCTGGGTCTCCCTGCAGGCCGCAGGCCCTTTTCCTGCTTCATTCTCCCCGCTGAGCTGTTACTCTGATCTTTTCCAGTCCCTGATACCCTTTCCCAAAAACAGACCTGACCCCAGCCCTCCCTGGCTTGAGGCAGGCGTCTGTTCCCTCAGAGCAGAGCTTGGCAAACGTTTTCTTAAAAGGCCCAATAGTAAATATTTTACACTTTGTGGGCCAGATGGCAATGACTCAACTCTGCAGCCAAAGCAGCCGCAAGCAATACGCATCACTGTGGCTGTGTTTCCAATAAAACTTTATTTACAAAGACCATACGCCACCCTCTGCTTTAGAAAACAGCTTTTCCCTCAGTGCCCCTAAATTTGGGAGCGATGAATGAGGTCCTCTGGCACCCGGGGCCTGCGTCAGTGGGAGCTGTGGGAAGGCCCGGAGGAGCTGAAGGTTGCAAAGAACAAATTTGCCCAACACCAAAGCTCAAATCAACAACCTCCCGTGTAGGGGTGGGGAGCCCTGCAAGGTTCTCGCATTTATCATTTCAGCTTCTCAAGGTCGAAAATCTTGTCATCTGCAAAACAAAACACCTATTGCACAACGGCTCCCTGGCCACAGAGAGGCCCAGGCTCATCTGGCGTTTCATTAACAAGAAGCAGGAGCCCGGCTTTCTGGAAATGCCTCCTGGGCAGAGCATGCCGGGTGGTTTCTGTCCTGGTGAGGGATAAATGCAGCTCATTTTCAGGGGAATCTCAGCCTCTTGTGGGATGGCAGGCGGCCAGCGCCACCCCAGCTAAGAGCTGCTGCCTCCTCAGGATCCAGCAGCCTGGCGTGGGGAAACACAGCAGCCTGTGGCCACTTATGTCCCAGGGAATCCCTTCTCTCTGGGGCTCGCCTCCCACCTCCCTGGGTGGCCAAGGCCAGGGCCTAGGGGCTCCCTGGCAGCACCTTCCCTGCCCGGCCCCCAAGGTGAGTTGAAGCAGAGGCTAAGTGTGACCCCCGCGAGCATCTGACTCTTCCACTGCAGGACAAGTCTTGCTTAAGATGAAGTCCAGGCAGGCCGGGCCCTAGCATGTGGGAGAGGAAGCGCTGGACTCCCAGGCCCGGGCTTGATTTATTTCCAGTTTCCTGGAGTTGAGGAGACAAATCCCCCGCAGTCAATTGCCCTTCTTGACCTTTAGACTAGACAAGGGGAGGTGGGAGGCCAGAGGCCAGGTAGACTTGCTCTGTCAATGCCAGAACCTCCTGGAAGGGAGGGAAGGGAGGGAAGAGCAGTCATCCTGGGGGGTGGGCCTGTGATGAGCTCTAGAGCCCAGGTCCCATCTCCAAGTCCAACAGAGACCTGCCAGATTGCAGGTCTGGTCATCCAATTTTTTCAAAAAAAGCCCCCAATTCAGATGTGGATGTGAAATTTCCAGATTTTTAAATGTTGTCTCAAACATTTTTAAAAATTCCATACAGGCCAACCAATGTGTCTTTGGTCTGTCTTCAGCCTGTGGCTCACACTTTGCACGCATCTTTCAGTCTGTAAAGAAATGTCCCGGGTACCAGGGGGGACAGGGTAACTATAGGAGATTACAGGTCACCTGTTTGTATCTCCTGAATGTTGAGCCATGGGATGCTATTGCCTTTTTGTAAAGTTCATTTTGAGTTTACAAAGTCTGAGAATGTGCTGGCCCACCTCCACGAGTGGAATGGAGTGGAATATTCTCATCTTCTCAGCGCACAGCCCCCTCAGGTTGAACTTGGAAGCCAGGGGCTGAAGCCTCCAGTGGGTGGGAGGGAGAGTGAGGCAGGAGCGACCAGCAGAGAAGACCCTGGTGGCAGAGCAGGCGTCCTGGGGCTGGTTGTGTGCAGGTCCCGGGCTCTGCTCGCTCCTGGCACCTATGAGCTGGGAGACCTGGGGAGGGCAGGTGACCTCTCCACACCTCAGCTTCCCATCGGTCTGCATGTGTCACCTCCTCAGGGAATACCCTTGGATCCCCCCCCCCCAATAAATTAGGTCTCCGGTGATATGATCCCACAGGCCCCAGGGCTTCTCCTTCATGGTACTTAGTACAGGTGAAATTAACTAATCATGACATCAATTGTGATCAAAAAAATTTTCCTTCTGGGAAGCGTCTAAGCTGCATGAGCTCCCAGGCTGATCAACTCCAGACACCCAGCTCAATCTCCCAACACATAGTAGGTGCTCAATAACGATCTCTTAAAGGAATGAATGAGTGAGTGAATGAATAAGTTCTTTTGCAAAATAAATCTTTCGGGATAAGAAGTGACTCAGGAGGCCAGGAGCCAACAAGGTCCACTCTGCCCCACCCGTCCACCCCCGAATCCTAAATGTCTGCACCTCCATCTAGGCGGCTGGGACTGGTGCAGGTGGGAGGAGCGGGGACAGAGCTCACTCCTGCCCGCAGGCCCCCGAGGGTCTGCTGGGGGCCCCCGGAGGTCTGCTGGGGCAGGGCTCTGAGCCTGGGTTTAGGAAGCCTGAGCCGCACCAGTGTGAGTGGGGCATGGGCCAGGCACCCCGGAGTCACCCCATGGAATCTCACCTCTGTCCCTGAGGGTGACTCCCACCTCCCACTCTTCTGTCCCACTTCTCTGCCATTTTGGCTGGTTGGGGACTTTAGGAACCAGAGATATGGAATATAATCTTCCCTTTGAACTTGCCCAGAACGGTTTGTGACAAAGTGGGCGCCAATGCGGAGGAGCCAGAAACCGTCCTAGTGGTGTCACGCACCCGGATGGGGGCTGGGGGGTCCTGTGGAGACGCTGCTGCTGCTGCAGGAAGCCTGAGTGCCCGCCTTGGGGCCTTGGGTGCAGTCCAGCTGCCGCATGTGCCCCCAGGCGAGGGGAGAGCAGCACCTGAGCCAGGAGCTCCAGCGTCGGGGGGCTCCCAGTTGCCTTGCTCCTGCGGCCGGCCTGTCCACCTGGGTTACTGCAGAGCAAGCAAGACAGCTGTGTCTACCAGGACCCCACTGCCCCCCAGCTCTCCGAGGGCATCTGGGGCCCAGGGCACAGCTCCCAGGAGCCAGCCACACTGCTAACCCCTCCTGGGCTCTCCCTCTCCGGGGCACTGCCACTTCAGCTCCGGGCACGGGGCCAGGCCTCATTTGCATTGCAGCCCAGATGGTTCACCACAGCTTTGCTTCCCAGAACTGCCCGCTACCCCATGTCTGTTCCCGGCGCAGGCGAAGGCACAGGCGGGCTCAGCACCACTTCAGGGCAGGCGGAGACCATCCTATCCCAGCCCTGGACAGAGCAGCGTCTGTTGGTTTGGGGTCAGGGGAGATAAGTGACTGGAAGTTAATTCCCTTTTTTGTCTACCCCTCCAATTCAAAACTTGGACCAGATGTGAATTCCTCTTAGAGATGGGGGGGGGCACCCCTCCCCTCCCTTCTGCACCCCACACACTTTATGCTCTCTGTATCCTCCTGGAATCACCCCCACTCCCTGAGACCCTCTGTGGGTGGAAGAATGGGCTCCCCAGGGCTGGGGTCGGGAGCTCAGGCCCAGCCCAGCCCAGAGGGCACAGGAATCTGAGAAGGCAGAGTGGGTTGGTGGCTGGGTGGGTTGGTAAAGTGTTTTCTCTCCCCTCCCCTCCCTCGGCACTTTTTCTGGGAAATGCCAGAGGCCAGCTGGGCCTGGAATGTCAGACTTGAAAGAACTCCTCCACTGCTCAGACTTCCGAGCCACAAACCTTTTCATGAGCTCTGTGGCCCCTCTCGGGGGAACAAAGGCCTGCAGACGGGAATGCTGCTTCCCGGTGGCAGGCAGGCCTTTGTCCTGGCCTTGCCCGCCCACCCGCCTGCCCGGATTTTCCCAAGCAGGAAAGAGAGAGATTAGGGTCAACCTGCTCTGTGACCTCTACCTACAAACATTCACCCCCGCATTGCAAAGGTCATCCCTGCCACAGCTGCAGCTGACCAGGCCAGTCCCCACCATCAGGCCTGGTGGGCAGGGGCTTCCACTGAGAGTGGCTGAGTCAGGGCCCAACTGCCCAAGGACGCCACACTGGGGCAGCAGGGGCCAGGGCTTCTTAGAGGACAGGGGAGGGGCAGGCCCCCCGAGGTCACCTCCACTTCGGTCTGGAGAAAGAGGGGGCAGGAGAGGGAGGTTTCCTTGCTTCCAGTACCTCCCCTCTCACCCCCATCACTACACAAGAAGCTCCAGAGAGAAGGAACCAGACCCTTCCCCACTGTTGTATCTCCAGGCCTCCCCAATTAACTGGCAAATTCAAGTGAGATAAGTAACATCAGGCCACTGGGCAGTCCAACCAGGCTGCCTCCTGTCCCAAAGAAAGCCCACCTTGGAGGCCTTGGGCTTGGTGTTGAGCAAGTCTGTGGTCTGAGGCCAGTCTCCGTAACTCTCTGGCCACAAACCCAGCCACCAAACAATGGCAACCTCAGCGCCCACCCCCAGGGGCTGGCTGGAGTACCGGAGATGGTCCCTGCAAGTCCAGGACCTTGAGCTCACCAGGCGGTGCCACAAGTGTCCCGTGACCAGCCCGTGGGCACCAGGGTTCCCATCTCTGAGGTTTGGGGAAGAGCTCATGGTCTGTCACACACCATGAGTAAGTGGCGCCCCACAGGCAGCTGAAACCACTGTGTACTTCCCCTCCGTCGTGAATGAATCTTTATTATCTTTATGACCAAGCACCTTTAACTGGAAATGGGATTCTGACTTCATAGAAATTCTGCAAAGGGAGAGATTAGGAAAAGGCGGGGGGCCTCCTCAATCCCTTCTTCAGGAAAGCAGCAGGGTAGGGCAACGGGGCCAGACCTGAAAAATGTCCCCACCCCACCCACCCCTGGGCCCCCGGCAGAGAGGGAAGGTGAGGGGCAGGATGATCTGCTCTCGTCCGGGCATCTCCCTCTTTGCCTGGAAGTGGGTGCCTGGGAATGTGTCCCGTGTTGGCCTGGTGTCTCCTCCCTCTCTTTCCCAGCACAGTCTGAGAAAAGTCTCCCTTTGTCTTTAGATTAGTGGGCCTCCTAATCTCTACCGATCCACAGGCCCGCCCTCTATCCCATCAACACAGCCGCTCCGGACCCTGCCGGAGAAGCCACAATCTCCTCTAACAATGGCATCTAACAGGGATGGAAAACAGAAGTCAACCCAGCCCCTTAAAGATCCATTGAGCGCTCTCTACGTACCAAGTTCTAGGCTTACAAAGAAAACATGAAATACAGCCCGTTTCCCCAAGGCGCTCACCGAACGAGTCCATCCGAGCATGTCCGTCCACGTGGAAGGAGTTACCCTGGAAGGTTGGAGCCTGAAGTGCCAAATCTTAAAGGGAAAGTAGAAACCAGCCGAAGTGTGGAAGATATAGTTCCACCCGGAGAGAAGAGGACATGCCAACACCCGGGTCTGGGGAATATTCTGGAGACGGCCAGGAGCTCCACGGAGCTGCAGCATGAGGTGTCCGTGGGGGAGAGGCAGCCGATGGCGCTGAGACGGAGCAGAGCGCCTTGGACGCTCACTAAGAGGCTGGGACCATCCCAAAGGCCACTGGAAACCCTTACAACTGTTAGAACGCCAAAGAGACTCTTGGTGGCTGGCTGAACAAAAAGACGAGCGGCTTTTTGGCATGTATCTTACACGGGAGATGTACGGCTCTTCCAAACGGAAAGCCCTTCACGGCCACATCCATCCCCTCGTATCCCACGCTGCACTTTCTCCAAGAAGACTCCCCAGGGCTTTCAAGATAAGCACAGCCAACAGGCGCTGAGCACTTGATATGTGCAAGGGACTATTCTAAGCATTTTGTATGCATTAGTTCCTTTGGTTCTCACAACTGCTGAGAGGGCAGGTGTTATCAGCCCCTTTTACAAGTAAGGAAACCGAGGCACAGCTGGGGGAGTAAGTTGCCCAACGTCAGACAGCTAACTGGGTGGGGGAGCTGGGACAGCCGTTCAGTCTCCGGAGTCAGTACGCAGGGAGCCCAGCCCACCTTCCGGCTACACGTCCTGACCTTCTCGGGCCAGGGCAGCCCCTTGGGGGTCCTGGGCGTGCCTGCGGCCCCTCCTCTCCGCTCTCCAACCATCCCTGTCCTCTGGGGCCCACTCTCAGCTCCCCGCCAGCCATGCAGCCTTTGCTGCTGGCCCTCTGCAGAGCCTGGGCTCACTTGGGTACCACACTGTTGACATTAGGACTCGCCTGTCTCGGAGGTCTCTCCAACCAGACTGGAGTTCCCGGGGCTCCAGGGCTGTTCCTTCCTCTCCATCTCTCCTCACTTCAATCTACTCCTCTCCCAAAATGAACGATCGCAGTCTCACAGGATCATAATCACACTCACGGCTTTCTCCTGGCACTCATCACTTGGGTAGGGGGTGGCAGGGGGGACAGGACTCCCAGGTCTCTCGCCTCGCCTATCTCCCCACAGGATTCACCCAGGGCTCCGTCTTCCCAGCATTTTGCCCCGTGCCTGGCAAAAGCAGGCACTCAATGAGGGTTTGCGGAGCGGATGAATGAACCTGACTTGTGTCAGAGCGTTATAATTTACAAAGCACTTTCTCGTCCATTAACTCAAGGGCTATTGCCTGCGAGTCTCCCTGGTCCCCCATGAGGCTCCGCGCAGAAGCGCACGGTTATGGAGCGGCCTCGGAAGATCAATGGGCCATAACAAGAACGGACTCCTGATTCCAGAGGGGAGAATCCATCCCATCAGCCCGCAAGCGTCTTGAGGGCAAAGGCCGGTCTGCTCTTCATAGTTCAGCGCCCAGCGCAGCGCCCGCTCGGCAGAGCGCACTGTCCGCGCCAGGGGCTGCGTAGATCAGTTCCCCCCCTACAGAAGCAGCAAGGAGACTCCTCGCTGACAGAACCCGAGGGAGAGTTGGACTAAACCGTTTCCATTTCTAAGCACGCTCTGACCTTGTTTTTTCATCTCGGATCTCTGATGGAGAAAAGTTACTCCCCTTATTTTGCATTATAGCAAAAAACAGAATCTCAGAGAGGCTGGCGTCCTGCCCAGATCTCACGTCCCCCGACATCTGCGGGGGGAGGAGGGGGCAGTGAGAGGTGATGGCACAGGCTGAAGACACAGTGGCAAAGGCTGTGAGGTCCTACGGGCTCGCCCTGAAGCCAAGGGGCCAGGCCTCCCGTTCCAGACCCCCGAGCTGTCTGGCGTTGCTGGCATCTCTCCCCCCTTTCCGACTCATCTTCAGGAGCGTGGCATCGGGAAAGAGGGCAGGCAGGGCCCCGAGACCACATCCTGAGAGATGACAAGATAAGTGCCACTTAAGCTGGTTCTCAGGTGTCTCCAGCACCCCACTGCCTGTTTGGGGACAGATTACAAAACCGCCCATCCCTCACAAAGTGCGTCCTGGTCAGCCCGAACCCCGCACACCCATGCCGGCCAATGGGACCGAGAGCACAGTTCACCTCAATCACAGGGATCCCAGGTTCTCAAGCCCCCGGGAAGAGCTGGGAGCCCCACACTCAGAGGTGGGCCGCGGTGGGTTCTAGGCTGCTCTGGGCCACCTAGAAGTGGGCCCAAGCCCTGAAAACTGCTTTTCGAAAATTCTCCCCCTGCAAGACTTTTATCCCCAGGTCTAATTCCAGGCTGTGATGTGAGTGCTCCCCGGGGGCCCATTCCAGGACTTTGGGGAGCCAGCACCAAGCTCCGCTCCGCCTGGGGCACCCCAGGGCGCCCTCTAGCGGACGCGGCGCGCGGGGTGCGGGTTTCGCTCGCCCTCGGGCCCGTCCTGCCCCAAGAGAGCACCTGGCCGGAGCCACGCGGCACCACGCAGGTTTGGAGGCGACCGAGAGGTGTGAGAGCGGTTATTGTCTGTTCGTGTGTTTGTTTGTTTGTTTGGGTGGTGGGAGGAGGCACCTTGGCGTCAGCGGAGAAACTGGCAGCGGGCCACGCGCGGAGGCCAGACAGCTGCCACTCACGCCGCGTCCCCTCCAGCCCCGGGACTCGGGCTGCGCCTCGGGGACGTGCCCACGGGGACCGTCGCTCGCCCTCACCCTCTCCAACTCCGAGATCCGGCCTCAGTTTCACAGCCCGGCTTTGGAGTGTCCCCAGTTCTCTTGTGGCCGGCCGGGGCCTCCCGGGGGGGGGGGGGGGCGCGAGCCGGGGTGGGGGCGGGGGGGTGTCCCCTCGAGGTCCAAGAAGAAGGGAAGGGAAGCCGAGAGCCTCTCCGGCCCGACCTCCTGGAACTGCCCGCGCGCCCGGAGCGCGGCGCCCCCGCCTCTGCCAGAAAGCAGGCTTCTTAGAAGGGAGGGAGCAAAGTGTGAATGAGAAGCTGGGGGCGGAGCGCGGGGGGAGGGGCCGCTGCCAGGAACGCGCCCGGCCTGGCGCCGCGCCCGCCGGCGCCCTCCGCGAGCGCCGCGCTTTGTCTGCGCGCGGC
This sequence comes from Miniopterus schreibersii, assembly GCF_964146895.1. Taxonomy (NCBI): domain Eukaryota; kingdom Metazoa; phylum Chordata; class Mammalia; order Chiroptera; family Miniopteridae; genus Miniopterus; species Miniopterus schreibersii. The sequence goes on from NC_138116.1 coordinate 2,169,569, forward strand.
CCGGCGGCCCGCCCCCGGCCGGCCCCGCCCTCGCCCGCCGCGCAGCCTTTCGTTGCTGCGCGTAGTGACTAAACATTACAAGAAGGCCGGCCACGCAGTTCCAGGAATCGGGGGGGGCGGGGGGGCGGGGCGGGGCGGCCGAGTATATACCCGCGAGCGCGGCCTCGGCCGCGTCTCCGACTCGGACTCTCCGCGCTGCCGCCGCCGCCGCCGCGACTCCGGCGCACACGCCGCCCGCCGCCCGCCGCCCGCCGCCCGCCGCCCGCCGCCCGCCGCCCGCGCCGCGGCCCCTCGCCGCCCCCCGCCCCGCCGACCCCGCGGCGCGCAGAGGGCGGGCGCACGGCCCGGCCGAGCCCGCGGGACTCCCGCGCGCGGGCCGCATTGTGGACTTGACCGCCGCCAACATCTGGGCGCAGCGCGGACCGCCGCTGCGCCTTGGGCACCGTAGGAGGCTCAGCCCCGAGGCCCGAGACTTCAGTTTGGGATCAGGTAAGGGAGGAGGGGCGCGGTGCGGAGGGGGGTGGCCCTCGCTAGTCCCGGGAGCTTTCCCGGTTTCCCCTCCCTTTCCCGGGTCTTTCCCGGCAGGGGGGGGGGGACGAGGTAGGAGACGGAGCGGATGGAAGTCGGAGATCCCAGGTTCCCGGAATACCCAGGCTGGGCCCTGGGGCTTCTCAAGTCCTCCCGCCCCCCCTCCCCGCGCGCACCCCGCCTCCACCCCCCAATGCCTCGGATTTCTCCGTCCCCGCCGCTCAGAGCCACCGGACTGAGCGGCGCCCAGAGTGTCCCGGGGGCCCCTTTTCTGCTCCCCACCCCAGCCACGCTCCTGGAGACCCAACTTCCGCGCCCGAGTTTCCCACTCGGCGCCCTGCCAGTGCGCGCTGGGGAAGGGGCTGCCTGAAGCGCCCCCCCCGACCCCCCCCCGGGCCGGCAGCGGCGGGGACCAGAGCGAGGCGGGCTCCTCGGGGTGCCTGGGTGGGAATGGGGACCCGGGCGAGAGGCCCTCCGGGGCAGCGGGCGCGCTGGAGGGCTCGGGGCACTCACGCGGCGCCCTCCTTCCTCCCCGCAGCCCCCCGGGATGCAGTAGCGGCCGCTGTGCGGAGGCCGCCGAGCAGCTGCAGCCGCCGCCGCGCAGGTCCACGCTGGCTCCGTGCGCCATGGTCACCCACAGCAAGTTTCCCGCCGCCGGGATGAGCCGCCCCCTGGACACCAGCCTGCGCCTCAAGACCTTCAGCTCCAAGAGCGAGTACCAGCTGGTGGTGAACGCGGTGCGCAAGCTGCAGGAGAGCGGCTTCTACTGGAGCGCGGTGACGGGCGGCGAGGCGAACCTGCTGCTCAGCGCCGAGCCCGCCGGCACCTTCCTCATCCGCGACAGCTCGGACCAGCGCCACTTCTTCACTCTCAGCGTCAAGACCCAGTCGGGGACCAAGAACCTGCGCATCCAGTGCGAGGGGGGCAGCTTCTCCCTGCAGAGCGACCCCCGGAGCACCCAGCCCGTGCCCCGCTTCGACTGCGTGCTCAAGCTGGTGCATCACTACATGCCGCCCCCCGGCCCCCCCTCCTTCCCCTCGCCACCCACTGAACCCACCTCTGAGGTGCCAGAACAGCCGCTCCCGGGGAGCCCCCCCAGGAGAGCCTATTACATCTACTCCGGGGGCGAGAAGATCCCGCTGGTGTTGAGCCGGCCCCTCTCCTCCAACGTGGCCACTCTCCAACATCTCTGTCGGAAGACCGTCAACGGCCACCTGGACTCCTACGAGAAGGTCACCCAGCTGCCCGGACCCATCCGGGAGTTCCTGGACCAGTACGATGCTCCACTTTAAAGAGCGAAAGGGCAGGGGTCCGGGGGGCGGAGGGGCCTGGGTCTCCTCGCCTCCGTGGCACATGGCACAAGCACAAGAATCCAGCCCACAGAGTCCTGCTGCTCTGGGTGAACCAGGGGGTCGGACAGGCCCCTCCCGCCGGCCCTGCCCCCTGAGAATGGGGCAGGCAGGACCTGGAAGGCGTCTGAGGGCAGGGGAGTGCCACCTGAGCGCCCCTCCGCCACTCCAGCCTCTCCCGCGGAGCCAGGTGGCCCGATGGGACCAGGGCAGCCACAGCAGTGGATTGATTTTCCTCTCCGCTCCACTTCCTCGCCCGGTGCACTTCCAGACCAGGGACACTGCCGGAGTGCTGAACTAGTGAGAACTGCCGGGGAATCTGCAAACTTTCCAACGGAACTTGTTTGCTCTTTGATTTGGTTTTAAAACACGGCTTGAACCCTGAGCGCGTCTCAGGCCTGGGAAAGGGTGGACGAGAGAAGGGGCCTCAGAGCCCCCGGGCTGCAGGCTGGCCAAGGAAATGGCCATTCCCACCACCCAGCCCAGGCGAGGAGGGTGCTGGCTGCATGCTCCTTCCCTGGCTCTGGGGAGGACAAGGGGTGACCTGAAGGGGGCCGTCCTGCTCCCTCCCCCTTGGGACAGCCGCCTGGAAACACAAGTCCTAGAGTCTATGGAGTGCCCAAGAGTCCAGGGCCCTTTCCCCGTTTTAAGGGGGAAGTGGCATTGGGAGGGGGGAATGGACAGGCTGGTCAGTTCTTTCCCCACTCAAGGCTACACCTTCCAGCACCTGGGAGCTGGGGGGGTGGAGGAGATGAGCCGTCTTTGACCCCTGACCCGGCCAGAGAAGATGGAGGGTTCTACTTCGAGCCTCCTATGTCTGGCTCGGAGATTTGCCTTAAATGCTCCCTGTCCCATGGATAGGGACTGGCACACAAGAAGCCACACACTCAGCCAATCCAGGCAGAGGCCAAGGGATTCTCAGAGGGCAGGCAGCTGGCCACTCATCATGGGAGGTGGGCACAGAGATGGACCGTCACGCCTTCCAGCTGAGCACTGGACGAAAGAGCCCAGCTGGTATTGGCCTGTCACAGGTGCCTCCTGGTGCCCGGGCTCCAGCCAGAGCACAGCCACCAGGTCCCACATCCCACCCGCGCCCCCCCCCCCCAGGTCCTGCACAGCGCCCCCTCCTCACCTAGAGGCAGGGGCACATGCGGAGTCATTCAGAGGCCAGGGCACCTGCCACCGGGCTGCTTCTGCTCTGCCATAGCACTGATCAGCGAAAACTTAACGGGAATGTAGCAGCGATGGAATTACCTGGAATTGTTTTTTGGGGGGAAGGGAGGGGAGCTAAACAAACACAAAGTTTTCTGTGTCAGGTATTGGTCTGGATGGGGCAGCTGTGTGTTGGGGTTTTTTGTGTTTTGTTTTTTTTCCTGTTATTTTGGTTTTTGTTTTGTTTTTTAATGATGTTTACAATCTGCCTCAATCACTCTGTCTTTTATAAAGATTCCACCTCCAGTCCTCTCCCCTCCCCCCACCCAGGCCTTCAAGGCTGTTAGATGCTTGAAGAACTTGACAAAATACCAACCCGAGTCAAACTTTGCACATATTTATATTTATATTCAAAAAGAAACATTTCAGTAATTTATAATAAAGAGCACTATTTTTTAATGAAAAACACTTGAGCCTTCTCGGTCTTGCTTTCTCTTTCACCCACACCCACACTCTGCACCAAGGGGAGGAGGGAGGGCGCAGCCACCCTCTGTGGCTCTGCCCCCTTGCTGCCCTGGCGTCCTCAGACTCCTCTTCACGTCACTTACAAGCTCTGGCAGCCCCTAGACTGTACCGAGAGGGTAATTCCTGCTAGTCTGATTCAGATCTGACCAGAATATGCAAAGCAAGTTCGAAGGAAGGGCTTCAAAGGGCTTGCAGGGAGCGAGCTGAGCTGTGGTCAGAGCTTTTAGAGGCTCCAAGCTATTAGAGGCGCTTGGCTCCTTGGCAAGGTTTTCCGAGAAAGCCCAGACTACAGGGTCCTGGCGCTGACCCGTGACCTCAGCACAGCTGGGTTCATGGGGGGCTGGGGGGAGGGGCAGTCCTGATGCAAACCCTGCCTGCAAGTGGGGCCCACCCCAGAGGCACTGCTCCCCACACCTCCAGCTCCCCACCCAATTCCTAGGAGCCCCAGCCTGAGCAGTGGATGGGGTCCCGGACCTCCCAATAAGAGCACCCAACCCATCTATTTGTCTATTTTTTAGTCACTCCCACCACCTGGGTCCTTTGAGTCCACCTGGATTAACCTTCCCAGTCACTCCCATAAGGCAGGTATTACCCCATATTCTCACACACAGCTGTGCGTCCATCCATGGGAGCAGGGACTTGGACTGGTCACTTCTGATGCCTAGAACGGTGCTTAGTAAATATTTGTCGACTCAGTGGGGGCAGCCACTCAGGTTCATGGAGGTTAAGCAACCTGCCCAAGGACACACCATTTGGGAATGTGGGAAAGACAGGATTGAACCCAGGAGCATTTATTTCCAAAGCCCGTGCGCTCGCTGCCTCCCTGAGCATTAAGTCTATGCCCAGGGTTGCCCTTGGGTGGGTGCCCCCTGCAAAGCCAAGAGGTTAGTAGCACTGCACCAACAGTACTCGGGGGTTTCAGCACTAGGATTCTGCTAAAAAAAAAAAAAAAATACCTTCTCTGAGGCATTTCCATCCACGCTTCCTCCCCCAAACCCCCAGGCCTGACAGCGGGAGAGGTGACTGTCAGCCCACAAGTCAGGGGTTGCATCCCCGTCTCTGAGCCTCAAATGCCTAAAACAAATGCCAGGACCCTGATAAGCTGGTCCAGGAACAAGTGTCCAAAAAGCAACAGAGAAAGTAAATAAAGTCGTTTTTCTTTCCTATTTCCTGACCTTTTGAGGAAAATAACCTAAAGTGACAAAAGGGCCAGGTCAGGCCTGACACCGCTGAGTGGACACGGTCTGTACGAACCACACCAGAAAGACCACAGCCTCTGCAACTGGGAACTCAGGCCCAGATGAGGTCACCTTTCCAGAGCATCAGGCCAGGTGAGGGGACCCAGTGGCGCCCGGTGCCTCGCAGGAGAGCCTGGGAAACTTCTGGCAGGCTCTCCTCCCCCCACCCCACCCCTGGGGCCTGCCAGTCAGCCACCAGCTAACTTCCAAAGCACTTGGAACCTGGAGAGCACTAAGTCCCCAGCCTGGCCCAGAAGGCAGCTGTTTAGCCAGGGTGTCCAGTAGTCACAGGACCCTAACAAAAGGGAGTGGCTTTCTCTGACCCCAGGGGAAGCTGCTCTCCCCGAACAGAACCCCCCCACAGCTGAATGCAGAGGCAGGAGGACCCCCGACTCCTTTCCCCCGATGCCTACTCCAGCCTTCTTCCTGTATCTCACTCTGTCTCCCTCCATGTCCAGACCACAGACTGGGCCAACCCTTTGGTTTTGCACACAAGGAAGCTGAGTCCCAGAGATGGAAAGCAACTTGCTTCAGATCACACAGCAAGCGAGTGGCCACAGCCCAGCAAGAGTCCTTCCCTTAGGTAATCTGCTCCGCAGGGCTCCTTCATGTTTCCCTCCACCCTCCCGTCGCAAAAAAATCTCTCTACTTCCCAGTTCTTTCAGAGGCAGACACCCCCTCCTCCAAAGGGCTTAATGGGGGGAGAGGGGGGGGGGGCTCTGTCCTGGCGCTAGAGGAGGGGCTTGCCTGATTCCAGGATTCACTGAGAAGCATCCTGCAGGGTGTGGGGACAATTCCCTGTGGCTTCAGCAGGTACCCATGCTTCAGTGGCGTTAAGAAGAGCCCAGCTGGGGTCCCCTGGCCGATGGAAAGTGGGGAGGTCGCTGGTCCCCGGCCCTGCGCCCTAGCTGCTTTTGGCGCGGTGAGAAGCCACCCCCAAGAGGCCCTGGCCTCTCTCCCGTGGTGCTGTTTTGGGGCAGCCTCCTGACGAACGAGCGCCAGGGGTGGGAACCTAAGGCCTGCGCTGGGGGCAGGGAGGGAAGGAGGCCCGGGCCGGGGAGCTGGAGGCGGAACGCGCGCCCGCCCATGTCCGAGGACCACGAGGGTCTGCGCGGGGGGCGCCGCGGGCGGACCAGGCGCGAGGGGGAGGGCCAGCCAGCCACGCGGGGCGCCGAGGCGGAGACAGAAGCCTGCGGGGGGGGGGGCAGGCGCCCCGGAGCGCACCCACCGGGAAGGCCGAGGCCCAGGGTGGGACGAGCGGGGTCCCGCGCGCACCTCCCGCGGCGGCGCGCGCCCCGCCCGCTCCCGTGCGGGCGGGCGCGTGGCTCCAGGGCGGCCCTCTGCCTGGAAGAGTCACTTCCCGGACACCGCGGGAGCCCTGGAGCAGCTATGCGAAGAATGTCCCCGCCGAGCGCGGGCGGCGGCACCTCCGAGGCCCGCGCCGCCGCCGCGCCCGCGGAGCCTGCGCGCCCGGCAGACCCCGCCCCGCGCCGCCCGCCCGCCCCGCCCCGCGCAGCCCGCAGAGCGGGGTCGCCATGGCGACGGGATTACAGGCGCAGAGTGCTGTTTATTCTCAGCCCAGTGCCAGGAAATTCGGCCGGGAGGCTGCCAGGCGCACCTCCCTGGGGGGGCGGGAGCGGGCGGGGAGGGGAGGGGGGCCGGCGCGCCCGGGGCTGGGGCAGGGAGGCCGGCCCGGGGGTCACTGACCCTCGGAGGGGAGGCTGCTCAGGGAGCACCTACTCTGTCCTGGCCAGGAGTGGGCAAGTTGTGTGGTCCCGGGGGAGCCGAGTTCCCCCTCCAGGCCAGCAGAGGCCTCCCCGCCCCCACCGCACCCCACCGCACCCCCATCCCGGTCCCGCAGCCCCGCAGCCCCCTGCCTCCTCCCTCATTCGCTCTGCAGATACCTGCTGAACACATCCCGCGGGGCAGGGGATGGCTGGGACAAGCCAAGGCCCTGTAGCCCAGCCCAGCCCCCCTGAGATTTAGTGGGAGTGACGGACCAGAACCTACTGGTAGTAACTATATAAATAACTAGGGCCCTCGCCGGCCTGGCTCAGCCCTTAGAGTGTCAGCCCCCGGGCTTGAAGGGTCCTGGGTTTGATTCCTGCCAAGGGCATGTACCTCGGTTGCAGGCTCCATCCCTGGCCCCAGTTAGGGGGTGTGCGGGAGGCAACCAATAGGTGTGTCTCACTCACGTGGCTGTTTCTCTCTCTCTCTCAAATCAAATTAAACATAAATAAATAAATAGCTAGGGACTGCTGTTTGTACCAAAAAGGTGCATCTTCGAGTCACATTTCCAGTATGTGGCTCACCTGCAATTTTGTCTCACCCCCAGGTAGGATGACCAGCTTGTCCTGGTTTGCCCAGCGCTGTCCCAGTTTAGACCTGCAAGTCCTGCAGATCAGGACAGTTGATCACCCTACCCTCGGGTCAGAACACACTCATTTCAGAGATGGAGAAACTGAGGCGTGAAATACAAGGCATTTCTTCCAGGGTCGCGCCGTGGCTGGGGCGGCACAGTTAGAGCTGGAGGTCCTGACGGAGAATCCAGGGCTCTTTACGCAGGAACCCTGTTCACGGCCCGTATCCCCCTCCTCTCAAGGTCTCGAAAGGTCCCGCAAGGTCCCGGAATGCACAGAAGCACCTGCGGGCCCCCCAGGGAGTGGACAGAATTCCTGATGCCTTGATTACAAGCCCAGCTCTTCGGTATCAGAAGCCCCGAGGACAGTCCGGGAATCTCAACACTCAACAGTTCCCGAGGTGATGCTGAGACCACTGCTGCCTTCGGGGAAGACAAACCTAAAATCCTCTCTTCCTCCTTGAACCTTGACTAAGCCCAGCTGGGAAGTCAGCAGGGAGGGAAGGCCCGCTTCCCCGCCCGCCCTCGCCGTGGCAAGCGTGGACAAGTGCAGCCCTTCCCTCTCTCCAAGACCAGGGCCTGCGGGGGGAGGGGGGCCGCGCTCCTCCCCACCCTAGAGCTGAGCCCTCCCAGCTGTGCAGTGCTGGGAACGGGCCAGGCATTTGTGAAATCCTTGGGTGAGCCTGACCCACTGTCATGAGGACTGCCTGTGGAAGCCGGTGCGGGGAGGGGGTGGGGGGCTGTTCCCAGAAGCAGGGAGAACTCTGGACTTCCCACTCCGGAGCATTGTGATTGCAGCACGGCCTTAAGCAACAGCGGTGGCCTGGAAGGCTGTGTGGCGGAGAGAACCAGAGCCCCCCACCCCCACCCCACCCCAGGCTCTCTTCTGAAAAGAAGCCAGGGTTCTAAATTCGAAAACTTCATGCAATCCTCTTGAATGCTGGCACTGCTCCTGTTCATAGCGGGCATCAGGCCCTGCTTTAGAAAAAGGCTGCGGCCCTGGCTGGGTTGCTTGGAGCATGGTCCCCTGCACCAGAAGGCTGCAGGTTCGATTCCCAGTCAGGGCACATATGGGAGGCAATTGATCAGTGTTTCTCACTCACAGCTATGTTTCTCTCTCTCTCTAAAAATCAGTACAAACATATCCTCAGTGAAGATTAAAGAAAAAAAAAGGAAAGAGACTGAAAACTTAGACTTAGAAACAAATACACCAGGATGCCAGTTCATTATTTACACGAGAAAATGCATTTCCTCTCTTTCACATCCCTTCCCCCAAATCTCAAATCCGCTCTTCACACAGAAAACGTTACTTAGGATCTGTAATGTACAGGCTACTGAAGGCGGCACAGACACCAACTGTAAGGACCTGGTCCTCCGGGAGCCGCAGTATTGCACACCTACAGGGGGCGCTATTTAGAATATGTTCTTTGCAGGTGGTGTCCCGTGAAGTTGTGTGATGGGGGCTGCAGTGTTTCTGAACTTTAGGGTGCAGCAGCAGCACCCTACGGTTGCCTTAACAGCGCCCCAGGTGATACGGGCGCAGGTGGGAACCCCGTCCTGGACACTGATGGGTGCTGGAGATCAGTGCCAAGCGGGAAACAGTTGGGCTTCGAGAGGCTTACAGTCTGAAAGGGGAACCAGCCGAGAAAACCAAGAAGTATCCTAAAAAGGAATGGGTATAAAAATAAAATGGTATACAGGGTAAGCAAGGGGGGAGGGGAGGAGGAAATGACCTAGAGTGGCTTCCCAGAAAAGGTGACTCTCTCAAGCTAAGAAGAAACAGCAGGTGTTCCCTTGGCAGGCGTGGGACAGTGGGACATTCTAATGACCAGAAACAGGGAAACGGCCTGGAAAGGGGAAAATACTTTGGGGAACTTCAAGAAGTTTGGTATGTCCCCATCGGGCACATCCATGCCAGACTCATCTTCTAAAAATACTGCTCCCTTCATGTCCCACACACAGCTCGTCCCCGTAGGACCCACACTGGATCCCCTCGGCGCTTTCCTCTGGGCAGGTTCCAGGGAGCTTCGGGGTCTCACCCAAGTACAGAGCTTGTCTTCTTCCCCTCCCCACACGGGGGGCGGGGGGGGGCTTCCCCCCAGTGGGTGGTCTCTTCACCTGCAGGCACAAGCTTCACTCCTGGGCTCACCTGTGAGCCGTCAGGTCAGCGTGACCCTGCCGGCCCAGCCGGCCCTCCCCCCTCTTGGAATTTGGCCTCTCTTTCGAGGCTGCCTCCTTTCCCTTCCCCGCCTCCTCCCTGCAGCTCTCCTGGACTCCCACCATCCTGGGGCCTCTCTTCCCTGGAAGGCATCCCTTATGCAGCAGCCTCATTCCTTCCTTCCACAATTACTTATTCAATGCCTGCTCAGTTCCAGGCACCGGGTCTTCCACTTTTGTATGTTTTTCACCAAATCCAACAGAGCAGGGGTGACTGGCAGAAGCCCCGCCCACCCCCAAACACTGGATCTGTGGCTGCACCAAACAAGAAATGTCTTTCAATAATAGGGTTTCCGAAATCGTTAAAATATGATTTAAATCATTCACAGCTCTTGACTTGGGGAAGCAGACAGGCCTCTTTTCTTCTCGGTATCTATGTTTGCTTAAAGAGCGCTTCTGTTTTATTCAAAATGCATCTTAATGCGCGTTATCTCATCGCGGCCTCCTACGTGAAGGCTCCCCAGGGACCCCAGTGGCGGCTGAGTCCACGGTCGCCTCCTGTCGTCGGAAACCAGCTCAGCCCTGGGGGTTAGTGTCAGGGCTGTCCTTCCGTCCATCCAGACCTTGGGTGCTTGCAGGGATCACCAGGGGCATCCGTCCCAGCAGTGGGAGCCTCAGCTGCTCAGGGCTGGGGGTTCCAGTGGATGGAGAATTCCCAGAGGTATCCCAGCAAGACCTCCGGCCAACCCAGTGTGCAGGGTTTAGCCCAAAGCCTCAGAGAACCCCAACAGTGCTGTAAACTAGCCCTCTGGAAGCCAAGGGGTGGCTGAACAAGCAAGCTCCCTGTCCCGTTCTGTGATAGAATCCTAGAAAAGGGGGCTGGAGGGAGAGGATCGAGTGCGGGGGGGGGGGGGCAGGCTGGCTCACTCCAGCTCTTCAGTGTCCCTTGGCACCTGGTAAAAGTAGGCAAGGGCGTCTGGCAGGAAGGCCACCCGGAAGACGTCCGGAGTTCGCTGCATTGCCCAGTGGGGGTGGGGGTGGGGTGGTCATTGGCTATGGGACACTGCCCTGCGCATTGGGGCTTCCCCATCGGGCTCCTCGGGTCATCACTTCGGAGTTTGGCTGAGAACTCATCAGGACCCTGAGCCCTGGAGTGAAGGGGAGGAGCCCAGGAGAGCGGCGGGGCCCTCAGGCAGGCACACCGCCAGGTCTGCCCAGCCTGAGAGAAGGAGCCGAGAAGGTCAGCCAAGGGGCCCCGCTGAGGGAAGAGACCTTGTGCGGCACTAGGGTGAGGACAGAGCTGGCCAGTCCTGCCAGGGAAAGGGGAGGACCCTCAACCTGGGCGGGGTGTACAAGGCCACTGGGCCGGGAGGCCAGACTCGTGGCTGGTAGGAGAGACATCTGGAGAGGAGCCAATTAAAAGGGCCAGATGCCCGGGAGAGGGTTAGGCCCCTGACAGAAAAATGGGGAAACGTGCAGAGGAGGCTGGAGGACTTCCTGGACGTGCGCAGGGTGGACACATCACTGCACACAGTACCATCCCTCGGGTGTGCACGGCGGACTGTCCCCCCATGGGGTGATGGGTGACGGTGAATCATCCCAGTCTACGTTAGCGCTGTGAGCAACACAGCTACCCAGGAGATGACTGACCAGGACTCAGGGTGGAGGTGGTGGCAGGGCTGGGGCTTTCCTGGACTAGGATCTAAGGTGCTCTTGGTCTCTGAGGCAGGATTCAAGCCACTGAATCCGCAGTGGGGAGGTGGAACTCTGCCCCCTGCTCTCTGCAAAGTTCTATGGGAAGCAGACAAGGACTGTGTGAGAATGCTCTCGGCCTTGGTCTCCCTCCGGCCTATGGAGTAGGAATAAGACAGGTTCACCACCCCGCAGCTATTTCCTAGAGTAAGGAAGACCTCAGCCAGTGTATTTTATTTATTTGACTTTTAAAAAATATATATATCTTAATTGATTTCAGAGAGAGGAAGGGAGAGGGAGAGAGAGAAACATCAGTGATGAGAAAGAGTCAATGATTGGTTGCCTCCCACACGCTCCCCACTGGTGATAGAGCTCCCAGCCTGGGCATGTGCCCTGACCGGGAAATTGAAACTGCGATCTCCTGGATCCTAGGTCAACGCTCAACCGCTGGGCCACGCCAGCCGGGCTATTTCAAACTTTTGTGGTCATGCTTCCGATACACCGAGATCTAGAAACATACAGACTCATTTCTTTTTCCAGCATACGCTCAGCTAGGTCCTATTGTGGTCCCCATCTTTTTAGGGGGAGGAACTGCGAAACAGGGATGTAATGTGACTCTCCCAAGGTCACACAGATAACCAGGAACAGACCAAACCCAGGCTTCAGCCTCCTTGCCTGTGGCCACCATCTGCCGACTCTACCAGGGGCCCCAGTCGGTTAGAGGACAGAGTGCCAGCTGTGGGCCAGGACAGCTGCGGGTGTGTCCCAGATCAGTGTGGCTGATGAACGACCTTGGGCGGGTGCCTAACGGCCTTGCCTCGGTTCCTCAGCTGTCCACGGGGATCTCGACCAAACCTGCTTCATGGGTGGTTGTGAGGTTGAGACAAGACTATGTTCAAGGTTATTGTTATTGGAAGGGTCTCCCTGGGACCAGCAGGATTGGGGGGTTCACCTGACTCACGCCCCCCCACATTCCTGCAGGGAGGAAGGTGGGAGCAGGCAAGAAGCAGCCACTAGGTCCCCGGCTTCCTGGGCTTCCTGTGCTGGGTGCGAGGAAGAAGCGGAGGAAGCGCTCCTTCCCGCCCCCTCGGGGTCTCCCTGCCCTCAGCGCCTGCTGCCCCCCTCCTTGTGTTCTTCAGCTGCCCGCTGTTTGACCTTGGGTGGTGGTGCGAGTGTCCTAGGGCGGCCCTAACAAAGGCCCACAAACTGAGCGGTTGAAAACACTTCCTCGCAGTTCTGGGGGCCAGAAGTCCAAAATCAAGGTGTCAGCAGAGCCGTGCTCCCCCGGAAGCCTCCAGGGGAGGAGCCTTCCTTACCCTTCCCAGCTCTCCACATCGCCGGCCACCCCTGGCGCCCCTTGGCTGCCAGGCACATCACTCCATCTCGGCCTCCACTTCCCGTGGCTGCCTTCCCTGTGCGTCTGTGTCCAACTCTCCCTCTTCTTGTAAAGACACCAGTCATTGGATTAGTGCCCAAACTAATCCAGCATGACCTCATCTCAACTTATCACATCTGCAAAGACCTATTTCCAAATAAGGTCACGAGCACAGGTTCCACATGGACATGAATCTCAAGAAGGGGCACTCTTCACCCCAGGACTGCCGGTCCATCCTGCGGGATCTCCAATCAAGAACATTTTTTTTCTCCTTTCTTTGCACCTTCCAGGAAGAGCCTGAGAGAAGTGTCCTTCTCTGCTCTCAGGCAGAGGGACACGCCGAATGCCTTTTACGTTCCGTTAAAGACGCCCTGAGCCAAGGACAAGCTGAAAAGGCGCCCACGGATGGAGCCCAGCGGATGGATGGCCCAGCCAAGCGCAGGGCTGAGGGCAGGCGGTGCCTCCTGGAGCGGGAGCGGGTGTCTGCAGCCCGCCTGGCTTGGCCTGGTCCTCCACAGACACGGCCTCATTTAGCTGCAGGGATGCTTCCTGCATGACTCTGGTGAAGTCACCGTCTTAGCAACCTCAGATGACCCCTCACAGGAGAAAGAGCATCCCCTGGAAATCGTATCTGGAGCGTCCATGGGTGAGGGACCGAGGGAGGTGGAGCCATGGGGCTGTCCGCGCCTGGGGAATCTGGCCAGTGCCACAGTTCCTTGGCAATGTCACCGAGGGAAAAGTCCAGGGGATGCCCAACAGCCAGCTTTTTGCAAAGCCCTGGGTGTCTGGTGGTGAGATGGACACGGGTGTGCGGGAGCCTGCATCCCTCAGGCATACCTGTTGAACCCAGGTTGGGGAGGCTGAGGTAGGAAGTGGAGGGGCTTTGTCAGTGCCTCTTGTATCACTGTGTTCTCATCTCGGAGAGGAGGTGTGGTAGAGAGAGCCTCCAGGCAGCCCTTGATGGCTGAAGGGAAGGCTCTTAGTCCTGGCCTCCTCAACAAGGGCCTGCAGCCCTTTGGCTCTGCCCACTGGGCCCCTCACCTGCAGCCAGGGACGCCGGCCCGGAGAGGCTCTCGGGGTACTCAGGTCTGACTTGTAGAGCCCAGGAAAAGAGGAGGGAGGATGCCAAGAAGGCATGGGGTTACGCTCTTACCTGAACCACAGGAAGGGGACCGCCCTGCCCCAGCCTACCCGCAGCTGCTCTTCCAGGGACAGGAAGTCAGCTGAGTACCGAGCAGGCCGCTGCCTGGGGGAGGGGCTCAGGCCCCCGGTGGTCAGCTGGGCTGCCGGCTGCCCCTCCAGGCCGCGCTCAGGAAGCCTCAGGGAGTGGGGAACCTGAGCCTGGGTTTTCATCGGGGTTCATTCACCTCCTCACAGCCAGGAGACGCACACAGGTCTCCAAGGCTGCTCCCCATGTGTGCATTGGGGATACAGCGGTCCCCACTTCCTAGAGTTGTTGTGATGATAGTTCGGCGAGCGAACACCCACCCTGCCTAGTGCGCAGTGAGTGCTCAGTCGGTGCTGGCCGCGCTGATGCCCCTGGGAGGGAGCTGGGCCCCTGGATGGGCTTCGTTTCTCACAAGCAATCTGGCACTTAAGTAGTGGCCTGCCCTGCTGAGGGGAGAAAGCTGAAGCCTTCGCAAGCTCCAGGCAGCCCCACCTGGTCTACTCACTGTCCCCGGGGAAGACGGGAGGCCCTCCTCCACTCCCCACACACTGAGCAAGGGAGCTCTCGCCGTACCGGGGCCCCTCTCCGGCTGGCCTGCCCAACCACAGGACAATCAGGCGCTGGGCCAGGTGGTTACAGTAAGCCAGGCCCGCCCTTCCTCACATGGGGTACCGCCGTTCCCGCTCTGGCCCGAGCCTTGGTTCCCACAGAGGAGGAGAAGGGGGGATCAGAGCCCCTTCCCAGCCTGGTGCACTAGCCTGCCCTTAACCCCACCCCCAGGGCCCGCTGGTCTTCCCAGCCATGTCCAGGGGCCGCCTCATCCTGGCAACCGCGGCAAAGGGCAGCTGAAGCAGCAACGAGCGAACGTTAGGACAGGCTGACTCACCCCCGCCAGGCTGGGCCCTCCATTAATATTCTTGGCCCTCAGCCCGGGATTCCTGCAGGTTCCGACTATCCTCTTGTGCGAGGCAGGCTCCAAGGTAACCCTGTGTGTGGTGGGGCGGGGTGGGGTGGGGTGGGGAAGGCCCTGGCAAGGGTGTTGAGGCACAGCAGCTGCAGACCCAGGGCCCGGGATTGTGACACAGTGGCTTAGGAAGGCCTTCCTGCCCCCAGGCTGCATGCAGGAGGAAGGGGCTGGCAGGAGCAGAGGGCCCGGGTTACCCAGCCCAGGCCGCATGACACAATCCTTCTATTTTAATCACACCAACCCTGCAGGGTAGGTGTGACTGACGGCTGGTTAACAGATGGGGAAACTGAGGCTGGGGCAGGTTCAGGAGGTCAGCGCGTAGGAGGAAGGTCGGTGAGGCCCGGGGGCTGCACAGTCAGAATGTGAGATTAGGCACCTTTTAAACTCGCTCAGCCTCACCGTCCAGGTAGGGCACCGGGGAGCCTGTGAGAGGCACGCCTAGAACCTCCAGCACCGTGCGCCTGGCCCCAGGTCTGCCTCTGACGGCGACACTGTTTTTATTCGACGGGGCGGGCCGGAGCGGGGCGCCCCGGTGGGGGTGGGGGGGCCTGGAGGCCACCCCGCCGCGGGACTCTCCGGACGCCCTGGTGGGACCGGGCTCGCCTGAGTCACCGGGCCTCCCGGTGCCCAAGGCGACCCCTCGGGTCCGGCGACGTGTCCACAGGGAGGGAACGCGCGCACCGG
The DNA here is from genome assembly GCF_964146895.1 of Miniopterus schreibersii. Taxonomy (NCBI): domain Eukaryota; kingdom Metazoa; phylum Chordata; class Mammalia; order Chiroptera; family Miniopteridae; genus Miniopterus; species Miniopterus schreibersii. Next base: position 2,184,763 of record NC_138116.1, read on the forward strand.
CCGAGCGCGCCAGCTGCGGATTCCTCGGTCGTGCCATCAGCGCGGCGCCCCCGACGGGCTTCCTCGCGATGGTGAGGTCAGCGCCCCGCCCGCCGCCTCGGGCTGGCCCCGCGCCCGGGATCCCGGCCCCGGCCCCGCGGGCCTTTTGCGCCCGAGGCTGCAGCCAGGATCCCCCTACACCCCAGCTCCTGGACCTCGGCCTGCGCCCCGCCCCGGGCCCCCGCGCCCCCGCGCCCCCGTCCCTGCCGCGCGCCAGGGTCCCTGCCCCCGCGCGCGCGCGCGTCCTGCGGCCGGGGCGGCCCCTCGCGCCCGCGGGCCTCCGGGCCGGGCCCTATTTCGGGCGCTGGCGCTGCGGGCCGGGGCAGCCCTGCCCGGAAGGGAGACTATTCTGGGCCGGGCAGGCGCGAGCAGCTGCGCCCCGGGCTTCCCGGCAGGGTGCGCGGGCCGGACAGAGGGCAGGCCGGGGCAGGGCTCCCCGCCTCCCCACCTTCCTCCCTGGCCGCGCCCAGCTCCCACCCCTTTTTGGCCAAACCCAGGCCCTTCCCTAGGCCGCGAACATTCTCCGGGGCCAGGTTTCTGACAGTGTCCAGAGCCTGTGGCCGCAGAGCTCCCTCCTCCAGCGTCCACCCTGCAGGTGCTGGCCCCTGAGCCTCTCCACTCTCTGCTCCCACCTCTCCGGCTGGGGTCTCCCCAGCACCCCGTGCCTGTCTAGGCACAGTCTTCTGTGTCCCATTTGCCTGCCCTTCCTGACTGTAACCCCTTACCCTGTGTGTCCATATGGTTGGGTGTTGAATCCCCACTGCCCAGCACAGGTGGGTGCCCCCCCCCAAATGATCATTAAGTAAAAGTTGTTCAACTGTCACATTTTTGTGTCCCGCTTAGGACACCAAACTCCAGCAAACGGTTCTGATGGTCATGGGGTCCAGCTGCCCCTGGGCCCCTTCCCCCCACAGAGGGAGGGCCTGCTTCCATGGGTGGCCTTGACTTGTTGGACAAGCCTCCGGTACATGCACAGGTGACCCCAGTCCCCTTGGGTTTACTCTGTGACCTCAGGACCAATTGCTGGACTCCTCAGGGCCACACGTGTGAACCCGATAAGAGTATTTGCCATCCGTCCCCCGTCCACTTGTATAAGGAGACAAAACAGATGCAACACCGTCAGGACGCAAGCCACTACCTAACTCCACCATCTCTCCAGAGCAAAAGGAGAGAGTCTCCAAAGGCCCAGGGGAGGGCGGGCAGGGACTGACACTTACCCGGCCCACTCTGCTCCACGTGCCTTAAATACTGCGGCGTGTCATTTACCCAGCTCCTCTCCAACTTTTAGTCCCTGGGAAACACTTCGATCTGGTTCAAGCGCAGACTCTGACTCCTTAGCCTCAGGTGGGGCCTGAGATGCCGCCTTCCTTGCCACCCCAGGCCTGCATCTGCCAGCACCCCACCCCGTGGGCTAGGCGGAGGCAGGGAGAATCCCCACGGCAGGCCACCTGTGTTCAGGTGAGGGCTCTGGGATTGAGAGTACCTGGCTTGCTTCAAGTGGTGAGGCCTGTGTCCGGGCCCAGACCATCCTGGTCCCTGGAGCTTCAGCTGCTAGGGTCCTCTAGGTGCTCCACCCTGCGCCCCAGACTTTCACCCCTCCCCCCAGTTTACAACCCTCAGCTTCCTTTCTTTTTCTTTCAAATGATCGCATAATATCTGAACCTTGTAGAACATGTGTGTACTAAATGTATACTTGTCCTCAATTAAGATAAATTTTAAAAATAAATTACATATGAATAAAAAGTGAAACTTGCCCTGGCTCGGTTGGTTGGAGCCTTGTCCTGTGCACCGAAAGGTTGTGGGTTTGATTCCCAGGCAGGGCACATGCCTAGGTTGCAGGTTCAATCCCTGGCCGGGACATGTTCAGGAGGCAACCGATAGATGTTTCTCTCTCACATCAATGTTTCTTTCTCTCTCCCTTCCGCTCTCTCTGAAAACCAATGGAAAAAATCGTCCGGTGAAGATTAAAAAAAAAAAAGTGACACTTAGCCCATGCCCACTCTCACTCTGCAGAAAAAGAAATACACTCTATGACTCACTGCCAGTCCTTGATTGGTGCTCTTCTGTTTTGTTTACACCTTGAGTTGGCCAGAGTTACAGCTGCAGGAGATGGGGAAAGGTCGGGCAAAAAGCCACCGGCTGGGAGGGAAGTCTGGTGAGCAAGCAAGCGAGCAAGCGAGCTAGAGGAGAGAGTGTGGCTCAGGTCTGGGCCCAGGAAACGAGAGGAAACCACTTTCTCCCCAGGGCCCTCTCCTGCCATCGCTCTAGCAGCTGGACAAGGTGAGGGGAAACCCAGCTGCGCCAGCCCCGGCTCCTGAATAAGCGCCACCGGTGCATGGCCTCGCTTGTCAACCAGCGAGCTTACTCCCAGACGTGAGGCCAGCGCCTTCCCGCGCCGCCTGCCCGCCCCTGGAAGCAGGTGATCAATTGACGGTTCATTAAAAGTGGAAGTTGCTGGGAAACTAGATGGCTCCATCCAAACCCAGCTGTGAGGCCGGGTGTTGAGGCCAGAGTGGGGCTGAAATACGCAAACGGGGTCCTGGTTTCCCAAAGGATAGCGTCTGCCCAACCTGGGGGGCCAGACGCTTGGGCACTTGGCAGGCCTGGCCAGATCGCACCCCACCACCCATTGCTTTGGTCTGTTAGGCGAGGGTGGTAATGGCCTGGAGGGCCCCTAGAGGACAGCCTAGATCTGGGCCTGAGACATGGCAGGTCATGGGGTCATTCCTTTCCTCTCTCCTTCCCCTGCTCTCGCCTCGGGCCCCACCGAGTACCCCAAATCGATTCCTCAATGCTGGGGTCGAAAGGAGCCTTACACATCAAGTTTCCTTTAAAGGCAGATGTTTTCTCAGACTTGGGTAACTGGGGGAAAGTCACAGGTCTCATTTCGGAGGGGGAGGAACAGGGCCCACGGGGTGGGGGGGGGCGGGGCGAGAGGGGTGGAAAGGGGAGGGAGAACTGGGAAGTCTCGCCATTCTCACTTCTGCTTTGCGGGTTATGAACACGGAGCTGCCCACAGCCCGCTTGTCTCATAACTTCCTCCAAAGGGCCGGCTGACCATTTGCATGTGTTTCGTTGAAATTCCCGACCGGAGCATCACCCTCTCTTCCCCCACGGCCCCCAGAGGGTGGCTGGAGCATCGCTGCGGAACTGAAGCGCAGGGACAAGGGGCCGTGGGACAGCACTGGCTGCCCCAGACCTTCCCCAACTGATTCACCCTTATTCAACAGACGGGCCGTTTTCCTAGAATGTTGCAACAGAGGTATTAGGGTTTTTCCAGAGAGTTCCATTCACGATGACCCATCCCCAAGCCCCTCAAGTGGAACTTAAGGTGACTCCCACGGGGTGCTCGCCCCCCGATCTTAGTGTCCCCTGCATTTCAGGCTGTCTCAAGGGGCAGAGCTCAGTCCCCTGAGAACAGACCTGCTGTGCGTCTAGCTATGTGCTTGGTGGGCTCTCGGCCGGTATTTCTCTTTATTAGTACATATTTGTTTAATGAACAGGATGGCTGGAAATTATTTACAGAAACAGGAAGAAACACAGTTTAAAAATTCTTCTAAAAAAATCTGTCCCAAGTTGTACCCTCCCCCCCTTTTTTTTGCTAAGTTTTTCTTGATTTCAGAGAGAGGAAGGGAGAGGGAGAGAGAGAGAAACATCAATGATGAGAATCATCAGTGGGCTGCGTCCTGCACGCCCCCTACTGGGGATCCAGCGGGCAGTGTGGGCATGTGCCCTGCCCTGACCGGGATGGAGCCGCGGCCTCTAGGTTCATGGGTAGCTGCTCCACTGCTGAGCCACCAGGCCGGGCTACCCCCGTCTTCTTAATGTTCCTTCCCTTTAGGTTGTAAACGCTCTGATTCGAAGTCCTAAACTCACAGCATTAGATTTTAAGCTCCTCGGGTGTCATATCTTCCCCTAATCCTGGTTCAGAGGCGCAGAGTGGATTTTTTTTTTTTTTAATGTATCTTTATTGATTTCAGAGAGAGGAAAGGAGAGGGAGAGAGAGAGATAGAAACATCAATGATGAGAGAGTCATTGATCAGGCCCGCAACCCGGGCATGTGCCCTGACGGGGAATCGAACCCGGATCGCCTGGATCCTAGGTCGACGCTCAACCGCTGAGCCACGCCCGGCCGGGCGCAGAGTGGATTTTGTTCCGTTGGGTCACACTGCCTCTCTTAGCCAGTATTTAGAAAGTCAGCCCCTCGCAGAGCCAGGCGCAGCGCCGCCAACTCATCTTGGGCCGAGCTCGGGGATCGCGTGGGGGGTGGGAGGGTGGTGATGGTCTGTCATCCAGCAAAGAGTCTGATGTGTGGATTCCGGGAGAGAAATTTCACGGTGGGCTCACTTTCCACTCAGGGTAATTCCCTGTGGGTGTATCACAGCTAAAGGAAGAGATCGGAGGAATTGTCAGCCGGGCACCCTAGACTTGAGGGGATGTTTCTTCAAAAAGTTCAGGGAACTCTGGCCAAAATAAACTATAGGTTCCAGGAGTGAAAACGTGTGTCAAAGAAAATGATAAGCTGGGGGCGGGGGGACCCTACAGTCCAGACATACGATCACAGAAGATCTCTATGAGGAAGAGACTCAGTGGGTCTCTAAATAATAAATAAACTTCTCGGGAGCTGAGGTCGTATTCCGAAAAGATGAGGAGAGATGAGAGAGGAAGGAAAACGGAAAGAAGGTGGGAGTGCGGGCTCCCCGAGAGCGGCAGACCCGGCCCTTCGGTGAGAAGACAGTCGTGTCGGACGTCAGAAGAGGAAAGAGAGTGAAAACTGCCTTCACCGAGCACCGGCTGTCACGGTGCTCCCCCAAAGCCCGTCCATTGCCCCGAGGCCCACGGAGCCGGGACTGTGGGACCCTCTGACCAGGGAGCCACTCAGGGCGGCCACACCCTCACCACTTCTCCAAACGGCCCCGCGGAACGGCTCCAAGTTCTCCCCGCTTCTCCATAAACTCAGAAAGAAAGTAGGGCAGGGAGGTGAAAGGGAACCGAGGTCCGAGACAGTAAGAGCGGGTCAGAAGGCTCTGAGTCAACCCGAGTGTCAGCCCAGGTCCACGCCATCCTGGGACAGAAGGGGGCAGGCGCCCTGGCGCGGTGTCATCTCCCTGTCATCCCTGAGCTGGGGAGAGACGGGAAGACCGGCACCCCGGGCCCTGTGGGGCAGAAACCGGGCTTGAGAAACTGGAAGCCAGCGAGTGCGGTGTTAATCACCCGCAGAGCTCCTGAATGAATCATTGAACAAATTCATTTATTCATGCCCTTACTCAAAAAATATTTATGGGGTGTCTCTAAGTGCAAGCTGCTGAGTTCTGCGTAAGGGGTGGGGTCTTCCGTGGGGGTGGGTGGTTCCCCGAAGGATCTTAGCAGCTACAGCAGGGAGATGATCGTGTACAGTTGTTGTTATGGGAACTACGTTTATCAGAGGAGTACAGATAAAAACCCTGGGGGGGGGGGTGAAGGGAGACTTAGAAAAGGCAGACTGTAATAGCCGAACTTATTTCAGGGAAGAAGCGAGGCATGTCGTAATAGGTGTACATACAATGCTTACAGAGGCAAAAACTCCAAGTCCAGTGACGGGCTCTGCCGAACAGGATGTGTCCTTATAATCGTCTCTGTAGCCGCACGTTTACTCATATGTGAAGCCAGTTACAAAACATCAGTAGGGAGAAAAGGCAGACAGCAACGGTATTTAGGTCTGAGTGCATTTTTTTATGAGTTTTGGGGCATAAGTCCTTCTAGGTATTTTTAGAAACACATAGAAATATTTACCAAAATGCTTGAAGTGTTATCTCTGCATCGGGGAGGGGGGGTTAGAATGCTTTAAAATTCTTTATTATCATCTGTATTGTGGAATTTTAATAAAGTGAATCTAACTATCCTTCTTCCAAGGATAAAAAAAAATTAAAAAGTCATCATTATTAACCGCTCAGGCAAAATGTGTTCTTTCGCCTTCACTAGGATTGTGAGACCATAAAATCACTGTGGGTAAAGAACACCTTCCTTCCGTCCAAACACCGCACTTGCTGCGATAAACTTGAGGGAAACGTGGGGAGAGCGGCCGAGAAAACAGCACCGTTAGGTTGCGGCAGGTGGGAAGTGACCGAAGAGGAAACAAAACGCTGCTGATTCGCAGACGGCGCCCCTCGGGAGGTGAGGCTCAGTCTCCGGGGCTGTGCCCCAGGCTCGGCCTGGACCAGGTCCTTCAACATTCTCATCGATAACCGGCCTGAAGGCCATGTGGGCACATGGTCAGGTTTTCAGATAAGACAAAACCGGGGGCTGATCGAACTTGTCTGGATTCAAAAATGGTAACGGGCTCGAAGAACAGGTGGGAAGCCGGGGGAGGAGTGGGGCAGGACCAAATGCAGAGTCCGGGGCCGACGCCACAGGGGCCAAGGCCGGGCCGAGGAAAGGCACGGAGGTGCTGGGGGACCGCAGATGCGTCAATGCCTGGGTGCCACGGAACACCACAGGGCCGCCTCGTGTCTGGTCCCTTCAGGATGGGCCGTACCCAGGTCTCTACGGTCAGCGGCGGGCACAGTTCTGGGTGACACGTCTAAAGAGCCATGTCAGTGGCTGGCTGGCTGCGGGGCACCAGCGGGAGGAGGGCAGAAAGGTCGGAAAACTCACGGCCCACCACAGGCATGGTGAGCTTCCCCAGCGAGGGGACACTGGGGGGAGGGCTTCCCCCAGATCAAAGAATGAGGGACGCTCCCCGGAGGCTGACTTCAATGCAATACAATGGAAGGGGAAAGTCACTCCTCCAGGCGCCAGATCTCGGCCCACCATCTCCCCAGCCCTCCCCAGAGCCCCCCCCCCCGCCATGGTCCACGCAGGAACCCTGGTCTGAGGGAGCCACGAGCCTGCCCTGGACCAGGAGGCTGCACCGGAGGACCCCAGGGTCCCTTCCAGCTCACTGGGAGCACCCCCACCACGTCCGTTTGTACTGAGGAAGTGACCCAGCGGAGCCCAGACGGCTGATGACGGCCGGAGTGGGGGTGGCCCTGGGGAAGTCAGCACTGGCTGGCCGGCTGGCCGGCCTGGGGGAATGATGTCAGCCGGATGACCGCGCAGAGGAGGCGAGGGATCCAGGGAAGGAGGGAAGAGGGAACGGAAAGGGAAATCAAAAGAGCAACAGAGAAAGACAGGAGAGAAAGACAGGAGCAGGGGCAGAGTCAGAGGCTGGGAGGGCGAACTGGAGGCCAGACACCGGCCGTGGGCCCTCGGTACAGAGCCCGGAGGTGGGCGCCTGCCTGGGCATCCTGGGCACGGCGGGATCATGCCCGGCCTCCCCTGATGAGGAGCGTGGGCGTAAGAGACAGGCAGGAGGCTCTGGGGCGTGGGGTGGGAGTGGCAGGGTTTCTGCAGAAGGCCCTGCCGGAGTCACCCTTGAGTCATGCCCAACACCTGGATGTGTCAGGGACTGCGGGATGCTGGGAGGGTTCAGAAAAAGAAAATCCTCCCAGCCAGCCCTCCCGGATTCCCCCTCCAGCTGGGGAGACAAAACAGAGACACAGGAAAATTAGAGGACCACGCACGGCCCGTCTCAAGGTGGGAAAGGACTCTCTAGTCAGGAAGACCCGAGTTCAAATCCAGCCTGGATGCTGTGTGGCTTCAGGCAAGTTCCTCAGCCTCTCTGAGCCTCAGTTTTCCTCTGTTATGGGGAGAAATGACACAATAGATGTACAAGCCCTGGGTTGCCCCCGCCCCCTGCCCTGCCCCATAAATGTGAACAGGTCTGAACTTTGAAGAGAGCAAGCCCGGCCCCGAACACGGAGGAAAGCGCCGGAGGTCAGGGCATCTTGGTCGGAGGACATGGTCCGGGCCCTGGAGCTATGATCGTTCCCTAACTAGGTGTTGGTTTTGAGCCCACCAACGAGAGAGCAGACAAGTCCCCAGCCCTGATCAAGGCAAGAGGAAAGTGCCACGGAGCAGGAGCCCAAACAGGCTGGAAGCAGCCTGGGCCCCAGGGAACCGGGCACCCGGGCCATCTGCTTGACTGTTGAGTGCTGACAAGGTCCCCTCAAAGGCACACAGCTGGGGGCAGCCAACAGGGTCAGGGACCTTGGCAGCGGCTGCCGACTTTGCGGACGGTGGGGAATTCTTAAGGAGTGTCCAGTATCATGCACGTGCCCACAGATGGGCGGAAAACTCCGCAGGCTGTGGACAGAGCTGGCCGAGGGCCCATTCAGCTGTCCCCCTCCCCGCCCAAGGCAAGGCAAGGCCACCTCAGCTGTGTCCCCCAGGCTGCTGGTCCCTAGAGCAGCCCTCCCTGGGCCTATTGCTGTGGGGTGCATGCCCCTCCTTTGCGCCTTCTCTCGCCTGGGGCCTCAGCTGCTGTCCCGGCCTCCAGGAGAGAGTACAGAGCCACCCCATGAGTCACTGTGCCCACTTCCTGCCACATGGAACCCGTGGTTGAGTCACTGGCCCCCCAAAAGGGAAAGACTGGCCACAAGGCCAGAACGCAGGAGCCCGATGGAGCCTGATAGTGGGAGAGTAGGGGCGCTGGCACTGCAGGGCCTCGGCCGCCCTCTCCACGGCCCACGGGCCTCCTGCAGGACCTGGAGTCTGCCCAGCAGCGCCCACCCCACGGCCAGCAGGACGGGCTCCTTGCTGGTATTCCCCTCCGCACCCCACCCCCGGCAATGATTACCCTGTCGCCACCTTCCAAACAAAACAAAACATAAAACCCCAATCCTTTATTCTGCAATAATCTCTGGCTTACAGAAACGTTGCAAAAATACTACAAAGAATTCCCATCTACCCTTTGCCCAGATACCCCAAATCTTAACAGTCTACCACATTGTGTTATCCTTTCGCCTTCCTTCCTCGCTCCCCATTTTTTCCTGGGCTGTTGGAGAGTAAGTCACAGACACATGCCTCCCCCGCCCAGACACATCAGCGCGTGTCCCCAAAACAAGGGCATTTCTTCCCGAGTCAGGCACGGCGGGCACCCCGGGAAGGCTGCGCATCAGCAGGTTTGTTGCACAGTCTCAGGCACTCCTGACCTGTGCGTACCCCAGGCCTGGGGGGCTTCACCTGCTTGCCGGGCCGGAGGCCAGCACCCCAAGCTCTTCCCTCCCGCTGGCCTGGGGTGCGGAAGGACCGCTCAGCATCCGTGAAGTATGGGACGTTAATTCTCGGGAGGGTGAACCTTTGGCTGACGGGACACGAGACCCTTCTCCAGCATCTGTCCTCAGGGCCGCTGTATTCAGCCTCTTAGGAGGTGTCCCAGGGGACACCATCAGGGCCCCACGCTCCGAAGGGCGCCCGTGCACTGCAGTCACCTTGAAATTCTTAACAATTTTCTTTCAGTTCTAAGCGAAGTCCAGTGGGACAAGGGAGCAAGAGCTGGGGTTGGAGCCTCAGCTCCCAGCGGTCCTGCCTCCCACCTTCCAGGGACCGGTCACTGCTCCCTCACCCTACCCAGCCACCCCTGGCCCAGCCCGACTGCTCCCCGCTGCCGCCTTCCTTGTAGGGCGCTCACACCGCATGGGGACCCCCGCCCCCAGCGTCCGGTCTGCGGGGACTGGGGCGCACAGCCTTCTGCCATCCCAAGCCAACTGACTGTCCCAGCAGTAGTCTCCTTCCTTGCTGGAGCCGCCCCAACAGGTACTGTTCTGCTACCCATTCCGCAGATGAGATAACCGAGTCTCAGAGAGGTTACCGTGCCCCGGGCCAGCCAGTAATGAACAGAGTGGGATTCCAGCCCAGCCCTTCCTGCTCGGAAGCCCCAGCTGCCCCTCGGCCATTGCTGTGCCTGTTTCTGAGGTCTCTCCTTCAATCTTGTGTAGACGGGGTTGGGGGGTGGGGGTGGAGATCATCTCATTCCGTGCCACCCTGGGACCCCAGGCACCGCCCTTAGGGTTGGGAGTCAGGTTGGCGGGGCCCACGGGAGTGATGCAGGTGCTGAGGCCACGTGGGCCCAGGACGGGCTCTCCGAGGTGGCCCGGCTCCCATTTGAACAGCCAGGGAACGCAGGCCTGAGTCACGGGGATCCCTGTCCCTGCCTCCTCGCCATACCTACGTCATTCATGCCAGTCCCCGCTCTCGGCAAAGCCCCGCTAACTTCTCGGCTCGCTGCCCCCTCTGCCCTGAAACAAATGTCCCAAGCTGGGGAGGCTGTCCCTTGACCCCAGCTCTGCAGCCCTCACACTGAGGGCCGGGGGTCGGAGAGAGGTCCCGATGGGTCGGGAGATGTCTGGGCTTGCGTGGAATCCTGTTCCTGCTGCCAAGCTCCTGCACAGCCCCGGGCCAGTCAACCTCTCCGGTCTCCTGAGCGGGCCGGCTGGTAACATAGAAACTTACGAAAAAAGCCCGGGGAGCGTGAAATGCAAGAGCGTCTGGAGAGAGCCCCGCTGACCGCTGACCACACCTGACACTGTGTGACGTTCGTCTCATCCCCCCCTCCCCACGTATCTGTGAGGCAGGCTCTGCGAGCACCCCCACTCTACAGGGGAGGGAACAGAGGCTCAGAGAGGTTAAGGAACCTGCCTAAGGCAGCGCAGCCAGCAACGCAGAGTCACACAGCCGAGGTCTCCCAGCCGGCTGCGCAGAGCAGCCGCCCTCCCGCCCGGCCGGCCTTAGGGGAGCCGCAGGCACTGGAGTCCAGGGCCGCAGCCCCCCCGCACCGGCCAACCCCAGGAGCAAGGAAACGGACCCCTCCAGATAAACAAAGCACTTCCTCCGGAGCCCCAGGCCGGCCCAGGAGGAGGAGGCACCGCACACAACTGTTTATGGAGACAGATGTTTGGGACGGAAAAAGAGAGCCGGCCCCTCCATCCCCATGGAGACGGAGGAAGTTTGCAACTTGGGCAGAGGCAACTACGCAGACGGGGCGGACACGGGGAAGGAGGGAGGGGACCAGGTCTGACCCAGGGAAACGCTTTGACATTTCCAGATGCTGGTGCCTAACAAAGGGGCGTTGCCACGGCAACTGCGGCCAAGCCAGCTGGACCGGGAGCCAGAGCCCAGAGAGGACACGTGGGAGGGCGGGATGCACCGAGGAAGAGCAAAGACATAAGCACCCGCTCCTAGGGGCCTCTGGCCCAGGGACCCCAGGGGCCTCTGCAAAGCTGGGAAGTTACTCAGGGCCCCCCCTTCCCTCCCTCCTCAGTCTCCTCCTCCCTCCCGCCTGCCCGCCTTCCTTCCCTTGCTCCCTAGGTGTTCAACCTCGCTCCTGCCCCCCCCCGCCATTGGCGATGTGCCCCCACCTTCCTGCTGGCAGCTGGCAGCTGGCTCTTGGCATGGCTGATACCAGAGGGCAGGAGGGCCACATTCTCACTCCCTCTGGCTGGAAACCGGGCCCATTTCGGGGCTGTGGTTACAGGGAAGGAGGGAGGTGAAGGAGAGGGGAGCTGTGGGCCTCTCTAAGGACCCACGCGGGGTTCCCTGGAATCCCTCAGCCTGGATACCCAGCCCCTGCATCTGCACTGGCTCTGCAGATGAGAGCTGAGGTTTCTAATGGCAATGTTCTCATCTCATCGCCCCCGAAGTGCCAGTGTCCATTGTGGGGCCTATGCTGTGGCTGTCCCCAAACTGGAGACCACCCGCACCTTCCAGCCCCCAACCTCAGAACCCCCCTGAGAGCCCGCGATGGGAAGGCAGAGCACAGCTGGGCCGTGTGTTTATCCAGCCTGGCCCGCCCAGGAGCGCACCCTGATTCCCAGGCTGACACTGGGACGGGGATGGTGTCGGAGTGATTGTCCTCCTCTGACATATGGGGAGATTAACACTTGGCAAGGAGCACTGGGCTGGAGGCTGAGCCGAGGCCGTGGCCGGTGGTGATGTGGCCACAGTCGAAGTGGCTCTGGGGTGGAGGCATGTCACGGGGAATGCCGGTGCCTCCCTGGCATGGGGCTGCAGAGGACACGCTCCTCCCGCTGACAGGGACAGCTGGCTGGAGGCTTGGTCCCTAAGGCGAGCCTGCTGCCAGGCCCGACTTCAGAGACTCCCCTCCTCCCCTTCCTGCTCCGCACCACAGCTGTAGGAGCGGGAACCTTCACCCTCAGGCCTCCAGGCCCCTCCCCTCCCCCTGCCTCCATCAGCCCCACCAGGCTCCAGGCCTGGGCTCCAGCCCCTCTCCTCTGGGCCCACACCCACGGGCTCCATCGCCCAGGGAGCCCCACCTCCTCGCCCTCCTTGGCTCTGGAGCCCAGATGCTCCAGACCCTGGATGATGCCTCACTCTGGGAATCTTCCAGCCAAGGTCCCACCCTCGCCCTTTACCACGCCTCCCTCCCTCCCTCTGAACTTCCTAAAGCCCTCCCCTGCCTGCCTGCAAGTCACCTGACTGGGCTGCCAGAGCCGGGCCCCACCAAGATTCCCCACCCAACTCTCCCAGCTCCAGCCTCCTCCCACCGAAAACCCCCAGCCAGTCCCAGGCCCACACCCCAGCCTGGCACCAGCGCTCCTGTAAACATGCGCACCCACGTGAGCGCACACACACTCACCTGTACACACGCACGTGAGCGCACACACACTCACCTGTACACACGCACGTGCGCGCACATACACTCACCTGTACACATGCACGTGCACACACACACACTCACCTGTACACATGCACGTGCACACACACACACTCACCTGTACACATGCACGTGCACACACCCACGTGAGCATGAGCGCACACACACTCACCTGTACACACGCACGTGCGCACACACACGTGTGCGTGAGTGCACACACACTCACCTGTACACATGCACGTGCACACACCCACGTGTGCATGAGCGCACATACACTCACCTGTACACACGCACGTGCGCACACACGTGCAAACCCGCTCACCATGCACACTCACGTGTGCAACATGCACACACGTACACACTCACAGGCGTTTGCAAGCACTCTCGTGCGCCTGCACACGCATGTGCAGTGTTGCACCATCGGGTGTGTTTTACACCCCATGCGCCCTCCTCCCAGCCTCCTGCTCTGCTCCTTCCAGTCTCTGGAACACCCTCCAGGGGCTGCATTTGTGACGTGGGGTGAACCCCAGCTTCCCCAGGCTCTTTCCTGAGCAGCACCTCATCTCACCTCTCAGGACGGTTGTACTTTCCTGCTCCCGAGAACTGGCATCTAATACTTCGATCCATTTTTTACAGCCAAGATAAAAAAAAAAAAGAACCTGCCATTACTGTCCAATATTGGTGAATGATTGGGAGGGAGGGGAGATCCCCACCCACAAGGCTCAGTTTCACTGGGAAAGGGACTTTCCTTAGAAGGAACCAAGGCGTCTTGTATCAGCTCTTAACGATTTGGGAAGGGAAGCTCAATAGCTCTTTACTGTAATTCGAACAACTAAATTATTCATCAAGAGCAGCAGACAGAGATTGGACAGCGACCGGAGAGACCAGAGACCCCAGCCTTGCCCCACGACCCAGGCCTGGGGCCGCCTCCCCCTGCAGCTAGAGGGGTCTGGGAAGTGGGAGGCCCTGGGGGTCTCAAGGCGTGGAACAGTATGGATTTCAGCTGCGGGGGTGGTGGTGGCGAGGGGGACTGAACGAGGGGCCCTGGCCCGGAGGGGAGCAATTTCAAGAACTACCCCTGACCCCTTAGGGACTTGTCCCAGCGGAGGGGCCTCAATGCTCTGGCCAGGTGGACGACAGGCCACAACTCCGTCCTGAGAGGCCAGGTCCCCAGGAGTCTGGCTCCGCTCTGCACATTCCTCTGGCATCCTGGTGTCCTCAGTGGGTGGGGTGGCCGTGGGCATGGCCAGTGTCCTCCCCGAAGCTCCTCCTCCCACAGGAGGCTCAGGACGGGGGAGGCAGGGGACAGGTGGACATCAGAACTCATCCCTCAAGTTCAAAACACAGCCCAGCACCCCTCCCCGTGACCCTGGCTCTGGGTGGGGTCAGGCGGCGGATAAGTGCCTCCCCAGCTCTCCTGCCCTGCTGGGTCCACTCCCCATGCACCCCCTCAGCCCACCAGCCCCCTGCTCTGACCAGGAGGAAGGCAGGACAGAGAGCTTGGAATGAAGTCCCAGGCACTGTCCTTTAGCCTTTTGGTTGGGGGCCCAACTCTGCCTGTCCCAGGGGAGGGAGTGACCAGGGGGACAGGGGGAGGAGGGGGTCGGGCCCAGGACGCTGGCTGTGGCTCCCCTCTCTGGTCTCCTACCCCGGAGCCTCCTTTCCCCTGGTGGGGGTTCCTTAATCCAAATGGAGCATGTGAGGGACGGGTGGACATGGGCCCAGGGGAGGGATCGGGAGCGAGCGCACATGCGCGAAGCCCGGGGCCCGAGCCCACGTGATGGGGCAGAAGGAACAGTTAGGAGAGGACAGAAGACCAGGGGAAGGGGAAGAAAGGAGGGAGCATCTGGTGGAGGATATACGAGGGGAGGTGGGAGCCGGTGCCCAGGGTGGGGTCGGGGAGGGGGGAGGGCCGAGGCGCCCGCACGCAGCCTTTTTGGAAAGTGGAGGCCCCGGGGGCAGCACGTGCTGACTCACCCGCCTGCCTTCAATTTTCCCTGCTTCCTGGGGATTCTCATTTTATTTTCGGGAAAGCTGCCTGTTCCGTGACTAATTTGTTCTTAAACAAACCAAACCCAGGCAATGGGGAGGCTTGGTTTGGCGGGACCTGAGTCACTCCCCACCCAGGAGGACCACACCTCAGCTCCAGGCCTGGCCTTCCCCAGCTCCCGGGGGCCCTCAGCCCCCGCCTGAAGGTGCCTCTGAAGCTCTTCAGAGAAGCCCTGCTCCCTGACAGGGACACCCTGGGGATCCCAGGCTGCTGAGTGAGCTCCAGCTGCCTCCTGCCTGGAACAGTGCCTGGCACAGAGCCCACACTCAGTTCACGTTTGTTGATTGACTGACTGACTGACTCTTTGGTCTTCACTGGTCTCTCCCGCCAGCTCCTCCATGAACCCTGCCTCTCCCGCAGCCCCTCAGTTCCCTGACCCGGATTTCACAGACAGTTACCCTTCACCGGAACCATATCCTAACCAGACACAAGATAAAGTCTTTCTGGCTTATCTATGTGACCTTCACAGAACCCTGCCAGGCTCTCCGGGTGGCTCGGGCCTTCTATCCCACAGCCTGCAGGTGCCCATCTGGCAGCAGAGCCGGGGTGGGGTGCGGAGGGGAGGAGCCCACAAGCCCCCGGGCGCTCTACTAGGCAGGAGGGAGATACTGCACCAGCTTTACAGGAAGGAAACGGGTTCAGAGAGGCCCGAGGTCCCTGAGCCAGTATGTAGCAAGTGCAAGGTTTAAACCCAGACCCCAGGGCACCCTCCAGCACCCCAGCCCTCTGCCGAGACCTATGAAGTAGGAGCCAGAGGTCAGAAGGCAGGGTGATATGAACCCCAGTGGGAGGGTGGGAGTGAAGCTGGGGTGAGGCCAGGGTGTTTTCTCCAGCTGGGCCAGCCCTGGTGAAGCCACCTGACCTAGGTCTCGCAGTGGGCCCGCGGGGTGTAACACAGCCATTGGCAGGTGGCAAGAAACACAACTATGTTTTATCTCATCCTTTAAAAGTTTCAACTTTTGTGGGTACATAATAGATAAACTTAGCAACAATGTGTCCATGGTTTTAAATAAATAAAGCAACACGCTCTGTAACATTTTTCTGAGAGGCAGAAAACTGCACCCACCCCTGCCGGCTGCGCCCAGGGACTCCGGCACCGCAGGGTGGGTGCCCAGGCGACAGGTGACCGCAGCTCGCCGGCCCGGCCTCCTGGGCAGCAGGGAGGGGCCTTCCCGCGTCAGGAGGCAGATCCCCAGCGCACCCTGCGCCCAGGCCCACCTGCACCCTCGGCAGGGCGCGGGGCTCGGCCCCGCCTGGCGCCTCGCCACCTTCCTGGGGCGGCCACGAGGATACCGGGAAGGGAGGCGGCTGCGTTTTGCAGCTGCTGACACCCCCCCTCCCCCCGCGGCTTCCCCGATGGGTCCCCAGCCCCGGCGGAGCGCCAGCTCCCTCCACCTCCCGCCCACCCCGGAGGCCCGTGCGCCCCGGGACCGGCCGGATCCCCCGGGGCTGGCCCGCGCCCAGGGCGCCCCGGGGCCCGCCCGGCCCTCGGACACGGCGCCCGCCCGGGCTCGGTCCATCGAGCCTCTCGTCGCTCGGGAGCCCGTTTCCCGTAAGCGCGCGGAGCCGCCGATTCCCGACAGCGGCCGGGCGCGGGCGCGGAGCAGCCGCCGCGGCTGCGTCTCCACCAGCAATCGATGCGCGCCCGGCGCTCCGCGCCTAATGGAGCGGGGCCCGCCGCCCCCGCGCGGCCCGGCTCGTGTCCGCCGCTCCCCGAGGCCCTCGGGGGACAGGGCGCTCCGTGCCTGTGTGGGCATGGCCCAGCCCGAGCGCTGTGGGCGCAGCAGCGGGCGCGGGGCGCGGCCCGGCCCGTGACCCCCCAGGAAGCCGTGGCTCCGAGCGGAGGCCTCTCGGGCCAGGCCCGCTGACCTGCACCTGACCAGCCAGCAAATGCCCCCCCCAGAACCACGCTCTCCGCCCCTCCCCATGCCCCTCCCCGACTTTTAAAGGGGTTCAGTGGTCAGCCCGGATTCCCTGGGAATGAGCCCGAGTTCAGGGACTTGCTCTAGCCTAGGGCTGGGGCGGCTGCTTTGTCTCCCTAAAGGGGAAGGGAGGTGTCTGCTATGTCATCACCCCCCCCCCCCAGTGAGGGGCTGGGAGGGAGGCCCAGGTCCTGTGATCAGGGGCCCTGCCCAGGGCTGGGGGAGATGCCCAGAGGGGCTTCATCGCAGCTCGCCGCCCCCCACTCTGGATTTGGGAGCCAGTCAGGGGAGAGAAGGAAGGAGGGAGAGGAGAGAGAGGGAGCGGGAGTGGAAGACTGAGTCTTTCTTAGCTCCTGTCTGATAAAAGGTTAACTTGGGGCCCAGCCCCTGCCTCAGGCACTGCCTCTGGGAGCCCTGGGGAGCCTGAGAGGGGTCCCCATGGGGGGCCAGGGGCAGAGTCAGAGTAGGACCCATAAGGCTACTGGCCCTGCTTGGAGTGTCCCCCTCCCCGTGATGGCCCTGGAGCAGAGGGATCCCTGCGATGGGGAAGAGAGGCCTGGCCCTGGGAGGAAACCAGGGCCTGAGCACCCATCCCCTCAGCTGCCTCAGACCCCCCTGGGCTGGGGGTGTGGACAGAACAGGAGAAAGCATTCCTGTGGACTGGAAATTCACTTAGGGGGGTGTCTGAAAATGGCAGATTTGGGACTTGCGTCCCCCACATTGTTGGCTGCCGGGCCAAGGGGGACCCAGGTCTCAGGCCAGTCATGTGGCCGGGCTTTCCAAGGGGCTGTCCTACCTCCTGCCTCAGGCCCTCATTGCTGTCTTCACCCCACCTGGGGCTCATCGATCACTCGTTCACTCACGCATCCTCTCACGCATCCTCTCACGCACTCACGGCCTCGCCTCCCTTCGCTGAGTGCCCCCGGCGGTCAGACACCGGACGCTATGAAAGGGTTCCGATGAGGTGCAGGGGAACCCCGTTACCAGCTGGGGCAGCTGTGAGCCCCCGGGAGAGAGAAGCCCCTAAGCCGGCTGTGACACCAGAAACAAATTCTTTTACTTGAAAATGGTATTGAGGTAACTGCAGACCCGCATGCAGTTGTAGGAAATAATACAGGTGGGCTCAGAGCGCCTGCCCCATTAGCGGCCCCCGTGCCAGCTCGCTTCTGCAGGGCCCTCCCCACCGTCGTCTCCGAGCCCGAGCCCCCTGCCCCCAGGGCCTGGCCGCTCGGGGCCTCGGGCCACGGCTCCTTTCAGCAGCTCTCGCCGCCCCGCACGCCCCTGGCGCGGCAAGTTCGCACCTGGCCCGAGCTGACTAAGCCTCGCTTCCTTCACCTGCGAAGCCGGCAGGCCGCTGACCTCACGCCCGCCCCTGATAAGGAGCCTTGTGATTCCATTTAGGCTTCACCTGGATGACCCAGGATAACCTCCCCACCACGGTCCTTAACTTAGTCACACCTGCACAGTCCCTCTGGCCAAATAAGGCATCGCGGTCACGGGTCTGGGGATTGGGACGGGGACATCTTTTGGATCCAATTATTTATTCAGCCAACAGCAGAGGGTGGTGACATTTCTCAACCAACCCTTTTTTCATACCTGGATTTTGAACCCTAGGCTCTATGACCTATTCAAAAATATAACAGCAATTAAAAGAACAAAGGAGCCGGAGGTGGAGCCGGAGGCATTGGGGATGGGGGGGTGGGGTGAGGGGGTGGGGGTGGCTCTTCCGAGCGAGGCAAGCAGGTGAGAGCCGGGGACCTGGGGACTGGGGACAGCACATTCAACCTCCAGAGCCCCCGTCCTTCCCTGTTTGGTGGCGATGGGGACATTTCCTTTCCTCCCAGGGCTGTCGTGAGGATTCAAGCACCAAACAAAAATCATCTTAAATGTACCCCAAACATTGGACATGGAAAAGATGGTGACAGAAGCCATCTGCTGTACCCTCCCCAGCACGGAGGGAAAGTTGCCCCTCCACCCACGACACACTGTCCTGCAAAGGTTCTGAGCTCTTGGGGGTCTTCCCATGGCACCTGGTGGTCCCCTCCCCTTTGGGGCAGGAGGCCTGGGAGTCAGGGCCCCAGGACTACGTCCCAGACACACCTGGAATCTTGGTTCTGCTCCTGGTCATGCAGGTGGCCTGGGCGGCCCAGGGAGTCAGCACGGCCTTGGGATCAGGTGGCACTGGCCTGGAACCCAGTTCTGTGCCCACACTGGCCATCCGCGGCCTTTGCCTAGCCAGGATCTTGGTCTGGGTGACTCACTGACGACCTGACCTCCCCCACCTCCTGGAGCCGGACACCACGCAGGGTGGCTCAGTGAGAGCATGCTCACCCTTGTCTGTCTGGCCATTCGGACCGGACCCCAGCAGGCCTGAGCCTACCTGCCCGGACTTTTCTTAGCGCTGCCCAAGCCAGGTGGGCCTGAGGCCCGGCTCTCGCCCTGTGTGTCGTCCTGTGAGCCAATAGCACGGCCCCCATCACTCTGCACTGCCCTTGGCCAGGACCTCTCTCCACAGCAGCATCCCATTCAGCCAGAGTGCCGGTGCCTCCCGCCCACACTGTCCCCAAGAGGAAACCGAGGCTCCGAGGCCCCACAGCGAGTGGGGTAGAGAATGGGGAGGAAGCCGCCCTAATGTCCTGCACCCAGGGCCTCCCCCTTGGGGCTGAGCTGGGGCCTGGGCAAGGAAAGAAGAAGGGAAACCGTCTGGGGTGAGAGGGGTCAGCACCGGAAGCAGCTGGGGGGGGGGCGCTGAGGCTGGAAACTGAGGCCGTCTGAGACCAGGCCTGGCTCCTACACTACGGCTGCCAGCCTCCCCCACCGATCGGGGAGCTCAGACTCACATCCCAGGGCACGGGCTTCCTAGAACCATCCGCGGTCTCCTTTGGGGCTGCCCACCCTGGCTGCAGTGGGGAGGCCTCCCCAGTGGGAAGAGACGGGCCCCGCAGAGCTGGCCGGGCCCGCAGATCCCTGCCACCTGGGAGGCCTGGGCTCGGGGTCCTGAAAGTGCTCTGTGCTGCACGAGGAGAGTCGGAGGGGAACACCGAGGCCAGGTGCGAGCCGGGAAGAGCTGAGGACCCAGAACTCCAGAGGAAGGGCAGATGGTCAGGAGGTTAGGTAAGGTGTCCCAGGAGAGGGTT
Source organism: Miniopterus schreibersii (assembly GCF_964146895.1). Lineage (NCBI taxonomy): Eukaryota > Metazoa > Chordata > Mammalia > Chiroptera > Miniopteridae > Miniopterus > Miniopterus schreibersii. The sequence continues at coordinate 2,204,383 of NC_138116.1, forward strand.
CCAGAGGACCAGATTGGGGGGGGGGGGTAGGGAATGATAGAGGAGGCGCACGGAAGTGAGAAAAAGCTGGGGAGTCCCCTCCAGAGCCCCGGGAGGGTCCCTCCTGCCAACCCCTCCGAGCTCCCCTGCCTAGGCCGAGCCCCACCTGTGCGTCCTCAGCACGGCCCCACCCGGGGAGTCATTCTCATTCCCCGTTTACGGCTGTGAGAGGTGGATTCACGCACCCAGCTCACCCCCTCCAGGAGGGCCGTGCTTGGTGCTGTCCACATGTGACCTCATTCAAACACCGGGGCCGGGAGGCTGGAACTAGAACAGACCCCGTTTCATAGATTAGAGTCCCGACGGCTCCAGTTCTGTGGTCAGGTCTTCACTGCTCGTGGCCAGGGTTAAAATCCAGACTTTTTGAAACAGCCCAAAGGTGGGAGCAACCCAAATGTCTATGCACAGAGAGTGGACAAACACAATGGGGTCCATCCAGGCGGTGGAATACTATTTACCCATAAAAAAGAAATGGCATTGACACGTGCTAGGGCATGGGTGATGAACCCTGAAGACGCTGTGCTCAGTGAAACCAACCAGACACAAAAAGACAAATACTGTGAGAGTCCACTTATCCGAGGGACCCAGAACAGCCAAACTCATAGAGACAGGACTCGGAGTGGTGGCGCCAGGGCTGGGGAGCTGGGTGGGCCGTGAGTGTTCAACGGGGCAGAGTTTCAGTTCGGGAAGACGGTGATATTCGGGAGATGACGGTGGTGGAAGCCGCACAAAGTGAATGTACCTAACGCCACCGAGCTGTGCACGCAAACGTGGTCAAAATGGCACGTTTTATGTACAAATAAAATGGTAAAAAATTTTAGGTAAAAACAAAAAATCCCAGTTCTTGAATTCATGTTTATGACACAGCCACCGAAACGCATGACACCAGGCTACTAAGCCCAAACGTTTGCTTTCCACCGTCCCCGCAGTCGCGGGCAGGGGGTGGGGATGTGGGCACCAGTTCCCTGGCCTGCAGGAGCCCAGCCACTGGGCCTTAAAGGTGGTCTGGACAAATTCGGGCAGCTGCCCCACGGGGACAGTGAGGTTATGGTTCGGCAGCCAGGCCCCCGCGGCCCCCGCCTCGGTCCTGTGGAGCACCCCCACCCTCAGGTACCCCCACAGGGAAGACGGGGCACCCCCACACAGGCTGGGGCACTGGGGCAAAAGCGGACCTATGAGCCCTGGTCTCAACACACCAGCACCTGCACCTGTGTGCGCACACATGCACACACACACACGCACACACACGCACACACACACACGCACACACACACACGCAACAGGTCCTATCACCCACATCACCTGAGCTCCCAGAAGGGCACAGGGCAGGGGTGATCCTTGCCTCCCCCTCCCCCCCCAGGAGCCCAGTCCCCTCCTAGCCTCGTGCCCATCCCCCACCCACCCTTCTCAACTGCCGCCCCAAACAAAGCCCAAGCGCCCCCAAACACGGGCACCGCGGCGCCCTGGCTCGGGCAGCCAGGCCCGGGCCGATGCAGAGACTGCCTGGAAATAGGAGGCCAAAGAATGCAGTGGGCAGCTTGGCAGAGAGACAGACAGCCGCTGGGCTTCCAGGAACAGCCAGCCCTGCCCTGCCCTCGCCCACCAGCCCGGGGCTCAGCCAATGGGTGACCGCTGCTGGGCTCCAGCCCCCAGAAGCACCCAGCCCGACCCAGCTGCTGCAGGGCCTCCTGGTCACCACCCCTGCCCCAGGCGACAGCAGGGCGGGAACTGAATCCCTGTCCTCTCCGGGCTCCAGCCCTGCCGGGAAGGGGGTATCTTTAGCTTCCCTTCCTGGAAGCCCACTGGCTCCCGGCCCGCCGTGCCCAGCAGCATCGCCGGCGAGCCCAGGCCACCTCCCCCGCCAGCAGCGAGTCCCCAGAAGAGGAGAGATCACCCCAGAAAGGCTGGCTTGGCTCCCTCGGTGCCCGCCTGACTAGCACCCAGGGCCCGGGCTGGACATGAGACTGTCAGCCCCTCTTTCCCGCTTCCTTCCCACCCCCCGAGGGGCTTCTGCCGCAGGGGGCACTGGCCAAAATATTTCCGCCCTTGACTAACTGAGGGCCTTGTGTCATATCTACCCGTGAGTCTCTCTCTTTTTTTTTTTTAATTCTCACCCCAGGATATTTTTTCCACTGATTTAGCAGGCCAGGGACAAGCCTGTGACCTGGCACGTGCCCTTGACCGGAAATTGAACCTGAGACCCTTCAGTTCTCCGACCCTCGCTCCAGCCACTGAGCCCACCGGCCGGGGCAGTGAGCCCCTTTTGCTGGAGCAGGAGATGGAGACGCAGAGAGGAGACGGGAACGGCACAGGTCACACAGAGCAGGTTACAAACTGGCCTGCCCCCAACACCAGCGTGTTTCCCTGGCACCGTGACTCCTGACCTGAGCAGCTGTTCGTGAAATGACGTGGGTGGGGGCTGCTGGGAAAATGACCTGCTGGGTGCCAGGTAGGGGACGCAACTTTGAGAAAGGCGACTCCAGAAGAGAGGGGAGCACGTCTGAGGGGGCAGAGGGGCTGCTGGGAGCAGCCAGAGAAGGACCCGTGTCCCCAGGGGGGAGGAGAGGTGGGGTGCAAGGTGCAGCCACCTGTGGGGCTTCTCTGAGGAAGAGGGCCTGAGGCAGGACAGGTGAAAAGGAGCTGAGTCGGCACCAGGGCAGGAGAGGACAGGCCGGGGGGCCTGGGGCCTAGGGAGGGGGTGAGGGTGCAGCGAGCCCCTGGACCAGGAATGAAACTGGTCAGGCCGGGCCTGACCTCATTTCCCGGCCCAGAGACGATGCTGGGCACAGATTGTTAAGCCGGGATGGTGGACCACTCTCCTCGAGCCAGGCCTGGGATACAAGAAAGATTGGGACAGTTGGCTCTCTGCCCCCCAGAGGCTCAAGGCCTGGTAGTTTGTGGGGGGTGGGAAGGGGAGCGGGCAGACCAGAAACTGAGCGCCCAGTTAGCTGCGGGGCAGGGCAGAGAGGGGAAACGTCCAGGGGAGCACTGAGCAAAGCATGGCAAAGGCGAGCGAGTCCGCAGCTGGAGGAGGGGGAGCCGTCAGGGAGGAGGCGTCCTGACCGGATGAACGCTGTGTCCACAGCAGACGTGGGGGCTGTGGGGTCAGGGGGCCCAGTGCTTGGAAGGGCACAAGAACAGGAGCTGGAAAAGGAGCTGTGTAACTGTCAGGCCTGTGATCTCAGCTGCGAGTAACAAACAGAGGCTTCAACCAGAAAGACATTTGTTGTTTACATAACAAAAAATGCACAGGTTAGGGGTTCCAGAGATGGCTGGCAGCTCAGGGACCCAAGTTCTTTCTATCCTTCCTGGCCACCGATCTAGGGTGACCAATCATCCTGTTGCCCAGGACTTTCCCAGTTTTAGTGCTCAAAGACCTACACCCCAGGAAATCAAATCCAGACTTTTGGTCACCCTCGCATTGAAGAGGTGGCTCCTCATGGGCACAAAAGAGCTGCCACAGCTCTAAGCATCACACCCTCCCGTGACCATGTACTGAGCAAGAGGAAATGGGATACAAGCAAGACACATTCCTTCTTGAACTTCTCAGAAGCCCTCAGAGACATTCCCCGTACATTTCACTGGCAGTCCTGGGTGGCATGGTCACCCCCAAACATAAGTTGTCCCTCGGTACCCACGGGAGCTTTGTTTCAGGACCCCGCTCAAATACCAGACTCCTGCCCTGTATAAAATGACACAGATCAATGCACACAGCGAGTCTGCTGCATCCCCAGGCTCCCAGCCACAGGAAACGGTGCAGGGATTTTTAGGAAAAAATCCTCTCATAAGAGGGCCGTGCAGTTCAAACCCGTGCGGCTCAGGCCCAATGTACTTCACACCATTTCAAACACCGTGAAGGGAGAGACCGTCGCAGGAAGCAGCTTCCTCTCTGCAGACGGTTGCACAGTGTGATGTAGGGGAAGCTCCTCACTGCTCGGTGTCCGGGGGTCTCTTATAAGCCTCCCACTCACCCGGGCAAGCATCACTGTGCAGGGCAGCCGATGCCTAAGATTTGGGGGTGCTAGCATGGGAACCCCACCAGGCCCACGACTGGATATACTCCTGGGGTGCCCTCTCCACTTGACGAGCGAGACCCGTTCCTGTGGCTGGAGGCTGTGGGTCAGCAGGGGCCCAGCTGTGGCCTTGGGTACGCACATTTCACAACCCAGTGCCCACATGTCCACAGGCCCCCAGCGATGCCGAAGCCTCGACCCGTCCAGCTTCCAGCCACGTCTCCTGCGTTCCCACGGACCCAGCAGCATCTCGCTTCTGACTGCGCTCCTCCCCGGCCTCCGGGGGAGTCTGCTTCCCTCCGTAGCTCATGTCCCCCCCTCCTCCTGCACCACTGTTACGGTCACTCACTGACCCCTTGAAGGCCTCCAGCCCTTGGAGAACCCCGGGGGCCCTCCTGCCCTCGCTCGATGCATTTTCCTTGCTCATCTCGCCCCCTAAGAGGTTGCCCTGGAGGGCCAGGCCGGGGTCACGCGGGACCGGCCTGAGTGGGTCTGAAGACCCTCAGGGAGAGAGGTGCTGGGAGGCACAAAGGGGTGGCGGCCGGGCACAAGGGTCTGAAGTGGGTGTTCCCGGCAGGGACACAGGGACTTCCGGGCGTCGGGACTTTGTGCAGGTTGAGTTAGAGACCACGGGTAGGAAGGTCAGGGAAGTGAGACAGCAGGCCCAGGGTTGATATTAGTTGCACTCTCTTGAGACAGAATGTTCCAGAAACCAAGCGGGCTGCCTCGCCCCGTGGTGGGGTTCCTGGGCTGGGCCTCGAGCAGGGACTGAACTCTTGGGAACGCAGAGCCGCGTCTGCCGGATGCTCCGGGTGGCAAGTCAGCAAAAGGAAGTTGGAGCCAGCTGACACCGAGGGGCATCGACGGGTCGGGCGGGAGGCGCAGCCAGGGAGAGGCGCCCGGCTCCCCAGGGCAGGCTCCCCTTCAGCAGGCTCCCCCACGTGCCCACAAGGTGACCTCGAGCATCCCCAGGCCCTGTATCTCCAGGTCCACAGCCCCGCGTCTCTCCCAGCTGAAGGCCAGAGCGTCCCCAAGCTACCCCTTGTGGGGCGCATCTGGTCCGAGTTGGGAACATGTGACCAGGGGGGTGAGATATTCAAACTGGCTTAAACCAGCCGAGGCTCACCCCTGTGGCTGGAGTTGGGTCAATGGGGAAAGTGAGTCCTGGGTGGGGCTTGGGGAGCAACCCTCGGAGGGGGACCGGTCCTAGGTCCCTGGAGGACATCTGCAGCAGCAGTGTGTCCACGCAAGAGGGGTCTGATAACTGATCGTCGAGGGGGTACATGAGAGAGAGAGGAAGGAGGGAAGGGGGAAGGAGGGAGGGAGGGGAAGGAGGGAGGGAGGGAGGGAGGGCAGAGTGTAAGGGAAGGAAAGGCTGGAGACGCGGAGGCTAGACTCCAGCTCCAGCTCCAGCCTCCCCGCTGGCCCGGACACTGCCTGTTCCCAGAACACCACCTGCCCCGAAGGACATTCACCCGCTGGTCAGGCTGGGCCAGAGGGCAGTTCCCCAGAGGAGCGAGGGGTGGGGGGTGGAAGGTGCCAGCTGAAAGGTCCCGTGAGTCCCCGCTGGAGCTGCCCGAGGTGGGGACGCCCTGGGTGCCCTGAGATGCCTGCAGGAAGGTGAGGGCGGAGAGGGGGGCGGGGACAGAGGCTCCCTAAATGCTGCGATGCTGAGGCTGAGTGCCCGGGAGCTCCCACCTGCCCAGGGGCACTAGGGGGGCAGGGAGGCCCAAGAAGCTTAACAGATCGTGGGCTGACCAGCCCGAGTGAGACCCCTGCCTCGGGTCCCGCTAAGAATTCAGGGTGGGCGTGGGTGGGCTGAGACCCCACCGCTCTGACGAAAACAGGTCCTCAACCCCTAGCCATGTTCTAGGGGGCAACTGACCCGGAGGCCAAATGAGAGTGTGCCCAAGAAAGGAGGGGCTGCCCCTTTGGAGAGGGGTGTCTCAGACTCTCTGGGGCCCCCTCTGCTGTCCCTTGTGCCCCTTTCCCCTTGGAGGTGGTTCCTGGCTGGCTGCACATGGAGAAGCTGATGGGGCAATGACAGAACTGGCAGAGCTGGCCTGGCTGCCACATGTGCAGAATGAAAACATGGGGCCCCGGGCTCCAGAAGTATTGAGAATTTCACGGTGGGGCAGGAGAGGGTGAGACCCAGGCAGGCCCTTCTGAGAGTGGGTGCTGTTTTGTGTTGTTCTCAGTCTATGGATGACCAATGTCGTGGCTGAACCAGTTCTCACTGTCACTGCCAGATACCCTTCAGCAATAACCATCAGGGAGCTTTGCAAAGATGCAGGTTTGTTACTCTCAAGACCTGGAAACTACACACCTGGGCCTCTGGGCTTTGCAGTGAGGTCTCGGGGAGGGTGTGCGCAGGTCAGGGGTGCTGCTTTTATCGTGGTTGAGGGTGGGGGCTCACTCTTTACTGGTGGATGTAGAACATACGAGTGGACTGGGAAGGCAGAGGAAACACTCTGAGGCCCAACGGTCAGCTGTTGAAACCACCTGGAGCTAAAACAAAGGAGCCTGAGGGGGAGCTGGCCTGGCTCTTTAGCTGGTCTGGCAATTTGAAGTGGGTGCCTATTTGAAACGGAGAGAAGAAAAGTCTATGGCGAGAGGAGCAAGGACACTATATGGCACTCACTATATATGCAAAGGCCCTGTGGCCACCCGGCAAGGGTCCTAACAAGCGTCCTGGAGTCCGACTCTTTTTACATCCTGAGGCCCAGTTAAACCTCTAAAGGTGTCATTAGTCCCATTCTACAGAGGAGGAATTGAGGGCCAGAGAGGGGAAGGGACTTGCTGGGAGGCAGCAGAGCTGGAATCCAAAGCCAGGCCCGCAGGGCCCCAAAGAGCTGTCCGAGCCACCCTGGCTGTGCTTCCTCAGTGCTGAGGGGCCTGAGCGCTGGCTCCCCCCCTGTGGCTTCTAATCCCGGATCTGGCCTTACTTCCAGCTCTGGCAAGTCACTCAGCCTCTCCGGGCCTCCATTTCTTTATCTGTAAAATGGTAGTGTACTGATAGACCCTACCCTCTGTAGGGTTACTTCTCATAATAGACACAGAATGCTTAGGACAGCGCTGGGCACAGGCAAAGCTCCAGATACCTGTGCTCCAGGGGTGCACTGTGCTTCTGTGCGCTATCCTCTCTGCCAGGGTGCTGTCTCCCCCCACCCCCAGCTTCTGCCTCACCCGGTCTCCAGGAAGCAGACCTCCACCTGCGGGGCAGGGCTGCCCACCGCCACTCCTGCCCAGGCTAGGACACACACACACACACACACACACACACACACACGCACACGCACACGCACACGCGCACACTCTCTCTCTTCCTTCCTCTCTGGCCAAGTGCGAGGCTGGGCCGCCAAGGTCTCCCTCTAGCGGCCCCACAGCAGCGCGGTTCTCACCCTCTGCGGGGAGCAAGGGCACCTGAGGGGCCCCAGCTCCCTGCCAGCTCCCAGCCGGGCCTGGGCACTGCCCTCTGCTCATTCATTCATTTGAGCGGTGGGAACAGAGCTCTTGCCAGCAGCAGCCCAAGTCAGAGGCTCGAATCTCAGAGCAGAACGACAGACAGGGTTGGGGACCTCAAGGGAGTCTCAGGCTGGGGGGTGGGGTAAAACGGGTTACCACTGGGGACTGAGTGCCACCCCAGGGCTCACACCATTTATGGATCTCGCAGACAGGGGTGAGCACAGCGGGGTAGGTGCCCCACAGCCTGATGTCCTGACAAAGGGAGGGATGAGAGGCACCCAGGAGGAAGGACAGGCCTGGGCACGGGTTCCTTGTGAGCTTGTTTTCTCTCTTCTTTAAAAGAAAAAATTGTGGTAAAATACACATGACATAAAATTTGTCATTTTAACCATTTTTAAGTGTTTTAGTTGAATGGCATTAGGTACATTCACATTGCTGTGTGACCGTCACCACCATCCACCTCCAGAGCTTTTGCATCTCCCTAAACGAAATCTCTGACCCCATTAACCAACCACCGCCCCTCCCCCAGCCGCTGGCAGCCTCCCTTCTACCTCCTATGACCTGACTCCTCCAGGGACCTGACATAAGGGGAACACACCGAGTTTGCCCTTTCGTATGTCACTCGGCATAACAGCCCCAGGAGCCGTCCACGTTGTAGCAGGTGTCAGGATTTCTTTCCTTTTCAAGGCTGAGTAATATTCCATTGTCTGGATGGGCCACCTATTCCCTCAGGGTCATTTCCTGTTGGATTCCACCCCTGGGGCTGAGGTTTCTCAATTTTTCCATCTGACCTTCCAACGGGCAATAACAACAATAAAAATGAAGTTATGACTGTAACGAGTTGAATTGACACCCCCCTAAAAAATACATCCCCCAGAACCTTTGACTGTGACCTTATTTGGAAAAGGGTCTTTGGGGATGCAGTTGGAGATCTTAACTGAGATCACCCTGCATTAGGGTGCCCCCTAAATCCAGTGCCAAGTGTCCTCGGAAGACACAGACGAGAAGACAGACACAGAGAAACGGAGACTCGAGACCACAGAGGCAGAGGCGGGGGTGCAGCAGCCACCAGCCACCAGCCACCAGCCACGCAGTGCCTGTGTCCCCCCAGCTGGGAGCAGCATGTAAGGGTCTCCCCTCGAGCCTCGGTGGGGAGCTGGCCCTGCTGACACCGGCCTCCACACCCATGAGACAGTCAGCTCTGTTGTGTGAGCCCCCACGGTGGGGTCTTTCCTTCCAGCAGCCCCAGGAAGCCAGCACAGGGACCCCTCCCGACGGGCCCTGCCCTGGCCTTTCTGTTCCCGCTTCACAGGGTCCGGGCCCCACACTGCTGGGAACCCCTCGGCTGGGCAGGGCCGGGCCGGGCCTGCGGATCCGCTGCCTCGTCGCTTTGAAGTCTGCCCGGGCCCCTGAGGCTCCGGGCCCCTCTCCCCGGTCCCATCTGGACTCAGGCGCAGTCCGCTTTTTCCGAGAAGGGATGTTTTAAGTGTTTTACAGGCATTCTGCTATTATGTTTATTATTTACGGTCAGTTTTAGGACATAAAATTGCGGCTGTATTGTGGCAGTAAATTTTATTTCCATGGCTCTCAAACACAAACAGACACGAACAATTGCCCTGTTAGTGGCGGAGCATCGTCAGAATCCCGCGGAATAGAAATTTCACCGCAGTAATAACCGTAAAATACCAGAGGCCCGCTGCAGCAGGCTGCTGGGAAGAAAGCTGGTCCCGCCGCGCGCGCCAGGCCCCGCTCCGCACGCGGCTCCGCGGGCCGGGGGGGGGGGGGGGGGGACACCTGCCCAGGCGCCGGGCCTGCCCGCGACGGCCGAGGGGCTCCTGGGCCCCGTCCTGCCCTGCCTCTGGCCGGACACATACGACGGATGAGTCCCTTTGAGGTTACATTTCAATCATCCTGCTGACAAGAAATTTTTACTTCTGCAATTTTAAAGCTATAAAATGAAAAAAAAAAAAAAAAGCCATTTCAGCTCCGGGATAAAAATGCAGCTGCAAGAAATCTATGGGGTGGGTGGGATGAGAGCTGCCAAATAAAGGGCAAGATGCCCAGTTCAGCTTGAATGTCAGATAAACAGCCAGTCATGTTTAGTATAAGTCTATCCTGCACATTGCTTAGGGCAGACTTATATTATTATTAGTTTTTTTTAAACATATCTTTATTGATTTCAGAGAGAGGAAAGGAGGGGGAGAGAGAGAGAAACATCAATGAGAGAGTCATTGATCAGCTGCGAGCCCGCAACCTGGGCCTGTGCCCCGACTGGGAATCAAACCCCGATCTCCTGGATCCTAGGTCAACGCTCAACCCCTGAGCCCCGCCCAGCCGGGCAGGACAGACTTATATTAAAATGAAGTGTTTATCTGACATTCAAATTGAACTCCTTGGCACCTGGTCTTTTGTTCGTTTATTGTATTAAATTTGGCGGCCTCAGGTGGGGCTAAAGACCAAGAACGAACTCCACCCCCAGAAGTGAATTCGTAAAAGGAAGAATTGGGGGCCTCAAGGGGACAGTCACAGGTGCGGATGCTCACGCTTGGCCCAGCAGGGCGTCCTTGGTCTCAGTTGGCTTAACAGCGTCCCCAGGCTCCAGTGAGAGGCGAGGGCACTGTGAGGGTCTGCAGGGGGCATTTCTAGGTTAGCCCGGCAGAGCCTCTCCCCCCGGGGGCTCACCTTCAGTCCCTAACCGCTGGGCGCCAGGCCTTGGAGCCACCTGAGAAAATCAGCCGAGGACTCGAAGAATGAAGGATTGTTTTGGACCACAAGTTACATGAGCCAGTTTTGATCAGCCGCTCACTTGCCAAGCCTCGCAGCAAACGCCTCGGCTGCTGCCCAAATCCACCTGCAGAGGCGAGCAGCGTCCTCCCTTCCTTCCAACAAGAGTACATTAGGAGGGGTGCACCCCAGGGACCCCGAACAGGCTCCATCCCAAGGGGGCTCCATGGGTGAGCTCCCTGTCCTGGTCCCACTTGGGTGGTGGTCATGGGTGGACACCAGCAGTACATGGACGGGGGCACTGAAGGAGACCCAGGAAGACACCCTCCCCACCTCCCGTCTCAGGAGCACCCACAGGCTCCTGTGCTTCCACAGACCCCGAGTCCCCAGACACACAGCTCTATGTTTCTACTTTTGCAAACAAGGTGAAAATATACTAGCATTCCCAAAATAGACCCAGGAGCCAACCGCTGCTCACACCTCCCGAGCAGAGCCCCGCATCCCCACCAGGACCTCCGGCCAACGGAGCCGCGTCAGCCGGGGCGAGGACCACTGTCCGCTGTGCCTCCCTGGCCCCTCAGCAGCACCTGGCTCACAATAGCGGCCGAGCAACGTCGCCCAATAAATGAATGAGTGGGGGGAGCGAGGAAGAGGCTGGTTTGACACCAGATCCCTGACGCGGCGCATGCCTGCACTTCTCCTGGGGCCGGCACTCACTGACACACTCACCTGTAGCTGGTGTGCCCCTTCGTCTGTCTAGACATTGTCTCCCTATCAGACTAAATTCTCTAAAGGCCGCCGTGGACCTTCCTCCCACAGCCCCAGGGAAGACCCCGCGCGCAGTGACAGCTGGGGCTTGGGGGTGCCTGGCTGGGGCTGGGCCTCATTACATGTGCTTTGGCCAGAGCCCCCTCTCTCTCCCTGCAGAAGCCTCCCAGGTGGGGGCAGGGTGGGGCTGGCACCCAGACCAGGGTCCTCAGAGCAGCCTGCTCCTGGGACCAGGCAAGGCTTGCAATGCCAGCCAGAGGGCAGAGGGCCACCAGGGGTCCTGAGGAAGTGGGAGAGTCAGGACCCTGTCCCTGACCACACTGGGCCCTGGGAAGGTGGGCGCAGAGAGCATTGGACCCCGAAGCAAAGAGGGCAGAGGTCCTCCCTGCGGGGGGCTCTTTGGGGACTTTCTTCACTCCCCGGCTGGCCTGTGTCCCAGAGGCCAGGTCACAGGGTGGAGCTTCTGGCCACAGACAGGCCAGGACGGTGGCTTCCGAGCTCCCCAGATGCTGCATCTTCTTTTTTCTGGAAGAGGAGGGGCCACCCTGCAGGCCCTGGGAACATGCCCAGAGGCCTCCCCAGAGACCACAGGGCTCCCTGCACCTGGGTGACTGGGGGTGGGCAGGGCAAGTACCACCCACCCCTCAGGGTGAGCCCCAGATCCCAGGAGGGCAAAGATGGGGGAGGGGGGAGGGATGTCATGGTGCAGCCCTGCCTCCTCTGCCACGTCCCCCTTGCTGAAGAGTGGCTGCGAGAGCCCTGGGTCCCCCCGAGCAGGGTCACGAGGTCATAGGGAGCTCTAAAGATCCCGGTCCACCTGCCTGGGAAATGCCCTCTCCCTTCCATGCGCCCCAGGGCAGGCAGGGACCCGCTCCTGCACCCCCAGCATGTTGACAGGCACTCACTTCGGGCCTGGTTGGGAAGCTGATAGCCAGGTAGCAGAAGAGGGCATTGGGTGTCCCCCGACCCCTTGGCAAGAGCCCTCTGTAGCCCCAACTTCCCTTCCCAGCTGTCACGCAGAAGGGCCCTGCTGTACCTGCCTGGGGGTGAGGTGGTCCCACCTCCAGAGGGGCCCAGCTGCAGGGAGGAGGGGGAAGGAACGAATCGCAGGGTGGGGGCAGGCGGGAGACAGCTGTGGGGGGGACTGGGCTCCGGGCTCAGGGGAGCAGAGGCTGGCACCCCACCCCATGTGCTGTCCTCCGCAGAACCTGAGGGCCTCCTGGGGTCTCAGCAGAGCTGCTTGCTGGTAAGTCCCTTCCCGAGCGGCCCCTCGGCCCCTCCCCCAGGCCCAGCTGTGCCACTGCCACAGCCTGGCCCCCGCGCCAGGCGGTTTCCTGTGGCCCCGAGGCCCTGGGGGTGGGCAGGGAGGTACCCGTGCCCAGCTGGCTCTGCCCCTCCTTCTGCAGAGGCCTCCCCCAGGTTCAACCCTTGGCTTACTGGAAGCAGGGTGCCAATGCCCGGACTTAGGGGCCACATAGGGGCCCCTCTTGAAAGGTAGGTGGGTGGGCACTCTGTGGACTGAGCAGGTGAGAGGCCCTGCCTCCGTCTGAGCTCGGTATGAAGTCTCTGAATACCCAGGCCCTGGGCAGGCTGTCCTCGTGCCCCCTCCGGCCATGAGATGCACCCAGCAAGTCCATCCTACAAGGCACAGTCACTAACACCCCAACTAGTACCAGTCGAAAGAAACAGAAACCTATCTCAAACCAGCTGAAGTGAAAAGGAGACTGAAATGCAAATCGAAACCAATGTGAGATACCACTTCACACTCATTAAGGTGGCTACTATAAAATAAACCCCAAAACCCAGAAAATAACAAGTGTTGGTGGAAAAACTGCTGGTGCATTGCTGGTGGGAATGCACGCCCACAGGGATGAGAGCAAAAAAAAAATCCTTCCTGTTGAACACCGCCAACAGTGGGGCTGTTTGTTACACGGCCTCTCATGGCGAGAGCTGACTGATACACAGACAAATGATACCTCCCTGCCCACCACCGGCAGGAATGCAGGGAGGGGCTAACGGCGGGCCTGGGCTCTCCTCTGTGCCTAGGCCCCCTGCCTGGGATGCAGAGGGCTTCAGACAGGGCTCCTCTCTCCTCCTACACTGTGTGCTTTCTGCGTGACTGCCAACCATCCCAGGTCCCATGTGCCTAGCTTCAGCCACCTCGAGGGAGACCAGCTTGTCTTCCTCAGCTGCAGAAGCCCTTAGACTAGGTGTCCATGAGCTCCCAACATAGCCACGCCGAGGGGGGGAGGGACAGTTCCTAGGGGCGAGGGGGAGGAAGAGTCGGGGGAAGAAAGGTGGCACTGCCGCGTGGAGTCCGGCACCCGCAGTTCAAGCCTTGGCTCTGATGTTCACTGACTTGATGGCATGGGGTGGTTGTCTAAGTCAGATGTGGCATGAGAGTCACCTGTGCAACAATTTCATCGCACAGGACCCTTGGGATGTGGCAAAGTCCTGCACAGAGCAGATGCTCAGGAAAAACAGGCAGTGGAGCTGCCAGCAGCCCTGGCAGGAGAGCTGAACGGATGGAGAGGGCTGTGGGCTGGGCGGTGGAGGGAGACGCACGCCCACCCGCACTCTCCTCCATCCCCTGACTTCTGCCGGCAGAGGAAGACCCCACAGCAGCCTGCCCTGGCACTGGGAAGGGTGCCAGGGATGTCTGCTGTGCCCTGGAGGGCTGGCTGTCCTCACTGAGCTTCCTGAGCATTGCCCTCACTGGCCGCCTAACCCTGGGGTCATCTCCTCTCCTGTCCCCTCATCCCCAGCTCCCGGTCACTCAGTTCCATGCCCTCCCCCCGCCTCTCCACACACCAGAGCTGGCACAGCCTCTCCATGCCCCACTGTGGTCCCAGCCCAGGCCCTGCCATGGCTCATTTGGACCGGGTGCTATGGTCTCCCCCTGGCTCCCCAGCTAGGTCTCCTCTCCGCAGCCCACAGGCCACACAGCGGCAGGGCTGGGTTTCTAAGCCAGGTCTCCACGTGCCCACTCGGGCGGCCTGCTGTCACATTCACTGATGCCCAGAGGCCGGGGGCGGGGGCTGATCCCTGGCACGGTGCTCAGGTCCCCCACGTTGTTCCCTGGGGCTGGCACACACAGGCAAGCGTAGATCCTCAACTCAGATAAGAGGGGGTGTGAGCCCAGCTTTAATGCTCAGTTTCCTCACATTGGTCCATCCATCCGTTCACCAAACACGCCCTCATCTGCGTGAGATCCTGCACTGAGGCTCTGCACCCCCCCCCCCAGAGCAAGCCCACGCCCGGCCTTCATGGGGTCTGCACGGGGATAAAACAAGTCCATGAGATGTGCTTGAGCAGGGCCTGGCCTGGAGCAAAGGCCACAGAACTGTTTGCCACCATTATGACTGGTACCCACCGAGCAGGCCAGCCCTGCCCACGCAGCCAGAGCCTGTCTCCTGGGTCTCACCGCCCAGGGATGCTTACAAGGCTGAGCCCCCACTCAGCCTGGAGCGCAGGGGCTGCCTTTATTTCCCTGTCCCTTCCTGGGGCTGCACAGGGGTTGGGGAGAGTAGGAGCGCTGAACAAAATGAAGAGAGACCCCCGGAGCCCAGAGCAGCCCCACAGGTTCAGTGGGTGCCTCTCCCCGGAGGGTCATGGGACCCTGCTCAGGGCCTGGCCCACGGGACAGGAGCCCAGCCTGCAGTGGGACACACCCTGTCCCCACTCCTTGGGGGAGGAGTCCCGACTCTGCCTTCTGGGGGAGAAACGGGCAGAGCTGTGGCTCAGGGGCAGAGCCCTGCAGCAGGACGCCAGGAGGTTGGGGCTCAGCCACCAGCCCCCTTCTCCCTGAGAAGGGGGTACCCGGGAAAGGCTGGGCTCAGGTCATGCCGAGGGAACCCTGGGTGCAAACTGAATGTCCAGCTGTCAGCCCAGCAGGCAGGCCCCCAGCACAAGCAGCAGCCCTGCTTTATCATCTGCAGCCGAGCATTTACAGTCAATAAACGGGCTAATTAATTCTCTTCAAAGACCTCTCAATTATTCATCCCGGGCTAGAGGAGCAATTACAGCACCTCCCTCCCGCTCCGGCCCTGGAAGTGGAGGTGGGGCTGGGGCTGGGCCTGGGCGGCTGAGCGGAGCCCAGGGCCTGCACAGCCTCAGGGGTCCCCAGGGGCCCCTCCCCCAGGAAGCCGGGCAGGCTTGTCCCTGGGGCCCTGCAGAACCCCTCCTGTTCCTCAGACCTGCAAGCAAGTGGAGACCATCATCTAAACTTCTCAGACCCCGAGTGGTCAGTGACTTTTGTCCGACAGCCCATCACAGCGACCTGGCGGCCACACAGCCAGGCTCTGGGCCTGCAGCCTCCCTTAGGGGGCTTCAAGGGCCCGGCAGTGGGGTCCCTGAACCTGAGCTGAGCCCGCAGCCTCTAGGAGACAGGGGCAGGGGAGGAGTGGGGGGCTAATCCCCCCAGCAGCTGCAGGCCAGGCTATGTCCATGGGACCCCCTGGAGGGCTGGAGCCCAGCGAGGGCCCTGGGGGGCGCACCCGGCGCAGCCCTGGCCCCAGCGAGGTTCCCCTGGGGTGGGGCCTTAGGTCCCCAGCCGGCCCCCCTTCTCCCCTCCAACTTCCTCGAGTTGCCCAAGTCCTCCAGCGGGGCCTGGGGGGGGGGGCAGCAGGCCCACCCCCTGCCCGCTTCCTCCTCCGGGGCCCAGGCCCCGCCGCGGGCTCTCGCTCCTCCGACTCCCCCAAACAGCGTCCCCGGCAAGCGCAGGGTTAACTCCCGGGCTCCGGGCGCGCGTGGGGGTGGGGGGCCGGGGGCGTGCCTGTCGGGAAGTATGGATTTCTGCAGTGGTTTTACTGGAAAAGCTGCAGCTGAAGGTGGGAGGGGGTCACCATGGCAACTCCGGCTCTGGGAACAGGTCGCCGGTGGGAACCCATTCTTCCAGGGGCCCCAGGGGACCCGGCGCGCGCTCGGGACCCAGGGGCCCCGCTGCCTCCGGGAGCCCTCGCCCTCCGGGGGAGCGCGGAGACCCCCCCTCCCCGGCCCCGAATCACCGCCTCCCCGCCCCCTCCAGCATCTGCTCCCCGGGGCTGCCCCCCCCCGCCGCGCCCCCCCTGCGGCGCCCGCGCCCCAGGCGCTCGGGCTGCGGATCGAGGAACCGCCGACCCGGCGGCCGCCAGGGAGCTCGCGGGAATCGCCCCCGCGAGGAGCTTTACCCCCGCGGCCTGCGCGAAATTCAGGGAAGGCCGTGAATGAGGCCCTCCCGGCCCACCCGGCCGGGGAGTCTAGGATCAAAGGGGGCCTCAAGGGCCCCCCCACACCCACCCACCCAGCCCCCACCTGGAGGATTCCGGCCAAAGCGGCGAGGTCAAGGAATCCTCCGCACCACCCCGCGGCCAGGGACCCCAGGGAGCCGGAGATGGGTGGGGGTGCAGCCCCTAGGCGCAGGAGGCCCCAGGGTGCGCCTCCGAATCCCGACGCCCCCGCCCGCTCGCCCCCCCGGGGGATTCCGGGCGGCTGGGTCGCCCCTGCCCAGCGCGCACCCCGCGCTCCCGGCCTCTGGACAGACCCTGCGGGGCGCCCCGGCCGGGCTGGGCCCCCACGGAGCCGGCAGAACCCGGGGGGACGGGGGGGGGTCCGGCCAGGGCGTCCCGCGCACTGCGGCTGGGAGGGCGCTGGGGCTCCCGGGCGCTCGGGGCTCAGGCTCCTGGGGCTCCGCGGGGCAGGGGGACTGGCCTCGGAGCCCCCTTGCAAACCCTGCGGGGCGGGGGGGGCGAGTGCGGGGCGGGGGGGACGGGGGGGCCCGGGAGGCACTTCCAGGAATCTGCAGGGGCGCTGCCCCGACGGCAGGAAGGGAGGGCGGCGGAGAGCGAACGGCCGGGGAACCCGGGGGAGGGGCCCCAGGACGGGGCTCGCCCACCGCCCGCCCCGTGCCCAGGAAAGACGCCGCTCAGGTGCACGTGGGCACCACCCCTGCTCCGCCAGAGGTCCGCAGGCGGGGACCCCTCTGACCCGCAGCTGTAAGGGGCAGGATGAGCCCGCCGGGGGCGGCGGGCGCTCGGGGGACCGCAGAGCCCGCGCGCGGAGAGGTGCGGGGTCCCAAGGTCCCGCCTCTTCTCGCCTCTCCCCACGCCCGCCAGGGGAGACCTGGGGCCCCCCGAAGGCCTCCTGGGTCGCTAGTGCTGGGAGACGTGGCTCCCCGCGCTTCCTGTCCACGGGGGACCCGGGTCGCGCGTGGCGTTCCCGCGGGCGGGTCCGCGCAGGCCTGAGGTTAAGCGAACCCGGCGCAGGTGTGTCCCGCAGGCCCACGCCCGCCGCGGCTTCCCCAGGCCATCAGCACCCGAAAGAGTTAAACCGACGGCGGGGCGGGATCCTTCCCTCCCGCACCCCGAGTCGGCCAAGGGGCCGCTGAAATCAGCTCCCCGCTCGCCCCTGCGCCCCTGCAGGCCCGCCCCGCCCCCGCGCCGCCGGGCCGCCGTCTCGCGCTCCCGGACCTGCCGAATCCCGATGAAACATTTGGGGGAGATAAGTGCTGCGTATAAATAATTAAGGCCACATGTACATTCGCCAACTGAAGAAAAGTTTAAAACCCCCATTCCGGGAACAGCCGCGGGCGTGGGGTCCGCGCGGGGCTGCTGGGGCCCGCCCCCCACGACACTCGCCCCTCCCCCACAAGCCCCGCCCCCAAGCCCGGGGTCGGGGTGGGGGGGGTTGGCTCCCCGCTCGGTCCAGATGCGCGGGGAGAGGGCGGGGAGGGGCGCTGAGCCCAGGGTGGGGTGGGGGTGGCCCTCACGCACCCCCAGAGGCCCAGCCCTTAGGCAGGGTCTCCAGCCCCAATGCCAGGCGGGGTCTCTGGGCCCAGGTGGTGCCCAACAAGCACTGACTGAATAAATGAACTGACTGATCCCAGGTTCCAGGGGACTGTCCGTCCTGAGCTCAGGCATGCCCCTGCTCAAGGACCTGCCAGGGCTCCCTACTGACCACAGCGCCCAATCCCATCCCTCCGGCTGGCGTTCAAGGTCCTCTCTCCCACTGGGCCATCTGCCAAGAGCCTTGTCAGGCAGGGCTCTTGACCCACCCTACTCCAAAGCCTGGCTGGAAATGTCCCCAGGTGGCCTGCCCCCTCCCTGCCTACTTGTGTCAATCCTGCTCCTCTCTGGGTGTGCTCCCCATCTGGGGAGGGAGCCCCTCACACCCCTCTATTCCCTATTGTCATCCACATCTATTCAGGTCTTTTCTTAAGGCCCATCAGGCTCCAAGCTCTGGGCTAGGGGTCACGAGAACAAAAGGTGCAGGTGGTGCCCTCCAGGAGCCCTCAGCCCTGTGAGGGACACGAACAAGTGACCAATGACAAGGGCTGCTCAGAGGTAAGTCAGGTGGAAACAGGGAGAAAAGGGTGTGTTTCTTGGCAGAGGGCTGAAGGCAATCCTAGAGGCCCTCCTGGCAGAGGAGGCGGGAAGACATGGGATTCCCCTGAGTGCAGAAGGGGAGGAAGGCTGGACAGTGCCTCTGGGCCCTCCCAGCACTGCCCCCTGCTGGCTCTACACACACTGTGGCGCTCACAGTCAGACCACTGAGGCCTGGGTTCCACTCCTGACTCCACTTAGCAGCAAGTTACTCTAACTTCCAGACCTCAGTTTCCTCACCTGTAAAATGGGGATCATGGTCCCGGCCACGCAGAGCTCCTGGCCACCCATCCTCAGTCCCCTGTCCTCAGCTGGAGACAAAGCGCCCTACCCCCAGCACAGGCTGGCAGGCCTAATGGGCGCCCAGTAGATACTGACTGGCGGATGGATTGAGACCTTGGAGTTTTCTTTCTGAGCTTCCTTCCTCAGTGACAACCACTCCCAGCAGGAGCGCCAGCCTCTGCTCACCCAGGACTCTGGGAGCGCACCTCACGCGTGGGATCCCTGGCATCGTGCATGGTCCACCGCCCACCCGACCGGGAACCCACGTGACCCACAAGCTGTGTCCTGCTTTGCCCTGGGCCCTGCAGGAGCATAACAAATATTTGTTTGTGGAATTAATCTCTCCAGTGACAAAGCTCCTCCCAGGGACCCAGGGCTGGGGAGACAGGTGTGGGTGCCCTCGCAGAGGAAGGGTTCCTGGTTCCTGGTTCCTGAGCAGGGGGCCCAGCTGTGGCTGCCTCTCCCACGCCTGGGGCCTGGAAAACTCAGTCTTGTTTCTGCTCCTGTTGGGAGCAAGCCCACCGCCCGCCGCCTGAGAGAGGCCCGAGTCCCAACCGTGCCCACGGCACCTCCTGCTCCTAAGAGCCCCCCACCCCCGTCACCCCCATCCAGCCTGCTCCAGGCTTTTCCTGGCAGCCAGCCCTCTAGGCCCTTGAACACAGGACCTTCCTTCCTCCTGCCCTCACGGACTTCGGGCTCCGCAGGCAGGTAGACGGGATAAGACACGGTAAGACCAAGAGACAGTGACCTTCAAACTCGCAGCTGCTGGGATCACGCCATCTGCAGTGAGGCACGTTGGAGCTCATAACCCTGTATGTAAAGCTATTTATAGGTTACAAGTTCCCACGACTAGAATCTATTGCCTGCATTATAAAATATTCACAGAAGACAGACATTCTGAAAGGATGAAATTTAGATACAAAGCATAAAATCCTCCTGCCCGCCCCTGTGGGCCATGCATGAAACTCCCTTTGGAGACCCCTTGGGCTCCCCAGCAGGACGGGGTCCCCGGCACCTCCCCTACTTCAGCCCATTCCCCAGCCCCAAGTTCCAACTTTCCTTCTTCCCAAAGCCATCTGGTTAGCAGCTGGGGAGCCTTATGTGGGTGCCCGGGGTGCCCCCCAACAAGGGCCACCATTCACCCTCTGCAGGGCTGCGGGGGGAGAGGGACTGGATTTTGTCTGTGGCACAGGGGACAGAAACAGGCCAGCTAGGGACAAGATAACAGGAGGCTCAGGGTTCCGTGTAAGACAAACTTCCCACACAGTCAGGGCTCAGAAGGAAGGTGCCCTTTGGCGCTAGACACCCCAGGTCCAGAGCCCATCTCTGGGGAAAATGACAGATCGAGAGGCTGTATCCAGGGCACACAGCAGGTGCCTGACACAAAGCTGTCATCGGGAATGTTGTTCACAAACAACGTAGGATCCGCGCCTGGGGCACCGACGTCTGTTCCTGGACTCAGCAGACCGAGTGAGGCTGAGCAGCCACGGTCCCCACACCCTCGTGACCTTGTGGGGCCTTTGGGGCAGCTGGGGAGACCACCGAGGGCAGGCAGGTGGGCAAGCCCTGGCATTCTGCAGAAGAAGCCCTTTCCCACCTTTGCCTCCTGGAGGTAAGAGCCAAGGGAGTCTCTAGGGCAGCAGACCCCAAAGCCTGACTTCTTCCGTCCAGGTCTGCTTTCTAGAACTTTCTTTGGCCTTCCTTCCCACACAGGCTCTGGCCCTGGTGGCTGCAGGGGTGGGAGACAGGCAGGTCTGGGGCACTCTGCCCAGCTGGAGGGGCACCGGGAGGAGCCCAGTCCCCGACTTTGCAGGACTGTGAGCCGCAGGCTCCGAGCTGGTGGCCCCTCATCCCTGAGTCCTCTGCACCCAGCACGGGGTCGGCGTCTGTGGAACTGGCGCCACCCCCAACGGGCCGCAGTGTCCGTGCCTCCGTCTGACCCCCCATCCTGCCCAGCGGGCCCCAGGGCCAGCCGAGGCCCCGGAGCGGGCGAGGGCCGGGCCTGTGCCCAGCTGACCCAGCTCCGGCTCCCGCGAGTGACAGGAAGCGAGAAGATGCCAGTAAGCCAGCGATGCGGAGATTAGAGGGCTGCCGCCTGCTCAGAAGCCGCCTGGAGTCGGGGACAAGTTACTGGAAGGAGGAAGCCGCCACAGTAAATGCTGCCAGACCGACCTCGTCTCCAGTGACCGGCCCAGCTGGGCAGGGGGCTGGGCCCCGGGGCGGGGGCCAGGATCCCCCCTGAGCTCTGCCCGGGGCCAGAATGCACGGGGATGGGGCGGGGTGGGGGTGAGCCTGGGAAGGCAGGGGTCCAGCTGGACGAACCTGAAATGCAAGGGTCTCCAAAGCTCTGCAGGGGGTCCCCCGGCCTGGTTCCCCTGCCTCCACGCACACCTCAGCCCAGCCCCCAAGGAGGCCCCTGAAGTGAGGCCCGATCCTGGGCTCACTTGGCTCCCCCACAGCCCTCCCTGCCCCCACCCTGCAGCTGATTCCTGGAAGGCTGGCGGCTTCCCAGCAGAGCAGAGGGAGCCCTGGGGCGACTGTCCCAGAGGACTTCCCAGGATTCCAGCCGCCCCGCCACTGGGCTGCCAGGCCTGCCCACTGGGCACTTCTGTCCGCAGGCCCCCTGAGGCCCCTGAGGAGCCCTTAAGATCTGGAGCTCCCCATGGCCCCTCCCCAAATTGTGGGTGTCTCTGTGAAGGGATGGGACCCCCAACACCTCCAATCTCCAGAGGCTGAGCCCCAGCCTTGCACAGAGCGGGAGGGGCCCCGAGAGGAAGCAGAGGCCTCCCATCCGTATGGGTGGGGGCTTCGGGATGGAGGGGCAGCCTGGGAGGAGAGAGGGGCCCCCAGCCTCGCTGAGAGAAGAGGCAGGGGACAGGGCTGTGCCTGCATGCACCGGGCACTCTGAGGTCCGCAGGGCTAAAAGGCCTGCCCAAGGCCACCTTTTATTCTTACCTCCCACCCTCCCTTTTGCTTCTGACCAAGACCCTGTCCCCCTTAACTGCCCCTGTCCCAAGTCAGGGCTCTGATTCCCATCCTGACCCTGACCGCCGCCCTGCCAGCCTGGGCCAGGCTGCAATGGCCATCCGGGGGCAGCCATGGCCTGCAGAGCAAAAAGCCCAAGGGTGGAGGGAACCAGCCATGGCGTCTGATGGGCGACTCCTCCCGGAGCTGTGGGACGAGCGAGTGGTGCCAAGGAAATCGCCCGTCAACAAGTGTAACTTCCTGGCAAAGGCAGAGCTTCCACGCTTTAGAAGGTCGTTAGGAGAATGTCATTGTGACCTTGAGGATTCTTCTAAAGATAAAGGGGGGGGGCAAGGAAATTTAACTACATAAAGGGAAGAACGTGTCATCTATCAAGAATCCCATACAAGTGAAAGGGGCCTTTTTCTGCAGCACCTGTAACCACAAGGATCCGTGCGCGGTCCCCGAGTCCCCGAGAAGGGGCTCACGCAGGTGCCACCCAGAGAAGACGCCTGAGTGGCTGAAACCTGCCAGGTGCTTCCCTTCCCCAGCTGTCGGAAAGAGCAGATTAAAATCGAAAGGTAACTGCCACGCGCCCGCCAGAATGCTGGAGTCATGGAGCCTGATAAGGCTGTGGCGGGGGCCGCGACAGGTGCTGGGAAGCCAGGGCGGAGGTCACTTCAGCCTCTAGGCCACCTGGGCACCTGTTGGCCATGTGCGCACAGGTGCCCGGGGAGCAGCACATTTGTAAGCCAGTCTGAAAGCCACCCAACGTCCCCAGCAGGTGTTCAGATCAGCCGGGGCCGGGGCACAGCATGGAAAAGCACTCGGCCGTGACAGTGTGAGCTGGATCAACACGTGTGAGTCCCGCGGCACGAGGTCCCCCCGGAGGGGCCAGGCGTACGGCGCGCATTCGAGTTCAAAGCCTGGCAGCACTCGGCGGTTACTGAGGGGTCCGGCCCTGGTGGCAAGGCCGTAAAGAAAAGCAGCAGGTCACCATCATAACGTCAGACGGCAACAGTAACTGCGGGGGGCGAGGGGCGGTGTGAATGGCGAGAACCTTCTGGAGTCCTGGCTGTGTTCTGTTTATTTTTCTTTCTTGTTTTTAAATATGTCTTTATTGATTTCAGAGAGAGGAAGGGAGAGGGGGAGAGAGAGAAACATCAATGATGAGAGTCACTGATGGGCTGCCTCCCGCACGCCCCCTGCTGAGGGTCAAGCCCCCAACCCGGGCCTGTGCCCTGACCGGGAATCGAACCGTGACCTCCTGGATCCCAGGTCGATGCTCAACCCCTGAGCCACGCCGGCTGGGCCCTGGTCTGTTTCTTTACTGGAGTGGCAAGGACATGGAAGTTCACTTTATATTTATTTGTAAAACTAAAAATATGCTTCTGTGCTTCTCTATATATGTTGTCTGCTATCTCATAACTTAAAAAACACAACAACAGCCCGGCCGGGCGTGGCTCAGGGGATGAGCATCGATCGACCTAGGATCCAGGAGACTGCGGTTTGATTCCCGGTCAGGGCACATGCCCGGGTTGCGGGCTTGTTCCCCAGTCGAGGGGGGGTGGGCAGGAGGCGGCCGATCAATGGCTCTCTCATCATTAATGTTTCTATCTCTCTGTCCCGCTCCCTTCCTCTCTCTGAAATCGATAAAGAAATATTTTTTAAAAAACAAAACCACCACCACCCAAGTGTACCTGAGCACCCACGGCGCGGGCTCTGCGACTCCCGCAGCCCTGCCCCTGGCACGCACAGTCCAGGAGCTCAGGGAGGGAGTGGGAAGCTCCGTGGCTCTCCCTCGGCTGAACCAGCACAGGGTCTCCCAGCAGCCGTGGCCTCAAGGCCGCCGTGGGCTGTCCACAGAGCAGAGTCTGCCTCCCACCCTGTTTGGATTTCCTTACATGGCTCTGAAGGTGACCCCTCTGATGCCCTGTCATGCTTCTGTCACCCCTGAGAGGGGCAGAGGGCCTGGGGGAGCCTTCCTCCTACCCCCTCCTTCCCTCCCAACAGCATCCGCAGCCTTGAGTGGAGCAGCCCCGGCGGGGGCCAGGCGTGTGCCCACCACAGTGCCCAGCCAGGGCTCCGGGCCCTGCGCTCTCCCCGGCAGCCCCCAGTCCGGGGAGGCGAGGTGCAAACAGCCCTCGCCCGACTCCCAGGCTGGCGGCCGGGACCAGGGCCAGCGCCCTATAGGTCGTGCGGGCGCCGGGCCAAGAGGATGGGCTGGGAAAGACATTTCCCCCCGCCCGTTTCCAGGCCGGCGCTATCTGCAGCGCCAATCTGCTGCCCCGCTTTATCTCGCCGGCAGGGTTCCCAGCAGCGCCTCCCGCTGCGCACTTCCTGCCAGGGGCCCGCGTTACAGGAATCGGCGGAGCTCGGGGCGCGTGTGCGAGGAGCCCACACCCCGGCCTGCACCCGGAGGGGGCCAGCGAGGCTGGGGTACGGCGAGGCAGCCGCCCCCACCGCAAACCTGCCCAGTGTCCTCCGCTGCTTTGGGAAGCGGCAAATAGGTGACTCAAACAGGCCAGGGAAGGGGATATCCTGGGGACCCCAGACCTTCCCCCACGGAAAATCTGGAAAAGCCGAGGCAGGACCGGCACCTGTCCCTCACCTGCTCCTGGCCTCCCCCTGCACGGGGACACAGGCCCTCCACCGCCTGAGCCCCACATCGCTCCCTTGCTCCCTGACGCCCACAGCAGCGTCCCTGCTGCCCTGGGATCCCGGGGTCAGGGAGATTGGGCCCTTCAGTCATTCAGCTGGAATCACCGAGCACTGTGGGCTGGGCACGCAGAACACCCCATGGGCCGAGGGCATCCTAGCCCCTGCCCGGAACCCTTGCGGGCAGTGGGATGTTAGGCAACCACAGAGGGGGCCACCGCCCTCTCCTGCTGGGCTGGGTTCAGGGGCGCTTCCTGGAAAAGGGGTGTCTCAGCTGAGACCTGAAGACTGAGGTGGTAACCAGAGACACCTGCCCATGGTTGGGAGGTTTACTGGCAGAGGAACCGGCAGGTGCAAAGGTCTGGGGGTGAGAGAGAGGTCAGTGATCCTGGGGAGCAGAAATGTCTCAAGTGGGGTACAGTGTGGTGAGAGGCAGGCAGCTGCGAGGGTGAAGGTGCAGAGGTCGGAGGCGCTGCATCCCTGGGCCGGGTCAGGAGCCCAAGGTGGCCTGGCCGAGCGCAGCGGCCATGGGGGAATAGGGGCACCCGATGTGTGGGTTGGGGCAGGACTTTGTGGAAGCAGATGACCCCACGACCTCCAGGGATGGGCGCTGGTGAGGGAGCCGCACTCTCCTGAGAAGAGGAGGAGGGAAGGGGTCAGCCCAGTGACCAGGGGAGTGGGGAAGGGACAAGTTCCATGCGCTGCACAAGGGACTCTGGCGTCTCCTTCCAGCTGGGAGCTGGGGACTGTCCCCAGCTTACCAACAGGATGACTCAGGTCTGACATAGCCAGGGACACATACGAACCCATGCACACATACATACATATATATACAGACATGGGCACATGCACACAGCCCACACAGCCCACACCCCCACCCCCACAAGCACATGTACACAGCAACCCTCAAACATACATGTATATACATGTGCACACAGGTAAACGAGTTATATGCACTTGTGCACACGTAAATGAGCTGACATGCACGGGCACACATACACAGTCCACGAGTACACACAGACACACAGTCACATATTCACACACATGCAGACGCACAAGCCTAGACAACCCCCAAGACCAAGCCATGGTCAGAGGGTCTTCCCTCATCACAAGGCCTCAGAAACGTGCCTCATTGCCCCAGGGGGAGGGCCCCCGCCTTTCTCCCACCCTTTGTGCTCCCTCCACACCCGCACTGGGGCAAGGCTGGGCTGGCCCAGGTGTCCTGGACCAGGTAGGAGGTGACAAGCAGCCACAGGGGCAGAAGGAATCTCTGTGGGGCCCCAGCTTCCCTCAGGAGGGGTCAGCTCTCTGGGGAGACAGCTTGGCTGTGGGAGGAGAAAGGCCTGGATTGGCGACAGGCTGTGTTACTTTGGTGGCGGTCCCAGAATGCCCAACCCCCCCGCCCCTCCACCTCCCCCAGGCTGCCCCAGGAGTAACAGGGGGCTGTGCAAACTGTGATGTGCCTGCAAGCAGAAGGCATTCTGTGGTTCTGCCGTGGCTGAGAGGTGCCTGTGGACCCAGCTATCTGTCCCCTTTCTCCCCTGAGAGCCACCATCACTGCCCCAGCCCCTCCCTTCCTTCCCACAGAGGCCTCTGCTCCCCACCCCCCACTTCCCAGCAGAAGGCCTGGAGCCAGACTGAGATAAGGGGCTTGTTTTCTAAGGGCCTGTAATTCCATGGAGGTTTCAGGTCAGGGCCAGAGGGGCACTGGGTTGGGGGAGGGAACAAAGAGCCTTTCCTTTAGATGGGGGTCCTTGGGACCACAGACCCCACAGGGACGTGGATTTCCCCCCTTTCACAATAACCTTGCCAGGCGCGGGAGAGGTGGGGAGCTCCAGGGAGGCTGCCAGTCCCTGGAAGTAGCTGTTGGGCTCCATCTCCACCCCGGCTCATTTCTCCATCCAGGGCCAGCTTTTCAGGGCCTCCAATGCTCCAGCTACCCCGAGCCTTTCCCCATGCTGTTCCCTCAGCCTGGAGCACTGTTCCCCATGCTTCGTGTGATTAAGGCTCTGCTTTGTCTTCCGCACTCAGCCCAGGAAGCCTGTCCTGATGCCTTGGCCAGGCCCCTTGCAGCTTCCCCCAGGGCTGACATCCTTCCTCTAGGTGACCCTCTCTTGGGCAGCACCCTGGTCCCACCCCAAGGACCTGAGCTCAGAGGGCAGGCTGCTCTGGCTCTCCTTTGTCCCAGGCTGACCTGGAGCAGGCACATGGCAGAGCTCTGACGAAGGCTGGTGCCTAAGGATGAGTGTCCTCTTTGCGAGGGGTGCCTTGCCCGGAGCTGCGGCCCTCCGGGGCTGACTTTCTCCCATGGGGGACATCTGTGGCTCGCACCCCAGGAAAAGGAGCGGCCAAGTGGGACTGGGCTCTGGGAGGGAGGCCTGTCCCCCCATCGTGAGTGGTGCCCGTCACTGCCCCTCCAGGGCAGGGGTAAGGAGGAGGGGCTCTCTGTGCATTCCTCTAACTCTGCCTCCCATTATGCCCATGAAGCCAGGCGCTCTGCCTGGCTGCGCCATCCCTGTGTCCCTCTGCCTGGCACCTGGACAACGCCGGGCACGCAGCAGGTGCTCAACAAACCTGTTCGAACTACAACTCCCAGCACGCCCCGCTCGCGCGATACTTGCCGCGAGGGAGCCCAAACTACAACTCCCAGCATGCCGCGGGGCCCGGCTCTGGCGGGGTCGGTGGGGTCGGAAGCCTGGGGAGTCCTGCGGCGCGGACCCCGCAGCTCCGGGGCGCCCTCGCCCGGGGGGCTCAGGGAGGGGCCGGGGGGCCCCCGCCGCGCTCCGTGGGCTGCCCGGGCGGGGCCCAGCGGCGAGGGGCCCGCGGGGCGCGGGGACCTAGCAGCCGGGCGGGGGTCCCGGCGCGCGGTCACCTGCGGGGCGACGCGGTGACCCAGCCCGGCCGGCGCGGGGCACGCGGAGTCCAGGCGGCGTAAGCAGGCAGCCGGGGCGAGGAGCGCCTGCGCGCAGAGGCCGGCCAGGCGGGTCCCGGGGGCATCGCGACCCCAGGGCGCTGTCCGTGGTGCTGGCGGGAGAGGTGGCCTGGGGCGCACGGGCGGCTCCGTCCCCGCCGCTCGGCCGGCCGGTCACCCGACGTCCTGGTAGAAATTCAGATTCTCGGGCCCCACTGGACCCGCTGAGCCAGAGCCCGCGCCTCAGCAGCATCACCAGGTGATCTGTGGGCACCTTAGTGTTGCCCAGCTGCCCGAGGTGGGCGTTACCCCGCTTTGCGGCGGGGGGCGCTCAAGGACCCATGCCAATAAACGGCCAGGCGGGATTCGAACCCAGTCTTCTCACTCTAAAACCTGTCGCTACCCTGCCCCCACCGCCTTCCCAGACGAAGACAAACAGGAAACTGATCCAGAAAAGGGGGGTCTCCGCGGGCTCCACCTCCAAAGGACAAAGTTCTAACCACCTCGGGAGTGTGTTCAAGGCACAGTGACCGACACCCTGGGTTGGCAGTTGCTGCCACCGTGGACCATCGCCCTTGCCAGGCTGTGTGCGACCCTCAGCCCTCCCAGGGACAGGCCACAGAGTGGACGCTGGAGCCCCGAGCGCTGCCTGTGGGGCCAGGCGGTGATGGGCAGGTCACGCACCCAGCCTACACCCACTGCTGCCTGGAACTTCAAAGATGCTGAGCCCACTGCTCAGCAGGCGGCCTGATGCGTCACAGTCCCTGCCAGCCATCGCCTGGGGGTGCGGGGCTGGAAGGGTGTCCACAGGATGCCTTGGGACTGGGGGTGAGGGGAGGCCTGGGACAGCAGGGCAGGAAGCGCTGGCTCACGGGTAGGAAGCTGCAGAAGCAGAAGCATAGGGGTGAGCACAGAGTTCAGGACAGGACAGGGAGTGTGGCTGGACTGGGGCGCAGGGGACACCCTGTCCCTGGACGGAAAAGCAGGCCAGGTCCCACCAGCTTTGACTGCTATGCTAAAGGCTTCAGACTGGATGCCACAGGAGAGGGGAGCCACAGTGAGCTCTAAAGCAGGAGCCAGGAGCCCCCCTCCCCCAGCCCCCCAGAGTCTCCCCTCCTGCGGGCTCCAGTCCTCCGGTTCTGGGAGAGGAAGTCAGCAGAGAAACCGCAGGGCCCCACCTGCAAGGGGCTGCTGGGAAAGGAAGTGAGACAGGTGCGAGGTCTGGATGGGTCAGGGGGGGTTCAAACCACAGAGTTTCAATGTGGGGGACCACGGCCCAGGAGGAGGTGAGAGGCAGAGAGTAGATGAGGGGCCTCTGGACCCGGATACTTGGTCACTAAGACAACAGATTGTGTGGCCGGCAGGCCAGGGCTCAGTCCTGCTCGGCCACTCAGCACAGTCTCAGCGAGGTGTCAGCCAGACACTTGGGCTCAGGGTTGTAAGTGACTCAAGGGGAACACTTAGAAAAGTGGCTCTGGGCCACTGTCGATGGAGCCTCCCTGCCCCCCACCCCTTCCCTCAGAGCTGCTGGGGCTGGGGCAGACCTCAGCTGTGCCCACCAGCACCATGGCCAACCTCATCTCTGGTGAGCGAGGGGTAACTTCTGTTTGCCCTCCAGGTCCTCCCTCCATGCTTCTCCCCTTTGCGCTGGGGGCTGTGGTGACATCAGTGGGGTCCCGAGCCTTCTGGATGTTTGCTGGGGTCAACTAGTGAGACCCCTGGCAGGAGAGGAGGAGAGGCCAGTGTGCCCCTGCCCCTCGCCAGCTCCGTCCTGGAAGGGTGTCCCCGAGCCACGCAGGCAGCCCTCTCCACACTTCTGTCTCCAGTTTCCCGTAACCGCCCTCTCACCTCTCTCGGCCTGGGGGTCCTGTGCCCACCCCTGCTGACTTCCCTACACTGCCACACCTTTGTAGGCTGTCCCTTTATTAAACTCTCTGGTTTTCCAGTTTACCTGTGCCCTCTGTTTCCTGCTGGGGCCCAATTAATGCCTGTTCCCTGGCTACTGGTCCCCAAGGGTGCAGGTGATGCTCTGCAGGTGGCCTCAGGGCACAGGGGTGCCAGCTATGCAGGGCCCTGCGATTCACAGGATGGTCCTAGCCGTGTGCAGTTATTTAATGGGACAGGTTTCCAGCACATGGCAGTGAGGTGTCCTGAAAGGGTGCTGTTCCCTAATGGCATGAGGCCCATGGGAGTCAGCTGTGGCCCTGGAGCGGGCTGGCCTAGCTAGGTGGGGCAGATGAGCACCTTGGGACTCTGTGACAACACTGCCCCCCACCTGTCACTTCAGGCACTGGGGCTCCCAACTCTTCCTTGGGCAGGAATGCCACCTCCGCGCCAGTGAGCAGGGAGGGGTGGCTCAGCTAAAGACCCGGCACCCCTGCCCGGGGGCCAGTGCAGGGCGCTCGGCACTTCCGGCGGGAACCTGCTTCCCAAGCACTAGGCTGGGACCCGGGACGGCTCCCCAGGCGGGGGAGGAGAGCCCTTCCCAGACTGACCGCGCGGGGGCAGCCGAGGCTCAGGCCAGCCTCCCGACACCTGCCGAACCCTGCGCTCTGCTGCCCCCTAGCGGGCACCCGGAGCACTGGGCGCTCGGGCGGGAGGGACAGCGAGCACCCTCTCCCTAGCTGGGATGTCTGTGCCCGCGGCCCTGGCACAGAGGGAAAGCTCCACGACGCAGAGCTGGGAAGGAGCAACGGGACAGAGGTAAGAAGCGCCCCAGGACCCCTGGGCCTGATCCTCCATTCCCCCCCACCCCCCTGCAGATAGCGTGCACTCCCACCCCCTCCCAGACCTGCCCAAGGGCGCCCTGGACCTAGATGGGTGGGGACACATGTCCACATGGAGCTGGGACAGAGCTCCGGCCCTGCACTGTCTGAGCCGTGGGTGCTTACGGTCTATGGTGAAAACTTTTGAGAAGGAAAGGCTTACACCTCACCCAGCAGAAGCTGATTTATTTCAGGGCCACTGGCACAGTGTTGGAGTGACATGGAATGGAAATGCTAACTCACCAACAGGAAGGGAAGCCCCCACACAACCCCCAGCTTAGTCCCCAGTGGGACCCCCAAGATGGTGCCAGCCCCTGTGCCCCCAGGAGCTTCCTGTAACCTTTAAAACAATAAGGGGAGATAGGGAAGGGGGAAGACCAAGGCAAGAGAGGCCACCATCCCTCCCAGCACACACCCCAGGCTCAGGAAGGCCCCAAAATGGGGCTGCTTGGGGTTTTGGGTATCACAAAGCTCATGGGGACCCCCAAACATCTGCCTTTGCTAGCAAGAGCAGCCTGGATTCTGGCCCCCAGCTCCTGCCCACCCTCAGGCCCCCTCCCAGCCAGGACTCCAGTCAAGCCTGCGGAACAGGGTGCCCAAGATGCAAAGGGAAACTGAGCCCCTTTCCCTGCCCCTGCCTGCCTGGGACTCAGATGATCACAGAGTGGGGGACACCCGGCTGCCTGCTCAGGCTGAGGGCCCGGGCTGCCACCAGCAGGAGGACACCACCGAGTGCCTCGCAGGCACAGGAGCCCCAGGCCAGGGCCACGGACCAGCCAAAGTGGATGCTTGCGTCCTGCACATGCCCCAGGCCATACTGGCGGGCTGTCTCGGCGAAGGCCAGGTGCGAGTAGCTGATGTAGACGATGACCCCTGCCAGGGTCAGGGCGCCTGGGGAGGAGGCAGGGTGACCACTCAGTGTGCCACCTCACCTCCTCTGGCCGGAGCCTGAGTGCCCCCAGAAGCCCTCTCCGGGCCCCAGGGCCAAGTTTCAGGCCCTGCTTCTCTGCCCTTGCCCTGAGGACTCCCCCTCCCTGTGCCTCGGCAGTCAGCTTTCTTCAAGACAGTAAGATTAGGGGCACACGTGCTACGTGGCCCTTCATCCAGCCATCCAGAGGCAATCAAAGAGCAGGGCACTGGGACATTTTCCTGTCCATTTGGTCTCAGAAGGACCAGCCCTGAGAGCCACCCCCCACACACAGATGCAGGCTGACGTCACAGCCCACCCCGGTGCCAACTGTGGGAAATCTGGGCGGGACGGGTGGGCTGAGCCTCCTGGCACTTTCCTGGGGACACATTGTTCCCTTGGACACTGCCCCACTGAGGGCAGGAGGCTGGCCAGAGCTGACCTGCAGAGCCCCAGGGTCCTCTAATTGCCTGATCCTGAGCCTCTGTGATTCCCCACATGACTGAAGATGGGAAGGGGACTGAGCCAGGGCTGGGTGGGCAGAAGTTAGGGATTTAATCTGGGGGAGGATGTGAAGCCAGTGGATTTCAGTGGCCCTGGGACATCAGTGCCCAGCAGTGGGGCTGGCAGACAGGTGCTCTCACAGGGCTGGGGCTCCAGAAACAGGTGCGTCTCAGCCTGCAGCAGTCGGGCCTCCTCCCCTTCAGGCTGCCCCCCACCCCACCCCCACCCACACCCCCGTCCCACCCCTGCCGAGCTGTCTCCCAGCAGCCGGCTGCTCTGTCCAGCTGAGCTGAGCACAGAACCTGCTGCTCAGGGGAGGCTCCCACGCTGGACCTCACACCCAGGTCCCCTGGCTGATACCAGAGCCTGGAGCTAGGCAATCACAGTAGAACTTGTCACTCCAGCCTGGGCCACCCACGCTCCCATCTCAGGAAAGGACAGCCATTGACCCAGTGTCACCCCAGAACAATCTGTCCCCCCCCTTCTTGCAGTGCTGATGGGGAGACATGGGGCCAGTGGCCTCCAGTAGGTCCCCGTGGTGGGATGCTCCTGTCTCAGAGCCCCAGAGTTGGGTGTCTTCCAGCCCCGGTTTCATCCGGCCACCTGCGCAGGCTCTGATGTCAGTAAGACTTCATGGATAACCCCCCACGCGAGGAGAGCAGTGGGCAGCTGGACCAGACCCTGAGTGTGGGGAGGGCTGGGGGCTTCCAGCCAGGCCCGTGGCCTGCCTTGGGTTCCTCAGAGCAGGGTCCTGTCCCTATTGGTGCCTCCAGAACACTCCCCCGCCGCTGGCTGGCACCTTTGTCGTGAGCGAGCGAACTGTTGCGGTTTCTTGGTTCCAGGCACAGGCCTAGCAGGGCAGACGGGTACTGGACTCCCCTGGGAGAGCCTCGTGCCTCCGCCGTCAAAGCTCAACCCTGGGACACCCCCACCCCGCCACCCAGGCTGACTTTGCCTGCTGCAGCTCAACCCCTGGGTGGGTTCAGGCTTGGCACAGCACAGAGGGGAGC
The DNA here is from genome assembly GCF_964146895.1 of Miniopterus schreibersii. Lineage (NCBI taxonomy): Eukaryota > Metazoa > Chordata > Mammalia > Chiroptera > Miniopteridae > Miniopterus > Miniopterus schreibersii. The sequence continues at coordinate 2,236,751 of NC_138116.1, forward strand.
AGGGCACAGGCTACAGGAGAGTTGGTACCCCGCTCCCAGGACCTGCAGCGCCCACGGCCACCAGACTCACCCCCCAGCAAGAAGTAGCAGCCCGCAAAAAGTAGCAGAGGGACGCTCTGGGCCAGGGAGCTGAGGAGGCCGCAGACCCAGCCGCACACCACAAGGATGAGGCTCAGGGGCAGGACCACCACGACAGCTCGGTGCAGTGCTGCAGGAGAGGGTGCCGGGGCACCCAGGGCACCCAGACCTGCCTTCAGAGCCCTGTCTGCCTGGAGGTCACCTTCACAGGACACACAGGCCACCGTGGCCTTGGGTGGAGGAGGAGCTGGGCCATCTGCCTCCTGATGCCCATCTCCATGGTAACCACTCGACCCTCCCAGGGGCCATCCCTTGTCCTGGCACAGGCTTCCCGAGGCCCAGGGTGAAGAGGCTTCCCAGCACCCTCCCCCACCTCCCTGGCTTCTCTGGGCAGCAGACAGGCGCTCTCTAACCCACCACATGGGAGATGCCCACCAGGTAGACCCGTTTGGAACATAAAGGAGATCCCAAAGGGGCACAGGACAGGCTGGGAGTTGGGCATCTGTGGTCAGGAACCACCGCAAGAGCATGGGGCCGCGGCTGGTGGAGGGGAGCTTTCAAATCTGTACGGAAATGTCTTCAGGGCGAGGCAGGGTCTGCTGGCTGCAGGTCTGTGGGGCCAGGACGAGGGCAGTCACGGGCCCAGCCTCGCCCCAGGACTAAAGGACTAGGCGACGGTGCCAGGACTCACAGAGGAGGCACTGCACTGAGGCGGAGACGTCCAGGCTCTCGGCGGCGAAGGGGTCCATCAGGGGGATGCAGCTGTCCCACCCTGCAAAGCAGAGGCACGCACAGCCTCGCTGAGGGGCTCTCCTGCTCTCCCGGGCCTGGCAGCCACTGCACAGGTGTGGATCACACGTGGCATCGGGTGGTGCGGGGGGAACAGGGCCTTGCCTTGGCCCCTGGCCTTGGCCGTGCCAGCTGGGGGCCGGGGCGGACCCCCTGACCCCCGGGGGAATCAAGAAGCCACTCCTCCCCCTCGTTTCCCACCCCAGCCTGGCTCTGAGTCCCTTCCCCCTCCAGCCTGTCGCACCCAGTTTGGGAAGGGGGGACGGGAGGGGACCAGAGGCCGTCTGAGGGCAACAGCCGGTGGGGGCTCTAGGCACTGCTCTGGAGGAAGGAGTGTGGGAGGGGACCCCGGGAAAGGGGTCCAGAGGCAGGGGTGGGCTGTCCCCACCGTGCTGTGCCTGTCCCACGCTGCCCACAGCAGCGCCTTCACCGGTGCGAGGGGAGTGGCCCAAGCTCCGTGTGGCTGCCGGCGGCTGCCGCCTCCGGGAGGTACCAGTGGTCACTGGCTACCGCAGCCACCAGCAGCGCAAAGCTCAGCAGCGCGCCCAGGGCGGCAGCCAGGAGCAGCGCGCCCAGCTGGGCCACGAGGAGGTCCGGGAGCGGGGGGAGCCAGGCGCGGGGAGCCGGGAGTAAGGGGAGCTGAGAAGACGGGTGGTCCGGGAGTGCAGGAGGCAGGATTTAGGGAGTGGGGAGAGCCGCGGGCGGAGGAGGGGCTCTGGGGAGTGGGGTGAGCGGGAAGGGGGGGCACCGGCGAGTGGGGGTTCTGGCGGGCAGCGGGAGCTGCAGGGAGAAGGCGGCGCGGCAGCTCCGGAGGCTCTTCTGGGCACAGCGCCCGGGGCCTGCCTGCGTGCCCGCCTGCAAGGCCCCTCAGGTTTGCAGGGAATGGGTCCCCTCTCCGCGGTGGCCGGCTTGGCCTCGGGGAAGGAAGAAATCTGGGAGCTGCAGGTGGACGTGCTGCCCACCCCGGTTCATGGCCCCGCTCCCCTGCCTAGCCGGCTGCTGGCCATGGGTCCTTCAGCAAATTTCTTAATCATTAAATCTGGGGGCTCTTCAGCCACCAAATGGCCTTGCTGGGGAGGAGGAAGGGTGGGGCCTGGACATGCCCAGAGGGGGCTCAGCAGGCACAGCCCCTCCCTACCCTGGGAGCCCGCAGCCTGAAAGGCAGAAAGCAGGACCCTGGCTGGGGCCCTGAGCCCCTGCCTGGTCCTGTCAGAGGGACACAGTAAAGTGGGTGGGTGGGCAGAGGGTGGGGGGGCAAGGGGCTACAGAAGGAAGTCTCGCTTAGCCCCTCGTTACCAATGCTACACGCGAAAGCCAGCCTCTGCCTGTCTCTCCCTCTCAGCAAGCGTGTAGGAAGCACCTTGGAGGACAGGAGGAAGGTGTCAGGCTCTCCCGGTGGGAGGCAGGGGGACCACAGAGGGCCCAAACCTGGAGTGGGCGGTGACATGCATGGGAGGGCCCCCAGGCTGTCAGAGCTGTCTGCGGTTCTGTCTTGGGTCGGGGGAGGCCTACCCAGGTCCTAGTTGGGTCAAAACCACCCTTCGTGTCTAAGGAAAGAGCCCAGAGGCTCTGTCTAGGGAGAGCCCCTTTGGTAGGTGCTCACATGCTTGCTCCCAGTGACCCCCATCTTGGCCTGAGCTGGGTTGAAAGGGGCTCCTCTGCACCCCACCCCCACCCTCTGTAAAGCTTAAACAGCACAGGACTCAGTGGCCAGGGTCTCTGTAGAGGAGTAGATGTGTGATGTGTCTCCCCCTCGTGCTTGCATGGAGACGTCCAGATGAGCAGCCTGCACCCCTTTGCTTAAAGCCCTGGGTCAGAAGTGCAGTTAGAGCCATTATTGGACGTCTGCTTGGCTGCAGGCGCCGGCCCTCAAGGGACCTGTGATGAATTCTCAGTCTCCTTCCCTTGAGATGGACCCAAATTACACTCAGCCCAGCTCTGAAAGGTGCCGTTAGAACAACCCATTCTTTCACGATTCATCCCCCTTTCCTGCACTTGTAGCCCAGAATCAGTGCCCTCGGCAGGCCTCTCGGCGAGCACCATGCCCATCTCCAGGCCACTGGGGCCATGTCAAAGCCAGCAGCAGACACTGCTGCCGAAATCAGGGGCCGGCATCAGCTTCTGACGGAAGAAATTCCAATGATAAGTGATAAAAACAGGACTGCACAGCCTCTTTACACTTACGTTCAACCAGCTGGACAGCAGCTTGAAGGACAGAATGCTGGACCTGGCAACAGGAGGCTGGCTGGCCTCCCGCCCCAGGCTGAGGATGTGGTATATGTAATGTGGAATATACAACGAGGCATGTATAACGTGGCGCACCGCCCCTAAGCAGGGCTGTCGAAAGGATGGTCGGAGCTCAGCCTCAGCGACACGGCGACTGACCTCACGGCACTGGGCAAAGAGCCTGCGACAGGACACACACGTTTACTCCCAACAAGCCCCTCAACCACAAGGTGAATTGGGAAGCTGGCCATCCCAGTAGCCTGGAGACACTGCTCTAGTCAAAACCCACCATCCTCAGGGTCCTCAAGGCTGCGGTCATGGGCTGGAAGCATGTGCCTTCCACACTGAGGCGGCACAGCCGACGTCCTTTGTGAGATGTGGCCTGACCAGGATGCAGCCACCGAGCTGGCTGGTCTCACCCCCAGGAACTCGGTCTGGGAAGGCTCCTCACAGCCACCTTGGCCTCACCGGCATCTGTCCAGCGGGCCGGCACTCTCTGACGGGGCTTTGCTGACAGGGAAACGGAGGGTGCCTGATGCCACCCGGCCTCCCCCACGGCAGAGATGCACCCGTACCCTGGAGTGCACTCCAGTCCCTCTGCCTGTCCACCTTCCCCTTCAGGGTCCATCGCGAGTCTCTTCCTCCATCCTGGACACAGACACTCAGCTCTCCCGTCGCCACTCAGGGCAGAGTGCACTGCTGCCTTGTGTCCTATGGACACGTGCCACACTCACAGGACTGTTGTTGGCCTCTGTCTCCCACCACTCAGAAAACAAGGCTGTGAGCTCACAGCGGGTCACTGTCCTCTCTGGGCTTCAACTGCTGGACGCAGTGACCAGCACACAGGTGAAGTAAGGACCTAAGGCCTGATCAGCAGATGTCTGTTAAGCTCCCCAACACTGGCAGTCACTAAAGGCCAGTGATAAGCATGGTGTTCAGCTTCTCGACAAAGCCGCTTGAGGACCAGTTATTAAGGTGAAGTGTCCACCTGCAGCTGAGACAGAGAAGGGGCTGAAGTGCTTTCCCCCAACAACACCACTGCGACATTCTCCAAGCTGAGGGAAACATCTCTCTCCGCCTGAGAGGCGGCAGGAAAACAAGCTGGAGGTGATTTTCCACAGCTGGTTTACACACTGAGCGAGTCCAGAGGACACAAGTGAATGGGCCTGGGGCTCAAGTGGCTCTTGCAGAGGAGCCCGAGGCTGCTCTGTTGCTGCCAGGAAGCATCCCACCCCCGCAACTGTTTGGGCAGGAAAATTCAGTTGGCAGGCTAAGAAAAAAAACACCATGAAAAGCTGACAATATTTTGAAAACCCAGTAGGGTTCTCAGCTGTTTAAAATGAAATGGTTTTTATTTTTCCAAGATGACCTCCGGAGGTTTCCGATAGGACAGTAGCATCCACCAGGCAGCTTAACTTCACGGAGGGGGTGACATCAAATCTATCATCTTATCCTCAGGCTGCAGCCCTGCGGGAGCTGGCCGGGGGAGGGCAGCTGGGACTGGAGTGGAGCCGGGTAAGTGGAGAGGGTGTCGCAGCAAGGGAGACAGGGCCAATCAGGCTGACAGCTCACCCGCAGCAGCCCACTGAGTCCCCCACAGCTCTGAGCCAAGTCATTTAAAAAGGATTCAGGCCACTGCATTGTTCTGGGGAGGGAGCGACCAGTCTGTGCCCTGCAGCTCACTGGGCTAATCACAGCAATTTCATAAATGACAGCTTCTGCCAGGTGCTATGTCCTGCTACCTCCCTTTCTCTCTGAACCCACCTCAGGTTCACTTCGGTCTCCCCAGTCGCTGAGAATGGCTGTGCGCTCACTTTACAACCCTAGTTTGTGCTGAGCTGTGAAATAATAATTCCAACAACACTGGAGAACCTTAGGAGGGGCTGCGGCTGTCTCAATTCCCCGCCTCATCATAGAAAAGCCATGTACCGCCCGGTCGGGTGTGGCTCAGCAGCTGAGCATTGACCTAGGATCCAGGAGATCGCAGTTGGATTCCTGATCAGGGCACATGCCCAGGTTGTGGGTTTGATCCCCGGTTGGGGGCGTGCAGGAGGCAGCTGATCCATGAGTCTCTCCCCATTGATGTTTCTATCTCCCTCTCTCCCTCTCCCTTCCTCTCTCTCTGAAATCAATAAAGATATATTAAAAAAAAAAAAAAAACGTGCCTACAACAAAAAAAGGAACAGAGGCAGCACAGGTTTTATGAGCCCCGTGTGACAGATGATGCAACTGCAGCTGAGATTTAACCAGGGCTGGGCCCAAGCCCGCGAGGCGAGGCCCAGGGCCAGGCCCAGCATGGGTGCCAGACCCGCTTTCTTCACTGGGATCGCTCAAGTCCTTTTGCTCAGTCCACACTAGGGTTGAAACTCAACCATCACTGGATTTATGATCTTGTAAGATTGCAAATAAGAGAGAAAGTTATTTAAAAAATTTTTCCCAAAAGGTTTTCCAGTACAATTTTTTAATTAATTTATTCCATGTCCTACTTTAGGAAGATTCATATTAGAAAGACAGGTGAATTATCAGCCGCCTAACCCACATCCTTAATGGGAAGTAGCTGCCTGCAGAATACCGGAAATGTGAGCCCAGGAGCTCCTTCCTGGGTTCCCCCCGCCCCTGCCCGCCCAGGGGGGATGGCAGCCCGTCCAGGGCAGGGCTCGCAGGAGAATCTGCTCTGCGCTCTTCTGACTAGAAAGGATGAAGCGCAGAGCCGGGCCCTGGAAAAGGCTGTGTCAGGCATTAGGGGCCTTTTCCTTGACTGTTTTAGGGAAATGCTGTCACCTTGCCATGTGCCCACTGGAGGGGAAGGATCTCCAACCGACCTCAAAGCAAGAGGCCAGCTTTACTCAAGAGGTCAGTCCTCCTCCGTCCCTCCCAGCCACTCGAGCCTGTCACTGGAGGGCTCTACCTAAAGCCCCTCTGCGGCCTTGAAGATGACAAATGAACCAGGTGAGGAAACCCTTAATCACTCAGCAGTCAGAGGCCTGGCCCCTAAGAGGATGGCCGCAGGACTTGTTAAAGTGAGGTAACAGAGTATTGGGAACACAAGAAACGCACACTGTAACGTTAGGTTATGCAAATAAAACTTAATTGGTATCCTTAATTCTCTATTTGTCCAGTAACAGGGGACCTCTGATCGCATTCACAGCAAACCTGGGGCTCCACAGCCAGTCGACATTTCGCCCAGACACTGCCCTATGGAAGGGCTCTGCCCACGTGACCAAACTCCTGTTTCCCTCCTGGCAAGTCCAGGATCCATAAAGCAAAAAAACGACCAAAGAGAAAGAGAGAGGGACTGTGCCCAGCAACACCACCAGGAGCAACGGCAGAAGTGGCCGTGGCGTCACTTTCAAGAGAAAACAAAAAGACAGTTAAAATAGCCTCATTTTAAAATGTGGGTGTTCTTGTTTCCTAAGGCACCGCCCCGGCCCTCAGAACAGCTGGGATCCGGGGGCTCCACGCAGGGACCCGGGGCGCGTCACTCGGCGGCCGCCAGCTGCTCAATGGCACAGCGCGCCTCCTTTGCAGTCTCTTCAAACTCCTTCTGCTTACTGTGGGCTTCCTTTGCCTGGAAATAAAGAACAGGCTCCTGAACCCGAATAGCTACTTCCAAACCGCAGCCTGCCGCTAAGACCAGGGAGACAGGGGTCCAGAGCAGCCGCCAGCGCGGGGTCACCCAGCAAGGCTGGCAGACCCCCGCCCTGCCCGCCCCAACCGGCGTCTGAAGCTCCTCCAGGGAAAGGCCAGAGCTGCCCCACCTGTCCGGGCAGAGACCCTGTTGAACATTAGCCTTCTGCTGGAGCATAAACACCGCTGTGCCAGGTGCCCCTAGGTTGAGCTTCCAACCTTCATTCAGCTAAGCGCGCTCTCCTCTCCAGAGAACAAATGGGAACCACATGGGCAAAGCCAGGGACACCTTCCTGACACTGATCTTTATACTCCTTGACTTCTGTCCCATTAAAAAACAAGAACTCTACTGGGCTAAATGTTTTCTAATAAGAAAAACAATAAAGGCTAACACTTAAAAATTACTTCCAATATGTACTTTAAAAATTATTGATTTTAGAGGGGGCAGAGGAAGAGGAGGAGGAGGGAGGCGGAGGGAGAGAGCGAGCGAGAGCAACAGAGAGAAACACTGCTTGGCTACCCTGACTGGGAACTGAACGAACCCCCACCTCTTGGCGCACTGGGCAACACTCCAAACTGGGCCATATCGGCCAGGGCTACTTTTTTTGTACCTTAAATTTTGCCCCACATATAAGGCTTATTTTAAAATCAAAAGAATATTTAATTTTGCCCTTGCCTAGCAGTGGTGTTTGTAATAAACAAAGAAATAAACCTCATGCATCACTGGAAGTATCCTGTATAATGACTGGGGGAGAAAAACCAGTTGCTAACAGAATGCTGTCCACCCAGGTGATGCAGACATCGCCCCCTGATGGGCTTCCTGCTCCGTGGCGCAGTCACCCACTTCCTCTCCCAGACTCAGGGTCCACCAGCACTCAGGCAACATTTTGGATGGACTGTCACAACGTAGTGTCTTCCTATTTGTTGCAACTACCTAAACTCCTTTGTCTTTCTCCGCTTCATCCTCACTGGCTACACCCCAATCTTCCTCCTGTTTGCTCAGGCAGCTTTCTCTCCACTGTTCCCTAACTATACAGACAAAGATGGTCTTTCACCTGGAGCGGGTTGGCCACCAACCCATGGCCTGTTTCTGTACAGCCTCTGGGCTAAAAATGGCCTTCACATTTGTAAACAGTTGTGAAAAACAAAAATGACAAAGAATACTCTTTCACAGAAACTGTGTGGCCCGCAAAGCTGGTTCACGGTGCAGAGTGCACGACCTCCCTGGCCCACTTCTGTTCCAACACTGCCACTCCCTAGACCACCATCGAGTTAATGGCTCTCCCCCAGCTCGCTTTCTGACCACCGACTCCTCCCCCTTCCTGACATAACACAATTTTGTGCTTCACATTTCAAAGCTGCTGTATTGGACAGAATTGTGTCACACTGATCTCTAAAACCTGGGCGGGGGGGGGGGTATCTATCCTCTATTTGGCAGCATGGAAAGTGTGCCCCAAACTGGCCAAAACCCACAAAGTCTGCAAGTGGCAGAAACAAGCAGGACCACGTCACCCCCTGCCCAGTGCTTTGCCGCAAGGACGTTATAACACCTACATATTTATTCTCTGTAGGGTTGCCAGATTGGGCAAATAAAGACAGAGGATGCCCACCTTCATATAAATTATAATTTTTTAGTAAACACCCATACAAAATGTGAGGTACTAACAAAGTTAATCCTTGCGTAGCTGAAATTCAGATTTAACCCGGAGCCCTGGCTCCCTCATTCTCTGCAGTCCTGACTGCTCGGAGCTTCCTCTTGGGGTACTCACAGCTTCACCCATAATCTCCCAGTTACCCAGTCTGCACATCCAAGAGTAAAGAGTCAAAGTTCACTGCAGAAACCCCTCCAAGGTCCAGCCCCTTTCCCCCAATACATGTCATGCCCCTTCCCCAATACACACTCTACTTCACGTCCCCCAACCCTTTGTTCTTACCATTAACACATGAAACCCACTATATAAATGACCTCCCACCCTGATCAACCCACCACCACAGGGAACCTCACACTGGCGACACCTTTCACAAGGGAACATGTATTTCTCGGACTGCACAGCCCAAGACCACAGTCCATCACAGATGCTTTCCTGTCCTCCTAGATCCTCACACACACACACTTGGGGTCTTAGAAAACGCTGACGGAGGACAGCCGTGCCCCAGGCTTGTGAGAGGCTGGAGTTTAGTAGTACAGAACCGGAGCGGGGCTGGCTCTGCGGTTACTCCCAATCATACATACAATTTTGTTCTTGGCTCTTTCTTTGTCCAGTTTCAAAAATTCACCGAGGGTTAAGTCTTCAAACTGCTTCTTGACAGAAAGGAAAGCACAACCAGACGAGTGCTTTTTATGCTCCTCTCTAAAAAAAATCAACACAGGGGTGTGTCAACTGAGAAGGCGGTAAGGGGAGGAAGGCGACAGTTCATCATCACAGCCCCTTCCCGCCACCCACCCGCTGCGTCTCCCAGACACGCTGCTCAGCTGCAAGAGCACAGTGATGACGGAAGTGGCCGGAACCAATGCCAGGTCCCAGGCCACACTCCCTCACCCCCGTGCTCATGTATGTTACCTGGAGCCCTTTAGCAGTTACGAAAAATGTTACGCGTGATACGTCCAGAGCTCTCCCATGTCAAATCCCTCTTAACGCCCTCAGGGAGCTGAAGCAATCGCAGGAAGTGTTACAGGATCTACGGGTCTGGAATAGGGACAGCACGGGCCAGGCTTCCCCAGGGAAGGCCTCTGCCTCGCACCATCGTTTTACTTTCCGCCTGGGACTTAGCCCAGCGAGTGCACAGCACCGAACCTGAACAGCCCGCGCCAAGTCCCGAGGGACAGCAACTGGAACCTGAACATATCACAGCGCTTAGAAATCCACTCCCAAAACACAACACCCCTTGCCCAACGATTCCCGGTGCGCTCGCCACGCCATTGGCTCCACACTGGGTCATGAGAGCAAACACGGTTCCTGGCCAAGAAGAGAAGCATCTGGGGGGAAGCGCTCTCTTGGGAAAACGCTTTAAGTCCTTGGAAGTAACCGATTCTGACGCGGGAGGGGAGGAAAAGGCGAGAAAAGCCGTCTCTCTGCGGTTCTCCCAACACCCCCCCCCAGGCTTCTGTCCCTCGCAGGGCACAGCCCCAACAACAGCGGAGCTAACGCCTTTCAAAAGAGCGGTTTGGCTGATGTGTGAATTACAGGTCAGGAAGGCGTCAGCTTTAAAACTCTCAAACAGCCCGGCCGGCGTGGCTCGGCGGCTGAGCCTCGGCCTAGGATCCGGGAGATGCGGGTTCGCTTCCCGGTCGGGCGGGCGGGGCTGCGGCTCCTCCACCCCCAGCAGGGGGCGCGCGGGAGGCGGCCGGTCAGGGACTCTCATCCTGACGTTTCTCTCTCTCCCTCCCCTCCTCCTCTCTCTGAAATCAATAAAGATCTATTTTTAAAAAATAAATACATAAAACTCTGAAACAAGAAAAGGACCCGGACCCCCCCTGGGTCACAACAGGATCTGCTCCTCTCCTCTGCGCGACCCGAGAGGCACCCAGTACCTGTAAGAAGGAGCCTCTCTCCTTCTTTATTATCATTGCTGTTATTATTATTATTATTATTATTGTTCCTGCGACCAGTCCCCGGGCACTCACACGGGGTCGTCGTCCGGCTCCCAGCCCTCCAGCTCCTTGAAGCAGAAGAAGCACTGGGCCAAGTCGGGCTCGTTCTCGGTGGGGCAGTGGATGAAGCCGGCCGCGGCCATCTGCAAGGGAAGGCGCGGCTCAGACCCCGGCGGGGCGCGTCGCGGGTCCCCCGAGCCCCGCGGGAGGGGTCCCCAGGGCCGGGGGGCTCGGGGGGGAGGCCTGGGCCCCGAGGCCTCGCGGTCTCACCCGCTCCGGGGTGCAGGCGCAGCCCTCCAGGAAGGGCCAGTTCTTGAACGTGGAGACGCGGTGGTCCTTGAGGTAGAGCTGCCAGGCCGCGGGCAACGACGGGGCACCCATCCCGCCACCGCCGCCACCGCCGCCGCCGCCCCGAGCGGAGCCGCGATTCAAATCCGGCGGTTGGCCGCCGCCGCGAGGCACGTCGGGAACTTCCGGCTCTCGGGCGGGAGGGCGCCGCGGCCTGCTGGGAAGGCGTGGGGCATGCTGGGAGTTGTAGTCCTCCCGCAATGTGGCTCGGCCTCTGTGCCCTGTGCACCCAGCCACCTGGGTCCCGCGTTCGCCTCTTCCCACGCGCAGCAAAGAGCGGTGAGGCGTGGAGCTAAAGGCGTGCGAAAATCCTCGTGATGTCCTGATGTGTGTGTGTTTTTCCCCCTGCCAATTGCCTGTGCATGTCTTTGCCCACTTTTATGTGACTGAGATGTTTTTCCCATGGCTGGTGAGAGTGTGCAGAAGGGACTTAACCTCATGCGTCGTGTCCCCCGCCCCCGAACCGTTTGTTGTTTGTCTTTGGACCTTGTAGGATGTTTACATTTGTATGCAGTCCGGTCATCACGCATTTTCTTTCTGGCTCTTGTTTTCCCTTGTTTAGTGTTTGCCATGCTGAGAAAGGCCCGTTCCCCTGTGAGATGATTTATGGCAGATATTCATCGATGATTTCTTCTGGCTTTGGTTTTCATGTTGATGTCTGGGCCCCTCCGGACATATGTCAATGGAGGGTGCGGGGAAAGGATTCAGATTTATGTTTTTTAGAGAGAGTGGAAGGGACGGGGAGAGAGAGAAACCTAAATGTGAAAGAGACACATGGATCGGTTGACTCCTGCATGCGCCCCGACCGACCGGGCCAGGGACAGTTCAGCTGGAGGGTCAACGCTGAACCACTGAGCCCGTCGGATGGGCCGGATCAATCATTCTTGAACTGTGAGCTCTTCAGAGTGGGGCAGAGAGGTGGTGGTTGTGGTGGGTGACAGACACCGCTGGCTCCTTGGGGACTGCACACTCCCCTGGGGGCGGGGGGCAGAGGAAGCTTGTCCACCTGTGGTGTCCTTGTCCTGTCACGGTCAAGTTGTTAGTCCGGGATTTTCAGGGACAGACCCACATGTCGGGTGGAGCCCAGGACAAAGTGGACAAAGGAGAGGCGCAAAAGGCAGGAGTGGTTTGGGAAGCTCTTGCAAAAGAGCCAGCAAACTTTTCTAAGAGCCAGATTGTGATTATTTTAGCTTTGGGGGCCATCCGGTTTCTGACACAGCTACCCAGCCTTTGTAGCTCAAAAGCTGACACAGACAGTTCGTAAACCTTATTTACGGATGCTGAAATTTGAATTTCATATAATTTTTACTTGTTGCGAAAGACTATTCATTTCTGATTTGTTTTAAAGGGGTTGTGGGCGGCGAGCTGGAGGTAAGTGTGTGAAAGGTCAGGCGCTGTCGTTTTTGTCACCTTTCTCAGCAGGCAGAGGCGTCAGACTTGGCAAGAGGTGGCCCCAGGCATCACACAGCGTTGCCCTGGGCTGGACCATCCCTGGAGCTGCTCAGTCCAGACCAGGGCTCTCCGTGGAGACCTGAATTCCTGCCCGGAGCACTGGGAAGAACAGGCTCTGGCCAGGGCGGGTGGGCAAACGGGAAGCGGAGGCCTCTGGGAGGGTGGATAGGCCAGGCCCTTTGCAGAAGCCTTGCAAGTTGAGTGCACGCCGGCTGGGGTTCAGGGGCCATCAGAACTCCTGGAAGATTGTTTTCAAAATAATCTGCAGCAGGAAGAAAAGACACAAGCCCCAGAATTGGGGAGGCTCTCCCAGGAGGAGTTTGATTAAAGAAACAGGCTGCATTTGTGATCATAGAAATGCAACTTATGAGTCTGTTCCCCCTCCCCTCAGGAATGTTCTAATGCAGTTCCCAACCTTATGCAGACTTACCTCCTGGTCCGTGTAGGACCCAAGAGGCAAGAAAGGCTTTATGTTTTTTATTTATTTGCTTTTTAATATGTTTTTTAAAAATTTATTTCAGAGAGAGGAAGGGCGAGAGAGAGATAGAAACATCAATGATGAGAGAGAATCATTGGTTGGCTGCCTCCTACACACCCCCTACTGGGGATCAAGCCCCCAACCTGGGCACATGCCCTGATCAGGAATCAAACAGGCAACCTCCTGGTTCATAGGTGGATGCTCAACCACTGAGCCACACCGGCCGGGCAAGGCTTTATGTTTTTAAACAGTTGAAAAGAAATCCCAAAAAATATTTTGGGATATGTCAAAATTATATAAAATTCAAATTTCACAGGGGTGTGTGTGCGTGTGTTGTTACTTTGTAAATTATATAATTATCTAACCACTATGCTCTATATTTGAAACTCATATAAAATAATACTGAATGCAACTATCATTGAAAAATAAAATTAAAAATAAATAATATAAAATCCAGATTTCAGCGTCTGTAAATAAAGGTTTCCTGGAGCCCAGCCATGTTCACTCATTTATGAATTGTTTGTGGCCACCTTTGAGCTACAACAGCAGAGTTGGATAGTTGTGTAGGAGACCGACGGCCTCCAAATCCTAAAATATTTATTTCTGAGTTTTTTCCAGAGATGTCTTTTAGGGTTGTTTGTTTTTCCCAGTTAAAAAGAGTAATACAGCCGTGGCCGGTGTGGCTGGGTTGGGTGTTGGCTCCTGCACCGAAAGGTTGTGGTTCGATCCCCAGCCCTCTCCCTTTCTCTCTCAGAAATCAAATAAAAACATATTTAAAATTTTTTTAAATATGTTTTAAAATTGTAATAAACATTTATACACAAATCTACCCATCCCTTCTCATGTGGAGTTGGCTTTGTTTTTATGCTGAGCCCCAGACAGGCTAATACCATCTGGTACCTGCCTCTCTCCCATCCACAGCCCCATGCAGACCCCACCTGTGTGCCCGGGACCAGGTTCTGCACATCGCCTGGGGCTGTTTCAGGGGAGGTGAAGCATAGGATGGGAAGCATGGCACCTCGATTCCTACCATGGGGTCCCCCAACCTCCTGGATGACCAAAACCAGCCGGGGCTCCTCTGTGCTCCCGCTTCCCTGCCTCTCACACGCAGGGGACACGGCAGGACCCGTGTCCTCTTCAGTAGGGGACATGCCCCACCTGCGTGAGCACATAGTCCCGCTGGGTTAGTTTCCAGACAATCTCGAAGTGATCCACGTCGTGGAGTTCTTCGAATGAGGCTCTCCACCCTCCTCGGCACAGCGTCTGGGTGGGAGACGGGAGGAAGGGGGAGCCTGAGGCCACAGGAGAGCAGGGAGGGCGCTCACCCTGAGCATCTGCCCAACGGGTGGCTGATGGGCTGGGCCATTCAGGGGAAGCAAAGGGAAGGATCCTGAGACCGCATGCCCCTCAACCTCCAGCCCAAAGCTGGGTGCCCTGGGTACCTGATAAAACTCCCTGGACTGTCGGTGGAACTCGGGGCTGTCGTGTTGGCCCACGATCACCAGCACGGGGCAGGCTGGATCCGCGGGCCGCGTGACCGTTGTCTCCAGGTACCGCTGTGGGCTGTTCCTCTGAGCATCCTCCCTGGTGCAGGGGGCGGGGCGGGTCAGAAGGCGAGGAGACTGGGCCTCACCCTTGCACCCCTTCCAGGTTCCGGCCAGTGGGGGGACGGAGGGACTCACGGGGTCATGTGGAGAGGGTCGTTCACAGAGGTGTACACAACGGGCTCCAGGTCATAGACCCCACTCACCAGGAAAAAACCTGGGAAGGAGAAACAGTCAGAGACCCTGAGACAAGTGGGGCCATCACTCTGCCCAGACTAGGTCTCCTGCAGGCACCAAATGGGCAAGACAGGGCCAGCCCAGGCTCCAGGGCCAGGGGGGCGAGACCAGAATAGGGGCAGAGAAGCAGCAAACAGGCCCTGCTCACAGCCTCGAAGGCCCCAGGTCAAGCCGAGCTCGCTGTTGGGATCTCAAGCAGCTGGTGCAGACCCCAGGCCCAGTGGGGGAGGTGCAGTCTGCCCAGCCAGGCTGCAGTCCCCACGGAAACCTTTGAAGTTGGGCGTGACTCCTCGCTCAGTCCAGTTAACCAGGAGCATCCAGCTGGCTAGGTGGGCCCCGGCTGAGTGTCCGCACAGGTAGATCCCCCTGGTGTGGGTCAGAGAAGGGAGCTGGGTTTGCATTCAGCTTCCCCAAACATCGGGCCAGCATCAAGGAGTCCCAGTTTGTCCCCTGCTCCACAGGCCAGAAGGGCAGCTGGGTTGCATTGAAGGGGCTGAACCCAGTGTCCTCCCCCTGCCCCCAGCATCTCCCGATGGAAGGAAACCCTGCAGCGATACCCACTCATTGCATGGATACCGCTTCTGCACAAACATGGTGCTCCAGGTCACCTGGTCCACCATCCGGTCCAGAGTACCTGCAGAGGGCATGCACCAGGTCCGGTTCCGTCAGGGGCCCGCTCCCCTCCAAAGCCTACCAGCCCCCGAACCTGCAAGACCACTCTCCTTACCTTTGGGGGCAATGTCATAACCCACTATCACCACGGCCACTCCCTGTGCTGTCAGCGAGTCGACCATGTAGGCCGATTCATCTTTACTGCAGAAAGACAAAAATGCAACAACCGGTGGCAACTCAGCCACCACACTGCTCCTGTGCCTTGTCCACCTGGAGCACCACCCCTCTGTGACCCCGTGTAGTGTGCTTAAGAAGGTAGGCTCTGTCCTAGCCACATGACGTGAGAGCTACAGGACCAGGGGGTCTTCATTTAACCCCTAAGCCTGGTTTCCTCATCTGTGTAATTAGGCTCTTCCTCTCAGGTGCTGGTTTTGAGAACTGAAGGAGATCAGACATGTAGAGAATGTCACCTGGCAACCAACGGGTTGCCACAAGCCAAGGAATGCCTGGAGCCACCAGAAGCAGGGAGAGGCAAGGACAGGTCCTCCCCTAGGGCCTTGGGAGGAAGCGTGGCCCTGCTGATGCCTCCATCTCAGGGCTCTGGCCCCAGAACTGTGAGAGGATACATTCCCGTTGTCGCAAGCTCCTCCAGTTTGTGGTCTTTGCTGCAGCAGCCCCAGGAAACTGATGGGCCAGGTAAAGATGAGTCTCTCTTTGTCTCTACTCATCCAAACCTGCTGACGCACCTTCCAGTCTGCCAGTATCCTCCGTGGATGAACATAAAGAAAGGCAAGGCTGTAAGACAAAACACGGGGTGTGGGCTGAGGCCTGGCACCCAGCCGAGCTCTGCGAGGCACCCTAGCCCCTCTGCTCACCTTCACACGCTGCTTCGGGGAAGTAGATGTCCAGTTTCTCCCCTTCACCGTCTCCATAGGGGACATCCAGCAGGCTCCTCCGGGTGGCCCAGGCCCTGTTGGTGGCTGTCTCGGGAAACGGACAAGTAACTGTCAGCGTGAGCTTGGGGAACACAATTCCTATTTTATTTCAGGTAGAAAGCTTTCTGCTAAAAGCCCCTTTGGGTTGACCAGCTGCCAATGCTTCCCTGGGTCCTCATGGGCCTGTGGGCTCTGAGCACCACGTGTGTGTGTGGTCACAAAGGGACCAGACTGGCCCATGGGACCGACACTATCTGTGGACGTCTGCCTGTGAGTGAGCTTCTGAATTGCTTTTTCAGAGAATGGAAAGGGGAGTGTGAGAGAGAGAGATACAGCGATGTGAGAGCGACACATCGACTGGCTGCCTCCCCCACGAGCCCCAACAGGGCCGGGGATTGAGCCCCCCACCAAGGTGCATGCCCTTGGCTGGGATTGAACCTGAGACCCTTCAGCCTGGGGGTCAAGGCTCTAACCACTGAGCAAACTGGCCAGGGTCAGAGGCACCAGTTTGATCACAACTTTAGAACATGCTTATTCTGTGTGTTACACTTTGTTACACGCTCTGGGAAGTAGAAACTTTTCCAAGTATTTAGAAAAGCAGTCTTCTAGGGAAACGTGATACAAACTCACTTGAAATAAACAGAGAATGAAACAATGTATAGATGTGTGTGTGTGTGTGTGTGTGTGTGTGTGTATGTGTGTGTGTGTGTAATTGGGCATCCAGATGGGAGAGGTCAGAGGGCTGTGAAAGTCAGCTGGCACTGGAGAAAGAGGAAGGGTTTGAAGGGAACTAAGGGAATTGTAGGTCTGGGTACAACACCACAGCGAAGCTGGGGGAGGGCGGGTTATACTGGTTACTACATTGGGGTATGTCTCCTACCCCTGCTCTATTCGTCCCCTCACTTTTCATGCTCGATACACGTTTCCTCTGGCTCGTGGCCTGCCTGTCGCCCTCCCTGGAACATAAGCTCTGTGAAGACAAGGGCTTGGCTTCCTTCCCTGTACACCCAGGACCCGATACATGGTAGAGACTTTAAAAAACCGTGTGCAAGCCCTGGTCGGTTTGGCTCAGCGGTTAGAGCGTCGGCCCTCCGGCCGAAGGGTCTGGGGTTTGATTCCAGCCAAGGGCAGGTACCTCAGTTGCGCAGGTGCGATCCCTGGCCCCCATCGGCGGGACGTAGATGTTTCTGTCTCTCCCTCTCCCTTTTGCTCTGTGAGGACCCACCAAGACAGAGGCAGGCCCCCAGGCCCCGGGGCCGGACAAAAGGCATACATGAGTGACTCAGTAAACTGCAGAGGGTGGAGGCAGTTCCAGGAATTAAATTGGTGGGTTTGACGAATACCAGGTGCACTCCAGCTTCAGGCACCTGTAGTTGAGAAACGTCCTGAGCCCACCCTTCCTAAAGAATTTATAACCCATGTAATTTTGTAACTGACAATGATCGCTTGCTCACTGTAGCCCTATATAAGCTTGTGGGAAATTTAGATCGGGGTTCGACTCAGAATTCCACTGCGTTGGATACAACCGAACCCCAGCTAGCTGGAATAAAAGTCCCTTTTGCTGTTACATTATCAGCTCTGGAGTGATTGTCTTTCCGCCGCATAGGGGATCTGATTCTCGGACATAACAGCTCTAAAAAAAAAATATCCTCCAGTGAGGATTAACCAAAAAAGGCTTTTTGGAGAGCTCTCCCAGTCAGTACACAGACAGCTTCTTCAGCCTTTCCTTTTTTAAAAACAGTTCATTAGTATTTCATCCCATGGCTGCATATTAATTTATTTAAACCAGTCAGGCCACTTGCTTAGGACAGGCTGCATATTAATTTATTTAAACCAGTCACACCACTTGCTTAGGACAAACAGACCACAAACTGATCGATCCTCAAGGAATTCTCTTGCCCCCACCCCCATCCCCAAGCTGATCCTAAATCCCGAGTCTCCTCCTGACCCCACCGAGACCACCCTGGACGCCCTGGCTTCTCCCCTGGACGGCAGCAACAGCCCCTCACTGTCCTCCGGCTTCCACCAGCATGCCCGCCGGCCACATGTGTGACAGTCACCACGTCCTGTAGGTGCTCAGCTCAAATCCACCCGGGGCTCCAGCCTTAGTCGGCTCCTGCCGCTGTAACAAATACCATAGAGCGGGGGGCTTGGGCCACAGACATTCACTGCTCGAGCTCTGAGCCCTCTCCCTCCCTGGGGAGGCAGGCTCGCTGGTGTCTCTTCTAACAGTCCTCCAGGATCAGGAGGACCCTACACGTCTTTTTTTTCCTTTTTTAAAAAATTTTTTAATAGATTTCAGAGAGAGGAATGGAGTTGGAAAGAGAGATAGAAGCATCAATGATGAGTCACTGATCGGCTGCCTCCTGCATGCCCTCTGCTGGGGATCCAACCCCGCAGCTGGGGCCTGTGCCCTGACTGGGAATTGAAGCGTGACCTCCTGGTTCATAGGTTGATGCTGAGCCACGCCAGCTGGGCTAGAGCTATATTTTAATTTTTATTCTTATTTTTTTATTATTCTTATTTTTAAATATATCTTTATTGATTTCAGAGAGGAAAGGAGAGGGAGAGAGATAGAAACATCAATGCTGAGAGAGTCATTGATGGAGCCCACAACCCGGGCATGTGCCCCGACCGGGAATCAAACCCTGATCGCCTGGATCCGAGGTCGATGCTTAACTACTGAGCCACGCCCGGCCGGGCTAGAGCTATATTTTTAAAATCAAAATTAATGCCACAAAAAGTCCCCGATGGACAAAATGTCAGCATTTGAAGTAGAGACAGGCTCCACCCTCCCAGGCCTGGCTCTGCTCACTCGCCTGGCCCTAACGAAGATGCTGCTCGTGGATGAGACGGGTCTGCTGCACCCGCGGCACCTCGGGGCCAGCCGGGGCATCGGGAAAGGGAGGCGGGAGGAAGAACTGAAAGCTGACTACAGGGCTATGGAGAGCGGCTCCTTAGAGAGAGTCTCTGCGGGTGACGGCAGCACCCTGGTCTCGGCTCTTGCTGCTTACGACTCCCTTTCTCAACAGGGTTAGCTCTTCCCCAAGACGAGGGAGAGAGACAAACAGATTTTCTCCAAACTCATGCAGGTGCCTCTGCCCACTCAAATATTTACTGAGCAAACAGAGGTGCATTTGGCACAGAGCTGGGCATGGCAGGGAGCTCTGAAGAGCCCAAGAGGGGACAGGGCAGGTGCTAAAACAGGCCCCCAAAGCCTGTGCCTCCCGCTGGGTTATCTCACGTTGGAGAAGCCACCAGCCCCGGGAACTCCGATCGGTCCGCTCAAACGAAGCAGATTTGCCAACATCTGATTTTCCCAACCGACCAAGCGAGAGGCTGGCTGCTTCCTTGCTCACATCTCCCCCTGAAGCCTGCTTCCCAGCCCAGCCCAGTGCTCCACCAGCGTTAAAACGATGGGGCAGAGCTCTGCAAACACGGGACAGGGATGGGAATGAACCTGGACACTTCGCCAGCTTGCAGGTCCCCAAAGCCCTGATTTCTTTGGAGAAAAAAGGAGGCCTTTCTTTTTTCACTTCCCCTCCCAGTGCCACTGTGTCATGTGGCCTTAAGGCCTGGGCACGGTTGGTTGAGTGGGAGGGCAATGGGGGAGCCAGGGCTCCCTGGCGCCGGACCTGAGCCTGTGAGGCGGCTCCCGCAGTGCCTGGGCTTTGGGAACCGCCCTGAAGCCTGGGCTGTGCCTCGGCTCCTCCCCCCACCCTGTGCATTCCAAACCACAGCCAACTGCTAAAGTCCAACCAAAGTGGCCACGGAGAGGTCCCCGCTACCCTCTTTTCCTATCTGTGAGTAGGTCCTCATGGCTTCCTCCGCTCCCCGTCGGACGACCCATCTGCTGGGGCTGTACTGCTTCTCCAGCTCCTGCGGGACACAGACACGGGCTCCGTGAGACCTTGGTTCTCCACCCAGGGTGGCCCACCCTCCACAGGCCTGGATGCTCCTCTGCCTTGAGAAGCCCCCTCCCCAACATCTCAGGCTCTCACAGGTGCCCTCAGCTTCCGCCAAGCCCTTCCATTCTGCAACCTGGCAACCCCTCCCCACTCTCTCCCACCAATTAACTAGGTGCTTCAGATACAACATCACAGACGCCCTCAGATCCGTGGTCTAGAGAGACAATCATGCCTGTAACCAGCAAACAGCCTTAAAGGGAAGATGGGTTCCCATAAATGTGTCCCGATGAACGCCAGCAGCTCAGACCAGGAGTGGCCATGGAGCTGGGGTGGCCGCTGCAGAGAAAGTGAGGTGGAGCCCATCTTCCCCGAGAGGGTTCGATTCTGGCTGCAAGAGGACACAGCGCAGTCGAAAGTGCAGAGGTGATAAGGCAGGAATTGAAGGTCAGTTTGGAAATGCTGGCCGGCCAGATTGCTAAAATACAGAGGTGAGGCTGGGGAGCTGGGGCCGGAGGACAGCAGGTCTTGGATGCCAGGCGAAGATGTCCAGACTTAATAAAGAAAATAACAAAGTTCCGGGAATTGGAGCAAGGGCACAAAGGAGGATGGGTAATGGCTGGACTGGGACGTCGGTAACGGGGCGGCCTCATGGAAAGGTCTTGGGCTCTGGAGTCAGGTGGGTTCCGTCGCTTATAGGTTGTTTTACCCTGGACCACTTACAGTCTCGGGGTCTCAGTTCTCCCGTCCATATAAGAGACTTAATAACAGCAGCCTCACAAGGTTAGAAGACGTAAGGCTTGTAAACCAAGTAACGCCAACCGCTCAGATGTGGGTTAGCTGCTCTTCCTGTTGAACAGGTCTCCTGGCCTGGGGTCTTTGGACCGTCTATGCCTGTAGATGTGATTGCCTACAGGGAGTTGGAAGCTGTGCCTGGCACCCCCAAGCAAGGCCTGGGGGGCAGATCCAGGTGCGCACACCAGGACAGGGTCCCGGCCTGCGGGCTCGGGCTTGGGATTCCAGCTGGTGCCCCGAATTGACCTATTCATCTTCATGGCTATTATTTATGACAGTGATATTGCAATGGATTTCTGATGGCCCTCTGATATTGTAGGGGTGTGTGGGGGGGAGGGTGTGCCTGCGACTATGAGAGAGACAGACAGTGGGGCTTCTTAGGCGCAGGCGTGGTCTCGCAGGGCTTCTGAGCTTCCTATTTAGAACTTGCACCGAATCAGCTCTGAGCTACACGCCTCAGCCCCGGCCTCCCCCTGCAAACCACCTACCTCTTTAGACATCAGCTTCCCGGGAGCCTCGCCCCCGCGGCCCTTCGGGGCGCATCCATGCAGATCAGCTTGCGCCATGAGCACTGCTTGTCCTGGACAGACCCAAGAGGAGATGCTCAGGCCAGGCCCCGCCCCGAGCCCCGAGCCCCGCCCCCGAGCCCCGCCCCCAGCCCCGCCCGGTGACCTGAGCTTTTCCGGGGTCCGCCCACGAAGGCCCCGACTGGCTGCGTTTGAATTTCCCGCCAGCGCGGCTCGGCGGTTGCGCGCGGACCTGGGATCCGGGCGGTCAGGGCTCGGTTCCCGGCCGGGGCACGTGCCCGGGCTGCGGGCTGCAGCCGACTCATGACTCCCGTGTCATTGGTGTTTCTCTCTCTCTCTCTCTCCCTCTCCCTTCCTCTCTCTGAAACCAATAATGATATAGTTAAAAGATCGTAATAATTCTCCCGCCAGCGCCGCGGGAGCGCAGCGATTGGCCCGCGCGCGCAGCGATTGGCGCGCTCGCGGCGGATAAAGGCGGACGCGCGGGAACCCCCCCGCCCCCCGAGCGCCATGAGCTGCGTGAACCTGCCCGCCGTGCTGCCCGGCTCCCCCAGCAAGGCCCGGGGGCAGATCCAGGTGCGCGGGCTCGGGGTCCGGGTCGGGGTCGTCGCCGGTCCCCCCCTCCCCCCGCATCTGTGCGCAGCGGGGGTCCCGAACTGACCTCTCCTTCTCTCCTAGGTGATCCTCGGACCTATGTTCTCAGGAAAAAGGTAAAGGCCTCGCGGGGCGGGGGGGAGGGTCCGGGACCACCCACCCGGGGTCCTGGTCAGAGCCCCCTCCTCTAGTGTAGCCCCCACTGCCAGGCCCTGCGTCCCCGCCCGGCCGCCTTCCCGCCGGGACACCCTCCGCGCGCCCCCGGGGCGCCGCGCCTTCCCGCTGCCTGGTCCCGGAGGAGGCATCTCTGCCCGCCCGGGTCCGAGTCTTCTGAGAATCGGGCCGCTGGGGGCAGGCCCTGTGCCTCCCGCAGGATCTGCGCCTCCTTAAGAGGAGACCCTCCTTAGGTGGCCCCCCAACGTCCTGTCCACGCTGAGCTCAGCCGCGCGTCTTTGCTTCCCAGACGCTCCTCCCATGGGATAGAACCGGAGGAGCTGGGGCTAGGGAGCCCCTCGGAAACTCCCTGGCCCTTTTGTATGTGACCCTGGGGAACACTCCAGCCCCAATCCCTGGCCCACAAGGGTGAGGCTCAGGGTGGGCTCTTGGACCCAGCAGAAAGCTTTTGTGAAGTCAGCTCGGACTGTGAAGAGCTCTGGGAGGAGATTACCTGTGCCCTGTTCCCAGAGTCCTGAGAAACTTACCCCTCCATTCCTCCCCCCACCCCAGGCCCCCAGGCACACTTGCTAACATCCCTCTCTGGTCTAGACTCCCCTCCTCACTGGCCTCTCCCATGCTCCGCCCTGCGGTCTTTCTGTCCGTCAGCGCGTGTCTGTAAGCCCCTAGAAGGTGGTGGGGAGCCTGGCCTGGGCTGATGGTCCTCCTCGCCTGTCCTCCTGCCCTGGGCCTCACCTGCCGCTCTGCCTCTGCAGCACTGAGCTGATGAGACGGGTCCAGCGCTTCCAGATTGCCCAGTACAAGTGCTTGGTGATCAAATACGCCAAAGACACGCGGTACAGCAGCAAGTTCTCCACGCATGACCGGTCAGTCCCTGCCCCTTCCCTCCTGTCCTGACACCCCATCTGAGCGGCCGGTGAAAATTCACAGAGCACAGACCTGCTGTCAGAGCGCTTTAGTGGGCTGGGGAAGAACACAAGTGCCTGGCACTGAATGTCCCAGTCGGCAAACTTTGCAGGCTGCTTGGCCCAGTGGTAGCTGGGGATTTTGCCTTTCACAGGGCTCTAGCCCAGTGGTTCTTAACCAGGGGCGATTCTGTCCCCCAGAGTCCATTTGGCAACATCTGGAGATGTTTTCAGTTTTCACAACTGGTGGAGGGGCTAGGGATGCTGCTGGGCATCCTGCAATGGGCAGGGCGGCCCCACGACACGGTGACCCGCACGGTGGTCAGTGGCGCCTGCCGGGGTTGAGAGCCCTGCTCTGGAGCTGATGCTTATGCAGACGTTGCAGGCTGGTTTTGTTTGGCCTTCACGTTGGTTTTTATTTAACTGTTCGGTTGGCTGGTCCTCCCCGACTCCTGTGGTCTTGTGGCCTTCACGCGTCCCTGTTTTATGTTTATCGGTCTGCAACCTGAGGCCCGGGTTCAATTTCGTTCCCTCCTGCCCCCTCCTTGGCAGCAGACTGGGGCCTGGTGTTTCTGAGCTTCTCGGTCCCCCAGACTTGTCCACCTGAGCCCCCGGCAGGCAGCCAAGCCATGCCGTGGGAGCCTGGGGTTTCTGAGGCCAGATGGGTAGTGGGGCAGAGAGTGCCAGGGACTTGGAGTTAAGTGTCTGGAGTTAGAGTGACGTTCCGAGCTGTGCTGTCTGACGCGGGTCCACTCATGCCTCCCAGTTTGCTTCCCGGTTCCTAAAACGTGTCCCCCGCACAGGACCGGGTGCATCCAGGGAGGACCGTAAAAGCAGAGCAGGCAACCCTGCAGTGATTAGAGGTTCCGTTCTGGAGTCAGTCAGATCAGGGTTAAATTGAGCTCTGGCTGAGTGTCACAGTCCTGCAGGGGCGGTGACTGAGTGCTTGGCAGGCGTGACGGAGCTCCCAGAAGCTCCCAGTTCCTGCCTGCCGCTGGAACAGGATTGCTCCCTGCCCGCCCTCTGCTTTTCGCCCTCTGCTTTTCTCTATCTCCTGGTGGGAGGGGTGATTTAAAATGCGCAAAATAGTAGGAAGATGGCAAGATAGTAAGGTAATAACTAAGCTGTGAAGCGCTTTATGTTTTTATAAATGCAGCTGCAAGCTGCTGAGCCTTGGGGAGACTGCCAGCTCCCCTGAGGGCCAGCTCAGGAGCAGGCAAAAGTGGAAACAGAAGGAATCAACATTGTAGAAACACAAAGAAACTGTTTAAAAGGGGAGAGGCCAAAGAACAGCATTCCTCTTCCAAAGGCTCTCTGGCTGTGGGGGCCAGGGTGTCATTCCCACCCCTTGGCCTTTTCAAACTGCTGGGTAGGACTGCCCCCGGGACCCGAGAGACAGCAGGTTGAGTCCTGGCTCTGCCAGTGAATCACTGTGATCGAGGAGAAATCCCTTCATTGGCCTGAGCCGCCAAGGGGAGGAAAATCCCCTAGGTCACCGAGCTCATTGCTGTTGGAATCCGGGCTTAGCTCTGCCCGGGCATGTAGGATTCGCCCAGAGCCAGGGCCAGTGGTCTGCCCGCGGCCGCCTCACAGCCTTCCTGGGCCTTGGGTGTTTGCCTCGTGAGTCCCTTCAACCAAAGGAAAAAAAATACAAAATATTTTACGACTGCACTGATATGAAGACAAATGTAATACAAAGCTGAGTTCTATTTATTCTCCTGATTTTTACTTATTTAAGAAATATATTTTTTCCATTGCTTTTCAGAGAGAGTGGGAGAGAGAGAGGAGAGAGAGAGAGAGACATCGAATGTGAGAGAGACATCGATTGGTTGCCTCCCGCATGCGCCTCCAACCAGGTATCCAGCCTGCAACCAAGGTGCATGCCTTTGGCCAGAATTGAACCCGGGACCCTTCTTCAGTTTGCTGGCTGACTCTCTAACCACTGAGCCAAACCAGCCAGGGCATATTCTTCTGATTTTTAAATGAAATGAAAAAACATTTTTGTTGGCCCCTAAAATTACCATGGGCCTGGACACTGCCTAAGGAGGTCCCCTTGCCTGCCCTGGGCCCTGAGCAGAAGCGGAGGAGGGCCATACGTCAGCGGCATCGCCCATTTCTAGTCCTGAGCTGCGGTGAAATAGTTTGTGTAGAAGAACCAGTTTCCCACACGAGGGCCCTTCATCTCCCCAGATGCCTGGCCTGGGTGCTGAGGTCGCCCCCCTCCAGGCAGACATGGCAGCCTGTCCTGCCAGCAGAGGTGGTCGCCAGCGCTGGCCCCGGCCCCTGCCTTCCGGCTCCGGGCTCCTGGGTGCCCCCGGCCTGCTCATGCTCTGGCCTTCTCCCCCAGGAACACCATGGAGGCGCTGCCTGCCTGCCTGCTGCAGGACGTGGTCCAGGAGGCCATGGCCGTGACCGTCATAGGCATCGACGAGGGGCAGTTTGTAAGTTGGCTTGTCCTGGCCTCGGTCTTCCTGGGAGGCCCCCCGGCTGTTCCCCTTTCTCATCTTTATTTTGTTCTCTGGGTTAAGCTGGGCGGCAAATGGTAGGCTGACCGTTTTCCTTGTTTCTTGGGAAATGCATCGGCCCTGCTGTAGGGATGAGGTGGTCACTGTCACCCTGTAGCTTACTGTCTGAGCGGATCAGCCCTCTGCTCTCAGAACAGCGTGTCCCAGATGTTTTGTTTTAATTTCTCCTGTTCCGTGTTCCGGGCACCTTCTAATCGTGAGCGCTTGCGGCTTGGTTTCTGTGCTCCAGGCACGGCGTACCAGCGTGGGGGGTTTTGAGGGCCATTTTCCAATTTGGGGATTTCTGGTTAGCTCCGTTTTTATATCTGCCACTCATCTGTATATAACAATTTGCTTTTTTATTTTTTTAAATATATCTATTGATTTCAGAGAGAGAAAGAGAGAGAGAAAGAAACATCAATGATGAGAGAGTAACTGATGGGCTGCCTCCTGCACGCCTCCCAGTGGGGATCGAGCCCGCAACCCGGGCCTGTGCCCTGACCGGGAATCGAACCAAGATCTCCTGGATCCTAGGTCGACGCTCAACCGCTGAGCCACGCCGGCCAGGCGCTGTTTTGTTTTTTTAATGGATGCTGGTCTACACGCATCCTGTTCGGACTGCGTTTCTCTCTGATTCCTACTGTGGCTGACATCCTTCTCCACGCTTCTTAGCCACTTGCATTCGTTTCTCCGTGGTCAGTGACCTGTTAAGGGCTTGCCCCCATTTCTCTCTTGGTTTGTCCTTTATCTAGTGGACGTGCCATACCCAGTGCCGCTCGGTCATGTGCTAGAAATATTTCTTCCCTGTTCATCTGCCGTTGGGTGCTGTCTGGCCTTCCCTTTAGCCTTTCACCATTCGCCGTTGAATGTTTTACTGCCACCTCCTTCATTCCTGTCCTTGGTGGCCTGTGTGCCCTCAATGCCAGCGTGGCTGCCAGGAAGCGGAGCCAGAGGTCGTTCGGCTGCCACCTGAGCCGGCCAGCTCTCGGGAACACGATGACGGGGGTGCAGACCCACCTCCAGGCCCCCTGGTCTCGCCTTTGGCTTCTCGCCCCCATCAGACCCTGTTCCGGAAGTGGCTCGCTGCAGGTCCCCGGGGGTGCAGAGGGGCCCAGGAGCCCCAGTGGGCAAACTCATCACAGTCTTCCTCTGCTACCTGGACCCCATACTGCAGTTTTCTGTTTACCAAGGAAGCTCCACAGTTACTAAGTACTTTGGGGTCCCGTTGTAAACATCACCTGTATTAATTAGTGCTCCAGCTGCCATAAGGAGCGCCTCAGCCTGGGACGCCTGGACAACTGAAATCTATTTTCTGACAGTTCTGGGAGCCTGGTCACGTGGGCGGGGCTGGCTTGGTCTGAGGCGGGGAGGGGTTT
The DNA here is from genome assembly GCF_964146895.1 of Miniopterus schreibersii. Lineage (NCBI taxonomy): Eukaryota > Metazoa > Chordata > Mammalia > Chiroptera > Miniopteridae > Miniopterus > Miniopterus schreibersii. The sequence goes on from NC_138116.1 coordinate 2,263,449, forward strand.
TTGTTCCAGGCCTCTCCCCTTGGCCTGTGGACGGCTGTCTCCTCCCTGCCTGTCTTCACACCTTGGTACCTCTGTGCGTGTGGTGTCTCTGTCCACATACCCCTTCTCATAGGGACCCCAGTCATTGATCGGGGCCCACCCTGCTGACCTCAGTTTAGCTGGAGGACCTCTGCAGGGACCCTGTCTCCAGATAAGGTCACGTTCTGAGGTGGTGGGGGTTAGGATTTTAACGTATGAATTTGGGGGGGCGGGCGGGGACACGATTCAACCCAAAACATCACCTAAAATACTAATGGCAATAAATACCAGCAACTAGTTACCAGTGGACGTTTGAAATGCAGCAGATAACCTGGGCGACTCTGTCCTTACCTCTGATGACTCAGGAAGCCCTGCAGGGGCCCAGGGTTCTCCGGGTGGGCGTGGCATGTGAACAGGACAAAGCCTCCGGGGTAGAAGAACCTGCTCCTTCTGGGCATCAGTGTCGAGAGTGGGCGACCGAGGACCCTCCTAGTGTCCAGAGACCCTGGTGTGCGAGGGCCTGTGTCCTGACCTGTCCCGGAGTGGAGGGCGGCCGTGCTGCTCCAGGTGGAAGCTCACTCTCTCCTCCGCCCGCTCTCCAGTTCCCTGACATCGTGGAGTTCAGCGAGACCATGGCCAACGCCGGGAAGACCGTGATCGTGGCTGCACTGGATGGGACCTTCCAGAGGAAGGTGAGGCATCAGGTCCAGGTCCTGGGGTGGGATCCCGGAGGGAGGAAGGGGCTGGGCAGGCACAGGGCAGGGCACACTGACCAGGCGGCCCAGCCAGGGCTCCCTGGATGGCTGGGCCTTGCAGAGCCCAGGCTCTGGGCCAGACCCAGCGCCCCGGGGAGCGTGTCCATCCGGGACCTCGTGCCCTCTGCAGCAGGGCCTGTTGTTCAGGGGGCAGGGAGAGCAGGGGTCAAGGCAGCTTCCTGGCTTCAGTGCTTGCGGGTCCGAGGATGTCGACGGCAGGCCCCTCAGTCTCCCCCGTCCCCCCGCGAGCAGGCTTTCGGGGTCATCCTGAACCTGGTGCCCCTGGCGGAGAGCGTGGTGAAGCTGAACGCCGTGTGCATGGGGTGCTTCCGAGAGGCCGCCTACACCAAGCGCCTGGGCACGGAGAAGGAGGTAGCTGCCCCCCCGCACCCGCACCCCTGCGAGGGGCGCTGCGCCCCTGCGTGCGCGCAGGCTGAGCGCAGGCCCCTTGGTGTCCCCCGCGCCAGGTGGAGGTGATCGGAGGCGCCGACAAGTACCACGCCGTGTGCCGCCTCTGCTACTTCAGGAAGGCGCAGGGCCCGCCGGACACCCGGGAGGACAAGGAGAACTGCCCGGCGCCGGCCAAGCCCGCGGAGGCGGCGGGGGCCAGGAAGCCCTTGGCCCCGCACCCCGTCCTGCGCTGCGGCCTGGCCAGCTGAGCCGGGAGCCCGCGCCCCCTGGCGGCCACCTGCCGCCCGCGCGCCCGCCGCGGGAGGCCGGGGACTTTCCTGCCCACAGCGCCCTCTCCCGGCCGGCGGCCCCGGCTCCCTCGTCGCTCGCCCACCTACCGGCCGCTCTCGGTTCCCTTCCCGGCCGCGGGTCCACCCGTGATCCGCCGCAGGCTGGAGCTGGCGCCGCGCGGTGGCTCCGGCTGTGGCCTTGGCAGCCCCCCCCCCCCGCCGCTCCTTCTTCTTTGGGGTGCCAGGCAGGCCACATGCTGTTGTGACATCAGCGCCGGTGCTGGCAGCTTCCCCTTCTGCGGCTTTCACCTCGAGTTTCTGTTCTCGCTGGCAAGTCCCGGACCAGCAGCAGCCGCCTGGCTCAGCCCCGAGTCTCATTCCACACAAGGCTTCCGTCCTCTGCCTGGAGTGGGCCCCCCGGGTCCAGGGATGGCTGGACCTGGGCCTTCTTCCGTCCCTCTGGGCTGCAAGTCCTTCCCACTCCCGTAGTGACTTTCTCCAGATTTACAGCCTCGGTCCCCTGGGTGACACGTTCTGGGCTGGGGCTCAGGTCCCAGGGGAGAGTGGCTCCTCTTTTAAGAGGGGGGTGAGGCAGGGGGAGTCGGGGACGGGTCCCCGATTCTTCTGTTGTAGTGTGTGAAGTTAATAACGAACACTAAAGCAGACCCGTTGGTGGAAGCCGTTTCTCTTTAACCACCTGGGATGCCCCAGGCTGCACTGCAGACGCAGAGCCAGCTGGCTGGGGGTTCCTTCCCGATCTTTTCCTAGTGCTGCTGCTCTCAGCCGCCACCCTTTTGACTGAGAAGTTTTCACGAAGCATTTGCTTGTCCTGTCCAGCTGAGTTTTAGGACAGAATGGGTGAACAGAGGAGCCTGGGGCCCCGAGTCGGAAAGATGAGGCCATGCTCAGGGCTGTCAGCTGGGGCTGTGGGGTCAGGTTCTGTTTGTGAAACAGACACTTGGCAATTCAGGAGCCAGGAAAGTGAGTTCAGCTGTGCCTCGGGAGGCTCACGGGAGGCAGTTTGCCAGGGTGGGGGCGGGTCTGGGCTGCAGGTGCGCCCCCTGCACGTGGGGTCAGGGGCCGGGGTTACACCAGGGTGTCCCACAGTGGTGAGCCTGTAACTCAGACCCCTACAGGTTTTTACTAGGGATTTTGAAATGATTGGGGCCCACTTTTAACAGCTACCTCTGTCCTTGCTCAACAGGGAAGCTGGGAGCTGCAGCAGGGCCCTTGCCTCTCCCGAGGGGGTAGGGGGGCTGGGTGGCCAAGCCTACTCCCTGCCACGTCCAGCCTGGGAAGGGTTTCTGGGGTGCTGAGCCCTGTCTGCAGGAAGTAGAGGACCCTGGCCTTGACCAGGGTGCCCCTCTCCTGTGAGGGTGGGAAGGCGAGGGTCGCTGGGAGAGGGGCATTCAGAGGGCCAGCACCTAGGTGCCTCCACCAGAACTAGCGAGGGCGCAGCAGGACGCTGGCAAGGCAGCCCAGAAACCCGTCCTGTTTACAAGCTGAGCACAGCTGCTATTTTAAGATGCTGATGGAAGGCGGTGTGAGGAATGAGACCCCAGGCGGGGAGAGGGCGGTCACTAGACACCCTGGAGGGGCAGCGTGACACAACTTCTTTCAAAATGCCAGTTCCGTACCCGCCCCCCCCAGGGTGCAGGGTGACCCCCAGAGTGGAACTTCTTTCTCCTACTGAGGCCCAACCAATGACGAGATTATGAATGAGAAAAACATTTATTCCATCTCAAAACCAGTCTAACAGAATCTGAGGGGGCTGGATGTCTTCCCCCAAAGCTTTTTAATACATTCAGAACAGCCTGGGGGCGGTGGGCACACCCCACCCCACCTACCTAAGAGTGGCAGAATATTTACATAAAGCTGGGTGTTGTCAGGCAAAGCCCCTCCCAACTGTGGGGTGGGGCGGGGGGATGGCAGGAGCACGGGGCAGAAAGTGTTGCCCAGTGGCCCCTGGGGTGGGCACCAGCCCTGCCCCATGGCTGGCAGGAAGAAGGCCCAGAGGCACTGGCACAGAGTAGTGACCTTGATCCAAGAGCGAGCAGACCCTGCCCTCTAGGGCAGGTGGGGGAGGGGGCACAAAGGAGCCAAGGGGCGGGAAGAGACCTGAGTGAGGAGGAAGGGAGACCCAGCCCCACACCAGCAACAGCAAGTGGGATGCCCCCCAACCTCATCTTTGGCAGAGAACCCCAAATCACTGGTCACCGGGGCCTGGCTCCTTATGGGCTTGGGACAAACTAAGGCACTTGTCAGATAGCTGTCAGGCACTTAGAGCTACAGGCTGGGGATCATGAAAAGCAATGAAAAAAGTCTAGCTAAAAACCATTTTCTAAAAAATGCCCTTGAGAAGGGGTGGGTGCAGCCCATGGGCATGGGCACTCTGGGCACGGGAGGCAGGGGTTCTCCAGCCTGTGTGTGGGCTCAGGACAGGTCCCGCAGGACCAGAGGGGCCAGCAGCTCCAGGAGGCACGCCTTGTGGGAGGAGTTCAGGACTGAGGGGTGGCCCCCCGGGCACCCTCCCTGCGCCCTTTACCATCCCTGCTGCGGCTCAGTACACAGGGGGTGGCTGGTAGCCCTCGGTGGTCTCGGCATTCTGGGTGAAAGGCGGCTGCTGGTAGTTGTCCACAGCGGGGCCTGGGTAGGAGGCATAGGCCGTGCTGGGGTCTGGAGTGGGGTCCACGTAGTTCTGGAGGAAGTCGTCTACCCCGGCCTTGTAGCGCTGGTAGGCCAGGGAGGCCAGCAGGCTCTGCAGGGAGTCCCAAGGCTAGGTTAATCCACCACCCTTCTCAAAGTCCCCCCCACCCTTCACCAGGGACAATGACCGGGCCCACTGGGCCCACCTACCCAGGAGAAGATGGAAAAGAAGCTGAAGGTGATGGCTGCTCGGGCCGAGTCTGCTCCCACCAGCACATCTCCCGGCTGGGTGGCTGCCCACTGGTTGGTGAGGAAGCAGAAGCCCACGAACCACAGGAAGGTCCAGAGACCTGGGGAGAGAGCCAGGAGGGCAGCGTCAGCCCCACGGGGGAGGCAGGCATCTCCCAGAAGCCTCCAGGAATGGAAAGGGCACTGAGGCAGAAGCCCGGGTGGAGACAGGATGGCATGTCCGGAGGCCAGGCTCCAAAGCCCCACGCTCGTCACTGAGCACCAGTGGGTTTTGGATGGTTAGCAACCCTGTGCACGAGCCTGTCTGCTCGAGCGGGACCTGTGCCTCTGCTCCCCTCCAGGGGGCTCCGAGGCCCCGTACGCACAGGACCCTGGAGCTTTTGGGAACACCGCCCTCTCCTATTCACCTCCCGGGAGCCACGGAGGTGCCACGGGCAGGTACCTGAGAAGAGCAGGTCGCTGATGACCAGGTACTTGCGGTCAACGGCGTTGCTGATCTGGGGGAAGTAGACGTCGACCACGAGGAAGAAGGCGCAGGCCAGGAAGGCCAGCACCCCGATGGCACTGCCGTAGCGGCAGGCGTCCTCGTTGTGGTTGAACACGCAGTACCTCTGACTGGAGGCGTGGGTGTTGCTGTAGCCCTCGCCCAAGATGCAGGAGAACACTATTATGGCGAAGACCTGGGGGCAGAGGCGGGGAGGGGCTGAGTGGCCACGGGCAAACCCCACGGGCCATGCACAGCGGGGGACCCTGGCCTCGCCCGCTGCCGCTGTCCCCCTTTAGGAGGTCTGCATCAAAGCCCCTTCGGAACCTGGGGAGCGAGCTGATGGGCAAGTTGCTTCCTGGTGTGCGGGGGGCCTTCGTTCTCACTTCTCCCTTCTCCCGGGCCCTCTCCAGCGGCCCCATCACAGCTGCCACCGCAAGGGGCATGGCTGGGGATTCCTGGACTGAGGCCGGTGAGGAAAGGCCGGGGATCTCCTGCGAGGGGACTGCCCGCCCGAGCTGCGTGCCTGGAGGGGTCTTTGTGTGATGCGGATTAAGGGTGATCTGCTCACCTCCACTTTCAATAAGTTTTAAACAGGACGGGCCACAGAATCATAGAAACTCAGGCTTCGAGTCTCACCCCCCGACCCCCTGCCTGAGTCACCTCCACAGCACCCAACCTCTCTGCCTGAACGCCCCAGTGAAGGAAGCCGGCCCACCTCTCAGGACAGCCCAGCCAGCACCCTCGGAGGGGGAAGACTCACAGCCCCAGCCCCTCCCACTTCCCTGCCCCAGCAGGCCGCCCCAGTTTGTCCAGCTTGCTTTCTGCAAGGACTTCCGGACTCCGGCGTCCTGGCTCCTCCCCTCCGAGAAAACCCCCACCTGCCTCCCACCCACAGGGGTCCTGACCACACAGGGTGCTCCAGGCTGGTCTGAGCAGCGGGCCTGTGGATAGGGCTCTGCACTCAGAGCCCTGGAGGACCCGGTGGAGGGGGTGCACCAGCCAGAACTCCAGGGGTGGTTCCAGGCCCTTGGGAACAGCCTCATGTCACCTGGTGTCCTCCCCAAACTTCAAGGCCACGGCCCATCTCCCCCCTGCCCGTCAGCAGATGCGGGGCTGTGTGACATCTGGCTCCTGGGAAGGGCCCTGCCCCACCCGGCTGGCCGCCGGCACAAGGCCCTCTCAGTAGGCTCTGGAGCTGGCAGGCACAAGCCCCACCCACAGCGGGATGGAGCCGGAACTCCAGGATGCTGGGAGCAGCTGCCAGGCCCGACTCCTGGCACTGCCATCCCGACACACAGGCACCCGCTCCCGGAGTCAGACCTCACAGTCAGGCCAGGCGGGGACATGGGTGCCACCGGGGCACCTCCGAAGGTTCCAGTCCCAGGCAAGGGCGGTGTGAGCCCCGCAGGCCCAGCCCGCTGCCTGCCCACCTTGTTCGGCTTTGGATGCCAGGTGCCCAAGAACGTGGGACCCATCCCCAACCTTAACCTGGGGCTGGGGGGCTCGCCCAGCTCATGGGGAGGGGTGCGTCCTAAAGCCCTCACCCGGTGTTGGGTGGGGAAGCAGACCTGCAGGCTCCTCCTGCGCGGAAAGGGGATCCTGTCTCAGGGCGCTGGGCACCCCACCGCCCGCACCCCACGTGGCCTGGGAAAGCCCCTTCCAGGTGAAGTCCCCAAGCTGGAGTCCCGAGCGCCGGCCACCTGTCCTGGAGCCGCCCCAAACCCCTCCCGCTGCCAGCAGGGAGCCGGCCCGCTCACCCCCAGGCCCCGGATACAGGGTGCCCGGGCCCCGGGGTGGAGGGCGCCCGGGCCCAGGGGTGGGGGTGCCCGGGCCCCGGGGTGGGGGGCGCCCGGGCCCCGGGGAGGGGCCCGGCGGAGCGCGGGGGGGGTGGTGGCGGGTCCGCGCCGCGCGCCGCCTCCCCGGGGCCCGAGGCCGCTTCCACCTGTCGCGCTCGCGGGCCCCCGGCCGCCCGGGGCCCGGGCGGAGTCGGGGCGCCCGCCCCGCGCCCCGCGACTCACCGCGCACACGGCGCGCGCCAGCACCTGCGGCTGCGCCAGGAAGCGCCGCAGGTCGAAGGAGCCGCCCGCCTTGGCCGCGCCGTAGGCCCCGCTCTCCATGTCGCCGCCGCCTCGCCGCCCGCACCGCGGAGGAGCCGGCGGGCGCCCCGCCCCGCGCCCCGCCCCGCCCCGCCCCGCGCCGCCCCCGGGGCGTGGCCTGCGCCGCCCCAGGGACCGAGGGCAAAATGCGCGCGGGCGGCGGGCGCCCGCAAGGCCCTCCCGCCCCGGACCCCGCGCAGCCCCGCCTCGGGGGTCCCGCCCCCCCCCGCGCTGGCCCCAGCGCCACCGAGAGGGCAGAGGGTGCCCAGGACGAGAGGGGCTGCGGAGGCCCGGCCCTCGGCCCCGCCCACGCTTTGCCCCTGCTGCCCGCCGCCTCCTCCAGGAAGCCGGCGGGACGCGGGCCCTGTGCGCACCCCTCGTCCGTGGGGCCCGCGGGCCACAGCCGGGCCCCTCCCTGCCTGGCCTAAGCAGGGGTGGGGTCCAGGCCGCCCCCCGTTTCTCCTGGGCTGGGTCCCGCGCCCAGGTAGAGAAGCGGTGGGGCTTCAGGCGTCGGGGCTGCAGGATGCTGTGCGGACAGAAACGGGGGACAGAAACGGGGGGCCAGGCCACAGGCGGGGCAGAGTTTAATCCAGGTCTTGCCTGAGCCGGGTCGGAGCGTCTGAACACGGACGGCTCCGTGCGGGGCTGGGGTGCCTGCTTCGGGGGCCACAGGCCAGACAGCCTTCCTTTGCTGTTACAGGTAAGGTTGGGGGGGGGTGCTGGCCAGGTGGGGCCCAGTCCTCCCAGATGAGCAGGACCGTCAGTGGGTGGAGCCAGAGGACTGGGCCTCCAGGAGATGGGGTGCCGCTCTGGGGAGGAGGGGAGCCCGCGTGTGGTGGGGAGGCCCTGGGTGGGGGTGCAGCTGGGCCTTTTCAGTCGACCCCCACCTTCTTCCCAGCCCGGTGTGCGCGGTGACAAGCAGCGGAGGGGCGAGGTCAGGGCCCTTGCCGAGCCCCTCCGTCTTTCAGACCTCTTCCCCCACAGCCCCGACCCCATCCTGCAACCCTCCCCGCAGAGCACGGGGCTGCAGGCATCCAGGCTGCCGGGGTTGCTCTTCATTCACACGGGGGGTCATCCTGCGGGGGGCAAGGCTGGGGCTCTCCCCGGGGACTCCGCTGACCTTGCATCTTCCGGTCACAACCTTGATCACAAAGGAGGTGAGACTCCAGGTTAGGGAGACTCACCTCCCAGCCACCCCTCCCAAGGCCTCTTGGAATTTTATGGTGCCAAGTGCATCGGTGCCCAGGGCAGGAAGAGGGGCGTGAGGCTTTGTCACTCCACTAAATGAAAGGGGGCACTGAATCACCCAGAGGGCAAGTACTGCCCCAGTCACATGGTGAGTAGGAGTCAGGTCTCTACACCCCATTTTATAGAAGGAAAAACTGAGGCTTAGAGAGAGGTGACACGGCTCTCCCACGAGTCTGGCCTCTGGGAAGGACAGAGACTTTGGAGGCAGAGGCCACGGGATAAGACACTGCCCACTGAGGAGGCGGGGCCAGGGGACAGCAGTGTCGGGAACCAAGGGAGGTGAGAAGCTGATGGGCTCAGGTGACTGCGCCATAGGCCGGGCAGGTGAAGCACACAGAGGCCTGTGGCGCCTGGGTTTGCACAACACAAAGGCCCTGGTCACTTTACAAGTTATTGGAATGATGATGACCTTGGAGAAGGGACCCCAGGAGGTCCAATCCCTGCCTCTTGTCACCAGCTGGGAAGCAGTGACCTACATGGTTTCCATGGAGGTCAGAAGCTCCTGATCCACCCTGGTCCCGGGAGGCATGTCCCCCACCCTAACATCCCTCCTCAGGCCCATAAGGAACCCAGGGGAGTGCCCCACTCAGGGGCCAGCCGACTGAATTGCAGGGCCGCACACTGGGGCCAGTGGGCAGGGTCACGTAACGCCACGAATGAGCCAGCCCTCAGCAGGCACGTGGCACAGAGCAGGCCCTTGATGAGCTTCTACAAGTCCCACGCAAGTGATACGGCGCTTTCTTTGTCCCGGTGGGAGCCCTGCCCTACAAACCCACCACCCTCTGCTCTCCAGCCAGGGCCTCTGCTGGTTCACACAGGCCACCCGCTTTCCTCCCCGTCCCCCACATCCAGCACCCACCGCCTACCTCCTCCATGCGGTCCAGCTCAGCATCCCCGAGGTGATGGCCGCGATGGAGGTGAGGCTGGCAGCCAGCACGATGGTGGCTTCCTTGGGCAGCTGTCCTGTGAAGGAGGCAGGAGGGGCCAGGGTAGGCAGGGCTGCTTCCCGATGCCCTTCCCTGCTCTTGGCACCTCTCACCCACCTACCCAGAAGTGCCAGCTGGAAACCAAGGGGCCCTCTCACCTGGGGGCACCAGTGTAAGGGGGCTGCTCTGGGCGCTGATGGCATTCTCCGCCTTGCACTGGAACCAGTCTAACGTCTGGGTCAGTGGGAAGGAAAAGTTGGCGGGCTGCCCGTGGTGTGGTGTCTGCTGCATGTAGATACGCCCATCCTTTCCGACCAGTGTGTAGGTGATGGGTGGGCTGCCCGAGGATGCCTGGCAGGATATCTCTACCCTCGGGCCTGACGACCTGTCCAGCAGGGTGAAGTTAGCTTGCAGCTGGGACACGGGCTCTGGCAGGATGGGACAGAAAGGAAGCTCAGGCATGGCTGGGAGACTTGAACAGCTTCTCCTCAGCAAGCTCCCTTGTCACAAAATAACAAGCTTGGAGGCCTATGGGTGATTGCGCCCCCTCCAGGCAGCCTTCTGGATTACTCCCTCTGCCTTGTGTCTGGGCTTCTGCCCTACTTGCAGTGTGTACCACACAACTTCTCATTTGGTTTTAGTCTCATGTAGTATATTCAGGATTGCCAGGCTTAGCAAAGAAAAATACAGGACGCCCAGCTAAATTTGAATTTCATGTGAACAATGAATAATGTTTTAAAAATATGTTTTTATTGCTTTTAGAGAGAGAGGAAATGAGAGGGAGAAAGAGAAAGAAACATGGATGTGAGAGAGAAACATCAATTGGCTACCCCCTGCCTGCCCCCTACTGGGGGATCAAGCCTGCAACCTGGGCATGTGCCCTGACCTTTGACCTCTTGGTGCATGAGACAACCCTCAACCACTGAGCCACACTGGCCGGGCAACCATGGATAATTTTTTAGTATGAGCACATCCTATGCAAAATTTCTCTGGCAGTCCTACTTACATTCTTTCAGCCCTGGCTCTTGCACTGAAATACAAGAGCCAAGGACAAGAACTGTTACTTAGGAGAGTCTAGATTCTGGAATCCTCCAGGGCCTTCCACCTAATGCTCTAAACCCCACCGTCCCTTGCCCAATTCTTTCCACTGACTAAGAACTTCCATTGACCCCTTTCTCCCCTCCTGGAGCAGGGCCTACTATCTTTGTTTTGTAGATGAAGCAACCTCTCTGAGGCTCAGAGGGGTTGAGTAACTTGCCCAAGAACCCACAGCCTGCAAGTGTGGAGATTTGAACCCTCTGCCTGTAGCGCTCCAAACTCGGGGCTCTCCTCCCCAGGCTGTCTCCGTCTGGGTTCAGGCCCATGGGGTCACAGCCCCAGCACCAGTCTGGCAACCCTTGCCGGCTCCCACCCCCAGGCCCCCCACCAGGAGGGCAGCTGGGGACAGGAATGGGAAGGATGCAAGTTTGGGAGCCCCACGGAGTGGGGTTTGGAACAATCCTTTGCCCTTTGCAAGCCAGGCAACCTGGGACAACTGCCTTGATCTCTAAGAGCTTTCGCTTCCTCCCGTAGAGGCTGGAACCCTGACCTCACCCTCAGCTGCTGAGATTATACCAGATGACCATAAAATGTGTCCAGTTTATCAGCTTGAGGTCAGAGCTCAGCAAGCCCTCGGCACTTGTTTCACTCTCTCTTCAGCCCTCTTGTGGCCCAGCCAGGGGACTGTGTCCTGGGGGCCCAGCCAGGATCTATACCTGGCCTGTGAGCAGGCCCCAAGGGATTGAGAGAGTGGCCCTTGGAGCCAGGCAACCTCTTGTCCCAGACGCCAGTCCCCACGCTTTCCACTCCCCAGGAGCTTCATTTACCTTCCAGGCCCTGTGCCCCACCCGCCCCGCCCCCACTCCCTACATACTCACTGGTCCACAGCTCCCAGTACATCTGCAGCACGGCGCTGGTTAATCGCAGGCCCGAGGTGGTGACCGCCTGGCAGGTGTAGGTGAGCAGGTCTGGCCGGGACTTGAGTGTGACATTGATGCTGAAAGAGGCCGGGTCTCGGGTCCTCATCACCTTCTTGGCCACTTCAATGTTCTGGCTCCCCCAGAGGGAGTAGGTGACAGGCGGGGGCACCTGGGGTGAGTGGCAGGTTATGGCAACTTGGCGGCCCCGGGGGAAGACCTCCAGGACCTGGTAGGCGATGAAGATCTCAGGGGTGAGTTCTGGAAGGTGAAACAGAACGGGAGGAAGGAAACCAACATTTATCAAGCGCGGTGAGAAAATGCTGGTTTGTCGGTTCTTCGACAAGTTAAACCATGAATCACCATATGGCCGAGCAACGCCACTCCTCGAAATACACGCAAAGCGCTGAAAACGGGACTGGATCAGATACAGGCGAGGCGCGCACATGTCCCAGCGGCACTGTTCACGACCACCGAGAGGCGGGCACAGCTTCCAGGTCCGCAAATAAAACATGGCCCATCCACACAGCAGAACAGCGTTTACCAGAGGACTGAAGGGCCCTGGCTGGGTAGCAAAGTGGTTAGAGCATCAGCCCTTGCACTCAAGGATCCTGGGTTTGATCCCGGCCCCTATCGGGGCGTTTGTGGGAGGCAATCAATTGGTGTTCCTCTCTCACATCGATGTTTCTCCCCCCACCCCTGCCTCCTTCCACTCTCTAAAAGTCAATGGAAAAAATATCCTTGAGTAAGGATTAAAAAAAAAAAAAAAAAAAGCTGTATCTAGAGTTGAAGCTACTCTCTGGGGCACCATTTTGCAAACTGCTACCAATTATGTCATCAGTGTGACCCTGGGGCCCAAGGCTCAGCTCACAGCCCAGAGCCGCACTGGGCCAGACTCCTCCGGGCAGAGGCACCCGAGACACCTCTCTTTCTCTTTCTGTCTCTCTCTCTCTCTCTCTCTCTGCTTCCTGCAGGCAGGGGAAAGACCCTGACTCATAAAAGCGAAAGGAAAAAGCTGCCCACCTTCATTTCCATTTCGAGGGCCATGAATAGAAGCTTGATTTACATAAGCTCACGGACGGGAGCAGTTTCCTGCACACTGCTTGGGGCCCTCACTCGTGACCCTAACTAGACTCGGGGGCTTTTCCTTTGGGTTCCTTAGGGTACGTAGGCATCTCGCTCACCAATACCAAGTGGTCTGTCATTTAATTTAAAGTTCACCAAGTGCCTCAGAACATTTGAATGACTGGGTGACACACTCAAAATTCCATGAGGTGAGATGAGAGCGAGGCCACCCTTGGGCCCAGAAGCTGAGCCAGGCGGAGGCTGGGCCCTCCCTCTGTGGCTAAAGAAAAAAGTTAAGGCGATTACGGCTTATGTCCAAGCCAGGGACAGAGGAGCAGCTGCCCAGCACTGCCCAGAGGCCCTTGGGGTCACCCCTCTCCCCACACGTGTCTCTGTGACCACTGGAAGCTTGGACATTCTAGTCCCAACCCCAGAGACCCAACTCCTGAGACCTGAGGTGCTCTTTCCACTTGTAATAATAAAGCATGCCGTCCGGCGGTCGCCGTGCTCCCGGCAGCAGCCCCAGCCGGCGTGTGCACCGCATTGTCGCGACCTTTCTCCTGTCCCGAGCCAACCCTGCATGTGTCCTACAGGAACCTGATGTGCAGGCGGGAAGCCGGGGAGCAGGGGCTCCACCCTGCGGCCCCGGTGTGCAGCAGGCTGCCCCATCCAGGCGTGCGCACGTGCTCCGTGACGGTCACACCACGGGGTCACCTGAGGACACATTGCTCGGAGCATCTCCCGCCTCTCCCGCGGGGAGCCGGCGGGTGACTCTCAGGGCCACTCTCGGGGATTTCGAAACACGCAGTTAGCTTTTCTGGAGTCTTGGCGCTTGAGGTCCCTCGCACCCAGTGTCCTCTGCCCCACTTCTCGCTCCGCTGAAGCTGTTCCAGGGGCACGAGGTTCCATGTGTGGCTGTGCCTCACAGTCCCCGCAGGTGCTCAGGCCCAAGCCTCGCGTTGTCTCCACAGCTCCACCTGGGCCCGCCCGCCAGCTGGTGCAGCTGGCCTCACCTTCGGGCTACACCCCACCCTTTCTCCATGTTATCACGGGTCTCTCCTCTGGATCGGGGGGCAGCCTAAGGGCTCCCTGGGCTGTACCCAGGCCCCCAGGTGTCTCTTCTCAGCACAGCCGCCCAGAGGACCCACGAGGTTCAGTCAGGTTGCCTCTCTGCAAACCCTCCCACAGCCGCACCCACTGACCGGTCCTGCTCCCCCTCCCCCCCACCCCCCTTCTGTGCTATGGCCCTGCAGGCCCTTGTCCAGGCACATCCTGCTCTACATGTCTTTGCTTGGGGGTCCCCCTTTCAGTGCCAACTTCCCAGTAAATGCTGCCCTGCCTCCCCACCCCACCGTGTGTCCCCTTCCCTCCCATCACTTGCTTTTCTCTAGGACGATGAACTGCAATCTAGCACACTCTCCAGCCATCACCTGTTTCCCCGGCCCCACGGGAGTATAAGCTCCCTGTGGGCAGGGGTTCATCCTGGGGCCTAAGGGAGTATAAGCTCCCCAGGGGCAGGGGTTCATCCTGGGGCCTAGGGGAGTATAAGCTCCCCGGGGGCAGGGGTTCATCCTGGGGCCTAAGGGGAGTATAAGCTCCCCGGGGGCAGGGGTTCATCCTGGGGCCTAAGGGGAGTATAAGCTCCCCGGGGGCAGGGGTTCATCCTGGGGCCTAGGGGAGTATAAGCTCCCCGGGGGCAGGGGTTCATCCTGGGGCCTAAGGGGAGTATAAGCTCCCCGGGGGCAGGGGTTCATCCTGGGGCCTAAGGGGAGTATAAGCTCCCCGGGGGCAGGGGTTCATCCTGGGGCCTAGGGGAGTATAAGCTCCCTGGGGGCAGGGGTTCATCCTGGGGCCTAGGGGAGTATAAGCTCCCTGGGGGCAGGGGTTCATCCTGGGGCCTACAGCGGGGGCCGGCACCAGGTGCTCAGCCAGGGCTTGCTGGATGAGTGAGCGAGTGAATGATTTACCAGTTGGTTTCTCAGGAGTTCAGTGAGCAGAACGTGCTGGGCAAGAGTCTGAACAAAGTCAGGGGACTGAGAGCGAGAGATCCGCCCTGCCCAGGTACTTCCCAGAGACCCGGCTGGGCAGCCTGTGCCCTGTGCAGGGCTCTGCTCTCTTTTTTTTAGTGAAAACACCACAGTGTGTTTTGAAAGCAAATGAGGAAATGACAGTTCAGCCTGTGCTGATCAAGTGAGACCCGCCCTTCAGTGTCCAGAGGCGGATGCCTGCTCTCTGACCCTGCGACCAGATGGGAGGAAGCGCAGCTCCCCTGCCCTGGGGCCAGCAGGAGGAGGCCGCCCACCACCTTGACCATAAGGCTCACAGGGTTAGAAATGGGCGCAGGAGGGAGGGGACGAGAAGGGAGGGGAGCCGGAAAGCGGAGGGGCAGAGCTTAGGGGAAACGGCAGGACCAGGACTGTCCCCTCCCCCAGCTCTGTACCAGCCCCTTAGACTCACGGAGGGCAGGTCCTGAGCCCTCCTGCTGTCTCTAGGAGTGGGGCAGCCTCCCATCTGCTGGACCTCTGGGGGAGCCTGGATGTCCCCACTCACTCATTACCCCCATCCTGGGCCATGGTGACCCATCAGAATGACCCTGACCCTCTCTCTGTCACACCCACCGGGCAGATCTGTGGAGCTTCCGCTCCATACCTGGCACCTGGGGCAGAGTGATTGGAATGCATCTGCCCAGGGACACACCCGCCTCTGCCCTTCACCAGTACTGCCCCTCCCCCACCCCACAGCATACACACAGCCCATGGGAGGCCCCCCTCCCCAGCCTTCTCCTTCCCACTCCCCTCGGGGATTGCCACCGGGAGATGCCCCCTCAGCAGCAGCAACCTCCCCCCAGCCGAGGCAACCACCACGGGCGGGGGCCCTGCTCCCTCCAGCCTGCTGGGCTACTCACCTCTCTCCTGCTCCATGGAGAAGCTGCTGGTGGCTGTAAGAGAGGGAGATGGAGAGGGGGGTAAGAAGAGCCCCCCTGGGGGAGGGGAGGCTGGAGTCCACCCCGAGAGCCTCCTACAGAGCCCAGATGGGAGGCCCCGGTCCTGTCAAGTATCTTCACTCACAGAAGTTCTTTTGAGCCCATGATTAGTATCATCAGCCCATTTTGCAGATGTGTAAATAGTGGGCCCAGAATGGAGAAGCAGTGACGGGGCCACACATCCCACGAGAGGCTGGTCTGAGACTCAAGCCTAGGTCTTTGTCTCTCTGTCCTGTGCTTCCGGAGGTGTCCATACCTTCAGGTCCCACCTCTCCTGTGCCCCCAGCACCCAACACCCTCTGCACAGCGGCCCCCTTCCAGGATGTCCCTGGTGGGCTCACCCAGTACAGCCAAGCAGCACAGCAGCAGCAGCCTCATGCCTCTGTGCGTGCCGGGCCCTCTGCCCAGGCTCCAAAAAGCTCCCTTGGTCCGGGGCCTCTACTCTGGGTCTCCCAGGATGCTCCCTGGGAGGTACCTGCAGCAAGGAGATAACCCAGAGGCCCCAGCACCCCAGGGCCCCAGCAACCAGGGCTCAGCCCAGAGCAGCAGACTCTGCCCCACCCTGCAGGGACTGAGGAGGCGCCTGGGCCTTGGGGCCACCACTGCTGGGCTGTGGGCCCCTGGGCTGTTGGGTAGGTACTGTCCTTGTCCTAACCCCTGCAGCGCGTGTGTTACCTGCTAAGGAGGACTTGAGTTGGTTAATCTGACGAGTTCAAGGTGGGGGGATTATCCTACACTATTGGCGTGACAGGACGTAAAGATGGGGTCCTTCCCAAGCTCCACAGGGGAGTCTCACACACAGGCTGGAGAACTGGGGGGCCAGACTCCATCAGAGGAGCAGGTGGGAGAGGCAACTTCCACCCACCTCCAGCTGGTTCATTCATGACCACCTTTTGGGCGTCTGTTAGGGGCCAATGCTGGGCTCGGCTCTCGAATTTAACCTTAGACTGGGTGAGGCCCCAGCCAGCCTAGGAGTGTGTTCAGACAGGTGCAGTGCTCAGGCACTGCCCTCGAGCTCGGGGGCGGGGGGGGGGGCGCACTCCTAGGAAGGACCAGGCGCCCATCAGGACAGGACGCTGTAGAAGCCATTGCTTAGTTGATCCTCATAGTCACTCGGAGGGTGACTGAGGCCCTGTCTGCTGATGTCCCCAGGCCTCCAAGCGTGTCCCCTCTCCACAGCCCCTCAGGGAGCCTGCCTCCACCTGGCTGCTTCTCGGTAAACTTCACCGGAGGGCCAGAATGTGATAAGGACCTTGGTGGTTCTGTGCGGTGGTTCTCTGCAGTGGTTCCCTCACTTTAGCACCCAGCCCTCCATCGGCCAGGGCCTTACCCCTGGGCCCCGCCCTTAGAGCTTTTGCTTCAGGAGGCCTCGTGGGGCCTGAGAATGTGCATTTCTAACAAGTCCCCAGGCGGTGCTGAGGCTGCTGGCTGGAACCACACTTCGGCCCTGAACTGCTAATTAACATGTGTCACTTTATTTTTTAATTTAATTTTTCTACTCATTGATTTTTAGAGAGTAGGAGGGAGGGAAGGGGGAGGGAAGGGGAGAGAGAGAAAAAGAAAGAGAAACATCGATATGAGAGAGACACATCGATTGGTTGCCTCCCATAAGTGCCCTGACTGGGGTCAGGGATCAAAACTGCAACCCAGGTACATGCCCTTGCCCAGGAATGGAACCCGAGACCCTTCGGTGCCCAGGCCGACGCTCTAACCGCTGAGCCATGCCGTCCAGGGCTGACTTGTGTCACTTTCAGTGGCCGGGCTGGTGTCTGCCCTGCCTCCCTCCCTCAACCAAGCACAGAGCTGTTTCCCAGCAGACTTGCTGCCAGGCCTGGAACGGGGCCCAGCACGTGTTAACAGACAGACTGGTCTTGTGATGCTGGGTGAGTGAGAGGACGGGAACAGGGACAAGAGTCAGCCAAGCCTTTAATGACCACATGAAGCCACTGGCCTGAGGGCACCAGGTCAGAGCTGCCCAGATGCTGCCTCCAGACCTGGAATCCAGCCAGGCGCTGGGCCCCTTGGGGGATGTGGGGGCTTTTCAAGGCAGGTCCTGGGGTTCCTCCTGACCTTCCCTCCTGATGGGTCTTTGGGCCAGCCGTTCTCAACCCTGGCTGTGGGTAAGTCACCGGGAGCTTGAGAATGCCCTGCCGCCAGGCTGCTGGCTGGGCCTGGACCCATCGCAGCAGTGGCTGGCCTGGGGCCAGCTTCTGACAGCTTCTCAGGTGTCCCCAAGGCTGAGTCGGTGGAATTAGAACTGTTGTAGCCTTGGGCTTTGAAAAGAAAGTTTCAACAGGCTCAGGAATCACAAACCCGGCCTTGGGTGGCATCCCAGTCCCAGTGGGACCTCTTCACCCCCACCATTCCCGAAGGTCAGCTCAGCTGGGGGACACAGGGAGGTGGGAGAGTGGGGACTGCAGAAGGCATGGTGGGGGTCCTCTGTCTGGTTCCTGAGGAGCACCCCTGTACTGACGTGGGATCGCTGGGTTGGAATATAGGGGGTGAGAAATCCTGTTCGGGAGAGGAGGTCAGACCCTATTGCTGACTCAGGTGAGCCCTGGAAGCCCTTGGGTCAGGGTGGGAATGAGCGCTAGGTCCCATGGTGGTGTGGTGTGGCTCAGGAACCCAGTGCCACGGTTCACGTCCCAGGTGCACCTCTAGCTGACTGCACCTGTGAGTCTCAGCTTTCTCCCAGGTGAGGCAGGAACACCGGGGGGCTGTGTTGTGGGGGGCACAGTGAGTCCCCCTGCGGGTTTGCTCTCACTGTGCCCGGTCATCCCTCCCCACAGATCCTCAAAGTGTATGATCACTTCCCACGGTAAATAATTTCTGAGCACTCCCGATGGATGTATATTTATAAATTGTATTCATGGACTACTATACAAATATATTATGTACATTATGAAACAAGAAAACAGAACGTTAGAAAAAATAAGATAAAAATATAAACTATAAACACAAGTTCCCATGTTTTCTTCTTGCTGCGCTTAGGTGTGTGAACTTGCTTGGGAGCGCCCAGTGAGAGCCTGGGGCAGGGGGAACTGTGGGGCCTAGGGGTGGAGTGGGGGTGGGGGGTCCGTGCTACAGTTCCTCGCTGCTGGGGAAGCTGAATTTACAGGCGGGATCCGCGTGGGAGGGTGAGGGCCTTGGGGACCTTCGGGACCTGGGGGACCTGGGGGACCTGGGGCCCGGGGAACCCGGGCAAGGGAATCCAGGGCAGAAGGATCGTGGGTGCGAAGATCGAGAATGAAGGGATTCGGGTCCCACAGAGTCACCGAGGCCTGGCTCTGGCAGCAGCCGAGCCAGGTCCTCCACCAGATGCCACTTCTCCCGGACTTGCTGCAGGGGAGCAACCGGCCGGTCAGGAGCAGCGCCGCCCCCGCAAGCAGGCCAGGCGGGGGCAGCCAGCTCCCCGGCTGCTGGTCCGCCGGCCACGAGCCACGCAAGCCCCGCCCCGCCCCGCCGGAGGCCCCGCCCCACAAGAGCCCCCCCCCCGACACAAGCCCCGCCCACAACGCCCAGCAGGTCCCGCCCCAGCCTGGCCCTAGCCACGCCCCCAGCGGGCCCCGCCCCCAGCCGCACTCGCGTTAGACGCGGGTCTCCGAGGCCACGCCCAGCCCGTCCCTCCCCCCACTTCCCACGCTTCCCATCTGCGTCCCGCCCGCAGTCTGGGGCCCCTCCCAGCCCAGCTGACACTCACCCACACCAGCTGCTTCCGGAGCCCCTGGATGGCCCTCGCCTTGGCCTGGGACTGGGAGACGCACACGGTCAGGACAAGGCTTTGGATAGAGCGGGGTCCAAGGTCAGCGACCCCTCCTTCCTCCCTCCCCACCTCCTGGGGTCTCCCCTCTGCCTGGGTTCGCAGACGGGGCTTCCTCTCACCGATGATCAGCCCCCCTCCCCCAAATGACAATAGCAACTGTAGGCTCTCAGGCACTGTGCTTCCCCCTGGTCAGGTCAGGTACCCCATTTACAGATGAGGCCCCAAGGGGGCTGCTCATGGGACGGGAGGGACCCCCAGGCCCCCTGCCTTGGGGCTCATGCTCCCTATTCCGGGCCCCTGCCTCCCTGGGCTCTCCTTCTTTGGCTCCTGGATCCCATGAGGCTGGCTGTGGGTGCCCATGGAAGGACCCCTGCCCCCCAGATGTCCCCTCCCTTGACCCCTGCTACCCTGAGAGGTACCTGAGCAGGAAGAGGAGGGGAAAGCTGAACGCTTGGGAGCCCAGGTAGTGGAGGGCGCGCTGGCCGAGGGGCGGCAGCCGGAGGGCCACCAGCTCCGGGACCACCTGCCAGGGGGCTGAGTAGCTGGCAAACAGGCCGCAGTCCCAAGAGGAGTGGATGCTGCGGAGAGACGGCCAGAGCCGGCCGGCGTCAGGGCCCCAGTGAGGAGCCGACGGCCCGTCCCTCAGCCTCTGGCCCCTCGACTCCCCTCACCTGCTGACCACGTAGCCCAGGGGCAGGGTGGCCACAAGCAGGCCCAGAATGAGCACCAGCTGGAAGAAGAAAGTGGAGCTAGAGGCTCGGAACCTCCGAAGGGGCACCTTGGAGTTCCTCAGGAGGGTGTGCTGTGGGGCAAGCAACAATGGGGGGCCATTAGCTCCCATCTGCAGAGACCACAGAGTTCAAGGCCCAGGGAAGTGATGCTGGGGGCACGAGGGGCGCAGGGGCAGAACGTGAGCCCCACCCAGGAGCCCACCCAGGTGCAGAACGTGAGCCCCACCCAGGAGCCCACCCAGGGGCACCCTGCTCCCTCCGGGCCTGAGCCCGCACCTTCTTGATGTAGAAGGTGAGGAATATGAAGACGCTGTTGAGCAGGGGCAGCAGGGGGCAGTAGAAGAGGCCCATCCAGGTGACCGTCTGCCCCGCCACGATGTCCAGCACGTTCTTGGGCACGAGGAACTCCTCCCGGCCCAACCAGGCCCAGAACCGGCCTGAGAACCGCTCCACCAGCAGCCTGGGCACAGGGAACATCCGGGTATCACCACCGGGGAGGAGCGTGTGGCCAGGGACCATCCCATACTCGGTGACACGGACACACGCATGTAGAACCGCTCAGCCCTGGCCGCAGCCACTGGCCATCCCCAGACAGGCCCAGGTCGCCCCCCGGGGGTCCCGCGTGGCTCACCTCCTAGGCAGGCTGACAAGGAAGGCGAAGGCCACGGTGAGAAGGAAGTTGAAGGTGCTCAGCTTGTACAGCTCCTCCCCCACGGAGTTCTCCCAGCACTGGTGCAGAGCGGCCCGGTCACCACCCGCAGTCCCTGCCACCCCTCACCCACCCACTGGGGGGTCTGTGGACAGGAGCCTTGCCGGGAGTCTAAGACTGCTGAGTTAAAACCCGGGCCTCAAGGATAAGATTTATGCAGAGAAACCCGACAACCAGGCCGCTGCTCCGCACTGTGCAGTGTGATGCCAACAGCACCCCCTGGAGGTGCCCTGTGGTATGGGAAGCTCAACCTAGCCTCTCACCAAGGTGAGACCAGGAGAGAGACCAGATCAAAGGGGCAGGGAGATCAAAGAGGTGGGGAGACACCCAAAGGGACAGGCCCTGATGGAGCCACCTGGTAGTCACAGGCGTTGTAGCCGTAGGACTCACAGCTGGTCTTGTTTCCGCTGATGCAGAGCATGGTCTGGCCCAGCGAGAAGAAGAACATCCCCAGGCTGGCCAGCTTCAGCACCACGCACCTGGGGGTGGGGCGGAGTCAGGGGGGCGCCCAGGACACAGGTGCACCTGCTAATTCCTGAGCCCAGCCTCCTTCTGATCTGCCCTGTCTGTGGCCATGTTCTCCAAAGTGTGCTCCCCAGAATCTCGGTCTCCGGATGATTCATGGGAGAGGGGTTCTGTTTTTAAATCAGTTTGGGGAACGCTGCACAGCCCAGCCATCCTCCCCGACACCCGGCTTGCAGATTCACAGGCCTAGATGGGCCTTTAATACCCTATTGCGGGTGAGCACATCCTTCCTGCGACTCACCCCCACGCACTCCCACTGCCTCATGTATACAGACATGTGCCTGCATCTGCCTGAGAAATTCTAAGTGCACACTGGCTCATGCAGGCAGACGGCCAGCCCTGAGCCATCCATGCATGTTACATGTAAGTGTGGAGTCCTCAGCACTGAGCCATGGGAGGCTGTTAACAGTGGTTCTCCTGTTGAGGGGGGCTGGGAGGGAGGGGGGCACTCACCAGAGGAGGGTGAGGTTGACCTCGGTGTTAGGAGGGTAGTTCTCCAACTGCACCAAGAAGACAAACAGCAGGGGGCCCAGAAAGTTGACCAGGGAGATGACCCCAGGGGGCAGGTACTGGAGTAGCACAAACACACGCTCCTTTGGGGAAAAGCAGGGAAGGGGTGACATAGGCTGCAGGGCCCCAGTAGCTCCCCTCCCGCAAACCCCCCACGGTAACTCTGGGGCAGGCCGTGTCTGGAAGCCCATAGGCTCTGGCAGCATGCGGCTGAGGCCATCCACAGGGTGAGCCAGTCTGATTGGGCTGTGACCTGGGGCACATGGCTCTCTGAACCTCAGTTTCCTCATCTGCAAAGTGGGACCATCCCGTCTCCTCCCACAGTCTGGCCAGGATTAAATAAACATGTCCATTGCCTGGCACCTCCTTGTTGTCCTGTGAGAACTTGGTGGCCCAGAAGATGGCGCTGATGCCTCCGACCACCAAGAGCCCGATGAGGAGGTTGACCCGCAGGTAGGTGAGCAGGCGGCAGGCTCTCTGGGCCCGGGTCTGCTGCTGCATCAGCTGGAAGCGATACCCCTCCTCCAGCTCCACCTGTTGTGGGGCGGAAGCAGAGGCAGGTAGGGCTGGCCCAGGCTGGGGGGTGCATGAAGGTGGGGGTCAATGTTTATGGGAGACAGGCTGCAAGGATCTAGGCAGGGTTTGGGTGACACTCGGGCAGGGATAGGCCCAGGAGTGGCAGCTGGTTTTATCTAGACCACCCCTTCCCTGCACTGTGCAGGTGAGCAGGTGAGCGCTCACACCTACAGACCCGCACAGCCTCTGCCTCCAGGTGTAGCACCCCGTGTGCATGCACGTGGGCACACTCACACTCACACACGCCCTCACACACCTTGAACTCGTTGCTGATCTCATGCTTCTTGATGGTGGCGGCTTCCTGCCCCCGGATACAGAAGTCCCAGGACGAGAAGACCTTGGCACTGAGCGGCGACCTGTAGTCCTGGCCCAGGAACAGCCTCTGGGGCAGCCCCTTCACCATCCTGGAGGGGCAGGAGGCAGGGCCTGTGGGGGAGGGGCACCTCCTGCCTGCCAGCTGCTCTGGGTCTGGGCTGGGAAGCCCCTGGCAGCCCTGGGGCCCGGCGTTGGCCTCAGCCTGGGTGGGGGGTGCGGATACAGAGGCAGTGGCCGGGAGCCCTGAGGTCCGCAGCTGGGGGCACCGAGTCTGGACCCTGGAAGCACCTATGAGCCTTACTGGACCAGAGCCAGGACCTTCCTGTCAACTTGGGGAGGGGGTACTATGCTAAGGGAGGGTGAGCAGGGAAGACAGGGCCCCTGCGAGGGGGGGAGGTGGCCTGCTCTCACCGCTGCAGGGTCCCACAGAAGCAGAGCAGCAGGCAGGCCAGCGGGCTCAGCAGGTAGGCCAGGCGGATGCTGTACACTGAGCTGCCCTCGGACCCCGCGTGGTATCCTCCATAAAAGAGGTAGGTGTTGTTGAAGGCCTGGGGACAAGAGTGAGGACAACCGAGCTCGAGTCCTTGCCAGGCTGTGTGCTAAGCACTCATTCACTCCCTCTAGAACCCTGGCAGGCAGGCAGTAAGAGTACCCCCATTTCGCAGAGACTCAGAGAGGTTAGGCAACTTGCCCAAGGCCACAGTTTTGTTCTTTTGTTTTTTTAACATACTTTTTTTTAAAAAAAGTTAGGCCCTGAGGGCTGTGGGCATGTGCCCCTAGGCCTGGGCTGTGGGCAGAGGCCACAGCCCAGCCAGCCTGTCTATGTAAGACTGTCCCCCTAAAACCTAAATGTCCTTGGAGAGATGGGGTCCACTTAGACTGGGGTCCCCTGAGGCCAGTTCCCTGGGTTCCCCAGCCCTCCAGAGTCACAGCCAGGATGAAGGCCACTTACTCTGCCAGTCAACACATTCCAGAAATGATTGTGGAAATTGGGAAGGTCATTCTGGGGTTGGGGTCCACCAGGGCACTGAAGGGCTGTCGAGGAGGGAGAGAGCGTCAACAGGAAAAGGTCCCAAGGCCTGAGTGAGGATGGGCCCCTCTCCACTCCATAGCCCTCCGCCCCGGAGGCCTGAGAAGGGCCCTGAGGACCTGCAGGAGGCACGGCCCGCAAAGGCCTTGGTCAGGTGGGGTCCCGGGGCTGGACCCAAACGGGAGGACACCCAGGCTGCAGGTGGGCCCCCGTCGCTGCCCCTCGGGGGCCAGGCACTCACTGAAGTTCACGGCGGGGCCCGGGCCGGGCGGGCGCAGCCAGGCCAGGGGAAGCAGCACGAAGCTGGCGGTCACGAGCACGGTCAGCAGGTTGAGCGTCAGCAGGAAGCGCAGGAAGGTGAAGTAGGACTGGATCCCGGTGCCGTAGAGGCCTGTGGGGAGCGCGGCCGGCGGCCCGGGCGCTGAGCCGGGGGCGGGACCCCCGCGCTCCGCGTCCTGGTTCTCACACCGAGGGCGCCCCGACAGCGCCTCTGGCAGCCACCAGGGGGTGCTACCCTCCGCGAAGGTTTGCGCCCCATTTCTGGTGTGTGGGGGGGTGTGAGGATGGGGGGGTTGGTTGGCGGGGGCGGAGGGGAGCAACGGCAAGCCCCGGGCCCGTTCTAAACCGGACACGGAGACTCCAGGAGGGGAGGTGGGAGGCGGGGTGCAGGTCTTACCTCCGATCTCGTAGAGCGCCCCCTCCCAGAGCCCGAAGCCGCGGGCCAGCCTCCGCGCCGCCTCCCCCAGGCGCCGCCCCGCGGCCCCCCGCCTGCGCTGCCAGCGCCGCCAGCAGGACGTCTTCGCCCCCTCGGGCTCCCGCAGCCGCCTGGGACGGGTGGAGATGGGGGCGCCCCCGAGTCACCCCCCGCCCGGGGGCAGGCAGGGCTGCTGAGCAGGTGGCCCCCCCGCCTGGCTGCGCCCCCGGGCACCCACCGGAGGCAGCGCCTGTCCACCATGGCGAAGGGCAGCGAGCGCACCGGCGCGCGCGAGCAGCGCAGCAGCTCCACCTCCGGCTCCCACGGCTCCCACGGCTCGGGCTCGGGCATCGCGGCCGCGGGGTGGAGGGGGGCGCGGGGCCGCGGCGCCCGCTCCCGGGAGGGGTGCGGGGCGTCTGCCGAGCGAGCCTCACGGTCCCGGCCTCAGCATGAGCAGAAATGCAGAGAAAGTCCTGTTGGAGGCGGTCTGGCCTCAGCCACCTTCCGAGTCCCAAAGCGACACGCGGCCGGGGGCCTCGGTTTGCCCGCCTGTGGAATGGGGAGAGCAGGTCGGGGGGCGCGGCAAGGCGGGCCCCCCGCAGCCAAGGCCAGGGCGCGGGCCCGAGGCTCCGCTTGCTGCCCGCGGCGGGGCGCAGGCCCCTCCTCCCCACGTGCCGCCCCTCCGGCTGGGAAGCCGCCCCGAACCCACAGTGCCTCGGACCCCGTCTCCCGCAGCACCCCGGATCTGGACGTGCTGGGACCCCCCGTCTTCTACCTCGTGATTCCGCCCCCAGGACCAGGTCCGCGGCGTCCCCCAGGGCCCCAGAGGAGGAGGCGTGGCTGCCCCCCAGCCAAGGGCAGGGCGAGAGGGACCCCCAGGCCTGTGCAGCGGCTCCAACCCGCGCCCCCCAGCAGCCCCTCGGCCGCAGCTCTCTCATCTCCTCCCCTCCCCTCTGCACCCACCCAGCTCACCTGGGGGCGAGGGGACGAGTGACCCACGGAGACCCTCTTTGGACCGGGTCCTTCCACTCCAGGCAGGGCTGTGAAGAGCCCAAGGAAGGGGTCACATGACAGGAACCCCAGCTCCCCCCGCGGTCTCCTTCCCCTCCCCCCCCGCCCCCTGCAGTTTCCTCTGCTCTGCACCCAGGCCGGCACTTCCTGCGGGCGCGGGGCGCGGGGCGCGGGGCGCGGGGCGCGGAGCGCAGGTGAGAGGCGCGCGCAGCTCGGGCCCCCCGGTGCGCGCTGGGCAGGCTCGGCCCTTCCCTCCCGTGTGGCACCGGACAGGCCAGCCGACCTCGGGGCTCCCGGGCTTCCCTGCTGCCGCTTCCGAGCCCCCAGGGGCCTCACCGGGACGGCTAGGAGCCCCGCTGGCCCCGGGCGCGCTCCCTTGGGCCTGGGGAGCCTGGGGAGTCGAGGCCTCGCCCGGCGGGGCGCAAGGGCCCGGGGCTTATCTGCTGGTTGCGTTGGCCGTGGCTTTGCTTGGTCGGCGCGATAGTGGCCCTAAGGGTGGGCCGAGCTATTTCTTAACTTCCCGCCTCTGTCAGGCCAAGGCCTGAGCCTGTGCCTGGCCCGGAGCGAGCGCTCGGGGTGGACTCCGTTCGCGCCCTCCCAGTTAAGGTGTTTCAGCGTCACCTTGGCCATTTCTCTCTCCTGGGATCCCCTGGTAGGTCTCGAGGTCCTGCCCTTCCTTCCTGCTCCCTCCCCACCATTTTTAGAAGGGCCCAGTCACCTCCTAGACGAGCTCCAGTGGCTTTTCTGCCTCCCCGCCTGGCCCCCTCCTGGTTTTCAAAGTCCCTCCTCTATGCCAGGTCCCAGGTGGGGGGCTGGTGCTGGGCACACGGTGGGATCAGGGAGTCGGGAGAGTGGAGACAGACTGGCAAGTGTACGTGGCAAGTGCTCCAACAGGGCTCAATCCAGGAAGGCTCCCCAGAGGAGGTGACCTTCAACTTGGGCCTAAGGTCATGCAAGTACAAGGAGGCTGGGCTGTGGGTGTGCAGGGAGGTGGGGAGCAGTGGGAGGAGAGACAGGGGCTCCGGCCTGAGACGACCCACCTGAGGACCACACTGACAGCTGCAAAACAGCCCCACCCCCACCCCTCCCTCTTTGTCCAACCTCAGGCCCCTGGACCCCTTTCCCCTCGAGTTGCATCAGGTGTCCTCCTTCCCACTCCTGGACTTGCCCACCTGTTCTTCCCTCCTGGGGTCCTCCTTCCTTTTTCTTCCAGCTCACTTGCACCCCGGCTGCCTCTCAAGGCTTCTCCCAACCAGGATCCCCCCCCCCCCCCCCCCCCCCCCCCCCGCTGTCCAGATCCCACCCATTTTCTCAAATCTGTGGGAGCCTCTCCTCTGGCCTCCTGCCAGGCTTCCTCAAAGTCAGGTTTCTGGGCAGAGCCCCCAGGTGGACAAGATGCGGGCCAGGTGGATGGCACCTGGAGGCCAATGAACCTCTCAGCCTCAGTTTCCTCATCTGTGAACTGGGGACGTCAGTGCTTAGGTCCCTGGCTTGTGAAGAGTAACAGGAAACAGCAATGGGGACATGACAGTCTCTCCAGTCTTGCCCCTCCCCTTACCTAGCACACAGGAAGTGCGTGACGTCGCCAGGTCCTCAGTAGAAGCCACCCCCCCACGGGGAGGGGAGATAAGCCGGGTCAGCCAGCCTGCCCCGGGCAGTGTTGGTCAAGAGGAAGGGCTTTCCCAACCCGCTGTTGCAGGCGCTGGGGGTGTGGCTTTGCAGCACCCTGTCCTTTTGATAACCGCCCTGGGCAGTGGGTGGGTTTGCAATTATTGTCCCCATTTGAAACTTGGAGAAACTGAGTCTCATAGAAATTGAGGGCTTTGCCCAGAGATTGGAATAGACAGACACTCGGGCCTTCGCCCTGCCCAGACCTCAGGGTGGGGTGTGGGGAGGGGGTCCCGCGCAGTTGGCAGGGAGAGGGCACGGTTGCTGGAGCCCAGAGTAGGGGTGGGCTGAGTCCCAGGGCCAAGCCAGGTCACGTGATGCCTGAGGCCCGCCCGCCACCACGTGGACCGGGCTGGGCGGTGCAGCTCCCTCTGGTCCCAGGTTGGCTCCTGCGCCCTTGGTCACTCCCTCCCCCAGACCCCGAGGTCCCTCCCCCAGGTGGTGGAGCCCCAACCACCGTACCCGGCGGCCCTTTCCCAGGACAGGGCCCCTCCTCCAGGTGCCTCCCAGGTAGGTGCCCTCGTTCTACCAGCCCCTGCGGATCCCCCGTGGCTGGACAGCTCCACCCCTTCTGAATTCCTTTGGGCCACTAGGGCCACTGGGGCCACTGGGCCAGAGTTCCCTTTCCAGGTTCTCCTGGGCTTCCCTGGTTTAACTCTCTCTGGACGGGTGGGAGCAGGGGAACTGCAGCCCCCAGCCCACCCCAGCGCCGGTACCACCAATGGGAAGGCGTGGGGGGCGGCTCACACAGGACGGTACCACTGACCACCAGTAGGGAGTTGGGGGAGTGGTGGCCGGGTCAAGGGGCTCGAGTTGCTCCGGCCCCTGGGCGCAGAGGCCTGGCTGCAGCTCACCCTGAGCACCCTGGGCTCAGTGGACTCGTCGCTGGGGTGTGGGGTTCCTGGAAAGGGCTCCGCCCTGCCCCTCCCGCCTGGCTCAGGGCTTAGGAATGGTGCACCTGGAAACTCATGGGTGCCAGGGTGCCACGTGTCAGCTGGAAGTAAGTCCTGGGCAGTGCCCAGGGGGACCCGGGTGAGTGCTCATCCCCTGGGGTAAGGCTGCTGGGGCCAGGCCAGAGTTTCTGACCACCACCTTCTGCCTCCAGTTTGGAGAAGGGGTGTGTCTGGAGGCCCTTGGATTTGGGCTTGGGTGGGTCTGTCTGAAGGATTCCAGCTCCAGGGACTGGCCTGGAAAGCACCCACCGACACCCCTCCAACGCCATTCCAGGCTGGGGGGCAGAACCTTCTCCCCATGCTGTGCTCCCGCTGGAGGGCAGGGGCTGGGATTGTGTAGGAGCCCCTACGCCCCTAAGTGAGGACCCTGACTGGGCACAGTCCCGGCAGGGCCGACTCTGTCTGGGCACCGGGTCTCACCCCAGGAAGCCCCCTTGAGCCACCGTTCCTGAGAGCCGAGTTTCCTGGGGGAGGCGGGGGGGGGGGGCGGGAGGCCGCGGAACAGCGCAGACAGGGCTGGGCCGCGGCGGGCAGAGTCCTGCGGGAGTCAGCGGGTGTCCGGGAGCTGGCTGTCCCCGCCCCACGCCCACGGGGTGAGGAGCCCAGAGAAGGCCGCCCCGGTTCCAGTTGTTCTGGGTGGCGGCTGAGCCCTCGGCCTGGACAAAGGCAGCCTGTTTAAGGCCCGGCACCTCCCCCAGCCAGCTGCCCTCCGTGACAGAATTCGGGGTCAGCCTCCTGAGAACTGCCCGCCTTCAGCCCTGCTGGCTGGGGAAGCCGTAGCCACTGTGTGTGTTGGGGGGATGCTGGCTGGGTGGGGACCCATCCTGTTCTGCCTGGGCGGGTGGGGGTGGGGGTGAGGATTTCCTGCGAGAGGAAGTGCTGAGGGGTTACCGGGCGGGCACAGGGAAGGTCTCAGAGCTGCCCTGACCTTTCTCACCCTAGGGATGGAAGGCTGTGCCCACAGCACCCCACCCCTTCCCTATTTCCCAGGGACTGGTGCCTTTGAGCAAAATGATGGGGAACTCCCTTCCTCCCTCTGTCCCTCCCTCCCCAGGCACTGGAAGGGAGTGGCCCTCAGTCCATTCTGGGCTGATTTGGGGCCACTCACCTGACCGCATGTTTGGCTGTGGATGGGGTCCAGGGCAGGGGCTCAGGCAGCCTGGGCTGTGAGCGGCACCTCCCATTGTCCCCGGGGAGCTGGTGGTTGGGCCAGGTGCCAGGCCTGAAGGCCAAGTGTGGGACGATGCTCCCTGTCTCATCAGATGGGCAGCAGGAGGCTTCGGAGGCTGCAGGCGTCCAGGCTCTGAGCTGCTCTAGGTCGCAGACTGCCCGGGCCTAGGCTGCGGACATGGCCTTTGTCCTCAATGTCCTTGAGACCCCAGAAGACCAGGGGTAAGTGCTCTGGGGCTGTGGGGCTGTGGGCTGGGATGTGCCACCCCCAGGGAGAGGCCTCTGGACCACGGACGTTTGGAAGGGGCAGGCTGCTGGGCAAGAACTGGGCCCCCACCCCCACTTCTCCCCCCAGCAGCCGGGATCCCAGCCCCTACGACGAGAGCGAGATGCACCACTCCTTCCACCAGCTCATCCAGGAGCAGAGCCAGTGGGCAGCTGAGGAGGGGCTGGAGCTGCAGCCCACCGGGCTGGGGGCCGGAGCCCTGGACGCCTCGGGTGAGCGTGCCCGGCCCAGGCCGCGGGCGGTGGGTGGGATGGTGTGGGCAGGGCCCTGAGCCTTCTCAGCCTCTCAGGATGTCCCGCCTGGCGGCCTGAAGGCCTGAGATGGGGATGGGGGACTGCTGGTCAGCAGTGACAAGGCCCTCTGGACAAGTCTCTCTGCTGCTCCACAGGCAGTGACCGCCAGGCTCTCCTGGGGCCGGAGGGCGCTGCGGAGCTCAGCACGGCCACGCTCCGCATCCTGGCCAGCTTGCCCAGTCGCACCATCGGTGAGCGGGGCCCTCGGCCCTCGGCCCCAGCCTTGCTCCGGCCCCTGGGCTGGGCCTGGGATTCCAGGGGATCCGTGTCCCTTAGAGCCAGGCCTTTTCGGCTCCCGCCCCTCTGTCTGCGGCCCGCAGGCCCGGCACAGACCCCCACAGCCTCCTGGGTACTAAAAACGGCTCCAGGGTTGTCACCGGGATAAAAATAGGCTCTTGGGAACCCAGCAGCGCCAAGGTCTCTTATGAAGGGGCCTTCCCGGGTCCTGGGGGGGGCGGCTGCCTTCACGTGAGAGCCGGGCTTCCTGGGAACGGGGCGTGGAGGCCTGGCCCTTCCTGACCCCCCCGCGGCCCTGCAGGCCGCAGCCGGGGCGCCGTCATCTCCCAGTACTACAACCGCACGGTGAGGATGCGGCGCAGGGCCGGCCGGCCGCAGCTCCGGGGCCTGGGGCGCTCGGCCCGGCCCAGCCTCCGCCCCTACGACCTGGAGCTGGACTCTGCGGCCCTCGAGGAGGAGGGTGAGCGGGGGGCGGGGGCGGCAGGCCCAGGGCCCAGTCCCCCCGCGACGGCCCGACGGCCTCAGCGGTGAGGTCCTTTGGTTGGCGGGCGTCCCCGCCACTGGGGCAGAGAAGCGGGGGCCTTTCGGGCTGCAGAGCATTTGGGGTTGAAGCGGCTTCCCGCCCAGGGCGGGGGTGAGCGGGGTGAGCACCCAGGTCTCAGCCAGGGTCTCTAGGTCCTGCCCTCCCCACGCCCCCCATGAGGCTGGTGCAGTGGGCGGTGGCGGGGACCCCGTCCCTGTCAGGGGCCGGCGGGGCTCAAGTCAGTGGGGTCAGGGCGAGGTGCCCGTGGGGGCCAGGAGCGGGGGCATTGGGAAGATGCTGAGATCTTACGGGGGTTCGGGGGGGTGAGAGGAGGGCAGGGCGAGGCAGAGGCTCTGGGTGGTGCGGGCAGGCCTGTTTAGGGTCATGGGGGTGCCCAGGGTTGTGGGGGTATCCAGGGTCATGGCCACAGGGGCGCTGGGCGGGGGGAGGGTTCTTCGGGGAGCCCACGGGGCGTCTGGCTCTCCCTGCAGAGAAGCGGCTGCTTCTGGTGAAGGAGCTGCAGGGCCTGACTCTGGCCCAGCAGGACCACATGCTCCGGGGGATGCCCCTCAGCCTGGCGGAGAAACGCCGCCTGCGGTCAGTGCCGCCTGGGTGGACGGGGGCGGTCCCGGGGGAGTCGGGCCCCACCCCGGCCCGGCCCTGACGCCGCCTCTGCCCGCAGAGAGGAGACCCGCGCCCCGCGGGGGTTGCCCCCCCGCCGCCCCCGGCTGCGGCCCTGCTGTGCCCGGCTGCGGTTCGCCTGCGTCCTGGTAGGAGCTCCGGCCGGGCGTCCCTAGGGGTGCGGCCGGGCGGCCGGGCGGTGGGAGTGGCCGCCCCGGCCCTCAGCCCGGCTGGCCCCGCAGCCTCGCCGCCCCTCACGCCGGGCTCTGGCTCGAGGCCCCTCCGTGGGACCCCGCAGGACCGCCCTGTTGCGTCCCCACAGGCCTGGCACAACCTGGGGCTGGCGCTGTCGTCGGGGCTGCACGCCCTGGCGCCCTGGCGCTACGCCCTGAAGCGGATCGGCGGCCGGTTCGGCTCCAGCGCGCTCTCCTACTTCCTCTTCCTCAAGACGCTGCTGGCCTTCAACGCGCTGCTGCTGCTGCCCCTGATGGCCTTCCTGGCGGGCGTGCAGGCCGCCTTCCCGCCCGCGCGCCCCGCGCCCGGCCCCCGCTTCACCGGCCTGGAGCTCCTCACGGGCAGGGTGCGGCCCGCTGGGCGCGGCGGGGCACTGGGTGGGCACCCTCTTGGCCCGGCCTCCCCTGGGCGGACCTCCCCGCGCGCCCTGGCTCCGGGCGGACCGCGGACGTCAGTGGGGCCCGGGAGGCCCCGGGATGGCCGAGGCCTTTGTCTGCCTCGGCTGCCCTGCCCCGGCCTCCCCCGTGGGTGCTCTCCCTCTGCCCCTTGAAGCCGAGGGTGGGTCAGGTGTGGGGAGCGGGCGGAGTCCCTGACTCGGCCTGGCCTCCCCCCAGGGCTGCTTCACCGACACCGTCATGTACTATGGCTACTACAGTAACGCCACCCTGAACCAGCCGTGTGCCCATCCACTGGATGGTGGCCAGTGTGCCCCCGAGGGGGCCAGCCTGCCCTACAACATGCCCCTGGCCTACCTCTTCACCGTAGGCGCAGCCTTCTTTGTCACCTGCATCACCCTGGTGTACAGGTAATGGCCTGAGCACAGGACCCTGACTCTGAGCACCACTGATCCACCCACCCACCCATCCATCTGTTCGTCTGTCCACCCACCCACCCGTCCATCATCTGCCCACCCATCTACCCACCCACCCCACAAACACTCCCTGTGCTTAGCGCAGGGCAGCCGACAGACCAGAGGGGCTGGGAAAATCCGGGAGGCCTGGTGTGTGCCCAGGAGTTACGGAGCCGGGGGAGGAGTCAGGCTGGCTTCCTAGGGGAGGCGGCACTTGCCTCAGAGGCGCAGGTTCAGTAAAAATGGGCAGGGCAGGAGAGGAAGGTGTTCTGGTTATTGGGAGAGGCCGTGCAAAGGCCCCGAGGCGAGCCTGAACAGGAGCCGCTGGCCACGTCCGCGGGGAGTGGAGCCCGACCCCTCTCCTAGCCCCTTGTGGCTGGTGGGCACTGTGCTTGGACAGGGCAGATCTAGGGTGGCCAGAGGCCATGCCAGGCGGCCAAAGCTGGGCTGGGGGTGGGGGCAGTGGGCTGCTCCATGGCCGGGGGGCTCCTCCCAGTGAGCGCTGCAGAGAGTGCCCTGCTGCCTTCTCCCCGGCCTCTGCTCCCTCGCCCCTCACCACCCCCCTTGTTGGTCACAGCATGTCCCGCTCTTTTGGGGAGAGCTACCGGGTAGGCAGCACCCTGGGCGCCCATGCCCTTGCTGTTTTCTGCTCCTGGGACCACAAGGTGACTCAGAAGTGGGCCTCCCGCCTCCAGCGTGACAACATCCGGACCCGGCTGAAGGTGAGCCCCCCGGGGCCTGGAGCTGCCGCCCCCACCCCGAGTCCCGGAACCCCAGTCCTGGCCCACTCAGCTCTGCAAGACCTGCCGGGTCCATTTGGGACCAAACGGCTAGAGCCAAGCAGCCCGTGGGCGGGACGTCGGGGTGGGGGCCTTGCTCCCCGTCAGGGACCGAGCAGGTGCTCCCCAGCTCCAGACGCGTCGGCACCGGTCCTCCTGCTCCGTCTCCGTCCACGGCCGGGGGCGGGGGCCTTGATGTCAGCCTGCCCTCCGTTCTCACTCCTAGGGGCTGGTGCTGCAGAGGGACAGGGTCGCATCTGCTCTGGGCCTCTCCTGGGGTCCCTGTATCTTCGGGTCCCGGTGGGAAGAGGCCCGAAGGGCTCCTGCTGGGACACACTCCCAGCTCCCACAGTAGCCTAGGGTGGGGAATGCTATCTCCCCGTGATACAAGTGAGGAAACTGAGGCACAGAGGTTCTGTACCTTCCCCAAGGCCAAAGGGTGAGAGGGTGACCGAGCTGGGCCTCGAGGAAACTTCCCTGCCTTTCTGGGGTTTGCGCTGCAGGACTGGCTAATGGGCCTTCCTGCCCTCAGGAGCTCCCACTGGGGGCTCCACCTCCAGGGACAGCTCAGGGGGCAGGGCTGGGAGGGAGGGAGGGAAGGGGGCAGGTGGGAGAGGTGGGGTGCCTCTCAGGATGCCGGAGATTGGGTGGGAACGGGCTGACACCCAGCCTGGCTGGTGGGGGTCGAGGGCAGGGCAGCCTTGGGCCCAAGTTCTGTGCTCTCTGTGCCTGGAGACAGGACCCAGAGCTGGGGGAGGGACAGGCGGTGGCCCTGGGGTGGGGGGCTCCAGTCCCTCTAAGCCTCCCTGGGTGTCCCTGTGTCTTCACGTCCCACGTGGCTGTGACCTGGAGCGAGTGACCCCTCACTGCCTTGCAGGAGCTGCTGGCCGAATGGCAGCTGCAGCGGGGCCCCCGGGGTGTGTGCGGGTGGCTGGGCCAGGCGGCCGTGCGGGGGCTGGTGTGGCTGCTGTGCCTGGGGACCACGCTGGGGTGCACCGTGGCTGTCTACACCTTCTCCGAGTTCATGATCGAGGTAAAGGGATGGGGTGGGCAGCCTGGGGACTCGGCCACGGGGTCAGAGTCCCGCTGCTCTGGAATGTGTCCCCAGCGACCGGCGCCTGCCCAGCCAGAAGTCAGCTGTGGCTCTGCCCCCTGCACCCGGCCCAGGGGTCCAGGGGCCCAGAACCCCTCCCTGGAGGCTGCCTCCCTCAGGCCTCAGTCCCCACCCCTCCCATCTGTCTCACTCTCCCGTTTTTATTTTCTCTTCTTGGTTCCCTTTTCTTTTTCTGACACTTGTGGCCTATCCCCCTTCCTGTGTGGTTTGAACATGAGGCCTGGGCTGCACGTATCTTGGGGGAAGGGGGTGCTATCTGCCAGTTCTGCCCCCTCTTTCTACTGTGGGACCCTGTCCCCCAGCCCCCCACCCCCAGGGGCCCGTCGGTGGACCTGACCCCTGCCCATGGGGGAGCACCTGGGGTGACCACAGCCCCCTTCTGCCCTAGCAGAGCCCTGTGCCTGCTGACCAGGAGGGGCCACTGCTGGCCCTGCCCCTGGTGGTCTGCCTCCTCAACCTGGGGGCCCCCTACCTGTTCCGAGCTCTGGCTGCCCTGGAGCGGCACGACTCCCCGGTGCTGGAGGTGTACGTGGCCATCTGCAGGTATGTGGCCAGGTGGGGCAGGTGGGGCTTCCTGGGGTGCGACTTCTGTCTGCCAGGCACCCCTCCCTCAGTCTGTGCCCCTCGCCCTCCACAGGAACCTCATCCTCAAGATGGTCACCTTGGGGATTCTCTGCTACCACTGGCTGGGCCGCAGGGTGGGCACCCTAAAGGACCAGGTGAGAGGGGGCCCGGGCGGTGCTGGGGAGGCTGAGGGGCCGCGCGGGTCCCGGGTGCGGGATGCAGGGGTGCCCCTCACAGCAGCCCCCCGCCAGCCCTCACCTGACTGGCCTGGTCCACGGGCAGGCTGGAGCCGCGCCCCCACGGGCTGGGCAGCGGGCGGCGGGGCGCGGGCCTGGGCTGAGCCCCCTCTGTTTCAGTGCTGGGAGACCTTTGTGGGCCAGGAGCTGTACCGCCTGCTGGTGCTGGACTTTCTCTTCACGCTGCTGGACACGTTCTTTGGGGAGCTGGTGTGGAGGTGAGGCCCTCCCGGGGCACGGCCGGCCTCCGCCCTGGGCTCCCGGGCTGCCCCCTTCAGCAGCCTCCCCTGGCAGGCTGGCAGGCCTCTGACCTCCCAGGGAGGCCGCTGGTTCCTGCCCAGCAGCTTCTGTAAAGGATCTTTAAGCTGGGAAGACAGGAGACAGGATGGATCTAGCTTTAGGCTGGCAAGGAAAGCGGGTTTCATTGCGCCGTGTGTGGCACACCCTCAGTCTAGCGCGAAGCAGCAGCAGGCAGGAGGGAGACAGACACAGTGGCCGCCCAGGGTGGTAGGAGCCCGGGCGCCTTTACTTCTGCGTTTTCTCTGAGAACCTGCGAGTCTGAGGATAATACAGAGGCAAAGTGCTTGGTGCCCGCTGCACGTGTTTACACCTGGGTGTGCACTTAGAAAAGGACCCGACGAAGCCAGCTTAGCTCGGAGCCACTTAGGGCGGGGACCCCAGGGTGCGGTCTCCCCTAGACATCGGCTGGGTGCCCGAGGTGGGGGGGCAGGGACGCCTGCCTTCTGGGGTGGGAACCGGGGTCGGTCTCGGGATCGGCCCTGCCCAGTGACCCCAGGCTCCCCTGCCCCAGGCTCATCTCCGAGAAAAGGCTGAGGAGGGGGAAGCCCGAGTTCGACATCGCCCGCAACGTCCTGGAGCTGATTTACGGGCAGACCCTGACCTGGTGAGTATCTTCCAGGCGCCTCCCACTGGCTGGCCTGGGGGGCAGCTGAGCCCCTTCCCCTTGGGACCAGAGCAAGGCCCAGGCTGGGATCCTGGGGTGACGTGGGCCCTGACCCCCCCCCCCCCAGGGCACCTAGTCTCCCCCCAGTCCTGCAGCATCCTTCCTGGCCCTGGGGTGGGGAGGGAGGGCACGGGGCAGCTTGTTTCCACCCCAGGCCAGGCCCGGGTAGCCCTTCTGGCCCTGGGAGCGGCACAGGGGTCACGACCCCAGCCTCTGGACTGCAGCGCCCCCTCCCCTCCCCAGGCTGGGGGTCCTCTTTGCGCCCCTCCTGCCCGCCATGCAGATCCTCAAGCTGTTGCTGCTCTTCTATGTCAAGAAGGTAAAGGTGCCGGCTGGGCCCCAGGCGGGGCGGGGCTTTGGGAGTTGGGGGGCAGCCAGGGCGGGCCTCTCGGCTGGCAGACCTGGAGCCCCGGGACTTGGGAACATTCCCCTGACCCAAGGGGTACAGGGCTGGCAGCCCGGGGCCACCCTCCGGGGTCAGTCCCATGGCCCCCTCCCCCACACTGCTGCCCAGCTGTGGTCTTTACTGGGGGCCGTGTGCCAGGCCTGGGGCCCAGGAGCTGAGAGGTGCTCTGAGCCGCAGGCCCACAGGCTGTGGGGAGGGACCGTGGTCCTGTGGCCTCGGGCAGGGGTGCACAGTGGTGAGAGCCAGGCTCTCCTCCTCCCTGGTCCCCCATTTCCTCACCTGTACACTGGGGACAGTACCCAGGGGGATAGCTGGAGACCCTGAATCGGTGGAGGTGGCCGTTAGTACCAGCCTTCCCTGTGTGCCTCAGTCTCCCCTCTAAACCCTCGGGCTCAGGTCCTGAGTGTTGCCTCTCGGGTCACCCGTCCTGTCCTGGGGTTTCACTGAGGCCCCACCAGCCTGTGTCTCCCCACCGTGGAGGCCTGGGGGCGGGGTGTGGCTGGGCGGTGGCAGAGCTCAGCCTTTGTCCCCAGACCAGCCTGATGGCGAACTGCCAGGCACCCCGCAGGCCCTGGCTGGCCTCCCACATGAGCATGGTCTTCGTCTCGCTGCTCTGTTTCCCGTCCTTCCTGGGCGCGGCCGTCTTCCTCTGCTACGCCATCTGGCAGTGAGTGGGCGCTGGCTGCTGGGGTGTGGGGAGGTGCTGCCCGGGGGCCTCGGGGGCAGGGGCTGGGGCCAGGGTTTGGGGTGGTGTGGAGGTTGCCTTTGCCAGGCTGGGGGCTCAGGCTGCCCTCTCCCCGCAGGGTGAAACCCTCAAGCCTCTGTGGGCCCTTCAGGACCCTGGACACCATGTACGAGGCGGGCAAGGTGTGGGTGCGGCGCCTGGAGAGAGCCGGCCCTGGGGTCGCCTGGCTGCCCTGGGTCCACAAGTACCTGGTGGAAAACACCTTCCCCGTCTACCTGGTGTCGGCCCTGCTGCTGTGAGTGCCCTGTAGGCGGGGGAGGGTCCGTGCCCCCGCCCGCCCGGGCTCCTGCAGGGTCCAGCCTGACCACCTGCCCGGCTCCCGCAGGGCTGTCATCTACCTCAACATCCAGGTGGTGAAGGGCCAGCGGAAGGTCATCAGCCTCCTGAAGGAGCAGATCAGCAATGTGAGTGCCCCTCGCTGCCCCCGGCGCCGCCTGCTGGCTCACCCAGGACCCTCCCGTCCCTCTGGAGCTGAAGGACCCTTCTCCAGGCCGGCCTTTGCCACTGACAGTGTCTCCCCAAGGTCCGGCCCTGCCCCCAGTTCTGAATCTTTGGGGCTGCAGGTCTGAACCCCGCTAGTGCTGGCGTGGCTTTCCCAGGCCCCGGCAGGCGGCTTGCTCCTGTGAGGCCCATTTTGGGCTTCTGAGCTCCAGAACTGGCAGGTGATGAGTTTGTGTGTTTTAAGCCACTAAGTTTGTGGTGATTGATTAGTGCAGGGGTGGGGAACATCCGGCCCTCGAAATCATTTGGTCTGGCCCTGCCAAGGCAGCCGCAGGTGGGACTCGAAATTCAATAAACCTAGGAGCTTTTTTCATTGCAAATTTTTAAGTTGATAATTTTGTATGGCCCTCAAATGATGTTATAAATGTCCAAATGGCCCTCGGCAGAAAAAAGGTTCCCCATCCCTGCGTTAGAGCAACAGTAGAAACCAATAGGAGCCCAGTGACTGACGTTCGTGTCCCCCGTTACACCTGGCGGCTCTGAGGTTGGAGAGGAGCTGATCTGCCCAGGCAGAGCTCGTCAGTGGTGGGGCCCGTTTCCCTTTTCACCTTGGCCACTAGGAAGCACAGAACTGTCGCTATGCCCACTGCCCGGCTCCAGGTCTCCTGTCCTTGCTTTGGTGCCTCTCCCCCTTGCTTTGAACTCTTTACTCGTGGCGTTGAGTACCCGAGGGCGCCCCGGAGGGCGTCTGGAACAGCGGTTCTGGAGGGATGGACAGTTTCTGTTCTCTTACCTTTCGTGTCCTGGCGTTTCTAGGAGGGGGAAGACAAGATCTTCTTAATCAACAAACTTCACTCTGTGTACGAGAGAAAGGAGAGGAGCAGGTGAGGGGCTTTGGGGGGGGCGCCCCGTGAATGAATGTGGGGGGAGGGGGCAAGGGGCTGGACCGCTGGGCATCTTCCCCTGGGGCATCGAGTGGAGTTGGGGATGGGAGGGAGGTGGCTGCTGGCTCCTTGGGGTCCCTCCTTCCCCACATCCCTCCCCAGGTGGGGAGGAGGAGACGGTCAGGTTTGGTGAG
This sequence comes from Miniopterus schreibersii, assembly GCF_964146895.1. Classification (NCBI taxonomy): domain Eukaryota; kingdom Metazoa; phylum Chordata; class Mammalia; order Chiroptera; family Miniopteridae; genus Miniopterus; species Miniopterus schreibersii. The sequence goes on from NC_138116.1 coordinate 2,301,583, forward strand.
AGAGGGAAACTGCTGCGTGCAGGGGGCAGGGTGGAGCTGGGGCTCTCACGCCCTCCCCTCCTCTCCCTTCTCTGTCAGCTGGGGGGCAGCCCGGCTGGCCTCTGGTTCCCCTGGCCCCCTTCTCCCCATGGGGTCAACACCTGGAATGTCGAGATTCAGCCTGGATTGTCCCGGGCCTGAAGGAAGCTGCCCCACCTCGCACCCCTCATCTCAGTTACTTGTGGTTAAGCTCAGGGGAAGGGAGATGAGTTCAGACATCTTCCTGCTGCCGAGACAGACAGACAGACAGACCCGGCTGGGGGCAGGCTCAGGTCTGCAGGACCGAGGTTCCCAGGCTCCTCCCGGTCTCGTCAAGCCCTTCACTTCTCTCCAGAGCCTCTGGACTTTCAGGAGCAAGGCTGTGGGTGTCGGGCCGCAGCTGGGGTGCCGAGATGAAAGCAGCCCCTCTCTGACTTCCCTTTCCTGCAGGGCTGGCAGAACCCAGGAGGCCGTGACGCCCTCGGATGCCTGGTAGGACGGTGGGCCTGGCAGCCTGCGTCTGCTCACCCACCTGGCTCCGTTCCCACGGCTCTGCAGGCACAGACGCCAACCCGAGACTGTGCGGTCCCCTGCAGGGTGACTGCCCTGGGACACGGGGAAGGTGACAGGACTCTGCAGCCTGCCCAGGACTGGAGCTGGAGGGTGGGCCAGAGGGGCTGCGGCACCCCCCTGCCCTGCCTGGGACTGTATTTATTCTGATTAAATATGTTTTGCAAAACGGGCTCACCTCGTGGGCGCCTGTGCTCATGCCGGGCCTGCCCAGGCGTGCGCAGCCTGCCTCCCACCGCCCGCGGGTCACCTCCAGGCCTCCTGCACGTGCGGCCCCTTCAGCTCCTCCTCTTGGCTCTTGGAGGCTCCTCTCCTGCCCACGCTGGGTCCCACAGCCTCACCAAGTGCCCAGGTGCTCCATGGGGAGTCTCCAGGTGCCCAGGCTGTTTCAATACAGTGCAGGGCACCCCTCTGCTGGCCAAGCTCTGGATGGCAGGACAGAAGCGTCCCAGCTTGAGCACCACCAGGGTCAGCCTGAGCCTAAAGGGTGAATGAACCAGGCAGGAAGGAACAACTTGGGGGGGGGGACGGTCACGGGAGGGGTGTCCAGGGTGACAAAACCAGCAGCAAGATGCTTTCATAGTTATTGGGGTGGGGGCAAGTTAGGAAGGGGCTGAGGAGCCAGCCAGGGGCAGCCGGTGCCTAGGCCTGAGGCAGGAGGGGGTGACCTTTTCCGGCCAGGCTGTTTTCAGAGCCTGTGGGATGCTGTGTGCCCCAGGCTGTAGGGAGGAGGGGACTAGTCTGTCACAGCCGCAGTGTCCCCTGGGTGCAGGAGCTGGGGCAATGGCCCTGGGCTGGGAACCGGTCGAGCGCACTAGGCCTCATGGCTCTGCACCTCGGGGGGGAACCTAGAAGAGCCAAGCTTGGGCCTGGGAGGGGCGGGAGGGCCGGTCCTGCCCACAGTGAGGGTGCCCCTCCATCTGTAGAGCCCGGGCCTCCTCCCCAGGACAGCCCCCTGGGGGGCTCGGCTCCGTGTTTGGCAGATGTCCAGGGGCCGATGCTGTCTGTTGATGTGGCCTGAGGCTCACCCAGCGTCAACCCGAGCTCTGTGGGTAGGGGGTGGCACCCCTGCTGTCCCTGACACATCAGGATCCCTGGCTTGTGGTCGATTCCAGACAAAAGCCTTCCTCAGACTGTCAGGACGCACTTTTGGGTGGATGGACTAAGGGACCACTTCCAGTTTGACGTGGCGACACCCTCGCCTGCCTGGCAACAACTCCGAGGCTGGAACAAGCTATTTGTGAAAGTGGAAGACCCGCCCAGGACATGTTCCTGGAATTATCACGTGACGGGCAATTATTTCCTCGAGCACCAATCCAGGTGGAAGGTGTCTTGCAGGTGTGTTTAAGCCGATGTCAGCGAGCTTGTGAAAGACGGGGCAGCAAGGGAGGGGCCAATCCTGTGAAAGACCAGGAGAGCAGCAGTTTTCCGGGGAGGTTCCGCCTGGAGGCCACAGCACTGGCTCCTGCCCGAGGTCGCAGCGGGCGCCTGGCCTGCAGTCGGAGGGCAGCCCGTGGTGTGGCCGGGCCGGCACATCTGCCGGGGCCGCTCCTGACGCGCCTGGGGCCTCGAGTCCCCCAGCCGGAGCACCCGGCCACGCTCCCTCCGGTTCTGGGTTCTGGGCCTAGGTTCTGACCCTAGGAGCTGCTGGCTTTGGGCACGTTCTGTGACCTCCCAGCCCAGTCCCTGCCTCATGGGGCTGCCGGAGCAGAGGCCGAAGCTCCCGCACCGTGCTGAGCGCATGCCTGACACAGTCTTTCTGAAAACAAACCGGAAACAAAGACCCGTTCTGCTTGCCGGAGGAGACCAGGTGACGGGGGAGGTGACAGCTATTTCAGCGCCATGACGAGGCCCCTCCACATCCTGCTTCTTGACTGTGGCCGCTCAGCAGAAGCCACGGGGGAGAGTGAACGCGCTGGGGCTGGGCCGCCCCGGGTGCTGGCTGCACTGGTCTGGGATGTGCCCCAGCCCTGGGGTGGCACACCCACGCCTGAATGTCCCTCAAGCCCTCGGCAGCGCCGCCCCCTTGGGCCGCCTGAGCTGCTCTGGCCCTCACAGCTGCCGGGAGCGGGGCCGAGGGCAGGCCTGCTGCCCGGGCGCGTTCAGGGGACAGTCCCCACAGCAAAGCTATTTAGTTACATGTCTGTCACGACTCCTCATAGCTTTTCCCGACCCGTCCCAAACGTGCCGTTGCCGCAGCTCCTCCGAGGCGCCCGCCTGTCTCTGCCTCCTCCAGCGGACGTGCTCAGCTCCCCAGCAGCTCGGACTCTGCTTCTCGGTCACTTGCAGTGACACCTCCCCCTGCCTCGCTATGCGCATCACGCTGCCACCACCGGGCACCCTGCCCGCCTTCTGTGCCCTTCTCCACGGTCCTGCCGGAGCAATGAGAATGCGCAGCCCCGAACCGCTCGTCTTCCTGACCCCACCCAGCCAGCCTCCTTGTCACCCGTGGCTACCAGACACCCCTTCCCCGGTCACAGGACAGTCACTTCAGATCTCAGCTTTCTCTGTTCCTCCAACCGTCCCTCCCTCGCTACCCCGTCTTTCACAATCCAATCCGGCCCCAGGCCCGGGGCAAATGCCGCCGCCTCCAGGAAGCCTGCCGTGTGCGGTGGACGTTGCGAGGCCCGGCCGGTTCCCCCGGGGGCACTGGCAGTCCGCCCCCTCAGGAGCCGGGCATGCGCGCTGGGCGAGCGCTGGCGGAGCGGCGGCCTCCGGGGGCGTCCGTGTAGAAGGGCAAGTGCGCCGTCGGGCTGTGGTCATGCTCCCGGCCTTTCATTTCTCCACACAGTACCTTCCTTTCCAGTTTCCTAGGCAGCCAGAGCTTGCCGCCTGGCCTGACCTGTACTCTTGATAAAACAGGACGCGGCCCCTCAGAGTGGAGACAGGCGCTCCGCCTGCTGGTCCGAGCAGGGGCCACGGAGACATTCTGGTTTGTCGTCAAGAGGCAGCTCTAATCCTGGCGGAACAGGCCCGGCGCTGAGGTCGAGGGCAGGGCGCCCGGGGGCCTGAGGAAGGAACCAAGTGCCTGGACACTGGCAACAGTGTTGCCCTTACCCAGGGCCGCGAGTTCCGCGCTGACAAAGTGCCTTGTGAGAGTGACTAAGGCGATGTTACTGTTACCGAAGTGAAGGAAAAAACCTCCAGGAAACACAAAGACCCTCCTCGCTCTCTTCTCTCCCAACGTTTCTGATGCCCAACCGGGGTCACCGGAGCCGTGGTTGTCGCCTGGGCTGATGTGGGCGGCGGCAGCTGGTGCAGAGCCCGCGAGCACCGGCGCCTCCCCGTGGCCGCGAGCGAGCTCTTGACGCCAACTGCAAGCCGCCAACAGAGCGTGGCGTGGGCCAGGGCGGGCTCGGGGTTCACGGCCGCGCGCGCTCCCCCAGCGCGCACGCAGTGAAGGCCGATGACACCCGTCTTCGAAAAAGAAAAAACCCCCACGCATTTACTTCAACAGCCAAGAAAAAAAATTGCAATTTATTAAGATTCAACAAAGCGTTGTACTTTTGAAAGCAACTTTCGGTGCGTGTTCAACAATCACATTCTATGAGGAAAACATTAAAAGCCACAAACTCGTTTCTTAATCTCAGAGTTACAGACATCTTCCGTTCAAAATAAAAGGTCGAAAGAAAGAAAACAAAACAAAAACCCCTCCCCCCAACAGAAAACAAACACAGACAGACAGATTCTTTACTTCCATCCCCGATTTTCAAACATCAGGAGTTTCTCCACAACTCAATGCTACGGACGGCCGCCCGGGGGCCGCATGCCCGGGCGCGCACGCACGTGTATTTGATATACATATGCAGGTATACATACGTCAAATACAGAGGACGCAGGTCGTGGCGACGAGAGGCGACCGCGCTGAGGAAGGTCTGTGTAGCGAAACGCGACGAGCTGAGGGCAGGTCTGGAACCCAGTCTGTGCATAGTTCACGGTCCTCTATAAACCGGCTCCGGTGGGCCTGCCAGCCTGCAGGACCGGCTTCTTTTTTTATTTATTTTTTTGTTTTGTTTTGATAAAACCTTTAAAAAGCGAATTAAAAAAAATGTAATGCACAAGTTTCCTGATCAAGCAGGCAGGGAGCACAATGTCCATATATTTTTTAAAACATACTTGAGGGTATGTTAGTTACTCCATTGTCTTTCTTTCTTGCAAAACAATCAAAACATTGATCATTTTTAAAACATAAAGCAATTTTTAATATATAAAGCACTCTTCCACACCTCTTCCGAGTCCGTTATTTGGTAAATATGTAACTGCTACACATTAGAGATTAGGTATTTTTCTTCTTTGTGTTTTTTTCCTTTTTTTGTTTTTTTTTGATTCGTTTTTTAATAACATCTTCAGTGCTAGGAGTCGGGTTACAAAATCCATGAACGGGTGGAGCTGCCCTCGGAGCCCCGGCCTTCCTGAGAGCCTCCGCGTGTGCAAGACTGACCACGGCGGCCGTCCCGGGAGGGGCGGTGGCGCCCACGACGGCGGCCGGGGGAGACAACACTGCTCGATCCCAGAGCTCGGAGTGGCGCCTCTGCGTTCTGAAAATAGGTTTCTTTACGACGAAGTCTTTTTTTTTGTCTTTTTTTAAATTCCTTTTTTAAAATTTTTTAAAGTCTGAAGGAGAAAAAAGGTCTGTAAACAGGCGGAGCCCCCACCACGGGCCCCTGGGAAGCAGCCGCAGCCCGCGCCCAAGTGCTAGTTTCCGTTCCTGCGTGGAACCTCCACCCTTAAAGTATCTATGGCCACAGTTCACAACAGTTTTCTCTTTAACTTTATGTTCCAAATGGAAAAATGGTGCAACACTCTGGTAATAATTCTCTTGCATTAATTAGTCCACAATAAAAAGCTGCTAAAGGTAGGTATACATATTATTTCTCCAGAGATACACACTGTAACTGTAACGCGGTAACAGAGTCCTTGAGTAAACATTTACACGTGAATTGTCGCCGGCCCTGTCCCGTGAGTTCTAACGTGTAGGATTAGCTGAGGAAGGGCAGGGACACTCAGTGCAAAGTTAGAAGCTAATAATAACCAACGTCTGACCAATGCGCCAAAAAAAGCATATACTGAATGAAAGGGAAGACCCAGTTAGGTCCCTCACACGTGACACACGGACACAGGAAGTGCGCACACGCACGCACACGCACACGCACGCGTCTCCGCACACACACGTAGGCTGTGAACTCAGCGATTTTTCCTGGAGCCTGTTTCTGCGTCGATGTCGACCTGGAAGTGTGGAATTAGACTTAGAGAGTGTTCACATTTCGTTATTGGCCTGCTGGATTCAAGTATTTGCATGTTTGATATGTCTTTTTTTTTACTTTTAAAAAATATTTTTTGGGATAAAAAAAATGACATGAAAAGTAATGAAACAAGGGAAATGTGCATAGGCGGATCCGTGGGGACAGAGGCCGGATCGCAGACCGTGCCTCCCGCTCCGCTCGCCGCGGCCCGCACTGCGGCCCATGGTGAACGCCGCCCCCGATTACGGCCCGCCTCTGGTAATGTGCATAATCGTCACAGGCTCGTTAAATAGGCTTTCTCGTCTCCCTCCCTCCCTCCCGCCCCCCTTGATAAAATAACCCTTTCCAGCCCACAATCTGAAAAGTGCCCTTCATGATAGAACTATTCTAAGCAGCTTTTATACTTAAAAAATCAAAATAACAACACACCATACAAACATAAGACGACACAAAATAAAAAGCTATGAGAAACATCCTGTCATTAGCATGTGACACTGACCACGCACAGCCCGCACTGTCTTGGGAACAGTTCGCAAGGGCTGTGGCGAGGGTTCGTCTTCAGTACTGGACAGAGGTACTTGAAAGGGCTGCCGGGCTGCTCGGGCCAAGCAGGGTCCTCAGCGAGCCCGGACTGGAAAGGGTCAGCTTTTTCTTCCTAGTGCTGATGATTGTGGTGCCCACAGGTCCCCTTGGTCCTAGATGGACTCCCCACTAAGAAGGTCGCCGGGAAGCAGAGTGTTCAGCGGGGTGGGGCTTCCGATCACCCTGCCGTCGTCGCTGCTGGGCGGGCCCCACAGGCTGCTCGAGTACTGGGGGACCCCGCCCCACAGCAGGTCGCTGCTCCCTTTGCCTGCCAGGCACGGGGCGTTCCAGTGGCCGGCGTCGCTCCGCACCAGGCCGTGGGAGCTGCCCGAGGCGCCCAGCCTCGTCTGGCTGGTCCCGGTGCTGGACTGCCAGCTGGAGGTGGGCGGCAGCGCTTGGCCCTGGGCTAAGAAGCGGTTCACTTCTTCCTCACCAGCAAACTCGGCCAAGATGGTAGTGTTTCCCAGAACACACCTGAAAGAGAACAGCAACAAAACTGAGACCTGGCTTTCTGAAAAGATAAACAAAACCGACAAACCTTTAGTTAGGCTGAGAAAGAGAGAGAGAGAGGACAAATAAATACAATCAGAAATGAGGAGACATTACAGCGGACTCAGAGAAACGCACAGGATCTGACAGACCAGGGACAGCTACGTGCCGGCAAATGGATAACCTGGGAGAAATGGACGAATTCCTGGGAGCACTGACCTACCAAGGCCGAACCATGAAGTAACAGGAAATCTAAAGAGACCTGCAAGCAAGGAGACCGGCTGGTACCGAGAGGCCCAGGTCCAGATGGTTTCACTGGCAAATTAAGCAGAATTAAGACCCACCCTCTTCAAACTCTCCCAGAAACAAAAGAGAGGCAGCTCATTTTACGAGGCCACTATTATCCTGACACCAAGGGCAGAGAGGACACTCGAAGGAAACTACAGACACACATCCCTGATGGCTGAACACAGATGGAAATATTCTCAGCGAAGTATCAGCCCACCACACCCAGCAGCTCTGCCTGCGGCTGCCTCGCTGGCTTGGTTCTTGGAACAGAAAAAGTGCAGCCGGGCTTCCCATCACAGGTCACCCAGAAACCTCTGCACTCGGTGGCTGCTGCTGCTGCTTCATGGCCCAGGGGGTGAATTGTTTCCTCATCTGGACCCCAGCAGCTACACTGTGTACACTGTGTGCTACAGACAGTGCATTCCTAAGGAAGTGTGGAAACCCACAAGTCACCCCGAGCATCGCCTAGGACCAGCGACTTACATCCTGGCCTGAAACGGACAACTAATTTCTAGGGTCTGCATCTCAGATGATGTCACTGAGGAGGTCTACTCACACATCTCATCAAAACGGCTTTCCTCGGGGGGGAGTTGGCTGTAGGACCACTGCCAAGCCCAGCAGTGGGAACAAACAGGGCACGTGCCTGTTGTTACAGGGGGGTCACTGGCTCTACACCCTCTCTCCTGGGGGCCTTCCACTAATGGAGGGCACCGCCACAGCAACTCAGCAGCAGCAGAAACGGATGCATCCCAAGATACCATTAGGGGTGAACTGTGTTCTTCTCAAATCCCTATGTTGAAGCCCTAACCCCCAATCCTTCTGGATGTTCCTGTATTTGGGGAGAGGTCTCTGAAGAGATTAAGGTACAATGAGGACACAGGGTGGGTGCTCACCCAATGGCTGCTGTCCTTACAGGAAGAGGGAGTTAGGGCACAGACATGCTCAGACGGCCACGTGAGGACAGGGAGAGGGTGGCCGTCCGCAGGCCAAGGAGAGCGGCCTCGGAAGAAAGCAGCCCTGCCGGCACCGGGCACTCAGACTGCAGCCCCAGAACCACCAGTCAGTCGTGTCTGTGCCTGCGGGGCTGACACGGGGCGGGAGTGGCAGAGGAGACCTACATGTGCAGGGACTTCTGGGCCTTGGCGGCCTCCTCCTTGGAGCTGTACCGGACCACGGCGTTGCCTTGAGTCAGGTTCAGGTGGAAGGTGACGAGCGGCCCGTGCTGCAAGCACAGCGTCCGGAGGGTGGAGCCATCGATCTGAGGGAGAAGCAGAGGGGCGGTCACGAGCGTCCTGCGCCTGCTCCCACTATACTCTTCAGAGAAAGTGCACATGAAATCCTGCACTGACTGCTGGGAAATGCCTGTCCTTCAAAGCGCTGAACATGCATGACTTTATGGTACAACCCTTACGGCTCTATAATTTAAAAACCTGGGACTTTCAGTTATGTTTGGTGACGCCAACCAGGAGGAAGCCCGTCTGGTCCTGATCCCCTCGCCAGAGCGCACCACACGGAGCCCGTGGTTCCCGGCAGCCCATGGCCCGCAACCCTGGTGGGGGCACAGGCCAAACCCCTCGTGGGTGAGTACAGTTAGAGGCGAGCAACTCTGTTTACAAAGGTATAGCTTTCAAGCCTCAGAAGAGTAAAACGTGAACAATTCTCCAGGAACACGATTAAAAGGCCCCTGGGCACACCCACTCCTCACTGCCCATACCCCCCTGGGTCCTGAATGAGGGCACCCTTGGGCCATGGTGACCCTCCCCACGGTACCTGGGGCGTGAGGTTGCGGAGAACGAGCCAGCTGCTGGTCCTTCCTGAGGTGTCGGTGCTCCAAGCAGAACCTGCACAAGACCAGGGAGGACCTCGGTCAGCTCCTTCCTAGCCGACAGTTTCTCACCTCCCAACAAGGATGGCAGCACTGAGTGTCACTGCCTAAACTGAACCTCACAGCCCTGCAGACCCGGGGGGGTGACTGGGCCGCCCCTGCTCAGCTGGAACTGTCTACCTGTTAGTAAGATGAAGCACAGGGCTGCTATGAAAAGGCGGAGATGGCCATTCCACCGTCTGGCTGGCTTCAGCCTCAGTGACTTCAGACTCAGATTCCTGGGGCCTGTGTCATCCCTACCGGTCGGCAGAGGGTGTCTACTGGGAGCCACTGAGCTGTGGCACTAGGAGGCTGGCCTCACACAGGGTGGGAGGTGGGGGTGGCGCGGCACATGCTCCAGAGAAGCATGGTGGAGAAGGTCACATCAGAGTGGAACTGAGATCCTGTGCTGGCTGACAGACTTCTCCCCGGACCAGTGTGGCCCTGGATGTGCTGTGACACTGGGCCCCCCGCTCAGAGCAAACCTGCCGTGTGTTTGGCCACCCAGGGCCGATGCTGATAACACTGGCAGCTGGAGCTGGGCCCAGACAATGTCCTAGAGTCTAGGACACCTTGGCCCCTCTAAGCCCTCCCAGGGCCCAGGGCTGGGGTCCTTCCAAAGGAGCTGCAGGCATATTCCAGAGGGTGAGCAGAGTAGGTGTGGGGCCCTCCCCCTTGGAACACGAGGACCGATGCATACCGGAGGAGTAAGAGCTGGTCCAGCCAAGGGGGCTGGCTCCCCAGGTGGAGGAAGGCTTGGGATTGGTGAGCCCCGGAGGTGGCCTCGTGGGTGCAGTAGTGTTTCTGGGCACCTTCCACAGCTCATGAGACAGAGAGGCTTGCGTGTGGGAGGCGGGGCCAGAGGACCAGGTCGATTTCATGTCTGACAGTTTACCTGGAAGGGCAGGGACAGGAGCACAGGCATTCCTGAGAGAGAGAAGGCAGCGCGTGCTTGGGACCCACGCCGAGGGCTCTCTGGCACCGCGGCTGCGTGGTGAAAAGGAACCGTGAGACCCAGGGGACACGCCCTCTCCAACTTCGCCTGTATTCAGTGTGGATCTGGCTAGCATTTCTGAGAGTTAACCAGTTTGCTAACTGTGCCAAACACAAGTTTGCCATCAAGGAAAGAGAATTTTTGTAGTTTGGTGTTAAAGCTAACCCATCGACACATTCTGCAAGGATACGTGACGTAACAAACTAATCAAGGTCAGAGGCTGATGTGCATCTATCTTGTTTGGGCTTCTTTGGGTACCAGCCTGTTCAGAGCCAGGCCCGTGACACAACCTGCTGCACTGTCATACTGTCCAGCTCTGAGACGGGCCCTCCGTGTCATACTGCGGAACTGGGCGGTTGGGCATCTTGGCATTTGGGTGGGGGAAGCGTGTTTTAGGGCTCTTTGGAGAAAAGCAGAACAGGTCACAACCCTCAGCCCTAGTCCTGGCTGCACCCAGGGCTCAGCTGGACATGCAGACACCTGGATGTCGCCACGCCTGCCTCACCGTCCTGCGCAGGAGGTGCTGGAGGCAGAGGGTCTCTGTCCCTGTGCTCCTTGGACCCCACGGCAGGACCAGGCCAACACACCCGAGTTAGTTCTCCAACCCTGGCCACCAGCGTCGACAGTGACCCCACAACAAACAATGCCAATCTTAGCAGACGAGGCACTGGTCAGAGAAACAAACGCCAAACCTGCCTCAGGACAGGAGAGGTGGCTTTATTCCACCCCTTCTCTTTAGCTGGACGTCATGGAAGCATTAAAGGTCTAAACACCTCCCCTTTGCAAATATCAGGAAGAGTAAATGCTAGAAGGAGTAAAATGATGCAGAAGTTCTCACCCTCTCTCTCTCGGACTCCCTTTCTGTCCCTCTGTCTCCCTCTGTCTCTCTCTCTCCCTCTCTGTCCCTCTCTCTCTGTCTCTCCCTCTCTCTCCATCTCCCTCTCTCTCTTTCTCTCTAGAATAAGATGCGGGAGCCCGTGGGGACGACTCTCCCGGGCCGGGGGCGGCACCCGCAGTGTGCTCCCGGGTTTAGAGGGTCCGCGTGAGGAGCGTGGTGGACGCAGAGCTCCAGGTGAAGAGCCTGCGCACAGCGCACCCTCCGGGTAAGTTCTCTGTCCGCAACCGTGCTACCGGTTTGCTCCTGCGCGTCCGTGCTTCCTATGTCCTGGCCTTAACATTTCAGAATGAGATTCCGCAGGAGTTTTATCACCGACCATTCTCTACTCTTACTGGAGAGACTCGCAGACTCCGTGGCTGCGTTTCCCTTCCTGACAGCCGGGAGGCAACCGCTCGAGAGGAGGCAGGGCCCTGTCACTGGAATGTCTAAAGTGCCTCCCAGAGCTTTAAAGCGTCACATCGACTTCCCCTTGCAAACAAGATAAAAATACAAAGACGGGGCAGTCGCTATCTTCTTACACCTCAAACAATATCCACAAAATTACAAAATTAAACAAAACAAAACTCCAAGCTTCCTGATAAATTTTGCCGTGAAAGACGAGCACTTTTCTGACTCCAATGTCTCAGGCCCCTCACGACCTCCCACATTTCTCTGAACTGCAGGGGTGATGAAGAGAAACCTGTGCTCTTAACTGCGAACCTGAGCGATGGCCCCAGGACAGCAGCTTCCTGCCCTGAAAGCGCCTGCACCCAAGAGGGACCCTGCTCCCCGGGAAGCACCGTCTCTGCCGCTGGCGTGTTTCTATGTCGCCCCCTCACAGTTCTCAGAGGGAGCTGGAGGCTGGGGAGGGTCAGGATGGAGCCAGAGCTCTTTGACTTGTGTGGAGGTGGCTGGGGGAGGGGACATAGGCACTTACAGTGTGGCTGTCATGTTCTGTACCACAAACACTCTCAGTTGACATGGGAGCCCCATGGCAGGGCCCCTCCTGGGCAGTGCAGAAAACAATCTCCGGGGCAGCCTTAGAGGCTCCCAGGCTGCTGCAGCGTCCACTGTTCACAGCACAGCTGTTTGCAGCTGTCCCGCCAGTACCCGGCCTCCTTAGACCGAGGACGCCTGAGTCGATGACATTAAAACTCACTGATATCTTCAGGTCTTCAGTTCTAAAGGACAGAGGCCTGTGGATACCCTAAGCTCACTTCCTAAACCCCCTCCTTTCGTTTACCAACACGCGATCAACCCTAGAGCCCAAGATAGCAGACTATTTCATCCTATGTGAATGTCTTTTCACGTTATAATTAACAGCAGAGAACTTATATTTTAACCGTGTCCTAGTTTGGAAATATTTGGTTTTAACAGTGGAACTTATCCCATAAACTACAATTTTCCTTTCCTGAGGAAGTGTTAGTGTCAGCGTCGGAGAGAGCTTAGTGCACTGCAGCCTGGCACAGTCATCTCTGAAGGTGAAGCTCCAACACCGGAACAAACACTGGGCTAGTGTAAATTCTTAGTACCAAGTCAGAGCTTAATGCCAATAAATAAAAAGCAACAATGTAAGAAAGACAAGACCTAGTGTACTCAATAAAAGAAATTCCACTGCGGAAATATATAAAATTGGTGGCTGCTTCTCACTGTTCTCCTTCCAGTCACCCAGGGCAGGGCAAGTTTTCTTAATTTCACACTCTCTGTACTTCAGATCCAGTTGGTCACTCAGACACCAGGGCCCTGTGTGGCTGGTCCCTGAGCTGGGTCAGCCAGCGAGGACGCTCAGGAGCTCCTGGTGTGAGGCAGCACGTCCTGCCCTGTAGAAAGGGGTCGGCACGGTGCAGCCTCGGCAGTTTCTTCACTGCCCTGCTGTGGTGGCGATTCTGGTAAACAACGGTTCCACAAAGATGTGCTCATTCTGCTCCCCTTCTCCCAAATAACAAACCACTCTGGGCGCTGGAGTGGAGGAGCCAGGGTTTTCCAGGAGGTGGCCTGGTGCTGGGACAGAGGAAGTACCTGAGCTGAGCTGCCCCTAACGGTCAAGCCAAAGATGTCGCACGATGCCACACGTGACACCACATGAAGAAAGTCATGTGAAGCTTCCAGTCACCCAGTAGGATGGTGTCTGATTTCTATCCTAGAGCTAGAGGCCCCGCCTCCTTGTTTTCTGACACCAACATCCCAATGCAGAGGTCGCCCACAATGCCCCCGGGCCCTGGAGACCAGGGGGCACCAGATGATCCATTGGGCCTCTGGCAGGAAGCTCTATTCTACACCCAGCAACCCCAGTTCTTTTCAACATCTTTTATGCCCAGGTCGGCAGTTACCCACACTTCTCCACAACCCTCCAGATATGCTGGACACAACCGTGCCGCCACACTCAGAGTGATGAGCATCGAGGACTGAGTCCTTCCTCTCTGCTGTGCCTCGCCCTGGCCCCCCGCCCTCTCATACAGGCTGCATTTCCCACAGCTCTGTGTCCCCTGTACCACCCATCTGTCCCCGACAGCAGGGATGCACACAACGCTCTACCAGAAGAAGCCACCACATGGAAACGTGAGGAGGTGCAGCACTGAGTGGGAAGGATGATCTGCACTTACATTGGTGATCTCCCCAACCCCAGACACACTCAGGATCCCATCACTTAAAGAGCCATAAAAAGAATGCACCTCTCCCATAGGCCCCCCCGGGGACTGTGCCTGGGTTTTTACCAGTGATGACATCTATGGGAATCCGGCAGCTCCCCCCTGTTCGAGCGCTGGGTGCCAACCTTTCCCAGCAGTGGCACCCATAGGGCACCTCAGCTGCAGGCCCCAGGGAGAGCCGTCCTGCCCTCCCAGTGCTGCGCTGGACATCTACAATGCTCTCTAATTGCACAGCTCTGCCCCCACTTCCTTCTACCCAACCCCAAGTCTGACACAGCTGTGCCCAGGCTCAGCGTCGTGAATGTATCCAGGGAGGAGGTCCTGGGCATGGATTTCAGGCTCTTTACCAGATCTCTTGTGGAAAGGAAAACTAGACTGAGGTGAATGAATGAAGGTTGTTAGTTCATTTTCAGTTTAAAGAGATTTCAAGTGGAAATCTTTTCATTAAAAAGCTTAATGGTTAATACTGTGGTTTTATAACACAAAGTTTATAAAACACGGTGTGTGAGTAAACCCAGCAAAAACATTTGGCCCAAATCCACCTGCACTTTCACCGTAAGGACCACTGGCCTCTTCCTGTGTTGCTGCCCATGGCTGGAGAAGCTGCCCACCCCGCACGTCTCCTGCCACCCCTGCCACCGCTGAGCGCCACGGAGCTGCCGCAGGAATGCAGATGGGCTCCTCACCTCCGCTCTTGAGGAGGTAGCGGTTGACGTCCTGTATGGTGGTGTTGATGGTGGGCCCAGTGGGGACACTTCCAGGAGTGACGTCAGGGTCATTCTCGGGGTCTATGTTCTGAAGTCCTTTCCACGGAACTCCAGGGTGAAATTCTGGAAAATTGCAAACAGAATGAGATCAAAACAGGAGGATTAGGAGCCTTCACACTGACGGGAATTTTAATAATCTGCTAATTAAATGGAAAGGAACAATTTAAGACTTTCTTTCAGTGAGTCATCAATCCTCTGAACCAATGAGAAGCAGGCATTACAACTAAAGCCTGGAAGCCACTGGCCCAGGTGGAATCCAGTGCCATGCCCCGTCAGTCCTTTAGCTGAACTAAGGGGCTACAGCACTCGGCGCCAACCACCCCCAAAACTGATCTGACCAGTGGGTTCCAGAGAAAAAGCCAAAGCTGTGGGCTGGTGCTTGCAGGACTCTCAGCTCGGCCTGCCCGCTCTGCCGGGGCATGGGGCGTGGAGCCCATTCTGATTTGCGGCTGCAGAGTGCCGCCCCCTCTTACCTGGGGGCCAGTTGATGCTGGAGCCGTTTGAGATTTTATCACTGTCAGATTTGGCACGCGACCAGCTATGGGGGACGGCTACTGGAGGACTGGCTGGTGACTCGCTGTTCTGAATCAAGTCGTACCGGCCATAGGAGTCATCAATGGAGGACTTGGCTGGAGGCCCAATGCCCAGACCTCCAGGGATAGCACCTGCGGGCACAACAGGGAACAGCGTGAGCCGGGCAAGCCCAAACCCTCCCTGCCAAGCACCCAGTCTTGTCCTTTGCACAGGAATGTGGACTGTTGGGCTTGGATAGCCCAGCATTCTCTGAGGACAAGTGACTTCGTCCCTGAAAGACAAACTCTTCAAGAACTGCCTCAGTTTGTCCAGTCGGATGTCCTGATAAAACGTGTACCCAGCCAACAGGAAGCTGGCCCCACGGAGCCTTTCCTGGGACAACCTGTGAGTGTATGCCGAGCTGGTGTCTCTGTCCTTGGCTCCCTCCAGATGCTGCCCTCACTAGGGAAGGAAAAACTGGCGTGTAAACTCAGAGGCCCTGACCACAGGATAACCCACCTCGCCACAGGCCCGAGCTCTCTCGTGCCAAGGAAAGTGCCAGACAGCACGTGATGATTTTCTTGGAGAATTAACCCTTAGAATAAACCCTTGCTTTATATCAAGAGAGAATTATATGCCCAGCTTCACTTTCTGTGCTGCTCATGCTACCAGGAAATCCAGAGCTGAACTCAACGCTCAATAGTGGGGTCACCTCTGAGGTCGCCAGCACGTGTGTGTCTTCCTCCTTCCTAAGCACTGGCTGTCTACTGCGCTTTATCATTTTATTGAAAAAACTTCCTGTTCAGTAAGCTAAAATTTTTTGAAGAACACAGACATAGACAAAAAGTATGCAGCTGCGACCTGTACTGTTTGCTGCCCTGGGGCATTTTCAGTTTCTTCTGGGTTTGCAGCTAAGATCTGGGGCTTGAGGTTGTAAGAAGTTGGATCACTGACTATCTGGGACCTTGTGTCCTCTGAGCTGAGTTCTTAGAAGAGAAACGCGCGAGTGATGAGAGTGCTGGGCATCATTGGGTGCAGGGCTCGGCCGTACCGTGCTTGCCGGGGTTCTGGTCGAGAGGAGAAGCAGCACCGGGTACGTTATCCATTGGGTTGGGGTGTGTCCACTGAGGGAGGCGCGACTGGGACTGAGACGGGTCCTTCACCGCCAGACCGCCAGTCATGTCCATGCTGCTGACATTCATGTTTGGGTTCAGTCCAGCTGAGAACAGAAACACTGTTAGGGCAGGCCTACCTGTCCTCAAAACAGTCACTTTCTAAGGCTCTCCTAGAGAACCAATCTAAGACTTAATTCACCGCCAAACATTTGAGCATTTAGTGCTGGTGGGAAAAGAAACCTTGTCTTTTTAATACCACACATTTCTAAGAATACCATCCCTGGATTAAGGTGAAATGGTAACGAGCAGCCGTTGATTAAGACCAACAAGTCTCTTTTATGTTACTTTTCCAGTGCTCAGCACTGGCTGGGATAATCGAGTCCACCTTCAGTGAAAGGCCTTTACCAACTGCTTGGTGGGAGTTTGTGAGTTCAACACAAACACCTTCTAAGGGAGTGAACTGAGAGCGGGCGCTGCTGCTGGCGGCAGTGTGGGGCCAGCCTTGGCTGTTTGTTGCAGGAAAAGCAGGCACTGGGTTTCGGTGGAGTACCATCCCTGTGCCAGGTTAATGAAAAGGTAGGAGGACATGGGTGATAAGAAGGTTGGGGAAAAGAGCTCCTGGTGGGGACACCAGTTATGAGCTGGGCAGAATCACCAACGGGAGCGCCACTCAGTATTCACGGATCACTGCCAGCTGCAGGCCCCACCCAGAGGCCCTGGCACACAAGCACAGGCGAGTCTCTACTCCTAAGCAGGGCAGTTTTGTTCGACAGTTTTGTTCTTAGCTTAAAGTCAGGGGCTACAAACTCAAATGCCTAGACAGGCCAAGTGGGCAATGCAAATGCAGGGGAAGTGGCCTGGTGGGGACTGTGGCAACTGGACAGGGCTTGTCCTGAGTTGGCAGGTGCTATTGGTGCCACACAAAATCAGAACCAATGTTGCCATTCTCAAGAGAAACCATGGGCCACTTTTATTTGAAACTTTCCAATTTTTAAATGCGCACACGCACACACCGTGCAGACCTAACAAAAGCCCTCTGTGAGATGCTGCCATTTGCAGTCTCTGCTTTCACCACCTGCCTTCGCTTCCACTGTACAGACCTGGTGAGGTTAGGGGGTCAAAGGGCTCCAGGTCCCAAGCTGGGCCTTAGCCCACCTCTCCCAAATTTTTGTACTCCCTCCGCCGGCCACCAGACTGCCCTGTCGGTAGACAGCCGGGGCGCCCTCTCCTCTGTGCAGGCTCCCTCCTCCTCTGCTGACTCTGACTTGGCCCGAGGTCCAAGCTGAAACCCTGCTCTGAGTTTCCTTTCAACTGTGTGAGGAGAGCACGAGCGCCCCCTTCCCCAGAGCGCTCTAGGGTGGCCATGCCTGCGGGGGGCGTTCTCTCGTTTCTATGCGTCTGGTCTTCCTGTGTGGACGGCCACCTCCAGGAGTCAGCATAACAAGCAGAGGTCACGTGGAGGAAGGTGGCTGGAGTGACAGTGGCTGAGACACTGCTGGGCACTGACCCTAGGGGCGACATCACAGGCTGTTTCCTATACTCTGTTAGCTAGTTATTGTTAATACACTTTGACGTGAAGACTAGGCAATTTTATCCAAGTTATTTTTCATCTAATTTTGAAGAGTTGGTCACTCTCCAAACAGGTTGAGACAGACACATGCATGGGAGCTGAAGCTAAAGCATTTTAGGGTAAGGATGGAGCGGAGTTTGCTCCTAAAACTACTAGTCTTAAGAAAGATGCTCTTCCCTGGACAGCCAACACTCCACAAAGCAATCGCCATGCCAGGCGCTGCCCTAAGAGCCTGGCATATTAACTCATTTACTCTTTGGAGGAATGAGTTACCTCTGAGGTAAGCACCCCCACCTTACAGATGGGGAAACTGAGGCAAAGGGCATCAGGCAAGTTGCACAAATAGGAGGTGAGCCAGCAGAGGCGGAGCTGGGACAGTCTAATCCCCAAGCCAGGGCTCACTGCTCCTCTCCTGCGTGCTGGGCGCAGAGGCGGCGGTGGGCCTTCGTGCTGTTGCCGCAGGTTTATCACTGGAGGTATTTACAGCAAAGCTCCTGCTCCGCAGCGAGGAGCTGGAACAGCTACTCTCAGACTGCTGGGAACGGCATGGCCCACGCGACCTTCCAGCCCTGGCTGTCACATGGTGACCCAGGCACCCCCAGCTGGGGGTGGCTCTGACCCAGCGGAGACTCACCGAGAGGGTAAGGAGCAAAGGTGTTGGGTGAAGACTGCTGCTCTTTGGTCTGCAGGTCAGGCAGGCCGGTGGCCTGGGGGTGCGGGGGGAAGCTGTCCATGGCCGATTTGCCTGCAGAGGGGTGCAGAGACAGGTGCGGCGGGGGCGGCGGGGGCTTCACGAGCAGGGCCTGGGCCAGCTGGCGCTGCTGCTGCTGGATCTGCTGCTGCAGGTTAGTGATTGTGCGCGCGACCTGGCAGTGGACACGTGCGCATTAGCGGGAGAAGTGACACCAGCTGGTCACCCTTTTGTCAGTCTCTATTACGTTTACGCCTAGGACACTGCTGGCTGGGCCAACCTCCTCCCAAACCTAGGTGACCCCAAGACTTGTAAAAGGAGAGGCTTAGCGAGAGAAAACCCAGTGGCAACAGAACAGCCCATCTCTTAGTGCCTCCTGGAACAGGGGGACTAGAGCTCAGGGGCCCGCTACACCCCGACGATACCCACTTGCTGCTCCTGCTGTCTCATGGGGCCGGACACGTTCCGCTGGGCCTGTAGCATCTGCTGCTGGATTTGTAAACGTTGGTACGCCTGCAGACAGAAAGAGCAATTAAGCACCGTAAAAAGCCACTGCCGAGTGTTCAGTTTCAGTACTGGTTAAAAAGTAAAAAGAGAAAATGGCCAGGAGTCTCAGGCCCCTTCCCATGCTGTGGCTCACAGTGCAGGCGAGAAACCCTTTTAAAAGAGAAATGCCCTCCCACCCCCAGCACATGGGTCCTGACAGCGCACCCTGGCCAGGGCCCTGCGGAGTGCTGCTGGAGAAGTCGGTCGTAAATAACTTTCAGTTAATTTAACGAAGAGGTCAAACTTCTGCTGTAGTCACACAAACTAAAAGTAAAAAGAAATGAAGACAGGCCCTGCCGGGCAGCTCGGTGGTTACGGTGTCATCCCCACACGCTAAGGGTGGGGTTTGATCCCCGGTCAGGGCACACACAATAATCAACCAGTGCAGCACAAACGGGAGGAGCAGCAAATCGATGTCTCTCTCTCTCCCTTCTTCTCTCTCTCTCTCAAATCAATAAAAAAATTTATAAAAATAAAAAGGAGAGTAAAATGTAGAAATATTTATTCTTATGCTGTCACAAACTGAAGCTGTCTGAGCGGCTCAGGAAAGGGGCAGACCGCGGGCGCGCTGCTGGAGGGCAGGATGCCACATTCCAGGGCTCGTAGGTACGGGAGCTGTGTGACGAGCTCGGTGCACACGGAGTCTGAAGTCCAGACCGTGGCGTGTCTCACAGGCCCCACCTGCGGGGCCGGGGAAACAGCGTGGCGCTCTTCTGTACACAGACGCAGGTTTGGTCATCTGACTGTTTCAAAATGATGGTTGAAATATCGTAAATACATGTAGAAACTATACTACTGGACGTGCCTCATTAATATGTAAAGTAGGAATGAATAAAGTACTGCACTTAAGTGAATCCTTATAGGTCCTAAAACAGAACCTTAGGATGCACCGAAACGTTACCAACTCTTCTGGAAAAAACATAAGAACAGTGTACGCTGTTTTTAAATCAGAACATTTCTGTGGCGTCTTTCACACAACAGGGTGGATAACACCGACAGGAAGATCCTAGACCATCAGTGCGACAGCCAGCACCGTGTCCCGTCAGAACACAGCAGTGTGCTCGTCTTCTCAGGAGCAGAGAACCATTTCCTCTCTAGTAAGAGTTGGAAATAATATGCTTTGTGGTGGTTTCCTCCCCGCCTGAGGTCAAGGTCTACTGCTGGCGGTTGTAAGCAACAGTACTGTGCCCTTGAGCCACTGCCCGTGGCTCTCAGGCCTCAGGAGGGCTTACCACCACACGGAAAGGAGCCCACCTCCCTTTTATGGATGAAAAAACAGCCGGAGAGCCCAGTCCGTCCTGGTGCCCTGACTCCCCCCGCGCCCCAGCTCTGAGTACTCCTGAACACTACGACCTGTCTCCAGGACATTCTCCTGGAAGGAATGGTTTGATGACAATGGTTTTGTCTACTGGAGGCCTTTTTCTTTATGATTCCCGGTCATTTTCTATGAGATGACATTGTGGGACCACCCTTCTAAATAAATCAGACGTCACCGTATGAATGCAGGAAAGATACAAGTGGTCCTTTAGTGGATATAAATTCAGTATGCGTCTAGCGACACAATCACACGTTATTTTATAGTAAAAGCAACATGACTGTTAACAATTCAAAATTCAAGATATGTTGAATTATAAAACTTTCAAGAAGTACTGGGCTGCCCTGGCTGGTGTGGCCCAGTTGGTTGGAGTGCTGTTCTGTGCACCAAAGGGTCCAGGGTTTGTTTTCTGGTCAGGGCACACACAGGAGGCAACCGACTGGCATTTCTCTCCCCTCCCCCCCCTTCCTCTTTCTCTGAAGTCAATGGAAATATGTTCCTGGTGAGGGTGAAAAACAGTTACTGGGCTCCACCAGCTGTCCTCCTCGGGGATTCCTCAGCATCTACTTTATAATAAAGCAGCTTCTCTCATAGTAGAGTATTTGTGTATTCCATCCTTAGAAGAATTTAGAAAATAGCCACTGATATTATTTTGTGTTCTGTCATCTGACTTTTGAGATGAGAAGTCTGGTCAAGAGCTCAAGCTCCTGAGATCAGGGAGGTTCTGTGAACACGGAGGAGGTGGAGTTTACAGACCTTAGTAAAACACCCGTAAGCGAAACGCTTCCTAAATTCTTTTTATAGTTCATAATGTAAACGCCAAAAAAGTGTTCTCTGACTACTCTTATCAGCCAGTGTGCGCTGCGGCATCGCTACACGCGGCATCTCCGTGGCCATCAGGGCTCCTCCTCGCGCCAGAGCGTGAACTTGGACGGGCTGTCCACTCACCAGCTGCAGCTGATAGAGCTGGTTCAACATCGTCATATGCTGAGGGTTAATTGGCGAGGTTAATAGTGCAGGGTTGAGACCAATGTTTTTTGCTGCAAACTGCAAAAGCTGTGCTTGAACCTGTTTAATACAAACACACCAAGAGGCACTGCATCACTATTAAAATATTTACTTGTCTGTGTAGTTTCCAAATTGAAACTGATTAATTGACAATTATATTTGTCTCATGAGTGAACCTCAAAAGCCGTTAGAAATGTGTGGACTTTTAATGTGAGTTACACACTTCTGTGAAGAGCAAGGAAGGAAAGAGGGGAGGAAGAGGGGGAAAGGAAGGAGAGAGGCCTCCTCTAAATATCCTAGTTATGAATTAACTTTCCAATTCTTCTTCTAGGAGTGACTCTGGGTTGCCTGCCAGAGTGAAAATCAATTGGCCCAATCGAAGGTGTGCAGACGGTGCGGTGGGTCTCAGGGAAGGAGCCATTCTCACTCGGCCGGAGCTGTCTCAAGGGGGGCAGGTGCACCCTTCCCCATCGACGGCACCACGCCCCCCACAAGAAGGTCTCATCAGGGCAGGCAGCAACCCCTCCTCAAGCTTACGTGCTTGGGGAGGGGTCCCCCTGCTCACGGAGACACCCTTGGTGGGGACATGCCCAGCCTCCCTGGTGGCAACGGCACTTGTGTGGCTCTGCCAGCCCTGACCTTGACCGTCAAGGGTGCCTCTCTGCCTGGAATTTGCTGTACTGACGGATCCGGAGCTGGGCACTGGCTGCTGATATGTCCCCACTGTGTGCTCTGCCCACATGCCGCAGCACGGACGCAGGGCCATTGCAGGTTCAATATGGGCGAGCAGTTTTTATGTTACTGGTTGTCAAATGTGCACTAGAAATGTGTTGGTTTCTCTATTAATGGCACATATGTTACATTTCCTTGAAGAATAAATGTAGCTAAGTGAGGAAGGTGAGTCGGTCGACAGAAACATCTGTGAGGGTGAAGTGCGGGGTGGCTGTGTGCAGGGCGTCGAGGAGACGCTGCCAGCCCCGGGACCGAATGTCCTGCCCCTCCGGCTGCAGCGGCCATGCCACTGGGCCGGGACGAACGCTCCATCAACGGCTTTCACCCGCACTGCTGCTGGGTGGGTGCCCCCCCCGCGGGTGGCTGCGGTGCCCCAGAAGCGGCTCTCAGAGCCTCTGGGCTGGGACAGGCCAGGGGGCGAGCAGGTGCCTTCCCTCCTAGCCGCAGCGCCGCCCCGACAGCACGGGACCCCCCGGACCCCCCGGGAGCCGCAGGTCAACGGGCCTGACCTGAGGGGATAGAAACTGAGGCACTTGCGCACGGAGACTGGGCTGGGAGGGGGTCAGCGGCGCGGGCGGCGGCGGCTGCTGCAGGGTCCTGGCTTGTGCTGCTCCACTGCTGCCGAACACACCCAGGCTGCCGCTCGGGATCTGCGGGGGACACGGGTCACCAGGGCCGCAGCCAGGGCAGCGCGGCCTCGCCCCCCGGGCACCTCGCACCTCGCACCTCGCACGGGAGGGGCTTTCAGGAAGTGCTGCTCAAACTGGCCACCGGGGTGGGAGCCAGTCAGGGGGGCGCACCTGTGTCTTTGCGGCCGTCACACGAAAGGGAACCACACAGGGTGACCGGCCGTGGACACCACACGCTCCCCCAAGGCTGAGGCAGCAGTCAGTGTGAGAGAAAAGTCAGCTGCCACACAGGAAACAACTATTTCAACAACAAAACCGCAAAGTGAAGGAACGGACACCCAGGCAGTTAACTGTGGGACACTGCACCTCCTCTGTGACAGGACCAGCAGGACCCCCGTGGGCAGGGCCGGGGCCATGCAGGTGCCCCCCGCACCACCGGTTCAGCTATGTCAGGCCCCGAGGGGCAGGCCGACTGGGTGCTGCAGACAGCAGGAGACACGCTTCTGGTAGCTAGCCCGGACACCAGGCAGCACGGGGCTGCTGGGCCACCCTCAGCGTCCCAGCAGCTAATGACGAAGTCTCGTCCAAGAGGAAACCAGCGGGCGGGGATGCCCTCTAGCTGGATGAGTGCAGTCTGCCTGCACACTGCTTCCCTCTAAAGAATCTACGCCAAGAAGGGACACGGAGCAGCCACCCATCCAAACCCGCAGGTCCTCCCCACAGTGACGTCTGACAGAGACTCACTTCCCCCAGGGTGTCAAAGGCAGAAAAAAAATGCTAATGGACCTGAAAACCACTGTAACCTTATGAGAGATGTCACCTCTAGTTCTGAGAAAAAGAGAGCATGGTGCTTTCTGGGATCAACATATTGAAGGTTCTGATTTATGCCCAGACCTGGCAACCGGAGGCTGCTCTGCAACACGCAGCGTTGAAACGAGTGGTAAGTGAGCGTCAAAGGCGCTGGCTCAAGTGTATCTCAGTTATGTGGAAAATGAAACATGACTGTGAAGCATTTCCTACAGCATGGCTAACCCTCAAGGACTGGGTTCAAGTCTTCACGCCAGCAAGCCACTGAAAGGGAACCCTGTACGTTTCAAGGGCCTTATACATTTGCCCACACTTTAGAACATGGTGCTCATTAAAATAAGGAAGGTACGCCTCAGGCATTCCCACAGGCGGGTGACTCGAGGCCACGCTGGCTCTTGCCCACAGCCTTACCTGCCGAGAATTCAAGCTTTGCACGCCCAGCCCCGAGGCGCTCCCGCCCAGGGCCTGATTGGGGAGTGCGCTGTTTGAAAGGGGGGGCTTCAGGCTTGGCGAAGGCAAAAATGGTGAAGTCGTGGGCTCTTCCACAAGGCCGCCGTCCTGATTGGAGAGAGAAAGGGAGAGCTGTGTGCAGTGTCCACCGCAGACAGAGCACCGAGCCGTTTCCCACGGGCGCACAGGGACGTGGGTGAAGACAGAATTAGGAGAGAAGCAGATGGTAACCGAATGAACATGGGCAAAGGAAGGAGGGAAAGAAGAGAGACAGGTCAAGGTGCTGTTTTCACGTTAACGATTACTTTACAAACACATATGGTAGCTGACAATGTTCTCACCCAGTCCCGACCCTACCCAGGGGTGGAGTGGGGAGAAAGGCAGAGGCTGACTTCAAACACTTTGCTACTCTCTCCAAACAAACAGGCGCCCCTGAGAAGCCACTACCGGGCACTCGGCATTTGCTGGGTGGAGCTCTGCTGACAGCCAAGTTTTGGACAAATGCAGCAACCTCATGTGGTTTAAGTTAATAATCGTGTAAGTTATAAATCAGGCAGAATTCTATTAATTTTTTTTACACTTATTGAGGTCACACTATGTGTCAGGCCCCTTGCAGATTTACTGTATCTAACTTCCCAATAAGCCTGCAGCATGACTCCACTTTAAAGATGAGGAAACCAGTCAGGCCCCCACACTTGGCAAATATTACAGAATGCCAAGTTAAATTGGAGTTCCAGACGAACAACAAATAATATCTTAGAATATGTATGCTCCCCAAATTACCTGTTCATCTGAAATTCCAAAGTCACTGGGCACCGTGGCTCTGATCCCTGGGCACACTGGTGCAGGGCGGGGCCAGGACGTGGGCCTCACCCAGTTCTCTGCGGGGAATGTGGGGCCAAGGACCCTGTTTCTCTGAGAACAGGGAGGAGCCCCATCTCCTCTCCTGCGAACCTTTCCTTTTTTCCTAACTTGTCCTTTCTGGCTCCCATCTCATTTCCCAGGTTCCCCACTTGACTGAACTGAATGAGGCGCTTTGCAGTCATGTCCTCTGGGGAGGGGACGTCACTCCAGGATGATGCTAAAAGGTCTGACCCAGTGACTGGACATGTTAAACACCCAGGGGGGACCCACACAGACACCAGCACGCTCTCTGACGTGGCCGATCCCAGCAAGGGCCAGCCGGACACCGGCCCAGGCCGTCCCTTTTCTCAGACTCATCATGATAATCCATCCCTCTGGCCAGAAGTGTGCATATACAATAGGACAGTGCAGGAATCCCACGCCCCTTGTCTGCTGCACAAATTGAAGCAGACAACCCGGCCAGGGTCACCCAGTAACATGGAAATCAGTTTTCAGTTCTGGCACTTTTTATTCATCACATCATATAAAATACAGCACTACGTCTTTTGGGTTAAACACTTACATATGCTACAAAAACTGGGCAAAGTCACGTAAATCTCACAGTCCAGCCGATTTTTAATCTGGCTTCCCTTAAGGACACAGATAAAATGAAAAACACCTCCCGTAAAACAGACAGAAACCACCTAAATTCATACCTTGTCAAGAAAGGTGGGGCGGTCCACGGAAGACTCTTTGGAGATTGGTGGGCGGCAGCCGAGGGGTTTGGTGACCGTTCCACTGTAGTCAGTCACCCCCAGTCCACGCTTGTCCACGTCCAGCTTCTTTTCCAGCAGAGCACCTGGAGCCCCAGACACAGCCTGACACACGTGCCAAGGACCGGTCCTGACGCGGAGCATGGGACCCCCAGCCCGGGAGACAGGGAGGCCCTGGTGTGGTTCTGGCTGAGGCCTGACCATCTGCCGGCCCTGCTCCCAGCCCTGGCTCCACGCCTCTGCACTTGCTCCTCCGGCCACACTGTCCCTCAGGGCCCAGCTGTCCTCTCCCCGGGGACCATCTGGCACAGCCCCAGTAGCACTGGTGTGAGCGTAAAAGCCAAAGACACTTACGGTGACATTACCCAGGGTCAGGAAAACGTCAGCCCCTCCTTAGCTAATGCTTCATCATAAAGAAATGTGGCACATGACTGCTTGTAAGAAATATGTTAAATAAGGTCTTTAAACAGACCGCATGTCAAAAAAGGTTGTGTGTTGGCTGGTGACAGAATGCTGTGGCCAGAGGTGTGCAGGCAGCAGCCACCGTCCCCAGGAGCGACCCTGTATTTTGCGCGAACGTGTTTAATGTAATATGACTTCTAAGGCAGCCAGCTCCAGAACTAGGGTTGCTTGTTCCTGGACAGTCTCAACAGGAGCGAGGGCTCCGCCGGCCCAGCACGGGTGTCCTACAGCTCCCTCAGAAAAGATGGGAAACATTCATCTACTCGCTGAAGCTCGACGTGGCGCACGGCCATCCGTCCCGGCGCCCAGCAGCCCCAGGAGCCTGGCTACGTGGCTGGGCACACGGCACAGTTCCTCTCCGCTGGGCCGGGCCCTGCCCCTGCCCACCCCGCGCACCCGGCCACTCATCCCTGACTGCTTTCAGGGCGTTACTTACTCATGGCCTGATCGAGACTCATGTTGTGACTCTTCAAGGCCTCTTCAGCTGGCTCTCTCTGCGGAGGAAGACGGTCTTCATTAGAACCGTGTCAGCAAAAGGAGAAGCTTACGGAGCTTCACCGCTGTCGGCTCGGGAGTGATCACTATCAAGCTAGCACTACTAGGCTCTGGAACTGGAAACACTTTTCCTCATCGCTGAGGTTAGTGTCAAAGGCCTTGCAAACAGAACACCTGTGTTGAGAAAACGCACTGAGCTGATTTCTGGAGCAAACTTCTGTTCACACTTTAACAGCAGAAGGCTCAGGGCCCAGAGCCCGCACCTGCTCCTGAGCAACCCTGAGCGAAATCTCTGGGACGGCAGAGCCCTGACGGCCACCTGCTGACAGGGGACAGGATGGCCCTGGGCGGACGGCCCCCCTCCAGTTGCCCCCGCAGGCCCACAGCTGCGGGAGTCACTGGGAGAGTCAGAGCACAGGGGTCCAGCCTCTACTGTTAACTACTTTTCACCAAGAAATGTAAAAAACAAGTGGATTCATTTGATAATTACCCCTGTGACTGACACACTGACTGGACTCCAGGCAGGCCTCCATTTCATGTGATGAGGGGGCCACGCAGGCCATGAGTCTGCCCAGCGGAGGGCCTGTGCCCCACGTGAAATGGGTGGCTCTCTCCTCAGGACTGGGGCCACTCTGGCCTCTCTCCTTAGGGGCATCCACAATAATCAAAAGGTAAACTCCTATTTGACTGAGACATGGAAAGAGGACACCTGAAGAGAATTCTCGGCAGACGCAGGTGGTCTCTCTCGCTACCTGGACTCCTGCCATTTGGTCTCAGGCACTGCAGACTGCGACTCGTTTTCTGGAATATCCTGCGGCATTGAACTCTCCCTGCGCATCACCTGAAACTCAGGGTTCTTTTCCTGTACACGAAGCTTTTCCTGTATAACAAGTCTTTTCTTATGATCTTTGTCAATGTATTACATAAACTGAAAACTCACATTCAATTACAAATAAAACTATAAAACTATAAACCAATGGAAAGTAAAAATAGCACAGCATTTTTGATCTAGAGAGAGGCTCTCACACTTCCCTCACAGAAAGGGTACGGCTCTCGCTGTGCTTCAAACAATGACCCTGAACACAATGCCAGGTGAAAGGGAGCCTACGAGTCAGGGCCATGACCATAATCACAGCCCTTCCTGTTACACATCACGAGCATGGATAGGACACACGGGCCATGCGGGGGGGGGGGAGGGGGAGCAGAGAAGATGCAGTCACCGGGAAGCCCATGTCCGTGAGTTGCTTGATGAGCCGGTTCATGATCCAGGCCTCGTCCTGCTTGCCAGAGGTTTTCATGCCCTGGAAGGAAGTGTGGGCAAGGGACCCCATGAGTCACATTTTCTTCTAGACACGGGGAGACCTAGATTCAGGGGACTTTAAAGTCACAGAACCTTTTTGTATTAACGCTGAATAATGCTGTATCTGGAAAGTCCCCAGCAGCATTTCAGGGCTCGTCCTGGGGACGCCTCGGGTACACTTGAGGGTTGGCCTGTGTTTAGTTCATGGGCTTAAAACAGCAAGATAATTCTCTCCCCAGAGGATGCACTCAGATCACAGGCTTGTGTCACTCCATCACCAAATAATCGCAGCAAGTGCTCCCTTGAACACAGCCGTCTGCTAACACTATGTGAAGTTGACTAAAAACTGTGTTTTGCCCTTTCATAAGCTTTAGCACAGAACACAGGGGGTTCCCTCCAACAAAAAACCTGCTCATTTTACTAACTACTCATTCCCTACAGCCTGAGGGTAGAGGGAAAAGTGAAGGTAAATGTCAGGGAGGGTGGAGAGAGAGAGTGAGAGTGTGTGAGAGAGAGAGAGAGAGAGAGAGAGGGAGAGAGAGAGAGAGCACGCAATGCACAGAGTGCAGAACAGGAGGGAGCAGGAGGCTCTGCAACGGGGCTCCGGGCGCAAGACCCGAGCTCCCTCCTCAGAAACTTCCTTCTCATTCTGAGACTACAAAGACGAATGATGCCGTAACACAAGTATACAAGTCCTCCTCTAAAAACATTCTTCAAGGGGCCTGCCGTGCCCGGCCGGGGGCACGTGAGGGGCTAACGGGTCTCTCCTCACAGGGGCAGCTCGGCTGGAGGCTGCTCTACCCATCGCCAAGCTCCTGGGCAGCAGGGCCAGCATCCCAGTCTCACGGGCCGGTTTGGTATTTCTGGTCCCTTCATAGCTCAGTTATTTGCCAGCCTGCTCGTAAAAAGACTTCTCTCTGTGACATCTGTGATCACATCTACTTCTTGTGAACAGAGAGCCCTGGTTTAGGATTCTGGGTTCTGCTTACTGATAATTGAATGCTCTTTTAAGTTCAACTTTTTCCGTACAGGGACTGCATTCATATGATTTGAAAACAGAAAAAAGGTGCCCATGAAAGCACCCTGTTCCCACTCCACCAGCCCAGTTCTTGCTCTCTCCAAGGAAAAACCACTCTGAGCAGTTTCTTACCTGCCCCTCGGAGAACTTTTAATTCCATGGAAGCCACACATGTGCACAATCACACTCACCTCTTCCCTCCACCAGCAAAGTATACGACCCTGTAGTGCTCCACACAGGGACAGTGTGCTTACTTCTCCTGTGTCTTCAACAGTACAACCTGGTGATCTTTTCATATCAGTATGTATAGAATCTCTTCTGAAATAATTATCTAACTTTCTATAATATGGATGCAGCATCATTTGACTAGTTACCCCAGTGATGATGCACACTTATGTTCTTTTTTCCCCCTTACTACAAAAACGCTGCAATAGAAGACTGCACGAATGCCATCTGCTAGCCCAGGACAGCGGAAGCGCTGTGCAGAGCCTGTCCAGAGCCTGTCCAGTGGGCACAGTGCTGCCCTCTGCTGGGCGGTGCTAATTCACACACTTTGCGAGCAGAGCATGCTTATTAAACGCCTGCATGTCTGCTGAGATGAAAGCGGCCTCTCAGGGCTTTAAGCTGAACTCTCCGCAGGTCAGGCTGACACCCTTCCACACGATCAAGGGCGATGTGCGTTCCTTTTCTATAAATCACCTGGCGACAGTCTCTTCTTGTTTTCTACTGGGTTACTGGTTGACTTAAAATCAGTGTCTAGGGCCTTTTTATGTACCCAGGAGATCAGCCGTCTCCATGACAGAGTTACAATTACTTTTTTCCAGTTGGTATTTGTCTTTTGACTCTGACTGTTGCATTTTATGTCATGCACAGCTTGTATCTTTACTGCCTATAGCCTACAAGTCATCTGTGGCTTTTAGGTTTTCAACATGCTTAGAAAGGCCTCTCCCACTCCAGGACAGTTTTAAAATTCTTTCACGTTTGTATGGTTTTGTTTTCCACATTAAAACCTGTGATCCATTTGGAAGTCGTGGTGCACACACTACCCAGCTTCTCCGGAGGGCTGCCTGCCTGGCTCCGGCCCCAGGAGCATGGATGCCTGGGTCTCAGCACTGCACTGCCTTCATCCCTCAGAGATGAAGGAGCCAAAGCAACTTGGGTTTGTGTGGCTTGTGCCATTCAGTATTTGCTGCATTCAAAATGAAAACTGAGAAATTTAGAAACTATGTATTGTTTTAACAAATAATAACAAGCCCATCATGTTACTGTAAATAATGCTTTAAGTGGAGCTTAATTATATTCTCTGAAACGACTTTTTAGAGTGAGACGGGGAGGCGGGTGCGCCTGTGCATGGCTCCGTGGAGCAGGAGCACCTGCACTCCTGCACTGCCTCTGCCCTGCTTTGCTGTGAGAGCAATTCTGCGTGGTCGCTAGAAAACTCCACCCTGGGCTCAGGAGAGACCCTTGGAAAGTTGCCCGGGACGCTGGGGAGCTCAGGTCTCCCCACTGCCATTCCCTGCAGATGCGCTGTTGGAATAAATGGGTTTTAGGGACGCTGGGTCTGGCGTGCACACCTTTTGGAGCCCTTTCTTGGGGGCGCTCCCCCAGGAGCTGCAGGAGGAGGTGCCTTCCTGGGAGGCAGCATTGCTCCACATGCCTCCCTCTTCGTCTTCCCACTGACCGGGGCCGAGGGTCAGGTCGTCCCCACCGCTGCCCCAGCCTTCTTGCATAGATTTTGAAGCTAGAAAGAGAGTGAACAGGAATTTGTCAAACTCAGCCTTCCCAAAGCAGACAATGCTGCTACAGCGTCATTAGAGGCTGCTGTCATCTACCCTCCCCCAGACCTGAGAACTCAAGCTCCCCCCGCAGCTGCATGCCCTACAGCACAGGCTTTGCTCTTCAATTGCCAGCTCTGTGCAGTCTGTGCTGCCCTAGCTCCCGTAACTGACCACAGATCACACTGAAGCGGGGACACCCTAACACTGACTCCTGTGGCCACAGGAGAAGGCGGCAGTCTCTGCACAGCACAAACTGGCCACTAACATGCAGAGCCCTGAAATGTCACTATCCTCCAAGTGGTTGTTAATCGCTGCCTGATCCAAACCTGCAGCAGTCTGTCCTGTCTCCTGGGGACGATGGCTGCGCCAGGACTGTGCTGGGCCCAGCCGTCTCTGTTCCTGACAAGCTCCCAGGAGTTGTTTCTAGATTAACTGGAAGGAGACAGCTGGGGCCTCAGGCAGATGGAGTTACAAGCTGGCACTGAGTTTCCATTTCAGGATACTATGTTTACTCCTTTCTTAAAAGACAGTGATTTTTGGTGTAAAATTTATGTAACATTCTCACTCCCTGGGAAAGCCTGAAGAAGGGCAAAGATGAGGAGACAGCAGTCAGCTGGAGACCGTCAGGCCATGAGATGGGATGCTGACCAGGCATACAGGCACCTAACCGGCCTCCATGGACAGGTCATAAACACAAGCTTGCTGTCTCCAAATGGCCCGTGACTCTGAGCACCAGAAGCTGCCTGCCCCTTTAGGTTTGTAACAAGAGCCCAGCAGGTTGGTGGGCAAAGAGCACGTCACCCAGGGTCAGCACAGGAACAAATTCAGAGCAGCAGCGTGAGCAATTAATTTTAACTTCAGACTGAAGTCAGAAATCTTACACTCATGTCAAAAGTACCATATTGCTAGACACCCTAACCTAACCTTAGGGGATCCCCCTGGCAATGGTGCCGAGCATCTGTAATGCTGTATACTTTATATGCACTTCTCACACTTCCAGACAATGGGAGGAAAATGCAGCACAGTTTTCTTCCCTTTTAAAAAACACAAAACACCAAAAAAAACCACACACACACGCACGCACACACAGAAAAAAAGAAAAAAAAAAGAGAAAATGTATGAACCTGGAGTACCCAAAGCAGAATTTTGTTTCCAAGACAAAAGGAGGGCAAGACACCAGACTGTGGAGTGTTTCCTCTCTGACCTCAGCAAGCAGCAGCCTGCTCTCCCCACGTGCTGGGGAACGGCACATTGAAGCTGCTCAAGGCAGCAGCGGGAAGACCCAGCTGAAGTGTGGCTGCCACGAATCATATGTCAGGCAC
The DNA here is from genome assembly GCF_964146895.1 of Miniopterus schreibersii. Lineage (NCBI taxonomy): Eukaryota > Metazoa > Chordata > Mammalia > Chiroptera > Miniopteridae > Miniopterus > Miniopterus schreibersii. Next base: position 2,333,290 of record NC_138116.1, read on the forward strand.
ATGTGCTATATTATTCTGATTCTTTCATTTATTTATTTTTTACAAGGGAAAGTGGGGCTTCTGTTAAAGCTTGTGGTGCTCATGTATCAGATGTGGCAAGTATTTCTTTACAGCCTTAGTTTAATGTTGAAATGTAAATAAAATAAGGAAAGTGTCCTAAAAATTAATTTTTAAAATTCAATGGAAGGTACCCGTCTAAATAAAACCCTCTGACCACTAAACTGTGAGTTCAGGGCAGGCCGAGTGCGAGCCCGAGCCCGCGTACCTGGTTTGCACAGGGCTGGGGCGGTGGCGGGCACGCCAGCTCTCCCAAACGCCACTGCCGGCTCCCCAGGCTGCTCTCCCCATCCGCTGCCGCTGCTGGGGGGCTTGCCCCACGCTGCCGTGCCGTTATCCACCAGGGTGGACGGGGAGGATGGGTCTCCCCACGAGTTTTCAGCCTTTGAGTGGATGTTAGGCATGTCTCCCCAGCCTGACGACACTGAAAAGGATGCCGCAGGGGAGAGAAAGAACATGTGAAACAGGGAGGGAAACAGTAATTCCAAATCCCAAACAACCTCCAGATGATCTACCTTCAGGGGGGCTTTCAGTAGAAAGTGAGAGGGAAACATTAAATCTAATCAGATCTATTTAGCCTCTTAAAGTGGCAATTTTCTCAATCCTGGCCCCCATCCACTTGAAACTGCAAGTCCAGTAAACATTAAAGATCGTTACATTCACAGTATTTGCAACATAATAGGATTTAGAAGAACAGTTTAAGACTAATGGTTAAGAAGTAGCTTTTTTACTTCTGGTATTCTATGTAATAAGACTAATGGTTAAGAAGTAGCTTTTTTACTTCTGGTATTCTATGTAAATTTTGTTACATTATTTTCCTACAAGAAAAACTTACAAGTTGCAAATATATATTGAAAATGATTCCTGCTTATTTTTTGACCAACCATCAAAGACACAGATCCAGGCAAAGAAAAGGGGGATGGCATATTAAACAGGTACATATAAAGTAGTAACTGAGAACACAGACAGGCCAGGCCCCAGGTACAGCCCGCTGGGCTGACAGAGCCCAGGCGCTTGTCGTGAAGACGGGAGCAGTGAGGAACTGTGGGGCAGGGCAGCTCAAGCAGGCTTGCTGACCGCAAGGGCTCTCCAGGAAGTCTTCCTGTTCCTCTGCCCGGTCCTGCTGCACAGCACCCCGACCAGGGACTGGTACCTGATCAGGTACCTCATGATTCCAGCAGGCTATGGCATTACCGTCTATGGCACAGAGAAGTCATGGGACCAGGCAACAAGGTCTCCCATTCTTTACGCTCCAGCAAGAAAAACACTGCATATTACACAAGTAAATGTCACACTTCCACAGCAACAAAAATTCTGATCGTTGTGTCAATGCCCATAAGCTCACTTGACACTGTTGACAGTCATACTGATGGCCTGTGTCAGTTGTAATTTTCAGATAGATAGAGTTTCTCAGACAGAAATGTATTTTAAATACTAACTGAATAGAACAGAAGGCATAACATGCAAATAGTTAACTGCAGATGTTAAATCACTTGGTTGCAACACGGACATTGCTGTCTCAATCAGAAAGCATTAACTCTCGGACTGAAATTAGCATGGAGTCACTGCCCTTGATGCTCTTTAGTCTAACAAAACACAACACTATTGATCAACGACCAGAGGGCATGCAACCTGAGTCATTTTAAATTATAGGCTCTATGCTAAGCAATGTGTTATGTAAATTACTACCAATAACAGGAAAGTTACCCCTAATCAGACACTGTCGGCAACTGCATTAGAATATTACCTGCAATTACACAGAAAACAATAGTGTATATTGGGAGAAGTAGTTTTACAAATTGAGGGGACAAAATTAAATGAGGAAAATTAACATAGCTGATAAAAATGGTGGGTGTTTTAAAACAATAAAGTAATTCAGGGGCTGCTAAAGGCCAATCACTTGTCAAAATACTGATTTATTTAGGTAATTAAATAAAAAATTCACCTAAAACTTATCATCCTTCTATTTCCATCTCTTTGAAAGGCAATACTATAAATTATTTAACTAAATCCAACTTAAGAGTAAATATTTAAGACTATGGTAATTGTAGTTAATTGGTTTTCATAAAGAGTTTTTAATCCCTATTAAAGCAGCAGAAATGTCTACAGAATATTTTCTTTTAAATGTGTATTGATTTCAGAGAGAGGAAGGGGGGAGGAGAGAGAAAAACATCAATGATGAGAGTCATTGATGGGCTGCCTCCTGCACGCCCCCTGCTGGGGATGGAGCCTGAAACCCGGGCATGTGCCCTGACTTGACTGGGAATCAAACCAAGATCTACCGGGTCCTAGGTTGATGCTCAACCACTGAGCTACGCTGGCCAGGCTGTATGTTTAACGGTCCTATTTGTGTATCCTGGGACTGGCATGGAGGGGAAGCTCCTCCTGCTTCTTTACTGGGGCCCCCTTGTCCCCGCTTCAGCCCCACCTACCATGCCCCCAAATCACAGAAAAGTAAAAACACCCTAACCAAACCCCACCCCCACAGAAAAGAGGCTGCTGAGGTCATCCCTCTCTTGGTGACTACTGCACATCGCTTAAAATAGAGTCCCTCTGGCGGAGGGGGTGGGTCTATTTCTGAAGCTCGGTGTGAAGGAGGCTGAGCTCGGACAGCACCTCGCCAACTCACTCCCTCTGCAGGTGACTGCTTTTTGGTCTAATTTTTACACCAAATGATAAAGGAGAGGCAAGTGTCTGGGATGGAGACTCACAGGAAGGACCACGTTCCCAGCTTCTGCTCTGAACATTTAGGGAAACAACGTACAGGTCTTACCTACCCAGGTAGAGAACTGCTAAAACCAATTTCTCCAAGTGCTACTTTAGGATATGGCTGACCTGCCTCTTCCATGATTAATTCACATGACCTCTGCCTTTGGTTATAATATTTGTGCCAGAAAACTATGTGATTAAGCAAATAAAAGATCATTAGGTTAAGTAAGTGCTCCCACCCAAAGGAATGTTCCCCTCTAACTGGACCCAAACCAACCCAGTGATTGTCGCAGTCACTGCTGAAATGCTGGGCAGTGCGACCCTCCCGAGGTGCTGATAATAGTTAGTAGTGAAACAGATAAAAATATTCTGGGGTAAGATCAACGTTAGCAGTTACTTTGGCTTTTCTGATCGGCGCGTGGCAGTAATATTTCCCCTCCATCCACTGCTGCAAGAGGCAACCCAGGCCAGAGCATGTGCCCCACTCCCTGTGGGGGAGCTCGGACCACGTCCACAATGGACTTCATATCTGATTCCACTCCAGCCCTCAGTCCCTTTCAAATTATCTAAATGGTTTGGCGAAACCTGAGAGTTCAGGGATGAAAGAATCCATTTCTACAGATTCTCCCTCAGTCTCACTGTTAGACTAGAGTTTGTGAGGATTTGTTATCACCAGAAGTGTTTTTAATTAATACTCAGTGTTCTCCTGTGTCTGCAAATTGACTTCAAGTGTCCAGAAGGTTCACTTCTAAGTGCACTAGAGGGCGAGCTGCTCGGGGCTGCACGAGGCCACGCACGCTGCAGAGCCAGGGTTATTTCAGGGGGCCGCACATCAGAAACCCCGGTGGAGATTTAAAATGACCACAAATAGGCTCAGCTGGTCTTGCTCAGTGGTTAGAGCACTGGCCTACGGACTGAAGGGTCTGGGGTTCGATTTGGCTGAGGGCATGTACCTCAGTTGCAGGCTCAATCCCTGGCCTCAGTCAGGATGCATGCAGGAGGCAACCAATTGGCACTCCCCCCCTCCCCTCCCCTCCCCCTTCCCCTCTCTCTGAAAAGCATTGGAAAAAATACCCTCAGGTGAGAGTTACAAAAATAAAATAAAGTGACCAGTGAATGGGCTTCCCTCCAGACCACTGACACTAGAAATCTGAAGTAGGCACCCCCAGGCCCTGCTCCCAGGCAACTAATGCAAGCGAGGCCGAGAGCCACTGCTTTGCGGCAGGAAGAGACAAAGACCGTGCGAACAGGCCGGTGCGGTGGCCCGTCTTTCCTGTCTTCCCCTCCCACTGGAAGTCCTGAGGACACCCCCCCCCCGGAGAGACTCTGCTTCACGCACTGTCTGTGGACATTGCTTAACACCACACTACGAGGCGGAGGGCGCTCGCTGGCGCCTGCTGCAAAGCCCTGGCGGGGGCGTGTGCACATCTGCCGAGCGCCCCGAGGCCCCCGTACCTGGGCCGAGCAGCGGCGATCGGGCCGGCGGGGCGCCGGCGGGGTGCGGGGGCGGCGCGTCCACGGCGCTGGCGCTGCTGCTCGTGGTGGCCGCGGTGCCGGCCGCCGTGGCGCCGCCCTGGAGGCCTGGGTTGTTCCTGTCCCACATGTTTACGGCCTTGTTGTTGTAGTTGCTCGGGTCGCCCCAAGCTGAGGTACCATCATCGATTTCCATTTTGCGTCGGATGGAGGGCGGAGAAGGCTCTTCCCAGCCCGTGGCCTCGCCGCCGTCCTTCTGCTTGACAGGGACGGGCCCCCCGATCCACCCAGTTCCGGTCTGCTTGACGGAGGCGGCCCCTCCCCAGTTACTCACGCTGTTGTCTTGGGGTTTGCTCACCCAGCTCTGCTGGGGGCCGGGTTTCAACGACTCTCCCCAGTTCGTCCCTGGATTCACCTTGGTGTTTGTGCCGTTGCCCCAGCCGCTGGTCCCGGACCGTGTAGCCTCGCTCCAGCCGGACCCTGACCGGTTACTGTCAGCATCCCATCCAGGGCCATTTTTCTTCCCATCCCCCAAATGGCCAAGGACGGTGGAGGAATCGGCCCAGTCTCCCCCTCCTGCACTCCAGGCTGGGCTCGATTTCTGTCCGTCTCCCCAGTTTTGGGATTTGGGCTTTGGAGGCTCACCCCAGCTGGGTGATCGGTCCTCCTGACCTGCGGTCCCACTCCAAGCGTGGCCACTCTTGGCGGCAGCAGCATTCGGGACAGCAGTAGAGCTTATCGAGTCCCCCCAAACCCCAGGGCCATTTTGCGCTCTGTTGCTGCTGTCCCCCCAGCCTGTGTTTGCTGGCCCAGCAGCAGGGGGCGAGCTGACCCACCCGGACACTGACGAGGTATTTGCACTGTTCACGATGGACCCATTGTTCTTACCCCCTGAGTGTGAAGGCTGAGGAGCTGCACAGCCCCAGGCCTCTGTCCCATTGTCATTTTTTCGCTCAGACCTTGGGGACTCTTCGAATTCCCAGGCAGTGTTTTGCTTTACTGGAGTCTGTCCCCAGCCAGTATTCGACAGAACTCGCGGGTCAAGGTCGTTCCTTGGCAACTGTATGTGCCCAGGGTCTAGGACCCCTTTATCTCGCCTCCGGCCCTCAGCCCCTTCCCTCCCGGCGCCTCCTTCATTGTGGCCGCCAGAGCCCTCGCTGCTGCCTTCACTCGCTGTGGTGCCAGAAGAGGCTGCCTTGGCCCACGTGCTCACATGCTCACTGCCAGGCTGCACAGCCGGGCTCTGGCTGCCGACACTGGGACCGTCCCACCCTGTTGATCCTTTCCCATTGACGTCACCACTGGAATGCTGGTTTGGGGGCTTTCCCCACTCCCCATTCACACCATTTGTGGTGCTTCGGCTAGAGTGGCCCCACGCTCCCGAATGGATATTCCCGAGGCTGTTGTTGCCGCGGCCCCTCCCCCAAGCGAGGATCCCAGGGCCAGCAGGAGGCCCCGAATCCCAGGCGGTCCCTCCAGTCCCTTCCTTTTGCCCAGCACTGCTGGATCCGTTTTGTTTAGCACTTAATGCTGAGTTCACAGTGTCTCCATTCCCCTGATTGAACCCAGAATTGCTATTTCCTGTAGTAGGGTTAGCTGGGGACAGTCCCCACACAGAGTTGCCGATTCCTTCGCCACCGCCCCCGCTGACTTGAGAGACTGATCCGTTAGCACCAGGAAGGCCTTGCAGGTGGGGTGGGATGGCGGCCCCCATGCCCACAGCCATGCCCCAGTTTGGCAGTCCGTTGGTCTGCACTGCACTGACAGGGTTTGGTGAGGAGTCCGTGGGGTTAGTGTCATTTGGTCCATCAGTGTTAAGGTTCTGAGGTTGTGCGCTGAAAGACACATTCTGAGGAGTGGACACCTGTGGCTCTGTGCTCTCCTGCGGCAGCAAGCTTCCCCAAGCACCCAAAGTGCCCGCCGGGTCCCCGTTCTGGCTGCCCATGCTGTGGCCTATGGCACTGACTGGGCTGCAAATACTGGAGGGGTTGCCTGCGGCCACAGTTCCTTCATGTCCAAGGACAGGCCAGGCAGCGGGGTTGGCATTCGGATTAAGGTTGAGGTTAATGCCAGCGTTGGAGTTGGAAGCACCCCAGCAATTCTGACCTCGCCCATCTCCAATCATGTCCATCTTCCCATCCCCGCCAAGAGAGCAGCGAGCAAGGCCGGAGCTAGAGCCCGTGGCTACACCCCACCCCCTGGCTGCACTGCCATTGCCATTGGCGCCCCCTGCTCCAAGGGCACTCGGATTTGGAGGGCTTTGGATGAGTGCGCCGTTGGTGCTGTTATTGCCATTGGTCTTCTTGGTGTGTCCTGTGAAGCCGCCTGGGGCGCTCCCTGTAGCCATGCTACTGTTCTCAGAGCCGCAGTTGGAGGCAGAGTCAGTGTCTGTGGTGCATTCTGAGGCCGATTCCGTCTCTGTTCCTGGGATGGACGGCCACGCCTCCTTATCAGTCCTGTCTATTATCACTTTGTCCCAGCTGCCGCTGGCTTCACTCCTGAAAGTGGGCTGCTGTCCCCAGTGGGCACTTTCATAATGCTCTGCCAATCCACTGTGACTGAGATCTGGAAAAGATGAAACACATCCAGAATTAGACCTTCCTCCCATCTGTCAATGGATCAACGGTTAGCTAGTCGGGGAAGCTCATCATTTCAAGCTTTCCATTCTAAATGACAAATGCTAAAAAAACAACTTAAAGAAAAAAGTTGTTTGTCTTCTTAATAGCTCCTACTTAAAAACGAGTTAATGTTGCTATAGTTATATTAATTCTTACTACTACACTGTATTCTCCTTCCTCTTGAGAAGGCTCACTGTGCACATGGGCACACAAGCGTCTCTGGGAGCATTTGTTGGAAAGGAAGCTGCTTCACTGCAATGTGGTAACTTGGAGTATGTCCAACTCTGCAACACCTAGAACCACCAACAATATTTGTCCTTTTGTGACTGGCTTATTTCACTTAGCACAATGCCCTCAAGGTTCATCCATGTCCTAGCATGAGTCAGAATTCCCTTCCTTTTCAATGCTGAAGAATATTCCACTGCATGTATAGACCACATGTTTATCCACTTGCCTATCATGGACAACCTGGGTTGTTTTCACATCTGGCTACTGTGGATATTGCTGCTCTAAACATGAGCATACACATCTCTGTCCCAGCCCCCGCTTTCCATTCTTTGGGGTCTATACGCAGAGGTGGAGTTGCTGGGTCATAGGTAGCCCTATGACTAAGTTTCTGAGGAACCACGATACTCTCTTCCGCAGTGGCAGCCGCATTTTAAACATCACGACCAACAGTCCACGAGCACTCCAGTGCCTCACGCCCTCGCCAGCACCTGCCATTCTCTGTGTTTTGGATAACAGCCATCCTAACGGCCGTGCAGTGGTATCTCATTGTGATTTTGATTTGTATCTCCTGAACGATTAGTGTGATGTTGAGCATTTTTTCATATGTAAAGCAAAGATATTTTATAATCAAACCTATTTATTTTGTTTAAAATGAACAGAGGTGAAAACAAAGAACTACATTATTTAGAGAGAAAAAACATAAAACCCAATGAGTTTTTCTGGCAATACTGCAAAACAATGCCAACATCTTTCTATCAATATTGTAAAACAATTCCAACATATGTCATCCTCCTACTCAGAGGGGGCTTATAGCAAGAGTATATATTCATGAGACAGCACATACTCCGTAACACACAATGAACTACCTAAAGCTCACAAGTTATCTCCATTTTACAGATGGGGAAACAGGTTCAGAGAGGTCAAACTTGAAAAAGGTGTTATAACTAATAACCAGTAAGGACTGAACTAAAACCCATGTTTTTAGAATAAAATTCTAGTGCTCTTTCCACTATACCATTCTATTATCAAAATAATTTCCCCTAAAAGAGCCTTAAAAAGAAAAAAGTAATGAAATTTGTATATAATGTTAAATTGTCTTTTCTTCTACTGTTTAAATGGTTCACACATCCTAAAAATAGGTATCTATAAAAATCTAAGTAACATAACTGTCTTAAGTGATTAAATTGAAAGGATTACATGATAGGTTGGTTTAGAGAGAAGGGCTTTCTTTTTTTTTTTTTTGCTTTCAAATTCTAAAATGTTAATGATAAAAGATAAATTTTTCAAGGGAAAGTATTTAACAAAGAGCTTCCAAAAGCTACAGTAAGCAAAATCCTAATTAGGTATCAAATTAATCAGATAGGGAAACGTGGGCAAGATTTACTCAGAAGTGTTCAGAAAGCTTAATTAGTCGTAACACTGACAAACAGGACATAATTCATTCTTTATCACCACAGCCTTCCAATGGAAATTACAGAATAAACTATACATTATAAAAAATAATTCCAAAGGCTTCCTTCTGCAGCTGGAAACACATGCTTACTGAGGTGCACTGGTAAACCCCTTGCCACTTGGTTTCCAAGGGGCAGGATACACGTAACCACCATTTCAGCTTTGGAGAACCCCAGACACCTTACCCGACTGCATTTTCTGTGAGTGAAAATCTCGGGGTGATCTGAATGCAGAATTCCATCGCCACACAGGCCCCAAAACCCTCACTCTGTCAACCTCGCTAAGGAGGAATCATGAAATGCTGGAAGGCACAGGTCTGAGAGTAACAGGTTTACTGGAAACAACAATGAAGGTGTCTGAGGGAATAAGCTTATCGCTCTGGGTTTTTCTTCAAATGAGCAGCAAAAGGAGTTTGCTTCCTCCAGGCTGACACCTATGAAACGACAATCAAAGTGGGGGCAGAACAAGCTGCGCCCCGGGGCGGCTGGCCAACGCCAAGGAGGCGGAGGAGGCCGGCGGGCGGCCCTGCCTGGCCGGTCAGGGCTGGCAGCCGCCCTGAGACGCCATTTCATCAGCGTGACCTGCACTGGAGCCTGAGCCGCAAGCTGCTCTCTGGATGGCACGTCACACGCTGACTTGGGACAAGTACACGCTCTGCCCGTGTGCGTTTCGTTTCTCCTCCGCCAGGGTGATGGGGGCAGAAATACCTGCAGAGGGGCCTCCACCCTGGGAGACACTACCTTGCGAGCCAGCTGCTTGGTCGCCTGCACCTGGGTCGCCTGGGCTCTCCGCTCCACCATGTCGGCTGTGCACAGTGACAGCCTCATCCTGTCGCGCTGCCAGGAAAGTCCCAGGCAACCTGCGAGCGCCCGCGGCGGCCGGCACAAGCCTGGCAGCCCTTCCACTCAGAGGCCCCACTGCACCCCCTGCAGCGGGGGGAGGCGCACGGAGGGGACTGGAAAGCTTTGATTATCTAATTGCAGCTGACACTAAACCGATCTTCCCCCCTCTTTCAATTCTTTCAATTGTCACAACGTTTTTATTCAGGCCCCAGTTACAGAGAGTGCCAGAGCCGGCTGCTTCTGTTTTTGAAAGTCAGCCAACAAAATAACGGCGCTGCCGTGGGCTGCATGCAAATCACCTGCGCGTGCTCTTACTGCCTTTGTTTCGCCCCAGCTTCCTCCGAGCTCCTCCTGCCCCAAACACCGGGCATACCACCACTCGCCGATATTCCCGAGCCACATGCAAACTGGCAAGTGTCCAACTTCTTAATTACTCTCCTGCCTCCCTCTAAAAAAGATCTAAGTAGCAAACCCAGCCACGTAGTCACCAAAGCCTGTTTATACATGTACCAAGCAGCCACCAAAACAATACATTGTTCTGCCTTTAGCACAACAGAAAGGAGGTTTCTAAAAAATGATGAAAGCTCTCAAGTGTTTGAAAATGGGGTTATGCTTCAGACTTGCAAAGACATAGTCTGAATAGAAAATAATGTGATAAAAATGACATTTTTCTGGACCTGAATCGGCACATTTACATATGAACACTTATCTTACCAGTTAAAATGTTTTGCCAATTCAATCCATGAATTAAAAACCCAGTTTCCTTGCATTATTTTGTTAGAGGCCACGTTTTATGTCAGGACAAATGGTTGTCACTTAAAGGAAGCACCTGGACCAGGGCTGGCAGGAGCCCTGGCCTCACGTGGCACAGGAATCCTTCTACACCTACAACTTGAGGCCACGTGTCTGGACCCCCCGACCGAGGACCAAACCCAAAACCTGGGCATGTGCCCTGACCAGGAATCGAACCAGTGACCTATGTGTATGTGGGACAACACTCAACCAAGCCACACGGGCCGGGAATCACCTACGTTTGATTGTAACTGTTGCAGTGGAGTGGGCAAGCCCTACTCCTGGTCAACGACTATGTCTGACCATCCCTTCTCTTTCTTGCTTTCTGCTGACAATCACTGACCTACACCCCCTTGACCAGGACTCAGCAGAGGACAGTCAAGACTATTTGAAGAGACATAGCAAAGCTGTCTAAAAATATTTGTTCTGAGTATACCACAAAGTCATGGTTTTGAGAAACGCTACTATAAATACTTCTGTGTCATGTTGCAATGATCCCCCATATTAAAAGGCAGTACATAAAAAAAATTAATATGATCTGTGACACGTTTCTTTTAAATTCCAATCTAATACAAGAAGCCTCTTTGCTTCTCCAGTTACAGACCTGAATTTCATGACCATCGGCAAATAGGGTTTCCATGCCAAGACCAGTGTCAACTGTTAAACTGAGGCTTAAGAAAACAACAGAAACATGGCAGTTCAACACATGCACTTTGCTCCCTTCCAAGAATTTCTCTATAACTTTCGTGAAAAATTTTTAAAGTCTAAACCCACAAGGTGAAGAAGCCAGGAATGAGAGATGGGAGATGTGATGTCACATTCTGGAAGCCGGAGAGCAAGGGAGCGAGTGGTGATTCTCCCGGGGCCGAGAGAAAGCTGCATCGAGCTGCAGGCAGGGGCGCCAGCAAGCAGCAGGTGGATCAGAACCCGACACCGCAGGGTGAGTGCGAGCCATCAGGCAGGTTTGGCTTGAAGTGTCTGACGTTAAGTTAGAAACACCCTCTTCCCATAAAACGCCATTACCTTCCTGCACAGCGTGTGCGCGTGTGGTCCTGCACTCTCCAGTAAATGGAGAGGGGGTCTCACTGCCAAGTTTCACTGTGGGCTCTAAAGCATCTGCCTGACAGTCACGAGTTCTGATTACAGACTTGTGCTTTCTGGTGAGCAACAAAGTAACTAATGTCTCTGAAAACATGAGAAATCATATGAATAAGTGGGGGAAAGCAGAATTCAACTTTAAAATCCGATTGAAATGAATTCTACCTATTAATCTATCTTCTACCTATTATCTATCAACCATCTATCAATCAATCATCTATCTATCATATATCTATCATCTATTTATCATCTATCATCTATTTATCTATCATCAGCTATCTATCAATCATCTATCTACCTATCTATCATCTACCATCTATCTATCTTCATCGTCACCACCACCTAGCTCGCTCGCATACATTGACTACAGACCCGAATACGTCCCTTTTTGTTCCTGGAAAGCCAAGCTGAAGACAACACACGAGTTCCCGATAAAAGACGGCCTTTCTGTGGTCTTACCTGGCTGGAGCTTACTGGGCTGCTGCACGCCGGCTGCAGGGAGGGGAGGAGGGCTCGCCCCTGCAGTCCCGGCGCCCTGTGTTGGGCTCGCACTGGTCAGAGCCCCTGTGGGCAGTGGCTGGCCTCTCTTCAGTAGCTGCTTCTGTTCTTGCTGGCGGAAGCGTGGAGGCACCTCGCGAGGCAGGTAGCGGGATGCAGCTGGCTGCTGGCCGCCGGCAGGTGCGCGCTTGCCATTGCTGCTGCTGGAGAGAGTGCTGGTGGAAGTACTGGTCCCGGTACCGGCAGGCTGGGGCTGACTGGAACAGGTCTTAGTAGGTTCTGGCACTATAAGGACAGAATGAAAAGACCCCAACACTTTAGAAACATCCTTAAAACACAACCCAAACTGAAAGAAAGAAAAGAAGCAACTGAGAGAGATGACAATGTAGTGCTTTGGGAAGAGAACTGAAGTCCAGACTCCAGGATGAGACTGAGTTTTCCTCTAAACTAACCGCAATCTTGACTGCAGCTCCCCAGCCAGTTTCCTCATCTGTGAAATGGGTGCTTAAGTTAGAGAGCAGCTCCCCCACTCCGCTTGTATCAGACTCAGCTCAGGGCTCCTGGGCCCTGCTGAGGGAACCAGCAGGTGGAGGGGAGGGGAGGCGACAAATTTGTGTCCTACTTTATTTTTAATTTAACGTTGTGGTTAATAGCATTCTATAAATGCCAGGTGCGCCACATTATGCTACATTACCGTGTGCCCACCGCCACAGTCCCACATGTTCTGACAAGCCCCAGGCGCTGCTGCTGCTGGTCCCGGACATACTGAGAACCACTCTCGGTCAGTGTTCCTCAGAATTAAGGGGTTCAGATGTCCACAATTAACCATGAACATTTCGTTTTGATCTGAGGACAGCCTAAAACATACACATGGGTGCCTCAGGATGGCTGGAACAACCAAAGCACCATGCCGAGGGTATCTGGGCATCACTGCCCGCCTCGGCCTTCCTGGAGAAGGCAGGGGCTGAAGGGCCGGTGGTGCACCCGCAGTAAGTGAAAGCCCAGTGCTACCCGCGGCGGCTGCACACGAGGGCCTCACAGTATTTGAGCACAAGGAGGAGCGGGGGTACTGAGGGGCGACCTGAGCAGTGTGACCGTGTGTGGATGGGAGCACAGACATGCCAAGTGCAAAAGAATCTGAGCCTCAATAGTCACTCCCATCTTGCACTTGTAACATTAATATCCAACAAAGATTACATTTATCTTATTTAAAAAAAAGATTTCTACTTAACTTCTGAATGTTTCTGGTTTTATAGCTGAGTGACAGCTCCGTGTGAAACAAGCTCATACCTAGTTCTCTGTACATCTCATACATGTATCTCAAACGGACTTCAAGTCTTTGGACTCACTCCTCTGCCCTGGACTCTCCAGAGAGATCATTCAGTCTCATGATTTTGACCATTACCTCTATGCCACTGACACCCAAATACTGTCCCAGGCTGCCCTTGGCTCTATCCAGCCTCGATCTTCAGTTGCCTACTGGACAGTGCAGCGTGGAAGCTGTCACCCTTCAAACTGAACACGTCCAAAGGCCAGACAAGAACTCAGAACTCCTTGGGTCTGAGCCCAGGACAGTGCTGACTGCTACAGTGGGCCAACAATCAGATGAGGAGATGAAGATGACAAGACACAGAGCGCGTGGTATTGACCAGAAGCCAATCGCCTAGGCAGGAGACAGGACTGTGGACAGCACGGCAGCCACGACACACGTGGCTACTGCGCACACGGGTCTGAACTGAGCTGAGCTGTAAGTATACAACATTGGATTTCAGTTTGCACAAACCCAGAAAATATCTCATTAGCAATTTCATATTGATTTCATGTTGAAATGATAACACTTTGGATATGCTGAGTTAAAAACATCAAAAGTAATCTCACTTGTCTTGTTTTAAAATGTTACTACTAGAATGTTTAAAATTAGTTATGTGGCTCACACTTGTGGTTTGAGTTGTATTTCTACTGAATCACTGGTCTGTCTTCTGGAGAGAGGTAAAGTTTGAGCTGGTTTCTCAGAAATGTGTTAAATGTAAATAATTATCTGTTTCCATACAGGACCGAGAGCTGTGGTAGGTCACAAGCTTTCCCTGTGATTTTCCCAGACACTCTGCCAGCTGAGTACTAGCACCTTATCTCACACACGGAAAAGAGGCTAAGTATTCGCTGAACGAGAGAGACCCAGGGCAGAGCACAGAGCAAACAGGTTCTCAGCCAGTTGCCCACGTGCTCCTTCTCATGGTCACTTCCAGCTCCGTGGCTCGCCACGGTGACCGGGATGGGGCAGCAGCTGAGGCCTGGGAGCTGCCTGGGACCCTGGGGAAAGCGAGAAGCCTCACCCAGCAGAGCAACGGTGTAGAGGGGACCGAGAATTCGGACCCATGGACTGCGCTCCTGGCCTCTTTCCTATGAGAGGTTACCCATCATCCCTTTCTGGTTTAATCCAGTACTTTTCAGATCTCTGAAACTAGCAGCCAATAAACAATCTCAAACTGTTATGTGGAGGATCTGAAAGTTTAGCTCTGTTCTTATCCACTGGATCCAACGGGCAGTTCATGGTTAGCCATACGCTGTCTTCAGATCCACATTTCTCAATCTATAGCTGCCCAAAGACACAGCAGGGTATCGGAGCAACCTCGACAGTCCTCTCCACAAACAGCCTGACTAAGGCTGCCCCCGAAGGACAGAGGCCCGAACCGGGTGTCTGCCCTGCACCCCACTACACACAGCAGAACAAGGGAAGGCAGGGGGAGTTTTGGCTTTTTTTTTTCAAGCCTCACCTGAGGATATGTTTTTATTGCTTTTCAGAGAAAGAGGAAGTGACAGAAAAACACTGATGTGAGAAACATCAATCAGTTGCCTCTCCTATGTGCCCCAACCAGAGACCAAGCCCAAAACCTGGGTACGCACCTTGACCAGGAATTGAACCTGCAACCTTTTGGTGCACAGGACGAAGTTCCAACCCACTGAGCCACCTGGTCAGGGCCAGCTTGATTTTCTGTATGACTCATCAATGAATCATATGTATTTAGAAAGAATTACAATAGCAACCAGCTACTAACTACATAGCCAATAATAATAATAATAATAATAATAATAATAATAATAATAATAATAAAAACTTGCAGTAAGCTGCAAATTTTGGTTAGGCTCCTTTGCCTAAATAGCTTTTACTGCCTTTTTCTTTTAAATGAGGGCGACACCTGCTGGTGAAAGGTGGTGTGTTAAATCATTATATAAGAAAACAAGTCTTAATTTTCTTTCCAAGAAACAGTTTTCTGCTTTCAGTTGAAATTTTCAGAGGGCACTGTCACAACAGGGTCCCAACAGCTTATAAATGCCCACCTATTGTTGTTCCTCCAGCACCAGCTCCACATGGGCAGGAAGCTCAGCTGGACTCCAGGGCTGTGGAGGACTCTGACCCCCGTTCACTGCCCTGCTCTGCGTGTCTGCCCAGGGTGCCGAGCCCCAGCTGTCCCTTCCCTATGCACCCGTACCTGTGGGCATCCCAACCGTCAGTCTGTTGTCCAGACTGCTGGGAAGCGCAGGCTCAGAAGTGACAAGGTCTACCACCCGGTCACGCTGTTCTAAGCCCCACTCTCTGCTGCTAAGAAGTGCCCGTGAGTGCAGGTGGTCTGCCAGAACCTCCTTTCCGTGACTTACAGCTTCCCCTGCCCTTGGACTTCCTCAGCCCATGCAGCTCCCCCTTGGCCCTTGGCTTCCAGGTTACTGCAGTACGTCCCCGTTTGCCCAGCGCACACACACCAAGCCTCTCCCCAGCCCAGCGCTGTCTAGGCACTGGGGACGCCCTGGTGAACAGAAAAGGCCCATTCCGCCCCGCGGAGCTCACTTCTTAGTGGGGAGACAGACGACCCCCCCCCCCATGCATAAAGCCAATCACCGAAGGTGCTGGTCGCTGGGAGAACCAGGGAGGCAGGGCGGATACAACTGTTTTCTCACCGCCTGCATTCTTTCACAAAGCGAGCAGCACCCTCCCTCACCTGCTGTTTACTTATTTAGGAAGTACTTAATGGGTGTCCATTTTGTGCCAGGCGCTGGGTGCAGATAGGGCTCCTGTCCCTGCAGTTTACAGTCTAGTAAGAGATACATATCTTCAGGGTGATTCTACAAATACAGTTACAAGTTACGGTGAGTATGATGAAAGTAGCAGCGGGACAGAAGACCCCCAATTAGGTGAGGGACCTGGAGAAGGCGCCTCTGAGAAGTGACACACGCTAAGCCTGCCAACTCGTCCAGGTAATGCTGTGTGTGCATGCCCGTCACTCCCACAGCGGGCAGGCTGGGCTGGGAAAGAGCCTCCGCGTCTTCCAGGACTGATGCAGGCTGGTGTGGCTGGAGCTCAGGGGCTCAGCTGCTGGACTGAGGCCAGAGACGCGGGCGTCGACAGTAAGCACTTAGGAGTCCATCACTTGGCAGACAGAAGGGTGGAGGAGGGGTCCACGGTGCTCCTGTCCTGGCCGCAGTGATGGAGAAGGCTGGAGACTCCAGCTTTGGGGAGCAGTTCTCTAGGGGCAGGCTCCTCCTCCTCCAAGCTCATGCAGAGCTGAACTGATGTGACCATCACTGCTGTTCACTCAACAGCAGGTGACCTTGATTAAGACCCTGTCTGTGCAGGCTCTAGAGCCAGGCAGCCCCGCCAGTCATCGCCTTCCTAGGTGAGGAACACACAGTAACCACAGTCACCACGCCCACGGCGCAGCACCCCCCCAGCCTGTTCTCCAGACTGTGCAGAAACACCCTGGGGCGGCAGGTTTCCACTCGGATGCACCTGACGCTCCTCACCTGGGACTCCACGGAGCTGGGGGGCACGGGTGCCCAGTGCACTGGGGCCTTTCCACCTCCAACGCCCAAGTCACACTGCCAAGACACTCTTCTTTAACACTTTATTTGGAAATATTTGATATGTACAAAAAGGCATAAAGATGAAATAATCAAACCTCATGTGCGCAGTCTCCAGCCTAATGAGAAAATGTCGTCCATCCCACGCAAATCCCTCTTCTCCCCCCCTCCTCTTCCCTCCCCCCTCCAGCGTCCCCCACCTTTCCCGAAGAGACCATTGCCACGCACACTCTGGTAGGTGACGCCACACACTTCCACTCATGAGGTGCAGAGTACAGACTCGAGGCTGAAACCTCAGCTCTGCCACCTACTGGATGGGGGCCCTGAGTAAGTTACTTAACTCTCATCCCTCCATTGTGCCACCTTTGAAATGTGGGTAATGGGGATAAAACGGGGTAACACCTTCCTGAGGGGGTCTCTGAGGAGTGTTAATGTACACAAAGAACCACTTACAACAGTGCCTGGCACACAGTAAGTGCACTGTGTTTATATTATGGTAAAGGAAAAATATTCAGTAACAGCAAGGCCATGGGACCGAGGGATTTCCAGTGGGGGAGACCGGGCTCACTTGGAACACAGCTCGGGAAAGTGGGGCTCACAGTGGCGAGAGAGACGGGGCTCACTCGGAACACAGCTCAGGTAAGTGGGGCTCACAGTGGAGAGAGAGACGGGGCTCACTCGGAACACAGCTCGGGTAAGTGGGGCTCACAGTGGGGGAGAGAGACGGGGCTCACTTGGAACACAGCTCGGGGAAGCGGGGCTCACAGTGGAGAGAGAGAGATGGGGCTCACTCGGAACACAGCTCGGGAAAGTGGGCTCACAGTGGGGGAGAGAGACAGGGCTCACTCGGAACACAGCTCGGGTAAGTGGGGCTCACAGTGGGGGAGAGAGACGGGGCTCACTCGGAACACAGCTCGGGGAAGCGGGGCTCACAGTGGAGAGAGATGGGGCTCACTCAGAACACAGCTCGGGTGAGTGAGGCTCACAGCCAGGGCGAGTGCAGCCCTGGAAATGGTGGTCAAAGTTCCTGTGTGGGTCTGGGTCCCAGTCACTGCCTTGGGAGTGGTGACAGACAGCACTGGTGGCGCCTTCTGGATCATTAGGTTGCAGCAGTGACACTGTACGGTGACATCAACAGTGCCCTGGGCCTCCTGATTCCTCCGCAGGAGTAGCTCTCCGGAAGGATGCTTTGGGGAGTCCTTTCTGGAGGCCCAGCCTAGGGTGCGCCCCTTCCTCTGGCCTCGCAATCAGTTTATAAGCGCCCAATTTTCTGTACTTAAACTCATTTTTGCTTAAAATAGCTAGAGTGGTTTCTATACCCTTTGGCTGAACCGTGGGGAGGAGCACAGATTTTTTAGCAACTAGCCCATTGAAATCTTTCATCCATTTGGACCTCATGTATATGGTATGAGCTAGGCGTTCAACTGTGGCTTCCTTCTAATGGTGCTTACAATACCAGGATTACCTATACACCCCTCACTTAGAATGTCAGAGGCCACCACCATTAGCTTAACCTATGCTGACAAGTAGGTCTGCAATGGGTTAGAGGTATATCTTAAAAGAAATTGTTTACAGGTGAATGCCAACCTAGAGGGACAAATGTCCTAGAGGGACATTTTATTTTAACCCATACATTTTAACATGCCTTATTTCTGAAATTTGGATGCATCTTACAATTGGTGCATAAATTTAATATAGTTCCCTCATTCACCCTCAAACTCCACCAATAAAACATTATTAAGTCAATGCTATGTCCTATAATTGACAGCAACTTAAGAAGTTTTATATGTAAAGCATAGAATTTCTCTTATGCAAACACCACATAAGACAATAAAAGAAAAAAATGTTCAGACTTCATGCATTAATTCCAGCCATTTCAGAATATATATACTCAAAGATTCGGAGTTTCTTAGAACTGTAAATGTAAATTTAATCAGACATACCTATTTGCAAATATGACTATACCAGTCTCCTGCACTAGAGTAATGGGTGGTCCCAAGGAGTATCTTCATCATTACAATCCCTTCTGCGGCCCGCACCGAGGCGAGAAGGCCCTCAGAACAATGAGACACGGCAGGGACAACTATGAGCGACAAGGATCCATCTGCCCTGCTTATTGGCAGTCCCAGGGGGTTGCAAAGCGGTGGCCTTCTGTCTGTTCTGTGGACAGGTTTTGGCTGATCTGTCACCATGGCAACTTTAGGAGCACAACTCAAACTGAGCGCGGACTCATGAACTGCTACCTGCATTACCGCCGTGTCTGTTGCTAGTGTGAGTGCCGCTTGGAGAGAACTTCCTACCTAATGCACTGCGGCCCCCTCTCGAAAAGGCATTCAAACGTACTGATTATCAGACAGGCAAATCATTCTAGTTTTTCTGAACAGCCGGCTTATTTAGATTAAACAGGAAAATGTGGTAACAGCATGTGTTAAAGCCATGTGACCAATACAGCATTAGCACATATTGGCTTTTCCATAACCTTTCAGTCTGTGATGTCAACTTGAACACCCCGTGAGAGCGCACATGGGACAGACGTGAAGGGGAAGTTGCTGAGTGACAGCTTCAGTCCCCTCGCCACCCGGACCGCATCTCTCCACGCAGCAGCATTCTGAACAAGCTCTCCAAACAGCAGACCCCCAGCTCTCTCGAAACACAGACAGTTGAAGTGGAATTAAGCCTCCCAGGGCCTGTCCTCTTGGGACGTGTACACTGCTGCCCCCTGCAGTAGGATTGTGTGTGTTTTTTAATAAATTAATAAATTGTGGAATAGCAATAACCCTGGGATGTTTTTCCCTTAAAAGTGTGGGCTCCAACCACTGGCCAGAAGAGGGAGCCCAAGTTTGACAGAGAATGCTGGGGAAGGGGAGGAAAAGTGGCCACATGCAAACTGATCTTAACAAGACCTTCGTCCCACTCTTAGGAAAAGGCACAGTCCCTGTATCATGCCCTGCCGGGGCTGCCTCCACCTCCCTTTAGCCTCCTGACACCACTCTCCCCCTTGCTGACCACTCACATGCTATGCCGGCTGTTGTGGTTCTAGGTCCTGAAATGCAACACTCAGCCAGCCGGCCCTGGCCAATGTGTCCCATGTGGAAGCCTCAGCCCTCTCCGCTCCAGGCCCAGGTGTGTTCTCTCCATCCTTTAGACCTCCAAACATCTCTCCATCCTTTAGACCTCCCAGCCTCACTCAGGCTCCGTCCTATGCTCTCATGGAACAATGTCCCTTTCCCCCAACAGAAGCTGTCTCAGTAGTAATGACACACATGGCACTGACAGGTGTCTGTATCCATCCCTGTCAGTCTTTAAGTTCCACAAGAGTGGGAAGCATGTCTATTTTCTCAACTCTTCCTCTCCCCATAGTGAGCAGCATAATGCCAAACAGCGGGCGTTTCACAAGCATCTGCTGGATGGGACGATTGGCCCAGCTTGTTCCCATCTATCAACACGCCCTTTCCTGTCCCCCTGACCCCTGGTTTAGGTATCGGGGTCTGAGTTGTGCCCCACTGCTGCCAGGCCTCTCTCCAACAGTTTCACTCCCATTCAGTCTGGCGTGCTGTCACCTCTCTAAAATGTAAGCCTCATGGTGTTGCTTTCCCACTGGGAGCTCTCCAGTGGCTCCCTCTGGTCTAAAACATCAACTCTAAAGTCCTCAGGGTGGCTACAAGGACCCTGAGCTGGCCTCCCTGCCCTCGGCCTCTCCAGTTTAACTCCTTCTGGTAGCACAGGCTGTCACGAGTGCTCGACTGCCACGGCCTCATGGTCAGGTTCAGGACTGGATGAGCCGTCCCTCCTGTCCTTTTCTCACAGGGCACCTGGAAGGGTGACAGCTGCAGCAGGCACTCATCTCACTCATTACACCTGCCAGTAACTACTCCTCCTGGGTATTTACCACAGAAAATGACAGTGCACGTCCACACAGAGACTTGCACATGACAGTTCACAGAAGATGCACTCACGATAGCTAAGAACCAGAAACAACCCAAATGTCCACAGACAGGTGAAGGAAGTAACAATGGTGACGATTCCAAACAGTGGACTACTGCTCGGCGACACAGGAAATGCATCACCGACACACCCAACAACAGGGATGGATCTCAAGTCAGCCGAGTGAGAGAAGCCCAGGTGTGTGCTGTGGGACTCCATCTATGTGACAGTCCAGGAAAGAAAAGCTTCTGCAGTGATGGGAAGGGATCAGGGTCGGCCTGCACGCTGATCGGGTGGGAGGGGCGTGCGGAAACTTCCAGGGTGATGGGAGCTGTCTTGATTGCGGGATGGTTTCACGGGTGTGCACAGGCCAAAACGTACGAAATCGTTCTCTTTAGATAACGTGCAGCTCACTGCATGTCAATTATAACTCAATAAAGCTAATAACACATACAAAAGCAGGTAATGTGATAAATTATTTCTCAGAGAGGTAAGCTTCCTTTAGAGGCATACACTAGAACTTTCTCTAACTTGGAAACTGCCTTTATGTTAACGTTTTAGTGAAAAGTTATACTAAATAGAGACGTGGACTGTCACTCTATCTGAGACTTACTGGAAGTGCTGTGAGAAGATGCGGTCCGAGGGCTCGCAGCGGAGGAGCAGTGTGCTCCGCTGGGCTTACTCCCTTTCTTCTAAAACCTGATCAGGAATATGTATTACGTACCGGATTAGGTATTTTTTGGGTACATTTTTATTCTTTTAAACTGCCTACAATTAGCGGGAAAATGCCATAATCTTAATACGCTTTCTTTTGTTCCCATGGGGAAAAAAATTAATGCATTCATTATATCGTCCTTCCACCAGGGATTTGGTGGTAAAATTAAGTGAAGTCATGAGCCACTAAACAATGGGGATATGTTCTGAGAAATGCATCGTTAGATTTTGTCGTGTGCAAACGCTTAGGGGCCATATGAACAAAATAACACAAGGTTAAATCAAGCACAAGAGAAAATGATGCGATCAGGCGATGCAGTGACCTGGGGCCCTGTGACACTGGAGGTAGGAGGGAAGACACAGGATGGAGTCACGACAACCAGGCCTGCGAGACCGCGTGAGCCAGGGTGGGCGGAGCAGGAGCACTTGGTTTCACCTTAGTCTAACTGGCCGGGGAACTTACACTGCTGAGCGTTCCCGGTGTGCTCAAAGCCTGGAGTCACAGAAACCCTAAGATCACCCTCCGAGGGACTCAGGACCAGCGGACCCCTGGGAGAGCGCTGTCCCGGGCCAGCCTCTGGGAAGCTAGCTAAGACTGCAGCGCTGATTCCTCTCAAGAGTGTGCTTTTTACCACAACCGTGCTCCAGGGCTACAGTTCACTTAACACCCTGAATAAAGCTTTGCCCTTTAATTCTAGTGAAGCCTTGTGATTCATTTCTGCTTAGTTGACAGGCTGCTGCCGGCACGCCATGCCTACTGTTTACAGCAAACTGTTTATTTAAAGTAGAAAGCGTACACTCTAAAATAATTACAAGTACAGTAGTAAATACATAAACCAGTAACAGTGGTTTATCAGCATTATCAGGTGTTACACACTGGACATCACTGTACACACTGTACTTTTACAGGACCGGGAGCACCACCGGCTGTCTACACCAGCATCACCGCCCGGGTAAGGAACGCGATGCACTTTGACCTTCGATAGCTGCGACACTGGGCAACAGGAATCTTCAGCTCCATATAACCTCACGGGGCCATCGCTGACTGAAACGCTGCTATGCAGCGCCGGCAGGAGCCACTTTAAACACCGAGCAACACTGCTAGGGACACAGCCAATGTTCGAAGTCCTAATACGATACCATCCCATAATTGGGGAGAAAAAGGGACCTCTGTAATATTTTAAACAAAAATAAAATTAAAAAAAGAGATACCATCCTATAAAGATCCTGCTATAAATCTCTTGGGAATTTCTTTCAGCCTTATTTGAAAAGGTCCTAAATTACTTCCTAAAACAACAGCTGAAGAAATATATAACTGACACCCAGCAGATAAGGGTTCTAGTTCTAGTTTGGCCAAACCAGCTGTCAAAACTTGTACAAATCACTTAACCTCTATGAATCTTATTTCCTATCCAACACAGGAATCAGTTAATCTCCAAGGATCCTTCAAGCTCTAAGATTTTATTAATTTTGCAGACAGGCAAATAAAATGCCACGTTTTATAAAATATATTGTGCTGAGCATGCTGACTAGACTTTTGTCTACTGCCTTTGAGAGTAACTCATACACTCAGGATAATACCTGCTTTGGTTACGTGGATATGACAGGAACACATGTAAGTTCAAGGAATGCGGCCAGTCTGAACACACCGTGTGAGGACACAGCCAACGCTCTTAATGCTAACCGCTGGTTACTGTGCAGGGAAGGCGTCCTTAAGCTCACTTGTCACTGCTCTTCATTCACTTGAAATGCATGTTTAGAATGAGCCTCAAGAGCAGCTCAGCACAGTGCATATAACCCGTGACCCCAAACCCTTATCATTCTGCATAAGGCTTCCAAGGAAATATGGCTTCAGGTGACTTGTATTAACAAGGGCACAGAAAGGTTTCCTTAAAGTTAACAATTATGGTGTGAACGCACGGCAGCGTGGAACACCTGACTGCAAAACTCACAGCGTTTTCCAGCAAGATTGGGCGGCTAGTTAAAATGTGTGAATTTATAAAAGTATAAGACCTAAAATCACAAATCACTAATTATATGGAGTTTGAGGCATACTGGCTCATCACGGTATTCGTTTTCATACATAAAATAATTAACTTTGAGCTTTTTATATGAAAACATATCCTTCTATTTTATGAACTTCAGAAAATCTGGCTAAAATCACTGAATTCAATTCATTTCACATTTCTGAGTATTATTATAGTTAATCCTAAAAACCAACATTAAATCCATTAAGAACCCAGAAGACAAATCATCACATCACATATAAAGCTGTTATCTGAGCCCAAATTAAGGGCAGTGCCCCAAATAACAAACAGAGATGACTGATTACTGAAGCCAGACAGACACACGTGGCTCACAGCACAGGTGCAACGCACCATCACAGTACCCGCAGCAGGACTCTACCCGAGCCCCTTCCTAGCATGAGGGCAGCTAGGGTCTCACTAGGCATAGCAGGTAACTGTGTTCGGCAGCCTCTTTCTTGAGTCACCAGTATAAACACAATGTTGAGCAGAATTCACAAAGGACAATTATGTTTGTAAATAGGCTCATTCAGAGGCTTCCAAATTGCTTAACGCAGGTCCTTGAGGGGCAGGAGGTGGGGAGTGTTAAGTGGGGAAGCGGCAGAGAGTTCTTTAAAATCTGTATGTGTGTATGTATCCATGAGCCGCATTCAAGGATGGCTAACATCTAACTGCTAAGTGTCTCAGGACGCAGGGGTCTGATGGGAGCGTAACTGCCCGTCCTTGTCACTGAGACTCATCACTTACATTTCTCATCAAAGGAGGAGAGTAAGGAAGAGGTGACTGCAGCCACTACCCCGAGGTTGGGAGACCACGAAGGATGAGGGTTCTGGGCAGGAGTGCAGGGCCTCACCCCACCAGGACTTGCATCTTCAGGGGACATAGGAGAGAGAATTGGGAGAGGTGTGAGTGAAAGCACTGTTTGGGTGCAAACCTCTGAATCAGACCCAGAATGTCAGTGGCTGCAGAGAGAACACGGTTTCCACCTGAGAGCAGGGCAGAATGCTGGATGGGAGTGCCAGGAGCCCAGGGTTTCAAACGACTTTTCAACTGGCCTGAACCTTAAAGCAAGAAAATGACCTCACCAAAGAAATCACACGTTGGGATTTGAAAAAACGATGAGAGGTAAAATTTTGCTTTATTTGTAAGGTTTGGGGGAGGGGGGGAATGGGAAGCATGCTGTATATAAGATTAAGCTCATCACAAATTTCCAGCGAGGTTTAGTTCTGCATTAGCCTTTTAAAAGTCATGTTCAAGTTCAGTGGTTACAGCAGGTATAAAAATGTTTTAAGCATAGTTAACGCCCTATGGAGACTGGCATGAAGGCAGCCAGTCAGGGAGGGTGCCAATCTCAGGCCCACTGGCTGTGCACAGTGCTGGGAGCTGATGGAGAGGGCAGGGCCTGCCGCACAGACCAAGCAGGAAAGCATGTTCAAGTGCTACAGGCTAGGGAAAAGTAAGCCCACAATGTGCATGAGCCTGGCACTGCCCCGTGATGCAGCTCATGTGCACACAGGCCAGTCGGTGGTGCCCACGCGCGTCCAGTCAGTTCAGAACCAAGGCCTGTGGGCAGTTCCCGTTCATGTGAACTGTGGTAATGGAGAGCCTGAGAAAACCATGAACTAATGAATTATATAGCAGCTCTGTTAGATTATTATAATCCCAAAAAGCATTTTTGTTTAGAAGGATATTGCTAATCATTACTACGGTCTGTCCTGAGGCCAGTTAGAGTGAGTACGGTTGCTGACAGATTGTACCCAAGGGGTGGTGCTTTAGGAAGGATGGGAGAAGGTAAAGCCAAGCAGAGTTTGGAGTCAGCAATGAAAACACTCATCAGAAGAGTAACAGACAGGATTACTGGAGAGCGTGGAAATGTAATTCACGACCAGCACATGATCTCAGTAACTCGTTACCATCCGAAGAGAAAACAATTACAATGACGACGATGGAATATAGCTGGTACCGAATCACGTTGTAAAAACTTCTCAAAATGTTAAAAAAAAGGAGGAAATGGAAGATTCAGGGCAATAATTCTGTACTTTTAAAATACAATTAAAAGAAGTCATCGTTTCTGATTCAAGGTCATAAATTCCAATGCAACCATATACTACAGCCCTCTGGACCCTGGTGAAAGTGCACTGTGAATTCACACTGCTTCTGAGAGTGCAAGAGAAAGTACATCCTTTCTGACAACTAGGCTGCCCTTTAACAGTCACTTTCCATGAGCGCCACCTCTTGGTGCGGCCCTCGGGTAAGGAGCTCTGAGGCCCACTGCACTGGGTCAGGAGCCGGGCCCCGCACGTCCCATCCTCACACTAACTCACGTTCTCGGTCTCAGTTTCCTCATCGTAAACTAACACCTGCCTTGCTCAGCTATAAAGTTCAAATGAGATGAACATAAACTTTACTTTGAAACCATAAAATGCCAAACAAAAGTCAAGTATGGGTAGTGGTTCCGCCCAAGCTCGAGCTCACAGAAGTCTCCACAGTGCACGTGCCTGTGTGTGCAGCCGTGTTCACGTGACGGTCCAGCAGAAATAAAAACCCCGAGCGAGCACCAACTCTGTGCAAGGCACTGAGCCCCCTTCTGGGGAGATCCCACTCAGTCTGTACAACAGCATTAGAGGCGAGCACCCTTCGGTCACTGCCTTTCCCATTGAGATATGAGATACCTCAGGCTTAAAGGAGGGAAGTCAAGTGCCCCAAATTAAACAGAGCTGGTGCACGAGCCTCCTAAGGATGTGCTCTTCCCCACTGGACAGTCCCTACCCAGGTCAAGTACAAAATGAAGAGGCTTGGAGGGTGCTTCCGTTTCGCTCAGCAAATCATAGGGGTGCCTGAGCCACGGTGAGCATCACGCGTGTTTCCACCAACACCCACGAAGACAGTGGTGAGCAAATGCTGGACTTGGAGGGTAAAGAGAAATCTTACACATCAATAAGCAAAGAGGGAATAAAGAATATTTTTTTTGTCATAAATAGTTGGCAAAGAGAAACTGGAAGCTTTAAAAGAATTCCGTATCCTTTGGTTGTTATTAATCGAACTGAAGCAGTTTATGAGTTTAATCCTGATGTGGTGGAAATTAAACCAAAGGAAAATTATAAAGCATTGTTTAGAAAGCTACTGTGACATTCTTCAGGCGTTCAGGTTACACAAATGCCAATGAGATGCAGATGCAAAACCAGTGACAGGAAGCACGTCACAGAGAACGACAAAAGGCAGACTCAAAGGCAGGGCTAGTCTTTGTCTCCAACCATCAATTAGGGAAAAAGTCATCTTCATAAAAAGTTTAGTGCTGCCATAAAATGTGCCCCCAAATAAAATAAACTTACCTTTGGTTTTTTGATCAGCAGCCTGAAAAAAAAAATCAGAAACTCTTTAGGAAAACTGTGTAGAATGTACACATCTATGAAAGTTTATAAGCAGATTTTAATACTGGAAAACTTAAAAACCAGTGTTTGCCCAATTCATTTACTAAAATTTATTACTGGGAATATGTTGCCTTGTCTACATGCTACTAACTATGTGCCAGTATTGACCTAAAGGCAAATGGATCTACTTGGGAGCTCACCAGAGCTCTGTATTTTAATAGAGTTTAAAAGGTATACCGTTTAAGCTACAAGATACATTAAGCTAGGAAAGAACAAAAACGAATGGAATAACTTGGTATGTTAAATGCCATAAAATTCAGTGACTACAAGATTTAGGACCTTTAATTTTTAACACTTACTAATAGGATTTGTAAGAGAACATCTGCCAAAGCTGCAAAAACTACTTCTAACTTTTCTAACAGAACACTGACTGGCCCTTTCCTCGCTTCTTTGGCGCGGCCACCTTGATTAGGGCAGCAGGGACGCCCTCTACCACGACGCCTGGAGTCGTGTGTCTGAAACACAGCTCCACCACCTCAGGTCCCTAGAAAGACGTGTGTGGCTGTTGTCCTCTATTTATTTTATAGCACAACAGCTTTTTTTTGGTGTGCTAATTACAGTTTTAGCGCCTTGACTTCTAAAAGTAATGAAACACGACTGCAACGTGAGGGCCATGGCCATGCAGAGGAGACGCGCGAGGATGGGGCTGCGGGTGGGGCGCCAGCGGACCTTTTTCTGAGCACCTTCCTTCTTTTTCTTGTCTTCCTGCCTTTTCTTTCTCTTTTCTTCCATCAAACGTTCCTCTTTTTGTGTTTCTCGCTCTTTCTCCCTGTTAAATAGGAAGAAAGGTGGCATCAGTACAATGTCCATCTTAAGTCAGAGTAAGACACACCACCTTCGGAGCGTTAAGTCGGCGGTGCTCCTGGGTGTCTAGGGCATCTGGGGGGCAGATGCGCAGCCCCCAGCCAGCCGCACCACGCCCTCACCTCCAGGGCCAGCTGCTCGTCCACTCAGCCCACACCTGACACCAGCCTTTCATCAGGCGGTGAGGGTACAAAAATGGAGACACAGTTCCTACAGTCAGCCCAGGCCAGCATTCCTTCAAGTGTTGTCATCAGAATCATGGGGGTACCTATGACACACAGATTCCTGGGTCCCACGCCAGCCCAACCAAATTAGCATCTTTGGAGGTGTGACCTCTTCAGCACAGACACTGTGTGCTCCAGGCCTCCTGCTCCTGTCCCACTCTGACACGTCTCTCATGGTCCTCCCAATGACATGGCCCTCCCAACCGGGACACCGTGCAGCCCGTGCCTACTGCATTAATATCCCCACTTCCTCTGCACACCGCACGTCCAGCCATGCAGCTGCAGCTGGCTGCCAGGAGGGCTGCCACCAGGCCCCCCTTCCCGTGGGCCGCAGCTATGCCTTCTTCAAGGAGAGCAGACCCCAGCCTTGGGGATGGGTGCTCGTCCAGTCAGCCTTCCCTCGGGTACTCTCCCTCAGCTCCAGGCACCACAGGGTTTCCTACAGTTACTTTTACAAAATTTAATTATGCTTTACATTTTCCCTGCTTATAGCACTGTATGGTTTCTACCTCCCAGCTGCACCCAGACTGCACCCAGGCAGGCAGGGGAGTAATGGGCTAAGCAGAAGGACACATCACAAAAGCCTAACAAAATGTCATCACCCACCCATTCATGTTGGCTTTGAATTTACTCATTTTGGAGCTTGCTCTTAATTTGTAAATGTGTTTCATATACAGCCACAGGCATAAGGAATTTCACCCTAGGGTCACTTTGTACATACGGACAGGCCATCATAAGACAAGTAATTTAAATCAGCATGGGGGGAGGGGCTTAGAGAATATTCCTTCTTTTAAACAGTGGTTCCCAGCCTTGGCTGCTCATCAGAATCACCTATGAAGCTTTAAGAACTTCCAATGCCATGGCTGCAGCCCTCTCAGGAAGTCTCTGGGGTGGAACTCGGGCATTAGTCGGTTTTGAAGTGTCCAGATGGCTCGTGTCGTTCCACCAGGGTTGAGAAAAACTACTTGAAGGAGGTCCATACATTCACCAAGTTTGGAAAACAGTTACAATTCATTATCTTAGATGATACTTCCAGGAGTATTTTCAAGTTAAAAGGTGCAGAGACACTTAGAGATCTGCATTTACAACATTCTTTTTTTTTTTAAGTCCTCACCCAAGGGTGTGTTTTTACTGATTTGAGAGGGGGGGGGGAGGGAGGGAGGGAAGGAGGGAGGGAGAGAGACTGACTGGCTGCCTCCCATATACGCCCAGACCAGGGCTTGAGTCCACAACCTTTTGGTGTAAAGACAAAGTTCCAACCAGCAGAGCCACCTGAGCTATCGGCCAGGCGACACGTATTCTCACAAGGTCCAGGCCCCGTGAGGGATGGGCTGGTGCTGTGATCCTCAGGCTTTGCCACGCGGCTCGGGAAGGTGAACAGATACAAACCAAGCACGCAGCGGCCGTCCACGTGCACCGCTCCACTTTCCTAACCCACATACAGCACAACGAAAGCCTTAAATTTCCTCCAATATTAAACCTAATAAAGCAGGCAAGCATAGCAACATTATTAAAAGGTATTCGATAGGAGATGGAATAAAAATGATTTTTACTTAATTCTATTACTCTGAAAGTTAGATTAATTAAAGTTAGCGATTCCCCAGCAGTACAGTTAAGGTTTTACTGTAACAGTGAAATAAAATGCTATAAATAAAGAGCTCACGGCTCATGTAGCTGTGAGGTGTCTTACACTTCCCCCCCACCGAGCTCATGTTTGTATGACAAAGCACAGCTCAGTGTATGCTCGTCAATAAAGTTTCATCCAATTCCCTGCAACAAGCAGTAATTTCTCCCACTTCTAACTCTCAGTGTACAATTTCTGCCACTTTTTATTAATAACTTAAAAAGCCAACATCAAATTACATTTTCTCTATACAGTAATACATGCTCATGGAAAACACACACACGGTACAAAAGGTCTATGATAGGACTCCCCTCCCCAGGGCCACAGGCCCTCCTCAGGCATCTCCAGAGCACCTCTACCTGAGACTACACACTGGCCTGTCCCGTTAAAGGACAATGGCAGTGTGCAGTGACTTGCCTCTGCGCCACTCTCTTACACCCTCCACCACGTATGGGGACACATCCCGCCACATCTCTAAACGCCGGCCTGGACTGCTGTCTCCTGACTCACGGACTTGAGACATCAGCATCGAATCCCTCTAACGATAGTAACCTATCTTCCACCCCATCATGACTTTTAGCTAAATCCATAAATGTCACTTGCTTTCTAAATGTTCCCTAGAGAGCACACTTCTTGTGGAGCTCTTTCTCCTAGAGTTCTGTTTCTCTTTTCCTCTTGTACTAATTTCCTTACAAAAATTCTTTCTGATTTTTACGCCCCATCCCCCCCCAGTTAGAAACACGAGCTTCCCTGCTGCATCCCGACTCTGTCCTGAGCCCTCAGCCCCGCCCGCTCGGGACTGGGAGCACTCTGCCAGAGTTTGCTAATACCCTCTACTTAGTTTATTTTTAAAAGGTTTTAATTGTGGTAAAAAATACATAAAGTTTACCATCTTAGCCATTTCTAAGTGCAGAGTTCAGTGACATTACATCCACACTGTTGTACAATCTCCAGAACTCTTCTCTTGCAAAACTGAAACTGCCTGTTGCTCCCACTCCCCAGCCCCTGGCAACCACCATTCTATTTTCTGTTTTTATTAATTTGATTACTTATTGTGGTGTTGAATTAGCCTTAGTACTTGATAGACTGGGGATCAACAGAACAATGCACTGGAGAGTGTGGGGTTAGGATTCCGAGTCACAGGACAGGGTTCCAAAGTAAATGTCACAGCACATACGGAGGTCAGGAAGCCGCAGGCCCAGGGACTGGATGGGCTGCTTATAAGAACCATTAAGTCACTTGCTGTGGCACTGGGGGGGGGCGGGGCAAGACAAGGGAACCAAGGCCCTGATGAGTGGGTGCAGAGAGGGTGGAAGGCGTTTTTACTGGAGGGTGAAAGAAAAATGCAGTCGACAGACCTAAGATCTCCGGAGGTCACACCTGTGCACAGTGGCCCCCTAGGGTGGGGGAGGGACCTGCGACTTGCTTCTCACCATTAGAACACCGGAGAGGCCATGAAGTGCCACCTCCCTGACAACACTAGAGAAGATCACCTTTCTAGCAGACTGCCGTTAGTCTCCTCCCAGGTGCTGGCGTGAAGAAATGAGGGGTTGGCCAGTCAGAAGCAGAGTTTAAAGAAGGTGGGCACAGCGGGCAAAGGGAGGAGCCGCTGCTCCCGGGCAGAGGTCAGGCCTCCCAGGGGAGGGCCCTGCAGACGGCGGGAGCAGGGCGGCGGCAGCCCCCACCCCTACTCTGGCCTCCCAGTCCAGCAGCTCCCCCTCACCGGTCGCCCCTGCCAGCGACTTCTCCGCCATCCTGTGAGCCACAGCTGTGCCATCTCTTAACAACAGAGCGCCTGAAAATGAAGCCAAGGCCAAGAAGACAAGCTAAGAAATGAACTGAGATTTCAGTCTCTGTGACAATGCCAGTCGGGCCCAGGAACGAGCCGTTTCTGTGGCTGGTACCTCAGCTGGAATTTGCATCCCCAGTGAGTGGCAACAGCTGGAACAGGTTCACCTCACCGACAGCCCCCCTACAAACCCGTCCACTCGCACTTGCTACCGGATTCTGAAGGCTGCTGAGCTTTTCAGCTTTTCCCATCATTCCCAAAGTCCCTCTGCCCTTCCCCCCAAGTTACACAGTCACTTTCTGTTGCTTATAACCAAGGTTCCTGATAAATACAGCTTCTCAACAGTCTTGCTTATTTAGTTTAGGCTTACTCAGCAAGTGCTCACTGGATTTAGCACTATTTAATTATGATTTGTCTCAAAACGAATCGGGTTCAGTAGACAGTTTTAACCACTATAAAAGTGCTTTAGTATCACTATATTAACATGTCAATTACAAGTACAGGGGTTATAAGTAATATTTTTTTAAAACCTTTTTTCTTTATTTCATTTCTGAGTTTAAAGCTGCCTCAAATTAAGTCAGAAAATGACACTACACTTTTTAATGTCATTCCATTTTCAGTCAATTTATATAATGATACTTGAATATGTGTACTTTAAATAGGCTTAAAATAAGAGAAGCACGTCTCCAACTGTCTCAGATAGAGCAGTCAGTCCCTGCTGCCCAACCCGGTGTGCAAGCTACAGAGTGGTTATTAAAAATGAGCAGGATTCCACTGTTTGCCAGAAAAATTTTAAATATTTAGTGTGTAACCAATGATAAGCACGCTGTCCCCAAAAGTGCCTCCTGCCAACTCCAGCGGAATCTAGAGATGGGGAGCGTGCTCCTTGCTGACTTGCTGCCTCTCGGCTCCACACTGCTTCCCCAGCCCTGGAAGTGGACCCGGGACCATGAAGCACCGCTGTCTCTGCCAGCTGGCACGACGCTAAGCTCTTCCAGTGGAGGGTGCCACAGGGGCAGTGGGAGCCGAGCGCCCGCAGCCCACCCGCACCCTGGCCTCCCAGTCCAGCAGCTTCCATCTGTCCCATGAGTCGCAGCTGCGCCCCCCTCCCAGTGAGGTCTGACCTCCGCCTGGGGGCAGTGGCTCCTCCCTTTGCCCGCTGTGCCCACATTCTTTAAAGCTCTCTGCTTCTGACTGGCCAACTCCTCATGACTTCAACCCCCGGTGTAGTTGGCAATTCTTTTCAATAAATGATCCCTGTTCACATTTCTGTGTGATTTCTCTCTTTCTGAAGGATCCTTAAATTAGAGCCTATTTTAATCCTGTCAGTCAACTGGAGACTTTTTAATACTGTGACACCAATAAGTTAGTAAAATTCACTGATATACCAAATGACATCAAAGTATAAAACTACAAGTTAAATGTAATTAACAACCCACAAACCTAAAACATCAAAACTGAGAGGAGAAGACTATTTGCCTGAACTTGGCTAATATCACTTCCCCGGTATTTTTTTAAACTCCACAGTATTTCTGTGGTCTAAAACTCGGGGGGCATTTGGCAAATTTAGAAAAGGCTCTCCTTTGTGGTTATAAAAAGGAAAGGACAGAGTCCCAGCACCGTAAAACCATGGGCCAGTCACGGAAGCCATGAACCAGCTGCCTGGGCAGCCATCAATGAGATCTGGACTGCAGGTGATCCCCAGGGTAACTTTCTATTTAAAAATTCCACAATTCTGTGAACTAAAAGGACTGCTAACTGTAGACTCAGTTTCAGGAGCCATTAAACTGCTCAAAGTTCAATTCTTATTTGGGAGAGCAGGCAAACACGCAGACGGGCAGAAAAGCTTTATGACAACCAGGGCAAGGGCACCGTTAGCTATAAAGAGAGACAGTGCCCTTCACCCAGTCCCCGCATCTGGAAACATCGGCCAAGTC
This sequence comes from Miniopterus schreibersii, assembly GCF_964146895.1. Classification (NCBI taxonomy): domain Eukaryota; kingdom Metazoa; phylum Chordata; class Mammalia; order Chiroptera; family Miniopteridae; genus Miniopterus; species Miniopterus schreibersii. The sequence continues at coordinate 2,366,382 of NC_138116.1, forward strand.
CAGGGTTTGTGCGTGAGGGTGGTCGGAAAGGTCTCAAGGGTAACGTACCAGAATCAAATGCCTGCCTGAACAGATTCTATAACAAAACCTAAGGTAGAAAAAAATTACGTGACCAATTATATTTGTGCAGAAAAATACCACAGAAACCGAAAGGATTATTAATATTTCACATTAAAATGTAAAAACTCCTATTTCAGAAATGATGAGGAAGAAAACCTACCTCAAAAATATCAGTTATAGAAAAAACATTACTTTTCTATTTTATTTTTAAACACAACAGGTTAATATGATAAAAACAAAGTTCTGGCCAGAGATCCCGGGGAACTGCCTCATTAAGAGAAGCGAGCGTCCTGTAACTTGCCACACGGCTCCTGCAGAGCCAGGTTTAGCCTTTGGTCACCCCTTCGACAAGCCAAGGCTGGAGAGCGGGCCCCACTCCGTCACAGCCTCTGTGACTAAGCAGCACTCACTAGCCATAGGTGGTGGTTTCTGCACCTTCAGCTGCTGCCTGGGAATCGCTGTCCTAAATCAACTCTAATACGCACACTTGTATGAACAGTGTATCCGATATTGTATTTATAGAGCAGCTTGAAAAAGCAACTGTTTCCTATGCTCTCTCAGAGTCAACTCACTGCTGGCTGCCACCAGCCTGGCTTTCCGATTTCCTATAAAAGAGAAGAAAAGAAGAAACAGTCTAGAAAGAACCTTAACGGGAGAGCACCCAGTGACAGATCAACATGGGTGCTCGGAGCTGACCTACATCTGCCCTGTAGTGAAAGCGATTAGCAGCTTGCCAATTCCATTACTACTTATGATCCAGTTCCTCACTCTGTCCTGCATGGCTTCTCATTAACCATGAGAACACACACCAGTTCTATAGAGGAAGAAAAAGTGCCCCCAGCATTCAGATCCAACCATACATTTTCAGGGGACACCTCACAGCGACAGTCAAGTGCTGGAAGCTGCTCTCACACCCTGGAGAATGTGAAAGGGTAGTCTTTCCTAAACATCCTCCCAGACAAAAGCCTGGTGGGAAAACTCAGGGAACTCTCAAAAACTAAGCAATTCTGGGGAGCCAAGGCAACAAGCCTGCAAAGATACCAGCTCCACCTGAAAAACTGTCAGGTAGCAGACAGCGTGAGGCTGTAGTCTTAGGAAACACCAATTGCAGCAATAGCTGTCATTCACTAAGCACTGGGCTAGAAAGGCCCTTTAAATAGATGGTCTCACTCTCTCTTCTAAACAACCTTGTTGCAATGGACAGCACCTACATCTTAAAAGGGGGGGGGCTCTGAAGCCCAGAGGATCCCAGTGAGAAGCCCGAGGTGACAGTCAGCGGCAGAGCTGTCAGCCGAACCGTCTGCACCTGGAGCAGGTGCCGCGCCCATCACACCACACTGCCTCCCTAAAGAGCGTGTGCTCTTCACTGCAGCCCAAGAGCGAGAGCATCTGCTCCGGACCTACGATGGCGAGGATGACCTCATTTTTTGGAAACTGAAGAGCCCAATCAAGACAATCTCTGAGATGATGCATTAGTTACAGTACAGGCGAAGCTGCTATAACAGAGACCCCAAGAGGCTTCTCCTCCATAGTCCAGAGGTGGACCGGGCACCTTTGTTCCATGAGGACCCCACTTTCTTTTCATTCACTAGAGGAAGAAAAAGAGGAACTGGAGAGCAAATCACTTCCTTTTCAGAGCACGCCCTGGAAGCGCACATATTATTTCTGCTCACACCCAATTAACCAGAACTTATTCATATGTCCTAGCTGGGTACGAGGAAAGCTGGGGGAAACGTCTCTAGATATTCCCACCTAAAGCTTCTTCCAAACTGAAGAAGGGGAGAGTGCATTCAGGGAAAATTAACGGCCTGGGGAACCGACGGATGGCCTGCCCACCTTTACATGGAGATGAAAGTCTAGAAATGCTTCCGTAGAATGACTGGGCATCACCAGGTTCCCAGTAAACCTTCCAGAATTAATCTGTTTCAAAATACCAATTAGATTTTATCTGGTCTAAGATGCCTCCACCTCTAAGGGGCATGACTATTTCATGCATTAGTAAGAAAGAAAAATGCTGCCCGTAATACGGTGACATGCTGACGACTGTAAGAGGCAGACAATCAGAGGTGTTAAAAGTGGGAATGTGTTCTTGGAACCAAGAAGATGCCGTTTGCCCCTCAGATAACAAATCAAACTTATCTGCCCTGTGAAATTACTGGGTAAAAGTCAATTAAATTTTAGAAGACAAACTATTACAGTTCTTATTAGGCCATTCTTTATGACCATGACATAAATAATACATCGAGGCATACCTACACTTCATGAATTTAAAAAACCAACTCAATTCTATGGGAAAGAGAGACACCTGCCTTCATTTGTGATGGGGCAGGATCTGGCCTGGTCAGGAAGGCACCAGGTTCCTACGGAAGTGAGCTCGGCTCTGAAGGACGAGATTCCCTCTCCACCGCCAAGACTCCAGCCCCTGGTGTACACCCCTGCTCCAGCTCCAGCATCACAAGGCTGGGCTTAGGTGGACTTGAATTTACACAGAATGGAAGTTGAGAGACACTGGCACAGTCCACTGCTTTGGCCACTCGGCTTCCATACACATCCTCTACACACTAACTACACAGAGCAGGGGTGGGGAGTGTCGTCGTGGACTGGAAATCATATGGTCTGGCTGCCAAGGCAACCGCAGGTGGGACTCAAAATTCAATACATTTAGGAACTTTTTTCATAGCTAATTTTTAAGTTGATAATTTTGTATGGCCTATGTATGATGTTATAAATGTCCAAATGGCCCTTGGTCGGAAAAAGGCTCCCCACTCGACAGAGCATCAAAACAATGGTTTCCACCTGATGGCATGTACCCATCTTCCTATAAATGAAGATGCGCTCACCCTCTCCCGAGTGAGGAGCCATAGTCCGAACAGCCAATGCACCCATCACTGGCTCCACTGACTATGCCTTAAGTTCAGTGCAGTCCCACTCAATATTCTGTTCTCTAGAGACTACACTGCCAAGCTAACTCCCAACAACTTGGGTATAAAATAAAGAGAAAAGGAAAAGTTAAACATACAGATATGACAAGCAAAGAAAGAATGTGCACCTGGTCGTGAGGGCATGGTGGTGTCCATGGCTTTCTTTCCCACTGTCCATCCCAGATTTCTCTTGTCCTCGGCTACTCAGGGTTCTCAACACAACAGGGCGGCCCAAGCCGCCTTCCCTTTCCTGAAGGATCTGGCGCAACAGGCCTGCCTTGTGGGAGGGGGCGTCTCGCAGACCTGCGTGACTCTTTAATATTGAGTGAGGAAGCACTTACTGAGAGACACTCCAGGGAACCCCCTCGTTGCAGACACAGTCTTCCTTGCCCCCGCCGTGTGGCGTCACCTACATTTCTCCTTGGTAATCACGACTAAGCACTCCAGTCAGTAGAGGAACCTTTGGCTCAGTGGCATAAAGAGCCCCAGGTAGGTGGCAGCCTCATATTCCAATTCAGTGGAACTACTGTGTCCTCAGTGGAGGCAGTCACCACTTGGAAAGGAAGAGCACCAAGCCCCACAGAGCCCACGCTGCCAGGATGGAAGCAGCAACTCCGAGTGAGTGATTAGGTCTAATGACAGTGAGAGACTGCTTCTGGGAACTTATATGTTAAACAAACAGCCTGCTCCTTCTAATGTGTCTAAAAGAGGAAATAGCGACAACACATTTATCTTTATTCCTTCTGATTCTGTTCATTTTTGCTTTTTGTATTTTGAAGCTGTCGTCATGTGTGTACAAATTTCCTGGTGGATTTGCTGACTTTTTAAAAAAATATATACCTTTATTGATTTCATAGAGAGGAAGGGAGGAGAGAGAGAGGAACATCAATGAGAATCATTGATGGGCTGCCTCCTGCTCGCCCCCGACTGGGGATCGAGCCCACAACCTGGCATGTGCCCTGACCGGGAATTGAACCCCGATAGCCTGGATCCTAGGCTGACGCTCAACTGCTGAGCCACGCTGGCCAGGCAATTCCCTCACTTTTTATTATGAAATTTCCTTCTCCATTTCGAGGGCTGCCTTGCCTGGGGGTCTATTTTGTCTGACGTCACTTAAATTGACCCTCTCATTACACTTGTGTCCCATCTATTCTAGGCCCCACTTTTCCCTCTCCTTTCTCGTCTCCTTTTGGCCCAGGAAATATTTTATTATTTCACATGCCCTTTCCTTCCGTATTAGAGCTTAGAGGCCATACGTTCTCTTTCTGGCCATTTAGAGCTTACCCTGGACAGCTTTCCTCGAGTTCCACAAGAGATTTTTAAATAACCCAAGGACAAAGACGAGACCACAAGGAAAGCTAGAAATATTCTGAACTGAATTAAAAAAGAAGAAAACACAACATATCACAATTCATGTGATGCAGCTAAATTGCACTAAGAGGGAAATTTATAGCTTTAAGTGTCTATATTAGAGGAGAAAGCTCTCCAATGTCTTGTTTAATTTCTTACGGATTACGCACAGAGAGGGAGAGAGGGGAGGAAGGGGACTCCCCAGGTCCGCCTGGAGCGACAGGAAGGCGGGACATGCTCTCAGGTGAGACGGGAGGAGTGCAGCAGAACGCACAGGCCAGAGCAGGTATGCGGTCCCGGCCTATGAGGTGGACACGCTCTTTAAACGGCATGTGGAGAAGGCAAGCGGATATACAAATACTGAGTCTGGGGAGCAGTCCAGGCTGGTGATGTAAAACTCAGCAGTCTTCAGGTATGTGTGGCATTTAAAGTCACGGGACTGAATGAGGTCACCAAAACGTGAGTGTGGACAGCGCAGAGAAGGTTCCCACGAGTAAAGCTGGAGGAGGTTTCATGGAGACTGGCATTACGTTAGGTGAGGACATTCAGAATTTAACCTGGTAGGACAGAAGCCAATTCAAGCTCTCAGCCAGCCATGGATGTGAAACAAATGTTGCCCCATGACAGCATGGCACACCTGCGACTGACGGAGGTCTTAATAATTACCAGATAATTATATCAAGAGACCTAGGTGTCCAGAGAGACATTTAAAAAAATGCATATATTAATATCAGGCTTACTGCATATATGTTTACTAAAATTATAACATCCTTAAATTGTCCATTTTACCAAACAAGATCCTTACCTCCACACGCCTATTTTTCCTACACCCATAAGCCTCTCTACCAACCTCAGGCACTTAACATGTATCTCTTCTGGAAACTGATATCTAAGTAAAGGAGCAAAGCTGTTACCCCGCCAACCAGAGTCAATAATGAAGGAGAGACGGCAGGCTCATTCTAAAGGGGTGTCCGCACCTCCCCGCCTCCCCAGTCTGGAGGGGTTTACAGGCGCCACGCTTTCCCACTTGTGCTGAGGAGCCAGGAGGAGGCTATAATGCAGGAGGAAAATGGGTCAAGTGAGGGAAACTGCTTCCCAACTGAGGCTGAGACTGAACAGGCAGCAGCTGAATTAGACAGAAAAAAGGCAGCTATCGCCCATTCAGATGCTGCTCTTATGTATCAAAGGCAGCCTGCTCCCAGCTCACCCCATTAACTAACACACTCCAGTTTCAAGGTGACACAGGTCTTCATAGAACTGTCTTCCCACTTTTTATAATGTGGATCAAAGCCAGAATCCCTTTAAATAGGCTTAATTTTTTCCGTAACATTAATTTTCAAATAATGCTGCAAGAAAACCCTGCTGCTGTGGCAGAAACAACCACCTGTGAGAGCTCCGTCTCAGACACACGCCTGCCCAAGCTGCGTGCTAGATGCCAGCGAGGAGTCAGGGAGAAGCAGGATTTGCCATCCAGCTTTCCAATACAGACGACGCTTCTTACAAACACATCAAAGTCAGCGCTCCCTTCATATATTTTTAGAGTCCAAAATTATGCTATTTGGGACTGCAAATCCACTAGACAGGTAATTTAACATTTGATAACTTTTTAATTAAAACAAATCAAATGCACCAATCGTATCTGGGCCCCAAAGAACTCTCAGATCTTTAGAGCCAGGACAGCCCCCCCATCTGAAGGAGCTGACAGCAGAGCCTCTGCTTCCCCACCTATTGATGAGAATAAATGAGATAATACGTTAAGCCTGTGCTTGGCACATGATAAGAACTCAAAAACTACAGCTACTGTGAAGTCTCAGAGCCCTTTCTCTAGCTACGAACCTGTATCTTCAGAGCGACAGGCTCCAGAACACAACTACACGCGGAAATGACGGGAAGCAGACTGCTCGTTCACCCTGCCGCCTCAGGCCAGGCCTTCACCCCCACCCCTGAAGTCCAAAGTTTTAGGAGAGAACATGTAAAAACAAACAAACAAACAACCCCAAAACAAACCCAAACCCAAAACAAACCCCAAAAGCCTGAGAACATGAAAAGAGCAAATTTAAAAGGGGGGAGGGAAAGGTTATGGGAAATGCAAATAAAAGGCTAGAAAAACTTCTGAGTGACGCTAAAGGCCGAATCCTGAAATCGATGTCCACTAATTTGAGATTTAGTTGGAAAATCACAAATTAAAGAGAAACCGCCCTTTCTCAGGCTGTGGGATCTGCATAATCAAAATTCTGCCACCGAAGGTTATTAAATACGAACGTGTATAGTTAATTAAATAACCACATCTAATGATTTTGCTAAAGGAGCACTTAAGTTGTGAGTGAACATAAATTGATTTCAAGAAATGAATTCTGACAATATCCTTTTAAAATGTGATCTGATTTCCACAGAGCCCCCCAGCGGAGACAAGAACAGCAAGTTTAATACGTGCTAACCAGGCATTCTGGGTCAGCCAGAATGATCCCTGAGTTATAACTCATTTTTCCAATGGACAGTATCTGAAGACAGTCACCAAATCTGTGAAAGGCAAACCAGGAAGCATTTTGTATAACTTTACCTTACCTAAAATTCAAATGTCCCTAAGAAATGTCACAATTTGGTTGGTGGCACTTACCCAGGGACTTCAGGGAAGGGGAACCACCCACTCCTTTGGGCACCCGTAGAAAGGGGCCCCGCGGGCATTTGGTCCACTCCTCCAGCCAGGCCCCCTTCTCACGCCCCACAGGGAAGGCTGACTATCTGAAATTATGGTTGGCTACCATCCTAAAAAAACTAAAAAAAGGAGGCAAAGTACTCATTTATCAACTTCTTCCTTTCCCCCACTATCATTTGTGGAAGCAAAATCTCTGAAGAAATAGGTGATTCAAAATAAAAATGAAAATTTTAATCTTAGTATAAGATCCACAAAACTGTACGGATACAAACACATTATTACCCTGCTGTCAAGCAACTCAAGATCTAACGGAATGATCACAAGGAAGGTCTCTGTGAAGCACTAATCTGTGAGGGCCACTCTGGGGGCTGGGGTCTAAAGCAAACAGCGAGAAAAATAATATTCATCAATTAGACATGAAACCGTGGCGTATGCTCAGGTGCGACAGTGACTCAGGTTCCCACTCAGCACCCGGCTGTCGTAAAGAAATACTTCTGTCTGTTTTAAAGCTTCTCCACCCCACTCTCCAGGAGTGTTTTTTAAAAAGTCCATTTATTTTTGTTTTAATTTCTTTGTTAAGAAAGAATCTATAACACTTAAGTTTAAGGAATCTATTAAATTTATCTAACCTTTAAAAAGCTCTGGTAGCTTCAACACAGATACTATTAACACTGGTATATATTTATGTTATAACCCGACCTTATGTTTCCTGGAAATACATCGATGATTTGTTTTCTCTCTTTTCTGTCAATATTCTGGAAATATCCACAAAGTTTACAATATATTTGGGACTGTTATATAAAGTCTGAGTTAGGCGGTTTTATGGGTATGGTACTGAGAAAATTTGATTTTGTTGAGAGTATCCCCATAATTAACAGGAGAACCCTATTATTACCTGGCTCATTACAGAGTGGATTTCTGCTGAGTCAGATCTCTACCCAGAACTGCACACAATAAACTCCTGCAACTGCCATCTTCTGTCACCTTCCCCACCAGCACTGCGAAAGGACTCACTGTGAGACATGAAAGTAGCACAGTGTTTGGTTTCTGAACAGCAGCAACAGAAGGTGCTGAAAGGGCTTGGCAATGGTGCATGCTTGTGAAAACATTCAGACAAATGTCTGAGGCTCTACATGATCTGGACTTATCTATATCATGCGGGCTTTATTTTCTTAAGTATTTTCCTGTATGGTAATGTTATAATGGATATCTCATTAAATAAAGCATTCTATAGTTTAAAATGTAAGCATTAAAATAATAATAATGGGAGAAGTACTGAGGGAAGAGGGAAGGAGTCTAGAAGCTCTCTGTGGGTTCACACAAAAATGACATAAATAAATAAACAGAGGACTCACCGCCTGCATATGAGCAAACATTGTGATGCTGGCTTCTTTATTTACTTAGAGCCTCCCTGCACACCCCAGGAGAGCAGAGCACTACACGCCTGAGCTGGCAGAACTCAGCCCCCCATGGCCTACACCAAGCACCCCGAAGTTCTGTCTGCTCTCTCCCCTGCAGCCTCCAGGCCCACCCTGGCTACCCCGTGCACGTCCAAGCTTGCACCACCGTACGGAGGCAGCCGCAACAGCCATTCTTTTCCCGCTTCTGATCTCGCCTCCAACCCTCTGCTACATCCTGGATTAGTGGCAGCTCCTAATCTACCACTGAGTTTATGTCATGCCCACCAACCACCACCAATAGCTTCTGACCTGCCAAAGAGGAGGCTCCGCCACCAAGCCCCTTCCCACCCTTATTGCCAACACGAACCTCCACTTACAACTAGACCTCAGTGTCATTTTCTCAATAAAAATACTGAGTCCAAGCTGCTATTCAGTCACTTTCCAGGATGTTTCCCAAATATGGCTTGTCCATTCACCTCCCTGTAGACTATCCCTTTCCAACCAGCCAAATTCTGCCCACCTCCCAGGACCCGCTGCAGGTGAGGTCTTGCCTGACCACTCTGACCACTGGGTCTCCTCCCTCTCCTTCCACACCCCCCAAAGTCCACCCCACTGCACTAGGAGATGGCATGAAAGGGAAACAATGTTTGGTAGTCACCTAAGTTTGGGAAAGACTTGGCTAATCTAACACATTTCTTTTGCTGCTGAACTTCTCTAAGCGTCTAATCCATTAATACGCATCTTCAGGAGGAGAGATATGGTACATGGCTCCCTAATTACCACAGACTTCTGTTAACTCCAGGAAGCCTCACAATGTTTAACTGCTCTCATGTGCGCTGTTATGTTCACTCGGTGCCCATCTCCCTCGCTGGCAGGACGGTTCTGGGGGGGCAGGTGATGTCGAGCTCCTCACAGTGGCTTCTGCACACCTGAGGCCTTACTGCTGCTGTGCAGAAAAGGAGGGAGTGAAGTGACACAGCCTGGGCTTCAGAAGGCAGCGCGGGGATGGTAAAGAGTCAGACTCGGGCAGCAGGGGACCTACACACTTCCTAAGGCTCTGACTTCGGCAAATTACTCAACCTCCATCAGCCTCAGCTTCCCCACCAAGGAGATGAACACAGTAACAGACCTGCCTTGCAAGCTACTGTTGAGAAACAGACGACACTCACCAAGTGTCCAGAATGCACTCAGCTAATGTTAGCGGATGGGTTGCTGGGACACAAGTCAGAGGCAGAGACTAATTTAAAAGCTATTCGAATAATCCAAGCTATTTACCGATGGGGAAGGGCTCTGAAGTGGACTGTTGAATTTAAATTCTGGCCTCCCTCCCTACAAGCCGTGGGACCCTACAGAGGTTCCTTTCCTCATCTGTAAAATGAAGTAAGTAAACCCTCTGCTGGGAGCACAGTGAAGGTGAAATGAGAGAACACGCATGCCCTTGGCATCACCAGAGTAAGTGCTCAAACAGGAGCTGCACCTAGTGGCAGAGTATTCTTAAGTGAAGGTCTGGGTTGCCCAGGGGGCTGCTGTCTAACTACTCCCACCCCATCGCCCCTCAGCTGTCCCAGTGACTCAAATGCACTTGCTTCCACAGGCCCCCTTCCTCCTCGCCTCATCTCCCCACCCAGGGACGGCCTCCTCCAACACCAGCCTCCTGCAGGACAAAGCCTGTGAAACTCCCTGCCCCCCCCCACTCCATCCAGAGGAAGACAGGACACTGCAGTCAAAACAGTAGCTCCACGCCCCCCCACCCCGTGAATCCCGAACAGCCCTGCTGCTAACATCTCCACAGCACCAACAGTGGGAGGTGAGAGCTCTAATTTCAGAGCCTACTTTAATTCCCGGCTGCTGCTTTAACTTAGATTCCCCACTTATTAAAGGAGTAATTAAAAGAAATTACCTTTGGGAATAAAAAGTGAACATCACCTTTGCCAGGCTCAACCCCAGCAACTGATTTCGCCTCTGAGACCTTGTTCTTAAAAAACTAGACTGTGCCCAGAAAACGGAGCCAGCGGCACGCACGTCCCCCCAACCACCTGGGCACACACCTGCGCCCGGCCCTGGCCGGGCTGCACGCTGCCCAAACAGTCTGCCTTGAGAGGGCGTACCACAGCCTGTTCAGGCCCCCAGAGGAAGGGCATCGTGGAGGCCTGCACGGCACTGATTCCTAGGACGTTCTAAACAAGGAAACCAGTCTCTAAAGAAAAAGAGCTGTTCGGTGTTTGTGTTCTAGAGATCACCGGGGTCATCTTGATTTACACAAATATTTGTTGGTCACAAAAAACGCTGTACAATGATGATGAGCAGACACAAGTGTGCGCACTTTAATTTTATTATTTTTGTACAAAAATTAAAAAAATTTTGGTGTCAGAAAAGGTTTATGAGGAAGTAAAGTGGGAACAAGCCACATCAGATCCATCCACCTGGAAGAAAGGCTCCAGGCGAGCTTGGGGCCCTCTGCGCTGTTGCCCAGAGGCCCCAGGATCAGGGCTGTCACTCCCAACAGAAGTGTCTCAACAAAGAGGCAAATAAGCAGGGAGGCCTTGTGCAAAGACAGCTCACCACTCCGTATTGCCTAGAGCAGACATTTAAATCCACTGTCCTAGCCCGGCAGGGCGTGGCTCAGCGGTTGAGCGCTGACCCAGGATCCAGGCGATCAGGGGTTGATTCCTGGTCAGGGCACATGCCCGGGTTGGGGGCTTGATCCCCAGTCGGGGGCGTGCAGGAGGCGGCCGATCAATGACAACTCCCTCATCATTGACGTTTCTCTCTCTCTCTCCCTCTCCTTTCCTCTCTCTGAAATCGATGAAGATATATTTAAAAATAAATAAATAAATAAATAAACCCCCTGTCCTCGAAGAGACATATTTCAGAAGCTACATTCTAGCCCCTCCTCAATCCTTACTGTATCTTAGAAAACCAGAGTCCCGGTGTGTGGCTGAAGCTCCGAGAGCCAGCACAGAATATTAAGAGTTCAGAGCAGCAGCGGTGCTGCTCCCCAAAGCCGTCCCTCCCGCTGTGGTTTGCAGCCACGGGGGCTCAGGAGGGGTGAGCCGCTATCTGCGCCCCAGCAGGGATGATGCTCCGTGGCTGGGTGCCCAGATTGTCTAGCTCTGCACACAGCCCTACAGTCTCCGAGAGCCACAGAGGAAGAGCGCATTTGTAACAGCTCTCATCCCTGCAAGAGCTCCTCCATTCTCTGAAAGCATCTGTGGCCACGAAAGAATTCGTTTTTAGTAAAACTCCAAAAATGGCATAAAAGGTATGAATGTTCACCATGTTTTTAACATGCAAAAGCTAGTCACAGCCCAGTTGGAGAATTAAAAAATACACATTTTACTTTCATTCAATAAGTTACAGTTCAAATGCTTGATTTACACAATAGAAAACTTACAGGATTATATTAATCAGCTTATTCAAACAAGTTCACGGGGTAAGGATCACGCATTTCTTGGTTTCAACATCAGGCACACAATCTCTACACAAGGTTATACAGTTATTTCTGACAACAAGTAACCTTTATATTTTTAAGCAATTATATTCCTGAAAAGTTGTATATAAGCTGAATGTTTATAATTGAGAACATCTTCACTGCATTAAAGTCTATTTAAAGAAAGCTTATTGTATATTATTTTGCGAAGTGAAGGATACTCTCCTCATGACTGAACAATTATTTAATTTGCAAAATTTTACATAATCATAATTAGACTGGCTTAAAGAAAATGTGAAATCTGCCTCAGAAAAAGGCTAGCTCTCATTTGATGTTCTCTCTCTACTTAAGTCTATGACATCTTCAAACAAAACTATTAAGATGTTAAGTGTCTTAATTAAGCAACTGAAGTCCAGTCACCTTCACTGTGAAATCAGTCATCACAGAAAACAGAACACAGCACCAATACTCTTTCACAAGATCTCTAAAACACCAGGAGACTCAGAAATAAAGCCGGAATGAAAGGCAAAAACTCATTTGATGGTCTCAAAATCATGAGTAAGAAGCCAAGATAATGTCAGTTAAAGAACACAAAACCAAAATAAAACAAAAACAGTTACCTGGTTCCTCCCACCTGCCTAGAACCTCCTGTGCACCGCGTGCTCAGGCTCCTCCTCCTGCCCCTCAGCCCAGCCGTGCCCGGGTGCCACGGCCTCCTCTTGCTGTCCCTTGTTTCTCCATTTCTCATGCTTTTCCCACAGGCTTCAATTACTCTGGCTAAGTAATCTTCACTTGCTCCATCTCCAAATCTTAATTATTTCATAAGCTATTCTGATATGTGGAACAGCCTCAGACTTCACAGCCAGTCTGTTTCCTTCTTTAAGCCTTCTCGGGTATCACCTGTGCACAATGAACCCTGCGTGAGTGGTAACTAGGCATCTAAGACATAAGTGTGCAATCTTGTGGATGTAATTCCTACTTGGGAAGGTCCACAGTCTCTAAACTGGCTCTTTAGGCCTAAAATGCCAAGTTGTCAGGGAAGTTATATGATGCCAGACATTCTATATACTCAAATCAAGTAACGGACAAGTAGGCAGATTTCCATTAGTCACCTTTTTTTTTTTTTTTTTAAATTTAAAATTAGCATCACTTTCTTGAGTCCAGCAAGAATAAGTTTCCACTCAGGCCTCACTGCCTCACTGGGAGCTGGGGAAGTAATGCAGACTCCCCATTCCCAGCCAATACTGTAGGATTTACCTTGCATGTCTTTCCAGAGAAAGGTGTCCTCCCTGGGGAGAAGCTGCCCCATGCAGCCTGACCTCCACCCCCCCCAAGCTGGGTTTTGGAAGTGAGCCAGATGACAGCACTTGGACAAGCACAAATTTATCTCAGGAAAGCAGCCTCTTAACAAAAAGGTGGTGGTGGCGAGAAATACTGTAATTTAAAGTTTCCTATGTTCCTCCATGACATGTTTTATCACTGAGTCAAGTGAAACGGTTCGCCGTTTCCCTCACAATCAGCACTCTAATGCAACTATTTGTTCCCAAATCCCTGAGCCAACTAAGTATAAATATAAACCTGTTACAAAAGGATCTTTGTGAAAGTGTTAAAGCATATGCCACCTGAAGAAGAATAAACCCCGTAGGGAGGAAAATCTAAAGCCAACATTTACATATAACCCGGGTTACTACTAAAATATTTAAATGCCAGAACCCAAATGAAATAGAACTGAGCCCTATGACAGCCTAGTATGAACGTTACTTAATTTCACACCTTAATAGTAAAGCAGAGATACTACTGGTCAATAAGGTCTTTGACTTGGACAAGAAGCATGGAAGACTCAGAATCAGGCTTCTAAAATGAGGTCCTCGTAATAAAATCCTTATACATTTATATGATATCTAGGACTGTAGAGCCACTCTGCTGGTTAAGGATGTGCTGCCTAGAAGAAATTTTGTATCACCATAAGTATGATTTAACTTAACTAATAACTTTACTATTACCATTTTCTAGGCTATCAATTTCTCATGACCCAACCTGTAGAAAAACAACAACTACTAACAGAGTCTAAGAATTTCTATTCTTATGAAAACACTAATATTAAGAACTTTCTATAGAAAAAACAAACTTTCAGTATAGGTAAACAAAGTAACCATTATTTAGGCTATTGTCTTCTGTAAACAGCAACAATGAAACTAATTTGGATAATATAACGGGGTTGGTCATTTTTAAAACCTCATTTTGCATCATTTCCTCCAACAAAGCATCCTAGAGGTGCCAGCTGAGAGGTGCTCACAGCCCTCGCCCCTCCGTGGCCCTGAAATGACGCGCACTTCTTCAAGGTGCCCTCTGCCAGGCAAGTCCACCCGGCCTGGGCTGTGTCGGCCTGACCCTTCCAGGGCACCGAAGGAAGCCTGAAACCTGTGCGCACAATGGTCCGCGCCCCTACAAGCTTCAGACCGGCCACTGCTGTCCCCCGAGACCATTCAGGCCACATTTCCAGTGTCTCAACTCATCCCCATCGTTACTCAATCCTACACGTAGGAAAGAGCTTGCACACAATAAGCCTTGTGCAGGGTCAATTACGTCCAGAGACGCAGCAACGGTTTTTCCCCAGGGATCCCCATAAGCTGACCCCCTACACCGGGCGAAGCACAACGACCCGAACACGGGAAACTGGAGAACGCCCGAACCTCGGCAACACAATGGCTCAAACCCGCCAGGCGCCTCCAACTTGCAACTCCTCCAAGGCGCTCGAGCTGGACGCGGAGCGTGCACGGAGCACCATTTTGAGTCGGGAATCTGCAGTTCACGCCGAGAAATAACTGAGCGCGCCAAATGGAGGTTCAGTCCGACGCGGAGAGCCCGGGGTTCCCGCGGGGCCCGCGTCTCGGGCCGACACCGCAGGAGGCGCAGCGGGGCCCCCGGCTCCGGCCCCGCCCGCGGGCCTGCGTCCGCGGCGAGACCCCTTCCCCACGCTCCGCGGGGCCCGCGGGCGGACGGCCTCCCCGCCGCGCTTCCCCGCAGGGAGCCCCTGCGTTCGCATCCGCGCGTTTGAACGGCTGCGAGTCAGTCAGTCGAATCTGGTCCGCACGGCGAAGGTGCGGAGGCGGCGCCGGGGCGCTCGGGGCGCTCGGGTCGCGCGAGCGGGTCGCGGGGCTCCCCTCGCCGTGCGCGCCGCCCGCGGCCCCGCGGCCCCGCCGCCCAGCCCCCGGCCCGGCTGACTGCGGGCGGCCCCGCGAGGCCCCGCCGCCCGCCCCGAGCGCGCTCCGGTGCCTGCGCGCCATCGGAAGTGCGGAGCCCGCGGGGGGCTGTCCGGGGAGAGCCCGCGGCCACCAACCGCGTCGGTTCAACACACGCCACAGCGGCTGTGTCACCGCGCCACCCGCCGCGACCCCGCCGGGTCCCCCGCACGCCGGCGGAGGCGAACCTCTCCCGCCGCGCGCGCGCGCGCCCGGCCCCGCGCCGCGGGCAGCGCCGCCCGCCGCCCGCCGCCCGCCGCCCGCCGCCCGCCGCCCGCCGCCCGGCGCCGCGCACCCCTTCCCGCCGGGACCGCGACCCCTCGCGCTCCGGGCCCGGCCGAACAAAGGCGACGCCGCCGGCTCGGCCGCTGCGAGCCTCGGCGCCCGGCCCGCGCTCACCTGGGCTCCGTCCCCGGCGGCGGCGGCGGCGGCGGCTCCTCGGCGGGGCTCCGGCGGCGCGGGCCTGGCGGCGGCGGCCACAGCAGCTCGGGCGGCCGCGCTGAGGCCTGCGGGGCGCTCGGGCGGCGGGGGCCCGCTCAGCGCCGGCGCCGCGGGCTCAGGTCCCGGCGCGGGCGGCGGGGGCGCGGGCGGGTGGGCGGCGGCGCGTCCCGGCAGGTCCAGGTCCGGCCCCGGCGACGCCGCGACGCGCCCTGCTCCTCGCGCCCGCGGGCGGGACGACGGCTCCGGTGCGGCCCGGGGTCCCAGGCGGCGGCGGGGCTCGGCGCTCGGCGCTCGGCCGGCTGCGCTCCGTCCGCCTCCGGCTCGGGCGGGCCCGCGGCGGCGGCGGCGGCAGGAGCGCGGCGGGGGCGCGGGCGGCCCTGTCAGGGGCGGCGGGGGCGGCCGAGGCGGCGCTCAGGGCTGCGGCGCGGCGGGGCCGGCGGGGCCGGCGGCGGCGGCTGCGGCTCCCCGGGCCGTCGCGCTGAGGTGCGGAGCTGCCACCGCGGCCATCTTGTTGCTCTAACTGACAAGAACCCCCCTCCCCCCGCTCCAGCCAGACGGGGCGCTCGCGCCCCCTTCCCCGCCCCGCGCTGGCCTCCAACAGGAAGTCGTCTCGGCCCCTGGCACGTGACCCCACCGCATCTGCATACCGGAGGCGAGCGGGCCAATAGGCGCTCCGTGCCTCAGCTCCGCCCCCCGCGCCCCTCGCCGGCCCATTGGTTGGTCTCAATCAGGCCACGCCCCCTCCTTACCCTTAATACCCGCCCGCGCCGCGGTTCTCCAAATCGCTCGGGGAACGCGCCGGGGTGCGAGCGAGTGGGCGCGCGCTCTGCTTGCCCGGGCGCGCGAGGGTCCCGGGGGCTTGCGCCCCGCCCAGGGTCAGTGGAGAGCCGCGCAGCTTCCTTCCCTGTCCCTTGGTGTAGCGGCTCAGTGTCAGCGAGCTCAACCACCGGGCGCAGATACAGCCCCGCGCGTCCGCTGGGTTCCCCGGGCCTGGGTTTTGTGCGTTATTTTCACCCGGCAGCGCAGGCCCTCTATTGCGCGGCCCCCGGCCCTGCTCCGGCGCGCGTCCGGCCCGCGCCGTGCACACGCCCTGCATCTATCTCCCCACAGTGCGCACACACGTACACGCGCCGGCCCGGGCCCGCGAGCATCCCGCTGGCCGCGCGCCTCCCTGCTCGCCCGTGCGCGCCGCCGCTCCCCGGGGAGCCCCCGACTTCGAGCCAAACACGCCTCGCTCAGGAACAGGCCCGCGGGGAGACTTCCCTTTCCCGGGAGCGGGAACATCCGCCCCACCGCGCAGACCAGCGTCCAGGCCGAACCCTGGCGCTCGGCTGGCACAGCGTCCGGCTGCTTCCCCCGCGCCCGGCGCCGGGTCGCGGTCCTCCATGCCGCCGCTCCTCTTCCACAGACACTAGTCATCCATCGCAGACGGTCTGGGGCGATGTGCAACTTAAAAAGTCCCCTTTTAACTTTCTGTTCAAGTCACGAGAAGGAGGGTCTCCATGTTCACGGCGGGCCAGCGTTCCCCTTGGCGCGGGGGCGGCGCCGCTGGGAAGTCGCTGTTGGAGGGAGGAGGCCATTCCTGTCTACGTGTCTCTTATCGCCAAGAGAGCCGATAATGACACACCGCTTTCGCGATGCAACTTTGTTACCTCGAGCGTCATGCTTTGAAACGTGTGTCAGTGAAAGAGATACAACAGTTTCTCCTTGAAGGGCCCCAGGAGCCCGGTGCGCTCCCTTCCTCGCCTGCCCTGTTGTGAGCGCGCCTGCAGTCAGGCTCACTGCCCGCTCTCCAGCGTCTGCTGTAACAGGTCCACGCCTGGTTTAAGCGGAAAGGTGGGGTGATCACAACCCTATCTCCACGGATATCGCAGAATAATAGGTCCTTGCACTGCATGCAAAGGTTGATTAGCTCAGCGGTTCTCAAAGTGTGTTCCCTGAGCCAGCAGCCTCACCACCACCAGGGAGCTTGTTAGAAATGCAGCTTCTTGGGGCCCGACTGCCAGAAATGCTGAATCAGAAGTGGGTGTATGTGTGTGGGGGGGACAGTTATGTGCCTCTTAACAAGCCTGCCAGGTGATTCTGACGCTCGCCAAAATTTGAAAATAAAGCAAATAATAAAGAGGGGACTTTCGTTAGGGTTCTGTCTGTGACACTTGCCTCGGGTCCATCCCAGCCACTTCCTACCACACTGGGCTGCTCTGCTTCCTCAAGTCCCCAACCACCAGAAGCTGGGGGAGCGGCATGGGACAGGTTCTCCCCAGGGTCTCAGGAGGAACCCACCCTGCTGACACCTTGATCTCAGACCCCCCGGCCTCCAGAACCGTGAGACAGTAAGTTTCTGTTAAGCGGCCCAGTGTGTGGTACTTGGTCACTGCAGCCACAGGAAACCAACGTAGCGGTGAAAGGAGGGGACTCGGCGAGAGCGAGATGTGAGGCCAAGAAAGCGGTCTGCTGCTGTTTCGTTTTGCTTTTTTAGAGGGAGAGACGTGAGCATGTTAATATTCTGAGAAGGAGAGGCAGTCGGTAAAGAGGACACCGCACAGAGGAGACAGTTTGTCTGCCGGTTTGCTGGGGGGGGGGGGGGGGGGGGGGCCTCTGTGCTCAGGGGCTGTGAGGGCTCCCTTCTGTTACTGAGACCAGAGGGAGGTGAGGAGGTAGCTGCACAGTGAGTCTGTGTGCGTGCATGTGTGTGATGTGTGCATGCATGTGTGTGGTGTGAGTGTGCATGTGTGTGATGTGTGTGCGTGCATGTGTGTGATGTGTGTGCCTGTGTGCGTGTGATGGGGGAGGGGAAGGTTTGTAAAAAATGGAAGACATTGCCACCCTTTTTTTTTTTTTTGATGATGTTGTAAGTGGCGTAAGATTCCTTCTGGGTCTAAAATTCTGTTCCTGTATCTTTGGGAACACAATAGCTATTTGAATACAAACTATTGTTTTATTCTATATTAATAGCATTGCATTTTAATTTATCGTCTGAGGCGTATTAAACCTAATAGGAAGGAGAGCAGACTCCTTGTATCTTTGCCGGCTATTGAAACACAGGCCAACCCCCACCCGATGCAGAACCACACATCCGATCCACGGAGGCATGCCTCACCTGCCTTTGTCTCTCTGGGTCTGAGTCATGACACTTTGGATGTGTTGGAGGTGAGCCTTGGTGAGCACACGTGGGCACATCATAGTGCCCTCTCTCTCTCCTGGGTCTATTCCTACCAGACAAGGGGGTGAAGATCTGTGCCAGGCCACCTGGGTACTGACCATAAGATGACTGATGGAGTCATGATGAGGTTGTCTCCTGTCCAGGGGGCTCAGGTATTTCAAACAGCCTCGTTTAGCAGGGTCCTGTGATGCTGGGCAGACAGCTTCAGGGGCACTGCTGCGTCTTTGATGATCCAGTTCTGCCAAATCGACCATCTGGTGCACCAAGGGAGCAGATAGGTGATTCAGGGGGCAGAGTTTCAGTGGGGGTTGAAGGAAGAAGGATCCTTCACAGGCTGTCCCCTGGCTGGGCTTCTGTGTGGCCCAGATCTGCTCATAGATCTGATGATCAGTAACTCTCAGAGCTGCCATCTGAATGAACTCCCCGCTCTGGGACTGGCTCCTTCATCCTTGCATGAATTCAGCAGCTACCTATCAATACAAAGTGCTGCAGACACTCCAAGTTCCCCGGCCACCCTGCACCCCTGAGAGAGGAGACATGAGAAAGATAGAAGCTATGCTACCTCCCTGGTCTGCTCTTTCCTTTTTTTTTCATGGCATCGATCACCTTATGTGACGTGTAACTTGCTTTTTATTGTGGTTATTGCGTCTCATCTCCCCGATTAGGAGGTAACCTCCCCCCAGCCCAAGTAAACCAAAACGCATACCTGATTGTGAGTAGAAAGCAGAACTGTCTGTGTTAATGATCTGTTGCTGAGTAACAGATTATTCCCAAATTCAGCAGCTTAAATGAGCAAATGTGCTATATCACATAGTTTCTGAGAGTGAGGACCCGGGGAGCAGCCTCCCTGGGAGGTTCTGGCTCAGGATCTTTCATGAGGTTGTGGTCAAGCAGCTGATGGGGTCTGTGGTGGCTGAAGATCTGGCTCGGGCTGGGGCATCTTCTCCAAGCTCACTCTCATGGCTGTGGGCAGGGGACTCCTGTTTCTTGTCACGTGGACCTGCTCATGACATGGCTTCCCCCAAAGTAAGTGATCCAGGAGCAAGAGCACCATGACGGAAGCCCAAGTCCCCCATAATCTACTGGGAGAAGCAGCGTTCTATCTCTTCTGCTATACAGGCCAACCCTGGCTCCATGTGGGAGGGGACTGCACAGCGGGTGGAGCTCATGGGGCTATCTTGTAGGCTGGCTCCCTTTCCAACAAATCCACATGGAGGTGCAAATCCCCAGAGGTCAATTAGGCTCACTCCCAGCATGTATAACTCAAATTTATGGCTCAGCAAAATTCAGATCATGACTTCTCATTGCCCTTGAGGTTCCTGCTGAACTGTTGGCCTGAAGGAGAAACAGACCTTCTGTGAATGCCATGATTCCCTTAGCCTTTCAGGGCCTCCTTTCTCTTCTCTCATATCAATGGAATGGAACCGTATTGCTGAAGTCCCATCTGACTCTCAAACTCTATGGCTCAGAAATTCAGTTTCAGTGGCTCAGTCAGTAGAGGGGTATAGAAATAAAGAAAGTCTTCAGAGAGAAGGCAGAATTTGTACTTGAAAATCCCACTGTATTTAGATGGATGGGTCATGCCCCATGGAATGTACAGAACCAAGTGGCAGAGGCAATGGCAAGATCTGGCGGCTGGGACTATGGAAGGTTCCTGTTGGGAGGGAGGAACCACAGGGTTTGCAGAAATAAGTGAACCATTGGGCTAAGCCAAGAGTTTGGATGTGGTTCCGTAAGTTGTGAACGTGGCAGAGATGCCTCCACCCAAATCCATACTGCTTTTCCCCATTGCTGGTTTTCACCAAGAAGAGGCTGGCCAGCTAGGGACTACATTTCCCAGCACCCCCTTCTCAGCTAGGTAGAGCCACATGACTGGTTCTGGCCAATGGAATGCGAGCAGGAGGGATGGGCTGGGTACCTAGGCAACTGAGAAGCCTTTGTACCTTCCCCTTCACGCCTTCCTCCCCCAGCGGGGATGCAGAGGACTTCAGGGCCCCAGGGGAGGGAGGAGCCTCAAAATAAAAAGGGCCTATGCTCCTGAAAAGTCAAGAGGAGAAAAACCTCCTACAAACCAGGAACGCCAGATGAGCGGGAATGTATTAGGTGAAGCTTCTAGAGTTTGGGAGTTGTGTGTTCCAGCAGCTACCACCACCCTAACACACATAGGAAACCTTTGTAAAGCCTTTCAAAAGGGACTTCCAGAGAGAAATACTCTTCAGAAGATGACCATGCCATCGATCGGTTAGGAAACACCGAAGGCAGAGGAATTAGTAGGAAGCTGTTGCATTGGGATCTCCACGTGACCCAATGTCGTGCAAGGGTTCCTTGAAAAGACAAAAGAGCTGCGAACCTTCTCTCCTTTGCTTATTACATGCCAGGCATTACTTGTGCACTTGACACATGTTACCTCACTTAATATTTTTAGTTCTTGTTTCAATTTTTATCTTGCTACATTGTAGGCATTCATAACATTAAAAGTCTAATCCATGTATACAGCTT
Organism: Miniopterus schreibersii; assembly: GCF_964146895.1. Classification (NCBI taxonomy): domain Eukaryota; kingdom Metazoa; phylum Chordata; class Mammalia; order Chiroptera; family Miniopteridae; genus Miniopterus; species Miniopterus schreibersii. The sequence goes on from NC_138116.1 coordinate 2,387,544, forward strand.
TAAAAGGCCATTGCACACTGCTGGCCTTCAAACAAACGAACAAATCCCAGTCTCATGTTCCATCCCTCCTCCCTCTTGGATTCTACCCCCAGGAGCAACTATTTTCAAGTCCTTTAGCTGTTTACCTTCATATTTCTAAAAATAACATGCTTATTCTTGTTCTTCCTCATTTTTTTTTTCTATTTTCACTTACTTTTACTTTAGAAGATGAGGATTTGGTTCTTCTACCCCAAATCCCGCCATTCCACACATTTCCCCTCCCTCCGAGGTGAGCTCTGTGGGCGGGCAAACGAAACAGCAACAGTGAGGATAGTCCGGAGTTTGTCCTAGAGGGTTAGAAGGAAGCGCAGCTAGAAAGGTCGGTTGAGACCAGGGCACGGAGAGCTGCGGGCTCGGGAAGCAGAGCGTACCTGGTGCATGGCGGGAAGCATTGCAGGGTGCGCTAGGGGATGGTCATCCAGGCAGCACGGGTCAGGCTGGGATCCTGGCGGCCCGAGCGACTGGCCATTCGTGCACCCACTCATTTACTCGTCAGCTTCCTCATGTGCCTTTGCACGTGGTCAGTGCTTGTCTCGCCCACTGGGCTGGACCTTCCGTGACAGCAGCGAGGGCTCGTTCTTTCGTCCGCTGCTCTACCCCAGGACCGGCACAGTGCCTGGCACGTGGTAGGTGTTTAATTGATGTCTGTGAAAGGAAGGAAAGACAGATGTTGATAATGTGAAGATAAGTAGGTCAGTGGCCATGATGAAAGAACCGGAAGCATTTCAGAGAGAGACATGAACTTGGCCACTCATTGGAGGACAGGAGACTGGAGGGGTCCAAGTGACTCAGATGATGAGCCCGGGTGCATGGAACAGTGCCAGGAGCAGAAATAGGGTTTGGGGGGGGGGTAGGGGTGTGGTTAGCATTCAGGTGACAGTTCATCTGTAATAATATTTGAGTAAACAAATTGCCAACCACGTTTAAGTCTTGTGATTAAGTTCAACCCAAGGGAGTCTCGACCTGGTTTCAGCCAAGATACTTCCTCACCTTGTGATCCCAGATGGCACGGCGTTAGGCTTGGAAGCCTGCTATGCTCCAACTGTGGGGCTGGGTACCCCCTGGGTTCCTTTTGGCCATTTGATTAAGGGCCTAACCATTTCCGCACAAGCAGGATCATGTCAGACTGATCACTGCTGTGTCCCCTGTGTGTGGCACATAACAGGTACTCCATAAATATCTGTCGGATGAAGGAATGGTTTTCTGTACCAGTTATTATTGGTTCACCTCTGCCCGTGGATTTCAGAGGAGGTGTCACTGGGAGATGACATTGGGACTAAGGCATAGGTGAGTATCGGGAACAAGGGAGGGTCCGGCATTCTAGGCTCAGGGCTCCAGGTACTGGAAGGTGGGGAAGCCAGTTTGGGGAACAGAGCAGATTCCTCTTGGCGATTTAGGTAATGGAAACAATTCTGACCTCAGACTCTCGGCTGCAATTCTTGCTAAAATCAACAGGGTGAATAATTACAGGAGCAAGGCCAGGGAGACATTCACACGCTCATTGCAGCTGCCCAAGCCACAGATTTCAATCAGTTGATGTGGTGGGAACGGGGCAGGTTTCCCCGGAGCCTGTCACAGTATGTCTAATCTGCTGGGACATGAGTGTGCTCCCTCCTCCTGGGCACCGGTCCTGCCCTTAGATCCAGGGGAGGGAGCTTGGGGAGGCGCCCTGTGCTGACTCCCAAAGTCACCCCTGGAACACAGCCTTGTGTTAGACGGCGTGACTCTGGGAGTGATCGCAGCATCTGTCTCATGCACAGCTGGGCTTCAAGGGTCAGTGTCCCCTGGAAAAGAACCGAATTGGAATCCCAACATTGACAAAAGGAGTCCATCTTCCCGCAGAGACTGTGTTGGGTACCCCGGGAACCTCCTTCCCACAGGGGATCCAACCCTATTGAACCTCACTAACCAAAATGCACAGATTCTGGGGTGTGTGTGCACGTGTGTGTGTGTGTGTGTGTGTGTGTGTGTAGCCAGAAGTGGTTTAAAAAAAAAAAAAGAGCCAAACCTGGTGAAATTCAGAGGTTGCCAAACCTCTAAATTTGGCATCTGGCGTGACCTGGTGTCAGCCAAGAGGTCCTGGGCATCTTCTCGCGCAGCCCGGGCAGGGTTCCAGCCACCAGTTGTCAGAGCTCGGCTATAATCTGATCCTGGACCAGGGGAGAAGGGAGATAATGAAGCTCCCACCCTATCCTCTCATCCTAGCAACCGCTTGTCGGTTTATTTTTGTTTATTTTAGTCTTTCCAACTATAAAATAATACATGCTCTTTATGAAAAAAAAAGAGAGAGAGAAAATACAGAAAGGTGAAAAGAAGGAAAATATCACACGGCCCCGATCCTCCAAGAAGCCCACGTTCATATTTAAAAAGTGCTTCCTCCCAGACCACAGCCTAAGTTGAAAACCCACAGACACGGTCAAGCTCTACGAATTGTTTTTCAGTTATTCTCGGGAAAGAGGAGCTTGCTCTGTCTCGGAGCAAGAAACTTGTTCACGTTATAATTTTTCATTTATTACCATAAACTCTTTAAAAACCATCTTGATAGCAGACATACTGTTTATCAGACGAATTTGCCGCAATTTGCATTTCTTCGGAGAATCCTTTTGCCGTTAGTCTTCGCGTTTAAAGCAGATGAAGGCAGCAGGTTGGCTTTGAAAGGAGTTGAGCCGAAGCGGTTCTCTGCTGCCCGCAGTCAGCTCTGCACCGAGCCGAGCTGCCCGGAGCTGGTGGCGCAGGCCCCTGGAAGGCCCCAGTGGAGCAAAGCCCTGGGGACCAGCGTCAGGACCCACAGCCCCAGCTCCTGCTGCACCGCCGGCTGGCTGAGCAGGAGAAGATGGCTCCTCCGAACCCCACAAACGACGAGCCCAGCTTTTCTGTCCAGAGACCTGTGTCAAAGACCCAAGACGCTTCCCTCAGCCGTCAGGGCACAACCGGGCCTTTGTGTGTCGGGGTCAGCCGTGGCTCCTAATTGGCAGTGTAAACAATGGGCCTCTGTGTTTGTTCCCAGAAGACAACAGCGTTCTGAGCAATGACACGCGTTTCAATGTCAAAGAAAAAAAAAAGGAGCAGAGTTGGACATTCCAGCAAAAATCGCTTTGAAGAATCCTATACTTATCACTGAAAGACCTTGTTACTCATGTCCAGATGGCTGCCGTGGCCACCTCCCACCACCCGGCCAGCCCGTCCCCGTGTGGGGCCTGTGCGAGCGCCGGGCGTGAGTGCCAGACAGTGCTGTGCTGAGCAGCCTGCAGGGCTTTACTGGGCTTGATTCAGGGGCCTTATGTGCCACAGAGTCCCTCCACCCGGGCCCAACTCAAGCCAAGCGCAGTCACCATCAGGGAGAGAGCAAGCCGCCTTTCCCCACAAACAGCCCACGGAGGACCCTGCCAGGTGCTGTGGGCAGGGCTTTGGAGCCAGAGGGCAATGAGAGGGCACCTGCGCCAGACCACTGGCACAGGTAGGGGCAGCTGCCGCGGCTGTTTGTGGTAGAAGCTTCCCTCTGGAGCAGGGAGGGGAGCAGAGCCAGCAGCCAGGCCTGTGCACCGCTGCGCTCGTCAGGGTTCTGCAGAGAAACAACTAATGGGAGAGAGACAGATAGATACATAGATAGATACATAGATACATAGATAGATACATAGATACATAGCGGATACATGATAGCACGAGAGAGACAGGGAGAGAGATGAGGGAGGGAGATTAGACAGATGATAGATAGATAGACAGATTTTAAGGGGTTGGCTCAGGTGATTGCTGGGGCTGGCCACTTTGAAGTTTGCGGGGCAGGCGGGCAGGCTGGGGACCTGGGGAAGAGCCGATGTTGCAATCTTGAATGGAAGGCCCTCTGGAGGAGGAATTCCTTCTTCCTCAGGGGGACCTCCGTTTTTTCTCTTATGGCCTTCACCTGATTGGATGAAGTCTGTCTTTATTATGGAGGGTAATCTGCTTTATTCAAAGCCTACTGATTTAATTGTTAATCTCCTGTGGAAAAAAAAATCTAAGCAATTCCTTCCCAGTAACATCTAGACTGCCTTTTGACCAAACAACTGGGTGCCACAGTCCAGCAAGTTGACATGTAAAATTAACCATCACAACCATCTAGGGGCCCAAGGTGGTGGCACATGGCGGGGGGTCACTCAGATCGCCCTCGCCTTGTCCCTAGTCTTGCTCTCCTCCCTGGCACGTACTCCCATCTGACACCCTATGTGTTTTACATAGTTCTTTGCTCTTGCTTGCTCTGGGTTGTGTCCGTTTGGTCCTCAGTGCCCAGAGAAGTGCCTGGCACATAGTAGGCACTCAATAAATCTTTGCAGAATGAATGACTCTGAAGCGGAGCAATACCCACCAGCAGAACATGAAACCAAGCTTGAGGTCCTGCTGCATGGGCCATGTGTGCCTGCCCGGGTCCCGTGCCCATGAAGCCGCCCTGCTAGCTGATGGCGCTTTTACAGCGCTTTGCTCAATCCGATCATTATTGGATTGCAGATTTTCCTTTCCACACAGAGGCTGTGAGACTCTGGAGGGCTAGGACCACTCCATTTATCTTGATTTCCCAGTGCCCGGCGCAGAGCCTGGCACAGGCCAAGCAGTTCAATAAAATGCTGAATGATTGAATGAATCAATGGACAACTTCTTAATTAATTCCTCACAACCCTTTGTACTCTTGACAGTCTCCAAATTGCCATCTCAACCTCCCCTCGTTACCCCTTCCCACAGGAGTAAGAATAGCTTGACTCTGAGCCATTGCGGGAAGGTGAAGTCACGCCGCTTCCTCCTGGTCGGGTCCACACTGGCTCCTCCAGGTGTCCTCGCCCTCCCGCGTCCGCGGGGCGGGCGGACCTTGATCTGAGCCTGTCCGCGGCCCCCTTGATCAAGTGGGGGGACCTCTCGTGATTCCGAGGGATTTATAGACACCCGCCTACCATTCTCAGAATTTTACAGCAACACTGCCCCATTAGGCAACGATTCAGAGAGAGATGCAAATCATGAAGGTGAAAGTAAAGTGAGGACCTCGTCCGGCTGGAGCTCCGTCCATCATCATCTGTGGCTTAAAGAAAGAACGGTCATCCCAGCCCATTAGAGAGGGTCTTCAATCAGGCACCACGTGAGGCCTCAGGAAATTGTTCCCCGAAGAGGGCTTCAGGAGGGCAGGCACAGCCCGGAGATGAATTTATCGCCAGAGGGCCCGGCGCGCTTCCCGGGGTGCTCAGCAAGCGGTCCAGAAGCCAGGCCGAGCATGCTACGCCCACCGCCCGTCCAAAGAGAAGCAGCCGGGAGACGGGGGAAGAGGCTTGGAAGCTCTGGGACCAGCAGGGTGGGGTCCCGAGGTCAGGTTATCACCCGCCTTTGAAAGGGTCGCCTCTAAGACCCCATTCAAAACTGGAAAAATGCTTCCGGTTGTATTTTTAGAACAGCACATATTTAACCAAACAGCCCATTATAAAACGATTAAATAGATTAATACCTATCTTCTCCATGTGTTATCACGCAGTTGTTACGTGTTTACAAAACTGCAGGTTAAGTGAGAAAAAGCAGGACATCAACACGTAGCTACACAACCCCCCAGAAAACAGGCTGGATGGAAACGCGCCCGCCTGCAAATAGTTGTCTTCGGACAATGAGATTATTGGCCACTGTTTTCCATTTTGTGTGTGATTTCAAAATCTTCTCAACTCGGCAGATGTAGATTAGCACCATCCACGCCGGTGACGGTGGGCCTGTGGTTTGTGGCTCAGCTCTGCCTCCCTTGTGGTAATATCACCCCATTTTTATTTGAAGACCTGCCCCCTACTTTTAGACTAAGAGTGAGCTGCTGTTATTGTTATTACTATGACTACTCTGTGGTCCCATGGAGCTCCTGGATCCGGTCAGCTCAAGTCGTCTTCCCCCCCGGCCTCAGGCCCCCTGCGCTGCTGTGAGGCAGGTGCAGGCCCAGGGGAGCCCACCCAGCCCCGCAGGACTCTATCCCACTCCCTGGATCCGAAGCTGACAGCATGAGAGGGAGAGTCTGTCCGGGAATGAAGCCCGTGGAAATAAGCCAAGAGATGGATGGCAGCAAGTCCCGATCACACCGTCTGAGCTCCTGCATCAAGCCACGCCTGAAGCCCGCCTGACCTGCAGCCTCTGGAGCCGGTGCATTTTCTCTCGTGCTGAAACCCACTGGGTTGGTTCTCTGTCGTTTTCAGCAGGAGGAGCACTTTCCAATACACTGCCCTTGAAGAGCCTCTGTCCTGTGGGGTACACAGACAGACAGGTGAGTGCAGGTGAGGGTGGGGTGTTTGGTCAGGGGCCTGTAGGACAGGGAGCTGGGCAGACTCTTGCAGTGATGCCTGAGCTAAGTTCTGCAGGAGGGGAGTGAGTCGAACTTGCGAAGTGGTTAGGGCTTGGACCCCTGACACCTCCCAGGTACCCCGGCCCAGAGACCCCAGAGGCCCTGGGGAGACATGTGGGCAGAGAAGCCTGCATGGGGGCTCCCCAGAGAGCACCCACATTTCCTGGTACCAGAGTGGAAAATTTATGCACCACCAGAGGGGAATCCTGCCTGAAGGTCCTGCCAGATCACACTTCAAGGAGGGAAATTTGGGGACAAAAAAACAAATTTAGCACGAATGCACCTGTAGAGGAGATTTTACAGTGAGTCTGGGTGGTTTTGGGTTCAGAGTTGGTCCTGGGAGGGGAGTTTGGGGGTGAGAAAAGCTGGAGTGTATTTCTTTTTTGACCTCTGGTAAAAGCGTATTTGCAATAGAAATACCGCTCAATAAGTAAATAGTTCAATAATGGGTAAACCATCAAATGCTGCTTTGGGTTTCCCCTGACAGCCAGGAAGAGAGGCAAGTTCAAGTGGGTCATCAAAGCAGAGATAGGGAGGGAGATGCCAAGCGGAGGAGGGAGGACCCTGCGCTTGACTGATGATGTTGCCACGGGGCAGGGAGGCCGGGTCCTGGGTAAACGCCAAGCGGGAGGCAGAACCAGGGTTTGATGCAAACAGCTCAGGAGGGAGGACTTGAGACGGAATCAGCCCAGGAAGGCCCGGGGATTATGGGCTCTGGGGTGATTTCCCCAGGGACGGTGCTGGAGCTCCTCATTTTATTGGAAATTGGACTGTGTGAAGCAGGGTCAGATTAAGGAGCCTTTCCCAGCAGTCACCTGAGGGGCCTCTTCTCTCTAATTACTGGGATCGCGGAGTTAAAACTGCCCCCATCACTCAGCCCGAATGCAAAGCTCCAAGCTTTTAATGATATTCTCTGAAGTGGTTGATCCACTCGGCAGTTATTAGGTTAGTTGTTACTGTAAACAGCAAGGAAACAAACAAGCTTCCGACGCCGGGGACATACATTTGAAAATGGAGACATGAGACTGTGCAAACAGAAATATAATTGTGCGCCCAGCTGGTGTGGCTCAGCGGCTGTGTGGTGTCCCATGGCCCAGGAGGTCACGGTTGGATTCCTGGTCAGGGTACGTATCTGGGTTTCGGGCTCCATCCCCAGAGGGGGGCGTGCAGGAGGCAGCCGATCGGTGTTAATGTTTCTCATCGATGTTTCTGTCTCTCTCTCCCTCTCCCTTTTTCTCTCTCTAAAATCAATAAAAACATTTTTTTAAGAAAGAAATCTAATTGTAGTCCCCCAGTTGCCTTCCCTGTAAATTGGAGTGGTGGAAAGCGTGGTAACCAGGTTCGGTGCCACCGTTCCCATAACAACCAGAGAAGCCACACGCGCTGTGCTTTAGAGCTGCTGCCGAGTGGAGTCCAGACTGCTTAGGTGACAGGCACCTGAGAGCCTCAGGGATGGCCCTGAGCCACGTATTTTTCCCTATTCCAGTTTACTAGGATTGCAAGATATATGTTAGCTGACACGGGCAGGGCCCTGGTGGCTGGGTTGGAGGTGGGCGCCCGTCAAGCCCCAGAGCCTCAGTTTCGCCCTCAGCAGAGCTGCTGGCTATGTGGACTCGATGGGGTGGGCTCTCCTGGAAAGGACAGTGGCTGAACCCCCTACAGGGGGGTTGCTGGGAGGGAGGGCTCGGGTTGGCCCCAAGAAACTGGGCAGATCTCACCCCTGCTGCAGACTCTTCGGCCCATCCTAACTCTTCTCTCTCTCCCAGGAAACACAAAAAAGCTACAGACCTTGTGTCCCCGTGTTTTGGGTACAGGCCCGGGGGGAAGGGGAGGGACCGGTGTTTGGCCAGGGAGACCTTTCAAAGCCTCTCAAAGCACCTCTGTCATCTTCACCGGGGCCTGACCCTGCCTCCCCGCTACCGTGAAGCTGGGAAGGACTGTGCCCCGTGGAAAAGGCATTCCCAGGAGAAAAGAGGGGAGTCTGACCCCAAAGGGGGATGCACCTGTCTCCCCACTTATTTCATGGGACAGGGAGGGGTGGAGGCAGCCAGTCTCCATGGATACAGACCCTGCACATGCTGATCTTTGTCCTCTGAGAGCCACCTGCCCCAGGTCTCCAGTATGGAAAGAGCTGTGGCCCCTGCATGACTAGAACCCCATCCCCCTTCCTTCCAGCCGGGATCCATCGGGACAGCCCATTGAGCATATGTGTGTGTGACGCCCATGTGAGAGAGGGACAGGCAGGATGGAGGGGTGTGTGTGTGCATGTGTGTGTGCACACGGGAAACAGACACAGAGAGAGGGTGGGGGTGGGGGTGGGGGGGTGCACACCCGCATGCTCACCTATGGGCCCAGAGAAAGCCTTTGCCAGGGAGAAGCAAACAGGGAGTGCAGGAGACCGTCTCTGCGTATTGCAGTCTCCAGTGACCCTTTTAGATAAATGACAAACAGTTAAAACAAAGCCCATTTAGCTTTTATGCCTGTGATTCGCAGTGTCCATTCCAGTTAATTACAGTGATTTAAAAACATCTGCATTTAATAAAGAACCTTCCTCTCCCCCGTTCTCAACCTGCCCCCACCCCCACCGCACCCCCACCTTTCCTCAGGCCGCTGGGCTAACGCGGTAATTACGATCTGCAGCAGGCCCTCCGCGTGCAAGAGGAGACTGCAGGAGGCCCGGGAGGCAAGTGGGGGCTGGGCGGGAAGGCGGGAAGGCCAGGCCTCTCCGTAGAGCGTCACGGGCTGGGAAAGGCCGAGACCAGGGACTAGAGAATGGAGACATTTCAAGCTCTTCATTCATTCTGGGCCTTAGGACGGTTTATTTGACAAAAGGGGAGACTGAGGCAAGGCAGGGGCATCATGCTTCACCCGAGGGCCTCCCTTTGCTCCAGGAAGGCAGCTGGGAAAAGAGAGAACAGGGCAGGAGACCGAGACCAGCGAGGAGAGTGGAGAAGCCTCCAAACTGGGCACTAAGCCCTGGGCCTAGAGTCTTTTTATAAAACTTGACGTCTGGTCGCTGGCTCCCTCCTGGTGCCCCGGTGGTGTGTCTGCAGCTCCCACTCGGGGTCATGTCTGGCTCTGGCCACAGTGGCTCGTCAGTGGACGCCAGGAGGCTCCGTGGTCTCCAGACACATCGCCCCTGGGTGGTTTTTCTAGGCTCCAGCCTGCCACCAAAAGCAGCAAGGCCCTGGGCTGGGGCTGCTCCCCTGGCCGTCCTTGCCCAGGAATCCGGCTCCCGGGCCTGGGACTCTCCCCACCCCCACCGGGAGTAGGAATGACAAACGGCTCCCGCTGGGAACCCTCCCCGCCTTCCCGCCAGAGCTCTCGTCTCAGCTCAGGCGATTTGCATATTGACAGGTGGGAACCACCTCCCTCTTTGCTCCCCTCTCCCCTCTCCTCCCAGGTTCCCATCCTGGCCCAACTCCCAGTGGCTGCCCGCCCCAGGGCCACCTTGAGCTGCGTCCTAAGGTCCTCCAACACCCGCTCCCCCACCCCCACACTGCTGAAAATGATCTGCTCGTCTCCAAAAGTCTCCTGTAAAATGTCAAATCTCCTTCTGAAGGGCAAGCAGGACCCCTTCTGTTTGGGAGGGGGGGTGCAGTAGGGATGAATGACACTGTGCCCTACCATGGGATGTTTCCATAGGCCCACAGGAGCAGAGGAAGGGGAGCAGGGGCCGGCCCACAGCCCACCCTGGGTGGGGCGCCCCCCCTGCCCCGCTGCAGGCCCAGCGTTCTAATCCCGGATCTGCGACTCTAAAGCCCGCAGGCCAGCAGGAGGCCACCTGCACTCCAGGGGTCTCAGGGGAGAAGGGGTGGGGGGAGTGATCAGAGACTGGCCACCACTTGCCTTGGAAGCTGTGACCGCGTGGACAATGGCTGGAGGTACTGGACGAGCAGTGGACACGTGGACAATCCCTGCACTCGTGGAGCCGACGTCACAGCGTGTGCATTTGTGCATCGCCCGTGCGGATCAGAGAACACGCTCCTGGAGGACGGGCCTCTCCCTGTTCCTTAGCTTCCCAGAGGAGTGCCCGGCGGGCTGCGGGCCTCGGTGACCATTCACCCCGTGGGTTAACGTCCTGTTGGGTCGTCTCTGGGCCGTAGGGATTCGGGGTTCCGGGCCTCCAGGTGGAAACGTCCCAGCAGGTGATACATGTGGGTCTCCTTGTTTCTGCACGTTTATCGAGGCCGTGCTTTTGCCTCTCCTTTCATGTTTCCTCAAAGTCTTGGAAGTGAGCGTCTGCTGTGGATCACATCGAATTTCTGACCAGCTACACTCGAAAGGTTGAAAGCAGGCCTTTGGCGGCCCATTCGCCGTTTGGCTGAGACCAGCAATCTAACAAGCCAAAAGCATGGTCTCGGAAGAAGTAATTTCCCCCAAATCCCTGGGTCTTGAAAACCTTCCGCTTGGCCTCAGGCCCTGCGCTGTTTCCGACGCTCCTCTTTCCCTAAACTAGGGATGTTGCCCCAACTCCCCCCGGTCCCCACCCGCCCCGCTCTCCGGACCCAAGCGGACAGGAGTCTCCATCTTCAGGTGGCTGCTTCTCCCCAGGCGGCCAGCCCGTGGCTCTAGATTTGTTTGGGGATCTTCCTGATCCTCGTGGCCCTGCAGAAAGGGGTCAGGCTTCGTACTTCAGCCCAGCTCTCCTAGTTCAACTCAGAATCTTTCCAAGTCAGAGGGAAACGCAGGGACAGAACTGGCAGAGCTCACAGAGGCGGGACAAAGCGGAAGCCTTCCCCTCCTCGGGTGATCCTAACACTCCAGGTCCCAGCCTGGCGCCACCTGCCCCGGGCACAGTGTGCAGGGACACAGGCCCAGATGGAACGCCCGAGTGACCGAAAGACAAGCCCAAGACAAGAGGCAGAGGAAAGGGGGCGAGACTAAAACACAGACCCTCCCCGATGGACGTAATTCCGGCTGAGATCCCAGCCTGGTGACCGATGACATGAACCGCCAGGACAAAGCCAGGGGAGATTTTGAAAACATCACCGCCAGGCTGCTCTGTGGAATCACAGCTTTGTTACCTATCACGGCCCGTCGGGAGCGTCTAATTCCTTCTGCTCCGGGTGCTGGAGCGCTGTCCGCCGGGCCGTCCTGCTGGGCTCGGCACCGCGTCACCCGCTCAGGGCGAGCCGTTCTCGTGGAGATTCTCTAAGTGGAAGGAGAATTTTTCTTTTTTCTTTTAATGGATGTCATTTGGGATCATGCCAGCCCAGAAGACAGTGGCAGGCAAGAAAACTGAAGCAAAGGTTCCCGGCCAGCGTGGCACCGTGGTTGAGCATCGACCTAGGAACCAGGAGATCCCAGTTCGATTCCCGGTCAGGGCACAGGCCCGGGTTGTGGGCTTGATCCCCAGTCGAGGGCGTGCAGGAGGCAGCCAATCAATGACTCTCTCATCATTGATGTTTCTCTCTCTCTCTCCCTCTCCTTTCCTCCCTCTGAAATCAATGAAGACATATTTAAAAAACGACAAAAACCGGAAGCAACGGGAACAGGGGTCGTGTCCGCCTCTGCCTGCTAGGGGCCAGGATGGGGAGGTGCTGCGTGTCTGCAAGCGGCATTGTCCAGCCCCCACCCCCCCGCTCCCCCTGGCGTGGTGGAGATTTGCTTGAATATCTGTGAACTAAATATGCCCAAATGTGTGCGGCGAGTTGGCCCAGGCTCCGGGCTCTGGCTGCCTCCTGTCGTTGCTCCGAAGCCTGAGCTCAGTGTCCCCGGGAGCCTCCAGCGGCTCCTCCGTGTCCTTGGGGGAGAAGGGCACATGTGTGGCACTGTGGCCCATCTGGGCAGCCACAGCCTGGCCATATTGTATCTTTGAGCCTGCTGAGCTTCCTTCTGCTTTCAGAATGAGGACATTTGGCCGTCAGTCGGAGCTTTCAAAGAAGTTTCAGTTCCACGTTCTGAGCCCGAGAGGTGGCACGCTGACAGATTCTGCCCACAGGATGACACACAGGGTTCAGGCCAACGCCAGTGCTTTCTAGCAAGGCCAGAGGGTCCAAGCCAGGGGTTTGGGGCTGCGCTGGGCGCCCTGTTTCCCCCGAGAACTCCTTCTTCTCCTTTCTGGTACCACCTTTTAATTTTAATTAAAAAAAAAATCCTCGCCCAAGGATATTTTTTCCATTGCTTTCTCAGAGAGAGTGGAAGGGGGAGGGGAGAGAGAGAAACATCCATGGGAGAGAGACACATCGATTGGTTGCCTCCTGCTCGAGCCCCAACCAGGGCCTGGGAGGGAGCCTTTAACAGAGTACGTGCCCTTGGCTGGAATCAAACCTGGGGCTCTTGGGCTGACACCCTAACCACTGAGACAGACTGACCAGGGCCAGATATGACCTTTTAAATGAGGCTTTTCTCCTTGGTCATTATAAGGCAGCTTTTGGAGAGAAACCACATTCAAAAAATGTTAAACGGCACACCCCAGACAACGGCCATGCAAACTCAAGTCTGTAAAAAAATATTCTGTTTAATTGATTTTTCCGAGAAAAAATCGGTTCTGTTTCCGTGGGCCTGTCCATCGATCCGCAGCCCCACAGAAGTAATGAAGAAGCACCGTGATCAATAAGGCCAGAGCGTGTGCTCCCCGCGCCGGCTCAGCCCGCCCGCCTGCCCCGGACGCCCGCGGATTCCCCAGGCGCCCTCCAAGCGTGAGCAACCTTCCCGCGACGGCCGAGATTTATTTCCATCGGCATAAACCTAACAAATGAAACCCTGATGACTTCTCGTGCTCCGAAAGCCCAGAATACATCACATCAGTCACCACGAAACACACGGGAACACAATTTGCAAGGGAAAAAAAAAAAAGCGAAAGCGAAAGCGTGCATTTCTCACCCTTACGCGTTAGCTCCTCCCCCACGCTTAATTAGGGTAATATTTTGCTCCCGCACTCTGATGATGGTTCTTTCCTTTACGTTCTCTGTCCTGCCCCCACCCCGCAGCCAGCAGGCCTGTTTCGCGCATCTTAGAAGGTTTTTCTGCCTCTGCGGTTGAGTGCTAAGCACAGGGAGCTGGAATTGCTGGGTGTGTGCCTGTGTCACTCCACAGACAGGTGCTGGGACGCAGCAGCAAGGGGCTGGGGACACGGCTCCTGGAGCTGACGTGCCTGCGGGAGCGACCAGGCCCACAGCGGGGACCGAGAAAGAGGAGCTGAGGTGATCGAAGCTCCCACATGTGCCACACGCTTTACACTGGACGTCCCATTTTAATTCTCACAATGAGCACAGGGGAGGCCAGCCCCCAGCTGCCAGTCCAGACAGCTCCCCAGCCCTGAGCCACTGAGGGAGGGAGGAGGGAAGGGCCTGGGAATGGGACATGCACGTGAAGGAAGGACAGGCCCCTTCTGTCCCTTCAGCACCTGCCTCGGTGGGTCGGTGGGTGGGCGACTCCTCAACAGGAGGCCTCCGCCCCCCAGTGTCACCCTGCCCTGCTCTGAGCCATCCAAAGCCCAGAGTTCAAATCTTGAGAGGTAGTTCCTTAACACGGTTCCCTAAGTGGCCTTTAGTGCCACATTTCTCACTAAGCTGTACCCCAGAACCAACCCCCCAGGACCTGCAGGGAGGCCCAGGCCCATCCAAACCTGCGAAGTCAGGGTCGCCAGGGGTTCGAATGCGCAGCCAGAGCCGAGAGCCCCTGGGTTCACCCTGCACTATGTGTCTTCCTTGGGTTTAGGGGACAGATCTCTGGAACCAAATGCAAGAGGCAGGGCAGGGGGGCAAGGAGACAGCAAAGTTCCTTCTCCTCTCAACGTCGTCTGGTAATGAAAGAGCCACAAGCTGGGGACCTTCGGGGGACGCGTGTGTGGCAGACAGTGACGGGGGGGGAGGGAGGAAGGTGGGGCTGGGCTGGCTGTCTAGGCTCCTTCAGCCGGCGGCACACAGTGTGGCTGTGGGGGCGCAGAAGAGAGGTGGCTGGGGAAGTGGGGTCCTCTGTTCGATTTGGCTCTGGCTCCGCAGGCCAAAGCTCGTGGAAATGAAGACCGTGTCGGTATAAAATTAGAGCTTCGCCTGGGAGCCAGCCTTGAACACAATTTGTCTCCGGTTCTTTAACCGAGAAGCTGAGAGAATCTCAATGTCCACAGGGAACCTTTAAGACTTCAGTTTCTCCCTCAGCTTTTCAGGTGAAATCCTATCCCAAGCGCGGCTCCCAGCTCTTGGGTTCAGCTTTCTTCTCGGTGGCCTTCCTGGTCAGGACCCCCCAGCATCGCCTTCCTGGGGTCTCAGCCTCTGCGTCTTGGTCTCAGATCATGATCCCCTCCCCCCACTCCCTCCTTCCCGCCTTCCTGGCCTGGCCCTTTGCCCACCCCCCAGCAGGGGCCGTGCTCCTAGACCCTGGCCCCCATCTGAGGCTGGGTGGCGGGCATGGACGGAGCGTGAGTTTTTGCAGCGCCAGGTGCTCTGTCTTCTGTGACTATATCCTGGGGCAGGGACGCAGCTCCCCCGGGAGGCCCGCTGGGTGGCAGGGGAGCAGTGGTTGCCAGGCACTTTTTTTGCCGGGGCATCCTGATGGAGCCCCACTTCTGGAGTGCGTGCCCTGTGCTGGGACCGCTCCCCATCCCGCTGTCTGAGCCCACTGCCCACTCTCTGCCCTTCCGACGCGCGGAGCTCCTTCTGGTTCAGGGCCGTCTCATACACACACACACACACACACACACACACACACACACACGCGTGAGCACACGGACATGCACACGCTTACTTTGTTTCTCTTTTCTTGGCTGGCACCTTGGAGGGTTTTTCTTCCTCTCTAGGAACAGCGCCGTCACAGTGACTCCTGGAGCTAAATTTTCTGCGAGAAGAGAAAGCAGCTGGGTCCCTGCCGGCGTGAGAGGTGGCCTCTGTCCTCTGCGGTCACAAAGCTGGCAGCTCTGAGGAGCCCGCAGCGGCCCAGGGCTCACCTTCCCTTCCTCCGGGAAGCAAACCAAGCACCCGATCCCTGACGCCTCAAACCAGCAAATCGCCGGAGACCCCCGAGGAGGCCGAACCTGACCCGCACCTACCAGGTTAAAAATATGGGAATGCAGTTAGCAGGCCCGGCGGCCTGGCGAAGCCGCTCGGAGCCGCTGATAAAACAGCACCAGAGCAAAAAACGCTCGAGAGCCTCTTCAGACTTCCCCAAACGTGACGGGTGTGCGTGTGGAGCGAACGGCAGTCTCGCCTCCTTTCTCCGAGGCTCAGGACTCATTAGGGGCGTATTTAGCGCAGGGATAAGAAACACATGAACTCTCGGATCGCCAAGATTGAAACCAATTTCTTAATCACTTTTTTTTCTTTCTTTCACAATTACGCTCCTAGCGTAAAAGTCTTCATTAGAGTCTGTCTCCCGCCCGCATTGTGTCAGGGACGGGTTACCACCCTGGGCTTTTGACACGACTGCTCTCCTTCCCATTAAAGAGGCTCTTGTAACGAAAGCCGTTCCTTTCCTCTTAAGGGCCGTGGCTTGGAAGGGGGCCTGGGGGGGGGTCAGCTGCCTACGTGCCCTCCTCAGCGGAGCTCACCCGCCTTCTCTGCGGCCGTGGCCTCTTCCCGAGCCGGGCAGCCAGCTGCAAGGCGCGGGGTGAACGCACCCGGCTGCCTGGACGGCCATTGGTTTACTCAGCCTTTCTTGATGACAAAACAGGCACGGGGACAGAAGTGAGTCCTGTCTCCCCCCCCCCCCAAACAGTCACTGGGTACACGCCAGTCCGACAGCCACCAGCACATCAACACAGCAGCACACTG
Source organism: Miniopterus schreibersii (assembly GCF_964146895.1). NCBI lineage: Eukaryota > Metazoa > Chordata > Mammalia > Chiroptera > Miniopteridae > Miniopterus > Miniopterus schreibersii. Next base: position 2,403,624 of record NC_138116.1, read on the forward strand.
CTCCCTTCGTTCTGCGAATGTTCCTCGGCACCCGCGGGCGCTGTGCTCTGCCAGGTGCCGGGGATGCGGCGGGGAGTCAAACCCGAATTCTCCCGCTCACGGAGCTTGTTTGCAAGTCACCCCGATCGCTTCTGGCCCCGCCCTGCCCACGACGCCGGGACTCCATGGAGACACAGCCGGCATTGATCGGCTGTGTCTATGCGGCTGAGCGACATCACAGGTGGCCCTGAGCGCACAGTCTGTGCCCGCCTCGGGCGAATCTCTCCTCTGCTGCGCTCTCCTCCTGCACGTGAACCGGGGACGTGACTCTCTGCGACTGTCATGTCCGGTGTGGCAGGTGGATTCTCGGGGGCAGGATCCTCTCTTCCCAGTGTTCTTGTCCTGCTGTGGCCCCTCCCCTGTGGCATGAGATTATGTTACATAACATTGTGATGTCCTCTAGCAAGGAGACTCTCTGTCCCTTGCCAGCTTTGATGAAGCAAGTGGCCATGCTGTGAATTGCCTTTGCTGGGCCCTGCTCCAAGCTGTAACCTCCAGCATGAAACTGAGACGACTCTGCCCACAACCACGTGAGTTTGGACGTGGATCCTTCCCCAGTCCAGCCTCAGGTGAGGCCGCAGCCTGACCTCAGTGGCAGCTTTGTGAGGCTCTGGCCTGGAGGGCCCAGGCCAGCCGTGCCAGGACTCCTGACCCGCAGAAACTGCGAGAGAATACACGTGTTGTTTCGAGCTCATACGTTTTGGAGTAATTGGTTATGCAGCCATAGGACGCTGAAAAGGCCACGTAGATACCTACGTGGGTACACAGGTTGGTTAATTTTAAATAACGGGCAATGCTAGGATAGCAAAGGTTGGGGTGAGAGCTTGGCTGCTGTTTATTGAGAGCCGTCTACGCACCCAAGGCTGCTGCAGGCGCTGAGCCGCGAGGACCGCGCCAGGAGACAGTGAGTGAGAGGGCGGGGCCTGGAGTAGGACCGCCTGGGGCTGAGTGCAAGGGACCACCTCCTCATTGAACGGAAAAACGAGATACTGTGCATGAGAGCATTGAACTAAGTGCTTGGTCCATAGAATTCTCAGTGATAAATAAATAATAATGTAATAGATACATAAAAAATAACGCAATCTACGTAACAAAGCTGCAAGGTATGTTTTTTTTTTTTCTATCTTACAAATGAGGAAACGGAGATTCAGAGAGGTTAGGGAACAAGTCCAAGGTCACACAGCTAATCAAAGGACCTGATCCCCACCCTTTAACAGGTGTGTGCTTCCCTGAGCAGGCTCCCGCAGCCCGCCTGTTTGTAATGGTGGCAACTGTGGCATTTTCTGAACCAACGCGTGCAGTTGGTGGGATTTCCAGGAGCTGCCTAGGTGGGGTGAGCACTCGGGGCAGCGAGAAGGACGGTTCAGGCTGCCCTTGTGGGTTCTTTGTCTGCCGCGCAGCTCAGAGCTGGCCGGGCTGGAAAGCCCCGCGTGGCTGGCCAAGGACACGAATCTTGGGCTGTGCATGCAGCGGGCCGGCCAGCAGCTGACCCAGGCAGACCGCAGCCCCGCCAGACCCCGCCAGACCCCGCCAGGGGCCCACGGGAGGGAGGCGGGAAATGGAGACTCTAGGCGGCTTCCAGGACATCGCCTGTCCCGGGGTCCGGGCAGATTAGAGTCTTGTTTGTATGTTCTGTTTCTATAGAGATATGTGTGGCCTCTGGATCAACCCTTATTCCCATGTCTGTGTTCATTTTGCTCTAAAAAGTCCTCTTCGGTCTGCGGCAGCCAGGGTTATCCGGAGAGGCTGCCGCAGGCTGGGTGGAGAAGCCGGCCCCCTCGGGTTAGGAGGGCCCCTCCGGCGGCAGGACTCTGGCTGTCCCGGCCACTTTAGTGAGTGACCCTGCTCTCGCCAGGGCTGTGTGGTCTCGGCTTCCGTTCACCTTGGAGGGCGTGCCTCACCTCGGAGTAACTGGGAACCTCCTGTTTTTGGAAGTTTTGACTGCAGCAGGCACAGAACCAGCGTGGGCGATGGCGGGGAGGGAAGGGGTGCAGCAGACTCTCCTGCTGCGCCGGCCCTGACCCCGGAGCCAGCATGGAGCCTGGCGCAAAGCAGGAGCCCCGCCCTCGCCTGCTCCCCCCCCCCCCCCCCGATAAGCGCATCTCGCCCTGGCACAGAGCTCTGTGGGTATAAAGAGCCACAGCATCCACTGCCCCGAGGGTGATTTCCGAACCAGGTCCCTCTTCCCCTGGAGCCTTTGGAAGAGGGCAGGAAATGGCTCAGGCCGAGCAAAACAACACTGTGCCAGCTGGGGGAGTTTGGGGAAGGGGCTGCGTCCCTGACAGCACCCCAGCCCTGGGTTCTAGCCCACTACCATGGGGGGCAAGGAGGGCTGCAGATATAAAGAGGGAAACCGGCCTGTTTATTCCACCCTTTCCCCTCTGTCCCCTTTGCTCTCTCGTCTCAGACCTATTGGGGCAGGAGGGGGTTAGAGAAAGGCCAGAATCCTTAACCAAGCTTGGGAGCAGGAGTTGGCCTGGGCTGCAGAGGCCATGGCTTCTCCGAGGGGTCTCGAACCCTCACCGGGTCAGTGACATCGCTGCTACACTGTGGGGTGGGGAAAAAGTTTGTCTTTGGGCCGCTCCCCTGTAAACTTTCTGGCTTTTTCTCCCAGTCTCACGCGTCCTTTGCCTCAAGAGCCCTTCCCTTGGGGCCTCCCCTTCCCAATCCTGCCAGCACTGCCCCCAGGCCAGCCTCCCTCCTCTTGGCTGCGTTACCTCCTTTCTCTCTGCCCATGAACATGGTCATGGGACCTTGGCTTCTTCTCCAAGACAGAGCTCTGCAGCTCTCGGACACGATACAAAGCACTTTCTAAGCAGGTGCTAAATGCGGCTGAGCGTGTGGCCTGGGCAGCACTGAAGAGCGGTTTCGAGGTGCGGTCCCAGACGAGCAGGGGTGCACCCCACCCGACTCTCCCAGGGCTCCCATCTGGGAAACCCCGCTGGAGGCTCATCCCCAACACTGCCATGCCCAACAGCGGCCCGCACAGCTCGAGGGCGGCACGGGGGCATTGCATTCGGGAGTCACTGTGCCTTCCACGCGGGTGTTCCCTGGGACTTTGTGGGTGCAGATCTTTGGGCACAGCCCCGGAGCTAGAATAATGGCTGTGGAGAAGGGAGTGTTGGCGGCCTGAGCCCCAGGTAAGGCGGCATTGGGAGGGCTGGCCAGGCCTGCGGTGGGTGGGCAGCCCCCTGCCGTCTCTGAAGCCCCGCTCGCCTGTCCCTTCGCCAGAGCTCCCTTCATGTCCTTGATGGACATGAAGCTGGAAGGAGACAGCGGCCTTCAGAGTGCCCGGAGGGCTCAGCGTCTCGGCTACCAGATGACAACTGGAGATTCAGAGGGAGCAGCTCCGATTTGCATCTGCTTTGCATCTCATTTGCATAGGACCAGATGCCGGTGAGCCCACACCTCTCACTCATCCTCGTGTGGGGGTGAGGGGGTGGCAGGGGGCCCCTCCAGGTCCTCCCCATTTGGAGAAGATGACAGGGCCCCTGGCCAGGTGGCTGTGGGCAGGACCCGCTCTCTGAGGTCCAGTGTTCTCCAGAAAACCTGCCAGTGGGCAGGGGGGTCCTCATTTCTTTCCTTGGGGGTCATTTTCTCCCTTAAGCCAAGAGCGGGCTCGGGGGTGCTAAAAAGTGGCCTTGTGGCTTAATCTCCGTTCGGGTCACTTGGTTTTCTGCGGCCGCCAGGAGCACAGAGGTACCAGGTGCTCAGGAGAGGGGCGGCGCACCATCCTCGGTCTGAACGCACTACAGAAATTCTTACATCCCGATCCTCCAGGCTCCACAGACTCCGTGGCCCCAGAGAGCCCCCTCCCCAAGGCAGGCCAGGCCAGGCCGGGCCAAGCTGGGGGTCTGGGGGCTTCAGGGAGGCCCCCAGGACCGGCCCCTGGCCTTCTGACAAAGGGGACTCATCCCAGAGGGTCTGAGCCTATAGCTTTTCCCAGTTTTGAAAGCAGAGGGGTGGGGGCAGAAAGCTGTGTATGTGGGATCCCAGGCCTGGCTTGACTGTGCCCACCCTGGGCACCCCCCACCTCTGACACTGAGCCCCAGAAAGTGGGAAACAGCCCTGGAAGCAAGCTGAGCATTTTACCTCTCTTCTTTCTGCCTCTGACCATGGCCGTAACTGACTGGGGGTGGAGAGGAATCGGAGAGGGCTTAGACACCCAGCGGGTAGGAATCCCTGTCTGGAGCTTCACAGGAGGTGCCAAGTGCTTGATGGGCCAAATCCCGGCTCTGCCCTTGTCGCTGGGTGACCCTGGAAGGACATGGCACCTCTCTAAGCGTTAGCTTCCTCTCGCCTCCTAACCGCCAAACGACCTTGAAGTTGACAATCATTAGCCAATCTGAGGTCCAGGGGTCAGGGAGGGTATTCTCAGGGCACACGCCTCCCCTTTCTCTTCGCCACCCACTCCTCAGTTCAATCTGTTCAGCATTTAGGGCAAAAATCAAGCCGTACCCCTGAGGATCTAGCAGAGGCAGGTCCTGGGATCTGACCTCGGCCTGCACATGTCAATCATCCTTCCCCTGCCCTGCCCAGGGGAGGCCACCGGGGGCCCAGCCACTGCCAGGCACATAGCCCTCCCTCGGAAAGATCAAGGGAGTCCCAGATGCCACCAGGTACCCACAGCTTCAAAGGAATCCACGGCTCCCATTCCCCGCCACACACTCGGAAGAGGGGAAGGGGTGCGAGGGGGTGTGAGTGGTGAGACCGAGATCTGAGAAACACCAAGTAAGAAAGGACTTTAAAATAGATTTACTTTAATTATGTACTTCGGTAATTTGCTGTAGTTTCCCATCGCATTATTAAATTACAACAGTAACTCATCTAATGGGTTTTCACTGAGAAAAGATTCATTTTATTTTATTATGCTCTCTGTGCTCTGGTCTGTAAGGAAGGCAACAAAGTCTGCCCTGTACCCCGAATGGACAGGGATGGGGTAGCAGGGCCACGGAGCAGGGGGGAGTCAGGATGACCTCTGTTTATTCCCGGGGCAGCCTCCAGGTACAGAAAGTGGGGGGCTGTGGGGGAGGGGCGTCTTAGCAAGAGAGGCCTGGGGTGGGGTCCCGGGTTGGAAGGTGAGAAGTGGGGGCTGCTGGGGGCTGGTGAGCCACCTGCCCCTGGGTAGGCGAGATGGATGGAGCGGGTCACACCTTCCCTGCAGGCCCCGGCTCGAGGGAGAGGGCTGGACCGGTTCAGCATCCTCTGCTTGGCTGCTTCTCAGAGGCGCAATGTAGAGAATGAAGGTATGAGGACGGGCCACAGGAGCAGCCACTGTCCCTGAAGCTTTCATTTCCTTTGTCGTAGAAGAAGATTCTCCAGAGAAACTCAAGGGCTCCCGGCCTTGGGGCCGAGTTTGCCATCAACGCCTCTCCCACTGGAGTGGCTGAGGGTCGGGAAGGTTCGGGCGCGGTGGGCATGTCCTTGTTGGTCTGTCTCTCGCTGTCCCAGCTCCTCTGAGCTGGAGCCCTTGGCCACCCCTGACCCTCAGGGTCACTCTGCCTGAGTGCCGGAGTATTAGACAAATATGGAGAGAGAAGGGGAGAGGGGGGGAGTGCACCCACGTTGTCCCCACACTCCCACGAGGCAGGGACTGGGATTAAGCTACTGGTAATAATAACAATAATAACAATGATAAAGGATACCTTGTTTTGAGCATTTGCCATTTGCCCGGCCTTGCAAGTACACTGTTATTAAAATGACGACAGCAACCGTGTGAGGTAGCTACTGATGGCTATCATTCCTCCTGGACAGGCTGGGGAAACGAGGCTTAGGACAGGTGAGCGCCGAGTGCCTGATGGTGAACTTGACCTAGACCTGACCCAGGAGCTCATGCTGGTCACCACTGGTTCTCAAAGGTGACTGTGCCGAAAGTCACCTGGACCGGCCCCAAGCCTAGAGTGTCGGGGGGCGGGGGGGCGGCTGGAAAGGGATCTTCATAATGAGCATCTCAGGTGGTTCTGCCACAGGGGAGAAGCCGGGAACGGATAAAGGAGCGAGGGCAAGCGGAGGGGAGCTGGGACGCCGTCCTCCAGCCCAGCAGGCCCTCGGGTGCCAGGCCCAGGCAGAGCCCTCGGTGCCAGGCAGCCCAGGACCCTCCCAGCCTCTTGCCCCTTTGGCAGGAGAGGCCCTGTCCTCAGGGGTCCCCCCAGGAAGTTAGACAGACAGGCTGGCCGCTCAGGCTGACACCACCCCTTGGCCTTTGCCCTCCTTGGAAAACCTCCCTGGATTCCCCGCGGCCAGAGCTCTGGCAGGGTGATGGATGGGGCTGGACTTACAACGAGCCCTTCCCCTTCTAAACTCTCCCCTCTGTGACCGGGAGAGTCAGGGAGCAGAGGAGGCCGGTGGCTCATCCCCGTGGCTGAGGATCTTTAGCTCCCCCTCCCCGGGGCCACCACCCGGCCCTTTAAAGGTTAAGTGTATTTATATGGCACCTACTGGAGGTCACCAGCCGACAACACTGGTGAGCAATGATTAATGGCTGGTGTCCTCGTGTCTCAGGCTGGGCTGTGGCTTCAGCGGCCGCCCAGGCACCACCCACGCAGCTCCAGGCTCCCTCTTGCTCACAGGCTGGGAACTAGCTCCCCTGGACCAAGAGGGGGCCTGGCGTCTGGAGTGGGGCCTGCAGGGAGGTAGAGGCGGCCCGGCACACAGAGTGAGGGTGCTTCGGGCAGGGCTAGGTGTTTCTAGAAGCTGCAGAGAGACTGCAGGGCCCTGTGGGTCCGGAGGGCAGGCCGGAGTGGCCAGAGGCCTGTGAATTATTTAAACCACCCCCATACCCCATTTTTTGCGTAAAATGATTACTGTGTTGCATGGTGGTTGGTTCTTTCCAAGAGACAGTTCGGAGTCCATGCTACCTGTTCCTCAGAAGGCCCTGAGAGGGGCTGCGCCCAGGTGTCCGGGTGCAGCCGTTCAATGCACCCCCTGTTTCTTTTCTCCTTCCCTGTGCCCCCTTCCCAGCGTCCTGCAGTCGCCTCCCAAAGAACCTGCCTCACTCAGCTTTTGGGGAAGCCTAAGCCATTGCTGCAGGGGGACCTGAGTGTTCACAGGGGGCTGTGTGTTTACAGGGGGACCCATGTGCTTGCAGAGGGAACCCGTGTGTTTGCAGGGGGGGCCCGTGTGTTTGCAGGGGACCTGTGTGTTTGCAGGGGGGACCCGTGTGTTTGCAGGGGGGACCTGTGTATTTGCAGGGGGACCTATGTGTTTGCAGGGGGGACCTGTGTGTTTGCAGGGGGGACCTGTGTGTTTGTAGGAGGGACCTGTGTGTTTGCAGGGGGGACCTGTGTGTTTGTAGGAGGGACCTGTGTGTTTGCAGGGGACCCGTGTGTTTGTAGGGGGTACTTGTATGGAGAGCAGGTTGTCTGGGGGGATGAGGCGTGAACATATCTGTACACAGAGGCAGGATGGTGGTCACACAGAGGGAGAGGCAGGAGATGGGAAAGAGCTAATTGGAGAGCTAATTGGAGCAAATCCCAGGCACCAGGACACATGTCTGGGGATGAAGGTGGGACAGGAAGGACAGAGAGACAAGCGCTTTGAGGAGCTGGGGAAGGAGGCCGCACAGGAGCTGGGGGTGAGGATTCCAGCAGGAGGCAGAAACAGCTGCTGGGTGCTGATCCCTTTGCCCCCCCCCCCCCCAGGCAGGTGCTCAGATCTTCGGACCCTGCTGTCAGATCACAACTCCTCCCCTTGAGGTTGAAGAAAAGCTCGGAAGATGAACGCAGCTTTCGGCATTTCAGGTTTTACGACGTATCACCCCCGCGACTGTGCTGTCGGACATAATAACTCAGCCATTCTCAGACTCACAATGATGATCAGTGCCCCCGGGCCGGTTAAAACGCCGTCGCGGGTGTTTACATGTTCTCTCGGGTGAGCAGAGCTTCGGAAGGGGGAAAAAGGAAACTAGAAAACTGACCAACTTCTGCAAACGAGTGGAGCTGGCAGGAGCGTCCTTCTCGGCCGGGAGCAGGATTGGGGGCCCAGTGGTCTCAGGTCGCTGCCCAGGCATTTTCCCATCTGACACTCACAGCAGCCCCGAGGTGGGCACACTCTGCATTCAAACCTTTGAAATGAGTCCCTTTGGGGAGCAGGGGGAGGGGTCTGTGGGCTGAGGGGTGAGCAGCGCAGTCTCTCAGCCAGCGGCCAGCGTGACACACGGTAGTGGCCCCAGACCAGACCACATCAGTGGCCTTGCAGGGGCCGGCCCAGCAAAATGACACGGCGACAGCCCTTGCCCCCCATGGCCAATCTCGTCCCTCAAAACCTGTGTGTCTTGGGGAGGTGACGTGACCTGCCCGGGGTCACTGCCGTGGGAAGGGGAGCGGGGGCAGCTCCGCACCCAGGCTGGTCCGAGCCCAGATCGGGCGTCTGCTTGGCGGGTTCTCTGTGCGCAGCCGGCTGCCACCTTTGCTCTGCCCACCTCATGGAGCTGGAGGGTTCGGAGCTGATGGCTGGCTGGTCTCCATGGCAACAGCTGAGGAGTCTGCATCAGCCAGCGGCAGGGCCGCCATCCCGGGCTGCCTGGGAGTGGGAGCCGGGCTTCGAGGATGGCAGGACCGTGGGGGAGGGGAGAGGAGCCCGAGGGGTGGGGGAGCCCTGCGTAGACGCCCAAGTCCCATCTCGGTTGGGTCATCAGTTCTGGGGTGGGTTCCCCTCTATGCGCTGGGGAAGTTTGCTCACGCCTCGTACATTCAAATGGGCGCCCACCCCGTGCCGGGTACTGGCCATGCAACCGGCTGCGGGACCCAGCCTTGCTCGCAGGATGTTCTAGTCCAGGGAGGCAGGTGACCCGGCAGTTCCTGGTCGCCGTGATGATGCTGGTAGCGGAAGGCTGGGGCGCAGTGTAAGCCCCTAGGACGGGCGCCCCACCCAGAGTCGGGCAGGGAAGGCATCCAGGAAAGGGAAGGCCTATGCGGCACCGAGGATGAAGGGGGCGGCGGAGGGGGGCAGGAGGCTACACAGAGGGGGGCAAGAGGCTATGCAGAGGGGAGGGGCCCGGCAGCGCACCCAGAAGTCGGGCTGCAGCCGGTGGTTCCAGGTTCCCCACCCTCTGAAGGCTCAGTTCCACTGGGGTGGGGCTGGGGTGGGGACAGGGCCTGGTCTGAGGCAGGATCTGGCCTCGCCGGGCGCGCTGCAGGGCCCTGTTCTCAGGTCCCAGTGATCTGGAGGCAGCAGCTGTTCCCAGATGCCGGAGTGGAAGCGAGCCAGGGAAACCAGCTCCCCGAGGAAGGCCTCGCGTTTAGATGAATGGGCCTGCGAGGTTGCTGGGCGGAAGGCTAGGAAAAAGGCTTACATCACCCCCTGCGGAATGGTCAGGAAATCCCCTTGTTCCTGGGAGAGGAGGAGGGCCCCTGGGCCCCCTCAGGGCCAGGGGGGGCTGGGAGCAGGCTGGCAGGGAGGGAGGGGGCTGGCTGACCAAGGGAGGGGAGAAGTGCACTTAGGAGGGGGGGCCAGGACTTCAGCTAGTCACACGCCCCTACTGTGCGCCAGGTTCTGTGACCAGCATCGAGGACAGGAGCCTGGCTGTGCCTGCCTCCAGGGCTTTCTGTTTGCCTCCACTGGGCCTTCGCTGTGGGTGTTTGCTCTGCACTCCCTCCTCTCCTCAGGACCCCTCCCCCCACATGTATGCTTGTACACACACACACATGTACACATGGACATTTGCACACACATGCACACTCCCATGTGCGTGCACACAGCCTCACTCACCCGCGAGCACGTGCACACACCCCTGTATCAGCCCTCCAGGTACCCTTCTCTACCTGTGGTCCCTCCATTGGAAGGGGCCTGGCCTTGGCCCCCGTCTGTCTGTCTGTCTGTCTCTCTGTCTGTCCTCTCCAGTGCAGGAAGGCTTCATGAGGACTGGCTGACACATCCCAGCAGCATCTCTGCTGAGCAGAAGTCTCCAAGGGGCAGAGGCCGAGAGGAAACCATGCTCTCCCTCAGGTGCCCGCGGCTTCTGCCCTCTGCAGACTGTCCCTTTTTAGTCCCAAAGACAAATAGTCCATGGGGCTCTAGGAGAAGGGAAACCCCGTGTACCCCCAGCCTGGGCCGCTGGCAAAGCGGACTCCCAGGCAGTCCTCACCCCGCCCCACCCCTCTCCCTTCTTGGGCTCACCCTCTGGGCGCTTAAACAAGCTCAGCTGGGCAAATGGCCCTCAGGTGAGTCCTGCCTGCCTCCTCCAGGGCTTGCCCTCAGCCCAGTCGGGTGCTGCCCCTGGTCTATGAAGGGAAATCCTGTTCTCCATCCCCGTGTCCTGCCAGTGAGGCAGCGAGGCAGGGGTCCTCAGGGTGAGGCGGAGTGATGGTGCCCAGCTCAGGACATTGCTGAGTGCATCTGTCCCCACGGCTTTGCTGTGCACCTGCTGTGTGCCAGGATCATCACAGTGCTTTCCTTGTGCTAGGCAACCCGTGCACCATTCAGAGATGATGCTGTTGCTGCCCCGGGTTATGGGTAGGAAACTGGAGACGAAGTCACAGAGCTAATGAGCGGGAAGCGGACAGAATTTGATGTGAACCCAGACAGGTGGGCTCTGGAGCCCACGCTCTAACCACTGGTCCATCCAGCCTCTCTCCAGACTCAAGGCTCACCTGTGTCCCCCCCTTCCAGTGGTTCCCAAGGAAATGAGCTCTAGTAGCCTGCTTACCCCAGTCTTATATGGTGGGCAGCCAGCCCCCTCCCCAGAAAGCAGGGCCTGAGGGGGGGCCTTCTCTGCCTGCTGTTTCTCAGACATGGTCCTGGTGCTTTTGTGTGGAGAGGGGGGCAGGAGGGTCAGTTCAGGGGGTTGCCCAGCTGGGGTCCTGGGGGAGCCCACGATAGGTCCCCGGCTGGCTCTCCAGAGGACGTGGTACACACGGCCAGCTGCCAGGTGGGAAGGAGGGGCAGCCGTGGCCCGAGTCCTTGGAATGACCTGGTCAGTTTGAGGCACATGCCCTGAGTCTAGGGCCCTTCCCCCTTCCTGGCCACCCCCTGACATCAGAGAACAATGCCTTATGGAGAAGACTCTCCCAGGTCCTCCTGCGGGTGCGACAGAGGCAGCAGGGACCCGGCAGCAGGCCCCGGGCGTCCCGGTCCTGACCAGATGCCTCTGCTCTCGGGAGGGGGAAGGGAGGCCCTCTCCGGCGCCTCCTCGGCTCGGGCAGTGCCGGGCCCTCCGGCACCTGCGTCCAGGCTCGGGGAGAAAGAACTCGCGGGTGAACAAATCGGCGCACATGAGACACGTTCTCTCTGAGCCTTTCCCCTCCTTTCACGTGAACTTTCCCACGATTAGAGTGTGTTTAAAAGGAGACGAAAAGGCAGAGAGCAAGGCGGGTGAACGGGAGAGCAGAGCCCCTGGAAGTCCTCTCAGGAGCCGCTGGGGCTCCGAGCTGAGTGGCAGGAAATTGGCGGATGCTCAGGGGCAGGATTTCATTGCAAACCCTCCTGTCGCTGAGCCGGGCGCGGGGAGAGGTGGCAGGAGAGCCGTCGGCGCGGGAACTCTGCCTGCACCCTGTCCGCGCCCAGCCCCGCCCGCGCGGGCGCCTAGGGCTGCAACGAACGGCTGGGCGAAGACATCAGGGGGCAGGCGGCTGGGCTCTCCGGGGACCTTCCACGTCTCTTTCTCTGAGGGGCTCCGAGGCTGAGAAGAGCTCGGCGTCTGTGCTCACATGTGACCCGCGTGTGAGACCTGGCCCCCCACGGCAGGGGCTCCCCGTGCCCTCCAAGCCTTGTGGGTACCTGAGTCACGGCGCCTTTAAACCAGACCCAGGACACCGTTAGAGCCCCAGGCTCTATCTCTCTGTCTCTCTCTGTCTCTGTCTCTGTCTCTCTCTCTCTCTCACACACACACACACACACACACACACGGCTTTCTCCATACAGCATCTTTGTCGCTCCCGCCCACTGCTCCCCTGGCTCGGTTACACAGGTGAGCAGAAGGAGAGCTGTTTGGGGAGGATTACGAAGCCGCGGGTGCCATGGAAACCACTCGGAAAGCCCCGAAAGCGGCAGCCACCAGGGGAGGCGGCTCCGCCATTGGTTGGCCACCTGGACCCTGTCCCTAACGCGATGCGTGACTTTTACTTGTTTCTCTCCCTGGGTGTCGCATCCCCTCTCCCGGGTTTCTCGCAGGCTCACGCAGGCCGCTGGGCAGGTCGGCAGGGTACCGGGGCTAATCATTTGTTTAAACTCGATGCTGTTTCCAGCCTCGTTTCCTGGTGCCCGATGCTCCTCCCCGGGAGGCAGCTCGGATTTTAAGCTGCAGATGTTGGAGGCAGAAAACAGGATTATGATAAACAGAGGGTGCAGCTCCCCTGGCAGCTGCCAGAGAGACCGCTGTCGGCCCCGGTGGCAGACGCAGCTCAGTTCACCTGTAAATCCGAGCAGGCCCCGGGGCCCAGGGCTGGGCGGGCTCTCGGTACAGGGTCCCATCCAGCCGACTGGGGCCTTTCTTCGGCGCAGCCGTGAGATCCAAAGCACCGTGACCTTCAACCTCGACCTTCCCCCAGAGCCTTCTTTCACTTAAACGCTCTGTGTAGCCTGAAGGAGGCTGTGAGCTCCTGGGTGGACCCACCTCCTCCTTCCTTTGAATAATAATAATAAATGCCCTGGCCGGTTTGGCTCAGTGGTTAGAGTACCGGCCCGTGGACTGAAGGGTCCCGGGTTCGGTTCCAGCCAAGGGCACACACCTCCGTTTCAGGCTCATCCCCAGGGAAGAAGGAAGTTGTGAGTAGTGAGAGACGAGAGCAGATCCCAGCCCTCTCCTTCCACGGCCAAGTTCCTCATCGAAGAGCTTCTCATGCTGTCTCCAGTCCCTGTGTGCTCGCACGCGCACACACACACACACACACACACACACACACACACGGCTGCTCACGCTTGTCCCTCTTAGTAGTGGGGGGATAGCCCCACACAGCCATTAAACTTGTCCTGGTGAAGTCTCTGATGACATATAGGGTGTCCCAAAAAATGTATACACACGTCAACAGCTGATAACTCACTTTATTTTGAAAATGAACTGTACGTTAATAAACACTGACTTTATAATCATCAAAAGTGTGCATACATTTTTTTGGGGATACCCTGTATTTTAAAAGTCTCCTGACTCTACGAGTTGACTGGGCTCAGCCGGGGGGGCCGGGTGTCTCTGGCTGGGATGTGGTCACGTATGAACTTGACTGGCTCTGAACCCCCCGATGTCTCACTCCCATGACTGGAATTCGATGCCCACTCTGGGCCGGGTGCTCAGCTGGGGCTGTTGATTGAGAGGCCACATGAGTCCCAGGCTGGGCTCACAGCATGGTGCCTTCATTCTCCTAGGGAGTGTCCGGAGAGAGGTCATCTCAGGAAGGAGGAACTGGAAGCTGCAGTCCTCTTAGAGGCTGGACCCAGGGCTGGCGCAGCACCTCGCAGGGGTCCAGTGACATCTGAAGTACCGTTGAGGCCACAGCTAAATGGACTTGGCCACGTGACCTGGCTGCCTGCCCTCCCTGCCCACCGACATCCCCCTCTCCCCGGCCTGTCTCTCCCTCCTCCCCACCCCCTCCAGGCCCCTCCAGTGAGTCCCCTTCTTAGCTCTTTTCTCACTCGGCGCCCACGCTGTGCTCGGGTCCAGCCCCTGGCACCTCTCTCAGACCGAGGACCTGGGAGCCACCCCGGGGAGCCACCCCGCTCCCAGATGTTCCTGCCTGGAGGCGGGATGAAGAATTCAGAGAAGCATCTCGCCCATCCCACCTGGAGAGCAGCTCAGCACCCTCCCCCCAGACCCATCTCCCCCGGCCCAGTCCACCCGGTGAGCAGCGTGGCCTCGCCCCCGCCCCCCAATTCCCACCCAGCCAGGCCCCCGGCACCCCTGGACAGCAGAACAGGCGCTACTCGGGTCATCAGGAAAGAGCCAGAAGTCGTTTTTAAAATGAGAGCAAGTCAGTGTCCGCGGCTGGAGGATCTTTGTCTCTTTAGAAGGAAAGCGACCGATGGCTGTTCAGGCAGAGCCGTGGGAGCAGCCCCGGCCTAAGTGGAAAACCCGCTCGCGCAGGCCGGGAGGCCGCAGGAATGGCAAGCAGCTTCGCCCCGCGCGGAGGAATTTTCTGGAAACCATAATGGCTGCTCCTCCTGACCACAGGCTGGTCTTTCTGGCAGAGTTAGCGCGAGCGCGTGGTCGGGGTGGCCGGGCTGGAGCCGGTCTGGATGCTTCCACGGGCTGAGCTCCCTCAGCGCCAAGCGGGGCCGGGGTTCGGGGGAGCTGTTGCGCCAGGAGCGGAGGGCCCTCAGATGACAGTGAGATGATGGGTGGGCTGCCTGGGGCCAGGGACCCCTCAGTAGCTCCCCGGGTCTGCAGGAAACTCCGGGGAGCGAGAAAGAAGCAGTGACCACTGGTGCCGGCTCAGTGGGGCGTTTCCCACCCCGTGTCCCTTTTAATCCTAAGGCACCATCCATTGTCATCTCCATTTTTCGTGAGAGAAGAGAGGCTCTGGGAGGTTCAGAACATGCCCGCGATGTCACAGAGGAAATGCTGGGGTCCACCCCATCTGTCCGATTGGACCCCCCCCCCGGGCACTGCTGGCCTAGTGCTACGGGTCCAGCCCTCTGATGGGGACAGGCAGGGTGACCCGAAGCCAAGCCTCTGAGGGTGGCCACAGAGGCACAGGCTCCAGGATGGAGCTCGACACCAAAAGGACAGACATGCCCGGGACCAGTGTGGCTGAGCCAGGCCTCCCATAACGTGCGGGCCACGTCCCCTCTCCCCTCCCAGGCCTCACGGTGGCTGGGCCCTGCCTTGCTCAGAGGCCAGCACCCTTGGCGACCTGAGCGAGTAACACAGAGCCCGTCACCCTCCTGAGCGTAGCCCAAGGTCACTGCGAAGACCCGAGATATTGCAGCCAAAAGCAGCGTGGGGATTACAGGGCAAAATGCAATTCTCTTCCTTCCCTTTCGATTCCACTAAGGAGAAAATCTCATTTAGCAAAGATAGCTCTTCACTGCCTTGTTAACACCAGGAAATCTCCCTTTAAAGAAAATTGAGATAGAATTCCCATAGCATAAAATTAACCACGAGCTTCTGTAAAGTGCCTGTACGCCTCCGTGGCGTGTAGCGCATTCACGATGCCGTGGGGCCACACCTCTGTCCCGTCCTAAGACGTTATCACCCCCAAAGGAAAGCCCCCCTCCCCGTTCCCCTCCCCCACTCTCCTGTCCCTCACCCCTGAACCCAGCAGTCCGCTCTGTCTCGGTGGAATTACCTATTCTGGATACTTCATAGAAATGCAATTATATTATACTTGACCTTCTGTGTCTGGCTTCTTTCACTCAGCATAATGTTTCCAAGTTCCATCCATGTTGCAGCACATGTCAGAACATCCTTCCTGCTTATGGCCGAAAATATTCCATGGTGTGAATGTGCCACGGTTTGTTTTTTCATGTTTCTGTTGAACATCGGGGGCTATTTCCACCTTTTGGCTGTTGTGACGAGGGCTGCCATGGACACGCCTTTGTTGGCATATCCGCCTTCAGTTCTTTGGGGTATATACCTAAGAGTGGAGTTCTTGGGCCACGTCCATTCTGTTTACATTTTTGAGGAATGGAAATCTCCCTTTCTAATCAAATAAGGGCAGGCTCCAGGCTCCAAGCCTTCAGCAGGTGAGCTCACTCGGCTAAATATCGATGACCTTGATTTTAGTGGTATTGATGTTTGCGGATCAGAAAAATCTAAGACTGGGTTTTCTTTCTTTTTTAACATATATTTCAATTACAGTTTACACTGAGTACTATTTTGTATTGGTTTCAGGTGTGTAGCACAGTGGTTAGATAATCATACACTTTACAAAGCGTTCCCCCTGATACTTATTTCCAGTGCCCGCCTGGCACCCCACGTGGTTATTACGGTATCACTGACTGTACCCCCTACGCCGCACTTTCCACCCCCGCGGCTGCTCCCTAAGTGCCAATCCGAGCTTCTCAATCCCTTCACCCTCCCCTCTGGCAACCGTCCGCCTGCTGCCGGTGCCATCGAGTCTGTTTCAACCTTGTTGGTTCGTTTCTGTTCTTTAGGTTCCATGTATAAGTGGAATCATCAAGACCGGGTTTTCACTTTAAAAAGTGATTAAAAACCATTGAGTAAAGAGGTAACAGTATTAGAAGGTCGGCCCCTCGCAGGTAAGTATTTTAGTCTGTTTTGTTCACACTCTATCTCCAGTCCCTGAAATGGCGCCGGGCACATATTAGGTCATTAAAAATGCGTTGAGTGAACGGCTGTCCGTAAGCTACTATGTGCCCCATTATACACGGCATTGTGGGTGGGACATTTACCTGGCAAAGCTCATGAAGGTGAACAGCAAATGCCCGTGAAGCCTGGCACAGTGGCCACCGGACGCATCCCAGGTGGAGACCCAGCCTCACCAACTCTGGACCATTTCCCATCCTCTGTAAGCTTCAGTTTCCTCCCCTGAAAAATGGGTTTGCCGGGAGAGTGGCTGTACTAACGCCTGCAATGTGCTCAGGGAAGGTCGGCTACTATCATCGATACCCGATTGGCTGCTGCGGGTGGACCACAGGGGTGGGATCAACACAATCGGGACCCTGGGGAGACTGGAGGAGGCAGCCGTGGGGGAGGCCGGGCATCGGGCACCGCAGATGGCAGGGCTGGCCGGGGCTGACGCAGGTGAGGCTGAGCCCTCAACACAGCTCATGGGACGCGACATAATTCCAACAGCACCTTGCATTTGTTCGGTGCTGAAACCGTTTATAAAGTGCTTTCACAGCCCGGTTTCTCGCCCGACCTGCAGCAGCCTGACCGGCTGTCAGGACCGATACACGGACTCCATGTTCAGGGGTAAAACCTGAGATGGAGCCAAGTTCAGGGGCTGCCCAAGCTCACGGGTCAGGTTCACGGGTGAGCAGAGATTCCGAGCTGGGAGTTGTAGTGGCCTCGTGGGCCAAATTGAACATCCCCTGCGCCTCTTTTGCAGTTTCCAAACCTGCCTTCCCAGCAGTCTCAACCCCGTGGGGCCTGAGAATCTGCATTTTGGGGGCCACTTTCACACTTGAAGCTGCCTCATTCTGCAGCTCACTGAGTCCAGTGCAGAAGGCTCTGGAACATGTTCCCTTGTCTAGGCTCCCGACTCCCGGAGCAGCCACCCACCCCCTGGCTTCACTGCCCACCCTCGGTACATCCTTGAGACGGCAGAGCTGCGTTTTCATCAGACACACAGGCATCGGGCGGCTGCACACACTGGCTCACTAGCCTTTCAGTAGCATTAAGAGAATGACACCCTCAAGAGGTGGTGGGCTTCCCGGGGGACCCCTGGGGACAGCCAGCCAGCTCCTGGTCAGGGAACGCTCGCCTGATGTTCAGTGACAGGGTGCCCCACCCCCCCCAGTGGCAATGTGCTGACTTTGGGGGCACCACGGTGTGGTTCCCCTCCTCTAATGGCCAGGACCGTGCCAGGCTGCCCTTCCCAGCTCCGCGCCCATGGCCCAGGGCGCCCTCCTGCCCACTGAGAGCCAGCGCCAGCCTTTGCCCAGTCAGCACATGCGCACGCTGGGCCTCATGAATGTTTCATGGTGCTGCAGACGGTCTGAGAGCAGCACAGGCGCTGCAGGCAGAGCCTACAAACGGAGGAGCCGGGCAGCAGCCGCGGGGGCAGGGGCGGGGCGGGGGCGCAGGAGGGGCACGGAGGGGGCCTCAGGCCTGAGTCCAGGTCACAGCAGGTGAGTGACTGTGACCAGGGCAGGTGGAGCAACAGCATTTAGCATCTCCCAGCACAGTGGGCACTGCTGTTGGCCACACACACACACACACACACAGTCCTGGCAGAGAGAGAGAGAGATAGAGGATATTAAAGGCCTCGAGGGAGCAGGAAGAGAGCAGGAGAGCTAAGCAGGGAGGGCAGGGGAAAGCACTGGAAGCCGAGGGCGAGAGAAGCTGAGGAGCAGGGAGAAAAGGCAGAGCAGGGCCTCCAGAGGGACCTGGGGGCAGCCCCGCCCTCCTGTTCAAGCCTATGTCAGGGGTGTTCGTAAGGCGAGACCCTAGGGCCCCTCCCCCATGCTCAGAAGGCAGAAGAGGCCACAGACACAGGACCCAGACACAGTCCCCAGGCCCAACAAAGATGAGCTGTGTGGGCCTTTCCCCAAGTCAACCATGAATACGCCCATGGGAACAGCCTTCCCCTAACTGCCGCAGAGAACAGAGGAGGAGGGACGCTGCCCCCCTTGGTGCACGAGGCCCTCTGACCTGAGGCCCAACCCTTACAGGGACGTCCATATCCAGGAAAGAATAGAGGTGTGGGGGCAGGGAGGAAGGCACCGGGGGACCCCCTGCAGAACCCGCAGAGCAGAGGGAGTGTGGAAGCCCGAGAGACCGAGGAGGCCGGGCACCCCAGGAAACACACTGGGTGTAGCCATTCCTGGGGGAGAGGCCGTGTGCTGGTGATGGGAGCAGGGGCACAGTGAGCAGCCTCGATCCTCAGATCCTGGTGACAGCCGCAGGGGCCCTCTGCTCGCCTGTTTCCGACAGGGAGGAAGTGATGGACCACATCTGCTTGGCCTGGCTGGGGATCAAGACAGTTCATAGGAAGGGGAGAAATCGCCTTGGGTGCAAACTCCCAGGATGCAGCGTCCAGGCCCATCTGGTGTCCTTGGCCCACAGTCAGTCACGTGCAAAGATAAAGGCAGAGAGACTGAGGAGACAAGGGGCCTGGCTCTGGATATCAGCTCTGCTGTGTACCAGCTGGGTGACCTTGAGCGAGTCGTGGTTTTTCTGATAATGGGATTGGGCTGAATCCTCTTAAAGCACCAAGTTCCCGAGGGTCCTCAGGCAGACAGTGAAGGTCTGTCCTCCGAGATCTGGGTGAGCAACTCCCATGCGAAGCTACTTCTGTGTCAGGTGCCAGCCAGCAAGCCTCTGGGACCACTCTGCTGAACTGCTCTGTGCTCTGTGTTCTCTCAGCACATTTGTACTAGCACCTTCAATGGGCCTCTGGCCACCCCGCTCTCTGAGAATACAGCAAACCACTGCCTTCCTAGAGCTCCGTACCTGCCAGGTTAGATGTTTTCTGAGTCATTCCAGACTGCAGGGCCTCGACCAATGAATCAAAGTCATAGGGAGTTGGGTTTGGGTTTGATACTAGGAAGGACTTTCTAACCTTCTGATGCTATCAGAATAGAATAGGCTTCCCTGGGAGCTAGTGAGCAACCTGTCGCTGGAGATTCTTGGAAAGAGATGGGAGACACAGAAGATGTGGTGAACAGATTCTAGGCTGATTCCCAAGATCCTGCCTATGGTGTTCATGACCTTCAATGTGGGTGGGACCTGTGCCTTGCTTCTAACCAATAGAATACAGGGGACAGGATGTTACTTCCATGATTGTGTTTTGTAAGATGTGACATCTCTCTTACTGTGAGACCCTCTCTCTTGCTGGTTCTGATGGAACAAGTGGCCATAGTGGGGTAGGCCCACACAGCAAGGTGCTGGAGGGGACCTTTGGCCAACTACCAGCTAGGAATTGGAGGTGATCTCTGGCCAGTGGCCATCAGGAAACTGAGGCCCTCAGTCCAACAGATCACACACAAACGAATTCTTCCAATGACCCTGGGAACTCAGAAGTAGACCCTTCCCCAGTTGAGCCTCAGATGAGACCACAGCCCTGACTTCAATGGCAGTGTTCAGATGAGACGGAAGCAAAGGACCCAGCCAAGCCACACCAGACTCCTGATACACAGAGACATGAGATCAGCATTAAGTGTTGTTTTAATCTGCTAAGCCGTATAGGTGTCATCACACAGTGATAAATAACCAATACAAGCTGTAGTGAAGGGGACGCGTGCATTGTCCAGAAGGCTCTCCTACAAGGTGCCTTCCAGCTTAGAGATTCTATGCCGGGCCTCACTCATCTTTGTCTCCTGCATTATGCTTAGCTCAGCTTCTTGCATGACACACAAACTCCATGCACATTTGTTAAGTGACATGTGGCCTTTGCCCTGTATGCATCAGAGAAACAGGAGACCTGGCCTGTGAGGAGGAAATGCCTGAGCAACTCTGGGCGCAGCCAGAAGCCTGGATTCTGTACCTGCTCCAGTGCTCCCCCCGGTTCCTCTCCCGGTGTGATCTTGGGCAAGGCTGCCTGGGCTTTGTGCCCCTTTATCAATAAAATATTGGACCCAGCCTTTCACAGGTCTGTGCAGGTCCAATGAGCTAATATGACAGCCTGTTCAGAGGCCGCAAAGGTGAGGAACTGTTATTATTTGTTATGAAACGTCACAGGCATTCCTGCTGGGTGACTCACGAGCTTGGAGGCTTGGAGAGTTTCCCTTCCAAATAAGGCTTCTTGTTTGAGTCTGGAGTCTTGGGAGCCGCTAAAGGCCTTGCTGACCCTACCTGTCCCTCCTATCCTCCTGTTAGAGAAACCTTCCAGGAAAGATGTGAATACGGGCCTTGAGTCTTGGTGAAGGCGGATGGTCTCTCTAAGGCTGATGGGACCCCGCAGCCCCGGGCAGGAGCAAGGGATCGAGACCTGCCTTCAGGAATACAGGTGGGATTGTGCTGGTTCCTGGGTGAAGAGACAGGAAGATGGGAGAACAGTCACCCGGGTTTTGGAGGGCAAACCTCACATCTATTCACCGCCCTTGGAAGCACACCAAACTTGGCATCCAAACTTCAGTTTCACTCTGTGGCTAACTTGCTTTGAGAGCTGCCATCACTCTTTCCTGCTCCTGAGTTGAAGTCCTCATGACTTTTCAGGGGCTTCAGGCAGAGACAGAGGACCCCCGGGAGCACTCAGATCCCTGCCCGTGTCCAGGAAGGGTGAGGCCGGCTCTGCTGGCCGCTCCTGGATAAGCGGAGGGAGAGGCATCGTCCCTGCGTGGTCCCTTGGCACTGGCTGCCAGGATGGCAGGCTAGAGATCCAGGCAGAGCACAGACCCCCAGGAGGGCCTGCCGCCATCCAGTCGGGTGTCTGCGGCTCGATTTCCTCTTGACCAGCATTGCCATGCAGCCCACTGGAGGGGACAGGGGACTGCTTTTCCTTACCTGTTCCGAACCCACCAGACTCACCTCATTGAGCCTCTCTTGGCCCCGAGACCAGACTTGTAGGGAAAAAAGTTGGAACCGAGTCCCAGAGGGGAAGGTTTTCACCACCTTTAATGACCTAATGCTGACAGTCGATCGGCAATCTCCCCGACCCTGTATTTACACTAATTAGTTAAGATCCACGGAGGCTGCGGAGGTGCCAAGACTGAGCCGGCGCCCAGGAGGGTGATTGCTAATGAAAGGGGAGACAGCGCAGACCTGAGGCCACCCTCCTCATGGTCACGCCGGGGCTGCAGGGGCTGTGCGGGGGCTGCGGGCTCCGACAGGCAGCCTGGTGGGTGAGGCCTAATGGAGCCGAGGGACACCCAGCGGAGAGGGAGCCGAGCCCTCTGGGGTCGCCTCAGACACCCAGTGCTCTGCTCCGTGCCCAGGTCGTCTCTGGAGTTCTCAGGTGCTGGATGCGGGGGAGAGGACACACCACGGACCGTCCCCTTCCCTGAGCTGAGCCCGGCTTCCTTGCTCCTGTGTCTGGTCTGGGGCAGAGCAGCCTTCCGGGCCTGTGCGTGGTGCAGGCAGGCCTGGGATCTGCCTGAGGTGGGGCCCCTGCAGGTCCTGCAGCCATGTGCTGACTCGGGGCTTCTCCTGGTCCTACCCTCAGTGGAGCTCAGTACAGGCCTGTAGGCCTGACTAGGTTTCCTTGGGGATATTTGGAGGGACATCTGTCATCTTGCTCCTACGGATACTTCAGCACCCTGGCTGTCTGTCCCAGGCAGCCACGTCTTTAAGCTTTGGTCTCTGCTACGTGGGGAGGTCGGGCTGTGCAGGGCTGGGAGGCCTGGGCTCCAGCAGGGTGCAGCCATCCACTCACCAAATGGGGCAGGATGGTAAAAGCTAGTTACCTTGGGGCGTCCAAGGAGGGGGCAGGAGAGGACCCACCTCCAAGAGCTGCTGCACCCCCAGCAGGTGAGTCATGGGAACGGGAGCGGGAATATAAGCCACCTGCCAGGCAAGGATTGATGGTGCCCCGAGCGCCCAGCTGGGATTGTGGGATCTGGTCGATTCCCCCCAGGAAAGAGGGACTGGCTGGGACTGGGACCCTGGTGGGCTCCCTGATGTGTCCCTTCCCCTCCCACTCAGGACCCTCTTAACTGGTCTGCCTTTTGCTTTTGACCTGAAGCGGCAGGGAGCAGGGGCCCTCCTCAGCCACGGAGGAGAGAGAACTGGCCAAGCCCAGGATCCAAGGCCACCCGGCCAGGCCAGAAGGTTTAATGAAGACAGTTACAATTCCCGGTGGGGGTGGGGGTGGGGAAACGTTGTTCCCATTTTAATTTTTCCCTTTTGGCACAAACTAACTTTTCTGTAAAAACAATGAAAAATTGGGGTGGAGTTTCCTTCCTTGAGTCACTCAGCACCCCTGGGAGGAAAGGTCTGTGGCCAAGGAGGGACAGAGAGGTGCCTCCGCTAGGCTGGGCGGCAGGGTGGGCCCCCTGGACCAATCCTTCTGGAGACTTCCCGGGCCCACTGCCGGCTGCGTCCTCTCTGTCCGCCAGCATCCCCTGCTGACCACCTGCGACCTCTGCTGACCGGAGGCCTGCGGGCCACGTGGATGGCCATGTTGTGGCTTCCACTGTGGTTTCAATGCCATGAAGGTCAGTGTTCCCTCCCAGGGACCGGCCACAGTGGCAAAGGTCCTGGTGACCTCGGGGCAGGGCAGGCTGGGCCCAAGCCAAGGAGGCAGGGAGCAGGGGTAACAGACAGTCCCCCCCTTGTGGCGGGAAGGAAATGTTCCTTCGAGCGGGCACATCTCACTGTATTTGCTGCATTTGGCGCATCTAGGACCCCACCCCCGTCTGAGGCTGGTGGACGTGGTATGTGTATCCTAGAGCTCGCTCCTGACCACAGCTCTGGGACCTGGCCCAGGGCTGCCCCTTCCACATACCGCTGGCCTCCCCGTGAGCTTCCTGGGCATTTACTTCATGTCTCTGCCTGGCAGCTCTCAACCCCCATTCAAAGGAACCATTTCAGTGTCTGGCCTGGGAGTCTCTGGAGGCGGGACCGGGCCTCCCTCCGCAGGAGGCACCCAGGCAGGTCTGAATGGAAACCTCTGTGCTCACCTGCGCTCCTGTGTTTGCCCAGGGAGAGACCCAAGCGGGCCAGTTGGCATCAGGGACCGCTCAGGGTGGAATCCACTGAATGCAAGACGCCTCCAAGAATTGGGGGCTGTGAGCAGCTAGAGGTGGGGGGCGGGGCAGAACGCTGGGGATTGGGCCTTGAGTGACACCCACACAGCAGCATGGAGCCTGCGGTTAGGAATATGTGAGAGGAGCTTGGGCGGCTGGGCCAGAACTAAGTGGCCAAAGTACCCAGAGCTGTCCAGAGGCAGGGACTTAGCAGAGGTCAGGCGCCTGCCCAGAGCAGGATGTCGGAGGCAGAATCCAAGCACCCAGAACTCTGGCTGCACAAGTCGGGGCGGGGTCCACCTCCTGCTGCCCACTGGCCTCTGCCCGGCTGCTGTCCGTTGCTCCTTCGGGTCCCAATGTTAAGCACCCAGAGGGTAGGACTCGCCTGCAATCCTTTTTGTGCCCTGCGCGGTAGAAGCTTCTAGAAAGCAGATTTTGGAGGATGGGAATCTAGGTGGTGCTCTCCCTGCGACACATGAGCAACCCCCACCCCCCAGCCGAGTCACTGAGAACAGGGCGGGGTTCATGGCCAGACCAAGCTGAGTCCTCGAGAGGCCACAGCAGCCTTGGCATTTTGCAGGAAACTGAGGCACAGAGAGGAAAAGTGCCCAAGGCCACTGCCCTGGTTGATGGCAGAGGGTGGGAGTAAGGATTCAGAGCTCTCGGCTCACGCACAATGTCCTTCTGGAACGGGGCAATAAACGAACCAAGAGACAGGGGCGCACGCGGCCCACCTGCCCGCTCCTGCTGCGGGATGGAGGGGCAGCCCCTGGGGGGGGAAGGTCCCCCGGGGCCTGGAGGCTGGCCGACCCCGCAGAGGGGCTCTGCAGGCACCAGAGCCCCCCAAGGAGTCGTTTCTCCCCCAGACATTGTTCTTTGTTTCCATCAGGGAAGATCTCAATTAAAATAATTACCGTTAGACAACAACAACAAAATCACAAAAGAGAGAGAAAAAAGGAGCCCAGTGAAATGCAAATATATTCAGGATGGTGTTAGGACCGGCTCCCCCTGAAGTTACCATTAGCGGTTACATGCCAATTACTCACCTTGTCCTGGTTTCAGGAAGGAAGAGACGCTGATAGGACCTGTAGCAAATGCTTCGCGGGGACACAACAGCCCACCTTCCGGATACAGTTACGGGGAAGCTGGGTGGTTCCGCACAGCCGAGGGCCTTGCCCTAAACAGCAAGCCACCGTGACCCTGGTTTTCCTTTATGAAGATTGCTCCCCGCTTCTCAGAATAGTGTAATTTGTAACCGAACCCTGGGACCTGCTTGGCATTACCCTCTGCCAGTTGTACCCCTGGGCCTGCCATTTGTAGCTGCATCATTTTGCTTTGGGGCGGATCCACCGAAGTGGTTGTCATTTTCCAGACCAGGACACTGGGTCTCTGAGAGGCCACACGGACGGCAAACAGGCAGCAGCCCCGGATTTGAACCCAGGCAGTGGGCTCCAGAGCCCTCGCTACCCTCCCTGCCTCCAGGATTCTGCTTGGCCCTTCCCAGCGGGCCAGCATTGGACCCTGTTCCTTCCTCCAGGCCCGCCCCCCGCTCCCCGTTTTGGGTAAGGCTGCCCCCAGACTCTGAGAGCTGAGACCTGGGCGGAGCTCCGGTTCCGGCGGCACCGGGTGACCCACACCTGCCATCCCCCTCTCGCTCTTACTTTAGCTGCTGCCACCAGCTCAGGCCGCCTCACCTCTCCTCTGCGCGGTGGCCGCAGCTCTGGCCGGTCTTCTGCTTTCTATACATCCTGTATTTGTCAAATGCCAAGCTGACTGGCTTCTTCCCACTGCATAGGGGCCAAAGGCCACACTCCTTGCAGGGCATAGGTGACTTCCAGCCTCAATTCTGCCCCCTCTCCCTCTGCGCCCCATCGGTGCTCCCATTGTTTGCATAATGCACTTTGTTTCCTCTGCCCAGAGCACCCACCCTCACCTCTTGTTTGGCAAACTCCTATTCATATATCAAAACCCAGCCTCTGAGTTACCTTCCCCCATTCTCTCTCCTTTCTTGAGCTACTTAGTACTCTGAACATATGCTATGGTTCTCCTTATCACTTAGCATTATTGATCTGGTCACTGGTCTGCACCCCCTTTGGACTCTGAGCCCCCATCAAAGGTATCAGGAGGTGTTGGGAGCATCTCCCTTGCCCAGCACCTAGCAGAGCCTGGCTCGCAGTGGATGCTCAGTGGTGCTGGCTAACAGCCTCAGTCCTTTCCCACCCTGTTCCCTGGAAGCCCCTCCAGGAGGCTCCAACCTGCCCATCAACCGGTAGGCAGGGAGGAGCCCGCCTGCGGTTTATTAAAGGGCCTCTGGCCGGGGAAGCTCCCTGCCTGCGGCTGAGGCCGAGGCCCGAGGCCGAGGCCCGCTTCTCCACCTCCTCACGCGGAGATCTGGTTGTGGGGGAGGCAAGAAACCGAGAGGCCGTGTTTGCTCCGTAGAAGGGATGTGTTCCAGCCAAGTTGGCCGATAAGTGATTTTCTGCAAGTGGAATAATTGGACATGTGTTCCCATGGCAACAGTGCCTTTCCTGGAAACGGCTGGTTCGCTGGTGTGGAGGGAAGGCAGGAGAGGGACCAGCTCGGCTCTGCACGCCCGGCAGACACGCGGGGCGGCCGCCACCGGCTCCTTCCACCGCCCCACGCGCGCCTCCCTCGCGGTCGGCTCTCTGCTTCCTAGGGCCGCAGAGTGCCGTCCACGCGGCCGTGCTCAAAGGTGGAGCTCACACTCCCAGTTCCCGGAATCCTCATCTCTCCCTCTCCATTAACAGAAAATCGTTTTTTAACGACGCAATATTTCACAACGCGCACATTAACAATTTGCAGGATGCTTTTGTGAACGCTGCCATAGGCTTCTCTGAATATAACCTTTGAACGCTTCTGACATTAAAATTCCCATTTCACAGAAGTGGGGACTGAGGCTTGCAGTAAGGGATGGGTAGCAGAGAGATGGGGGGGTGGCAAGGAGCCAGGCAGGTGTGACTCAACTGCCCTGAGCAGGACATTTCCTTACCCCCACAGGAGGGAAGGAAGCAGAGGTGACCTTCCCCTGAACCCCGTCTTCAAGGCATCAGAAGTAGTTGGTCGTGGAGTCCCTGCCATGACCAAGAGCTCCAGCCACCAGGTGTCCCTACTGCGTGGAGGGGACCCCTTCCCGGCTGTCCTACTCTGTAGGACATGGAAAGCACATTGGGGACAGCTGTGGGCGCAGCCCTGGCAGGTGGCTCTGACCTGAGGCCCCAACGCTCCCACTTCTGCCCATTCAGGGCTGGAGGGTCCCAGGGCACTGGGCGGAAGGGGCTGCCCCTGGCCCATGGTGGAGAGGAGTCACCAGTCCTCTGTCCCAGACCTTCAGTCACACCCTTATTTTAAAGTTGCTCAGGGCCCCACCTCATTCCAGATCTCTCTCCGAATCCCTTGCTCCGTGCTGACCAGGATACAAAATCTTCAGGGAGGCTGAGGGTTTGAGGAGGGGACACCTCAGGGAGAGGGCGGGGGCGGTCACTGCAGAGGGCTTTGTGCAGGATAAGAGATGTCCTGTCCCCGGGCTCTGCGGACAGATTTCCCTGG
The DNA here is from genome assembly GCF_964146895.1 of Miniopterus schreibersii. Classification (NCBI taxonomy): domain Eukaryota; kingdom Metazoa; phylum Chordata; class Mammalia; order Chiroptera; family Miniopteridae; genus Miniopterus; species Miniopterus schreibersii. The sequence continues at coordinate 2,430,408 of NC_138116.1, forward strand.
GGCCTGAGCCCAGCTCCACCCCTCCCGCTCCTGACCCGTCCCTCAGGAAGGGAGTAGGGCTGACCCAGCAGGTCACCTGGAATAAAGTAAGTCATGGGAAGAGAACCCTGATTCATCAGAGGGCCTCCGCTGCCCAGAAACTCTCAAAGCCTTTCTCCTTCAGCTGCTGCTTCCCAGGGCGGGGACGCGCGGGGTCCACTTTGCAGCCAGCTGTGTGTGACTCAGGGGCGGAGGCGCCCAGGGAGGAGAGGGGCCGAAGATCCGGGCGTGGGGCCAGCCTGGGGCCAGTGTGGGTCCCAGTTTGGGAGAGCAGAGCAGGAATCTGGTAACTGACAATGCGTGCTCATCGCTGACCACGCATGTTAATCTTTTCTCCGGGCGGGCATCGGGTGAGGGTTTCGATTGCTTGCTGCCCCGTAATTCTCACACCCCCCTCGGTGGGCATCTGGAAGCAGAGATGTCTGAGCCACAGTCTCTGACTCCAGAGTCCCATTTCATCAAGTCATGAGATGCTGCCTCTTGGCCCCAGGGTCTGTCCTTGAGGCCAATGGAGGCCTCAAAGAGTGTGGGAAGATGCACAGGCCTTCCCAGGGCAGGGTGGCTGGGGCCCCAGAGGGGAGGCATGGGGAAGGGGTCACCTTGCTCACTTGGGTGAGGCTGGTGCCTGCAGATGCACCCCGCGGCCGGCTCTCCGCGGTGCAAGGCTGTGGAGGACCCAGGGTCAGCGGGACTTCCCACTGGCGTGAGCGGGACGTGGGTAGAATTCGGAACCATAAACAAGAGCCCATATCTCTGCCTTTCACAAGATAAGACCCCGCACTGCAGAGCTGAGGGACAGATCAAAGAAACGGTGCCAAAGGGTTCTTAACGACTGTGCTGTGCCCTGAAGACGAGGGGACAGCCGCGAGCCCTCGGCCCTGCAGCGCCCGCTCTCTGCCCTTTGCAGCTGGGTGCAGCTCAGGGCAGTTCCCAGCCCCTCAGCCCCAGGCACCCTGGCCTGACTCCAAGAGCAGAACGGCCTCCCGGGTTCTCTCCTTCCGTCATCAGAAGCTGTGAGTCATGTGTTTGTATTTTTAGCAATACACTGGGATCTGCTGCATGGAAAGCAATCGGAGGGGCACGCTGGCAGGATTAACAAAACAAAGGCAATTAATTTGGATCCAGCGCTCGGGGCTGGAGCGGGTCAGGCAGCGCTGGGATCAGAAAGCAAAGAAGGGGGTGGGTGCCATGGAGCCGCCCAAGGGTTTCCCTGCTCAGCAAGGTGGAGCCGCCTCTCCGCGCGGGCGGGTGGGCAGCTGGACCCTGCAGCCCTGGGCACAGTGGGCACTGGGCTGGCTCAGGGCAGCCTGCTCCTCCTGGAGAGGTCGGAGTGTGGGTTCCCCCAAACACGCCGCACAGCCTCCTGGGGGCCAGCACACTTTAAACTCCATCCCGACCACCGCCACCGTCATCCATGGAGAGCTCAGCCCGTCCAAGTCTCCTTACTGAACACACGCACACGTCACCCCATTGGGTTTGTCTTTCGTAAGAGCTCTGGGAAGCAGCCACTGAAATGATCCCATTTTACAGACGAGCACACTGAAGACCAGAGAGATGTGGGCCTGACTCCAAAGAGGGTAATCCTGAGAGTGAGAGGCAGTCCCCAGGGTTCTCTGTGCCCCAGACTGAGCCCCATGGCCTCTGAGGGGCACCCAGCTGGCACTGCCAGAGAAGGGGAGAGGCATTCTCAGCATCTGGGGCCTGCCTCCCGGCCCACCCTCGTGTTTTTTTAATCTTTGCCAGAGGATATTTTTTCCATTGCTTTTCAGAGAGAATGGAAGGGGGGAGAGAGAGAAACACGGATGTGAGAGAGGCACACACACCTGCCTCCCACACCTGCCCCGACAGGGGCCGAGCTCGCAGCCGAGGTGCATGCCCTGGACAGGAACGGAACCTGGGACCTCTCAGTCTGAGAGCCAACGCTCTACCCACTGATCCAAACCAGCTAGCCCCCCGCCCCGCCTCCGCCCCCTGTTTTTTGAAGTAGGATCTTTGAACAAAGGCAGAGATTCTTTTGAGTCTTACCTAATTGATGCAGATCAGGTTAAAGTAGCTTTAGATCCTGAGGAGCGGGGGTCTATCTAGGGAACAAATCGGAACTGGGTGGGGTCGTGGGGACATGGTCCTCAATTGCCTGGGGTCGGAGCTTGGTGAGGGAGCTCCTGGGACCCCACCTCTGTGCTCGTCAATCGCGGGGCCTTGGGCAAGGCCCGGGGGCTGCCTGCGGTATGGTCCAGCCCCGAGCCAGGCTTGGCTCCCCCCTGGAGGAAGCAGCCCGGGAGCGGCCTGGCGTAGCCCTGCTCGCCCGTATCGGCTCCCCTTGGCTGCTGTAACAAGTTGGCACAGCCTAGGGACTTGCAACAGCAGAGACGCTGCTTCTCTGGGACGGACTCTGAAGCCTGGCAGGGGCTGGCTGCGCTTTCTCTCCTTGGCTCTCGGGGAGGATCTGTCCTTTGCCTCTTCCAGCTTCCAGTGGCTGTTGGCGTCCCGTGGCTCGCGGCCACATCCCTCCAATCTCTGCCTCTGTGGACACGTGGCCGCCTCTCCTGTTTCTCTAGCCTCCCTCTGCCTCTCTCTCAGGACACTGTGGCTGGATGTAGGTAATCCACGATGGTTTCCTCATGTCCAGATCAACTTAATCACATCTGCAAAGACCCTTTTTTCAAATAAGGTCACATTCACAGGTTCTGGGGGTTAGGACGTGGTCATTCTTTTTGGGGGGCACCATTCAACCCACCACACTGGGCTGGAGACGTGCTGGGGGAGGGGTCAGGATCCTCAAGAGGCAGAATCCAGGGCTGTGCGGACACACCCGGTGCGGGTGTGCAAGGCGGGAGAGGCCCGGGCCCTGTCCCTCGGGAGGAGCATCCCCCTCAGCCCCAGGCGGCTTCGGTCCTGACGGCCCCTCTGCAGCTCAGTGGGGCCAACGCCCCGAGCAGGGGCTGAGGCTGCCTGCAGAGCCCTCGGGAGGGCCGGGGGCTGGGGCCGAGGGCGGGTGGGGGCAGGTGTCTGTTTCTGCGCATCAAGGAGAGACTCGTCCTCTCAGGAAGGAGGCTGGTTTTGTCCAGACCGCGAGGCCTTCCAGCTCTGCCTGTTCCTCCGTCCCCCACGAAGCCGGCGGGGGGCCCTTCCGTAACTTTTTCCCACTCTCGCCTCCTATGTGGTATTGTTTTGTTTCCTTAAACCTCTGTGCCCAGCTCCCATTATGGAAAGTGCTGTTTATGTCCAGGGCGCCTTAGAAAGGCGGCTAACGGCTCCCCGGCTGCCGGTCCTCTCTGTGTGTTTCCCTGGCAACCGGAGGCAGGGAAAACAGAACCTGTCAGACGGAAAATGTCAGTTACAGCAGATCTGGGGGGAGAGGGAAGAGGGCTGGGGGGGGGCGGGGGCCGGGGGCTCACCCCACCGCCCACCCCGGGCTGGCGCCCTGGCCCAGGCAGCGAGGGGGCAGCCGCCCTGGGCAGTGGGGAGGAGAGGGCAGGAGGCTGCCGCCAGGACCAGCCGGCTGGTGCCCGAGGCGGCCGTGCCCTGCCCGGCTAATTACCACATTGTTTCAGAGGTAATTGGTCGGCGGACCCAGGGACGAGCCTGAGAAGCCCCCCAGCTGTGTCGGAAGCCGCCTCGGAAGCAGCACCAAGAGGATCTGGATACGAAATCCTGGCCTCAGGAGGCCGGCGTCCGCTCCCGCCAGCCCCCGCGACCCCAGGTCCCTGCTTTGTATCAGTTGATCGATGCCTCTGCTGGAAGAGGAACTGCCCTTTGAAACGGTCGGAAAGAGGCTCAGATGGAGCGTTAATATTAATCAGAACGGGCCCCTCTCAAAAGGGTGGCGGGGAAGCGGAAACAAAAGGTTTGCTGAGCAGCCTAGAATATTCCGAGGACGGGAGACGCAATCGGTTAACGGGACCTGGTGCCAACGAGGGGTGTGGGGGCTCCTGAGAGTAGGGGGAGCCCGTGAGAGTGTGTGTGAGTGTGGGTGGTGGGCATGTGCTCTCTGCTGCCCTCAGAAATCCCTGGAGCCTCTCCAACCTCCTGATTTCCTGGGAGAAGCTCTGGCCCCCTGCGCCAGGGGACCCCAGGAAGAGTGGGGGCGAGACAGGTTGCTGCCCCCACTCTGTGTCTGCAGCACCATTCAGTTGGTATTGATTTAAAATTAAAAATCAACATCCTGGGAAGGGGCAGGGGGCAGGCTGGCAGGAGGAGGGGACAGGACTGGTTCAGTTCTCGGGAGATGGCAGGAGATTGAGCCCCAGCAGGAGGGGTCCAGGAAAGGGGCAAAGGACAGTCGTTAAGTCTCAAATCTTGCGCTGGGTTCTCTGGGGAGTGGGCTGGGCTGCAAGGCCGGGTGGCAGAGGTTCCGGGGGGTGGTCCTGCTTCAAGGCGGCCGCTGAGCTCAGGCCTGCCCTCTGGCGCAAGGGGTCAGGGCTTCCTGGGGCGCCGGCTGGGCCCAGGCGCAAGGGCAGCCTTAGCATCACGCGGCCCCTTAACCCACCAACCCGAGCGTCCTCAGCAAGGAAGCAAAGCTCCAAATACAAGACAGCAGCCCAGCAGATCCCACCAAGCCCAGGCTTTTAGAGCCTAATCTTTGCTCTAAGGGTTTCAGCTTCAGGCAGCAGCAGGGGTGGGAACACTCAGCAGCCCGGAGCCGAGCGTGACCGGGTGGCCCCTGAAAGCGATCGTGGGGTCCCCGCGGTCCCTGCGTGTCACGGAGAAAGCGGCTAGTGACCGCGTAAATCACTCCACACGATCCACTCAAAGACCACACGGACCTCCTCGTCGGGCTGGGACAGACGCAAATGGCGGCATTTTTCATCTTGATGGACAATCACCTTCCCTGGAAGTTGGGGAGCAGCCACGTTACAATGACGTCTCGTGCAATAAAACAAGGGAAGTAAAAAAAAAAAAAAAAGGGAGTCGGTGCTTTATGAACACGGTCTCGGAGGTTGGCTGAGGTCACCTTGCCTTTCGTCACCTTACTGAGAGTTGACTCCCGGTTATCCGGCTCTCGCGCCCGGCTGCCGGGGTTTCTCCCACTGTGGGCGCGAGGAGCGCCCGCCTCCCCTCCTGACTCCCGGGCAGCCGGTGCCTGTCGCCTGGGCGTTGCTCTCCCTTCTCTCGGGGCGGGGCGATTCTTTTTTATTGTGGTGAAATACGCACTCCATAAAGTTTACTAGTTTAACTGTTTCAAATACAGCTCAGTGGCATTTCGGGCGCTCACAACGCGTGGGGCCATCACCACCGTCAGGGACGAGCCAGCTGGCTTCGCAGCAGGAAGGACCCAGCTTCCTTGCAACCCGCCCCGTCCTCCCCCCGGATCCACGACGTGGGGGCGGCTGCAGAGCCCCTGCCTCCCAGCCTCCGTCTCCTCACCCCTCCGTGTTGGCACCGTCGGCGAGACAGAGAAATCGGATCCCACAGGACCCCCTCCCTCCTGGTCCTCTAGCCGACCTCTGCCCCATTCGCTGGTCACCTCCACTCATCTCCGTTAACGGTCGCCCCGTCCCCATGTCACCAGATGCCCCCACAGGCAAGGGGTGCAGTGTACATGTGCATTCAGGGCTCGGCCGGAAATGACAAGATGCTTAGCGTTTGGCCCGTTTCGAGCGCTCCCGGTTCTCCCCAGTCTCTGCATGCCGGGGGAACTCCATGAACTTTTTTTATGCTGTTAATCCCCACCCGAGGATATGTTTCCCATTGATTTTCAGAGACAGAAAAAGGGAGACAGAGAGAAACACCGATGCGAGGGAGACACATGGATTGGTTGCCTCCCGCACGTGCCCCGACCCAGGCCAAGGATCGAGCCTGCAACCGAGGGACGTGCCCTCGGCTGGAATCGAACCTGGGACCCTTCAGTCTGTGGGCCGGTGCTCTAATCACCTTGCCACACTGGCCAGGGTGGCTCAACACCTTTTAAAACCAAGGATTAAGGGTTTAGGTTTTCCCAGGCTCCTGCCCACTGGCCCTCCAGCGTCCAAGGCAGCAGCCCTGGCTGTTTGATCCGGGTCAGAACACGCGTCGCTGCTCTGTGGCAGCCGCCGGCGCTCTCGCTGGCTGGGAATAGGGTGCTCGGGGCCGACTTTCCCTCCACACTTTCCCCGAGTTCCTTCTGGAAACACCTACTTCTCAGCCATCGCCTGCTCCGTCATAGAGACCCATCGGACGAACCAGCCGAGCCCATAAATTATTGCACAGGCCATTCCAAACAATAAAGGCAATTTTACTTACTGAACCATTAAATTTACATACTTAAATCAGACCCAACCGTCCTCCGGGTCAGGCAAACAGTGGGTTTGGGGAAGCGCTACATCCTGTTTCCCCGCCTCTCGCATGAAATTAATGAGGTGCTTCAATTGTATCATCACTTCAGCCTCATCTTTACTTAGTTGCTCCTCTGGGTTTGACCGGCTGCCTCGGGCAGTCTGGGAGTCACGCCTGTGGCCTGGGCGGTCGCAGCTGCCGGCGCGAGGTCAGCAGGAAGGCCGCTCTGGCCCACGGAGGTGGTGTTGGCAAACGTTTCTGCCTCCAGGATGTATCTGAGGCCTGCCTATGACTTTCTCACATCTGGAGATCAAGGCCAATGTTTGGGAGACACACGGTGTCCCTGGACACCCATGTTGAATTGGACGCCAAGCCTGGCCAAGGAGGTCTTTTAACTAGTTCGTGGATCTTTGCCTCTCTTCTGTTCCGAATACCAGTGTTTGAGCTCAGGCCCCCAAACTTTGTCCCTTTGGTGGTAATCCAACCGCATGCCCTGGCTGCCAGGGCAACTTCAGGGAAGCCTACACCTGACCTCACCTGCCCCAGCTCAGAGCCCTTCGGGGGCACCCACGGTCTACAGGAGAAAGATAGATTCTTGGGTGTGGCCTTCAAGGCTCCTCCTGCCCTTCCCTTGGGCCCCATCTAACCTTCCCGCCTTGACCTTTCCAGTCCTCTAGGGCCGCCTGGAGTCTCCCCGCCCCTGCCCGCCTGCCTCCCACGGTTAGCCTTGCCGCACCCCTCGGAGACGTGCTTAGATGATGCCCTGGCCTAGAATGCCCTGCCCACCTGTTTGCTTCTGCACCTATGCTTTGTCCTTTCAAACAGCCAAGGCATCGATTTCTCCACCTCTGCCCTGCACATCCCCAAATCCTCAGGTTGGGCTAAACGCCCCCCAGGAGTCCTGTGGCCCTCACTCACACACGTCTTAGAAATGACGGGTTTATGTGCCTGTTGAGGGTGACTCAGGTCCCCCCCCCCCCCCCCGAGTCTGGCACACAGGGAGGCTCCCAACGTCCTCCAGGCAGATCCCTCCGGAGGGGCGGCCGCCGGGACGCTGTGCTCGCACTCTGCTGCCCTCGGCCCTAGAATGATGGTGCCAAGGACCAGGGTTTTCCACGTCCCCATCCTGCACTGAAAACGCATCCCGACGTTTCGGAGACGCAGATGGGGCAATGAAAACAGAAACGCTCGTTCCAGAGAAAGGGCTGAGCAGGCTCCATTCCTGGGAACAGAGACAGGAGAACCCAGCCTGGGACCTGAAGGGCACAGGCAAACCTGGTTCTAAGGCCGCACCCTCACTGTGGAAGTTAATGATGTAAACTGCCCCCCGTTGGCCCGTTTTCCTGATTGGAACACTGAGGGGGCAACGGCGGCTCCCTGAAGGCGCAGACAAGCCTGCAGGAGCCGGGAGGGCGCCCAGGAGAAGTGCGGTGCCGTGTGGACAGACGGAAGGAGGCGCACAGGGCGCCTTCCTTGTGGTTCAAGGGCTCTCACTGGGGACAAAGCTGCCCAGCTGCCTCGGCTTCCCTCCGCGTCCCCCGGGCGCTGGGTAAGATGGGCTTCCGCTGAAGCACAAGGGGTGTGGGCCGGAGGTGGGGTACAGCAGAGCCTCAGAGCGGCGCCCGGGGACGCGGGGCCGACTCCTCGGGCTGCCTTTCGGCCAGGGGAGCCTATTTCTCAGGAGTAAATGGGAGCGGTCACGCAGTTCCTGAGGCTGCGTTTCTTACTGGTGGCCCCGTGATTCGGCACCTGAGGCCGAGCGTGTGCGCCGTGGGGAGGGGTGGCCTCCGTTTCCGCGTGGGTAGATCCGAGTGGACTCATTCGCGTGGGTCACCGCCACCGCACCCACATGACTCACCCGAGAGGGTGCATCTTCCCACAGGCCCCGGCCCCCGGGTGGCCCCAAACCACCTCACCCATGTCGTCCTCCCTGACCGTCTCCTCCAGGCATCCCCACGGTCACTCGGGACTTTTCTCCATTTCCCTCCCTCACACTCAGGCCGCTGGTTTCTCTCCCCAGGGAAACCCACTCCTCTCATTTCCTGTCTGTACCTGGGCCCACGGCCTCTGTCTGGGGTTTAGGGGCCACGACCCTCACCGGGGAGGACAGCGGCTTCCTCCCTGGGCTTGCAGACCTTGGCTTTGCCTGTCCCCACCCAACCTTCTGTCCTTTCCCGGTTTCCTCTTGCCTGTCCCCTAGGCCCAGCCCCAGCCCTGCTCCAGTCCCTCAGCCCACCCCCAGCTGAGTCCCCCTTCAGTGGTGCCCCAGCCGTGCCCGCGTCCCCCTGCTGTTTGCCTTCCCGACTTGATCTCATGGGGCCCGCATGAGCGCTCTTTCTGCTCCTTTCCTGTACCCACCTGGCCAACTACTGTTCATTCGTCACCTGGATCAGGAAGCCTTCCCTGGCCCCTGACCCACCCAGAAAGCACCCCCTGAGCCCTGCTCAGGCTTCGTCCCCTGGGATGTGACTTTGTCAGTCCTCACCTGAGGATATTCCCCCCTCCCATTGATTTTTTTTTGAGGGATTGAAGCTGAGAGGGAGACTCCGAGAGAGAGAAACACCAACGTGAGAAAGACACATGGATTGGTTGCCTCCCTCACACACCCCACCTGGGGCTGGGGATCGAGCCTGCAACCGCAGTGTGCGCCCTTGACCGGAGTCAGACCCAAGACGCTCGAACCGGCCAGGGCTGCACGGCACTCCTGAGGCCAGGGCTGTCCTACTCTCCCCGTGAGACAGACGTCATCACAGCGCAGGCAGGACGGGCCCTGAGCGCGCGGAATAAACCGAACGAGGCTTTTGGCAGCAGGACGCAGAGCGGGAGGCCTGCTCGCGGTGGGCACCTCCTGGCGCGGGCACCTGAGAGCTGCTCGGGGGTGTGCACGTGCTCGTGATGGCATGTGTGCCGAGCGGATGGAGGGCGGGGCGGGTGTGAGCAGGCGTGAGGGCGGGTGTGGAGGCGGGTGTGCGCCTCTCGCAGTCACGCGTCTCGCGCTCTGGGCGAGCGCCCCTCGCCATGGCCTTATCTTGCCTCCTCTAAATGGACTCCCCACGCGGTCGGGTGCGGGCCGGCATCCCGGGCTGGAGACCCCCGATGCGGCCCTAATTGTTCTTGCTGATTACCGGGTGGCATCCGACCCGAGGTCTTCCCCTGCTCTTTACCTGGGTTTTGTTTTGCTAACTGAACTGTGAGCTGCCGCTCTGGAGCCTGGAGAGTTAGGGAAACACTTGCATTAATACCTGGGGAGCTGCCACCGGCGCCCGTGGTTATGTTGATGAGGCTGTTATAGTGAAGAGCTGCTCAGGTGTGTGCACGTGCTCGTGATGGCACGTGTGCATGTCCCTGTGTGTGCGGGCCGTGGGCACCTGCGGCTGCACGCTGCTTGAGGTGCCTGCCTCACGCGTCGACGCCCAGGGCTTGGTGAGAAGTTTCACCGCCCGTCAGCACCAGTCCCCACCCCTTGCCCCTCCTGGGGAGCCACACCTGGGGGCAGGAGAAGGCCTGAGCTCTTAGGTTCTGGCCTTCACCCCTCAAGGCTGTTACCGACATTAATTAAACGCCGACCACTCCATTCTGGGTTGGAAGGTGGGAGGCCCAGTCTCTCTCTCTGGAAGAGGGTCAGTGAAGGGACAGGGCCTAGTCTCGGCCACCTGGCTGTGACCTTGCCCCTTCCCTTCTCAAAACCTCAGGCCCTGCCCGGAGGGGTGTGGCTCAGCGGTTGAGCATTGACCTAGGATCCAAGAGATCACGGTTCGATTCCCGGTCAGGGCCCATGTCCAGGTTTCGGGCTCAGTCCCCAGTTGGGGGCGTGCAGGAGGCAGCCGATCAATGACTCTCATCATTGATGTTTCTCTCTCTCTCTCTCTCTCTCTGAAATGAATAAAGATATATATTTTTAAAAAACACACAAAAAATCCTTAGGCCCTTTCCACAATCACTGCGTGGCTGCTGTGGGCCTGTGTCTCCCTGTGTGGAGGGGAACGTGGGTGAAAACACCTTAAAAGTCACGGGGAAGAGGGGGTGTCTGCTGAGGGGAGGAGCAGAGTGAGCAGAAGGGCTGGCAGGGCCCTGGTGCTTCGCAAGGACCCTTAAGGGAACCACAGCCAGCTCTGGGCCTGTTCCGCTCCCACCTGGTGGACTTTGGTGGGAGAGGAGTGAGGGCCGAAGCGAGGCTTCCGTCCTGCAGCCCCAGGGGTCCCCCCCAGGGACGACCGCCCTACAGTGACGCTCACTTTCTGGCTGAAGACCAGCCGTGCCCCCCATCCTCTCCCTGCACCCAGCGCACAGCTGCAGCCTCATTTCAAAGGCTGGGCGCAGGGCTGCTCAGGGGAGCCCCCGAGTCTGTGACGCAAGCTGGGCGTCAGCCCTGCCCGGCTCTCCGCTCCTCTCACGGCGTCCGGGATGCTAACATGATTAAGTTCTTCACACAATTTATTAGCCTCATGTTGGAAATCGAGTCGTATACGATGCAGTCTGAGTAATCCAATTAGCAAAATGTATTGATTTAATGGGAATATTAGCCGCACGCCATCCCACACCGGGTCCCCTCTGCCCTCTCGGGCGCCTCCCTGTGGGAGGGGACGAGCCGCGCCCCATGTGGGCTGTGACGGGGTGACTCCTTCCGAGTTACAGGGTGTGGTTCTGAGACAGGATGGCCCAGCGGGGAGACTGTGAGATCAGATGGCACCGGCTCCAATTCCAGCTTTGCCACTGGCTTCGAGCTCTGAATTTTGGGCAGGTTCTCACCTTGCCTGCACCCCAAGTTCCCCTATTACCTGTGAAATGGAGACGACAAACACCTCCTCAGGGTGGCTGTGAAAATTCAGCAAGACAGCGAGGGACGCCTGGCCAGCGCTGGGCACATGGTGGGCACGTGGCCTTCTCTCTGCCTGCCCAATGCCATTGGCTTCAAGGACCAGGGTCCATGCCCAGCTACCTTGATGGGAGATGCTACCACCCTGGAACCATCTGTGGTCATGGTTACCAGCACACTGCCAGGGCTTCCACTAGGCACATGGTGACGGGGCTGTGGTGGGCACTGGGGAAGACGGACCAGTCTAGGAGTGTTCGCAGCAAGGCTCACACCTCCCCCCCACCTCCCCCTGAAGTGGTGCCGGGGTCTCCATTCCTAATGCCACTCATCGTGGCAGCCAGCCCTGCCAGGTGGGCAAGCTGGGCCACTGACCTCGGACCATTGTGGTCAAGGCTGCAGGGACCTAGCTGGCCTTGGCTCCTGGGGTCCCTCCCCAGCTTCTAGACATTCCCAGCCCGCACCCCTGGGAGCTTTCTGCTCCTTTGCCAGTTCGCTGAGCTCCATTCTTTCCCCGCATGGGTGCAGGGGCAGTGGGGGGCCGGGGGAGCCTCCCCAGCACAGGGCCCACGTGCAGGGCTCCCACCCAGTCCCCACACTCAGAAGGGCCCCGCACCCTGCTTCTTGCTCTCGGACCCCTTACTAACAATGACTGCCGCCCTGAAGCCCCTGCCACTTTCTCGATCACGGGTCCTCATTCCACCTGCCCTGGGCCTGCTGGTAGGTGGCCGTCCCTGCATCAGCCTCCGACAGTCCGCACCCAGATATCAGCCCCCACTCCACAGCTGAGGACACAGGTCGCTGCCCACGAATATCAGGTAAGGAGGAGCCAAAGCCTCTGAGTTTCCGCCACATCAGCTGCCTTGCCCGATGGGGAGACCCTCCCCATGATCTGTTCCCCTCTCCGGGGAGGGAACAGGTGTCAACACCGTCACCCCAGCCCTTCTTCCAGATGGAAATTGAAAAGGGACTCTTGAAAAGTGACAAGGACTGAGCCACTCTGGTCTCTCCTAGACCAATGGCGGGTGCTCAGCAACCCCCACCCCATTCGCCTTCCTCTCTTTAGGGGAACAGGGGAGCCAGTGCAGCTCAGGGGGAGGAGCAGGGCGAGGCCTGTGGGAGGCGAGGCCTGTGGGAGGCGGGGCCGTGCCCAGGTGCTGGCTTCCTGCCAGTGAGAATAATAGGAGAAAAACAAAGAGACGCCCCCCAGCTGCTGGGCACCCTGGTCCAGCCAGTGTCCGCCCAGGCGCCTCTCAACCCATAAGGATCAGCCCTGTGTGGCACCGAGGGGGCCTCCCTCCCCTCAGACACCCAGCAGCACCTCTAGCCCCCAGCTCGGGGCTCCCCTTCTCCCCCGGGGAGAGTGCATTTTAAGGCTCCCGATGGAGCTGTGCCCGCCCCTCCTGTGGCTGGGACGTCTCCCCACGTGCCCCCAGACTAATAGCTGCTGTTCCGCCTTCTGCACTGATGACAGGTGGGGGGAGAGGGCTCCTGCCGCCTGGCTTCCGCTGACATCACAGAGCCAAGCAGCACGCCCCGAGGCGACTGAAGCCCTAATAGGCTCCTCTAACTGCCTCCTGCATCAGTTTTGACACCAGGCGCGTTCTTCCTCCCCACGGCTGCCTTATAACTCTGTCATTGTCATTGATTTTGACTAAAAGAGAGAGAGAGAGAGAAAAACCGCGCTCTGCGCTATTACCATTCTAAGTCAGCGAGGCAGGGAGCCCTGCGGGGAGCAGGCGGGGGGCCAGGAGCCAGGGGTTGGGGTAGGACCCGCTCCAAGGGACCCTGGGGAAAAGGGGGGTGAGTGAAAAGGCATGAGGGGGACTGGGGGGCCCTCTGCCACCTCCTCCCCTCCACGTGGGTTTGGGAAGCTGGTGGAGGGTCACATTTTAAGCTGCTGTCTGTTGCAGGGTCAGAGCGAACCGGGCGCTAAGGAGAGAGGAGGGGCTGGGTGTCTGTTGGCAAAGGCAGACGCGGGAGTGGCTGCATGGAGCCCAGGAGAGAAGCTGGGGGAGGCTCTGTCCCCTGGGGTCTGATCTACCCGGGCCCATCTGGGCTGTGCGTGGGGTCCGCTCTGGGGCCAGGGAGGGCACCACACAAGCAGGGTTCCCAGGCTCAGCTCTCAGGTGACATCCTTCCCAGCGGAAGTTTTCGCGGCCTGCGGGCAGGGTGAGGTCCCGCTGGAATGTCTTTCTAGTGATCAGACCCCGTGATAACCGATCATCCCAGCTTCAGGTTTGAAAACATGTTGACAAGGTGGGGGGGTAGGTGCCTCCAGGTGACCACAGCTGGAGGACAACCTCCGACGGTCACCTGGGGTGGACGAACTTCCAGAGCCGACACCCCGGGCCCAGTGTGCTGCCCAGACTGCCCCGCGGCCGCGGGTGAAGGAGTGAATTGGCGTCTTGTTTCCAAACTCATCGCGTGCTGACCCCGAGCCTCCCTGGCTCAGCGATCCATCAGGGTCTGGAATATGTGTATCTGAGTCGCTTCCCACGACACCTATTGCCACCGTGCCCACCTGCGCCTTCCGGCCTGGGTCCGGGGAGAGCTTTCTACTAGTCTGCTGCCCCGACCCCCTGTCTGGGGTGCTGGGTCCTTGCTCTCGGCCCTCTGGTCTCCGCAGAGAGTTTTAGCTGTGTCCTCAGGCCGCCGAGGGAGAGAAGGTGACCTCTGGTGGGGGAGGGGCTGCTGGAAAATGAGGGTCAGTCAAGGGCAGACGCCCCCAGGCTCCAGCCCAGCACCTGCCCGCGGAGGGTCTTTCCTGAGGGGTCTTTCCTGAGGAGCAGCCTGTGGGTGGGCTCCTGCCGCAGCGGCTTGGAAAGGGTGACGTCACTGCCTGTCTTCCTGGGGGGACAGGCCGCTGACTGGCTGCGCCTGCGGGTCATGGGCCCTGGGGGGCAGCCTGCTCTCCTGCCCCCCCCCCCCGTGGGCACGGCTAAGCGGGCATCTCCCGGCCGCATTTAGGATGCGGGGCCCGCAGGACAGCCGCGCCCCAGCGCAGCCATCCGCGGCGGGAGCTGGCTCTTCTCTCTGCCAAGCCCACGCTGGCGGTTTCCTGCGTTTGCAAAGTCGAGGCTCAGAGAGGATGTGGGAGGGGCGGCTTCCGTCTTGGCAGCTGTTGCTGGGCAAGAATTCACCCCCACATCTGCCATTGGTCCTTCCCCTCCTGGGCAGAGCGGGGAGCGCTGCCCAGTCCCCGGGGGCTGGCCGGGTCCAGCACCCAGGCTGCCCAGTGCGGGCCATGAGCACCAGCCACCCTGGCCAGCCCCGCACAGAGACCGACGCAGGGGCCCAGCACGTCGCCCTGCTGCGGGCCTCCCGGGGTGGCTGCGGTAGCATGTCTCCCGCCTGCTGCCTGCTGGGCCCACCCTCCTTCTCGCCCACCCGGGCCTCGCCCCTTCCCAGTGCTGTTCTTGCTGGAAGAGCAGGCGGGCGCTGTAGCCCTGGCCACCCTGCCTCCTGGGGTGCAGTGCCCAGCGGCTGCACGCAGCCAGGGGCTGCCTCAGGCTGTGGCTCACGGGGCACCTTCCAGAACTCCAGCTCGCCCGGAGCTGGCCCCTCTGGCTTCTTCTAGGCCGAACATCCAGAACCCAGAACAGATAAGTGATCCGAGAGGGGACAATACCACGTCCCCCTCCCCCCAGCCAGAACTGACGGGTTTGTGGCCTTCATTTGGGGACAGAACTTGGGGCCCAGGAGAGAAGGGGCAGGTGCAAGGTAACCTGGCTGTGTGGTGGTGGGACTGCGGAGCTGGTGTGGTGGGATGAACAGGGACGCAGACCCGGGTCCACATTGCTGTGTGACCTTGGGTAGATCTCTCAACCTCTCTGTGCCCGTTTCCCCAACTGTTAACCAGGAATGGCAATAACGATGACCTTTGCAGGGTTATTATGAGCGTTCAACACGATGATACATGAGAGGTGCTTAACATTGCGCCTGGGAAATTTTAAGTAAATTTTATTGAGAAGTTGCCGGTAATAATAAAAGCCAGTGTGAATGTTGATAAAAGTCTCAGAAAACAGGAAGCCTGGGTCTTCCACCACATGACCACACTTGGCTATGTGATCTTGGGAAACGCAGGTGTCCCTCTGGTCTCTGGACAATCTAGGGAGGGAGGGGCCTGGGGTGGGTGGCCACTGAGGTCCTTTGGCCTGTGACCTTTCCGTGTCAAACAATGAGAGGTCTTGGGCTCACGGGGCACCTCTCCGAGAGCAATCGCCTTCCCTCTTCCCTCCTTCCCTGGACTGCAGGCTGGCCGACCATGAGCATGAGGGTTCTGGTGAGGAAGATGGTGGCCCAGGTAGGTAGCTAATGACTTGGCTAGAGTCACACACCTTCCAGCCAGGGAGGGCCAGGGTCCACACCTCTGCCCTCTCTCCTGAGTTCCTGTCCTCATGCTCGAGCAGGCCTATGAGACTTGTTTGCTTGCTTGTTGACACACAGGACATCACTGATGCTGACGGGCGGAAGGCCCTGAGTTTAATTAGGAATGTTCTGGAATGGGACTGTGCCCCGGGTCTGGTGCCGGAGAGGTTACAGAGCACTCGCTCACTTTATGTTTTGTTCTTCCTAATAGCCCGTGAGGTCTTTGTCCCACCTCACAGATGCAGATGAGGCTCAGAGTGGCAGGGACCAGTGAGTGGGACTCAGACTCCCAGGACCAGTGAGCAGTGTAAAGGCAAGACTTGCACCCAGATCCCTGGGTTCTGAGACCAAGTGCACCCTGTCTGAGATCTCCTAGTGTCCCACGACCTGGCCAGCGCCCGAGGGTCCTCGAACCTTCGCCCCTCTGGGAAAAAGCCTCGGGCAGGAGCCCCGCCCTGTTCCCCAGGGGATCCCATCCCAGGGAATGCTGGGAAAATCCCACTCCGGTGCAGGCCCCCCCCCCCCCCCCCCCCGCCCGTTGCTGTACTAAGAAGGGCGTCATCTACCGGGGACGCTTCCCCCGAATAATAGCTGAATGGCTAATTTTGGAGATAACCACCGTTATAAACATCTCATGACTTTAATTAAAGTCTCATCCATGAGCTGTTCCCTGAAGGTGCGCTCCACCGAGAGGCCCCCGACCCCGGGCAGCCCCCCACGCCGCTCACAAATGCCCCGCTCCCCCCTCTGGGGCCCGCAAGCAGCCGTGCCCACCCGCGCACGCGAGGAAAGCCGCCTCCACCTTCGCGAGCGCCTTTCCCGCCTGAGCCCCGCTGCAAGCCAGCTTCTGTGCGGGGCACTTCGCTTGTGTCCTGTTTGATTCTCAAAATCATGCTGTGAGGAAGGCTGGACTATCACCTCCATTTTACAGACCAGGGTCCTGAGGCTCAGAGAGGTTCAATCCCTTGCCCGAGGTCACACAGCTGGCAAGTAGCAGGGCCAGAGTCAAACCCAGATCCCAGGGCATGGCACAAATACCTTGATCTCAAGGTCCCGTCTGCCACCCCCAAACACCCAGCACGCCAGGGCACATCTCTGGGATAGTAGCGGCTGCCCAGTGCAGGTTGGCCTGCGGACCAGGGTGGTCCCCGCCGGGACTCGCGTGCCCAACGCCCTCCGCACGGGAAGGCTGCCAGCCCTGCCTCGCTCACGTTTTACTTTCTCTTAAGTGGCCACAGGAGATGCCATTTTCCGCCACGGAATCTGGCTCCATCCAACCGTCCCTGCAAATGGCCCATCAGCTCAGCCCATCCACATGCAGCAGGAGAAATGAGTCAGGGGAAGGGAGGCATCAGGTTTTTTTTCTTCCCAGGGTTAAACATCCCAGTTTGAGGTAAAACAAATTCCTTGTTGGAGTTTATCACCTCCAGCTGGGCCGTAGGAAGCCTCATTTAATCAGACCATTTAGCACTGAATCATGCTAACAAGACGCCTGGGCTGGGCGGGCTCCATGCTTGCTGAGGGCCAGTCTCTGGGGGACGAGACGACTGCGTGCTGGGGGCAGGTTCTGGGGGCTGCAGGGGTAGGGTGGGGCCAGAGGAGGCTCCCCACTTGCATCACTGAAGACATGGGGCAGGGTGCTGTCCTCAGTCTTGTGGGGTCGGCATCGAGGGTAAGAAGGGATTCTCCCTGGGCCTCTGCTCGGGGCCCACAGTGAGCCAGAGAGTCAAGAAATAAACCAGGAGAGGCCATCATAGTCCTGAGGATGCTTGGAGCCACTGCCCTGTCCCCCAGCCCTCCCATGGAGATGTGGGTACCTGGGGACCCACCATTAGGTGTTTCTGTTGATTCTGGCCAACCCAGTGTTGTCCAGCTTACTGGGCCTGGCAGTTACCACACTCTCCTCTAGCCACAACCCGTCTCTCTGCTCCAAACTCGACCTATCTGCAAACTCGGTACTCTGCTGCGGGCTCGAGTCCCCGGGAGTTCCTAAGTCCGGGTAACTCAGTCACTCATCTGAGACTCAAAAGGGCTGGGGCACCAGGTGGAGAAGCTGTGTCAGCCATGAAGCCCACTTGGGTGGACACCCACTACCCTGCTGGGCTGCAGTCCTACAGTGAACTTGGTCTGAGAATTCTGGTCTGGTGAGTGGTCAGGACTTCACCCCGAGCTGCGATGACAAGGACCTGTGCTGTTTTCTGCTTCCATATGGTTTTGCTCTTCTATTGGGTTCATCTAGATATCCACCCCCACCATGTATTTGCAAGTCTCAGTCCTCCTGTCCCATCTCAGTAAAGAGGCTCTGACTCCCTCCCTGCCCTTCTTGCTGAGATAAACCCTCCAAGCCCTGAGTGCCTGCTCCTGTAATCCCAGTCTCCCTGTCCCCAGCCGGGTGTGGCCGTTAATTACAGACACATCTCATCCACCTGAACTGCACTTTCTAGTTACTCCTCAAGCATTCAACACATCAGCTCATTTAACTTTCACAACACTCTCTGCAGGGTGTGTTGTGATCACCCCATTTTACAGATGAGGAAACTGAGTTTCCGCCATCCTCCTGGCCAGGTGCCACGTTGCATTCCTCCTCCAAGAACGGATCCCTGCGCCTTGAGCCACCCTCACCTGCATCCGGGGCTCTTGAGCAGCCTTGACCGGGCTCTGCCTTTGGCTGGGGCCTGGCAGGCCTTGGGTGGGGATGTTCAGAGGGCTCCCAGCTACTTTTGTTCTTGCATTTGACTTCTGGCCAGTCCTCTTGCCCTTTCACTAGCAGACAAAGGTCTTCACTACTTGTTTATTGTTCCAAGTTTTCTACTGCAACTCAGCAGAAGAGAGAGCAAAGCTCGGAGCAGCCTACCAGCTGTTTCGGGGGGGTGTGGGAGCTGTCTTGCACAGATGAGCAACTTCACATTGGTAGCTTGAAATCGGCCACGGTGGGAGCATTTACACTGCAGGAATTGGCAAGTGCGACAAATCGGGGATCTTCCCCCTGGCTAGCTTGTTGGTAACATTTATCGCGGCCGCTTTGCAAGGCGCTGGGCTGCCTTTCGCCCATCCTCCTGCCTCTGCACAGGGCCTGCCTTCTTCTCCAGGCTGCCCCTCCCCTGAGTGCGGGGGTTGACTGTCCACGAGGTCTGCGCTGCTTTCACTTGGCTTGAGACTACTCAATGCCAGCCAACACCAGAACTTATTTTAAAAATAAATACATGGAAACTGAGCACAACAAGGTCCCCAGATGGAGCCATGGAACACGATTTCTTTCCTTGGTGAGTAGGAGACAGAGCTGGTTGGCATCACTCACCACAAAATCGGGCCCCCCTCAGCTTCCCTGTCGTGCGCTCCCGGAGCCAGCCTTCCAGAAAGGTGGAGGCTCCTGGGTTCCTGGCAGTGTGAGCATGTTGCATGGGGACGCCAGTGCGCTCATGTGCCCTTCAGAACCCCTCGAGTGGGAGTCAGTTACTCTGCAGGTCAGGCCCAGCTGCCAACTCTTCATTGACACAGTTGCATTAAAGATTCAGGATATAAATTTGAACAGGGATTAACCATTCCCAGATCAAACAGCCGTCGCCGGCTCTCCTCCCCGCACACAAACCCCACTGCGTTATCCAAGTGCAAGCAGGTGGGAGGCCCTGAGATGGCCTCTGTTCTCCGGCTCCCTCTTCCCGACAGCCAGTCTCCCACCAGCAGAATCTGGGCTGGTGGGTCTTGGCCTGCAGGGAAGGTGGCCCAAAGTGTCGGGGCAGCAACCAGAGGCCTTGATCCACCTGCCGGAGCGAGTAGTGGCTGGGCGAGGCCCTCGCAGTTTCCCTTCTGTCTCTTGACCTGGAGAGAGGCACAATTTGGCCTCATATAGACCTTGAGTCCACAGCAGAATCTGAAAGCTGAGAACAGGCTGAGAACGAACCCCAATTGCCCCTACTGGCCTCCCCTCTTCAGACAGACAAATCAGAGGTTATGGAACGGACACTTTGATCCTGGTCTGGGTCTCAAGGAAAATCCATTTTCCTTGAAAAAGACAGAAGGAGAGAGGATGGGAGGCTCCATCCTGTGAAAGGCCAGGAAGAGTCCTCCGAACCCCAGACATTTAGGAGCTTTGGAAATGTGAGCTTTGGGGGAGTGGAGGTCCCCCATGAATGTCACATATCCATCCTTCAGAGGCCAAGCAGGTGCAAGTGGGTGGGCTTGGGGTCACCTGGAGAAGGCCACAGTGCAGAGGCTGTGAGTGCTCAAGTTCAGGTGACTGCTATCATGGGGGGGGGGGGGGATGCCACCCAGAGCACCTGGTTTCTCTAGAAGAGCCAGACATCTGAGCCGGATTTCTACATGAGAGCATATGATTTTAGATTTTGGCTCCCAGATTTTAAAATTAAAAGAAATGAAAAGCACAGTAAGGGCCAAACAAAGCCTTCTGTGGGCTGGCTCCTCCTTCCTTGCCCAGCAGCCTGCAATCCCTGCTCTGAGCCTCCAGCCACTGGGGCAGGGTGGGGGGCAGGCTCCAGTTTCACAAGCCGGTTTCTTCCAGGGGCTCCGCCTTCCAGGGTCATCTGATTTTGCTTTTCTCTCGCTGCCTTTGATCCTCTGAGGTTGCCAGGCGTAGTTGCTTTTTATTTGTGGGCTCTGATGATGGGAGGAGTTTGAAAGCTGCAGCCTGAAGAGACAAGCTCCCTCTGGGCTGTTGTCAAGTCAGTTTCCATGGTCTTCAGGGGAACAGAGGACACTGCATAGAGAAGAGAGGCTGTGGAGGGAGAGGCCCCCAAATGTTCCCAGGCCTCCTCGGGGTGGGATGACTTACTCCCATTTGCTGACACTGGGCTGCCAAAGCTAGTGGGTGCTGTCATCCATCCATCCACCCATCCTTCCGTCCATCCGTCCATCCACCTACCCACCCATCCTTCTTCCATCCATCCATCCATCCATCCATCCATCCATCCATCCACCTACCCATCCATCCATCCATCCATCCATCCATCCATCCACCCACCTATCCTTCCTTCCTTCCTTCCTTCCTTCCTTCCTTCCTTCCTTCCTTCCTTCCTTCCTTCCTTCCTTTCACCCACCCACCCACCCACCCATCCTTTCATCCATCCATCCATCCACCTACCCATCCATCCATCCATCCATCCATCCATCCATCCATCCCCCACCTACCCATCCATCCATCCATCCATCCATCCATCCATCCATCCATCCACCTACCCACCCACCCACCTTTCCATTCATCCACCCATCCACCCTTCCATCCTCGGGTCTGCACAGGCGCCAAGCACTCCACCACACCCTCAAAACCATGTGCTGCAAAGCTCGATCTGTCTCCCGTTTTTGCTGACCGTTCCCGTTGCATGTAATTTGCAGAGCTGGTGTTAATGATGTGTCCTCTCCACTTACTCTGATCATCTGTATCGTTGGGCAAATGTGGTTCCCTCTTCTCAGAGTGGTTTTACTTCTCTGGAGGTCTCTCCATCATCAGCAAATCCACACTCCGCTCATTATTAATGGTGCCCGAACCCCTGCTCACCTGTGCTTATCACTGGGCCCTGCAGATCCAA
This sequence comes from Miniopterus schreibersii, assembly GCF_964146895.1. Taxonomy (NCBI): domain Eukaryota; kingdom Metazoa; phylum Chordata; class Mammalia; order Chiroptera; family Miniopteridae; genus Miniopterus; species Miniopterus schreibersii. Next base: position 2,451,429 of record NC_138116.1, read on the forward strand.
TTTCCAGGCCCAAGAGGCTGTGGGGCTGTTTCCATGTAAAAGAGGAGAGGGGAGGAGAGGAAGGGGGAGACTGGTTGTTTGCAAGGCTCGCCTCCTCCCTTCCTTTCTTTTCTGTGCTTTCCTCGCACCCAGGGGTGATGGCACTCCTCCTGTCTTCCCCGGGGTTAACCAGAAAGGAAACAGTGGGCTGCAGCTGAAAACCTGTAGACGTTTTTTTAGAAAAGGTAGAAACTAGGTCTCCTGGTTGGCTGTTCCCTGGAGGTGAGCTGTGGTGGGGATGAGGGGGTGGCTCTTGGAAATCTAGTTCCAGAACATTTCCATCACCCAAAAGGAAAATCCTGTCCCCAAGAGCAGTGGGTCCCCAGCCCCGCCCCAGGCCCTGCAAACGCTGGCTGCTGTCTGCCCCTGGGGATCTGCCCCGTCTCATACGAATGGAGTCATACGCGGTGCCACCTTTTGGGTCTGGCTTCTGTCGCTCCGCACCACACACTCCCTCTGTCCCACAGGAGGAATGGCCGGGACCTGTGAGGGAAAGTGTCCCGTCCAAGTTCGCACCACTTGCAGGGAAGGGACAGACCTTCCTCCAAACAAGCGAAAGGGAGCCAGGCTTGCCAGCCACCAGGTGGAAACGGAACAGGGTACATATGTCAGCTTGCACCGCAAAGCCGCGCAGGGACTGCACAGCAGGCGTCTCGCCCAAGGACCCTTTCGGGGCGCCTGCTGCAGACAACCCGCCGCCTGGGGAGCAGCCCTCCCTTCGGGGGGCTTCCAGGGTGGCTGGCCCCGCGCACAGGGTTCAGTGTAAGGGACGTGTGAGTCCCAGCGCCCTCCCCTGCGTTTCTAGAGGGATTCTAGACAAGGTCTTGGGGGCTCCAGCGCTTCCTCCCTCCTGCGTAAGTGGCTGCACCCGCAGAGCTGCTTTAGGGGCAATAGCGGGGGTGGGGGGCAGGGGTGAACCTGGCAACGCACAGAAAGCGTGGTAAGTGCGGCGGTTAGTAGCATCAGGCCATCACGTGGTCATTAGAGAGGGAAGCTCCTCTGTCCGGTGCCTCGGACCCATCACTGAGCGCAGCCGCCCGGGAGCCACGCACCTGCTCCGAGGTCGCTCCCAGGGCGCATCTTTGGGGAGAGCAGTGGCGGGGGCTTCCTGCGGCGGAGGCCGGCGGCAGCCCCCCGCGTTGGTCGCCATGTCCACGATGGGGCAGAGGAAGGCCAGGCTGGGCCCTTTTGTATGCCTGGCCCCCTGGTTCGAGGGGGTGGCCCTGCACACCACCCCAATCACCTGCTTCCCGCCACCCCTGGCAGAAAAGACGAGAGCCGGAGCCTTCCTCGGAGAGAGTTTTCTCTGCCGCTCAAGGACCTGATGTATGTGACCATTACTGGTTAAAACGTGTCAGTCTGCGTGTGAGTGAAAATCGTGGGGAGGGGGGAGCGTAAAACCAGCCGTGACCAGCTCGCGCCGCCTCCCGGTGCACCCGCGGCTTTATCTCAGCAGCCCAGGGAGCGGGCCTGCTGTTCTGTTTGGACGAACTAGAGCAGCCTAATTTTATTTCCTTTTAATCAACCGTTTTCACGCGTTCCCTCCAGTCGAAGGCAGAGCTGGGGTGCGACGAGGCACCATTATTTATACTTGGCTTTTATTTACCCAGGGAAGTCTAGGAACTGGCCGCATCTCGTTTGCAGAGACACCCCAGTGGCAACCCTCCATCGCCCAGAGCTCGCCAAGAGCTGGGCGCAGAGAGGGGGGAGGGCGCAGGCTCCTGCGAGGTCGGCACCGGCTGCCTCCCGCCTCCCACAGGCCGGCGGGGACTCCACCTTGAAGGAGGTCCCGGGAACCCCAGGAATGTCCACGGGAATGTCCCGAGGAGGGCCACCTGACCGGCAGGCTGGTCTCCGCTCAGCCTCTCCTGGAGGCCCAGCTCCTGGGGCTCAGGACAGACACGCCCAGGTGGCCCTCCCCAGAAGGCCTGGCACTGTCCCTGGCTGCCCCACAGGGAGGTGGCCGTCCCTTCTTGGGGTTTGAGGAAGGCTGCAGGGGGCTGAGGGCCTGCAGTGACTCAGCTCCCCTCTGTCCACCTCTGCCTGCCGCCCTGTGGTCAGCCTCCTTGCAAGGGACTTTGGAAGGCACCCTCCTTGGCTAACATTTGTCTTTTTATTTGTGTGTATGGGGGGGGGGGTCAGGCTAATGCCAGAGATATGAGGCTGCCTCCTGAAGGGTGAGGTATCAGAGAATCTGGGGGTGTGCGTGTGAATCGCCACTCGGGCATAACAGCGGGTGCTGAACGTGTGTTATCTCATTTCCTCCCCACGACAACCATTGTTATGCCCGTTGGACACACGAGGGGACCGCAGCTCAGAGGCGGCACGGTGCGCCACAGGCCCACGGCAGGGTGGGTTAACTGCAGAGCCAGGACCTGGCACCAGACAGTTCAGGCCAGTGCTGCCCAACTCAACTTCGCACGGTGATGGACTATGTCGTGTCTGCTGCCCACGTGGTAGCTACTGGCCATACGTGACCGCTGAGCACTCCAAGTGTGGCTGGGGTCAGTGTCCTCCAGCCAAAGGCCACCAGGAACGCACCTGTGGTGGAGCAGGTTGGGCTTGTTACTCTTCAGGTGCCGGGAAGAACCCTGAATGGGGTACGGTCTCCGCTGGGTGATGTGGGGGGAGGCCTAAGGCGTCGCTTCGTCCTCATAACGACTCATTTTACAGAAGAGCAAACTGAGGCTCAGGGATGAGTCAGTGTTTTGCCTCGAGCCACAGGGCTGGTGAGCCGTGGAGACGGGACTGAGCCCTGCGTCTAACCCGAAAGCTCGGTCCTCCCCGTGCACAGGGCTCCGCTCCAGACAAGAGAAAACAAAGAATCCTGTGTGTGGCTGGGAGCCACCTGCACAGGGTCCTTGGGGTCCGCAGGCAGGTTTGGGGCTCAGGAAGCAGCGTTCCTGGGCCTGAGTCCTAATGACGTTTCTGCACCACAGCGGGAATTAACGGCGCCCGCCACCACCTATGCCCGCACGGCGGCTCCCCACGCCACCAAGGGGACGCGTTCCTTGACATTAATCCCCCTGAAGCCTTTTTAGTGATTCACTCGCTGTTTCCAAACCAATTACGGGCTCAGAGTTCACACAGAAGGTTGACACTTGGGTTTTCCGGCAGAGACCCCCTCGGCACCAATCTGCGGACGTGGTAATTTAGCAAAGAGAGGAAGCATATAATTTTTAGCTCAGGGGAGGCTAGAGGCCATCGCGAACATCCCTGGAGCAGAGTCAGACTCTCTGGTTTAAAGAGGCAGCTTGCTCCCTGCTGTAATTGGACTTTAGAGCCCCTCTAATTTGGAGGGGGACGGGCAGGGGAGGCTAAAGACACTGTCACTCGCCGGGCTGCCCTCCTGGGAGCTGGCCCACAGCCTTAATTGCAACCAACCAGGAAAGGTCTTGCATCCAGGCCAGCACTGGGCTGCCAGCTGTGCCCAGGGAGTGGCTCTGGGACAACCCACTGGTCAGTGTGGCCAGGGGGCTGGACAGCCAGTCACTACCTGTTCCTTCTCTGGCCCTGACTGCCCTGTCCTGGTCCAGTTACTGGGCGTGTCCTGATCACCTCTGCTGAGCATTGCTGGGCTCCCCGGGGTGGGCAAAATGAAACTGGAGCTGAACTCCCTAATCCTGTCCCCATGTCCTCAGGTGGGACCTCCAGCAGCTGGTGAGGTGTCCATCAAAGCCCCTACCTCACTGCTCCAAAACCCTGGCCCCAGAGAGCCCCTTCGCATGGGGAGCAGGGACTGGACCAATACCTGTGGTCAAAGGAGGAGACAGGGGTCTCTCCATGGCCTCCCCTCTGTCCTCTGTCTCACCCCCACGAGGAGTGGCTGCATGGAGTAGGGGGCTCTAATTTAGCTTTGCTCAGCAGCCCTAATCACATCAGTTTGAGTAAGTAGAGAAACCTGCTCATCCATTAGAAACATTTAAGTCCCAGCTCTGTTACCTAGAAAAGCAGATGCACCCACAGGCTCTTCTGGGTCCCAGGCCATGTCCTGCGGTCCCTGCTCAGTTGCCTGGCCCTGGGGTGGGGGAGGAGCTGGTAAACACTGGACTTCTGGTTCTCCAGAAAAATAAAGGCCCTGGTGGTAGTGTTTGCCCATTTCTCTGGTGTAAATGCTCCCACCCAAGTTCAAGCTGCCAATGTGATGCCACTCACATGGAATTGGAAAGAGATGAGCAGAATTGGCTCTTGGAAGCCTGTGTGAGCACAGAGAAAGGGGTATCCAGTCCTGAAACCCTGCTCCAGAAGACCCCCCACCTTCTCCAGGCCCCCTGTTTATGTACAAGGGGCCTTTGTTCTACCTCCCAGCACCTTCCGAGAAAGCAGTGCAGGGTCTGTCAGTCAGGGAGGCCTGAGCGGGGCTGGGCAGAGGTGAGCCAGGGTGGGGACAGAGCCAGCTGGCCAGGCTGTCCTGGAGCACACCCTGCCCGGGCACTGAACCCCTGTGCAAAGAAGGGGCGAGATTCCTAGAAGTGTCCCTAAAATGAAAGGGGGCTGGGAATTGTCCTACCTGAGGATCAATAAAGACCTAATGAGAAAGCAGGTTCCGGAGCAGGAGGATTCTCAGCTAATCCTCGCCTAGGCAATTTAGCTAGAAAGCCACTCTTAGGGGGGATCCGATTTCTCTGCTTACTCCCGAATCCCCTGGCTTTAGGGAACCTCAAAGCACGGAGGCAAAGGGAAATGAAAATAAATCCCGTCTCTTTCAATAAAGCACAAAGGACTTGCGTCTTTTGGCAGGAGCCGCTCTGGCTTTTCCCAGACAGCAGATGCCTGAGCCAGGCGGGGCGAGGGGCCCGGGGCGGCTGGGAGGGAGGGAAGGAGAGAGGGAGGGAGGGAGCCTGGCTCTGTGTCCCCGACATAGCAGTGGGAGCAAGGACCCTTGATAAACACGCTTGCCACGCAGAGCAATCCGACCTGGAAAATGCCATCATGTATTTTTAATCCGCCTTCTCCTCGCTGAGTAATGAGAGGAAAATCATAAGGCTTGACTGGCATTTACAAGGAGGCTCTGAAGGAGGCCCAGCCGGGAGAAAATGAGCTCCAGGGCTCATCGCGGTTGAGCTCTGGGCCCAGGCGCCAGCCCCTCCCACAGAGGTTCTTTCTGCCTGGGCCCCGCAGAACCACTTGCCCAACGCAGCCCAGCACAGCCCTTCCTCCCAGGTGCTCCCCAAAAGGATGCATTTCTCTCTGAGAGACAAAAGGCTCCAGGGTACTAACCAGAACTAGCAGGGCGAAGGGGACTGGATGGAGGGCCTGGGGTGGACACCAGGCCTCTGCCAATTTCCGTGGTGTAAATACCCCGACACTGACCCTGACCAGTTTCAAAGGACCAACGTGATGTGGCTGAACACAGAATTGGAAACCCATCCCCCCTGGCCGGCTGCTGGCCTGGCCAAGAGCAAGTGTCCAGGGCTGTGCCTACAGCACTCGGAAGGCATTTCCAGGCCCCACCCCACCCTGTGGCCCTAAGGACCCCAAGCTCCTTGTCTGTCTGTAAATCATTCACCAGGACCACCACCGCCAGCTCCCCTGAGGTCCTGAGTTCATCGTAGTCCAGAGACGATCCTCACAGCTCTGTCAGGAGAAGAGCCGAGGCTGGCCCGCCCGGGGAGGAGCCCTTCTGGGCAGACTTTGGGGTGGTGCTCGGGAAACAAGTTCTCGGTGGGTTTTGTTTCCAGTCTCAGGAAGCCCCACGGAAGATGGGCAGACGTTTCTAAGAGAACAGAACATAACCCTGGATGCTCTTAGCCAGCCCTGGTGGGACGTTAGCTACTCCAGGCTGAGGGGTTCTCCACTAACGAGTTTGCCAGGGTGTCTCTGAGACGCAGGGCTGCTTTTATGCCTCTGTAATGGTCTCACCGAGCCTCTCTGTGCTCCAGGAATGATGCCTCTGGCAGATAATTGCCACCTCCTGTAAGGAAACCTCACCCCCCACACAGGATGGTCCCAGACACGCCACATTTGGTTTCTCGGGTATTTTTTCATGTTTTTTTTTTTTCTTTCCTTCTTTCTTTTTTAAAATGTATTTTTTATTGATTTCAGAGAGAGGAAGGGAGAGGGAGAGAGAGAAACATTAACAATGAGAGAGTCACTGACCGGCTGCCTCCTGCACGCTCCCTGCTGGGGATCCAGCCGGCATCCCGGGCATGGGCCCTGACTGGGAATCGAACCTCAGTCTCCAGGAACACAGGTCAATGCTCGACCGCTGAGCCACGCTGGCCGGGCTGTTTTTCCTTTATTATCTCCTCCCCTCTTCCTCCCTCCTCAATTCTTGCTGCCACCACCATGGGGGCTCTGTCCTGTCCCCTGGCTCCTGGCTCCCCTGGAATTAATGTGCTGTGGGTTGAAAACCACACTGTTTATACTCAAGCTCTGAGTAAGGTGACAAAGTGAGTGGACTGAGAGTGAGACCCACGCTTCTCAGTGATGAGGAGGTGGCTGGCACTGATTTGGGCTCGGGGACGCTTTTCTTTCCCCCGCCCGCTTCTTGGCAGTCTGCTGCCCGAGGTGCAGATCTGTGTAGTCTATGAGGACAGTTGGAGAATCCGGTGTGATTCGCCCAGAGGAAAAGAAGAGCTGGGGCTGTGCGGGAACATGGACCAGAAGCGAAGGCACTGGGCCCCCGGGAGCCAGACGAGGGAAAGAGGAAGGTCTGACAGGAGGGCTGGTGGCAAAAAAGGGGCACCGAGCAGAGAGGGGGAGAGGGGCTTGGAGCCAGAGGGGAGATGGCACTTGCAGGCACACGCGGGCCTCCCGTATGGGAAAAGCGCACAGTTACGGACTTAAAGGGATCAGAGTGGAATGAAATACATTTAACACACGCAGCGGAGCCCAATTCAGCCCGGCCGATTTGCACGGCATTTCAGAATCAGGCTCCACGGACATTAACTATGGACCTGAGGGCCCGGCTCTAATCCCGGTGGCCAGGCGCCTGCTTATCTCGAGTCCGAGGAGACACGTCCTCCCGTGAGGATGCAGCTGCCTGCGTGGCCTCGGGTTTGCGGGCGCTTTGCGGGCCGCGGGCGAGCTCTCGCCTGGAGAGCGGCCACGCTCCGTCTCCCGCGATTCGGGCGCCGGCGTCGGCCACAGAGCAGCACACGCTGTCATTCGGCTACGATTTTCCAAGAAAGCAAATCTCTTTGTTAAATAGCATTTCTTTCTTTCATCTTCACCTAAGGATATATTTTTTATTGATTTTAGAGAGAGAGGAAGGGAGAGAGCAAGAGAGCAAAACATTGATCGGCTGCCTCCTGTCCACACCCCAACAGGGGATCGAACCCACAACCTGGGCATGTGCCCTGACAGGGAATCAAACCTGCGGCCCTTTGGTACATGGAACGATGCTCCAACCAACAGAGCCAGGGCAAACTAGAATTCTTTATTAATGAGGAAGCCCAGAGTACCACAGAATTTATATATAGATATACCATGTATACATATATCTATCTATCTATCTATATATAGTTATCCTCATCAGAGGATATTTTTCCATTGCTTCTCAGAGAGAGTGGTGGGAGAGAGAGAGAGAAACATCGATGTGAGAGAGACACATCGATCGATTGCCTCCCGCATGCTCCCAGACCGGGCCAGGGATGGAGCCTGCAAGCCTGCAACCGAGGTTGTGCCCTTGACCCCTGCACTCTGAGCTCCATCATGTGGTCTATGATTCAATCAATCGCACCTGGGTAATGAAACCCCCATAAAAACTGCGGTGGGGGTCAGGGAACCCGGCGGGTCTCTCTGCATGTGTCACAAACTTCACATAAGGCAAACGTGGCTGGTCAGCAAGGCCCCTCCCGTAGTCCCCAAGCAGCCCTTTCTCGAAGCCAGTTTGGATGATGAATCCGGGGAGGAAATTTTCTCTGAATCTGGGTCTTCCCTGGTCCCCAAATCTGGGAAGGCCTGGAGGTGGGGCTGCCCCAGCAAAGGACAGCCTGTGATGGTGAGGGGCCACCTGGGTCAGAGGCCGCTGACTGCGCAGCTGAGTGGATGCTCAGGGAGCGGCACTGTGACAACTGAGCTGCAGGAGCCTCCCGGAAGTTGTCTGACCTTGTGGAAAAATCAATGCCCCTCTTGTGTTTGTCGCCTGAAATACTTCATCGGTGATGATCCTTCCCCAGGTGACAACACGTTTTATGACAGAGCGTGTGGCAGGCAGCCGGGCCCCTGGTGGCTGCAGACGCAGCCTGACATCCCTTCCTGTCGTTATGGATGAGCCTCACCTGCGGGGGCTGGGAGGCGGGCGCTCTGCAGGGCGCCGGGAGGAGCCTGGATGCCACAGCCCTTCCCAGAGGAGACGGGTGGGGAAGTGAGAGGCTGGATTCCCAGAGCGTCAAAGCCGATGTCAGGGTGGCTGGGCCCACCCCACGCTTTGTGGGAGCTGAGGCCTGGAGAGAGGGGGTCCCCCGGGAGATCTGGAGGAGAGAGGCCGAGGTCACGCTGCCGTCAGGAGAGGGCAAAGCCCACATGCCGGCTTCTCTCTTCTAGCTCAGCTCAGGATTTTTTCTGTTCTTCTGTGAGCCTTTTAAAAACGGTCCCTGCCTCCTGCCTCCCCCGCTTTCCTTTCCACAAACATCGGAGAGCCTTCCACACACCGGGTACTCCCTGTGTTTATTTACTCAGCCTGGTGTGCAGACAGCCTCTGGGGCTGTCAAAGGGGACAGCAACCAGCAGTGTCATTCTCCCAGGGTCCTACCTGCCTCGCTCACCCTGTCCCCTGTTAGAGCAGGGCCTCGGCGACCCAGTCAGGGCCTGGGCCAGAAAGGGTCACCTGCAGGGCTGGGACAGGCCAAGGTCAGATGGCTTCTCTGGGTCATCCCTGGGGAAGGGCAGGAGTTCCAGGCCGCAAAGGGCTGTTGCCATCGGCCTGGCTCCTGGGCACCACGCTCCTCCCCGGGCAGGCGCCGCACCTCGCAGCCATTTAGAGTCTTAGAGTCCAGGAGGGGACACGTGACTCCCGGGCACCTTCCGCCTCAGGACTATCCTGGTCGTGAGAGAAAGGGGAGGCCCAGGCACCCAGGTTCCTGTCTTCATCGTCTGACTGGCTGCCACAGCTCCTCTGCCTGCCGTCTGGACCTCTTTTTACTCTGCCTGTGTCGCACGGCCTGGCTAAACTGACACAGAGGTCGCATCCAGCCTAGTCACTCCTTGGCTAGGAGATCTAAGGCAGAGGCCCCTTGTTACTTGGAGAGGAGACTCAGCTTTTCTGTGCCCATCAGAGAGCAGAGGGCAGGATGGGGAAGGAGGGGGGCCCCAGCCGGCCAGGAGCCTCCCCCCTCCCCCCCTCCCTCTCAGCCCTTCCCCCTGGGCTGACCACTGAGTCTTCCTCAGATGGAGATGTCTCACAGGACAGCCTGGTCCTGGGAGGAGCCAGGACCCAGCCAGCAATTACTCAACTCACCACTTAACAGGAAAATCCCCGAGCCCGGGAACTGTCGCTCCGCCAGCTAGCAGCTCCCCAGGGAGCCAAGGTTCTGGGGGTGTCACAGGGAGGGTGGGATGGGAAGGCTCCCCCAATGAGGGGGCTGTGCCAGTTCTGTGCTGTCCCATTCCCCTCCACTTCATTGGGGCTGGCACATGCCAGGATCCTGCTTTTGGCAAAGGGAAGCAAGGTTGCTGCTGCTGAGTTAATTAAGGAGAGGAGGAGGCAGGTGGGTGGGAGTTGGCAAGCCCGGTGGTCATCAGTGCCAAGTGTCCAACACAGTGCCCACACGCCAGGTCCTGGGAGGGTGGGAGATGGGGGGATGGGACCCCTCCGAGAGTAACGCCAGCTGTTTGGAGGTCAATGCACCCCTCCCCCTGACTGCCTGCACCTGTCAACCCCACAGATGGGACTGTCTGTCCCCATGGCCGGCACTCATCAGGCACATCCTGGAGGAAGGAGACCCAGGGCCCACTGAGAGCAATCAGTAATAAGACGACAGGCTCTTCTGCCCCCACGTGGGGAAAGACTGGAGCGCACACTTCACCGAAGAAGATACACGAATGGCGAGCAAGCAGGTGACACAATGGGACCGCCAGTGAAACCTGCCACAAGACCAGAATGCTGAAACGGTATTTCACACGCACGTACTTGGTATGGACAGCAAAGCGACTGAAGTTCAAAAGACTGAGAACACAAGTCTGAGTGATAGCGTGAAACAGCTCCCACATGCTGTGGAGGGAACGGAAGGCAGGGCAGCCACAGCTGGTGCACGCTGGCGGTTTCTTGTGGAGTTAACATGCACTCGCTGAAAAACGCGGCAGCTCCACACCTCAGTTATCACCCAAGAGGAATGAAAACGTACACCCACGCAAAGCTTTGCCTGTGAATATTTATAGCACATTACTTATTATAGCCACTAACTGGAAACAGTTCAAATTTCCATTAACTAGTAAATGGGAAAATTTCAGGGTGGGGCAAACAAAGGTTTGAGTACACAAAAACAAAAAGTTTATTCTTGTATTGTTATTTATTAATTATTGTATTATTTTCCATACAAACCACAGTAAACCTACTTTTGCCCCACCCTGTGTAGTGTAGTCATAGAATGGAATACTACTCAGCAATAAAAATAGTGACTATTAATATTAGTACTTGCAACATGTATAAATTTCAAAAGCCTAGGTAATAAACCTTCAATACATTGTGACTATTTTTGTTTTAAGTAATCAATTGGTCTTTAACAAAACTGAAACCTATTAAAATAGTTACATTATTTTATATTTTGCATATATTTGCCACTTCTGATCATTGTGATTCCTCTGTGTAGATTCAAATTTTCATGTGATACCATTTTCTGTTTGCCTGAAGGACTTCGTGAAAATTTCTTATAGTGCTTGTATGTTGGCAATTAATTCTCTAAGCCTTTGTAGGTCTGGAAAAAGTCTTTATTTTAAAAAACGATATGATCTTTAATTTTAAAAACTACTTCCACAGGGTATAGAATTCTAGGTTGATAGGATTTCTTTTTGTAATTTGAGGATTTTATTCCACCATCTTCTGGCTTGCATTGTGTCTGATGAGAAGTCTGCCGTCATCCTTAACGTGCCCCCCCCCCCCCCCCCCCGGCTGCTTTTAAGATTGTTATTTTTTTATCACTGGTTTTCCACAATTTGATTATGATGTGCCTTGGTTTGATTTTCTTCATGTTTTCTTTGTTTGAGCTTTATTGATCTTCTTGGATCTGTACTTTATAAATTTCATTCAATTTTGAAAATTTTTGGTCATTAATTTCCTTAACTATTTTTTCTGTCCTGCCTTCTCTCTCTGCTCCTTTAGGAACTCCAATTATACATATCTTCCCCTGCTGATGTTATCCTGCAGCTTCTCATTGGTGCTTTGTTCATTTTTTTTTTTTTTTCCAGTTACTTTCCTCTATATATTTCATTTTGGATAGATCCTATTCCTACGTATTTATGTTTATTATACTTTTCTCCTTCTGTGTCTAATCTGTTGTTAATCCTATCTGGGATATTTTTCTTCTCAGATATTGAATTTTTTACTTCTAGAAGTTCTATTTGCCTTTAAAAAATATATCTTCTATTTCTTCTCTTCATCATGCTCATGCTTTCCTTTTTTAAACATATAAGTTATATTTATAGTAGCTGCTTAAATATCCTTGCCTACTAAATTTATTAGGTGTATAATTGCTGGGTCTGTTTCTATTAACTGCTTTTTTTCATGTATGAGAGCTGTTTTCTGCTTCACATGTCTGGTAATTTTTTATCAGATGCCAGACATTGTTAATTCCTGTGCTTATTCCTTTAAATATTTTTGCACTCTTTTCTGGTTCATATTAAGTTACTTGGAAAAGAACTTGATTCTTTTTTTGAAGGATCATTTTTAAAGCTTTGTTTCACAGGTTTAGAACAGCCTTTAGTCCAGGGCTAATTTACTTTCTGAAGCAATACCTTTCTGAGAACTCTGCTTGATAGTCCCTGCACTGGGAGATCTTTCTACTGGCTTTTGGACACATGAGCTATTCCTGGGCTCTTGTGAGCTCCTCGGATTGTTCCTGCTACTTTCCTTCCATGACCTCATAATCTCTCACATGCAGGCACTGGTCAGTATTCAGCCCAAAGCTTCAGGTGGACCTTCTGAAGATCTCTGAGGACCTCTGGGGTTCTTTTTTTTCCTGTGTGCAGCTCTGTCCCATCCAGTACTCTGCTCCACAAACTTTACCTGTCTTGGCCTTCCTGAAGTCTGAACACTATCTCCACAGCTTTATGAGTTCTCTGGATGCTGTGTAGTTTCCCCCTTCTTGTACTGTGGCCTGGAAACTCTCCAGGTTAAGAGCTGGGGGACTTGTAGGTCTCACCTCATTTTCTTCCCCCCTCTCTCAGAGATCACTTTTCTGTGGTGCCTGTTGTCCAATGTGTGAAAACTGTTGTTTCAAATATTTGGTCTATTTTTAGTTAAGGCACGAGAGTCAATGCTTACTCCATTGTGGCCAAAGCCTTGGTGTTTACAGTTTAATGGAGAGAAATAGCGGGTACATTCATATTGAAATACAAAGTGCTATAATGTCCTCAGAGCAGCAAAAGCAAGTGCTGCAATTGCTTATAGAAAGAGAAGATGCCTTCTGCCTGTTAGTGAAAGGTTTTGTCACTGAGAACACATTTTTCTCTACCACACTAACTGCATCATAACAACCCCCACTCTCTCCTGAATTCTGGGCCCTTATCCATGCAACTATGTCGGGTTCATCTCTACTTGGATATGTCACCAGCACCTCAAGCTGCAAGTCTGAATACACCCATGTTTCTTTCAAAGTCCTGTATCTTCAGGCTCTCTTTCTCTGCTGCTAGCTAGTGGTCCTTTGAGATTGAACTCTTTGTCACCTCCATCAGAAAGTGTTCCTAACGTCTCCCAGCCTCTCCTCATCTTTCCCACCACAGCCACAGCCACAGCCTGCACTGGGTCACCCAGCCGCCTTCTCTATCCTACCCTGTGTCTGTGTCTTGGGATCCTGTGAGCCCCATGAGGGCAGGACAGTGTATATCCTGGGTTATTCTAATTCTTAGCAGCACATAACCGAGGTTCAATAAATGTTTCTTAAATAAATGGTCTCCCTGGCTGGGCTTGGCCCATCAAATGGTTGCTGCTACATACATCCACTCGGCCTGTACCCTGAACCTGCTCCCACTCCCCAACCCTCGCATGGTGACTTCTTTTATTTTAACTACTGGGTCGGGGAGGGGGTATATGGAGACAGAGAGGGGATAGGAAATTTCATCAGGTGGGGCCTGTCCTTCTGTGATATCTGGCCCCTACAGAAACACTCTGCATGTGTGTTTGTGTGCATACACATTTGTGTGCTTGTGTTTATGTATCTGTGTGTGTATAACTGTTTGTGTGCGCATGTGAGTTTGTGTGTATGTGTGTGAGCCTAAGCAATGTATTTTGTTTGGGTCTTTTGGTTCTTTTTTTTTTTTTTTTACAGCACATTTCCCATCCCTTTACCCCACCATACCCCCAGATGCCAGCAGCAGGGCCAAGAACTGCAGAGTCTGAGGGGGAGGCAGGAGCCCTGTCCAGGGTAGGTCTCCTGAACTCAGAGCTGTGACAATAGGAAGTGAGAAGTTATCTGGGAAGAAGCTCTAATAATAAATAAACCCAGCAAAGTTAGTCCAACTCAAATGTGAAATGTTCAAAACAGGGAGCGGGTGTCTAGTTCCCTGTGGAGACACACAGGCAGGGGCGGCCCAGTCCCCTCCCCCAGGCCTGCCTGCCCCTCCACCCCCGGTCAGCACGCTCATCTTTAACGGGGGACAATGCCAGTTCTGGCCCTCTGGCCTCACCAGACTTGAGGTTGGCTGCTGTGGACACATTTTGTAAACAGCCCCGGGCTGGACACATGTAAGGAATTAGGGAATTATTTCTCTGGATTCTGGCCCCAGAAGCCAGGCCCTGAGACATGAAGTAATGCTGGGGGTTTCTGCAGAAAGGAGTCTGGGGAGGGTGGGAGGAAGTGTGGCGAGATGAGAGACAAAGACAGACAATGGAGTCAGACTTTGCCTTGAGATTTTTATCATAAGATGGGGCCTGGTTGCCCTCCCTGGGCACTCCCTGTCTCCTCCTCGGCCTCCTCGGCTGCCCTCAGTCCTTCCCATTGTTCCGGAGCCACACATGCCGCTCCTTTCCGGAGGCCGCCTCCCCTCCCTGGGACTGAAGGACTGGGCCCTTGGGTGAGGGGCACTAGGGGGTCGAAGTGACCAAGAGGCTGGGGAGGGGCTGCCACCCTGTGCCAAGCACTCAGTAGAATCACCCTGTTCCTTTTTGAAAGTCAAAACCCCTCTTCAGGCTCCCCCACCCACCCTGGAGCCCCTGTATTATCCTTAGGCCATTTGGTAGTTGTTGCTATGGAGACTACAAGCAAAATGGCATGCAAATCAACACAGGCAATAACAGGGGGGGCGGGAGGAGGGGCGCCAAGGCCGCGGGGAGGGCAGGATCCCCCCCAATGTGGGCTCAGGTTCAGCAGAGCCCATTGGAAGGAAGGGCTGGGGAGGGTCCGGGCACAGGTCATGGAGGTTCCAGTCCAGACTTAAGCCCCTGTCCCAGGTGGCGGATCACTGCAGAGAGAGGCTGGTTAACACGCCCCCCCCCCCCAGCCTCAAGCATTAACAGGGTCTGGGGGTGGCACAGGGCACTCGGATGAGGAGCTGGTCTTGAGCCCTTCAAGCCCAGGTCCCAGGGGCTCCGTGATCCCCCCCCCCGCCCCCCATGGAAACAATCTGCAATGCAAAGAGGCCACGGGACAGCGTGATGTTTGAGGGAAAAACCGCAGCCCCCAGAATGTAAATGCCTGCGACTGCGGCTTCTTGATTGAAATTCGGACTGACTCTGCGGAACGGAGACTTTTGGGGCTTTTCCCTTTTCCCTAGAGGTTCCCCAGTCAGGGCTGATCAAAGCCCCGGCAAATGTGCTCCGATCAGCTCCATGAGAGCAGAGCCCCAGGACGCTGGGCTCCGAAGCCCCACCGACCCGCTGTCGCAGTCTGAGCCTGGGAATGGCACCGAGGCTCCCTCAGACAGACGGCTATGAGACAGGGGCGGGCGCTTAGTGTGGGACCCCCCCCCCCCCCCGAGCCTGGTCCTCATAGCCAACATTGTAGGCCTCACATATCTCTGCCCACAGAGGAGGAGACGGAGACCCAGCCTGGTCATTTCCCTGAAGGCTTGGAGCTGGCAAGTGGCCAGGCAGGACCTGAACTCAGGTCCCTCCCTCTCTGGCCCATCTCCCTGCTTCCTCATTCACAGGACTTGTTCTGCGGGACCAGACCCTGAGAAGGGGGGCTCCACACACGTGCAGCTGGTATTCTTAGCACCGTTTTTACAAGTGAGGCTACTGAGGCTCAGGGGCCGTCATTTAACTCCACACACCCTTATTGAGCACCGGTCTGTGCCGGGCCCACACTCCGTTGTGAGTACCCGGGGTGTCACCTGCACCCCGCCTGCCACAGTGCCTGCTCTGCCCAGGGCTACGTGGTTCATTAAAGGCAGGTTCGGCTCCAAACGCAGAGCAATCAGCCCTTCCTGGATGTTGTTCTTTCCCTGGCAGCACACGCAGTGAATTTAGTTTTATGCCAGATGTATGACATTTTACAGATGATCTCCCTGGGCCCTCACCAGGCGCTCTGCGTGGTGCACGAGGCGAGTGCGGCCTCCCTGGTTACAGACAAGGGAGGAGGCCCCACAGCCAGCGAGTGGGGCTGCAGGACAGGCCTCAAGTCCCGGGCAGGCTGCTCCCCCACTCCTGAACCAGTGTCTCCACTATTAGTGTCCTCACCCCCACTGTCCCCCTGTATGGGCTCCGTATTTGTATTTGTATTTTTTTAAATATATGTTTTTATTGATTTCAGATAGAGGAAGAGAGATAGAAACATCCATGAGGAGAGAGAGGCATTGATTGGCTGCCTCCTGCACGCCCCCTGCTGGGGATGGAGCCCGCAACCCAGGCCTGTGCCCTGACCGGGAATCGAACCAGTGACCTCCTGGTGCATGGGACACTTATCCAACTGAACCACACTGGCTGGGCTGGGCTCCGTATTTTTAAATGTGCTGCCTATAAAACTGAATATATTAAGTGTGAATGTGTTTCCCCATTTTTATGAAGCAACGACACTCCTCCTGTGAGTGTCAGCTCTCACTCAGTGTCCAGGCCCAGGCAGAGGTCAGGACACCTTAGAGCTTGGGCTCCGCTGGAGAGGTCTCTGCTCGCTTCAAAATCGTGCGCACCTCCTAGTGCCAGGCACTGTTAGAGGCTTAAAATATGTCAGGAGCAAAACAAGACCCCAGAGTTTATGTTTGGGGGACAGGAGGAAGAATAAATGTGAGAAATATGCAGACTGTAGCCTGGCGGGCGTGGCTCGGTGGTTGAGCGTCGACCTATGAAGTCTCGGCACAGGCCCGGGTTGCGGGCTCGAACCCCAGCAGGGGGCGTGCCGGAGGCAGCCGATCAATGACTCTCCCCCTTGATGTTTCTGTCTCTGTCTCTCCCTCTCCCTTCCACTCTCTGAAATCAATCATATTTTTTAAAAAAATGCAGATTGTAGATGGCAGGTTAGAAGATGACAAATGCTATGGAGGCCGACTGAGCGAAGTGAGGAGGGCTGGAGCGTGTGGGGGGGGTGGTTAGAGCAGGGGTTCAGGACAGACCTGCCGCTGGCATTTTAAAATATTGGAAATAACTCAGACCTCCTCAGGTTTCAGGGAACCCCACGTTGGTCACCCCTGGACTATACATATACCCGGCCTGGAAGCAGACATAACACCAGGATCTCGTGCCCTGGGTTCAGATCCTGCCTCCAACTCCTTTTTTTCAGAGACTGCGCCTTTAAATGTGCCCCACGAGTCCTGTACCAGGTGCAGGGTGGGACAAAGGCCAAGAGCACCTGGCCCACTTTGGGGCTCTCTCGGGTAGGGACGCCCCAGTCGCGGCTGTGCACCGACGCCGAGCGGAGCGAGCGTCCGCCCCGGACGGCTGAGAGCGGCACAGCCAGCGGGGAGGCTAAGTCCAGGCGGGCGATGTATTTCGCTCCTCGTGCCGATTCTGAGTGACGGCCGAGAGTCCCCGATCCTTTACCGAGAATGGCTGGGGGTGGCTGAGGCCCAGTCACTGAGGTAGGCGATGTTAGCCTGGCACAGCAAAGCAACCCATCCCGGCGCTGAGGAGGGACGGGCTGTGAAGCACCCCACGGTTGCCACCCATCGGACGAGGCCCCTCCGTAACGCCTCGCTTCCCCTGTTAGCCACTGCCCTGCTCTCCCCGGGAGGCCGCCGAGGCCTGGCCACCCTCCCTGCACAGTGCCCGTGCTCCCCGGGCCCCACCCCCGTGAGGAACTGCGCCCTGCGACCCTGGACGTCAGCAGCGACAATGATCCCTGGGCCAGGGTTGTCTGTGGTTCATCTTAGGGAGTAGCCGTTATTGCCACTCCAAAACCTGGGACCTTCCACTCCAGGGAAGGCCAGGCCCCTCTCCCGTCCTAGAACTCTCCGTGACTAGGTGGGTGCGAGGCAGTTTCTTGGGGTAGAGCAGGGACCTGGTGCCCTCACTGGGGCTGCTCTGCCACAGTGTGACCTGCTTTTCCCAGGCAGCAGCAGCAGCATCTGAGCTCTGCAAGTTTCCCGGGGGGCAGGTGTCTAAGACCGTCCTACCTCAGAGAGGCCACCCTGGTGTTCCACCCCAAACACATGCACACATGTGCACACATGCACACACACACACGTTCACAGGCACACACACATGCACCTGCTCGCATGTACACACAGGTGCACATATCCACATGCATACACATGTATGCACATACACACTCACAGGCACAAACATGCATGCACACAGTTCACACTCGTGTGTGTACACATGTGCACACATATGCACTCACATGCACACATCCACACACACACACCTGGGGTGGGCAGAGGCGGGCTGACTCTGGGGGGCAATGACGGCCAGTCCTCTCCCCTTGGTGACAGAATGCCCCCCCCATTCCTTATGCTGTGGCCCAGCAGATGCAGCCACTTCAGTTACCCGTGGCTGCGGTGGCCTGGGCTCTGGGCTCCTGCCCCCGGGGAGCCAGGCCTGGTCTGCAGCGAGGTGTGGAGAATGGAGCGGCTCCAGTGCTAACGACACTCCCGGAGCAGCCCGAGCCCACTCGATGGCTCTTTAATTATCTGGGATGAGAGCGCGGTCCTCCCCTCTTTATGTTCTGCTGGAGGAACCTGGGGCACCCGTTAATTACCTGATCCATATGTAAAGTGTCACGTGTAATTTTCCCAGAGCCAAAGGGCTCTCCCTCCAAGGCCGGCTCCTCTGTCAATAATGACGTGAGGGGAGGGAGGACCTGGGCTCTGGAGGAGGACCCCTGAGCCGGGATCCTGCCAGGGCCAGGTGCTGGCCCGGCTGAGGGCTCCACCCGGGCTGACCGAGCACCAGGCCCCAGGGGCCTCCGAGCGGCAGAAAAGGAAGGAAAGGCCCAGACACAGAATTAAGAGTCTGGTAAAGGGCCTTTCTCCATCCACCAGAGCCCGCCGAGGAGCGATGAGTGACAACTCAAAGCAGGACAGGAGATAAGCTCATGCTACAGCATGAAGGGCGCGGGTTAGATGAGAAGAGGGACTGTCCCGTGGGAGGGGGAGTCGCAGACCAGTGACTCCCCACAGCAGGAGCAGGACGCGCCGCTGGGAGAGAGTGCGTGTCCCGGAGACCGAAATGCCCAAGACAGCAGCTAAAGGACCACGTGGTAGGAAGGTCATCTCACCAACAGCTTTACAAATGTGCCCAGGGACGTGGGGGCAGGGGAGCAGAGAAGGAGACAGAGACAGAGACAGAGAGACAGAGAGATACAGATGCAAAGGCTTAATTTTACGCTGACCATGGGCTTCACCCACTGAAAACATCTTAACCTCTAACCAGGTCTCCAGGGGCCCAGTCATGCTCCCCAGGTGGATTCATCACACGCTGGTGGCTTTGAGCCTGGGCTCTGGAAAGGCTGAAGGGACAGGAGAAAGCAAAGGCACTTGGTTAAGCCCCGGCCCCCACCCCAGCCAGATTCCCTTCGCCCGACAGAGGGGGGTGTCCCTGGGCGGATTCCCAGACCTTGGGTGTGAGCTGGCCTGCGGCCTGGGCAGCCGGTGTGAAACGGGGAAACCTTTCCAGCGGGATGCGCTCCGATGGCTGCACCCGGGCAGGGAACAGGGTCCCAGTCAGGCCCACGGGGGCGGCCAGCTGCCAGGACAGAGCTGCTCCCATCGCCTTCCACCCACCCCGCCCACCCGGCTCTGAGGCTCCCTGACCCCCAGCTGCTGGAGCCCCTGCTGCCAGGCTTCCAGCATGTTCCAGGAAGAACCGTGGTAATTCTGCCTTCACGGGACCCGACAGCCCCCTAGCAGACCCTGTCTTAGCTGGGCCTGAAACGCAGACAGTTTGGGGAGGGGCACTTCAAGAAAAAGAATGGAAAGTTACAAATGGCAAAAGGGGACGCGTCCTGTGGCTTCTGTGTCATTCCCGGGTGCCCTGCTCTGGTCTGCGGAGCCCTGGACACCTGGCGCAGGCTTGGCACACAGATGGGACTGATCTGGACCGACTCCGCTCTCGGCTTCAGAGGGCAGCGAGGTGGCCCAGCCAGTGACCTCATCCCATCCCCGAAGTCCCCTGGGTGCCACAGCTCAGGGCTGACACTTCCAGGGATTGGAAACCTGTACCAGGGGCCACAGTCCACCTGTCAGGGACCTAATGCAAGGACCCCACAGCTCTCTGCTCCCACCAGCCTGTTCCCCAGACCCTGGTCCTCCCTGGCCCTAAAGTGCTCATGTACACACACACACACACACACACACACACATGCACACACGCACACACACACACACACACACACACGGCCCTCATACACACACACACACGCACGCACACGTGGCCCTCACCTGCGTTGAGCCTCTCAGGGTGGGTTGCCCAGGTTTCCTGGCAGCCCTAGACCCCAGACCGGGGAAGCCGATAGCCCTGCCACACCCCGACTCCCACAGACACGGACAAGTCAGTGTCCCCTCCCTGGTCACTCTCCCCCAAGCCCCTGCCCCCCTCAGCCCCCCCCCCACCCGGTGCTCCTCAGGCAGGGGTGGCCAGGAGGGTGGGGAGCGGCATCCTCGCCATCTCCTGCCCTGGCCTCTCGCCGCCTCTCCCCTCCACCCCGGGAATCTCCCAGCCTCTCCCGCCCCCTCCCTCCGCCTTTTCCCCTCATTACATCTTCTCACATCTTCTGGAATGAAAAACAATTCTCTCCTGCCACCTACTCGCCCCTCCCAGCCGGTTAAGACCATTGTATTAAATAGCGAGGGTCCCCAGCGTCCCTTTGTGGGTCTCCGCAGCCTGGCCGGTGCTCATTTTAGAGCCGGAGCCCGAGGTCGGGGGCCCCTCCGCGGGCTTAGATCAATCTCCCCCACAGCCCAATTCTGACAAATCTCCAGTCCGAGTGCCCTTTGTTGTATTTTCTTTGTTTGAAATATGGCAGCGACCGCCTCCGTGCCAGGCTCTGCACCTCTGCATATTAAATCACGGCCCTGATTCCCAGGGAGGGGAGGGGAGGGAGGGGGGCCTCCTCCCTGCCTGCCTGGCTGTGGGGGGAGCCCCCCATCCCCTCCCTGCCCCTCCCCCTCCGCCCAGCCTACCCTGGCGGCTCCCACGGTGGCAGTGGCAGTTCATTGTCCTTTGTTCTCTGCTGCCTGCTGGTCCTGTTCACCTTCCTGAGGAGCATTAGTCTCTGCTCCCGAATCATTTATTCTTATAACTTGATGAGATCAAAAGGCATCGTACGGTCCCCCAAGCAGGGGCAAATGGGTAAACGGGGATGGCGGAAGGCTCCAGGAGGGGGCGCTCAGCCAGCCGCGCGGGGGGAGAAGGGCTGGGGTGGGGGGCCGCTCCCCTCTGCCCTCTAGGCCCTGCCGCACCCTGCTGGGCTCGTTCCTGCCCCGTCCACCCTCTGGGACCCCCCCTACCCCCCCCATGAGAGGTGACTGTACCCCATCGCTCCATTCTCTCTCCTTACGTCACGTCCACCCAGAACCCGAGAAGCTGAGCTTATCTGGAATAAGAGTCTTTGTGGGTATGACCAAGGTAAGGATGGAGATGAGCTCACCTGAATTTAGGGGGGGCCCTAAACACAATGACGAGGGTCATTAGGACAGAGAAGGACCCAGGGGACACAGAGAAAAGGCCACCTGAAGACAGAGGTGGACAGGAGGTGATGAGGCCACAAGCCAAGGAGCACCAGGGCTCGCTGGCCACCGGCAGAGAGCAGGGGGCCTGGACCGGGCGTTCCCCCAGGGCGCCCGCCACCCCGGCTGTGAGCAGGGCCTCGCCCGCTGCTTTCTCGCTCCCGCGAACCTCCTGCACCCCGAAGACGAGCCCTGCCCTGCCTCTGAGCCCACAGACTGGCGGACGGGACTCATGCTGCGATCAGGGAGGGGCCGCTCCAGAGGGCCCGGTCTCCAGGCAGAAACCCCTCATTTGGAGCAAAGGCCAGGGTGCTCCCCGAGGACCCGGCGCCTGCAGAGGACCCTGTGGGCGCGGGTCCGCCGCACACACCTAATCACAACCCGGCCGCCGCACCAGGACACGCGCTAAACCGTCACGTCTATTCTTTCCCGTGGGAGGGGGGTGGGCTTCTTAAAGACAGAGATTTTAATCTAAGCTCTAAAACTGTGACTGAGCAAGACGTAATGCTGACAATTAGCCCGGACAAACAGCTAATGGCCCTGGTAGGGGATTTATGCCGGCTCCCTGCAGCCAGGGGGCGGGGCAGCCCTTCGAGAAGCCGCCAGTGGAGGCGGCCAGGCCCACAGCCCGCCACGGCCTGGCAGGCGGAGCAGGGCTGGGGACAGCCACCCAGCCACCGGGCCCCTGGCCATGGCCGGAGGAGCTGGGGTGACAGACTGCGGCTGTCTGGTTCTCAGGAAAGGAGAGTCTGGCCTCCTCTCCGAGGTGGACTGATACAGCAAACAGGACCCGGGCCTTCTAGGGGTTTAAGGGCTGCTGGGTCCCTGGGGGGCTGTGTGGGCTGGCTCATCTGCTGTGCCTCAGTTTCCTCACCTGTGAAATAGGGGGTGCGTACCCAGGAAAGGCCTCGGAGGATGCAGACGAGGCCTCTCTCTCAGGTCCTGGCCCATGTAAGGCTCCAAGGGACGGTCTCTGCTCCTGAACTGAGAGCACCCTTGGGCCCCCAGCACCCGTGTGCCCGGTGCTCGGACATCGGCACGAATGGGGGTGAACTGACTGACGTCTGGTCTTTAGACCCCCCCATATTCTCCCAGACGGCGCAGCCTTGCCCAGCTGGAACAGAGTGGGATGGGTGAGGGATGGACGGGTGAACAGACAGACGGACGAGTGGTGCACGGGTGAGCCTGCATGTCCTTCCGTGGCCGTGCTCGTGGCCGCCCAGGCTGGCCTGTCAGCACACCCCGCAAACCTGTATTAGCAAACGGCTTCAAGCAGAGACAAATGTCCATGAAAGGCAGTTTGTTGGTCCAAAATAATTGCCTCCGATCAGGATGCGTTAAAACCGAGGCGTAACGAGGGCTCTGGTTACCTGACGATTTATGTACCTGACAGGCCGTCCTTCCCACCACAACACATTTGCATAAGACGCCGAATGGCTGCAGCTTCAGCGGACCTGACGATGCACCGTGAGTCCAACCCCGCTTCTCTGGAGACAGACAATGGGCCGAACAGAAACACCTGTGCTCCCGGTGCTCCGTCTTTATTAACGGACGCGCGGGGAGGCAGAGCTCGAGCCGCACGGTCGCCCGGCGCGGAAAGCCCACCCCGCACCGGCGGCCGGCGGCCCCCGCCATCCATCTTCCTCCTGCCCGGGTGTCAACGCCCCGCTTCCGATGCGGAACAAAGCTCGTGGCCGAGGCGCTGGTGCTGCTGCGACCGGCGTCCTGGCCTCTCGGTGCCACTTTGCATGTTCGGCGACGACGCTGTGGTTGAGAGCCTCGGTTTTCTCGGTTCAAATTCTTTGCTCTGTCCACAGAAAAGATGGCTCCGTGCTGGGAGAGGCTCCCGCGGGGCGGTGAACGCTGGCTCCCTGGCTCCCTGGCTCTGGGCTGCAGGCTGCAGGCAGGGACCGGCCCTTCTCCCTCCGGCGGCGCCAGCAGGAATCAACGGGAGGTGGCACTGCCATCTGCTGATGTGAACGCTCACATTGCCCCGGGAAAACTAAGGCCAAGGCCAAGGCCAAGGCCGAACTTGTGGGGAGATGCTCAGCCTCGCTCAGAATTAAAGAAATGCAAATTAAAAGGATAACATAAGATTTTTTTCACCCATCCAACTGGCAAAATTGCACATCCTTTCAGTGGCCAGCCCCCAATAAGGAAGGGACAGGCGGAAAGGATACAGACCCACAGGCCAAATGGGAGGGTTGTAAATTAGTTTCAGTTGTCCTTACCACGGTTTTCTAGAATTTGTGCAATAACACGTACGTTCTGTGCAACGGTGGAAAAACCTCCCAAGTAGTTACGGTCCCGATGTTCACAGATTCTTGCCATTATAGTGAGACTCAGGAAACGGAAGAACATAAACAGAGCTACGGAGAGATGCGGCGCAAGGTGACTTGTCAGAAGCGCCGCACAGACCTGCGCGTTCAGCCAGGAAGGCGGGAGACCAGGCGGGGGAGGCGCGGCTCCCGGGGGACGGCTGTGGGAGAGCATCTGTCCTTCTGCACTTTCCAAAATGTTACCCAAGACACACACCACTGTGGAAACCACCAACCGGGACCTGCTCAGAGAGGACTTTCTGGAACCTTCCCCGGGCAACGGCCCAGCCCTCGGGGAGGAAGCGCCCCCAGCCCCCGCTCCATGTTCATTCGCAGCCCCGCTCACCCCCCCGGGCGCCCGTTTGCCGGCGGGGCTTTGCCTCTCTCCCCGCCGGACTGTCGTCCGCTCCAGGACAATGTCCGGCACACGACAGGCGTCCCGTTGGCTGGGCGGGTGGTTAGACGGATGGAAAGGCAGGTGGACAGAGGAGGGAAGAGCTATGGTCACAGGAAACAGGCGGACGGCATCAGAAATGGGCTTTCTCACCCCGATAGGTACCGAGTCCCGGCGATGTGCCAGTCGCTCTGCTGGGTGCCGGGGCACAGGTGTGCTGCTTGTCCCCGAGTAACACGGCCCCCAGGGAATCTGGCCCAGGGTGGGGCGCGCAGCAGGTGGGGAGCTAAGTTATTAAGTGATTTATTATGGGTCAAGCTTTACGTACATGATCTCATTTAATCTTCTCAAGGCCCCTGTAAGACTGACAGTGTGAGACACGTTTCTCACACGGAAGGGGGTTCCTTATAAGACGGAGGAGACCGTGAGAGCTGATGTGCGAATGAAGGGGCTTCATCAGGCCGCTGGAGTGGTCCCGGCAGGAGAGCAGAGCCTTCACCCCGAGTCTGCGGCGACCGGAACTGGGAGAAAAGCTGAGATTCCCCAGGCACTCGGCAGGCGGGGAGACAGACCCCGCTGGGCTCTCGAGGCAGAGAACAGAGCCCGGTCCTGGCTGCTGGGCGGCCCCGTAAAGCCCCGCCTCCCTCGCAGCTGCTGAGCATTGAAGACTCCATGTTAATGACCCAGCAATGTCCTCATGTGGTGCCCCAGACATCTCAGCACCCAGTGGGACTTGGTACCTGAGTCATCATGAGGGTGGGGGGCAGTCAGGGAAGAGAGAGGCAGAATCAGGGTCACCAGCGGGGGCAGTGGGGTGAAGGAACCTGCAGGAGCTGGGATTTGGGGAAGAGACCTCGCCTGGGGGACGGGGAACCACCAGACGCTAGGGAAGGAGGGCTTGGGCCTGGGGTCTGGAATCTTTTGGCTGATGTGATGATATTCATCGTAAAGTGTGGGCTCCACGCCAGGCCGGTGTGGCTCAGCAGCTGAGTGTCCACCCTTGAACCAGGAGGTCGCCGGTTCGATTTCTGCTCAGGGCACATGCCTGCGTTTTGAGCTCCATCCCCAGCAGGGGGCGTGCAGGAGGCAGCCGATTGATGTTTCTCTCTCGTCCATGTTTCCATCTCTCTCTTCCTCTCTCTTCCTTTCTCTCTAAAATCAATAAAAACATATTTTTTAAAAAAGGGTAGGCTCCAATCCTGTTTCTCCAAGAAACAGACCTTGGCTTTGACACCGGGCCCCTCTGGGAGCTGGGACCACTCCCCCGGGGGGTGGGGAGACGTCGATGCCGGGCAGAAACAAAGGGAGACAGCGGCTCACACCCCAAGGGCGCGGGGAGTCTGTTTCTCACCCTTCCCATTCCTGTTTCATATTTCAGTTAAAAAATAACGATGGCGATTTCAGAGCAGTCTCCCCTCCTCGGTAATTACCGAATTAACACATGCTAGCAGGCAGCGCCCAGCAGCACGCTGTGATGAATGCCTGGGACAATTAGATGCAGAGCCTTCCCCCGGCGTGAACCTCCTTAAACAGCCCAGACAGTGTCCTGCGCACGCCTCCCTTCCCCTCCAGTTAATGGGATCTGACGCTTGGCTTAATGGGCGGGCCCCACGGGTCAGAGCCGTGACTTCCCCACCCAAGCTGGGAAACCAGAAAATGAGCCCAAATTAACTCATTCAGCTGATGCACCACGGAGTCGTGCCCGGCCTGACGCTGGCTGTCCCAGGAGCAGAATGAGTGACCAGTGAGGCACCCGGGGAGGAGGGCAGGCTAGGTTCTCATGGGTGGTCCTGCACTCGGATGGTGGGAGACGAGACTTACGCTGAACGGCTGGCTGGCTGGCTGGCGAGATTGAGCTGAAAGCTGAAGATTTCCCAGCTCGAAAAAGGGGACTGGGTGTTGACTAGGAGGTAACAGGAGCGAGAGCAGGAGTCTGGCCTGGTGTCTTTGGTGTGAGCATAAATGGATGATAGGCAGGGTGAGAAAGACGGTGTGGTTGGGTGGGGCTCCCTCCAGGAGGACTCAGGACGCCTGTGTTTTCAGCAAAGGGTGGACACACCTGGGTTGCCTGTCCCGGGGGGCAGGTTAGAGACCAGAAGGGAGCTGATGCTGAATCTGGGCAGAAAAAGTGCCTCCAGGGGTCTCAGGCCCGGGAGAGGGGCGGGAGGGAGTCAAGAGAGAGTTCAAAGGAAGAAGCAGCAGGCTTGGCACCGATTAGACACGAGACCGCAAAGAAAGGCAGGCGTTGGGGTGTGAGCGCAACGCCTAGGAAGGGGGATCGATCCACAGGGGTGGAAGAATGTGGGGCTGGAGGCATCAGTGTCTGGCCGGGTCGGGGGAGAGCACCAGGGGTGGGGGGTCACAGCCAAAGACGCTCGCTGGAGCTGCTCGGGGCTCTGGGGCGGCTCGCAGGAGGCGCGGGAGGGGGAGGAAGGGCAGGCGTGGTCCCCGTGAGGCCCGCACAGGATTCTCCTGGTCATCCTCGGGGGAACCCCCACTCCCCGAGGCCATGTTCTAGACACTCAACCTTTCTTTTCTTTTTAATATGTTTCCACGGATTTTAGACAGAGGGAGAGAGAGCGGGAAACACCGATGATGAGAGAGAGTCATGGATCGGCTGCCTCCCGAGCGCCCCCTACTGGGGAATCTAGTCCACAACCCGGGCACGTGCCCTGCCCGGGAATCGAACCAGCGACCTCTTGGTTCCTGGGACGCTCAACCACTGAGCCACGCCGGCCGGGGCTCGGCTGCGCGTCGTAACACAGGTTATTTAACCTCCCAGCCCTCCATTTCTCGGGTAGAATGAGGCTAACAGCAGCATTTATTGTAAAGGTCTGTCAAGGGGGTTAACCTGTGGTGCCTGCTGCACGGCTGTCACCGTCACCACCCTCGTCAGTCACCTTCCTATCCCGCCAGGAACACGCGGGCGGCCCGGCCGCTCAGCCCGCATCCCTTCCCCCCCGTGTGAATGTCACGTCGTCCTCAACCGGCCGTTTCTTTTGAAGACGTCTTAACCACAGCTCGTGCCTCCGGAGTCTGCGCCATGACAAACGTCAATAACCACGATGACTCCCCAAGGCTGAATTTTAAAAGAGCATTAAAGATTAAAGGAGGCGCAGGTCAATTACTGGGGCAAGTAAATGACTCTAGGAGTAATTACAGATAATTTTGTCTTGTTTATTTGGCATTCGTTCTAAGTGTCCGTAATCCTAGGTCCCGGGGGTCCTTGGCTTCGGGTCTGCTTTGGGCAGATGCTGGGGCTCGGCTCCAAGGGCAGAGGCCTGGGGCACTGGCACTCCCGGCATCTCTAGACTCAACCAGGTTGACCGGCTTCAGACCCACTCACAGGGGCATCACCCACCCTCCCCAAAACGTCCCAGATAGGCACCTGCTGTGGGAGGCACCAGGATACCTACCAACCTCTACTCCCTGGGGGCTGACAGTGGGATGCAGACACCGGGGGCGGGGGAAGACCGAGCAGATGCCCCCAGGGTCTGCAGCACACCCGGAGAGCCCGTCACGCGACAGGGTGAACGGCAAGGTTAGGCCACAGGCGAGAGTGAGGGAGGCTGGTGAGGGGAGAGGGGCTGGGTGAGCTCACAGGTCAGGAGGTGGAATCTTCAAAACCATGTGAAGGAAACAAGGGGGGGTCATGGCTCTGAATTCTCCTTTGGTTAAAAGCGAGAGAAACCTACTCAAACCAGCTCAATAAAATGGTCTATGATTGGAAGAGGTGTTAGTTACAAACTGGGTGGGTTTAAAACAAGAGACATTTATGTATGCGTTGTTATATTTTTCACAATTGAAGGCAAACAAGAACTGAGATGATTTATCGCCAATAGAACTGGACCATGAGAACGGTTCATAAAGGTCCTTCAGGCAAAAGGAAAACACCACCAGTGAAAATCTAGATCAATACAAGGGGAAAAAGAGCATCAGAAATGACAAATAAGTGGATATGAAGCACTTTTTTTTATATTTTTGTACTTTTATATTTTGTACTGTGGGGCTTGCAAAAAATGTAGAAATAAAATGTATGACAACTAAAGTGCAAAGCATAGGAGGAAGGAAACATAAACTCATAAAGTTTTAAAAGTACATGTGAAGTGGTGTAGTACTATTTGAAGGTAAGCTGTGATAAGTTAAAGATGTATTTTGTAAACACTAGAACAACCACTGAATGAGAGAAAGAGAGAGATAAGCAAATGAGCTAACAGTAGATATACAATTGAATCATAGCAAGATACACAAGCAAAATTAAGTCAGACAAAGAGGGGGAAAGAAATAAAAATTGATGGAATGAACAGAAAACTTAGAGCAAGATAGTAGGCTTGAATTCATGTCAGTAACTACATTAAATATAGACGATCTAAACACCTCAGTTAAAAGGCAAAGATTGTCAGATCGGATCAAAAAAGAAAGACAACATTATTATGATAGCACAAGAAGTCCACTTAAATAAAGGATGGATATTAGGAAGAAGAAGGATGTTAAAAAGAAGAAAGATCTCAAACTAATGATCTAAGCTCCCATCTTAAGAAACTAGAAAAAAGGGCAGATTAAACCTAACATGAGCAGAATGAAGGAAATAAAGATAAGAGCAGAATGAAATGAAATATAGAAAAAAAACAAAACAGAAAAATCAAAGAAGTCAAAAGTTGAATCTTTGGAAAAGACTGTTAAAATTATTAAAACTAAACAAAACTAGCCTGACTGATCAAGATAAAAAACAACAACAGAGAAAACAGATTAACAATATCAGGCATGAAAGAGGGAACATCACTATGGACCTTACAGAAATTGAAAGGCTTATAAGCAAGCATGATGAATGGCTTTCTGTCAATAAATTTGATAACTTAGATGAAACTGACAAATTCCCTGAAAAATACACACTATGAAAGGTTACTCAAGAGGAAATAGATAATCTGAATAGCCCTATACATACTTTTAAAAAATTAAATTTTTAAGGAAGAAACAATACTTGTTCTGCACAAACTTTTTCCAAAAGTTTAAGAGGAGGGGACACTTCCCAACTCATTTCATGAGGCCAGCATCACCACGCTACAGAAACCAGACAATGATATTACAATAAAAGAAACGTATACACCAATACCTTTCATGAACACAGGTGCAAAAACCTTATATAGGATGCATCCAGAACTGCTGACACTGGGAGGCCCGATCGATCTCTGTTGGGGGCTGTCCTGCACATTGTAGGATATTTAGCAGCATCCTTGACCTTTGCCTAGCAGATGCCAGGAACACCCCTTTATGTTCGCCCTTCCCGCCGGCTCCCCGCCTCCGAGCGGGGTGGCTGAGCGCCAGCACCTCTTTAGAAGCCATGACAGAGATGGAGCATCCAGAGCTTCATGGACTGGGTCTAGGTCCCTGAGGCCAAGAGTCAGGACCACTGGGCGGCTGGTTCCTTTGCCCGCTCCTCCCGTGGGGAGCTCAGCAGGACCAGGGACATCTTGCTCAGGCCTCCCTTTCACAGCGTGTCTGGCATCAGGGGTTTCCCGGATCAAGAAATGGCCAGCACTTCCCTCTAACAGTGTTTTACAGTGCTCTGCTAACAGCTATGGAAATTAAGTTTTATTTACTTATTTATTTAAATATGTCTTTATTGATTTCAGAGAGAGGAAGGGAGAGAAAGAGAGAGAGAGAGAGAGAGATCAATGATGAGAGTCATTGATCGGTTGCCTCCTGCACGCCCCCTACTGGGGGATCGAGCCTGAAACCCAGGCCTGTGCCCTGACTGGGAATTGAACCTCGATCTCTTGGATCCTAGGTCAATGCTCAACCGCTTAATCATACTGGCTGGGCTGGAAATTAAGTTTTAAAGGCAGGGTCTCTGGAGCTCTGGGCAGCAGCAAGCCAGGTGCAGCCCTGGTGCTAATGCAGGGGCCCGGCCAGCTCTCCCTGTGCCAGCTGCTCCCCAGCCACCGCCACCTTCTGCACAAGCCCAGGCCTCTCCCTTGCAGCTGACACCTTGATCGATGCACCTGCTGTGTGGCTCATATGTGAGCGTTTGTAGGGGCCTCTCTGCCCACTGCCACGGGCTGCTCGCTAATAAAAGTCCTATAATGTACTGACTCCTCCACCGCGATGCTGCTTCTCTTTCCTGGGCAATTTGCTCCTTTATAGGATTTAATCTGCCCCTGAAATCACTGCGTTATTAATGGGAAGCCAGCGCCAGCGCTGCCTCAATTAAACAGACCGCTCAGCAAACACCCACAAGAAAACCCGCGCCAGCCCCTGAGCTGGGGTCCAGGCTGGCTGTGCCCCCCCCACACGCAGACCTAGCCCCTCGAGCAGGGGCTTCCTGACTTAAAACCCTCAGTGACCTATCACTCCATTCGGGACAAAATCCAAACTCCTGGCCAGGGTCCTACAGGAAACACTGCCCCCACCTCACGGGCCCCACCTGAGGGAGCCCTACCTGGCTGCTCTCGGTCATTTCATCCAGTTTTATTTTTTATCATGCACTTATCACTACTTAGAATCATCTTGTTTGTTTCTTGCCTGCTTTCTCCCGCTGGGAATCACAAAACTATGAGAACAGGGAGTGCACCTGAATCTCCAGGCTTAGAGCAGCACCTGGTGTGTAGGGGGCTCAGAACACAGGTAATGAGTGAATGAGTGACCTTCTCACCCCACAAGCTGGCCGGCTTCTGAGCAATCAGAGAACCCTTCCACTCTTTACTTTGGGGGCACAGCTTGGGGGGGGGGGCGGAGGGAGAAGGAAGTCAGCCCGGATTCCTCAGAGCAGCCTGTGGAATCTAAACTCTCCCATGTGGGCGAGGTTCGGAGTGTGCTTGTGACTCGGGGACTGCCTTCTGAGGCTGGGTTGGAAGAGGCCACCAGGTGCCATCCTGCTCCTGGGACACTTGCCTTTGAAGCCCTGAGCAGCCAGGGAAACGGGCTGATGGTCCTGAGGCTGCCATAGTGTGAGGAAGCACAAGCGTCGTGAGGAGGCCACACGTGGGGACGCTGAGGTCCCGGCCAACAGCCAGCACCAAGTAGCAGACGTGTGAGTGAGGACGTTCCCAAGCAGATCCCAGCCCCAGCCACTGAACCGCCCCAGCGGGGGGGAGAAGGAGAGCCATTCCCAAAGAATCCTGACCCAAAGAATCCGATAGCGTAATACAGGTGCTGCTTTATGCCACTGAGATTCGGGCTAATCGTTGAGTTATCGGGAGGGTGGCTTGGGTGTGGGTGTTACTGTGGTGTCAGAACCAGGGGAGGATGAGTGGATCCCGATAGGGTCAGTGACCGTCGCTCAGTCCAGCAGACACGGTGGCCCCAGCGGCCTCCCCCACATGGGTCTCCTTAGGAGGTGGGAGCTCTCGCTGCCAGGGGACGCCTGGGTTTCTAGAGGCATCCTCAGCGGGCAAGCACCTACTTGCCCCGTCCCACCCGGGAGCGCTCCCCATGGTCTTGGTGCAGGATGACTGATGACAGGCTGTAATTGTTTTAATTCAGACGCACTCCCGTGTAGGCCTGACACCATGAATGCTGTTTTCCAGAGCAAACAGCTGTCAGAGCCGTCAAGGCGAGCTGCTTACTGTTTTATATCATTACAATATTTAATTCCAGCCCCGTGACTCCCTTCCCCGCAGAGCACTCTCAGGGCGGTTTCTTCCGCGCCTCCCTGGAAGAACTAGAGCCAAGAAAGGTGAGAGGAAAAAGGCTGTTTCCTCAGATCAAAGTAACTAGTGACTGGGAGCTAAGCAGGTGAGAGAGGGAGAGGGAGGGAGGGAGGGGGCGGGGAGGGAGGGAGCTGCGGGCACTGCAGGTGGGCGCCCTATCTCAGCACCTTAGGAGACAGCAAGTCCCGGGCAGGGGACCCGCATTATTCTCTGTATCCTGAGAGCCACGTCACAGACCCCGGGCCTAGGTAGCCCTCCAACAGGGCGTGTGAGGCCAGTGAACCATAAACACGTGGCCCGATTCAGGAGGATCGGGGCCGGCGCCTTGCTGAGAACCTACGGCGCAGTGAGGCAGGAACGCGCCCCACGGTAGAGCGCGTGTGGCTCCCGGGCTCAGATCCGCGGGCAAGTGCTGAGGGACCACCCCAGGGACCGGCCAGGCTCAGTCCCCCCTGATGGGCACGAGCTCGGACGGTCAAGGTAGCTCCCTGCCAGTTCTAATAACAGGCGAGCACATTCCGCAAAAGGCCTCCAGGCTCTGGGCCCCTCCCGAAAGGACAGCCATAGATTCCGTCCCCTCAGTGTCCCTGCCCGGCCGGGGGGTCTAGGATCTAGAGCTCTGCCTCCTCGCACGGCCGCCTGCGGCGAATGCAGAGCCTCTCATGTGACGCTCAGAGGCAATTAGCCTGACGCGGACGCAGGGGCCGGATGGCGATTCACGGTTCTCCCAATTGTTGTCCCTCGGCGTATTTCCCACCCCTCCCTGGCCTTCGAGAGCATGTGCTCCACGGCACAGGACAAACGGAGTCATGCGCAGGAAGGAGCGCGACGGGCTGGTTCCCAGCCAGCTGCTCCCTCTTCCCCCGTGCCGCTCGGCCCGGGTGCCGGGCGCAGCTCCCGCGGCCTGCCCGCGGCGCGAATGTGCAGTAGGACACCATAAATCCTTCTGACATTCCAGTGACCTTCCTGGGGCCTGGAGGAGCCGCATTTCACACCGAAGCTGGAGCCGTAAATATTCTCTCTGTGCGGTAAACGCCGAGCGACGCCGGCTCCTCGCTCCGGCCCCCTTTGTGCGGCCGCCTCGCAGGGGAGATTTATTCACCGCGGAGAAGTCCGGCCCCAGGCGGGCAGGTCGCCTCGTTCCAGCCGCGGCTCAGCGGCCTGCTGCCGCCCGATCCCCCTCCTGCACGCACACACATGCCCACACATGCTCACACACACGTGCTCACACACATGCTCACACACATGCTCACATACATGCGTACGCACACATACACATATATGCACACGTGCACACATGTGCTCACATACATGCGCACACGTGCGCACATATACACGCACACACACATATGCACAGACACATATGCACACTCACGCTCCCATGATTATAAAGCTGGGAGAGGACAGTCCTGAGAAAATTGCACTCAAACATACACCAGTCTTTTCTTACCAGTCTTTTCATGGAGGTGACTTTTAGATGGATTTATGTTAAATTTCTTTTTCTTTTTGCTCATCTGAATTTTATTTTATCCGCAATAGCCAAATAGTTCTGCTATAATTTTTAATTTTTCTAAATGAAATATGTGTTTAAAGGCAACAGCCCCCTGGGAGAAAGGGCGTCTAGGAGAGCCAGTGCCCGGCGGGCCACGGGGATGGCCTGACTGCCCAGCATCATGCCCGTTTCTTGGATGGGTAGCGACAGACCTCAGAGGTGTGGGCTGGCCAAGAAGAGACCTGGTGGTTCCTGGCCAAGGGGTGGTTAAAGGAGTCCCCACCTCGTTCCGCCAGAAGGCACGGTGTGGTTTTCAAAATAATGTCATGGGTGGCCTCCAAGGCGCCGGGTCTTGCCCAGCTAGGAAAACGTCCAAGCTGCCAGCTCAGTGAGTAGGAAGAGCCCGGACCAGCTCCTGTCTCTTGTCTCCTCCCAGAAGTCAAACCCCAGCCCCTTAAACCACAACCTCCCTCCTCAGAGGGGAGGGCTTCGCTTCGCCCACCCACCCAAGAAATCGGGGATTATCAGAGGCTTCCCACCGCCTCTGCTATCCACCCCCCCATTTATTTCTGCAACTGTAATTAAGGTCCCGACAGAGAGGGTTAGCTGCCCGAGCTGTTGGTTCAATTTATTGATCAGCTATTTCTCAGAAGTTCATTGCTGGCTGGAGGCCGGGGATGGGGAAGTGGTTTCCTAGGGCTCGGGCTGCTCCGGCTGATTAAACGCAGTCACCGCACATCCATCCCGCAGGAGCAGCCCCCCCAAGGTCAGACACTCATGCAAAGCG
Organism: Miniopterus schreibersii; assembly: GCF_964146895.1. Lineage (NCBI taxonomy): Eukaryota > Metazoa > Chordata > Mammalia > Chiroptera > Miniopteridae > Miniopterus > Miniopterus schreibersii. The sequence goes on from NC_138116.1 coordinate 2,485,303, forward strand.
GGAGCCCGGGCCTCTCAGCCGGCAAGGCCTGAGAATCCTGGAAGCAGGAGAGGAGGGAGGGAACCGAGGCTCACAGGAAGGCAGGGGTGGGGTCAGGGTGATTCTTCTCTGGAAAAATGGGGTGCTCCCGGCCCCCAACAAAGACTACAAGAGGGTTTGCCACACAGAAGCCATTTGATTGGGTAAAGAGCCAAAGCTGAGGGTAAAAACTGGGTGTCCTGGTTTGGGGGATGCAGAACACGACGGCTCCCCCTTCCTCGGACTCGAAGCTCTGCTGGACTCGAGCCTCTGAGGAATCGAGGGTTACTTCCCCAGCTACAAAGGATCCCCAAAGGAACCGGTAAACCAGCAGCGAAGTTAGCGTCCTCGGGCAGCCCCTCGATGGGCACGAACATGGGCAGGGCCAGGGGCAGGGTGGAGGGGAGGCCTCGGCCCCCGGAGAGAAACGAAAGCCGATGGTTTGGGGGGGACCGGAGAGGAAGGGAGAAAACATTGCTCCCGGGTCATTCTGCTCCTTTTGAAGTGGGGGAGCTCAGTCTGGAAGGGCGAGGGGGACGGGCTGCCTGGGGGCTCCCCCACCCCACCCCACCCCCACCCGCCCGCCCGCCTGCCCGGACTCCTGGGCGCGGGAGCCGCCGAGCGAGGCCTTCGCGGCCGTTGCCACAGAGGACCCTGTGAGGTGCGACTGTGTCACCACGACTGAGCGTATGACAGACCGTGGCAAACGCCGCGGTGGCTAATTTCAAGCATTTATTACAATTCTTGGGAGACCCGGGAGCTGTCCCCGCTCTTGATTTTAACAGATGCCGTCCTGGAGCCGCCGCTTATCAAAATGACACACACGGTGCGGCGAGTAGATCGCGGCGCAGGGAAACACCGGCCGACGCCGTCAGAGACGCTCCTCGGCCCCGTTTAAGACGGTCGCCGGCGCCTCAGCCCGTCACGGCCACAGGGAGCCCAGCGGTGGGGGCCTCGGCACCCTCGGCAGCCTCAGCCGGCCTCTTCCACCCTGGGGTTCCCTCAGCCTTCGGGTGACGGTGCCTGGGGGGGAGCCCGCATCTGGGTGGCAGGGTCCTGGTTCGGCAGCTCCGGGCAGGGCAGCGACCCCCAGGGAAGCTGCGATAAGAAGCCCCCCCCCCATCTTCCAGTCCTGCTGCCAGTGAGCTCTTACCCCGCCGGGCGCCCGGAGGCTGCGGCTCCTGCCTCTCGATTCCGAGTTTCTCTTCTCTTCCCCCCCCCCCCCCCGGGCACACTGAGCTCCTACTGTGCGCCACGCGTGGTACTGAGGTCTGGGCACGTGCAGGGGCCTCCGAGGGCGTCCAGTCCAGAGCGGGAGCCCGTGACTGTGTGGCCTGTACCCAGCCGGGCTGCCGGGCGACAGGGCATCCCGGGCAGCTGTGCCCTGCTGGGCTGCCGTTGACCCAGTGAGTCGGGACGGCCGTTACCTGGCCAGGCGGCCTGAACCCTGGAGCCGGGATCTGGCCTGTCCAGGTGGCCTGGCTCTCCCTCGGAGGACCAATGACCAGGGAAAGCCCCGCACATCCTTAAAGGGCAAGAAAGCTGGGGGGCCACTTTAACAGACGCAGCAACCCCAGTCTCAGATACGTCACCTTCTCAGAGTTCAGCCGAGCTGCGAGTCCAAGGAAGGGGGGAGCCATCGTGTTCTGCACCCCCCACTTTAATAATGTTTGCCTTACACCCCTGACCCAAATAAAGGTTGCAAAGCCCCCCCAGGGTCCCCGGACTCACCCGTCCCTAACGATTCCCTCCCGAGGTGTGGCTCGATTAGAACCAGTCCCTGGGGGCTGTCGCCTAGCGCGTGGACACAGGTACATGTAGCACTCTGGGGGGACCCAGCAGCCCCCCCACGCCCCCGAGGACCACGTCAGCGGGCCACTCGGGGAGGGCGCCGCCCGCGTCTCAGAAACCTGTGCCGGAATGACAGGGCAGAGCGGCGTCCGAACCTCACCGGAGACTAATCGCCGGAATAACTAGGCACAGGCCACACATCAGCCCCAATTAATATTCAAACAAAGCGCAGCGAGCAGCTCCCCGCTTCAGCCTGACCCCCACGGCCTCCTTCTCGAGACGCCGTTGCCCCTCTGGCCGGGTGAGGCCACCCACTCGCGGCAGCTGCGCCGAGGGGCCCGGCGGGCGATGGGCCACGCGGAGTGTATTCGGGGTGACGCACGGAGCCAAACAGCAGCTCAGCTTTGAGCCGCAGCCCCCCGGGTGTGGGGAGGCGAGGGGGGACCACCGACCGCCTCCCGAGTCTCCCTCCCCCCCACGCAGTTGGTGGGGACGCAAGGTGCCCACTCGCGGTCTTTTCACCGAGAGCGGGGGGCCCGATGGCTCCGAGGAGTAATTCCTATCTGTTTCGTTTTTTAAAAAAATAGGCATTGGATTAAGAAACTAAATAGTTTACATATTTAAACCCAAGTTAATAGATATTAAATTGTATTATTTATGAAATATTAATAATTCATTAGGATTTTCAAATTAAACATCAAACCTCTAACAAATTAAATTTAAATAATTAAGTCTATTATTAGTGGAGAGATCGCCGGGATGGGGGGGGGGGGGAGGAAATGTGTTTCAGAAACTGTATTTTTTGTCCAAGGGGCTCAGGGTCTTCTTATCTCCATGTTGTAGGTGGGGAGGGGAGGACGGGGGGGAAGGGACTGGATTTGACCTTGAACCCTCTGCGGATGCATTTCTGAGCCGGGGCTCAACCCTCTCTCAAGTGCCTACGGGGGCGGGTGGCCCTCCTCCTGCGGGAAGCCCACCGTGCCTGCAGGAGCTCCTGGGAAGCACTGGGGGCGTCTTTGTGGTTCACAGTGGGAGCTCTGGAATGGCCCCCCCCCAGAAGTCAGCAGGGGAGGTGTCGGAGGCCAGGCGGGGCTGCAATGAATGGGGGTCAGACAGGAGGAGCTGCTGATGGCCCCTTGAGGAAGGGGGGCACAGCCTGAGCAAGACACCCCTGGGAGGTTGCTGACACCTGCTTGCCTGAGGTCTGGGAGCTCCAGGAATCGGGGTCCTTCCATTGGCTCACAGAACAGCCCTGGGAGTGGGGATTATTCCCATGTAACAGATGGGGAAACTGAGGCCTAGGGATGTTAGAGAGAGGAGGCCTCCTAGCTGGGCACTCGCCTCCCAGCCCAGGAAGATGCACTTATCCTCTGGCACCCGAGACAGAGCCCGCCGTCGGTGGAAGCAGCCGAGTGTCGGAGGATTTCCAGAGCAGAGGCCGCCTCCCCTCAGCAGCACCTCCCAGGTCAAGTTCTCCCTTTCGGGGGCCTGACATCCCTTGCACCGCAAGTTAAACCATCATAGAGGCAGCTGAGTTCCAGAAACCAGACCCGGGGAAAGGAAATATCACATTAAACATGAGACCACAGAAAGCGCCGCCCCCCCTGCCCTGTTCTCCAAGCCCACAAACCCAGCAGGGCCCCCGGAAGCTTCCTGTGCTGCAGGGTGGGGCTGGCAAGCCCGCCTGATCTGGGGGTGAACTGAACACCCCCCCAAGCTGCTAATTCCTCCTTAGCCGGGTCCAGCTGCGGGCACAGCGCTTGTCCCAGGGGCTCCCTCAGATCCCCCCGTTGGGGCTCCATGAAAGGGGTGGAAAGAAACTTGGACCTCAAAGTGCTCTTACAAAACAGCATCTTTAGCAGTTAAGCAATTAATCCACACACACATGGATTCAATTTCCTTGAAACAGAAAATGGCTTGAAAACTGAGGGAGAGAAATGCTCAGGGTCAGATCCCCTCTGAGCTTGGTGAGCACGTGGGGAGACCAACAGAGAGGCCACTCTGCCCCCCAAGGCACCAGAGCCCCAGCTTCAGCAGAGGGCGAGGGGCCTGGGTTTCAGAAGAGAAGAGGCATTTTCAAGTGGGGACAAGAAGGACCGAGGCCCCCCGCTCTCGTGTGGACCGTCTTAGGCACAAAGTACGCGAACAAGGCGATAAAACAAAGAACCTCAAAGAGCCACGCTGTGTCAGAGTCAGAGTCTTCTCCGAAAAACAAGCCCCCCCCTCCCCCCCCCTTTTCCCTGAGGCCACAGGAGGGGTTTCCAGGCAAACACTCGCTTCCTCTCACAGTTTTATAACTTGGCCTCCACCAGTCACTCGGGAGACCGAATTTAATAGAATTATGTCGAGCCCTTTAATTGACCTCCCCACACAAAGAAAATTAATCACAGGACGACGCTTATATAAAACTCCTAAGGTCAAATGGGAGCCAAGCCGTCGGCTCCGAGGACAGAGAGAAGCGAGAATCAAGAGCTCTGCCCTCTGAGGGTCCCCGTGTTGGTGACAGGCAGGCGGGTGGGGAGGGGGATGCCACCGGGGGCACCATGAGTCCCTTCACTGTTTTGTGCGCACTCGCCGGGCGCCTGGCATCGCTGGGAGGGTGTCCTCCGGCCGGAGGCCAGAAGCGCCGGGAATTTGTCTCCCTTCCCGGGACGGATGGGCGAGTTACACGCTGTCAGCTCCTGAGCCCCTGATGGGACCACTCTTGGTCTGATCGCCATCCCCAAATGTGGGCTCGGCCTGACCCCAGCCCCATGTGTGCGCCCCTTCCCACCGTCTCGCCCCCACCCACCGCTCTGCCCTGCAGGAAATACCTCCTCACAAACTCTTTCAGCGCAGGCTCTCATCCCAGGACCTGCTCCTGGGGACCCCAGCCTACGACACACCTTCCAATGTCGTGAAAATGAGCGTTAGACTCGGGCACATACATGTCGAGCACTATGCGGTGTGTCCCCACCCACTGACTCCTCCGAGTGTTCCCAGGAAGGGACATCACTACGCCCGCGTAAGAGACGAGAAAACAGGCCCAAGGTGGCCCGGGAAAGGGCAGCACCGGCGGTTCACACACAGCCACCCCTCGGCATCTGTGGGGGATCGGTTCCAGGACCCCCCACAATGACCAAAATCCACAAATGCTCAAGTCTCCTTTGCAAAATTACGTAGTATTTGCATATAACCTACGCACATCCTCCTATATACTTTGAATCATCTCTGGATTCCTTATAATGCCTGAAACAATGTAAATGCTCTGCAGTTGTTAGATTGTATTGTTTAGGGGCTAATGACAAGAAAAAAAGAAAGTCTGTTCGTGTTCAGTACACACCCAGTCACCATAGTACAACAGCAACAATGTAACATTGTTAAAAAAGGTTTTTAATCCGCTGTTGGTTGAATTTGCAGGTGCGGACCGTGGTTACCAAAGGCCAAGTGTGTTTCCAAGAAAGAACCTCAGTGTCTTTCAGGACTCCCCCGCCTGCCCCCCATAAAATGTAGCAGCTCTGAGATGCCACCCTGCCTATGGGAACAACTTGTTTCACGCTGGGTTTATCAGGACGCATTGTTTCGGACGCCGCTTCTCAGCATAACTGTTTCAGACGGCAGACAGGCTGCGTATCGCGGCCCGGCCAACGCGTCTTCCAGGCTGGAGGCGCAGCCCCTCCACCAGGCCGCGCTCGGCCTGTCCCACCCCACGGATCTGCCGCCCGGGAAGGAAAGAGCCCAGCCAACCGAACGCTAACCGCTGGCTTGCTGGCGACTGTTTGGTGAGATTTATTCTCTCATTAATCACCGCCCTCCCTTCATTCGTGTGAAATATAAAATTGATTAGGAAAGATTGCCATCATGGTTTAAGAAAAATAATTAGCTGCTACATCCTGCTGGCCCGAGCGCGACAGGAGGGGCGCCGGAATTAGGGACATTAAAACCCCACTCGTCCGCGCCGCGGAAGCCCTGCCCTTTCATCTCCAGGCGGCGCGTATTATTTCTGACACCGCGAGATATCTGCATCACCAGCTGCAACAAGGTCACTCGCTGAGAGGTGTCAGGTCCGCCATCCGTCAGGCGGGAGAGGGGACCCCAAGCGAGGGCCGCCGGTGTGTCGGGGCGGCTTTTCCTCACAGCTGTCGAAGTGTCTCGGATGTCATTCCGAAAACCGAAAACCGGGCAGCGCCCCCCCTCTGGGGCGTCACACACCTGCTGCCCATCGGTCTCTGGGGTAACCTCCACGGCCCCTGCCCAGCCCTGACCACCCGCCTGCAGGCCCCGAGCACCCCACTCCTGGGACCTGCTCCCCAGCAGTAATCAGGCTCTGTCTCTGACCCCAGGGTGCCTGGGGCAGCTGCTCCCAATCGAACTGCTGGTTTAAGTTCAGGTGGGGCTGGGGACCCCCGGGTGCACCCCTCTTTCCAGATAGGAAAGGAGGCCCGTGGGTCACTGGCTGCCCTGCTCGCACAGCTGGCCGGTAGCTGGTCGCCCTAGAGAAATGCACGAGGTTTACTTAGGAGCACAGGGGCTCAGACCTGACAGAGGCTTCTGCAGGAGGGACACCTGGAGCGGCCCTGGTTCTGTCACCCCGAGTTCTCTGTCCTGCCTCCATGCTTCCCACCTCTGTGCCCATCACAGCTGGCACTCGCAAAATCTACCAGCCACCTCAGCACGAGCCCCTTCAGCCCCTTCAGCGACAAATCTGACGGTCAAGGGCGGGGCGAAAAGGGGGCCGTGAGGATGCCCAGCGGCCCAAATCAAAGGGGGTCAAGTGATGCTGAGCGTGGGTTTCGACTGCCCACTGGGGACCCCAGAGCTGGAAGCTCCTGCTGCCTCGCTTGGACCTGCGGGAGCAGAAAGCTGCGCTTCTGAGAGTGACCGGGCGGGCTTTGGGGTTTCCGCGCTCCCTGATTCCCGGGGGCAGTGTCCCGAGGGGGCTTTGCTTCGCTGTTTGACAACGGACAGGCTCGGGGGGAGACTTCAAGAGTAGGTTTGTCCCAGGTCTTGGGTCAGCACATGAGCAGGCTCCACTGTGATAACTCGGGGCACTGCCACAGGCCTCGGGACTGGCAGGCGGGGGGCCAGACGTCCCCCGGGCACCTGAGGTGGGGCTGGGAAGAGCGACTTTCTGGGTCCCTGTCCGTGGAGGAGGAATTGCCCTCGGGGCTCGGAGATGAGGGTGCTGATCCGGGGGAATTTACGGACCATTCAGGGGCACGCGGAGGTGCTGCTGCTGCTGCTGGGGGACCCTGGGCCCATCTCCCGGTGGCCAGGTGCCCCTTCCCCTCACAGACACTCTCCACCCCCCGTGAGATGGTCTGACCCCAAGCACAGAATTTTCTAGATTAGCTCCTTTATGAAGCCTGGAGGGGGGGGGGAGATGGGCAGAGGCAAGAGCCCTTTGGGGCGTCTTCATTTCCTCCCCCCACCCCACAAATCCACCCCGCCCGACGGCATTTGCGGGGGGTGTTGTCCCGGGTCGCCGTAATCCCTTCAGAATACTAGGGCATCGCCCCTCCATCTCTGGCGACGTTAACCTCAGTTTTCCTTATGAGTTAATATTTGGCTGAAAATTAATGTCGTGGCGTTGAGGAGGGTCTCAGGGTAGGAGGAGAGACTAATTCATCCCCGGCTGCCGGGTCCCGGAGCGCAGGGGGGTCACGTAATGAACTGGGGCTGGGCCGGCTGCGAACACCCGCCCGCGGAGCCAGGGGCTCGCCCCTCCGGAGCCCGGGCACCGCCCCGCACCACCCGGGCCCACAGCCAGCTGCGCCCGCGCCCGCGCCGTTTGTCTAAGGATTTAATTAAGTGCGCTAAATGGAGAGGTTCTCTGAATTAACATTTTAAATGTGACTTATTGCAGGTTTAATATCGTCTTAATGCCAACCTGGGAAACTCCACGCCAAGTTGTTGACGTGCGAATCGAATTCATTTGGGCGGCTCCGGGGGGACCCATTAATTAATCTAAACAACGGACGGGCTCGGTCCTGACTTCTGATGAAGGTTATTTACGGAGACAATTTGCGATGAGTAAAGAGGCACAGTAGGCAAATACTTAATTGAATTCAAGAAAGTCTCGCGTTTAATATCGGGACGCGCCGGGCGAGGGAGCTTTGAGATCCCGCGCACGGGGCGGTCGCCGCGTCTTTCACCTCCTGTGCGCGGCGCTAATAACCAGGCGAGCGGATAATTACGTTTCCTGGTAATAAGCTGCTGGAGAGGGGACAACAGGTCTGGCCGGCGAGTCGCTTCCACGGAGAGAAATTTCTAAAGGCACCAACTTTGGCCCCTGGATGGCACCGAGCCCCCCACGCCCCACCCCGGCTTCCCAAGGTGAAGGCATGGAGGGGTCTGGGCGGCGGGACCTTGCCGGCTGAGAAAGCCCTCCCACCCCCCAGTCCCTGAGCGCCCGGTGCCTTCCCGCTGCCCCCCCCCCAGACGCCAGACCCGCAGGTGCCCGTTAGGGGCCTGGCTGATCGGGTGAGGACCAGCTGTCCTCTCTGGTTCCCACCTTCCCGGTCAACGCAGGCCCGGCCTCGGCCTCGGCCTCCAGGAGAACGGAAGCTCTAGGGAATGGGGCCCCCTTCTGCGTGGGGGGAGGCGCCCAGGGCCTCCCCTCCTGCCCCTCCAGCCCCAAGCCTGCCTGCGACATCCTGGCACCAGCGACCTCCGACCTCCGTCCTGTCCACCCTTCAAGGCCCAGGGCAGGCCCGCTTCGTGCAGCGTCTTGAGGTCGCCGCCGGCTCACCGCGCCCCCGCCTGCCCCCGGTCGTGGGCTTCCCCCGGCTTCTCAGAGTGCGGCTCAGGCCCAGCAGCCTGGGCATTGCCCGGCACGACGCCCTTGCAGACTGGCGGGGCCACCGGCCCCCTGAACCATTCGCTGCCTTTAACAGGACCCCCTGGGGCACACTCTCGCTGCGACCACCGATCCAGGGCGCTTTTTCTGTGGGGTAACTGCGCCCCCTCTTCCCGCTGCCCCCCTGGTGTGAGCTTCCCTGGAGCAGGACTCGGGCTGTGCCCTCTGGGATGGGCAGTGGCACCTGGGACCAGGGAGAGCCAGTGAAAATGGTGGTTTTTCTCCCCACACGGAGCCGACTCCATGGCCCTGGGCATGGCTCCCGGGGCGGGGTGGGCAGTGGGGAGCAGCTGCCAGCCGGGCTCAGCAGCGGGTGGGCCCTGCAGCACCAGGGCCCTGGTTTCCTCCAGCGACGGCCCCCGTCCAGGGCGGTAAAGAACTTTCCACAAACCTCCGTTTTACCACATTTATCTCACGGCCAACCTTCAAAATGCCAAACGCTGCCACCAGCCCCGGGGGAGGTCACGTTGCCTCTTCCCCCGAACGTCACACAGAAGCTCACTCCGAACCCCACCGACGGACCGAGGGGCCGGCTTCTCCTCTGCCGGCGCCCACCCCAGGGCCGGGCGGCCCAGGCAAAGGGACTCGCCTCCGCCCCGCTCGGCCCTCGCCGCCTCCGCGTCCAAACCACGGGCAGCCACCTCCCGAGCCCGGGAGAGTCGAGGACGGCGAGTCACTCGCGGGGAAAGCGTAACCGTGTCCACGCACGTTACAGAGCCGCACGCTCCCGCTAAAAGAGAACACATGCATTGAAGGCTATTTTTATTTAATGAATTAATTAATTAAATATATCTTTATTGATTTCAGAGAGAGGAAGGGAGAGGGAGAGAGAGATAGAAACATCAATGATGAGAGAGTCATTGATCGGCTGCAGCCCGCAACCTGGGCCTGTGCCCTGACTGGGAATCGAACCCTGATCTTCTGGATCCTAGGTCGACGCTCAACCGCGGAGCCACGCCCGGCCGGGCGATTGAAGACTATTTTTAAATTGGGGAAAATGCTCGCGTTATGTGTCAGCTGAACAAAGCAGAAGATAATAGGATCCCAAGTTCGTAAAACGAGAGGGGGGAGGTGAATGGAACAGGAAAGCAGAAACATTATATTTCACCTCCAGACAGAGAAGTGCAGGTGACGCGTTTACCTCCTCGGGCGGTTCTGTAGTTTCCAACTTTTCCGCATGAGTGAGTGGTACTTGGATACCACGTAATTAAAAGTTCCTTTTCTTAAAGGAAGCTAAATTCTCTCTCTCCCACCTCAGGGCAACGGCGCTCTGACAGGTGACACGCCTCAGGAAGGGCCCACACCTGAAGCCAACGGCACCCTCTTCCCTAACTTATCATGAAGAACCTCCTGGACATTAGCCCCCACGGGGCATCTCAGGGACTTCCTTCTGGTGGTGGGCAGAGGGGACCGCTTGGGAGAGCCCAGCACAGCTCGCTGTCAAAGCCAGGGGCACAGAAGAAGTATTTTAATGGCACAAACCCCTCCGACCACAGAACGAGACTCCCATCCCTGTGCCACCAACGTTGGCACCTATGGAACCTTCCAGAACCCAGCTGGCCCTGCAAGATGCTCCCCAGGCCCAGAACATGTTTTAGAGCTGATACCAGAGCTCAGTGGGCAGGGGGGGACGTGTCTGGGTGTCCAGGTCATGGGGTGTCCCTGGGAGGTCAGCCCACTGCCCCAGGTGGAGGGGGAGGCGTGCCTGGCCACGGAGAGCTGGACAGGCGAGACCGCCCAGGTCAGAAGGAAAAGGCACCGTGAGCCAGCTCTCCCCAGTCCCAGGTCTGGGCCTGCAAACATGGGGATCCGCCTGCTATGTGCCCACGGCCCTGGTCACTGGGCATACCTGGAGGGGGCTGGGGAGCGGGCAGGTGGGCGGATGACGGCCGAGGCTGGTAGAAGGGCGGAGGGCCCATCCCCAGACTGCTTCCCCGGCTCCATTCATTCCACACCTGTGAGTGGGGCACCCACAGCTACGCGGGGGGTCGGTGCCAGGTGCAGGCAGGGTAATAACCCCTGGGCACTAACTCTAGCACAGTGGTTCTCACCCTGGATGGGCCTCGGAGTCACCTGGATGCTCTTTAAAACACAGGTCTCTGAGCCCCCCCCCCGTTTCCCATTCAGCAAGTCAGAAGTGGGGCCCCCAAATCTGCACTTGTAACAAGTCCCCAGGCCACGCGCTGCTTCTGCTGCTGGCCGGGGAACCCACTTTGAGAACCGCTGAAAGAAAGAGCAGGAAGGCAGCCGACTGGAGCCCATCAGCTCCTTGTCCTGTGGGGATGGACACAGCGCGGGCACCGGGCCGGGGACAGCGGCCTGGCCGCCCCGGGGGGAATGGCACCGGCTCAGCCCACAGGGGACAAGCCCTCCCCGGGGAGTCTGCGTCTCAGAGACGGGTGGGCTCGGCCCCGCGTCCCGTGGCGGCCAAGCCGCCCAGGCTCATTGGCATCCGCGCGGCTCACACACCTGAGCGTTTGAGGGTTTGCTGAGGGCCGGGGCTGGGGTCCCCCCGGGGGGGGCGTTTATCACACTCAGTGGCTGCAGGTAGGAGGACGCGGGGGGGGGGGGGGGGGGGCGGGAGCCGGGAAGATTAGTGACTAATTCACGCGTCTCTTTCTCCCAGAACAAAGCTGCCTCCGCTCAAGGCTGATCCTCACACTGAGGTTTTCCACCCATTTTTAAAGGAGGCAGAAGGTGAAATACAATAATTTTTAATTAAGAAACGAAGCCACCCCTTCCTAAATATTCGGTTCTGCATCTATCACCTGCGGGAGGGGGGAGGGAGAGTCCAAAGCTGCAGGAGAGGGAGTCTCCTCACCCGCAAAATCCATCCCAAAATAGCCTCGCCGTTGCCCTGGCAACCGGCACCCCTTTGCATATGGCTGCATGTTCTAGCCCAGTTCCCGGTGCTTCCTACAGGGCCCCGTCCTAAAGAGCCCTACAGCCAGGACTTGTGGCCCCGCTGCGCCGACTTCCCGCGGGAGGGGCGCGGACTGATGGGCGCCCTCGCCTGTGACGGCCTGTGACGGCCTGTGACGGCCTGTGATGGCCTGTGGCCGCCGTCCTCGAGGGCAGCCCGGATTCAGAAACGAAGCTGGTCTCACCCTCTTCCCGCCCGAGAGCCAGTGCGAACGGGACAATGCCCGGGGGTCTCATTAGCACCAGAACGTGGGGCCCCAGCCGGGGTTATGCCAGCAGCCCCCTCAGCCCCTCTCGCGTCGGAGGGCCCAGCCAGGAGGCCGGCCTTTTTGAATTAATGATCCTTCTGCACAGATTACCCAGGCTCGGTGCTGGGGGCAGTGGGGTGAGGTGGGGCTGGGGCAGATGAGGGTTTTCACACCCACACTTGGAGCCTCCAGTTTGGGGGGCTGAGCAGCATTCATGGGGGGCTCCCTCCACTGGTTAATGCAGGAAGAGAGAGCTCTTGGCAGGACCCTCAACCCGAGTGCTACTTCTGTCCCAAGAGGCTTCTTGAGGCCAGGGAGTTAGGGACCTGGCTCCCTCTGGCCCCCAGGCAGGGGTGTAATGGAGAAAGGGGGAGGTCCCCAGGGTACCAGGAGACACTTGAGAAAAGATCATGGAAGACGGGGGCGATGGCAGGGGTTGGGGACAGGGATGGGTGGATCGGGGCTGCAGGGCCTGCAGTTCAGTTGCCAACTGCCTCCTGGACCTGCCCAGTGCCCAGTGCCCTGGACAGAAGCCACTGAGCACCAGCCGTGCCTCCCAGGCTCTCAGAACTCAGGTCCATCCTGGGACCCGGTGGGAAGGAGAGCTCCGGGAATGGTCCCCGGGGACGCGCTGGGAGGAGAATGTTTGCCATCCCCCCAGGGAGGCTTAGGGGCTGCCTGGGACCCAAGTGCCACCAAGATGACAGCTCCTGCCTTCTTTCTTCTAGGAGCCGGCCTGCAGGCCATCCTGGGCCAGCTCCATGGGAGGGACCCAGGTAAGCGGCTGCCCTCCTGGAGCCCAGGGACGGTCCCACGGGGGCCATGAGTGCGTCCCAAGTGCTCGGCTCCCTGGAGCTGTTCTCTGCTGGCCGCCAGCAGCCTCACCTGTGCTAGTTCTGTCGCTGGGGTGGCCGCGGTGGAAGGGCCAGCGGTTTGGGTAGGTGGTGGTGTGAGCTCGGGTGGTGGGGGGCGGGGGATTTTGCGGCCCGGAGATGACTGGGGTTGAGTTGGGGGGTTGCCAGTCTGTGTCCCCTGTGTTCTCGGCTCTGCCCAGGCTGGGCCCCAAGATTACCTGCTGATATCTTCCCTAGACCCTCATTACCAAGATGGAAGAAGCAAGAAACTGGACAAAAAACTGCCCCTGCTCACCCAATACCAGCAAACTCCTCTTTTTAAATTGAGATTAAATTCATGTGAGGTGAATCCACAGTAAGGTCAACTGTTTAAAGTGAACACACAGTTAGCGGCATTTAGCGAGCGCCTTCACAGTTGTGCAACCTCTAGCTCTCTCTAGCTCCAGAACACTTCACCCCAAAAGGGACCCCCGTCCCGGGGCAAGTGCGCCCCATCCCCCGACCCAGCCACTGCAGCCGCCCACCGGCTTCCTGTCTGTGGACTTCCCTGCCCTGGGTACTTTGTATAAATGGAATTAAACAACAGGCGCCCGTTTTCCTTGACTCGGCATGTTTTTGGGCTCTGTCCGCGTGGCACCGTGTCAGCACTCTGTTCCTTTTTCATGCCCGAGTAATATTCCGCTGCATGGATGGAGCCTCTTTTGTTTCCATCCCTCAGCCGGCAGACATTTGGGCTGTTTCCCCGTTTTGTCCCTTGTGAATATCGCTGCTATGAACGTGCTTGCACATGGATCTGTTTATACGCATTTTTCAGCTCTTTTGGGTATATTTCTAGAATTGCTGGGTCATGGGGAGGTCGTGTGTTTAAGTGCCGTTCCCGCCAGCCATGCACCGGGTTCGTCTCTCCACATTCTGATTCTGGCCACCCCATGGGCGTGACGTGGCCCTGGTTGTGCGCTTGACCTTGTCTCCCAATGACCGATGACACTGAGCATCTTTTCATCTGCTCATTGGCCCAGACGTGAACGTTTTCCTCTTTGCAAAGAAGTGTTTTTTTCTTTCTTTTTAATGGTATCGATCTTTTTTTTTGTTTATTTTTGTTTTTTTTCATTGTTTTTTTTTTAGAGAGAGAGGAAGGGAGAGGGAGAGAGATAGAAACACCTGCCGTCTCCTGCATGACCCCTACTGGGGGTGAAGCCCCCACCGCAGCCCAGCGTGTGCCCTGCCCGGGAATCGAGGGGGCGGCCTCTCGGTGGTGAGATGAAGCTCAGCCGCTGAGCCACACCAGCCAGGCAAGAAGTGTGTTTTTTCCAATAAAGATTTTCACTCGCAGGGACAAGAATTGCAAACTGAGCCCGGGGACACGTGTGGCCTGGGACAGGGTCCCTTCGAGAGAGAACTTCCCACCTCTTCCCGATCACAGGGCCGGGGAGAGCGCCCGACAGCAGAAGACCCAGAGGTTGAGAAATATTTAGCATGAAGTTCCCTGCTCACCCAGGGACCTCTTGCATCCCCCACGGAGGGTGAGCGAGGGGCACGTTCCTGCCAGAAGGTTCCAGGCGGGGGCGGGCCTTCGTTTCCTTCACCACAGGGGGCCAGTGAATCTGCCCTTCGCACCATGAGCCGTGTCCAAGGAAGGAAAGTAAGACCAGCTTTGCCTTCCACAGGGGGCGAGGGGCTTCGGAGGGGCAGTCAGTTCACAATTAACTTTCCCTCCCCTGGGACCTTACCCCCGACACCATAAAACATCCCTGTGGGCCATCGGGTCATGGGGTCCCGTCATCTACAGGAGCGTTAAATGCAGGGAACCGGCTGAGAAATGGCACCGCGTCCCTGCCCCTCCCCTGGGTCAGACACCTGCTTCCTCTGTACCCAACTCCACAGGACAGTGGCCCTGCACGTGACCCCCAGTGTCCCCTCGGTCACTGGCGATGTAGCCCCCGCTGGCCCTTGTCCTGGAGAAGAGCCCTGGTGGGGACAGCCCCACGCCTACGTCACCTGCAGCCCCCCGGCAGGATGCCAGCACCCCGGCCGCCGGCCCTTGGTGCCGCATGGCTCGAGCGATACGCACAGCCCCTGGAAAGGACGAGTAATCCCACACAAACGGCAAGAGGAGAGGCCACCTCCACCGGCCGAGACACCATAACCCCCGTGTTCCTGAACCTCGCATTTCTTGTCCGACTTGTGCATAAAACTTTTCCAGATTCATACGCGCCAACCGCGTAAGTCACCCCCTCCCCAGACGGGCCCCATCCCGATGACCTTTTAGAAACTGATGGCTGCTTTCCTGTTGTTATCTGTAATTGGAAAAGCTCTGGAGATAAGAAAATTTATGGCAACGAGCAATCTACCTGCGAGGAGCCATAAAGAACGCAGGTGTCTGAGGGGGCGGCGGGCCGGGCACACACTCCCGGTTTATGAGCTGCTATCTCGCCAGCCAGGCCCCTGGCAGCCGCGGACCCACAGCACCCCTGGACCCACAGCACCCCTGGAGCCCAGGATGTGGCTCCCGCAGGGCTGGCCCAGGAGCCACACTCGCCTGCCCCCCAGGTTCACTCACATCCCCACCCCCATGGAGACTGAGCCAGGACAGGGGGGCCTGAGAGAGGAGGGATCACGGGAGCATCTTGTCCCTGCCCGGTCCCTGGTGGCTTACCGAGGGCCTACTGTGTGCCGCATGCTGCTCAATGGGCTGGAGGCGCACAGTGAGTAAAATATACGAGACTCCTGCCTGTGGATTTATAGCCTCCGGGGCTGGAGATAGAGTCCGAGGGCCCCAGCCACAGACGGAGCAGGAAAACCCCCTCTGTGCGCCCTACACCTGTAGTCACCGCCTCCTGGCTGGGCTGCCCTCCCTCCAGTCCAGCCTCCAGGGGGAGACCTGGATAAAACACAGGTGCAGGGTACCCTGCCCTGCTCCGAGCCCTCTGCGCCACACCCACACCCGTCACAGCATCGTTCACAAGGGCCAGGCGTCCGTCAGTGGGCACACGGACACCCCGGGCCCATCCGCGCCAGGAGAACTATCTGGCCTTTGGAAGGCAGGCATCCTGACCCCTGCTACCACACGGGTGGGCCTCGAGGACATCAAGCTCGGTGAAATCAGCCAGACACAGGACAAATATTGATGGTTCTACTTACATGAGGGACCCGGGAGTCAGGTCCACAGAGACAGGGAGTAGAGTGGAGGTTGCCAGGGCCGGTGGGCAAGGCCTCTCTCCAGCTTAAGGCACGAAGCTGAGAGTCGGGGGGGATCTGGAGGCCACACACGGCCCCCACCTTCATGCGGTTATCACCCCCATCAGGGCGAGGACACCTCTCCCCAATCCCCAAGTAATTCCTGCTACAAACTTTCTGCCCGAGGCATGGAATGCACTGGGGGGGGGGGGGACTGGGGAGAGGCGGGGGGCCAGAGGGTGGGAGAGCCGGGAAACCCTCCCATGCAAGGCTCACTGCCCCCCAGAGGAGCTGGGGCTCCCAGAACTGCCCCTTTCCTGAGCTCCCTGCTCCCCATGTCGCAGGAGCCACTCTGCCATCCAAGTCCAAGTCCAAGTGCCCACCAGCGCCCTGCCCAGTCTGCTGCCTCCGCGGATGCTGGGCTCCGAGCAGCCGCTTCTCCCCCCTTCCCTGAGGGTAGGGTTCCCAACCACCCTTCGTGGGGCCTGAGCCGGGGCCCTGGGGCGGTGGGGGGAGTATGAGGACAGCTCCGTGTGGCCCGTTTCTGGTGGGGAGAGTTGCGTGTGTGCACACGTGAGTGTGCGTGTGTCGTATGTGTGTCACTGTGGAGCAATTTGGTTTCCAAGGAAACGGCGGGAAGGCGTGGGGCTGCTGGCCCCACTCCGCGAGGGAGAAACGCATGTGGCGGAGCCCAGCTCCCCGGGGAGCCCTGCCAGTTACTGCCCGCGTGCTGGAGGCCACGCCGGGGCCAGCCTGCCACGCAGCCCAGGAGGGCCGGCCGGGGAGCGCCCCCTGTGTGGGCCGGGCTGGGCCGGGGGCTGGGGGCTGGGTGGCAGCACAGGGACCCGTTCCCCGTGAGAGCAGCAGCCCCCCTGGGTGCCCACCCTCTCCCCGCCCCTCCCCGCAGGCGGGGGGCCGACAGGCAGCTGGCCACCCAGGGCCCCACTCCACTGCTCGTTATTTCCCGTGATGAACGTGTTATTAGGTCTTACCCTCGAAATAATCAATTTGGAATCACCACGCTGATGAGTTAATGGGCACTTGGTGGGTGTCATTTGAGAATCTCTCTGCAAAGCACAGTTCTATTTTTAACAGCGCTGCCTCGGGTACACAGGAGGGCACGCTAAGTGCCCCCCCCCCAGTGTCACCACCTCTGCTGCTCTGCGCTGTGGCCCTGGGCTGCTGCTACCCAACGAGCCAGCTCGTGCCCTGTGCCCGGATCCTGCCCCCCCCGGTAGCCCTTGCTGTGTGCTATGGACTGAACATGTGTGTCCCCAAAACTCATACGCTGAATCCTAACCCCATGTTGAGTGTCCTTATAAAAGGGACCCCAGAGAGCTCCCTTGTCCCTGTGTCCCTGCGAGGACACAAGGAGTCAAGAAGACAAGACGCGTGTCTATGAACCAGGTGGGGGCCCTCACCAGACGTGAATCTGCCAGCACCGTGACCTTGGGCTTCCCCTCCGGGACAGGGAGACAAATGTCTGCTGTCTCAGCCCCACTCGCGAGGTTGTCACCCCGCCCGCCTGCAGGGCCCCGCAATCCTCCAGCACCGACGGAGGGAAGCTCTGAGGGCGGCTCCCTCTCTCGGACGGGGTTGAAAAGAGTCCGACCTCACACCCGGCAGAGGTCCGCCCTGTCCGGCTCAGCGGCACCACCTAACGCTGATGGAACAAGCGGCAGGGAAACTTATAGAAAAAATGTCACTGCAAAGACAGGCGACGGGACAGAGCGTGACTGTCGGCCACCACAAGGAGGTGTAGGCCAAGCGGGGCGGGAGAGTGCGCCGACACCGTACCCGCCTCCCAGCCCCAGGCCTCTGGCTGACAGGGAGGGAGGGAGGCACTGCAAGAATTAATCCTCGAGGGGCGGGGGGGCTGCCGTTTTCCACCACGGGCCGCCGGGCCCTGGGATCGGCTCCTACGCGCAAGTACAGCTCCGATGAAGAGACCCTGTCCAGGGGGAGGGATGGCTGAGCTAGAACTGCCACTGTCACTGGCAGAACTGTGGCCCGGGCAGCTTAGGAAAAGGGAGTCTCCGTCTCCCACGGGGGCACCTTGACGAGCTCCCTCCAGGGGTGGCTGGGCTTCCATCACTGTGCCCCCCTCATCCCTCCCCACGTGGCCACTAGACCAAGGCCGTGGTCACGCTGGTACTGAGTGGGCTAGGGCACTACCACGCCCGCGCCCCACAGGCTTGCCCGGCTCCTGTGGCCACCTGTCTGCGGTGCTCGGACATGTGCCCTGGGCCTCCGGCCTTGGCAAGACAGGCCCCCCTTGGCTGCCCTCCTAGCGTTCATGCCACCTTCCCAGCAGCCTCCATCCCTCCAGCTGGGGTCTGAGTGGGTCCATCCCTGGGTCCGGGGATACAGCACATGACGCAGGCTGAGCCAGTCAGTGCGCTTCCCATCCCTTTGCCAGTGATGGGCAGGTGGGCACGTTCACACATCCAGCCTGACTAATGCCAGCCCGGAGCCTTTGCTTGGGGTGTCCAGACAAAGAGGCTCCCCCCCTTCTTATCAGGTATGACCAGGAAACCGTGGAGCCCAGGGGGCTGCCGGGAGCCTCCTGGGACCTACAGCTGCAGGCGGAACTTAGAGAAGGGGACACAGGTGTCTGTGCGCACGCGCACCCACGTGCACACACACACACATGCACACGCACCCACATGCACACACACACACGCCTGCTGTGGTTCCCGCGCATCAGGCTCCCAGCTGCCTCACACGGCCCCTCGGAAAGTGACTGGCAGGGGGCCCCAGTTCAGCCTGTTCAAGAGCCGGCTGCTCCGTGGGCCCCCAGGCAGGCAGACGCGGGCCTCCTAGTGCGGCCAGACCACCCGCCCCGGCAGGGAGAGGCGAGGGCCGCCCTCCCCAAAGCAAATCCCAGCTTCTCGATGGATCCAGAAATGGGGAACCGAGTTCTCTCCTTTCCCTGCAGGATTTCTGCGTTTTCCAGCCACGCGCCCCAGGACCGAGGAGGAGAGCGCACGTCCTCGCCGAGCGCCCCTCCCCAGAGCCCCTGAGCCAGCCGAGCTCCTAAAAGTCCACACTCGGCGCTGGCTGAGCTCGGACGGGTTCCCGGGGGTTTGTAAAACTCATGAAACCTAAGAACGGGGAGATCTCCGGAGCACCTTTCCGAGAACTGAGGTATCGTGTGAAACATTCACCGAGGTCCCAAGATAAGTAACAGTTGGGTGTAAAGGTCGAATGGGGCTGCCAAGCAGGGGAGAAGGTGGGGGGATTAAAAGAGAGGCCAGCTGAGCGGGTGTTGGGGGGGAACAGGTGAGGCCACCTAAGCGGCGCCCGGTGCCACTGAGCAGCGGCCACGGGCTGCCTGCTCCCTCCCGCCCGCGCGAGCGGAACCAGCGCTGAGGTCTAAGCATCAGCCCCCCCCACCCCCCCCCCGGGATCATCGTGGCTCATGAGCAAATAACCCAGTGACCCCTTCACTCCAAACTAAAAGGGGTCACCGGCCCTTTGACCTCTGTGTAGTTTGACTGAAGACAAATAAATTCTGTTTAAGGAAAGGTCTGCAAAGCCCAGAGCCCTGGGAGGAGACTGTCTTCCTTCCACTTAGAGCAGCAGACGCCCCCTACGGCCCTGGGGCTCCCCCGCCCCCCAAAGCAGGCTGCACAGGCCACGGAGCGGGTGGGGGAGGGGAGGCCCAGGCCCCTCTCATCCTGTTTACTCTCCAAACACGCGTCTCGCTTCTATGAAGTGAGTTCACCGGCGCCTGGGAGATTGAAATCCGGCTCCCAGTGGGTAACCTCCAGCAGACAAGCCTGGGCGCAGGTACAGCCCAGGAGCCGACAGACAGAACACCGAGTGGACAGACGGACAGGGTCCTACCTGGGAGCTGGGACCTGAGAGCACAGAGGTCCAGTCTTTCCTGGGTGGCCGGTCCACGTGTTTACCTCCGGAGCCGAGGACAGTGGTCGCTGGGCTCAGGGGCCGCCCTGGCCCGTGGGCCTCCCACTCTCAGGACCCGCAGCCCTCTCGCTGCCGGGCCTGCTCAGGCCGTTTCTTGGGGAAGTGTTTCCGTTTTACTGAGAAAACTCCGCAGCCGGGAGGTGAAGTCCCTGGTCAATTAGCGGAGAGCCAGGACCCGAGCCCAGAGGGGTCCGAGTGTGAAGTCTGGGCTCCCAACACGTACTCCGGCGGGGCAGGTACCAGAGAATCCTCCCTGCCACGAGCTAGCCGTCGGCTTTCCAGAGCCTTCCCTGGGGCTCTCGGTCTGGCCGCTGTTCAGAATCAGCTGTAGAGCTTTGGAAAAGGCAGGTGCCTGGCCCATCCCTGCAGAGCTGCCCTCCAGGGCCGTGGGTGCAGGGCCCGAGGCTGATTCCCACCAGCACTGAGCCCCGGTCAGTCCTAGGAGACTCCAGACACTGCTGGGCCCAGCCGACCCCCGTGCCGTGCCGTTGGCCTGCGTTTCCACTTCTTCGGGGACTCCAGGACCCCACGCCGGGTTGAGGAGGGGGCAGGAGGGGACAGGACGTCCAGAGGATGCGCTGGGGGTGTGTGCGTCCCAGGTGGCCAGTCAGCTCGGGAAGGAGGACACTGACAGACCAGAGGGTGGACAGGATGCTCGGCCCAGTGGAGGCCTCCCAGCCAGAGCTGCTGCGTGGGCCGCTTGAGCCCACCCGCCGGGGGTGGGCAGAGCGGCGGGCTCACAGGTGTAGGTGCAGCCTGGGGGAGGTGTGGAGGCTGCAGGTGAATCTGCCAGATGGCTCCCACCTGAGCCCCTGCCCCGCCCCCGGCACTGGGTTACAGCCTTGCAGCCGCGGCCTGGCAGTTACCAGCCCACCGGTTTCTCCGCCGGCGGGCACGGAGCTCGCATCCCATCCTGGGCAGCATCACACGGGAATGACCGCCAGTCAGCTCACCTGGACAGGCGCAAAGGGCCACCGCTCCAGGCCATGCCCCCACAGTGCCCTGTGTGCCCTGCGGTGCTCAGCCAACTCCTGTGGAGTAAGGGGCGTGGTTCCCAGGCTGTCATAATTGCAAGGGGTGGATGCAGCGGGTGATCTCAGTGACCACCCCCCCCCCAGAGGAGGGCCAGGCTCTGCACGGACTGGTCAAGGCCTCCTCCCTGCACAGGGACAGGGCAAGACACATCCTGTGTGCAAGTGTTTGTGTCCACACATGGGTCAGAGTGAGAGGCAGCCCTGGAAACCCAGCCTCCTTTCCGGGGCTGAGGCCGGCAGAGAGGGTGAGGGGGACCTCACTCTGCCCTCAGGGTGCGGACACCTCGGCTCCGTTTGCACAGATAGCTTCAGCACCCGGGACAGACAGCGTGTCCCTCACCCAGCCTTCCACGGCACCTTCTGCAACAGGACGTGGCACATCTGTGTCCTCTGCGGTTTGCATTTCAAAACTCAGGGAGGCACGTCATGGAAACAGACTGGACTCAGGGTCAGGCAGGACCCCAACTCTGCCCCAGGAAGCCTGGGACCTCGGGCAGGTCCTGGGGCCTCCTCGAGCCTCAATTTCCTCTCCTGCGAGGCGCACGGGGTTAGGCCAGGTGATTCGCATGGTCCCTCCCAGCTCTGAGCTCCGAGCACTTACCTCCAAACCTCCTCCGAGTCCTATATGCACAAGAACCAGCCGCCGCTTATAAAAACGCCCACGTGCCCCGAGGGGCAGCCTGTGTTCTGCTCCTTTCTACCTGAACCTCCTGGCTCCCAGGGAAGCAGCTGTTTCATCTGGTTGTGCGGAGCCGGAGTATTAGCTGCGCTGGGCCACTGAGGACATTCCAGCCGTAAATAATGAGGCGGGTTATAAACATAGCGGGCGCGGTCCCTCCCCTCCACGGCGCTGGTTGCTGCCGCTTTTCTCGTTTTGAAATGCCACTCTGTGCCAAAAGCCTTCAGAGAGGGAGCTAATTAACATCCCTTGCTGTGGACTAATTCTCGCTTCAACACGTGGCTGTCACTTCCCTGTCATCATCGCTGATTTACAGCAGGGTTTAATTAAATTCTCCGCACGTTATTTAGCATTCTCCTAAGACACCGCCGGAGAGGCCCGGGGTGTTGAAAACGTCACCTGCTGAGACGTATCACCTCCCCTTAAGCACATATGACAGCGACAAACTTGGACTAATTGCAGTGACTCGGTTATTTGTTTGTGTGTTTTAATATTTAATTGCTTTCATGTTCGTCCAATTACCCAGCAACAGCAAATAGAAATTAACTTTTTATCAGCGTGTCCCCAGCCCAGCGAATGAGCGCCCCGAAGACTCCGCCCGCGGGGAGCTGCCCAACCCGAGAGGGACGCGGGGGTGCTCAGCTCAGCTCAGCTCACCCGCGGAGTAAACTAGGGGAGCACCCCCTGGCTCCCGCCCCGGCTCCCAGCCCGCCTTCCAGGAGCATCCGGCCAGGGATGCGGGGCCACACCGCCGCCCCGTGGCCGCTCCACGTAACTGCCCCGGTTCCCGCCGGCGCTCAGGGTTCCCTGGAAGGAGATGAGTGCTGGGGACATGCGAGCTTTGTCCTCAAGTTCCCACGCACACCAGCCGCATGCTCCTCCCGGTGGAGGCTCTGTCTTCAGTACCTTCTGCCAAGCTCCCTGGGACAAAGGTAGGACCCGAGACCATGTCACCTGCGTGCCGTTTACATCACTAACCCCTGGAGACAGGATGTGCAGGAGGCTTATCAGGAACCGTGTCCCGAGCAGATGCATCGCCCGGACCCCGAGGCGACCCGCGGAGCCCCCCAAAGCCAGTCCCTCGGGTGTTCTCTCGAAAGTTCCCACTCGCTGCCTTTCCCGTCCCCTCGCTCCAACATGTCCTGTGACATTTAGACATGTGCTTTTCTCCCAAGCCCAACCTCAGCATCTCAGAATATCTGCAGGACATTAAAAATAAGAAGGGAATGAAGAATTCGCCTTTTCTGGACCTTCGGCGTTTCCACGTGGAGTAAGAACGCTCTCCCCCCGGCCCCACAGGATGCTGGCTTGCAACGTCCAGCTTTCCAAAAATAAAAATAATCTTTCCGTGTACTCACATCTCATCTCCCCGGCTCAGCTGTAAGCTCCTTAGGGGGCCGGCCCAGAAACTAGCAGACACTTAAGCAGGGGGAGAGCTAAAGAAAACGCCCGGGCAGCCTCCCGCTGACGGCCCACGAGCAGCCCTTAGATGAGGCCTGGCTTTCGGGGGGCAGCCTGGGGTCTGGGAGGAAAGGCCCCGTCCACCGGGCCAGCAACGCCCTCCGCGGGCCAGGCGCCGGCCCTGTGGTGGTGATAAAACAATGCGAGTCCCTGTCCTTGGTGCTGGACTCTGGGAGGAAACACAATGACCAGGGAGTCGAGGTGAGTGGAGGGAGGGCGCCCCCCCCCAAGAGTGCAGCCAAATGGGGGGACCTGGGCTGAGGGACCGGCAAAAGCTTGCCCAGGGTTCGGCTCGAGCTGACAGCTGAAGAAAAAAGACAGGAGCTGTTTTCATTTAGCGAAGACCGGGAGGCCTTTCGGAAAATATTTCCCGGGACCCAGAGTTTATGCAAATGGACCCGCCCCGAAAGACGGGCTCTAATTGGTCCCTGCAGGCGCCTCCCCGGCCCAGGGTCGGCGAGCAGTTCAGCGCCCGCGTGAACAGCTCCGTCGGGGTCCCCCAGGCACTCAGGGGCTGTCACAGCCGCTCTTCAGGTCCCTGAGGTTTTTACCTTAAATTCACATTGAGTCCTCACTCGCTCTTCCTCTCAAATTAATTCCCCCTGACAGGCGAGTCCTCAGAGGAAGTGACAAAGCCTTAAATCCGGTGGCTTGGCTGAAAACTGCTGGGAAACCAGGAGAGGGAGGGGACACAGCGCCGGGGGCTCCCATCGCGCTCGGTGCCCCAGCAGCCCGACCAGGGGGCCCTCCCTTCTTCCTGTGGCACAAAGATCCAGCGCCCCTAAGCTCTGCTCCACGCTCAGCGAGCCGCGGCTTGTCACCCACCACAGGCCCGCCCGTCTGCGCCCCGCGGAGGGAACCCGCTGCTCGAGCTCAAAGTCACGGACGGGCTCCGGGAGCCTAGAAATTGGAAACCGGCCTGAGGCTGACCCAGGGGCGCCTGGCGTTTTTCGAAGGCAGTCGAGTGTGGCCCATGGGGTCAAACCTCAATCATCGGTCAGTGCTCAACGGCTGAGCCACAACGGCCGGGCACAAGTCCGATTTCTTCATGGGACCAGGTTCCTGACCCAACTGGGGGGCGAGCGAGGCCAGCAGAGGGCTGGGGGGAGGAGGGGGTGCCACGGTGATGGTATTTAATTGCACTAATTACTAATAGCGGCCCAAACCAGGCACCGGACCACAAGTCAATTCATTTTAAAAGCTATATAATAGTGTTTAGGATAGGGAATTAATTTTTATAGCCACTGGAGCCGCTTCATTTCCACCGCAATACAGATTTATTACAAATTAAATCTCCCCCTCGAGTGTTTAACGCAAAGGCAGTGGACACAGCAGTGGTCGGACCCCTCCCGCTGTGCTGGAGACCAAGGGCCGGGCTGGAGGGCCGGCCAAGTACCTTTAAAGAAGTATTTACACCTGTTGTGTAAATACCTTGTTAAAGATTGAGCTTTAGGAAAACACTGCGGAGGGGAAAGAGCCAGGCAGGGGCTCGGAGGAGAGCGGCCGTGAGAACCTCTTGCCGTGTTCCCCTGCAGACGTTAGTGCCTCGGTCCCCCTCCTGCCAGAGCAGCTGTGGTTAGGGACCCGGGATGTACCTTGAGAAGGACACTTTGGATTCATTGCTTCCAAGACACTCTGTCAGCTGGGGCTACCTAATCGAGAGCCTCAGACGGGAGCCTGAACAGCGGGCTGGAGGCTGGGAGTGGGGGTCAGGGTGGGTGCCTCCCGTGGCCTCTCCTCGTGGCTGGCCGTGTCCTCGTGTCCTCACGCGGCCTTCCCTCTGTGTGTCTGTGTCCTAATCAACTCTTCTTATAGGAGCACAGTCCCACCGGGTTAGGGTCCACCCATACAGCCCCATTGAACCTGGCCATCTCTCTCTAAATACACCCATGTCCTGATGTCCAGGGGGTTATGGCTTTAATATATGAATTTTGGGGGGGACACAGCTCAGATTCCTCCCCAAACACACGTCACCCAGTGAGGGAGGGTTTCCTGAGAGCCTGTGTCGGGGAGAGACACCTGGTTCTGGCCACTGGCTTTATTTATGTTTAAGGACACGTACGCCAGAGGATGATTTAAAATAATAACAAACCAGTCAAAGGCCTTGAAGGCAGAGAGAACATTCCAGAAAGTCCCAGACTTAAAGGACTGTCCTGACAAGAGAGGCTGGTTTCCAGAGTCAGCTTTAGCTGCTCCTTGAGGTGGCCAGGAGCCCAGGGGGAGAGGGCAGCTCCGCCCAGGGCCTGGCACCCACCCCTCCACCCGCTCCCTGGTGGCCAGGCCCCTGCGGCTCATTAGCAGCCACCTCGGCAGGTAGGGCCGGCCCCCCTCCAGGAGCAGCTTCCCCTGGGGGACTCGGGCGGGAGGCCAGAGCCTACGTGACAGGTGTCAGGTCAGATCACCAGCTCCCCGGGAACATCTTCCTCGCTGTCATCCTCGCCTCCAGCCACTGAGAAACAGACAGTCCCCCTAATGATGCCCAGCAGGCGGCCAGCAGCTCTGCCCTCCTGGCTCTGCCAAGGGCATGGTCCCTGGGCCTCGCCCCTGCCTTGGAACAAAGCAGAACTCAAAGCGGGTGCATCCAGAGAGGGGGTGCCCCTGGGAAGGGTGACCCTGGACTCCCTCCCAGCCCCCGCTCCCAAGCAGCAGAGAGAAAAGGCAGACCCGATGCCCAGGGGTGGCAGCCTCTGGCTCTGATGGGTGGTCCCCTGCCCCACCGAATGCACCGTCGCCCTGTCCGTTCGTTCGTCATCAGCATGCCCGCCGCCGGGGCATTTCGAGCTCTGCAGGAGACGGGACAAGAACCTTCCGGCCTCCTGCGGGCTCCGGGACTGCTCCGTGCTCTCGGCCCCGCTGGCCCTGCCGGTCCCCTCAGCGCCCGCTGCACCCCGCGAGGCCGTGGAAGGGGGGTCACGAGGGGCAGGGCCCAGGAAGAGAGAAACAGTAGCTCAGTCAGTGGGTGTGCGGAGGAAGGAGGGGAGCCAGGCCAAGCACCCCGGCGGCTTCAGCTCCCTCCCGGCCTGCCCGGGGAGCCCGCGGGAGAGCCGGCCCGAGTCCCTGGGGCGCCGGCCCGCGAAGCTCGCCTGCCCCTTCAGTCCCTCCAGGCCCCTCCAGCCTCGCGCCGGATCCCCAGGGCGTTACCCTACCTGGCTCCCCCCGCCCCCCCCACACCGTCTCCACGCAGCTGACACAGGGCTTCTGGGAACTGCGCTGTTCAGTATGTTGGCAAGTTCGTTTTAAATAAAATTTTATTTTATTTTCTTAATCCTCACTGAGGACATGCTTGACTTGAGAGGGGAAGGGAGGGAGGGAGAGAGAAACATTGACCGGCTGCCTTCCTGCATGTGCCCCAACCGGGGTCAAACCTGCAACCTAGGTATGTGCCCACATCTCCAGCGCTGACGGCCACGGACCCGCCGTGGCTCCTGCACTGCGCGGCTGGGCCGCAGCGTCCACCCTGCTGCCAACGGAGCCTCCGCACAGATCCGGTCACGGCTCTGCCCTTCGGAAGGGTCCTTAGTAGCTCCCCATAGTTTGCCGAACAGCTCAAGCCCCTCACCGCAGCCCTCGAAGGTTCACACTATAGTCCCTGCGAGCGCCAGCACCGCCCTGCCAACGCCCAGACCTCCGCCCGGTCCCCCTACTTGCCTGTGACCCGCCTGTGCCTCGCCGTCTGGGGCCCGGCGCCGCTCCTCCTGCCGTCGGGCCAACCCCCCGCCACCCCTTACTCCCTCTGCCCACAGCGTCTGATTTCCCTGCCGCGCCCTCGGCTCCCTCGGCCTCCGCGCCAGCTCCGCCCTGCGCTGTACCTGTAACACACTCGCGTCTGCCCCACTGACCCCACTCCCGAGAGCGTGTCCTGTCTTTCAGGACCTAGACTCCCGGTAGGGAGCATGGTGCCCGGCCCAGGGAGGGCCTCGGAACATCATTTCTTAAATAAATACGCAGGTGACACATGAATGAAGACAGAGGGGCAGAAGTGGTGCTGGTGTGCCAAGGACACCGCCCTAAAGAGCCGGCTTGGTAACAGACCCCGGGGCGTGGGGAGAGGACCGCTGCCAGCCGCTTCGGTCCACACCCGTGATCGGTGATGGAACCGGGTTCAGAACCTGGAAGGTGTGTGAAGCGCAGGTTCCGCCTCCGGGGGGAGCTGCCGAGCATTCAATTAACTGTTTTAATCCCCGAAAAGTAGCGCACACGTGATCTGCACACTTCCGTGAGCTCTGCAGCTGACTGGGGGTGGGGATGGCAAATACCAGCCTTTGGAGCATTAAAGACAAGGCTATTAGAGCTAAAAGAGAGAGTACAAAGAATGGCGAGAACCCCCTAAATTACAAGTGTGGGTTACAGTAATTGCTAAATTACAGAGCTCCAACTTTATTAGACACACACCCCCTCAGCTTCCCCGGTTTTCAAAGGCTGTCTTGAGCTGACAAAAGCCAAAGAGCTCTGTGGAAAGTCTGGCAGAGAGCTGAGCGGGGCTAACGGGAGCCCCCGCCGCAGGTGAGGCCGGGACCCAAGATCTGGCAAATTCCCCTGAGGAACCAGGCCGCACGTGGCGGGGTTCGGAGCTGGGATGGTGGGACTTTTCAGATATGCAGAGGCAGTGGTGGCCAGTGGCGGACGGACCTGCAGTCCTGAGGATTTTTACAGGGTGTTCAGAGGCGCTGGGTTCAGCGGAGAGGACCCTTCGTCAGGCTAATTAATATCCGTCGTTATTTCCAACATTCGCAGCTGCAACATCTCAAGCTCTACGGGTGTCTCGTCTTTGAGAATTACCTCCCGCCTCTGCACACTGATGGTCTCCTGCTCTACAGCTCTCGCCCCCCACGCACCGCGTTCCCACCCTCAGTGCCTCCTGACGTGCCAGCTACGCTCAGCGACGTACCACCTACCTTTGTCGTCTACGTAGTTTTCCATCCTGGCCCCTCCCTGCCGAGCGAGCACCTGGCCCCGCCTGCAGCGTGAGGTGAATCAAAGCCCGGGCCCAACTCAGCTGCCTTTGGATCGACTCCGCCCCTCCCACTAACGGCCCAGTGGAGCAGGGGCATGTTCTTTTCCCAGGGGATATATATTTATATACCATGCTACGGCTTTTCTACACAGACATCTGAGTAAATAAAACACCGTCAGACATGCGAAGACGCGAGAAAATGTGACCCATAATCAAGAGAAGACTTATCAATACAAGTAGACCCACAGGCGGCAGAACTACTAGACAAGGACTTTAAACGAACTAGAGAAAAGACGTTAAGAGATCTACTGGGAAAGGCAGACAGCAGCTGCGGACAGGCCCCAGGCAGCAGAAAGTGCGGCAGGAGGGGCTGCAAATCGCTTAGCTGCTGCTTCGGCGTCAGCTCTACTTTCGACCTTCTAGTTGGTTTTTGTTCCTTTTGGCTCCAGGGCAGAAGAGCAAGATGAGGCCGAAGCAGGGCCTTTTTCTTTATTTTAGCTTCAGGATGTTGATGATGGTGGTGGTGACGGTGATGGTGACGGTGGTGATGATGACAGCGAACATCCGTGGAACGGTCATTATTGACCAGACGTTATTATAAGTGCTTCACGTGAACCCACTCATTTCATTACAACAGTCCTATGTGTCAGGTAGTTCACCATCACTTTACACATGGGGAAACTGAGACAGGGACCTATGTTCAGTCACCCACCCAAAGGCACCCAGCCGGTAGGTGGAAGAACCGGGATTCAGAGCCGGCCCCCGAGAACGCCGACTTTGATGGCCTTTGCAAATGAACTCAGTCCAAGGGCCCGCAAAAAATTAAGGGAGAAGGCATACAGGACCTCGAGACATCAGCATTTAGGAAAATTCGTTTCGATGAGAAAACTCGGGGAGCCCCAAGCTGAAGTTTCTGCCCTCATGCCTCTCGAGGGCTGACCACCGAGAACATCGCTGCAGAATTTGCAGATGGTCAGGGTTCTTGTTTCTAACCATTTGGACATGTTCTGACGGGTTTCTCTGCTTTTCATTACTGGGTGTTGCAATGCTGGGTGTCGCAATACTGGCTGTGTGATTACTGCCAGCGTGTCAGCAGAGGGCTTGTCTCATGGCTTGTCACCGCACAGTTGCAATGTCAGCATCCCTCTGCCCTGCTCCACAGTGCAGCTGACCCCAGCCCTCACCCTCCAGGAGTAAACCCCAAACCCAAGGCGAGGCCGGTGGACTGTCAGAGCCCTGCGTATTCCCCATACTGTGTGCCGTGGGGGGGGGGGGGGTAGACACGGCACTCGTGTATTGGAGTCTCACATTTGTGCACACCCCCCCCCACTCTGATGCCACACGGCCAGCACGATGCCATCCTAGATGGCCGCACTCCAGCTTGGCCTCCCCCAGAGAGGGTGGGTGGCACAGGAGAGCCGCACAGAGCAGCACCCATGGAGAGAGGCACTTGCAGGAGGAAACCGGGCATCCAGGCCTCACCACCGCTCTGCCCCATGACCTGCAGCCTCAGTCTCCCCATCTGTGAAGTGGACTCAGCAGTCTCCGATGTGTCTTCTTCAGAGGGACCGTGTGGGTGAGAGTCTTTGCAAACCGAGCCCAGGCAGAAGTCAGGGCTCCTTGCTACAGGAAAGGGCTTTTTCTCCCCCACCACCCCCTGGCTGCATGGGGTGAGTGAGGCATCTCGGACACACTCAGCCAGGAAGAGTCCCAGAAGGAAGCCACTTGGTGGAGCCCCTGATGGGATCCAGTCTGGGCAGAATCCGGATTCTGAGTGGTGTCCACCCACGCCTGGCCTTGAGGCTGCCCTGCCCCACGCCCACCCCGTGTTCCCTGAGTGCCTGGGCCCTAGGCTGAGCTCCACCCAGGCGGTGTCCTCGGTGCTGCACCCACATAGTCCCTCAACGTGGCCGATTCCTTTAGGGGACTTAAATTTCTTCCTGGGACAGGCTGATGAAGTTATTCATCGGGGAAGATGGAGAGGCCCGGGCAGTTCTCTAAGTGCCCCTGGTACGGGGTCGGAGGGGCAGGGCCTGGGTAACTTGCAGCAGCTCCCTGGCATGATGACTCTCCAATAATTCGTTTTTGAATCAGATAGACAGTTCAAGGCCCACGCACTCCGGGCAGCTTTGTTTATACTTTTTTACTCCCATTTATAGTCACCTTCTCCCAACAGCAAGGAAGATATTTTCTCCGGTGGGCGCTAACTCCTCAGGCCCGGAGGAAACTGCTGCTGAGCAGCTGGACGGGGCTCTCCCTGGTGGCACAGAGGCTCGGTGTCCCCTGAAACCAGCCGGCCTGCTAACAAAGCTGGTCGGGCCCTGCAGGGAGCGAAGAGGGCGCAGGGAGGCCCGGGACAGTGCGCGGCCCGTGGGTTTTATTTTTGTGGCTTGTTTGAACCCCGCAGCGGAGCAGGGAGGCGCGAGCCCGGGACACCAGGTCTCCGCAGCGCCCTTCGGAAGCCTGGGCCCACAGGGCAGCCTCTCCAATGCCAGGCCACTTGGAGCCCAGTCCTCTTGGGATGCGTGAAACAGGCATGAAAAGCTTGTGAAGCGCTAGCAGTTCCTGGGCTCCAGTGGGTTTAAATTTCAAGGACGACTTATTTCCAAGGAGACGCTAATAAACCGCTCACGGCTCCTCCCTGGGGGAACCTTCCAAAGGCTCCTTTACCATAAATAAGGTCCGCTGTTCACTCGTCAATCATCCCCACAAACGCGCGCCTCTCAAGTCCCGAGGGAATCGAACAATCCCGGGCGCCGTCGGCCTGCGCCCAGGGTCAGAAGAGGAACCCCACTCCGGAGACGGCCCGGTTTGCATTTGGATCATTTATTTCAGGAAATACGTTTTCAACACTTCGTTATTTATACAAAAAGACGGATTTCTCAGGAGGAGGCACATAGCAAAAGGCCACTGCGGAACATATCCCCCAGTGAAACTAAGGGTTTTTCGAGATCTGGCTACAGAAGGAAAGCGAAGGCGTCCCTCGGCGGACGCTGCGGAGCCCCCCGCAGCGCAGAGTCTGGGGGGCGAGCCCACCGGGGAGGCTGCCCCGCCCCGCCCCGAGGCTGGAGATGGACCCGTCCTTCAAAATCGTGGTTTTGGCAAAAACATGGCAAGTCGGCAAGTAAACTGATTCGCTGAGGTGTCCTTCCTCTGGTAGGTGGGGAGTGAACACCCAATGTGACAACACCCACGCACATGCGCACACACACACCCCAGGGCACACCTGCGGGCACGCCTCTGTCTAATCTCTCCCACTGTGCACTCGTGGATGGTCCCAGCCGGTCCCCTCATGGGGACAGAGGGTGAGGGAGCACATGGCCAGCTGTGGGCTGTGCAACCTGACTCCCCGACATTCCCTCTTTTGGAGTCTTTTTAATGGGCCCTGGGGTGCAGGGACCCAGGCACACTCAGGGCAACAGAAAGTTAAGGTCGCCTGGCCCCCCACCTCCCCGGGTCACAGCGCCAGTCAGGGCCAGGCCAGGGCTGAGTGTGCCTCTTGGGTGGCCGACTGGGCCTTCACTTAACCAGAGCACCTGGGCCAATGGACGTCCAGACAGACACACACACACAAGCACACTTGCTCAGTCACAGGGGGCAGGACGGGGCAGGGACCAAGGCCACTGGGGCCACTCTGAACAGACCAGCCACGGTCCACAGAGCCTCCCTTCCTTTGGGCACCTGTCCATCATTTCCTTGCTCAACTCCCCAGCAGACTCACTTGAACTCCCCAAAATTCAGGGGGAGGGGCGGGGGTGCATCTCTTTTCTTCCTTTGAGTCCTCAATCAAATCCCAGCGAGAGGAAGACACAGGGAGATTAGGACATACCTCTCTCTCCAAACTGTCCCCACTTCCTGTCCCGGGGGACAGCTGGGAGAGTCTGTGGGCTGAGTGGACGGCAGAGATAAAGGCACTTTCTGCTCCAGGACGGCTTGCAGGTGGGTGGGTGGCAGCCAGTGGTGCTCGCCACGTCTAAGCAATTGGCAACTTGCGTCTCACGGAATTAACTATTCTCCCCTTGGGGGGGACAAGGGGTTAGAGGGGGGCTCTCTGAGTTACGTGGTCTGAGTTACGGCCCAGGCCATGTAGGGAGGTGGAGGCAGGAAGGGGCTCCAGGTCCCCCAGGCTGGCTCCATCCCCTTGGGCACAACCCCGGCATGTTCCAGGGGCTGAGACAGCGGAGGGGTGGGGTGGGGTGGGGTGGGGAGCCAAGAGCAAGAGCAGGAGGTTGCTCCTCCAGCCCCCAGAGCTGGGCCTGGGGCGGGGGCGGCACCGATTCCGCGGGTCCTCTCCCAGCCCTCCCGGCCGCGGTCCAGCTCCTCCAGACCTCAGGGACGGCCAGAGCTCGGCCTCCACTCCAGGCCCCGTGGCGGAGCCAGTAACAATCACACTCAGGGGCACTAGTCATCTCGTCCTCGGGGGGCACCGTGGGGAGGGGGGGGAACGATGGTGAACGGAGGAAATGATATAAAATGAAACGGGGCAATGGGTGGGCTGGGGCACGGGGAGGCTGGGGCTGGGCCCCGGGAGCGGCGCATCTACATCTCCTCGGCTCCCGGCTCCTTGTCGTCCACACCGTTGGACATGTTGCTCTCGTGCAGGCGCTTCACGCGGTAGGCCTCGAAGTGGATGCTGCTGGTGATGTCCTTGATGTTCTGCATGTGCGTCC
This sequence comes from Miniopterus schreibersii, assembly GCF_964146895.1. Lineage (NCBI taxonomy): Eukaryota > Metazoa > Chordata > Mammalia > Chiroptera > Miniopteridae > Miniopterus > Miniopterus schreibersii. The sequence goes on from NC_138116.1 coordinate 2,517,879, forward strand.
TGGGGCACAGGAGGGCGACGGGTGGCGGGGTGCCCACCCTGCTCGGCCTGGCCCTCCCCACCCCAACCCCACTGTGCTTGGCCCCCCCAGCCGGCGATTTAGGCCCATCACCCACCCCCACGCCCCGATTTAGGGTCCTGTGGGCGCCGAGGCTCACCTGATGAGGAGGTCCCGCAGGTATGCGAACTCGCAGTGCGTGGTGTTCTCAACTGAGGGGAGGAGGCAGAGGGGTCACTGGACGCCCCTCCCGAGCCCGGCCCCGCCCCGCCCCGCCCCCAGGAGCTCCGGTGCCAAGAGGAGCCAACGGCTCCAAGACAGGACAGAAGTTTTCCCAGGGTCCTCATAGAGGCTGCTGGGCTGTGGGAACTGCCCCCTCGCCGCCACCCTTATTGTTTCGCGGGGGCTGACAACGCACAGGTCACTGCATGCGGCAGGAACCGGGACACGACAGGCGAGCAGGACCCACAGAACCAGCCCGCTCGCTTCCCAAGTTCCTCGGTTTCCACGACTGGCGCCCGCCAGGCCGAGCTCACCACCAGGGGGCAGCAGAGGCGTGCCAACCGCTGTGCCACCCTCCCGGCCCCTCCCAGGCCCCCACTGCCCCTTTCAGGTTTCCAAGGTCTCCCTCCCAAACACAAAAAGGTCCCTAAGCAGCAAGATTTCAGGAAGAGAGGAGCTGAAAGGGGAGGGGCCGGGACAGGACACGCCCAGGGTAAAGCCTGGCTGCCTACGGGTGTGGACAGGAAACACCCGCCCTGACCCGGCAGCCAGCACCCACGCAGGCACCTGAGAAAGGTCGCTGGGCCTGCCCCCCTCCAGTCCAGTGCAAGTGGGCCCACGGATTCGAGGGCCTGGCTGGGCAGGTTTTCTGCCCGAGGAGGGACAGACACAGCTACAGGGCGCTGCGTGGATTTAACAGTAATCCATGTAAAACGAGCAGCCTGGGGCGTGCTCACTGCCTACAGTTTTCATTATCAGCTTCTTAGAGCATTCTCCCCGCAAAGCTCCAGTGGTCTCCGGACAATCTCTCACTTTACTGAAATCTTGGCACAGTACCCACTTTATGGATGGTGAAAACTGAGGCCCTGGGGGGTTGGGTCACTTGCTCAGTTTCAAAGAGCCAGGGTGGGGGCTGTGGCTGGGCCCCAGTGCATTCTCCTTCCTTCCCTACCCGGGCCTTTCAGTCAAGGAACAGAGAGCAAAGTGGCCCATTTTCACCTGTCCTTTCCCTCCCTCCATTCGACAAAGGGCGGAACAGAGAGGAGAAAAGTAATGAAACGCCCGGGTCCGTCCCACCTAGGATGTGTTATCACCTGAAGTGAGTGGAACTGTGTCCCCAAAACTATGTCCAACTCCCAACCCTCGGTACTTGCAATTGGGGAGTTATTTGGAAAAAGAAAGGTAGGCCCTAAAGCCAATGACAAACGTCTTTATAAGAAGAGGGGACGTCAGACACACAGAAGGCTGATGGCAGAGCAGAGTAGAGGGATGCGTCCACAAGCCAAGGACGTGAAGCACGGCCGACGGCCCCTGGGAGAGAGGCCTAGGAGATTCTCTCTCAAGCCTCCAGAGGGAACAGACCCTGCTGATACCTTGATTTTGGACTCTGGCCTCCAAAACTGTGAGAGAATGAATTTATGTTTTAAGCCATCCAGGTTGTGCTAACTGGTTACGGAGGCCACAAGACACTAAGAGGCGGAGGTCCCATGAATTGTTGCAGGGGGAGGGCCGTCTGGTTCTCAGAGCTGGGCAGAGCTATAGCCCAGCCCTTTTCCTAGGCCCAGAGAGGTGGATCAATTTGTCCAGGGTCACACAGCATGCCTGTGAAACATTAGCTCCGGACCCAGAACTCAGCAGTGCCCATTAGGATCTAATCCTTTCTCCCTAGAAACTGCCCCACCAGCGGAGATCCGGGGAGACGTGCAGCTCCATCAGCACCTGGCAGCCCCTCCGGGATGAGCCGCTTGCCCCTCCCGTTTCCCCAGTGGGTGGGGGGCAACCCAAGGGATGAGGCGCTTGGTGGGCAGAGGCGGCTCTATTTTGCTGGCCTGTCCAGCGGCCCTGGACATCAGCTGGGCTCTTACCTTCAATGGTGCCCCATTTGGTTTTCCTGCCAAGGATCCTTTTTCCGTTCACTTGGTACTCGTGGTCACTGCCCACCACGGCAAATGGGATCATCTCCTGGGGGAGGGGCCGGTGGCGCGGGTCACATGAGGGCCCCCGGGAGGCGCTGTCTGGAGCTTGGGGCCCCGCAGCCGAGAGGGCCGCTGTGGACACTCGGGCTGCCACCCCTACCAGCCCAGAGAGTGATGTTCTCATGGCTCGAGGCCATCCCGCCATTTCCCTCAGGCCCCTGGATGGGGCAGGAAGACCCCAGCCCACACCCTTGGGCGGGAGCAGAGCCCAGGGTGATTCACTCACTCGGAACTTCTCGTTCACCAGCCGGTCCTCGGCATCCTCATCAAACTCCTTCTGGGGGTACACGTCGATGCCGTTGGACAGCAGGTCGGCGGTGATCTGGGGGTGCAGAGGGGCGAGGTGTGGGCACCGTCCATGCGGCAAGCCGGACCTGCCCGGCGGTATCTGCCCTTGCCATGACCTCCACGGTGTCAGTGGCCCCAGGCTCGGGGTCAAGGGTGGGCTCTTGGGGGCTGGTGACCTTGACATTCTCCAGTTCTTGTGCCTCCCCAGTGGAGGGGCAGCTGCAGACCTGCCGTCCAGGAGACCTGCGACTGCCCCAGGGACTCGGGTCATTGTCCCAAGTGTCTCCTTGTCTTTCGGGACTGCTGGCTCCTCCGCTCCTGAGCTCTACACCTAGAATTCCTCTCTCACTGTGGCCCCGAATGCCTGCACGGGCCCCTCCTGCGGCCCAGGGCGCACCTGCTGTGTTAAACTGTCACCACCCTCTGCAGTGACAGATGCCCAGCACAGATGTTCAATCGCCGCATCCAGCAAACAGCCGTCATTTCTGCCCCGAGCACAGACCCAGGCCGTGTGCTGCACGGGGGCTTCTGATTCCTCCCCTCCACCGACAATCCCATTTTAAGGGGACTGTCCTGCCCTAAGCATGCTGGGAAAATCCCAGGCACCTGGGCCCGAGCGTGGGGATGAGATGGAAGTGCCTCCCACTCACGACCCTTGCGACAGAGGCTGTGCTGGTCCTAGTACCCGGGTTTCAAGTTCCCAGGTGGTCCTGACATGTGGCCCTGTTAAGAAGACGTGGCCCAGGGTTGCCCTCCTGCTCAGACACCCTCCCCACACAGCTGGCACCGGGGCCTTGGCAGAGGAAGAGGGGACCACATGTCCCTTGGGCAGAGACTGTCCCTTTCTGACTCTCTCTTCTAATAAAAACCTGGCCTGTTGTGTCCAACGGCTCTTACTGGCCTCACTCCCGCTGAGGGGTGAGGGCTGGGGGCCGGGTGGAGGGGGAGCCCTACCCGCTGTTTGAAGTAGACCCTCTCTTCCAGGGTCAGCGTGTCGGCCTTGGCGATGACCGGGACGATGTTGACCACCTTGCTTAGGCGCTTCATGAACTCGATGTCCAGGGGCCTGAGGCTGGAACGGGACATTGTGGGTGAGTGTGGCCAGGGGACAGCGAGAGGAACGAGGGAGGGTCACCCGCCTCCCTCAGGAGCCCGGTGCAGCTCAGGGACCGCCTCGGCCGACCTGGTCCTCAGGCCTCCACACCCGGGCTGGAGGGGAGGGCGGGACGCGGGGGGGGGGGGGGGGGCGGCGGGGCACCTACGAGTGGCCGGTGGCCGGGATGAAATACAGGCAGCAGTGCACGCGCGTGTCGGGGATGCGCTTCTTCCGGTTGATGTTGACCTCCTCCTGCAGGTATTTCTCGTACTGGTCGTTGATGAACTTCATGATGGGCTGCCAGCTGCGGTGCAGGGCGGGCCGGTCAGCCTGCACGCGCCTCCCGGCCCCCCGCAGGCCACGGGCCCCCGGGTCCCGGCCAGGGCTTCCAGCGGGTGTGCTGGGCCCGCGACTCTCAGCTTCACCTCAGACCCTGACCTCGGGGCGGGTGGGGGAAGGGCAAGATCCCCAGGGTTCCTCTGCTTCGGGCCAGAATCTGGGACCCCCCACCCCCCGCCCCAGGGTTTAGGAGCACCCCGCTAGAGCTCTTGCACCTGGAGGAGCAGCCCCGCGCCCGCAGGCCTGGAGCCCTCACCAGTTCTCGTTGTTGATGTGGTCCCCGAAGCCCGGCGTGTCGATGACTGTCAGCTTCATGCGGACACCTTTCTCCTCAATATCTGCGTAGACCACAGAGCCCACCCGGCTCAGGGGGTGGCCCAGGACCCCGACACACCCAGTGTGCCACCCCACCTGGTACAAGGAATCCCCGGCTGCCTGGCCAGCCCTGCCCCAATGAGGCCCACTTGGGGCACCCCAGGGTGATCAGCAATGACACCCCAGGTTACGCCAGGGACATGAGAGCCTCCACCGGCAGAAGTCCAGCAGGGGCTGTTGATATTTACCTGGGCGGCCCTGCTCATGATTTCTGGTGAAAAATGCAGTTGTCTCTATGAGCTCAGTCTGACTGGGGCCACAGGAGCCCCAGAGCTGACCCCTCAGGCCTGACCCAGAGTTAACATGCCCAGAGGTATTGCCTAGAGGTATTTCTGCAGGTTCCCAACTCAGGGGACCTGGGGTCCTGGCCCGGCACCCCAGCATCCAGCTTCAGGAAGGAGGGAGGTACGCCCAGCCCAGCCCAGCCCAGCCCAGCCCAGCCCAGCCCCACTCACCGTGCGTGATGGACTTGATCTCTATGGTCTTGGGGATGCGCTCCTCGGAGGCCGGCTGCTGCACCGACTTCCGGCTGATTTTGGATTTGAAGAGGGTATTGATCAAGGTGGACTTCCCCAAGCCGCTCTGCCCTGGGGGGAGAACGGGCTGTCGGCAAGGGTCGGCGGGGCACGGCGGGGCTCTGGCCAGGCGTTCACGGGCCCTGTGACTCAGCAATGTTGGGGCATCACCCCCAGCACCACTCAGTGGCGGGGCTCTGGTCAAGGAGAGCCAGGCAGCGGCCAAGCTCCCACAGCACATGGCCGGACCCAACACCTTCTGACCACAAGGGGCCCACTCAGCCTGTGCAGGTCTCAGGCTCCCTCCTGAGAGAGGCTGAGACGCAGAGCAGGTGGGAGAGACCGAGCGGGATTGGGGGGGACTGGCTCTGCAGGTGCAGCTCCACCCTTAGCTTCTGGACACACTGGATCCACATGAGGCTCAGAGGGAAAGCTCTGCCCAGAGCCTCCCACCCAGGACTCCAGAGGCAGGCTCTGCCTCCCCCATGGAGGGAGGTCTGTGAGCTTCAATGGTCCAACCACGGCCAGGCCGCCCACGCTGTGGGGTTCCGGTCCAAAGACCCGGGGGCCGGGCTCCCAGCCTTTGGAAACATCTAGGTTCAAGTGCTGGCATGCTCAGCACGCGGCCAGTGACCGCCAGCCTCGGTGAAAGGTCACTGGGTCACTTCCTCCTGGTGCAGGAAGCTCAGGCCCGCATGGGACTAGAGGCCAGGGCTCGAGTGGAAGCGAGGGGGACATTTCAGTAGAAGCTGAAAGGAGGAGCCCTGGTTTCCCAAGCGCCTGCCCAGCTAGGCCGCCCTCCACGAGCTCTTCCGGGGCTCTGAACGCAGGGGCAGTGGCCACTCGGAGGAGCTGGGACCCTCAGGCAGGCACAGGGATGCACACACAGTGCCACCTGCAACCAGTCCCGCAGGCCGGGTCTGTCCCCCCGTTACAGAAATGGGGACTGGGCCCGGGAGTGAGTGCTGGCCCACAGAGCCACCCCGGGGTAGGGGTGGGGTTGAGTGGCGCCCCAGGGGAGGAACCCACCAACCACCATGATGTTGAACTCGAAGCCCTGCTTCATGGCCTTCCTGCGCATCTGCTCTAGGATGGAGTCAATCCCCACATAGCCGAAGTCCACGGGGGCCTTCTCGTTCCGAGGTGCAGGTGCCGGCTTGAGCCCGGCGTCTCTGGGGGTGTCAGCCATGTCGCCAATGCAGCTGGGAGCTGCCTCGGTGGCTGCGGAAAGAAGAGCAGAGGCGTTAGGGGTGACGGGGGTCATCCGCAGGTGCCCACCAAGCACCTACATCCTCAGGTGGCTCCAACCATCAGCCCCATTTTTCAGATGGGGAAACTGAGGCTGCCCAAGAGATCCTCAAGGAACGCTGGAAGTTGAAGGCCCTAGCCACGGTGCCGTGTAAAAGGCACTGACCGTAGGCAGCCACGCAGCTTGGCCCTCTGAGCGCCACCTGACTCTCAGACCTGTCCCCTCTTTCATCTCTGTCTCCACCAGCCTGCCCCTCCCTAACTCCTCAGCACCTGAGCTTCACCCTGGAGAACTGCTCAGAGGAGGGCAGGGCCCGGGGTATCCAGGTGGGCCCCCCTCTCCTTCACCTGCCTCAAAGAGGCCGCACCACCTGCTGCAGACTCAAAGCCTCAGGGCCCCTCAGGTCAAGCAGCCTAGGCCAGGACAGAGGGAGGACAGCCTCATGAAAACGGCGGGGAGGGACCAGCACTGTCCATCCTGCCACTCCTGGGTGAAGTGAATTCAATCCCAGCTACCGGCCAATAGTCCTGGGGTGGGCGGAAGTGCCCAGTGGGCTCCCTGGAGGCAGAAGTACCTGTATGCAGAGCCACGCTCCCCCCCCCCCCCGCCCAGCGGTTCTGGAGCAAGCAGCCCCCTTCCCCTGGAGTGGACCCAGGTGGCCACCTTCTCTCTGCCGGCCCAGCAGAAGCGCCCCTTGCCCACAGGCCAGGGTGAGGTTTTGCTTTCGGGTCAGCTGCCGGGCAGGCAGGTGGGGCTGAACTCAGAATAACTCAGGCTTCCGCGGTCTGCAGGTCGGAACCTTCTGCCTTTCCACAGCCCCTCCCCCTGGCTGCCCTCGAGCCCACAAGCCCAGGTCAGAGGCTGGGGGTGGTGCCCGGAAGGTGCCCACTGGGGACATGAGGCACACTGTCCATCCAGTTTGGGTTCCCACCAGGGCCTGTGTCCCAGTGTACCCCAGACACACACCTTTACCGGGCCGGCCACTCAGCTGTCCCTGTGGGGCCTCTGCCAGGGTGGGCAAGCAGCCCCCAACCACGCCCTCCGACCACCCACTCCTGCCCTGGCCCCAGGAAGCCCACGACATAGGTGCCAGACCAGAGGTCACTGCCCAGTGGTCAGTAAACCGCGTTTCTACTTTCTGGGGAGATAACCAACTCTACCCCCCCCAGCCCCCCGCCAGCCCAGCACAGGGCTGCAGAGAGAGGAAGGCGACAAAGGCCCTGGCTGACCGATTCCAGAAACCCGGCGGTGGGCGATTTATCTCAGAATCAGTCACTCGCTTGCCTGTTTCACAAGGACTCCTATAAAAAGCCAGGGCGCACCCAGGGGTCCATGCTGCCCACCCCCAGGCCGGGGAAAGGCGAAGGACCAGGAGGGGGACCCACTGCCACCCAGGAGGAGGCTGAGGCCCACCGCTCGCCAGGGGGCCTCCTCCCTCTGATCCCAATTCAGAAATGCCCTCCCCGGGCCCTGCACCCTTAAATAAACACAGGCGAGAGCTGCTACTGGGCGCACATGCGGCTTTGGGGCCTCTGCCTGCACCCAGGCTCGGGGCCCCGCCCACGTGACTAGAAATTGCTTCCATGTGTCTGCGGGTCTGGGAGCCATTCTCCACCCAGCCCTCCGTGACCCTCCGCCCCCGCCCCCAGCAGTACTGGGGGGAGGCCCCAAAGCCCCTCACTACCCTGCGCGTCCCGGGAGCAGCCGCCCCAGCCGGCCCTGCCACAGGCCCACCACCCACAGCAGGAACCTGAACCAAAGCAAACATCCTGCCCACCAGGCCTGCTCGAGAAGTCATAATAAAACCAGGATGAGCCCATCCTCCTGCGCAGGTGGGGTCCGCTCCCACCTCTCGGGGAGCCCCGGTGGGCCCTCGATCCTGCCCATCCCGATGGCCCGTGGGCACAGTGACAGTAACACGAGAACTGCCCCCTGCCCGGCCAGGGGGAGGCTGCGGGGTCACCCCCAGGACCTCCACATGAAAGAGCGGAGCCCAGCAGGCAGGTTCGCCCGGACACTCTGTGGACCCTTTTCCCACGGAAGCCACCGTGCAGGGCTCAGGGCGCCAGGTGCTCCAGCTGGAAGGGACGGTAGAGACCGACGGCCCAGCCCCATCGACGCTCGGCCTCACTGTCCAACAAGGTGACTTCCCCCCGAAACACAACCCCCCGCCCCCCGCCCCCCAGCCCCCCGCAACCTCCCTTCTACTTTCTGTCTCTGTGAAGCTGACTGTCTAGGAGCCTCGCCTAAGTAGGACCACACAACACTTTTCCTTTCAGTCCGGCTCATTTCACTGAGCAGCGTCCTCAGGGCCCATCGACGCTGCAGCCGGGCCAGGGTTTCCTCCCAGCCTGAGCGACAGTCCGCGGCACCGGTGGAGCACCCCCGTGTCGGCTGGCCTGCCGCTGGGCGCTTGGGCTGCTGCTGCACCAACACAGGTGTGCACGTCTCCTTGAGGCCCTGCTTTCCTCTGGAATAAACCCAGGAGTGGGATGGCTGGTCACATGGTCACAGCACTTGTAACTTGAGGAACCGCCAACTCTTGTCACATGTGACTTCTGCATACTTGAAATGCAGCTAGTCCAACCGAAGAATTGAAATTTTTATTTAATTTTAACTCATACATTTAAATAGTTATACGTGGCCAATGGTAACTCGGCCCAGAGTTCTACTCCAACCTACTCCTTTTGCAAACAGGGAATCTGAGGTCCCCAGAGTGATATTTTCTGAAATGCCATTGGAACTGGTCAGGCCAACACGAGACCTTCGTTGAATTTAATCAATCCTGTAATTTCACATTCATTCTGAGATAGCTGATTAATATCTGTGTGTCCCCTACAGACCGTGAGCTCCAGGGGGGATGGCAATGACTTGTGTGGGTCCCCACTGGAGCTCCAGAGCCCTGTGGAGGAGGCGCTGGATCAGGACTCGTGGAATGAATGGGGTCCTGGGAGTCTCCCCTGGGCTGGGAGCAGGCTGGACCATAGTCCCCTTCACGATGGGCAGACCGTTGTCCACAGCTTCGCTCATCTTGACCTGTGACCCATCCACCTCCCCCAGTGACCCCTGCCTGGGACTGGGGCCTCACTCTTTCCCAAGGCCCTGTCACCTGATTTTTTTGTTTCACACCCAAATTTCATCAAGTGCTATTAATAGGAAAGGGAAGTTCTTAACAGAAAAACAAGAGGTTTCACATTTACGTCCAAGATCGCTACATCCTGCCAGCTCCCGAGGCTGTGGCGTGCTCAGTGATATCCCCCACTCCTAGCCCAGGGAGTGGCACAAAGTAGCTACTCAAGAAATACCTAAAACAGCCAACGGATGAATGGTTAAACAAAATGTGGTAGATCCAGACAGTGGAACATTACTCGGCCATAAAAAAGCAGTGAGGTCCTCACACCACGGAGGAGCCTTGAAAACAGCATGTGAGGAAGCAGCGAGGCGTGAAGCCACACGCTGTGGGACTCCATCGCTATGCAATGTCCAGAGCAGGCAAACCCAGGGGCAGAAAGCAGCCCAGGGCTTGCCAGGGGCCGGGGGAGAGGCAGTGGCTGCTTAATGCGTACGGGGTTTCCTTTAGGGGTGATGAGAATGTTCTGGAACCACACGGAGAGGAAGGTCCCGCGACACTGTGAATGAACTGCACACTCCAAATGGGTGAATGGGATGGGGTGGGAATTAGAGCTCAACAGCTGCTGTATTAGGAAAGAAAGGGAGACGCGGCGAGTGGAGTGGACTGAAAAGAACCCCACTGTGCCCCTGAGAGCCATGGGCTTGGAGGGCAGCCGAGGCCCAGACGCCGCACACAGGCCTGTGGATCTGGTGCCCAGGGCTGCCAGCAGTGCCCGCATGAGCAGCCCCTTCATCCCCCAGCCAGGGCAATTCTGGGGGCAGCAGACCAGCCAGATAACCTCTCTCTGCAGGTGCCCATTTTGAGCCCTGGCCCATCTGCCTCTCCTGGAAGGAGAGCCCTCGCCACCCACTGGCTGGTGACAGCTGCCCCTGGCCTGTGATGGAGCTGCCCGAGCTCTGACCGTCTTGGGGACCTGCCCCCTCCTTCACCACAGGCGCCTGCTGGGGCCTCTTCTCAGGATTTGGGGGTGGGGGGAAGGATTGGTCCCTAGAGCAAGGAGGGGAGGGAAGAGGCAGAGCCCCACCCAACCCCAACTGGTGACCTCGCTCTTCTGGGTGCCTTCTCCGGGGCTGAAATTCACAGCCCAAGCCAGCGCCATCTGAGGACATCTGCACCAAGGGACACATTCTCCCCAACCCCAGGCCGTGCCAAGGATGACAGGATCGGATCGCGGTCTGCGGCTCGCTGGGACCGGGGCCGTGGGATGCTTATCTGGCTGGGAGGCAGCCTTAGAAAGGAGCCAGCTATTGGGGGGATGCCTCTCGGTTTGGGGAGCTCACACATCATCACAGCCCCTGGCCAGCCGTGGGGAGGGCCCTGCGGCCCAGCCAGCTGGAAAGGAATTGTGAGCATTTTAATCTCCACAACCTCTGAGAAAAGGCGGCTGAGGCCAAGCTGGGCTGGAGCTCTCCAATACCAGCTACCAGGCTCAGCATGGGGTCTCGGACTCCAGGGGCCTCTCAGGGTCGGCGACAGCTCTCCCAGGACACTGGTGCTGATGCGGGCAAAGCCTGGCAGACCAGCTGCCCCAGCCAAAGCTCCCGGAGGGACCCATGCGGGACAGATTGTCAGCAGGCCCGTTTAAGCTCCACCTCCAGGGGGCTGCCCGGTTGAGCTGACAAAACCCACAGGGGCCTCAAAGACGACACCCCACCTCTGAGACGAGTGGCTGAGCGAAGGGAGAAGCTGCTGTGGGTAGACCTTGGAGAGGGAACTGCCCTGGAAAGAGATGTTAAAGAAATGCCTACACACAATAATGACAGAAAAAGATCCCGGGGTCCTAGTGGACCAGGACCACAACATCGATTCATTCAACAAATATTTCCTGAGCACCTACAACATAGTAAAGAAAAAGAGAAGACACTACAGGCTTGAGAGGAGTCTGAATGAAAACAGTGGTAGCACATAGGAACGTGAAGTCCATCGATTCAAATATTTATTACCCAAACTTCCAGACAGATTCACAGCAGTCCCCTCTAGGTAAGGAACCTAGCCTGGTAAGAAAGTCCAGAATTTTTGTGTGCGTATCACAAATCTCTTTTAGAAGCTGTTGAAAGGTAAGGACTCCCTCCCTTTAAAAAAATGCATGAAGGGAGACACCCGCCAATAAATTTGGACAATTCGGGGGCTCATCAAAGAACCCCTAGGTCCATGGGTCTCAGTTAAAAAATATAACTTAGTCTAATGGGAGCTTAGAATTTATTTGTGTTATCTCTTCACTGAACTTTTATCAGCCAGGGCTCCGTGGCCAGGGAAGGGTGAGGAAAAGTTTAAAATGATCCAAGGTGGAAAATTAACTGGAGAAGCCAAGGGGAAGAGAGAAGAGCTGAGGCTGTGAACAGCTGGCCAACATCCCTGAGCACAGGGGCTGTGCCCTGGGAGCTGCTGAGAGTGGGCGGGGCCGCTGGGTGGGCGGGGCTGCTGGTGGGCGGGGCCGCCGGGTGGGCAGAGCTGCAGGGTGGGCAGAGCTGCAGGGGTGGGCAGCAGAGACTCAGACCGCAGGGCTTTGAACACAGGCTCGTTTCCTGTGTCCCCATTAACCCACCCCAGCCACTACAAACTCCTCATAAATGTCACTGGAGAACTTCCTGTTCCTTCTAAAGATGCAAACACTGAATATAAACGGCCGAATTTTGCAAATCGTGCGGGTGGGATCAAGGACTGAATTTTAAAGGCGCACAGGGCTCGTCTAATTCGATAAGTAATTCCAAATCGAATTACACTTCACACTTTGTCCGGGGCAGGAAACATCTCATCAGAGCCTGGTCAGGAACCGAGTGCCAGAAATCTGAGCCGTCGGCCTGGCCTGCAACTGCTCGGAGCCCCGGCACAGAGCGCCCGGCTCCCCGAGAGGGGCGGGACCTGCACTCCAAGGCTGCGTCTCTCTCCCACGGAGCTCCTGCCCTTTGCCAAGAGGAAACCCAAACCCAGATCGCAGTTTTACGGCCTCTGTGCGGGTGGAAGGGCACATGAATCAAAATCTCCCACGACCCGGCGCCCTTGGCAGGACCTGGGAGGGGACACAGCAGTGCCAGCGCACCACCCACTGCCTTGATTCATTCAGAGGCCTCGGGCACCCCGAAGTCGGAGGCCCTGCCTTTACTGCCCACCCCGCTTCGCCCAGCCTTTCTCTCACCAAACCCTGAAAAGCAAGCCTCTCCCTCCTCGCCCCGGCAGGAATCTCAAGAAGGTCTTCCTTTCTGCCAACACGGTTTCAATGGCCCCGCCGGGAGAGGCAGATTTGGACCCCAGCCAATCTCCCCCCAGCCCCCTCCTGGAAGAGGCCCTTTCTTTCCTTCATTTGCAGCGGCCGGGCCGCCTCTCCAGCCGGGGACCTCGCAGGCTCAGGGCCTATTGAGACATCAATCTCCAGGCGGAGCAGGCTCCAACCTGCAAGTGTCCTCACTGGCTTCCCAAAGGGCTTCCCACAGAATTAACTCGGAGAGGGCCCAGGAGGAGCCCTCCGCCTCCTGTGTCAGATTGACTTTGTATTTTGTTTTCCACGGCCCACTCCCCTTGCAGGATCAGGAAATGTGCCGGAGGCCTCTCCCATCCCAGGGAACCTTCCAGCAAGATGGGCCCCTAACCCAAAGCAAACCCAGAACCCAGCCCCGGCCCAGCCAGGCCGCCCACTGAGTCCGAGCGGCCCCGCCAACCACAGAGATTCCGTTAGTTCTTGGCAAATGTCTGTGAAGTTAAAGAGAGAAAGAAGGGATCCTCCCCCGCGGATGGGTGGAAACTGGCCATTTGTCACAGGGTGGAATTTCCTCTTATCGGGGATGTCCCCCTAAGGGGGGGCAGTGCCTCAGAGCCCCCAGTCCCCTCTCCTATCAGCGGGGCTGTCAGCAGATACACACCAGAGCTCCGTGCAAAACGGAGCGGGCGAGGGGACTGGGGCTCTGCTTCCCCCACTGATGAAATCATCTAAAATGACAAGAAGGAGACAGGGGATGGCCTCTGGGGTGCGACCGGGACCCCCTGCCAGGGGCTGAGTAGAAAAGAGCTTTAACCCAAAACTATGAAGCAGTGTCCTTCTCTGGTGCAGATCGGCTGGGCCCTGGATGCTGCCTGAGGCTCCCCCTCGCCAAGGTCGCCTCAGAAAGGCAGAGTGGGGCACAGAGGCAGGTGGGGAGGGGTCAGGAGCAGAGGACAGCTCTCATCACGGGGTTCAGGGGTCTGAAGGTTGAGGGGAAGTGGGGAGGGGGCAGCTCCATTTCTGGGTGGCAGGAGCAGGGACACCTTGGGTCACTTCCTCTCCCACCTCTGCCCTGGTCCCTGGCTGGACGCTCTCCCCAGGGACTTCACCCATCTGCTGGGTACTAAACACCAACTCTGTCCAGATTCGTGCCAGTGCCAGCCTGACAGTCCCTGAGTTCATCATGGCTCAGCAGAGACGTCTCACTGTGCCAGGCCCTCTGCCCGGTTCTGCGTATGCGGGGCCCCTGCCCTAGTGAGGTCTGCATGTCTCAGACTGAGCATGCCCCAAACTGAGCTCTGGACCCTCCCATCCCAAACCCATGACCCAGTTCTACCAGCTAGATCCAGGGCGTCGCCTTGCTCCCCCCTTTTTCATCACCCCAAATCCAATCACCCACCCAAAGCCCTGTCCATTCTCACCCAACGTATCTGCAGGTGGTCACCCTGCCCCCCATCTCCACAGCAGCACAATCCAAGCTGTCACCGTGAATTGCCCCCCCCCCACCCCCAACCCATCCTCCTGGAAGCACCAGGATGGACTGACTGTAACTTAATCTCATCATTCCTGGGCTTGAAACCCCGAGGGGTTCCCACTGCACCTGGGACAACACAGAATCCGAGGCCTCAAGATCCTGGGGCTGGATTCTGTTCCATTCCACCCGCTGTGTGACCCTGAGCAAGTAACTTCACCTCTCTGTGCCTCCATTTTCCTATGCGTAAAAAATGGGGTGATAATACGAGTTGCCTCCTAAGAGTGCTGCAGACCAAGCAAGACACTGGCGGAGCAACACAGAACAGTGCCCCGCACAGTCATGCCCAGTGTGTTAATGAAATGCACGCCCCATCCAGCGCTCCAGGTCAATGCATGGGCCTTCTCCCTGGCTCCTAAAAGCTCCTCAAACAAGGCTCCTCAGAGAGGTCTCCGGGGCCCAGAATGCTCTCTCCTGCTGCTCCCGGGTGCTCCCCAGTCTTCCCAGGGTGCTAATCGGCACCAACCCCTCTATTCTTGTCCCAAATGTCCCGGGTTACAGCTCCTAGCTGCGTACTCCATCCTCGAGTCAAACGCCTGCCTCCCTCACCAGGCGGGAGCTCCGGGGTCTCCAATTCACCGCTGCAAATCCTTCGCCTCAGAGCACCGGTGAGGTGCTGCTGCTTGAGCGGGTGAATGAATGGTGAGCCCCCCCGCCCCCACCCTCTCCCCGGAGCATCCTGGAGGCCCCGCCGCTCCTCCGAGAATCCAGGTGGCGCCTGGCCCCTCCGAGGTCCCCGCGGGTGGCTGCACCCTTTCCCACGGGCTTCCCCAGTTTCAGTGTGCGGCAGCCTGTGACTGCGACATGAACGATTTCCGGTTTCCATCTTCCTTCTGGAGCCACAAAGCAGGGAGCAGGAAGGATGGATGGACTTCCCGGGACAGCTCCTTCCTTCAGAAAAATGTGCTCCGGAAATGCCCAGTGGGGGTCTGGGGGCACCCACTGGGGGGGTGGGGGGGTGGGCAGACACTGGCCGGCCTGGGACAGGGCCCTAACCCCACCCCCATCTGCACCTACCCCTGAGGGGGGCTTAGACCCTGGGGGCTCCCCAGGAGCACAGCAGAGGTAAAGATGGGGTAGGCAGGAGGCTCCAAACAGAAAGCCTGGGCCCACCCCAAACCCTGCCCCTCAGCTAAGCTGCTCCCCAGGCTGCAGCTGGCCTGGCCTCCCCTACAGCAAGGACTGGGTCCCCTATGTGGAGGGACCAGGTGTCCCTGGAAGAAACGACACTGAGACCTAGTCTCCGTGAGTCAGACTTTCATACTCCAAGGACCACTTTCCCTGGCGCCCATTAATTTGCCGTCTGGCAAATTCGTTATGTGTCCAGTTAAACAGGACATATCACCAGCCCAAACTTAGAGCGATTCGGGCAACTGGCAAAGAGAATTTATCAACTGAGACACAACCAGAGACCCCAAAATATACAAGACCTGGTCCTGGCCCCCAGGAGCTCGGCTAAGACCGAAAGACACCAGGGACTGAGCTGGGCCATCCAAGGGCTGGCCCGTGTATGGGACGTTTCAGTTTACGATGCACTCGAATCTGTTTGCCGGCATCTAATCCCCATCTTCACATCCTTCCTCCAGAACCTACACTTCCTGCCCGGCCGGGTAGCTCAGTGGGTCAGAGCGTCATTCCGACCCGCCAAGGTTGCAGGTTTGATCCCGGTCAGGGCACATCCAAGAAGCAGCCAATGATGCGTAAATAAGTGGAACAAGTCGACGTCTCTCTCTCTCTCACTTCTTGTATCTAAAATAAGTTTTTTTTTTAAAAGAGTCTACATTTCCTGTGGTAATTAGCTGCGACTTTTGAAACCAGATCAAAACGGCCAGAGCTACAGTAACAACAGGGTCCGACGCAAGCCGCAGCAACACAAAGCTACACTTGGGAGTCACCCCAGTCCACGGGGTCCCCCAGCATGCCCTCCCCTGACCACGGAAAGACCCCAACCCACCCTGGCACCCTCCGCACCCTGGGGGTGACCTACTGTGGGACTGGAAGTGCCCGGTGTCTTCCAGTCGCTCTCCGAAGTCAGCCCAGAACCTGGAGGCCCCAGAGTGGGAGCCTGTCCCCTCCCAGGTCCCCGCAGCCCGAGGCTCCGGGAAGGAGGCACATTCATATGGTAATTTCTGCCTGAGAAGCTTGCAGGCCCCTCTAGCCGGCCGCCCCGAGGAGGAGGGAGGGGGCCTGGCCTGGCCGGATGCTTGGCCCCTGCCCAAGACAGCGCCAAGCGGGCCCTTCCCAGCGCGCTCACGGCTGTGACACTCAGGAGTGGACACTGAGGGACAGCCCGTGAGGCCAGACTCCGGCAGCCAGGGCGGGGTGGGGGTGGGGGTGGGGGGCAGGCACCAGATGTGGTGGGGCTTCGCTTTTGGTGGTTTAAAATGACAATGGATGGCATCTGTTTCACAGTCTAACGTCTGTGTGCGTGATGCACAGGATGGTCTAGAAAGGGCAGAGCTGGGCCCTGGGGGACCTGCGGCCGCCCTCACCCCCTCCCTGGGTCCCAGAGGCAGCCCCTCCACGTCCACCCTCCCAGGAAGGAAACAGCATCGTTCCCACCCCTGCCGAGGCTGGTGGGGGAGGGACGGGTTCTCTCAGGAAAAGAAGCGGCTTCCCACAGGCCGGTCGTCTCCCTTACACTCCTCCTGGGGGTGGGGTACGCCGAGCCCACCCACTTCCTCTCTCAGGCACGCTCTCCTATCTCCCCCAGAAAGGGCAGAGAAACCTCCACTTCCCCTTCTGCCCCGTTCTGGGCCCTGTGCAGGCAAAAAAAACCCTGCAAGTCAGGGCCAGGGCCCAGTGCAGCCCCGAATGGCCACCCTGTGTCCCCACCCCTCCCCTCCCCACCCAGGTACTGCTTCACCCTATAGCACGGAGCTGGGCCCTGGGCTGACGATGATAAAAATAAAAAAAGAGCCCTGGCAAACTGCATGGACACAGACTTGAGACCTGCGGTGGGGGGTTGGGAGGTGCTCCCAGCCACTGGGGATCAGACACAACGAGCAGACAGTGTCCCCAACCTGTGCGGGGGAGCCAGACTGTACCACGTGACCAGCAACCCCCCAGAGCGATGGAAACACATGTCCCCACCCACCTGGACCCCGGTGTCCACCGCTGCACAATTCACAGTAGCTAAGAAGGGGAAGCAGCCCAAATGCCAACCCACTGGTGAACGGGTAAACCAACAGTGACGTGGCCATGAGATGGGGTACTATTCAGCCACGAAAAAGAACGAAGTATGAACGGTACGCGTGGGCGAACCCTGAGAACTTGACGCTGAAGCGAGAGAAGCCAGACGCAAAGGGCACCTAGGGCATGGCTCTGAAAGAGGGACACTCACAGAGACAGAGCCGGCCGGTGGCTGCCAGGGGCCGGCAGTGGGAGAAGGAGTGACGGCTACTGGGTACGAGGTCTCTCTGGGGGATGTCCTGGAGTCAGTGGTGATGGTTACGTAACTTTGTAAATACACCAAAAACCACAGAACTGTACACTTAAAAAGAGTGAATTTTATGGCACATGAATTATGTCGATAAAGCTGTTATTAACAAGAAAAAAAAAGCTGGTGGCCTGTGAATGTTCCCCAAAGAATGGGAGTGGGGGCCCTGTCCTTCCTGTCCACGGCCAGCCCCCAGCATGGACCTAGCAAAACCTCCGCTTCCCAGGACCCCCGCTCAGCACTGCATTCCCAGATCCCACCAGTGTCCCCTTCAATGTACCTGGACCAGCCAGGCTGGGTGCGGCCTCGGGACCCAGGCCAGGCAGACAGGCCAGGTGCTCGGAGCCCGGCCAGTCCAGTCTGTGTCTGAGCTAAACATTTGATCTCCATTTGTCCTCATGATGACCCCAAGAAGTGGTAAATACTATTCTATGTGGCTCAGAGGGGGCAGGTCACGTGAACAGGGCCACGGGGTCACTGAGAGGTGCACGGGGACCCAGGCAGTTCATTCAGAATGACAGGGCAGGGGCAGATGCCGGGGCAGGTACAATCAGGAGCCTCAGGAAACGCCGGCCTCTGTACCAAGAGGTGGGCCTGCTCCCTGGGCCCAGGTCTCTGACGCAGACAGGGGTCCTCAGGCCACAGCAGCAGCCGATCTGAAGTCCCACTCTTACTCCTGCTCTCCCCGTCTCCCACAGGAGCCCCCCATGGGAACCACACCAGGAGGGATTGTCACCATTCTCCAACTTCCAGGCTTCCCTCTGGAGTCACGGCCACTGGGCAGGACACCGGGCCTTGCCCAGGATGCTGTGTTTCTCGGATCTCAACAGCCCCCTTTTCTGGCTCCAGGTGCTCTCAGCCCGCTGGGTGCTAAGAGGGGGCAAGGAAGGGCTCACACTAAACCATCGCAAGGGGGTCCCGCTCTGCAACTTATTTATAATAAATGACCCTAATTTATTCACCCTCTCAGGGCAGGAAGTCACGGGAGGCAATTCCTCACCAACCCAAACTTGCCTCTGCGGCTTGGCCTCAGTTTTCATGTCTGTCAAATGGGGCAACAGCCCAGCCCATGGGTTTTAGAAGGAAGCTGAGGGGTCCACGGAGGTGGAAACCATGGCCATGGGGCGAGCTGCTGGAGCTCCAGCGAGAATCGGGAACGCGTACCCACCGATCAGCTCCCACCGGTCAGAGGGGGCGGCACGCCGGACAGCCTCCTCCTGTTCTCCCAGTTTTTAAAAACTCCCACATGAACCAACAGTGTTTTTTTCCCCAAGAGCAGAAGTCTGGGAAGATGCCGTGGAAACATTCTGCCCCATCATTCACTTCTCTGCCTCAGTTTACACCCCTGTCACGTGAGGAGGGAGGCAGCCCCACCCACCAGCTGGTGACAGAGGCCATACTTACATGAAATCCCCCGAGATGAAGACAGGGACCCTGGGCACCGGGCCCGGAGTAAATGGTGGCGGAGATGGCGCTGGCCCGGGGTGGCAGCCCTGGCACGCGGACACGCCAGCCTCCGGGGATGGAGAGCGCCCGTCGGCGGAGCGTGTGGCCTGCCCCTCTGGGTGGGCGAGACCCCTCCGCCGCCTGGGCCCATCTGCCCGCCCCTGGCCCCGCCCGCCCCAGCTACAATGGGGCCGCTGTCCAACCTGTCATTATTCTTCGGGGCCACGACTGTCACCAGGCAATGGGCACCTTTTCCTCGGGCCTTGGCAGACAAGGGACAAAAGACACAGATCCCGTCCTCG
This sequence comes from Miniopterus schreibersii, assembly GCF_964146895.1. Taxonomy (NCBI): domain Eukaryota; kingdom Metazoa; phylum Chordata; class Mammalia; order Chiroptera; family Miniopteridae; genus Miniopterus; species Miniopterus schreibersii. The sequence goes on from NC_138116.1 coordinate 2,536,983, forward strand.
CTCCCGCAGCACCAGGGCGGGGGGGCGGGGCGGGTCAGAGGGTCCAGCCCCCCACAGGGAGAATGTATGCAAGTCCCTGAAGAAACACGGCTGCCTGGCCTTTTTCTTAAAAGCGGCTCCGAGGAGACGGCGCGTGGAGAGAGCGGACGGTGGCTGTTCTTACGGGGCTCTGGGGCGGGGCTCACAGAAGCCACGGGGTGTTGGGATAAAAGGCACACAGTGGTTCATGCAAACATTAACTGAGCAAGCAACTGAGAGCAGGCCCTGGCAGCGATCAATACCACAATCCCTGCAGTCCCGTGAAGGACGGACAGACGGCCACCAACCGACCCGGTGCTCCCGGTGACAGGCACCTGGAACTAGGTCTGAGAGATAAGAGATAAGGGCCTGGGAGTCGGGAGACCCTGTCCGTGCACATTCCACTGAGGACACCACAAGGACACACAGCTGGTAACCTTTTGGGTGACCCCACCACTGGGCACCCTGTGCCTGGCGTCACAGAGCAGCGCAGCGGCTGGCAGGCCCCCTTGGGGCATGAACCCCAATGAGGGGTGCTGCACACCAGGCAGGTGCAAAGGGACAGAGCAGGGGAACCGCAGAAGCTGGGGAACCTCCTTCCAGCAGCCACATGGGGGTCATTGTCGGCAACTCAACTCCAACCAGGAGCTGGGGCTCCCAGTGCAGCTTGGGGTGCTCAGGGGCCAACATCTCACAGAGAGTGTCCCCCACCCCCAGCTCCAGGAGAGCGGTGAGAAACTGCGGGGCACTTCTACCACGATCCAGCTCCTGAACTCCAGTGGAAGCGTTTAAAGTCGTGTTTAGGCCGAGACAGTGAGGGACAGGGCAGTGAGTGGACGGGCTCTCTCCATCTTTCAGGGCCTCTGTACGGAGCTGCCCCCCACCAAACCCAGGCCCAGCCCCTCTCCCAGGAAACTGCTCTGAGGCGGGACAGGTGACCCAGACAAGGGCACAGTGCAGCTCGGGCCCCTGCGGAGCGTCGGAATCAGAACTCGAAGCTCCCTACCTGGGAAGACTAAGCCCCCTCTTTGCTGCCCTCAGAGCCTGGCTGGAATGTGGCCTCCAGTGGTGAGAAAAGAGAAAAGAAAGAGATGAACCCCACCCACTCGCCCACCTACACCCCAGGGAGGAGCCAAGGCCGAGAGAAGCTCCACCCCCACCCCCTCGCCAGCCCCAGAACAGGCCCATCATGAGCCACCCCCACCCCATGGGTAGGCTCGAGGGGTACCAGCTGGGGCAAGACACCCTCCTGGCCTGTCCTCGGACCGGGGCCTTCCCCAGGTCCCAGCCTGCTCCTCACAGGGCAGGCTCCGGGCCAGCCACCCTCAGCACCGCGCCTGGGAAGGCTCCTAAGGCTCCACTCAGCTCCCGAGAACAGGTCCCTACCTGTTCCAGGACCAGCCTGGCGCTGAGTAAACAAATCAAAGCTTGGTGCTGGGAGGCAGAAGTCTGGAATGGAGTCCCACCCAGCCAAGGGCTATGGTTTTTGCTGGAAGCATCTCCCCAAGACCCTGCTGTAGGGTGCTGGGGCCTCAGGATCACCATCCCCGGCCATCCCCAACCCCACAGCCTTAAGAAGCCCAACTGGCATCAATGGCATGAGCCAAGGTTGGGGGACGTGAGGAGAGGGGCGGGTGGGAGCCACAGGGTGTGGAAGGCTGATGGCTACACTGCAGAGGACGCCAGCCAGGGACCAGGCAAGCAGGTGTCCCCTCCCTCACGCACTGAAACAGCCACTCTTCCCACACGTGGCCAGTGAGAGGGGGACCCTGGCCAGCCCAAGATTTAAACGTGGGAGGGTCGGGGTCAGATAACGGAAGCGGAGCAACAGTGACCTCAGACACGGTGACCGGCTTTTGGAAAAAAGCCTGAGACCTTTGACCTGGCAGGAAGCCGGGCCGGCTCCAGGCCGTGGGGACTCTCCCAAGGACAGAGTCTTCCCCTTCTCTTGAAGGCCTCCCAGCCCCTGGGAAGAGCCCTATCAGGCGGAGCAGCTCGGGCCTGGGCCTGCGCCCGGTGACAACAGGAAACGGGGAGGGTATGGTGGGCGGGGAAGCGCGGGGGGGGGGGGGGGGCGCCAGCCCAGAGGCTCGGGCAGCCCAGGGGGTCCAGGGTTGTGGGGTGAAAGCCCTGTGGGGGGCCTGGCGCTCCGGGAAGGACCCCACAGGCCCCCAAGACCCAGGCCCTCGACGGCGCCGGCCACGGTCTGCCTCGTGACTGCCTCCCCCCATCAGAACAGGGCTCTCAGAAGGCTCCATGCCTGGGCGCACAGTAGGTCCTCCCCGCGTGCCAGCTGAACCGGCCATTGTCCTGGATGTCACGGTGCCAGCCCCAAGGAGCAGAGGCTGACGGAGACACAGACAGAAACCAGCAGACACAGTAGTGTTGCCACAACACGGAAATGATCGGGAGGCAACGGGGACACCCGGGAGGGGTGGGCGAGGGGTCGGTGACCACGCAGGTCCCCCAAGATGGGCTTGAGAGAGGTCAGCCACAGAAGAGGCCTCCTTTCCCAGCCGCAGCCTCACCCAAGAGAGACCCAGGGGGAGAGAAGCAGCCCACCCCTGCAAAGAGGCCTCCCGTGGGCCCTGCACCCCCCGGGCGGTTAAACACATGAGTTCCTCCCACTTCCTGACGAGGAGCCCCCTGAAGTGCCAAAGAGAAGTGACGTTTCTGTAAACACCCGTGGAGGCCCCTCGAGTTTCAAGGCACAGCAACAATGAATGAAGAGGAAAACCACAGGCAATTATAAGGGAACTGAGAGAACGGGGCTTTTTCTAGTTCCTCTCTCGACACAGTTTTCCCCGCAGGATCCAAACCGAATTCCAAGCCGGGTGCTGTCCCCACGGCCAGAGAGCCGCTGCCGCTTGGCACGTTTTTATCCAGGAAAGGAATTTCAAACTTCTCTTGGGCGAGCGGAGATGCTCCCCCAAACCTCTGACAAAAATGCCGGCAGATTGCATGGCGGGGGGGGGGGGGGCGCCGGCAGACGGCATGCTGAGCCAATCCCGGGGGACATCTGGGATGAAGTTTCAGGCAGATGGCATTGCCTCCGGGCACCTCGGCGTAGGTGCAGGGCTGGGCGAGCGGTGCTGGCTGTGGGGTTCACTCCAGGGGCTCTCTCAACATCTCAGCTCAGCTGGCATGTCCCCAAGGAGCTGCTTCCTTCCCCCTGCTCCCCGACACGGAGCGGGACACCCTCCCACCAGGTCCTCTAGCAAAGCACACGCATTCCAGCCCCCCACCCACAGGCTCCCAGCAACACCGCACATCCCAGCCTCCCAGGCACCCGGATGAGCTGAAGCAGAAGCCGCCCCGTGGCAATGCCGGCCCGGCCGCCGCATCTCAGTCCCGCAAGGCTAGTGTCTGAAGAAACTGGTCTCCAGCCGTCCTCGAAGCCGCCGCCTCGGCTAACGGCTGACGGCCACAGGAGGCGGCGGTGGCCAGCCCTGGGTCCCCGCAGCCCTCCTGAAAGTCAGGGAAGCCCCTTGCAAAAGGGAAATTGACTCCTCCAAGAAACTCCCGCCGGGGGAGGACCTCGCCACTCGGCTCCGCTGGCCAAATATTTACAAAGAGATAGCTGTGGCTGCACAAAGCTCTTTTCTTCTACTCTGAGACCGAAAATCTGGGCCCCGCGTGGAGACCGAGCTCCCGCCGCCACTCTCCCAGGGACAGGAGCTGTCCCACCGGGCCGGGCCGGGGACCCTGGGGAAGCGCTGCTCCTGGTCCGGCCGCCTGACCATCGGGGGGGCTGACCAACGCTGTGACACCTGAGGCCCCCCTGCAAGTGGTGCGAGGCTGGAGGGAACAAAGGGAGCGGAGGACTCACCCCAGCAGCGGAGTCGGGCTGCGCCGGCTGCCTGCGAGTGCGGCCCGCCCACCGGGTCACATGGCTCGGAGCCCAGCGAGGATCAAAGGGGCTTTGTGGCCTCGGAACAAGGAGCCTCCCAGAGCGCGGGCAGAGGTAGGAGGGACTGCGACTGACTTCGACGGGAGAACTGGCTCCGAGGGGCAGGGCGAGGGGGGCAGGGGAGGAGGGGGCAGGCGGAGAGAAGGGGCTCCGTCAGCCAACCGGGTCCGCGGGGTGTACTATCCTCATGCGTAAGAAGCGCCAAGGAGCGGGGTTGCCAAGCCAGCCTCGGTCACCCCGAAAGGAAAGTGACAGCCCCAGGGCAGAGCTCCGGGAAGGAGAGAGGGAGCGGCTCACCTGGACACCCAGCCAGGCGGCCTGCCCGCCAGGAGCCCGCGCCTGCACAGCCACCGGTCCCTCCCCCTAGCCCAACCCGTCCCCTGCCTGGGTGCTGGGTGGTGCCAAGAATCTGACAAGCCCAGGGGCGCCTGCTCTCCCTGCTGCCCCACCCCGCTTCCCCTTCACCAGGTGCACCCCAGATGCGCCCCCCCACCTGGCCCTGACCCCTACCAGCCCAGATGACACACCTAAGCTCTCGGGGGGCCTCCTCCCCCAGGGCTGCAGGACTCCCCCGGAATGAAGTCCAGACCCACAGCCGGGAGCTGTTGTTCCAAGCTTCCAGGCAGCCAGGGATCAGAGCACAACCAGCCTGCGAGCCCCCGACTGCCGAGGTGTGCCACGGGGGAGGTGACCCTGCCTGGGGGAGGCAGCAGGAGAGAAGCGGGGGCTGGGGCTGGAGAGGCGGGGCTGGGGGCCAGCTCACCCCGAGCTCTTCCTTCTTCCCGGAGCCTCGGAACTCGGGATTCCAGTCCAGCTCCAGCTCCTCCAGCCCCGAAGGGCCTGGGCTGGGAGTCGGCCTCCTCCTTCCTCCCCTCCCTGCAGGCCCTGCTGGAGCTGGGACCCCTGGGGGATGGGCTAGGTGGTCCCAAAGGAGGGAGCTTGGAAGCAACCCGGCCAGGCCTGGGCCTGGATGCTGGGATAGGCCAGACCCACCCCCTGCCACGGCCTTTGACCCCATGCGTGAGTCATTCTAGGCCTGGGCGTGGCCAAGCAGCCCCAGGCTCTCACTGGGGACTTCCAGGGGGCTGGTTTTGGGGACTTGCCTGGGGCAGGGAGCCCAGAGTGACACCTGGGAAGGCAGTTTTAGGGCCAGTGGCTGGTCTCCTGCCTCCTGGAGGAATAACTCCGGCCCAGCCCCCTGGGTCACGGCCACAGCCACGGCCACGCCAAAGACGTTCCCTGGGCTCTGCAGGCTCTCGAGTTTCCCATTCCCAGATCCCCCCACATGGCTGGTGGGTGAGGCTCCAGAGCACCCACCCCACCACCCACACAGGCAGGCTGACTATGTCCAGCTGGTCGAACCTCCGGGTTCCTCAGAAGCCAGCTGTTCCCCAGCAGAGGCCACCAGCCCGTCCAACCCAGCCGCTCCCCACTCCTGCTGGCCAACTGCATCGCCCCAGCGGCCCCTGGGATCTTCGGGTTTGCCACACAGGAGTTAGGGGGTTGCTGCACAATGTCCCTCCCACACTCACGCGAGTGGCCGGGCCGTGCCAAGCTGCTATCATCATCTCCAGGCACCGGGCCAAAGACGGGGAACATCCAGGGGAGAGACTGCGCGTCTGGAGTCCCTGTTCCCATCTCAGTGCGAGGGAGGCCGGTGGTGGGTCTGAAATGTGGCCTCAGAGTCAAACACCAGAAGAACCAAGGCCCCCTTCCCTCGCTATCGCTGTGGCCTAACAGCTGCAGGGGTTCTGACGTTCCCCATCTGTGAAATGGGCACGAGTGACCCCAGTTGCGAGAATCAGAGGAAGATGTGTGTGTCCAGACCAGGAAGGCGACAGCTCAAAACATGTGCTTCCTTCTCCAAGGAGGTGATTTCCTGGGACACGGATGGGGAGCCCCCCCCCAAGGCCCTCGTCACTGGGCCCTCAATGATGGCTCCAGGAACCAGCGACAAAGGATGCCAAGAGGGACGGACGCCTGTCACTCCAGGTGGCAGGGTTAACAGGGAGCTGTGGGGATGTCACCTCCACTCTGCCCGCCCTGGTGGCTTCCTGCTCGGCTGTGGGCAGAGGCCTTCCTCCCCCCACGCCCACCCCCCAGCACTCTCCCAGGAACCTCCTCCTCTGCCTCTGGCCCCACAGGCCACCCCCAGGGCCCACCCCCTCTTCCTGGTTACCAGTGGACAACCCCCCTGCTCTCCAAGCCCACCCCTCGCCCTTCCTCCCCCTCCATGTACTCCTCCAGGGAGGCCGCCTGGGAGCCTTTTACACAGCCATCCTCACTGGTCACCCGATCGATGGGGATCCTTAGGGCACAGGAGAGGGAATCCCCGAGCCTGACAAGCCCCCCAGTCCAGGCCCTTTCCCAACACAGATCTCCCGCCTCCAGAAGTGCTCGGGGCTCCCTGGCACTCGGCACACGCATCGCATCACGTCTCGAGAAGCCTCAGCCAGTGCAGCTGCTGGCCCATCTCTGGCAGAAGCAGAGCGAGCCCCGCGCGTAATTTTAAAGATTCCAAAATGGGACACCTGTAATACTCTCAACCATAAAAATAAATTAAAAAATTAAAAATAATAAAGATTGCAGCAGCCACATTAAAACGATAAGAAGAAACCGGTGAGTTCATTCTAATATATTTCACTTAACCTAAAGGAGCCAAAATATTATCAGTTCAACATGTAATCAGTATAAAAATTGAGGTATTTGACATTCTTGCCTCTTTCTGTACTAAGCAGCACTCTACACTGCCCACATCTCTCGATGTGGATGGCCACGTTTCAAGTGGTCAAGAGCCACACGTGGCCAGAGGCCACAGTCCCGGATAATGCAGCTCTCGACAGTCTCAGCGTTATCCCAGGATCACGCCGGATCCGTGGAGAGCCCTCCATCTGGACCATCGAATTGCAGCCCCGCAGACCACTCTCAGAGCTGGTGCAGGACACAGCTCCACGGGACACACAGTGGCGTCCACTGCTGAAGCCACTAATCCCTACACCACAGCGTCCCCTTGCGGCGGACGTACTGGGGACACTTCTCTCAGATTCCGGCACCAGGAAGCATGGAGCTTCCCCTAAGAAATTAATTTCCTAGACACGAGCCAAGCACCAATCAGGCTGTCCCACGGCCACTGCCAATCCACCCCTTTCTAGGGTTCCCTATCCCACCCGGCCCACAGGCGCTCGGGCCGGGATGAACCCCTCACTCCAAGGCAGCGGGCCACAGGCTGCCCAGCTCCCTGACACGCGAGGCCGGGCGCGGAGGGACAGCAGGGCGGCTGGAATTTCCCCCGCTGCGGGGAGCCAGGAACCGTCTTGGTGGAGGGCCCAGAAACTGGAAGTCACGCAGACTCGAGGGCTGGAACGCTAGCGGGAGCCACTTGCAGAGGGGGGAGGGGGGGATGGTGGAATCACAGGCGGGGACCCCGGGGAAGGCGGAGGAAAGAGGGAGGGTGGCCCCACTGCAGCTCGGGCCCTCCCCGGGCTGAGATGTCACGGGCACCGGCCTCCCCTGAGCGAATGCGCTTCCAGCGACCAACCCACCACGCTTTCGGTCCGTTACTTCAAAGCCACGCCGAACTGCACTGATTAAAAAATAATCTGCAGAGACAGAAAGCAGGCTGGTGGTGGCCACGGGGGGAGAAGGAATGGGGAACGACTGCTAGTGGTCACAGGGGTCCCTTTTGGGGCGACGGGAATGTTCTGGAACTCTAGGCGGCAGTGACGGCTAATGTGCCGTTGGGGCAACGTGAATGTACTAATGCTACCAATGACAAGCTCTAGGTTCTGTGTGTTTTACCACCATAAAATATATATTTAAAGATAAGAAGGATTAATGTGTCCATTTTTTCCCTTGAGCCGGTGTGTTTTGTTTTACACCTTAACATCAGTGGGCCCTAAGACGAGTCGTGAGCCCCGTGGCCTGTCCCGGAACCGGTGTTACCTTCTACGGCGGGTGTTACCTTAACCTGCAGGTGGGACTAAGGCCTGGGAATGCAGACGTTACCCTGGGTTCTCTAGGTGGCCCTAAATGTACCCTAAGGGTCCTTATGAGAGGGACACAGAGGGACACTGGGAGAGTATAGAGAAGATGACCACGTGATGGTGGAGTGACGTGGCCACAAGTCAAGGACCGCCGGCAGCCACAGGAAACTCGGCAAGGCAAGGACGGACCCTCCCCTGCAGCCTCCAGAAGGAACCGGCCCTGCTGACACCCTGACTGAGCCCAGTGACCCTGACCTCAGACATCTGGCCTCCAGAACTGCAGGAGAGCAAGTTTCTGTTTCAGGCCACTGAGCTCGTGGTCATGTCATGGCAGCCACAGGAAACTCACTCAACCCGCGGTCAGCCTGGGCCCGTGGGAGTTGGGAGGAGCCTTACTGTCCAGGTGAAGGGCCCCCGGGCCAGGCGTCAGCAGCGGGCAGGCGCTCTCCCAGCCCCGACGGGGTCTAGGGGTTTCCCAAGGCTGTCGCTCTGAGCTCGACCCTCACTCTCAGAGCAGACGAGCCCCCTCACCGGGCATGAGGCTGACAGGAGGTGGAAAGGGGATCCCATGGTGTCCCTGACACGGATGCTATAGGCCATTGCACCTGCCCCGTGAGCAGCTGTCCAGGGGGGGACCCCTGGAAGCTAAGGGGTCCCCCCCTCCAACTGGCCCACTGGGAGAAGAGCACAGTCTCTGAGGTGTCACCGGCCCCTGCAGTGCCTGGGGCGGGGGGGGGTGGGGGGGGGCGGGCTGGTCCCTGCGAAGGTTCTCGGCCCAGCAGGGCTGCAGTGTGGGGCCATTTTGTCACATTTCTCTGTCTTCCGGTTCCTTTTCAACTTGACCTAGGAGAGCGGCTGGGCTCCCCCTAATCTCAATAACAAGCAATCCCCCTTTCCTTTGGCACGGCTACTTCCCCCAGCTGCTCACTTTCTCCGCCTCTGAACCACCCAGCCGCCCGACAGTTGGTCTACATCGCGGCTTCTATCTTCCCGCCGCCCACTCGCTTCCGAACCTTTGCCGTCTGGCTTCTGCCCGTAGCACTATTGAAACCCAGCTCTTGAAAATACCTACATCACCGACACCCAGTTCCACCCCTTCCGAACCTGGGACAGTTTGGCACATGCAGGAACCACCCTCCTTCCTCTCCTCTTCCACCGAGGCGGGGGTTCAGACAGTCTCCTCTCCCCTCATCTCCATCACCATCGCCCCCAGACTGACGTCTCTGGTCCTGACCCCTTCCCGGCTCAGTCACATCTCTACAGTGTAGTGTTTCTGAAGACCCTGCAACCTTCATTCAGGCCCTATTGTCTCCCAACCCCCACCTAAAACCCCCTGTTAAAAGCCGCCGCCTCCAGGAAGCCCTCCGGATGTCCTCCATCTGATGTGACCGGCACCTCCCCCTTTCCTGTTTCGTGAGTCACACCCCAACCTGGAGCCCTTGCCAGGCTGACTTACTCACCACCTCCCGAGTCTCCTAGGCAGCGGCTTCAAGGTCGGTTTTTGGAACTCAGGGGCAAGGAGGCCCCATTTCCTCCCTTCTAAGAAGGGCACCTCCCACCCCCAGTCAGGTTGCACGTGCCCCTCCCCGGACACCTTCAACACACATTTCCTTTTCTTCTTTCACTGTGTCAACAATGTATCTTAGAAATTATCTATGATAACTCAGAACATTGTGGCCCAGATAGAAATTATTTGATGATATCATAACTTGGAACATTGTGGCTGCTCCTCACCTGCAGACTCTATTGTTCAGGTGTGACGGCCACTTTGCAGCTCACAGTGGCCCCAGGCACACTGCCGCCCCGCCCCACCCCCAACCAGCGAGCCCAGGAGCTGCAAACTCTGGGCAGATACGAAGTCAGAATCCTAAACACAGGCAATAAAACAGTCAGTCCCTGCAGATTTCAATGACAAATACAAACCCAGTGTGTCTGCTGCAAGGGGGAGTCTGGCCCTGCGAGCTGGCTCAGGGGTGTCAGGAGGGAGGATGGCCAGGTGGGGGCGCTCCAGGTTGGCGATCGGATTTTAAGTCAAACAAGAAATGGTTTGGTATTTAGAGGCGACTGAGGTTCTGGGACAGCGGAGGGGCAGTAGAAAGGGCAGGACAGGGTCTCAATCCTGGGGCACACTACCATCTACAGGGGTGCCCGGTCCGTCTAAGAAATGCAGATGCCTGGGCCCCGCCTCAGTGATTCTGATTTAACTAATCTAGGGGTTGGCATTTTTTTTAATTTCTCAAGGGACTCTCATGTGTAGTCAGGGCTGAGAACTACAGGTTAGGACTGACAGAGACACCCCCCCCCCCCAAGATTTAGCAAGATCTTGATAAAATGAGCTGCATGTGTCCAAGAAACATGTAGGGTGAGTGGGGGCTGAGGGCCAAGAGTTCTTCAACCATCCACAGAAGCCCTGCCCTCAGAGGTTTCATCCAGCTACGGGGCCAACGCGAACCCAGCACAAAATCAATCCTTAGCTCGAACTGCGTCTCAATGCAGAAGGTCCTGCAGTTCTCGCTACCTGAACAGCAACAAGGGGCACCGGCCAACGCAGTGGGCAAGGCTCAGGCCTCTGGCCAAGGGTCTTCACAGTACCTGCTGCCAGGCTGGGACTGGAAAGAGAACAGAACAAGGACACCTAGGGAAGGGTCGTAAAAATTATCTTGAGCAGAAGGCACCGGAACTCATGGTCACCAGTCCCCTCCTCTGAGCAGCCTGGGAAGACTGACTCTTATCACAGAAGATAAGCGTCCAGCCACCCCTGAAACGCACTGTTGCAAAGCTATCAATCTCCCAGCTATTCTCCGAAGGGTCCATTTATCTTTTCAGAAAGTCCTCTGTCTTCCAGTAAGTGCTCTCCTCCCCTCCCCTTCCCCGACGAGGATGGCATAAGCCCCAAATCCTGACTCCCCTTGAGCCACCTTTTTCCGTGAACCCCCACATGTATGTGATTAAATCCATTTTTTCTCTTACTGATGTAGCTTCCGTCAGATTAATATGCAGGCCCCCAACCACTGAACCTAAGAGGGTGGAGGAAAAGACTTTCCTCCCAGACACCTAAAAAACCCTCTTCACGGCAGATCTGCAACTTCCCCGCCCAGGGCCAGCGACCTGGATTCCCATTTCCCAAAGTCTCTTAAAGCAGGATATAACCTGCCATGCAGGTACTGTCCCAAAGGTTTCTGCAGCCAAATAAATTTGGCAATTGCTACCCTTTCTGTCCCCTCTTTTGGATATTTACAAGTAGCTATCAGTATACTAAATGTATTCAATTTTGCAAAGTGTGTTGTTATTAAGTTTAAACTGTTTCCCAGACTTGTTGGACCATGGAACCCCGTTGCGTCTATAATGCTCATTAATGGTCCCACAGGGAACACAGTTTGGGGAGCGCTGGTTTACACTTACAAGCCCATCAGCTCTGCTCCTGCTCTAGGCCAGGCATCCGATGGCTCCAGCCTCTCCCGGCACAGGCTCGGGTGGGTGTGGGGAGCCCGAGACCCCCAGGTAGGATGCTTACCTGAGACCGCCACGGGTGCCGGGATCATACTTTTAATCCAAATCCCTAAACTACCAGGGGACATGCGAATGATCACGGCAGCATTGTTTACCGAGGCAAAACCCTGAAAACACTCCAGTGTCCACGGAGGAGAGAAGAGAGAGCTACAGCACCACTCCCCCCGCCCCCCAGTGACCATGGCTGGGCAGTGAGAATGCACAGGCCATGGGCATCGGAGCCGAGGACCTGAACGCAGGTGTGAAACCTAAGCCGCAAAGGAAGGTGCGTCCACCACCTGCTCCCGGTTCTATAGCTTTGCAATGTGCAGAACGACACACGTGCTGCTGAGAGAAACATGGCTCCGTGGCAGATGTTCTAGGGTACACGTGGCGATGCCTCACAACAGGAAGGAAATGAGACCAGCCGGTGTCTGTGTCTTGGGCTGGACAGGCCCCCAGGTGTTCGCTGTCTAAGGCGGCCCATGCTTTTTAAAAACAGCAGAAATCTTTAGAGGCACTGGGAGCAACAAGCCGGGAGGGTTTCTGCATCTAGGTGACCCAGGAGATGCGTCATAACCTCCCTGAGCCTCAGTTTACTCACCTGTAAGCCGAGGGCAATGAGCCCACCTGCTCCTGAGGAGGCAGCTCAAGCTTCCTGCCCTCCCCGACGGGTTGGGGGACATGCTACCAGCAGACACTGTCAAAGGGCTTCAGAAACCACATGAAGCACCTGGCCCGGGGGAGTCGGCTCCGGGCCTGTTTTCATGACCTGGCAGAAAGCGTCCCAGTGAAAGGAAGCTTGGGTTTTCCTCCAGGGTGGAGGCCTCGGCATGAGGCCTGAGGTCTAAGGGCTTCCACGGCCATTCCGTATATGCGATGTGAGGCCTTGTCAGCCCCAGACCCACTTTTAGGGGGGGGTGCCTGAAACCCCTTATCCCTTTAGCAGGGACACTAGAGCAGGTAAAACCTCCGCTCGTGGGAAGCGAAGAAGCTTGTTTGAATTGGCCCCAAACCAGCCCCGACCAGCTCTCTTCTCGCTCTCCTCCCAGCACCCGGAGCTCAGGAAATTCCAGGTGGTGAGGCAGCTGGAACATCACCTCCGTCTGTTTATTCAGAGACGGGACCCTGGCCCTCCTTCCCTTCACAAACCTGGGCATCCCTGGTGCCAGCGCCTCCCTGCCTAGGGGCTAGTGACCCCACCTGTGAGCCACCCAGGGCCTCGGGGTCTCAGGCGCCCCACAGAACTCTCCATTTCATCTGGGCTTTGGAGTCAGAAGGATTGGGGTTCAAATCCGCCTCCACTTAGGAGCCGGGTAACTTGGGGCAAATTTCCTAATCTCCCGGAAGCTGTTTTCTCATCTGTCAGAAGGGGAGCGGGGGCTCTTCCATCAGAGAGGCGGCACATGCGCGGGCTGCCCAGCACCCAAGCGGTGCTCCCTCCCGGCACTTGGGGGGCGCGTGGGCGGGGAGACGGCCCAGGGGAACCAGGCATCTGCCAGCTTCCCCATCTCAGGGGCCCCGAGCTGGGAGTGGGACCAGAAGGAAGCAGAAACTGTTGACTGGCATGAAGAGCTGTGATTACCAATGACTTTTACGCATCTGTGCTTTTAAACCCTGATGCTGGAGCCAAAGAGCCGTCTGGGAAATTTCTCTGTTCAAAGCACATTAAAAAGGAAGAAAGAAAGAAGTCCTGCAAACATAATATGCAGCGAGAGCAGGAAATGAAGGTGTGCTGTAGGGTACTGTTTAGATAAAGTCCACACCGGCCAAAACCCTCTGTGGGGAGGGAGCATTCCTGCGCCCGGATCGTGGCGGGTACGTGGATCTCTGCACGTGGTAACATTTCGTAGAATCCCACACCGAGGACGTGGGCGCCTGTGAGCCCAGTGACAGCCGGCCACGCCCGTGGCTCGGTTGCTGTACCTCGTCAGTGTCCAAGGTTCGACGCAGACAGAGGTCTGTCAGGTCCCTGGGGAAGAGCACACAGGACTCACTACTGGCTTTGCAACTCCTGGCGCGTCTAAGATCACTTCGAAATAAAAAGGTTTTATAAAGTTTGTTAAGAATATGAAATGCCAAGATATTTTATTCCGATGTACAAGTTAGAAATGGGAACTGGAAGATCCACTGGCTGCCGTTCATTCCTTCACTCAGCACCGGTGCCCCCGACCCCCCAGTGCCGCCACTGAGTCAGCTACAGGGACTGAGGTTTGGTCGCCCAGACATGGGCCCTGCCTTAGGGCCAGGGAGGAGACGCCAAGTTCAAAGAGGTGGTAGGTGGAACCCACTCGATTTGGCAACACTTGGCAAGGGCCTGGGCACCTGCCCACAGTCCACTGAGGTCATTAGTGAGTCCTATGGGAAAGCCGGCCCCGCAGGCAGGGGCCTGGAGGCAGGCAAGCAACCAACCAAAGAGGCTGCAGGTCTGATTTCCAGGCCCAGTTAGGGGGCTGGGATTTGCTCGGCTGACCCCGCGGCTCCAAAAATGACTGTGTCATGGCCTCACTTCTGCAAACTGCTGGGCCCCGGGTGCTGATGGGGGACGGCAGAGATCGCAAACCCGCCCAGCGAGATCTCGGGGAGCCCTGGGCAGCCTGGAGCGCCTGCAGGAGCTCCAGCCACCACACTCCCCAATTGGTTTGCTCCCCCACGGTCCACGCCTGGTGCCCCTCCCCCACCACCAGGAGGAAAGCGCTTTGGGAGGAGCTAGAAATCTGGCTCCAACGCCCAGCATGCCCTGGGCCTCCGTTTCCTCATTTGCAAATCAAGCCGATGATCCCCAAAGTCTCTTTCAGTGGCAGAATTCTAAGCCTGAAAGGAAAATAGGCCACAAAAAGGAGGCAGGTGCCCAGGCCCTCACCCTTGCCTTCATTTGTGAAAAAAGGAAACCGTTTCCCCCGGTTTCTTTCCTGCCCTGCCTGGGGGAGTCTTCCTGTGGGCTCAGGAGCCGGGGGAGTCTAGGGGAGCCCAGGATCTCCCAGGGCTCAGGGTACACAGGGAATTCCCCCTGAATTCTCCCAGGAGAGCAGCTCCACTTCCTAAACGTACTCACCTCCTGCTGCTGCTGTAACAAATCACCACAAACGTAGTGACTTCAAACAGCACAAACTGGTCCCCTTACAGTTTTAGGGGTGAGAAGTCCACTGAGCTAGAATCAGGGCGTCAACTGGGCTGGCTCCCTCGGGAGGATCTAAAGCAGGGGGGGGCGTCTGGCCAGCGGGCTCTGTACCGCCCGCAAAATCATTTGGTCTGGCCCTGCCAAGGCAACCGCAGGCGGGACTAGAAATTCAACAAACCTAGGAGCTTTTTTCATAGCGAACGTTTAAGTTGATAATTTTGTATGGCCCAAGAATGATGTTATAAATACCCAAATGGCCCTTGGCAGAAAAATGGTTCCCCACCCCTGCCCTAGAGGAACAAGCCTTTTGCAGCTCCCAGAGGCTGCTGCCCACACTCCCTGGCCCCTGGCACTTCTTTCTCGCATCTTCAGCGTCAGCCGTGGCCAAGGAGCGGCCAATGACCTGACTCTCCGGCCAGCCGCTGCAGCCAGTTTTGAAAACCCTGTGATTACACTGGGCCTGTGTGGATTATCCGAGATGATCTCCCCCGATGACCCAGGATAATCTCCCCATTTGAAGGCCAGCTGGTCAGCCTTATCTCCATCTGCAGCCTGGATTCCCCTTGGCCAATGAACCTAACAACCCAACATGGACGGTGAGCCCCTAACAATGCGCAGCTAGCAGACAGTGGCACCCCTGCCACAGAGACACCCGGAGATGGTCTTCATGCTCTGTCCTGAGCAGCGGCACCCTGGCCTTCTCCCTGGTGTCCTCCGGAAACCAGCAGTCAGCCCACCCTACAGGGGGTGGCGGGAGCTTTCAGTCACTCCCAGGATGGGGCTGGGTGCTGGGAAGTGGCCTTGCCCACGCCCACCCCAAGCCTCCATCGAGAGAGGCCAGTGCAGCCAAACAGGAGGCCGTAGGTGGCGGGGCCAAGGGCCAGGCCATTCTCTCTGGCAGGGCCCGAGGGCAGAGGAGGAGAGAGGAAGGCCAACGTTATTCCAGCCTGGTTCTCAGGGGAAGGGCACAGGCAGAGGAAGCTGGGGCCCCAACTCAGCTGTGAGGGGGGGCAGGGCTCCGCCGACACCCCCACCCCATGGCTCCTGCCCAGGGCCTCCAGGAGGGCCCCGCCCCCACCCCATCTCAGGGGAGCAAGTGAGGCCCCGCGTTGCCAAATTCCAGTAATGAATCCCACATTCATTCCTCCTCTCCTTATTGCAAACCCTCGCCCCGCCTCCAGGCTGCTCTGCACAGCTGGCCTGCAGAAGTGGGGGGTGGCTCCTAGGCGCAGGCTGCACCCCCACCAGGCCCTTCCTCGGAAGAGCTGGCCTCTCATTCCTGCCCTTTCCCTGGGAAAGCTGGAGCAGGAGTCAGGAACCGGATCCACCATTAACCCCTTCCTGCCCGTCGGTTCCTACAGGCGCCCCCGCAGGGCGAGAGGGCCAGGTGAGCCCCCCATCCAGCCCACGGAGCTGGGGAAGAGGTGACTGTGGACAAGTGTGGACGGCAGGGACAGCAGAACAGATGGACAGTCAGGCTGGGTGCACACAGACAGCTGGTCAACCACCTATCTGCAGCCACGTTGCCAAGCTCTGTCCCCACGTGAGGGAATGGTATTCAGATGTGGCAGAATGAAGGCCCGAGAGGTCCCACCTCGCCAACACACAGAGGCAGGGCTCAAAGCAATGCTACACACCCAGGCCGCAGCCGACATGTGTGTGCCTCACAGTCGCACACGCGGCACCCCTGCAGGGAAGGTGACACACCGACCACATCCTCAGACACATGCCCACCACATGTAAGACAGCCAGGGGGGAGGGGAGGGTTGAGACACAAGGGCCCCACAAAACTGCAATGGTTTCGATAAGCAGTCACGCTGGTCAGGAGCCCAAGGGGGGTCAGCCTCCACCAACTGCCCCGTCTCATGTCAACATCTCTCTAGAATGATGGGAAACTGGGCTGTGCGGACCAGCGACCACTGACACCTCCGCCCCACCGCGAGGATGAGCCGTCCAGCCTCCAGACCAGCCCAGGGCAGGCAGCTCTCTTCCCTGTCTAAACACGGGCCGGAGGCTGCTTATGGCCGTTCCACACCAAGAGACATCCATTCCACGAAATGCCACAGAACCAGGGCCTGGGAGTCATGACTCCGGCTCTGCCACTTACCGGCTGTGTGACCCTGGCCAAGTTACTGCCCCTCTCTGGGCTCAGAGACAAGAGAGAGCTACACTGAGGTCCGATGAGGTTAGGAACCAGCCTCTGGAGTCATGCTTCCTGAATTCACACCCTCCCTGTGCCACACCCACTAGCTGTGTGGCCGTGGGCAGATTACCGAACCTCCCTGTGCCTCGGGTTCCTCACCTGGGAAAAGGGAGTAACAACAGAATTGAAGTCAGAGGGTTGTTGGGAGGTGGAAAGGAAGGACTTACTGCAAGTAAAGAGCCCTGAGACCGTGCAGGTCCACAGGAACCCGTCACCGTGAGTGCCCACCGACACTGCCGGCACATCACCGAGGGGCCCCGCCCAGGCCCCAGCCAGCAGAGTGCCGCCTCCTGTCCTCCCCCGGGCAGCGGCCACAGCTGGAGCCCAGCCTTAGTCTCCAGCAACCCGCTGCCCTCGCGAGTTGGCAGGGAGGCCCCAGGCCACCGCCCTCCGACCACATGGAGCGGGGGCCGCCGCCTCATCAGGCCCACGCTTCCCCCCCCCCCCCCCCCCCGCTTCCTGCGCACATACCAACCTCAGGTCCGGTGGGAGAGGGCGGTGCACAGGGAAACCTCAGACTCCGGGGGGGTGAAACAAGGGAGTCATGTTTCAGGGGCCTGGGACATCAGGGGGCTCCCCACAGCCCATGGAGGGTCCCCACAGGTGGATGGGGCCCCACCACGCCTGCAGAGGGGTCCTTTTTCCACCTCTGCCCCTCCCTCCAGCAGCCCTGGGGGTGGGGGGGGAACGACATGACACAGGGCGAATGTGGCCCAGTTGGGTGAGTGCGGGACAGCCGACAGGGCTGGAATGGGGCGAGGAGCCCAGACCCGGAGCCGGTCTTGCCACCGCACTGCGTGGCCCTGTTCAGGGGCACCTTCTACAGAAAGCAGGCTAAGAGCAGCTGCCTGGGGAGGTGCAGGGGCCCTGCCGCAAGTGGGAAAGTGAGAGACTTACACAGGCAGCCGGCTGCAGCCACTTCTGCACCAAACCCCACACGCACACACACAATGTCTGGCTTGGGGAGGCCAGAAGACGAGGGCTCCGTGCCTGCAGGGGAGCCCCCCACCCCTGGTCAGGGAGGCCCCACACACGCTCCCCTCTGGGCCGCGCACTGAGCATCGGGCGGAAGGCCTTAATTAGTACCAGACGGAGTTGTGCCGAAGGGAGGGAGGGGACAGGAAAGGAAACCAACGCAGAACATGAAGGGCCCAGGGAAGGGGGTGGGGGAAGGGGGTGGGAGCCGAGGAAGAGCGGGCGCACTCTGGCCAAGCCTGCAGGGGAGGGGGTGCAGAGATGCAGCCTGGCCTCGACACCCACCCCCCTGCAGCTTTCTCCCAGTTTTCTTATCTACAGCGGGGGCCCTGGGAAGGCTGGATCCTGCTCTGAGGTCAGAGGTCAGGCTCCAGCTCCAGCCAACCTTCTCTGCGCCCCTAGAAAGCCAGTGGGTCAGTGCCAAGGAACACAAATGCTGTTTCAGGCATGGGCAGGGTCCTGCCACAGACTCTCAGTGGCCTCCTGGCACACCTTACGCGGAACGACTGGCCCCTTCTCTACTCGGACACCAGCCTGCCACCAGCCTGGGGGGCCATGTCCCTGTCCCAGCTCCTGTATCAAAGGAGAGTCGCCCGAGCAGCCGTGCAGTGGCCTGCCTCACGCAGCCCCCTTTCCCCAGCCCACCCTCATTTGGTTCAGGGGTCACCCTGCACCCTGCTCCTTGCTCTGCGAAGGGCCACCTTGTGCTTTAGCCAATGACCAAGGCCCAGCTTTGGCCAACGACCAGGGCCCAGGAGGCACAGCTTCCGAGCTACCGGTACACGATGGGGAGGGATTCTGAGAGGGGGGACTCCAGGGATGCCGCCTCCCTTTTGAGAACTAAGCGTGCTCTGGGAGTCAGTAAGTGTTCCCGCGGCCGCTGCAGTCCCTTCCTGATGGCTTCCAGAAAAAGCATCCATCTGTGGCTGTCAGTGTCCTGAGATCCAAGAATATTCTCAGAGCGGCAACTACAACAAGCTAAGACGGAGAAAGTGCTTACTGAGTGCAGGCACCATTCCCAGAGCTCTACGCGTATCCTCTTAGGTCCTCAAACAGCCCACGTGAGGCTTCCCATCATCACTCTCAGCTTTTAACAGATGAGGAAATGGACACAGAGAAGTTAAGCTACTTGCCCCAGGCCACACAGCGTGATGGGTAGGAGCAGGCTCCCTCCAGAGCCAGCCCCTTTCCCGCTAGCCTCCCTGCGCCCCCGCTGTGGAGGGGCAGTCCAGTGGTCCCGTCTCCAGGAATCTCAGATTCGAATCGGAAGCCCTGGGCCAGGGAGCCGGCATCGTCCCCTCTCTCGCCTCAGTTCTCAGCTCCAGACTTGGCACAGAGGAGGCCTCAACGGGAATGAATGAGTGAACCAACGAATGAGGGCCCGAGGGTGGGGGAAAGGGAGAGGGGCCAGGACAAAACACAATAGAGGCATCATTTACCACTCACCAGCCTCCACAGATAACCCCAAGGGGTAAAGAGAAAGCACCCCAGGGCCCACGGCCTGGCCCCCACCCCCGGCTCGGCTCGGGTCTACCCTCGGCTGAAAAGCACTCGGCCTGTTTCCAAGTCCCCTCGGCCACGAGAGGGGTAACCTCTGTCCTGTAATGTGGCTCAGCCCTTCTCTAAGGGAAGACCCCCACTAAGTGAGGGGCACGAAAACCCCAGAGGCAGGAGGTCGGGTCCTATTTTTTTGGGGGGGGGAGGGTATTAATCATCTGTATTAAGTGCATGTGTCGAAAAAACAGACCAGAAGGAAACACCAAAACGTTAACAGTGCTGATTTCAGTGGGATGCAGTTATGGTTGATCATTTTCTTTATAGTTTTTTAATTAAAAAAAATGTTTTTGTCATGAGTAGGCATGATTTTATTTTAATCACAAAAAATAAAGGTTATTTTTTAATCGGGAAGACGCACTCTTCTTAGCGTCTCAGCAGTCCTAACAGTCACTGGCAGATGGACTGTTCCAAGGAGCTATCAGCGGGCACTGGGCTGGGTCTTCCCCGGGCGGGCAGGGGGGCTCCATGGGGCCAGGTCCCTTCTCCTCCGTGTGCAGAGCTGGGTCCGGGACCCACCAAGGGGACCGCCGTGAGGCCACTTCCCGCTGGGCTGCAGGGAGGGTGTGGGGTCAACCCAGGTTTATGTCAACACAGCTCTGCTCCATCCCCAGCCTGGTGGGGGCCCCCACCCCTGCCCGGCTCCCCGCCCAACAACTCCAGGAAAATGTTAGCTGGGAGGGAAGCCGCTGGGGGTGACAGGAGACACCTTCCAGGGACAGAGCTGTAAAAAACGTCCTCTCCACCCAGTCCTCTCCCAGGACTTGAGACCGCCACTGCCCCCTACTGACCAGCTGGGAAGGACACTGTCCCTAAACAGAGCCCCGGAGTGACCACCTCTTTTGGATCACAGAAAACTAAGACAACAGCTTCCGGCCTTCTCCCCTCACCGGCCTCTCCATGGGGACAGCGTCACCTGGGCGCCTGACACCTGGAGCAGCCCGGCCACACCAAGATGTCCCCTCCGATTCTCTGTCACCACCCCCACGAGGCAATCAGAGCCCAGCCCCTCCACCAACTGCAGCCCGGGTGTCCGGTAACTTCCACGCCACAGCCAGCCTGCGGCCAGCACTGGCAAGGAGGCCTGTGAGTGGCAGCTGCCTCCCCCCCGCACAAGCTCCGACGCGCCCAGCCCAGCCGGCCCCGGTCTCTCCGACACACGCACAGAAGGACACAGGTGACATCACCAACCTGCACGCTCGTCTCAGTTCCAGTCATATAGGGGGGAGTCCTGCGGAGATGCCCCACCTGCCGCCTCCTCCAGGAAGCTGAGGCTGTCATTAGCAGCAGCCTTATTTATCAGGCACTGACTGTATGCCCGGGGCTGCGCCGTGTCCTTTTCTTACATTATCCCATCAAATTCCCACATTTGTCCCAACTTACAAAGCAACGGGACAAATTCAGAGTGGTTAACCTGCCTAGAAGAGTAAGTGGCAGGATCAGAATGTGAACCTAGGTCCAGTTCCAAATGCCTCCCTCCATCTTCCTGAGCCCACCAGGTGCCAGCACCACAATGCATCTGCCAGCAGCATCTTCGTGGCTCGAGGCTGTCTGCCAGGGCGTGACAATGCCACTTTGCACTTTTGTCCTAATCTCTGCATCAGACAAAGCTCTCGCTTTCTACGGTCCACCAGACACCACTTCCTCCAGGAATTCTTCCCTGATTGCTCCAGTTAGAGGGAGCTTCCCCTCCTGTGCTGCCCTGGTACTTGGTTAGTGCTCCTGAGGAAGGTGTGGGGGCCTCGTAGGCTACCTGAGGGGTCAGACCGCAGGGAACAGCACAGAACAGGCGGTTGGTTCTGGAGGGGAGAAGGCCTGGGGCCAGAGCAGGGGACGGAGAGTGCTCAGATTCAGGAATCTGCAGGAAGCAGCTGTGTGTGGCGGGATGCTTCTCGGGTTTCTCAGGGTCCGGCAACTCAGTGGGTGGAGAGGGTGCTGGTTCTTAAGCAGGAGGCCTGGGGGTGGACTCCGGAGGAACAGGGCTGGCAGCCTGGGCTGGGCCTAGGAAACCCACTCAGGGACCCCCTCCCCCACCGTGCCAGGACCCCTCAGTCATCCCAATTCACTTCTCTGTGTCGCCCCCACCCGTGTGACTGCAGATGGACTTCTCACAGGTGACCACTTCCCCAGCAGGTCACATAGGCCCCACGTAGTCACCCTCACGTCACACCGCCTCCTGCAGGTTACGCCCCGCAGGCGGCAGGATCGCATGGCTGGGGTGGGACAGGGGGGCTGACCCTGCGACTTCCGGCTCCACGCCACTAGCACGCGTAGATGTGGACGGGTGGTGGGCGGAACAGTGGCTCCCCCTTGTCAGCCTGGGTCCCTCAGTTACTGAGCACAGACACCGCCCCACTCGGCTGGAAGTCAGGCAGCCTCGGGAGCGGGGGGCGAGCAGCAGCACCTTCCATGGGCCCCGCGGCTCAGACAGGCCCAGGAGGGGCAGGAGCTGCAGCCGGGGCTGCACTCCGGGTGGGTGGCCACATCCCCTGTCCTGGACTCTGGAGCTGGCAGGAGAGGGCCCCAGGGCCACAGGCTGGGAGTCCAGCCTGCAAAGCCTAGAGGCTTCCAGAGGCCCTGGCCCGGCTTCCTGTGCAGCTGGGCTCCCTGCACACTCAGTCCCTGTCAGCACGACCTCCCACAGCTGGTCCAGCTTCCCAGGCCCGGCACCCGGTGCAGGTCAGAGCTGCACTGGGGGTGGCAAGGGGCCAGGAACAACCCAGGGGGGAGGGGGCGGGGGTCACACTCCAGGAAACGGAAGCGAGCTCTCTGGGGCCAAGCCCACTGCACAGGCCCCGCCTGCTGCTCCCCCACTCTCCCAACAGGAACCTAGGCTGGCCAGCAGTGACCAGGGGTCTGAGCCTGTCCCCCAGCTCCCTCCTCCTGAGTGAGTGCCGCGTCCCACAAGCTTGCCTCAGGGGCTGGGCTCAGAAGGGACCAGAAGCCCATTCATTCACGGATCCAGCCAAGCGCTGGTCAATATTGCAATAGGAAGGGTTTCCGTACACTTCTCACAAAAACCCTTCGACAGAGGATGCCCTTCAACCCATTTTACAAAGAAACTAAGTCCTAGAGTGACCTGCTGGGCCAAGGAGCCCAACCAGAGGCTGTCACAGTGACAGAGAAACCTGTGCCCAGTGACCAACCAGCTGGGGCCCTGGAGTCAAACAGCCCTGTGTTCAAAATACTAAGCCTGGCCAGCCACTTCTAGCTGTGTATCCTGGGGCAAGTGATTCGACCTCTCTGTGCCTCAGTACCAGCTTCTCTACAACAGCACCAGTAACTATTTCCTAAGCTGGCTGTGCCAATACATCCCCTGAAGCCCATAGCTCGGGGCCCAGCACCGTGTAAAGTGTGCAGCAAGCGGTCACTGTGATTAATGAAATAATGAAGGCTGGGAGGGGAGCGACAGCCTCCCCGTGGGGTCCCAAAAATGGAAACAAATCTGCTCAGCTCTTGAGGCAGCAGCAAGCCAAGGGCAGGCTCCCAGGCCTGGCTCCCAGCACACAGACCAGCCCCTCGAAGAACATTCCCTCCAGCCGCAGGCAGGGCCGGGGCAGGCCGCCACCCTCGAACCATCCCAGAGCTGGCACCTGCTCCGAAAGCACACGCTTGGACTTTCCAGATCTTTCCTCCCCTCTCTCTGACCTTCCTCCACTCAGCCACCACCCCCCACTTTCTTACTCTCTCCTTTCATTCCTGTTCAAAAACAAATAATTGCGGCCAAATGTGTCAGCTGGCTCCCTGGAACCTGCGGAGGCTACACTTCGGGGAGGGGTGGCCATGGGAACGATTACTCACCGAGAGCAGGATGCAGGGCAGGGGAAGGGGTGGGGGGTTGAGACAGGGTCACTGGGCAATGACAGGGGCCAGTCGCACCGCTCCCCAATCAGGACCGAGCCTGGGGCCACATCCCTAAAGTCTCCTGGACAAGAGACTTGACACTCCCGGTTACATGGTCACAAACACTGCATGGAGTCTGCCACTTTCGGGAGTAGGGAGGATCCCCTGGTGGGTCCCTGAGCATTCTGTGCACAAACACTCGGGGGGGGGGGGGGCAGAGGTTGCTCACCCCCACGCACTGGCTGAGATGCATGTTCGATCTCTGAGCCCACAGGTCGCACCTGGTAACATTGGCACTGAGTCCTGACTAAGGTCCCAGAGGAAGGGAAATTGGAAGGTGCAGGGGAGGGGGGATCAGAGCTGCGTGTAATAAACTTTCTTTTGCAGTGTTGACACCCCCCAAAGAGACTCTGGTTCCAAAGGGCAGGCTCAGGCCCAGGAAGCTGCACTTCAGATTCAGAACTTTCCAGACCTGTGCCCTGGGAACGTAAGCCTGGCAGGTGGAAGCAGGGCCCTCTGCCACAGGGTCTCGCCCACGGTGTCAGCTTCCCCATCCTGCCCTGTGGCCAGGAGCCCTGCCCCCTCCCTGGGAACAGCCCTGAGCACTCCCTGAGGAAGGAAAGGCCCTGAAGGAAGAGGCTGGGGGTTTTATGGACCCCCTGTACCCCTGAATCCTGCTCTCACTCCAGCCTCCCCCACCTCCATTCCCAGGCAGAACCCTGGGGCCTGCTCCTGAGGCCCAGAGATGAGAAATGAGGGGACTCAAGGAAGCTCTCCCCGTCCCCCAGGACGTGCTGACGGGCTGACCTCCCAGAAAGCCACGTGGTGTCCACTACTGTCCTGGCCGGCCTGCCTGGCTCGAGACGGGGCGCTGATAAGAGTGGAGATGCTGCTCTTCCACTGGCTTTGCCACCTGACTTTCTCTGATGCCTGAGAGCCCCGGCCACAGGGTCCAGAAAGCGTGGACAGGGCCCTGTGCTGGTCGAGGTAACACCATCCAGAGCTAAGCCCGGTGGGAGTGGGGCTGGCAGGACCTCTGGCCAGGGCCTTCTGATTGTGGAATAGTGAGGAAGCTGCCATCCCTGAGGGCAAGGCTTGTCCATTTCCCACCCTCACCCTGGTGGGGTTAGAGGAAGCCCCCAGGGAGAGAAGCCCATCAGCACCCAGATCAGCCCAAGCAGGCAGGTGGGGGAACCGCTTGAGCTCCAGACAGAAAGATCAGAAACCTCTGGGGAGCCTGCAGGAGCCATCCATGTACACAGGACAGAGTGCTCAGGGACCTGCAGGGACCTGCTCCGGCTCCAGGTCCGGGGAGCAAACCTGGGAGGCAGGAATGCTGGCGTGACAGTCCAGGGTCTCCAGCTCTTCCCAGGGCTAGGCGCCCCCCCCCCCCCCCCCAGCCCAAACATCTCCTGTTGGCTCTTCCAGAGAATTCAGGCTGGCCTGTGAGGCGGGGCAGGGGGACAGCTGGCCAGGCTGGGCTGGCCGGGGTTGGGCTAGCCCGGAGGTGACAGTGAGCTGCCCCAGCGGGCTCTCTGCAGCGGTGATCAGGAGAGAGAAATGGGACTTCCAATCGGTTCCCACTCACCCCCTGACAAGCAGTATCTTATTTCAAAACCCAGGGCAGCGGAGGGGCCGGGGAAGGGGAATACCAGCGTCTCCTTTCTAACTGGGGTTTTCTTTCATTTCATCATTCCCAGCGCCTTGTGAGAGCAGAAGGCCGGTGCTGGCCCGGGCTCTTCAGCATCCCAGCCAGAGCTCGGGTGGGGACCCGGCCTTGCACACTGGCCGGTCCCCAGCCCTGGGTGGCCAGCAGAGAGCTTCACCCCCCTGCTGCTGCCTCCTAGGCCAGCAGCAGCCAGGCTCCCCCAGGGTCCCAATCCAGACTGTCAACAGCTGTGGAGCTGCAGGCCAGTGGCTGGAGCTCCCTGTGCCTTGATTTCCTAACCTGGAAGCTGGCCTTATCCTGCTGGGGAGGGGGGGTCAGGCTGCTCAGCCCTGGCCACCCAGCCGAGGTAAGGATTTTACTCGTTGCCACAGGAATCTGGACCTGGAAGAGCCAGGGGAGTCCTCCAAAAACGAAGGGGAGGCGCTTGTGCCAGCGGGCGGTGAGCCTCAGGGGAGAGGACACTAGCAGGGAGGAGCAGAAGGAAGAAAGAACAGCCAATAGGGAGGCCCCTCCAGGTCCCCAAACCGCTCAACAGGGACACGGCCCCCAGTGCTCCCTGGGCCCACGCTCCCGGACCCCCCGGGTCCAGGCAGAACGCCCCACCGCGGGAGCCGGGTGTCTCGCGGGCCTGAAGGCACAGTGGGGCTGTCAGGTGATCAAGCACCAAGACCAGGGTGGCCAGGGCCCCACCCCGCTCACGGAGACCAGGGCACAGCTACCTGCCAAGGACGAGCCTGCGTGAGAAACAAGCAAGGACGCGGGAACAGGCAAGCCTCCTGCCGGGTTAAATCTCGGGAACTCGGGTTCTAACCTGCTGACCTGGGCTCTCCCCGCTGAAGAGAACGTCCACTCACATAAACTGCCGGCCAAGTGGGCTTTGGATTTGAGATCCGACCCGGTTCACGCACCTGCCCCGTCCATGCAGCATGACCGCCCGCCCATCACCCTCCCCAGAGACACAGGAGTGGCGGAGTCCCCGCCACCAGGGCTGCCGCAGGAGGAAGTGCAGCTCCGATGCTCCTGCCTGGCCCAGGCACTGAAGTGGGGGGACGGAGGGTCCACCCTCCTCCTGAACCCCCGCCAGCCTCCCGGGCCGCGCCCCACACCCGAAACCCACCTCCCGCACCCCTGTCCCAAGGCACCAGGCCTGAACTCACCTAGTGGGGGGTGGGGCCTGGGGCGCCTGAAGTCCAGGCGGCAGTGGATGGTAGGTGGCTCCAAGGCCGTGCTTTGGGAGGTGCCTCAACCCTCTGTAACCCGAGCCCCGTATGACATGCCCGCCCTTCCTATCTGCACAGATACGCATTCGTCAGCCCGCAGGCGGGCAGGCAGCCACCACCAGGAGGCCTGACGTTAGGCCACAGCCTGGGGAGTCATCCTGAGCGTGAAACAGAGCCCCTGCTCCCCCCTCCCAGGCTGGACTGAGGCAGGCACTGCCCCGGGGAGTGGGCAGGGGTCATGCCACCATTCAGGCATGTTCTGGGGTAACCAGTGACTAGTGGTGACCGTGGGTTTACTGCTCCTCTAACTAGGCTCCCGGTCTGTAATGTGCTCCCCATCACTGGGCACAGGAAGGAGCTGACACCCCAAGTTCTACCAGAGGAGGAGGCTGTGCCTGACAGCGTGCCCCAGGTGCCCCCAGCCCCTGAGCGCCCACTCCGTGGCCAGGCTTCTGTGACCTGCACTCGCTGACACATTACCTTCCTCACCTGCACGGCCAACACCTGAACACCTGTGCCCAGGTGTTCTCACGTGGGGAGGGAGGGGACCCCCAACCCCACCAGGAAGGCTGGGCTCCTGAAGCACCAGGAGGGGGGATTTGGGGCTGAGGAACTTTGAGACATTTGGAGGCAGGAAACAAAGTTTGGGGGCATCCCTACAAAAGCCCCAAATGACTATGAAAAAGTACAAACATATCTATGTTTTAAGACCGTAAACACCTGTGAATACAAATAATGGCTTCTGTATAATTAATTTCCACTAACCACCCCCTCTACACACCAGCACCTCCGAACGATTTGGGGGATTTTAAATAGCTTTCAGGACGCTTCTCTAGAAAAAGGGTATGAAATGTAAGAAAAAAACCTCAAGCAGACCCATGGAAAATTTTTTAAGTGTTTAACGTATTAGGCTCCCACAAAAGTATCAGACTCAGATGTTTCACCAGCGAATTCTTGAACCGTTTGAACACAGAGATGACTGTGTGGCTGCGAACGACGTCCCAGGACAGAGAGGGGGGAAAAAAGAAACACATCCAAATTATTTTTGCTCAGCCAGCACAACGCTGACACCAAACCTGATAAAAATAGAGGCCGCACACACGCCCCACATGCTGGAGGCCGAGCCCACTTGCGTGCGTCCGCGCGAAAACCTCAGATCCCCGCCTCCCTCTGTAAACCCAAATAAATTCCAGTGGGTTTTCAGTGCACAGAAACAAAACCGTACACGCACCAGATGAAAACCTGGGCGGAATTCTTCTCTGTGACGTCGGAGCGCAGAAGCCTCTAAGCAGAACACAGCCCCAAAAAGCAAAAATAAAGCAATACACTGGGCGACCTGAGGGTTGGAAGTCTCTGTTTGGAAGAACTCGCTCTAAGTAAAATTAAAAGTCAGCGACTGGGAAAAAGCATGTGTACCAGCTTTCCGCAGAGGTGCACGAAGAACTCTTAAAAAATAGCAACAAGAAAAGAATAACAGCCCCACTGGGGGGAAAAACGAGCCAAGGACAGGAATCAGCCGTTTGCAGGGAGCCAGGGCCCTGGGCCTGGGGGGGGGGGGGGGGCACCTCCTGTTTCTTAGTTAGAGACGCACAGGATGCTACACCAGTCGGGCAGCTTCCCACCATCCCCGCCTGGGCGACAGGCCACGGGCCTCTCTGCTGTTTGGGCTAAAAACTGGTGTAACTGCTTTAGAGTCCAATTTGGCAACACGACTCAGAATTTTATTTATTTTTTAAATTTTTATTTCTTTATTTTTAGAGCGAGGAAGGAACACACACAGAGAGAAACAGCGATCTGCCGTCCTGCTTGTTCATGCGCTCACTGGTTGCTTCTTGTACGTGCCCCGACCAGGGGTCGAACCCCAAACCTTGGACTATCGGGACGATGCTCTAACCAACTGAGCCACACCGGCCAGGGCCACGACTCAAAGTTTTAAATGCACACGACCCTGGTGCAGAAAGTGCACTCGGAAGGCCTACCCGACAGCCACACATGCACGGATATAAATGAGAGGCACCGTCGAAGCCTCGTTTATCACAGTGAAAAGGGCGACAAGATCGGTGGGACAGACGCGGCAGTCAGGGGACTGCACGGACGGCAAAGACGCCGCGGTGATGTGAACTGGGCAACAGCTGGCTGCAGAGGCTGAGCCCACGTGTGTCCTCAAAAGCCTCTGACACTTACACGGATCTCTCTCCGCGTGTCCCGAAGGAGGGTCCGCGCTTGCGAAACCCGGGCCGCAGCGCCCCAGCCGTGGACTCGGGCCCCCTGGGGAAAGGGTGGGGATCGGGAGAGACAGGTTCCCTTCCGATTTCAAGTGATCTTTGCTTTTTCTCTCCCGACAGTGGCCATACGTTGCTTTTTCGAATTAGATAAAGGCCCTGGAAAGCGGGGGATACGGAGCCGAGCGTGAAATACAAGCCACGCCCGCCCACTAAACAGGGGCTGGGTTTAGTTTTCCTTCATGGGTGTGTCTGGGCCACACTGGAAGTCCTCACACCGTGTCCCTTTCATTCTAAGGACGCCGTGTAGGAGGCGACAGGAAAGTGCCCACCCGCCGACGAGAAAATGGACACGGTATCAGTTACCAGGCCTGTGTGGGGCAGGAAAGGGGTCTGAGGCCCCGTCCCGCAGCGACAAGCAGCCAAGTCCTTCCAGGTGGCCCCTGCTCTAACGTCGGACACTGAAGCTGTAACCTCTGTGGGTCATTCTGGAAGGACGAAAAGGACTAGGTGACCTCCAGGACCACCTCTGGTCCCAAGTGCTCCTGGTCTCTCTGAACTGCATTGGACCAGGCCAGGGATTCCCAAACCGGGTTCCCACGGAAGTCGCGCAGTAACAGCAGCGGGAAAAGGGGGGGAGGCCTCCCCTCACCGGAGCACGTCCACTTGTATCCCCTCCCCGCTCAGAGAATGGACACTCAGACCTGGCCGCCAGCTGCCTTTGCTCAGCATCGACAACCCGCAGCTCTGGGTGCTCCTGGGGATGCCGGGGGGTGACGACTGTGACACCTACAGAAAGCCCAGGTCAGGGAAGCCAAATAGGAGAAGATAGGAAAGGAAGTCGGCCACACACAGCCACAGGGCCACAGGCAGCCACAGCAGGCCAGTGTGAACCACGTGGCATCCTCCAGGCCGACTGTGGGATCCCAGGGTCTGGGCAGGGCTGCCCACACTTCAGGGCACCCGGTGGGGGCCTGAGCACACTCCTACGGCGCTGAATGTGCCCTCTGTCCACATGGCACAGAGCGTGGCTGTCTGGCCCGGGCGCATCCCCCGGACAGCAGCTGTCCTGGGCCTGGGAGGCTGTGGACGCAGACACAGCAACTCTTGTGGCAGCTGCTCCGGCTTCCTGGGATGCGCACCGGGAGCCTCGCCCCGCGCCATGTGTCCGGGGACCCGGGCTCTGTCCTGGGGCCGGGCTGGGTGGTCAGGGCCGAGGCGCCCAGCGGCGGGGGGCAGAGCGGAGACCGCCTCCAGGGCTGCCTCCTTGCCCAGCCTCCCCCGCAGCTGCGCCTGCTCTATTTAAGGCACTCGGCAGCTGCCGGGGCTGCATTCCCGGTCGCCCCCGTCCTCCTCACCACTGGGCAGGGCTTGGCAGGCAGCTGGGCGGCCTGGTGATGGGAGGTGGGTTCCTTTTACTCGCTGCCCCTACCCTGCCCCATCTTGAAGGACACACCTGGTCCTGGCCACTCCTCCCACAGGGTCCTTCTGTCCCCCCATAAGCCGGGGCCTTCCCGCTTCCGCCGCAGGTATGCGAGCGAGCCTCGGGGACAGCTCAGAGAACGGGTGTGCCTTCCCCACGACAAAGAACAGTTCTAGATGGTTTGAGTGAGAGAGAAACCCTACGGAGACGCTCGCTCAGTGTGCCCCACTCCAATCTCAGGTCCACTGTCACACACGACCCCCGGCTCCACCATGGACTTGGGCACCTGGAAAGCTCGGGCCACCTTGGGCCAGCAGGCCCAACCCCTCCCCCATTCGGCAGATAGAGAAAATGAGCCGGGGCTGGGGGTGGAGAGCACAGTGAAGTCCCATAGGGTAAAGCCGGGTTATGCCCAGGAACTCAGCTGGGCTCCAGATGGAACGCCCCACTCGCCACCCGGCCCTGTCACCCTGGCCTCCCCCAGGGCCTCCTATGAGCACCCAGCAACAGCAAAGAACCAGGCCCATGAGTAAGTGGCCGGTGCCCGCCTTATAAGGCAGCCTCAGGAAACTTGGCTGGTGTCAGCCTCGGAGCCAGGGGCGGGTGGCTCCCAGGGCGAGGCAGAGCCAGCACCCACCCCGCAGACAGGATTCTGGGTTCTGCAGCCTAGCCCCACCCAGAGCCACCCATGCAGAGGCAGAGGGAGAGCAGCGACCTGGGAGAAGACGCAGGGTCCTTCCCACCCAGAGGCCGAGAGAGGAGCAGAGATGACCGCAGAGGCAACTAGGAAGGTGCCAGGTCCGGGGATGGGCACCAGCCTCAGAAACCAAGACCACCACATGCCAGAGTGGAGAGGGTCAGGTCTGTGGGTCCTCAGTTGACCAGAAAAGTATCTGCTTAGACCCTCAAGGGTCCTCTGGGGTCCCTGCATCTGCTTGCAAGTGTGACAAAAAAGCCGTCTCATCTCACTCCTCCAACACTGTTTTACTGAGCACCGACTATGTCCAAGCCACTTACCCAGCACCTTACGGGACTCTTAAAAACAAAATCAAAGACAACTGCTCCACCCTCAAGTAAGCTAGAACCCAGCGCGGGGCACGGAGGGAATTCTGAATATTCGGCAAACGTTAAGGGTTTGGTTAGAGGTGAATTTCAGTTTCTTTCTAATTTCTATATTTTCTGCATTTTCAAAAAAAGGTACTATGAAACACTACTTTCTACGTTAAAAATTGTAGCAGGAGAAAGAAGGTTCATATACAAATAATTTTCGTTCCAAGCCAAACATGAGACATTATACATGAGAAAGATGTAAGGAGGCCTGGGAGTCAGAGGAAGTGAGGCTACCTCCAACTAGTGGGAGGGCTTCATGGAAGAAATGCCATCTGAGCTGGGCTTTGAAGGGTGCATAGGAGTTCAAAGAGCAGTGGTGTGAAGAGGAGCAAAGTTGGGGGTCAGAAGGTCAGAGCTGTGCGGAAAGGTGGCCTGTGGGAGGCCATGGAAAGACTGGGACAGGAGGAGCTGAGGAGCAGGGAGATAGCAGCTGGACAAGAGGGTGGATGGACTGTGGAGGCCGCGGGGTGAGTGAGCCAGTGAAGGCTCAGAGTGAGCAAGGAATTCATCAGTGCCACGTTTAGGGAGGTCAATCTGGGAGCAACTCAGCTGGGGACCCAGAAGACCTGGTGCTGCCTTTGGGTAAAAGGGGCAGTGTGCCACGAAGGGCAGTCAGAGTAGGGCCTGCGGGTGGGAGGCCCCCTGGAGCTCTCCACCCAGCCCCCAAGGAAGGGCAGAAGGGGACGGGGGTGCCGGGGCTTCAGGAGCGATGGACAGGACGTGGGGCGGCGGGAGGACCGGATGTGCATCTGGAAGGACTGGACATACCAGGACCAGAGAAAGGAAGAGCCCCTTGAAGAAGGGGCTGGGTGGGAACGCAGAGCTGGGCGCCCAGAAGCCACGGCAGTGGGTTCCGGGAACACCCTCCAGCAGGAAAGCCCTGCCCTCCTGCAGACCTGCCCCGACCTCGGGCCTGGACGCCCGGGGCCAAGCGGCTCTAGGCCACATTCCCTGGCGCTCAGCGGGCCTCGCCCACCCCCTCGCCCTGCTTACTCCCAGGCCAGAGGGTGGCTCACTCCATCCACCGTGGCTCCTGGAAGGTGCTGTAAGAGGGAAGACCTCCCGGGGAGCCACCCAAGCCCCCTTCTCCACAGTGCACCCTTCTTCTCCCCAGCGTCTGTCCAACCCCACACCCCCACCCCACCAGCGTCTGTCCAGCCGAAAGGTTCTCCACGGGGGAGTACCCATCTCAGAGCCTGTCCCCACCCTGCTGGTAAGACATGAGGGTCGGGCACGGGCACATGTGTGAGTTCACACGCATGTACACACACAGCTGGCACAGTCTTGCTGGCCTATGGCCCCTCCACACGGAGCTGGACTCCCCTCTGCACAGGCCGCTCCCGAGGCGAGTGCTCTCACGCCCACTCGGATATTTAAATTATTTTCCACAGAGAAACTGCACAGCTCCCTCCCAGCACCTCTGGACCGGGGCCTCGGCTGAGAATGCTTTTCTCTCCCTCCTTTGCCAGGTCAATCCCCCCATCTCCAAAAGGTAGGGGAAGGAGGGGTCACGCTCCCAGGAAGCCCCCTGCACTGCTCCTGGTCCGACTGCCCCATCCTGCTCCTGCCGGCCCAGTGCTCAGCCAGAGCCGGCCTGACCGTCCCTGCACACCCCTGAGGCTGTGCCCCACCCGCCAGTGACCCAGGGCAGTGCCACCCTGAGCAGACACCCCCCTGCCTGCGCCCCAGAGCTGGGACCATTTCCTTGGTCACCCAGCACGACCCGGCCGGCCTGGGGATGACCATCCCCAACCACATCCTGTTTGACTAGGCTGAGCGTGAACACAGCACCCCCAGGAGGGGGACATATCCGGTGCCAAAGGCGCTGGACCGACAGAAGACCATGAGGAAACGGCCTCCCGGCCGCTCCCCAAACACTGGCCGTGCCTGTGTCCTCACAGCGCACCGGGGAGGGGCTGTGCAGGGTCAGGGTCAGGGTCAGGGTCAGGGAGATGGGGGAGAGAACAGACACACAGACCCAGGGCCGAAGGGTCTCCACGGTCCCGCAGTCCGGGGCCTCTCCGTGTCTCAGCCCCTCGCTTCCCCCCGACCCCCGACCTGCTCAGTCCAGTGTCCCCTTGAACAGAACACAGCAGCTCAGCCCACACCCCCCCACCAGCCCAGCGCCCTCCCGTCCCCAAGTCCACTGGGCACTGCCAAGGTCTCACTCAACAAGGGGGTGGGAACAGACAGAGACACGCGCCCGCGCCCCAGCAGCGCTGCGCCCGGCGCCCAGGAGCAGAAACAGCCCCACGCCCACCGGAGACTATGGACAAACACAGGGCGGTCCCCACGCCGCGGAACTCAAGCCTCCAACAGGAGGGACCCGACACCTGCTATGACACAGACGGACCGTGAGGACACAGCTCAGTGGAATCAGCCAGACACTGAGGGACACACACCGAGTGGCCCCACGTATATGAGGTCCTGGGGGAGTCAGGTTTACAGAGTCGGGAGGCGGGCGGTGGGTGGCAGGGCTGGGGTGGGAGAGGGGGTGAGCGTGTAATGAGAACGGGGTTCTGGAGAGGGGGGTGGCGACGGCTGCAAGGCAAGGTGAATGGACCGAATGCCACTGAGCTGTGCACGTAAACACGGTTAAAAGGATAAACCTTACGTCATATGTACTGTAACCACAATGAAAAACAATCATCGTGAAAAGGTAAAGAAAAAACCCAGAACGAATCTGTCTGTGCAGCCCAGGAACACCTACTGGACATTTCCTGAGGTCCGAGTCCTGCGATCAGAACTGACCAGGCCGTCGTGCGGCTCAGCCCAGCTGGCACCTGCGCACATCCCGGCGGCCGGGGGCGCGGTGTCCCAAGGGGACCGGCACTGCCTCCTCTGGAATCTCCCAGGGTGAGCCCGAGTCCGGGTCTGGGTCCTTCAAGGACAGCGCCCAAGCCCCTTGCTTCCCTCTTCCTCTCCTGATCAGAGGAGCACCCTAAAACATAGCTGTGGGCAGGTACCACGGGGATCCCTGGCCGGGGGGCCCCTCCTAGCAGTCCAGAGAGCCTTAGGGCGCAGAGATTAGAGACTCTGTGTTCTCCTTGCCTCTGCTCACAGTCCCCCGTCCTGGGGGAGAATGTGGAAGACCCTCCAACGCAAAACCTCAGGAGGGCAGGACCCACCCACCCCCGAGTCCCACTCCGGGGCCTCGGCCTCGGCCTCTGCCAGGCATTTGCAGGGCTGCCTGCCATTCCTCCCCTGGGCCCAGTGACCACAGAAGGTGGAGTCCGTCCGTGGGTCTCAAACCTCCCTCCCTCTCATTTCCAGGCTCCAGCCCCACACCCCCGCCATCCTGGATTCACACAGGTCCCGTGTTGACCAGTGAAGGAACCCCTTGAAACCCAGAGGTTCCTCTCCAAGTCTAACTCAAGTCCCACTTGCTGCATCTCAGTTCATCCACCGTGGACAGAAAGAGCTGCCAGTCTGCTCCCCTGAGCCTACGGTCACTGGCCCCTGTGTATTCTTGGTCTCCACAGAAGCACGCCCCCCCCCCCCATTCAGCTTCTTTCTCCAACACTCCACGGCAAAGCCAGCTCCTGCCCCCCAATCCTCACCACACCCGGTGCTTGCTACTCACCTTCCTGGCTCCTGGGTGGCACCTCGGCAGAGGGGGGCTGGGGCTTGGGCTCCAGCCTGCTGTGCAGCTGAGACATCGGGGTGGGTTCTGAATTCTCCAGGGTCTGGGCTGGGATAGGGGAGGCGGGCACCTCGGCTGACTTGGGCACCTGGATCTCCACCCTCTTGGGGGCAGGGTCTGCACTGGGGGCGGTGGGCACCTCAGGGATCTTGGAGGTGGGGGTCTCCACCCTCCGGTGGGCTGGCTCCTGGGGCTTGACTATGGTGATCTCCGCCCTCCGGGGGGCGGGCTCCGGCGTCTTGTGGCCCAGCGCCTCCGCCCGCTTCAGCCCGAACCGGGAGGGCCCGGGGGGGCCGGCATTCTCCACCTGCTTGGACGAGATGTCGATGGAGATCTCGGTGCGCCGGGACATGGGCTCGGACTTGGGCCCCGACAGCTCGACCCTTCGCAGGGCGGCCTTGGGGGAGCGCTGGCTCAGGGAGTCTACATGGCGGGCGGCGGGCTCGGAGTTCTTCACGCCCAGGTCCTGGAATTTCTGGGTGGAGCTGGCCACGGTGGCCCGGAGAAGGGGAGTCTGGACCCTCCGGGGTGGAGTGGAGTTGGGCGTCTCGACCTCCTCGACCTCAAAAGATCTTTTCAAGGCTGAAAGACAGAGAGAGGAGGACATGGTGAGTGGACGGCTCGGGGACACCCAGGAGCATCGCAGTGAAGGCCGGAGGGGAGCTGGCGGGGCTGCTGCAGCCAGGGCAGGCCCTGTACCCTTCACCTCTCAGAAAGGAAAGGGGACAGCCCCCCTCCACCAGGAGACTCAGAGGCTCAGCCGTCATGCGCTCTGGGGGAGAGGGAACAGGCTGAAGCCTGGAGGATGCCGGCCTCTGTCCGGCCACGGCCACCACCACGGCCACAGCGTGGACCAGCTACATCCCCTATCAGGTGTGTGGCTCCAGGGAAGCCCTGGACTTTTCCTGTCGTGGCCTTCCCTTCTCCCGCCTCGCATCCCCTCAACGCAGACACCGTCAGCAAACACACCCTCGGCACCCCCCAGCGGCAGCGGGGGGCGGGGGGACGTCCCCCGGTAATAACAGCGCACGGTGACCAACCAGAGCCACGGTGGGAACAACATCACATCGACAACAGCGAGGAGCAGACACTGACGTTTCCCGCAGGTGAGGGCCGGGCTCGCTGCACACGTCGCACCGGCCCATGAGCTAACCCTTCGCTGGAAATAACGCTGTTCTCGCCTGGTTCAGATGGGGAAACCGAGGCCCGGGGCTCGGGGGTGCTCCCGTTAGAGCAGGCAAATGGAAAGATGAGCGGGGCACGTGGTAGGTTCTCGCCTGCGTTTGCTGCCGTTTGTTGTCTCTTGTTTGAATTCGTTCCTATAACACAAGAGCTGAAGACGCAGGATCCTGGTTCCAGCCAGAGGCCACCCGACATTCCCAACAGCAGAGGCCGCGAGTGGCGGACCCCGAGGACGTGTCTGCCGGGCTCCCAGGCCCAACACCATTAGGATGAAACCCCTGGGCTGCAACTCTAAGGGCCCTTCCCACTGGGGGTCACCTCACTCCTGCTCTGCACCCCAGCCCCTGACCAGTCCCAGCCACACTCAACAGATGCATGCGCAGAGCTGTGGCCGAGCGACTCCAACTTGTCTGTGTCCGGGGACACAGGAAAGGGAAAGCTGCCTCCTCCCGCCTTTTCCGGACTCACACGAAACCCCAGGTCGGGGGAGTCGCCGTCGCCGTCGCCGTCGCCGTCGGGGGAACGGCGCTGCTCTGGGTTTACAGGGCAGTATTTGGTGGCGGAACAGATCAGATAGTTTCTAGGGCAGGCTGTGCAGGGGACGCCCAGCTGGGACAAATCAGGAGATGGCCTGTCATAAAGCTGGCGTGACAGGGTCCCTGGGCATCTGTTCCCCCATCGGAGTCCTAAAAACATACCCCGGGTCCTGTGTGTACACACACGCACACGCACACGGCCACCCTCCTTGGAAACGCCCTCCACCCCCTCCACTGGGGAAGCGGGTGTAACCTACTCCCGGCACTCATCCTGCCCCTCCCTACGGAGGCAGAGGCACCCAAGGGGGGTCCCCGCAGGGCCACAGAAGCCAGCAAGCTCACCATTTTGCAGGTTTGAGACCCCTACGTGACCGCGCGGACGGCGCAGTGGGGAGCGGCCCTGGCTGCCTCCCCTTTGGTCTGAACAACATTACTGGAGCCGGAGGCCATGCCAGAGCCCAGGTGGACCGGACAACGTGGGCTCTGCAGAGCACCAGGCACATAAACCCCAGGGCCACAGGGAGAGGGAGATACAGCCACCCCCCAGCGCAGGGCGTGCCCACCTCTGCCACGGACGTTCCCGTCTTCCTCCATTGAACTCAAGTCCCCCCAAGCTGGGCACAAGCCGCGCCTGCTCCCCGAAGCCCTCCCAAAGGCGCACCAAGGGCCCGAAGCCGGTCGGGCGCTTATCCTGAGGAGACCACGAGAAGAGCAGGAAGACGTGTTTAGGAGGATGCCGGCATCAGCATTACAACAGCAAACGCTGGAAACCACCCGGGTTTACATCGGTTTTTAAACCTGTGTGCCAAAGTCTTACTCGGGCACCGAAATCGCAGTTTTGAAGATGAGAAATGCTGAGACTATGATGTAAAAATAGCTGAATACGGGACAGCCGCAGGCAGGGAGAGACCTGGTTTTCTCACTCCCCAAACGCCGGTCTCCAGGCAGAACCACGGTGGGCGTTTCTGTCCATAAGATGCTCCTGCCTTTTCCCAGCATGCGACGTGAAATGTGGTCACTTAGTATCTTCAGGGGTAAAACCATCACCACTGTGTATAAACAAACCTGGCTGAGAGCAAGGGGAGGGGGTGGGTACCTGGGCGTGCCCGCCGGGTCCTTCCCCAAAGCCCGGCCCCCCCAGTCCACCCAGCACACAGGCCCCGCCGCCTCCCCAGGGGCAGCCCTTCCTGTCCGCCTGGCCCGCGGGGGTCGAAGAGAGAGCGGCGGGATCTGGGCCTGTTTAAGGAGGAATGTGCGGCGCACAAGGGGCCATTGTGAGGGCTGCTCTGACCGCAGGCTGCCGCGGGCCTCGCCCCGCTCCTGAAACACTTCCCAGGGCACGCAGGGGGCCTGGGCAAGCTGCAGAGCCCCGCTCCAGGCTCCAGGCTCCAGGCCGGGACATTTGTCAGCAAGGAAATGCTGCAGACGAAGTCAGAACAAGCCCATGTGCAGCTCTCGAGGGAAAGAGCGATGTGGCCACCACCCAGCACCCCGTCCAGCTCTGGCTCAGGCGCCAGGACCCCTGGTCACGCTGAGTCTCTCCCAGGCAGCGGCAAAGCAGGTTCCCTCCCTGGAGAAACAGCGGCCACTCGGGAGCCAGGGTCGGGGGCTGCGGAGCCCAGAGGGACGGTGCCAGGCTCCCCGTCCTGAGCCTGCAGGAAAAGGCCACGGGAACACCCACCCCGCAGGGGACTGCACGACCGTGGAGTGAGTCCAGGAGCCGGTGGGACCCCTGGGGCCAGCTGGGTGCACTGCCCCTCCCCACTCCTCCCTGTTCTCTCCTGCGAGTCCGGGCCTGGCACAGACCCCGACTCTATGCAGTGGGTGGGTGAGGGGCTCAGGGAGGGCACTAGGGTGAGCAGAGTGGGGTCCAGCTGTGGGACAGGGAGGAATGGGACGCCCCCCCCCCCAACCGTGCAGCAGGGAAGACAGAAGAGTGGTAACCATGCAGCAGTTTTTACAGGTGTCGGTGCCCCAGGCGGGAAGACGGGAAGGGGCAACACTGCTCCCCATGCCAGCAGCTCTCAGGCAGTAACTGGTGGGTCGACACACCAACCCCACTCTGGTGGGACAACTCTGGGGAGCCTGGTGCAGAGCCTCCCGGTGCTGCACGGGGCTGAGCTCCGGTCCCCCCGGACGTAGCGCGTTAACATGCCTGGGGATGCACCTGAGCGGCCGCCTCCCTGGGGCTCTCACTCCCACCTGGGGGGCCAGGGACACGACTGGCTCCCCCTGCACGTCCCCTGGGACCAGCTGGGGGCACCTCACACTGAAACCCTTGTCTCAGGAGCTGCCTCTGGGGGGAGGACTCGGATGGAGAAAGTGGGGGCAGGTGCCCTCAGAAAGGAAACAGTCTAAAAGGAGGGGCTCAAAAGTAGCCGCTGTGGCTGAGCCGGAGCAGGGGAGTCAGAAAACTGAGCTGTCCCTGGGCTTCGGGCAGAGGAACACGTCTGTTTAACAACAGCCACGTCCATATAAAGGAAGGAGAGCGAAAAGCCGCACCCACAGCTCAGAATCCTCCCTCTACCCTCTCCCTCGCTCCCCAAGGCCAGACAGCCTGAGGACCATGCCCGTGCCAGTCCCCTCTACCCCGGCTCCAGGTCAGGGCCCAGGGGACAGTGGTGGCTGGGGGGCTGCTGGCTGCCGTGGGATCACGTGGCCGGCTGCGGTGGCCTGGGCATGCGGGGAGTGCACCCAGCCCCGGCTCCCTGGCCCTCCAACCAGATGCCAGCCAGCATTCCATCACCTGGCACAGTCTCGCTGCGGGTCCGGCCAGCCCACACCCCTGGGAAAGGAGGAACCAGCTGGTCCCTGAGGCTTACCAGGAGGCCTCTCCACCCAGGGGAGCCCACCCCACATACACATTTTATTTTGATGACTGTCTTTTGCTTTGGGTGTTAGGAGGAGCGGCTTTCTCTCGGTCTCTGGTGTCCTGGGCCCAGAAGACACAGGCACTCCAAGGGTCCTTTCTGCTCAGCACAGCCCCCACCCGGGGGGCCTGGCCTGGTCCCTGGCCAGGGTCTCCCGACTCTGGATTAGTGATGTGAGAAGGAGCAGATCTGACATGCCAGCCAGGGCCAAGAGAAACAAACAAGCCCCTTCCCTCCTCCGCAAGCTGCAGGAGGGCCTATGCCACTCTCCGAAGGGGGACCCTCCTCGCAGCCTGCCGGGCACAGCAGCCCTTCCCTACCAGCAACATAAAAGAGCTCAAAGGCCAGGGAGTGACGCGCCAGCAACCTGCGGCCCCTCCACTTGGGATGGGACCTCGGCCATGGGCGGGGAGCCCAGAGCAGCTGTGGCCAGCAGCTGGCCCTCAGGAGCCCGGACCTCGTCTTAGTCCCCAAATTCATCACACTACTTTCTCCCTGGAAAAAAGCTCTCCAGTAGCCTGGCAAGTGTGGGCACAGGCAGAACCAGCCCCAGCTCCCAACCAGCCCTCCCCAGCCCAACCACCCCGTCAAGTCCACCTAGATTGGGACACAGGGGGTCCCGCTGATCCCTTCACAACAGCTCCCAGAATCTGCTGTACCATTTGAGGGACACTGTCCAACAGTGTCCACCACAATGGTGTATTTAAGTCTTAATTCCGGAACCCTCGGAAGTGACCTTGTTTGGGAAAAGGGTCTCTGTAGGTGTAATTAAGGTAAGAATTGGAGGTGAGGCTGTCCTGGATTAGGGTGGGCCCGAAATCTGATGGCATGTGTCCTCAGAGAGACAGCAAAGAAGGAGACACGCAGGGGAGGTCATGTGGGGATGGAGCAGAGACCGTACTGGCCGAGGATGCCAGAGCCCCCAGAAGCGGGAGAGGCCTGGATGGACCCTCCCTCAGAGCCTCCAGTGGGAACCAGCCCTGCCCACGCCTTGATTTCAGACCCACGGCCTCCGGAACTGAGAGGCACAAATTTCTGTTTTAAGCTCCCCGGACTGTGGCACTTTGTCACATCTGCCCTAGGGAATTAACGCACCCAGAGAACACAGAAGAAAGGCAGGTCTGCATTCAAGTCCTCAGCCTTCCATGGATGCTGGGGACACGGGTGTCCTGGAATGGGCGTGGCCTGGAGGGAAGGAGCCTGTCTGTCCCTGCCTGCTGGCCTCAGCCCACAGCCCAGGGTCTTCAGAGCTAGCACAGTCCCCTCCTGCTGTTTGCCCCGGCCCCGCACCAGCCTCAGAGCTTCCCCTCCTCTGCCCGGACAAGGGACCACGCATGCAGCCCACGTGGGATGGCCCAGCTACACCTACTGTCCCACTGTCATTATTCAGGCCACCTCTTTCACTCTCAGTAGTGTCCCAATTGGGGCCATAAATTATCTGGTCGCCCTACCAACAGCCAGTTAATTCCTGGTGTTTGCCCCCCCCCCCCCCCCACTCCAGAGAAGGGTCTTGGGTGATGGCTCTGGGGTTCGGGGAGCTGGCTCACACGTGAGACTCCTGCAGGCATCACGGGGCATGGTGCCTCCTGCTCCAAGACATCTTTCTGTGCACACAAGCCACTCCCCGGGCCCGGGCCTCTTCTTGGAAAGCCCCGCCGCCCACGGAGGGCAGCTACTCGGTGCTTGTCCCAGCCACCTGCCCCTGCCCGGGTCCTGGCAGGACCTCTGGGTCATCCAGGAGACTTTAAAAGTTGCCCGAAGATGCTGGACTTGCTTTTCTCTTGACTAAATGAAAGCGACAGGAACATGAGTGCATTTAGGATGTGTTTTGGACCAGTCGTGTCATCCCCACCAACAGAACCGGACGAGGGAGCTGGGGCAGAAGGTGCAGTGCAGAGATGCGGGTTAGATAAGAGGAGGGTTTCCTGAGCAGGGGCGGAGGAGGCCCGGGTGCCGCCAGGCTGGAGGAGAGGAGGGGACAGGTGACCTTGCAGACCTCCGTCGATCAAAGGTTCCCTGATAAATGGCAGCCCCTGGGAGGTGATTGACTTCAAAACAGAAAATCACAGACCCAGCTCCACAACACAAAATCACAGGCCCAGGGATTCAAGTTACAAAGCTCCTTCTCCCACTAAAGGGTGCCCCCCATTCATCTCCTGAGCCTCCTTCCTGCCTCCTCCCTCCCACCGTCCACTGCTCCCCCAAACACGCCTCTTCCCCAATCACAGGCCCTGTGAGAGCTGCTCCTGGAGAGCCCTGGCCCCCTGGGCCTTGAGGCAGGAACCATCCAACAGCCCTCCCGCAGAGCAGACCCTGCAGACAGGCCGTGCTGTCCCCGAGAGGCTGGGCGCAGACCGGGACCTGGACCCTCAGGACCGC
Organism: Miniopterus schreibersii; assembly: GCF_964146895.1. Taxonomy (NCBI): domain Eukaryota; kingdom Metazoa; phylum Chordata; class Mammalia; order Chiroptera; family Miniopteridae; genus Miniopterus; species Miniopterus schreibersii. The sequence goes on from NC_138116.1 coordinate 2,578,333, forward strand.
GCCAGCCAGGCCCCCCCAGTGGTCAGCGGCTCTGTTCTCAGCCCAGCGACCGTGCACACGGGTGGTGGACACTCCCTCCTCCTTTACCCCACCGACCACGGGCGGAAATGGTTAAAGCACTGTAAAAATGTAAAAAAAACAAACCCTAACGCCAGGGGCCATTGGCCCAGGTGAGGCCCTCCATCAATCACCCCGTCTGCCAAGGACACCAGAGGGACAGATGGGGCTCTCTGTGGTGTGGCCCAGGGGTGGACAGCAGGTGGGCGCAGCCCAAGCCAATATGAGCAGTGGCCTAATTACAGGGGACGGTGACCCCAGGGAGCAGAGTTCAGGCCTCGGTCAGGCTCCGGTCAAAGCAGCACCCAGGAGTCTGGCTGCACCCCAGGCCTCCTGAGGAATGGAGTGGGGGGTGGCGAGGTTCCCAACAGCAGGACCCAAAGCTGGCCAAGCTGGGCTGGATGGGAAGGCGGAGCCTCGGTGACCGCCGAGCCCTGCATGCTCCGTGATGGACTGCAGGGCTCAGGCCTGCTGACCCTCAGGGGCTGGCCCTGCTTGCTCTGTCCTTAAGGACACGAGGGGTTTGCAAAGGGGGTGACCAGACTTAAAGGGGACACTGCATAGTGCGCGGCCCTTCGGCCACCTGCCTGCTCGGCCGCAGGTGGGCAGATAAACTACCCCATCCAGGATCATGCCCCATAAAGAGACAACCCCCAATTCTGCTCATGGCCCGTGGGAGAAGCAGAAGTGAAAGCAGTTTACAGTGAGCTCCAAACCCTCGGCACTGGAGCTCCTGGGAGACCCACCCACCCCGCTGCCCAGCGCCCAGCTCAGCTGGTAACCTCTGACCCGCCTGCTGGCCACACAGGCCCCAAGGCCAACCTCCACCTCCACCCCCTCATGCTGTCCCGAGGCAGCCAGGCCCTTCCTGGCCACCAGCTGCAGGGCCACAGGGCAGGGAGAGAACGAAGCCCTCACCTACCCAGAAACTGCCCAGGGTCCCCACCCACCCAGCCAGCCTGCGAGCCCCTCTGTGGCAAAAGTTGGGGGCAGGAGAAAGAGCTGCAGGAAACGAGGCTGCAGGCAGGAGTCACTTTTCTTAACTAAAAACGGAGCATTTTCGCCAAGTTGTCCCCAGTACAAGTGCTCGGTGTGGGAGGGTTGGGGAAGCTCTTCAGACAGCCCAGAGCCGCGGGGGGCGACTGGGGAGAGGCGCGGAGTTGTCACAAGCGCCATCTCCGCCCCACCCGAGCCAGGCAGATGACCCCCATGGCCTCAGTTTCCTGCAGAAGTCCAGGAAGGGCTGAACCGAAAGGTCCCTCCCAGCTCGGACACAGGATGACCCCATGAAGGCCATTTTGAGATCTGCTACCAGCTCCAAGTTTCTCTCATTGATCCAGAACCAACCAGGTCCTGCAATTCCAACGCTCAGCAGAGCTGCAGGGGCCTGGTGGGGGCTGCACAGGGTGGGCGAGCCCACCTCCCCTCCAGCAAAGGTCAGGGACCTCAGCTCTGGTCACATTCCTGTGGCCAGAAATGCAGCGGCCGGCAGGGCCTGCAGATGCAGAGGACAGCAGCCTGCTCGCCACTCGGCACCCCAACCGGGAGCTGGGAAAGCCGCAGACCAGGGGTCTCAAATCCGGGTGGGAGACTGGGTTGGGTGCGTCCTTTCTTTTTGACAACGAACTTTTAAAAATAATTATCTGTTGCTCTTTTCCTGACTTTAAAAGCAACGTATGTGCAATGAAGAAAATCTGCAAAACACAGAGACAGCTACGGGAAAAACACCTCTAACCCAGGACCCCACACCAAGGACAGTATTTTGACAAATGTCCTTCCAATCAGTCTACTGAGTATGTACCCAAATTTTTAAATATAGGCTCCGGCAGCCACACCGCTGTGAGCGTCCCTCCCTAGCGCTAGCTGCTCAAACCTCTGTGCACCCTGCACCCTCCCTGAATTCCCTGTGGTTCCAAAGTTCGGTTCCAGGTCATTCTCAACTCAGACTGTTGATCAGAATCATTTCTGGAGCTTGGAAGAAAGTGGACCGCTGGTCCCCGCCTCTCAGAGGGTCTGGTTCAGGAGGCCTGGGTGGGCCTGGCACCCCACGGTGGGTCTGAGGGGCAGCAGTGAGAACCTCAGCCTCCCATGGCCTCAGCGCCTTGTCCCCAGCCCACCCCTCCTGGGAATCCAGTAAGAAGAAAACCCCAGCACTGACCTGCAGCCTTGGAGCCGCCCGCTCAGCAGCCCCACCGGCCCTCATGTTCTGCAGTCACCCAAGGTCGCGGCCCAGCCTCAGCCACCAGCGCTCAGCTCCCAGGTCAGTCACACACCCGAGGACACACTGGACAATGCTGGGGGTGGAGGCCCATGTGACCAGGGGGGCGTGTCGGTCACAATGCCCCCAAACCTGCCCAGGGCCCACACTGTGTTTACCTTAGAGTCCAGGGCCTCCACGGTAAATAAGGGTGAACTCGCCTGCCCTAGGAAACAGGGCAGGACAGGGGCACAGTGTGGCCATCCAGGAGCACAGCCAGCCTCCCACCTGCCTTCCGCCTCCACTGGCGTCTCCCCGCTGCTCCCTAGGGCAGTGATCACATTCCCCACCAAGGACTGTCGCCTCCTGAGGGCAGGGGCGAGGCTCATTCATGTCTGTCCCTGCTACAGATGGACTGTCTGTGTACCCACAAATTCCTATGCTGAACCCTAACCCCCAGTGTGATGGTGTTAGGAGGTGAACCTGTGGGAGGTGAGTAGGACATGAGGGTGGGGCCCCCATGAATGGATTAGTGCCCTGATGAAAGAGACCCCCTCCTGCCCTGTGAGGACGCAGCGAGACACCGTGTAAGAACCAGGAAGAGGGCCCCCACCAAACACCAATCTACCAACACCTCGATCTCGGACGTGCAGCCTCCAAACTGAGAAGTAAATGTCTAGGATATGGCATCTGTTATTGCAGCCCGGGCAGACGAAGGCCGTCCCCCTCGCCACAGAGCCTAGCATGTCCTACCCATCTAAAAAGGGTCAGTTTCATTGAATCTTTCCAGGTGGACGGTTAGCGAGTGCTCACCACATGCTGGGCACTGTTCTAAAGACTTTCATTACATCAGCTCATTCAATTGTCATGACCACCTGAAGGGAGTGATGTTACTCTCACCCCCATTTTACAGACAAGAAACCAAGGCAGAGAGGCTGAGGCCTCACCCAGCGTCACGGCGTGGGCAAGGGTGAAACAGAAGGGAGCCAGCATGGTAGACCACTGCCCCGTCTGCCTCCAACTCCCACCTGGGCCCCTAAAAGCTAGAGAGTGCGGGGGACATCTGTAATACTTTCAACAATAAGGATAAGTTTTTTAAAAATAAAAAAATAATAATAAAAGCAGAGAGCAGGCCTGAACTGAGCCCTGTGCACACCCTGCCCCGCCCCCCCGAAAGGCCCCGCCACCCTGCAAGCCAAGCTCTGTTATTTCTGTTTTGCAAACGTGGTCATCGAACTAGAGAGCATGAAGGCTGGGACTGGGACAGAGGCGGCCCCCACCAGACCCCAGGCTCTGGACTTCCAGCTGTCCCCACACCCCCCCAAGTAGACCGAGACTTCCATCATGGCCAGGCAGGTGGCAACAGGGAGGGCCAGGGGCAGGTTTCAGCAGCAGGGAGTGATGGACATGCAGGTATGAGGTCAGGAGGGCATGAGCCTGCCTCCCAGTGTGGCCTCGGGCCAGCTGTGACCTGAGGGAGCCTAGCGGCCTGGCCACCTCGCTGGGTTCTGGAGGACCAAGTGCTCAGCCCAATGCCTGGCACATAGTAGGTGCTCAATAAAGGAGATGGTTATGAAAAATAATAAGAACCAGCTTGGTCAGAGGAAGTGCCTGTGAGCAAAGGGGGAACAGCTGGAAGGGCCTGGACTTGGGTCAGAGAAAAAGAATGTGGGATGGAGGGGAAAGGAGGCCAGAGCCCGACAGCTGGCTCCAGGGCAGCTGTTTGCAGGAGCCTGGCTTCAACATTTAAATATTAGGAAAGATGTAAATATTTGAGCCCCCCTCCCAGCCCAGCCTTACTGGGGCTGCAGCCAGAGCAGGGGGGAGACTCCCTCCCCCACCAGAGTCCCCATCCCTCCATCTGCCCCAAACTGGGGTTCCTGGAGCCAGGACTTGGGTGGGGGCAACAACCCAGGAGGGAGGGGACACAGCTCCGCCTCCCACCTCCTCCCAGAAAAGGGGCCTGCAAAGGTGCAAAGGAATGATCACCTTCCCCATCTCGCCCCCAAGGGGCCCCAGGCCAGTCAAGGGTTTCTTTTGTAGTTTAGCAAAAAAGCAAAGCAGCCCTTTCTGAGGTTTGCTGATGGAGGCCGGGTTAAGGCACGACACTCCAAGCCTGCTCCGCCCTCGCTGAGCTAACACACTGGGCACCTCTCTCCCTCCTTGGTTATTCACCACCCAAGTCCCTTCCAGGGGGCGAGACGGAGCCTGGTCCTCTTGAGGCCCCTCACCTATGCCTGCAGGCACAGCCCTCTCCCCCCGCCTCCCACCTCAGTGCCCAGGGCACCTGTCAGCCAGCACCGCCTGCCTGCTCAACTCGTGCCCAGGACTCTGCTTAGGTGCTCCTTCCTCCGGGAAGTCCTGCTAAACCAACCCCTCTCCTGGGCTCATGCCTGGACCCCCAGAACCTAGAACAGAGCTGGCCCTTAGCTGGCGCCCAGACAGCTGTTGAATAAACAAACGAGTGAGTGACGGCCTCTCCCTCCAGAGGACAGCCAGGTCCCAGCACGAGAACTGTAGGAAAAACCCAAACCAGCTACTTCACAGAGCATGCCTTCCCCCCGACTCTAATGGGGACAGGAGGCAGGGACAGCAGAGGAGGCTGGCTTGGTCTGCAGCCAGAACTTGTGTGCTTTTACTGGAGATAATATCGATCTGCAGGGGACACAGGGCAGGGACCTGGCCTGTTGGGGAAACTGCCCACCCACATGGCCGGGAGGGCCCACTAGCCTTGCTCAGAGCCGGCCTCCCCTGCAGGGAGGGGCCAGAAGAGACCCTGCCTGGAGAGCATGGAAGTCCACCAGGCTGGTGTCGCGGATGGTCCCACGACAACCCCCTCCATCTCCCAGCCCATGCTGAGGGAGGGTGGCGGCAGGGGCCTGGATCCAAGCCAGACTCACTCTGCTGGGGACTTCTCTCTCTTCCCGCCAAAAAGAAAGGTGAGACCGGTCCATCAGGGAACCTCCTGCAGACAGAGAGAGCTGTCGGTGGCCCCGGGGGCCTCCCTTCCTCACTCCCAGGGGCACCCTCAGCTGCGGCTTCCCACCAGGAGGTGCCCGGACCCCCAGGCCCTGCCCGAGGGGACAGTGGGAAACCCAGCAGCAAAGATGGTCATTGTAGCCAGCGCTCCTCAAAGGGCAGAGAAAGGCTGTGGGTTTGGGGGTAGAAAAGAGACACAGAATCCTGGCGGAAGACCTGACACCAGCTGCCCAGAGCCCAGGGTTCCAACCCTCCTTGTAGGGCGAGGAAACCGGGCCGGAGAGAGGGAAAACCAGCCGCCAGGAATCCCCCCTCAGTCTAAATAAGACCTGAGCCACAAGACAGACCCACTCTCTGTCCCCACCCCATCCCCTGCAAGACCTGGCCTGAGGCCCTGGGGGCACCCCTGCCCCATTTGTACCCAGGGTACAAGTGCTGTCGAACCCCCACCAGATGGCCCCCTGATGCTCAGCCAGAGGAGGAATGGATGAGGGGAGCTGGGGGGACATCTGGCCTGCCTCCCCTCCCCCATCTCACCTGGCGCCCGGGATGCTATTCCATGTGTTTGAAGGCAGGGGCTCCTGGCATTGGGGACAGGAACACAGGAAGCTCTAAGGTGTGTGTAGGGAGGGGCACACCAGTGAGTTTAAGGCCGGGCCCTTGGTTTTCTGGATTTTGCTATTGGGCCAGACATCGGCTTCCCCAGCTGGCCCAGAGACAAGGGGAAGTGGGGGAGAAGCCCAGGGACTGCAGGGGACTCGGCCTCCCAGGAGGGGCTGGTAGAGACTCAAGGATGCATGAAAGAGGGTGAGGGGACACAAACATGAGGAGGAAGGAGGCAGGTCAGAGTCTGACCCCAGGCTCCCCTCCTCATGGGCCTGGCTGTGGACAGAGCCCGGAGGTGGGCATGGGGCTCGCTGTGGATATCCTCCTCTGAATCAAGGTCCTCCTCTCACCCCTCCCCCTAAACTTCTGGACACTGGCAGCACTTAAAAAATAACAACAAACTTGAAGTTTCTAGAAGGTCTGCTGGTCCAGGCGGAATGGAGTCTCGGGCTCTGTCCAGACCAAATTAAACAGCCTGAGCCCCAAAATGCCCCGGCGCCAGGGGTGTCTGGGGGCTGACTGCTGAGAGATGACAAATCCTCAGGCTTCTGGGACCGTGTTCCAGAGAGTTCCAGACTGTTAGGCCTCATAAGCAATTCAGAGAGCCTCCAAATTTGGGAAAAAAACGAGAGGGCTTTGGAAAGAAAGCCACGGTCGGACAATTTTCCTCAGTGGCTTTGTCAAGACAAAGCATAGGACCTCGTTTCCTGGCTGGGTTCTGCGATGAATCAAAAAAATAAAAAAGCCCCCTGGTAGCCCAGAGCCCCAGCCCACCCCACCCTTCTACACCCACCACCAGGTCTCTGAGGGTCTGCGGTGTGCAGCCCACGGGCCGGTCACAGGACAGTGAGCACACATGGCCCTGCCCTTGAGGGTCTCCAAGCCCAGAGGGAGCACCCAGTCTGGCCTGGCAGCAAGGTGGGCTGCTTCCTGGGTCTGGAGGCCAAATGGATCCCTTGAGTCTGCCCCCACCCCTGCTCCACACTGGGCCCCGTGCCCGTCTGCGCCCCAGATGAGGAGCAGCAGGCCAGCCCATCCCCTGGCTCAGCCGGTGAACCAGGGCGGGGACTTGGCCTCTGACTGGCCTCCCCTGCCCTCCGGGGGTGCAAGGAGAAAAAGCAGGAGGCACCCTGTTCTGCTCGGCCAACACCAGGACATGAGGGTTGCCACAGTGCCCGGGAGAAGTCCCTGGCTCCTGCAGGGCAAGTAAGCCACCTACACATTCATGTTCCCCTTGATGACGCCCCATCACAACGGGCCACTGCTCCTGACCAGCAGGACAGCCTCCTCCACACATATGGCCCAAGCAAGTGCCCAGCATATGCCAGCACTGGGCCTGCTGCTGACCCAGGAGCTCAAACTCTGGTGGGTTTGTTTTTCCAGGCACAGAGGCCCCCGAGGCCCCCACCCTGTGCCCAGGCTTCTCATGCCCACAAGGGGCAAGGGGTGCAGAGCTAACTGGCCCTCGTGGCCAGCGAGAGACAGGTGGCTCTCCCCACTGGCCAGAGATGGGGCTGCTTTCCCAGCTGGGAACCAGGCTCAGCACCCACACGATGGGGACTCGCTGCTAGACAAGGAGGACAAGTCCCAGGCACCGGCTCCCCACTGTGACCGCTTCTCAGGAAGGCTGGGGGCCAGCAGAGCCTGGGGCAGGCAGCCTGACCCCACCCATCTTCAGTCAGGTTGTCCAGCATGTGCCCATGTCACTGTCCGCACGTGGCCCTGCAGGCAGGCCTGTGGTCCACCCATTTGTGATGCCCCAGAGTGCAGGGGATGGTAGAGAAGACTGGGTCAACCCCCAGAAAAGGAACCCTGCAGCCACAAGACCCCAGTCTCCTCTGTGACAGGAGCCCAAGTATTTGCCGGACCCCCAGGCAGGCTTCCAGGGCTCCAACCTGCAGTGCTGACCACGCCATCCACCCTCCTCCCCTGGGGGGATCAGACAGGCCCCCGCCTGCACCTCTGAACACTTCCCATCACCCTGATCCTGACGTTAAGGCGCCTACACCCACCTGCCCCTTGCGAGACCTGCCCCACCCAGCAGCGGCACCCAGCACATACTGTCGAGCAGGACCCAGCTCAGTGCTGGGCAGCCCTTCAACAGGGGTGTTTAAAACCCCACTCAACGGAGGGGGAAACTGAGGCTTAGGGGCCAAAACACTTACCCTGATGCACACAGCTTCAAAGGGCAGCGGAGGCCCGTCCTCCTGAGCCTTTCCTGACTCTGCTCCACAGAGCAGGGGTCCCGTGCTTGCCCCACCTCCCGGCCTCAGTCTGCCCCTCAGCCCAGCTGTGAAGCCAAATACAGAGGCGCTTCTGCTGCCCAGGGCACGCATGTCCGCCCTCCCCCCATAGCCAGGATGGTAGGTGTGCCCTGTCCCGGGTCCTGGACACGAAGAGCCCCAGGCCAATGCTTGGGTGGCTGTGGGGCCCACAGGAGAGCCTTTTAGCTGGATGGCCAGCGTCCCGCAGGCACCTGGGCTCCCAGAAGCGCAGCCACATGTACACGGTCCAGCGTCCTCCGGGCGAGAGCGTGGCGCTGGGGCCAGCGCGCCTGGTCTGCTTTCCACGCGCGTCAAGTACTTTCCAGATTCTTTCTCCCCCTACAAGTCTGGTTACAGCCAACAGTCGGGACAGCGGGCCCGCAGCGGGCTCTCGGGCGGCTCTGTCACACAAAGACCCAAGTTGTAACAGCCCCTGCGATAAGAACTTGACCTGCGTCAAGAACAAGCCATGCAACGCCTGAGCCTTGCCGACCCGGAGCGAGATAGGGGCCGGGGTCACCCCTCCTGCCACCCTGTCACGGGGGCTGTGACGGCGCTGAGGCCAACTCTAGGGCGTTCGTGTCAGGAAACGTGGGAAATGAGACCAAAAATCACATCAGCAAAATACAAAGTACTCCTCTTGCCTCTACGTGGGGGGGTCTCCACAGAGTCCCGAGGTCATCTGTGAAGGGAAGGCCAAGGTGGGTGCAGGGGGGTCGTGTTCATGGAGGGCAGGGCAACCCTCTCAGTCCCGGAGGGGACCTGAGCCCGACAGACACCTCCAAATATAAAGTAGGCTGAATCCCCTCGGAGACATGACTAATCTCACCCTCAGGGGCGGTCACTGTCCGGGTTCTCAAGGGTGGGGAACAGACCAGGAGTAAGGTGATGAAAGTGGACAGCTGCTCCGCAAGGCAGGGGGCAGATGTGCCCAGCACGTGGGGAACCAGCAGAATTTTAACTTGGGGCACCCACTCCATACACACACTAGGGCAGCTTCCTGTCTGCCCCTGCCACCCCACCCCACACCCCATCCCACGGTAGCTGCCTGCTGCTCTGCGGGGCATGTTCCTCTGGCCTGGATGCCACCACTACCTCCAAATGTCCCTGAAACACCCTTTGACTTCATGGCAAGATTCCAGTTGGCTCGGATTAAAAATTACCCCTGGTGGCAATGGGACCCAAAATTACCCCTGCTTAGGTGGTGGCCCCTGGGGCCTCCATCCTTTAGCAATTGACGTGAGAGAACAGGTCCTCTGGCCTAGGAAACTATCGGTCACGCAGCTGCAGGGGAGCTGGCAGCTTCCTCCCTGCCCTTCCACCCTACTTGCAGAAATCGACACCACGTGGGTGACCACGGCCACGGCCCCCCGCCGGTCCCCAGAAACAGACCCACGCTCCTCTAGATGGATCTCGGTCACTCCAGCTGCCTCCCCAAGACAGTCCAGGCTCCAGGCCAGTACACCTGGCCCTCCGCAGCCACAAGCTGGCCCCTCCTCGTGCCCCAGCCGCCCAACAGACCAGCTTATCCTGGCCTCCCCTGCTTGCCCTGGCTGCCCCTGACCGGAATGCTCTCCTCCTGCCTCCCACAATCAAATTCAGACTTTCACTCAAAGTCCACCTCCCCCGTAAGGACTTCTGTGGTTGGCAGCGGTGACCTCTCCCTGCCCTGTGCCACCCATTGTTGCACTGGCTCACACCCTCTTCTCCTTCCCCAGGTCCTTCCACACAAGGCTGTCAGCTCCTGGAACGCTCAGGGAGGACGGCTTTCGGGTCCCCAAGCTGGCATGCTCACACTTACACTCGGGCACACCTCCACTCAGGAAACCGGACCCCCATCCTCAGAGCACTTCGAACTTTTCAGGGCGCGCAGGGAGAGACGGATGCACACGGGGAACCTGAGGGTCTGAGGCCTCGCTCCCGAACAGGGAGAAATCTCCCCCTGGAGTCACAGGGCTGCCAACTGTTGCCCTAGGATGGTCTCAAAGAGGCCATTGTCTCCGACTAAATTAGAGGGTCAAGAAGCCGCCGGAGAGGCAGGCGCACAGGCTGCCAGCATCTTCAGACTGGGCACGCCGGGTGAGCACGGACCGAGGCAGGGGCACTAACAGCCTAAGAGGCATGAGCTGCAACAGCTGTAGGACCCCGCGACCCCCACAGCTACAGCTCCCCGTGCTGCCTCGGGGCCCCCATCAAGCCCATTCTTCCCCAGATCCCTCCTCCTGGGCAATGCCCTCGCATCGGGGACTGCAAGCTGACCTACCCCGCTGGCCACAAGGGGAGCGCGCAGGCTGCGCGGACCTGAGGAGGGCAGCCTCTCCGGGTGGGCCAGTGCCCCCCTCGGGCATTCGGGAGAGGACAAGGCCCCCGAGGAGCAGCGGTAGAGCAGCAGCTGTGGAGGGCCAGCTGGGGCAGGCAGAAGGTCAAGCAGACGCGGGGAGCCCCCGGATGAGCATGCGCCCCAAGGTGTCCGAGGGCGGGCACAAGCGGTCACAGCTCTGCAGACCCTGAGCTCCCGTGCCCAGCACTCGGGGCTGGGAGTCGGAGGGTTCTCACGGCTCAGCCAGCCCACGGCACACTCATCCCTCCGCACAGGGTGTGCCGGCCACAGGACCACAACCCTCCAGTCTCTTTACCCCCCTGATCGGGCCAGTGCAGGCCCAGCCCAGAATCACCACGGCTGGGCTCTGCTTGGGTCCAAACGGGCTCTGGTTCCCAGACGTGGCCCCCGCGAATGGGGCCGAACCCAGCCGGGCCATGTGAGCAGCTGGGCTCTGCACAGCCCGAGCCCACCCCGGTTCTGCCCGTGAAGGGTGGAGGACCTCCCGGCTGGGCCCGGCACCTGGACGTCTGCAGTTCCTTCCAGCCCAGCCTCCCCCACACCAGCCCACCAGAGGGCTCTGCCCGAGGCTGCCGGGGAGCCCCTCCGAGGGGCGGGGGCTCCGGGTCCCAGCACAGGCAGACCCGCCCCTCAGAAATCCGGCCCCCAGCGCTGGAGACTATTGTGTGAGTTCCCTTCCGACCACTGTATTTACTCCCCAGGACGCAGGACGCAGAGCCACGGGCGGGCAGTCACGAGGACGCACGAAAGCGCGCGAGCGCGCAGACAGACAGACACACAGACACAGACACAGACACACACACACACACACACACACAGGCCCAAAGCCAGGATGCCGGACGCACTTCCAGGGAGAACCCCCCCCAAGTCTCTCCACACTTCGTAAACCCCAAAGGGGGGAGGAGCCAAAATGCACTCCCATCCCGCACGCAGACCCCCACCCTTCCCCACACGGACTCTGGGAGACTGCTGAGGATGCCCGCAGGCCTGGATGGGGGACGATGGGGCGCCCCCCAAGGCCTCGCCGTGTCCACTCGGCCGCCTTCCCCGGCCCGGATTCGCTCAGCCCGGGCCAAAACTGGTATGGGGGAGGGGTCTGTCCCCCCCCGCGGGGCGAGGGGGCGGGTCCCCAACTCCCCCGGCTCCCCTGCAGGGCGCTGGGCCGAGGGGACTTCGAAGGCCCAGCCGGAGCGCCCGAGGGAGGGGACAGAGCGAGCGCCGCAGGGGAGGGACCGGGCGACACCGAGAGCGCAGCGGCGCGCCGGCCGCGCGAGGAAGCCCCGCGGGCCCTCCGGGAGCCTGCCGAGCTCGGCACACAAACAACAATAAAAGGAAGGAAGCCCGGCGGCAGCTGTCCGCGCACTGGGTCCTCCACGTAGGCGACGCGGGGCGGGGCAGGGGCGCGCAGCAGGGGGGCGCCCTCTCGGGGGTCCCGCCTTCCCCCGCCGCGCACTCGTCGAGCCCGGGCACGGGGGGGCCTCCGAGCGCTCCCGCTGCCCGCCCGGCACCCACCCACCTTCGAAGTCCGAGATGATCCCGTCCAGCTGCGCGTTGACCGCGGGGTCGGACATGGTGGCTCGCGGGCAGCGCTGAGCGCGGAGGGCGGCGAGGAGGAAGCGCCCCGGCCGGGCCGGTCCCTGCGCGCTGGCTGGGGCGCCGCGCCCGCGCTCCCGCTCCCGCCGTGCAGAGCTGGCCGCGGAGCCCCTCGGCCCCCGGGCTCGGCTGAATGAATGGGGGAGGCGGGCGGGCGCCGGCCTCCCGCTCCTGGCGCCCCCGCCCCGCCCTGCCCCCGCCTCCTGGGCGGATCAGGTTCCCGCACCGTGGCCCGGCCTCCCCGGCTCGCACTGGCTGCTCCGCCCGCCCGTCAAGGCTGGGACCCGAGGGGGCTGGGGCGCGAGCGGCCGCCGCGGGACCGGCCGCGTCCAGGGCGCTGGACTCGAGGGCCCCCCTGCTCCCGGCGGGCCCACGCCCAGGGGACTGCGCCGCACCGGGCCGGCCCCTCCTCCCCGCCCCCCGCGCCCGCGGCGGCCAGATGTGGGCGGATGTGGACGGCGGGCGCGGGGGCGGTGCCGGGGGAGGGCGGGGGAGATTATTCCCCCTCCCTGGGGCGCAGGGTTCCTGGGGCCGGAGGTTTTATTGACGCGAGCAAACACAGTTGGCCGCGGCCGCCTTCGCGCGCCCAGCGCCTGCAAGGGTTAAACGCTCCAGCTGGCTGCCGGCGGGATCCTGGCCTGTTGGCGGGGAGCCGAGGGGCAAAGGCAGGAAAGAGTCACGTGGCCCGGAGGGGGACCCCCTCCAGCTATTCCCTACCCCCACCCTTCCTCCTAGGGGGTCGCTCCTGCGCGCTCTGGGACCGGTGACCGGAGGCGCTGGCCCAGCGGGGGCCTGGGGCAGGGATGGAGCGCGCTGTCAGGACAGCTGGGGGACATATCCGCCCCCCATGTCCCCCCTCCCCCCAATAAGGGACTTCTCAAATACAGAGCATGGACCTGGTCTTGCCCTAGTTATTACACTAGGAGTTAAAGGTGGAGAGAAAGGAGGCTGCCCGTGGGCTCCGGCTCCCAGTCTGGGCCATGCGCCTTGGGGCATAACTTCCACACTTCTCCAGCCCTTCAACCCCTCCGGCAAACACGGATTAAACCCTGTTACCTACCAGGCAGGCAGGTCCTAGGGGCTGGGGCCTAAAGGATGAGTTGGAACTTGAGAAGCAATAGGATCAAGTCCCCAAGAAGGGCCACTGATAACGGGGTGGGGGCTTGGGGGACGCGGGTCTCCTCCACCATCCACCCACCTGCCCCCCCCTTGGCTCACCTATTGGACACCCCTGCCCATTCCTGTTCCCCTCCCTACCTTAGACCCTCGGCCTCTGCCCAAAGTCAGGGGGCAGTGGGAAAACTCACAGCATGAAGTAAGACCCCCCCTTCTGGTGGGCAACTGTGATAGCTGCTCTCAGGTGCCACCTGAGTGCCCCATAGCTCCTCCTAGTTCTCAGGTCGGTCCCTGTCGTCCCCCCCCCCCCCAATTCTGAGGCTGGGCAACTGTGATAGCTGCTCTCAGGTGCCACCTGAGTGCCCCATAGTTCTCAGGTCGGTCCCTGTCTCCCCCCCCCCCAATTCTGCGGTGCAGGGGATGCAGGGCCTGACGGCCATGCCGGTTATTCCGGGCCTCTAGCTGAGAATGCACTAGGTTTGGTGGGCTTCCTTCAACAGATAAGACTGAGCCCTTGCTTTTTAAGGAAAGCAGACACTCCCTCCCTCATGCTTGGGATATTTTGAACTATTTTCAACCAAGTGAGTTTGTGAACATAGAGCTGCAAAACCACAGACATTTCAGATGCGCACACACCCCCGTCCGCCTGGAAGCCCAGGTTTCAGAACTGGAGTCGCCACTGTCATTGATAGCCCCCTGATGTATTCCACCCCAGCCCGGGCGTTTCTTGTCTGCACACCAGCACCTGGGCCCGCTCACCCGTCCAGCCGTCTGGGATACCTGTCCACCCGTATCTGGGAGTTTGGTGGCCCCCTGCCTCTAAGAAACGGCCTAACAGCACGGGCCGCCTGGGAAGACACGGGGTGCCCCGAGCCCCAGCCTGGGCCATGCATGGTTCTTCAGTGTTTTCATAAAAAAAACACCTGGAGAGTGTGGACACACCCTTGCGATTGTCCTCGCAGAGCTGGCATGGGCTCCGCCAGATTAGCATAGGGCCCGCTTATTGTGCATTACTCCCTGCCGTTCACAGCAGAGCTAAATATACTTGGGCGTTTCTCCTTGGGGAGCCCGGCCAGGGTGCACGCCTCACCAAAAGGCTCCCCCATGGGAGCCCGAAGGACAATGGCAGGAAGAGTCGACTTATAACCTACAAGGCCAGGAAGCGACCCGTGTTGGCACGACTGCTCCGGAGCCCACCCAGTCTGTCCCGACTGCACTTTAATCCTGGACACCTCCAGGTGAGGAGATTCCTGCGCTCCCCCGGGAAACCCAACCCAGCGCTTAGCCACACTCCCAGCCTTCAGGAAGTTCGCCCTTGTATCTAACCAACCGCTCTAATTGTACATCATTTATTTCCTCTTTTTTTTCCTGTCCTCAGAGGAGATGGGAAACAGCTGGGCACCACCCTTCAAGTAATAATTACCTTCTCCAAACTGGAAGACAATCCAGTCCGCTCCTTGGCCTTCTCTTTCTCGGCTTCAATCATCCATCCCCAGCCCTTTAATCATCCCCCCGGCCTTTGATCACTTCTGATGGCTGTGCCCAATCTGGGGCTCCAGGACCCTAATAAGCCCCTCCACCCCCCTTTCCTGGGGCATGAGCAGTCGGGGCCAGGGGGCTGAATGAATGATCCTGGCAGGGGCCCTGGGCAGATAAAATGAGCAGCAGCAGCAAGAGAGGAAAATGCGCTTAAATCTGGCAAGAAAAACACAAAGGTAAGGCCTCTGCCTTCTGGAACGGCACACTCTCCTGAGGTCACGGAGAAGGCAAGGCCATTTGTAGGCCTGGCCCCAGGGGGAGGTGTGATTAGAGGGGCCTCCTACCCCACAGGTCCAGCACGAGACTTGCTGTGGGGTGAATGGTGCAGCCCACTCCCCACCCCCCCAACGCAAAACCTCAGAATGCGACCTGATTTGCTGTAAGGATCTTTGGAGATGTAATTAAGACAAGGCTGTCCAGCGAAGATCATCTTGGGTGAAGATGGGCCCTAACCCAGCCATGAGCATCTTTATGGGGCCGAGAAGGACACACGCAGATGCAGAGAAGAGGCCACATGAAGCCAGAAGCAGAGACTGGAGTGATGCGGCCACAAGGCGAAGCACACTTGCCGCCCAGAAGCTGGAAGAGGCAGGAGGGACGCTCCCCTGGAGCCTTCGGAGGAGCAGCCCTGCTGATACCCTGATTTGGGGCTTCCAGCCTCCAGAGCTGGGGGAGTCCATTTCTGTTGTGTTCAGCCCCCCTGGTTTGCAGTCCTTTTGTCACAGCAGCCCCAGGACACTAATACATATGTCAAGGTCCCATCTGAGCCATTTGTTTAGGTCGGAGCGGCATCCCCCAAAGATGTCCAATAAGCCACAGAGCCTGTCCCAGGAAACAGGCTGTCCCACAGCAGCAGGCAGTCCTGGGGGAACTGGGGGGAAAGCTGCTGGCCAGGGACGGGCAGTAAAGGTACAGTATGGAGTCGGGTTCGAGCCTTCCTGGGAATGGGAAGGCACTGGCCTGATGAGAAGCCCACAGGTCAAGCTGGGTGGAGTGAAGCTCGAAATGCATGGGAAACGGAGGGAGGGAGGGAGGAAGGAAACGGTGGGCGGAAACAGCGCACACCAGTATCCGTGACCCCAGCTCCGGGGGCTTGGGGGGCAGAGGGAGGACCGGTGGCTGTTTGCCCAGCCACTCTGGGCTTTTGGACAGGACACCCCACTAAGTGGCTCATTTGTTTTGTCACAGACCAGGGCTACTCCGGGGCAGGGGCCATATGGTCTCAGCTTGTCTGGGCCTGGCGCACAGTAGGACCTCCCCCAACCCCGAGCTCCCTCGGCCCTCCATCTCCATACACGGCACTGCCATCCTCCCGGGCGCTCCAGCCAAACACCCAGGTGTCACCCCGAGTCCTGCCTCCCTCACCCGCCGGTAAGTTTCCACCTCCAGCGTGTGTAGGGAGCAGTCTGATTCTGCCCCCCCATGTCCCTCTGCAGACCAAGCCCCCCCAGTGGTCAGCTGCCTGACGCGCTCCCACCGGCGCTCTAGGGTTATAAACCGACACCACCCGGTTTGCAGCGCCTGCCTTTTCTGCGATGTGAAGCCCCTCGCCGATGTCCAGCCACCGGTGTGACACTCCTGAATCTGGGAGAGCTGTGCGGGGGCCGCCACTGTATGGCCCCAGCGGGAAGGGGCTCGGGCAGAGATGACCGTCAGATGGGGTAAAATACCGAGGGAGCTCAAGTGTGGTGTATCTATCACCTTTGTTCCTAATGTAAGTACTTGTAAGTTATTGAATTTATGTAAGTCTAATATGTAATTTAATTTTTTTCTAATAAAGCAATGCATTTTTTTACGGTGGTAAAAATTTAAAATTACCATTTTAACCATTTTTTTAAGTGTACAGTCAAGTGGCATTAGGTACATTTATGCTGTTGTGCAGCCATTGTCACCCTCCATCTCCAGAACTATTTCATTTTCCCAAACTGAAACTCCGTCCACATTAAACACTCACTCCCCTCCCCTCCCCCCGGCAACCTCCCTTCTACTTCCTCTCCCTGTGGGTTTCACTACTCTGGGGACCTCCTGTAAGTGGAATCAGATAATATGAGTCCTTTGTATCTTGCTGATTCCACGGAGCTCGATGTCCTCAAGGTTCACCTGTGTCGCGGCAGGTGGTGGGGTTTCCTCCCAACCGAACAGCGCCGCTGTGACCGCGGGCGCAGGTCTCCTCAAATCTCCGCTTCTCATTCTTTTGAGTATTTACCCAAAAGTGAAATCATGTGGTAAGTCTATGACTTAATTTAAAATAATAATATATATATATATTTTAAATTTTATGTATTTTATAAAATGTAAATTACACCTTTTGCAGAGCATGTCATTAAAATGTTAACGATCGCTGTTTAACCACCAGCTCACAAAAGGCCCCCACGCTGAACACTGGCTCTTGCCCCAGGGCCCTCCTCCCTCCCAAGTCCCTGCAAAGCCCTCGCTGACCAGCCCGCCTCTGCCCCTGCCCCTGCCCCTGCCCCTGCCCCTGCCCCTGCCCCTGCCTCCCTCTGCCCAGAGCGCGGCGAGGCTCTGAAAGCCCTGGCATGTGGCTCAGGCGGCGTCATCTGATTACTGGCAAGTCCAGTGGGCTTCTGATCAGCAAATTCAGCAGTCTGGGCCCCCACAGGCTTGGTGAGTTATCACCCAGATACGCTTCTCTCGATGATTCATATTTTATTCCTAATTATTCCAGCTTTACATAGTCCCACGACCCTGTGTTCCTCCTCCAACCCCCAAAACCAGGCTTTGGAACCGGCTAAAGTCCCCAACGTCCCAGCAACCACCTGAGGCTGGATGTACCGAGATGGGTAGGGGGACGCTCAGCACCCCCATATAGCCCTGCTGACAGAGACTCCCACGGGTCCTTCCAGGGGCTCTGCGAAGTCACGCAAGGGGCCTCTCAGGAGCAGCCCCCCTGGTGCCAACCCAGCCTCAAAGCAGCAGGCGGCTATGCCAGCCTGCAGACTCCTCACCAGGGGCTGCCAGGAGGCTTGGCTAAGCCTCTACCTGGGAGGACAGGCTGTCCCTCAGTGTCCCGGCCCCCCTGCCACTGTTCCCCAGCAGGCTGCTGGCCACCGCTGCAGTGCGGGGACAGGGCTGAGTCACCGGCCTGCCCCAGTTCCACGTCAGCAGGAACAACGGCCTAGAGCAGAGAAGAAAGGCCAGCAGGCCCTCTGAGGCCACACTTATTTTTAAAGTCACCGCAGTGACCAAGGTGACGTCCTCTGTGGGGAGCTGCCCACCCGCCTGCCCCCTTGGACTGTGGCCATGTGACCTAACGATGCCCCTGCCCACCACCCTGGCAACACCCAGCGAGTGGGAGGAGAGAGGGCTAAAATTCGGAGGAAGCAGGGGCCCTCCTCCCTCTTCCTCAACCTTCCAGAAGGGCTTCCAGGCGTATCCTGCACCCACAGCCCTGCTGAAAGCCACCTCCATGCCAATCCCTTAAGTGCTTATCAGCCCTACCCTTGAATACCTTCAGTGGCAGGGAGCTCAGTGCCTATCATTGCTGCTTCCTCTATTGTTGGCCAGTTTGGGCCATATAAATAGAGATAGAGATGGAGAGGGGAGGCGGATGAATTACGGTCGGCCTGCCCGTAGCTTTTGCCCACAGAAGAGGGCATCCACTCTGCTCTTCTCCGACTGGAAGGGTGGAAAGGAGACTCAGAGGTGTGGGTTGCCGACAGCTCTTCCTTGGGACCTGGAATTTGGAGCATCTGCCCCCTCCATTCTGAGACGACGACAGAGACACTGGCCCCCGGGGAGTGTTAGGGGAACAGCATCTCCCACGCTTGCCCAGCAACGACAGAAATCTGCCCGGGGAACCGCAGTGGGCCCTGGAAGAGAACTGATTCTCAACCATATGGTCACTATGAGGACATGTGCTGGAAACCAGCCTGAAAGGCCAGAGACTGTTCCAGAAGCATGAGATCAGGGAGGTAGCAGGTGTCCAGGCAGCCTGGGCTCTGTTCCTTCCTCAGCCAGTGACCCCAGAACCCCTGGGTGCTCCAGGACGTCCCCCAGAGGGCAAATCCAGGGTCAGAGGGAGGGGGAGGAGCCTAGGCGACCCCACCATCCTTGAGCCAGGCTGCCGAGGCCCAGCAGGGAAGCTGCGGCCCCCAAGGAAGAGGGTGGCCGGTACCTGGGACGCTGCCTCTGGGTCTTGGCCCGAAGCCTTGGGAACAGAATGCTGTGCGTGGGAGGGAGGCAGGAAGAGCGGGTGCGCGGGGCCCCCCCGACGATCTGCCGCTGCTTTCCGGGGTATGGACTCTCCCCACCCGAGCGCTGCTGCAGCCAGCGGCAGCGAATCAGTCTCAATGCACCGTTTGTCCCCCTTGTCCCCCGTGTGAAGTGGCCTGGGGATGTAATGGCTTTGCTATTAACGCACGGGGCCTGTCCTCACCCTCCCGCCTCAGCATGAGTCACTTGCCCTGACTCGGCCCAGCAAGCAGCCCTTGCCAGGAGTTTGCCTGCGCCGGCTGCTCTGTGTGAGAGGGACCAGGACAAAGGACAAAGGCTGCCCAGCCCAGGGGCCTAGGGGCCCACACAGCTTCCTACAGACTGTCTAGATCCGGGTGCCCCTTAAGCCAGGGGAAGGTCCCCGTGTGTCTCTTTGGTTCCTGGGGACCTGGGCAGCCATGCCTTACCCACTGGAGACAGGCAATCTCCCAGGAGACTCCTGCAAGGCTCCTGAGCCAATGTGGAAACCGGCCAGAGAGAAGGAACACAACAGCCCACGGCCTCTGGGGCCAATGACCACCCTTCCCACGTCTGGGACCAACTGCACCTATATGGGCAGGGCCGCTGAGTCAGAGACGGCTTGGGGGCGCCCACCTGGAAAACGAAGGAAGCGCTGAGCATCCCCAGCAGTCCTGGTGGCCACATGGGCCACCTTCTCACACAGCTGCTCTCCAGCAGAGAGAAATCTCTCACCTTCGGAACAGGGCGGGGCCATTCCAGACAGGGCCACGTCAGCACTGGTCTCAGTCTAGGTCTCCGTGGCTTGTCCCGTCCACAAGACCACAGACCTGGCCCTGGGCCTGCCAGTTCTGCCCATGAGAGGACACCTCTGGAGCCACAGGGCCTAGAGGCAGGACCTGGGACAGGGGATCCGCCTGGTGAGCTGGAGCCGCCACCCAAGAGGGAAACAGACCCGCACACAAGTCCAAGTGCAGCCTGCGGTGCCACGGCATCGTTTTCAAGTAGGTCAACACAGACATTCTGAGCCAGTGAATCACCACCCTCGGCACATCTGGGGAGGCCCGTGGCCGTCCCCTGCCGCTGGAGAGGAGCCCGCGTGGTACATATGGTCTGTCCAGCAATTGCGAGGTTTCCACTCGATTGCGAATAATCCAGAGCATTTATCTAGGAAAAAAGTACAGGGCTGTCCAACTGGGGACCTAAACTGTCAGAACATATGTCCCCTTCCTGCAGAAGTGTGTCCCCTTCCCAGTGCCCACCCTCTCGTGCCATCGGCCAGCCGAGCCTCAGCTGTCCAGAACACAATGGGACCGCGACCGTTGCTTGTCCTGCAGGCCTCTGAATCTCCCCATTCATCCCCACATCTTTAGATCTGAGCCGGCGGCACGGTGACTGGAGACAAAGCAAGATCTTTAGACGGAGGGTGAGCCTTGTTCGGTAGGAACCCCCTATTAAAACAGAGATCAGCACTCAGACCTTCCAGGAAGATTCCCGTTAAGAAAGGATGAAAGGCGAGGCTGAAACAGCGGCGTCCTGGTAAATATTTAACCACCTGCTCCAGTGGACAGGGAAGAAGCTCAATGTTTGCCCATTGCCCTGGTGTAAACACACTCACAATCGCTGACGACGAACAGGCTGTCAACACGACATCACTGAACACAAAGCTGGAAGGGACGTGCAGCCACGGGTTGAAACTCTCAGATCACTGGCACGTATCCTTCCCCGGGAGAGTGAGGTGTCCAGAGTACCCTCTGCTGCTCAGAACGGCTGCGTAAGGAGTGGCAGGTTTGGAAAGTGAGGCTGGAGTACATTCTACGGTAAAGACTCCACGGGTGATAAGAAAGATCACAGCTTACTTTGAAATGCACCGAAAATTAAAACAAGGTGGCTGGCGGGAGGGACAGCGAGGCGGACAGGTGGTAAAGCCGGGTTGATTCCGTGTTAATGGGAGAACCTAAATGCTAGGTGTGTTGGTGGGCATTGTAAAAGGTTCCCAACTTTGCTCTGTGTTTTCACAGAAAGTGTAGGGAGGAGAGAGGAACTAGGGAGCCACTGTGGCTGTTGGAGCAGGAGCGGACCCCCAGATACAGCCTGCGCCGGAATCCCAGCCCGGCGCATGTGGCCGCACCTCCCCTCTCCTTTCTCAGGACTGCAGGAAGGATGCTGATCGAGCCCAAGTCCCCACGACTCCATCCTGCCCACCTCTCCCCACCGGGAGCCGGGAGATTCTACAGCAGCTGTGGGTCCGTGCAGGTGCCAGCGCTCCGCCCTGCCCTTCTGGGCGCAGTGCCTGGCATATGACAGATGCTGAGTGACAGTCAGCCCCTCCCCTCCGCCCAGCAGCCTGGTCCGGCAGCCACCCAGCTGACACTTCTGGACGGACGGCCAACAACTTCAGCTCTGCCCTGGTGACCCCGCAAACATCCTACGTCATAAAGCCATCAGCAAACGTCTCAATAGCTTCCTCTCCCATGGCGCCGTCCCCTGTCCCACCAGTGGCCTGTCCTCATGCGGGCGCGCCCCATGGTCCTCAAGCCTCTTCCCGGAGTCGTGTCTCCTGAGGTTGGCCCCAGCCCACCCGGCAGGGCAGCCCCCACTCTGGGCCCGAGTCCCCACTTAGAGAACCAGAGAGAGGGAGGAATGAATGGAGGGGACAGGCCATTGAGGGCACCAAGCACAGCCCGAGGGGTAGTGCAGGGGGCGGGGGGGGGGGAGAAATAAGAGGAAAAGGGAGAAACAGGCGCTTTCCTGGAGCCGGCCCTCTACTCCCGCATCGCCTATGTTATTGCCTCCTTCAGTCCTCAAGAACCCCACGTGGCCTCTCCAGGGCCCCCGTTTCTCCACGGGAAGCACAGGCGCACAGAGGCCCCCGGGGGTCAGGGAAGTTGCTGGGATGGGAACTCAACCTGCCCACATCCATCCACGTGGATCTAAAAGGCCCCAGGGCGGCAAGGGCCGTGGCTCTGAGCCCCTGCGAGGTTCTGAAGGCCACCGAGCCAGACAAGGCCGCACCGGGAGCGCCGGGTGCCAGCACCCTCGCTGCTCAGAGACGCCCCGTGGGCCGAGAATGAACCAAGGTCCAGCTCCCCAGATGGACCTAGTGGCCAGTCTGGGCTCGGCCACCCAGGGCAGGGGTCCTTGTTGTGTGGCACTGTGTGTCCCAGGCCCAGGCATGCCCTCTCGGCAGGCAGGACAGTGCCCCGAGCTACTCGAAAATTCAGACTGGTTTTCTTCTGAGGATGGAAACTCAGGACCTGCCACGGGAGGAAGACGCCAGAGTGCTTCCAAACCCCACGATGGTTTTGCACGGGTCCCACTTAAGTCCTTCAGTGTAGGCGTTTCAGATGTGGCGGCCACAGTGTGTGGGACACGGGTGCCAGGGAGAAGGAGCATAAGATGCAAGCACCACCCATGAGCCACATTCAGGCTCTTTGCACACAGCCATGTGACACAAACCAACAGCCACAGCAGCCAGGACACAGACAGGACTCCCCCCACCCCCTGGACCGACGTTCCAGAGCAGAGCCTTGGCCACCACCCTTGGGGCTGGTGGTGGAGGCCAGGGGAGGGCGGGGGCACGTTTGCATAAGTCCCGCTCGGGCAGCTCTTCTCACACATGTGGCTGACAATCACCCACACATCTGCGCTGGGGACCTGGCGCACAGCCCACCAGCAACAGGGCGCTGGTAATCCCCAGCTGCTGTCCTGACGCCGCTCGGAGACGCCGGCCAAGGCAGGACAGAGAGGGTCACTGTTTTCAAGGTCATGCACCCCAAAGGGAGATGCTGGGCCAGGGGATGGAGACAGGCATTTGGGCCAAAGCCATTGGCTCTCAGTCATTCCTGTCAATGGGGGGGGGGGGGCATGCACCCATTCAACAATTTTTTAAAAATCTTCACCCAAAGATATTTTTTTCCATTGATTTTAGAGAGAGTGGAAGGGAGGGGAGAGGGAGAGAGAGACACACACATCAATCGGTTGCCTCCTAAATATGCACTAACAGGGGTGGGGAACCAGCAACCTAGGTATGCACCCTTGACTGGGAATCGAACCCACGACTCTAACCACTGAACCACGCCGGCCATGGCTCATTCAGCATTTTTACTGAGCAACTATAATGAGCCAAGCAGCACAGACACGCAGATAATTGGGCTCATGGAGACCATCGATCCTTTGCTGGGCCTGGTGGAACAGGGAAGCCTGGGCCTCTGGAGTCACACAGACCTGGGCAAGCACCTGGTTTAACTAAATTACAGGGGGTGGGGTCCAGGCAAGTTCCTGGACATCTCTGGGTCCCCTTTTGCTTGTGAAACGCGGTGCTCGCGCCCGCAGTGCCAGGCCCCAGGAGGTGACGGCTACTGCTACTGGGCGCCGGCCCGGCTCAGCTCCTCCTGTCGCCTGTGTGCTTGCCCTCCGCTCCCAGCGGGAAATACTCAAGCAGTGACTTACCAGTGCCCGTCCTGAGGGGCAGGGACATGGCAACAGGAGGCCAGCAGGTCCCCTCAGCTGCTTCTCCCCGAGCTCCTCCAGGAGAGGAATTATTGGCTCAAGTGTCATTTCCTCCCCTGACAGCTGCCGGGTCCTCAATCCACAGGCCAGCAGGCCGGGGTCGCTGGCTGCACAGTGGCAGGAGGGGCTGTGGGAGTGGGCTTGAACCTGACCTGTGACCTCCAGGGATTAAGGGGTCACTCAGCTGTCCCTCCAATTGTAAAAGAGGCTCCGGGCTGGGCAGGGGCATTTGGGGAAATCCAGTTCCCAGGAGCTGGGCCAGACCAGAGGGCAGGCTACAGGAATGTCCCTCGGTGCCCACCACAGAGCAGGGTCAAGGCGAGACCCGGACCCGGGCCCTGGCCGGAGGAGACCTGCTTTCACATCCTAGAGAAACAACCACCATCGAGCGAGCTCCAGTCAGCACCGGCCGCCAAGGGGAGAAAGGGCGCAGGATCAAGCCCAGCCTGACCCCCACCCTAAAGACAGGGAAGAGCCCATCGGGTGGAGGGTCCCTGTCGTAGGCATATTCCCAGTAACGTTATACTTTGAAACTCAAGTTCTCATAAAACCACAGGTGCCTGGTATTGCAGGAACCTCAGTGGTCCCTTCTACGGCATTTTGAACAATCTCCACGCAATCCCTGCTTGAATACTTCTAGGCCTGGGGAACTCACTACTTTTCAAAACAGCCTGCTCCACTGTCAGAAAATGAAACCGCCCTCTCCCCATGCAGGCCCCTCCCCTGCGGCCCTCGCTCATCCATCCACATCTCCCTTCAGGACCGGGCTTTGGGGAGACCCCTCGGCAGACCTGGCCTATTATAGGTTGAACTGTGATCCACAAAAACGTATGTTGGAGCCTGAATGCCCAGAAACTGTGAATGTGACCTTATTTGGAAATCGGGTCTTTGCAGATGTGGTCAGGTTAAGATTCGGCATCTGGAGCAGGGCGGTGCCGAGTCCAGCGGCTTAGGGCCCACCCTACTCCCGAGGAAGGAGCGGGCAGTCTGGACACGGCCCACGGGAGGCGGACACTGAGGCGTTGCAGCCACAGGCCAGGGAGCACCGGCAAGCAGCGTGGAAAAGATTCGCCCGCGCACCTCAGAGGGAATCGACCCCGGTTCCGGACGTCAGGCCCCGAGAACTGTTAGAGAACAGAGCTCTGCCGTTTGCGCCCCTGATTTGTGGTCATTGGTCACAGCAGCCACAGGACCGATCCGGGGCCTGAGCAACGCTGGCCCGATGGCACGGTGTCCCCGCCCTGCTGCAGCCAAAGTCCACATCTGTTATTTTGCCTCAGCGACAGTCGCAGGGCTGTTCACCCCGAGCTCCGGTCCGCACGCATCCGCGGATTTTCCCACGTGCCCGGTCAGGACAGGCCGCTGCTCGCCGAGCACCTGCTGGGACCTCCTGCCATCCTCGTGCCCCAGTGCGCTCGGCTGGCAGCTCTGTGCCCTCAGCTGGTGCCGAGGTGCAGGTGTTGGCCCAGAACCTGTATTTTAACAGGTTTCCCAGGCAACTTAACCAGCCACCTGCACTCCGCCAGCTGGGTAGGTGACAGCCGAGGCTCCTTCACGTGACAACGGCCTGATCTTGGCCAGGACCCCAGGAGAAGGGCCAACCTGCCGTGTGGCCGCTCCTGCCCTAGCGGGCCACAGATCTCTGTCCTCAGCCCTTCAGAGCTGGGGACATGAGCCGCCAGGACGGGCCCTGGACTCCACTGGACACTTTTGGCAAAATCTGCTTCCCACCCCACTCCACCCCCACTCTCTGTCCTCTTGAATGAACAGCAAAAAAAGCATGATTTTGTGCCAAAGGTGGGGCCTTGCAGTTTCCCAGAGTCCAGTTTCCTGCCAGGCCGAGGTGCTATCGCAGAAGGGCCAGCCCTGACTCCGTGTGTGCGCACACATGCGTGTCCCTCCACGTGCAGCCTGGGGAGGGTACAGAGGCTCACGGAAATTCTTTCTGGTGGTCAGGAAGATAGAGAAGTGAAAAACGAGAGCTGTGTGCATGTGCGCGCACACACCCCAAAGGAAGGTCCTCCTTGTCTTTCACCTCGAGGGATCCCCGGGCTTCATGAAACGAGACGGGGCCTCTGTCGGGAGCTTTCGGGTCACCTCCGCGGCCCTTCTGGGTGTGGCAGGCCTGCTCCTGGCTCCACCACACCTCCTGTTCCCAAGGCCCCACCTATTTCCTCCTCGGGCTCCTTTAACCCCTGGGCTGCCTGCTCTGACCCCCAGCTCTGCACTTGAGTGTGAATCATTTCCTCTGTGCACACAGACACACTCACACACACAGACACACACAGACACACTCTGGCCCAGCAGAGGAAGAGGCTTCTCTTCCTGGTTCCCTGTCCCCTGTCCCTCCTCTGGCACAGCTGCCAGCGGCAGGAGCGCCACGGCGCCCACGGCTCACTGAGCGTCTCTCACGCAGAAGGCCCCTCCCCGTGGACTAGCTTTCACCCCGGGCCCCAGACAGCCTCCCAGACACCTGGTGGACCAACCCCACCCTGCCCACACCTCCCAAGGGCATGTCTGCCACCCAGCGAGCCGCTCCTACAGACCAGCTCCACCCGCACCCTCTGGCGGGAACTCTTCGCCGCCAGCTGTGGCCGGCGCCCGTGGCAGCCACACACCAGGTGTGGCAGGTGGCAGGTGCCTGTGACAGCCACACGCTCTCCAACCAGGCCTGCACCCGGGACAAAGCGAGGCGGGGCTAGAGCTCCAAGTCCCCCGTGCCTTCCCAGGTACCGTCCCCCAGCCCCACGGGCCGTCGCTGTTTCTTCTGTGCACCTGGTACAACACCCGTCACATAAAACTCACCATTTTAACAATTTTTAGGTGTATGTTTCCGTGGCATTAAGCACATTCACATTAAACATTTAGCTCCCGGTTTCCCTCCGCCTGCTGCGGGTACACGCCTGGTTTTACGGATCTGCACACGTTTCTGGATGTGTACACACATCTGCTTTCAGTTCTTTGGGGGATAGAACCAGAAGTGGAATCACTGAATCATACGGCAATTCCATGTTTAATTTTTGAGGAACCGCCAAACTATTTCCATAGAGGCCGCATTCCCACAGCCGTGTAGACGGGTTCCGGCTTCTCCACACCCTCCCCAGCTCGTGTCATTTCCTGGCTTTTGTTTGTTGGAACCTGATTCGTGCCACGCATCTCGCCAGGGCTTCAATGTGCATTTATTTCTCTAATGATCGGTGACGTGGAGCATCCTTTCTTGGGCTATTGGCACCTATATACATCATCTTTGAGAAAACATCTTTTCAAGTCCTTTGCCAATTTTTTAATCAGGCTGTTTTTGTTTTTTTGTTGTTATTAAGTTGTAGGGGCTCTTTACATATTCTGGATATTAACCAGCTATGTTATTTGCAAATATCTTCTCCCATTATGTGGATTCCCTTTGTGCTCTGTTGATGCACAAAAGTCTTTAATTCTGCCCGGCCGGCGTGGCTCAGCGGTTGAGCGTCGCCCTAGGATCCAGGAGATCAAAGTTCGATTCCTGATCAGGGCACCTGCCCGGGTTGCGGGCTCGGGCCCCAGTGGGGGGCCTGCAGGAGGCAGCCGGTCAGTGGCTCTCTCATCATTGATGTTTCTCTCTCTCTCCCTCTCCTTTCCTCTCCCTGAAATCAATAAAGACATATTTAAAAACAAAAACAAACAAACAAAAAACTTTATATGAGTAAATTCAACAGCGTCCATGCTGCGAACAATTCCTTCAAAACACAACTTACAAATCTGGTACAAGAGGAAGTAAAGACTTGAACAGCTCTCTCTAGATGCTAAATAAATTTAATATATTTAAGCATTAATTTATTATACTCAACACAAATACTTAACTTGTAACTAAAAAACTTTCGCACACAAAAACACGCGCTAGGGACAGATGGATTTCTTGGTGAATTCTATCAAACATTTAAGGAACAAATAACAATTTAATGCAAAGTTTTTACAGAAAATTGAGGAGGAAACGTCCCCAAACCCACTGTATGAGGCCAAAATAACCGACAAAGCCGTCACCAAGACTGTGCAAATCCCACACCCGTACACCTCATGAATCTACACAAAAAATCCTTTAAAAGAAAACGAAACAAATGAAATCCAGCGATATACAGAAAGGACTGCAAATCACAGCCGCGCCGGACCTGCTCCCGGAATACACCCTGACGTCTGCACGCCAAGGCCCCGCCGGGCAGCTCAGCGGGTCAGAGCCTCGTCCAGATACCCCAAGGTTGTGGGTTCAGTCCCCGGTCGGGACCCGTGCGAGAAACCACCACACCAACGACGCGTGACTACGGGGAACAGCAGATCCATGTCTCTCTCTCTCTCTTCTCCCCTCTCTCTCTCTCTGAAAACCAATAAATAAAATTTAAAACAAATATTCAAACATCAACCGTTGAAATTCACGCTATTCATAGAATACGGGAGAAAACCGACCCCTTCCTGGATGGAGTCGTCCCCCCTTCCCCGCGGCGTTGCTCTCCCTGGTTTCAGTTGCCCGCAGGTAACCCCAGTGCAAAGACATTAAGTGGGAAATTCCAACAGTGAGCAACTCACACGTTTTAAACTGCGAGCCTTTCGGAGAAGCTCCCGCAGCCCCGGCCTCTGTCCTGCCTGGCACGGGGACTGTCCCTCCGCCCGGGCTCTGGGCGCCGTGAGCGCTCCGGCCTGCTAGGCCCTCAGGAGCCGCCTCGGTTCCCGGGTCGCTGTCCCGGGAGCACAGGGCCTGTGTTCAAGTCACCCCGACGTTACGCAATCACGGCCCCAAGGCCATTTACGGAACTTTTATTACACTCTGTTGTTACAACTGTTCTTTCATCATTCGTCATTGCCGTTAATCTCTACTGTGCCTGGATTTATAAATTAAACTTTATCCTAGGTGTGCATGAGTTGGAGAAAAACACAGTCTACGTAGGGTTCAGTACCACCCGCGGGTTCAGGCCTCCGCTGGGGATCCTGGGGTGTATCAGTGAGGATAAGGGGGGCAACTGTACCAGAAAGCACTTACCAACGTCAACGCCCATTCGGGGAAATTCAAAGGACCTAGAATATCAAAGCAACGTCTTGGATATGCCGGGAAACTGCATTTCGAGACGCAGAATAAAGCCACATTAACCAGGACAACGTGGGACCGACGGGAGGACGGGCGAAATAGCAGCGGGGGCCCGGCCCGGCGGCACGGGAGCCAGCAGAGGAAAGAACGTCTTTCCAACAAACGGCGCTGGAGCAGCTGCAAATCCACACGGGACGGAAAACCGAAAGGAAAGAAAGCGCATCTTCACCTCCTGCCACACACTAAAATTAATTCAAGATGATTCTAAACCCAAAATAAACGCTGTGACTATAAAGCTTCTACAAGCAACATTGAAAACATCTTTGCAACTTGGACGCAGGCAACATTTTCTTTCTGTTAATTTATTTTTTATTTTTTATCTTCATCCGAGGATATTTTTGCTTTTCAAAGAGAGTGGGAGGGAAGGGGGGAGGGGGAGAGAGAGAGAGAAACATCGATGCGAGAGACACATATTGCTTGGTTTCCCGCACGTGCCCCGACCAGGGCCAGGGTTCGAGCCTGCAACTGAGACAGGTCCGTGCCCTTGGCTGGAGTCAGACCCGGGACCCTTCAGTCCGCGGGCCGACGCTCCAACCACTGAGCCGAACCAGCCGGGGCTGGCGACGCTTTCTTACAAAGAACGCAGAACGCGGTAACCAAAAAGAAAGGAACCCGTGAAACTAGGCCTCAGCGAAATTAAAATCGCCAACCTTCGCTCATCAATAAATAATAAATAAATAGCCCGCAAACTGGTAAAAAATAAAACTTTGCCCTCCACGTACCTGACAGAAACCAGCATCCAGGCAGGATGGAAACGTGCAAGCGGCCCAGCTGGAAACTGGGCAACGGCTCTGAAACGACATTTCGCAAAGGAACGTACACGATCAGCCGCTGAGGACACGAGCGTGTGCCCGGCAGGATTAGTCACCCGGCCAATGCAGATTAGAGCCACGAGGAGATGCCACCTCACCCACGTCCACCAGGACGACCCTGCGGGTGGCAGCGCCAGCCCCGGCGAGGACACGGAGCAGCCAGGCCCGTGGGCGTGTGACACGGTGCAGCCACGTGAGGGGAAATCCGGTGGAATCTTATAAAACTGAGCACATACCCACCCTCTGGCCCAGCAATTCTACTTCTCGGTATTTTCCCAAGAGAAATGGAAGCATATGTCATAAAAAAAAAACACCCAAAAAAACCCTCGTACAAGAAGCTCAAGGCAGCCTTATTCGCAAGAGCCCCACATGGAAACAGTGGGGGCCCCACGAACAGAGCGGCTGCGAAACCAGAGAACGTGCGTGCGATGAACACCGGCAGTCACGGGCACACGGCCGGTGCCTGCAGCTGCGTGGGTGGCTCTACAGGACGTTCAAACGGGCAGAATTCATCTGCCGTGGAAAAAAAAATCAGAGGCGGGGGCAAAGACTGACTGGGAGGGCCAGGGGTGAGGGGGGCCTCCTGTGTTCTGATTGGGGTGTTGCTACGCAGTACACGCACGTCCACACTCAGAGGCTGGTACGCTTGAGGTCTGCACATAAATTTTACTTCAAAGAGAGGAAAAAGTACCATAAACAAACGCAGACTCTCCCCGACTTACGATTTCTCGACTCTACGGTTGGGCAAAGCCATGCGCACCCAGAAACGGCGGCTTCGGGAGGGGAGGTACATTAACCGCGTTTTCAGCCTGAGCGTGTTTTCAGCCGGTGACGGGTTTCCTGGGACGTCGCCCCACCGCAGGCCGGGGGGCAGCGTGCAGGGCTCCAGACAATGAAACGCGAGCCGAGGTTTTGCAGGGTGATGGGCACCGATGCCAGTAACTTTCTTGGAAACGCGTACAGACCTCCCACGGACGGGATGGGCCAGGCGCGCGCCGCAGAATCGAGGGGCCGGCCGGCCTCGGGGTGTCCAAGCTCCCGTTCTTTCATCTCTCCTGTGCGTCTGACATTTCTCATAGTAAAAGTTGGAAAAATCTTTAAACAGATTGAGGCATATCAACCAAAAATAGGGAAGAAAAGCAAGGTGGCAGGAGACCCTTCGCCAGCAGCCCTCAGCTCCCAAACCCCACAGTCTAGGATGGACATCCTGGGGCACCCCGTCCAGCGCTCCCGCCCTGGTGCCCTGTCCTCAGGGTGTCTCCCATTCTCCCAGGGGCCACGTCCCTCGCCTGCAGGAGCAGCCACGGTGAGTGGAAATAACACCCAGGCAGCCTCCACCCACAAATTCAGTGCAAATGGAAACCTGGAGGAGCCGGGCTCCTGAGGGCTTGCGCTGCCACCTGCTGGACGAAAGGCTTTCTGCACCCCAATTCCCCTGTCTTGAGTTTGGGGCTGCAGGAGGCCCGTCGCTGCAGTAAATTGGGGGGTGGGGGGGGCCCATGCATGGAAGATGCACATGTCCAGCACCCTGGGACCCCCCCTTTCCCTCCCCAGAGAGGTGCACGCTCCCCTTGCCTCCAGCTGCTCTCTGCAAGCTGGGGGCTTGGGGCTGCAGGGCCTTCCTCAGGGTGCACCCCTCACCCTCAAACACACATCACAGGGGCACAGCCCAAGACCACCCGCTCCCTCAGACGGGACAACATCGGGATCAGGACCCTCGGATGTCACTGAACTTGGGAATGTGTGGGAGCCAACCATTCTAAAGCTGGAGTTCCCTGGTAATTATTGAATAGTGATATCTGGGGACATCCCACACAGCAGCACGGCCCTGTGATCTGCATCCTTAGGTCAAATGTGCTACCTGGAGAGGGCACCTGGACCCTGGCAGGGACCTACTGCCAGCCTGGAGGGACAAGCCGGCCAGAGCTGGGCTGGGCAGATGGTGGGGGGCAAAGTCCAGACTGAGGGCCACCCGGCGTGAACACCAGGGGCACAGGGACAGACAGGGACACGGGCCTGAAGCAAAGCTACAGAAAGGGGCATCCGTAGGCCCTGTGGTGAGCCTCTGTGCTCAAAGGGGACACCTGCACCACCCCCACCAGGTGCAGGGGGTGGTCAGGGAACATGCTCTCTGAGAAGCGAGCAAGGTTTAACCAGAACGTCCCCTCTGTGCGGCAGGGGGCACAGGCGCCCACTGTCCCCTTAGACAGGCTCTTAGGAGATTCTTCAAGAGAAAGAAACAGAGAAAGAATCCAGACAGGCTGCCTGAGGGCCAACTCCAAGAGCTGGAGGAGCAGCAGCTCCGGCTGCTCCAGCAGAAGGTGGTGTCTGTCCCCCTTGGGTACCTAGTGTCACACTGGGGCTCATGATAACCCTACCCAGAGACTCTGGACCCCAGGAGCCATGACCCAAGAGGCCCGGAGTAGCTGTTCCCCCCTCCAACGCCAGTGAGCCTTCCTTGAGGCTTCCCACTCCTGAGGTCACCTTCCCAGGCCTGCACACTGGGCCAAGCACACGCCAAACCACAGCCAGCAGCCTCTGGGCACAGCAGGACAGGGCTGGGCAGGACAGGGCAGGGCAGGGCTGGCCACCACGTCAATGCCTCCAGCAGCCCCTTCCAGCACCCAGGTCCACCCAGCAATCAGAGGCCCTTCCTCTGCAACTGCAAAGAGCGACTGTGACAGTCTCCTCCCCTCCAGGCCTCCAGAGACAGCACGGCCCAGCCCTCCTGGGACCCCAGGCCACAGTCACGACCCAGCAGTGACGTCCACATTCCCTGCCTGCAGCTCACCCCTGCCCGGCCCAACTAAGTCACAGCTCCTCGGTGGAAAGTTCCTTTCCCAGAGGTTCTCTCCCTGCTGAAACACAAGCGCTTGGAACAAGATAAAACAGCTTAATTTGTAAAAGCCGCAAAGCCAGTCCAGAACAAGAGGGGAACGCGGAGCCTTGGCTGGAAGGAGCAGCCTTCTGTGTCTCAGCGGCCAGTCACTGCTCCGTGACTCACCCCCGCCCCGACCCGGAGCCCTCGGGCATCTTCCCAGGGGGGCCTGACTGCTGACGAGGCCCTGGCTCAGAAACCAGGCGGGAGCTGAAGTCTCCTGAGGCCGCCCACACCTGCCCCAAGCCCTTCCCAGAGGGTGGGCAGGCCCACCCTTCCCCCCAACCCTTCCTGGACAGCTGCAGGTCAGCGGCTGAGAGCCGCCCCGACACGCCCTAACCGCCAGCCCAGTGGGCCACGAGTGGTGACAGCCACAGCTGGAAATGCGCAGGTGGGGCGTCTGGCCAGGCAGGAACCCCACGCCCCTCCACGTGTGCACAGCCGCCTGGCCCCAGCCCACCTCCACCCTGTGCTCGGTGGGGACTGGGGGGTCACGACCACCTTACCAAGAGACAGAGGGGCAGGCCTGCAAGAAGGAAGGAGACCCCGGGAGGGAGGCGCCCCCAGATCAGGCTCAGAAGCCCAGTGGCTGCACTTGCCCAACTCCCTCCCTTTACAGATGAGGAAACTGAGGCCCCGGCTGAAGAGGGACTTGCTCAGGGTCCCGGCAGGCACGGGGTGTAACTCACTTCCCCAGGGACTGGATAAGGGCTGTGTTACCATTAAAGACCAAGGTCAGGTCCGACCAGGCCTGAGGAATGTAAGGAAACAGCTCGGGATTTTCACTTCTGTTCACTGTAACCCGTTTTTAACCGAGCTTTGAAAGAAATTATTTTTTATTTTGTTGTTTTTTCTTTAATGAAAATGCATCCAAATGAGGATTTCATAGAAAGTCGTGATTTTTGCTCGGGCACATCCTGGGAGAGGGTCCCCACAACATCCCTTCCCGCGCTGTCCTCAGCAGAGGGTGGCAGAGCCCAGCTTGGTCGCAAAGGCGCGGAGCTGGCCGTTTTCAAGTTCATGAGAAGCTCCTGGAGCCTGGTGAGCCCGGAGGTTCCCAGACAAGGCCATCACTCCCGCCTCCCCAGGGCCCCCCGCCCCCCGCTTTTTTGGGCCAGCTCTCTGGTCTCCTGTGGTCACTCATCTGAGCCTGGGCTTGGTCATCTCAAATGAAAGGCCCACATGGGTCCCTCCCGGTAGCCCCTGACCTGCAGCCCTGCCAGGCTGGGAACAGGAGACCCCAGCGCTTCATCCCCAATCCAACACCAGGGGACCCGTCACCAGGCTCCAACTCAACACAGGCCGGCGCGTTTCCACCAGCGGAGCTCGGGCCCTGTCTCCACGGCTGCCCACCTCCCGCGGTCAATCTGCAGCGCCTGTTTGTACGTGACCAGCGGCAGGGGCACAGCACCGCCTGCACCTGCACGCACCCGCAGGTGCTCCGCCAGCAGCTCCGGTGGCCGTCCCGCTGACACAGGCCTTCCTAATCTCTGGTCTCTGGGGAAGCCCCGCCCGACAGGCCCAGTGGCAAACAAGAGACCAGGGCGATGGCACCCAGGGGTCAGCTCAGGACACCTGAAGCTCAGAGCGAGGCTGAAGCCCGAGGATGCGTCAGCCCTGCGCGGGGGACCCCAGCACCCGGCTCGAGGGGTGCCTGTCGGGGCGGACACTGCGATGAGCAGGGCCTGCCCGCGGTGCGGTCAGAGGCTGACAGCCCCAGCGCGCTGCTGGGGGGGGAGCTGAGCGGGCCTGGCCTGGGGGGGAGGTCTTCTCGCCGGACCACTAGAGAAGGGCACCCTCCTCCTCCTCACGTGGCCGTCCTCGCCGGCCCCACGCTCTGTGCCCACTTCGTGGGGGCTGCCAACGTGAACAGCCACTTGGCTTTTCGGCGGGGGGCTCACAGCTCAGGAACAAGCTGGCATCCCTCACTCCGGGCCCTGACGTGATATCCAGATGTTTTCAACAGTGATTCTGCTCCAGGATCCGAGCAGAGCCCACATCAGCTCATCTTTCTGTCCTGAAACATCCCTCGTAACCGTGGACGATCGCGACTGCCCCCTCTCTGTCACAGGCTCCCAGGTAAGCACAGGACCTGAATGCCACTGCCCCCCCCCCCCAGCGAGATTCATCCTAATGCCCCCAGGGCTCGGGCAGCACGGGACAGGCCGTGGGGACTGTCCGCGCACACACCGCCTGCCTCTGCCATCTCCTCTGGGCACCGGGAGCTTCCTCCCCTGTAATCAAGTCCCGGGAAGGCACCAAAATGCTATTTCAGGGAGGAGACCACGGCGGCCTTGAAGACAGGCTCCGCTGGCGGCTGGCAGCGAAAACGCAGACCACACCGTGGACGAGCGAACCACCCACCAGCGTCCCCGGTGTCGCCGCCCAGACCCCAGTGCCAGAGGAGGGTCCCCCCACCCTTTCCTGCAGTTCGGGGCCAACAGTCTCAGCATTTCACAGTCGTCTTACGATGCAGAAGTGGCACATGGGGAAATGAAAGAAACAGCGAGGGGGAGGAAGCTGAGTTTAAATAAAAGCAGGACTTTGTCGCTTAGCGTTGGACTATTACGTGCCACAACCTCAGAACAGCCAGAGGAAGAGAAATATGTCCACGAAAATGACCACAAGTGCCCCCGGGTGCTGAGTTCCCACAGCAGGAGGCAGGCTCTGGGCGAGGGAGCGGGGGCCCCGGCGGGAGGGGCCGCGCCTACCTGAGATCCGGTCTCTCTCCATCACTACGACACACTCAGCAGCAGGCGGAGTCCAGGTCCCCTCTCCAGAGGCGTGCTCCCCTCTCTCGCCCGTTGCCCCCCTCCTTCTGCCTGCTCCTCCTGCTCCAAAAACACTCTTTGTCTGG
This sequence comes from Miniopterus schreibersii, assembly GCF_964146895.1. NCBI lineage: Eukaryota > Metazoa > Chordata > Mammalia > Chiroptera > Miniopteridae > Miniopterus > Miniopterus schreibersii. Next base: position 2,613,385 of record NC_138116.1, read on the forward strand.
TCTAATTTCTTCAATCTGCTGCGATCTCGAACGCATCCAAATTACCACATTTCCATGTGCTGGTCATATGTTTGCGCTCCAAACTGCAGCAGCATTGTCTCCGATGGGAGCGAACCGGGAGCGGGGGGGGGGGGCAGGCGTGGGCCTCGAAGGGCTCCCACAGCCCCGGGCCCGTCCCGTCCACCGGCTGCTGAGCGGCGAGGACCGGCGGAGGCCCGGGTCTGGGCTCTCTGCACGGTGGCTCCGGGCTTCCGGTGGCCTTCTCTCCACCCACTCCGGCCCCGCCGAGTCTCGCTCGCTGCTCCTTTTTAATATCCACTTGGAGAAGCTTAACTTAGCCTCTTGGAAACCAGCTCACAGAGTCAAATTCCTGGCGACGTCCAAAGTCTTTCATTTTCCAGGTCCCGCGATGCTATGGTTTCCTCTGGTTTAGGCGTCTGAGCAGCCCGGTTCCCGGGCCTGCCTCGCCTTCCCCTCAACTGCCACCCGCCTGCCCCCCTGCGCCCGACGTGGCCGGAAGGAGGGGCCGTCGCGCCCCAGGCAGGCAGCCCAGCGAAGGCTCGGGAGCACCTGCCCAGGACGAGCCCCACGAAGTCACCCTGCAGGCGTCCAGTGTCCCGTCAGCCTGCGGTGGCAGAGGCAGCCGGCTGTCCCCGCCCAAGCGGAGCGCGAGAGCGGGCTGGAGACTTCCTGGAAGATTCCTACCACACTCATGAGTCAGTGAGTCTCCAGCTGTCCCCTGGGAGGGAGCCCGGCTCCTCACCACCGATTTCCCCAGACTCAGCACCTCGGGGAGGGAACGGGGGGCCCAGCTGGGCGTTTCCTGCTGTTTGCCTGGGGTCCCGAGGGCTGTGACCCGGCCACCTCCGGGGCCCCACCGGCACCCGGTCAGAGTCAGGGCCGGGGGACTGGGAGGCTGGGGACAACCCCTCTGCTCTGCAAGCTTCATTCACCTCAGGGGTTCATACGGGCAGCCCTCGGCCTGAGACAGAGACGTGTTTTGTTTGCCCGACCATTGAAAGAAAATTTGTGGTTGTGCCCATGTTGGACACTCGGGCGATTCCACCGAGAATTCACATTTTCCGCTTCTCTTGGAAACAGGAGGGCATGTGGCCGCAGCAACGAGCCCCCTGCCCGCCTGGCCACGTGGGCTGGGTCGAAGAGTGGCACCTGTTTAGCTGAAACCACGTTTTCCGGTTTGCTCCGGCCCCCACGCTCCCTCACTCGTTTTCACTATTTGCATCCCTCCCCTCCCCTGCCGCCTCTGAGCTTGCAGCCCCTGCCCGCCATGGCCACGTGAGCTGTGTGTTCCCACGAAATGAGGCCCAGGCAGTTCTCTGCTGGGTGTCACAAAGTCCCGGTCCTCTCATGCCCAGGACAAGACCCCAAATGCAGTCTGCCTGGTAGCAAGGGCGTCTTCTGGGGGAGGGAGACAATTTCCAGCCTCCGAGAGGCACCAAATAGCAACCACATCACCCCGCCCACCCCTAGCAGAGCCTGGAGGACAGCCCCAAAGGCAGCCTGCACAGGGATGAAAGGTGGGGACAGTGTCTGAGCCAAGGGACGTCGGGGGCCTCAGGCATTGTGAGGAGCTGAATAATGGCCCCCAACAATATCGCATCCGCGTCCCTGGAACCTGGGACCCCATTTGGAGAAAGAGTTGTCGCAGATGGATTTAGTGAAGGGTCATGAGATGGGAGATTATCCTGGATTGTCGGGTGGAACCTAAATGCCATTACATGTACCCATACAAGAGGGAGGCAGAGAGAGATCCGACAGCCGGACAGGGGAGGGGGGTGAAGATGGAGCAGAGAGAGATGGGAAGATGCTGGCCCTGGAGATCGGAAGGATGCGGCCACCAGCCAAGGAATGCCGGCAGCCCCCAGGCGCAGGAGGAGGCTGGGAACAGGTCTCCCTTAGAGCCTTTGGAGGGAGCTCAGCCCTGCCGACACCAAGAGACGTCAGTCTATTGGCCTCCGGAACCGTGAGAGAATACGTTTCTATCATTTTAAGCGCCCCCCCCCCAGTGTATGGAAATTTGTTAGCGCAGCGATAGGACACATTCACACTGGAGCCACAGACTAAAGAGCCACGGGAGCCACAGGCTAGAGCCACGGGAGCCACAGGCTAGAGCCAGCATTCCCCATGCACTGTTCTCTGCTGAGGACATTTCATTCTAAAACATAACGTCAAACCAGCCACTGACAAGCGGTGAGTTAGAGCAATAGGAATCGTGGAAATTTTTGGTTTATTTAATCTCTTTTCCGATTTAAAAACCTTCCTTATTGGTTTTTCTGAAGATAAATGTAACACATGTTCATTGTATTAAATTTAGAAACCACAGAAAACCCATAAAGAAACCCCTTAAATGCCAAATGGACTCTGCAACACCAATTCCAGCGGCGGCCGCAGGCCCAGGAAGGTCCCTTGAGGCCGCAGACCTAGGTTGGCTTCTGGGCCAGGACGAGGGCCGGGCTCATCCATCCGGAGCCTCGAGCGGGCGCCAGCCGAGCACGCCATAGGTTTCATTGCTGTGGTCGGTGCAGCTGCTGCGCGCAGCTTTGGCCCCTGGTTTCCCCCGGGCGTAGTTTGGCTCCCGGTCCTTCCCCCACTGTGCCTAAAACTCCAAGCATTCTGGCCCGGGCGGGGGATCGTTTGAAACCAAAAACCTGGCAGCACCGATGAGCTTGGATGAGACCTGAGTTAGTCATGAGCCAGCTCAGAGGCCGATGCAGAGGTGGGGTGAGGCCAGGCAGTGGGGGGGGGAGGCAGCCCCCCACTGCTCACGGAGACCCTGCCTCCTCTCCTGCACCCACCACCCAGGGGGCAACGCGCCAGGCCCGGCCAGGCCCCCCTCCCCAAAGTGGCTCCACCCTGCAGAACTGGACCAGGGCTCGGGGTTCCGGACAGCTTTCTCCCTGAGGGGCACCAGGAGTGATGGTCAGAGAGCAGCTCCGGCCTGGCTGCGCCCGGGGATGGATGGCTGCGCCCGGGGACGGCCTGGCTGCGCCCGGGGATGGATGGCTGTGCCCGGGGACGGCCTGGCTGCACCCGGGGATGGATGGCTGTGCCCGGGGACTGCTGGCTGCGCCCGGGGATGGATGGCTGCGCCCGGGGATGGATGGCTGCGCCCGGGGATGGATGGCTGCGCCCGGGGACTGCTGGCTGCGCCCGGGGATGGATGGCTGCGCCCGGGGATGGATGGCTGCGCCCGGGGATGGATGGCTGTGCCCGGGGATGGATGGCTGTGCCCGGGGACTGCTGGCTGCGCCCGGGGATGGATGGCTGCGCCCGGGGATGGATGGCTGTGCCCGGGGACGGCCTGGCTGCACCCGGGGATGGATGGCTGTGCCCGGGGACTGCTGGCTGTGCCCGGGGATGGATGGCTGTGCCCGGGGATGGATGGCTGCGCCCGGGGATGGATGGCTGTGCCCGGGGATGGATGGCTGTGCCCGGGGACTGCTGGCTGCGCCCGGGGATGGATGGCTGCGCCCGGGGATGGATGGCTGTGCCCGGGGACGGCCTGGCTGCACCCGGGGATGGATGGCTGTGCCCGGGGACTGCTGGCTGTGCCCGGGGATGGATGGCTGCGCCCGGGGATGGATGGCTGCGCCCGGGGACGGCCTGGCTGCACCCGGGGATGGATGGCTGCGCCCGGGGACGGCCTGGCTGCACCCGGGGATGGATGGCTGCGCCCGGGGACGGCCTGGCTGCGCCCGGGGATGGATGGCTGTGCCCAGGGACTGCTGGCTGCGCCCGGGGATGGATGGCTGTGCCCGGGGACTGCTGGCTGCGCCCGGGGATGGATGGCTGCGCCCGGGGACGGCCTGGCTGCGCCCGGGGATGGATGGCTGCGCCTGGGGACGGCTGGCTGAGCCTGAGGCCCTGAGCGGTGCAGCCCGCCTGGCCTGGGGGCTTCTCCGCCCGGCCTTGGTTTCCCCCCCGCCCTGACCTCTCAGAGCAACAGGCCGGCCCGGCCCAGGCCCAGGCTGTGCGCCCGTCAGCCCTGCAGCAGCCCCGGGGGCAGCGAGGCGCTGGGTTGTATTTATTTAGGAACAGCCGAAACTTGAGGCGCCATGAAAAGCGGGGAGAAGATTCCGAGGAGGAATGCGGCCGGCCCGGGCCCGGAATCCATCCTGCTCTGGGAGGCTGCCGGCCGCCAGGCTTGGGAGGGTCTCGGCCGGCCGCCCGCTCCGCTGGCAGGTAGGTAGCAGCGGCCGCAGGAGGTCGGGGGAGGGGGCGGCTCCTTATTTTTAACTCGGGCAGCGAACTTCAGTGGCCGCGTCTTTTAAAGGGAGAGGGTCCGGGGAGGAGGCGCGAGCCCCGCGCCCAGCATCCGCCCGCTCAGCAGGCGCCGGCCCGGGCGGCCGGGTGACGGCGACCGAGGGCTCCAGCATCCAGTGCGTGTGAACCGTGGGCCAGAGCCGCCCGCGCAGCTTCCTGCGATGATGTCAACGGTCTCTCTCTGCCGGGGCCAATGTGGCAGCCACGTGTGGCCGCTGAGCGCCTGCCATCTGGCCGGCGCTCCTGAGGAGCTGAGTTTTAATTCTGTGTAAAATAATTAAATTTAAACCCACTGCCCTGCCCGCCGGCTTTGCCTCTCCTGCTCTTCCACCCTGGAGACTTCACGTTCTTAAATTTCTTCCCCAGGAGGCAAATAAAAAGGGAGGCTATGCTTCAATCAAGGCTGATATTTCTATTTAAACTTGTTCTTGGCTGCTTCCCCCAAGCTTCTCTCACTGAGTTCCATTCAATAACATTTATCGCCCTCCTGCTGTGTGCCGATGGGGGAGGGTGTGGAAACCCCGAGGTCCAGCAGCTACGGGGACGGACAGCTTGGGTCCGAGGGAACGTGGAAGGACTGATGCCTCCAGCGGTGAGAAAGTGGGGGGCTGTGACTCAGGGGCAGCCTGAGCACTGGGAGTGGGGGCGGGAGGGAGCAGGATGTCCTTGAGTTTATCCGATGGGGAAAGGAGGCCCAGGGTCCTTTTTTATTTCTTGATCCCTGGACTTTTTATTGACCTCCTGCCCCGCACGGGGTGCCCCGTTTCTGCTGCCTTAGCGCCTCAGAACCCCGGTGTCGCTGATCTCAGGCACCACTTCGCCGTCCACGGCCTGCGGTGGCGGTCTTTTGGACGGACAGTGTGGAGTAGCTGTCGTCCAGGACGTCTCCAGGATCGAAGTCCTCCCTCTTCCAGCAGGCAGCGGGAGGCAGCGATCCCAGCCTCCGGTGTGACCTTCAGCCGAGTCTCATACATACGCCTGGGCCTGGCACTGCCCTCTGCCCGGCTCTGAGTCAGCTCCGACTCCAGGTGCAGCAGAATCCAGCTGAGCTGTTCCGTCTGCGTGGCACGGCACGTCACCCACCGCCCCAGGCTGATCTCCCAGCCGGCCTGCAGATTCCTCCCGGCGTCCAGGTCGATCTCCAAGGCCGGGCGTAGGTCCCAGCTCCGTGAGTGTCCTCTCCGGAGCTCCCACCGCGGCTGTCTGGCAGGCGACCACGGTGCGGCTCTCCTCAGTCTGCTGGGACCAGCACGTGTCCTACTGGGCCTGGTGTCTGCCACGATCTTACTGAGGTCCTGAGGTTCGGGACATCCAACTCCACAGTCGGCCCCGAGTCGACAATCCAGTTTTGTAGACCATTTACTTCCCCCTCGTGATTCTTTATCTGTACCAGGCAGCGTGTCCCATGCCCTGGAAAAACAGGGAAAGGGCCTGGCAGGCCGGCCTTTCCAGCACTTGCTGTCTACAGGGTGGTGGTGATAGGGGGTGGGCACGGCTGCGTGTCTGAGGGTCCGGTCGGGCTGGGCACTCACTGGGCAGGGCCTCCTTCCCTAGGGAAGGGGGTGTGAGGTGGAGAGAGGCGGTGGGGCCGGGAGGGAGCCGGCCCAGACACGCGGCATTTTAGGGAAATCCTTCTGTGCATGGATGCCCACCCACAACAACCGGGTGGGAAGGCGCACTAGCTTCCGGGGCTGCTGTAATGAACCCCCATAAACCGAAGGGCTTAAAACAATGGAAATCGGTTCTCTCACAGTCCTGGGGGCAGAAGTCCAAAGCCCGGTGTCAGAGCTCCTGGGAAAACCCTTCCTAGACTCTCCCAGCTCCTGGTGGCCTCAGTCGCTTCCTGGCTTGTGGCTCAGCACTCCAGTCCCCGCATCTGTCATCCATGACCTCCTCCCCCCCCCCCCACGTGTCCAACGTGCCCCAGCCACTGGATTTGGGGCCCACCCCACTATGACCTCATCTCGAGGTCCTTAGCGAACCATGTCCATAAAAGACCTGCTTCCAAATCAGGCCACTCTCTGTGGTGCTGGTTGGCCATGGATTTTGGGGGGGAACAGGGGGGTGGAGATACTGTTCAACCCACTACAGAAGGGATGAAGGTGAGGCTGGGGAGGAGGCCCCCAACCGCAGAGGTATCTGAAGGAGGCAGAGCAGGCCCCAGCAACACACCGGATGTCAGGGCCGGGGGAGGCTCAGGGACAGGCCAGGGGGCTGGGCCACAGGAGGTGTGGGAGCAAACAGCGCCTGGGAACCAGGGCAAAGGTTGGCCGGGGACTGTGGCCTGGCAGGCAGCTGCCCAGGGAGCGGGTGAGTGTGGAGAACAAGCTGGAAGGGCGCTTGGGAGGGCTCCGGGTGGGCATCCCCGTAACCCAGCCATCTGCCCGAAGAAGCACGCGGGAGACGTTCTCAGCCACGTTGGCGACAGAAGCCGCCTTCCACGGACCTCAGCGGCAGCCCAGTGGGGAGACAGCCCTGCTTCCCCACACCCAGGAGCCCTGGCCTGCGCCTAACTAAATGCACTAAGCAGCAGGGATCCACGCGGATAAATCTCAGTCACCCTGACGTGTGACAAAGCAAAGACCAGCAGTGGACTCCCCCCGACACACGACGGGACCTGCCGGTGCTCAGGATGAGACAGGCCATTGTCCGCAACACGCAGCACAGACCCGCCCACGGCGACCAGCTCTAAACGTCTCGCAGGGCACCGGGGGCATGGAAAGGGTCTCCCGGGCGGGGGGCTACACCTGTAACCCCTATTTCTAGAGCAGGCGGGGAGGCGGGTGCACGGGTGCCCTGTTTTAGTCTTCATGTGTTTATATGTCTAACAATTCCGTTTCAAAACGCAGACAGAAAAGGAGTGAGCTCGCCCAAAGGGTGGCCGCGGGTGTGGTGTGAGCGGAGGGACCGTGGCTCATGTCAGAAGCAGCCATCCCTGGCCTGGTCCCACACGCAGCCCCGGGAAACCAAAAATAACAAAGGAGCAAATAATGGAGGAACCCCAAAACAACATGTGGGAGGCGGCCCCCGCGCAAGGGTCAGAGGGCAGGGCTGAGAGGCAGGGGGTCGGGGAAAGAGACCCCCGGGCCAAGGTCTCAGCTGCGAGGAGGCGGAGATCGGAGACTGGAGCCAGGGAGATAAGGAAAGGGTGTCGGCCGAGCCGCGTGGCCCGAGACAGCGGGCGGTCCCATGCGAAACCCAGATCCCCACGCGGGCTGTGGCAAATTACGCCTTAGGCTTCCAAGTGGAGCTGCGGTCGCAGCTGCCAAGTGCTGACAGCACAGAACTGGCCGCCCGAGCGCAGGGCAATGGCCAGGGAGGCCGTGTCCGTCCAGCCGGCCCAGGGAGCCAGCCTCCAAAGCGCCGGGCTTCTCCCCCATCACACCGAGGCGGCCCCGAGACCCAGCCCCGGGGTGAGAGGAAGGGAGACGGAGCAGCCCCGGGGGAAAGCTCCCCAGAAACATAGCAGCAGCCGGGCAGGCCAGTGGTTAGCGACCTGGCATGGCTGAGAGGGCGGGATCCTACTTAACCAAGATGTGAGTCGATCCCCAGTCCCAGGGGCCTCCAGTCAGGCATCACCCTTCTCTTCCCACACCTGGCCCCATCCTGCACCGAAAGGGGCCTCACGCACACACGTATGGACATCAAAACCCGCACATCACATGCTACCTCATGTCACCCCACTTCCCCCCCACTCCCTGCAAAGAGCTGCCCCTCGGCCACCCACAGGTCTGGGGTGCCCAGCCCACCGGTAGGTGTGGGGCTCCAGAGGACGGACTTGGGGAGCGGTAGTAGGCTCAGGAACCCTGAGTGCAGAATTCTGGGGTCCCAGGTACCGGCGTGGTCTGCAACTGTCAAATTTTACAGCCACTAACCACATGCAGATATTAAGTGGGAAGTAATTAAAAATAAGTTAGTTTACTAATTCTATGCAAATGAGTGAGTAAATAAACTTAACGGCATATACTTCGGGCACTCAACAGCCACGTGTGGCCGGTGGCTACCACGTGGGACCGTACCGATGTGGGAGGTTCCCACACCATCACGGAAAGTCTGCGGACAGGCTGGACTGGGAGGCGGGAGTGGGCTCCAGGCGGCACATCCCCTCCCCTAGAACGGCTGCTCCATGAGGGCACAGCCCCACCCGTCACATCACTGCTGAGTTCCCTCCGTTGGTCCTGCCTGGGGTCTGGCACCCAGTAGGTCCTCAACACCTTTCTGCTCTTCTCGAGGAGTTGGCTGTCTCCTCGGGGAGGCGAGTCCCTTCACCTCTGGGCCCCGCATCCTGTGGAGAGGGGCCATCAGAGCAAGCACTGGCCCTGGGCCTGGCCGGGGGCATCACGGCAGAGAACTGTGATGGTCACACTGGGGTCAGGGCAGGGAGACTGGGGATGCCTGGGAGGGAGAAGCTGCACACACTCAACCCCAAGCACCGAGGTTGGGAGGCAGAGCCCCCGGAATCCCTCTGCCCCCTGCCCTGCCCAGCCTGGGAGTGGTAACTCCTGCCCCAGAGAAACAAAGGAGACCAAGGCTGAGCAAGCCACTTACCTGGGCCGGTCGAGTCGCCAAGCTTCCGGAGACGACCACTGGATGTCCGTGTGACTCCTACAGACAAAGGCAGAGGGCAAAGGTCACAGGAGGCCTCTGGGAAGTGGTTAACACCGGGCACATCCTGGCCTCTGATCCTGCCAGGGGCTCCAGAACCAGAAAGCGGTCCCTCGTGAGGCCAGCGGCCCTAGTCCTCCGGGGCAACACCTGGGCCCAAGTAACACCTGGACCCAGCAGCCACCTGCAATGACAGCCACCGCCATCTGGCCACCGGCTGGGCACTGGGCCAAAGACTCCACACACATTTTCCCACCAAACCCTCCCTTCCCCAGTTTGCAGGTGAGGGAGCTGGGTGCCCGTGGGGTTAGGTAACTTGTCCAAGGCCACACAGCCACGAGGAGTTGAGACCAGAATAAACCCAAGTGCATCAAACTCCAAAGTCGGGCGCTAGTTCAAGCCGCGGGGACGCTGGGCTGCCTGCGGGATGGAGCGAGCAGGAGGTGCCGCAGCCCTGGGATAACCGCGTCTGCCTGTCCTGGGACGGGGCTTCCTGGGACGGGGCCTGTAACAGGGGCCGCAGGGCTGGGTTCGGGCCGGATCTTCGCTCTCCTCTCCCCCGCCCCCGGGGGGACAGGAACAGATTACCCTGGCCTCAGGCTGCACAGGCTCCCTCCCCAGCCACCCAGGCCCAGGGCTCCGCCCCGGAGAGGCTCCCGGCTGGCAAGCCCCAACTTGCAGGGGTTTGCTGAGGAGCTAAGCCACGTGCACCCGGGAGGTGCCAGGACAGGCAGCCACAGGGCAGCATGTGGCCGCCGTATCACTGCCAGGTCGTGTGCTCCGGGGGTGTGACGCCCCAGTTCATCCTTCAGGGAGCTGCACCCCAGAGTGGCTCTGCTGGGCTGCGCAGGGCGGGGAGGAGAGGAGAGTGCTGGTCCTGAGGATGCTGAGAGGCCGGAGGCGTGAGCCTGGCCCAACCTGTTCACGTCCACGTGGGCTGTGGCCCGCCTCCCACGCCTCAGTGGGAGCTGCACTGTGTACAATGACACGTGAGGATTATTGTCATCTGTCTCCACCCCACATTCACACCAGGAGCTCTGAGAGGTCAGCTGTCTGGGCCAAGAGTGGCACGGGGGCCAGTGGCTGTGCCCGTCAATCCAGAGGCCCCAGCATGGAAACAGCACCGGGGGACAGCCCAGCATTCCTGGGGCCGAGTCACTTCCGGCCGCTCCCCCGGGGCAGCTGAGTGACACCCCCGGCCCCTGCCCCTGCCTCTGGACAACGGCAAACCAAGAGCATCTGTTCCGGTCATCCGCCCTGCGCCCCACCCCCAGGCATCCGGTCCCCAAGAACCGGCAGGGCCCCCACCTTCCCAAGCCTGAGGGGGGGAGTGAGGCAGTAGTGTCTACCTAGATTCCCAGGTGGGGATTTTATTTTATTTACACTGTTCATTCTTCCAGTTTCCCAAAATGCACAGCTGGTGCCAGGCAGCCCCTGGCACACAGTAGGCGCAGGGCATGCTCCCTGCTAATGAACGGGGGGGGCACCTGCACCTTAACACACCCCCACCACCTCGAGAGACCCCAGGCCAAGAGTCCCCGAGATTCTGTCCCCTGGACCTGGTGACGCGGGCCTGTGGCCGAGGCCGAGTCCCGTGGAGAGGAAGCTGGAAAAGCCACCAAGCCCTGGCCAGTGTGGCTCAGTGGTTGGGGCGCCTCGCACCAAACAAAGGGTCCTGGTTCAATTCCCAGTCAAGAGCACATACCTCAGTTGTAGGCTGGATCCCTGCCATGGTCGGGGTGCATGTGGGAGGCAACCAATCGATGTGTCTCTCTCACATCGATGTTTCTCTCTCTCTCCCCCTTCCTCCCTCCCTTCCACTCTCTCTAAAAATCAATGGAAAAAATAGCCTCGGGTGAGCATTAACCAAAAAAATAAGAAAAACCACCAAGACATCTAACGGCTCCATCAGTCCCATTGAGAATTGAGTTATTTTTATGTGATTTTAAAATAAAACATATTCAGAAAGAGAGAAGACGATTTGAGATTCAGCTGCCTGGCGCCATCCCAGACAGGCCAGGGAGACAGGACGGTCTGGGGTCAGACGCGCAGGGCTCGAACCCAGACCTCGCCGGGCGCTAGCTATGGGCCAGGGACGGACCTCCCTCCCTATGTCTCAGCTTTCCCGCCTGCAGAATGGGGCGGGGACCGTGCTTACTCATCGGTGACCAAGAGTCAGTGAGGACACACATGGTCGGCACTTAGCCCAATGCCTGGCACAAAATAAACTCAAAAGATGACTTTATTATCATTATTAGTACATTAATTTTTAGTAGTAGTATTATTACTATTGTTACTCACCAGCCACATACACCAGCCTGGACTAGGGAGGTGTAATTAGGAATTAATAGAGCCCGGCTACCTGTGCGGATGCGTTTTAACAAAATGTGAGTTCTAACGAGGCACCCGGCCTGTTACAGCAGAGGCATGGCTGCCCCAAGAAAGGCCGCCAGCAGCCCTGCCGCCCGGCCACCTGAGGGCAAGTCAAGCCTCCCGGCCTGCAAGGCAGATGGCACATTAGAGGGGGGGAGGTCCCCAGGTCCCCAAACCCAGAGCAAACAGTCAGGACTTGGGAGCTCAGAATCCCGGGGCCCTCCCAGAAACTCTGCACCTGGTGTCTGCGCGCCGAGGCCGGGGCAAAGGCCGCTCCGTGAAGTTTAATATGCTGAGGCCACCAGATCACGACGCACTTCAGAGGACGAGGAGCAAAGGGCAGCGGAGGCATGAACCGGGACTCGCCGCTGGCGGCGTCCCAGGCAGAGGGGAAGCGCAAGCACCCGAAGGTCGGACAGACACCCAGACGAGGATGGGCCCTGGGGCCCTGAGAGAGAGAGGGTGACCCGGGGATGCCCTGGGAAGAGCATCTTCCTCGTAGAAACAGCATTCGGAGCATGCAGCCGCTGCCCCCGACGGAGGAGCCCTCTTCCAGGTGCAGTGCCTGGTGCCCCCGGGCCCCTTCGGCACAGCCCCACCTGGCACAGCCCCCCTGGCCCAGCAGACAGGAGTTGGCCCACGCGTCTTGGCACCTAGAAGCTCATCTCACGGGTTTCCCTGTGCATATAATTTGGGGAGCCGGGTACCGTAGGTGTGCAGGCCTTTTACTTTTCCCCTCCAAGCAGGTTTTTACGATGGAACCTGGGAAATCACGAGGTTGGGGCGGTTGAACAGACTCTCGGGTTCATGCACTAGGATTACTGTATTGCCATGCACTGCGCCTGCGCTCACGGGGTCACAGAGCCACCGTCCACGCCATGCTCACTGTCCCCAGCTCCTCCGGGTCTCACAGCCCAGGCATCTGAGGAGAGGGCAGAGCAGGAATCAGCCCGTCCCTAGGGAAGGTCACGCACACACACACACCCTGTGCTCTTGTACCAACAATGAGTGGCGCTGGGTCGTCCTTCCTTTGCTCAAACAGCGCCCCTTGTCCCCCGAGGGAGCTCTGAGGAGGAGACGGGCGGAGACCCGCACAAGCAGCTGCCTCAGTGCACAGAGCTCATCTGCGTAAGAGTCAGTTCCCAGCCTTAGTCCCTCGGGACCCTTCCCCTTTGCGCCCAGGATGGAGGGGCCCCCGGGACACACACCGCACCCCCTTCTTCCACGGCAGCCAGTTCGCTCACAGAAGCTGTGAGGGGCTGGATCAAAGTCAAGGGTTTCGGGTGGGGAGTGAAGAGCCAAACTCCAGGCTTATCTTCAGAGGGACCAAGATAAGGGGATATGTCTCCTCCGCCAACGGGGAGGGGGGCACTGGGGAGGGGGGCGGGATGCACTGGGGAGGGGGGAGGGGTGCACTGGGGGGTGCACTAGGGGGAGGGGTACACGGGGGGAGGGGAAATGTGCACTGGGGAGGCGGGAGGTGTGCATTGGGGGAGGGGTGCACTGGGGGAGGGGTGCACTGGGGGAAAGTGTGCACTGGGGAGGGGGGAGGTGTGCACTGGGGAAGGGGAAGGGGTGCACTGGAGAGGTGGGACAGACCCTTCTGGTGATACCCCATGTCCCCTGTGCCCAACATAGGGCAACTTTCCCCACTGCAAGGCTGGCAGCTGGGGCTGTGGATTAAAAGAACCTCAACTTATTCATCTACAAAAGGAATCCGGCTCCTACCAAAGACTGGGCACTGCAGCAAGTTCTGTTTTCAGCAAAGCCCTGGGCCTTAAAGCCAGGGGTTCAAGCCCCTTCTCCAGCACCTACCCAGCCTGCCCCTCCCTCTGTCAGTGTCCAGCCTACCAGCCCTTGTGAGGAGCAGTTGCCCCAGTACAAAGTGCCAACCAAAATGGGCCGCACCCTTGGTCTCTGTTTAGGTTTAGGTTGGGGTTGGGATCAGGGCCCAGGTCATGGTTGAGTTTGGGGTTGGGGTCAGGGTTGGGGTTGGGGTCAGCGTCAAGGTCAGGGTCAGAGTCGGGGGCTGGGCCCAGCTGTGGGGCCAGGAGCTGGAGGAGGCTGGGGCAGTGCCACATCCTGGGCAAGAGCTCTGTGTGTGGAGCAAAGGAGATCGGGGTGCAAACCCGCCTCCTGCTCTTACACTCTCTAGGGGTGAGCTCTGAGTCTTTCTGAGCCTTCGTTTCCAAATCTACCAAATGCAGGCTCATGAAAATACTTACTGAGCATCAAACTCCATTCAAGGAGCTGGTACGTAATGGCAACCGAAAGGACCTGGCCGCTCTCTGGGTGACACTCACGTCCTAGAGAGGAGCCAGTGCTGGCACCCACCCACAGGCGGGGGAAGGTGCCGGCGGGCGGCTCCCGCAGGTGGGGCACTCTGCTCACAGTAGACAGCAGGCACAGCGCCCCCTACGGCCAGGTTCATCACGTGACACCACACTGAACAAGGCCCCACAGAGCCCGCCCCCCGCACCGTCACCAGCTGGGCATCTGGACTCCAGGTCCCGCCTTATGAAATCCGAGACCCTCAGTAAATCTGGATTTCAGATAAACAGGGAATATTTTTTAAGCATGAGTGCGCCCCTCCACCCACGCCCCTCCAGGGCTACGACAGGCAGGAGAGCGGACCTCGGCAGCCCCCAGATCTGCTGGCTTAGGGCTGGGTTCAACCAACAACAGGCTTCGCCGGAGACACGGGGGAAACCAAGGAGAACCGGGCCGGTCTTTCCTCTCTGCCGAGAGGTTTCACCAGCAGCAGCAGTAGCTGCGGCTCCTGCCCGGCAGCCCCCTTCGTCCAGGTCCCGTCAGGTGACTCTGGTCCCTGGATTCCAGCAACATGACTTCCTCCCCGGGCTCTCCATGCCAGTCAGAGAGACGGGTCAAAGACTGTAGGCGAGGGGGCTGGTCTTTTCAATGACAAGGACACCCCGGGACATCTCCACGGCGACAAGCAGGTGGATAATCAGAGCAACCGGCATTTGCTGTTCATCAAGCCCCTTCACAAAATGCCACGGCAGGACTCCTGTCTGGGTTTGGGGAAATACCAGGAATTCTGGAAACGGGAGTCATCATGAGCCATATTTTATTAAATTAATTACCTGGGAAATTTCCAGTATCCAGCCAGCGCAGGCCCCACAGCCACGAGCACGGCTGTTGTAACATCTCAGGGTCACGGGGCCACGGCACCAGGCAGAGGCCTAGGTGAGCGGGCCGCTCAAGAGCCTGGCGAGAGGGCAGTTCGGTAAATTAAGGGACAGCCACTCTGAAGGGCCACCCGCGCTATAATTCTGGAACCCACACATGGGAACCGAGTTCAAGTGAAAAAAGCGGACTTAAAAATGGTTTTTAGGTGTCTACCCACGTGCCAAAGGGTCGCAGGTTCGATTCCAGGTCAAGGGCACGTACCTGGGTTGCAGGTGCGATCCCTGGCCCCGGGGATGTGTCTCCAACTGATGTGTCTCTTTCACATCAATGTTTCTCTCTCTCTCCCTCCCTCCCCTTCACTCTGTTTAAAAATCATTGCGGAATAAATACATCCTTTGGTGAGGATTTTTAAAAAGTTTTCTATAGGGAACTGCAGCTCTGAAGACCCGCTGTGGGCCTCGGGTGATGAAACGGAAGGGCGCGGGGAGGCGAGCGGGATTGGGCAGCGGTGCTGTGGCCCGCGGGCTGGAGCGCGGCTCCCTTTCATTTCCTGTTCACATTGTTCGGCCACAAGTCACAACAAAATGATCGACACAGATAAAAGCAGGAGAGATGGAGCAGATGCACAGTGTGTTTTACAAACTTTCCTTCAAAAGAATAAAGGCAAAGGCCTGGCAGCTCGGGTGCCAGCCCCCAGCCACCAGGAAGGCGCTGGCATCCTGGGTGACTCACGCCCCGGAGTCCAGGGTTTGCCACACCTCGGGCCCCCGGGGCCCGGGCAGCGTGATGCCTGCGCTGACAAGAAATCCACCGCCTCCCCCTCTCCAGCCCCACGCTGCGCCACCGCGTGCCCTCGCTGGTTATGCCACCGCCTGGTGCCCCCACGGTGCCCACGCTGGGTCACCTCTGCACAGCACCCCCGGCCCCTAACCCTGGACACACACGCTTGACCCTGTGACTGCACAACTACCGTCAGCATTTACTAGTGAGTTTTGCTAACTACCCCACCCCCTGAGTCCCTCTGGGTGGATCATCCGAGTCCTCAACAGGCTGGCAGACAACAGGGTTTGGGTTTAACCCACTTCCCCATGGCTCCGGTTTCAGGAGAGATTCTCCCACTGGGATCTGGGGCCCGATCCTGGTGGAAACAGGAGGCGCAGTTGCCGGGGAGGCTGTGAAAGCCCCCGGGACGCGGGTCGGATGCCCCTGAAGGACGAGCCCGGGGCGTCCTGCCAGCTCGCCTCTGCCGGGCCCTTCCTGGGAGCCCTGCTCACCGAGAGCCACCCCCACCCGGGCAGACAGTCACCGCCGCCTGCCTTTCAGCCACTGCCCCAACCTGCCTGGCCTGGCCAGGACGAGGGCCCAGGCACGGCTGTCATGGCCGCACCCCCATTTCCCAAGTACAGCCCCGAGGGGGCTGCAGGTTCCAGCCACAGCCTAGGCCTCACCGCACACCCCTAAACTGTCCGGAGGGAGCAAGGCCTCTCCAGGAACCAGACAGAAGATAATGCCACCCTTCCCCCACCATCCATCTTGGGGAGACAAGGCTCCTACCTTGGCCCCACCTCTGAAACCCCAGGCCAGGGAGGGCAGGAGGTGGCAGTCTCCAGGGGGAGTGAGACAAAGGCCTTTCTGGCGCTCCTCACCCCACCCAGCACTTTGGGGGGCCCCTGGGAAGCTAGGGCCCACACAGGCAGGCGGAGTGGCCATTCAGGGTTCCTCTCCCGGACACAAAGGGCTGCTGGGGGCCTCAGGCAGCATCCCTCGAGGATGCCCAGCGACTTGCATTCCTGCCGGAAAGAGCAGGCAACCCGGGCTGCGCGATCATCTTACTCCGCCACCACTGGCCCTGTTCCGTCCTGGAGGCTCGAGGCTGCCAGCAGTCACGCTCCGGGAACCAGGTCAGATTAGGCCCAGAACAAAGCTCAGTTGTCGTATAGCTTCCAAGAGGCCACTGACAGCAAGACTCCCGGGAGCCACCCCTGTGCTGGCAGAGGCTCAATGCCCCCTTCTCGCAGGACTGCAAACAGACCCAGGCCCCGGGTGGACCGACCAGAGATAAGGGAGAGAGAAACTGGGCTGGGCAAAGAGGGCCACGCTCAGCCCCGAGGACCCAGGGCCAGGCCGCCTCCCGGGGCTGTGCTGAGTGCAGCCAGGCGCAGGAAGGACCCGCAGGGCCTGACTCCGCGGTGCCCCGCAGACCTTCTGAAAAGAACGACCGAACCTACAGGGAGAGGGGAAGCAGGCCAGGAACCTGGGCGCCCCAGGCTCAGCTCGGCAGGGCTGCTCCAGCACAGCCTGCAGGCCCCCGGTCCCAGGCCTGACTGTGGCTCCCCTCCCTCTCCCCAGGGCCTGCGGCCACCTGGACAGACACCCTCCAGTCTCTGCTTCTGGACCAGCTAACATCCGGCAGCTGCCATGGGACTCTGGTCAAGGTCTCTCAGGAGACCCAGTCCCAGCATGATGTGGGCTGTGACCTTGTGTGCTCCACGGTGGTCCCCAGGGGGCCTCACCTCACCACTTGTACCCACTGATCCCCTATAATTCCCTCGCAACGCTTAGGCCAGGGTGTCCCAAAGCCATTGCCGCAACAAGCAGAGGCACAGGAGCTCAGCGTGTCGGCTCCCTCCCCGCCCAAAGGCTCACACTCCTCAGGCTCAGGCCTTTCTCGGCAGCCTCCCCTCCCCCAGGCCACCAGCTGGGTCCGCCCAGGAACATGTGCTCCTGCTCCTGGCTCCCAGGCTGGGCCCTGCATGGTTGTGCCCTGAACCCTTCGTATCAAGTACATCTTAAGCAAACTGCAGAGCCCACGCCACGCTGCCCATGGACAAACAGCATGGGAAACCAGGTCCGGCCCTGGGGGCCCATCCACAGGCACCTGGGAAGGGCGGGAGAGTCTCAGAGGAAGCTGGCCAAGGAGACCATCAGTGGGAGAAGGGAGTGCCTCCTTGCTGCTGTTGGGGTCCTTGGGGACTCAGGTGAGATGTCCACTACTGACATCCACCTGGGAGCTCCATGCATTTCCGCCTGGATGTGGGCTCTTGACCACTGCTCCGAAACGACCGTCCCATGTCCCCCCTGCACTTGTCCCAGCCTGAACACACAGCAGGTTTGAGGAGGAAGGTGGGCTGTCTCACACTCAGGTGCGTGGCCAGGTGCTGGCACTGGGCTCTCAGAACCCCGCTGGGCAGGCTGGGGAGATGCTGACAGGCAGGTGACTGGTCTGGGGTGAGCAGGGAGGGTGGGCAGACCCCAGGCCTGAGAGTGTCTCCCTGCTCTGCACCAGGCCGGGAGAGGTTGGCCCCAGGGACCAGGCTCAGCAGCTGCCCCAGGATTGGGGGGCCTCGGGCACCCACAGGGTCCATGACCCTGGGCATGAGTCCAACAGAGCCACTGACTCACTGCACGCGGTGGCTCTTTCTCTCCACCCAGGTCCGTGCATAAGCCAGAGCAGGCCGGCTTGGACAGGACAGGACAGGACAGGACAAGAGGCAACGAGACCGGATGTGTGTGGGGGCAGAGAGGGGGCACAGAAGAGGAAGAAACTCTGCCTCGCACCCCAAGGGGTCAGCTCGCTGAGGAAGTTCCCCTTCCTTCCCACGAGTCAGCTTCCGAGACTGGGTGGGCAGAGGTGGTGGGGCAGCGGGCATAGCCTTCCCTGGGGTGCAGCCTCCAGCCCTGCCTGGCCCCCAGAGCAGTCGCTATGGCACAGAGCTCTGTGACCTTTGGTAGGTACAGATTCCAGGTACCCCTGTGGAATCTCCTGAAAGCCTCCAAAAATCTCAGAATAATTACCACATGCACACGCCGACCAATCCCTGCCCCTGCTCCCATTTCTTTGGCTCTCGGGCCTCAGGTAAGTGTCCCCCATGCCACTGAGGTTCCCCAGGGGAGCCCGGGACACCAAAGGGCAAGTTGTGGGGGACCCAGCATGTGCAATGAGAAGCCCCAAATTCAGAACACCAGAGAATCAAGGGGTTCAGCTGTAGCCACTCCCACCGAAGGGCTGGGGGAGAAGCGGGGGCCACACTCCTGGCCTCCGAACCAGCACAGGTGCGGGGAGGGCGCCGGCAGCTCCCTGGCGTCTGGCAAAGGCGGCGGGCAACACGCGGCCTCCTCAGCCCCCTCCCGCTGATGAGAGTGAAGACAGCGGCTACCGAGTTACGGGGCAGGCATTTCGTACCCTTTTGAGTATGAACTCACTTAATCTTCACAGAGAATTAGCACCGTCCCAGTTTAACAAATGAGACGCAGGAGCTGAGCACCTTGCCCCACACCCGGAGGTGCACACCCAGGAGCCCGCACCATGTGGGCCACACTGCCTGGTGCCTGCATCGTTAGCTCGGGCCTATGGGAATGGCAGGCGAGGTGGGTCCAGGAAAAGTGAGCCCACTGGAGCTGCCGGTGAGAGCCTGCCCCAAGCACCCGCCTAGGGTCCCACAGCCCCCCCTGGGCCGTCGCTTTGTCCCCACCTGGAGGCACCTACTCAACCTTTCTTATTCCACAAGGCCCCGTTCAATGTTGCCTCCCCCAAACCTCCCATCAGGCCCACAGTTCCTCCTTCTAGCACATTCTGTATCATTGGGAGCCTTACTGCGTGGGTGGCAGGGGTGTGAAGAGCCAGCACCTCACCTGCGTCCTGCCTCAGGTGCAAGCTCCCTGCAAGCAAGGCCCACAGCGTAGCCCCAGCTGCACCTGCCCAACACGGTGTGTGCTCAGTGAGAGCATAGAGACCGAGGCACTGGGGATCCCCCCCAAAACATAGTATTTAAATTTCCCTCTTCACAGAGACTCATGAGTGCTCAACCCAGCTCCATGAGGACATTATAATTATGCAATTTATTCTCAAGCCCGTCAATAGGTCCAGAAGCAGTAGTCCCACCCAGTCCAGGCGAAAACCAAAGCCTTCCTGGTTGTCCTTGGATTTCGATGCGGGACTTAACCCTGTTCGCTGCTTTGCTCTATGTCATGGCAGCGACGCTCTGTAGAGGTCAGTCTGACTTCTGCGACGTGTCCCTAATCAGGTGGGGGCACCGAGAAAACTGGAGCACACTCAGAATGAGGCCAAGAGGCCCTCGCCCGGCAGGCCCCCTCCAGCCTCACCCCACACACTGGGACAGAGGGACCCAGCACGCCTTGGCCCCCTGCCAGGAGGGGGGCAACCTGGAAGTGGTCCAAGCCCTCCTGGCTCTCTCCTCCAAGGCCCCGCCCTTTCAGTAAACACAGGCGCTGGGAGGCCTCTCCTGCAGGAGCTGGTTCCTACTCCCCCCTATAAACTCTACTTCCACCCACTGCAGGAAGACTCATCTTTTTTTTTTAAACCTGGGGGAGGGAATAGGTGTGGAGAGGAGACATGAAGCCTGTGGCACAGGCCCTCTGGCATGTCACCATTCCCCCGTTCCCCCAGAAAAGGCCAAGGACCTATGACCTGGGGCGGGGGCACCATCCAGCGGGTGGTGAAGTGCAGGGAGCCAAGGGCAAGAACAAACCACCATCCCAGGGAAGGGGCCGCCCGCGCAGCGATGCCCACAACCATCTCAAGTATTCGGAGCATGTTGGGGAGGAAGAGAGGCCAAGCACCAAACCCCAGCATGTGCCACCTGGAAGCCCCCTCCTCCTGCGTTACACCAACACGCCTGCCCGAGTGCCTGAGACAAGGCTGTGCTCGGGGTCCTGAAGGGCCCTGCTGTTTGCAACGAGGGGCGAAAGCTGAAATCCTAAGCCGCTGACCCAGAAAGTACTTTAGGGGAAGTTCTGAAGGACCCTCGTTGAGACGAGTTTGTCTTTATCACTCGGTTTGGTTCCTGAGTGTGGAAAGCAGGAGGAGACCGAGAAATGGCCCAAATGGCCTCTGAAGCTCCAACCAAGTCCCATGATTCTGTCCTCTTATCAATAAAAATTAATTCATGAGTCCTTGGCAGGAAATTTTATGTCCAAATAGATTAAGGGGGAGGCCCATAAAGTCTGCAGGATGAGCAGGAGAGGAGATGTGTTTGTTTTTGACGACTGAGAGAACAAAGGATTCTTAGAAGAAAAACCACAAAGAAAAAAAGGAAGAAAGAATGGGCGTCGGAATTACCCTTCACCTGCCCTCCCAGGCCTGTGGCCTCAGTTTGCCCGTCTGTGAAATGGGACTTCAAAGTGCCCAAAAGAAAAAGGCTTATACACAAAGGGCCCTGAGCGCAGCCGGCCAGGCCCCCTGCGCCTGTGTGACGTCAGACCTGCTGAACCTGCCCGCAGGCGGGCGGCACCCCGAGATCCAACAGATGAACCGGGGCGCAAGCTCGGGGCCGCGGGGGGTGGTCCCGTGGGCGACCTTCCGGTGCTCCGCGGCGCAGAGGAATTTACCCGAAAAAGACTGCGGCCCAGACCTCCAGGCTGGAGGCTGAACCCAAGAAAACCTGCCACTGAGCCGTCCTACACGCGCACACGCGCGCACACGCGCACACACACGCACAAGCACACACGCGCGCACACACGCACACGCGCATACACACGCGCGCACACGCGCACACACGCACACGCGCGCACACGCACACGCGCGCACACGCGCACGGGGACCGAAGCGCCCCGCCCGCGGCTCCTGGAGAGTCAGCGACTCCGGCGAGGGAGCAGGGGCCCGGAGGGCGAGCCGGGGGGACGCGCAGCGGGCGGCGCTGGCCCCCAGCGACCGGGACCCAGGGCCGACGTCAGAGGCGGGGGCCAGCCGCGCGGGGGTCAGCGCGCTCGGGCGCCAGGACTCCCCCGCCCCCGGCACTGGCGCGAAGGGGGGCGCTAAGTCCGTCGAGGGGCGCACTGCCTGGGGGCCCCTCGGTCCCCATCGGGTGGGGGCTGCGTTCACTGGCCCCGCGCGCCAAAGCTCCCTAGGAGCCCCGGGGCCCGCCCGGCTCCCCGGCCACCGCGCCCCCCGCGCCCCCTCGGCTCGGGGGACGGATCGGCCCGGGACGCCGCCCTCTCCCGCCCGGGCGCGGCGCCCACCTGAGTACTTCTTCATGGTGCGTCCGGCCGCCGCTCCCAGGAACTGCGGCGAGGCCCGGGCGCGGGCGCCCAGGTCGCTAATCCCGGGCAGCTGTGGGCGGGCTGGACACCGGGGGAGGGGGCGGCCCTGGCCCCGCCCCGCCCCGCCCCGCCCCGCCCCGCCCCGCCCCGCGGAGGTGCGCGCGGAGCCCGGGGCGCGCTACACCTGGGGGCCCCGCGCGCCCGCGCCGCCCAGGTCGCCGGGAAGGTGCGTCCCCGGCGTCCCGCACCGCGCCCCCTGCTCCGCCCTGCGCGTCCCCGCGGCCCCCGCACCGCAGCCGGACGCAGGTGGTCCGAACGCGGGCTTAGCGCCCGGCCCCGCGCGCCGGCGCCGCACCCATCCCCCGGGCGCCAATGGCTTGTGCCCGGGCTCCGCTGCCACTTTCCCTTTCGGAGCCCGGGCGGGGCGGGGCGGGGCGGGGCCTGCCAGGTGGCAGCGGCTGGAGGAACGAGCGCGGGGAGCGGCCGCGCGGCCCCGGGGCTGGGCGGTGGCGCAGCGGGCACGGCCCGGGGGTCGGAGCCCCGCACCGGTCAGCCGGCCGGGGCAGGACGGGCGAGGGACGGTGCCCGCCCCGCTGGCTCCTCTGCTGAGCCGGCGCCTCGCTTCCTCACCTGTGAAATGGGCGCGTGGGGCCAGGTGGTCATTGCTGGTCCCTCCGCCCAGCTGCCCCTCGCGCCGCCCTGAGCGCGGCCGGGTCTCCGCGTGGAAGCGCGTGTTCCCGACGCGGCGGTGGGGGACTGTGCATTCCCTGGCAAAACTGTGCCGAATTCTATGTGTATCCTCGTAGAAAGTTTCCATAATAAACGGTGTTTTATGTACAGAGGGGAGATGAAGTTTGCCCAGAGGGTGGTGTCAGAGTTTTACTGAGGTGATGCCAACAGGCTGTTTTACGACTGAGTGGGAACTTGCCAGGGAGCCAAGGTGATGGGAAGGCGGGAAGGCGTCGGCGAGCCTCCGAGGCTCAATGTGTGAGCCAGGGGGTGCACACGGTGGGCACTTCCAGGTTTGCCAGCCCAGACCCCCAGATGAAGAAAGCGGTGCGAGGCACTGGGCAGGCGCACACCGATTCTCAGTAAGGGCACAGCGCCGCCTTCCCCCGCCCACACCCCAAATAGCACCCAGGACGCAGGCAGTGCCACCCAGAACCTCTCTTCCCGCTTCCTCCCCTTGACTCTCCTTGGAGGTCCACGAGCATTCTCCTTTCTTGCCACAGCTGGGAGCCGAGGCGCATGGAGCTCAGCTGGTCTGTCGGTCCCACCAGCTCCCCTTCTAAGAAATCTGTCCAGCCACGGCCCTGCAGAGCAGCAGCCCGGCTTCCTGACCTTCCCCATGCCCTGGCCAGAGCTGATTGGACCAGAGTGGGCGCAGACTCCACCTGGCGCACCCCCAACCCCTTATCTAGGCCGAGGGAGGGAAGGGGTCTGACCAGGGGAGCAGCCACAGGCCCGGGGAGTGGAGACGAATTGTGAACAGCTGTGCTTGGATTCCGGGATGTCCACAGGGGCCCACGCACACACCCTATGCACACACCCCCATGCACACACACCCCACGCACCTGCCCCCTAGGCACACCCCCAGGTGCCACTTGCGCCAGTCCTGTGCACATGTTGCTCTTGCCAAGCCAGAGGCTTAGCCGTGCTCTGATTCAGGCCACTAAGCACAATGATTCCCCCCTGACACTGATGCCTGTGGTTCCCAAATCCAGCCACCTTCCAGGAATCCGTGTAATGGGCACATTGCTGTTCATTTTACTTAGCTCAAGTCAGAGGTGCCCTGGTGCACACCCATCCGTTGAGGAGACGGGTCCCGGAGTCAGGGTCCCCCTCTGGGCACTCGGTTTGGTCGGCCCCTCTCCATGGGTACAGGATCGTCAGCAATGAATGTTTACAGCACTTGGAGATGGTATGTGGGGAAAATGATAACAGTGAGGTCTTAGCTCTGGCTCTGGTGGAGGTTGTGCCTCCCAGAGGACTGGAAACAAAGATTACACCAACATGTAAAGGTACGTTATCTCAGATGCTCAGAGACAAGAGACAACTTTCAAGGTAAAGGCTGACCTTTGTGAAGGAAGCTGCGGGCCTAGGACGTGACTACCCTCTATGACCCATGTTTAGTTAGGAATTTTTTTAAAAATATGTCTGTATTGATTTCAGAGAGAGGAAGGGAGAGGGAGAGAGCGAGAAACATCAATGATGAGAGAGTCATGGATCGGCTGCCTCCTGCACGCCCCCGACTGGGGATCGAGTCCGCAACCCGGGCATGTGCCCTGACCGGGAATCGAACATCGACCTCCTGGATCCTAGGTCGATGCTCAACCGCTGAGCCACGCTGGCCAGGGCAAGTTAGGAATTTTCACATTCAGATAACCCTGTGTGGTTACTTTGGCCTCCCCTGAGCTTGTCAGGTGTAGCATGTGGCCCCTTTTTTGTCCACAAGGCAAAACCGCGGGGACAGTAACCAGAGGTGGCCGGGAGCTGGGGGAGAGGGAGGCATGAACAGGTGGAGCTCCGGACTTTCAGGCAGGGAAGCTACCCGGTGTGACACTGAGATGGTGGACCCATGTCATTAGACATTTGTCAAATAGAACATATAACACCACTATTATTTTTTTTAAAAAAAGCTTGTGGGTAAGGTTTTTATCTCATGGAGCAGATTTTAAATTAATAGGCAGTCCCCATGTTTTCAAAGGATTTTGTTTCTTGGCCTAAATGGGGTAAGGTCAGAACAGAGTGAACCGAGGCTTTTGGATTCTGCCTTTGGGAAGAAGGAAGCAGACCCAGAAAGCTCCTCCGTGCAAACTCAGACTTCTCATGAAAAAGGAAGTATGACTCGGCGGACAGGGTCACAGGGCCGGAGAGCCCAGGCCAGGACTTGAAGACCCGCCCCCTGGAGTCCCATCTGCACCCGACTTGATCTCCATGACCAGGTCCTGCTCCCCGAATCTGAGCCCCAAATCATGAAGGACGGGTCTTGAGGGTTCCTGGGGTCGGGCTAGCATAGTTTGCATGTGGGAGGGATGTGTCTGAACATATTTTCCAAAAGTGGCCAGAAGGCTGTCTCCCATCCCTCCCAGAGCCACCAAGGAAGAGTCTGACCACCCTGAGGCCTCCGTGCTGTGGGCGTGTACTTGTTAGCTGCTGCTGCGTGACAAATTATTCCTCACTTGGTGGCTTAAAATGAGGCATGTTCACCATCTCACGGTTCCTGTGGTCAGGAACCTGCGCTTGGCTCAGCCGGGCTCTCGGCTTCAGAGTCCCTCACAGACGGCGGCCAACTCATCCGAAGGCTCGACTGGGAAGAATCCAGGTCCAAGCTCATTTGCTTGTCGGCAGAATCCAGCTCCTTGGAGGCTCTTAGACTGAAGGCCTCTACTTTCGGCAGCTAGAACTGACTTCCTTGCCACGGGGGACTCCCCCCGTCGCGCCATGTCCATCAAAGCCAGCAGGGAGGACAGTCTGCTGACAAGTCGAAATGGTTCATCTTTAATCTGACTGTGGCCCAGCCAGCGTGGTTCAGTGGTCGAGGGTCAACCCATGAACCAGGAGATCACGGTTTGATTCCCGGTCAGGGCACCTGCCCCGGTTGCGGGCTCATCCCCAGATCCCCAGTGAGGGGTGTGCAGGAGGCAGCCGATCCATGACTCTCTCATCATGGATGTTTCTCTCTCTCTCCCTCTCCTTTCCTCTCTCTGAAATCAATAAAGACGTATTTTAAAAATAATAGTAATCTGCCTGTGGAAGTGGCAGACCATGAATCCAGGAGGCAGGGTCACCGGGACCAGCTTAGAAGCCGCCCCGCACAGGAGGCCACCGTGGGGAGTGGGTCACAGTGCTGGACTTTGAGCCTCTCCAGTCCCGAAGCCAGAGAGGTAAGCAAGCGAGCCTTGGTGGGGTCCCCATGCAACGTACCTTCTCGAACCGTCCGCGGGTCTGAGACGTCCTGCTCCGGCCAGTCCCTGCCCCCGCCCCTGCTGAGCTCTGCTGCCCCTGCTCCCTTTCTCTCTTTCCTCCGTCAGCCCCCTGCCAGTCCTTTCCCCAGCGGTCCCCCGGGCTCCGGGGCCTGATGGTCAGACTCGGCTTCGACAGGCCAACCAGAACAACTGCCCCGTCCTCGGACCCGGGGGGGGCCCGGTCACCGGCGTGTGCGGCCACCTTTGTTCCTTCGATTGGCTCGGCCGCTGGCTCCCTGCATGGCCCAGCATCTCTGAACTTGTCAGATGCCCGAGGCCTCGCTCAGCGCACGGGACGGTTCTAGGCGTGGCTACGCGAACGCTCTCCCGTGCAAGGGCGGGCACCAATCCCACCTTCCCGAAAGCGCTCCGGCCATAGACGGCCGAGCTCCAAGAGGCCCAGGGAGCTCGCCCCCGCCGGTCATTACACTGTTTCCTCGCTGGCTGTGCACTGAAAGGTTCGCAGCGGCCTAGGCCCAGGGAGGGCTTCCCCATAGGAGGAGAGGCGGGCCCGCATCGGGAACAGGAGCGAGGAGTCGCCAGGGAAACGGGAACGACGCTGCAGGCGGAGAACAGCCTGTGCAAAGGCCCCGCGGTGGCGGGAGTACCGTCCACACAGGGAGCTGGAGGGGGACCCAGGAGGCTGGACCCAGAGCAGCTGGAGAGACGTGGAGAGACTCGGCGGGTGGGGAGAGCCGGGAAGAGGGGCCGCAGAGGGAGGGCGTCTCTGGGGAGAAGCGGCCTGGACCCGGCTGGGCTGTGCCGAGGCGGGAGGGAGGGAGGGTCGGGCGGCGCAGGGCTGGGGGGGAGGCAGCAGGGCGGCAGGCAGTGCCCTTGGTGGAGAGAAGGAAGACGGGGACGTGCTGGGGAGGCCCAGGTGGGCGGCGGCCGGCATGGTTTGGGGGTGGGAGGTCTCGGCTGGACACACAACGCCCCACGTCAGCTGGTCGAGGTGGGTCGAGCCGTGGGAGGGACGTGATTGCCGGGGCCCTGCCGTAAGGAGACAGACGGACGCAACGATGAATGTACAGAAGGGTGTTCGCAGCAGCCGGGCGACAAGACCAGGGCATTTAAAACAAGCTAGTTTTACTAAGGGCCCGAGAGTCAAACAAGCAACAGTTCTCTCACCCGGGGGAAGTGCGCGCAGGACGAGGGGTGCAAACGGAGGACTAGGGGTGCAAACGGAGCGCTGGAAACGGGAACTGGGGGTCACAGCCAGGCGGGGTCACGGCCCCAGGAATGCACCGAGTGCCACCGAATGGTTCACGTTCGAAAGTGAATTTCACCTCACTGAGGTACTTTTTAAAATAAAGGCTACAAAGGCTTTATGTACGAAAGATTTTATTTGTGTAGAAAACAGGCACATAAAACATCTAATACAGGAAAAACATAAACTCCGGGAAAGCTCCGCCAGATGCTCAGCGCTGCGGGTGACGGTGGCCTGGTTTCTTTGTTACATGTTTCTGTGCTTTTTCTGTATAAACATACGTTGCTTTCACAATCTGAAAGAAATAGACATACGTGCCACGTTTACACACAGGGAGAGGAGCACAGCAAGGGGCAATGTTATTCTTACCCATGGACGCCGATTTTTGAGGTTAATGTAGGTATATTTTAAAGCCTCCGGTTTATCCTGAAATCTTTTACAATTCACTCGTCATTAGGGCCTGAAGCAAGTCCCTTCTTTCTGGGTTGGGGCGGTCTGGCTGCCACTTTTCAAAGCTGAACATTCGTCCCGGGTGGGCAGTCTTCATGTGAGCGGGCATTACTCGGCCTGTGTGACACGGAGCCCGGGGTTGCCCAGCACACACACTGGGACCCCATCCACGAGGCAGGGCTCCGGACCTGTCACTATCTGAGGCCCACAGAGGTCTGAGCTGCTCCCAAGACCACGAGATCAGAGAGCCGGGGCTGACCCCCAAACCCTGAGAATCAGAACCTGTGTTTCCAGACGAGGCCTCAGACAGTGGGGGAGCCTGCTCTAGAGAGACACCTGTCCTGGTTCATGCAAAGTCCTTCCCCAGAGAAGGCAGAGGCTTTCCCCCCTCAGGGCAGCCTGGGGAAGGGGTGGCTCCTCCCCAGGCTGCCCTGGACCTCACAGGTCCTAATGGCACCCGCCTTTCCAAGCTTTGTTAGAGAATCACTCAGTGAGGCTCCCAGGACCCTTGGGGGGCTACTGCCTGTTTCTGGGGTGTAATCCATAATGCCCACTGTTTTCATGGTTATGCTGAGAACTGGGCTCTGGAGTCACAAAGTGGCAACACTTAGAGTCAGTAAAGCTTACTAGGCTTCTCTGTTGCAGGACTTTTCAGAGCCTTTACCATGCTCACTGGTGCTGCAAGCGTCCCACAGGGGCATAGTGTGCCCCGTTTCCCAAAGTTTTTGACTCCAGGACTCTTTCCTCCTGAGGCACCTTGCAGTTCACGGGCACTCAGTCAGGTGGGGGCGGGGAGGGGCACGCAGCAGCCAGGACAAGACATGCACGGTGCCCTCTGGCTGGGCACGCTCTGCTCAGGCCCCGTGTCCTGACAGTGTCCCTCGGCCAAGCTGCTAGATAAAGCACAGGATGCCAGCTCAGATCTGAACTTCAGATACGCAACAATGACTGCTGTAGTATAAGTATGCCCCATGGGCATTTGGGATATACTTACACTAAAAAAAAAAATAAAAATTATTGTTGGTCTGAAATTAGAGTTTAACTGGGCACCCTGTAGTTTTACTTGCTAAATCGGGACTCCAGCGGCCACAGCCCCCAGACCTCGACCGGTCCTCCTGGAGAGGAGCTCGACCTCCCTCCACTCAGAGTCACAAACTCCAGGCTGGGGACTGGGCCAGCCCGTGACAAGCCCTCACCTGTCAGAGGCAAAGCCAGACAAGTGAGGGCAACGCAAACAGTGGGGTTTCTTATTTGCGTTGTATGTACAACGCCAAACACATTCCAAGGACTGCTCCTTGTTCTCAGGTTTCCACTTCTTACACGTATAAAGGCCCCATGTGAGAAAATGTCCCTAAAAGTAAAACAGTGGTGATAGCAAGTGTGTGTCATTTAAAATATATCTTTTTGGCAAAATTAAAACATAACCACCCATCGTAAACTCTCCATTAAACAGACAGACAGAACTGTACTGTGACACCCCAGAGCCTGGGGCAGGACGATGGCTGTCCCCACACCGCGGTCAGAGTGAGTGGCGAGGGGGCGCAGGGGCGAGCGGGAGGGAGGGGTGAACTCGCAGCCCCCCTGCTCCCACACCCTCCCGGGTCCCTTCTCACCTCCGCGTTTCTGGCTCAGCCGCTCATTTCTCTGCTCCCAGCTGGCACTTCCATCTTCCCAGCCTCCACGCCCCCCACCCTAACCCCCCAGCCCCCCACTTGCAGCCCCCAGCCTCTCAGGCCCGGCGCCTGGCTGCACCTCCCCGCTGTGTCTCTGCCCAGCCGGGAGCCCGGCAGCAGGCGCCCAGCCATCCCATCTTCCCTCTCCTCTCCGTGGGAGGGAGACATCGGCCACCTGGGCCGCGGGGTCGCCCTCTATGGGGTGTGTCCACGCGTGGACGTTCGTCCGGCTGCACACTTATAACTCGTGCGCTTTCCTGTGTCAGTGTCATAATTCAATAAAACAGTTTATCACAAGTGAGCAGCTCAGTCCAGCTGGCAGAGGGGCTTCCAGCAGAGAGAAGCGGACTCAATTTGTCCCCCAAGGAAACGTCGCTGGCTCCCACTTTTAAGTGGGAACAGTAATTTATTATTTGTCGCCGGCACGCAGCCGGCAGAGCCCACCACTGGGGGAGGGAAATGTTTGGTGGAGCTCACATTTGGGCCGGTTTGATGAGGTTTTATTTCTTAAGATTAACCTTCAAACCCATTACATTCCCGGAAACGGAAAATTTACACTGGTTTTCTGTTTTTAATGGGCTCACAATAAAAGGAAATATTTAAAGCTTAAAACATAGATGGCTCTTTAAAGTTCAGTCATCCCATGTAGCAAAGACAAATAAACTATAAAAAGAGAAACTTAAAAGACATCGCCGTAATAAAAAAAGTAAGATAGCCATCTCTGCGTAACAGGCACTAAAACAAACGGGGCAAGACGGGGAGCCCCGCTCCGCAGAGGGACTGGGGCGGGCTCCCGGCTGTGCGCCTGGGCGAGTGGGAGGGAGCAACTAGGACCCCGAGCCTTGACCCCCAGGGACTCGATGAAAGGGTCCCCAATACCCCCAATACTCCCCCAGGAGACGGGTGCTCTGAGCCAACAGCTAACAACTTCATTTTTCTGGGGCGGAGCCACCAGGAGGCCAAGTGGAGGCAGCTGGAAAGGAGGCTGGGGGGGGAGGGAAAGAGGGGAGACTGAGGGGAGAAACACCGACTCAGGGTGAACCTACCAACCTGACCCCCAAACACGAGCAGCGCCCCTGCCAATACAGACAATCAAGGAAAACCAACCAGGGAGCCGTGAAATCAGTCCAGATGCAACGGAAACGATAGAGGAACCTGAAAATCATTTTCAGATAAAAATGCTTAGGATTGTCAAAGAAAATCAAAATTACGAAAGCCGAACTGGCTGAAATGAAACAAGCACAGATGGTCATTGAAAGGGGTCCGGTAGAAACCCGGAACCGAAAGGCGCGATTATTGGAATTAGAGACGCAGCAGACAGAGCGCGACTGGTTGGACACACGGAGAACAGGACGAGGTGGGGGGGGTGGGACTGAGCGCGTGGCCCAGGCACCCACGCGGGAAGCAGACGGAAGCAGGAGGTCACAGGCCGACACGCGGCCGGGCCGGGCGGGGGATGGCGGCAAGAGGCAAAGGCGCGCCCTGGAAGGCGACAGCCGGAGTCTCTCCACCGCTAAAGGGACATGCAGGTCCTCAAAGCAAAGCTCCGCGGGCCGCGCAGACAGCAGTCCCTACCTGCGCTGCACTCCACGGGGACACCGCGTCACCTCCGAGGAGAGAGAACCTGGGAAACTGAGGCGGAAGACAGGTGATCCACAGAGCAACTTCTTGGCGCCTGGAGCAGGATGCTGAGGGCTGAAGGAACACAGCCGTCCCCCGGGAACTCTGGAGCCAGCGACACCGGCTCAAGAGCGAGCCCACAGCGCAGCCCGCGGGCACGCGGGGTCCAGCGCGGGGGAGAGGCCCTTCCGACAGCCGCCCCGAAAGGTTACCCAAGGGGGGCCTCGAGAGGCAGGGGCCCGGCAGGGGAGGCTGCCAGGACAGGCGCCGGCCATCTAGCCGACAGCGCCTGTGAAAACCGCAACCAACTCCGAGCGTGAGGGACAGCGGGGCTGACGGCCCAAACGCAGTCACAAAGACGGGGTGCGCTCAGGGGAAGGAGGTTTGTAAACACCGAGCCACGTCCGGCTTTGTGGTTGCACTTCATGGCTAAGTATCTGTATTTCAACACCTGCCGAGAGGACGCGTCCCGCAGCTTCCCGACCAACAGACGAAAGGCGCTGGAGCCCCCGCCAGCCCAGCGGGAGCCAGAGGCCGGGGAACGGTGAACAGGGACCTCGAACCGCAGCAGAGGGGGCCCGACACCCGGCGCTGCGGGCAGTGTGCGGGGCGGACTCGCACGCGTTCTGGGGGCTGCTCGCGGGCCTTTCCACACGGGAAAGGGTGCAGATTACAGGTGTAAGGGCTGGAGGAAAGGACTCGCTCTGGGGGAGGGGTGCTGGCGAGTCCTGCGGGCGGGCGAGGGGGCTGCAACAGTGGTCAACCCCTGTCTGGACCGTCTGGTTTAAAGGCTTATTCACAGGCAAGGCCTCCCGGGAACGGGTCTCCGGGCTGCTCAGCGCCGGGTGCGGGCCCGCAGCTCCCTTCCCTGCCCGCCCGCGCCCGACGGCTCCTGACCCGCTCCAGCTGCCCGCAGTGACTCAGCCCGAGAAGATTACAGGCTTCCAGGCCCGTGGGCGCCTGTCAGAGGGGTTGGCCCACAAGGGCCCCGAGTAGACTTTTGGGGCAGGAGAGCAGACGGCACTGGTAGCAAGCCAGGCGTGGGGGGGGGGCAGGGCCTCTGCCTAGGGTGACCAGGTCACACCTCCCAGGAGCCACAGACAGGCCCCAGCAGAAGGGGGGAAAACGGACAGACAGACCCCGGGAGGTAGGAGGCTGGGGGTCCAGCGCGGGCCCCAGAAGTGTAGGAGGGGAACTGTCAGCTGTGACTTTTAAACCAGGAGAAACTGTCCTTCAGGAGCGAAGGGAAGAAAGACGCCCTGTGACGAAGGCAGGCAGAGGAGTTTTGCGAGCTGACGCTTCCTTAAGGAGCAGCGAGAGGAAGTTCTTAGCACAGAAAGGAAGTCATAAAAGAAGGGGCTGGAGCGGCAGGCGCAGGACGCAGGGCGCAGGAGGGAACAGAGCAAATGGAGGGCGCGGAAATGCGGGCTCGTACGAGCGACCCTCCTCCCGGGTTTTCCAGACCGCACGTGATGACCCAAACAGGCTCTAGCACGCCCTGTGCTCAAGGCGCTTAAAAGAGGCCGGCGGCAGGAACTGCCAGAGGCCGCCCGCGGGAAAGGCCACGCCAACCCCGGGTGCGGCGCTGGGGTGGTCCAGCAGGTGGCGCTGTCGCCTGTCAGAACAGGCCTGTCGGGCGGCTTGGGCCACGTCCCCATCTGAAGTGGGAGGAGTGATCCTTTGCTGTTCCCCAGGCCACGGAGGAGGGAGGAGGGAGGAGGGCCAACATACTCAGCGGTGGGGGCAGGGGGCAGCAAGGGGACCACATGGAGAGCAGTTATCCTGGGTCACCTTGGCCCTGTGTCCCAAAGCCATCTGCTGCCAGACACACACACATATATGTGCACGCGTGCACACACACACACACACACACACACATACACACCCCAGACCAGAGCACCAAGCAGGTCCCTCCAGGCCCACAATCACCCTTCCTGGGTGCCAAAGGACCTTGATGACCCATCGTCACCTCCACTCAACTGCTCCCACCTGTCACACGTTCCTCTGGGCCTACAGCACTGAACATAGCATGCACGTGAGGCCCCTGAGCTCATGGGGTGCGAAACAGGCGGGGTAAGACCTGGTCACTGCAGAGGAGAGTGTCACTGGGAGGGAGGTGCTGTTTAGACAAGGTGGTCAGAGAAGGAGCCATCATGCCAAGACCTACAGGCAAAGAGATGGCAGGTGCAAAGGCCCTGGGGCAGGGACCAGCCTGACTTGCTCCAGAGGGAAGGGAGGCAGGAGAGAGAGTCTGAGAGGACGCTGAGCTGATGGGCAGGGCTGGTGGGTATGAGCTGCTCACAAACTAAGTTCTAGAACAGATCAGACATTGGCAAGTATCATCTTCCACCTCAGCGCTGGGCAGTGAGCACTGTTGCCTCCACTCCGCAGGTCAGGGGCACGAGCTTCTGAGAAATTCACTTCCCCAAGGCCTTCACCTCAAAATATTAAAAATGGAACTGCCTTAGGACTCAGTGATTCCACTTCTGGGTATTTATCAGAAGAAATCCAAAACACCAATTCAAAAAGAGATGCACCCCTATATTCACTGCAGTGTTATATACAGTAGCCAAGCTATGGGAGCAACCCAAGTGCCCATCAACAGACGCATGGATAAAGAAAAGGTGGGACATTTATACAATGGAACATTACTCGGCCATAAAAAAGAGTGAAATTTACCATTTGCGACAACACGGATGGACCTAGAGGGTATTATGCTCAGTGAAATAAGTCAGACAGAGAAAGACAGATACCACATGGTTTCACTTAAATGCAATATCTAAAAAACAAAACAAACAAACAAAAACAAAGTCATCGATACACAGAAAAAGTTGATGGCTGCCCGATGAGAGGGGCATTGGGGGCCTGGGTGAAAAGGGGGAAGGGATTAAGGAGTACAGATCGGCAGTTACGATACAGCCTCGGGGATGTAAAGTACAGCACAGGGAACAGGGTCAGCAATACTGTAAACACTGCATGTTATCAGATGGGTATTTGATTGATCAGTGATCACTTCGTAAATTACACAAATATTTAATCGCTATGCTGTACACCTGAAACTAATATAATATTGTATGTGAACTGTAACTGGAATTTTTTTTTTTTAATCTATCTTTATTGATTTCAGAGAGAGGAAAGTAGAGGGAGAGAGAGAGAAACATCAATGATGAGAGAGCCATTGATCGGCTGCAGCCCGCAACCCGGGCATGTGCCCTGCCCAGGAATCGAACCCTGATCGCCTGGATCCTAGGTCGACGCTCAACTGCTGAGCCACGCCCGGCTGGGCTGGAAATTTTTTAAATTGGGGGTTAAAAAAACACACCACCATCCTGTAACCCTGAATGAAATGATCAATTCCAGCTCATGTCATCAGCAGATACTGGTGACAGATTAGATGGCAACTTGGGAGGCGGGTCGAGTCCTAGGCGACAGGAGACCTAACAGTCTTAACAGCCGACTACAAGGCACCGTCCTTAACCGGATCCTGGTGTGGACAGGCCAGCTGCCAACAGACGCGAGGCTGAATAGAGACTGGCCGTTGACTGACAGGGAACTGCTGTTAATTTGTGAGCCGTGATTGTGGTACTGTATTAACTAGGAAAATGTGCTGTTTTAAAGATACACAGTCAGATACTTAGGGCGGAAATGTCACGAAGATGGTAATTTACTTTAAAATAACTTGGGAAAAGCCAAACGAAGCCAATATGGTTAAATATAGACGATGGATACACAGGCATTCCTCACACTGCTCTCTGTACTTTTCCATATGTTTGAGATTTTTCACATTAGGGCTTTTTTTAACTTTTAATAAAAACCGAATAGAGATCCCATGAAGGACGTGGGCCTCAGAGGACACACTGTACAGAAAGTAGGGTGGCACCTACAGAGGGCGGTTTGCGGCTCTTATGTAAGGGAGGGAGGGCTGTGTTGGGAGTTCCACGTGAGGGCCTGGGGGACCGTGAGCTCTCAGAGGACAAAGCCCTTGAGACCTCGGGAGTCCCTTTCTCCACGCCCAGGACTCACCCACTGCGCGGGCTGCCCAGGGTCTGGGGACTTGGAATGGCTCAGAGCAGGGCCCAGGCCCTGGAGCAGCCCAGAGGACTCTGGAACTGTGGGGAGGCCCCTGACCTTGGCCAGCCGCCCCTCCCCCCGAGACCTCTGCTCCCTGCATCCGTCCGCTGCACGCACTGTGGGGCCAGCCAGGTGCAGTCCACCTGCGGAGGCTCCTGGCAGCGTTCAAGGCCTTCCTCAAGTCGCATGACCCTGCGGACCAGTCCTGAGCCCTGCTGGTCACCCCAACTCACCTCTGGGCTCACAGGAGGACTTGCTCCATTTCTGGAGAGAAACCATCATTTGAGGGCACAGCGTGGGCACTGCAGACGCTCCCTGAGCGACTTCCACTGAAGAGGTGTTTAGGTGCCAGTTAGGTGCCAAAGGGCCGAGGTGTGGGAGCCTTGCTAGAAGTACAGACAAGCTGTTGCCTCTGGGAAAGTCGCTGGGCCGGTGCACAGCAGTCTCATCCGCAGGAGCAGGCACGGCAAGCTGCCCCCCACCGGCCCAGGCTCACAGAAGTACCGTGGGCACACGGGCAAGCTGCCCCCCGCCGGCCCAGGCTCACAGAAGTACCGTGGGCACACGGGCAAGCTGCCCCCCGCCGGCCCAGGCACACGGGCTGACACCTGGCTCAGGGCGGTTGGTCTTCTGAAGTTCTCCCGAAGGCTCAGACATGCTGGCAGCTGAGAAGTCTGGCGCTGGCCCTTCGCAAGTGCCCAAGGCATAAATCAAGGGGGGCCGGCCTATGGGGCGGGTTCGATGATTTTCAGTGGCCTAATGTAATTCGGAGATAGACGCCGGAGAGTGCAGTTTAACATTGTTATTGGGTTCTGTAGCTGGTCTCTCAAATATCAGGCAACCGGAGCCCCTGGCCTGGAGGAGCCCACCTGTGCTGGGCCCCGAGGGGTTACAAGGCTGCACGCGTGGGCACTGGGCCACGTTCCCATCCCATGGCCTGTCCAGGACCACGGCCGCTGGACCAATGGACTCTCCGGGATGCGTGGCCAGGCTGAATGCCTCATCCAGTGTTCTGTCCTTCCTCCCTGGGCCATGAAGGCTGGAGTGAGTGGGATAGCACAGCAGACAGCTGTGACCACACCCAGTGGGGCTGGAACTGCAGGACCAAAGCAGCTTGGGCCTGGCGGATGGATCGGCGCGATCACCGGGGAGGTAGGAGCTGAACCCCGAGCATGTGATCGGAAGGGCTGGGCACGGCCATGACTCACGGGCATTATCTGTCTCATCACAGCGACTAATGCTTATAGAACAATTGCTATGCGGGTCCCAGGCTTGGTGCTAACACGCTGAGCACACCAGCTCCTGTCACCAGCGAATCACCCTCTTCAGATTTAAAGAGCCGATAGCTTCCCCAAGGCTGTGCCACTAACCAATGCAGAGCTGAGGACTGGAGCCCCGTGCCCAGCATTGGCCCCTGGCAGGGAGTCAGCCAACAGCCAGGTCACCTGCGTCTTGGTCTGCAGATGCCCAGCCTGGCTTCCAGGACAGCTGCATTCCAGGGGCAAATCACAGCACTGACCTCGGCGTTCAGGACGCACTGGGATGGAGAAAGAAACCCAGCTGGCTCTGTCAGATGCCACCCCTGGGAGGCAGAACAGGCTGAAAATAGAGCCAAAGTTCCGCTCATTTGCATGCAGTTTCCATCCGATTTGCATATCGTGTGCCAGAGTCGCTAACTCCAGGACTATAAAATCAAATGCATGAATGAACTCGTGTACCCTGTTCCAGGACAGACAAGACATAAAACCTAGAAGCTATTAAGGAAAAGAGAGTAAGTTTGACCTCATGAAGATTTAAATTTTCAGTGCAAAAAAAAAAAATAAAGTCAGAGCCAAATGACCTGCCCACCCATGGCCAGCGCACCTTACGTCATTGTCAGGCCTCTGAGCTAGAGCTACAGCTCCCTGAGGACAAGGCTTTCCTTTGATGGCCCATCTGAAATCCCAGAGCCCAAGGCCCGTGGGAACATCAGTAGTCGACAAGGAGTGAGTCATGGGGAGCCGAGAAAATATCTGCCATCTAGGAGGGCCAAGGGGCACTTTCCTTAAGACGTAGAGTTTTCAAGTTGAAAAGGTTGATGGCCAAATCAAGAAATGGACTGAAAAAAGAAATGATTTGAATCCCCCCACCCAGAAAAAGAAATGGGAGGAGATGGACAGGCAGTAAAGCACACAGGTGGGAAGACGCTGAGACCCTGGGGAGGGAGCGAAGCAGGGGCAGGCCAGCCGCCCGGAGAAAAGTGCGTCACTATACACACGAATGTGCCTCTGTGTGACTAGGAAGGGTCCAGGAAGAGCACCTGACATGTCCCTGTAGATGTCTCTCAGGAGTAGGATGGGTTATGGGGGGAGGGAGAAGAGTGGGAGGGAACGTTTATTTCAACTTTATTTTTTAAAAATATGTTTGTATTGATTTTTAGAGAGAGGAAGGGAGAGGGGGAGAGAGAGGAACATCAATGAGAGAGAAACATCATCGATCGGCTGCCTCCTGCACGCCCCTCCTGGGGACCGAGCCTGCAACCCGGGCATGCG
The DNA here is from genome assembly GCF_964146895.1 of Miniopterus schreibersii. Classification (NCBI taxonomy): domain Eukaryota; kingdom Metazoa; phylum Chordata; class Mammalia; order Chiroptera; family Miniopteridae; genus Miniopterus; species Miniopterus schreibersii. The sequence goes on from NC_138116.1 coordinate 2,650,316, forward strand.
CCCTGGTCAGGAATCGAACACATGACCTCTTGGTTCTTGAGTCAATGCTCAACCGCCGAGCCACACCGGCCAGTCTACTTTACTCCCTTCTCTTCTGTTTGAAATTTCACCATGAAGAAGTATTTTCTTATGATGAAAACCAGTTATTTTTTAAAAGTGGCTCTAGTTCACGAAGTCTGTGTTCACTGCGCGGCCCAGTGAAATTCACACATCAGATTAACCAGCCCGCCCCTCCTGAGGCGAGGCTTCAGCACACGCGAGGGCTGGAGAACTTCCTCCCGGGGCTCTGACTCCAAGGACTGAGCTGAAGGGACCCTCTGACCAGCTGGTGAGGGGTATGCACGTCCCCAAGGAGGCCACGAGGGAGCGGGCTGGGCAGGCAGAGCTCGCCCGTGCTCGTGTCCCTCCACCAGGCTGGCATCTGCGGCCTGCAGTGCATCCTCAGGAAGGGCTTGTGGCAACATTCCCCCCGACCTGCTGCACACTGGCACCTCCATGGGTGCCCTTTGCTCTGCAGAGTCAGTTTTGCTGGATTCAGTTCCTTGCACAACAGAAAATCTTAATTATTCCATTTCCTCCCATTTAAAGCCCAGCCTTTGAAAAGCATGATTTGCCCCCATAGATACCTCAAGGGCTTTTTCCTCTAAAATCTGGTATTTTTACTACAATGTTCCCTGGTGTCGGTCACTCTCAGGTACTTGCCCCTCGCAATGCGACCGTGTGTTTGGTCTTCTCTGATTTAATCTTTTTCATTCCTCTTATACCACCATCTGCTGTGTGTTTCGCTGTGTTCCTTCTGATTTAGTCTTAATTCCCGAGGTGGTTTTTTCATTAATTTCTAATCCTTTGGGTTCTGTCACCTCATCTCTGAGTTTTCCTAAGTCTGTGCTTTTCTTCAGGTCTTGGTTATTTCTGCCTGTTTTGCAGGCACATCTCTGGCTTTTTCTCACTGTCTGCAAGCTATTCTCAGCTTTGTATGAACTCAACTTTGATACCTTTCTGATGCTTATTAAGTGTTTAAAAAACATGTCCCCTTGCTTCAGCCTGGGTCTTCTTTCCTTCCTGTCTCCTGTCCTGCTTAATTCTCTTCCAAGTTTTTCTTTCACTGGAGGGGAGCCCCGGCAGGTCAGTTTGGGGACTTTGGAAGAGCTAGGCTGCTCCCACCACTCAGACCTCCCACCGGAAGGCGACAGCCCCGACCTAGCCCAGCCAGCAGGCTGACTGGCCATCCTGCCCCCCAGTGGGCACCTGCCAGCTGTGCCGGGGCCCCAAGCTCTGCTGTTTCACATATGGGTCCTGTGACTACTGCCATCTGTCCTCTGCTTGGAGCGTATGGGACACACTATCGCCTAGTTTTGCTGGTGGAACACATGTAACGTAACTGCTATTTTCACCGTTTTACACACACAGCTCAGCCGTCCACAGGCCACAGGTTTTGCAATCAAGTTGCTGTTTCCATGTGGGGACGCCACCATCACCTTCCCAGAGTCCCCAGCTGTGCAAAGCCCCAGCTTTTCCAAACACTGACTCACTGGTGTGCTCACAGCATTTTAATGAGAACTGCTGCCTGACCCGGGACCAAGACACCCTGTGGCTTGGGCTCTGTCAACGTTTCGTAGAGACCTGCTGGGAAACATCAGGTATTTAAGGATAAAGGTGTATTAGAGGCTTGATGGCCCCATGTGGAGACACAAGGACCATCTGGGACACTCCATCTCACTGCAACACTCTTGGACCGTCAAGAAATGCACAATAGGTAACAGACCTGTTCTTCAGGTTGCCTCTGCTGCCACCACGAGAACCTGATGCTGACCCGAGGCTTGGGGAAGCAAGCCTAACGGAATGACAGGCGAGAGACACTAGAGCACGAGGGATTCGAATAAGAGACGCTTCCCTTCGGGACAGATCGGCTACGTCACCCGTGGGTCATTTCAGTGCCAAGTAGGAATGCAGCCCGTTAGCTCTCTAGATTCCTGGTGGACAAACTCCTAGCACAGGCTGAGCCGGACATGCGGGCACACTCAAGGCATCATCTGTTCCCTGCCCCAAGTCCCGGCCGGTCTCCTCGGCCAGTCCCCCACCAAGGACAGATGCTGACTAGGAGAGCAGATGAGCTCACAGCTCCTGATGGGAGGCAGGCAGGGTGCCCTGTGCTCTGCCCCATGGCCACCCCACCCCTGCAGGCCCAGTGGGGGGCTGGGGAGAAGGGGCACTCAGCCCATCTGATCTGCTCTGAGGCCCCCTGATTAAAGGAGCCATTGTGTCACTGAAAAAATATCACAGCGGGCATCAAGCCATGATTCGTGTTGACTCTGATCGTGCATTTAAGAAAAACTAAGCAAGTCTCTGGCACCACGGGAAGAGGCCCCGGCTTCACTTCCTGCTGGGCAGTCTGAGCCGGTGAACCATCCACCCAGGCGACCTCACCTGAACTTCTAGAACACCAGCAAACACTCGGGCCCCAGGGTCTTGCCTTCCTTCAATCTCTAGTCTCTAAAGAACGACACTCTTCCACGGAGACTCCACAGTAAGAAAAAGACATTTTTTCTTTAAACAGTTCACATTTATTATTGATAACAATAAAAAAATCTTGTAAAGACTATCAGTATTGTATTACCAAGAGTGAGGTAATATGTTTACAAAACATTTACAGAATCTGATATGTAAATAATGCATTTAGGGAGAAGAGAGAATTAAGAAACTACTAATAGAGGGAAACCAAAGGATCATTAGTGCTGGAAAAGGCAGGGGGACAGCAGCTTAGAAGGACATAGGGCATCGAGAGGGGACGGGACGTGGTGTCACCGAGGCACAGGCCCACGGCTCCACACAGGAGAGCAGGCGTCACTCGGGAGCAGCTGCAAGCACGTGCCAGGCCTGCACTCTGGGCGCTTACAGATGCACTCAACCCTCCGGGGGTGAAACACTGCCTCTTCCCAATCAACTTAAAAAGAACAGATCTGCAGATAGGGGAGGAGGGAAATGGCTGTGATTCAAATAGGTCTACAAACATCCCTGGGCTGCTGTGGACTGGTGCCTGGAGCGTTTTCTTGGCAGCTGTCAGCAAAATCGCCATCTGAGACACAAAGAGAGAGAGAGAGAGAGAGAGAGAAAGAAGGGACCATCTTCAGGTCCTTATAACTTGGAAGCAAGAAGCCCCGACTGGAAGCAGCACTAACCCTACTCTGCATTCTGGGAAGAAGCCTTTAGGTGCCACTGACTACAGTCAGGAGCTTCCCCTTCAGAGGAAATGCACAGCTGTTCAGAGGGCCAGCGACCACGAGGAGCCCACGGCCCCAGCTGGCAGTGTGAGCAGGTGGGAGGGCTGCTCACTGCTTCTGCACCCTCCCGATGCCTCCACAAAGCTCTCTAGCCCCTCGGACGCCCAGAGCAGACTGAAACCCATGTAGCCCCGGAGGTGTGTGCCCCTCACACAATGGCATCATCTGTGGGCTCCAGCACCCAGCTTCAAGGGCACAGCATGTGCCGCACCCATCACCACACAGCATGTCTTTACTAACTGCTCTTCCCATAAAAAGCCAAAAACCGAGGGCAAATACAAGACAGGCTAGTCATCATGAGTGGGACTAGAAAGAAAGCGTGAGACAAACCAAGCTCCTACCTGCTTTGCTTCTATGAAGAACCTGTTACATGGACAAGGTCCTATGCACCCAGCCCAGCAGGCCCCACACTGCCACACGTACTCCCACAAGTCCTTTGAGAGACGCAGGGCTCCTACACGCCACACAGTACCCTGAAGGGGCCCACCGTGAGGTTGCTGGTGAGCAAAAGCGCACATTGGACAGTTTCAAAATGGCAAATGCGACCGTCTTCCAAATGCCCTTCTAGAGACTAGCAGGACCACCTGGGCTTGAATGCTACGACGCTCTGAGGAGTGTGGGCAAGACAAGTCTGCAAGGAGCTCAGAACTAATGTGCAAGCAGGAAGAGCCACACGCCAGGAGGAGAGAAAGGATGCCCGCAGCTCACACTCATGCACAGGGAAGTCCTGCTCGGAGAGTACCAATGAGATTAGAATGGAGAGAAGCAATCGTGTTTAACGATGGCGGTGTTTTCCTGATGTCACAGGAGCCCGGACCCACCAGCGCCCACTTGAGAACCATGGATCCATGTGGCCCAGGAGCCGGGCTGTGGCTCCCACAGGCTGCCTCTCAGTCCTTGCGAGTTAAGCAGCATCTGCTCTTAGGGAGCCAGCAGCTTCACGGTCACGGACCAGGCCGACTGGCAGCAGGGAGGTAAGGACCGCGGTGTGGGAACAAGATGCAGCTCCGCTCCAGCAGGAAGGTGGGTCACCTCTGAAGGACGGTGTAGGGTTCACGGACAGTGCGAAGGTAACTCGAGACTTTCTGCATCAACATCTGAGACAAAGTCAGCCTCTTAACTGGTATATAAACTACTTTCCTCATGACAGCCCTTGTGCTCTGGTTTGATTTTGTGCACGCTGTATACAAAATCTATGGCTATTGAGTTAGAGTTAAAACTACCTGCCGAGAGAGTTCAGGATCAATGGCTACATTTACCATCTCGAGAGCTATCTGCTACCTAGGGGCGAGAGGAGTCTGCACACTGTGGCCGCCGGTGGAGCTCGGGCTGTCCGAGGAGGATGGCGTCGCGGCACTACCTGGAAATCATGGAGCTGGAGTGGGACTGGCTGGAGGAGGTGGTGGCGGCGCTCAGCTGGGAGAACCCGCTGTGGCTGGACTCCAGGCTGGTCATAGAACCTCTGCAAACAGACAGCAAGGGGACAAGGCATGAGGAACCAGAGCCACCCAGCTTCCCTTGCTGTCTGCTAACTTCCCGCCAGTCCTGCTCTCTACACCCCCCATTCAGCAACCTCCCTCCCTGGCAGCACTTACAAAGCAGGACAGCTGGGCAGGGTCCCCCAGGATGAGGTTCCCCAAAGCCTTGCTCACAGATGGCATCAGGAACTTCAATGATACATGGCACAGAGGCCACTTCCACCTGCCCCCGAGCCCTGCTGTCCTCACTGAGCTTACCCCTGCTGCACCAGGAGCCGTACCTGAAATCCTCGGACCCTATCACTTCGGTGTAGTACATCACTTTGCACTTGTGCGAGGAGACCTGCAGGGAGGCCAGCACGTCGTCCACGCGGGGCAGGTTGGTGGCAGCGCACGCCGGCATGCTGTGGAACTTCCACTGCAGGATGTAGAAGCCCGGCCACCGCGTCACATGGGAGCCCTGGAACGGGTCAAGCAGTGCCAGCTGAGGAGGTCTCCCTTCCAAGTGCCTGCCTACAGGGGGTCTTCTGACAGAGCCGAGGAAGCTGTCTCAGGTCTGCGCAGATTCAGCTGTGGTCACTGACCATCTGGATGAAGGACCTACTACTCTGGTTCATTACCAGGGTTGGTCCCAGCCAGGCCTCTGCTAGGGGCTGGGAAGGCCATGGGGAGCAACACCCTGAGTCTGTCAGCCCCAAGCACCTGCCTCAGCCTTATGAGGAGGAAGGCCAGGATGGATGACTTCAAGCGGGCCCCTTCACTCGACCTTGAGGGGGTCAAGGTCATATGGACCAGGCAATGATCTCAGACACCTTCCAATGATCTTACTAGTGTATTCTGTGTTAAAAGGATATCCATCTAAAACCAAGTGTCAAGCTGTGAAAATTACCGCCTCCATTAATTCTGGAATTAAATATTTTGATGTAGATTAAAATGCCCATTAATTTAAAGCTGAGTAAGATACTCTCCCGTACTCTTCTCCTAGACCACGAAGACACTGATATGAAAGGCTTATCCCCAAAAACTGTAAAGGGGGCAAAATCACACATCTGTTATGAAAGCCCAAAGCACCAAGAACTACCGATCTGGACACAATTCTCACAATAACTGGATAAAATTTCCTGATGAACTGGCAGAGCATTTTAAATAAACTAGAATGCCCAGTAAGGACAGTTTTAGTCACTTCCCTTCAGGGTGGTCTTCCTTGGAAGGAAACCAATGGCACGCGGTCAAAGGCACGTCGGGGGAAGTCTCTGAACCCCGCTGTGGAGCACATTCACTTTTTCCTTCCTCCCAAGAGCGTCTGTGAATATTCTTCTAAAGGAAACTCACACTCCTTAGACACTAAGTCACAGACCCTGCCCCAAACCACTGCTCAGGCCTGGGCCCTTTGTCTGCTAAGACTCACTTGGATCCCTGAGTCATTCTGATTGGAACTAGAACCAGACACACCTATCTGGTCCTGCAGACAGACAGTGCCGGCCATGCAGGGCAGGAATGAGGTGACAGACTCCCTTCTCGAGACCAAACCACCGAGCTTAGAGTCAACGACAATTTTACCTGCACACTCTCTCCTTCCTTGCAGATCAGAGGCGACTCCACCATGCTGTAGTCCCGGCCCAGCTGCCAGACTCTATCTATCAGCTGCACGTTGTTTCCTCCCGGAGAAGTAATGCTGTGTGCCCCCAGTGAATCCTTTTTGGGAGGCTGTGGCGACCTCTTCGAGTGATAGATGTTAAAGACAATGTCCCCTTTGCACACGTCAAAATCCCATGTAATCACCGAAGAGGCATCCACAATCTGGACGAGAATCTGGAGGAAGGAGAGATGGCGTCAACAACCAATGTAATGAGGGCCCCATGCCGCCCCTGTGCTGCCGCTCGGCCCAGGAGCTGCGTCCTATCAGCGGGTCTCACAGATTCACAATCGACCATCTGGGTTCCCACTCACCCCTTTCGTTCCTTCAACCCCTGGTTCATGCTACGTGCCATGGGCCCTGTCTGTGGACTTGGTCAGCTAGACCTATAGCCCAAGATTTCCCATTACACCATCCTCAGACAGTGCTCTAAAATACTGGGTCCTGGATGTAAAACATGTCTCAACAATACAAGATGGACCTAAGTGAAAATGGTACACAAGTGGGTGGGTGGATTGCACTGGGCTGACGAGCTCAGGGAAGGCTCAGAGCAGGTGGAAGTTAAACAAAGAGCACATGGAGGAGGGAGGAAGGTCCCGCCAGGCAGGCTCCTCTGCTCACAGTGGGACAGTGGCAGCTGGGTGGGAGGAGGGGAGCTATGTGGCATGGGGGTGGGAGAAGAGCCGGGGGCTGAGTGACAGTCTAAAATCTGAACTGTATACGGTACCCATATAAAGCTTCTCAGCAGGGAATGATCAAGTTATAGTTTCAAAAGATTACTGAAAGAGGGACGTGAAAATTAACACCAGCTGTGGAAAGTTATGTATTCACTAAAAAATTCCAGCAGAAGCCGGGGCCTGTGCTCCCCTCCCCGAGCGCCTGGGGGCCCACGCTCCGCCTGGTCTCCAGCACTCTGCTTTGTCCAGCAGGCTTCTTCTACCGCACCACAGCCCCCCTTGCTGCAGAAACCACTGTGGAAGGTCTTGAAGAACAGGCCCAGAACGCACAAGGGTCTAACAGCTAAGAACAGCAGAGCCCTAATGGCTTGGCCCTCTCTCTCCTCTGCAAAGTGCTCCTAGGACGAAGCTCTCCTGAGACGTTAACCCCTCAGCTGGCAGGCACCTCTTTCCTGCCTTCACAGTGGGGACATTTATTCAGCCTTTATTTTATATGTATCACTGTCCTTGATCTGTGATTTACCTAACACCCAAAGCAGAAATGAAGTTTTCACTGTTCTGATATAAAAAACCAGGCTACCCATTTTCACAGATACCCTGTGACTCAAGGGAAACATTATGCACTAAGTTCTCTACCCTGCACAAAGCGACTGCAACCTCAGGAAGGACAAACAAGAGCTCGGGCTCCTTGAGCTGCCTCTAAACAAGAAATACACTAATCCTCAAGACAGGTCGAAAATCAGAGATCCCAACAATCTGCCTGAGGCACAGCACATTTCTATCCCCACCTGTTCAAACCACAGCTACGGTATCCACCTGCCCACAAGTAATGGGCAGACCGTACCAGGAGACCCAGCAGCAAGGACGAACAGCGGTGGCCAAGCAGGACAGCTGCTGCGGCTGAAGGCAGCAAGGGCTCAGCTCCTGGCCACCGCCACAGCCCAAGCCAGCAGCCCGCTCTCTGAACACGCAGAATGCCGCTGTCCTCTCCACAGCGGAGCCACCACCCCTGCGCTGGGGTCAGGGAAGGGCAAGTCGGCTGTGAGTCCCTCACCTCAGACCACCCATGACGACACAGGACACATAGTGCATGTAAAAACACAGGAGCACCCTTGCTCCTGCACCACAATGTGACAGCAAAAGGGCAAATTTCTCCTCACTCTATTAGACTAACAAAAATGGGGAAATTCCTTTGAAAATATAAACAGCCAAAGCCCAGTCAACAAGAAACAAAATGAAACTAGTCTTGTGTAATTATTTAAAAAAACTAAACCTAAGCATCAGCTTGCTATGCACACCTCCACGTCCGGGCCTGTGAACTGAAGGCGAGACCGCACCTCCTGCCCAGGCACTGACTGGGCGCAGCTCCCCCAATCCCAAGATGCCTGCTCAATGAAAGTCTAAAGAAAAGCCCAGTGCACACATTTGGTTCTACACTAACTCCTGCTGGGAAGACCCGTGATGATCTTCGTGGGGAGAGGAGAGCCCGCACCCGTGCTTGTCCCAAGGGCGCACCTCATGTGGGGCTCCTTTGAAAACGCTGGCGGACTGGTAGATGGTCTCGGTCCAAAGCTTGAGGTCCTCGTTTTCTAGCTCCTCCGCTGTCCGGTACAGGGACTTGGGCACCAGTCCACCCTCTGGCACTTCACACTACAAATGGAAACAGGGAGATGAAAGCTATGCAAACACAGTCCCTGAGAATCCAACGCTATGCCAACACCCGCCCGGCAGGCCGCCTCCCCAAAGCTGCTGAGGAAACGGAAACACTGGCGATGTCATCAGACACGGCAGCACTGACAGCGTGACTCGTAAGGCCCACTCAAATACACGCGCTCGCTTTACAGACATGGGAACGAGCTGAAGCTGATTTACCGCAGAATTCACACTAGTGTATGAGGTACTGGGCTCAATTACTAAAGCTGGTTTACACAAGAATTACAAGCATTTACACTGCACTGTAAAGGGAAAACATTAACGTTAGAAAAGGGTTTTACTCTCAGCAACTACAGGCATTATTTTTACTACCTGGAATTACAGTCAAAATACATAATCAATTGCGAAAGCTTCATGTCTACCTCAAGTCAAGTGATCGGCCGCAACATCAGCCAAACAACGGTAAAGGGGAGCTTCTCCTGAACTGGCCCGAAACAGGCTATGCGGAATCAGCCGCTGTGCATTTCACAAATTTCCTGACTGACCGTGAGACCACAGCTCGTAACATCCAGGTGCTTCCTGTGTTATCAGCCCTGCGAGGCGACCACACAGAAAGCAGACATGACGGACACCTGTCACAGTGGTGACGTCATGTCAGAAGACTGCACACGGACGTGTGAGCCGCCTCTTCCACCCCAGCCTGGACAGCAGTTCAGAGGGCGGAGAGGAAGCCTCGAAGGCCAGAGTGGGGCAACCTCCATCAGTTACAAGGACTCTCCCATCGTGAACACATCTCAGGGGTCACAGTGACCAACTCGGCACCTCCGGCCGTGAGTCATGTCTTTTGCTCCAGCGTGATTCTTCCCATCATTACAAATGACCGCCTGGATGGTTCTCTTATGCAGCACAAACTGTTTGGGCTTCTACAAATCTGACCTCAGGGTAAGGTCATGGGCACTTGGGAAGTTAGGGGTGTATAATTTACTTGCTCCTTTGCACAGCACTGTGATACACCTGCAATTCCTTACAGCACAACTGATGAACCTGGAGCTGAATCTAAATGCTGTTTAAATTCCTCTAACCATCCCAAGAGACTTTCCTAAAAACCCAATTCGTTAACTAAATACACAAGTCAAATCCATGTGTACACATTTTAAGAAGGTAACTACTTACTATGAAGACTGAGAGAGAGACTTTCTCTAATAACAACCCAACTTACAAAGCCACGACTCCCCGTGGGCTCCAGCAGGCGCTCCGACAGGTCGCTGGGCCTCTGCAGGCATGGGCTCCTTCCACCCTCCCATCAGGCAGGCGAGCGCCCAAGGCTGTAAGGTCCTCGGGGACTACACTTCTCTGATTCCCTCATCACAGTGCAGGGTACAGAAGTGGAGGCATTTCCCCTATAATCTAGCAAGTCAATGTGCTAAAAATTCCAAGTTCATAGAAGAGAATGGCGTCCCTAACATAATCACCTTTACAATGTTACCTGACTTACTGTCAATGGTGAAATGTTTTTGAGAATCACTTTGATGTTTTAATGGTGTTTTTAAAACATGCACAGCTCTTCCAAAACAGCTAGAGCATCTGATTTGGGGGACAAGCACTGTATGATCTCACTTACATGTGGAATCTAACAAACAAAGTAAACTAACAGATATCTGACTCTCACAAAGCTGAGTGGATAAAGCAAGCTGCAATTAGATTAGACTAAAACAAGTTCTCATCAGCATTTAACAGTGAGGAAATGGCATGTTATAAAAAATTACCTTTTGATTAAATTACCTCTCTAGCCATGGAGAACTAGAGAGAGGGCAGCCAAAAACAATAGAAATAAAAACAAAAACTCTAACCCCGAAGTTCTGAAACTCACTCGTGCAAACCAACATCCTCTCCTCCCTGGTGAGCAGCCAACGTGCAGGACCCCTGGGTACATACCATGCACTCCCCGCCCAGGAAGTCGGGAATGACCTCCTTGTCTATGTAGTCCAGCAGGCCCCCTGGGCCCTGGTAGTCGTTCCCGGCATAGATAAGGAACTTCCTCCTGGTGTTGTCATCAATGAATGGACTGACCTGCAAGTAAGAGAGATGCCCACAGTCATCTTTGCTTGGCTGCCTGATTTTCAGAGATTAAATTGCAACGTGGTATTATGAGTGGGGGAAAGGGAGTGTGTTTGACATGCTTTTTTTGTAAATTCCATTTGCATGACATTAAGACACTCAGGAATTCTTTCTTCCCTTAAACAATCTGAGAAATGTTATGTCTTCCCATGCTAATTTTGTTGTTTCCTAACTAGCTAGGACTTACAGCCACAGGCACAAGGATATGAATACAATTGTGTGTGCCTCACAGATGCTAACAGCTGCTGGAAAGAGCATCCAACCCACCAGTGTCCAGAGGACGGGAAACACCCGGGGAGCGCGCAGTATCAGCAGGCGGCCCAGCGTCTCGGGGTAGTTGGCCTCCACCACCTCGATGATGCGCAGCAGGGCCTTGACACCAGGTCTCCACAGGTGGCGCATGTTCAGTCCCTCCAGGTCCACCAGGCAGGTCCAAGAACTGCAGGTGCACAGACGTGTTACTGCACAGATGGCACACTTAGCAAACTAGGTCCCATAGCTATTTTTTTTTTATATATATTATAAAATAGTCATTTATATCCCTTTCTGAAAAATATTCATTTTTAATATCACAGTGTTATGAACCAGACTTACGTCTGCTTGCACAGGCATGTAGGATCAGGGTGGCGGGAACCCCTGCACTCCCAGAATGAACAGAGCTAATGGACAATGAACAAAGCCTTCAGTCTAACACGCTCAGTGGTCCAGCAGGTAAGGCGTGCGCTGTGCTCACAGGCCAAGCCGCTTCCACTGACCCCAGGGTGGTAGCACTCAGACTCGAAGCCAGACTGAACCACAATAAGCTCTCCAATAAGTGTTCACTGAGTCAAGCGCTGTCTGGGGAGCTGAGGCTACTGCATGAACAGACCCTCAAAACCCTGCCCTCAGGGACTCCACTCCAGTGACCCACCGCACGCACCTTCCAGGTCAACCTGACTCACTGCGCGTTTTCAAAACAGTTCCCCATAATCAGAAGTATGATTTAGGAACACAATTTTTTCCCCACCCTCCCCACCAATAAAATAAAACAGACACACCAAAATCTGCAACCCTGGGCTCCCAAGGGCCAAGCAGACCAGATAAGCCAACCCACTTGGCCTGAGGGATGGCAACGCCGAGGGTCCAGAAGTAGCAAAACCTACCAGCATCCCTCATAACTACCACTTACATGCTTATCTGCCTTCTACCCTTTAGAACACTATGAAAAACAGTCAAATATTTAGACTTGGTTCTAAAAATCAGACCAGATTTGGGTTCTCAGAATCAACTAGAAATATTTAGGGTATAGTCTCAATAAGCTGGAAGAAAGAGCAAAACTGCATGTCTACCTGATGGGCCGGCCGAAGACTTTCGTGTTTTCTTCACACCGCCTTAGCCCTTCCTCATTGATGGAGAGGACCTACGTGCAAGAGGCCACAGAAACCCTGTTAGTCCAGATGGTGACGCTGCAGCCATAACACAGCACACACTGTAGGTGAGCAGGCAAACCAAAGCCATCTGCTTAGATTTCCTGACATACACAAAACATAACTCCAACAGAGAACATCTCGCTCTGAAGAGAGTACTTCCTCTGTGGCAAAAGGGATGTTGAGTGGGGTCACAGGAGGCGGTGGTGCTGGGGGAGGGGAGAGGGGGCATGGCCTGCTGCCATGTCTTCCGAAAGAGTACCTCTGGATCAGCCGAAGGTAAGCGTCTGCTGAGCAGGGGACACTGTGACACCACGCGGACCCACCCAGAGAAAGGGCGGCGTCAGACTGATCTGAAGCATGGCTGGAGGGAGCACTGTTTGAAGACAAACCTCCCCTTACGCGCTCTGCCCACACTTTTGTATTTCGTTCTGTGCACGTGTATGTACATGCTTGCACGCACGCATAACCACACACAGTGACAGGGGCTCATGGAGTCCACAGCAAAATGCCAACAGTGGATATTGTAGGATGACTGGATTATAGCTGTGCCTTTTAAAGTTTTGTTTTTTAATTTAAGGAATGCATTCTCCTCACAACTGCCCACCGTGGAGGAGGCAGCAGACAGGGTAAGCCTCAAGTAGGGACGGGGAAAGAGAGATTTATCTCGTCCAGATCAAAGATGCTGGGAGCCTGGAGCAAGGAAGTGCCGGCGGAAAGAATACCATGAAGAGGTCCGCTGTGAGAAACAGCTGAAAAGGAGAGTTAGGGTGGCAGGGGAGGGACCAAGTCCATGTGGGCGTGAAGGTCAAAGATGACTCGGAATCAACTCCCAGGTGGTCATCCTGAGTGGCTATAGTGATTTTGGTTGATGCTTCCCCGTGAAAAACATTTTTATAACTTCTGTGCACACTTTTGAGGTTTTTCACATATACTAATAGATTCTCCTTTCTGATTACAAAAGCAACACATGCTTGTTATACAGAACAATTATAACATCCCAACCCCGCTGGCAGAGAAAGGACATGTGAGGCCTAAACGCGCCTGGCGCCTGGGCCACGAGCACTTACGTATCTCAGCAGGGCCTCCTCCCCGAGGGCTCTCACTAGGCCTTTGGTGTCCATCTGCCCCAGCCTGAGCACATAGAGGGGCCGCCCGTCTGCAGGAGAGACGAAGGAAGGTATTATCACCAGCACCAGTGCTGCCATGAGGCCGACAGGAAAACATGTCTTATACCCCAGACGAGCTTCAAGCCCTTTCCTACTGAGAAGCAGCAGCTGGCTTGCGTGTGTGTGCAGGAGTCCCCCCCAAATTCTTCCCCAAAAAACTATAAAAGGGAAAAACAAAAGCCAACAACAGAGCAGCTTAGGGTGGTGGGGACACCTCTGCACAGATGAGGGGCCAGGGAGCCCCACCTCTGTCCGCTCTAACCACCCGCACCGCCTGCCGTGCTGGGCTCGCTTCTCACTTGCACACCGGGCCGAACAGAGCTCCGCCTTCCAGTGGCGGGTGTCAGAGCACCCACAGCAGCTTTCCTGTGAACAGTGTATTGTTCCTCGCCTCACAGGCTACCAAAAATGTCATGTCAGGATTTGCAAAAAGCCAGCTTCCCTTAATTCTCACCCCCAGAACCAAGACAAATGAGGACTTTGAAGAAACCTTAAACCCACAGCAACCGGCACATGCTGACTCTGCTTCTTTATAGCCGGGACCTAACGGGTGGAGCCTGGGAGGACCTAACTCATCGTGAGCCAGCTGCAGAGGGAAACCACCTTGATGGCCAGTGTGTCCCAGAGTAAGTGGTTCCTAGAGCCTGCCTCTCGGTGCCGGAGGAGAGCAGTGGTAAGGACACGCATGGATGCCGCTGCTGAAAGGACACTAAGACGCCAGAGGGTCAGTGCTGCCATCCTGACACGGGCCCACCTGCTCCTTGTATCTACTACCTGGTGAACTCCGCCTCCTAGGCCCTAGGAGAAGGTGGGTCTAGAGCTGTCCTACTTAAGCAGAAAGGGCTTTTCTGTGCTCCCAAACCTTGTTGAAAATAAGATTTACAGAAAGTCTCTCCCAACACTGGTAAGATACATTTGTTACTGTCTTACTACCAAACTTTTTAATCATCTGAGGATCACAAAGTGGAATATATGCGTCTAGTAAAAATTAATAAACAATTAATCTGGAGAGGTACGAAAGATAAAAGCCACGAAAAGGGGCACATCAGAGCTGCTCGGTTGTGAAGGGACCGGTCTGGAGGTGGGAGGGATTCCTGTGGTCTCTCCAGGTTTGGGATTCCCTCTGCCCACTGTCACTCTGAGTCAGGAAACAGGGAGCGTGCCTGGGACAATGCAGGCTGTCCCACACAGCGTGACATATAAAGCAATAGAATGAACCGCCCACACGCCATCCTTAGCTTCAGCTGTCACTGTCTGTGGCTTATGTCTGTGCTCATCCCAAAGACAGAGCTGCTGTTCTCCCTGTTCTGGTGCAGAAACTCCGGCTCCATTTTCACAGCTACGTGTAGAAAGAAGTCTCTGAAAAGCTCTTCTCCTAGCACTGCGCTCCTGAAAAAACTGCCTTCAGCATTTTGGTTTTTTAAGTATTTCCAAAAAGTCCACTTAATGAAAAAAGGAGCTGAAGGAACTTTCCTGAGGGCAACATGAGCCATGAGGAAGCAGCAAGGGCCTCAGCCCTTCCTCACCCTGGGTGGGGGAGGGGGTATTTCCCAGTGGGTTAGGAGTGCAGTGCTGGCAGTGATGAACTGGACATCACTTGTTTAGGCTGCGAGAGGGAGGGGCAGTGCCCACAGTTCTGTGAAAGGGGGTCTCCGGGCATATCCTGAGTGCAGAGCTCACACTACCTTTGTCGTGATGGTGCCAGCCTCCCGCATAGTAGTCCTGTAGGACCTGGGGAGGGTTCCAGGTATCGAGGATGTAGTCCACCTGGTGCTGCTTGCGCCAGGTCAATGACTGACACATGATCTCCCTGGCTTTGTCGATGTTGAAGTCCCGGGCTCGCAAGAACCGGAGAATGTGCTCATCTTTGGGGATCTATTGGGAGACAGAGACGTTCCTAAGCAATGTTAAAAGTTGCTAACGGAAAAACAAGTTACCAAGGGACTAAGACTTTCCTCCTCTCACTTCTTATCAAGAGTGGGCTGCTTTATGGCACTGTTTAAAATCAGCCCTCCTAAACTTCAGAAAACCAGCATTGCGAGTCCAAATATCTCTACAGTATTCCATTTAGTTTAGTAATGCCGGGAATGAACGAGACACACAAATATGCCTCTGCTCGCTGCTAGTCCCCATTAGTCTGAGGCTTATTATAAAAACCTGATTCCTTATGAGGCTAAAATTCTACTAAAAACCTCAAAATCAAAGCTCAAACAGTTCTAATTTCTCAACAATCTGTGAACTCCTTCAAACCTTCTAGACATGTAACTGTTGTCAAGTGAGATCATTCTCTGTAAAACTCCAGAAAAACACAGCTAACTATACACAGAACAGCACCTGCCACGAGGGACTTGGTGCCACACAGATACAGATGCAGCAACTTTTAGATCCGGGCAGTCCCAGCTATGGCAATCAGGGCCAGGGACTCTGAGGAAATGTGGACGGGACCAGGCCCTCGGCTCCCACAGCAGCATGCTCGTGGGGCTGACTCTCACTTTGCCCTTGTGTGTTTCCTGGAGCCACTGGCGAAGCCGGATCAGGCAGCTCTCCTGCAGTGGGGTCAGGTCACCCAGGTATCTCTTGATGTAGTCTGCGTCCAGTTTGTCTGGAATAGAAGTCACACGACATCATTTACAAAAGCACACAGGACCCGCAAGTACTCCAGAGCCCTGCTCAGTGAAGCTGACATGGTCCAATCTCAGAACTCAGTGACTCTACAGGGACCACAGATAGAAACCGGCCACCACAGGACACCTCAAAGACAGCCTTTAGCATAAAACCACTGACCACGCCACAGGTAAACGTGCTGGATCTATTCTATTCCCTAACTGCCAGCAGGTCCCCTCTATGTGCAAAATCTCAATACTGTTCATGACACAACAGCCATAACAGTTATTTAATGACTTTCAATTCAAAGTTATGTAAAGAACTTGTGTGATATAAAACTATGAAATGAAACAAATAGACCTAAGCCTGTTCTGAATATAGCTGTGTTCAAAAATACAAGAAATCTTTTCCACGATAAAGTAACATAAACTGCAAAAATTAGGTAAGAAATTAAGTAGAGCAAAGAAAACTGACAAGGTACAAAAACAGAGCGTATCCTCAAACCAATGAAACACTGGCCACCTGCCTCCTGTTGAAAGCAGCGAATGGCACAGGTCAGCTCTGAAGGAGGAACATGGGGAAAGAAACACCAAAGGTTTAACACAGCTCCTGTGGGAAAGTTTTCTTGTTTTATTTTACAATGGGCATCACTCTGAGAACTGAAAAAGGTGTGTGTGTGTGTGTGTGTGTGTGTGTGTGTAACACACACGAAAGGCAGTGCAGTGCAGCAGCTGGAAGCAGACTCTGGAGCCAGCCCTGCCCTGAACAACTGTGTGACTCTACGCAAGTGACTCAGGTTCTCTGTGCCTCAGTGAAGCATTTCCTACCCCACAGGAACCATGATTAGATGAGTGTTCACAGAGGCCTAGAATAAATAGTGCCTGACACAGTGAGCACGAAAGAGGTGATGACAGTGTGTTAAAAACATTAGTTGCTACCCTACATTCAAGAAAGATGCCTTCAACTGAAATAAATGGAAAACACTTCCTGGTGTCATAACTTCACATAAGCCTTCCTGCCCAATAAAAAAAATTCTAGGTCTCTTCATTCTGAGAAAACATCAAATGAGCGTGTTACACAAGCTAGAGGCAGAGGCCAGCACTGAGCTCCTGTTTCTTACGTAAGATCTAATGTCCTAAGGGACCCAGAGCGGGCAGAGTAACCAGGGAGGAAGCGACTGCAGGCACTGGCTGGTCCTACTCTCAGAATGAACCCACCGTCGGGGGTTCCCGCGGTGGCAGGCTCAGAGGCCCCGCTCGGGGTGCTGAGAGCCTCGCTGCTCAGCCCTTCCTTCTGCACAGCTTCTGGGACCACAACAGCCAGCGACGCTCGTTTCCTGCACGAGGCAGCCGTCTCTGCTGAGGGCGCGAGGGCGGGAGGGGTCCAGCGAGGCACAGATGTGATGCCCTCATCTTCTAGCTGACGGAGGTAGTACTCAATTATCTCCTTTCCCTTTAGACAAACCAATTTGAAGGTGAGTATATATGCAACATTCCAGTTTCTCATCCCTCACAGGTTTTTGTAACACTAATAAAACCTGAACTGTGGAATAAATAGGGGAAAGTCAAATGCTTGTGTGTTTTCGTTTTTTTATTTCACTTCCTCCTCTCCAAAGGTCTAGGAAATACTACCTGGAGAGAGAATCTTGATGACTGACTAAAAGCACTGCTTTACCACACTTGCACTCGATATGTGCTGGGTCTCAATCCAAACTCTTTCCAAAGCCCCCAAAATAAAACAAGCCTTCAAAAGGCACTTATAATCCCAAGCAGAGACGTTTCAAACCCAAAATCCCACAACAACCACAGCAGCAGCAGCAGCAGCAGGAGGAAAGCTCTCCCACGGCAGATGGGCAGCCGAGCCGAGGCTGGGCCCGAGTGGGTTGCCTGTATGCGCCTCCTCCCAAAGCAGCACCTTCAGCAGCAGGTCCTGAGCAGGCACCTCAGGCTGCTGCTGTAAGCGAGTGGCTCCTGCCTCACCCCAACTGTCACCTGCCCGGCAAGTCCAAGCCAAGAACCCATGGCCCTGGCCTGTGGCTACATGCTCCTCCTCACCTCATTGGCAACCAGCATTCTCTGAACCCGAACCTAAGCCTTCTGCTCCCTGGGATCTAAGGCACGGGAGAAGGTCAGAGCAGTTCCCCTCGTAGAAATGGCTGGGATCCCTGCCTACCCCATCCCCAGCCTCCCAGAAAGACCACCAGCTGCAACTGTCCCAGGGACACCTGACCATCCTTTCCCATAAAATCCTAAGATAGACTCACTTTCTTAATGTTGCTGGTATATTGTTTCATTGCAATTTTCTCCACTGTACTTTCAAAACCAAAGAACGATTTAATATCTAAACTTGCAGACTGTTCAAAACAAGTCCAATCTTCATTTTCGGGGTGAACCTGCAGATAAATGAGAAAACAGTCCATTAACTCACTGACAACCAAGAATATGATCTGCTCCGTCCACTGGTCACAAGACACATGCTTTACTGATAATATGATCACCAAATGGAAACACTACAAAGAGGTTCAAAGTCAGGAAAAGAGCAAAATAAGATTTCTAAAATATTCTATGAATTACTTTACAATGAAAGCGTCACTGTCATTCTTGGTTCACTCATTTATTCGCCGTATTTACTGAGCAGCGTTCTCTGTGGTAAACAAGACAAAGATCCCTGGCTTCTGAAGCTGACAGTCTCACAGAAGAAGAAAGACAATTGGCCACAACGTAACAGGCAAGAAACTATCACTGCTGGAGAATAATTGTTATGGGGAAAGAAAATATGGAGCAGGGTTGAAACTGGCGGGGTGCAGGCTGCAGAGTTACATGGGGTGTTCGGGGCTCTTCGTCAAGGGGAGATCTGAGCAAGGATGAAGGAGGTGGGGGCGGGAGCCAAGCAGAGGACTGGGGCAGAAGCTCCTGGCAGAGGGAGCACCTGGGGCAAAGGTCCCCAGGGAGCACGCCTATGTGACCAGGACAGCCAGAGGTGCGGGCTTGTACACAAGGCAGGCCGGCTGGCAGAGGTATGACCTCTGAGTGCAATGCGGAGCCACTGCTGGCTCTGAGACAGAGACATGATCTGACACAGTTGGGGGATCACTCAGGACTCAGTGTGGATATTCTGCAGGAGGGTTAGGGAGAAGCAGAGACCTGGGAAGTTATTCTAACAATCTGGTAGGAGAAGTTCTGGAAACGCTGGTAAGAGTGCAGCTGTAGGCAGATTAATGCTCTCGGCACCCTGCTCAGAGGTCACGGTTTCGTGGGTCCTTCAATACGTCTCTAAAGTGTGGGCAGGGGCCAGCAACGCAGCAGCACAGTGAAACAATCTTCACTCACAGCTCAAGGCACCACTTGGCCGCCTCCACTCTGAGTAAACGCTTGCTGCCTGCTGCCCCGCTGCGGGAAGATGAGTGAGTGTCTGACGAAGAAGCCCCCAGACCCAGTGCGCGGCGTGGAGCGAGGCAGGGGTGCTCGCCGACGGCGGTACTCACGGTGTAGCAGCAGTGCTCCTTAATGATGACCCGATTCGCAAACGTCTCGTTATGAGCCTCAATGTGCAAAGTACGTTCCCGAGAATTCAGTGAGTTCTTCTGGATGAAATAAACATAGTCAACTCCTGCGATCTTTAAAAAAGAAAGAGAAAGAACGTATTAGTACCACCTGACTGCAGGAGCAGCCGTATGCAGGGTTCTCTTTGGCTGGGCGCCTCCTCGGGCCTGGGTCACCTACCTTTTTCAGCAGCCTGGGTGCGTCTATGTCCAGCTTGCAGCGTCTTTCTATGACGTGAATTGCCCCGTCCTCACTCCGGAACTCATTCACAGTGTCACTGTCCACAAACATCGGGATCAGTGGACACGTAGGAAACCTCCTTTCGTAGGCCTGGGGACAGTGGGGAAAAGAGGAACTGACAGTTTCTCACGGACATTCTCCCATGTAAAAGCATCTCTTACGCCTCCATCTTCACACCCTCAGCTTCCACTAAGAAAGAGGGACTATCCGTTTTCTCTGGTCAGGGACTGGATGCTCAGCACAGTGAAGAGGCCAGTTCTCCCCATGTGGATACAGAGGTTTCACATAAGTCCATCCAAATCCCAGCTAGGCTGTTATTTGTAACTACAGACAGGGTTATTTTAAAATTTATATGGAAAGGCGAAAAAGCTAGAACAATTCTGAAAAGGAGTGAACTGGGAGGAATCGCTGTGTCCGGTACTCAGGCTCACTCTACAAGCCACAGCGAGGCAGACCGTGCGGAGCTCAGAGACACTCGCAGACCAGTGGGCAGCGCGGACAGTTATACACGGACTCTGACAAAGGTGCAGAAGCCATTCAAGGGCGGAAGAATAGCCCCTTCAACAGCAGGGGTGGGGAGGAGGGAACTCGGCCATGTGACTAGAGGCACCTTTCTAGAAACTTCACGTGAGAATCAGTACACAATGGTCTCGAGGGGGTTGCAAAACCCATGTGGAGACAATTATACTTATTTTCACAATGTTTTTACTATGGAGGTTGAACTCCCTTCCTCCACTCAAACAGTATACTCTGGATCCCATGACTGCTATAACCTGGATAAATCAAACAATATCTGTCTCTTAATGCATTTTATAATAAACAACATTTAAGAAGTTTATTCAGTTGCTCAGATCGCACCACGGATAAGTCTCCATGAGGCCCTCAGACGCAGGAGTGCGCAGCACTGCGCAGGAGGACGATCACAGGGAAAACGCTGACTAGCGTTTGTCCTGACACCGAACACTGAAAACTGCCTAAACGGACTTCTCAATTGTACTACATAAAACCCTGACTTTTACATTCCAGCACTATGACGCACTAAGAAACTGAGAGTACAGGGCTTCAAACAAAACAATTCTTTCTAAGTTACACAAGGACAAGCAAGCACTTACCAAAAAACAACCTCAGCTAGGCTCTCTCCTATCTAAGTACCTACTGGATCATTTTCAAAATACCCACAACATCCTTTAAATCCCCAAAAGACAGAGAGCACAGGCATCACTCACACAGCCTAGCCCTGAATCCAAAACACAGTAAAAACTTTCCATTCCCTGCAGATGGAGCCGTCCCTGTAGACTCACATTCACGGACACTCGCTTCTGCCTTGGCTGCCCCAACCAGGTGGCACCTAAGGTATGCAGGCTACTGAGCAATTGGCCCAGGGAACCAGCAAGTTTCTCTCCAAAACTCTGTGAGTATAAAAGGTGGTCAGCAAGCCGCTGCATTCCTCCTGTGCCTGCCACCAGGGGCATTATCCAGAGTCCTGTATCCCCAGGAGAACAAGGACCTTCCCCGAGGCCTGAAACAAGAATGCTGTTCTTAACATCTGTTGGAATATGGCGTAAAAGGTTACTAAGTAAACCATGAACCAGCCTGCTTCTGCGCTCACGCTCACTTGCCGCGCTGTCTTTCAGAGACCTGTAGGGCTAATGAATTCCGCACACTGTCAGCACAGAAAACCCTCCCTTCCTAGAGAGGTACGGAAAAGGAAGGCTGTGCAGAGCTGACCTCACTCTAATCTTTGAAATCCTTATCGGTACCAGTCCCCTCGATTTCCAGCAGGCACTACAATGTATGAAGTTTCTGCAGCCTCTGAAAACAGAAACATCCCAATCATATTAGAAATATTAATACACATTCCGGCTCTTTCCATAGGAAGGACCAAGGCGCAGCACCACCTCAGCAGCATCCAGATCTTGGTTTCTGAATACCACTCTCTACTAAGAAGGGCCCTCTTGGAGAAACGGCTGATTACAAGTCTGGAGCAAGGAAAGGTCGAGGGGAGCCTGAAGTGTCTGTTACCAGAAAACGACATGTCCAAGGCCACAGGAACCAACCTGAATGGGGCTCCACTCACCAATTCTGGGATAATTTGAGCACCAGAGAGAAAAAAGGTGGTAAAGCCCTACAAACCATAGTGATACTCCAGGAAAATGGGCGGGAGGAGGTTTTGCAGAAACTGTCCCCTAATGGCCACACAAAGGAGCAACAGAACCGGGAAGTCACTGTTCACAAGTGGTCCAGACAAGGGTCAGCTACGGCTGCTGCTGAACTGAACGGTGGCTATGGAGGAGACGCCACCATTTCCAATCACCACCCTGCATATTATGACAAAGAAAAGGGGCAGTTACAAAGGGACACAGGTGCCTCTATAATGGAAAGATCTAGCAGACATCACCTTCATCAAACGCCGGGCTTTAGGACAACTGACAGCCTGATGTGAGGTCACGGGACCACACACAACCGATGTCCTCACAGCAAAAGTGAGGAGATAATCAGACAAATCCAGGTTACGGAACATTCCGCAAAACAACCAGCTGGGGCTCTCAGAAAAGAGTGTATCTCGGAGATGAACTAAAAGCAGGAACGGTCTAGAATGAAGGCAGTGAAGGCAACAGAGCTAGCAAATGAGATGCTGCACGGCTCTTGCGGCGAAATAAAAATCACCACAAAGAACGTTCACAGAGATGCGAGCGTGCGTCACACAGTGAATAGTTTAGTCTATCGGTGTGAAACTTCTTGGGTGTGGCAATGACTTATCCAGGAGAGAGTTATGATAACAGCAGGTTACTTTCAAATGGTTCTGCAAAGAAATGGGGTGTGTGTGGGTGTGTGTGAGAGAGAGAGAGAGAGAGAGAGAGAGAGAAAGAGAGAGAGAGAGAGAAAGCAATGTGGTAATTCAACTGGCATGTAGACAGGAGCTCACTCCGTCAACTTTTTATAAATAGAAATTTCTCAAAATAAAAAGTTGGGGAAAATGTTAAGAAAAGGTAACCCAGGGGAGGGGGGAAGTCCACACATAAACTAATTAACTGATTAAATATGACACTGTCACATTTTATACATGAAAATTTATACAGATTTTAGTTTCACGAAGCTCTGAGACCAAGGGGGCCAGCCAGGTGTGCCGTTCAGCAGGGACCTGCACCTTCTCGCAGGGCCACCTGCCAGCCAGCTCACTGTAGCTCTGATGAGGTGCCAGCCAAGAGTCCAAGCTTCTGGGTTTTCAAGAGAAGCCAGCAACCTGGGTTTTTAGGTGAAGCTTCCCTATTTTGCAAACTCTGTTTGGGCCACAGAGCGCACATCAGCAGGCCTCACAATTTTACCTCTGCGCTGAGAACTCTCTAAAAGAGGAGCCCATGTTCAGCTCCCACAGGATCCAATCACAGCATCAGGAGATAATTTCCAAACGTCTTCTCATTTTTCACAAACTATCTGCAATGTTATCACGTCATTTCCTAATCATGCTCAACATTTATGAAATCAAGAAAAGGCCAAACACAATGAACTCGCCCAGGAGTGATTTGGTCAGCGGGGAAATGTTCTTTGCTTGGAGTCATTTGCTCAGTCTCTCTGTGCAGCACAGCGAGTGTCTCAACAGTAAGAACGAGACTAGGGCTCCCCACCTGCGCAGAGAGGAGAGCGGCCTTCTGGGTAACTCGCTTCCTCCCACCTTCCTTCGCCCACTCTTCCTCTTTCAAAAGGGATCTCTGAACCGGCAATTTGGAAGCTTGGCAACAGTGCCTTCAGTTTTTTGCCAACCTTTGCATGTAACTTTGACATTAAAAGCTTGTACTGTGCGAAAAAAACCCATCTTTTAGCAAAGACATTTCAACTTCAGAATTACTGAGCTTAATATGCATCCTGCCAGGAAAACCCATTTAGAAGTAGTTCCATTTAAAGAACCTACCTTTAAACTGAACTATGTTCACATCAATTTAGCCAACAAGCTAAGCCAGCTGCTTTCCATATAACCACCCGGAGAGTCTAGGGCACTAGACATGACCATCAACTCACTTATAAGCCACTCTGGCTTTGCTCTGGGAAATCAGTACATGAAAAGCTAGCAATGCCTTCAGTCTCTCTTACAAGTTGCCAGTGGCTCAAAGAAACAATACAACATATCAAGAAAATGTGGCAAGTTGACAAAAGTCTCAGTTAAAATTCTGTAATTTGTTTTGTATTTTAAATTAAATAATACATCACATGACCAAGACAATCATAATTTATGAAAAAAACACACAAGAAAAAACAACACATTTCTGGCATCAGTAAATTTGTTAAAAAAAAAAAAAAAAAAAGAGCGGCCTCTGTCTGGGCTCACAGCAATCCTAAAGCTAATTTAAGAGTAACCATTAGTTAATTTTCTCAAGGACAGCTTACTGAGGTGGCTCAAAGGCTCTTTGAAGAGATTCTGGTGGCAGAGGGACCACCATTAGGCCACACACACATCCCTGCCTCTGGAAGCCCTACCCCACACCCCACAGGCAAGCTCCCTTCCTGTACAACTCTCTCTACTCATCCCTCCCCTCTCTTGGATCCAAAATTCACAGATCTAGTTTTGTTTTCTGCTGGAATATAACTTTAGTAACTGCTTTTCTGACAGTCTGAAAAGTATCCATTTATTTTCTAGTTTACAAATATTAATACAGATTTTAAAATAAATTATAGATTTTACTCAATTCTAACAGATCCAAAATCTTAGAAATGAAATCTACAGAATGAAAAAGTATTACCTTTTTTTAAAAGCCAATGTTTTCTGCTGCAATATATATAAATAAATCATGGTATATCCAGCCAATGGAACGTTCGTTAGCGATACAACATAATGAACTATGTATTCATGCACACATGAATGAATCCAAAATAACTATGGTGAATCGGAGAGACTGGGCAAAGAGAAAGAGAGGACGTATGATTCTATTTCGGTAAAATTCTAAGACAAACTAATGTATAGTAAGAGAAATCACTGGTTGCCTACAGGTGGAGGTGTATTAGGAGTGGGTAGAAGAAAGTACAATGGGGCAGAAAGAACTTTTGGGGTGGCCCTGGCCAGTGTGGCTTAGTGGTTAGAGCGTCGGCCTGCATACCAAAGGCTCGAAAGGTCAATTCCCAGTCAAGGGCACGTACCTGGGTTGTAGGTTGGATCCCTGGCCCCGGTCAGGGCGCGTGCAGGAGGCAACCGATCGATGCGTCTCTCTCATCCGTGTTTCTCTCTCTCCTCCTCCCCCTCTCCCTAAAAATCAATGGAAAAAACTTCCTCGGGGAGGAGTAGCAACATAAGTGTGGCCACTGTTCCATGAGCACATGAGCTTCTCAGGGGGAAAAAGGGACAAAGGCTAAAGACACTGCCACCCACAGTCCAGGAACCAACGAGGCTACGCACAGAACAGAAAGGGAACCTTCCTAAAAGAAACAGCTTCAGAAACTAACATTTTTCATTTGACGTTTATCTTTTTTACTATACTTTGAAAATGCACCCCCAAAAACTGCATGTGTTCACCAGACTAAAATGATAATTACATTCCTCATGGCCCTAAAAACATGAGATATAAGCCTCATGAGGCTTTGTTGAAAACCAATTATTTTGTTTATTATTAGCCAACTTAAAAAAAAAGGAACTAGTTGTAAATAATATCATAGAGGTCTCCTTCCTTCTATATGGGAAAGAAAAGAGATAGAGATAGAAATGACCTTATTTCAACTTAGGTATTAAAAGTAAAATATTCCCTTTGTAGTATGAAATAAATACAAGAAATGTATGACTGGTTCGTTACGTAACTGTCAGTCAGCCGCGTGCTCAGTGCTGGGAGCAGACAGCATGGCCCCGGAGCCCTCACAATGAGGGGGGCTGAGTGACCGCTGGCCTGACAGGTTCCGGTTGCAGGTAGCCTGCGGGCTTCGTGTTAATGGTATTAACATTTTCCACAGAGAGGAGAAACAATACACTGGGAAGGGAAAGACCTCCTGTCAGGAAACTAATCGCTCGGCTCCCATCCTGGCCGGAATACATGTAAACATTAGCCTGCTGTTCCCACAGGCCTGGGAGCTCAGCTACTATTCTAAGGACAAAGCCTTCCCAGGTGACCTCGCTGGCGGCCCACCACGGCCGCACCCTGCACCAGCCCCTAGACGGGCCAGTGCAAGCTCAGCCAGCGGGGCTGGCCCCCCCGTTAGCACGCCTGATTCAACAGTGTCCTTCCCTCCACTCCCGGAGCACTGTCACTTAGGGCTAAGGCACAACTAGGCACAGAGCAGAGCCACGGGAGAGCCCGAGTGCCAAGAGGCCTGGCCTCGCCTTGAACGCCAGGCTCCTATCCAACCCTTCTGTGAGCCACCAAAGATGGGGTACTGCGGGGGAAGGTCTTCTCCCCAGCAGGCAACCAGGTCACAGGCAGATCAGCGGGAGAGTGGGGTTGGGGAAGAGAAATGGGGAGAATTCTAAAGCGAAGGCTACAAACTGGCCCTGTCCAGTTAGGAAACCAGGTCTGAGCACAGCTGGCTGACTGCAACGATCGGTGTGTCTGGAGGCGGGCAGCCGCAGGCGGGCTGTGGGACCCGGGCAGTCTGCGCCGTGAGCAGGTGAGGCGGCAGGTCAGGGACGGTCACTGCATCGGCAATTCAAACCTGTTTCCTCATTTGTAAAGCAGGCAAGACAGAAGTCTACAAAAGGGTCAAGCTTCCAGTTACAAGTAAGTCCTGGGGATGTGATGTACAGCATGGTGACTACAGTCAACAATACTGTACATTTGAAAGTTGCTAAGAGTAAATCTTGAAAGTTATCACACACACGCAAATGTGTACCTATGTGCGGTGATGGTGTTAACTAAATTCGTAGTGATCGTTTCACAACATGTCAAATCATTATGTTGTACACCTTAAACTAATCCAAACTTACATGTCGACTGTATCTCAATAAAGCTGGGGAGAGAGCCCACCCCACAGTCGGTGCGCAGTGAGTGAGACACTGGCACGGAAGCACTTCATGAGTGCTCGCCATTCCCAGACCTTTAGAATTTCTCTAAGTGTTTCGTAAATGGTGGCTCCTCAGCAGGACCCATCTATCCCCAGGGGCCTGGGGCACCAGGCCTCCCACTGGACTGCATGCTGGGCAAGAGCAGAGCCCACAGGCACGGTTCAGTTGCAGCAAGCTGATGCCCCAGAAAGCCGCTCCAGGAGGTAAGGCCTCTGAAGGCAGAACCTGTTAATTTAGAATCATTTCCCACCCCCTATGGCATCCAGACCTACTCTGCTTCCTGTGTACACGACCGACATTTTCAAACTGAATGGCTCTACAAGTTCTAAACTGTTAAAGACCCGATACAGTTGTATTTAAGGCCTATTTACAAAGGACTCAAAAATTTCCTTCACGAAAAGAAAACAAGACCAGGAGAATCACAAACGTAAAAGACTTTTCCACTGCTGAAAAAGCAGTCAGCGTGTGTGCACTGTGTTAATCTCCAAGGATCAGCCAGACCTGGAAGCTGAAAACAGACATCCCTACTTTCCACTCTCACTTCACCATCAAAGCTCAATGAAAACGACTATAAGACTATCCCTGCTCATTCACGGAACAGAAGGGTTGCCCATTAAATCAGCTGAGCCAACCAGCCTCTCAAGAGAAGCACAGAGAGTAACACGAGAACCTTTATCTCTTCCCCCGACCTCTGGTTGGGTTTCAAACAGAACCTGATCTAAGGACCTGGCTGACTAGGGCTAATCAAAGCAAGCAAATCCTCTAACTCAGAGAAACTGCTTATAAAGCTTGACCACCACACAAACCCCTTTCAAAAGAGAAGTTTCCTTGGACCTTTAGTGTTGACCAGTTATTTTTATTATAATGTTAAACAGACTAGGTAAAACTCATACAACAGTAAAACGAACAGCACACATTTAACGGGAAGGATGAGTTTGCTGCAGACGAGTCGTCACCGTGTACAGAGCTGATGGGCCTCACAGCTGCTCTCAGGCTTGGCAGGCCCAGGCCAAGACAGGCGCCACTGACTCACTCGCCCACCTCTTCTCTGTTTAAACCTTCATTTGTACAGTTCCCTGTGTGCAAAGTAACTCAGCCTATACTTGCCCAGCACAACATTTATATATCAACTCCACCTCTACTCTCCTTGCATTCACTTTCAACCATTAAAGTGGTATCATTTGGTGGCCAAAAAATAAACATGAAAGCAAACCACATACTGTCTGATGGCTTAGCTCTAAATATGATAGGCGTCCAGATCTCCACGTGTCTATATATGTTTTCTATTGCAAAAATAAAAGCATTAACCCACCCCCATCAGAGAAGTCAAGGACACTAGCTGGAAAACCCAGAGGCATGCACATCTCTAAGGAGATCTTGATACTTAAGACACCTTGTCAATAAGCCTCGAAGGTCAAATCTTTCAGGCCAGTTTCTTAAAGCCCCAGGCAAACAAGACAGTTGGGAGTGCTTTGAAAGGTCTGTCTTCTCTGAGCTTTTCATAGGCTTGCATCTTTAAAGCAACTATAGAACTGACCCAGGATCCAATGAGATCCACAACATGCCATGATTTTCCAAAACCATTCCTTACCCATAAAATTTTTGTCTAATAAAGAGCAAACTTCATGTGACAACACACACAGCAGTTTCACATACTCCTCTTCACATCGAGTGGACTTGGAAGAGAGCTGTTTTACTTTCCAGTGTAAAAAATAAACTCGTGGACTTCAGAAGAGCATTTGGTGTCCCAGGGAATTGCAGCTGTCAGCTCTTAAAGCTGCCATGTGTTTGCCCACATAAAAGAATGTAATGAGCTATGGAAATATTATCTGGCTTTGTGAAACAGAATAAAAACTGCACTGTCAATGGGCTGACAGTGGGAGTTGGTTTAATCCATGAGGAAAATATCGATCATGTACCACTGTTTCACCACCTCATATATAAACTGTACCTCAGACCATGAGGCGCTGGTTCTACTTCCTCTGCCACTGCCCTTCCCAGGTGGCAGAAGCCCACATTTGGCTCCAGCGGATCACCCCTTAGCGCTCATTCTATACCTGCCTTTAGATGCTGTTCTCTTTATTAAGAAACACGGCAATCATGAGATGTAAATTAAAGATATATTCTGACTAGATGGAATAAATACATGGTTGAATTCCTCAAGGAATATGTCTTTTAGATCTGAAATCTATCAAATAAATAAATAAATAAACCTAAAGAAATATGCAATTATTTTTGGTTGGCATTATAGTTAAAAACTAGATGTTAAAAATGTATAGTAAACATAATGGCCCCAAAGTGGAAGCAACCCAGGTGTCTACTGACCGATGAATAGATACACAAAATGTGATAAACACATACAAAATGAATTATTCAGCCTTTAAAAAAGAAGGGACTTCTGACACACACAACATGAACAGGAAAGACATTACGCTAAGTGGAGTAAGCACGTCACAAAGGATAAATATTGTGTGATTCCTCTTTCATAAGGAACAGTCACAGTCATAGTCAGAGACAGAGGAGAAAAGGGGGGGAGGTGTTTGCTGGGGGCAGGGGGATGGGAATTGGTGTTCAGTGGGGACAGGCTTTCTGTTTGGGAAGGTGATAATATCCTGGAGATGGAAGGCGGCGACAGCTACACAGTCATGTGAATGTATTTGTTAACACTGAACTGTACACTTAGAAATGGTTAAAATTGTAAATTGTATTCTATGTATATTTTATAACAATAAAAAAATAGAATACAAATCTACTCCACCTGAAAATGAGGGAATGAAGTCATACAAATAATTGAGATAAGTCCAAGGACACACAGACTTGTGCGTATAGCGTTGGTATCACCAACTAAACTCAAGAATAGCAGTCTGGAGAAGCACAGAAAACAAGCCAACCGACTCCTTCAGCAGATGGTAAACCCTTCGAAAGGAAGCACAATGTAAAGAATCTGTTCTTTTCAAACACTTTTTAAGAAGCTCTAACTGAAACTAACCTCCTTTCTTCCTATTCCATCAGCCACAAATTCAAATTGAGGAGAACTGAACTCGTGGTCTCAGACCTGAGGAGGCACCGGGCTCACGGGGGGCTGAGAAACCGAACTGCTAGGTGCACCCCAAGAAATCCCATTCAGCGAGAAGCAGAGTTCAGGACTGCTGGAAGGTGCGTCCTAAACCAGCTCTGTGCGTAACAAAAGTAAATGACGGTAACAGGTGTCTGGGGCAGAGCTTTCTAATTTTAACAGCATAAACCCTGCAATACAGCCAGCGAGCTCTTAAATCAATGTACTCCTTAAAATATGCACCTTGTGGATTTTAGTCTGGACTTGGTTTTTAAAACATACACAGGCATTGAACTAGGGGAAGGAAAAGAAACACATATTTTATGATTAGGACTACCTGGTATCTGGTGGGATAACTTACTCATTAAGACAAGAGAGTCATGTAACAACCAGCCTCTCGGGTTTAAACCTACAGACACCTCAAAAAGAAAAATTAGGAAGGATACTATCCTATCAGAGTGAAAATTTTCAATGAACTTTATGTAGCATAGGAGAACCAGGAAAACCGAATTTTTAAACCCTAGCTATTCATTACCATGGGAGAAGAGCCCCTCACAGCACCCGGTGGCACGTAAGCCAGGCCCGTTTTTCAGTCAGCTGGAGTCCCAGTTCACGGGACAAAAATGTGCTTCACTCACAAAACATCATCTGCAGCAGATTCCTTCCCAGCACGATTTAACTGCAAGTAGGAAAAACCTCTAACCGAAAGGGTACATTCCAGCGAGACCCTCCGCCAGATCATCATGGTCAGAAGTGAGGTGCGGGCAACAAAGGCACACACTCCGACACTCACTGGCTCTGTAGACTATTTTTCAGGGCTTACTAAGTGCCCAGGTAAAAGCAAGACGGTTTGATCCCCACCCTCCAGACACTTGCACGGAGGGCAAGTCAACAAGCCTAGCGACCTCGACGAGGCAGTGACAGTGAGCAGCAGAGCACAGAGCGAGAATTCCAACTAGGAGAACGGACCTGACCAGGTAATCTGAGCAGTTAGACAGGTGAGCAAGAGGGGAAGGTATCCCCAGCAGGTTGGTGTAAAGACATGGAGGCCACGAGAAATCATGGTGAACTCAGGACACTGCCCGGAATCCCACATAACTAGGTGGTGGAGCAGGCGGGGGGCCCTGCAGGTGGTCTGCAGTAGTAGAGAAAGGTAGGAGGCAGATGGGAAGGGACCTGGGGACCAAGCCCAAGAATCTGAACTTCATCTTGAAGGTAAGGTGTAGCCACCTAAGAATTTTAAAGGAGCAAGTGGCATGTTCAGATTTACCATGGAGAGCCTCTGGGGCAGCAGCTGAGAAAGAATGGGCGGGTGAGGTGAGGCTGGGGCTCAGAGTCCAGGGGCTGCTCCAGGGACAGGAGCCATGAGGGGCCACCTGAGACAGCAACACCTTCAGAGGGGCCGGGCCAATTCAAGGACAATCCAGAGGACATTCTGGCCGCCACTGCAGCTGAGGGTCAGGAGGGACGGCTGCCAAGGAAGCCAGGTTTCTGATCTGAGGGCAGCCACGTGATGGAGGCCTCTGTCAGAAGGGGCAGCTTAGAGAAGATGGAGCTTGTGAGTGGCATCTTATTGGTTTTTGTTTTTGTGTTTGTTCTCTGCTGAGGTGTGTTCTTTGTGCGGGCAGGAGGGGTGGAACCCTTTCAGATGTACTCAGTCTGCCTCGGAGCAGTCTAATGGAGATGTCCTTGCAGGCAGCTAGATAGGAGTCTAGAAGACCCGAGGACCATAGGCTGAGGAAAAAGCTCTGAGATTCTCACTGCATAAAGTGACAGCTGAAGCTGCAGGTTTGAATGAGGCAGCCCAGGAAGTGAGGCAGGTGAGAGTGCAGAGTTATTTCTAAAATAGCATGAACTATCCATTACAACATCTCTTACGGCCAGAAAACACAAAATATACACCCGGAGGTCCCAAAACAGCAGCAGTCATCAGAGAAAGTCCACCTGTACCCAAGGCAAGGAGGCAGGTGGGCAGAGAAAGGAAAGCAAGAGCAATCAGAGGGGAGGCAGAGGCCTGAGAGGAGGCGAGCTACCGTGCAGCCATCTAATCAAACACGTACATTTACAAACTGGATGCTTATTGCATCCAGAGCTGAAAATGTGCACAATGTACATGCTAGTGCACAACCGTGCGGGAGATCTTTGAAACACAGATGGCAGGCTTTTTAGTGGAAAGGGGACTCAGTACATATCAAGATACATATAACAACTATCTTATATGGAGAAATAATGCCACATACATAAAAACTTTTCTAAAAAAAAAGGCTAGCAGTCTTAACATTAAATTGTACCTCTCAAGAGAATTACAATGCAGCTTATGCATTGTTATAACGTGTAAAATTACTCCCCTAGAAATATACGAAACTCTGTTTCACTCTTGTACAGGTTAAAAATCAAGAAAGAAGGGATCGATTATGACCATGGCCAACCAAAACCCGCTCTTCAGGGAACCATGTGGGAGCCTCCGTGGGAGCCAGACATCCCCACGGGCCGTGACTGGCTGAGCGAAGGAATGGAAGACAGTGCCAGAGTCGC
Source organism: Miniopterus schreibersii (assembly GCF_964146895.1). NCBI lineage: Eukaryota > Metazoa > Chordata > Mammalia > Chiroptera > Miniopteridae > Miniopterus > Miniopterus schreibersii. Next base: position 2,682,686 of record NC_138116.1, read on the forward strand.
TCTATTATACCATTGCCCCTCCTCAATGAAAAAAAATAAAGCAATGTGAAGTAAACACTGGGACTTCCTGTCATACAAGCACATCGGAAAAGTGGCAAATGACACAACACAGCAATCACTGAAGACTTAACAAGGGCTCTGGGTTCTTTCTGATTCTGGAACAAAAAAGATTACATCATTTTCAGATTACAAATACTTTCTAACAATGCAAAAAAAAAGTATACTGCCTTAAAACAAAAGCAACTTAAAACTGAGTTCGTTTTAAAAGATTGGGGGAGTGGTTTTGAATTTCAGATTCTTCTGAAATCCATGCATAAAATCAGCGGGGCAAACGTCACCATTCTGAAAATAGTAATGTAAGAAAAATACGGAAGTCCAACAGCAGACAATCAAATGCCTCTTTATTAAGCCTAGTCCCTGCAGAGGAGGCCGTCCCAACCTTGGCTGCAAACTACAGAGGTTGCATCAAGCTCTGAAAATCAGAGCGAACATTTTGGGAAACACAACGTACCAGTGATGGTGCCCCCCACGCTGCCCCTCAACCCCCGCCCCACGCCAGCTGCCTTTCTGCCTCCACTGCCAGGCAAGTCATTCCCAGACTGGCCAGTAACCTGGATCCTAGATCCAGGGGAGAGATGACCAGATCGTCTCTCTAGAAGCTGAACTAGGAAACATGACAAGAACTGGCCACTTAGAAACTGAAAGAATGCAAACAAGAAATGCCACAAAGTTGAACTGGGGCCACAGGGCTTGACCAGCTAGCTGACAGGGCACGTGGGCTGACACCCCAGGGGAGGGAACACCAGGAGTGAGCAGAGCGGCCAGCTCGTGGTGGGGAGAGAGGCTCGGACAGACACATAGAGGCCCAAGAGGTAAAGTTCCAGGGACAGCTGCTGCAAGGCCCCAGCACTGCAGGAACCCAGCCCATCCCAGCTGCATTCCTGCATTTCTGCACCAGTCTTATCCCTGTTCCAACAAGAGGCCTCCCCGGGCTGAGCTCACTGGAGTGGTCTTTGCTCCTACAGCCAAAAGCCAAACCAGCACACGGGACCGTGCAAACAGGAAACAAGCTGCTCAATGCGCCATTACCGTAAAACACTGAACAGTTCTGGCATTTAAGGGAAATAGAGAACTAAAAACCACCACCTCACAAAGAAACAAAGAAACAAACAAAAGCCTCACCCTGACAGAGGGGCACAGGGGAACTCTCTGAGGGGACTGGACGGGCAGAGAGGGTCTGATCCTGGCAGAGGTGTGGTCACTCTGTTGTCAAAACAGATCAAACTGTACACCTACCACATGACCACTTCACTCCAAGTAAATTATACCTCAATTAAAAAAACAAGCTCCCTAAATCTAAATTATTCCCTTGAGAGCGCTTGAGTTTTTGTTTTGTGTTTTTAAAACTAGATTGATCTGGATAAACCTCACAAACGATGAAGAGCAGAGGCCAGATACTAAAACACCTGAGTCTTCTGGGGCCCATATATTGTGACTCCTGACTGTGGTTCAATCTGACTCTTTCCTCCGGGTGCATGTTCATGACGGAAGCATTTCCTGTGTGTGTTATACAATAACAGTAACACGGAAGAGAAAGGAAGGGCAAGAATACCCTAAGGTAATCTAAAAGTGACTGGAAATGGGTTTGTTTTGTTTTGCATCTAAATGAAATACTTATTTTCAGCCAAACTCTTTGGGTAAATAACAAAGACTTTAGTGACCCCGTTATTGGAATTCTAATATGACTCATGAATTTGATATTAAGGGCAAAAACTAATTCAGCAGAATTACCAGAATAACATAAATTAAGCTCCATCCTATGGTGCCCAGTTCTAGGTAAAATGAATCACCCATGGCCACAGCTCTTCCAAAAGGGCAACAGAGGGGAAAACCACACTCCATACCCCTGTTCTACTCTAACAATCACAAAACAGCAAAATCCACAAGAAGAGCATTAGTCAGAATCCCACTTCTGTGTTTTCAAAAGGAGAATTAACTCAAACTCAGACATCACCCTGAGGGGCATGTTTAAAAAAACAAACATGCAAATTTTGATTTTCAGAGACTTAAGAGTTTCAAAACATTTCACAGAATCTAGATACAGTTCATAAGCATAAAAAAAAAGTCCGAATGGAGCAATGGAGACAAATAATAAAATAAACATCAATTTATAGATCATCAAATCCAAATACTCAAAATACATAAGAAGCCAAAGAGTAAACTGGAAAGTTAAGTACTTACAGCCATAATTAACTCAAAGGGGTGTTTATACACCCTCACTGGGGACTGGTATTTTTGCACCATGATTGTAATATAACTGCAATCTTCTCACACCTGCAAAACACAAACATATGTGACAAATAACCATGACGCGGAAAAAATTACGTCTGCATATACACATCACACTATAGTCTAAGGGTAGAGAGAAACCTCAACAGGCCACAATTCTATGCACACGAAAACCAAAAGATGACAGCCAAGGGCAGGGGGAGGTAGTAAGACAGTAAGAGAAGGTGAAGGAAGCCCAAGTGGAATGAGGGGAAGAGCCCTGGTCTGAGGCCTGAAGGGCTCCGTTCCTATCTCGCCTTGCAGGGCCTCTCCAAGGCCTGCCCTGGGTTAGAGTAATTTCCAGCAGTGAAATGTTATGATCTGATTATTCTGATAACCGATACAAATAGTTCTTGAATTGTTTTCTCTTAGACAACTTCTACTAGAAGCCAAATAAAAATGGTGGCCCTTTAAGATATTAAGTGAGGGAGGGGGAGAGCACACAGAAATTTAAGGGTGGGAAACAAAATTTTAAAAATATATACCACTGTTATCTCAAATGGAGGAGCACTCTTCAAGAGCTAGCTTCACGGGAAACCTGTCAATCCCCACTTTCGAGGCGCACAGACGACTTCAGAGACCTGTCTTCAAATGGCAGACACACCAAGAGCTCTGGCCACAGGCTCCTCTGACGTTTCCAGCCCCAAACAGCTGTAACATCGGTAAGTAATCAAGTAAATGCTGGCGCCTACTTCACATGTCAAGAAATTCAGGCTCCCGTCCCCGGGCCCGCAGGGGTTTTCCTGAAAGCACACTTTTCATCTGGAGTCCCTCAGTTGTGACTTTACTCCCCTATTCAACAGCGAGAAAGAAAAATAAACCCAAAGCACCTACCTGTCCAGCAGAGGATGATCATTAAGAATGTTTTTTTTATGCTGGGTATGGCAAGAGGATATTCAAAAGCAGAAGGGGAATATCCTCAAGGAGCCCAAAGTCTAGATGCAAAAAAAAAAAAAATTTGAATTACAAAGACTTCATTTCTGAAGATTCCTATCTACGATATTGCACTTAAACGGGTCTGGACCATCCTCTGGTACGTTTGTCCGGCATCCCCCGTGGCAGGAACCGGCTAGGCTCTGGTAGAAACGGGCACGATCCATCCCACACCCCGAAAACTGCTCAAGATTAATGAGTGACCTCAGGCAAGTCATTTGACTTCCCTCGGATGCAGTTTCACCCCCATAAAATGAGATTTGTGGTGAGATAATCTTGAAAGATTTCCAGTTCTAAAATCACGAGACTCGGGGCCAAACTCCTCGAGTCTCCACCACGCTCGGGGGGCAGCGTCGTGACCCCCGGCGCGGGGCTGGCGGGTCGGGGCGCTGGCAGCGCGTTCTATTCAGCTGGTGCACAGCTGGGATTCCATCACCTTCTTGAAATGGAACCGGGGGGATTATTTTAGGGTGCCTCCGGACGAGGAGGAGGGTGCTATCGGGGGTAAAAATCAGTGCGGGGGTGAAAAGAGCAGAGCGCTCGGCTGAGGCACTGTGACATCCACCGGGACCCCCGGCGACTGCCCAGGGCCCTGCCAGCTCCCAGGCTTCTGAGCTGCTGCCAGGACGCAGCGCCCGATACCCGGGTCCAGGGGCACGTCCGACGTGGGAGTCCGGAGGTACCTCGGCCAAGCGGCATCCCGGCCCTGGGCAGCCTCTGGGGCACGACCATTGGGTCCTTAAAAAACAAGCCAACGGTCTGACCCGGCGAGTCCATCCCGACCGGGCGCGAAGGGCCCCGGGTCAAGGGCTGCAGCGCGGCGGCCCCGGCAAGCCCGGGAGGTGCGCCAGGGACGGGCTCGGCCCCCCAACTCTGCGGCCCGCAAGGAGGGGTCGCGGCCAGGCCCGGCGGGCGGGCGGGGTGGGGGCGGGGAGGGAGCGGCCTGGACCGGGGGAGCGGCGAGGGCCCCGGACGAGGGGCGGCGGGCCGGGAGGAGGGCCGGCTCGGGGCCGAGGGGGGCCGAGGGGGGCCGAGGGGGGCCGAGGGGGGCCGAGGGGAGCGAGGGGGCCGGGAGGGCGGGCCGGGCGCGGAGGCGGCCGCCGGGGGGAGGGGGCCGCGCCGGGGGCGCCCTCGGAGCCCGCCGCGGCGCCGCGCGCCTACCTCTGTCAGAAGGGCCGAGCCCAGGACGCGAGGCGGCGGGAGGCGCTCATCCTGGCTGCTCCGCGGGGTCGTCGCCGCTCCTCTGCTCGCCGCCCGAGCTCCGCCACCGGTTCCGGGGAGTGGGCGGGCGCGGGCGGGGCGCGGCGCGGCGCGGCTCCAGTGGTTGTTACGGGTGACGGGGAGGGCGGGGCCGAGCGGCCGGAAGCGGCGCGCGTGCGCGAGCGCGGCCGGCGGAGGTGGGGGAGGCGGGCGTGACCACGGTTGCTAGGGAGGGGGTGGGGGGCGGGGAGAAACGAGCGCGGTCGGGCCGAACTGCGCAGGCGCCAACCACTGGCCGGCGGGCGTGGGAGGAGCTCCGAGCGGGGTCGGCTCCGAGGTCCGGTCGGCCTCGCCGGGGGACGCTGGCCCCGCCCAGTTTACGTAGGGGGCGGGGCCAGCGCGAGGGGCGGGGCGAGGCGCAGCGGGCGGCTCGGCGGCGCTGGAACCCGGGCGTCCGCGGTCCGGCCCGTCGGCTCCGAGCCCCCGGCCCCGTCCGGCCCGAGCAGCCGGTCCCCTCGCGCTTCCTCCTTCCTCGTTGGCCCGCCAGGAGCTGCAGGTTCCCGGTGCAGCGCCCGGACCACATTCTGGGCCGTGAGGCCGACGCCGGCGCCGGGGAGGGGCCCGCAGCCGCCCGCCCGCCCGCACCTGGGCTGCACGTCGGGGCTGAGCCGCGGGCCGGGTCGGCCCTGCGGGACCTGAGCGCCGCCTTGCAGCGCGGGAGCCGTGGCTGCAGCTCCGGCTCTGAGACGCCGGTGCGATGCGCGCTGGGCCGTGTCGGGGCCTCGCGCGGGGCCGGCTCCTGCCCCGAGCGCGACCCCGCGCGCCCGCCCCCACGGCGAGGCTGGTCCCGCAGCCCGCGTGCGGTTTCCCGTCGGTGTCGCTGTGGCTGCACCCGCATCAGGCAGCCTGGGCACAGAATATTTTTGGAATCTCGTCCAGGGACAGTTGGCCGACCTCACAAGAAAATCATTCATTGCTTGTCCCCACCTTTTCGGCTCGAACCACCGTGTTCCAGCCCCACCCACCCGCACCGCGCACCAGACCGCGCGGCCTGGCTTCGGCCTGGTGTCACCCTGGGAAGGTGCTTTGGGGAAAGGGGCATCCTGGGCACCGCGGGCCTGCCGATGGGCGTGAGCACAGCATCTGCCAAGCGGCCGCGCCGAAAGCCGACCCGATCAGATAAGCCCCGAGACGCCACCGCTGGTGTGCAGGAAAGAGCAGGGGCATGTGCCAAGTGATACCGCGGACAGACAGCCGGCCGTGGGCCGTGGGAAACCACCTGGCAAACAGAGTCTTTACCAAATAAATTCCAAAGGGAGAAAAGAGGCTAAGCACCAGACCTGTCGATTAAAAAAGACTGGGAAATGCATTGAGCCATGCACTTGAGATTCGTAGGCTTTTTTCTTTATGTTAAAAATTTTAAAGAAAAACAGACCCGAGACATCAGCCAATTGCAACGTGAACTTTATTCCCACCTTGATTTTAAATAAAATAGTAAAAAAATAAATTTAAAAAAATTATGGAATAGGAAAGTTAAAATGCAATTTGATCGTATAATGATGTTAAGAAATTATTGTTAATTTTTAGGTGGGATAATGGGATTATGGCTAATATTTTTTTAAAGACGCTTTATCTTTTGGGATAGCTGGAATATTTCTGAGTGAAAAAATGTGATCTCTGGGATTAGCTTAAAAGCAATCCAGATGGAAAAAGGAAGTATTAAGGGCCTGGATGAAATAAGATTTGTCTGAAGTTGGTAACTGTGCAAAATATTATTCTGTCCACTTTTGTATCTGTTTGAAATGACCCATGATAAAAAGTTCTTCACAAAAAGATGGTTTGTCACCACTGAGGATGGGAAATCAAGACGTAATTACAAAAGAGGTTTTCAAATGTGTCTCAAGCAATAGCTGCATCATTCAGATACGTGAGCAGAGTCCCAAGGTGGGTAATTTGAAGGAAACAACACTTGTTTAGATATAAAAGTTATGATGTGTTTGAGTGTTTTTAAAACTGTTTTATCAGGCAGGTGTCCAAAGTCTACAAGACACTACTGAGCACCATACGGCACAAACAGAGCTCTTAGCATGTGTCAGACACTGTGTGAGGCAGAAAAATGAGCATGGTATGGGGGGTGGAAGAGTGTACTGGGCCAGGTTTGGCTGCCAGAAGCCCAAAGTAAAAGTGCCATCACAAAACGGAGATATATGCCCCTCTCGTGTGGATAAAGTCCGGGGCTGGTACGGTGACTCCATGATCACAGTCAACTGCCAACTTCCCCAAAAGACCACCAGAAAAACCTGCCAATGACCCAAAGCTCGGGTGATTAACCCAGCTGCAGCAGAGAGAGCACAGCCTTGACCAGAGTCAGCCTGAAGACACTCCCGGCGGTCGGAAGGGGGAGGTCGAGAGGGGGTGGGGGGGGTCTCAGCTCTAGTGTTCAAGGCGGGTCTCAAGGCTGGGATCTAAGAAGGACCAGGCCAAGTTTGTGATGTAGCAGTTTAGGCCGGGTGGACATCTCATCATCAGGGACAGAGATGCCTTCTGTCCAGCCGCTTAGCCATTCCCACAATGTATCTCCTACCTCCAGGCAGCCAGTCTGTCCCTCTGGGGAAGGGACGGCTTTCTCATTTGGTGCTAAAGGGTAAAAGCCAGTCTCGCAAGACACAGCACGTTCCCCTGACATGGGCCCTGTGACAAAGTTTCCAGCTGCAAAAGTACCGAAAATGTAGGTGACCGGACAGGCACAGTGTCCTCACTGAGCTCTGGCAGTTACCCAGTGGCCTGAGGTAGGACCCATTCATCATTCCCAGCCTGGGAAACATCCGGCCAAGAAGCCCGGTCTGCAAACGTTACCATCCAGGCTTACATATTTCTAAAATATTCCATTTCAGTCTGGAGAGGCCAAGCTCCCCGTATCTTATTTGGTTTCCCTGCCTGAAAGTCTTCCCTCTTGCAGGGCCCTCTGCACCCTGCTGGTGGGGTTCTCTTTCAAAAACACAAACACAAACTCGCTCCTTTGCCTGAAAACTACGCTGACGGTGAAAATCAGTGGAAGCTTCCAAGCCTGCCACCTGAGGGCTTCTTTAACTCTCCTTCCCAGCTTTCTTCTGTCTAGGATGATTTTATTTTCATCTCCACTTTGTCCGTTCACTTATTTGTTCCCTTGTTAGCTCAGCACATATTTACGTAGCCCCTCCGTTGAAGTAGACACCATATCAAGCCAGGAGTGCGGGGAGATAAGCTGTATAACGCAGATTTTCCTCCAGGTGCTCAGCCCACCGCACAGGTCGGTAAACAGTGAAAACGCAGCCTGTGAAGTTCGTGCCCTGCCCCCAGTCTTTCCTCACCGCCTCTTTCCACGTGCCTGTGTGCCGGGCACTCCTATTATAAGGCAGCTTCCTTAAATGAGATGGTAAAAAAATCAGGTCTGTGTAAGCTGCTTACCACACCCACTCATTTTCTTCTACCCATCGCAGCACTTGGCATTTTTCCAGAACACTAGTCAACACTGACTATTAGTTGGGCTGAAGTGATGAGCCTGAGATTAGGCCTTTATTCTGAATGCACTGAACAGGTCTCTCCATCCCATGGACTGAGCTGAAACATCCTTGGGGGTGACGCTCTCACCCCCTCTGCTCTGTCCCATGTCACCATGCTAGGAGGACACTGAGCCTAGGGAAGCGGCCGGGGTTAGGGGGAGACTGGCTGCAGCACACATCCCAGGAGATCTGGGACGACCAAGGATGACCTGAGGCCTTTCAGCTTCCGGCTCAGAGAAATAAAAATAGCCAACCCCATAGTCATGCTGCTTTGTGGCTGGTTTGTTTCACGAAACACAGCCCTGCTTCCACTACGAGGGTGCAGCTGTGTGGCACTTCGCAGGCCGGATAGGGACTCGGGTTAGCAAGTCAGCAGTTGGTCCCCAGCTGCTCCCCGGCCAGTCACGCAAGCTGGAGGTGGGGTGACCTGCAGAAGGAATGGAGCACTAACAAGGGACAGACCAACGGCCACATTGGAATGAGGAACAGGGAGCCCTAAATCTGATCAGTAAAGCAATTTCCCCGCCAGTAAACATTGACCGAAACGTCCTCTGTCACTTTCGGTCCTGTGGGCACGGCCTGGACCATGCAGGGGACAGACAGGGGCCCTTAGAGCCCTGAGCTCCCCCACTTTCTTCTTGGCACGGGTGATAGGGAGGGTCACCTCCGACCTCAAATCTGTCATTCCAAACGCTGTTGACCGTGGGGGGAGTGTTTCAGTTCAATTCCTTATTTGGGGTACATCCCACAGCCAGGCATCCTGCAGCTCGGCCTCTGGAATGTTCTGTAAGTGTCCCGTCTCCGCCTCTGGTTGGCAACCAGCACCCTCCTCTATCTATGTAGACAAGTCCTTCCCCATATTAAATTTCCTCTAAACAGAAAAGTTATAGGAGACTTGATCCAAAACCCAGCCCACACTTGGACAGCTGTACACACAGACCCACTGAATAAACACAGGGCCTTTCCTGGTAAACCACCTGCTATAACTACAAGCTACACAGGACTGGAAGGGGTCGGGGAACGCACACAGAGAGGGCCACCTTGCTTAGCTGGGCACAGCAGCCTCTGCCACCCTCCCAGTTCAGAAAGCTCACTCGGCTCTAAATGCTGAAGGCTGAGGGGCATGGCCTGCCAGCCCTGCCTCCCACAGTGGCCTCTGCTGGGCACTGTGCTCGTACCCAGGCATGACCACAGCTGCCTCCGGGACATTAGCTGGGGTGCTACCGCTCCCAGAAATGTGCCACCGCTCTGACGTAAAACCAGGAGCCTGCACAACCCTCTCCACACGCCCCGGGAACAGGGAACACCTCTGAACCTGACACAACAGGGAGACTTGGCAGCACCCAGGCTCAGGCAGCACCCACGCTGGCGGCTTCGTTTTCTGGGGCTGCCACAACAAACTGAGTGGCTTAACGCAGCAGAAATGTGACCTCTCCCAGTTCTGGAGGCCAGTTCTAAAGGTGAAATCCAGGTGTGGGCAGGGCCGCATCCCCCCTGAGGCTCTAGAGGAGGGTCCTTCCTGCCTCTTCTGGTTTCTGAGGGCTCCAGGCATCACCCCAGGATGTGCAGGTGCCGTGGTGACAAGCCCGTCACCCATAAGCACAGAAGGTGTGGGGAGCGCCCAGGTGATGCCCAGTCGGCTGGGCGCGGGCACCTGATAAACGCAGGTGCCTGCGCATCCTCGGACCCCGCTCAGCAGGCAAACCGGGGACGCACCTGGTATATTTCCATACGGCCGCTGTGAAAAGGTTGAATCGGCTTGACTCATAAATTCTTTAAATAGCAAGTGGCAATAACCCCTGTGACTTTTTAATGGCCCATCTACTCTTTCATCCGTTGACAGTTCTGAGACTTAGGATAATGGAGCCCCCCCCCTTGCCCGGCACATGGCATAATGGAGGGAAAACCCTGAAACTTCGAAAGCCGGGGACCAGGGTCAAGTTCTAGAACAATGAATTCTATTAAAGGTAGCCTGAGCTTGGTGGAAACAATGAAGTTGGTGGGGGCGGGGGGGGGGGGCCGGGGGGTGGTTCTTTCTTTTTCTTTAAATCCAATTATGGTTACGTCCTGGCAGCCAAGACAACGAGGTCAATTTGGGGCTAAACACAAAGTAAAGCTAATTCTCTGATGGAGACACTGAACCCACTGTCTTAATCTCTGTGTTCCTTGCTCTAGACAGTTGCCAACCGTACAGCCGCTGAAAGGAGCCAATGCGTTCCCTGCGGCTGGTCCCGACTTTGCCAGGAGGAAAGCGGAGGAAGTTTAGGGACTCAGGAGAACCCGAGGTGCCTCCAGGTGGCTTCCCTACCCCCCACCCCCCTTCAGAGCTGCAACACTGGGACCGGAGTCACCTTCAAGAGCATTTCTCTCTCTCTCTTTTTTGTTTTGTTAATACTCACCTGAGGATATGTTTTCCATTGATTTTTAGAGAGAGTGGCAGGGAGAGAGGGAGAGAAACGTGGATGTGAAGGAGGCACGTGGATGGGTTGCCTCCCGCACACACCCCAACTGCGGCCCAAGATCGAACCTGGAACCCAGGTACGTGTCCTTGACCGGGAATCGAACCCTTGAAACTTTGGCACACAGGCCGACGCTCTAACCACTGAGTCACGCCGGCCAGGGCTCAAGACCATTTCATTCATCCTGGCCAAGCCCTTGAGTGTTTAAGAATCTACATCAAGTCATGTCTGACAAAAGCTCGGCACCCTCCATGGCTAAGGACAGAACTTAACTTTGAGCCACGACGGCTGAAGAAAGGAGCTCACTGGCCGAGGCAGGGAGCCCGGTCAGCGGTCTGGCTCCTACGACCCATGGGACAGACGTACCTAAAGAGTGTGGGCCCCGTGGCTGCCAGGTGAGACCCGTTCGGCTCCTGCTGTTTCCCAGAGATAAAACCAAACCCCACGGCAGAAGCGGGATGGGTTTTGCCCCGCTTGGCCACGTTTATTTCCCATCAGGAGCAGGGAGTTTTCGTGAGTGAAGGAGACCCACCCGTCAAGGCAGCTCCCATCAAAGCCCTTACCTGTGGCTCTAAAAGTACCACACACGGTACTTTTTCAAGGTTTAAATTATAAAATAATATACGCACAGCAGGCTGTCTGCATGGCACCCCTTTCCCCACACCTTCCCCCTCCACAAGCCCCGACGTTGTTCAGACGCCCACCCGCTTCACAGGCCGAGGGCTCCGGAGAAAGCCGGCCCTGCCCCAGCTCCAGCAGGTGGCCCAGGTGAGCCTAAGGCACCCTTCTCCCAGGGACCGTCAGGTGTGGCTGTGAGGCCCGCAGGGGCTTCTGGAAGGGTTCCTGACGTCTGAAAGAGGAGACACCGAGAAAGACGGCACCACGTCTGTGTCTGGGCGCTGCGTCCCCACTGACTCCTGGGACCGCGCAGGTGTGGGTGCCCACGAGGGGACCCGGCGTGCCTGGGGGGCAGTGCTGGGGTGCAGAGAGGAGAGGTGGAGGGAGTGGGGCGGTCTTTGTGACATCTCATCCCGACACACCTGGGGCCTCCTCTGCTGGGCCCCGCCGTGTGAACTCCGTCCGCGTTGTGTAATCCAGTTTGAGGAAGGACTGTGTGTTCCTTGTAGCCTGAAGCAGCCTGAGCACATGCTCATTTTAGAAATGCTGAAAAGAGGAAACTCTTAAAGAAGAAACCTCTACTCCCATCGTCCAGTAATAACCACAGTTTAGTTTGTTGCTTTTCTGTCCTTTTAAACCACTGGCTTGGTGGTGCTGAGTGTGATACGTAGTCACTGTAAAAATTCGAATGCACGACTGCTGAGTGCAGAAAGGATCCCTCCCCGCAGCGCAGCGCGGCCTCTGCACACCCGGGCACCTGCCCGGAGATGCCCGCTCTATTGGTGTTTCTACCATGTAGGCTGCTCCTGACTGACGATGAATGACCGCATAACCTTCTAAGCTCAAAAACAGGTAACCTGTCGTGTGACTCAGACCAGCTAGACGTCTGCGAAGGGAAGCCGAGAGGAATGGGGAAGGAAGTCTCCACTCCCACTGCAAGCAGGGCTGGCCTGGCCAGGGCCACAACGGGCAGAGACCCTGGGCCTTGAACACAAAGCACCTGGGTTTGAATTCCCGGTTCACCACTGAAGGCCGCGTGGCCTTGGGCAGGCCCCCTAACCATTCTGAGCCTATTTGCCCATCGGTGCAATGGGAAGAGTGATGGTGAACAGGGTCGTTGTAAGGGTTATAGATAGTGCCCCAGGTACGGCCTCAATAAATGGTAGCCATGATTCAAAATATTTGCCAACCTCCACATCTCTTTCTGGACTCTTCTACCGCTTCCTGAGTGCCCCTTCCCCCGCCCCGTGTCCTGGCTCCCTCTGCACTAGCCAGGGGGTTCCTAGCTGCAGACAGTAGGATCCCTGGGAGCTAGTTTGTGCCACAGTGGGTTAGGAAGGGGTGGCGCTCACAGACGCAGGCCCTGGTCAGGCTTCCAGGAACCGGGACAGAACTGGCTCCCGGAGGGACCTGCCACCTCACCGGGGTCAGGAAGCTGCCAGGTCAGGATGTTGCCGCCTAGGCCCCCGCGTCCAGACCCGAGCTCACTCTGGCATGGCCCGCGCCGACAAAGCGGTGCCCTGTTGCCCGAGTCTGTCTCGCGGACGTCAGCTCTGAGTCAGTCTCCTGCAGGAGCGTGGGATCAGTTGAATTTAAATCGTACATCTGACCCCAGTGGGTCTTCCGTTTCCACGGTGGAAAGGGGACACCCACAATCTGGACATCCGATTACAACCAGAGTGTGGAAAGAAGGGTTGAAACCTCCGGGGCAGCCCCAGGCTGTGGGTGGGAGCAGTCGGGGCATGCAGGCGCGCCCCTCAGTCCTTGCCCAGCAGAGACGGCCTGCGACTTGCTCCAGCGACTGCCTAGCCGAGCTCGGAAGGGAGGCCACAAGCCATCCCTCCCAGGGGCACCCGTGTGGTGTGTCCTTCACATTTGACTTTCAAGAAGATGCGTGGGATGGGGATCAGGGCGCGCTACCCCCAAATATGGCACCTGGCATACTGAGTACTTCAAGCTGAAGGAGTTTGGCAGACGGCACAGACAGGAAGGTCACGCTGACCTTCCCTCCCAACCCCCTGAAACAGGTCGAAAAACCCTCAAGGGAGAGGTGCCCTCCCTACGCCCCGAGGAAAGGAGCATCTTTATTTCCAAAGACGAAGGGACCCAAGAACCCAAACAGGCCTTGCTCGGTTTCCCCGCCGACTGTGCGTGGCTCCTGCTCTCTGACCTCGGATTCCTCGGGCCGTGCACCCCACCAGCCCAGCAGGGAAGCCCGGGGTTAGCTGCCCCTTCCCATCTTCACTTCCCTCTGAAGGCTCTGTCACCTAAGGCTTACATAAATCTGTGTGCTTTCCTCTCGTTACCCTCTCCTTGCCAGTTAATTTTCAGACCCAGCCGAGGGCCGGCGTGGCCTGGAGAAGCGCCCGTGGTCAGGCTCCTGAAGCTGTCCCGGGTTTTCTAAGCTGCCCCTTTTCTCCGCGCGGGATCTGAACGCACCTGCACAGGCTCCGGTTTCCCCACCAGCCCAGCCCTTGCCCTGAAGTGAGGGGCCAGCAGGTGCGAGCACGGGTGGGTGTGTGGGACCTGCGGGTGACACACCTACTGGAAGCCTGAACTAGAGGGAAGGCCCTCGGAGACAGGCCAGGCCGCAGGCTCTTCCTCCGGACGAGACGCAGATGCCCTGCGATTGCGGGCGCTCTGTTGCAGTCACCGCGCCTCCGGGATTCCATGGAAGACTCACCGCACTAACGCTTTATACAGATACAGATAAAAGAAATGGTGCTTCTTGCCTGCCAGAGGGCCGGCGTCCTTGCCAACACCCCAGCCCGCTGTCTCAGGGGCGCCAGCGCCATTGGGAGCTTTTCCTGCAGCGACTGCTGTGACCTGACCCAGCACCTCCTGGAGGAAGCAGGTACTCTCTGCCCAGAGCCCCTGAGGACCAAAGCCTAGTGACCTCCCCGGTCACTGTGTGCAGAGTCCCCTCCTCCTGAGGTTGAGCTGGCTCTTGGGACCTACGTAGGAAGCAGCAGAGCCAGGCTGCCTTCGACGGCCCGGGGTGGTGGGCCGGTTACTGGAAGGTCCTGTTACTTCCTTCCCCCCTCAGCCCCCTGGGATCCCCTTGCCAGTCAGGCTGTGCTCCCTGCGGAACGAGACAGGAATGCGGAGCGGAGGCGACACCGAAGGCAGCTAAGGATAGTCACAGCTTCCGGGCCACCGCCCCGGCCCGCCCGCCCCCCACCCCGCATCACAACAGTCACGGGAAGGAGGCGCAATTATGATGCTGGCCTGGGAAAGCCAGAGCTCCGGTGGGGCCAGGGCTCTCCTTAGGTGAGTGACATTCCCGGGCTGGCGGCTGGAAATGCTCGGTCCCCTTGTTACCTTTGGACTTGGTGGCGCCCAGACTGTATTACATAACAGAGAAGTGTCCACTGTGAGTCGGAACGTGTGGGGCTCAGGGGACAGTCCCACGCGGGTGTGGATTCACAGGCCTCCCTCATGAGTCACATTCCTTTCCTTCGCCGTCCCTTATAATTAAGGTGACAGACACGCCGGGTGGCCCGGGACAGTTTCGGTTTATGCCTGTTGGGCCAAGATGCTTATTAACAACCCTCTTCTCACTCTCAGACTGGTGGCTGGTGGTAAATTCTCGGGGCTCTGGTTTGTAACGCGGGAGGGTGAGGAAGACAGAGCCCCTCCGCGGGCGTGGACCCCGAGAGCCCACCGGGCTCAAAGGGGAAGCAGGAACAGGGGGACGCCACATGCCACGCCCTCAAGAGGGCTGACTGCTGGGCCACCTTAGGGGCGCCGAGCAGCCACACGCCCGCAGCTGCGGGACCCTGGGTCAACCAGCCGGAGCCAGGTGGACCTGTCGGCCACTCAGGATGGTGCGACTGATAAACTCAAATTTCTTTCTGCATCCGGTTGACCCTGAAGCTGACTGAGACGAAGCGCTTGCCTCGCTGCCCTGGCCTCCAAGCCTTAGGCCTCCTGGTCGTTGGTTCGAGAGAATGGCAGTAGCAGCCTGGGCAGGGGCCCCACCATCGGCCAGGCTGGCCTTGTTATCAGGGTCCTCTCACCACTAGAGGCCGTTCCACATAGCTGCCCACCTGCAGTGACAGGAAAGAAGAGGGAAGCACTGGGCCGTAGTCTTAAGGAAGCCTCAAAGATCTGATGCCCCCAAATTAAACCCGCTCCCTCCAAGTCCGCTGTAAATAAAAGGGCTTTCTAAATCCCTCAGCCCTGCCGAACGTTTCTGCCTGCACATGGCCAGGGCCACTACAGGGCTGGGTTTTCTTGAGCAATTTGTTGGTGACAGGCCAGCTCCCGGGAAAACTCTTACCCAGGACTTGCTCTGGGAAGTCATTCCATAATCCATCAGCTCTGTCTGAAAGCTGCGGACCTCATCGATCACCATTAGGCTGTCAAAACAAGTCACTCAGCCAGTGAGAATAGCTTCTTGGAGCTTTTAAAATTACCAATCTTTTGCAAAGATGCCGGTTGGGTTTCTGCATTACCCCCAAAGTGCCTGTGCATACAGACTCCTTCAGTGGCATTTACCGCAGAGGACAGAGGAAGACTCGGAACCGCTGGGTAGAGGGCCCTCAACAGACCCAGAGGTAACCAGTTATGGCAGATGAAGAAGATGCGTAAGACTTAATTTTGTCAAGATGGGGCACTGGCCTGGAATCCCTGTCCAGAGATTCCCAACGCCGAGCCCAGCCCCCACGCACATCCACGGTGGGTGGGTGAGCAGGGGGACGAGCCTTACAGTCGGCGACTGAGGGCCCTGCTGGGTGGCTCCTTGGAGACGAGAGGAGGCTGCGGGAAGCCTGTGAACTCCGAGATCATTGGAACACGCTGTTACCGACAAAAGGGTCCCTTCAAATTCTAAATCGAAAGCCCTGACTTTTTAGCAAATTTATGGCTGTGCTAGTTCTCAGACTTGTAAACACGATGTAGGAACAGTGGTAAAAATATGAGATTTTCGTTTTACTGGGGCCCAGGAGCCATGGGCCGAAGACCAGGCCCATCAGGCAGCCACCCGAGGACTCGGTGTCCTGGACACACGAGCCTCTCTCGCTCGCCTCCAGAGCTTTGAGCTGCTTCCACCTGGAAGGTCTTTCCCCAGCGTCCACCCTCTGGAATCCTGCCCCATCCCTACTTGTTAAGTTGTACTGGATGCAAAAGTCAGCAGGAATTCCTTCCTCCGGTTCGGGGGCCAGGTTTGCTCAGGCTGTGACTACAGCTCCCGTTACTGCGTGGTGCAGGGGTCCCTCGGGCGCACCAATTCCCTCCAGCAGAGCCCCCAAATGCATCCTGCAAGTTGTTACAGGGCTTAAGAACATGTAAGGTCGAAATGTCTTCATTCCTTTCTGTTACTTTTCTTTGCCACCCAATGAGCCGACCCCCAGGCGGGCCTTGATTGAGGATTTCAAATCCAGTGTTCTGCTCCGTCTGCCAAGGACGCTCAGATACTTGGAAAGTGTCTCCTGGGCCCTCCCCACCGGGATTTTGTTCCTTTTTACTTAGGAAACAAGGGCTGACTTTCTGGGTTTTGGGAAGAGGACACACTGCTTTGGTTGCAACAACAGGCAGGGTCATCAGAGCGGACCATGTCCCTTTTCTTGGAGGTGGGCAGCCTCAGTGAAGGGCTGTAGCTCCCTAGAGTGAAGGCCCCGAGACCCCTCGACACGCACACACTCAGCCAAGGACAAGGATGTGATCCTCAAAGGGGCCTGAAACAAGCAGGGCCACCGATGAGCTCGCCCTGATGCAAATGTAGCTGCCAAAGGCCAACCCAAGGGACCTGGAGCTCTAGGGAAATCACACAGCTGTGCATACACCCTGCCTGCCGTTCCCGATGGAAAAAACCCACATTCACATTTACCAGTTTATGTGTAGCTGGTGGACTGTCAGACGTGGGAAGGAGCTGGGAGGGGGCAGTGTTCTGGAGTGAATGACTAAAATAAGTGACAATGGGCAAAGCAGGAAAGCAGCTCCGCACCTCCACGGTGTGTGGCCGTGAGCCCGAGATGGCTGCAGGGACTCGCTGGTGTGTCTGCAGTCGGAGCCTGACTTCTGGAGGGGGCGGCTTCTGGGATGGCTGTGACAGTGTCATTTACCACAGATATTCAGGTGGCCACACAACCAGCGTGGTAAAAAGCTCTCTCAGTGAGATGGCCCGACACACGCATCTACCTCCTTGGAAGGGCTTTTGCCAATTTTATCTGCACCCACACTTAGCAGCCAGGACTCTCTCCTGGAACCAGGGAGCTTGTGCCCAGAGCGTTGCAGGCCTATGGGGAGCAGAGGTTGTGTTTACAGCAGAGCCAGGAGCAACCGTGGCATAAATAAAAATACAGTAGAAGAATGTCTCATGTTTCACTCTGCTGCTCTCACAGGAAGCACGGGGGCCTTAAGCATCTTCATTTTCATGTTGGTTTTTTTAAATCTTCATTTTTTAATTAGTTTGTCCCAAACACAGCAGCCACCTCGGCCCGGCAGGACGTCAGGGGTGGGCGAGCGCAGAACGCTCGGGTGTCCCTCTGCTTCCTGATCCAGCCTATGACCCAGAAGGCGCCCCCCGGAGAGCTGGGGGGGAGGCGAAGGGGCAGGGAGAGAAGCTGGCACGGCTTCCCAGCTGCGTCCCACGGGCAGGGGCGGCGCTGGCCTCTCAAGGACACTGGGAAGGTGACGGGGAAACCCTGCTGGGAGAGGCAACGATAGCTGGCAAGTCGCCCGTACCATTCCCAAAACATAACTCGTTTGTTTCACGTATTTTTAAAATTCCAACATAAAGCCTCCTTCTATGTCAAAACTTAAACTTTAAGTGTGCTGAGGTTTAAGCACCAATTTTAGGCCTGTTTTTACACATGTAGACACCGATATCCACCCTGTGGATAGAGATAAGGACCTCTCCCCAGAGCTCCCGTACCCCTGCCCCACCTGCGTCCCAGTTCCCAAAGAACCCATTTTCTGACCTCTGTCACCAGTAACCTTGGCCTGATTTTGACTGTATAAACGAAATCACAGTATGCCAAAACCTGCTTCTCCCTCGCTCATCAAAACATCACAAGCTCCTTTCCACTGTACCGTAATTTATTGATTTACCCTTTTTGTCTCTGATTACTTCCAGTTTGGGCTAATTTTGAGAATTAAATATCAAGGACACAGCAGGTTTGCTGCTGGCTCCCCACACACCATCCTGTCCTCACCGGCCACTTTCATAACCAACTGTGCATGATCAGGGCTCTCTGACAGGAAACCGAACACTGTCCCCACCGAGACAATTGTTTTCTTACAGTCCCATGATACAGGCCACTTCCTCTCCCTGCAGTCTGGCCACCAAAAGGTATTTCCTCTTGGAGCTCAGTCAAGGGTCTAATTACCCCCAGCCCAGCGGTCTGGAGCTCCGTGTTCTCATACAGGAACCCTTCTTCGGTCCTCCTTGGAAGACAAAGAATGTTCCTCAGTGGGAGCCAAGTAAACAAGTCCACTCCTCTATTCTGGGTAGCACGACAGGAGTTAAAAGGCGAGGCAGTTTGCAGGAGCCAGTTCCAGCTATTGTGCTGTTTGTACAGGAAGTTCGGGACCGAGGAGCACAGGGTACGCCAAGGAAAATATCTGCAAGCTGACGAATGGTGAATTACGAGACCACTTTCCAAAAATGTGCAGGTTAGGATACCAGTATTTTATGCACTTGGTTAATACAGTGGCTGACAATCTGCTGACCCACAGTGAAACTGGGGACTCTGAGGGCTGGGAATGAGCAGTGCTAGAAAATGAAACAGGCCAAAATGGAGCCCCTTTTGCTCAGCCACGTCAGCAAACCAAAGCTTCATAACCAAGCTAACTGCCATTGCAGCCTCTCCCAGGAGTGGAATTCCCAACCAATTAGTCTGGAATTTCTTGATCAATACTAGTTAGGTGACCTGCCTGACAAGGCCCCTGCCATTCCCTTCCCTGAAGACCTGGCCTAAAAAGATATCCTTTCTTTGCTTTTGGTAATAACTCCCCTGCCCCACTCTCTGCCTATAAAAACCTTCCAGTTGTCTAACCCTCAGAGCTCTTCCCAGCTGTTGGATGGGATGCTGCCCAGTTCATGAATCACTTAATAAAGCCAATCAGAGCTCCAAATTTACTTGGTTGAATTTTGTCTTTAACAGTAGACACTAAAAAAACAAACATAAAAAAAAACAACAGTAGACACTAAGTACTTGTGGATTACTGTTCCTTTTAGAATACGCCACGTGGCAGCATCCACTTCCAAGGCCAGGTACAAAAAATAAATGCTACAGGAAGTAAACAGAAAGCAGGCTTTCAGCAGTTGTCTCAGCTCGCTCTCCTTCAAAGGGAAGCAGAGAAACAAGCTGATTAAACATCCTGTACTTCAGTGTCATTTTTTTCTTGGGATGATCATGGTTTGGACAGAATGGAGATAAAATGTCATTTGGAATGTGAAACGACACCTATATATAATAATCTCCTAAAACTGGGGCCCAGGCCTCTGACCCGGCTTGATTTCATTCACCTGTGTGTGCAGGCAGGAGTATGTGGGGCAGAGGGGTGAAAACAATGACATAAGTGTCAACCCCAAGCTGTCAGGTTCAGAGGTTGTGGAATGAAACCGATCAGCAAAGGCCCTTTCTCAAAGGGCCTTCCAGGTGTCACCGACACAGCTGGAATGCTCCAAAGAAAAGCTTGAAAACCAACTCAACTGTCTGCACATATAAGACCTTTATAAATACTGCAAATTAGCCTGTATGCTGCTAGCAAGGAAGTAAAGAGCAGCACCTTTAATTCCTGGAGTCACCCAAGACCCTCAGTACGAGGTCACGGCTGAATCCCACAGCATTGGGAGGGCTTCTGGCCTGGTTTACAGAGCTGTGTCTCCCTCTCTCTCTCTCCTTCTATGTCTTTACTAACTGGGCATTACAGAGAGTGGAAACATATACTCTGTATTTCAAATACTTTAATATTTTTATGTGTTGTTAGCTTAAAACCAGCTGAACAAGACTCATTTCATTTTATGTGGTTGTAAGAGTCAGGCATGGCCACATTCAAACGCAGCACTCGCTGGCTGCGGGACTCTGGCAGACTGTCCCTGTGCCTGGCCCTCTCTACCTGTGAGGTGCTGAAAAGAATGACAGCGGCCGAGACACCTGTTCTGAGCAAATGCAGTGGAAGTGAAGTACCGGGCCTCACCTTGCCCAGTGTGGGTTAGGTGGTCTTTAGGGAAAGCTAATTTTTTTTTTAACCCTCACCTGAGGACACGTTCACTGATTTTTAGAGAGAGAAGGGAGAGAGAAACATCGACCCGCTGCCTCCTGGACCCACCTGGGGCAATGCTTCAACCACCGAGCAACACTGGCCAGGACTGGAACCTGATTTTTTTGGTAACTCTGCCCCCCCCACCCCCACCCCCGGGGGTCTACAGCTCAAGTGGCTGAGTAAATTGAGTCTTCATCCTGCCCCAGAATCTGGTCATTGAAACTTGCCACACCAGCTGCTTTCCCGAAAACACAGGTGAGGACTCCCTGGCGGGTACTTACAGGCCTGGGGGATTCAGGAACTCGCAAGTGATGCGAAACCACCTGCTGGCTGGACAGAGTACTCACAGGGGACCGCCGCTGCCCAGAGGCGAGGGCGGAGCGGGAAGCTCAGGACTGAGGGGAAGTGGGGGGGAAGCTCAGGACCGAGGCCGGAGCCTACTTCTCCCCTGACTCGGGCCGGATCTGAGTCATTTCAACTTCCCCTTCTTTGGGTGATTCCGATTCCCTTTCTAAACTTAGATTTAAAAAGGCAGGTAACAGGCTCCAGAACGAGGTCTTCTTGTTTTGTCTTCTGAACTCCCCTTATCTTCCTAAAAAGCAGAACCTCCCCAAAGAACTCAATGTCATAAATCCCCTCTGGGAGGACTGACGCGCCTCACTGGAGAAGACACAGGTACCGTCACAGAACAGCCCGCACCTAAGCCCACCACCTGAGAAACGTCCAGAGCAGAAAGTGCCCGTCCTCACTCCTCGGTGTGGTCCCGACCAGCAGTGCTGGAGCTGGTGAGAGATGCAGAGTCCCAGGCCCCAGCCTAGCCTTGCAACCCCAGAACCTGCACCTGACAAATCCAGGGGATTCATGTGTACTGCCTGGGAAAGCAATGAACTCGGCAACAGTTTCATTTATGTTCTTAAAACAAAATGCAATAGGACGGGCCTTCTCGACCAAGTCAAATGGGACATAGGTCAAAAAGAGGGGCCATAAAATAAAAATGTCTAAACCAGGCTTGGGACAGCCCTTTTTGCTTGACATAATTCATACCCTCCTTCTGGCATGAGACTGGCATCCCTGATACAATCTGTAAGTTTTCTGGGAAATGAGTTACCCACCTGCCCAGAGGACTGTCAGGACCTTTAGCCAGCAGTTCTTTCTGTTTAGCCTGACAATGATAATCCAGCCTTTATTTTCCTATAAAACATCCCTACCTAAAAATGAACTTCTGGGTTCACCTACTGGGGCCTTTCCCCTGACACTCGAGATCAGAACAAAACTTTAACATATACTCCTAACTAAATGCTCCAAAGTCCTCTCTCCCTCATAGAAGGAAAAACTGGGTTAGATTGCTCACTGTGGTGGACTCAAGAGCAGTTACGCCGAGGCTACCAGGACATGTGGGAAGAATTAGTGGGAGGTTCAAAGAAAGCCCAGCCAAGAAACAGCAAGACAACTGAGGGTAACAAGAAGGAAACGCAGAGAAGCTGCCGCGCCAGGTGCTGGGGGTCCTGCTGGATGCACAACATAAACACTGACTGCAACTGAAACAGACACAGTTGGAGGCTGTACTGGGAGGATGGGGAGGGGAGGCAGAGGGAGGCCAGTGGAGCCCAGCCTGAATCCACCAGAAGGCAAGTCAGCAGGCAAAGGTGAGATGAGTCAAAGGGAGCAGCACATAGCCTGCTGCTTGGAAACGGGAAAAACAGTGAACTTGGAGACTGAGCTAGCGAGCTGAAAACGACTCCCTGTGGGGAGGACTGCAGGACACGGGGTGGGTGGAGCAGGGAACTGTTCACTGTCAGGCTCTGCATCCTACGAACTTTTAGCACTAGTGCAGTGTTACTTTAGGAAAAAATTATAAACAACAAGCAGTGGTTTACAGTTAAAACCACCAGAGGAAGTGTTTCATTCTGACTTAATATCTTCTTTTTACCTCCCTCACTACCTTTCAAAGGGCTGGAGAAACTTGGAACAGAGATTGCACATTCGTGAAGGCCACTTACAGAGCTCTGCCCGTAATTCACAGGGACGCAGGCCAGAAGTTTCACTTAAAAAACTCACTGGGGACAGACAGCCTCCAGTGGAAATCAGCATTAAAAACCGACTCTTGGTTTTGTTAACAAGGTTCTGTTGTTCAAAAGAAGTGTGCATCTTATTTTAAGTCTGTGCAACATCTAAATGTTTTGCTGAGAGTGGATACAGCGTTTCGTAACCACCACACAGCTGCATGGGCCAACAGGCCCGAGGGACACGTGACCTTCCAGCGACTCATGCGGCTCCACTTTAAATTTGCAATGAAAGGACTAGTTTTCTGCTGGAGCTGCATAATTCATCTGAAAAAACATTAGGACGAATAATTGTTTTAAATGCATTCATCATGTGTGACCACATAAAACTGAAACAGGCTTCTACCTTGTAAGGGTTACAGGAGAATGTACTTCTTCTCTAGTCCTTGGATAGCAGTTTAAATAGTGACTTCAAAAAAACTTATCTACTCTGTTGGAATGACAAGCAAACACATGGTTCCTCCAAGGTGGACAAAGGCAGGAATACAAACAGTGCAGGAGGTGTTCATGGCACCACGGGGCTGAGGTCCCTGCCACTCTGAGGCAGGTAGGCACTCAGCAATCTCTCTGGCTTCACCTACAAGGTGAAGGGCACGAGGCTGCAGGAACTTTACCTGTCATGGCTAAGTGTTGTTTTTCCATGTCATTCACCCAAGTTAGGATTCAACAGAGCCAAGAATAAGCCTCCTACAGCTGCCAAGGGAAAAAACACACTCCCTATGCAGAAATCTGGGACTGGCTCAATGGGCAAATCTGTCAGCACAGACAGAAAATATTTCTAATGTAACCTACACTGTCAGGGGGAAAAATGGCCCTAAAAGATGAAAAAATGAGCTGACACTACTCATTGTAAAAGTCAAACTTTCCTACAAGGCCCTGCAAGACCTGGTCCCGTCCCCTCCAACCTTCCTTACAAACATCTCTTGCTCACACTCCTCTGTATTGGCTGGACTGGCTGCCTTGCACTGGTTGTTCCCTCGACCTAAAATACTTTCAAGCTGTCACATGACTTACTCCCTCACCTTAGGCTTTGGGGCCTTTCCTGACTACCCTACCTACAACTGTACACTCCACTGCGCCCCACCCTAGCCCTGTGGTTTCCTTTTTCCCAGAGCACCCAGCGTGTCACCTCCCCTGCACTGGAAGGGAAGCCCAGTGGGGCTTCAATTTGACATCTGTTTAATCCATCAGAAAGCTGTCACCCAGGCTCGTAAACCAGAGAACTCTGAGCACTCCACTAAAAGTACACTTTCAGAGTCATAACCCTTTTTCCAGATCAACAGCACTTTCCTAACGTACGGCAATCAGGATTCTAAACAGTGCTGGCTTGAACAAACTTTGCTCGGTGTTGATACGTACCTTTCAAGTCCAAGTATGAGCAATGTCCTGGCCACCCTTAAGCCCTCTTAAACCCTTAACATGCTGGCCAGGACTTCAAATACCGGTATGTGTTGCATCGGACTCCTTACTCTCTACTCAAGCCGCACTGAGTGAAACCAGCTGTCGCCACCGGCAAAGAATCTCAATGAAAAGCTGCATTAGAACGTGCTCTCATCCCCCAGTGCCATGTCCCGGCCACGTCCCATGACCACATTTGGTTCACATGACACAATATGAACCATATGACACAATAAACACTTCTCAAGAACTGTATGCCACTGAGACACCCTGGCAGGTTCCAAAGAAAGAGCCCAACCCTGCAGATTAACTTCCTGCATAACTTTCCAGTGAAATAAGGTCTTGGCTAAATTACCAATAAAAACCAAAAACCTTTGTACCAAGTTACAAGAGAGAACAGTCTGGTAACACTGCACCCTCTGATGGACAAAGAGAGAAGTTCAAGATTTTGACTTGTTATAGCTATCCTTTAAAATTTCACGTTTTCTACTCCAGGCTTTGTGTGTCCCATAGCAAACTTTTAACATTAAAAAGACTACTTCTGCCCAGCCGATGTGGCTCAGTTGGCTGAGTGTCGTCCCACACACCAGGAGGTCACTGGTTTGATTCCTGGTAGGGGCTCATGTCCGGGTTGTGGGCTCAATCCCCAGTAGGACTCATGCGGGAGGCGGCTGACCCATGTTTCTCTCTCATCGATGTTTCTCTCTCCTGCTCCCTTCCTCTCTCTAAAATAATGCGAACATTTTTTAAAATTACTTCTTAAGGACCACACATTTCATTACCCGTTGCTACCACTTCTTTGAGAGACGACTCCTGTGTGCCTCAACCCTCCAACATAATCCAGAGGAACAAACGTCATAAATGCTATGGCCCATTCATGATACACTGCAGCCTATTTTAACATGTGGTCTTTGGGGAAAACAAGTATGCCATCACCACACCCACACCAGTCAGGGAACATTCCAGGAGCCACACTTAGTGGCATCAGCCACATGAAAGATTCCCACGAGTCTCCTCCTGTGGGTTTTAGCTTCCCACCCACCACCCAGGAAGGAACCCAGCACATTGCCTTAGTGTGCAGGCAAATCAATGAAGACTGTGTCTTGGGGTGTGGTCCCGGAGAAAAGGGGTGGAGGTCAGATACTGGGCACAGAAAACATAGTGTGTACAAAGTCTCCTTAGAGTCTGACTCCATTTATTCATAGCCATACAAAACAGGGTCTTATGTAGGTCAGCCTTCAAAAATTATGTGGTCAGCAATTAAACCAAACAAACCTGGAAGGTGCTAAAACAAAACAATGACAGTTCAGGCCCAGAGGACCAGGCAGAATTGAAATTGGCAGATTTTCACCCAGTGCACAGGCCAATCTTCCAGTAAACTCACCTGCAAAGAAAGTACCCTTTGTCAGTCTTCATCCCACTTTGGAGCAGCCCAAACACTCAGAGAATGTACCAGTTAGTGCCACAAAGTACCCTCCAAAATCTAAACTCTGCTTTCCACCCAGAATACGATGTGGAAGGTGCCCTGTGGTGACCCTGCTTCCACCAGCCCCTTTTTTGCAAACATTGTTCTTTTGAAACTACAGATTTTCCCATGTCATTCTCATTTAAAACCCATGACCTCCCGTATATCCTTAGGAAAAAAACAAAAAGCTCACGTGAGCCACGGGCCCTGTGCGACCCAGGCCCTTCCCTACCTTCCTTTTCAGCTTCTTTCCACACTGTTCTCCACCCTGCTTTCTCCCCGACCGTGGCCTTCTCTCAGTTCCTCCACCAGCCACACTTGCTAGACCACCGGGCCTTTGCACGTGCTGCCCCCTGGCCTTCCTGCCAAACTCCTATTCATCCTTCAGAATCTAGCTCAAGGTTCCCATCCTCAGGAATGCTTTCCCGTCTCCATCAGGCTCCTGGTGAGACCTGTTCTCATGGAAAACTGTGCCTTCCTTCAGAGGGTTCTCCTCACCCTCTAGAGCGCGATAACCTACCCTCCTCTCTCCAACTGGGCATAGCTCCCTGAGAACAAGGGACCGCAGGGCTTTTGTTCATTTGTATCCCTAACAGTTACTGGGGTGCCTGGCCAAAATACCCATCAACGTTTATTAAGGCCAACTCTGTTGGCAGACCACCTGCTCACTGGGACGGGCTACACCAGCCTCCGCCTCCCGGCGCCGGCCTTGTTTGCAGTATCATACATGATCATCAAACTGCTGCTAGGATGTTCACACCTGTTACTGCAAATTCAAACCCAGGAGGAGCTTCTCCCGGGGATTTGCTTTAGGTCAGGGGAGGGCTGCCTGGTACGAGGCCGCACCCGCGGCTGGGCAGGTTCAGCAACACAGGCGCCTTTCCCCCAGACCACGCGCCTCACGACACCCCGTCCCCAAGCCTCGCATACCTGGCTCCCCCAACCTGCGGCCACTCGGAAGGCTGTCACCGACCAGGAGCAGGACGCATTCGTCGTCGCACGCCTCGGCCCGGCGACTTCTCATCGCCTGAGGACCCCCTGCGGAAAGAAAGTCGTAGGAAGACGAGTCTCCTTCGATGTTTACACGCTCCCGGGGACCCGAGGCCTTTCTGGCGGCTGCGGCGCCTCCTGCAGCCGCTCACCTCAAACCGGGGGCCCCCCGCGGTCCCCGCCCCGCCCCAGGCGCTCAGCGGGCAGCCGGCCCTGAGGGCCCGGGCCCCACGCTGGGGCCTCCAGCCCCCGGCGGAGTTTCGCTGCCAGCCCGGGGCGGGGCCCGAGGCCGCCGGCCAGCGCCGGGGACAGCGACAGCCCCGCGTCAACCTGCGCGTCGGGACCGGGCACCCGCGACCCGCCTCAGCCGAGCTCCAACATCCTCTCGGATTCAGCGACCACGCGTCTCCCCATCCCGCCCACCGCCGGGCTCCTGGCGGGGAACACGCGCACTTCCGGTCGGAAGTGACGACTCACCATAGACGCAGCAAGCTAGAGGGTCGCTCGCGGCTTGGAAGCTGGGTCCTCCAACGCCGTCTTAAAGGGCCGCAGCCCTCGAGATACTGGTTCATGGAGATGAACCCCTAAGCTGAGGGGAGAACCCTAGAGCACGAGAAGCAGTAGGGAGACGCGGTCTGTCGAAAGCCTGCTCGGTGCATGCATCAGAAATAAGAGGCAGGGAGGGAGGGACAGATGGACAGATGGAGCAAGAGCAGTAAATGTTAATGGTAGAATCGAAGTGGTAGGGATATGAGTGTTCCCTGTGCATTTTCCCCAAGTTTGCTGTATATTTGAGAATGTTCATAACAAAATGTTGGGGGGGAAAGAGTGCGGGAGGGGGGGCCGGTAGGCTTGAGCCCTGAAGGCTTAGTGAGCCTCATGGGCGTAGTAGAGGGAGCAGGACTGGTTGGGCTGATTTGGGCTGGTTCTGATCGCCTCCAGGTTTGGTCCGTGAGCTGCAGGGAGCTCCTGATGGGGAGGACAACATTTTAATCTTGCAAAAATATTTCACAGCAACTTAAATTGCCTATATTATGTCCACTCGGAGGTAAAAGAAAGAATGAAAAACTGGTCTGCACTCACACAGATCCAATTTCAGCCTCAGCCCTATGACTTGGGAGCTGAGCTCCCTTAGGCTTGTCGCCGAACCTCTCTGTTCCAGTCTCAGCTTCCTCACGTGTAGAGTGGGCGCAGCTGTGCTCGTTTCATAAGTAGGAATGAACGGGATTCTGCGCCTGGTACAAGGGAGTTCGCCGTAAAGGGCAGTTTTATTCCTCTGCACGGGTGAGCAAAGGCCTACGCTTGCCGGGAAGCATAGGCTTTATCTGGAACAGCATTCAGGAGAACAGTAATTGTAGGGGTTTGAACCCAGAAGACCTCTCGTCCAGAGCAACACTTCTGACATGTGATTTTTTTTCAAAGACCCTCCACGTCCACTGTTTCACAGCTTCTTTGATTTTCAATGGAGCTTGAAAAGAAAATCTACCCCAAGTGGCCACGTCCTACAAACACGCCAGCGTCGCCGTATCGGTCGCTACATTTCTATTCTTCTCACGTCTTCCCTTCAAAGCAGCAGCTACCGAACGAGTGGCTGGTACGTGTTTTATAAATTCTCCCTCCCTCCCGTGGATCTCTTGGCAAGCCTCCGATTCCACCGTGGCACGGAGAACCAGCCTGGGGCGGCCGGAGGCTGGCTGCGCCGCCGTAATGCCTGGGCATTTATTCCTCGTCCTGTCCCAGGCTGTCGCTCAGCACAACAGCCTGTCACTCAGCACAACAGACCCTCCCCGGGCTTCACGGTTCACAACCATGGCGGGGGGGGGCTGCTCTGGCCGCCCTGGAGGGGCTGGGCGCTCAAACGTCTTCCCCTTGTCAGCACATCCCTGGCCACCAGGTGTCATCTTCCCCGAGGCTCTGGGACAGCCTGGGTAAGACATTTCTCTAACATACTAAAAGGCTGGCCACTCGACCTGGGAAGGCCTGGTTTTCCAGAATATTCCTTGACACCCAGAACAACTGGACACTGCACAGCATCATCTTGAAAGCCGGTGGCATTCTGGTCTCGGCGCCGAAACACTCCTCCTGGGCTGAGTTGGGAGCCACTAGGTGGCAGTAAAGACCGAGCCTGGACCAAGTCTGTAATCGCGAGGGGATAGAAGGGGGGGGCCCAGAAGACCCACAGCAGGAGATGGGAGGGCACTGCAGC
Organism: Miniopterus schreibersii; assembly: GCF_964146895.1. Lineage (NCBI taxonomy): Eukaryota > Metazoa > Chordata > Mammalia > Chiroptera > Miniopteridae > Miniopterus > Miniopterus schreibersii. Next base: position 2,711,101 of record NC_138116.1, read on the forward strand.
CACCTGTCTCCATGAGAGACCATCGGAAGGGGGACCAGAGGGTCAGCATGCGGTGAGGATGGGCTGGGAGCCCGATGTTCGGATGCACAGGATCCTCTGGTAAGAAGGACCCTCGGGGAGTCGGGCTGGGCCCTCCATTTAGAAGTAGATGGTTTTCCAGCACCCCAGGGGGTCCTCATGGGTGTCATAGGGCCAGTTCTTAAAAAAATAAATACCACCATAACAGCTAACGTTGATCACGTGTGCCGGATGATGCAGGCGTTTCGTGTGCGTTACCTAGTTAACGAAGGCCCTCTGAAAGAGGAAACGAAATGGCAACACCCATCTCACCGAGGAAGAGACCGAGGGTCGGAGAGGCTGAGCCGTACGCAGAGCCACAGTCAGAAAGTCTTGGAAGCAAAATAAAGAGAGACCCATAGAGCAGGCGGACGGCTCTGGTTGGGGCAGGGCGGGGGGGTTGGAAAGGTTGAGCAAAAAGAGAGACATGTCCTGGGCGTGGACAACAGTGTGCTGACTGGGGGGGGCGCGAGGGGGAAGAAGGCACAGCTGGGATCGGTGGTGATGGAAAAGATAAAATAAAAAGGAAGTCTTGGAGCCGGGGCTGAAAGCGGGCCCTGGCTCTGCCGAGCCCGCTCCGTACAGAAAGGTGCTCACCCAGGGCGAAGGCCCCGCGTCAGGCCGGCAGGGGAGGCGTCCGCCTTGTCATGAGGATGGAGCCAGAAGGAAGGCTTTGGGTGGCAGAGGCTGCAGGAGATGGCATAAGGAGGGCTCCGTGGGCATGACAGCTGGGGCAACGCTGGGCTGCGTGAAGGGCGCGGGCTTCTCTGCGGCAGGATCCCCAGGCTTCCGTCAAAGCCCACGTGGTCTCTGAGAAAGGAGGGTGCAGAGGAACATCGGCTCCCAAAGCAGTCTGGCCAAAGAACCCCAGCACAGGTGCCTCACCACCACCCGCCTGATGGGGCCTGGGTTCCAGGCGACACGCTTTGGGAAACGCTGCCGCACTGGAATCTGGAGGCCGACCTCACGGGTTGGCAGAATGATGGCCCCCGAAGATGCCCACCACCTCTCCCAGACCTGGTACATGGTGGGCAGTCGATGAACCTCGGCCAACAAGAGCCTCGGTCTTTGCCCTCCGCTCCTGGGAGGTCCCCCCTGAGCCCTCGGAAGGGCCTGCCTGATAAGAGCGTCTTCGTTTACCTGGGGGCCTTGGGCCGCCCCGACAGTCTGTGCTAACGGTGTGATTTAGGGCGGGGGGGCCACTGAGCCACGTGTACCAGCGTGACTTCTGGAGGGGCTGCAGACCAAGGTCAGCCGCCTGGGTGGTCAGTGATCTCTACCTGACCGAGACCCAATAAAAGCTCTGGCCACCGAGGCTCAGGTGCGCGACCCTGGCTGGCGATGCTCTGTGGTGGTGGTGTCCATTGTTGCTGGGAGAACTGCGCACTATCCACACCCGTCCACCCAGAGAGGACACCCGGAGGCTCACGCCTGTCTCTCCTGGCCCCTGCCCCCCGCCGCCTCCCTTTGCTGATTTACTCTTTGCCCTTTCACTGTAGTAAATCATGACTGTGAGTATAACAGAATTTTCTCCCGAGTTCCGTGAGCCTTTCCAGTGAATTATCAGACCTTCACGGTGGTCTTGGGGATGTGCAAACTTTGCATATGGCAAAAGGGCCTTTGCAGATATACCCAAAGTTAGAAATCTTAAACTAAGGATCTTATTTGGGATTATTGGTGGTGGGTGGGGGATCTAATCACACGAGCCCCTGTATGGGGAGAACTTTTTCCAGCTGACGTGAGAAGAGAGAGCAGAGAAGTCTGAAGCGTGAGGCCTCCGCCTGCCATCGTGGGAGGGGGCACGTGGGAAGCATGACAAGAAAAGTCAGCCCACCTGAGTGACCTTGGAAATGGGCTCTTTCCGGAGCCTTGTGACGGGGCCCAGCCTGGTGGGCCCCTTGGCTTTGCCTGTGTGAAATCCGGAGCAGGGAGACCAGGAGAGCGCAGCTGGGCGTCTGACCTGTGAGCTGAGACGTTCCAGCTGCACGAAGCTGCTGCATTTGTGGCCATGTGTCACCGCGGCCACAGGGAATGAATGCACGGGCTCATCCCGCATCTTTCCACCCCGTCTCCTAGCCCACATCGCATGACCTCTGGCCCTCAGCAGCAGGTCCCATCCTGCAGGGTCTGTGGCTTTCCCCCATCGCCAAGGGTGAGGCCCCGTGCCAGAGCGCAGAGTCCTTTTGAAGTCCTCTGAATAAAACAGGGTCTTTGAAGCCAGGCGGGAGAGGCAGGGAGGCGGGGAAGACGTGCCGGCCCAACAAAAGCTAATTCTGAATTCCAACACAAAGATGCCGCATGTAGGAGCCTTCTCCGGCACACAGACTGCATGAAATTAAAGTCGCTTAAATGCAATTATCTGGCTCTATGCTGACTTCAAGAAGCCAGACACAAAGGAGCTCATTCTGTGTGATCCGACTTTGGTGGAGGTCTAGAATAGGGGAACCTAATCTGTGGTGACAGAAGTGAGAATAGCCTCTGGGGCTGGGGGGCGGGAGGCAGGGGAGGTGGGGACGGGCTGAGAAAGGGCTTGGGGGAACTTTCTGGAGTGAGAGAAATGTTGTATATTTTCATAAGAGAATGGGCGACACTGGGGTATGCATTTATCAAGTCATCCAATTTATACTAAAGATATCTACATTTCAGTGTATGTAAATTATGCTTCCGTTAGAAATTAGAAGAAAATTGCTTAGAAAAAAATAATTGAGTACTGTGACGGAGCCTTTTAGACACCAGTCCTTTCCTAGTTGGCAGCCTGTTTTTTCCACTGGACTTTCACTGTAAGCTTCTCAAGGGCTGGGATGGTGGCTTCTTCACCCATCCCCCCGAAGCCTGGGTTATATCAGGGACTTAGCACAGAGGAGGAGGTCAGTGTTTGATGAATGAATGTTTGAGTGAATGAACTAATATGAGTCACGTCTCAGGCTTGGTTGCACAGTTGAACCCCAAAGGGAGTTTTTAAACCTTCTATACCACGCAGGGAGCCTTTTAACATGTGTTTTGATACTGCTGGTCTGGGGACCCCACTTTGAGAACCACGGGTCACTGTGATCCAGGGAACCCTGTTTCCAGGACCGGCGATTGGCCCAGGAATGAGCGCTTACTCCATTCTGAGGAATGAGTGCGGGGAGGAGCCTGCTGAGCACTGGGCCAGGCCCTCAGGGCTCGTCCTTCGAATGCTGTTTCCCCGGTCGGGTGCCTGGAGCTGTCCCGGCCACCTAAGGGCCCTGGGGGGGGCCAGCTCGGGGCCACAGCCAGCACCCCGGGGAGGGCAGAGCAGCGGGGAAGAAGCTGGGTGCTTGTGACACTGCTGCTCAGCTGACACCCGCCTGCTCCCTGCCCTTCCCCCGCAGCGCCCGCTCCGGGACAGCAACACCCGAACGATAAAGCCAAACGGATTCAGGGTCTCCGTCGCTGCAGCTAAAAGCACCCACTCGGAGCTGCCTAAGCAGTTCCCCGCACAGTGTGGCGGATGCCAGGCTGGAGCCGGGCACGGCGCCCAGCCGGCTCACCGGGGGCCTTCATGCAGCTCGCCGTGGCCGGAGCGGACTGACGTCGGGGCTGCTGCCGGTGTCGGGGTGCAGATGTAGGCGTGAGGGAGGGAGAGAATGCTAACCTTCTCCTCGTTTCAAGGTCAGGGCGACGGGACGCGGGGACTGCTTGACAGGCAATGTTAGGAGTGTCGTGTGCACCTGCGGTGACCAGCAGTGGGACCGACCGGAGCTCTGGCTTCCCAGTAACCAAGACCCCTGTTACTCAGAGATGGAGGGGAGGGCTGGCGAGGGGGGCTCCCCAAGCTCTTCGGAGCACTGTGGGGGGCCGGAGGAGGTGGGCTGCTTCCTAACGAATTTCACGTGGGATTCTACAGTCTCCAAGGAGACTTAAAAGGGATTTACGCTCCCGGGCTGGCTTAAGGAGACAAACCTTCGGTTGTTGGAAGGTGTATCCAACTTTCCTTCAGGGGCTCCCAGAGCAGGACAAAAGTCGCAGAAGCACTGGCCATTGTCCAAACCTTGCCCCAGGCTGCTTGTTCCTTTTGGGCACGGTCTAAAAATAAAAAAGAGGGTCCAAAGTTCTCCGCACGGTCATCCCGATCCCACATTGTGACTGCCGTCCGTTCTCTGGCACATACAGGTCCCAGAACCGAGGGGGCTGGGGGAGGGGGGAGAACAGGACCATGGAGCCAGTGCCCGCAAAACAGGCATCTTCAGATACACAAGGTCAAAGCCCCAGCTGCCCAAGGTCAGAGCCTCAGCTGCCCAAGGTCAGAGGCTCTGCTGCAGGCCTCTGGGAAATGGGCAGCAAAACCAGAAGGAGTGTTTGACCACAAAAGGGTAACTTGTGTGAGTCAAGCTTGAAAGGAGTTATTAGTGTGACATTTTTAAAAAATTGAGGTGAAATTCACGACATAAAATGACTATTTTAAAGTGAACATTTCAGTGGCATTTTGTACACTCACCATGTTGTGCAACCTCTATCGGATTCCAAAGTCTTTGAAAATAAACCCCATCCCCTTAGCAGTCACCCCCATTCCTCCTCCCCACTCCAAGCGCCAGTCCTCTCTCTGTGGACTTACCCCGGACATTTCATATACATGGAATCATGCAACGTGTGGCCTTTCGTGTCTGGCTTCATTAATTTAGAATGATGTTTTCGAGTTCATTCCTGTTGTAGCATGTGTCAGTACGTCACTCTTTCTGTAGCTGAGTACCCTTCTGCTGTCTGTGTGTCCGTCATCAGCTGATGGACACTTGGGTGCTTTCCACCTTTTGGTTATTGTGAAAATGCTGATTGAACATTCATACACATGTATTTGCTTGAATGCCTGTTTTAAATTCTTCTGAACATATTCCTAGAAAGTGTAAGTTCTTATAGGGTAAGTCTAAGCATGTGGGTGCACGCATGTTCACACATGGGCCTACACACCTGTGTAAACACACGCTTCTGAGATGCCCACACATGGGGCTTTGGGCAAATGTTACTGCTCTTACAGCCTCCAGTTGATAGACAAGCAGCTAAAGGGCTGGAGCAAGCGAACCCCATGAGTTGGCATCACATAGGCTCCCACGCTGGGTAAAAACAGAATTTTCCCCGAGAAGGGTCAAGTGATGGTGCATCTGGCAGATGGGATACTATGCAGCCACTGAGGCTGCCTCCGGGACTAATGGCCTCGGGTCACGAGCCGATGTGCAGCAGAGCAGGCGCTCCGGGCACCAGCTGGTCAAGAATCCAGGTGACAGGTGAGGCGCCGGGGAAAGTGCTGTGGGACGGTGAGCTTTCTTTTCCTTCCTTGAAAGTTTGCATCTTAGGAATTTTTTACATTGTAAGTGTTAGGAAGACTCAATGAGTCAATGTACCTAAAAGACCTAGGACAGGAATGGTTGCATTCAAAGGTACTTGCTCTCATTACAATGATTTCTGCTTACAATCAGGGGATGTCTAAAGAAACAAATATTTCCTTCTTTCTGCTCTTCCTCAGGATTGGGGCCTGTGCCGGTGAGCCACAGGGGGTCCTGCCGGGCACCGGAGGGCAGGGGCAGGCCGCGGGGACAGGGTGGGAGAGGCAGCACTTCCTGTCCCAGCAACTGTCCCAGGGTGGAGTGAGAACCCCCACCCCCCACCGAGATCCCCCTCGGCTCTAGGAATTCTGCAGAGGGCTTTGAAGTGCCCTGGGCAGATTGTTGCTAAGAAAGGTATAGAATAGCACCTGGCTGGAGTCCAGGATGACACCTGAGGATGGCTTTTGTCCTCGCGGAGCTACTATCTCCAGGTATTCAAGGGCCTCTGCCTGTGAAAAGCACTGCACTCAAATTCGGGTTTCTTCCCCATCGCCCAGGCCTCTAGGGGGAGGGGGAGGGCCAGCGCTGTCCCCCCTCCCAGTCCCCACCCTCCCAGTCCCCTGCAGGTGTCAGGAAGGCACCTGGACCCCAGGTGTCCGGATGCTGCGCCTGCGCAACTTTGCCACAAGGGGGAGCTCCGGGCGCCCCTAGGAGTGAATGGCCTGGGAAAGGGGGATCATCTTGTCCTGGGGAGGGCCCCAGTGGGCAGCGGTGGGTCTGTCCTCCCCGCCCTGGCGCTCAGGGCTGAGGGGGGCTGGGAGCAGGTCAGGAATAATTTCCCTGCCTGTTCAGGACAGGACCCCAGGCGCGAGGCTGGCTTTCCCGAGACAGCAGGGCCTGTGGGGCTGCGGGCGCTGGGAGGCGGGAGGCAGAGGCTTCAGGCACCCAGGGGGGCTGCAGTGAGCCCAGAGGGTCAGAGCCGACCCCTCCCAGCCTCCCAGCCTCCCAGCCCCGCTGCCTGGAGGCTCCCTGAGGGCAGCAGCTTGGGGGGTAGGGTGGGGCCTGAATATCTGCTCAGGGTGGAGGCCTGTCTGCTGGGGCTCCCAGAGCCTATGTCACATGGCACTGAATACCCAACTGTATGCGTGCGTGTCAGAGTGTGAGTGAGTGAGTGTGCGTGGCTCTGCGTGGCTGTGCGTGCATGGCTTGAGTCCTACCCACCGAATGCCCGGCTGGTGGCCAGGGTGGAATGTCCCTGCCCCGAGCTTTTCGAGGTGAAACCTGATCTCATCCCTACTATCAGATACCCAGGCTACAGCCCAGAGCGTGTGAACACACACGCACACACACAGCCATGCACACACACGGATGAACACACACAGATACACACACACCTCACCACTGGTTGGAGATGATGCGACGAGACACTCCAGATTAACAAAAAAATTCCGAGGCTGGTACAGCCAAACCTCCGGGCTCCCGTCACCTGGATGAGCTCTGCCGAGTCGTGACTGAAGCCGAGTCCCAGAGATCTGCCGCGGCCGTGCTGCCGAAGCCCCCTCGCGTCAAGTGCTCCTAAGCGGGGCTGGCTGTGCTTTTCTGGTGACTGAGCAAAGGTGGCAGTGGGGGTGGCCCCCTGGAGGAAAGCAGGGGGGCGGTTAAGAAAGGAGGGGCTGGGCTAGGGCAGGCTGACTGTGCTGGAGATCCTGGCACAGCGGTGAAATCCAAGCCACCGCCCAGGGAGGTGACAGGGAAGCAGCATTACCTCCTGAGGGCCTGCAGAGCTGTGACCTCTGCCTGGTTCAGCGTCATGACCTTTTGACCTTGAAAACAGAGCCGGGAGTTTTCTGTTTCCACTCCGCATGCTACGGGGCCACCCCCCACCCCACCGCCTGGGGAAGCTGCTGTGCTCACCAGCCTCTTGGTCGGTGGGTTTTGGAGAAAAGCCTACTTTATTTAGCCTTAGCCAAAGCACTCCCCAACCTGGGCCCCGCACTGCCCCTTCCAGTTCCGCTCTCCAGCCCCTACACACCCTGTGATGTCCCTCTCGGACTCTTCCGCCCCTCCCCATCCCAGAGTCCTTCCCTGTCCCCTCCGATCCCTCAAAGTGCTGCCCTCCTACATTTTTCTGCTGTTGTTAATCTTCATCAGAGTATATTTTTCCATTAATTTTTAGAGAGACTGGAAGGGGAGGGGGGAGAGAGAAACATCCATGTGAGAGAGACGTCTCCACCGGTTGTCTCCCACACGTGCCCCGACCAGGGAGGGCCAGGGATCGAACCTGCAACCCAGGTACGTTCCCTTGTTGGGGAATCAAACCCAAGACCCTTTGGTGCTTGGGCAGACACTCTAACCACCGAGCAACACCAGCCAGGGCAAGAACCTTTTTTAAAAAAAATTAATTTTTTGGAGACCCCTCTTTTTGCTCTGACCCGGAGCCATCCTTTCAATCATGCTTCCCTTCCCCATGGCCCTGGGACCTCCTCTCACTGTTTTCCTGTGCTTGGAGCTCCCATTCCTCGGATCCTATGTTTTGGTCTAACTTGGTTTATGTTCTCATTTTGCTGGGGCACATCCTCCAGCAGCTTCCACAGAAGGGGTGAGTGGGAGGTGAGGTCCTGGTGGCTCTTAAATCCTTCTACATAAAAGGTCCTACTTGGTTCAGTCCTGAGATTGGCCCCATCCAAGATCCAAAGAGACAAAGTCATCCAGAACCAGATCCCAGGCCAGAGCCAGGTGAGCTCCAGGTGTCACAAGAGGAGAACAAGCTGTGGGTCATCAGCCTCCAGAGGGGCCGGCCTCCTGCCTCTGCCTGGGGATCGCCCCAGCGGGTCTGGCCTGGCCGGGGGACCCTGCTCTCCCAACCCACCCGCTCAAATGCCGAAGTCTGATGTCATGATTTGTAACCTCTGCGGGACCATCCGGAAGGGGCTCCAGGCTTGGCTACCAGCCTGGGTGTCCAGCCTTGGGTGAGTCTCCTACACTCGGTGGCCACAGGTTTGCCCCAAACCCTGGTGCTCTTTTTCTGCAGAAAAGAACACCCGCTCCTGCCCCCGTGCAGCCTAGTCCCCTCCCCGGACCGTCTACCGTGTGTCATAAGGCAGTTCGGGTGGAAAGGCCCAGAGCTCAGTCAGAGATTTGAACCCCAATCCCAGCAACCACGAGCGAGTTGCTCGGCCCCATTTGCAGATGAGGGAGTAGACACTCAGGATCCACAAATGCTTCCCCGTGGCCGCGTTCAAGTGAGAACATGTACTGAAGGGTCCGCGTGGGGTTTCAACGCACCAGAGTCTGGAGTGATTATTATTTGCGAAGAAAATGAAGCCACTCCTAGGGGCCCAGTCTATCGGGTAACTTGCCAAGCTGCTGAGATCTTCAGGGTTAGTTTTGACCGAGTGCAGATGCTATGCCAAACTGAGCGGCTTCCTTAAAGTCGGGGAGGGGAGGCAGGGTTTCCAGGGGCTCACTGTAAAGCAAAAAGATAAAAAATGTTTAGAGCAATGTTTCAGCCTTGGCTGAGCATCAGACTCACCTGGGGAGCTTTTAAAAATCTTGCTGCCCATGGCCGGCCAGTGTGGCTCAGTGGTTGAGTGTCAGTCCATGCACCAGAAGGTCGCAGGTTCGCTTCCCGCTCAAACTCCAGTGGGGGGCAATAGGAGGCAGTCTATTGATGTTTCTCTTCCTCCCCCTTCCTCTCTAAAATCAACAAAAACATATATTTTAAAAAAAATCCTGCTGCCCAGGCTGCCCCCAGGCCCGTTAAATCGGGATTCCTGGAGCGGGCTCCTGGCATCAGTACTATTTAAAGCTCCCAGAGGATTCCCACTGCAGCCGGAGTTGAGAAACCCCTGCACCATAGGTCCCCTTAAAGAGATGATTCTGGCCTTTGGGGCCACCCCGTCCCCCACCCCCAGTGCCCTGCCAGCTGGAGCCAGGACCAGGCTCAACAGGAGGCAGGGGAATTCTGCTGGTGCCTTCAGTCCCTCTCCGTTGACATCAGACTTCACGGGTGGTGGTTTTCTCTCCTGTCAAATGGGGTAATAGCTGCTTCAGGGGGACTTTGTGAGGCTCAAATGTGATAATGTGAGTGAACTGGCTTTGGAACGCATTTGCAAGGCATACAAGCAGAAGGGATTAGAGGGCGAGGTCCCCGCGGCTCCGTGGCGCTGTGAAGCCAAGTGCACAGCCCCGGGTCCCCCGCGGCGTCGGGGCCTGTGGAGTTCATCGCCCTTGGGGGCTCCATTTGCTATGCGGGAGCAGGGCCTGGCCGCTTCCTTCGCAGGCAGTCGGAGAACCTGAGCCCCCCAAAGCCATCATCCTCGGAAAGCTTTTTATCGTCTTTCAAAACTTATTCCAGTTCACACATCACAGGCACGCGGCTAGACGGGGCTCCTTAAATCCTGAGCTGAGGCGGGGCCTAATCAAATGCTGCTGACACTTGTCCCCGTCGGCCGAGTCTGTGAGGCCTGTGCGCCTCCGAGAGCCTCGGTCCCCGCCGCCCTGGGGCTGCGGCGGCGAGTTCGAGCCCCAGGAAAGGGAAACGCTATCAGAAGGTGGATTCGATCCTTAGCTGATTTCCAATTTAAGACACAAGCTGTGGGGATTACTACAAAATTACTGCAGTTAATTAAAAAAGGGGGAAAGCTCCGAAGTAATTTACTGGTGTTTATGCATTTTTGTCCCCGAGTGCTCTCTGTGGATATGCTGGATTCTGGGGCTGCCCTTTTCACTGCCTGCAGCAAGGAGTCCGGGAGATTAATTATTGACATTGATTTTCTTTGTCATCCGATGAATCCCTCAGTAACTCGAGCATCTTGGTGAGCCAGGCTTGGAAAGCTGATCGGCTGGTTTCTCCAGAGGAGCCCCTCTCCGCCTCCATTAAACACGTGACACGTCCATTTTCACGGTTGACGGGAGATGACTTCTCATTACGTCCCTCCAATGTCCTGTTTCTCTCCAGCTGCAGCCTAAGCCTTCTCCGTTAATTGATTTTCATGTTTGGATTACGTTCCAGGAGAAAGGAACCAGAAACCTTTTATTCAGAAACAGTGATGTGTCACTCTAGTGAGGTGCCTACTTTTCCCTTAATAAATTTTTTTTTTAAATATATCTTTATTGATTTCAGAGAGAGGAAAGGAGAGGGAGAGAGAGAGAGAGAAACATCAATGGTGAGAGAGTCATTGATCGGCTGCCTCCTGCACGCCCCCGACTGGGGACCGAGCCCGAAACCCGGGCATGTGCCCTGACCTGGAATTGAACCCCGACCTCCTGGTTCATAGGTTGACACTCAACCACTGAGCCACGTCGGCCAGGCTCCTTAATAATTTTAAGGGCTCTTGATGTAGCCCAGACACGGCTTCCTTGTCACATGTATGTACTGCACACACATCTCCTTCCACTCGGCGGGTTGCCAATCCTTAATAAGCAATCAACAGCTGCCAGTCTTCCGAGAGAGAAATGGGGGCAGGCATTACAGACCACGGACGAGGACCACTTAGAAAGTAGTCTTACCAGCACATCAAGCCCGAGCCTCACCGAGCTGCCTGACCTAACTACTAATCAGTAGGAAATAGGAGGGAGGGAGGAACACAGTCAGTGGCACCACCATGAGTGAGTCAGCTCAGGGGGATCTCGACAGCACAGATAGTCTCCTTTCAGCAAGGACACTTGGTAGATTAAAAGGAAGCTAACATAAAAAATAAAATAAAATAGAGACATTTAAGAAAATTTAAAAAATAAAGCAACACAACTTAAAAAAAAATAAAAATAGAAGGAGCCTAAGAACCATCCCAACCAATGACAATGTCTGGAACTTATTTGGATCCTGATTAAACTAAAACTGTAAAAAAAAAAAAATTATTATGACATAGAGACAGTTAAACACACTGGATAGTTGATGTTTTGAAGAAATTAAGGTTAATTTCTTGAAAGAGAGAAAATAGTGTTGTTTTTTTTGGTTTTGCTTTTTAAGAGCCCTTCCCTGCCAGGGACGCCCACTGACATACCTGTGCACGATGCCGGGTTTGCTTAAATACAGCCCCACGGCGGGGGTGGAGCAGCGGGTGAGAGATGAGATCAAACTGAATCCACCGATAATTATAGAAGCCTGGTGATGGGCCCATGGCTGTTCATTATAGTGCCTCTCTGTATAAATATTTAAAATGTTCTACTAAAAGGAATGTGGTTTGCTTCAAGCCCAGGGCGTGGGAGGAACCGTCACTAAAGTCTTGAAAACGGCAGAACCCTGCGATTGGGTTCCCCGGTTTTACAGGCCGAGGACCCTCCGGGAGGGCCCCTGTTCGCAGCTCCTCCCGTCGCCCGAGGGTGGTGTGAAGGCTTCCAGTTGCCTAGCAATGGCTGGCAGCAAAATCGACCCCCTCTTCTGTAGCGCAGTGGTCAAAAATTGATTATCTGGGCGATTTGGAGATTTGACGCCGGGTGGACCATTTTCCCTCCTGGGTAATGGATCTGGTCTGTGGTAGGGGGTGAGCGGGAGACGTGGGAGAGAGAGACTGGGCTGGGTGGCGACACAGGCAAGGGAAGGGCAGGGGCCAGAGCCGGGAGAGCAGCGGCTGAGCCCCAGCCGGCAGCCCTGCGCTCGGGGCCTGCTCGCCACTCAGCAGCTCTGACGCCGGACAGCGCCCCCAGGAGGCCGGGCTGCTGCACCCGGCGTTCCCTGAGTGGGCTGGGACGGTCCCTGTCACAGTGGACAAGTTCAGCCGGTTAGCACGTGAGGTTAAGGGGGACAAGGCCCCAGCCTGGAGCCTGGCACTGACCAATTGGCTTGAGCAGCTGAGCTAGCTTTGCTCTATTTATAACCACATCGATAAGTAATGGGGGGGGGGGTGTCCTGGGACAGTTTGCTGGGGAGCCTGGCCAAGATAACAGGTCTGACTCCATGTAAGACGACCTCCACTCCTGGCAAATCTACTCCAACTTCATACCCTTCTTTGGGGCATATAATCAGCAGCGACAATTTTATAGTCAAAAGAACAGCTAGAGAGAATGTGGAAGGAAAGGAGGCCTGTCCCCTAGAGAGAGTCCACGATTCTTGCTTAACAACCAACCCCAAAACCCAACGGCATCTGTTACCTGCTCGTTTGTTGGCCAGTGGGGACTTGGCTGATCTGGTTTCGGCTCAGCTGGAATCGGCTCCGAGGTGTGAGGGGGTCCGGACCTGCTCTGTGCGCTCCCACCCTTACCGGACCTTGGGTTACTCGGGCACATGCCAGTCACAGGGGAAGGCAGGTGGGCAGGAGGGCGAGCCGGCTCCCACAAGCATGCCTCAACCCACTGCTCCTCTCGTGTCCGCTAACATCTCATTGGTCAAAACAAGTCCCAAGGTCAAGCTCAGTATCAGAGGGGCAGGGAAGAGTGCTGTGCCCACAGGGTGCATAGAGAATATTTGCTGAACAGGAATGTGTCACACCCCACCCCCACCCCCACCCTCACGCCCACGCCTGGAAGGTGGTCATCGTTCTAACTGGAATAGTCCTGAGAGAGGCCTTGCTGGGAGGGGACACTCAGCAGCACCCATTCCAGTTAGCAGTTGCATAGCCAGGGCCTGGCTCTGGACCTCCTGCCCTCCATAGGCCCTTGAAGGTGGTATAAAATAGATAATTGATATTATATAGGAGCCCAGGGGCTGCTGGCTGCCATCCTGGGGACGAAGGGAACCCTGGAGGCTGGGGAAATGCATCTGCAGGTTTTTTTTGAGCTCAACAGTTTTGCAGCATTAAAGTTCTGTGTGTGTGTGTGTGTGTGTGTGTGTGTGTGTGTGTGTGTGTGTCTCCCTCTATTTATAGACTCCCGAGGGGGGCAAGGATAAGTGAGGCCTCCATCACCACCAGGCAAAGAAGGCAAAGGGACTGTCAAGCCTGTCAAAGGTGTATGGAAGATGTGGTTGTGTTTGCGCAGAAATCTCCGGCGCGTTCATAAACGGCTGGGAAGAGCAGAGACTGAAACTAAAACACAGGCCTGCTAGTTACTAAATACAGTGTTTCCGGGGAGGTGTAAGCAGCTGTTTAAATTGCAGAGCATGAAATAGCATGTGATTCTGTTTTACTTACATGGCAAGTACACAGGGCTCCGTCTGGAAACTGACGCGGGGTGACTGGGAGGCAAAGGTGCCTGCATCTCACGGACTCCGAGGTGGGCGCACAGGACAGGGGGGCCCGCAGAGCCCCCGGCTGGTTCCCTCGGCTGAACCTCAGGGAGTGGGGGACGGTCGCCTTCCGCCTTCCACGAAGGGGGTGAGGAAATGACCGCTGGTGGGGCGTGCAGGCCAGGTGACGTGAGCAGCCGGGACAGGCCTCTTGGGCTCCAGCTTGGGGAGTGCGGGCGCTGAACCCCTCCTGAGACGCCAGGCGGAGGTGCTGATCTGAGGAGGAACAGCGGTGTTCACTTCAGCGTGACCGTGCCCAGGCGTCCGGCCTTCTTGAAGGGAGCCGGCCGCTGGCAGAGGAGCACCGTGGGGACCCCTGCCTTGTCCCCCCTGGACTCAGTGCCTCACGCTGTGGCCGGTACCCTACAGCCACTCAGGACGCAAATGTGGATGGAGATCTGCCTGGGCTCTGAGTCTGGAATTCAGGGGGGACCCTGGCCTGGAGCCACAGTGTGGGAGCCATCCAGACCCAGGTGGGCACGCAACTCCTCCGTGGCATCTGTCTGCCTGATCATTGTGATCGCCGTGATCACTGCTGGTTATTGTTTTTCTTCCAAGTGTTTTTCCCCACGTGGAGAGTCCCCATTCCTCCGGCGTGGCACTCCTGGCCCTCTGCAAGCTGCGTCCTCCCACCTTCCCAGCCCCTCCCTCACCACCATCCCCTCTCCACACCAGTGTCCTTTCCCCGCGCGGGGGACTCTCCACCCCTCTTCCAAGCCCTGCCTCCCCCACGCCTCCCCCACGAAGGTCCCACACCTTGCATGCCTCCCCCACGAAGGTCCCACACCTTGCGTGCCCTCTCTTTCACTTTGCAGGAGCTGAAACGCCGCTCATCCCTCACGGCCAGCCTCGAATGCCACCTGCTCCATGGAGCCTGCGGCACCTCACCGCTCACGGTTCCCACCTCTCCTCACCTCCCGCGGTTAAGGCTTGGACTGAACCTGCCGTATTAAATGCTGCCTTGACCTTGGAGCCTCCCAGGACCCCAAAGGCCTAACGGAGCGCCGCTGCTCTCACCAGATGTCCCCTCACCCGGCAGGAAGGGTTCCCCCGCCTGCCACCCAGACTAGCTGCACCCCACCCCCGCCTGGTTCTCAGACTTGTGGATTTTTCCTCCCTGCCACCTGCAGAATTATTCAATTACATTCTCCAGTGGCAACTGGGGCCACCTCACCCTCTTGTTACTTCAGAGCCGCCTCCCGCAGATCCCGGTGTCTCTCTCTGCTCCCGGGTGCAACCCCTTGTGGCCTCACCTGGCACATGGCGGCTTCCTTCCCCAGGCTGTGACTGTCTGTTTCCTATAAACTGCCGATGAGCTCGCCTGTCCAGTGTCGGTGTCAGGCGCTCAGCCATCTCATACTATTTAATGTGGGGTTCCCTCCCCACCAACGGGGTGGAGAGGAAGGACCCCCTCCCTCCTGCTCTTGTCAGCCCTCTGCCCTCTTTCCCTCAAGGTCAGGGACAGTGTGGCCCCCTCTTGGTGGCCCCAGAACCTTGCTTGGCCCATGGAATTGGCTCGGGAAATGTGCGGGGACTAGAAGCTTCCTTCACCTCCCCCTGCCCCACCCCACCCTCACCCCAGCTCTCCCAATGCCCCTCTTCCACGTTCCCCATCCTTCCCGGCACCAAATAAATGCTGTTAAATTGGGGACCATATCTCGCTTCCCAAGTCTTCTTTGTTCCGCGCCTGTGCTGAGTTTAGGAATTCTGGACAACGATTCATAGACCACCGTGAATCTTTGCAAAGATTTCCTCCTGAATCAATACCCCGGGGCCATTTAAATGCTGTCTGAAACCAGGCCAGTCCCCCGCTCATCCCCATGCTCGGCTCCAAATGATGTTTAATTTTTCTGTAAATTAACTTGCGCGGTGTCACACCGCATTAACGCACCTCGGAGCCTCTCTGCTCCGATCCGTGAGCAGCGACATGCCGAGTGACGCGGCGATTCTCTGGGGACGCTCCCGTAATGCAGCTGATTAAAATGTAGCCAACTGCGGGGAGCGGCAGGCGCCGCGGGGGGCCGGCCGAGCCGGGGTAATGGGTAATGGTTTGTGGCAAACCTGATGGTGCGCCCGCTATTACATCGACCGGGGCTGCGGCTTCAGTTGATGGTGCGAAATTGCCATGCTGGAGCTGCGCTCTGCCCGAGGACTGGCTGCCACCGTCCTCTTCTGAAGATGTCCCTTCGTCTGCAGCGGGTCCTTGTTTCTCCCTCTGGAGCTCCATTCAAATGGGACGGCGATTTTTGCCGGCGGCCACCCGTGGGAGTGCATCAGACTAGGGGCTCCTTCCCAACGGGGGCTCGTGCCCCCCAGAAGCTTGCTGCCCAGGGCAGGAGACAGACACCCCACCTGCAGTTTGGGTGCTGCCTTTTAAGGGCGATGTGTTCAGCTCCGGGTCCAGTCTAGGAGTCAGTTCGAATCCCGCCTCCTCTATTTTCTAGCCATGCGACCTTGAACCTCAGCCCCGGTCTAGAAAGTAGTGACCCTCCGGTACCCACTTCAGAGAGTCCTGGCATTAAACGGACTTGAACAGCCTACAGATGGTGCTGTGGTGAGTGGCGCTGTGGCCTGCCTCTGCCCAGTGCAGGGAGCAGGAGCCCAGCCCCGGGACAGGGCCTCTGCAGGGGACCCCCCTTGAGCTGTGCAGCCGGCTGCCCACCACTCTTCGCCCAGCCCTGCCGCGGGTGATGGCCCCGAGTGAAGGAGCAGCTGCCCAGCCGTGATTTCCCGGGGGCCTTGGCGATTAGTCATCCCCTTCACGGCCCGGAGCCATGGATGGCTCACAGCCAGCTCTGCACAATGCTGCTCGGCCCTGAAGCCCTGACCCCAGGGGGGAGGGTGCTCCTGGGGCAGGCCGGCGCCCCGGAACTGCCCCTCTTGGAGCCCACCGTCTCTTCCTGGCCCTCCGCTCCCCCACCCAGGCCAGGGAGCGGGTCCCAATGGCCCAGGCTCGATCCTGCTCAGAAAGGTGACACTCTCAAGGGGACACTCGGGTGACCCAGAGGATTCTCCCAGGGCTTCTTTGCCAGGGCCTGTGCGAGCTTTGAGGCTCTGCTGCCGCCGATCTGAAATCCTTAATCATTGTTGAACAAGGGGCCCCGCATGTCCATGGGCCACCAGGGTCTGAAAATCACGTAGCTGGTGCTGCTCTTCCAGTATCAGAATTTTCCGCTTTCTCCTTCGTCTCGCCTTCCGACTGCAGACACATAACCCTCAGCCTGTTGCGTTTGCGCCGGTTTCCAGGAGGAACCTGCTCTGTCGCAGACCTGTAAGCGTAGCGGGACAGACGAGGTGTCCGACCAGCTGAGAGCAACCGGCAGAGGCTGGACGGGTGGTCACAGTCGGCTCTGTCTTCTGGCTCCAGGCCAGCTGGTCATGGGAACGCCACTCCTGGGGGAGGGCTTCACAGCTGGGTTGGCATTTAAATACCCTAAAATTGCTACTAGGAGACTGGTCCAGGGTGGATTCTCATGAATGCAAATGAACGTTACTTTGCTCATGGAGACAGCTTCGCAGGCTGGTGTTTGGGGAGCAAACTGGGGAGCATGCGGGAGAGTGGAGCTGATCCAGAGGCCCCTGGCCCAGCAGGGCAGCCGTGTGTCCCCTCCTTTGGCAGGTGGGGCAGGGCCTGCTTTTCAGATACAAACCAACCAGTCCAGATCCCACTCCCCAACGACCTCCCTAGCCAGGCTCTCACACTCCCGGCCACTAAATCACTCACTATATTAATCCCCTTAATCACCCCAGGATTAAGGACCAGACGACTAGGGGAGCCCCTATACCTAGAGCACACGGAACTGATTCAAAGCAGCCGATCCAGACCCGCTTACCCTCGCCCGCCCACTCCTTCCTTCAAAAATCATAATACAGGCGCTTTCCCACAGTTCTCTCCCCTCCCTCGGGCTCGCGACCCAGCCTGGTGCCTCCCCACGTGCCCCCGCCCGTGGCATGGTAGGCCCTCCCTGTCTTGGGAGCTGTAACTAGCTTTTCAATGGCAGTCATCTCAGATCTGTTGTCCTCACCGTACCTCACATTTTCTATTAATACACTCTATTTTAAAACAGTAACAAACACCAGGCTTTCTGCCCATTGCTGGGATAAGCAGAAGAATTAAACGAATGCAAATGCCTCTCTCGTCACCCACTCATCCCTCCCTCCCTCCCTCCCTCCCTCCCTCCCTCCCTCCCTCCCTCCCTCCCTCCATCCATCTATCCATCCATCTATCCCTCCGTCCATCCAATATTTATTGAGCAATATGGTGATTTTAAAGCATCTCCCAGAGCGAAGCTTGTCTTTGTACTTTGTTACCTTGTCTTTTCAGTTTAGGGGCTTTACATTTTACTGTTGTCAAATATACTTATTCCGCATAATTTGTGCTTTTTGGATCTTAAGTCTTTTTCTAGCTAAACGTTATAAAGAAATTCACCTCTATTTTCTTCTAAAAGACATGAAGTTTTGCTTTTTCATGTCTAGGCCTTTAATCCATCTGGAGCTTATTGTCACATGTTATAGAGGCAAGTGCTAATTTTATGGATCCTACCCGGATAAGCTGGTACCATGACTGTGTGGCTCTCTCTTTCCCGCCACTGATTTGCACTGATCCCTCTGCCGTTGCCACATTTCCGCACACTGGTGGCCTGCGTCTGGTGTCCCTGGCCGGGGGAGCTCAGCTGGTTGGAGCGTCACCCCAGTGCACCAGGGCTGCAGGTTCGGCCCCCACTCAGGGCACATTCAGCGGGGGCATGGATGGGCGGAACAGCCAATCGGTCTCTCTCAAAGTCAATCAATCAATAAAAAGAAATACCCATTTTGTGGAAGTCACTCTTGATTTGCATTTATATCAGTTAAACGCAGCCAAATATTTACCCTCAGTAATATTTTTTTCTTATTACGGCAGCTGAAGATCTTGTTTAAAAATTGAATCAGAATGATAGAGCAGGCATCCTAATCGTGTTGGCTTTGAGGAAGATAATTCTGGTTTTACCATTAAGTACGATGCTTTTTCGAGGAGGTGTTTCTTACCAGTTTAAGAAAATTCCCATCTATTCTCAGTTTGCTGAGAATTTTCCTTAGGAAATCATGAGTGGACATTGCACTTTATCGAATGCCTTTTCTGCATCTAATAAGATGATCATATATATGGACTCTCTCCCTTAATCTTTTATTTATTTATTTATTTAATCCTTACCCGAGGATGTATTTTTATTGATTTTTAGAGAGAGAGGAAGGAGGGAGGGGGGAGAGAGAGAGAGAGAGAGAGAGAGAGAGAGAGAGAGAGGAAAACACTGATCGACTGCCTATTGTCTGCGCCCCGACTGGCGATCAAACCCAAAACTGGGCATGTGCCCCGGCCAGGAATCTAACCCCCCACCTTTGGGTGTACGAGACGACCCTCCAACAAACTGAGCGGCCTCCCGGGCTCTCCTTTAATCCTTCAATGCGGTGAATTACTCTGGCAGATATTTTAGTGTTAAACTGCCTTCGTGTCCCTGCGGTAGGCTCCGTGCTTAGGATGGAGCAGTTATATATAGACGCTGGATTTGGTTTGCTAATTCGGGTGCATCTGTTTGTGTTTTCCTGCGGGGCGCTGTTCACGCCTGCGTTTGGCATCCAAGTTCTGCGCCCGTATCAAGGGAGCTGGGGGCCCCTCCTCCCGCCGCCCTCCCGGGTTTCCATGGCTCTGAGATGGTTCGGCGGCCCTGGCCCATCCCTCGTCCAGTCTGCTGTCCTTTCTGTAGGTAGATTTGGGGTCTAGTGTCCTTAAGGCTCACAGGTTTTCCATTCCTTTTTGAGATAGCTTGATGATTTCTATTTTTTTCTATGCATTTGTCTGTATCATCTTTTAAAAACTTAAAAAACATTTGCTCATGAAATTGCTTCCCCCTGCTCTTCTCATCCACCTCCCCCCCAGCACCCCTCGCAGGGACGGGAACTGGAGAAGCCGAGCCTGAGACGGTGGGAGAGAAAAATCCGCCCTCGCTGCCTGTCCCCAGGGCCCTGGGTTACCCGTGGCCACTGCTGTGTGTGGCATCCACAAAGCGCCCTCGCCCCGGCCTGGCGACTTCCCGAACACCCCTCAGTTAGCAGCCTTCCGTCCCTGCAGTGGAGTCCGGGTCTCTGGTCAACTGAACTGTCCTGGAGACAAAGGTCCCTCCGTCCACGTGTCTGGAGGAGAGTTCACTGAACGGCACTCAGAAGAATTCCACGCCTTGGTCACAAAAGCACTGGGGACTGGTTGCTATAGCGACCAGGGATGGGCCGCTCTGTTAATTTGCGGAGGATCAGTGATGGATGTCGCTGACCCGACCCTCCACCCTCGGCGGGAAGCCTGAGGCTGAAAGGGCTCCGGTGTCTCCATTCCCCTCCCATCTGCTCCATGAGGCAGAAGCAAACCAGCGAGGGGAGCCAGAGCAGGGTGAGAAAATTGCCCGAGACCGCTCGACGCCCCAGCGTGGCCATGCTCCCGGCTCCCGGATCTTTCCAACAGGAGAGTCACCAGTCTGTCTCCCCCCGTGGGTCAGTCGAGAGCTCTCTGAGGTCAGGTCTGCCTTTGGGAAGCTCGTAGCCTGGCTGGGTTGGGGGCAGGGGCTGGGGCCCTTGGCCTTCCTGTTCACCCCACTTTCCTAGATTCCCTGTTATGCAACTTTCCTCTCCTCACCCACCCCTGCGGCTTAGAGAGGCTCCTGTGAGGTTCCTCTCACACTTTCATTAATTTCTATTGAATAATTAAAACCAGGAAATTAATACTTTCAACCTAAACCCAAATTGCAATGTGCACACTTTTCATAATTGAAGTTCCACTGGAGCATTAAACTTTCCAGGGAGCCCTCCCTCTCCAGAGACAGAGGGGCCCAGCTATGTCCTGAGGGCTTAGAATACGGGGCTGGGCTCGGGATGTGCACTCTGCCAGGGCTGTTTATTAATGGGTGGGTGGTGCGTGGATGTGGGTGGATGGATGGATGGGTGGACAGGTAGGTGGTAGGTGGATGGGTGGATGGATGGATGGATGGACAGGTCGGTGGTGGGTGGATGGATGGATGGATGGATGGACAGGTCGGTGGTGGGTGGATGGGTGGATGGATGGATGGATGGATGGACAGGTCGGTGGTGGGTGGATGGGTGGATGGATGGATGGATGGACAGGTTGGTGGTGGGTGGATGGGTGGATGGATGGATGGACAGGTCGGTGGTGGGTGGATAGATGGATGGATGAGTGGGTGATAGATAGGTGGAGGTGGATGGGTGGATGAACAGTTAGGTGAGTGGATGGGTGGATGGATGGTTGGATGGATGGATGAGTGGGTGATGGGTGGCTGGATAGATGACTGGCTGGGTGATAGATGGGTGGATGGATGGATGGAAACAAGGACCCCAAAGATCAAGTCATCTTTTTTGGAAGCTTCCAAAGTTTAGGGATGACTCCTATTGCTTTCTGGGCTAGAGCCAACTTTGTTTCTTTTATCAAAATGAAAAGGAAATTGCAGAATACTAAGAGGCCAAGAACCTGGCAAAAAGGTTTGCTTTTCCTTTGTTTCCAATCCAGTGCCAGGTCCCCTCACACCTAGACATTGCCTGCCTTGCTTCCAGCCGTCCCCCAAAGGTTGGATTCTTAGAACAGCACCACACTGGGCCCCAGAGCATGCTTACGATGAGGGGCGGCAGGGAGGTCTGCTCTGCACCCTCAGCGTGGCCCCCAGGAGGACCCCTCCAGCAGGCGTGGACACCCTTCAACTCCCTTTACCACTTCTCCCGCTCAGGGCCAGGCACTGCACTGCAGTTTAAGACTCTGTAGAGAGACTAGAGGGATCACAACTCTCCCTCCCTGTCTTTGCTCCACCCACACTGGCCTCCTTCCTCACCTGTTGCACCTGCCTCAGGGCTTCTGCACAGGCTGTTCCCTTTGCCTAAGCTGTTCCCTTTGCCGGGATTGCTCTTCCTTTTGGCTTACTTCCTCCAGCTTCCTGCCCAAATGCCATCTCAGTGAGAATCTCCCTATAAATCAATAACCACTGTTCCACCACCCACACTACCTCTCCTCCTTGCTACGGTCACCTGCTTATGGGCCATCTGGTTCCCTCCCTGCTGGTGGCCACAGCTGCAACAGCCTTCTCAGACGTGAAGGTCCACCCTGATCTTCAGGTACCCACTCCCCAGGGCCCCACCCACACTTTCCCTCGATACACCCTACCCCCCCCCCCCAGAGGCCCCTCTGCCCACCTTCTCAGGCCCCACCCATGAAGCTGGAGTCAGAGGGCAGTGTGGGGCCACCTGCCCTGGGCAACAGCTTTGTGCTTCAAAGTTTAAAAGAGGCCACTTTTAATTACATTTGAGTGCCTGTAGCCTGAGGCTTTCTGTGGTAAACGGCTCTGAATAAATACAGATTATTCATTAATTATTATTAATTATTTCCTTGAGCTGTGGCTAGGGGAGGAGGGGCCCACACAGCCCACAGGAAGTTGTATGCCCACGGTCAAACCCCAGGAAGATGGGGCTCCGAGGGCCTGGAGGGGGAAGGGAGCGGAACGAAGGCAGAGGGGCAGGGTGAGGGCCACGCTGTGAAAAGCAAAACCTCCCACGTGGGCAAGATGCCTCAGGCCAGCCCCCAGCCCGAAGCTCTCCCAGCACTCGGAAACCCAAAGGCCCAATCCCACCGCAGCCCTGGGACCCTCCCTGGAGAAGACCCCCCCCCCCAAGGCTCTCCAGGGAAGCGGTGGCAGGGGTCGGGCTGGGCCGCTGGGAATTCCCCCGGGGAGGGCGAGCGTCCCCTTTCCCTTTGCTTGTCCCCAGCGCGGGGGAGCCAGCTGCACTGTTTCTCCATATTGAAGTCTCTGGAGCCCAATATTCAAATACATGCAGAAGCCGGGGCCGGGCTATTTTTAGCAGAGTCAGAGGGAGGTGCCAGAAGCTGAACCCCGCGGGGGGGGGGGGGGGTGCTGTCCCGGAGCTAGGGCAGGGCTTTTGAACACCCCTGATGTGGGCCCTACTGGGAAAGGCTGGTTGAGCGGGTCTGGGGGCAGCCAGGGTGGGGGGATGGCTCAGGCGCCCAGGTGTTTCCAAAGGCTGGCAGGGCTTCATCAGGGTGTCTCCTCCCTGGAAGCGGGGAGCAGTCACCCTGCAGGATGATGGAGAACCCCCCCCCCGCCTGGATTTCCTCGGCTGGGGGTGGGGGGTGCTGGAGCGGGGAGGCCACCTCGGTTTAGGCAGGAAGGGCTGGAGGACCCCCTCCGCCACCATCTGGGCTGCAGGTGGCCCATCTCCTGCTACCAGCCTGCCCCCCCGCCCCCACCTCGTTAGGATTCAAAAGTAGGCTCCCCTACGAAGAACTCCTAAAACTCAGCCTGGCCAGTGTGGCTCAGTTGGTTGCAGCATCACCTTCAACACGGAAAGGTTGAGAGTTTGATTCCCAGTCAGGGCACATACCTAGGTTGCGGGTTGCAGGCTCGGCCCCCGGTTGGGGTGTGTAAGAGAGGCAACCAATTGATGTTTCTCTCTCTCTCTCTCTCCCCCTTCCTCTCTCTAAAATCAATAAACATATCCTCAGGTGAGGGTTAAAAAATAAAGAAGTCTTAAAACTCACCAATAAGAAAACAAACCTATTTAAAAATGAACAAAGACCTAACCAGACACCTCACCAAGCAGGCAGACGCAAGTAAGCACAGGAGATGTTTCACGTCCTATGTCACGAGGGAATTATAAATTAAGAGTCAATTAAAACCAGTTGAAGCACCTACCGGTAGCTGCGTGGTCCAGCCCAGCGGTGTGCGCCCTGGGCCCCAGAAGCAGCACCCTTATTAGAGACCCAAACCCCAGGCCCCGCCCAGACCTGCTGACTCGGAACCTGGGGTGGGGCCAGCCACCTGGGCTTAACAAGCTCAGCACCATGTGACCGCTGCCGCCAACACCTGAGACCCTCGACCCAGAACAGTTTCTCCACCTTGACTGCCGACACTGGGCCGGATGGTCCGTGTGGGTGGGGACCAGCCTGTGCGCTGTGGGGTTGACCAGCATCCCGGGCCTTCCCACGAGAGGCCAGCAGCAAGCCACTTCCTCCCCTCCCAGGTGTGACAATCAAAACTGCCTCCAGACAGTGCCACCTGTCTTCTGGCTAAAAGGAAGCCCCTGGTTGTGGAGCTTCTCAGACACAGGACCACCTAACAAAGTGGAGCAGGGGCCTGGGGGCCCCACGTACCTGCCCCCACGGCTCCCACCTGACTGCTTACAACTCCTCGCTCCTCCAGCCCTGGGCATCCCAGAAAAGATGAAAAATAGCGCGGCTCCTTCTCTGCACCTCACATCCCAATAAAATATTTATTATTTCAAGAAATAAATCTTTAAAAAAGAGAGAGAAAAGAGAGTCTCTATTGCTTTCCCTCGAAGGTCAGGTCCTTGGTGACTGTTGAGTTTTTGCGGCTGCAGGGGTGGCCCCGGCCAGAGAGGGTGAGAGGCATCCTGCCTTTAGCCCCGAGCGGGCTACCTCCTCCTGACTCTCAGGGCCCAGGGGCTGGCTCCCTGGAAGGGTGGAGGGGCAGCCCAGGAGGGCGCTGGGGTTGCCCAGGGAGGGAGTGGGTTATAGAACAGGACGGGGTGGCAGTGTTTGTGGGGGCCTGACCTCACTCAGGCGGGACTCTGGGTGGGGGCGGGAAGGGGCATCTGGGGCGGGGCAGGCATGCCACAAGGGTGCACAGTTGGATCCAGAGGTGGTTTGAAGCTGGAGGGACACGGACGCAGCATCGATGGGGTGGGGGTACCTGGGGGCTAGCGGGCCTGGGCAGCCAGGAACCGGGCCAGGGGTGCAGTGGGGCAGAAGCTCCGCCCCAGGCCTTTGCCTACAATAGATGCTGGGAAGGGATCCAGGGCCTGTTCTCAGAGGCTTAGGATGTGGGTGGGGAAACTGAGGCTTTGGGAACAATCCATGGTCTGGAATCGCAGTCATGCCAGGATGGGGTTCGGGAGAAGTCCAAAGCGAAGAGAGTTGAACAAGCAGGAGACAGACACAGTTCAGCCATGGGTCAGGTGGTCCCTGCGCCTCCATCCATGGGCCCAGTGCAGCAGGGAGGCGAGTGTGGGAAACGGGAGGGGCACAGCTAAGAGGGAGCATGAATGGGGTCCCTCAGCCTGGCCTTCCCCCAGTCCCTGCCTCTCCTGGCCACACCCCTAACAACTCTAGAGAGACAAAGCTGACCCCTCCCTGCCCAGGCCCCGCAGTGAGCCATCCAGCAGGCATCGCCCCTACTCCCGATCTTGTGCAGTAAGAGGCCCCATCCTGGGCCCAGGAAGGATTGGACCCTCTCTCCATCTGGTCCAGGTGTGGCTTCGCACAAAGCAAGGGGCCTCTGACCACCTGGTCCTGGGCCAATGGGACCCTCGGACAGACCCTCGGACAACCCCACAGCTGCTCAGCCCCGCCGTTGCCATGAGCCCCCAGGATGAGGGGAGCTGCCCTCCCCGCAAACTGGCAGGTGCCTGTTCTGCTGGCTTCCTGGCCCAGGAAGGAAGCTCCAGCTTGGGTGTCAGGGGAGGGCGGGTTGCTGGAGCTCGGGACCTGTTGGTGCCCTCTCCTCCCGCGCACGGAGGGCCAGCGGGCGGGCGCCCTCACAGACAATCCTGGCACAAGGCCACCTGGCCCTTGCGGAAGTCCCGGCAGGGACAGAGCCGGCGGTACTTGGCGCTGGAGCCAGCGCAGCTGAAGAGCAGGGGCTCCTTCTGCAGGAGGCACTCCTGGCCCAGCTGGGCGAAGGCTGGGTACAGGTGGTTCATCTCCGACTCGGTGCTGTCGCAGGGCACCTGCAGCCTTGGGGGGCACCAGGGGCAGCAGTCACACAGCGGGCAGGGCCCAGGCTGCTCCAGCCAGGTCCTGCCTGCTCCCCCACCCTGGCTGGCCCGGCCCGGCCCAGCCCAGCCCAAACTGGGGGAATTTTCTAGGAGGCTCCAGGACAAACCCGGGCCTGCAGCTCCTTCTCCCACCTGCTGTGTGAGAGGAGAAGGGAGAGGCCAGGAGGGTGGGGCCTCCTGGGGAAGATGCTGGGGGAGGGATGGAAGGCAGGGACCTTCCCTCAGTGGTTTGGGGCTGAGGCTTTGCTGAGAGTGGATACCTGCCTGGCAGGTCCCTTCTGATATTTCCTGACTCACCAGAAAGCATCCCCCACCCCCCACTGCTGGCAGGGCTGGGCCCGGTGTTTGGGAGTGAGAGGCGACAGGAGGCCTGGCTGGGCCAGCTGAGGAGTGGGGGCCGGGGGGCTCACTCACTTCCGGAAGGCGTCCTGGCTGTTGAGGAAGGGAAAGAAGGAGGGCTCGCAGACCAGCCCGTGGTCCAGGCAGGCGTCGGTGCAGGCCCTCCCCGCAGCCGCCAGCCAGGCCCGGAGGGAGCGTGCCGGGGGCCAGGCCCCAGGGGCCAGGCTGGAGTTCAGGGCCCACTGGAGGTGGGTGGCATTGGGGGCCAGCACGAAGGGGCTCTGTGGGGCTTGGGCCCCGGGGGGGGTGGGGCCTGGGGCTGCGCAGAAGTCCTGCAGGGAGGAGAGCAGTGTGAGAAGGGGAAGGAAGCCACTGGCTGACCGTGGGACCAGGCAAACCAATCACCGTAATCGCATCACCGTCGGGAGCTTCCCGATGCCGGTGGCCTTCCAGGCATCATTTCATTTATTCCTCACAGCAGCCCCACCAGGTAGATACTGATAGGCCTCCAGCTGGTTTATGGGGGAGGAACGGAGGGAGGCCCTGGAGGTCAGGAACCCGCCCAGGGCCTCAGGACTGGCCGACAGAGGCCGGACTGGGACCAGGGCCTGTCTCCGCGATGCCCACCCTGCTCTGTATGGGTGGGGCCCACCCCTGGGGAGGAGAGGAGAGGAGAGGGCCCGCCTACCTGGTGCTGGATGTAGGCATGGATGCGCTCCAGCATCCCCTCACAGGTGTACTCGTAGGGCAGGTAGGGGTCTACCTGAGGGAGAGACAGGCAGACACAGGGGCAGACACCTTGGAGGAAACGGTCAGCCGGGTGAGGACACGGGGTGGCCCATGGGGAACTCAGAGGAAGGCCTGTCTTAGCCTTCGACCTCCCAGCCCAACATGTGTGTGCTGGGGCCGCACCCAGCCCAGCGCATCCATCTCGATGCGGCTGTGGCCCTGCCGCGGCTCCAGGAGCCCAGCAGGGTCAGCCCAGGCAGTTCAAGGCAACAGTGCCGCCCAAGCCTGCTGGCCTCTCCTCCTCCTCAGAGGCGGGTGGTGTCAGACGTCAGGGCCTCGCCGTGTGGGGCGTGCTTCCTACCGACCCCGCCTTGAAGGGCTGGAGGCCTGTCCTGGGCCCTCTGGTCAGCGGGACACCCCCAACACTCATGCTAGGAGGGTCCCAAGGGAGCAGAAGCTGCCGCTGTCCTTGAAGCTGGTCCTGGCCACCAGATGACAAGACCCCAGCCATCAAACCTTGTCCCTGGTTCTAACTTCACCTGCGCTGAGGGAGGGGGGGGGTTCCACATCCCCAGAAGGCCCCAGATCCTGAATCCAGCTACCACATCACAGCCCATCAGCGGGGGCAGCCTCCAGCCCTAAGCTCAGCACAGCTGGCTCCACCCGGCCCACGCAGGCGCCCACGCGGGCCCCGGCAGTTCCAGGATGCCTCTGGGGGACGTCTCTTGGGGACAAGGCTTCAAACCCTGGTTATAAATAAAAAACCCCGAAGAGACTCTGCCTCCACATGTCACTCTGTCTACTCCACACAAACCCACGTCACATGGCGATTCAAAGGCCCCCGCAGGAGGAGTGTGCTCAGCCAGCAGGGCCCACCTGCCACAGATCTCCCGCCAGAGGCGGCCGCCCGCCTGGAAAGTACCCACATTAGCTCTCATTACAGGGGCGCACAGTGACCGGTCTCGACCGAATGGCAGGCGCGGGTCCTGCCAGGAATGTGGGGCTGAGTGGAGGCAGCCGGAGGCCCCCTCTCCTCTCACCTTGAATGGCCTCCCCCTGGACAGACAGGTGCC
Source organism: Miniopterus schreibersii (assembly GCF_964146895.1). Lineage (NCBI taxonomy): Eukaryota > Metazoa > Chordata > Mammalia > Chiroptera > Miniopteridae > Miniopterus > Miniopterus schreibersii. The sequence goes on from NC_138116.1 coordinate 2,738,577, forward strand.
AGTGGGCAAACCCACTGAGGCTGAGAGGTGACTGAAAGAGCCCCCACCCCGGAGCTGGGGGACAGCTTTCACACGCGTGCTGGTGAGGGGGATCCGTGGCCAAACCTGCCAAGCCAGGCCTAGGAGTCCACCAGGAAGGGCATCTTTTCCTAATTACAGCGAAGGCCCACAGCACGGGCTGGTGGTGTCCCAGCTGGCCCTGAGCCTCACCTGGGTCCTCATGATGGCCTGGATGGCCGCCTCAAACTCCTCCGAGTTGTTGTAGTCCACGGTCCACACGTGGGGCTTGCCGATGAACTTCTCCGCGTAGGGATGCTGGGAGAACACCTGGGGGCAGACGCAGGCGACTCCTCCCAGTGCGGGCCAGGCGGCTGGGCTAAGGCGAGGCGCCCTCCATGTGTCCCACCTCTCCCTTCGCTCCATGCCTGTTTCCCTCTTCCAGGACCTGCGGCGACCCTATCCCAGGCCCTCCGGATCCGGGGTGGGGGTCCTGCCCACTCACCTCTCTGGAGGTGGGCTTGCCTCGGAAGAACTCGTGGTTGAGAGAGCTGTGGGGCGGGCTGAAGCGGGACTGCAGGAAGACGCAGCCGTTGGCGATGGCCTCCAGGGGCGCGGGGCCCTCGTAGGGGAAGCCGAACCCTATGAAGAGCTGAAGAGGCGAGGCGGCGATGGTCGGTGGGTGGTCAGGGAGGGCTAGGACCACACAGCAGCCCCAGGAAGCCAGGGGCAAGGTGGGGTTGGGACATTCACCCACAGGAGGCAGTGGGCGTGGGGGGTGGGGGCAGGAGAGACGGCCCAGCCCAGCTGGGTGCCACGGCCACAGCTTCTCCCTCTAGGCCTCGGTTTCCCCATTTGTGACATGAGACTGGTTAGGTCATATCAACGGCCTCTCCTGCTCTATCCTGCTAGGATTCAGTCGGGGAGGGAAAAAGGGAGGCTCTCAAGTTCAGGCTTCAGACCTCACCTCAGCTGACCTCAAAGGACTCGACTCATTCATCCCACATCCCACAGACATGAACTCAGCACCGGACTTGTGCCAGGAGCACTCACGGGGCTGACTCCGGGCAGGTGCTCAGCAGATGCCTGAGTCCACCCAGGGCGGCCATGGGAGGTATCCAAGTTGCTCAATGTGCAAAGGGGCCCTTTCCCCCAACACACACACACGAACAGCAGAGCACTGCACCTGTCCACACGTGGAAGGGCCACCAGTGGTGCTGGCAGGAAGGGCAGGCACGGAGGGCCACCTCCCCGGTGTCCTGGCGGGAGGCTGGGGGGAGGCGGGGGGGGGGGCGGGCTCACCTTTGCCCTGCGCAGCAGCTGCTGGAACTCAGGCTGCGGCAAGAGGCCGTGGTTCTTCACGAAGGCGGGGACCTCGGGGGGCCGCTGGCTCTCGTAGTACACGGTGCCGTGAATCTCCATGTACTTGCTCAGGATGCTCAGGAACTTCTCCTTCCCCTGGAAGGCGAGCAGGAGGAGGTGGGAGCCTCGCCCCAACCATGGAAGGCAGAGCCAGCAGGAGAGGGGGCCCTGGTCTGGAGGTCGGAAGGCGTGGGGCCGGTCTCGGGTCAGCCGTTAACCAGCTGTGTGACCCTGGGCGAAGCCCCTCTCCTCTCTGACCCTCAGTTTCCTCACCTGTGCGCTGTCCAGGTTGGACTAGACCAGAGGCTTCAGGACTGTTTTTATCCATAGAACTGTTCTTTCCAAAGGGACCCTTCGGGGCCAACATTTAAATGCATCCCGGTGGGGCTGCTTGGCCTCCGCTGAACCCCTGACGACCACCAAGGACCTCTGAGGAAGTGTGGAACTCTCTGGAGGCCAGATCGTCTGCCTGTCTATCCATTGCTCACCCACCCATCCTTCGTTCTTCCCTCTACCCACCCATGGATCTACCCATCGACCCTCGGTCCCCTCATCCCGGCTCCCCTCCACCCTCCCGCCCTAAACGTGGCCCCCTCGGCCCCCCCTCGCTGCTGGGTGCACGTGGCGTGGCTGAAGTGTTTGTGGCCATCCTGAACCACGAGGCAGGACTGGCGGGTCAGCGAGGCGAGGAGACGTGGGGAGGTCGCTCGGGCCCTGGCCTGACACCTTGAGTTTGTGAATGGGAGCAAAATAGATGCCGTCTTGTCCAAGCTCCTGCTCGCTGACCCTAACCCAACCACTACAGTGTGAGGACCGTCACATAAGACGACCCCGTGACAACAGGCCCGACACCGGGTACAGGTGCTGCTCAGCCCGTGTTTCCCACGGTCAGCGTCTTCATGATGACCCTGCACCCCCTGCACCCGCGCAGCCAGTGGCCTGCCCTAGGAGCGGGCCCGAACCACGCCCAGGCGGCCGCACCACCCTCCCGCCACCTCAGTCCATCCACAGGAGCCACGGACCCCAGCGAGCACATGGGGAGACAGAACAAGGGGGTGGGGGCAGGAGGGGGCACAAAGCAAACAGTCGCCATACCTGGAGCTGCCTCGTTGCCAGGGGGGCAGAGAACAGAGGAGAGAGAACAGGTCAGTGACCCGGTGGGCAGGCAACCTCCCCCACGGGCAGCACTTCCCTGGGACCCCCCCTGAAAGTAGGGTTCCAATCCCTGGTCCTCTCCTGCCGTCTCCACGGCCTCCTGAACCACGGAACCCCCAAGTCCAGCCTAACCCCCCTTCGCCAGGCTTACGGCGTCTGTTGACCCATCCTGGGGGGGGCGGTTACGTCACAGTCTCCATAAAGGACACTTGAGTGTGGGGCAGAGTGTGGGCAGGGAGGGGGCAAGTTACCCGCCCCCAGGCTGGTATCTCCTACGGCAGCGGGGGACCTCCTTTCTGACCCATGAGTGGGGGCGTCTGCCGCCCTGCAGTGCGGGGCGTAGGTGGGGCAGGGCCCTGCAGGTGGCAGTTCCCGGCCGGGAGGCGCTCACCTTCCAGATACTCGCCTCCTTGCCGTACACCACGGCCATGTTGCCGGCCTTGCCGCCTCTGATGAGCTGCTTCTCCGTCTCGCTGAGCTCCTCGGACGCGAAGCCCATGAAGGAGTTGTCCGGGGTGTGAGCTGCAGCCAGACCCGGGCCCCGAGGGAGTCACCAGCCAGCCAAGGACACACCCGGGTCCCCCGGCCGGCCCCACGGGAGGGCTCCCCGTTCGGCAGGAACGGGAAGGGGGCTGGGGGGGGACGGGTCTCGCGGGGAGAGGGGACATATTTCCCATCCGTGCCCTGGGCCTCTCCCTCTCCCAGAGACGGTCACAAAGCCTCGGGGCGGAAGGAAACCCAAGAGGGTGCCTAGTCCCGTTGGCTTGTTTTCAGACAAGGAAACTGAGGCACAGGACGGGCACAGCCAAGGGCCCGAGTGACCTGGACAGGGCCCTGTTCTCCCCACTCCCCTTTCCTCAGTTTGCTCCGGCCTGAAGCTTAGGCTCCTCCCTTCCTCTCACTCCACGTGCTCCCGTCAGCGGAGCCTGCTAGCCCGGGGGGATCCCTCCCGTCACCTCCATCGCGGCCACCCTGGACCGGACCACTGTGGCCGCTGCCCCCCATTTCCATGGTTCTCTCGGCATCGTCCTTTCTCCTGAGAGAGCCTTTCAGATTCAGAGGCGATCGGGTCCCCGCTCTGCACAAAACCCCGCAGCGCCCAGAAGCCCGCGTCCCCCCGACCGTCTATAGCATCTCACCCGCCCCACCTGGGCCCTGCCAGCTCCCCCGCGGCAGCCCTCTGCTCACGCGGCCCGGATGAGAGGTCTTTGCTGGCCCCATCGCTCTCTGTCCCTTACCCGTATTTTTCGTCATGGCTGCTGACCAGACAGTGTATTATACAGGGTGTCCCAGAAAAACATATACACACCTTAACAGCTGATAACTCGCTTAATTTCCACTCCTTTTCAGGTTCAATTAATTTGAAATAATGGGTGAAGCCAGACTAAGTTCTGAACAAAGAAAATTTATCCTAAAGTGACCCTAGACTTTTTTATGGGGATACATAAAATATAGAGTTCACGGTACAAAACTGGCAACAGCCGACGAATTGAGGGCACGCAAATATCGAATGAAATGATTCCTGACGTTTGTGATTCCATCGCTTCGCATTATCAGCAGGGCCTAGACCAGAACTGTCATCAGTTTGAAAACAGGCATTGACAAAAAATTATTCATTTCTGTAGGTTCTTTTACACTTTGAAAATGAGCTGTATGTTAACAAACACTGACTTTATAATTCAAAGTGCGTATACATTTGGGGGGGGACACCCTGTATATTTATTTGTTTATGTATTATTGTCAGAATATAAGCCCCAGGAGGACTGGAGCTCTGTTTTGTTTACTTCTGTGTCCCGGGCACCTGGGAGCACCGAGCCCGCTGGTTCACGGATGTGGACACATCTCCCCTTCACACCTGCCGTCACCTGCCCCTGCTGGTCCCTCCGCCTGGGGTGCCCACCTCCCCTGTCTGGGGTGAGAAAACCCTACTCAGCCTTCAGGGCCCCACTCACAGGCCCCCCCTCTCTTCCTGGAGCCTCCTCTGGGGCCCTCGCTTCTCAGCCCGTCCTCTGTGGTCATGTGGTCCGGTCTCTAGAGAGAGGAGTGAGCTCTGGCTTCTGTGTCCCCGGAGCCCAGCGCCCCAGGGCAGGACACTGGTTCTAGCTCCTGATCCAATTTCCCGGCCGGGCTGAGTGCTGCCCTGACTAGCGCCTGCCGTGCCAGCGGTGGCCATGTGGGCACAGCGCCATCATTCGCAGGTCCTGGGGTCCCTCCCTCCCGCGTAGAGGACCTTGAGTAGAGTATTTCTTGCAGCCCATTAAGTCTCTTCTACCTTCCAGGAGGCGGAGGCCGTGGCGAGTAGGTTGGCGGCAGCCACACAGCCTTCCCAGAGCAGCCCTGACTCCAAACACCCAATTCCTTCAGTTCAGACGCATGTTTTCCCCATTCGGGCACTTCCGAAACTGGGACGTATACTTTAATCAAACGTGTAGATTTCATGTAGTATTTCTAACCCCACCCCGACACCCACAAAGAGCCGTAATCAATACTTGTTGCATCTGAAAAGAGGTGATGGTTTCCTGTCGAAGTGCCCAGAGCCCACGCTCCTTGGGACTGACAATCCGACCACAGTAGGGTGGGGGTGGGGGGGTGCCGGTCACACGACAACAGATCTCTTCTCTAGAGCTTCAGAGATACAAGGAGGCGCCCCGGAGGCCTGGAGCTATTTCTGTGATGGTCAGGGCACCCGCAGCTCCCCCGTCTCAGGAGGCTCTGCCCAGGCGGAGAGAGGCCCCAGGAGGGTGGACCGGACCCTCCGGACCCCATTTGCCTGCCCAGGGCCCAGCCTCTCCCCCTCCTCTGGCCCCGGCTGGGGCTGCCATCCAGGCCTCTTTCCTGATTGCTGTTTCCTCTCTATTCTTAGAGCTGAAGAATCCCTCACTCCTCCAGCTCCACCAGAAGGGCCGGGTTTGGGACACAATCAGCTGAACGAGTGGGCACAGGACCCGAAGTACTGCAACCAATTAAAATAACAGGGACCATTAAGCAGAGAGCTCCTGGGGCAGGGCAGGGGTAAGGCTGCCCAAGGGTAAGACCGAGCCAGGGTAAGGCAGGGAGAGGCAGCCAGCCTCCCGGTCAGCTCACTGGGAAACCGACGGGCTAGATGGGGAAGGAGGTCTGCTTGTGAGTTCCTTCCTCCACTTGGCATATCCTTAAAACCCACAAGCCTCTCTGGTTTTTGTTTTTTCTTTCTTTAACTTATTCAACCAATTAACATTTTCTGAGGACCTCTCTAGGCTTAGGGAAATAAAGATAAATTAGCCAGTGGCTCCTTTTTCAGTGATTCATAATCTATTGGCGGAAATAAGTGTATTAGCAAATAACTCTCATGTAATTCAATATATGCTTTCACAGAATTAGGTGTATTTAAGAGTTATAAAAACATTGTGCCTGGAATAGGAGATGAGAAGATCGGTGAAAGTGATGGCAACGAAGAAAGATTTGACTTGGGGTTTTGGAGGATGCGTAGGAGTTTGCCAGGTTTGGACCTCCACATGTGCAGGGCTCCACCCCAGGACAAGTCCTCGTTTTCTCGATGTAGATTATGACAGAAGCCTCTTAACCTACCTCCTGCCTCCCCCTCCTCTACCACTGCCCCTGTGGTCTTTGGCAGTTGGCCAGAATAACTAATAAGCCTCAAAAACCCTTTTCTCCATGACACTTCCTAGCTCAAGAACCTACAGTGAACCTTGAATTACAGTATCCAACGTAAACTCAGGAACCTCTGCTAGAAGCCCCCACCCCTCTGCTCCCAGGGCCTCCCCCTCCCTCTTACCAGCCTCGAAGCTCATTGCTTCCCTCTAAGGGAGGAAACTACCCAGGGCTCTCAACTCTGTGGTTTTCCTCTCTGCCATCACATACGCTATTTCTGCAGCTGGAGCACCACCACTTCCTTTCCCTCCAGAAATCTGTTCCTTGGGGCCCACCCCCCTCCAGTCACTCTCCTGGGAGCCCAATGTCGCCACATGACCTGTTAGGACAGTCGCTCTTCTCTTGGAGAAGCCTCATGCAGCCTTGCCATGGCCCCTGGGAGAGGAGTCTGGTCCCTACAGAGCAGTGTGACCGCAGCTGCGACGCTCTACCTCTCTGGGCCTCAGTTTCCCTATCTGGGCTGCAAGGAGCATTCCTGCCTTCCCAGCCTTCTGGGATCCAATCGAGCCATGACCTATGTACCCAGAAACCACATCTAACAACAAAGCCTAGAACCGGAGAGCAAGTCAAAAGAAGACCAGAAGCACCCAGAAGAGACGTATTCATTGGACAGGCAGAGTAAAGATCAGCGGCTCTCCTTCTAGCAAGTTCCTCAGGACCCTGCTCAGAGCCGGGTTTGCTCTTCATTTAGATGCAGCCCCGGTGAGGGTGCTTATCTGGCTTCCTGACCCAGCGCCTTCAAAGAGCCGCAAATTAGACGAGGGAGCTGCTGCTGGAGGCAGACACACTGACGCCAATTCAAAGTGACAGCTGATGGCCTCCCAACAAGGGGCAAGAGCAGGGCTTCTAACCGCGGCAGGAGGGGCGGCTGAGCCAGGGACACAGCTCCCTCACCTTGGCAGCCCCAGGGGGCAGGCCCCACGCCAGGGAGGCAGAGGCCTGGCCCTGAGCTGTCCAGAGAAGGTTAATTCCGTTTCAGCGCGCTGCGTTTAAGAGGGAAACTCTGAATGTCTGTATTTCAGTCTCACTCAAAACGGCTCAGCTCAGCTCTAACTGCGTCGGTTGCCTGAAGCCCAGATCGGAGGATTTCCACACACAGGGGCCCCAGCCTCTAGCCCTGGCCTTGGTCCCCACCATGCCCAATGTCCGAGCTCTTGCATTTCCAGAACCTTCCAGTTCTTTCCATGTCTGTTTCACTGCATCTGCTCCCTTCGAGTAGGAAAGCCTGCCTGCCTGTCCCTTCACCGCCCAGTCCACCTGTGGCCTCCCTCTCTGGAAGGCCCTGCAGGGCAAAGGCCAGGCCCTGTGGGTGTTGGAAAAGGCACCGCAGCTCTCCAAAGCCAGGCTGGGAGCTCCACCAGGCTGCCCCTCCATGCTCCCTGCTCCCCAGGCACCGGCAGGGGCGTCCTTTCTGGCTCACACGTTTGCTGGAGGGGGAGCGAGGCTTTCCTGGAGGAGGCCAAGGCCTCCATGTCCCACCCCGCACACTGGGGGAAGGGAAGAGAGGGAGGCTGAGAGCCTGCCTCCTCCGATGCCACCCCTGGGAACCATGAGAGACCCCATCTGTACCACCCCCGCCCCTGCCCACGCCCACGCCCTGCAGCCGGGACACTCACGGAACATGGTCATGAACTGCTTGGGGTTGAGGTTCCAGTAGCCCCAGTTGGTGCGGTAGCCATGCAGCGTGGCGTATTCCTCGTGGTTGTACGCAGGTTCTGTCCCGAAGGTGTCGATGACCCGGATGCGGCACCTGCCCGGGGGACCAGGAACCAGTCAGCAGGATGTCCCTGGGCTGGGGTTGCCCCAGCCATGGGTGCTGTGACTGGCCAGGGGCTGGTCAGGTTAGTACAGTGTGAGGTCAGAGCGTGGGCCAGACGCCACCTCGCTGTGTGACCACAGGCAGGCACCTTAACCTCTCTGGGTAGCTTCCCCGTCTATCAAGTGGGGATAAACAGCCCAACTACCTTGGGGCTGTGTGGACACACCCAAACCATGGGCCACTAACTCAGAAATTGTCAGTTATTATGGCTCCCCCGAGGGTGAGGTCCCTCCCCGCTGCCCCAGGGATCCCCTGTACAATTTATACTTTCCAGGGAGGAGCAGTCGCTCGAGTCCATAGTTCCTCTGCCCAGGAGCCCCCACCCCCAGGATGTGCCTGGCCTACCCCAGCTGAGATGCACAAGGGCAGGGCCCTGGGAACAGCCACTGCTGTGGGCACCCCTTTGGGCAGGCAGTGCCTCCAGGTCCCCTCTGCGAGTCTGGCCACTTCAGGTGGACCTGACAGCTCGCAGGCCCTCCATCTATTGCACCCCCGGGAGCGGGCACCTGACACTCAGAAGCCCCACAAGGAGCTCCCTCACCGGCCTCCCTCCAGGGGACCCAGACTTGTCCAGACTTGTCCAGACTGCTGAGGTCGGCACTATTCCCCCGGAGAAGGGACAGGGGGGAGGCACCGGGTGTGTGGAGAACACACATTAATAATAAAAGCAATAACGCTGCCTGTCACTTCTTTTTCCTAATAAAAATCATGTGGGACAGTCATTGAGACTGGAGCAAATGTAATGAATAGCCGGCTCCCGGCGCTAAATTAAATCCGCGGCCCACTGTCTGCAGAGACCAGAGCAGCGGCATGGCCTTCCTCCAGGGGGCAGTGCTGAGCCCCCTCACAGCCGCAGCCCACTGTGCCCTTCCCTTCCCCGCTCCCTGCAACTCCTCTCTGCCCCCCCACGCCCCCCCTGCAGCCTGCCAGGCAGTGGGGGCCATCAGTGCCCCCCGGGTTGGCCAGGAGGCAGAGCTCCTTGGGGGGGGGGGGCAGAGGACAGGAGACAGGGAGGCCTTCTCTCCGCAGCAGAACCTGGGCGCAGGCACTGTCCAGGCACGCTCCCAGCCGGCCAGCTGGCAGCCAGGCGTGGGCAGGGCATGGGGGGCCTGCCACCCGCTGCCCCTCACCGGTACTTCCTGAAGGACAGGCCCATGTGCTGCTTCATCTGCTGCAGCCCGTGGTAGTCGGTGTAGATGAGGTCGAAGGTCAGCGGCACGGTGAGTGGGCAGCTCCCCCGGCCCGGCGGCACCCCTAAGTGACTGAGAGAAGGGCCCTCAGGGCCGGAGCCCACAGGCCCCACAGGCCGCACAGACCGCCTCCGCGGCCAGCCCCGTGTCCCGAGGACCTGGAACCCACCCAGCCCGGGATGAACACGGGGGCGAGGGGGCACCGTGGAGCCGGGCTGGCACAGGAGCACTGGCCAACCCCGGGACGTGAACGGGGGGGCTGCGCACAGGGGTGCGGGCTCTTCACCGCACAGAGGGGCAGGTGGGGCTGAGATCCAGCCCGGCCACCCGCCAGGAGGAAGGGGCACCTCTTGCTAATTCCCACAAACGTGCTCCCTGCAGGACTGTGTCCACCCAGAGGGGCACCTTTAATGTTCCGAAGAAGCCATCGCCCCGCTTGTTTGGAGCTGGAGCATCCTGAACACACACACACACAGCCGTCCGCCTCAGAAGTATAATTCTGCTCTGCTGACTGGCACCTCGCCCCGGAGATGCCCGGCCCTGCCCCCCCAGGAGCATCTGTCTGCCAGACATTCACATGAGCATTTTTATCTGGGACAGAACTGCCTCTGGTGCCAGAGCCTGAGGGTCATCTCGCTGGAGCCTGAAGGACACGGCCACAGCTGCCACTGAAGCTCCTTTTCGCAGGACCCCCTGCTGGCTATGCCGACGCCCCACCCGCACCCCCCGCAGGGGATGACCAGGCCTAGACCACTCCCTCAGAAAGTCTGTCCCGATCCCTGCGCAGGGGGGAGTGGTGTCAGCCCCTATGGAAAACCCCCTTCTCTGGGGGTCCCACAGCAGCCGCCCATCTCCCCCTATTCCCATGCCCCCTGGTTTCTTAGTCCAGAAGCCGAGCTGGAAGGCAGCCATGAGACCCCCGGGGAGCCCCTCGGGGACGCGTGCTGGGAGCACTCGGGTGGGAGGGGAGCCCTGGCACCGGGAAAAGCATTCCTGGGCAGGAGCTCGGGCGCGGACTTGCTGGCGGCCTTACACAGACACACAATGTCCTGGTGCCGCCTCCACTCCCACGTGCGGTGCCCGGGCGGCTTTCTACGGTCCCTTCTCGGCTAAACATCCTCCAGCTTTATTTCTCCCCGTGCCTTTGGTCCGAGGCTGGAAATAACCTCTCCAGGTAGAGCTCAAAGCCTGGAACAAACGATCCCCCCCTTCTCTGTGGGAAGGACCTAATTAAAAAGACTTGTTACAAAATGCTCCGAGATCCCTGGCTCCGGGTGCTAAAGCTTCCCCGTCCGGCTCATTACAGCGCAGGCTGCTGTCCCTCTGCCATCCGGGGCCCAGCCCAGCACAGTGGCCCTGCCCGGCTCTCCCAGGGCCCATCACTACGGCAGAGCACTGCCTCTTCGACAACAGCAGAGGGGACACAAATAAAGCCGGCAGCCAGGGAGTTAGCTGGGCCTTGAATGAGCTGCTTGGGGAAGGGCGTGGGGTCACTAACGAGGCCTTGAAATGATGCAGTTTCTTTAGGTTTTGCTCACGAGCCATTTTTCCTATCACTGGGCAACGTCATGGACGCCTGAGCTCAGGTGCCATCGGCTGCCCAGGTGCTGTCTCCATCCTGAGCCCCGGGCCCGTCCCCCAGCTGCCTCCACAGGGGCACCTCTAATTCAATGCTGTCTGAACCCAAATTCAAGGTCTTCCTTCCGCGGCGCTTCTCCCTCCTCCCGCGCTCAGGGGGTGGCCGCCCCGTCGCGCAGTGGGCGCTCTGAGCTTGCTTCAGCCCGGGCCAGGCCTGTGCAGGCCGGTCCCGGTGGGATCCGAGTGGGTGCCAACCCCGAGGCCCGGCCTCGCGGGCTCCTCGGAGGGTTTAGCCGATGCAGCGTGGGCGAGCCGGGCTCAGCAGGATGGGGTCCCTGCCTCGGTCGTTCTCTAGGGACCCTCGCCGGTATCGCCCTCAAACATTGAACCAGGAAAAAGCCAGGACGCCGATTTCCACCAGGGCTGCGTGCTGGACAGCCGAGAGGTTCCGCTCCTTGTCCCCTCACTTAAACAGTGTCCTCTCCAGCCCGGGCCGGTGTGCTCAGTGGCTAGAGCATCGGCCCTCGGACTGAAGGGTCCCGGGTTGGAGTCCGGCCAAGGGCACGAATCGATCAGGGCGCATTCGGGAGGCAACCCACCGATGTCTCTCTCACATCGATGTTTCTCTCTCTCCCCCCTTCCACTCTCTCTGACAAGCAATGGAAAAAATACACTTGGGTAAAGATTTAAAGCGGAAAAAAAAATCTAAAACAAAAAAATTAAACACGCTCCTCTCCAGCTTCCATCATTTGCCAGTTAAGTCAACTAATTTTCTACCCAACCCAATTTCACTCATGGATGGAGGAAGAGCTCAGTCATCTCCCCTCGCGCCGAGGACCATTAATGATGCTGGTAATTATGCAAACAACGTGGATGGGCAGAGCCAACTCCGGGCGGCGGGACCCAAAGAAAGGCTTAACGTGCCCGCTGTGGATGGGGCGTCGTGAGGGCGGCCTGGGGTGCAGCAGCTGGGGGCCCTGGCGTCGCCCCTCCTCCCACCTCGAGCACCAGAGAGGGCTCTGGCCTCACCTCTCCCAGCCCGAAGCCCCTGCGGTGGCAGAGCCGCGCGGAGTCTGCACTGGCCCCGACATCCCTCCGGCGCGGCTGATTAAACGCCGAAGCGCGAGGGCAGCCCACAGCCCCTTTCCGGGTCAAACGGTCACCATCTCGCTGCGGGCTGCAGTGTTCCCCCCTCAAATCCGTATGTTGGAGTCCTAAACCTGTACCCCAGAATGTGACCTTATTTGGGGATAGGTCTTTACAGAGGTCGACATGTTGGCATGAGGTCACTAGGGTGGGCCTCACGCAACACGATGGGAGTCCTTATAAGAAGAGGGAATTTGCCCAGCCGGTGTGGCTCAGTTGATTGGGCATCAACCCACGTGCCAGGAGGTCACCAGTTCGATTCCGGGTTAAGGCACATGCCTGGGTTTCGGGCTTGATCCCCAGTAGGGGGTGCACAGGAGGCGGCCAATCTATGGTTCACTCTCACATCCATGCTTTTCTCTCTCTCCCTCTCCCTTCCTCTCTCTGAAATCCATAAAAAATTTTTTTTTAATTTTAAAAAAGAGGAGTCCACAGGCATGGGTCACCGGTTGAGCGTCAACCTAGGATCCCAGTTCGATTCCCGGTCAGGGCACATGCTCGGGTTGTGGGCTCGATCCTCGGTGGGGGGCGTGCAGGAGGCAGCGGATCAACGACTCTCATCATTGATGTTTCTCTCTCCCTCCCTCTCCCTTCCTCTCTCTGTAAAGCCGTGGAAAAAATATGCTCAGGTGAGAAATTAAAAAAGGGAGTTTGGACACAGGCACACACACAGGGAGAGGCCATGTGAAGAGGAAGGCAGAGATCGGGTGACGCTTCTACAGAATGAACCCCAAAGGCCACCAGCACACCCCCAGAGCGGGGGGGGGCCTGAGACAGAGCCCCCGCACCGCCTCGGAAGGAACCGACCCTGTCGGCACCTTGATCCCGGACTTCACCTCCAGAACCGTGAGACAGTAAACGCTATTGTCTGAGCCACCAGCCGGTGGTACTCGGTTCCAGCAACCGTCGCAAACGCACACACATCTGCACTGGAACCTCCACCGCGAGGAAAGGGCTGGCCCTGGCAAAGAATCAGGCTGAGGAGCCCCCAGCCCCGGCCTACACCTGTCACAGGACAAAAGGACACCCGAGGAGGGTGTGGCACAAAGCACACGCCAGGTCAGCAGGTGCCTGCCTGATGCCCTGGGAGGGGCTTGAGAGGCCCATTATCCGGGCACCTCCCAGGGGTGGCCCCACCCCTACAAACAAGGGGATCCTGAATGCTTTGGGGTGTGCACATGCGGGCTGGGGAGGAATCTGCACACTCTTTCTACACATCTTCTAGGGCCCTGAATCCCTACCCCAGGCCCCAGGCCTGTCCCTCAGGACCTGCACTGGGGACATGGAGAACGGCTCTTTTGGTTTTTTGGTGTTTTTTTAAGGGGGGGAGAGAGAGAAACATTGATTTTTTGCCCTATTTAATTGTGCCCTACTGTTGGTTCTTGTATGTGCCCTGACCAGGGACTGAACCCGAAGCCTTGGCATATCAGGACGATGCTCTAACCAACTGAGCTACCAGCTCTTTGAATAAGCCATGGGGACTAGTTCACACATTCTCCAGTGTCCCAGCCCCACAGCTATCCCCCCACCGGACGAGTATGTGGGGGAGGGGTGCTGAGAGAAGCCACAGCCTGGACTTCTCCAGTCTCAACCCTCCCTGCTCATTAGATCACCCAGGGAGCTTTGGAAACTGGATACTTGGGTCCCACCCCAAACCAATTAAATCAGAGACACCGAGAGTGGGGACCAAACGTGGGTGTTTTTGCAAGGCGGCTCTGCGGCAGCTGGGCTCAGCATCCCCACCTAACACGTGCTCCAACCACAGCTGATGCTGTTAATTTTGTAGACATAGCTGTTTAAAGTCCTCCAGGGAAGGTGGTTTTCTTTCATTTTTTTCCTTTTTGTTACTTTAGTTGTTTTAAAATGGTATCTGATAACACATTGTGAAAGCACCTTCCTGAGGCTGTTCCCGAGGCAGCTGAGCTGTTCACACAGTCCTGCCCTGTCTGAGCAAAGCGTTCGTTTGTTCCTACACCTCACAGAGGACCAGGGGCAGCACCTGGGCCCAGCCCCGCGCCTGCCCATCTAACAAGCTGCAGGCCAGAGATGGGATGGCCTCCCCCGGAGCCCCGGCTTCTGGGAATTTCTGATCCACACAAGCCTGGCAGGAAGTGAGGCGCTGGCAGGAAGACACAGATCCTCGTGGGGGGTGCTGCGTGCACACAAGTGCAGTGTGGTGCGTGTCACACACGGGGGGTGTTTTTATGTATGTAGAGCTGTGCATGGATGTGCCTGTGTGTACATGCATGGGGCAGGCACAGCATGTACATGCACATACATGTGTGAATGCATGTGTGGTTGTGCACAGGTGTGCATGCATGTGCATGTGTGCGTGCCCGTGGGTGCCCGTGTGTCGTGAAAGAAATGGCAGCAGGGGGTATTTCGGGTCTTGGGACTTTCACCAGGGCCTCACTTTCGGGGGCTCCCGAGCGCAGCGGGACCGTGTTCGCTGCTCTGGCCCCGGGATGGGCAATGGCAGCCTGGCCCACGGCTGCCCACAGCCCCTGGCTGTGCCACCCACAGCTGCCCACGGCTTCTTTGGCTTCCTCACGCTCACCCCACTTGACCTCCCCGCAGGAAGCGTGAGGCCAGGGGAAGATGCCTCTGCCCGAGGTTCGCAGGCGCCAGCGGCCCCGCAGCGCCCGCCCGCAGCGCGGCCTCCCCGCTCGGCGCAGTGAGCAGCGGTGCCACTGGCGGGCGGGCGGCGAGTGGGCGAGCCTGGCTCCGAGCGGCCACCGGGGTGAGAGCCAGAGTGAGCGACGGGCGGGTTCCCTCTCCCGGCCCTGGGGAGCCAGGCTGCGGGGCACAGCTCCCTGCCCAGGTCCTTCCAGCCCAGGTGACATTCAGCCAGAGGGGGGAGGTGCTATTTCAAGGTGGCACTTTGTCCCCCCAGAACCTGGGACTGTGCTTCCCAAAGCTGCCGCAACAGTGCAGCCCCCTCAGTCCCTGTCGCCACCCTCACATGTGAAGAGCACGGGAGACCAGTGACTCCAGGGGTGTGAATTTCAAGCCACGGGAATGAAAACCTTCATGTCACCAGGTCATTTAGGGCCTCAGAGCGCAGCCCAGTCTCAGCCTCCTCTGGCCCGGCTCGATCTGGCTGTTTGGTCCTGGCACCTCCCTCTGACTGAGGTCACGAGTTCTACCGAAGTGACCGGCTCTGTCCCCATCAGCACCCCCTCCCCCAGAGCATCCACCTTGTGGCCAGGACAAAACGCTGATCAGAAAGAGAGAGAAACCTAGAACTGACAGACCATCAGGATGGCGGGTGGGCTCCGGACACAAATCACATTTCAGCTTGAAAACCACCCGAGTTATCTTAATGGGCTGATGAAGAAAAGTCGTTTCACAGGCCAGCGACTCGGGGCCTTCCTCAGTTAGGCCCTGGGGCAAAGTTAGAACACAGTCCTCTAAACGCCAAGGAAAGGGGGAGCAGAAGTCCACCGAGCACCAAATCCCTGACCATACAGAAAAAGAGGGAGAACTCCGGTGGCGTGAAAATTAAGGCCATCTGTTCCTCCAAACCAAAACAAAACAAAAAAACAAAGAAAACAACAACACCATAAAGAGATGACCAAGACAATCCACAAGTCAGAAGGCTTTTAAACGCATTTAACTCGCACAGGATTTATACCCATGATATAAAAAGAGGTCCTGCAACTCCACCAGCACACAGTGCTCAGCCTCACTGGCTGCCAGGGCCTCCATCGGGGGCCTCCTAAGGCTGACCGCGGGCGAGACTGGGGCCCACGGGGAACCCACGCGTGGTGGGCCTGAATTAGTGCAAACTCTTAGGGAAACGATGGCCTTACCGGGTGAGGCTGAATTTTCACACGCCCGACAAATGTTCACCTGCGTTTATACCCAAGCGAAACCCTGACTCGGGTACCCCAGGTAACACGCGCAAGAACGTCCGCCAGAGGATCACCCGAGTAACTTGTGAAACCAGGACACAGCGTCCACGGGCAGAAAAAACTAGCACATAGTTACAGCAGAGTCACCCACGGGGATACCGGGTGGCGGCGCAGATGCGTGAAAGGGAGCTACACGCAGCAACACGGGCGAATCTTGGGGATATGATCACGGGTAAGAAAAGCAAGTCTCAGCGGGGACGTACAGTAGGTGCCATTTTTACAAAGCTCAAGAGCTCAGCACCAAACCACGACACAGCTAAACTGAATGCTACTCATGGGTGCATGAGTATGTTACAGGCAAACACAAAGTCCAAGGTCCGGTTTCCCCCAGGCGGAGGCGGAGGGAAGGGGGAGAGAGGCGCCCCCAGGCGAGCAGGCGTCCTGGTTATTCCCTCACTCTTAGGCCGCGCGGTGCGGTCATGGGACGTCACCTGTTCTCCTGCTTCCTGTGTTACAGATTTCTTTGTATGTATCAAATTATAAACATTAACAAATAAAAGAAAAAATCATATGTATTCTGCATCGCACAGACCTAGTAGTTAGAAATAAACCTAATCCCACTGGCTCAGGCACACACAACCCCACCCTCGCTAATCGCCAGTGTCCTGCCCCCAGCAGCAGCAGAGGGACCCAGGGAGGCAAGCGTTGGGGAAGGGGCGAGCGCCAGCAGCCCAGCTCACCACCCTCCAGCCTTACTGGCCGCCAGCCCCGAGACAGGCCCAGGAAAGAGCCCAGTTCCAGGAGAGAAACGGCGAAGCTGCTCTCAGGCCACCAGGATGGCAGGCAGAGGGGGGACCCCACTTCTATGACATTCCACAAGCCAGTTATTTGTCAGCCTTGCCCACAAACACCAGGGAGCCAGCCAGCCCAGAGATGGAGGACTTGACTGGAGAATCAATGCTGTGAACAGCAAGGTGTGGATATGCTTCCTTGGTGCATCTCAAACGTGACCAGGTGTTCCCATGGGGGAGGAGGGCTGGGTGGCAGATTGAGCACGTGGAGCAGGAGCCCCCCCCTCCCCTGGCACTCACCTCTGCAGCTCCTTCAGGGACACTGTGATCCGCAGGCCGTGGCCCAGGACGTAAAGAGCCGCCAGGATATCTGCCCACTGCACCATCTCCCCCAGAGGCCCGCCCTTCAGCACCCTGGGGCTGAACACGTCTCCAGACTCCTCTGTCAGGAAGCCAATGTGGACAAGGATCTGTGGGGGGGGACACAGGGGTCAGCACGGAGGAGCACTCAGCCCTCAGCACTCAGCCCTGCCACCCCAGGGAGACCTGGCCAGCAGCAAACGCTGTCTCCAAGCTGGGCCTGGGCAGATGCTTTCTGGCACAGAGGGGGAACCAAGAGTCCAAGTGACCGCACTAGGGACTGGACAAGACAGTCACATCCTGTCCTCATGGCGCTTACGTTTCAGATGGAAGAGGAGACAACAGTGAACACAGACAACAGAGAATTTCATGAAATGAGAGGGACTCTGAAAGAAACAGACAGGTGATGGGAGAGTCAGGTAAGTATTTACTAGATGGATGGATAATGCGTGGATGGATGGATGATGGATGGATGGATGGATGGATGGACGGATGGATGGACGGATGGATGGATGGATGGACGGATGATGGATGGATGGATGGATGGACGGATGATGGATGGATGGATGGATGATGGATGGATGGATGGATGGATGATGGATGGATGGATGGATGGATGGATGGATGGATGATGGATGGATGGATGATGGATGGATGGATGGATGGATGATGGATGGATGATGGATGGATGGATGGATGATGGATGGATGGATGGATGGATGGATGGATGGATCATGGATGGATGGATGGATGGATGGATGGATAATGGGTGGATGGATGGATGATGGATGGATGGATGGGTGGATAATGGATAGATGGATGGATGGATGGATGGATGGATGGATGGATGGATGGATGATGGATGGATGGATGGATGGATGGATGATGGATGGATGATGGATGGATGGATGGATCATGGATGGATGGATGGATGGATGGATGGATAATGGGTGGATGGATGGATGATGGATGGATGGATGGGTGGATAATGGATAGATGGATGGATGGATGGATGGATGGATGGATGGATGGATGATGGATGGATGGATGGATGATGGATGGATGATGGATGGATGGATGGATGGATGGATGGATGGATGATGGATGGATGGATGGATGATGGATGGATGGATGGATGGGTGGATGGATGATGGATGGATGGATGGATGATGGATGGATGGATAATGGATGGATGGATGGATGGATGGATGGATGGATGGATGGATGGGTGGATGGATGATGGATGGATGGGTGGATAATGGATAGATGGATGGATGGATGGATGATGGATGGACGGACCAATGAACCCTCCCAGAACAGGCTACATTCTTCCCAACCTTCCAGAGAAAGGCCATGACATTCTGCTCAATAAGAACTAGATGTCTACAGAATGCAGGACCTTTAAGGGGTGAGGGTGAGAGCCCAGGGCCACTACATACCTCCAACCTGACTTTGCCTCCCCTCCCCCTTCTGGCTCAAATTCAAATAAATTCTATAAAACTCTTTTGAGGGCAGACCCAGTGTCCACTTGGAAGCCTGCGGCCCTGTGCTCACTTCCTAAACTCTCTGAGCTCAGCTCCCTGAACACACAGAGAGGGTGATGTACCTGTTTCTGGTCCCTCTGGATGCCCCCCAGCTTCCGCTCCAGGCGCTGGGCAGCCAGTGCCCACTGGGCCATGAGCCGCCGGGTCCGTTTCTTCATGAAGATTAGAGACTCCTTCCCGCTGCCCATCAGCTCCAGGAGGTGGGACAGGTTGCTCCGGAAAACTGCCTGGAGGAGAGTCCAGTCCTCGGTTCTCTAACCCTCAGACCTGCAGCTGCTGCCCCGAGGACAGGGGCTGGCACCCTCCCTGTGAGGCTGGGGCCCGCTCTAGCTTCCCTTGCCCTTTCTAAGAGGCCCACCGGCCCCCACAGTGGGGATCCCTGCTCTCCCTCCCCAGCCAAGTTGGCCTGTCCCGAGCCCTCCAGGAGGTGCTCAGCTGTGACAGTCCCGAGGGATCCCAAGTGCTGCCAGAAGGCAGGGAGGGTAGTGGTCAGGGCAGGGGCTCAGGGAGGCTGGGCTGCCTTCCAGTGGAGCCAGAGTAACTGCACCTTGAACTAGCTCAACTCAACAGACCTCCCATCCATCATCTGCTAAACATGATTACATAAGGACTGCTGGGAAGTTCAAGTACAAACAAAGTATCTGGCACACAGGAAGCCCGCAAGATGTAACAGCTATTGTTACTGTTACTCTCGTCCATTAAGGGAGCGCCTCCAGGGCCCCAGCCGCCCCTCAGGTAGGCCCAGATCTGCAGCATCCCCAGAAGGCGGAAAGGGCACTGTCAGGACGGCTTCCCGTCCAGCAGGCAAGCTGGGGCCTGCCCACCCACCAGGCAGGGCCGGCTGGCCTCACTGTCCCAGGGGCAGAGGGGTGTCCAGCCTGGGGAGGCCAGGTGACCCCCCCCCCACGGACCCACCCGCCTCTCAGGCCTACCTGGACTTTGGGGAGGGGTTTGGGGGCCATCTGGGTGGCCGTCTGGTTCCTCCAGGGCAGCGGGGGACAGAACCACTCGACCTCACTGAGGTAGATGAGGAAGGAGCACTCTGTGCCGTCCACCCCGAAGAAGGCGTAGCAGGGGTCAGAGGTCCAGCGGGCACGCATCCACTGCAAAGAGGGAGGCCTGGGCCAGGGGGCCGGTGCCAGCCAGCCCTCACCCTCCAAGGTTCCCCTGCTTGCATGACCCTGGGGAACCCGAGGTCCCCCAGACGGGGCTTCTGGGGCTCACTCTAGAGATGCAGCAAGGGATAGAAACAGGAAATAAGAGACCCTGTCCTGGCCACTGAGAGCCTCAGGGAAGGCCAGACTGGACCACTGTCCTCCAGGCTCAGAGAGAGGAGGGCAGGGAACATAAAGCCAGGTCAGGTCACAGAGGGAGGTGACAGCTCAGGGCCTGGCTGGAGTCGCCTGAGGCCAAGGTCAGGTGCAGCCTCAGAGGAGGCAAGGGCTGGGGCGAGGGCAGGACCACCCACAGAGATCCCGCGTTGCTGCCGAGGAAGGGAAGGGTCCGCAGGGCCGCCGCCCGACCCCCTTGGGGAGTCCAGGACCAGCGAGGAGCTGCCTTTTATGGCCACACACTGGCCCCCGATGGACCTGCAGCCACAGGTCCTGGGAGGTGGGGCCTGAGGGGCTCTCGGTCCAGCCGGTTAAACCACCAGGGGTGAGGAAGGAGACTCCTTGTCTGAATTTGTTGGGAATCAGGCGCTGGCACACGAATACTTAACAGCTCGTGTGTTATAAAAAGCACTGAAATGAGCATCTGCCTGGGAATGTGGGCTGGAGGGCCAGGCAGATGGCCACGCAGAGGAGCAGTTTCCCTGAGGTTGGCCTCTGCCAGCCAGTGCCAGGGTCAGGGGCCTGGGCACAGAGGCCCTAGCTAGCTGCCAGCCCTGCCAGCAGCGGAATCCCAGAGTTAGCCTGGGGCACAGCCCCCGTGGAGGAGCCCCCTCTCCTGGTCACCCGCACCCCCAGCCTCAGCCCCAGGCCTCACCTCCACCTTCCCTGAGCAGTCAGGGAACTTGGGGTCACTGGGCGCCTCACACTGGTCCCGCCGGCCTTCAGACACTGGGGACAGAAGGTCACATTGCTTAGGGCCTGGGTCCGGGGCAGAGCCCGGTAGAGAGAGGTGTGAGGAGTGGAGGGCCTGGGGAGGAAGGGTCGGGCTGGAGCTGGAGCTCAAAGGCCTTTAGCCTGTTTTCTCATCTGAAGGGCCACCTGCTAGGAGGTGCCCAGGCCTGGGCTGCCCTCCTCTGCCACCATCCCACCCTCCTTAGGGGGTTCAGGCCCAGTGAGGAGGTAGCTTAAATGGCTGTGGACCAGCTGCCTGGACAGGCAGACCTCATGCACCCACTCAAATGTACCTTCACGTTTTTCAGGGGGCAGTGGTTGGGTCTGTAGCCCCAGACTGCTGCTCCCACATCAAGGGGAATGGAAGGGGCCACCTGAGTCTCTAGAAACCTCAGCTGCTGTCCTTAGCACCCTCACACCAGGTCGGGATGGCTGAACCTTGAGCCACCCCGCTGTGGGAGAAGTCAGGGCCCCACCCCGGGTGTCCAGTCCGTACACTGGCCCTGGGGTTGGAGGGTGCCCCCGGCCCACCCTTGCTGTGCAGGAGCAGGCTGTGGTGCAGGATCTGGTCCACCTTCACAGCAATGTCCGAGACGTTCTGGGCGATGGCCTGGATCCGCTCCATGAGGTTCGCCCCGGGGGGCAACCTGCTGGGAGAAACCAGGGCTGAGCAGCGGAGCCTGCCGGGGTGACCTTCCCAGGAGGGCCTCCACCCACGAGCAAAGCAGCAAGACTTCGGGGCTCCCAGTACCCACAGGCTGCCACCCTGCAATGAAGGGAAACGCAGTAATGGACACGGCCGGCCCAGGGGGTGGAGGCATCCGCCCGCCCTGGCCTGGGCTGGAGGGGCTCTCTAACCAGCAACACAGACGTTACACCACACGCTGAGCCCCATCGGCAGGCGCCAGTGTGTGCACGTGTGTCAGAGGGCAGTGCCCGAGGCCAGAGAAGCCTGAGAAATTCCTTCAGGAACCAGGACAGGGTCAGTCCCAGGAACTCCAGGTGGCAGAAGCCCTCTTCCCAGGCTGTCCCGAGTCTGTTTCTCTCTTTCCTCCCAGAAGGACTACATCATGGCAAAATAAATTCCCCGCAAAGCAGCCTGGGGACTTGCCAACTATTAAACCTCTAGTAAATTATGGTTGTGTTCCGGGAATGAATTCTTCCCAGGATCCTAAATGTATTTACTGCCACCAGCATCACGGCCCTCCACCCTGCCATCAATACTTGCCCGGCCTTTATTTTGGGAGAATTTATTTCCTCGCGTAGATGACTATGAACTGTGGGAAGTGTACCAGACAGACACCACGCAGCGTTTATCTCATTGCAAACGCTCCTGCTGAGACAGTCCTCACTCTGCGGGCACCCGGGTCGAGGTGCCGGGAAGACCCTGAGGCCCTCCTCCGGGAAGCTGGCTGCTGTTCTGAGCACGTTAATTCCTTCCCTTTATTCTCACCCTGTCCTCTGGCTTTGAAGGCCCCGTTTAAGCTCCACTTATCCCTTTACAAGAACCAGGTCTTTATTGCCACACATAATGGGAATTACACACGTATACAAAGGACTCGTCCAGCCTGGGCTCCTCTCGGTTCTGGACACCCCCCCTCCCCTCCTCCTCTGGGCTGGAGACCTGCCCACCAGGGGAGGCCAGGAGCCTGAGGTCAAGGTGTGGGCAGGACTGGTTCCTTCTGGAGGCTGCCGGAGAGGATCAGCTCCAGGCCTCCCTCCAGGCTCCTGGTGGGGGCGCCCGCAGTGCTTGGAGACCCTTGGCTGTGGCTGCATCAATCCAATCTCTCTGCCTCTGTCTTCACTTGGCCGCCTCTGCCTGTCCAAAGTGCCTCCTCTTCTAAGGACACCAGTCACCCGGGTCAGGCCCACCCGAGCCAGTACAGCCTCATCTTAACTGAGTGACACCTGCGAGGACCCTATTTCAGAGTAAGGTCACGGTCCTAGGTGCCAGGCGTTAGGACTTCAACGGGTCTTTCTGGAAGACACAATTCAATCCACGATAGTCTCCTACGAGACTGCAAATAGGAACGAGACTGGAGTTAAAAGACAAACGCTCCTTTCGCTCAAAAGGTCCCCAGGCAGGAGGAAGGAAGAGTCTTTCCCCTGGGTCTGCAGCTGCATCAGGAGAAGCGCCACCTCCTTCGACTCACAGGAACACACGGGGCCGGCTCCGGTGAATCCCAACAACCCCAACGGCCCCGCGGAGCAGCTGTCGGATCAGACGTCGGGCTGAGTGTAAGATGCTCCGCACACAGTAGGCGCTCGATAAGTGCCTGAGATGCCGTCACTCCCCACCTGCAGCCGTCCCCCGGTCCCCGAGAAGAAGGGTCAGGAGTCTAACCGCAGAGCCAAGCACTTTGCTTTTCGGGGGATTCAGCATTTTTCAAGCATTTCTGCATGAAACATATCGCTGGCTCGGGCTTTAAATAGTGCAGGTGGCATCTGTCTGATTTCACAAGTTCATCTTGTTCGAAACAGCTCCCGGCGTCACTATTATTATACTGGACTTAGCATTCGGGCACATTTTCTATTTTCAAATAAAATATGACCTTGCTTCTCTCTCTCTGAGAAGCTTTTTTTACAAAATGAGAATAGAAGTCGATGCCGTGAGACCTCAAGCCTTAGCGCATCCATGGCTGGGAAGAGCCTCGCGGGAAAGATAAGTGGGGGGACCGGTGAATGCTGCCAGCGAGGGGGCGCTGCAGCCGGAGAGCCCCCGGGCCCAGGAGGGAGCGCTCCCAAACCCCAGGGCCCGCCCCTACATTAAGGAGGGGAAGCTGGCCAGCGGGTAAGCCAAGGCCCACGGCGCCAGCCCTCGCCCGGCCCGCTGCATCTGCAAAGCAGTTCCATGTTCTCCGGGCGCGAGGCCTGGGCCTGGATGTTTTCTGCACACCTACTAAGCACCAGAAATTCCACCACAGTGATTACGTCTTATTTGGAAAGTAAACGAAGGCCAAGCCAGGCTCTGGTCAGCCCACTCCCCACTGGGGGCCACCCTGGGGTATCCTAAGTATCCATGGTTTTCCCAGTTCTCTTGCCGGAACATCCCTCACCTCACACCCACAGACCACAGTGGCCTCCTGGAGCCGGCTGGCCCCCAAGGCTGACCTGGTATGGCCAGCATCTGGGCACCGCCCCAGCACCCCCCAAAGAGGCAGCCAATGCCACAGGCCCCCCTCCGGCCACAGGACACTCTGGTCCCAACCCAGGACCAGGGGCTATGACCCAGAGGCCATGGGCCAGGGCCGAGCAGGGAATTCTAGCTCCTGTCAGTGGCCAGTGGCCACTTCCTCTCCCAACACCGGGCTACGGGCTGAGGCCCTGTCCCCCCAGCCCCTCGAGGCAATCGCCAATTCCAGCCCTCACTCCCCGAACCCCTTGAGGAGCTCTCCAGGACACCTGGGGGGAGGGGGGGAGTTTAATTCCAAGCTCCTCCCATGATTTATGAGGGTTACATTCAATTAACGGGGGTATCGATTTCCACACAGCTGGCCAGCGTGCTTACCGGGAGTTGTTATTTTATTAGGAAACCGGATGCTTTCCTTTAAAAACACGGAGACTCCCGCACGCAGGTGCCCGCAGACCCGCTTACCGAGAGACAAGAGCACCTACAGCCAGAGACGGGGCGGCGCAGACGGGACACGTGCTCTCTCTGGGTGTCTGTCTGTCTGTCTCTCACACACACTACACAGGACACAGGGAACCCTCACCCTGCACTTTCACTGCTCCCTTCTCAGGCCTTTTCACCCCCATCTCTGAAGAGGTGACCATGACCTGCCCATCCCTCCCCAGCAAACAATATCCATATGCACAGCCATGCCTGTCTATTTACGACAGAGAGACGACTGATAGGTAGGTAGACAGATGATAGATATCTTTCCACTACTGACAGGAACAGAGCTGGAGCTGGGCTGAAGACGGCTAGAACCATTTTTGAGTTTTTAAATAAAGCTTCTTTTGAAAACAAACATTTTTGGGGGGGACCCTTATCTCCTTGCCCACAGACAAGAACTGTGATGTGTCTCCTTTCTGCCACCTTTTCTGCAGTAGTTTATTTCGATTAAGTTTTACACGCTATGTAACCCAGCTCTGTAATTACAAAATTGCTTTTTTCACATTTCTCCTCGCCATTAAAATCCCTGCGTTTCTGCCCTGGCCAGACGGCTCAGTAGGTTGGCGTGTCGCCCTGTGCACCGAAAGGTCATGGGTTCGATTGCCAGTCCGGGCACAGGCCAGGTTGGGGGCTTGATCCCCGGTCAAGGTGCATATAGGAGGCAACCGATAGATGTTTCTCTCTCACAGCGATGTTTCTCTCTCTCTCCCTTCCTCTCTCTCTAAAGTCAATTAAAAAAAAAGCCCGCATTTCCCCGCAGTGACAACACACTTGTCAATGGCTCCCTGAGCCGCTGAGTGGAGGTGCCGTCCTGAGCCTAGCCGCTTCCTCGCCGGCGGGCACTGACATCGTCGCTCCAACTTCCTAACACTATTAAAAAGGCCACAGTGACCGCCATGGCAAACCCACGGCAGCCAGGGCCCGGGGGCTGAGGCGCGCGGGGTCCCAGGGGCGGCCCAGCACCAGCGGGGGGCGGTGGGCGCACCGTGGCCATGCCCACCACGCCTCTCTCTGGGACAGAAGCATCACTGGTTCTGAAATTTATGGCTCTGCCTGCGGGGCTTGATGGGCTCCGTTGGTCATGATGGATGGTTGCTGTTTCCCGGGATGGAGCTGGGAGGCGGCGTGGGCTCCCCCAGGAGGAGACGGAGGGCAGGGCAGGGGCGGGAGGGACAGGCCGGAGCCGGAAGCCATCCAGACGCGCACTGCATGTGCTGGCCATGGCACCCGGAGCCCAGGTACGCCTGACCCTCCGCCCTGCTGCCCACGGCAGGGTGCTCAGCGACAGCCAGCTGGGTCTTCTGCCCTCTCCCCAGTGACCAGACCTGTGGACAGAGGCTGGGGCAGTAGCCCAGAGAGGTGGCCACGCAGCTGGGCTCTCAATTCCCAGGCTCTCAGACTGCACTTTCAGTGTCTACATTTTCCAAACCAGAAAATCAGAGCATAGGTCTAACAAAGGGTTTTCTTCCTGAGTTGTGCATTAATTGATATGAAAAGTCTTGCTAAGAAATAAAAAGCTAACCAATGAACGGCCACCAAGGGTGCACATGGACTCTGGAGCCAGGCCCAGGCCCTTCAGAGCTGTGCAATTCTGAGCAAGTTCCTGCACTGCTCTGTGCCTCAGCTCCTTGCTGGAGGTCAAGAGGACATGGCCACGGCTGACCTGAGAGCTGGATGCGGGCTCCCCCCTGCTCCCCTGCCCTCGGCATGTACACTTTGCCCGTTCCCACGGTGGGAGCTGTTTCAAGGACACGGAGCCTTGAGAGAGCCACGCGTTGCTGAGACCATCTGGACGGGGCCACGTGACCGACGACAGTTAAGGCCTCTACATAAACCTCTAAGATCCTGGTGGGCGGCGGGGGGTGGGGGGACCTGCTTGTCGCACCGCCCAAGACAAGCCTCCTAGGCTCCCCGGCTCCTTCAACCTGCCGCCTTGCAGTCTGAGTGGCTGCTTCTTTCTTCGGAAACACCCGGAGCTTTGGCTTTTGCATCACATACACTGGCCGAGATACAGCTTTTCTGCAAATTGTCTCAAAGTGCGGATTTCAAACATATTTTGTAGCAAGAGAACACTTTTAGCAAATCACACTGGCTGAGGTTAGCTTTCCCCAAACTGTGTCAAAGTGTGGGTTTCCAACAAATTCTTCAGCAGTGACAACACACAGCAAATGCACCTCGTAACGGACCCCAGCACCGCAAAGGTCAGGGGCCGCTCGTCTCCCAGGGGTGGCGGGCCCAAGCCCCTCCGCCATAGCCATGTCGTCATCGGGGGGGACTCCCGATCCGGACACCCCGATTTCATTCTCTGGGACCCGGAGACCATGGACGATCTGGCTGTTCACCACCTGGGTTCCTGGGGACTCCGCTGCGGTCCGTGGGACAGGGGCGCAAACTCTCAGGAATCTTTGCACTCTGACCTCAGCAGGAGAAATACTTAGAATGAAGAAACCCAAAAATTATTTTTGGCAAAGGCGGCACAGGTCCACTGGTGGAGGACAGGTGGCCATCACAGTCCACGTGGGCGCCCACACAGGCCCCTCAAAACGGACAGAGCTCCCAACTGCCACGCTGAGGGAAAAGAGCGGCTGGGAGGCCCCCTATGGGACACCGCACACACCACACGCTATGCACGTAGGACTCGTGCGTGCACAGGACGCGGGCGGGAAGTACTCAGAGGGGACCGAGAGAACGTACTCCAAGCTCAGGAAAGCACCTGCCGCCAGGAGAAGCAGTTAGAGGACCCCTCGGCTTTCATCTGTGATGTTTTATTGCAAAGGAGAAAAGAAAGACAGGCCACCAACGTTAACGGCTGTTGAACCTGAGGGTAGAAAGGAGCCCTGGGCTGTATTACCCCGTGGCTCTGTGTAGTCTTTTTTTGTTTTTAATATGTTCTTATTGATTTCAGAGAGAGGAAGGGAGGGGGGAGAAAGGGAGAAACACTGAGGAGACATCAACGGGCTCCTCCTGCAGGCCCCCTGCTGGGAACCGAGCCAGCAGCCTGGGCCGGGCCCTGACCGGGAATCGAACCGTGACCTCTTGGTTTTAGGTCGACCTTCAACCACGGAGCCACGCAGGCCGGGCTGGCTCTCTGTATTCTTCAAGTTTTCTCCAGAATAACAAAAAAGGGGGTGACGGACGCACCACCCCGCCGAGCCCTAGGAGTGCATTTTGAGGCTGCATACCTGGGGCACCGCCCCCCCCATACCCCTCACCTGTCCAGGGCCAAGTGCCCGTGCCCGGCAGCCCGGTGCAGCTCGCTGCTGTTCTCCAGTCTGGCCAGCGCGTCCATGCGTTTCACCATCAGCTCCAACAGGTCACTCATCTTGCGGAGGACGCCTCGGGACTCCAGCCCACCCGTCACTGAGGGCAGAGCGTGGCCACAGTCAGGCAAGGCCCCAGCAGCTGGAGGCCACCTGGTCTCCAGGCCAGGTAGCTCCGACCCCAGCCCTGCTCCTATCTTCCAAGGAAGAGGAGGGGTCAGGAAAGGGAGCCTGTCCCGCCCACCACCGCAAGACAGGGATCCAGGGAGCGAGCCAACCCTGCTCCCTACCAGCTGTGTGGCACCGGGAAAATCTTTCAACCTCTCTGGGCCTCAGTTTGGTCGCCTGCCAAATCGAGCTTTAGATGTAATCTCTGGTCTGTGAGATGACAGAGAAGGCCCAGCAGTGGGACACCCCCTACTGGGAACCGAGCCAGCAACCTGGGCCTGGGCCCTGACCGGGAATCGAACCGTGACCTCTTGGTTTATAGGTCGAACCTCAACCACGGAGCCATTCTTTCTAAGAAAAAAAATCAATGGAAAAATATCCTCAGGTGAGGATTACCAACAACTATGAATAACAATAATAATAAAATGAAAAGTTAAAAAAAAAAAAAGAGGTGCCCAAGGAAACATAAGCCTGAGAGTCTGGGGAGACTTTGGGCTCTGGATTGCCCTTCAGAGGCAGGATTAAGCCAGGTCTTAAAAATGTCAACAGAGCGAGTGGCTCCCGAAGACTAGGGGCTTACGGATGAGCTAAGGAGACAGATCCCCCTCTCCCGCAGATGGGTCCACACGGCCACCTCCATCAGACTGGACCAAGACCCCAGGACACCTCCCCAGCCGCGGAGACCCAGGGGCCACTCTCGTCATCTGCGGGGGTGGGTCCCTGGGAGGGAAGCCGGCCTTCCACAGCCAGCCTGGCCACCCTTCCCGCGTGACGCGCTCCCTGGGCACACAGCTAGCGGAACTGTCAGCAGAGCAAGCTCCTGACGTGCCTGCCCGGAGTCACCTCGCCGCGCTTGGCGGCAGCTAAATTGAAATTGTACTTAATGTGAGGCCCCGGTGACACATCTCAGAGCTCACACATGCTCCCTCCACATTTCCATATAAATACAGCAGCTGGGACCTGAGGGACAAATGGCTCCTCATGTTTACTGACAGGGTGTTTTACTGCCCACCGAGGCCCCATCCCCTCTGCAGACAGGAGCTCTGTTCCTCCCTCCCCTTCCTTTCCTGTCCCCATCTCCACCCTGGAAGCTAAAGGAGCCCCTGGGACCCTCCCCTGCTCCCCCTCCCCCCGCAACTCCGCTCCTAGGGATGCCCAGCAGACACCCAGCAGGTGCCCACCGGACGGCTCACCAGGGAACGAGCACAGCAGTGAAAACAGTGTCAGCCACACCGCGGGACGACGCATCTCACGGATGTGACACCGAGAAGGAAGGGCACGAACAAAGGTCACCCGCCACATGACCCCATTCTCATACAGTCTGAAAAGGGGCACAGCCCTCTGCGCTATTACAGGCGGGGTCCTGACGGTCTCGGGGAGGCAGTGAGTGGGCGGGGGCGGGAGGGCACTTCTGGGGCGGGTCACGTTCAATATTTCCTGATCTGGGTCCCTGGGTGCCTGGGCATGTTCAGGTTGTGCATATTATACTCCGATGGAAAGTTCGGGCACACCCGTGCACACACACACACGCACACGCACACACACACGCACACGCACACACACATACCCCTCCAGTCTAACTGCATGACCTTGGCAAGTCCTCTCCCCTCTCTCACTCTGTCCGCCCCATAAGACGTAAGATCGAGGTTAGAGGTGGGCTCCTACCCCTGCTACCAGGCAAAACCGCAGAGTGCAGTGCTCGGCAGGGCTCCCACACACCTCTTGTACTCTGGGCCGCTGGGCCCACCCCCGCCAAGATGGGGCCCCAACCCCTCAGGGAGACGAGCAGAGGAACCCAAACACCCAGTCACGCACCCCTCCTCCCCCGGCCCCTGACTGCCAGCTCTTGGGCCCCTGACCTTTCTGGAGGTCCAGCTTCCTCAAGCCCTTTACAACACGCCTCCCTCCCCAGGGATGGCACCAGGTAGCTAGAGCATCACTCCCTACACCCCATCTCCCCATGACCCCCAGTATGCCACCCAGCTTCCCCTCCAGGGCACCTTCACACCTGGCCCAGGGCACCTTCACACCTGGCCCAGCCGCCCCTCGAACCTCAGTCCCCAAGCCTCGGGCATCTCCTACGTAGAAATCCCAGAACCTCCTGGGCTCTTTTCCCTTCTCTGCAACGTCCCCATCTCACTCGACACCCCCAGCAAATACCGATGGGGCTTGTCCGAGTTTCCAGGTGCTGCCGAGGCCCTTCGTGTACGTCCTGACTCCCTCCCCATGACCACGCTGGGAAGCAGCCACTGCTGCCCCGCCTATCAGAGGAGAAGGCGCCGGCTCGGAGACTGCGCAGTCCCCGCGAGCCAGACATGGGGTAAATTAACTTACATCCAGGCGTCAATGGCTAATACATGTGAGATCCTGCTGGGAGCCTTTGCAAGTTTAAAGAAGTGTGAAACCAAAGGCATGAATCTAACGGTGGGACACAGGTGGCACAGTAAGTGCCCCCCCCGGAGCACCCCGCTAGATGACAACCATGGACAGGGGAGCCAGTCAGCTGAGTCCAGGGGGCTCGAGAGGGTGGGCTTCCAAGAGAGACTTCCCACAGGGGCAGGGAAAGCCCACGGAGCCAGCCCCTGGACAGTTCCAGAAACCCCATTTGCCCCAGTTTCCCCACTACCCTGTGTTCCCCTTCCCGTGTTGACCAGAAGCGCCTCTGTGACACACTGGGCCGGATGCAGTACTATCCCCCAGGCCCCCTGGAGCAGGGGGGGAGCAGGACCCACCTTCAGAAGGAGGTTGCCCGGGTCACCACCCATCACACCCACATGCCATGTGAGCTCATCCAACCCCACCCTGGATGTGGTCACTACTCTCCTTCCCTGTATGTGGGTTCAGTGGCCCGGCCAATGGCATACAGCTGGTAGACAAGGAGCCAGGGTCCATCTTGTCCCCATGCCCATGCTCTGAACCTCCGCTCCACTGCCTGGAAAGCATCATGTGGGCAAAGAGCCGTGAAGACCAGACTGTGTCCCAGGAGCTCCGAGATGAGGCCCGTGAGCTCACAGACAGGCCTGACCTCTGCGCCCTGCTGTGGCCACAGCCTGGACCAAAGGCACAGAATACATGGGTCTCAAAGAGATCGGTGTCATATTCAGGCACACACACACACACACACCCTGACTTCCACTAAAGAAGCAACACAGGGAGACCCTCCCCTGGCCTGAGAGCCCAGGCGAGAGGA
This sequence comes from Miniopterus schreibersii, assembly GCF_964146895.1. NCBI lineage: Eukaryota > Metazoa > Chordata > Mammalia > Chiroptera > Miniopteridae > Miniopterus > Miniopterus schreibersii. The sequence continues at coordinate 2,769,321 of NC_138116.1, forward strand.
GCCCTGGAGACCACGGCCAGGACTGAAGCCAAAGCAGCCCACGCCCAGGCCCCTCTCCACGCACATTCCACTGGCGAGGGGCCAGGATGCCCGCAACAGGGTCTCCCTACCCTCACCCACAAACTCCTGCCCTGCTTCCGACTCCCCTTCCCCCAGCGAGATACCTTCCGTCCGGATGGTGAAGGGGGAGTCCCCGGGGCGCCGGGCGGAGAACTGGCCTCCCAGAGACGTCATCAGGAAGCACAGTGAGAAGAAGCCGATGCCCAAGATGAAAAGCCTGCGGAGACAACAGGGCGGGTCAGGGCCATCGGCGGCACACACCGTCCAGTGAGGCTCGCGGAGGACTGGGTGGAAAAGGGGTGGGTGGACGGGAGAGGGAGAGGGAGAGGGAGAGTCGGGGGGCTGAGCGCGGCGGGGCTGCCACGGGCGCAGGAGAAAGACAGATGCACTGCGAGGAACCGGCCGCGATAGGACCGCGGGCCGCAAGGACGCACACCTAGGTGTGAGCTGCTGGCCCCGTTAGCCGAGGTCCCCCAAGTGTGGTCCCGGACCAGCAGCGTGGGCATCCCTGTGGAAACGCTGGGGTGTAAACCCCCGAGCCCTGCCCTGGGGCTACCGGATCAGACACTCGGGGGTTGGGGCAAGCACTGTTTTCACGCGGCCTCCAGGCAGTGCTGGGACACACTAAAGTTTGAGGACCGTTCGTGTAGATGGAGTCAGCGGGACCCGATGCCAGCTGGAGGGCGAGACGAAACCCACCTGGCTCCCACCCATCCCCAGCCTGCTCTGCGCTGTGGGCACAGGCCTCGCCTCGGCAACAGCCATGGATGTGCTCGGCCACCTCCCTACCATGTTCGGGTGGAGGGGGGGGTGCATCTGTCGCTACCAGATGGTAAGATCTACAAGGGCAGGGTCGTGTGGCGGCCCTCTGTGCCCAGACTCTCCCTAACCCACATCTTCACCAGGTGGGCACACGGTGGGCTGTCGGCCTGTGCCATGGACTGGTCACTGTGAGTCAACACCTGTTCGTGGGGTGTCATACAGGTGTGTGCCGTCACAGTGGTCAGGAGAGCTGGCCAAAAAATGACTGTTCTTCATTATTTCGACACAGTTACTGATTATTTACCAGGTGCCAGGCACTAAAGTAGCCCCAGGGGGACAGTAGGGAACCACCCTCAAGTCCCCAGCCTCAAACGCCTGCTGCTTCTGTACTAGATCCTGGGCCCCAAACAGGGGAACTGGGCTCCCCAGCATGGTCTTGAGGCGGCCAGAGGTGGCAGCTGCCCTGGGACTATTAAGTGATCAGAGAACTTAATGAGCCAGCAGAGCTGAAAGGGGATCCCTCCCAGGTCAGGGTGAGGAACCCCATCTGACAAGGAGCCAGGCTCACCAGGCCCCACAAGTCATGCCAGAGACCTCCAGCCCTCTCCCCGCCACCCCCTTCTCAAAGCCCCCATTTGTTTGTCTCTCCATGCAAGACTTGCTTTATGCATTTTAATCTTCACTATTTGAAACTGCCAGAGCAGTATTTAATTAAAATCTGGTCCATTAAAGAAAACACATAATTGCAGAAGAAAATAAAAGCACAACAAAATTCCCAGCCCATATTTAACCAAGGCTGTTAGAGATTAGATCAGGGAGGGGGCAGAACCCAGAAGCAGGGCTTCCTCCAGGAGGTGGCAGGGAAGATGGGTGAGATGGCACAGGGACACAGCTCCCTCGCCTTCCCGGGGCCCCTCTCTGAATTCCACCAAGCCCAGGGTGGGGCTCAGGCCCTGGGACCCCCGAGGTGAAGTCAGGCTGGTCTCAGTCAGGACAGCAGCCAGAGGGACAGTGTGAGAGGAGGTGGCCACACACCCGGGAAGGCCCTGGGGACAAGGGTGGACCCCTCCAGTTCCCGCCCCTCACTTCCCCCCTCCCTTCCCCAGCTGTGGGGTTACACACAGAGCGGGGAACCAGGGGCGGCTGCCAGGGTCCAAAGACCTGCCACTTGGAGGTATCTAAGGCTTTAGCCCAGAACCTGAAGTCCCCAGCACACCTGGCCTGCATGACTCTCAGTCCTGGGGCCATTCCCCCTGCCCTTGAGGACTTGGAGGAAGAGTGACCTGGGTGGAGGCCTGTCCCCAACCCCATCTGAAGGGACGCAAAGCCTCCACCGGAGCCTGTTGGCCTCTGGCCGAGGGAGAGCCTGAGGGGAAGTTCTACAACTTGGGGGGAGGGAAACCTACGCAACCCCGGAGCCTGAAAGAACCGGGGCGGGACCCCAGGGCGCGGGGCCGGGCGCTGTCCGTGGTGCTGGAGCCCCGCCGGGCGCCGGCTGCGCTCGGAACCGTCGGGCTAAGCTCCGGTCGGCGGCGGGGCCCCTGCGGCCTGGACGGCAGGTCCCCGCAGGTCCCCACGGCGAGGGTGACACAGGGTGAGGACCCTCTCAACGGCGGGGCCGTCTAGAGACTAGAGGGTTCCCTGCAGGGGCAAGACCCCTTCCGGAGATGCCAGCTGCCTTCGGGAAGCTTATGTGGGGGGGCCCCCCCCCCAGCGCCTCCCTCCCAGGCACCAGCTCGGGGTCAGGCCCGGGGTCCCCCAGCTCGAGGCTCCTCCCGCATCCAGGCGGCTGGAGGGGCTGGACGTGCTGCGAGGCGGGAGCCGCCTGAGCCAAGGTCTCCTTGCCGGGAGAAGGGGGAGACATGGGGGGCGCCCCCGACGGAGGCCTCGAGGGGAGGGGCTCAAACTCGGCCCCGCCCACAGCCCGAGCCTCGGGAACGTCCGCCTGCCCAGTTCCTGCCCCTTCGGGCCGAGTCTGGAGTGGCCCCCCCCCCCCCCCGCCTTGCGCCCCCCGCCCGCGCTCCTCGGGAGAGGGGCCCTCGGACCCGGCTGGGCACCCTTCGCGTAGCACCTGTTCCGCGGCCCCGGGGCTGGGGGGGGGCTCTTGGGAGAGGAGGGAGCTGCCCCGCACCCCAGGCTCTGGGGCCTCGGGGTGGCTCCAGCAGAGCCCGACCGGCCCCACGCGGCCCCAGCACTGCCTGGCCTTGGCCGTCGGAAGTTGGGGCAGGGGGATGAGTCTTCGCCTCCGTCCTGCCTCCAGGCTCCCGCCGCGTTCCCGGCTCGCGCCCCCCCCCCCCCGACTCTCCGTCCAGTTGAATCCCCAGCAGAGGGGGTCCTGGCCCCGATCTCGGACACCACCCCCAGGTGGAGACAGCCCGCACCCCGACGCGAGAGGGGGCGTGCTGACAAGGGGGCGGGGAGGGGTGGCACAGGAGGGGGTGCGCGGGCTGACCCGGGGCCCCACGGGCGGCCGGGGTGAGGTGGGGTCCCACTGAGTTTGATGCCGGGGTGGGTCCGTCCCCGAGGACGGGAGGGACCCAGAGGGGCAGGGAAGGGGCGCCCTGTTGGGCGACTTCCGGAGCCCAGGACTCCAGCCCGGGTGCTTCCTGCCCCCCATCGCCCCCTCCGCACCCGGGGTCCTCTCCAAACTACGCCAACTTGGGACAGGTCTCAGAATTGCACACCCCTCCCCACGGGAACCGAACCCCCAGCTTCCATCCGCTCCTCCAGCCCCGCGGGCCCTCCCTGGGGGGGGCGCACGACCCGCCCCCTCGGCCTCCGGGCGCGCCCCCTGCCCCGCGCCCCCGCCAACCGGAGAGAACTTTACCGAAACGGTCTCAGGGTGACCAGGCATCTTCTGACCATGATCTTCCCATCGGGGTTGACCGCGATCATTGTTCAAACTTGTCGGGGCGCCGACCGCGGGCGAGGCCGGGCGCACCTCCCGGGGCCTGGCGCCCGCGGGCGGGCCGAGGACCCTCCAGGGGCCGAGTCTGAGACCGAGTCCGAGTCCGGGTCCGGGTCCGAGTCCGAGTCCGAGTCCGAGCGCGGCGGGGGGCGCGGGGCGCGGCGGCTTCGCTGCTCCGGCCGCGGCCCGCGGGGTCGGCGCGGCCTCGGGCGCGGGGAAGTGGGGCGCGCGGCTGCCGGAGGGCGGCGAGGGCGGCGAGGGCGCCCGGCCGGCCGGCTCTGCGTCTCCGCCTCCCCGCTTCACATCTTGGGGGCCGGGCGGCGGCGCGCCCCCAGACCGCCGGCTGCGCGGCTCGCTGCTCCGGCTCGCTCGCTGGGCGGGACGGCGCCGCGGGGCGCAGACGGGCTCCCCGCCGCGGGCGCCCTCATCGCCGGGCCCGCGCCCTCCGGCCAGCTAGAGGCGGCCCCGGGCCCGCGCCCCGGCCCCCCGCGCCGCCCGCCCGCGCCGCTCCCCGCCCCGGCGCCGCGCGGCGCCCATGGCTCTCGCTGGGGCCCCCGCGCCCCGCTGCCGCCCGCTCGCTCGGGTGCCCGGTCCGGCCGCGCCGCGCTACGCGGGGAGGCGCCGCATTGTTTCCTCCGAGGCGGCGGCGGAGCCCGAGTCGCGCGGCTCCGGGGCCGCTGCCCGGCTTCCTCGGCGCGTCGGCGCCACCTCGCGGCGGAGGCCCGGCCGCGCACCCTCCCGGCCAGGGCGGGGCGCGGGGACCCGCGGGGGGGGTCCCCGCGCCCCCCTCCAACTTCACCTGGCCCGGCCTTTGCGAGCGTCCCTCGGCCTCCTGCGGAGCACAGAGGAGGTCAGCGCTGGGAAGGGACACCCCTCCTGCGGGTGCCGGGACCCTCCCCCCGCCTCCGCCGCCCGTGGGCTTCTGCACGCCCCGCGCACCCCCTGATTCTGCCCCGCACCCCTCACCATCCCCCGCTCTCTCTGCTCAGAAGCTGCCAGCGGCTCCCGCGTGCTTACTGCTCTGAGTTCAAGCTCGGTCTGTGACGCGCAGGTTCTCCCACGGAGCCCAGGAGGGGACCGCGCTGCGTGGGCCCGAGCTCCAGTCTCAGCTCCTCCGAAAGCCAGTGGGTCACCGACGGGGGCAGGTCATGGGCCGCGGTTTCTCCACTATGAAGTGAGTGACCAGCATTCGCCAAGGCCCGTTCCAACTCTATAAAGCGCTTATGTGCCCTCCTCCCACCCACCCCTCCACCTCTTCCTTTTGGGGGACTGGGAAGCCCCACGCTGGGCAGAGCCCAGGGCCTCTGGCCGTGTGTCAAATGACAGGGACGACCCTAAGGGCCTTGCATCCCAGGCAGTCTCTCCAGCCTGGCTTAGGAGAGGGGAAAGCCTTCATTATCGCCCTCCCAGCCCTGGCCCGGCCAACCAGGCCCGGCCGCAGCCCCTGTGCCGCCCCGAGCCCACCTCCCAGCCCTGCCCGGAGCCCTGCCCCACCGCGGGGACACCCGCTCCCGCATTCCTGCTTCATCAAAATCCACGTCCCGCGCTCCAGGCGCTGGTCACCGCGCCCTGTGGATGCGAAAGCCGATGATGAATTGGTGCTGGCGGACTAATGTCCTCCTCCAGCAGGTAACAAATTCTCTCTGCACAAGGACAGGCTGACCAGGCCTCTGTGCGGAAGAGTGACGGGCGGTGGCGGGAAAGGGGAGCCTCGTGGCAGGCTGGCCAAGGAGCTCTCCGAGGGCAGGGGACCCGCCGGGCTCTCAGTCATGCTATGTGCCTGGGCGCCTGCATCTGCCACACGGCTGCGGCAAGCATTCCACCCGCGGATGGCAGGGCAAAGGCCACGTCTACACCGAGGGGCGAAATGGCCCCTCCAGTTGTGTGTGTCGCTCATGAAAGCTCAGGGGGTCACATTTAGGATATGTTTTTATTGATTTCAGAGAGAGGAAGGGAGAGGGAGAGAGAGATTAGAAACATCAGTGATGAGAGAGTCATTGATCGGCTGCCTCCTGCACGCCCCTTACTGGGGATGGAGCCCGCAACCCCGGGCATGTGCCCTGACTGGGAATTAAACTGTGGCCTCCTGGTTCATGGGTCGACCCCTGAGCCACACTGGCGGAGCAGGGGGTCACATTTACACCTGGTTGGTTGGCGTTTTAGGCCAAAGGGGAGGGGAGAAGATGGGTCTCCCCCAAAGTCATGGCCACCTGCAGTGCGGCTCGGCTGGGGAGGTGGCCTTCCCTCCCCTGGAGGCCAGAATTCAGAAGGTGGGAGGGGGTTCTCCCCACCCCCTCTGGGCCTTGCCGTCTGGGATGTGGGCTTTGAGGTGGACAGGGGAGACCGCAGGCTGCCATCTGACCACAAGCTCGGGCCAGGCAGGGACGGTGAAAGCCACCTTCTGAACCAGCCTCCTCCCTGCCCCCCACCCCGCCCCACCATCCCCGCTCCCAGTCCATTTCCTTTAGCATCCTCTGGCCTGTTGCAGAGTTCACACCTGCTCGCTCTCCACTGTGCGTAGATATTAGGAGGAAAATTGAGAATCCTGTGTCATGCGGCCTTGGGTACCACCTCCCCGTGCCTCAGTTTCCTTGGCTGTAAATCGGGCTGGTTATAGCCCCCCTCACGCGGGGGTTATGAGAACGGAGCCTGGAAATGCATGTAAACCGTCTCCTGCCTGCACCTGTGGGCCCTCGCAGCACGGCGGGGCTGGCTTGGCTTGTTTTTGTCTACCTGCGGCAGATGCCGTGGGTGCCCGCCTGGCTCCCAGGGCATCTCTTCCGCTTGCCAAAGGCAGATGACTGAGAACACATGGGACACGCCTGAGGCTTATGTTTCTGGCTGCGGGAATGTGCTCGAACACGCGGGGGCAAGACAGAAGTGCCAAGGAATTAATGGCCTGGAAGCAGGCCTCGAGGAATGAATAAATACCCACCTCCCTCCCTTTGGTGGAGACTCTGGCATGTTCCACGCCGGCTCCCAGAGCTGCCCTGCGACAGCCCAGCTGCCTGCGTGTGACCGGCTCTGGAATCCGCCGCATGTTGGCTTCCTTCCCTGCCTCATTCCCCCTCCTCTGCCCATGTGCCTGGGCTCACCTTCCACATAAGCTCCCGGCACTTCAGTCCTTGTCTCAGAATCCACTTCTGGGGAACTCAAACCAACACCCTACGCCACAGGCTAGTGGTCTCAGCCCAGGCTCACAGCACAATCGCCCGCAGAGCGTAACAAAACAGTCTCTACCTTGAATCGGTACCTAAGGGGAGGCCTGGGCACGTTTGCTTTTGACTGGCCAGAGCGGAGACCCACTGTTCTAGGTGAACCCCGTTGCCGTCTGACATGGAAGCGGAGTCAGCCAGGGGAAGGTAGAGGGGAGCAGGGGGCAGGGGCCGGGGGCACTCCTGCCCCGGGGTGCGTCCAAGGGCCGGTGGCATCAGGTCACACCAGGTTCCAAACCCTCCCCTTTCGTGGTTTTTCTCTTGTGAGGCTATAAACAGAACAACAGGCCAGGCGCTCTGAACGTGGCACAGCCTGGCTCTCTCTGCTGCCCACGATGGACCCGCTGGCCTGGCCGAGGGGTCAGGCGAAGCCCAGAGCCAGCAGGAGCCCTGGCTGAGCAGTGCAGGCCTCTGTCCAAAAAGAGGGAGAGGATCCCCAGGGAAAGGTTTTGGAGGAAGTGGGAAATACACAGCTATCCGGGGGTGTCGCACTCAAAACGCCCAGAGGGCAGGCCAGGCACAGAAGGGAAGGGGGCTATGGCAGTGTCTTGGGGCTGCCCTGAGAAACTGCAACAGACTGAGAGACTCCAGACAACAGAAATGGATCCTCCCCCCAGTCTGGAGGCCAGAAGTCCGAAATCAAGGTGTAAGCAGAGCTGGTTCCGCCTAGAGGCTGAGAGAGAATCCATCCCACCTCCCTCTCCGGGCTTCCGGTGGGGGCCCGTGGTCCTTGGTGTCCCTTGGCTCGTGACCCGTGGCCTTCTCCCTGTGTGCATCTCTCTCTGTGCCCTCTCCTCTTCTTATAAGGACACCAGTCATTGGATTAGGCCCACCCTAATCTAGAATGATTTCCTCTTAACTAATTATACCTGCAAAGACCCTGTTTCCAGATAGACATGAATTTGGGGGTGGTTCCCCCTAGGGACCTGCTGGAAAGGGACCAGAGTAGTTAGCAACATGTGAGGACAGGACACACTTTTTATTTTATTTTATTTTTTATTGATTTCAGAGAGAAGAAGGGAAAGGGAGAGATAGAAACATCAATAATGAGAGTCATTGCTCGGCTGCCTCCTGCATGCCCCCGACTGGGGATCGAGCCCACAACCCGGGCATGTGCCCTGACTGGGAATCAAACTGCAATCTCCTGGATCCTAGGTCGATGCTCAACCGCTGAGCCACGCGGGCCGGGCCAGGACACGCTTTGAGTGAATGTGAGCCCAGGTATTTCCAGGGAGTCGGAAATCTAGGCCTCTCATGTGCAGTCACATAATTTTTAAATGGAGGCTCAATTTTTTAAGCTATTGTGCAAGATAATAACATCCATGGGCAAGTCAGGCATCCGGGTCCCCTGTGGGTGTCACCAGAGGGCACAGCAGGGAGCCCACCAGCCCTGCCCACCCAGCAAGTCCAGCTTTCCTGACGCACACCCCCTCCCCTTCCACTGCACAGACACCTCCCACAGCGGGGAGGTCAACACTCCTGGGTGCGCTCTGGGGGCTCCCTGGGGCCTCCTGGTCCCTCGCTGTCCCCCTCCCCCGGCCTCCCTGGGCACCGGAGCCTTGGCTGCCACCCCTGCCTTCCCAAGGCTGCAAGGTTGCTCCTGGAGCTCACAGATGGAGCCTGGGGGTGCGCAGAGGCAGGAAAGAAACAAGCAGTTTGACGGTGTTTGAAATCCCCATTTAATGCGCTCGACTCCGGCAGCAGACAGCACATTAAGAGGCAATAGGCCATCGTCCTTTGCTGGAGTGCGGAGCATTAATAATGTCACAACAGCGTTTACTGACACCACGCACAAATCATCAACAGCCTTGCGGGGTGGGAACCAGCAGCCCCAGCGGGAGCCGCCGCCTCCAGCCGCGGGGAGGCCGGGGCGGGCAGGGCGGCTTCTCCCATGCATATTTCATGCTTCTGTTTCACAACATTTAGGCTAATCCTCCGACTGGAAGGCAGCGGCTGGGGTTTATTTCTATTTATGCCAGAAGGCCATTCTGCTGCACAGCTTGTGGGTGCCGGGAGCACAGCCAAGGCGCTTGCCCTGCTCTGTCGGGAAGCTGCTGTCAGACACTGTGTCGCTCGATGCCCCCCATGAATGGGCCCGTACCCCCCCTTCCCAGATGAGGACACTGAGGTGCACAGGTGAGTGTCTCACGCGAGGGCTCACCCAGATCCAGGCTCCGGACTCAGGCCCCGCAGGCCTCAGAGCCGCGCTCTTACCTGCTGTCACTCGTCAGCTTCAAAACCCTGGTCCCGGGGTCAGAGGGGCAGACACCAGCAGGCATCCCCTGGGGAGTCTGGGTCCCCAAACCTGGTTCCTTTCTGCAAGTCCCCACGCACTGTGGGCGTCGCGGCCTGTGAGGGGATGGGCAGCTCAGGGGCAGCAGGGTGCCCCCTGCGCACCGGACCGGCCGCGGCCGGGGAGGGGCCTTGTCCGCTGCTGGAGCCTGGGGTCGGAGGGGCCTGTGGCCAACCCTGCCTCCCCCTCCTGCCTGTGGCTTGCGCCCAATTACTCCTGTAGCCTCAGTTTACTTATCTCTAAAGCGGTGATGGCACCTGAGGGCTTCTCACGGGGCCTGAGATGCAATGAGTGCTGGGGGGGGGTTTTGTCTGTCTTGTCTGCTAAATTATAAGGTCCTGGAGGACTAGCTTCAGGCAGAGAGAAAGACAGAACCCACTCGCACCAGGCACCAATCTCATCCATTTGTCCTAAACCTGTGAGATCACGACTCCTGATTCACAAACAAAGGCCGAGACCCAAAGGACAAGCAATTTCGCTCTTAGGCCTGTGCCGGAGGCTCGGCCACACGAAGCCCGTATGCGGGGCTCACAGAAGCGTGATTCAGAGGGGCCAGGAGGGGAAAGCAACCGGCCGTTCATGGTGGATGAACAGAGAAACAAAATGCGGTTTGTCGTAGGATGGAGTGCTAGTCAGCCTTACAAAAAAGGAATGGTCCTCAAAAAATTAAAAACAGAATGGCCCTACGATCCAGCAGTTCCACCGCTGGGTAGGTGTCCCTAAGAATGGAAAGCACGGTCTCAGAGAAGCCCCTGCACGGCCACGTTCCTACAGCGTTGCTCACGGTAGCCACGCAGGTGATGGGTGAGCAAAATGTGGCCCATCCATGCAATGGAATAACATTCAGCCAATAATAATATTCCGAAGGAAGAAAAGCCCGGCCGGCGTGGCTCACGGGCTGGGCGTCGTCCCAGGCACCAAGGGGTCCCCCACCCGTTCCATTCCCGGCCAGGGCACGTTCCCCGGGGGACGGCTCGGTCCCCAGCAGGGGCAGTCGATCAATGACTCTCATCATTGATGTTTCTCTCTCTCCCTCTCCCTCTCCCAAATCCATAAAAACATATTAAAAAAAAAAAAAAAAAAAGGGAAGGAAGGAGAGCCTGACACGTGTTACAACATGAATGAGCCTCGACACGGACACTATGCTCAGTGACATAAACTAGACGCAAAAGGACAAATACTGTGCGATTCCACTCACACGAGGTCCCCAGAGGAGTCAAATCCATAGAGACAGAAAGTAGGAGGGAGGCTGTCGGGCTGGGGCGGAGGGGAGCCGTTTCCCGCGTAGAGTTTCCATTCTGCAAGACGAGGAGGGTCCTGAAGGTGGGGGGCGGTGACGGCTGCACAGGAATCTGAATGTGCTGCCCGCCGCTGAGCTGCCCGTCTGAAAACGGTTACGGCCGCAACGGTTATATTATGATGAGTATTTTTCCACAATTAAAATTTTTTAAAAAGAAAGGGATATTGCTATCTGCGATAAACATAGATGAAAATATTATGCTCGGTAAAAGGAGCCGGTCCCCAAAGGCCACACGCGGTCCGATCCCCTTGCTGAGAAATGCCCAGAACAGGCGGCCCGCACGGGCGGGAAGCGGACTCGCAGCCGCGGGCCAAGCGGGATGAGCACGCTGCCCTCGGGAGGGTGAAAACGCCTGGGGCTGGATAATGGGGGTGTCTGCCCGACCTTAGGAATATACTAAAAACCACTGAATTGTACACTCTGAAGGGGTACATTTTATGGGAATTATATCTCGAAAATGAAGAAACTTGCCCAGGAATACGTACACAGTCAGTGCAGAGGAGACCCGGGATTTGAACCCGGGTTCTGCCCCCGAGCCCGGCCTCCCTGGTTGCCCTGTGCTCTCGCATATTCGCACACGGGGCACCGAGGACGCCCGGTGGCCCAGCCCTGGATGGATGCCGCCCATCTGACTGGTGAACCCTTCAAGGAGAGAAAACGCTTAAGGGGCACAGGACGGGGCCCGCCCCGGGGTTCCCACGCGAAGACCACCCTGTTCCAGCCTGCGACCCGTCACGCCCGGGGAGGGCTCTCACGTGTTATTTCGGGCATTAAAAACCTTCCCCCTAGAATACGGTTACCAGCCCTCTCTCCCCATCTTCTCTCCTCCGACTGATGAGAAAAAATCTTAATTAAGTGTCCCTGGCTGCTGGTTTAATTTGATAAATATAAAGTTGAAGCGTGCTAATACAGCCATCCATCATCCCCGGTCTCAGCAGTTCTTCAGCTGAGGGCTCTTTTTGTAAATCAGTTTTTAGGATGATAATGAATTGGGTCTTGTTCGGGAATATCAGCAAAAAGCGGCGGCTCAGTGAGGTGACACCGAGGGAAAGGGGACACCTCCAGGGATGTGTCACCTCTGCACCAACTCTCTTACAGGACAGGGCCTCAGGGTGCCCACCTGACCCCATCCCCTCTGCCTGCTTCTCTCCCACCTCCTGGGGGCTCCAGAGCGGCACCCCGTCTTTCTCCCCCACTTCATGGGAGTGGGGGGTATTCTGTGTCACTTTCCAGGAATGCGCTGGAAACCGGTGGATCGATAAAGAAAATATGGTCTATATACTGTATCTGCACATATCGTGGAATACCACTCAGCCCTGAAAAAGGAAGGAATCCTGCCATTTGCAGCAACATGAACGAAAGTGGAGGGCATCATGCCAAGTGAAATAAGCCAGACAGAAAAAGACAAGCCCTGCGCGGCATCACTTCTGTGTGGCATCGAAACACAAAGTGGAACTCGGAGCGACAGAGCAGAAGGGGCCGGGGAAACAGGGAGAGGTCGGGAGGGGGGGACAGACTCCCAGATAAATGGTGAATTAAGGTTATTCGAGGTGGAAGTTCGCTGAGAACAGAGGCTCAGCGTTCTCTCAAGGAAAGGTGGCCGTGAGGCGATGGATCCACTCATTAGACGTGGGAAACTTCCCAGTGCATCCGTATATCAACTCACCACGATGTACACTTTAAAATATTGCCATTTTGTTTGCCAATTTCCCCCCGGTAAGGCTAGAAAACGGTGCCCTGTGTCTTGATTACGGTGTTGGTGGCAGGTGAATACATTGGCTGTTACACTTAAAACGTGCATTTTCATTCTGAAAACTATACTTCAATAAAGCCGATTTTTTTTAAAGGAAGGGCCTGCTGCGCGCGCCGTGGGGCGGAGGGGAATTCAGCCCGAGGCCGAGCCTGAGGGGTCTTTCCCGGCTGTGGGCACACTGGCTCCACACGCCCTAGGGCCTGGCCCAGCCCCCAGGAGGTCGCCTGAAGTTCCTGCACTTTGAGGCCCGAGAAGGCTCAGCTCCACTTGGCCGATGCCAGCAGGTCCTGGGGCCTGACCCCTCCTAGGTGAGCCGTCTGGGGGGCAGGAGTGTTGGTCCTGCTGTGGGGCAATGGCACCCGGAGTCTCCCTGGCCGAGGGCACCAGGGCTGCCATGTAAAGTGCCGCAGGCTGGGCCGCTTGACCGACAGAAAGATGCTTTCTCACAGTCCTGGAGGCTAGAGGTCCGAGATCAAGGTGTGGACAGGGTCTGTTTCTTCTGAGGCCTCGCTCCTGGGCGTGTGGGGCTTCACATGGTCGTCCCTCTGTGTCTGCCTGTGTCCCAATTCCCTCCAGTCACACTGGCTCAGGGCCCACCCCACGACCCCATTTTACCTTAATTACCTCTTATAAAGACCTATCTTCAGATAGTCACACCCTGAGGCCCTGGGGTTAACGCTTCAACGTGAGAACCTGCAGAAGGGGCACAAGTCAGCCCACCACAGGTGCCCACTCAGAAAACTGCCCCCTCGAAGCCCCGGCCGGGTAGCTCAGTTGGTTAGAGTCTCGACCGGAGACACCAACTGTTAATCCGTCAGGGCACATACAAGACTCAACCAATGATGCACGAATACGTGGAACAACAAATTGACCCGTCTCTCTCTCTTTAAAATCAATAAATAAAAATTTAAAAAGAAACAAAGAAAACCTACCCCCCAGCAGCAAAGGGGTTAAAGTTAGAAGCCAGGGTGCGGGGGGAGGGGGAGGGTGCGTCTGCATTAAGCAGATTAAGGGGGCAGCGGCTGCTGGGGTGTCAGCTATAATTAGAGAAACTGAAGTGGGGCTGGGGAGGGAGGAGCCGGTTCTCCTGCCTGATAATTAGGGTGGGCTGTGCTCTCGCAGGGCCCTGAGGTTTCTTTGGCTTTGAGGCTGCAGCTCAGTGATAAGAGGAGGGGACAGTGGCAATAGGCCAACTCCAGCCACGGTCCTCACATTTGGCTCAGGACACACCTGGTCAAGGCAGGACTGTACTGAAGCCCCTGGATGGCCCCCGGTCAAAGGCACCCCCAAGTCTCCCCTCCGCCCTCTGACAGAGCAGAGCTGGCCGCCAGCTCCTACCTGGCGAGGGCAGTGGGCCCCTCTCCCGGGCAACAGCTTAATTAACCAGGAGGAGGTTTGTTTGAGACGCCAAGGCGCCGAAGGGCCCACTGGGTCCAACAGGAAATATTCCTGAAGATTCTTCTGGTGGGGGTGGGGCCAGGCCACGGGAGGGAGCATAGAGGGGGATCCCCTGTGGGGCTCAGCTTGAGCACCCAGCCCCGAATTCATCTTGGGACCCATCATGTGATGCCGGCTTCTCTGGCTCCGGAATTCTGGTTTCCCAATTCCTTCTACCTTTCGCCCAAAGACGGGAACCAGGGGAGACAAAGGGAGTGTGGGGGTGGGTGGCAGTGAGGGCAGAACCAAGGACAGACGGAACACAGCCTGCTACACGGACAGATGACACTGTCTGTGGGAGAAAGGCCTTGTCTTACCTCTGAGCACATCTCTTTCCTCTCTGGCTGACGTGACTCCGGCCAGAGTCCCATGTCTGTCTCTGCATGTGGCCAGTTTTCACGGAGCCTCATGGGACCCCACTTTGAGCAACGCTGGCTTACAGGGAGCCCGTCGCTGTCTCCCTCCAGCACAAACAGGCTCTGGATAAATGCGCTTTCCTTCCCGCGAACAGGGCCGGGAGGTGCCTATTTTGGGTCCTCGGGGGACACAGTCAGGACGGTGCAGGGCCTGTTGCTAACTGGGCAGCACAGGGGTGGAAGCCACAGGTTGGGAGGTAGTGATGAGAGGGGACAGGATCGACCCAAAAGACGAAACCTCGATTTGCTAAAAACATCCGTAAGTTAGGCAAGTGCTCCCCCCCGCCAGCACCCCTCCCAATTCAAATCTGCAAAAAAACAAGTGCTGGGCGCCAAGTCGAGATTGGTGTCCAGCAATTAGAGCGTTCAAGGCGAGAATTGAGGGTTCAAGACGAGCTTTCAGAGCCCAGGCTCCAGACACTCAACTGCACAAAGAAACCGCGAGCCCTGTGGACACAATGAGAGCAAATCGTTTTCCATTTCTGTTCCCTGCTCCGCCCCGGCTCAGACAAGTGATGGGCGAAAATAGGCTTCATTCAGTGCAGATAAGACAAGAAAATCAGCTTAGCAACTAAGGGGACATGTTTTAGGGGGTGCAGAGCTGATGCAGCTGTGGGGTGGGGAGCAATGCCTCCCCCCTGCTCGGGTACAGCAGGCTGGGGGCCGCCTGGCCCCTGAATCCACTGAGGCCCTGCGATGGCAGGGGCTGGGCTGGGCAGGGGGAGGTGGCCCTGGCCCTGCTCCACGGGGGGGGGGGGGTGCCTAAAGGTAACCCACTGGGCAGAGAGACCTCTCTCTCTGGTGGTCCTTGCTGCAGCCACAGGGATCAGTGAGAAGGGTCGACACCCTCCGGTATCAGAGAGGAGGGTCTGTCCACCACCCCCGACCTCTGCTAAAGGACAGGCAACCTCTCCCTAAGAAGGGTGCCTCTCGTCCACCCGAGGGCATGGAGGTCATCCAGCCCACTCATTTAGAACAGAAACGTCCTCAAACACGCGTAAGGCACACAGAGGGGGACCCCAGGCTTCCCACGCCTTCCTGCCGCGTCCCCGCATCCCCTCCTCCTGAGCCTGTCACCTTGCCCTAATATCCAGGCTCAGACTCAGTGGGGTGCACCCCTTAGCCCCCCCCTCCTCCTCTGTGCCTCTTTCCAGGACCCAGGGCCAAGAGGGTGACCCTCTGGGGTGGTCCAGCGACGGGACCGTTTTCAGCTGCAGAAAAGGAGAGACCGAACCAGACGATTTCAAAGGTCCCGTGTGGCTCAGACGTAAGTAAGCTGCCTGGCTGTAGACTGAGCTGTGCCCAAGGTCACAGGGCTTGAATGTCCTGTAAAGTGATGCTGAGTGGGAGGCACCGGAAAATGGGCCCCGCGCCAGAACCGGAACAGGGCCTCCTACGGATCGGATCGTCTGCTGGATCCCCAGCTGTGGGGCGGCCCGGTGACCCCACCACCTTTCTCATCCCGACGCCAGCCCTTCCCCACCCGCCTCAGATCCAGAGGCAAAGCCCACTCTGGGGAAAGATCGACGGCATTTCCACTTGGCCAGCGCTTGTCCACGTGCCCCCCGGGGACAGCGGGGACAGCGGGGACCCCGGGCTCAGTATTAAATGGCTCTGAGACAGAATACACGCCTTCCCGGCCTACCGAGCGCTCTAGGGATTCCGCGCCGGGGAAAAGGCCTCCCGGTGAAGAGTGAATCTATACATTGGTTTCAGCTGCTCTTCCCAGCCTCCGGCCTGTGTTCTTAGGTCGAGGGCAACAGGAGCTAAGTGGATCCCCGGCTGGAACGGCACGTTGTTTCTCGGCAAAACCACCCTCAGAAGACTGAGGCCTGGCAAGGTTTTCACTTTTCCGCCAGCTGAGTGCTCAGTGCGTTTCAGGAAAGGAAAGGAAAGGACAATCTGTGAACTCGGGTCTAAGTAGGCACATCAGCACCTAGGCCTCGGGCCCCGGGACAGTGGCGATGCCTCCACGCCGAGGAGGGGCCGAGCTGAAGCTTAAACCGCATTCGAATTGACTGCCCCAGTTTTGTTGGTCTTCCACCCCCGCCCTCCCTCAGTGTGGGCGGCACCAAGAGGAGGCAGCTACCGCCAGATGCCCACAAATCCACCGTCGAGAGGGCGCCCTCTGCAGGGCGCGGAAGGACGGGCGCTCGCTTCCTGCGTTCCTGGGATTCTTTCCCGCAAGACTCCAAAACCAGTGCAGTAATTCCCACACTCCCCACGGCTGGGGAAACAGAGCTGAACAACCTGGCCCAGCAATTTACAGCCAGATACAGAAGGTCACCTCCCCAGAGATAACATCTAGGGCTCGGTTGTATTTCAGCTCCATGCCCAGAAAAGCAGCAAAGCCAGGTGGCTGATGTCAGGACCAGCTGCAATGACTAACGACCCCTGAGGGCGCACACCTAGGAAACTGATGCCTGTTCTGCGGAGACCCTCCCCATTTTTCTTTGCATGAAATGGAATTCACTCTGCAGCCCCCCTCCAGGTCATTTCCCCTCCCCGGTGACGCGGGTGCAGAGAGGGCCACGAGACCCTTCTGTGCCAGGCTCTGCCAGTTTTCCCATTCCCAAGCCTAAGTGTTAATATTTGCAGGCTCGGCTGGGTTTAAATTGGCTTTACTGTGGACACCTTGCAGCTTCCAATAACAGAGACAAGTGATAAAAAAAAAAAATCTGCACAGAGAGCATAATTCGGGAGAGAGGGACAAACGAGGCTGAGTCAGCAGATGCCAGACCTTCGGGCCGATCTGACCGGCTCTGGTCTCAGCCCTGGGCTTTAGTCCAGAAGCCCTTGGCCACTGTCAACAGCGGACTCCCTCCTGGGTGCTTCCGAATCGCCCTAACCCCCTCTCCTCTTCTGCTGATTAATATCCCAAAGTCTGCGGGCCCTTCAATGAAACCTCACCGTGGAGATCTGTGGCGATCTACTCACTGTGTCCTGATAAGAGCAGGGCCTCCCCAAGCTTCTCCCAGGGGCTCAGGAACTCAGTCCTCTTGGACTAGGTCATAGGAAAAATATGCCATGTGCTCGGAATATGACTTCTAAGATTCTAGTTAACCCAACCGTTTAATGAACACCTAGGCCACGGCTATGGCAAGAGGCAACTAGGCCACGTGCGGTGGAGAGAAGACTGTTCCCAGCTGGCCGGGCGCCTCCCTGCCCTCCCTGCCACGTCCCTATTTCTCTGCCCTCAGCTGAGCCATATGTGGGGGTGCTAATCCCTCTCTCCTAACTTCTGTGCTGAGCACTTGGGAGGCTCAAGTAAAACCCACTTGAAAGGGCTCTGCAAAGTCAGGTTATATAAACCCCACAGGTCAGGAGGCAGGGGAGGAATTTTCACTCAGAAGCACAGGCAACAGAGAGCCTCAGGGCCTGGCCCACGAAGGATCCAGGGAGAGGATTCTGCCCAAACCTGAGCTGGCCTGAGGTCTGACTGCAGTTTTGCCAACTTGCTCTTTTTTAAAAAATATGTTCTTATTGATTTTTTTTTTTTTTAAGAGAGGATTGGAGAGGGGGGGAAACATCGATCTGTTGTCTCCCCCACACACCCAGACCTGGGATCAAATCTGCAACCAGGGTATGTGCCCTAGACCGGGAATCGAACCAGTGACCTTTTGGTGCCCTGGTCAAAGCTCCAACTGAGCCACACTGGCCAGGGCCAACTTGCTCTAACTTGGGTGAGCATTTGTCTGTTTTAAATGTTTTATTGATTTCAGATGGAGGAAGAAAGCGGGAGAGAGAAACATCAATGATGAGAGTCATTGATGGGTTGCCTCCTGCAAGCCCCCTACTGGGGATCAAGCCTGCAACTGGGGCCTGTGCCCTGACCGGAAATTGAACTGCGACCTCCTGGTTCACAGGGCGATGCTCAACCGCTGAGCCACGCCGGCCAGGCAGCCTTTGTGTCCTCGCGTGGTAACAGGAACAGGAGCTGCCCCTCGCGGTTGGGGTGAGGCAGGCCCGCTGAGCGCAGTTGCAGCACTGCGCCAGGGTGAGCAGGCAGGTCCCTCATACGTCACCTGGCCAGAGCCCAGGTCCTGCCCACTTAGCCCGTGGGGGTGAGCCTTCCTCTCCCCTCATTACCAATATCCACGCATGATGAGTCAAGAGCTGACGCCCGGGTTTCCTCAGGTTATTCATGGTTTGGCCCAGGAGCTGCTGCATGTTTACAGGTCTGGGTCAAGCCTGTCCGAGGAAGGAGAACCAGCCTGCGGCTGAACACGAGAGCTGGCGGGGGGAGATGGGGAAAACAAGTCACATCTGCATCCACAGATCAGCACTTAATGGCCCAGCACGGAGTCCATCAGCACACACAGTGCTCATTCCCTCCCCTGCGGGGAATCCATCCCGGTGCCCTGAATTCCATTTTCTGTAAACATTCTAACAAAAGGGACAGAAAAGTACTTGTTTAGGACAATCTGTCAGAGGCAGTCATAAAAGCATCTCAAGTATCTAACAGCTCCTCCTTTAAAACAAATTTTTTATTGATTTTTAGAGAAAGGGAGGGAGGGAAAGACACACCTCTGAGAGAAACGTCGATCGGCTGCCTCCTGCACGGCGCCTCCTGGGGGTCGAGCCCGCAACCCGGGCACGTGCCCTGACTGGGAATCGAACCTGTAACCTTTGGGTGCACAGGGTGACACCCAACCCACTGAGCCGTACCGGCTGGGGCCAGCCCCTCCTTTTTACTTTTATTTTTTTAAATCCTCACCAGAGGATATTTTTACGGTTGTTTTTTCCCAGAGAGGCCAGCCAGAATGGTCGCTAAGTCAAAGGGCCTGCTGCTGCCAAGGCGACAGCCTTCGGTCTCAAGCCAGTGTTGGGCCCAGAACAAGTCATTTCCCGCAGCGTGGAGCACGCAGGGTAGCTGTGGGCCCGGCCGCCCTGCGCGCCTCCTCTGACAGTGTCACTGAGACGGCAGGAGACCTTCCCAACCCCACTGAGAACGTTCGTCTGCTCCGTGTCTATTTAACTGCTTGTAAGCGCACAGGAGGGGGAAAGGCGTCAGCCGGCCCCTCGGTGCTCGGCCCACGTGACAGATGACCTCATTGGTGTTGACCAGAAAGTTCCAGGCCGGCTGATTAGGGTCCTGGGAGAGGTTGGAAAGCAGCTAGGTCAGGTATTAAATCTAGGTTTGGGGTCACAGGTGAGTAGCAGGAGTGACGCCACTGGGGGCCTGTGGGTTTTCTCTTCAGCTCCCCCCTTTCCATTCCTACTCTGTTTAACCGAGAGATGCAACCTCAAATGAAGGGCTCGGCGTCCTCGGTTCCCCGGGCAGCCCCTTGGATCCTCGGTTTCGCTCGATCTCTGTGACCTTCACTGGTCAGGGTTCCAGGCTCACAGTCCTTAAAGCCAGCCAGCCACTCTCTCCCTCCCCTTTCGACTTCCCAGTCCCGGGGAGATCGTCTGCTCGGCAGTTGGCAGATGCAGACATGAATTTAGAGCTTTCGAGGGAATACAATGCTGGGGAAGATTATTACGACGTGGACGCGAGGAACGTCCAACCTGTCGCATTTTTGTGAGCGCACTGCGAGCCAGACTGAGGACAACTGCTGGGAAGCACAACCTCAGAGGACCGAAAAAATGCTCCAGAGAACGGCGGTTTGGCAGCTTATTTTATACATTAGAATAAAGGAGACAGGAGGGGGGTCACGTGAAACCCACTAGCAGTAGATTAAGGGCTGAGAGGAAGCAAAGCAGGGAATCCGAAATGAAGAGTAACGTGGAGACATGTGTGCTTGACGTTTACGGCACATGGAGACGGTACGTGCGGAAAGGTAACTACCTGGTCCCGGCTCTGGCTCGGGGGGAGGCGGTGCCTCCCAGGGCGCTGGAAACGAAGATTATGCCGACACGTGAAGGTGTGTTCTCTCAGACGCACACAGACAAGGGACAACTTCCAAGGTAAAGGCTGACCTTTGTCAAGGAAGCTACGGGCCTAGGACAGGACTACCTGCCATGACCCATGTTCAGTTAGGCACTTTTACGTTCAGATCGCCCTGTGTGGTTACTGTCCATCTGAGTTTGAAGGCCCATCTGCGGGCCTCCCTGGGCTTGTCGGGTTTGGCGTGTGGGCCCTTTCGTCCACATTGAAACCCTAAGCAGGATAATGCCCAGTGTTTGGAGTGCAACTTGGAGCCACAGTCCCCAAGACCCAACACCATCCAGCAAAGACCCCATTGAAGGAGTCCCCCTTTAAGCCAAATGGCTTCCTTGGATTAAAGTGTCCAGTGTCACTAACAGAGGCTATCAACCCCTTGCTGCCAGCCTAAGTCTGCAGATCCATTAGGAGCCCACGAGCAAGGGCCTGGGAGTGAGTGACGTGGGAGCGCAGGACCCGGTTCTCAGCTTAAATGTGGAACCGGTGAGCCTGGCGTGATGAGCACCCTTGTACGACGGCCCCAAGGTGCCCCGACCCTGGCACCCACTCCCTTGTGCAGTCCTGACCCTCGAGTGTGGGGATCACTTTGGAGATTGAATTATGAGACTGGGACTCCTGTCTTGCTAGCGCTCCCTCTTTTCATGCTTGCTTTCCTGGGTGAAGACAGTTGCCATGTCCTAAGCTGCCCTGAGGACAAATAGCTCCATGTAGCAAGGGACAGATGGTGGCCTTCAGCCAACTGCCCTGAGATGCTTAGTCCAACAGCATGTGAGGACCCAGCTCCCGCCAACAGCCACAGGAGTGGACAAGTGGGTCCACCCCCCACCCAATTGAACCCCAGCCAACACCTGGACCACAGCCTTGTGACAGGCCCAGCTCGGCGACACCCAGATTCCTGACCCAGGGAAAGTCTGAGATGACAACTGTGTGTTGTTCCAAGCAGCCAAGTTTTAGGCTACTTTGTTATATGGTGATAAAAGCTCATACGCCTGCGTGAACAATAATGTGCTTATTAAATGGGTAATAAAATCATTTAATTATTTCTGAAATAGCATCACAAATCTTTCCAAAGGATCAACTAAGCCAAATGAGTTTATCTCAACTTCAAGAAAGAAAACCTAAACTCTAGAACATGGAATAAGAGTTCAGTGCCCCACATACATGGAACTCTCGAAGGGTTCTGGCCACTCCAGGGGCCCCTGACTCCCTGCACTTACCCGCGAGTCTGAAAATCACGCTTTATTGTATTTCCTCAGGTTTGTAAACCAAGTATACCGTTTCTAGCAGATTTAAAAACAACAATGGAAAACATGATATGTTTGTCCTCTTGGCTTAATGTACTTTGCCATAAACTTCATTTGTACAGTTAAAAATCACATTTAAAAGCGATCTCTCCCATTTATATTTTTGTCCAGAACAGACAAGTCCATAGAGACAGAAAGTAGATCAATGGTTGCCAGGGCAGGACAGACACTGGGGCATCTGCTAACAGGCATGGGTTCTTCTTGGAGTGATGAAATATTCTAGAATTTAAAAAAAAAAGCACACAAAAACCCCGCCAAATTGTACACATTAAAAATTATGAATTTCGTGGTTTCTGAGTTATATGTAAATTTCAAAAAATGTTAAGCAAGCTCTTATGGAAGAAAGTTAACATTTCCACTTAAACATCTACCCTGAGTAGTCACACTGCAGCCCCAGACTCCAGATGTGTGGAATGGCGCCAGCTCCATGGAGCAGCCTGCCACTGGCTCAGAGCCCACTTTTTTTTTGTATTATATTTTCTAGAAGAATTACCAGCAAACATCTTCCTCCAATAACTGTGTGTGTTTTAGTGTTTTTGTTCATTTACAAATGTTAGATTCCTGTTTTAAGACTGAGGACAATTTTTATCTCACTCTACAATCATTAGCTGGCCACTCCTCACTATGAACTGCAAGGTAAGAACACTTACCAAACAAAACATTTAAAGAGGAAGACTGTGCAGATCGTTTCAGAGATAAGATTCCACTCCAGCATCTTGCCATTTATTCGACTGTCACGCCCAGACACACATGCGGGGCAGCATATGCTCCCTGTTACTACGTAGAAACACACACTCGATGCCCAGCGAGAATCTCTACTTGACATATGGCCTTGTATTTGCATCCAGGCAAGATCTTTCAAGGAAACAGGAGGGTAGGAGAGGAAAACATTTACATTCGATAACATGATTATAAAGAACTTGAGATAGACGAGTTGAAAAACAACATCTTTGAGCAATTATAAGTGACAGGACAAGTTTCCCTTTTCCCACTTGTTTCAAAGAGCGAATGTCTGTAAACTTGAGTACCGGCTCCAGCAGGTGTAGGATCCTGCTTCCGATTTTTCCACACTGAACACCATCCACACACTGAAAATGAAAGGTGGCGTCTCCGCCACGCTGTCCTTGGGCCCCGCTGCCTGCTGCAGAGGCTCGGCCTCCCTCCTCTCGCTGGCTCCCTGGATCAAATGCTTCGGTAGTCAGAGCCCCGGGCGACAATGGCGGCAGCTTCCCACTCCACAGTGAAGAATGACACAGTTCCAAAAAACCCAAAGATCACCATGAGCAGCAGTTGCCAGTGGAGCAGAAGGTAGTTACTGTAGAAAAAGGCCACGGCCGCACAGATGGACTAGGAAAAGAAGACAAGTCACGGCAGGCGCACAGGTGCCGAGCTCCGTCATGAGCCCCATGCGCTGACCCACAGCAATCTGTGCCTGGCAGGGCGCTCTGTTCTCCCTGCGTCTAGACAACACTTCACGGGTCACCAGCTCACAAACATGTACCAGAAACCCCCGCCCAGAGCCGGTGACCATCAAGTAAGCTAGTCTGTGGTTTAAAACAGTAATCTGTGAAAAACTGGAGTAGCAATGTGCACACAGTGAGGACTGTCCACACTGTGAGTGAATCCAGGCCTCTAAGAAAGTGTCTAACCTGAGTCATAGAGGCCAGAACATAAAATTGTGGAAGGCAGTTACAAAGACATGAGCAGAGCAAGGACTGGGGGGCCAGGCATAGAAGGTCACCATGGTGGAAAGCTCCAGGTACCTAGCAGCGGACAACTGCATGATGGGACCGCGCCCCCAGGGTGGCCTTTCCTCCCCTAGCATATCTCTGGTCATTCGGTTTGGACCCCCTGACCTTTCCTCCCTAGAGATAACATCTAGGCCTCAGTTGTGTTTCAGATCCAGGCCCAAAAAACAAGAAAACAAGACCATAGGCCCCACAGCTGCCCTCAGGACCAGCGGCATTGACTGATGACCCCCTGCCCTGGCACTGACCAATCAATCAGTGGAGACCCAGGCCCTGAAAGGACATGCCTGGAAAGCTGTTGAATATTCTATTGAGCTCTTCTCTGGCGACCTGCCCAAAATCTCCTCCCTTAAAACCCTCGGGACGGCTCTCCCTCCTGGGAGCATGCCCTTGTCTTTCCCTTTCCCTTCCTCCTCCCTCTCCCGCCGAAGGCAGGCGACCATTAGCTTCCCAAATACATGTCTCTTACAGTTCGGGTCTTGGCTCTGAATTCTTTTAGCCAGAACTCAAGTACCGAGGTTGCAGAACCCCGGTCCGGTCAGACCCCAGGGGTCTAGCACCTGGTGCCGTGCCCGCCATTCCCGCGCCTACAACAAAACCCCTTACACAAGTGTGCGGGGAACCACACTGCGCACTGCTTCCCGATTCTAATCTCAAATCCCTTTAGAGGGCGTCCCTCACGTTCCTGAGAAACATAAACAGTTAAAGCACTCAAACAAAGGATGCACAATTTGCAGGCGAGTTACCTGGACAAACTTAAAGACTGCAAACGCGGGGGCACTGTCTTCGGAGTAGAGAAAGCCCAGAATACTGAGCAGCTGTGTATTGAAGCAGCTGTCTCCGAGACCCAGCAGGAAGCTGCACAAGATGGCCACTTCTTTGCTGAAGACAAGAAAAGTTAATTTAGGGTGAGAACCAGCAGTACCTGCCAGAGCCACTTAAAACGTAAAAGCAACTCACCCACAAGGGCATTTAACCCTCCAAGTTTTAAACACTGTGAAACCACACACACCGGAATTTCCAAAGGAAGGATTTGTGCTCAAAGGCACTCGGTTCACAGCCTGGCAGCCTCTAGGCTGTGGCGTGCTGGGCAGTGAGCGCTGCTAGTGTCAGGCGCCGGGCAGCGCTGAGGCTGCTGGGCTAAAGGCCGCGTCCCGCGAGGCTCTCAGGTCAGCACAGTACACGCGCAGCGGGGCCAGAGGACCGGCTGCCCCTCGTGGCGGCCGCACCCCTGCGTCCTGGCTGTTCTTCCCCGAGGCCCTAACTAGGCTTCACTGCTCAGAAAGCAAAGGTGAAAATTCAAGCCAGGTACTTCCGTGCTCCTTCACAGACGGAGAAAAAGATTTTGTTGGGGGAAAGGTTAAAACCAACTATAAAAATAACTCCACTTTCGATGGATTTCCATCTAAACTCACTCTGGCCCCATGCACCCCTGTAGAGATAACGGCCTGCCCAGGAAAGGACTAGCAGCTCCCCTTTGAAAATCTCTGACCCGACGCCCCCCCAAAATCCTAGAGAATCGAGTCTCTGTACCTGGGCTTGATGTACGCACTGCTGTCGGTCCCCTCCAGGGGAGCAATAGGGGCGTCCCCGGGCATGTTGAGGAATATCAAGTAAAAAGCCACGAAGTGCACCAGGATGCCCAACAGCACAACTGGATTTCTACCAAAACGGTTATTCTTGCTCAGCAGGCCAAAGAGGCTCCCACCTACAAAACCAAAGAAGTTGAGAACAGAAAGCCCCAGATCAAGTTAGCAAACCAAAATCTTGATTTGAAAAAAGAAAATGGACAAATAGCTCATTTAAACAAGAAAAAAAAGCTCAAACATAAAAAAATAAATAACTACTGAAACAGAAGAAATACTACAAATCAGAACAGACTTCTAGGTAAGATGGGATAACAGGAATTGGCTTTACTCTCTGCCTTAAAAAATGCACAAAAAACATGAAGCAATGGATTTGACGGCGGGACAGGTATCAGGCATCAAAGGGCAGCAATCCCCGGGACAGGAAACGAAGACGTGGGCCCAACTGCCCCGATGGCCAGAGGGGAAGGCAGGTGGAGGCGCTGCCCTGAGCCGAGGAGACAGAGCTGAGAGTCTGGGAACACCCAGCTCTCGAGTTCCCAGGAAAGGGTGTCAGACAGACAGCTGCTCAGAAACAATTCCGGACATCTGCAGGGGTCCCCTTGGTCTCTACTGAGCACTGACCAGCACATAATTTGAGGAAATTAGCAGAGACCTGGGAAAGAGGCCACCCAAAAGGATTAGAGGCATTTGTGCCCTGCCCTGAGGGCTGGGGGAGACCCTCGAATTCGTAGCCCAGTAAGACAGAAGTAGAGGTAGTCTGGGGAACTGGAACTTACTACTGGCATCTGAAGTAAGGACAGACACCCCTGAATCTATGGAGTGTGACGCTAACTCTGCAGGCGGTGTCAGAATTGGACTGGACTGTTGGACACCCAGCTGGTGTCAGAGAGAGAAGAGGCAAGTGCTGGATCCCAAGACACTTTCCCTGAGTATTTTAAGAGGCCCTGTGTTTTCCTATTTACAGTTTTGTCTGTGAAATTTTTGGCAAGTGTCTTGTAACTTAGTTATCTTAGAATAGTGATAATAAAAACACAAAGACATAGCCATTTGGGTAAAAATAAGCAGAGAAACGGATTTAATGCCAAACCTTTTTTTTCAAACTAACCTAAAATTTCTCCAATTCCGATGAAAATGCCAGAAAGCCCAATGAGGCTCTTCTCTTCTGTCCCAAACTTATTGACGGCGCCGATACAGGTTCCGTACACACCAGAGAAGAAAGTCAGTTCCAGACCTGCAGAAAAAAAAATCAGATTTAAATGAGACCCTCCCTCCCTCCCTCCCTCCCTCCCTCCCTCCCCTAGGTTTTCTTCATGTCTAGCAGTATTTGAGCTGTGTACGTATCAAACACACACACACAGCAAAAACTCATTTGGGCTGACATGTTCCTCCCAAGCAGAGCCTAAGTCTACACTACATAACTGATGAAATGGAATTAGCCACAAGGTGGCAGATGTTACGTATTTCAGATAAAAATATACAACTCAGAGGAGAGACTTTCTTTTGTTAAAAGCAGTCACTCTGTGTATAGGCAGGGGACAGGCAAGGACATACTTAACATAGTCTGTAATAGCTTTCCAAGAAAACAGGAGCACACATTTGGAAAATCAATACATACTATTGGACAATAACATTTTAATTAAACCCTTTTTCCCAGGAAAAAAAAAATTCAAAAAGTTAGTGCCGCAGTTTCAAGCCTGTGGGTAGAACTGTCCCACACTGAACGTGGGCTGGCCCTGTGTGCAGTGGAGGTGACGCCGGGCAGGTGCCAGGCTAGCTTTAGAGTCTGCTCGTTTCTGCTTTTGCCCTTTTCGGAGCCCAGGCCACTAAGAAGTCTGGCTACCCGCTGTGAGGGAAGGCTCACGGGGGAGGACCTGCAGCTGGCCAGACACACCAGGAGAGGGACCCCGCCTGAAAGCCTGGATCGGGCCCCTTCAGACAAGCAAGTGAAACCATCTGGACTGTCCCAGCCCCGGCTGCCCTCTAACAGCACCCACAAGAGACCCCCGAGGACTTCAGAGGCACCCCGCAGCTGAGCCCCGTCAATGCCCAGAACTGAGAGATGGAACAACGTGGTTGCTGCTGTCATTTTTCAGCAATGGAAAACCAAGAAAACGACTGACTCCCTTACAAGCACTTACCTGTATAAGCAGTCGTAATGCTAAGGAGGAGCATCTCCTTGGTGACACATAATTTAAGAGACCTTTCTGTAAAAAAAAGAAGACAATTTGGGAGTACTTAACTCGATGTCAATTAATCAAACAAAAACTCTAAAACATTTATTCACCAAAACACCCCTTGGTCAATAATGCCAGTAAACAAATACACTGGGACAGAGGCTAGTGATGCAGATTAAAAGGCTGGAGGTATGAACTATCTGCTCCATAAATAAAATGCTTATTTCAGCTGTTCGAATATATTCCAGAGTCGTGTTTTTCCAACACGTTCTCCAGCTCTAATTAAAAAACAAACAAACATGAAACGGAGAATAGAAATAGAATCAAACAAGCAATAGAACAGGCCTGACGAAAGGTTAGGCTATTAAGAGCCAACAGCCGGCCCAGTGCAAGCTCCCCGAAGGAGCGATCATCACGGAGCAGCTCTAAGGCTGGACTCGGGTCAGAGTCCCCGGAGCTTTCTGGCCACACAGCAGCTGGAACACACTTCCTGAGCTCTCCCCACATCTGAGGATGAAACTAGTTCTGCACACTTGTTTATGATCACTGTAGTGTTTGTTTTCCTGCTGCTCAATTTAGTTAAAATCTACAAATCTACAATGGGAAATGCATTTCTAAAGTACATATATAAAATATATATATAAAATATATATAACTTGTTAATTCAACCCGGCTACATGTGCTTGACCAGGAATCGAACCCTCAACCCTCAGTTTTCTCTTCCATAAAATGGAGAGATGGATAGGTCATATCTGCAGGTCATATCACACACGTTCTACAATATACCTGAGTATGTTGTGAGAATAAAATGAAACACAGAAAGAGGGTTAGCCAGGGAGAACCCTCAACAGATGAGCTCGACTGTTCTTACAAACTACTGGGGCTCCAGAGCCCCCGCTCCGTTCTGAGCAGAAGGGGTGCCTGAGGAAATGGTCTGTGTCCTCGCTTTCCCATGTAAACTCCCAGCTCCCGAGTTCTCCGCAGCCCCCTCATGCCTCCCAGCTTGGGCGGGGCTGTGGGATCCTCACCCCTCCCTGGCATCCCCACGGGACAGAGGTATTTATGGAGAAGACTCATGACTTCAGAGCGGCATTCCTGGAAGAATGAAAATCCTGGGGTACTGTCAATGCAGTTACCAGGGAAAGGGAGGGACAAAGGCTGGCGTGGTTCCTGAACAGTTAGTTCCTGCACTTCAGATAGGAAAACACTCACTGAACGCATCCACTGCCTTTGTCATGTTGCTCCGGGCAGACCTGGTAAAAGAAAAAAATGTTTTTACCCCCTGGGGACTGAAAAGCGAACAAAAATACGATCACATTTTTACTGAAGCTTGTAAAAGTTCTGTCGCCCACGTGGTCTGGCAAACATTCCCAGTGCCCCTCGGTGCTCCCTGCTCCTGGAGGTCCCTCACGACCCATCTCCTTGCTGCAGAACATGTGGTTCAAGTGTCACCTGGGTGGCTCTTTATTAACAATGGTACACAATTCTTTCACTTAATTTACTGAACATGTTCATGCATGTGTGTTTCAGATAAGACAGCTTAGGCAGGACAGGAATCTCCTCTGCCCTATTTTCCCCCCATAAAAACAATTTGTGGTAACTCAATTTTCTGACACTCCTACTATGTAAAATGTCAGCGTTAAAACTCTTCAGAAGCAACATCACCACCTGTGGTTCATGGTTGGAGGCAGTATAATCTATTGATTAAAAATGTGGGCCGGCCAGCCGGTGTGGCTCAGTGGTTGAGCGTCGACCTACGAACCAGGAAGTCGTGGTTTGATTCTCGGTCAGGGCCCGTGCTTGTGCTGCGGGCTCGATCCCCAGTAGGGGGCGTGCAGGAGGCAGCCTATCAATGACTCATCATTGATGTTCCTCTCTCTCCCTTCCTCTCTCTGAAATCAATAAAAAATAAAAATAAAAATAAACGTGGCCATTTCTAGCACAAGAATTCTGAAATAAGCCCCCCGGTCCCGTAGGTGTGGGGTGGGGCAAAGCTATCTCCCATTCCTTTTCCTTCTTCCTCCCCTTACTTGCTTTAAAACCTTCCCCTCATGTCTGCCCAGTATCAGGTATCAGGCTATAAAAAGGCTGGTAACCTCCAGACTAGATCCACTCAAAATATATTTTCAAATAAAAAGGAACATTTCCAACTTCTTACTCGTTGACTTCCAGGTCCTGGTCATCAGAAGACTCATCTTCTCCCAGGATGTTTTCGGAATCTGGTTTCCGAATGAGAAAGAAAAGAACTGTGCCCACCAGGCTAATCACTGTCAGGGCAATGAACACGGTCCTCCGGTCACTCTCTGGGGAGAAAGGAGAGTAGACAGCACTGGCCACATAGACAACTGCACAGTTAGCACGATGCCCGGAGCTTGTTTATAACATCGAAACACTTCCTGGTTAAATTTTTACTCTACTGCATCGGTAAAATAGGATATCTCAGTTTTTCTGTTTTTCAGTTCGAGAAATACTAATAAGCAAAAAAACAAACAAAAAAACAGCACAGGAAGTTAATCACATTCTTTTAATCAAAGAAGCATATAAAACAATTAGGGGTTCAAAACTCCGACAACTGACTCACATGCTCACACACAGCATAACCCCTTCCCACACCAGGATGCCACTTGGAGTCATTAGCTATAATCCCAGCTTAATAACCTCATGCAAGGGGAGAAGTTACTAAAGCTAAAATCTGAGAGGACTTAAGGTGCTAAGGTGCATCAGAACAATTCTGAGCAAAGCAACAAGGGTACTTTAGTGAAACGGCTATGGTGCTTTGTGCAGACTGGAGTAAAGCAAAAGTAATAGAACCAACCTGAGATCTGCGTTTTCCCTTGCCAAGCGAAATATATGTAGAGGTTTCCAAAGAACAAGCTGGGGTAAAGAAAAAAAAAAAGGAAGGAAACAATGTTGGGAAGTTATTTTCATATTTCTAGTTTTTTAAACAATTTTTCCATTGCTTGTTAAATAGACAGAAAGCAGAAGGCATATCTAATTTTAAAAGTATCCACCTGCCCTAGATGATCCACCTGCCCTAGATGTTGACACTCCACCCTGACTCTTTCTGAAAAACGTAGCTGCCTTGGCTGGAGTTCCGCCTCCCT
Source organism: Miniopterus schreibersii (assembly GCF_964146895.1). NCBI lineage: Eukaryota > Metazoa > Chordata > Mammalia > Chiroptera > Miniopteridae > Miniopterus > Miniopterus schreibersii. The sequence continues at coordinate 2,799,271 of NC_138116.1, forward strand.
CCACGTGACAGTAACCTGACTCAGAACCGCCCTTCACAGAAGCCTTGACTCACACCGAAACATGTGATTTATTATTGGAACTCTGGAGATGACTCTTTGGAAACAAGTGTATGCTACTTCTAGAATCATAAATTTCAAAGAATCTATGAAAATATCCATGACTTCGTTATCTGCATCTGATCAGATATTTTATTTTTCAAACTCTCCTAGAGAAGAAATCACTCATACTCCAGTTTCTTAATATCCAGCCCCTTAAAACTAAACGTTTGCACTTATTAAGCCTTATCAGTGCCAAAAATTTAGGCAAGATCCATGAGGGTAAATCCTCAGGACAAATGCCAGGACAGAATGACTGCGGTTACTTTTAGAAAATATATAACATGCTGTATTGTTCAGTGTTGATAGTCTCACTTTTGAACTTAAATACGTAATTGTTAATACCTATCCGGTAGGTAGGATACCTTGGTCAGAAGGATGTGGCCTTTGGAGTCCAGATAATGATGGTTTAAATCATTTCAGTTACTTAACTTTTCAGCCTGTTTATCTGTATGTTACCTCAGGAGGTTGTGAGGATTACTGAAATGAAGTAATGAACTCAATAGTCCCTGAAGTATAGCCAATACTAAATATATTATGGTTAATATTGGTTTCTATTTATTAATCACAAGTTCCAATGCATTTGAGGTAGATTTATGCATTTTAAATAATTCTATAAAAGTTTTAATCTATATACAGTTAGGAACTTAAGTCATACGATATGGAAGATCTGAGTTTTCAATACAATAAAGATCTAAAAATATGATCTGACAAAAGTTGCAGGAAAGACTGAGCTCCAAAAGAATTATTACCTCGACTGTAAGAGTGCCCAAAAAATTCCACTGTTTCTCCCAATAGTGTGCTCATCTGAATTTATTGTGAGGCAGTTTCCTTGTGCTGTCCAAAGTACTAAAATTCAAACCAAAAGGTTAGCAGGGAAACGAAATCACTCAGCTTTACATACTAAACGCACAAATGCTACTCTTAGATACGCCCCAGAACACAAAGAAAACAAGCATCGAAATGCTCACCAGCAGCTGCAATTCCGATGAAAACAGAGGCTGTGTAGAAGGACCATGTGAAAGGCTGGATAAAAACGGCAATGTACATGCTAAAATATAACAGGTCAACGTATTACAGTCAAACAACACCTGAAACAGAATGCCAATTATGCCTTCTAGGAATCAGTGCTGAGGAGTCTCCTCTTTTAAAATTCAACCTGTAAAGGACTCCTCCAGTGTTGAAAACAAAATAATAAATGGGGACAGATGTGACCTACTGGTTTCTTAATTGACCAGTTCAAATTTGTGAAATCAGACACTGAATGAAGGTTTGCAGTTGGTCTTTGCCAATTGCTTAGCCCACGATGGGACCATAGTTCTACAGCCCACGAGAAAAGTTTAGTTATTTCATTTGAATTCCTGTTAGTAAACTTGATATAAAATAAGATTCTTTCCCGGGAAGTTCTTTTCAAGTCTTGTGGAAAGAGATTTTTGAATGCTGTTTTTATTAATAGTAAAACAAAAGCAAGTATACACACGTCCAATTTCATTAAAACTACATGGTGTCCCTGAGCACCAAGACGACCACCAATGCCTAAAATATCACCTCTATTCTATTCAAGTTGGCAAGTTCCTGTTAGAAGTCTACTATGTGCCTGAAAGATGCTGAAGGCATTGTAAATCAAATGAATGAAAGAAAATTACGCTACTCACCTGTAAAACAAACCACTAGCAAACATAGAGAGTGGAGGTCCTACAATGGCAACCACTGATGGCGTGATCAAATTTGAAGCAGAGAACACTCCATAAATAATTGCCATGCTGTACACATAACACACAAAAACAAAACAAAACAAAACTGTCTCAAAAGTTCACTTTTTCAAATGTGAAAAACATCTACTTAGTCTATAGGTGTTTTGCAATAAGCACTCACATTCTTTAAGTCAGCATTTGTGATAATTATATCCTTAAACTGAACGCCACCTTAAAGTTTTCACTTGCACAAAATATTGAAGTCTCATCAAATGTTTCTTTGAGTAAGTTTGCCTTGAACGATATGGCTTTTGATGTACTGGTAAATTATAATAACAGCCAACACATAACATGTAACAGGCACTGTGCTGAGTACTTGACACATGTTTTTACTCTTAATCCTAAAAGCTCTGTGAAGAAGGTATTGTTATTTGTCCTTGTTTTACAAAAAAGAAAACAAACACAGAAGGGCTAACTAACCTGCCCAAAGTCCACCTGGACACCTGGTGAATGGTGGAGCCAGGATCCCATACCTGGTAATCCAACTCCAGAGGCCCTAGTCAACCAGTCTGTCCTACAAACTTAGTCTACAACTCCTGGCAACTGCATGCAATTTCACTGCTATAAATAACAGGGCCCAGAGTTATAACTTGCTTAAACCTGAGTTTATTTAGCTCAACCTCATGGTCTCACTGAACATTATTCAGCTACTATAGACCCAGCCCTACCTAGTATGCATGTCTTGTGACTAAAAGTATTTCAAAGGTTCTGAATTCATTTACTACTTATAAGTCCAATGTAAATTATTCTTTGGCTTTTATGACTCTCAAACATCAAATATGTCCTTTCACTTACTCTTTAGGATGTGCAAGAATACCAAGCACTGCAAGGAGTTGTAGCAATCCCTTAAAATGATGCACATAAACATCCCTTTACTCTCGAACATCATACACAAGGGCAGGCTGAGGACAGGTAATAACCAAGTAAGACGTGGTGGGGAGGGGCGGGGAGAGATGACGAGCGGGACTGGTGTTGGCCAGGATCTAATACCTGACTATAGCGAAATTAAGAAACCTACTTGTGATTAGATAACTCCGCATATTACATTCCCAGCTCCAGGCCCAGGGCACTAGTGACTTATGAAGGTCTTCCCACTTCATTTTCTCTATGTGCAAAACTGGGACCAAACACCTTAATAAAAATCTAAAAGCTCCTGATGACAGCATATGAATCATTGTGAAATTACAAAAACAGAAAGACCAAACGTTTCAGGAGTCATATAAAACGCCCTCGGTTTAAAATCGGGAAGATGTAACGTGACAACACTTTAGTGCTCACTAAATGCCAAGTACTGTGCCAAGCACTTCACAGGCATTAGCTGAGCAAGGAAACCGGGCTCATGGGAGCAACTTGCATAAGACAACGCAGCAGCGAGTTGTGAAGCCAGGCGCTCACGTGCGGGGTCTAATTGTACGTGAAACCTAACCCATCACCTTCATTCTATTACATTCTCTGAAATAGTCTAGATACAGAGAAAAAGAAAGCAGTCGCTACTAATTCACTCGTGGTATATTTACAGCCCGTGACTTTGACGGCGATTTAAGCAACCACTGTAACACATAAAGTAAAACCGACCGTACGGTACCGTACCTGGTGTATCCACTGCCGTGGAAATCAGTGCTGTTTAAGCTCCTGATGACAGTTTGCTGTGTGGAAGACAAAACTAATCAACAGAAGGAAACGTTTTTTCCAACCCCTCTACCCCCTGGACAGTCTCCAAGCCAAGTACTGAGAATAAAGAAATAACTGAAGGAGCTCAAGACTTAACACTGAAAGTGACTGTGAAAGAAGAAAGAAGAATTACGGGACAGAAGAAAAACCAGAGACAGGGAAGGGGAGGGAGCGACCTGCTGAAACGATGCCTTAACTCTCCAAGTATCATGCAGACCTTCATACAGACAGGCAATAAAAACAAAACAAGGTCAACATCCGAACCCCAAGTCAAATCACAGACACGCACGGCCATGCTCCACACCCCCGTGTGTCCAGAAGAAATGCCCGGTACAGGAACTCAAACCTAATCCTAAAAAAGCGAGGACGGCTGAGAAGATCCAAGGCGCAGACCGCAGCGCGCGCTTGGACACAATGAACGTGTATTCTCATCCCTCTGAGGGGCGCTGCGGGGGAGGGACGGCGGACCCCAACTCACCGCCACATTCCCACAAGTTTGAAAGGCGGTGAACATGAACATAAAGGCAACGCCTAAGACAATGATGTTGAAAAGCTTTTTAGATTCCGGGGACATTTTGGCTCAACTCTGCCGGAGGTCAGCGGCGGCGGCGGCCCAGGGCAGTCGGCTCTCCTCGGGGCGCACCCACGGCCAGTCCTGGGGGCGGGAGAGGGGGTGAGAGGAGGCAGATCCCGGAGCAGGGCAGCCAGGCTGTCAACTTCCACGGCGCGGATCCGAGTCGCGGGCTGAGGGTGAAGTTCTCCCCGCGGGCACAGTTAGGACATTCCCAGGATGAGATCCGAGTAGGGACGAGTCCGACACCCAGAGAAGCGCCAAGAACTTGTCGCCCCAGGTGGAGGGGCCCGCGGGAGGGGGGAGATTAGGGGCCAAGGGCGAGCTGCAGAGGCCAGCGCGGCCCCGCCCGCCCGCCGGGCCCTGACTCAATGCTGGTCATGCGACCCAGTCACGTGACCGCGGCGCGGCCCAGGCCGCTCAGACCGCTGGGAAATGTAGTCCCCGCGCTGCCCGAGACTGGCAGGCGCACCGCGAGAGCTCGCTCGACCCGAAGGGAGCGGGGACAGGCCGGCGGGGGGCTGAAAGCGGAACCCAAAGGGAGAGTGGGGAATTCCGGGAGGGGACCTGGAGGCTACGTCGCGGGGTCTGAGGCGGCTGGAGTCACAGAGGCGCAAGTGGGGGAAGGAGTGTGCCCTCTGACCGAGGCGGGGCTGACGTCCATGCTGGAAAGCTGCGTGGAACCCGGGTACTGGCGCGGAAAAGAGGGCGGAGCCCAGCAGGGGAGCACCTCCTCTTCCTCCTGCCCGAGAGGCCCCCGCCGGAAGAAGCGTTTCGCGGGCTTTCCAACTGCCGGCAAACGCCTCTCCCTCCGCCCAGCCGCAGTGACTCCGCGCTTTTCGGGGCTCTGCGCAGGCGCGCCGTACACGGGCGGGGCACGCGTCGGGGACGTTGCGGGAGGAGCCAATCAGAGGGTTCATTTCTGGGTGGCGCGGGCGCCATTTTGTGAGGAGGAATATAAATGGGCACTGGGGCCCGACTCTCGCCCAGTTGGTTCTGTGCTGTGGGGGCTGGTCGTTCCGTCCGTCTGTCGGCCTTTCGGGACCGTTTCCACGCGGGAGCCAACTGCCAGAGGAGAGGCGCGGCGTGGGGCCGAGCTAGTCTGAGGGAACCGCCGCCGCCTCTGCGGAACGCGCCGGCCCGCCCAGGGCGTTCGTTTTTCGGCGCGCAGTCGCAGGGCCCGGCCGACCGACTGCGGCCATGAGTTACGGTCGCCCGCCTCCCGATGTGGAGGGCATGACCTCCCTCAAGGTGGACAACCTGACCTACCGCACCTCGCCCGACACCCTAAGGCGCGTCTTTGAGAAGTACGGGCGCGTTGGCGACGTGTACATCCCGCGGGACCGCTACACCAAGGAGTCGCGCGGCTTCGCCTTCGTGCGCTTCCACGACAAGCGTGACGCGGAGGACGCCATGGACGCCATGGACGGGGCCGTCCTGGACGGCCGCGAGCTGCGCGTGCAGATGGCGCGCTACGGCCGTCCCCCAGACTCGCACCACAGCCGCCGGGGACCGCCACCCCGCAGGTACGGGGGTGGCGGCTATGGACGCCGGAGCCGCAGGTAAACGGGGAGGGGCCCCGGGCTGAATCACAAAGGTCCGCGGGGACACGTGGTGGCGGGCGGCCCCGGGCCTGGGCAACCCCGGCTCGCGACGGGGAAATGGCGGCGGCGGCGAGATAATGGCGGGCGGGCGGGGCGCGGCCGGATCGCGGGGGCCTGACGCGACACTCTCTTCCGCCCGCAGCCCTAGGCGGCGGCGCCGCAGCCGATCACGGAGTCGGAGCCGGTCCCGGTCCCGGAGTCGGTCTCGCTACAGTCGCTCCAAGTCTCGGTCTCGCACTCGCTCGAGATCGCGGTCAACGTCCAAGTCCAGGTCGGCGCGAAGATCCAAGTCCAAGTCGTCCTCGGTCTCCAGGTCCCGCTCGCGCTCCAGGTCCAGGTCTAGGTCCAGGAGTCCGCCGCCCGTGTCCAAGAGGGAGTCCAAGTCCAGGTCGCGATCCAAGAGCCCCCCCAAGTCTCCTGAAGAGGAGGGAGCCGTGTCCTCTTAAGCAAACGGTAATGTCCGCGGGGATCCGAGACACACGGCCCGAATTCAGAAATGGGGTGTGGAGTAGCTTTTCTGATCCGTATTAGTAGGAAAGTGGCTCCTCGTGTCGGGAGCGCTGCTCTGAGCTAACTCAGCTTTGGGAGTAATTCTGAAGAGGGGTCTGCAGAAAGGATGTGTGTAAAGCTTAGATAATAATGGCTGTTTCGTAAACTTGTTTGAGACCTATTAATGAAAATGACTATTTCTTGCTGTTTTTATCCAACGTCTGCATTTTCCCCTTTAAAGCTGCGGTCTCCTGTTTGATAAAAGAATATTGGCCAGTATTGCAGATTTTAACTGATTTGGCTGATCCTCCAGGGACCAGTTTCTGTGGGCGTGTATTGGAGCAGGTTTGTCTTTAAATGTTAAAGATGCACTATCCTCTTAGAGAAAACAATCAGTTCAACTATTGTTGTACTGACTGGGACTTCACTATTCTAATGGATGTGGCAAAAGAATTGCAAAAAGAAGCAATGAACTTTTGGAACCCAAAAAAAGTTTGCAGGTATTGCACTGGGTGGGGAAAGGATAGTGTGTCTTTAACTCTAAAATTGTTTGGTCCTATTTTTTAAAAGGAAGGGCCCTAAGTAGCTCAGATATTAAAGCACTATTCTCAGTTGCCAAATGTTTTGTTTGAAAACGAAATTTATCTCAAAATATAGGCTAATTATCTGATTTCAAGTTTTTTGTTTGGACATTTGGATACAGCCCTTTTTTTTTTTTCTTTTTTTTTTTTTCCCTTTCCCCTTTTCTTTTTTCTTCCCTTTACCATTTTTCACCTTGGTTATTTGGCCAAGAATGCACAAATTTGTAAATGCTGATGTGGACATTTTCTAATTTGGGCCTTTAAAAAATTGTGAGAATGGCTGGGTGGAACCTTTCTGTAACCTACTTGTTTCACCAGAGCCTTAGTAAGTACATGCCTGAAATTGAAACCATGTGCACTTTGGGCGACCTCACAGTAATGGAGGGCAAACTGAACTTAATTTCTTTTCAAACCTAGATGTGTCGACAAGCAACATAACAGAAAACATGGAGGAAAAGGACCACATGCTCAGTCCATCAAAGAGTCCTTGGAACAAGCAACTGGCTATTGAAAAGGTTATTTTGTAACATTTTGTCTAACTTTTTACTTGTTTTAAGCTTTGCCTCAGGTGGCAAATTCCTTTTATGTGCCATTTTGTTGCTGTTATTCAAATTTCTTGTAATTTAGTGAGGTGAACGACATCAGATTTCATTATTGGCTTGGATATTTGAGGTAAAATTTCCTTTTTGTTTATATAGTGCTGACTTTTTTTGTTTGAAATTAAACAGATTGGTAACCTAATTTGTGGCCTCCTGACTTTTAAGGAAACGTGCAGCCATTACGCACAGCCTAAAGCTGTCAAGAGATTGACTCAGCATTGCCTTCATTCCTTAGAATTAAAAACCTACAAAAGTTGGTGTAAATTTGTGTATGCTATATATCTTCAGATCTAAATGGTAATCTGAACCTAAATTTGTGTAAAGACTTTTCAGGTGAAAAGACTTGATTTTTTATTTTTTTTTTTGAAAGGATTGTTTACCAAACACAATTCTAATCTCTTCTCTTATGTATTTTTGTGCACTAGGCGCAGTTGTGTAGCAGTTGAGTAATGCTGGTTAGCTGTTAAGGTGGCGTGTTGCAGTGCAGAGTGCTTGGCTGTTTCCTGTTTTCTCCCGATTGCTCCTGTGTAAAGATGCCTTGTCGTGCAGAAACAAATGGCTGTCCAGTTTATTAAAATGCCTGACAACTGCACTTCCAGTCACCCGGGCCTTGCATATAAATAACGGAGCATACAGTGAGCACATCTAGCTGATGATAAATACACCTTTTTTTTTCTACCCCCACTCCACCAAATGGTAAAAATGATCATCTTCGCGTATGAACTTAAAATATGAAAAATGTTAAGGAAGCAAATGGTTTGTAACTTTGTAAGTACTTAAAACATGGTGTATCTTTTTTGCTCATAAATATTCTGTACTATAACCATTGTTTCTATAGTTTAATTAAAATGTTCCTTGGTGTTAGCTTTTCTCAGAATATGTCTTGGTCTTTTTTCCTCCCTTTATTTGAAAGACCTGTGCAATTTTCTTGTGAATGTTACTGACTGTATAGTATGAAAGTGAAATGCTTAGCTGACTTTTTAAAGTGGAAAATGACAGTTCAGCACCCACTCTCTCTAAAATTGATGCTCTATGGTAGCACTTTGAGGTTGTGGGTACTCCTTTCATAACCTAACTTATGCCCTATTTTAATGACTTAGGAACAATTTTAGTCCTTTTCTTAATAGGTGTTTTAATTTTTGTTTTCATGGCTGTGTAGTCTCCATGAACATTGTCTAGGTTACCCATCACAGTCTTAAGGCCAACAGATCTGACCATCTTCAAATCCACTGCTTGTACTCTCAAGCTGAGGTGGTCAGCTTGTAGGTATAATTCAGAGAGTGTCCTTTGCCAAGGAAATGACCAGCATTTCAACAGTATGTCTTCCTGGAAGGGCAGATTCTGCTATATCTTCCTTGTCTGCATCAAAAGACGCCAGAGGAATGTGGACACATTTCATGTCCCACTTGTAGAGCAAAGCTTCAAGTGACCAGTCAGCACTGAAAAAAATAAACTTTTTTAAAATTATGATTTTCCTGTTTTGCTTTAGGTATTTTTTTTTTTTCTCCTCCATTTTATCCTTTGGCATTGCGTTAGTAAGGCTTAATTTAACTTAATAAAGTTGAGTAAACCAGGATTAGTTGGTCTTACCTTCTTACCTGGTAAGTAGACCACAACTGGACCTTGGGATTCTTCTGCATCAAAAAGTACACTGTAGTTAAAATGTCTTCAAAATCTGGGAAGGAAGGGCTTATTAATAGCTTCCTACTTACATTGCATCTGGCTAAATTTACTATTAAGCAAAAAAAGTTACCTTCTGGTTCAAAGAACACATCAGATGCAAGAATAATATCTTGTGGTGGCAAAGCCAGAAGGTCCAGAGGTAGGTGACCCCACGTTAGTCCTACAACACGCACCTGTGGCAGGTGGTTCATGTGGCAGCTCTGCTGACAGATTTCTAGACAGTGCGGCAGCTCTGAACTATCTGACAGGATTACTTCAGCGCCACATTTTGCAGCTATAATTCCTGGAAGGCTCACTCCAGCTCCAATCTAGTAAATTTGAAAGGTGAAAATTTTTTAGTTTCTGCCTAGAATTGCAAAGAATTTGGATCTTAACAGATAGTTCCCCATTTCATCCTCATGAGTAGAGACTCAACATGTATGTTCTTGAGCTTATGTCTATAAAATGTGTCATTAAAATGCCTTAACCTGTAGGAACCTTGGGCTTTGAATTTGTGACAAGAGTTCTTGTGATTCCTCTTAATTGGGTCAAAGTGCAGTTAGTCCCATACAGGGCCTGTATTCTGCAACCAGCTGCTTCCAAGCTCAATGTGTGTTAGGCCATTTCGTTGCTTACTATGTCCAGAGAAGTAGTCTTGGGACACTTGTTCTGTCATTTTTAGTTCTCATAAAGGAGTTAGTCATAGGGTACAAGTCTCTAGAAGCACCATGGGGGACTTAACATACACAGCCAGTTGCTGATTTTAACTGTGAATAAAGCCTGACGGGTTTATAACGTGGCTCTCTATGAAGAGATTTTCCAGTGGTTTAAAGTGGCATGGCACTTCATAAGGAGTAACCAAGGAACGCCTGTGTTAACATTGATGGGACCAAAAGCTTCCCTTGTCCAGTTTGAGGATAGGATGGGCACTGAGTCTCAACCTTTTCTGAATGCCTAACAGTTGCCACTATTAGGGGGCAGAAGTCTGCCAAATGCCTTCCCTACCCTTCATTGATAGGTTTTGCAAAAATGAGGTTCTTAAGCTTCTGATTTGTGTTTAGCCTTCGGGTTTAAGCATAGTACTGCAAGTTCTGCAAACTTGACAAGTTTATTTCTCCAGGCCTCCAGCAGTCTCAAGTCCAGCAATGATGAAGAGCCTGGGACACATTTTAAATGTAATCTCAAGATTATGTAAAAAATGTAAAGCCTACTTTGTGAGAAAGACAAGTGTTAGAGCCCAAATGACCCTATTGGGACACCCTAGGAAAGTGGCCTTAATTACTGCTTCTGTGCCAAATTAGTCAATGGGCTTCATTCACTTAGAGTAAGGGCTTCAGCAACAAACTGTAAATGGCCAGACAGTAAATATTTTGGTCTTGGTGGGCCACTTTAACACTTTACAAATGTAAAAATCATTCTAAGCTCTCATGCCTGAATAAGCTGGCCAAGTTACCCAATTTTAAAATACAGTATGGGCAAAAAGTGGATTTATACTAACTGTAAACCTACCTTAGGCCCCACCCTGTATTTAACAAAAGCCAATAGCAAGCATGTAGACTTATATCTGAACACCGGGGATGTGAAGCATCAAGGGCACATGTACCTCTAAGATAGCCTTGCCTGGTAGAGATCTTCTGTGAAACCACAGGTACTGGGCCAGGACCACAGCACAGGGCCAAACATACATTCCATACTGAAGATGCAGGACCTGAAAAGAATTTTTGTACACCATAAATATCTACTGGAAGTGGAATGCTTAAACTTGGCAATTACTGAGTGCCTGGCGCTAGTATCCATTACAAAAGTGACAGTTCCCTGCTCCAATCCACAGCCTATGGGGGGATATGAAACTGCTATACCATGTGGTAAGCACTGTGCAAACATTTCATTCAACAAGCACTTATTGAGGGACTCAATGGCTTAATAGCTATTCTAGGCTGAGGCTGTAACTCTAACGGAACAAATATACCCTACTGGGGAGAGACAGGCAACAGGCAAGCAAGTGATATTTTTGGTTTGTGATAATGCTATAAACAATACAATGGGGTAATGTGAGAGTAGTGGGGGGGGGGGGTAAGGGACAATGACCACAAGGTGGCTGCACTAGATATGGGGAGAGGGTGATTCAGACAAAGGCCCTAAAGCAGGAACTGAAGCCTCTTGGTGGACAACAGCACAGACATAAGGGTTGGAGGCAGGTTTGTGTCCTGCAAGCAGAGCACACAGGAAAAGGGGGCCGGACATGAGGGCTTACAGGCCACAGGAGGTTTAATGCAAGAAGATATTGGAGGGTTTTAAGCACAACCATAACTTGGTATGCTAATGGGGAAACAATGGTCCTAGGAAGACATCCTAGAAGAGGTGTGAGTGGACCTGAATCCTGAAGGAGTTAGGAAGGCAGGCAGACAAAGCCTTTGGAAAGGCAGGTAATTGAGAGTGTGTGGTAATTAGTGAGGCAAGATAACATAGCTCACAACTCCGGAATGAGCCTATTCGAGTTAAAGCTCCAGATCTGGAATTTACTAATTGTGTGACCAAGTTATATAAATCTGTGCTCAGTTTCCTCAATTGCAAAATAGTATCTCATAGAGTGATTAGGAAGAGTCAATGCCAACTACTTAGTATAAGGCACAAAATACGCATAATTATTAAACTGCAAAATCACAAATCTTTGTTTTCTAGAGCAAAGGGTGCCCCTAGTGAGGCGGTAGAAAGGCGCTGAAGTTACAAAAATAACAAAGGTGAAGGAACTGAGGTCTGAACTTAATCCATTCAACAAAACTATTAGTGCCTAAAATATGCTACGTTCTGTTCTACCTGTAGAGGGCGCAGCGTGAATGAAAGACAAATGCCTGCCCTGACAATGAGGATTTCTGACCAGAGTTGTGCAGATTTGGGTGTAAAGAAAAGGGGCCTCTATTCTCACAGGGAATATCTTCACTCCCTAAGTTTGGGAAGAAATCCAAATGGGTATTTCAACAGGAAGACATTAGAAACTATCAGAAATGGGTTCCATTTAAGGTGTTTTTCATCCTTAAACTGCTATTACTAATGCCTACGTCACAGGCTGCTGTTAAAACCAAATGAAGCGCTGCAACGTGAAAGTGCTTTGAAAAACTGGGCGCATATTAGGTACAATTATTGAGCTCTGAGGCAGCCATGAGCTGAAAGGAAGAAGTGTCAACCCAAAGACTTTATTTCGCAGTGAGAAGGGTTGGAAGCCCCGGTCCCAAATCAAGCTTAATTAAGAAGCCCTTCAGCAACATCAAAGAAAATATTAGGCATCAAGAATGCCACTTTTCTGGCAGGAAATACTCCGTGTGGGGAAGCTCCCTTCCCGGTGGGGTCCTCGCTGAAAGACATGTAATAGGCCAAAGACTTCGTACCAAACCCCTCGCTCTGCGGTCCATCCTAAGGCAGGGAGCCGGACCCCATTCTCCCCCCCCCGCCCCCACCGGTGGGCTGAGCGCCGCTCCCGCGCTAGGGCGCTTCCGGGCGGGTGCAGCTGCACGCACCTGCGGGACGCAGACTTCCAGCACGGCCCCCTCCGCTCCCAGGCCCGGCTCCTCCGTGAACCGAAAGCGCTGGGCCCGGAACACATACCCTCGGAGGCCACGGCCGCCCAGAGGAGAATCGGTGGCCCCCGGGAGGGCGGGCAGCAGCGGAGGGCGCCGGGCCGCCAGGCTGCGCGGGGACCCTGGGCCAGCTGAAGCCGCTTCCCCGGCGCCACGTGGCCCTCGCGGGCCCGTCCGCCCTACAGCAAGGGGGAAAGCACCCCTCGGGCGACCGAGTGGCAGCACGCGGGCAACAGACCCGAAGCCAGGCCTCCGAGACACAGAACAGGTGGCCGCGCCGCTCGCCAGCGGAAGTTGGCTGCGGAAGACCGGCGCAGCCGGAAGTGACGCGCCGGAAGCAGGCGTGGGAGCGCGGGCCGCAGGGAGGCGGCTTCCCAGCTGGCGGGACCTTCTCAACATGGCAGAAACCCGGCGTCAGTGAAGGAGGACCCTGCAGGCGCCGAGGCCAATGGCTGGCCGCGCGAGGCCGGGGGCCGGTGACGACGGCAGCCGCACGCCCAACCCGAGGCCCGGGAGGCGGCCGGGGAGTGAATTTTCTGGAAGGCGGCTTTAAAGGCGCCGGGCTCGAGCGAGAGGGCGTTGCAGCGCGGCGGTCGCCGGGGCCGGGCCGGGGGCGCGTTGGTGGCAGGAAGCGGGCTGCGCCGAGGTCGTTGCGGAACTAGCCGGTGACCCTCGCAGGATGAACCACAAGAGCAAGAAGCGGATCCGCGAGGCCAAGCGGAGCGCGCGCCCGGAGCTGAAGGACTCGCTGGACTGGACCCGGCACAACTACTACGAGAGCTTCTCCCTGAACCCCGCGGCCGTGGCGGTGAGCGCGCGGGGCCGCGGGCGCGCACCTCTCCCGGGGCCCCGGCCGCCGCGCCCCGCGGAGGGAGGTCGGGGTCCTCGGGGCCGGGATTCCACGGAGGGCCTCCTCCCCCTCCTGCCCGGGCAGCTGGACTCTCGCGCCTTTGGCGCCCTCAAAGAGGCGGCCTGTCGCCCCTTGATCCCCTTGGACGGCTGCGGGGCCCTCGGGGACCTGGCTGTCAAAGGCCGCAAGTGGGAGATGCGGAGCCACCCTTGGAGGGGTGGCTCGGGCGCGACGTGCCTGCGCGCACGCGGGGCCTGCCCCGCCCCCACCCCGATCGAGCCAGAACAAAAACCTGGCTCCTTAGGCACGTCCTTGCTCACTGGCCCTGAGGACACCCTCATTCGCCTGATTTTTTAATTTTTTTAACTGGATAGGTCTTTTTTGGTCCCCTCAGGATAACGTGGAGAGGGCAGACGCCTTACAGCTGTCGGTGGAAGAATTTGTGGAGCGATACGAAAGACCGTACAAGCCCGTGGTTCTGCTGAATGCCCAGGAGGGCTGGTCCGCGCAGGAGAAGTGGACTCTGGAGCGCCTGAAAAGGAAGTACCGGAACCAGAAGTTCAAGTGCGGGGAGGACAACGACGGCTACTCGGTGAAGATGAAGATGAAGTACTACATCGAGTACATGGAGAGCACTCGCGATGACAGCCCCCTGTACATCTTTGACAGCAGCTACGGGGAACATCCCAAAAGGAGGAAACTTTTGGAAGACTACAAGGTGCCCAAGTTCTTCACTGACGACCTTTTCCAGTACGCGGGGGAGAAGCGCAGGCCCCCTTACAGGTAAAGCGCCGCCACAGTCTTCTCCACAGCAGCACGTGTCAGCCGGCTCAGCGAGCTACCCTTTTATGGAACAGTCAGTGGTTTTCCCTTGGCTGCACCGGGGACTGACTTTGGGGGCTGCTGGTGCCTGCCTGGGTCCAGAGACTGTGCTTTAATTGGTCTGGGTGCCCCCTGGGCATCAGGATTTCTGAAAGCTCCCCAGGTGATTCAAATGTGCAACCGAAGTTGAACCACCGACCATATTAAGGGAAGTTTTTTAAGTCGAGCACTGGGCCATGTCAGTGGTTTCCTTTTTTCTATTAGGGATCAGTCCACAATTCATGCACAATTCACTCTGTGTCCCAAAATGTGTGTAGTCTTTGAAACAAAGATGACACAATGTAGTGTGTGAAACCACAAACTTGTTATTTTGTGATGTGTGTGTGTAAGTTACTCCTCATATCTTGGGTGTTTCTGCCCTGTAGGTGGTTTGTGATGGGGCCCCCACGCTCTGGAACCGGAATTCACATTGACCCTCTGGGAACCAGCGCCTGGAATGCCTTGGTGCAGGGCCACAAGCGCTGGTGCCTGTTCCCCACCAGCACGCCCAGGGAGCTCATCAAGGTGACCCGCGAAGAAGGGGGGAACCAGCAAGATGAGGCTATTACTTGGTTCAGTATCATCTATCCCCGGACACAGCTTCCGACCTGGCCACCCGAATTCAGACCCCTAGAAATCTTACAAAAACCAGGAGAGACTGTCTTTGTGCCAGGTACAGATGAACTGAAACACAGTACTCTCTTTGAATTTAGTAATTTGTCGTTTTGGAGCAGAACTACATATAAAGTGAGTCAAAGAAATCCCTCCGCATGCCGGCTTCTTGAGCTGCCCTGTGCCCACCTCTGACAGTGGAATGTACTGTACTGTCAGGTGCTTAGGGGGCTGTTGTCCTCATTTCTTATATAAGGACCTCAATATATAAGGACTATTGGGGAACTTTCTGTATGTAAAGATTCTATTCATTTTTGTCCTTAGTTTCCCTAGTGACTTGTGTATGTTCTGTGACTTGTGCATATTTCTATAACTTGGGGTTTTGATACAATGTAGCACTGGGTGGGCTGAGTCAGGAAATAGTGATTTAGAGCCTAGAGGCCAGAAATCAATCCTACCCCCTGATGCCTCTGAGAGGTTAAGTGTTGGGAATAGGTGTCTTCCTCCTAGAAGCTAAAGAACTTGCTCCCTTTAGTTTGGGTCACAGCTGTGGATTAGCAGGAGAGGACACACTTTCTCTGTAAAGGGCCAGAGAGTAAATATGTCAGGCACTGTGGCCAGACAGCCTGCTCAGTTGCTCAGCTCTGCCCTTGTAGCAGGAAAGCAGCCATAGATGACCCAGAAGTGAGCAGGCACAGCAGTACTCCAGTAAATCTTTACCCAGACAGGTCCTCCGGGACTCCTGGATCAGGGGAAGCATGCCTGCTCTGGGTCCTGTCTCCGCAGCTCTCCCTGTGGATAGGAGTCCCCTGCTTCCGAAGTTCATGTGAAATGTTAGATGAGGTTGACGTTGTAGAGCGATTGGGTATGGAACCCAACCCTACTCAACTATTTACTTGTTGGATTTCAGGAGGCTGGTGGCATGTTGTTCTCAATCTTGATACCACCATTGCCATCACCCAGAATTTTGCCAGCAGCACCAATTTCCCTGTTGTGTGGCACAAGACGGTAAGAGGGAGACCAAAGTTGTCCAGGAAATGGTATAGGTGAGAGCTGTTTTTTTCTTATTTTTGCCTTGTTTCAATGTCTGCCAGAGAGATAAAATGTACAGAGCCCACCACTGCAATGGCGTGCACTGAGCTCAGACGGACCTGGCAAAAGCTGGGGCTGCCAGAGCGCTCGAGTACAGGAGAGTGGGTCAAGGTCAGGGCTCGCTCTCAGGATGCTCGCCAGCCTAGAGGTGGCAGGGTGACTGCATGTTCCGATCAGAGCATCAGTCAAAACATGCTCATCATTGGGGTCGTTTCTCGTTTTGTTTCTTTGTTTTTTGTTTTTGTTCTCCCAGCCCCCACCCCCAGAGCTAGCACTAGCAAAGGAAGCCATTTGGTTTGGGTTTTATTTTGCTTATTTCTTTTTCTTACCCAGAAGCATTAGTCCCATTTGCACTTATTACCTTCAGTTCTTGTGAGTGAGGTCACTGCCCTGGAGTCTTAGCTCCTCTGTTTATCCACAGAACAGATACAGCACTGGCAGCGGCAGTGCGAGCCACCCCCAGCCACCCCGTGCCACTGTGTCCCAACCCTGACCTGGAGGGACCAGCTCTCGGGGTAAGAGGGATTCTGGCTTGTTCAGTGCTCAGCCCCCTCTGAGGGCCAGCAAGGGTGGTGGCTCCATTCTCCAGACTCCCGGGCATCTGAGGCCCACTGCTGCCCTCCCGCAGGCTGCTGTGTGCTCCACTGGCCGTTCTGAAGGCCTTACCTCGGGGCAGGGCTGTTCCCGTCCCAGTGGATGCCAGGTCAGGTGCCCAGGCGAGGGGAGGGCTGCTGCCTCTGATGGCCCAGTTCAGCTTGATCCTCGGCACTTCTTACTTCTTACAGATCCAATTATTTTTACTCTGACAAATAGAATTTCACCAAGTGCAACTCCAGTCATTAGGTGCTGTGCTGTGGACAGGAAGGTTCAAAAAAAATCAGCTAGGAAAAGTGCAGGGAACAAATTAGGAAGAGAAGCTGCTTCTCCTGAGGGGACAAAACTGAGACTAAGTCAAAGAAATGGTGCCTCGCGGTGGCGGCGCAGGTGGTGGGAGCTCGTGTGGAGCTCGTGTTCCTCCCAGAGAAGCCTGAGCAGCAGGTAGGGCTCCTGCTCCCAGCGGTGGATCCGCGTCCTTGCCACTCGACAGCCCTCGCTCCCAGTGGGCTCCGCCATCCCTGGATGCCTCTGAGAGGGACAGGTCTGAGCTCCATGATTGTGTGTGGCTGCTGTTGCCCATCCCGGCACTGAGAACAGCGTTTCTTGTCTCCCAGGATCTTGAAGCAAGAGCACCCTGAGCTAGCAGTCCTAGCTGACTCCGTTGACCTCCAGGAATCCACAGGGATCGCCTCCGACAGCTCCAGTGACTCCTCCAGTTCCTCCAGCTCCAGCTCGTCCGACTCGGACTCAGAGGTGAGGCCCTGCTCCCCTGCAGGAGGGAGAAGGAGGACATTTTCACTCCCTTCTAAAAACTGCCACTGCCACCGTCCTGCTGTGGCAGGACTCTTTCCCATTTTATAGCTTTATGTGCATGTGAATCGTCCCAGTAACCTTGAGAGGTTAGAGGAGTACCTGGGGGTTTCATTAAGTAATGGCCCAGGATCATGCGGCTGGCAGACTGTGGTGTCGGAGATTCAGACTCCGGGCATTCAGACCTCACAGACCGGGTTGCGTTTTCCCTGTGGGTGGCAAACTGTGAGCCTAGAAACCCAGCAAATTCAGTGACTTGCTAAAAGCTAACATCATAATATTGGGTGAAAGGGTTCTACGCCCTTAGCAGATGAAATTTATGTCCCATAACTGCGCACCGCACTGATTTCGCCTTTCCTGGTGGCGGGAGGTGGTGTGTTCTACGTATGTTAAGTGCTGTGCCCACCTTCACGCATCAGGTGAAATTCTACAATGCGGCCTCAGAACGATGACTAACTGTTCTCAGGGTGGGCATCCTGATTTCAAGTATCTTTCCCGTAGAGAACATGGTGGGGGGGGACAGTGCCACCTGCAGGAAGGTGGTGATTCTTTGGAAGCCAGAAACGTCTGCGCTGGATACTCGGGCTGCACTGTGGAGCCGTCACATGTGGCTGCTTTGCTCCTGGGGGAGTGGATGGTACGTGTGCTGTCTCCCGGGGGCAGAGGCTCCATCTGGCTGAATTCTTGTTTTCTGTCCCATGTCCAGTGTGAGTCCGGTTCTGAAGGGGATGGGACGATGCACCGCAGGAAGAAGCGGAGGACCTGCAGCATGATGGGAAACGGGGACACCACCTCCCAGGACGACTGCGTGAGCAAAGAGCGCAGCTCCTCCAGGTGACCATGGCTCTTGTCTGTGTCGGAGGACATCCCGCAGCCAGGGGCAGGGCCCAGTGAGGGCAGCCTGCTGGATCTGCGGACACGGGGAGGGCTGGCGAGAGCCGAGAATGAGGACAGTCCCAAAATGAGTCCACTCACTTAGCATTTGCTACAGTAGCTTTTTTGTCTGCTACCAACGCAAATTAATGTGGCTTGTTTTATGCATAAAGGCAAGAATCGATGTGGATGGTGCCAAGGAAACCCTTTACATTATTTAATAAAAATTAAATGCATTTTATATATTTGAAATTTTTTTCTTTGAGAATACCAGAACTTCCCTGTGTCACTCCTCTTGTCTTGGTCTTGGAGGAAAGTAGTGACTGCATGGCACAGTGTACCTTTGATGGGGAAGACATAACAGCAGGGGAAGTGCTGGGAATTCCCGAGCATCGTCTGCAGAGCCTGAGGCCTGGCCCCCTTTCTCCCACTTGGCCATGGCTGTTTTGACGGGCAAGGCCGGACAGAAGCAGGGAATTTAAATTTTTTATAAAATCTTAATCATGTCTTCAGTTTTTTAAAAACCAGATTTGATTTAAATAAGTTAAAACTTAAAATCACTAAGATAGAATCTGCAAGCACCTGCCCTAGCAGACTCCCCATGGAGCCCGGTGACTGACTGGGGCACCCAGGTCTTTAGATCCCAGAGCCCTTTCTTCGACATGTCAGCATGAGGGGTGAGGGTTTGGGAAGACAGTGAGATACTGGCATTTGTAGGATTATAAGCGTCTGAAGTCCTTAGCCGCTCAATAGGTAATGTTTCTGTTAGGTTCTCCGTGTCTGTGAGCATCTGAGTGTTTTCTTAAATGTGTCATGAAAGTTCAGGGCCCACATTCCTCCTCTCATTTCCTCTCACTCTGTGGTCCGCCTGGAATTCCATGGGGAAACTCAGGTGTCTTCCTCAAGTGAGTGTATTGGACCAGAATGTGCGTATCTCCACTCGAGATGTCCTTTCCACAGCCAGACTTAGTCTCTGTTGTTATAGACTTGTGTCTGCCCTTGAGGTGTGACTTTGTAATTTGTACAAAAATCTCTTGAGGAAGCCCAGCTGCTGCTTCAACATGGGGGCCTGGGGCTCTGCTTTAGCATCTCCGCCCTGCTCTGCATGCAGCCACGCTGTCTACGTGCCAGTCCCAGGCAGGTGTACTTTCCTTGGCAGGATTAGGGACACTGGCAGAGGCTGCGCTCACCCTGAGTGGATAGAGACACCCTGAGGTGGCTCTCATGTCGACAGCTGGCAGCCACACCACTCAGTTCCACGTCTTGTGCGCCTTTGAATTTGTATCACCCTTTTCTGGTCCGAGCTGCCGTCTTCGGTCAAATGCTGTTTTAACTGCTCACTAATAATTGATTGCCGAGAAGTTCAAATGCTCGGCAAGCTCCAGGAGCCACTGAAACCCAGAAGGGGCCGTGAGGCCAGGGGAGAAGGCTCTGTGCCTCTCCTCTAAACTGAGCTGGTGGACCACAGGCCGGAGGGTGTGATGTGAGCGTCTCGCTGCATCATCTGTCACTCACTGATGCTGGTGAGGAACCTGCACTGTCCCCAGCTGGCAGCGTACGCACAGAGACACTGACGGGCGAGTGGACTTGGATTCATGGGTGAGCCAGTTACGTGTGAGGAGTGCGGTGGGTGCTACCTCCCAGCATATGTCAGTCACCATTCGTCCAACAACGCACCCAGTGGCAGTAACAGATCGATTAGCGTTCCTCACGCTGGGTTGATCATGAGACTTTTCTCCACGAGGCCTGTCCCTATTACATCTTAGTCCAGTTTTCTGTGCCTTAAAATGCCAACCTAAATACATGGCTGGGTTGGGTGGAGAGCTGCTCCCTTCCTGGCATCTGTACCTGGCACTCTCCCTGCCGCGGTGCTGCTCTCCCCTCCCCCACCAGCCAGGGTGGCCAGACCCACCTTTGGGCGAGAGGGAAGCCAAACCCTGCAGCCATGATCTCTCCTGTTAATATCTGAATGATGTTCCTTCCCCTCCTTTTTAAAGAACTTTCCTTGCCGTCCTCAAAATGCTTTTATCTTTCCCCAGTGTTGCTACTGGGCATGCTAACTGCTCCTCGCTAGACATCAGTCTGAAGAAAACAAAACCCAAAGCAAAAGGCTATTTCCCACCAGGGGGCGCAGTGAGGTCGCTGGGATGGCCCAGCAGCAATGTGAACTTGAGAGAATTGCCACCCCACGTCCTTTCCCCAGGCGCCAAAAGTGATTCCTGTTTGGTAAACAGTATCCAGAAATAAGGGGTCAGGGATGAGGTGGGAGACAGAGACGAGGGAGTGGAGCGCGGGCAGGGTGATCAGGACCAGGTAGGACCGGGAGCCGGGAGCCGCCTGTTCTACCCACCTGGCTTGAGCTGCTCCTTTGGGGCCAGCAACAGCGAGTGGAGGTACAATGTCAAGCTACTTTTAAGGATTATTCTCCAGCTAATTTTAAAACCAACAAGCTGGGTCGTGAGAGAAGGGATGTCAGACTAAAGCACTATTGGGGAGGAGCAGTGGGGCGTGGCAGGAGTGGGGGGCCCAGGACAGCAGGACATCCAGAGGGCTCTGGTCTTGGGAAATGAGAGAGGCACCAACGGCTTTTCCATCAGCCTGAAGAACACAGGTGCCTCCGGGGTCTTCAGTAGACTGCGATGTCTAAGGTGACACCTCTGAGAAGAGCCACCAAAAACAAGGAACACTGTTCACACTCGGCTCACGCTTGCAGATGCCCGTTTACTAATTGAGTGTTCAACACACGTCTGAGTGCCAGGCACTGTCCTACGGGCTGGAGATCCTGACCTGACAGAGCCGCGTGAGCAGCGAGGATGCTCTGCTCACAGGGGCCTCTGGTCAGGGGTAGGCAGAGCTGTGCACACAAGTCCTTACTACACACAAGTGTGTGAGAAGCAAGAAAAGAACACGGTTATCGTTACTGCTCTGTTCCTCACCAGTGGTGGCTTCTCTGTAAAGTAGCTGCAGGTGTTTAAGGATCAGCAAGCACGTTGCCCGTGTCAGCGCTTTACAGGCTTATTGGAGGTTCCGCGTTGGTGGGATTTAGGACCTTAGGCAGGAGCGTGGGATGGAGCAGGAGTTTTGCATAAATGTGAAAAGTGCCGTCAGGGAGGCAGGCGCAGAAGCATTCGGCTTAGGCTCCTTGGCTTGCGTGTAGTCCTTCCACAAGCAAGTCGTTCATCCCGTGTTCCGAGCGCCGCCCGTGGCTCCCTGGGGAGCCCGGTTTCTCCCCCATGCCCTGGCCTCTGTCAGCTTGTTACCTTGTGCACAGCAAAACAACACGAACTGTGCTCTCAGCTTTGTCTCATCCTTAGTTCAAGCACTGGGAGGAGGACGGGCCCTGCCTGCTGTGTCGCGCAGGCCTCTGGGCCGCCTCCCGGCTCTGCTGCCTCTCGCTGTGGGGCCCACCACAGAATGCCAGTGGCTCTGCCACTCAAATGGTATTTTTAACTTTCACTGGGGTGAAACTGGTTCATCGTTTTACATAAAGCACCCCGATTTGGAGTTGGGCTTTTTGCATTGTTTTATCCCTGTTTCTTTTCATGGTAACTGAGTTCTCACCTCCACAATAGGATCTCTTAAATATATTTTTTAAAACAATAGGGACAAGAGACAAAAGTGAGGCCTTAAACACTGTGGCTGAAAGTGGGCCCGCCCCCAAAGTCAGTAGCCAAGAGGTACACCCCACTCCACATGTTACAGCTGTGGGCCATTTTTCACCAACCACCACTAATTTATTTATTTATTTATTTTTTTGCCTGTTCCCCTTAATATTATGGGATCCAGCAGGACTAAGCTCACCCTGTTGCGGAATCCTGTTTGTCACACTGGAGCTCATGAGGAAGCCCCAGGGCGTACTTTCATTAACAATAAAGATACATTTTAAAATAAAATAAAAGGAAGCACTCCATCCAGCATCTTGGTTTACATCAGATGTCCCCTCAGGCACTGCAGTTTTTCCAAAAGAGTATTAAATGCATCCTCAGCAAAAACCAGGACCTTATCTTTTTCAACATTAGGCCTTATGTTTGCCACAGTACCTGACAAACTTTGCCAGCCCCGTGTTTGTTTAAAATAACTATGGTGGGGGGTGGGGAGATGTAAAGAAATGATGTTTTTGGTAACAACATATTTATCGCAAATATACACTGTTTGGCCACAGGCCCTGGAAGGATCTGAAGAAACAAAACCAGTATCTTCCTTTCCCTCATTCTGCCCCAAAATCCAGAATTACACAGGGTTTGAAACAGGAGAAGCGGAGTGGACCCCAAGCCACCGCAGCTGAGTTCCAGGACCCTGTCTTTGCCCAGCAGCCACGTTACGCAGGCTGCTGGTGTTGCTGCTGCTGGGTGTCACCCCAGAAGAGGCGTCCACGGGCCGGGAACTGGAAATGGCCGGTGTGGCCATGTTAGGGCAGCCCTGTGGAGTAAGAGCGGCTGTCCCGTCCACCTGTCCACAAAGTGGCTAAACCTGGGCGGGGTTGGCCTTGGGTGTCCATCGTCCTACAGGAAGTGCAGGGCCAGTTTCCATGAGCCCTCCTGGCTTTACCTGACCCAAACCAGCACTTACGCTTCCAGAAGGCTCTGAGATGACCTTCCGGACAGGGCTAAAGTGATGCCCAAAGACAAGGGCATCTGAATAATTAGTATTTCCAGCCGGTTTTCAAAGCATCAGGCCTGCGCGGGGCAAAGAAGGGTTGGCCCTCCTGGGGCCTCAGATGCGCTTCCCAAAGTGCCAGGGCTCTTGTCCCCAAGGCCTGTCACCCCAGGGGGCGGGGGTGAGGGCAGGGGCGGGGCGCGGCGGGGCTCCGCCCAGGGGCGGGGCGCGGCGGGCTCCCTCGGGTCCCCGGGCGCGCACTCGGGCGGCCGGCGCGATGGAGGCGCTGGCGGAGCTGCTGGCCGCGCTGGCCCCCGGCCTGGCCACGGCGCTGGCGCTGCTGCTCGCCTGGCTGCTGGTGCGGCGCGGGCCGGCCGCGAGCTCGGACCCCGCCGGCGCGCCCCCGGAGCCCGCGCCCCCCGCCGGGGCCGGCGGGACCCCCACGCCGCCCGGCCCCGGAGCCCCGGAGAGAGTGGCCGCGCCCGAGGAGCCGGGGGCGCCCGCGGGACCGGCGGAGGCGGAGGCGCAGGCCTCCGAGGAGAAGCAGGTACGGGCCCGGCCCGGCCCTTCCCGGCTCCCGCCGCCCCGGGCGCCCCGCGCGGACGGAGCCGGGAGCCGGGCCGCCGGGCTCGGGACGGGGACCCCGGGAGGACCGCGCGCGTCCGGCCGGAAAGGCGGGTCGGGGAGCGGACTCGCCGCCGCCCTCCCCCGGAAAGCGCCGAGGGCGCGGCGGGGGCGCGCTCGGCCGGGGCCCGTCCCCTCGGCGTCTCCCAGCCGCGCCCCCGGTGCCGCCGCTCCGCCCGCGGGACGCGCCCCACCCCCGCCCCGCACCCCGCCCCGGCTCCCAGCCCCACGTGCAAGGGGCTCATTTCCAGGCGGCAGCGGAGTGGTCGTGCTCGTGAGGAAAATACTTAAGGGAAGGAAAGGGAAGGAAAGCCGCCTTTTCTTTTCAGGCAGTTTGGGTTCCAGACTCCGGCGCGAGTGAGGTCGCGCTGCACGGGGCGGGGCTGAGCGGCGGGCACCGGGGGCCGCGGCCCTTATTGTTTCCAAACTGCACCTGCCCGGCCCGGCTCCCCGGGGCAGCGGGTCCGCCTGGGCGCCGCCGTGGGGGGAAGACGCGGCACGGAGCCCCCCGCCCGCCCGGCGCCCCTCCCGCGGCGCCCCTCGGCCCTGTCCCCCGGCCCTGTCCCTCAGCCCTCTCAGCTCTGTCCCCCGGCCCTATCAGCCCTGTCCATCGGCCCTGTCCCTCAGCCCTCTCAGCTCTGTCCCCCGGCCCTGTCCCTCAGCCCTATCAGCTCTGTCCCCCGGCCCTGTCCCTCAGCCCTATCAGCTCTGTCCCCCAGCCCTGTCCATTGGCCCTGTCCCTCAGCCCTATCAGCCATGTCCATGAGCACTGGCCTGACCACTCCGCTCTCTTGCTTCAGGGCACCCAGAGGTGTCCGGTCTCCCCTGCCCTCGCCCCCCACACACTTTCCCAAGCCCCTCTTTAGACTGGAAGCCTAGTTCCAGGCTGAAGCCCAGGCACCCTCCCGGGATTTCAGCCTGCGGGCCTTCAGGCCGCCACCGAGGGTCCTGGGTGGCCGCAGAGCGCCGTTCTCACTCCTGGGCTGTCCTGGGAAGGGAGGTGGCCAGGGCCATAGAAGCCCGAGCGAGCGGCCCTGGTGCACTGTCAGCTGTCTGCAGTGCCCGCTCTGAATTTCTCCGGACACAGTGGTTTACACTGGAGACAACCCTTGGGGGGAGGAGGCAGGGAGTCCAGCAGAGGCTCTTGTTTGCTGAGCGTGCCAGCCCCGTGGGCAGGTGCTTTGCTTGACAAGCAGGGGCCTAGTTATGTCCTTAGAGTGGATTCTAACCAGCCTGAGGCGGGCTGTGTGTTCGGGGATCCGGTTTAATGGGAACTAGTGCTGTCCGGAGGAACCAGGCCCCGCTGTTCTTGCTGACCTCACCCGGGGTGGGGGCAGGTGGGGTTTGCCCCCATATTTGGGCCTCTGGGCATGGGAAGGAGAGGTGTGCCAGCTCTCAGCCAGCCCAGCTCCTGCGGCTTACATGGGGGCCCTCCACCACCCAGTGGCAGCTCCTGGACCAAAGTTTAAAATGCCCATCAGTGGTGCCCAGCCCTGCTTGGCCTCTGGTTTCCAGCACCTCTGAGAACTTTCTACAAGGCCCACGGCCTCTGCCTGGGAGAATGCACATCCTGGGAAGGTGGGTGGCGCTTCCAAGGACAGGGCACCTTGCAGGCTCCCGTGGCAGGTACAGACTCGGGTGCCCCTACAGCCGATGCCAGGCCTCCCTCTCTGACACCTGGTCCCGAGATATTCCACCCAACTCGAGAATTAATTTGAAGTCAGTTTCCTCACTCAGAGGTCTCCCCCTTCCCTTTTGGGTTCAGGTCCCCCGCCTTTTCTGAGTTGTTGAACCCCCTTAACTCTAACTGGCAAACATGAAGTCACTGCTGTGTGTGAGGGCCTGGGGTCAGGTGCTGGGGGGACACAGCTATCCACTGCCCCCCCACACCCCTGCCTTCCAGTGGTGAGGTTACCCCTGGAAGAAGCTGCTAAGAAACTGTCTGGAAAGGGACTTGGGCATTTCCAGAGCAGGCCCCGGTTCTGTCCTCTGACGTTCCTACCACCTGAGCCTACAGAGCTGGCGGGAAGGAGCCCTGGGGGAAATGACTGGGTCTGGGGAAGCCGCCGCCAGCCTCCAGGCCTCTAAGTGAAGGGGGGGAGCCAGCGAGCGAGCGATCGGAAGTCACTGCCCCCAGAGAGCAGCACTTAACTCGCCTCTCCCCTCCCCCCTGCTTTTCCATTAACCGCATCTCTTTTAATCCCTGCCGGGCCCCTTCGCTGCCAGCCCGGGAGGCCTGGGCCTGGGGCAGCTGCTGCCTCCACTCACAAAGCTGATTATTGAGAAGGATCTGGAGCCCAAAGCAGCAGCCTTCTGATGCAGCCGCGGGTTGCTGGAGAGTGTCCCCACGGTGCTGGGGAGCTAAGTAGCCTGAGGGCCCTCCATGGGCCGGACACTGAGCCTGGACTAAGGAATGCGACTAAGGAATGCGGGTGATCAGCGGGCCAGGCCTGGGAGGCTGAGCGGAGGGCAGAGTTAGAGTACCAGAGCCCCTTTCTTTCCTTTCCTCGGGGATTAGGTGTGGGGTGGGCTGTGGAGGAAGCCACAGGCGTGCCCCACCCTCACAAAGAATTACGGAGGACAATGTCCAGAGCTGGCGGGCCACGTCCAGAGCCCGAGCTGGTCCCTTTTAAGGCCAGGAAGCTGCCTTTCAGTGCTGATGTGTAGGCTGGGACCTCAGGATTGCCAGGCTTCTTACCTAATGGAGCGTAGGTTCCAGTGAGGCTGTATTGTAGGATTCCTAAACAGTGGTCAAGGGTGAAGGGTCAAGTGTCATTCAAATAGCACCAGAGTTAAATCTCTCCTTGTCTGTGCCAGAGCTCAGACATAATGGCCCTCGTGTCCTGGCTCCACTCAAAAACTGAGCAGGGGCTTCCTACAAGGCAGCTGGCCAGTGTTACCAAACAAGCAAGCAGGGAGGCTCTTCTCGATGAAAGGAGACACCAAAGAGCCCTGGCCTGCGTGGCTCGGTTGGTTGGCGCATTGTCCTAGGGACCAACGGGTTTCGGGTTCCATTCCCAGTCAGGGCACATACCCGGGTTGCCTGCAGGAGGCAACCAATTGGTGTTTCTCTCTCTCTCCCCACTTTCCTCTCTAAAATCAATTAAAAAGTTTTAAAGGAGACACCAAAGAGTCCTAACAGGCAAGTGCAGCGCCTGATCCTTGACTGGATTCCGGACGTGGGTGGGGGTGAGAGCGATGAGAAGAACATTTGGGAGGTAATTGGGGCATTTTTCAAATGGATGGTTTATGAGATCATTGTATTGTATTTCTTGAGAGCGATGCTGGCGCTGTGGTCTGTGGAAAAAAGTCCTTGTTCTTAGGAACACGGGTGCTGGGACATTTAGGATGATGGTTGAGAGTCAGTCACACACAGGTGTGGGGGTGTGGAGAGCGCAGGAGACGGTGAGGCATGAACAAGCCGTGGGTCCAGGTGAGGGGGTGAGTGGTCGTTGTATTACTCTCCCGGCTTCTCTGTAGGTTTGGAATTTTTCAGAATACAGTGCTGGAAAAAAAGAGCCCCGTGGGCAGTTTCCCAGGAAAGGGTTTGGTTTCTTGGACACTCTGGTGCTGTTGGTCTGCTCGGGGTGCACAGCCTCGTCGCCCCCCCTCGCCCGTCTGGAGTTATCTGGAGTTAGGTCCCACCTGTGACCCTCGCCAGCCTTGTTGCCCTTCTCCAGGTGCAGAGCCCCCAGCCTTCCCAGAACAATTGAGGAGCAGGTGAGTCCCCTCCCTCATCAGTCCTGACCTTGCTGATGTTAGCACAGACTCACTTTACATTCTCTTAACAAAAGCAGGAGCCAGACAGTGGAGGGCCGTGTAAATATTTGGCAGCTGTTCAGCTCACTGGAATCTGGTCCTAGTCAGCTCAGCCTGTACGGAAATGTTGCAGGCTGGACGGCTGGAACAACAGACATTTACCTCTCACTGTTCTGGATGCTGGACTTGGTTCCTGGTGGGGTCTCTCTCCCTGGCTTACAGACAGCCGCCTTCTTGCTGTGTCTTTATGGCAGACAGAGCTCTGGTCTCTCCTTCTAAGGGCCCTAATCCCATCACAGGGGACCACCCTCCTGACCTCATTTAACCCTAATTACCTCCCCTGAGGCCCCACTTCCAAATACCATCACATTGAGGGTCTGGAGTTCAGCATATGAATTCTGGGGGACACAGACATTCAGTCTATAGCAGGCCTAGTTATTTGCTGGGAGAAAAACTGGGAATAATCTAAATGTCCATTGATTAGGACATTGGATTAATTAGCAACTTGGATGAGATGAGTAAGGGAGAAAGCAGATCCCAGACACTAACAGAGCAACCACAGCAGTTACGATGGTGAGTGTCAAGGACAGAAGGTGCTGGGGGCGCTGTGAATGGGGCTGTGTTCAGTGGTTCGAGAGGGGGTCCTTTGTTTGAACTCACAGTGTAATTTGTTTTCATATGAGAAAAATCCGAGGGCTTTCCTATTGGCTAAACTTTATTCTTTCTCTCAGAGATAAAGCTTAGCTGTCAGAATTTTCTTCTTAGAATACATTTTTAAAGAACATACCTTTTTTAAAGAGCTGCCTGGCTTTGGAGAGTTAGAAATAAAATGTGGCGCTCGGTGACTTTTTGACATTTTTTTTTTTAGCTGGGCTCCTTCCCAGACGGTCGGCCCAAAGCACAGTGCAGGAGGGGTAGGACCACTGCGACCCTCAGTGGACGCCCCTCCGGAGAGGTGCCATGCCCCTGGTGTCCAGAGCATCTCTGGACCGACCAGAGTCTGGCCGCACTGGGTGTGCCGTGCTAAGGACAGAGGAGTGGAGCAGGACTCCGGTCAGGGTCAGAAACCTCCCAGAAGGGCACTGAGGCGTGGACAGAGCTCTGCGCTGCATTCGGATCGCTGCTCCCGGTCAGGACTGAAAGGAAGCCCGAGAGGCTGCCACAGCCATGCCTTCCCTCCTGCCCGGGAGTGAGACACCCGGTCCTTCTCTCCTGGCCACGGTGGCTAAAGAAAACCCGACGAGATCAGACGGTCCAGAGGAAGGCCAGGGCAGGACCTCCTGGACCCTGTCTACCCGATACTTTGCCCCTGAATACCACTGAAGGGTTGGGGAGGGTGGGCCGCTGCCCTGGGCTGTTTTTTATGAGGCTTTTGGTGTCTGATAAACCCTCTTTGTAGAAATGAAGCCAAAACCCGTTAATCTGATAGGATTGAGTCTGGCACACTAGACCCCCTGAGCGAGAGGCAGCTGTTTAGGGCTTGCGAGCGTGCCCTCCACGGGGACATGCGGTCGGAGACCAGGATGGTCCTCCATGGTCTGAACATCTGAGCACGTGGCCCTGCGGGCTGGCTCCACACTACCCCGGGTGCTGCACAAACACAAAGTCTCAGCCTCCCAGTCCGGAGTCAGGCTGACCCCGAGCTCTTCCTCCATCTGCCCCCCTAGAAGAGCTCATGCCCATAATGTCAGGGGAGGCCTTGCTTCCGGACCTGACCACTGCTGCCCTCCAGAGCACACTGGCCGCCGAGCCCTCTCCCTGAACCCCACCTCCTAGGGCCAGCTGCACCCCTGGATGTTCCCCTTGGCTGCCTAACGAGCACCTCAGACCACCGAGTCCGAGTCTTGATTTCTGTCCCCCGTCCCACCCTGTGCTTGTCTTCCTCTCGCTCAGAGTTCCTCCACTGCCCCTCAGCTGCTCAGGCCGAGCCCAGCGTCGCCGTCTCTCCTCCGCAAGTCCTGGCACCTCTGTCTGCAGAATGCCCCGAGTCCGGGCACTCCTCTCCACCTTTCCTGCTACTCCTCCAGTTCCACAGCCCACCCGGGCTGGTCAGGAGCCTCTGGACTGGTCCCTGCCTCCCCCACCCCCCCTCCCTGCCCACGCCGCACCCAGCAGCCAGCGTGACTGTTACTGCATAGGAAACGCATCTCGCCCCCCCCCCCCCCCCCCCCCCCCCCCGTCCAAGCCCTCCGGCAGTGTTCTCAGTGGTTAGAGCGTTGGCCCGCACACCGAAGGGTCTCGGCTTTGGTTCCCAGGAAAGGGCATGTACCTGGGTTGCGGGCTCAATTCCTGGCCCTGGTTGGGGTGGTGGGAGGCAACCAGCCCATGCGTCTGTCACATCGATGTCTCTCTCCTGCTCCCTCCTCCCTCCGGGGTGCCAGGGGAAGGCGCTGAGTGATGGTGGCAGGAGCATGAATAAGAGGGTGAAGCTCTCAGAGGTAGAGAGCTGGGAAGCCCGGAGGGGCAGGAAGCATGAGGCTCCACTCGGCCTTCCTGGGCCAGGGGTGCTGTGACCAGAGAAAAGCTGACGAGTTGAGAGGGGGCCAGTTTGGGACAAGAAGACGTAAGTCCCTTGTCACAGGGATGTGCCTTCCAGTTGCAGTTACAGATTTAGAGATGGCCTGAGTGCCCTGGGCCTGAGCTGTCATTTGGAGCCTGGGGAGGCTGAGCTGATTTGATGGTCTGCGTGCAGAGACCCAGCCATGACCTCTGCCGCCTGCCCGCGCCACCCTGGCGCCAGCTCTGCCTTCTTTGCTCACCCCCTGCTGAGCCGATCCCCCCCCCCCCCACCAATGCAGAAGATGAACAGCTGATTGCCTAATGGGATCCTTCAGGAAGGAGGGGCACTGTTGGGCAGCCAGCCTGCTGTGAGAGCCTGGAGGCAGCCCTGCCCCCTGCTGTTCTCAGTACCCATCTGGGAACCCTCCAGAGATGGTGGGGGTCTCCTGGACCCTCTCAGGCCCCTGGGCAGTATGTGCAGCCCTTGAGAGTGTCCTATTATCTCTGTCCTTGCCTGCTACAGGGGAAGCAGGGCAGGCCTCCCCCCCCCCCCACCTGCCTAGTGGAGATGTGGTCCTCTAAAACCATCCCAGATTAAACGGGGATGGGGGTTGGGGGGAGCAGGGGGTTACAGTAGGAGGCAGCTAAGGTGGCACAGGGTCCTAGCAACCCCGTTTGCAGGACCCGAGGGGAGAACCAGCTCCTCATCAGGCAGGCAGAAAAATACCTGTATCTATCCCTCTCTCTGTCTCCCTCTCCCTCCCCTCTGCCTCCGTGCTGTGGATCAGCCCAGATCCCCCAGGGCAGCCATAAATGGCAATGTGCTGCCTGCAGGATGCATGTCCGGCTCTCAGCGTGTCCTAGAATCCTCCCTCTGAGTTCCTCTGTGCCCTACAGCCACCTGCCTGTCCCCTCAGCCACTCCTCCCCTCTTGGTCTCAGAGGGACCCGGGTACTGGGCTCCTGGCATTGGCGAGGTGTCAGAAGGCACTTCCCGGTGCTTTCCCCCCACCCCACCCCCTGCACTGGAGGAAAGAGCTGGACATGTGCAGTTCAGAGCAGTCACTACCCAGTAATAGAGTAGGGGGACTGGTCGGTGGGGTGGCTGGGTTGGGCCTGCTTTGGGGACCAGCCTGGATGACGCCAGCTATCTGTCTCAGAGGGTGTCACCAATTCACAGTTGCCATTAAATTGATTTGCTTTCACTGGAGCAGGGTGTGTTCCTCTGCTTGGGCTGCCATAGCCAAGTACCACAGACGGTGGCTCAAACAATGGACATTGCCTCTCTGCAGAACTGTCAGGTCCAGGTGTCAGCAGATGTGGTTTCTCCAGAGGCCTCTCTCCGTGGCTTGCAGTTGCTGTTTTCTCCCTGTCCTCATGTGGCCTTTCCTCTGTGCCGCACATCCCTGGTGTCTCTCTGTGTGTCCAAATCTCTTCTTCTTATAAGAACTCCAGTCTGATTGGATCAGGGCCTGCTCACTGGCAGCTCCCACTGGGACTGCAGGCTTCAAAGGGCATCTTCTGAAAGGGGTTTCCGTGCAGACAGGAAACAATAAGTAGCCACTTTACTGAGTCTTCTGAAAACTTCATTATGTCTCACAATGAAAACCTGATTTTAATTTGTGGATATAGTCACAGAACCCACCAGAAGTTTTATAAAACACTATCTGCCTCTACCACTAACACCACACTGTTTACCTTTCATTTAACTCTAGGATTCAGGGGTGCCCTCAAAGTCTCAGTGCAGTTTTAAGTTTTAATAGCGTTAAGAGTAAGTGTAAATGCTACAGACCTACAAAACACATCAGTTGAATGTTTACTTATTTAAACATCTTTTACACTTAGCTTCCTGACATTTGAATGCTAAATTTTCCATTTTAATTCTCTGCGTAGGTGAAAATCTGGCCAGATAGGCAGGGGGAAGGGGCCTCTCCCATGGGCACCTCGGCGAGCTGGTCAACCTCTCTTGAGGTCACCGTGTCCACACTGTCACATGTGCATCAGGTCCTCATAAGGCTGAAATGACACAGGCAGTCCCTTCCGTCACTGACCATGAATGTGTTTCCAAAGTCTGAAAACCAACTACAGCCACGTATAGCACTAGGTGGTGGTCTCAGGAATCTGAATATATTTAAAATGTAAATGACTAACCTTTCAAATGCCAGTTTTTGGTATGTTTTGTAGCATTTATGCTCCTGAAGTTATTCAAGTTTAAAACCGCACTAAGACTGGCTGCACATTTTCTAAAACAATAGTAGCGATCGCCAAATTACTTTCGGGACCCACCACACGGGTCACAACCAGTTTAGAAAGCACTACACTCAAAAGTCAAGTGCAGCCCGGCCAGCATGGCTCAGTGGTTGAGTGTCAACCCATGAACCAAGAGGTCACGGGTTTGATTCCCAGTCAGGGCACATGCCTGGGTTGTGGGCTTGATCCTCAGTAGGGTTTGTGCCAGAGGCAGCGGATCAATGACTCTCACCATTGATGTTTCTATCTCTCTCCCTCTCACACCCTCTCTCTGAAATCAATAAAAACATATATATATTAAAAAGAAATCAAGTGTGAAACCCAAATGTAGACCAGCAACAGCCTTTCCCAGGAGGGTGTTGTCAGGCTGACCACAGCCATGTCCCTGTGGGATGACAGGGTCTGCCGCAGCTTTTTTTTAATTTTTATTTTCTATTTTTGTTTAAAATATTACAAATGTCCCTTTTTCTCCCCAATGATCCATTCTACCCGGTCCCACCCCCCTCCCAAACATGTTTTTATTGATTTCAGAGAGAGAAAGGGAGAGGGAGAGGGAGAGGGAGAGAGAAACATCAATGATGAGAATCATTGATCGGCTGCCTCCTGCAGGGCCTCAACCCCGGCAGGTGCCCTGACCTGGAATTGGACCCGTGACCTCCCGGTTCACAGGTAGATGCTCAACCACTGAGCCACACAGGCTGGGCTCTGCAGCAGCTTTTGAATGATCTGTGTCTTTCCCACTGGACACGAGTTCCTTCAGGACAGAGACTGTGCTGGTTTTTGTTGTTTTCTTTCAATTTTTATGTCCCCTGGATGTAATAGGACAACTGACCTCCTCTCTAGTCTCAGTATTTAGCGATTTCCTGGGGCCTAGCCCTTACTAAGTTAATGGCTGTTTGTCTCTTTTTTTAAACTAAAGAAAAAAATATACAGTACCCCATCTCACTGTTCACGGACTGCGTGTAGCATTTTAAAAATATGTTAAGAGCAATTCATGCATATTTATAAAATCCAAGTTACACTGCAGCGTGTAAGATGGAAAGAAAAGGCTGCCCCCGCCCCCTGGGGGTAGCCGCTGTCCTCGCAGGAAAGGTTTTCTCTGCATTTATGAGCATGTGTGCTGCTTCCATCCGAGCCAGGAAGACTGCGCCCCCCTCCCGGGCTGCTGCTGGGGGATTTATCTGGATGCACTTTCCCACCACGACGGCAGGGTGCCTGCCCTTTCTTAATCCTGATCCCAGGATGTTTACTGATTGGAGGAAGGGAGGGAGGGAGGAAGGGAGGAAGGGGGGAGAGACAGACATCCACATGAGAGAGAAACATCAGTTGGTTGCCTCCCAGACGCTCCCCAACGAGTGATCAAACCCAAAACCCAGGTCTGTGCCCTGAGCGGGACTCTAACCTTCCTGTGTACGGGACGGTGCCCCACCCACCAGAACGCCTGGCCGGGGCGGGGCGCCTCCTTTCCGTGCTCGCTGTACGCGGTCTGCGTGCACAGTAATGTTTAACCTGTTAATATTTGGCAAACATATTAACCAAATATACTTAACTGTCACATACTTAACCACAGAGAAAACATTTAGTTGTTTTGTGTTGTTTCTGAGGCGCACATCGGAGTCACTGTATAAAGCCCCAAGTGGATGGTTTTCTAGTCCAGAGCATCCCTAGAGTGGGTTCGCGGAGTAAAAGGCTTGTCTCCTTTGTGGCACCCCCACAGCCACGGGGACGGTTTGTAGTGCAAAATTCAGGAAGCCCTGGACACGGGGACCCCAGGTACCGACCAGTGCTCAGGGCGGCACTGCCCACACTGAGATAGAGCCGAGGCTACGTGAAGAGCCAGCTCCCATGTGCTGCCCAGCTCCCCCGGCTATGTGTCGTGTGGTCCAGGAGGGGGGAAGTCCTTAGCTTTTGGGCTTGTGCAGATTTTGCCTCCCAACTCCGCTCATTCTGTTTAGTTTGGCGCCTGCCTGACGCTCAGTGCTCCTGCGAGGCCTCAAACTCTGGCTGGACCCCCAGAACCGGAGTCCTAGGCCTGGCTTTGGGTGTCCACTGTGCTGCCTTCTCCACTGCGGGGCAGCTCGTTCGTGCCCGTCTCCCAGCTTACACCTGCAGGAATGTCCATGTTTGCCCACTGGGCTTCTAAGTCATAGTTCCTCAGGCCACAGGCCCCTTGCCACACCCTTCCACCCCTCAGCTGGAGCAACTGGCGCTTCCCCTCATCCGCCACATTCCCGCAAGTTGAAGTCACTCCTTCCTTCCACCAAGGCCATCCCAGGACGTCCTTTCCAGCCATCTGCTAGTTGTGTCTGTGCGTGGGAGAGAACCGGGCTGAAAGAGGCAGAGCTCCAATTTTGGGAGAACCACGCACAGACTTGGTTAGGGATAGAGACGCACTGACTTGGTTAGGGGTAGGGACACACAGACTTGGTCAGGGATAGGGACACACAGACTTGGTCAGGGATAGAGACGCACAGACTTGGTCAGGGATAGGGACGCACTGACTTGGTCAGGGATAGGGACGCACAGACTTGGTCAGGGATAGGGACGCACAGACTTGGTCAGGGATAGGGACGCACAGACTTGGTTAGGGATAGAGACGGCATTACTGGAAGCGGAGACAGCGGAGACGGCGGAGCCTGGGACCCTGGCTGCAGGTTCTGTGAGGCCCAGCGCGGCCTCAGAGAAGCTGCCTGCTTTCCTCACTTTCCTCGCGCACCTGCCGCTCCACTCGCTGCAGTGAGGCCGCAGGCGCCCCTGTCCCGTATCAAAAAGGCATTCAAATGCTTCGACCAGCACCCACCTGGAAAAGGGACTGAGGTGCAAGGTCAAAACTACCGTTCCCTGGCCCGGAGTCCCCCCATCATCTCGGCCAAACGGTGTCTGCGCTGACGTCGTACACTTTCCACCCACTGCTGACCTGGCCCCCACTTGGTCCTCACGGGCAGGCTTAAAGGACAGGCGTCAGGGCTGTGGTGGTCAGGCTGGCCCTTAGTGGGCCCTCCTCTCTCCCCCATGTTCTAGCCACCACTGCCCCACCTCACCAAGGTGGTCACCTGCTTCCAGTCCCCACCTGCTGCAGGACGTCTCTCCAGCAAGTGGGCCCAGGGGTCAGGTTGCTTCTACCAGGGGTCAGACACCGAGTGACTGTGTCACAGAGTGAACCGTCCTGAGCTCCCGGCACTGATGTCCCCTTGTCTTGCAGGAAGGGAAGCAGGAGCAAGACCAGGAGCAAGACGGTGAGGAGGGCCCGCCCCCGGCAGAGCCTGAGGAAGAAGATGGTGAGTGAAGGGTGGTATCCAGGCCACAGGCCTCTGCTCCCCACTGAGGCCGGCTCTGTCTGGCCACAAATGCCTCACTGCGCTGTGGGCCCTTGGGATCCCCAGCTAAGGACCTGAGTGGCAGGCAGAGATGGGGAGAGGGTAAGGGAGAGGGGCAGAGGTGCCGAGTCCCGCACGGCCCCAAGGACGTCCAGGTCAGAGCCCACTCCCTCCAATCCCGCCCACCTTCCTGCACCCACCTCCCTTGCTCTTTGGGTCTCCACCTTTCCATCTATAAAATGTGAGCTGCCTCCAAACACAGGCAGCCCACCTGGTAAATAAACCGAGCACCCTGACTGCTGTTCCCGAGGTGCCTCCTAATCCCCTCGTCACGGCTCTGTGCATTTCACGTCTCTCTCCAATGACTGCCCTGTTCTGAGGGGACTAAAGCCACTCACGAGGCTGCTGCCCACGCTCTCTGCAGAATGAAGGCCCCGGGAGAGGAAACCCCCGACTTCTGAGCAGCTCTAGCTAACTAGCAGGCCCTCCCTGGTCATCAGATTCCTGGCGGCCAGGGACACTGAGGACGCCGATCAAGGCAAACTGGACCGAGTGGAAGGGGTGTTTGCCCTGGACACCCATGGGGCCAGTGCGCTGGACAGACGGACCCAAACGTGGTGTGGGTCATCTGCTGAGTTTGTCCTGTTTTATTTTTCTTTAAAAAAGAACTGAAGCAAAAATAGCAAAACTTCCACACTTGTTAAATCTATGCGGCTGGTACTTGGAGGACCTACTGCTGCCCTGTTGTGTACGTTTGAACTATTTCATAATTTTTACAAAGTGTGGCTGTTGCTGTGACTTTAAGTCGATAGCTGGCAGGAGCCTTGGAAAGAGAGGGTTGCAGGAATGCAGTAACCGAGGCTCGCATGGGTCGGCAGGGCAGGGCCAGGCTGGGCCGGGGGCCCCTTCCCGTTGAGGCCCAGCAGAGCTGGGCTGTCTGCTCCTGTCAACACAGCCTCAGGGGAAGGGCAGGTGGCTGCAGGGTGTGTGGGTGCGGTCGAATAGCCCCTTCTGGGGGTTCTCCCAGACTGTCTGCAGGAACCGTGGCCCCAGGATCTGTCCCTCCCACATTAGTGGGTCCTGTTAGTGACTTGGGGAGACAGAAACCAAAAGCTGAGGCTGCTGGAGGCCCCTCGACCAGGACAAGGGCCATCCCTCTTTATCTGACTGCTGCCCGGGACACCCTCCACTCCTGGCCGCCTCCTGCCAGCCCTGACAAGGAGGGAGGAGAGGCTTATGGCCCCAGCTGGCAGGAGAAAACGTGAGTGGGCTCCCAGGCCAACCATGAGCAGCTCAGCCCCCGGGCTAATGGATTTGTGTCACTCAGTGAAGCACTCAGTGGATTCACATAAGACCGCAAGAGAAGTCCCCCTCCCCAGGGGGCTGTAGCAGGGAACCCCCCCAGGTCTAGCAAAATTGTAAGTGGCTGTGCCTCCCTTGGTACAGGTGTGATCACATGAGAGCCTTTTTAAGCCTTTCTGCTCCGAAACAAACCCAATCAGACCTGCCCCATAAACTGAAACCTAGAGCAGTACCAGCTGGCAGCATTTTGTTTCTCTAAAACAGCAAGTGACCTTGATGAGGAGGTTAATTGGTTTCTTTGTTGCCTCTTTCTGAGGTCCACAGGCGAGTACTGATGGCCAGCTTGTTCTACGTCTGCAGCTCAGTGTGATTCTGCCCGTGGCAGGCTTTTTGGGGCTTTCCTGGTGACCACAGACTCAAGCCCATCAAATAGGGGCCCCAAGTTACTCAGCGGAGTTCCCAGACCCCCAGACACTGGCATCCAAACCCTGTGCTGAAAAGCTCCTGATTCTGAGGGCCCAGGAAGAAGGCTGCTTCCTGCCCCTTTAACAGAAGTGGGGTCTCCAGTGAGGAGGGAGGGTGATTCACCCTTTCTCTGCACAGAGCCCCATCTCATCTAGAGGAAGAACCAGGCCTCCCCCGGCCCATGTCCTCCAAGCAGCCCCGGCCCCTCCCTCTCCCGAGCTGTCTTCTGCTGAGCACTAGGCATTGTAATCTCTTTGCCTGCTGTGTTTTATTGACTGCAGAGGCCCCGGCACCCAGAACAGTGCTCGCTGTCTGCTGAACGAATGCAGAGCAAGTTAACTAACCCGACTGCTCAGCCAGAGGTCTCAGCCCTGGGCAGAGGGGAGGGTGAAGGAGCCGCTGGAACACGTGTGCACCAGAGCCAGCCTCCTCCTAAGTGAGGTGTTGGTGAGACGCAGACCAGCCCCCACAGCATAGGGTCTGGGTTATGAATTTGCATCCATGAACCTTCTTGGTTTGGCCAAGAGAGAACCAGAACCAGGGAGGCTGAGGCTCTTCCTCCCCTCCGGCCCTTATACGCCTGTCTGATCACGTGGATGTCAGGGCTGGAGGTCAGGGTGGCCCCGAGGCGGGCAGGATGTGGAGGTGACACTGGAGAGAGGTGAACTCGCTGGAATAGAACTGAAAAGGGCACATCCGTCGGGAGGGCCATTTGCTGGTCTCTGCGTTTCCTGTACTCAGTTCTTTTTGGGTTCATGGAAATTAGATAAGACAAGCCCTTCAGCCTCTGTCCCTGGCTGCCCAGAGGCCACGTACCCACGCCTACCCCACTGAAGGCCTCGAGGGTGCTGCTCCCCAGCAGGGCTCCCCCCTCCTGGACGCTGCTCTCCTCTGTCCTTGCAGCACTTGGCTGTATGTGCAGCCTCCCTCTGGCCTATGCCCTGCACCTGCGTTTGCTTCACATCACAAGTCCCTGCTTCCCTCTGTCCAAGCCCCCGGTGTCCCCTCCTTGGGCCAGAGAACTGCCCTTGTTCTTTCGAAGGCAGCTGTGGGCTGGAGAGGGTGAGCCTGGTGACAGGACACCCCTGGATGGTGGGGCATGGACTCCAAGTCCTGGAGGCTGGAGGACCTCAGCAGGAGGGTCAGGGGTCCCGGTGCAGGATCTGGGGCCCTAAAGAAGAGGGAACCCAGGGCCTTAGCACAGCCTACTTCCCAGAGATAAGCTCCCTCCGTCTGACTATAATTAGCACAGCAGAAATGAGGGGGCTCAGGGGAGGGGGGCCTTGCAGACAGCAGCTTGGCCAATGGATGGCTCAGCCTGGGAACCCTGTGGTAGAAGGAGGGGGTGCTGCTTTCCCTCTGGCTGTCCCATTTTTGTCTAGGTCCCCCCGTTCCCAGTTCCTAAATGAGCTAAGTTGCTGTAGGATGTCATGGAGGGTGTGGGAGGAGGACCTGGAGGCGCAGGTGAGGGATGAGAGGCTGGTCCTCTCCAAGGCCTGGGCTGCCCGAGTTGGCACTGGCCTGCATGGACCCTCTACCCCTCTTTGAAAAGAGGGCCAACAAAGGAAAAGGGGACTCAACTAGTGGGAGGGGCGCAGGCCCAAACCTCCCCTGCTCTTACTGGGTCCCCTCTTTGCAGGAGAAGAGGCCTTCTTCAAGTACAGCCCCGGGAAGCTGCGGGGAAACCAGTACAAGCAGCTGATGACCAAAGAGGAGCTGGAGGAGGAACACAGGTAGGCTGCCTCCCTCCTCGGCTGCCCACTCCCTGCTGGGGTCTGCAGGAGCCCCTGCTGTCTCACCCGACCCCTGGTTCAGGAGCCGGGAGAGGAGGCCCACCCCCTGCAAGATGCACCCACCCGGACCATTTGCATCTCCATTTCAGGGGTTCTTTCCTGTCCTGGCAGAATCCATCCAGGCTCAGTTGCCCTGGAGATAGTCCCCTTGGGGCACCTGGGGGGAGGACGCTGAGCCCATTCCTTGCACCCTACTGCACAGAAAAGAAAGGGAGATGCCAGGGAAGGGCCTGGAGCAGATCCGGTTGTTCACTCACACACGGTGCTCATGACAAAACCAATCTATCATTCAGGGCAGAGCACAATTCTTCATGCTCATCTGCTTGGCAGTTGCCACCCCTCCCAGCCCGGCGCCCGCGGTCATTTTTTATCTGCTCTGCTTTATGGAGCTTCTCATTTAGAACTGGGCTGTTCCCCCACCCAGTGGGCACCCGCTGCGCACCACGGGGGGGGGGGGGGGGGGAGGTTTCCACATTTCCTGTCCAGCCCAGCCTGCCAGAGGCTAAGGAGCTCTGGACAGCGCCAGAAGGCCATAGGAGATCTGGGGTCTGACCCCAAGCCCAGCTGTCCCCGCGCGTACCATAGCCTGTGAGGAACGGAGGGCGTGTTATCCAGCAGGACAGAGCTCGGCCACCCTCTCATTACCCCCACCAGCCACCAAGAACCCGTTTCCCCTCCTGGAGTGGTCCCTGGTGGAGGCTTTGCCCCTGGGGGTGGAGGGTGGCAGTGTCATCCCCGCGAAGGAAGACCCTGCTCAGGGGACAGTGGCCGCGGGAGCACCCACTCCTCCCTGCGATGACGCTGCCTCTGGTGTGACCCAGTTTGCTGCCTTTATATTTCAGGATTGAGCTGACCTCTGACCTCACTTCCCTGTAGCAAGTTCCTTAGGTCCTGAGCCACAAATATTCTTGCAAATCCTTTTGGTAAGGAGATTGACTTCTTAGACTAGTGGTGCTTCCCTCATCCTGTCTGTTAATGTGTCCCCAAAACAACTGCCGTGGTCTAACTGCCCCGCCGCCTTCATCACGGGTGACCACAGTTCCCTGCACCAAGCCTCTCGTTCTTCTGGGGCATAGGGGTCTCTGGGAGAACGGGCCCCTTTCCTAAGGCCGCCAGGTTCTGGAGGCAAGTCTCTGGTGAGCCTACTGGTCCGGGCCGGTGTGGGGCTGGTGCCCTCTTGTGGGGACCACCCAGGCCTGCGGGAAGGCATGCGATGTCACGGCCGGTTTTAGTCCTACCCTAAGGTGAGGCAGTGTAGAGAACAGTGCGAGGCAGAAACCCCGTGCTCCCAAGTTTCTGGACAGGCAGGTTTTCATGATCAGAGTGAGGGCTGGCCGACCACGCTTTGTTCTTATAAGTCCAGTGACGGAACAGGGCTGGGCTCCTTTCCTGGGTCTGTGGAGGCTTTCGTACTGCACTGGCCAGAGCTGACTACCTGCAGTAGAGACCAGGTGGCCCACTAAGCCTCAAAGAGCCGGCTCTTTACAGGAAAAGTTTGCAGCGCCTGGATAAAGAGGGGTTTACACATCTGTGTTCCCTCTGATGTCCCTCTGGACAGAGGCTGTGGCCAGGACTCTGTCCTTCGTGTGCACTGTAAAGGTGAAGGACCATTAGAACAGGAGAGACCAGTTAGTGGATGGATGCCAGGCCTCTGGTGGGGGTCAGGCTGCACTGCCACTGGGTTCAGAGCTGGGATCTCGGGAATGCGAGGGAGCCCTTCTCTCGGACAGCAGCCTCTGCGTTGCCCAACAGGGTCTTCGCCACAGGATCTTTGGGAGTCTCTAGATCACTGACTCACACTATTCTGTGAGGTGGGGACTGTGCCTGGTGCTGCTATTGGGGTGATGGAGTCCTCACTTCCTCACCTGCAGGCTGTGGTTACCACTGGTACATCTGAGTCGAGGAGGGTCGGGTGGACTTCATGGTCCTTGAACAGGGTTCCTCACAGGGTGGGGCTGGAGTTCGTGTTCATTTTCACCCCTGCCCCACCCAGCATGCTCCCTGTGGCTGCCCCACACGTCTGCTTGCTCCTCTTGCCCCTGCATGTGCTCAGCCCCTGTGGTCCTGTGTGGGGCCCCCAGGTTCTCACCCCTCTTGCGACTGCTTCTGTTCCGGGCAGGGAGATGCTTGGGTTGCAGAGGCTGGCACATTTGGCTTTGTCTT
This sequence comes from Miniopterus schreibersii, assembly GCF_964146895.1. Taxonomy (NCBI): domain Eukaryota; kingdom Metazoa; phylum Chordata; class Mammalia; order Chiroptera; family Miniopteridae; genus Miniopterus; species Miniopterus schreibersii. The sequence continues at coordinate 2,840,335 of NC_138116.1, forward strand.
TTCATCTACAGCAAGATAGTTCTGGTGGGGACAGAGGCAGCTGATGGGTGTGAGGCAGCTCTGGTCCCAATGGAGCCCAGAAAACTGCCCTGGGAGCACTGGTATGAAAAATAACATGCATGTGTTTGCCAAGCCGCTAAAACTGCGAGCCAGTGAAAGTACACTCCTTTCTTTGCCAGTCAGGTTCTAACAAAACTCGGCCTGTTTCTAATTCCTTTCCTGGCGCTCAGGGTCCAGTCGAGTTGCAAGCTAGTGAAATAAATACTGCAAGTCCCTGACTTTATTAACTCAGCCAACATGCAGTATCTAGAGCCTGACTTGTTCATGGTAACATGACCCAGCACTCCCCAGAAGCCTCAGTTTACAGGTGTTCAGACAATGGCCCGTAAGAAGCAGGACTGAAAGCAAGAGCCCCCAGATTTGTCCCTCCATGTGTTTAACTGGGCATCCCCACCCTTGGGACTGCTCACAGATCCAATTCCTCTGCCCAAGGGGCAGAAAGTGGCGAAGTTTGTAAACCCAGAGGCAGCTGCTGCTTAAGACCTGCTTCGTCACTGGCTGCCCGCCTCTTCCTGTCTTCTGGGCCTGGGGTTCACGGCATTGCCTCTGCCTGGCTGGGGAGTCCCTGGTTCCCACCGCAGCTTCTCTGGGAGGTGCCACATCCAGCCTGAGTGTGGCTGGGACAGTGGTTTTGCAGGCTGGTGACTGTGCCCCCAGCAAGACATCCCCCTTACCCCAGAGCTACTGAAGATGGTGGGCTTGGCTGGCTCCTAGGTTTGGCAGGAAAAAGATGAAGCGCCACTATCCACTCCCCTTCTTTCACTCCACCTGCACCTCCCATCTCTGGTCCAGAGGGAAAGTGGTGTCCAGGCTGTAGACTAGGCTGGCTCTGATAGATGAGGACCTGGGAGCCCAGTGCCCACCCCACTCTAAAGGTTTGCAGGACTGCCCTCACCGTGCTGGAATGGGCACGACTCTAGTGGAGGGTGTTTTGTGTGGCATGATGGGCATGGCTGAGAAGAGGCAGAGAAACCCTGGCTGTGGGATATTCCCCTAGTTTCTGCTGCCTGACCTGTGAATTTCTAAAAACACGCACTGACTCTGACCTCCAGAAGAGGGCGCCAGAGGGACAAAATTGAATCCCTGCTTTCCCTCAGTGTGTCTGTTGTGTGTGTCATTTAGAAAAAGGGGGTACACTGTTGGCCTCATCTGGGGGACCAAGAGTCCTAAGCTGCCAGTGTTCCCAGAGGGGACAAAACCCAGCCAGTGGGAAGAGGAAATAATCTAGAGTGATAGTACCTTCCCAGCGCAGCCACAGGGCCAAAGATCAAAAGTGCCAGGACCCGACCTGCCTACCTACCTAAGGGTGGTACCTGACCTGACCACCTAAAGGCAGGCTTTGACCTGACCACCTAGATGCCTCGCAGACTCAGAATGAGAGTTGGTGGGCTGTTGAGCTCCCGTGCAGGGTCCCGCTGGCTTAGTGGAACAGACTATCTTGCTGAAGGTGCTCAGAAGCAAACTGCCCCTCACATGTCTTGAGAAGCCAGTGTCTGGCCTGGCTTCTGCAATTCCAAACATTCTCCTTCCTTGACCCATTCCCGCCTTCTCCATGGTACTCATAAGACAGAATGAGTAAAATCAATGCTGTTTTCTCCCCGTTTCTCTTACAGAACCGAAGAATAATGAAGTTACCCTTAGCACCCCCTAAAGGCTTTTCCTTTGGCATCTTTAAGTCTTGAGAGATAAATGAAATACCTAGAGAGCAGCCTGCGTGTCCTGGGTGCATCTTGCCTGCACCGTGCAGGGATGCAGACCCTCAGGCAGGACTTTCCCTGGCTGAGGACCCTGGGGCGCCTGTGCTCTGGGTCTGGGGTGTTCCTCCTTGTTTGGGTGGATTGCTTTGTTAAGCAGAAGGGTTAAAGAGTTTGCTCTCACTCACTGAACTTCAGTTTTTCTTATTGCTCAGCCCTGCCCACCACACACCCTTCACACCTGAGATGGCCACAAGGTCATCACTTTAAAAACAGTGTAGTTGATTGCAGCCCTCCTTTTTCCTTCCCTGAAGCCAGACCATGAAAGACTTTGAGGTGTGATGGACAAATGGAGCCGAGCTGCCCCTGCTCACTGGTGGGTCAGGGATGGCCCACTGCCCTCTCACTCTCCGTCTGGCTCAGTTGGGGGGATGAGAGATGCTATATGGATGACGGGGCAACAGAGCACCAGGGCCGTCGACAGACCGACTGCCCCTGTGTTCCTTTGGAGGAGGCTTACATTGGCCTCTTGTTGCTCTGAGGCGTTTCCGCTGATGCTCTTACCAGCTCAGCCGCATCGCCACCTGGACTTTGGCTGAAGCAATAATAGCGTTCACTTGAAATAGATTTCTCACCATGCCTTTTCCTAGGAAGTGTCAGAATGAAACTCAGATAATCAGATTGGTCCAAGATTAGTCTCTTGGAATTTTATACGTGACAATATTTATACTATGCCAAACTAGTCTAGTTTTTAGATGTGTTGGTTAAAACTTTTTTTTAAAGCAATAAGTTTATAGAAAATTTTTTCCATTTAATGGAAGGCTGGGAAATGTACAATGTCAGCCTCTAAGGCATGTTATGTTCCCAGGGGCCTTCTCCCCTGGGTCCAATACTTTAGGTTTAAGGGCCTGCGGCAGAACAGGCGACGAAGCAGCAGCCACACAGCCGCGTGACGATAGATGTCCTCTTGTGAGCACACATGACCCACACAGCAATAGCAATGTCCTTGTCCAGGCTGGGAGCTATTGATACAATAAGCAGGGGACTCCTTCCGGGTTAGTTACCTAAATCTGTCCTGAACTTCCTGAACCGTGGGCACCAGGCCGCACGTGCTCTTGATGGCGTGGATCTGTGTTTTCAGCCTCTGTTCAGCCCAATAAACTCTGAGTAGATGATCATGGTTACTGTGTGTTTTTTCAGCTTTGCTCTGTTCAAAATCTCCTTAGAACCCCTTCAAACTTGAGATTTCTCTCACTTTGGTGCCTGGTACTCCCCAGCAGGGTGCAGTCCTGTGTCCACTCTGTTAACAGTATGCAGGTGTCAGCCATCAAAACACAGAAGAGTGTTTGCGTCCACTGGGGGGATGCCCGCACGTATATCTGGATGTGAGTCCATCATCCAGGGAGCTCCCTACACACCCTTTCCATTCCCAGCACTGCCCTTTCTCCAAGCAGCAGGGCACAAAGCACTTTCATAGGCTCCTTCTCCTCTAGACAGGAACACACTGTGGAAATAACTTTTCCAGGGTGGGAAAGAGAGGCTAGGATTGGGGGCTTCAATACTTCAGCTTCTAGATGCCACTCTAATGAGAAAACCAACTGCTGAGGGGGAGAAATGGGGTTCTTGCAGAAGGAATACATTAGGACAAGGGTAAGACATGACATTGGGACCCCCTGCCCAGGAAGCGCTGGGGTGCTGGCCCTGCGGGCAGTGCTGCATCTACAGGGCGATGGTCACCGGAGGCTGTGCCAAAGCCCTGCTCTGCTGGACCTGCTGTGACCATAGCTGAAAGGTCCCACCCTGCACTCGGGCAATATCCTCTGAAGGTGGCCAGTGTCAAGCCAGTGGTGTGGTATGGAGGGATGAACCGCCGAAGCCTGAGGCCAGAACAGTGAGCGGTGCTATCACGCAGTGCCCAGCCATGCCAATGGCACAGCAAACCAGGGCAGAGCAAACGAACCACACTGTTCTGAGTCTTGCTGCAGTTCCACCCCACCTGTTCTGTCTGCACCTGTGGGAGGCTGCCCTGTGCCAGTCAGATAACGTGCCTGAGCCTCAAAGATAAGAGACGTGCTCCCAGCCTGCGTGTTAATGGAGCCTATCCCCAGCCACACTCCAGGGCCAGGGGCCCCACTGGCCATCAGATGTCTGTGCAAATCAGAAAGAGGTGCCCCTTCCTCTGAGGAGCAAAGCCCCACACCCAACCCTGGCCCCTCGGCCAAGGACCCTGTATGCACCCCTACTTCCCAGCCCATAGTGTTTTTCTTCCTCCACTTGTGGCCCCTTTCTCTAAGCTAAGGCTGTTTCTAACATATTTCTGCATAGAATCTCCAGCCTCTTGATGCAACCTGGCTTCCTCCTCGCCTCACTGGGAGACGTGTGGTCAACAGTAAAAAGAGGTTCAAGGGGAAACTGAAGCACCCAGAACCTGAGCGATAGCTTGGGGGTCACCGAATCTCCAGGGTAAACCCAAGACTTAGAACTCCAGTGTTTAGAACCCTCTAGTTGGGTTTTTTAGACCAAACCAGCTTCATGTTTTGCGTGGGTTCTGCTGGAGTTTGGTTTTCCTCCTATTCTGGACCCTGGCAAGTACTGAATGAGGGGAGTGTCCCGGTACACGGAGGCTCACTGCGTCTCTCTGCCGTGGGTCGGGAGCGTCTCTTTCCTCTGTGTCCTTTCTTCCCGACAGAGTTCAGAAAGAGCAGCTGGCGGCCATCTTCAAGCTCATGGAGGACAACAAGGAGACATTTGGCGAGATGTCCGATGGCGACATGCAAGAGCAGCTCAGGCTCTACGACATGTAGGCTGCCACCTCCGCCGCCCCGCAGGACGTCCACCGCTGCTGTGCTGTGACAGCCCTGACCCGACCCCAGCCCTTGTTACTTTCAGACTTTCATAGGCTTCACTTGATCTTACACCTACAGATGTAGCGGCATGTTATGTACAGATGTGCTCAGTTCTTGCAGTTTCTCTATCACATTATAGGTCAGGACTGTGGTGTTCAGAGAATGGCCCGGACTCCTTTGGCCTCCGCCTGTGGGTGAGGTTCCAGCTGTTACATAGGTAACCCTCCCAGACTGTCCCCAATCCCGACTAAATGCTCCACACAGACCCAGGGCAGTCGCGGGCGGCAGCTGGGAGGGATGACGTGAAGGCTCAGCCCCCGCCCGGGGTGTGGAAGGGATCCATGGTGCTGGGGGAAGAGGAGCATCGGGGCCTGTGCCTGCGTGTCCAGTCTAACAACACTACACTCGCACTCTGCCTTAGAAGGGTTTCTGGAAGCTTCCAAACAGTATGGAAGCAAGTAGTAGGGAAGCACTCTTTTAGCAAAAAGGCCATTTCAATCTCATCCTCAATCCTGGAACAAGACAACTGTATCAGAGTCGAGCCCCTCTAAGAGTTTCCCTCATTGATGCATGAGACTTACTTTACATATAACTAAAACACTTATTTGCGTGCTCATAATGCACCTAGAACTAGGCTAGACACTACAGATAGCAGAAACAAACCATGGGGCGTGGTGTCTGCCTTCAGGGAGATTAAAGCCCTTTAGAGAAGACAGGCCATGTGCAGGGAAAGAACCTCACAGACAGCATCCATAAAATGCCAAAGTGATCTCAGAGCAGCATCAAGGACACCTCACGAGAGCAACACATTTCCATGAGGCAGGGAGTGCGTGACAGGAAATAGCCGTTCCTCCGTGCTGCACAGGCCTCATTTTCGATCACCCCACTGGCAGAAAACTTCGCAGCCAACTGAGTTAGGAAGGACCCATGACGTTCTTATATTTTTTATTTGCTGGAATAAAACAAACAAAATTAAAAGCCGTGGCATTTGACGCCCCTCGATTAGTGACAATGGGGACAGCTGCCCTTTTACCATCTTGTGCTCCCAGGACTTCTCTCGGGCTTCCTCTCCATCTGTTGCTGTAATTCCTTTCGCTTCTTGGCTGACAGACTGCGTGGCAGGAGGGTCTGCTCTCTGTTATATCCGAATGTCAGTGCTTTTTACTTTTTTTAAAATTTATTATCTTTCTTGCCACACCTTTAAAATTTTTTATGATTTGAGATTGCTCCCTTTCCGGGGTCTCAGGGTCCCACTTATGTTGTTTGTTCTCGCTACCCCCTGAATGCACACGGCAGGTAGGGGCTCCCGGGCTGCACTGCAGAGCTGCACTGCCCCCTGCACCATACTTCCCTGTCCTCTCCTCCTGCCCCCAGTCCTTCGCGGATTATACCAAACAGGAGTGACTTATGGTACTTGTCAGAACTCGCCTGGCGATGGGAAAAGTAAACTGAAGGGATGTTTGTATACTTGGGTCAGCTAAGATGTTCCAACTGCAAAGATCAGCAAACTCCAACTCAGTTATCTTAACTGTGAGGAGAGCTCGGTCTCCTGAGGAGTCCATGGTGGAATGGCTGTGGGCGCAGGATGGCCAGGCTCAGGCTTCAGTTCTCTCAGCTCCATCTTCCTCGCGTTGTGGGCTTCTCTTCCCAACCACCTCTCCTCATAGTTGAAAGGTGGCTGTAGGAGTTCATGTGTCACATCCAAAAGCAGGAAAAGGGTCATTACCTCTTGCTGTATCTCTAGGAGTGAGGGGACTGGTCCTGACTTCAGGTCCCAGTTGGCTAGAATATGTCACGCGTCCATGCTTTAGCCAGTCACTAGCAAGGAGATGGGGCCACTGTGGTTGTCTGAAATGCCTGGGGCTGGGGACAAGTCCCCTGAACACATGGCTATTCAGAGGAGGGGGTAACAATTCCACTGGGGCTCTGTAAGGAAGGGGCGCAGTGGGGTTGTATTGGGTAGACACCAGGATCACTCTGTCACCTGCCAGGGACTTGGAAGCCAGTGTCTGAACAGCCCAGCATATTCGACACCCCTTCTGGGCTTCCAGTGCTTCAAGGAAGCCCTGCTGGCTCCCTGCAACTGTTGGGTGCTCTAATGCCATTTCCAGATAAGCGACCTCCTCTGTTTATACCATTTCTGTCACCCCATCTGCCTCATTGGGACACCCTCAAGCACATCTGTGGTCAGAAGAATCGTCTTAAAAAGACCCATTTCAAACTGACACCCCTATGTCCCCCCAGATTATCAGCATTGCTACAGGTCAAGAAAATCAAAGTGCCTTAAAGAAGTAAGTACCTGCTGATTCAAACCCATTCTTAGAAGATTCCTGGAGTCGATGGCAAGAACTTAACATACAACCATAAGGTAACACCCCACCCTGGTATCTGAAACCAAAAGGAAACACCTTGTTTGTTCACAACTGTGGAAAGACAAATCCCATTAGGGCCACTAAAAAGCATAAGGTAGGGGAGAAAAAAAAACAAGCAGGAGGGGGAGAGCAAACAGAGGGAAGACTTCCACAAGGCAGGCCATGGTGGGCCACCGCCAGTACATCACTGCCACGCGGGGCCCAGGCGCCAATCGGAATGGAACCGTCTCCAGGTCTGGAGGTTCAGAGACTTTCAGGGCTCAGTCTCCCCACAGCAATAAGAACCATCTCAGAGCATCTGAGTTCCTACGCTCCCCCTGCCCCCCATCCAATCACCACCCTATTCTGCAGCCTACTCCAGAGGCACTCACACAAACAGCTGTGGCTTGTCACTCATCACACACCTGCAGGGGGTTAAAACTATGTCCACAGACAGCCCATTTCTGTTTAACCAAACTCTCCTGGGAGGCTTTTCAAGACCTCCTCCTTCCCTAAGAGCGCGTTGTCACTGCCATCATCTGGACAAAGTCAGGTGTCTCCTCCCTTCATGTCCTTAAAGTAACTTATTTTCCAGTGGCTGTACTGAAAACATGCAATCAAAGCAGCGTTCAGAGCACCTGAAGCTAAGGGCCAGCTTGCTGTGAACTCCGTGCACACAGCTCTTCCCTCCCTTAAATCTGGACATGTAAATAGTTTTCCTAAGAACAGATCACTTTAAGCTTGTTTTGTTCTTCCCAACTTGCCTTAAAAAACACACTTGTCCAAAGAACCTCCCTGTACTCACAGTTCGAGAACGTTTATCTTCTGGGCAGCCGTCTGGCCTGGAAGCTGTCAAGTGCAAGCATGGCTGGGTGGACAGACCTACGGAGGCGGCCTCCTGTGTTCTGAAGGCCACTGAGTCACGTCTGGGGTGCAGTCAGGCACTGAAGAGCAGCAGCGGGAGGCTCTGCTTCTATGGGAGCCACCCGCGTGGCCCCACCTTCCCCGCTGTCTGGGACCCAGGTCCAGGCTCTACTTCCCACTGTGGAAGGAGAGTTTATATGAGCTTGAAGCAGGGACAACTCACTTCCTTTCTTCCCGCTTCACTCCAAAGGGCAAAACAAGGCCCCAACAGGAATAACTTGAGGCCCACCCAGCCAAGCACGCCCGTCCTGCAGGGTCTAGCGCTGGGTGTCTGCAGAACAGTAGCCAAGCTGAGCAAATGCCTATAGTCACAGATTTTCTCTTTTAATCCCTCACCAGAGGGTATTTTTTCCATTGCTTTTTGAGAGTGGAAGGGAGAGACACACACTGACACACTCACACACACATCCACCGGCTGCCCCCCGCCCAGGGTCAGGGATGGAGCCTGCAGCCGGAGGCACGTGTCCCTGACCAGAACCTAACTCGAACCCGAGACCCTTCCATCTGCAGGCCGACGCTCTAACCACCGAGCCAAGCCGGCCGCGGCCATCCTCTCGGACTTCTGTTTCCTGTTGCGGTCTCTCTTTTGTTTTGATTTCTTCTACTATTATTATTACTATCGCTTAATATTTTTTTTCTATTTCCCCCTCTTAAGGCGCCCGCCAGATTCGCCACTTACCGCTGCCGCCGCTCCTTGCATTTCTCACCGGTTTTGGTTTGGGCCCTGCCGCCCCTTTTTGCCAAGAGCAGCAGCGCGCGTGCACCGCCTGCGGACACGCCGCCGGCGCCTCACACTCTTTAGTGCCGCGAAGCCTGCCGGGTAGCGAGTGACACGTGGCACGAGGCACGTGGCACGAGGCACGAGCCACGTGGCACGAGGCACGAGCGGGGTCCACCGCGCCCTTTATCCCGCCGTTTTCCTACAACGGACGGTTGCGTTGTTTCCAGCCTCCCGCTAATTCACGAACCACCACCACGAGTGAAGCTGTGCGCGCCTCCCTGTGGAAAGGGGCTTCCAGGGGAGCCGCCTGGCACGGGCGGGGGTCAAAGCTCCACTCAGGCCGTTCTGTCCGGCGCTACTCCCCACCCGCGCCCGGCGCCGCGCCGCGCCCCACCAACCTTCACCCGGCGCCGCGCCGAGCGCTGGGCCTCTACCACTCTGACGGGTGGGACCGTTACTCGCGGGAAGATTTAATGCGCTTACTTTTTTTAATGAGAAAGGCTGAGCACCCACTCTTATGTTCCAGGGCTCCTCACGTTTTCTGTCCCCCTCAGCTCCCCCCGCCCCCGGCGCCCACTCCCGCGCACCTGGGCCGTCGCCGCCGCGCAGCCCCGACTCCGCACGTGGCAGGGGCGCCTCGCTGAGGAGTCCGGGGGACCTAGGGAGCCCCAGGAAAAAGCCACCAAGCTCAGGAGCCTTAGCGGAAAGCCAAATCACTAACTGGAACACAGACACCCTGCCCGGCCGCAACTTTTCATTTCCGCGTTAATTGTCCAGTTTATACACTGAGAGGAAACACGCACAGGCACAAACTAAGCCACGAAGCGCGGACGCGTCTCTGTTCATAGCTCGTATCCCTCTGCGGTGCCTCAGTGGCTCGAGCACCTGCCAATCTCCTGCGAAGACGAGGCGTTTGATTACCATTGGGTGCTGCATCCTCCCGCCGTCCCGCCCCCCACCCTATTCCCTATTCCACCTCGCTCAGCAGGTGGGTCGTTCCGGATGTCCGGTCTCCTCCAGCCGCGCCTCAGTGATTGACAAGGACCGCTGTCCAATGAGGAGCGCGAGATGGCTCATGCTGCCCACACACACCTCGCGCCTCTGCGGTAGAGGCTGCCTGGTGTTGGGGCCTCGGTGCGCTGTGCGCAGGCGCGGCGGGAACCACGCTTTCCGGTTCGTCTCCGGAGCTGCGGCCCAGCCCGGCGGCGCCAGTCTCCGTGCAGATCCGGGGATCAGGCCCCCCGCGGAGTCTCGCGCCGCGTCGGGGCGCGACCTGGCGATCGGCGCCGCGCGGGGCGGGCTCCCAGGTCCCCGCTGAGGCCGGGACAGCTCCGGAGCGCCGAGCTAGACCCCGCCGTGCGGAGGTGAACTCAAGCCGGCCGTCCCCAGGACCCCGCCCTCTCCACCGCCCACCAGCCGCTGGCGGCCCTGGAGCGGCGCAGACAGCGGGCCCGCAGCCGGACCCGGGACCCGGAACCTGGACCGCGGGCCCGCGGCCAGACCCGGAACCCAGACAGCGGGCCCGCGGCCAGACCCGGAACCCAGACCGCGGGCCTGCAGCCGGACCCGGAACCCAGACAGCGGGCCCGCGGCCGGACCCGGAACCCGGGACCCAGAACCCGGAACCCGGACCGCCGCCCTGCAGCCGAACCCAGAACCCAGACTGCCGCCCTGCAGCCAAACCCAGGACCCAGACCGTGGGCCTGCGGCGGAACCCTGAACTCAGCCCGCGGGCCTGCAGCCAGACCCGGAACCCAGACCGCGGTCACTTCGCCTCCCGGCCCACCTCCTTGTTTCTCACATTCCCGTTATCCACGCGCCTAAGGCAAAAATCCAACAAGTCCTTCTGGTTGGGCAGCTGCACGCACCCATTTTCTCACCGAGGTGTTTTCGGTATCGTGCTGAATTAAGGTGCCAGGCAAACGGGTCACACCTCTCACCTGTACTTGCCCTTTCAGTTACGCCTGGGCACTAACGCTGCGGTTTACCAGGGCACCTGTGAGTAAGTGCGAAACCATGTGGGACTCACCACCGGCCTGAATGATCCAGTTGTTTCCATTCCGCCACCCAAATCCGGCCCCCTGGAGGCTTCGCACCCCTGGAGGAGAGAAGCACCAACCTGGGTTTGAGGGGGCCTGACGGTGGCCTAGGTCCTCTACAAATGAGAAAGGGGGCCGTGCCTCGGGCCAGGCTGGGTCATCAGGGGTTACTGAGCAATGTCAAGTAGCTCTACCAATCTGCAATCAGGTTTTTTAAACACCTCATTTCTCTCCAAGCACTTTAATTACTTTTGTTGAGCTCTCCAAAAGGGGACAGGCTGTTTTGACAGGCCGTCAGTCATTTCGCGCCTTCAAAGGTTTATCATTCACCTCCGAGCCATGTTAGGCGGTGTCTGTAATCAGCTTCCATGATCCTGCAAGTGAAATTTCAAGAGAGGAGGCAGCTGGCAAGGGGAATGAAATTAAGAAAATTGTTACGGGAAGAAAAGGTTCAATATAAGAAATGGGGAGCAAGGGGGCACAGCACGTAAGATTGAAATTCGAGTACTGAATGGTGTGAATTGGCACATTATACTTTTCAGACGTTTATGGAGCCTGTCTCCACGCCTAGCGCCCTGCTGGCTGATGGAATGCAAACGAACGCCACGGGTTTGCTCTGGAGGCGAGGGGAGGTGAAGCGCGCTAACTTTCCAGAGCCCGTGTCACAGGCAGAGCGCGGTGTGCCTCGCCAGAGTTCTCTCCTGAGTCTTCACAGCTCTTAAAAAAGTAATGTTCTCCTTTTACAGACTCAAAAATTATTCCGTATAATCCAATTTAAACCAAGCAGAGGACGTGAATATCGTTTCTGCAAAGATATACAAATGGCCCTGGCCAGTTTGGCTCAGTGGTTAGTTAGAGTGTCGGCCCAAGGACTGAAGGGTCCCGGGTTCATTTCCGGTCAAGTGCACGTACCTCAGTTGCAGGCTTGATCCCCAGCCTCTGTTGGGGTGATTGCAGGAGGCAACCAATTGATGTTTCTCTCTCCCTCCCTTCCACTGTCTCTGAAAAGCAATGGAAAAAATATCCCCAGGTAAGGATTTAAAAACATTTTTTAAAAACATTAAAAACAAAATAAAACTGAATTCTGCTGCTGCTGCTCCTATTGACTGGGATAAGATGTGAGTGGGGCCTGTGTGCGGGTGTGCAACACCTGTCTCTCCGACTGTGACCCCCTCATCCAGGGGAATAGCAGTTTCAAGCTGGCTTTTGTGGACCAGTTTTTGCAACTAGGAAAATCAGGGGGCATCTGGCATGGCTTTGGAGGTAGCTCATCCCAAAATGAATTTTCCTACTCATTTTTTCAGACAGACTTTATTTTATGGCTTGGGAGGTTTATATTTGTTTTTTCTCACCTAACGTTATTAACACTGGAGGGAAAGACACACAGACCTGGGGCCTTAGAAGGGTATTGAGGAAGCATCAGAACACCTGTATAAAGAGGTATCAGAAAACTGAACTCCTTTGATAATTAAGCAATAAACACAGTGCCACGGAACACTGGCTCTGTCCCAGGCCGCCCAGCACAGCTGCGAGGCACCTCCCCAGTGGCAGCTGCTCCTGGCAGCCGTTCCCAGGAGATCATGGTTCCATTCCCAGTCAGGGCACGTGCCCAGTAGAGGGCAGGCAGGAGGCTGCCCATCAATGATTCTCACTGATATCTTTCTCCGTCTCCCTTCTAAAATTAATTTTTTAATTGTATCTTAGCAAAAATATGCTGATATTTTAGGTGTCTAGAAAAATAGTACTTTCTTACCAGGCATGGCTCAAATGGGAAGGGGTTCCTTCCCATGGCTCAAGTGGGAAGGGGTTCATACGAAGGGGTTCCTTCTCTTTCACAGACACCCTCCTAGTTTAAAGGCCCTATCAGATGCACAAGTGTGTCAGATAAAAGACCTTGGCTCACCCTTTATCTTCTCACAAGTCCTTGTTAAGGGACTGGGGATAAGCAAGCTAGTGTAACACAAAAAATGACCCTAAGGAATATGAGATGCATGGAGTGGCCATGTCACTGCAGGTAACTAATGCGGAGTTTCCACCTGGTAGGAAGTCTGGAGTGTCCAACATAAGTAACAGGCCCAGCGGTTTAATTCCCTCTCTCCGCAAGCCCTCCTCCTGGACTAGGCTGAGCCTCATAGGCTAGCCGGGGTCTTGGAAGGCATCTAGTCAACCAGCTCATGTTACAGATGATGCTAAGATTCAACTTAGCCCTGTGGCCACAGAGCAGCGGCGCAGGTGCCCAGACTCCCTGGGTTCAAATCCTGGCTGAGTGGTTTCAGGCAAGTTACTGTGTGTCTCTTTCTTTACCAGTAAAGTGGAGGTTTTAACGACCAACTTCATTGGGTTGTTAAAGGAGTAAGAAGGTATATGTTTGAGTGCTTACAGTCGAGTCTGTGCCCTGTGCACTCTTTTTCTTTTTTTCCTTTTTTAAAATGTCTTTATTGATTTCAGAGAGAGGAAGGGAGAGAGAGAGAAACATCAATGATGAGAGAGTCACTGATAGGCTGCCTCCTGCCACCCCCTACTGGGAATCAAACCCTCAACCTGGGCATGTGCCTCGACTGGGACTCGAACTGCGATCTCCTGGATCATAGGTCAGTGCTCAACTGCTGAGCCATGCTGGCCGGGCCCCTGTGCACCCTTAGTATTACAACCATTAGTGAGTGATTCGCTCGAGGTTATACAGCTGAACAGCAGCAGGGCGTGATGACGGAGCAGGAGGCAGGTGAAATGCATTCCACGTGGTGGCAGAAGGAGCCCACTCGCTGTAGAGCCCACTGATGCCCAGGGGGAGCCCTGAGCTGCAGAAACAGTTTCCCCAACCTGAGGAGCTCGAGGACTGCCCGAGGATTAAAGGACTTTCGTTCCCAAAGACACCCGAAGGTCCTTCTTGTACGGATTGGGAAACAGTTGCCTTTATTGGTGGCAGGGGTACAGTCCGGTGATCAGGGTCTCCACGTAAAGCACCCGGGCAAATGTGGTTCCTGAGAGCCAAGGCCTTGCTAAAACTTAAAGACAAAACAAGCAAATATTTCTTTAGATGCAGAGAAAAGATCCGATGAACTTCTTGTTTCCGAACAGCAGGCCACCTATGGCCAGAGAATACAGTGCCAAGCCCCCCGCGGTGCGTGAATTCAGGTGAGCAGCAGCGCCTGCAAGTGGGTGGGAAGCTCTCCGGGCGCCCGCGCTCGACTCTCCCCGCGCTCTCCGCGTGAGCGCGAAAGGGGCTGTGTGCAATCAGTTTGCTTCCTTCCAGAGGCCTGTCGGGTTAAACAGCTACCCTCCGGCCCATAAGGGACAGCGCGGTGGGAAAGCTGGCGGAAACCTTTCGGCCGCTGTGGGCAGCGCGCTCTGCCCGCTGTGGGGGGCACACCCACGCCCTGCCCCACGCTGCCTCCAGCAGGCTGTCGCCCGCCTCAGCGCGACTTTGCCGCTGTCTTCCTTCGCATTTCTTGACTCGCTCCGCATCGTTTGTGATTTTTGTATTGATATCGGAAAAATAGCTCCTCAGAATTGGTTTCCCAGAGCACATTTTGGGCATGATAACAGTAGATACACGCAAAACAGCAGACCAGCCATAAGTTTAACAGACCAGGGAAAGAGACAGTCAGAGTCCCCCCAGGGCCCCACGCATTCCTGCGGGTCCAGAGAGCATGTGCGTGTCTGTGCGTGTGCATGCGTATGTGTGCGTGCATGTGTGCTTGTGGGGGGGGTGCGTGTGCATGCGTGTGTGTGCGTGCGTGTGTGTGTGTGCACACGCGCTCGGCCGCACCCACGCAGGAGCAGGCAGAGCAAGTCCAGAGCGGGCTCGAGAGCGCTCCTCGCGCCACGCAGCCCCATCAGGAAAGGGCAGGAGCATCCTTGCTCACGGGACTGGAGCACAAACTAACTCAACACCGGCCAAACAGTAAGCTACTCTGCCCTTGGGGCGACCTCTAAGAAGGCAGACTTAAAAATAAAATTACACTCATCCTTGGGGGTCTGCACCCCCTCAAAAGGCAGCACCTTTAAGCTCCTAGTCCCGGGATCAATATGGGGCAAAACCGTAAACTCTGAAGCGTGAAAGCGTCGCCAAGGCAAACACACCCGACCGGAAGGAAAGAAACATCTAGCTGTCCGGGGGGCTTAAGCACAACCTTTGACTAACGGGTGGCTTATGCTGACCTGGGGTGACCTGTAGAGAGCCAGGCTAAAAGATTAAAAAATATTATTTTTATAAAGAAACATCTGAGCCCTGGCCGGGTAGCTCAGATGGTTAGAGCACTGTCCCCACAGGCCGAGGTTGCAGATCCAATCCCCAGTCAGGCACATACAAGAAGCAACAAGTGATGCATAAGTAAGTGGGACAACGAATTGATGTTTCTCTCTCTCCCCCCCCCAAAATAAAATAAAAAACAAAACAAATCTGAGCAGAGGCAGCAAAAGCTGCACACAAACCAGGTACTAGACTCCACAGAACTGGGTAAGAATGAAAAAATAAATGTCCAAACAAACAAGTTATAACAGCAAGGCCCAGGGCAGGAGGAGATTCAGTATGTAGTGTTGCTACGACGTCTGAGTTTCAACAACAAAAATTATAAGACATGCAAAGCAGCAGAGAAGTGTGATTCACACACGGGGGGGGGGGCGGGGGGAATCAAACAATAGAACCTATTATAAATATGTTTTAAAAACCAAAGGAAATTATCTTTTAAAAAATAAAGGAAGGTATGATAATAATTACTTGTGAAGTCGAGAATGTTCATAAAGAGATGAAAATTATTTTTAAAAATCAAATGAAGATTCTGTGGTTGAAAAGTATAATAAAAAAGGGGAGGAGCAGAGAGAAAAAAATATTCAGAGATAATGCCTGAAAACTTCCCAAATCTGATTTTTAATAAACACTAATCCACAAAGTTCAAGTAGGATAAATGCGAAGAGATCAACACCCAGACACATTATAGTTGGAATGCTGAAAGCCGAAGATAGAGAAAATCTTGAAAAACAAGAGAAAAAACTATTCTGATACAAGTATTAACAATAAGATTAACATCTGGTTTCTCTTCACAAACGATGAAGACCAGATGGCAGTGGGACAACATACACAAAGGGCTAAAAGAAAAATCCTTTATCAGGCCAAGCTATCAATGAAAAATGAAAGTAAAATAAAGACTTTACAAATTAAACAAAAACTAACTGAATTATTTGCTCACTGACTTTCCTTACGAGAAATCCTAAAGGAAGTTCTTCAAGCAGAAAAGAAAGAACCCCTGACGGTAATTTGAGTCCAAATGAAAAATGCCGAGAATTCCAGTAAAGGCAACTATGTAGGCAGCAATAAAAGACAGCGCACTTACCAATTTGTTTTTATTCTTTCCTTCACTGATTAAAAAGCAATTGCATAAAGCAATATCTATAAAATTATACTGTTGGGCCTATAACATACAGCTACGTTAATATACTTGACAATAACATCACAAAGGAAAGTGGTGACAATGAAGCTATACTGGAAAAAAGGAAATGACACCGCATGGTAACACAAATCCATCCTCAGAAATGACAGTAAGATGATTAAGTTTTGGGGTGTTTTTTTTCCCCAGAGAGTGGAAGAGGGAGAGGGGGAGTGGGAGAGAGAGAAAGAGGAAACCCCCATGTGAGAGACACACGTTGACTGGTTGCCTCCTACACTTGCACCAACAGGGGCCGGGGGTCGGCCCTGCAACCGAGGTATGTGCTGTGCCCTTGGCCGGGCTCAAACCCGGGACCCCCAGTCCAAGGGCTGCTTTTCTAACCACTGAGCCAAACCAGATGATTAACTTTTTTACTCCATAAATAGATTTGTGCTCTTTTTTCCCCTTTGCTTCTTTACAATACCTGAGATTCTATGTAACGATAATTATAACAATGTATCGCTGAGTTTGTAACATACATAGATATAACATGTATGAAACAAGAATGTCACAAAAGAGGGAGGAAAGGGAGCTATATAGAAATAAAGTTTCTATTTTTTTTTTTTTACTGGAATTAAGTTCGTAACGTCTTAAGAAGTAGATGCAAATAAGTTAATGTGTATATTGTAAATTCTAGAGCAATTTTAAGTTTTATAGCAACCAGTGGGAAAACAACAAACAAAAAGCCAGTTTAAAAGCGTGAAAGGTAATCCAGCCGGAGCGGCTCAGTTGCCTGAGCATCGTCCTGTGCACTGAAAGGTTGCGGGTTCGACTCCCAGTCGGGGCAGATACCTGGGTTATGGGGTTCGATCCCTGGTTGGGGTACTTATGGGAGGCAGCAAATCAATGTTTCTCTCTCTCTCTCCCCCTTCCCCTCTCGAAACATGTCCTCAGGTGAGGATTGTAAAATAATTTTTTCTTTTCAGTATTAAAGGTAGAATGGTATGTTAGAAAATATCCACTTAAGAGGAAAGGAAATAGTAACGGACGAACAGAGGGACAAAGTAACCAGGAGACATGAAAAACAAGGAGCACAGTGGCAGATATAAATCTAATTGTGTCAATAATATCATTATTCATCCACGGCTTAAACAATCTAATCAAAAGTCAGAGATTAAAAGATACACATTAGATCCAAAGACACAAAGTGGCTGAAAATGAAGGGTGAACAAGCCCCGCCACGCGTATGGCAACTGTGCGAGGGCCCTGAGCTTACCTTTCACCAAGAATCACCTAACAGCTCCCCTCTGCGTTTAAGCTCTCACGCATCCTGTTGGCTGGTGTATATTTATATATACATATGTATATATATATACACACATATATATATAAAAGACTCAAGTCAGAAGCTTTAGCTTAAAAAGGAAGAAGAAAGTAGACGTGATCATCAAACGTGAAAACTGGGTTGACGCTTAGAAAACTATGAGAAAGGCAGTTTCCACTAACGTCTGGGTGTGCCTCTGCGTGTCACTCTCTGCCCAGGCACACGGTGGCCGCAGGGGCAGGAACCTGAGAACCAGGAAGCGAGAACTCTGGATGACCAGCCTCGGCCGGTTGGCTTCAGCCCAGCCCCGAGGGGGTAGAGGCGCCGGGCTCACGGCTCAGCTTGCGCCCCGCGGCTGACTGGCTCCCCACGCCCTGCGGAGGCCTGAGCGCACCCACCGGGAGCCTGTCTTTTAGTCAAACCAACGCCGGGGGTAAGGACGGGCCTTCCTGCTGTACACTTCCGTGGCCTGGCACTGCCAACGGGCACCGGGGCGGAGGGAACGCGTGTGCCAAGTGTACAGGTGCACTTGGGGCAAAGGGTCAGGTAGGGCAGAGTTTTGCCTTGACGGGTCTACCGAGAAAATGCCTGGAGAGCCCACATGAGCGCCGAAGGGCAGGGTGTGCGCGGGGAGCGGCTCAGGCTGAGTGGGTCCGGGAGGCTCCTCTCCTCTCCTCTCCTCGCGCGGCTCATCCCCTGGGCTGTGCCACGTGGTGCGGCGGGCCCCGTGGGACAGAGGAAGCCCGTCAGAGGCCGGGATTGCTCTCAGCTGCTCAGAAACGCGTCCGTGCCTTCCTCGCCTTCCTGGGGAAGGCGGTTGGAGCACTTACTGGTGCGCACCTGGGCGAGGGCCAAGGCCTTGGGCCAGCGTTGGAAGCGGTGCGCGCAGAGGAGCGGGCGCGGCCGGGCGTGGGCAGTGGACCCTGCAGAGCCCCGCCTGCCGCACCTGCCCCCCACTCCCTGGACGACCTGCCTCACTGCGCCTGTTCAGCGACCCGTGAGCAGCGTTTCTAAAGCTGATCGCCTGCTGCTGCTCGGAATTTTCTGTTTCCTGCAACAACGAGCCTCCCGGTCCCCACGCCAGAGGATCACTCCCCGGTTCCCGCCAAGCCACCCACTCCCAGAGGCCACCTCCTTGAGTGTGAGGTGGGGCAGCTCCAGGAGGGGCTGTGAGGTCGGCTCTCGGTGCCGGCTCCGGGCTCGCCCACAGACGTGCAGGTCACGGTCAGGCTCACGCCCCGGGCGAGAGGGCCGAAGGGAAGGCCGGCGCCTGCTCCCCAACAGTGTCTTCGCCATAACCCCACGCACGCGGTCGATGCCTCGCTTTTCCCATCTATAGGTGAGGCGGGACGTTGAAGGAACGCGTCCAAGGTCACGGGAGGAAGGCAGCCGAACACGGAACTGGAAAGTTCACCAAGTGCTCCTTCTGGGTGCCAGGTCCTGACAGGCTCACTGTGTACAGAGCTTTGTTCGTTTAAAACCACTGCCGTGGCAACGTCCCCAGTCCCTCCCCCCGTGGCCTTAGGTCAGTGGTTCTCCACCAGGGCACGCAGCGGAATCACCTGGGAGCGGACAAACCGCCCGCACCTGCAGAAGTGCCCGTCCCCCGAGATTCTGGTTTAATTGGTCGGGGCACCACCTGGGCGTCAGGATGTTTTCAAGCTTCCCGGGTGACTCCTGAGAACTGCTGCCCTAAATACTCAGGATGGTCTTTTAGGGAAAGGTTTCTAGGGGGTCTGGAACCTAAGGGGTCCCCTGATTTTCCTCATGAAACTCACACGTGTGCGGAGGCCTCGAAAGGCTGTCCCAGCCCGTGCACCTGTCCGGGGTCCCCCAGGGTGTGGAACCTGGTGAAAGTGAGGCTCCTTCCATCTAATGCCTGTTTGTCTCTCATAAAGCTTCGCACTCAGAAGCTGGCTGCGGAGACAAAGAAAAGGAAGGGGAACTTGTTTGGACAAAAGGAGTTTTCCTTTGAGCCACGCCAGCCTGGGAACCTCGATAAGCAGCCGGGGGCCCCTCCTTCCCCTGGCAGACACCTATAGGCTGGGCGGCGCTCCCACAGCGGCTCCATGAGGACGGCGGGCGGGCACTGCCTGGCCAGCACACCCAAGCCGGTCACCTCGCCGCCGTCCCGGTCGGGGCGCCGGGACATGCAGCAGTGTCCCGAGGGCCTGCGTCGCCGCCATGAGGTCCTGCCTGTGGAGACTCGGCCGCCTGGGCCACGCTGTCCGCTGGCTCCTGCTCGCGGCCGGCTTGGTTTTCTTCCTGCTCACTCTGTCCTCCTACTTGAAGGAGCCGAGTACGCAGCCCAGCAGGTGAGATCCTGACCTTCTCCAAGCCCGTCATCATCTGTTAGAGGAAACTGAAACCTGAGGGAGGAGCGGGGAACTCGGACAGCCCCGTGTCCACACGGGGCGTCGGGGACCAGGAACGCTGTCCAGGGGAAGCCTGGGGTGTGTGGAGGTGGTGGGGCGGGGGGACCAAGGTGCCCCCGATGCCACAGGGCATGCAGGCGGGAGTCTGAGGCCCACGGGACTGGGTCTCCAGACGGCAGGGACAGAAAACAAGGCTATTGCCCCCCCGGGACTGTGAGTTATCAGGGCAGCTTTGGGGTTACTTCTTACCTGCCCTTCTCCGCGTCCCGGAGCAAAAGACTCATCCAGTGTTTTCCGTTCATTTCAAAGTCACACTGTCCCTAAGGAGCTTGTCACTCAGGCAGCTCGAACGGGGCCCCACGGTAATCCTTCCAAAGGACCTTCCGGACCAGCTTCCTCGTAGGACAAACATCTCTGGCAGCGGGAGACCCTGCTCTTTCTAGACGCAATTTTAAAAATCCTGTTTCACTCTTCTTAAAATTTGAAAGCAATGCGTGTTCTTGTGAAGGTGGTTGTTTTTAATTCTCCCCCCAGGATATTTTCCCCCCATTGCTTTTCAGAGAGAGTGGAAGGGGGGGAGAGAGAGTGAGAGAGAGAAACATCGATGTGAGAGAGACTCATCGATTGGCTGCCTCCCGCACGGGCCCTGACCGGGGCTGGGCCCAAGCCCACAACCAAGCTACGCGTGCCCTTGGCTAGAATCAAACCCGGGACCCTTACAGTCCACAGGCCGATGCTCTAACCACTGAGCCAAACCCGCTAGGGCTCTCATGACTGTTAAAAAATAAGTACAGAAAGCGGAGGCGAGAAGGGAGGGTCTCTCTACTACACCCCATTTCTACCCACTCGTCTGGGGTGACTGCTCTTACTACCTGGGTGTACGTGTAACTATCATATTACTGTGGCTGACACTTCCGTAGCATTCACTAGGTGCCGGGCAGTATCCTAATTGCTTTCTGGGCATTAACTCGCTCGTTCTGATGGTTACGAGTATCCCGACGCGCACACAGCTGACGCGAGTCGCCCCGTCCACCCTGCCAGCGCGGGGCAGGGCCAGCGTTCAGGCCCAGCGCTTTGGTCCTAACCCTTCTTTTTCATGGCTGTATAGTATTCCAAAGAATGGACATAATTTATTTCATTAATTCCTATCGACTGACGTTTGGGTTGTCACTCATTTTCCACATGCCTTTGTATGCTTACGTTAAGTATTTCTGTAGCTAGATTGTTAGAAGTGGAACTGCCAAGACAATGGCTATGTTCACATTAAATATCGACGAGACCGTCAAACCGTCCTCTGAAAAGGCTCCATCAACAGGTGTGAGAGTGAACCTCTGTTCTCTGTGGCAACACTGAATATCATTACTGTTGAAGTTTAATCCTCTGATAGGTAATTTTTTAAAGTTTATTTTTTTTTAAATACATCTTTATTGATTTCAGAGAGAGGAAGGGAGAGGGAGAGAGAGACAGAAACATCACTGATGAGAGTCATTGATCGGCTGCGTCCCGCACGCCCCCCGCTGGGGGTGGAGCGGGCATCCCGGGCATAGGTCCATGCTCAGCCGCTGAGTCATGCCGGCCGGCCAACAAGTAACTTTTATGTAGATAAAATCTGTCTTTTCTTTATGGCCACTGGACCTTGCTCAGCAGTTAGGAAACTACACAAAGTCTAGTGGCCATAGACTGTCCCAGTCCAAAATTACATAAATTGTCTTCTATGTTTTCTACTACTATTTTATGCTTTTGTTACTTAAGCTTAAATAGTTATTCTATCTGAAATTTATTTTTGTGTAGGTGTAAATATGGGTTTGTATACATTGGAAATCTTTTGATTGCAAATGACCAAAACTCAACTCAATCTAGTTTAAATAAGAAGATAAGGGGGGGAGAGAAGCTCAGAGGAGTATAGTTTTGGGCGGGATCCTTTGGGAGTGGGAGCGAGTTGCGGGAGAAACGGCCGTGATCTGGGCACTTGATCTCCTTCCCTGCCAGTGCTTCATGTCGGGGGTTGAAGGGAGCTGCAAGTAGCCTGGTGCCTGTTTCTGACCTAGAGATTTCTAAAGGCGGAAGGTGGTTGGAGTTGGCCGTGGTACAGTGTACCTGGAAGAAGGCCAGTGCCATCCTGCCCGCCCCGGGGTCTTCACGCCCAGGATGCTGTGGAGGGAGCTCAGTGCGTTCCCCGGGCCACGGAGGGATCAGAGCCCCAGAACGGTCCGGTTACCTGTTGGGGCCAAGGAGCGGGACACCCAATCCAGAAAAGTGTTTGGGGACACAGAATGCCGTTGGGGCAGAGAGCCTGCCCCAGGAAAAGCACATTCACTGACCCCGCAGAGAGCACTGTAGTAAGCATCAGACAGAAGCCCACGGAACTTCAGTGGGAGCTGGGACACTGCACGACCTCCCCTCTACCCCTACCCTGCCCCAGACGTCATGCCAGGAGAGCTAGGCTTTCAGAGGGAAGGGACCGTGTCCTCACCGTCTGAGCGTGATTCTCGCTGCCCCCTTCCAGCTTCCCCAACCTCTCACCCACCAGAGCCAGGGTCTTAGCTCCGGCCTGGCTGGGAGGTGGGGGGCATGGGTAGGAAAAGAGCTTTGAACCGGATAAGACATCTGGAGGTTTAAACTGGATTAGACTGACTTGGGGGCTTTAAAACAAAAACAAAAACCTTTCCTGTAACAGCACCCAGATCTTTCTACTAAACAGTGGAAGGGAGAGAGGGAGGGGGAGAGAGTCTCAAAGAGAGAGAGAAACTTCGGTGTGAGAGACACATCAACAGGTTGCCTCCTGCACCTGACCAGGGGCAGGGAGCAAACCTGCAACCCAGGTACGTGCCCTTGACCTGGAATCAAACCCGCAACCCTTCAGTGCGCAGGCAGACGCTCTAACCATTGAGCCACACCGGCCAGGGCCATTACCCCCCCTCCCCTTTACAGATAAAAGAGGTTAGGCAACCTGTCCAAGGTCACCTGGTCACTAAGTTCAAACCCGGGAGGGCTAGCCCCAGTGTCCATGCACTCAGCCGAGACCCCAGGCTGGCACCACACCACCCTCTGAACAAGAAGCTCTTAATAGAAAAAAGATCCCCCACCTGTCCCCCCACCGCAGCCCAGCCCAGCCCAGCCCATGATGCATAAATGTACTCAGCATGTGGATGGAAGCAATTTAAATATTTGGTAAACACCACACCTGAGAATAGGTATTTCCTGTATAAACACCCACATCCTTAGCAATCACAGGTGTATTTAATTATAGGGAATTGAAATGAAGTGTAATCACACAATTTTGTCTCTACCTGGGTCACTACTAAGACTTCCTGCAAAAGGTAAATGAGTCAGAGAACTCGGGGCATTTGCAGGCTGAGCAGTCCTGCAGGGGGCGCTGTCCTCTTGCCCCAAGATGGGACTTCGGGGCGGGGTCCTGTGCTGTATTTCTTCAGGGCCCACAGGACCGCCAGGCAGACAGTGCAGCCCACCCGTCTGACACGTGGAATGTACCAGACGACCCTGCCTCGTCCCCTCCCCACAGTCACATCAGGTGCCTGAAGCTGGGGAGGAAAACTTCCATCAGCCTCCGGAGGGTTGGGGACAGGGAGGTGGAGCTGAATCCACTGAGAGTCACGGCCCAGTGACAGGAGCTGTGTGCTATGCGGAGTTAACACCTAGGCCTCTGTGTTGCCCTCGGAGCTTAAGCTCAATTATCAGCTTAAAGGGCAATTCAGCGAGTCCCGTCCCCAAGCTCGTGGCACCCAGGTCTTTCTGCGAAACAGGCGGCACAGATCAGTGGGGAGCGTGTTCCATCCACACCAGCTCTGCTTTCCTCAAGCGCTGATTGGGCGGCATTCTTTCAGAATGAATATTTTGGGGGCGCCTGCCAGCTCATGAGCCGATAACCCCTCTGTCTCTTGAGACTGTCCTCCTACGCTCAAGAGTGGACCCCAGGATGTCACGCACTGGTTACCCAGACCCCTGGCCAGGGTTGGAGAAAGGACCCAAGTGGGTGAGGATCTCTCCCCCCACAATTAGAAGCCGAGAGCATAGAGAGTCAGTAGTCCCCAGAACCGGCGGTATGGGGTGGCCGTCCACCACCACGCGGCTGCAGGGCAGAGGGAAGGAGAGAGGAAGCGGACTTGGGGAGCGGAGGCCGAAACAGAGCCGAGTCCCCGAGACCCCCGGTGCTGGGTCCTTAATGATGCTCAATCATTTCTTGCTCTCTGGTTCTGCAAGACACTTTCTAAAATTTCCACCTAGCCAGTGCGGCTCAATGATTGAGCATCAACCCATGAACCAGGAGGTCAGGGTTCGACTCCCGGTCAGGGCACATGCCCAGGTTGCGGGCTCGATCCCCAGCAGGGGACGTGCAGGAGGCGGCCGAGCAATGACTCTCACCATTGGTGTTCCTCTCTCTCCCTCTTCCTCTCTCTGAAATCAATGAAAAAAAAAAACAACAAAAACAATAAAAATAAATATAAATTTCCTTTTTTTTTTTTTTTTTAAACTGAGTCAAAAATGGAAAATGAAAAAAGAATGAAAGCTCGAAGGCTGTTAGTCTTCCAGGTGGCTCCACAGTCTGACCCTGTCCCGTGCCTTTTCTTTTCCTGGCCTGAAACATCTCTCCTTTGTCTCTGGAGCCATGTAACAAAGGCAGAGGCATTTTCTACTCAA
Source organism: Miniopterus schreibersii (assembly GCF_964146895.1). Taxonomy (NCBI): domain Eukaryota; kingdom Metazoa; phylum Chordata; class Mammalia; order Chiroptera; family Miniopteridae; genus Miniopterus; species Miniopterus schreibersii. Next base: position 2,864,694 of record NC_138116.1, read on the forward strand.
GGCCCCTTAAAAACTGTGCATGTGCCCAGGAGGAAGGAGCCCTGGGAGGTAAGAAGCAAGGACGCCACTGCCAGCCCTTCGCTGACAACTGTAGAGAATTCAGGTCCTCGCTCGGTTGCAAGGTCTCCCTCCCGGAGGACCCCGGCAATTGTGCCTCCTCCGGGCGAGGGGGGCAGGAAATACGGTATCAATGGAGAGGGTTGGCCACACGCAGCAGGGGGGCCGTAAAGGGGGCTGGCGGGGGCCGCCCCGTGTTTCCCTAGCGGTGAAAGGTCTGCCTTTGCGGACGGCAGCTGTGTGTCATGACCCACGGTCTTGCCGTGTTCAAGGGGTGCTCCCAGGACCTCGCCCGGCAGAGCAGACGTTTAGCAGGCGTGTGCCGAGTGACGTGTTCTTTCCGACGTACATGCTGCACATGACACTTTGCTTTTGTCCCGTCCACCTCTTTTTGGGACCCGAAAGTCTTTCCAAAGCACTGATAGGATGTGGCCCTGGGAGAGGGCTGCCTCCTCGCCTCGGGGTTTGTCATTTAAGAAAGTGATGACTCTGCCATTGAGCAAACAGGACCCCAAGAAGAGGACGGATTGGGTGACTTGAGCGGGTTTTTAAGCAGCGTTTGAAGTCGAGCTGTAAGGCAGACCTTTTTCAAGGGTCTTGACCTCAAAATCAAGGTTGGCAGCTCTGGTCTCGACATAAATGTGTCTTCCCGGCTTCCTTTGAACATGGTTACCCTTGTTCCTCTCACTTCATTTAAAAAATAATAATAATAATAAAGGTCAACTGACTGACGCAGCCATGTAGATATGAGGTGACAGGGCTAGGGCCACACAGGCTCGTTCTTAGAGCTCACAGCCGTGGCTGCAGCAGCGGGGACCATCTCCGCTCTGCTCCCCACAATCCATTCAGCCCCCAAACTCCATGCAACCAGTGAGGTTTTGTTTTTTTTTTTAAACCCTCACCCGAGGATTTTTCCCCCCATTGCTTTTCAGGGGGGGGGGGAGAGAGAGAGAGAGAGAGAGAGAAACATCAATGTGAGAGAGAGGCATCGATCGGTTTGCCTCCTGCACGGGCCCTGACCGGGGCTGGGGATCGAGCCTGCAACTGAGGTACGTGCCTTTGACCAGGAATCGAACCCAAGACCCTTCAGTCTGCGGGCTGACGCTCTAACCACTGAGCCACACCGGCCAGGGGGAAGCTTACTCTCTGTAATGGGTGGAAACACTTTCCCTTCATGGCTCATGGAGGCTGGTCTGAAGTCTACCTGATGCCCAAGAACAGACACTAGTCGTGCTTCTGACCTGTTTCCACCGTCCTCACACTTTCTCAAACGTTCTCTTTGTCCCCAGGTATCAGGGCATGCTGAAAGTTAAAGAAAAGTCATCAGAACTGCTGCAAAAGGCCCCGTCCCTGGCACCCAAGGTGGAGAGGTCGACCACCACCCACGCAGGGTCCGCGCGGGGGAACAGCATGCTGGACACCTGCCCTGACGCCACGGGCCACACCGAGGCCAGAGTGCCCAGCACAGCAAGGACAGCAATGCCCAGGGCTCAGGAGAGGAAGGACACTACACTGGACACGCTGTCCCAGGGAAGTCGGGACAGGGGGGCGGCCTCCAATGGGACAGAGGCACCGTCCCTGCACAGCCAGGGTTCGAGAACCACCAAGGGAAGGAGGGACAAGGGGGCCGCCTCCAATGGGACAGAGGCACCGTCCCTGCACAGCCAGGGTGCGAGAACCACCAAGGGAAGGAGGGACAAGGGGGCCGCCTCCAATGGGACAGAGGCACCGTCCCTGCACAGCCAGGGTGCGAGAACCACCAAGGGAAGGAGGGACAAGGGGGCCGCCTCCAATGGGACAGAGGCACCGTCACTGCACAGCCAGGGTTCGAGAACCACCAAGGGAAGGAGGGACAAGGGGGCCGCCTCCAATGGGACAGAGGCACCGTCCCTGCACAGCCAGGGTTCGAGAACCACCAAGGGAAGGAGGGACAAGGGGGCCGCCTCCAATGGGACAGAGGCACCGTCCCTGCACAGCCAGGGTTCGAGAACCACCAAGGGAAGGAGGGACAGGGTCGAGAAGCCGACAGCCACCAGGACAGCGCCAGCAGAGCCCTCGGCATCCATCGCAAGGACTCCCACTCCAGAAAGTCGGGCTGAGGTGCTGACCACTCTGGGAGCAGGGCAACCGGGCGGGAAAACGACAGGAGTGGCCACAGCGACAGTCCCGCCCACGAGGCCAGCCCGCGCCGCCCGGAGCTCTGCCCCTTCCCCGAGCCCCACCACCCAGCCGGCCCCGAGGCTGCGGGCCGCGAACTTCAAGTCTGAGCCCAAGTGGGATTTTGAGGAAAAATACAGCTTGGACGTGGGGGGCTTGCAGACGGTGAGTTTTACCGCGGCCCCGACCCTACGCCTCTCTGCTCTGAAGCCCCTCCTGGCCTTCAGCCCATCCCCACCCTGTCCCTCGCCTCCCAGGCTCTGCTCTAGGCTCTGCCTTGTCCCACCGCGTGTGGTCGCCCTGTCATTCTCTACACAGGGGATTCCGCCACTTCCCCTCTCTCCCATTCCTGAGAAAAACACCCACGAGGGCCACACTGGACACATGTATGGTTACACGTAATTGCAACCACGCACTCGGCCCACCGAGCACACACGCGTCCCAGGCTCGGCCATTTCTCCCGCTTACAAAGGCACCTTTGCCTTGAGGGCCAAGAACGCCTGTCCCCTGGGAAGCCTCAGGACCACGGTGGGCCTGCCGAAGGGAGGGGTGAGGCGGCAGAGCTTTGAGGCCCGCCTTCTGCCCCCCACCCCGCCCAGCCCTGACCCTGACCCTGACCCGGCCCCTCCCGGCCTGACCTGCCTGCCCTGCCCTCCTGCGTTTAGAGCTGCCCCGACTCCTTGAAGCTGAGAGCCTCCAAGTCACTCTGGCTCCGGAATCTGTTTCTGCCCAACCTCACGCTCTTCCTGGACTCCAGGCACTTCAACCAGAGCGAGTGGGACCGTCTGGAGCACTTCGCTCCACCCTTCGGCTTCATGGAGCTCAATCACTCCTGTGAGTCCTGGCCCCCGGGAGCCTGGCTGTGCCCTCGGTCTGCCTCTTCCTGGGGGCCACCAGCCCTGGGATAGATGATGGGCCGGGCCCCTGGCCCTCCCAGGGCTCTGAATGGAGGGTCCCCCTTGTCCCAGTGGTGCAGAATGTCGTGACACGCTTCCCTCCAGTGGCCCAGCAGCAGCTGCTCCTGGCCGGCCTCCCTGCTGGGAGCACCCAGTGCGTCAGCTGCGCCGTGGTGGGCAACGGGGGCATCCTGAACAACTCCCGCATGGGCCGAGAGATAGACAGCCATGACCACGTGTTTCGGTGAGCCACCCCTCCCCCGGCTGCCCCCCAACCCGCAGCCTCTCCTGCAAATAGAGACAGGCTCCCCTGAGAGCTGACGGGGTGGTCCGAGCCCCGTCGGGAAGGCGGAATTCCTGGGCTCTCCATAGGGCTGCTGCCTCCCGCCCTCATGGGCTCTGTCTGCTGTTTGTGTCTCTGCACAGGTTGAGTGGGGCTGTCATTAGGGGCTACGAGCAGGACGTGGGTACCCGGACATCTTTCTACGGCTTCACTGCCTTCTCCCTGACTCAGTCACTTTACAAACTGGGCAGCCAGGGGTTCCGGCACGCGCCTCTGGGGAAGGTGAGCAGAGGATCGGGCCTGGCCACACACACTCTGGAGAAGGGCGCGCCCGGCTGGGACAGGGAGGCGAGCATCCTGGCCTGGAGCCTCCGGCGGTGCAGGTTCTGTTCACACGGGGGGGCGAGTCGCGAGCAGGACGGGCCAGGCCCGAGCAGAGCAGGCGGGCAGTCTGGAGTGAGAGCCGGGCCTCCCAGCCCGTGTCCTGCAGGCAGTCCTCCTGGGCCACTTGCTATCCTTGGTCCCCAGGACATCCGCTACCTGCACTTCCTGGAAGGCACCCGGGACTACGAGTGGCTGGAAGCTCTGCTCCTGAATCAGACCCTCTCGAAACGGAGTCTCTTCTGGTTCAGGTGCCCCCTGCCCCCTCCCCCAAGCCGAGCTGGGCAGTGATCAGCTGGACAGGCCCACGCCAGACGGGGTAGGGGAGCTGGGCCTGAATGAATGACCGTTCCGCCCACAGGCACAGGCCCCAGGTAGCATTTCGGGGAGCCCTGCAGTTGGACAGGTACCTGCTGCTGCACCCAGACGCCCTCCGGTACATGAAGAACAGGTGGGAGCAGGAGCGCGGGAGGGGCTGGGTCCCTCTCAGCCCGACAGCCTCCTGACAGCTGGGGTGGGGGTGTTTTACAGGTTTCTGAGGTCTAAGACGCTGGACACTGCCCACTGGAGAATATACCGCCCCACCACGGGGGCCCTCCTGCTCCTCACTGCCCTGCAGCTGTGCGACAAGGTGGGGCTCTGCTGCGGGCGCAGGGGGCCCGGGCAAACAGCTCTTGGTATCCCCGACCTGTTGGGCATGGGCGGTGGCTGGGCAGGCTGCACCCCCCAGGGGTGGAGTGGGCGTGGGCATGGGTGTGGGTGCATCCAGGGCCTGCACCAGGCCTCGAGGGACGGAGCGGGAGACAGGGAGCCACCCGGCACACAGTTAGCCTGAGAGGAGGCCTCGGAGCGCGACCGCGGGCCCTGTTACTCCTCCCACCTTCCCCCAGGTGAGCGCCTATGGCTTCATCACCGAGGGCCACCAGCGCTTCTCGGATCACTACTACGACAAGTCGTGGAAAAAGACAGTCTTTTACATCAACCATGACTTCAACTTAGAGAGAAAGCTCTGGAAGCGGCTACATGATGAAGGTATCATCAGGCTCTACCAGCACCGGTAATGTCCAGATTCCGGGGCCGACTGGGGCCCTTCCGGGGCTCGGGCCCCTCCGCATGGCTGAGGGCTTGTCTGCACGGAGGAGGGAGAACCCTGGAGATGGCAGTGGCTGCATTTTGGAGACCTTGGGCAGGCGCCCAAGGTTCTCCCAGGACGGGGACAGGGCTCCTTTTGGAGACCAAGGAATTTTAACTAAACGGGTGATGAGTGGCCAATACCACCGACCTCTGCCAAGAACCACCCTTCACTGTTTGAAAGCTACTCAGCACAGAGGAAATAGCCAAATTTATGGAAACACAGATTTGGGTTTGAATTCGAGATCCTTGACTTAGCAGCTGGGAATCCTTGAAGGCCATTACTTAATCTCACTCTAGATTGTCTATCCCAGCAATTTTCAACTGGTGTCCTGCTGCAAGAATGCTTAAAACATGAAATACCTCACTATGTGGTCAGGGGCACTGGCCTCCTCTCCCTTAGATTGTCAAATTTAAAAAATGACAGCAGCCAACATAACAATAGCTGTCCCTTGTGAATGAATTAAAATTATACCTCTTTTTTTTTGGTCAGATCAGCAAAAAATACATTTTTTGGTGTGCTGCAGAATTTTAGTAATTTGTTTATGTGCCATGAGATGAGAAAGGTTGAAAATCACTGGTCTAGTGGACCCCTCCAGGGGTTATCTGATTCTAAAGGGGCCTATACCATTCCTCACCTTTGAAATATTTGACAACTCTCTGGGTGGTAGAAAACTGATGGTAATAAAAAGCCTCGTCCATGGAGATGCAAATAAATTTTGTACAATGAAGACACAGGAAACTATTCCCTATGGATAGTGGCCCGTTTTGCACCTGTCAATAGACGCAGTTTAGCATTCCCGACCGTCTCCGGTATGTGTCTGTACTTTGGATTCTCCTTGGAACCAGGGTTCACATCTTACTAGTTCACTCATTAATGCATCAAATAAAATCTTGGACCTGTATTCATTTTACGTTTGCATAAAAGTCACCATTTTACCCTTTAAAAAAAAAATCCCTTTTCTTAGGCTACTTTTTTAAGTCTATAACATGACTTTTAGGGTGTCCATTTCACAAGGATTTAAAAAAATTACTGTGTGTAAAACGCCAGACGCAACAAGGAACTAGTTTTCCTTCCCCTTTCATTCTCCTGTTCTCCCATCAATCTGCATTTTCTCAACCCCCACGATGAGAATTTGGGCTAAACCGGAGATATTTCTGTTCATCTTACTTCTCCGAGCTCTGTCTCCAGGATTGGGATTGCGAAGCCCAGAGCTCTAAGGACACTCAACAGAATATGGGCCCTCGGCGAGGGCATGGAAGGCAAACTAAAAAGAACAAATAGCAAGTTTCCTTTTGGACAACGCTCAGAGTTCAAAAGCTAATGACTGACACCCATAGGACTGGGCTCGCTGGGCTCGAAAAGGGTGCAGTGCCGCCTCCGGGCGGCAGGTGGCGGCATCTTGGCGCCCCAGTCTCGGCAGGGCCGCAGCTTTGCCTGGTCAGGTTTTCCCAGTTCTTTCTACATGTTTATGCTGCCATGTGAATTCCAGTATCCGTTTAGGACCTAGAAAAATGTTTTGGTATCTATTTGAATTGCATTAAATGCATCCATTTACTTGGGGAGAACCGACAAATTTATTACATTGGCTCATCTTTTCCAAGAACAGACAGACGACTGCATTTGTCCAAATCTACCTTTGTGTCTTTCAGGACTGTTTTAATGTTTCCCTCCTACAGCTTTTGAGCATTTTTGGTATATGTATTGCTGAGTATTTTATCTTCTTTGTTGCTGCTGTAAGTGGGTTCTCTCTACATAATGTCCTCTCACTGGCTATTGACTCCTGGATGTTAATTTGATAAACTGCTACCTTGCTACATCAGGCATCTGTAGTAGATGCTGTCCTATACTGTCGTATCAATTCTGCACTCAGATTTCTAATTCTCTAACTGACTTCTCTTTTCTAATTCTTTTGACTGATACCTTCTGAGTGAGCTAATCCAACAGTTTATTCCACTTTGGACCCAGGTGAGTGAGGCTCGGCCTTTATGTTTGGGTAGCCTGAATATAAATTTGAATGGGAGGCCCTGGAGGCCCTCTACCAATGATAAATTTGGTAGATTTGTGTCTTTCAATAGACAGATGACCAGAGGAATGGAATAGAAAGTCCAGAAATCTAGCCAGGTACATACGGAAATCACTGGGTCAAAATAGACTTGTGACTAATGGCGCTCAGACAACCAGATGGCCACTTGGAAAGAGATCAGACCAGGTCTATAATCTGCACCACACGCAAGAATGAACTCCAGATGGTTCCGAGACCTAAGTGTAAAAAAAAAATGAAATGACAAGCATATGAAGACTTTATGGGTGAATACCTCTTAGGCTGGGGGTAGGAAAAAGTTTTAAAAATACGACTCAAAGGCAATAAAAGATGGATAAATTTGACTACATAAAAACGGTAAAATCTGACCCAAAAAATCACCATAAGGCCAAAGACAAATAAAAAAAACTGGAAAAAAGCCTGGCCGGGCGTGGCTCAGAGGTTGAGTGTCCACCTAGGACCCAGGCGATCAGGGTTCGAGTCCCGTCAGGGCACATGCCCAGGTTGCAGCTCGATTCCCAGTTGGGGGCGTGCAGGAGGCAGCCGGTCAAAGACTCTCTCATCATTGATGTTTTTCTCTCTCTCTCTCCCTCCCTTCCTCTCTCTGAAATCAATAAAGATATATTTTAAAAAACAAAAACAAAAAAAAAACTGGAAAAAATATTTGCCACATATATCATGGATTAAGGATTACTATCTTTAATATATAAATGACTCAGTCATGAGAGGAAATAAGACCAAAAACCCAATAGAAAAATGGGCGCAAACCATGAACAACTCCCTCAAAAAAAATACATAAGGAGCCTTTGACCATGTGAAACGTTCACCTTGACTCATAATAAGAGAGATACAAACTGAAGTTACTTTGAGATGCCGCTTTTTACTTATCAGATTGGCAGAATTTAAGAAGCTTGACAACATTCTGTTGTTGGCCAGTCTGTAGAAAAAACAAAGACGGGAACTTACGTCATAGCTGGTGGAAATGCAAATTGGTACCAGAGCTTTCTGGGGAGAGAGAGAGAGAGAAACATCAATGATGGGCCATTGATCAGCCGCCTCCCGCACGCCCCCGACTGGGGATCGAGCCACAGCTCGGGCCTGTGCCCTGACCGGGAATCGAACCCTGATCGCCTGGATCCCAGGTCAATGCTCAACTGCTGAGCCACGACCGGCCGCTCTATATAAACTTTTAAGATTTGGTGGGCAGGTGTGGAAATACATCATCCTTCGACCTCCCAAAGTGACCCTCCTAAGTAAGTTCCCTTACTCATTAAACCAGCGACCTACCAATCTAAAGTAGTCTGCCTCTTTTTTCAGTCTCTTCCTGCCCACCTTGCACGGAGAATGGGGGGTTGGGGGGTGGGGGGTTCAGATTACATCTGGGAAGCTCCAGAGAGGTTGCAACCCAACGCTGAAAAGAAATGAAGTCTCTTTATCTGGCATTTCTGATGTCGTTGTTCAGTAATCTGAAAGACCAGAAGCAAACCTCTGTCTTGACATGTGTTGGGGATGAAAGAATTTCCTCCAACCCTTCTAGGTTCTTTGGCGGGGCTAATAATTAAATTGAGGGAAGACTGATTAACAGTAGAAAAATAAATTTTTAATTTCGTACGTATGGGAGCCCCATGAAACACTGAGACCCAAGGGCAAATCCGGTAGTTGAGATGTCTGTGCCACCTGAGCTAAGGAATGGAACGGGGCCTGGGCTCCCGAGCGGAGGAGGGGAATTCACAGGGTGATAAGAAGAGCAGGTGTTTGGTAGTCAGATGTTTGCCCTGCCCTACAGATAAGTTATTCAGATGAAAGTTATTCCTGGTAATAGCTCTCCCTCTAAGCTAAGTCCCCATCTAAATTCTTTCAAGAAGTCAAAGTTTCTCTTGAGGCCTGGTTGGGCATGGCTCAGAGGTTGAGCATTGACCTAGGACCCAGGTGATCCGGGTTCGATTCCTGATCAGGGCACATGCCTGGGTTACGGGCTCGACCCCCAATTTGGGAATGCGCAGGAGGCAGCCGATCCATGACTCTCTCACCATTGATGTTTCTCTCTCTGTCTTCCTCTCCTTTCCTCTCTCTGAAATCAATAAAGGTATATTTGAAAAAAAAAAAAAAAAGCTTTAAAAAAAAAAGTTTCGCCCGGCCGGGCGTGGCTCAGCGGTTGAGCATCGACCTAGGATCCAGGCGATTGGGGTTCGATTCCCAGTCAGGGCACATGCCCGGGTTGCAGGCTCGATCAATGACTCTCTCATCATTGATGTTTCTATCTCTCTCTCTCTCTCTCTCTCCTTTCCTCTCTCTGAAATCAATAAAGATATATTAAAAAAAAAAAAAAAAGTTTCTCGAATCTGCTGGGTCTTGACTACCTCCGGCTCAAAATAACACACATACCAAAGTGGGTAGCATATTCTGTGCCCTTCATATGAACAGTGAACTACTGTAGGGGACACACCCAAATCCCTGTCATGGGTCAGGCTATTGGCTGACACCCGAGTCCTTCTGGAGGACCGCCCTTGGCTGATGGGAGCCCATCGCCCAGACGAGCTTGGGATACTCCACCTCACCCCTCACTCCCGGAAACCAGTGCCTCCCTGAAGGGGTGCAGAGGCCCTCCCCTTGCCTTAGGTCAGGCCAATTCTGTGGTGACACCTACACTTGGATCCCTAAGCCTAGACTTTACCTGAGACCTCGCCTTGTCTGTCCCTAAGCTCTCCCCCTCCCAGGTACTTCCCGGGAGAGCCCTCCTTCAGGAAACCACATGCCTGCAAATGCATGCGCCTTTCCCGGGGGGTCTCGGCCCCTCACGGCTGGCTTTAATTCCGGGGCTAAGCCTAACACACCTTTAACCAGGCGCCCCTTTCTCACACCCAGCCTCACCGTATTACCGAGTCATTTTTTCCTACGATAAAGACTGTCACCCAGGAATTTACATTTTGGGCTGGCTTTCTTGGAAACCTAGTTCTTTCATAAATCTGAAATAAAATCTTGTCAGGAACACACAGTTCAATGAGAGAAGTTTTCGTACTAAATAGCTCCCACTCTTTTCCTCGACCCAGTCCAGCTTGGACCAAGAGCCCCAAGTGTTTCCCACCAGGAGTGAACTTGTAAAAATTCAAAGCTTGGCCCCAAAAATAGAGTCTGTTACCATTTGGGGGAGCCACAGTGTGTCCGTTCAAGGGTGCAGCGTCGTGTATCTGTCACCAACCACAGCCCCTCCCTTCCTGCCTCCTTTCAGGGGTCATCGATCAGGTGAGCACGCGCTTCCTAACGGATCGGCCGTGAATCAGCACTGTCCCTTTCTCACATTCCCGGGGCCCTGTTTCTAAGTCGGCGGACTTGGAGAATTTAACAGGTTCAAGCACAGCTCCAGCACTGCCCACAACTTTCTGCCTGTCCACCTCTGTCCCACCCCGGAGCTTCTGGGTCAGCAGTTTTTCTTTTCGCTCTCTTTGTGGGGAGGAAGCCTTTTGGGATTCCTGAAGTTTGTGCAAACGAGAGTAGGTGACAGGGTGCAGAAGGAATCCCTGGGCCGAGAGTGCATTGTAGACACAGGGAGGGGTTAAGGAGTGGGACGGAAGCCTGTGCCAGTCACCGGAGGCCTGGCGTTTGCTCTGGGGAGGTTGGCGGCGGGCCGTGCTCCTCGCCAAGCAGTTCTCATCTGTCCTGTCCGTTGGTATGTACAGGAAAGGTCACATAAAGGGAAGGTTCACGTCAAACACCTGTGTTCCCAGGAGAGCCACACAGCGTACCAGGCCTGAGGCTGTATACTGTGTCCTCAAAATTGTTTGCCAATCCCTTTACATTAACACATGGAATTTTCTGGATTGTCATGTTCTGGGCAGGCACACACAGCAGCAGGGAACCAAGCAACAGAGGCCTTGCCCTAACCCTTCACACACACACACCAGCACCCACAAGACCTGAAAGCAAACAGCACCCCCAGGGTGACGCATGACACAGTTTCCACCGCGAGCTGAGCTTGGGCGCAGGGAAGAGCATGGCCCTGCACGCCCTCTCGTTTTGCGTAGGCACCACGCTCCTTCCAAACGACAGGCAAGCTCTGGGCACAGCCACGCCCTGTCGTGGATGGAGAATTCCTTCCCGGCAAGGGCATTGTCATTTGGATCTAACATTGCTGGTTGTTTTGGGGGCGTCACCAAACTGCAATGACTATCAGAATCTCAGAGTTAGAGGCAAAAGAAAGTTGTAAAAACACATCCAGGTGATAGGATGTGAGCCTGAAAGAGACGCTTGGCAAGACAGGTGTCTGGGGTGAGGGAACAGGTAGGTTTCTGACTTAGACAGACACCATTTGGACAACCCAGAGCAGTGTCATTAATCCCAGAGCTTGGCTGGGCGCGCAGACACAGGTCAGTCACCTCTCGCTGGGGGAGCTCAGGAATTTATAAACTCCCCCCCCCCGCAGCTCGCAGGACCCTCCTTCCCCTGCCGATTGCCCCCCAGCCTCCAGGGCTGGAAACTAGAAGGAGCCCAGTGTTGGGCTAATTCTCGCTCCCTTTTAAGGAACCTGCCAGCAGAAGCTTCTTTCTCCTTGGAATTCCAGAGGTTCCCCAGGAAAAGCCTAGATGCCCATCTTCTCAGAAAGAAGCCTACCGGGGTGTCTGGGTCCTGCTGATGGGCAAACCCAACTCTGTCAGAGCAGGAACATCTTTACCACTCACTTATTAATGAGTAATTCCCAACCTTCTCCTTGAGGCCTGTCCTCCAAGTCTCTTGTTTGTTTTATAATTTACATCTTAACTTTTTTTTTCCAGATGATTTGTACCAATCATCTGAATCTTCTTTGTTTCAGATTATCTAATATATTTTTTAATGTTTTTTATAAATTGATTTTAGAGACAGGAAGAGAGAAGGAGAGCGACAGAAACACGGATGAGAGAGAAACATCGCCCAGCTGCCTCCTGCAGGCTTCCCGCGGGGGATGAGCCCGGGGCCGGGCCGGTGCCCTGACCACGGAGGGAGGAGGCGGAGAGTCGGGGACCGTCCCCCACGCGCTCGGGAGCCCGGGGCCGGGCCTGTGCCCTGGCCACGGAGGGAGGAGGCGGAGAGTCGGGGACGGCCCCCCACGCGCTCGGGATCCCGAGGCCGGGCCTGTGCCCTGACCACGGAGGGAGGAGGCGGAGAGTCGGGGACCGTCCCCCACGCGCTCGGGAGCCCGGGGCCGGGCCGGTGCCCTGACCACGGAGGGAGGAGGCGGAGAGTCGGGGACGGTCCCCCACGCGCTCGGGAGCCCGGGGCCGGGCCGGTGCCCTGACCACGGAGGGAGGAGGCGGAGAGTCGGGGACCGTCCCCCACGCGCTCGGGAGCCCGGGGCCGGGCCGGTGCCCTGGCCACGGAGGGAGGAGGCGGAGAGTCGGGGACGGTCCCCCACGCGCTCGGGAGCCCAGCGCGCTGTGCCCTGGCCACGGAGGGAGGAGGCGGAGAGTCGGGGACGGCCCCCCACGCGCTCGGGAGCCCAGCGCGCTGTGCCCTGGCCACGGAGGGAGGAGGCGGAGAGTCGGGGACGGCCCCCCACGCGCTCGGGAGCCCAGCGCGCTGTGCCCTGGCCACGGAGGGAGGAGGCGGAGAGTCGGGGACGGCCCCCCACGCGCTCGGGAGCCCAGCGCGCTGTGCCCTGGCCACGGAGGGAGGAGGCGGAGAGTCGGGGACGGCCCCCCACACGCTCGGGAGCCCAGCGCGCTGTGCCCTGGCCACGGAGGGAGGAGGCGGAGAGTCGGGGACGGCCCCCCACGCGCTCGGGAGCCCAGCGCGCTGTGCCGTCCCCGGGCATCGGCTCTGCTGCCCTTGCTGGGGCTGCTCCCGAGGCGCCCAGCTGCCTCCTCCTCGGCCTTCCCGCCTCCTTCGTCTTATCCAGGGGCCACGCTCGGGGCGGGGCGGGGAGGAGGGTGGCGGCTGCAGCTCCCCCTCCGCCTCTTCCTCCCCAGCCTCCTCTCTGAAGCAAACCCGCAGCCAGGGAGGGCAGCAGGCGGGGCCTGGCAAGGACGCCTGGGCTCCGGGGTCCCTGGGAAGGAAGCAGGTAAGGACTTGTGTTTGGGGCGCGGGGACCGGCAGCAAGAGGGAGCCTGCCCGAGCGTGTGCCGTGGGGCAAGCGCAGCCCACGGCTCTCGGGAGGACGCAGCCAGGCGGCGGGAGGACGGGCAGGTCCGCGCGGTTCCAGGGCTGCGGTTAGCACTCCCGCACCACGCCCGTGGGCGCGCACACACAGCACAGGCGCGCACACAGGCACACACACAGGTGCACACACACACAGGCGCGCACACACAACACAGGCGCGCACACACACAACACAGGCGCGCACACACAGGCACACACACAGGTGCACACACAACACAGGCGCGCACACACAACACAGGCGCGCGCACACACAGGGGCGCGCACACACAGGCGCGCACACACAGGCACACACAGGTGCGCACACACAACACAGGCGCGCGCACACACAACACAGGCGCGCGCACACACAGGCGCGCACACACAGGCACACACACAGGCACGCACACACAGGCGCGCACACACAGGCACACACACAGGCACACACACAAGCGCACACACAGGCACACACACACAGGCACACACACACAGGCACGCACACACAGGCGCGCACACACAGGCACACACACAGGCACACACAGGCGCGCACACACACAGGTGCACACACAGGTACACACAGGCGCGCACACACAAGCACACATACAGACAAGCACACATACAGGCACGCACACAGGCGCGCACACAGGCGCGCACACACACAGGCGCGCACACACAGGCACGCACACAGGCGCGCACACACAGGCACACACAGGCACACACACAGGCACACACACAGGCACACACACAGGCGCGCGCGCACACACAGGCGCGCACACACAGGCACACACAGGCACACACACAGGCACACACACAGGCACACACACAGGCGCGCGCGCACACACAGGCGCGCACACACAGGCACACACAGGCACACACAGGCACACACACAGGCACACACACAGGCGCGCGACACACAGGCGTGCACACACAGGCGCGCACACGATTCCAATTAGGTCTGCAGTGGTACCGGGTTTTCTAACGTGACCCACTCGGGAAGACCCTTGGAGCTCTGACTCTGGAAAACCAAGGGCTCAGCAGCCGACAGCTGGGCCTCAGCATCTTGCCCTCAGCCGAAGCCGCGGGGCCTGTTCGGCTTCCGAGGCGTGTTCGGAAACCCGAGCATTTCCTGGCGGGTTTGCTCCTAAACCGAAACGCTGGTCAACAGGAGACGCTGGAAAACCGAGGCACCACTGCATTTGTTTTGAGTCCACCTGTCAGATGGTGCAGAAAGTTAAATAAGCGGTCCTGTGATTCGACAGCTCGGACTGTGTCCAAGCTCTTGTCACTGTAACTGTCCATTGGGGACAATACTGCTGTGTTGCTGCCACCAGGTACTATTTGCAAAAGGATTTGTACAAAATGTTTACAACAGACGCGTTCGTAATAGCTAGAAACTGGAAACAACCCAAACGTCCATCACTCAGAGAGTGGATTAAAAAATGCGGGGTATATTCATCTGGAGGAATGATAAATATTTACATTAAAAGGGAGCGGAGCGCTAATGCGCACGTACAGACACATGATGACATCTTCATGAAGTTTGAGAGCAATCAGAACTAATTTATATATATAAGAAACTAGAACAGTGGTTTTTACCTGGAATGGCACACTGTCTGGAAGGGTAATGAGGGAACATTTTGGGGTAACGGAACTGTCTATATTTTGCTAGGGTGTGGGTTACATGGGTACAGGCAAGTACCAGACTGCATTAAACTATCAACTAAGATCTGTGTACTTCACTGTCCATAAATTATTCCTCAATTGAAAAATAAAATAGGGGGTGGTAAAAAGCAGCCCCTGTGATTCACATTAACAGAGAAAGAGAAAATTAACATGATAATCTCAAATGAAGCAGGAAATGCATTTGACAACTTTCAACGCCTATTCATACTTTTTAGCAGATTAGGATGAGACGGGAGCTTCTTTAACCTGATAAAGAACAGCTGCCAAAAAAATTAGGTCAGCAATGATATCATTCAAAATGGCAAAATATTAAGAACTTTCCCCTGAGATTGGACAAAAGGTAAAGATGTCAGCTATCACCATGGCTATTCAACGTGACCTGGATGTCCTGTCCCTTCAATAAGGCAAATAAAAGACATAAAATGCACAAGGAATGGAAAGTCATTATTGTCTAGTGACATGATCACACACATAAAAATCCAAAATAATCTTGAAACTATTATAATGAGTTTGGCAAGATCTCTAGATACAAAGTCAATTAAACAAGCCATTGTGCTTCTCTGTGTCAGCAACAAACCGGTAAGGAATGAAAAATTTCAAACAACATTATTTTGAAAAACAAATGTTTCAAATAACATCAAAAGGCACCAAACAGGAACAAATCTAAGGGGAAATGTGCACACACATCTATACCAGAAACAATGAAACGAAAGACCCCAAGTAAATGCAAACAAATGAAAAAATAAATAAAGTGCATGTGGAAATGCAAAAGGCCAAGAGCAGCCAGGGCAATACTGAAGAAACGCCACAGGGCAGGAGGCCTGACCCCACCAGATGCCCAGATGTTTACCCAGCAATGCTAATTAGGGTGACGTGGTGCTGGCCCAGAATAGACCGACCAAAGTCACGGAGCCCAGACAGGATGGAGAAAACAGGACTTGCTGCCAGCGGAACTGCCCTGAAAGAATGCCCAGGAGAAATTCTTCAGACAGAAAGGAAAGGATCGTAGGAGACTTGGAGCACTGGAACAAAGGCAGCCCGCTGGGAAGAGTCCAGCTCTGGGTAAATGGAATAGATTCCTTTCTCCTCTTGAGCTTTCTCATTTATGTTTGATGGTTAAAACAAAACGTGTAACACCGTCTGATGTGGTTCTAAATGTATGTAAAGTAAATATTTGAGATAATTGGGAGCATTCGAGGTCTTGCTCCCAAGCATATGTCGTCAGCTTGGCTCAAAAACACTCTTATAAAAGTTTAAAAAAAAAGAAAGAAAGAGAGAGGGAGGGAGAAATATTTAAGGCAATTGTATTATAATGGTGGAGACTAAAGGGACCTAAACAGAGGTGAGGTTTGTACATTTGTACAAACTGGTAAAGGGTGCGAGGCATAGATTGTGACGAGTTACCCATAGATAACATAATGCCTAGAGCAAGCACTTAAAAAGTTGGACAAAGACACAGACTTGAAAACACTACAAATCAAAAGAGAATGCTGAAATTAAAACAACCCACAGGAAGGCAGGAGAAAGGTGACAGCAGGGCAGGTGGGGGGTGGGGGGCATGGAGAAGGACACCAGTGTGAGAACAGCGTGCATAGTGAGACCTCCGAGAAAGGAGGTGGCGCTGTCTCGGAAAACATAAGGCAGGAATATCACTAGAGCAGAAGGCAAGGTCCAGACCATGGCCAGCCTTGAACGAGAAGCGTGAGAGCTTAGGCTTGTTCCGCAGGCACTGGGCCTGAGGACACAATGCAACCTGTACATTCCCCGCGAGGATTTTGTTTTTCAAAATCAGAGGTCCCCAGCCACTGTCCTCCTGCTATTTCCTCTTGTACAGAGTCAACACTTTCAAGTCTTCCAGCTGAGCCTTTTGGCACTTATCTCCATACTTTTTTTTTTTTGGTAATCCTCACCCAAGGATACTTTTCCCATTGCTTTTCAGAGAGAGTGCAAGGGAGAGGGAGAGAGAGAGACAAATCGACTAGTTGCCTCCCGCATGGGCCCCAACCAGGGCCAGGGATTGAGCCTGCAGCTGAGGTACATGCCCTTGACCAGAATCGAACCCAGGACCCTTCAGCCCATGGGTTGACACTCTAACCACTGAGCCAAACCAGCTAGGGCTACCTCCACACTTTTGATTTTAGGCATTACCTACTGACATCCCACATGTGTGGAAGTTAACCTTCTTAAACAGATTTTCAGTTATTCCAGGTCTTGGCTACCTACCCAACACCTGCCCCACCACACACATGCACATTTCCTGCCTCCCAATTTAATCATAGCATTATTTAGGTTATTTCAGGATTCAGTGTTCACATTATTACAGTTACGTAGATGCTAGCCACAACTGGGCCATGTAGTAAACTATAATTACTTTTCCTGCACAATGTCCCCCTACCTTGTCCCAGCATTGACCTTGTTATGTTTGGGGTTTGCTTTGTTTTCTATATAGTCACCACAAATTTTATCTCAAATTTTCTGCCAGTTGCCTAACTGTCCACTCAAAGTGTTGATTCTTGCCAGGGATTTTATCTGTTTCATTATTTTGAGAAAGAAATCGTTCCCTGAGCTTCTGACCTCCTGCAGTCTGGCCTGGTTGTCCTCCTCGCTTGGCCCATGTTTCCACTATCGTCCCAGCAACTCTTTTCTGTGTTGAGTCTCCTTTATTTACCCTATACCTTCTTTTTCCTAGTTTATACTCTCATTTTGGTGGAGCAAGTCCTCAGGAAGCTTCCTTTAGAAAAGAAGTAGAAGAAAGGAAAAGTGTTAAAAGACATTAATGCTGAAAAAGCCTATTCCTCCATTGCATGGATAGTTTGGCTAGGTATGGAATTCTGGATTAAAATTTGTTTTCTGTGAGAGTTTTTAAGACATTGCTCCATTGCTTTCTGGCCTCTACTTTTGCCTTTGAGAAAGTCAGGGTGATTTTTTTTATTTTTATTTTTTTATGTAACCTGTTTTTCTTTTTCTGGAATCTTGTCAAAACTTCTCTGGCCATTGTGGGCCCTTTCATGCTGGAAACTCATGTTCTTCAATGCTGGGAAATTTTATGGAATTATTTTCATTGATGATTTGTACCTTCCTATTTTTCTCTTTCTTTCTGGAACTCTTATTATGTGGTTGTGCCTCCTACATTTACCCTATAATTTTTCTCAATTTTTCTATCCATTTATCTCCATTGCCCTCGTTTCTGGAAGCATTTAGTATCCACATATTCCTTTACCCTGCCTGACGTCATTAACATACCACATGTTCAATGCTGCCTGGTATCCTCCAGACCAAGCAAGACTCCATGGAACTCTCCAGTGGGAAAAACCTCTGGTCTTTTGCCAGGGTTGGGAGGGGCAGTCAAGTGGCTGAAGAGTATGTAGAAGTGAATCATCTTAAACAGCTTTCTACCTGTCCTTATTATAGTTAACCCCTCATTTCATTTCCAAAATGCCACATTCCTAACCCTTTCAAAGTCTCTATAGTAAAAATTGATTTGGTTCTTGGCTTCTCACTACAAGTTGAGTATTCAGCTATCTTGAGATATTAAATCCGTTAGCTTCTGCTTTCAATTTCTGGAATTGTGTTATGGTCTTCAGTCCTCTCCTCCCTGACTTTGTGGGTTTATGCTTTTAAAAATCCCTTTATTAGCATCTTAGTGGGGTTTCAGGAGGGGATATAATTGGATGCATGTGTTCAGTCTGTCATCTTCATCCAGAAGTCTACGAGGAATGTTCAGTTCAGTGTTTTTAGTTTAATGACATTCTTTTAAAAGTTTCCTATAAGCCTTCTTGGTCATCTGGGCCCTTATAAGCAAGTATCACCGTGTGGTCTCAGTGCCCACATTTGTACTTATGATTGTTTAAATGGTCATACTTTGACTTCTAACACAACACTTCTCAAACTGGAGGGCAGGGCTCTCCTTTACGTGTGTTCTCACGCTTGAGAACTTACTGTCAGTGATCTGGACCCATAAAAAATTTTCAAACAGAGGAGAGAAACGGGCAGGTGTCTCCACCTTCTGTAAATTACAGTGGCAGTTAGCCGAGTGAAAGTGAACTTGGAAGGACGAAAGGGCAGACAGGGAGGTGAATTAGGAGACAGTTGTACTGCAAGTGGGTACAGCCACCTGTATGTAGTATGGGTGGAGAGATGAACATAGATTTGAAAAGTATTTAGGACTAAGATGGCAAATGGGTTCAATATGGATTCCAAACTAATAAAAAAAGTTTCTTGGAACAGTTTTAAGTACCATAGATTTTTTAAAATTTTAATCAATATGATTTACTTTAAAATAGTTAGTGAATTATAATTAAGACAATATTATGGCAGCACAATTGAGATTAATGATAAAATCATTTTAAGTTTTGTAATTTTAACACTTTTGTTTCCTATTGTTACCAAGACCAATTATAACTGCGCAAAACTTTATCAGTTGCACTGGATAATAAAAGTGGGCAAATAAATTATCTACTGTCAAAACTAGTTTCTCATTTCTGACAAATATCATTTATCTTTTTAAGAAACTGACATTTGTAAGAGGCTGAAAAAAAACCCTCCCAATAATAGGTCTGTAGACAAAAGTATTAAAAAATCCTTTTAAATCTTGAAAAGCTTTGGGCTTTAATTGTTTGAATGACAAGCACTAATCCCTACTCTGCCAGATCCAGAACATCCCAGCTGAAATTCAAAATTCAGTCATCAACTGTGTTTTCTTTTTGCAAGCTCAGTTTCTACTCAGCTTCAATTCAATGCATAAATTTGTCTTCTTACAAATTCCTGAAATACAACTGGAACAATCTTCATCATGGCTTTTTTTCCCTCCATAAAATAATTAATCATCTAAGAATGGTTTTGATTGAAATGACAAAACCAGCCTGTGATATATAATTATAGCATCTAATAAATTTTGGTTAGGAACTTGCTTGAAATTCATGCCATTTCATATAGCAAGAAATACATGGATTTTAGTAAAAAATATATTCTTTACAAAGATGCTTACACAAGATTGTTTCAGAACATGGGACAATTGAGGTTTTCATTCCTCAATGTTGTGAAAGCGATAATCCACCTAAGTGAAAAATATTTACGTATGCTTTTCGAGATTTTAATTCAACTTGATGACAAACTTATATTTCTAAGAAAATCACACATAGACAAAGAAATAAACTTAACTACGTGATGGAAAATTTCAAACGCACACAACGCACATATACAAACGTATTCAGAGTAAAAAGAATAGAGTAATGAGCTGCCATTCGCAGCTCCTATCAATAATAATCTGTGCAATTATTAATATGACATAATAAAGACCAACTCTTCGCCAGTCTTGTCTTGCTGTGGTCCCCGCCACTCCCCGCTTATAGCCCAGACTTGATTATTTTAAGCACATCACATGTATCATATTGTTCCACCTGTAAATACTTCGGTGTGTATTACTAACAGGTACGGCCTCCTTAAAATAACCACAGTACTATTATCGCCCCTCATAAAGCTAATACTTCCTTAGCTTCACCAAATATCCAGTTTGTACTCAAATTCCCCCGATTCCAGCGATAGCCTCGGAAGACAAGCGACAGTGCAGCCCCGTGAGGTTAGAACGGCCTGGGAGCTCGGCAGACCCTCTCTCGGGTGACTCTGGGAGCACTGCGAACAGACAACCATTTAAAGAATCGGGAAATGGTCCTCAGGGCAGAGAGCAGATGAAGAAACATCTGGTCCAGAAAATCCACTAGAAGTTCATAAGAATCTGTGGTGTTTGAGCCGAAACTGCTCCCTCTCCCCCCACTCCCAGCTCAGTGAGAAAGCTCTCCGATGGAGATGGTGCCCCCCAGAGCACAGGGCCCCTCCCCGAGCACCCTGTAAGGGTGTCTTCCTGGCCAGGGAGCATTCCTCCTCCTTCCCCAGTTACCTGTGGCTGAGGCCAAGTTCTGGACAACTGTGGCCACAGATGGGGACTCCTCTTTCCTGCTCAGCCCTCGTAACAGAGGCTTGATGTCACATTGATACTGAGGCCTGGGTCATCCCTGCCCTGGCTTAGAAAGATGGAGGTTCCATGCTAGGAGAGGTAAGCCAAGAAGAGCTGAGGCTACTGCCTCCACCCACCATCTGCTGGACTCCTGAACATGGGTGTCATTCCGAGAGAAGCGCACCATTGTCCCCACCTCAGCTCCAGAGCCCAGGATCAGACATTCAGCCCAGGGGCCAACGCAGACTGTAACACAGAGAGGTGCTAATCTCCTCCCCAAGTCAAGCCTGAAGGTGTTCCCAAACACAGCGAAGGCACTGGGAAGAGTTTGCAGGGGAGACAGGGAAAGGGACTGGGAGGAGCTGTACCTTCAAAGGAGCTTGAGTCTGTAGAGCTATTTATGCCCCAGGGCATTTTTGTAAAGGGAGCAATCAGCAGGCACTGAAAGGAGCTTAAAAGCTGGGAGTGGTCAGGGAAAGAGATGGAGAGAGCCCAGGCCATATCACTGCCATCCCAGGTAACAGTGGACACACCCAAACTGCCCATCCCTGCAGAGCAACGTCAGGGATCTAACATTTCAGAGAAGTGGAGGGTGGGGGTGTCACGAAAACATGCCAGCCAGTCACCAAACAAACAAGCAAATAACAAGCCTGGGGGTGCGGGGAGGGGGTTACCAGTACTCAGAATTGCTACAATATATTATCTAAAACGTTCCATTTCTAACAAAAATTTATGAGACAAGACAAGAAGCAGGAAAGCATGGCTTTTACCCTTGAAAATGCTTACTCCATTGGTAATGATGAAGGCCCCTGGTGGCCTCGGTGGGGACAGTTTCAGCGACACGAGTAGGTAAAGAAACCAGATAACAGAGAGGAACGGAGGCAGCATGGACTTCCTCTACCAAGAACTCCGATGAAAAGAAAACAGAGTAGCTAAGAGGGGGGCCAGCTCAACAGAGGTTGCCGCTGGACTTGGTTTTCCTTGTTAGGATGAGCTATCTGGGGCATGTTCACAGGCTGGGGTTAGGATCTGGTGGAAGGGGAGGGAAAGGCCCCCAAGCAAGGCCCGAAGAGGCAGGAGGTAAGAGGACATGACAGAGAGGCTGGCTTTCCTCAGAGGAGAGCCTGGAGCGATGCGGGTAAATACGCGTGGACAAGCTGGGAGACCATTCTCACATTTCTGGGTCCGTCACATTTCTGCACACGTCATGGGCAGAGGCACTAACTGTCCTTTCGTTCCAGGCTATGTTTTTAGAATGTTGGTAATGCAGACAGTCTTGGGAGATGAAGACAGTGTCCTCCTCTGGAGCAGAGTGAAGATTTTCTTACTGTCCAGTATAGTAAGATAAGGGCAGGGTTGTTGGCAGCCCACTATAAAAAGTTCGGGTTCCCTTTGTCCAGGGCTCCTCAGTTGTGTAGCGGACCCACTGTGCAGCCATTCCTGGGCCCCTCTGCCTCACCCTCAAGGTCATGCAACCCAGCTCCCTGCTATGCCAATAAAGTCTTTTGTCTCTGACCCAGGAGTCTTGTGTCTTCTGTCAGCATCTGTGCAACTGTTGGGCAGCGTGGCCCCTGGAGCTACACACAAGGAAAAGTCTAGTGTGGAGAGCCCAGCTGAAGGTGAATGCGTAGTGGTCCTGCTCTCTGGAATGAGACACTTGCCAGCTAGTCTCAGCCAGGCCACACGCAGGACAGTGCACCACACACATAGATCAGAGCAGGAACCCAGGTCCGAGTTCTGCTGGGCAGAAACCCAAGAGAATCTGGGTTACCATGAAAGAGAAGCTCCAATTAGGACCCAGGGGGGCATGCCTGGGTAGCAAAGAAAGCTTTAGGGACAGGGCTGATATGCTGGGACACAGTGGAGGGGTGGAGAGGCTGGAGGGCCTGTGAGGCTGCAGAGCAGGGGTGAGAACTCCAGGTGGGTGGATAGGAGGCTTTGGTCTGAGCAGAACTGCCATTTAGACACTAGAGGTGAACCAGATTTGGGGGGTGGGGAGTCAACCAACACACAGGCGGAGAGCACTCTCCCCACTTGAAGCTGGAGTCCAGGCAGGTGGAGGCTGGGCTGCGGTGGGGGCATTGTTTGTAAGAAAAGTTGAAGAAATTAATAGCAAGTCCCCTTTCCTTCATGAAGTAGTTGGGGCATTTTCTGAGAGCGAGGGGTAGGCGTGGGCTTTGGGGGCTCAGAGAGAGGAGGTGATGTTTTACTAGCCCCAGGAAATGGGAGAAGGCGCTGATCAGGGATAAATAACATCTACGGGGATTCGGACTGACAGCTGTAAAGACTTAAGTATGGAAAACAGGAAAACGTCAGTTCTAAGCAGGGCTCATCAGCAGGGCAGCAAGGGGAGGCATTTTTTTAAATGATGAGAACTGAGAGACTAAAGGCCCCATTCCTGGCCCCAGGCACGGCCGCAGGAAGCTTTGCAGGAGGCCTTGCGATTGGACAGGCAGACCTGCCCCCCCACAGGTGAGAGCAGGAAGCAGGTGGAAGGGGGACCAGGTCCCTCTGGGTCCCTGCGGTTCCCGACAGTCGGGGCGCTGGCGTATTTCACAGGTGTTTGAGGGCTAAGGCGGGGAACACTGCGCGCTGGAGAGGGGCCGTCTCACCTACGTGCCGCGCACTACCGGGGGGGCTCCCCACTCTGCCGGGAGACAGCGGAGCCCCGCCAGACCGCTCAGGCGCTCCCTTTGCTGCCGGGACCCGCAGGCTGGCCTCGGTTCGCCAAGGGAATGCCCTGCGTTCAGCACAGTCACCAAGCGAGTGGGCGAACCGCCTCGGCTCCCCGGCGCGCCGCATCCCCAGGCCCCCCACTGCTGGGGCTCCGCGGGGCGCCCGCCCGCTCAGCCGTCCGGGTGAACCGGCTCCCTCCTCGCACCCGAATTCTGGAAGGGCCCGAGGTGCCACAGCGACCACCCCTGAGCGTCCTCTCGAGACGTGGGGCCCCGGCCTCGGGCAGTCGGGAGCCACGGGTGGGGCCCGGGCCTGGAGCACGCGCACGGCCTCCGGGGCAGGTGCGGCGTTCACCGCGCCCGCAGCCCCCACGCCCTCCCCGGACGGTTCGGTTCGGGGAAAGCGCCCGGCGCAGCCCCAGGCTCAGGGCGTCCGGGCCGGACACGGGCGGGAGCGCAACCGGGTGCGTCCTGTCCAAGTGCCTCGGGGAGCGCGCAGCTCCGGGCGGGGCGACACTCCCACCTCCGCGGCCCTCCGATTGTGGGGCTTCCGGCGGCCGGGCCGCGGCGGGGAGGTGCCGGAGACGCGAGGGCAGGGCAGGGCCGGGCTGGGCAGGGCGGCCTCCTCTGGGAGGCCCGCCCCGCTCCCCGGCCCGTCCCATCGGCAGACCCGGAGCCGCCGGCGGGGCCGCATGGGGCTCCTGCGCGGCCCCCTCTTCTGGCGGCTGCTCCTGCTGGCGGCCGCCAGCTCGGGGATCCTCTTGACCCTGCTCTCCTCGGCGGGGAAGCCGCGCCCGGGGCCCCAGTCCGGAGCCAGGTAGGGGCTGCCGCGCGGCGCCAAACGCGGAGGGCGCAGGGGACCGGCCGCCAGGGCGCGCGGCGCAGGGGCCCCGGGCCGCCCCTTGGGGGTGACTCCCCGCGGGGGCTCCGGCTGCGGCCCTTTGCGCCCAGAGCCTCCGCTCGGGCGCTAAACGCACGCAGCCGGGGGACCCTACAGCCCCCGCCCGGGTCCGAGAGGAGCCTCGCTCGCCCCAGGCGCACGGGACCTGCGGACCAAGTCCCTCCGCCCTGATTGGAAACACTCTCTCTAGTCCAGATTTGGCCGGGCCATCCGAGTCCGATCAAAACAATCCTGTTTTTGTTGCTAACTCTCCCTCGGTAGCGTTACCCTTTTCGGACTCTACTTTTGGGGCAGGGACCCGAGTCTTCCGGTTCCAACGCTGGGGGCTCCCCGGCGCGGCGGCGGGGCGCCGACGCGGCGCCGTTCCCGCTGGCTCCGTCTCTGCCCCCCCGCGCGGCTTCCTCTCGCCTGGCGCTCGGTTCGCTGTTTGTTTGATAAGCGCCATCTGGGCCCCACCCGACGGAGAGGCGACTGCCTGGGGACCGGCGCCGAGCTTGGGCTCCCTTCGGGGTTGGCTCTCCGCGCCCCTCCCGAGCTCTGCGCCCTCCCGCTCGCCCGGGGCGCCTTCCTTAGGTGTGTGCCCCACGAGGGGAAACCCGAGAGCCCGCCTTGGGTAGGTGATGGTTGCATTTCCAAGAGGCCTCACGAGGGTCTAGCTTTGCTTCTGGTCAGAGCCGCCCCCCCCCCCCCGAGCCTGGATCTGGGAGGCCGCGGGGTGGCCCACAGCCCCCGGGGGGGCCTCTGGAACCTGTCCCTTCCTCATAAACTCCGCTCCAGGTATAGTGGCCCTGGATGGAAAGCAAAGTCAGTGTCTGCTCTCAGGGGAACAAGTTCAGGGGGCACCCAACTTTGCAAAACAAGTAAGCTTGCAAATGACTGAGCGGGGCCCCTTTAGAAGGAAGGGTGCTCTAACCAGCGGGGGAGGTGGTGGGATCTCCTGGCCTGAACCCGCTTAAGGAAGAGGGCTGGAAAGGGTGGAGGGTATTGAGAAAGGGGATCCTCGTGAATTGTATGTAACGATGTTTTAAACACAGGTAAACGTCCTTTTGAGAGTATCCAATATGACTTTAAGTAGGAGGTTTGTTGAACATCCAGTATAGCGCAACAAAGCTTTTTTAAAAAAGATCTTTCTTTTCTTTTTTTTTAAAAAAAATCTAGTACAACTCAAGAACCTGTCCATTTTCTTGGTGTTTCCCTGACTTTCTGTGCTGTAGCTAAATCGCAGGGGGCAGGCCGGGACTTGGCCTGCTGGGGGTGGCAGGGGGGGAGGTGGGATGGCATTCTGGGAGGGGAGGGCTGGCTGTGGGACCTCCCCAACTGCGGGCTGGAAATGGGCCTGCCTGGCTGCGGTGGAGAGGTCAGGGGACAAGGGCTCTGCGGCCAGGTCTCCCGTCCAAGATGGGAGTCTCTCAGTGTCGGTTTTTACTCACAGAAGAATCTGGATCCGTGGTTCTCAGGCATGAGGATTTCTAGACTTGTAAAACAAACAACAAAAGCTGGCCCTGGCCTGTGTGGCTCAGTTGGTTGAGCATAGGTCCCGTGCACCAAAAGGTCGCCGGTCCGATTCCCAGTCAGGGCACATGCCCAGGTTACGGGTTTCAGACTGGAGGCAACCCACTGATGTTTCTCTCTCTATCTCTCACTCAAATCAATTTAAAAAACAGATACTAAAAAGGGACTTAAAAAAAAAGTTTTCTTTACGAAGGAGGGGTAAGGATAGATATAGGGACCAGTTACCATCCATTGTCGACACTATTTTGTAAAAGAAAGGACATTTTAGAGCCAAGAATTCCTAAGAATTTGATCTGAGTCGAGTAAATTTCGTTTTATGAAACATGCACTGCATTTGCCTTCCTAATTTCTCCTGGCCTGGGGAAGCTTCCCAGAGGGGCTCAGGGGGGCTGGCCCTTCCTTCGCTCTTTCCCTCACTGCTGCCCGACTCCCCAGACAGGTGTCTGGAAGCCCTGGGAGTCCTGAGAGCAGCAGGGGACTGGGAGGAGTCCCTGACGACTGAGGGTGCCCTAGAGAGGAGCAGGCCTCCCTGAGACTAGGGGAGTTCAGGGCAGCAAAACTGAATTGGGGGGAGTTCCCATCACCTCCCCGGAGACTCTCTTCCTCCTGCCTCCATCCTGCCCTGCTCAGCAGGTTCTCTGTCAGGCTCTCAAGTCAGGCTGCAGGTTAGAACCACCTGGAAGGGGCCCAGACCAATCAGATCAGAATCTCAGGGATGGCGCCTGGGCCTGGGCCTGGGCGGTTTTTCAAAAGCTCCCTGCGGTTTCTAGGCTGAGTGATATGTCCCAGTTCCTCCTCAGAGGGGGTCCTGCTGTGCTCAGGGACAGGAACTACAGGGCGGTGTGGGTGGACAAGTGACCAGCTCTTTCTGCCCCGCCCGGTCCCCCTTACCCCCCAGGGTCCTACAGAAACCTGAACGGGAGGCAGCTCACGGGCTTCCCTGTGACTCAGCACCGAGAAGCAAATAACAAGAGGCCTTTGTTTTACCTGCACACTGCCCATCCCTGAGCTCCCCACCGGTTCCCTTGTGGCTGTGGGGAGACGGCAGGAGTCTGGGAGAAGACTGACACCCTTTCCAATGGGCAAGGGCCCCTCTTCCTTCCTTCTTTTCAGGTTGCCCTTTGCCCTGACATAGGGGCTACCTGGGAGGAGGGGGTGGGGCAGTAATATTAGCCCCTTACCTCCCTGCAGAAGGGACACTGTCACAGAGGCTGTCACAAAGAAGTCCTTTCACCTTCCTTAGGTAGCCACAGCTAACATTTCGTTAGAGGACACTTGTTGTGTGAGATAGCACAGATCCTGTTTGAACCTTGCAACAATGGTGTGATACGTGATCATGGTTATCCCTGCTGTCCAAATGCACACTCAGCTTCTGAGTTTAGTAACTTCCTGGGGTCATGGGCTACAAAGCCAGGGCGTCAGCTTCAGACCCATGCCCTTTACCTGGACCCTGAGGGCAGGAGCCAGGGTGATCCAGCCACAGTGAAGGGGGCCCAAGTCACCCTGGGGCTGGGGCACAATGCCTGCTCTGAGGCCTTGGCAGGGAAACCCCTTGTATGGTCACAGTTCCAGGGCGCAGGCGAGCTTTCCTATTTCCATCTTTTAACCACTGTGCCTATAAACTCCACTTTTCTGCCACTTGCCAAGGGGGTTCTTGATTTCTGGGTTTATACAGCTTGTCAGAACATAATTATGTGACAGTCTTTTGTGTCTAAAGAGAGAGGGATGGGCAAGAATCAGAGCCTAGAAATAGGATCAAAGGAACGGACGCCTTTGACCCTGCCAGACTTTGTCAGGCCCTGGAGCTAACGGAGTCAGACAGAAGGGTCTGAGGGCGGTCAGACCCCTGCTTGACCTGTGCCTTCCCCCCCAGGAACATCACGGCATCTCACACATTCTCTGGGCCCAAGGCTGCGGATTCCGGGACAAGAAAGGTACTGTGGTCGACTACTCTGTACTTCTGAGCATCCTCACGTTAGGGGGTGGAGGGGAAAGGAAAAAGCAAACAAAGGGGGGCATTCTCACGAGACTGCTGTGCAGGAGCTCTTTGGACCCCTAACCCTCAGAAGGAAGCAAACCGCTAAGCAGCCAGCCATCGGGGCTCCTCAGACCTGGCCACCAGGGTTCTCTGCACCCCAGTAGAGGAGCATGGATCAGTATGTTCCCTGGGGTACAGCCAGTTGAACGTTTCTTGGAAGTCCTGCGATTTATCTTTAAAAGGCTTGTGAATCTGACATTCAACTCCCCAAAATGTCTTCTTACTACAAAAGTCACATTTAAACCGCTTGCCATAGAGTAGACACCAAACCCTGGGAAGATGATCCGTGTTTGCCCTGAGGATTTGAGAACCTTCCAGGTCCTGCTCCATAGCTAAGAGTCGGTGGTGACCGTGGGCCGAGGTGCCACCTCCAGCACGTTCCCTGTGTCTCAGACATAAGCCTCATGGCCACCCTATTGGGTAGCTTTGACAGTTGAGCATAATGAGGCGCCTTGCTCAGGGTCACTCAGGGAGAAGAGGTGGCATTGGGGTCTGACCCCAGCGCCTGGCTCTGAACCACTGAGCAGCAGAGCCAGGAGGACAAGTGTCCTCGAGCGTCTCAGGAGTGCTTGGCCAGGACATCTTCACATTCCTCAAGTCCTTCCCGCCTGAGCTACTGGATGCTAAATGACATAAATTCCTACCTGGTTTAAAAAAAGGACTTGAGGTAGCTTTTAGGTACATATAACAAGGCAAAAACATAAAATGGAATAAAATAAACAAGTGAAGGAAAATAAGATGTCAGATAAGTGCACGAAAAATGTTCCCCAAGACATAAGACAGGCCATACATATATCTGGCTCTGAGCTTCTTGGTGGCCACAGTGAAGAAAGAAACTGTGCCACCAGGCCCATGAGATAAATGCCAGCCAGAAGGCCAAGTGAAGCACCACCTTTCCTGACGCAAAGACCTGGAGATTTTTCTCCTGGAGCCTCGTCAAGAAGTCCCTGGAAAGCATGATAAACTAAATAGTAGTGAAACTTACTACGGGTATGTTCTGCTAGAACGCCTGCTATAAAAACAGGAATTTGCAAGGTTCCAGCAATTTTCAAAGTTCCAACATCAGTCTCAACAAGACAGGTATCTTAGCAAACAGTTTGAGCATCGCACACACTTTGTGTTTGCTGCTGAGTGACCTGTCAGCGAGAATGCTGGCTGAAGTGCCAAGAACCGGCCCAGGCGAAGGGAGCCCCCTAGGGATACAGAAACCGGTGCACGCCCACTTTCCCAGCGAGCTGCCACCCTCCCGACACCCGCTTCCACAGGGCGCGGCCCGGGCCAGGAGCACTTCTGTGCAGAACCACCGGATGTGTAAAGAACGGTGCTCCCGTCTTCCTCGGGCTCCCCTTGCTGCGTCACTGACCAAGTTTCTGAGCGCCGTCCCACTAACCCCGTTTTCCCAAAAGCCCTGGGGCTTGGATGGCAGTTCTGCACAGTGGGGTGATTTTTAGGAACTTCTATGTCACATGATAGAAAAAAAGCACACGCAGCTCTCCCCTGCCTTGTACTTTCATAAAACCAGCACCTTAAAAAAGACGCCTCTTGAGTGGTGAGCGCAGCCCCACCTGCCCAACACAGGGCCTGGGCCCAGGCCCAGATGGCGTGGGATTCTGGGGGAGGAGGGGTTGCAGGCGGGTGGGGCGGGGTCCGTTCAGTACTCACCTTCCTTCAAGGCCCCTGCCTGCAGAGGCATTGCAAGGTTTCCTAGGGCTGTTGAACAAATGACCAAAACTAGGTGGCTTAAAACAAGAGGCATTTATCTCGCACAGTTCTGGAGGCCAGAAGTCTGAAATCAAGGCGTGGGCAGGACCCTCCCTGGCCGCTTCCACCTTCTGGGGCCTCCAGGCATCCCTTGGCTTGTAGCTGCACCACTCAATCTCTGCCTATCATCACGTGGCCTCCTTATAAAGACACTGAATGTAGGGCCCACCTGAATGCAGGATGACCTCATTTTAACAGCTTACATCTGCAAAGGCCCTATTTCCAAGTAAGGTCGAATTCCGAGGTTCTGGGCAGACGGGAACTTTGGGAAGACACTATTCAACCCAGTCTAGGCAGCGACTGGAAGACAGACACTCACGCTCCCCCTGGCCGCCCTTCCTCTCGAGCCCCACAGTGAAGACTGCCAGAGCTTCCCTGGATAAATCACAGGACTCGGATCCAGGCCAGTCATTCCAAAGCCCAGGCTGGACCACCTCCTGCAAAGGGCAGGCAGGTCATACCCATGGGGGGGAGATGCCCCAGAGTTTCTCCAGGGGTGAGGTGCAAGAGCAGGAGGCCAGAGCCATCAGGCCACAGAGATGTGGTGTCCAGGAGGAGAGCTGGGCAGGGCAAATCCAGAAAGCTCTCTGATCAAGTCTGGAGGAGGGAAGGCAGCTCTTCCCTACCAGCTCTCCAGTGGGGTCTTCAAGCTCCTGGGAAGACTCCCACCCATCCCCACCCCACCCCCTCCCCCCGAGCTCAGCCCTCTTCTTCTTCTCACCCACAGCGTGGGCCCTGCAGACACCCCCTTGCTCAGACCATTCAGCGGCACCCTCACTTCCGGGCTCTGTTCAACTTCTCCAAGCCAGTGCTGCTGTCTGGGGGCCTCTTCTCCCAGGAGCTCTGGGACAGCCTGAGCCAGCGCAAAGCCCCCTATGGCTGGCAGGGGCTCTCCCGCCAAGGTAACCGCAATCGCTGCTGCCCCTCGCTCAGTCGTCTGGCCTTGGCTGGTCCCTTCCTCTTGCTTTTGGCCCTGATGCAAGCCAGACCCCCCTGCCCTCAGTGCGGTGACGTGGGACCCCCCATGTTCCTTCCTCTCAGGAGGGCCTCAGGGCTCTACCCCCAAGCTGTGAGACCCCTGCATTATTTTCCTGCCCCCACAAGCACCACTGCGTCAGCAAGAGGGTCCTGCCTGCCCTCTTCCCCCCACCAGCAGCTCTCACAACCCTGGGGCCTCCCTGGCATAAAAAACTGAGGAGCCAGTGTCCAAGGTGGCCAAGGACAGGGGCTGGGGGCCGCAGGCAGCTTGCTGACCTTTGCTGCAGTGGGAAACCGTCCAAACCCCTCCCGGTCAACTTTGCCCCCACCCTTGCAGGGCTCGGATTATTTCCTTCTGGAATAGTCTCCAGAAGGCCAGTTATTTGAGTTCTTGAGGCACTGCAGGCACAGCCAAACCCTGTCCCTCACTGCCCCCTTTTCCCTTCTCATGACCCCACTGACATTACTTTCTTTTTTAAAAAAAAAAAGTCTTTATTGATTTCAGAGAGGAAGGGAGAGGGAGAGAGAAACATCAATGATGAGAGAGTCATTGATCGGCTGCCTCCTGCATGCCCCCTACTGGGGATGGAGCCTGCAACCCACATGTGCCCTGACTGGGAATCGAACCGCGATCTCCTGGATCATAGATTGATGCTCAACCGCTGAGCCACAACAGTTTGGCCCCACTGACATTTCATTTCCCTCCCACCCTCTGTGCCTCTTGGGAGGGGCTGGGGTCCCTGATGACAGCCCTCTGCATAAAATCCCACCTGTCTCCCACCCACAGACATTGTCTCCACCCTGAGCCTTCTGAACAGCTCCGAGAACGCCCAGCTGCTCAGCTCCCGGGAGCTGCCCAGGGACTGTGTCCGGTGTGCCGTGGTGGGTAATGGAGGCATTCTGAACGGTTCCCGTCAGGGCCTGAACATCGACGCCCATGACTATGTGTTCAGGTATTCGGAGCAGGGGCAGGGAGGAGTGGGAGGCCAGCTGGTCCCAGCTAGCCTGGTGGGAGCATCTTCCATGGCGTTGGCTGCGGCAACAGCCAGCAGCGGTCCCTGGCAGCTCTGCAGTTAACAGGCAGACAGGCATGGGCATAGGCATGTACAAACAGGCATGCCACAGGGACCTGGGAGGAAGGAACCATCAGGGCCAGATGTGCCCATTTCACAGGGCTCCCCCTGAGGCCTGGAGGAGTGGGGATGGGAATGGCAAGTAGGTGCTGGTGCTGCTGTGAGCAAAGGGAATGGTCCATAGAGGCATGGGGACAGGCCTGGTGGAGCCCTGGGGATGAAAGTTCCACACACAGCATGGTGGAACTGCCAGGAGGCTCATGGACCTCTGTTCGGACCAGACTCAATGGTGCTGTGACCAGAGGCTTCGAGGCAGACGTGGGTACCAAGACCTCCTTCTATGGCTTCACCGTGAACACGATGAAGAACTCGCTCATTGCCTACAATACACAGGGCTTCACCTCTGTGCCACAAGGACAGGTGAGGCCTCAGATGACGCCACTGTTCCTGGAGCCCTCTCCATGGGGGAGCCACAAGGTTGGGGAGCCCTGGTCTAGTGGATACACAACTATGCAGGGATCCTGGGTGCAGGGATGGAGCTCCTGAGGAGGAAGGTCTGGGCAGGGATGCCCCACTGTTCCAGGCAGCACCACACAACTTCGGACTGGAGTGTAAACGGCTAATATTTAGTGAGGGCATATGGGGTGCCAGGCAATCTCTGTGTCAGCCCCCCTGTACTGGTGAGGAGGCTAAGGCTCCGTGCCTTCAGTGCCTGGCAAAGCCGCAGCAGGGCTGGGGTTCAAACCCAGACTCCCACCCCAGAGCTACGCAGGGGAACAGCATTTACTGGCTGTGTCCTCTGTTCCCAGCACTGGCCCACACAGCAGCCCATCTCCAGGTGGCAACTGTCCTAGGCCACCACCCAGCTAGAATCTTCAAAAGCTCAGCCCCCCTGGCTGCATACCTGGGGTTGTTTCCAGTCTCCTATGCTGCCCTCAAGAATAGTGTGTGTGCCTCCTGAATTCTCCCAGCAGCCTGTGCAGGAAGCTGAGATTCATGAGACCAAGGGATATGCCCAGTCATGGCTGGGTTGGGAGCATCTGCAACCTCCAGCTTCCTTCAACCACACTCAGTTTCTATAACAACACACTTCCCCTCAAGAAGGTCTGGGTGCCCTGTGCAGGGTTAGGGAGATCCCAGGATAAGGGGTTCCGTGATGCTCAATAGGGCTGGGCTGGGTTTCTAGAAGTTTCCTCCTTTGAAAAGGAAACTAAGGGGTGTCCTAGCAACAGTGTCTACGCACTGAAGCCTCCCAGTAGAACCTCTTGGCTCATGATAGAACACAATGGGGCAGCTTCATTTCTGGTGTGGCCAACACCTGTATGAGTTATCAATGCTGCGTAACAAAATACCCCCAAACTTTCTCACTTTAAACAACACACATTTATGATCTTACAGTTTCAGTGGGTCAGGAATTCAGAAGCAGCTTAGCAGAGTGGTTTTTGGCTCAGGGTCACTCAGGTGGCTGCAGTCATCACAAGGCCCTTGTCCCATGGACCCCTCTATGGGCTACTAGGGTCTCCTCATGACATGGTAGCTGACTTCACGCAGAGTTAGTGACCCCAGGGAGCAAGGAGGCGAAGTGCCTTCTATGGCCTGGTCTCCAGAGTCAGGCATCAATCACTTCAGCTGTTTTCCCATTCATTAGAAAAACTAGATTCTTAGTCATACCTCTGGCCCGTACTCAAGCAGATGGCACGTTAAGCTCCACCTCTGGAGCGGAGAGCACCAAAGAACTTGTGAGCGTGGACTGGAGCCACCACAGTACTCGAGAACGTACAGGCACATAAGTGAAATTCGCCCATCAGGACAGTGGCAGGACTGGGTGGAAGGCTGTCCCTTCCCAGCAGGAGCTAGACGTGGGCTCTTTCTCACCCGGGTTCAGTGTGTCTGTTGCCCCAACAGGACCTGCGTTACATCTTCATTCCCTCGGACCTCCGCGACTATGTGATGCTGAGATCGGCCATTCTGGGGGTGCCTGTCTACAAGGGCAAGGACGCAGGGGACAGGTGAGCAGCCAAGCAGCGGCAGGGCGTGGTGATGCTGTGGCTATTGCCTCTTGCTCCCAAGACCCACTGTTGGGTAGGGAAGGTTGGCGAGAGCAGCAAGCAAATCCCCGAGCACTCAAGAGCTTTGGGGAATGATGCTCCTTTCCTCCGGGAAGGCCCAGGGACCCTCCTGGGCAGGTTGGCTGGAGGCTCCAGGGTCTGCTTTTCTGAACAGAGCAGGCAGGCTTGGCTTCTCAGCTTCAGACTGCTGTCCCCAAAACCAACCCCCGCACCTGGCAGCAGCACTCTCGGGGCCTGTCCACAGCTGGGTCTGCTCACCTGTTGAGTACATGCAGTCTGGAAAGTAAGAGTATAGGGCCAGGCTCCACACCACTCCTCCTGGCGGGCACCTCCCAAGACTGTGCCCATGAAACGGGAGAGTGGGCCATGTGGACAAGTGTCCTGTGCAGTGGGAACAAAGGGCACTCTGTCTGGTCTCCCACCTTCCTGGGCAGCAGGCCTTGTCTCAGCCCTTGAAGCACGTCCTGGCCCTCAGCCGAACCCTCTCCCAGGGCTGCAGAGACAGTGTTTCCCCCCGACTCAGGTCCTTAGAGATCTACGCCACACCTGGGCACACACTGACCAGCCCTCCTGTCTCAGTTTCAATGCCGCCAGCCAGCCCTTAGAAGCTGTTTCTAAGGGGGTCATTGGGGATTAACCCCTCCAAAGCCAGGCCAGCACCCACAGGCAGGCCCTGTGCCCCGCCCTGTGATTACCCAACAATTGCTCACAATGCTGCAGCTGGTCATGAGGGTGGATTCTGTGACATGGGCGGGGACTGGGCTCCTGGGGAGGCTGCCTCAGAGACATCGGGTGCACCCAGGCCTCCCCAATACCAATGAGCTCCCCCTCCCATACCCCTAATCTGTCCCCTACCCAGTCCCCTTCCCAGTCCCGGACCAACCACAACAGCAGCCCTGCCAACCAGCAGCCCAATTCCAGCTCAGGCGGCTCTGCCCGTTCCCCAACCCCATCCCCCACCCGGGGAGGATCTTCCTCCCGCCCCTCCTCTCACCCTCCCACCCCCAATATCTCGCAGCCCTCCTCCCGGACATCCTCCCTGAACCCCAGCCCTCACGCACCTCGAGCTGCTGCTCCAAACTCCACTCCACCCACCTCCAAATCTCCCTCCCAATCTGGCCTGAAATCTGTCTCTCGAAACTCTTCCCAGACTCCCCCTGCGCCCCTCACCAAGTACCCCTCCTACAGCCCTATCCCCTCGGCCTCCTACGTTGGGTCCATGCCGAGCATCCCCTACCACATCGACCCCTACGTGCCCCGCTTCATGAAGGAACCCTTCTTCCAGCCCCCCACGTCCCCGCTGCCCCTGTGCTCGCCCCCCAAGCCCGAGCGCCCCTCCTCCCCCAAGTACCCCACGCCGCCCGAGTCCCTCTACTTCCCTCTGCTGCCCCCGCCGCCGCACCTCCCGAGCGTCAGCTGCACCTACCGGACGCCGCCCGGCCTGTTCATGCCGCCCTCCTCCCTGTCCTACACGCCGCCCGCCCAGGTGCTGCTGAGCACGCGGCCGCCGGTCGCGCCCTCGGTGCTGCCCGCCACCTTCTACACGCCCTTCTCGCGCTACTACGCGCAGCCCCGCTTCTACTACCGCACGCGGCCGCGCCGCCCCAGCTTCGCCCTCCCCTCCGCGCAGTACGAGGGCCTCGGCCGCTCTGTCCGCTTCTTCTCCAAATAGGCCGCAGACCTATTTTGGACCCGAAGCCTCTGCCAGCCGATTCAAGCTGCTCCACCCGGACTTCATCAGCTACCTGACGGCGAGGTAGGCGGCGGGGCGGGTGGGCACGGGCCGGGACAGCCCCCCGCGCTGCAGGCCGCCCTCCCCGGGCGCCTTTACTACTCCTACTACGATACCCGATGGAGGGGGCGTCGGGGCCGCAGGAAATGCACAGGAAGCTCGGGAGAGCTCAGGTTTATTTACTGGGGCTGTTCAGGCAGGCGCAGGCTGGCCGGGGTACCACGAGGTGTGGGACCCTGATGGGCTGGAGGCAGGGCTGTCATCTTCAGGCCCAAGGTGAGCCCAGGGAGCAGCCCCAGCTCAGTCCCCGCTGTAACCTCCTCCCGGTGGTTCCCACTGGTCCCCGGAGACATTTTGGTTGTCACTAGGCAAGTGCGAGTACCAGTAGTAGGCAGACGGCAGGGCTGCTGCCGAACCTCCTGTAGCGCACAGGGAGTCCCTGCAACCGGGTTACCTGACCGGCACGGCTGGCATGGCTCCGATTGAGCATCGACCTTTGCACTAGGTCAGATTCCTGGGCAGGGCACAGCAGGAGGGTGCACGAGGCAGCCAATCAGTGACTCCCGCCATTGATGTTTGTGTCTCTCCCTCTTCCTTTCTCTCTCTGAAATCAATAAAAACATATTTAAAAATTAAAAAAAGTTACCTGGCCCTTTAAAATGCCAACAGTGTAGCGGTGAAGTGAGAAACCCTGCTGCAGCCAAGGCTAGCACCCCCAAGAGCAGGTGAGGGTGTAGGTGGGTCTGGGCAGATGGGAGCCCAGCACTCACAGCTGGGAAACAGGACAACACCGGCTGAGGCCAGGTTTGGCTGCAGCAGCTCAGAAGTGAGTCCAGGGCTGAGGTCAGGGCCCGTGGCCACCACCATGGCCTCACTTCTGGACTCCGAGAGGGCCTGCACACACGTGCCACCTCACCAGGGACTCCAGTCACAGGGCCTGTGCGCCCTGTCCCTCATGTGGTTCCTATTTGGCCAAAAGTCTGAGAATAGAGAGAAACTTAGGTCTCAGACTAAATGCAGGCCCTATCCCTCAGCGTTGTGGTTACTTGTAACCCAGGGGTGAGGGCAGGAAGCTGCAGAAGTCAGGATGGACTCCAGCTTCTAAAGAGAAAGCAGGATCTTACCTGTGGTTCTCCTGGATGCCTGCTCCTTCCTCACCCCACCCCCTTCTTCACCCCACCCCTCTACTTCCCCTTCCTCACCCCACCCCCCTTCTTCACCCCACCAATTTACTTCCCCTTCCTCACTCCACCCCAACCCCCCTTCCTCACACCACCCATCTACTTCCCCTTCCTCACCCCACCCCTCTACCTCCCCTTCCTTACTCCACCCCCACCCCCTTCCTCACCCCACCCCTCTACCTCCCCTTCCTCACTCCATCCCCTTACCTAAGGTGTTAGTTCAAGTGGAGATTGTTGTATTTAGGGGCTCATTTGGTTTTCCCCCAAATAGGGATTTGATGGGGGTAGAGGAGCCAGAAATGTCCCGACCTTTTGAACTGGTCCTTGTAATGGCACAACCAAGCTGGTGTGGGAGACCTAATGTCTAGGTTTCAATGTTTTTTTTGCTTCCAGGTTTTTGAAATCAAAGCTGATTAACACAAATTTTAAAGACCTATATATGCCTAGTACTGGGGCCCTCATGCTGCTGACAGCTTTACACACCTGTGACCAGGTAAGAGGACCCACAACAGAGTACAGGTGTGAATGGAACCTGATTTGATCCATGAGATCCCTACACAAGGCCTGTCACCACCACCCCCCACCTGCAGGAGGGACCTGGTCTAGGGAAGGAGTGGGAGGGAGAACCACACCCAATACCCAGGGTCCTTTGCAGGACAGCCCCCGGGTCAGACGGGTTAGCCTTCCACACAATCTGGTCACTAAGTTTCTGATGGGAAGTTGCCCACAGGAGCCCCAGGGAAAGGCTGAGAAGCACTTTTCAAAGCAAGGCAGTGGCCCGAGGAGGCCAGCCACTCCACAACGCTGGTCCTCCACCTCGTCCCTGTTGTAAAGCAGAAGCCTCCTTTGCAGCCACTGGTAGAATGGGAAACTGGTAGCAATGACATTTATGATCGTGGCTTTATCACAGACTTGGGTTCAAAACTCAGCCTGGCCACTCACTAGCTTTTAACTTTGACTGGGGACACGCTTGGTGACCTGAGCCTGTTCCTCCGTTTGTAAAACGGGGTGATACCTATGTAAGACAGCTGTAAGGCTGGGTGAGCTGCAACTGTTGTTCATCTTCACCCAGGCATGAGGAAGGGGGGGCTGTGCCTTTCTGACTTCATGTCACTTTAGACAAGTCTGCACACAGCAGTAGCTCAGCAAATGCTCACTGTGACAATCTTTGTCCAGGTTAGTGCCTATGGATTCATCACAAGTAACTACTGGGAATTTTCTGATCACTACTTCGACCGAATAAAGAAGCCACTGCTGTTCTATGCAAACCACGATCTGACCCTGGAAGCCGCCCTGTGGCAGGACCTGCACACAGCTGGCATCCTACAGCTGTACCAGCGCCAGCTGAACTCCGGGCCCGCTATTCTCACCAAGCTGTGGGCCTAGAACCATTCCAAGGGGCCAAAGCCGCCACTTTTATCTTTTCAACGAGAGGGACTCCAACTCCCCTAGACCCACTCCTTCCCTGCAAATGACACCAAGGTGGATTTGTGACTGTCACCAAAGCCTGTTCATTGTGAAACACCCCATCTTGTCCTTGGCTCCTCCAAGAAAACTCCCCTCTGGGTCTGAGATGGACACTCCAACCCAAGTCAACGGGAAAATGGACTGCTCACTAGACTTGATAACACTCCAAAGATGTGATCCTCACCCTCACTAGTAAGGGGCAGGCGTATCAGAGCCGAGCCTCGAAGCCAGCAGGCGGTACAGTACTGAGCGACTTTAGAAGTCGGCGGAGTACTCAACCAAGATCAAACATTACAGCAGCCACACGTTCCCAGCCAGAACACTCCCACTAGCAAGCACAGCCCCACAAGAACACCAAGGCAGTTCAACACAAGGACACGCCTTACCCTTTCTGAGAACACAACTGACGTACATCTGCCCCATGATGAAGAGGGAGCACAAAGGCAGAATGTAATCTGAAACCAGACAACTGCATAAATGATGGACGACCATTTTCTGTGTGTTGGGGAAGTAGTACACTGTGCTGGGGTGTGGCGTGGAGATCAGAGAATTCAAGAACCAGGGGATGGTTCTGGTATTTGAGGGGGGCTAAGGGCACAGAGGGCTGCCTGCCTCTGAGGGGGTTCCCATGACAGATGTATTGCCACCTTGTCACCAAAGGGATGACATCAGGCAATGAGCCCTCTTTATTAGGTATTGAACATTACTGCTCCAACAGTTTAAACTTAGTTGACAGGCAGTTTCATTTTAGACAGTATATAGGCTTCTGTTGGAAGCCAAGGTATCACCACAAAGCCCTTAAGGCAGCCCCAGGATTTCACACCCGAGGACTAGTAGCTTTCCAGACAGCCAGATGTCTACACTGCCCAGGGCAGGGGGCAGGGAAAGGAGGGGACTGGTCTCCCCCGGGCTGGCTGGCAAGAGCCTCCCCAGGGCAGCATCAATCACCACTGCTCAATCCACTGGGGCCAAGGACCTGGCCTCGGGTTCTGGAAGGCTGAGCCTGTCACCATGTGAGAGAGGGACTGTCACTAGGATCAAAATGCTGCTACTTTAGAATCATGCCTATAACTATCAGAACCTGTCAATCCATTAGATTTGAGAAGTGCTAGTTATATTTGTTGGTGGCAACCCATTAAAAGGGTATAAAATCAATTTAGTAGGAAACTTAAAAAAAAAACACAAACACACCCAAAACACCTGATTGCATCCAGTGTACTGTTAACCCCAATTATTATCCTGTGAAACGTTCATTTATGTAAGGACATACTGAATCACAGAATAAAACACCGTTCTTACGTGGGTCTCAATCTGAAATCCACAATGCTAGTCATTTCAAAATATTTTTATTTGTGCTTCAAAATTTAAGCCCAAGACACACTGACTTGAGAATTCCACTCTGAGAAATGTTTTTCTAGGCTGAGCACCTGTTTCCCACAGAAGAGCATAGGCATGTGAATTACCTCCCATTTACCATCACTGCAGTCCTGCCGCCAATACACAGGTAATATACCCAGATCACCTGAGCTATGGCGTTCTGAATGTTCTTAGTTACATCCCGATTTCACTAACTGCCTGAGACTTTCTAGGATAATCGCATTGTCATGCGATTTGGCTACTTTTGAAGATGAAGTCTGCAGAGCTCTGAAATGATTCTCCTTTGGGGGGAACACTATACGCATTAGCAATTAGCAACAGAGGCTGTGCTGATCCGCTGGCACAACTGAGAAATCACCTGTAAAACCAAAGGAGAATCATTTGACCTAACAGTCAACAAAGTAACTCACACTGAAGGCTAAATTTAAAGAATTAGCTAATTTAGAGAAAAGCCAACCAGAGACCCTCATTCGAACCCAGCACGCCTATGCACATGTAGAGGGCACAATGGGTCTGATCAGATCGTTCATGTGGCTGGTGAGGCTCCCAGATTACCTGGCAGCTTGTTTTCAGGAGATAGCAAAGGGAGGGGAGGGCAGTGTTCGGAAGTGACCAGCAAAGACCAACCATGATGCACTAGGGACATTTGTATTCAACCCACTCTGTCAGTAAAGCCTTATAGATTCCCCCACTTGCTAACACGTTTCAGTTTGTTGGGCTGTAAGCCACTGGGGCCAGTTTTCAGGCTCACAGAATCTCACCCCAAATACAGCTTCCTTGGTGACCAAACATGTGACTATGAATATAAAGAGCCCATACACACATCCCGACTTCAATCTGTGCCCACTTCAAGCCTGGTATTTAAATGGGAACAAAGCCAGATATCCGCTCTGTCCAGAGCCACTTGGCTCCCTTCTTGCCCACATGCCAGGCAACCCAGCCCTCTGCTGTCCAAGGAGCGACCCCATGCCACTGGGAGATCTGAGCCAACCTTAGGAGAGCCCCCTGGTGTTAACAAAGCACCTAGAAACCAAACAGCTCTGCTAGGGCTGTGGGTGCCCTCATTCCTGAAGGTCAGGATCTGGTGCAAAGGCAGGAAGCCAGGCAGCCCTAAGAATTCTCACTGCCACAGCTGGCAGGCACTTTATACTCCCGTCTGTTTCAAAGAGCACATTCATTTCCTTGAAATATGTGATAAGCACTTTGTCATTCCACAATAAGAGCCTAAATCAAATCTGGACTACTTGCCCATTTCTGCCACCTCTTATAGCTGGTACCCTCAGAGACATAAATCAAGGAGCCTAAAGCATGACAGGGCAGCCGCACCACTGGTCGTCAGGTTGCAGAGGGATGATGCACTAGCCTTGGGTCTTATGGCGTATCCGCAGTTCCCTTAGGAGTCCATTCAACTGGATTCCTTGTAAGAGCACAGGGCTGACCACCCTTAAGCCTCAGAACAGATTGCTTCCCTCAGTCAAGATGTTCAGACAGAGATAACGACCATCATAGGCTTGTGGGGCCTCTTAGGGACATGTAAGAGGGAAATAGGAAAACTTACAAACGACAGGAGAGAAGTCGTTTCACCTGCTTCAGGCAAAGCAGCTCAGTTGTGTCTCACACTGCAGACATCTAACAAAGAAAACAAGCCCGTGTTAAAATCTCCTTGCCATTTGGCATAACCCTAGTCCAGGGCAGGGAAGCAAAACGAACACCCCACCCACGCCTGTTCGGAAAGTCTTGTGACATATGTGAGAAAAATCCTGCTTCGGCTCCAGGGCAGCTGACACAGGGCTACTTACTGCTGCTTAGTGTCCTCTTCTGGAGGGTCCATTTCAGCTCAGAAACCAAGGCTATGACTGTCCCTGGCAAGGAGAAAATGCAAAAGAAAAACCAATTCAAGAAGATATATGCAGGTATCTCTCAGGTAACTCTCTTTCTTCTATAAGAGACTTGGGAAACTGAGTCTCAGACATCCAAATTCCACACCAAAAGGCCTTTTTTTGC
Organism: Miniopterus schreibersii; assembly: GCF_964146895.1. NCBI lineage: Eukaryota > Metazoa > Chordata > Mammalia > Chiroptera > Miniopteridae > Miniopterus > Miniopterus schreibersii. The sequence continues at coordinate 2,906,153 of NC_138116.1, forward strand.
CTTCAGACAGGGATAACTTGACATCATCATGGACTCAGCTCCTATCAATCTGCCAGCCCACAGCGCAGGCAAACTATTTTTTTCTTACCAAATTCTGCTTTACTCCTCTCATGAGAACTCTTACTCAACCATGTCTCCTATATGAGGATGTACTTTCCCTCAAGGGCAAAAACTGCCCACATCTAGTGCTAGATGTACCCAGTGTCCCAGACCTGACTGACAGTTCCTGCCCTTTTAAAGAAAGGATCTCCCTCAGCACCAAGTGTCTTATAGCTGAGCATGGAGTATATAGTTTAGTGTCTTTCTAGATCAGTCAAGTGCAGATTACTCCTTTCAGCAACCGCACAAAGGGTGCCTGACGCCAAGAGGCGGCAGCATCACACAAGGTCATTTCTCTTTCACTCACCTCTGTGTATGAAACGATCTTGCAGAGCAAGCACGTGGCTTTCAGTTTTTTAAGAGAGGATTATGGATCTGCCCTGAGAGCTACTTAAAAATAGCCAGTCCTATAATCTTGCTGTAATAAAAAATCTGAGCTAAAAATAGATTGGATCATCCAATTGTTCTACGTGCCTGCTCCCAAACTGCCACACTAGATTCTCAGGCCCCACTCATCCATGGCTGGAGGTGGGGTCCAGGACTCTATAGTTTAACACTTTGTAGGCAGCTCTGATGTAGAGCCAGGTCTGAAAAACCACTAGCTCTGTTTTACAAATGAATAAATAAGGCTCTGCTTCAGTTATCCGGTAATTGGCTGAGGCTAGAGCTCAGATCACTCAAGTCAGTGTAATATAGGGTTTCAATCTCAACTCTAATGGCATTCTGGGTGGATAGTTCTTTTGTCTCCAGAGCTGTCTTGGAGCAGCCCCATTAACACCCTCTGCCCCCAGCTGAGAACCACTGCTTTAATCTAATTCTTGTAACAACTGTTCTAACAAATACTGTTTGTGAGACTGCTTGGCAAAGAGTCTAACAAAGAGAGTTCCTTACTACTTCCCTCACCTGGGCAGTAACAATCCTAGAAGACCCAGACCTCTGAAATCTAGAAGACAGATACTTAAAGAGATCATGACCCTCCCAAGACTGTGAAGGAGCTAAAAGTCTTCCTACCGTTTATAGAAATTTCATCACGGGGATCCTTACACCCAACATCTTAAGACGACAGTTTTCATGGCACTTTTTTCAAAGCCCACAGCCAACACCTTTAACCTGAAAGGGGTAAATATGGATAACATACTTTTCATTCTAATAGAAACAACCTTAAGGCATTTATTCTCAAGACTGGTATTTACAAGGCTGAGCCTCAGCAAGTCAGAACTCTTCACAAAGGAAGTCCTTTCCGACAGGGATAACTTTCCATCATCCTCAGCTCAGCCTGTAACAAACGCTACCAAATCCCAGCCACCCAAAACTCTTCCAAGGCTCCCTGTCACCCCTGCAGGCAGTGGTTTCCATTTTGGTTTCAAACAGCGACACCTAGTGGCCCCCAAATTACACTGGCACTGACCCTTTCCGGATTCTAGATTTATGCCCACATTAGCCCCCAGAAATGAACCCTGTTCTGAAGCTAACTTCAGAACAGAGCATTAGGCCGCTGTATGGCACAGGCCTTCGCACCATCTCGGCTTTCTCATTTTTCGGTGCCTAACCGATCCTGCCTGCACCCATCCACTCTTACTCATTTCGGGGCTCCATTCATTACTTTTAAGCTTCCTCCTGCAGGTCCGCTTCTCTCTCTGCAGATGCTAAAGGCGGGCTGTGGGGAAGGAAAAAAAAAAAAATGACCACGTAAGGTTCGTCGTAAAAAAATGCAACTTTCCAAAGTCTACAGTCCCACTGACTACTACCTGTAGAATTAAATAAAACTGCCTGGGGTCGTTCTCAGGAGGGAGTCAGGGTAACACTGGCGACGGGAGTTACGAGCAGCCACCGCCCGCCCGCCTGGGAGGCTGGCCCGGGAGGCCCTCGGGGCGGCCGGGGCTCCAAGCTCGGCCCCCGGCGGCGGCGTGGCGCTCGGGCCGGGGCAGGTCCGAAGGCGCCCCCTCGCCCAGGAGGTGGGCTTGAGCTCGCTCACTCCCATCCTAAAACCGCGCGCCGTGAGGAAAGCGGCTTCTCATCCAGGGCCTTAGCTAATCCTCCCGCCCACCCTATAAAGAGAATGCGCGGTTTACCGTCACCATGCCGCCTCTGAAAAAGGAGAGGTCAAGTGTGCTAGCGCCCAAGGGAGACTCCGTTTCCCCACCTCCGCAGCCTCACCACTGCCAAAGGCCTGAGGCTGCTCGCTGAGGGGACCGGGACAGAACCCGCCATGACTTCCCGCCATGCGGCCGGCCCCGAGAGAGAGGGCGGGGCCGCGCCTGCGCGCAAGTCTCGGCAGTCTCGCTGGAACTCTCGCGATGATGAGAAAAGGCCGATGGGAAACGTAGTCTAAACAACAGCCCGCTCGGGGCGGTCGCGTTTTCGGCGGGGACTCTGGAGCTGAGGGTAAGACGGCGGCCGCCACCGGGGGCAGTAGAGGGCCCGGGGGTGGGAGGCCTGATCCGTGCGGAGCCACGGCCGTTAGGAAATGAAGGTGGACGGTCGCTTTAGCTACGGAGGACACAGGTTATCCCTGGCCGAGGCTGGGGGGGGGGGAGGGGGGACGCAGAAAGTGTGAGGGGGCTCACGAGGGCCACCGTGAGGAAACTGAGGCATGGCTGCACCTCTTCTAAATTGCTCTGTGGATTTCATCGGGGGCGGGGAGGCGTGGTTGGTTGCTCTAGTGAAGAGGAGGGACACCCCCAGAGCGTTGTTCCACCTCCCACTCGGCTGCTTTTACAGGCGGGGCCGGAGCGGTGAGGCCCGGGCGGCAGAGGGCGCCCGAGAGCCAGGGGCCGGGGCTCCGCTGCAACCCCCTGAGCCCCGGGGGGACCTCGAGCCTGCCCCGCGGGTCCCGCTGCCAGTGAAAAGGAAGAACAATTACATTGTGAAAAAGAGCAGAGATAATGTCACACCCGCTGGTGCTTCTGAATGTTGTTTTTCAGGCCACCACCCTGGCCTCATTTTTGAAACAACAATAGGGCAAAACAACAGCTAGAGCCAGGGCCGGCATTGACACCTACCTGGAAATGAGGTTGAATTTGCAGCACCACGAAGCCCTGTCTGGATGGCTGTCTCTCGCCGGTTCCAGGCAGCTCTTCCGCGCTCTCAGGGGTGTTTAGTCTGGACTGTTCTGTATACAGTAATGCACCGCCGGTGCTTATCTTCAAGTGGCCACATTTGTTTATGTTTGACTCCCTTAATTTGATTGTGAGCTCTTGGAGGCAGGAGAAGTCTCTTTTAATTATTATTATTTTTTTCTTTGTAATTTCCTCGCAGTGCCTACTTGAAATTCCGCTGCCTCTGCTCACGGTAAGTACTCAGCAAATAATCATTAACCCAGCAATAACTTCTATCTTGTGAAATTGGTCGTTAAGTTTCTCTGTCTTGCCCTTGGGGACGGTATTTTGTGTCATGCGGAGAGAAAGGATGGGTTCTCTCCCTGCAAACTGAACCCCTTTTATTTCAGACCTAAAGAGGAAACTAAGTGTGGAATTTTTTTTTTAATTTTTTGTTGTTGTTGATGTGGAATTTGCCCAAAGCCCTTGTGAAACTACAGTAGTGGGCAAATAACCTCCTGCAGGCAAAACAATAATGATTGCTGATATTCACAGCACTTTCTAGGCACCATTCACTACTGGGTACTTATAGCCCTGTGACGGGCTGTCACTGTCCCCACTTTACAGATGAGGGAATGGAGGCAGGGCTCCATCTCAGCCTGCAAAGTCTGTGTTTTTACCAGGAAGTTGTATATATGTAAATGGATCTTCTATATAAGGGATTTGGGTTTGGGGGAAGCGGAAAGCGGAGGGGAGAGGGTTTTTATGTGTTTGCAACCATGGTTAGGGATGAAATTAGAGATGGGGCTGCAAAGGGGGCGGGTGGGCACCTGTTTCTGTATTTTGAGCCACTTTATGGCAGGACGAATGGGGATGATGAAAGGCTGCTAGAGCTGCTCTGTGGGTGCCTGAAAGGCTCTAACAGGGCAGTCCTGGGACCCAGGCTCAATGCCAGTGTGCAGCGAGGGCCATTTTTCACAGCTCAAGAAGGACCCCTGTGTAGCTTTCACACCTGACAGGGCACTTAGTGGGAAAGCAGCAGGTTCACGACCAATGGGGGTGTCCCAGGCTGCTGGGCAGTGGCCGGGAGGCCGGAGCAACATGTCAGGTACACTACACATCATCAGTCCGCTGCCTCCTGCATGCCCCCTACTGGAGATTGAACCCACAACCTGGGCATGTGCCCTGACCGGGAATTGAACCATAACCTCTTAGTTCCCAGATCAACAGTCAACCACTGAGCAATACCAGCCAGGCCAGGTCTTCATTCTTGTGTTGTTTCTTTTTAACTCTTTAAGTCATCTTTATTGAGGTATAATTTACATACCATTGCATCCATTTAAAATGTACAATTCAGTAGTCCAATAAATGTATACACCCATGTAACCACGACCCCAGTAACCATTTAGAACATGTCATCACTCCAAAGAGCACCTTCAAACCATGTTACAGCCAGTCTCCATATCCAGGCAACCACTGATCTGCTTTCTGTCACTATAGATTGATTTGGCCTGTTCTAGAATTTCATACAAATGGATTCATACAGTGGGCATTCTCTTATGTCTGGCTTCTCTTAATTATCCACATTATGGCTTACATCAGTAGTTCATTTCCTTTCCATTATTCCATTATATGAACATACCACAGTCTTTTATGTACTCACATATTGATGCATATTAGGGTTGTTTCCAGTTTGGAATTATTAATAAAGCTGCTGTGAACATTTTTGTACAAATCCTTTTATGAACACGAATTTTCATTCCTCATGGATAAATCCACAGGAAACTGCTAAACTGGTTTGTTTCCCAAGCAGATGTAACACTGTACACTCCCCCAGCAACGTATTGCAGGGTCACAGTTGCCCCACATCTTTGCCAGCACCTATTATGGTCAGTCTTTAATTTTAACCATTCTGGTGGGCATGTACTAGTATCTCGAGATTTTGATTTGCATTTCCCTGATGACTTATCATGTCAAGCATCTTTCTGTGTTTATTGGCCATATGTATACTTTTTTGTGATCTATTAAAACCCTCCCCCTTTTTATGGGCTGTCTTTTTTATATTAAGTTGTAAAAGAAGTTCTTTATATATTTTGGATACTGGTCCTTCCTCAGATATTTGCTTGGCAAATATTTTCTCCCAGTCTTTCCAAGAGTTTTGGTAAAGTCCAATTAATCTGTTTTTCTTTTATGGATAGTGCTTTTTTGTAGTCTGTTGGGAGGACTTTCCTTTCTCCATTGAATCACCATCTCATCTGTTTGGGATCCCATCAGTCTGTGTGTATATCCTCAGGAACACCATGCTGTCTTGTCCAAGCTCTGACTTGTGTCCTCACCTTGGTGTGACCTGTGGTCTGCTTGGCTTCCCCTCCTCAGAGCCACAGGCAGCAACTGCCTGAGGCAGACACCGAGGCAGTCACAGGTCATCTTCCTGGGTACCGCCTGTTCTCAAGTGTCTGTTTCTGGTGTTTTGCCCTGTATTCTGCCTGTTTGTGGAAGGAAGTCTTAATTCATTTTGTATCCACAGTAGCTGGCACACAGGCTTCCAAAATGTTTGGTGAGTAGGCGAATCTTTGTTAGCACCTCTGGACGTGATCCACTGTAGTCTCTTTTGACTGGGGGAATCTATGGAGTCTGAGAGGTCCATCCTTCATTTGACTTGACAGTCCTTTTCCGAAGGTGGTCATTAGTTCTTTACATCCTCAGCACCAGCCCACCTGGGTTCAACACATGCTTATTAAATGGGGAAATTGGGGTACAGAGAAGGAAAGGTCACATGACCAGGCAGCTGCTAAGCAAGCAGAATTGGGCCTCCTGTGTGGGGAGATTTCCACTGTACTAACTAGAAGGCAGGCACTGTCTCTTTCATCACTGGGTCACTCCCAACACCCCCAAACACTCTCTACAATGTACATTGAAGGCTCTACAATGTACATACTTGTTAAATAAATGACCAGAGGAATAAATTAAATCATTTTATTAAATGCTTTGGTCAGTTGGCTCCTACGTGTGGTATTAAGTGTGTGTGCATGTGTGTGTGCATGTGTGTTCACAGAGACAGGACTGACCATTCCTACCCAGGCTCATGGGTCATAATCCCTCAGTAAATCTTTTTAAAATTTTCTCAGCTGCCCTCTAGTCTTAATCCCCACTAGGGGGCACGTGTGTCCCACAGAGAGGGTCAGTAGTCACTGGGCGCAAGGACTTGTTTCCAGCTTAAGGCAATGGGTCCTTCTTGAAGCTGCCTCCTTGATCCCCATGTTCTGCGTCCCCCCTTTGCAGAAATCAAAACCTTTCTCCTCAGGCTCTCCCCTCCCCCTCCCCGGGGTAGAGGGAGGCCACAGAGTGGCAGTGGCTGTGAGTGATGACCTCGCTGTCTGTGTCCTGCCTGGCCACTGCTTCCTCCCTGAAGGGATGACAGATCCTGGAGAGGCAGCTGCCTCGCTCCCCTCACCGGCGGGCGGTGGGTGGCGGGCAAGGACTAGTCCTGTGTGGCCCTGAGCCTGGTCTGCCCTTGAACCATAAGTTCCCGAAGAAGAACCCTGGGAATAACCCTGGCAAACCCCGCCCAGCCCACCTGCAAAGGCAGCATCCAGGCAGATAGGTCACACCTGACTCTAGGCTCGGGTCCTTGCGTCCCAACAGCTTCACAAGCTTTGGCGTCAGGCTGCCTGTGCAGTCCTGGCCTTACCATGGCTGTGAGCGACCTTGAGCCAGTTCTGCGAACCCCACTTTCCTTCTTGGGTAAATGGGGGCAGCGGTCCCTGCCTCATACAAGATGCATTATAAGTGAAGCCCTTGGCACAGTGCCCAGCACATACTAAGTGTCTGAGACATCAGCCACTGTTAATAATACTAGTAGCATCACTACGTTATATTAGTGTAAAACACAGTGGAAGCCACTTGGCCACTCTCCTTTGAAGGCTCCCAGAGAAGCATTACTCTCCTCCAGCTCAGCGTCCCGGGCTTCTTCCTAACAGTGAGGCCGCTGCAGAGGGGCCCTGGGAGCCTGCAGGACCAGTGGGTACTCTGCTCTCATGCCATTGTGCTTGCCTCATCTGGGGCTAGGGCCTCAGCTATATACCCTCCAGGACCATCCAGCCCACTTTCACGAGAAGCACACGTTTGGATGGGCAGGCACTCCCCAAGGTGGCATCTGCATCTAAGGTGACACAGTACAGCAGCTGCTGCTACGGCTGCTTCCCTTGTCCCTCACCTCATCAGCTCTCTGGTCATGTTCCAATCTCCAGGAGAGACTGGCAGCCGCCCCGAGTCTCAGCCACAGAGGCAGCAGACAGCAGCACCTCCCTGGTCCGGGTTGCTGCCCTCAGCTAGCCTGCAGCTCGGAGCAGCCTTTTCCCTGTCACTCAGGCTCCCACTAGCAGAGATTAGCATTCAGACAGAGGATGGAAAGCAACAGGGCAGCCACCTCTTGTCTCCTCTGGGAGCTGAGATTCACTCAGGAAGTAGAGCCAGTTGCTGGGGAGGTGTCCAGGCCAGGACCCCACTGGAGGCTGGCACGGGGTTCTGGGCTCACAGAGGCTACCCTAGGGCTCTCTCATACAGTCTTACTGGGTGCCGGGTCTTCCTAGGTGCCTCCTTCCCAGCAGTCACACCCTCTGCTGTTCTCTAATTTGGTTCAGACTTTCCCACGGCCCAGCTATGGTGTACATGGAAAGACAGGGCAGGGCGGCCATGGGGTGAGGGGGTGAGCAACACCAACGGTTAGGAGCCTACGAATTGTTCTGAAGTTACTAATGTTCAGTAATTGACGATGCACAATCACCCTAGCTCACATGTGTGGAACACTCATTATCCAGTTGAACCCACACAGCCGCTCTATGAGATGGGCCAGGCGTGACCCAGCTCTCGCCTCAGCTTGGCTCTCCACTTGCTCTCACTCCCTCCCTCCTGTTATGGTCAGTCTCCCAAGCTCCCGGACTTCCCTGCTCCCATTTCCAAGCAGTGGCTCTTTCCAAGGAAGTGGAAGGGGAGGAGGACTCTGACTCTTGGAGACATCGGGTCCACCCCCGTCCATGGGCTTCACACCAACCCCTGTGACAGTGGGCCAGGGAAGGGGCTCCCAGTCCCAGGCAGCCTTCTGCAGCGAGTTCTAGGCCGAGGGTAGCCACTTTCTGTGCAGATTGTGCAGACAGCCTGGGGCTGCGAGGCCCCAGGAAAAAGAGGCGAGCGTGGGCCGAGTGTGGGGGAAAGGTGTAAACAATCTGCTCCCACTACAGCAGCCTGCACCCTAGGGAGAGCCCCTCCCTCCCAGCCCACAGGTCCTCCGGCTGCCAGCCCTCCCCCCCCCAGCAACCTATCAGTCTGGGCAGACCCATCCCCCCATAGCCCCCAGCCCCTTCCTTTCCTTCCCTCCCATCATCCAGAATGGATCCCTGGAGGAGCTGCCATCTCCTGAGCAAACAGTGCTGCAGAGGGGTGTCACTCCGTGGATGTGTGTCTGGGCTGTGAGCCAGCCCCGGTACAGCTAGCTGACCTTGGCCTGAAAATTCCTCAGGCCAGTGGAAGGAGAGGGCAACTTGGAGATGGCAGGATGCAGAGGCAAGGGAGAAGTGACAGGGACATGGCAAATAGATAAGAGAGGATCAGGGAACACAGACAGCCCTGGAACGGTGCCCTCTGGCTGTCAGCCTGACAGTCCTGCCACCAGGAAGGCCGATGCCTCCCAGGAGAAAGACAGGCTGACAGGAGCTGAGACAGGTGGTTCCAACTCAAGGGCCCTGTCAAGTGGGCAAGGGGGCTCTGATGTGGTCCCAGCACAGAGCGCCTTCCCCTGGTGTGACTCCTCCCTGCCTCCACCCGCCCTACTTTGGAGGCTCCCACAGAACTGCCAGGCTCCCTACAGGATCGGCAGCCCCTCCCCCAGGGCTTCAGTGTGGTCCCCTCGGTCTCTCCCCCTTTCCTTCCTCCCCTTCAGATGTGAGGTGCTGCTGTCTAGAGAACTCTTTCACCCTCTGCTTCCTGAAAGTCAGGGGCAGGGCCAGCCGGGCAGAGACCTGGCCGCTGGGTGGGCAGTGGGGGCCGGGTGGGGAGGAGAGATGCGTGGGGGGCTTGGCAAGATGAATGGCTGCGAGAGACAGTCGGGAGCAGCTGCCTGCAGGGTCTGCGCCTGGATCTCAGGGAGCAGAAGCGGAAATCTGCTTTTATCTCTGCTCAGGATCAGGCAGGATTGTAAAGAGAGAAATGGCAGAGCAGCTGGGGGCAAAGGCGGCCTCCAGTTACTGAGCAGTCAGCAGGCTGACAAAAACAAGTGCCATGCTTTCCCTTCCCACATGCTACTGCCCATTTGGAACACACGCAGGCATGTACACACACACTCAGAAAACACTCTGAGGACAAGCTGGGGTGGTTCCGTCAGCTGCAGGCACACATGTCGCAGACCCAACCCGTTGTCTTATTGATCATTTCAGCAGAGCAGACGGTGACGGTGAGCTCTGGGGACCAGGGAGAGGCAAACGCCATAGGCAGTGAGAGTCACCTTAGCAAACTGCCACCACACAGCCTGGACCACAGCTGAGGGTTAACAGTGTAGCTCCTGAGCTGCCAGAGCGGAGGCCAGGCCAGGAAACCCCTCCTTCCCCAGCAACTGCGAACTTCCAGGTGCTTTTGGGGGGGCCTGTGCAGCCGCTGTGGGGCCTGGGGTCCCCCGCTTACCAGCTACGTGGCACTGGGCAAGCTAGTTAGCCTCTCTTTGTTTCCTCATCTAAAATGTGGGTAACAGTGGAACCCGTCTCTTGGGTTATCGTGAGGATTGCATTAGCACGAATGGGAAGCCCTCCCTTAGTAAATGTCTCCCACCCGCTCCCACCAGTTCCTGCCCTAGCCTGAGCCGCTGGGGCTGCAGAGGTACCCGAGTGGACCCCACTGAGACCCCTTCTCTCAGCCTGCCTCAGAGGTGCTTCGGGGACTCAGAGGAAGGGAGTCCATCCCACAGCAATGAGCACCTCTGCCCCTCCTGCGGCCCCAGCCAGGCCTGGGGAGCAGTGAGGACGGGGTCAGGGGCTGAGAGGAAGGAGTCCACCTTCCCAACTGCAGCTTTTTGTCATTCTCCCCTGCTGCTGCTTCCAGCACAGCATCCTCCCAGGATGGGTACGGTTAAGGGTCAACCAGGACCTGCTGGCACAGACAAGCTAACCAGACTGTCCCTTTTTCCCATGCCAGGGCGGGGCTTGTACTGCCAAGTGGACATTCCAGAGCTGCCCTCTCCCTTAGAGGTCCTCTAGCTAGCGCTGCCCCAGGCCCCCAGTATGGCCACTGCCTCATCCCAAGCCTAGAAAATGCTGTCAAGACCACAGGTGGTGCTTGTAAAACTAACCCTTGCCAGCTGACAGCGAACACACAAGTTCAAGGAAAAGCTGATGGAAGGAGTCCGCCCTCCTACTCTCAACCCAGGCGATGGCCACAGGGCTGGAGCTGGCCCCCGCTGCCCCCCCCCCCGTGCCAGCCTGCACAGCCTTCCTCCCCGTGCCCAGCCTGCCCTTGGCCCTCGGGGTCAGGACTTCCCCCAGAGGCTCTTTCTCCCTAAACAGAGAAAAGCATGGGAAAGGGGTTGGAGGGATGGCCTTCCTGCATCTCCGGCCTTGCTGTCCCTCACACCCCAGGCCTAGCAAGTCACCCCACTATTTTTTTTTAACTTTTTTTAATTCGCTGTGTTAGGAAGAGAATACAGTTGACTCTACATGAGGACAGGCTGCAGTGATATAATCAACCAACAGCGCCGGTCAGGACAGGCAGGTGCGGGCGCCTTCCATCACCTCACAGGCCCGGAGGCCGCGCGCGCCCCACGTGGGGCAGCGCAGGAGGGCATTTGCCTGTCCTCCCGGCAGTGGCTGAGGGGCCTTCCACAGCAGAGGGAAGAAAGCCAAACGGGGTGGAAAGCCAAGGCCTATAGGCCCGGTCCTGTTCTCTCCCAGGTAGAGGAGATTGTTCATCTGGAGAAAGGTCTTTCTTAAAATGTTACCTTTGAAGACTAAGTAGGCTGTAAGGCAAAACTTTCTCTCCAGCACACAAGAGAACTAAGTTACTTGTTGTCCAAAGGATGCATAGAACACAGGTGGGGCCGGAGGAGAGCCAGCTGGTCTGCAAGAGGCTCCAGGGTCTCACAGTGCGACCTGGCCACCATTCACCCAGCATTTACTCCGTGCTGACTCTGTGACGCATGTTTCACGGCAATTCCCCATTTGCACCCCCCCCCAACTCTGCAGGTTGTGCTGTCATTAGACCATATTAACAGAGGAAGTGTCCAAGACATCCGGAGGTTATGTGGTGGGTTACAACACAGCTGGCAAGTGAGTGGACCTCAAACCACAATTAAACCTAGGTAGTCGATTAGTGGCTAAACTAATTAGTGGTTAAACGATTAGTCAAAATGTTCTACTTCTGCCCCAGCCAATTTTTCCCAGTGGTTAGAGCGCCAGCCCTCAGATTGAAGGGTCCCAGGTTCGATTCCGGCCAAGGGCACGTACCTCAGTTGCAGCCTCGATCCCCAGCCCTGGTTGGGGCGCATGTGAGAGGCAACCAATCAGTGTGTGTCTCTCACACCCATGTCTCTCTCCTCCTCCCCCTTCCACTCTCTCTGAAAAGCCGTGGAAAAAGTATCCTCTGATGAGAATTAAAGAACTAAAAATTCTGCTTCCTCTCAATATGCTTGGAAATAGGTACGGTCTCTCATCACACGGCTCACTTCATCCTGTTTGCAAGACCCTTCCCTGGCTCTCGAGGGGCTATTTTCAGAGAAAATTCAGAGAAAAACTCCCGAGCAAGCTCTGCTCTGTGTCTCTCTGCTCCTTGGGCACAATTTTCAGATGAGATAAAAATCTCATGACATCGCCATGTCCACCACGATGAGCAAGTGGGTTGCAGTCAATGGCAAAGCCCTTGCCACCCACACCATGGGGTGAGCATGGGTCATCCGCAGACTCTGGAGAGGCGATGAGCATGGTCTCACCCTGAGCCGAGGGAGGGCGGACCCGGCTAGAGTTGCATGAGGAGAGTCTCACCCCACTATTGAGGGGCAGGAGCACCCAAGAAACCAGTTGGAATTTATGACTGTGGAATTGGAGAGCAGAAATCTCACCCCATCTGCTCCCCTAGGCCAGCCCTCCCTGGCAGCCACCAGCAGCAAGAGGTGTTAAATGTTAGGCCAGTTTTTCCAGTTAGCTGGGTCCCAAAGAGTTAATAGGCAACTGCTTCCTCCTGGCTGGGCCACGAGGCCAGGCCCGGCCAGATGGTCCCAGGCTTGGCCTTTTCCCTCCTGACAGGAGGTCCAGGACCATTTCAGGGAGAGGAGATGGCCTCCCTAAAGTCAGGGACATGTCAGTACCACATCAACCACAGATTGGATGGATGACCTTGAGCAGGTCGTTTAGGCATCTCTGCCTCTCAGTTTCCTCCGCCATTCGCATCCTGCCAACCCTCTGGTGCTACCGAGACTTCCAGGTGACTGAATGTATGAGAAACCCTGGGGAGGGTAGAGTGCTGGCCGAGTGCAAGACACCGAGGAGAGAACCGCCGGTGTGGACAGCACAGCGCCTGTACAACACGCTTTCCCACAGTTCTCAGTCATACCTCACAGAAACCTCACAACCACTGTTATTAACCCCAGCTCACATAAAAGTAAAAAGATTATATAGTTTTCTGAGTCTCTCAGTAAGAAAGGAGCCAGCATTTAAACTCTGACTGCCCAACACCAGACCAAACTGAACATCAAGGACCATTCAGCACATGAGGGCCTCCTAGGTGTGAGGCCCTGTGATGTCATTTTATAGATGGTAGCCCCCTCCCACAGCAGCAATCAGGCACTGTTGTGACCACCCCAGCAGGCCTAGATGTCCAGGAAAAGGGTCACAGAAATGCCTCTCTTTCCCACACATGCCCAGGACTTTGCAGTGGGCCTTCTGACATTTGGAACCTGGGGAATTGGGCTGAGACATAAAGACCCAAATCCCCTCAGCTTGCCAGTCTCCACTACATCTAAGAGGTGCTTGGCAGGCAGGTTCCTCAGCCTGAAGGAGACACAGGAGCACACGGACATGCATGCATGCTGGCTGTTTCAGTCATCTGAGCCCCTGGGGAGTCACCACCTTCCAGGGGCCTGGCCCCCAAAGGCCTCATGTTTTGTTGCACTAGGAGGGAGAGGAGCAGTGCCAGGGCCAGCATATGCTCCTGCTGGAGAGAACACCACTCTTCGGATGGGTCTCCCATCAGGTGGGTCCGTAGGCACAGTATGTTCTTAATAAACATTTGTTGGTTTTTCTGTGTTTTGTTGGGCATAGGAGCCCCTATCATCAAAGGACACTGGTCACCCAGGGAAGGAAAAGTGGAAGGTCCCAAACTTCACTGAGCCTTGGAAAGGCCACACGACTTCCGCCCAAGGAAGAGTTAACTTTCTAGCCACTGGAGACAGCGTCCTGCCCGCAGGGGCTACACAGCCAATGACACTCAGTGGTGATGATGTCATGTGCCTCCTGCGCCTTCTATTGGGGACTGGACAGCGAATCCTGCTGGAGGTGCGGGCAGTGAAGCCGCTGAAGGTGGGTGGGGGCAGTGGGAGAGGGAGGGAAGGGAAGGCAAGCAAAGCCTGCAGAGCTGCTCATCCCTCTCTCCAATCCCCGGGAGCCTGCTACAGAAAGGACTCTGGGGCCACCCTGCACTCTCGGACGAGCAGACCAAAGCAGCTTTGGTCCGGAGGAAGGCTGGGAGCTCCCATTCCCAACGGGAGAACACAGGCATTGAGCCTGCCCACCAGGCATAGAGGGGGCGAGGGGCCAGCATGCAGTGGGAGCGCACACACACCCATACACATCCCCAGGAGGCGTGGACAGGGACGGTACAGCAGCAGCCTCCTTGGCAACACCCACCCTTCTCCACCAGACTCTCTCTTGCCTTACCTGCCGGAGGGCTGGGAGTTTGTTTCCAAGCTGCTGCCCATAACTGGCCTGTCTACTTCGCTGGGCTCTCTGTGGGAGGGAAGAACAGGCAGGAAGAGCTGTGGCCCAGACCCCAGACCCCAGACCCCAGACCCCAGACCCCCTCTCCTGCTTCTCTGCAGGCCTAGCCTCATGGGGCCATGGGACTGGAGGTGGCAGCCAATGTCTTTAAAGGGTTCCAAGTCCCCTACTCTGAGGGGAACCTCTCAGGGAGTCCATGCAAATCGCTCCAGCCTCCCTGCAGATCCAGGCAGCCCCTGCCCACCTTCAGCTCAGCCAAGCAGTTTCTCCCCCCACCCCAGCCCATGGCCCAGTCAGTTTCTCACGGTTGGACTCGGTTGGCAAAGTGTCGGCGCAAGAGCACAGCCAAGGTGCTGAGCAGGAAGAGGGTGGTGCACATGGCTCAGCTGCCCCATCCCCTCCCAGACGGAGTCTGCAGGAGAAGGCCAAGCTCTCCCAAGCCACTGCTGTGTGTCCTAGGTGCCTGCTGGTGATGGATTAGGAGGCTCAAGCTGATTACTGGGGTCAGCAGACCTGACCTTGTGAAGACCAATTAACCTCACTGGGCCCAGGTTTTCCCCACAGTGCATGGGAAATTGGCCTCGGTCTATTCTGGATGTAGATAGACTAAGATGTGGGCCTGGCCCTCAAGGGGTGTCCAGTCCAGACGAGTGCACTGGCAAGTTAAACACTGACCACAGTAGAGTGACTTAGGTGATTAAAGGCACCTACAGGGCACTTTGGGAGTTGTAGGCATCAGGGGGAGCTTCAAAGAGGAGCTGGGGGCATCTGAATTTGCAGGTGCTCAAGGGAGGTGGGCCCTCAGACAGACCCTGCCAGGGCAGCAGACTTCGAAAGCACAGGGCATGCCCCAGCAACCGGAAGTTGAGTGGCAGCAGGGCAGTGACATCACGGGGAGGCATCAGGAGGGGAGGAGGAGTGGGAGGGAGGCCAGCTCAGCTCTGCCCTCTGGGCAGCCCCTCCTCCTTCACAGGCAGAGTCTAAGTGTACACTCACGAAACAGACCTATGCATCACGTATAAATCACATACTGCGCTACTGGGCAAACAGGGCCTGCACCACAGACACACACAAAACTTGTAAAGATGGAGATAAACAGAAATGAGATTTCTTCTGCTTTCTTCCCACATCCTGGTGAAACTCCTTGGGCAGCCAGTGGGAAGGCCTCCGCCCTGGCTTTGGGAAGCTGTCCGAGGAGTTCCGGGAGGTGGCCCAGTGCAGCGGGCTCGGTCTTGGCCCAGGCGGGTGCAACGAAGGCCACGCAGGGAGACCGAAGTGAGGACGTGGACCTGAGAGTGATGTAAGAAACGGAACCCACCCTCTCTCCATCACCCTCCAAGGCTAGATTTTCCTTCCCTCAGTTGAGATGGAGGCAGCGTCCAGAGGCCCCCCTGCCCAGGTTCCAGTGAGGCGCCTGAACCCCGAGGGATAAGGAGCTGGGGCTGTACTCGGGCTCTCTGCTTTGAAATGGGAATTTAAAAAAACACATAAGCCGAAGTTGAACAAGAGAGCCAACCTCTTGCAATACTTGAGCAGTGGGACGCACAGTCTTGAGAAGGGTCACCAGGGAGCCTTGGGGAAAACTGGACACACCCGGGAAGTCCTCCCATGGTTCAGGAGAGGTGCTGCAACCCCTGCAGCCCGCCTGGCATCGGCTGCCACCGGGAGTCAGAGGTGGGACCTGGCTCTCAGAGGCACGGTCCCCACCTCTGGTCCAACAGCACTCACATCTCCCCGGGCAGGGCCCCAGGACAAATTTGTCTCCTCCACCCAGAGCCCCTCCCTGAGAGGGGCCTTGGTGGCTGAGATGTCTCCAGCAGCCTGGGCCTCCCCAAGACTTCTTGACCCACGTCTGGTTTGCCCAGCCCTGAATTCGGGGCAATGCCTGGTTGTTGCCAGCTTGTGTCATTAATACGCCACCCAGGGACTTCTTTCCGACTACGCGGGTGTTTACACGGGGGCAGGGGCCTCGGGCGCTCAAGTTTGACAGCGGTCTGCATCCGCACAGCGGGGGTCTCCACTAAGGCGCGGGCGCAGGGAGGGGGCTCCCGACCTAACCGTCCACAGCCCCGGGTCCCGAACTCCGGGCGCGGCGCCGCGGCCCCAGCGGCTGGCTCGGGAGAGGCCGGGAGGCAGCGGGAGCTCGGACGGGACCTCGGCGCAGCCCGAGGGGCTCGCACATGCCTGGAGGCGTATGGCTTTGGGTCCGCTCCCCGCAGCGTGAAGGGTGCAGGCACGCACGCGTCCCGACTCTGACCGCAGCGCGAGCCGGGACCCGGCGCCCCCAGACCCGCGCCCGCCCGCGCGCTCCTGAGCGGCCAGCGCCGCCCGCGCCGCGTGACCGCCCCTCCTCCCGGGACCACCCAGCGCAGCCGCCACACCCACGCCTCGGCCCCGCCCCGCGGCCAAACTCCGTGGGGTCCCGGCCCCGGGGCGCGCGGGCGGGCGGCAGGGCGCCTGCCCCGCCTCCCCGACCCTGCCCAGCCTTCACCTTGCAGGAACTGGCTCAGGGACGCGGGGTGGGGGGTTCGGAGCGGATTTGTTTTTTTAACATTTTTTCATCCGACCACATCCCCGCCCCCCGCTCGCGGTCCCCCGCCCCCCGCACATACACCCTGCGCGCAGACACACACACACACACGCGCGCGCGGCGCACACAGACACGCTCCCTCCCTCCGGCGCGCTCTGCCCCTCGCCCGCCCGCCCGCCGCGCACGCAGCCGGTGCCGGGCCCCGCGCCCCGCGCCCCCCCGCCGCCGAGCGAAGCCGGGCCGGGCTTGGTGCTGCTCATGGAGAAAGTGCCGGGCGAGATGGAGATTGAGCGCAGGGACCGGAGCGAGGAGCTGTCCGAGGCGGAGAGGAAGGCGGTGCAGGCTACGTGGGCCCGGCTCTATGCCAACTGCGAGGACGTGGGGGTGGCCATCCTGGTGAGGTAGGTGTCGCCCCGGCCCCGCCGGGCCCGGGGGGGGGGGCGGCGGAGGCTCCGGGCAGGGGCGGGCTCGGCCCGGGTCCCAGCTCGGGCGCCAGCTCCCCAGATGCGGTTGGGGCCAGGCCCGCAGGCGGGTGCGGGCAGCGTGGGGCGCCTTGGGTGGGCAGAGCTCAGGTTGAGCCCTCCCTGGCTCTGGGCGCGGGGCTCACCAGGAACTAGGAACCAGTTGAGGTGGGGGGCGGGGGGGCACCTCCGTCCCCTCCCCTCGCTGGCCTCAGAACTCCAAGCTCAGCCAGTCATGCCTCCCTCACCCACGACCCCAGCACCCAGCCGAGCCCAGACACTAGGACACACATTTCACTAACCCTTCAAAGGGGGCTTGGGGGGGGGGCTCCCCATTCTAGAGAAGGGAAAACTGAGGCTCGGCCTGTGAGCGGAACAAAGAGGAGCAGAGCCCTCTCTCCAGCTCACCCCCTTGAAAGAATTCAGAGCCTCTTGGAAGAACAGGGCAAGAAAATAGAGGTCAGAAGGGAAAGGGGCCGAGGTCAGGCTTCCCAGCAGGTCCCTGCCTGCCCCACGGGAGTGGGCCAGCAGCGAGCGCCCAGGTGAGGCACAGGTGAGCCAGGAGCAGAGTCCCCAGGGAACTGTCCCTGCTGAGTTCCATCGGAGAGAAGGGGAGAAGCTACCGGAGACAGGCCCCACCCTGAACCCGCCACCTGGGTAGGACAGGCCAAGTGTCTGGGCTCAGAGGGGTCATTCAGAGACCACATGCCTCGGAGGGACCCCCCCCCACACACAGTGACACTAGTCTTCACCCACATACATCCCAGTGCTCACACTATTCCTGTAAAGTGTCCCCAAGCCCCACATGCTGGTAACTGGCTACAGATCTGTGCTCACTTCCCACAAGTGCGAGTCCCTGGGGGTGATGCAGAGAGTCCCCAGACCACAGTCACCCTCAAACTCCTGCCCTTGGCAGAGGGAAGCTAGCAAATCTAGGGCAGAGCAGGGCAGTCTCCTTATTTGAAGATGGGTGAAACCTCGCTGGGGAAAGGACAGCTGACGTGCATGCCGTCGCCCAGTCCTGGTCCGGTCTGTGGCTCCTCTGGCTCCCCTACACTCTCTCCCTCTGCCTCCCCCCCCAACCCGGGACCTACCCAGCTCTATATTGATATGCCCTGATTCCAGCGAAGAGACAGACTTGGGAGGAAAAACAGCAAGAAGCACTCTTGAGGAGTTGGAGGAGTCCTGAGGAAGGGGCAGCTATTTCGGCAGCTCCCAGGGGGCGCGGGGAAGCTAGGAGGGGATTTCAGGTCCCAAAGCCATCAGACATTCAGAGGCGCAGATCCGCGCCCACGCTCATGGGAGCACCCACACAATCACCCCGCGGGCAGAGGAGTCCCAGACGCACCAGATGCCTCCCCCCTCTCCTCCCTGGAGGGCTGCTCAGCCTTGTGCAAGCACAGGGCCCCCCAGGCTTCAGGATGCACCAGGCAGGGGCACCCAGGGGTCACCGAGAGGAAATGAGACAGAGTCCCCAGGATTCTTTGTGCATCCCCATGCCCTTTGCTAGTGAAACATGCAGGGGATATGTCCAAGATCTGACTCCTGGGGTACCACCCAGCCTCTCCAGGAGTGGGGGCTACAGGGGAAGGAACTGGACCCTGAGGGCTGGGTTGTTTCCAGAGAGTCTGAGTTCTGGGAAAGGTTCTCTCTCTCTCAGCATCCCTCTAGCGCCCCATTCCTGACTCTTCGAGGGGGCTGCAGCGGGGCTGGGGGAGGTGTTTACCTCAGAGACAGGCTGGCACTTAATCTGACAAGGCCTGAGATAGCAATTAGAGCTGGCCTGCTGGGGACCCCCCCCCACATTTCACCTGACCCCAGCCCTGTGTTGACCAGAGCCCAGCCCAGCCCTGGAGAACCTGACCCAGCTCCTCCCTGCCCCCCAAGTCCCCCCAGCCTTCTTTCCTTTTTCTCCTGCTCTCTGCCCCAGGACCTGGCCATTTGGGGGTTGTTAAAGGGGAGTAAGGGCAAAACTGGTAAGCTTCTCAAGTGTCCCAAAGCACCCCCCCAGATCCTATGCCCCTCAGTTTTGTCACAACCCCTTTGATCTTCCCACACATTGCCACAAGGACGGGCCCCAGTGAGAGCCTGAGACACTAGCCCTCTGCCCATCACCCTCACCTTCTCCCTCCCCACTGGCCTAAGGCCAGAGGCATCCCTGAGCCCCCCACCCCCACCCCAGGAGTTAGCAGCCACAATGCTGGTGGCCATGGAGGAGCTACCTGGCCGTCTGAGCCAGACCCCACACCTCCACTCCCTGCTGTAAGGAGACAGGAGATGGAGAGGGAACACCCATGTTCCAGGGAGGCTGCCCTCCCAGTTGTAGCTCTGCGGCCTTCCCCCTCACACTCAGACAAGCCTATTTCAGGCTCTCCTGGAAGCCCAGATGCCTCTGGGAGCTGAGAAACTCCCCAAGCTGGCGGCTGAGGCTTCTCCTGGGCAGCACAGGCCCAGATGGGAGGCTCGGGAGTAAACACCGAGGGGCTAGGGAGTGGAGCCAGGATGAAGGAGCAGAGCACGTGGCCCCTAGACTCCCCTGGCTCAGGAGGAGGGCCTCTGCGACTGTTGGTCCTCAGGGCCATAATCTGGTGCTAGGTATTGAGGCAAGAGACTAACCTGGGTCCCAGGCCACCCCACCACCACCAGCACACCGCAGTAGGGGGGAAATCTATTAAGGCAGGGACTGCCAGGCCCCTTCCCGGCCCTCCCATCAACTTCCCTGGGAAACCTTGGGCATCAATTCCTAATCCAGGAGGTGGGGATAAACAGTGCCAAAGCTTGGCAGAGTGTTGCAAGGATTAATGCAATCACATAATAAATGCTCAATAAATATATTCCCTTCTCCGTAAGATGGATGTAATAACTGCTTAGTTGTGATATTTATTTTCATTTATTTATTCAATATCTTTATTGATTTCAGAGAGAGGAAGGGAGAGGGGGAGAGAGAGAGAGAAACATCAATGATGAGAGAGTCATTGATCGGCTGCCTCCTGCACACCCCCCACTGGGGATTGAACCCGCAACCCCGGGCCTGTGCCCTGACCAGGAATTGAACCGTGATCTCCTGGATCATAGGTCGATGCTCAATCGCTGAGCCATGCCCGGCAGGGCACTTAGTTGTGATATTTAAATGAAATAATAGGTGGAGATGCTTTGCACATTGTAACGCACCAGGCAAATAGAAACCATTATTTCTATGGCAGTGTAAAACCCCAGAGTCTGAAACCCCCACTTAAGGATTGGGTTTTTCATATTTGTCCTTCATCACAACCCTTCTCCAGAAAAAATTCAGTGTGTTTTCAGTCTTCGTCGCCCCGGCTGTCCTCACCAGCATGTCTGTGAAGGGGTGAGCAGGAGGGCTTCCTCTCACACTTCTGCAGACAGGCGGTTGTGAAGTCCTTTGCCCAAGGTCACACTTGGCCTGGTCTCCACATGGCCCATGTCCTGGTCACTCCCCCGCCAGCAGCCTCTCCGCTGGGACGGCCAGGGCCAGCTGCCCTTTCTGTTCTAGCCCTCAAGTCTGAGACCACCTCTGGCCCGAGTGCTGTTCGGGCAAATTATCAGCCCTCCGATCACAAAGGGGGACACTCCAAAATATGAAACAACCTGAAAAAACACCAGGCCCAAGACACCCCATGCATTTTCTGAGGCTTCAGCTAAGTTCTAAGTTCTCACTGAGTCTGTGCATGTACCTCCCATGGTGTCCAGCCCTGGTGGTTGTCAGCATCACCTTGCAGACCGCCAGGCCCAGGACCAGGGTGACGGGCCAGAGGGTGCAAGAGACCCAGCTCTGCCCTTGGGCTGTGGGACCCAGTAAAAGGTGGCAGGGAACCCACTAATGGGCCTGAGGGGAAACAGCGGCGCTGGGCCAGCCTGGGCGCTCAGGGCGAGGACGTCTGACCCGGGGAGGGCATTCCGATGAGTGTAGGGAAGGCTCGGGCGTCCCAGGGCTTCTGCCAAGGGCGAGAGAAGATGTTGGGCTGAAGGGAGATGGCCCAGAATAGGGGAATGTGGACAGGACGTTGCAGAAGTGGGTGTGGGCACGCCCGTGGGCGGCTGGAATGCCAGGCTGAGCTGCGGCTGTCCGGTAAGCAGCGGAAGCCGCCGCGTGTTGCTGAGCCTGAGTGACGGGATGAGAGTGGTAACTTCAGATAAACGGGGGGGGGGGGGGGGGGGCTCGAGTCGGGAAGACCTGGGCTCTGCCCCAAGAAGTGCACAGGCTGGCTGGAGAGGGGAGAGGCACGTAAAGGTGCACAGCAACGACAGAGCCACGCCGGGCAGGTAGAGTCAACCGCGATCTTTAATTAAACCAACCAACTGGCATTTACTGCGGCTGAGGGGGGAGGCAGGGTGGGGGGTAGAGACGGAGCTGGGAGGAGAAAGACTGAGCCTCACCCCCCCACCCCGTTGGCCGGGAGACCCGAGCGCAGCCAGCAGCGAGCCCGGGTTCACCGCTTACAGAGAACGGCCTGACCATGGCACTGCCCGCTGCCACCTCCCGGGCCGCGTCCACGCTGTGAGGACCCCACGCGCAGCTTCTCGCTTCACCTTCCCAACAACTCAGAGATAGGAACGATGGTGTCATTTCACGGAGGGGGAAACGGAGGGCCAGAAAGTTAAATAGCTTGCCCGAGGTCACACTGACCCGTGGTTCCTGACGAAAGCTCCCACCCTCCCGGCCGTGCCGTGCGGGGAGCAGGCCTTGAAGGGCGTGTGGGTCTGGAGAGGAGGCGAGAATCCAGGAAGGCGGAGGCCGGGAGGCGAAGCTGCCGGGCCCAGCAAGTCCGGCCAATAGACGTGGCTGGGACTGGGGTAGGGGCCGCGTGTAAGCCAGCTTGGCCACAGGAGGGTCTGTGTTTGAGGTACGGCTCACGTGGTGGTGAAAACAATTATTGGGGCCCTGGCCAGTATGGCTCAGTTGGTTGGGTGTCGTCCCAAACACCAAAAAGGTCGCCGGTTCAATTCCCCGTCAGAGCACATGCCCTGGTTGCAGGCTGGATCCCTGGTGGGGCCGTGCAGGAGGCAGCCGATCGATGTTTCTCTCTTTCCCTTCCTCTCTCTTTGAGATCAATAAAAACATATTTTTTAAAAATTATTGGGGCCCGGCTGGGCGTGGCTCAGCAGTTGAGCATCGACCTAGCATCCAGGAGACCACTGTTCGATTCCAAGTCAGGGCACATGCCCGGGTTGCGGGCTCCATCCCCAGTCGGGGACGTGCGGGAGGCGGCCCATCAGTGACTCCCTCGTCACTAATGTTTCTCTCTTTCTCTCTCTCCCTTCCTCTCTCTGAAATCAATAAAGAGATATTTTTAAAAATAAAAAAATTATTGGGGTAGGTCCTACCTCTCCCAGCCAGCGCCCACCTTGTTCTGGCCACTCCAGGGTGGGGCCCCAGCAGCCCCTGCCTCAGCGCCCACCTCTCCCTCCCACCAGGTTCTTCGTGAACTTCCCGTCGGCCAAGCAGTACTTCAGCCAGTTCAAGCACATGAAGGAGCCCCTGGAAATGGAGCGGAGCCCGCAGCTGCGGAAGCATGCCTGCCGGGTTATGGGCGCCCTCAACACAGTCGTGGAGAACCTGCATGACCCTGAGAAGGTGTCCTCTGTGCTCGCCCTGGTGGGCAAAGCCCATGCCCTCAAGCACAAGGTGGAGCCTGTGTACTTCAAGGTACATCAGCCCAGACCCACCCTGCCTGCTCCAGAGGCCCCCAGGGCCCTCTGGTCACCCGCAGGCTCTGGGAGGGCTCACCGGCACATCGGAGGTGACCGCTGGGCCACCCAGCCTCTCCCCTGGCTGGGCTGTGACGGGGGTGGGGGGGCAGCAGGATGGGGGGCTGGGTCTAGAAAGCCACTGGTTTCCATGTTATGAACAATCTCCTCCTCGGCTGGGGAAAGGGTGCTGGGGGTCTTGGGGGCAGGGAGCCCAGGCACTGACTCCCCCTTCCTCCCTTTGCCCCCAGATCCTCTCCGGGGTCATTCTAGAGGTGATCGCTGAGGAATTTGCCAATGACTTTCCATCCGAGACGCAGAGAGCCTGGGCCAAGCTGCGTGGCCTCATCTACAGCCACGTGACCGCTGCCTACAAGGAAGTGGGCTGGGTACAGCAGGTCCCCAACGCCACCACGTGAGGAGGGGTGAGGGTGGGCCGGGCAGCTCCCCGCCGTGTCCTCTCCTGTCCCCTGGTCTCCCCTCTCTCCCAGGGCACAGGGCTGAGTGCTGGGCAGGAGCGCTGCCAGGAGGCCGGGTCTGGGGCTTCCGCCTGCGCAGGGCTGTGAGCCCCCACAGATCCCCACCCCCAGAGCAAGGGAGTCCCCAGAGCACCCCAGACAGAGAAGGCAGAAGGTTCCTGGCGGGAAGGCTGGCTCATGGGTCCCAGAGGCCACCAGGCGGTTCTGGCCATTTCCTCCCCGGTCACCGGTCACGTGGGGCTGTTTTCACCTAAGGCTGACCAGCACTCTCTCCCACCTCTGCCTCAACAAGGTTGGAGCCAGGAGAGTCACGAGGACCAGTGCACACGCCTGCAGGGCCAGGCCCCTGCGTGGGTGTCACTCTCACGCACATCAGCGGGCGTGTTTACTTCTGGGCTGACCCCAGAGGCCAGGTTCCCAGTTCTGGGGTGAGGGCTGGGAGATGGCTCAAGGAGGGTGGCCGGCCTCAGTGACTCCAGCTGACTCGCTGACTTGGAGCATGAGGGGAGGGCTGGTCCCCAGACGTGGCGGCTGGGAACACTCCGGCCTCCCTGGGCCCCCAGGGGCAGCTGGCTCTGGGAGCTCAATGGAGAGGCGGAGGCAGGAGCAGAGGCGGGAATGGGAAGCAGGGGTCAGCCAGCAGCTCAGGACACGCGCTGTGGAGAAACATTCCCAGCAGTTTCCCATGGAAAAGGCGGCGTCTCCTCCCTGGGCTCTGAGCTGGCCCTCGGACCTCTGGACTTCTTGCTCACAGGCCTCCCGGTGGGCGCAGCTTGGGAAGAAGAAGGTCCCCCAGGGCAGCGTTGGGAGGCCAGGCCTCCTGACTGTCCATCCGTCCGCTGACCACACTGGCCTCAGCCTTCCCCTGCTCCCCTACCCCGCCCCCGTCAGGAGAGCGGAGTCCTCAGGAACTCCAGATGTGCACAGCTGGGCCCTGGTCTGCTCCAGACCCCAGGTGGATGGGAGGCAGGCAGAGATTTACCTGCCCTGGGAGGTGCTGGCAGAGCCAGGGGAGCAGCTGGGGTGGCCAGAGAGGCCAGGGAGGGTCAGTGGGGGAAGGGGCTTGCCCTCCCACGCCTCGCCTCTCCCGGGGCAGGCTTTGCAGCCAAAGATGAGTTTGTTTACAGCCAGGAGACAAGACTTCCTGCTTCTAGAGAAAAGGGCTCTTACAGGGTCCTGGAGAGACTGGGGAGAGCTGGCCAGCACAAGCCCCAGTGAATCAGAAACACATGGCCACGTTTCCCGACACTAAGCCCTGTCCCCTCCCCTTTCTTGCCCCAGCTGGAGCCCTGGGACTTAAATCTCACCAAACTCCAAGAATTAGGAAACCGCCAAAACCTCATCTGCCCCGTTGGTCTCCTTGTGGACTGAAAGGTGATGGCTACAGGAGAGAGTGGCCGGGGCCTGCTCCACCTGGGTCCCTTGCATTTGGGTTGCCTCCCTACCTGTGCTGTCATGGGATTGTCCCCTCACCCCCCGGGCCAGATCCTGGAGACTCTGCCTTTCAACAAGGCCCCAGTGGGTTCAGAGGCTGGGAGGGAGTAACAGGGCGGAGCAGTAGGAGGCCTCCGTCCAGTCCCTCTTATCAGGGCCCAGGGGTGGGCCAGACGCCACTGTTTATTGAGCTGTCTCTGGCTAAGGGTGTGGGTGCGTGCTTGTGGGTGCGGAGGCGGCGGGGCGTGGTGGTGAGTGCAAAGGGCAGTGTGTACAGAGAATGCCTATGGGTGGCCTGCAGGGGGACCCACACGGGCCAGGTCGAGAGCTCGCATGCCCAGATCGATAGCGGAGAGCTCACGTTTGCGTGGTTCTTTGCAGTCTGTGACACACTTTCCCACAGCTGATGTCCCTCGACTCTCATAGCGCTAGGCAAGTCCATGTTGTAGAGAAAGATCTGGGGTTCAGAGGAACCGACTGACTTGCCTGAGGTCACACAGCGGGCTCCCAGCACAAGGGAAACTAGACTTGGGGCTCCTGGGCCGCTTTCCCCTGGACCGCACGGGGTCTCAGCAGGTTGCCGCCTGTCTCTCGTCCCCTGATGCCTGTCCCCTGCCTCCCGTGCTCCCTGGTCCTAGTCTGTGCCCCTTGTGACCTGTTGTTCCATTTCCTATCTCTTGTCCACAGCCCACCGGCCACGCTGCCCTCTCCCTCTTCGGGGCCGTAGGGTCCCTTCTGTTCTCCCCCATCCCCGGCAGCACCTTGAGCAGAAGGCCAAGTTCTGAAGACCCTCCTTGACCCTCCATTTCTGGGTGCCAAGGAAGCTGGAGGAACCCCTGACGAGTCTTCCTGGAAAGAGGCCTCTGCCTCAGCCACAGTCCCCTGGAGCCGCCGGGAGGTGGCGCTGGATGCTGACCCAGTCGGCACGGGTGGCCTGTGGGGGTGGGGGACCCTTCCTCCCTGAAGAGCCAGGCCCACTCTTCTTAGCTTTTCTACTCACCGTTGGAGCCCTAGCTGAGCAGCGGGCAGGAATCGGGGCCCAGGTCTGGAAGTCACCGCAGGATACACCAACCCCGTTTCTATCTGCCCGGCCAGCATGAGGGTCTCCACGCCACCTGTCTAGAATATCTCCGCACACATATCTACCATATATACAGATATATTCTATATACAACCTATATAAAAATATATATATACATACATATCTATAACGTGTATCTGCGGGGCCCAGAGGCCCACAGGAGGCCTCATTTCCGCTCATCTGCGTGTGGGGCAGGGAGGGGCCCTGGTCACGCTTCTGGGCAGAGAACAGAGTGTTCTGGCAGAGACAGGGGTCCCACATCAGCACAGAGAGGATCTGGGTCTGGGGGCGGAGTTGGGGTGACCCAAGGGCCTGCATGGGCAGGGTTGGGGTGACACAGCCCATTCTCAGACCAGCTGCCCACATTCCTGCTTTCCACCTCTAGGCAAGAAGGGTTTGGCTCTCCCCCTCACTCCCCCCACCCCCTTACGAAAGGATGTGTGTGGCTCCCTGCCTTGCTGCAGACGGGGTGCCTGCGCTGGAAGGGGCCGTGGTAAAGAGACCCCACCTGCCTTAGTCACCAAGACAGCCCCGGCGGGAGGAGGGACCGATGGTATTGACCAGA
The DNA here is from genome assembly GCF_964146895.1 of Miniopterus schreibersii. Classification (NCBI taxonomy): domain Eukaryota; kingdom Metazoa; phylum Chordata; class Mammalia; order Chiroptera; family Miniopteridae; genus Miniopterus; species Miniopterus schreibersii. The sequence continues at coordinate 2,932,516 of NC_138116.1, forward strand.
CCAGCGGCCTCCATCGCACCCTGGAGCTCTGAGGGCCCGGGCCCCCCTTCCCTGCCCCTCCTGGCTGCGGGCAGCAGTCCGTCCTGTCCATCCACCTGAGTCAGAGTCGCTGGGGACCACCCCATGTGTGCCCCTTGGTCACGTGTGTCGTCCTCAAGGGTGTTTTGCTGCTGACTGTTGTGCCTGTGTCCCCTCCTGTCCTGTCCTCATGCAGCCATCGGTGGAACTGCCTGCCCTCCTTTTGTAGTTTCTGATGTTTGTAACCAGACCCAGCCGTGTCATTAAACAAACTCCTTCCTGTGTCTGTGCCCCTCGCTCACTCTTCTCCTGCCATCTGCCTCGCCTGTCTCCCTCCTCGGTTCAGGGTCTGGCCTCTTTCCTGGAAGCCTCCCCCTCGGTCCCCCATAACCTGTGTGTCAGCCTTGGCTGGTCGGGGCCCCCTCCGAGTCAGGGGCCCTGATCTGTTTAATGAGGAGCACCGGGCAGGAGGCTGGGCATTGGGGGATGGGGGAAGCCAGGAAGGGTGTCTGCTTGTTTAATGGAGTCAGGGGGCTTTAACCTGTTGCTCTGGAAATCTCCCTGGTGAGAAGAGGCTGAGGGAGGGAGGAATCAAGGAAGAGAGATTCAGTAGGAAGGGCCCTGCTGGTCCCAGTGTCCTAGCGAGGGCCCCTGTCTTCCGGGGCCTAGCGTCTGGCCTGCTGCTCGAGTTCCATACGATGGGTCCTCCCTTGGGTGTTGGCGGATGTGCTTAGTCTTAAATCCCAGCACCTTCCCTGAGCTCTCAGCTCCCAGACCCCCTCCCCAAACCCTCTATCCTGCACCCCACAGCCCTGGCCAGGCCTGCCCAGCCCCCACGCACGCACGCTGGAGGCAACAGTCAGCAGCAGCAACTCCCGGAGGAGGGACCAGGAGGTCACCACCCCCGGGTGGGCTGCAGGAGAGGCAGGAAGCAGCCTGGGCCCCTTGGGAGGGCTGCTGGCTGCCTGGGAAGATTCAGCTGACACACAGGGGAAGTCTCGTCTCCCAGACGGCGGACTCCCTGAATGTAAGCTACGCCTTCATCTCCTGGGCCTGGCACAGCAGAGGTACACAATAGAAATCCAAAAAATAAATAAATACCACTCTTAGAAAGCAAAACCAGTACTCGGGCCAAGAGTGAGCTGTGCGGACTGGGACGCAAGCACAGCACGGAGAGGACAGCCTGGGCAAAGCCCTTCCAGGAGGCCACGCTCCAGGACAGAGCGCCAGGCCCAGAGTCCGACCGCCTCCAATGCTGTGGGACCTTGGGCAGGTCACTCAGGCTGTCTGAGCCGCAGTCAGTCACCTCTAATTGAAAGCAGGAGTGAACATGAGGCCTGGTCTGCAAGGCAGGTGCCAGGAAGAGGAAGGTGTAGCCACAGTACTGGGGACATGGGGGTGCTCAGGGGAGTGGCCGGCTGTCTGAAGCAGCGAATGGAAAGAGAAGAAAGGGTGGACTGGGCCAGATGAGCCACGAGTCTTGAGAGAGAGGGGACAGAGGAAGGAAGAGGCAGGGAGGTGAATGAACAGGGCGATCTCAGGAGGCAGAGGGCAAGGGCAAGGGAAGTAGAAGCAACCCAGGAGCCCTGCCAGGTCCTGGGCCTCACGGGCAGGTGAGCTGAGGCTGAACCAGAGCCAGAGGGGGTGGGGGCCGGGGACATGGGGACTGTGACAGAAGGGGCTTCCGAAGTCAGGAGTGGGGGATAGTTTCTGGGAAGAAAGATCCCCTCCCCAATTTCCCTGCAGTTGGCTTAAGAATGGTGTAGGGGCCACTGAACCAGCCAAAACTGGTATCGTTCTGGAATGCTGCCCTTGAGAAGGGTTCTCCCCACTCCCCATCCTCCAGAGAGGACATTGGCAATTAATGATTCACCCCAGACCTGAGCTAGGCAGGAGGCAGGGATCCAGGTGTCCCCCAGTGGGCTGCGGGCTGGGTGCAGGGGGCTACAGGGGAGGTGAGCACTGCTTGGTCTTCTGTTTTGTGCTCTATACTCAGGGATAGACTTGTTACGGAAGCGCTGAGCAACTGGGCCAGCTCCCCCTGGTGTGCTCAGGCTGCGAGCAATGGGGTGTCAGGAACGCCCCCCCCCCCCAGTCTGCGGCTCCTTCCCCACCAAGCGGTCCTGGCAGTGTGGTCCCACAGCGACCCCTGCTGGCCACAGTGGGACCCTCACCTGGGAAGCCCCAGCCTGTGCTTGGGGGACCCGACCTTCCTACTTTCCTGACTCTGGGGGCCCTCCTCCTCCCTCCTTGAAAGGAGGTAGCACCACACCTGACCCTGAGGCAAAAGGAAAAAACGTGTGCCCCACACATACTTATGAAAATGCCCTCCCATATTTTGAGCCAAGTGGGAAAATTTGAGGAATGCTCTAATAAGTTTTATTTTATTTAATATATCTTTATTGATTTCAGAGAGAGGAAAGGAGAGGGAGAGAGAGAGAGAGAGAAACATCAATGATGAGAGAGTCATTGATTGGCTGCAGCCCACAACCCGGGCATGTGCCCTAACCGGGTAATACGAACCCTGGTCACCTGGATCCTAGGTCGACGCTTAACCACTGAGCCTGGCCGGGGCTCTAATAAATTTTAAAAAGCCTATGTATAAAACCCCCACCAGGTCAACACTTCTACTAATTCGGCTGGGGGCACAACAGCCACGGAGGCTCATTCAAACAAACAACAGCCTTTGTTTAAAATGTTGATCAGTGAGAGGTGACCGGCCAGCTTTTCAAGCGTGGCTTGGCGGCTGCGTGGGTGGTGGCTGCAGGGGGCAGTGTGGCAGCGGGGGAGGGAGGAGGCCAGGACTCGGGGTAGCCGCGGAGGTTGTGGAAGGCAATAGAGTCAGGATTTGATTTTGAAGTTGGCCCAACATGATTTATTGGTGGATTGGATGCCTGGGGGGGGGGGGGGGCAGGGAGGACAGCTGAGGATGCCTGCAAGGTTTCTGTTCTGTCTGCTTTACTTGGCCAGTGGAGTGGCATGTCCTACGGGGAAATAGCCAGGGAAGGGCAGGTTTGGGCAGGAAAGGCAACCAGAGTTCTCTGTCCACAGGAAACACCTGGTGATGCTGTCAGAGCTGGGACTTAAATTTGAGGTTGGATGGGGTCACTGGGCAGAGACTGGTAAGAGAAGAGGGGCAGGCCAGAGCCCTGGAGCACTTGACCCCCGAGGTTAGAGGTAAAGGGAGGGGCCCACAAAGGGGCAGGGGAGCAGGGGCTGGGACAGAACCCTAGAAGCTTCCAGGAGGGCATCTCCTGGAGGCCATAGAGGACTCGCCTGGGAGCCACCTGGCTGACTGCCTCTCAGTGAAGTGCGAGTCAAGGTCATTACCTGAGAAGCCAGTGGGTGGGGTACGGAGGGGGTTTGAGGGGAGAGGGGAAAGGCGATTTACTAAGGGAATGGCATGGGATTGCTGAGATGCACACCGAGAACTTGCAGTGAGAGCAGCCAGTGCCTGTCTGGGGTGACTTTTGTCCAAGGAAAACTAGAGATGGATAGTAGTTAAAGCGTAAAAACCTGTTTTACTCAGGACTGTTGTAACGGGGAAAGAGACCTTGGCATAAATGGGGTTCAATTCGGAATGCAGCGTGGGCCTGCGGGGATTGGCAGCTGAGGAGCTGGAATGGGAGGTGGGTGGAGATCACTAAGAGGAAACACCTGGGTGAGGGGGGTTTAGCCTAAACCAGACGAACAGGAGTCTTGCTGAAGGCAGGCTGGGGTGGGTCCCACATCACCTGGGAGGGGGGTGATGAAGAGCCCAGTGGGGGATTCTAGCTCAACGGGCTGAGCAGGACTCTTGCCAAAATTGGGACAGTGCACGAGAACCGGAGTCCAAGTCGGGCCTCGTGGAAAAGATCAGGGAGCCTGAGTAGAATTAGAGAACCTTGTTCCTTTCTCCCGCAGGGGGCAGGGGGCAGGGGGCAGGGGGCAGGCTGCTCCCCTGTGCCCCGAGGGAGAAAGAGACAAGATTTTCTAATTCTACTCAGGCTCCCTGATCTTTTCCACAAAGCCCGACTTGGACTCCGGTTCACTCGCACTGTCCCAATTTTGGCAAGACTCCTGCTCAGCCCGTTGAGCTAGAATCCCCCACTGGGTTCTTCATCACCCCCCTCCCCACACACACACACACAGGTGATGCCCGGCCCACCCGAGGCCTGAGCAGAAGATCAGAAGCAAGTGGACCCAAAGAGGAGGGACAGAGGGACAGAGAGAGGAGGGGTCCCCTCCAGAGGGGCCAAGCTGGGAGAGAGTCCTGAGGACCCGGGCGCTGGGACACAGTGGGGGAAGAGGCCACCAGGGGGGCGCCCGAGAACAGGGCAGGGCCCAAAGGCCTCAAGTCCGGGCTCTGCCTTCAGGAGACAGGGAGCTATGTGCGAGCTCTGCCCTCGTGACCTAATCCCCTCCCAAGGGCCCCACCGCCACCCCCATTACCTAGGGGATTAGGTTTCTACATGTGACTTTTGGTCTACAGCAGAAATCTTCCAGCTCCCGGGTGGAGGCTCCACGTGCTTTACCGCTACCACTGGCACTTCGCGGTGGGGGCTGTTTTCGGGAAAACTCACTCTTCCCCTCCGCTCGCGCTCACGAGTGAGGCTGCGAACACAGGCTTGGCCTCCGCTGGCCCTGCCCAGCTCTTTCCCTCGCTGCTGCGACGGCCGGCCGTACTGCAAGCTGCCGCTGAAGAGGCCCCCAGGGCAAGGAAATGAGGGAGGCGGCTGCCAGCACAGGCGACAGAATTTCCACGGACCTCTGCCGGTGGGGAGGCTGGGCCTGTGCTTAAAGAACTGGGAGGGGGTGTCATTAAAGGTGCTAAATACAAACCTTTTCCTTTCCTCTCCGGTCTCCTCTGACTTGTCATGGTGCTTTTTCTTTGCCATTTAATGTCATTGACTCTCAAGTAGAATGTTAAATTATTAGCATGGCCCTGGCTGGTGTGGCTCAGTTGGTTGGGCATCTTCCCAGGCACCTAGAGGTCACAGGTTCGATTCCCCGCCTGGGTTTTGGGATCAGTCCCCAGTAGGGGGCGTACAGGAGGCAGCTGATCCATATTTCTCTCTCTCCCTTCTCCCCTCTCTCTCTGAAAATCAGTAAAAACATTAAAAAAAATAAAAGCATTAAACAGCAGAACATTAAACCTAACAAACACATAATCCTTCCGAGCGCGGGCCCCATGCTGCTGTGCAGCTCACATGCCCATGACGCAGGCCCTGCCTCCGGACAACAGTCAGGGAGGCATTGAACCTGCAAGTGGATCTTCCCTCTCCGGGCCTTGAGATACCATCCACAGGCCCAGCCAACACCTGCAAGACAGAGGCAGCTGAGCCGCGCCCAGATTCCTGACCCAGAGACTGAGATAATTAAACTGTTGTTTCCAACAGCCAAGTGTGGGGTAATCTGTTAGCCACAAATAACTAATACAGCCACGTTCTTCTGTAAAGCAGCCTTCCTTCCTCCAAAGTAGGGCTACTGGGTTACTTTGTTTTTGTTGTTTTTTCAAACAATTCTTTTAAAAATTTTTATTTTTTATTTCAGAGAGAGGAAGGGAGAGGGAGAGACAGAAACATGATGAGTCATTGATCTGCAGCCTCCTGCACGCCCCCTACTGGGGATGGAGCCCGCAACCCCGGCATGTGCCCTGACCGGGAATCGAACCCTCACCTCCTGCATCATAGGACGACTCTCAACCACTGACCCACACCAGCCAGGCTACTGGGTTACTTTGAAATGCATTTCCTACCGGAAAGCCGGGATAAATGCTGAGTCTTTGCCTTCATTCACCGGTTTTCAAAGTTAGAAAATTTATTGGTTTAATTTATTAACCATTGGTTTCATTTAAAACCGTTTATTGGTTTAATAAATGACTCAAGGGGGTCCCCAGAGTTTCTCTGGATTTCTCCTGCTTGAGTTTCTTAGGAACACGGGACTTGCCATGATTGCAATGTCTTTCCATCACCTACAATCATTTTTCTTTTTGAAGCTCAAATTGTTTCAATTTGGCCGGTGGGAGTCCTTTCCAGCTGGTTCCTGTGTCTTCTTGACAAGACCCCATTAATCATTAAAAGCCTCCCTGCTCTATGCCACAAACAAGATGTCCCAGGCTCCCCAAGCACTTTCTGAGCCCCAGACCTGGAGCCAGCCACTTCTCCAGGGAGCCCGGTTCCTTCAGTGAGGTCCAGTGAATGCCAGAGGATCACAGTTTTAATTTGCCTTTTCCTAACTACTACAGTTTTTATGTTCATCTTTTCCTATACCCGTTGGCTATTTTCACTTATTTTTCGGTGAATTATTTGTTCTTAGCTTTATCCAATGTTCTCTTAGATTATTTTGTAACTTTTAATCCTAACCCAAGGACATGAATTTTTTGTGTTTTCTTCTTAAATTGATTCGAGAAAGAGAGGAAGGAAGGAGAGGGAGAGAGAGAGAGAAAGAGAAACATCAATGTGAGAGTGAAACATCGATCGGTTGCCTCCTGCATGCACCCCAACCAGCAACCTGGGAATGTGCCCTGACTAGGAATCGAACCCGAAACCTTTCAGTGTACAGGACAATGCTCCAACCAACTGAGCCACACTGGCCAGGCTATTTTGAAACTTTAAAGTGGATTGGTATGACCTGTTTTTTAGTGTCTGGATACTGACCCTTTGATTACATTCATTGGAAATTTGCTTAGCTTTTAACTCTCATTTGCTTAGCTTTTAACTCTCATTTGCTTAGCTTTTAACTTTGTCTAGGGTGTCTTTTGTGGCACAGAGGCTTGCAACTTTTATGCCGTCAAATCTGTTGATCTTTTGTTTATGGCTTCTGGGTGGGGCTTCTAGGGTGGGGTGTCTTTTTAGGGAAACCTTGACACCTCAAGGTGAGGTAAGTTGCCTGATGTCACGCATCAAACAGCTAATTAGTGGTGTGCTGGGTACACTTGAGTGTTTGTGACCAAAGCCAGTGCCCTTTCCCCCAGGCCACATGGTCCTCCCAGGGCCGGTTGGGGGGCGGGGCAGTGTGCCCAGCTGGGAAGTGGGAGGTGACCTGGGCTCTGGGGTAACATTTCAAGTCTATTCCCAATGGCCAGCTGGGATGACCAAGCCTTGGCTGAGGCTAGAATGACCCAGGGGGAGGCTGATAAAGGGTTGAGAGCAACACATGTGTGGTGTGTGAGGCGCAGGCTGCTGGGAGGGAGGCAGAAATTTCAAGGCCCTGTTGGGGAGGGGACGGCACAGGAGAAGACAGAGCTGAGATGTACCCTGAGCCCAGGGGCCTGAGCACATCAGCCTGGACGCTGGATGCCCCAGCGTTGCCCTTGGGTGGCGGGCAGTTCTCAGGGTGCCTCGGGCCTGCAGCACACGAACACCCAGAGTGTCCCTGGTGCCCCTTCCTGGGCACGTTGTCCTGAAGTCAGGCAGGATGCCAGGGACAAGAGTTGCGTAGGCTTTGGCATCTCACTTCTCACACTCACAGGCCCCCTTAAGCGTGAGCCCGGGGCCTTATGCCAGGATCCTTTAAGCAGGACTGCCAGGTTTCCTAGTGAGAAAGCAGGTGGAGAGGAAACAAGGGGAATTGTGGTTTCTTGGGGTTTCCCCTGATCCCAGGTTGGGTTCTTGGGTGCAGTACCCCTTTGTAGTCCCTGGATGGCGACTCTGCATCATCAAATGCAGCTGCTGACACCCCGTGATAATTGCTTCCCTTCTCCTGAAAATCCCTCAATTTTACCTTACTCAAGCAGAATCTTTCCTGACTTTGCCCCCTGGAGCCTGTGAGGGAGGGGAGGTAAATCTGGAGCCTGGATGGAGAGGACATCTGAGGGCTTATGTTGGCCAAATTGAGGAGACAAGGGATGCCTTCTTCACTTGTCCCCTCCACTGGGCTCCCCTGGCCCCCTCCCCTTGTCCCATTCCCCAGGACCCTTAAGTAGCCTCCTCACTGGACTCCCCACCTTCGCCCAAACCAATTTGCCTTAAGCACAGCCAGGATCACCCTTCAGAAACTGAGTATGGTCCATGCTGGCTGGAAAAAGTGTGGGCCTTGGGTTCAGCACCAGCTCTGTACTCCACCAGCTGTGTGGCCTTGGGCAGAGCCCTAAACCTCTCTAGACCTTGACAAGAATATCAGCATCCCTTCGCCCAGGGGAATTTCATTACACATTCTCACATTTCAAAATCTCAGCTAACAACAAGACCCCTAATACTTTACTCCCAGCCTTCAAAGGGATGTTATTGGAGTCCTCTTTTTTTTTTTTGGCTAACTTATGACTTCAAGTTCCCTTTCCCCTTTCCTCCTGAGGTCACGATGTCTCATCTTCTCGATCCGAGTGTCACGAGGGGGTCTCGGGATTGAGGTGCTGGGGAGCTGGCCGGGGCTGCTCCCTCGCCTGCTTCCTGCAGAGCAGCCCTTACAGAGGGCGAAGGCTTCTCCGTGTAAAACTCTGAGCGTGTGGTCTTGAGTCCACAGCAGCCTGCTTCCTCCGCTGCAGAGCCCACCCTGCCTACCTTGCAGGATTGCTGCCAAGATAAAAACAGGTAATCGTGTCCAAGGAAGCCCTTTGCAAAGAGGGCTACACACGTGTAAAATATTGGTGCCGTTCCCCGGCTTGGCAACTCCCCATTGTCTACGGGATAAAACAGAAACACCTGAACCTGATAGCTCACGCCTCCAGCACTGCCCGCCCGCCGCCTTCCCAGGCTGGCCCCCATCTCCCTCCCAACAAACCGTCCTGTGATGCAGCCAGACCAGGGGCCCAGGGCTCCCTTGCTCCTCGGTCTCTGTACCTTTCTTTCCACCTGAAACCCCCTTCCTCAGCCTCACCTGTCAAGATTTAGGCCCATTAAAAATGAAAGTTTAGACTCTGTTTTTCTGTAAGGTATAAAAGTAACACACAGCCGGCTGGTGCGGGTCAGTGGTTGAGCAGTGACCCATGAACCAGGAGGTCACTGTTCGAGTCCTAGTCAGGGCACATGCCCGGGCTGCAGGCTTGATCCCCAGTAGGGGGAGTGCAGGAGGCGGCCAAGTGATGTCTCTCTCTCTCTCCCTCTCCCTTCCTCTCTGAAATCAATAAAAATATGCTTTTTAAAAAGTCATACACACACATTTTGTGAAATAAAAAGGTAAGTCTCCATTCTCCCTCCTCTCCACCCACAGCCCCCCACCATGCGGGGTTACCCCACAGATACACTTCCAGAAAGCTTGTGTGGATCTACCCACATATGCACGTATGTTCCTTTAAATGCAGGTAAATGGAATTGCACTAAGCATACACCTTGCTCTTTCACTTAGTGTCTCTTGGATGTATTCCATGTGGCACAGAGAGTGCCTCCCTGCACTTAACAACGGTGAGACATTACCACAAATTACACCCCTGGTCTACTTAACACCCTTCCCTCCAGCCGGGCAGGTGCTTGCCTTGCAGCCAGGGCCGCCCCTCAGTCACTGAGCAGCGTGCCGTGTTTCTGTGGGATGAAACCTTCCCCTCCTGGGGGCCCCAGGGGTGACCAGACAGCTCAGGTGTCTGGAGCATTTGCTGGGGTCTAAAGTGAGATTGTGATTGGATTCAAACTCCAGCTGCTCTACCTGTACCTTCCTTTGCCTCAGTTCTCTTGTCCCTAAAACAGTCCTCTCTGCTCCCTGTTGCACCCCGGTACCTTCATTTGCTCTGGCCCTTTACCCAGTGTGCGCCCCTCCCAAGGCCTGGGGGATGGGGAGGAGGAGAGGTCCCCACAGTCAGTAGCACCTCCCCCTTTCCATTTATTAACCTCCCACCCCCATCCAGTCAGTGATAAAGGGCAGCCCCCTTCTGATATCAGAAACTCTGTAAAGGGCCAAGGTTTGGGTGGCCCCTGAGACCAACAGGTCTCCACAGGTCCAGGACCCCTTCCTCCTGCTGCCAGGCCCCAGTCTTTCTTCAAATTCTCCAGGGAAGGGTGAAATGAAAGCAGCCCAGCCAGGGCTGGGAAAGCGGCATTCGAACCTTGGACTTGTCCCAGCACAGCCCCCCAACCACACACACCTTCACAGTTGTGTTTGCCTAGCCAGGAGGGGGAGGCTAGGCCAGTCCGCCCAGACCGACCAGAGGATGCAAAAGGCCTGGCAGACCCAGGCCAAGGGTGACCTCGGTGCTAGCAGGGGTCAGCCGCCACTTTGCACCCCCTGCCCCCGCCTGCCCGCACCCACCCAGCTGGAGGGAGTTGGGCAGGTCCAGTCCCTGCATCTGGGAGGGAGGTTCACAAATTTTGGCCCCGGCTGCTGGGCAGATGCCCAGATACTCAGGTGGGAGTGGGGTGGGAGGGAGAAGCCTGGCCCACCCCCAGAGGAGCACCGGGGCTAGGGCAGGAAGGAGGTGAGGAGCCCAGCTCCTTAGGCGAGAGAGTGGAAGACCTGCCTCAAGGTTGAGGTCCTCCTGTGATAACTAAGGGTAATAGCAACAGTAACAATGGCAGCTGCTCACAGCCACGAGCTGAGCCACGTGCCCTTCAAGGGGCTTCTGGGCAGAGGCCAGGCCTATTATTACCCTCATTTCACAGGGCAGGAAGGGAGGCCAGGGAGGGGGAGGCTGTGCCCAAGGCCACACAGGTGGTAAGTGACAGGGGTAGGATCTGAACTCCGGGCCTCTGGTAAGCACCCCATTAGCTAGCAACACTCTGTTTCACAGCTGCTTTTCACAGTCCTCCCCATCATCAACCACCTGAGAAGGCCGGGCCGGCTTCGCTACTTTGCAAATTAAGAGCTGGCTCTGAGGCCGCCCTGCCCCGGAGGCTGACCCTGCTGCGTCCACCGCTGGCGCCCCGTAAGCCAAGATTCTGTCGCATCAGGAAGGTCTATGTCGTCGGCCCAGAGGCAACGTAGGTTTTTACGGGGTCTGCCTTAAATGTTAATTCTCTGACTTCTCCAGGGCACCCCCCAACTGTAATCCCGCCCCCGCCCCCCCCCGCCCCCTGCGGCAAACACTCTGCACGCTGCTGTCGGCGGCACTGGGCCGAGAGCCCGGGCAGGTGGAGGCGGGGGAAGTTGAGCAAGAACCGGCCTCGGCCTGGGAAGAGGCCGCCGCCCAGGAGGATGCGGAGGAGGGCGCGCTCGCTGTAAGGGAGATCAGAGAAGGCTTCCTGGAGGCGGAGCTGCGCCGGATTTGGAGTAGCCGGGATGCTCCCAAGGTGTTTCAAGGAAAGGGCGAGGGCTGAAAGGTTGGAGGAAGCAGGCCTATTCGCCCTGAGGACGGGGGCGTTGGACGGAGGGGCGCGGGAGGTGGCTGCTGTCGGAGCGGGTTTTCCTGGGGGTGACGCGAAGATGGCAGTTAAGACCTAGATTATGCGCACTGTGAGACTATGAGGAGAGGGCAATGCCCGGAAGATACCAGCTCCGGCGAAAAACGGGGCTCTGCCCAGGCCGGGACCCCACTGGGCAGATCGCTGCGGGGCAGGCGCCAGCCCTGGAAGATGCAGACGACTCAGCGGGGCCACTAGGGCAGGCGGGAGCCCCGCCCCCTGGAGCCCCGCCCCGCCCCGCCGTCGCCCCGCCCCCGCCCCCTGGAGCCCCGCCCCGCCGTCGCCCCGCCCCCGGGCCCGGGCCCGGGCCCGGCCCCGCCCCGTCGTCGCCCCGCCCCCCCGCCCTGCGCAGGTAGGGAAGAGGCGGGGCGCCAGGGCCCCGCCCCCAGGAGCCGCGGCCCAGCTGCTCCGCTGCGCGGCTCGGCGCTTCGTCCCGGGACCTGGGGCCGCAGGGAGGTGAGCACGGGCGGCAGGTGGGACCGGGCTCCCCGCCGCAGGGCCTCAGGCGCCGGAGGGGTCCGTGGAGTCGCGCCTGAGCCCGCCCTGGGGCGGCGGGCGCCGCGGGCGAGGGTGCCCGCCCTGCGGAGCTCCAGGGCCCCACGTGGGCCAAGCCGGACGCCGGAGGTCCGGGCTGGACGCGGGCGCGGCGGCGGGACCAGGTCCGCCGGCCCCAGGGGCTCAGCTCGGACTGGATGCCCAAGGGGTCCCTGGGCTAAGGGTCACCTGCTGCGGGGGCAGGACGATCGGACAGAAGTTTAAAGCCCCGGGAGGAAGAAAGGGGACTGCCCCAGGGCAGCACCCGCAGTCCCGCCTTGGTGCCAGAAGGGTCTGGAATTCAGGCCCTCCCCCCTTTCCCCCCCTTCCCCCCTCCCCGCCCCTCCCTCGGGGGCGAGCCGCCCTCACCGAGGTGGACACAGGTGTGGGAGGGTGGGCTCGGACAGCAAGGCCGGACCCGAGCTCAGAAATTGGACAGAGGAGTCTTGACTTCTGGACTGAGGTTCCTCGGGGTTAGATTAGGGAGGGGTAAGTCCTCTAGGGGACATGTGTCCCCCAGGACAGAGGGGGAGCCCAGGTCTCAGCCCCAGCCTAAGTGGGTGAGAGACTAAGGGAGCAGGCTGTAGGGTTGGAGTGTCCGAGGAGGGTGGGGCTTGAGGGATTGACCCCACCCTGGGCTGGTTGCTGTTTCCCAAGTGGCTCGCTAGATTTAGGACCCCTGGGTGTGACATTTGCTGGTAAAATAGTGAGCCCAGCATCTGTGTTGTGTTTCTCTCGCTGTCTATAGATAGGGCAGAGGGATACCTGGAAAGTGAAACTTGTGGCTCTTGACCATTTTACTGGCCAGGGGATACTTGGCAATATCTAAAAAACGTTTTGGTTGTTTTTTAGCTCGGACGAGGGGCGCAAGTGTTTGACATCCAGTGGGTAGAGGCCAGGGATGCTGCTAAACATCCCGCACGGGACAGCTCCCATGACAAAGAATCATGCAGCTCAAAATGTCAGTAGTGCTGTGCCGAGGCTGAGAAATCCTGCCACAGCACCTGGTCCAAGTAACAGGCATACCTCGTTTTATTGCGATTCGCTTTTATCGCACTTCACATGTTGCTTTTTTTTTAAACAAATTGCAGGCTAGACCCTCCACCAGCAAAAAGATTACGACTCACTTTATCGCAGTGGTCTGGAACCAAACCCACAATATCTCTGAGGTATGCCTGTAGTTCTCATTGACTGCCCCTCCCTGCCTCAGTTTCCCCAGGGATTGGGAGGAGAACTTGGAATAAACCTAAATGAGATAAGAGGTAAGGAGGGCAGTTATTCCCCTAGCAGGAGGCTGCCTTTGGTGCCTTAAGCCTGCCTCAGGAAGTAGGTCTGGGTGCCATGGGGAGAAGCTGAGACCAGGGGCAGGGGACAGTCCTGAAGTATTTCACCCCAAGGGCAGCCTCCCACACAGGAACTCAGATGTCCCCTGCATATGAGTTTTGCTGTCAGATTTTCCCAAAGCTGCATTGCTGATGCGGGCATGGATGCCCGATGCCATTGACCTGCTGGAGTTTTCCCTTCTGAACTCACACCTAACTCTCCTAGTATTTACACAGGAAAGTATCACCCCAGGGGTATAGCAAGGCACCTAATTCCTCGTGGCTCCCCAGTCTGCTTCTCTCCTGCAGTAAAAAGTTCCACTGTGGTTAGACCAGAGGACGGGCTGGGAGAGCAAGGCCCTCCCTGTGCTCGTGGTGTCAGCTGAGCAAGAGTGAGAGATGGAGGACATCAGAGCTCCAAGGCAGGGAGATCCCCGGTAGGGATGACTCTTAGAGAATGGGGCAGGTGGCTGTCACAAGCAGCAGCCCATGTCCACTCCACCCCACCATCCTGCTTCCCATTTCCTGGCAGGATCCATTGGCCCTAGTCACGTTCACTTCTGGACCCCAGAACCCTGCCAGGGTGAGAGAGCAGGTGGCAGTTTCTGGTTTGACGTCTGCATTTTTGGTGGGGTTGTTGTTGTTGTTGTTTTGGTCTTTAAAAGGCTGGAGTGAGACTCCCATCTTTGCAGTAAAACAAAAACCCACAGTAGTGGCCCTCACCTGTAGTGTGCCTCTCAGGTCACAAGGCCGTTCAGGAAGTCAGTGGTGGAGCCCAGGACTGAACCTGGGCTGCCCTTTCCCAGGCCCAGCCCTGAATCCCTGTGCTACGGGCCGTAAACAGACTACCAGGTCATCCTCCCTGGTCCGCTCATTTCTGAGCTGCAGCTCTACCTGGCATCTCTCACACTCTGCCCGGGATGGGACTTCCTTCCAAGAGGAGGAATAAGTCACCCCCAATCTGTGACAGAGGCGTGGGGGCCCCCAGTCTAGCTCTGGGTCAGTAGTGGTGTGTTTACTCTGGCCAGAGCTGTGGACACTGCTGTGGCCTCTCTGCAGGGCTCCTATCAACTTGTCTCTGCCCCAGATGAGACAGCAGACAGAGCAGGAAGAAGTCCGGGGTGTGTCCGTGCGTGCATGGACCTGTTCATATCCAGGTGACCCAGTGCTTCCCTTTGGGCCAGGATGAGCAGTGGTGAAATAGGCGGCCCGGCCCCTGCCCGCCCCACAGTGCAGTGTCAGGGGAGATGTTCTCTCCCGGCTGCCTCTCCTCCCCCACACATCCCCGTAGGTCCCTATGCCACCCACTTTGGAGTGGGCCTCAGTGTTGTCCTGGCCACTCTTGGGGATTTCCAGAGTGAGCGCACACATCTGCTCCCAGTTTCCTATCCTGCTGAGCCAGGCTGGGGGAGGAGTGGCGGGGACGGCATGGCCCTCCCAGAGTGCAGGCTGACCTGGCCTGGTGACCGGGCTACGGAGGGAAGCTGCCAGGCGAGGCAGGTCCCAGGACACAGGCCAGGAGGAGGTGCCCAGACTGTCCATAAAGCTACTATGGCCTCCCTGTGTCAGACGGGCATAAAGAAAAATTCATTTTGTCATCTTCAGGGAATTACAGAGAGCCACCTTGTCCCCATTGTCTCATTCAGGAAATGTATCCAGGGACTCACCCAGATGCAGGTCGTTTGCAATTCCAAAGCTGCGGGGAGGAAGGATGTTCTGGGCGCCCTGGGAAAGGGGTTGGAGCTGGGTGGGCTGATGAGAAACCCTGGCCTGGTGGGTGGGGAGAAGTGGTGACTCTCAGCCTGGGGAGCCAAGACGCAAGGCCCAGAGGCCAGCGGGCGCAGTGGTCTAGGAGAGTGTGGTCAGTAGGATGGGGGTCACTTCAATAGCCCGTGCCTCAGTTTCCCCAGCTGCACAGTGGGCTTCGGGTGGGAAGGTCGCCGTGAGGATTCCAGCGGTGGTTCGCACAAAGCCTTGGGCCCGGTGCCCAGCCGCAGAACGTGGCGAGGGAGCCGTGGAGATAACGGTATCGTGGCTGCTGCTCGGAGCGTGTCCGTGTGCCCTTGGCACAGGCTTGCGATGATGGAGCCACGCGTCGTGGGCTGTTGGGGGGACGGGATGAGGCAGTGCTGCTCTGTAGATGTGGCCGTCTAGGTGGGGGAACCGCAGAGCCGTGTCAGCCAAAGGAACTGAGGATGGGGTTCGCTCTGGGAGCGGAGGATCAGGCGTGAACTGCCACCCCCGCCTAGGGGTTTTCCCGCCTGTCGGCTTGTGTGTCATGATTGTGTGGGGGGCAGGGAGGGATGTCATGGAGGCGGTGACGTGCAGCTCTGCTCCCCGGCTCTTGGGGCAAGCTGCCCAAAACCTTGGTTTTCTCTGTTTCCCGTGTGTGGTCCTGGAGCTTGTGCCAAGAACGTCCTTAGGTGGTTCTGTCCCTGGTGCTGGGCAAGAAGCACCTTTTCCCTGTCCAGGTGGCCCTGCCCGGGTTATGCCTCTGTGGTGGCCCCAGAAGGCCTGGAAGCCAAAGTGGGGGATCTGCTGGAGCAGGAATTGGAACCAAGGTCTGACTTTATCAGCCAAGGAAGATAACCAGATAAGAACAGAGACAGAGAATGTGAGAGCCCTGTGGTAAAAGGAGAAGTGCTACCCAGGCTTGGGTGATGTCATTTCTGCTTGAGGGAGTGGGAGCGGCTCATGAATCAAAGGCCCAAGCTCCTGGGACTGGCCAGATCTGGACTACTCAGAGTCGCCTCCCCAAGCCTGTTCTCTTGCCATTTTTCTCACCAGTTTGAGGGTGATGGCAGGCTGCAGAATGGGGGGGGATCACAGCCCAAGCACCTCCTAACTAGGGGACCTTGGAGGTGGGTTAACCTCTCTGTGCCTCAGCTTCCCACCTGTCAGATAGAAATCTGTTACCTCTAGATTCTTGGCTCACATATAGAGACCAAGTGAGTGATGATGGCAGAGGCCAGCCAGGATGTCAATTACTGGCCATGGACAGGATACCAGGCACTGTGTATTCATGTCTCCTGTTATCTCTGCTGGATTCCTGGCGGGGGTGGGCATCATCCCATTTCACAGCAGGGAAAACTGAGGTTCATACATGGTAACTTGCTCAAAGTCTCCTAGCAGGGTAGGTGGTCAAGGCAGGATTTGAGCCCTGTCTCCAGCCCTCATTCCTCAACAAGACGGCCCATGCTGCCCAAAGCAGGGGGGGGGACAGTGATGAGCTCCCCCATGTGAGTGGCCTGTAAGAGCTTGTGTCCAAGTGCCCTGAAGCCCCAGCACCTCAGGAGCTGGGGCTGGTTCTCTTTCATGGAACCAGCGAGCCCCAGGGCAGAGTTCTGGAAAATTGGGTTTATTAACTCTTGGTTTATTAGCTCTTTAATGACTGTTTACAAGCAGAAAACTGTTTGCCTGGCATGTTTCCTCCCTGCTAAGGGGCACCCGGCACTCTGTTCTGAGTGTGTTGCAGTGCAGGACCCAGGGCAGCTCAGGGCCCGACTTCTAACTGAGTGACCTGGACCAGGGCCTTACTGCTCTGTAAAATGTGGCCTAGCTGCTCTGGCCAGTGTGGCTCAGTTGGTTAAGCATCATCCCGTGCACTGAAAGGTCACTGGTTTGATTCCTGGTCAGGGCATATGCCCGAGTTTCAGGCTTGATCACCATGTAGGGGGCATGCAGGAGACGGTCAATTGATGTTTCTCTCCCTCATCAATGTTTCCCTCCCTCTCTCTCTCAAATCAACTTAAAAAAACATTTATAAAAATGTATATAGGGTGTCCCAAAAAGTGTATATACACACTTTGGATAATTATAAAGGCAGTGTTTATTGAAATACATTTCGTTTTCAAAATTGAGCTATCAGCTATTAAAGTGTACATACATTTTTTGGGGGACAATATATATATGGCCTAGCTAATGGTGACAGGGGCACCTAGATTTCACACCCCTGGAAGGATACTCAGCATTTTAAGCATAAACAAACTGAGGCTCAGAGATGTTAAGTGGTTTGTCCGAGGTCACACAGCATTTAGGGCTGAGCCTAAGACTGCCTCCCAGTTGGACAGTGTTTTCACTGTCTGGAGCCAGGCCACAAGGAGGAGTTTGGAAGATGGGTGGACTCCACCATTGCAAACACAAGACAGCCCCATGCTGGGTACCGAGGTGGGTCAGGTCTGGAGACAGCCTGGTCACATCTGGGTGTCAGGGAGCTCCCAGCAGAAGTGAAGTGGGCCTCCCCATCCATATAGTGCCCCACCTTTCCCCCGACCACTGAGATGTGCTAGGCCTCTGCGAGCTCCAAGGACCACTGAACACCCAATTCCTGGTACCCCGAGATCCTGAGAGAGGCAAATCTTGGAGTGTTTAGAGCCAAGCTTGTTCGTGGTGCCCAGCTGGGTGTGTGTTTCTTCTCTAGGAACCCTCCTGCCACCCTGGTGTCTGGCCCAAAGAGGACCAGGGCCTTCTGGGCCACGTCATACCCCTCCCCTTCCCAGCAACGCTCAGAGAGCAGCCGAGCTGGGATGAAACATGCCCCCGCCAATCCCACCGGGCCCATGTACTCCCTTCTCTCTGATGCCCCAAGCTGTAGTTGCCTCCAGGCTCTGGGAGCTGCTGCTGGCCTGGGGTGCGGGAGGGCATTGTCCCAGGGTTCCATTCAGGCACCTGTATCCCTGCTCAGCTGCTGTCCCCTTGTCTGCTCTGACCAGCAGCTCTGGAGTCCAGAGAGTCCCAGAGGAGCCTCTGGGAGGGCACCATGGTGGGCAGGGCCCAGCACCCTGTCCTCTTAGGGGCACCTGGCAGCGCTCTCACTTCCAGTGGTGCCTGGCTTCGTGTGTTGCCAGCAGGTGCATCATCTAGGATGTGAGGACACGTGGCTCCGGTGTTCCTAGCTCAGCTGGCTTCCTAGACCCAAGGAGGATGGGCATTCACACCTCTGCCAGTCCCGCACATGGGCGCGCAGTCCTGAGCCACCCTGGGGTCTGCACTGCTCTGGGAACATGGCAGCCTCTCCCTGCCCCCACCTGCTCTCACTGCTCTAGGCAGCGCCCTGGAACCCAACGCCCGCTTCCCGTGTCTGTGGTCGGCCTGCCACCCAAGCCACTCTAACTGGGTCACAGGGAGCCCAGAACCTGGGGTCTGATGGGAAAAGCCAGTGGGTCATTGAGCACCTGAACCCGCTCCTCCAGTTCTTTATCTTTTTTTTTTTTTTTTTAACTACACGAAATCAAACCAGACTTTTAAAAAATATGTTTAATTGCCTTTGTTGAAAGAATTACAGAGGTCCGCCCCTTTTCCCCCCATTTACCCCACTTCTCCCGGGTCCCAGCCCCTCCCCAGGCCTTCACCGCACCGTTGTCTGTGTCCTCTGGTTAATCGCTGCTAACCTTAACCCTAACCCCGGCCTTCCCTCTGAGATTTGTCAGTCTGTATTGATTTTTTTTTAAATTTTATTATTGTTTAAAATATTACAGATGTCCCTTTTTCTCCCCAATGACCGGTTCCACCCCGTTCCTTCCCCCTCCCCAGTCCCTCTCCCCACCATTGTCCATGTCCTTGGTTGTGTATAGATGCATATAAATCCTTTGGTTACTCTCTCCCCCTCCACCCACCTGCCCTCCTCCATCCCTCTGTGTATTGATTTTTAGAGAGAGAGAGAGAAACATTGATGAGGGAGAAACATCAACATCTATGGGCTGCCTCCTGCACCCCTCACTGGGCATCCAGCCTGCAACTAACCGACCTGGGGAGCTCTTGGTGCAAGGGCGACACTCAACCACTGAGCACACTGGCCAGGCGAGTTCTTTATCTGATGAACTGAGATTGCGCAAAGCCCTTCAGGAGGTGGGGGTGAACTAGGGGCTCTCTGGGCAGGGTGTCAGTGAGTGGGACCTGTCCCCTGGGACGTGGGGCGGGCACAAACCCGCAGGTGATCCCATTGTGCCTCTTCACTGGGCAGGCGCAGCGGGTGAAGCCCCTGTGCCCGGCAGGATGCTCAGCTCGTGTGTGCACCTGCCCACACCTCTGGGGAGCGGGTACTTGGCAGGAGGGCGGGAGGCCTCTAACTCTGATGACTGAGCCTCCAACGGACAGTTTCCTCCCTCCCTTTCTGTCTTCCCAAACCCTGTCCCAGACCCCCCGCCAGCCTTCTCTGCTCTCCTGCCCTTTGTTCCTGTCCCTACTCCCTCTTGCCAGGGCCGGGAGGTGTACGGGGTGTCACTGGCTGTGCGGGCAGCTTAGGGACCCGAGGAGGGAGACCAGAGTAGTGACAGCCTTTAGCGAGCAGCTCCTTCCGGGTCTGGTGGGGCCGGAGCCCCTCCCGAGGTCAGCAGATGCAGGGGTTTTGCTGAGGATTGCATGGGGTGGGGGTGGCGGCCGGGGGCAGCTTCCTCTTTCTCTTTGCAGCTTTCTAAAAACGACTGGTTCCCAGAAGGGCTGTGGGTGGGAAAATCGAGTTTCAGTTTCTGTGGCAGGGAAGCAGGGAGACGGGCCACTTCCTCGACCCCTCCCCCTGTCATCCTGTGAGTCAACAGGGGACTGGCAGGGCAGCCTGGCCTCTCTGCCCTGGGACTGCCCACAGCTGGGAGCCCAGGCCAGTTGGAAGTCACTTCTCCTCCCCGCAGGAGGCCCCCAAACTTCCTGATCGTGCCTAATGCTTAATAACGGTCTGCTCTTTCCTCCCAGGAGGGACTGCTTACTCTCTCTCCGTTTGTGGCCACTGGCGGTTTGAGCCCACCTGTCCATTACCTGCCAGCTTCTGTCCGGGGCCTGAGCTGATGCTGGCTCCCTGCTCTGGCCCCTCAAGTCCTCAGACCTGGGGTTATGGAGACCCGGTCCATCTTTAGCGAAACCAGGGAGTAGTCTGGAACCTGCTAGTGGGCGTTGGTGGCTGGCAGGTAGAGCCAGGGGGAGGGGACTGGAGCCAGACTCCTTGGTGCAGGTGGAACTGGGGGCAGGCTGGCAGACGGAGGAGGGGGGTGGGAGGCCCTCTAGCACTATGACTGGATGGCACAGTGCTGCTGTTGGGGGCCTCCCTGGGGGACACCTGTGTACCCTGGCAATGTGCTGGGACAGGGCTTCCCTGGCAGTGCCCAGCCCCACCCATTGTGGGGAAATTGGCTTCTCCTGCCGCATCAGCAAGTAGGTTCTGAGTCTGCAGTTCCCTCACTTATGCTGGGTCCTGGCTGCTGCTCGCTGGCTTCGGCTGCTGGGGGTGAGGGTGGTGGGGTGCAGACTGGGTGAGGTGGGGCACCTCGACCTGTGTCATGATTTGAGTGCTGCACCACCCCCACCCCAGGCTGGACCCCACCCTAAGCCCTTCCCTCTACCCGGGCCCCTTATGAGTCCCCTAACTACTCTGGGACTGGAGCTGAAGGCCCCACCAAGGCCAGGATCCAGCTGAGGCAGGTGGCAGTGGCTTAGCCAGGAGGGACAGGCCCTTAGACCTCCCTCACCCCCACTCATGGGCTGGGAGCTGCGGCAGGCCAGGGGGTCTTAGAGCAGCGGATGTGACTGTGGGCCAGGAGGAAGCCTGGTCCCAGGATGTCACAGTTTCCTGCAGTGAGCAAGCACTTCTGGGGTGCAGGAGATAAGGGTTGAGCAGGGCACTCCGAGAGCTCCAGCCCTTTTCCGCCTGGGCTCCCCCTAGACTTGGGTTTTGCAGGCAGCCAGAGTGGGTGTGACCACCCCTGCACTGACACCCCCCCAACCCTCACTCCCTGAGCCCTAAGGACAAGTTGGGCACATGTGGTCTCAGGAGCAGCCCCTCTCCTCCCCTCCATGGTGGAACAGGACTGGGGAAATTGGTGTTTTTATGCCAAATATGTGGCCTTCCTTAGTGTCAGAGCTGGGCCGTCATCTTCTCCAACCCCCTCACTTAACAGAGAAGGAAACAGGCAGGGTGGGGGGCATTGCTTACAGGCCAGGACTCATAGATGGGGAAAGTGGCTCCGCTAGGTACCACACTCCCCAGAAAATGTCCCCACCCCTGCCTTTGCTCTCTAGGGCCTGGCCACAGCCCATGAGTGGGGGTGAGAGAGGTCTAAGGGCCTGTCGCTCCCGGCTAAGCCACTGCCACCTGGCCACTGCTCAGAACCCCCAGGATTGCCTGGGGCTGGTCCCATCTTTCCAGTCCTTCAGCCTGGGGTTACATCTGCCTTTTCCCCCATCAGGAGACTGGCACCGATGCTGGCAGCACAGTGGGTCC
This sequence comes from Miniopterus schreibersii, assembly GCF_964146895.1. Lineage (NCBI taxonomy): Eukaryota > Metazoa > Chordata > Mammalia > Chiroptera > Miniopteridae > Miniopterus > Miniopterus schreibersii. The sequence goes on from NC_138116.1 coordinate 2,953,845, forward strand.
TGGGCCAGGGGTCCCAGCTGGGGGTGGTATGGCCTTGGGATGGCAGAGCTGGCGGGGGAGTCTGGACTGTTCTGGGGCTGGGGTAACAGGAGGTCCACCGGACACTCATCCTGGGACAGGCAGTGCTCCGTGGAGCCTTCCAGAGGAGGCCGCTTCCTGGGCTGGCTGCAGGGTTGGGGGTGACAGTTTCTGTCCAGGTGGATATGAACTGACTGTCTGCAGCCATAATGTGCCCCCCCTCTCGCCTGCCTTCTATCTAGTTAGCTACCAATGGAGCTAACTGTATGTCAGCCCCTGTGCTGTCCAGGACTGTGGGAACACCAACCGTGCAGGATACTGAGAGAGCTGCTGAGAAAGTGGTTGATTCCGTCTGATGGTGACAAGGAAGGCTTCCTGGAGGAAGTGACACTTTACTTTCATTAAACCAGCTCATAGGCGTTGGCCAGGCAGCCAAGGCGGAGCCTAACATGCCCGGTGCAGAGCCTCACATAAGAGGAGGTGGGAGCTAGGGAGACTGGTGTGTCTGATAGGGTGTAGAGGCAGGTTCTGAAAAGCATGGGGTGCTGATTCCTGGGGTTTGTGGTCAGCTCTGAGTTCCAGAAGGATCCTGCCTGGTTGGTGACCTTACCAGAGCTCAGGCATGGCAGCCCCACGCTCACCCCCAGCCTCCCTCTGCTGCCTGCCTGCCTCCCTTCTTGATGCCAGTTTCCCAGGGCAGTGCTTACGCGATGCCCTCCCTTTGCCCCCGGTCCCAAAGGAGGCCAAGCCAGGGAACTTTCCATGCATGGGCCCCAGTGAGGCTGTCGTCTTAGAGCTGTCCCTAGAGTGGACTCAGAGTAGCATCATCACGTGGCTTTAAGGACTCTGAGGAACCAGCCTGCCCAACGCCGAGGCCCACTGCCCGTAACATCCACGGCCAGGCTGCCCTGGGCTGCCCTGGGGCATGGGCTCAGGGCTCCCAGCGCTTGGGTATAGAAGGAAGGATGCCTGAGACTGTTTATGCCTTAAAGAAATAAGAAACCTCCTGAGCCCCCAGCTCTGCCTCAGGTCCCTCTCCAGGGCCCCCTCCACACCAAAAGTTCCTGTCACCTGTAGTTGGAGGGCTTAGGTAACCAAAGACCCTGAGCTAATATGTAGAGCAAAGGGGGTGCTGCCCTGTGGACTCAGAGGGGGGCCCAGACCAGCCCCCAGCCTCTGGTCCACCCCAAAGCAGTTCCTTGGCCCCTCTCGGTGCCCAGGCTTCTGAAAAACACAGTTTGCAAAGTGCTCAGATGCTGACCAAGATTTCCTGTGGCCTGCACTCTCCACTCTGTCTCCTTTAGTGTGGAAGGGGGTGGGGGGAAAGGGGGGGAGAGAGAGAGGGAGAAACATCTATGTGAGAGGGACACATCAATTGGTTGCCTCCACTGACCGGGGCCAGGGACTGAACCTGCAACCCAGGTATGTGCCCTTGACTGGGAATCGATCCCGAAACCCTTCGTGTGCGCAGGCCAATGCTTGATCCACTGAGCCACGCTGGCCAGGGCCAAGTTACTCCCTTTTTAATGCTTCATTTTATGTTGGGTGGATTCCACCTCAATAAATACTTAACGAACCAAAACAACAGCAACGAGAACATTTCCAAGTCGCTGAGCACGGTCCTTCCTTTCTCGCAGGCTCGTGGCCGTGAGCGCTCGGGAGCCGCCCTGCTGGCCCAAAGGCCCCCGCCGCCTTCCCTCCGAGCCCACCCCTGCCCACCCCTGCAGGGCGGAAGCTTCGCTCCGGAGCATCTGCACGAAGTGAGGGACTAGAACATGCTCTAAAGGCCTCTGCAGCGGACCCAGCAAGCTGTCAGCTGAGCCCAGACTTGAAGGTAGGAAGCCGGGTAGCCAGGAGAGTGGGCTCTGGCACTGGCTGCTTCCCCGCCGTTTGTTTGTTTTTCAACAAATACGTGGTGGTGCCACCTGTGGGCCTGCACTCTCCTGGCAGTGGAGGTGCAGCAGTGAATACCAGGCAGCTGCTTCAGGTAGTTAGGGAGGGCTCCTCGGAGGAGGTGGCGTGCAACCTGGGACCGGAATGATGAGAAGGAGCCGCCTACTCTGCTGTGCGATGATCCTATCTGGGCACGGAGGGACCGGCATGGGGAGAGGCCCAACATTTATGGAGCACCTACTTGAGGCGTTTTATAAACAGCTTTATTGAGATATAATTCACCTAAAACCATCCTTTAAAGTGTGTGATTCAGTGGTTTTTAGGGTATCCACAGGTAGGTATGACCATCACCACAGTCAGCTTCAGAACATTAACCCTCACCCTTCAGCCACCACCTCCCCCAGCCCCGAGCAAGGACTCATCCTCCTGTCTCTAGATTTGCTTATTAGGACTTTTATCTGGATGGACTCCTGTAGCATGGGACACGCTGCCTGTGTGTGTGTCCTGTTCACTCACACGATGCTCAGGAGGGAGGAAGTTAGTCCCCTGTCGTAGGTGAGGATGGGGGTGACCTGTGGTCAAGGGCAGGCCCATGTGCCCGTCCGGCCGAGGCCTCCTGGCTCCAGTCTGTGGTTTGGGCCACGACTCCCCAGTACCTCCCTGCAGGGTGGGCAGGAGGGGGCAAGGCGGAGACAAAGCCACACAGGGCCCAGAGTTCCCAGTGAGAAGCCTGGACTGTACTTTAAGTGAGAATAGGAAGCTCTGGGACAGTTTTGAGCAGCAAGTGACTGTGATTTTGTGCCTTTAGAAGGTGACTTCTGCTGCTGTTTGGAGAATGGTCATGAGGGTGGAGGCCCAGGGGCAGCAGGTAGAGGAATTAGGAGGCCCCTGTGATGCTTCAGGTGATAGATGGTGGCCCTGGTGGGGCCCAGGTAGAGATGGAGGAGACGAACAGATTTGGAACATATGTGACCACTGTGTAACCCGATCATCCCATACCTTGGCCCCACTTGCCCTTGGCCAGAGGGCTCGTGTGTCACCCTCCCCGTCATCTGTGCACACCCAGGGTTGGCACCCTCATCGGAAGGTGGCAGTGGGGTCCCTGGCCTTGTCCGGGGTGAAGAAGAAACCAAACCTGCCCCAGGAACCTTGGGAAGTGGGGCGAGGAAAGAGCTAAGGATTTTATGGAGCAGAAGGTCCCGGGGCAGCGTGAGTGATGCGAGGAAGAGCACAGCATAGGCAGAGGGTGTTGATTCTGGTGGAATCCAAGGGGACGTGGGGATTGGAGTCTGGGGTAAATTACCCACCTCCTTTTGGCAGGGCCATTTGGCAAGATCTGTTGAAATTCAAGACACACTTGTGTCCAACCCAACCCAGCAATTCTACTTCTCGCACTTTGTCTGTGATAGCACTCGGACATGCACATGCAGCACAGACAGGACTGTTCCTTAACATCAGACGTGAGTCTGAAGTGCTGGAAGCATCCTAAATAACCGCCAGCCTGGAACTGAGTAAATCTCAGGGCCTTCCTCTCGGTGAGATCTGCAGTTGCCAGGAAAGAGATCTGTCTGTGTGCTGATGGGACAGTGTGCCTGCCACAGGAGGACAGGTGTGAGTGTGGGTGAAGTACCTACCTGGGTCCTGTTCCAGAGGGCATCTGGAAGGACAGGCGCACAGCTCCCTCCAGGACAGGTGACAGGCAGGCCACGAGCTCACTCTTTGCTTTATGGAGTCCTCTGACTCTTCTTCCATTCTCTTTTTTTTTTTTGCAATGAACATATATCACTTGTATTTTGATAGAAAAGTACACAGGTGGCAGTTTCGGTTACCTCTGAAAAAGGAACCAGGCAGCCTTGGGGGACAGGGACAGATGGCTTTCTGGTCTGAGAATTAGACTGAGCCGCCACTTCCTCCCGGCAGTGTGGGGCCGTAGTTTGTTGTTTGTGGACCGGTCACCAGACTGCTCCCCAGCCTTCTTGTCCTCCCCCAGGGACAAAGGCCAGGCCTGGCCCCTGGTGGCCAAGATCTCTGTGGCTCCCCATCTTCTGTCTTCCTGTTCCTTTCCGTGTGTGGTCCTTGCCTGAGCAGAGACCAGAAATGGACCGAGGTGGAGGGTTGGGGGCTTCCCAGCTCCCACTGGTCTGGAATTCAAATGAAGGGAGACAGAAATAGACCTTCGTGGCGTACCCCCCTCAGCCGGGCTCAGTCTCTACCGCGTGGCTTAGTGTCCGGAGTTAGGTGAGAACCAACTTTTGGCAGGTTGTTCTCAGTCTGGGCTGCCCTCCCTGGCACCTGGGTCCCCGTGTCCCCTCCCATTCTCAACACACCTGTGCTTCCCTCCCTGTCTCCTTTCCAGCCGCCCTGCCCCCTGCCCACCATGGCCTCTGCGGACAAGAATGGCGAGAGTGTCTCCTCTGTGTCCAGCAGCCGGCTGCAGAGCCGGAAGCCGCCCAACCTGTCCATCACCATCCCGCCTCCCGAGGCCTCAGCCCCTGACGAGCAGACCAGCATGCTGCCCCAGGTAAAGGGCAGCCTGTGGGCTCTCTGCCCTGCCGCAGGTGACACATGTGCCCACATGACACCTTTGGGGCAGCTCCACTTCCTGGAGGAGGTTCCTTCCCCAGCACTGCCGCCTGGGTGGCCCTTGACTTAGGCCTGTACCCCGCTTTCCTGGGCCCGGACATCACAGGGAGCAGGCCCTGAACTCAGGAGCTCCATCTCCATCTCCCGGTGGTCCAGGCAAAACAAGAAATGCTGTTTCTGAGAACAGGCTTGTCAGTCCCACCTGGGACTTGGCTGTTTACATGTCCTTGCCCAGGCCCTTCCAAGGGCTGTGGGCTGTCTGGGACTTGGGGGAAGGGGGCCCATGCGTCTTTGGCATCAGCAGCCTGACCTCACAGCGCCTGCTCCTCTGAGAAGAGAAACGAATCAATGTTTCCAACGGGCTGGACCACTGGTCCATAAAGAGCTCATTGAAAACAGGCTCGAAACAGCGTGGGCTCCCGCACAGCCTGGGACATAAAGGGGACCTGTGTTGATGCCGCCCGCTCGCCCCAAGGGCTCTTTCAGACATACAGAAACAGGCCAGGACATCCTGGTGTGACGAGGGAGGAGTCGGGGAAATGCATGCTGGGCTTTCTGAAAAACGTTAGAAAACGGTGATTTTACCTTCAGAACAAAAGCAGCTTGGGGTGTAAGTTGGGGTTGAGGTCTGTTCTCTTAGAGTTTTCGTGTTGGGAGCCAGCGGAGATGTAGCCTGGGACCCGGGCACGTGCGCACACCCACACCCACCCTCTGCTGCCTCCCGCCTCCCCACAGAGGCCCAGGAATCCAGCCTACTTGAAGAGCGTCAGCCTCCAGGAGCCACGGGGACGATGGCAGGAGGGGTCCGAGAAGCGCCCCGGCTTCCGCCGCCAGGCCTCCCTGTCTCAGAGCATCCGCAAGTGAGCCGCCCGGCCGCCCCAGCGGCCCCCCTTCTAGAAGGCATAGGCAGGCACGAGCAGCCTCCCCCTGCAGGGTGGACGTGGGAATCTAGCACCGAGTTACAGCTGGGGACGCTGAGGCCCGGGGGGGTATATGCTTTGCATAACGTCCCAGGTTGATTCTGAGGGGTTCAAGGAGGTGGGGGTGGGTCGCTGCCACTCAGAGTGGCTCTCAGAGGCCAGCCCAGCCCAGCTCCTCAGGCTCTGGCCTTGATTCCACCTCTGCTCATCTGGCCGTTGGAGACCGAACCAGGGGCTCAGGGGAAGCTGATCTGCCACTGCACACACACGTGCCCTGTCACCTTGTCACCCCTGCATGCACATGTGTGCCATCAACTCTCATCACTTCCCTTTGCACACATGTGCCATCATCTAAAGTCAGCCCCCTGTACACGCACATGCCCTGTCACCTCGTCACTCCTGAATGTGCACTTGCACCGTCAGCTCTCCCATCACTTCCCCCGTGCACCCATGTGCTGTGTCCTCAGGTCACCCCCCCGACCCCTGCACATGCACCTCCCCAGCAGCACTCCTCGTGGCTGCCCCGCTGTGCGTGTGCGCACACACCTGCCTCCTCTGTCCACAGGGGCACCGCGCAGTGGTTCGGGGTCAGCGGCGACTGGGAGCTGGAGCGGCAGCACTGGCAGCGCAGAAGCCTGCACCACTGCAGCGTGCGCTACGGCCGCCTCAAGGCCTCGTGCCAGCGCGACCTGGAGCTCCCCAGCCAGGACGTGCCTTCCTTCCAGGCCACCGAGTCTCCAAAGCCCTGCAAGATGCCCAAGGTGGACTCCATCAGGGACCAAGAGGGCAGCGGGCGACTTCGCCCAGGGGCCCGTCCGCTCTGCTCACCGCCTCCCTCCCTTGCAGATTGTGGACCCTCTGGCCCGAGGCCGGGCATTCCGCCACCCTGACGAGGTGGACCGGCCCCACGCCCCCCACCCACCGCTGACCCCGGGGGTTCTGTCCCTCACCTCCTTCACCAGCGTCCGCTCTGGCCACTCCCACCCTCGCCGGAAGAAGATGTCTGTGGCCCACATGAGCTTTCAAGCTGCCTCTGCCCTCCTCAAGGTGAGATGCCCCCCTGCCTCTGCCCAGTCTCCCTCCCTCTCCTGACAGCAGCCCCCAGAGCTCACCCAGGCTCCTTCCTTTGTGCCCAAGGCAGTGGATGCCTGGAATCCCTGGGCAGAGAGAGGGGGCCTGCAGCCCAGCAGCTGGGCCCACGTCCTAGCCCCAGTTCCCAGCTGAGCCCCTGCCATCTCTCTGGTTTGGGAAACTGGTTTCTGCACCCACATGGGCTGGGAGAGCAGGAAGTGAAAGATGCAGTCAGCACTCATCACCCGTTTACTGAGCCCATCGTTTGTGCTGGGCAGGGGGCTGCAGAGGGAAATGAGCCAGTGTTCCTGCCCTGGACGAGCCCCAGCCCAGGTGAGGGTGGATGTCACCATTCAGTATGATAAGTGTAGGGCCTGCCTGGAGGAGGTGCTGCCCCATCTCGCCCAGGAGAGGGGCTGATGTCAGGGAAGGCACTTGAGCTGAGCTCAGAAAAATAAGGAAAAATTTGCCAGGAAAGGAAGGAAAGGAACAGCATTCTCAACAGAGGGAATGGCTTATGCAAAGGCCTGGAGGTAGGAGGGGGCATGGCCCTTTTGGGGAGCAGCAGGTGGGTCCATGTGGTTTTAGTTACAATGGCAGGAGATGGGGTCCAAAAGGTGGGCAGGGGCCTAGTGCGCCGTACCGAGAAGCGAGGACTTGAAGAAGTGGCCCACGTCTCGGGACTAAGGATGCGGGATGAGTGGTGGGTGCCAGCTGCCCGAGCCAGAGGGCAGGAGGTGGCCGGGGAGAAGATAGGCGCAAGCCGTAGGGAAAGGGATGGTGCATTCAGGGCTCTGGAGAAGCTAGTGCCTTGTTCCTGGCCCTCCATGCTCTGGGCGGGGTTCCACCTCCCAAGGCAACTGGGGGGGGGGCTTGACGATTTCTCTGGTGTCGGGGGCACCCGACTAGAGCCTAATGCCCTTGCCTCTGCCCTGTGCACAGGGACGCTCAGTACTGGATGCCGCTGGACAGCGGTGCCGGGTGGTCAAACGCAGCTTCGCCTACCCCAGCTTCCTGGAGGAAGATGCAGTCGACGGGGCAGACACATTCGACTCCTCGTTTTTTAGTAAGGCAAGCGTGGGGTGTGGGCCCTCGGGGCAGGGGGCAGGGTGGCCTGGGAGCTAGGAGAGTTGACTTGGCCCCGACCATTCCCTGCCAGGAGCCCCTGAGGGATCCAAAGGCCCATTGGTGGGATAGGATATGCCACCTCACGGAGCTCCTGAGTCCCCATGTTACTGTCGGGCTGAGCGAGGACCTGGGGGTGAGGCAGGGTGCCCACCAGCAAAGTCACCGTCAGAGCCAGCACACATGGACCTTTCACTTCCCTCCCAGAGAGCCTGCCTGTCCTTGAGTTGAGCTGTTGGGGGCAGTGTCAGGGACAAGGACTCCTTACACTGTCTCTTTTTGTGTCCTTCACGCCCACCCCCACCCCAGGAAGAAATGAGCTCCATGCCCGATGATGTGTTCGAGTCTCCTCCCCTCTCCGCCAGCTACTTCCGGGGGATCCCACGCTCGGCCTCCCCCGTCTCCCCCGATGGGGTGCAGGTCTCTCTGTGAGTTCTGGGCAGTCCCTCCTGCAGGAGGAGGAAGGTGGCATAGCTGGGAAAGGGCTCCCCAGAGCCCAGTGACCCCGGGGGCCCCCCCGGACCACAAGTCCCTCCTGGGTCTTATGAGGTGGGCATTATGCTGAGAGCCACTGTCCCCAGCAGGAAGGAGTGTGGCCGCGCCTCCTTGCCTGTGGCCAAGCGCGGCAAGCGCATCGCCTCCAAGGTGAGGCACTTTGCCTTCGACCGGCAGAAGCGGCACTACGGCCTGGGCGTGGTGGGCAACTGGCTGAACCGCAGCTACCGCCGCAGCATCAGCAGCACGGTGCAGCGGCAGCTGGAGAGCTTCGACAGCCACCGGTGAGTGGGCGGGGGCCTGTCCACCCCTGGGGCACCTGGGAAGGGTCCCCGGGCACTTGGTGCCTCTTCTCCACCTTCCCACTTTCTGGGCTCCCAGGTGGCAATCCATCAACAGCCTCCATTGAGTGCCAGCCCACAGGCCTGCAACTGAGTCCTGACAGAATGGATCGGGGAGGGCCGGGTGGGTCAGAGGGACAGTTAGGAGCCGTGACCATGAGTGAGGGGACTGGTGGGAGAAGACACGTACCAAGACCTTGGGAGAAGCCAAAAAATGGAGAGGGGCAGTTCTCGAAGAGTGGACGATTGGCAGCCACCGAATAGACATTAGACCGCAAATTAGAAAAAATTAATAACAGATGTGGTGAGAGTCCTGCGGAGTAGGACAGAGGGGGAGTGAGCAGCTGCGGGGGTGCAGTCAGGATGAGCAGCAGTGAGCTGGCTGAAGAGAATGGGAAGAGCATCCCTGACAAAGGAAGCAGGGTGTGCAAAGGCCCTGTGGCTGCGAGGAACTGCAAGAGGAGAGAAAGGAAGCTGGGAAGGGGGGCACAGCAGGGCCTTGCAACCAGTGGGAGGGGGCTGATACTAGACTTTATCCCAAAGGCATCGGGAAGCCATCCAAAGGTTTCAAGCTGGGAGCTGCGTAGAGGTGCCTTTTAGGAGTTACTGGTGAAGGATGAGTGGGAGGGAGAAGGGTGGAGGGGAGAGAGCAGGTGAGAGCTGAGCATGGGGTGCTGACTCAGGCCTCTGCCCCAGGCCCTACTTCACCTATTGGCTGACTTTCGTCCACATAATCATCACGCTGCTGGTGATCTGCACATACGGCATCGCTCCCGTGGGCTTCGCCCAGCACGTCACCACCCAGCTGGTGAGTGGGCTGCAGAAGTTGGGCTCCGTATGGGGGTCCTGGCCCCCCAGGAGGCCTCAGCATAATGGGCCACCAAATGCCTCCCACGGCAACAACCTGGCCCAGGTGGGAGGGTGCGCTGGGCTCCCACTGCTTTGCTGGAGGAAGGGGCCCAACCCTGGATGGAAACCCCTCTTCCCACCTCCCTCCTTCCACCTCTGCGCCAGGTGCTCAGGAACAAAGGTGTCTACGAGAGCGTGAAGTACCTCCAGCAGGAGAACTTCTGGATTGGCCCCGGCTCGGTAAGAGCCCAGGGGACAGCATCTCAACAGGAGCCCTGGGCCTGTCTCCTCCAGCTGGGCAGGGAGGGGCTTGGCCTGCCCTGTACCCCCCCTCATCAGGGGACACTCAACAGAGGGGCCAGGTCTGGGCCAGAGCTCACTCCCTGCCCCCCATAGATTGACTTGATCCATCTGGGAGCCAAGTTCTCGCCCTGCATCCGGAAGGACCGGCAGATCGAGCAGCTGGTGTCCCGGGAGCGAGACCTGGAGCGGGACTCAGGCTGCTGCGTCCAGAATGACCACTCCGGCTGCATCCAGACCCAGAGGAAGGACTGCTCGGTGCGGGGAGGGGCCCCCATCCTCCCTGGGCCCCTATACCACGTCCACTTACCCTGGCCTAGGGGAGGGACCCTTCAAGGGCAGTGACCATGTTCCCTCTTCCTTCCTCTCCCTTCCTCTGCCCTCCCCAGCCTCACACACCCCTGTACATGGTCTAGCACTGGGAGGATGCCACCCTCCCCAACCCAAGCAAGTGAAAGCCGGGTCTTGAGAGTGTCACCCAGGGGTGGGGGTCTGAGAGATGGGCCTGAGCCCTGAGATGGGAAGAGCCCTTATCCTGAAGGATCCCCTAACCACTTGGATTGGTGTGGCCCTGTCCTGGCATGACCAGCCTACCTCCATCTCCCAGGAGACTTTGGCTACTTTTGTCAAGTGGCAGGATGATATGGGGCCCCCCATGGACAAGTCCGATCTGGACCAGAAGCGGACATCAGGGGCTGTGTGCCACCAGGACCCCAGGTATAGTCCCAGGGTGGCCCGCAGCAAGGCTGAGAAGATGGGGTTGAGGATCCCTTTGTCTGTGCCACCCACGGGGACATTGGTGGGTGGGTGTGGCGGGCTGGGGGTGCCAGAGCCCCTCATTTTGCCCCCCTCTGACCTCTGTCTCCAGAACCTGCGAGGAACCGGCCTCCAGCGGTGCCCACATCTGGCCTGATGACATCACCAAGTGGCCAGTGAGTATCCAGAGCAGAGAGTGGTCTGGGAAAGGCAGGGAAGGGGCTCCCGCCACACAAGCCGACCCCCCGTTGGTGCCCCACAGATCTGCACAGAGCAGGCCAGGAGCAACCGCACGGGCTTCATGCACATGGACTGCCAGATCAAGGGCCGGCCCTGCTGCATCGGCACCAAGGGCAGGTGAGCCACCTGGCCCTCCGCCCAGGGCCCCCTGCACTCGCCTGAACTGGGCTGATGTCCTCCCTCGTCTACTCTGGGGCCACCTGTGGTGGGAGCAGGATGAAGGGGTGCTTTCCCTAGAGCCTAAGTCTCTGCAGAGGGGCATCGCCTTCCCACTAGTGTTGCTGGCTGTGGCCAGGCACTGGCTCCAAGCCAGGTGGGCAGGGGTACTACGGGCCCTGACATCTTCCCTGTCCCCCAGCTGTGAGATCACCACTCGAGAGTACTGTGAATTCATGCACGGCTATTTCCATGAAGAGGCAACGCTCTGCTCCCAGGTGAGGCAGGGCCTGGGCATAAGAAGCTGGGCATAGCAGCTACTGGAGCTGGCCTCATGGGTGCCCTCCTGCAGCGGGCATCAGCTGTGCCCCCCACACCAGGGCCTCCAACCCAGCCAGGTCCTGGGCACTGACCCCCACGCCCTCGCCACCAGGTGCACTGCTTGGACAAGGTGTGCGGGCTGCTGCCCTTTCTCAACCCTGAGGTCCCAGATCAGTTCTACAGGCTCTGGCTGTCTCTGTTCCTCCACGCTGGGTAAGTCTTCTCAATGCCCACCCCCCAAGCCCCTGTGGTGGCTGCCCACCTGCACCTCCTGCGGAGGGGCTCCTGCGCCAGGGCCCAGCCAGCACCCACTGCTCCTGAAGCGCCTGGCTGGTGACTCTGGCAGACGTAGGAGGCTTATGCCTGTGTCCCCCCACCCCAGCCTGGTGCACTGCTTCGTGTCCGTGGTCTTCCAAATGACCATCCTTCGGGACCTGGAGAAACTGGCCGGCTGGCACCGCATCTCCATCATTTTCATCCTCAGTGGCATCACTGGCAATCTCGCCAGTGCCATCTTCCTCCCATACCGGGCAGAGGTAGGGACTCTGGCCGGGGTAGGAGGGAGGGGAGGGCCAGCTTGGATGCTCCCCACCCCGCCTGCACAGCGTCTGCCAGAGGGACACATGGCCTCTTCCATGCTGGGATCAGCAACGGATGGACTGCTAAGCTCTAGGCTTATTGGACGATCCTTTAATCCTGGGCCCTGAGGGAGCATGTCCCTGAGTCATGCTCAGATGGCACCTCCAGAAAGACCTTTCTGGATGCTGTCCCTCACTCTGGTCCTCCTCTCTGCTTTGTTTCTCATGACCACGACCAATGCCTGCCACCATATCACACATCTGTAGGCTGAGCCATAGGAAGTGGCTAGTATGTGACTGTTTACACACAGGGTTGGCAGTGTTGTTTTTGTTGTTTGCCTTTTAAATATGTTTTTAAAAAAAAATTTTTTTTTTTATATGTCTTTATTGATTTCAGAGAGAGGAAGGGAGGGGGAGAGAGAGAGAAACATCAATGATGAGAGAGTCATCGATAAGCTGCACGCCCCCACCGGGGATCGAGCCTGCAACCCGGGCATGTACCCTGACCTGAAATCGAACCCATGACCTCTTGGTGCATGGGATGATGCCTAACCCACTGAACCACACTGGCCAGGCAGTTTTTGATCTGCTCACCCTAACGCTGTTGCCCTGTCCAGTGTCTGTCCCCTCCCCTGGAGCACCGGGCACAGAGAAGTGCCTCTCTGCTGAATGTTGGGTGGAAGCAGCCCAGCCTTGGTCCAGCAGCTCCCTGTCCCCTGAGCTGCAGGGCCCACCGTGGGAAGGGCTCTCGGATAGGATGACTCGGGTTCCAGCGCTTCAGCCCGGCTGTGCCCAGGCTCCCTGTGCGCCTGGTCCCCGGCAGTGACCCGCCTCCCCTCCCCCCGCCAGGTGGGCCCGGCCGGCTCGCAGTTCGGCCTCCTCGCCTGCCTGTTCGTGGAGCTCTTCCAGAGCTGGCAGCTGCTGGAACGGCCCTGGAAGGCCTTCCTGAACCTGTCGGCCATCGTGCTTTTCCTGTTCGTGTGCGGCCTGCTGCCCTGGATCGACAATATCGCCCACATCTTCGGCTTCCTCAGTGGCCTGCTGCTGGCCTTCGCCTTCCTGCCCTACATCACCTTCGGCACCAGCGACAAGTACCGCAAGCGCGCCCTCATCCTGGTGTCGCTGCTGGTCTTCGCCGGCCTCTTCGCCTCGCTGGTCATCTGGCTCTACGTCTACCCCATCCACTGGCCCTGGATCGAGTACCTCACCTGCTTCCCCTTCACCAGCCGCTTCTGCGAGAAGTACGAGCTGGACCAGGTGCTGCACTGACCGCGTGCCCCGCGGGGCCCTGCGACAACACAGGGATGGCGCCTGGACGGGCTGCCTGCCTGGGAGCGCCCCGCCTACACTCCAGAGACACCAGCAGGGTGCCCGGGCCCTGGTCCCAGTTCAGAGGAGGTCACAAAGGCGGGTTCCTCGGGGGACTGAGGTCCCCCCCTGCTGTGTTCCTGGCCCTGGCTGGGGCGCACTCTGAGCCCCTGCTTCTCCGAAGCTTAGAGCTCGGGCCCCGACTTACCCTGCTGCTGGGACCGCCACCTGGGGGCGGGTTTCCTTCTTCCCAGGGTTCTCAGGCTGCTGCCATTTCCCACCCCAGCCTTTACTGGTGCCGGTGCCCTTACCAGGGACGTGGCCGGGGATCCCAGCAGGTTCCCACCTCCTGCTCACCACGGCCCCCTTCCCTGTCTCTCCTGCCCTCTCTGCCCCACGAGCCCACTTGGCAGTGGCCTGCTGAGTCTGCCCGTAAGGTGGCCGGACACTGGGAGAGGCTTCGGCCGTGGCCTGGCGCGGAGAAGCGGCGTGGGGAGAGACTGGGAAGCCAGGAGCCTTCTCCTTGGGAGCAGGCGGAGGCCGTACCCCCTGCATTCCCCGTCAGCCAGTGTTCTGCCTGGGGTCTGGCTCTGACAACAGCCCGTCCCACCGCCCGTGATGTGGGCGGGGTCTGGGCCACCCCAAGGACCCTGCTCCCAGGGGTTGCCCAAGGCTCGATCAGGCCCATTTTTTACTGGTTCATATTATGGTCCTAATTTTTAAAAGTAACGCTAACTTTGTATGGATGATGTCTCAGATGTATTAAATGATACTCTTTGAGGAATATCATCTTTTGACCTGAGGCCTTGGAAAGAAGGAAAGCTGGAGCCTTATTTTGGGGGTGGAGGGTGGGTCAGCTGGGAGGAACTCGAGGGAGGGGCTTGGCAAAAAGGAACAGCGGAAAGCTTGTGGAACTTGTGGGGGATTTGGTTGGAACAGAAACCAGGCCGGGGTCCCATGGAGGGCCTCAGAGGGGTCCCTTGAAAGGCTGGAGTTAAATTCTGAGACCTCCGGCATCCCCTAGCCCCACGTGGGCTGAGGGGCAGGCCACCCTGGACAGCTCCATTCACTGTACCAGTGCCTCACCCAACCCTTTTCCCCACCCACGGGGGCCACCCAGGAGGTGATGGGCACGACCACTTTATTACTGTGGGCAGAGGACCCAGGGTACCTGGAGCTGGGGGAGGTAGCCCCTGCACTTTCTGCTCCCAGCACCCCCCCACATTCCAGGGCTAAGCTTGAGAAGGGACATCCCTGGGACTGGAGGGAACAAGGGCCCTGAGCACTGGGCTCCTGTGAAGAGGAGGACAGGGCCCTGGTACTGAGCCCCACCCACCTCCCTAGAGGACCCCATTGGTTCCTGAGGAAAGGATGGACCCGAGGCAGCCTCTGTCCCCGGTTGCCATCCCCATCTCAGGCACAGTTTGGAGTGTGGGAGGTCCAGAGGGTCTCATGGGGACACACTGCAGGACACATCACTCGTGTTCCAGCTGGGAGAACTGGTCGTGTTCTCTTTATTTCACCCCTCCCCCCTTCCTGGGAATCCCAGATGAGCAGGGGACTGGGGGCTGGAGAGGACCCCCCAGACTGCCTCCCCACATCTCCCCCAGGGCCCTGGGCAGCCCGTTCAGCAGCTGTACCTCCTCAGGGAGGTGTGGCCCTGCAGGGAGCACTGAAGCTCTGTGAAGGCCAGCGGGCCCACAGTGACGGCGCAGCGGCCCACGGGGTGGAAGCCGAGCCTCTTGTAGAAGGGCACCAGGGCGTCCTCGCACATGAGCACGGCCCGGCGCACGGCCGGCTGGCCGCTCAGGTGGTACAGGTACCTCCACAGCAGGATGGAGCCCTTGCCCTGCTGCCGGAAGGTGCGGTGCACGGCCAGCACGTGCAGGTGGGCTGTGTGGCCCCTGGGCCGGTGCAACATCAGCGACTCCTGGGGGCACGCGAGAGGCGAATCCAAGTCACCTGACACCTGCTGCCCACACCACCCACACCTGGGTCCGAGAGCAGGTGTCCCCTGAGTGCCTCCCATCAGGGCTCTCCCACCCAAGGAGGACCCCAAACTGAGTTCACACCCCCAGACCCTTCACGAGGGCTTTTGAGACCCCAGTGATCTGGGACCTCA
This sequence comes from Miniopterus schreibersii, assembly GCF_964146895.1. NCBI lineage: Eukaryota > Metazoa > Chordata > Mammalia > Chiroptera > Miniopteridae > Miniopterus > Miniopterus schreibersii. The sequence goes on from NC_138116.1 coordinate 2,968,921, forward strand.
TGCCCTGGAAGAGGACCCCCAGTCTGTGCCGTGTCTGGTTTGGAGGAAGAAATCCCAGTTCTGAGCTCCCACCTTCGTCTGGCTATGAGAGGAGCCAGGGGCCAGGGGTGGTGGGCTCTCTTCCACAGGCTTCCAGGGGCTGGGCATTGCAGCCCCGCCCTGGCCTGCCCGCACCTGAGAGTCCACCCAGCCCTGCGCTCACCTGAGTGAGTCTCTCCCCGTCCCAGAGGGAGCCGATGACAAAGGCCACAAGGCGGCCCTCCTGGAACCAGCCCAGGGACAGCTCTGGACACAGGGTCAGAAAGTGCTGGATCTCGTCAAGGTTCAGGGGGCACATGCCCGAGACAGAGATAAAGGCTGGGGCAGGAGACACAGGTGGGCAGCTCGGTGGTCACCGTGCCACATGTCCACCCCCAACCCTCCTCTGCAGGAAAGTAGGGGATTCAGGGCTACACACACACAGTCTGATATTCTAGGGTCCCAGCGACAAGGACAGGAGACGCGAGGGCCTTCTCCCCATAGGGCGGCTGCAGTGCCGTGGTATCTGGGCCCCGTGCGGGCTGCTCACCTTCACGCTCGATCTCAAACACACTGGCAGCATCCTGAGGGGTAAGGCAGCGAAACTCGCTGGCAGGGAGTGTGTGGCGCCGCTGGTAGCTTGGGGACTCTGGCATCCCAGGTGGCAGGCGCAGGGCCACGGGAGTCAGGTAGGGAATGCTCTGCATGGACATCCTCGCCGTTGGTGACACCTTTGGTTGCCCTGGCTCAGGAACTGGCCTCCGCAGCAGAGGAAGGCACCCAGAACCTGTTGGAGAGCGGTGAGGGTCAGGGGTCTGGCCTCTTCTCCCCGAGGGACAGGCCAGAGCGGTGGTGTCTCGCCTCTTTTGTAGCTGGACCTGGGGTGGGGCCAGCCCCAAAGCAGATGTGCACATTCCCTGGTGCCTGGCCCCCAGGGCTGTTTTGAGAACTAAACACCGGTGCTCTCCCCCTGCCTTCTCTCAGCCTGAAGTACCGAAGAGCAGCCCCTCCAAACCTCCATTCTAGCCTCTCTGCCCTCCAGTGCATCAGAGCCCCAGGAGAGAGCAGGAGGGGTGGGCAGGGCTCAGCGGAGACCAGGGCACCCAACACTGTTGCCCAGGGGAGGAGGGCGCATGCGCCTCCACTGACTACTTCTAATGCAACTGTGGGGTGGGTGGGGTGGTTTGTCTTATCTGCCCAGAGGGAGACTTTCCGGTCCTCTGGGTGCAAGATGATGTAGCCTCAGCCCTCGACCCTAGAGAGAAAGGCTTTAATCAAAGCGGGTCCCCAGGGAGCCCTACATTCAAGCAGGTGGCCTCAGACTGGGCCATGCACACAGGGCGGGGCTGGGGAGGCCGAGGGAGTCTGGGGGCGTGGGGAGGAGCCAGCGTGGACGGATTACCAGATACCCCCTGCTCCATCCTCGCTCACTTGCTCAGAGGCCCTTCACACTTTTTGTTTCTCCCATGATACCCTGCAGATGTACGGTTCTTAGAGGAGGCCAACCCCCCACCCCCTTAAAAAGCTAAAAAGCCAAAAAGCCCCATGGCTGCCCTGGCCGGTGTGGCTCAGGGATTAGAGCATCAGCCCTCCCATTGTAGGGTCGCAGTTTCGATTCCTGGTCAAGGGCACGCACCTGGGTTGCAAGTTCATCCCTGGCCCCAGACGGCATGTGTGGGAGGCAACCAATCGATGTGTCTCTCTCACATCAATGTTTCTCTCTCTCTGTCTCTCCCTCCCTTCCACTCTCTCTGAAAAGCAATGGAAAAAATATCCTCAAGGATTAACCAACCAAAACAAAGCAAAAAAAGCCCCAAGGCTTCCAAATTTGCCCATCCCCCTTCACCTTTTCTTACCGCATCTCAAAGCCCCAAGCAGGACACTGCTGTTCCTGAAGGCTGGGGCCAGGGGTGGGGGTCTCACTTACCAGGCCAAAGCCCCACGCTCCCGGGGCAGAGCCAGTCACCCCAGGTGCGGCCCACAGGCCCAAGAACCAGGAAGATTTGGGGCACCTGGGTGCAGTGGTAACGGGAGTGGCCTGGCCTCTCATGACGTTCTCAGAGATTTCTAATCCTCCGAGTCACATGACAGCCAGCGCAGTGAGTATTAACCCCATTTTATAGAGAAGGACACTGGAGCTCGGGTTAAATAACCTCAGTGAAACGGGAGTGGCAAGCCCGGGTCTGCCTCCCCGTTACCCGCAGTTCCCGCCGGAGCCTCTGGGCCAAGTGCTTTCCCAATGGCCGATTCACACCTTCATGGTTCTCCGGCTGGTCACCAGACAGGGTCCCCAAATCCGAGTCCACCAAAGCGAAGGGAAGGGAGGAAATCCTAAATCTGGGTCCTGGTCGTGCAGGGAGAGCTGATGGGCCTGGAGAGGCAGGTGGGGCTTGCCGTGTAGACAGTGGCAAGCCACTGAGAGGGCTTGGTCACTGGACCAAGCTCCCATGTCCTACCCTTGTAAATCACCCCCTCCATCACGTATGTAACCGAACCTGGTTCCCCAAGCACGGCTCTTTCGGGAACACTCTGGGGAGAGTCCCACGCCCAGAGGCCTGCGCCCATCCTCGTGTCCCCGCTCTCCCTCACATCCTCCATCATCACTCATCCAGCTGTCACAGAAAACAACTCCGCCTGGCCGGCCGGAGTGGCTCAGTTGGTTGAGTTTCATCCTGCGCCGAAAGGTCGCAGGTTCAATCCCCCGTCAGGGCACATGCCTGGGTTGAGGGTTTGACCCCCCCCCCGTCTGGGAGTGTGTGGAAGGCAACCGACTGATGCTTCTCTCTCCCATCGATGTTTCTCTCTCTCTCTCCCATCGATGTTTTTCTCTCTCTCTCCCATCGATGTTTCTCTCTCTCTCTTTCTCTCTCTCTCTGTTTTTCTCTCCCTCCCTTCCTCTCTATAGGTGTGTCCCCGGGGGAGAGTTTTTAAAACAACAAAAAACTCAAACAAGCAAAATGTCCCGATTCGCACCCTCCTGCCATCCCGATATCCCGCCTTGCCTCCCACACCTGAGGTACTTGAATGACCCCGAGGTGGTGCCGCCGCCCTGGGAGACTTGGGCAGCACCTGCCAAAGCTGGAAACATACCCTGCCCCGGGTCCCCTCCGCGGCCTGGCGAACACCGGAGGAGCAGACGCGCTCTAACAGCAAACGACCCGAATGACCGTCACCGTCGGCGGGACCGCGGAGCGTGCGCCAGATGGAAGGTGGGCCAGCAATGAGGGCGAGCAAACGGACACACCGCCCAGCGCCACGGACAGACGGCCCCCCACGCCATGGGGTGAAGGCGCCAGGACACTAGCGCTCCCGTGCGGCCCCGCGGCTCCCGTTCTAAGGCGTGTGTTAGAATCAGGAGGGGGCTGCCCGAGGGTGGCTTTGGGGTGCGGGAAATGCAACGCACCTGCTGCCGCCTAGCTGGGGCGGCGGAGGCGCCCCAGGCTGCCTACCTGCGCGCTCCTGTATCTGACGTCCTACTGGAACTTTACCTAAATATTCGGGAGCTCGCTCTAACCTAACATGTCCACCCCAAAGTTTCCTGACTACCAGTGACCTTGGCTCCACCCCCCTCCCAGCGCTGCCCCAGGACTTGTCACCTGGTGTGAGCTTCTCCTCTGGAACTCCGAGCCCAGCAAACTGCCTCCTGCTCCTCCATCCCCTGCCCCGCCCAGACCCCTCTCTCGTCCCAGAGGCTGCTGTGGCCTCCCCTTCCCCTTCAGCTCACACCCCTCCCGCAACCTCAGCTCTTCCCTTGCTAGCACCCACTCCTGTCCTTCCGCCACACACTCCCCCTGCCCCAACAGGGCCTGCCCAGCAATGCCGATTCATGCCCAGCCATCCCAGAAGGGGAGCCTGCTCTCACCCGTGATCCGGGAGGGACTGCGGTGCCAGCCCTGCCTGCTGCTGCTGGGCCCACATGGTCCTGATGCTGTGGGGACCCTGGAGCAGCCCAGGTGCCTCCCCACACGCACACTCATCCCCTTCTCCCAGGGTCCCTCTGCTGTCTGAGACCAGCAGAACCGGGTCCCTCTGCTGTCTGAGACCAGCAGAACCCCCTCCAACGCCACCAGGCAGCTCCTGTCCCACAACGGACCCCTCAGAATTGACCAGAAGACTCCCTCAGCCTTGGCCTTCAGGCCTGGTGGGGGGATATGTCCAGGACCTAGGCTGGCCACCTCCAACCTCAAGATCCCAGCAAAGGCCTCACCCCTTCTTAGACCTGATGGCCCCCCTGCGCCCCCTGGTGGCCTATCACAACCTCATGGAGCCCCAGACACAGGCAGGCGGCAGGCTCTTCAACCTGCCTCTCTTGCTTGACCACCAGATACGTGTTCTTTCTAGAAAACATCTCTAGACACATGGAACCCCAGAGAGCAAGGGAAGACAGTGTATTAAACATGGCCAAACTGTGGGGGCAGCAGAGGTGAGGGGAGGGTCGTCACGGGGCCTCTCCTGGTGAACTGGAAGAAAATGACACCAGCCAGGCCAGTGTGGCTCAGCTGGTTGAGAATCATTCCATGCACCGAAAGGTCACAGGTTCGATTCCCAGTCAGGGCACGTACAGAGGTTTCAGCATTCGATCCCCGGTCGGGGTGCGGTTGGGGTCTGTGCAGGAGGCAACCGATCAATGTTTTCTCTCACATCTATTCTCTCTCTCTCTCTCTCTCTCTCTCTCTCTCTCCCTTTCTCTCTAAAAAAAAAACCAGGACGCCTGGTGAAATTTGAACTTCAGGTAAGCAACAAATAATTTTTTAAGTGTGTCCCGTGCAATATTTGGACATTCTTATACTAAAACACTGTTTATCTGAAATTCTGATCTCGCAGAGGGTCCTCTATTTTATCTGGAAACCGTATTTGTGAGGTCTGAGGAAGGGATGGTCGGCCCAGGCCGGGGAAAGGGCAGTGAGAGAGCCAGGAAGAGCCCTGCACCCTGCCTGAGCGAGGGTGTCTGAGCCTTGGGCGGGACCAGAGCCCTTGGCCTCCAAACCCCATCATGTGCACCTTGGTTAGAGGCCACTGGCCATTGCTGTCGCCTAGTCAACCCTCCTTGTTTCAGACCAGCAGTGGAATCACCTGGGAGCTTCAGGAAATTCTAGCACCTGCATCACCCTCAGAGCTGCTGATTTCAGAGTCCTGGGGGAGGAGGCCAGGAGTGCAGCCCCTCCCTGGGGGGGCTGTCCCAGGTGTGCGGGGTGGGGTAGGGGTGGGGCTTTGCATCCTGTTTTTCTTTCTTGTGGGGAGAAAGTGCTTTTGCCAGCCCAGTGCCCAGCCTGCATGTGCCCAGAGCAGGGGGCATCCAGACCTCTGCAGCTCCAGACCTTTCTTCAAATGGAGGCTTTGGCAATGATCTGGAATGTAAAACAGCAAAAGCCGCCTGGCTGGCACTGTGGCAAACTGCATGAGGGTTCGAGAGCGCCCTGCTGGGACCAGGTGGGGGGCAGTGTGAGCCCCAACGGGGACGCCTGGAGAGAAACGGAATTACCCCTGAGGCACAGACCCAGAGCACCCCCTGCCCCGCAGGTCCCTTGGATCACCATCCCCGCTCGCATTTCCTTCCTGGTCACGGTGTTTGTCTCCTGTGCCCATGGCTGCTTAGAGGGGTTCCGAGGCTCTGCCCAGGCTCAGGTGGGGGGGCAAAAGAAGAGCAGCTTGAGCTGAGAGGCAGTCACAGGTCACATCACCAGCACTCTGACTGCAGAACCAGGGATGAGAGGACAAGACTGTATTTACTATCAAATCAACCTAATCACATGTCCCAGTGGGGGCACTGGCTCAGGGTTGACTCTAAACCACAGCCGCCCTGCAGCACCTGCTGTCAGGAAAGGGTCCTCTAACCACCCCTCCTCCGCCTGTCTGCTCAGTCTGTCCCCACGCCATGCTTTGCACTCATGATGGCTCCCCTTTAGGGGTCCCACTGTCAAGCCCTGCGGCCTGGCCTCCTACAGGGCGTGCTGGCCCAGCACACGTGTGTGCACGTCTGAATGCGGGCAGTGGGCCGGCTTCCAATTCTCTCCCACTAGGCTCTCTGCTTCCAGGCAGATCGCGGGTCCGATGGGGCTGGATCAGCACTCTGCATCCTGCTTTATAGGCAGCTGTGTGTTAGCACCAACTTCTGGGGGCCTTGCCGGCGCGATGAATCCTGTACCGTGAAGAGTGCTCCCACAACCACACCTCTGTTCACCCAACTTCATGTGCTGCCCCTCGTGGCCCGGCATCGTCCGATTCCTGTCCCACCGGTGCCCAGCCCGGTGGCACCATTGGCGAGGACCTGCGGCCCCTTCAGGCTCAGCCTTTCCTCTCTCAGGTGGCCCAGCACTTCACCAGCCCCTGATGTTGTAATTTTATTTATGTATGTATTTATTTTAATCCTCACCTGAGCATACTTTTTCCATTGCTTTTCAGAGAGAGTGGAAGGGGGAGAGAGAGAGAAACATCGATGTGAGAGACACACCAATTGGTTGCCTCCTGCACGTGCCCCGACCGGGGCCGGGGATCGAGCCTTCAACCGAGGTACAAGCCCTTGGCTGTAACTGAACCCAGAACCCTTCAGTCCAAGGGCCGACGCTTATTGATCTGGTGCAGAGGGGGGTGAGCGCGTCTTACGAGGAAGAGTCATTGCTTTGGAGCAGAGAGAACACTGACCTGTGATGGGCTGGCGTGGCCACTCCTGCGAGCTCCAGCAGGCTCAAGCAGAACCTGCTGCTCTGAGATTTTTGAGTGCAGCCCCCAGATCTCCCCAGATGCCTGAGGCCCCCTTCCTCCCAACCAGGGTCCTCCCGGGCATAGCTGACTCACTAGGATTGAGAGCTCCACCTCCCCTGGGGCCCTGCTACTCTTCCTAAGTCTAGTTTTCTACGTCTTCACATGTTACTGCCAAGGAGACCCTCAGCTTTCATACTGAGCCTTTGATCGGTGACTCACCACCCAGCCTTTCTCTCTCTCCCCAATGTGACTGCCTCAGGCCGGCCCTGGGCTTCCACAGTCCTTCTGACCGCTCCCCAACCTCTCCAGACCCTGAGATGTTTCACCACCGCTGCCTGTCTTTCCACTGGCTCCCTTCCCAGTTCACGGCCCACGAGTGTTAACAATGGCCCCACTCCAGCTGGGCAGGGTGCAGGAAAATCCACCTACACCAGTCAGAAGGCAGGTGACCCAGCCCAGAACCCCATTTTTAGAGTCTGTTTTCTATGACCACACCGGGCACCAACTGTTGGGACAGGTGAGATTCCCCAGTAAGTAGACTTTCCAACTCCGAGTTCCGCATGGAGACATTTATTGGGAGTGCGCTCGGGCCAGCCCGAGAGGGAGCAGAGCGAGGGGTTTAACTGTGAGGGTGAAGTTGTGGCAGAGCCTCCAGCTCACCCCAGGAGGAGCTGAGGCTGGGTGGCCCTTCCCGGGTGTCCTGAATGGATGCGAGAGGGCCAGGCCTTTCCCCCTGTAAGGACGGTCACTGGGGGGGAGGCATCCTCTTTCAACCACGGGCAATACTCGGACGGGACATAGCTGTGAGCCTCGGCAGCCGACACCTGGCAACTGGGGGCACAAGGTCCTCGGACCTGGAGGTGGCCTTGGGCTGTGCCCCACAGCATCCACTGCACGCCCATCTCCCCGAAGGCTACCAACCCCTGGGAAACAAGACCGTGTTGAAAGTGTGGCATCGTGCCGCTCACCTCGTAGGAGTCTACCAACTGCATGTTGAGGATGGCACTTAGCTGCTTGGCTTTCTGGGGGTTCATTTTGAAGCCTCCTTTGCATAGATTGGCTGGTTCATTGCCGGGCTGAGTGGGGTCCACCTTTATTTGGGGTTCAATATCTGCCATAGTACAGAAACATTTCCTCAAGAACCTTCAGACCTTTCTGGAATGTCAAAGACAAGAAGGGATCACCACCTTCTGGAGAAAGAAGGGCCTACGGCTCCCTGAGCAGCGGGAGTCGCTCTGTCCGTCCAATAAAAAGGTCATGTAAGCCCCAGGTGTGACTTTCAATTTCTAGCAGCTACATGAAAGAAACAGGTGAACTTGATTTTAATAATATATTTTATTTAACATATATAAAAAGCATTGTCATTTCAACATAAAATTAATAATAAAAGATATTTTATATATATATATTTTTTGCACCAAGTCTTCAAAATTCAGTGTGAAGTTTACACTTACAGCACATGTCAATTCAGACCAGCCATGTGTCAACTGCTCAAGAGTCACATGTGGTTAGAGGCCACTGTGATGGGCGGCACAGATCTAAACGTTAAAGGCTAAGGAGAGAGCAACTGTGCGTGCAGGATGAGTGTGGATGTCTGCGTGATGTGAGCGTCCATGTGTGGGGTGTGTTTTCATATCTAAAGAAAATGGGGAGCTGGGGACAGAAGGAAAGATGGGGTGTCCCAGAGACTTGACGCACTGAAGGACCATTGGGAGGGGTTGGCTTGTTCTGTTCAACCACTCAACAAAAATCTTTTGAGCACCTATTATGAGTCAGACCTGTGCTGGCTGCTGGGATTACAAAGATGAAGAAGACAGAGTCCCTGTCCTCAAGGTTCACAGTCCCACGGAAGAGAGAGGAGTAAAAAAATGGTTGTAATAGAGGGTAAGAAATACAATCATACAGGTATTACCAGGAGGGATATTAGGAGAATGGGGAGCTTGGAAGACTTCACAAGCCCATGATTCTTGAGCAACCCACAGCTGGACACTCAAGCAGAGGCATTTCTCCAGGCAGACACTGAGGGTGTGGGAGGGCCTCCCACCCCTGCTTTCCAGCCAAAGCCCCAGTGCTAACAGTACCCTAGAGCTCCCCAACATCAGTTCCAGGGTAGAAGGAGTTCTCTGGGCCCATCTGAATTTGCTGGCACAGGGAGGCTTGGAAAGGCCAAACAGGCTGGGGCTCCTCCAGGGGGCAATGTGGGGCTCATGCACACTCGGTGGGTCTGGAGAGGTGGCCCAGTGTCTGGTTAAGATAGGGACAAGACAGGGCCTGCTTCCTTTAGATCAGTTCACTTTGCTGACAACTCTGCTGCCTCCTGAACCACGCCAATTCCTTAGCAAGGGGAGTGGCCAGGCTGGCTCAGTTTCTGGCAGGCACATTTGTAAATAAGTGAAATTATCCTGAGAAGCATCTACAGTCCCCAAGCATCTAGAGTCCCCAAGGCTGAGTGTTGGGGCCATGAGAGGAAGGGGTTTATCCATTGGGGAATGAAGGTGTGTTTTTTTTTCCATCCAACAATTATGAAAATTAAAACTAAGCAGACGCTCTGATCCAGGCTCACCCCCCTTGCCAGCCTGGGTGCACAGAGACTACGGCTCAGGGATTGGGGTTTGGGAAGGAATCAAGCCTCGAACCATGTTCAGAGAATCTCAGGTCTGAATGAGGTCACTGAAGGGCACCATGAGGTGGGGAGAAATGTACTGAGCCTCTCTCTCTAAAAGGGCTCAGCTGCAGCTCAAAATGGGAGCCACAGAAAGGGCTTAGAGATAGCACGGCAGCTACTTGGGTGTATGATAGAGGGTGGGGGGGGCAAACTAACCAAATGGAGGTTCAGAAATCTCAGGCCTTTGACACCCATCAATATGGTACATTGTTGTGCACCAGGATTACACACATAAATACAACATGATCCACGTTCTCAAGAGGGGCTCACTAAGGGAGAGACCAGCATTTGAAATCAAGGACTCTTACCTACAACCTAGCAGGTTCCTGGTGTATGTGTGTGCGTGGGGGCAGCCCAGTGTGGCGTGATGCTGCACAAAAGGAGGGCTCGTACATACATCCTCACTCACAGGTGGAAAATCTACGTAAAGCACTTAGTGTCGTACCTGGCATTAAGTTGCCGCTCAATAAATGGAAGCTATTATTAGCCATTACAAGAAGCTGCAGAATAAACATGGCACATCTTCCTGGAGTGCCAATTTCACTCAACGATTAGGGAGGGAAGGACATCCTTTCTATATCATAGCAAACACAGGCATAAGCTGGTGTCGAATGCAAAACTCACTTGGACTTTTGACATCAAAGATTTCGGGCTTGCACTGCTGTCCCTTCAGCCTACTTGCACAACTCCATTCTCCGATAAACACAGGAACTAGAAAAGCTTGGAGTCAGGAGACCTGGGGTCCAATCTGCCTCTGCCAGTCACTACCTTGCAACCTTAGGCACTAAATATAAATACTTTTACATTTTAAAATGGCAGTATGAAGCAGACCATAAGTATAATAATTCTGTCGATCTAGAATTTTAGTGTAGGTGGGGGTGGGAGGGTTGAAATATTAAAATAGTAGTTAAGCTTTATTGAGGGAACTGTATGCCAGGCGCTGTTCTACTTCAGTTAATTCTCTCAGTCGCCTGATGAGACAGGTACTGCCATTATCGCCCCTATTTTACAGATGAGAAAATTAAGGTGAAAAGAAGTTTGTCAACTTGCCTACCTTTATAAGATTAGTAAATGGCAGAGCCAAAAATTAGAAGCTACGACTCCCACTCTTAACTACCTGGCTGTTTTACCTCTTGCCATCCACAATACGCCTCATCTGGATGGATGAGCTCTGAACTCATCTGGATGGATTTAAAGGCAAACCACAGGGGTCACTAATACCCGCCGATCTTTTCTGATCCTTCTCTGGGCCTCCTTCACCAATGCCTTTCCCAGTCCCTAAGGAGTCATCACCACCTCCCAAGCTTTGCATGGCATTTCCTAATACAACCTACTCTAGACACACTCTATACATACCTATTAAAGCCTTGCTTACAAGCCGACGAGGAGTCGCTTTTTAGCTATTTAATGTGTGCATATGTTTTGTCTCTCCAACTAGATTGTAAACACCTAGAGGACAGGGACTGTCTAGTTCTTTCCGTATCCCTGCGACTGGGCTGGAGACGCCGAGGGAGCTCATTAGCTGTTGTTGACAGCCGCCGCTCCACCTCGGCCACTCCCCCTTTCCTCGGCGACCACTCCACTTCCTCCACCTCGGTCCCCACCCCTTCCCCTCCCCTCCCCCCTTTTCTCCCCTCTGGCCCCGCCCTTCCCTGTGGAGGCCGAGCTTTGCCCTCTGCTCCCCACAGCATCTCCAGCGTCCCCTAGCGACCGGGCGGTAGCTAATAGCAACCGCATCTCGGTTCCCTGACGACGGCGGCACGTAGGGACACGTCAGCGCGCCGTGGCCCCGCCCCCGGCGCCGGCTGGCCCCGCCTCCCCGTGTCTCGGCCGCCGCTGCCGCCGCCGCCGCCGCCGCCACCGCCGCCGCCGGAGACTCGCGCAGAGCAGTTATGGCGGATCCCGCAGCGCCCGCGCCTGCAGCCCCGGCTCCCCACCCGGCCTCCGCCGCGGCGCCGGGTCCGGACGCAGCCCCGCTCCCGGCCCCGGCGCCGGCGCCCGCCCCGGACTCGGCCTCCGGGCCGTCCTCGGACTCCGGCCCCGAAGCCGGCTCGCAGCGCCTGCTGTTCTCTCACGACCTGGTGTCGGGCCGGTACCGCGGCTCGGTGCACTTTGGACTGGTGCGCCTCATCCACGGCGAGGACTCGGACTCGGAGGGCGAGGAGGACGGCCGCGCGAGCTCGGGCTGCTCCGAGGCGGGGGGCGCGGGCCACGAGGAGGGCCGGGCCAGCCCGCTGCGCCGCGGCTACGTGCGCGTCCAGTGGTACCCGGAGGGCGTCAAGCAGCACGTGAAGGAGACCAAGGTGCGGCGGCGCGGGCGGCGGGCGCGCGCGGGGCGGGGGCGGGGGCGGGGAGGCCGCGGGGCGCCGGGCGCTGCTGCAGAGGGCGCGGCGGGGCACGGGCTCGGCGGAGCGGACGCTCCGGTGCAGAGTCATTGCGCCGGCCCGGGCGGCCCCGCGCCAGGGGCCCTGGAGGCCGTGCCGTGCGGCGGGGGGGCGCGGGGTGGGCCTCGGGGCCCTGTGCGTGGGCCCGCCGGCCTGGGGCACCGCGGGGCTCCGAGGCGCGCGGGGCAGCACCCCGGCGCGGCGCCGCGCCGACCGCGGAGGACCGCGCGCTGCATTGTGTGCGCGCCCCGGCGGGCGGGCGGGCGGCGGGCGGCGCGGGGCGGGGCTGCGGGCTTTCCCAAACGGGCGTGCGGGCTGAGCCCGGCCGCGGAAAGCCCGCAAGTTGCCTGCGTGGCCCGGCGCCCGTTGTTGCCTCACGTTAATTGCTGCGGGGAACTTTGTGAGTAAAATCACTAACCAGAGCCCTGATATTAATAGTACGGGGGAGGGGGATGTGACAGCTGGGCCTGGGATCAAGGACTCCTCTAAGTGCAGCTGGGCTCCTTTGGGGAAAAAAAAAAATAATAATAATATAATAATAATACTTGAGGACCATGAATGGAGGAGAGCCACTCGTTTTGGAAACCTGCAGGGTTATTTTACTTGACCGGAGGCTGTGAAACAAACATCAAGACTTCCCATAGGGTGTTTTGGGGAGGCTGGCGAATGTTGCAGTTTTACCAAACCTAGGGGTTTTATTATCAGAAACCTGAAACCTTGAAGCGAGGTTGGTTTGGTGGCTCTTCGAGTCTTGTTTTCCTGAGTGTGAGTCCCTATCAGTGATTCACACCCACAGGCCACCCTGTATCTTTCACCCCTTCTTCATGCCCTCCTCCTTCTCCTCCTGCCAGTTTGGGAAAACATTGCTAAGCAAGAATCAGGTCTGGGTTGTTTTCGCTGCCTGGGACTGGGAGGTCTGATCTCAGGGGAGGGCACTTTAGAAGTTAATCTGGGTTTCTCGCACATTGGGAGACAAAGGGGACGGGAATAGGGCTCTATGCCACATTGCAGAGGGGGGTCTGATGAGGGCCGGGGCAGCGGAAAAGCCCAGTGCCTAGCGAAGGCCTGTGATCCACTTCCTAGTGGCAGAAGTGACTGCTGACACCAGCAGGGTCTTTTTTCCGCCCTCCCCAGTGCGCATGCACCCGCGGACACAGAAATCCACACATGGGACCCCGGCTTCCCCTCAGAGACATGCAAATCAGTTGCTAGCTTCTCTGACTCGGAGAGAGAATGGTAAGTTCATGTGTAAAAGTACATGGAAAATAATTACTTTTTGCAGCAGAGTACTTGTTAAAAATCACCACCAGGATTGTTTTGTCGGGAAGAGATTTTTGCTCTATGTGCTGTTGGTGCAGCATCTTACTACCAAAGGGTTGCCAGTGTTTTCCCGTGGACTTTTAAAAAAGAAATGTTTTGCCCTGACCATCTTCCGTGGAGGTTTGGAGGTTTGTGACTTCTGAAATGCACCTCATTTTGGCTCCTGCCCTGGGGCTCAGGGAAGCAGGCCCAGCTCACTACCCCATGTTTATCAGTTGCTCCTGTTGGTCTTGATTTTGGTGGTTAACTTTGTTTACAGTTATTTTCCCTCTGCCTTCCCCCCACCTTGTGTAGTTACACAGAGTTTGACTTAAAATACCAGTTTTGGAACTAAACAGAAAATAACTTTGAGGCACCAGCTTGAAGCTGCCCTCTTGTGACTTGCATCGAATTGGTTGAAGTCCTTGGTGACTGCAGTGGTGGTGTTTTCTCTTGCCATTGTAGTTTCTGCGTCTTCTGGGCTTAGCCAAAGCAAAGGGGCGGAGGGATTCTAGGAAGTGGTGGCACTTAGCGCCCATTTACGGATGGCAGGACCCAGTTCTTCCTTTAAGACTTGAGAATAGGTTTGTGTGGGGAGGAAATTTGTACCTGATAGGTAGCTCTCTGTTACCAGGAGCCATAGGCACAGATGGCCCTGGTCTGCTGAATGTGACTCTTGCCACTGACTAGGGTGGTAGGGTGGGTCCTTGCCTGCAGCACTGTGGTTTAGGAAGATTTTTCTTCTCACCTCCCATTCCGTATAAATCCATCCACGTCGCAGCGTGCTGTGCAGGAAAGACCACAAGGCCAAGGCAGAACATGCAGGTTCTGATGTCTCCCCCATCGCTAATGTAGTTGTGAGATTTGAGAACCCAGTTATTGGTAGAGTAATGTAGGGACAGCCTTGGGAAACATTTCTTTGTGTCTTTTTAATGTGGAGTATTTTTGGAGTTTTCATGTTAACTTGGTGGGCAATGAGTAGAGGCTTAATATTAGTCTCTTAATTTCTTTTAACTTTTTCAAAAATCCTCACTGGAGGACATGCTTAGAGAGAGGAAGGGAGAGAGAGAAACATTGATCAGTTGCCTTCCGTATGCTTCCCGACTGGGAATCAAACCTGCAACCCAGGTATATGCCCTAACTGGGAATTGTATCGGCGACCTTTAGGTGTATTGTATGGGATGGCACTCAACCAACTGAGCCACTCTGGCCTGGCTTTTTTAACTTTTTGTTGAACAAATTTCAAAAAGAGAGGTGAAGAGGCTGGCCTACGAGTCTTAACCCCTCCTGACCACTTCCATAAATTTAACCAACAGAAATAAAATACATAGTTTTTCCTTGAAACTGCAGAATTTATGGTCCAGTTCCTGAGGCTCTAGCAGCCAAGGGTAAGCCTGTGGAGGACCTGAAAGAAGCCTCAGCTTCTCCGGACCCCCTCAGCGTGGTAGCTGATTTATCCAGTGGAAACTTGTCCCATTTGGCCACAGACCCTACTTTGCCGAGACTTGCTCCTCTCCATTGGTGGTCATCCCTTGAGTAAAGTTTCTTTCTTTCTTTTTTTTTTTTTTTAAATATATTTTTATTGATTTCAGAGAGAGCAAGGGAGAGGGAGGGAGAAAGATCAATGATGAGAGAGTCATTGATCCACTGCCTCCTGCACGCCCCCTGCTGGGGATCGAGCCCACAACCCAGGCATGTGCCCTGACCTGGAATCCAACCGTGATCTCCTGGATCTTAGGTTGATGCTCAACCGCTGAGCCACGCCGGCTGGACTTGAGTAAAGTCTCTGAAAAAGCCAAAGCCTACAGCCTCTTTGCCTTCTTGAGCACTGGCTGGCCTGGTGGCCTTCACCTGTCGTGGTTGGGCAGAGCGGCCCCGTCCCCGTGGGGAGGAGAGCAGACTGCGTGGGTCAGTCCAGGCTTGGGGCTTCCTGTTCACGCTTTAGTTCCCCCCTCTCGTGTGCTCTTTTGCTTTAAGTTGCCACAACATGTAGTGTCTCAGCTGGTTTGAGATTTAATGTCTCTAAATTAAAGCTGAGCCTGCAGTCACCCTGCTTTTTGTGAGGCTGTGTGTGTGTATGTGTATGTGTGTAAAACATCTCTGATGACAGGTCCCTCAGGAATTGGCTTTTTGATTTATTTTTGGCTCCTCTTGAGGCCAGCATTCCCTTGGGGAAAGCTATTTAGGTGTAGCATCATAGCCTGTGAAGTTTGCTGCCTCACCTGGCCGGGTGCTGGACCCATTAACAGCAATTGCTCTTAATGAAATAATAGGGAGAAGTTATGTAAGGTTACCCAAGATGCAGGACTGAGTTCACCTATCGCATCTTACTCAGATAGGATCACAGCGCTTATAGGCGCTTAGGGCTGTTCAGGGATTTTATTCTTTGTCCTTTGGTTTCCCCTCTAGCTCCTGGGACTCGATGCTTTCAAAGTGCCTCTGTCTAGCTTGTTGCCTGACTCAAGGGCACTTTCATCAGATGAGGGGCGTGTGTTTGTGTCCTGTGATTGGAAGTCAAAACCCTTGGGTGCTCCTCCTGGCTGTCACCTACTCTGAATGACCTTGGCCTACTCACTGCCTCATTTCTCTCTGCAATAAAATACGAGGTCTATCTTTCTAGTCCCTGAAGCAAGCCTGCTCAGGTAGAATAACCAGAAGTGTAGGTGGGTGGTGCCTGGGGCGGCCACTTGGCTACTAGCAGACACCACCCTGATGTCTGTCCATCAGACAGAACCAGCCCTGTCCCTTCAGGAGACCATGGCCATGTGTCCCAGGGTGGTCCCTCCCCAAAGAGATACCAGCTCCTAACCGATGGCATTGTTGCTTGTGACCTGGTGGATTACAGACTTGGGTTCTTTGTTCCGCCTTTTCTGTAAATGCTCATGAACTCCACTCCTCTGTTACTTCATGAGAAATGCAGTAATGCACATTTAAAGCAACACCTGCTAAAGCCCACCGACCTCCAGGAGGGGATGCAGTGGATACATAAGTATGCGTATTTTCCAGAATCTGGAAGGTATCTTCCGAAATTCCCAAAAGACAGGTAACGAGACTGTGAATTAAGGATGGCAGAGTATTGCTTTTGTATTTTAAGATAATAATGACATGCATTAGTGTTACTGTGTGCCGGGTGCTCTAGTGCTTTATGCGTGTTGCTCAGGACCCACAGCAACCCTGTGAGTTAGGTACTATTACTGTCCTCATGCTCCAGGGGAGGAAACGGAGGAACAGAGAGGCTAAGTAACTTCTCCAGTGTCACACTGCTGATAAGTGGAGTAGCCTGAATACAGATAGAAGTCAATATAGTTTTTCCTCACCTGACGATGTTTAAGTTCAGGATTTATAGATCATTACAGGGTCTGAAAACCCTGGTCACAAACCCTGTGGTTGGCACGAATCATCCCATCGTTCAGGCTTGGAAATCTTAGTGGAGTAGGAGTCACCCAGGTGAGGAGAGAGGAGGGAGCAGGGTGCTGGGGTGGGTGGAGGGCGTACCAGTGGCCAGAGGGAGGGAGGTCACGGCTGTGCAGCCGTGTGGGAGACGCTGTATTTGCGCCCGAGGTGTGCTGCTTACTGTTCTACAGTGTCCATTCCCTGGCCCCTCAGCCGTGTTCAAATTAACTGTCCAAAAATACACTTTATTTCTGGAGAACTTTAAGTGACCCTGGATGTTGAATGAAAGCAACCTCTGTGAGTCTGATTCGTCCCAACACTGGTTTATCCCACCTCCACCTCCTGGAGCAGATCAGGTCCCAGGAATCGGCTTTTCTATGTTGTTGTGGAAATGCCCAGGGCTAGGAAATCCACCTCGACTTCCTGGCTCCGAAGGCGTCCTGACCCCTCTCTGGCGGCTGTCGCCCTCCTGCCGGGAATGCTGAGTCATGAGACAGGTTCAGGAGGACTCGTTGGAGAGAGGCCGAGTCCTGCTCAGCCCAGCTCCTTTCCCCTCAGCTGCCCCAGCTGGACCGCGCGTGCTCTCCACCTATTCTTGCTGTCGGACGCGAAGGGTCGTTCTGCACCCCCACCCCTTCTTCACTGTTATCCCTGCTTTTCTCTTTTTCACTTTTCTGTTCTATCAAGAGGAACTTTTTCTTACTACTTTATTTTACCCGTAGGCCTCATGGGATGTAGTGGGGCCTCTGGCGCTGTGGTTGGAGTGTGTGACGTGAGTTGCCATCATAGTGCCCTGGGCCCATGATTGGTGTCGGCTACGCCTGTAGTCCCCTCAGTCGGACTTCAGGCAATTTCTGTGATGAGTGGGTTCTCTGTTAAAGAGCCGTCCTGTACTTTTAACCCTATCTCCAGCTGGGATTGATAGAAGCGTTCAGAGTTTCTCTGCCCAGAGATTAGCCTGATTCTGGATGGGGGTGGGAACCATGGTGCTAATTTTAACGGATCCTCAAAGGGGGGGAAATGACAATCAGGACCCTGCATGGATAAAGTGCTTTTCCATTTACAAGATGCTGTCCCTTGTATTTACTAGGAGTTTGCTGTTTTAACTGTAGCTCCTCCTCGAGGCTCCCGAGCAGGTCGCGGTTTTAATGCTGCCGCATCCACATTTGCAGCTTACTGAGCGGGAAAGCACGTTGCAAACTGCTGCTTTCCGACATGTCCACCAGCCAGCCTCAGGGGGCTCTGTTAGGAGCCACCTGACATATGTGTGGTTACCGACAGGGGGGAGCAAAATGCTTACTGAAATGTTTTGTAGTTCAGCATAAGACTGAGCCACGTTAATGGATAACCCTGTGGATTTATCCCCTGCGAGTCTGTGTGCCCTTGCCGCGCTCCTCTGTGCTCTGTGCCGGATGGAGGGCTTCGAGTCCTGGGTGGGCCTCTTGGTCACTGTCTCCCGTGGGTTTCCCATGTCCTTCGGAAGCAGGGTTGATGTGCGCGTTTTTATGATTTAGCCATTGAGGCAAATGACATACGACCGTTCAGAAGCATTCAGTTAGGCAGCAAGTGCTTTAAGGAATGTCCTTTTTGGGTTAAATCTTGCTGAATGTCTGGCTGAGGGGTTTTTCGTTTGTTTGCATATTTTGAGAGACCAAAACAAATTAAATTTTCCGCAGCTCGAAGGACTAGGACACCAGGTCACTTTCGGTTTCAGGTAGTAGCATAGCTGTGTCTGGCGAAGACTCATTTTAGTGACCACAGTTCAGATGCTGAGTGGTGCTAAAGGGGGGGAGGCAGGCAGCCAGTCCCCTGGAACAATGAAATGAAAACCCCAGCTCGCAGGAGACTCCTGCGGTCTTAGAAAAGCGTTGTCTTCATTTGCATCCTGCAAGTGAGAGCTGCTCTTTTGTGTGTGCGGCTCCGGCTCCGGCTCCGGGAGGCTTGCCCCCCTCGCTTCAGTTTTGGTCCTTTCTGTGGGAGATGCTGCAGGGAGGAAGGCTG
Organism: Miniopterus schreibersii; assembly: GCF_964146895.1. NCBI lineage: Eukaryota > Metazoa > Chordata > Mammalia > Chiroptera > Miniopteridae > Miniopterus > Miniopterus schreibersii. The sequence continues at coordinate 2,987,383 of NC_138116.1, forward strand.
CGAGGCTGTCAGCAGGGGTGTGTCCTCGGGACTCGACTTGCTCGCCCCCTTGAGCGTATGCGGACGGGAAGGACTACGGGCGCGCATCTGTGATCTTGTGCGGCTTCCGGGAACACCAGGACCTGACATGCTCCGCGCTGGAAGCAGCCCCGCATTCGTCTGCTCGGCTGTTTAATTGCTTCAGGGAGGCTGAGGGCCCTGAAGGCTGATGATACCATCTTCAAGCCACAGAAGAGCGAAGGAGGCTCCCAGCAGCCTGCTGGTGGGAAGGGGTGTCTGCCTCCACGTCCTGGTGACCTGTGCGTCCCGTCTGGCCCCTCGCACCTCTGGGTATGAGACGGCTCTCCACAAGGTCACAGCCGACGTGAACTCCTGGTCGCTGCGTTCACCAACTTTCCCTCGGCCCTGTCCCTTTGACCCATCAGCCTGGTTAATGTGGTTGATTCTCTCGTAGGGGAAACCTTCGTTGGGTTCCATGGACCAGGCTGCACTGGATTTTTCTCTGTTGCCTTTCGTCTTTCCCTCCTGCCCTGTCTGTGAGGCTTTTCTAGAGGTCCGAGCCCCCCCTCCTGGCTGTGCTTCAGTGCGCTGGTCCACTCCAGCAGCCGTGGCGGTACCTGCACTTAGCGACCCCCACACCTCCGTCGCGTTCCCAGCGCTTACGGGAGAGCTCCATCCTGTCCCCCAGCACCTCAGACTTTGTGGTGTAAGATCGAGGGGAGTAATGACTCTCCCATCTCCAAGTCTGTGGAACTTAAAAATTTTTTTTTTTTACCTAACTTGATTGTGAGAAATTGTCAAACATAGAGAAATGTTGAAAGACTGCCAGCGATTACTAATTACCAACCATCAGGAGTCAGCAGTTGACATTCTGCTGTGCTTGCTCTGTGTGTGAGTGTACGGAAGGGTAGTCTCTCCTGACACTCAGCTCTGCACACACAAGCTGCGTCTTCTAAAATCAGAACACTTGCCATCATTTAAAAATTGACCCCCTTGGGCCCCCCGTCTAATATTTTTTCTTTAAAGAAAATTATTTTTTGCCCTGGCCATGTGACTCAGTTGGGGAGTCATAGACCAAAAGACGGCGGGTTCGGTCCTCGGTCAGGGCACGTACTGGAGGCAACCGATCGGTGTTTCTCTCTCACATCGTTGTTTCTCTCTCTCTCTCTCTCTGTCTCATCATTAAAAATATATCCTCAGGTGAGGATTAAAAATAAATAACTGAATAAATAATATGAAAATTGTGGTAAAATACATATAACATGAAATTTACGACCTTAACTCTTTCAAGTGTTCAGTCGTGGTAGATACATCCGTCACATGCAGCCATCACCAGCGCCCGCCTCCATGGCTCTTTCCTCCTGCAAAACTGAAACTGTACCCACTGAGCAGTAGCCACCCCTCCCGTGCTCCCTCACCCAGGCCCTGGCACCCACCCTTCTGCTCTCTCTGATTTTGAGTACTCGAGGCACCTCGGGGAGGTGGAAGCGCGCAGCATGCCTCTTTATGACTGGCTTACTTCACGTCATGTCCTCGGGCCTCACCCATGTTATAGCTGTGTCAGAATTTCCTCCCTTCTGAGGGCTGAGTAATACTCTGTTGTGTGGATATACTAATTTTTGCTTCTCCAGTCATCTGTCAGTGGACACGGGTTGCTCTGTGTTTGGCGATTGTGCATCGTGCTCCTATCACCGTGGTGTACAAATACCTCTTCAAGCTCTTGCTATGAATGCTTTTGGGTCTGCACCCAGAAGTGGAATTGCTGGATCCTATGGTGGTTCTATTTTTATATTTTTGTAGAACTGCCACAGTTTTCCACAGCAGCGGCACCATTTTGCATTCCCACCAACAGTGCACAAGGGTTCCATCTTCTCCACACCCTCGTCAACATTTGTTATTTTGTTTTTTTGATAGTAGCCATCCTGATGGGTGTGAGGTGGTGTCTCGTTGTGGTTTTGATTTGCATTTCCCCAGTGATGAGTGATGTTGGACATCTTTTCACATGCTTGTTGGTCGCTTGTATCTCTTTGGAGAAATGGCTGTTTAACTGCTTCGCCTGTTTTTGAATTGAGTTGTGTTTTTGGTTGTTGAATTTTAGGAATTCCCTGTGTATTTTGGATATTCATTCCTTATCAGATACATGATTCACAAATATTCTCTCCCATTTTGTGGATTTCCTTTATGTTCTGTTGGTAGTGTCTTTTGACGCATAATATTTTTAAATTTTCATGAAGTCCAGTTTGTCTCTTTCTTTCTTTCAATGGGTGCCTTTGGTGTCAGGCCTGTAATCTAATTTGACGTCAAATCAGATTGTTTAGAATGCCTGTTACATCCTGTGTTTTCTTTCTACAGCCTTGGTTCGCTCTCCGACTGCCTCTGCCTTGTGCCCGGGCAGGTCTCTCCTGGCCTCCCTGCCTCTAGCCCCTCCTCCAGCCTGGCGTGGAGCATGCAGGCTGACCTCCCAAATGACAGCCTGGCTTGTGTCAGGACCCAGCCTCTTGCCATGCCTTAGTTTGGCATTCAGGGCTCCTCGCCTATGTTTCCTGCTTACCTCCTGCCTCTTCAAGTTGACTCCAACTAATCTGTTTCCCCCATTCAGGGGTGCAGCTCCCTGCCTGTAACACCCCACCGCACTTAGATGATGATCTGGGATTCTCTCACCCCGAATTGGAAGCTTCTTGAAAACAAAGTTCTCTGTAAAAGCTTATGTTTCCTATGGCTCCCATGCAGGGTCGTGGGAGGCATCTCAGGGAGTGACCAGCCCTCTCCTGCTCACTCACCTACACAGCATCTCAGCCTTTTCCCAGATGCTCTGTGGTCCATGCTGGAGTGTGCAGGCCCCTTGCCAGCTGGCACTTCCCCCCCTTTAGGGTACTAGGTAGGTTAACACATAATTTATGGCCCAAGCTGGGCTCTTTTGAGAGCACTGAGTAATCACTCAGGACTGGGACATGTGGGCATCCTAACACTAAGAAGAGCAGATTAATCAAAATACACCATATTGCAGTTTACTGTTTTAGCAACTTATCTCCCGAAGCTCCCCAGGCAGAGTGCAAGCTCGCTGGGCTGGGCTAGAGCTAGCTAGCCAGGGCTTTGGCCCCCATGGTCCAAATGCCATTGTCTCAGGTGTTAATATGCAGCAGGAACTGAGACTGTTCCTGACCATGGGCTCCCCAGGACCATGGGCTGGAATGAGAGTTGGGAGGCCGCGTCTCGAGAAGCCAATGGAAAGTGTCTCTAGTTGTCACCACCCAGCTCTCCTTCAGGTCCTTGGCACTGTGGCTCTGAGTGGCCTGGGAAAAACACCAGTTTCACATTCAGGAGCCGCCAGAGTTCCAGCACCTGTAGTAACTATAAAACCTTGGTGGGAGCCGGGCCCATGCGGTTCAGTGGTTAAGCGTCAACCTTTGAACCAGGAGATCACAGTTTGATTCCTGGTCAGGGCACATGCCTGGGTTTTGGGCTCAATCCCCAGTAGGGGGTGTGCAGGAGGCAGCTGATCAGTGACTCTCAGCATTGATGTTTCTGTCTCTCTCTCCCTTCCTCTCTAAAGTCAATAAAAATCATATTTTAAAAAACAAACCTCGGTGGGAGCTTCCCTCTCTGAGCTTTAGTTTATCAGTAAATGGGCTAATGGGCTGTCATGAGGAGCAGCTGTCCTGTCTCAGCTGAAAGCACTTGGCAGATCTATGTTCACATGTGTGAGTTTCCTGTCCTCACCGTAGGAGATGGCTGAGTTTTTAGTACGAGGCGCCTCTGTTGGACCGAGAATGCCAAATCTGTTACAGGTGAGCCTGGAACACAGCTCGGGTCTGTGCTCCGCCTGCAGCCGGGCTCTGGAGGACCCTAGAGAGCGCAGCCCGGAGTCATAGTGGTCAGTGCCAGGCCTGTTACTCTGGAGAAGTCAGGCACCGGCTATTAAAGTGTTAGGGGGTGCATGGGGGAAGAGATGGATAAACGAAATCTAGACTAACGTGTTATAAAGGCAGATGTGTGTGGGATCACCTGGGGCCCTTATTCATGTCGATTCTAGTCTATGTGGCTCCTGTGCTCCCTTGTGCTGGCCCTCCTGGGTGGGACCACCTTTGAATTGGTCTTTCTAAAACCCTGTTGATGTCAGTAGGTTCAGTTTTTATACACCCCCCCCAAGTTTTAAATAAACAGCTGTCAGAGATTGTCAAAATATGGACCCCAGTAGGAGGAGAGGAAAGTGGTTAAGTGGCCCTAGGAACCAGGCAGTGCTTTCAGATCATAGTGTTAGAAAGACCTGCTCCCCACCATTGCCTACCGACCAGTATTGCAACACAGTCACTGCGGAGATGTTGCATTGCATTTACTCTCTTTTTAGGATGCAAATATGATAGTTGTTATGAGTATAATACAACCAGTCCAAGAGCAAAATGACTGGAATTACTGTGTTTATCCTGCCAGTATCAATCGGTGAAACCATGCTTTACTTCCATCACCTTACTCTTTTCCTATAGTGACCTGTGTCCCCATTTTATTTTATTTTATATGTTTTTTAAATTGATTTTAGTGAGAGACGAAGGGAGAGGGGGAGAGAGATAGAAACAGCGATGAGAGAGAAACATCAACATTGATCAGCTGACTCCTGCATGTCCCCTGCTGGGGATCTATCCTGCAACCCAAGCATGTGCCCTGACTGGGAATTGAACCAGTGACCTCTTGGTGCATGGGATGACACTCAACCACTGAGCCACACCAGCTGGGCCAGTGTCCCCATTTTAGAGAGGGAGAGACTAAAGCCAAGAGGAGTCCTATAACTCATCCAAGGTCACACAGCTATTGGGGGCAGAACCAGATGTCCGCTGCAGAGCAAGGCTCTCTCCACTGTGGCCCCTGCAGCAGGTCCAACCAGCTACATTTGTTTCCAAGTTTTCCGGTTTCAATAATGTAAATAATACCTTACACTTGATACTTTTTACTATCTTTGTCTACATCTTCAAGTTTCTTAGGATACATTCCTAAATGGAATTATTTGGTCAAGGGGTAAAAAGAATACATTTTTAAGACTTTTTTCCCTAAATATATTTTTATTATATTTTTATTGATTTCAGAAAGAGAAAGGGAGAGGGAGGGGGAGAAAGATAGAAACATCAACGGTGAGAGTCACCTGCATGTCCCCTGCAGGGGATCGAGCTGCAGTCCGGGCATGTGCCCTGACCAGGAATCGAACCTCGAATCTTCTGGATCCTAGGTCAGTGCTCAACTGCTGAGCCATGCCAGCTGGGCATTGTTAAGACTTTTGATTCATTTTACCAACTGTCATCCCCAAAAGTGGTACCTGCTTACACTTCCATCTCAGAACACGTTTTCCCAGCATGATGGTGAGATTGTTGAGTGGCTTGGGCAGGAGTCCCCAGCTTATTGGCAGCTTCTGGAGGACTGGACTCAGGTCAGCTGACTGGACGTTTCTTTGACTACTATGCTATCGCCAAGGAGAAGCCCTTCTTGTGCCAGGGGGTGTCCCTGCCCATTGTGCCTGCAGCTTAGGGTACACGCTCCCTGAGCAGAGGGCCAAACTGGGGTGTTGAGTAAGCCAGAGAGGTGGGAGGTGGCTCAGGTCTGGGGCTTGGAGTCGGCACGCAGACCTGCAGTGACTCAGTGTCCACAACTAGACAGGTAGACAGACTCTCGTACAGTTGTTGGGAATTGGGTGGGATCACCTTTGACCACTAACCGAGGAGTAACTTATCTCTGCTTGGGTTTCCCCATCACATTTGGAAGTAAACAGTGTAGATATGGTCGCAGGTTTAGGGGGAAATGTTGATTAGCCTGACTTTAAACCTAAATCTTAATCTCTTTGTTTGTATCTCTGTATATTTAAATAGGTAATATATGCAGATGACACAACATTCAAAAGGTTTAAGAGAGCATGTAGCGAGGTGTTTGTCTCCTTCCTACCATTTCCACTCCCCAGAGGCCACCACTGTGACGAGACGTGTGCTCTGCTCTGCATATTCTGGCACGTGCGTGTGTCCACAGAAGGACCCCGTGGGCTCTCTGAGTAGAAGCAGAGGGTGTTAGTGGGGCCGATTTTAGTTTTCTCGTGATTTAGTTACACTTGAGACAGGTCTGGGGTTTGACTTGAAAAATAAAATCTGGTTTCACTATGGTTCAGGAGATACAGCTAAGAAAACGTCCTACTCAGTACCATGGGGCCAGGCTGTCACTAATTGCAGCTTAACCTGACTGGCCTTAAAAAACGAAGCAATCAGCTTTATTGGGATATAACTCACTTACCATAACGTTCACCCGTTTGCAGTGTGCAGTTAACGTGGTTTCTAGTATATTCAAAGATGTGTGTGCCCGTCATCAGTATCTGGGCTAACATCACCCCGAAGAAACCCTACCCATTAGCAGCCACTCCGCGTTCCCCCTCCTGTCCCCTGCCGCCCACTTCCTGTCCCCAGGGGTCTGCCTGTCCTGGACTTTTCCTGTAGATTAAAGTGTGACCGTGTGGCCTTTGTGCCTGGCCTTTTTCATGGAGCACGTTTTCAAGTCCCCTCACCTCGTAGCAGCATCAATCCTCTGTTCCTTTTCATGGCTGGGAAATACCCCACGGCAGGGATGCCGCAGTTTGTCCGTCGTGAGGCGATGGACGTGGGTTGGTTCCATGTTGGGGCAGTTCTGAACAGCGCTGCTGTGAGTGTTCGTGTGCAAGTTCCTGCGTGGACACATCTTTTCCGTTCTCCTGGGCGTCGTTCCCAGGAGTGGACTTGCCAGGGGATGGGTGGCTCTGCTAGCCTTCCGAGCAAGTGCCAGGCTGCTGTCCAGAGCGGCCGCACCATCTTCCTTCCCACCAGCAGCGTGCGGGGCTCCTCTCTCCATGTCCGCCCGACACTGGTTGGTGTCAGTTCTTGATTGTAGCCGTCCTGGTGGGTGTGAGGTGGCATCACGCCAATTGTATGAGGTGTGCTTCCCCAGTGACCAGTGATGCCGAGCTTCTTGTTCAGGGGCTCATTAGCCACTTGTAGATCTTCTTTCGAGAAATGTCTGTTCAGAGAAATCCTCTACCTGTTTTTAATGGGGTTACTTGCTGGCTTGCCTCTTAGACCCTGCACTGGGGGTCTTCTCTCCACCCCCCCGGGAGTCTGGCAGGTGGCGCCACCTTCTATGGTGGGTGCCCATGTGCGCCACTGGATCGGAGCCAGGTGTCTTGGATTGTGTTGGGATTTAACCTCCCTCCTATTTAAATATGCTTTAGGGCTTTAAGTTAAATCTCTCCAGGAATAGAGTTCTAGTTGTACGCCTGGAGCTCCACAGCTGCTCTGGCATAGACAGGGCTTCTTGGACAGCGGGCGGCGCGAGCGTTCCGATGTTTACCAGCCGCGTGAACCGTACGTAGTGCGCCGGCTCCAGTGTAAGTTTCTCAGAGGCAGAGCCTGTGCCACCTACTTTCCTGGTCGTCTGGACGGTAATCTCTCTCCTGCAGGAGGAGGAAGTGCTTGCTGATTGACATGAGTGTACTTTGGTAATTGGTCGTTTCTGCAGCCGTTTGGTAGGTTCAAGGCATGGCGATGCTGAGACAGTGAGGGGATGCCTGTGAGGGCTGGTGACCAGGCCTGCAGCTTCTGGAGCGCATCCCGACGACTGTGGCTGCACAGAGCCTTCTTCCTAAGCAGGGTGCTGTCTGCTGAGGGCCCGTGTGCTATTTATATTGTGACTTTCTCAGCGATTGTTTTTAGTTTAGCATTTAGGAATCTGATTTAATTTTGTAAGTGTGTAAAGTGTTGCTCGCCCACACTCGCCACGTGACACTGGCATGTCTTCCTCCCAGAGCCCTGCCTGGTCCTGGATCAGTTCCAACTGTCATGGCTCAATCACGGCAGCTGATGGGATTCAGAGTGCCTTTGACACTGGAAACCAGCGCCTTTTGCAGGAGCGGATAGGTAGCTCTTTACGATGATGGGGAGTTTCTGGCGGAGCCGTTTCAGCTCTCAGAACAGCAGAGCTTGAGGTGCAAGATGAACTGGTCTCAAAATGAAGTGGCTGGATGTTGAAACTAAGGAATTCTAAGTTTTTGAATTTGTGATTTCTTGTTTTTTGTTGACTTAATGTTGTCTCTCCATCTTCAAATGGGTCCCATGGTTGTAGGTAAGTGCTGTGCAAAATTAGGCTCAGAGCTCCCTGGCTGGCGTACTTCAGGGAAGTCTGGTAGGTTGAATGGGTTCACTTCTCCCACTTTCTCCAGAAACCCTGCTAAAATGACAGTGAACTATTTAAAGTTTGAAGCCATGAGGACAAAGATGGGAGAAAAGACAACCAGACAAAAGATGTCAAGTTCAGAAGATGGGAAATGAGTGAAGACGGCACAGCGCAGAGTGGAGCAGTGTTGGTGTTGCAGGGAGACCTGGGAGAAGCTGTAGCAATAGCAAGCCTCAGGAGTTGGAGCACCAGTGTCGCTCAAAGCGGGAGTGAGGTTTGGGCCTAAAGACAGGGGGATTAGTAACAAAGACAGGGGGATTAGTTGAGAGTCTGTATAGGGAGAAATTAAACTCTCCAAGCTACCTTTCATTTTTGCAAACCAGAAAATAAGCATCCCCTCTGCCCACGAGAGTGCAGAGGTTTGTGCTGCAGAGAAATCAAACCAGAGACTCCAGATTGAAGTGGCTCAGGCGTGGCAAAGGGCAGTGCAGCACTGAGCTGAAGGAGGGATTACGAATGCCTGTGCTCTAAAGGGGAGTCCCGGCCATGTCCCCTGCCTGCTTCCAGAGAGATGAGGCACGAGGCACAGGGTTGGAGGAGTCCTCTCTGGAAAAAACGAGTAGTGTTGGAGACACACCTGCAGCTGCTGGCATTGGACAGCCCCTCAGAGCCGGAGCTAGTGGACCCTTCACAGCCCAAAGCCTCGCTGTGTTCACAAAGCTTCTATCATTGCCTTTTTTTTTTTTTTTAAATAATTGTAGATTCACAGGAAATTGCGAAAATGGTATGGAGTTGTCCCCTGTGCCCTTCAGAGAAATAAGCCAGTGTTTTGTCAATGAAGTAAAACAGGATGCTCTAAAAATCAAGACAAGAAAGGATTCTTGGAAAGTAACAATATTAGGGGGAAAGAGTTGACAAAGGCCCCCAGGATAGAATAAAAACATCTCACATCTGGGCATTCTGTAGAGAGAGGAAGGGGAATGAAGGACAGAGATTTGTCAGGAGTCAGGAATCTTTCCAGAGTTGATGACCACAGGGTTCCAGGGTGGTGCATGGAAAACGTCCCAACTGGCACATTGTCTGCTTCCAGAGCACTCGGGATAAAGCTTCCAAAGAGAGAACACAGGCCGCATACAGAAAGATTGGGAACAAAGATGCGGGGAACTTTCCAACCCAGGGCAGCCAGAGGCCATGGAGTGGGTTTTAGCTTAATGTGGTAGATGGAGTGAATGAAGGACCACTCCTACTGCAGCTACTAAAAATGCTGTGCAACTGTGACACGGACTTTAAATAAACAGCTGAGCTTAGAGGAAAGAGAAGGGATAGCGAGAAGCTACAATCAGAGGGGGAATTTAAAGCCAGAGCAGAGCGGGCCTACCGATGTGGTAGCTCTAGGGGTGTTTATTGGACCCCAGAACAGGCCCCCAAAAAATAGAAGTTTGGATTTTATCGAACATGTGAAGTGTAGAACTGAAATACAAACCCCCTGAAAGGGCCATTTCCTCACAGAAGGGATGTAAGGAAATCTCTGTGGGGCCCAGGAAGGGCAAGGGAGCTTTGCATTGCCCATGCTCAGGTGATGGGGAAGTCTCTGCTGCACCCAAGTTTAAAGTCTGTCCATAACCCCCACGTTTCAGGACTCCCAGCCCAGCACCAGGTCCTTGCAAGAGAGAAGCGAGGCTTTTGAAGAAGGACCCTTTTGCTTGGATTCCTAAGGTCTCCACCAGTGATGAGCTTTTGCCAGGAACTTGCTAAACATGCAGAAATTATAGCAAGAGTCAGCCTGCTATCACAACAAGAAGGGTTTCCAGTGTTTAAAAACCAGGTAGAGATGATAAAATACACATGTTTAAAATGATTGAAGGGCCAAGAGGAAGAATAGGAATGAAAGGAAAAAATAAGACATAGTAATTTGAAAAGGGCTATTTTTTTAAATCCTCACCCAAGGATATGTTTGTTTATTAGAGAGAGAGGGAGACATCAGTGTTGGAGAGAGACATCGGTGTGAGAGAGACAGGGAGACATCGGTGTGAGAGGGAAGCATTGGTCAGTTGCCTCCCCTACACGCCCCGACCGGGGATCGAACCGGCAGCCTAGGTATGTGCCCTGATTGGGAATCGGACCTGCAGCCTCTTGGTCTAGGGGACGATTCTCCAACTGAGCTGCACCGGCCGGGACAAAGGGCTATTTATATAAAGAACCAAATAAAACCTCTAGAATGGGGGCTCTAGTCACTGAATTTAAAACCCAGTGGAAATGTTAAATAGCAAAATAGACACACCTCAAGAGAGAATTATACGAACCGGAAAATGGACCCGAGGAAGTTAAGTGGAACTCACAGGCGAGGGAAGAGAAGTGAGCCGGAGGGCGCGGGCGGCAGCGGGAGCGGGCCCGGCGCGTCCAGTGGGAGTCCCGGGGACCGCATCTTCGGAGCCGCTTTCGAGGAAGACGCTGCCCCGGCGTTCAGCAGCGACACTCAGCAGGTGTCTCAGGGGCCACAGGAGAGGCCCGGCCACCACGGAATAAATGTCAGCGCGCTAAGGGAAACTGGTTATTGGCTTAGTTTTCAGGCTCCAGCTTAAGTCATCAGTCAGTGGTGAGCACAGAGGCATTTTGACGGAGAGGAGAAACCGAGCCTGTTCCCTAACAGACCTTGCGGGAGAAGGAGACTAACCCAGGAGAAGGGAGAGACGCGGGACCGTGCGGGCGAGTCACTGTCGGCTGTGACCCCGCGGGCGCTGCTAACCTGAGGGGAATCGAAAACAAAAACACTGACAGGAAAAAGTGGGGGTGAGAGGGTGGTTGGGTGAACACACCTAAGATGGCTGAGCTGTTGGGAAAGAGGAGGCCGGGTATTGATTTGCTTTGGACTTTCTGAGTTAAGTAGAAGTACTAACGTTTTACGGGGGAACCACTAAAGTAATAGGGATAGGACTGACGGCTTTCAAACCAATAGAAGGAAATATACAGAATTACAAAACCTAGGTCATTATTCTAGAAAAAGAACAACGAAAAAGTCTGGTGGGTAGAAAGCCCCGGAGGTACTAGAGTTAACTCCACGTGGTCATAATCATACAAGCGGTGACTGTCACGGAGGTCCTCCGTCAGGGAGACCACTCTGGAGCAGAGCCCTCGACGGTCGGAGGGAATTCCACATCCAGCCTAAGTACGTGACAAGTCACTCTTTTCAGGCATGCAGGGACTGTCAAAGATGTGCCTCCCCGGACCCTTTTCCGGAAGCTGGTGGGAGGTGTGCACCGAAACGAGAGTTTCCTGGGATCCATATAGGCTGCAAAGGGAAGCCTGTGGTGGAGAGGCAGAGTGGGGTTCTGCAGGAGGGAGCTCCAAGCAGGCAACCCCCAGAAGATACCTGATGGATTGTGCGAGCATGTTTGGAAAAGTTATGAATGGGTATTTGACAGAATTCTCACTGTGTGCGCAGGTTGTGTGTAGTCCCAGAGCGCCACTTGGTTCAGCTCTGATCTGTTACTCCATTACAAGTGTTTATATTGTTTCCGTCAGTGCAACAGAACTGTTGGAAGGGTGAGCTCAAGGCAAGGGATTGTCATCGGGGCGGGAAGGAACACGAAGGCAGTAGATAATGTCTATACTAATTAAACTGGGAATTAGAGGTGTGAGCATTTGTTCATATTATCTTGGTAAATATTCAAACTACTAAGAAACTAGGTGATTGCCTCGAGGGAGCTCTATTGAGACGGGCAGACAGGGACTGCTGTTTGGTGTTGTTAAGCCTTTTGGTGCTCTTTAATTTTTTTTAATTTACAGGTTTAAACTAACACTGTTCCATAGAAATATAGTATGAGCCACATATGTAATTTAAGATTTTCTTTTTTAGTGGCATCAGCCTGCCTGTGGGCTCCATGGCTGTGGCATCGAGAGTGTGGGTCAGGCCTGTGGAAGGCTTTCCAAACCTTCACCAAACGATTCAGGACCCTGGCTTGCCGTCAGTCTCAGGGTCTTGTGTCTCCTCCTCGGCTCCCTGTGCGTTTACCAAGCCCCTGCTTCCCCACAGGACACGCGTGCAGCACCCACCCTTTTGTCTTGGAAAGATGTGGTTTGGGATTGAGGAAAGTGGAGAACCAACGTCATTCTGGCATAGCCATTCCAGAGAGGATGGGGACACCTGCCACCCTCTAGGGCGGAGCCCCCTTGCCCACCTGCCTGCAGGGGGCGCTGTACAGTCTCCTCTGCCTGAGCTCACAGGTATAAAAACAAAGCTCCACAGGAAGACCAGCCCCTGCTCCCCACCCCACCCCCACTTCAGTGGGACCTGGCCCCCAGGAAAGGGTTGGCCTCGGATCAGGGCTCTGGTGTGTTATTTTTAGAGCCTCCTTCTACCATATTTGCATTTTTAAAAATAGAGTGCTGAGTGCATCCCTCTCCGGCTCAGTCTGCTTCGGAAGGTAGGATGCATTTGCAGGGAGTGTGGCTATTGATTGATATTCGGGGTTGGGCGCATGGACCGGAGGAGCCGCAGATACGCTGGGTGGAGGTGAGGCTGGACATCGAGAGCTGCTGCGGGGAGGGTGGGGGCTCGGCTCTTTGCCAACCAAAGATTAGATCATTTTGAAGACTGTTACTTTCTGAGGGTTCACAGTGGGGAAGGTGAAGAAAGGGGAGCAGGAGCATCTGTAGGCGAGGTCCTGGTGGCCACCTTGCAGGGTTTGGAATAGGCAGTGCCACGCCCTTCTGCCAGGGCGGGCCTTTCTCAGACTTGGAGTTTTCAGGTGCCGGTAGAGCCAGGTTTTAAGCACCAGCTCATTCCCACCCAGTAACGCAGCTCTAAAAATCAGGTCTTGTGGTCATGGCGTGGGCCCAGGAGCTGTGTTCTACCTGCAAGTCTTAAGGCAGCAACACTGTGTCCCCCAGGTGTCTGCGGGTGCAAGCTGGTGGAATTTGTGCTCTGCTACCTTGACAGCAGCTGACCTGGGTCACATCCCTTGCCCCTTGGTCACTGGGGTGCTAAAAGCTGTCCCAGAGCCTGGGCTTTGTTCTTGGCATTTGTCTGCGAACTGGCCTGGATCAGGGCTGGACTACCTGAGCAGAGCCATTCGAAGTGGGGCCACGTCATTTTGAGGACCTGGTACGTGTGCACCTGTTCAGGCGTGAACCACAGGCGTGTCAGGGATATTGAAGGCAGGACCAGTCAGGCCTGACTTTGTTAGTTACTTAATCCACCATACATCTTGAGCCCCAGAGTTATATCTTTGAAGTTTTCTCAAATTATAAACAAATGCCGATAAGTAGTTGGGGTTCTATTTTGTTCTAGAAGAAAGGGAAACTTACTCTGGTTGAAGTAGAGCAGTTCTAGCCTGGGTGATTGTTGGACTTGCCCAGGAATGTTAAGAAATAGATGTCTGGCTTTATCCAGAGATTCATTCAGTGGGTTGGGGTAAAAATCAGGAATCCACATTTTCAAAGAGATCTGAGGATTCTAATGAATAGCTGCCATGAAGTCGGGTCCTGTGTGGCTGTCCTGGTATTGGTTGCATTTGTTAGTTGTACTCTGTAGCCATATGCAGTCACACACAGCAAAACACGGTTCCTGTTGACGGGGTCTGCATAATTATCAGATCTTTTGTGCGATGGCTCCGTACATGTAAAAAACCCAGAAAACCAGAGGCTGAGATTGCGTGCACACGAGTCACTTGGAAACCTTGTTAGTGAGTGTGGAGTCCCAGGCAGCAGGTCCAGGTGGGGCCCGAGAGCCTGCATTTTCCACAGAGCTCTAGGAAGAGGCTGGGCTGCAGGCAGGGTCCCCACTCTTCGAGTCAGCATGGCTCTAATTGCCCCAGAGGTAGCAAGGGTCGTGCTGGAGGGCCACACATGCCAGTGAGGAAGGACAGCTAGCAAAGCCAGGGCTCTGGGTGCTGGAGCCGGTGTGGTCCTGGGCAGGTCTCTTACCTCTCAGACTCCGGCCTCTGTGGAGTGAGAACAGTGGCAATTGTGCCTCCCCCTGGGGGTCAGGAGGCTGGGAAGGGGCCGAGCAGGTGGAGCCCTTCCCCACGCAGTGTGAGCTCAGTAAAGGTCTGGCCTGTGCTCACCACTGTGGTCGTCATTCTGTAAACTAAGGTGACATCAGACGGTTTGGGGTGGGGTGGAGGTGGGGTCTGGAAGGCAGTGTGAGGCCCTGAGTTCTCCCTGCACCTGCATCGTACTGTTGGCCTGCTCCCTGCTGACTCTGGGACTGCAGCAGGGCCACCGGAGCAGAGCATGAAGTCATGCTGTTTACCTTCTGCCTTTCAGTCGCACCTCTTGAGGGAGGGAAGCCTTCTCCTAAAGCTCCCATTCTTCCCCTCCCTTCAAGCCCCTGAGTCCTGGGGGATTTGCTCCTTAAGCCTGGTTGCCAAGCCGGGGGACAAAACAAGGGCGCAGTGCTGGGCTCTCTCCACGCCGGCTCTTGCCCCCGGATGCACCAGAACACTGCATCTCAAACACCGCAGCCTCTGCAGAGACCCAGCTCTGCTGGCCTGGCTCTGCTGGCCTGCAGCCAGGCGCAGCTCCCCAGTCCTTCCCACTTAGCAGGCAGTCAGACTCAGTCCCCTTTCTCCATCCCCTCGGGCAGGAGGTGCCTCCGGGCTACTCCGGCAAGCCGGCAGGCCAGCAGGCCAGCAGGCCGCAGCTGCAGTTTCTGGGCAGTGATGCAGTCTTGCCGCATCGCAGGCTTCTGGTCTGCGGTGTGCAGTCAGGGAGGGGTGCTGGGGACAAGACCAGGCCTGTCCCTGGGCTGCACCTGGAGGTTGAGAATACAAAGGCCCGGCCAGCTCTCTCCTGAAGCAGGGGGGTGGGGTCCTACTGCTACATCTTACCTGCATCTGTGTGGACAGTTCCTCTGCAGCCCAGCCTGCCATCCGGAAACAGGAATTTATGTCCCCCTACTCAGCTCTGCAGTGTATTCACACATATCTAAATGGTTTTAGGTATTTTGGGTCCCCCATCTAAATGTAAGTTCTTTAAAACCAAGGCACATTCCTATATATTTATATTCCCGACTCATTCTCATTAGAAAATACTCAGAAACCATTGACTTGATTGGCCTCGGTCTTTAGTTCTAGCGGAGTGTTTGTTGAATGGTTTCTGTGGCACATGACTGACAGAATGTCCTAGTTAGAGACACCGACGCTTGTCTTCTCTCCCACACTGCTCAGCCATCTCCCGCTGCCCTCCCTCTCCCCTAGGCATGGAGGTCCTCTGGCCATTTGTGGATTTGCTGGTAAACCCTTTTGTCCGCAGGTGGGCAGGTTGCTGATTGCTGGGCTATCGGGCACAGCCGCATGATGGGCAGCTGCTCTGAGAAAGTCCTTACATGAGCATACTCGAGAGTCCCTCGCCAGCCATGTCCCCAGATCCAGTTGGGGCTGGGAACTGGGCCTAGGAAGAGGAGCCCACCATGGGAGCTGTTTCCTGGCACTCCCTGTGTCACTGCTCTGAGATCCAGGTTATTGACATTTTAAGTCACATCAGGAAGAGTAAAAGTTCTCCACCCACAGTGTCTGTGTAAAAATACAGATCCTGGGTCTTTGTTTGCTTGTGTTTTGGCTCCAGAACAGCTTCTGATGAGAAGCACTCCCTGTGCTGGTGAGGTGGCCTGTGCCACTGCCCCACTCACACCAAGAACACAGCCCTCCCCACTCCACACGCCCCTCTCTCCCATCGAATTTCCTGGGGCTGTGACTTCTGGTTTCTAGAGCAACTTGCTTGGAAAGACCTGCAGTTGTGGTTTTTTGAAGTCTAAAATGAGAGTAGAGGTTTGAGATAGGGTGGGACAGCACTGAAAATACCATGTCCCAGACCAGAAGACAGGCATGAGTTACAGGGCAGGATGCTCTTTGACTTAGAAAAGCGGCACCGTCCTACCACCACCCTTGGCAGAGCTCCGCATGGCCCCTCGCAGCCTCCTGGGATCTTTGAGCAGACAGGAGAGCCTGCGCCCAGGGGCAGTGGAGTCAGGCAGTGATCACAGCCAGCTTCTGCTGAGCACCTACTGTGTGCCAGGCGCCCTGTGGCCATTTGCTTTCACTGCCTTACTAATCCCCTCAGCCACTCTGAGAGGGCTGCTGTAACCTCGTTTTATACACGTGGACACGCGTGATTTGTCTGAGGTTTCAGATCTAGCACGTCTACATGTCTGGCTCAGGGATCCCCACATTTAACGCGTGGGCTTGGGCTTATCCGGGTCATAGGCTCATGTTCCCGGTTGGAAGATCTTTACTGCTTATTGATGGCAGGGCCCATTGCTCCCCTTTAATTTTCTGTACATCACAGTCTGGTTGTAGCGGAACTGGTTTTAGTCATCGTTGCCAAAATTTCGGTGACCTTGAGCCAATGTCTTCCCTTTTCAGTGTCTCAGTTCTTCCAGGGGTCACCTTTCCATGCCCCAGGGCTTGAGAGTGGAGGGTGTTGTTTGAGGGAACAGCTCATCCACCCCTGTGGTGTGAGGTCTTGCAGGTGCCTGTACAAATGAGGTGGCAGCCACAGAGGCACACCTGCTACCATGACTCGAAGAACTACAGAGGAGTGGCCCAGGCTGGGGAGCCAGCAAGAAGACTCGCTGGCCTGGTGGAAAACCGTCTCCCATCTGGGCTGCTGGGGGAGAGAGGGGATCCAGTGCCCGGCGAGGGAGGGGGCAGCTCTTCCGAGGCCCTGGCTGTACTCTCGGGAGGGCAGCTGCCGCTGGGTGCTGGTGGAGGGGTGGGTCAGGTGCTGCTGTGCAGTTGGCCGGGCTCCCGAAGCCGGCCGTCCCGAGTTACTCAGCAGAGCAGCCTGCAGGACTCCGCGGCACACAGATAAGGCGCAGGCTGCAGCTGGTCAGGAAAGAGCCCGGATTAGAAGGTGGTGTCAGGTGATAGCCCGCTTCAGGGTGACCCACACAGCCTGGTGTCACGCTTTTCCTCCACTGACTCTACTCCACTCATCACAGGTCAGAGGGCAGGCACTTGCAGGAAGTAGAGGAAAGATTTCACTCCTAACAAAATGCTTTGCTCTGTGTAGGACGGGCTCTTAAACCTCGACTTTAAATGATGCCTGTGTGATCTGTCACTCAGCCACACTCTGATCCATGTGACCTCCGCCAGCCTCGTGTTTGCCTTTGGTGGGGGGTTAGTGCCTGGAGTTGTCTTGATCTGGGTGCATTGAGGGAGTGCTCCCAGGGTTCATGGAAACTGAGCTCAGCACTTGGCATTTGTGCACTTGGCTATAGTGCGTACCCTTCCCCAGGAAGCTAGGGGAGTGTGTGTCCCGTGGTGACCACGGAGACCTTTTCCTCACACTTGTGTTTTCTTGTCCAGCTGAAGCTAGAGGACCGCTCCGTGGTGCCCCGGGATGTGGTCCGGCACATGCGCTCCACTGTGAGTCCCACGTCCCACTTGTGGCAGGGGTGGCTTGGGGTTGTCTGGGCGGGTCTCCCATGGTGGCTGGCACCAGGTGCCCACTCAGGCCTGGATGCTGTCTCCTCCCAGGACAGCCAGTGTGGCACCGTGATAGACGTCAGCATCGACTGCGCGGTCAAGCTCATCGGCACCAACTGCATCATCTACCCCGTCAACAGCAAGGACCTGCAGCACATCTGGGTGAGCCTCCTTCCACCTCTCGTTTTCTTCTTGCTCTTTGGTTCTCTTCTCAAAACATGAGCTACCCCTTCCCAGGGCAGATGGCCAGGCACAGGGTCCTCCCGCTCCCTTGGAGCCACCTGCCGCTTCCTGCCTGTAAGCCATTCAGACACGAGGTCAGGACTCGCCCTGGGTCTCCATCCCCAGCATAGGCTGCAGGTGTGGTTCTCTGACCCTGTTTCCTTTCTCTTCTAACACTTCTCTTTTTTTTAAAACAAGTTTCTTTTCAATAATTTATTTCTTAAATGATTTCAAACTTCCCTAGAAGTTGTAAGTTCTTGTATCCCCTGCGTCACCCAGGCTTCTCGGCTGCTAACATTTCACCCTTTGCTCCATCACTTGCCCCCCCATCTCCTCCTCTCTCCTTAGCCTTTTTTCCCTCAAACACTTGAGAACAAGCTACAGATATGATGCCCTATGGTCCCTAAATACTACAATGTGTTATTTCCTCAAATCAGGAAATAACCCCATTTCCCCAAATTAGGGAATCGATACTTTACTGTCTGATCCACAGGCTCCATTCAGTTATCTCAGCAGCATCCTTTCCCCGTTCTGGTCCAGAACTCCATTCAGGAGCACACTTTGCATTTAGTGGTCACCTCTTCGATCTCCTCCAGCATGCACTGGTTCCCCAGTCTTGCTTTGTCTTCCATATCTGGGTACACCCATCGCTTGACCCTCAGTATGGAGCTGTCTGAGGCTGCCTCAGGCTCTGCATCCTTGCCAGGACTGCCCCAGAAATGCCACTGAGCTCTTTCCTGGTCGTGTTGGTGTCTGCCATGCCTCCCTACCATAAAGTCACCATTGGCGCCTTTGCAGATAGTTCTGTTTTGTGGGGAGATATTCCAGAATTATATCAATAGCCTGTTACATGTCAACGTCAAACCCCGGCCTGCCAGCCTTAGCCTCCATCAACAACCCACCTGGACCAGCCAGTGCTGATGGTTGCTAAGTGATTTTATGGCTCCACTGTTTGTTCCCTCCTTGTTTTTATCAAGTGATCCCCACTGTGTGGAAGAGCTTTACCTCTGCCTGTTTGTTTATTCATTTGTTGTCTGCATCAGTGTGCACTCAGAGCTTCCCATCTTGCTCAGTTGTGTGTGAGCCATTACCACCATTGTTGGTTTTGTTGCTTAAATGACCCCAGGTTTGGCCAGAGGAGCCCCTTAAGCTGGCATCTGCGACCTTCTGACCATCTCCATCATATGCCTCCTTGGCTCCTTTTTATTTTCCATCTTGTGTTTCTTCTGATCCAGCCCTGGAATCAGCCACTTCTCCAGGAAGCCCAGGTTCCCTTCTGAGGAGAAACCCAGGTTCCAGAAACCAAGATCTGGGTGTGTGCTGGGTGTGCTAATCGCTGCCAGGCCCTTTCCTGGCAGCTGGGCCATACACACGTGTATACATTTAGACGGGCAGATCTAAGTGTGTCAGCACCTGCTCTGTGTACACTGAGATACGAGTTCGCCCTTGTACCCCCAGTTCCAGTCCAGCGCCTCCGTTCTTCCTCACCCCTCCTGTGCATTAATGAGCGCCTTCCCAACTGCGGGAAACTTGCCTCTTGACGTCCTCAGGATATTTGTTTATTTGCTTAAACCACGTTACTTCCTTGTCCTTGTAACTGACCTCCACAGCCCACTGCACCCAAGAGTCCCATGTCCTTGGATGCCACAGGTCTCTGTGTGACTCTCCCATGATCACACTGGGAAGGAGAGTTAGGGTGCAGCTTAGAACCTGGGGGAAGCTGGCTGCAGCAGTTACTTAGGTCCAGTATTATCCAGGCCGAGTCTGGGCAATAAGCTGTCCAGATCTTTCCTCCCCATCTTGGTGGGGCAGAGAGATCTGTACCTTGGACACTAGTGTCATCTGCCATCTCTTACCCTGTGTCCTGGTCCACAGCCCTTCATGTACGGGGACTACATCGCCTACGACTGCTGGCTGGGAAAGGTCTACGACTTAAAGAACCAGATCATTCTGAAGCTGTCCAACGGTGCCAGGTATGCTCACCACAGGTTGGGGTTTCTCACGGCCTGCAATGACCAGTGCTGTGGACATTCAGGGCCTGACCCTGAGTGGGCGGGGTCTCATCACTGGAGCCCAGTTCTCTCAGCTTCCAGCCTTTGCCCCATCTTAGCTTGGGAGAGATGCGTGATCACGTAGGATGTCTGCTGGGAGCTGATGCTGTATTTAGACACTCTAATGGTGCTGAGCACTCAGATACCAGGCTAGGGTTTGTTCATTTTAGGAGAGTTATTTGTACCAGCCCAGAGGCTGAGCTGTGGACGGAGAAGGGATTGTGCCACTTTAGGGCATGCGACACACTGACCAGTCGGATAACTCCTCATACTGATCAGCACCACCCTGGTCCTGGCTGCCAGGCCTCCCCAAGACTCGGTCACAGTGCTGCATGGACACCAAGCCCATGTTCACTGTTTTAGGTGCTCCATGAACACGGAAGACGGTGCCAAGCTCTACGACGTCTGCCCACACGTCAGCGACTCAGTACGTTTGGGGGGTAGAGGGCATCTCATGTTCCCTGTTCCTTTGGACTCTGCAGGAAGAGGACTCCTTAGCACAGAGCCGTAGCTGGCCCAGCTAAACGCTGCTTCTGGCCACAGCAGGTTCCTAGAAAAGGGCAGAAAGTATTAGAACTTTTCTTTGTATTTTGTTGATTTTTAACTCATTATTTTAAAATCTCTGTGGGGTTTTTTTTGTTTGTTTTTTTTGAGTATATGCACTGTGTTAGTGCAACATGACATTTTAAACGGTAGTTTACAGCACAATTTTTAAGTAAGTGTACTGGGCATTGCACATGATCAAACAGGTTTGCAGACCACTGCCCTCTAGAGCCTTGGTCCCCAAAGTGTCTTTCCTGAACAACAACATTGGTGTGGCCTGAGCTCATTAGAAATGGAATGAGTCAAGTGTGCATTTTAGTAAGATTCCTTAGGTTTGAGAGGTGCTGCTCTGGAGCTTCAGGGTTTATTTTAGGGAGTGTGGAGGCCTGCGTTGGGGGGCAGGCGAGGAGTGGGATTGAGGGTTGCGAGGAAAGCACCATCCCCCGAGAAGGCGTGACTCACAAGAACTTTCCTCTGGCTCCAAATCCTGCAGGGCCTCTTCTTCGATGATTCCTATGGCTTCTACCCAGGCCAGGTGCTCATTGGCCCTGCCAAGATCTTCTCCAGCGTCCAGTGGCTGTCAGGAGTCAAACCTGTACTCAGCACCAAGAGCAAATTCCGGGTGGTGGTGGAAGAGGTAGGGACTGGTGGCTGGGTGGGAGGTGGGGTTGGACCTTGACCTCCACACCCTGAAACTAAGTGGCTGCCCACCCATCCTTGCCTGCTCTGAGAGTTCAGCCCCCCCCCATTGGCCTCTGGACCCTGTTATCTGAAAGGTCTTTGACGATAAGGGAAACCCAGGCTATGGTCATGGCACCGGTGACCGACCCAGACTGAGCAAGGTCGGGGAGTGGTGAGCAGCAGGTCCACTGAGCCCTGACTGGTGGTGAGGAGGTGACAAGGATCCCCGGGTGGAGCTATAGTTACAGGTGGGGTGTTTGTAGTGCTCTGGGGTCTTTGTAGTTGATGCAACACTCTGAAGAACTGCTTCCTGCCTTGGAGGTCAGGTGGGATCTGGGTAGCTGCTTAAAGGGAGCACTTTTGGAACCTCTGACGTGACCCTGTTCCTCCCCCAATCCCAGGTGCAGGTTGTGGAGCTGAAAGTCACATGGATCACCAAGAGCTTCTGTCCCGGGGGCACGGACAGCGTCAGCCCCCCACCCTCTGTCATCACCCAGGAAAACCTAGGCAGGTAAGCTGCTTCAGCATGCCACCCCCTCAGCAACCCCAGGGACAGGCCCTGAGCAACCCTCCGGGTCATAGTCACAGATGTGGGGGCTAAGACCTGCTGGCCCAGCCCCCGCTTCTCCCTCCCCCCCAGGGTGAAGCGTCTTGGATGCTTTGACCATGCTCAGCGGCAGCTCGGGGAGCGCTGTCTGTTTGTCTTCCCAGCCAAGGTAGAGCTGGCCAAGATTGCCTGTGAATGTCCAGAAAAACACTGCGCCCAGGGGGAGGGCTCCATGGCCAAGAAGGTATGTCCTCAGGGCTGGGCTGGTGGGCGTTTAATGAGCTGGCCTTGAGCTGTCCCCAAGGCCAGGAAGGACAGGCTGTGCTTCTGGTCCTGGGGGGTCGTCTGATGGCCCTTGCAGGCCACTTAGGTGTGGATAGCAGTCACCCCCCAGATCAAGCTGCTTGAGGTGGGACCTGCCTGGGTGTCCCGCACCCCAGGGCAGGGCCGTGTCAGCCCTGCTCGCTGCAGCTCCCTCCGTGCTCTGCCCTCGCAGGTGAAGCGCCTGTTGAAGAAGCAGGTGGTGAGGATCATGTCCTGCTCCCCCAACACCCAGTGTTCTAGGGACCACTCCACGGAGGACCCAGGCAAGAAAGGAGGGGCCAAAGCCAAGAGTGAAACGGGGTCCGCCAGCCCTGAGGAGACACCTGATGGGTCCGCCAGCCCAGTGGAGATGCAGGACGAGAGCCCGGAGGAGGCCCTGGAGGCCGGCGAGCAGCTGCCCCCCTTTCTGCTGAAGGAAGGCGGAGATGACAGGCTGCACTCTGCAGAGCAGGACGCCGATGACGAGGCCGCCGACGACACGGACGACACGAGCTCAGTCACCTCCTCTGCCAGCTCCACCACCTCCTCCCAGAGTGGCAGCGGCACAAATCGCAAAAAGAGCATCCCTTTGTCTATCAAGAACCTAAAGCGAAAACACAAGAGGAAGAAGAACAAAATCACCCGTGACTTCAAGCCGGGGGACAGGTACACCCCAAGGGCGCCCTCCCTCCTGGCTAAGTGACCAGCCCGAGACCATCCCCGTAGCCCCGCACACACGTGCAACCCTGTAGGGCTCGGGGTACCCAGCTGAGACCATGTAGGTGCCTGGGGTTGGCCCAGGTGGAAAGGCAAGATCTGGGAGTAAGACGGGGATGGCGGCCTTGACCCTGGGAGTCTGGCCGCTGGGACCACAGTCATGTGCACTCTCCCAGCCAGGGTGTGGGGACCAGGTGAGCTCCCGCTGGCCCATTGTCTTCCTTCTCATCTCAGATGGAGTTTCAGGCCCCCAAGCCCACAGGGAGGGAGTGTAGAATGCACCTGCCCTTTCCTCCAGAAAGCCTTTTGCATGGCCTGGCTCATGGTCCCATTCTGCAGGGTGGCGGTGGAGGTGGTGACCACGATGACCTCGGCAGATGTGATGTGGCAGGACGGCTCTGTGGAGTGCAACATCCGCTCCAACGACCTCTTCCCAGTGCACCACCTGGACAACAATGAGTTCTGCCCTGGGGACTTCGTGGTGGACAAGCGAGGTAGTGCCAGCTCCAGAGGGCCACTGCTGCCCAGGACCTGGGCGGGCCTGGGAACCGGGCAGGAGGTCTTAGGGTCAGGAGATGCCCCTTTGAAGGTGGCTTGCTCTTCTGAGGGGAGGGGGGAGCCTTTCTGGCTCCTGCTGACCTCGCCAAGGGGCACGTGGGCTCTGCGTCCTGCTATGCCTGATGCATGGTGGGTGGATGGGTCGCAGGGGGCGCCACCAGGGCTCCTGAGTCCTGTGCTCTCTGGGTCCCTAGTCCAGAGCTGTCCAGACCCCGCTGTCTACGGTGTGGTGCAGTCTGGGGATCACGTGGGCCGCACCTGTGTGGTGAAGTGGTTCAAATTGCGGCCGAGTGGGGACGACGTGGAGGTGAGTGCAGCTCCCGTCCTGTGGGGTGGGCTCTCAGGCTGGGCATAGCCTGGCGCATGACAGCCCCTCCTGTGCCCCCAATCAGCTGCTCGGAGAGGAGGAAGATGTGAGTGTTTATGACATCGCTGACCACCCTGACTTCCGGTTCCGCACAACGGACATCGTCATCCGCATCGGCAATGCTGAGGATGGGGCTCCTCACAAGGAGGACGAGGTATGCCCCCCAAGTTCAAGTGCCGTCGCTGCTCCCTGCCTGTGCAACAGCTGCAGCACCTGGTGGAGCCACCAGGTGGCTCCAGGAGACCAGACCTGCAAGGTCTCTGGCTCATCCCAAGCTGCCAGGCAGCCTGACCACCTGCACCAGGGGCACTGCCTGCCTGCCGGGGTCAGACTCACACACACAGCTGCTCCCCGGGCCCCACAGATGGTGGTTACTAGGGAAGCCCTCCTGACCTAGCGCTGTGGGCGTGATGTGAAGTGCTGTGGGAACACAGGCCAGGCCGGGAGGGAGCACCTGAGCTGGGCCTTGGAGAGCCCGTGGGAATGTGTGTGGTCAGGCAGATACCAGCAGCGGAAGAATAGGTACAGAAGCCCCAAGGCTGGAACCCCACCTGGGAGCGACAGGAAGCCCAGAGGGACCAGAATGTGCGAGAGAAAGGGCGGTAGTGTCATTGTGTACTCGGCACCAGGTAGAGTGGGAGCTCAGTGGACAGGGCACATTGGAGGTGTTTGAACAAGAGGGTCCTGTGCTTGGGTTCCTCACTGTGGCTTCCTCCGACTGATGCCCACATCCCTCCTAGTTTTCTGCCTCACCCTTGCCACCCTCTTCTGGCACTCCCTTTCAGAGGCGCTCTGGCCTCACCCCTCCTGTAGGGCTGCACCCTTGACCCTGTCCTGTTTGCCCAGCAGCCGTCCGTTGGCCAGGTGGCCCGTGTGGACGTCAGCAGCAAGGTGGAGGTGGTGTGGGCTGACAACTCGAAGACCATCATCCTGCCCCAGGTAAGGCCCTGCCTAGACCCAGGCCACTCAGCTGTGGCAGCCAGACTGGAAGCCACAGCCTGCCTCCTTTCTCCTCTCAGAGAACAGGAGAACAGGCTCCAAATCTTCTTGATGAAGGGTTTTCTTTGCGCTAATAGAGCCTTAGGAAAGCTCGAGAGGAAGGGAGGCGTTACTCACCAAGCTCCGTAGCCTCGTCCCAGCCCGCAGCCTCCCCAGGCTGCCAGGTGCATATAGATTTCACAGACCTCCCAGGTTTGCCTGGTTCCCCATCTCACTGTGCTGAGGAAATGCAGGTTATTTCCTGTGGGCAGTAGAGCCTCCGACCTTTCTAGGAAAACCTTCACAGAGCAGTAAGGAGGGAGAACTGGCTCCAGCCCCTACTGGTGGGTCCTGAGCCGCAGGGTTATTCTCAGTACCGTTCCTTCCTCTCCTTGTTCGAGCCATCCTTAGGCCCCAGCTCTCCCCTCTGGCGCCCATATGGGGTGGGGCAAGGGAATGGCTTACCCCTCCTTCAGGGGTGGGGAACACATGTGACCCAGGCCAGCTGTCCCATGTCTCCTCCGTCTCTGGCATATTCTCAGTTCCCAGGGTAGCCCCCCTCTGACCTGAGTTCTCTGGGAGTAGGGCTGGATTTGCCCCAAAGGGCAGAGGCTGACTGAGTGCTCACACAGGGAGGAGAAGCCTATTCGCTGGCACTCTGGGTGCTGTTGCTGGATGGAGCAGGTGAAGGCACCTTCCAGAGACATAGGTACCATCTAGCACAGAGGAGCTACCTGCAGAGTCCAGAGTAGGAAAGGGGGAAGGGCCGAGCAGGGCTGCCAGGCCTCTGGTTTCTGAGGGTCGGGGTCCCAGAGCCAGGCAGAGCTCTTCTGAGTTGCCCATGCCCGTCTTCCCCCAGCACTTGTACAACATCGAGTCTGAGATCGAGGAGTCTGACTACGACTCAGTAGAAGGCAGCACCAGTGGAGCATCCTCTGATGAGTGGGAGGATGACAGTGACAGCTGGGAGACAGACAATGGGCTGGTAGAGGATGAGCATCCCAAGATAGAGGAGCCCCCCATCCCACCCACTGAACAGCCGGTGGCCCCCGAGGAGGACAAGGGCGTGGTGATCAGCGAAGAGGCTGCCACGGCTGCCATTCAGGGGGCTGTGGCCATGGCCGCCCCAGTGGCTGGACTGATGGAGAAGGCTGGCAAGGATGGGCCCCCGAAGAGCTTCCGGGAGCTGAAGGAGGCCATCAAGATCCTGGAGAGCCTCAAGAACATGACCGTGGAGCAGCTTCTCACAGGCTCGCCTACCTCCCCTACGGTGGAGCCCGAGAAACCGACTCGGGAGAAAAAGTTTTTGGATGACATCAAGAAGCTACAGGAAAACCTCAAGAAGACCCTAGACAACGTGGCCATCGCCGAGGAGGAGAAGATGGAGGCTACGCCAGACACAGAGCGCAAGGAGGACAAGCCTGAGGCACAGTCTCCTGTGAAGGCTGAGTGGCCCAGCGAGACCCCGGTGCTCTGCCAGCAGTGCGGCGGCAAGCCCGGCGTCACCTTCACCAGTGCCAAGGGCGAGGTCTTCTCTGTACTGGAGTTCGCGCCCTGTGAGTTCGCCCCTTTTATGTTTACAGATCTGGGGGCAAAGCCCTGTCCCCATCCAGCCCCACTGCTGCTCGAGGGTCCAGGGTGGGGGACAGACAGTTCCCTGGTGTGGTCATCTCTCTGGGGAGCACACCGAGCAACTGCTCCCTCTCGGCCAAGCTTCCCAAGGGCGGCGGCTCCTTTCTAGATGGAGCTCTCAGGGCCTCGCCGTTTGGGATTGAGCATTCTCTTTGCCCCTCTAGCAAATCACTCTTTTAAGAAGATTGAGTTCCAGCCTCCAGAAGCCAAGAAGTTCTTCAGCACAGTGCGGAAGGAGATGGCCCTGCTGGCCACCTCGCTGCCCGATGGCATCATGGTCAAGACCTTTGAGGATAGAATGGCAAGTAGCTGGCGTGGGCGGGTGCAGATGGGCTGTGTGGGCACTGCCAGCCTCGGGCCCCTGACCTTCAGGCCTGATGGCACCTGAGAGGCCACCCACACCTCTGATAAGGCAGGAAATAGTCTCGGTCAAAGTCCAACACCTGGGTCTAGACCAGCTGGCCCATTCTTTCCTCCCTCTGCTTTAGAGTTAGTTTTAAATTATATAATTATTGCTTGAGTCCAGTCTTCTTTTTGAAAAATCAGAACATTGCAGAAAAGGCTGAAGTTGCCTTTGACCAATCCCCACCCCACCCTCAGGGGTCCCGACTTGAGTTTGGTGCATCTTTTACGACGTTTTTATATCTTTACATTGTCATGCATCGTCATAAACACCTGCTATTTGGTGTGATTTGTTTACATAAATAGCATATCCCCTGAACGCATCACCTGTAATTTTCTTTTTTCGCTCAGCAGGGTAACTTCGAGACCCGCCCAGGTTGGTTCATATTGGTTTAGTCCATTCTTTTTAGCTGCAGAATAGCCCTCCTCATGTGGCAACATCACACGCCTCTCCTCCCCTCTCCTGTCCTGCTGGCCGGGTTTGAGTCATGCAGCCCGAAGCAGGGTCAATGCTTCCTTGTTAGTTCCAGGAACGGGCACAGCCCTTCCACCTTATTTATTCAGCAGACCTCAGCCGGGCCTCTCTGTGTGCCAGGCACCCTGCAAGACACTGAGCTAGAGTCTGACTGAGGTCCCAGCTCCAGCACAAAGAAGAGACCATGGAGGGGTGCTGTTAGGTGGCCCTAGCAGCTGTGGATTACGGGGCAGGGTTGGGAGCTCGTGTGGGCCACGGCTTGGGGCTCTTAATACTTTTGGTTTTTTTGGGTTTTAGTAAAAGTCTTTTTGAAAATACCAGCCTGTTTCAGCCCTGCTGAGGGACAAAGGGAATAGTATTTTTTGTTTTCTATTTTTTTTCCAAAATCTCCCTCAGAGAGAAAGGGAAGCAGGGCAGGAACCCGAGGCCCATGATGGCCCCCTGAGAACATAGAGGAGAGCATTACATCATTCACCCAGCCCTGGCTGTTGGTGCCCCACCTCCCCACCCGACACACAGGTTTCCGGTGTTGGTGGAGAGTCTCCCTGATGACTTAACGACCAGAGTTTCTGTGTTGGTCTCCCAGCATTTCCTCCTGGGGTTCCGATCCTCTGGTTCCCTGAAAGCAGGAGCAGCCCTGCCGTCCTGGAACATTCTGTCATCGTCTGATTGGGTGTAACTTTCTTGCCTTGTTAGGGCTGGAGTCAGAGCAGGTGTTTTGAGGAATACAACTTAAAAATAATGATTTATGAGAAGTAAAACCTGGTAGGATAAAAACCAGTTTGGAAAATTCCTTTTATTCTGGGAGTTAAAAGATGCCAAGTGGGCCTGTACAGAGAGGTATGCATTTAGCTTCTCAGCTGCTGGCAGTGTGTGAAGTTGCAGGGGCTGCTCCTCTGCCCAAGGCACCTGGGAAGGCGCAAAACCAGATCCCGAGTGCAGAAGCCCCGCCAACCACAGCCTCCCCTCCTCCAGGACCTCTTCTCAGCCCTGATCAAGGGCCCCACTCGCACCCCCTATGAGGATGGCCTCTACCTGTTTGACATCCAGCTTCCCAACATCTACCCGGCCGTGCCCCCCCACTTTTGCTACCTCTCCCAGTGCAGTGGCCGCCTGAACCCCAACCTGTATGACAACGGGAAGGTGTGTGTCAGCCTCCTGGGCACCTGGATTGGAAAAGTGAGTACCATGCCAGCACTCAGTCGGGATGGGGGCAGCCCATTGGGGGCGGTATTAGGGGCAGAGTTGATGGTGCTGTGTGTGTTTCAGGGGACAGAGAGGTGGACAAGCAAATCCAGCCTTCTCCAGGTGCTCATCTCCATCCAAGGTACAATGGGTGGGGCTGAGAGGCGGGGACAGGAGGGCTGCCGGAGGGCACAGCGGCTGGCCTTTGTGTCCCCTCCCCTGCCTGTAGGACTGACAGTTCCCTTAGGGGCTGAGGTCAGGCCGGTCCTGATGGGCTTCTCCCTGGCAGGCCTGATCCTGGTGAACGAACCGTACTACAACGAAGCGGGCTTTGACAGTGACCGGGGCCTGCAGGAGGGCTACGAGAACAGCCGCTGCTACAACGAGATGGCGCTGATCCGCGTGGTGCAGTCCATGACCCAGCTGGTGCGGCGGCCCGCCGAGGTCTTTGAGCAGGAGATCCGGCAGCACTTCAGCTCTGGCGGCTGGCGGCTGGTGAACCGCATCGAGTCCTGGCTGGAAACGCATGCCCTGCTGGAGAAGGCCCAGGCACTGCCCAACGGCGTCTCCAAGGACAGCAGCTCTGCAGGGCTGCCTGCTGCGGCCGAGCTCTCAGACAGCGGCCGGGAGGAACCTGAGGATGGCGGGCTGGCCCCTGGAGAGGCCTCCCAGGGCTCAGACTCAGAGGGCGGTGCCCAGGGCCCAGCCACAGGCAGCAGGGACCACACAGACCAGACCTTGGAGGCAGCGCCAGACGCCTCGGTGCCACCCAGTGTCAAACCAAAGAAGCGGAGAAAGAGCTACCGGAGCTTCTTGCCTGAGAAGAGTGGCTACCCTGACATCGGCTTTCCCCTCTTTCCACTCTCTAAGGGGTTCATCAAGAGCATCCGGGGGGTCCTGGCACAGTTCCGGGCTGCTCTGGTCGAGGCCGGCATGCCTGAGAGCACAGACAAGTAGCTGCAGCCCTTTAGGAAGGAGGAGTGTGGTGGAGAGGCCAGCTGCTGCCTGCTCACTCCCTCCCCTGAACCTTCCCTTCTCCCCTTCTCTGTCCCCAGTGCAAGCCCCCCACTGCCCTCTTCCCAAGGTGAGTTTGATGCTGACGTGCAAGAAGTTTCTTGAAATGCTGCCATTTCTATTCCGAAGCAATCTTTCAACAGGCGAGTCCCCCGTGCAAAGCAGATCTGAACCCTGTTGCTGACTTTCCACTCGTCACCCCAGGCGGAATGTCCCAGCACTTGTCCCCTTGCCATCTCCGTCTCTTGATCAAAGGTGGAGTTTTCTGAGGACCTGGCTCCAGGGCTCCAGGGCCTTGGGCCCAGAGCTGTGCAGAGCAACGGGAAGACGAGTGGCCATGCCTTGCATGAAGTGTGGGTTGCTCCAGCCATTCCCCTGGTCCCTGTCATCCTCTTCAGTGCCATTGTAGCTTCCCCATGTCCCAGGCCACTGCCACCAGGTCCTCCCTCTTCCTCCAGCATCAACACTCTCGCTTGGGAGTTGTAGCCACTGTCACCGACTCCTGGTTCTGTTCTGGTCCCTTTACCACAGAATAGCCCTCAGGCCTGTTGAACTTGCTAAGAGACCAGGCTGGTTTCAGGGGGATACCCAGAAGAGGTGGTGGCCCTCACGTGCTCACAGGCAGTGAGGACTGTGGAGCTGCTGGGAAAGAAACAGCTGTAGGTGCCTTGCTTCCTCCCCTGTGTGGCTGTGGGCGGGCAGTCCTGGCTTCGGGGCCTCGCCTGCTTGAACTGAAGCCAGTGTCTTCTCCCCACTCAGTCCCGTCCCAGGACCCCCTGGGCAGGAGCAGCAGCACATCCAGGGCCTGGGCACGTGCTGGGGCCTCTCCCATGGACTCTGCCCCTCCCGCTATCAAGTGTTCATGCTGGGAGGTGGCCTGTAGCTCGAAACACGGAGCCAGCCCTCTCCCATGAGAATGAGGCCTCTTGTCAGCCCTTTGCTTACACACTCTGCAGGCTCAGCCTGGGGAGAGGGGTGGCCAGGGTGGGTCTCCTCCCTCGCGGAGATGGGCCCATTGGTTTACACGTTTTCTAAGCTTTTGATAATGTGAAGCTCCAGGTTAAGAGATGCTGTTGAGCACATAGCAGGTATGTAATTTTCGGTGTATGTATGTAATATTTAAGGTTGAAAGAAAATAAATTTCAAAAGCAAAGATATTAACTCTTATTAGAAAAACAAACAGAAGCCAAAGCATGACACGTCTTGTCCGCCTTAAGCTGGCTCCTCGCCTGAGCTGTGCCATTCCCACCCAGCGGGCAGCGGCCGCGGGAAGGACGGAGCCGGACCCCGGGCTGCGGCGCCTAGGGCCCAGGGTCTCCCGTGAGAAACATCCTGAGTGGCTGGCGGGCTGTGCTTCCCAGTGCGTTGTTCATGTGGAGATGTGAATGCCTGCTGCTTAAGATATCTGTATAAAGTGCCGTGATTAAACCTTTTTTTTACTTGCATTTTTTTTGTTTGTTTGGCTCATTACAATGTACAAAAAAGACATGGTGGCACCATTAAACATGCCTCTGCCATTCACCTGGGCTCCGTCGCCTTTCTTCCCCTCTGAGCACCTCACACCCTCCCCAGGGAAGGGAGAGACCCCTCACTGTTGGTGGGAAGGCCCCTGGCAGCAGTGCTGGTGCCCTACCCCTGGTCCCCCGGAGTCACGGGCCAGAGATGGGACCTCAGGTTTCGGAGGTCAGTGCTCCTGCCTCTGGGCAGGACTATGTTTGTTTTTCAAGAGCCAGTTTTTAGCAGCATTGGCCACCTCCCAGGTGCTGGGGGAGCTGACATCGAAGCACCTGACTGGGCTATGAGCCAAAGCTGGAAGATTGGCATCTGCCCCTCCTTGCTGCCTCCTTTTAACTGTTGCCCAACAGCGCCCACAAGGATGGGGTAGGGTAGGGCAGAGGAGGTCGCAGAGGCTGGCACAGCACTAGGGCCCTCAGTGGAGGAAGAAGGGAACAGGTGCCTGCTGCTTTGGCTTCTGTTGCTCCCTGTTTCCTCAATGCCCCTTACTTGAGGCCTTTTCCCTTTCTGCTGAGACCAGCTGTGTAGTCCTAGGTAAGAAAGGCATGCTAGGTCTGAGCCTGGCTTCCCATGTGTGGGGTGAATTGGGTGGCTGAGCTCCCTGGCCGCTTCTAGGCCAAAGGGGGTATATTCAGCTTTGGGGCAGGGCCTTACTCCCTGTAAAAGATGCCTGGACCAGCTCTGGTCCTGTGCCCACCACCGCAATGACTGCCCAATCCAGGAGGCACCACTAGGCATCGTTAACCTTCATCACTAGAGCCTGGCAGAAGCAAGACCCCACTCTCTCCCCAGCCCCTAGGATAAGACCAGTAGACTGGGAATGTCACTTTATTTGGATTTCATTAATAGGGTGGGGCTCCCAGAACAATGGGGTGGTTTCCACAGACAGTGGGGCCCAACCAGCTGGGCTCCTGGCCCAGGGCCTCACTCTGGCCTTTGGTGGGCAGAGCAGGTCCTTCCAAAGCACAGCCTCTACCCACAGGCCAGGTCTTCATCCCTATGGGAGCTGGGACAGGCAGACAGTCCTGGGGGAAGGAGGGAGGGTCCTGAGCTCAGATTACACTAAGCAGACAGAGTAAGGCACAGCAAGCCCCAAGGAGTCACAAGGGATCTTCTGGAGGTGGCGTCTGCTGAGACTTCCGGCTGGGGGGCGGCAGCTGTGGCCCCATAGGGGATGAAGGCTCCATGCGGTCACTGACCATCCAGAAGTAGTTTGGGTGCACCTGGCCCTGCACAGCCTCACTGACCATCAACTCCCCGTCCACAGCAAACATCCCTTTCCCATCCTTGGGCTCCAGGCGGAAGGCAACCACAGGCACATACACCAAGTAGGGACAGTCACACTCCATGTGCCTGCCCTTCTCCATGGCCAGGAAGAGGCGCAGCAGCATGGCCCGAGACACACCCGCCCGCACGTAGAACAGATGCATGGCGCCAGCCGCACGGTGGCCCATGGGTGCAGCAAACATCTCGCTGCCCAGGTGTGAGTGCAGCAGCGCCAGCACCAGCACAAAGTCCTGCTCTGGCACCACAGTCCAGTGAGCGGGCACTGGCTCCTCCAGGGGCACGAGGTGGGCGTCCACAGGGCCCTGCCGGTCCCGCCGGTCCACAGCAGGGGAGGCGGGCACCTTGGAGACCACCCGTTCGGCAGGGAGGTAGGCCAGGCGGCCCTGGTAGACCCGCAGCGCTGCCAGGCGCAGGATGGTGCCCAGAGTGAAGCGCATCTCCCCCAGGCGCCGGAACTTCTCACTCTCGATGTCCACATCAGCAATGAAGCCCCAGGCCAGGCTGAGCACGGAGAAGACCCGCAGCCCGGAGACCATCTGCAGCGACAGCAGGTTCATGGGAGCCAGGCGCCGGCGGCACAGCAGAAGCGTGCAGTTGTTCAGGAGGTCTTCGTTAGTCACCTGCTCGTAGCTGCGGGGGGGAAAAGTCCTCATGCACCCTCCCCTTCCTCTGCCTGGGGAGTGGGGCCAGGCAAGGCCACACTGGGTCCCCAGGCAGGAGGAGCAGATGGAGGCAGCCGGGAGAGGGCCGCAGAACTGAGGGTGGAAGCAACAGAAAAGATGGAACGGAAGTTACCCTAGCGGATGAGAATTTCTAAAGGAAAACCAGGCAGTGGGTGGCACTGAGGGGAAACTGAGGCCTACTGTGGCCCCGGGTTCTCACCCCGCGTAATGGTTCAAAGAAGCTGCGAGCGCATTGCCAGAACCGGCTGGGAGGCTACACAGGGGCTTCCGGATGGCGGTCTCCCAGTCGGGCCTCTCCATAAGCCCGTTCACCACCTGTTGGAGCAAGGGTGGCCTCAGCCGGGAGCCCCCACCGCCACCCACGTCCAGCCTCCCGGTGCAGGCCTCACCTCGTGCATCAGCCCGTCTCCGGACATGACCACCAGCGCGTCCCAGCGGCCCAGCTCCTCGGCGCGCACCAGCTCGCGGGCGTGGTTCCTCCGTTCTGGGAGCGGGGAGAGGAGCGGGCTAAGGGGGCGGTCCCCAGCTGTGCAGGCTCAGGTCCACACCGCCCCTCCCGGGAAGGCACTCACCCGTGAGCAGGAGCCTGAAGGAGACGTCGGCCTGCGCCAGCAGGGGCTGCACGTGGCTCCGGAAGAGCTGCAGGGCCTTGCCCTTGCCGCCGCGCGGGTTGAGCAGCACGAGCACGCGGCAGGGCCGGGGGAGCAGGTTCTGGGGGCCGCCGGCTGCAAAAACACACCCGAGAAGGCCGCGTCCTCAACCGGCCACTAGGGGGCGCGGGGTCACGGCAGGGGCACTGGGGTGGAAACTGGTGCCTGAAACACCGGGTAATAGATGCAGGAGAGGCTGGCCAGAGGCGGCAACCTCCGGCAGGGAGCTGGGGGGGGAGGGGGGGGCAGGGCACCCTTGGTATTCCTATCCTTGGTTCAGGCCCAGCCAGTATCTGGGCCCATGGGGGAAAGCGTTTTTCTCCAGCGTCCCCAGCCCCTCTCCTGTCCAGCTGCCTCCGGCCATCCTTCCTGGCCAGAGAGAGAAGGGATCCCCCTACAGCCCTTCCCCGCCGGGCCCCCACAAACCTGGATCCATAACCTCGACCCGCGGCTCCCGCAGCCTAGGGCTCCCCAGCGCCGTCGGGGCGCTGCCCTCGGCGGTGGCTCCTGCCTTCAGCTCCTTATCGGTGTCGCTCAGGCGGGCGTCGCGGTGCCGGCTGTGGGGCTCGCCCTCCCTGCCCGGAGCCCGGGCTGCGGGGGCCCCCGCATCATTCCCTCCGGCTGCCGGATCTGAGGAAGAGGAGACGGCGCTGGCGGAGTCCGGAGCAGCTCCCCGAGGTGCGGGCGCCCGGCCAAGTCCTCGGACCACCCGCGGGGCACAGCGTGCTCCGGCATCGCTGGAAGCTCGGGGGTTGGAGACTTCGTTTTTGGAGAGGCCCGGAGAGCCAAGGCCCGGTGACACCGAGGGCGCTCCTGTCCCAGAACTGAGCTGCCACCTGCAGTGCCGAAGGGTCTCTTCTTGGGGCCTCGCGTTCCGGCCCCCGACGGATGAGTCAGAGCCCGGTGGCTCTCGGTCGGACCAGTCCCTCACCACCCCCACGCGCTGCCAGGGGGAGGGGAGTCCAGTGGGTGTAAAAATCCCAGAACTTGAGCGGACGTCGCGGGGCACCAAGTTTGGGGCGAGCCATCCCAGCCCCGAGCCATTCCGGGCGCCGGGTCCTCTACCCCAGCTCCAGAATGGCCGGGGTAGCCGCGCACCTTCACTGGCCCGGCTGCGCCGGGACGCGCGCCGCGATCGTGGGAGCAGCGCCGGGATCGCGCGAGGACCGAGCCCAAGCCCGGCCGCCAGCGGCCGCCTCCCTCTGCCGAGTGGGCGCGGAGACCACGCAGCGCGTGGCCCAGTTCTCCAGGCCGCCCAGGAGCCGCGAAGCGAGAGAGAACAGGGCGGGCAGCCGGCCCTACCCAGTCTGTCCGGTTTGCTGGGGAGGGGCCACCTCGGTTCCCTACAGTGGCCTAGAGCGGAACGCAGGTCGTCCCGGGCTCAGCCCGAGTCTGAGGCACAACCGTGGCGCCGGATAAACGCGGACTCCACGGCTGCGCCGCCTCTGGCCTCAAACTTTTCGCTCAACTTGGCCGCGCGGGGCCGCGCTGCGGGGCCGCGCTGAGCTTCCGCGCGGGCCTGGCCACGCCCCGCGCTCGCGCGCTGGAGGAGGTGCCGCGCCCGGCGCGCTGGGGCCCGCCCACTCCCCGGCTCGCGCGGCGCCTCCGGCGGGTCCGCCCCTGCGGCTCGGCCCCAGCCCGCCCTCGGCGGGGTCCCCGGGCGTGACGACGGGCCCCCGCCGCTCGGAGTAAGCGACCGGAGGAAAGGTGGAGCCGCGGCCGGGCCGGGGGACAGGCGAAGCTAGTCCATGAGGCCCCGAGCCCCGGGTCCGGCCACGAGCGCAGCGTCCCGGGCGCGTGAAGGTGAACGCGCAGCGCAGGCCCCGCGCGAACTCGCCGCGGCGCCCAAAGTCATAGCAGCGCGGACGCGGTGCGGGGCGCGCGAGGCTCGGCGCGCGCGGCAGACCCTTGGCTGTCCCTGGAGGCAGCGACCTCCCGCCCCTGGGTGTCCCCCTTCACGCGCCCAGCTCCTGCCCACGCGGAATTCGAGGCCTGGACCCCCCGCCCGCACCGGGGTGTTTCTTCCCCAGGGGGTTATTTTTAGCTTCTGGACGCCGCAGTAGCCACGGAGCCCGAAGCGGCCCAGCGCGTGGGCCAGGGGAGGACGGGTGACCGGAGGGGGCTGCGGTCGGGAGGAGGGGGCCGTGTCAGGAACCTCCAAAGTTGGACCCGTTCCCCCAGAGAACACCATCGAGGCTCATCCGGGCCAGAGAAGCTGCTCCTGCAGCGGGCGGTCAAGGCCACCGCCCCTCGCCAACCGGAGAGGGCCAGGGGTGCGCATGGGGGCCGAAGAGCCAAGCCTGGGGGCGCGTCCCTCGTCCCCGCCACTGGCTCAGCCCGAAGATGCAGAAGTGCCAGGGAGTTTTCAATGGAGGCAAACGCCTCGAGTGTTAGTGTGCGTGATAATCACGGGTGCACGTGTCCGCGACCAACTCGAGTTAAATCCCGGGGTGGGGGGGGGATGCGGAGACCCGGAGGAAAAGGTTGCCCAGACCTGACCAGGTAGGGCCAGGTAGGGCGGAGGAGGTCCAGGCCCAGGCTACCCCGAGCTCCCGCGCCCACACCTGCCCCACCCGACCCCACACACCTCTCCTTGTCGCCCCTTAAAGTCGAGAAGGGGCGGGTCTGGTCGGCGCGGGTATCCCGGCGAGCCACGGCGGCCGTGCTTCCCGACACCGGGGGGCGGGGCCCGGGGTCCCCAGGGAGGGAAGGCGCGGGTCCCAGGGCCCCGGCTCCGTGCGCGTGGCGGGGGCGCGCGTCCCCGCCCTGCGCGGCCCCTCGGCCTCCCTGCGGGCCGGTCCCGAGCGTCGCGAGCGCTTTCGGGGAAGGTGACTCAGCGACGGGCTCACGGACCCACAAGCCGCGAAACTAAGAATGAGGGGCGGGGACCTGGGGCGGCTCGGCGCGCGTCCGCCCGGGTCTGCTCCAGAGCATCCCAGCCCCGCACCCACCCCCCAGGAATCCGTGCGGGGAGGGGAGGGGAGGGGGGGCAGCGCCGCCGCAGCGCCGCGGTCACGCGACGCCGGGACCGAGCGGCGTGGGGAGGAAGGGGCTCCCCTCCGGGCCGGGGGCCAGGTCGAGCCCTCGTCTCCCCCGCCACCTCCCTCCTCTCCGCCCCTCCAGCAGGGGTCGGAGTCGCGGCTTTCGGCGCCTAGAGGTCACGGGACGCGGGACGTGGCCCCCGAGATCTCCGCCTCGGAGGGAGGTGGCCGCGGGGACGGCCAGGGCACCCTGCGCACCCTTCCCCTCGCGGGAGAGGGCACTGCCATCAGGCCCGAAAAGCCGCCGCCTTTCAACCTTGGAGTCTGATGGGAAACTGAGGCACTGGAAAGGGGAGACGGGGTTGTGCCCGAGTCCGCGGTGAGAAAGCCCGCCTGCCTCGGGGTCCCTCTTCCTCCCGGCACCCCAGGCCGGAGCCCCGGGAGTCTCGGGGCCGCGTGGGGGTGGGGTGGCTGGAAACCCGGCGGGGGAGGGGAGGCGGGGCAGCCCGCTGGGTCCTTTATCAGGCCCCGGGAGCCCAGGGGGAGGGAGGTGAAGGGCAAAGTCCTCTGGCCCGGGTTCTGATCCACACAATGGCTCCTCTGTCCTCTCTCCGCCTCTCCCCCTGCCCCCCGCACCTCTGGTCTCCGCTGCGCGCCCCCTCCCCCCCATTCTTGTCATTCACCTTCCCCCTCCCAGGCTGCCTGTCTCCAGCTCCTCTCTAAAGAACTGCCTCATCTCCGAAAACTCACCCTTCAGCATCCCTGGACCCAAGAGACAGGATTGGGCAAGAGCAAGATGCTCTTCCCCTTTTGACAGTTGGGGGAACCAAAACCCTGAGAGGTGAAGGGTCTTGTGCAAGCTGCCAAACCAGTTGCCAGCAGAGCCAAGAAGCACACCCAGGAGGCCTGACCCCCAGCCTGGGAGGCTGAGCCTCCAATGGATACTGATGGAGCATCCGCTGGCCTGGTGGGTTGCTTTCCACAGAGCTGCCCCAGTAACACAGCTCCTCAGTCTCCCCAAGAAAGAGGAAGCATCTTCAGAGCCCTCTCCAGGCTTCATCCTGACTCCCAGATCTTAGTTAAGCAACTAGCCACAGTGCCCAGCCAGGCCCACCATGGGCCTGGCATCAGGTTTGATCTGACCTGATCGCCAACCCAGAGCTCGGCTCGCAGGTAATACCGGTCTCACAGGTGAAAGAAACTGCCTTTCCATCTCCCCCAGCCACCCCTCCATTCCTTCATGTGGGCAGGCTCCCCAGGGAGACACACCTGAGCACCCCCTTTTTCCTCTTCGTCGGTTAAAGAAAGCAGGCATTCACTAGGCCTGGCCCAGCTCTCTGGAAACTTGGAGCCAAGGCTGCCAGATGGAAAGTGACTTGCTTTCATTAGGAGAGGATTCCTGCCATCTCTCCCTTCCCCAAAGCTACCTTACCTGGGAGGCTTCAGCTCCCGAGTTGAATTGCAGGGCCTCAAGGCCTCCCTTGACCTCAAGTCCTTTCTGCCTGGGAGGTGGCAAGGGCAGGGGAATGGATGTGTCCAGCTCTGCAAACTCTTTTAAGGATATGTTCTAGGAGGCCCCAGATGTGACTCACCATTCTGAGATGCTGGTGATTGTTCTAGTCTGGGGATGGTGGGGTGTGCCATGTGGGGGGGTCCAGGAGAGCAGACAGTCACTCGGGATTCTTAGCTGCTGCAGAGTTCCAACTACTCTACTCTGGGTGTATGGTGCGGTGAGCTTAGCTCTACTCTTTATTGTTGTTAATCTTTATTTTTAATATGTCTGTATTGATTTCAGAGAGAGGAACGGAGAGGGGGAGAGAGAGAGAGAGAAACATCATCGATAAGAGAGAAACATCGATGGGCTGCCTCCTGCACGCCCTCTACTGGGGATCGAGCCCACAGCGTGGGTATGTGCCCTGACCCAGAATCGAACCGTGACCTCCTGGTTCACGTTCGTGCTCAACCTACTGAGCCATGCCGGTCCAGCTACCCTTTGTTAAAGTGGGTGTCCGTGCTGAGGCTGGGAACCTAGGTCTCTTATGTGCCTGTGGGCTCTGCCTCCCACATGCCCTCATTCAGCTCACCTGCCTGCCCTCACCTGCAGGCCAGCTGATCCTGGCCACAGTTCAGGGTAATTAGCTTCCAGAGCCCTTTAGATGTGAAGGCCTCGAGGGCCACCCCACTCTACTCATCCCAGCTGCCCGCCCAGCATCCACCTGATGCGCGTATCTGGGGTCATCATAACCAAATACCACAAACTGGGCGCCTTAACACGTATTTACTGTCTTCACAGTTCTGGAGGCCAGAAGTCAGATCAAGGAGTCTGCAGGGTTGGTTCTTTCTGAGGCTGTGAGGAGAATCTGCCCCCTGCCTCTCCCCCAGCTTCTGGTGGTTGCCGGCAACCGTTGGGGTTCCTTGCATCACCCCGATCTCTGCCGTCATCTTCCTATGGCCTTCTCCGTGAAAGACCTGGCTGAAGTTTGTTCTTTTAGGGTCTGCATTATCTTCTGTGGGCATGTTCTTCTTCAAATGCCGGTTACTCCAGGAGGGAAAACCAGTAAGTTATTAAGATTCTAGTGTTAATTAATGTATCACATTTTAATAAAAAAATATAGCAATACCAGGCATCTTTAAGAGGGGAACTAGTGTGTGCTGACATGGGTGTCAGAGGAAAGGGGGTTCTAGAAGCTGGACCACCTCCCAGCGTTGTCCGTGGTGAGGCCTGTTGGGAGGAGAGCTGTGGGTGTCTGCACGGCCCAGGCTTGCCCACTGCTCCGCTCCTTCCACTTTCACATCTCACCTCGTACTGTGGCTTATGGCAGATTTGGCTTCTGAGCTGGTTAGGTTGGTTCCCCAGCCCATGGAAGAACAAATTTGAGTTTAGTGTTGGTGTACTGGGTTCCTCTTGTTGCAGAAATTTATTGTCTTACAGTTCTGAAGGTCAAGTTTAAAGTGGATGGGCAGGATGTTCCCTCGCCTATTCTAGATTCCGGAGGCCACCTGCATTCCTTGGCTCAGGGCCCTTCACCTCCAACGCTGGAAGCCTAATGTCCTCATATCCCTGACTTTTGCTTTTGCGCTCACATCTCTCTGACTCCAACCTTCCTGCCTCCCTCTCATAGGCCCCCGTGGTGGTAACAGTACCCCCCCCCCAAGAACCCAGGACAACCCCCTGCCAAGTTCCTTTTGCCATATAAAATAACATATTCATAGGCTCGGAGATTATGACGCAGACATCTTTATGGGGCCCTTAATCTGCAGACCACAGATAATGAGGAAAGTCCAGGAACTGTGTCCTACTTGGCAGCAGAGCTGCTTTTTAACATCCCTGCTCCCCAGCACTACCAAGTGAACACAGACCAGCAACTTGCTGTCCCCCAAATAAGCATGTGTCATGTGGGGCTGAGGACACTCTTGCTCGGATTCTATAGGCTTCCTGGTCTTTGGCTTATCCCACAGAGATCCCTGCAAAGGAAACTGGTTTCCATTTTTAGAAATTACTCAAGAGAAACTGACATTCTTTGCTGACGTAATTATAGGATTGCAAAACACTGACTTTTCACCTGAGGAAGGGGTGGGAGCGGACCAACCCATCCATTTGGGGCCTGGCAGAATTTCCCATTTTGCAGGAAGAGCTCACCACAGGACACGGCCCCCCTGGGGACCAAACTGGAGCATGTGGCCCTTTCAGATCCTGTCATATGACCTCACAGTCCAGCTGCTTCTAATGCCCTGTGGTGAGGCTGGACCTGGCCTGCCACATGGAGCCCTGCGGCTGGGGACATCCCACAGGCTCCCGCTGACATCAGCTTTGGCCTGGTCTCCAATCCCAGCCCCACATCCTAGATACATACTTGGTTGGGGAGAGATAGTACCTTACCTTGTCCTCACTGCTCATTTACACTGGTTCTGAACCCCGGCCGCCTGGTAGAAGTCCTCGTTCAAGGAAAGAGAGGCCCCCAGCCACATGTCTAACCTCGGGCAATTCCCAAAAGGAAAACTGGGAATGGGGGAGGGAACTGGCACCTTGGCGGTGGGTCAGGTGGGGGAGCAGGAAGGCCAGGGGCTTTGTCTTTCAGCAGCCCCGCAGCCCTCGAGGGGATAGGTGTGAGCGTGGATTTTCCAGGGACTTTCTGTTAGGCAGTGTTTCACTTTCACGTCTCTAAAGTTGTGTCCTTGGGTTGCTCCCAAAGCAAACAGACAGTGGGCTGGACACAGCCTCCAGCAAGGCCATGCATTTGTGCTAACGATCTGGGCTGTTTGCTCCCACCGGGGTGGACGCCCCTCTGAGCCCAGGGGAGGTAAAGTCCTTCCTCACCCCCCGGGGGAGGGGGAAACACACGCTGCCCCTGGGAACACCACTCCAGGTGCTCTCAGGCCCCTGGCGGCCACCCAGGGATGCCCCCCTCTCATCTTTTACCCAAACCGAGCAACTAGCTACTCAGGCTTCCAACACAGAAGCCAATTTGGGGGTGGGAGGGGACAGAAGAGGGGCATGGTGCCCTATCTCACCAAGCACCAAAAAGGGTATCTGGAGGGGGGCTTGCCTACCCCTGACTCTTGGTACCCACATCCTGAAAACAGGCATCGCCTTCCCTGCAGGCTTGCCTGCTGAAGGTCAAACCCTTCAGTCGTTTTCCAGACACAGCCCTGGTGATTTAAGCCACGATTATGCAGGATGGCTGGGCAGCTGGGACAGAGGAAAGGGGCTGAGGGCACACGCGTGCCCCTAAGCCTTTGAGGAGCCAGGTGCTATCTGATAGGAGGGCCATTTCCCAAAGCAGTGTCCCTTGTCCTTGAGGCTCCCTACCCCAGAGTCCTGACCACAGTGACATGAGTAGCGTCTTGAGACCAAGATGAAATGTCATTTCTCCTTCGAGGCACCATCAGATGGTCCCAGCAGCCTTCTCTGAAACTCACTGTTTCAAAATGGGATGGGTGACCTCGTGATTACCTGTCAAAGCTTACTGACAAATTTGCTAGTGAACTTCTTTTTTGAAAAACAAAAACCCCTGACAGGTGTGGTTCAGTGGTTAGAGTGTCGGCCTGCGGACCTAAGGGTCGGGGTCCAATTCCTGTTCAAGGGCACGTACCAGGGTTGCAGTTTGGGTCCCCGGCCCAGCTGAGGTGCCTGCGGGAGGCAACTAGTTGATATGTCTCACGTCGATGTTTCTCTCTCCCCCCTCCTTCCCTCCCTCCCTTCTACTCTCTAAAAAAGCAATCAATGGAAAAAATATCCTCAGTTGAGGAAAAAAATAGACTGGGTGGGCCTGGAGAGTGCTCCTGAGGTTTTAGGTGTTGGCTGGAGAACAGTCAGTCCCCTTTTCTCTTTCCTGGGGCCGCAGGAGTCCTGGAGCAATGCCTGTGGGCTGACCGCATCCCTCCCGCAGATGTAGCTGAGCCGAGAGCCAGGTGGCCGCTGGGCCGCAGAGAGCCCAGGAAGGACACGGTCCCACACCCCACCTCCTCCTGGCTCAGAATAGCAGGCTGATGGGTCCCTGGAGGAAGGGACAGCCGGCTTCCTGACAGGGCAAGGCCCAGAAAAATCCATAGCGTCAGGATGGGGCTTTTGCGAACAAGCACGAGAATCCTACCGTTTCAGGTGGAGTCCGGTTGCCCTGCGATGAGTGTGGATAGCAGACCGAGACCTTTGAGGACTTAAAGAGGAAGACGCCCAGTAACTGCAAAACACGCCCGGGGTGGGACCAGGCCTGCCGCCTTCAGCTCTCGACAGGCACCTGCGGTTCCTAAGGGAGAGGCCTGTTGGCTTCTCGGGTGCGGATCTGTTACCCCGATTCGCAGTCTCGCGGTGCAGTGGGAGCCACGATGGCTGGGAAAGGGTTGAGTGGCAGCCGGGAGCCATAGCGAACCCGGGATAACCGAGGGCCGCAGTGAAGTCTCAGGCACTTCTGAACCGCTGGGGGCCCTCACCCCCGAGTGGAACAGCAGGAGCCTAACTCTAATTCTAACCCAAGACCTGCATGTTGTGAGCTCTCAACAAAGCCTAGCAGGTCAACCGTGAAAACCTGGTCCTAACAGATGTGGAAGAACAGAGCTGGGATTCCCCAGCAGCCCTTGAGAAAAACATCTTTTAAAAATGGAGAGATTTGAGGTTCCTCAAAAACTTACACGTGGAATTACCATGTGGGCCAGTTCTCCTAAAAATATTCCCCAGAGAAATGAAAGCATGTGTCCACACAAAAACTCAGGTGTTCATAGCAGCTCCGTTCACAATAAGCAGCCAGGCGTCCATCAGCAGATGAAGGGACAAACAAAACACGAGACTCACTCATGGAATAGCCCTGGGGCGTAGACAGGAACGAGGCGCTGCAGTTCAGGGGAACCTCAAGAATATGATGTGGAAGAAGCCGGGTGCAGAGGCCACATATTGTAGATCAGCGTCTGTATGGAAGGTCTAGAATAGGTAAATCCATAGAGGCAGGAAGCGGGGGTGGGGTGGGGTGGGGCCGAGGGCCGGGGCCAGGGACGTGAGGATGCCTAAGGGCTATGGGTTTATTCTGGGGTGGATGGCAGTGTTTTGGTAAAAAATACTTAACGTTTAATCAAAGTAAAAATATATTAGAGATGGGAAATTTTTTAATCCAGCCTTTTTTATTTGTGAAAGTTCTACCAACAACTCAGACGTAGTAAGTGCTAAGAGGGCTCTAAGTGGGTTTGTTATGGGCAAGACCAGGCCTCAAGCTCAGTTAAGAGACAAAGTGCAGCAAAGCAAGTGGGAGTTTACTGGCCGCAGCAAAAGCGCACTCAGGCCCTGGCTGGGTTGGCTCAGTGGTTAGAGCATCGGCCCGTGGACTGAAGGGTCCCAGATTC
Source organism: Miniopterus schreibersii (assembly GCF_964146895.1). NCBI lineage: Eukaryota > Metazoa > Chordata > Mammalia > Chiroptera > Miniopteridae > Miniopterus > Miniopterus schreibersii. The sequence continues at coordinate 3,030,602 of NC_138116.1, forward strand.
AATTCCAGCCAAGGGCATGTGCCTCGGTTGCAGGCTCGATCCCTGGCCCTGATCGGGGCCTGTACAGGAGGCAACCAATCGATGTGTCTCTCTCACATCCATATTTCTCTCCTCTCTCAAAAGCAATGGAAAAAATATCCTCAGGTGAGGATTGAAAATAAAGAAATAATATCGGGTGGGGGGAAGCACACTCAGAACAGTGAACCAAGGAAGAGCTTCCCATGGAAGAGTAACAGGAGAGCCTAGGTGGGGCTGCTTTGGCTCACTGGCAAGTCAGAGAAAAGGGCGCCTTGGAGACAGGTTGGAGACAGGTTTGGGGGTAAGCCCAGGACGAGCTGCGGCTGCCTGTTGCTCCCCTGGTTGTAAGTCTCCTGGGGCCCCTTAGAGTTTAGGAGATGCCTGTGGGGGAAGGAGAGGGGGAAAGGAATGGCAAGGGGCCTGCTCCCCTGGCGTAGAGCCCGCAATAGGTCCTTCATCCTGAAGGTTTTTATTTCTCTCTCGCAGGTGGAAATCTTTGGGGCGGTCTCAGGGGAGGGTCTAATAGAATATTCATCAGCTTTCCTGGTGCGCTCTGTCAGGGTCGTGGTCTCTGCTGATTGGTCAGTGCCAGGGCAGGGGGTCCTGAGTCAATGCAGCTGGTCCTGGTTTTGCTGCTTTCCTGGGCCTGGAGCTGAACTACAACTGAGGCCTGGATGTTATCTTTAGGGAGGAAAAGTCAGGGGGTCTAAACCACATGATCAGTGAGTGATATGCTGGGGGAGGAAAGGTTACCCTGGGGGACAGGTCACTGTTTTCCCAGATGTGCCCCTTGCTAGGCATCTAGAGCTTCCTGCCCCGGTGACCTGTACCTGGCCCATGGTCCTTGCTCTGCTTGTGTCTGTCTAACTGCCTATTACAGGTCTGGCCCTGGGGTATTGCGAAGGGAAAGCAGGTGTCTCAGAGGAGACAACAGGCCACAGCCACAGGATGGGCTGACCTACCTACGGGCTCATTTAGCACCGTAACTCCCAAACCGGGAAGCACATTGCAACCCCCTGGGGACCTTCAACACCACAGGTGCCTGGGCCCCAGCCCCAGAGATTAGAATTGAGCTCGTCTGCAGTGTGGCCAGGGCTTCCGAATTTTTCCCAGGTCCCCCGTGATTCTAACAAGTAGACAAATTTGGGAACCACTGATTTAGCCTAAGAGGAGAATCTGAAGGCCATTTTCCAAGTAGGTGGGCAGACACGAAGGACTCAGAGATGTCTATAAATGCCCCCAGAAGACTCCCTCGTGAAGGGCATCCTGAGTTGTCACGGTCCTAGTGACCAGTTCATGCCTGGAAATGAAGCAGGCACAGGGCAGAAATGAAACATGCTATCCTGGGCCCTTCCCGCACCCTCCCAGACACCGGCGTGGGAGTGTGGGAATGAGTGGTGACGGCAGGCTGCCACCCAGGTCCCGGGAAGGGGGAGTCTCTCCCGTTATTATGGTCACTCCCGCTAGGTGGCGTGGAAGCAGGCGACCCCAGGCCTTCAGAAGCCCAATTAACGCCTGCTGCCCTGCTGAGCGGTAAGACGCTGTTGAAATGCTTTTTCTTAATATCTGATTGGCACTCACTGCGGGGGGGGGGGGGGGGGGGGGGCTGTTTTCCCTGTGAGTAAGCGGGAGATAAAGTGACCCTCCCTCGTGAGGGCTTAGACACCTCACCCGGGTGGCCAGCCTCGGCCACCAGGTTAGCCTTGAATTTCCGTCTCCCTCTGCCTGGCCACACTGTGTTTTACAACATTGGTCCGATTTCTAAGAGCCTGACTGTGTTCCTATGGCGGTGGTTTTGCAATAGCGGTGTGAGCTTTACGGAGGACTGGGTGAGCAGTGACGGTGCCCGGGAGGGGAGCGTGGCGAGGGAGCAATGGGTGGGCAGGTAAGGGGCGCCCGAGGCCGGGCTTGTTCCTCAAGGGCCGCCCGCTGCGCGTTGGCCCCGTGTGTGAGCGGGACCCTGGGCTTGGAGCGGTGTCCGGTTTGTCTCCTTCCACCGGCCCTGGCAGCCCACGTGTGCAAACCCCTCCTGCCGATCACTAGAAAGACAACTGATTTTTCATCCAGGAAAGGAGCATATGTTGCTGAAAGCACTCGAGTCCCTAGGGAAGCGCTCCAATTATCTGCTTCCGAGCAATAAATCACCCTAAGGCGGAGTGGCTTGGCGCAACAGTGTGTCAGGCCCTTTGTGGGTTGACCGGAGTCGGCTGGGTGGTTCGCACTTGGGGTCCCCTGTGGTCACCGTGTCAATGGGCTGAGCACCTAAGGTGGGTCCCTCACACAGTGACAGTTGAGGCAGGCTGTCAGCTAGGAGTTCATCTGGGGCTGTCACCTATGTGGCCTCTCCATGTGACATGGGGCACGGGTTCCGAGAGGGAATGTCCGGGGGACGGTCGTTCCGGGGGATCCAGGTAGAAGCTTGCCCAGGATGTCACTTCTGCCACATTCCACGGCTTAAGCGAGTTGCTAAGGCCAGTCCAGGTTCTGGGGGAGGGAACAGGAGGGGCAGTAGAAGGACACGGAGGGGGAAGGGACTGAATTCAGCCTCCTTTGCAGACTCAGTGACTCCCTCGGGGTGTGAGAGTGGGGACAATTCTAGGGAACTGCTCCACCCATGAGGAGCCGGCTTTGTACCTGGAGAACAGACTCCATCTAATATGTTCCCAGGCCCCCAGTGCCTTGCTGGTCAACACCCAGCTTCCTTGCCGCTGGGACGGGGACCAGCTGCCCGGTGCAGCGTTTCTCCTGCCGCGCAGGCTGGGCTGCGGGGCCGCTTTCCTCCCGCGCAGCGCATCGGGCCGACCCTGCGCGCGCAGCGGCCTCCTGTGCGCTCCCGCCTTCAGCAGGCCTGCCCCCCGAAGCCGGGCTCCCGTGACCCCGCCAGCCGCCTTCAGGAGGCCTGCCCCCCGAACCCGGGCTCCCGTGACCCCCGCCAGCCGCCTTCAGCAGGCCTGCCCCCCGAAGCCGGGCTCCCGTGACCCCGCCAGGCTCGCCCGCCCAGGCCCGGAGCCGCGCTGCCGGTCACTGTTGGTTGCTAACACGGCCCTCTAAGACCTGCTTGTTTAAAAAGTCACACTTGCCCTGGCCCGTGTAACTCCGTGGTCAGAGTGGTGGCCTGAGTGCCGAGGGGTCGAGGCTTTCACTCCCGGTCAAGGGCATGCAGCTGGGCTGCAGGTTCGATCCCGGCCCTGACTGGGGTGTGTGAGGGAAGCAACCGATCGACGTGTCTCTCTCGGGGCGATGTTTCTCTCTCTCTCTCCCTTCCCCTCTCTCTAAAAGTCAATGGGGAAAATATCCTGGGGTGAGCATTAACAAAAGTAAATAAATAAATAGTCAGACTTGTCTCCGATCACCCCCATCCCTCCCTCGCCGGCCAGGATGCTTCCCGCCGCGGTGCTGACCTTGAGGTTGTGGTGGCGGGAGGAGAGAAATGGAAAACAGATGTGCGCCTGTGGTGACTAACTGGTCATGCGGCGACATGTCTCGGTCCTCATTGCTGAGCCAGCTCATCTCTAGAGCATGTTTCTCACCCTCAGCACTATTTTTTTTCTCAATCCTCACTGAGGATATTTTTTCCATTGCTCTTCAGAGAGAGATTGAGAAACATCGATTGGTTGCTTCCCGCACGTGCCCCGACCAGGGCCGGGGATCGAGCCTGCAACCCAAGTGCGTATACCCAGGTACGTGTCCTTCGCCGGAATCGAATCCGAGACCCTTCATCCTGAGGGCTGATGCTCTCACCGCTGAGCCACATCGGCCAGGGCCCTCAGCACTATTGACACTTCGGGCTGGCTCATTCCTTGGGGTGAGCGCCTGGCCTGTGCATTGTTTAGCAATATCCTGGCCTCTGCCCACTAGATGCCAGTAGCATCCCTGCCCCCCACCAAGTTGTGCAACCAAAACCATCTCCAGACATGGCCCCTGTCCTCTGGGGGCAAACCAGCCCTGGTGGAGGGCCGGGGGGTGCTCTATCCCAGCAATTTGCAACCGGCGTGCTGCAAACATTTTTAAAACACGCAATACCTGACTCACCTCTTCTTCCTGAGATTGTCAAATAAAAAAATGACAACAGCCAACACAACAACAGCTGTGTAGTGCAAATGAATCAAAGCACCCCCTTTTGTTTGGTCAGGTCAGCAAAAAGCATATTTTTGGTGTGCCGCAGAATTTTAGTACTTGGTTTATGCGCCATGAGATGAGAAAGGTTGACAATCGCTGCTCTAGCAACTTGGTGTGGACAAGTCAGGGCCCCACAGGCCTGCTGCTGAGACTCTGCCAAGGGGCTCCCTCGGGTTACGCATTCTTGCTGGCCCTTGGAGGTGGCCTTACGCCACATTGCTCTGAGGAGGCCCCCCAGTCCCAAATCCCAGAACCTTTCATTCCATCCAACTCTGGGTCCAACTCGGGGCCTATGGGGATGGCAGACACCTGAGGAGATGGGCGGTCCCAGGCCTTTGCCTCCTGGCTGACTGCCCGCCAAGCCAGCTCCTCTGGGCACTGTCCAAACTCCAGGAGCCTCAGGGCGGATCCACCAGCCCATGGCCACGTGGACAGCCACGTGGGAGATGAGGCATTCCTTTCTACTGTCCCACACACTTCACAATGACTCCACTGTGTCCCCAAGCCTCCCTCACCCCAACCTGGTTTCAAGAAGAGCCAGGCCAGTCCTCATGAAGAAGTGGGGCCTCTCTGCACAGATACCCACTCTCCCCAAAAGCTGGCCTCTTCCCCCTCCTCCCTCCCATGACTAACAGACACTCCTCTCAGGAAATGTCAAGGACTTAGAGGTGGCCTTTCAGGAACCAGGGACAAAGGCCAGACAATTCTTGATCACAAAAAGGATTGATAAGAGTCAGGACCATACAGCAGCTTGGTGATGCTGCTGGGACTCCGCCCCATTTCACCCTCTGCTGCCATCAGGGGGCGCTAGAGGGTCCTTCACCCTGGAGCAGAAAGGACCAGCTGCTTCCTGTCCCTTTCCTGGTCTCCTGACCGTTACCCTGGCAATGGGAACATGTGGTTCCAGGTTCCAGTGTCCCTGCACTCCCCGAACCAGCCTCTGTGCCTCTCAGACATACCAGCACGAGCTGGGCACTGCCCCCTCCTCAGATCTGAGCCCCAGCTCCACGGGACTCCTCCAGGCTTCTAGGATCCCATGACCCCACCTCTCCTCTTGCTCCCCTAGCCGTGGGGTGGGGTCCTTGCTCCCTGCAGTTACTCTCTCTGCTCCCCAATGACCGCTTTCTGTCATTTCTGCCCTGCAATACTCATTTAACCAATTCTCAATATTAAGTTCTTAAAACAAGGAATGTGGTTTGTTTTCCCGATTGCCCCAACTCATAAATATGTATGAACATTTCCCATCTCCCCTCACCTAATAGCTCAGAGGAGCCGGACCCTGTTCTAACTCACGGATCCCTCGCAAAGCGCTTCCAGCCAGCACCCTGCCGGGGAGAACACTGAGGCCAACGCAGTTTGCCGGTGGTCGGACAGCTGATAAGGGTTGGCTCCTGAGACAACAGTCCTATCGCTGCACCTGCAGCCTCCAGGAATGTCCCTGAAGCATTAAGTGACTACTTAGTGTTTCAATTTACGGATCGACCATAGCTACTCTGGGACACTTGAATCGCTTGAGGGTTGTAGCTATTATAGAAGCCGGATCTGCTTGAACCTGCCTGACACATTAGCCGCACTTGAGCCAGGAACCTTGTGACTTTCTGAATTATTTGGTCCATGACTTGTTATAACCCGTCTCCTAATGTTCACTTCCTCCCTCCTCAGCCCCTCCGGCCTCTGGCCTTTTTCCTCCCTCCATGTCTTTCTCTTTGATCCCATCTTGCAAGTGCTGCTATAAATCTGGTCATATGGGCAAGGAAATAGCTCTTGTTTGGCAGGTGATTCTGCAGAAGCTCTAGAAGGCATTAGAAGGCACTAGATGGCTTCTACTTGAACCAAAGCCTTCAACGATGTATGAGTATTTGTGATACCCTGAAATACCTCTCCCAAGAGTTACTGAAAGGCCCGCAATAGGTGAGGTTCTGTCCTACAGAGGACTGTACAGTGCGACTCCATTTCGGATTTTCCAGCGGCCAACCGCAGCAGCTGCCCTCTACCACTGTCCTTGCTGACGTTGGGAAGGGTCACTCCCAGCATGCTTGGCTCCATCTGCCCCGTATTTTGCTCTCGCCTCAGCGTGGTTTCTGGTGTCCTACAGAGAGAATCAGCTTAGAGATCCAAGTTGGTATTATTTTTAGAAATAAAGACATTCCGTCTCAGCTTGCCGAGGCCTGTTCAGAAAAGGAAAACAGGGAAAGGCCCGATATTTTTCCAAAGTTCAAGCTGGAGTAGTGCAAAGTGGAGGCGAAACTCCTGACTCATTGCCTGAAACGTTCTTCTTTGTTGCAAAGACTGACCTTGCCTTCCAAATAACTCAGCTCTTGAGAACAGGGCTGAGCAGCCCTAGACACAGGCCTCTTTGTCTTGTTCTGTCCTCTCTTGGACAATTCCTCACGCCAGATCTGAACCTGTGCCACCCTTTGTCTTCTTTAAAACACTGTAGATCATATTTCCACAATTCATGCTGAACCTGCAGCCCAGTTAACAAGAGGATCATTTTTTTAAAACTTGAAAACTGAAATTGGAAATTGTCGGATACAGGAAATGTCACCTTGTGCTGGGCAGAGCTGTTTTTGCCCTTGTAGGAAATGTCCGGCAGGTCAGAGTCTCAAGAGCCAGCATGGTCTATAGAGAAACATTTAAAAAACACACACACACACACCACTGGATCTGGTCAAGTAAAGTCTCCCTTCAAACTCCGCAAAGGACCTTCTTTATAACCTGGACTAGGCAGGGTTCTCCAGGGAAACAGAACCCACATGACATAAATACATGGCAAATGTTGGCGAACTAAGAGGAAAAATAAAAACTCCACAGTCGCAGACAAGTAGATTAAAAATAATTAAGGCCCTGCCAGTGTGCTTCAGTGGTTGAGCATGGACCCATGAACCAGGAGGTCACAATTCGATTCTAGGTCAGGGCACAGGCCGAGTTGCCAGCTGGATCTCCAGTAGGGGACATGCAGGACTATCAATCCATCAATATTCCGCTCTCACATTGATGTTTCTCTCTCTCCCTTCCTCTCTAAAAAGAAAAAATCAATAAAAAATATGTTTTAAAAAAAATACATGGAGTGGTCCAGAGGTCTGGGCTGTGGTGGTGGTGGTCCTGGTGGTGGTAAGCGGGAAGGGCTTAGTGTGATCGAGGCGATCTAGAAAAATTTCGTGGAAGGGGAGGAAGGAAGACATTATTAAAAGCAAATTAAAAAAAAAAGCAAAGACTGTCTGGAGGGCCTTGGACTCAGGAAACCTTGCCTTACAAGGTTGGATTCTGGGGACTCACGATCAGCTCAGTGCACCCCCTCCGGGCAACTTCAGTATTGCAGGGAGAAATAGCCCCGCCCTCCACTTTTAAAAATCAATCAGCCTAACGCATGCGCCTCGCAGGGCTAGCGCCGCGTTACCATAGAGTCGCAGAGCTAGATCGTCGGCCTCCTCGGAGGCAGACATTTTGGGTCCTGGCAGGAAAGTTGGAAAGGGCTGGGACCACTACCAAGCCAGGCTACACAGCCCAAAACCTTGACAGCGGAAGACCTCCTGTGGGACGATAAAAATCAAGCGACGGAGCGAATTAATGGTGCTTCTCTGGGAAGAACAGGCTTTTAGAGTTGCCCACCGCCTTGCCCTCACTCGAGATGGCGGCTCCGCGGGCGCTCTAGCTGGCGCCTCTCGGATTTCCCGGATGCCCGGAGGGGGCGGTGGCCTCCCCGCTGGGCGTCTGGAGGCTGCGGCGTCGGTCGCCGGGAACGCGGGTTCGGCCGGAGCTCGCTGTGGCTTTTGGTACGAGGAGGGTGAGGGTCCCAGACCTCTCCTCTCCTCTCCTCTCCTCTCCTGTCCGGCTTCTCGGCATCTTCCCCAGCCGGGCTCCCGGGCCTCAGTCGGATCCCCCCCGGGCTGCAGCCCCTCACGGGCCGGCCGTAACCGCGCCGCGGGCCGGACGATGCCCAGGAAGCTGCTGCTGCTGCCGCCGCTCTCCGTGTCCTCGGCTTTCCGCGCCCCGCGAGTCTGCCCCGCCGCACGCCAGGCCATGAACGCCGCCCGCACCGGCTACCGGGTCTTCTCGGCCAACTCCACGGCCGCGTGCACCGAGCTGGCCAAGCGCATCACCGAGTAAGGGCGGGGCCGGGCCCACCCGGGGGACCCCTGCCGGCTGCGTCCTCGCTTCTCTTTCCCTCCGCGCCCTGCGCCGGGCGGAGGGACGACCTGGCCCCGTCGCCCCGTCCCTCGGGGCGGGGGTAGCAGGGAGCAGAATCCTGCCGTTTGGGGGGCTGGACAGACCCTTGGAGGTGCCCGAAGGCGTCCCCTCCTCCCCAATTCTGCAGACTTTTGATGACTTAATACGTCCCCACCCCGGTTGCTCGGGCCGCTCTCCCTCCTTTCGTGACCCTGCTGCGGCCGCCAAGGCCAGCGGTGAGGATTCTGCAACCCCGGAGGGAGCGCCTTGGGGGGGGGGGCCTGGGTCGGCTCGAGGTGACCTCGGAATGTGGTCGTCGCCGTTCCCAAGCCGCCTCAACGAGACGCGGGGGCCGGGGTGCAGTTATAAGGCGCAGGACCCGGCGGGTGCCGCAGGTGGAGGGTGCGCGGGGGGCCGCGGAAGCCAAGCTGTAGGGTGCGGGGGGGGGGGGGGGGGGCGTGAGAACAGGGCAGCTCCGGGCGAGCAGATTTGTGGGAGCCGGCGACAGAAAGGGCGGGTCTGGCCGTGGTCTGCAAGTCAGCTTTAGGCCGGATCATTTAAAGCAGTCTTCGCCTCTGCGCGTCTGCTAACCCAGGACACCTGTGATCCTGAGTGGCCTTGAGACGGCTCGAGGTGCCTTCCCGGTCTTGCCACTCACTAGCTCTGTGACACTGGGCCAGAGGCTGGATTTTTCTGAACCTCATTTGTAAAACAGGGCTGACTCTGTCTCCCAGGCAAGAGTATTGTGAGCATGCATCGCGCGTCTTGCAGACAGAGCAGAGGCTCCCAGGACTGCTCACTGAGGGGCCCCTTTCCCAGCCGACTCCTGCGGAGAATCCGGGAGCCCTGGTGTAAAGGAAGAGCTTTATGAGTCCCCATACACTTGTTACAAATATAAGACATAAAGGGAATAGCGTGTCTCTTCACCTTTAAAGTAATTTTCATGCTTTAAATAACTTACATTCGAGTTTCCTCTGAATTTTCCCCGAGTTGGTGAACAAAGGCGTGGTTATATATTTAGATTCTAGATGGAAGTGTAGAAGAAAGGGGAAACTTTAGTGATATTTTTTTCAGTAATGCTTCTTTTCTTTTCAGTTGCAGTTTTAAGTGAGCACAGTGAAAAAAAAAACACAGTCGTTTTGCAATCTACCGCCTTGTTTCTATTTCTAACCCCGACTGTTTGTCTTTCTTTTTGAGGCCAACTAAAACACTACCTTTAAGTATAAAACTTGCGTTTGTTTATTTTGGGGCAGGTTTACCACATTGACCTTGCTGAGCGAAAGCAGAAAGTTGGAGGGCACATTTTTTTATTATTACTAATCCTCACCCAAGGATATGTTGTTGTTGATTTAGAGAGAGAGGAAGGGAGAGAGAGGGAGTCATCGATGTGAGAGAGAAGCATCGACTGGTTGCCTCCCGACTGGGGACTGAAGCCAGCCAACTGAGCCACCCTGCCAGGGCTGGAGGGCGCGTGTAAAACGTCCCTGGTTTTTGCCTTTTTGTTTTGGTATTAGGCTCCTCCCTGCCTGGGTCCAGGAAGGTTTTAAGTTACTGTGAAGAATAAATATTAGTAATTCTCTTACCTATTTCATATGTTGAGTTTCTCAGATTTTATTTGAAAAAAGGGTTTTACCACCAAGCAGAAGTTTGAGGATCATTAAATTGGGTTGACCCCTGAGGTTGTGATATTTTATTTCCATGATTCCTTTCAGGTCTAAATGTCAAGCAGGGATTTAAAACTTTTTTTTTGCTGATGCACTTTAATAAAGTTAGGTGCATTACATTCCCAGGCTATGTGTGAATTACATGTGTGCTGTAATGAACTCCCTGTTTCCATCCAGCTTCCACACGCTGCCAGTCTTGTTTCATACACTCCTTCACTGTTTTTGGCTGGAGTATTTAATGGTAAAATAATACATAACAAAATTTACCGTTTTAGCCATTTTAAAGTGTACAATTCAGTGGCATTAGGTACATTCACAATGTTGTGTGACCATCTCACCTTCCCAAACTGAAACTGTCCCCATGAAACACTCTCTTCCCCTTCCCTCCTCTCCCCCGGTAACCTCTGTTCTGTTTTCTGTGTCTTATGAATTTGCCTGTTTAGGTGCCACCTGTAAACAGGATCATGCAGCGTTTTTCTTTTAGTGCCCGACTTATCTTATAATACTTTCGTAGCATGTAACAGAATGTCATTTCTTTTTAAGGCTGAATAATATTCCATTGTATACCTGGCCAGAGTATTTTTAAACAGATTCCAACCTCACATCATGTCATCTCACTTATAAAATGGTAATGCTAACCGGTGAGAACTAAAACGACGACGAAAGTGCACCACCGTTAATTCCTGAGCATCGTCTCGCCGCAGGCCTTGTGCATCGTGCCCTGATTGTGTCAAAAAGGGCTTTTTACACTTGATTTGTTCTAATCGGGATCCAAACAAGCTTCACCCTGATTTTGGTTAATGGCACTGAAGTCTGTATGCTTTTGACAGTTCGGGCAGTGACCCCTGGCTTACGCTTTTGGAATGGTTGCTAGGAACCGAGTAGGTTTGGGAACGATTTTCCAAGACAGTTACTGTTCAGGAAACAGCGAGCTAGACACTAGACTCGGTTGTTCCAGTAAAGCATTGCCTCACAAACAGGTGAGCACGGGAAGCTGCTAAACGGACTTTTAGTTCTTACTGAATTACATTTTCTAAGTAGTTTTTCGGCAGAGAATGCCAGTCCAGGTATTTTCTTCTTTTTGTCAAACACGCATATGAGCTGGGTTGTTTAGAAAGAGCACTGCTAATTGCCTTTCTCCCCCCACAGGCGTCTTGGTGCTGAATTGGGGAAGTCTGTGGTGTATCAAGAGACCAATGGAGGTAACGTTAAAATGATTTCCGAAACATACTCTGTTCTCTAAACTATGCTTAATTGGCTGGCATGTATTTAAAAGGCAAATGTTACTCATGTTTAACACAAACATTTTTCTCTTTGGCATTAGAGGTGTAAGTCATCATTCTACACTTCCCTTTAGATCTTGGCTCCTTGTTTTTTACCTTAAAGTCTCCTTTCCCCTTTTTCCAAGGTAATGCAAATACCCTGTCACGTGGAATGAAACAAGGAGAGCTGTGGAGAAAGCCTCTTCTCCTTTGTTGGGCGATGCTGGTGGATTCTCCTTGCTTTTATCTGTCTCATTGGGCCATCGGTAGCATCAAGAGCCACCTGGCACTGGGTAGTGGTGACTTATTAAAAAACTGTTCTGTTCACTCTTAAGTTTTTCTCTCGAGTTTCTTGTAGACTTTCACCTGGGCTAGTGACCTGCTTTTGCTGCCATGTGGGTTTCCATGGGGAACCCTAACATTAAATGATCATGTTGGAAGGCATGTTGCTTGTGGCCCATGTCCTAGGAGAGCTATTTCGGAAATCTTGGGGCGGGGGGGGGGTACTTATGGTTATAGTTCCCTTAGTCGGTGCAGAGACACCTTAGCATCAGATGATTTAGAATTCTGTTTTCAAAGTTGAAAGCCCCGATTCACGATTCTATTGCTTGCTTTTCTCTTTCTGAGGTATAATTGTCTATGGTATGAGTAGCTTAAGGAGATAAATTACTAAGACATAATGATGTTTGGGGACCTAAAAAAGTAAAGTATTCAAAAAGGAATTGTTATTTTAATGGATCTATATGTTTCATCCAACTTCCATATTTACTTGGTGACTTTAGGTCAAGTCAGGAAGTGCTAGTATTTAAAAACCTGAAGGTGAAGACAGATAGGTGAGTCTATTTGGCAATAACTACTTTAATTCATAGTGGTAGCATTTGGGGATCTCATGGAATGAGGCACTCGAAGAGAAGGTGGTTTAATGAAGACTTGTTCTCCATTCTTCCGTCACTGTCCTGGGCCTCCTTAGCTCTTGGGCTGTTGAAGTAGCTCCCTAGCAGGTCTTCCTAGCTCTGTCTTCAGCCTCTGTAGTCCAGTGTACTCACTTCCACTAGGATATTCCCAAAATGCAAATCGTTTGGATTTACTGCTGCTGAGAATCCTATAGGCTAGAGCCCAGTGTCCTCGGCAGTCACTGGGGCCCTGGGACCTGGCTTCTGCCCACCTCGCTCGCCTTATCTCCCACCGGGTCCATCAACACATTGTGTGCCCTGACTCCAGGTGCATCTAAGTCCAGCCTCTTCTCACTGCCTCCACTGCGGCTGCTCTGGGCCAGCCTGCTGTTTGTTGCTTCTCTGGATTATTTAAAAAACAACTGGGTTGGTCTCCCTGCTGCCACTCGTGTCCTGCCACAGGTTTCTTCACACAGTAGCCAGTGTCCACCCTTCCCATCCTTGAATCCGGCGGTGGTGGCTTTTCTATCACACTTAGAATAAAATCCAGACTCGTGCGTGGCCAGGCCCTGCTGGCTCCCTGACCTCCTGTCTGCCTCGCCTCACCCACTCCACTTTCCACGTGGCCAACCGCCTGTCCCTCTGCCTGGCACGCTCTTTCCCCACACCTTTGCCTGTTCCCACACTCCCTTCCTCGCCACACATTCCACTTGCAATGAGGCCATTGTTCCCAGCTCCTGGCTCTCCCTCCTTTCTCACGCGGGTCTGCCTGGCACGTGGGCCTGAGAGTTTGCCAGCCGTGGGCATTGCGTTGCCTTTCTGGGTCAGTCTCCCCCCCTTGGTGCAGGTCCTCCACGTAGGGACTCCAGCTCTAGGCTGGCACGGAGGAGGCTTCCGCAGCTGTCGCAAGAATAATGTGGATGTTAACCTTCGGCCTTTTTATTTGCTGCATACTTTCCCCTGAGTGTCTTATCTTTCTTTTGGTGACGGGTGTTCTGTTTTGGACCCTGAGGTTTTATGTAGACCTGTTTGTTACTTTTGCCTTCTCATCTATTTTCGGCTTATTTCCCCCTTCGCTTGACTTTTTTTAAAAACATATACATGTCACCCTGAAATCAGGGTTTATTTTGGTGCACTGAGTGAGGTGCTGGGTAGATTTGTCTTTGCTCCTCCAGATGCTTCCTGATCCTCGCATCATGAAGTCCTTTCCTTAAAGCCACTGGACATTTTTATTTTTCAGAAACAAGAGTTGAAATAAAAGAATCTGTTCGTGGACAGGATATTTTCATTATACAGACAATACCCAGGTAAGAGTTAGCACTACTTTGATGTAATTCATTATCGTTTCATATAAACAACAATTCCGTTCTCTTTAAATTATAAGTGTGTTTGCATGTTAAACGCTTTTCCTGAGTCCTGTGAGTCATTCTAGCAAATTCATAACCCAAGAAGGGGGTCATGGGAACCTCTGATTTATAGTGGGTCAGCCACAGTCACAGGTGACAGTGAGTCTTGGCATTTGTCATATGAAGTGGGGAAGGGGTGCCGCCCTGCTGGACTGAGCCCTCAGCCTGTGGGATCTGATGCTATTTTCTAAGAAGATGGTGTCAGAATGGAGTTGAATTTCAGGACACCCAGCTGTTGTCTGGAGATTCTGAGAATTACGTGATGTGGGAAAAGGCCCGCACACATTTGGTGACCAGAAGTGTTCAGTGTTGTCAATGTATAGCCTCCTTTGAGGATGTTGAGAAAACTGTGTCTGAAGGAGACTGAGGACCACAGGGTCACAGAGTGAGTTATTTGAACCCAAGTATAACAAAGTCCCCTACGTGATAGCTGGCAGATACTAAGTACTTTATTTTTAATATTTTATTCTGATTATAAAAGCAACGTTCATTATTAAAAATACAGGCATTATAGAAATCTGTGTAACAAATCATTATCTCTCTTTCTAAAATTCAAAAGCTAAAAAAGTTTAAAAAAAGAAGAAATCTTGCCCTAGCCAGTTTGGTTCAGTGGTTAGAATGTCAGCTGTGGACTGAAGGGTCCTGGGTTCGATTCCAGCCAAGGGCATGTGCCTCAGTTGCAGGCTTGATCCCCAGCCCCGGTCGGGTCTCACATGGGAGACAACCAATTGGTGTGTGTCTCTCACATCTATGTTTCCCTCCCTCTCCCCCCCCCTTTACTCTCTCTGAAAAGCAATGGAAAAAAATGCCCTCAGTTGAGGATATAAATAAATAAAATCAATTGATTTTTTTATAAAGAAAGAACATTCACCACTTGTTTTGCTACAGGTGTTAATCGGTGGAGGTGGGGCAGGCGGGGTAAATCCTACCCCATTACCGCATCTCCTGCCCTCTGGAGCTGGTCCGGCTGTGGTCCAGGGCAGTTAATTGATGTATATAAACCATGTCTGTTTCCTCACCTCACATTCCTTTTTGCCCATCGAAAAAAGCCAAGTTTAATATAGGATGCGCTTCTCTGAGGGCAAAGAAAAATGGTGACCAATTAAGGCGACCTGCTTAGATACAAAGATGGCACGAAGGCCATGGTGTACGGGAGCAGTCTTCAGGAGCAGACAAAGCAGGGGCTGCCAGCCGGTGTTTTCTCGGCCCCAGTGACTGCCTGGTGTCCAGCCTGTCCCGGGCCCCTCAGTGAAGGGGAAGGCCAGTGTGGCAGAGCCCCCGTGGCCTTCCTGACTAGTAAGCCTCCCCCGCCTTGGGCTGGGGGCTGGAGGCTGCTGCTCTCCTGGCCTAGCTCCTTAGGAAGAGGAAAAGTGGGAAATAAAAACCTCCTGGGAGAAATTAGTAATAATGGAAGGAAAGTTACTCCTCCAATTAACACCTGTTCGCTGGGCCCTTGTGTCCTATCCACACCTCCGGTGTCATAGGTTGTGTATTAGAAATGCTCTCACAGAGCCAGCTCAAACCCACCGCCTGGGCAGGCGGTCTCCAGGCTCGGTCGCGGTCACTTCAGCTCTGGACGTCTTGCTGGGATCTGGTAGGAAACCAAGGCCAGTGGGGCTTTTCCTCACGGGCGGAGGCTGGGAGGGCTCTAACCTCACGCCTGCCGTGGACAGGCCGTCCGTATATGGAGAGGGCATGTGGCGCCTGGTGCTTAGTCTGGATAAGGACTCCTGAGTCATTTACGCGCTGCCCTCTGGAGACTCCGCGGGCCTCCAGCCTAACATTCAGAGCCCACAGGGCATCCGTCCCTCTAGGTGTTTGGCAACATGCTTTTTTTTCTAATCCTCTCTTGAGGGTATGGTCATTGATTTTAGAGAGCGTGGAGGGGAGAGAGAGAAGGAAACATCAATGTGAGAGAGAAACATTGGTCAGTAACTTCTTTAGTGACAGGTTTAAGCCAGCCCTGCCCCGTGTCCTTGTGCATCTATGTTAACACACCTTTGAAGTTGCGGAAGTAAACCTCCCCAGGCCTGTAAGAGTCTAGTTAATGCCCTGTAAGCAGAGCCCCTTGCTTTCTCCCACCGCCTTGTAATCTCCTTACTCTCTCCTTAATTTCAAATGCGTGAAAGAAGCTGTAAAACTGCCATCCTCCAGGGCATTGGAGATCTTGCTTCCCGGCAATTTTCCTCGTATTGGCTCAAATTGACGTTTCTTACGTCACCAGCATGAGGAGAACATGCTCCAGTTTACCTTGGAGGAAGGAATGATAACTGGACAGGTCCTCTTTGTCTGGGGAGGGCCAGGGAGGTACACTCCTGATGCAGAAGAGGGGCGGTGTCTTTACGGGCAGTGCCCGCCTTGGCTTGCTCAGCCTTGGCAGAGGCTGGCGTGCTCGTTCCTTAACATTGGACATGGCTTTTCTTTGAATGCCTTTCAGATTCCCGTTTCATCCGCTGTTTGCCTGGGTAATCTTTGCCAGGCGTCTGTATATCTCAAGGAAAGACGGGATGGGGAGATTTTTGGAAATTAAGTTCCAAGACCTCTCATTTCCTACCCTACCCTTCATCCCCAAGGAAGAAAGATACCAGAGCCTTTCTGGTAATCTTACCTCCCTCCTTAATCTCAAGTGTGTAACAGGAATTGTAAAACTCACTCAGTTTGAAAGACAGCTAACTAGAAGGAGAGGCGGGTGGCTTTCCCTCAGCGTTCACAGGAAAACCAGGGACTGGCCTGCTCCCTGAGCCTGAGTCCCCAGGATGGCACCAGCAGGTGTGGTGAGCACTGTCACCGCAGTTGAGGTCCGTTTCACAGGCCACTGCAGTGACCGTGCCACTGACGGGAGGTCCGGGCAGAGGTGAGGATTTAAGTAACCACAGGTGGAAACCGGAGTTCACACAGCTACAAAGGAGAGTTAATACGCTTTCCCTGTACTCACGAGGTGGCACATCAGCTAGGGTGGCAGTAAAGTGCCTATGATGCCCATCTGGGGAGCTCACGTTAAATTGCTGAGGGCGAGATCTGTTCTAGGGGCTAATAAATGAAATTAACCCTCAAACGCGACCCCCTACTGTTGCAGAGATGTGAACACGGCCGTGATGGAGTTGCTGATCATGGCCTACGCCCTGAAGACCGCCTGCGCCAGGAACATCATCGGCGTCATTCCCTACTTCCCCTACAGCAAGCAGAGCAAGATGAGGAAGAGGGGCTCCATCGTGTGCAAGCTCCTGGCGTCCATGCTGGCCAAGGCGGGTGCGTGCGCCGGCCCCTCGGGACCTGGCCGCCCTTCCCTGCCCCGCCCCAGGCTCTTGTTCCCGGTCCCTCGGAGGCGCGCCGCTTAGGAGTAGTGAGCTGAGGTAGAAATCGGCCCTTTTCCCGTCTCTAGAGGACATGATCCGCCTGCTCCCCTGCTTTCTGTGCTTCTCTAACCTCGGCCTTTGCCATGTTTGCTACTTCCTTTACATTTCACCTTGTCACTGTTACAGCCTAACTGGCCGTCTCGGCGTCCGTGTGTGATCTTGGAAGCTTCGGGCCGAGGTATTTGCCTTTGTTAGCTGGATTCTCTTTATGTGCATAGTATTAAAACTGGGTTTTCTCTCACTACTTCTTCGGCTTGTGTACTCTTGTTCCCCTCCTGATGGTCATGGTCTTTGCTTTTATTCTAATGTATTTGGGTAGCGGTGACATACTTGTGGCCTATGAATCAGATGTGGTAACACTTAACAGTTATTAGAATTTTATTTGCCTGTTATTTGTTTTTTAACAAAAGAAAAAACTACCACATTTGAGTCCTCAGAAACATACATCTGTCTCTTTTTGTTTAGCCCTGTTGATTATATCCGTTTGTCTTCATTGTTTTTCCAGAAGGATATTCCATGGCCCATTCTTTCATGGCAGACAGCAGTTGTCTAACCCTTCAAGATCTTATCTTTGTCGCACTCAAGTGTCTTGTTTCTAACGTGTGCGGTACTTCGCTTTCTCATTCCTCCTGCCACAGCCGCAGTCTTTCAACATTTCTTCCGAAATTCTTTAGTCAAGGCCTTACTATTTTTTTACGTCCCTTTCTGCTTCAGTATTTATTAATTCCATCTTCATATTTTTTGCTTCTACGTGAGTTCTTTTCTCGATTTTGAGGACCAAGCAAATAGCAGAGCAGAGTGCTTTTCTCAGCCTTGGATCTGTGTCCGTGTGGAGGAGAGAGGCTCCTTTACAGTAGGCTGGGCACGTTCCTCAGTTTGTTAAGTTTTGTTAAGGTTACAGATAAAGTCTCTAACTAATGTGCTTGTTAACAGTACCCCCGGCCTTCAGTCCTCTGTTAGGAAACAGGAGTTGGGCATCTAGTTTGTGTCCCCTGTAGCCATTAACTTGCAGGGGTGAACTTGTAATTCTCTGTTTTAAAATTTCAGGTTTAACTCACATTATCACTATGGATCTTCATCAAAAGGAAATTCAAGGCTTTTTCAGCTTTCCCGTGGACAACCTTAGAGCCTCACCTTTCCTGCTTCAGTATATCCAGGAAGAAGTGAGGAGCCTCCGGCACACACCCCACTGTCCTCAAAGAGGCCCCATGTAGTTCTCTCTGGTATCAGATTTCAACACTGAAAGGCTCTTCCAATGACCTTGCCCTTAGCCTTGATCCCAAGGCAGCCAGAGTTCAGGCGTGGAGGGTCCTGTAGTTCAGAGGCTTTAAAATGGATGTCCTTCTAGTATCTTTAACAGTTTGCTTATTTTTTTTAAAATGAAGGTTTTAAGAATTACTTTTTATCTTGTTGATGTAACAGTACTTTTGCAATGATGTTCATTGACAGGTGTTAAAATTCTAAAATGTGTGAATGAAATTCTAGTATCTATGGTTGCTGGTGTGGGTCATTGTTATAAAGGAAAAAATGTAATACCAGCCTCCAGGTATAACTTTTCAGTATTTTCTTATTTTTCCTCCAAATCTAGATTCCAAATTACAGAAATGCAGTCATTGTAGCTAAGTCTCCTGATGCTGCAAAAAGGTAAATAATCCAGACACTTATAAAACCGCTCGCGGTGCTTTCTGAAGTCAGCATGAGCTGTTGGGCGTCCAGGGTCTGTGCCCCCCGGGCCTCCCCGCCTCGGAGCGGGACGCCGTCCCCCCGGCTCCCGGCTCCCGGCAGAAGGAAGGCAGGAGGGCCATGAGCACGTCCCCGGCAGTGGTTTTTAAGAGACCATTTCCCAGCAAAGCTCTTTCTTCTGAAGATGAGGGTGAGAATATTGGACAGAGGGTGGAACCAGAACGGTCTAGAAGCAGATACTAGCTCACACCTCAGCTCGCGTGCCTCTCGAGGCTTTTACACTGGGGCCTGGGCCCCGCATTCTGTTTCGTATAAATAATTCCTTCGTGTGTCCCTAAGACGTTGAATGATAGTCATTTTGTGATTAATAAAATGATGGAACAGTGACACTTGGGTTTTCTTCCCCGTGAATTTCACCGTCTCCCCTCCTTGTCTTAGGGCGCAGTCGTATGCTGAGCGGCTCCGCCTGGGCTTAGCTGTGATCCACGGAGAGGCCCAGTGCACAGAGCTGGACATGGACGACGGTCGCCACTCTCCCCCAATGGTCAAAAACGCCACTGTCCACCCCGGCCTGGAGTTGCCGTGTAAGCTTAGCTCTCTTTTTTACCTTATTTGTAGACTGGAGAAAGGCTTGGATAATATGAATGGCTAGGAGTTGATACTTTCATGGATGTGCTATTGGTGTTTTTAAATGACAGAATGGTATTGCGTAGATTTCGCCTTTTGCAAATGGAGATTGGGTTACACATGTGTAGACTGTGTCAGACAATTGCACTTACCGGGTAGCACTTAGCATTCAGAAGGTGTGAAATAATTTTAGCTTTAGTAGAGAAGTTGTATGTGTGATGCTGTGAAATCCTAAGTTTTTATATCTTGGTACGACGGGTGGTGGCCACCGTTGATCAGCTACCCGGCTGTGGCGATCAGGGCGCTCTTAGCGCCGTGTTAGTCCTGGAGCTCTTGACCTGGCTCCTGACAGACCTGTAACTAATCCAGCAGTGTGGAGGCTGTTTATTTCCATGGAATTTTTGAGTGGCAATAACCAGCATTCTATACTGGAAGACATATTATGCTTTTTAGAGGAAGGAGAGTATTTCCTTTAAAAATATGTATCTACTTGCCATGCCTCAGAAACATGCAGGTGGAAACAGGAGGATGGTTATACCCCAGGTTTTTTCAGACAGGCTCCTGTCTGAGACGTAAACATTCTAATTGTTTATAATGATCAGACTTGGGAAATGAGCATTGTTATAATACTATTGTCTGATCTTCAGTCCCTATTCAAATTTTACCAGTTGTCCAACCAGTGTCCTTTAGAGCAAAAGAAAACAGTGTTTTTCTGGACTAGAACCCAATAGGAGATAACACGTTGTACTCAGTCGTCACTTCAGTCTCAGTCAGTCTGGATGCTCCTCTCTTCTTTGTCTCTTGTGACCTTGATTCTTCTGAAGAGTATGGGCCGGGCACTTTGTAGCATGTCCTTTAATGGGGGCTTGTTGTTTCCTCATGATTAGGTTGAATCAGTTGTTACTCCAATTGTTGTCAAATGGTGATTTTTCTAATTCCCCTTCTTTCCCCTGGGTGCCTTTGTTTGTATCAGTATGGAGTCGCAGATCTTATTTTATTCAGTGTGTTATAATCTAACCCATGCAACTGTTTATTTTAATGTTCAAATTGTCTCAGATGTGGCCAAAGAGAACTCCTGAAGCTGCCTCCCGTGTTCTTTTGACGTGCTCCTATCATTTTTGGTAACTGTCTTTCTGGTAGAACCGAGACGTGGCCTTGTACTTTCTCAGCCCTGGAATGTGCTCTATCATTTCTGGTAACTGTCTTTCTTTCTGGTAGAATGAGATGTTGCTTTGTACTTTCTTAGCCCTGGAATCTGCCCCGATTCCTTAAGTGAGAAGGGGTGTTTAGAAACCAGCATTGGGCTTCAGGTGTACACGCAGTCACCACACTCTACTAACCTTGACTTACGTTCTTTCACCAGTGACTGAATGTGTTTATAGGATAAATTCCAAGAAATAAAATTACTGGGTCAGGGGTTGTTTTGATAGATGCTGCTTGCTGACCACAGTATTGTATGTGTGGGATTCTCTGTTCTGGGAATGTTGCTGTTACTTATGATCGGGACAGTGTTTTCCCTGCAGTCACCCTGTGTGTCCCGGAACCCCTTGTAAAGCTCTGTCCCTTCACGTGCATGTTGGGTGCTTACATCACAACCTCTGGAGTTGCCACAGGGTCGTTTTCTGTGATCCCCTTTTATAGATTTAGTCAATTCTGAAAAAATGTTATTCCTTGTATGTAATTGAACCTTCCGGATTAAATATGCTTTATATATATTTATCAGTTATGTTTCCATAATTTATTTATAGTAATGAAGGTGACGATATTAGAATGTTAGGAAAAGGCCAGAGGAAAGCAAATGTCACTCTTGGAGTCTTTGCATCGGCTAGGAAGATGCACTGTTTCATCTTCCTGGAACCCGGTCTTTTAGAGCAGCCACCATTCTTGCTAAGGGCGACTTTCACCCCTAGCGGATTTTGGAGGCATTTCTGGTCGTCTCGGCCAGGCAGAGGGGGGACATTGCTGGAATCCAGGGAGCATCCAGAGGCCAGAGGGGCTGCTGAACATCTTCCATGTAACCAGCGGTGTCCAGTCCCTAGTCAGCAGTGTGAGGTGGGGACCCTCTCGTAGAGTCACTTATTAAAGGGGAGGTGGTTTCTGTGGCTGTTTTATAAGGTGGACTGGGGACCTCCCGGGTGGCTCGGGGGCTCGTGCGTGCGGGAGCATCGTGTGCCGCGGCTCCCCTGCGTGCCGTCTGCTGCGTTTCATGCGGAGGGAGCAGACGCGCTGTCCTTGAGCATCTGCTGGCTGTGGATCTTGCCTTGTTTACATGTAGATTTATGAGCTTGAGACTTGTTTCCGCTGGTTCTCCTGGAGACTGTACTTTATTTCTCATCTCTTTTTAATGTCAGCCTGACAGCCTGACATTCCACTGAACTAGAACTGGACCAAGATTAAGATTAAAATGGATCGGGAATAAATAATTCTCCACAGTCCTTTTTTGTTCTTTATTTTAGGAGAGAAAGCTTTGGTTAATTGACTCTGGGGAGAGAGTGAAATTTGTGTGTGTGTGTGTGTGTGTGTGTGTGTGTGTGTGTGTGTGTAAATGCAGCATTATTTTACTTGGAAAACGCTAATTTTAAACGCAAATGACAGTTTTCTTCGTCTTTCCTAAGAACATTGGAACATTTGCCCTGCAGTAAGTTGAAGTAGTTTTAACAGTGACTTCTGGCCCCAGTAGAGGCGCACAGTTCATTTTCTCCTTAAACAGGTTGGGTTTTGTTTGCCAAAGTGGAGGAGATCAGCGACTTGAACACAGGGTGGCAGGAGCGCCCTTACTGCGACCTTCAGTACCTTACCTCTGCTGAACTTGTAAAGTTCTGGTATTTTATTTTCTGGGCAAACTATTGGAAAAATTTTGGCGTTTTTTTAGCCTGCCAGGTACTGTTTTTTCTGTTGACCCTGTAATGAAGTCTGTCTCTGTTTTTTAGTAGCCGCCAAATTGTGTTTTCAGGTTTAGCCCGCCCTGAGCCGGGGACGGGCACCCGGGGAGCAAAGCCTGCTTTTTGAGCCCGGTCCTCGCGGAGCCTGTTTCTTACTTCAGACGGATGGATGAGTGTTTGCGGGAGGCGGATCAGAGACATGAGCAGGGCGCTGGGGCTTGTTTCCTGCGTCGGACCAGAGTTGAGTCTCTGCTGCTCTTTGATGAGGGATACTGGCTTGCAATCTTTGTCTCTTTTTACAGAGAAAAATGGTCAAGAAAAGGACCACGTCTCTTTAAGAAGCGGTCGGTCCCCAGAACCGCCCGCCTCCGTGGTTTGACGAGAGGCAGGACTCGGGGAAGGCTTTCCTAACGGTGGTGGTGTATTTTCTTCCCCTTGGGTGATAGTTATGTACAGAGCCTTTGTGACCGTCCACATTCAAGAAATTGCCCTTGTTTCTGGAACGGGAAAGCGGGGAATGCATGTTGAAATTTGCCAGGAAGACAGCGCTGTTTCGCCTCGGCTCGCCTGGCCCTAGTTTGCCGGAAGGCGCCTGTTCGAGGGTAGACGCCTGCAGGTGGGAGTCAGCTGAGCTGGGCTTGAACGACTCAGCGGCTGGTGACCACTGGACTTAGACCATCACCAGTTTTATTCTTTCCCCCTCCCGCTACTAGCCTAATACATATTTCTGAATAAAACTTTCTAAAAACCTAGGATACGTGGCCCACCCTGAAATATTCTCAGTGAACTGACCCCTTGAGGGTGAACTCTGTTTCTCCTCTCTGCCCTGTAGCTTGCTTTGTGCCCCGATGGCCTTTTCCAGATGGCACTTCTGTAGCGAGATCAGACGCCTCTGCCTTGAGGCCTGATTAACCCCCGAAACCAGGACGGACTCGGGGCTATTGTCAAGCTCCTTGTTCTCAGGAAACTGGTTATGTCATTAGAGTAGCTGTCTGTTAATAGGTTTCGTCGTCCAGTTAAGGCCGCTTTGGAAGAAAGCGAGCGCTCCTTGCCCGGCAGCGTGCCCCGTGGGTTTCTGCAGAGCGGGCTCCTTTTCCACGGTGACAGGCGGCAGTGAGCTCCTCGCCCTGCTGCTCCGTCGTCACGGCTGGGCCAGTAAAGCCTGGGGGCTGCTAGTCAGCACGGGGCTCGTCTCAGCTGAGAAGTGCGGTGTGTGTAATACGCACGCCAGGTACCTTAGGCTTAGTGTGAAAACCACGTGAAACGTTTCTAATACATTTGCATATCGATTACATATTGAAATGGTATTTTGGCTATATTGGGTAAAATAAAATCTATTCATTTCATCTGTGTGTGTTTTTAATGTGGCTACTAGAAAATGTAAAATTGCATGTGCCTCACCTTCCGTTTCTGTTGGACAGTGTGCTCTAGAGTATGTTTCTGAGAGACCCGCTGGCTCATTGGAGAGGATCTGCTGCTTTGTTCTTTTATTTTTTTGATCTACAGTGGTTCTGCCACCCCTTCCGGAGGGCGAGGCTGGTTGTGAGCACGTTTTGGCGATGCACGACTAACCAGGTCTTGTCATTTGTTTTGTTTTGCTAGTGATGATGGCCAAAGAGAAACCACCAATAACGGTGGTCGGAGACGTTGGAGGGAGCATCGCGATCATAGTGGTATGGCGCGCGTCTTCCTTCGTGTGCAGAGATGACACCTCTGGCTCTTAGTAGGGTCCACATTGCGTTGTATTTCTAGTAACGATGATAGATTTAAATGGATCTGTCTGTCCTTTCTCACCCAAACTCCTTAGGACAAGTGGAGGTTTTTATATAGATGAACAGGGATTATTACAGCCTACAGATGTAAAAAGAGCACAGGAACTCTTGTAAGAAATTCAACCCCATAAGAAATTCAACCCCATTCGTCTTTAGGGCTGTGGGTCCCAGCGAACCACCTGACCCTCTCAGCCGTGAGCTTTAGGGCCATGAGGTGAACTGAAGGTGAGCGGCCCCATTTCTCCTAACGAGAACCTGTGTTATTCTTCAGATGGGAACAGGATGCACTTGCTCCCAGCTCTAAATGCCGTTGCTGGGCCGGAGGGTCGTCCTTTGTCGTAGCTCACTTTATTTCTTTGTACATGTCGTTGAACTTTCTCTCAGAAAAAGTAACTGAACACTGGCTGTGTAGGATTGATCTGAAATTTAAAACAGGAAGTGAGCCTTGGCAGTAATAACTAGCTGTAAATGTCCCATGTGACTGTAAGGCTTTGCTGCCCTTTGCACCGACAGCCACGCAAAGCACAGTCCATGAAGTTCTGTTGCCATTGCTGGGTGCTCGCCCTTTGACCCACGCAGATAGCTCTGATTTTGGATTTTACATCCTCTGAAACAGGTGCAGAGAGTATGTGTTCATAGGCGGGGTGGACGGTAGCTCCTTAACGCCAACTCCGCTCTCTTTTCAGGATGACATCATTGACGATGTGGAAAGTTTCGTGGCTGCTGCGGAGATCCTGAAAGAGAGAGGTGCTTACAAGATCTATGTCATGGCCACTCATGGCATTCTGTCTGCGGAGGCCCCCCGCCTGATCGAGGAGTCCTCCATTGACGAGGTCTGTCTGCTTTGAAGGGGCTTGAACACTTAGCTTAAGTCAGGGTTTGCTGCTCTCTTTTCTGTGAGCAGTGAAATGACTCAGTTGGTATTGCTCACCCCCCCCCCCCCCCAGAGGACCTGTGGTGGCTGATGGTGGTTGGGCAGATATATACTTAGGAATATATGTCTGTTTTCATAATGATTTGCTTTACATACTTCAGTGTAATTTGTATTTCAATATGGTTGAAAGTAGCGTTTCTCTTTTGAGTGGTGCTGGGGCTTACCCTGTCACTTCTGCATACAAAGACCCTGGCACTCAGAATCCTGTGTTTTGAACCATGAAAACTTTCCCTTGTGTAAAGTTGGTTAAGTCTAATTTGTAAAAACTGTACACTCAGCGGAGTAAGGTTTTGCAGGTTGGGACTTGGGCTCTGGGTAATAAATGTTGGATAAACTTTTCCGAGTGACCATGAGGGGCACATCAGTAACAGTGTTTGTTTCCCACTGTGGCCATGACTAGGTGGTGGTGACCAACACTGTCCCTCACGAGGTACAGAAGCTGCAGTGTCCCAAGATAAAGACCGTGGATATCAGTCTGATCCTTTCTGAAGCAATCCGGAGAATCCACAACGGGGAGTCCATGGCGTACCTCTTCCGAAATATCACCGTGGATGACTAGCTTTCACGGCCGCCTTGCCTGGGACTGTGCCATCAGCTATGTACAGTGTTTCCTTTCAGGGGAGTCGGGTCTCTGTCTCGTCAAGTTTGGTAGGTAGGAGGCATTAAGTAGCCGAGAGGAGACAAAGCTAAGGGATCAATGGCCTTAAATGTGTGCCCTTGTCCTCCGGTTCCTTAAAGAAGACTTGCAGGCACTTTCCTGAGAAGAATTGGAAAACCTTTTGCTATCCGAAAGGAGTCATGGGCAGATACAGTTTTAACTCTAATGTCCATGCAGTTTCAGCCACAGGGACGTCACGTTGTGTGGAACTTGGTTGGGGAAGCTGGGTGCCCTGGCTCTGTTTCCACTCCAGTGTCCGCTCCTTAGTCAGCGTCATGTAAGTCCTTTATAGGGAGTTTTCTTTCTGAGAAACTGCTGTGCCTACAGCCACTGAACGGGGGGGGCATGTAGGGTTGCTCCCCAGCAAGGACCGCGGCGAGAGAGCACCTGTCTGTGTCTGCGTTTGTTGCTCTTCAATTGCAAATAAAAGAATCTGTTGTTTTGCCGGTCTCTTCACGCCATTGCACAGCCGCCCACTGTCACACCTCCTGGTGACTGGGGAGACAAGGGAGATAAAGGGGGTAGGCCCTGGTTGGTCCCAGTCCCAGACGTAAGTCCCCTGCAGGTCTGTCCCCTTCCTATGCATTGAAGATAAATCCTTGAATAATACAGTTAAGACCTAAATTTGTAAAAAAGAATCAATTGTACTTTTTCCTGCTATAGGTGACACGTATATCGCATCACTTAGGACTGCACCCAACCTTTCTAAGCAACATTTATAATTATATAATCAGAATTCTAATCTCTACCCCAGTTGTCAGGTAGACCTTGCTGCAAATGTGGTGTAAACTTTCTGTGCCTTCTAGTCTCCCCGGGTCAGGACTGAGTGTAGTAATGAGAGGGAGTGTCTGCTCGGCAGTGACCTGGAAGTGCTCCTTGGTTCTGGCAGTTCCTGAGATAATAAAGGCCATTTTGCACATTTTGTACAGTTGTATTTCTCTGCAGGAATGCTGCGTTGACATTTCTAACCCTTTCCTAGTGACCTGAAAAGTTCCCAGCCCACAATCAAGACTTTGGGCACATTAGCTTTTCAAGCATACAAATAAGTTGCCTTCTGCTAATAGTCCAGGTTGGGGCATTTTTAGCAAAGAACTTAATGATAAAATGAGGAGCGTGGGTCGAGGAGGAGCTATAGACTTCCTCAGGAAGTCGGTTCTTGTCCTTAGGTCGGGCAGATGGCTTGTCCTTCCTGGGCCTGTCGTCAGGAGTATAAAGGGAGCTTCGGAGTTGAAAGCTAAGGCCCTTTCAACTCAGATCCCACTTATACCTCCATTTACTCTCCTCCCCTGTGTCTCTGAGAGCAGAGGCTTTTAAATGTACATGCTTAGTGGAAGCATGTTAAGTAGGATCTCCTTCCTGGGACTGGGTTGAGACTATTAGAACATGCCCTTTCTTAGAGTCCTTGTATATTCTGTGCCTGGCGTGATACCAAGTCCAAGGATGTGAAAATGAAAACGGAGGACTCAGAGCTGACATTCCAGGGAAGCACAGTAACATCCTTGGGGAAAGTCATGGAACTCAGAGCTGAGAAAGCCCACGTGCCCTTGCCCCCACGCACCGCAGCTCCCGGTACAGGCGATGCTGGATCCCAAGGCTCTAGCTTTGTCATCTGGCTTTAAGTTTTATAAAGTAAGTGTGTGAGTGCACCAGAGAGTACAAAAATCTGCTCTTTTGAAGATACCAGCAACCACATGAAGGCCTGTGTGCCAGGCATTGGGAATGTAGTGGTAAGCTGAGTCCTCGGTGTTACCCTCATGGAGTTATAGGCTGTGTGTAACTCCATTCCCAGGGGACACTGCTTTTTCCGGGGGGGAGGGGAGGATATAAAGGGTTTCAGTTAAATTTTACCAGCTCAGACTGAACTAAAAATTTAAATTTGAAAGTTAAAATAGGAGTAAGTACAGGTTTTGTTTAGCTTTCCCAAATATTTTACACACCACTTGGAAGAACCTGGGATGGGAGGGCAGGCCTCGTTGAGAGCACCAGGTCGGGCCATCCCTGTCTAACCCCGCCTCGCCTGGCCAGGTGAGCATGCTCTGAGAGAGAGGAGGCCTGCGCAGCGCAGGAAAGGTCTGTCATCTGCTGACTGACTGGCACCACGTGGGTGGTGAGTGGTCTTTTCTAAGTTACCCTCCCTTCTGACTCTGCAAAGTGATATGGGGCCTGCCCCCAAGGGGCCAAGGTCCCAGGACCGCACCCTTAGGTCTGTGCCACTGCTGTGTGTAGTGGAACCGCGAAGGACACAAGCATAACTGCCACGACGCCAGGTAAACCCCTGCACGCCTAGCGGCCTCCAAGGGTGAGTGACTCATGGGCCTTCCTAGGCTAAGGGATGGCTGGAATCTAGGTGAGCGTTAGGAGGCTTTCCCCTCCTCAAACCAATGTGCTTGTTCCCTGATAAAAATGTCTTGGGACAGCCTAGCCAGCGTGGCTCAACGGTGGAGCATCAACCTATGATCCAGGAGATCCCCGCATGACCCTGGTCAGGGCACGTGCCCAGGTTTCCCCGCTGGACCCCCAGTAGGGGGCGCTGCAGGAGGCAGCCGATCAGTGACATTGATGTTTCTCTCTCTCCCTCTCCTCTCTCTGAAATCAACACAGACATATTTTTAAATGCCTCGTACAGTCCCATACCATCTTTCCATCTTTCCACCTTCCCTTGGGCGCGTTTGCTGAGAATAAAAATGAGTGGCCCCTGGAGCGTGGCCAGCCAAGCCTTCCCCAGACCCCTGCAGAGGAAAGGCTCCCCCAGTGAGTGGGCAGGTCCCGCGAGGCGCCGCCCGCCTGGCCCCGCACCGCACCCCTCTGGGCGCGCGCTGCTGCGCGGAGGGGCGCGCGGGGACCCCCGCGCCGGGTCCCTCCGCCCTCCCCCCGCCGCGTCACGCAGTTCCAAACGTCCGCCGCCCGCCCGGGTGAGACCCTGCGCAAGGGGAGGGCGCCCTGGGCTCCAGTGGAGTCGGAGAGACGCGGAGGAAGGTGGGGAGGAAGGTGGCGGGAGGGCCGCGGTGCCCCAACCCGCCCAAGAGGAGCGAAGGGTGTGCCGTCTGGCGGGCGCGCCTCTGCCCTCCAGGCAGGCTCCAGACCGGGACCGGTGCCCAGCGCGGCTGGGCCCAGAGGCAGGGCGCCCCTGGACCCCTTTGGGTCCCTGAGAGGCCGCAGAGGCGCGGCCGGCAGTGAGGGGGTCATGGCCAACCTGGCCAACCGTCTGGCTACGGAAGCGGACCGCTCCTGAGACTCGCACGATGCCGCCGATGACAGGTGCCACCAAGGTCTCTCTCCGGGAGCTGGCCGATCTGGCCATCGGCACCCCGGAGGTGGGCGCCGTCAACTTCAATGCCCTTCACACGCTCATCGTAGCCATACTCAAGAACCTCCACCTGCAAGACACCCGGGTGGACTTCCAGACCCTGTCGCCTGAGCAGAGCCGCTCCTTTGAGTCCCCACGGGCCTCAATCAGTACCCCGCAGCTTGCTATGCGCAAGGAGAGGCGAAGGAGCAGCTTGGCCAGGATGCCCCCCCAAACGCTGGAGAGCCAGGTGAAGGACCTGGGCGGGCAGGTCCAGGACCTGGGCCGGCAGCTCAAGACCATGGATAACCAGGTGCAGGGCATCATGACCCACATCCAGTACTTCACTGGCCTGGTCGGTGGGCTGGACTTGGACAGTCCAGAGTGGCTAGGGGAGCAGGAGAAGGCCAGCGAGTTGCCCTTTGCCGAGGAGATGGCCATGCCCATCACCAAGATGACCACATCCATCAGCGAGATGGCCACACCTGTTACTGAGGTTGTCACGCCCCTTACTGAGAAGGCCACGCCCACTACCGAGAAAGCCATGCTCCAGATGACCAAGTCCGTTCCCCTGATGGCCAAGCCAATGCCCCAGATGACCAAAACGACGCCTGAGATGGCGAAGGCGACACCCGAGGTGATGGCCAAGGCAACGCCCAAGATGATGGCCAAAACAATGATGCCCCAGGTGGCCAAGGCTATGCCCGAGATGGCCAAGATGACGCCCGAGATGATGGCCAAGGTGATGCCCGAGATGATGGCCAAGATGACGCCCGAGATGATGGCCAAGGTGATGCCCGAGATGGTCAAGGCAATGCCCGAGATGGCCAAGATGACCCCCGAGATGGCCAAGATGACGCCTGAGATGATGGCCAAGATGACGCCCGAGATGATGGCCAAGGTGATGCCCGAGATGATGGCCAAGATGACGCCCGAGATGATGGCCAAGGTGATGCCCGAGATGGTCAAGGCGATGCCCCAGATGGCCAAGGTGATGCCTGAGATGGCCAAGGCGATGCCCCAGATGGCCAAGGTGATGCCTGAGATGATGGCCAAGGTGACACCCGAGATGATGGCCAAGATGACACCCGAGATGGTGGCCAAGATGACACCTGAGATGGCCAAGGTGATGCCCCAGATGGCCAAGGTGACGCCTGAGATGATGGCCAAGGTGACACCCGAGATGATGGCCAAGATGACACCCGAGATGGTGGCCAAGATGACACCCGAGATGATGGCCAAGATGAAGCCCGAGATGATGACCAAGGTGACATTTGCGATGGCCAAGCCGATGCCCGAGATGACCAAAGCAGTGCCCGGGATGGAAATGGAAATGCCAGAGGTGGCCATGCCAGTGCCTGGGATGGCCACACTGATGCCTGAGAAGGCGCGAGTAGGGTTAATGAAAATCTGGAAGGACCATCCCCAGGTGAGAACACACCAGGCCCGTCTAGATGGCTCTCCAGTCCAGTCTGGAGCTAATCCCCAAAGGCACCCACGACCACCCACCTGGGGGCATAGTGGGGGGCAGGGAGGCTGGAGCAGGCAGGTGCTAGGATAGTGGGGGTGCCAGGCCTCGGTGCAGCCCCAGCCCAGTGGCCCCCACTCTGCCTTGTAGGTCGCGGAAGTGCTCCAGAGCGTGGTGGAAGATGTGAGAGCCCTGAAGGAAGCCCAGCAAAAGGAACAGGAGTTCCCAGAGTTTAACCCAGTGGTGAGGGCGGTGGGGACCCCACCCCTTCTCACGCAGTCCCCTTCCTCGCCCCATTTGCATGGAGGCTCTCCCACCACTTATCAGACACCCAAGGATCCTGAACCCACCCAGAGGGAAGCTGATGACTTCTCAGAATAATTCTTTGAATTTCCTCTAAACAAGAATAAGTAAGTGAGGTGGTAGGTGTTAAGAGACAAAGCTCAGTCCAAGAGGTGGGGGGCTGGGATGGAGTGAGTTCTGGGGTCACCCCTTTAGCCTCCCAATACCCACCCGCAGGCGCAGCAACACTCACACGGATCTTCGTTTTCTTGGAGCAAGAAGTACAGACCCTCCCGCATATGCTCAGGGGGTGATTCCAGGGAGCGCTCCTGCCTCGGATGTCTGAGGCCTCCAGAGGGGATGAGAGCTGAAGACGGAGCACAGGGCGAGGCTGAGAAGAGACTTTGAGGGGAGGGAAAAGCACAGAGGAGGCAGGGGGGAGGCCCGGCCCCCCGGGGACTTCGCCCACTGACCTCATTTTGCCTACCTGTGTCATTCTGGCCTTGAGACCCCAGTGGGGCTCATTTTTGTTCTGGGAAGCTTTGATTTTGAAAGTGTGGGGTGGTGGGTGTTTTTTTTTTTGGTTTTAGGTTTTTGGTTCTTAGAAAAAAGGCTTGTTTTATTTAACCTTTAGATACTTAGATTCTGGAGGTTTGCAGAAGTTACAAGTTTCAGCGACTTGCTTTTAAATGACATAGCCGCGCCCTAGCCAGTTTGTCTCAGTGGTTAGAGCCTGGGCCCGTGGACTGAAGGGTCCTGGGGCGAATTGGGTAACTCAGTTGCGGGCTCTATCCCTGGCCCCGGTTGGGGCACGTGCAGGAGGCAACCAGTCGATACACATCCATTTTTTTTCTCTCTCTCTCTCACTTCCACTCTCTCTGAAAAGCAATGGAAAAAATATCCTCAGGTGAGGATTTAAAAATAAATAAATAAATACATAAACAAACAGCACAGCCGCTCAGATGCCCTCGGAGTATCCGAGAACACTTGTCCTTGGGAGGGGATGTCAGCCTGGTTCTGCAGTCCGGGAGCCTCTCTTTTGTGGTTTGAAGTGAATCCCAGGACCAAAGGCCCCCCTCCCAGCATCAGCATTTGCTACTGGCGTATTTGTCCCTACTACCTACCCACCCTCTGCCCCTCTAAGGCCCACACACCTTCCCTCCTCTCCCCCGTGCCAGGATGTGTGCAGGGGCCAGAGGAGGGCCTGTTCTGACCCTCCACCTCTGAACTCTTCTTCCAGCAACTCCTGCAACGGATTGAGGACGTAGAGAGGATAGTCAGAGGCCGGGAGGAACTCCTGGTAACGTCCGTCCCTCCGTCCACCCGCCAGTTCTGTGGGAGGGCCCGCGAGGGGGGTGCGCGCAGCCCGAGCCTCCCTGGGCTCCTCGGGATCGCCGTGGGTGCCTGCGTCCCTCGGGGTGGGGGAGGATGATGGGCGGCCCTGTCTCAGGGCGCTGCCCCTGGGTTGAAGGGAAATCCTTTCCATCCCTGCCCGGTGCTCCACTGGGGCCCACGTGGGACGGGAGGCCGGCTGCCCACGACTCAGTGACTTCTCCTTGGGGCCAGGGCCGTGGAGGGCCCCTTGGGTCCTGTTTAGCGCGGTTCTGTTCCTAAAACTCCCCGGGACTAATCCAGGTGTGCGCGCGCTCACATCATCTGTTCCCGCCAGGAGCCCTTCAGTCGGAAGATGATTATGCTGCCCGCTGGAGAGGAAGTCACCATGGTCACCTGGGAGGAGCTGGAGCAAGCGATCACCGACGGCTGGAAGGCCGCACAAGGGGTGAACACATGGGCAGGGGCTGGGCAGCGGTCTCAGCAGGGCCCCCGGAACCTCTCCCTCTTCACTATTGCACGGTGCTCTATTATGTCGATGTTTGTAATTTATTTCACAGTCTCCTATTATGCATATTTTAGCTGTTTCCCCCCAATTTTGTAACGAAGTGCTCCGTGTGACATTCACAGGAGTGAGTGAACACACTCACAGGGACGTGCATTAGTGACTTGGCCAGCTTTTGGCCAATTGCCTCCCATGGGTGTGGTTTCCATTTAGGCCCCACCAGCTTTGTGCATCTGGGTCCCTCAAAAAGTGTCCCGCAGGGATGCAGATGCAGGCAGGGGGAAGAGAGTGAACCCTTTGGCGCCACCAAGTGGTCACCTGGGTGTGACAAATATTGTCTGGGTACAAAAAATGCTCTGCTGGCCCAAGCCGGTTTGGCTCAGGGGTCCCGGGTTCGATTTTGGCCAAGGGCACGTACCTCGGTTGCAGGCTCGATCCCCGGCCCCGGTCGGCGTTCGAGCAGGAGACAACCAATCAATGTGTCTCTCTCACATCTATGTTTCTCTCTCTCTCTCTCTCCCCCCTCCCTCCCTTCCACTCTCTCTGAAAAACAATGGAAAAAATATCCTCAGGTGAGGATTTAAAAAAAATTAAAATCAAACAAACAAAAACCACCTTGCTAGCCCAGTGGCCCAGTGGTTGAGCATGGACCCATGAACCAAGAGGTCACAGGTTCAATTCTAGGGCAGGGCACCTACCCACAGGAGGTAACCAATTGATGTTTCTCACATTGATCTCTCTCTCCCCCCACCCCTTCCTCTCTCTTTCAAATCAATAAACATACTCACATATCCTCGGGTGAAGATTTAAAAAAATGTCAAATTCTGTCTTTGTGTCCAGCTTAATTTGGGGGACCAGAGAGTATTTTCCCCAAGAGCCTTAAGTTATCCAACTCAGATACCCCAGATTCCCTCCCCTCCAAGTCTTACAGTATTTTTTACTTGTAGTCTCTGCTTTCTTTCTTCCTCTTCAACCAGGGCCTAGAGTCAACACCAGGACTTCTTAGGCGCAAAGGGAAGACTTCCTTACTCTCCCATGATAGTCCAAGTGGAGCCTCCAGTAAGCATCCAAGTGTTGACCAGTCTCTGGATTCTGCTGGTGGTTTCGGCCCAGATCAGACCTTACCAGGAACCAGCAGACCAGGATACCCCTCCGAAGGGGTTCTTAGCATGAAACGAATCAGACCGACCTTTGCTCCTGGGTTTCCTGATAGAGAACGGTACCCAAGGGTCCATGACGAAGTCCGCCTGGCAAAGCCCTATCAACCTCCTGTGTCCCAGTTCAGAATCGAGCCTGATCATCACGGGCCTGAGCCACCAGGCTCAACAAGTCTGAGAAGAGACGAACAAGGTGCATTCCCTGGCCCAGGTCAACAGGAGTTGGCCAGAGACGCACACCATATGGTCCGAGAACCCCATGGGAGCCTGAGCCTCAGCCCAGGTCAAGTCGATGCAAGGCCAGACCAGTATGGAGCAGGGCCACCTGGCCTGGATCAACCCGAGTTGGTACCTCCTAGCATTTACCCACATGGCACAGCCCCCTTCAGCATGAGTCAGCTGGGTATGATGCTGCCTGGAATGGATGAGCAGGGATTGGTACTACCTGGCATGGGCCAGCAGGGTGTGGTGCCACCATGGGTGCCTGGCAGAGATCAGCAAGGATTGGAGCTGCCTGGTGCAGGGCAGCCTGGCATGGTTCCACTTAGCGCATACCAGCCTGGTGTGGGATTTCCTGGCACAGACCAACTTGCTGTGGAACGGCCTGCAGTGGACAAGAGTGGTGTGGGACCCCTTGACATAGGTCAGCATGGATTTGCAATATTTGGCATGGATCAACAAGGATTGGTTGCACCTCTTACAGATCAACAAGGTTTCGTACAGCCCAGTGTAGAAACACCTGGCTTCATACAACCTGGCTCACAACAGCAGGATGGGATCCAGCCTGGTGCGGGTCAGCCTGGCTTGGTCCAACCTGGAATGGACCAGCAAGGTTTGATCCAACCCGGTGCAGGTCAGCCTGGTTTAGTCCAACCTGGTGCAGGTCAGCCCGGTTTGGTCCAACCTGGGATGGATCAGCCTGGTTTAGTCCAACCTGGTGCAGGTCAGCCTGGTTTAGTCCAACCTGGTGCAGGTCAGCCCGGTTTGGTCCAACCTGGGATGGATCAGCCTGGTTTAGTCCAACTTGGTGCAGGTCAGCCTGGTGTGGTCCAACTTGGGATGGATCAGCCTGGTTTAGTCCAACCTGGTGCAGGTCAGCCTGGTTTGGTCCAACCTGGGATGGATCAGCCTGGTTTAGTCCAACCTGGTGCAGGTCAGCCTGGTTTAGTCCAACCTGGAATGGATCAGCGAGGTTTAGTCCAACCTGGTGCAGGTCAGCCTGGTTTGGTCCAACCTGGGATGGATCAGCCTGGTTTGGTCCAACCTGGTGCAGGTCAGCCTGGTTTAGTCCAACCTGGAATGGATCAGCGTGGTTTGGTCCAACCTGGTGCAGGTCAGCCTGGTTTAGTCCAACTTGGAATGGATCAGCGTGGTTTAGTCCAACCTGGTACAGGTCAGCCTGGTTTAGTCCAACCTGGTGCAGGTCAGCCTGGTTTAGTCCAACCTGGAATGGATCAGCCTGGTTTAGTCCAACCTGGAATGGATCAGCGTGGTTTAGTCCAACTTGGTGCAGGTCAACCTGGTTTAGTCCAACCTGGTGCAAGTCAGCCTGGTTTAGTCCAACTTGGTGCAGGTTGGCCTGGTTTAGTCCAACCTGGAATGGATCAGCGAGGTTTAGTCCAACCTGGTGCAGGTCAGCCTGGTTTAGTCCAACCAGGAATGGATCAGGGTGGTTTGGTCCAACCTGGTGCAGGTCAGCCTGGTTTGGCCCAACCTGGTGCAGGTCAGCCTGGTTTGGTCCAACTTGGAGTTGATCAGCGTGGCTTGGTACAGACTGGTACATATCCACCTGGTTTAGTGGCACAGCCAGGTGCATATCCACATAGTTTAGTTCAGTCTGGTGCCTATCCACGTGGTTTGGTCCAGCCTGGTGTGGCAGGTCAGTTTGACTTGGTCCAGCCTGGTCCAGGTCAGCCTGGTTTGGTTCAGCCTGGAGTTGATCAGCATGGTTTGGTACAGCCTGGTGCATATCTGCCTGGTGTAGTACAGCCAGGTGCATATCCCCATAGTTTAGTTCAACCTGGTGCCTATCCGCATGGCTTAGTCCATCCTAGGGCCTATCCTCGTGCTTTGGTCCAACCTGGTGTCCATCCACCTGCTTTCATGCAGCCCGGTACCTATCACCGTGGGTTAGTTCAACCTGGACTAGATCAGTATGGTTCGAGGCCACCTGGTGCTGATCACCGAGGCTTCATGCCGTCAGGCTTCTCACGCCCGTATCAGCATGGCGTGCTTCCTGGAAGAGACCGACATACCCAGGTGTCACCACTCCTGACCAAGCAAGGTTTGATGTCGCCTGCTGTGGATCAACAGGGTTTGGTACCAGCGGAAACTTACCAACAGGGATTGATGCCTCCTGGCACAGACCAGCGTGGTCCAGCGCCATTAAGCACACATGTGGAATCTGCACGCCCAGACCAGATACACCCAAGTGCAGACGCCCGCGGCCTGTATGCTGGGCCCCTGGGCCCACGTGTTGATCACCATGTCCCAGCAAGTTTGGATCCAGACCACCCCAGGATTCATATGCCGATTACCCCAAGCCAAGATTCCACATTTTCCAGGAGCACAGACTCCCTCCACACTCTCGGGCAAGTCTCATTGGAAAGGAGTGATGAGCAGGTTGGAAAACACGACTCGCTGGAGAAAGTGGCTCCCAGCTTCCCCATAGCGGTGGAGACGTTCCGTCTGATGGGAGAGCTCACCGGGCTCTACATGGAGCTAAAGGAGAACATGAAGACCCTAGACGAGGCGAAAGCTGGCCACTCGGACCTGGAGAAGATCCAGTACCTGCTCTCGCTGATGGGTGGGTGCCGCTGGCGGGGAGGGGACCCGCAGGCTTCCTTCTAACTGATTGATCTTGCCCGCCCCGCCCCCCCAGCCGTAACTCCTGGCAGCCAGTCTCCTTCCCGGGCCCCCAAACAGAAAGCCTGTTCTTAGCCACCCTGTGTTCTCCTAGAGCAGAGGAGGGATCGTCTAGCCTGGGCCGTACTGGGTCTGGCCCTGCCAAGGCGGCTGCAGGCGGACTCGAAATTCAATAAATCTGGGAGCTTTTTTCATAGCTAATTTTTTTCTTTCTTTCTAAAGAGTTTAAAATATATATATATATGTATATATATACACACATATATATATATGTCTTTATTGATTTCAGAGAGAGGAAGGGAAAGGAAGAGAGAGAGAGAGAAACATCAATGATGAGAGTCATTGATCGGCTGCCTCCTGCATGCCTCCCAGTGGGGATCGAGCCCGCAACCCGGGCATGTGCCCTGACGGGGAATTGAACTGGGATTTCCTGGATCCTAGGTCAATGCTCAACCTCTGGGCTATGCCAGCTGGGCTTCATAGCTAATTTTTAGGTTGATAATTTCGTATGGCCCATGAATGATGTTATAAATATCCAAGTGGCCCTTGGCAGAAAAAAGGTTCCCCACCCCTGTCCTAGAGCCTTCAGGGTCCAAAAGATGGAATTAAACCAGTGGGAGTGAAGGAGCCTCCGGAGAGGGGGGGAGCAGGTTCTTATGCCTTTGTCAGGCTCTCTGGACAGCAGCTGGGGAAAGTGTTGGGGCAGGGAAACCAATAGCATCGGGTGGGGGTTGGAGGAGAGAATGTTGAACTAAACTCAACCTTTGCCCGCTCTAGGCCCAGGTAATAACTGAGATTTTAGAGTTGGGTGGAAAATGTGGGCCGGTGGTCCCAAAGCCCGGTAGGGTATTAAGCCCTAGGTGGATTTTTTTTGAGGGCTAGGGACACTCCTGACCCCTTTCTTCCCACCCCCTCCCCCCAGCCCTGTGTTCTCTGGGTGGCCTCATTGTGGGGCTGGAAATCTGAGCCTTCCCTTTTCCATAGTCCAAAAGACTATGCCACCAGACCTGCAGGAGCAGCTGAAGACCATAAAGGCCTTGACCAAAGAAGTTCGGCAGGAGAAAGCAAAAGTAAGTGAGGGGCTGGCTGCCCTGCCCCGAGCCAGGCTGGTAATCCCGCCTGCCTGTGTCCTGCTGGGTCACACGGTCCTTTCACTCTCTGTTATCTCACTGGGTCTTCTAAGCCTGTCAGGTGGGAAATGCAGCTCAGACATTACCGTGTTCGTTTCCTGATGGAAAACCTGACGCTCAGAGCTGTGAAGAGTCAGCTGAGCCAACAAGGAGGCCTGTGCTCTTTCCATTGCATGCGACCATTTTCAGTCACACCCGGTCCCCGGAGCCTCGTGTGTGGGACAGTCTGGGGCCAGTGGTCACGGCAAGGGGCTGCTGGGTCTTCAGTTGTCCTCTAAATGCCAACTGTCTACACCCAGTGGGATGGATGGGTGGGTGGATGGATAGATGTCCGGAAAGGACCTTGGCTTTTGTCAGAAGGTTGGATTAGGATTAGGGACTGGGGAGGGGCTCGCTCGGGCTGAAGAGGCACCTTCGGAAGGCAGAGAGCTCCAGCCGGCCTGACCGCCTCTTCCCTGGGGCCCGCAGGTGGACAGGATGCAGAGGATCCTGGAGGGCGAAGTGAGTCTAGAGCTGGGAAAGGAGATGCAAGCTGGCCAGCTGGGCATGCAGCTGAGTCTCCTCAGGTACGTGCCCCTGCCTGGCATCCCCTGTTCTCAGCCAAGGAGCTGATAGCCGGCTTTGGTTCACCCATACCCTGTTGCCCATATCTAGTTCAAGTTGCTGGTGGAAGTTCAAGTTTCTAAAACAGCTCAGCACCAGGACCAAAAAAAAGCTCCTCAGACTCTGTCCCCAGTTGCAGCTGGAAGGGAGTGCGTGCTAGAGCCCCTGAGAGCCCTCTCTCTGCAGGGCCCGACCCACCGGCTAGAAGCACACTGGGCACCCACCTCTGGGACAGGCAGGGCCTTGGGCTCCCTAGCCTGAGCCTGGGGGGGAGGGGAGCCGGCCCAGGGCCATCCTCTACCCCTGCCGGCTGGGGCTCCGCACCGGGGGGCTGGGCCCTGGGGGGCTGGGGGCCAGGCTGTCTCTTATGCTCGCAGAGTCTCTGTGGCCGACATCGAGAAGGAGCTGGCTGAGCTGAGGGAGAGCCAAGAACGGGGCAAGGTCAGCATGGAGCACTCGGTCTCCGAAGCCTCCCTTTACCTGCAGGACCAGGTGAGGCCTCCACATTCAAAGCACAGGGTCCTTCTCAGAGTTGGCTGGCCAAGTGGGGGCAGCCCAGGTTCCTCCCCGTGTGTGTGTGTGTGTGTGTGTGTGTGTGTGTGTGTGTGTGTTG
Organism: Miniopterus schreibersii; assembly: GCF_964146895.1. NCBI lineage: Eukaryota > Metazoa > Chordata > Mammalia > Chiroptera > Miniopteridae > Miniopterus > Miniopterus schreibersii. Next base: position 3,069,287 of record NC_138116.1, read on the forward strand.
GGGGAACTATACCTCAAGGGATCCCTCTCCGGATCCAGAACCAGCTGTGAGGCTGCAGGTGCACAAGGGGAAAGGCCCGTCCACCTGCCATTAAGTCTTTTTCCCTCCCCCTATCTTTTAAAATTAGATAATTTAAGCCCAGCCAGAGTGGCTCAGTTGGTTGTGCACCAAAAGGTTGCCGGTTCAGTTCCCAGTCAGGGCACATACCAGGGTTGTGGGTTCAGTCCCTGGCTGGGGCACATACAGCAGGCAACCAATCCATGTTTCTCTCTCACATATATGTTCCTCTCTCTCCCTCTTCTTTCCTCTCTCTCTCCAATCAATAAAAATATTTTTTGCCCTGGCCAGTGTGGCTCAGTGGTTGAGCATCAACCTAGGATCCAGGAGATCGAGGTTCGGTTCCCAGTCAGGGCACATGCCCGGGTTGTGGGCTCGATCCCCAGTTGGGGGTGTGCAGGAGGCAGCTGATCAATGACTCTCATCATTGATATTCCTCTCTCTCTCCCCCTCTCCCTTCCACTCTCTGAAATCAATAAAGACATATTTAAAAAATATTTTTTTTAAAAGAAAAATAAATGAAATCAGATAATTTACATATCATGAAACTCACCCTTTTAAAGTGAACAGGGCAGTTCTTAGTACATTTACAAAGTTGTGCAGCCATCGTCATAATCAAATTCCAAAGTTCCATCACCCCAGGAAGAGACCCTGGCCCCGGGAGCCGTCCCTCCCTGTCCCTGCCCCCAGCCCCTGGCAGCCGCTCACTGCTCTCCGGCTCCAGGGATCCCCCCAATCTGGACATTTCGCATAAATGGGGTCATGCACTGCGCGGCCCCTCAGCTCTGGCGTCTTTCGCTTTGGCACGATGTTTTCCAGGCCCATTCATATCGCGGCATGGATTCCGTTCATGGTTATGGCTGCGTAATATTCCACTTCATGGCTATAGCACACTTTTTTATCCATTTGTCAGCTGAAGGGCATCTGGGTTGTTTCTGCCTTTCGGCTCTAATGAACATTGATGCTATGAACATTCGTGCCCAAGGTTTTGTGTGGACATATGTTTTCATTTCTCTTGGTCACGTGCCTACAAGTGGACCTGCTGGGTTATGTGGAAACTCGATGGCCGGCGCTTTGAGCGACGGCACCAGCGCGCGGTTTCTCCACACCCTCCCCGGCACCCGTTCCCCTTTTATTTCGTTAGTTATTAAGTGGTAGCCGTCCCAGTGGGCATGAAGCGGGATCTCGTTGTGGTTTTGGCTTGCATTTCCCTAATGGCTAATGATGTTGAGCATCTTTTCATATGATTATTGGCCATTTGAATGTCCTCTCTGGAAAGATGCCTATTCGGATCCTTTGTCCATTTGAAAATCAGGTTGTCTTTTCTGTTGTTGTTGAGGTGTGAGAGTTCTCTATATATTCTGGATACTAGATTCTTGATATGTGATTTGCAAATATTTTCTCCCATTCTGTGGGTTGTCTTTTCACTCTCTTGATAGTGTCTGCTTTTATTTATTTGTTTATTTATTTATTTTTTAAAAAATATTTATCTTTATTGATTTCAGAGAGAGGAAAGGAGAGGGAGAAACATCAGTGATGAGAGAGTCATTGATTGAGCCCACAACCCGGGCATGTGCCCTGATCAGGAATCGAACCCCGATCGCCTGGATCCTAGGTCGATGCTCAACCGCCGAGCCACGCCCGGCCGGGCAATAGTGTCTGCTTTTAAAGCTTGGGTGAAACTCTCCTTGGCCACCCCAGAATGTTCCCAATGAGGAGCTGCTGGACCGGAACCAGCCCTCTGAGTGCTCCCAGGATCAGATAGGAAAACCCACTGAGCCCAGGGGGCTCATGTCAGGGGCCCCTCGATGCTACAGGCCCATTGTGGGCCACTCCCAAGTTTGCTGGGACAGTGGTGTGACCACTTCATGACCCAGAGCCGGTTGTTGTGTGTGTGAGTCACCTGTCATTCCAAAGCCCGTGTCTGAGCTTAGCAGCCTCCAGGTCAGTCCCAGGGCCACCTTTGGGAGTATCCCCCCCCCTGGGTAGCCTGGCCTCCTGGGCAGCATCTTCAAGGTACCACCTTCCACACCCCAGTTCTCCAGCTGCCAGGGCTCCTAGCTTTCCTGAACACACTGCTGCTCTCCTGCTTCCTTCCCAACCCCCAGGGCTGCTGCTTACTCTTCCTGATCCCCCTGAAATGCCTGCAGTTTGGGGAGTGTCTTCCTGTCTTCCAGAGGGAATGAACCCACCTTCTTTAAAAAAAATTTTTTGTATTGATTTTTCAGAGAGAGAGGAAGAGGGAGAGGGGGAAACATCCATGAGACAGAACCATGGATCGGCTGCCTCCTGCACACCCCCTACTGGGAATCGAGCCCGCAACCCGAGGCGTGTGCTCTGACCGGGAATCGAACCGGTGACCTCTCGGTGCACGGGGTGAGGCTCATCCAGCTGAGCTACACTGGCCAGGGCCTCTGACAGGCTCTTCTGGACCCTTCAGAAGAGTGTAGGCTCTTCTGGTTGCGAGCAAGAGCGTCGCACCGAGCTCAGGCAAGAGGGAGCTTGCTTGGCTGTGTGTACACATGCAGGGAGCTGGAGCGAGGGGCAGTCCCAGCCAAGCCACTTCCTGTCTGTCTGTCTGTGTCTGTTCTGGGGTGTACCCATGCCCCCATGTCTCTTTCCTTGTCCACCTCTCTCAAATAGCGTCACATCTCTCTTCCATTCTACTCTGACAGCTTTCGTGTCTCTCACTCATGGTCCAAAGTAGCTGCCCAGGCCCTGCAGTGTCACCCACTTCCATGAGAAGGGGCTTAGGTTGGCCGAGCCTCTCTCTCTGAGCCAGGCAACATGGCACAGGTCTTTGGCCAGTATAGGGACTGGTTGCCTTTGAACTGGGACCAATCATCTGTAGAGACAAATAGGGACCCTGGGAAAGGTCTGGAAACCTTTCTCCTGCGAGGGCTTCACTCAGCATGAATGCCACCCTTTCTGCGAACCCTGGCCGCTGTTTAATGGACAGATGCCGAGCGCCTCCCATGTGCCACACTCTGCGAGGCACTGAGGGTGCTGTGACCGCCCAGGCAGGGCTGGCGATGGGCAGGAAGCGCAGGCCTGTGCCGACGGTGTGGACGGCGCGTGGCCGGGTCTTGCTCACGGCCCTGCACCGGCCTTCTCGCCTGCTCCCAGTTAGACAAGCTCAGGACGATCATCGAGAACATGCTGGCCTCCTCATCCACGCTGCTGTCCATGAGCATGACCCCGCAGAAGGCCCCGGTGGCCTTGTCACCTGGCCAGATCGACCCTGAAGCCACTTGTCCAGCCTGTAGCCTGGACTTAAGCCACCAGGTCAGCACGCTGGTGCAGCGTTACGAGCAGCTGCAGAACATGGTCAACAGCCTGGCGGCCTCCCGGCCCTCCAAGAAAGCCAAGCTCCAGAGCCAGGTGACTCCTGCCGGCCGCCCTCCCTGATAGAGTCCGCAGGGGTTGCTTTTCCATGGTGGAGCCCACAAAAGTTCCTGGTCCTTCCACAGGGTTCCAGCAAGTAGCTGGGGGTGGGGGGCACGGCTGGGGAAGCACAGCTGGCTGGGGGTGCAGCAGTGCCATTCACGTGCCTTGGGGGTGCTGGCCTAGCTTCAGGAATCATCGACTCTCCTTCACGCGTCCTTCAGACGCTTTCCCAGTTCCCCTCCAAAGGGCAGGCTTGCTGGTAGGGTGGCCACAGCCACAAGGCCCTGGGTCCTGCCTCTTAGATACTGGAATTCTGATTCAGCCCAGGACAGGTGGGGAGACTGTAGCCCACAAGCTGACTCTAGGGGCCCACAGGGCAGCACACCACTCCTGAGCCTCAATCACCACTCCTGATTGCCCCACTGGCAGCCCTCGAGGCTGGTCCACGGGGAGGCAGGAGACTGAAGCTCATCAGGGGCAGCAGTGCCCCCGGGGGATGCCCCAGCAGCCTCAGGGATCCTGCCTTTGTCCCTCCTGCTGCAGGACGAGGAGCTGCTGGGCCACGTCCAGAGCTCCATCCTGCAGGTGCAGGGCGACTGCGAGAAGCTCAACATCATCGCCGGCAACCTCATCGAGGACCATCGGCAGAAGCAGAAGGACATCGATGTGAGTGGCCGGCGGGTGGCTGGGCCGGGGCCGGGCGCGGGCGTGGCCTGGCCGCCCGCCCTCCAGCTCCTGGTCCCTACCCTCCGCTGCCCTGGCCTCCCAGGTGCTGTACCAGGGCATCGAGAAGCTGGAGAAGGAGAAGGCCAACAGGGAGCACCTGGAGATGGAGATCGACGTGGTAAGGGCCGGCCACAAGCAGCCTTCCCGCCAGGCGGCCTTGCTGGCCGTTCTTTAAAAGGCCAGGGGTGGAGGGGAGCCCCTGGGGGAGGGGGCTCAGGGGACCCCCCCATGGCTCTCTCCCACTGGGGCGGCCTCCCCTCCTCTCTCTCCGGGCAGAAGGCCGACAAGAGTGCCCTGGCCTCCAAAGTGAGCCGCATCCAGTTTGATGCCACCACGGAACAGCTGAACCACATGATGCAGGAGCTGGTGGCCAAGATGAGCGGGCAGGAGCAGGACTGGCAGAAGATGCTGGACAGACTCCTGACAGAGATGGACAGCAAGGTGAGGGGCTCCAGGGCCCTTGGATTAGGGCCCCACAGACACCCCACCGGCTTTCTTCGAGCTCAGCTGGTTGCCCCCGCCCCCACCCGCAGCTGGACCGCCTGGAGCTGGATCCCGTGAAGCAGCTGCTGGAGGATCGGTGGAAATCCTTGCGACAGCAGCTCAAAGAGCGCTCCCCCCTCTACCAGGCGGACGAGGCAGCCTGCATGCGGAGGTGAGGCCCTGACCGTGGCGGGGGCCAGCACACTCTGCAGGGCCTGGGTGGGCCCCACTGGCCCTCGTGTGCTCCAGGGGAATGGCCGATCCTGCCGGGGACTGCCTCGCAGTAGGAGTGACAGTGTGTTAGAGCTCGGGCCACCTCCTATTACAATGGAAAAAGGGAGGGGCATGGAAGGGAGGCCCCAGCCTCCAAAGTGGAGACACTCCTGGGGCACCTGGATGGCAGGATGCCCGTTACTGGCCGCCAGAGGGCGCCCGAGGCTTACACAGAGCACCCCTCGGGGACAGGGTTAGGACGTGTGGATGCTGGATCTGCATCCCATAGTGGGCGCGTCTGGGAGAGGGTGAGCCCCGGGGAGCAGGGACAGACCAGCCTCCAGTGCCTGGGGCCTGCTGGGTGAGCCGAGCTTCCAGCCCGCCCGGCGATGGGCTCTCCACCCTCCCATCCGGACCCTCTGGGCAGGCCACTCACCCTCCCCGTGTCCCATTCCTCACAGGCAGCTCTTGGCACATTTCCACTGCCTGTCCTGTGACCGTCCCTTGGAGACACCTGTGACTGGACAGTGAGTGCCCGCACCCGGCTCACTCCAGCTGGGCGGCCATAACGGGGCGGGACAGTAGGGCCGTATCTCCTCCGTTCCCTGCCGGCCTTCACCCCCTGTCCTGTCCCTCACGGGGCCACGCCTGTCCGCCAGCACCGTGCCCACCTTGGCCCTCACCCCAGCCCTCGGGTGGCCTGTGGGGAGGGGTTGGTGGGTTTGGACGGCGAATTTCTCACCCTGCAACCCTCCCTTCTGTGTCCCTGCCCAGAATCATCCCCGCGACTCCCGTGGGACAGAGCCTGCCGGGCCACCGCTCCTCCCGCCCCTACACCATCTTCGAGCTGGAGCAGGTCCGGCAGCAGAGCCGCAAGTACGCGGCCGAGTCCCACGCAGGGCTGCTCAGGGAGGCGGAGACAGGTGGCGGGGGCGCCTCCGCACCACCGGGCACTCCTGAGCTGGCGCCGGCTCCGCCCAGGACTGCAACCACCTGCCCTGGGGCTGCGGTGCCGGCCCCCTGACCTCCTCACACCACGTGCGCCAGGGTCCCCGCCGCCCTGGCACTGGGGCGACATCGCTCAGCGAGAGGGGCTCAGTGAATATACCTACGGGAGCTCGGGGCTGTTTCCCGTTCTCTCGGCTCCTGCCCGCCTCCCTGCAGCCTTTCCACCTCCTGAGAATGGGGGTTCAGCGGAAAGGGTGGTTTTCAAACTGCGCTTAGGAGTGTAGGGGTTCCAGGCATGTGGGTCCAGGCCCCCCAGATTAGCTGGAGGGGCTGGGCTTCTCTCTGTGGGGCTCTTAGGCACTGCCCGCCTCAGGAAACCCCTGGCAAGCCTGGACATGGTCCCTTGGGGACTGTGCAAAGGGCTCCTGCCCACCCAGGGTCCTGCTGACCTGGGGGTAGAGAAAGGGGTGGGGTGAGCCGGGCTTCTGCCTGGCTATGGGCTCCGGCCTGTGCCACCACCTCACCTGCCTGTCTGCCCGCACCCGCAGCCTGAAGCTGGGCAGCTCCCCCTTCCAGCGGGCGGACCTGGCGTCCATGGAGCGGAGCGTGGGGCGCCTGCGCACCATGCACTCCAAGATGCTGATGGACATCGAGAAGGTGCAGATCCACTTTGGGGGCTCAGTTAAGGCCAGCAGCCAGATGATCCACGAGCTGCTGCAGGCCCAGTGCCTTGGCTCCCCCTGCTGCAAACGGTAGGACAGCAGGTTGGCACAGATCGCCCCAGGGCAAGGGCCGTGGGAAGGCGCCCACTGCTGGGAAACCCTGACCCGGAGGGAGGGAGGCTGTGTGTGTGTGTGTGTGTGTGTGTGTGTGGTCTGCAGGATGGCCAGCCAGGAGGTTGCTCTGCTCACTTGTGTCCCCCCCCCCCCGTTCTGTCCCTTGCTCCTGCCCTGGCTCCCAGAGACCCCTGAAGACAGCTGCCCCACCTCCCTCTGGCCAGGCCTCACCATAGGTGTCCCAGGCCACACCAGTAACTGTCTTCCTCACAGAAGGACGGATATGTCCGACTACACCTACTCCACGGTGTCCCGGCATTGCGGGGGCAGCCACACCCTCACCTACCCCTACCGCCGCAACCGCCTGCAGCACCTGCCGCAGGGCCTGTACCCCGAGGACATCCAGCTGTCCTCGAAGGTCAGTGCTGCCCGGGGCCACAAGGGAGGCGGGCCCTGCACGACCCCAGGTTCTCAGGTCATCTGGAAAAACTACCCGAGGCCACCTCATCCCACCTCTGCCCTAAGGCAGTTTCTTTTTTCCCTCTTTTTCTTTTTTAAAAATTTACCTTTATTGTTGAAAGCTGAGGCAGTTTCTCAATCAGACCCAGTGAAAGCCTCAGGTTCTTACCCTTTGCTGGGAGAAAATGCCGTCCTGGCCGCCCACCCACCTGGCGCTACAGCCTCCACCAGGGGCCCTGAGAACAGCAGCATCTCCAGCTCCCCTCACCCTGTCCCCCTGTCCCCCTGTCCCCCTGTCCCCCTGTCCCCCTGTCCCCCTGTCCCCCTGCCCCTGGAAGGGTGCCGAAGTCTGGACAGGCCAGCACTGTGCCCAGGCCGGCGTGCAGACAAGACCAGAGGGGAAGCTCTGGGTGCTGTGTGCTAACGGCCCCTCTCCCATCTCCACAGCATCACGAGGTGGATATCTTGGGCTTGGATGGACATATCTACAAGGGACGGATGGATACAAGGCTGCCAGGCATCCCAAGCAAAGACAGTGAGTGTCCCCGTGGCCCAGCCGCCCCTTGGGCTCCTTGCTTGGGTCCCACAGGGTCCATCCAGCTCCTGGTAGGCCAGGCATTTATTGGCCTGGACCCTGGCTGCCTTCCTCTCTACCTCCCTGACTGCAATGTTCAGGTCTCCAAAAGCCCTGGCCACCGTTTGCAGGTGGCAGACAGCTGTCCACTCAGCTAATTAGCTAGCGTGTTATGCCCCACCCTCTCTTGAGGCCAGCTGTGCCCGGCAGCCCTCTCCCCGTCCCCGTGGGCCCCACAGAGCTGGGTCGGTGTCTGAGAGTGGACCTTTCCCTCCACTGTCCCCGTCAGGCTCAGGAAATATCAAGCACAAGGTCAAGCAGTCCCGGTCCCTCACACACCGGCAGCCGTCCCTCTGCGACAGCAGCCAGCTGCCCTCGCGGCCTCAGAGCGCTCAGTTACTGGCTGGCAACACCTCAGGTAGCGTCCCTCGGGCTGGAGCGTCCCGGAGGCCTCGGCACGGCCCCGGGCCTCCTCCCTGCCTCGTGGGCTCCCGTTCCTGCAAATGGCTGGCATGTGCCTAATTTCCCGGGAGTGGAAGGCCTGGGAGCCGAGGGATGGGACGGGAGGCAGAGAGAGCCCCTCGCCCCCGAGTGCTGGATGTATCCCAGGCCTGTGGGGTGGATGCTATTATGAAATGTCCCCATTTCACAGAAGAGGAAATAGGGGCAGGGTCGCAGCCCAAGACTGTCTCCAGGCCCAAGTCCGTCCCCTGCTCACACTTGCTCACAGGCTCTGTGTTGTGGCTGCTGGGCACGGGGCCACCCCCCACCCCAAGAACCCCTCTGTCTGACCCTGTCTGCAGAAGAGCTCTCCTTGCCCCCAGGTCTGGAAGTTCCTAGAATCCTGCTGTCCCCTGAGGGACTAAGTCCTGCCTGGAAATTAGATGGCTAAGGGCCTCCCAGGGATAGGCCACAGGTGGGGGCCAGAGAGGGACACTGGTCTGAAGTCAGGAGGCCAGGTCACTTCCAAGTAACTCTAAGCAAGTCTCTCCCCTCTCCAGGCCTCAGTAACAGGCTTAGAGTTAGGGCCCCACGAGAATCTAAGGAGGTGCCACCCCCTTCCTATAAAAAGTCACGGACCCACAATACTTTGAGACGCTTGCAGGAGGTTCCAGCTCCCCCCGCCCTGGCCCAGGTGCTCTTCACCCCCTCCCAGTTCCAGCTCAGGGAGTGTCCGAGGAAGTGGGAACAGCTGAAGTGTGGGTGGTGGTCACAACACCTGGCCTGTATTGAGGGCCCCTCACCGGCCAGCCCTGTGGAGCTTTACACGTGGGACCAGTTTAGTCTCCAGCCAACATTAGGAGGTCTTGCTTATGCTGAGAAAACCCAGGCACAGGATGGTTAAGGTACTTGCCCAAGGTCATACAGCTAGGAAGCAGCGGCACTGGGATTCAAAGCCAAGCCCTCTGCCTCCAGGTAAGAGGCTGGGAGAGTGGATCAGGGATGGACAGAGCACGGGTCTGTGGCTGTTTTCTTGGGGGCAGTGCACTCCCTTCTCCCTGGCACCCCACCTTCTACTCCAAGCACCCTTGAAATGTCATGGGAGCAGGAGAGGGAGGGCGAGAGGGAAGTCTCAGGGAAAATTCCGGCCCTTGTCTGTGTGGTTATTGCCTAAATAGTCCCTGTACTAATGAGGAAGCATTACCAAAGGGGCAGGCTCTTGCTCGCCGGAGGGCTTGTGTGTTTTTCACTCGGCAGTGATCAAGGAGCTTTGCTTAGGGGCTCCTGTGAGGACTGCACTCCCAGCCCCAGGGCAGGGCCCTCTCCGGTCTGTGTCCCCTCCCAGCCTGGCTAGCAGGGCGCTCTGACTCCCCTGGGCTCTGGGCGAGCTGGCCAGCTGGGCCACTGGTGGGTGTGGGAGCGAGGCAGAGCCACAGCAGTGTCTCCTGCCTTGCAGCAACTCGTCAACAGACAGACAGACCGGTGTCCTCAGAAGGGCGCTTCCCCCAGCCAAATGTGGCCCACCCACCCAGCCCCAGCGAGATGGCCCGGGGGCCGGAGATGCACGGGGATGTGTCTTCTGGGGAGGGTCTGGAGGAGCCCACTCGGGGGCCGAGGTCCTCCACTGCTCACTGAGCAGAACTATAAATAAATGTTCAGGAAGAACCTGGGACTCAAGACTTCTCTGGTCTGGCTCAGGAAGACAGAGTCGGAGGGAGGGCCCCTGGGTGCCTCCTGACTGCTCCCAGGTCCAGGGACAGACCTTCTCTTGGAAAGGCCTGGCTTGTAGCATGAGAATTAGACCACGGCCATCCAGGAGCCATCCTCTGAGGGAGCTGGGGCTCCAGGGACTGGCGGGCGGCATGGGGCCTGCTCACACCTACCAGCTCTCCCCTGACCTCCACCAGACTGGGCTGCTGCCTTCCCTGGCCAGGGCCCTGCCTTCCTGTCTTGAAACTCATGGTGTCCATGAGCATGCTGTACCTTGGAGCGAAGGTGAGGGTGGCAGCTGCCCGCTGCGCTCCTGCTGCTGGCTCAGGGCAAGGCCTAGCTCCTGGCACGGAGCCCGGGAGCACTGCCACCAGCCACCTGGCACGGTTTCTGTTTGAGGTCCTCTTCAGCTTACCCTGCAGAGGGGGGAGGCTCAGATGCAGGGGCTGCCTGGGCTGGGACAATCACCTTCCCTCCTCCTCCTAACCCCAAAAGAGAAGAGTGTGGCCAGAGGCCTGGCCTTGTCCTGCTCCAGCCCACACAGTTCCACTGCTTTTCTCTGCTCGTCCCCAAAAGGCAGGGGTGCTCACTGCCGAGTCCTCGGTGCTACAGATCTTGGCAGGTTGGAGGGGATGGAGGAGCACGTGTGTGCCTGGGCTCAGGCAGGGGTGGCCACTATAAAGGACAAGCCCCCGTCCCCAGTCCCCAGTTGAAGCTCCAGGGACAAAGCAGAGCTGCCCCCTCCCAGAGGACTCTAGTCATTGAAACAATTCTGGGCCTCAGGTCTGTTCTCATTGGCTCCCTTCTCAAAGGTGGGGATCCCCCACGCCCAGTCCCTATCTCCCACCCCCCTGGGAGAGGCCTACTTTAGGGTGTGAGGGGAGGGAGTGACAGAATCGCAAAGGAAAGTGTGGCAGGAAACAGCCCAGAAAAGGGTTTCTCCCTGGTCCCAACCCCGTGGTCAAAGGAGGGGGGCTGGCTAGGGTATCGTGGGAAAGGCAGGTACTCCCTGTGGAGGGGCTTCCCCCTGCTTTCCCCATCTGCCCAGATGCCTTTCATCTTTAAGTAATGACCCAACACTCACGCTAGAGGGCAGGAGGGGCAGCCTGAACCCCTGGGTCCTGGTGGGCACGCCCATATGGGTGCCCTTGCCTCTGCAAGCAGAAGGCAGCCAGGACCAGCCGCTCCTCTGCTCCTGCTCGGGCTCCTGTTTCTCTCACCCTCCCTGAGAAATGTCAGGTCCCTGGCCTAGAATCCAAACTCACCAGCTTGGCAGGGAGAGGCAATGGTAGGGACAGGCCAGCCCTCTGCACCCAGGCCTCCCTCTCACAGGACAAGGAGCGACACTCCCCAAGCAGCCCAGGACAACCAACCCTGCACCTGGGCCATCCACTGGCCCTCACCAGGCTGTGCCCACCGTGGGGGTGAACCCAGCCCAAGTCCCAGCACGACCACCCACAGGCCCAGGGGCTGTCCCTGCCAGCCTGGGAAAGCACAGGTGGGCAGCGTCAGGGGTGAGGGTGGGAGGAGCCTCAGGGGTTTCCTATCAGGAAACAAAACTGAAAGGACAAACCCAGCTTCAAAGGACAGGATCCCGTGCAGGGGTTGGGGGCAGCTGTGCCATCCTACCTTCCCGCAGGGGCAGCCCCACAGCAGGCTTGAGAAGAGAGGCCCTGGAGCAGGTGGCCTGACTCACTAGGCAGGGCCCTTCTCAAGTGTCACTTCACTTTGGGCCTAAACCTTCAGACCTCCCAGTCCCACTGTGGGGCTGGGGCTCATGGAAGAGCCCCAACCCTGGGCCAGACCCAGGCACCAGGGAGCAGACTCCTCTTTAGCCACCTGGCCCAGTCGCACTGGAGAAGCTGAACAAGGACCCCCGCAGGGCCAGGGGGTGCCTCCTGCCTGGCTCTGATGCCTGGAGGTCTCTTAGAAGCCCACACCATCTGGGCTCCCTGACAGCCTTTGTTGACTTTTGGGTCTGGCCACACAACATGCACACGAGCCAGGCTACCCCAGAGGAAGGAGGCCAAGGGCAGGAACAGCAGAGCCGAGAAGGGCCCAGTAGGAAGAGGCCTGGGACTGCCATTAGGCCAGCAGGTGGAAAGAGCAGCCAGGCCCAGCCCACACTGTGGGTGAAGGTGGCGGCCGCAGGACTGAGCCTGCCTGTGATGGGCAACAAAGGCAGGTCAAGAAGGAGAGAGGGTCACAGTAACCAAGGTGGGACCTGTCCCTCCCTCCCCACTCAACTGGACCAACCTGTCCACCAAGCCCTGGTCTGGCCATCCAGACCTTGTCAGAACAGAGCAGCTGCATGGCTGGGGCGCAGGTCCCTGTCCTCACCCCCCCCCCCCCGCCATTTGCCCCTCCCCCCAAGGAGGGACCTTCCCTACCGAGGCAAATAAAGGCACAGCAAACCAGGGAAGTTAGAAAAGTCTCTTTTTTAAGTTTTTAAATTAAAATTTCACCCTGGTGAAATGATTGATTTGGAAACTAAATCCAAAGGCAAGCTCTCTACTCTGGCATCTGCTCGGCCAGAGCATAGCAGGAAGCAAGCCCCAAGTGAGGCAGAGCCTGGGCCTCTGCCCCTTGCTGGCTTTCTAGTCCTAGCCACCAACTTGGGGTGACGATGTCTCATGATGGCAAAGAGGCCCCACACACTGGCCACCAGGCACCTCGGAGCCCCTTCTGCAGTCACAAGTAGGAGTGGGGGTGGCCTTCCTCCCCATTCCAGAAGCACAGCCTTTGAAAGGAGGCAGCAGAACTGTGTGCCTGCAATGTCACACCACCTGCCATGCAACACCTGCCCTGGACTGGGCGGAGGAAGGGGTGCTGCCCCTCCCCTCTGATCCCATACCCCAGGCCAGCCAGCCCCATTCACATACATTAGTTATATTTATATATTTATATATTATAGTTATATATTAAAAACAGAAAAAACTTGCCTGCAGAGAAACTCCTGAAGGACCCAAGTGGCTCAGGAAGTTTACTATCCCCCCCACCCCCCAAAATTCCTTTATAAAATCTTCCAGTGCGATCTTCAGGAAACCCCCACCCGCCCCAGCACCCCCAACCCTGGCCCTCCTGCGTCCCCAGACCCCGGACTGCCCCCAGCTCCAGCCCAGCGCGCGGCGCGTCCAGTCTCATCTCTGGCCATCCACTGTAGCCACGGCTTTCTGCTGGGCACCCCCCTGCTGTGCTCCGGGGGGCCACGTGGGCTGTGGGTGGTGCAGGTGGTGGAAGCTGTGGGCCGTTGGGGAGGAGGGCGGGATCCAGGTGGCCTGGTGGCTGGGTGGGGACGAGGCCCAGAAGGGGCTGAAGTTTGCAGGGGGCGAGCAGGCCACGGCCGTCATGGGGCTGTTGCTGCTCTGCAGGCCCTCCGAGGCGCGAAGCTTGGAGAACATGGCCAGGGCGTCAGGGAAGTTGGGCGGTGTGGCTGGTGTGTTGCTGGGGGTGCACATCTGCTCGGAGAAAACACAGGTGTCGGGAGGGCTGTTCGCTCAGACCCCTGATCCTGAGCCACACTGCGAGGTCCCAGGGAGCCTCCAGGGGGCTCACCCAAGCCGGCCCCTCCTTTATTCCCATTTGCCAGTCCACAAGCAGCTTAAGCAGGACAAAAGCACCCCTCTCCCCCTGAGCCAAAACCAGAGTTATGATGCTTAGGAATGATACCGAGTAGTGTCAGAAATAAATGGTTAATTCCAATTAGCAGCTGAGTGTCAGATTAAAGCGAGGACCAGGGAGCAGCCCAGGACACCGCTTCTCAGCCTCACCCTGGTAAGAGCCCAGCTGGCCCCTCAATAATGTTCCCTCATGTTCCGAGGGGTGCTGGTCAGGGGAGGGCGGCCAGATCCTGGGTCTGTCTCCTGGGTCAACCATGGAGAGGCCAGTGTTGGTTTTCATTCCATGTCAACAAGCCAGCCAGCGTATATCTTACTTCTCACAATGATGCCAGGTCATTTCCATTATCCCCTCTAAACTGCAGGTGGGGAAACTGAGGCCCAGAGCTCAAGTCCCTTGACAAAAGACACACCCACTGAAGGGTACAAGTAGAGAAGATGGTCCGCAGGCCCAAGCTCTAACCTCTACTCAGCCCTGGTCCTTCACACGTACACAGTCAGGTGCAACTTCATGCCTGGGCTCCCCGAGGACAGAAACCCAGGATTTTGATTTCCTGTGTCCCCTGCATCTCCCCCCATGCTGCTCTTGGCCAGAGGCTGGCAGAATCTGTTCAGCCCCCCTCAGCCCTCTTCCTGGGGTCACCACAAATATCCCATCATCTGCTGTCTTCTGCCACTACCCTGGGAGGAGGCTCCCCAAACTCCTCACTATCCCCTGCCATTTCGGATCAGGGAACCACAGCCAGGAAGGGCAGGGGTGGGGTAAGGGATGGGATTGGCACTCTCCCTGTGAATATCAGGGCCTGCAGGCCACCTCAACCCTGCGGGTAGAGGTACCATCCACCCTCACCAGGGGCGTGGGGCAGACAGCAGCCAAGGCCTACACAGATGGGGTTGGTTCTGACCTCCCTTTCCCAGGAAGCCACGGAGTCTATCTTTGAATTTCTCCTAATTTTAGCAACACTGGCCCCTCCCCCAGGCACAGGGTAGGGGAGAAGATTCTAGGACTCTCCACCTGGCAGAGAGGGAGCTTCACAACTCTGCAGTTAAGCCGCAGCCAGAAATGGAGAGGGGGGAACACCCCACCCTGTTAACTGGGCCAGCCCAGTATCAGCAGCTAGGAAGCTCTGACCATTGTCTTCCTGGGGGCAGCCAATGTAAGCCTTGGCCTCACCCAGACCATTTCCCTCCTCCCTCCACTATTCCCGCCTCTACCCTCCACCCCCCACCCCAGAGCTGACTTCTCGGCAGCAGGAAACAATGAATGGGGGGGAGGGAGTGTACAAGCCAATTGCATCACAGCATCGTGACCAACTTCCCCAGTTCACCAAGCAGGCCCGTAGACTGTCTCCTGAAACAGCCATCCCGTGCCCGGCTGCTGTGTGAGCCTGGGCAAGTTCCTGAACCTCTCTGGACCTGTAAAACTAGGGGTTTGAACCAGATGCGCTAAAAACCCCTCCAGCTCTGTGCTTCTGACAACTATGGATGGGGCTTCCCAGCTCTTAAACCATGTCCACTGCACCGTCAAAGTCATACAGTTTCCAACCCATGGGCCTTTCCCCCCCTCTCGGCCCCTCCCAATCCAACCCAAGACCCCCCTCTCTGAGAAGACGCCTCCAACCATGTGAATGTACAGTAATCTACAGGACAACCACTTATCAATTGCTCATGCCCTGGGTCACTTCTGATGTTGCTACTATGCCATTACTGGTCTCTATTGTTTTTATTTAACTTTTTCCTTTGATTTACTGTCTAAGAAAATGACTGGCTCCTCGAAGGCAGGGTGCTCTCCACCAGCCCATGAGGTACTCAATACCTGGTGCTCCGATGGATACACTGATTACAAGGTCTGTTACACAACCCAACACCTGCCTCAAGGGAAGGAAGCTTCAAAAGGATTGCGATGCCTTGGATTGGCAGATAAGGGGCTCCAGGACCTAAAGTGACCTCCAGTCCCAGTTCTCCCCTGGCCTCCCTGCCACAGCAGCACAGAATGGGTGTTCTGGAAGGCCTGGGCCTGGTGGGGCAAGCCAAGGCCCCCTTGAGAGGAGATGGAGGCAGGGTACGCCCAGGCTCACGGTGCAAGGTGGGAGCTAGAGCTTTCCCACGGTCAGGTGCAGGGGTGGGTGAGCCTTAGCAGCCACAACCCCGCAAGCAACAGCTCTCCCGTCATATCCAACCTGTGTTTGTTTTTTGACTTAAATACAGCATGAGCCATTCCAAGAAAAAGCTGGTTAAAAGGCCCAGACAGACCCTTCTCTATTTGTCCTTTGGAACGAGATGAAAACAGGGTGCTAAGGAAAAGACAGGGCAGAGGAATCATTCGCAGCTCCTCCCGGAGGGGGGGCAGCTCTGGAAAAGGGGCCATGGGCAAGGACACCAACTGTCAAAAATGCGCTCCCCAAGCCACAACATCTCGGGGGAGTAATGTTTTACAATCCCTGGGATGGGACAGTCCCTCCTTCCCCAGCAGAGTAATAGGTAACTGGGGGGGGGGGGGGGGGGAGAGACAGAGCATTCAAGTGTCTAAAGTGGAAGGCATGTCCTGATGTCCTGTGCCCCTGGAAAGCACGATACCCCCCGGCCGGCGGCCGGCAGGGCCAAGGCTCAGGCCTGGGGGGGCCGGCGGAGAGAAGCAAGCACCTCCGGGCCCGAACCACTCCTGTTTCCTGCGCTTCTGCGTGTTCCCATCCTGGGATTAAAAGCAAATTCTTGGCATTTTCTTGTCGGAATCCGTATGGGCTCCCTGCTCAGGGTATGTTCTTCTTCCATAAACAGGAAAGAGAGAACATAGCTCTCGGGGTCGAGCCCGGCTCCCGGCCTGGGGGGGGCTGATCTCTTTCCTGCTCCCTGTGGAGCTGGGCTGTTTGGACGGGGGGGGGGGGGCTCCCCGTAAACAGGCGCCCCGGCTCGCGGACCCTCACTCAGGGCCCTCCCTTCCCGGGGCCCCCGGCTCCCCGCCGGCCGGTTCCCCTCGGAGCCCCCCGCCCAGCCCCCGCCGCCCTCGCCTCCCCCTCGCGCCCCGGCCCCGGGCGCACGGCTCCGGGCCGAGCCGCCGCCGCCCGGGAGGCCTGGCGGCCGTCGGGGGAGCCGGCCGGCCGGGCACCGCGCTTTCCTGGAAGACATTTTGGCTCTTTGTTTACATCGCGGCGCTCGCTCCCCGGCAACATGGCTGTCACCGCGGGCGCTGACAGCGGCGCGGCCCGCGCCCCGGGGCCCCCGCCCGCCGCCGGCCCTCCCGCCCGGGCGGCCGCGCTTACCATCTGGTGGTGGTGGTGGCCGTTGGGAATGTTGGTTTCTTGGAAAAACGTGCTCAGGGCGGTCTGCGGACAAACACAGCGGCGGGGAGGCCGTTAACCGGGGCCGGGAGGGGAGCCCACCGGGCGGCCTCCGCAGGGTCCCCGACCCCTCGCTGAGGGAAAGCGGCCGGCCGCGCGCACGGGGAGCGGGCCGCGGGGCCCTGGCGCGGCCGCGGGCCGCCGGACGGGCGATATCAACAGAGCTGCCCCCGCGCCGCCGCCGCCCAGCCCCGGGGCCCGCGCCGGCCGCGCGCGCGGAGGGCCGCACGCACCTCGAACTGCCAGTGGGCCGCCTGCAGCAGCTGCTTCGCCTGGTCGGCGGCACAGCCCGCGGCCAGCACGAACTGGTTGATCATGA
Organism: Miniopterus schreibersii; assembly: GCF_964146895.1. Classification (NCBI taxonomy): domain Eukaryota; kingdom Metazoa; phylum Chordata; class Mammalia; order Chiroptera; family Miniopteridae; genus Miniopterus; species Miniopterus schreibersii. The sequence goes on from NC_138116.1 coordinate 3,086,335, forward strand.
CCTGGTGCCGCAGCTCCTCCATGTTCACCGACATCGCTCCGGCCGCCGCGCAGCCGGGCTCGGCGGCCGCCCTCGGCTCGCGCTCGCCGCCGCCCGCGGCCTCCGGACCCTCGCCGCCCCGCAGCCCGCCGGGCGAGGCTGGTGGTGGTCCCGGCTCCCGCGGCCGCCGACACGCCAACAACGGAGCGGGGCGGGGCCGGGGCCCAACGTTCCGGGGGCCGCGAGCCGCCGCCGCTGATTGGCCCGCGCCGCTCGGCCAGCTCCCGGTTCCGAGCGGACGTTCGGTTCGAATCCCACGGCCCCGCGGACCCGCACTGTTTCCCTTTTTGCTCGGCCGCGCCCATTGGCGGAGGGCCGCGCCGTGGGGCGCCCCGGCATTGGCCGGCCGCTGTGTTTTGGCCCGTCCTGGCTCGTGGTTGGCTACGGCCGGGTGTTGGGGGCGGAGCCGAGCGCGCTGATTGGTGCCCCGTGGGCCTGTTTGAACTCAACTTGAAAACCTAGAGCGCCCGCTGATTGGCCCGGGCCCCTCTGTTTGGTGTTGTAGGCTTGGGGGTGGGGCGGCCAAGTTCATTCATTACTTCATTGAAACCCAACATGCTCAGCTGGAAAAGCAAGACCGTGCCTTTGACTCACTTCCTCTGAAAGATGTGGTCATCTCGAGAAACAGAACGATCAAAATAGAAAGCAGATCGAGGCTCCGCGGCTGCTCAAGTCTCAGCATTGTTTATATTTTTAAATCTTTCAAGCAGCTCTACTTTTTTTTAGCCTTTTATTGAAATATAAGGTACCCCTTTCATGCCTACTTCCAGTCACTATCCCCCCGCCCCCCTAAGGGCCAAGCAGTTTGGTTTTGGGTTTTTTTTTACGTTTTTAGATCAAGACTTTGCTCTCTGAAAACGTAAAGCAATGTTAATGTACACTAAATATAACTGCAAGGGAGTAAATAAGACTTTCTCAGTCACGAATATCCTAAACCCAGAATTTTTTTTCTTAAGTTGATTGACCTAACCGAATATTTAATTTCTACTGTCTTTTTCAAAAACAATAAATGAGTGTTATACAGGTCCTGGCTCTCAATCCTAGCCATTTAAAAACAAACTTTGTTTATGTTGTTCCACCTTCTGGATTAGAATTTGACCTTGAGGGCTGTGTTTGGGAATTGTGGGGGTGGATACAGAACCTGCAGTTTAAGCAGGTGGAGGAAGGGGCAGAGAGGTTAGGAAGCTAATACTACTAGGGATTCACTGTTAGAATGTCTGTTTCTAAAAAAACTTACTTTTAGATCTGAAATACCAATCCCAGAGTATATTTGGAGGCTAAGAAGAAAGAAAGCCAGGGCTCTATTTTGAGTTTGCCTAAAGTGGATTTAACTCTCCATCGAAGGAACCTTAACAATATAAAAATAGAACATAAACAGGGAAAAAGTTACACCCAATGTTTATTACTGATGAAAAACTGCCTCGGGATTTTAATGAGTTTATCCCATTTAGTCTTTTGTTTGTTTGTTTTGTTTGTTTGTTTTGAAGGGACAGGAGTCAGCTTTTTGCCTGCTGAGACCTGTTTCTCTTGCTGTAATTACACTTGACCACCCCAAAGTGTACCTGGGCTCAGACCTGGAGTGTGGCTGGAGAGTCAAGTACAGCTCAAAGCTCTTCCCTTCCGGTAACTGCAAGGTGAAAACAAAAGTGAGCAGCCAACAGCTTACGTTGTCAGGGAGCTCAGGCCATAGCAGCCCTAGAACAAGGAAGTACTGTCATTGCGGGGCTCCAGTTTTCACAAGTACGTACAGGTGCCGAACATGCCAGGGCCATGAGTAGTAAGCTCTACCTGGGCAGAAGCATTTCAGGCTGCAGGAGCCCTTAGATCTTAAGTTAGGAGTTCTCAAGGAAGGCAAGGGGCCTAGAAATGCCAAAATAGCCAAACCTCTTGCCTCCTGGATACCAAGGCAGTCTATCCAGAAGGTTTGTTTAGTGTTTACCATTTGTGGGGCACAGCTATGGGCACCTGGGAGACGCATGGAAGACGAGACCCCCAAGCCAGAGAGACTTGGGTTATGGTTATCTTCTATGGGCATAAGGTCACTCTGGGCCGAGGGATTGGTGGCTGTCAGGCAGAAATGCTTAATCAATAATTTGGCTTCTGGGAATCTGGCCGGGCTTCCCCTCCTCTGGCTAGTTAAGGAAGGCGTTCCTGTCCTGGGAGTGCAGAGAGAATGAATGAGGTCATGTTCTTTGAGGCCTTTGAGCTGCTGGGATGAAAGCAACTCCTCAAGTGCAAGGTATTATTAACCAAAGGTGTTATTATTTTAATCTGCGAGGACAATGTGCGGCAGGTAAAACAGAGCAATAAAAACATGCCCATTGACAACAAATAAAACACAGTAGTGGCCATGGAAGGAACAAAATCCTCATTCCATCAATGTTCTAGGCTACAGAACGAGCCTGGATGCGGCAACTGAGCCGAGGAACAGTCTCACCCACTATTTCCTCAGGGTCCGGATAACAAGGACGTTTGGAATGGAAGTCACTGAGTTGGCCCTGAGACCGGCAACAGTAGCTGGAACCTAACAAACGGCTGCCATTTCCAAGCACTTCCTGTGAGCTATGTGCCTGAGTTTAATGTCAATCAACTCATTTCAGTCCTTGCAGCAACCCAGAGTCCCATCTCAAAGTGAGGCAGTTAAGGCACAAAGGACAGGAGGAGCTTACCCAAGGTCACAGCAAAAAGTAGTGGAGTCGGCATTGCCCCAGTCCAGTTCCAGAACCTTGTGGTTAACCATTACCCCACACTACCTTCCTTAATGCCGTAGTTGTCACCTCAGCGGGGCTCACAAAGGGACACTTTCCAAACAAGAGCTGTCAAGGGCACTGGGATGATTTCTTTTCTTTTTCTTTTTAAAATTTAATTTAACTTTGTTTTGATTATTTGTACTGGGGACGCTTGAAAATGAATGAGCCTCCACCAGGACAAGCGGGCGCTGGCTGTCGTGCGCAATCATGGGGGCGGGGTGGAGAACTGCTAACCCCAACCTCCATCTCTGCGCTGTGCCCGGTACCTATTCCTTTTGATCTTCTCTCTCCTACTCCCCGACCCAAATGGACCCAAGTGTGAGAGGAACTCCAGGGCTCTCGGGTATGGAAGGCCCACCATGTGCAGCTTCCTCGGGAAACTGTGTACCTCTGCACAGCGGCGTGGGCTTGCAACTCCCAACTGGCCTGAGGCTCAGAGAGGGCAAAGGACCTATTCAAGGTCACACAGCCCCTGCCTGATTTATGGTAGCAATATTAGATGATTAAATCAGGTTTGATTGATCCAAGAGCTCATTTCTTCCCTCCCTCTCCCCCTCCCCTCCTCTCCCCTCCCCCTCCTTTCCTTTCCTCCCTCCTTCCTTGAATTCCTATTTTTAGTTTCCCTATTGTTGCTTTAAGATGCCTAGACAAAGGGACAGTGTGGTTTGGAGAAGCAGAGAGATTTTGAGAGAACAAGAGGAAGATGGGAAAGGATCCAAGTGCTAAGATAAGAAGACAAAGGGAAGAGACGCAGCACCCAGGCGCGCTGGGCAGCACTCCCTGAGGTGGCAGCTGGGGTACTGACAGGCAGGATAGCTCCCCACCTTCATGGGCTTCTAACGCTATTACTAGCTTTGTTTGTTTAATGCAATCTAATTTCGTTACTACTTTTCATTGCAAATTTATGCCATTTCTACTACATGGAGGGTTGGGTAGACCTTGGAAACATTCATTTTTTTCTAGTTTTTTTCCTGAAGGTGGCCAGGGGCTTAGTGCAGGAGTGCTCCTTCTACTCCAGACACGTTCCAGTCCTCCCCTGTGATCATTGAGATTTATGTCTATTGAAAATGTGCTATGAACCCAGCTCTGCCCAGTTCTTCTTTTGGATTACCTTAATTACTACAACAACCCAGTGATGTGGAGACTGTGCATATCCTCGATGAAGAAATGAGGAAAGCAGAATCAGAGAGGTTAAGTGACTTGCCCAGTCACTCAGCTAGCTCAGGGTGGAGCTGAGATCCGAACCCAGGAACGTGTCGCTGCTCCCGGCTCTGGTGCTTTTAAATATCACACCCTCCTCTCCAGCCTCACCTACCCCTGAATCCTCCTCCTCCTCTCCGTAGGCGATACCAAGAGAATAGAAAAGCTTGTCTGTGTCATTAGAAGTAGCAGGAAGGTCAAAGAGGGTCCCCTGGGGATGAGTTCCTGCTGGTTTACACCAGATTCCATTTCATCAAATGTCACGTGTCTTACGAGGGACAAAGGCCATACCACTCCCAGCACAGTTAATGGCATTTCCCAAAAGCAGCACTGGTGGCCTATACTCCCTGTCCCGTACCTGTCAGCACAGTGATAAGGTGGCCTCACCTCCAGTTGCAGGTGTGTCTTGTGGTAGGTGAGTCCCTGGCAATCCTTTCGCAGAGACCCCGAGGCCGAGTCTTTGGCGAGAGGAAGAGGCAGCTTTGTAAGGAGGGCCCTGCTTCTCTGGAGTCCTGGAGCGTCGGTTTGGACTCAGGTTCCCAGCCACTTTCTCTCAACCGGACGGGAGCTGATCAGCCTGGAGCTGGGCCTCCCTAGCCCCACCCTTGTGTCCAAAACACAGGAGGCTTGTTGCCGTGGCAGCTGCTAACTTCAAGGTTTGAGGCGCCTTCACACCTGACTGCTTTTTTTTTTTTTTTTTTTAGAAATACATCACACACCAAGAGTTTCTGTACGACCTATGCACAGTTTGAGGAATAGTGAAAAAATCACCCAAGTACCCAACAAAGGACTTAAGTCCAAGACCTTTGAAAACCCTCACATGACCCTCCCCAAATACAGATTCTTTCCTCTCCAGGAAGATTCAGCATCCTTACATTTGTATTAATCATTTCCTCGATTTTCTTTGAAATATAATCCTATATGTGTGCATCTCCAAACAATGCATTGCGGGTGTGATAGATGGATTCCATTGAATAGGTGACTCACCTTTCTGCAGGGTTCATTCCCTCTCTCCACTAACTGTGCTGGGTGAGCTCAGTTCAGCCCCCTTACCAACATGGATCCCTCGAAGCAAGGGCTGGCTCTTCCCTTCCATGACCTTAGACAGCAACTCTGATCCAAGCTAGCAATCCTATGAGGTAGTCATGGAAGGCTCCTTGGAGGAGGGAGACCTGAAGCTGGGAAGGAGTGGAGTAGATAGAAAGGAGAAGGAAGGGGATTTTTGGAAGAAAAAACAGTGGAAGCCAAAGCACAGTTACCTTGAAAGCAAGTTCATAGCATGGCTCATTCAGGCATCTCTTGGGAGACAGTGGGGTGGGGGAGATGCTAAGCTTGGATGGCCAAGGGTTAGAGTTGGCCTGCTCTGGGCAGTAGGGAGAAGAGGCAGTTAGTATCATTTCCTTTAGCCACGAAAAATGGCCCATGCTTTCTAAAGATGATACAGAGACCCCTCAAATTAACCGGGTTAGGCTAAGCCACACTGAGGCGACATGCAACCCTAAAGTCTTACTTTTCACTCATACAAAGTTCTGGGCAACCTGGTGACTCTCAGGAAAAAGCGCCCTCTGGGCAGTGACATAATGAGTTGGCAAAATACAGCCCTGGGGCTGCTGCCCGTTTTGTAAATAAAGTTTTATTGGGACATAGCTATGCTGACTTGTTTGTGTAGTACCTGTGCCTGCTTTCCTGCTACAGCAGAGCTGAGTAGTTGCAACGAGAACCGCAAAGCCTGAAGGGTTTCCTCTCTGGCCCTTTCCACCATCTGGAACATGCCAGCAGGCAAATAAATGCTTAAGCCCAGAAGTAACACACTGTTTACCATTCACCGTCCGGGAGAATCACGCGGCGGCTCCTGACTTCCAGGGGCTGCGGGGCTGACCCTCCGTCCGCACACTCGGGTGGGAGAACATTAGCAGCTTCTAAACAGCAGCCCCCACCGGGCAATGCGATGAACCTACTGTCACCTGCTTATCTCTGACTTGCTTATCTCTGAATCTCAGAGTCATAGAGGGAATTAACATCAGAAGAGCGGAGAGAAATGTTGACCAGGTTTTTGATGAGATGCTTCTCGAGGTTTCAGGAGTCACCACTGTTTGGACCGGGGCTTGGGTGTTGCTAATAAACACGGGCATGTTCCCCATCAAGGGGAAGGACGTCTTTACTGAGAAGGAGAGCGCTGGTTTGTACACAACAGAGTCGGGAAACCACCAGAATGTGCCTTGTCACCAGTGGCATCGGTGCTCACGTGCCCTTGGTCCTCGGAATGGTCAGAGCACATCCCATGTCCTGCCCTCGGGGAGCTTCCAGCCTTGAGCTGCCCCACTGACCAGCCTATATAGATGGAGCCCAGTCATCAGAAGGGACTGTGCAGGAGGCAGGGTGTCTGTCCAGGCCCGAAGGCGGTAGCAAAGGACAGGGTCCACTGAAATGTCTGTGGGGAGGAAGACTATTCATCTGCCTGAGCTCTCAGAATGAGCTTGAGGCTTCAAAGGACTTCCAGAGACAAGAGGAGATGGAGGGACAAGGGCTTGCTGAAAAATGGTCCTAATTCAGATAAGGAGATGCTGTAGAAGGAAGTGGGCAGGGTAGGGAAGGCAGATTACATTTGGAGAGAGGCAAGATAAGGTGGGGGTGGAGAGAAGCCCCATGCATGGCCCTTTACCTCTGGTGCCTCTACAGACAGACGCCCCTCGCTCCCCACCCCCGCTGGCTTGGTGACCAGCAGGCCTGGCACCGGGACAGGTTTTCCCTGTGAAGGATGGTAGGACAGGCAATCTGGCTAAGACCTGAGACTTGGAACTCAGATGGACCTCAGGCAAGGCCCTGCTCCCTGCGCCTTCTTAAGGGAGCTTCGGGTTTCCCATCTGGGAAATGAGAACGACTATAGCACGTATGTCTTAGGGTTGTTTTGAAGATTAAACGAGACGATACCCTTAATTAAAACTGCTTGGATGGAGTCATTGCACACACAAAAATGATTATTCTTCATACTATTTAAATTGTCATTTATTTAGTGAGCACTTACTGTAAGGGAAACACTGGCCCTTCTGGGGAGTTTGAACAAACCTAAGACCAGGGCATACCCTACACTGGCCCTGGGCTGAGTAACTGTCCCCAAGATCCACAGACCATAAGAAAAGAGCTGGCTTTGACCCCTGTTATGTTTGGCTCCAGGGCCTTGTATGTCTTTTGCCTTTGGAGGCTGGGGATAGCCTGCATATAAGTTTCAAATGGGTTCTACAGAAAATCATTCAGTGAGATTGCTGAGAAGGGGAGCCATGCTCTCACGGGAGTCGAAAGGGCGCACGTGGAAGAGTTTTTCATGAGCAGACACGTGAACGGGATGGCTGCATGTGGGGTGCAAGTAGGAGCTTATGGGGGAAGAGAGGAAGGAAAGGGTTCAGGGAGGAAGCATCTGTTTTGCGCAAGTAATAGGGAGCCACTGAAGGTACACGGGCAAGGGAGTAAATGATGACTGCCGCATATCAGGAAAGTTACTCCGAGAGTGATTTTTATTTTATTTTTTATTTTAAAATTTTATTTATTGATTGATTTGAGAGAGCGAGTGGAAGGGAGGGAGAGGGAGAGAGAGACATCAATTTGTTGTTCCACTTATACATTCATTGGTGTGTGCCCTGTCCGGGGATCGAACCTGAAACCTTGGCGTATGGGGACAACGCTCTAACCAACTGAGCTACCCGGCCAGGGCCTGGGAGTGACTTTTAGAATGGATGAGAGGAGAGAGGAAACGACAGTGGAGGCAGGAAAACCAGAGAAGCTAATGGAACTGCCAGACCTCTTTTCATACCCAGATTTCACCTCGGAATATAAAAGATAACAGTATACAGCCAAACACACAATAAACACACACCTTGAGGTGCATTAAAAAGATCCAAGGCTCCCAGCAGTTCACGGAGTGAGCCACAGCGCGAGGAGCACCTGTTTATTACTGTCAGGCTCAATGAGGAGCCTTTGAAGTGTCCTAATGAGGACAGCAGTTATCACTTAACTAGACAAGCAATTAGCTCAGGAGTAACTGTGTCATGGAGAAGGAAGTCGCTGAATTGCTGACGGGCGGTGGACTTCAGCCGGACTCAGACTCTAGTAGGGACACACTACGCGTGTGTATGTGACACTTTTAACCCATTTGCTGAGAACCTGATCTAACCCTTGGTGGCCGGCACTCCTCCTTTCTCTTCGCCCTTCGGTGCCTGCGCTGGGAGGAGGTGGGTGACTCTCTGTCCTCAGCTCGTGTCAGGGGCCTGGGGGGAGGGTGTAGGGAGACTGCGGCTCCGAGAAGCTCTGTTGCTTCCTCTGCCGGCTCGACCACGGTTATAACTTCCACGCAAGGGCCCGTGACTGTGTGTCCGTCCTGCATTCGTGTCAGGTTTCTGAGCTTTGCCCTGGAGTTGGTTTCTCCTCCTATACTGGCTCTGGAAGACGGCTGATGCCGAAAAAGAAGGAAACCAAACCAGCGGCCCCGCTTTCCCAAAACAAGGCCCAGGGCCTGGAGCCGGGATCCCGGGGCTCTGAACCAGGCTGCCGCTCACACGGCCTCGGGCAAGTCCCTTCCCTTCTCTGAGCGGAGGCTGCCTCGTCTGTCTGGAGAGGGGCGCTGGACGGGTGGCCCCGTAGGCTTCTTCCAGATCTGCAGCTCCAGCCGGGACACCCAGGGAGAGGGAACAGAATTCGCCCTCCTGTCCTTTCCCATGGTCTAAGGAACCGCAGCTGCGTGCTGGCGGGAGCGGTGCAAGGGCTGTCACCGGGCCGCCTCTTCCTCGGGCAGCAGGAGGGAGATGCTGGGCCGTCTGCCCGCCTGCTGTGTTTACCCAGGAGGGCGGAGAGGGGGCCAGTGGGTACCGGCCCGCAATGTTCGTGGGTGCGTTCACGCGGCTTTATCATGCAGAGCGTGGGGCTGAGCTCAAAACCCAGGGCGGAGCGGAATGAAAGAAGACGGAAGCGACTGTCAGGATGGAAAGGAGCGGACGGGGCCTGGTACTTGCTAGGAATGATCTGGAACTAAATGAAGGCGAAGAGAACGGCCTGGTTCTTTAACCGAGCCCATGAGCAGGAGTTAGGCGCCGCACCTGCCTGAGGAGAGCGAGCGCCCGCGTCAAGGTTACGCTGCTCCCCGGGGCCAGGCCACGCAGGGCAGTGTCAACGCTGTCTTTCACTGGGGTCTTGAAAAGTAGATTAAGAAGCTGCAGACCCAGCCGAAGTTTGTAGCTGTTCGAACAGTTCTCCTTTGTTAAGGGCACACAGCTGAGGAGGGAATTAACAGCGAGGAATTCACATTTGGCAAGAAGCAAAATACAGAAGCCCGGTTGCGGGTTTCCTAAAAGACAAGGTCATTCTCCTCAGCGGGACCCGAAGTTGCCAGAGGAACCATGTGCAGGGTCCCAAAGCATGTAGGAGCCGGCTCCTCTGTCGGCGTCAGCCTGGCCCACGGATCTGAGCAGGATGCGAAATTCCCTGCTGGTGGTTTTAGCTTTAATCCGCTGAAACCACGGGCCTGAGAGGGGGATTAGGGCCTGAGAGAGGCCGTGGGTTGCTGGTTGGGCCCCTTCTTTTGGAGACACCCTGTGCTTACTCCAGAACAGGCAGGGCTCCAATCTTCCTACCCCCTTGCGAGGGCAGAATGGCCACGCAAACAGCCAAGAAGGGGCCTGGCTTGCTCCCCCAGTCCCGGGGCGTCCCCTGCCCGCCGCCTCGTGAATGCCGGGCTACAGACCCAGGCAGCGGCGGTCGGCGTGGCACCTGCAGGCTCCTCCCTGCTACAGGGATCTGCGCGAAGCGCTGAAGTGCGTGGATGTGTTCCAAAGGTGAGCAGAAACCAGGACAGCCCAAGTGAACAAAATTAAATGCCCGAAGGGATGAGCTGACCTGGAAATGGCTCGTCCATGTGCTTCCCCCGCATGTTTCTCTTTGTCCCTTAGACCCACGGTTGAGAAGGGCTCGGAGCTGATTAACTAGGGGGCTTTTGCCTCCCTGCCTTCTGTGGATGCTTAGCCACCCCCTCCCCCCCTCCCCCCCTTAACGCAGGCTGCTCTGCTGGGATCCTCCCAAGGGCTGCGTTCTCAGCATTGGACGGGACGGCACGGGATGCTGTGAGGCTGTTTGCTCAATGGACGCGTGGTATTTGCATGTAATTTCCCTGTGCACGCAGTGCTACCCTCCCCAGGCCGCTTATTCAAATTAAAAGCATTTTTATAGTTCTCTCCACGGCAGTCACTGCTGGGTTATTTCGCTCTTGTCTGTACCATCTTCTCCCTCAGGCCTTCTCCCTGGCCCAGGCCTCCAGCAAGGGAGCCAAGTGGCGCCAAAGAAGGACCAGAGAGGAATGTGGGACTGGCAGCCCGGAGGGACTGCTCCAAGGGCTTGGCTGCTGATCTGCTCTTTGCCCTGGACACTGGCTGAAGTTCTCTTTTCCCAAACTGTAACACTGTGATTACATTGTGGGAAATGGGCCTCTAACTCAATTAGTTCACAGAAAGTCTCTTAGATCTAGAATTTTCTCTGAACTATCCCCTATGCCTTTCTCTTCCACCTCACGACCCTAGGCAGCTGGCTATCGCTTTCCTTTGTTTGTTTTTCACTGAGTCTTGATTCAATTATTGCTTGGCTATTTACAGACTGATACTGCATACTCAGACCTGAGTCCGAAGGTACACAGGCTTAGGGTGCTGATTTGTCCAACTCAAAACTCAGTGCTTTTACCCTGCCTCAGTGTTTTCAACTATAAAATGGGGGTGTTACTAGCACGTACTTCATAGCGTCGTGGTGAGGGATGCATGCTTTAGTATGTGTAGAGCTTTAAAAATAAGGCCTGTTTGCCCTGGCTGGTGTGGCTCAGTTGGTTGGGCATCGCCCCGTGAACCGAAAGGCTGCCGGTTCAATTCCCAGTCAGGGCATGTGCCTGGGTTATGCGGGAGGAGGCAGCCGAGTGATGTTTCAGTCTCACATCATGTCTCTCTCTCCCTCTCCCTTCTTCTCTCTCTAAAAATCAATAAAAATAATTTAAAAAAAAATAGGGCCTGGCATATAGTGTTGGATAAATATCCACTAATGGTACTGTGCTATGCCATGTTTTTCTTTACTGTCCCAAGCATTGATTCATGACTCATTCGTGGGAACAGAAACCTAGTTATAGGCTTGGGGGGGCTATTAGCCAAGATGGGGAATGAACCCTTTTCCCAGGCTCACAGCTGACTGAAGTGGGGTCAGAACAGATCCTTGGGAGCAACAAGACAGAGCTGCCAGCCCTGGCTGGGTTGCTCAGTTGGTTAGAGCGTTGTCCTTATACCCTAAGGTTTCGGGTTCAATCCTCGGTCAGGGCACATACAAGATTCAACCAATGAATGCATAAATAAAAGGAACAACAAATCGATGTTTCTCTCTCTCTCTTTAAAAATCAATCAATCAATAAATAAAGACTGAGCTGCCTGATTGGGCCACATCCCTGCCTGGCTCTGGCTGGGAAGAAGAAACCCTCAGACACAATAAACCCCTACAGGGGATGGCGCTCCCTTTACGAAATGCTGAGGGCAGGACAAACGGAGGCCTCTGAACCGAGCCCGGGGTTATGGGGTAACAGTTCGCTCTGTGATGTGCTGAAGGCCTATTTTGAAGCGGTTCTAGACTCTTCATGACTTGTAGTTCACCTTTACCCAGTAATTACAGGTAGGACCTGCTTGTGGTGAAAGGTGGATCAAGGTATGTCTGAAAGCCTTCTAGTGGTTAGGGCCAGGGGCGGGAGGGAGGTCTCTGAGCTCTGCCAGGTAGCTCTGGTGCCTGGGGGGAGGCTGCCATCAGCTTGTCTGAGCCAGGGGCTTGCCCTGCAGCTCAGTCTCCTCAGTGTCAGTCAATTTAAATGACCAGCAATAGCCTGGGCCGATTTGGCTCAGTGGTTAGAGCATCGGCCTGCGGACTGAAGGGTCCGGGGTTCGATTCTGGCCAAGGGCATATACCTCAGTTGCAGGTTCCCTCTGGCCCTAGTCCAGGCATGTGCTCGCGGCAACCAATTGATGTCTCTCTCTCTCTCCCACTCTCTCTGAAAAGCAATGGGGAAAAAATATCCTCGGGTGAGAATTAAAAAAAAAAATAACTAAGTAAAGGGCCAGAGATATCTTCCTGCCATCCAGGGACCTTGGAGAAAACCAAGGCAACTGGGCTTAGGTACGTTCAGCTCCAGGTTCTGTTGGCTACTCTTGAAAAGAGGGGTGATGGAAAATGCAAAATGTTATCAGGCAAAGGCGAGAGTCTACACAGCGGCCTTCCAAACCCACTCCAAACCCTGATGAGTTGTGAAATCACGTTCTAGCAGCTGAAATTTTTGCTGATCAGTCCACCCTCTCAGAAAAAAACCAAAACACCAGACCCACAGATAAAAGGTTTCAAACACAGGTAGGTGTCTGTAATTAAGCTCTGGGATGACGTCTCCTGTCTGTCCAGCTCCCCGCTGTTCGGCGTGTGTTTGTATCACGAGGAGCCCCCGTTCTGCCTGCGTGGCCCTGGCTTGACTGACGGATCCAGGCCTCTCCAAAGTTTCCAGAAGGTGCACTCGGAGGTCATCGACTGTCCTGCTCTCATCTGGGGCTGGCGCTCCCCTAGGTTCAGGGCCGCCCGCACTGGCCCCGGGCCCCATGGACAGCGTCTGTAGAGCTGGGAGACGGGACTGGCCGAGCACTTGGGGTGGAGGCGACCACGGGGGGGGGGGTGAGATGGCCACGCCGCGTGACCCTCCGTGGGCCCTCTGTGCGGGTCCTGGCCATCGGCCTTGCGGATGTCGCGTGGGGGCTGCAGAGGGCTCCCTCCGGGGGGGATGCCCGGGCCGCCTCGGGTTTAGGGGACAATGGGGGCCTCGCGCGCCACGCGGTAACCTGAGCCGGCCGGGCGGGCTCCGTGGGGCCACGCGCCCTCCGCCCGGGCCCCGCCCCGCCCCCGCGAGCCCCGCCGCGCTCCGCCGCATCCCGCAGCCCATTGGCTGGCGCCGCGCGGCCGCTCCCGCCCCGCCGCGCCATTGGCCGTGGCCGCCGCGGTCCCCGCGCGGAGCCGCCGCTGACATCACGCGGCCCGAGGCGGCGGCGCCCCCGGCCCAGCCGCAGCCCCCCTGGCCCCGGCGGCGCGGCGTGCGCGGGGCGGAGGATGGTGCGCGGCGCGCCCGGGGCCCCCCGCCGCCAGAGCCGCAGCGCCGAGGCCCAGGCCGAGGCCCCGCCGGCCGCCCCGGGCAGGCGACCCCCGCTCCGGGCGCGGGGCGAGCGGCCGCGCTGAGCCGCCCAGGGAGGCGCGCGCAGCGGCCATGGGCGCCCTGACCAGCCGGCAGCACGCGGGCGTGGAGGAGGTGGACATCCCGTCCAATTCCGTGTACCGCTACCCGCCCAAGTCCGGTGAGGGCGGGCGGGGCGCCCGGCTGGGAGGAGGGCGGGCGCTGCGGGGCGGGGCCCGGGGGTCCGGGGACCGCGCCGCTGCGGGGCGGTCTTGGAGGGCGCGCGGGGGGCGCGCGGGGGCCTGGGCGGCGTCGCCTTGGTGAGCGGCCTGCGCTCAGGCTGCCCCGCGACGGAGACGTGCGCCCCGGGGACTGCGGCTCCCGACGGGCGGGGTGCCCAGGGCGCAGCGCCAGGTCCCCTTCCACGCCGCCCGGGACCCCGTTTCCCTTGGGGAGCTGAGCGCTAGGGGAGGCGAGCTCGGCATCCAGAACAGGCACCTGTGCTAGGTGCCGGCCCTGGCCCAGGCACCCAGGCCCCGGGGAGGGGCAGGCGCGGGCTGGGTTTCTCGGGGGAACTGCCCGCATCCGCTGCTGGGAGATGGGGGAGGCGGGACCTGCGCGTGCGGTGCGGATGCGGTTCAGGAGGCCGTCGGGAGGGGAGAGAGGTGTTAACAGAGATGTTTGGGCATCGAGGTCTCAGTCACCCCCGCTGTCCCTTTGCCAGAGTCGCAGGGGAGCCTGGGTTTGGGAATGGGCATCGCTCTGGGAAAGGGCGCAGGTATTTACAATGGGTAGGGGCGCTGTGTTTGTTTTCAGGATCATTCAGATTTAGACAAATGTCAGCGGCCTCTGGGTTGCGGCACAGGCATTGGAGAGAGAGGAGGATTTTGACAGCCAAGGAGAGGGGCTCGCGAGGAGGTTGAGCGCCGGCCAGCTCTGAGCTGTTGGTGCCTGACGACCAGACCCCCTGCTCTTTTTCATTGCTCTTTGCAAGACTTCAGGGGACCCATGACTACCGCCTTCCCTTTGGCTTAGGCCCTGATGAGGCTTTCGGTGATTTTGGAGAGGTGTCAGAATTGGGCAGTGGAATAAAAGGCCTGCTAATGAGATGAGCCTGTTTCCCAGCAGTGCGCGCAGTTGGTGCCAGGCGAGAGCAGGGGCCAGACAGTGAACCTGCGCCCCTGCAGAGCGGCTGCCGGTGCTGCGTTTCTCACCACTTTTGTGCCAAAGAAGGAATCCTTGCAGAGATGAATGTGCTCCAGGGCTGTTTTAGAACAGCCTGAGATAAAACTGTGGCTCATTCGCGTGGTAATCAAGCTCTGGCTAATTGCGAGGATATGAAACCGGTGCTAAAGGATGCGTGCGTTTTGCTTTTTAATAGATGACTCTAAGCACAAGTACTTGTGAATTTTTTTTTTTCTTTCTGAAACCACTTAGCTTTTATTGATCCGGGGATGAAGCGTGTTTTGCTGAGCTTGGAGTTTTCAGTCGAGTTTGCTGCTGCAGAGCATCCAGGCCTCCTTCACATTGTGGGAATTAGGGTAGGTCATTCCCTGGGAGGATATTGATATAAGTCTGAATCTTGGATGATGGTAATGATAGGACAGTGGACCAAACGAAAACTTTTTGTAGTCAACACACTATGGTTTTAAACAATCCTTTCCACGCTACCTGTGAATTCTAATCATTGAAGTAACAGAAGGTATGGTGGGAGTTTGTTTCTCTATAGCATTTCATAGCATTTCTGCATTGGCATAGGAAGCTATTTATATAGCACTATTCTGCATTTGGTTTGGTCTTTGTCATATTTTCTTTTTAATTTTATTGAGAGAGAGAGAGAGAGAGAAACGTAGATGTTAGAGAGAAACATTGATTGGCTGCCTCTCATATGCACCCCAATGAGAGATCGAACCTGCAATCTTTCGGTGTATGGGGCGATGCTCCAACCGACTGAGCCACACTGGCCAGGGTAGATCTTTGTCATTTTTGAGTTAGAAGCTATACATGCTATTCAATCCTTCTCTGAGATCTTTGCCTCTTTTTTCTTTTTTTTTAATGTCTTTATTGATTTCAGAGAGAGGAAGGGAGAAGGAGAGAGAGAGAGGAGAAATATCAATGATGAGAGAGTCATTGATGAGCTGCCTTCTGCACGCCCCCTACTGGGGATGGAGCCCCCAACCCAGGCCTATGCCCTGACCGGGAATCAAACCTTGATCTCCTGGATCCTAGGGCGATGCTTAACTGCTGAGCCACGCCCGGCCAGGCAATACATTTAATACCAGAAAAAAACAAAATGTCACTCTGTTCAATGATGAGGTCATGGAGATTGACAGTTCAAGTGCTACTAGTACTCTTTAAAACATTTAAAAGGAGGTCATTCTGTTACTTTGGAAAATTCCGGTGACTTTTCCTTGTTTGTACTTTTACTTCATTGAGAGCAGACCGATTGCTTTCACTTCTTGATTTTGTCTTAAGATCTAGGCCCTTTGATTTCCTTGTATCGTGGTGGTTGTGCTGTTTTGTGCTTTAGCATCTCCTGTCTCTTTCTCTTTATTACATACATGCACATTGCTGAGCACCTGCTGTATGTCATGCCTTGCGTTGTGGGCCAGTATATGGATTCTGATCCTGTAGCCCAGTGACTTTGATGCCTCTGGCGAGCAGCAGGACAGAAGCCCTAAAATCCACTTTGTCATTGATGATGTGGGGCACAGAGGGAGTATTAACAACACAAGCTATTTGGTGGTTGTATGAGTCAGGACTCTCCAGAGCATTGGAATATATATATATATGTGTGTGTGTGTGTGTGTGTGTATATACATATATATATATGATTTATTGGCTCTTGTGATTGTGGGAGCTGGCCGGCAGGCTAGCAACTCAGACATCAGTTGACATTGTAGTCTTGAGTCTCATATCTGTAGGGCAGGCTGGCAGCCTGGAGAGTCAGGCAGGATTTCTATGTTACAGCCTTGAGGCAGAATTCCTTCTCCAGGCAACCTCAGTTTTTGCTCATAAGGCCTTGAACTGATTGGATAAAACCCACCCACATTATCAAGAGGTTACCTCTTTTACTTAAAATCAATTGATTATAGATATCGGTCACATCTGCAGTTACCCTCACAGCAACTAGACTAGTGTTTCCCCTGGGCTAGCACCATAGCCTAGCCAAGTTGACACATAAAATTTAACAGAGTGGCTTCCACTTTAATTATTATTACTAAGCTTGAATTTTTAGTTGCCAAAAGAGTGCTTGTACTATGAACATATATTTTTAAAAACAAAAAGTTACAGTCTTTAAAAATCATTATTTAAAAATGATGCTTCTTCCAAAATTTCAGAGCTTATCATCTAGTGTCAGAAGCAGAATGCATGCATGCAGAGATAAATAAGAATACAGAATGTACCATGACCAAACGGGATCTATCCCAGGAATGCAAGATTGGTTCAATATCAGAAAAGTCAATCAATATTAATACCTGCTATATTAGTAGAATAAAGGGGGGGGGACCTGCTGTATTAGTAGAATAAAGGGGGGGGGGACACACATGAGCATCTCAATAGATGCAGACAAAACATTTGACAAAAGCCAATACCCATCAGTGATAAAAATGAAAAAATTCCACACCAAAATGCGTACACAAATGTTTATTCATAGCAGCATTACTCACCATAGCTAAAAGATGGAAATAACCCAAAAGCCCATCAACTGATGAATGAAACAACTGAGAAAGAAAATGTAGTAAATCCACACAATGGAATATTATTAGGCAATAAAAAGAGATGAAATGTTGACATTTGCTAAAACATGGATGAGCCTTGAAAACACTAATGCTAAGTCAAAGAAGACAGATGTATATATTGTATAATTCCTTTTACAGGAAATGTTCAGAAGAGGCAAATCCACAGAAACAGAAAGTAGATTACTGACTGCCAGTGGTGGGGGAAGGGGAAATGAGGAGTGACTGCTAATGGGATTCTTTTTAGGGTAATGAAAATGTTCTAGAATTAGATAGTGGGCATTAGTTACATAACTCTGTGAATATCCTAAAAATCCATTGGATTATACCCTTTAAATAGGTGCTTGTATGGTACGTGCATTATATTTCAATCAAGTTGATTTAAAAATGGACCATCGACCTAAATACAAGAGCTAAAACTATAAAACCACTACAAGAAAATAGAGGAAATACTTATTTGATTCAGATTGGGCAAAGAGGTCTTTGATACAACACCAAAAACATAATCCATAAAAGAAAAAAAACACTGATAAATTGGATTTCTTCAAAAATGAAAATGTTTCTGCTTCAAAAGACAATAGTAAGAAGATGAAAAGACAAACCATCGTCTGAAAGAAAATGTTTACAAATCACATAAAGAATTTGTATCCAGCCTGGCCGGCGTGGCTTAGTGGTTCAGCATCAACCTATGAACCAGGAGGTCACAGTTCGATTCCCTCTCAGGGCACATTCCTGGATTTCAGGCTTGGTCCCCAGTGGGGGGCATGCAGGAGGCAGCTGGTCAATGATTCTCTCTCATCATTGATGTTTCTCTCTCTCTCTTCCTCTTCCTTCCTCTCTCTCAAACCAATTAAGAAAAAACATATTTTAAAAAATAATTTTAAAAAATCTTTTTCTTTTTTTTAATATATCTTTATTGATTTCAGAGAGAGGAAAGGAGAGGGAGAGAGAGAGATAGAAACATCAATGATGAGAGAGTCATTGATCGGCTGCAGCCCACAACCCGGGCATGTGCCCTGACTGGGAACCCTAATCGCCTGGATCCTAGGTCGACACTTAACCACTGAGCCACGCCCAGCCGGGCTAAAAAATCTTAAAAAAAAAAAAAAAAGTAACAACCCTTGGTATGGATCTTTGTTCTAAGTAGCTTAATAAGGTAAATTCAAAAAAAAAAAAAAAAAAAGATCCTGCCGCCTTAAGGGGAGTTCTGGTGCCAGCTCTTAAGATAAAATGCTCTTTATTCCATCTCCTTCCAGAAGAAAAGGTTATTCATTGAGTTTCAGGCAAAGATTGGGTGTCCAGATGGAACGATAGGGCAGGTGGTTAAAGATCAGGAGTGAAACTCCAAGGAAAGATGAAGACAAAGCTTTGGAAGTCAAGTGCAAGAAAGGAGAAGCCAACATGTACTAATTGCCCACGGGGCCTAGCCAGCTACATAGGTGTTCATCCCAACAATAAGTCTTTTTTGAAAGCGTGATTTTGTGTGTGTTTTTAATCTCTGTTTTACAAATAAAGAAACCAAAGCTCAAAAATGTTAAATAATTTGTTCTAGGTCACCCTGCTGGGAGACAGTAACATCAGCATCAGACCCAGCTCTGTCCTAAGTCAAGGCCTTTGCTTTGATTCTATGAGGGAGGGAGAAAGGGAGGGGGAAGGAGGGAGGGAGGGGGGAGAAAGGAAGGAGAAAGGGAGAAAGGGGGAGAAAGGGGGAGAAGGGAGGGGAAAGGAGAGAGGGAGGGGGAGGGGAGAGGATGAGAGGACTGGGGAGAGGATTGCGTTCTAAGAGACATGTCCACATTCATGACCTGGGTGAAAAAATGGAGCAAGTGAGAGGTAGGAAGAGAGTCAGACTGAAAGAGGTTTCAGAAGCCAAGGGGCAGAGAGCCCCAGAAATAGAGTTGAGGTCTTCCTGGAGTTCCTAAGGTGCATGGAGTGTGAGAAGAGACCGTTGGCCTGGTCGGTGTTCCAGAGAACAGTTTCAGTGGAGTGGTGGGAACAATTGTAAAGATTTGAGGAGTTACTGGATGTGGGGTGGGAGCAGAGAGAGGAGGAGGGATGGATGGATGGATGGATGGATGGATGGGTGGATGGATGGATGGATGGGTGGAAGGATGGGTGATGGATGGATGGAAGGAGGGATGGGTGGTGGAGGGATGGGGGATGGAGGGATGGGGGATGGATAGATGGAGGGATGGGTGATGGATTGGGGATAGATGGATGGGGGATGGATGGGTGGAGGGATGGGGGATGGAGGGATGGGGGATGGAGGGATGGGGGATGGATTGGGGATAGATGGATGGGGGATGGATGGGTGGAGGGATGGAGGATGGAGGGATGGGTGGTGGATGGATGGAGGGATGGGGGATGGATGGGTGGAGGGATGGGCAAGAGGGTGGACATTAAGGCATGGGAGATGGAATTGTTTTTTGTGTTTTTTTTAAGCTGGGGAGAGAGTGTGCTTGTGTGACGAGGCGAGTGAAAAGCCAGCGGAGAGGAACAGAAACGTTAGGGAAGGATGGCTGTGGAGGCCTGCAGGAGGTCGAGGCGGCTGGGAGTGAGAGCTCAGGTGAAGACGCCCTTGGACTGGGGGAGGGGGGATAACTTCCTGAGACGGGGAGAGTATGGATAGAAACAGGGGCGTTGTGAGGGGTTGAACTTCCGTGGTGGAGGGTTCGGAGGGAGCCCCACGAGGACGAAGGAAGGTAATAGGGGGGCGACGTTTACTAACAGCATTTACTGAGTAGTATTCATGACTTGGGTGATTCATCCATTAATGTAAACTCCGTAACTTTTCTGGTTTCACCTCATGTATAATAAATACGTGATTTCTCACGTATAGAAAATATATTTTACTAAGCGTCGGCTGTAAATCGCTTAGATGCCGTGAGATGGCTGCTTCCACTTGCGGCACCTCCCGCTCTATAAATAATGCACTTGGAAAGTAGGGCTCGCAAGTTCTGGACGTAAATAATTGATAGTCGAGCTTTCCTGCCCGACGGCTTGCGCAGTGGCATCTCCTGCAGGTGACTGCTCCTTGCGCTTTAAGCTGTCGGGTCCCCCACGCGCCTCCGTCTGGGCTGCGGCCGCTCTCGGCTCTCGAAGAATCTCTTCTGGCCTGTTGTTTAATTAAGGAGCCGCCTCGCTTTGTGGGGAGCGATTTCATCCTTGTTGTTTTGTCTAAAAAACATTTCTAGACTAAAGCTTCATGCGTAGAAAATCCAAAAATTGACAGCTTGGTTGTTTTCCTGTTAGGATTTTCGTCTTCCTTCCTGTGGCTTCTACACGGGCTGGGCTGAAAGGGTCCAGTCTCATTTTTTTTCAGAGTTTGCTGTGAACCTTCAATGAAAAGAGACACTGATTTAGGGAGTGAAATCCGTATCCCAGCTGATGTTGCTCGCACGGGAGCCTGGGGCGTTTCATAGTTGCTCCGTATTAACCCGAGAACTGGGGTGAATGGGAGCAGTGGTGAGGTGCGTGGTCGTGTGAGTCCTTCACTTTGGAGAGCTTACCTTCGTGGGGGAATTAGGTTGTAGAAATCTGGGTTACGAGGCGTTTCTTTAATTGTCAGAGCTGGAAAGCATTCCCTGACAGAGCCTGCAGTGTCACCTGCGCCTCCGGTGGTGACAGGTGACTGTCATCACATGCTGGCACTCCCTGGCACAGTTCCGGATCTGTCTGGATGAAGCTTGTGGGGATTCTGCCCCCTGACTGCTGGCTGCATCCAGGTGCTGTAGTGTGGGGCAAAGAGGGCCGTGCCACGCCTGACGCCACGCGGCCTTGGCCACGGCCACGGCCACGGCTAATGAATTTGAGGCTCACGGTGTGCGTGCGTGTGTCTTTCTTTCATGGCACTAAACTGTTGTCCGGTTAAACTCCATAATCCGTGTAGTAATTGCTAGGCAAAGTCAGGGCCAGCTGTAGTATTTTAATTCGTATTTTCCTATTAAACAATCATTTGAAGCACATATGAAAATTGAAGAGCTTTGTAGAGGGTTGTACACGTGGTGTCGGGGGCTCTGAGACTCGGTGTTCGGGTAGGAGCTGCCTTATGAAAATCTAGGCAAAGGACTGTATGTGTCTGTATGTACGCTGATCTCCGTGGTTAAGATTCCTGACTGCGCGAAGGACAGAGAATAGCCACCTGGAGTGTAAGCGGAAAAATCAGGGACAAAATACACACATACGTTCACTGATGTGCCTCATGGGGCCTTCTCGTGGTTGGGCCGATGGTATTAGAGACAGGTCGCGGCAGAGATTCAGTTAAGAATGCTGGAGGGGAAAACAGCGATCTGGTTTATGTCTCCTAGCTTGGCTTCTCGCCGCTTCGAGTTTGCTTATTTATTCCATGCCATTGTGCAGACCCAGAGAAGGACGGCCCCCTGGGCTTAGCAATTGCTGTTTGTTGGGAGCTAACATTTTTTCGAATCTGCGCCTTCGCTTGGGTGAGTCGGCCTGGCTTCATTTGCTCTTTCTGTGTCGCCCTCTCCAGGAAGCTATTTTGCCAGCCACTTCATTATGGGAGGAGAGAAGTTCGACTCCGCTCACCCCGAAGGCTACCTGTTCGGAGAGAACAGCGACCTGAACTTCCTGGGGAACAGACCCGTCGCGGTATGGCTGCCATCCGTCTCCGCCGGGGCTAAGCGGCCACTGCCAGCCGTCGCTGGCCCCGCAGTGTCTGTAGCTTGGTCTGAGTTGAGAGGGGTCCCGGGAGGCAGACGGCGGCCTGTCTGGCGGAGCTGGGGCCTCTGGCACTAGATGCTGAGCCGAGGGTAAGGCCGTCTCCCAAAAGCCAGCTCTCCGGGGGCTTCAGCCCTCCGCCTAAATGCCAGCTCTGCAGACAGCCCTTGCCCAGCCCGCCAGCTTGCCCTCTCCTAGCTTTATTTCCTTCTTCAGGGCGCTTAATACCATATAAACTTATTTCTCTGTCTCCCCCCCTGTTTACTATCTGCCTCCCCCTTTAGAAAGTGAGTTTCGTAGGGCAAGGACTATTCTGACTGTTGCATCGCAGCACCTAGGCCGAAGCCTGGCCCGTATTGATAGCCCTTCATAAAGAATAAAGATTTCTTGAATGAATGGTGGAGGGTTGCCCTTGGCGTCTGAGTTGATGTCAGGCTCTGTCTCTCTCGGTCCCTTCAGCTCATTCCGTAAACGTGCTCGGAGCGCACTGTCTGCACCCAGCATGCAGCTTGGGGATAATAGCTGCCCTGGGGCTGTTGAGCGGCTAAGGAAGGTCCCATGGACTTTGGACATTATTTCTAATCCTCCTAGAGACCCACCTGTCCGAGGAGTTGTTATTAATCCCGTTTTGTGAGCTGAGCGAGAGAACTGAGGTTCTGGGAGATGAAGAATGATCGTAGCAGCATCGACGAAGGGCATACTCCATGCCGGGCGCTGTTCTAAGGTTTCACGTAACGTTCCCAATGCCCTGGCTGGCTTGGCTCAGTGGTTGGAGTGTCAGCCCGCAGACTGAGGGGTCCCGGGTTCGATTGTGGCCAAGGGCACATACCTGCGTTGCAGACTCTATGCCGGCCCCAGTCGGGGTGCCGGGAGGAAACTAATCGATGTGTTTCTCTCACAGTGATGTTTCTCTCTCTCTCTCTCTCTCTCCCTTCCACTCTCTCCGAAAAGCAATGGAAAAAATCCTCTAGTGAGGATTAAACAAAAAAAAAAAAGGTTCCCAAACTCACATCAGTAGGTCTGCCAGGCCACAGAGCAATAACCTTTCTTCCCACTGCTTCTCGTTGCTTAAATATCCTGCCTTCCTGTCTCTTAGAAACCCCCGTTTAGTCCGGCAGACAAAAACGTATGAGCAGGAAATGTTTAAACGGCAAGAAAGGTCCAAAGTGAAGGATTCTGTAGGGATGGGAGTGAGAGAGAAGCAGGCGAGGGCCCTTGCCCCGGTGCTGGTGCTGGTGCTGGTGCTGAGAAGAGGTGGCCGGCGGTCTGTCAGCAGAGGGGTGGGGGAGGCGCTTTCCAGGAGTGAGGTGCCGCCTGCAGGCCTAGAAGCATTCACGTTTTTTGTTGACCCAGCAAACATTTACTGAGCAACTACTATGTGCCAGGTACTGTGATAGGCGCTGGGGCTACAAGGCTGAAGTGAGCAAATAAGGAAACCGGTCTGGCGGGAGTGGACATCTCCTCTGATGGCGAAAGGCGATTGGAAAGGTAGGCGGGCTCCGTGACCCGGAGGTTTCTGACTCTCTCCTGTAGTCACGGAGAGTATTAAGGATTCAGAGGCGGGTACATGACCTGGAGAAATTTGTTTTTCCAGGACGATGAATGTGGTGATGGGCTTCCCATCTTGAGCTGTAGTTCAAAAACAATTTTGTTGGTGGTGGTTTTACCGTTTTCGTCTGGCGTGGTCCCTCTTTTAATCCCGAGTCCAGCAGCACTTCTCAAAATGCCAAGTCCTTCAGCTTCAGGTGCAGTTCCACCGGCTGTGACTTGCCAGACGTGCGCTCCGGTTTTGCTGCGATGACCTTGGCAGTTGGAGGAGAAAGATCTGCCCTTCGTGACTGAGCCGGGCGTTTCTCTCCCGGGCTGAAGCCAGCTCACGCTGGAGCGCGGCCCCTCCTCTGCATGGACTCGCCCTTCGCATCAGTTTTGTCTTTTGTCTTTCCTCGTGTCTGGTGTCAGAATAGTTTTTTGTTGGTTGGTTTGTTTTTCACATTTTTGACCTTTCTGGGCCGTAAAGATGAGGTTGGAGCACATCAGTGCTCCGTTAGGCTCGGCTGAGGCCCATGCTGCTGACGGGCTTTCCCAGAGTCCCGCCGTCGCCATGGTCACCCCTGTCCCCGAGCCCGCGGCGGGCTGGACGGGCGGCCTTGACCTCACATCTGAATCTTTGCCGCACCCGGAGCGTCAACACGGGCCTTTCTGCTGTTGTTTTTGGTAGTAATCCTTACCGTATCCTTCGCGGCGCGCAGAGCAAATGTTTTTTTTCTCCAAAATTTCGCGTTAAGAAAGCAAATCAGAAATTGGTAGCTACCAAGCAGTCACGGGAGCGTCAAGTACAGCTTAGGGAATATAGTCAATAACGTTGTAGTAACTGTACGGCGCCAGGTGGGGACCGGACATATGGGGGGAACGCTTCGTAAAGTATTAAGCATATGATCGTCTGACGACTGTGCTGTACACTTGAAACCAATACAGAATAATATGGAGTGTCGGCTGTGATTGAGAAATAAAATTTAAAAAAAGAAAGGAAGCAAATCAGACAACTTTGCACAGGTGGCTAGAAGTATAGACTGAACGTAGCCCACTTTCCCTTCCCTTCCCCGCCCCTGTGCTATTTAATAACAATCAGAGCTGACATTTATGAGGCGCTCACTGTTTGCCAGGCCTGGGTGCTCTAGGCTGTCCAGACACGTTGTCCTCCACCCTGATGAGGAAGGTTCTCGCTTGACAGATGAGGAACACAAGGCACAGAGAGTTTAGACGAAGGTTCCGGAGCCTGCGAGCGCCTGTGTCAGGATTTGAACTCGCCGTCCAGCCTCAGAGCCATTTCTGCCGTCAGGTCAGGTGGCCTCGGGACCTCTGCCCACCTCCCGCCTGTGAGCCCCTGCACCTGCTGGGGTGTGGCGAGGGGTCTAAAAGTAGACCGAGTGGCAACGACATGTTCTCCTGGAGTCTTTCTTGAGAGCTCTGCTGGTGTGTAATTCCATCCGCCCGCCTCGCCCCTGGGTTTGCGTCCCTGCGCATCATGCCTGGTTAGGGAGGGGGCCCAGTGATTGAGCAGCGAGTGGCCTGAGTCCGCGGGACCTGACGGCTACTCTCTAGTAACACATCTCCGGTGTCCGGGCCCGGGCGTCGGGTTGCAGAGGAAAGAGAGCAGCCTTTTAAAGCTGCCCGGCCGCTCGAGGCAGGAGCGTGAAGACGGGGGTTGACGTAAATTGTTATATAAAACAGAAATGACATGGACTTCCTGGCCTGTGGGACTTGTGGTCTTCCCTGGCGTTCCTGAACGATCAGACCAAACAGAGGATCGTTCGATGGACCGTCGCTCCGCCTGTAGTTTATACCGGAGCGGTACTGAGCTGCTGCTTAAGAGAATCCATGAAAGTCAAATTTATCGTCTCCCGGGTCAGATTTAAAGAACTAGAGTAGCCCTGGCGGGCGTGGCTCAGCGGTAGAGAGTCAGCCCATGCACCAAAAGGTCTCTGGTTCGATTCCCGGCCAGGGCACGTGCCCGGGTTGTGGGTTCGATCCCCAGCAGAGGGGCGTGCAGGAGGCAGCCGATCCATGACTCTTATCACTGATGTTTCTCTCTCTTTCCCTCTCTCTGAAATCAATAAAAACATATCTAAAAAAATAACGGAATGCCAGTTTACGTGTGTCTGTGCATTTGTATTTACGGGTGCATAAAAGCACGTAAGAGAACGATGCATTTGAATGTGTTGCAGTGGTAACCCTTGGGGGTACGTCGTCACAGTCACCTATATGTTGTTTGAATTTTCCCCATTGAACATGGTTTCATTTTTTAATTAAAAGCATTTTAATTTTCTTAGAGCATAGAGAAGGGACTGCTGCTGAGCAGAGGAAGGAAGGGGGTCTAGGAGAATATAAAGAAGTAGGAAAATCAAGGAAGTTCCTAAAATTATGGGTGTGATTTTTTTGGGTGAACTACAGGAAGGGCGTGTGGCCCGCTGAGGAATGGGGCGAGGTGGCCCGGCCGGGCAAGCGCTGGATCGCGCACGGATGTGCCTGCTTTTTCAGTATCTTGGGGAAGATAGTGTGAAACTACTGCCTAGATTTTTTTTTTTTTTAAATACAAAAAGCACCACCCGAGTTCGCTCCTTCTTCAGCTGCAGGGCTGCGTTGGCTGAGCTCGCGAGTGGGATGTGTGACAGACCCGCCGCCCTGCTTTGGGAGGGAGACGGGGATCGTGGTTGTATCTGTCTGGTGTGTAGACTTCAGGGTCTAATTTTGTGGATTAAAGTGATAGAAAGGGGTTGCCCCGTAACCTGAAATTATGACGAAGGAAAGAGTCTCGGGAAGAAGCTGGGGAGAGACGAGCGAGCAGCAGCAGAGCGTTTCTTAGTAGCCGGTCCCCTAGCGGGTTACCTTCCCTGAGAATTTCAGGACCAGTTCGGAGCGTAAACTACGCGCTGGGAGAAGGCGGAGGCGGGGGAGGAGGGGAGGAAGGAGCTGCGCCGCCTCCGTTTTTACCTTAGTTTGGTTTCTTTAATTATCATTAGGCGATGCCCAGCATTGCTCTCCCATTCCACAAATCGCTGATTGATTGACTCATTCAGTCATTCCTTCATTTCCCTGAGCAAGACAAAAGGCCTTTCCTGCTTGAAGGAACTTTTCCCAGAGCCAGAGGCCTGAGCCCGTGGGAGGAGGGGCTGACGGTCCCGAGGCAGCGGGCGAGGGAGGTCTGTGCGCTGCGGGCCAGGCGGCACAGCTGAAGGGGAGGGGAGGGTCCAGAGGGGGGGGCGCAGGGAGAGCTGCGGAGGCGGAGCCAGGACGCCACCGAGGGCCCGGGTGCCTTTCTGCGAGCCTTGGACTTCTGTCCCGTAGGCATGGGAATCACAGATGGATTTAAGACTGGGAGTCGCCTGGCCGGCGTGGCTCGGTCGGTGGTTGAGCATCGACCTATGATCTAGGAGATCGGGGTTCGATTCCCAGTCAGCGCACAGGCCCGGGTTGCGGGCTCGATCCCCAGTGTGTGGCGGGCAGGAGGCAGCCGATCAATGATTCTCTCATCATTGATGTTTCTGTCTCTCTCTTCCTCTCCTTCCCTCTCTCTGAAATCAATAAAGATATATATATTTTTTATTAAAAAAAAAAAAAAAAAGACTGAGCACCATGCCCAGCTGGTATGGCTCAGTGGTTGAATGTCAACCCACTGGTTGCTGGTTCGATTCCCGGTCAGGGCACATGCCCAGGTGTGTAGGAGGCAGCCAATCGATGTTTCTCTCTCGCCGCTGTTTGTATCTCTCCCTTCCTCACTCTCTAAAATAAAGAAAAAAAATCAATAAAAACATATTTTTAAAAAAAGACTGGGAGTCGTATCATACACATTTTGAAAGATCAGTCCGACCGCAGTGTAGAAAATGAATTAGAGCACCGTAAGAACAGATAAGGGAGAACCAGTTGTCCCAGTGAGACTCAATGGAAATCTGGTCGGGGGCAGTAGGAATGAAGAGGAGGGGGGTCTGGTATGTGAGGCTGGTGCCCGGTTGGCAGCCAGTATAAGGGGCAGAGACTGGCTTTATAATTATAGATCTCCGTGGCCTTCCCGAGGGACACGGCCAGCTCGTGGGCTTTCTGTTGTATGTGGCAGACCCATGCCTGCTCCTCTGAGCCCTTTCACTTTCCAAAGACGGCCGTGCCCATTCTGGAAACATGTCGTGTGGCCCACGGCTTCTCCAAGCTCCCGAGAGGCCCCCTCCCCTGGCACATGTGAGACCCAGTGCCCTTGTCAAGGTGGTAACTCTGCGTCATGAGAGGATGTCCCCATGGCAACAGGCTCTTTCTCCACTGGCTTTATACTCCACACCCCGTGACCAGCACCCTCAGGACCCACGCCACACACACCGCCTGCTCCTGTCAGTGTGTGTGTTGGCCTGGCCCACGGCATCTTGGCACAATACCCCCTCCTCTCTCGGCAGGCCCCGCAGCCCCAGCTGAGTGATACAGAGATTTGACCCCAATTTTGGTCTGAAGGCCAGGAGGGAAGAAGTGCCCAGGTCCTTTGTAGGGCAAGCTTTGTCTTCAGGCACAGGATAGCCGTCCCTCTGTCCTGCAGGGAGGGGGGTCACCACTTTGAGGCCCAGGGAATCTGGGGTTTGTGGTTCTCAGGTAATCTACACAGGCCCACCCATCCTGAGCCTTTGACTTCACGCCTTCCCCGTCAGGGCCCTGACTTTGGCCTCGGAGACTTGCCTGGGCTGCGAATTTTAGTTCTGCCACTCCTTAAAAATTAGGTCCCGTGCGTGCAGGAGGTAACTGTCCTTAAATGTTCCCGAAGGAGGTTGGCTGACTGTCACACGTGGCTTTAAATGGCTGATGGCTGCATATGAAAGTTTTATTCATTTTCCATGAGCTCTCTCTTTTTTTCCTATGTTTCTTTCAATGAACTCTTTTTAAAAAATTATTTATTGATTTTAGAGAGAGGAAGAAAGAGAGAGGAGAGAAACACTGACTTGATGTTCCAGTTATTTATGCATTTATTGGTTGATTCCTGTCTGTGCCCTGACTGGGGATCGACCCTACAATCAGTGAACTCTCAGTAACAGCCGCCCAGTTCCACAGTCCTGATTGTGACCATTTCTCCCGCACCTCCTGCACCGGGGACAGTCCGCCTGCCACATGTCACACTATTACAGCGCGCCAGGGACCACGGCCTGGTGACGGCACTCACTGCCCTCTGGCTGGTGGGTGACCTGCCCCCAGAATCCCACCCGCGGAGTCTACCTCCTGGGGCATCTCCCGGGACCGGCGGGATTCGGTCGGGCTCTCTGGGAGCAAACCTGAGCTGAGAGCTCGGTGACAGCCCTCGATCGAAGGGGCACTGTCCAGAGAGGGGATGACGGAAGCCGGACAGGGCAGGGGGTTGAAACTGAGCAACAGCGCGGCCTGGTCCCTCGGTCCAGCTTTGGGGGACAACTTGTACCAAAGTCTCGTATCTGTAGGTTGGGGCCAGCCTGCGGTGCACCCCCTCGGTGAGTCACTGGCTGTCGGGCCCTGCGGTGTGGCGATGGAGGAACAGGCACTGTCACGGACCAGGTGGCTCTGGTTCCTCTTTCCCGGGGAAGGGGCAGCCACCGGCTGTGTGTGGCCAAGGTCCTCGGTGCCTGGGGGATGCGAGCACAGGCCCGGAGGGTAGGGTGGGGCCCCCCCACAGGACTGCACACCCCGTGCACGCTTCTGCCCTTGCCTGGTCATCTAGGTGTTTCTTGGAGGTCATTCTCAGTCCACTTACACAGGTCTGGCGGCTTGTCCCTTTCAAACGTGAGGTTCACAGGTACAGCATCTCCCTGCGTGTGGCCACGGTGTGCTCGTTGCCGTGGGGCATGTGCTCCCGTGTGAGTCCGCCCCAGCCTGTCCCCGGGTTGTGCCGGCATCGGGGGGCTGCTGTCCTGGGCGCGTTAGCTGCTGTGGATGGTGCGCATGGCCGTGGGCGGGTGGCCGGTCAGCGCGGCTTCTGCTCAGCGGCCCTCAGCCCGAGCGGTGCCCCCGGCTCCCCGCACGACACGCGCCCTTTCTCTCAGACCTGTGCTTTTTTCCACTGGGGGGTCACGTGTTTGTTAGACCACCAGGGTCGACAGACAGGAGGTGAGCCTGCTTTACTCCCGCTTTGCTCCGGCCAGTGTGCCCATGAACTGAGACCCTCCGAGAGCCCTCCGGTCACTGCGGTGGGATTTATGCGTCTCCATGGGGTCTGCTGCCCAAGAGGCTAAATTCCAGTAGAGCGCGTGTGGGGTTCGCAGGAAACCCGCGGGGTCATAGCAAAGGGAGACCCCCCCCCCCCCCCCGCTGCATTTACTCCCCGAGCTCTGGTATCATAGGTAAGAGCCACTTATCTAATGCTGGTGTTTCACTAAACATTCTTGCATCCAACTATCAGATTGGCATACGGGTAGAATTCTTTAAAGAAGATAATATTATCCTTGGTGACGATCACATCACCACTGATAGCCTGTATTTTTATGGCCCTGTATGATTTTGAAAACATTTTTTATTTGATTTTTAAAAATTTATCTTTATTGTTGAAAGTATTACAGATGTCCCCCTTTTGTTCCCCCGTTGATCCCCTCCCCCCCGCATCTGCAACCCCCCCCCAGGCCTTCACCACACTACTGTCTGTGTCCGTGGGT
This sequence comes from Miniopterus schreibersii, assembly GCF_964146895.1. Taxonomy (NCBI): domain Eukaryota; kingdom Metazoa; phylum Chordata; class Mammalia; order Chiroptera; family Miniopteridae; genus Miniopterus; species Miniopterus schreibersii. The sequence goes on from NC_138116.1 coordinate 3,116,093, forward strand.
TATGCACATATGCATAGAAGTTCTCTGATTAATCTCTCCCCACCCACTCCCCACCCCACCTTCCCACTGAGATCCCTCAGTCTGTTCCATGCTTCTAGGTCTCTGGATCTATTTTGTTCCTCAGTCTACTTTGTTTATTAGATTCCACATAGGAGTGAGATCATGTAAAACTGAACCAGGTAGAATCGGAAAACCTGAGTAGGCCAATAACAACTGATGGAATCGAAGCAGAAATTAAAAAACTCCCAGCCAACCAAAGCCCTGGTCCAGGCGGCCTCACAGGGGAGCCTTCTAATTCTTTCGGTTGTAGGGTTAGATGGTTTACTAAAAATTCTTCTTGCTTTTTGAGGGAGGCCTGTGGTGCCGTGAACTTCCCTCTCAGGACTGCTTTCGCTGTGTCCCATAGATTTGGGGTGGTTGTGTGTCATTTTCATTTGTTCCCAGGAAGTTTTTGATTTCTTTCTTGATCTTATTAAGGTAACTCACTCATTGTTTAATAACATGCTACTTGGCCTCCGTGTGATTTTAATCACCCCACCAGATAGACAAGGGCGGCCGGTTCCATTTCACAGATGAGGAGCCCGCTGCCCGGGCCGCATCTCAGGGAGCGCCAGAGCCGAGGCGAGCGCCTGGGTCTTCCAGCTCCTGGCTGCCTCCTGCACGCCCCCCACTGGGGATCGAGCCCACAACCCGGGCGCGTGACCTGACCGAGAATCGAACCGGTGACCTCCTGGTGCATGGGACAAGTCTCAACCAACTGAGCCAAGCTGGCCGGGCTGTTTTCCAGTTACTTTGTGAGCATTAATTGTGCCACCCTGCCATGTAGCCTGAAGGACAAATGTTTAAAATTCCAAGTGTCACCGCAGGCATGAGCTGTCCTCACCCGAAGATCTTATCCCCCCGTTCCGTTTGCAGATACCCACTTGTGTCTTCCACTGCGCCGGCCTCATCACTCTGGGCCACACAAACACGGCTCCCATGTGGATTTTGCCCCCAAGCTCGGTCTCACAGGAAGCCCTGACCTGCACACACAGGGAGAAGACATCAAAGGGACCTTATGACATAAGTTTGCTGACTTGGAAAGTGCCACTAAACGTTTGAACTTCTGGGGTGTTGAATGTCCTGTTTCTTCACAGACCGGCACACAGAGAACTCTGCGGTGTTCGGCAGTGAAACTAAAGCACATGTTGTAGGAATTTCCTCGAAATTTCTTTGAAACGTCCTGAGACCCGGGGTGCACGCTCTCACCTCAGTTTCCTGTTGTGCAGCCCGTCTTACGGGAAACTGTACTTACTGGTGCTGCATTTCAAAGAAAAACCTGGTTAACTTTTTCATCTTTTAAAGAGCTGCATAGTGACCTTGAATCGTAATGAAACTGTTCTACAAAAGCCTCTAGAAGTCAAAGGGTTTGGGGCCCGTTGGCTTGACAGGTGGGCACAGATCACTGTTTCATTCTCAAACGGTCTTGCCAGGCCCATCGACTAAAAGAGTAGCCCTGATTATTATAGAAATTAATCAGACGTAGGCCTTCTTTTTATTATTAATTATTTTAATCCTCACTTGAGGATATTTTTTGTTGACTTTTAGAGAGAGAGTGGGAGGGAGGGAGGAAGGGGGAAGAGAGAGAGACAGAGAAACATCAGTTGGTCGCCTCCCGCAGGCAGGGCAGGCAGCCCAGGTCCTCACCCTTGGCTAGGAATCGAACCTGAGACCCTTCAGTGTGAGGGCCAACCCTCTAACCACTGAGCCATGCCAGCCAGGGCCCCTTTTGGTGTTTTAGCTCTTCAGTACCTGCTCAACCAGTTCCTTATATTGAATTCTGTCCATGAAAACAACTGGTGTGGTTTCTGTTTCCTCGGCTGGACCCTGAATAATAATACAGCCTTTCATCTCACCAGCGATGAGGTAGCTGTCCCGTAAGCCTGTTTTGCAGGTAAGGAAGCGGATGCCTGTGAGGGTACAAAAATTTGCCTGAAATCACATAAGAGCTGAGACCCACACCTTCCTTTTTTTTTTGAAAAGGATGTTTTATTGATTTCAGAGAGAGGAATGGAGAAGGGGAGACGGTGAGAGAGAAACATCGATCGGCTGCCTCCTGCACGCCCCTGACTGGGGACCGAGCCTACCACCGGGGCATGTGCCCTGTCCTGGAATCGAATCGTGCGTGACCTCCTGGTTCATAGGTCCATGTTCAACCACTGAGCCACACCAGCCAGACTGAACTTATTTTTCAAAAGTTATTTTATACTTCCGGAAGGGCTGCAAAGATAGCGGAGAATTCCCATACACCCTTCACCCGGACACCTTACGTGACCACAGTATGTTGATCCACACTAAAAATCGGCAGAGGTGCATTACCGTTTACAAAAACTGTTATTGGGACTCCACCCATTTTCCCACTCAGGGCACTTTTGAGTCCCAGGATCTGCCCGGGGCACCGCGTTACCTTCGGTTGTCATGTCTCCTCCAGTCCGTGACAGTTTCTCGGGTTGTTCTTACTTTTCACGACCTTGGCGGTGTTGAGGTGTACCGGTCAGGTATCTGTTTGGGTTTTCTGATATTTCCTCGTGATCAGAGCAGGGTGGTGATGGATTTGGGGGAAGAAGCCACAAGGGAAGCGCCCTTGAGGTCCATCATGGCTTATTACTTGTTCCTGGGGATGGCGACCTTGGTTGCTTGGTCAGGGTGGTGTCTGTCAGGTTTACCCACGGCAGACCTTCCTTTTCCATAATTTATTTGTTAGACTAAGCCAGTCACTGAATCCTCTCGCTGAACTTTGACTTCCTGCCTGATTCCGGGGCTCTGCTTTCTCAGCAGATCATTAACTAGGATCTCTGTGTTCACAGACCCGGAGCCGGCCCGGCAGTGCTGGAGATACGGCCGTGCTCCTGTCCGCTGCTCCGCCTTTGCTTCCTCCTGTGTTCAGACTTGGCACTTGGCTGTTTTCAGTCTCAGAAAGCTGATGGTTAATGCTCAGACACCTATTTATTCTTAATGAACGAGATCGCCTCTGACAAGCCCCGGAAGATGACCCGAGCCCGGCAGGTTTAGCTCAGTGGGTTGGGTGTCGTCCCAGGCACCGAGAGGTCACCACTTTGATTCCCGGTCAGGGCCCGTGCCCCGGCCTCAGGCTCGATCCCCAGCCGGGGACATGCAGGAGGCAGCCGATCGATGTTTCTCTCTCATCAATGTTCCTCTCCCCCTCCCCTTCCCTCCCCCTCTCCCTCTCCCTTTCTTTCTCTCTCTTAAAAAAAAAAAATCAAAAAAAAGACGACCCAGGGACTTGGTAGCAGGCAGGAAATCAGTAAAAAGAGGAAGAGCCATTCAGAGGCAGCTGCTGAGAGCAGGGAAATTGCAGGACGTGGCTCAGGGATGGAGACTTACAGGGATGGACCGAGGGGCGGCCGGTGACAGACATGGAGGGCGGCCGAGGTCTCAGGTAGGAGGCCAGGGAAGGGACTGGGATGGAACACAAGGCGAGAGAGCCGCCAGTGACATGAATCAGCCTCGGAGCTGGACTCTGAGCATGACACATTGTGGATATTTGTATCCTGTCTCTGAGATTCGCCATCTGGAATATAAAAGTTCTAGTATGCCTCTTTGGGGAAAATATATATATATATATTGTATATTTTAAAATGCCCGTTTTGACTGATGTGGTGCTTGCGTCTCTGGGCATGTTCTTTACACACAGTATCAGGCGTCTGAACATCTCTTTCTTACAAGCGGATTCTTATTTGCGAGCCGGGCGGTGAGTCTCCCAGCCGGGCAAAACCCAGACGTCGGGCATCTGGAATGGGGTGCTTATGTGAAGGGGGTGGCTTCTCCGTACAACTTGCTGGACGGAAAAGATGGCTGTTCCTACGGCAGTAAAAACCCTTCTTTGTCCCCTTTAACTCTCCTTAAAATTAGCTGGTGTTGGGCAGGATCCTGTGTATCTGACCACAGCTCATCTTGCGGAAGGTGCTTTTATTGTAGACGCTGGGGGAGTGTTTTGTCCTGCTGGGAGCCCCCCCCCCCCCCCCCCCCCCCGTCTCGGCCAGGGCTTCCTATCAGGGAGGAAGCCGGAAGTCGAGTGAGTTTCATTTGTCATCAAAACAGTACACAGAGTCCCGTGGGTGCGTTTTGCTGTCAGCGTGGTACTGAATGGTTGCCCGGTCTCAGCGCTCCCGATAGGAGGCAAGACCGGAGCCACAAGAAGGGGGACACACGGGTCTGTGATGGTCGTCGACGTAGACCTGTGTGAACTGATGATGGTGCTTCACCCTGCAATGGAGCGTCCGCGCCTCCCGTGTCACCTGTTAAGGTGAACAGGGAGAACTGATTCCTTGAGCCTGCTCATGCTGGGGTTTAACTATTTGGGGGAAGGTCAACATTAGCTGTGGTGTCACAGAGCCATGACATTGGTCCTGTGTTCTCCCCGCCAGGGGACCTGGCAGAGTTGTTAACAGACCATAAGTAGACCACCTTCGTGGGTCTAAACCTTCAGCAACCAGACCTGGACATAGAGCGTGTCTGAGTTAAGGTCATCCTGTGACACCCTCTTGGCGTGTCCCCGCCCCCCTTTGATTGGAGTGGAAAAGGGTGCCTTGCGTCTCGTCAGCTCCGTGATCACCTTTCTGCTGTGGTGGTGATGTCCCCACGAGGACTGGATGGAAAATTAGTGAAAGGGGTTTTTTCTGCTGTAAATTTAGCTCACTGACGTTCTGGGCTCCGGCAGGCGCAGTGCAGTCGGCCTCGGGGCTGCAGCTGGTTGAACAGGCAAATTTGCACTCGTTCTGCAACGTTTGAGCACAGGCTAAACTGGTCTCCCCTGACACTGATCTAAGAAAATGTTCTGAAGCATCACCCGTCTAAAAATACCCGCTGGTAACTTTTGGACACACTACATTTCTGAGAAAAGAGGAAGTAGAGAAAGCTGAGAAAATAACCAGGCATCATGAAATTTAAATAAAAAGCCCTAAAACCTATAAAAGAAAGGGTTTATGTAGTGCTGTAAATGAGTGATTCATATGACCCCAGATGTTGGTCTCCATAGTAACTATCATTTGATTCTTTGGCGTAAGTAGTACACATCTGCTGATATATAAAATGAGTACTTTTCTATTTTAATAATAAACTGTCTAAAATAATTTTCTTTCTCTTTGGAAGCAGATTTTTGGCATTTGGGGCTCTCTTTTTTCTAAGTAAAAACTTCATTAGTGCATATTCATTTGTTTTCTTTTACCCCCTCCCTTTTTTTATAATTAGGATTCCTTTCAAGAAATGTTCATTGGGCCTGGCCGGTGTGGCTCAGCGGTTGAGCATCACCTTAGGATCCAGGAGATTGTGGTTCGATTCCCGGTCAGGGCACATGCCCAGGGTTGCAGGCTCCATCCCCATCAGGGGGCGTGCAGGAGGCAGCCGATGGATGTTTCTAACTATCCCTCTCCCTTCCTCTCTCTCTAAAAACAAAATCAATAAAAAAAAAAGAGAAATGTTTATTACGTCATTGTCTGTAATAGTGAAACCTGGAAACAACCAAGCATCCACCAGTGAAAGACTAGTGAGCGAAGGATGGTGCGAGGGAGACTTCCGTGAAGAGCAGATGTGGTAGATGTGGTCGCTTCCAGGGAAAAGACGGGAGACGCCCAGAGTGAACCTGGAACACCCTGCGGGCCGGGAAGGAGGGAGGTGCTCAAGGACCACGGGCAGGTTGGAGGATGGGCGCCAGCTTGAAGGCGCGCCCGGGCCGAATCGGGGATGCTGCACGCGTGCCATCCGGCCTGAAACGAACCTGCCGTGTTAGCACATGACGCGCTTTAAACAAGCCTTTGTATGGAAGTTATTGTTTGAGTGGATTACAGATTCCTGGTAATCGCCCAATAATTTATGACTGGAACAAGGTATCCTACTATCTCACACGCACTGTTACCGTGTTTTCTCTAACAAAAATGTGAGTGCATCCGTCGTGGTAGTTTAACAAAATGTTTGCTATTAGAATGGCTTAAAAATATCTCGGATCTATGGTTGATATATGCATACCTATCACGCGCGCGCACACACACACACGTGCACATACACACGTGCACATGCACACGCACACGCATGCACACGGTGCAGTTCCCCGTTTGGTCGCCAGGTGGCACTTTGCCCGTGTAAGGCCCACAGAAAGGAACCCTGAACACCGGGGTCAAAGGCCAAAGGGAAACAGCATGGCCTGCAGCCTTGACTGGCAGCCCCCGGGGCCCACGGGCTGGGTTCACCCGGCTGAGCCCACACTGTACCCCCGTCCTGGCCTTGAGGGGGTTGGGATTTAAGTGACTCCGAGATTTGGGCTTATTTCAGTGCCGATGCGACAGGCCAGTCGAGGGAGGGCCCTGTAGCCGCGTGCGGTGCACCGGGTGCAAGCGTCAGAGTCTGCCCCTCACAGATGGCACTCAGGGAGGTCGGTGTGCCCGGCCCCCTTCTGACCCCCAGGCCAAGCAGGGCACAGCGAGAGTGTGGCGTGAATGGGCAAGTGTCTTGGTCCTGTGAAAATAACGTAGGGAGAAACCGCCGTGTCCACCGCGTCCGTGTGACCGAGCGTCCCGGGCGGAAGGCGAGTGGCCACTGCCCCTGCCGCGGCTGCCACCCCTGCGTGTCCCTCTGGGTCTTGTGCGGGCGTTCTCAGAGTTACAGACGCGGACGTTGCCGTGCGTGCTCCGGGCTTTGCTCTGAGGTGGCCCCCGGGGCTCCTGCTACGATGCGGGAGTGCGACATTAAGCGCGCCTAAGCGTAAGCGTGTCCTGCAGAGCTGGGACTGGCTTCCGAGCCTGAGCAGCTGCCTGTTGAGCTGTCAGACTCCCCGCTCTCTGCTCGGGTTTCTAGAGCGTCCCGGGTCGGAACCACCTGCACACTCGCCCCGAGGCTGCCGAGGCGGCTGCAACAGAAAGGACGTCGCTTCCGGATCCAAGGCCTGGGTCTACTGCTCATTAGCCCTGGGACCTTCAATAATTGCACGAATCTTTTGAGTCTCAGCTTTTTTTTTTTTAAAATATATTTTTATTGATTTCAGATAGAGGAAGGGAAAGGGAGAGAGAAATATTAACATGGATGAGAGAGAAACATCGATTGGCTGCCTCCTGCACGCCCCCTGCTGGAGATCGAGCCCGCAACCTGGGCACGTGCCCTAAGTGGGACCGGAACCCGCGGCGCCTGCCACACACGTGTCAGCGCCCCGCGCGGCCAGGCCGTGGCCGGGAAGCAGCAGCCCGCCCCAGGCCCCACGCGGAGGGACTGCCGGCCTCTGCCCCGCGACCTGACGGCCTGCCTCAGGCTAGTCCGGCTTATGGGGTGCTTCCCATTTCTCAGACATCGCTCTGGAATAAATAAACTCGCAGCTTATGGAGGAGGCCTAGTGCGGCTCCCAGAGCCCATTGCACTTTCGTAGTGAAGACAGGCTTCAGGGAAGGACGGGCGGACAGAGTGGAATTAGGTCCCCGCGGGCCGGCGCCTTCAGGCAGAGTTAAGGCTCAGGTAATATTCTAAGGGGAAGACTGAGAGCACAGGGCGTTTGTGGTCGGCTTTTCCCCCTTTCCTATTTTTTTGGTTTCGGAGGGTGTGGAGGAGAAACGGCGAAGATTGAAGGAAGAACCGGTCTTTTTTTTTTTTTTTTAGCTAAAGAGGAGTTATGGCTCACTCCCAAGTACCTGTGCAAACGTATGATTAACTTACTACTCCAGAAAAGTATTTTAATCCCAAAGTCATTTATTTTGGCTTTAGAATAGACTAGCATTTGTGTCGGATTTTCCTGCCTAATTACTTTTTGCTTAAGCTTGTTTTAAAATTGTTTTAAATTCCTTTATGGTGACAGCCCAGGGAAGGGGGGTGGGGTGGAGAAATGGGCCACAGATGGGTCTGAACTAGGAATCCAGCTCTCCGGTATAAAAGCCTCCTCAGACTGGGCTGGTAGGAGACAAAATCGGAGTCAGCTTTCCGGAGAACAATTTGGCAAAGATATTTTTTAAAGTCTTAAAAATAGGCTTACTCTTTGATCCAGTAATTCCACGTGTAGGAATTTGTCCTAAGGAAGTAATCAAACGAGCCCGCAGAAATGTGGGAACATGGCACTCACCATGTTTATCTCAGGAAATCAAAAGTAAAACCAACGTAAAACAGTGAAGACTATGGAACTGATTAAGTCAAGTACGCTCCTATCGCCGACGTGCGTGGTCATGTCAAATCACAGACTTTAGAAATGTTCACCCCGTCTTTCCAAGTGGAAAAGAGACTGAAAAATAGTGTGTACAGTTTGAAACAGCACGAAGACACAGAGGCAGGTAGGCGGGCAGGCCGGTGGGTGCGTGGCGGCCTCGCTGGGAGGACTCCGCGGTGGTAACCTTGGTCTCCCTGAGTGGTGAAAAGATGGCCGGTTTTGTACTTTTTTGTGTTTTTCAAGTTTTCTGCTTGAATATATGTTACTTTGTAATTAGAAAAAACCAACTATTATGTGTTTTAAAGGGTACATGCTTAATGTGTCAATGAGAGAGATACAATGTTGCTCTTCAGTACCCACAGAGTGGGTAATTTGGATGCACACCTGACAATTTAGATTGAACATATTTTCTTAAGGGTCACGTTCATACACAGGAATTATCAGCAATCGTATCGAATTCATAAAACCAGATGTACTGTAGGTTATGTTTTCCAAGCGAAGGAACCGCCTTCAGCAAAAACCTGTGAGTGTAACCTGGGTGCCCAGTTGTCTGAAGCCAGTGCCAGGAGGTAGCTGGACGCTTCTGGGAGGGAGCACCACGGTTTGGCAAAGCTACACAGACTAGTAGGTTTTCTGTGAATTATATGCAAAAAGTACTTATTGCCCACAAAACAGCAGAACAATACTGGGAACATTTGAACTCATTCTTAATCCTCTGAGAGCAGTGCCCAGTTAAATGTGTTACTATTTCTCCTTTCTTATCCCATTGTCATCAACTCGGATGCCAAGAGGGAGAGTGTAAGGTAAATTCTGGGCAACCAGGAACCTTGATGACCCCAGAAGAGCACTTGGCTCACATTTGAAAGACCCCTGCTGCATCTGATCAGCTGGGGGGGGGGTTGCTCTTCGCTGGCGGCCCTGCAGCTCTGCACACGCAGGCTTCTCCTCTGTTCCCAGTTCCGAAATTCCTAGGATACCGCGTGGCTTCACCCAAGGAAACACCTTGCGGGTCTGGCTCCCTGTCCTCCAAGGTCAGATGGAAAAGCCTTTTGTGATTAACTCGCCACGGTGTGTCCTTTGGTATTTGGAGCCGCAGTAGGCATTTTCATTAGTTATCCAAATTTTGAATGCTGACTCAGATAAGCTTCACAGAATGGGAAAGGCAGATCCTCCAGTAGTTAGGAGACTGGGGCCTGTCCACCTCACCTCGCAAGGCTGTTCTTTGTCACCTGAGAGGCCCTGTGCCCGTGAGGAACAGTCATGAGTCTTTATAAACACCCCACCTTCTCGCTCTTTTCTGACAGTTTCCTTACGCGGCCCCGCCTCCCCAAGAACCAGTGAAGACTCTGCGAAGCCTGATCAACATTCGGAAGGACACGCTGAGGCTCGTCAAGTAAGTCCCGGCACTCGGGCCAGGGGCCAGGGGCCTTGTGGAAACTATTTAAACTATGTACTAGTAACTTTGATTACAATGGAAACTAAACATAAATAAACATAACTAAACATAAACAAGTGCGTACGGACGTTAGTTAGTAGTAGCGCTGTGAAATATCAGCCATCACTAGACGCCCTGCCGTGGTAATGAGGTCCCCTGCCACCATCCCCAAGGAGGGTGGAAGCCGAAGTTTATGGTCATGGAGAGAAGCCTACAATATGTTAACTTAAAAAAAAAAAAAAGATATGGTCCGGCCAGCGTGGCTCAGTGGTTAAGCGCTGACCTATGAACCAGGAGGTCACAGTTTGATCCCCGGTCAGGGCATGTGCCTGGGGTGCAGGCTCGATCCCCAGCAGGGGGCGTGCGGGAGGCAGCCGATCAATGACTCTCCCTCTCCTTCCTCTCCCTGAAATCAATTTTTAAAAAGATACGTTTTTAAATACCGGTTTGCTAGATGTGCCGAGGAGGTGAAGACCCCTGGGGAGGAGGCCGGCAAAGCTAAAGTCCACTACAACGTGGAGTTCACCTTTGACACCGATGCCCGAGTGGCCATCACCATCTACTATCAGGCCACTGAGGAGTTCCAGAATGGCATTGCCAGGTAAGAACCAGACACCAGGCGAGCCGCTCCCTCCCCGGCCAGGTGAGGCCCGTGCCTTAGACGCTCGCCTGGGGAGGAAAACATTCCTTTCCTGCAACCAGGTGAGATCTGGTTCTTGAACCTGCTTCTACAGAGCCTCACTTCCGCCCCTTTTCTCTTTAAATTGTGCCCTGTGGGTGCAGTGGCAGATGGCAGCGTAGCCCTTTAGGCCATTAAGATGCTGTGAAAACTCTATTAAGCTGCCCTCCTGTGACTGAGTGGGTCTCATAGATAAGTTTAATGGCATTACCAAGCAAAAGCAAAGGAAATAGATAACAAAGGGGGTCTGGCCTACTCTGCTTTATTCCTAGAGCCTGTGGATAATTGGGAACAGGCACGAGCTGGAGGAAGTGGTCAGATCCGTCTGGGCTGCACACTGACTCTCGCTCTGCTTCCTGCTTTGATCAATAGCTACATCCCCAAAGACAGCAGCCTGCAGTCGGAGACGGTGCACTACAAGCGAGGGGTGTGCCAGCAGTTCTGCCTGCCCTCCCACACCGTGGACCCCTCCCAGTGGGCCGAGGAGGAGGTGAGCCGCCCCGGGTGGAGGGGACGGGACGGGCTGCTGGGAGAGAACGCGGGGCAGGTTCCGCACGTGGACCCAGACGGGCCTGGGAGCTGGTTAGGACCACGGCCAGCAGCAGAGGGACTAAGTCACCCAGGCTCTCGAAGGTCATGCTCACCTTCAGCCTTGGGACTCCTTCAGATCCTTGAAAGGATACGCCTAACCTCGTCACTTTTCTATTCCAAACTAGCCGTTAGCCTGGGGCATTTCAAGACATCCACGCTCAAAGAAAAGCACCTGGAGGGAGGTTAAGGGCTATACCTCTAAGAGATTTTAAAAAGAAACTAGTGGGCCCAGTCAGCGTGGCTCAGTGGTCGGCGTGGCTCAGTGGTCGGTGTGCTCAGTGGTCGGCGTGGCTCAGTAGTTAAGCGTCAACCCAATCACGAGGTCGGGGTTCGATTCCCGGTCAGGGCACATGCCCGGATTGTGGGCTCGATCCCCAGTAGGGGGCGCTCAGGAAGCAGCCGGTCAATGACTCTCATCATTGATGTTTCTCTCTCTCCCCCTCTCCCTTCCTCTCTCTGAAATCAATAAAGACATATTTTTTTTTAAAAAATGCAATCTCTATAATACATAAATAAATACATAAAGTAAAAAGAAACTGGTAGCCTTCTGTCAAACGGACGCGGGTGGCTCCGAGGTCGGTGATGGAGAAGCCGAGACAGGTTCTTGGTGACACAACACCTCCCTTTCTGATGGTCCCTGTGCCATTTAACATGTGGGCTCCTCTGTTCTTATTTCTCTTCTTCCCCTCCAGCTTGGCTTCGACCTGGACCGAGAGGTCTACCCCCTGGTGGTCCACGCCGTGGTGGACGAGGGAGACGGTATGGGCGCCCTGCCTTCTTTTGCCGACACGCGGCCCTTTCGTGGCACGAGGCCCGGGGCAGCCGGGGCCGCCTCTGTGGGTGCCGGGCGGTGCCTGCACCCCCCTCCCGCAGTCCTGTTCCCAAGGCCCTCAGGCTGACAGGAACCCCCCTGGTTCCGTGACGTGGCCCTGTGGTGACAGCCCGGGACGTGTGCCCGGCTGCGGGGAATCGCGGGGGGCGGGGGGCGGCCAGCGGGCCTCAGGCAGGTGTATTGCTTGGCTTTCCTCGTCACCCATGTGCCTTCGTTTCTTCCAGAGTATTTCGGCCACTGCCACGTGCTGCTGGGCACTTTCGAAAAGGTGAGTGAGGGGCTTTCTAGGGCCTGACGTTAGCGCAGTTCACTCTTTCGCGGGGGGACGCGTTAACCCTTGTTGCTGGCTGCTGAGCTCAGGCTGGGGGGCACTGTAATTCCATGGCGGGGGTCCCAGAACATGCGCAGTTGAGAGAAGTCGCAATGAACCGCTGGGGCTTTCTGGCCTCCCCCCCGTCATGTCATAACTGTCATATTTTTATTCCAGCACACGGATGGGACTTTCTGTGTCAAGCCCCTCAAACAGAAGCAAGTAGTAAGTATTGAGGGCGGGGACTGTTGGTGCCCCCCCCCTTTCGCCTTTGCTAAGCACTCTTCTTTCCCTCTCACCCCCCTTTTTTTTTTAAATCAAAGGAGAGAAGAAAGGGTGTGCTTTTGTATGTTGGAAACTACGTGGGTGGCCTGGAAGGGACACTGAGTTTTGGTGTCTTTACTGTTCCAGAATTGTTGGCGTCGAGGCAGCCATTCTCCGAGCAAAGGGCCTGAGAAGTGAAAGGACAAGATTTGTCTCCTGCCATTAGGTTTAGCGAGCACTCCTTTTATCCAAAATGTCAGGCCTGAAACACTTCAAGCTAAATGAGAAAGCGCTGGAACCCGACTCAGGGCCAGTTAGGGCGCCTGGCTTCACGTATCCCACCAGGGCTTTTCTAACATCCAAAGTTCGCCAGCCAGCTGCCCCCTTCCAGAGTGACCCGCCAGTCAGGCACCTGTCTGCCAGAAGTCCTACCCCAGCTGTGCCCCACGCCGTCCCCTCTCACAAAAGTAGGGGGAGAGCCCTGGAGGGTGAGGAGGGGGCAGTGGTGCCTGGGACACTGGCAGCCCCCACCCATGGGGTAATGGGCATCGGAAATCCTACAGTATTCATTTTTTTGAGGGGTGAAGTGCTCTTCCCTCTTAATGAGGGCAGTAGTAGTCAAAATACCTTAGTATAAATTAGTTGATAGCATCCTTTCTCTTAAAGCAGGTTTTAAGAGAGGCAAACGGACCCTGAGCCCAGGGTGCTGCCTCGATAGGGTGGCCGGCTGGAGTAGCTCAAGGAAAATGGCTTATCTGTGTTTCTGGTGCTAGATTGGCGTTAGTCACAGACTTTGTCAGACCGGAGAGTAGGATACAAAGTCAGTGACAAGCTAGGTCTCAGGAGAGGGGACCTAGACAGAGGCCAGGGAGCGGAGTGGCCTCCATTAGAGAAACCAGGGACGGGCCAGCTTTAGCACCGCCATGGCCCAGGCCAGTGGGAGGGACACTGGCTGTTGAAGTTGGAGGTTTAAGAAACAAGGCCAGGAGGGGAGATTTTGCCGCCTGTTGGGGACGGGCGACTCCGTGGCCGGGGAGGGGCTCAGGCGGCCTCTCCTTCAACCCCTGCCTTCCGCACCTGTCCCTTCCCCTCTTTTCCTTGCCCATTTCTTCTCTTTATTTCCTTTCCATTCCTTTATTTTTACAATGTGTCATAGCTCGTGTTACATTTTGATACATAACTGTTCCATCTTTTTCTAGCCTACGCCTTTCGTTAACTGTCAGCAGTAGCGAGGGCAGGACACGTATTATGGCTGTTTGTGAACCTTTGTGTCCCTGTTGGCGTAACGGTGGGTGAATTAACTGGTTTTCTCTCCTCTCTCAGCGAGGAGACATGAGTAAATAAAAGCAGCCTTGGATTTTCCCATTGTGAACCCGCAGCCCTTAGTGACGAGCGGGGGCGGGAGTTGCCGCTCTTATCTCAGTGGGGTCAGCCTGCCCTTGAGCTGCTTTCCCTGTTTGCTCGGCAGGTAGACGGGGTCAGCTACCTCCTCCAGGAGATCTACGGCATTGAGAACAAGTACAACACGCAGGATTCCAAGGCGAGTTCGGCCGAGATGCTGAATGCACTCTCCCCGAGAGGCACAGTGAGGAAGTCTCTTGATAAAGCCGGGATCTGGAGGTGTTGGGTGCCAGGCTCTGCAGTCAGTTCGGTCCTAGAAGGCTATTTTTCTGTTCCTCATTTCAGAGCATGACACTTCAGTTACTTTGGAGGCCCTGGCCAGTGTGGCTCAGTTGGTTGAGCGTCGCCCCCTGCGCTAAGGTCCCCAGTTCAGTTCCCGGTCAGGGCACATGCTCGGGTTGCCGGCTTGATCCCCAGCAGGGGGCGTGCAGGAGGCAGCCGACTGATGTTTCTCTCACATCGATGTTTGTCTCTCTCCCTTCCTCTCTCTCTAAAATAAATAAAAACCTATTTTAATATAAATAAATAATACATTAAAAAAATTTTTTTTAAATCACTTTGGAAATGAAAAAACAACGGGCCAGTTTGGGTTAGTCCTCCGAGAGCCCCGGGCCCCCCGTTTGCTGGCCGGGCTTTCTGGATGCTGATCTTTAAACCCCTCCTCTTCCCTGTGTGGTCCGCTCGGCTCGGCGGCTCAGCTGGTGGGAGAGGCCGGGTCTGAGCCACACGGACGAGCTTGAGATAAGGGCTCCCAGAGTAAACGAAACCGAGTAGGCGGATCCACCGGGTAAACTGTAAAGCCCCATGGGAATGTGAGGGTCTGTTCCTATTTCTTGTCTCAGTCCTTCGGGCAAACCGCCTGGTATAGAGCGTATGTGTCTTTCGTCCCGGGCTCAGTTTCTGTCTCCCCGCCAGGTAGCAGAGGATGAGGTGAGTGACAACAGTGCCGAGTGCGTGGTGTGTCTCTCGGACGTCCGGGACACCTTGATTCTGCCCTGTCGCCACCTCTGCCTGTGTAACACCTGCGCGGACACCCTGCGCTACCAGGCCAACAACTGCCCCATCTGCCGACTGCGTAAGCCCCGTCGGGTCCACACGCAGATGGGCGCTGGGCTGGGGGATGGGTGCTGGGCTGGGGGGGGGCGCTGGGCCGGGGGATGGGTGCTGGGCCGGGGGATGGGTGCTGGGATGGGGGATGGGTGCTGGGCCGGGGGATGGGTGCTGGGCCGGGGGATGGGTGCTGGGCCGGGGGATGGGTGCTGGGCTGGGGGATGGGCGCTGGGCCGGGGGATGGGTGCTGGGCTGGGGGGGGCGCTGGGCCGGGGGATGGGTGCTGGGATGGGGGATGGGTGCTGGGCCGGGGGATGGGTGCTGGGCTGGGGGGGGCGCTGGGCCGGGGGATGGGTGCTGGGATGGGGGATGGGCGCGGTGTCTGACTCCCGCACCCAGCTGTCCTCACCTGACCTCCCTTTTCCTTCTTTGCAGCCTTCCGGGCACTGCTGCAGATCCGAGCCATGAGGAAAAAGCTGGGCCCCCTGTCCCCAACCAGCTTTAACCCCATCATCTCATCCCAGACGTCCGACTCGGAAGAGCACTCGGTGAGTTGGGCTCAGAACCACAACCCTGTGTGAACCAGCAGTGCGGTCCCCTCGCTGCCGCGTCTCGCCTCTGGCCCCTCTCTTTACCCGGCTTTGCAGCAAGTAATTAAACCCTGGCAGCCGAAGTAGCTAGTAAGCTGGCTGAGACCACGTTGCCTTGAGACCAGCCTGTAGGCCCTGGCCGGTGTGGCTCCGTGGTTAGAGCTCAGTCCGCCCACAGACTGAAGGGTCTCGGGTTCGATTCCGGTTAAGGGCACCTACCTTGGTTGCAGGTTCATGTGGAAGGCAACCAATCGATGTGTCTCACATCGATGTTTCTCTCTCTCTCTCCCCCCCCCTCCTACTGTCTCTGAAAAGCAATGGAAAAAATATCCTCAGGCGAGGATTGAAAAACAAACAAAAAAACCTCTGTAGCACAAGGGAAAATTGGATAGTGATCATCAAACCCTTTTCCTCCTGGCAACCGGGTGCTGATGGTGCCTAGAGCCCTCCGGTACTTTCCCCCTGTGGGAACTCCCCCACGCGGAAAAACGGGGGCTGTCTTAGGTTGGAATACAATTTACTGTCTTTATCTGAATTCTCAAAGGAGGTGACCGTTTTTCTTTATCCCATTTTCGTGGCTTCAGGGGCTGGGAGCCAAGCAGCTGAAGTCATTCCCCTTTGTTTCAGGGAGGAAGGCAGAGTGTTGGAGGGAAGCCTCCGCGTGGTGTAGCTGTAGCCCAGCAGATACTCTGTGCTAGGGGAAGACTCTCATCACTCAGTAAGCGGTGCTGGGACAGTTAGCTATTTGGGGAGGAAAAATCAGTTTAGCGCTTTGCTCCTTAGCAGATAACAAGTTGCACATGGAGTCGCTAGAGAACCGTACTCCAGACAGAGCAAAGCAGGCAGAACCTCAAAACCTGGAATAAGTTACCGACGACTCTCCGGAGGACTGTGGATGGGAGAGGGCTCTCTGAGCTTAAAGCAATGGGATACGATAAACCAGACTGTGCAGATTTTACCACATAAGAAATTTAAACTTCAGATGTGTAAAACATGACCAGAGTTGAAAGGCAGACAACCACCCATTTAAAGAAAAGAATTGTCATCACAACATTTACATGAGAGGAAAGCCTCGTGTGCGCACCGTGGGTCGTGTGAGTAAAACAGGAGATGAATGCTCAAAGGACCCCAAAAGAATTCTCAGAAGAGGAAACATAGCTGGCTGACAGCCGTGTCTTTCAAAGTCAACCACATTAACGATCAACAATATGCAAATTGACAGGAGACACCAGTTTCACCTTTCAGATTTAAAAACCTCTGCTCCATACTGGCAGAATTAAACAGGTTTCCTGTTCTGCTCTTGGGAGTGTTAACTAGTAAGGTCACTGGGGAAAAAACAAAGCCACTGTATATATCAAGAGCCTTAAGCACGTTTATACCTGGTAATCTAAGGTCTAATTTTTAATACCAAGAAAACAATCTGAAAAAAATATTTATGCACAAATGTCAGGCATAAATAATAGCACCGGTGGGACCATCAGGAGGAACTCCCAGTGCCTGTGAAAAGGGGACATGTGTGAAGGAAAACATTTCTGTCCAGGGAAATAAGCAGGATATAAAATTGTTCCTGACAGATAGATTGTAACTATAAACAGTATAGAGGGGAAAAAAATTGGAAGAAAATACACAGACTGCTAATAAAGTTACTACTTTGGGTGATTTGATTATTGATGGTATTTCCCCTCCTTTCTACTTTTTTTTTTTTTTTTTTAATCTTCACCCAAAGATATTGATTTTAGAGGAAAGGGGAGAGAGAGAGGAGAGAAACATTGATCGGTTGCCTCCCGTACGAGCCCCATCCGGGGATCAAGGCCACAACCTAGGTATGTGCCCTGACAGGAGCCGAACCCCACCCCTTTGGTGTACAACACTTCGCGCCAACCACCTGTGTCACCAGGCCAGGGCCCCTCCTTTCTACTTTTACATATTTTCCAAATTTCCTGTAACAAACATATATTTCTATTACAATAAAAAAGTAAACATTATTCAGAAGAAGTTGATGTAGAAGCAGAATCTAGGCATCTGTGGTCCTTGTGCGTGTTCTCTTTCTTTGGCCTGTAGCTCAGAAGCAGCTTTTTTTGACAGCCTCCCACCCCCCTAGCAGACCTAAAAGAAAAACATTTTTCCAGTCAGAGCAAGAAACAGGATCGTGCGGTAAAACCAAGAGCATCTAACTCACTTTCAACCTGTCCGATTCCCCTAGTCCTCCGAGAACATTCCGCCGGGTTATGAAGTAGTGTCCCTGCTGGAGGCCCTCAACGGGCCCCTCACCCCGTCCCCCGCGGTCCCGCCGCTCCACGTGCTTGCAGACGGCCACCTCTCAGGGATGCTGCCGGCCTATGGTAGTGACGGCCACCTGCCCCCGGTCAGGACGCTCTCCCCCCTCGACCGCCTGTCCGACTGCAGCAGCCAAGGACTGAAGCTCAAAAGGAGTCTCTCCAAGTGAGTGGCCGGCATTCAACAGTATGGGCCTGGGGTCCTTGGTGGGGTGCTTCCAGCCACCCCTCGCCTCCTGGCTGCCTGGGGCAGGGCAGACCCTCTGGGCTGCTCCCAGAGGTGCTCCTTCCACGGAAGACCTGGGGCTGACACCGGGGGGAGCGTATCCCATCCCTTAGGAGAGGCCGATAAGGGGGCCCATGGGGACTTAGGAAGGTCCAGCAGACAGATCTGTTACGCATTCGGTTGGGTGGGGGAATGGGGTCTTGGGAGCATCGTTTAGTCTGAAGATCTGTATCTCTTAAGCATTTAAACCCAACGAGGCACAGTCCCGGTCAGCTTTCTGCTGCAGAATAAAGATGGTGTCTTATAGATGAAAATATTAGGACACCCAAAATGCCAGTGGTTTTTCCCAAGTGCCGACACGAGTCATGGAAGGAACTGGGGAGAAAACTCACGCGTTCCAACACCCAGACGAGGTCTCCCACCCGCCCCCTGCTCCGTAGGATGTGGGGCGCCCGCGCCCTTTCCTGCGGCGGCTCAGCTGCGCTCCGTTTCAGGTCCGTGTCCCAGGACTCCTCCGTGCTGCAGGAGAGCGACGGGCGGTCCCGCAGCGAGTCCGAGGCGCGCGTCTCCCCGCGGCCGGCTGCTCAGCGCCTGGGAGAGGTAGAGCACGCCGGCCCCCTCTCGGGCGCCGCACCCCAGGGCTCGCCCCTGCAGGCCCACCTGCTGCCACCCTTCCTCAGACACCTTTGGGACCCTCTCTGGGAGCAGCAAAGGTTTCGTTCCATTCAGTCATTCACGGCCGAGCCTGTGCTGCTCGCCTGTCACTGTCCCGTAAGCCGAGGACAGCAGCAGCAAGGAGCCCGCAGAAATCCCTGCCGGGTGGTGCTTCCGTTCTTGATAGCGGGGTGGGCGTGGGCACAAAAGGCAGAAAGGAAAAAACGTGTCAGGGGGCACTGCGGGGCACTGTGACAGGCGGGGGAGAAGGGGTGTCGGGGCCAGAGGTGGGGTTGCTGTGTCCACAAAGTCGTCCATGAACAGAGACGGAAGGAGGTGTGAGAGCAAGCGGTGCAGGTGCTGGGGAAAGGGCACAGGCACAGGCAGGTGGACAAGCCCTGCGAGCACGTGCTGGGAGGGGAGGAGGTGGGGTCTCCTGCCCCCTGCACCCCCACAGGCTCTAGGTAACAGGTCCATCACACCCACTCGGCAGCGCGGTGAGCTGGGTACCGTGGAGCACACAGAGGTGACAGAGGCTCCTGTCCTCAGGAGCTCGTGGTCTAGCGGGGACAGGACATGACATGGCTAACAGCACATAGCTGTTGCTCAGCTAAGTGTTTGTTGAATGAATGAATGAATGAATGAGTGAATGAATGAATTTAAGGATAGGAAACAGGTGTGCCCATAACAGGGACAGTAAGTGCTGGGCAGAGGTGGGAGAGATGGCAAGTGGAGGAAACCAGGGGAAGCGTGAGGGAGAACGAGCCTGGAGCTGAACCTTGAAATTCTTAGAAATGAAGAGAGAGGCCAGAGAAGCACTGGGGATGGGGCAGGGCTCTGAGCAGGTCAGTGGTTCTGTGAGAGCTGTTTCCTGAAGGCCCACCTGCCGGAGGTGTGTCGATGGATCAGGGGGAGACAGACTGAGCCAGGAGCCCAGGCTGGAGGGAATGGGGGTCTGAGGTCAGAAACGCAGTCTGCCGGGAGGAAAGAGAATGGGTTGTGGAGCTAGAACCCGTGGGACTTTGCATCTGCCTGGGGTGGGGGGGTCGCCTGCCCAGGTGGCTGACAGGCGGGGTACCAGGGCAGGTGGGGGGAAGGTGGTGTGGTAGATGACTGAGCAGAACTAACCCGACATCCACGTGGAGATGCGCGGCCGGGGGCAGGGGGGCAGCCTCCCCTTCAGAAGGAAAGCTCTAACCCTGGGGAAGCCTGAGGTGTCCCCGTGTCCCAGCTGCTGGCTGACCTGTCACCCGAGCTGCGGTCTTTGTACGGCCCCAGCAGGTGCTGTGCCTCCAGCAGGACATGCTGACTGACTTTGCCCCTCCCCTGGGAGACAGCGTCCAGGCCAGGGCTGGAGAGAGGGTGACAGGACACCACCCTGCCCCTGCATGTTCCTGATGTCGTGACCGTGACCTCGGTCCCTCCCAGTGTCCCCTTCCCTCCTCTTTCCCCGAGTCTCCTGCCCTTTCACGCTTCCTCCCCGTGTATGTGTGTGTCTGTGTGTGACCTGTGCTCCCTCCATTGCCCCAGGAATGTGGCGTCACTCCAGACAGCGAGAATCTCACCTTGTCGTCATCAGGAGCCATCGACCAGTCGTCTTGCACAGGGACGCCCCTCTCTTCCACAATTTCCTCCCCGGAAGGTACATGAGGGAGCAGGGAGGGCCTGTTGATTCCCCCGGCCCTCAGCGCCCCTGTTTCCTCCCCAACAGACACACTAACACCTGAGCTGCGTGATGCAGGCCCCACTTGGGAGGGAAGGAGACCTGCTCACCTGGGGGGGGTCTTGCCCCTGAGCTGGGGGACCGGCAGCTGTCTTCCTCCCAGTCCTGCAAGTCCCTGGTCCCCAAGGCTGAGTTCTAAGCTCTAAACACTAAAGAGCAGAGCCAGGGAAAACCTTAAATTAAAACCCTTTTAGGTGAGGGCAAGGGAAGGCCACCGTGGCCCTCACCGCGCGGCGCAGGGAGAGCCCCGCTCCCGCTCAGCTCCCAGAACCCTTGCCTGACCTCCGTCTCCCTCCACCTCCTGTCTCCAAAGACCCCGCCAGCAGCAGTCTGGCCCAGTCGGTCATGTCCATGGTGTCCTCCCAGAGCCAGCACTCCCAGATCAGCACCGACACGGTCTCCTCCATGTCTGGCTCCTACATCGCCCCCGGCACCGGCACCGAGGACGAGGGAGAGGCTCTCCCTTCCCCGCTGGCCGCCAGCAGGGCCACCTCAGAGGAAGGAGAGGTGAGGGAAGGGCACGGGGACATTCTTACCTCTGTGTGTGACATATCCCGAGCAGCTCCCTGAAGGGTGTGCTGGGGACATCTGCGGAGCCCCCACCGTGCTGGGAAGGGGAGCCTCGGAAGTGGGGGGTGTAACCCCAGGCTCGCCTCTCCGGCCTGGCTCTACTTGGCACCACTTTGGTCCTGAGGACGTGGCTTGGGTTCACTGCCGGGCGAGCCGGGTGTGGGAGAGCCGGCGTGTCTGTGCCCACATGCTTGTTGCTCTTGCAGGCGATGCCAGGGGCGTCTCCAGACAGCAACTTCATGGGCCTCGCAGAGGAGCAGGATGCGGAGGTAACACCCACAGGGGACCTGGTGCTCCCTCCCGTCAGAGGGTCGGCTGGTGCTGCCTGGGGAAGCAGATAGGACGGGGGTTGTTCTGGAACCATTCTTCCTGGGTGGCACAGGTCAGGGGTGGTGTGGAGGGAACAGCAGCTGAGCTCTGGTCGGTGGAGCATCGGTTAGCAGAGGGCTCTGGTCTGGTCTCAGTGTGACAGGCATGGAGTGGGCCCTCCGTTACCTTAGTGACTATTCGCACAGGTGACTGGGTCACAGGCGCTTTCTGGCTGCTGCCTTCCCCCCACCCCCACCCCCACACCCCTGGAGGGAGGGGAGAGACAATTCACTGTCAGAAGTAGCTTGACTGAGGTGTATGGGAGGTTTGTGAACCGCCTGGCTCACAGTGAGGGCTCTAGAACTTTTACTTTTCTCTCTCTAGAACTTTTTCGTGAACCACATGGTCTCCAAGGAGTGTCTGGATGGGGTTTGCGATCCTAAGGGAGTTCTGAAGTTTTATGGCCTCACTGTTTGTTTTTTCACTGTTTCCACCTTAGAAAACAGTATGAACTAAACCGGGACCAAGGCTATTCCTGGCGCTTCTAGCGAGCATCCGAAATGTGCCCCAGGCCCAGTCCCTCCAGGCGGCCGTGCTTCGCCCAGCCAGCCTGCCTCTGCCCAGCCTCCCAGGCTGCTCCTACTCCACTGGCGTCGGCCCTGGGGTTAAATGCCGTTAGGATGACTAGTTCGGTCTTTGGCCCGTGAATGTACAGTTGGCCATTAAACAGCACAGTTCAAACCCTCATTGTCCCCGAGTCAGCCGTATTTTCGGTCTGCAGCAGGAGCCTGTGTGTGCAGAGGGCCGACCAAAGTGACACGCGGGTTTTGACTGCGTGGGTGGTCAGTGCCCCTAACCTGCCATCGTTCGAGGGTCGGCGGTAGTCACTTGACTGCTCGGTAGACTCACGGCACCTTCCTTCTGTTGTAGGGAAATGATGTTACAGAGGAAGACGGCGGATCACCCACACAGGAAGATGGTAAAAGACCTGGTCTTCTGCTCCCTCTTACCCTACCCTTTCCTGGGTGTTCTTTCAAGGAGGGGGCACTGGCGTGAGTTGGTGGCATTCCTCAGCGCTGTGCCCTTGGGGAAGGGTCACCTCCTTGATGGATAGTAGAGCAAGCAGGGTGTCCAAGGCCGCAGTGGCCCTCCCGGCTCATGCTGGGCTCAGAGCCACGGCCGGCAGGAGGCGGTGGCCGCAGATCTGTGGCTCTGCGTTTACACCGAATACATCCCGAAGCTTCTCGGGCGCAACTCCTGCCGCCTGCCTTCCTGCCCCGGCTTCCCAGCCGAGTCCCCCAGAGCTGCTCCAGCCGCCCCGAAGTTTAGCAGCAGCAGCAGCAGCAGCAAAACTGTCTCCTCCGCCTGGGAGAAAGGACTGTTAGGCTGCTGGCTTGGTTTTGCTTTAGCGAGGAGAGTGGCTGGCCTTACGGGAAGGGTCCTAGGAGCCGGCGGCACGGGGAAGGTGCCGTGTAGAAGAGCGTTCTGCAGCTGTTGCAGTTGTTTTCTTGTAACGATTCAGCCTCCAGTATGTCCTCGGTTGGAAGGGTGTTGCTTCCAGTGCGGCAGCTGGAGAAGGGATGGTCCTCAGGGCGGGGAGCAGCAGGAAGGAGAGGGTGGGCCGGGACGTCCCGCCCAGGGATGGAACACAGCTGATCCAGGAACCAGCGTCTCTCCCCTCCTCTGCTCTGAGGCGCCTCCGCGGAAGGACGCCTCCAAAGCAGAGCCGGGCCCCAGCGGACGCAGATGTCATCCTAGCTGCTTCTGCTTCAGCGCTGGCCGTTGCTTGGGGAGTTCAGGGGTGCGCATGCTGACTTGACCACTGTCGCCTGGCCAAGTCGCCCTGAAGGAGGGGATGGCCGCCAGGGCTGTGCCTCCACCACACCTGTGCACGCCGGCCGGCCGCCGGAGATGGGGCCGGGCACTTCCTCCACCAGGTTGAGGTCGTCAGTGCTCAAGGCTCCCTTTGTGACTGTCCCCCCACACAGAATATTTGCTTCTGACAAGCGCAGGGCCGCGGGTGTTTTCTACCTGTCATTCTATAGCCCCCTTCCACACACACACACACAAAAAGAGAGCACTTGAAAAAAATAACTTCTAAAACTTCCCCCTTCTCCGCTCACATGTCTGTAGGTTTTGGGTCAGTCCCTTAAAACATGCCCACAATAACAAATTTCATAGGTCTCATAAGAAAATGAATCCTAATATTGTAGATGTGGTGATTCTGACTTGATATGCAAACTCATGGAACCTACGGCCTTTCATTGCTGCCCTGTTATTTAGCATTTGCAGAGCCCTGTGGTCATAAGCACAACCCACAGCACAGACAGACACAGGCAGGAGCAGGGTAGCTCCACCAGCGGGTCCCCCAGCCCCTGGCAGAGCTCCGCTTGGGTCACGTCCCCCGTGTCCCGGCCAGCAGCCCTCCCCGGGGCCTGACCTGCTGTGGAACAATAGCTGGCAAGGGGCCAGTTAGGGAAAGGGAGCAGCCGGCTAGCTCGAGAACACGAACATGCCCGCACAGTTCGATTCCTTTATTGTCCACTCTCTACCCACTTAGTTATTGTCTTTTTTTTTTTTTTAAACACATGGTTTGATTTTTTTTTGTCTCCATCCTTAAGATTTTTTTATTTTAAGGACAGCAAAGCAGAGGAAAATCCAGCCAGCCCCTGTCTAACTGCATTAACTCCATTACAGGCCAGAGGACATGCGCATTCCTAGGTATGGAGTGTGACAATAACAATGACTTTGACATCGCAAGCGTGAAAGCACTGGACAATAAGCTGTGCTCTGAGGTCTGCTTACCCGGTGAGTGGCCGTCTGCTGAACATGAACTTGGTGGGAGATGCTCCCCTGCTCACACCCCCGCTCTCTCCCTGGGACACCCATCTCCTGCCCTGCAGCTCCTGCTGAAGCCACGAAGCCACGGGCTGTGCTCAGATGCTTTGTGTCCTAAGGGAGAATGTTAGGCCAGGGAGAAAGGAGCAGCTCTCCCTCTCCTTCCCATCTGCCCTGACCAGCCCCCTCCATCACGATCTTGCAGATCCCATGGCGGGCAAGATCCCATGGCTGGCGGCCTGGCCTTGTGTCCTCAACCGGAAGGTCGAGGCAGACACACCTCTCTACCTTGGAGAGAGCCTGAGCCCTTGCAAAGGACATCCGTAGCTCCCCCGAAGGAAGGTGTTTCATTAGACTCAGGGAGGAATTTGAAAGCCAGCATTTTATAGACTAGCGCATGGCTCCCTGATCCAGTTGCATTATACTTGTTAGCTCTGGATCCCAAAGGAAAGGTCAGGGGTCGAGGGCGACTGCTCCCGGGAGCCCTAACTTTAAATTTCATCAGGGCTGCTGAAATGTAGTGTCCTTCTCACGACATTAAACAGAATTTAGGCCGATTTCCTGCAAAGGAACCGCATTAATCACACGGTGAGCACTGACCTCCTTGGACCCCATGCTCATGTGAGGACTCCATGAGCCACTTCTCCCGAGTGGACTCGGTCAAACTTGCCCTCCCGGTTTTACGGCAGACGTTGTCCCTCACACGTGTTGTTGGTAATCTCTCCAACACCCCAGCCTCAGAGCAGCCCCATCATGTCATGGGTCCAGTGCTTTACTCGTTCAGCGAAGTGCTCGGAGGCATGGGAGCCACACAGCCTCCCGTGGTTGCCACGCTCCATCAGCCTGTGAAAGACACGAGTCCTCGCACGCCCGGGCCCCGCACAGGCTGCCGCCGGGGAGCCGGGCGCTCGGGAGATGCTTCCTCCAGCCTCCCGAGGGCTCTCGGGTCATTTTCTGTTTAGCGCTGACCCGGTCAGGTCTGGACGTCACCTCCTGCCTCCCTCTCCCCACCTTGCTTCTGTCTGTCTGTTTTTCACGTCTTTTTGCCAAGTGTAAGTCTGTCCGTCTGGTTTATTTTTCAATCCATTTACGTTATCTAGACTTTGTATGGAAGTTCATGTTCGCTCTGTGCCAACACTGTCCTCCCCGGCTACGCCACGCCCGCCCCCGCGCTTGCTGGGCCTGCACACATCCCAGAGGCTCTTGCTTAGGTTTCCATCCCTAACGGGCGAGGGCCCGTGTTCCATATACTAAGATTTTCCGAGAAAAAAAGTATTGCGAGGATATATTCACTCCTGTTCCAGACAAATGGGGATGCTTCAGCGCAGGGTTATGGGAAGGACCGGTCTTGGCCGCAGATGACATCTCTGCCCTCACTACGCCCTGTGTCTGTGGCAGCTACGCCGACCGGCTGCTCGCTGGGCTTCAGGAGAGAATCTAGGTTCCTGCCTCCCTCGGGGGGCTCTCCCACCCACCCCCACCTTTTGGCAGAGGGAGCTGCTGGGAATTGTCTTAGCTGACCATGGGGGGGAGGTTGGAAATTATGCCTCTGCTTCCTCCTGTTCCTAACCCCCTCCGGCCAGCCTGCTTGTTGATATTTATTCCATGGGGTTGTGGGAGGGGAGTGAGAAGTGAGAGGAGGGAAGAATCCCTGGGGTTCCTGGTGGTGGTCTTGGAGGAGAGTCAGCCATCTGAGCTTAAACTGGGTTCACAGTTGAGGCCAGACACGAACCAGACGGCGCCGTGACTACTTTCGGGAGAGGGACTCAGGTGTGAGCGCATGAGGTGGCCCATTGTCCCCTCGCCAGAGGTCTTGGGGCTCTTGTGGGAGAGGGAAGGCCTAGCTGCCCTCTCGGTAGACCGCTCTCTGGTTCTGCTGTTAGCCTCATACAGGTAGCAAACCTGTATGAGAGCCCTCTGGAAGCACCCGCTGGGTTAGTGACAGGCTCATCCGCTTTGGCAGGTCCCATGGAATGAACTGGGCTCTTCTCCCTCCGCCATAAGGTCAAACTTCCATCAGATGACAGAGAGTGTCCTGGCTGGCTGGGCTGCTCGTGGGCCTGTGGCCTCAGGACAGCTTCCCAGGCCCTTGGTCTCTGCTTGAGTCTGTCTCCCTCCAAGCAGATGGTGCTCCCTTCTCAGAGGGCCAATGAGAAGAGCCATGGGGGGGGGGGGCGGCAATCCCACCCTCCCTGTCTGCATCACCCTCCCCATGCTCCCGGGTGCTCTGTCAGCAGACCCAGCCAGAGGCCCAGCCCCTGGCGAGGACCGCACAGGTCCCCACCCTCACCACTCATCAAGTGACGCTGAGAAGGGCGCCTGTATCTCTGACCCCCTCCTCCCCTAAGAGGCTTCTGGGTGGGGGGATGTTCTGAGATTGTTCTGAATGGCTCTCAAAGGGAGGAAATCTAAGTTGGCAGGTGTAGGTGGTGAGCAGATTAAAATTTGGAGACCATGCTAAGTAGTTGTGGTTCCAAGGAATTTGACACACAGATGGCAAGATAGTGACCAGGGGACCAGTGGTGATTCTGTGAACAGCCATTGGGGAGTGTAGTGATGGGAAAGAGCAAAGATAATTTGGGTTTCGTAGGGGAGATACAAATACAGTTTTAAAATGACTGCGTTGGGCAGAAGTGGGCATAGCTAAATGAAATCTAAAAATACCTACGGAGACCTGAAATTCAAGGGGAGTAAACGACCTGAGACTAAGATGCTCCTGGGAAAGTTGACACTCCCGAGGCACCAGAGGCACCAAGGAAACATCCAGTTTACTTTGCTGGGGACAGAAACCTTAGGAAAGGGGAATGCAGAACGGCTCTAAATGTGCTCCCCAAATCCACCTCTAGAGGTCTCCTCACTTTCCCGTTTCTGATTCCCACAAATGGGGAACTGAATGGAAAGCACCTTTATCTGTCTCCCTCCAAGGGTTTTAAACCTCCAAGCTCCATTTTCGGGCTGAAGGGCTGGACAGAATGGTCGTTCCGGCTCCAGTAGCCTTCGGGGTTTCCTTCCCGTGGCCAAGCTCGCCCCTTGGGCCGGGTGAGCGGAGAGCAGCAGCGGGGTGTTGCTGAGGCCCGTTGCCAGCATCCCCTTTAGGGGAAGGACGCCACCGAGTGTATCAAGACACGGGGCAGAACAGGCTTGAGGTTGCCCCAGAGGAAGCGGCTGTCAGCCTGGCCACGATTGTGTAATAGCGTGTCTGCAGCCAGGGCTCGTGTGAACGCAGAGCGGCAGCCTCCTGTCCGCAGTCTCCTGGCGAGCCGGTGGCGTTTTTATTTTGTGCATGCACGTGTGTCTTCTCTCCTGTTTACCATCTGCTTTTGGTCTTTCCTACCGAACAGCCGCAGCTCCGGAGTCCTGCCCCATAAACATTGAGGAATAGGTATGAGATCTACCAAATTATATAAACGAACACACAATTCATTCTACTTTGGGGTTCCTAGCATAAACGGCAGTTGCCTTCTCTCTGTCCGGTCACATGTGGAGTGCCACCCTTAGAGGGGAGGAGCTCCGCTCACCCACGTCCCCGACTCCAGTACCTCAGGGACCAGCGGTCCCCAAATTCCAGCTGGGTGTGAGAGAGACCTGAGAATTTCCTGTTCTACTCACTTCTCCCCCCCTGGGGTCCACCTCCTCAGACTATTATTAGAGACTTAAGAGGGATTATCACACCAGGACATTTCTTGGAAATAAGCAGTTTATACCGCTTAATCCCAGAGTTTCTGCCACTAGAGGGTTTCGTGTCTTGGGCTGTCTTGCCTGAGGCCGGCCCCACACATTTGTGAGCGGCAAGCCACGGCCCACCCTTCAGAGTTGGTTGGCCCTGCCCAGGAGGAGCTGATGGTCTCATGGAGGCGGTCAGTGTGAGAAGTGGGGTGGCAGTGCCAGCTGCTGGGGGAGCCCTCCGAGCCCCCTGGGCCTTGTCCGGCAGGGGGCCTGTGAAGGCAGGGTGTGGGGATTCCTCTGCTGCTCGGAGGCGCAGGGGCCAGAGGAGGGAAGGCCTCCCTGACGCTGGGACTTAGGTCTGCATCCTGCATGTGGGCAGCCGAGGCCCTGCCTTTCCTCTCCACAGAGCTCCTCGCTGCGCTGGACAGAGCCGGGTCCTGGGCTGGGAGGGCAGGAGGGAGAGAGGAGGGAGCCTGAACGAAGCCTGGGCGCTGGCTGTTAGGCATTTTCTGCTAGTCGGTGCCCAACTCAGTCCTCACCAATCCTGGGAGTTAGTAAAGTGACCTGCCAAGGCTCATACAGTGGACTGGGGGGAGGATGAGGTCAGTGGGCGGTGACACCTGTGGGACCCAGAGGCTCTCAGGCTAGTGTCTCCTGGGATTGATGGCACCAGCAGAGAGTAAACCTCTGGGCTGCTCGGGTCAGAAAGAGATGAAGAGCAGCAGGTGTGGGGACGGGGTGCTGAAGCCATGGCACTACCCCCCCCCCCATGTCCCTGGCACCCTGCAGAGTTGCCCAACACTTCCTGCCCTACCCTGGCTCTACGGCAAAGGCAAACACTCTGGGCCCAAACAAACGCACTCCTCTCCCTGGGCTCCACTTCTTCCTGCCCTGAGAAAAGCTCAGCTAGATGCAGTTTCTCTCTCCGTGTCCATCATAA
Source organism: Miniopterus schreibersii (assembly GCF_964146895.1). Classification (NCBI taxonomy): domain Eukaryota; kingdom Metazoa; phylum Chordata; class Mammalia; order Chiroptera; family Miniopteridae; genus Miniopterus; species Miniopterus schreibersii. The sequence goes on from NC_138116.1 coordinate 3,144,623, forward strand.
CATGCAAGCAACTTCAAACAGTGCACAAAAGTGGATGCTAGGGCAAGTTCACAAAACAGGAAACATCCTGTGCATCCCTCTGTCGGTGTGCCACAGTGGCCGAGACTGTCCCTGGCCCAGTGGCTCTCACGCGCTGTGGCCTGCGCATGCATTGGAGTTTCAGGTAACACGCTTCCTGCCAGCTTCCGTGCCGAGCTCCGGGGCTGCCCTGCTGGAGACACCGTCTGGACCTGGCCACATGTCGGGCTCCTGTAACCTTCCTTTCTCTCCTCCAGGCACCTGGCAGGCTGATGACAACGTTGTCAGTCGTCGGAACACAAGGCGCCGGCGCCTGTCCTCCAGCAGCCTGGAGGATGCTGAGACCAGGTCCTGTGTGTGGGGTCCTCTGGCTGTCTGAGAGCCCCACCCCCAGGCCCGAGCTCCCTCCTGTCCCCGAGTTCCATCCATGGCCTCCAGGGCATCCTCAGCAGGACACGCAGACTTTTACACCCACGTGGAAGCCGGGTGTGGATGTCAGCCTGCTCTTTGTCCGTCTCATCTCTTTCCATAACCATGACCCCGTCCCTCCTTCCTCGCGGGCTGAAGGCACCGGGTGAACAGCTCACAAGACCTTTTGCAGAGACTCTGGAACGTCTCCACTGGATCTTGATCTTCAGCTGGAGCCAAGGCCCGCAGGCTGGTTGTTTCTGGAGCATCTTTTTTCTCCTTGGGGGTAGACCAAGAAGACTTGGAGTTTTAGTGGCTGCATTACAGAGACCCATCTGACATTTCTTGGTGTCTGGGACGTCATAACCAATTTGAAACCTCCAGTTTGAGGTGGGTTTGGGGGATGACTCCTGTGAGAAGGGAAAGCCATATTGCACTATAAGTGGAGTTTCCCTCAAGGACAGGAGACATGGTGGCAACCAGAAGGTAGGTTGAAAAAACAGTTCTTGCTTCTGGCAGGCGAGCTAGTCTCCTGTGCCTCATGTTTCTGCCTGCTTAGGAAGGAGGCCTTGAACCTGAAAATCCCGTTACATGACCACTCACAGGAGGGTTTGTTAGGATCAGGTGCATTCATGAAGGCCTGGGGCTCCATCCTAAGGTGACATCTCAAAAAACACGTTTTTGACCACCTCTCTGTACCAGGAACTGTTTCATCACTATGGCCCATCAGGTGGCACTCATCCCTATGTTCCCCGTCTCCACCCCTTTTTGTTAATAGTTGAAGAAATAGGCTGAGAGAGGGGTGGACCAGTCAGTGATCCTCCAACCAGTGCCCAGGATTCCCAGAGGAGGTGGTGGAGAGCACTGAGCTGGGCAGCAGTGGGCTGAGCGCCTGGTGGCTGGAGCCAGGGCCTTCACCCCTGGGAGCCTCCCCACCCCACGTTTTCTTCCCCTGCCTTCCAATTCTCCTGAGCCTGATAGGGGAATGGGAGGTATTGCCTTCCACAGGCTCTTTAGAGATTTAGAGAGATTGTTCAAATCATGTGCTCCCCCCTCAGCTCAGCGTAAGGCATATAAACAAAAGCCTGAAGGGCAAGGCTAGGCCAGACCATGAGCTGGTGGGTGTTTCTCCTCTCTCAACACGAGCGCTGTGGATTCCACATAGTTCTGGGGTAAACGCTTTGTTCACTGGCTTTTGGAAAAGGCGGTTATTCAGTGGAGCAGGGGTTGGAAGCCAAACTGAGTACAGCACTTCGTGAGGCTGAGATGAGGAGCCTCGGGCTATGCCCATCCTGATGGCTTGTCTTAGTATTTAGAATTGTCGCCTAGAAGAGTTTCTCAGGGCCCTTTCCAAGGCCTCCGAGAGAGCCCAGTGCCCCGAGGATCCTTTGCACCTTCTGTGTGGCTTCTCTGCACCCCAGGCAGGTGGGGACCCTCACACTGCCGAGTGGTTGTGGCTCACATTCAGGGGGAAGAGTCCTGCTGTTCTGACAGACATGACATGAGCCAAGCTGGAATCGAAGCTTCTGTCTTGAGTTCCCATGTCCACCTTCTCTGAAGTCCAGCAGAGTCCTCTGCTGGTTCAGGCCCCACTTCATGTCCTTCCTTTCCCTGAACATTCTCTCAGCCCCTTTCATATTTAAGATCTGAGCAATAACCCCACTCCCTGATTTCCTTGAAGTTTGAGGCCCAGAAACACCAGAGAATGGGTTTTTCCCCTAGCCTAGGGTAACGGCACACAGACCCACCTGCTCTCCCGGCAGGTGGTAGTCACAGTGTGGTGTCACCTGAGATGAAGGAAATGCAGGTAAACAGTGGCCAGGAACCCTAAGAGGAAGCCGTCACCTTCAGCCTTTCTGAGGAGTCTGTGTCCTTGCCCAGGGAGAGGCTCAGAAAGATTCTTGTAGGCCTTGGTTGCATAACCAAGACATCTGCATTACAGAATGGCCCTTCAGTCCTTGTGTTTCATACTTCCTGTCCTCTCCCCTACGCCCCCCCCCCCTTTGTTCTCATTTAGATCTTTGGCAAGCAGAAATATCCCATCCAAAGAGGCTGGTCCTCAGCCTGATCAGGGGACAGGGTCAATGCCAGCCCTACTGCCCCATCCATCACCTGGACACCGTCGTGTTGTGAGCAGATGACCCATAGAGAATGGATGGGGCCTGGCTTCTCACACGAGGGCACAGACTAACTGGAGGCCTGTCACTCCTTCCTGCCACTCAGGTCTGAGCTCTCCCATGGCCTCCAGGTGATCCTGGCCTCCTTGAAGAGCCTTCTTTCCATCCCACCAGAGTTCATGCCCACGCTGGGGCATCTCTTGGGCACCAGACCCACACACTTTAAGCCATCTCACCCGGAGAGGGTTAGCATCCCGTCCACCTGATCTCGGCACGCTTGTTGCTCCCTCTGCTTTCGGATCTGCACACCTGGTGTGTGCGAGGCTGTGTGTATACTGTTGTGCCGTCTGTGGACCCCTCTCACTCCCTGGAGTTACACTAGTGGGCACACTACAGTGGGGACATCAAGGATGCAATATTTATGGATTGCTGCATGATTCCTAAAACTGAATAAAACTGTTTACAAGGGAAGGAGAGCTGTTGACTGTGCAGTTGGCTTATTCGTGACAGTTTTTGTCTGACTTTCTCCAGCAACCTTTACTCAAGAGAATGTGTATGTGGAGTGGGAGGGGGCCAAGGGTGGGGAAGGACATGCCATCCCCTGGGCACAGGCTTCCCACCCCAACCCTCCCGCGCCAGGGCAGAGGCCTGAGTAGGGAGCCCTCAGCCCCACCCTTGCCCTTAAACCGGAGAACTCCCAGCACTGCAGCTCCTCAATAATTGAAGAGCAGGAAAGCTGGTGACAGGAGGGAGGCCAGGGGAAGGGAGGAGGGAGGGCCACAGCCCCATGTCCCTGCACCCTGTCCCTTAAAGGTTGGTGAAATTGATGGGGCAGATGGCCCCCTGGGAGAATCTGGGACGTGCATGGCTCTTCCGAGGGCTCTGCTTCCTCCGCCACCTGGGAAGGAGGGAGCGCGCTTCCGCGGAAGCCTCGGGAACGTCAGGGGCGGGGGGCAGCCGCTTACGGGGAAGCGGGGTGACCCTACCGACCTCGGGGTGCGCGCGCCCGGTGCGTCCCCGGCTGCGGACCTGAGCGGCCGGCGGCGTCGGAGGGTCAGACCCGCCCGCGGGCACCGGAGCCGACACCCAGGGTCCGGAGCAGGGCCGGGCTGCAGAGGGTGAGCAAGGGCCACTCGCAGCTCGGAGGACAGGGGCTGAAACCCCGGCGCGCGGTTCCCGAGCCTGAGCCCGCGGTCGGCCTCGCGGGTGCCCCGGGCTGCGCCCCAGGAGCCGCGGACGCCTCGGAGCGGCGGGGACAGGAAGGGGCTGGGGCGGGAGTACGGTTCCTGGGGCGCACGCCCCCCCCCCCCCCGGTGCCCGGGCCGGGCGGGAGCGCAGAGCCGCGCGCTTCTCCGGGCGCCGGCGCGGGCCGGGAGCGCGCGCAGCCGGGCGCGGCGGCGGGCAGGGGGCCGGGCGGCGCGGGAGAAGCGCGCGCGAGGCGGCCGCGGGGAGTGGCTGGAGCCGCGGTCACCCTGGAGACGCGCTGGCCAATGGCGGCCGCGAAAGCTGTTTATGGGGGCGGAGCGTCGCCATGGCAGCAGGAGAAGCCTTCGGAGCGGCTACTTAACGCGGGTCCCCCGGCGGCGGGCGCTCAGAGAAGCGCCGTCAGGCGAGGGGGCGACGAGGGGTGCTGGCGGGGCCCTCAAGCGGAGGGCAGAGCGCCGCGGGGTGGGGATAACTTCTTCCAGAACTTTCCTTTGGCCCGGGCTGCGCTCTGAGCCAGGTAAGGGGCTGAGAGGTCAGCGGGCCGCGGGAAGGGAGGGCGCCAGCCCGCTCTCCCATCCGTCCCAGTGGTGGGCTCAGAACCTGACAACGGTGGAGTTTGGGGGTACAGTTCTGTGTCCTGTTCCCTTCCTTCCCGGTGGTCTTCCATCCTAATACCCCTTGTCAGACATCAGACGCCTCCCCTGCCCCCCGCCCCGTCGAACTGCCCTCCCGGGCTCCCTCGCCCCTCTTCCCTCCGCTTCAGGGCAGGGGTGTCTGGTTTCCCGCTCCTGGGAAGAACGGGGGAGCCGCGGAAGCCCCTACCCTCTCCCTTTACTCGGCTAATAAAGTCTCTCCAACCTCCGAGAGGAAACAAGAGCGAGGCGGGCCTTGCGGGGGTCGGGCCTCAGGGCGCTGCTGCTGTTTCGCAGACCTCGGCACTAAAAGATCCCCGCAGCTGCGGGGACGATTTTAGAGGAATTCCGCACGCGCGCGCGCACGAGCACACGCACAGGCACACACACGCACGCCCTCGGGGGCGGGGCGGGGCGGAGCGCTCAGCTCGCCGTGGTCCCCGCAGGCCCCACGTCCGTACTCGGAGGAGGCGACCCCTGGGGCGCGGGATGCGAGCGCGCGCCCGCGAGGCTGCGTAACTGGAGCGGCGGGAGCGAGCGGGCCGGAGAGCGCGGCGGGCCGGCCTGGGCTCGGCCCGTGGATGCTGACCGCCCCCTCGGAGGGACCCCGCAGACATGGCGGAGAGCTGGCTGCGCCTCTCGGGAGCCGGCGCGGCGGAGGAGGCCGGGCCCGACGGCGGCCTGGAGGAGCCCGACGCCCTGGACGACAGCCTGACCAGCCTGCAGTGGCTGCAGGAATTCTCCATCCTCAACGCCAAGGCCCCCACCCTGCCCCCGGGGGGCACCGACCCCCACGGCTACCACCTGGTGCCGGGCTCGGCCGCCCCGGGGTCCCCCCTGGCGGCGGACCCCGCCTGCCTGGGGCAGCCGCACACGCCAGGCAAGCCCACGTCGTCGTGCACGTCCCAGAGCTCGCCCTCGGGGCTGCAGGCTGCTCCCCCCGACGACGTGGACTATGCCACCAACCCGAGCGTGAAGCCGCCCTACTCGTACGCCACGCTCATCTGCATGGCCATGCAGGCCAGCAAGGCCACCAAGATCACCCTGTCGGCCATCTACAAGTGGATCACCGACAACTTCTGCTACTTCCGCCATGCTGATCCCACCTGGCAGGTAGGGGAGGCCACGCCCTCCCTCCCGACCCTCTCCCTGCCTCCCTGCCTCCCCCCCTCCTTCTCCCCTCTTGCCCACAGACTGGACTCACTTCCCTCAGATCCGAAGGTCACGTAGGCAGGCAAAGTGCAGCCAGGGCCCCACTGGAGGAAGGCCGTGGAGGAAGGGCCTGGAGGCAGCCCAGTGCTTGGAAATGCCCCTCATTTGACTTCAGAGAGGGAGGAGAGAGGATGCTCAGAGGGCTTTAGGTATGAGGATGCTGAGGTCAAGGGGCAAGCACTTGTCACTCACCCAACAGACTCAACCAAGGACCAGGGCCAGACGTAGCTGTGGACACAGCCCTCCTAGGGGAAGGTGATGGACCGAGGGACACATTTTTGTCCCAAGTCCTAGAATTCCTAGACACTGTCTTGCCCAAGGACAGTTTTTCAGGACCTGACTCAAGAGGCGGAAGCTGGAGTATCACCTCTGCCAAGCTCTGCAGTTGGCTGGGGGGGGCATGGGGGGCAGTGCAGTGGGGTGTGAAGGCCAGCTGTGTCTCAGTGGCCTGGGTATGGGGCCTTCCTAAAGCAGCAGTCCCCGCCCCCACTCCAGCCCCTCCCCAGTTTCCTGTCTCCACTCCTCCCCCTCTTCTCAGTCAACCTCCCTGGGGGGACAATTACCCTGAGCCAGGTGCTTTCCACAGGGGCTCTGCCTCCAGCTCTGGCTTCAGGTTCCAAGTCTCCCGAACCTGGTGCAGAGCTGCCAAGGGGCCAGGCCACCATGTAAACATCCCAGCCTTGCCAAGGGGCACTACCCACCCATCCTCCCTGCTGTTCACGCCCCTGACCCCTTTCCTCGTCATGGTTTGGATAAGACTGCAACTAGGAATGAAGCAGGGTAGGCAGGGCAGACATTGCCCTGAGAGTCTCAGGATCAGGGGCTACTTGGGGACAGAGGCCCTGAGGATACCCAGACTCTTCCCTGGGGCACCCACAGGCAGCAGGCCACACATCACAGTATTCTTCACTTGCTGGGCCCTGACTGGGGCAGTGCCATCTGTAGCCTTGGTGAGAAAGCAGAGACACCCCCCCTCCCCCGCCACCAACTCTACCCCAAGCCTGCGAAGCTCAGGCTGCGGGAAATGGGCCCCAGGAATGAGCACTATGCTCTTCTCTGGGTAGTAATCAACTGAGGCCAAACAGCCTAGGGTGGAGGAGGGGCTGTGGGGGGTAAGGGCCCAGGCCAGCAGCCAGCTCAACAAACAAGGAAAGTCATCAGATCCCACCACTTTTCATCCCTACACACACTCCTATGCAGGCACGCACGCGTGTGCACACACATACACACTCACACCCTCGGTCGCCCAATGCCCCCCACCCTAACGCACTCACTGCACAAACAGAGCGGCCCAGCCAGGCCCAGGCAGAGGGAGCTGGCTGTCCAGGCCCTGGGGGAGCTGAGGCGTTTGGCCAGAGGCTGCGAGTGGTGGGGTAAGGGAGGGAGGGCAGGACGGGGTGGCACTGAGAGCCACCCTGTGGCTCAGGGCTCGGATGACTGAGCAGGCAGATATCCCAGCAACAAGGAACAAAAGCCCCCGACAGCACTCCTGGCTCCCGGTGCCCTGTGGCTGGTGTCCCAGAGCCTCCATTCCCCTCCCCCATCGGAGAGAAGATGGTAGGAGGACAGGCAGGAGCACTGACAGCCACGTCAGGGACCCTTCCTTGCCACTCACCCCAACCTGTCTTTCCTCTCTCCTTGGGCCCAGAATTCCATCCGCCACAACCTGTCCCTGAACAAGTGCTTCATCAAAGTGCCCCGGGAGAAAGATGAGCCCGGCAAGGGGGGCTTCTGGCGCATCGACCCCCAGTATGCCGAGCGCCTGCTCAGCGGGGCCTTCAAGAAGCGGCGGCTGACCCCGGTGCACATCCACCCGGCCTTTGCCCGCCAGGCCGCGCAGAAGCCCAGCGCCGCCCCGTGGGCCGGGCCTCTGCCCGTGAACACCGAGGCCCAGCAGCTGCTGCGGGAGTTCGAGGAGGCCACCGGGGAGGTGGGTTGGGGTGCGGGCGAGGGCAGGCTCGGGCATAAGCGCAAACAGCCACTGCCCAAGCGGGTGGCCAAGGTCCCTCGGCCTCCCAGCACCCTGCTGCTGACCCAGGAGGAGCAGGGCGAGCTGGAACCCCTCAAAGGCAACTTTGACTGGGAGGCGGTCTTCCACGCCGGCGCTCTGGGCGGAGAGCTGGGCACGCTCGAGGCCCTGGAGCTGAGCCCACCGCTGAGCCCTGCCTCACATGGGGACGTGGACCTCACTGTCCATGGCCACCACATCGACTGCCCTGCGACCTGGGGGCCTTCGGTGGAACAGGCTGCTGACAGCCTGGACTTTGACGAGACCTTCCTGGCTACGTCCTTCCTGCAGCACCCTTGGGACGAGAGTGGCAGTGGCTGCCTGCCCCCTGAGCCCCTCTTTGAGGCGGGGGATGCCACCCTTGCTGCCGACCTGCAAGACTGGGCCAGTGTGGGCGCCTTCTTGTAAGAGGCCAGGCCCTGCCCCCACCTGTGGACAGCACCCAAGTCAGGGCCCAGACTGCCCCCAACACAGGCCCATGGAACCATACTGCCCAGACAGGGGCTGGGCCAAGTCCCCCGAGGCTGGCCCCACGAGGCCACACATCCCCCAGCCTGGGCTGCCCTCAGATTCCCGCCCAGGAGGCTGAGAACTGGGGCTCAGGACCAATGATTTGCTGCCTCCCCTCCCAGCCCCCCCTACACACACACACACACACACACACACACACACACACAGTCACAGTGTTTCATTGACCCTCTTCTTCCCTGACCCAGGGACCAGCTAAATAGCCCTGCACTGAGAGCAGCGGCCTGGAGGGGCCCTGTCTGGGCTGGGGAGTCAGAGGACAGGGCCGGCCCCTGAGCACCTCAGCTTCGAAGGTTGTCCCTTCCCCTCTCCCACTTTCCTCCCCAGGTTTCTATCCAGAGAAAGTTCCCAGGTACAACAATGCTAATTAGGTGACTGCAAATTAACCCCCTGGAGGCCTCTCCCTGCAAAACCTCCCTGGGGCTGGGGTGGGCAGTAGACGGGGTGTAGCTGGGAGGAGGGGGCAGAGAGAGGAGACTGAAAGGAGGTCCGGGTGCTGGTGGGGCTGGGAGATTTTCTAAGGCCTCTGGAGTCTTCTGGCCCATCTCTAAAGGGGGGCTGAGCAGAAGGTGGAAATCCCTAATTTTTGAGCCCAACTGGAGGCTGAGAGCAGTGAGGAGTTGGGATTCTGGGAGGCAGGGGCCGCCAAGCTGCAGGGGGAAGGGGAAGACAGATTAACGTAGTGAGTGTAGCAGATAGCTGAGGTTTAACCGGGAGGGATGTCCAGCTTGCTAGAACCACTGGGACCAGGACAGCTCAGGCTCCACCCTGAGCACCCCAGGCTGCATCCCGAATCTATCCTCTTGCCCCTTGGGGCAATTTAACCTTTTTCATGGAAAGTTATTTACAATAAAAAAATTTTGAAAATAAAATTTTAAAAAATCTGAAATGGACCTGCTTGCAGCTTCTTTGGGAAAAGGTGAGGGCAAAGTTTGGAGGGGGCCCTTCTCTTCGATGCTGAGGCGAGTGGCTGGGAGGAAGTTGGGGAGGTCACCGAAGGCATGAAGAGTGCCTCCTGATGAACGCCCCACAACTCTGTGTCCCCAGGGAGAAAGGTGGGGGGGGAAAGGCAGCCTTCAGGAGGTCCCCTGCAGCCTGAGCCTCAGTGCCACTGTATGCACAGTGGGGATCACCGCACCCACAGCCCCCAGGAGTGTGGGAGAAAGGAGACACAGCCCCTGCCCTGGCCCTGGGCACTCACAAAGGCTGAGCCTGCCCAAGGCTCTGCTCAAGGGTCCCCCGCCGAGAGGGCGTGCCTGGGCTCGCCCGCCTGAATCTGCGGTCCCTGGCCTGGGCCAGTCTCCAGCACCTCCCTCCCTCAGTCTTCTGGCGGGGACAGGGTTTGAGGTCAGAGGGCCCCAGCCGCAGGTGCCCCACTCCCACCCTGGCGTGTGTTCACCCAGCTCGGTGCCTTTCCTCCCAGGCCCGATGCAGGCTCAACGTGGAGGAAGGCCACCAGGGCAGTCTCTGTGCCCAGCCCCCACTTCCCCACTTACTCACACGGGCAGGTCTGCTCTGAGGAACCCAGCCTACCAGGGTTCTGATAGGGACACTGAGTCACAGAAAATGTGTGTTTGAGCTCAATCCTCTCACCCCTCCCTGCTTTGTCTAGAACCCACTCTCCACCCAGCCCCACAAGCACACCCTGGGGGTGCACGCTCTTCCCCCACCACACACACACACACCCTGGCACAAACGGGGACTTCGTGCATAGTCCTGCCCGGCCTCCACGGGCCCCTTTCTCACCCAAGCCCTTTCTTTCCCTTCCCTGGAGCCTGGCTCTAGGCCAGCCCGGCCTTCCCCATGCTAACTTGCTGCTTTCACTTGCTAATTATTCCAAATATTTCAGATGGGCTCACTTACTGCAGGACCAGCGGGGTGGGGGCCTTCCTGAGCCCAGAAGCCAGCCCACCCCCTTCCCACAGCAGGCTGGGGAGGCTGCCTCTTTCTGAGACTCCCCTCATCTCCAAGCAAGTCCTCCCTCCCTCCCCCACCATCCACCAGCCTCTCTACTGGCCCCCAACAGTGGGGGAACAAGGGGGGCTTCAGCCTTCTCCACAGGCTCTCAGGATCAGCCTCCGGCCCCTGTCAAAGGGGTTCCACCTTGGATTGACAAGTGGGGCATGCCACTGTCTCCCCCACCTCACCCTCTGCTGGCTAAAGAGGGGTTTGGTCAGGAGCAGGCAGAACTGCCCAGGGAGGTGAGGAAAAGCAGAGGAAGCCCAACAGAGGCTCTGGCTCACTCCTTGCTGCAGGGGAAAGTCACCAGGGGCTCCTGAAGATCCCTGGGCTGGGCCAGAGTCTCTGGGGCTGGAGCCCGGGCATCAGCATTGTTCAAAAGCCCTGAGATGCTACCAAAGCTGAGAGGGGGCTTGGAATGGGCACAGGTTCCCCCACACCCTGAGCAGGAAGCATCATAATGCAGAAAGTGTGTTTCAGAGCCCATCCCTCCGACCCATCCCTGCCCTGGCGGCTCTTTTAAAAAGATGCTCAGCCCGGCCAGATGGCTCAGTGGTTGAGCATCAACCCATGAACCAGGAGGTCAGGGTTTGATTCCCGGTCAGGGCACATGCCCGGGTTGCGGGCTCGATCCCCAGCAGGGGGCGTGCAGGAGGCAGCTGATCCATGACTCTCTCATCATTGATGTTTCTCTCTCTCTCTCCCTCTCCCTGAAATCAATAAAGATATTTTTTAGAAAGGTGTTCATTTGCTTCATATTTATTGGTAGATTCAATGTAACCCAGTCTAAATACGCTCTGAGCATCTGACAGTAAGTTGCAGGCATACTGCCCATTAGCAGGAACCACTCAAGTATATATGTCCCTAGAACAAGGACATTCGTACAGAACCCTCGTGCCCCCGTCACAATCGGGAAATTGACATTGACCTGGTAATCCCCGCTAACTGCAGGCCCTGCTCAAAGTTTGCAGTCGCCCCGCTGATGCTCCTCTCGGGCCCAGCACCCCAGTCCAGGACTGCAAGTTGCACTGAGGGGTACTATGTCTTTTAAGCTGTGTGGCGGTGAGCCCACGACTCAAGCTCTCTGAGCAGGTTCCTCTGAGCAGGTTCCCCATCTTTGAGGTGAGAGTCCCTAAACTACTTCATTCTTGGGTGTTGGGGACAGCCCTTCCCAAAGAAGCAGCCACTTTTCTGTCCCCTAACTGGTGGCCTTTGCCCCACCCTCCCTCTGCCAAGTGTCCTTAGCCAGGAGTGTGATGCGGGAGAGGGCAGGAGCTTAGACCTGGGGTCTTCCCCCTCCCTGCCCAGAGCACATCCTGTTCCCCTGGACAGGCCACCACAGGCTGCAGTTACTCAGGATGTCTGGAAGGCACCTGGGATTCCCCTGAGGTCCGCATTCCTTGCTGTCCTGCAGCAAAAGGCCAGGCACCTGCAGAGCTGAGCTGAGGACAGGATCCCTCTCCACCCCGCACCCCCGCAGCCACACACGCAGGGACAAGACTCAGAAGGAAGAGGGTGAGCGGGAAGGAAGGGGCGCGAGGGCAGGGGGGGCAGGTGGTTGGGAATCAGGGGCACTTCCATCCTGGGCCAGGGCCCAAAGGTAAACAGGTGTATTTGGACTCCCAGCAGGGGGCAGTGAGGCAGGCCTGGGCCTGTCAGGGGTGGAGATGGGGGGGGGGCGTGCTGCGTTAACAATGGGTGGAGAGTGCCCCAGGTCCTGCTGACACATTCTTGTGTAATTATGAAGAGAAAACACAGGTGACAAGGGAGGGGAGGCGCTCTGAGGGGGTTTGTGAGGCCACCCATGCTGGGGCTGCGCTCACCTGTGTAAGCCAAGGAGGCACACGGAAGCCCTGGGGGTCACCACCCTCCTGGGGCACATGTGTCTGACCCACTGGGTGGCTCCAGGTGGGACAGGGACAGGGGCAGGTCAGAGCCACCCCAACGGGCATGCTGGGGCCTGAACTTTCCCTGTGTGTGTCAGGAGCGGACAGGGACCAGCTGGAGGGCACTGTCCCCCAGAAGCCAACCAGCCTGGGGGGTGCAGGGAAAGGCAGGGTGCACATTAACTAAGGTGGGGGGACGACAGGGCCGAAGGTCTCCATGCCTTGCCCCCAGCTCCAGCACAATCTGCTCTGAGGGCAGAGGGGCAGCCTGGGTCTGAACCCCAGAACACCTTTCCCCTTGAAGGAAGCAGCTCACTGAGCTCCCAGGAAAGCAAGAGTTCCAGGTACTGGGGAGGGCAGGCTGCCTGCACACAGCCCACTCCTCCTGCGGCCCCCTGGGCCCTTTGAAGCCACAGTGATTGCCCACAGCCTTCCCAGCTGTTTGCCCAGGGAATTAAGCTGAGCAGAGAGGCTGCCAAGTGCTCTCGCCCCTGCCCCAGACCACCCTGCCCCCTTCCTGCCCACCTCACTCTAGGCACCAAGCCCTGTCCCCATCCCCACACGGCATTCCAGTTTCCTCCAACATGCTTTAAGTGCACTGTGCTGGGCCAAGTGGGTGGGCTGAGTGGCAGGGAGGAGTGACATGCAGACCCTGCCTCAGAGTTTTCCGTCTCAGAAGCTCTGGAGTCCTCAGACTCCTGCGGGCAGAGAACCTGCCTGTCTGCTCATTTCTACATTCGCAGCATCAACTTCCTAAGGAATGAATGAATGAATGAATGAGCGAGCTGGCTGGGCAGATGGAAGAAAGGTAGAGGAGCAGCCAAGTAGCCTTGGGCAGAATTCAATTGCAGACAGTAAGCACGAAGGGGTTCTCCAGCCAGTGGGGCAGGGAGGTTCCTGGAGCCCCAGGGCTGCCCGGTTGGGGAGAGAGCAGTCAGGTCCGCTGGAGCTTGGAGGAAAGCCCCTTGCTGCTGCCCTGTTCTGGGCAAGTAAGCAGCCCCTTTGCTGCCCCTGGGGGTGGGGGTGGGGCCTCAAGTGCCAGCTGAAGCTGAGTGGACCCGTGGCAGGTGTGAGCCAGGTGAGGAGAGAGGGGGAGGTGACACAGGACAAGGAGGAATGGATGGAGGGGGGTGGAAGAGGCCCAGCCTTCCCCATTCTCATCTGCTCCTGTAGTCTCCCAATCCCCTGGGGCCTGGGACCTGGAGCTGAGGGTCACAGAAGGCCAAGAGGCAGGGCTGGTATGGAGAAACTGGCATTCAAGGACCCCATTCAAACCCACAGGGTCAGCAAATGGGCCTTTCACCTATTTGCACCCCAGCTACAAAGTTACCAGGACAGAGCTGTGCCCAGCTCAGCTGTCCCTGCCTGGTCCCGCCCCACTGTGCAGCAGGATGGGCCCTGGGGCCACCGACCTGCTGCCCCTGGTGGCCCTGCTGCCCAGTCTCTAGCTGAAGCTGGCAGATCTGTGAGGAGCCTGAGAGCTCCCAGTGCCTGGTATTTGGCTAAAGATTAACCCTGGCCTGGGGGGAGGGAGCCTGTGAGGCTGGGCCAGGAGCTGGCACTGTCTCCCAAGGCAGGCAGGGTGGAGACCACCAGTTCAAGGCCATCTCTGGAGAAAGGGGGTGGCGTGCAGGCATTGTGGGTGAACCTCACAGAAGGCCAGGACTCACACCCCCATCCACGTGCCCTGGGTCTCCCTGGGCTCCCTATTTCATGGGTGGGTTTTACTGAGGTGAGTGGGACATGAGGGTCTCCCAGCCCTGGAAGGAATCCAAGCAGGGGAGAAAGAGAATCACCAACTAGGCCCAACTACCTCCACGAAGAGAGATGGGTCATGAGGAGCAGGCCCCCACCCAAAGGCTCAGCTCAAAGGCTCTGCCACCCTGTAGCCCAGGAAGCTCCTGCCTGAGGGAAGAGTTTGGGGAGGGGGCAGGAGGGCCACTGTGACCAAACCTGGTTCCATGTGGCATGGACCGGTGAGCAGGCCCAAGCCCTGTTGGCAGAGGAGGAAACTGGCCTCTGCGGTCTGGTTCCTGAGTCTGGAGTGGAGTGTCCCCATGACTGAAGGGGGTCAGAGCCTAGTTGATGCCCAAAGAGAGAGCCATCCCCACACTAGTCTTGAACTTTGACCTCCACCAAACTCCCAGTCCAGCTCCCAGATGCCTCCCCATAGATGACCCGAGGTGCCCCGGCCCCCGGGGCTTGGGAAGGGGAATTTCAGCCCAGGAGGAGACAGGTGTGAGTGACAAGCAACGATGCGGCTACAAACTGAAAAGTAACCCAGCCTGGAACGATGCAGCCCAGTCTGAAGGAGCAGGCGCGTAACAGATACTTGTTGAACCCGCAGATGAATGAGTGGCCATATGAATTAGTAAGTGGAGGGGAGCCAGTTTGGGGAGGGGAGGAGAGGACACGGCGCAGGTCAGCCCAGGTCACGCGGGGGGAGAGTGGAGTCTGACCGGAGCGAACACCACCAGCCCGGAGGCCTTCAAGCGGGGCTGAGATGCTGTCCCAGGGCCACCGGGTGAAGGCGGGAGCTCAAGCCCGAGGTGCAGGGACTCTCCCAAAGCGCGACAGCGGAGGAGCCGCGAGAGCAGGGTCCAAGCCGTGGAAGGGCCACTGTGAGGGCTTTCCCCCCCCCCGCCCCCGCACACACACCTGTTCCAGGCAGGCCCCGCCCCAAGGAGCCTGCGGTGCGAGAAAACAGGCGGCGCGGGCTCCGGAAGGAGGCGGCGTCGGCCCCGGACGGCCCGGGCCTCCCGGGGGGCACTTCCTTAGCTCGGCGGGGGCTGAACCCACAACGGGGAGGGGGAGGAAGGGGGCGCGGGGCCGGGAGGCTGAGGCGGGGCGCCGAGGAGGCGCTGAGTCACGTTCAAGGCGGCGGCCCCGCGGGAGCCAGGCCTCCCCGCGCGGGCTGCGGGCGTGAGAACGTGCCCGGGGCGCGGGGCTGCGGGAGCGCGCTCGGGGGCCGGCGCGCGGGGCGCGCGGCGGGGGCGCGCAGGGGCCCCGCACCCCTGCGGAGGGCGGTCGCGCGCTGGCGTCCTCCGTTGCCTGGAGCCGCGCGGGCCCCGGGCCCGGACCCCTCCCGGCCGGTGGGGGCGGTGCGGGGAGCGGGAGGAAAGGCGGGAGCGCTGGCCCAGCCGCCCGCTTCCCCCCGCGGCCTGCCCCTCCCCGCAGTGCCTCCTTCGCGCCCCCTCGAGTTCTGCTGGTTTATTGGCTGCCTCCCTCCTCCACGGTCCTCTCCTCTCCGGGGCCCCTCTGGCCCCCCCTTTTCTGTTTTCACGCATCCATCTGCCCTCCGTCCTCCCCCGCCCCGTCTCTGAGCCCCTGGGCATTCTCGGAGGTTCCAGCCCTCGGGGCGCGGCGGAGAGGCGCAGGCGGTGTCGGGCGCCCCCTCGCGGCCCCCTTGGCCAGGGCTGGGGTTCAACTCCTGGGTTAGCGGGGGAGCGCGCCCCCCTGCGGCACAGCCGCGTCCTCCCAACCCGCTCAGAGGCTTCTGGAAAGCAGAAGGGGCGTCCTACAGAAGAGACCTTGAGACTGAAGATGCCCCAGGGAGTGCAGGAGTGGGCCACCCCGTGGGACACATGCCCACGGGAACACGTGTCCAAAGCCAGACTCCCACCTGCTCCTGGGGCCTGCCCTTGGTAGGGTGACAAGTTGGGGTGGGAGGCTGGGGGTCCACAGAGGGGCAGGAGGGAATAGGGGCCTCTCAGCCACATCTCCTGTGGTGTTTCTGCTCCTTGTATGTTGCTGTGATTTGCAGGGCAGAGAGGCTCACAGTTGCCTCAAGGGCGCAACGACCCCGTTTCCCTGGGCTCCCCACTGTCAGACACACACCCAGAGCTCATCTCATCCCTTTGGTCTTCCCTCCATGCCCCTGCTCCGCCCTTACCCTCCTGGATTTAGCCCTCGCTTAATTATTAGTTTACTGTTCATCATCAGTTTACTGTTCACCCTGTCTGTGTCGGACAGGGCCCTGGGGAGGCAGCCCAGCTCTTCCTGTCCCCCTCGTGGTACCACCCTCCCCGGAGGCCTCACTGTCCTCTCGCTTTTGTCACTGGGTCACGAAGACCTTTGCTTCTTGCCTGCCTTTGATCTGCCCTTGGCGGGGCTCCAGCTCTGGCCCGTGAGCTCCTCCTCCTGGGCTGTGGGCCACTTCACAGTTCCACTGGGAGGATGCGGAGCAGGCCTCCCAGCCCCACCTTTCCAGGGTCACACTTTGCCTCCATTCCTTAAGTGGACATGGTTCTCCCGGTGACATCCCCCAAGCCTCTTTGAGGACCTGCATCCAAACCAGTTTACTCAGGGGACAGTCAATTTGCAGTGTGAAAATGATTTTAAAGCTCACCCGAAACAAAGAGAGAACATCTATTGAAAGGTGATCAAGGTATACTATTATGTGAACATGCAGCCTACAGGAAAGTTGTTGTTGTTGCTGTTAAGTCCTCACTGGAGGATATTTTTTCCATTGATTTTTAGAGAAAGTGGAAGGGAGGGAGGGGGAGAGAGATGGGAAAAAAAACATTTGATGATCCCCAGCACAGGCCAGGGCAGGAAAGTATGTTTAATGTGATAACATTTGGGTTTTCTTTTTTTCTTTTTTCTTTTTATTTTTTATTATTATTATTATTTTTTAATATATCTTTATTGATTTCAGAGAGAGGAAAGGAGAGGGAGAGAGAGAGAGACAGAAATGTCAATGATGAGAGTCATTGATCGAGCCCGCAACCGGGGTATGTGCCCTCACCGGGAACCAAACCCTGATCGCCTGGATCCTAGGTCGAAGCTCAACTGCTGAGCCACGCCCGGCTGGGCTGGGTTTTCTTTTTTCAAAAAAAAGAGAGAGCCCTAGTTGGTGTTCTCAGCGGTTAGAGCATCGGCCTGTGCACCAAAGGGTCTCAGGTTCAATTCCCGGTCAAAGGCACATGTCCAGGTTGCAGGTGCGGGAGGCAGCCAATTGATGTTTCTCACATCAATGTTTCTCTCTCTCTCCCTCTCCTCTCTCTGAAATCAATAAATATATATATATACTATGTATATATTTTTAAAAAACAAATTGCAGGTTTGAGCCCCCACGTGGTTGAAAGCACACTAAACAATTCCTTTGCTCTCTCTTCCTTAGAAGAAGGCACCCAAAAGCTGCCCACTCCTGGGCTTTCTCTCATTTTATGTATAAAAGGATTTCAGGGGGAAAAAGAACAAAAACAGAAAACCTCCTGACTACTCTGTCAGATGGCACAGTTGATGGCTGGTGGTTTCTAAATGAAAAAAAAAAAAAGTATATTTTTGATCATTACAGAAAAAAGGAAAATTTGTTTTCTTAGAAGTGTCGGCAATAGAAAGGTAATTTAAACTCACAATCTAGAAACTAGAGAAACTGAGCATCCCTTGTACTCACCATTTTAGTGTATTGGGGGTGTTTTCTCCTAAGTTTGTTTGTTTTCTTTTTTTGCAATGCATCCGTCCTATTTAAGTGGCTGTAATCCCAGAGAACAGACACTGTCGTGGTGGTTGACATCAGAGCTCACACAGTTTCAGTAGGGCTACGGGGCCAGGAAACGTTAAATTGGAGGAATGTTACACTTGACACCCCAGAAAAAGCCGAAGTCTGGAATTAGGAAGTTACCAAAGAAAGAACACTGTTGGGGGAGGGAGCCCTTCCTTCCTCCCTCTCTCTCTCTGCAAAGAGGACGTCCTGGCTTAGCAGAGGGGCCTTGGCTGTGATTGGCACCAGTTGGTGAAGGACAATCCAGGCTCCTGAAACTGTGATTGAAACTCCGCTTGCTGAACTAACAGCCTTCGCCGAGTCAGCGTCTGCGTGCCAACGCGCGCCTGGCCCTGGGCTGAGAAGGGCTTAAACTCGCCCGTCTGTTCGCGCTACCCTTTTTTCTAGACGTGGAGGTCATAAAAATAACCTGCCTTGCACAACGGATTTTCTTGAAAACCAGGTTGGCAGCTTTGCATAGCAACACACAAGCCTCCCGAGCTGCCAGGCGCGGGCCGGGGCGGAGGAGGGCCCTGGGCCGGGCAGCCGCGCGGATTCAGGCCGCTGACCCCGGAGCCGGAGCCGGAGCCGGAGCCGGAGCCGCCGCCGAAGGGAGACGACGGGGGGGGGGGGGGCCGCTCGTAAGTTTACCGTGAGGATGAGATTATCCAGCGAGCAAGGACGGTGTTTGTAACAGAGATGGGCAAACGGAAGGCTCGCCCTGCAGGACAGCTGGCTACCAAATTACCCCTGGGGAAGGAAAGCTGAGAAAAGACGCAAAGGCTCGCGCGCGCATACAGAAGTTCATTTACAGAGGTGCAGGGATATTGCACAGAGTTCAAAGTGTTTGTTCACAATCATAGGGGATTCCCTTCCTAAGACATACAGAGCAAGATGGTAGCGACAGTCTTCCCGAGCCACTGCGACGGGCTCCGCGCCGTTCCGACGAGTGGCAGGCGCGGCCACACCCAAGATGGCGGGCCGACCCGCCCGTCGCCGCGCTCCGCGCAGGCGCACTTCGCCTGCCACTCCCGACATGGCGCCGCCAACGCGCTCTGGGGCGGGGACAAGGGCGGGGACAAGGGCGGAAGAGGATGTAGCCCGGACGGAAGCCGAGAAGGCACGCACGCCGGGGCCACAACACTGGACAGGGAAGCCGCGGGGTCGCAGGGATGATTCCCCCGCAGGAGGCGTCCGCCCGGCGGCGGGAGATCGAGGACAAGCTGAAGCGGGTGAGACTGGCGCTGGGGAGGCGTGGAAGGAGGGGAGGGAAGGGGCCGGGCCCCGGGCCAGGGCATCTACCCTGGAAGGAGGCGGGGGTGAGCGGGGAGATGGGCCTGGGGGCGAGCCCGCGACGCGGTGGTCCTTAGCCTCGGGCTTCTGGTGACTCCGTCCCCTCCGCTGCCCCAGGAGGAGGAGACGTTGTCCTTCATCCGAGACAGCCTGGAGAAGAGCGACCAGCTCACCAAGAACATGGTGAGTAACCGTCAGCTGCGAGGAGCCGACGGGCCTCGGGAGCCTGGACGGAGCCTCGCGGCCTGGCGGCTGCAGCGCCTGAGCCTTCGGCCCTGGCCCGGGTGGCGATGGCGGGGATGCGTGGGTGTCTCTTAGCAACGGCGCGGCGTGTCTGCGACCCAGCTCCCTTCGCCTTGTCCGCCTCGTCACTGAGGATGCCGCTGCCCCCGCGGGCCCGGGCTTTCTGCCTTCTCCCCGAGCTCTGCGCTCTTCTTCCTCTCCTGCAGACATTTAGTGAGCCTGACTTAGGTGGGCTGGGTCCCGGTCACGCGTCACCCTCGATTCCAGGGGCGGTCGGAGGGCAGGGTTGGCACTGCTGAGATGACCGAGGGCAGGCCAGGCTCAGCCGAGGTCTCCCCCGTGGGCTTCGGGGTGGAATGAGCTCTGAAGTCAGACAGATGTAGGATGCAGCCCTCTCCCTCCACTGGCTTGTGTGTGGCCCTTGACAGGTAACTCCCAGCCTCAGTAGACTCATCTGATAAAGCAGAGACAACGCCAACCTCCCGATGGGGCTGTGAAGGTCACAGGAGCTGATACGTGGGAAGGCGTCTTGCACACCACCTGGTGCCCAACAAATAGGGAGTTTCCTTCTTTATTTCTAGAGGAGGCTGTAAAGCACAAACCGAGTAAATTCAAACTCGGGTGTGCATTTAGTAACACAATCATAAAGTCCCAGTCTGTGTTTAATGAAATTCACCCTTAGAGAGAGAGAGGCTTTAGAAAGTGCCAGCAACAGCATTCAAGGCTACTCCTTAGGACTCTACTTCCGGTCCAGTCTAGGAGAGCCTCAGAAAGGACAGAAATTGAGATTTGGCTTCAAAGGATGGAAGGGAAACTCTCCTGGGGTGATTATCTTAGGAGGAGTTCATTGGGTGCTTGGGTTGCCTTCAAATCAAACTTCGTCCAATTTATTTGGACCGCCTCCAGGCATGTGGTGGGTGCTGAGGATACAGTGGTGAACAGCTTATTGTCTAGAAAGCCATGGGGAAAGCAGCAAATGCCCAAGATCTGGCTGGGGTCTGGAAGCAGTGCTGGGACAGCAGTGAGGCCTGAGAGCACAGGGCTCCTCCCCCGCAGGTGTCTATCCTGTCTTCCTTTGAGAGCCGCCTTATGAAGCTGGAGAACTCCATCATCCCTGTGCACAAGCAGACAGAGAACCTGCAGCGGCTGCAGGAGAATGTTGAGAAGACTCTGTCCTGCCTGGACCATGTCATCAGCTACTACCATGTGGCCAGTGACACTGAGAGGATCATCAGGGAGGGGTGAGCTAGGGCCAGAGGGTCACGGTCTTTTCATTCTGTCTTTTTTTTTTTTTTTTTAAACTTATTGTTGACTTCTTTTTCTTTAATTTATTGTTGACAAGGGCCACAATTTTAACACCTCCTGGTCCTAGGCCTTGGAGGGGAGGGATAGGATGTATTTGAATCCGGAGTCCCCTGGATTAAGTCTCTTCTTCCCCCTTCCCAGGACCCTCCCCTTGGCCCTCTTCGTCCTCTGTCTGCCGGGGCTGATGGGACTCTTTTCCTTCCCAGTCCCACAGGGAGGCTGGAAGAGTACCTGGGAAGCATGGCCAAGATTCAGAAGGCTGTGGAGTATTTCCAGGACAACAGCCCAGACAGCCCAGAGCTCAACAAAGTGGTAAGGGGCCAGCAGGGTAATGTGAGAGGTTTGGGGACACCAGGCCCTGCCCTGGTCTCAGAAGAGACAGAAGCAGCCAAAAGAAGAATGTGATAGAAAAAGCAGGTACCTAATACTGTAAACATACTATGGTCCTCAAGACTCTGCCTCAGGAACCACAGGTATACATTTTATTGCATTTGTATAATGTAATTAAATTATAAGTTACATGTGCAGCGTATACTTAACATTTGATTTTTATAAATGCATTTGTGGTTTTTTTATTGTGGTAAAAATACATACTATAAAATTTATCAACTTAATCTTTTTTTTAAAGCCAAATTTATTCATTATTGATTTCAGAGAGAGGAAGGGAGAGGGCGAGAGAGATAGAAACATCAATGATGAGAGAGTCATTGCTCGGCTGCCTCCTGCACATCCCCTGCTGGGGATCGAGCCCGCAACCCAGGCATGTGCCCCAACCAGGAATCGAACCACGATCTCCTGGATCCTAGATTGATGCTCAACCACTGAGCCACTCCTAGCCAGGCAACGTAACCACTTTTTAAAATTTATTTTTAAATTACAGTTGACGTGCAATATTTTATTAGTTTCAGGTGTAGTGATTAGACATTTATGTACCTTATGAAGTGACCACCTCTGTAAGTTTAGTACCCATCTGGCACCATATGTAGTTATTACAGTATTATTGACTATATTCCCTGTACTTTGCTTTACATCCTTGTGACTGTTTTAATAACCAGTTCGTACTTCTTAATCCCTTACCTTTTTCACGTATCCCTCTAACACCTCTCCCATCTGGTGACCACCAATTTGTTCTCTGTAGTTATGAGTTTATTTCTGGGTTTTTTTGTTCATTTATTTTGTTTTTTAGATTTCATATATAAGTGAAACCATATGGTATTTGTCTTTCTCTGACTTATTTCACAATTTTGTGTGAACATGTTTTCAGTTCCCTTTCATGTCCTGGATACTTGTCTCTTATCAGATATATGATTTGCAAATAATTTCTCTCATTCTGTGGGTGGTCTTTTCACTTTTTCATGGTATCATTTGCAGCACAAAAATTTTTAATATGAGAGTTTAATTTATCTATTTTTCTTTTGCAAACCCTTTTCTAACAAGAAAACAAGTGAATAGTGCAGTGAGAAAGTAACCAGCCAATGTTTATGAAGCATCTACTTATAGAACTCTGGGTTTCACCTGTGAACATGCAGTTTGGGAGAACATGAGGTGCAGAAATAATCAAGGAAAGCTTCCTGGTGTTTCTTCTCGGATCAAGGAAGCGAAGGCAGAGGAGGGGAGGCGAGGGCTAGCTGACCGCTGCAGCAGTGGCGGACCCTCTTCCTTCCTTCACCCCTGCAGAAGCTGTTGTTTGAGCGGGGGAAGGATTCTCTGGAGTCCGAGTTCCGCAGCCTGATGACCCGGCACAGCAAGGTCGTTTCCCCTGTGCTCATCCTGGATCTCATCGGTGGTGAGGAGGAGCTGGAGGTCCAGGAGGAGGTGCCCCTGGAGCACCTGCCCGAGGGCGTGCTCTTGGACGCGATCCGCATCTCACGCTGGCTGGTGGAATTCGGCCGGAGCCAAGGTGAGAGGGCCCGGCCCACAGGGCAGGGCCGGGGTGACAGGTGCCTCCCCTTTATTTCTTTCATCCACCTGGGTGCTGTTGATTTAATAAAAAGTTTAGCCATGGCCGGGTGGCTCGGTTGGTTGGAGCGTCTCCCGTACACCCGAAGGCTGTGAGATCGATTCCTGGTCAGGGCTCATACCTAAGTTGCAGGTTCAGTCCTCAGTCAGGGTGCGTACAGGAGGCAACTGATTGCTACTTCTCTCTCACATTGGTGTTTCTCCCTCTCTCCCTCCTGCCCTTCCTCCCTTCCTCTCTAAAATCAATAAAAATTAATAAAATCATTTTGTTGATGGCTAAAGATACGGTGTTTTTTTCTTATTCACTGATGTTGTTTCTTTGCCTCCTATAAATTACTCACATCCTTTGAATCCTTACCAAATCTTTGCGTTTTCTTATCTAAAAAAACTTAACTTCAAAAATTAAAAAATGATCAGTACCCCCCACTTCTGTTGGGGGTACTTTCACTTTTAAGACTGTCTGATTTGGGTTGAAGCCCCATGGGTGGCTGTGAGCCAGAGCAGGCGCTAGGAAGGGGTTAGCAAACAGAAACAGTGGATGCCACTGCTGCCCTGCGGGCCTGGTCCAGAGGGGAAGGAGGCTGCCACAGCCCTGTCCCTGTCTCCTCAGATTTCATGAACGTCTACTACCAGATTCGCTCCAGCCAGCTGGACCGCTCCATCAGGGGCCTGAAGGAGCACTTCCGCAAGAACAGCTCTGCCTCCGGGGTTCCCTACTCCCCTGCCATCCCCAACAAAAGGAAGGACACACCCACTAAGAAGCCCATCAAACGGCCAGGTGAGTCCCCACCCTGGCCCATTAAGCACCAGCCAGAAGGTTGTGTGGGACCTGGGTTGCTTTCAGCCACCCTAGGGTCAGCAGCGTCGGCCCCTCTGAAGCTTGTCCTCAGAGTAACCCCCCATTGTAGGCAGACAGGACAGAAAGCAGGTGTCTCTCCACCCAGCCAGGCCCCCATCAAGTGAGGCTCTTCAGCAGAGTCTGGGGGTTGCATTAATGTCTTTGGAGGAGGGAGGGGAGTCACAGATGTGGAGAGGCATGGTAACGGGGTGCCAGGGCAGAGCCACTGGCTGGGCCTCCTTCCCCTGCCACGTTGTCCCATCAGGAGGCCAGGCAAGCTGCTCAATCGAGATCGTGGGCTGGGACAGGGGCAGCCTTCACCTCAGAAAGCCAGGGTGGCTTGAAGTAACGCATAGCTGAGAAGCAGATGAGGGAGTTTCTCTTCCACAGTCAATCCAGGAAGGGAAAAATCCCATCCCACCCTCTTGGAGCAAGTGCATCCGGCTTTCAGGGCGCACTGCAAAGTTAGTGCCTGTGGTGGGCAGTGGAGGGAGGGTGCTCGGGGGAGGCCCGGGCCATGGGTTATCGGTGTCCTGTGTGAACAGCGCCCTGTCTGTCCTCCCTGTCATCATATCCCCGTAGTCTGGGCAGGTAAACAGTGTCCCTGTGAGTACCTGCAGCTTGGCAGGCCTGGTGGTCTCTGGATGCTGAGAGGTGTTGCTCTGGGCTCAGGAGAGGCTGGGACACTCTAGGTGAGGGGCTGCTGCAGGCACATGCCGCCCTTTGCAGAAAACCAGTGGCTCCACTAAGCCAGCCGACTTGGCTGCAGCTGTGGCTGCTTCTCACAGGTCGGTCCCTCTCTGTGCCTCTGTGGGTTGAGCAGGGACTGTGTCTGGGCAGCTGCCTGGGCCTGGCCAATCTGTATTCGCTTCTCCTCTCTTCTCTGATGGGCCCCTGGAGGCCCCAGGCCCTGATGTGCTCTGCCCCCAGAGTGCTGGCTGGCCATGCAGGGATAGGGCCTTCTGGGAGGAGCAGCTTACAGTGGACCGAATCCATCCTTGGCTTGTAGACGCAAGAGGAAAACTAGCTGGGAGGGTCCCCATGTTTCTGTGGGGTTTCAAGAGTAATCAGGAAGTGGCGGGCTCAGGACTGGTGTTGGGATGAGGGAATCAGGCCTGGGACATCAGTTCTGGGCTTGGGGGAAAGTAGCAGGGAGGCTGGTTGGTGGTAATGAAACGCCAGCCTCTGTCGTCCGTGGTAATTGGGCGCCTGATGACTTTGGAGCTGCCATACCAGCAGCCCCACTTGACATCCATGCCACTGTGCTGGCTGGGCTCCTGCGGGCCTGCGGCCCATCTGCTCCTGCTTAGTTGCAGGGCAGGAATCTGATGTGCTCATTAGCAGGGCTGCTCACTGAACACGGGGAGACAGATGCTGAGCTGGGGCCCCGAGTGTGGTTATTAGTAGCTAATTGTGGTGTGGTGCGAACAGGAGGAAGTGAGCCCCTCCAGACCTCGCCTCCTTTCACCCAAGCCTTCCGTGGGGTTCGTCCAGGATTCAGGCAGCCTCACTGTACTCAGAGATTGAGGGGACGGAACTAGCAGTCTCCAGGGAAGAGGGACCCGTACAGGACATCTGTGCTCGCCTGTTTGAAATGCTATTTTGTTTCCCCACGTTTCCTGCCCTGAGGTGTCTCCTTCCCACAGAGGTGGCTGACCAGGAGGCTGGGGATGCTGCAGTTTTGTCTTCATTGTTTTAACTTGTGACACTAACTATTGTTTTTTTTCTGTGCCGAGAGCATGTACCCTCTCCTGCCCTCTTTCCGCTCTCTGTGAGGCTTCTGTTAACCCCTCTGAGCTCTCGAGTTTTTTCCTGTTGCTTTGGTGGTTTGGGTAACTTCAGTGTGTGTGGTCCAGCTGCCTCTGGGTCTCCAAGCCTTTCATCCTGGGCACTGCCCTCCTAGGAAGCCCCTGCCTGTCTCACTAGCTCCCGGGTGCTGCTTTCTGTTGCCTACTGTTTGGCTACCTGCCAACACTGAGCATGCCCAGAGAGCTGTGCCTGGCACTAGCAATGGGGCGCAGGCCTCCCAGGTTCCAGGTGCCCTGAGCTCTGTCCCCGGTCTTGCCCTCTGGGTGTGAGAGCTTCGTCACCAGCTCCTCCATTATGAGCTCTGGTCTGTTCGGATTTCAGTGCCACTCAGTACTTTTTATTTGGCTCCTCTTGGCAGATCTTTGCCGACCTTATCTCCCTCACTCTGCCTGTCCTAAAGTGAGCTCAGAGCCACACAGTGAGGGTCAGCGGCAGAACCAGGAGGCCCACTGGGAATGTGTCCATTCCTTCGCCTCTGTCTGCTGGGTGCCCGCGGCCCTGGGGAAGGGGCTGCTGGGAGAGGTGGTGTCGGGCGTGCTCACTGTCGGGAGGCCGGGCGTGGGCCGCTGCTGTTTTCTCTCGCTCGTTTCCTAGGTCTTCTTATCTCCTCTCTGTGTGGCTCTGGTGACAGGGACGATCCGTAAGGCTCAGAACCTTCTGAAACAGTATTCCCAGCATGGCCTAGATGGGAAAAAGGGGGGTTCTAACCTCATTCCTCTGGAAGGTAATCCCCCTGTCCCCCTGTTCCCCCTGTCCCCCTCTCCACCATGTGTTTGTTCCCGTGGCAGGGCAGAGCCTCCAGCCCCTCAGGAGGGCCTCGGGAGCAACCCTGAGAGGGGAACGGGTGGGCCTGCACGGCCCTGGGCCACTCGCTCCGGCTGGCATAGGGACAGGTTTTGTGGCCTTGGCCTGGTCCTGTCTGGATGGCTACAGCTCTGCCCTCCCTGGGGCTCCCCACTCCCTCCCCTCCCTGTCTCTGTCCTTGTCTCCTGTTTGAACTCAGAGAAAGTTCTTTGCCGTGGGCAGCCCTTTCACGCCGAGACCAGCGGTGGCAGGACCAAGCCCGCCTAGGCCTCCTGATCACCCCTCCACTCCCACCTTTAGAAGGAGCGGGGTGTGCAGCAAAGGGACAGGCAGCTTCTTGGCCATGTGCCTTCCTTTCTCCTGTCATAGGAAGGACAGCCCCACCCTAAAGGACCTGACCCTCTTTCATAACAGTGACGCTGGGGGACAAAAGGAAGGCTGTCCCCATTCACTCGGCAGTGGCATTTCTCTAACTGGGCCTCTCCCCGTTATGGTGAGATAACCCCATGGAGCTGAGCATCAGCCCCTCCACAGCTGCCAGAAGTCCTTCAGAGCTCTCCTTGGCCTCGCAGCTTTCTCCTGGCCTCCGGGCTGGGGGAAACCAGCTCCCTAGGATAGTCTGGGCCACTGCAAGTCAGGCTTGAAACGGCTGTTCCCTAGGTGGCCTGAGGCAGAAGGGGGCTCAGAGCCCTCTCCAGTGCCCCTTCCCCAACACCCACCTCACACCCTCTCCTGGAGATGAGGCCTTCTTCCCAGTTCCTGAGGGCCTGCCCGCCCGGCCCCTGGATAAATGCTGCTTGTATTTGTGCGGCCGACGTCTCGCTAGGTCACGAGCATGATTTCCGAGTTAAGCACCTGTCCGAGGCCCTGAACGACAAGCACGGGCTGCTGGCCGGTGAGTACCGCAGACCAGCCCGAGGGCAGCTACTGCTGCCTCACAGCAGCCACCGGAGGGCCCAGCCTGCCGCTCCACTTCGAGAATGGGCCAGATCTGTCGCCTCTCTCTTTCCAGTCTCTCACTCTTTTGGGAACTAGGTCTCCTTGCCTCTCTCCAGATGGGAGTGCACACCTGGCTCTCAGGGCCCGGGCCAAGGGGAGAAGTTGCCACTACTTGGAAGGCAGGCAAAGAGGAAAAGGTGGCTTCCTGGAGGGCAGGGAGCCCTGTTACTGACTCCAGCAACAGCTCCAAAGCCCTGACTCCTGGGAGCCCACCCCTTGGCAGATAGAACTAGGTTGCCCCTGCCCCAGCCTCCAGTAGAGGGATTCAGTCTCCCGTGTCAGCTGGCCTCATAGGCCGAAGCCCACAGCCTTCTTATATGTCTCGGACAGCCTGGCTGGGCTGGTCACTGCCCTCTCAGACCCAACATTTTCTGAGGTGGATGCCTGCCCATCCCTGGCTCCTCTCCAGTACAACTCAGAATCCTCAATCCTGGGGCCAGACATACCCTACCCAGGAAATCCATTTGGGGATCTTCCCTCCTTACCCTCCCACCACCTTCAGTACCTGACACTCTGGGACATAGATACTGTCCATTGCAGAGCTAAAAGTGAAGCCAGGACAAAGGCCGGACTCAGCCCGTTTTCCCCTCCAACCGTGGGCCTGCCGGAGTCCTCAGCTTTCTTCTGGAACAGTCTTCCTCCTCCCCCGTCTGCTGCCAGTCTGAGCCCAGGCCAGGAGCTGGGGAGACCCACACCCCTGCAGCAGGGAGAGGGCTGCCCCCAGACCAGCAGCTCAGTGCACTACTGTCCTCCCAGGGAGAGACGACATGCTGGATGTGGAGACCGATGCCTACATTCACTGCGTCAGTGCCTTCGTCAAGCTGGCCCAGAGCGAGTACCAGCTGCTGGTGGAGGTCATCCCTGAGCACCATCAGAAGAAGACCTTCGACTCTCTGATCCAGGTCCTGCCCACACGGGTCCAGAGGCCATAGAGAGCTGTCACTGCAGCAGCGGGAGTGTGGACCATGCCTGTTGTCTATAGCCCTTAAATACAGCCACTTCCACCCTGCATCCTGGGGATCTGCCCTGGGTGGTGTGTCGGGTTGGTATCTCTCCATCAGCAGCATACTGGTTCCCTTACCCCCTCTAGGTGACCTCGCCGTCTGTGAGAACCAGCTCTCACCACTCTGCCCCCTCCCTGAGCTGTGTGCTTGTCCCCCTCAGGATGCACTGGACGGGCTGATGCTGGAGGGGGAGAACATTGTGTCCGCTGCCCGGAAGGCCATCGTCAGACACGACTTCTCCGCAGTGCTCACCATCTTCCCCATCCTGCGGCACCTCAAGCAGACCAAGCCTGAGTTTGACCAGGTGCTCCAGGTATGTGGTTGGGGGACCCTTGGGGACAAGGGGAGGAGGAGCCCTGCTACCTGGTGTGGCCTCCCAAGAGAACCGTGTTCTCTGCCCCCACGCCTCCGCTCAGGGTGGCTGGAAGGGCAGTCCCCCGGGTGAGAGGCAGGGAGCAGCTGGAGTGCACGGGGCTGCTTGCGAGCAAGGTGGCCGGGGCGCCCGTTGTGTAGCTGTGTGCTTCCTTAGGGAACGGCCGCCAGCACCAAAAACAAGCTGCCCAGCCTCATCACCTCCATGGAGACTGTTGGAGCCAAAGCGCTGGAGGACTTCGCTGACAACATCAAGGTGAGCTCCTCCCTCCACTGCCACAGCCACCTCCCTGTGGGCAGGGCCGCCAGTGGCCTGTGGAGCATGCCTTCAGAAGGACGGCCTATGAGCGGGTGGGTCTGCTGGAGGGAAGTCTGTCAGCATCCATTGCCTCCCTTTTCTTTCTGGGTCCTCCAGGCCTGAGGCTCCTGCCCACCTTTTCCTGGCACATCTGTCTTGCTCACCTTTGTGCCTTAGGGGTATCCTGACACCTGTCTGCCAGGAGGTGGCACCATGAGCTGGCATGGGGTGGGTTCCAGGCCTCCTGGGGAGCTCTTTCAGGGAGTCAGCGGTTGTTTTTCCCACAGAATGACCCTGACAAGGAGTACAACATGCCCAAGGATGGCACCGTGCATGAGCTCACTAGCAACGTATGTGCTGCCCCCTAGAGGGGGTGGGGCCCAGAGCCACCCTTTTCACTGGGCAGACCCCTGGCCCTGCACTTGCGCCAGAATGGCGGGGGGGGGGGGGGGGGGGGGGGGGGGGGGGGGGGGCGTGTGGAAGGTGGTCTGGCCTTTGGGCCCTGCCCGACCTTCCTGACTTTTTTCCACCCCTGCACAGGCCATCCTCTTCCTACAGCAGCTCCTGGACTTCCAGGAGACGGCGGGTGCCATGCTGGCCTCCCAAGGTACTTGGCGCCTCCCAGTGGGGCCCCCAGCCCTGTGCCCCCTCCTCCCTCTTGCCTGGAGATGCGGGCTTAGCCCCCACTCCAGCGGGCACTGGCCACCTCTGATGAGGAGGCTTCCCCCAGCCTGTGGAGTGGGATGGAGATGTGACCTGTGGTGGACCCTGAGTTCGCTGGACCCTACCCCTCGGCTCCCTGGAGAGCACTGTGTGTTTGAAGGTGCCCTCCTGCCCCACCCTCTGTCCAAATTCCTCCAGCTACTCTTGTGTTTGCCTATCCTCCTGATGAGTTTCACACAGCTGACACTTTGGGAGGCTGGCATCTTGGGGCCAGCCTGATGCCTTCCTGAGGTTGGCACATGACATGTGCACATTTCCAGTTGTTCCAAGCACTGAGACCCAGCTCAGCGTGTCTGGGCCCTGGGCCCTGGGCCCTCCCTGCCCCCATCTGAGGACTAGGGGCCATGGGGCAGCCTGTGCCTGTGGTTCTCCAGGTCTCTGCTTTCCTGTGTGCTCCCTGGTCTTCAGGGTCTGGCTTGGGTGTGCCTTGCTGTATGTCTGGCTATGGGGAGTGGTGTGCTTGACTCAGGGGACACAGCTGTTCTAACCCATTTCTGCGCTTTGTATCTTTCCTTGTCTGTCTCTCTCTCCCTCCCTCCCTCTGTTGCACCGCCTTCCACTCCGTAGTTCTTGGGGACACATACAATATTCCTTTAGACCCCCGAGGTAAGCAGTAGGGCTCTGCAGCCCCATTCTCCCCCTCTGAAACCCCATGAGTGAGGCTCCCTGGGGAGAGAAGCAACTAACAGACTCAGGACCTACTGGGAAGTGGGGGTCAGAGGGCACATGGGTTCCTCCAGGGTTTCCGGCCCTCTCACGGCCACTGTCTATCTCTGAGGTTGTCCAGGCAGTATCCTGCTGTCCCAGCACCCTCAGGACACCCTCCAGCCTAGCCCAGCACCTGCCCCCCCCCTCCCCGGCCTTCCAATCTGTGTAGGCAGGTCCCCTCTGTTCAGCAGGGCAGGAGAGCAGGTGGTGGGATGTGAGGAAGGGGAGAAGCTGTGGGAGCCCATTCTGACTATTGCTGACAGATAGGATAGGCGGGCCTTAGATGCCACCCAGCAGGGGTCGGAGATTGGAGGTCCTGCTAGCCTTTCTGAGGATCGTGGGCCACCCTGTCACCATAGAGGGGCTTATTCATTCAGGGTTCCAGAAAAAGTCCAAGGGAGTGCTCTATGTAGCCGGCAGGGTGCCCTGGAGCCCAGCAGATACCCAGCTCTTCCCCAGCTCCTTTCTGTCCCATCAGCCAGAGGAAGGAAGGCTCAGAGGCCCCTCCCAGCCTGACCTCAGTTGCCCCCTGGGCGGAGGGAAGACCAGAGGGTCTCGGTTGCTGCCGCCGCCATAGCAGGATTCTCCTCTCTCACAGAGACCAGTTCTTCAGCCACCAGCTACAGCTCCGAGTTCAGCAAGCGTCTCCTGAGCACCTATATCTGTGAGTCTCCAGCCAGCCAGCAGCCACAGCCATAGTCCCTGCCTCGCCCTGCCCTCTTCTTTTAGTGCTCTTCTGCTAGTCCTAGTTCCTCTCCTGAGCCCCCGGACCTTTGGATTTATAACCTAACCTCTGGTTCAGGGCAGAGGGGGGTTGAGGCTTGTGGGGTCTGGAGTCGGGGAGGGACTGCAGTGACAGGTAGGGCTTGGTTTATGGGTCCTAGGATTGGGTCATTTTGGTCAAACTGCCATGTGGGTGTGGCCACATCTTTTCCTATGCAGGTAAAGTCCTGGGCAACCTGCAGTTGAACCTGCTGAGCAAGTCCAAGGTGTATGAGGACCCAGCTCTGAGCGCCATCTTCCTGCACAACAACTACAACTACATTCTCAAGGCCCTGGAGAAGTACGTGGCGTGGGGCTGTGCCCTCCGCTGGCTGTGCCCTCCGTGTGTCTGGTGGGGAAGGCAGTGCTTTACTCTTCACTGCCCTGGGACACGGAGGCATGTGTGCTGCCTTCTTATAGGCCTTGTGGGTGGGGTGGTTCGGGCAGGCCCCGCTGGTGTGCTGTCGAGGCCTGCAGCCCTTGGGCCCTGGGAGCCAATCCAGCCTCCTCTCCTCCATTTCCTACCCCACCCCAGGTCCGAGCTGATCCAGCTGGTGGCTGTGACCCAGAAGACGGCCGAGCGCTCCTACCGGGAACACATCGAGCAGCAGATCCAGACCTACCAGCGCAGGTGGGAGGCTGGGCCCTCTCAGGCACCCCGCCCTGCACCCACCACCCATACTCTCCTGAGTCTCGGGACGCTGGGCCCGAGTGGGATCAGTATCGGGGAGCTGTTGCCCTGTGGACCCCAAGCCTCCACTCGTCCTGTGATCGTGTTCAGCAGTGGTGATGGGAGCCCCTTTACCCACCGCTGCCTATTCCTGGGGGCCCTGCGCCAGCCTCTTCAGAGGGTGGTCCACCTGCCGGCCAGGGTGACGCTAAGCCTAGTTGCAGGGCTGACGTCAGAGATGTGGGGAACGTGTGGCCCACGCGAGGGGCAGGGTTACTAGAGCTCTTGAGCTTGGCTGAGCAGCCTCTGCAGAGCCCCCTCTTCTGCTCTGGGGTTTGTGTGTGTCTCTCGCCCTTTGTGCTCCTTCCCTTAAAGTGTCTTCCTCTGCCTTCCAGTGTCTGTCCCCTACCTTCCTTTCCTCCTCACCTGCTGCTCCGTCTTTATTTACGGTGATACGAAGGGAAGCGTAGTTGACAGTATTTGTTCAACTTATTGAATGTTTTTTCCTCTTCATTGTCAAAGAGAGCCTCTCACACTCTATTCCTGAAGAAAAACCTCCGTTGTGTTTTGTTTAGTTGTGATGCAGATGAGTTCCTGCCCTCCCCTCCCCTCCCCTCCCTCAGTAGATCAAAAGATTTAAAACAACAACAAGCAAACCAGCCTCCAGGAAGAAGCAGCTGTCTGAGGCTGTCCCTCCTCCGCCCTCTGCTTTTTCTCCCTCTGCAGCTGGTTAAAGGTGACTGACTACATCACGGAGAAGAATCTACCTGTGTTCCAGCCCGGAGTCAAGGTGGGCTGAAGGCCTGGGCTAGGAAGGGGTGTCTAGCATGTGTGATATCATTTGCTCTGTTCCCGGAAAAAATGTTCGAGAGTCCATCTGGGGTGAGAGAACAGAGGATGCCTGTGGCCATTAGAGCTGGGCTCACATGGTTGGGGAAGGAGCAGGGGTTGGTGACTGCCCTGAGGAAAGCTTTCTCCCCCCCCCCAGCTCCGGGACAAGGAGCGTCAGATGATCAAGGAGCGGTTTAAGGTGAGCTGGGACCCTGTCCCCGCCACTGCTGCTGCTGCTGCTGCTTTAGCGGCACGTTCATCTCTGGGTCGCTTCTCTTTCCACCTCCTTGGTGGCCAGGGTTTCAATGATGGCCTTGAAGAATTGTGCAAGATCCAGAAAGCCTGGGCTATTCCTGACACGGAGCAGAGAGACAGGATCCGCCAGGCTCAGAAGCACATTGTCAAGGAGACCTACAGGGCCTTCCTGCACAGGTGAGCCCCGCTCCCCACTTCCCTGGCTGCAGCTTTGTGTTCTCCTTCCAGAAAACATGGAGGAGGTAGGTTTGGGTGGCAGATCCAACGCCCTGGGCATTGGTGTGGGGTCAGGCAGAGGTGCCCCTCAGGGACACCCCACCTGGAGGGCCCTAGGCTGAGGTGAGCATGGGAGGGGGCGGGCTGCCTGCTGACCTCGGTGCCTGGACAGGTACAGCAGCGTGCCCTTCACCAAGAACCCCGAGAAGTACATCAAGTACCGCGTGGAGCAGGTGGGCGACATGATCGATAGGCTCTTTGACACCTCTGCCTGAGCCTGCTGCTGGCTCTGCCTGGTTGTACCAGCTGGCATGTTATTGGACACATAAACCAGTGTTAACCTGCCTCTGGCCCAGTGAGTTTGGTGTCTTTTGGGACAGGCCGTTTCTTCACTGCCCATGCCAGGAGCCCTGTTCCTGGGCCCTTGAGTCCTGGTTTACGCTTCTTCTCCGCCTACCCCCCCCCCCCCATTCTCCACCAAACCAGCACTCTTCTGGCACTGGCTTCCTGCACACCTTGGGTCTTGTGTCCCTGACCTCGGCCTGCAGGGGCCACGTGATGGCTTCAAGACAGGAAAGGACAGAGGAAGACAAAGGCTTTGCCCACAGCTGCCTCGTGGGCACAAGAGCAAGAGGCAGAACAACCCCCGCCTAGTTCACAGCTGGGGAGGAGCATGCCCTCAGCTCACGTGGGTAGAGAGGCACAGGCCACGCTGAGCAGAGGGCCTGGAGGAGACACGAGCAGAACTGACCAGCTCTTGGAATCCATGCAGAAAACATTTCCCGTCACCTGCATCCTGAGGGCTGGGGTGTGCTATCCCCCAGGAGTGCTCTCTCCCCATTCCCCCTGGGGGCCAGCACACCTCACAGTCGAGAGGAGTTCTGACCACCCTGTGCGCCTGACCCTTGGGGCCCTGCCCCCTGGTCCCCACTGCCTCCCGCCCAGCCCAAGCAGTAGTCTCAGGAGCAGTTAGGCTGGAGGGGGAGGGGGACTGGCTAACTGGTGGCCACTGGTGAGAAGTTCAGGAGTGGAGTGGGGGTCTGGGTGTGAGGTGGGGCCCCACCTACATAGGATGAGAGTGAACAGCTGAGCTCAATGAAAACAGACCCTCAGGGTGCACTTGCACTTGGGTGATAGGTTTATTTCACACACGTTACTTGCACACTATCAGGAGAGTTCAGGGTCGCCTGGGGTCCTCCAGGCTCAGGGAAAATGTGGCCTCCCTCCCCCTCTCTCCAGAGACCCTGTCACAGCCCTCCCCCAGGTCTATAGCCCCGGGCCCTACCCTGTTACAGCCTGGGCTGCCCACCATGGGGTGCAGCCTCCCCGGGGGCTGGGTCAGATTTGCATGTTGCCCACATCCAGAGTCCAACGAAAATGAACTGGCTGCACACTACCCCTGCCACATACAGCAGGAAGAAGGTGTGATCGGCAGCCTCGACCCAGCTCCTCCGTGACCCCGCTTCTCTTCTGGTGGCCTCTGTGGGGGAGGCAGGAGCACGAGCTGCACTGCAGGGCTCAGCCAGCACTCTCCCCCAGAGCAGAGGAGTGAACCCAGGGACTGGCGCCATATTTCTCCCTTCTATAGATTCACACCTAGTGAATATTCGGGTCTGGCCCATTCTAGGCCATCTTGAGTTGAAGGAAGACCCTCCTAGAGAGGTTCCACGAGGCACAGGGTCATCTCGGGGAGTTTGAAGTCACCCAGGCCTTCAGGAAGATTAACCTTGCCCCCTGCTCCAGACCTGCCTCTTCCATGGTAATGCAGCCGAGAGATGGAGGCCGGCAGAGTGAGTGCAAGGAGCTTTTAAATAGCCCCAGGGACCCGGCCCCAGGCATGCAGCCGGCAGGCTCCGCCCTATTCAGCCTCCCAGCCTCCTGCCTCACCCACCCCAGGAAGAGTCCCAGCCCCTGCCCACCTTCAGGATTAGGCCCTGCACGCTCACGAGCTTGCTGCGCCCCTCTCAGGGCTTGGTGGGGGCTGCTCCTGGCCCGGAGGTGGTCCCTGGCCAGCAGTCCAGCCAGCAGCACAGTCTCCATGGTGCTGATGAAGAGCAGCAGCAACAGGACGGTGAAGTAGTAAACTGGGAGGGCAGGGACAGGGGTAGGGGTCAGGGGGCAGGCCTGTGCCTCCAGTGCCCAGGGAGCTGAGCAGAGGGGGAGAAGGAGGCAGGCCAGGCAGAGTGGTCCTGCCCAGGGCCAGGTGAGGGCACAGGGCTTACTGAGCAGCGGGTTGCAGGAGGAGGAGCTGGGCAGGGCCTGCACCAGGGAGGAATGGAAGACCAGGTAGCCCAGCAGCAGGGTCACCTTGTAGGCAATGCGCTCCGTGGCCTGGAGGGGCAGCAGCCCCCCGCATATGTCAGCCAGCAGCAGCGCCTCCCCGGGAACCAGCAGCGCTATGATGGCCTTCAGTGCTGTGTTCTGAAGGTGCAACTGGAAGGAAGAGCATTGGGGCTTTCTGGGGAGACGTGCAGGGGGTGGGCAGGAGATGGTGATGTCATGCCTCTGGCTCTGCATCCTTGATGCCCCTGCTGCCCTCTGTCAGCCACCCCGACTCACCGTCACCTGGAAGCAGGGCACCAGCTGCTGGGGTGGGACTTGGGTTTTCAAATCCTGAACTATATACTCCCTCTTGACGCTCACAATCTCATTCACCACGCGGGCCTGAAACTCTAGCTCCGCCACTGGGGGGGGTGGGGGAGAACAGTGAGCTAAGAGATGCCCCGGCCCCCAGTCTCCTGGGAGTAGGGGTAGAGACAAGCTGGTGCCCAGGACGATGGAGACTTCTGATGGCTGCTGGGGCAGGCTTGGAGATGTAACTGGTCCATGCAAGGGCTTTCCAAACCAGAATTTGCACCCCCCCAAGTTTCCTCCAGTTAGAGGAAGGGCCTTTCCGATTCATAGATGAATTTTCATTGTACAAATAAATGCACTTTGCACCGCTTTGTGGAGGGGAAGTGGTTGCAGACATCCACTGGTGTAGCATCTCACATCTGAGTTACTAGGATTCATGGGGCTGCAGCTGTGGTATTGCCCAGAGGGGAGGGGTGTACGGGAGGGGTGGGACTTCTGTGCCAAGCCAGACATCACCTGACTGGCCTGTGGGGTACTGACTGGGTGGCTGTGCCCTCAGGATGTCTCCAGGGATGAGGCCACAGCGACCTGAGCTGACACCAGTGGCCCAGCCACTGCAGCTTGGCCCTGGGTGTTGAGGGCAATTGCTTTGCAGTAGCCGAGGGGGAGAGAAGACGAGGGGCTGCAGTGAGAGCAGGGGGAACTAGGAGACGGGGCTGCTGCTTGAATGGGAGGTCAGGGTGAGAAGCATCTTTGCTCCTGGGTCTGTTCAGCTCCCCTAAGCCCAGGGTAGACCGGTGTGAACACAGGCCCACTGTCCCTGTGAAAGACATTTGCCAGAGGCCAGAAGCTTCCCCTCCCCTCTCCCCTCACCCCCCAGCCCCTGTCAGGTCGGCACCAGTGTTGCTGAGAGCGTAGAAGCTGAGGGTGCAGTTGCTCTGGTCTCTGGGGAAGTGGAGGAGCTCAAAGTCGCAGTTGGTCTCCGTGGTGAGGGCCAGGTAGAGCTCGACATGGCCATCTTGGTCCACTTGGGCCCGCGGGCTCTGGTCCTGCCAGTCCACCCAGAGCCTGCTGGGAAAGGCAGCAGAGCCAGAGGCCCAGCCCCTTCTCTGAGTGGGGAGGAGGGGGAGAGGGGCTGCCCAGCTGCCATCCCCTGCCCTCAGGACTCCAAAAGGAAGGGGTAACATGGGGCAGTGGAGGCATGCCAGTGCTCTGCCAGGGCCACCAGGAGAGGGACGTTCACTAAGAGGGCTCCAGGCTCTAGGTGGGGAACACAGGGACATGCATGGTGGCTCTGGACAAGAACTCCCGCCACACTTACGCCTCCTGGATAGTGAGTTCTGGTGTCCACAGCGAGTCCCAGGGCAGCGTAAGCACGCGCCGTGGGTGCGCACTCGTGTTCCAGGCCAGGCGAGTGTCCAGCCAGGACTGGAGACACAAGGACCCGCTGAGGCTCTGGCCCTCTACATATGTGCCTCTCGGCTTCCAGGTTGAAGACCGTACATCTGAGCTGGACTCAGTGGGTTCTCTTGCCCCACCTCCACCCTTTTACACTCACCCCACCCCCACCCCGGTGGGCGCTCACCAGCCGAAGCAGCAGCATGGAGGACACTGTGTACTGAAGGATGTCCTGGGGGAGGGGCAGCACGTCACCTGGGGGTTGACGGCTACATGACCAAGGAAGGCAGGAGACCCCCGCACTCCAGGGACTGAGTCCCGGCCCATTCCCAGCTTCACACTCTGGCCCACCCTCCTCAGCCTGACGCTTACCACATCAAACACGTTTGTCACAAACACCTGCACGTCCACGATCAGGGGCGTACTCCCATTCTTCGGAATCTGGATGGTTTCCTGAACCTCCAGGGGTGAGTTGAGGTCGAAGAAGGATGGCCAGGCTGAGAGATGGAGGTCAAGGTCACCTGGGTGCCTTGTGCCCAAATCCCAAAGCTCATGGCCGCCTACCTACCAACCACTGGTGTGCGGAAGCTGCGGCCCTGGGCCAAGGGCCTAGTGGTGCCAAGTCGGAGCAAGGCGAGATGGAGCAGGAGCCGCAGGGCCATCATCAGCGCTGTGCCGAGGGCTGGGTGGAGCAGCAGCGCCTAAGCTGCAACCTCTATTTCAGTCACCTCTCTGGGGGACTGAGCAGTTGGTCAAGGCAGCTGCTCTGTGCAATGACCCGGGGGCCTTGGACTTGGCACCCCCACCCTGGGTTCTGCAAACACCTGAAGACAAAGCCCAGGACCAAGCCCTGCCCACCCTGCACCTGCCTAGGCTTTCCGGTCCCGCTCCACTTCCACCACCTGGAACAGGTTGCCGTGTTCAATGCCAGCCAAGTGGGCCAGGCAAGCACAGAACCACCCCCATCCCCACCCACGCCTTTCCTGGCTTGGTCCTTCCAATCTGGGCAGGTGCCAATGGCCTCCCTTGTGTTACCATAGTGGGCACCCACCTGGCTGAAAACAAGTCCTTGTCAAAGTGCCCTGCACACAACGATGTGAGATGGGCACACCTCGGAGTTCTCCAGCCTCTCCTTAAACACCCATCGAGCCCACTTCACGTAAAAGCTTCGGCTCAAGGACTCCAGGAGTGGGGCGAAGTCGGGGACAGGTGGGGGCTAGCTGAGCAAAGCCCCAGGGCGTTCCTGTTCCCCCACCGGATTCTCAGGCTGCCCCAGTCCAGCAGCGTTAGAAGGGCTGCTGTGCGCCCTGGAACAGGACCGGCAGGGCTGGGGCGGGACTTTCTGGTCCAAAAGAGAAATCGAGCTGTTGGAGCCCTGATCCCAAATAGCAGCAGCTAGGGAAGGAAACCCCAAGGCTTAAAGTCTGCAGGCACTGATGGGGCTGCTGAGACTCCAAGGGTCCCCAGGGAGCTGGGAGCAGGGCAGGGCCCACCACACACACACTGGCGCACAAAAGCTCCTAGGAACAGACACAGTGTCTGCGTCTGCCATCGACCGCCTTCATCGAGTGCGCGCCGACACCCCGCCTGCCTGCGTCACGCGCACCGGCGGCGGCTGGTTTGCGGATCTGTGCGCATCCGGCGCTTCCAGATGGCCGCGTGCAAAGAGCCTTCGCCTGTCGCGCTCCCCAGCCTTGCTCATTTAGGAATTTCTGCGCAGATTTTTAACTCGGCTGCCCTCTTTCCCAGTGACTCAGGAAAGCACCTGCACCCAGTCACCCCAAGTTCCCTTGTGAAGTCCCAGAGACTTCCCACCACAGAACCTCACGAGATACGCCGGAGACACAGCGCATCGCTGCGCGTGACATGGTTTGCGCGTTTTATTAACGGACGAAACTCCACCCACTATTCCCCGGCCTCTGACTCCAGTCCTTTAACACACAAGTGGACCCCCGAAGTGCGTTTAAGTCACATTAACTGTCAGGATGCCATTGGGGACCTTCTGGTCCCGCCAGGACGGGCTGGGAACCTGGCGCGAGCCCCGGACGCCGGGAGGCGCGGGCTCAGGCGCGGGAGGCCCGGCCGCCTGGCTCACGCGCGTCAGGTCGGTGGAGTCGCGCTCCCGCGCGCTGCCCCTAGGGGCGCCCTGCGGCGCGGCGCGCACGCGGCCCGCGGTCCCGCGCGGGGCGCTGCGCAGGAGGCCGGCGCAGACCTGGCGGAATCCCTTGCGGAAGCGCTTGGAGACCAGCGCGTAGACGATGGGGTTGACGCACGAGTTCGCGTAGGACACCAGGTGCGAGAGGATGCGCAGCGCGTAGGTGGCGCGCGTAAGTGGAAAGCGGCCGAACCACACGCAGAGGATAAGCGCGTGGTGAGGCATCCAGCAGAGGCAGAAGAGCGCCGCCACGGTGATGATCATGCGGGTCACCTTGCGCTTGGCCCGCCGGGCGCGCGAGCCTGCGGCCACCGGGTCGACCGCGCGCCAGAGGTAGCGCAGAGTGCGCGCGTAGGTCAGGCCGAGCACCAGCACGGGCAGCAGGTAGCTGAACACGAAGGTGCAGAGGTCCATGGCGCGGCGTCGGGGCGCGCTCCACGCCGGGTGGCACACGGTCAGGTTGGCCAACCTCGACTGGCGATAGTAACTCAGGTAGGGCCCAGAGAAGAGCAACGACAGGCCCCAGATGAGCGCGATGGCCGCCAGCGCGTTTCGAGGGGTGCGCAGCTGGCGGGAGTGCAACGGGTAGCGGATAGCCAGATACCTGCGGGTCAGGCCAGGAGGGGAGATGCGGGCTGAGCGGGCGGATTCCGGGGCAGGCCCCGGCCTTTGCACCTCTGGGCCCACGCCCACTCTCGAGGAAGGTCCTTAGTGCGCGGACACCCCGCACACACCCGCGGGGCGGGCGACCCGGTGCATCCCCGCGGGCCCTCTGCAGCGTCGCCATGTGGGGGAGACCCAGCAGCACGAAAGGCGCACGTGCAGGACACTCGTGTCTGCTCTTTCCGGGACTACTGCCAGGCTCCACCCGGGAGGGCACCCCGAAGGCTGAACAGGCTTTGGGGCACCCGGAGGCTGGGACTGCCCACCAGTGACGGTGCCCGGAGAGGTAGGACCCGGGCGCCTCGAGGCTCCAGCAGACAGCCTGGAAACGCCAGGCGAGGAATCTCCTTAGAGAAGCGGACGCTCGATGGGTCCCACCAGCGCTCTTGGAACCGACACACTCCGCGCTCAGTGGAGCCGGGAGGTGCATGCGGAATGGGGCCCCACCTCGCTGTTTTTCCAGGGGGGATGGGGAGCACATGGGGGTGGAGGGGGGCGGGGAGATACCATCGTCATACCCGTATTTCCTCCCCAGGACTCATCCAGGTGTCCTTCCAAGCTCCGGCTTGGGGGGGTGGGCCAGCTCGGGCGCGCTCCTCTCCCTGCCCTCGACCCTGGCCTGGAGGTGGGGTGCAGAAGGCGTGGGACCGAGCTAGGAGCCCCAGGGTGTGCTCCCTCGGACTTTGGCATCCCCCCCCCCCATGAGGGACCCAAATTCCGCAGTCGGGCCCAGAGTCCAGGGCAGCGAGCAAAACATGGCTTCAAGGTTGAGTTTGACGCCATGAGACCGCTGGCTTCCCGAACACAATTCCTGGGTGGGCGGCTCTGAGCACCCAGCCTGAAGTCGTTCTCGGCTGTAAACTGGGCACAGTAATCCCTCCCACCCCATCCCGATCTCACAGGGGCCTTGAGCCTCCAGCGAGACCAAGCACCGGGGGAAAACGCTGCGCTCTGTCGGCTGCCGGAGGCGCGCTGGGCAGCTGAGGTCTCAATCCTACAGCCCCAGGGACGCACCTGACAGAGGGACCCCGGGGTCCCCCGTCCTTACGCATCTTTCTCCAGCAGGCCGGCTGGTCCTCCACTCCCTCCGGGTCCCTCTGCCGTCTTAGAGTCTTTTTCTGCTCTCCGCACGTCTTTCCCGCGCCCCTGCCCGGGTGCCCACCCCTGGGCTCACCTGTCCAAGGAGACGGCGGCCAGCGTGAAGCTGCTGGCGTGCATGGTGAAGAAGGTGAGGAAGTGCACGGCCCTGCAGAGCAGCGAGCCGAACACCCAGCCGTCCAGGGTGTAGATGGTGGCCTGGAAGGGCACGCAGCACAAGATGAAACACAGGTCGGCCACGCCCAGATTGAGGATGAACAGGTTGGTGGTGCTGACCGCCTGGCGGCCGCGGAGCAGCACGGCCAGCACCAGCGTGTTGCCCACGGTGCCCACGAGAAAGATGAACGCGAATAGCATGGGTACGACGACCGCCTCGGGCTGCCAGCTGCCCTCGCCGCGCATCTCGCTCGCGTGCCCGACCCCGGGGCCACCCGAGTCATTCATGGTGCAGCCGCACCCGAGTTTCGACGGGCGCGCAGCTCAGCTGCAGGCGGAGTGAGCCTTGCGGCGCCCGGAGCTGGAGGCGGGGGTGCGCTGGGGCGAGCGGGAGGAGCTAGCAGCTGCAGGGGTGGGATGGCCCCCCGAGGCGCTTGGCTGCGCGGGGCGGGGGGGTGGGGGTGGGAGAAGGGCTGTCAAGTGGCTCTGGCGCGTCCAGACCCAGGCGTGGGCAGCCCAACCCCGGGGCGCAGGGCTCTTGGGTGCGCTCCAGTCCCCGGGTCTGGGCTGTGCGGGGCTGAGAGGCGGACTGACCTCCCCAGCAAACGCTGGAGTGGTGGAGGGAACGAGCTCCGGGACCTGCGTGTGCGCGGCGCTGCCGGGAGCGCTCGCCCCGGACCCGACGCGCCTTAGCGCTTCCCTGAACCCTGGTGGGCGCGCGGGGCCTCCCCGGGCTGGCTGGGGGCGTCCTAGGAAGATTTCCCGGCGGGTGCTAAGAGGTGGTGGTGGGGAGGTGACAAGGGGTGGAGGCAGGTGGGGGCCTCGGCTTTCCAGAATTGGAGAGTGGGACAGCCCTGCGGTGTACTCCGCGCCTCTTCCCAGTCGTAACTCCCAGGAGCACCGCGCCTCACTCAGGGGAGCGCCCAGAGGCCGCGGAGAGCCCCCGTGGGGATGAGGGAATTTGGTTACTTTGATCTCGTTCCCTTGTCACCCCCATTAAACGTTTCTCTCTCCGATTCAATCCAATAAGTAGTATTTATCCAGCATCTCCTGTGTGCCAGGTATCCAAAAAGGGAAAACTTGAATACAAAGTAGCAGAAAGCACCAGCAGCCTTTTCCTAGATGGCCAGGAGGGTGTTTAGGTTGCAGTCAAACTTAAGTATTTGTTTTTAATTTTGACGTATCGGTCATCAAGCATTTGTGACGTGGAATCATTATTGTTTGTATAGAATTTAACCCCCCCAGTGCACTGGGTATGAAAAATCACCACCTTCTGCTTCTGTAGCTTGATCCCTGCCCTGTCCGTTGGCTCCCAGTCAAGACCATTCCCCCTCCCCCCCCCACCTACCTGTTCCTGTGAGCAGGGAAACCCTAATCACACCCCTGCCCTGCCTGCCTTCTCATTGCATAGAAAAATAATGCAGCTCACGTTTATGTGATGCTTGTCATTCATGCATTCAGTATTTATTAAGCACCTACCCTGTTCCAGGCACCGTTCTGGGTCCTTGGGACCTACCAGTGAGCTCTGCAAAGACCAAGGCCCTCGGCGAGCTTCCTTTCTTGCAGGGGAGATGCACAATAAACATCACTCATGTAAATTATTCATCTCGTCCAAGTTTATAAGTACTTGCAGG
Organism: Miniopterus schreibersii; assembly: GCF_964146895.1. Classification (NCBI taxonomy): domain Eukaryota; kingdom Metazoa; phylum Chordata; class Mammalia; order Chiroptera; family Miniopteridae; genus Miniopterus; species Miniopterus schreibersii. The sequence continues at coordinate 3,186,849 of NC_138116.1, forward strand.
CAAAGCAGATGAGGGTAAGGGAATTTAGGGGTTACAGGGGTAGCGGCCACGGTGCAGTTTAAAACGGGGTGGTCAGGCAGACCTCATTAGGAAGGTGACATTTGAGCAAAGACTTGAAGGAGGTGGGGGAGCTGGATTAGCAGGTATCCAGGAGAAGAGCGTTCCAGAGAGAGAACAGCCAGTGCGGGCCCCACGGCGGGCACGTGCCTGGGCCCCTGAGCAAGGAGGCTGGCGTGGCTGTGCCCAGCGGACGCGAAGGCGGTTGGCAGGACAGGGGGGCACTTCCTCTGGCCCTCGCTTTCTCAGGCTGTTCCCTCACAGGCGGGGTGCTTCTTCCTGTTGGTGGGCACCCCATCTCTGGAGTCCTCGGGGAGGTAGACATCCTGAAAGCCGAAGTCCTGAGCCGTCCGCCCCCGGCCCCTGTGCGCGCGGCGTGAGCAGGATCCTCTTTGCAAGGATGCAGGAGGTGGGGTTCCATCCCCGGATCCTCCGCCCTCGGCGGACGGGAGGTGGGACTGTACCCGAGAAACGTCAAAGGCAGTGATGCCCGCCAGCGCCCGCAAGCCCTCAGCCCCTCCCCCGCAACTCAGGTCTGGGAATCCCGGCCCCAGGCGCCGGCGCTTTGCAACAAGTGGCCGCCGCCTGCGGGCAGGGCCGAGGGCGGCGGAGTCCGCCGCTATCCCGTCAGCCCGCCGGCAGGCCCCGCTCTCTCCCGCGCCGTCGCCACGCCTCCTCTATCCCGTCCTGCTCTGCGGCTCTGGGGCAAGATGGCTGCTGAGAAACAGGTTCCCGGAGGCGGCGGCGGCGGCGGTGGCAGCGGCGGAGGCAGCGGCGGCGGACGCGGTGCCGGAGGAGAGGAGAATAAGGAAAACGAACGACCTTCGGCCGGATCGAAAGGAAACAAAGAATTCGGGGACAGCCTGAGTTTGGAGAGTATCCTGGAGTAATGGGGCCTAACTTGGGATGACTACGTGTCGATCTGGCGGGCCGGGGGCGGGAGAGGCCCGGGCTTGTCGCTTCTCTAGCCCTTGCTGTTTGTCACTCCGAGTTCCTGGGTCTGTATTTCGAGCGGTCTTTCCTCGCATCTCTTTCTCCCTCCAGGCTGGGGACCGCCCTTTTCTTTCAGGCGGCCCCGGGATGTCGGGCAGATTTCTGCACTTTGTCCGCAGTTGGCCCAGTTGGTGGGCTGGTGGTGGGGTTGACACTCTGGCCAGGGCACCTTCAGCTGCTAAACCGGGGAGAGGAAACTGCAGTCGGTCGGTCTTGACGTTTTGGCGTAATACTTTTGTCTGACAGCCGTCGGGGAATGGGTGGTAAAAATCACAGCTGGATGTTCTGCAAGTGAAGGCAGAAGTTGCTCGGAGGAAAAGCTTGTTGCCCCTTTTGAATGCAGATCACACAGCATCACTTGTGTGTCGCTGTCTTCGTAGATCTGTAGGCGTTCTATCGTGTTGAGAGTTGTCCAGACGAGCTGGAGAAGTTGATTTCTAGTTTACATCAGCGTGTAATCACCACTGAGGGCAGATGACACTCGTTCGTGGGTTTTTGAAATGAAATGACAAGTGGAGAAAATGTAGCTGAGTTTCCGAAATAACTTTTCAAGGGGTTGGAGTTTTACTTGAACTGGTGGTGTATTTCCAAGTAGGTGTTAGGATGCTTTGGTGTTACGACGGACCTTATATCTCCGTATTGAAATGGTCCTTTTTGTTTTCAGTATTTTAAAATACAGCCGTAGAGAAGTATTGAGGAAACTTTAAAAGAAAACTAAAGTTGTCTTCTAAATGTAGCTAAAAGGTGATTGGACTTTCTAAAGTTAGGTACGTCATAAAATATTTTAAGATTCTTAAAAGGAGAGTTTGGTCAAGGCTTTTTCTTTTAAAAGGAAAACTTTAATATTTTAATGCAAACGGTGGCCTAGTTTGGTTGGCATGTGCTCACTGTAGGCTCATGCAGCATCACAGCTGTTAAGGAAAGTTAGATTTGGCAGAAGTAGGAGTTATGCAAATAGAAGAGTAATACACGTCATTTATAGCTGGAATCTGCTTGAATGAGTACATTACTGGGTCCAGGTGTAAATGTGTGGGAACCTCCCCAGTTACCGTCAGCGTTTAGAGTCCAGCAGCTTTATTTAAGCTCTTGGGTTTCGGTAATAATAGCTAGTTATGGCCTCCTTTTTAAGTTTGAAAGTAGTAATAGTTAAGGCAGTCAGCTTTTCTATGTGCTTAGTCCTGTCCTCTCACAAGACAGCTATTGAAAATGATTACAAGAGGTGTCACTAGTGAATGTGCTAAGTATTTCAGAAATGTTTAATGTGCTGTGGTTTGATACAAATATAGACTAACGGGGACATGTTTTGATTTATTTGGGTTCTTGCCATTGTAAGCTTTCCTGAATCTTGGCTCTAGTTCTTCAGATTATTAAGGAATCGCAGCAGCAGCATGGCTTACGGCATGGAGATTTTCAGAGGTACAGGTTAGTATCATGTGCAAGATATGTGCAAGCCACTGTGGAATTTTCAGACTTAGTTTGCCTTTGTTAATGTCCTATTTACTCTGTGATATCAGAAAGTATACCTAGAAAGTCTAACTCTGAACTTACATTGAGTCCTCAAAAGATACTTAATTTTCAAATTTAAAGTTTTATAATGAACACAAGGAGCCAGCCTTTTATCCATTTTGCCTCACAGTGTTGCAGATACGTTGGAAGCTTCTGCTGAAATTAATAAGCAGCTAATGGTGATCATTTCTGGTTTTCTAGTTATTTTATTCATTATTGCATTTTAATTGGATTTTTGGTGGTAAAATATACATAATATAAAGTTGACATCAATATGTACCTTCCAGTTATTTTAATGTCTTTAAATACATAAATACATTTGTATATGTGTGCCTACCAAATAGTATTTTTGGTTTTCTAGTCTTTTTCTATGCACTTTTTCATAAACTTGCTCATATTGTATGTACTACAACTTTGTATCCCACGTTTTTGCTAAATATTATATTGTATGTATTTCTCCCTGCCTATAAAAATGTTTTACACACATGACTCTTCTTTTTTTTTTTTTTAATATATCTTTATTGATTTCAGAGAGAGGAAGGAAGAGGGGGAGAGAGAGAGAGAAACATCAATGATGAGAGAGTCATTGATTGGCTGCCTCCTGCATGCCCCCAAATGGGGATCGAGCCTGCAACCCAACATGTGCCCTGACCAGGAATCGAACCGTGATCTCCTGGATCCTAGGCCGTCGCTCAACTGCTGAGCCATGCCCAGCCGGGCCACACATGGTTCTTACTAATACCCAGTGTATATGCACACCATAATTTATTTACCTTTTTCCCAGAGTTGGTTATGTATATGACAGTCAGTTTTGTGGGTTTAAAACTTTTGTTCCCATGGATCTCTGTTCAAACCTCTTTGTATTTCTGATTATTTCTTGAGTATAGAATAGTATAGAAATAGACTTGGTTTAGGGAGTATGGACATTTTTAAGGATCATGATAAATGTATCCATATTGCCAGAAAATTCTTACCAATTTATATTTCTCCCCATAATGTATGAGTGTTCCATTTGATTTTATGTAAAAGGATAAGTGATAATTAAAGCAAAAGTTATGAATGGAGGGAACAGATCTAGTTTATAGATTAAGACATACTTATTTTTCTTTTTAATAAGCTATACCCTGGTAGCTTTAGGACTAAGATGCTAAAGTATCATTAAAATATTATTCTGTATTTTAAATTATATGCTATATTATTTGATTAAGGGTTGGTAAAATTTTATATGTATTTTTACACTAGTTTAGTCAAAATACTTTTACCAAGCATCTATATGTTAGGCACTGTGCTAAGAAATTTGAAAATAAAATCATCTTTGCACTAAAGGAGTTTATATTAGTGAAGCAGACATGTAAGAATTTAATTATAATGCTCTATACTATAATAAAAGTAAGAATAAAGAGCTACATGAGCAGAGGGAGGCTTGGCATAAGAGGTTCCTGCTCATTCTTTTAAAACCCATGACTTTCCAGTGAAAGTGTTAACAAGAAGAGAATGGTTAATATTGTCCTTTAGATTCAATTTGACACATGCTTTGTTTTCTTGGTTGCCATTTTATCTGCATGATCCTCCGCAACTAGAGTATGGGTTCTTTGGGAATGGGTACTGTGTCCTTTGTGTCTTCGTGTTTTTTGTGATGCCAGTCCAACTGCCCTGCATGGTTTAGTTCAGTGATTGTTTGCAAGATGATATGTGGTGTCTGTAGTCACCATAAGTAGAACATGTTAAACCCTTGATCTTACCTTATTGTAGAGCTGACCATTGAAAGTACTCTCAGCCTGGCTGAAGGATTGTTGTTTGTGGTTTCTTACAGGGGCTACTGTTCCCGGAGACAAAGACGTCTCCGGAAAACACTCAACTTCAAGATGGGGAACAGACACAAATTCACGGGGAAAAAAGTAACTGAAGATCTTCTGACTGATAACAGGTAGTGACTGCTTAGTGCTAGGTGCTGAGTACTTTTTGCTAATGCATTTATTGAACAATTACAGTGTGCCAGATATTGTGCCAGACTCTTTAATTGTCTCGTGATTTTTTAGCAGCTCTGTGGAGTGGGCATTTGTACTATTGCTATGTTAGGAAACTGAGGCTCATAGAGGTTCAAGAACTGTGGTGGAGTGGTAAATGTTAAAGTCAGTGATTAAAATCTAACCAGCAGATTTCAGTGTCTGAGTGCTTACTTCAGTCAGTATATCTTAGGTGACATTGGGCCATGTGTAAATTTTACAGAAGAGTCCTGTGTTTCAGAGCTGAACGCACCTGTGCTTCATATTTGCTGATGAAGTAGTCTGTCAGGCAACATGTATTGAAGATCTAGGTCAGTTCCTCAGACTTCGACCTGTGGGCCAAATTGGTCCTTCTGCCACCTGTTTTGTAAATACTATTTTATTGGAACATAGCCACACCATTTGTCTAGTATTGTTTACAGCTGCTTTGTGCTACAATAACAGAATAATTGTGACAGAGACCATATCGCTTACATAGTCTAAAATATTTACTACTGGGCCCTTTACAAAGAAAGTTTGCCGTCCCCTGGTCTAATATGTGGCCAGAACTGAGCTATACCCCGTATTGGATGTAGAAGAGTTTAGGAGGCATAGTTCTTGAACCTCATTGACTGTGATCTTGTTCAGAGATGTTGGTCAAGTACAAAACAGGAAACACTGAAAGACAGCAAAACTACTGTACTGTGCGTCATTGACTCTTAAGAATTCTGAAGTCTTGGAAGGGAGAGATTAGCTTGGGGATTCTTAACAGGGAGCCAGGAAGTCTGCCTGGAGGAGGTTGGACCATGAAGGATTTGTGAGAGGAAAGAACGTTCTGTGTCAGGTGCTCAGGAACTGTCCTGCTCTGGACAGTTAGCTTCTGCTCAGGCAGCGAGGAGGCTGGGAGCGTGGTGTGTGGAGACAGTCAGAAAACTAGAGCACAGATACTGATGGGATGGGCAGGATGTATTGAGTAGATCTGATGTGGTTGAGCTTGGAAGGGTCTCTTCAATAGCGAGAACCTTTATTTGAAGAGAGAAGACTAAGTTGACGTTTAAGGAAGATGAATCAGGCAGTAGTTTAAACAAAGATTCACTGCAGTAATAATAAAGTAGCTAATTTATTCAGCATTTAGCAAGTGCCAGGCTCTGGTCTAAGTGTTTTACATGTGTACTGCAGGGAGAGTCAGGCATAGAAGGCTTAGTACTTTGCCCAGAGTCACCCAGCTAGTGAGTGATGGCACTGAGATTCCAGCCCAGACTCTAGAGGCTTTTTCTTAACCACCTCAATGTACTGCCTCCTAAGGCCTTGGTTTCTAACTGGGTTGGGATGAAGGAGGTGTGGATTCAAAGGTGAGGCCTCTATTTACTAAAATTTGGGAGAAGTCAGTCTAGGTTTGCCGTTGAGGTGGGAGCAGGCTTTTCAATGAGATACGTGAAGGTTGGTTAGAAACCTGAGGTGGCGCCTGAGGCAGGATCAGAGATGCTGGTTTGGGGTCCTGGCTGATGCTGTGGGAAGAGTAGTCAGGAGGTGGGCCAGGGAGCACGTAGAGAGAAGTTGAGAGGCTGCAGGTTGTGCCTTGGAGAATGCCTGAGTCTGATGCTCCTGGCCTTTACTCTTCAGCTCACTTGCTCTTGTCTCTGGTGTAGATATTTGCTTCTGGTTCTGATGGATGCTGAAAGAGCCTGGAGCTATGCCATGCAGCTCAAACAGGAAGCTAACACTGAACCCCGAAAACGGTTCCACTTGTTATCTCGCCTGCGCAAAGCCGTGAAGCATGCAGAGGAATTGGAGCGCTTGTGTGAGAGCAACCGGGTGGACGCCCAGACCAAGTTAGAGGCTCAGGTTAGTGTCCTAACCTCGGCCTTGTTTTACTGTGGAGATTAGAGATGTGACTTTAAAATAATACAGTGAAACAGAACAGTTTCTTAGGTTTCTTTTTCTCCCCCATCGCCCTCCAGGCTTACACAGCCTACCTCTCAGGAATGCTGCGGTTTGAGCATCAGGAATGGAAAGCTGCCATTGAGGCTTTTAACAAATGCAAGTAAGTTCTCCGATCCAAAGGCTGTGGCCAGTTTTGGTTCTAGACAGTCACGTTCCTTCCAGCTGGTGGTCGTTTCTGTGAAAGTCAGTACAGTGTCTTGTTCTCTTCCCTTTGCAAATGTTGGCTGTTCTCTTTCATCCTCAGACCGCGCCAGTTCCGGTAGTTGGTAGAAGGGCCTCAAAGTGCCATGTTTTGTTTTTAGCCACCGTGTTCCTTGTGAGTTTGTTTTCTTAAAATAAGGCTGCTGTGAAGGCTGGTGTTTTTTTCCTTGCAGAACTATCTACGAGAAGCTTGCCAGCGCTTTCACGGAAGAGCAGGCCGTGCTGTACAACCAGCGTGTGGAGGAGATCTCACCCAACATCCGCTACTGTGCATATAACATTGGTGAGCACAGGGTGGCCGGCGGTCCGTCTCAGAGAGCCTGGACTTTATGTCTCTCATCCATTTTTGACGTGGCTTTTGGTTGATGAAAAAGTAGAACTGTCAGAGTCAGCTCTGCTCAAATCGCAGAAGGCAGTGCCTTTGCTTTCGTTTCTGCCCTTCCATCTTCTGTGCCCCATGAGCTTCGTACAAGGACTGGGAGTCACTGTACCTGCTCGTGGAAGGGGAGTTCCTTCACTTCGGGGGTGAACCTCCTTCACGTGGGAGGTGACCCTAGTGGTTTTGGAGAGAACAGACCAGACCAGACCCTTTAGCATTTTCTACTCTCTCTCGTTCTCAGGGGACCAGTCAGCTATCAGTGAACTCATGCAGATGAGACTGAGGTCTGGGGGCACCGAGGGTCTTCTGGCTGAGAAATTGGAGGTAATCTAGTATGTGCATTCTTGTGAAAAATCTTTTTTTTTAAAAAGTCCAGAAAAAGGAGTCCATAATCCCATCACCCAATGTAATTACTATTAATAGGTGCATATTTGTATCTGTATGTTTTTAGTAAAGTTTTTTCATTTAATATTTTTAAGTATGCAACATTTTCATGATGTTTCATTTATTTTCTAAGCAATATAGGCTCATAGAAAAAGTAGGCAATACAAAAGATGGGGGGAAATAGAATCATATAGGTTACCACCCAGAGGAAGCCACTTCGAATACTGTGAAGAAAATCTTGCAGACTTCTGTGTGTGTAGGGATAAAGACATGTTTTTTAAAAATGGGATCTCAGTATACAGTTTAGTAACATTCTTTTAAAATATAATGTCACATGTGGTTTTTCCCCTTCAATAAACACATTTCCACGTCGTCTTTTGTTGGCCGTGTGGTACGCCTCTGAAGTGTGTTTTATTTCACCGCTTCACTGTTACTAAGTGCTAAACAGGATTACCGTAAATATCTGTGTTCCCAGTTTTTGTACACATTCTTAGTTATTTCCTTAGGATAAGTTCCTAAAATGGAATTGAATGTTTTGGAAGCTTTTGATACATACTGACAAATACTTCAAGTTTCTACTAATTTACGTTTCTGCCTGTGGTATATACAGAGATGCTTTCTTCTCCCACCCTTACCAGAACTTGGTGATGGCCTTTCTAACTTTCTGTTTTGTCCTTTTAAAATTTGGGATTCTGTAAGCCAAGATACATTATACCAAGGAGGAATTTAAATAAATTTGTATATACTCTATAAGGTATAATATGTTGGTTTTAGAAGGAGAGAAATACTAATTTCTGTTTATTTCACCTTGGTCACTCATATCCGTCAGTGAAAGCTTTAACTCTGAAACTGCTTTCCAGGCATTGATCACTCAGACGCGAGCCAAGCAGGCAGCTACCATGAGTGAAGTGGAATGGAGAGGGAGGACAGTCCCGGTCAAGATCGACAAAGTGAGGATCTTTCTATTGGGATTGGCTGATAACGAGGCAGCCATTGCTCAGGTGAGGAGGAAGTGCCTATTCGCTCTTCTGTGTCTGTCTGAAGAAGTGTGAGTATGTGTTTAAGAAGTAGTATTTTGGCCTGGCCGGGTGTGGCTCAGCAGTTGAGCATCGACCTAGGATCCAGGCGATCAGGGTTTGATTCCCGGTCAGGGCACCTGCCCAGGTTGCGGGCTCGATCCCCAGTCAGGGGCATGCAGGAGGCAGCTGATCAATGACTCTCATCATTGATGTTTCTAACTCTCTCTCTCCTTTCCTCTCTCTGAAATCAATAAAGATATATTTAAAAAAAAAAAAGAAAAAAGTATTTTGTCAGTATTCATTTTCACAAAACAAAAATTTATCTTAATGCTGCTGGGAATTTGTTAACAGCCTCAAGATGCAGCCTCTTGAATAAAATTTTTTTAAAAGCTGAGTTGATAGAGAAGATGTTATGTTTAAAGGGCAAAGAAATTGACAGCGATAGTCATCAACATAACAGTGGGAGCAGTAAGAAGTTGGCTTAAGGTAAGGGGTAACTTTTGGCCCAGCAGGTGGTGCAGCAGCTTCACTGTAATGTCTCTCTAGTCTCTCTGACCTCTTGTCCTATCCTTCTAGCCCTAAAGGGGCAGCCTCTTGTTCCTGGGCCTTTTAAGGAGAGCCTAGCTAAGCCAGAATATCTTGTTTGATGTGCAGTAGATATATAATATTCATGCAGAGCTGCTTACTGACATAATTGTTGCCTGTTTGTGGGTGTGAACAACCAAGTGAGTTTCAAAAGATAAGATCCTGGTGCTTTTGGTTTGTACAAAGGACTCAGTGATTAAGGCACTCGTAGAGCTCCTCCTCCATGGGAGGCAGAGCGTCTTTTAAAAAAGCCAGGCTGTTTAGCATGTCCACAACCTCACCGAGGACCAGTAGTGTTTCTCTCCTGAGACTCCATGGTAAACTGTTGGCCTGAGTAATTTGCATACGGGGTACTTTGTTAGTTGTGCTGATAAGTTGTTTTAAGCCTCCAAACTTGTCAGTGACTTGTTCCGAAATAGCTGCTTTGGTTTGAGGACAGCTTTCAGCAGTGGAACTACCTGTGCCTCTGTCTGTGTCGCATGTCGCCCTTCTCATTTCACCTTTATTTGCGTAAAGGACAGGACTAGAACAATGCCAGGAAGCTTTCCGCCCCCTTAAACTAAGAGATTGGGAAACAGTGAGAGCATTTCATTGCACTAGAGTGCGGCAGTATCTTCTGGACTAGGGCTCTGGTTGCAACAGTCATTTAGATTATGTGATCAGGGTAGTTACTTTGTTTTAACGTCATACATGCTGGAAGAACTGCCATCAGTGACAACGAGGCAGGAATTCTGGCTAGAATGGGGGGCCCACAGGGCAGATTCAGTGGGAGCACCGTAGGATGGCCACAGACATGTATCAGATAAAGGACAAGAAAAGCTAACATTTATTAAGTTTTAAAAGTTATTCCGCTTAAAGGTTAGAAAACATAAACTCACTTTCCGTTTACTTTGGTCAATAGTGCATTGTGCTACAAAGGAAACCAGGGAATTGCCTTTTAGTCTTTCTTGTATTCACGAGATATTGTGTGTTTTTTACTTGTTGGAGTTATACTGCGTTCTAATTTTGTATCCTGTCTTTATTAAAATTTTATATCTAAACACAACTGCTGCTCGTTCTGTGTCCCCCTAGTTTTCAGCTGCATGTTTATGTTATTAAATAGAGTCTGTGTAAGCCCTGACCGGTGTGTGCAGTGGTTAGTGCATCGGCCCATGCACTGGAGGGGCGCAGGTCGGATTCCCGTTCAAGGACACCTACCTGGGCTGCAGGTTTGATTCCCACCCCTGTCGGGGAGCCTGCAGGAGACAGCCACTTGATGTGTGTCTCTCACATCTGTGTCTCCCTGAAAGCAGTGGGGAAAGTATCCTCCCTCCTTGGGTGAGGAATAAAGAAATGTTCATAGTCTGTATTGTTTCGCTGCTTGCGGGGTAGGTCGTGCTGCCTCCTGTTAAGTGCTTGGTTGACTTCCTAGTGGTGGTGGATACAGTTATCTCGGGGTTTTCCCCCAATCCTCACCCGAGGATATTTTTTCCATTGCTTTTCAGAGACAGTGGAAGGGAGAGAGTGAGAGCGAGAGAGACAGTGATGTGAGAGAGACACATGGATGGGTTGCCTCCCGCACATGCCCTGACCAGGGCTGGGGATCGAGCCTGCAACCCAGGGACGTGCCCTTGGCCAGAATCAAACCTGGGACCCTCAGTCCATGAGCTGACACTCTAACCGCTGAACCAAACCAGCCAGGGCAATTATCTCTGGTTTTTAACAATGTTACAGTGTTAGGGTCACTTCTGAGTGTCAGAGATCTTTAAATAATGTGGTAGATATAAAAGAGTAGATTAAACAAAATGTGTATTAGTCCCAGGGAATCCTGGTAGGGTTTTAACGTTAAAAACAGTTTAGTGCCACATGTCCTCTATCACACATATACCAAATCCAGCTGGTAAATAAAATAAGTACAGTGTCAAAGTTAATTAAATCCTTAGGTGTCAAATCTAGTTGATTAACAGTCTATTGAATTGAATGACTCGTAGGTTATTAAATATGGAAAATACCCTTTAGCCATTTGAGATTAACCCCAAGAAGAACCAGTTGCCCCTTGGTGCCACTGTCATACGATCCGGCTGCTCGAACGTGGACCTTACCCTCCTTGCCAGTTCTCATTGTGCCGAGTTTTCTGCCCTGGAAACCAAGAGCTATGTCTTAGAGAGAAGGGCTCTTCATTTCGGTGTCTCCTAACCTACCTGATACGGGTATTTGCCACCCTCTAGGAGCTGGGATGCAAGAATTTGGTGGTAGTCCCAGTTTACTGCTTGCTTGTTGAGGTTTTTATGACTTTAAATACTGAAACTAGTTTACTGAAAAGCATGGAAGGAAGAAATAATTCAGGGAGCTAAAACATTGGACTGAAAAGACTGGAGCTGAGAGTGAATCAGCTGCCAAAATCCAATTGCAAAATCCTGAGTCTCTTCAGCCAGGCTTTAAATCTTCATGTCTTTAGTATTGTCTTACTTTATAATTTATTTCTATTTTGCTTTATTTATACTTGGTCCCCCGAATTGTCACTGTGGTTGCATTGTGAGGCAGCTCTATGGGGAGGGGAGGGCAGGGTTTAAAATATCTGAAGATTGGATGATTCTTACCAAGTTGTGGTTAATATGTTAATGTTTGAGTGGAAAGGAGACCATTTATCCTTCTGTTTTTAAAAAAAATCTGTTCTTAAGTGAGGTATGTATCACCCTTTTCCAGATACCCATCGTGTTTCTAGACCTCCGTGGGCCAGGTGAAGCTTGGTGCCCATCCTTGGTGCTTCTGTGGGTGTGGTCAGACTTGCCTTGGTCATCTCTTAGTCATAGCACCTCCTTCCAGCAACATTTGTAGACAAGTGAAAACAGCCTGGGAAGTCTGTCTTTAGTGCAGGGGGCGTCTCTAGTTCAGGACATACAGTAGCCAGTTTTCCTCTGTATCAGTGAGCCAGGAGAGGTGGCCTCAGGCTGCATCCTGGGATGTTTGAAGTTTTATAAAATTGATCTGGAATATCTGCATTAGGACTAATGAGTGACACATCCCTTCTGGGCCTGAGGTTCCTCTGTGTGTTAGGTACACCTGGGGAAAAGGACGGGGGGGCCACGGCTCTTATGCAGGGAGTTTGCCACGTGTGTTTGGAGCACCTTCTGCTGGTTCAGTGGCAGACCTGTGGGGTCTGCGTGTGGATTTTGAGGAATCCCGCTAGATGTGTAGAGAGCTATTTCTTGTTCCTTTGTCCTTTCAGGATTATCTTAGCCTCCACCATAGGTTTATAGAATAAAAGTGTAAATAGCAAAATGTTGGAGACATTTGCCTAGCCCAGAGATTAGTGGTCCCTGAGTCACTGTGCACAACTGACGGATGTCCTCCCTCAGATAGACTTTTCCTTCATTGTGGTTTCAGTCTCCTGTAGAATTCCCCATGGAACTAGAGTGTTGTGGACACAGTGGGAGTTTAGCTTTGCTCAGCACCTCGATGCAGAGGGGTCCTCATCAAAGGGAGTGAAGGGGACACATGGCAGTGAAGAGGTTTAGCAGTATTTTCATTTTCTTATTTGACCCTCCCTGCAGGAAAGGAGACAGATCCTGTGTAGCTGGTAAAATAAAGTTTACCCTTTTCTTACTTACACACCCATTGCCCCAACCTCGAACCTCGCCCATCTTTAAAAGGGTGTTGGCGTAATTGCTGGATTGCAGGTATCAGACTGGAGCAGGAGTTCACCCTGCCTTCTGAGGATGCGGCTCTGTTCTGAGTGTGGTTGGTGCCAAGTCTATTCACAAATCTTACTCCAATTAAACTATTATATGTCTGCCCTGTTCCACAGGCTTTTTACTTTGAAAACTGGCCAGCAAGTTTGATTAAAAGATTATACAGAATCTTGTAACTGAAGTGCTTAACAGTGGTTTGTATTTGTGGAAAGTGTGTTTCTCCAGAGCTGCACTGTCCAGTACAGCAGCCACTTGAACACAAATGTCTAAGTTTAAATTCATGAAAACTTAACAGTGCTCAGTGATCAAATGGAGCTAACACCTGTCATATTGACAGCGCATGTGGTCATTGCGGACAGTTTCACGGACAGCGCGGCTCTAGGTTTCAGTGAGTTGATGGTGGCCGAGTTGGCCTTTATAGACTCATAGAGTGACCATGTCCTGATTTGTTCCTGAGTTAGGGAACAACCGGGGAATCGCGTGGCTTATAAATAGAAAAGTGTGTTTGATTTATGTTGGGTAATTCACAAGGGCTTTTTTTTCCATACTGAAAACTAGGACAAACATAAGAGTTCTTAAGAGAAGAAAAGATCTTTCTTTAAACCCCTGCCAACTACCCCCTAAAGGCGTGGGCAGTCCTGGGTTTTCTTTCGCACTTTCTGAGAGGTCAATTGAATGTCAAGAGATATGATTGGATGTTAGTTTCTGTGGAAAGTCAAACATAATAATGGAATGGATGTTTTCATGTCACAGTGGGTCTACCAGTAACACAAGTTCACCTCCTCTCTGCCTCTCGTCCGTTCCCACCTGCTCAGTCGGATTCTTTAGAACAGTAATGTGGTATGGCAGGTATTCATTCAGTTAATGAATCACCTTTCCCTTTTCCCAGCTGGCCAGCAGAGGGGTGACGCCCTGTGCTTGTGCAAAGACTGTCTTTGAGTACTTGTCAGCCTGTCTGCCCTAAGAATGTTCTCAGCAGAGCCATGTGGAATATCTGGGTGCAGACTTTCGGTGATGAAGAGAACTCGTATGATATGGAAGAGAGATGTATTTCTGATTGGTTATTGATTAGTAATGTTACCCACTTGCTTGGACCTAAAAGAAACCCAGTGTCAGCAAGTCTGTTGGCTTACATTTGTAGGGATAATTCTGCTGGCACACAGTGGAGTTTAAGACAGTTTGTTCTGGAGGGAGAAGGAAAAAGAAACCTCTGGCGTGCTTCAGTGTGAAGTAGCAGTGCTCAAATCTCATCTGTAAGGCCCCTTCAGGATGCCAGGGTCAGGTCCTGAGCACAGGTGGAATGTTGGAGGAAAGTAGTAGAAAGTTCTGGAATAGGAAACAATTCAAAGCATCTGTTGCCTGGCACATAGTTTCAGATGTTATGCAGATACTTTTTCAGTACATTCACTTTACTTATATATAAAATTCCCGTTTCCATATGAATAATGAACAGGACTGTAAGAAAAGTCTTATATGGTGTGGAATAGTAACAATTGAAATGCTCTCTGACTTGGGACACTTTTTGCTGGTGTGTACTTGGAATCAGCGCTGTTACACCCCCCTCCCATCTGAATACTGTGGCTTCCTCAAGGGGAAACCTTCACTCGTTCTGCCTTTGTTTAGGCTGAGAGTGAGGAAACCAAGGAGCGTCTGTTCGAATCCATGCTCAGCGAGTGTCGGGACGCCATCCAGGCTGTTCGGGAGGAGCTCAAGCCGGATCAGGTAGGACCAGCAGCTGAGCCGCTGCCTCTTGCTCTGGGCGGAGGTCCTCCTTGCTCTTCGTGGCTCATTCCCAGGTGGGGCCCCGGTGGGCTGAGTGCAGTGGCTCTTAGCCACTGTTGTTTTGGGGTGTGGTGCTTGGCTAATAAGCAACGAAAGCCTCTGGGCTCTATCAAGTTGAGGAATTCTCTTTCTGTCCTGTTTCTCCTAGTGGTTTCCTGTATTACCTGTTAAGCTTCTGGTCTCAAATTCATCTCTCCAGGTAGACTTCTCCAGGGCTCCCTTTTTCTAATAAAATCGCTGTGGCTCATTGTCATCTGGGAAACCTTACAGCCATTTTTGCCTCTTTCTTCCCTGTTACCAAAACCCCTGCGTACTCTCCCTTTGTCGTTTCTGCCTCGCGCTGGTGTGCTCACCGTCCTTCACACGCCTCTCCCACCTTGTCTCCTTACACTCTCCTTTCCTTTCTCACTCCCGGCTTACCTCTTCTCCCAGGCAGGCTGCACCTGTTTCGTAGGGTCCAGGTCATAGCTCACTGTCTCAGAAGCCTGCCCTCACCATCCTAGGCCACAGAGATCTCTCCATTTTCCACATATTTCGTACCTACAGCCAAAGGTTTTGTTTGATAGTTAATCAAGAATTGCCTTTTAACATTTTTTGTATTGTTTTATTTTGAGTTCTTCCCCTCAAGATTATAAGCATGTTAAAAGCAATGATACATTTTCTCCAGTATCTGCCACGGTATATTGGGTATAAAATGTCTAATAAATATTGGTTAGGCTACAGTCACCTGTCTCCCTTTCCCTTTAAGATGTTTTTGTACGTTACACTTCCCTTCATCCACTTAACAGGTACAGGCAGAGCGCCAGCCTCCATCATTCACCTTGAATTCCAAGCAGTCGAGGGATGCCGATACCCCGCAGAGCAGGGTGGATAGGGTGATACCAAGGTGTATCCGTGCCCTGGCGCTGCTGTAACAGCACTGCACACTTAGTGGCTGCAGACAACACAACTTTATTTTCTTAACAGTTCTGGAGATTGGAGTCTAAATGGGTTCTCAGGGCTGCATTCCTGGAAGCTCGAGGGACACTAGGGGAGAATTCATTTCTGGTATTCCAGAGAATGCATTTTCTGCTTCTAGAAGCCACCTGCATTCCTTGGCTCATGGTCCCTTCCTCCATCTTCAAAGCCAGCGGCATAGCTTCTCTCTTTTCTGACCTTGGCCTCAGTCACTATCTCACTGACTCCTGCCTCCTGCTTATAAGGAGCCTGTGACTGCATTGGATATTCTAAGCCAAGCAAAGATCCTTAACTATCACATCTTCAAGGGCTCTTTGCCACGTAAGAGAACCTCTTCACAGGTTCCAGAGTTGAGATTGGACATGTTCGGGGGTTATCACTCAACCAACCACAAAAGGCAGGAACTGATGGCACAGAGGGTCCAACTGGGGTTGAAGGCCACACCCTAAGGGGAGCCATGGACTGCGGAATGTCTGCAGCTAGTGCTGTGGACCTGGCTACGGGGAGCTGCACACAGGAAGCAGACTTACCGGCCATTACTCTGAATTCCCTTACCTTCCTCAAGTCCAGTTTTCAGATGCCAGTGGCAACTGTGGGACCCTGCTGTAGAACATGTCCGATAGATCTCTGGTGTTTGGGGACCCCTTCCGGGGCACTGTGGGGACTGCACCACCGAATGAGGAGGTCAGAGCCGAGGATAAGATCAGTTGTTTACCTTTTTGCTTCTGCAGAAACAGAGGGATTTCACCCTAGACGGGGAGTTGGGGAAGGTCTCTAATCTTCAGTACCTACACAGGTAAGGGCTGTGATTTTTTTACTTTTTAAGTATTATGTAGTACATCATTGGAACAAAGGAGTATATATAAGCTTCGTGTATGTTTTACTATATAATTTAATATATAATAAGTGATAGTAATGTATCTACACGTTTTACCTGTAAGAGCATGTGCACCGCATTTGGGGTCCTGAGCTCTACACAATTTAAAGTTGTACGCAGCGTAAGAACTGGAATAGATCCAGCGGCTCTGAAGCACCCGCTTGACTCCTGCTTCTCCAGGCCTAGCCGCTCTGGTCACCCTCCCCTCTTCTGAGTGTTTGACACTGTCCCTCTCACGTTTAAGTTCAAACTCAAGTTTAATTCCATCTGAAGTTTATGTTTGAGGGGTAAGGATCTGCTTCACTTTCCCCGTGAAGTGCTGGATTGTTCATACAGTTTATCCACGGCTCTGGCCTCCGTGCCAACCTGCAGAGCTGGCCCTGTGAGGCGCACCTCCATTCATTTTTCCCAGCATGCTCCTGTGGGCTCCTCTCCTCCGCTGATGGATGTCTGCACTTACGCTGAACCTGCTTTACTGTAATTTATAAGCAGTCTCGGATCTGGTAGAGCAAGTTCCCCCCACCAGCTTTTTCCTCAGGCATATCTGACTGCTTCTGTCCCTTTGCCTTTTTGTGTACATTTCTGCATCATCTTGTCAAGTTTAATTTTTTTAAAAAGTGGATCATTTGTTTCACAGAAGAAAGGAGGAAGGAAGAGCTACAATTTTTGGAACTTTTTGGGGAGAAATAAAATCAGTTGGGAGAAGTCCATTTTTCGTCAGATTCGGTTCTCCATGTGTCTGAGAAATTAAAATTTGAGAGGGGCAGCTGTCATGTGAGCATGTCATCCTTGTAGTGTGAGTGTGGGCCAGGCCGTGAACTAGTCCTTGTTCAAGGAACAAGCTTGCTATCCATGGATCATCTTAAGGACTACCTCTGGGATTAGTAGCTCTGCACTTCTTAAAAAAAGAAACAGGTTATAATTCAGGCTACATCCAAAGTCTCATACTGGTCTCCTACATATTTGCCGCTGAACAGCCAGAACTGAGGGCCCCATGAGCTTGAAGACCAGGCTAAATGGCTCTGCCATGTGACATGCCCTCACCCCCACGCTTCCCCTAGGTCAGTCTCAACTTGTGGTCCTGTGCTCTTCTCAGAATGTCAGCTTCCTGAGCATAACCTGAGCTGACATGTGCTACATTCCAGCTACCTGACTTACATCAAGCTGTCGACAGCGATCAAGCGCAACAAGAACATGGCTAAAGGTCTGCAGAAGGCCCTGCTGCAGCCGCAGCCTGAGGATGACAGCAAGCGCTCTGCCCGGCCCCAGGACCTGATCCGGCTCTACGACATCATTCTGCAGGTGCCCCTGAGGCCTGGCAAGCAGGCGCTTGGCCTGTGCATGAGTTGGGCACCAAGTGACTTTGCTTTTCATAGTGAAAGGGTGGTGACAACCAGCAGCTGTTAGTGTCTTGTCCTTGTACCATTTCAGTAGTCTGTGACCCCAATATTTATTATCCGTTTATTTTATTCTTTTTTTAAATTGATTTGGATTGGGGGGAGAAACATTGATATGAGAAACATTGATCGGCTACTTCCCACATGCGCTCCAACTGGGGTTTGAACCTGCCACCTTTTGGTGCATGGGACAATGCTCCAACCAACTGGAGCCACCTGGCCAGGGCTGTGACCCTTATACTTAATGTGTTGATGTGCAGAGACTAATGAGCCCACAGGTTTCACAGAGCACTTTGTCTGCGTGTGGGCCTCACCCACATGCTGTGGCGCATCCTGAGACCAAGGTCACAGTGTCCCGTGAGCAAGACTGTGGGACACATTCACACACAGGCATCCATGTAGATGCCAGACGAGCAGGCAAGCCTGAAATAAATGGAAGGGTAGAGTCTGAAATGCAAGTGCAGAGCCTGAGCCATCCCCTCTGGCTACATTGCTCCAAGAAGTCTCTGGAAGGGGTAAGGTGTGGGCTGAGCGGAAAGGACAAGTAGGCTCTCAGCGTCACAGGTGGCGGAGGTGACAGGTGTGACGCCCCTTCCATCTCAGCCCGGGCTGTGCTCTCACCTCGTTGTTCTTACCCGGTCTGAGCCGCCCCTCATGGGCTCCCTTTTTGCGTCTTGCGCAGAACCTGGCAGAACTGCTCCAGCTCCCCGGCCTGGAGGAGGACAGCGCCTTCCAGAAGGAGACGGGCCTCCGGGCCCTGGTGTACAAGGCCTACAGGTGCGCGGGCGGGCGCGGCTCTGGTTACCTTGCCCACGGTCAGGGAGCGGCCCAGGGTGTTCGAGGGAAGTCTCAGGTTGGGGCTGCAGTTCCCAGTGCCCCTCCTTTGCTCCTGGGTAGGCTGGAGCCGGACAGCACACCCGTTAAGTGTCTTCTCCCTCCTCTCTGCTTCCTCCCCGTGGAAAAGGAACAGTGCTGGAAGGGTCCACAGCAGAGCCAGGGCTGAACCGGAGCAGAAGCTAGAGAAAGCTGGCTTCTCGGTTTTTAAACGACTCATGTTTTTACTGGGATGTGGGCTGTGGAGCAAGAGGGGGTCTGGACGGAGTGGCCAACTGGAGCCCTTATTATTTTGGCCTTCACACCCCAGCACTCTGACTCCCCAGGGTGCCCATCTTGGCCACATTGCCCTTCTGGCCCCTGGGGACCCTTCTGTCCTGTTAGGCTGGCAGCCCTCCGACTTTGCTGATCCCAGTGGACTGGTTTCCATTAGGAGGGTTTGGGATTTGGTTTTTGAAAGATGAGCAGAGATGAACGATTGACTGATGTGTGGGTGGTGCTGGGTGGCATTTATTTTGGACCTTCACTGTCACCTCCGATTGTGGGGAAGAGAGCAGCTTAGCCCAGCAGACCTGCGCATTGAGAATAGTCCCAAGCCGTGACCCTGAGGTTAAGAAACCTGTTTCCAAATCTAAAAGTTAGCCCTGGCTGGGTAGCGCAGTTGATTAGTGTGTCATCCCAAAACTCCAAGGTTTCGGGTTCAATCCGTCAGGGCACATACAAGAATCAGCCACTGAGTGCGTGAATAAGTGGGATGACAACTCTCTAAAATCAAGTAAAATTTTTTAAATTTAGTCTAAACTTCCAAGGAAGCCTTGCGCTTGGGGAACTGTTGCTCTAGAATTCTGGCTTTTTTCCTGCCCCCCAGGTGCTTTTTTATTGCTCAGTCCTACGTGTTGGTGAAGAAGTGGAGCGAAGCCCTTGTCCTATATGACCGAGTCCTGAAATACGCAAATGAAGTGAGCGCAGGGTCCGGGGCCTTCAGGGACAGCCTCAAGGTGAGTGGCTGGGAGAAGTGGCCCAGGGAGGCTGTGGGGGCTGCCACTCCTCAGGCTGGTCCCCTGGTCAGCGTGGCCTAGGGCGTGTCCCTGAGTGCCTGGAAGCAGCTACAGGTTGTGTGCTCACGGCAGCGTTTGGGTCTGAGGGGGACTCAGGTTCTGAGGAGAGCCATTCCTCTGGGTGATACTCCTGAAGTGCTGTTCTTAAGCCCCCTACACGTTGAAATTGCCTGGGAAGATTTTTTAAAAATGGATTCACATCCATCTCCTGTCCCCACACACCAGGTTTATCTTGATTTGCTGCCTTTGGGGGGAAAAAAATGGGTATCTTGGTCGTACCCAGAGATTCTGGTTCTAACTGGGGTGGGGTCTGGGATGAGCACTGGGGTTTTTAAAGCCCCTCAGTGGTTCTCATGTGCAGCCAAATGAGGACCAGTGCTGAAGCTGTTCCCCATAGGCTGCCTGGGCCAGCAAGCAGCCTGGGTGTTTGCTGGGAATGCTGACTCCCAGGCCCACCCAGGCCTCTGAGTGGAAATGTGCATTTTAGCAAGATCTGGGGGCGATTGGGTGCTGTCATCGTGCGCTAATATGAGTGCGGGTGGTGTGGTTACTTGACTTGTGGAGGGATAGCTGGCTCTGTAAGCTCTCAGGCGGCTGCGGTGATGCAGATTCTTCAAGCAGCGCTGGTCCAAGGAGCCCATGTATGTTTTATGAGTAGAGACTGTTTAGAAGAATGAGCTGAGGTTTAAAATAATAGCACTATGTTAACGTAGACTCAGGCTGTTTGTTCAGAGCAGCACCAGGCAGGGGTGGGGGTAGAAACTTGGTTTCTGCCTTCAGAGAACTTGTGGTTTTGTCACAGCCACAGACCTGCGTGCTGGAGCCCGTCTGTGAACACAAACGCAGGAAGAGGTCCTGCAGCAAAGGCAGGCAGCTAGGAAGGACTGATGGTCTGGGCAGAGGGAGGGGTGCCCAGTGTGGCAGCAGCGTCACAGTGGGTGTCATCGGGATGTGGAGGCAAACCAGTGCGATGGCTCCTGAGGAGGGAGATGTTTTACAAACACCCATCCTCCCTAATGTTCGGCATAGAGGCCTGAGGGATTCAGCAGGACCCAGACCTCATCAGATCACTCTTGAATATTGTCAAGTAAGAGATGGAGACAAGAAAATGGCCTCGTACTCGAGCCAGACGCCCTGGGGTGACGGCCCAGCTTTGCAGCCCCTGGGAATGCAACCAGGCACATTATTTGGCCTCTCTGTGCTTCAGTCTTACCTATAAAATGGGCACAATCTTCTTCAGGATCCTCATGAAGGTGGAATTAGCAATTGAGTAAACCACTCAGGACATGCCTGGCACAGAATGCATTTAGGGTATGATACAGTTATTTGTTAATACTATCATTAGTCGCATTATTTCCAGGCATTATTACTTAATCCATGGCTTAGCTTTTCCCATTTGCAACAGGCTGGTGTGTTTTTAATAGAAGTGTTTAAAAGTCAAAAAATCCCATGAAAATACAGTGGAGTCCCCTGACTCAGGTTGGTTTGTGCCTCTGGCTGCCCCAGCTCACGAGTGTGTGGTTTCTGAATCCTTGCAGGACCTGCCCGATGTGCAAGAGCTCATCACGCAAGTGAGGTCGGAGAAGTGCTCTCTGCAGGCGGCGGCCATCCTGGGTGAGCCTGCCGTTCCCCACAGCCCCTTCCCTGCCGATCCTCCTCTCCCGCCCCACACTGATCTTTGAAGATTGAATGAGGTTGCTTTGGTTAATCTGTAAGATTCTTATTTTCCCACCATTACTTCTGCCGCATTAAGGCATCAAATTGTGTGGAAGAATTTAGGGAAACTATTATACCGTCCCTTCTCCCTAGTTGTATCTCCCTAGCCGGCACCGGTCTGGGCTTTACCGTCTGCTCTGCACGGCTTCTCAGCAGAGCTTGGGCCCAGCGGGGAGAGGGCTGACTCTCCCATGGGTTGACCTCTTCTGCTCTTGGGATTAGAGCCTACATGTGTGATAGATGTCACTTGTGATCTAGTTTCCTAAGCCCTTGTCCTTACTGAATCCCTGTGACACTTTCAGATGCAAGTGACTCCCACCAAACAGAGACTGCCTCCCAAGTCAAGGACAGTAAGGTAAGTCTGGGCTGGGGCTTCCAAGGAGTAAAATGTAGGATTCCCAACTCATTAGGAACGGTTGCTCCTTGGTAGAAAGGACCCTCAATCTTAAGGACATATCCTACTCCCTCCCTTCTTTTACTCAAAAACCTGGAAGCTGCCTGTATAAGGCTCATCATGTGTCATCTGGATGGTCCCAAATAAGGTTGGGGACTTGCTGTGCAGAGTAGCACCCCTGGCTGGGAGCTCCTACTTGGGCATCTGGCAGGCCTGTATGTACCCTAATCCCAGCCTACCCCTTTCTCAACCTCAGCTATAAAGTGGGCCATGGTAGCACTCTCTCACGGGAGATTTGGGGGGATAGGTCGCACATACTGGCCCTGAACTGGGCGCTCCACATGGAGTGAGGCCCCACCGCTGGTCTGTGGTTAACCCTGTTCCCTCCCTGTGACTCGATTTCTAGCCTCTGGTTGAACGGTTTGAGACATTCTGCCTGGACCCCTCCCTTGTCACCAAGCAGGCCAGCCTCGTGCACTTCCCCCCTGGATTCCAGCCCATCCCCTGCAAGCCTTTGTTCTTCGACCTGGCCCTCAACCACGTGGCTTTCCCACCCCTGGAGGACAAGCTAGAGCAGAAGACCAAGAGCGGCCTCACTGGCTACATCAAGGGAATCTTTGGATTCAGGAGCTAACCAGGCTCTTCCTGGGGGCAGGGGGGAGGTTCTGACTCAGTCTGTATTGTGCGAAAACCCCAGCAAGTTCCGTGATATTAAATCCAGGTCCGAGTTGGCCCGGGGCGGGTGCGATGTCCTCAGCCCTGTGTCCATGTCTTGTGTGTTTGTGCACTTACATCCCTAACCATGTGCTGGAAGGGTGGGAGCCCTATTGTCTTCTGGTGTGTGTGTGCAGGTCCCTCTGTCCCCTGCTCCTGGGGGAGGGCCACTGCCATCTGGTCCCATGTGAGCTGTGACTGATATCCTTGCTCAGTAATGTGTTCAGGGAGGAGGTTCACACCAGGCACGGCGAGGGGTTTGGGACGTTTTGTCCCATTTCTTCGGTACCGTGGATTGGAAACGAACTCCTCGCTGTGAGTATCCAGAATCCCTCGAAGTTTGTCCATGACTAGGATGCGTTGGCAGCGTCGCCCCAGAATGACAGTCAGCCTTATCCCCTTCGCCTCCGAGTGAAAGTTAAGAAGTTTCAGAACAAGCAAAGAGCTCTATTTTTAGAAGAAATGTGTTACTCTCAGAAATGACGAGAACAAATCTTATATTAAAAGGCAAAGACATTGGAGACTCTGCCCATTTTTTACATGCCCTCCCGCACATCCAGTCCCAGGGCTCTCCTTGGGGGACATGTTGCACACCCTGTCACCTGTCACAGCAGGTGTATCCTGACTTCCTGGCAGGGCGGGTTTGACGCCAGATGAGAGTGTTGGAGGGAGGCACTGTTCTACAGAGTTCCCAGAATAACTTTTAGTTGCTATTGTATTTTAATCAGTTTCTTTCGTTACCTCATTTCTTTAGTCACTCTTTTATTTCTATTATAGCATCACTAATAAGTCACAAAAGCAATGTGAGAAAGCAAGGAATAAAGTGATTGACGCATGAGATGCACCTGAAACCTGAATCCCTTTGGAAATGGAAACATCCCATAGGAAGGAAAACCCCCCACGGGAAATGTTGGCGTCAGTGTGGTTCAGACATGGTGCCGACGAGCAGCTTGAGGAGGAGGTTGAACGGTTCAAGGTCAGAGCGTACGAGATGGAAGCCCACTGTGGGCACGTGGGGTTTGCCTCCCAGTGCATTGCAGCGAGAGCACCAGAAGCCAGAGGAGTGCGGTGGGAAGACGAATGGGACAGTCAGAATGGAATGTTGTCAAGGACTCTCGCAATGCTCACAGGCGTGATCTCTCCTCCCCTGGGGCTTGCATTGGGTCAAAGAGCTGATTTTTTTTTTTAATTGGGAAGTTTCATGGTCTCGGCCACACAATGTAGGGTTACCCTCCCTCTCTCAAAATATAGCAGATCTTAGGTTGTCTTGGGTTTTGGTCCGAAGGCTTGGGGCCTAAGGGTCTGAGGGAGGTTGGGGATTTCACCCTTCCCTTGCCCTCCTCCAGCTCCCCAGTGCACTCAACAGCACCAGGGCTGCAGTCCAGGTCCCATCTCCCTCGCCACCTCGAGCTGACCTTGGCCAAAGCCACAGCCAGGATTGTCCTTCAGTGCCAGGAACCCAGTGCAAGGCCCCACTATGCTGGCAGTCCTCCCGCCTACCTGTGCCGGCGTCTGTGGCACTGTGGGGGTTGGACCAGGGCTGGAGAAGCTCCAGTCATCTGGGAAGATGTCCCTTTGTCTTGCTCATGGCCCTTCCAGCACCTCCGGTTTAGAGTGCGGGCATCAGTTATTCTCATCACTACTCTCCTAAGCTTTTTCTTTCTCATGACCACACTAGAAATTTCCCTCCTCCTGGCATCCCTGCTGGCTGCCCTGACTAGTGTGGCTGTGGTCAGCCAGTGAGGCTGGGACAGGACATGTTTGGTGTTACAAGTACATGTTTACATAAGAGGACAGGGCTGGCAGGGCCGAGGTCTCCTGTCGGCTCGCACATCCCTTCACATTGGGTCCCTGGACATTAAACAGGGGTTGTGGTGGGGGACAGAGTGCCAAAAGCAGGATCCCATCCTGTCCTCAGGCCCAGGAAGCTGCTTTCACCTCTGAGAACAGGTTTCAAGTCAGGCCCTGGGCCAATGGATTCAGGAGTGAAACAGCAGAGCTCACATGATTCTTCCTTCCCAGGGAGCAGGTGACACAGTGAGGTGTGCAGGTGTAAGGAGTGGATGTGGACACCGCTTTGTTTCCAGGGATCTTTCCTGCTGTTCGGGCTCGAGTCCCCCGCCCAGGATAGGCTGGACGGCCAGCAAGTTGGATCCTGTGAGGGTCTTCTCTCTCCCCAGACCGAGAGGAGGAGGAAAGCTCAGTTCTGTTTGTCTTTTTAAGACATCATATGGGCTGCTGTGTTAATGATTTTTGTTTTTGTACCTGCTGGGGGTGATGGTCTTGATCTGCAGAAATATTAGAAGCAAAAAGCTGACTTTAGTTATCGAGGTAACGCTCAGCATGGGGTTGAAAAGACACAATTTGGCCAAGTTTGCCTTTAACCCTGTTGGTTCTGTTTATAATAAGGAGCGTGGGCAGCTGGAACTGGATGTTTTTACCCTTTTCATATGCGTTGTTTTGATGTACTGTCTCTGGTTTTACATTAAGCCAAGCGAGGGTTCTGGACTCCCTGCTTGAAATGAAACACTACTGGGCTTGGTTCCATCTCCTTCACCTGCTGGCAGCCTAAGCCCTTCACTGTGGCCGTGAGGTGACAGCCTGGGAAGGAAGGCAGTGTGCCTGTCCACCCGAAATGGCCCTGGACCACCGTCGGTCTTTGCTCCCGAAGCTGAGGGAATGGCCTCGCCGTTCTCGGAGAGGAAGCCGACTCCAGGGACTCGAAAGTGGGGCTGCGCTCTGCCCCTCGCTCCTCACTGCAGAGCCCGCTCTTCCTACGCTCAGCCTCATTCACTACACGCAGAGCTAACTGGTCACCGAATTCTAAACAGTGCGCTGCTGTCTCGGCCTCGGAAAGCTTGGAACCTTCAGAGGTCTAGGAAAATGTCCAAAGATAGCAAAAATATGTGTTGGTTCTAATTTTTTGTTTTGAAGACACTTGTTGCTACAGAGGAGATGGAAACCAGACTTGGCTGTAAAATTTATCACTGTTCCAAAGCAAAGATAAATTGGAAACTGCCCACATCCTGACAACAGCAACGGGAAGAATCCAGCCTGTTGGTGTGTTGGATGTCAGGACATGGTGCGCGTGGGAGGGGGGCGAGGTGGGACACAGCCCCTAGCTGCAGGGGTCCGCCTCCCTGCCTGGCGCAGTAACACTGGAGGTGTTAACTAGCTGTGTTAGCAGTTGGTACAAGTTAAAAGAAAATATAATCTCAAATGACTAATACGGATGGAATACTTGTGGGAATCTTGTCTCACAGTTTAAGGGACCTAGGTGTGCTTTTGGTTTTGCTCTTGCTTTGGGGGCAGGGCTGGGACCGCCTGGGCAGCCCCGTTAGAGGCCGCAGAGACCCCCAAGGCAGCGGCCCTGCTTCCTCCCTCGGCCGGTCGGCGGCACCCACCCAGGGGATGGTAACTGCACCGGAAGCGGGGCCTTGCTTCTCTGGTCCCCGTTTTTAGCAGGTGGTTTTGTTCACCTCCGTGAACTGCAGCTATGTGTCCTCACGCTCAGGCTATGTTTGAATGACCCCTCGCCACCTGGCAAAGAGCCACATCCTCCATGAGGCTGAACTGTCCCCGGGGATCTTCAGGCAGGAGGCTGTTCTGACGGCAGGGAGCCGGGTCCCTGAAACCGGTCACATTAGCTAGTGCTGTCTGGTCTGGGGGAGAGGGGGCAGGCATCCCTTCACCTGAGCCCTGTCCAGGCTCTGACCTGGGGCCCATGGGGGGAGCCCCGCCCAGCTGGGCTGCGTCTAGAAGTGTCCCCTCTTCCTCACCCCGGCCCTGCAGTGAGGAGGTTCCCGCAGTGAGCCCAGGGTCCGGTGAGTGGGCCCCGCGGGCCTCCCCCTGCTCTGAGCCCTTCTCTGCCTTTCTCTTCGGTCCTCCCAGAGCCGAGTCCCGCTCGGTCTAAGCAACGTCATTAGGGCAGCAGGTTGAGTCACGTGAGCTGCCCTTGCGTGCTGCCCAATTTCCTGGCAATAAAGACTAATTAGGAATCAGTCTGTGAAGACTGTTATTAGTTTCCCCCCCGCCTGCTTGTTCATCTTATAAACCTTTTCTTCCCAAACCAGGAGCGGGGCTCAGTGTGATTTAGCCTCTGCTCTTCCGCAGAGCCGGTGCAGCTCCCTCCCGCTGCCACGTGTGCTGTTGACCTTGCCAAGGACACGGTTAGCCAGCTGCCCCCGTCAGACCCGAACTTCCTGATAGGGCTGCAGGTCCCCACAGCCAGCTGTGAAGGCCAGCCATCCTTCAAGGTGGCAGAGGGACCCAGAGCCCTTGGGCAGCTTGGGAGACCCAGAGGCCCCGCAGTTCCTGGCTGAGAGTGGGCGGGCTGTGGACTCCTGGAATTCAGGGATGGCTTGTGCCACAAGCTGCTGCTGTGGCCCGGAGACGTGGGTGTGCCAGCACTGGTCCCACAGGTGAGCTGGCAACAGAGGAGGCTCATCTCCTAACTCCCATCCCCACCAGCCCTTGTCCTCTCATCCCAGCTGGTGGAGGGACCTTCAGTCCTCAGCAAGCCAGGGAAGGCAGGGCAAGAGGTGGGCCAGCCAGCTTGGCTCCCAGGGTCTGGTGGCAGAGCTTCTGTGCAAACAGAGGGCAATTTCCTGAGATGGCAAAGCTTATCCTGACCAGGGAGCACCCGGGGGCCTGGAGATCGCCACCATCTGCTTCATCAGGGAGAATGCCCTTCCCTGCAGGAGCCCAGGAGCTGGGGGGGAGAGTGGGTAGCTTAAGCCCTGGAACATCCGAGCTGCCACCCGTTGCCTAGCTGCATGGGTGCGTGTGTGGCAGCCTCGGAGCTGGAAGCTACGCTGCTCTCAGCTCTGAGCGGCCCTCTTGCTCCAGCCCCAGGCCCCATGAGCTGTCAGCAGCCCATGTCAGCCCGCCTGGAAGCGCCAGGCCAGGGGACGTAAGCTGCCATTTAAAGTCATAGTTGGCACAGTGCTGGAGGGAGACTTGGGATCAAGTGATCGCAAACCTCTCAATCCACAGAGTAAACAAGTGCCAGGCGAGAGGAAGGCCTTGGGGCAGGACAAGAAGCCAGGTCCTGGGCCTCCTGCCTGGTTCGAAAGGGGGAGACAGGCCTGGTTCAAAAGGCTGCAAGTCGGGGCCCCTGCCCAGCTTCCAGGTCGGAGCTGTCTGGCAGAACTGTACCGTGAGGCACAAGTGCAAGCCACGTCTGTCATTCCAAATTTTCTAGTGGCCACGTTAAAAAAGTAAAAAGAAACAGGTAAAGTTAATTTAAAAAAATATATTTCACTTAACTATATATATCCAAAATGTCATTCTGACGTGTAATCGATATAAAACTCTATTGAGATGTTTTACACCCTCTTTTCACACTGAGCTCTGAAATCCAGCTTGAAATTTACCCCGACAGCGCATCTCAGTTCTCACTGGCCAGGGCGCAAGAGCCACACGGGGCCCGTGGCCACTGCATGGGACAGCACAGGTCCATCCCTGGTTTCTAAAGGAGCACCTGGCCCTGGCTGGTTTGGCTCAGTGGTTAGAGTGTCGGCCCGTGGACTGAAGGGTCCTGGGTTCGATTTCGGCCAAGGGCACGTAGCTCAATCAGACTCAATCCCTGGCCTTGGTGGGGGCTCAAACTAATCAATGTGTCTCTCTCACATCAATGCTTCTCTCTCCCTCTCTCCCCCCTTCCACACTCTGAAAAAGCAATGGAAAAAATATCCTTGGTGAAAATTTTAAATAATAATAATAAATAAAACCCTGTGTCTATTTTTTTGTCCCTTGGGAGCCAGGACACTGCCCCCTGAGTAGGAGCACCCCTTGGTGAGTGGGGGTCGTCCTCTGAGTCTGCTGTTCCTGCCACCACAGGTGGGCCCTTACCTGGGAGCTGGGCTCTGATTTGCTTGGGCATTAGTCACGCAGGACCCCAGCTCTTGTTTTTCCTGCAGTGAATCAGCCCTAATCCCTGGGGGTGCGAGGCCCCCTGTGGCACTCGTTTATTTCCAAGAGGGCTTCTGCAGACGGGAGGCACAGACCCAATGTTCTGGAGCTCTGCCCGGCTCTTCCACCACCTGCCCTCCTCCGGGGGCCGCGGCCCTCTCCCCTGACTGCTCCCGCTCCCGGGGCTGGAGTCCGGACATCATCTCCCCGCTGGGCCCCCACCTCCAATGACCACCACCTCGGAGGAAGGGGCCTGGAGCCCTCGGACAGGGGCCTGGGGGCCGCCTCTCCCGTCTCCGCTCTCCTGGGCTGGGCGTTGCCTAATCTCAAAGATAAGAAAGTGTGCGGACTGGTTTAGGATGAGAGGCCCATCGGCAGGGCTGGCTCCTGGACCCTGCAATTTAAGCAAATGGCCGCTCTCTGAGAACTGTTGATTGCAGGTGCGCTACTAGTGGTTAGAAGAAAATTGTCACCCAGGAACCAAGTGGACAGCGGCTGGGGCAGCGGCTGAGTGGCCTCTGGGCCCCCCCTTCCACCTCACTCCGCGGCAGCCAGTGGGAGCAGAATGGTGGAGACCACGCCGCTTCCCTGCAGCCGCTGGTCCTCTCCCGGCCTCCTGCTGCCCTCCTACCCCCACTGCCACCGGCAGTCGCTCCCCCTCCAGGATGGGTGACTTCCGTGTCCCCTCTCCAGGGCCAAATTCAGCGGCTTGTCCATGAGATGCAGCCAACAGGGCCTCAGGCCTTCTCTGTCCCCCTGGGGCACGTGGCCAGCGTCAGGCCTCCGTCCCAGGTCTCCCCAGGCTGCCGGGACCCCTCTCTCCTCTCTAAATGTTTCCTGCGCTCAGCTAGGCCGGCCAGGATGCCCCACACTCCACACAGAGTGACTGCACCCCCTCTTGCTCCCCTCGACCCTCCTTCCACCAGAACAGTAGAAAGGGCTTCTCGAGCTGGGCCGGTGACATGAAAGCCTGGAGATGGGGGGACCCACTCCTTTCTTGAAGACCCTGGGGGCCACCGCAGAAGAAAGCAGCTACCCAGGTGACCTTTCCAGCACCCAGCGTGAGGAAAAGGCCAATAAACTGGTGCCGCTGACAGCCACTCCTCCTGACTTCAGAAAAGCCACCAGCGGCCACTTGCAGGAGAGGCAGGGTTCCCAGGGGCTCAGTCAGCAGCACCTGGGGACTAACACAGGATCCTTGGGGGAGGGGCCCAGGGGAGTCCCTGGAGCTGGCCTGAGACCCTTCTGACGATCCCGGCCATGCATGTCCTACTGCGCCTGGCCCTAGAGTCATGGGCAGGTGGGATGACGCTGAGCCAGCCAGGAAGATGGGTCAAGCTGGGTGGTGCCCACTTTTAAAATGTACCTTGTGCCAAGTGTCTGGGGTGAATGCCCCTGGCTTCCTCCTCATGTGAGAAGCGACCACAGAGCAGAGACCTGGAGGCCCTGGGGGTGAGTGGAGAGCCAGGGCCGTGGGTGGGGGCACCCAACAGGCCTGCCGCTGCGCTGGCCGGAGGTGTTCATTAACCCGAGCCGAGCTTGGGGCCCGGCCTGTCCCGGGGCCTGCGAGTGTCTGTCTGGAGCCCTGTCCCCCCTGTTCCCAGCTGCTTCCCCGGCTGGGTGTGACTGCTGCTGGCTGCCTCCGGGGCTGTGGGAGTGACAAGTCCAAACCTTCTCTGGGAGTTGGGCAGGCTCGGGCGCCCCGCCCTCGGGGCTCTGCCCTTTCCTCCCAAACTGGTTGTGCAGGAGAGGGCGTGAGTGTGGTGAGTGTGGGTGCATGCGCAGCCGCGGGCCTCACCTGCAGAGAGGGGCCTCCCAGAAACTGCCTTTCCTGCCAGTGCCCCGCCACCCCAACTTGCCAGAGCCCAGCCGAGCCGAGCCGCCAGCCAGGACACACGCCGCCCGCCGCCCAGCCCAGCCTGAGCCAGCGCCTGCCTCACCACCATGTTCAAGGGGCTGAGCAAAGGCGCCCAGGGGAAGGGGTCCCCCAAGGGCTCCCCCAGCAAGCACAACAGGTGAGTGGAGCTGGGGGTTGGGGCCGTGCAGGGTGGGACCAGACCCAGGTGCTCCAGCCACCTGGAGGTGCAGCCCGGAGCCCAGGAGCAGCCAGCCCAGTGCTGGCATTTGGTGTCCTGAGGCCAAAGGGCCCAGGGGGTTGGACTCTTCCAGACCCAGGCTGAGCTCCAGCCCTGGCAAGAGGCTAGCAATGGCCTGGGGCTCCTTGCATTCTCTGGGCGGGGGTGGGGGTGGGGGTGGGGAGGAGGGGCTGGGGTCAAGAGTTGGGGCTGCTCTGCAGGAGTAGGGGGAGGCCCTGGCAGCTACCTTCCTCCGATGGGAGGCTGGGGGACTGGAGGGCCTGGCTCCTGTTCATGGCTCTGCCCTCAAGGCTCTGCTTGGGCTGGGACGACCCTTGGGACCTGGGCATGGGGTGGGCAGAAGGCCTGAGGCCAGAGAAGCTGGGAGCTGGGAGCTGGGAGGCGGGATGCAGCTTTCCCCCAGGAGGCTCTCACCTCAGGCCTTGAGAGTCTTGTCACAGAGTTGGGGTGATTACTGTACAGGTGTGTGGAAGGGGTGCTGTGGGGAAGGGAAGGGCCCACAGGCCCCAGGCCTCCTCGAGCCTCCCTTGGTTCACCCAGCTCTCTGCAGGGCCCAGCCAGGCTCCCCGAGCCCCACCGTGTGTGGGCAGACTTGGCCGGCATTCCTTCTGCACTGGCCACCAGCCTCTCTGCAGGGTAGGGTGGCAGCTTACCTGGGGTCCCAGGTGTGGAAATGAGAGGACATGAAAAGCCTATTATCCTGATAGAGATCAGGGCGAAGGGCGCCAATCCAAGGCTGGACTCCTGGGCAGACAGGAAAGACCGCACTGAAGACTCTTGTTGGAGCCACCTGTCCTCCCTGGGGCTCTGAGCCCTGCCCAGGATAGAGATGCTCCTTCTAGGGGGAGCAGGACCCCCAGGAGGCCAGGCCTGAGGACAAGGTGCCCAGGGCTCGGGACCCAGAGCTCCCCTCCCAGGCAGCCTCCTGGGCAGTGCTTCCGGCCGGCATCTCTGTCCACATGGCCCTGTCCTCTGGTTGCTGCCCCCTAAGAGGGCTCCTCATTCCCCTCCCGTGCAGTCCACTCGTCCAGCACGTGTTTGTTGCACCCCACTGTGTGTGCCGAGGCTATTCTAGGCACTGGGGATGCCCCACAAACAACTGACTGGTCCCTGACTTCACGGTGTGTGTACATCCTAGTAATGTAAAAACTCGTACTTGCTGGGGGCCGACTACACGGGCTCTGCCCTGGGCGCTTCGGATGGATTGGTTCTCTTAACACAGTGACACGGCGAGGCAGATACTACTGAAGCCCCACTTACAAGGGGGGAGCCTCTGTCACAAAGAGGTTAAGTAACTTGCCCAAGGCCACGCAGCAGTAGTGACGGAAAGGGCCCAAACTCAGCCGTGCTGTCTGAAGTTCGGCCTGAATCTGGCCGGGTCTTTGCTGCACCGCCCTTTGCCTGGGGGGCTTTGATCCCTGGGTGGGAGCCCAGCTCTGTGAAGGCTTCCCTTCCCCAAGACTGTGACCCCACAGGGTGCCTTGCTCCTGAGGGTCGGGCCACTCTTCCTTTTATTAGGTCTGCTTGACCCTCTGGGCCCCAGAGAGTGAGCTCCAGCACACAGCAGGCGCCCATAGAGGCTGCTGGACGAGTGCATAGAAAAGAACCCTGGAGACCCCGTTCAGGCTCCTGGCTGTGTGACCTGGAACAAGTCACGTCCCAATTTGAACTCAGAACCACAAATATTGAAAATGGGGTGCCCTGGAGATCTCTTGACCCCCACATGCCCCAGTGCTGTGTGGCTCCTCTGGAGAGCCTGGGCATAGGCGAAGCCTGGGGTTCTAGGGGGCAGGGGGAGGCTGGGCTGATGGGCTGGGGTGGGAGGAAGTCGCAGTGGGGACGCACTGCTGCTCCCCAGCCCGCAGCCGACCCAGCTGCCCCCCGTCAAGGCCCAGCCGTCCTGTCTCAGGTGTTAGACTCGAGCTGGTGATTCACTCCCGGGGCTGCTGGCCTGCCAGGCCGGGAGCTGGGTGGGTCGGGAACTCACTGCCAGGCCAGTGACGTCAGCCTGCTCCGCGGTGCCTCCCACGCCTCGACCCTCGCTTTCTGATCCCTAACTGAGGGCTGCGCTCCCTCCACCCCCTGCACAGTATCTGAGCCTCCTACAGGAGACCAGAGCTCCCCAGCCTTACCCCACCTCCAGGGCAGCGAGCCCGGCTGTAGGGAGGGCCGGGGCCGGGGAGGCAGGCGACCCTACCTGGGTGAGTAGACCTCTGCCCAAAGGAAACAGGGGGACCTTTTCCCACCATGCCGCCCTGTGTCCCTACCACCCAATAGAGCCGCCACCCAGGAGCTGGCCCTGCTCATCTCCCGCATGCAGGCCAACGCCGACCAGGTGGAGAGGGACATCTTGGAGACCCAGAAGAGGCTGCAGCAGGTGAGGCCTAGGGGCGGATAGCAGGGCGGGGGCATGGAGGCCCAGTGTCACGTCACTGGTCGTGGTGAAGATGGCACAGATGACCTCTGTTCTTCACTGGCCACTCCCAAACACAGTGGGAGAGAGGGCTCGGCCGGGCTTCTAACTTGGGAGGTCACAGGGGCTCGGGGACCAGGCCTTCCCTGTGTCCTTGAGCTCACCCCTCAGATGCCCTGGGCCTGTCCCTCTGCCAGTGTGGGTTCCAGCGTCGGCCAGTGCAGCTGGGGTTCATCGGGGTGGGGCTCGGGGCAGGGCCGGCCGGGAGGGTGAGGTCCCACGCCCCCTCGCCCGCAGGACCGGCTGCACAGTGAGCAGAGCCAGGCCCTGCAGCACCGGCAGGAGGCGGGCCGCAGCCTGAAGGAGGCCGAGGTTTTACTGAAGGACCTTTTCCTGGATGTGGACAAGGCCCGGCGGCTGAAGCACCCACAGGCCGAGGAGATCGAGAAGGAGTGAGTGGGGCGGTGGTGAGCGTGGGCTCAAGGATGCAGGTGGCGGGGACCCCGGGGAGCCCCTGGCCCAGCCGTGACCTGCTGGCTGTCTCCTTGGCAGCATCAAGCAGCTGCACGAGCGGGTGACCCAGGAGTGTGCCGAGTACCGTGACCTGTACGAGAAGATGGTGCTGCCGCCCAGCGTGGGGCCCAGGGTCGACTGGGCACGGGTGCTGGAGGAGAAGCAGGTCAGGGGACATCCCCAACTTGGAGACCCCTCAAGGAGCTGGATGTCCCACCCGGCAGTAATCAGAACAGTACAGGGTGTCATCGGGGGCCTGACAGTTTGCTGGGACCCGGAGGTGGGAAGGGGTCTGGGAAGGGAAAGAGCGAGGAGGCAGTGCAGCCGGGAAGACTTCCTGTAAGAGGAGGCTCGGAGGCCTCAGAGAGGTGGAAAGGCGTGGCTGGGTTGGGTGAAGTGGTGAGGAGAGGACCCTCCAGAAAGAAGGAACTGAGGCTCCTGCCAGAGGAAGCCTGGGCGTGATAAGAGGTGGGGTTTCCTGGGCAGAACCAGATCACAGGCACCCTAAACCCTCAGCCTGACTGCAGTCACGGTGACACCAAGGCCCCAGCTGGGGCCACTGGAGAACGGCATGTCCCCAAGGGTGAGCCGCCGGCTAACCCAGGATATTCCCCTGGCTCGTCCACCCTCTGCCCAGAGGACCAGCTCCACCCTGCCGGTGGGGATGCGGGAGGGCAGGCCCGAGGCGGAGCTAAGTGGCCGGCTCTTCTGCAGAAGCAAGTCCGAGAGGGTCAGTACGGGCCGGGCATGGCGGAGCTGGAGCAGCAGATTGCGGAGCACAACATCCTGCAGAAGGAGATCGACGCCTACGGGCAGCAGCTGCGGAGTCTCGTGGGGCCGGTGGGTGAGCCTCCGGCACATGCATCCCAGCCCCAGCCCCCTTTCTCCCATCAGAGCCTGGGCTAGGCCCGCTGGCCCCTGAGGGCAGGAGGCGGGCCCCAGGTGGCCCAGGGCACGGGGGAGATCTCCCCTACCCCCGCCTCTCACCCGCCCGCGTTTTCTCCCCCTCGGTTGAGACAGGACGCGAACTCCATCCGAAGCCAGTACCGGGACCTACTGGTGAGCAGGAGGAAGGGCCGGGCTGGTGGGCTGGCAGCGGGGCGGGCCCGGCTGCCTGCACCCTGGCCGGGGCCAGTGCTTCTGGGTGCAGCCTGATGGTGCCCCCTGCTCCCCCTTCTCCCCTGGAGCGCAGAAGGCGGCCTCGTGGCGCGGGCAGAGCCTGGGCAGCCTGTACACGCACCTGCAGGGCTGCACGCGCCAGCTGAGCGCCCTGGCCCAGCAGCAGCTCCACATCCTGCAGCAGGACTGGAGCGACCTCCTGGCGGACCCCGTGGGCCTGCGGCGGGAGTACGAGGTGAGTGGGGGAGAGGGGGGCGGGGGGGGACGAGGAGGGCAGCTCCCTCACCGCCTGCTCCCCGGCCCCCCAGCACTTCAAGCAGCACGAGCTGCTGAGCCAGGAGCAGTGCGTGAACCAGCTGGAGGACGACGGAGAACGCATGATAGAGCTCGGGCACCCGGCCGCGGGGCCCATCCAGGTGCCCGGCCCAGAGGCCCCTCAGCCTTGGGGACCCCTGCTCCCTGCATCCAGGGCTTCCCGGGGGGAGGCTGGGGAGAGGGAGAGGGAGACACGGCCCAGCTCGGGGCCAGGGGGCAGGGCCAGCAGAGTGGGCGGTGGGCGGTGGACCGACCAGGGTCTGAGGGCTCCACGCGCTGTCCCCAGGTCCACCAGGAGGCCCTGAAGATGGAGTGGCAGAACTTCCTGAACCTGTGCATCTGCCAGGAGAGCCAGCTGCAGCACGTGGAGGATTACCGCTGGGTGAGCCGCGGGCGGGGCGGGGCTGGGCTGGGCAGGGCGGTGGACGGGGGTGGCCACCAGGGCCCCGGCTGGAGCACGGACACGCTCGCATTGTGGGAGACAGGGCACCTCATAAAAATGACACAGGTGTGTCTCTGTGGCCAGGTCCCAGAGGGAAAATACCGTCACGCCTACATTCCCAGCAAGGAGATGTCACTCCTCCCAAGAGAGGGCGAGCTGGTTCTTATGAGTGAAATAAAGTGACTCTTTTTATGCGTAAACCGTAGATACACACACACAGGGGACCCACAGCGCTTCCATGGTGTTAAAATTTCATGGAAGTGGTGGGGAAACTAAGGAAACCATGTCTAGAATACCTCCTTAGAAAAGACAGTAATAAAAAGTGTTGAGAAACATGGATAGAATGTACAACCGGGACTCTCTTTGGTAGTTTTCACCCAAAATGTTTCATATCCTTGGAGGGAGATGAAAGTCCAGGGGTGTTTTCTTCCCTTTTTCTGTATAAACCACATCATGTCCCGCCATGGACAAGAATTCGGGGGGTGATCAGCGCGTCATCCGATACACCAAGGTTGCGGGTTCGACCCCCAGTAATTGCACATACAAAAACCAACGAATGATGCGTGAATTGGTCTCTCTCTCTCTCTCAAATCAATTAAAAAACAAACAAACAAACAAACAAACAAAACATCAAAGCACATCCCCAGCTTCTACATCTTCTACACCCTGGGCCCCCATCCTGCGCACCCGCCCCGTGTGCCACCTGAGTCCCAGCCAGGACAACTCTGGGGGCTGGAGGGAGGCAGAGGCCTCGCCCTTCCTCCCCACTGTGCAGTAAGGACGAAGCCAGTGTTTATAACACTAAAGGAAATTAAGTTCAGTGACCCAAAAACGCCCGTGTGCAGAACACTCCAGTTCCAAGGGCCCTGCTGCCTGGGCCGTTTGGGTTTAGCCGGTTTGCATTGAGCTGTTTCGCTGGGGTGGGTGCCCTGGGCTCTGCATGACCACCCGCGACCTCAGTTCCAGGAAGAGGCCAACTCCGTCAGCCAGACCCTGGCAAAGCTCAACTCCAGCCTGGACACCCAGTACAGCCCTGCCCCTGGGGGGCCCCCTGGTGCCCCCACAGAGCTGCTACTACAGCTGGAGGTGAGACAGCCCCACCCGGCCCCCTGGGAATGGGGCCTGCCTGTGTGTCTGGGCCTCACCCTTCCCAGGTGCCTAGTCCTGCCCGAGCCCTGGCCTGGGGACCAGGAGGAGGGGGGTCACTCTAACAGGAGGAGGCTGGTCTGTCACCAGCAAGCTCTTCCCCTCCCTGGACCTCAGTTTCCTCACCTGTAATGTGACAGGGCCTCCAGGGTCACTCTGGGGCTCCTCCAGCTCCCACTCTGGGCAGTCCCCACCCACTCCATCCAGCAGACCCCAGGATCCTCCCAGGGAGGGGCTCCTTTTACCATTCTGACCTGGAGACCATCTTCATAAGGCCAGGTCTCTGGCTCTCCTGGGGGAAGGATATGGGGCGGGCCTGGCCTGAGCCCCCACTGCCTGGGACCCCATAGGCAGAGGAGAAGAAGCTGGCCGTGGCCGAGAAGACCATCGAGGACCTGCAGCGGCGGAGCCGGAAGGTGGCCCCTCTGCCCCAGCGCAGGAACCCGCCCCAGCAGCCTCTGCGGGTGGACAGCATCTGTGACTGGGACACAGGAGAAGTACAGGCTCAGCCCTTTCTGCCCCACCTCTGTCCCACTCCTACCCATTCCCACCACCACCCCTGCCCCTGCCCCGCTCCTGTCCCCTTACCTGTCCCTGTCCCCAGCCCTTACCTCATCTTGGCCTTGGTCCCTCCTCTGTCCCCGGCCCCTGAGCCTACATGAGCCCCTCCCCACCTACCCCCAGGTGCAGCTGCTGAGGGGTGAGCGGTACACGCTGATGGACAACACTGACCCCTACACCTGGGTGGTGCAGGGCCCAGGCGGGGAGACCAAGCACGCCCCGGCCGCCTGCTTCTGCATCCCTGCTCCAGACCCTGCAGCCGTGACCAGGGCCTCCAAGTAGGTTGCCTGGGGAGACTCGGGCAGGGGCAGGCTGTGGGCCCACACTGGCCCTGGGGGGCTTGAGGCCATCGCCTGGCCTTCGCCTGGCCTGGTGCCTGTATGGATTGGGGGATAGCGGGAGGAGGGACCTCTTCTCTGATCTCTTCCTCGATCCAGGCTGGCCTCCGAGCTGCAGGCCCTGAAGCAGAAACTGGCCACAGTGCAGAGTGTCCTGAAGGCCAGCGTTGCAGAACCCTTCCGGCCTGGCCAGCAGGGTACCGAGGGCTGACTGGGGCGTTGGGGGTGGTGGAATAGAAGATAAGGACTCCTACTTTCGCTGCTGCTGGGGGGCTACAGTGGGCAAGGTGGGCCCTGGACCCTCACAGGCACCCTGTGTCCCCAGCTCCTACTGGCTCAGCCACAGTGGACCCACAGGCCCAGAAGCTCCTGACACAGATGACCCGGCTGGACGGGGACCTGGGGCGGATAGAGAAGCAGGTGCTGGCCTGGGCCCGGGCCCCGCTGAGCCACACGGCTCCGCTGGAGGACCTGGAGGGCCGCATGCAAAGCCACAAGGTGGGTGAGCGAGGGCGGCCAGGAGAAGAGGTGGCCCTGCCCCGGGGCTGCGAGAGCTCAGGCAGGCATGTGTGGGAGCAGCCCCAGGACCCACGGTGGATGATGGGAATGCCCCGTGGGAATCACACAAACTGGGTCCTGTCCTCCTGCCCAAGATCATCCACATGGGGAGTAGCAGGGCCAGGACTGTTCCCAGAGCTCTAGCCTGGGCCCTCCGAGCACATACCCACCACACTCTCAGGCTCGTGGGAGGAGTTAGGTCGAACTGGCAGGAGGGCTGGGTGAAACCCACCTGCCCAGAACACAGATCCCTGCCCCCCGCCCACCCCAGGGCACAGCCCAGCAACTGCAGAGCCTGGGAGCTGAGAAGGAGGCAGCCCAGCAGGAGTGTGAGGCGTTCCTGTCGGCGCGGCCAGTGGGCCCGGCCGCCCTGCACCTGCCCGTGGCCCTCAACAACGTCAAGAACAAGTACAGTGACGTGCAGGCTCTCTGCAGCCTCTACCAGGAGAAGTGAGTGCTCTGCGCACCGGGAGGGAACCCCGGGCGGGGCGGCGGCGGTGTGGCCAACGGGGTGGCTGACCCTCGGCCTCCCCTGTGGCAGAGCGAAGGCTGCCCTGGGTCTGGAGCGGCAGATCCGGGACGCAGACAAGGTCATCCGAGGCTTCGAGTCTGTGCTGGCACAGGAGGCCCCCATCCCCGCTGGCCCGGGCGCCCTGCAGGAGAGGGTCAGCGAGCTGCAGGTGAGGGCCCAGCGGTCTCCTGGTGGGAGGGGTCACAGCCTGAACAAGCTTTGGGGGTAAGGTGGGTGGACGTGGCATCTCCTGTAACCGTGACGGTCCATCTCGCTGTGTCCCCTCCCCCGCCAGCGCCAGCGAAGGGAGCTGCTGGAGCAGCAGGCCTGCGTGCTGGGGCTGCACCGCGAGCTGAAGGCCGCCGAGCACGCGTGTGGCGCGCTGCAGAACAACTGCCACGAGTTCTGCCAAGACCTGCCTCGCCAGCAGCGCCAGGTGCGGGCCCTCACGGACCGCTACCACGCCGTGGGGGACCAGCTGGACCTGCGGTGAGCGGCTGGCCACCAGGGCTTGAGGCACGCCCCACAGTGCGCAGCAGCTGCTGCTGCTGAGCTGTGTGATCTTG
Organism: Miniopterus schreibersii; assembly: GCF_964146895.1. NCBI lineage: Eukaryota > Metazoa > Chordata > Mammalia > Chiroptera > Miniopteridae > Miniopterus > Miniopterus schreibersii. Next base: position 3,225,793 of record NC_138116.1, read on the forward strand.
GGTTGGTGACTCCACCTCTCTGAGGCTGTTTCCTCACCTCTAAAATGGGATAATAGCAGCGCCTACACCCCCAGGGTGGTGCCTGGTAGAGACTGTTGGGTCCATCTGTGAATACTCAGCTCTAGCACAGGGCCAGAATTAGGGGGTCAGCATGGTGGTCACTCAGGCCTCCTGACCTGTCCCGGTGAGGGAGGGACCCACCAGCCTCCTCCCTGCACCACGCACGGCCCCCAGAGGGCAGCTCTCACCTCTGCTCCGGCTTCATCCTCGCGCAGGGAGAAGACGGTGCAGGATGCCGGCCTCACCTACCAGCAGTTTAAGAACTGCAGGGACAACCTCAGCTCCTGGCTGGAGCAACTGCCCCACAATCAGGTGCGGCCCAGCGATGGGCCCAGCCAGATTGCCTACAAGCTGCAGGCGCAGAAGGTGAGGGGCTGGGGCTGCAGGGGACCTGGGGACAGGTCGGGACCCTGCCCAGAGCTGGGACCTCAAACCACCTCCACCTCCCTGGCAGCCTCTCCCACCGGAGAGACGCCTGTGCTCCTGTGGCCCCCTAGTGGCCAGTACTGTAAAAGACCTTAAGCTCAGACCACAAGGCCTTGGGTCATCACCACCCCCCATGCCCAAAATGTTCCGCTTTGCCCCAGAAACGGCCAGCCTAGCGCCATCTGGCCGGAGGTGGGCAGTGGGCTCTATGCTCTTGGCAGTTACACCTCCTACTGCACCCTCTTTCTCACACTTGCCCCTACTATACACTGGCAATGAGCCCTGGGCTGGGGGGACAGCCTGGCCCTGGGGCAACTCAGGTCGTGGGAGGCCGACGTATCACAGGCCATGATGCTGATAAGTGCTCGGTGAAGAAGCCAGAGCGCTGTGGGAGCCCACGGCAGGACACGTGTGGGGTCAGGGCAAGCGGTCTAGAGGGAGCCGACTTCTGAGCTGAGGCCTGAGGAATAGAGTGGCCGGGTGGGAGGGGTGAAATGTCCCAAGCTAAAGCCACAGTGGGTCAGGGGAGGGAAAGGGCAGTTTCCCACAAAACCCTCCTGGCCCCTGAATGTGGCCCTGGAGGCGCCTGCCTGGAGGAAGGTCCTGAGCGGTGCTACCTGGCCTCCTGACTCTCACCTGTTCCCGAGCAGAGGCTGCTGCGGGAGATCCAGGGCCGGGAGCGGGACAGGGCCAAGGCATCCCGCCTCTCCCGGGACCTGCAGGAGGCTCTCCAGGTGAGCACTTTTACTTCAGTTGGTCCCTCTTTATCCACCCTCCCTCCCTCCCTCCTCCTGCCAGTGCCCTGCTCTCCCACCCAAACTTCCCTCACTAACCCCCAGCCTGTTGTCTTTTCCCTGCTCAGGACTATGAGCTGCAGGCAGATACCTACCGCTGCTCCCTGGAGCCCACCAAGGCAGGGTGGGCCCCCAAGAGACCCCGAGTGGCTCCCCTGCAGGAGAGCATCCAGACCCAGGTGAGGCGGGACCCAGGGGGCACCAGCTCTGTGGTCTCTGGGGTGGGAGCTGACCCTGCCCTCCTGTGCCCCCTCCCTTTGGCCCCTCTAGGAGAAGAAGCTGACAGAAGCCTACACGGAGGCTGTAGCCATGCACCAAGAGCAGCTGCACCAGCTAGAGTTTGCCAGAAGGATGCTGGAGAAGGTATGGGGAGGATGCCCACTCCGTTCCCGCAAGAGGCAGCCTGGCCTGGTTGTTGACCTGGCCGACTTCCTTCCCCCTCACCCCACCACCTGCAGTCCCGGGGTTCTGCCTCCCCCACTTCTCTCCCCAGAAGCTCTTATAGGCTGGGCTCCATCTCAGAGTAGATCCTGGAGATGTCATTCAGGGGGCTCACAGCTTAGCCACTGGACAGTCCCCTGGGGGGGAAACAGGAGAAAATGCTCACAAAGTCTTCAGCCTTAGGACCCAGCAGTGGGCAAGGCCACCAAGGTCTCCTCTTCGTGACTCTTGGTGACTGACCGAGGGACTGGCCAGCTTTCCTACCCAGAGCAGTACTCCAGTGTCCCCCAGAGGAGTGTGCAGATAGAAGGGGAAGGAGGAAGGTTGGAAGGGAACACCTGTCCTATTTGCACATTACAGTGCAGGCTTGGCCTGGACCCTGCCTTGCCTCCTGACATCCTGGGATTAATGGGTCCTCTCAAAATCCTGCATCCAAGCGTCTCAGGTCTTCAGCTCTGCCTCCCGGAACCCACCGGGAAGGATGTCTCGGGAAGCGGGGAAGGGTGTCTGTTCCTCCACAGTCCTCTCCCCTGTTCCCCTCACTCTGCAGAAGGAGCTCAGCGAGGACATCCAGGCGGCCCTTGGCGTGCAGAGGGGGTCTGCGAGCCCAGCCCAAGCAGGCAGGGAGTCGGAGGCGCTGAAGGCCCAGCTGGAGGACGAGCGAAAGCGGGTGGCCCGGGTGCAGCACGAGCTGGAGGAGCAGAGGAAACAGCTGCTGCGGCTGAGGACCCAGCGGCCCTTGGAGAGGCTGGAGGAGAAGGAAGTGGTGGAGCTTTACCGGGACCCCCAGCTGGAGGGCAGCCTGTCCCGGGTGAAGTCCCAGGTGGAGGAAGAGGGCAGGAGGCGGGCTGGCCTGCAGGCAGACCTGGAGGTGGCGTCCCAGAAGGTCGTGCAGCTGGAGGGCAAGAGGAAGGCCATGCAGCCTCATCTGCTGACCAAGGAGGTCACCCAGGTAGAGAAGGACCCAGGTCTGGACAGCCAGGCGGCCCAGCTCAGCAGTGAGATCCAGCACCTGCGGGCGGAGAACACGGCTGTCTCGGCCCGGCTGGAGGGGCTGAAGAGGGAGCTGCTGGCGCTGGAGCAGGAGGCGGCCGAAGTGAGGGAGAGGGTCGTGGTGAAGGAAGTGGTCAAGGTGGAGAAGGACCTGGGAATGGTCGCGGCAGCCCGGGCCCTGCGGCTGAAGATCGCAGAGGACGTGGCGCAGAGGAAGAGGGCAGAGGAGGCGGCGGCGCAGCTGCAGGCTCGCATCGGAGACCTGGAGCGGGCCATCAGCGCCGTGCAGCCCAAGGTGGTCGTGAAGGAGGTGAAGAGGGTGGAGCAGGACCCAGGCCTCATCAAGGAGGCGTCCAGGCTGCGCGGCCTCCTCGAGGGGGAGAGGAGTAGGAACGCCGTGCTGGCCAAGGAGCTGAAGGAGCTGCAGGGCAAGTACAGCGAGGTGGGGAAGCAGAAGCCCAAGGTGGAGCTCCAGGAGCGCGTCCGCGAGATCTTCCAGGTGGATCCGGAGACGGAGCTGGAGATCGCGCGGCTCCGGGCCGAGCTGCAGGAGACCGCCAGCAAGAGGAGCGGCGTGGAGAGGGAGGTGGAGAGGCTGCTGCCCGACCTGGCGGTCCTGCGGGCCCAGAAGCCCCTGGTGGAGTACAAGGAGGTGACGCAGGAGGTGGTCAAGCACGAGAAGAACCCGGAGGTACTGCGGGAAATTGACCGCCTGAAGGCCCAGCTCAACGAGCTGGTCAACACCAGCGGGCGGGCCCAGGAGCAGCGCATCCGGCTGCAGGGGGAGCGGGATGAGTGGAAGCGGGAGCGGTCCAAGGTGGAGACCAAGACGGTGAGCAAGGAGGTGGTGCGCCACGAGAAGGACCCGGTCCTGGAGAAGGAGGCCGAGCGGCTCCGCCAGGAGGTGCGGGAGGCGGCGCAGAAGCGGCGGGCCGCCGAGGACGCGGTCTACGAGCTGCAGAACAAGTACCTGCTCCTGGAGAGGAGGCGGCCCGAGGAGAAGGTGGTGGTGCAGGAGGTGGTGGTCACCCAGAAGGACCCGAAGCTCCACGAGGACCACAGCCGGCTGAGCCAGAGCCTGGACGAGGAGGTGGGCCGGCGGCGGCAGCTGGAGCTGGAGGTGCGGCAGCTGCTGGCGAGCGTGGAGCAGGAGGAGGGCCTGCTCAGCTTCCAGGAGGACCGCGACAAGAAGCTGGCCGTGGAGAAGGAGCTGCGGCAGCTGACCCTGCGGATCCAGGAGCTGGAGAAGCGGCCCCCCGCGGTGCAGGAGAAGATCATCATGGAGGAGGTGGTCAAGCTGGAGAAGGACCCGGGCCTGGAGAAGTCTGCGGAGGCCCTGCGGCAGGACCTGGACCGGGAGAAGGCCCAGGTGACGGAGCTGCATCGGGAGCGCAACAACCTGCAGGTGCAGATCGACGTCCTCCAGAAAACCAAGTCGCAAGAGAAGACCATCTACAAGGAGGTGATCAGGGTGGAGAAGGACCGGGTGCTGGAGGGCGAGCGGTCCCGGGTGTGGGAGATGCTCAACAGGGAGCGCTCGGGCCGGAAGGGCCGCGAGGAGGAGGTGCAGCGCCTCCGGGAGCGCATCGACAGGGCCGAGGGGCTGAGCAGGACCTGGGCCCGGGAGGAGGCCGAGCTCCAGAAGGCCCGGAGCCAGGCGAGCCAGGAGTGCAGGCAGCGGGAGCAGGAGCTGCGGGAGCTCGAGAGGCAGAAGCAGCAGAGGGTGCTGCAGCTGCAGGAAGAGTCGAAGCTGCTCAGCCAGAAGACCGAGAGCGAGCGGCAGAGGGCCTCCCAGCAGGGCCAGGAGCTCTCGCAGCTCCAGGCGGCCATCCTCCAGGAGAAGGACCAGATCCACGCGAAGGAGAGGACCCTCCGGGAACTCCACACCAAGGTGAGCCGGGAGGAGCTCAACCAGGAGACCCAGACGCGAGAGACCAACCTTTCCACCAAGATCTGTATCTTGGAGCCCGAGACAGGGAAGGACCTGTCCCCGTACGAGGCCTACAAGAGGGGCATCATCGACCGAGGCCAGTACCTCCAGCTGCAGGAGCTCGAGTGTGACTGGGAGGAGGTCACCACCTCGGGCCCCTGTGGGGAGGAGTCGGTGCTCCTGGATCGAAAGAGCGGGAAACAGTACTCCATCGAGACCGCCCTACACTGCCGGCGCATCTCCAAGGAGGAGTACCATCTCTACAAGGACGGCCTCCTGCCCATCTCCGAGTTCGCCCTGCTCGTGGCGGGGGAGACCAAGCCCTGCTCCTCGCTCTCTATTGGCTCCATCATTTCCAAGTCCCCACTCGCCTCCCCAGCCCAGCAGAGCACCTGTTTCTTCTCTCCCGGCTTCTCTCTCGGGCTCGGCGATGACAGCTTCCCCATTGCCGGGGTCTACGACACGACCACAGACAACAAGTGCACCATCAAGACGGCCATGGCCAAGAACATGCTGGACCCCATCACGGGGCAGAAGCTGCTAGAGGCCCAGGCGGCCACGGGGGGCATCGTGGACCTCCTCAGCCGGGAGCGCTACTCCGTGCACAAGGCCATGGAGAGGGGGCTGATCGAGAACAGCTCCACGCAGAGGCTGCTCAACGCCCAGAAGGCCTTCACCGGCATCGAGGATCCCATCACCAAGAAGCGGTTGTCGGTGGGCGAGGCCATCCAGAAGGGCTGGATGCCCTGGGAGAGCGTGTTCCCCCACCTGCTGGTGCAGCACTTGACCGGGGGGCTCATTGACCCCAAGAGGACAGGCCGCATCCCTGTCCCGCAAGCCCTGCTCTCAGGAATGATCAGTGAGGAGCTGGCCCAGCTCCTGCAGGATGAGTCCAGCTACGAGAAGGATCTAACAGACCCCATCTCCAAGGAGCGGCTGAATTATAAGGAGGCCATGGGGCGCTGCCGGAAGGACCCCCTGAGTGGCCTGCTGCTCATCCCGGCCGCACTGGAGGGGTACCGCTGCTACCGCGCAGCCTCCCCCACCGTACCCCACACACTGCGCTGATGGGGCAAAGTCATGGGAGTGTATGTGGGGGAGGGGTAGGATGCATGCACCCCTCACCCCAGAGCAGCCTCATCCAGGGGGTGGGTCTCCCCTCTGCCTGATCCCTGTTCTGACTCAACATTCGCGGTGTTGGGCTCCCTCCCCTAATTTAGGTGCCCACTCCATCCCCAGACCTGGAGATCCGTAGATCTGTTCCTCCCCTACCCAGTACTTGCAATAAACGAATTCTTCCAGCATCTTGTTCACATGTGGGAGTGCAGAGTGGATCTGTCTGGGGCAGGACACAAGGGACCCCTCTGCTTCAGTCCTTCCCAGCTAGGCAGTGGACATGCACACTGGGCCTCAGAGAAACAGGCCCCCGTGACTCTGGGAGGGATATGCTGGCAGGTCATGGAAGGAGATCGTGGACAGGCAAGTCCCTGATGTGCCCCCAACAGAAAAGCACGGGAAAACTTGGAGTACATCACTTTTATTTCCTGATTTTAAATCCAGAGGCAAACAAATGTAAGCACATCCTAGGTAACAACTACTTAGGACACACACACACCTGGGACCAGGAAAATGTCCCTTCTCTCAGCCACCCTGCATCCTGCTTTACTTGGGACTTTTTAACTGGAACTCAACTCTTCCCCAAAACATTTTAAATCCAAAAAGACCAGCAGGGGGCACCCTTTCCCTCAGGGTCTGGCTCTGCAGCTGAGGGCTGGGCAGGTGAAGGGCAGAGGAGTGCCTTGCCCGTGAGCAGTGGCCGGGGAAGGCTTTCTGCTCTCCTTGGCCGGTTACCCCAGTGCCAGGAGACCCAGGATCTAACTTAGCCCCTCTCGCACGGAGCTTCTGTGCCATCTTGAAATGGCACCGTGGAACCCAACAAACAACACAGGAACTCGCTAACTTGTTGGCAGGACCAACCCAGACTCTGCCCTCTTATGGCTGATGCCAAATTCCATAGACCTCTGCTCTCTCCGCAGACATGTTTCCTTTCTTGGGAAACTGGTGAAGAGGCGGCTGGGGCAGCAGCTGGAGGGAGGCTTTCAGGTGGTGGCCTCATCTGCTCTCAGCGGCAAAAACGCTCCAGCACACACTGGTGGGGGGCTGGGGAGGTCTCGGTGGACAGGAAGTATGGGTGGGCAAGGGCGCCCTTGGCTGAGATTCGCTGGCTGGGGTCGTACTGCAGGAGTTGCTGTGAAGGAAGGAAGAGGGGGAGGAGAGAGATGAGAGAGATTGGGCGTGTGTGGTCCAGGGTGGGGAGAGGAATGGCCCTCCCAGGATAATCCTGGCTGGTGGGCCCTAAGCCCCAGTGTGCTGCCTTCAGACCCAGAACTGCACACAGCTACTACCTCCCAGCTCAGGAGCCAGTGTGAACACCCCTGGGATGTGGAGACCAAGAATTAGTTCTGGTCCAGCCCAGCTGAGTCAGTCTCTCCCTTCCTCACTGAGGTTCCCGTACTGCGGTTTCCAGGCCCCAGCCTACTTCTAGCCGAGACAGACTTCTCTCTGTGTATCGGGAAGTATGGGGCCAAACCTGCCAGGGTGGGGCAGGAACTCCCAGTCCCTATTCCCAGCCAAGCTGTGGAAGGACCCACTGCCTCGGAGTGGGAGTTGCCAGGACAGTGCTGAGAGCCTTGGTGGGAAGTGTGTGCTGTCCTGCTGGCACTGGGTAGGTACACACGCTGACTTCTGGAAAACTAGACACGTAGCCTGAAGATGGAAACACGGCCCAGCCTTCCTCTGAACCAGGGAGAAAGGTGTCTCCCAGGCTTTGTGCGTAAGAACAGATGGCTCTACTAAGGCCACCAGGGCAGTCTGGCCTGGGCCAGCCCAAGGGATCAAGATGGTGCAACAGGAGGGGAGAGACAGAGCAGGGGCCCAGGAGGCAGGGAATAGCCTTGTGTGGGAGTAACCACTGTGGAAGGCACTGTGGGGATACTGACGCAGTAGGGGGTGTGGTCCCCGCCTGGAAAAGCTTACAGTTTAGACCACAGGGAAAGTTACCAAGAACACAAGGCAACAGCAAAATAGGGCAAGAATCACAGCATAAAAACCAAGCTAACTAGAAAAGAGACGTTTACAAAGAAACGGTGAACACTGGACTTATGACAGGAGAGGCCTCTAGGTGGAACAATCAATACGCACAGGGACTGGGACAAGCCGGTTGTGGACAAGGGTCAGAAAAGGGACCAGCCTGGACTCAGAAGGAGCCAGAGTTACACAGGACGCTGGCTAACTACAGGGACACTTCTGCTTGGAGCAGCAGCTGGAGCTAGGAGGCCTTTCTTGCCCTCCGGGCCGCCTACCTGTACCTACCATGAGCAGGTCCTTGCCCTCCGGCTCCAGATTGGGCACAACGTTCTCCAGCCCCTTCCTGGTCCACTTGGGGAAGCTGCCCTTATAGTCAGGCAGCTGGGTGACACCTGGCCACGTGGCTTCACTGGGTGTCCCCAGGGTCCGAAAGATGCGGAAGAGCTGGTCAATCTCAGAGTCACCGGGAAACAGAGCTTTGCAGGTCACCTGGGATGGGGAAGAGGTGACAGTTAGGGGTCCCCTCCTGATCATTCAGAATCCAATACCAGAGAAGGGCTGGGCCAGGGAGGCACTGTCCAGACCCCTCCTGGGGCTGGCTGAGAACCCTGGCCTTTCTGGAATAAAGCTCAATTCCTCAGTCCTTTCGCCAGTCCCTCAATCCGCCTCTGACAGGTGACTCAGGGCCCCCACCCCACCTCAGTGGGGCCCTCCCCGGGGCCACGTCCGTCCCTCGCTCTACCATCTCTGCAAAGATGCAACCGATGCTCCAGATGTCCACCGCTGTCGAATAGAACCTGCTGCCCAGGAGGATCTCGGGGGCGCGATACCAGAGCGTCACCACCTGTGGGGACAAGAAAACCGGGTTGTTCGGGGGGTAGCTGAAGGTGTGGGCAACTTCCCCTCAGCCGCCCTCCCCTCCCCTCTGTCCCACGGTTACCTCGTGGGTGTAGGTGCGCAGGGGCACCCCGAAGGCTCGGGCCAGCCCGAAGTCAGCCAGCTTGATGGCGCCCAAGTCGTTGATGAGCAGGTTCTGGGGCTTCAGGTCGCGGTGGATGACCCGATGGGAGTGGCAGAAGTTGACCCCCTGCAGCAGCTGGAAGAGGTAACTCTGGAACAGCGAGGGGGCGCCGGCTGAGCAGGGGGTCGGCCGCCTTCCCCGTCCGTCTGTCCGTCCGTCCGTCCTTCCCGCGGTACCTTGACTAGGTGCAGGGGGAGCTCGGAGACCGGCGTGGAGTCCATGAACTTCTTGAGGTCCTGGCTGAGGAACTCGAACACCAGGTACAGCTTCTTCTCGCTGTGCACCACGTCCAGCAGCCTGGGGGGGACCAGTCAGGAGGCGGCCTTGGGGGCGGGGAGGGGGCCGGGCCCCCCGCCTCCCGCCCCGGCTCACCTGACGATGTTGGGGTGCTTAAGCTCCTTGAGCAGGGAGATCTCCCTGATGGCGGTGCTGGGGACCCCTTCGGTCTCCCTGCAGGAAAGGGGACCCAGCAGCGGAGCAGGAGCTGAGAAGGTGCTTCTGCCCCTCCCCCCGCCCGGGCCCTTATTCGGGAGGAGGGCCACCCCTCAGGCGGGGCGCCGGGCTCCGGGGCGCCCTCCTGCCCCCCGGGCAAAGCGCGGTCGGGGTGGGGCTGCGCCCTGCGCCCCGCGCCCCCCGCGCTCGGGAAGGGGCCCCGGGGCCGCGCGGAGCCGGGCCACTCACAGGTCCAGCCGGATCTTCTTGAGGGCCACGAGCTGGCCCGTGTCCTTGTTCCTGGCCTTGTACACCACGCCGTAGGTGCCCTCGCCCACCTTCTCCACCTTCTGGAACACGTCCATGGCGCCGGGCGCCCGCCCCGGGCACCGCGTGTGAGGCGCGGCCGCCTCGGCCCCCGGGCCCCGAGCCGCGTGCCGGCCAGGACCCGGCCCAACCTCGCCCCGCGGCCTCCTCTGAGGGCGGGACCTCGGCGGGGTCGGCGCCCCTGCGTCCTGGGCCGTCCAACCCTGTCCCCCACCCCTGTCCCCTCAGGCGCGCGGCCGGGATTCACCGGAACCCTGCGCGCCGGCGCGGCCTTCCCGCCGGCGGCCGCCTGACGCGCGGCGCCCTCTGCTGGCCGCCGCCCGCCTCACAGCGCCCCCTGCTGGCCGCCGCCCGCCTCACAGCGCCCCCTGCTGGCCGCCGCCCGCCTCACAGCGCCCCCTGCTGGCCGCCGCCCGCCTCACAGCGCCCTTTGCTGGCCGCCGCCCGACCCTCGCGCCCCCTGCTGGCCGCCGCCCGCCTCACAGCGCCCTTTGCTGGCCGCCGCCCGCCCCTCGCGCCCCCTGCTGGCCGCCGCCCGCCCCTCAGCGCCCCCTGCTGGCCGCCACCGGCGCTGCACCAAGTGCGCACTGCAAGGTCCTGCCACCAGCGCCTTTATTCAGGCCGACACCAGGCACCCAGCGCTGGGGCTGGGCCTCCTGTGCTCTCCCGCGGGAGGGGGAAGGGGGTGAGGAGGGGAGGAGAGGGGGCGGCGGGCTCCAGCGCAGCCTGTGCGCCCTCGTTTCTGGGACAGTCCGGATGCTCGAGCGCTGCCCTCTGCTCGCGGGCCCCCGAGCAGGCCGCCGCCCGGGTAAGCCCCGCGTGTTGTCTGCAGCAGCCCCCGCGTCTGCAGGGGCGCGTGCTACGCGCCGCCGCCCCTCTCGCGCTGGTACCGCCTCTGCTCTCCGATGGCTCGCTCCAGCCGGGGGAGGTCCAGCCCTTCCACGCAGGTCAGCACCCGGGCCTTCACCACCGCGCCTCCGTCTGCAAGACACGAGCCGCCGGGCACGAGCTGTGGAGGAGCCGGGCACAGGCGGCCCCGCGGGCTGTCGCCTTGGCCCCGCACCACAGGCGCACGCCTGGAGCCGAGAGGGTGGCCCAGAAAGTCCGGCCCTCCAGGGGACACGGGCGGACAGACCTATCCTCTGCCTCCCTCCCTCGCAGCTTAATTCTTGCCACCTTTCTACAGGCCCCAAGAGCCTGGGGTTGAGGAGGGGTCGCAGTCGCCACCCCAGTTTTCCATCTGTACCAAGGGAAGGGCATCCTGGCACCCTCTGGCATTGGAAATCAGGGCACAGAGGACCCCATCTGTAATCAACCCCAGGGGAGAGTCATCCCACCCCCTGCACGAGGGGCAAAGGGGGGGGCTTCTAGCAGGTGCTGTGGGGACCTCATGAAAAGGTCTGTCGGTGTTCAAGTGACATCAGACAGGAAAAAAAAAAAGACACCTGGAGTTTGCCCCTGTTGGTTGTTCTTTTACTTATTTTTGCACTCATGTGCTCCCCGCTCTGCAGATGAACCGGGGCATGCACTCAGTGCTCCAGATCGCGGTTCCGGTCTTCCTTAGGTGCAGCTCAGAGCCACGGGCTCTCTGATCAGCAACGCCTATGCCCAGCTTTCCTCCCGTCCAGGCCACGGGGACTTGACTTAGCACAGCCTGGGGGCCGAATGCGTGCTGGCCGGTGTAGACTCCAGTCTTCCGCAGGGGAAGGTCGACGTGTGGGAAACACGGGGTCACCTGTGTGTCGCTGACTCCCGCTGGCCCCGGTGATGGGCTGCAGAGGCTGCACAGCCAGGCGTGCAGCGGGCAAGGGGCAATGCCTGGGTCTGTCGGCCAGTGTCCACGGTGGACTCTCCACCCTCTTCAGGAACAGCCGGGCTAGCGATGCTATCAACCAGACAGGGCGTCCGCCCCAACGTCTCGTGGCACTGCGAGGCCTGCACCTTTCCTTGGGACACGTGTGGCCCAAAATCGCTTTCACAGAGCAGCTGCGTGTGCTCAGGGCGAGGCGGGGAGAGCAAGGGCAAAATCGGAGTCTAATTCACGGTTAAAAAATCTCCAAATAGGGCTCTGGCTGGGAGCAAGAAGGAGGGATGGAGGGACAAGCGTCATCACAATGCATTGGATTGAGGTGTGAGCCAGAGACAAGGGAGGCGTGATATGGGGGACGGTCGGACCTCCTTTTAGGAAGAGTGACTGTGAAGGGAAAGAGGGTCGCAGCTAAGCAGGCGTATAGAGCAGAAGGTGACATTCATTATTATATTATTATTATTACTGAGCAGGAAAGTTAGAGCAGGGAGCAAAGGCCTCAAGCTCGGCCCCTCCCCTTCTCCATCTTGGATAGAACATCACAGATGCGACCTCCACGGACCGCCTGTTCCGCCACTTCCCCCTCCTCAATTTCCTGTAATTGAGGGGATTCCTCGTGCTCCCCGCCCCCCAAATCGATGCCTGGAGAGGAGAGACAAGGACAGGCAGCACAAGCAGTCACCCACCAGCGTCAGAGGCAGAGGACCACCCTAGCTCCCCTAACCTTGCCCATGTTTCATAAAAATCTTCCACCCAGACCCCATGGGCGCATCTCGATCTCCGAGGTCACCCACTCTCACTTCTCCAGTGGGTGCTATCACTTTCGTAAGTTTACTGTGCTTCGCTAAATCTTTCCATCACGCCCTTGAATTCCTTCTTGGGCCGCGACAAGGACCTGGATAGGGGCCGAGGCCTCGCTCGGCCTCCCCGGTGCCGCCTGGCCCCAATGGCTAGTATCATTACTGTCTTCACGTGGAAGCGGCTGCTGGAGCCTTAAATACTGAGGGGGAAGAACCTGCGGAAGCAGGTGAAGGGTTCGGCTGGGAGAGCAGCGCCCCTGCGGAGGGCAGGCCACGGTCACGGCGCCTCGGGCAGGGGGACCCTTCTCCACCCCAGACTGGAGGGAAGGAGCCGCTGACGGGTGTGGCCCCTGCGGCCCCAAGTTCACCTGGGATGCAGGCGGTGAGGTAATTCGCCGAAAGGGACTGGGGAGGTGAGGACGTTGGGCTCTTGCGTAACAGGTGACCCCCTGAAACAGCTGTGTGCATTGTGGGACGGGAGTTGAGGGGGACATGGGGGAGGAATTCCAGGCAGCGTGGACGACCCCAGTGAGATAAGACACCCTGAAGTCGTCATGCGAGGGATCCAAGGAGCTTTGTGACCTGTCTCCACCCACAGTTGGGCTGGACCGAGAGGGTGGAGGTCGGGGCTTAATCAGGCGGGAGTGAGAGGCGAGGGCTGAAGCTTCTGCCAGGGGTGTCGCTGAAACAAAGGTCCAGCTGGAGGGAGGAAAGCGGGCGGGAGAGAGGAGATGGGGGGGAACGGAGGCGGCCAAAGTCCACGGCCGAGGGGGGCAGGCGGAGGGTGGACCGGAGCAGTCCAGGGAGCAGAGGCGGCCGCTCTGGGAGGGGCCTGGGTGTCGGGGGCAGACGTGGGGCAGGTCACAGGGTGGCAGAACTGGTACCGGGAACCAGCAGGATTCCGGCCCCACCTCTGCGGTGTGGGAGGCAGGGTGGGGAACTGCGGTCCTGGGAACAAGCCAGGTTTCAGGCGGGTCCGGGCGCAAAGGCAAGAGCATGAAAAGGCGGCTCGGAGATGGAAGAGCACAGGTCCCCGAGGACACGACGGGGGGGGGGGGGGGGGGGGGCACGGGGTCAGCTGGAACAAACCAGAAGCGTGGCAGCGAGGGGTTTACAGCGAGCGCTCCAGGCAGCCTCCGGCCTGGGAATTCCACCAGCGCCCCGGAGCAGCGCGTGGCGAGGCGCGTCCCGATACCGAGGCACCTGGCAGGGAGCCCTCGGGCCTGTGGGTGGTGCCCCGAGGGTGACGCAGCCCGAGAGTTTAGACACGGAGCTGGCATTTCTTCACCTTTTCTATCTCCCAGCAAGCCCTACGTGTAAACATGTCAAGTGACTTTAGGCACCCGCTTGTCTGTCCTCAGAACCTCCCACAGGACTTCGGACCTGACCGGGGTCAGCCACACCATGCGCCCTGTGCCCGGGCTGGGGGCGGGGTGCCCCTCCCTCCTCACTGTCCTTTCTTTCCTTGTGTCAGTTGCAAACCATGAGCATGTATCACTTTTAGAAACTTAGGAGACTTTACTTTTTTAAGAGAGAGAGAAAAAAAGGCCCTGGCCAGGTAGCTCAGTTGATTAGCGCATCGTCCCAATGTGCCGAGGTTGGGGTTCGATCCCCAGTCAGGGCACATACAAGAATCAACCAATAATGCATAAATAGGTGGAATAGCAAATCAATGTTTCCCCCTCTCTCTAAAAAATCAATTAAAAATTTTTAAAAATTAAAAACATTTTAAAAAATACAGTTTGTAATGTGATCAGTGAACTAGTGAGTGCCTAGGGAGGCTGCTGCTGATCTAAGAGTTGATTGCTCAGGTTCGATTTTTCTTTTTTGGGCCAGAACACTGCGCAGTGGTACTGTGTGCCTTCCCGATTCATCACAGCAATGTCGCTGATCAGTTGCTTGCTCCGCCTCATTGATGGTCGGATGGACCCGGCAGGCCCAGGTGCTGGCCTGGTCCCTGCGCTACGACACTGCAGCTGGTGATAACGATCGTAGCCCGGGTTTATTATTTCACCGGAGCTTTGAAAGAGGTGACCTTCAAATGTAATGACTTCTCCTGCATTTAGTCACTGTGGTTCTCCGTGGAAGAGCCTTCCCTCATCAATCGTTTGGTTGCCCTGAGATAGAATCTAAACAGAAAAAGGCAGGATAGACGCAAGGGAGGGAGGCAGCAGGTGTAAGGCGGCCAGGAGGAAACAGTGAGCCAGGTCCAGACTCCAGGAAATTCTATAGAACAACTAAGCTCTCCAGTAAATGGCACTTTTTAAAAAAGAAAGAAAAAAGGAAGAGAGAATGGTTAGAGATGCAGAGACTGGGGATATGTGATCCAAATGGACACAAGGGTCCTGATTTGAGCTGCCCACTGTAAACAGGGGGTTTTTTGTGTGTGTTTTTTTTGCAACTGGGGGAAGGTGAACATGGACTAGGTATTAGATTATATGAGGAAACAGCTATTAAGTTTGTGAGGTGTAACGGTGGTGGTGGTCGAGATGCATATTCAGGTATCTATGAGCGCGAGACAATGCCTTTTATTCGCTTTAAAGTACACCAGCAAGCCCTGGCCCGGTGGCTCGGTTGGCTGGCGGGTGTGAAGGAAAGTGGCTCAGGGACAGCCGACGGGAGGTAAAAGATGCACGTGCCTGGGTTCAACGGAGCAACCCTCAGCTCTGGGTGCCAGCGATCCTTCCAGGTCGCTCTTACTTGATCCGCCCTTTGTGTCCTATTTCTCTCACCCTGACTTTGGGGGTGGTTATTCCAGCCCCATCCTCCCTGAGCCTTGGTCTTCTCATCTATGAACTAACAATAATAAGACTCAGAGTAAGGGCTGGTGGGCAGATTCAAAAAGATTTAAGCAAACCTGGCTCCAGGCCTGGGCTCTGCAGCCCTTCGGAAATGAAAGGTTTCTCTCCGCCCTTCCTCAGTGCCCTGCAGAGCAGCAGATGGGCTCTGAGCCCGATCACCTATTTCCTGCGGGTCCTTGAACTTGGGGGCTGGTTTGGAAGGAATGTTAACACCGGTGAGGGACTCCTGTGGCATCAGAAACCAGGCCCAGTCCTAACAGAGCCACCGCTCAGAACCCAGAGTAAAAAAAGCGTCTGCAAGGTGCCCGCTTACCCTCCTGGTGCTCCAGCTCCCCGAGGACAATGTACAGGGAGCCCGGCTGGGCTCGGAACGGCTCCACCAACTTGGTGCAGACGAGGATCTGGTGCTGCTCAGGCCCATGCTGGGCCGCCAGGGTCACTCGGGACTGGGTCATGTCGTAGAGGCACAGCCTGCAAGTCGGGGAAAGTGCGATTGTTTCTCTCCACAGACCCAACCACCACAGAGCTTGAAAGGGTTGGGGAGGCCAATAACTCCAAGGGGAAATGGTCAGCCTCACTTTGACAGACAAAATAAAAATGGCAGCAACAAATCCCAACAACTGCTTTCAGTCTAGAGTGTTGAGCTATAAATTACATCCATTTAATATTAAAAGGCACCTGTCCAGCGAGACTTGACAAAATACACCCTTGGTGTAACCACCACCCCAGTCAACATCAGGTGCATTTCCATCACCCCAAAGTTCCCTTGCTCCCGTCTGAAGTCCACCTCTCCGTCTCCCACCCCAGGCAACCACTGATTTGCTTTTGGTCTCTATAGCTGAGTTTTCCTGTTCAAGAATCTCATGCAAATGGGATTTCTCAGTTCTTTCTCTTTAATTCTCACCAGAGGATATTTTTTCCATTGCTTTTTCAGAGAGAGTGGAAGGGAGAGAAAGGAACATCGATGTGAGAGAGACACATAGATTGGCTGCTTCCCAATCATGGCCAGGGCTGGGGACCAAGCCTGCAACCGAGGCGTGTGCCCTTGGCCGGAATTGAACCCGGGATCCTTCAGTCCACAGGGTGACACTCTAACCACTGAGCCAGACCTGGCTGGGGCCAGCACGGCTCTTTTGTGTCTAGCTTCTTTCACTCAGCAGGATGGTTTTGAGATCTGTTGATGTCGTTGAGTAAATCAGTGCTCTGTTCCTTTCCATCGCTCAGTAGCACTCTGTTGAATGGATGTCTTTGTCGAAAATCAGTAGATTTTGGTTAAGTCAACAGATTTTGGTTAAATAAATTATGATATATCTATGCCATGGTATAAAGTGGATTTAAAGCAATGGCACAGATCTATACACTTGGCGCAGAACTAGGTCTACCTGGTAAATAAATAAATGGTACCACCTAGTAATATAACAGGATCTCATCTAAGTTAAAATATTTCTACATAAAGGGTGTCCCCCCAAAAATGTATGCACACACTTTGAATAATTATAAAGGCAGTATTTATTAAAATATATTTCATTTTCAAAATTGAGCTATCAGCTGTTAAAGTGTGTATACATTTTGGGGGGCACCCTGTATACGTACACATACCTCTCCAAGAGAGTCTTGTGAGGAACTGAGTCTTATGGACAAGGCCAGCACTAACTTGCCAGACATATGAATGAGCCACCTTGGAAGCAGACCCTCTAGGTCCCGTCCGGCCTTCAGACATTGGCCCAGCTAATCTACTCCCAAGTTCCTGACCCACAGTAACTATGAAATAATAAGCTTTTGTTTTGTTTTATTGATTTTTTTTTTTTTTTAGAGAGAGAGGGAGAGGGAGAGGAAACATCGATGTGACAGGGAAACATCGACTGGTTGCCTCCCATATGCACCTCTACCAGGGATTGAACCTGAAACCTATATACGTGCCCTGATCGGGAATTGAACCCTTGACGGGTATGATGCTCAACCAACTGAGCCACACCAGCCAGGGCCGAAATAATAAGCTTTCGTTATCATTTTAAGCCACTAAATTTTGGGGTAATTTATTATACAGCAATACATGACTCATACAGTATATATGTATGTGTGTATGTATATGTGTATATATGTGTATATAGTGTGTATACATACTCAGCCACATATACATATAAACATACACACACATGAAAAAGTGTGTAATCACCAAAAGATTAGCAGTGGTTGTTTAGACAGTGGGATGTCGGGTGATTTTTTATTTCTTTCTTTACACCTTTATGGATTGTCTACATTTTTTTTTACAATGAATGCATCTTAAGTTTTTAGCATTTTAAAAATAGACAAAATTATGATTATTTAAATTTGGGGGGGAGCCACTTAACCCCCCCCCCCTTGTGAAGAAGCCACCGCTCTCACCTGCCGAACGTCCGCAGCGCGCCCCCGTCGGGGACCTGGCCGGCGCTGACCTCCCAGGGGAAGTAATAGGTCCCAGGCTTGGGCAGTGCCATTGGCTCCTGTCACCAAAGGCGTGGGATGGGTTGTTGCAGATTTCTGACAAACCAAGCAGACCACGAGATGGGGATTAACAGATGCCTGAGACCCACAACGTCGGATAGGCTAGTTCCAGTGGGTGGTGGTTTAAATTTTTTTAAAAACATCTTTTTGATAGGTTATGCCATCACAGTCTGAAGAACAAAACTACGTACCTAAGCTCCTCCTGCTCCAGTCCCCTGCCACCCACCCCCTTCCTTCCCCCCGACGCAGGGGGCCGCCTGTCACCAGCACGCGGGACCCGGCCGCCGTGAGGCCTGCTTTCGTCACTAGTACAGTCTTCCATTCTTTCAGAGTTGTACAGAAAGGGAGTCTTCACGGGTTTTAAAATAACCTTTTTATTTTAGAACACTTTTAGAGTGATTTTTTTTTAAAGCGCGTAGGACGGTCCAGAGAATTCCTATACACACCACCCCAGTTTCTCCCGTAATTAACACTTCGCGTTCGTGTGACACTTGTCGGCATCAGTGCCCCCACAGAGATGTTGTCAACTCCGACTTGACTTGGATTTCCTCAGCTTCCCCGACGTCCCTCTTCTGATGCGGAGTCCCCTCCGGGACAGCACATGCCACTTGGCGGTCACAGCTCCTCTGGGCCTCCGGCCTGTGACGGTCTCTCACACGTCCCTGTTTCTTTGACGAGCCCCCTGGTTTTGAGGATACCGGCCAGGGGTTTCGTGGGCTGACTTTCAATTTGGGTTTGTCTCACGTTTTTCTCCTGGTTAAACGGGGGGGTGACGGGGTTTCGTTACAATTTTTTAAAAAGGGAAAGAGAAGGCTGGTTAAGTGATGCTGCAACAACGCAATGGAACCCTGCGGGTTGTTTCCTTTAATCACCCGAGGATATGTTTTTACTGATTTTTAAAAATGTATGTTTTTATTGATTTCAGAGAGAGGAAGGGAGAGGGAGAGAGGGACAGAAACATCCGTGATGAGAGAGAATCAACAATCGGGGAATTGAACTGCGACCCCCTGGTTCATGGGTTGACGCTCAACCACTGAGCAACACTGGCCAGGCATTGTTATTGGTTTTTAGAGAGAGAGGAAGTGAGAGAGAGAGAAATTAATTGTTTGTTTCCCATACATGCCCCGACCGGGTATCATACCCGCCACTTTTTGGTGTATGGGACAAAGGTCCAAATGAGCGACCCGGCCAGGGCCACTCGTAGGCTTTTTAAGATGAGGTGTTACACACACTCATATGGCAAGATCTCCAAGATACACTATCTGGAAAAGAAGTGAGGAACAGGCGTGTACATGTAATATATACGTGTGTGTGTGTGTGTGAGAGAGAACAGCTCCGTACCATGAGAAGCCACGTGCAGAATAAGTTAGCAAAGTGGGGATTCAACGATAATTATTCGATGACAAAGGGATCCTGAGGGTGAGAGCCTTCAACTACTTCTTGATGGGACAAGAAAGGAGATGTGACCAAAGAAAATGGTAAGGAAACGATGCCAAGTAAGATCCGTGCAGAAATCAGATGACGCAGCCTCAGTCCAGAAGAGGAATGTAACTCAGAGCCTTGGTTCTGGGCTCCTCTGCTGAGGCCAGCAGTGTCCCTTGGTCATTTCAGGACAGTATGCCCAGCCGGGCTTGGCTGGCCCAGCGCCAGGGCCTCTGGTCAAGGTCCGGCTCTGTCCCCCTAAATGCACATGCTCTGCAGTCCGCCACCAGGGAGCAGAGCGTCTGTCACCAGACACGAGACAGCCCCCTAATCACCTCTGGCATAAGAGAGAAGCGAAAAACAAAACAAAAAAACAAAAAAAGCCCAGAGGTTGTAGTCCTTCCCGTTTGGGATAATGGGGACGATCCCGTCCAATCTGGCAGAAAGCTGAAACTTCAGAATCTTTTTTAAGGTAATTTTTCTACTCTTCAAGCATCATGTATACTATAAGCTAAGCCATAAGTAACAATGCCATTAAATTTAGTTTTATTTTTTAAATTTTCATACAGTAGAACTGACTCTTTGGGGGGGGTACACACTTATAAATTTAACCTGAATTTCTTTTCAAACAAAAGTCGCTATGCGTTTATTAAGACAAGCACAGCTGGCTCCATAAGTCGTTATCCACATATTATCACACATTCCACAAGGTTCCCGAGAAGAGAGCTCAGGGCAGGCTTCTCTTGTGACTCAACTGGATTCCAACTAATCTCCCTAAAAGTCTGAGTATTGGTGCAACCTGTAATTAAGGGCCCTGCCCTGTTCATTCCCCAGGGCACTTCTGGCAGAAATATCCCTGGTAGGAACAAGAGAAATAAAAGAACTACTCTTCCTCTGAAGCTCTGGGGAGTTTGAAAATATTTTACAGGAAGGATGGTGAACCAATCTGACCAATTCTTTCATTTCTTCTAAAGCAACCGCCAAGGTTTCTGCAGCAGGATGGAAGGTCAGAGACATAACACCTGTAACCAAGTTCGCGAGAGCCTGTATCAGCTTCCGGTTTGTTTTTTAAGACAAGAACCTTGACTGCATGTTTGCCACTCCAGAATCAGATTAGGCTCCCGGCTTATTAGGAAAGGCTGTCACTCGGACAGCCCGATGGAAGAGGTGCACGGGACAAGGGGTGTGGGAAGGGGCGTGCAGCTTCCAGCGCCCTCCCACGCCCCTCCGCACGGTCACCAACCCAGAAGCAGCTCGCTAATGCTTTAAAAGTTACAAAACTTTGCTAGTCTCTATTGCACAATGAATCTTCAATGTGAAAACTTGAGTTACACAACATGATTTGAACTATGGCCTCAAAAGGTCCTAGCACGTGGGGATTACAAATATTACACGTAATCTCAACTAAATAAATTTCAACTAACCAAATAAAAGGATTATTTTACTAAGTCTTTAGAAATTTCCCAGAGAAAAATGTATTCAGAGAATCATCATCCATGGGTGCTAAAGGTACCAGTGGGATGTGTCTAATACAGCATCGGGGACATTATTAAATATTTATTGAGTGGACGCAGAAGAGAGTGAAAACCAAAACCATCTACTCCCACACTCAGCTTGGGACACAGAGAACCCCAACACCTTACCGCCTACATGAATGTGACTTTGTGGTCTGCTGCCTTCAATGGCATTTTTTTACTTTTCCTAGACTGTCCAGGCCAGGCAATTGGTTTGAACATCAACAGCCAGTTTGCCCACTGAGATTCTTTGAATTCCCTCGCCTTAACGTTTCCAGCAATTTTGGACTGTCGTGCAGTGGTTCTTACCCAATCCTAAACAAGACCCTGAACTGAAAGACCCGCCTTAAACCAAACTTCCAGTTCTGGCCTTACCTTCGCCTCTCTGAGATTCTGCCAAAGCTCTGCCAAGTAGTGCTCTCCTTTCCAGAGAACACAATAAACTCAGCTCTGTCTACTAACAGGTTGTGTGTTGGTGATACTCTGAGCCAATTTTTGACAAGAGGAATACAACCTAAACACCGTAGCCAAAATAATATTTTAATGCCCGGGGGCACTAAAAACAGCATCAGTAATAGTGCCCTTGCCAGGGAGACTGGAGCTTGAGACAAAAGGAACAATCGGCAATCACGATCTTGTCTTTATTTAAAATTTTGCTATTTTGTTCATCGTGGATTTTCTTGCATTACTTTTGATTTTTTTTAAATGTTACATTAGAACACTATTAATCTATTCATTCTTTGGCTCTTCCTTAAATTTTGTGTTGGGAGGTGAATGCTTCACTCATTTACCCTTATTCCCAGTACTGGAAGGAACACAGCATTTAAATGTATAGTTTTGTGGACAGAAAAAAAAAAAAGGTTCTGTGGAAAGTCACCTCACAGGGTGACCTGATCATAAATTCCTACATGGGCAGGTCATCAAGGTGAGCAGTCACATCCCAGGCCTGTAACTTCTTTTATATATAAAAGTATGTTGATTAAAGTTACAAAGGTAAATTAGGGAGATATAAAGGGGGTGGCGTAGTGCGCTTTATCTTCATTATCATGGCCTGAAGTCTAAACGAACAACTAAAAACAGGATTTAAGGATTTTACTTATCTTTTTTTTTTTAAGGAATCAGAACTAAAAGCACAACTGATTAAAAGTGGCTGCGTCCGAGGGTGGGGAACGTTTGCTTTTCATTACAAATCCCCCTGTACTAGGTTTTTAAAACCTGTGCATTTACAACTCGGACGACGGCGAAGATCATCATGAAGACAATAAAGTGGATTCCAAAGATCTCTCCCCTCGGGCCAGCTCGGCCTCAGGCGAAGTCCGCGCCCCTCCCAGCGCAACGCCGCCCACGCCTCTGGCAGCAAAGGTGCCATTATTTTAAAAGATAACACTGGAGCCCCCCCCCCCAGTGCTACTGGGTCCCCGTCTTTTTTGGCCCAATCCGGGAGGCTTTGGGGACACCCTGCGACGCCCCCTAGCAACTGCGCAGAGCCCAGGGTTCACCTCCCCTAGGACCTCGACTCCCCTTCCCCGCTCTTTTCCGGGGAGGCTTTTGCGTGCGGACCCGGAAGCGGCGAGACGGGTCAGACCCCAGGCGCAGGCGCAGTCCTCCTCCACCTTGTGGTCCCGCCCCTTCCCAAGCCCCCAGCCAACCTGTCTGCGCGTCCGGGAGGCCTTGGGCTGCTTCTTCCCGCCCGCGTGATCACGTGACGAACGAGGGGCGGGGCTGAGCGCGTCTCGCTTCCCCCTCCTCCCCCCGGACAATTTCTTGTGCAGCTTCCAGGGTCTCTTCCCGGGTTTTGGGAGGGGGGGCGTCTGCTCTGGGGCTCTCCTGGCCGAGAGCTGGGCACTCGCCTTCCCGGTGGCTGGGCCCGGGTCACGGCGACCAGGACGGCGCCGCCTCCACCTTGGCTCGGGTCCGTCACGCTCCCGGGGGCGGCGGTGACGGCGAAGGGGCGGGCCGGGGCGGGCCGGGGGCGGGGACTCGCGCGGTGCTGGGGCTGCTCTCCGGGCCCCGCCGGCGCTACAGCTCCCGATAACCTTCGTCACCGCAGTAGGCCGCTACCTCCGACGGCTGTCACCATGAATCCGGACCTGCGCAGGGAGCGGGCCTCCGCCAGCTTCAACCCGGAGCTGCTCACGCACGTCCTGGACGGCAGCCCGGAGAACACCCGGCGCCGGCGAGAGATCGGTGAGGGCGGCGGGCCAGGCCTCCCTCCTTCCCCGAGCAAGGCTTGAGACTCCCTCGATAGAGTCTGGGGGTGCTGTCGGACCTGGGCTCTGGCCCAGCTTTAGGGGAGCCGCGACCTGCACTTCTGGGGGCGGCCTGTGGAGGGGTGCGGAGGGGGTTCGCCCGTCCGAGAGGGGACCTGGGCCGTGCCTCTGAAGCCAGCTGCGATTCAGGGAGCTGGTAACGGAGCCCAGAATTCCTGTCTTCGTCTTGATGCCCTTTAATCCCTTCCAGAGAACCTGATTCTGAACGACCCGGACTTACAGCACGAGGACTTGAACTTCCTCACTCGCAGCCAGCGTTACGAGGTGGCTGTTAAGAAGAGTGCCAGCATGGTGCAGAAGATCAGGGAGTTTGGCATCTCGGATCCTGAGGAAATCACGTGGTTTAAAAAGTACGTAGGCCCTAGTCGTAGATCAAATTTTCATCTGTGATCAAAGCCCAAACCTTAAATCCGCGGACCGCGGGTGCTTTCTCATCGCGCTTGGCGTTTGAAGACGCAGACTGGCATGTTTTCAGGCTACTTTGGAAGCTGAATGCGTGGAAGATAAATGATTAGGCTTGTATTTAGACCTTTTAAAGGGATGACCTGGTGGAATGCTGATAACAAATTGGAGACCCTGCAATTTTCATTCTCAGGAACAGTATAAGTTCTTTAGGCCAGGAGTCTCAATTTTGAGTGATTTAAATTCAAAGTGCTTTTGCTCTTTGTAGGAAGGAGGCCTGCTAAATTTAGATGCTGACTTGGAAGGATTTTTCATTTGCAAGACCAAACATTTAAGTATTTTGTAGCAATAACATTATATTTTTCTGTGGTGGCGTAGATCTTGAGTTTTAAATAATGTAAACTAGGGGGTGGGGGAAGAACATAAGTCAAATCTCAGAATGCATATGAAGTATTCTAAGAACTCGGCATTGTTGAACCTGCAGGCAGTGGTAACACGGTTCTCTGGTGCATGTGAGGCCTCATAAAACCATCCTGTGGTCCCAGCCCCTGAAAAAAAGAGTCTTTCCCTTTTTCAGACCATCCACTTTTTGTTGTGTTTTGTTATTTAATTGGGGGGAAAATGCACTTTGTTTTTGCCTTGAAGTAAGTAAACACTCCATAATTACATGATCTTAGTACAAGGTTCCCTTTGGCCTGTAGCACCTCTTACACTTCTTATTTATTCCTGGGCATTTCCTCTTTTAGGTTTCTACATTTTAGAAGAATTCCAGTATTTTCATCAATAAAGATTAAGTGATGTGAATGGTGTATATTCAAGATCCAAGAAAAAAATGAAACAGGTTTTCATTACAAGTTTTGCCTTTATGTAGTAAAAGTCATTCCTCCCATAATACTGTTGCCTCTAGTACATTTGGTATCTAATTGTTTTCAGCTTTACCTCTTTACTATTGTCAAGATGAAATAATTTACTCTGGTCCTTAGCACTTCCCTCAGAATTCCTTTTCATTTTAGTTATAAAAATACAGTTTATTTTTGGTAGCCCAAATTAGAATACTTACTAACTTCCAAATGCTCTTTTTTTAATTTTTAAAGTTTGTAACTCATGGCTGGGGGGCTACTAAGGTGGAGCCGTGATTTTCGACCTTGTTCATCTCATGGCACACACAAACTAATTACTAAAACTGTGGCACACCAAGAAATATGTTATATTTTTTGCCAATCTGATAAAAAAAGGTATAATTTTGATTCATTTACACCAGATGGCTGTTGTTGTTGGCTATTGTCATGTATTTGACAATCGAAAGGAAAAGAGGTCAGTGCCCCTGACTGAGGTCAGGTATTGTATGTTTGCTTGTTTTTAAGAGATTTATAAATTTTTAAAAATTTATTTATTGATTTTAGCCAGGGAGAGAGAGAAACATCGATTTGTTTTTCCACTTATTTGTGCATTCATTGTTTGATTTTTGTATGTGTCCTGACCAGGGATCAAACCCACAACCTTGGCATATTGGGACGATGCTCTCTAACCAACTGAGCTACCTGCCCAGGACTGGTGTTGCCTGTTTTAAAAATTCTTGTGATACACCAATGTGTGTCTTGCTGCCCCTGGTTGAAAATCGCTGAGGTAGAGCAACTCCTAGAAGATTATGTTTCTGAATTTTATTTTTATTTTATTTTATTTTTTTTCTGTTAATCCTCACCTGAGGATATTTTTTCCTTTGCTTTTCAGAGAGAGTGGAAGGGGGAGAGAAAGAGAGGGAGAGAGAAACAAACATCAGTGTGAGAGAGACACATCAATTGGTTGCCTCCCTCAACTGCCCCGACTGGGGCCTGGAATTGAACCTGCCCTTGACTGGAATCAAACCAGAGACCCTTCAGTCCTGGGGGCCGATGCTCTAGCCACTGAGCAAACCAGATAGGGCTATTTGTTTGTTTTTATATATATCTTTATTGATTTCAGGGAGAGGGAGAGAGAGATAGAAACATCTATGATGAAAGAGTCATTGATCGGCTGCTTCCTGCACGCCTGCTGCTGGGGATCGGGCCTGCAACCCGGGCATGTGCCCTGACCCAGAATCAAACCGCGATCTCCTGGATCCTGGGTTGATGCTCAGCGGGTGAGCCGAGGCACGCCCAGCCCAGCCGGCTAGGGCTGTTTTGCTTTTAAATGGTTGATGCAGTGTTATTCAGAGTTGGTTAGAAGATTTCATAATCTGTGATGGTAACCAGATTAAAGGGAAGTCACAAGGAAATAGGACAAAGTTCTTTATGTGGGTTAAAAATTAGTGGACAGCTGGCAGTTTTGTGTATTTTTCATGATGCATACCTTGCTATTTGGGGACTAAAGAACAAACTTGAACATACCCTTTGACATCCTTCCAGTATCCATAGGATAATACTGGGAGATCAATCTATGTAAGAAAAGGGGATTGAAAAGTATTCTTGGCAAGTAATGAATTCTATCAGGTCTAAGCCTCCATTGATTGTAACTCATGCCCACGTTTTATATAATTATGAAATTTATATAATTATGATGTAGCATAAATTGTAAGATACATCAGATTTCTTAAATGCTAAAGTTGAGGTAAGGGTGTGCTAGAATTGATGGAAAACAGTAATCTTTCTCTTTCTGGGGATTTTGGGCATTTACTGATCTCTTTTACATCTATTCCTCCTATCAAAATACAACTCACTTATGAGAGTATTTTGAAGTTGACTGAATATTAGTAAAATACTTTGGAATGTCTCAACTTGAGCAACAAAAGAACTTTTCAGTTCTTGAGAAAATAAGGCCTTGCTGTTGGGGGAATATAAAAGTTGTTTTTCTGAACTCCTTTCCTGTAATTTTGTCTGTTAACTGTTTGCTGTGAAAAAACAAAATGTTCTTCAGAGTAATTTAAAATTCTAATAAGAAGTAGTCACAGCATCCTTAGGTTTTTATTATTATTATTTTTATTTTTAAAGCGAGAGGGAGAACCTAATTTATGCATTTATAGGTTACTTCTTGTATGTGCCCTAACCAGGGATTGAACCCCCAACCTGGGCATATCAGGACCACACTCTAACCAACTGAGCTGCCTGGCCGGGCCCTTCTCAGGTTTTTAAAGCTGGTTCCTTGGAAAGCATCTTCAGGAGGGATTAAACATAACTTAAAAACAAGCACTCAGAGTTTGTTCTTGAGTTAATTTTCAAGTGGCCTCCAAAAAGAATTATGTTAAATATTAACATAAATATTTGGCAATCTTTATTTTGTGTCACATATTTTCCCCTCTCAGTTTCCTAGAATTATTTTGTGCCAAAGTCGTCATTTTTTAAACCCAGAGTCTCAGTTCCCTCATGGAGGTAGGAGCGTCTTATATTGGCACCATCTCTAGCACCAAAGTGACCACTTGTATTTCTCAGGAATCCTTGTAGGCTTGTTTCCTCTTTTGGTAGGACGTGGCTGTCAGGGAGTGCCATGGTGCTCTTGCCTTTCAGAGTGACTTCTACACGTTACTCTCTACACGTGACTGTTAGGCTTCAGCTCCCACGTCAGTGAGGTGGGGGTGTTTTGTGAAGCATGTTACTTTCCTACAGCGTAGCAGCAGGAAAATGCTGCTAATCTCAGCTACTGGGGGAAAGCAGCTCCCCTTTTCTGTTCATACCCATCCTTCCCCTCTTGCCCTCCATTCAGTTTCAATTAACAGTTGATACTGCTGTAAAAATCCTGGAACGCTGATGAGGGCCAGCCCAGGCTTTCCTTGGGTGTTTGAGTCTGTCCGGCACCTCTGGAAGGTGATCTTCCCCCCGAAAGGTGATCTCAGGGCCTCTGCAAAGTTGAATTGCGAGCCTGCCCCCGACCCTTGGTTCATGCTCTGCTTGTACAGATCAGGACACACTGGTGGCAACACCACCCCCTCTTCATCCCCTGAGAAGTCATGAGCGTCATGAGAAAATAGTTAAAGACTGAATTTCATTATGATTCAAGTTCCTTTAATCAAGTGATTTTCAGAGCCCATTGGCAATAAATGTTTAGCAGGCTCACATTACCTGCTGACCCATCTGTAAACCGCAGACCGTTCAAGTGTGTGCTTCGGCCCTGGAATGTGCGTTTACCACTCTGGGTGTTTGCTTCGGTGTCTAGGGATAGATTGCTCACCTTCTTTCATCTGTAATGTTTTATTGTGTGTCTTTAAAAAAACTCAGCCACAACCGTGTCATTGTGCAGAAAAAATGAACAGCTGTTTAATATCAAGTATCTAGTCAGTGTGCACTTTTCCTGACTGTCTTATGCTTTTTGACAGTTTTTTTGAGTTTTTAATTTTATTGAACTTATTGGGTGGCATTGGTTAACAAGATCATACCGGTCTCAGGTGTACAAGTCTATCCATACCACCTGCACATCGTGTTGTGTGTGCACCCCCCAAGTCACGTCTCCTTCCTCCGTCCTTTGAGGCTGTTTTAACAGACCTACAGTAAGTATTGTATGGAATTATTTTGATTTTCAAACAAGTAAAACCTGAAAATAAAGACACATGCTCCAAAAAATCCAACCAGCCAAACCAATGCATAACACCAACAAAACCAAAAACAGAAAGTGTTCTTAGGCTAAAACGGTTGGTAGAATTTGCTTTCTGGATTAAGTATAGAATTAAAGAGGAATCTGGCCCTGAAATGGCAAGGGGCAGAAAAGATTCCACTACGTTTAATTTCGTGAGAAAGGGGTTTGAGGGCTCCTGCCCTTGGTCCTGGGGCCGGTCTGGCAGGAAGGGTGCAAGGCTGCAGTTTCTAGCCTGAGGCTGAGACCCTTTTCTTTTCTCTCCTGTAGACCACATATGATCAATTTTGTGGAACCCGTGGGCCTCAATTTCTCCATGTTTATTCCCACCTTGCTGAATCAGGGCACCACTGCTCAGCAAGAGAAATGGCTGCGTCCCGCCAAAGAGCTCCAGATAATTGGCACCTACGCCCAGACGGAACTGGGCCACGGTTAGTCCACATCTGAGGGTCAGTGGGTAACCCACCTCAGGACTTCAGTTAACAGATGACTCCTGGCATTTGTTTTTTCCTGCTGCTACACAGTTGAGATTTTACTTTTAAATCATTAAATTTTAAATAAAACTCAGCGCCTTGTCCTCTCATAGATCATTTCCCCATAAACTGGCCCAGGACTCTGGCCTGAAACATCCTTCGTTGTTATTTACCGTTGCTCCATACCCCAATTTTTAACAGGTGTTGAGCAGTTGGGAAATATGGGGTTAAAATATGGCAAAATACCCCACTGTGTTAGTGTCTGATTGTTAAAGCTTTCTTGGGAATTGTTGAGAGGGTTGCTGCCTCTACGTCTGGGAGATGGCTCTGCTTTAATAAAATGTGGGTTTTAATGGGGGCAGGGGACTAGAGCGGTTAAGTGTCTTGCTCTTTCATTGCCCACTGGTGGGGCTATAAGGCAGTTTGAAAAAAAAGTCGATGGTTCTCTTTGTTTCTTTTATACGTCTTACCTATACATGTCCATGGACTTTGCATTATGAATAATTCTCAGTTAAATTGTTCTTAAAAGCCTGGCTACTTTCAAAAAGTATTGTGTTTGGTCTTGATGTGAAATAAGTTTGTTTTCATGGACAAGGCCATTGGCAGGTATGTGTCTTGAATTTGCACTGCCCAGTCTCATTCCTAATTATCATATTGCTTCGTTATGTAAATAAAGGAGAGTAAAGATGGAAAGAGGATTTGGTGCATTTTGGTTTGTGAATTGGTTTAAGAAAATGCTTTTTATCATGATCCCCGGGAGGACTGCAGATTCTGGTTCTGTGGTCTGAACACCTTGTCAAACACCCAAGATCTGAGCTTCAGGCCAATGCTGAAACTACAGCCTGAGGAAAGGGGTCCCGAGGGAAGGACAATAACTTCATGTGGTCTTTCCACCTTGGTGGGGGTTGGAAGAGAGTTTTGTGATCTTGAAATAGCTTTTTCTCTTTCAGGGTGTATCATGGCAGAATTTATTTGACTTAATAGTCGTGCTGTTCGTAGGAGGCATAGGGTGTAAACCGTCCTGGGTCCGAATGGGTCTGATATGTTTGTCTCTTACTGGTCTAACCCTCCTCTCTTTTTAAAGTACATTCCAAATATATATTTGCCCTACATTTTGAAGGAAGAGCGGAAGAAATGAGGCTTGAACTTCACTGGTTTGAGGAGCCCAGAAATTGGACTACAGGCTCTGGGCGAGTTTGCAAATGTGAGAGTTTTTTCCTGTGGCTTCTGATTTTTAGATATTTTCTTGTGTTTGAACCAACTTTGTCTTCATCTCTACAGTTTACTTTAGAGCTGAGGTTCTCAGCTGGTGTGCTGTAGTACGCTCCCTGGTGCACTGCAGGAATTTTTAAAGCGTGACTGTTTAGTCAGGGCACTGACCTCTTTCCCCTTAGATTGTCAGATAAAATAGTGACGGCAGCCACACAACAGCCGTCCAGTGTGAGTGAATCAAAATTATACCTTTTTTGTGTATGTGTCAGATTGGAAAGAAATAAAATACCTTTTTTGGTGTGTCGCAGAATTTTCGTACTTAGTTTGCGTGTGCCATGAGATGAGGAAGGCTGGAAAGCACCGCTTAGAGAATACATGTTAGGGTTGGGTCTTGTTTCCTGCCTGAATCCTGAATCCTGTCAGTTCCCATTGGTGCGGGCTGTGCTCCATTGACTGCTGTTCCTTCCCAGGAAAGCCAGCCAGTCTGTTAGCCCATTCCCTCATGTGACAGTAGGTACCTTAGGCAGATTACATAAAAAGTTCAGCATCAGAGAGCTTGGCAGTAGAGCAGGAGCAGCTGGCACAAGATAAAGGTTTGACTATTTAAGTCCTGAGATTTTGGAACATTGATCAACAATGATTATGTAAAGTGTTCTTGCAGAGCTGGCTCTAACTTTGCGCCTGGGATTCTTTCACTTCTGGGGAGCCCCTCAGAAGTGAGAGACTCAGTGTTGCCCATTCCAGGATTCTCAGGAACCTTAAAATCCCATCTCCTGCAGAAAGTTTCAGTCACCCGGCTCCTCTCTTGCCTCTAGAATGTCTTCCGTCCTCTAAATACACACCTGTCTGCATGGGCACATAAGTTCTGACTTGAATTTTGTGCGTAGGTCTGTGGCCTTCATCGAAGGCAGAGGTCTGGGCTGAGGGGACCCCCGCTCCCTGGGGTTTGGGTGTTGAAGGGACAACCTAAAGCGTGTGTGGTCCAGGGTTAATCATCCTGACCAGACATTTCTCCAGGTCACAGGTCAGGTAGTATTCAGGGTTTTCTCAGGTACTTGATCATTTCACATTCTGGTCTGGTCACTCCCTGGTGATTCTTCTTGTGTGTCATTTTCTGTTACTGTTGTTATTAATATTGAGGAAAATGAAGCTTACACAGTATGTTATGAGCATCCTTGAAGGTGGTGCAGTATCTTTACAAGTTCCCATCACCAATACTCAAATTGAAATACAGCATCTTTCTCCCTCTGAAACCTGAAAAATAGTGAACTTGATTTTATAAGTCACTGATCTTTCTTCCCCTGTATCATCACTGCTCTGTCTCCCCGACGGTCTCCTGTCCCTCTTCCTGGGTGAGTCTCTTCCCTGTTGGGACTTCCCATGAGACTTGCTCCCTTGGTGTTTGGTTAGTCTAATTTCCCCTCTATTAAAAATAACAGTATCAGCTTCTTTACAAAACTATGTTCTTTGCAGTTATGTCTTTAGAATATCTCAGAAACGAATTACTGCATTAATGGAAATGATCATTTTCTAGCTTTCATTGCATAGTTCAAGACTTTTCCTGAAACGTAGAACCAGTTTAGAGTGTATTTAGCAACTTATTAGTATGCTTGGATCTCCATGGCCCCATCAGCATGGTTACTGTGGTTTTGTTTTGCTACGTTAATGTATACCTAAGAGTTAAGTTTTCATTTGCAGTGCCAGTGAGCCTGGATATTGTTACATGTTTTGGCTTCCTGCCTGCATTTCCCACGTGTGGGTTTTCCTCCTTTGAGCACTGACCCAGTGGAGCATGCCTGCTGCTCTTAGTGATTGTCTTGTACCTGCCAGGTTTCCGTTGCCTTCTGTTCACTCAGCATCTGGCCGCACGTATTCAGTGCGCCCTTCCCTCAGCAGGTGTAAGTTTTCTTTGTTTTCTCCCGGTCTGTGGCTTCGATGTGTACTCAGAGCTTCGACTCGCGTATGCTGTAGAGTGATGAATGAGTCCCACGCTGTTTTTATGGTTATTAACTCCTAACTCGTTTTCCATTATGTTCTTCTGGTCCATCTTAGAGTTTTATAATGGTTCCAGTTTACTTCAGAATCTTAAACATATCACAGTGACTCGTTTCTTCCTTTGTTTTTCTCCTAGCACCATAAACTTGGGTTCATTGTTGCTTTGTAAGATATTTGAAAATCTGATAGCATAAGCCTGCTATTGTTACAGTTCAAGACACATGTATTCCGTGTGCCTGCATACTTGTTCTAGATGCATTCTGATCTCAGTTTGTCAAGTCGTAAAATATATTCTACAGGAATTAAAATGCATGTTACATTAAATCCTTGTGTCTTCCTGGGAAATACTAACTTTATTTAGTCCTTCAGCCAAGGACTAGCAGTTTCTTTTTTTGCTATTCGTATCTTCTTCTATTCATCCTATTAGATATATGTATTTTCCTAATTAAATATTTAATATCCTGAGCTAAATTACAGAACAAATTTTAAATATTGTGTTGCTTTTGTAAATCTCTTTTGTGGGGTTTCTACTTCAATGGCCCTAATTGATAAGAATGCAGTGATTTTTTTTCTTTTTCTTTATAGCCTACAGCTTTTCTTTATTTTATTTTATTATTTTATTTTATTTTATCTTATCTTATCGATTGATTTGAGAGAGAGAGACATCAGTTTGTTGTTCCACTTATTCGTGTACTCATTAGTTGCTTCTTGTATGTGCTCTGACTGGGGAATCAAACGTGTAACCTTGGTGTTTTGGGACAAGGCTTCAGGCGTCTGAGCTACCTGGCCAAGGCCTTACAGCTTTTCTAAAATCACTTATTAATGATGGTGTTATTTTTATTTCTTCCTTTCTCTTATATTATCAAATCATTTTGTCCTCAGTGTTGACTTCCAGCCTTTCCAGCCCTTTATCACAGAGGAGAGACTAGAAAGGCCTTCGGTGTTATGGGTTTAAAAGAATTAACTCTGGTGCTTCACCAAGTAAAATGTTGGTGCTTTATTTTAAAATAAATTATTTTAAAATAACATATAATGTCCTGGCCGGGTTGCTCAGTTGATTAGAGCATCATCCCCATACACCAAGGTTGCAGCACATAGAAACATCAAGCAATGACTGCATAGGTACGTGGACCAGCAAATCGATGTTTCTCTCTCTCAGCCTCCCTCTCCAAAAAAATTTATATATATGTAAAATATTTGTTACACATAACTAACATTTTTTTCAACAAATATTTGATTTAAGTGAAAAAATTATCTAGGTCATTTTCTCCTTGTAACATGTCTAAATTCCACCCACTTCCGAATAATCTTAGTCACAAGGGACATTCTTCTGCTGTGAAAACATTCTTCAGTCTCAGACAGCTTTGACCGTGGCGGTTTTACCCGTCCGCCATGGGTGTCGTGGCAGCTTTGTTATTGGGTGTTGCTCCGCAGTGCACTCTGCGCCCCCCACCCCGGCCCCACATGGGGGTGCTTCAGAGGGGCCCCTCCTTCCCGAGCTCTGGTTTCTAGTAATGCAAATGAGCCTTTCAGTGCCATCCGAGCTGGTCCCACGCCACAGTTCTCAGTCCTGGTTCAGAGTTTCCTCTCTTCAGGTCCCAGGCACACATTTATTTTTGTTCCTGCTCCATTCTTTTAAAAATGGGACAGTTGGCATTTTTTATTGTGAATGAAAGGCACTCTCTCATCCCATGAATGTTTTTTTTTTTTAACTTTTTATTTTGAAATGATTATAGATTCCTAGGGAGTTGCAAAAATAGCACAGATCAGCCCCATGGACCTTTCACCCAGTTTCCACCAGTGGTCACATCTATGGGATGCTTCCAGTAAGTCTCTAGTGTCCTCATCATTGTTCTCAGCCCAGTGGCACTAGACTCGAAGATGTGATTGGACGATAAGATTATTTTTTTCTTTTTTTAGGGAGGGAGAGAGGGAGGAGAAGGGGGGGGGAGAGAGAGAGAGAGAGAAACTGACTTGTTCCACTTCTTTACGCATCATTGGTTGATGCTTGTATGTGCCCTGACTAGGGATCGAACCCCCAGCCTTGGCATATGGGGACTATGCTCTAAGCAGCTGAGCTACCTGGCCATGGCTAAGCGATAAGATTCTTGTTCTTGACTTGTTTGTAGAATGAGGAAGCCGGTCACAGATTCTCTGATTTTTATGTGCTTGCTTAGCTGAAAGCACAGCCACCCAGTTGGAAGACATAATTGGTCCGCTCTTGCCTGAGCAGTGTGCCCTGGTTATGTCTTCTTCACCTTTTATGGAACAAATGGAAAGATCTTGAAACTGAAATGTTTCTAAGATAATTAAAGCGAATAATAATATCAGCGTAGAGTTGGTTAATTTAGAGCTAGAAACTAAACAGAATGCCGGTAACATAAAAAAATACAAGGGCAAGTCTTGGCCATTGTTGCTCAGTTGGTTGAGCGTCGTCTCGCGTACCGGAAGGTCAGCAGTTTGATTCCCAGTCAGGGTACATGCCCGGGTTTTGGGCTCGATTCCCAGTAGGTAGGCATGCAGGAGGCAGCCGATTGATGTTTCTTTCTTTCTCTCTCCCCCTCCCTTCTTCTTTCTAAATATCAATAAAAAAACAATTTTAAAAAATACGAGGGCATGTAGAAGACATAAAGAATTATTTTCTATTAAAGATAAATTCACACAAAAGTCTAAGGCATCTGCAGATTTTAAATGGAAAAGAATGACTTTAGAAAGTGGAATTAAAATGACTAAGATGCTTATTACTTACAATCCCCATAAATTGTAAAGGAGAGTTTGTTATGCATGAGTCTGTTATTTGTGATTATTATGGTCTTCACCAGAAATTGCATGTCTTTTTTTATTTCTGAAATTTACTAGGATGAAGAGCACTGTTGGTTTTTGTATTAAATGATTTTGATGGCCTGTGGCTAGATATCAATGATGAACCCGAAGGTAATGAGCAGAGTTCAGGGATGCAGATCAGTGCTGGATGTTTTGCGGACAAACAGAAGAGTCCGGCACTATTGAAATTGCACCTGGGACATACTGTCCTCTGAGAGAACTGCTGTGCTCTGTCTCAGCCGCTCTTCAGAGCAAAGCACATACAATGTAAATTCTGCATTCCCTGTACTTGCTTCTGATTTTTATTTCCTTTGATTTAATGGTAAGCCTCGAACCTCTGCCTTGCGCACATGGTTTTGTGTGCACAGGCTTTGAAATCGGCAGCCAGCCCTGCCAAACATTTAGAGACAAGTATTGTACAAAAATACTTCTTGCCAACTTCAGAAAAATTGCCAGCAGTTATGAAGTGATACAGAAAGGAACAGTGCTCTTATACATGATAAATCCACCACTAACTCATACTTACAGGTGTTTTTTTTCTCCTTCCCTTGATCTGTCTGTTCACATTGCTGATTCTCTCACACCTGATGGCTCTTCTCAAATGCCCACCCTTGATATTCCTTTGAAGTTTTGTGCACCGAGGGCCTTCGCCTCTGGATCTTCACTTGGGCATGTTCCTGCCCACCTTGCTTCACCAGGCGACTGCGGAGCAGCAGGAGCGCTTCTTCATGCCCGCCTGGAACCTGGAGATCATTGGCACTTATGCCCAGACAGAGATGGGTCATGGTACGGTGCATTCAGTCTACTTTCTGGGCCGGGCGGGGCGCTGCAAGCGCAGCACGTGTGGAGTGCCCGCCACGTGGTAGCCATGGCACCTCTGCGTGCCATACATGCTCTGTTTAAATGCGACCTTTCTGCAGAAGCCAGGTTTTTCAACATACAAGTCTTGGCAAGGACATTGCTTTGGTTGGTGAAAATGAAAGTTTAGGTTATCACAGAGATATGCTGATTTTTTCCCCTTTGGTTCCCCTTTAGAAGGTCAGTGATTACAAGTGAGGCCTTACTAAGTGGTTTCCAAGCTCACTGAAGTTGTGTAGAGTGTGTGTGCAATAGAATCTGAACCCAGTGACCCTTACTACTGATACGTTAGCGAACTTGCACAAATTCCAGAAGAAATACAGATTCAGAGTGGGTATGCTCTTTGATTTCCTGGTGGGAAATGAGGGGCTTATATGCCAAAATGGGAATCATTTCATACCCAGAAGTTACCTGAGCCTGATTCAGTAAATTCAGTGACGTTCTGAAGGTGGCTCAGCCAGAGCTCAGAAAAATAAGATGAGCTGTACCCCCGGGCAGTTGGTCTCACTCTGTGCCTACTACCTTTTTTCTTTCCATCCCCTCCTCCCTTTTCCCGTCTCTTCTGAGTTCATATCTGTCTTTGTCATTCATCTGCTTCCGGCTTCTCTTTTTCTACTCAGAGGTCTCGGGACAGCTGGTCCGAGGTGTGTTTGCCACTCGCCCTTTTTTTCTGTGCGACTCAATCTTGTCGTAGCTACTTTGGCTTTCGTCTTTGGTGCTGAATACTGCTGTGCAGGATTGTCAAGGCTCCAGAGGGGGTGCAATTTGGTTTGGTTGTGCATTTGAAAATGTTTTGGCATAATCTGTTCTGTTTAATGTTATCTCATTTTCCTAAAAAGCTGCTCCTTTGGTGAAAGGAGTCTATGAGTGTCTCTTTTCTTGATTCCCACTCTGGGGAAGGTTGTGGGCTCACATGCAAACAGGCCATGGCTGCTGTTCACCTTGGAAGTTTCTACATGTTTCAGAGTTTCAATGTTTGATGAGATCTATCCAGCATTAACAGAGCAGTTTGTATTATCAGGGAGAGTGTCACTTAGAACATTTTCCTGTAACTCTTAAAAGAATTTTGGCACATTTGTGTTAGGATTTAAAACATGACTCCCTGCCCCTCCTCAGTAAACATACGAAACTGGGAGCTTTTCCTGGTCACACTGAAACAGCCAGCACAGTCACTGTTCTAGGTCTTCTCCCCCATAATGGTTATACCTTTTTAAGGTCTCATTTTCCATTCTAGCAATCATTCTGAAGTAAGTTCTCAGTTTACAGGGCCTTTAACTAGACTCTCTTCCTGTCACAAGATATCTTATCCTTTGTAGTTGGTGCAGTAAACACAATAGTGTGAGTTGAAATTGGCATACTCACTACTTAAAAGGGCAGTTAACTTCCTATGAGATTATGTCCTGTGATCTTATAAAACTAGGACTCTAAGCTGCCTTTACATTTTCTTTTGGTTGATCTAAATAAATGTTACCTGATTTAAGTGTAGGAAGTTATTATGTATCTTGGTTATCAATCATTTGTAGCTCATCTAAAAACATTTTATTGTCATTAGAGCCTGTTCTTCTCTGAGATATTAGAGCTTAAAGGACTGGACAGGAGATGTACCCTGTGTGTGTTTTTTCCCATATTCTGTCTGAAGTGAGTGTAATTTATTTCCTTAGGAACTCATCTGCGAGGCTTGGAAACCACAGCCACTTATGACCCCGAAACCCAGGAGTTCATTCTCAATAGTCCTACTGTGACCTCCATCAAGTGGTGGCCTGGTGGCCGTAAGTGAATTCTTTAGCAGTTATTAGGTGTTATACGATCACATTTAGAATGTACAGCTTATATGAGGAAATCGTTTTGAAATATAGAAAAAAACCTTTTTTTTATAGAAAAACTCTTAAGGCTCAACTATTCTAAGCTATTCCACATTGACTTGTGATGCATGTTACAGATACGTGTACACTTACATAGCATGGAAAGGACAGCTGTCTCACTCTGCTTTCCTTCATTTTCACCTAAACCTTTCCATGTATTAGCATAGTTTATAGCATCATCAGTCAAAGTAACTGTACTCCCTGTTTGGTGAGTCATTTCTGTATTGAAAAGCACTTGAGTTGTTTTCAGATTTTATTGTAAATAAGTTTGACATGAAACTTACTGTATTCCATTCTGAGCCATTGTCTTAGTATATATATCTCAGATGGCGCTAGTGCTTGAAGGATTTTGTTATTAACATTATATATTTTAATATGTGACACTACAGTTTTGTAAGAAAAAAACTAGCGTGCAAAAAGAGGGTAAATATTTCTGGATGTACTAACCAAAAACCTCTTAAAGCAGCTCTATCCCATAGGGCCTCCTGCAATGATTGGAATACTCTCTGTCTTTGCTGCTCAGGGTAGTAGCCACTACCATGTATACCTATCGAGGACTGGAAATGTAGCTAGTTGACTAGGGAACCGACTCTTTTATTCTACTTAGTTATAATTTCGTTAAATGTAAATAGCCACGTGTGGCTAGTGGCTGCTGCTTTGGGAAGCGCTACCTTAAGGGAGAAAACTGAAGTAATTTAAATGAATGTTCTTATGGTTAACCTGTACTTTTCTTTATATAAGCAAGTAAATACGTAGAAAAGAAAGCAGAACTGAGCTGTCTTTTAAAATAAATTGCTATCAAATCAACATGTTGTGCACCTTGAACTTACATAGTATTACATGTCAGTTATCCCATTTAAAAGTTTATACATATATGGAAATGAAGGATTGCTTTGCCAAATTTCCATAAATTTTAATAACTCCACTTACGTAGATTTTCTTCTGAAAACTAGGGGTGGCGCTGTCATAAACAAGGCTCCCTGGGCACACTGTTGATAGTCTGGTGTCATATTTAACATGTATTCTCCCCTTTTTTGTGTCTGTCCTTTGAACATGAAGAAGGGTTGCTCACTGTCTCTTGTTTACTTTGATGCTGCAGTTGGAAAGACCTCAAATCATGCAATAGTACTTGCCCAACTCTACACGAAGGGGAAATGCTATGGATTACATGCCTTCATTGTACCTATTCGTGAAATTGGAACCCACAAGCCTTTGCCAGGTTAGACTTGTTCATCTGATGTTGAGATGAAAACTTAAACCGAGCACTTTCTAATGCAAAAAGTGTAACATATAACTAAAGAGGAGTGGGGACAGCCAGGGATTCCAGAGCGTGAACACCTGGTGACTTTCCTTTCTCCTGTGGTAGGCATCACCGTTGGTGACATTGGTCCCAAGTTTGGCTATGACGAGATGGATAATGGCTACCTGAAGATGGACCATTATCGTATCCCCAGAGAAAACATGCTGATGAAGTATGCCCAGGTATATGACAATAGAAGAGAGGGGCAGTGGTGTCGGGCACGGGATTGCTGTGGCTGTTGGTAACCACGGTGTTAAAAGGGTCTGTTTTTAGGAGGTAATAACATAGTGTCACTTCTGATGCTGCTTTTATTATGACAGTGACAGTGAAACCAAAGGCCGTTGGCAGGTCCGAGGAGCATGTGCTGGTCTGCTAAACCCACGACTCACACATTAGGGTGTGTGAGAACCATCTGGAGGGCTGGCTAAAATCCCAGTTGCTTGGCCCCCAGAGTTTCTGATTGAATAGGTCAGTGTGGGGACTGAGATTTTATATTTCAAACAAGTTCCCAGGCAGTGCTGATGCTGTGGTCCTGGGGACCACACTTTGAGAACCACTGGCCAGTTTAACAGGAAGCATCAGTCCCATATTCTTTTTCCAGGTAAAGCCTGATGGCACATACGTGAAACCCGTGAGTAACAAGCTGACCTACGGGACCATGGTGTTTATCAGGTCCTTCCTCGTGGGAGAAGCTGCTCGGTGTCTGGCTAAGGCATGCACCATTGCCATCCGCTACAGCGCTGTGAGGCACCAGTCTGAAATCAAGCCTGGGTAAGGTGGAAGCTGAAGTGGGCTCATTACTGAAGACCTGGCTTTGAGCCCATTCAGATATCAAAATTCCCAGATGTGTAGAAAAGATGCATTGGCTATAAAGTTAGCTAAGATGACAGTGTACTGGATCTGCTACTTAGAACCTAGGCTTCCTGTTCTTAAGTAGAAAGGTGAGAATACCACCTTATTATTTTTAATTTTCTAAGAAAAACAGTAATAATATTACTTGAGCTGTATACGTGAAGTGTTCAGAACATTGAAGGCAATTTGAAAATTCTAGTTGCTACTAGCAACTACAAATTGGGCATGGTGGAAATGACATTAAACTGTTGTGTCCATGCCCATGGTTTATTCCTGCTACTGCCTTTCACTTGGGCATGACTCCCTGGTAACCTTTTTACTCCGAAAGAGGGGATAAAGAAGTTGATAAGAGCAGACCTTACAATTCAAATATTTGACTCTGTGCATTGGGTCTTCTCCATAGTTGTGATCAAAATACAGTTTATTTAGTCTAGTTGCTGGGTTAGATCTCTGTATCATCGCCTTCCTCCTATGAAATTAACTAACTTTGATTTTGTATATTGCCATAAGATAGTTTCCTTAGTCATACTGGAAAGACAAAGAAAGACACAAACTTCACAGCTAGAAACTTCTGTCCACTGAAGACAGCTTAACAAGGTGGTTAACAGCATCTTCTGTAGCTACATAGCCTCAGTGTAAATTGAGGATCTGCCGCTTACTAGCTGCTTGACTGAAGGCAGGTCCTGGGCCTCTTGTTGCTCCAGTTTCACAGGGTCTTTATGAGAATTAAATAAGTTAATATAGCAAAGTGCTTAGACCAGAACCGGGCACAGAGTGAGTTCTGCACATGTGTTTAATTTTTCCTTTTTCTATATACTTTAGTGAACCAGAACCTCAGATTCTGGATTTTCAAACTCAGCAGTATAAACTCTTTCCACTCCTGGCCACCGCCTATGCCTTCCATTTTGTGGGCGCATACATGAAGGAGACCTATCATCGGATTAATGAAGACATTGGCCACGGCGACCTGAGTGAACTGCCTGAGGTACGTGTTCAGTCTCGTTCATGTGTGGGCACCCTTCTGCTTCTGCTTGCCTGAGATAATATCCAGAGGAAACTACGAATTGGGATTTCATGAGTGGTCCATATATTCTCAAAGGATCCAGAAGTTCTTCTGATTGGAAGTGAATTAAATGTGAAGACTTGTGGGTTTTGTCTTTAAGTTTCAGAAGTGCTGTACCGTATTGGTCGTCTGTTAATCAGGGTGACTTTTTGCCAAGTGGCACAGTTCAGAAGGGAGTGTGGGAATGGATGGATTCAGGCCGGGTAGACGCCCGTGCTGCTTCAGTCACGCACGAAGCAGGTGGTTTTGAAAGTGACCGGCACTGATGGAGGGTCAGTGTTCTCGGTAGAACTCGGGCTGTCAGCACTCAGATGTTCTGACGGCCTGTGCTTGCCCTCAGCTCCATGCCCTCACTGCCGGGCTGAAGGCTTTCACCTCCTGGACAACTAACACTGGCATCGAAGCCTGCCGGATGGCCTGCGGCGGGCATGGCTACTCACACTGCAGTGGTCTTCCTAATATTTACGTCACTTTCACCCCCACCTGCACCTTCGAGGGAGAAAACACCGTCATGATGCTGCAGACCGCCCGGTGAGAGCCTTAACTCGTGACTACTCTTGTCTGTTAATAAGTGTGTTTGAGACCTTCTCATGGCTTCCAGTTACCATGGTTTTTTTGTTTGGTTGGTTTGTTTTTGAATATGTCTTTATTGATTTCAGAGAGAGGAAGGGAGAGAGGGAGAGAGAAACATCAGTGATGAGAGAGAGTCATTGATCAACTGCCTCCCGCACGCCCCCTGCTGGGGAGCGAGCCCACAACCTGAGCATGTGCCCTGACCTGGAATCGAACCACGTCCTCCTGGATCCTAGGTCAATGCTCAACCGCTGAGCCAGGCTGGCTGGGCTGCTACCATGTTTTCTCTTTGCGTTACATTTGTTCCTGAAAGACATCATTGTGCTCTCTATCCTGACCCACTGTGTTTATCTTGTGATCAGCGCAGCAAATATGAAACTCACTTGTCACATGACTTAAAGCCTCTTGAAGGTTTGGTTTTATTTCAGTTTCACCAGAAGCAGAGTTACTAAAAGCACGTGTACTGATGATTTTTAGGTTTCTGATGAAAAGCTATGACCAGGTGCACTCAGGAAAGTTGGTGTGTGGCATGGTGTCCTACTTGAATGACCTGCCCAGTCAGCGCATCCAGCCGCAGCAGGTGGCGGTGTGGCCGACCGTGGTGGACCTTGACAGCCCTGACAGCCTCACGGAAGCCTATCGGCTCCGCGCGGCCAGGTGAGCTGGCCCTCGGGCTGGAGCTGCGGCGGGGAAGAGAAAGGGTGTGAGCTCCATTGCTCTCCTTCCCCAGCTTCAGTTCTCTCTGATTTCTTAACAGATTAGTAGAAATTGCTGCCAAAAACCTGCAAACTGAAGTGAGTCACAGGAAAAGCAAGGAGGTAGCCTGGAACCTGACTTCCGTTGACCTCGTGCGAGCAAGTGAGGTCAGTGACAGCTCTCTTTCCGTCTCCACTGTGCCAGCCCTCCCTCCAGCACCTGCCCTGTCCTCTTGCTGCAGAAATCCTGTCGCTGCGTGGAGGGTCCTTCCCAGGGTTTTCACATTCCACTGTGTTCTTTTATCCAGGCACATTGCCACTATGTGACGGTTAAGCTCTTTTCAGAGCAAGTCCTCAAAATTCAAGATAAATCCATCCAGGCTGTCTTGAGGAATCTCTGTCTCTTATATTGTCTGTACGGAATTAGTCAGAAGGCGGGGGATTTTCTCCAGGTCAGTATTTGCCTAAGTTGACGTCCTTTTTTTTTGTAGAAAAATAATTGTGGTCTGCTTTATAGCTGTGTGTGCATGTAATATATCTAGCTGTCTATATACAGGGTGGCCAAACGTAGGGCAGTTGTTTGGGTGGAAAAAGACATGTGGGTCATAACAGTAGCTTTATTAACTCAAAGGAACATCACAATGCAACTGAATCTCCTCCTGTCCACCATGTATAGACATATATCTGCATCATTTGTCTGTTCTGTTTCTTCCAGGAGAGCATCCTGACAGACTCTCAGGTGACCCGAGTGCACCAGCGCATCAAGGAGCTCCTGACCGTGATCCGCCCGGATGCCGTCGCTCTGGTCGATGCGTTTGATTTCCAGGATATGTCGCTGGGCTCCGTGCTGGGCCGCTATGATGGGAATGTGTATGAGAACTTGTTTGAGTGGGCCAAGAACTCTCCACTGAACAAAGCAGAGGTAAAAAACAGTATCTTTTCACCTTTTATAATTGCTCATTTAAATATTAAGACAGAAAAGGCCCCTGAGCTGGTCTATCTGTAAAAGCTTTGAAAGCTCATCTCGGACAGTCACGTTAGTCAAGCAACAGGTTCAGAGGGGAACCAGCTCATTCCTGCAGTAAGCAGGCCTTAACTTCCTTGACTGTTTAATAACTCATTGAAGCTTTTCAAACATACGTAAAAGCATGACACTGATGCAGCTCCCCAGGCCCTTTGTCACGCTTCCACAGTCTACTTCTAGCCAGTTGGCTTCATCTGGAACCCCCAACCCTCACTGTCCTAAGAATTATTTTGAAACAAATCCAAGATGTCAGATAATTTTATCCATAGATATTTCAATATGTATCTCTACAAAAGATAAGGATTCTTTTTAAAAATATAGCATTCTCACACCTAAACAAATTAACAACAATTCTTTAACATCATGAGCTGTCCTATGTCCAGAGCTTCTCAGTTGGCTCAATTCTATTCCCCACCCCACCCCAATTTCTTTGGATCAGGATCCAAATAAGATGCCGATAATTTCTTGGTTAAAAGTATGCTCTTTTTGCCCAGCCTGTGTGGCTCAGCGGTTGAGCATCAACCTCTGATCTAAGAGGTGAGGGTTTGATTCCTGGTCAGGGCACATGCCCGGGTTACAGCCTCAATCCCCAGTAGGGGGCGTGCAGGAGGCAGCCGATCAGTGACTCTCATCATCGATGTTTCTCTTTTTCTCCCTCTCCCATCCTCTCTCTGAAATCAATAAAGACTTTTTAAAAAAAAAAAAAAAAAGTATGCTCTTTTACATTGCAAGCTCCTTATCAGTCATTTCTTCTCTCTCCCTTCCCTCAGGTCCATGAGTCTTTCTACAAGCACCTGAAGCCACTACAGTCCAAGCTCTGAAGGTCACAACAGCACAGTCCTCTACTGCACCTGTCACACAAATCTGCACTGAATCTTGATCAAATTCAGAGCGCTATCGAGCAAATGATAAATTGACCCCTTTCCTCTTTATAAATGAAGAAAACAATGAACAGCTTTCAGAAATTAAATGGAAAAAAAAGTATTTTAAGTGCAATTAACACTAAGAGAGACCTGTGAAGCATTCAGAAAACGCTTTAAGAAATGCAGTCTGACTTCCCTCTGTAACGCTGCTAACCCCAGGCCATCACTTTTGATAATTAGTAGAATGTAACTACTAAGTAGTTGATTTTTTCACATCTTAATTGCTAATCACTGGATATATGTGTTTTTAAGCAAAGGTATTTTTTAAGTGAGGTAGAAACCTTCCGAGCTTTCCTGCTAAATGCCCTACTGCTCCTGCCACCAACCCTGGCTTAAAAGCAGAACTGAAGAAAATTGATTGGGGAAAATAAACTAATCAGGAAACTTGTTGTGAATGAGTCTGTGCTTGACACATTTCCTGCCTGCTTGCCCTTGGTTGCTGATGTATTGTTTTTTTGTTCATAGTAGCATTTTTCCAACACAAGGATTTCTTCAGCAAGATTGTGGTCCTGTGTAACTGGAAGTTAATCTTCCATTTGAAGGATCCCTAAATTATCACTGTAGTAGCGCTTTGTCCCCAACAACTTGGGAAGAGGTAGGTAGCAAAGTTATCTCTACGTAGGACCTTTGTCAGCTGATGGGACTTCAATCTGTGGTGTTTGGTCTCCCTCCCCCCCTCTCCCTTAACCTCCTGAAAGAGATGCTAAAGGAGGAAAGGTCACCATTCCTTCCTGGTAGGAGGTGTAGGGAGGGCTCTTAGTTATGGTTGCTGTAACTTTGGTGACCATATTAACTGCATAGTCTGGAACAATCCAGGTTTCATATGTGCTGTAAAATGCTTGGAGGTCACAGTACCTGTCATGACAAAAGTAAAAGCATCACTCAGGTTACTTCTGACACCCAGGAGTAGCACAGAAAAATCCTTTGTAAACCATATATTCTGGTTTTTGGATCAGAAAATAGAATCATTGAAACTATGGCTAAAGGACAAATGGAAGTTGCATAGAATCTGTTTCTTATTGTACATCAGGCTTTATTTTCAGTATGTTTCTAGGACTGCTAAATTGTCCTTTCAGCTAAAATCTTATCTGCACAATCTTTCTATATTTAAAGGGTAAACATGTACCTCTTAATGATTTTATTCTTAAAGTCAACATAAAACAATACATCATTTTTTTTCTAACTGTATCTGTGACATCTGCCTCAGGAAACTGGTTCTAGAATCAGTCTTGAGGATGTGGTATAATTCATGGAAATGTAATTACTATCTGGGACCTGACATAAAATCTGTCCCAGTGGAACTGGTAACACGAGAATTTAGGTCCAGCAGAAATACTGTCTGTTGACAGAAGCCTTAATCTTTCCACCAGGAGAGTTAATTGATAATTGTGTTAAGATGGAAGTAAAAAGCGTGGTGTTCATCTCATTTGGGTATTTGACAGTAGTTCAGATTCTGAGAAATAACAAAGTAAACTTAAATTGCTGAATATTGACCTGTTAAATACAGAATTGTTTCGATATCAGTGATTACGTACCTCACTCAGACATGACTGTCTTGATCAGGATATGAGTGTGTTTGAAGTGACACCTAATCAAAAACTAAATCTGATATTTGATACTATTTTTATTAATATTGGTATGTTTTGTCTTGAACTTGACTCACTGTAATCAAAGAATAAAGACGTAAAACCTCA
This sequence comes from Miniopterus schreibersii, assembly GCF_964146895.1. Lineage (NCBI taxonomy): Eukaryota > Metazoa > Chordata > Mammalia > Chiroptera > Miniopteridae > Miniopterus > Miniopterus schreibersii. Next base: position 3,270,690 of record NC_138116.1, read on the forward strand.
CTAATTTGTACTGTCAAGAGGGAAAGTGTACCGCACGCATAATTAAGTATAAGTTCTAGTTTTGAAGAATTTTAAGATAATACGTTTATTAGGTTTAGGTGACACTAAGGACAAAAGGAGTGAGACCTCCCTGAGCCGATGGCACTAACATCTGCTGTAATTGCTGAAGTTGTCTCATGGGCCATGAGTGCTCTAGTCGCTTTAGGAAAATTAATTTGTTGACTAAAAAGGAAACGGCAGATCCAGTTTGCTATCCCTAAGAAGCCAAACTGCCAGAGGTAAGATTGGTTTTGAGTTCTTTTGTGAGCCGTTTCCAGAGAGTTACAAAGATAAACTTCAAACTACTCTCCTCCAAAATGATGATAAAGGCTGAGTAGAATTAATAAGGTTTCTCTATTAGATAACTGATGTCTTTTTTAAAAAAGTACTCTGACCAGTACTCAAGATTGAAAAGTTGAGGTTTAATAGGGATGTTTTGCTCTATAATGGGTGAGGGTTGATCCTTCCTCAGGTGTTTGCAGCTGTTTCATGCTGTTAGGTGTGTGCCGAGGAGTATTTGTGTTTGAACGTTAGTGACCTCAAAACATGATTGGTCCCAAAGCCGTGGGGCCCTTCCTGTTGTCTGCAGAACATAACACTACTAAGGTATCCGCCTTTCATGTTCAGTCTCCTAGAGTTCTCTGGGGAATGCTGCTGCCCAGGACCTCCTCCCCCTTTCTGAGTTCTTTCCACCCATCTTATTAGGAAGGAGAGGAATAGATGATGGTTTCTAACGCTGCTAATCTTTTTACACGTGGGAAACATGCCTGGAGTTACAGGTTGTCTTCCAGCAGTAGCTGCTACTACAGCTGGAGAGAGGAGCAGGGCCAAGAAATTGATTATTCTACCTGAGACCAAGAGTCTTTTCTTGATTCTCCTGACTCCGATAAAGGTTTTGATGGTTTGCCTGGAATAATGTGGAGATCATCTGAGCTAACTGAATATTTACTACATTCTGGAGGATTAGACCAAGTCCTATGTAAATGACTAAAAGGGTTTTTCATTTTAAAATGGTGGTGGTGGTGTTTTGCTTTTAACTGTGCATACTTACTAAATTTTTCAGTAACTATTCCTGTGGCCCATGACAGTAAACATAGAAACATAAGGAACCTTCAGAGTTAGTTACCAGGTGTTAGCTGTTGCAGACATGCATATTCCTAGATTGCAAGGGGGTTTTGATTTTGCCTTAAATTTAAGTGAGCCATTCATTATCTCTGGAAGATCAGGGAAAATTGGAAGTGATTTTAAGAATTCTGAACTGGCCCCGACCGGGTAGCTCAGTTGGTTAGAGCACCATCCCCATACGACAAGGTCGCAGGTTCGATCCCTGGTCAGGGCACATACAAGAATCAACCAGTGAATGCTTAAGTAAAGGGAACAACCAATCGATGTTTCTCTCTCTCTCCAATGAATAAATTTTTTTTAAAAAGAATTCTGAAACAAAATAAGTTGTTTTGCCACGATACTGTTGACTGTTTCATAAATTAGGTACCAAATGTGAGCTCTTCCACATAATACAAAGACTGCTGGCTACTGCTTTGTAAACACCATTTTACTTACAATTGCTGTGGACTTGTATCCTCTGGAGTGTATAATTACTTTGCTACCTTTTCTCTTTCACTGCTGTGGTTTGGGTTTGCACTTACTTTTCGTTGTCACCCAGCCCCGCGGGACCGTCAGTGCGGGCGGGAGTGCCGACGGTGCAGGGGCCCCAGCACGTCAATCACGGCTGCACAGCGGGGGGGCCGCCAGCAGCGCTGGGCCTGCCGGCAAGACAAACCACTAGCCCCTTTTTCCGCTGTAAAATTCAAAGACCCTTAATAAAATCTGTAATTAGCACAAAAAAGTGTTACGTGTCTTTATTGGGGGTGCTGTGGGGTTTCATTCGGGCTTTGCGCCTTTGATTTGCGTATTTGAACAGTTAGGTCGAGGCCACTTCCCTAAGCTTTGGAATGTGGGATAAGTACCTAATTATGGTTTGACACGTCCATCTTCCAATCGTAACACAAGTCTCACGCGCTCCCCGTCACCACGCGGCCCTCTGAACGGGGCTCGGCCTTGCAGCCGGGGTGCACTGGCCTTGGAGCCCGGAGCCCTCGTCCCAAAGCGGCGTCGAGGCAGCTCCTAGCAACGGGCGGAGTCGCGAACGGAGGCCGGGTTCCGACTAACGGCCGCGGCGAGGCACCCTGGGAAATGTAGTTCATCGTGGCGTCCCCTGTTCCCTTGGTCCCGACAGGTGAGCGGGCCTCGGACTACAACTCCCAGGATGCCTCGCGCCTCGCCTTTCTTTCGGAGACCTGGCGACTAAGAGATTGGCGTCCACAGGGCGCCCAAGCCGGAGTCCTGGCCCAGCTGGGCCCGGACCAGCGACTATGGCTCGGACAGTTCCCAGCGGCAGCGCCTCCGAAGTGAAGGGTGCGTAACCCCGGGGGACTTCAGGGGCTGGGAGGATCGCGGGCTGCGCGGGGGTCGAGATGTGCCGGGCGCGCGGAGTCCCGGGACCGAGGCGGTGTCCGCGGGAGGACCCTCGCGGAGGGGCGGGCTCGAGAGTTTAAACTGGCGCGGAGTCGGCGGAGCGGCTGCGGCGACTGGGCGGCGCCTGTGGCCCTGGGGCTTTCGCGCGCCTCCGTTAGACGTGCGGGCGCCGAGCCGCGGGAGATGCCCGGCAGCGCCCGGCAGCGCCCGGCAGCGCTGAGACCGCGCGCGTCCGCGCCCGTAGGTGTGAGAGCTGCCGCTCCGGGGAGAGAGACACGGGCCTCCAGAGCGGCCCCCGCGGGTAACCCCAGGTAAACTCTGCAGGCAAGAAACACGACGGGCCGACACCCGAGAGACGGGGATGACCCCTCCCCCTCCTTCCTCCCGCGGCCGCCCGAGGTCGCTTCGCGGGGCGCGGGGCGGGGGCGGCGGGAGGAAAACTCTGAAGAAAACAGTCGTCTGTGAACGGGGCGAGCTGGATTTATAGTTAGTGTGAAAGACAGGATTTCCACGGCCCGTGAAAACCGGCCCTGGCGGGGAGTAACCCGCACGCGCACGGCTGGGTGTGCGGAGCGCGCCCCGGGCAGTAGTCGGGCTGCGGCCTGGGCGCCCCGCACCCGCACCCGCCCACCTCCTTCCCGAGAGGGGCGCCCGCCGCCTCAGCGCCCCCTTTCGGGCCAGGGACGCGGAGCTCGGCACTAAGCAGGCCTCGGGAGGCTCCTTGGGTCGCTCGGGGCACTTCAGCGTCTGAGTCGCTTCCCCCCCAAGGAACGGTTCTTTTATGAAAGGAGGTTTCAACCTCTTGGCAGGTGCAGTGGGAGAAGCTTTGATGGGCCTGGGACCTAAGCATGGTTAAAGGTTTTCAGCAACCACTTACAATTTTCTTCCTTAGGGGAGCCTGAGCCTGAGCCTGAGCCTGAGCCTGAGCCTGGGGTGGGCAGACCCCAGATGAGCTGGCCAGCGCGGTGAAGGAGCCGCAAGCAGTGCCCAGAGCCTTGAGATGGTAGGCAGAATGCAGCGGGAGATGTGTGGAAATGGGAACCTGCCCTCTTCGCCCAAGATCGCCAGGGCATGGAGGACTGGGGGGGGGGGTTCGTGACCAGGACCCCAGGACCGGGATTGGTCCCTGGACAGGAGTGACATGGAACTTCCCCTTAAGCAATGAGCCAGCATTTCTTCTGAGCCTCTGAACCTACAGTTGGAAGCAGTTTTAAGTCTGTTGCTGGTATCGAGTCGGGGATACGGGATAGAGGAATAATGTTCCCAGTCACATTGAGTCCCGGCCGGGAGGGTTTGTGTGTCGCTTCTAGAATTCAGGCAAAAGGAGAGACTTCTTCGCATGGGTGGGGGGCGGCACCCACAGTGGCACCCCTGGCTGGTTAGTAGGGGCTGTTTCCATGCTTTGAATGAGTCTATCCTGATGAATCTCAGAGAGCATAAAGGGCTCACATCTCTAAGTGCCATCCGTGCTCCTTTTCCCTGTGGTGACTTGGCAAAAGGCAGAGCAGTTGATTCTGCATTCTCGGTTTCAACGCACATTACTGTTTGTATGATTTCGTTAAAGTGATTTGTTTTTCCCATTTTAGGCATCAAAGACCAAGAAAGGGTTGAAAGGTGAGTGGAGAGATGGAACATCACCCATAAGCCAAAAATAATTCCCCCACCTTGGGTCCAAAAGTAACTTACATGTGTCTGTGTCTGAATGTTCCTGGTGGTTTCCCCATAATTCCATTGTGGCTTTCGTCTTTTAGGGGATTCCTAATGTTGCCTCATTGGCCCTTAGAGTAATCCAGAAATAAACAAGGAATGGGATTTGGAGAAAAGTCCTTCTCGCTGAGCTCTGTATCTAGAAGATCCAGAAGGACTCGGTTGGGGTTAAGGGTGGTGAAGGCACTTGGGCTAGATGTGAAAACTAATTCACTCACTCGCACTTGGGTTCCCGCGTACCCCATGGAAAAGTGGCCAAGGAGGCGTGTGTGCCTCCAGACCAGTTCTGGGGGTCTTGGGTGGAAGGGTTATAGGAGGCTGTCGGTATGAAAGAAGTTTGTGTGTGCCTAGAAATCCCTGACACTTTTCCCAGAGACACGCACTGGGCTTTGTTCAGAGCCTAAAAGACTGGCTTGTTGGCAGTGTGTCACATAGAACATAGGTTCTGCTAAAAATCTTCACCATCTTCAAGAAGGTTGAATTTTTCCCCTGGGGTCTTTCAACAAGGTCATGGGACTTGTTGCCAGAGAGTTAGAAAGCATCTCGTGGCCAATGAAGAGAGAGCTAAGCCTAAGATCCGAGGTCTGAGAGCCCTGAGATCCTGGGGTGAGGGCTCAATACCCATGGCTGTAGGACCATGCTTTCCTCCTGAAGTGCTGCCACTCTTTCTGTTCCAGACTCCATTGATGACGTCCTTGAAGACCTCCTGGGGGATGAGAGTAAGTACCCCTTCCCAGAATTCCCTGATTTAGGCTTGTTTTTTGTTTTTAAAATTTTTTTAATATTTTATTAATTTTTAGAGAAGGAAGGAAGAGAGAGAGAAATATCAGTTGGTTGCCTTGCGCATGCACCCTGACCAGGGATTGAACCCACAACCTGGGCATGTGCCCTGACTGGGAATCGAACCCACCACCTTCTGGTGTACGGGGCAACACTCCAACCAACTGAGCCACACCGACTAGGGCTCTTCTTTTTTTTATAATTGAGATATAATTCACATAAAATTTGTTCTTTTGAAGTGTACATTTCGATGGCTTTTAGTGTATTCACAAAGTTGTACAACCATTACCACAGTCTAATTCCAGAATGTTTTCATCACCCTGTAAAGAAACTCATGCCCGTTAGCAGTCAATCCCCACTCTCCCCCCGCCCCCAACCCTAGGCAACCACCGATCTACTTTCTTTCTCCATGGATTTGCCTCCTCTGGACATTTCATATTAAATGGAATTGTACAGTATGTGGCTTTTGCATCTGATTTTTTTCATTTACCACAAGGTTTTCAAGGTCTCTTTCCATGGCTGGGCAACGTTCCATTGCGTGGATGTGCCATGTTTTCTTTGTTCGTTCATTAGCCGATGGCTATTTGGCTGGTTCCACATTTTGCCCAAGCTGTTAGGAATGATGCTGTTACGAGCATCCCGGCAGCCTTGGACCCTGGAAGTATATTGTTCTGCCTGCATTTCCGTGGGGTGGGGTGGGCATGGGTTCTTCACTTGTCACCAGTTGGCATTTAGGCTTCACCTCCTGCTTAGAAATAGACCACCCCGTCCCCATTCAGGTTTTTCAGGGAATAACATCAGAGCCCACCTGTGGGGCCACCTCCTTCCTGCAGACGGCCCTTCTCGCCGTCGAGAGGCCTGGGAGACAGCCTGGGAGCTCACAGCCCTTTTTGTGGTCACTCTAGGTCTCTGAGCCCAGCAACATCTTTCCTGTTCTCTCTTTTCCAGTGATGCTGCCTGAGAAGCCTGTGAAACTAGCTTCACGAGCCAGAGATAAGACGGGCATAGCCCAGACACTCCCTTCTGCAAGGGCTAGAACCAAGTAAGCACAGGACTGGTTGGGCAGCCATGACCCGGTTCCGTCCAGATGCTCTACCTCCCTGTCCTCTGCTTGCAACTTAACATGTGCCACCCTTCAGTGTCAGCCATCTCATCCTCCCCCCTCAGCTCTTGGTCGGGGAAGAAGACTTTGGGAGTGGAAAGAAAACGGAACTGGAGGTCGGAAGTCCTGGCTTGTAGGCCTGTGCCTGCTGCTTACTGTGTGACCTTGGGCAATCCCTGAACTTCTCTGGGCCTCAATTTCCTTATCTTCGGACTAAGAGGCTTGCCCTGGTTTGGTGATTGTCAGGTTGTTTGTTCTGAGGTTCTCCTGACAGTTGAGCCATAGTGAGGAGCTTTGAGTTTCCCACCCCACCTTCATTTTAGCCGCAGTGTGTCTGCTTCTCTCTCTCACCTGTTGTTTAACAGTTTGGTTTTAAAGAGTCCCTACTCCTTTTTTAAGAAGTTAAAATTCACTGCATTAGGTAGCCTGTGAACTTCCTTTCAGCAGCTCTGTTCCCCAGGGAAGAGCGGCTCTCCAAGTTCACCTGGACTCTAAGCTGTTCTTTTCCCAGTCACCTGGCGTCCTGGGGACGCGGGCAGTGCTCATTCCGCCCCTTTGCAGGTCCCTCCTGGAAACCGATGCCTTCGGCACCACGGCAGGCCTGGCAGGAGCTGAAGCCGAGGTGAGCCTGGTCTGGTGCCTACTCCCTACCCTCTCTACTTACTCCGGGAAACAGTGAGATGGGAAACGGAGGGGCTGCTTACAGAATGGTTCAGAAGGCCCTGAAAGCCAGCTTGTTCACAAGCCAGAGAATCCCCAGGGCTTCCGAGTTTCCGAAGCAACATTCCCTTCCTTCCCACCAGTGGGATGACCCAGGAGGTGGTGCTCCTGGCAGCTGCTGTGGCCCTGAGTGTTGCACCTTCGAACTGGCTCCTATATTAAACTCCACTGTGTCGAATCACCTGCTCAGTGGCAGGGTCTGAGTCCTGTGCTGGGAATGGTCTTCCTGGTGGGGAGGAGCAAAAGCAGCAGCACTTTCTGGGTCTCCACACCTGGGCAGGTTCCATTTCAAACGACACACAAGCGCCACATGAGGGCAGGACGCTCCTGTTCATGCCCCATTGCCCAGGCTCGCCCCTGCCCTAACAGAAGCAGGGCCACTAGGGGTGAGGGCCCTGGGCTTGAAGGGCCTTGACTAACACACGTCCTTCCCTCTGGTGAACTTAGGTTTCAGATGTCTCGGATGCAGACCCACAGGCCCTGCTCCAGACCATGAAGGTACTGGAGCAGCTTGCTAGTCCTGGGCCGGGGGGCGGGGTTGGGAACGGAATTTCTTGCTACGCCCTCATTCTCCCTAGTCTGTCCCTTTCAAGATTGCACTTTGAGCCCTTCCGAGGGCAGGAGTGGAGCTCATCTGTGAGCTATTGCCATCGGCCCCTCCAGGGATGGATCTCTGGTTTATGGAGATTCTCCCACCCAGAGACACATGGGCCAGGCCTCTGGGGACATGGGGCCAGCTCCCATCCAAAGTCTCACCCAGCTACATCCCTCCACACCCCACCACCTGGCGGGAAAGATAGGGAGACTATCTCCTTTTTCTGCACATCTCTCCCCATTGCCCTGCCAAGTCCCCTGCAGTAGAGCTGTCCTCTGATCAGATCAAGACCCAAGCTGATCTTGACAATGGAATTTAAGACATAAATTCTGAAGACTAATCTCTCAGTGCTTGGAGCATGGAGTCACTTAGCAACCACAGCTGAGCACCTGTGGGATCCCTCCCTCCTCCCCCTTTTCCAGGACCTGGACGACATGGATGCGGATCTCTTAGGTCTGAAGAAGTCTCATCTAGCCTCTAGCAGAAGTGCTGCAAAGGGTTCTGGGAAAGAAGAGCTTCCTAGCAACCCCAAATCTGCTGGAGTGTTAACAGCTAGTGAGAAAGGCGAGTAAGACATAGCTCCTCAGATCTAGAGAGGCTTTGGGGACATGGAAGGTGCTTAGAAGGAAGCTTTCCTGTCTTGTGGGTTTTCTCTGCTTGGGGTGGAGAGGCCAAGAGCTAATTGTGTATGAGCATTTATGGTGGGGGAGGGGGACAAGTACAGCTGCCTTCCTGGAGCTGTCCAGTCCCTCTGATTCCAACATGGCAGCTCGTGGAGAAGCCATTTAAGTAAATTGGAGACTTTTATGGTAACCTGTGCATCTCCCAAGTCCATGTCACTAGAGTGCTTGTGACTAGGGAGCAGGTAGCTTCCAGACCACGTTTCCCTGTCAAAAGCCTGTGTGAGATCTGGGGAAGTGCAGACACATCCCAGGGGCATGTCCACAGCCACAGTCCCTCAGCTCCATCTGGAAGAAGTGCATGCATCCTGCACCCAAGTCATTCTGTGGAAGAACCTCAGCCAGCAAGGGCCCAGGCCGTGACCTTGCCTTCTTTGCTTTCTGCAGGGGATGCCATTCCCACCAAGAAGCCCTCTCCCCCTCCCGGCAGCTTCGGGCATCGGTACAAGAAGTTTTCTTTTGAAGGTACCACAGGCCTTCCAGTCCTGCTTCTGGGACACTCTAGTTTGGGGAGAGGAGTAGCCTTGGCAGCGCTCACTGGCCCGAGTCGCTGTGTGTATCAGACAAGAAGCAGGCATCCGGTGCCACTGATTTAGTTCCTTGTGAACCCAGGGAGGGACGAATTATGTGTATTCACCTCAGTATTTGGGGAACTTATTTGCAAGAACTTTGAAGCCAGACATCAAACTGAAGATTTTATAAAGTATAGGAAAGGTTCCTTTCCCTTTGTGAATGCACAGATGTTTGATTTCTCTTCCAATGTCTGGGGACATTTCCAGAAGGCTGTGCCAGCAGCAGAGTCTGTGGCCACTGGCAAGCCTGGCACAGTCACACTGGACCACAGGCCCAGGGGCACTGTCCCACTCCCTGTCCCCGTGCAGAGCCTGGTCTGTGTCCAGATGCTGAGGGGCTTGTTCTGTATCAGTGCAGCTAGGAGAAAAGTAATAACCTAGCAGCCCCTCAACGCAGTGCAGGGCTTTCCTGGAGCGAGTGCACAGTCTGACCTGTGCTTTCCCTCTGCCCACGAGACTTGGAAGACCCATTGGCAGGACTTCTCTCCGACGACGAGGAAGGAATCACCAAGACGCTGCCTGGGACAGAGAGCAAAGAGGCTTTCGGAAAGAGCCCAGCCCCAGCCAGAGATCAAGGTAGGGAGGGCGGGCTTGTGTCTTGTCCCCGGGAAGATGCCCTGGGCATCCCGCTCACTGAACTTCCCAGTGCAGAGCCAGAGACCCTCCAGGCAGGGTCGCAGGACTGAGATTTGGGATCAAGAGATCATTCATCTCTTAAGAACAGGGTGGGGGGCGGGGAGCCTGGGAGTGGGTTGGGGTTGGGGTGGGGTCAGGTCCTGTGGAGGGACCACACATGTTTGATGCCTGCCGCCCCATCCAAAGATCAGGGTTGCAGGGAAATGCTTCTCTCAACCCATCACAGCATCACAGTTGAGGGCTGGATGGCTATGAGCATTGTGCCCTGTGTTCTATCTCCTAGGCCCCTCCATTCCTCTAACCCCTGGGGACACCCCTGTCCGAAAGAAAGAAGAATCTCTTTTTGATGATGAGGATGACCTCATGGCCACCCTGGGGTTTGGAGATAGCCCCAAAGCAGAGAAGAGGCAGACAGGAGACCAGTAAGCATCCTTAAGAGGGGAGAGTCCCTGGCCAGGCTGCTGCTTCAAGTCTGGGGAGAAGCCAGGGGGTGGATATAGAATGGGCCCCAGGAGCCCCTCGTATTCATATGTAGCAGCCCTGTGTCCTGTCCTACAGGGAAGCGCCCCGCCCTGCTCGCTCCAAGCTGGATGAGCTGCTGGGTCGAGGCACTGCCGCCAAACACCTGGCTCGTCTGGGCACTGGCGAGCACCTAGACTTCAAGCTGGACAGGAAGTACCGGAGGCCACAGGGTGAGGGAGCTTGCGGGGTAGGGAGGGGGGTGGGAATCCCCAGAGCAGGTTTCTACCACAACCCATAATAAGAACTAAGCTTTACATCATGATGCACACACAATGCACGTTTATAACCGAGACAAGTGGCATGACAATAATTACCATGTTCCATACTGCTGCTTTTTATTTACATGCTATTTGATTTATAAATACATTGGTTGCAACACATTAAGTTGGTGTTTCCATCTGCTAATAGGTAGCAACTCGCAGTGTGAAAGCCACTGCCGTGTTTCTCGGCGTCGGCCCAGGGCCATCTGTGGACTTGTTCTTGTCACACGCAGCTCATGGCCACCCCAAAGGGTGCTGGGCAGGGCCCACTAGTGCATTTTAGCAGCTCCCCAAGGATCTCTGAGTGCTGGGGTTGGAGACATGGGGCTGACACCCAGCCCCCGCCCGCCTCTTCCAGAGCAGCTTCACCTGCCCACGCTTCACACACCATGCTGCCCATTCAGCTGTCTTTAAACAGCTCTGTAGCCACGACAGGGTTCGACTCCCCTACCCTGGATCACAGGCTCCTTCATCCACAGACAAAGAAGATCCCTGGGGCAATGAGGGCTTCACCTTTGGGGCCTATCAGCCCACCGTGGCCTCCTCTGAGGGCCGGCAGTCCCGCCGGCAGGCAGGCAGGTAAGCGGGCCTACAGGGAGCTTGGCCTCCCACAGGCTGCCCACTGGAAACGGGTAGCCTCGCCCCATCCCACCGACAGTCCGGTTTGGAGGCCCCGCTGCGCAGGCTCTAGGCTCTGCAGTGCTGGAGGAAGAGAGGTTGCCCAGTCCCCCCTGTGTGGGCCAAGTTAGACTCCCCGGTTCCGCTCCCCGCCTCCTCGGAAGGGAGAGAATTATCTCAACTTGGGATTTTTCTCCCAGTATATATTTTAAACTCTATATTTTGAAATAATTTCAAACTGACAGCAAAGTTGTAACAACAGTACAGAGAATTCCCTCCTGCCCTTCGCCGAGACGCAGCAGTTGTTAACATGCCATGTTGGCTGTATTGGCCTTTCTTTCTAAATAACCCCTGCATATGCCAATGCTTTCCAACCCCTGCTACACCGGCCAGTAGGACATGGGCAGTGGCCGATAAAGGAACCGGTAGCAAGATGACTGTTGCCGGAAAACCACTTGATCCAGCTGATTTCCTCTGGACACATGTGCCTGTGGTTGTCCTTTGGTTCTGTTCACTGCACATGGAACTGTCCCCAGTTCACATGATGGGTTTCAAGATGTTTCAAGATGTCTTTTTCATGGTGTTTTACCAACAGTGCTCGCCGCCACTGCTCTGCCTCCTGAACTGGTGCAGGCGCTGTGTTTCCAGGGCTGGCTGTGCTGAGCCCGGGGGAACCGGGCCTCCTTGGTGTGGGCCTTGCAATCACACACCCCCCCCCCCCCCCCAGCAGTGGAAAGGGAAACTGGTCAGAGGTTCTTGGGACAGGCTGGTTGCCCTGTCCTAGACCCCCTCCTCTTTGTCTTGAAGTAGGTTCTCAGCAGAAGGTGGCATGGACCTCAAGGGAGAACCAGGTTCCAAGCAGAGCACCCCAGCAACAACCAGCCCCACCCACCCCAGGAAGGGCGGAGCGGACTGGCTGGGCCTCAGGGAGGAAGATGAGGACCTGCTCCCTCCCCCTCCCACCAGAGAGCCTCAGAGGGGAGGTTCGGCACTGTCCACACCCTCTGTGCCCCATCAGGAGAGCCAGCACTCTGCTCCAGGCCGGCACTCTGTCCCCACTGGGCTGCCCTCCTCCTTGGGGGCAGAGGCACCCCCCAAGGGTGCAGGTTCTCCTGCCAGAGCCAGCCAGCTTTCCCAGCTAGGAGCATCTGAGGAGGGGGAGGAGGACTGGCTGAGCCATGCCTTGTCTCTGAAGAAGTCCCGAGATCTGACCAGAGAAGAGCGTGCTGCCACTTCTAAGGGCCAGAACTCGGTGGGGGCCAGGGGCCGACCCCCTTCCAGCAGGTACTGGTGCGGGCTGCCGTCTCTAGTGGAGGGAGAATGGGGCAGGGTGTGGGTATAGGGAGTGCCACCTCTTCCCTGAGCTCCTCTTCCTCTGGATGATGCAGAGGGCTCAGACTTGGGAAAATTGCCAGGATGGGATGGTGGGAACAGGAGGAGGCCAAGGGGAGGCAGGAAGAGGAACAGCCTCACAGCCTCACGCTGGGGCCTTGTCCTGTCTTCGTCCAGCCTGACCTGGACCCCTACCACCTTCACTTGAACGTTTACTTCCTCAGCCAACCTGTGGCTAGTCCTCAAGGGCTTGAGCATGCAGGTGCAGGAGGGACCTCAGGACCAGCAGCACAGAAGCCGCCTGCCGAGGCTGCCGCCTCGGGGTACGTCTGCAGCTGGGGCCCAGGGTGGAGAGAGGCACACTGGGCGCCAAACCGGGCCTCCTCTGACTTAGGCAGATGGTACATAGTATTCGATACCTCGCATCAGGCCCACTGATTAAGGAGTTTCCAGAAGCCTGGGCCCCACTATACTCCCTGAGGTCTCACTTTGTTAAACTGCCAGCCACTGGGGCCTTTCCAGTCGATGTAATGTGAACCTCTTTTCCTTTCCTGCCACCCCCATCCCTGTGTCCTCAGGTCCCCCATGACTTGGAACCCAGCCGCCTTGTCCCTCTATGCAGGCAACTCAAAGAAGGACACAGCCCCTGGAGGCCTCTCTGGCACTGGTTTGTTTTCTGCTTTGCTTGGGGGTTAAAATCTGGGTGAGAAAGAGGCACTTTGGGCTTCCTTTGGGGTTCCCAGAAGACAAGTGACGCTACACACACACACACACACACACACGCACGCGCGCGCGACCTTGGGCCTTCATGGGCCTCCTTCCTGTTCAGTTCTCTGCTGTCAATTTTTCAGACCCTGCGATGTGTTTCCCGAGCTCCCAGGAACCCACAGGGCTTTCTCTGCCTGTCCAGGTAGGGAGGGCTGACAACTAGATATAGGTCTCAGGCCCATGATGCAATTCTCCCGTGCTCAGAGGCCACACCAGTGGTGTGACCTGATGGTCTGCCAGGATATCAGAGAGTGTACCCGGGCTCTCCCATCAGTACTTTCCTGCACTTGGAGCCTTGTCAGGCAGAGCTGGGTGCTAACTTGCCAATACCAATAGGGACTTAGAGGTGCTGCCAAGGCAGGGTAGCCGGGAATGCTCTAATCAGAAAGCAGGGTTGTAGGTGTCTTGTTCTGTCTAGAAAGCCTCCTCCATCGTGGCCATCCTCCCTCCACACCTCCATGTTTCCCAGGTGTGGGAGTCACTTCTGACCCCTGGGACTAGGGAGCCTGGCCCACAGGATCATGTCCCTGGTAACCCAGAAGCACCTTTGGAGATGGGGCTTGGTGGGCAGCCAGCAGAAAGCAGGGTAGCTGTCAACATTTGGACTTCAGAGCTGACAGAAAGGGCCAGTGTCATAAGCTTTTGTCATTGTTAAGACAGCTGGATCTCAGCCATTCGTCCAGGAATCTGGACTGCTGTTGGGAGGATGCTGTCCTGAGGAAGAAGGGAGACTCATTCTAACCAGACCTGAGTGGGGAGAGCGGTGACCACGTGGCTCTAGGGCCTCATCCTTGGTCTCTAGGTGTCAGGTCCTAACCCCATCTGCAGCCCCTTCTCAGATGCAGGGCCTGTGAGGCCCAGAGATAGCTGTGCTCCGCTGAGTCCCTGCCCCTCCCTAACCTGGGACATGTCTCACCCTCTCCTATAGTCCCCACTCCTGGAATCCCTGGCACAGAGCAAGCTGCCGGGCACAGGATACCAGAAGCAGCTCCTGGCTGCTCAGGTGCAGCTTCAGAGTGGCACTGCCCAGCTCCAGGCTGAGCTTCTGCAGAGTCAAGCCCGGCTGGCAGAGCTGGAGGCCCAGGTGAGGGTCAGGGGCAGCTGACTATGGGTGCAGGGTTGCAATGGGAAAGTGTCACTGTGAGGGCTGGAAGCCTTCCCCAGGGGGCCCAAGGGACTTGCCTCCATGCTGTCTATCTTGCTATCTCAGGTGCGGAAGCTGGAGCTGGAGCGAGACCAGCATAAGCTGCTGCTGGAGAGCTTGCAACAGCGACACCAGGCTGACCTGGAGCTCATCGAGAATGCTCACAGGTACCCCTCCACCTGTGGCTTCCTGGGCTTCCCAAGGCTCATAGCCTGCCCCAGCTGATGTGTTCCAAGAGGCCCTTCGGGTGGCCACCCTCGCCTTCTGCGCCCCACAGCTGGGTGTTTTGTTGGCAGAAGCCGCATCAAGGTGCTAGAAACATCTTACCAGCAACGGGAAGAACGGCTGCAGAGGGAGAATGCGGAGCTGTCCGCCCAGTACCTGTCACACTGTCAGGAAGCTGAGCAGACCCGTGCCGAGCTCACCGCCCAGCACCAGCGGCGTTTGGCAGCTGCAGTGCAGGAGAAAGACCAAGAGATGGAGCGGCTCCGGGAGCTGCAGCGGTGAGGGCACCGCCCAGGGCCAGGCTGGCAGGGGAGCAGGCTTCCAGGGTAGCCAGGGCAACCTGATTGCCATGAGACCCCCACACTGTGACTCAGCAGCCTTTGAACCGAGGCCTGTCCCCTTTCCTTCCATGCAAAGACCCAGGCCAGCACACTGACCCATCCCACCCATGAGTGGGGGGAACACTGCCCCTACAGAGGTGGGAAGGGGTACCCACAGTGCCCACGTTGTTTGTCTGGGCCTGGCAGCAGCAAGCACATGGGCTAACTTAGCCCAGGTCAATCCACTCACCTTCTGGAACTCTAGTTACTGGATCGACCCTGGAAGTGGTTTGTGCTGGGTGCCTGGTATAGTTGCCATTCTAGGTTAGAGCAAAACTAAGAAAAGGTACCTAAGGGAGCTGGCTGATGAGGGCAGAGCCAGCCTTTTAACACTACTCAGTCCAGACGTGCCTGCTTTTCCTCTGTGTAGTGTCCTTTGCTGAATAACGGAAGGAATCTACCCCTTAGATAGTGGATGTGGCATTAAGGCACCAAGACAGATAAGGCTGAAGAGCCAGGGAAGCTGAGGCAGTGCCTGGAGGAGGAGGAGGGGAGGCCTGGGAGCAGTGCACCCAGAGACACGCTCCTCCCTCGGGAAGCTGCCCACAGTCCACCCTCCCCACGGCCCTGTAGGGCCTCCATCCTGGAGATGCGCAAGGACCATGAGGAACAGCTGCAGCGGCTGAAGCTGCTGAAGGACCGAGAGATTGATGCCGTCACCAGTGCCACCTCCCATACTCGGTATGTGTCTGGTCCAGGCCCTACCCACTCCAAGGGGGTGGTGCTGCGGTCCCCAGGCCACGGTGACCAGATCCTCCCCAGGTCCCTGAATGGCGTCATTGAGCAGATGGAGAAGTTCTCCAGCAGCCTGAACGAGCTGTCCTCCCGTGTGGAGGCCTCGCACCTCACCACCACCCAGGAGCGGGAGCTGGGCATCCGGCAGCAGGACAAGCAGCTCCGAGGTACCGCATAGGCCTTGCATCCCTTCCTTCTCTCCCATCTTGGTGGGAGGTGGGCAGACAGTGAGTGCCCTGTGGGCCGCCCCTAGCACTGCAGGAGAGGCTGGGCCTGCAACAGCGGGACATGGAAGAGGAGCGGAGCCGGCTCCAGGAGGTCATCGGGAAGATGGAGGCCCGCCTGAACGAGCAGAGCCGGCTGCTGGAGCAGGTGAGGCCACCTTCATCCAGGCAAGGCCTGTCTCCTACGGCCCCCAGGGAATGTCCATAGTACTCTGAGCTCACCTCCTGGCCTCAGGACTTCCCTCTGAAATGTCTCCTGCCTTTCCTGCCCACCTCCGCAAGTGCCCTCGCCCACTGCAGCTGAGCCCCTCTGCCCATCAGCTGCACGTCCCACTTTCTCTCCAGCCACTTGAATCTGTCACAATAGCTGATGCCTGTGACCTTGGAAGAGATGTTCTTGCCTAACAGACACATTTTGAATTCCCTGCATATCTTTCACACAGAAGAGTGAGCTCTATTCTTCAAAGAATACCTTTTGTTTTTTTTACTAGGTTATAACATACATTTCACTGAAAAAATTAAACTACAGAAACAATAAAGAAAAAATGGAAATTATTCACTAGCTAGAGATAGCCACCGATGATATCATGTATGTCCTGTGGACATATCAACATGTAGATATGGATAGTTTTATATTATGGACCATATTTATTCAGTTCTTCATTTGGTAACTTTATTAAGCCCCTGCCTCGGTCCAGGCCCAGTCAGCTTCTAACCTCATGCTGTGTGTGTCCTGTGTTCCCTGCCATGCGCAATGTCACTCTCACCCTGTGCTTTGCCTGCTTGGTTGCTGGGAAGCAGGCAAGGCCAGTGCTCACTGGTAATTCAGAGACCAGAGATGCTGCTGCCTCTGGAGCCTCCCAGCAGAGGTCCCTGAGCCATTAAGCCTTGGTGCAGTTAATCAGTGGCTGGACCCTTAAGCCTTCTCGGGTGTCCCTCATTTTGCACCTCTCTGGAAAGGAGGTGTTTGTGACATAGGTGGGAGGTGCAGATGGCTTTGCACAGCAGGCAGGCTTGACTGGGGGCAGGTGGAGCACACAGGGGGAGCTCATTCTCAGCCCTGACCGGCATCAGGAACGCTGGCGGATGAGTGCTGAGCAGTCCAAGGCGGAGTCCACACAGCGTGCCCTGGAGGAGCAGAGGAAGATCATGGCCCAGCAGATGGCCATGGAGCGGGAGGAGCTGGAGAGGGCCAAAGTGAGTCCAGCCACACCATATTCAGCTGCTGTCCCTGCCCTTATTCCCAAGGATGCTCACCCCTCGCCTTTGTGCCCTTGTCCCAGAGTGCTTTGCTGGAGGAGCAGAAGTCTGTCATGCACAAGTGTGGGGAGGAGCGGAGGCGCCTGGCAGCCGAGTGGGCCGAGTTCTACGCACAGCAGAAGCTGAGTAAGGAGAGGGCTGAGCGAGAGGTGGAGCGGGTGCTGCAGGTGGACACCCATCGGGAGGGCACCCTCATCAGCCTGGCCAAGGTAGGACCCTAGAGCCGCCAGCCCTGCCTGGTCCTCTGTCTGCTCCTCCATCGGGATGGGTCTGCTTAGCAACAGGCACAACAAGAGTATCAGAATTAAAACCACAATAATCATAGAATAATAATAGCTTCATTGTACTGTCCTAGGTGCTTTATACATGTTGCTCATTCAATCCTCATCATGTCCCCATGACTTAGATACTCCAGAGATGAAGAACCTGGGGTTCAGAGAAGTTGAGCCCAGGGGTGAGGGGTAGCACCCAGACATGGGCCCCCCAGGCCTGTCTGACTGATCCTGGGACCCCCTATCCCACCGCACCCTCCCAGAGGCAGGGTCAGGTAGAGCCACAGCCACGAGGCAGGCAGGCTAGGGGCACTTTGAACCCTGAGCAGAGCCCAGTTCAGGACAATACAGTGGAAGCGTTGCCATCTCCAGGAGCAGGCAGAGCTGAAGATCAGAGCAAGTGAGCTCCGAGCCAAGGAGGACCAGCTGGCGGCTGAGAGGGAGGCTCTGGAGCGGGAACGGCAGGAGCTGCGGCTGGAGAAGGAGAGGGTCAGCGCTGCCGCCCTAGGCATCAGGCGCCGAGCCGAGGAGGTGGAGAGGATGAGCCAGGTTCCAGGCAGCTCAGCTCGGGGCATGGCAGGGGCTCGGGCAGTCCTGACCTCAGCCAGCCTGGCTGACCCTGGTGGCCTGCCTGCAGGTGGCCTCAGAGAAGTACCAGGAGGGAGAGCAGGCATTGCATGAGGCACGGCGGGTGCAGTCGGAGCAGCAAACCCGGCTACAGCTGATGCGACGGCAGCTGGAGCAGCTGCAGCAGCAGGAACAACACATGCACCAGGCAAGGCCCCTCTCAGCTCTGGCTCCTGCCAGTCTAGCTCCACTGACACCCCCCCCCCACCTCCAGCCTCCCACCCTCACAGCCGTGACCTTCTCTCTGGGGACGGGGAACAGGAGCATCTGAATCTGGCCCAGCAGAGGCTGCAGCTGGACCAAGTCAGACAGGACCTGCCCTCCAGCCCCATGGGGCTGTTTGCCAAGGCACAGGGCCTGGCATCCTCTGGCCCAAGTGGTAAGTGCCTCTACAAGAATGGGACTTTGACCACTGGGCGGGGCAATGTCAGGAGCATCAGATCCATGTCTCCCTCTACTCAAGTTAGGGGGCTAGCTGGGTTTTAAAGTTATCTTGTTACTACTTTTTTACAGAAGCAGTGCATGTTCATTATAGAAAATTAAATTTGAAAATGGAGGGAGAAAAACTTTTTTTGAAAGTTACTCTCAGCCGCACTTTCTAGAGAGAACTACCTTTAACATTTTGGTGCATAGCGTTCTAGACTGCCATGTGTGTTTTTAAAAACAAAATTGAGCCTGGCTGGTGTGGCTCAGTGGTTGAGCATTGACCCATGAACCAAGAGCTCACTGGTTTGATTCCCAATCAGGGTACATGCCCAGGTTGTGGGCTGAATCCCAAGTAGGGGGTGTGCAGGAGGCAGCCAATCGATGATTCTCTCTCATCGATGTTTCTCTATCCCTCTCCCTTCCTCTCTCTCTAAAAATCAATAGAAAACATTGTTTTAAAAAATTGACATCTCATATATTGTTTGGTACTTTGATTTTTTTTACTTGGAAATATACATATGGAGCATGTTTTCGTATCAGTAAACATTTAACCATAATTTTTAATCAGCATAAGTTTCCATTATGAGGCTGTTCCATATTTTTTATTTTCTATTGAGTGATTTTTTTGTCACTAAGATAAAGAGCACATTAGTAAAAATATTTGTACATACATCTCTGCACCTCTGATTATTTCCCTGGAATAAAGTCCTAGAATTGGACTTGCCAGGTAAAATCCCCTGAGCATTTTCAAAAGCTTTTCAGAGTTAGTGGATGTGCCAGAAGATTGGTTCTGGCTGCACCCACCCACAGTGGTAAGAAGGCCCCCGCGAGACAGGCTGTGGCCGTCCTGTCCTCCCACCAACACTTGGTCCCTGACCTCCTCAGCTTTTTCAGCCATCGTGGCTCCTGTTCCCGCCAATCCTCAGGGCAGCCAGCCGCCAGCCAACCTAGGCCCTTCACTCCTCCACGCCAAGCTGGTGCTGTTGAAGCACACAGCTGAGCAGGTAAGCATCCCGTAGCAGGGGTGGCCCAACCCAGGCCTGCCATTCCCCCTGATCCCAGGGGTCTTCATGGTCACACTGGTGACAGACAGCTCAGGGCAGTCAGACAGGAGCACATCCTGGCCCTGAGGAGGGCTGAAGCCACCCCTTGGAGGAGAAAAGTGCACATTGCTTAGTGACCATCTCTGAGACCTGCCCTGTAGGCCAGATTCTGTTCGAAGCCATTGCTTGTATCATGCCAGTGGAACCTCACAGTAAGCCTGTGATGGTAGTTACAGCAGTTCCCACTCACGGAGCATTTCCTGTGTTTCAGGCTCTGTACTGAAACTCTGCCCTCCCCAGCTCTACAAGGCAGATAATGCTGTTCTCTCTAGTTTACAGACAGGCTTAGAGAGGTGCAGTCATGTGCTAGCAAGTGGCCTTGCCAGGACTGAGACCTGGTCTCACTTCTCCCTCCAGGTCCCTCCTTCAGCCTCCAGCTTCCCAGAGCGAGGGAGGAAATGGGGAGGGGCCCTGAGTGAGGGCTGGCTCACTAGCACCTAGGGATCCCCCTCTCAGTCCCTCGAGCCTATGTCCCTGTTCACAAAAGTGGTACAGGAGGGAGCCAGAGGGTGACTACTCACTCAGCTCTGCATTTCAGGACCGAGACTTCTTGGAGAATGAACAGTTCTTCCTGGAGACCCTGAAGAAGGCCTCCTACAATGTGACATCCCACTCAGCCTGAAGGGCCCTGCTGCCTCAACAGAAGACTCCGACCCTGACACTCTCTCCTGCCCACTGGCTGCCAGTCCAGGGAGGGGGTGCCCAGGGCCTGATAACAGCTCTGCCTGTGGACAGGGTGCAGGGGCATTCCTTCTGAGCACGCCAGCCGTGGCTGAAGCTGCAGGTGTCCCCGTGCCTCTAAGGTTTGAGGTACAATGGCCTCTGGGGAGACAGTGCTGAGAGGCTCAGCCCCAAGACACTGTCAGCCTCAGCTTTGGTTCTCTCGCCCTGAAGATGTCCACCTGGGACCCCAGGGTCCACCTGGGCTCTGTGGACCCCTCCCGTCCTCTGCAGGCAGATGGTTGGGGGATCTTTTCACCTGCTCCTCTTCTGAGGCAGGGTGTCTTCTCAAGGGATGCCTAAGGCCAGCAGAGACAGCACAGGGTCCCTTCCCTACTGGGTGTGTGGAGTAAGACCACATGTTTTGAAGGGTCTCCTATCCTCCTGGCCACAGGTAGGGGATGCAGGGGCAGGAAGGGTGCCGTGCCCAGCCAGGTTTTCTCTCACAGTCCGACGTGCTCTTGGGACTCAGCTAGCCCTTCATGCTTACCCAAAGCCCGAGTGATTAGCTCGGCATGGACACTGGCTTTGCTGGCTGCTTCTCACAGGCTCCCCAGAGGCTGGCGGAGGGAGGGGTGGGGAACAGGACAGGAAGGCTGCTTTTGTGTTCACCTACCACAAGGCCACAACTGGGTGGGAATGAAGACAGAGCCAGGCCTCTGCCCTGGGAGGGTAGGAGCACTGGGAACCCTGAGGGACGCACCCAGGATGTCCCCTAAGGTGGGCACATTTCCACTTGTGGTTGGGCCAAGACCGGCTGGAGGGGTACCAGGAGGAGAGGGGTAGGAATTGCAGTTACTTGTAAAGCGGCTTCTCTCGGTGAGCTTATGACCGTCCATGGAAAGAACATGTCCTCGAGCAGGAAGAGCTGAGTGGGCCTTGAACAGGCAGTTTGTGTGTCTGTCTCAGAACAGCTTTCAGAGGGATCTTACTTGTTTACCAACAGTTTACACCATGTTGGACCCATCAAAGTGCTATATATATTTTTAATCCAGCCAGTTCGTTTCTTGCATTATTTGATTCAGAGATAGCCCTTCCCTTTCCTGTTTTACAATTTCACTGTGTATGCACGTATGTGTCCACAATACAGAATATTGATTTGTGCGTTTAAAAATCGATCTAGCGCTGGCCAGCGTGACTCAGTTGGCTGGAGCACCGTCCCATACACCAGAAGGTGGTGGGTTCGATTTTCCGGTGGGGGCACGTGCCTAAGGCGCGGGGCGATACCTGGTGCGTGGGGGAGGCGCAAACGTTTGCTGGCCGGGCCTGGGACCCTCAAGCCTGCAAGCCACACTCCGCGGGCAGCGGGACCGAGGCTCAGGGAGCTCCGCCTGCCCGGTGGCCGGCCGCGGGTAGGAGCCCCAACCGCTCGCAGCCCGGCCCCGTCACTCAGCACTTCCGGGGCGGGGAAGCCAGCCGCTTCCGCCTGCGGGAAAGGACCTCGAGCTCTTCCCGGAAGGAGTCGGGCGGGGGCGGGGCCGCGGCGGCGCGCTCGAACGCTATTCCAGTCGCCTCAGCTGCGTTCCAGAGGCCGGGGCAACGCCGGCCTGAGGGAAGATGGCGGCACCCATGTGGCGAGCAGCACTGGGCGGAAGTCGGAGGTGGCGGGGCCTCAGCACGTCGGGTGAGGGGTCTCGGGGTGTGGTGCCCATTAAGCCCGAGCCCTGGGACTCGAGCCTGCGCCCGCCCGGCCTCCACGGGGCCGGGCCGCAGCCGGCCTGAGACGTCCCGCTGTCTGTCCGCAGCCGCGCTGAGCCGCCGGACCCCGCCTCTGGGGCCGATGCCCAACGAGGACATCGACGTGAGCAACCTGGAGCGGCTGGAGAAGTACCGCAGCTTCGACCGCTACCGGCGCCGAGCGGAGCAGGAGGCACGGGCCCCGCACTGGTGGCGAACCTACCGGGAGCATTTCGGGGTGGAGTCAGGTGCGGGCCTTGGGGCCCCGCCGGCGGCCTCCGGGAGCCCGGGGGGAGGGGCCAGCCTGCTCCCTGTCGGCGGCTTTGTCCCACCGGGATTTTTCACACCCGTTGGTCCCTTGCTTGGAAAAGTCCCTCCCCCACTATTAGAGTTCCACTTGAGATATCTCTGCGAAGATCTTGACCGCCCCCATTCCGAGTCAGCGCCGCCCCGTGCTCCTGGAACACCCGGCGGGGAGCCCTGCCGCCCCGCAGCGCACTTTCCTTTCGCTGCCTGCCTCCCAGGGGGCGAGCCCCCTGAGGACGGGCCCTGCCGTCTTAAGCATCACTGGGGCCTTGCCCCCGCGTGGGGTGCAGTGCTCTGCGGAAAGAAATGGAAGGGCCCGGGCAGGGTGGCTGGGGAACGCGGCCCCTGAGCAACTTACCAGTGCGCCCTTTTGGAAAGCCTTTCCCAGGCAGTGTTTCTGGTGGTTAAGGGCCCGGGCGGGGAATCTCTACAGCCCTGCTTGAAACCCGGGTCGGCCTCTTAGGAGGGACTTCCCTGAGCTTCAGTTTCTTCAACTATAAAATCAAATAATTACGTCTAAGCCACAGAATTGCGAGTGTTAAAGGACACAGCCCATTGGAAATCCTAACCTAATCCACCCCTAAGAAGGGTTCAGTGTGTGTTAATTGTTATTGTCTAGTGTAAATGGGAAAAGGTGTTGGGTTGAAAGTTCTCTAGGGCCTTGCTACTCAAAGTGTGTCTTGGGACCAGCAGCACAGGCATTACCTAGGAGCTCCTTAGAAAAGCTGTTTTCATGCCCTGGCCGGTGTAGCTCAGCTAGAGCATCATCCTGTACAGGGAAAAGCCTTGGGTTCAATTCCCAGTCGTGGCACATGCCCAGGTTTGGGGTTCAATCCCAGGTCGGGGCACAACCAATCCATGTTCCTTTCCATCTTCCCCTCCCCGTTTCTCCCCCCCCCTCCTCTGTCCCCCACTTGCCTCTAAAATCAATAAAAAGTATTTCTCAGGTGAGAATTTTAAAAAAAGAAAAAAGAAATTCCGTTTCAGGCCCCACTCTGACCTGCTGAATCAGAATCCGAATTTTAACAATTTCCCAGGAGACTTGTATGGCTTGTTCATTAAAATAAGAAGTGCTTCTTTTGTTTTATTTTGTTTTTTTTCTTGTTAATCCCCACCCGTGGATATTTTTTCCATTGGTTTTTTAGAGAGTGGAAGGGAGGGGAAGAGACAGAGAAAAACATGGATATGAGAGAGAGACATCGATTGGTTGCCTCCTGCACTCGCTGTGACGGGCTGAGGTTCGAACCTGCAACCCAGGTACCTGCCCTTGACCGGGAATCTAACCCAAGATCCTTCAGTGCGTGGGCTGACACTAACCACTGAGTACACTGGCCAGGGCAAGAAGTGCTTTTTTAAGTCCTTTTAGCTTCAGCTAGTCTACTGAGGACACAGGTGTGTATCTGTGGCTGGCTGTAAACAGGCTTGAAGGTGATCCCAACCATAATTGGGAGACATGTGCCTCTATTTCCCTTGACCTAGTTCTAGACAGACAGGGTAACTAGAAAGTGCAGCCTCAAACTTATCCATTCTGCTTAGCAACTGGACCCTGTTCAGGTCTGTGAAGCAGACTACATGGTATGTATTAGTTTTGTGAATTAAAGGGAAAGCTTTAGCAACAGATCTAGGGCAAGTGAGAGGACTAGATAGGGACAGGTGGCTTTACCAAGAATTGATCCCACTTCCTCTAACACATCTTCCCTCCCTAGATCCCAAAGACAAGATTGACATTGGGCTGCCTCCACCCAAGGTCTGTCGGACCCAACAGCTACTGGAGCGGAAACAGGTCCTCCGGGAGTTGAGGGCCAATGTGGAGGAGGAGCGGGCTGCCCGCCTCCGCACAGGTAAGCCTCCCAGGGGAGAGGGCCCTGGCATGTCCTTGCCCCCACCCTGGTTCCCAAATGGCATCATTCCTTCCCAGCGTGCATTCCACTGGAGGCTGTGCAGGCTGAATGGGAGAGGACCTCTGGCCCCTACCACAAGCAGCGTCTGGCGGAGTACTATGGCCTCTACCGAGACCTGTTCCATGGTGCCACCTTCGTGCCCCGAGTTCCCCTGCACGTGGCCTACACCGTGGGTGAGGATGACTTGATGCCTGTGTACTACGGCAATGAGGTCACTCCAATGGAGGTAACTGCTGGTTGTGCCCCTTCTTGCCCTGTGTGCACAGACATGTCCCACTGCAGGACCACAGGGCCACACATGCAGAGCCACAGACAATTCCTTTTTTTAAAAAAATTGATTTTTAGAGAGAGAAGCATCAGTGTGATAGTGTATCATTGATCAGCCACCTCCCGCATGCGCCCACCCCCACCACCAAGGATGGAGCCTGCAACCCAGGCCTGTACCCTGACCAGGAATCAAACCTTGATCTCTTGGATCATAGGTCAGTGCTCAACCGCTGAGCCATGCTAGTTGGGCAACAGTTCCTTTTTGAAAGTATTTTTGGAGGTGGTTTTTATGGTGGTTAAGGGCACAAGCGTGGCATCTACATGGTCTGATCCAAAGTTTTATTGTTCAGTATCTCTTTGATATCCTAGTAAACACCATTATAATTACCAAAAAAGAAAAGAAAAGAAAAGCAGCTCCATCTTGGCTGGCCCACTGTATTCAGAGTGCCTTTCTCACCTGTTCATTGACATGTGGGCCTTCTGTGGTTCAGCTCTTGGGATAGGCAACTCTGCATGGTTCCTTCTATAAGTTTCTCTTTGCTGGCCTGCCTCTAGAGGGGCTGTCAAGGGTGTTTGGATCAGAGTGGGCTCTCCCTTCTCCAGGGCTCCCTCAGACTCCTGCTCTCCAGAAAGGAGGTCTGTTTATAACAGCTTGTCTGTTCCTGGTAGGGGTGACTGCTCCTTCTTTTTTTCCCTATCAGGCTGCCCAGGCACCACAGGTGACCTATGAGGCAGAGGAGGGCTCCATGTGGACACTGCTACTAACCAACTTGGGTAGGTGTCTAGGGTACACGGGGCCTCTCATCCTCACCACCCATGAGCCAGGGCCCTGGGGGGCTGAGGGAAGGGCCCGGTGGAGAGCTCCAGCCCCAGCTCCTTTCATGGGCCTCAGTCGGTGGGTCTGTTTATGTGCAGATGGACACCTGCTAGAGCCAGATGCCGAGTATGTCCACTGGCTGGTGTGAGTACCTGGGGCAGGGCAGTGGGTCAGAGTGGGTCAGGCATGTGGGGAGGCCCTGGCATCCTGGGAAGAGCTACACTCAGCCTTGGCTCCACCGTGGATTAACAATGGGAGTTTGGGTTAACCTCCCTCCCCTGGAGGTGGCCCCTCACCTCTGCTTCCTGAGATTGTCAGGGGCCTTATGATCCAGTGGCTGAAGACAGGTACAGAAGAAAAGCAGGCAGTGGACCTCGGCTGCTCCTACAGGCCTCCTGGTCTCCCTGAACTCATTTCATCACCTGTAAATCTAGGATGGTGCCTCACATTCCTTAACCACCCTGAGGGGCTCTGTAACAACCAGATGGGAGAGGGACCATGAAAGGCCTCTGGCAGCTGTGATATGCTCAGGTTGGCCTGCCTTTTGTTTTCTCAGTTGCTTTTGGCTCTGAGCACCAGGCCAGGGGACAGAAGTCAAGCAGGTGACTGCAGCTTTGGGACTTCTGGGTAATCGAGGCCAGTGATTGGGAGGTGGTTTCTGTCATTTTTATTCAACTGCAGTTGCCAACCTGTGCAGCAGGACCCTCTGGGGCTATCTTTTAAGGCGGGTGCAGTGGCCATCCCCGTGCCAGGTTGGGCAGAAACTGACAAATTCCAGAGCTTTGGGAAATGGAGAGAAAAGCAGCTCAGGTATCATAGTCTCCAGCCTGCATGGCTGTGGCAGCCCCACCGGCTCCCCAGGGCGTAGCAAACAAGCTGCTTGGCTTTGCTCTCACCCTGACTGTCTCTGGGACCCTAGCCCTCTGCCTCTGAGCCCCTGAGGTTCACAGAGCTCCACCTCCTACTCAGTCATAAAGTAAACATCCTTTTAGCGTCTGTGTCCCCCGGAATTGTTTCAGCCTCTAGTGAGTACATGGTGGGGATGCTCCTGCTGCCACCTCTGTCCAGTGGCAATTAACGGATTACTCTTCCTCCTACCAGAACCAACATCCCTGGCAACAGGGTGGCCGAAGGACAGGAGACGTGTCCCTACCTGCCCCCTTTCCCTGCCCGGGGCTCTGGCTTCCACCGCTTTGCCTTCCTGCTCTTCAAGCAGGAGAAGCCAATCGACTTCTCTGGGGATACTCGGCCCTCGCCCTGGTAATCGACACCCCACACACATGCCCCCACACCTCCTACCCCAGCCTCAGGCCAGCTTCCCAGCAGTGGTCAGTCTTGCTCAGTCCTCTTTGCCTCTCTCTTAACTCATGACCTTAGGCTGGCAGACAGTAGTTGTGCTAGGCAGGCCCTAAGGGGCTCCTCAGGATTGCCTGTGGGGCGGGGGTGGGCTGTGGGTTCTAGTATCCCTTCCCCACTCTCACATTCCCCCGTCTTCCAGCTACCAGCTTGCCCAGCGGACCTTCCACACTTTCGATTTCTACAAGAAGCACCAGGAAGCCATGACTCCAGCTGGCCTGGCCTTCTTCCAGTGCCGCTGGGACGACTCGGTCACCCACACCTTCCACCAGCTTTTAGGTAGGAGCACAGTGGGCTGGAGGAGGGGAGGTGGCTGGTCTGAGCCCACAGACCTCTCCCAGCCTGACCAGTAGGTCTCCCTGGTTACAGGGAGTCAGCCATTCCTCAGGTGGGCTGGCTGGGTAGCCCCAGCCTGGGGACAAGACAGGGGCTCAGGCCAGCCACAGTTGCCATCCACATCCTCACTCTTCCTGCAGACATGCGGGAGCCCGTGTTCGAGTTTGTGCGGCCACCCCCTTACCACCCCAAGCAGAAACGCTTCCCCCACCGGCAGCCCCTTCGCTACCTGGACCGGTACAGAGACAGTCATGAACCCACCTATGGCATCTACTAAGTGGCCAGACTGCCACCCACCTCAGAGGGTGGGCTGGACCTCTCAGGCCACTCTATCAGGCTCTGCAGGAAGTTAACCATAAACACACAGGTCCCTGGGGCCAAGCTGTGGGGTTTGGGGCCCTGTCTGAGGCAGCCCCTCTGTTGCCCTCCCAGCAGGCCCAGGGCCTAGGCATGAAGAGGCTCTCTCCAGGGGTGGTGGCAGGGGTGGTGCATGAATAAAGATGATTTCTGCTATAGCTGGTCTAGGTCTGTGTTCTGGGAGCAGCCAGACCCCCCCCCCCCACCGTGGAGTTGTATTGCTTCATGGGTGGAAAGAGGGCTGCCCCCCACCCCGGGGGGTAACCCCTCACATCTGCCTCCTATGGGTGTCGGAGGCTCTGCGATCCAGTGGCTGAAGACAGGTCCAGAAGAAAAGCAGGCCTCTGGAAAGAGATGTGCCCATTGAGCGTTGGCCCCTAACTGGCTGCAGGGTGCAGGCTCCTGCCCTCTCAGGCCTCAGATCTTAGGCACACACAGCCCTGCTTGGGCCTAGGAAGCCCCTGCACCCTCCCTGGTTGTTAGGGTATTTCTAACCTCTAAAGAAAGACTGTAGCCAAGCAGGAGATCTGTGCACCTTTTCCAGAACGAGCAACTTCACCTATTTACAACACACAAGACAGTGCTGCTTTGTGTTGTAAAGCAGAGGGCCCACACGGGGTTCCCAGTGCAGTTGAAGAGTGCTTTCGGTTTCCATTAAAGGGGGTATTGAAAAAAACCACTGGACTGGTCTGTCTCTTGGTGACCACAAATATCCACTTCACTGTTGACACCCTGACTTGGCAAATGCCTGAAGCTCAGCTCAAGGAAAAAGTGCAGCAGGGTCCCCCGGGTCAGAAGAGAGCACTTACGGAGTACTAGCTGTGAGCCCCTGCGCTTACTGCCCGGCACTCCCGCGGGGCGGGCACTGTCTCATGTAATCGCGGAAACCCCTGGGAGGGAGGTGGTGGTGGTAGGTTTTCAGGTGATGGCCTTCAGCCCGGAGGAGACCGGAGGCTCTTTGGGGGTCTTGTCGCTTGAGGCTCTGGCCAGATCCCCTGCTCAGGAGCTGCTGAACTGAGAACCTAGGGAAGCAGCATGGAGGTCCCAGGGTCAGGGCCAGAGAGAACCGGACCCCAACTCCCAGCTTGGGGTGGCAGGAGGCCGGCAGGAGTGGCTCTGAGCCTAGACGAGTGGGGAGGCCATGGGGAGTCGCAGGGCTGGACTGGGTGCGCTGCCGGGAGCCGCGGCTGGGGTGGGTCCTCTGAGAAGGACTGTCACCCGCTTCTCCCGAGGCGGGACCTAGCTCCTCCCCGCCGCCCCGCAGGGCTTCCGGCGCCTTTAAGAGTCCCGGCTCTTCGGGGGTGTGGCTCCCGCCGCCGCCGCCATGGCCTCGCAGCTGCTGGAGGACAGGCTGACCTGCGCCATCTGCCTGGGGCTCTACCAGGACCCGGTGACGCTGCCCTGCGGCCACAACTTCTGCCGGGCCTGCGTCCGGGACTGGTGGAGGCGCTGCGACCAGGAGTGCCCCGCGTGCCGCGAGCCCGTCCCCGGCCGCGCCGAGCTGCGCCGCAACGTCGCGCTCAGCGACGTGCTCGAGGTGGTGCGCGCCGAGCCCGCCCCGGGCGCCGGCCCCGACCCCCGCCCGGACCCCGGCGCGCGCTGCCCCCGGCACGGGCGGCCGCTCGAGCTCTTCTGCCGCACCGACGGCCGCTGCGTGTGCAGCGCGTGCACCGTGGGCGAGTGTCGCCACCACGAGCGGGCGCTGCTGGACGCTGAGCGCCGGGAGCGCGAGGTGACTCGCCGGGGTGCCCCGCTCTGCTCCCCCGCGCGCGGGCAGCCTCAGCCGGAGGCGGCTTCGGGGTACTTCTCTTCCAAGGTGGTGGTGCTCAGGCAACAGATGCTTGGAAGAGAGGCTTCGGAGCGCGGGCAGGGAGGCCAGGGTGAGGTTAGGGTGATAGCTGCGGTGGAGCGAGGCCGGGAGCTCTGCGGGTGAGGGGTGGAGCCCAGAGCCCGCGTGCTGGACGGCAGCCCCCGCGACTGCCCAGGTCGCGGAGTAAGGCCCGGGCGATGCTGCTGTTGGTGGCACGAAGACTGAGCGCTAAGCAGGAGAGTTTGCAGTGGGCCAGCAGATGACAGCAACAAAGGGGGCGGGGGGGGGGGGCAGGTGGTACAACCCGAAGGCACGTGCTCAGTGGAGACTGGGAGGGGAAGTGATGGGGGGGCGGGGATTGTCCTCTGGGAAGAGTCAGATGAACTGGGACAGTACAGGGGCCTGGACAAAGGCGGAGCATTGGACTTAGGAAGATGTGATGACTTTGGCCAAACTATCAGCTTCGCCCACCCGTTTACTCGTCTGGAAGTGGGGTTAACACCCGTCCTTACCTTGGAGTGTTGCTGGGAGGAAAGGAAGCAAGGCAGGCTCTTGGCCAGGTGCAGGGACCCGAATCCTGGGAGCGGGAGTTTTTCCTGCTCCAGGAGACTACATTTTGATCCAGAAGGGGCACAACCAAATAGGAGTGCCCTCTTCTCATGCCCAAAGCTGGGGCTCAGCACTGTCCCGGCATTTGGAAGAGCCTATCTTGTGTGTGCGCTGCACTGCCTACTCATCAAACAGCTCTGGAGCTCTGGACCATCACCCCTTCCCTGAAAAGCGAAGGATTGCTCCCATTTATTGTCTAGGGGTATCGGGGAGTTACAGCCCAGAGAGAGTGGGTGCTTTGCCCCAAGTTGCTCAGACTGCAAGAGGGACTGGAAGTCAGGTCTCCAGCCCAAGGCTTCCACTCTGCACATGCATAGCCCTGTTCCAGGTGGGGAAGGGGCTTTGTCTAGGCCTCCCTGGGACTGACCCGCATCTTTTGGGGCGCAGACCTAGGCTGGTGCTCTGTGTACTGGCCCACTGGTCAGCCTCATCTGGGGCAGCATGAGGAGGGGGGACTTCACAACCAATCCTCGCCCCCTCTTGTCACTCATCCCCTGTCCCCTGGTGGACAACACAGGCTCAGCTGAGAGCCATGCTGGAGATCAACCGGCAGCAGGCCTCCCAGGCTGAGAGCCAGCTACAGGAGCTGAAGCAGCGAAGCAGCCAGATCCAGGTACCAGCCTGCCTGTCCCCTCCCACCATTTCATGTTGTTTTTCAGGCAGCCACTAGCTGGTCCCTGGGACACTGGGCAGTAGGTGTGAGCTACCTTGAAAATGCTTCCTGGCATCAGGGAGTGAGGGGCTGAACAGGGTAAAGAGGTTCCAGGGATCCTAGCTCCCCATAGCCGCACCCCTCAGCTCAGTGGGCAGCTGTGGCCCTGGCCACCCTAGGCTCCTCCTATACCCACCCAGAGCTCAGCCTGCACCCTGGCTTCTGTGGTCTCTGGCAAGTTCAGCCGCCTGCTGCAAGCCCTGGAGATGCGTCGATTCCAGGCACTGAGGGACATCGAGGTGGGCAAAACACAGGCACTGGCACAGGCCCAGGAGGAGGAACAGCGACTACAGGGCCACCTGGAGGCCATGGCTCACTTTGACCACAGGATCTGCAATCTCCTGAAGCAGTTGGATGACCGAACTTTCCTTCAGGTACCAGGGCAAAGGGCAGCAGGTTGGGGTCCAGCATGCCTGCCCCTTGCACCCAAGCTTACTGCAGCTGTTCCTGGGACTCAGGCATCACAGCACCTGGCGCCCCTGGGGCCTCTCGGGCCGCTGACCCCTCCACTGTGGAATGAAGATCAGCAGCTGGGGGGCCTGAAGGAGTTTCTGAGCCAGCTTTCTGTCGTCCTCCTGGACAAGGGGGACCCCCACGGGGCACCAGCTGAGGCTGCTGACTTGGGTCCTATAGGTAAGGCTGACCCCAGATCTCTCTACCCCTCTGGGCCCAGCTGTCCCTCCCACTAGGGGTGGGAGTGGAGTTAGGGCTCAGCTCCCCATGAGCTCCCCTCCCATCACTCCCCTAACACTGCTTTGTCCCCCAGAGGCCCCAGGTGCCCTGGCAGTGGTCCCAAGCCCGGTTTGTCCGCTGAGGAGGAAACTCTGGCAGAGTAAGGAGGCCCAGCATATGTGTGTGTACCTATATGTGCGTGAAAGTGCATTGTGCACACGTGTGGATACGTCTGTGTTTGTGTGCACTTGTGAGTATGTGTGTATGTGGCACGTGCTCTGACTATCCTGTCCATGCCCTTCCCTGGGTCTGGCCCCACCCCCCTACATGCCTGTCGCAGGGTGCACACCTCTTACACATGGAGCCAGAGTAGTGTTTAAGGGGATTCCAGGCACACAGATCTGGGATCAATCACGATTCTTCCACTACTGTCCAGTTAGTTACTTTTCTGGGCCTCAGTTTTCTCATCTGTGAAATGGGGCTAACAGAAGATTCCACTCAGAGGTTCCCGCCAGGATTGAATGCTCACTTGCAGTGAGCCAGGCAGGTTCGTGCTCCGTCGATGGAGCTTCGGTCATCATCTCTCCCCTCTGGGGACAGGAAGGTGGACATGCACAGGCACCCTGTCCACTCACCTTCAGTCTATCTTTCCCACAGATTATCGCAATCTGACCTTCGACCCAGAGAGTGCCAACCGCCACCTTTACCTGTCTCGGCAGGACCAGCAGGTAGAGCACCGGCGAGAGCCCCGGGGCCTGGCTGAGCCAGGCAGCTTCGAGCTCTGGCAGGTTCAGTGTGCCCAGAGCTTCAAGTCTGGGCGGCACTACTGGGAGGTGCACACATCTAATCACTTGGTGACACTGGGCGTTGCCTACCCGGACCTGACACGGCACAAGGTGGGGCCCTACACAGACAACATCGGCCGCGGGCCCAACTCGTGGGGGCTCTGTGTTCAGGAGGATAGCGCCCAGGCCTGGCACAATGGGGAGGTCCAGCGCCTCCCAGGGGTGCCAGGGAAACTCCTGGGCATGGACTTGGACCTGGCCTCTGGTTGCCTTACCTTCTACAGCCTGGAGCCCAAGACCCAGCGCCTGCACACCTTCCATTCCATCTTCACCCGGCCCCTCTACCCTGTCTTCTGGCTCCTGGAGGGTAGGACACTGACCCTATGCCATCGACCTGGGGCCAAGCTCCCTTCAGGGCTCCAGGAAGAGGCCTCAGGGCTCAGCTGAGTAAGGCACAGGATGGAACTCCAGGCTGGGAGCAGGTGCCACCATCCTGTGTGCCCAAGAGTTGCCCCAGCTCCTGGCCTGGGGACCCAAGGTCACAGCTATAATGGGACCAGCTGTTGGCCAGCAGACTGACTTGGGACCAGGTTGGGCCACTTGAGGGGATGGGGGGGACCCGCCCAAACTGAAGTTTACTTTTCTAGCCTCTTTGAAGGAGCTGGGACTACGAATGGAGTAAAATGGGAGGCCCCTGCCCCAGGCAGAGCCCAGTTCTAGAGCCCAGTTATAACTATATATATCCAAGATGAATATTTTTGAGCAGGGAGCTTTGTACAAGCCATATTTATTTCTTTGTATGTACATGAGCTAAAGTGGAATTGCTCAACAGAAAAACAGTGAGCATTTGAAGATTTTATTTTCATACAAAAGACCAAAATGAAGCCCCCTTGAGTCAAGTCACTTCTCTCTGCCCACTGTCCCCACATCACATCAGCAGAGTTGTGGCTGCGCCTCGGCCGTCATCCCTACCCCACGTGGGGATTATGTGCACTGAGACACATTAGTGCCAGCACAGCGCTAGGTCCTTCTGCTTGGGAACATGCTTCCATAAACATCCCTGCACATGTCTTTGCTTGTGTTTCTGGCTGTGGGGCTGCTGGGTCATAGGACAGCTGTGACTTTGTTACTGGAACCGTCCCACTTCTTGATCTGGGTGGTGATTACAAGGGTGTTTGCTGTATTTTATTTTTTAAATACGTCTTTATTGATTTCAGAGATAGGAAGTGAAAGAGAGGGACAGAAACAATGATGAGAGAGTCATTGATCGGCTGCCTCCTGCACACCCCCCGCTGGGGATCGAGCCCAGAGCCCGGGTGTGTGCCCTGACTGGGAATGGAACCATGATCTCCTGGTTCATAGGTCATTGCTAAACCGCTGAGCCACGCTGGCCAGGCAAGGGTGTTTGCTTTATAACTTCTTATACTGTACATATAGGTTTTATATACTCGTGTAAATATTTCACAATTAAAGTTTTCTTAGGCCCTGGCTGGGTAGCTCAGTTGGTTAGAGCGTTATGCCAAGGTTCTGGGTTCTGTCTCCGGTCAGGGCACATACAAAAATCAACCAATGAATGCATAAATGAGTGGAGCAGCAAATTGGTGTTTCTCTCCCCCTCTCTCTCTTGTTCTTAAAAAGAAGTTTTTCTAGAAGATAACATGTGCAAAAACACATACTCCAAAAAATACAAAATAATTTTTTATTTGTTAGAAATGTATCTCCCTCCCACATTGATATCTGGCCTTGGTCACTGCGATGGTTGCAGACCCCATCTTGTGGCCTTGGTCCTCAGCGGCGCGGCTCCCTGGTGAAGGACAAGGTCAGGCCTCTGACTGGTGCAGCCTGCGCAAGGAGCTCCCAATAAGATCCCTAAGGTGGGGAGTTCCCCAAACTCGGAAAGGGGGGTTTCTAACACTGGGCAGCCTGACAGAGTAACAGAGCAGGCAGGACCTCAGTGAACCGCCAAGTGGAGGCCCCGCGGGGTAGGAAGCAGGACTGGGCTGGCCACACGGCCATCACTGCTGGCTGCCTCAGTGCAGATTCCAGCCATACCCTCCTGACCCCAACGCCCCAACACACGTGTCCAACGGGCTGAGCCCACACTCTGGAAGGGACAGAGAAAAGAAGACTGGCTCCGTTTCTATGCCCACGGTAGGAAGCGTTTGGGGCCATTTATTCTATGAATTTACTTTTTTATCAGCTTGTTGGGCCTTTCCACATTGTCCTGTGGGAGTGTTCTGTATCGTGACTATTAACCTTTATGTCGTTGATGGGATGCTACTGTCATTTCTATAGTGTGCAGTAGAACAGTGCTTCTCCAGGTGTGGGGACAAACATTTACAAATCTCTCAGAAAGCTCCTTCAAATTCAATTCGCTCAGTCCACCTGATTCTGACAGGAAAGTGCATTGGTGTAGGGGGAAAGGAAGCATGGACTTCAGGGTGTAGCGTGAATAGCCAGTGGATGTTTCCAGCATTTCTACCCCACTGCTCACCATTTCTGGGCCTCTGTGTGGCAGAGTCGGGAGGGTGGACACACACACAGACCAAGGGCAGGGCGGGGCAGGAGAGATTTTTACAAGACAGGGACCCTTACCACACAGGCTATATTGTCAATATTGTAATAACTATGTATGGTACCAAGGGGGAGCTGGAAATATAAGGGGGAACACTTTGTAAAGTATATGATCGTCTAGCCACTATGCTGTGCACCTGAAATTAATACAAAATTTTTTTAAAAATAAAAAAAATAAATAAAAGGCAGAGGCTTAGGGGCCAATGGATTTGGAGGGAGTTGGGTTGGAGGGCAGAGAAGTAAGGGGTAGAGAGGAGGCCACTCTCTTCCAGGCAGGACGTGAAGGAAGGGAGCAGCACAGCAACTGGGGGAAACATGGCTTCAAATAACAGAGGACTGGAAGCTAGAAGACAGTGGAGCCAGGCCTTTGAGATTCAGAGAGGAAGGATTTCCATTCAAGAATCTCATACCCAGCCAAACTGTCAATCAAGGATGAAGCCTGAACAAAGACCTTTGCAGGCACTTCCACATCTAGTCTCAGGAAGTTCCCAGGGGACTTTTCAAAAGTAAAGAAGTAAATCAGTGAAGGGAAGGGAAGACCTGGGACCCAAACAATGGAATTCAACATGAAAGATAAGTAAATAAGAATCGAAATTTCCAGAAATCCGAGCGTAGCATCCACACAGAGGCTCAGGGCTCATGAGTGTTTGCTTTAGAGATGTGGAGGTAACTGCTGAAGGAAACTGGCTGGCTGTGGGAGCAAGAATCTGGAGTATGTGGGGCACAGGACTAACAGTTTTTATCGTTATAAGCCTCATTAAATTGTTTATTTTTTAAGTACTCTAAATACATTATTTGAAATAAATACAAATCCAGTTTTTAAAAATTACATCAAAAGCATAACAAAAAAGAACGTGGATTGGATCCCATTGCAGTTTCTTTAAAAGATGCAAGCAGGGCTAGGATGGCTTGTTAATTATTCTCGTTGGCTGAGCTGCTTTGGCTTGGTTCATTTTTGCTTCTGTTCAACTTCTTTTATTTTTTTAAGCAGTACTGCTGCCAGAGGTTGCAGGTGAGGTTTAGGATTATTTTCAGCTTGCACCTTGTGGGTTTAAATTCCTCCTCTGCAGGACTAGTTATGTGGCCTGAGGCAAGATATGGAGCCTGTCGGAATTCCATTTCTCATCCTTCACAACAGTCCTTGTAAGGGGAGAGGGAGATACGGGCGTGACTGTGCTCCAGCGGAGCTCAAAGTGCCAGTTACCATTTCCCCTTAAGAGCGAATTCTTTTAAAAAGGAAGGAGTATACTGGGCAAACAACTTTAAAGCTATGATAATGCAAATGAAATACCGAAATGCCACCACCCTGACAAATCATATCTCCATGCCTTCCTGCGGGAAAGGAGCACATCTTCCTGAACAGGCTGCAGGGTGGGGAGCGGAGGGCCAGCTGGAACTCACCCGAGCACCCCCAACCTGAGAGGCACCCTCTCCCCCTCCAAAATCAGGTAGGTCTGTGGTCTCAGCAAGCCCCGGCTGCCAAGCCACGGAGCAGGGTGGCACTGATGCCTGAGCCTCTGAACCGTTCCTGGTCTTGGCAAACAAGGGCCAGTCATGATGAAGGGTCCCCTGTGGAAAGCAACTTATGAAACTCATTACCGCCTTCCTGCCAAACCGGGCACACCCAGGCCGGCTCCCTCTGCTATTCCTCCTGCCCCGAAGACCTTTTCCCGCCTTAGTTTCTGCACGCCGGAGTCCTAGCAGGCAGTCGGTGAAGACCCAGCTCAAAGGTCACTTCCTCCGTGATGCCCCTTCCTTTATCATGAATCTCCCAAGCAGGAGTGGATAGCACCTCTCTTGCAATGTTTAATAGATCTTAGTTTTCTTTCCTCCTATCAGGGAAGATGTCAGGAGGCTCCGCATAGCATATTTCTAAATTAAATACTCTTAACCTAGGGTCTTGGGGGGAAAGTCTATATTTCATTGTCCTCTAGCTGAAATTCAGCATTTCTTTGTTATAAATGGAGAGAACACACCACAAAGCTATTAGCAATACCTGTGACTTGTCACCAATAAAAATTACAGGCATTTTCATAGCATGTTACAGTGGTGACAGAGAACTCGGAATATCATTTATGTTCATCACTGTTTCAAAAATAAGTAACTGCTAGGCCTCCATCAGATCTTGTTATTTATTGTGTGAAAGATACACATATATAATTTTATCACAAATTTGTTTTCTTAATCTTTTGTACCTGTATTTCAATGTAATCAGTTTCCATGGAATCCTAACCATTTTACTTTGTGCATTTAAAAGCACTGCTTTGAAAAGGGCTCTGTAGGCTGCACCAGGCTCGGAGAGGGGCCTAGGCATGCAGAGAAAGGTGAAACCCCAGTTCTAGACAGATCACCCCTCTTACCCCTTTATTCCTCCCACTTTAGGGTCTCATCAGCAGGAGGTTTGCAGACCTTGGGGTAGGCAGATTTGCCTCAATTATTCTATATTTTAAAAGTAAACTTTTAGCATATATATATATAATCTATAATTTTATTACAAAACCATTTTTTGGCATTAGTTGGAGCATAGTTATATATTTAAAGAAAAGTTGTGAAGATAATTCAGAATTCCCGTATATCTCACTCCCAATTTCCCCTTTTGTTAACATCTTACACGGCTATGGCACATCTGTCACAGTTAAAGAGCTAATATGGATACATTCTCAATTATATTCCACAATTTATTCAAACTTCCTTACTTTTCCCAATAATGTCCCTTTGCAGGAGCCCATCCAGGGTACATATCATATTTAGTTGTCGCGCCTCCGTAGTCTTCTCTTGGCTGTGACAGTTTCTAGGCCTTCGCTTGTCTTCGATGACCTTGACAGTGTCCAGGGGTGCTGGTCAGGTAGGTATATTGTAGACTTTTCGTCAGTTGGGATTTGTCTGATGTTTTAATCATGATTGGAATGGGGGTGTGGGCTTTTGGGGAGGACGACCACCTCCCATTATGGACAAGACTTCTCACTGCTGATGTTGAACTGACTTGATCCCCTGGCTGGGGTAGAGTTGGTCAGGTCTCCGCTGTGAAGTTTCCATGCACAGGCCCCGCTTGCGGTGTGGGAAGTTATGTGCCACCTCGGAGCATCTACAAAAATTATTTGGAATTCTCCTGAATAGGAAATCTGTCTTACCCCCCCCCCCCCCCCGTTATTTATTTATGCAGTCATTTATATCAGCATGGACACACGGATGTTTCTTTTACACTTTGGGTTATAATCCAGTGTTCCTCGAGCTATTTTGCGGCCATTCTATTTTTGTAAACTTAACATTATTAAAGTATAACTTACAATAAAATGCACCATTTTAAGTGGATAGTAAGATGAGTCTTAACAACTTCCTCCACTCGGGGAACCCCCGGCCCCCAGCCCCAGGGACACCACAGGTGCCCAGGCATGTCCATGGACGGGAACTGAATTCCTCATTCCTTGGAGGATGACATCAACTTCCCATTTCAGGTTTAGAAAAGTCCAGATTCCCCACGGGAGGGTGAATAGAGCCACTAAAGGACAAAAACGCGCGCTCATCCCCAGTTATGTTCTCTGCAGTCAGCAGCTCATGCACTTTGCTCACGGTGCAGAGAAGGGGCCTGGAAGACGAAGGTGCTGGCGCAACACAGTGGCCGTGCTGGGGAGGCCGGGGGTAACGGGGGGTGAGCTCCCCAGCGTCCTTCCATCGTGTTCCCCTCCTCCGCTCTCTGGGGTCTCCCGCACACCGTGCAGCAGCGCCCTGCGCTCGGACTCGCGGGTCCAGGAGGGGCCATGGCCCAGGAGCCCCTGGGAGCCAGGCGGGGCCCAGGGCCGCCCCGCGCCCTCAGAAACCCGCCAGCGGGCCCGCGGCTCTGGGGGGCGGTCCGAGCTGGGGACGGGCGGGGGCGGGACCCTTGGCTTCAGTCCCGGGGGGCGGTGCCCGGGCGCGAGCGCTCGGGTCCCTCCCAGGCGGGAGCAGAACAGGCGGTGCCCGGGCGGCCGCGGAGCCATGGACGGTAGCGGGCCCTTCAGCTGCCCCATCTGCCTGGAGCCGCTGCGGGAGCCGGTGACGCTGCCCTGCGGCCACAACTTCTGCCTCGCCTGCCTGGACACGCTCTGGCCGCACCGCGGCGCCGGTGGAGCCGGCGCCCCCGGAGGCGCGGCCCGCTGCCCGCTGTGCCAGGAGCCCTTCCCCGACGGCCTGCAGCTCCGAAAGAACCACACGCTGTCCGAGCTGCTGCAGCTCCGCCAGGGCTCGGGCCCCGGGCCCGGGCCCGGCCCGGCCTCGGCCCCGGAGCCCGCCGCCCCCAGCGCGCCGCCCAGCGCCCCGGAGCCGTCGGCCCCCTGCGCCCCCGAGCCATGGACGGCGGGCGAAGAGCCTGTGCGCTGCGACGCGTGCCCCGAGGGCGCCGCCCTGCCCGCCGCGCTCTCCTGCCTCTCCTGCCTCGCCTCCTTCTGCCCCGCGCACCTGGGCCCGCACGAGCGCAGCCCCGCGTTACGCGGACACCGCCTGGTGCCGCCGCTGCGCCGGCTGGAGGAGAGCCTGTGCCCGCGCCACCTGCGGCCGCTCGAGCGCTACTGCCGCGCGGAGCGCGCGTGCCTGTGCGAGGCCTGCGCCGCCCAGGAGCACCGCGGCCACGAGCTCGTGCCGCTGGAGCAGGAGCGCGCGCTGCAGGAGGTGGGGCACGGGCACCGCCGAGGGTCGTGGTCGCGCCGCTCCCCACCCCGTGCTTCCCGGGTGGTTCATTTCCTCCGGTGAACTGAGGATCTTTGCTGTCCCTTCCAGCCCTGACAATGTCATCCGCTCGTGGGGATGGGGGGACCCTGGGAGAACGCCAAAAGGACGCGGAGGGCGGACAGGGGGCCTGAAGCCCCGGCGGGGATCTTGGGGGGTCTAAGGCAGGAGGGAATCTGGGTGGGGGCGGGGGGCTGGGGTCCTGGGCCTCTGATGAGCCGGCGGAGCTCACGCGGGTCCCCGCTCAGATTTGCCCGGGGCTGAGGCCGAGGCTTTAGATGGGTGTGGCAAGGGCAGGAGTGTGGCGAACTGTCCAGGGGCCGGTGGTGGGAGCGTGTGCGCCTAGTCGGTCCTGCTTCCTCCGCCCCAAGTTTCCTTTGGCCTCCAGCCCGGTCTTGGCGCCTTGGCCTTGGGATTTTCCGTCTCTCCAGCCTGGAACCGTGACTCATAAGATCCGGGGGATTTGCCCGGAATCCCCATTTTTAAGGCCTGGATTGGGGACATAGAGTCTTTGGGGACAGGGGTCCCCAGGACAGCTGAATGCCCTCTTATGCAGCCCCCGTATCCCCATTCTCTGCCTCTTCCCCACTGAAGGAAGTTCTCAAGTGAATGTGAGTGACATTGAGGACCATGGATGGCCTTGTGCTTGCCCACTGGTCAGAGAGGGGAGGCAGGCAATGTGCGGCCAGCTGGTGCTCTCCCTGAGCATGTGGGAATGGCAGTGGCCTGGGCTTGAGGCACCTCTGGCATATTGTGGGACATCGTGGCCACTCCCAGTCCTACCTATGCACAGATACCACTCCCACGTCTCCCCTGTCCTGCCCCTTGGTGAGACCTGACCCCGGTGCACGGCTGAGGCCTCTGCAGACTCCATACTCAGGAAGGATGTCGTCCACAGGCCGAGCAGCCCAAAGTGCTGAGTGCGGTGGAGGACCGCATGGATGAGCTGGGTGCCAGCATTGCACAGTCCCGGCGGACGGTGGCCCTCAT
Source organism: Miniopterus schreibersii (assembly GCF_964146895.1). NCBI lineage: Eukaryota > Metazoa > Chordata > Mammalia > Chiroptera > Miniopteridae > Miniopterus > Miniopterus schreibersii. Next base: position 3,310,482 of record NC_138116.1, read on the forward strand.
CAAGGTCAGACCCGACCCGAACCCCGTCCCCTCCTGCGGTAGGCTCCTGACATTGTGAGTTCACTGCGTGATCTAGTCCATTCCAAAGAAACCTGTGCTCAGGGCATTGCCCAGTCCCCCTGAGCACAAGTGTCCCCCCAGACCTGGCAGAGACCCAGGGCAGCTCCAGCTGGTCTTTCTGTGCCCCCTCCAAGAGGGGGCGGTAGTGGGGTCTGGGAAGGAGGGGGCCCAAACAGCAATTTCTTCGCCCTCACCACTGCTCCCACTGCTGTCCTGTGCAGAGTGCAGCTGTGGCCGAGCGGGAGAGGGTGAGCCGGCTGTTTGCAGAGGCTTCGGCCACCCTGCAGGGATTCCAGAAGGAGGTGCTGGGCTTCATTGAAGAGGGTGAGGCCACCATGCTGGGCCGCTCGCAGAGCGACCTTCAGCGGCAGGAGGAGCAGCGCAGCCGGCTGAGCCGGGCCCGCCACAACCTCAGTCAGGTCCCTGAGGCCGACTCAGTCAGCTTCCTGCAGGTGAGCGCAGCTCTTTGGACCAGAGAGGGCGAGGGCGGGGGGGCAGAGAGAGGACAAGGCAGTGGGTGCCCTAGGCTTCAGGGCTGTGCTAGCTGTCTCACCCCAGCTGGGAGGAACTATGGCCAGCAGGGCCTTGATGGGCATTTATCTGGCACAGGAACTCCTGGCACTCAGGCTGGCCCTGGAGGAGGGGTGCGGCCCTGGGCCTGGTCCCCCGAGGGAGCTCAGCTTCACTAAGTCGTCCCAGGCTGTGAAGGCAGTGAGAGATGTGGTGACTGCGGCCTGCGCCAGCCAGTGGAAGCAGCTGCTAGGGCTGAGCAATGATGAGGCTGGGCTGCAGAAGCTCAGCACGGAAGGTGGGTGCCCCCTCCAAGTGACTCACTGTTCCCCAGTCTTCTCTCCCAGGTCCTCAGGCCTGCTGCCCATTCAGGACTACAGGATGGAAACTGTGCCTGTTGCAGGGTGGGACCCAAATCCTGCCTGTAACCAGAGCCACCACCCTGTAATGACCAGTCAGCCACTTTGGCCATAGCCTACAGGGCACCCTTTAACTTCAGAGGGGCTGGGATCCCAGGGCAAATGGAGCAGGGGGCAGAACCCGAGTACCAGGCATGCATGTGAACACAGGGTGCCCTATTTGGTTAGTGTGCCTGTCCCAGGAGGCTTGGGATGCTGGGAGGAACTGGGGAGAAGAGGGAATTGGGGTCACAGCTCTGGAAGGGGCACTTTGCATAGCAGTCTTGGGTAGCTGGCGAGAGCCCCTCCCCACTGTCTTCTCTCTGCAGCCGATGCCGAGTCCCAGGACCCAGATAACAGCAACCACCTGGACAGCGAGGCACCCAGGGATTACTTCCTCAAGTGTGAGTAGAAGCTGGACTCTGCCTTCCTTTCACACTGGGCCCTCTGATGGCGGCGGGGCTGGGCCCTGGCACAGGAGCGCTTGGGTTCCCCTCCCTCATTCATGGGGTGAACTAGGTCAGCTCATGGGGGACTCTCCAGCAGGGCTTAGTGCTGGCCGCAAAGATGGGGTGAGGTGGGCACCTAGGGGATGGGTCGTGCACTCTGAGCCTGGTCCTGAACCCTACGTCTCTCTCCCGTCCATGGGAGCAGTCGCCTACATCGTGGACCTGGACAGTGACACAGCAGACAAGTTCCTGCAGCTGTTTGGGACCAAAGGTGTGAAGAGGGTGCTGTGTCCCATCAACTACCCTGAGTCACCCGCCCGCTTCACTCACTGCGAGCAGGTGCTGGGTGAAGGTGCCCTGGACAGGGGCACCTACTACTGGGAGGTGGAGATCATTGAGGGCTGGGTCAGCGTGGGGGTCATGTCCGAAGACTTTTCCCCACACGAACCCTACGACCGGGGCCGGCTTGGCCGCAATGCCCACTCCTGCTGCCTACAGTGGAATGGACGCAGCTTCTCCGTCTGGTTCCATGGGCAGGAGGCACCCCTGCCTCACCCCTTCTCGCCCACAGTCGGGGTCTGCCTGGAATATGCCGACCAAGCCCTGGCCTTCTACACCGTGCGGGATGGCAAGATGAGCCTTCTGCGGAGGCTGAAGGCCACCCGGACCCGCCGGGCTGGCCCCTCGGCCTCCCCCATTGACCCCTTCCAGAGCCACCTGGACAGCCACTTTTGGGGGCTCTTCCGGAGCAGGCTGAAGCCCGCCTTCTTCCTGGAGAGTGTGGATGCCCATCTGCAGATCGGGCCCCTCAAGAAGTCCTGCATATCTGTGCTGAAGAGGAGGTGATGCAGGGGGGCCAGGGGTCACTGCTGCAGCCTCAGCTCCTGGCCCGCCTGCATCTCTGCAGCCCCGGCTTGCCCCACAGAAGGCGCCAGCCTCGGAGTCCCACGCATCCTCAGCAGCCTCGTTTCTAGGGCCTCCACCTTCCGTACACTTGGCCTCCCGCCTCGCAGGGAGGAGGCTCCCCAGACCCTTTCAAGTGCCTCTCAGACCCTCCCCCCTGCAGGCCTGGTTTCTACCAGAGAAAACCACAGCTGGGACAGATCATGCTACCCCAAGCCCTCCTTTTCCAGGGCCTAGGACAGTGCCTGGCACACAGTAGGTGCTCAATAAACTTTTGTTGAATGAATGACTCCCTTTTCTATCTTCTCCACCCATCAAGAATTCCCAGTATTTCTCATCTTTCAAGAACTGGCTTGAGAGGCAGGAGAAGCGACCGGAGCCCCTGGTCCCAGGATTCCTGCTAGGAGGGAGAGCCCTGGCCCGGGAAGGGGGCGCTGAACCAGGGTGCCTGCCCTTTGGGGCAACCTTACCCCCTGGTTCTGGACAGGGGCAGCTAGAGAGGTCTTCTGTGGGGGTCGGCCCACAGTCATGGTGGCTGCCTGACTGTTTGCTCTGGACGGCCTGCTACCCATCAGCTATTTTCATCCTGAATGCCCACCCTGGACCTAATTTACGGTATTTGCACCCAGGATTAAATGCAGGCATCACACCCCGAGAACAGGGCACGGCTCCTGGGTGGGGGCAAGAAAGTTTGAGACCTAGACTTTCTTTCACTCACACACCTTCTCAGTTCACGGAGGATGTGACTGAGCTGACCCTGGGGTGTGGCTGGAGCCGAGAACATCTACAATAAAGGGACCTGTGTCCTCCTCTGGAATCTGCCTCATTTCTCTGCACTTAGCTGTGCAGCTGGGACAGTGCTCAGCCCCAGCTGGGAAGACCCTGCCCTGTACCCCAGCAGGGCCTTTGCTTCTCTCCCTGGAAGGCCCGGTGCCCCATGCTGCCTCCAAACCCCCCATCATGGCCTGGGACGCCCCAATTCTGCTTTCAAAGGGGAAGCTTGCTCCCTGAGGCTGCTGGGTGTGTTTCCAGGCCAGCCCCCTCCTCCCTCAGTTCTTTGTGGCCCAGGGGCACCCTAGGGAAGGCCTGGCAGGGAGGGCCAAGGCAGACAGGGGCCACTCTGCACCCGGCCCAGGTCAGGCTGGACAATGGGTGAGTTATGCACCCAGACAGCAAGGCCATACAAGTCCTGCCCTGGCTGCCTTAGCTGCTAAAAATAGCCCCTCCTGCCCAGCCCTGCCTCAGCCCCTGCAGCCAGGATGTTGTTTTTCTGGGCAGGGCCTCCTTGCTCATGGTGCTTTGTGTTCAAAACACCGTTCCCTTGGCAGCTGAGGGCCTCAGCTCACCCAGGCTGCTCTGTGGCTGTCAGGACCGGAACCCGTGGGGGCTTCCTAGAGTCCCCTCACCTGCTGTGAGCCTCCCACCTTTCAGCTTGAAAAAAGAGAAACATTAAAAAGAAAAAATGTTAGAAACCCCCCCATCTAGTCCAAACCTTGTATCACTACTATTTCCATATGAAGAAACTGAGGCACAGAGACATGCAAGAGCTGCCCAAGGCTACCCAGTCCAGGACACTTGCTCCATGCTCCATGCTTAGGTGTGTCCCGTGCTTAGAAATGTCTAAACACACACACACACCGACACACATACACACACACAAGCTAGCACGAACATACCCTTTCCCAGGGTTGCAGTAGCTTGTGTAAGAGCTGCCCTGGGCCTGGTCCAGTTTCCAAGGCCACCGAGCCCTGGGCAGAGCTGCCCCAGGATCTGCCCTCCCTGAAGCTGCCTCCTGCCCCACCCTCACCCCTCCAGTCCCAGACAATGGTGGAGAGTGTGAAGGGCCTTCTGAGGCTGTGGCTATTAGCTGAGTCGGGCTCCTTTGGGCCAGGCAGGGAGCCAACCTCCACTTGAGCTTTGTTTCCGTGGGAAAATGAGCTCCGGAATTCCAAACAACAGACCAAGCAATGGACTCGAGCATCGCTCTCTCCTGGCAGCGGCCGGCTGCTGGGTCCTGCACCCCTGACGGCTCCCAGCCCCTCCCCACACTCCAAGAGGAGAGGCAGACCCTCTTCCCCCTTCTCCTCCGGTCCTCCGTGCCCTCCCAGGGAACACTCACTGAAGAGCCTTCCCTGCCCTCCCCTCCTCCCTGGCCCAGGACCAGGCGAGACCCAGACTGTGGCCAAGGCCGAGGGCTGTCCAGGAAGATGGGCTGAACAGGGAGGGGCCGAGGTCTGCGGAGGCCCCGCTGGGCTGCGCTGGATTTTCCCCCAGGCAGGAAAATAGCATTTAGCTGCAGGGTCTGTGTCGCCTCCAGCCCCACACCCAACACACACATTCCCCTTTGATGCCGATGTTCAAAACCTGGACCAGGTCACTCCCTTTCTGCACAGCCATCTTCTGGAAGATGCATAAGAATGGCTGGAGGCCCTGGGGGGTCCTCGTTGGCCTCACCGGCTGAAGCCTCAGTCTGTTTCCCCAGGGCCCTCAGACCCGGGGCTGGGATGGAGCTCACACCGGGCTCAGAGGCGAGGCACCCAGGAGGCAGGAAATGCGCTCTGAGGCCCTGTACTTCATCTTCAAGTGACAAATTCCGCATCGTAATCCATATCTCTTATTCTGCTTTATGACAAAAAATGATGCTGCAGAATGGATTTGTGCGTGAGTCCCGCAGTCAGAAAGTCTTGGCTAAATATTCCGCTTTAGCCATTTCCCAGCTGTGGGCCCTCGGGCCCGGCCTTAGCCTCAGTTTCCTCACTTGAAACAGGGGGATGAATAGAACCGCGTTATTTGAGAATTAAATGAGATCGTTTCAGCAAAGCGTTTGGCACATTGTCATTCCTCAAATAACTGAGTAAAATGGATACTCTTGGAAGATTTCTCAGTCCTCGGGGTGAGTGGGGCTCCCTGACCTGGTCTCCACGAGCTAAGATGAGCGCAGCCTAGGTTCGCCCCGCCGCTAGCACTGGAAACTTTCGCGTAGTCATTCCACGGCGTTTATTCAGTGCGGGACCCGCGCTCGGGGCCCTGCCCTCCGAGGGGCCACGCGAGCGGCTGGGGGATCCCTGCAGCTGGGATAAGTGTTGTGAAAGGAAAGAGCCACTCCACCTCTGGGGACACACCCACGAGAGCTGAAGAGACGTGCACACCCACGTTCGGAGCAGCACTAGTCACAGTCGCCAAAGGGTGGGAGCAGCCCAGCGCCCACTGACAGATGGCGGGTAAGCAAAATGCGGCCTCGCCGTCCAACGGATTGCTACCCAGCCCTAACGAGGAAGGAAATTCTGGCACGAAGCACCACGGGGTGAGCCTTGAAGACACGCTACGCAAAATAAGGCAGGTGCAAAAGGAGGAATCTTCCATCGCCCCTCTTCTCTGAGGCCCCTAGAACGGGCAGGCTGATGAGAACAGACGGTAGGAGGGTGGTTACCAGGGAGAGGGGAGGTCAGGGTTTCTCAGGGACGGAGCTTCAGTTTGGGCGAATGAAGGTCTGGAGATGATGGTGGTGTTTGCGCAACAATGGGAACGTGCTTCATGCCACCGATCTGTCCACTGGGGGGTGCAGAGCGGCCTCCCCGAAATGTGCCAGTGTGGCATCTCGACTACTTTGAGCTAAGGAGACTTGTTTAGCTTCCTCGGATATTTTAGTTACTTTTCCACAATTACTACTCTTCGTTCAACCTAATATATAAACACTGAGGTCTACCCGATTTTTAGGTCTTTATTTTCCTGTGAAGGCTCCCACGTACCTGGAAAAAGTAAAATAAAATGTGTATGTTTTCTTCCTGTTAATCTGTTTTATGTCCACTTAATTCTCAGTCCCAGCTGGAGATACTAAGAAAATAGAGGAGAACTTTTGCCTCCCCTACAAAACAAAACAAAACAAAACACAAAATCCCAGAGACGGGGGGGGGGGGGGGGGAGGCAAAAGACCTTGGCTGTGAGAAGGAGCGCTAATGGGACTGGGGGAGGGACACTTCCAGGGAGGACCTCCCCGAAGGACAGCCGAGGGCTGAAAGACCAGGAGGAGCTATAGCAAGAAAGAAAGGGTGGGCCTGGGCTCCCACTGGGCCAGAGCACTCAGGGGGCCAGCCTGTAGGAAGACCAGGGGGAGGCGTGAGGTAGGCAGGCCCGTTCTGGGGGCACAGCGCCCGCTCAGGATTCTGGACTTCTCCTGGGAGCAATGGGACTCCATGGGGGGAGTTTCACATGGGGAAGCAATACAACCAGATGGGAAAGTGCAAAGTCACTGTCATTTAGGTGAGAAATGGGTTTAAGGAAAGAGAAAGGAGGGTGAGAGGGACTGAGGCTCCCCCACCTGGCACCGTTCCAGGGAGATGGAGAAGGCGCACCCCAAGCCCTCGGAAGGGGGACCCAGAAATAGCAGGGAGGGGCCCAGAACCCCAGAGCCTCTCCTGGTCCCTCCTTCCATGCGGGTCTTCCGGGCGTGGCTCCTCAGTGCTGGACACCCTGGAGGTGACGCCTGCGTCTTCCTGGCTCCTGGGGTTCGGCGGGGGGAGTGGGGGGACACAGAAGTGGGCCGGGACAGCAGGCCTGTGCAAACACTCCCGCAGCAGGAACCGCTCAGGACAGGCCTCGCAGCTATGTCTGGGGAAGTCGAACTTGAGGAGCACTGAGGTCTGGACCGGGAACCTCAGGGTGGGGCTCATCTCCGCCAGCCAGAAACAGCCCGCGGGCCCTGGCTCTGGCTGCTGAGAGGCCAGGAACTTGTGTTACCGAAATGCCCAGGGCCAGAACAACCCGCCCCAAAATAGCTCACTTCCACATCACCAGGGCTCCCGGCAGCTGCCACTCTGACCACTGACTGAGGGGGAGTGTGTGGGGGGGAAGCGGTGTATTGAACACGAATTTGTTCCATAGCCCTCAGGTGTCAGAAATGTTAATTTTGGTATTTTTCCTAAATCAAAATTTATTGTGAGCTGCCCTTTGTCAAGAGGGTAAGAAACTGGTCCTCAGGCATCTCGGTGGGGGCGGCGGTGTCTTCACCTCAGCAGAGCTATCGTCTGGGGTTCACGCGGAGCCCCGGGATAGGAGAGCTTCTCCTCGGGGTAGAAACCCCTGTCCCCTGGGGCAGCTGCTGCGATGTCCCTCGTCCAAGCCCAAGCGGTCCTCGCATGGCGGGCCCCCTCCTCCCCTGGGCCCAACAAGGTTTGGGGCAAAGCACCAAACTGTTGTCCTTCTGCTCCAAACTCACCGTAGTCCTCGGCTGGGGCTGTCATAACAAAGTGCCACAAACCAGGTGGCTTAAACCACGGCTATTCACTGTCTTACAGCCTGGAGGCCAGGGGTCCGAGACCGAGGTGCCGGCCACACTGGTTCCGTCCGAGGCTGAGGGGAGACGGCCCGGCCTCCCCAGCCTCCGGCAGTTTGCCGACGGTACCTGGCAACCCCGGCCGTAGCGCTCCGCTTTCGACGTCACACGGTGCCCTTCCTTGTGTCTCCGTGGCCAAATTTCTCCTTTTCAGGAGGACACCAGACAGATTGGCTCAGGGCCCACCCTAATTATCTCGTCTCATCTCAGCTAATTAGGTCCGCTACAACCCGGCTTCCGAATAAGGCCGCATTCCGAGGTGCTGGGGTTGGGATTTCAACATATGAACCCGGGGGAGAGGGGAACACAAGTCAACCCCCAACACCTACCCTCTGAAGTCAGCTTCCTGACGCTGGGCCTGGGCCCGGCCGCGGGTCCCATCGCCTGTGGCTCCCTCCCAGGCTCTGCCAACAGGGGGTGCTAGAGGGCTGCCGGCGGGAGAACCGGCTGCCTGGCAGCTCCACCGCGGCCACAAGCCGCAGTTCCTTAGCAGCAGCTAAAAGCAGTTTATAACTTTGGGCCTTGGCTGGGTAGCTCAGTGGGTTAGAGTGTGGTCCCCATTAGCCAAGATTGCGTGTTTGATCCCTGGTCAGGGCACAGACAAGAACCAACCAATGGATGCATAAACAGGTGGGACGACAAATCAGTGTTTCTCTCTCTCTCTCAAATCAATTAAAAAAAAATTAATTAATTAAAAACAGTTTGTAATTTTTGCAGCCTTAGAGGGCTGGGTTTTAGTTCCCAGGGGCTCTTCCTTCAAGCTGCTGTGTTTTTTAATAACTCCAACTTTGCCTTTTGGTCCGTCCCCCAGCCCTAGGGCTGGTGGCTGCTTTGTGCACCTTGGGACACCTGAGACTTTTTTGTTTCGCTTTGTCAGTTACCTATTACCTGACTTTAAAGTGACGTGCGTAGCTTTGTACCTGTGTTAATTCCTTGTAGTAAATTCTCTCTTCAGATAGCTGGGGTGGTTTCTGCCTCCTGAATAGATCCTTTCACACAACCCAACAGCACAGTTCAGATCCCAGTGACCACACCTCACCTCCTGGGATTGCAAGTGGGAGCAGGGGGCATGGGGGGCTGCCACTGGAGAAACCCCCAAACTCTGCTCCTGTCCCTGGGGTCTGGAAAGTACCCCTTCCCTTTCTAGGGCCCCCCCCCCACACAGCCTTCTGTCTCCTACAACCCCAGCCACACACAATAGGCCTCGGCTCCAAACGAAAGCCCTGGCCTTTGTATCTTCAGTGTCTGGCAAGTTCTGTGCTCGGCCAGTGCCCAGAACAACTGTTAGAGAAGCCACAGCCCGCCTGGGGACAAGAAGTCTCTCCTCCCCTCGGTGAGAGCTGGGAAACGCCTTTCGGTCTCTGAGTCTCTCGCCACATGAAGAGTAAAACAAAAGACAATATCTAAAAAAATGATCCTGCCGCACAGAGAGGTCGAGAACTCCCTGAGCCACACTGACACGCCCGTGAGCATGTTGCTTTGGGGACCATAAATATGGGACCGGTCCAGCTCCAGGAAACAGGTCCCAGCGGAGTGGGCGCTATTCTCCTCTAGCCGCCTCCCCTCCCACCCCAGTTTCCCCACCACCACCCCTGTCCTTTCTTCTGGAAGGGAAGGGGGCCTTTCAAGCTGAGAATTGCAAAATCAATTTAGTACATAACAATTAGCAATTTAAAAAAAAATAGCAAAATAGAATAGAGAATATTCAAGTACAATATAAAGTAAAACTTGTCCCAAACTTGGTCTGGGGCAAATCTTTTTTTTAGCTGATGTAATTCGGCCTCCTCCTGGGGGAAAAAATAACATTCCTGATTAAATGTGTACGTGATTTTTAAATAAACCTTAAAGACATAAAGAGTTTTCTGGGAAGCAGGTTACCCACCCACCCGTCTTTAGTCCAGAGCCCAGTCACCTCTGGCCAAACAGTGGCTCTCTGACAGTTTTTTCCTATGGAAGGGCCCTTCCTTGGGAAACCTTTGAATGCAAGATGGCAGTAAATACTTTTCTTTTTTTAATATGTTTTTATTGGTTTCAGAAAGAGGAAGGGAGAAGGAGAGACAGAAACATTGATGAGGAGAGAGAGTCACTGATCGGCTGCCTCCTGCACGCCCCCTACTGGGGATCAAGCCGCAACCCAGGCAAGTGCCCTGACCAGGAATGGAACCGAGACCTCCTGGTTCACGGGTCAACGCTCAACCACCGAGCCACGCCAGCTGGGGGGGTCGTTTTTTTTGTCAGGATTGGGTTCTGAAGGATTCTGAGGGGGTTTCTACAGGAAGCAAGGACCAAGGATCGGTTCTGGAGGCGTTGCTGTCTCTGAGCAGGGTCTGGAAGCAGCGGGGATTAACCAGGGGCCGGGTGGCGTCGCGAGGTGAGTGGTTTAGCACAGGGCACCCACTGATGATTAGGAATTGCAGAGCCTGTCTGGGGTGACTCTGGTAAGAAAGCAGCAGTCGCTGAGAGAGGGAGTCATCATGACCTCTGACAACTGCTGCGCGACCTTGGGAGAAAGCAGGCCTCCTGCCAGCTTGGCTGCGCGCTTCACCTGCGTCTCCCTTCCCAGCCTGGTTGACTGCAGGCTGGTTTTGTTTCAGTCCGAGGTGATTTTTACTGTTTCAGTCCCAAACAGGTTTTTACTCTTTCAGTTGCATTTATAAATATACATCCGTGTGTACTGGGTCTTGATAGAAAACGTATTTCTTACTGTGGGTCAAGGTTTAAAAAAAATGGCAATGTTGGCGGAGGCAGGAACAGCACCAGGTGTTAGACGGGTGGGGTCAGACTGGACCTGGGTTCTGGCTGGGAAAGAATTCAGAGTCGAGACCCAGACTATAAGAGAACATTTATTTGGTAAACCACAGAGGTGGAAGAAGAAATTCATAGAAATGGGCTTAGGAAGCAAGTTATAGAAGCAAAGGAAGGGCCCTTGGAGCTTAGAAGTGAGGAAAGGGGACAGCGAGGGGGAGGGCAAAGGCGTGGGCCTGCTCCGGAGGGAGAGTGGGAGGGACTACAGATGGGTCCTTGTCCTAAGGGTTTTAAGGGAGGAGATCTGGGGGAGGCCCAGGGGAAGAGCTCAGTAGAGAATTCAACTGCTTTCCAGGTGTGTCCTTTTAGGGTCATGGTCTCTGCTGATTGGTTGGTCAGCGCCAGGGCAGGGTCATTAGTCAATGCAGCTGGTCCTGAGGTCAGCCTTGACGTCACTTGTCTGGTTTGGCTGCTTTTCTGGGCCTGGAGCTGAAACACAACTGAGGCCTAGATGTTATCGCTAAGGAGGAAAGGTCAGGGGGCCCGAACCTGTGACCAGCTAGGGGAGGAAAGGTTAGACCTTTGTTTTCCCAGCTTTGCCCTTGGCGTTGCTAGGCACCCGGGGCTTTCCGTGACCTTCTGGACCTGGCCCGTGGTCCTTGCTCTGTCATGTCTGTCTAACTGCCCACCACGGAAAGCCACCATGTGATGTTATACCCAGTTTTTGCGAGATTAATTCACACAGAGACCAAATTGAGTGTTTGGAATTTATTTCGCCGGCGGCTACCAGGGGGCTCATGCCCTAAACAGACTTGCAGCCTCGAATAGTCTTCACGGGGAGAATTTAAAGGCAAAACTGCATCCTGGTTGGCTTGGAGAGGGGTGGGAACCTAGCAAAGCCATGTACAGAAGCCAAAACAAGCATTGTTTAACTGTTACAGTTGGCTATTTCCTGGCACTAGCTTGTAACTGTGTGTTCAGGGTTACAGAACAGGGTCGGCAGTTAGATTAAAAATGAGGGTTACATGCTTCAGTGGTATTTTGCTTCCTGACCTTTTTGATGTCTTGGCACACAAAGAAAATGATTATTTGTTCAACACAAATAATATCTGTTCTGCTCACTGGGGCAAGTAGATGAAGCTTCTTGGAGGTCAAGAGGGTCCAGGGGCCCTCTCACCTTGAACCCCCCACCTGGCTGTCCTGGGGGTAGGGGAGCAGTGTATCTCAGGCACACCCACACCCCTACTTAGCACACCAATCTAGATTGGGTCCTGGAAACCACCGGCCCCCTCCACAGCCTGGGAAGCAGCCCTAACAATGTGTTTTTATAAAATTTGCAAAAGTTGGACATTTAAGCTGCAATCAGTTAAGCCTATCTCTCCCCACTCTGACTTCCTCTTTATCACATTTTCCTCCTGTCAGGAGGCCTCAGTATGACCACAGCACTGTGTATTCATGATTGTATGTTTTAGTTTGCAGACCTTGAGAAAGAAGATACCTACTTAAAAGGGCTCCTGGTGGCTAACTGGACTCAAATTAAAAAAAAAAAAAAAAAAAAGCCTAGCAGCCATATCTATGGGGGCGGAGAGGGCTCTGGCGCAAACTGCACTTCAGGGAGAAGCCTGCCTGCGCTATGTCCCTGCATCTGCGCCAGCCTTTAAAAAGGAGTTCCTGGAATCCTATTTTTACCAAAAGGACTATTTTCCCCACCCAATCACAGCTGCGCAGCTATAGCCCCATCAGCTTCATCACCAGCCAATCAGAGTGGCTTCACTTTGGGCCAAACTGTTGGGATTTGGTGCACCAAAAGGTTACAGGTTCGATTCCTAGGAAGAGGCATGTAGAAGGCAGCTGATTGATGTCTCGCTCTCTCACATCAATGTTTCTCTCTCTCCTCCTTCCTCTCACTCTCTAAAAAATCAATTAAAAAATCTTGAAACAAAAACAAGCCAAAAAACCAGGAGCCCGGCCCTGGGGCTGCCTGGCCCCAGAACTCCCTCAGAGCCATGCTGTTTTCACAGCTGTGCTGTATGTATCACTATTGAGCTATTTTGTGCTGAATAAAGTTTCCTTCTTCACCACACTCCAAATTGCGGATTCCTGTTGGCACTGAATTGATCCCAACGGCCATAGGTTGACAAGTTCCTAAGCAAGGACCCCCCCCAAAATTGTATAAGCTTCAGGCCCCACAAATCCTGCTTTTGTCTCTGCCACCAACCAAGTTCAGCAAAGGGGGGTGAGACTGGACTGTTGCCCCATCTTCCCTTTTATGGTCCTTAGAGAGCATCCATTCTTCCATATCCGTTACTAGGTGGATTTTATTTCTTTTTGAAATTAATTATTAATATATAAAATGTGCACAATAAACAGCACAGAAGAGTATACAATGCACACCAAGTCACCAGCCAACCCCAATTCCAAGACCCACGCCTCAATGGAAGAATGCCAAAGTAGATCTTTCCAGAAAGTTTAGATCTAGATCCTATTTTTTATACATCATTGTGTATTTAACAAACCTTGGCAATCTTTCCATTTCAGGGCGTAGAATTTGACTTGTTTTCAACGGCTGCAATGATTGCATGTGAGAAAATTAACCATGTGGGGCAGATTTCAAGTCCCTTATGCCCTACTTCATCGCACTTGTCCTGCAAGGTCCAAGCTGGTTTTGCACAAGACCTCACACAAGCCCGTTATTTGTTTCCTAATCTTTCCAGTTTTTGATCATTCATCTAGGAAATCTCACTCAAAAAGTTAAGTAAAAAAAAAAAAAAAAATTAAGTCAGTAGGTGGATCCCCAGGAGTCAGGAAACAGCAGCTGTTTGCTTGGAATCAAACTCTGAGCCCTTGAGATCAACGACGCAGCAGCACCTCCATGCGGGGAGTGAGATGCTCACATGCCCCCTTAAAGGTTCCCCTTGTAGGTGGGGGAATCTACCTAACTACAGTGTGCCCACTGGGGCCGCCCAGGGCTGGGTTACAAGCTACAACGACTCAGCCCTGTTTCGTAAGCTGCTGGCCCCACATGGCGCCTAATCCCGTTCAGTCTTGTTCAAACCTTCCAGCCCTGACGCTGAGAGGGGGCGGACGGGACCGCAGAGCCTGGACCTTCCAGAGGGAGCAGCGCCACCTGGAGGCCAGCTGTGGTGGGGGCCGCGGGCGCCGGGGGCCGCGGGGAGCCGGGGGCCGCGGGGAGCCGGGGGGCGTGTCCCTGGGGACGGGGCATCTGGTGGGGGGACACGGAGATTCTCACCGCCCTCCAGCCAGGGTCTGGGTTTGACGTCATGAAGGGGATGGCAGTGTTTCCTGACTCTTCTCTGCCAGCCAGCCCACCACATTCTGAACAGAAACTGGGTGCTGCCCTCATCTACGCCTATGGCTGGGACCACCCAAGTGGGCCGTCAAGTCACCTAGTTAAGGCTCCATAATGCTCGTTGAGTTGACTGAAGATGCCCCAGTAAGGTGACTGTTGGGAGTTCCACACACCAGGTTTCGTTTACAGCCCCCATTCTGTGTGCCCAGTGCTGCTTCCCTTAATTTCCCCTGCGACGCGCCCAATTGTTCATTCGCGTCCGGCTGAGAACTAGGCGGTGAGCGCCCAGGAGGTTTAGTTACGCAGGGTAGGTAATCCATTCAGGCCTATGGTCTGGAAGACTACAGGTTCCAGAATGCATCCTTCATGAGCATGCGCAGAGTTTGCGGGAGCGTTGCCTTCTGGGAGTTGTAGTCTTCAACGTGTTTGTGACGCAGGAGAAACTAAGAGGGAGGAGGAAGAGGGAGTAAACTCTTACCACGTGACACTCGGGATCAGGTGGTTGGGCCAGCCTCCGCTGAAGAGCTCTGATTGGCTGGCGCTAATACGAACGACGCCACTAGGGGCGGGCCGGAGAGGAGCGCAAGCGCACTGCGCTACGAGTCTCGGGACCCCTTTCCCGGAGACTATGGCGCTCAACAAGAATCACTCGGAGGGCGGCGGAGTGATCGTCAACAACACCGAGAGGTGAAAACACCGCCGCAGGGCCCGGGAGGACCGAAGGGAGGGCGTCGAGATGTGGGCGGTGGGGAATAAGTCGGCCAAGAGGGGAATTTGATGGGGTGCGGGGGGGGGGCGCAACGGCTGGGGGCGGGGCTGGAGGGAGGTGGGTGGGCCGCGGGGGAGGGGCCGGGCTCCCCGTCAGCTGTGGGGTGGGGGTGGGGCGGCTGAACGGGGACGGAGTTTAGGGGCGCAAGTGGGGCCTAGGGGTAGTTCTTGAGCCCCTTTCCCAGAATCGGTGACTTTTAAGTGATGGGAAGAGCCTTAGACAGAAATAATTGCCTTTTTGGACGTTTACTATGTTACTACGTGTCAGGCACTGCCCCTCTTCTACTTTATTTAATACTAAATCCTGTGGGGCAGGTACTATTAATACACATTTTACACGTAGGGAATCCACCTGGGAGGCACAGAGAGGTTAAGTAACTTGCCTGAGATCACAGAGCTGTAACAGAGATGGAATTCCAGGAAAGGAATCTTGACTCCAAAATCAGTAGGTGAAACTACCACTATATAGCCTTCCAGTGTATTCCAGAACTGCTCAGATGAGAAACAGGCCAGAGGTGAGATGAACTAGATATCGTTATTCAAGCGTCTAACACATTTCCTGCCACAGTGTCCATCCTTGTAAAGGTTCCTTCTTGCTTTTTTCTCTTGAAGACCTGTTGACTTGGGTTACCCCCCTCACCCCCCAAGCAGAGGTCTCCCAACTTCAAGGTTCTTTCTACCAACTCCCCCAGTTAATTCTGCCTTTCCTCCAAAGTCTGGGCTCCTTGGATGGCTTCTCTCTCTCCTTGCTCCTTGGGCATTGAGAATCAGACCAGCCAGCCCTGGTTGAGCTATGCTGAGCCTGAAGCTCTACTTGAAGGCAGAAGGAGCTTAGGAGGAACCTGAGTCCCCAGAGATTTGGTGGGATCGGAGCCTCCTAGGCTGCTAAGGGCAGCACCCAGCCCAGGGGCTGTGACCTGGGAATGCTTGATGAGTCAGAGTCCCCTGACCTAAGAATGCTGACTCTCCCTCCATCTTACCTGCTCAGAGTTTGCCAGACCATCCTGTTCCTGGTAATGACCTCTTTTCTCTGAGCTATACTTCTCTTTTCTGGTACAGTCCTCTTCCCACTTACCCCTCTCAAGCGAAGGAAGTTGTGATATTTGGGAGGAGGAAAACAAATGGAACCACGTGAACTTGTCTTATAACCAGAG
The DNA here is from genome assembly GCF_964146895.1 of Miniopterus schreibersii. Classification (NCBI taxonomy): domain Eukaryota; kingdom Metazoa; phylum Chordata; class Mammalia; order Chiroptera; family Miniopteridae; genus Miniopterus; species Miniopterus schreibersii. Next base: position 3,326,111 of record NC_138116.1, read on the forward strand.
AAAGCTCACATTGTTCCCAGTTTGTAGCCTTTGTGTGTGAGCCAGTCCCTGGCCTGACATGCACTTTTGATGCCATTGGTAACACACCTCCAGGGACTGTTTTTCTTACTCTCTCAGTGAGACTTTTTTGGGACAAGAATGATTCTGTCCTGTTGGGCCTCCTACCTGGCTTAGGCTCCGTGCTGCTGAGTAATGGTGTGCCTTGTTTCAGAAAATGCCACAGCCTCATAGCTGAAAGAAAAAAGTGTATACAGTAATTGAAGTTTAAATTAGTGTTGAAAATTTCACCTGTACAATAGTCAGCCTTACTCTTCAAGTCGTGACCCCCTTGAGAGTGATGAAAGTTGTAGATTTCCCCAGAAAAATGCATGTACAGAGTCGTCTTTGGGGCTTCAGGAACTGACGTCCCCACCGACCCAGCTTAAGACCCCAGGTTTAAAGGAGCCCTGATGTCAGCCCTTCTGTAAAGTGTAGTCATGTCTTAGGATGTTTTTGTGTTAGGATTAAAAAACAAACCAACAAAAACAGAACACCTGCCAGGAGAGTTAACACAGATAATCTAACCTGATACGAGGGACTGTTGTGTCACCAGATCCCCGGGGCTCTTTTGCTGGGCTGGCCGTTCGGGCTGGATAAGTGGAGTCGGGGAATTCTGTAGAACCCCAGCTTGCTCATCTCCATGGCTATGGTAATAGTTTCCTTGCAGCAATGTTGAAACTGTTAAAAGGGATGACTTGCCGGGTACCAGCTTAGCAGGAGGCTCCAGTCCCTGGGGTAATAGATCATGGCTGCAGACGGTCTCATCAGGCCCTTTCCTTTCTCGTCACAGCATCCTCATGTCCTATGAGCATGTGGAACTTACATTCAATGACATGAAGAATGTGCCAGAGGCCTTCAAAGGGACCAAGAAAGGGACCGTCTACCTTACCCCTTACCGGGTGAGTTGCACAGCACGGTGGTTGGTTTGGAGGCGGGGCTCCTGCAGGCTAATGTGAGTCTTAAGTCCAGCCTCAGTCTTGTGAGTCTGTGGCCTCTGAACCAGGTGAACATTAGTTCATCACTGCTGGTGTGTCTCTGCCACGTGCTTCTGAAGTCTAGAACCACCAGGCCATTTGCACAGCCGAACTGGCTGTTGGGCAGTGAATTCTGCAGGTTCCAGAGCTGTTGCTGCAAAGTCTCTGTGTATCTGGATGCAGCTGCTGGGATGACCTGGGCCTGGAGGGGAGAGGTTTTTATTTTTATTTCTGTAAGAGTAGCCTATAAGGCCTTTTGCACATCTAGATGATAAATATGGTAAACAAGATACAGTAGCATGACCACAGTCTCCAGACTGGGCAGAGAGCCCAGCAAAACCCTGCAGAGCAAGAAACTCCAGACTGCACAATGGGACTTGACTGAGAGTTACCCAGGCAGACGCCGAGAGACTTCCAAAGAAATGGAGCTTGGTATTCTTGGGAAAGGGTCTGTAGTTACCCAAGAGTTAGACTCCACTGGTCCGAAGAGGAGCATTTCTTCAAGTGTTAATCACCAAGACTTAGTGGAAAACAGAGAGGCTCAAAACCCATTTCTGGTGGCTCAAGTGGCATCTTTTTTTTTTTTTTTTTTTTTAAATATATCTTTATTGATTTCAGAGAGAGGAAGGGAGAGGGAGAGGGAGAGAGAGTTGAAACATCAATGATGAGAGAGTCATCATTGATTGGCTGCGAGCCCGCAACCCAGGCACGTGCCCTGACCGGGAATCGAACCGCGATCTCCTGGATCCTACGTCGATGCTCAACCGCTGAGCCACGTGTGGCTAGGCTCAAGTGGCATTTTCAGTTACAAGTTGTGGGTGAAACAAGGTTCTGCAGGTGCGGGTGTGAGACTCTTGCTTTTGGGCAGCAAGTCTGAGGGAAACTTACGGCAGCCCCCTTGTCCTGGGCCCTGACGCCCTCACCACTCCTTCGCTCTCAGTTCTGTGAAGCTCAGCCTGCACCCTTCTCAGGAATCCTTCCCAGCCTCGCATCTGCCTCTGCCCGAGCTTTGCAGGCCCTTTTCCTGCAAAACCCTGGCTCGGGCTGCCCGCCCAGCGCAGCTGGGGACTCCTTGTGTGTGGGAGGTGGCGGCCGGCGGGCGGGGGTTGGCTGGTGATGGTTCTCTCTCCTCTCGCTGCAGGTCATCTTTCTGTCCAAGGGGAAGGATGCCATGCGGTCCTTCATGATGCCGTTCTATCTGGTGAAGGACTGTGAGATCAAGCAGCCTGTGTTTGGTGCAAACTACATCAAGGGAACAGTGAAGGCAGAGGCAGGAGGTGAGTGACGGGGGTTTAGGGACATGACAGGACCTCCCCAGGCGCTCTCAGTGCCTCTGCTGCCTTGGCGGTGTCCTCTTTGGTCCCTTGTCACCCAGTTTGCCCTCTTCCTGGCTCTGAATTAGCTGCCAGAACCAGCCCCTGGGCTGCCAGCTGTTCAGCAGAGGTAGGCTCTGGCTGACGGGAACTGGGAAACACTGGCATTAAAGGGGGCAGCTCACATCACTTTTGCAGAGAGTGAAATTAGCAAAGTGTTCAGGTTTTGGGTGTGGAAGGACCTCTCCCTGGGGCCAGGAGGAGCTGCCCCTGTGATGCTCAGGAGGCCCTGCTCTGAACGTCAGTGGCTGCTGACTGTACCTACTCTTGGGAAGTTGCTTTATTTGGGGTGGGAGGCCCTAGGGCAGATGTACTTATGGTGCTCAGTGGGAGGACAAGCTTGTTGCAAGACGGAAAAGCCCCCGGTTGCAAAGCAGGCGCTGGAGGGAGGCAGGCAGCCAGCAGCTGACGCGGAGACGGACGTGGAGGCAGACGGCCGGCTCGGCCTGATCACACTGAGGCGCTGCAGGGCCAGCCCTTCCCCGGAGGCCTCCCCACTGAACGGGGCCTGGAGAGGACAAATGGCCGTCTCTTCGGAGCGCTCGGTGTCCTTTTCCTGAGCTGTTGCTTCACTCTTCTCAGGTGGCTGGGAAGGCTCCGCCTCCTACAAGCTGACCTTTACGGCAGGGGGCGCCATCGAGTTCGGACAGCGGATGCTACAGGTGGCATCTCAAGGTATCAGGGCTCTAAAACTTAGGGGCCAAGGACATAGTGAAGTGTGTGTCTTTTTGTTCGTTTGAGTTTGTTTACGTTTTGTTTTGTTTTGAAGTGTTAAGAGGTAAGTCTCTGGGCTCCGGGCTAACCGGGGCTGGGAGTGGGGAAGGAAGCCCATAATTAGCATCACCCTGTCCTGTACCCAACAGGCTGAGTTCTCCCTGCCTGGAGCAGGTGTAGGACATTCTGATGAAGCTGTTTGGACTCAGGACATTTTACTGTGGCCTCACAGAAAACAAAACACCCAACAATTAAGCTACCCTTAGGCAACCATTTTAAATCCCCAAGATATGTACAGCAGGCATCCTCACCTGGTCCCCAGCCTCACCCAGCCTCACCCTTTGCCCTGTCCCTGAGCCTCCCTCCCTCCACCCATCCATCCCTCTACCCCAGCTCTGACCTCTCTCCCCATCTTGACCCCTCGCCTTGTTCTGACCAACTGAAGTGTGGGTGGGAGAGGAATGGAGTGGGATAAGGCATGTCTGCTGTGCACATCCTGGGACTCTGCGGCTCCCCTCGCAGAGGTGGGACCACCCTCTCCCCAGCCCCGGGCCCGAGACACTCACTTCTCTCTCCCTTGTACTTATAGCCTCCCGAGGCGAAGCCCCCACTGGAGCCTATGGGTACTCCTACCTGCCCACCGGGCCCTATGTCTTTCCCCCGCCAGTCGCCAATGGAATGTACCCTTGCCCTCCTGGCTACCCCTATCCACCGCCCCCACCTGGTGAGTGTGTCCTTTGCTGCCCATTCTTCACCCTACCCACTAATCAGCCTCACCCAGGCCAGGGTGGTGTAGAGGGGAGACTTGCTCTGTGACCTGCTTCAGGACTAATCAAGGAGCTGGAGAGGGCTGGGCTGCTCATTGGGTCCCTGTCCCTCTCTTCCCGAGCAGAGTTCTATCCAGGACCTCCCATGATGGATGGGGCCATGGGATACGTGCAGCCCCCACCACCGCCCTACCCTGGGCCCATGGAACCACCAGTCAGCGGCCCCGATGTCCCCTCCACTCCTGCAGGTGAGGCCCTGGACTGCTCGCATCCCCATGGCTGCACAGAGAGCCTCAGAGAATGGCTGGAGTCTGACTGGGAGCCCCAGATGGTTAATGACCCCTGGCCTAGGGACTACCCCAGGGGCCTGGCAGTGTGGTAGGCTCAGGAGGAAGAGCCAGATTTCAGCACTCCGCTCTTAGGTAGTCATATGCCCGGGGCCAGGCAGGTCTCTGTCCCTCAGCCTTCTCCACTGCAAGCCCATGCTGACAGCAGCACTTGGTGGGGTTGTGGTGAAGATGAAGGAGGACTGGACGGCCACGTGAGGGCTGCTGGGGGGCTGGGGCGTTAATGCTGTTTCGCTGATAGAACTGAGTCCTCGAACCAGCTACCCTGAGCAGTGGGGGGCCGGGTCATGGGCTGGAAAAGGAGGGGAGGCTTATCCCTGGTGTCTTTGCTTTCACAGCTGAAGCCAAGGCCGCAGAAGCAGCTGCTAGCGCCTATTACAACCCGGACAACCCACACACCGTCTACATGCCCACGGTGGGCAGCAGGGACGGGAGCAGGGCGGCCACAGTTGGCTGGGATTTGGGGGCAGAGACCTTGGCTTGTTTTGAACCTAATAGGATCTTTCCTTTCTTCCTTCTTCAGAACCAGCCTCCGCCACCTCCCTACTACCCGCCGGAAGATAAGAAGACCCAGTAGACCCCTCGCCCCTGCCTCCTGCACCTCATCGCTCTTTCCTTCCCCTCCCTGGGGAGCCGGATCTGGGGTGGGGGTGATGGGGGTCCGTATTCTTCCTCCAGATCTGATTATAAAACACTTACCAGGAACTGGCATTGATGGAAGGGTGGGGCCCCTTGACTGGGAGCTGCGCCTCCAGCGTCCCACACTGTCCCCAAGCCCAGCGCACTTCCCTCGCTGCATCTCTGGGGCTCTCCTTGGGAGTGTAGGGTGTCCCCCGAGTTCCTGTCTTGCTCTAGTAGCTTCTACCCACAGAGGGACTCTCTGGCCACCTCCTCTGCCGCAGTCTAGCTCCCTTGTTTTGGTAGCTACTTTATCCAGCCTCCGGTCCACCCAAGGGCCCTGTCAGCCCTGCTCACATTCCGTGCTCCGGTCTGTGCCTGCCATGGAGGCCACGTCCGCCGGACTGTCAGTCCACATTCCGCCCGCATCCAGCCCCAGTCACACCTGCCTGTCCTGTCCTGCCCTTGGTCATTCTTTTGCCACCAGTGTGTGACATTGGGGGCTTTAACATGAGCTTTCAGGGGTGGGTAGCATCAGGGCCAGGCCTGAGGCTCAGGGAGGAAGCCCTCTGCTTCCATGCGGGTGTTTCTGGAGTTTGTTTCCCTTTGCCTTCTCTCTTTCCATCTAGAAGGGGCTTTTGGAACTGGAGATTGCATGTCCGTCCCAGCATGCCATGAGAGGGCTGCTGGGGGCTGGAACGAGAGGCCCCTGACCCCGGGACCTGCCTGGGCGCGTGCTGACCACGACCGCTCTGCAACCGTCAGCCTGCCCTCTTCCCCTTAAGCTTCATGCCTGGTTGGCAATGTGCCCCCTGATGCACTCAAATTTGCTCCCGTTTGCTCCTAGACTGGCCGTGAAGTGAGGAGATGGTTATTTAAAGAGAATTCCCTATTTATTTGACAAAAAATTCCAGTTAATATATTAATGTGAAATAAACCGTGTTTGCACCTTGATTTGTCTGCTGAAAATGTAAAGTAGTAAAGACAAAGTAACTGGACCATGTCTGGCTCTGTGTGGTACCAAGGGTGAGCCTGTGGGGAGAAAAGCCATCTGGCTGCTGAGGTATCGGGGAGGCTCAGGGAGACAGTGTTCCCTCCCATGTGAGAGTCCCTTGTTCTCATGGCCCATTTAGGCCCAGAAAACTAAGGCCTCTCGTGTCTCCATTCCCTGGTGGTTACTCAGCAACTGTGCCCAACCCCCGAGACCCCTGGGGCCCGGTGCAGCCCAGCAAGTGCCCTGGATAGGAGGCCTTGGAGGCAGGGCCAGTGTGCGTTTGTGTCCCTGGCTGCTGTGCTCACAACCTGTGGATGTGCGGCCCTGGCCCTGGCCCCAGCCGTGGCCAGGAGGAGCATGCCCGGGCTTGTGAGGGGCGCAGCTAAAGCCCAGCCAGGCTGGCTCCTGTGGGATATGCTCTCCTTAGTGCCCAGGCAGCGGGCGGTAAGGAGGAGCCAAAGTCCATGCCCAGGCCTGTTCACCCACCCACTCCCCCACCCTACCCCCACCTTGGCCTGGAAGAAGGCTCTGCGCGTGGCATTGGCAGGTCTCTGAGCTCCCAGAAAGCCGAGCTCTGAAGTGTCCATTTTCCTGCCTCTTCTGGACCAAGGTGCCCTCCAGAGAGGCTAGGCACTGCCTCGCAGCCTCGCCTCTTCCTCCTGGCCAGCCCCACAAAGGAGCTCCTGGGGTTGGCTAAACCACAAGGACATTTGAAGGGAACACCTGACTATCCTTGTGGGGGCAGGGGCCGTCCGCTGTCCCTGCCTGGTGCAGCCTGGCCCCATCACCCTGATGGAATGTCACCTGTGGAGTGGGGCAGGCTGAGCAGCTGGCCACCTGCCAGGGAGACACCTCTCTGGAGCCCCCACCCTGTGCCCTGCCCACCCCAACCCCAGCTCCCGGGCCTATTCAGGAAAGTCTGTGGGTAAGAAGCCTACCCATCCAGGGAGGCCGCCCTCAGTCCCCGGCCCAGCTGGGTGCAGCCCCTGGGATGGGGCATGGCCACTGCCCCACCTGCCCTGGCGCCCCCTGCTGGGGAACACTGGACCCTCCCCAGAGCCACTGTGGGAGGGTGGGGAGGGGCCGGACCCGCCTACCGCGTCCACTCGCCTCCAGCCTGGGAGAGTTCCTCCCAGGATCCCCGACAGGCCAGAGGGAGGCAGGAAGGTGCAGGGCCTGACCGGGCCTCTGAGGTGGTGAAACCCTGACCTGGCCGTCTCCCCGCCCGCCCTCCTTCACCCCTCCCCTGGTACAGGGTGGCAGCCCTGGGCTCTTTGCATAATCCTGCGGCTTCGCTATCTTCACCCAGCGGCAGTGGACACAGCAGAAGGGAAGGGCAGAGCTGGCCACCATGGCGACACTCCTGTCCCACTCCGCGCGGCGCCCTCCCCTCTTGCGCCAGGCCATCAAGATAAGGCGCCGCAGGGTCCGGGCGCTACAAGATCCCCTGCCCCAACCGACTCAGGAGGTAGGAGTGACCTCATCGGGGAGAAGAGCTGGCCTGGGTGGGGCTCTGCGGTCTTCGGGTGCAGGCCCCACCTCTCTCAGGCTGGGGCTGAGTGTGTGGTCCCCTCCCTTGCTCACCCTGTCCCCTGGGCAGAGCCTTCTGGGCCAGCAGAGCAGAGTCTGTGTGTTCTCTGGGCCACCCTGAGCCTTGGGTCCCGTCTCTGGTGGAGCTGACCCCCACCTACTCTGCTCCTCCAGCTCCAGTGGCACCGGTCCCATTAGGCAGGGAGTGTCCCCACTGGGGCCAGGTTGCTTGGGGACCAGCTGAGCAACCCCCAGGCCTGCTTAGCATGACCCCCCGTCTCCCACCTCCGCCGCCGGGCCTCACTTCCGCCGCTGGGGTGCGAGCGCTGCCGATAAGCAGCACTGCTTCCTCTGGGGAAGGAAAGGGGGTGGGGGCCCCGGTGCCCAGAGCTCACGCTGCCGGGCAGCTGAGCACCGATGGACCTCAGCCACCCCAGGCCAGGGGGGAACGAGGAAGGTGGCGCAGGGGCGGGCCCCCCGGAAGGCCTGCTGTGGGAACAGGTGTGTGGCGCCGGTGGGGTTGGAGGCCAGGGCCCCGGGGCCCTGGGCCTGGGCCTGGGCCTGGGCCTCCGGGACACTTTGTCTTTTCTCCTTGCTCCCCAGATCGAACCTCCATCCCACCACTTCTCCCCTGAGGAGGTAAGAATTGGAGTGTTGAGGGGGTGAAGAAAGGTGCCAGGAAGCAGCCCCGCATCTTCCCAAACAGGCCCCTGGGATCCTGGCCATGGCGGATGGCAGCAGCCCCTCCCCCCTCCCCCCTCCCCTGCAGATGTGGGTCATTTGTCCCTGCTTTGGGCATGCGGTGTTGGTGTCCGGGGGCTGGTGGGTGGTCTGGGTCCTGAGGTGACCCTGCCGTGTCTCAGCGGGCCCTGCTGTACGAGGAGGCCCTCTACACGGTCCTGCACCGCCTGGGCAAGCCTGAGCCCAACCATGTGAGCGAGGCCTCCGAGCTGCTGCGGTACCTGCAGGAGGTGAGCCCGGCCCCCCCCCGGCCCCCCCCCCGGCCCCCCCCCCCCCCCCCCCCGCAGCCTGGACTCAGGAGCCCTTCCCGCCTGGCCACTCCCCACCCGTGCCCTCAGCCTCCCCCCTGCTCCCCACCAGGCCTTCCACGTGGAGCCCGAGGAGCACCAGCGGATGCTGCAGCAGGTCCAGGAGCTCGAGGTAACCCTGGGCCAGGGCCATCCTGGGTAAGGACCGGGACTGGGACGCCCAGCTCCCTCCGGGACTCAGGCGCCCCCTCCTCTCTCTCCAGAAGCCAGTATTTTGTCTGAAGGCGACAGTGAAACAAGCCAAAGGCATCCTGGGCAAGGATGTCAGCGGTGAGCAGGGGTGCTGTGGGCCTTCCTCCTGGCTCCTTCCTCTCCTGTCACAGTCTGTCCCGTCACTCGGTGGGCTCGGCTCCTTACCCGTGCAGCCTGAGGTGGGGAGGGGTGGGGGGGATGAAGGACCCTCCCGAAGAGCCCAGCTCACCCTGGCTGCCTCGTCCTTCCCAGGGTTCAGTGACCCCTACTGCCTGCTGGGCATCGAGCAGAGGGTGGGCACGTCGGAGGGCGGCGCCGGGTCTCGGCGGCGGCAGCAGAAGGCTGTGGTGAGGCATACCATCCCCGAGGAGCGGACCCACCGCACCCAGGTCATCACCCAGACACTCAGTCCTGTCTGGGACGAGACCTTCATCCTGTACGTGGCCCTGTCCCAGCCGCCACCCCATCTGGGGGTACTCTCAGTGTAGGGGTCCCCCAGGCAGTGAGATCAGCAGGACCGCCTGGATCTGGGAGGGAGCCTGGCTTGACCGGCGAGGAGCCTGCTCAGTGTGCCAGCGGGCGCAGGGGTCAGCACAGCTGGGTCCGTCTAGGGGCAGCCCGAAGCCTTCATTTAAAGGAAGGAGGGGTGCGGTTGGGAGGGGAGGGGAGGTGGAGTTTCCAGGAGGCGGCTAAGATTCCACAGCGGGTGATACTCCTGGGGATCGCAGCCTCAGGAGACAAGCCCTGGGCTGGGGTGGCCTTGGCCTGGACGGTGGGTCTACCCTGCAAGGCCCTCGACTGTGCCCTCCTCTCGACAGGGAGTTTGAGGACATAAGCAACTCGAGCTTCCATCTGGACATGTGGTAAGGAACGTGCCCCGCTGTGGGGGTGGGGAAGACACAGGGGTGGGAGCGAGGGTGGCAGAGGCCCCAGCTGAAGGTGTCAGGAGCTCCCAGGACAGCCTCTTCGAGGAGCTGCTCCTGCTGTCCAGGCCCTGGAGCCTCTGCCTGCAGCTCAACCCTGTCCCCACCAGGGACCTGGACACTGTGGAATCTGTCAGGCAGAAGCTCGGGGAGCTCACAGATCTTCATGGGCTGCGGAGGTAGGTGCCGCCGGGTTCCCAGGGAAGGAGAGGGGGTTCCTCCTGCCCTCCCCCAACATGCAGCCAGCACTGGTTGCTGGGCAGCAGGCTCCGTCCTGGCCCCGTGGCCGCAGGTGGGGGCCAGATGCTATCCTGGCCCTTCAGGCTCTCGGCCCACCTCCCTCATGTCCCCTGTCTGTGCTAGGATCTTTAAGGAGGCCCGGAAGGACAAAGGCCAGGATGACTTTCTGGGAAACGTGGTTCTGAGGCTACAGGTGAGTGGGTTGGGGAACAATCCCCAGGAGAGAGGCAGAGGGGGGCTGTGAGGAGCTCGGGAGGGTTCCAGGTCTGTACCAAGCTGAGGATGGGTCCTGCCTCCCATCACCTCCCTTTCCCCACTCACGGGCGTGAGCATCTCCTGACCTCTTGGCCTCCAGGACCTGCGCTGCCGGGAGGATCAGTGGTACCCTCTGGAGCCTTGCACTGAGACCTACCCAGACCGTGGTCAGTGCCACCTCCAGTTCCAGCTCATCCACAAGCGGGTAGGTCTGGGATGAGGGCCAGGGGCCTCCTGGCGGCCCAGCTGGGTGGACGGGCTGCACAGGGCACGGGCACTCTGCTCACAGCCACGCTGGCCCTCCTGCAGAGAGCCACTGCCGCCAGCCGCTCCCAGCCCAGCTACACGGTGCACCTCCACCTGCTGCAGCAGCTCGTGTCCCATGAGGTCACCCAGCACCAGGTACTGCCCTCTTGGGGCTGGGCAAGGCCTAGGTCTGCCTACCAGGCCCTGACACCCCTCCACCTGCCCCTGCAGGCAGGCAGTACCTCCTGGGATGGGTCATTGAGTCCCCAGGCTGCCACCATCCTGTTTCTCCACGCTACACAGAAGGACTTGTCTGACTTCCACCAGTCCATGGCGTGAGTGCACCCCCCTCCCTTCCCGCCCACCTGTGTGCTGGCTGCCCCGAGTCCAACCCTCGAGAGATTTCTGTTTGGCCCAAACTGTGTGTCTTTAGTTTTGAGTCAGTTACCAACTTATAAAAGCTGGGAGATTTCCCTACAGATTCACATCACCACCCTCTCACGGAACACTAGCACTTGACACCGCATGCGTGGCTGTCATTTTGCTGGGCTGCAGCAGGTCAGAGCAGAGTAGCTTGTCCTCCCGAGTCTGTCACATTGTCATCACTCCCGGACATCACCTGAGTCCTCTGGGCATTTGAGTTTGCCACCCCTGTCCCCTACCCTACCCCACTTCCCAGTGCCATTGCCTTCCAGTCCGCAAATCTGTACACTGAGATTACTGACTCTTGGTTGAGGACCCGTCACGTTCCCAGGGCTGCAGCAAATGTGGGAAGCCCAGCAAGGGCACATGTGAGCTCACAGACATTTCAGTACACTTGAGGGGTCAGAAGGAGGGCACAGCGGGTGCTGCCCTGGGCCGGGGCTGACACCTGGCACTTGAGTCAGGGGCGGAAGGAGGCAGCTTCAGGACTGTGGGCAGGTAGGTATTCCCCGACGGGGGGGGACGCAGGCGAGGCTGGAGACTGGAGCAGGCACCGATGGTGAGGGCATAGTTTGCCCACTGGGCTCAAGCCTGTAATGCAGGTGGCCACCATGTCCTGGCGGGGACACTGCCACGGCTCGTGCGCTTCCTTCCCCCACCCACATGCATCCTCCCACCCGAACCTTGTCTCAGCTCCGTCGTCACCTCTGGGCAGTCTCCTTCGAACTGTCCAAAGGGAAGTTCCAGCCGGTGTTTGCTCAAGTCTCCAAATCTGATTTTTCAACAGAAGCAAGAAAGTCTGAATTTTAATATCACAAATATCCTAATTTAAGAGATAGGTGATTAATTTACCTGTTTGAAAAGTACTATAGGAACAAAAAAATCCTATGGGTTCCCTTCGCCTCTGCAAGTCATTGGGGATCCCCAGGAGGCTTCGGGGCAGGAGCAGGCATTGTCCCTCCCCAAGGCTGGGCGAGCAGTGGGAAGGAAGGTGCCCAACCCGGCCAGGCTGAGGGCTCCTGTCTGCCGCAGGCAGTGGCTGGCCTACAGCCGTGTCTACCAGAGCCTGGAGTTCCCCAGCAGCTGCCTCCTGCACCCCATCACCAGCATCGAGTACCAGTGGATCCAGGGCCGTCTCAAGGCAGAACAGGTGGGCTAGGGCGGGGTGTGGGGTGAGGGACACGCAGGGCCCAGGGAGCGGGAGCGGCTGTCCGGGCCCCATAATGCAGCTTGGCTCACAGCGTATTCCTGGGCCTGCAGCGGGAGGAGCTGGCCACCTCGTTCAACTCCCTGCTGGCCTACGGCCTCTCCCTCATCCGGAGGTTCCGCACTGTCTTCCCTCTCTCGGTCGCCGACTCCCCCGCCCGGCTGCAGTCTCTGCTCAGGTCAGTGGGGTCAGGGGCTGGGGAGCAGCTGGGGCACCAGCAGGGACGGGGAAAGCGCTGGAGGGGCGAGTGGGGGTAGGGGGCAGCAGGCTCTCTGTCCTCGCAGGGTCCTGGTGCAGATGTGCAAGATGAAGGCCTTTGGAGAGCTGTGCCATGACAGTGCCCCACTGCCCCGCCTGGTCACAGAGGCACTGCGGGTATGGTACCTGCCCTGGGATGGGGAGGGCCTGGGCCTGGAACGAGCGATCCTCCCTGCTCACTGCCTCTCTGCCCACAGACTGGCACTGTTGAATGGTTCCACCTGAAGCAGCAGCACCATCAGCCCATGGTGCAGGTGAGGGGACTCAACAGGGTGCTAGGTGGGTGTCTGTTTCTCCCAGCCCTGCTCAACTCACCTCTGTCCCTGCCAGGGCATGCTGGAGGCGGGCAAGGCCTTGCTGAGCCTGGTACAGGACATCATTGGCGACCTGCACCAGTGCCAGCACACGTGGAACAAGATCTTCTACAAGTGAGCAGGTGGCTGGGTGGGAGAGAGTGGGGACGGGCTCAGGCGGGGACCAGAGGGACCCCAGTGTGTGCCACCAGGTCACACGGGCTGCCTTTCCTACAGTGCTCTTAAGGTCGACCTCTTCGCCATGGCTTTCCTGGAGCTGCAGTGGCTGGTGAGTCTCTTGCCATGTTTCCAGGCCTCTCCTTCCACCTTGGCTCTGCAGCCCTGCCCACCATCCCGTCACTTTGCAGGTGGCCAAGCGGGTACAGGACCACACAGCCGCGGCAGTGAGCGGCCCCGTGTCCCCAGAGATGGGCGAGAGTCTGTTTCAGCTTTACATCAGCCTCAAGGAGCTCTGCCAGATGGGCCCGGCCCCCTCGGAGAGGTGGGCAGCGGGCTGGCTGCGGGCGTGCAGGGGACAGGAGGGCCTGCCACCCGCGCTGGCCCAGGCCTTCCCCAGGCTGAGTCCCGGCTTTCCCCAGGAATGGAGTCCTGGCCCTGGACGGCTTCCACCGCTGGTTCCAGCCGGCCATCCCCTCCTGGCTGCAGAAGACGTACAGCGTCGCCCTAGCGAGAGTGCAGCGCGCTGTGCAGATGGACCAGGTGGGGGCGGGGCCCGGGTGGGGTTGGGGTCCCGGCTTTAAGGTGGGGCTTGGGGCTCTGCTGGGACTTCAGGGTGTGCAGAAGCAAGTAACTGGCAATAAAGGATGCTTTTAGGCCAGGTGTATGCAAAACGCTGCCTCCGGATATCCTCGGAGTTCATCGTGGCTTCCCTTTACAGACCGATCCTTGCAGCCGGTGGGGGGGTCTGGGAGGAGCCCTGCTTGTTCCCCTGCCCAGCTCTGGGTGTTTGCAGATGATAGAAGCTCTGAATGCTTGCGGAAGTAAGGAGGGCGGCAGGGGCATGGATTTAGCAAGCCCTAGCCCCCCTTTCTGACTGCGCCCCCATCTCCCAGCTGGTGCCCCTGGGCGAGCTGACCAAACACAGCACATCGGCTGTGGATCTGTCCACCTGCTTCGCCCAGATCAGCCACACTGCCAGGCAGCTGGACTGGCCCGACCCAGAGGAGGCCTTCATGATCACCGTCAAGTTCGTGGAGGTGCAGCATCTTCCCTGTGCCCTTCCCGCCTTCTAAGACAGCCTCCTTCCCACCCTAACCTGGTTCTTGCCCTAGTGGCTTCTGAAGGCCTATGTCCTGAATCCCGAAAGTCATCGAGATTCCCGTGCCTTCGCCATCCGCCCCTCCTGGGTGCCTCTCCCCACCCCCACTGACCGTCCTCTCCTTACCCCAGGACACCTGCCGGCTGGCCTTGGTGTACTGCAGCCTGGTAAGGACCCGGGCCCGCGAGCTCGCTGCAGGCCAGAAGGATCAGGGCCATGCAGCCAATATGGTGAGGACCAGAGCTGGGGCTTGGGACTGGGGTGGGGGTAGAGGCTGGCCCACCTGCCACTATTCAGGAAGCTCCACACCCCTGTGCCCATGCCCGCCCCCAGCTGTGCGTGGTGGTGAATGACATGGAGCAGCTGCGGCTGGTGATTGGCAAGCTACCTACCCAGCTGGCATGGGAGGCACTGGAGCAGCGAGTTGGGGCCGTGCTGGAGCAGGGGCAGCTGCAGAACACGCTGCACGCCCAGCTGCAGAGCGCGCTGGCGGGGCTGGGCCACGAGATCCGCACTGGCGTCCGCACCCTGGCCGAGCAGGTACCTTGTCCAACCCGCAGTGACCCTGCCGCACCCATCCTCAGCCTGAAGCCTCCCTCCCCCCAGCAGGCCTTGGGCTGACGTCCAGCCCTCACCGCTCCCTGAACCTAAATTCAGGCCCTGGCCTCCCCCCACTGTTCTGTGTCCACAGCTGGAGGTGGGCATCGCCAAGCACATCCAGAACCTGGTGGGTGTCCCGGAGTCCGTCCTGCCGGAGGATGTGAGTGGCCCTCCCTCTGGTTGACCTTTGCCAGCTCTATGGGTCTGAAATTGCAAAGGGCTCAGGGTGGGCAGGAGGCCTAAGGTCATGGAGTGTCAGAGATGAGTCCCCCAGACTTGGGCAAGGAATGTTCCCTCCTGGACCTCAGTGTCCTTCTTGGATGCTGAAGGGGCAGGGTTGGGACATTCCACGGGCTCTCTTGGCACAGTTAGTGTGGGGACTGCAGTGGGGCAGGGTGTGGGCTTTACAGCCAAAGAGACCTGGGCACGCATCCTTCCCAGCTACCTGCTAGCAAAGCTGTCCTGTCCATACAAGCCAGCTGACCTCAGTCTCGTCAGCCGGGATAGTGAAACACATCATTGATGGTTTGGGGGGTTAGTCACTAATTCATCAATTATTTAGGCACCCATTTTGTCCCAGGCATTAAGTACAGGGAATATATATATATGTCAGCGAACACCATGACAAAGATCCCCGCATTCCTAGAGTTTACATTCTAGTGGGGGAGGTGAAAGAACTAAGTATATAAATAACTAGAGGTGTAGCTGTAACTAAACTCGTGTGCATGTTTGTGTACACACACACAGACTCAGTGTGTTAGACAATGGCGAGTGGTAATGAGAAAAATAAAGCACAAAAGACGTGGGAAGTGTCAGAGGATTGTATTTTATTTTTAAATTTTTAAAATTATTATTGATTTCAGAGAAAGGAAGGGAGAGAGAGAGAGAAATATCAATGATGAGAGTCACTGCTCGGCTGCCTCCTGCACACCCCCTGCTGGGAATCGAGCCCTCAACCTGGGCACGTGCCCTGACCGGGAATCGAATGGTCATCTCCTGGTTCATGGGTTGGTGCTCAACCACTGAGCCACACTAGCCAGACTGAGGGTTGTATTTTTAGATAGTGGCCAGGGAAGGCCTTGCTCAGTGGGTGACAGCTGAGTCAAGACTTAGAGGAAACAAGAGAAGGAGCCGAGAGGATTTCCAGGGGAGGGGACAGCAAGGGCAGGACCAGGCCTGGCAGGTTCAAGAGGCCAGTGTGACTGGAGCCAACTGTGGGCAGGGCCAGCTCCTGCAGAAGTTCAAACACTGCACACAAAGGCTCATGGCTTCCTCCCCGGGTCAGGCAAGGGAACTGGGTGGGACTGGAATGGCCAGAGCTGGACGTGCTGCCCGCCCCTCCCCGCAGGCCATTCTGCCCCTGATGAAGTTCCTGGAGGTGGAGCTCTGCTACATGAACACCAACCTGGTGCAGGAGAACTTCAGCAGGTCTGCAGCAGCCGCCTGCCCGGCGGCACCCCCCCCCTCCCCCTGCCCCTTCCCTGGTCTCAGCATCCATTTGCAGGGGAGGATGCCACCAGCCTCTGCTTGAATGCTTGCTCCAGGGACAGGGAGCTCTCCACCTGCTGTCTTTTCTCCATTAGCCCTGGGCAGTGCGGCCTCACAGACTGAAGTTCTCCCTCCTAATGTTATAGGCAACTCTCCCCAGATTCAGGGGAGCTTCTAGTTAAGGGCTCTCTCAAAGCAGGGGCTCAGCACACCGGGCAGCAGGGGATGAGACCAGGGGTGAGCTGGATTCAGACCCCAGCTTCACGGGGGCTCAGTGGGTGGCCTTGAGCAGATTACTCAAGTTTTCTGCGTAGATGGTCAGAGTTCTGGCCTCTCTTAAGGACTAAATGAGTCACGTGAAGGGCTGAGAGCAGGAAGTGGTCTGTGACTGCATTGAGGACAATGATGATGATGATAGGTCCTCCACATGGGATCTGGGCCCGAGGTGGCCGCTGGCCCGTCCCCCCCCACCCCTCCCAGCTCCCCTCCACTCCTAGTGATGCGGGGTGGGGGTGGGGCGCGGGAGCCCCCCTTCTTCCTTTCTTAGGCCACAGTATGCCAGTTGTTCAGCTCTGATTTTCACCTAAAACAGTTTAATCTCCACTAAGGAGCTTTACTCTCCACTGTCTCACGAGCCCTCAGAACAGTGTCTGATTCAGAGTAAGTATCTAAGTTAACTCCTTGTAATATAGACTGCCTCCATTTTTTATTTTTTAATTCTCACCCAAGGATATTGTTTTCATTGCTCTTCAGAGACAGTGGAAAAGGGAGAGAGAGAGGGAAACATCGATGTGAGAGAGACACATCGACTGGTTGCCTCCCAAACAACCCCCCCCCCCAGCGGGCTGGGGACCGAGCCTGCAACTGAATCTCGACTCAGGATTCAGTCATTGGAGGACCCGCCTCCCCCACACCGTTTGTCGGGGTTTGGTAACCCCGAGAAGGAGTATTCACTAGGCGGGCGGCGTGCTGGATGGGACTGGCCAGCTCCCCGCCCTCACTCCCCATCCCTTCACTCCTGCCTGCGCCTCTGGCCCCAGGCTCACCTGTGACGCTGCTGGAGGGTGGGGGTGGGGAGGAGCTGTGGATGGGCCTGGGTCCCACGAGGCCCTTTCTCAAAAACATCTCTGCTTCCTCCTCGTCCGGCTTCTTGTCCTGTGTCCGGCACCCCTTGGCGCCTCACCCCAGCCTTCTGGCCCTGCTCTGGACCCACACGCTCACCGTGCTGGCGGAGGTGGCCACCTCCCAGCGGAGCTGCCCCTTGGCCTCTAGCAGGCTGAAGGTTGCGCTGCAGGTAGTACCAGTGACGCAGTGATAACCCTTGTGGGCGAGCGTGTGGGGTCATCTCTGATGTCTGTCTCCTCACCCTATAGAACCTGGAGATCTGTTTCTATGCGGAGGGCTGTGGCCTGCCACCTGAGGCCCTGCACACAGCCACCTTCAAGGTACGAGCCTTTGGTGTGTCTGGGGCAGGGGGAGCCTGTGCACAGGGCCAGCTACATAATTACAGGACCCAGCACCAAATGAAAATGTAGGCCTCTTTCAAAAGTGATTTAAAACGTGAAGACAACAGGAGAACATTACCTGAGCATAAGGTTCTAAGCATGGTGGAAAGGGTGCTGTGGGACTGCGTGGGTGGCGTGCCTGTCTGCCAGGGCAATCCTGAGGGTGTGCTCCCCTGCCCGTGGTCCCTTAATGCCCAGAGCTTTCCATGCCAAATTGATGTCTCCCCTCTTGGCTTCGAGCTCCAGCAGGGCAGGGCTGGGCTGTGACCGAGTGTGACAGTTCCGGTGACTTCTCGGCTGGGTCCTGTTCACAGGCTCTGCAGAGGGACTTGGAGCTGCAGGCGGCCTCCAGCCGGGAGCTCATCCGCAAGTACTTCTGTGGCCGCCTCCAGCAGCAGGTGAGGCTCCCTTCCTCACCTGGAGCCCTGCCGCTCAAGCCCAGCCCCAGCTGACACTGCCCCTGTGCCCCGCCCCTAGGCAGAAACCACCAGTGAGGAGCTTGGGGCCGTCACAGTCAAGGTCTCCTACCTCGCCTCTGAGCAGAAGTTGCGAGTGGAGCTGCTCAGCGCTTCCAGCCTGCTGCCCCTGGACTCCAATGGTGGGTGGAGGCTGCCCAGGGGTCACTCCATTTCCCTGCCCTGCTCCCCCAAGTCCCTGGAGACTCTGCTCCCCCAGCAGGAGCATTGGGTGCATTTCCTCTGGATTACCAGGAGGGGGCAGTGCTGAGCAGGACACAGCTGCAGGGAATGGGGGCTGGAAGGAGGGCTCGGATATCCTTGGCCATTGTCCCCTCTTTGGGCCACTTGCCAGGCTCCAGCGACCCTTTTGTTCAGCTGACCTTGGAGCCCAGGCACGAATTCCCTGATCTGGCTCCCCGGGAGACCCAAAAACACAAGAAGGACCTTCACCCGCTGTTTGATGAGACCTTTGAATTGTGAGTGGGTCCCCATACTTGCGGCACTTCCCCAGCCCTGGACCAGCCTTAGGCCTGCTCCTCCTGGCTGGGGCCAAGGGTCTCCCCTGAGAGGACCTCATCTGGGTCCCTGGGAGGGGCACCTGGGACAAGGGTTTGCTCGCATAGGTCCCAAACCTGCTCCCTGGGAGGGCAAGACTGTTGGGAGAAGACTCCCCATTACTTCCAGGGAAGGGTCCTGAACCTGAAGTCCTCTGTTCCCCAACACAGGTGGGCCTGGGGACACAGGGCCCCCTTGTATAAAGCATCAGCCCACAGTCATACTTTGCAATCCTCTCCCCATCTGAGCTTCTTTCTCCCAGTCCTGGTCTGTCCTCAGGAATCAGGAGGTGAACCCATGTTGGGGGGTGGAGGGGGGTGGATGGCAGTGGCAGTGTGTGGGGTGGGCAGCTGAGCCCAGCTCTGCCCCCTCCCCCAGCCTGGTGCCCGCTGAGCCCTGCCAGAAGGACGGGGCATGCCTCCTGCTAACGGTGCTGGACCATGACACGCTGGGGGCTGATGACCTGGAAGGGGAGGCCTTCCTGCCGCTGTGCTCCGTGCACGGCCTGAACCGGACAGAGGAGTCTGGGGCGGTGCCTCAGACGCGCCTGCCCCTCACCTATCCCACACCCAACGGTAGGCCTGAGCCCAGCACTGGGGACAGAGGGGAGGGGGCAGCCTGTGAAGGCTCAAACGGGCCCCCAGAGAGGTGGAGAAAGGTCACCAAGTTTACCTGGGGAGAGGGGCCATCTTGCTAACAGGACTGGGTCATGTTTGTGCACTTATGGGCCAGTTCTACGCACCTGACATATATTATTTTTTCAATCCTTACAACCACCCAATGAGGCAGATACTATTGCTATTTTATAGATGAGTAAACAGGCACAAAGAGGCTAACTAGCTAGCCTGAGGTCCCCTGCTCTATCTGGGCACTGCCTCTCCCCCAGAATCTGACTCCCAAATGCCTCTCTTCACAGGGGACCCCATCCTGCAGCTGCTGGAGAGCCGGAAGGGTGACCGCGAGGCCCAGGTGTTTGTGAAGCTGCGGCGGCAGCGAGCCAAGCAGGCCTCCCAGCATGCCCCACGGCCAGGGCGATAGCAGTGGAGGGTGGGTCCTGCAAGTCTGGGAGCCCCAGCATGCGGAAGGCCCTGAGTGCAGACCCCCTCTGGTCTCCTGCCAGAGTGGGGTCCACGGTGATGGGGACACTGTTAGCAGTATTTACACTCCCTCCTTGCCTTTAGCCTTGGCCTCAGCATTCTCTGCCAAATCCCAGCACCGGGGAAGGAGGGGGCAGCTGTTTGCATCTCCTACCCTGCTCTTCTCTGGGAAGAGCTGCTCTAGTAAAGCAGGGGCTCAGTCGGCTGCCCCCCAGCAAACCTATTCTAGCCACTGGGTGGGGGCCAGAGCTGTGGGCACAGGGACCCTCTCATGGGAGGAGAGGGGACCCTGACCAAGATGAGGACCTGGGGGCAGGGCAGCTGTAATGAAGGGAGCCCAAGTCCTCTCCTGAGGGGGCTACCAACACCCAGGCTAAGGAGCCTGGAGCCAGGGACCTGATTCTGCTAGGTGAGAGCTGGCAAGCAGTGGGGCTGGCATGGAGGGGTGGAAGCAGAAAGGACAGCTTGGCTAGCCTTATCTACTGAGGACATCTCCTCCTGAGCCAGTACCTGCCACTTAGAAATGTTCTTAGCAAAAATAAAAAAAAAATCACAATCCATTGTTCTCTTAGAGAATAAACTGTCGGCCTGCAGTGGGGCCCAGACGTCAGGTCATGCAAACCCCTGCCCAGCCCGCAAGACACCTTGACCTGCCCCCACCCTGGGTCTGGCCCACCCATGACTCCCCCACGTTACAGAGCAATGAGGTAGGTGTGGGGGCAACTGATGCAGAAGCAGGTGCTGGGGTAATTGGTGTTACTGGTATGTGGACAAAGGGCTTTGAACAAAACGCCACGGACACACCCGTTTCTGTGGTCACTGTCCAGCACAGGGGCCTGAACTCCAGGGGGAGCACCATGAGTGGGGAGCCTCCCAGGGGTGCAGGCTGAGGCTGAGTGGCTGCTCTAAACAACAGGGCTTAGAGGAGTGAGATCTCAGCCCTGCCTGGAGGGCAGTGCTCTGTGTACTGAGAGTCAGAGCCTGATGCCCAGTTGTCATTCTAGCTGTGTGACCCTAGTCAAGTCACTTAACCTCTCTGAGCCTGCACATGTGTGGGAGGTATGAGATATCTCCATGACCCCTTTCAGCTTTGAACCTGAGACCCACACAGAGAGGAGCCCATTAGCTTTGTTTTCTCACACCCAACAGGCCAGCTGCGAGCAGCAGGAGGGAGGCGGTGGCTCAGAGGCTGGGACACTCAGCCCTCAGGGGGCAGGGTGGGGCGAGGCAGGACACCTCCTCTGGGCCCCACTTTTAATGTTTTTCTGAGAAGGCACTGTTTGTTCCTCTGAGAAACCACTAGGGGCCCTGCCATCTTTTGGAAAACAAAAAATAACCAGTGGCAGCTGTCCATTGAGTCCTAAAGAGGAGTTGTGGGGCCGGGAGGTCTGTGTCCAAGGCTCACGGTCCCCACCACATCAACCACAGTAGACCTGGCTCAGAGAACATGAGCCCAGGGAGCCCTTAGGCCTCTGCAGCAGCCTAGCCACAGCTCAGGGGTGGGTGCACAAGCTGTGTCCTCGGCAGAGGCAGAGCTCCCAGCCCAGGTGGGGCCGGAGCCTGGGCTGACAGCTGAGCTGGCCTGCCTCGTCCTTCAGAGACTCTCATCTGGGGCCCCACTCCCTTCACCCCATGCAAACAAGCTACTACTGCAACTTCATATTTTATTTTTAATAGTTTCGGAGCTTTGTTGATTTTTGTATTTTTGTAAAAAAAAGTTTTCACTTAATTTTGAAAGCCCTTTTGTGCTGAGCACAAGGGGGGGCTGGGGCCAGTCCCTCGGCAGCCCTCTTGCTCCCACCCCAGACACCCAGCACTGGTAGTGGGGTGGCTTCCCTCCGCCCACTCCGCCCTCCCACCCCACTGCATCTCTCTGTACAGAACAATTTTTAAAATGGAAGCTAAGACACACTATACATCGGACAGGCACGCACACACATGCACACAGGCGTCCGCTCCAAACGGGGCAAGACGTCAGCTGCACTCAGAGAGCACCAAGGAATGCATACGGAGCCCCTCCTGGTGAGGAGGGCAGGGCCTGAGCCCCCCTGGTCCTCACAGTCCGCAGCTCCTCCCTACCAATTGCCCTGCTAGCTGCCAGAGGGAGGGGGCGGAGAGCACGGGGAAGGGGGGGGGCCGTGCCAGAAGGAGGGGGAACGGAGAGGGCAGTGCCAGCCTGGTAGGTGGCCCTGGGGCCAGGGAGGCTGCTCTGGGAACCCAGGGGAGAGGACTGAGGCAGCCCCCTGCCTCAGGAACCTGAGGGGTAGAACTCCTGGGCCTTGACCCTCGAGGGGCTTCAAGGGCCCGGGGTTGGGAGTGGGGCTACTTGGGCCTGCCAGCCCCGAACTAAATACACATTTGGTAAACCTATGAGCTAGGCTGACTTGGAGCCCCAGCACCCCCCTCAGGCCTCACAGCTGGGAACCAGGTCTACCTGGGCCTCCAAACCCTGGCCCGGCCCTGGCCTGGGGAGGTGGGTGAACAGGGCCTGCCCTGAAGGCTTGTCCCCTCCCGGTGGCCCCTTTTAGCTTCCCACCCTTCCCTGTTTAGGCCCCAAGAAGTTAAAAATAGTTAGTTCCTATATAAAAAAGAGACAGAAACAGATTCCCTGCCAAAAGGCCGGTGGGAGAAGAAGGGAAAGTGGGAAAGGTAGGGAGCGGGCTCGGGGAGGACTGCAAAATAGTTTCTTCTTTTAAAAAGTGCTTGGTAAGTCTCTTTAAAGTGTGTGTCTATATCTATACACAGATATACACACAGACACTGTCACACACTGGCTGCCCACGCACACCTGCACACACAGAAATGTATACATAATCATATACATACATACATACATACATACATACATACATATATATACTTTAAAAAGTCCTAGGTGGGAAGATCTGAGCCAGGCCAGGGCCGGGCCTGCAGGGTCACGACTGGAGGGTGTGGGCCCGGCCAGGCTGGCAGACGGGGCACTCGCTGCCCTCGGCACAGAGCTCGCACAGCACAGCGTGTTGGCACGGCAGCACCGCTCGGTTCTGCTCCTGACACTTAAGGCATTTCACCGACTGCATGTGGAACACGGCCTGCGGGGGAAGCGATATCGTGGTCACTGGCCTGGCCTGGGGTCGGAAAGGTTTCTTAACTCTCGCTTCAGCCCCTTGGGAGGAGAAAACTGAGGCGCAGCGCTCGAGTCATGCTCACAGGCCCCAGCTGACAGGGAGAGCAGGGTCAGGGTCAGGCTGATCACCTCAAGGCTCCACATTTCTGCTTCCGGCTTTGGCTGTGGGCTGAGTGTGAGGAGTCAGAGCCTGGGGGAGGGGAGGGCCAGGCTGCTCTGCAGCCCCATCCGGAGGGCTATCTCCCACACTGATCTTGTAGTGACCCCAGGTCCCCAAATGAGAACAACGGGGCCTAAAGAGGGCAGTGGCCACCTGAGACTTTGCTGCCTTAAGAATTCTCTTTCCACTGTACGAGGCTTCCTTGGGGCCCAGCTGGTCACCTAGGAATGCAGACAGAGTAGCCCTGGGGACCTAACCATTCTGGAACGTCTGCTGGTTCATGCAAAGCTCAGAGAATGAGCTGTCAGGATGCGAATTAGGTCACGCCTGCCCTCAAAAGTGCTGGGGTGGGCATGGACCCACCTCCTGCTTTCTCACCTCCCCAATGAGGGACTCTCTCTTCCTAGCTCCCCTCTGGCAGCCAGCATCTTGTGCTGGCCCAGCTGCTGGGCAGAGGCTCTCAGAAGGAGGATGGCCATCCCTGGAGCAGTGTGGGCTCACCAGAGTCCAAACACTGGCTGTGGCCACTTATACCCCCCCAGGGTTCCCCTAACCTCCTGGCTGACCTTGTCCACTTGCTCCAGGCGGGCCCGCAGCTGCTTTTGGAGGGAGTAGAGAGTGGACAGTGAGAGGGCCTCCAGGTCGGAGAAGGCAGGCAAGGCCTGCGGGTCGGGGCCTGAGTGCTGCCGCTCCAGCTCCTCCTGCAGCTTCTTCACCTGCACCTCCAGTGCGTCCCGCTGCTCCCGGGCCAGCTCACACTCGGCGCCCGCCGCGCTGGCTCGCTCACCGGCCTCCTCTGCCTCCTTCTTCCAGGCATCACAAGCCTGTGGGCCGAACACGCAGCACCTTGTCACGATGGCCCGCTGCCCCCCTGCCCCCTGCGAGTGTGTCTCTGGGAGCCTGTATGAGCCAGGGTGGCTGCGGGGCCTGCTGGGGAGCTGGGTCAGCTGTCTGGGGAGGGGGCGGGGAGGAAGCTGATGCTGCCTGCAGAGAAGAGAGGTTTCAGGACCTGCAAGAGACCCTCCGTGGGCAGGGAGGGGGGCTGGGCCCCAGCATGGCTGCCCCTGGACAGAGGGCCCATCTCAGAACCTAGAACCCTGGATGTGAGCCCTGGAGAGTCAAGGCTTCTTAGGAGATCAGGGACTCTCCTGCTCTGGGACTAGACATGTGAACAGCTCACAGAGTTCCAGGTCTTAAACACCAGCCACCCCAGGGTCCTGACAGGGAAAGAGAACAAAACTGAGCTTCTGCTCTGTTCTCCAGGACCCCTGGCCTCCCCCCGCCCCCTGTCCGTGTGTGTGAGGGGCATGAGCTGGATGCCACGAGGCCCTGGGGAGGGGAGGCATGGGAGCGCAGTACCTGCTTGGCCTGCTTCCAGGACTCTTCCCACTGCTTGATGGTGCTGTTTGCTTCATCCAACTCTTGCCGAAGCCGGGCCAGCTCGGCAGCCCCCGGCCCTGACAGGAAGGCAGGGGACGTGCCTGGGGAGAAGCTCCCAGAAGCAAAGTGCTCCCAGATGCTACTGTTCATTCCGTTCAGACCTGCCCCAGGAAGGGGAGGAATGTCAGCACTCTGGAGGGTCCTACCTGGCCTGGCCCGGCCCTGCCAGGGGTGCCCAGGGGCTGTTGTGCCAGGCTCGAGCAGTGTCGGGCTGGAGTTGGGTCAGACCTACTGTGGTGCCACCTGCCACTTAAACTGCGTGTCTCAACATCCTCATCTGCAAAATGGGGTGACTCAGGGGCCTGGGGAGTGCTGTAGGGAGAGCAGTCTGTGAGGGTGCTCATTTGTGATGGTGGCTGTAGGCTAGACAGAGGGAGCGAGACAGAGGGAGCCTTCATGCAGCCTGGTGTGAGGGCCAGGAGGAGATTCAGGAGAAAGGACAGGCCAGGGCTTCAGATGATGGCAGAGCTGGAGCAGGAGGAGCCCTGGGTCCACCTCGTTTTATGACAGTAAGTGGTGGAGCCAGCACACAGTCAGGCTAACTCCCACTGCCTCTTCTTTCCAGTCTGCTATGCGGCACGCTCATGCACCTCACCCACTCACCCCTTCCCCAGACGTTCGCTGGAACTGTGTGGCCCCTGCTCTGTGGCCCTCAGGGCAGTCCTATCTTCCAGAACAGGACCCATATCCACCTCTGGCTCATTCTGCCACCACATTTTTCTAGTGATTTCTTTCTTGCTTCCTTTCCCATGAATCCAGCCAGAATGCTCCGGAACCAAATGGATTTAAGACAGAACCACCACACTGACACGAAGAGCAGACCCAGGCCCTGGAGGCTCTGAGCCACCACTTCTCACTGTGCACTGGCCCAGTGCCTAGCACTTCATTCAAGCCTCACAACCACCTTATGAGGTGGGTGCTGCCACTATACCCATTTTACAGCAGGAGGAACTAAGACAGAGCGGCTAAGTCACTTGTCCAGGATCACAAAGCTAAGGGAATCATGGGACAGGGACCTGACTCACCTCTAACCCCAGGGCCCCTACTCTAGCCTCTGCTCTGCTCTGCCTCTGGCCGTGGACAAAGAAGCCAAAGGCACTTTCCAAAGTTCAGGTTCCTATCCCAGGTCTTGGTGAGCCACACCCTTTCTTACCCAAAGATCCATGTGATGCTGAGGTTCCCAAAAACGTGTTTTCTGACTGGCTCAAGTGGCCCTGGGGCTGTTGCAGGAAATGTGAAGAGAGGCTGACAGGAGGGGATGGGGATGCTGAGTGGAAAGAGGCAGAGCTTCCCAAGGAGCCAGGGATGTTCACGGGTGCAGAGCTCTGCAGCAAACTGCCACCTGCAAGAGAGGCCCAGGAGGGCGGGCCCAAGTGAGGACAGGGAAGCCATGTGGGGCCACACAAGCAGGGGACTGTTCCATCTGCCCGCGCTGAGCCCGGCAAACCCCTAGGAGCCTGCCCACACAACCCAAGCCACCCAAAGCCCAGTACCTATTGTGATGCTGCCTGGGTGGGGCACTGTGCTGCTATCAAAAGTCTTCTCTAAGGCAGCCACCCCAAACTCATTGAGGTCCAGGTCATCCAGGGCAGACTCTAGAACAGAGCAATCAGGTCTGAGCCCCTCAGCCTCCCAAAGTTCCAGGCCTCACCTCTTGAACCCACCTGCCCTTTACGCCTCATCTCCTGCCCCCACCTCATCTTCATGCCCAAGACGCACTGCACCAGTCCTCTCTCAAGCCTCTGCCTGGGACTGGGCTGCTCTTCTGTCACACCAGCCTGACACTGCCTAGCACAGTCCAGCTCCTTGGCTCTCCTTTCTGAAGCCTTCCTTGACACCCTGGGGGAATCGGGTCCCAGTCCAGGGTTCCTGCCTCTGACGGGGTCTTATCTCCTGATGTATGGTCCGTATGTCTCATCTCTGAGCTCACTGAGGACAGGCTCGTCTCTGGGCCTTCAGGGGCTAACGCATAGTAGGTGCTCGACAAATGTGCACTACTCTCTGCTGAACTGGACCAGGAGGGTGGGAACAGTGTCCCTCCCTGATGTCTTCATGTCTGTAACCCCAGTCTCTACACTAGAACCAGCACAAAGTGGCACCCCTCAATGACTGCTGAAAGGGAAGAATGTTAGCTTCTGATGACCAGGAACTCTGGGGACAACTGTGTAGATTATTCACCGCACAAGGAAACCTAGTTGAGGAATGAGTGGGCGCTGAGGATGCATGTCGTAGAATAAAACTGCACTCGCCCAGGGGAAGAGGTATCTCTACTTTGCTCTAAGGGCTAGTACTGGCCCTACACCTTGGGCTTGTTTCCTCTTTAGCTCAGAGGCCAAGAATGCCTACCCCCTGACCCCCAAGTCAGATGTCTAAAGTCACCAGTACGCTGGGTCAAGTCTCACTCCAGAGACTCAGTGTCTCTGAGTTCAGATCCAGGCATAGACTTGGTAAAAGAAACGGCTGAATTACCTATGACTGACTCGACCGTGTCGCTGGTGGGGTAGAAGGGCAGAGCATTTGCATTCATGCCAGGGATGCTGCTGGTGCCCGCGGGGCTGGGGGGAGTAGCTGCCAGGCTAGAGGTGATACTAGAAGAGATGCTTGAGGTCAGGGGGCTGCCCACGGGGAGGATGCCCAGCATGTCCTGCAACGAGAGAGTGAGGAGAGGCAATGGGATGCCGGCCCAGGAGGCCACGGCAGGGGCTGGAGATCAGGGCTGGGTGGGACAGAAGGAAATGAGGCATCCCAGCCCTGGTCTGGTTGCCCCCATGCTGCCTAGATAGGGCCCCACCCACTCCAACCTAGTTGAAAGACTGGTGTTGGAGGGGTGTGGTTTGGAGGCTGCAGGTCCCCCTCACCTCTACAATCTCGTCTAGGGGAAGGGAGAAGTGAGTCCAGTGCCTGGTACAGTGTAGACGCTCAGTAAATATTTTTTGACGGACTATTGAGTGAGTCTAGGAGGTGAGGGGCTCCAGGGCCTGACCCACCCTCTTTGGATTAGGGCTTGTGCCCATCTTAGTCCTGCCCTCAGCTTGTAGGGAAAGCATGCCTCCCACTCTCTGTGGGCCTGGCCTGGTCACAGTAGGTGCCAGAAGGGGGCTGAGAGTTTGGTACCTGTTTGGGCTGAAGCAGAGGCTGCTCTTGACTCCTGGGCTCTAGTGAGTGGGGTTTTAACTTGGCCTGAGAGAGAAAGATCAGAGAACAGGAGATGAATGTGGTGCTAGGGAGGGCTTCTGAGTCCAGGAGTCCTCCCAAGCATCATCCACCTGCCATGGCTCATTGGGGCTGCAGGTACCACAGGCCAGGCTGGGGGCAGACACCTGCATTCCCCCTTCACACGCATGCACCCTGCTCTCCCTCCATATCTCTACTCCCTTCCCTAGCCTAGGAACCAAGGGGGCTGCTCCTGTCTTCCTGGTGACTCCAAGCCTCAGGTAAACCCAGTCAGCAATAGCCTGTGTCCTGCTCCCACGGCCCTGCCACATCAAGGCAGCATAGGGCAGGGAAAAGACGTGGTGTGGGGTAGGAAGGCCAAGGCAGGCACCCTGCTCCTCCATCAATAGCTCTGTGACACCGGGTGAGGTGCTCAGCCTCTCCAGCATTACTGTCCTCATCTATAAAATGGGCTGGCCTTACGCACTCTGCTCAGTCTTGGAGATGCTGAGGACAGGGGCTTCCTAGCGCCTGGTCACGCTGCCCACAATAGGGCAGCCCTCCATGGACAAGGCCAATCTCACTGGGCTGCCCGTCTCATCCCTTACCTGGCATTTGAAATTTTTCAGGAACTCGGCTCCCACCTGGTCTTCCCTCTCAAAGCCGGGAGCCTTCTTATAGCTGCCAGGGGCGAGGCCAGACTCCCCAGGGAAGACAATGCCTTCCAGGTTCGGGGGCTTCCTCATGGAGCCCGGGGGGGAGCCACAGAGGTTGGACGGGCTGCCTAGGCTGCTATTTCTACAGAGGAGCTGCAGAGAAGGGAGGGGAGTGGGCTGGTGGGCAAAATGCAGGCTGGGGCACGGCCCACCCTCCAGTCCCGCCTCAGAAGGAGCTTCTTCAGCGAGGGCCTTGCATCCATTCCACCTGCCAGTGGGCAGCAACCCCCCAGAACCTCATGAGGAAATCGTGTGTGGGGCTGGGGGCTGAGGGTAACAGAAGGCTTTGTCCCCTCTACCAGTGCTACCCAGGCTATCGCAGGCTCTGGGGACACTAAGCCCACCCACAACCCACTTCTGACAGAGAAAAGAACCCATGTCCTCCTCCCCAAACACAGGCGGAGAGGGTGAGGGGAATGAGAGGCAGGTGCCGGCTCCTGGTAGGTGTGGTGCCCACCCGCCCCTGGACAGACACGTACGGTGCTGAGGTCAGGGGCATGTGGACTGGAGGGGCTCACGGGCACCGAGTCTCCGGCAGCAGATGGCATGTACAAGACGGGACCCGGCTGAGTGGGGCTGGACACGGCTGAGGAAGGCTGCAGATCATCACTGAGGGACGGCTCTGCAAGAGACAGTAGCAGGGTGTCAACAGGCTCCCAAGCCAGACATGCACCTGGTCTCTCATCCCCTGTACATAAAGGGAAGCTTCCACCTATTTCTGTTAACATCATGTACAAATTGTATTCACTATGAATCTTCCCAATGACTGGAAGACATAAGTAAGGCATGGTTCCCATTGTATAGATGAGGAAACTGAGGCACAGAGAGGCAAGGTAAGTCTACCAAGGCGACAGAGCTAGGAACTGAAGAGCTGGGACTTGAATCCCGATCTGTACGACTCTGAAGCCTGAGCCATGAGTCAGTTCTCTGTGCTGCCTCCATTGGTGGTCCCAGTGCTCAAGGCCGGGGACCATCTCTGTGCCAAGAATACGCTTCCCCTTCACAGGGCCCTCAATGTATTTGTCACTCTAACCCCAGAGAGAAGGTCTTAGCTTGGGAAAGGGTGAAGGGCAGCCAGCACAGTGGCTGTGACTTACACCCCAGCTTTCAATGACAGTTTGAAAAAAAATAGTAACATATCTTGGTGATTTTCTATATGGATTACTTTGAAATGATATTATTTTGTAATGGGTTAAATACAAATATATTGTTCAAATTAATTAAACCTGTTCCTCTTGCTTTATTTTACTGTGGTTACTAGAATATCTAAAATGACATATTTTGAGTGAACAGTTCTGCTCTCAGCAGGGCTCAGCAGGGCAGAGCGCCACGTTCAGTTAGTGATGCCTGCCATGCATGTGGCAGGGGTGGTTGCTGGGATCTGCCTAGCGGGCTCTGGGCGGGCGCCTCCCCTGCCTGAGCCTGAGCAGAGGTGGCGGGAGGGAAGGGTGGCAAGCATGCTGCCTCAGGACAAGGGGGGCAGCTTACGTTCTATGTGGGCGAAGGCGCAGAAAGGTCCTCGGGGACAGCTGCCCGACTGCTGCATGTCATTGCACTTGGTGGATTTATAGATCTGGAGGGACAGGGCGGAGCAGAGGAGGGTCAGGCTGGGGCAGAGAGGGACAGGCAGGCAGGCTGCCTTCAGCATGGCATGTTAGGTTACTAATGTCTTTTCTCCTCCCCATTCCACACCGCTTCCCCAGGTTTCTCCCTACCAACTTCCTACTCAAACTCCTGAAGCAGACACTGCCACCCCCATACCGAGGACGCCCTCCCTTCTGGGCTCAGAAGTCCAACCAGCCCTGATTCAGCCCTCAAAGGATCTTGTCTATGCCACTCTCCACTCAGGGTCTTGGCCAGGGCTGTGGCCTCTGAATGTGCCTCTGGGCATTAAAAGAGCCAAAATCATAGGGCATCCTGGGTTGGGATCTAGGTTGGGACCTACGCTGGGTCTAACTTTCCACCCTACTGTTCGTAGCCCACATAAGGTAGTCTGTCCAGGTGTCTATCTCAGGGTGTCCCGGGCTCCATGGAACCAGGCGACGGGACAGCTTGTGCCTCCATGTACCCTACACAAGATCTCAGCACACTGATATGGCTCAAGGCCACACCATGGAGCCAGCAAGCGGGGAAACTGTTTCAGGGAGGCTGCTGGTCTGCTAGGCTCTGGTCTGGAACAGGACAACTGTTCAGGACAACTGTTTCTTATTTTTTTATCCAGATGTCACTGGATTGTAAACACAACTCATGATGCAAAACCCAGAACGGCCAGGGTGCTAGGCCAATCTATGCCCTCTCTGTCAGCAGGCCTGGGGGAAACAGAATGGGAGCAGGGGGCTGCTTGATGAGCATGGGCTCAGAACAAGGGAAGTTACCAATTTAAGGGGCAGGGCTCCTTTAGGTCCTGCCTGTCTGGGGGCCTGTGGCTCCAAATCCCTCTTCCAGGATGGAGTCAGGGTGGGCTCTGCCTTGCTTCCCAAAGAGGCTGTGTAAGGCCACCCACCCCCTGAAAGGCCAGGCCCAGTCCCAGGCCCACCTCCGGGTGGAACTGCTGCTCCGTGCGGGTGTGGCAGTACTGGCAGGCATCTCCATTCTCGCACTTGCCAGGATCTCCCCACTCATCCCCGTGTTTCACGTTTGGACATGGAGATGACCTGGTCCAATGAGAGGGTGGGGTCACATGGATGCCAGAGAGACAGGTCAGGATGTGAGGGATGCCAGCTAGATCCCTGCCCCACAGACCAGCAGTGGGCTCTGCTGCTCAGGCCCAGCTCTGCTCCGCCAGCCAGGTCCTCCCACTGAGCATCACGCAGCCCAAGGACAGCTGGGCCATAACCACCACTACTTCCTACACCATGGCTCAGCCCTAGCAGATGCCCATCTGGATTAGAGCTGAGGGGCCCCAGAGAGCGTCAGACCCTATTTCCTCCTTTCCTGCCATTCCCTTGTCCCTGGGCCTCCCTGCCTCCAGGAGCAGTGAAAGCAGCCACTGCTGTGACCCATCCCTGCTACCTCTTTCTCCCATGGTGGCCCTATTTGGGCAAAAGACCTGTATTTGTGTTTCCGGGGGCTCCGCCGCCGGTCCTTGCTGTTGTGGTAGTAGGGACAGGCATAACCCTGGCGGCACAGCCGCGGGGGCTTCTTGCACGGCTCCGTCTTATAGTTCCCCAGCACGTAGGCAGTCTCTGCACGGGCCAGAGGCAGGGGTCAGGCAGGTGGGGTGGGGGGAAGGGGAAGGAGAAGCCACTGAAAGGGGTCTAGGAGCTGAGGCTCCTGTGAGATGTATGAGCAGGGCCACTTTTTCTCGGGCCAAAGTCAAGACTGAGATAACCTAGGACAGAGTAGGGTAGATGCTGTCCTTCACTGGGGATACTCATAGCTCACAGGGTAAAAAGGGTGCCCATGGGAGGCTCGAGAGCACATGTACATGCACTTACATAAATGCACAAGTACATATGAGTGAAAGCCCCCTGAGAAATTTGGGGTGCACCTGGGATGATGATAGCAGGCAAGGTATGTCTGGGGAACTCCCCTAGAAGTGGCCCCGAATGACAGGGCTGTGCCTGGCTGGATGTAAGGTGGGATGAGGTGGTGGTGAGCCAAGTCCTTAGGACAGCTCTAGGCAGGAGCGGGGTAAGGACAGACGTCTGGTGAGAGGGGCTGGCCATCTGTGTGGCCATCTTTACCTTGCCATCGTGGCTCTTCACTAAGGATCTTTTCTATCATGGCGTGGCTTGCGGCCCCAGCGGACTGACCCTCTATGCTGCCTTCCACTGTAGTCTGGCCGTTCTGCAAGGCCTCCATGGCCTGGAGCTCCCTGGGAGGAGAGGAGAAGACAGAAAGAGCGGGGAAGGGGCATGAGGAGGAAGGAACCAGAGTGCCAGCCCTGCACTCCATGTGTAGTACTCACCATGTCAGCAGCCAGGCCCCCACCCCGGCCCACAGCCATCAGCCCAGTGTGGCATCCAGCCCACCTGATGTCGTAGACAGGTGAGCGGAGGTCATGGGGCCCGTGGGCAAAAGCGCAGTGCAGGCCGTTTTTGGTGCAGTTGCCTTTTGAGTCTGTTTCATGGATGCAGATTCCAGTTTTGTAGTAACGCAGGTGGTACCTGCGTTCAGTGTCCCCTGTGGTCCTGTGCAGGAATGGGCACCTGAAACATGGAAATGGGAGTAGGGGGTGTCACTCACTGTGTCCCTGTAGCCTGGGCTCCCAGCCCCCGCCCTTTCCCTATGACCAGACAGAGCACTGATGGTGGGAGCCACTTGGGTTCAGATATAGCCTTTAGGCTTAGCAGAGGGAAGGCCTGTGTAGGGGTCCCCGCAAGTGGGAAAAAGAGAAGGGGCCTCCCCCAGAGACTGGCGGGGTCTGAGGAAGGCGGGCAAGGCTGCACCAGTGGCCCCCAAAGCAGCCTCAGGCTGGCTGCTCAGACTCTGCTGGCCTAGGGCATCTGACCCAGGAGATGTGGGGCTCCTCTGAGGCAGGCTGGGGGCACTCACTCGTCGCCCTCCGGGCAGAGGCCGGTAGCCTCATCGTACTTGGTGCAGTAGACGTCGGGGCTGTAGTTGAACGTGCCGTCCCGACGGCGGATGGACCGGCGGCGCCGCTGGTTCACGAAGTGCCAGTGGAAGCAGGTGTAGGGCCGATGCTGAGTGCATTTGTGTTGCACAAAGAGCGGGCACTGCTCCGTGCGGAATTCCTTCAGGTACCTGCAGGGAGAGCCCCCATGTAGGGTAGGCCAGGAGCGGAGAGTGAAGCCCCTTGTTTCCTAGCAAGAAGCTGGTCCTGCTCTGGGGTGATGGTTTCATGGGGATACCAGGAGAGGCCCAGAACAAAGGCTGGACCTCAGCCTGTGGATCCCTCCCAATGCCCAGGTCCTAAGTCAGTCTGAAGGGCTGGAACCATGGACCACCAGGGCCCTCAGCAGCCAGCTGTCTGCCTCGGTGACCAGTGGAGGGCTTAATCAGTGGCCTGTCCTTGGAGCCCTCCCTGAGGTTTTCCAGCAAAGGGATGCAAACAAGAGCATGAGGAGCCTCCTTCAGACTTCCTGCAGGTTCTCTGCTGCCCAGGTCTGCCTGCCAGTTCCTGGGGGCCTCATCTGTCTATCCCAGGGCCAGTGCTGGGGCCCCAGGTTGACGGTCAGGGAGGCTGCTGCTCCAGAGCTGAAAGCCCAAGTCACAAGGCACCCCCCTGACTACTGACTCAGATATTACTGTCCTGTGTACCTACCTCCTCTCAGAGATGTTTGCTAGCACTGACTAACCTGGGGACCTGGTACTCTGTCTGTCCTTTTGGCCTCCTCCGAACCTTTGTCTCTCTCCTTTGCTCTGCATGTAAGGGCCAAGACATCTCCCAAACTCCTCTCCCATGCATCACCCAGTGGAGGGCCCAGGTTCATTTATACCGTTAAAAAACACATCATCCACACTCTGTTTCACTCTGTGTCTAGGTGGAGGGTTTCTTAGCTTTGCCCCCTGCCCCACAGGGAACAGGCAGTGGCGCAGTCTCTATTCATCCCCTCATGCCCTAACAGTGAGGCAACAAATGGCTCGATAGAGAGCATCTGATGCCAGCGAGGAGGAGGCTTCTAGAAGGTGCAGAAGGCTATGTGAAGAAGGGAGTGTGGAAGGAGCAGTACCTGGGGCTGGAGGACATGGGACAAAGGCCAGAGGGCCCAGCCCGCATCTTTGGCTCCTGCCTCACTACTCTGGGCATATGGAAGGTGTGGGGACAGGTAAGTCCTGGGCTGAGAGTTTCCAGATAGGTTTTCTATAATGCTAATGAAAAGTGCTGGAAAACCCGCCCAGTCTTGAAGTGCGGAGAAGCGTGCGGGTGTGTGGGTGCTGGAGCTGGGTGCTCCCTGGGGAACACAAATGGGTTGTAAAGTGAGGCTTCCAAACAGGCCTGGTGTTCACTTAGCACATATTTACTGAGCACCTATTAGGTGCAGGCATGGCAGTGAGAAATGAGGACATTAATGAAAGCCCCATTTTCATGGGAGAGACACCAATAGCAGGTGGAATCACTCAAGTGTGGAAGGGTTTGCTCAGGGTTCCTTGGGAACCCAGAGTCAGGACCCTTGACCCAGGCTGAGACAGAGGAAGGGGAAAGGGAAGGGAGGTGCTAGTGGGTGGAGAATGTGGGTGTTTTAGGCACAGAGAACAGTATGAACTTAGAAACTGTATGTCTGGGTCACGAGCTCCAAGTACCCTGTTGGGATGTTGAGTGGATAGGAGAGGAACCAGAAAGGGGAAATGTGGATGCAGTGAGGTGCAGGAGGAGCCACTTCAGAGATATCGTCGCCAGGCTCCAGGGACATTCTGAGACACTGGGTAGAAACCTGGAAGGCTCCCTAGGGCCCGATGCTCTCCTGTCCCCTTTGGCATTGGGACACAAGGTCTTCCTGTCTCCCTCTCTGTCTGCTTAGACAGAACGTTGCACCTCATGCTGGACACAAGTACCAAACCCTAGCACTGACTTGTGACATCCATTCCCCAAACTAGGCTGACCCCTTTGGGGCAGTACGTACCCAACCTGACTCTTGACCCACTAGGAGGCTAACTCAGGAGGAAACAGGTAGGAAGTAAGAGAAGGAAGGCGAGCCCAGGGCCAGGAACAGAGAATGAGGTTAGGACTGTCAGATCCCATACCGGATATCAGGTAAACGAAATTTCAGATAAACCAAAGATGTTGTGGACATGCTATAAGATTATCCATTGTTTATCTGAAATTCCAATCTAACTGGCATCCTGTACTTTCATTTGCTAAGTCTGGCCGCCCTAAGAGTGGTGCCTGTCTGCTTGGTGTCGGTGCCTCAGTGAACACCCAGGGAGGCAGTCAGGGAAGAACTCAGGACATGGTCATCCTGACTTTCAGCTCAGTCTGTCCTGCTGGAGAAAGAGAGGTCCTGGAGAGCCTGCTTCTTTGGGGCAGCAATGTCCACAGTGCCCTATGTGGATGCCAGGGCTCCACAGGGGCCCAGCTGGCAGGGGTGCCAGAGGACAGACACAGAAGCAACAAATTACATCATTTTAAGCCTCTTCATTTCCACTCCCACTGCCATGGGCCAGGGACCTGGTTCCTTTTAGTAAACTGTTTTGCTCCAGGCTCTCCCCTGTCTAGCTTACCCTGCACAGTGCTCACTATTCTTCCTAGAGCCCAATTTAATTCTCACTTTATTAAAAGTCTTCACCTTCTCCCAGTAGCCACTGTTAAGCACCAACTACTCGGCCTGGCAGTCCAGGCCCTACACGTCTGGCTCTGTATATTTTTCCAGCCCCATTTCGCTGGATTCCTCTCCATTCCAGCCAGTAAAACTGGAGTCCCTGCAAACAGAGCTTTAACTTCCCTCCCTGCCTTTGCTCGCATTCCCTTCCTTTCCTGTAGAAATCCTTCAATGCTGAATTCAATGGTATGAATCTTCTGATGCCACCATCTCTATAAAGCGTTCCTGGACCTCTTGCTTCCCCTCCTGCCCTTGTCACCAGCTAAAAGTTATCATCCCTAAATTTCCGTAGCACTTGCTCTAGACACTTCTTTGCTCTTACCCTGCACTGCATGTTAAAAGCCTGTATCTTTTCCTCCACTACCAGATTGTAAAGTCCTTGAGAGCAATCATGTAAGAACCCAGTACAGTGACCAAGTTTGCCGAATGACTGTAACAAGAAATACGAATGTCTCAGAAAGGGCCAAGTCCACAAAGCACCACCAGCAGTTTCATGCTGCCACCAGCAGGGTAGAGCACTGACAGCTGAAAGCCTAACCCTGCTCCCCCGTGAGACGCATCGCAGTGCAGACCTGTCTCAGCAGATAAGGCAGCCGGGCCTGCAGAAAAGCCCTCATGAAAGAAGGGGCCGAATGACCGCATCTAGGCAGCAGAGAGCCCACTTCCAACCAACTCTAATGAGGTGAAGGACATTTCTAACCCTTTGCTTAAGTGATTAACGGAACTTACCATCCACTTCCTAGGAACCAAAATGTTGGGTTCGAATTTCCCCTACTCCCTCTCCCCCTCCAACCTTGTGCTAATAGGAGTGCAGTGCCCGGAAGGCAAGGAGAAAACCACTTATAAATTACTCTTCTGTATTTTCATGGATTGACATGAAACATAAATTATCAGTGCAATTGCACAACTGTCTGGTAATAAGTTCCAATCCATCTTTCCATTTTAAAGGTTTGACAGCACAAGATTGAAGAAATTAAACAGGCTGAGACTCAATGTTTAATTCAACCCACTCTCAGGAAACCCACCAAGTCCTAGGGTCTAACCAAGGAGGGGAGACTGACCAACCACCCCCTCCCTCTCCAGACTTGAAGAGGACACAGGACACAGGGCCATAGGACTAACCTCTTCACACTCCCATCTCCCAGGAATACACTCACACGCTCAAGGGTAAAAGCCAATGAACCTAGACTATGGCTTCACATTGAGAGGCCTGTGACCTGCTGTGGCCACGAGGAGTCAAGAAACCACTGAGGCCTGAGTAAGATCTGTCAGAGAAAGTCAGGCCTTTGACCAGTAGAGGGGCTCCACAAAGCCTGGAGGACACTGCGACTGGTCAGAGCTTCACCTTGGCTGAGGAGCAGAGCCTCATGCTTGCCCCATGGGGGCTGACTTTAAATCAAAACCATCCTTCCCTCCTTTTCAGGATATCACATTAATTATCCTAATAGTGGTTTACTTATAAATGTAAAAGATTACTATGAAAGTAATATGCCCACTAAAGGGCAAAATCAACCTTTGTCCCGCCACTAATAATGTCAGCCTTTTGGTAAATTTTCTCCCAGTATTTTTACACGGATGGTATCATAATGTATCACACTGCTAAAATGCTTTA
Source organism: Miniopterus schreibersii (assembly GCF_964146895.1). Taxonomy (NCBI): domain Eukaryota; kingdom Metazoa; phylum Chordata; class Mammalia; order Chiroptera; family Miniopteridae; genus Miniopterus; species Miniopterus schreibersii. The sequence continues at coordinate 3,362,945 of NC_138116.1, forward strand.
CAAAACTATTAATACTTTTCTCTAAAAACTTTTAAAATCAAATACGGGCATCCAGTTTTTAAAAAAATCAAATAATCTTTCAACATTATTGGATTATCTTTAATTTTGGAAATTAACAGCAAAAATCAGGGTACTTGAAATCTAAATGTAATCACTTGCCCCACTAAACCAACAGCGATGACACAGGAGGGATCAACAATAGATCAGTAAATTATATCACTGTTAAATCAAGAGCTCAACTGCTCCCAGCTCAATTCCCAGCTAAACTTTAAATCCCATTCCAAGTGTCTGACTGAACAGATGCGTCAGTCTGAATGTCTCACTGTCTTCCGGCGAGCAGCGTGAGGAGGGTTTGAACAAACTGAACAAGCAGAAGGGTATCAGAGACGCCTGACAGAAACACTATGCAAGTTTAGAGGCAACGGGGATCAGGCCACTGAGGCTTTCATCTGAATCCAGTTCCCCACAACCTCTAGAATGGTGCTTCGCAAGGCCTCACTGACTGCTGGCACTGGCTGGCTCCCCTACCCAACAAAACAAACTAGAGCAGGGTCAGCAAACGTTTTCTGTAAAGGACCAGGTAGTATTTTAGACTTAGAGGGTCAAGACACCAAACTGAGGATATTATGTAGGTACTTACATAACAAGAGAGAAAACAAATTTCCACAAACTTTTTATTGATGAAATTCAAAATAAAATAATTGGCTACAATTTTTTGTAATACAGGTTGACTAATAAGAATGGACTTAGGAGGGATAACATTTGCCAGGTTGAGGTCCCTTTCATCAAAATTACACATGTTCATCTGTTAAAGCTAATTCTGTAATAAGATTTTACATATTTCATCTTTGAACAGTGGGTGTAAACTGCTTAGATGCACAGGTAAATGGATTCTGAAATACAGGAATTTCCTTTGCATTCATATCAAGATGCATAATAAATGCTAGGACTGCAGTCTGTGTTTGGCAATCACATCCATGGTAAATCTCTGTGCAAATGGAGATCTCACCTTTGCTTTAACTTTTGATAGCACAGTGTATTAGGCAGCCTGACAACTTACGAGTCAAACAACAGTAGTTGTCAAGATGACTTTACTGCAATACAAGGTTTGCATATAAGTGATGATTTGCCTTGTGATTTTAGGGTGAATTCACTAAGAAACATTATGAAGTCTGCAGCAAAAGCTGATTTCCAAAGCCATTCACTGTTCAATAACAGTAGTTGAAAATGATTCTTCTCATTCAGAAAAATTTCAATCTCAGCCCTGAACTCAAAAAATTACCAGAAAACTTGACCACTGCTAAGCCATCAAACTGTTGTATAGTAGGGCATGTCGGAACATTCAGCTTCTACTTCTGGCCAAAACTCAAGGAACTGACTGACTGACGATGGTTAAGTCCACAAGAGTGAAGTTCAGCATTGATCCTAATGGTTTATTAATACGAGAGTCAAAAACTTTCTGCAGAGCCCCTGCTGATGCATAATACAATGAATAACCATGGGCTTTAAACACCCTACACTTTCCTAAGCTTTGTAAATGTATATGGTGGTATACAACAGCTCAAATGACACTTATCTGTAATCTACTATTTTCCATATTCACATTAACCCTACTGGCTACTTTTTTCCCCCATACATACTCCTAAAGAGAAATTTAGTCATAGAGTTCATACTTCATGGCTTATCAAAGATTCTTCATTTTTGCTCAGCTGGGCGTGGCTCAGCAGCTGAGTGTCGACCTAGGATCCAGGAGATCTCAGTTCAATTCCAGGTGAGCACACATACCCGGATTGCAGGCTCGATCCCCAGTCGGGAGCATGCAGGGGTCAGCCGATCAATGACAACTTTCTCATCATTGATGTTTTTATCTCTTTCTCTCTCCCTCTCCCTTTCTCTCTCTGAAATCAATAAAGATATATTAAAAAAAAAAAAAAAAATTCTTCATTTTTAAGTTTGAGAATAAAATATAACTTCAAGAAGAGTATTATAAGAGCAGATAAATAGTAGATTAAGAATACTAAATTACTCATACAAGTGTGTGTATGTGATATATATACATATATCTTAAAATTTGTTGAAAATCTTTTCTCTCTTTTGAAGAGCTTTAGGTAAATTACTACCAGTTGTAAATTCAGTTTTTACAGGGACATACACATTCTGTTTTGACATCAAACATGACCCAGAAACCATACAATTTTGTAACAATAACCACACCAGTGGAAGTTGCCAAAAAATGACTTAAAAAATGAGGCCAAACAAAGCTAAAATCGGTGCTTGGCAAATATTCGGACAATTCTGATAAAGTGCCATACATACAGTGATAGATTTGGCTTCCACATCTCCTGAAGTGACCCTGGTTGAACATTCTCTCTAGAAAGTAAGTGGCTAGTGACCTTCTGGGTGTGCCTGAACCTTTAAGGCAGGCTTCCATCCCATAACTGGCTTTTAGCCAAAGGGCAGCTGTGGTTAAGGCCAGTTATGAACCTCCTAAATAAGAATGGCATTATCCTAACACAGAGACAGACACATGCGCAGGAACTCACACAAGTGCTACGGGCACTTAGGTAAGCAAATGCTTTAGGGTTGGGGAGCCACTCACTGGCAAATGATTTTTCCCACTCTCCACGGAGCTGTCCATGCACCAAGAACTAACGAGAGTCATGAAAACTACAATGCTGATGTATAACTAGGCCTGTGTGTCCCTGGTTCCTTCTTTCTGTAACTGTTCCCTTGCCCTAAGGATGCTGTAACTGGTAAAACTTAGGAGAGAGAGTTCATCACTCACGCCACGGGCTTTGGAGAATATGTGAGTACTGAAAACCCTGGTCTACTGTTTCCTAAATTAGGTAACACTCTGACTTGATTCAAAGTTTTTGCCTACACAGATGGCCTGAAAAACCTCCAATTTGATGATCATTTTAGTATTATGTTTAAATCAATGTGTTACTTTGTACACGGTTTTCTGTACAACAAAGTTGTTGGCGCTGGGAGAGTGGATCCTTATGTAAGATTACAGGCAGTCTGATGGAGGCTATACAAAAAATGGTGACTGAAGAAAAAATGGATGCATAAGAGAAGAGTGTGCTCTGAGGACAGCCCTAACCCACGTGTGTCCTATAAACTGAAGAATCTACTCTAGTGTGGATGTGGCCAAAGAAGGCATTTGGTTATGGCTCCTGAAGGAGGTAGTAGTGCAAGTAAAGCAGTAACCTGGGCCTTGTTTGAATATTGGCAAGAACGGTATTGACAAGGTGCTAAGTGCCAGGCACTGTTTTAAGTACTTTACATATATTAACTCACTTAATCCTCACAGCAACCTCATGCGACAGGTACTATTGGTATCCTCCAGAAAATGACACACAAAGAGGGAAGTCACTTGCCCAAGGTTCCACAGCTAAGGGGCAGAGCTGGGCTTCAAACCCAGACAGTCTGGCCTTGGAGTCAAAACTCTTTTTAAAAAATATATTTTTATCGACTTTAGAGATAGAGGAAGGGAGAGAGAAACATCAATGAGAAGAGAGAAACAACTATCGGGTGCCTCCTACACCCCCCCTACTAGGGATCAAGCCCGCAACCTGGGCATGTGCCCTGACTCAGAATCGAACTGGTGACCTCTCGTGCATGGGACAACACTCAACCAACTGAGCCACAACAGCCAGGTCTGGAGTCAGTATACTCTTAAACATCATGCTATTAACTGTATTTTTCTTAACTGAGCTAAAGGGAAAACAAGAGTAGCAGCAAATAAGCATTAATGACCGTGGAAGCTGTTCAGAATATATCGGGGGGTTTTTGACAGGCCATAATTATAATACCATAAAATAAAAGTCACTAAAAATAAAAACACAAATGTTAACTTTAACATACTCTACTGAATATTTAATATTAACTTGACACACTCATTATAAAGCATTCTCAGTTCAATAGTAAAATTTAAGTTTTGGGGGTTTTTTAAATAAGAAAATACAAGTACAGGTTTCTAATTTATGCTATGTTTAGAGAGGTTTAATTTAGACAAATCCTAAAGTGGCAGGCTAATAAATGCCTGGCACCACTTAACAGTAAAAGTGACTTCAAAAAGATATAGCAACGTTCTTACCGAAATTAGTAAAAGCTTAGATACTATTTAAAACCTTGGGGGTAGTTTTGTGAATAGGCCAAAATTTCATAGGAAGGTGGGAACATGGGCCTTCCCCCCCTTATCAGAAGTCATTCTGTTAAGGGCTTATGGCAGCCATATGGTGTTTCAAGTACTAATAGGAAACAAATGAGTCAACTTAAGAATACAAAAGGCAAACTGTGATATAGAGTAAGGGAAGGGAGCAAACATTTCAATAAGCTGAGATCTGACATGATGATACTGCCACAGGCCTTAGTATCTTCTTTATCTCCTAAAAAATTGAGCCACCAACAGGAAAATGGTCGCCTCACAGAGAATGCTACGAGATTTTTAAGTTGCTAGACTCCTTTCCATCTTCTCCTCCTCCTCAGCTCTTGATACTGCTGTCAAATTCTACACACTGGCAAAGAAAAAAGGGGTGAAAGTTGAAGGATTTTATAGAGAAATAATAAAAGAGTTGTTGTGATTATTTGAACTAAAATATTATAGCCACTGATACATTTTAGATGCCTAAAACACATGGCCTGACCATAAAGAAATGCCCAGGTGAACATTAAACCAATCATCACGATGCCTGAAGAATAGAATCTATTACATTTTAACAGAACAGCACCCTTCTCTTCTGCCCCCCCCCCCCCCCAGGAAATAAACGCAATTCATTTTACGAAGGCATTGGGGAAAACATGCTTGCTCCTCGTAACAGCTGGCAATTCAGAGACAATGTATAAAGTACAACTACCAACAACCAGGAAGCTCAGATCTGCTGGGTACTCACTTCTTATCTCAAAAGCATCTCCACAGACTTACAACACGGGCACTCTCACTAGAATGGATGCACAGGGACTAAGCCATTGCGAAGGCTGGGAAAAGGGTGCCAAGGAGCTTTCCACAAACTGCAGGTTTTCCCATACTGAATGATGCTGCCAAGCCCCAAGGGACCATGTGCTCTAAGGCCTCTCTACTAGTAGGGACTCATATGCATGGACTTTTTTTTTTAAAAACCCTTTCTTAAAAATGAGATGTCACTTACACAACATAAAAATTCATCAATTTAAAGTATACATTACTTTGTGTTTTTTTAGTATAGTTACCATGTTGTGTAGCCATCACCAATTTCAGAACATTTCCATCACCCCATAAATATTCCCCCATAACTATTATCATAAGCACTGATTTTACCCAAAGTTTCTCTACATATATCTCTGTTGCCCAAGCAGGTATTTAAGATGGTTGGTTGAGCAAATCTATAGAGTATCTATATCGTAAGAAAACAAGAAAGCTACATTGTCCAGAAGGATACTGAACTCAAACATTCAACATCCACCTTCACAAAACACATTAGTGTCCCCTAAATTCATCCAAGATGTTAAAAGAAGGGAAGACAATCTACTAGGATCAACCATAGCTGTCCATAGTTACAATTTCAAAATACAGGAAATGCATATGTGGGGAAATCTCATTTAGTATCAAGAATAGCTGATTAAAAGCAACAACAAACCAAAAACTTAATCATTAAGCAAATACTGCCCCATTTGGTAAAATAATTTCTAAACCAGTCCACTAGTTAAAATAATGTAGCTATACATACAACCTTACTTTTATCATTCTTCTGACCTAGAGACTCTCCTAATGAGAATAGTAATTTTTCGACAAAGGTATGGCAGGAAAACCTGCAGATGTGTGGTGCTATGGCTGTTGCAGGGATCTCATTACCCAAGTGAGCTCATGGCTTCTAAGACGCACAGGAAGGAGACCTCACCTTCAGGCATCAGGGTGTTGAAAGCGGGAGGAAGTAGGTCCACGAGGGTGTCTTGCTTTTGTGCACTTATCTGGGGTGTTATTTCCAGAGAAGGAGTTCCTTTATAGAGTGTGCCCAAGATGGATTTCTCTAAGATGCTCTCAGAGTTGTCCAGCTGCCCTCACCAATAAGTCACAGTCTTTGTAGGTTGATAGAAACCACCAGTCAAAGCAGATGCATATGGATTGTGGGGAAGCCTTCTTTAGTATCTAACATAGCTGGATTAAAACAAAAAAACTTAACCATTAAGCAAATCTTCACTTTAATCATTAATTCAGATTATAGCAAATATCAACTAGGTGCTAAGCTTGAGTCTACCCTCAGCATGGGCAATTAACACTTACGAACAGGGATTTTGTGGGTTTGACTGAAGGCCACAATGAGATCTTAATTTTGGTTCTGCAAGAAATTAGTTCTACTTGATAAATAGGTAAACAAGATCCAGAAATATTTATTGGTAATTTAACTCATTCTTGCTGAGGTTGCTAAGCAACACTTCCAGTGACTCCAACTGTACAACAAGTTGTAGTCTAGTAATATATTTACAATTTTATTGCAATTTGCAATAATGATTTAAATACATGTTCATTTCCTGGATTTTCTAAAAACACAATCAGATGCAATCAAGTGAAGTTCATCACTTTTATATAATGTATAAACTAACAAGTTTGCCTCAAAATAGTTATCTATGGAATACTGCTACATGATCCTTGTTTAAAGGTACCCAGGAAACAGTCTCCTAAATTACAATGACACTTGGTTAAATGAAGCTATAAAGTATTTATCCTGTCTACCTCCAAGAAATCACACAGTGGCCAGAAAACTCCAAGAAACCGTCACGGAACTAGAATTTCATTTTCCTTTAACACACGGCATTAAGAAGTTTGAGAAATAAAAAATCAACTGCAGGTGAAAGAATCCAAAAATGATTTAACGTCTTTGAGGCTCTCAAATAAGGATATAATTGTCATACAGCAAAAAGCCCAAAGTTAGCTAAATTTATAGATATATTTCGGAATGTAATTGCTCAAAAATTTCCCATTCTTAAATTTGTTTTTATAAAACTCTTCTAATATATAAGATGACCTTGTTCTGAATAAACCTGGATGAAAATTAGTCTTTGTGAAATAAAAAGACAAATTATCAAGCAATGTGGTTCGTGTATTGGAGGAGTACTAATACATGCACATTATCACTTTAGGGTGCTAACCACATATCTGGAGCTGTTCAACAGAGGAAATCCTGATATAACCATTTTCTAAAGGGGTCGGATTCCTCAGGTCTAGCACAAGTGCCTACTGAGAGGATTATTTCAAAGTTTCCCTTAAATCAAGATTATTCAAGAGATTAAAAGAAAATACTAACACAATAATTATCCTTCAAGCTATGTTATGAATAATCCTTGGTTTAGAAAAAGCAAGGCTCAACCTCCAGGACTTCAGTTGTGGGAAGAAGGCATACGGGAAGGGAAACATTGCCCACAGGAAGACAACTTTTGCTTTTGGTGGATTCAATTGTGTTTGCCAAGACTACCTGCCATTATGATGAGTGGGACTCAATTTTAATGCAAATTTCTTCTGTATTATTGCAAAGAGCATTGCATGTCACATAATCTTAAATAATACAGGTATAAAAAACACAAAATTAATGTAATTGATGTATAACAAAGATTTTGACAGGTAAAAAAAGAAATGTTTAAACAAAGAGGCCTATATCTATCTGTATTCAATGATGGGATCCATACAATAGCTAAGACCATATTCAGATTGGAACAAATTCTAGAAATTCATGCTGCAAGGGAGAATGAAAAATTGCTGGGCAGCTCAAAATTTTATAGCAAATGTTGAAATAAAAATAAAAATGTTCCTGTATCCTAACCCTAACCCCCAAAAGCAACAAATAGGCTCATCTTAAAAAAAAAAAAAAAAAAAAAAAAAATCAGAGCCAAGAGTAGTACTGGTGTCATCATCTGTGCTTCATGCTCCCTGCTCCTCAATCCTGCGAAGACAAGGGAATGACGTTTTCCCCATCATCACAGCTTCTGAAAGCCCACAAACCTAGCAAGGAAGACAGCTGATTTCCACCTCTGATTTTTGGAGATATAAACATACACACACATACACACACACGAACAGGTAACAGAAAATAAAGAGATGGAAACACATACAATCAAACTGAGTTCCACCTACTACTGTCGATTTACAAGCCACCTCAACAGCCAGGCGTGATCACTCTGCACTTACCCCGCAAGGGATGGAAAGGCAGATTTTCAACGAATGAGCGTCAAGAGCCCAAAGACTCAGATATTAACACTCATCTAGGCACAGCGGTTGACTCGTTTCGCCTGTCAATTCCATGATGCTCAGTACACTCAGTGACAACGCAGAGACAGGGCGCTGAAACCAAGGCTCACATTACTCAAAACGTTATAGGCATTTCCCCGAAAAAAAACGTGATCCGAGCAACTAGAGATTATAAAGCTCTAATTACGGGAAGTCTGTAGATTTCCACATCAAGACCGTACTGTTGATGGACCGCAACATCCAACTAATCAGTAATTCTCTAAGGTGGGCCCATCTCAGCACAACAATGGAGGGCCCGCAGGACAGGACAACTCCAGTAGGAAAGGGCCAGCGAGCCAAGCCAGGCCCCGTCGGGAAAAGTTACACAGTTAACGGGAATCTGCCTGTAGTCAAGAAAAAACTTCAAATGACTTCAACCAACAGCAGAGGATCGCACAAGGAAACCAATACACTTCCTGAAGCTGATGGTCCCCCCGTCCAGGAACCGTTTCCCGGTGGGGGTTCCTTCTGTGACAACCGCTCCTCCGTTTAGTTCTTTCTGCTCCCAACAGACGCTCCCTGCTCTCGGTTCACCAGGCGGCTCTCACGGGCCGTTCGAGCCCCGAGGTTCTGAGTCGCCAGCGAGCCTGAGGAATATATATACCCGGGGATCCTCCTAAACGCGCCCGTGGCTCAGGAGCCCACGGGGACGGGCGCCGCTCGGGAGCTCATCGGGGAAAATGGAAACCGACATTTTGCTTAATCGGAGGGCCCGCCTCTTTTCAACCTAGCGCTAGGTAGTTGCTTCGCGTGCCTTCGAACGCCGGGACAGACAGACAGACACCTACACTTCAGACACGAGCAGACTCCCAGAAGAGGTTTTCCATCTCAACTGGACTCTTGTCGTGTCAGCATTTGGGGCGCTCCCTCTGATGCCACATTTGGGTTGTGCCTGAGGACACCCTCGGACCCCATCATGCTCAGGGTCCCTGACTCCGGCTTAGGTCAGCTGTGTAAGGGGAAAATATACGGGCCTTAGGGGCGCAAAAGGGCCTGGACTTCACGCTAAGGGTCACTCATAGGTGGTTCCGGGGCTGGCCCCTCAGGAGCTCATCCTGGTGGTGTCTTGGACTTTATGAACCCCGCAAGTGCCTGGTGCTGCGGGTGACGACCTGAGGAACAGGTAGGCCTCGAAGGCCTGGCCTAAGATGTGTGCGCTCCGCACCCCGAGCGCCCGCCTTCTCCGCTCGCCGCCGGAGACCGAGTTTCCCGCCCCACAGCCCGACCAGAGGTTGGTGGCAGTTGGAGGCAGTTGGGACCGGCCCCAGCAGGTTGGAACCGGTCTAAGCCGGGCCGGAGGAGGAGGACGGGGGGGAGGGAGAGGCCGCCTCGCGCTCTCCCTGCGCGCGTGACTCACGCTGGCCGCTGACGTCAGGCGTGCGCGCGCGGCGGGGGGGGGCTCTACGTACGTGTAGTGCTGCGGTTTCTCGGGCTGTGCCTGCAGCACCTGAGCGGTAGCGGCCGGGGGCGCGGAGGAAGCTGCGGAGCCGCCGGGCCCGGGGCCCTTCGACATGGTCCTGTCTTCCTGCCTCTTCGCCGCTCCCCTTTTATTATTCAGTCTGCGCGGTCCGCGCCGAGGGCCCAGTGCGCCTGCGCCGCGCCACGAGAACGTGAAGACCCCCCGCATGGCAGCAAGGGCTGCTGGGAGTTGTGGTCCTCGGTTCGGATGGAATTTTACCGTCGGCTGAGGGTTGCTGCCAAAGGATCGGACCACAATACCCAGAGATCCTTGCAGACGGTGTCCCGGATGCTGAGGGCCCGCGACTGCTTTCGGGAATTGCAGTTCGGCCGCGTTTCTCCTTCTCAGCGCGGTTCCAGTTTCGTAGGGGTACTTTTCCTTGAAACTGGAGCCCCTGGAGTAGATGGGGCCCAGAGCTGGGGAGCCTTAACGACTTCTGTGAAACAGTTCCAAGTGTAACTTTACTGCCAACAGTGTAATAATGACCTCGCCTCCGGAGTTGGGTGTACTCTGGGCTCGGTTCAGATGCCGGCCCCAGCCGCGTTTAAGAGTCTAGTGTCCTCCGCTCGTGCGGCAGGCACCTGGCGTGCGCGAGCAGTATTCCTGCGGCGGGACCAGGGACTCGGCACGGAGGGAAGTCTGCCTGCTGGAAGTCTGCTGGAGAAAGCTTTGCTAACGAAGAGCCGCGCGACACCATCCCCTGTTCCCGCGTCTCTGCTGGGGTGCTCCACAAACCTTCAGCAACCCCGAAACTCCGCGATTTGGTTCTCTTTTCAACTCAACACCTGGCCTGACCGACTTGTTTCCAGTACATTAGGGACCAAGGACGAATTTAATCTCCGTCTAGAATAGTCTCAGGTACACTGGCAAGTTGCAGGGGTGTTGAGAAGCATTACACAGTGTCCAGAGGAAGGGCCTGGGTTTGAGTAGGAGCTGCAATTTATAACCCACTTCAGTTTCCTGCTCTGCATGTCAGCCTTTGTATTTGGGAAAATGCGTCTCCCCTCCCCACTTCCCACCAGTGGGGCTAAGTTTTTCACTTTGTGGCCTTTGTAAAATAAGCCAGTTCCCCCAGACCTAGGCATTTGATTCTGTGAGCTTTACAAAGTTCTTCGTAAGTATCTTAACGCTTTTGTTAACTAATGATCATCTCATTAAACAAACGCATTCCGAATAACCTTAGGAGTGAGGGGGAGTGGGGTGAATGGAAAATTGTTAAAGTTTGAGAATGACAGATACTCACCCAGCTGGTGTGGCTCAGTGGTTGAGCACGCACCCATGAGCCAAGAGGTTCCGTTTGATGCCCATCAGGGCACATGCAGGGGTTTCGGGCTAGATCCCCAGTAGGGGGCATGCAGGAGGCAACTGATAAATGTTTTTCTCATGGATGTTTCTCTCTCTCCCTCTCTCTGTAATATCAATAAAAACATACTTTAAAAAAAGTTAACATTGATTGCTCTTTCCTCATTAAAAAAAAAAAAAAAAGCAATGATATAAACTCATTTTTATCTAGTTCCCAGCAACCTAAAATCAGAAGCCAAGTTGTCAGCCTACAAAGTTCAGAAGTTGGTATTTTTTTTAAATAGATTTTTTAGAGAGAGAGGAAGGGAGAGAAAGAGAGAAACATCAATTTGTTGTTCCACTTATTTATATATTCATTGGTTGCTTCCTGTGCGTGCCCTGACCAGGGATGAATCCACAACCTTTGCATATGGGGAGAACCCGCCAGGGCAAAACTGGTATTTCATAAACAGGCCGACTGTTTAACCACTAGGGGCGTTGGAAGATGAAAAATTACAAAAGGATTGTTGTAGTGTATTATTTTAATCCTATTATTAAATCCCAGTAATTGATTTATACATTCTCCCCAAAACACTCCAGTGTGATTTGAATGAAGAACTATAGTTCAACCCTGGTCGGGTAGCTCACTTGGTTAGAGCATCCTTCTGATATGCCAAGGTTGTGGGCTCAATCGCCCTAGAGGGCACATACAAAAAGCAACCAATGAATGCATAAATAAGTGGAACAACAAATTGATGTTTCTCTCGCTCCCTTCCTCTCTCGCTCTAAAATCAATTAATAAAAAGTATTAAAATATATATCTATAGCCCAGCTGGCGTGGGTCAGCAGTAGAGCATTGACCTACGATCCAGGAGATTTTGGGTTGATTCTGGGTCAGGGCACATGCCTGGGTTTTGGACTTGATCCCCAGTAGGGGGCATGCAGGATGCAGCCAATCAATGACTCTCATCATTGATGTTCCTCCCTCCCTCCCTCCCTCCCTCCCTCCCTCCCTCCCTCCCTCCCTCCCTCCCTCCCTCCCTCCCTCCCTCCCTCTTTCTCTCTCTCTCTTTCTCTCCTCCCTTCCTCTCTCTGAAATCAGTAAAGGTATATTTAAAATATATATACACATAAATAGGTATGTATATGTGTGTGTATATATACATATATAGTTCATAGTGCTAGATTTTAAGTAAGTGTACATCATGAGCTTCAGAATAAGCGTGTACTAGTAGAATTGGGAGATAACGAAACTGCTTAATTTTCAAAACAGGAAACTGAAACTCAGAGAGGTTAAGTAACTTGCACAGAGTTATTCAGCAAGTCTGTGACAGAACAGGAACTAGAACAGTTGCCTACATCACATTTTGCATTGTTTTGATTGTATAAACACTTGCAGTTCTCCATTTCCTTTCTTGCACCAATTTAGGAAAAAGAAAAACTAATCTGTATGACTGCCGAGGAAGAGAGACACACTATTTCCACCAATTGTCCTTAAATAGATGAATGTAAATCCATACCTGGTTTCTCCTGGACCATGATAATTAGCAAAACTGGGAAAAAAACAACAGCTACTGTCTCTCCTCTAGGAGGCATGGCACAGACAGGGTTCTAGGTCTCCTATAAAAACCTTGGAACACGAAGGGGGTGTTTCAAGGAGCCCATTCCTTCTCCAGGCCATTTGAGCAGTGAAAAAAAGATGACAGTATATTTTTTCAGTTACATTCCAGGGTATTTGACAGTCCCCTGCAAGATCTAAGCAGTGCCCTGTTTCTTCGCTTTACACAGTCTCTCTGCATCTTGGTTTCTCTTTGCAGCACGGCATGAATGGAATAGAAAGCTTAATCTTCCCCCTACCCTAAAGTCTGAGCAGAAGGAAGAAATTAAAGTTGATTAAATTATCACACAAAAGCTTAAATATATGATCATTAAATACATATTTTGACTTAAAATCGAAAGGGCTAAAATGAGAGAAATTCGGTACCAGAGATTAGGCCAAAGATGTTTTTGCCATAGTTACTTTTTTCAAATTGTGCATTTTTTTTTTTTTTACTATTGATACTGAGAAGGGACTTTTGGTGTCACAAGTACATTTTTGAGGTATTTGTATTTATTTGTAATAATTCTTTGAGTTGAAATCTATATGTAACTGGTTTTGCTAAAATAAAAAGATTTTAATAACTTAAAATATTTAGTGAACCCAGCCAGAGTAAAGACTATAGAATGCCCACAGCTCTATTTCTCAATTTCTGAGCTTTGTCTGACTGGTCTTAACCTTAAGCCTGCTTTGGTATTTTATGTACCTGAATCTCTGGAGTACTGAATGTTGCAATCCATACAAGACATTTATTTAGATAAGGATAGGAATTAACATTTTTATACATTTGTCATATTTCTTCAGAAGTAATACTTCCAGGATATACCATTAAACACAGAGGCACATATTAAATGTAGTTGTCTTTTCTTTACTCTTTATGGACATGCAAATGCTGTCAAAGGCCTATTCCCATTTTGGCCATATGTAGTAACTTCATTTAGTTGAATTACATAATTGAAAACTATGTTGCTTAGAGGTTACATATTGAACTCACAAATCATTTTGTGACAGCCTAAGAACATAAAAAGCTGTACTTATAAAATTATTTATTGACATTTGTTTCTTTGTAGCTATTATTAACCACCCCTGCCACCAAACAAAAGAACTGTTTTTTTGGTTAAAATGTATATGAAAGATGAGTAAAATACTTGGCAATATAACATCATTTACTGAATTCTAATTCTCATTTACACTATGTACTTAACTATCAAAATGTTAAAATGAATTAAAACATTTACCTGGAACTCATTTGTATGAGTTCTTGAATAAAACTTGGGAAGAAAAAAACCCGGAACTACAAAAATGTTAATAAAAAGTAAATAATCACTGGGAATACATTTTATTTTACGCTGGAAAATACTTACAAAAATTTTTTTAAAGTAACCTCTTCCTGCATTGATTACATTACTTGAGGCAAATAAGGTTAGGCTTTTGCCCATCCGGACTCTTGAGTCCTGATGGGGACCAACGCAATTCATTTGCATTGACTTTCTATTGTAGAGCTTTGGAACCAAGGGAAGGATCCAAACATAGCTTCATTTTATCCAATGAGAAGAGCCGCTTAGTGCCAAACTCTGATTCGTCTATTTCTCTTTGCTTTCATCCAATCGTTAGGCCACTTTAACAGCCAATCAGAGGCCTAGATATCCACCAATCAGAGTACAGGGCCGAAGCACGGCCTTTGTGTCGAGGGATGTCAACGCGTCGGCGAAAGCTTCGGCCAATAGAAAAAGTCGTTGGTATATGCAAATGAATGCCCTATGACGCAGAGACGCAGCGTGAAGCGTGGGTATAAAAGCAGAGGCATTGGGGGGGTTTGGAGCAAAGCGGTTTGGCTCTTCGTTGGAGTGGCGTGTACGCTTTGCTCCTGGACTGCGGCTCTTCCCTGGGCACCGGGAGCGGCGCGACGGACTAAGAAGAGGCCTAAAACATCGGCGTTGAGTAAGCGTTCATGGGTTTACCCGTGACTTGGGGCCGCGGTGGCCGTTGTTGCCGCGGGCCGCGGCCGTTGGGGGCCGAGTGGCGGCTGCTGCGGGCTGCTTGGGCCGCTGGCATTGGGCGTGGGGTCGAAAGGCTTTCCCCCGGGACTTCGTTCCGGAATCGCGTCTCTTCCCGTCTCTCTGGCTGGCAATTCAGAGGTTTCGGTGTCGGGTTCCGGGCAGCGGGGCCCCCGCCCGTCGAGGAGGGGAAGTGACTCCTCCCCGCGCTCCCCCTCCCGGGGGAGGCTGCTGCTACTCGCTGCCTGAGTCATTAGGGGAGGGGGAGGAGGCGGCGGCCTCGGCCATCTGCCGTCGCGAGGTGGGGTGCCGCGCGGAGCCTGCCCCGTCCCCCCCACCCCTACCCCCAGGCCAGCGCCGCGGCCGGGGAATCATGTTCGTCTTTCCTAGGTGAGAGAAAATGGCCCGAACCAAGCAGACTGCTCGCAAATCCACGGGTGGGAAAGCGCCCCGCAAACAGCTGGCCACTAAAGCTGCCAGGAAAAGCGCTCCCTCTACCGGCGGGGTGAAGAAACCCCATCGCTACAGGTAGGCTCGGCCAAGGGAAAACAATGACTCGGCGGGCCTGGCAGTGAGGGACCGGCTCCAGGGAGGGTGCCGGCGCTGTCAGTTAACGTGTCCGTTCACATGTTCTCGGCCAGGCCCGGAACCGTTGCGCTTCGAGAAATACGTCGTTACCAGAAATCGACCGAGCTTCTGATCCGGAAGCTGCCTTTCCAGAGGTTGGTGAGGGAGATAGCCCAGGATTTCAAGACCGACCTGAGGTTTCAGAGTGCCGCCATCGGGGCGCTGCAGGTGAGCTGAGGGCCGCGGGTGGGGGCGGAGGGCTTGAGGCCGGTTTCTCCTCTCTCGGAAGAGAGTTAATCGTGTGGCTCTTGTCCTCAACAGGAGGCCAGCGAAGCGTACCTGGTGGGTTTATTTGAAGATACTAATCTGTGTGCCATCCACGCTAAGAGAGTCACCATCATGCCCAAAGACATCCAGTTGGCTCGCCGGATACGGGGGGAGAGAGCTTAAGTGAAGGCAGTTTTTATGGTGTTTTGTAGTAAATTCTGTAAAATACTTTGGTTTAATTTGTGACTTTTTTTGTAAGAAATTGTTTATAATATGTTGCATTTGTACTTAAGTCATTCCATCTTTCACTCAGGATGAATGCGAAAAGTGACTGTTCACAGACCTCAGTGATGTGAGCACTGTTGCTCAGGAGTGACAAGTTGCTAATATGCAGAAGGGATGGGTGATATTTCTTGCTTCTCATGATGCATGTTTCTGTATGTTAATGACTTGTTGGGTAGCTATTAAGGTACTAGAATTGATAAATGTGTACAGGGTCCTTTTGCAATAAAACTGGTTATGACTTGATCCAAGTGTTTAACAATTGGGGCTGTTAAGTCTGACCATGCATCACTGTGATAGAATGTGGGCTTTTCCAAGGGTGAAGATACAAGTCTTAACCACAGTGTAATAACTTACAGTTTCCTAAAAAAAAAAAAAAAAAGTAAACCTGGCAGCTATAGAATACACTATGTGCATTTATAATAGCTATTTTATATATTGTAGTGTCAACATTTTTAAATTAAATGTTTTACATTCACATGTGGGGAGTCTTGTCATTAAGGTGTGTGTAATTTAGGGTCCAGTTGGTTTTCTCCTAACTAGACTGCACTTGTTTTCATAGTAGTAAAATGCTTTGCAAATAATGCCTTGCAGAAGTCCTCATTCTACCACGTTAACTAACCCTCTAGCTGATAATGCAAACACTATGGGGGGGGGAATTTTATTTATAAGGGCTCTAGAATATAATACAAGTTATTCACACCAGCATCATCTGTTACTAATATTCCAAACTAGTTATAGTTAGTGCAGCTTTTCTTTGTGTTGTGGTTGGTTTCATAAGTAGGTTTGCGTTTTTCCTCTACCAAGAGGAATCCGTGCCCGAGCTCTTTTCCTTGTGGAGTTTGTATTATAATAACCCTTAAGAGTAAACGTGCTGTGGGGAGGGAGGGGCACATCGCTCCAGCTTATTGAACTTCTGCCAGTTAAGATGGCGTCCAGTTAAGTTACATCTGGTATATGGGCCTGGGAAAATCACTTTATAGAGCTGGTCTTCCAAGTGGTTTTTAAATTTATCCTTCTATTGAAGTTTTTTAGGTCAATTATGTGTGTTGACTAAATTTACAAATAAACTTGTTTATCCAACAAAGTGTCAAAAACCTAAATTGAATGTACAAACATCCATTCCGTTATCTAGGTGTTTTGTATCCTAAAGGTTGAGTTTAGCTTTTTCTTGGTAGACAAAGGAACTTTAGTTACAAAATAAACATGTAAAGGCCTCTGCTCTAGAAATGCCATGGTTGCCATATTTGCAGTGTCAATGTTTCCCTCTCCATATTGTCGAGTAAATCATTCTGGGTGTGACGTACACCAAGGGGAGTAAATTTCTTTAAAATGCTAGGGCTCAAATTTGGGATCTGTTCCTTGAACTGTTTTTATTGGTCTGTTTATACAGCAAGTTTTTAACAAATCTAGAGATATAAAGCTTACTGGCCTAAGCCACCTTTTCGGTATGAAAGGTTTTCTTGACCATTGAAGGGGAGCAATAAAGCATAGTGTGTCAGTGTTGGCAAGACATACTTTAATAGCTTTTTTTTTTTTTTTAGTAAAGTTTAAAATTTAAGGGGCTTGTTAAGAGGCAGGTTTGGGAGTCAATGAGCCTTACTTAATGTGGTGTCAAAGGTGTGAAGTCCAATTTAATAGCAAACTGCTTTGCTAGGAGGTTCTTCATAACCAGCTCTGGAACAACTACCAATGCTGACAACCTCCTCACATTGTGCATCTGAAGGATGTTGAAGCCCTAGACGTTGGTATGTGCTGTGCTGGAGTGTAGAAGTGTCTGAACACAAATAGAAACGTAGTCATGGTGATAAGTCAGCTTGTTGAGTTACCTGTGATAACCCAAGTGGATGACAGTTGAGCCTTCACCCGTAAGTCTGCATCCTGATGCAGAAGGCTCTTGGGTTTTATTGGGCGGGTTAGAATCTGATTAAATAGTGCAACTTGCCCTGATTGAGCACCCTTAACCAAAGGCAAAAGTATTCCTTGGTTCTAGGAAACTGGCCACATAGGATATCCCTGGGTATAGGTGATGGAACAGAGTCTATAAGGAGAAAAGCAAAAGTTGGAGCGGATGAAGGTATCCGGGGCCCTTGAGAATAGACAGTTTTTGAAGTTGAGACTTGTTAATGGTCTTCATTTGAATGATAACCAGTTTCTTTCACAAACAGAATTCCCTCTGGGGAAGTGTCGCAGAAAGCCTGGCCTTCTGACACACTGGGGGGGGGGGGGTGCATTCAGTAATGAAACAGGGCAGACCTCTATCCTTGAGCGGGTATATGTCATCATTTGCTCAGGACAGTGCCAATCTATGCTTGTTGCACCTGTGTCCTAATAGTGCCTCTCTTCACTCTCAGCTTGGTCCCAATTAGGCCAGACCAGTGTGGGCCAGGTGAGTGGAGGGCTGGAAGTGCCAGGGGTCCTGACAGGGCTCTGGCTCCCAGGCGGTTTTGAACCAAGCCGTCACCCTTGTCCTGGAGCCCCAGCCTGTGTCTTTGGGGAGGTAGCTGAAGGGCCACGTGTCTGTGAAATTGGCCAGAAGCCAGGCCCACCCCAAGTGTAGCCCCATTGCCCTCTGAACTTTTAACTCTTTTCCTCTCTTAAGCAATTACACTGAATGTAATTGTGAACTTCCTGGGCCCATGTTTCTGGGTCTAAAATCTCCCTGCTTCATCCCAGAACTGTGATGTAGACTAAATGACTTAATTCTAAGGGACAAAACAAATTACATACCATTTACAAAACTTAAGGTGGTATAAAAAGTATAGGGAGCCATGCACTTTAAACCCAGCATATTTCCTGAGATCTGTCCTTACAAGATTCACTGAGTCCTGTTACACATCAGAGGGAGGAACAGACCTGGGAGAGGCCAAGAAGGACCACCTCACGCCCCATAGCCAGGCCTCCCACCCACTGCTTCACCCCCAGCCAGGGACCTCTGCTGCCACCTGACTAATACGAGTGAGGAAACAGGCTGTGAGCTGGCAGGACTGGAATTTACTCCCCCACTCACCTCAATCATTCCTCAGCTTTCCGCAACAATGGACTCTACTGGGGCACCCCTACCTGGCTCCTTGCAAGCCCTGCCTCTTGCCTGGTGTCAGGTGTTCGGGCTCTGGCCTTGGAAAGCAGGTCCCTCTGGGTCACCCTCAGGTAGGGAAGCAGAGGGTGGACACAAGCCGGTCAGCTGTCTGCTGTTAGGTCAGCGGGAAACTCGGGATTGCCCTTCAGTTTCTGCAGGACAGGGCCAGCCGGTGTTTGGGGGCAGCAGCCGAGGGCCAGGGATCAGAGCCATCCTAGCCTGCCACAGAGAAGGGAGAGGTGTGCCGTTTCCCCCACAGCCTTCTGCAGCTGTCTCACTGACAGTGGTGTGGTCCAATGGGCATGGAGCCTTGAGCCCCCACCCTGGGCATCCGGTCCCCAACCCTATGGCCTTATCACCACGGGCATTGGTCTAAGCCCACAGCTGAACTGGCTGCACCTTGCCTGGGCGCCATAGTTTGTTCCCTCACCCCGACGGTGGGCTCACCTGCCCCCATGGGCACTCGGGGATGTCACCAATCTGGGCCACTCCATCCAGCTGGACCCGGCTTCTGGCCAGCAACTTCAGCACAGATGGCCTTCTGGCTATCTTCCGGAGGGCATGGCTAGAGGAAGGAAGGAAGGAGGGACCAGGCTTGCCCAGGCTGCTAATCCAAATCCTGCAGCAGCCCCAGGGAGGAGAAAGCTGAAAGTACCCTCCTGGGCCAGGTGGTTGGCATCCTTTCGCCAGCAGGCCTGGGGAATGAGCAAGGCTGTGGGCCAAGGTGGGAGCAGCTGGGATGGCTTCAGCTTATAAACGGGCTGTGCTGTGAGGAGGGCCAGAGGCCCCTGTCCTCCCTCCTGAGGGTGCCTGCTCCCTGCAGTCCCATTGGCTGCCCAGCAGCCCTGGCAGCTGGGATCCCACGGAGACACCTTTGTCATTCCAAGCAGAGTAATGGGACTTCTATGATGTGCCCCCAGCTGTCCTGGTGTCCTCACCTGAGCACCAACAGTGCCCAGTGTTGGGCAAGAGCCAGGATGTTGGTCAGGCACAACCAAGGGAAACACTTCTTAGCCTTGTTCCCCGAGCAGAGGACCCCCCCCCACACCTACCCCATTGCTCTTCCCCATGGAGGAAGCACAGTCACCCCCATACCTGGGAAGCAAGGGGAGGGGACTTCAGTGATGCAGTGGCTCTTGGAGGGGCTATATAAGGCCACACATGACCTGGAAAGGGTCACAGAGGGGCATAGTCAGATGCCAGGGTCTGAGGTCCTCCCTCCAGCGGCTGCCAGCTCTTGTTCAGGAAGCTGCAGCTGTGGGAATATACACAGTGGAATGGAGGGTGGGTAGACACCATGGTACCAGTGAAAAGAAGGGCTGTGGAAAAATTAGGCCAGTGGGCTACAGGCTTAGGACAGGTGACCTTTTGCTGAGGGCAGTGTGCGGGACTGCCCATGGAGGTGGTACCTGGGCTCCATTAACCCCTACCCCCTTCCTACTCGCTCTGTTGGACATACTGGGCCCCAGGACCTTTCCCATAAGCTCCTCACTGCCTAGCACTGAGCCAAGAGTGTTAGCCGAGGGGAGAGGATGGGGTGGGGTCCAAGACCCAGGCATCACAAGCCTGGGGCTCCTACTGCAGCCTGAAGACCTCTCCCTCCCCAGCTCCCTGCCTTTGGCCAGTCTCAGTTCTGCCCACCCCTGGTGGCCTGGAGCTCTCTGCCAGTCACAGTGCCCAGTGTGAAATGCAGAAAGAGATGGCCGCAGCCCTGAGCTGTCAGCTGCATCTTGTGTGTCTGGATTTGCTTCTTGGCCATTGACAGGGTGGTCCTCAGCCTAGAGGGCAGGAACTTTGGGGACATGGTTGGGGCACCAAATAAAGACATGGCCTACAGGGGACCCCTCTCAGTAGGGGCATCTGAGGTCGCAGGGATGAGAAGCTCCTGGTGCTCTGAAGGCAAGGTCTGAGTCTTGCCTGCCTGCCTCTGGAGTTGGGCCTGACACATAGCAGAGGCTCCAGACATGTTTGCTGACCAACCCGAATGGCCCTGGCAGGCCCACAGCACAGCTGGCTGGATCTGCTCCTGGCACACATGGCAAAGAATCGATCCAGTTCCCAAGAGCCTTTGGTTACTGGCCTGGCTTCTCAATTGGGAGCGTTCCATGTAGAAAGTGGGGCTCCAGTGGTCTGGGAAAGCTGCCGTCCCTCCTGTCCTGTACTAAGAGGCTGAGGTTTAGATCTTACTTTAGTAAGCAGAGGCTGCAGCAGGTCAGGGTACTCATGGGGACAGGGTGGTGGCTGAGAAAATGGGCTCAGGGTCAGACAGACCCAGGTTCAAGACCCAGCTGTCCCACTTGGGTAACTTCCTTCACACATCTGTGCTTCTTTTGCTCATCTAGAAAATAGGAATAAAAACAGTACCTACCCAATAGGCTTGTAAGGATTTAATTAAATAATCTGTGCAAATTCTGGTGATTTTTAAAATATTTGACAACAGTAGTTAAGGCACTGACCAATCAGCAACCAACTAGCACTGTCCTGCAGGCTGTGTACCAGCCCTGATACCAGGGCTACCACAAGGTCCAGATTAGTAACATTAATACCTAAGAAGCTGTTATCATTAATATTACAGAAAGGCAAAGGGCGCCCAAATCGGAAGATAGGTTAATGCTTACAAAAAGAACCTCCCAGAACGGATGAGAGGGTGCGCCATGTGCTGAGAGCAAACACTGTTAGAGAGCTTGTGGGTAGATATTTGTTTGGGAGAGGTAGTGCCAAGTCCCATAGGGAACCAGGCTGTGATTGCAGTGGAGAAGCCAGAGCTGCATGGAGAGTGCAGAACATCACATGAAGAAAGACAGTCTAGCAGGGAGGGCCCAAGGGCTAAGAATTGGGTGCAGAGCCCTGGCCAGCGTGGCTCAGTTGGTTGGGTATCGTCCTGTATACCACCAAAAGGTTGCAGCTTGATTCTCGAGTCGGGGGCGTGCAGGAGGCAGCTGATCAATATTTTGCTCTCACATTGATGTTTCTTTCTCTCCCCCTCTCCCTTCCTCTCTCTCTAAAAATCAATAAAAATATTTTGGAGGAAAAAAAAAAGAATTGGGCACAGAGACAGACACAGACCCTGGGAGAGAAGAGGTGCCTCATGGTGGGTGAGGTCTCACCATGGCCTGGACAAAGTTGCCTTGTTGACATCTAGGCCTGCAAAGGCTACCAGGCACCCAGCTGGCATGGGTGCTATTTCTACCACTGGACAGTGCAGCCCTGTGGTGGATATTACTGGGAATTCCATCACTAGGCCTCAGTCCTGTGTGATAGCTGGCTCTGGCAGTGCTGATACAAGTGAGCAGAAGACAGGCCTTGGGGTGCAATGTTCCCATTAAAGTGCCACCTCCCCCTAATTCTGTAACATCGGGCCAGGAAATGGGAGGGAGGGTCAAAGCTTAAGGCAGACTTCTCAACAAATTTCGTGTAACATGCTAGATGGGATTAAAAAACTGAGTGTAGAGCCAGGTCTTTGAGCATTAGCTCCCTTGTCTCGGACATGGGCTACTTCCTGAAAATAAACCCTTACTTTCTTTGCTGCAAAAAAAAAACACCCCCCAAAAACAAACAAAAAAATGAGTGTAAACACATTTCCAAAATAAAATCAATGCTTCAGAGTCCATCTTGAACAAACGGAAGCTTTACCCTTCTAGATCAAATCCAAGTTCTCCAAGAACAACTGGAACAACACAGAGGACGAAGGTGGGTCAGGTGCAGGTGTTTTCAATCAAAATGAAGCAATGGAAATAAAAAAAAAACAAGAGTGTGGGCTTTGCAACAGTCAGGACCCCTTCCTCTCTCTCCCTACTCAGAAAGCTCTTCACTCCTCAGAGCCAGCATTTGTCTCAGTGGCGAGAGTGTCTGCCTCCCAACCAGAGCGTGAGCAAATGCCTGAGGCTTTTATCTGTCTGGCCAGTTGCACGCAGGAGAGTCGACTAATGTCTGTTGAACTAATGGATGACATAATAACAGCAAACATTGATTCTGTGTTTACTAAGTGCTAGGTACTGGGCTGGGCACTCAATAAAGATGATCTCATTAGTTCCTTCTATAACATCTGTTAGAGAGGAATCACCTAGCCTCATTTTACAGATGGGAAACCGAGGGTCAGAGAGGTCCAGTCATCTGCCCGAGATTCCACAATAGCAAGAGAGGAGATACAGGCTCCGGACTGATGGACCTCAAAGCTGAGATGGGCAAAGGATTCCTGGAGAAGGGGTTGCTTCCCTCACTGCTGCCCAAACAGAGTGGTGCCTCGCTGGGAGGCATGGCTTGTGAGCTGAAATCCATTTCAACCAGCCCCAAGATATACTACACGTAGCTCACCCACTTACAGTGTACAATTCAGTGGTTTCGGTATATTCACAGACACGTGCACCCATCACCAGTGGACTTGCGAGCATCTGCCTCACCACAGAGAGAACTCAGTGCGCCTCCCACTTCCCTGAGCCCGCAGCAACCCCTGCTCGCACCAACAGCCCGACCTACCCTAGCAGCTGTGGCAGGTCGCTCCAGGAGGGGCCGGGCCCGCCGCTGTCCATGGCCACCCTCCTCCAGCCTCCCGTAGCTAGGAGCTGTGACAACGTGTCCACCCTGGGAAAGGAGCCTCTTTCAAGCGACTGCCGGGTCACCACCAAGCTTGGCTTTATCGCCCTTGACACTGAGACCCACTACCAGGGGCTTGTGACTTCTCGCAGCTGCAGGACTCTAGGACCTAGGAGATCCCCTTGGGACACCCAGGTCGGCTGGCTGGCGGCTGGGTGGCTCTGGCCGTGGGTGGGTGTGGACACAGAGCCAGGGAAGGGCAGCTCAGGCCTCCCGGTCCGGCCAACAGCACTCACGCACGCAGGGCCCTACCCACTCAGGGCGTCCACCTGTCCTTCCCGAAGTCCCGCGCTGCCCGCGCCCAGCGCTCCGCCCCCCCGCAGGAGGACCCGGACCCGCGCAGTGGGCGGGGCGAGGCCATGGGGGCGGAGCCAGGGCTGGCCGGCGGGGCGGGGCCAGGGGCGGGGCCAGCGGGCAGGGGCCGCGGCAGGGGCCCCGGGGGGGCGGGCGGCGCGGGCGCAGCGGCGAGTGCAGGAACGCACGCCACCCGCCGCGGCCCCGCCCCGAGCATCCCGCGCTGACCCGGCCGCTCCGCGGGGCGGGAGGCCGAGCGTCATGGCTGCTTCGAGACAACCCCAGGTCGGAGCGCTGCTGGCCGAGGCCCGGAGGGCCTTCCGGGAGGAGTTCGGGGCCGAGCCCGAGCTGGCGGTGTCGGCGCCGGGCCGCGTCAACCTCATCGGGGAGCACACGGACTACAACCAGGGCCTCGTGCTGCCCATGGTGAGGGGCTGCGAGGGCACCGAGCCTCTCCCGGGCCCCGGCCGCCCCGCCGGAGGGCAAGCCTGGGGGGGCGCGGGGAGGCGCCCTGCCCCCCGCGTGCGCTGTGGGTCGGGCCGCGCCGGACTTCACCTCCAGCCGGGTTTGGGGGACGAGCACGTGGGAGAGACCCTGGGACGGGGCATTTCTCACGTAGGGAGGGAGGAAGCGGCCGTCCGAGGGGAAGCGGGCTGGGCGGGGGTGTGCCCAGGCCTCCGCGCTCAGGCCCGCCCTCTGTGGGCTGCTGATCCTTGCCAGCAGCCTGGGCGCCGCCTCAAATGCGGCCCACCCCCGAGTGTTGCACGTGAAAGGAGGTGCCCTGGACCCTGGCCTCCGTGAGGCCTTGCAGACCTTGCAGGAACCAGCCGTGAGCCTCCACCTGGCCAGTTTACAGAGGGGGAAACAGGCCCAGAGGGGGCTATTGATCTGCTTGGGGGGCTTCCGCTGGACTCAAGCCTCCCAGCTCTCAGCCAGGGGTTCTTTCAGCTGGGCTAAGTGAGTGGTTACAGCGCACCTGAGGCCACCCCAAAATGGGAAGGCATCAGGTGGAGCTCCTGGTTCTGTTTTCCTTTTGAGCTCTGTCCCCTGTGCCCCACAGCTGGGAGCCCACGCTGAGGGCAGAGTCCAGGTGTGCACTCTACACTGGTTCCGCCCTGAAAACCAGGGAGCAGGACCTCAGCCCCCAAGGCCAGCTCAGCACTCAGGCTCTTCCTGGAGACACGGCCATGCCTTTCCTGTTGAGCCTGGAGGTCACCCTCCTGTCTGTCCCAGGACCCACCTTTCTCCGGTCGTTAGTATTGGAGGGGCCTCATCCATCTGTTAGCTGGCGGAAGCTTTGCATACGCTTTGTCTCTTCTGCCAGGCTCTGGAGTTGGTGACTGTAATGGTGGGCAGCCCCCGAGCAGATGGCCTTGTCTCCCTCCTCACCACCTCTGAGGATGCTGATGAGCCCAGGCGGCTGCAGTTTCCCTTGCCTACAGCCCAGCGGTCACTGGAGCCTGGGACCCCCCGGTGGGCCAACTATGTCAAGGGAGTGATTCAACACTACCCAGGTATGGGACCCAGGCCTGGGTTAAGTTCAGGTACCAAGGGCACCACCTCTCAGCCATAGAACCCATTAGCTCATCTAATCCACTATGGGGTAGGCTTGAAGGGTAGAGCATCCCACTGTACAGATGAAGAAACTGATAACCTGAGAGTGTCCAGAACTTGGCCTGAGTTGCCCATTACATGATTGGAGGAGTCAGGATTCAAACCCTAACCTGTTGGCCTCCAGAGCCCTAAACCAGAAGAACTAGGAAGACTGTATCCCAGGAACCTCAGGGTAGAAGGATGGAGGGCTGTGGGCCCCTTGGCCTAACAGGTTGGTGGCCTTTGACAATTGAGACACATCCGTGGAAGCAGTCAGCAGGCAGTTGCCTCACTTCATACCAAAATACATGCCCTTCCTGTGTCCAACCTCCCAGACAGCCCAACTCACCATCACCCATTGTTTTCCCTGCAGCTGCCCCCCTCCCTGGCTTCAGTGCAGTGGTGGTCAGCTCAGTGCCCCTGGGGGGTGGGCTGTCCAGCTCGGCAGCCCTGGAAGTGGCCACGTACACCTTCCTGCAGCAGCTCTGCCCAGGTACCTCCTAGAACCCAGCTCCCTACTCAGCCTTCCTTCCCTGAGGTCTCCTGTGTCAGGGCTTCTCTTGCTGTAGCTTTCAGAGGGGGCTGGGGAATCTCCCTGGAGTATTATTGGAACTGCTCCCACCCATCCACCCCTTGTGCCCCTTCCTGGGCCCCATCCTCCTCATCTTACCCTGTGCCACAGACTCAGGGACAATAGCTGCCCGGGCCCAGGTGTGTCAGCGGGCTGAACACAGCTTCGCAGGGGTGCCCTGTGGCATCATGGATCAACTTATCGCTTTGCTGGCGCAGAAGGACCACGCACTGCTCATTGACTGCAGGTTAGGGGCTCCCCTTGTACCCTCCCCCTTCCTGGTGGAGCTTCTGGGCGGAGCATGTCCACTGTGGGCCATGGCAAGCAGACACTTGGCCTTGTCATCTTCCCACTCCAACTCCATCCCAGGTCCCTGGAGACAAGCTTGGTGCCACTGTCAGACCCCAAGCTGGCTGTACTCATCACCAATTCCAACGTCCGCCACTCGCTGGGCTCCAGCGAATACCCCGTGCGGCGGCGCCAGTGTGAAGAAGTGGCCCGGGCTCTGGGCAAGGAGAGCCTTCGGGAGGTGCAGCTGGAGGAGCTGGAGGGTGAGGGCTGGCTGGATGCGCTGTCCTGGAGGTAGCTGGGCAGCCTGGCGGGGCTGCTGGGGCCTCATCTCCAGGACCCCTGCCATGCTCTGCCCACTCCCCAAACACAGTTAACCTAGGGCTGCAACCTCAGCGAGGCTGCTTGAAATCTCAATATCGTTTTTCCTAACGTGAGAATTGTAGACAAGTATAAAGAAGAAAATAATAAGCTATAAGGCCACTACCCAGAGATAGCCACCGTTAGCATTTTAGCGTACTTCCTTCTAGTGTTTTTCTACATCTATGTTTTCCGAGTTGAACATACACAGTATTGTCACCTTCCCCGTCCAGGTACGTGGTAGTTTACTTAACCACTTTCCGAAATCACACCTAACACTGACGAATGTTTTATCCATGCCTTTCTCTGCATTTTCCTATTGGAATTAGATTCCTAGGAGTCGGATTACAGAGAGAAGATACACTGTGTTTAGGGCTCTGATGCATGTGGCCAGGCAGGTATTTAACAGTTTGAAGGTTATATAAATATTAATTAATTTAATTCTCTAGCAGTTCTGTAGAGCAGACAGAGGAATGCAGTAAGTGGCAGCCCTGGGACTTGGACCAGGCACATTAGCTCCACAAGCCCCCATTCTTAACCCCTAGACCATGCTGCTGCTGTTGGGTGTTGTGCCCTCCCTGGCAGTGTGGATGTGCCCATTTCAGGGACACTGACCAGCTCCAAGACACCGTCTTGTCCTCCTTGGTGAACTGTCACAGTCAGACTGGCCCCGCATGCTCTGTGCAGGTGACCTTGGCCGAGATTTTCACACCTGAACACTTTTGCTGCCCCTCCTTTCTACCCCAGCCCTCCTGTACCACTCCTGGGGGGGCTCCGTCTACGTCAGGGGCAGTGCTCCCCTTTGCCTTCTCCAGAGTCCTGCCCGGCGGCCCCCACCCACTCTTACACCTCCCTCCTTCCTGTCCTCTGCCTGGCTCCTCCCCTCCAGCTGTTAAACGGCCATTTTCTTCCCTCCTAACCTGGGTTCTCCTCCTGCGAGTCTTCTTGGAAGAGTACCTAATGCTTGTCGCCCCCATTTTCTCACCTCCACTCATTTCTCCTTCCTCTGAATCTCCCTGCCCTCCCCGTGCCACCTGCCATAACAACTCTCCCAGGGGTTCCCTGCATAACCCTGAGGGTGGCTGTGCCCTCCCTGCAGAGCTGGATCTGTTCCTTCACAGCCCTGTTTCTCTGCCACATCTGCCCAGTCTGCCCCCCGCTCTGTCCTCAGCACCAGCCACCAGCGCTCCTCTAAGGACTCAGACCTGAGCCTGCGGCCCCCCTTTTCCACCTGGGGCCCTGGAGCCTTTACCTGGCCCACCGTGGAACCGATCAAACTTTCTTCCCCACAGGCTTCCCCTGACTCCCCCTGTCATTTCCTCACTCTTGACACTCCTGTTTGAAACTGAGTCACCTCTGAGTCCTCACTGTCCTCCCTCCCACTCTTGTCTCTGACCCTGTCTCTCCTGCACCACCCCGCCATCAGGACCCTCGTTGGTCTCTGTTTAATAGCTGTGGGCTGGGCTCCTGACACGCACCTCTCCCAGCCTGGGTCCTGTGCCCAAGGTGCTCATTTGTCTCCTAGAGCTTAGCTCTGTCCCTCCCCTCCTCCCAGGCCCATGGCACATGCAGGGAATGATGTAGCGAGGTGCCCTGGCGCCCACTCGGGGCTGTGGCTTGCCCTTTTCCCCTCAGTGTTACCCCGTGGGGCCGCCTGCTGGTTCCTGGTGTGCCCTGTGCCCTTGGCCTGGGCCATTCCCATCCCCACCCCTGGAGCCCCAGCCCTCGGAGGCCCCATGGTTGTCCTGGCGTAGACAGGATTTCTTCCCCCTCCTGCTCTGTCGGGGCCTCTAGAAGGCAGCATTGTGTCCCAGTCACCTTGGAACCACCCAGCCTGGGACTTTAACTGCTGGTTATTGGCACCCACTGTGTGCCAGGCGCCCTGCTGGGAGCTCTGCAGGTGTCATCGCACCTGGTCCCCATGGTGCCCCGAATCAGGCCGGGTGTCCCACCACACACCTGAGGGGAGGCACCGGAAGCTTAGTGACCAGCCCAAGGTTCTACCTACAGCCTTGTCAAAGCCAGGTCTCCGACTGAAGGCTCCCCTACTGCCCCGGAGCCGTGGTGCCCTGTCACCCAGGTCCGCAGGGACCCTCACCAGTGGGTGGTGGGGTCTGCTGACCCCTTTCCTCTCCAGCTGGCAGAGAGCTGGTGAGCAAGGAGGGCTTCCGGCGGGCACGGCACGTCGTGGGGGAGATCAGGCGCACGGCTCAGGCAGCGGCGGCCCTCAGCCGGGGCGACTACAGAGCTTTTGGCCGCCTCATGGTGGAGAGTCACCACTCCCTCAGGTGAGTCCCCCTGGGCACCAGGCACAGGCCGTCCCCAGGGCCGGGTGGGGCTGGTCCCAGGCCTGCCCCTCCTGCCTCCTTTCTGCAGGGATGACTACGAGGTGAGCTGCCCAGAGCTGGACCAGCTGGTGCAGGCCGCGCTGTCTGCACCCGGAGTTTATGGCAGCCGCATGACAGGCGGCGGCTTTGGTGGCTGCACCGTGACTTTGCTCGAGGCCTCGGCCGCTTCCCAAGCCATGCAGCACATACAGGTGGGTGGGCGCCAGAGTGGGGGGTGGGGTGGGGGTGGCTGGGACCCGCAGGTCCGGGAGCTCAGACCTCCCTGCCTTCCCACAGGCGCAGTACAGAGGCACCGCCACCTTCTACCTCTCCCAGGCGGCCGACGGTGCCAGGGTGCTGCCCTTGTGAGGCGCTCCCAGGCGCACGGTGGACCGGGAGTGCAGTGTGCCAGGCAGCAGGCCGGGAGCTCAGTGCCTCTGGCGCCTGCCCTCCATCTGGGTGCTCAATAAACTTGTGCCTTAGCCCTGGCTGGTTTGGCTGAGTGGTCAGTGTCAGCCTGGGGACTGAAGGGTCCTGGGTTCAATTCTGGCCAAGGGCACATAGCTCAGTTGCAGGCTTGATCCTTGGCCCTGGTCAGGGTGCCTGCTGGATGCAACCAATCGATGTCTCTCTCTCACATCGATGTTTCTCTCTCTCTCCCTCTCTCTCTCTCTCTCTCCCCCCTCCTTCCACTCTCTCTAAAAAGCAATGGGAACAATATCCTCGGGTGAGGATTTAAAAAACCAACCAAACAAAATAAAGTTGTGCCTCAGACCACAATATCTGCCTGCCTTTAGAGGTGGGTGTGCGCTTGGGAACTGGAGAAGGGTGGGGGTCAGAACTGCTCCCCTTCCCTGGGCAGGCCCCAGAAGACCGGGCAGGGCAGGCCCAGCGGTAGCAAAATCTTTTATTAAGTGCAGAATAAAGCTGGGTCCTTGTCATGCTGGTCCCAGCTCTTTGGTTACAAATGAGCCTGGGTGTGGTGGGCGGGGGCAGCCAGAAGGTCCTTCTGGGACCTCTGCCCCCTTCATGCCTCCCAGAGGACACCCATCCCCAGAGGCACTGGTCCTGTGGTCAGCATGCGGGTGGGTGGGGCCACCAGGGATCCAAGGATGGTGGAGCTGAGGCAGCACCAGGCAGGGGAGGGAGCAGTGGGGACCCAGGTTCTAGGACACAGCCCGGTCGGGGTGGGGAGCTCAGGTATGGAAGAACTGTTGGTCCACCTGGGTGCTGAGAGTCCCACTGGTGGTCAGCGTCTGGCTCACAAACTCCTGGGTCACATGCCGGGTGAGAGAGCCTCCTGCTTCCAGGCGCTGGGACCCCAGGGTCAGTCCATCTACAGGGGAAGAGGTATTGAAGGACCCTGTCTAGGTACCTGCTCTCTTCCTCTGTTAGCTCTGTGCTCCCCCAGGAGAGCCAGGAACCCCCACCTGGCAACCTACCCAGCAGGAAGGGCTCGGTGGTAGTGTGGGTGGTGGTGACACTGCTGTACTCGCCTGTCAGTGGGTGCTGGTAGAGCCCGGAATGGTTGCCCAGCTGTGGGAAGGGCCCTAGAGGAGACAGATGAGCCACTCAGGGGATGGTGCAAGGAGGTGTGGTCCAAGAAAGGATGGGGGTGACAAGGGCAAGGGGCCCTACCTCCATCCTGGGACTCAATGGTGATGATACCCTCTCGCTCCGGCCCAAAGCCTTGGGTGGTCTTGGCCTGCACCTTGAACTTGTAGGGCACGTTCTCACTGAGACCCGGCACCGTCAGCCTGCTCTCAGCACTGTCGCCATCTACCTGGAACGTAGTGGCTGGCCCTGGGCAAGGAAGATGCCTTTAGCCTCTGTGGCTCCCTCTCTACCCTTCCCCTGGCCACCCCTGGCCCTGGGGCGAGCAGCACCTCCTCCGTGGGCCATCTCACAGGTTACCAGGTAGCCCAGGATATCCCCATCAGGCCTGCGGGGCCGCTCCCAGCTCAGCTGCAGTGATTCTGGGCTCAGGGCTGTGAACACCAGTGGGCCCGGGGCACTGGGGGTGCTCAGAGTGAAGGCAGAGCCTGGGGGCAGCAGAGGGAGAGGCTCAGTGTGTGGATGGGTGGGGGCAGCCGTGGGGGCAGGGGTGGTGATGGTGGCAACTCACCTGGCAGGGGGCAGAGTGGACTCTGAGGGTGCACCTGTGACTCAATGGTGATGACACCCTCGCGCTCCGGGCCCCAGCCTTCCTGGCTCTGGGCCCGCACGCGGAACACGTAGGAGTGGTTGGGCAGAAGGTCTTCCACCACGACTGAAGTCTGGCTGGGGTTGGGGATGTTGAGCCGACGCAGCTCACCTGGAGTGGGAGTGGGGGCGGGGGCGGGGGCAGACGCAGCAGCTTTACTCCTACTGCTGGCCCGATCCCCATCACCCACGCAGGATCAGCTGTGGTTTGGGGCCAGCCTAGGGTGGCATGATAGGTCAGGTGGTACACTATACAAGGGATGAGTGGGGCCTGAAGTCCCACCTTTGTTCTGGCTGTTTATGAGCCCCGGCTACGCTGCCCAGGGAGGTGCCACTTCCCAGTTCCCACAAAGGCATCTCCTAGGCCAGCAGAGGCCATGGGCCCCGAGGCCAGCGAGGCCTCATTAGGCAACGCCCAGCACAGGGAAAACCTGGAGTCCCGGGGAGATGATGAGGGCTGAGGAGGGAGGGCACAATGCGGGGCGGTGCGGGGCATGGAAGTGAGACCCTCTTGGCTGGGGGTGGGGTGGGGGAGCTTTAGTGTTCAAGGGACTTGGGTGCGTTCCTGCCACAGCCGTGTGCCCCCGGGTGTCCCAACACGGGGCCTCACCGCCGTTCAGCAGCTGGTACTCCACGCTGTAGCCCTGCAGTGCCCGCTCACACTGCGGCTCTTGCCAGCTCACTTTCAGAGACGTGGGCCCCAGGGCTGAGAACACCAGGCGGGTGGGTGTGTTGGGCAAACCTGCAGCCAAGCGGGAACCTAGAGACAGGAGGTCACAGTCAGCCTGGGGCAGGGGTCCCTGGGCAGGAGTCCTAGTTCAACCCCTGACCTCCCTCAGCTGTCGCATCTACACTGACTGCGGGCCAGGTGGCTCACTCATCCTGCAACACCCTGTCCAGGCCACCCAGCACCTCCCGCATGTCCTCAGCGTGGGTGTGGGCCCTGCCAGTGCCAAGAGAGGGCAAGCACTGTGAGACCCCCACCCCTCAGCTGGCCTGGCCCCTCCTGCCCCAGCCCGGCACCCCTGGGAAGACAGGCTGTTAGGCATCAGCGCTGATGTGGATGGAATGGAGTGCAAGGCGGGGGTCACAGGCAGTGACTGCAATGGGCCATGGATGACAGATGGAGCAGGACAGCTGCGGAGACAGGATGGTCACCCTGTACTACCTGGGCCCCAAGAAGGCGCTGCTGGCTGCCCAGCCAGGATTATAGAGTCTGGTGAGTCCCTGGAAGGGGGGAACCCCTTCATCTGAGCCCGACTCCAGGACCCCAAGGCCCAAGACAGCGGAAGCCTGCTCCTCCCGTCTTCCCAAATGGGAGGGAGGCCTAGGGTGGGACAAAACAGCAGTGAGGGCGCAGGAAGTGTGTGTGTTGGAGGACCGGCAGGGGGACAGCAGGCCAGCAGCCCGAGTCTCCGGGAGCTGGAAGAGAGGAGGGGTCAGCAGGAGAGGAAGGGTTGGTGGCGGGCACTCACTTTGGGAGGAGAGGGAGGTGAGGGTGGAGTAGTCCCTGGGCAGCGTGCCCGAGTGTTCCGTGCGGGTCAGCGAGTGGTAGTCCCTCGTGAGGGTGGAGGAGGTGCTCAGCACTCGGTGGGGCAGGTGTGGGCTCAGGTGGGTGCCATAGGTGGCATTGGTCGTGGTCATCCTGTGCAGGGAGTTGGCGCTGCCCGGGAAGGCAAAGTCCATCCGCCCGTTTACCAGGTGCTCTGCAGGGGAGAACCGGGTCACCTGGACAGGCCAGCGCCAGACCTGGCGCCCTGGGAGTTGGGGGATTACCTATCCTCTAGAGGTCCTGGCGTAAATAAATACAACCAGCCTCCCTTGGCCCCTGAGGGACAGAGGCCCGATGTCCCCGGAGGAGTCCAAGGGGCCACACAGGCCTCTGCAGCCGCATTCTCCCGCCAGGCAGGATGCCGCTGTGGACAGTGAGCACCGCTGATGCCAGCTGGAGACACTGTCCCCGCAGGCAGCCCTGCCCTGGGGAGAGCCCAAGCGCCTGCCCTAAGGGTCCCTTGGCTCTGGGGGGGTCTGCCTCCACTCCTTGGGCAGGAGACGGGCCCTGATGGGGCAGCCTGGCCGCAGCGAGCGAGCCGAGGGGCGCGCGGGGCCGGGGCGCGCGGGGCGCGGCCGGTCACCTCCGGGGGGCCCGGGTGCGGCGCCGCCGCCCTCGCCCGCGGCGCCCCCGGCGCCCCCTTCGGCGCCGTCCTCGGGGGGCCCGGGGGGCGGCTCGGCGGCGTCGGAGGAGCGCCCGCTGCTGGCGGACAGGCGCGGGATGAGCTCCGGGGGCAGCCGCCACGTGACGCGCCGCAGGTCCAGCTCCTCCCCGAGCAGCGGCTCGAACTTCCAGCCGGCGCCTTGGGAACAACGAAGGGCGCGTTGGCACCGCCGGCGGGCGGGCGCGCGGGCGGGGGGGCCGGCAGGGTGGCGGCGCCGCGACGGGAGCGCTCCTCCGGCTCTTTGGGGCGCACGGCAGGGCCGGGGAGCCAGGCGACCGGCGGACCCTCGTCCCGCGCGCCGCGGGCGGGCCCAGGGCCCCGCGGATGAGCCCGGGCAGCCTGGGTGGCCGCCGAGGAGGAGAGGCCCCTGGACCAGGCGGGGGACCAGGGGTGGCGCTGCGCGGGCTCCCTGCTCTGAGCCTCAGTTTCCCGCCCGTGTAATGGAGAGAATGGTCTCTCCCTGGCCAGCCTCCCAGGGACAGCTGCAGAAGCCAGAATGTTCACAGGTAGTGTCGGTGGCCGTTGAACGGGGGCACCTGAGTCACACCAGTCCCTCTTTAGCCCAGACCCTGAGCCCTCTCAAGACCCCCAGGCTTAGGGGTCCTGAAGCCCAAGCTCAGCCCCCCCTTAGGGCAGGTATGTGCTCACTGAGGCATGAATGAAAAATACAGTCCTGGAGGGTTTTCACTCATGGCCTTATGCGACGGGCATCCCATTTTACAGATCCGAAAGCTGAGGCACAGAGAGGGTGAGTGGTTTATCCGAATTCCCACAGTGGAGCCAGAAGCTAAAGCTGTGTAGCTGGGAGTCCCAGCCGCGAGGGCTCTTTGCACCACAGTGTGTGGGATCAAGGAGGGAGAAAGAACAGGGCAAGCCGCGCTCGGGCTCCTGGGCCACGCCCGCCTCCGCCCACATAGCCCTGTCTCAGGAGGCCACCCGAGGGTTCTGACACCATGACACAGCTGGCGAGCCTGTCCGTGCAAAGCTGTTTCCACGTGGTCCCACAGGCATGAGTCCATGCACACCGGCAGAGTCCGTCAGCATCTGCCCCCAGCTCACGTCCGTCTCCCTGTCCTCGCCCACCTGTCGGCTCTGTCCCCTCTGTGCCTGCCAAACTATTGGCCTGAGAGGGGACTTTTAGTTTTGGCCTTCACGCCCAGTGGTCACTGGCCCCTTTGTTGTCTCTGGACACTAGTGACAGCCCCACCCTCTACCCACAACCCCCACCTTCCTCTCAGGGATCCCAGCGTACCCACCTGTGTCGTCAGAGACACTGGGCCTCTGGCTGCCGGCCGGGGAGCGCAGAACGTCATCGCTGTACATGAGGAAGCTTTCGTAGTCTTCCCCACTCTGGGCGTCCACAATGGGGATGTCGGGGATTATGGGGACTGCAGGGGAGGGAGGGGGTGAGCCAGGACCCAGCCTTGGCCTCCTGGCACCCCGTTTGCCCCAGGCCTCCCCATCCACCACTCACTGGACATGGGTCTCTTGGGCTGGGTGGCCAGGTTGATGATGGCCTCCCGCTCGGGCCCCCAGCCTGCCCCGTTGCGCGCCTTCACCGTGTAGCGGTATGGCTGGGACTCCCTCAGGTTCTCAATGAGCAGCATCCGCTTCTTGGGGCTGTCCACCAGCACCTTCTTCATGGGCCCAATGGGTCCTGGGGCAAGGGGAGTGCTTCAGGGGGGGCATCCAGGTCCCAGCCTGGTCCCGGCCCTGCCTCTGACATAGCAGGACCCAGGGGCTTGGGGAACAAGGCAGGAACTCCTGGGGCATGCCAACCCCTGAGAACCTGGGTATGACTGGTTTAGAGAAATGTCACCAACTCTCCAAAGGGCTCATCACATGAAATGTACATAAAAAGCCTGTTTATCTGTAATCCAGGGTGTCCTCTGTTTTTATTTACTAAATCTGGCAGCTCTACTCTAAGATAACAGTGTAAAATGAGCCCTTCTGCCCTGCCGGTGTTGCTCAGTGGTTGAGTGTAGACCCAGGAACCAAGAGATCACCAGTTCGATTCCCAGTCAGGGTAGATCCCCAGTAGGGGGCATGCAGGAGGCGGCTAATTAATGATGTTTCTCTCTCTCATCCATGTTTCTATCTATCCCACTCCCTTCCTCTCTCTCTAAAAATCAATAAGCACATATTTTAAAAAAAATTAAAAAATGAGCCCTTCTGGTTACTTTATGGGAAGGCACCCCTACCAGTGACCCCATGGTACATGTATAATTTCAGGCCTTCTATCCCCTCCAGCCCTGGATGCTTCTGGGCCTGACCTCTGAATGCAACCTGGCCTAAACCTGACCTCAAGCCTAATGATGCCTCAGGCAACCAGATGTAGGGTCTTATCCACTGAGCAGGACAGTGTGGCCTCCCTCCCAATCTCTGCCCCCTCCCCTTCCATGGCTGCCACCCCTGGGGGCAGGAGGAGGGGTCCAGGTCCTTACGGTTGTCCTCATTGACCAGGCCGTAGCAGACCTCATAGGCAGTGATCTCGCCGTTGGTCTCCGCTGGCTCAGCCCAGCTCAGCTGGGTCACAGTGGAGGAGACAACGTTGAAAGCCAGACGTCCTGGCTCACTGGGTACTGGGGGGGGGGGGGCGGGCAGGAAGAGAGCTGTCAGTGGCAGAAAGAGGGTAAGTCCTGGGAGGTAGGGAGGCAGGGCTGGGCACAGGCATCAGGTGTCAGGGACGGACGGATGGTCATGGCCAGGCCTCACCTTCCTGGTGGGTGCGGCAGGACACCAGGGAGCTGTAGGGGCTGTCGCCTTGCATTCCATAGGCGCACACCTTCATCTCATAGTCGCAGTACGGGTATAAGTTGGTGAGCTCTACCGAGGGCACCTTGCTTTCGAGCTGGTGGCCGCTGGACTCGGAGTCACCCTGGATCCAGTACTTGACCTGCTCCCAGGGGAGGGGCTGGTTAGTGGGGAACTTGAGTGCCCGAGCAGCTGGTGCCTCCAATGACCTCCTGCCCTCCTGTCCCCTTTGTACAGATGAGACACCAAGGCTCCAAGGGGTTGAGTGACCTGCCAGGTTCACACAGCAGGGCTGGGGCAGAGCTGGAGTGTCTCCCAGGTGCGGGGAGGGGTCATATTCCAGGAAGGAGAGAAAGTGTCTGAAAGCTCCCTGGGCACAGATCCCCCCCAATCATGCTCTGCCCACTGGGGCCTCGCATGCCCTCTGCTCTCCCTCAGGGTCCTCTGGCCTTGGGAAGCCACCTCCCCAGTGGTGGCTTCCACCTCCCTCATCGCCCCCCACCTTACCCTGTATCCTATTGGTTTGCCAGGAGGGGGCAGCCAGTTGAAGTGGATCTTCCGAGATCCGGCGGCTTTGGCATTGGGGTTCTGTGGGGCCCCCAGGTCACCGTAGGGCACTGGGAATGATGACACGGTCTGGTCCTTGAAGCTCTGGTCCACTTGGTCTGTAGTGGGTGCAGTCAGTCAGGCGGGGCAGCCAGTTCAGACAGCGCCTCTTTGAGGAGGGCAGGAGCCCACTCTCACCACCAGGGGGCGCAGGAGGCCCAGGGAGACAACCGGCTGCAATCAACCGACAGCTGCCCCGCTCTCTCTTGGCTGGTGCCCCCACTGGTGCTGCAGGGGTATCCTGCCCAGCTTGGTGGAGGACCCAGGAGGGTCTTTGGAAAAATCAGGAGGAGGAGGGAGATCATCTGCCCCTCTTTCTCCCTTGTCAGCCAAGGGAATGTTCCAAATGAGGATATTTACTCTACCTCCCCCCGCCCCAAGAATCCTCCCTCCTCTCCCATTTTTTCCACAAGCCTCTTTTAGGGAGGTGCTTGCAGACTGGAGGCTAAGGACCCAGCAGAACTAACAGTTTCACCCCTACTGGAAACAACTGCATTTTAGTTGAAACTAAGGCGCAAGTCAAAGGGCTAAGGCCTAATGGTGGGATTTACTGCACCTGCAGCAGGCCAGTGGCCACATGGCCCCAGCCTCTCTGGTTGAGAGCAGGGGTGCCAGATAGCATGCAGGACACCTAGATTCATTAAAATTTCAAATAAACAACAAATACTTTTTTTAGGGTAAGTATATCCTAAATATTGCATGGAACATACTTATACTGCAAATGTGCTCGTTGTTTATCTGAAATGGAGATGTAACCGGACGTCCTGTGTTTTTACTCGCTAAGATTGGCAGCCTTCAGTGAGAGGGCCTCAGCCTTCCCTCCCCACCTGCTTAAATGGACCCCAGGCTCTGCCCACCTCGGTCCCCAATGATGACAGTGGCCAGGTGGGGCTGGCCCAGGCGGGCCCCGAACTTGGGGTTGCTGAGTTGGATGTTGAAGCGGCGGGTCTGGCGGCCCCGCAGGAGGGAGTCCATCTCCTGCAGCTCCAGGAGCTTCACCTGTAGCTCCTTCCAGGTCTCACCAGGCTGGAACAGCAGCTCGCCCTCCGTGGGGATGTAGTCCTGGGAGTGGGAAGGGGTTAGATCAGCCACACACTCCACCCCAACCTCATGGATACTGCAGACCACCACACACAGGCTGTTCCGCAGACACAACATGGCTCAAGTTTATATGGAAGCTTTACAGGATCCTTCCAGGCCCCAGGTCCTGCCTCCTGGGTGGGGTGCCCCCGTCAGCTCTGGCTTTCTACTTTCAACGCCCCAGAGCTTTCCTGAGTGTCCCATGAGTGAGCAGTGAATCCACTGAAACGCGTGGGAGTGTGTGTGGGCAATCCTTACATGACACCACTAGGTGGCGCTCCAAGACTAACATTTCAATTCCAGGCACAGCTACTCTGGCCCACTGTGCATTCCAGGCAAATCCAAATGCTACAAAACCCAGAAAGGGAGACAAGTTTAAGAAAAGCAGGACACCTGCAAGACAATTCACGTGGGCTGTCGGGGGCGGGGGGTGCTTTAAAAATGCCGAAGTCATGAAAGACAAAGCTGAGGAATTGCTCTGGATTAAAGGAGCCCAAAGACACACAGAGGCAGACTGCAATGTCAGATCTCTGGTTCCTGGAGTGGGGGGAAGCAATCAGGGACATATTGGGACAAGTGAACACAGGGAGATCTGAATATGAGCTAATTATTAGGTATGAGTATGATGTGAAGTTTTTTAAGTTTGGTAATTGTGTTGTGGTTTTGCAGAATGACCTTGTTCTTGGAAAGTGCCTGCAGAAGTGTTTGGGGTCTACATGAAGTCTACAACTTTGAAGAGTTCAGCAAATAGAACTAAACAGAAGGGGCCTCTCTCCCTTCCTCTCTACAGTCATAAAGATATAGGACTATAGATATGTCTGTATCTATATCTTACATGTATACAGATCTGTATAGAAAGAGAGAGAAAGCAAACAGTGACAACTGGTGGATCTATGGAAAGGGTACATATGTACTAATTTTATTAGTTTTCCCTTTGTTTCAGTAGGTTTGAAGTGTTTCAAAATAAAAAGTTGAGAAATAAGTAACTTTTAAAAAATAGTTAAATACCAAGCATTTTTATAAGAGCACAATAGAGTAGCCAAAAATCTCTTGTATATTATGGCCTATTCAGTGAAATTTCTGACCATACAAATTCTTCTTTGGAATTTCTATTGGGAGCCTTGAATCAGTAATTAAAACTGTTCCTACCAATAAAAAGAAGATTCGAGCCTGGCTGGAGGGGCTCAGCGGTTGAGCATCGACCTAGGATCCAGGAGATTATGGTTTGATTCCCAGTCGGCACATGCTCAGGTTGCAGGCTCGATCCCCAATCGGGGGCGCACAGAAGGCAGCCAATCAATGACTCTCATTACTGATGTTTCTCTCTCTCTCTCTCTCCCTCTCCCTTCCTCTCTCTGAAATCAATAAAGATATATTAAAAAACAAACAAAAAAGAAGTAGGCCTGGCCAAGTGTGGCTCAGTGGTTGAGCATTAACCTAGGATCTAGGAGATTGCAGTTCGATTCCAGGTCAGGGCACATGCCTGGGTTGCGGGCTCGATCCCCAGTTGGGGGCGTGCAGGAGGCAGCCGATCAATGATGACTCTCTCATCATTGATGTTTCTATCTCTCTCTCTCCCTCTCCTTTCTTCTCTCTGAAATCAATAAAGATATATTTAAAAAAAAAAAAAGTAGCTGATGATTTGGGTGTGGCCGGGCTGCTGGGACCTGCCAAGCACATTCTCCCTGCCTTTGCCGAATGGGCCTGTGGGCCCAGGAAGACTAGATTTTATTGCTTTTTGAGTTAATTTTTTTAAACATATCTTTATTGGTTTCAGAGAAAGGAAGGGAGAAGGAGAGAGAGAGAAACATCAATGAGGAGTGAGGAGTCACTGATTGGCTGCCTCCTGCACCCCCCTGCTGGGGGATCAAGCAACCTGGGCCTGTGCCCTGGCTGGGAATCAAAAAGCGATTTCCTGTGTCCTAGGTCAATGCTCAACTGCTGAGCCACGCCTGGTCGGGCTAATTTTTTTTTTTAATCCACACCCGAGGATATTTTTTCCATTGTTTTTCAAAGAGAGTGAAAGGGGGAGAAAGAGAGAGAGGTAGAAACATCGATGTGAGAGAGACACATCGATTGGCTGCCTCCCGCTCGAGTACCAACAGAGGCCAGGGACTGAGCCTAAAACCGAGGTAGGTGCCCTTGGCTGGAATCGAACCTGGGACCCTTCAGTCTGCTCTAACTACTGAGCAAAACTGGCTAGGGCTTGAGTTAACTTTTGATTGGAATATTTTTAGTTTTTAAATGTTGGCAATAAACTCAGAAATACAAATAAACAAATCTGTAAGCCAAACCAAATATGTCCACCACCTGGATTTGGCTGCTCCCTGAGACTGCGACCCAGTGATAAAGGGGACACCAGCCCACACATGCCACTCCCTGCCCTGAAAGGCTGCTCTTGAGGTTTGGACATGGAAGGGCCTGCCGGGCAGTGACAGCCCTTGGGGAGTCTGCCCCAGAACCTGAGGGCTGTGATCTCACCTCAAGAAGCCCAAAGGCCCTGGCCTGGGGCAAACAGGGAGTCTGTTTCTCTATGAAGGGTTTGTTGGAAAGCGGACACGAGTGGTCCGGAATGTCCCTGGCCTCAGTCCCTGGCAGCGATGGGGCCTCACCCAGAGTGTCACTGGCACTTTTGGTGAGCAAGAAGACACCCCTGCTGCAGGGTGGCCAGAGAGCAGGTAGACATGTCCTTGGGAGGCCAACCAGGGCCACCATAAGCATGCAGGGACCCAGGCAGTTGCCATGTGCTGCTCCCACGGGGCCCCTGGGATGTGCCCTCAACCCCACGGTGGAGCCTTACCCGGTTGCCCTGCGCAGTGTTGTCCTGTGTGCGGTAGGAGACCTGGGACTTGCTGTTGTCCACAATGCGCCGGACGACGGGAATGCGGGCCACTTGTTCCCCGCCACTGACCAAGTACTCAGGTTGCTCAAAGGACACTATCCCGCTGGCTGCAAGGGGCCCAGGACAGTCAGCGGGTCCCAACCTCAGTCCCTTCTCAACTCCTGCTCCTCCTCTGGCCCAGCCCAGCCCAGCCCAGACTCCAGGAGTGTGTTTGTCACCCCTCACCCACCACCCCTCACCCCACCACCCCTCACCCCACCACTCTCTGGGGAGGGCAGAAAAAGGGGATGGAAAATTTTTCCAGAAAAAGTTGAAGAGGCTGGAACAGTGTCCAACAGACATCCTGGGAGGGTCAGGGCAGAGAAAGGAGGCCAGGCGGTGGCCTCAGAGATGAGGCCCTGAGTCCAAGGAGCAGGTAGGGAGGGCAGCTTGGGTGGCCATGGCACAAAGCCTTGTCCACCCTCTAGATCGGCCTGGGCACACTGAAGCCCCAGCTCCTTCCCGCTCTGATATCCTGGCATCCTAGGGAGGCCCATTCAATCCCCCAGTCAAAGGCCTTAAGGGAGAGAACAGGGGAGGGATGTGGGATGGCTCCAGGCGGACCCAGCACCCCGTGATTATAACAGAGGCTCCGTGTGGAGCTGGACAGCCACACACCCCATATAAGAGCCTGTGCCCATTTTACAGATGGTGAAACCAAGGCTCACAGAGGTTAAGTGACCTGCCTAGGACACACAGCCAAACCCCACTTCCACTCGAATACAAGGGCCCCCAGGCCCCCTTTTCGGCCCCTCCCACCCTGACCGACCCTGCTCCTTGATGATGGTGATGTTCACCAGGCGGCGGCCGAGCGTGGCGGTGCCCATGGGCACATTGATGGCCTCCACCAGCAGCTGCTTCTCATCGTCGTCCTCAGGCCGGATGAAGAGGGGCACCCGCACGTCCACCAGCTCCACGCCCTCCTGGAACTCCACCATGCCCCGGGCATCTGGGTGGGTGTTGGGGGGGGGTCAGACCTGGGGCAGGGTCCACACCGGCGTGGAGGTGACAGTGAGCTGCTGGGGGAGCTGCCTGTTTACCCTGGTCCGCAGTGAGGGTGTAGTAACCAGGGGCCACCTTGAGCTCATGGAAGGCGCCCTGGGCCACATGCTTCTCCGTCAGCTTCAGCAGGGACTGCTTGGCCGAGCGGGGTGCCATCAGCACCGAGTCCACAATGGTGTGGTCCTGCCTGGGGAGGGGGGTCCGGTGGGAAGGGGTCAGGCTGGCCAGGAGGCTGGCACTTGTCCCTCTGCACCGCTCCTGCCTGTCCTCTCCCCATCAAGGGACAAGATATGGGGCAGCAAAAAAGTACAGGTTCTTCAGAGCCAGGCAGCCATGGAGGCCCATGGTGGCCTCAGCTAAGCCTCCCTGAGCCTCAGTGGCCTCATCTGGGAAATGGGGCTATTTTTGCCCAGGAGATGCAGGGCAGCAAAGATGCTAAGGGTGTAGGCGCTAACGCCTGGGTTCAAATCCTGGCCCTATTTCTTAGTCGCCAGGTATCCTTGGGCAAGTTACTTAACCTTAACCTCAGATCGCACGGGGCCACCCTGGTCCTGAGCTGTCCCTTTGGCTCCCTGTGGTCTGCCTGCCTGTCCAGGGCTGGCTCACAGTGAGGGCTTCACATTAGTATTTCTTGAATGTAGGTCCTAATGTATGACAGACACCTGGTCTTCCCTTGTTATGGGACAGAAAGGGGGCGAGGGGTGGAGCAGGGGCAGTGGGGGCAGCTGGCTGGGGCTAGGTTGTCCCACCCGTGTCTTCAACTCACTTTTTCCCGGCATTTGGCTGCTGCCTGTAGGGGATAAAGTGGGGACCGTGAGCCAGATGGGCGCTTGGGGCAGCTCCCCCACCCAACCCCGCGCACCCAGGACCCACCGGAACTTAGTCTGCTGGAGCTTGTGCGAGCCTGTGATCTGTCTGAACACCTCGTTCAGCTGCAGAGCGGGCAAGGGAGGACCGTGAGGCTGGGGCCCTGGGGGGCCTCTACCAGAGCCATCCGGACCCGGGGACCTGTCCAGGCCGGCCGAGGGCCCCCCGCGGGCACGCCCAGGGCCTCATCGCGCTCAGGAACATTCACAGGGAACAGACCCCAGGGCGACTCCACGGCAGGCGCGTCCCAAGGAGGCCCGTTCGGACCCTGGAAGCCCCAGGTTCCCGGCCCCGCGCGCTCTCCCGCCCACCGGTCACGCCCGCGCCCGGGGGAGCCCATCCTCACATTCTCCTCCACCTCCTGGCGCAGCTGGTCACATTCCCGGGTGTCAGGCTTCAGCAGGTTCTCGGTGCAAAGGCGGGCGAGGCGCAGGGACAGCCCGTAGGGCACTGGGGGGCAGGCAGGGGTGGGGTCGTTAGCCCCCCGTATGGTGGGCACCACAGAAACCTCTTCAGGAGCCATGCTAGGATGGGGGGCAACTGGCCGCTGGGGGCCTGAGGCCTGGAGCACCATCACGAAGGGTACAGGTGGCCAGGCCCGTGCCCGCAGCCAACACCCAAAGGAAACAGGAATGGTGTGATCCCGGACCTG
This sequence comes from Miniopterus schreibersii, assembly GCF_964146895.1. Taxonomy (NCBI): domain Eukaryota; kingdom Metazoa; phylum Chordata; class Mammalia; order Chiroptera; family Miniopteridae; genus Miniopterus; species Miniopterus schreibersii. The sequence continues at coordinate 3,406,020 of NC_138116.1, forward strand.
GAACAGCAGTGAACAGGCCCCAGGTGCCAAGGGCATGGCCAGGGCTGCAGCACCCAGCCCGGGCCTTACCCAGCTCCGTGGGGTTGGTGCTGGCAGCGTGGGTGGCAAAGCCAGGCCGCTGCACATTGTTGGTGACCTTCCAGCGGACCCTGTCGACCCCCTTGAAGTTGCCGTTGCGCAGCATGGGTGTGTCCAGGTGGTCTGAGACCATCAGGTTTTCCCGAAGCATGTAGTGGTCTTCCTTGAAGCCCACGATGTGACCTTTGGGACAGGGTTCTCAGTGTGAGGTCCCTCCCTGGGGTCCTCAGAGCCACCACCCTTCAGGTGGAACCCCAGGGCCCCCCTCCTCTGTTCTAGACTCAGTCCTCACTTCCCCTCCACCCCAGCTGGGGAAAAGTGGTCAGAGCCCCACCGCCCCTGATGATGCTGAGCCCTTACCTCGGTTGCAGCAAGGGAGAAGTGCCAGGCAGGCCTAGGGGACAAGGGGCGGGATGAGGGCTGGGATAGCTGCCCAGCCCAGGTAAAGCCCTCCAGTGCTCCCCCTCCCCCACAGCAGTGGTCCAGAGGGGCCACAGTGCCTCCCCCCGATAGCAGGATATCCAGGCATTTGTAAGGATCTAGGTGTGGGGCACACAGGGTGGTACAGAGGGTGATGGGGGCAGAGGGTTCCCAAAGCTTGTGCCATGGGACCTTTGTCTTGTGAGATTCTCTGTAAAGTTCTGTGATCAAACCCATTTGGGAAGCACCAAATTCATTCCCCATACCCGAATTAGAGTTTCACTACGCATACAACGAATCAAAGGCTCTGAGAAGTCCTGCAGAAATCCTGAGAGATTAGATGTATTTGCTTACAGAACTCTTGCTCTGTAACACACACTAACATCCAACAACACTGGCGGTAACTACAGAGTGTTGCCTCGGCCTACAGTTCAGTACCCCGTGCTGTGCCATCCCCCAGGCTTTCCTGTCTCCTGTCTGTTCTCCCCAATGAGACTGTCAGCTCCTGGTGGGCAGGGCTGTTGGCTCCCAGGCCCTTTGCATGTGACTGACCCCAGGGCAGGTGCTCCCAGGGAACCAGCGAATGGTTGGCAGAGGTGAGGGGCTGGGGTGGGGAGGGTACTGAGCTGGGCAGATGTGAGTTCACCTGGCCTCTGACAGCTACGAGGACCCTGGGGGGGTTGGGGACCCTGATGGGGACCCTGGGGGAGCTGTCACCTTGCAGCAGGCACAGTATTTCCAGCAGAGGAGCAGCAGCAGCGCCAGGAGCAACAGGAGGAAGATCAGCAGGGGCACGAGCCACCAGAAGGAGCCAGGGGGGCAGTCTGCGGAGGGAAGCGGAGGAGGAAGGTGGTGCCCTCCCTGGGCCCGCCCGGCCGGCCCGCCCGCCTGCCCGCCTCCGCCCGGCCGCCCGCTCACCCTTCTTCCTGTGCACCAGGACGGTGCTGTTGGGCCCGGGGGAGCCGTCGCCCTCCACGGTGTAGCTGTAGTTGCAGTCGTCCTCCTCGTCACGGAAGGAGCAGTACTCCACCACCTCCTCCGCTGCACCCACAGGCAGTCAGCAGGGCCCGCCGCCCATCCCAGGGCCCACCCCGTCCACCCCAGGATCTCCCTGGCAAAGAACCAGAGTCCCCTGGCACAGAGACGGGGCTCTGCCCTGAGCAGGAGCACCAAAGCCTGCAACTCTGGGCCCCCTACCCCCCACTCCTGAGCATCACCTAGGAGCTGGGCTTCTAGAAAATGTTATCTGACCTAGAGGAGAGGAAGCTGTGTACCCGAATGGCCTGACACGTATACCCCTGCTGTGTTCCTGCCCCTGCCCCAGCTCCATAGCCCTGCCCAGGTAAGTGACACCTCCTACCCCACTGAGTTCCCCCTCGCCCAGGTTCTCAGCACCCCGATCCTCAGCCCCTGCCCCGTACCGTTCTTAAGCTCATCCACCATCTTGACCTTGAAGCTGCAGTCCTCACACGTGCGCCCCTTCTTCTCACCAGTGCCCCAGGCCTGGCACTGCACGCAGGAGCGAAGGTCCTCGCAGAGGCCCAGACGGACCTGGGTGGGAGAGGAGGAACAGATGAACACTGTGCTGCGCAGGCCTTAGCGGGCCCATACCCCCAGCCTCGCACGCTTGTCCGGCTCCTACGGCACCAGGCTCAGCCCCTCCTGTCCACCCTGCCCTGTGCCCAGGGTCCCCCTGCCCACCCCCCAGCAATCCTGGACTCACCGCCGAGTAGTTGATCTCACAGGTGGTGTCTGTGTAGAGGGACTGCTGGTTGCAGTGGCACCGGCCACACTCGCAGTGGCCACGCCCATTACAGATGCCCTGAGGTGACAGGAGGCACCAGTGAGCCACCTGCACCCCTACCCATGCCTGGCTGGGGCCCTCCTCTGCCAGCCTCATGCCCAGGCCTACCCCATTGCTGTCGATGCAGGTGGCATTGCTGACAGGACAATCACAGCTCAAGCCTGTCCAGCCAGGCTCACACACACACTGGCCCATGGAGCAGCGCCCCCGATCTGCAGAGAGGAGGAGGGAAGGGAGAGGAGAGCCCATTCACACCTGCAGTCCGGGCTGCCCACCTGCCGGGAAGGACCTGCGGGGGCTGAGTCTTGAAAGCGAGGGTGTCTCCAACCAGGGGCAGAGCCATCTGCTCCTCATTTTCTTGGACTCTCCTCTCTATCTGTTCCCCTCCATCCCACCTTCTATTTTCCACTCTGCAGTCAGAGTGACCATCCCAAAACACAAATCCAATCGTGTGGCTCCCCTGCGTAAGAACCTCTATTGAGTCTTGGCCAATGCAATACAGCAAGAAAAAGAAATAAAACATAAAAGTATTGGAAAGTAAGGAATAAAACTGTCATTACTTGCAAGTATCAGGAATATACGCAAAATATCAAGAAAAATGTACAGATAAATTATTAGATTTCATATGTGAGTTTAGCAAGGTGTCTGGACACAAGGTTAACATACAAAGAGCTAGAAAATGAAATCAAAACCTCAAGTGACTCTGTTTTGCCCAAAGGATAAAGTCCAATATCCTTAGATTAGAATAAGGGTTGATTAACTACGGCCTGCAGGCCAGTCCACCTCACTACCTGTTTCTGCAAAAGTTTTATTGGAACACAGCTGCACTCCCTTGACGTATTGTCTATAGCTGCTTTCTGCTACAATGGCAGAGTTGAGTAGTTGTGACAGAGATCATACGGGTCACAAAGCTGAAAACATTTATTTTCTGGCTCTTTAAGAAAAAGTTTGGACTAGACTAGACCTGGGTCCACCTTGGACTGGAAGCCAAACCCCTTGCATTCTGGTCTTGCCTCCTCCCCTCCTCTCCCCCAGCTCTGCCTTTCTCCAGATGTACTAGGTTCTCCTTTCATTTCTCTGAGCACATTCTGGGATGGACAGCTGGAGAAGAGAGATGTCGGAGAACAGCAAGAATGGACAAAAGGGGCTCGACCCTCAGTGGCAAGTATACAATTGGGGCTTAATAAGCATTTGATGAGTGGATTTTCATTCACTCTTCCATTCAACCATGCAATCCTTCCATGTGGCACCCATCTCAGTTCCGTGGCCTTGCCCAGCTTATGCACAAGGGGACTATCTCACTGGCCTTAGGCATCAAGTTTGTAGAGGGAAACAGAGATCCAGGTTGGTGCTGGACTTGGGGGAGGCACCCGGGGAGTCCGGAGGAGGGCTAGGTCTGAACTTGGGGATTCTGACTCTCAGCCTGGCTCTCCCAAACTGGTCCTGTGGGGAGACCAGTAGGGCAGGGCAGGGGCTGGGCACCCAGGCCACCAGCACTGGCCACCGTGGCTGCTGAGCTCACCGTTGCAGAGGAACCCGGAGGTTCTCGGACACTGGAAGTTGTCATACTCGCAGAACTGGCCCTCGTAGCGGCCTTCGCCGTAGCACACACAGCGCCCGCACTGGCACTCGCCTCGCCCCGAGCATGGCTTGTCCTCTCCCTCCCGCAGGCAGGGCTGTATGTCGCTCAGGGAGCCCGTGGAGCAGCTGCAGGTCTTGCCACTCCTGAGGAAGGAGCCAGTCACTTCCCCACAGCCTGGGACGAGGCTGGGGCTTTTACCATCCCATTTGACAGATGAGAAAACCGAGGCTCTGAGAGGGCCGAGGTGGCTCCAAGCCACGCAGACAGTAGTGGCTGAACTGACTCAAACCTCAGTCCCCTGGGTCCCTTCCTAACGAAAGATGTGTTCAATGTCTTGAAACTTTTAGAGTCTTTACTACCCTTTATTTATGAGCTCATTTCTGATTGATACATGCAAAACACTAAAGATACGAAAGGTATGGAACGAACAGTCGGTCTCCCTCTGGTGTCTGTCCCCAGTACCCGGCCCCCACGCCCTGACAGCCACAGTGGCCTGAGTTTTGCACCTCTTTGCAAATACAGCCTACGTATCTATGTAGTTCAAAGTGCTTTGAACTGGACGCACCTAACAGCTGGGGTGCCCTCTCCTAGCTAGGTGTATGTGGCGCACCCAGGGTCAGGGCCTGCTGGCATCCGGGCGTCGCACACTCACCAGCCCTCGTTGCACACACAGTGTCCGCACATGAAGTCCCCGTTGCCGCTGCACTGAGGCGACCCTACCTCTTTTTGCTAGAACGAGAACATGGTGGGGTGTGTGTGGGGAGGGGCCAGGGCCACTGGACACTCCTACTGCCTCTGCCCCTCCCTCAGGGTGCCCCTCGAGGGTGACTTGGCCACAGGAAGCTCCGCTGCCGGGCGCGGGGCTCGGGGCTGCGGCTCAGCTCCTCCCCCCGCCCGGGGCCGCTTCGTACCAGCTCACAGGCGCACACGTCGCAGATGATGCCCACGTCCATCCTGAGGCCGTCGGAGAATGAAGGCTTCAGGTGGATGTTGCCCCTCCTGTCGTTTTCTGGCAGCTGGCACACGTGTGTCCCGTCCACATCCTCGATGGCCCGAAGCTGAACTTGGTAGGTGCCCTGCAGGGACCCTGCTGTCAGCCAAGGCAGGCCCGGCCGGGCAACTGGGGGGTGGGCAGTGGTGTCTGAAGGCCTGTGGCCCTCAAGCTTCGGGATGGGCCTGGCTCCTGACCCCCAGCTCCCTGCCCGCTCTTCCTCAGGGCTGGAAACTTGCTCCTCCTGGGCACAGTCACGTACCACTAGCAGTGACAGTAACAAGAGCCCCCGTGGCCCACTCACTCATCTGAGCAACCCTCTGAGCTCCATGCAGAGGGATCCCACTATACGATGAGGTCACAGGCTGGCTGAGGAAGGTGCCCAGCTCATCCAAGGGGCTGACCCTGCGGCCTTGGAACCCAGGCCAGTCTGACACTGGAGGCCACGCTCTTGACCTCATCTCAGGCTGACCCCCCGCAGGGCGCTGCGCCTGTCCCTGCCCCGGGGCCCCATGGGAGCCTACCACTTCTCCTCTCCGGATGTGAAAGGACCCAGTCTCTGTCTTCTGGAACATCTTGGAGGTGACTTCTGTCCGCAGGCCGCGGGGGCTGTCCAGGGCCCGGATGTCCAGGTTGGAGTGAATACGCTAAAGGAGAGCCAGTGATCAGTGGTCTGGGGGAGCCTGGGCTCCCCCACTGGGGTCTGGCTGTGCTCCGCCCCTGCATGGAGGGCTGGGGCGGAGTCAAGGTGGCAGGGCCCGCAGGAGCCTGGGGCCAGGCCTGGGTGGGCTCCCCAGGGACCCTTCCTCACTGGCCTATCCTATTTCTCAACCCCGACTGGAGACACCCTTTGCCCACTGGGCCTCCTCCCATCCCCGCCCCGGAAGGCCTGGGACTGGCGCTGGCGGTGCCCCTCACGTTGAAGGCCTCCTGCAGCAGCTCCACAATGTTGGACGAGTCTTCCTGCAGCACGCCCAGCGAGGACACAGGGAAGTACGTGTACAGCTTCTGCGGGAGAGAACCCAGGCCCGGGGTAAGCCTTGACCAGTGTCATCTTGTGGAATCTAGACCGCAGCTCAGGGCTGTCCCCGCTTTGCAGACGGGTTCGCTAAGGTCTGAAACCTGCTGGCATCGTCCAGAGTCTGCCTGCTCAGCCCCCGCCAGCCTGGGAGCTGGGTTGGGAGATGGGCACACTCTGGAGGTGCGGACAGTTTTGGGGAGGGAGGGAGAAGGGATGTGTGAGAAGTTCCCTGGACCCTCACCCCACCCCCTTCTCGCCCCTCGAGGCCCCAGGCCACCCCCACACACACCTTGTAGTAGCTGTAGGAGTAGTTGGTGACGGCGAAGATGGGGATGATGTTGTGTTTGCCCAGCAGGCGCACCAGGGTGGGCACAGATGGGTAGTCCTGCGTCCTGTACTGGGTGTAGGTGCCTGTGGCATCCAGGTGGCACTCCTCGTCATTTCGGTTCAAGATGCCAGCCAGCACGTTGGCTCCGTCGGCCTCATAGTGGAAGGCGGACTCGGTGGAGAACACCAGCAGGTGGGTGCTGTCAGGGCGCCAGCCAATGTCCCTCTGGGGAGAGCAAGGAGGGGGTGTGGGTCGAGCAGGCTGCCAGCTGAGGACATTCATTGCACTGTCGTGTAGGACAGTGAAAGTGGGACAGGAAATGGGCGTGGGTATGTGCACAAGGTGGGCACCGTGCAAGATCTGAACCAGGTCCATTCAACTGTCACCCAAGATCTTAACCACCCTTGAGAATATTTTAACTGCACAGGAAAATGTACCCCGTGCAATGTTAAATGTAAAAGGCTGGTTACAGTAGGTATAGCAGTGTATGGCATTGTGACAGACAATATTTGGGATGATTTTAAAAACTGTTTTACAAAAGAGAAATGCATTAAGTGGGGAAAAAAAGCAAGTTTCAGAATTAAAAGTACACTGATTCCAACCATATAAAATGAAGGAAACAAAATATGCTGGTGGGACATCAGTGGCTGCCTGTCTGATGGTGGCGAAGTGGAGGGAAATTTCTGTTCTTTGTTTTCCAAACCGTCTATTAAATGGGTATATTACTTTCAAAATGAACGAAGTTGATGTGCCCATAAAACGAAGGGCCTTCTTCAGGTGCCCAGCACAGCTGGAGACTGGCATTAGTGAGGAGATTGGGTGGGAGGCTGGCCTCAGGGCACAGAAGATTCCAGAACTCCAGGCTCCCGTCTGCCTTGCGGGCCAATGCCAAAGCAGGCTGTGGCTGCTCAGGTTGAGGGACTGCGGCTCCCAGCAGTCCAGGGTGTCTCTGGACATGGGCGCCTCTGTCTGGCCTCAGGGCAGGCCAGTGGGCAGCTCGTGCCCCTGCGGCGCAACCCTCTTCTAGGGCAGCAGGGCCCTCCCTGGCGCTCACTGTGCACACGGCCGTCTGCAGGATGGCATCAAAGCCACCTTCGGGGGCGTCCAGGTTGCCGGAGATCCGCTCCTGCTGCAGTTTCCTCCGAAACTCAGCCACGTCTTCGGTCAGGCTGATGACGTTCTTGAAGGAGAAGGGAGCGTCGCTGTGGGGCCAGGGCTCTGCCAGCCTGCGGGGGAAGGTCGGGGGGATCAGGGGAGAGGACCCCCTTCTCCTGCGCCCATCCTCTCTGGGAAGCTGCCCCTGGCTCATTTCAGCTGAAGGCCAGGGCTCCTGCCCACCGGGTCACTCACTTCTCTGGCCTCATGTCTGTCTGTGGGACGCTGACTTTGTCCACGAACTTGCCAAATCCAATAGTGTAGTCACTGGTGAGCCGGCTCAGGACCCGGGCTGGGTGTCAACAGGAAGAGAGGGCAGCTGAGCCCAAGCACCCCATCAACACGGGGGGCCGGGGCTGGCTCGGGGGGAAGAGGGGGGATGACCTCTGTGGACACTTTGCATGCTGGACACAGTTCATGCTCACAGTAGCCCCCGTCCCTATTTACAGATGAGGGAAATGGGACTCAGGGGTCCCAGGGTCCAGACCCTGAGGATGCCCCCCGAAGAATGTGGGGAGTTCTGGGGGTTCCAATGTCCTGTCCTTCCTTGGGGGGTGGGTGTATCTGTCCTGAGCCTTGGCCTCCTGAGCAGGTGCCCAGCTAGCCGGGTGAGGCCACCCGGTCCACACCCTGCCCCTCTGTCTTCCACGCTGGCCCAGCCGTACCCAGGTGCTCCCCCATCTGCTTGAGGTTGTCCAGATCGTCGGACATGGAGTTGGAGAAGTCCATGAGGATGTACAGGTCCACAGGGCTCTCCAGCGGCTCAAACACCTCCAGCTCAAAGTGCCGCTCCTCGCCGGGTCGCAGGAGGACCTGCAGGGCCTGGGGGGACACCTGACTGCGACGCAGGGTGGTGTCGATCTGGGTCTCCTGTGACCAGGGAAGGACGACAGCTGGTTGGAGGGTCACTCCAAAGACCCAATGGGGACACAGTGGACCCCCATACACAGCCAGCCTTGAGCATGGAGTCCCAGCTCCCTTGACCCCCACCCCGGGGCACCTCTGTGATCTCGAAGCTGCTCTCCATGACCACCACGCTCTCCAGTCGGCAGCCCGCAGCCAGCAGCTCTGCCTGGGTGTTGCAGCGTCGGTCCTTGAATGTCTGGCCGGAAGGAGATGGGGTCAGGGGGCGCAGTGCCTGTCCCCTGGCTGTCCCAACCCTGGATTTGTTGCCCCTGAGTTTCCTGACCCTTGCCTGTTCTCCCACACCCACCTGGCAGGAGGCTGGGCTGAGGGTGTGGCCAGTATGGACTTGGCCAGAGCGGGTGGGGGTTGGGGGGGTGGCAAGGTGAGGCACCCAGGCTGGTGAGCGGGAGCAGCTCACCTCGTCAGTGCAGTAGGCACAGTCCTTGTCCACGCGGATGCACTCGGTGCAGCTCTTCACCTGGGCCTTCTTGCAGCGGTTGGCTGGGTGGGGGACCAGGCAGACCACTGAGCTGGAGCTCCCCAAGCCCGGCCCCGCCCCGCCTGCATCCGCACCTGAGAGCAGGCACCTCTCCCCAGCGCGCGGAGGAGGAAACGGAGGGGCTGGTGTCACTGGTCTGCCCGGGTAGCACAGCTACAAACGGGCAGCCCGGGGCTCACGCCTGTCACTTCTCACTCACTCGGAGGGAAGGATGGTGGGGGCTGGACAGGGGTGCTGGCCTATTTGCTGGCCACCCCTCACCCGCTCCTCCAGGACAAAGGGGACTGTGTCTGTCTTGTTTATTGCTGGGTCCCCAGCGCCTAGCCCAAGGCCTGACATGCAGTAGGTCGTGAGTAAATGAGTGAGGTAAAACTCCTGGGATTCCCTTTGGTTCCATTCAGTTAAAACCACAGTAAAGACCTACTATGTGTACCCAGTGTGCACAGTGGGCCCCAGGCCATGACCTGTTATCAACGTTTAACAATGGGTCTGGTGAGGCAGCGGAGGCCCTGACCAGCAGTTGCCAATCTCTAGGGTGTAAATATTGCCCCAGGGTCTGCTTCACCCTATCAACATGGCTGCCACCCACAGGCCAAATTTCAAATTTCAGGGATAGGAGCCAGCTCCCGCCACGCCTGACTGCTGGCGCTCGGAGAGCAGGTGGAGTCACCGGTCTCACTCTCCTCTGGATTCGGGATTCGAGGCCTCAGCACGTCCTGCAGGTGCCTCCATTCTCTGGGTGGGCATCTTCTCTCTCTTCCAGACCAAGTCTCCTCCTTCCCCGGTTCTAGAGCCACAGGCCTCATGGTTCCCCAGCCCCCACCGAGTGCAGGGGTCCATTTGCTGAATGGCCGAGTGAGTGTCTGGGCGAGACACCCCATGAGAGGCCCCCGTGTGACAGAGGGTAGGGGCGTGTGGGACTCACCTATACCCCCAGGGAAGCTGACGCTCAGCAGCGCTGCCAGCAGCAGCTTGGTCCACGGGCTGGGACGTGGCCCTGCCATCTTCTTCCTCCTGCAAGACAGCAACAATTCACGTCAGCGCGTGAGCCATCAGCTCCCGGGGTCCCCATCAGAGCCCCGCAGGCCAGGCAATTCTTTTCTCACTGCACAGCGCGGAACCTGGGGCTCTGCAGGCCTCGGTGATGCTCTAAGGCCATCACCGAGGGAGCGGCAGGACCCAGGGTCTCCGACTCTTCTTTTCCAATGCCCCCCCTGGAGTGGCTGGATGCTCTGTGGCCTGCCCCCTGCCCAGGGAGGCCCCCACCTCTTGCCTTTGAGACTCTGGGCTCTGAGCTTATCCCAGTGCCAGGTCTTTGCACTGGGCGCTTGAGGGTGGGGCTCCTTCTGACTGCCTGTCAGACCCCAGTGGGCCTGGGTCAGGCAGGGCAGGGATAGGGTCTCCCAACAGGGGGTTACCTCCAGAGGGCCTGGCTCTCCCTTCCTGCCCCCTCTCTGTCCTGGCTCACTTCCCCTCTGTTAAGGGTGGTGCAGCCATGAGGAGAGGGGCCCTCCTAATATCTGGGGCCTTCAGACAGTGAGATGGGGGCGCCCTGTCCTCAGCTGGGTTCCTTAACGGCTGCCTGGCTCATCAAAGTGGGGGTCCCCTGACCTACAGCCACTGCTGCCTGCCCGAAGTTGAGTTTTTGAGGCCTCTGAGTAGTTCACTCTTTCAAAAGTTAGCCTGGAGGTAGACTGTACACCCAACTTCCCCCCCATACACATATACACACTGTGCCAGCTCCCCCCATACACATATGCACACGGTGCCAGCCACCCCAGGTGCCCTGTCTGCCTTGGGTTCACTATTAAACCATCTCAACTCATCAGTGGTCTTCAGGGCAGGCACAGGCACCCCTGAGACCTTTTAAAAGATGGCCTGGCCTCCTCCCTGGCCTGGTAGCTCAGTTGGTTAGAGCATCAGTTTGATCCCAAGTCGAGGCACATACAAGAAGCAACCAATGGATGCAGAAACACATGGGGCAACGAATCTCTCTCTCCCTCCCTCTTTCTCTAAAACCAATCGATAAATAAAAATTAAGAAAAAAAAGTTAACCTGTCCTCTTTCTCTAGGGTGACTTAAGACCATGCTATGCCCATTGGCCCCACTCCTTGGATCCTTTCTCAGTCCGGGGCTAGTAAGGCAGGGCAGGCTTTGGAGGGCTGAGGCCCCTACAGTTCCGGGGAGGCCAGCGGAGGGGACAGGAAGCATTATCTTCCTCCCTCCAAGGCAGGTGGGGCCCCAGGAGGCCACTCGGAGCTCCAACACCTCCACAGGCAGAGCCTGCTGGGCTCCTTGAGGGAAATGACTTTCCTGAAGCCTCGGGCACCACACCCACACCCACACCCACATGCCACACCCACACCCACACAATACAGGCAGCACACTCAGGCCTCCCTGGGGCACCAATTCACATGCAGGTATGGGCACTGGAGGGCCCAGCACGCTCTTACTCTCCCCTCCCAAGCCCATAGGCTGGGCACATAGCGGCTTGAGCCCAGCACTTCAGTACCTGCCGTTTAATCTGCACAGAAGCCCGTGGGGGTGCTGCATTATCCCCATTTCCCAGATGAGACAAGGCACACGTTGCTGGGCTTCCCCGCCCTGCAGCCAGCAGTGGGGGAGCCCGGATGGGACCCCTGTCTGACCTTCAGGTTATCCTCAGCGGCTGTCACAAGGAGTTAGGCTAGCCATGCACTAGAGAGTGTTTTGTTTGACTCAACGAGTGTTCATAAAGTTTTAAAAGTAGTTGTCAGTATTAAAAACAATGTAATTTCATATAAAAGTTAGGATGGTGGGCTTATCAGAGGATGTGGCTATGGCGGGCTGGGTGGGCGCTCTCCAGGCCACCCTGGGCCCCACCGTGTACCAGCCAGGTCCCAGGAGTATGTGACTGCCTCCTTGAAGGCTGTCACACTGCAGCACACCCAGACCGTCCACAAACATGGACACACGCTGTGACCCACAAGGGCAGAGGCTCAGAGCTCTCCCTACACCCACGCTCCCTTCCACCCATGGGACCAGCTTAGCACATGTGCACCGGACCACCACAGCGCTGTCCCTTCCCACTTTCCCATTTCCTGGCCCCTCCACGGAAATCAGGGTCAAGGAGATAGGAACCCCTCCCCTGCTGTCCCACAAGTGCTCCTCTCCCCCCTCTCCCCCGGGGTGGACCCTCAGCCTTTACTTCCAGCTCTGTCGGGGGCAACAACTGTGCTACTAGTGCCCAGGCCTTCGGTTCAGGGTGTGGCAAAGTCATAAGCAGAGGAGGAGGAACCCAGCCATTGCCCTAGGGAGCCACCTAGAGCCACAACAAGAGGGCCACCCAGGGGCCGAGCAGGTGGGACAGGGGGCCTCCACTGGCGGAGGTTACAGGGGTAGGCACAGCCCCCAGGGCTGTTGGATGAGGTCTGGAGAGCTTCCTGGAGGAAGGGTGTCCTGAGCTGCCTTTGTGGGGAGGGCAGGCCTGTGCTTGGCCAAGAGGAGAGTCAGGGACTCCCCAGACCCCAGCAGGACTGTGCACCGAGCACAACAGGCCCTGCCCAGCCCAACAGGGAGGGCCTTTGCCTCTACCTGGCTGTTCCTTCCACCTTCTTCGCAAATCCCCCCAAGGAGCCCAGCCCAGCAGGCCCACCGGTTTCTGCCCACCTCTCCTGCACCCCCGCCCAACACCCAGGCCCCTCTCCCTGCTGCCTTCCTCTAGTCCAAGATCTGACGGCCAAGCACGTTCTTCAGCTCCCCTGTGCCTCTCCCCCAGCTGCCCCCTGGGCACACCCTGGCAGGCTTGGCACTTGCCCTGGGCAGCATGGGCAGAGAGGGCCAGCGCCTGCCAGACTCCAGGAAGGGGAAGAACTGGGAAACAAAAGCCAGCCAGCCCTCCCAACCCGCTCCCCTGCACCGGCGGCCAGGGTGGGCGCTCCCTTCTCCCCTCTCCCGTCCGCGTCCCAGCGTGGGCGCCCCGTCGGCCGGGGAACGGGAGGGGCGGCCCCCGACTGCCCTCCAGCCCTGCGCCCCAGGCCCCGCGCCCGCCGGGGGAGCTGCACCTACCTGGGCGCGGACGGGCGCCCTCCCCGCGCTGCTGCGCTCGGCGGCCGGGCGCTGGGAGAGCTGGGCGGGGGGCGGGCGGCCGGCGGGAGGCGCCGCTTTATGGGGCGGCGGCAGGTAGGAAGGAGGCGCTGGTGAGTCAGGCGGGCCGCATTCCTGCGCCCGGCGCGCACCTGTCGGGGCAGGAGCGGGGCGCAGCCGGCACGCCCCCGGAAAAGGCGCGGGCCCGCTCCCCGACGGACGGCGGCGGGACGGGGAGGAGCCAGCCGCTCCCGATCCCGGCCTGCCCCGGCCGGGCCTCCCCGCCCCTCCGGGCTCCACACTTGGTAGCCGCGCTGCCCTGAGCGCGGGGTGGCCCCTGGGCCCCCCGGGCGGTGAGCCTCGCCCGCCCGACGGCGACCAGTGTGCGCGCCACCTCCCTCCGTCCCTCCCGGGCCAGCGCCAGGGATGGCCCAGAAACTGCCCCAAGCCAGCGGTGCCTTTCCCTAGGTCCCTTCACGCTCCCCACCCGCCCAGCCCCAAGGTGTGTCCTGAGGAGGTTCAGAGCAAGGGCTGGGTCCCCGAGTGCCCTCGGGCTAGCTGCTTAGCCCTCCTTGCCTCCTGAGTGACACCCATCAAGAGGCCAGGCGCCACCTGGCCGGGAGTGGGCACGGGGCTGCTGTAGTTCTTGACGCGCTGGTTCACAAACCTGACCCCTCCAGTCCTTCGCGTGCCTGATTGCAAGTGCTGCTGATAAACGAATTCCAGCTGGAGCCTCTCAAGTTGCTCCGGGACCCCCAACTCCATCTATTTCTCTAGCCCCACCTGCCAACAATGCCACTGAACGGGGACCGATGGCAGCCCCCTGCCCAAACCATGCAGCTTTCCGAGCCACCGCGTGGGTTTGAAATGATGGCTTTGGAGGCCCCTCCTCTCCATCCGACTGTGCACCCTGAGGATGTAGGCTCTCCAGCAGGTCTCTTTATCCTCCAGCTCCTAGCACAGTGCCTGGCACACAGCGGGTGCTCAATAGAGGTGTGGTTGAGCCCAGTGGGATTGCTGGATGGCCCCCGGAGCCTCAGGGCTCTCGGCCGTGATCAGACTGGGGCCCTGGCAACTGTCAGAGTGTGGGAGCCACACGAACGCTCACTCCAACTGAGTGAGCCGCTGTCATCTGTCTCCCAGCCACCTTGCCCAGTCATCTTTGAGAGATACTCTGCATGGCCAGGCCCTCAGAGAGGCTGGCCCTTGGACTTGGGGGAGCACTGTGGAAGGAGCCCCAGTTTGGTTGAGGTACTCAGGACTGGGAGTGCCAGACCCCAGGGAGACTAAGACGACTAGACACAGGGTTCCACGGGTTTCTGGGAGTCTGGAGTTTCATTACCTGGAGGCTGTGCTTGAACCTTGGCAGGGGCAGGGGTCCGGGAATCATCTGAGATCATGTGCAGAACTCTAGGTGTATGTGATATACGAATGTGAATTGCTGGGAAGAGGGTCCTTAGTTTACCCTGTACTCCAAGATAGGTCACTGGCCCCCACAGGGTTAAGAATTCTCGTACAACATGTTCATTTTATATAAATAAAACCTCGCTGTCTCTTTCCGCAGCCTTAGGGCTGGAGTGAGGCCGGCGTGCGGGGGGCTCCCTTCCCTAGGCTCTGCCAGAGGTGAGGCCCCTTGGACGGGACGGGGCAGCCTGTGAGCCCTGGGCTGCTGCTCCGACTCCCCAGCACTCCGCACGTGGCTCAGGCAGGCCAGGCTTGTGCACTCCTTGGTTCAACCACTTACTCATTTTACAAACATTTAGTGAGCTCCCATCCCAGGGGCTGGGGAAACCCAGAGGAGTGAAATACACCACCGGCTTGTTTCAGGGAGCTCCAGAGCCAGCTCCAGGGATGCACCCACTGTTAACCCACCAAACAGTGCTTACTGGTGGAGTGGTACATGTTTCTATAAATAAGTTAGACGACAGACGGGGGTATGTGATCCAAACAGTTTGGTGATCAGTCTAGAGATCCAGTGCCAACCACCCATCTAACTGAGGGAGGGCCCCTTCAGGCGCACAGTCTCTAGGCCTGGTCTCTCCCCAGGGCCAGGGATTCGTCAATAGACCCCCTTTGAAATTACTTTTCCCCCCTAACTTTATTCTGAATATTTTCAAACACGTAAAAAAGTTGAAAGAAGAGTGTAAAGATCACCTGTTAACTGGGACCCAACCAAGAGTTAACATTTTGCCACATTTACTTTGTCATGTATCCACCTATCTTTTTCAATTAGCAATAATCATGCCTCAGATCAGCCTCATCGGCTATGATACTGCCACGGGCAGAGCTCTTCATACATCTTTCTATTTGGACTTGCGTTGAAGATATAAAGACATTTTCTATCTCCACACTCCAGGCTTGCATCTGGTCCCCCACCCAGCCACAACTTCATCACACCTGAAACCATGAACAAGGAAGTCCCAGTATCTGATTCAATCCTTACTAAAAGTCCTTAGTTGTCCCCAAACCGTCTGCTAGAACTGTTTCCTTTTGAATTCGAGTCCAGTGCATGTCACCCATTGCCATTTGTTCTCTTACTCTAAAACAGCCCGGCCTCCGACACACTGACCTTTCAAAGGCCAGCTGACCTGCAGAACGTTGCACTGTCTGGATTTGTCTGATTGCTTCCTCATGGTGTCATCGGGCTTTTTTTTAGCCTCCTGTGAACTGGAGGTTAGGTCTAAAAGCCTGGTTAGATTCAGGTAAACATTTTTGGCACGGATGGTCACAGGTTGTTCTGTTTTTTTAAATGGGTGGCATAGGATGTCAGCTGCCTCGCTGCTAGTGATTAGGAAGTGACAGCCGTCTGTCTTTGTAGAAACTAACTTTTCACTTTGTGATTAAGTAATCTAGAGGGGCAATGAGGCCTTGTCACCCTGCCCGGTTCCGTTACCTCTCACTGAAGGGATTTAGCATCCACTGTAAATCCTTGCCTGGATCAATTATTCTTTTGACGTTGCAGAATTGTGATCTTCTGTTTCTACATTTAATAGAAGGCATCCTTCTGATTCAAGAAAGAAAAAAAAAAAAGTGGTTCCCTTCAACAGGAGATGAACTATGTGCCTCCAAAAATACAGGGGAAATGGTTCTTTTCTGTGTTAAAATTTTTTTTTTTTTTTAAACATATCTTTATTGATTTCAGAGAGAGGAAAGGAGAGGGAGAGAGAGAGATAGAAACATCAATGATGAGAGAGTCATTGATCGAGCCCACAAACCGGGCATGTGCCCTGACCGGGAATCGAACCCCAGTCGCCTGGATCCCAGGTCGACGCTCAACCGCTGAGCTACACCCGGCTGGGCTGTGTGAAAATTTTTTAAAAAATTACTATTATTACAAAGCAACCCAATTTTCTTAAAAAAAAATTGTAGTAAAACTATAACATAAAAATTACCATCTTAATTTTTAAATCCACAGTTCAATAGGGTTAAGTATATTCACATTTATGGGCAACAGATCTCCTGAACTTTCTTATCTTGCAAACTGAAACTTTATACTTCTTAACCAGCACTCATGTCCCCTGCCCCCAGCCCCTGGTTGACTACTGTTCAGTTTTTCCTTTATGGATTTTACTCCTTTAGTAAAGATACCTCATAAGGTGGAATCACACAGTGTGTTTTTGTGATTGGCTTATGTCACTGGGTGTAATGTCCTCAAGGCTCATCTATATTGTAGCGCATATTTCCTTCCTTTTCCGGGCAGAATACTATTCCAGTGAAAGTACCAGCCACACTTGTCCATCCATCAACCTTCAGTGGAGCCCGGTTGCTTTCACCTCGTGGGTATCGTGAATATGAACAAATATAACTTTGGGACCCTGGTTTTTTTTGATATACACCCAAAAGTGGGATTGATGGATCACATGGTTGTCCTGTTTTTAGATTTTTTGAGGCCCAACAGTGTTTTCCACAGTAGTTGCTGTCCATGTTTACTGCTGTTCCCGTTCCACACCTGTTGGAGGCTGCAGGGCAGGAAGCCACTTAAGAAACCGTCGGGACTATGGGGGCAGCAGGTCCTCTCTCCAGGGTTGCAAAGTCCCATCAGAGGAGACAGTCCTCTAGTACAGAGTCGTGTGTGTGAGTGTGACTTGATTTTTATTTTGGGGATGGCAGGGGTAGATTCATTGTTTAACACAGGGGTGGGGAACCTTTTTCTGCCAAGAGCCATTTGGATATTTATAACGTTATTCACAGGCCATACAAAATTATCAATTTAAGAATTAGCTATGAAAAAAGCTCCTAGATTTATTGAGTTTTGAGTACCACCTGTGGTTGCCTTGGCAGGGCCAGACCAAATGCAATTTTAGGAACACCTTTCTAAACCTCCGCATGCCCCACAGAAGCAACGCAGCTCTTCACAGCCCGGCTTCCTTCCCTCACACACAGCCCTTCCGCTGGAGCAGAGAGGTGACAAAGAGCGAGAAAGGCAAACAGCCTCTTTGGGCTGGTGGCGGCAGGGAAGCCTGTTTTGACCCCACGAGGAGTCCAGTGGTCACTGGCACTGCCTGGGGGCTGCTGTGGGGCAGAGATAACAGGCACAGGAAGGGTGTGGAGGCAGGATCCTCCCAGGAGCCCAGCTCTCATGTAAACAATGAGCTGCCCCCAGCCAGGGCAGGAGGTGATTCATCTCCCCTGCGGCACCGAGCCTGCTGGCCTCGCTGGCCGGGCACCAAGGGACCAGGCGGACTTGGCCAGGAGCTCATGCTTCTCCCCTTCCTCTGCAAGTGGGGAGCAACCCCAGCTCTTCTGGTAACTTGCCTGACTTTAAAGCTTGGGTGTGTCCAAGTGGCAGGGGAGGCTCAATTGCCACCAAGGGATCAGCAGCCTCAGCTCCTATGAGAACCGGCTGGGTTTTGGGAGCAGGACAGCAGGGACAAGGGGCCTCACCCACTGTTTGGGCCCCCACCTGCCCACATCAAGTGGCCTGTGCTGGGAAAGTCCACAGCATCTTCCTGGGCTACCTCATCAATTCTGAGTGATGATTCCAACTGGAAGATGGACAGGGCACCTGAGCTGCTGCATTCTCCTGAAAACAGACTGTGGAAGAGCCCAATGCATTTGAGATGCCGAGATGGAAGAACACAGCACTTTTAATAGGGCAACAGACCCCAAGTGGTGTGAGGACACTGTCCACAGCGCCCCACTCCTCCGTGGCAATGTCCTTCTTTTGGCTAGAATGCCACACAGAGGTTCCTCTCAGGGTGGCCTCTGGGGAGCAGGTCCCAGTTCTGAAATATACAATGTGGAACCTCCCCACGGGCATCAGTCACTGGGCAGCAGTCTTATCAAGTCCTGGAGTGCCTCCTCCCCTCTATGGAAGGATAATGTCTGAGCCACCCCAAGCTGGTCCCCTGGGTCACTGCTTGGCCTTCTTCACAATGGTGCCCACGGCTGAGATCACGGTAGTCTTGGAGCCACTGGCACTGGTGGTCACTGTGACGACAGCCGGCAGGGTTGCCGTGGTGGTAAGAATGGTGGGCTGGGCTATGGTTGTCACGGGGATGGCTGAGTCCCACTTGCTCTTTCTCTTTTGGGCATCTGGGGATAAGGCGAGAGAGAAGTGAGGACCCAGATAGAGCAAAGAGCAACCCCCTCCCTTCTCAGGAGGCTAGAGGCCAGAGCCTAGCGAACAGAAACCGAAGGGCCTGGTCACAGAAAGCCAGGGGGCAGCCAGTGACCGGGGACCCAAGCCCGGCTGGCCTCCAGAGCTGGCTCGCAAACCCTGGGCTCAGAAACACACAGCAACGGGGAGCCGAGGCCCAGGTCCCCGTAGGGTCTGTGCTCCCACACAGGATAGGAAAACCCTCACTCCATCTGGTGTAGCTGAAAACAGAGACACTTCCTTCTACCTGCAACAGCTGTGCTGGCCGTGGTGGTGGTGGTGGCCGTGGCGTTGGTCGTCGTGCCTTTCTTGGTGCCTGTCACAAACTCAATCTGGAGGGGAGAGGAAGAGGAGTGAGACCTGGGCGACACTGCTGTTCCCTTCTTGCCAGCCACCTGCTCCTGGGGCACAGGAGTTTGACACCACACAGAGGAGGCATTGAGTCAGCTCTACTGTGACTGTCTGGGAGAGGGGGAGGTGTCCCAGAGGTGCCTGTAGGGGATTTTTACTCCTCTGAAGGAAACTTCCCAAACAGACACTGGGTCCTCCTAACATCACCAGGTTTCTGTACACGCCAGGGGAACCCCTGCCTGCGCCCCACCTCCCATACCCAGGCCCCTCCTTCTCACAACAGGGAGGAAAACAGCGCCCACCAGCACAGGGGAAGGACAGCTCCGGTCCCCAGGTGCTGCAGACATGTCCCTGCAATAAGCCTGGGGTTTGGAAGGGGGAGGGAAAAAAGAGAGAAGGGAAATTCAACCAAGGACTAAGACTGAGAAAACCCAACCATCCCTCAGCAAGCTCCCAGAGCGCCGCCTGCACATCTAGCCCACAGTTCCTCTGCCTGGGGAGCGAGGGGCGGGCGTCCTGGGGCCACAATGGCTGAAGGAGGGTCAGGCCAAACCAAAGGTGGGAGGGGCATCTGTCCTGAACTTTCTCTCTTGGAGACTCTGGTCATAAAGTGCCTAGAGGACATTTGGTCTCAGAGCCAAATTTTTGTCCCCGACGGACCCATACTGCTTGGCAAGAAGCGGTGCTCAGGGTCCTAATGTAAAGGGTCACCTGGCCATCAGACAAGGGACCGATAGGGAAGCACTGAGGCACCAGGGTCAGCTCTGGAGGCCAAGAAAGGCTCAAACCAGAGCGCTCTCAGAAGGAAACACTTGCCTCCATTCAGGATAGGGAGCACACTGTTGACCCCAGAGAGAAAGCCACCAGGGCTCTGCAGCTGTAAGGGGGAGGGGATGGAGGATATAAATGCGGCGAACTACAAGACCCCAAGAAACAGGTGGAAGCAACTGGAAAGTGACTGCAAGCTGAGAGGCTGGAAATCCAGCAGGGCCTGTTCTGTCCACAGGGCACACCCAGGGCTGCCCTGACCACCAGGATGAACGGGGGGGGGGGGGGGGGGCGCGGCGGCAGGGCAGAAAAGCAGCCTGGGAGCCCTCTGGGCTCAGCCAGCAGGACCCAGAACTCCAAACACCCGCCCCTCTCACCCAGGAAGTCTGTCCACCTCTTACCTTGGTTCGCTCCTTTTTGGCCTTTTCCAGTTTGTCCATTTCAATCTTCTGGGCTTTGGCTACAAAGACAAGAGAAGCTGTTACAAAAATAGCCCTGGAATAGCTCCTGCACTTTAGGCCAACAGACCCTAGTCCAGCAGCTGCTGCATCCCATGTCTTGTCTGATATACTAAGGTGGCTTCCAGGTCCGCAGGGCCTCAAACTCAAAGGCCCAAGGGCTGGCGGCTGTGTATCTCGTGTGTGTGTGTGTGTGTGTGTGTGTGTGTGTGTGTGTGTGAGAGAGAGAGAGAGAGAGAGAGAGAGAGAGAGAGAGAGAGAGACAGAGAGGAGAGAGAGAGAGACAGAGAGAGACAGAGAGGAGAGAGAGAGAGAGAGAGAGACTCTGAGCTCCAGATGACCACTGCCATGTGGGAATACAGAAGGCCCAGGATAAACCACCTTCTCAGTAACCATGAAAAGCTGAAATTATGAATTTTTAGATAGACTGTTGGCAACTAACTCAAATTAAAGCAAAACAAGACTTGTCTGGGCCACAAAAAAACCCCATCTACATGCCAGATCTAGTCCATGGGCTGCTGGTTTGAAACCTGTCACTGGAAGGCTTGGAACCTTTGAAATTCCTCCATTTCCCCTAATGGGCCCCCCGAAAAAACGCTGTGTTCTCACTGACCTTGGAACATACCATTCCCCTGCCTGGGACGTCTGCAGCTGCTGGGATGGCCCCTCCACACCTTCAAACCTTTGCCTGAACATGGTTTCCTGTCCCCAGCTCCCTGGCCTGGTTAGGTAGCCCTGCTTGTACCCCCATCACCATACACCCATTGCTGGAATCCCCCCTTCAATCTTGTCTTCTTTGCTGTACTATAAGCTGCATAAAGCGGGGATGGGGTCTATCTTGTTCAAGGCTGTATACCAGCTCCCTGGACAGGGTGTAACATAGGAGACTGTGAAGTACATGCTGCCTGATGACTGAATAACTGCATGGACAGACGAACAGACGGAGGAATAGATGGGTGGGAAGGTGGATGGACAGGTGGATGTAAGGACAGAAAGATGACTACCTACCTAATGCCTCATAATAGGAGTCCTCAGACCAGCCATGGGGGTCAAACATATCCTGAAAGAGAAAAGGTTAGAGCTGCAGTCAGGAAGGGCCATCTGATAACAAATAACTTAAAAACCCAAGCCCCCCTCCACACGTCTTTCATGGATCTTCTCAGCCTGGAGCCCCTGACTTCTAGGGCACAGTGGCTCAGCTGTTCTCCCTAATCTCCAGCCAAGGGGGTGGCCAATTGCTCTTAGGAAGATGAGCGCAGTGATGTGCTTGCCCACAGGCTGCTCCATAGGAGCCAGAGTGTCCTTGCTCAGGCCCAACGCCAGGGACCTGGGGCCAGGTGTGAGGCTAAGGTCTCATTAATGGATTATTTCCCAGGAGCGGGGGCTCAGATGACACAGATGGGACTGTGCTCGTCAGCCGGCAGTGCAGCCACATGGACCTTCCCTCAACCCAAGCAGAGCCCAGTGCAAGCACAGGCCCTGGGGCTCTCCCTCCCTCACCCCCAGCCTCCACGTGTGGGATGTACCTTTGGGTAGTTGGTGCCAAGCTCATCGATTGCACAGAACTGGATCAGCTTCTCATAGATGCTGAAAGAAGAAAATGCCAAGGCCCTGAGCAGGCCCACAGCCCTGTGTGGCACTAGAGTTTAAGGGGTTAAAACCATCCAGCTCCTGGGCTCAGACGAAATCTTTAAACCCAGGGGAACTGTTGTCCTAAGCAGGCTTCCTGATGGGAGGGGAAATGCCCAGGCCTAACAAGGAACGTCATTTCTGCCCTCCACTCTCATGAGAATGAACTTTAGCCAGGGGCCAACAAGTACAGTGTCGAGGTGAGAGCTGTGTTTTTTGGGTCTTACCTGGACATCTGACCTCCAGCTGTGGCTGGGTTGGGGCCACCTCACTCAGGCCCACACAAAGGCCAGGACAGGTCCCTGCTGTCACCACACCAGACTTCCCCAGGTGTTCCCCTTGCTCAGGCACTGGACAGAGTAAGACCCAGACACAGCCCTGTTCCTAAAGCCTACATGTAGAATCAGGGACTTCTCAGTGGTGAGAGAAGGGCCCACAACAATGGTTTAGTCCAAGCCCCTCACTGTACAGATGAGGAATCTGAAGCCCTCTGAGGCCACGTGCTTTGGGAGCAGAGCAGGGATGAGAACCCAGCCAAGCTCCCCATTCTAGGCCAGGCCTCCTGGCTCCCACACTGGTGAACATAAACTCCACACTGGTTTATGTTCAGCCTGGACTAAAACAGTAAACCTCCGGCTGGGATAGCAGTCTGGGTGATGGCCCCTCTGGGATCAGTGGGATCTTAGCTGGGTCACTCTTTGCCACCTCCACGGGGGCTCCCCAGGCCCCAGTCCAACATCAATGACTCAGCCGACCCTGCAGGCTCCTGGGACATGCACCTGGGGTTCCGGAACTCTTTCTTCCTTTGGATAATGTAGTTCATGTCCATCCCCTCCTTCATCTTCCTCTCGTACAGCTTTTGGATCTTGTCCTAACGGCAGAGAAACAGAAGGGCCACGACGTCACTGTACCTGCCAGTGTGCTGTGTGGACACAGGAAATCCAGAGCTGCATGAAGCCCTGTTCCAACCACACTGGCTTTCTCCACCCTGCCTTTGACCTACGCTGAGCTGAGCACAAGTAAAGGAAGCTGAGACCAGCCTGTTAATACTTCGCTTTCTCCTAACTCCCTCTGCATGGCTGGTAGGGTAAGCAGTGAAACAATCAAGGCAGAGAAGCCACGGACGAGTCCCCACCTGGTTTGCAGCTCCTGAATCATCTGGAGAGGAGTTTTAGGCACCAGCAGTGATGGGCAGGGGCGGAAGCTGGTTTGCATGCTAACACGGGGCTAGGCCTGCGGTGGGGGATCTGAAGGCTGTGTCCTTTCAGAGGGAGGCGGGAGTGGAGTTTTTTGGATTTGGTCTCACAAACTTCCTAGAATGTCCTTTGTGGGGAGGCTCACAGATGGCCAGTCCCCACCACTTCAAGAGGCACCACCAAGGATCAAGAGTTCAGCTCTCACTTGCAAGAGGAGGTGGGCTGGGCTGGAATTCCAATGGGTACCCTTTGGGAACATCAGGGGAGGCGAATGGCTCCCTTTGTTAGAAGGCCAATCTTTCTGCTGAGGTGGCCAGAGGAAGCACCGAGCCTGAGAGAGGTTTGGCATACATTTACTAGGGAAGAGAGAAGCCAGGGGGACAACTCTCAACGCTATGGCAAAAGTGGGGAGGGAGGCCTGGTACACAAAGCTTGGCATGTGGCAGCGGACCTCTCTCAGATAACTTTCCTGTCCCCTGGGCCATCAGATGGCCCCCGTCTCAGGTGAACTGAAAGGTGTGCTTTGTCATGTTCTAGCATTGGGAGGATCTGAGGAGGAGAATATTCTGAACTTGAAGGCTGAGCTGGCTGCTGTCTCAGCCCAGCAGACTGCTAGACTGTCCTTACAGGCTGTGACTTGTTGCCTGGTGTACAGGTTACCCTATGCTGGCGGGTGATGGGCAGGAGTTGACGACTCAGCAGAGGGAGGAGACTTCCGGAAAAGCAGGAGAATCTTCACTGTGCCCAGAGCCCCAGTCTGCATTCCATAGCCCCAGGTCCCATTAGTCACCCATCCGTTAGGGTGGTGCATGGGCCTGTGGACTAGCCCGAGTAGAGGCTCCAGCAGAATCTATGGGATCAAAGGTAGAGCAGCTCCACCAGCTGCCACCCCACCATTGGGCAGGGGACCTGCAGACAGACCAGAAACTATCTCAGAGGCTAAAAAGGCTGGACCCCAGCTATCCCCAAGGGCCTGTCCCAAGGGAGTAATTACATTAAACGCTCCACTTCCTTGGGGTTTCAAAACCTTAGCTCAGGTCTACATGAAGTTGTATCACAAGAGAAGCTAGTGAGTGGACATTTTTGGAATACGATGAAATTTTATGCTTAAAAAATGCTTGTGTTTTACATTTCTATCACTTATTTTACATTCTAATGGTCCCTCAGTTTCTTAGCAAAGTCCCTTCTGAGATGTTCCCACTGGCTCAGCTGGTTGCATGCAGAAGGTATGTTATCTTCTCTGCCTAGGCTTAGGGCCTCAGAGGGCAAGCTAGAGTGCCCCAGCCAGGGCAGCACCGGGTGATGGGGCGGAGGGTGGAAGTGGGTACACAGCCAACTCCTGAGAGCCGGCTAAGGAGGTAACCGGGACTGCAGGCTCCATCTTACCTGGTCTGTTTCTTTCACAGATGCCTCTTGAAGTCAGACCAAACCAGACACCTAGCCTGGCCCCCTCATCTCCACACCTCGGCAAGCAAGCTCTGTACTTACCTGCAGGTGATTCGAACATCTGCCGGGGGGTTCAGGAGGGATCTTGATTTCATCAGGTGACATGTTCCGCACCCTTTCAGAAAAGGAGGCTGTTGAGAGAACAGAGAGAAAAATTCTGTAGGGAGGTGGGGGTTAGGATAGGGGGTACATACGGACAATGGAGACGGAAAAAAAGCACATAAACTAGGGTGGTGTCATCTGAGTTGAGATCACATGACCAGAAGGCGCCAGCATGTGTAACTTGGGGTAAGCAAAGTTCAGGCAGAGGGTACAGGTGTAAAGAATGTGGGCCACCATGTCACAGAAGTAACTTTCAAGGAAAGTGTATGTCCAGGGGGTGTTGGTAAATGGGAGGTGGGGAGAGGAACAGCCATGGTTTGCAGCACTTGCCAGTTTCCATGGTGTAAATTCTGCCATGGCCAACACCAAGCTACCAATGTGAAGTTGCCGAACCCAGGGCCAGGGAGGGATGTGCATACTGGCTGAGAGTGTGAGCCAGCTCCAGCCCTCTACTGGCTGTGTCCCTAAAGCAGCCTCCCAGGATTCTGGAAATTCAGAGTTGGCTACCCTTCTCATCCCGAGAGAGGAGAAACAGGGTGCAGGGCTCCCTAGGCTTGGGGGCTCCAAGCATTCAAAGCTGCCTTGTTCATAAATGACATTTTAAAAATTACCTGTGGGAGATTAGCTTAGGGTCTTTTAAAAAATCAATCAATCAATCAACCAACCAACCAACCAACCAACCAACCAACCAACCCTCTTTTGGTCCACCCACCTCATTCTTGGGAACAAAAGGCCTGACTGTGATAGGGAGAACCGCAACTCCCAAGGGATAAGTCCCTTGGAGACCCGCCACTGCCCACCCAAGTGTCTCTCTCCCCCACTCCTTTCCCTGGGCCTTGGCCGCCCTGGTGACTGCAGTCGTGCTCTGGATCACCCAGACAATGCCCCGTTTGTTGTGAGACTCTGTCTGTGCTCTTTAAAACATTCTCTCATGAAAAGGACCATACAATGAACAAATAGCAGGCAGAATGGGGTGGGGCAGGATGAAGAGAAAGAATGAACAAACCAGCACCAGTAACACCCAGCAAGCACTTACTGGGTAGCCCGTGTGCCAGGCCCCGGGCCCCAAGCAGCTGCCGCACTGCCTCGGGATGGCCTGACACAGCCTTCCCCTCTCCTCTCCCAAGGCTGGGTCATGTTTCTTAGCATATAAGGGGCCTTGATTACCACTGTTGCTGTAAAGAACTCAGTGCTGAGCATGGTTGAGGGTCTGGCTCCCTGGATTCACCAGTCTCAGTGGTGGCCGGACAAGCCTGAACACTGCCAGCACCGAGGCTGGGAACAGTCAGGACAGGATGTCACAAGACGGCTCCCCAGGCCGACTCTCAGTCAGTGAACCCGCACCAGGCGCACCCAAGAACTGAGCACTAGAGCTGCCATTTTGGGTGAGGACAAGAGGACTGAGCCCGGGTGACATATTCTGCTGTGGACCTGAGACAGCAGTGCAGCCTTGGAGCAGTTTCTCTTTGCCCAGCACCTTCCTTCTGCCTCCTGACTCTTGACTCCTGAAGCAAGGGTGATATCCAGATCTGGCTGAAGTTCAAATCCTTCTGACTTCCTTCTGCCTCCCAGCCCTGGGAGAAACAGGAGTTCAAAGCCCGAGATTCAAGCAGGCTGCAGAGGCGGGCTGAGAGGGAGTTAGCTGGGGTGAGCGGGTCCTCTGATTTCATGAGCATCAGCAACAAAAGCGAGCAGGGTCTGGGCAGGCTTTGGGCACATAGCAGGGAGGGTTAAGCTATTCCCTGGGGTGGAGAGTGTATGTGTGCACGTGACACACAGACAAAGAATGCCCTTTGGCATTTTCCAGGAAAGCCTTTAGGAAAAACAGGGTGTGACAGTGTTGCCATAGCTACCCAACCACACTCAAATGATACACAGTATGGTAGGGTTAGGGTTAGAATTAGAACAAGAGAATTCCTAGGAAGTAGCTGGCATATGAAGGGATACATTCAGGAAACTAAATAAAAGTTTATCTCACCAATTTCAGGAATGAACCTCTTAGTGACTCATTCCTAAGTCCCAGGTTAAATTGAAAATAGAAGACATCAGACCCACCTATGTGGCAGTTTGAGCAGCCAGAGCCTCAAATCATTTTCCCAGGAAACACACTGAGAAATGTGCCCAGCACTGGGGGGCAGCCGTGTCTGTGGCTGCTCCTGGGTCTGTGGGCGGCCACACTCAGGATCTGAGGAGCCTTCTGTGGGCATGATTCACTCCTGTGCACGCCCAAGTCAGGAAACATCGATGGCATTCATAGCTGCCAGGTATCAATCTAGCAGGAGCACTAGTCAGCTGGGCTTAGGTAACAACAGAAGTGAAGGGATGCCTGGCGGGTATTGTGGGGCTGTGGGCAGGAGGCAGAGGAGTGTCTCTAGCTCACAAGACACTCGAAGCACCCAACTGGATTGCTACCCAGGTGCAACGGTGCCAGGCACACCTATGAGGCATCAGTGGGCACCTGGAGAGGAAGGAGAGTGTGCTCAAGCAGCCAAGTGCTGGAGAGACCCATAGGTGAGCTCCTCTGCTGTCACTTGCTCCATTAAATCTGGGGCTGTCTGCACAAGTAAACGCTTCCCACACCAGGAGAGCAACCCGAGTCCTCCACCCAGAAAATGGACGGAAGGAGTGGGGTTCGGCAGAGGGGCCAACAGCCGCAGCACCGGGAGCACAGCCTCTGCATTCAGCTAATATCTCCTCTGTGAGAAAGGGTAACAGTAATCAGACCTATGAGGCTTCAAGGTCCATGTGTGTCCTTTAAGGTGAGTGGATTAAAGGGATGGTGGTGAAAGAATATTTTGCACTAAAAAGATAGAAACCATGGCTATGCTCAACAGCAGGGATGGATGTTAAAAACAAAAACAGAGACTATGATTCCATCTGTGTCTACGGTCCCACTGGGGGCAGTTCTGACTCTCTAGGGAACACCTGGCAATGTCTAGGAACATTTTTCACCGTCACACATGGGGCGGGAGGAGGGTGGTGCTATTGACCTCTAGTCTGCAGAGAACAGCGATGCTGCTAAAACAGTGTCCAATGCATAGGCCAGGCCTCACAACAAAGAATTACCCAGCCCCCAAATGTCCACAGTGCCGAGGTTGAGAAATCCTGATTTATATGACATTCTAAAAAGAGGCAAAACCACAGTGAAGAAAGGTCACTGCTTGCCTGAGGCTGAGGGAGGAAGCTGTCTGCATGGGGAGGGGACGAGGGGACATTCTGGAGTCATGGGGATGGTGTATACAGTTGCGGGGGGGTTAACATGACTACATTATCTGCCAGACTCATCAGACGGCACACTTTAAATCGGCGCATTTTACTCTGTAAGTTACATTTTAATAAAGCTACTTTCAAAGAGTGGAAAGGAAGAAAAAGTGAAAGCTGGTCGTGGAAGAAGTCGGGCAGACGTGGCTGATGCCCACGCACATGCCACCTGCTGGGCTCGAGCACTGCTAGCGGGACAGAGGACAATGTGGCCTCCAGCTCCCAGGTGGGCTGCTCTCTGACCCCCAACCCCTCTCCCACCCCCGGTTTCTTGGTAGTAAACAGTGAAGATGATGGGGTGTGGGAGGGGAGAGGAGTCCTGGGGCTCCAGTCTGTCCTCACCCCATGGGTCACCCACTTGGGGAGGCCATGGCATCCTGGCAGGGGGTGCGCTGCTTCTCTGTCCACAGAGCCAGCTGGCTAATCACCACAGTGCCATTTTCTAAAGAGCAAACCCTAAGGTTTCAGGAAAGTTCTGATTTTTATAGGATTTGAAAGACACACAACTCCATTCATCAGAAAATTCAGAAATAAAGGCAGAATCCTGCTGAGGGTCTGGGCTGATCAGTATGGTTGTGCTCCTACCCAATCCTTCCTCAGGAGATAGACATAAAGAGTAATTTTCAGGTCTTTCAGTTAGGAAAACCAGAATGGGTCCCACCTTCCATTCCCAGTGAAGGGATTGTGTCTAGAAAAAGGACAGGTGGAGGCGCTGCAAGAAGCAGCGTATCCAGGCTGAGTCCCGGGCTCCCCAGGGCTGGGCTCTGCAGGCTGCTGGGGGAATGGGACCAGCAGCTGGGGAGCAGGGAGAAAGAAACTGTCACAAGTGCCACAGAGAGGGAGGGTCAACCCCTCCGTGAGGTTTGCCCGGGAGAGCAGTTACAAAGTCCAGGGCCACGCTGAAGGAGCTGAGGGACTTGTTAAAGGATTAAGAGGCTGGGCTGGCCCTGCAGGGCGTGGCTCAGCGGTTGAGCATCGACCAAGGATCCAGGGGATCGTAGTTCAATTCCCGGTTGGGGCACATGCCCGGGTTGCGGGCTCGATCCTCAGAAGGGTGTGTGCCGGAGGCCCGATCACTGACGACTCTCTCATCATTGATGTCTCTCTCTCTCCCTGCCTCTCTCTGAAATCAATACAGACATATTTAAAAAAAAAAAAAAAAAGAGGCTGGGCTGGTGTTTACCAGGCCGGGATGCCATTTTCTAGAAATGTAACCACCCTGCCCTCAAGTCACAAAGGGCTCCAGACTCCAGGGCTGTGAGGCATGCTCTCCCCCAGGGACAAAGTGCCAGCAGAGGCCACATGGTTGCTCCTTGAGCACATGAATATGGCAACAGAGGGGGAAAAGGGGGGTACGGGGAGAAAGGACGGGCCCAGGACACAAGGGGAACAAGCTCCCAGCTGAATGGGGCCCTGGTCCCTCCTGACAACACTGGCAACTGACCAGAGCCCAGTGAAACACACCATGACTATGATTTTCAAAGAAGAATTGTTCCTCGGTGTCTTACCCGGGCACCGCAGGAAATGCCAAAGGCCCTGAGAGAGAGGTGAGGCAAGGATCACAGCAGAGCAGCTACCCGGCTGAAGCAGAGAAGCCTGATGTCCACAGGCCCCGCATGGCTGGAAGCCAGTATGCTCCAGCAAGGCTCAGAAATATGCCCTAAGGCTCCTACTGGGCACTTACCAACTAATTCCTGCGGATCTCGCTTTTCTACTTCTGGGTTATCCTGCAAAAGACAAACGGATACAAGGAGGTGAGCCTGGTGCTCCTGACTCAGTTACTTTTCGAAGAGACTACTCAGGATGCTCGAGGAAGGAAAAAGGTGAAGGCACTACAAGGCTTCCTGAGTGGGAGCCAATGCTTTAGGGCCTTCTGGGACCCCTGAACCCCCTTCCTCTTTCATAAGAGCAGCTGGGATGCTCCAGTCACCTGCTTCAATCTCTCCTCACGGCCTTTAGCAGGGACCAACACCCACCAAGGCCGAGCAAAATGAAGGCCAGCCATCACCACCCGCACACCTGGACCCTGTCCTATGCTGTCCCCTGGCCAGTCACCCCAGAACACCACCGCCCCAACCTGGCACTGAGGAAGCAAGAGGGGGCTACCTTATAACGTGAAACACCAACACTAAACACAAAAGACTCTCTACTCAAAAGAGACTTTTCTAACTTTTAGTTTAAGCAAAAAAAGGGAGACTTTATCACAGGGGTAGCCCATGGAACCCTGGCGCAGACACGTAGTGACCTTTCACATAAGAGTAACCGAACCATGGAGGCCGCCTCTCTCTGGCTCTCCTCGGCTCATGTCTCAGCTCTTTCCATTGGCTTTATATTCTCTCTAAAGAAAAGTTCTCTGAGCCCTGATGCAAACTACCACCCCCAACACCTACTTCCATGCATCCTTTGTATTAGCAGTGCAGAAACCTAAGAGCAAAGGTTTTCTGGCAGATGTTTTTCTGGACTTGCTCTGCTGAGTAAATGCTTCACCTAAACCAGATCTATCTGGAGAAGACGGGCCCCAGCCTTGCGCAAGCCTGGCACAGGGGAGGGAGGCCTTCCCTCGATTCCACTGTCTCAAATGTACTTAGCCCCTCGAACACAGATCAGGGGGCCTTCAAGTGCCACCACATGCTAACAAAGTGGCAGAAGCAGGGCTCCCAGAAGTTGCCGGGTCTCATTTGCTTTTGCTCTGGTCAGTGAGGGAGGAGGTAAGACAGTAACGACTCTGGACAAGGTTGGAACGTGGGAACAGTTGCAGAGCTCCAAACTCCACTTGCAAGGAAACATTACACCAAGATAACGTGTCAGATGGAGGCGCAGGAAGGCTGCCTAACCCCCTCCCACGCCATGGTTCTCTGCTAAGACTAGAGAAGACCTTAGCCTCCTTCCCCCAAAAGTCCCTCATGATTGTGGGGCAGGCCCAAACCCCCTCATTCTCCCAAACACTGTGGTTCTTCATTGGACCCGCATACTGTCCAGGCCAGGCTGCTTAGCAACCTGCTCCTCTACCCCCCGCCAATCAGGTGGGCAAAGAGGAGTGGGCCTGCACTGCAGCACAGTGGGTCAGAGGCACGCCTGGAGGGCTGCCACCCAAATTCAGGCTGGTCATCCATCAGCTGCTCCTCGGACAGTGCCAGTCTCCAGGGGCCCCACAACAATCCCTTTGTAGTGGGGACTCAGGCGGAACAAATGTTAAAGAGCGTGACAGTAACAAAATGTGGGGCCATAAAAGGCCCTTAAATTTTCCTGTGGGGGCCAGCTTTCTGGGTGCTAATTGTGGGAAAACATCAGCTGGGTACATCCTACCTCCTCTCCTGGGCCAGCTGGTTGGTCACAGGGGGTACTGACCCGTTAACTATTCCAAGGCTGCCTAGGGGGCTCCTTCCCAAAGCCCTGCAGATGCAGAGCCGAGGAAGGAGGCAAGACGTTCATGGGGAATTGTTGGAATTCTGTGTGTCTACTCCAGAGGCACAGGAAGTTAGTCACCAAATGCATGTCTCTTCAAAGGGGTTCTGTTTACTCTAGAGGCTCCTTAGGGAGGTAAAGGCCCTGAGCCTCCTTGTGGCTTCTTGTAGGTTTTCTGTCCCTGGCAATGGGAGGTAGGAGGGGAGGGAATCCCTGCATTTCACAAGGTCCTTTCCTGGCTTAGCAGAGGTGGTTTAGTCTCTTCTTTTTTGGCTTGGATCTTCACCCCCCTCAGATTAATCATTCTATACATACAAAATAAAAAACAGTTGGTTTCAATTTGCCAACTAGTCTTTGCTTTTTTACCCTCATAAAATATGCATGTATAAACACACACACGGGTGCTGCATGCCTAGAGTGTACCCTGAGCCCCATGGAGCTATGACTCTTAATCCCAAACCCAGTGTCCCCAGGAACAAGTCCACGGTCACTCTAAGCAAAGGGAGGACCAACGGATGCGGACCCGACTCCAAGCGTGAGAAGATTGTCCCTCCTTAAGGGAACCCTGTAGGCCAAACCTGTAAATGAACCTCCACAGGTTTCACAATTCTGCACAAAAGTCTCCTGAAAAGACTCTGGAATCTGTGGTTGTTTGGATTCCCTGTTTGTGTCACAGGCACCTGTAGGACTTCTAAGGCCCCAGGGAGTCAAGCAATGGGAACCTGTGTCTCCTGGCGGTTTCACCTTGTTCTGTATCAGGATGTAATTCTTTTGCCTTCTGACCGAACCAGCTGGGTGGTGAGCTCCTGGGTACATGTCACTGTACCAACGTGCCGCTGAGAAAGAATACCAACAACCCAAGCTCTTTGGTACCCTAATACAGTTTAAGCCCACACCTGCCCTGAGCATGAGAAGGAAAAGGCTTGGTTATGCCTCACAGTGAAGGGCGTGAAGCCCCATCGTCATGTGTTCTTCAAACAGACTTGGGTCCAGGACTTCGAGTGATGCTGACGAAAGCTCAGCAAGGAAGGAGTCAGGGTGTCTGGTAAGACCAGTGCAGACAGGTGTCAAATATGCTTTTAGAATCACAAGCAACTGTCCTTTGAGGTCAGTTTAATCCAATGAAAGTAGCCTCGGGGAAGGACAGGACTTGGGGGTGGGGTGAGGGTATCCACACTCAAGACAAAGACACAGAGAGACACCCTCCTCCCCGTCACAACCTAGTCACGTACCAGGAATTCAGTACGAAAAAGAACCCAGCACCTACGACAGCTATCTTGGAAGCCATCCATGGTGTCAGAACAATCATTTGACAATGTGTTTAAAACGAAGAGCTGAGGAGACAGCCAAAAGGTTCACATTATTTAACTGTCAGTAATTTTAAGAAACCGGTCTGACAAAAGCTGCAGTCGGGAGATTCTCTCTGTGCCCTTAAAGAGGCAGGAAGGGGATAGTTAAGAGGTACAAGTGAAGCGCAACAAGAAAGCACTGTTCCTTTTCTTCCCTTTCCCCAAGGCAAGGTTTCGCAATGCGCAGGAACACCTGTCTTGACTTGTGTGCACAGGGACATCTGTCTGGACTGGATGGATCCACCTCTGGCCTCCAGGTGGATATTCGCAATTGGTCACAGTATGAACTCAGCTTGGTGATCTGTTCACCACACAAGTGTCTGAGTCAGCTGGGAGGCAGACCCTCGAAGCCCAAGACCTGGACAGACCTGGACACCGAGCACACGCCCTTCAGACACATGGGCTGAGGAGTTTCCCCAGTTCATTAGGAAGGTGGAAACAAAGCATCTCACCTAGGAGAGCATCTCACCTAGCAGCTCCTGCAGAAAGGACCAGGTATACCGCTTCAGCTCTAGTTCAAGTCCAAGCGAGACACAAGGAAAAACAAAACAAACCTCAGAAGCTGAGAGAAGACAGGAACAAGGAGACAGCACTGAGCTGCCGGAGAAACCAAACTCGGAGACCCCCTCTTCCGACTGTCCGCACCCTGCCAGCTTTCCCCGGCTTCCCCCGAGCCTGAAGCCACAGCAGGCCGGGATGTCGCTGGAAAACAGGGATGTGTACCTGCCAGATTCTAGTTCTCAATCGGCCGTGCCTGGGACTTGTAAGAACACAACGTTCACGACGGCAGGGCCTCATGTTCAGGAATGAGAGCGCCTGGAATGTGGGTCACCTGCAGAGAAGATGAGAGTCCAGCCACTACCGAGACTGTGACTGAAGCAGGGGACAGGAGTGAAACTAACATCGCCCGTAAAGTGGGCTAGGCTGCCGACTGAGCTGTGAGGATGGACTCAGCAAGGAAGGCCAGCAGAGAGAAGGGAGGGCTATTTACAGCCAACGATTCACCTGTCCTTTCTGGAACCTGCCCCACCAGGCACGCTCAAAGGTCCAGGGTCCAACTCCAGACAAAGCAATGTAGCCTCCAGCAGCTCGATTCAGTTCTGCCAAGTCTAGTGTCACTCTTCTCTCCAGTTCTGGGAGATAGATCTAGGCACAGAGGGCAAAGGGCAGTACCCCCACTCCGGGGAAGAATGTCACAGACTACTGTTTTTGTTGGGTGATGTCACCTGCATCTTCAAAGTAGGCGGCAGCTGAAGAGGAAGATTAGTAAAATAACGCCTCTCAAATCTTATGTGCTCTCAGACCTGGGGCTGCCCAGGTAGTTACAAGTAATATCACACTCCATGAGCAGAGCCCCTGCTTATAAATGAATCCTTGCTGTGGCCCCAGGCCCTGGGGACTCCTTGCCGACCACTCCAGCTTCCTCCTCTCGCACCCTGCAAGGTGACAGGGGCCCTGGCAAAGCCCGATCCCCAGAACATCTCCCCTCCCCACTCCTCCCTAGTAAGCCCCATTCAGACTGCAGAGCTCGGCTCAAGGAAGCCTTCCTTGACCCCACCCTACCCAGCCAAAAGGACACTTACCTCACAGTCTTATTTACCACTATGTCCCCAGCACCTGCAGTCAGTGCCCTGCCCACAGCAGGTGCTAGAATCTTGATATCTTCCCCCCACCCCCGTCTCTCTGTCTCTCTGTCTCTCTTTCTCTCTCTCTCTCACACACACACACACACACACACACACACACACACACACACACCCCTTTCTAACCAGCCAGCGGTCAGTTTTTCTTCAGCCCAGCTCAGGGTTTCATAGCCACCTTCAGCTACAGGGCTTTGACCCCCAGACTCCAGACCTGCTCAAGTCCACAGCTAGTTTCACGGTGTGGAATCAACATCAGAAAGGGAGACAGCAGAAGAGGGCTAATAAAGGGGCTGGACTGGCAACAAAGGCTGACATAGGACAGGCAGAGAGAAGGGGACATCAATGCTGAATTGAGAAAACTTAAATCTAGCTGCTACTCCTAATCCTAAAACAGACAGGTTATCATATAGCTAATTCAATTATTTACTCCACAAATGATTTATTGAGCATTTATAATGGACCAGGTGATGGCCAAAAACTGGGGATATAATATAAACACAACTCAACCCAAGGGGATAATTGCAGGCACGGCACTAACCACCTCAACAAAAGACCTCACTTAATTCTCATGACAACCCATGAAGCTGTGGGCACAGTACTGGTGGGCCTGGGAAGGCATCAGGCTGACGGTCAAGACAAGGTTTCCTGAGATGCATGTGTAAGTCTCTTCATGTTCCTGAGAAAGCAGAAATTCTGGAACTTTTGTGAAAATACCTCCAAGCTCCAGAACAGAATTACTGTAGTCGGACAGACAGGTTTGGGGGCACTGCTTGAGAGCTGTCAGTAATCCCAAGGCTCTGAGGAAGTCACAGAAACCAGTGCTGAGTAGGGACAGCCGCCCATGGCACAGATGCCCAGCGGGGGCTGTTTCACCCACATACACAGGGGAGCTCCAGAGAAAGTCCGTCACCAGCACACTTCCTTCAGTTGTATCCTGTTGGCCAGGACGGGCCATTGCTATGGCCCACTGCCTGCTTGGGATGGAAACACTTAATTTATCAGAAAAATGGGCGGAAGCTGGTGGGGCCACTTTGGATGCAATGGACTTGCCTTCAGTCCCTGTGTCTTGACGGGAAGGCTCAGTTCCCTGAGCAGAGGAGGTCTCTACAGGAAAGGCTTAAGCAGGCAGCTGCTGAGACAAATTCAGCCTGCTCTGGAGCTGGCCTTACAGACCTAAGGAAAGGCAGGGAGACAGAGGAAACAGTCTCTTTCTTTATCTGAAAAAATCTGGCTGCGACAAAGCCGACATGGCTCAGCAGAACACTGACCACAGGGAACCCGCAGGACTCCAATGTAAATGCACAGCTCTGGTCAGTTTCCAAAGCAGAGATGCTGCTATCTGACTTTTCCAAACCTGATCTCAGATTTCATTCAAAACACGGGAAGATTCTGAGTTTCTTCAAAGTTGTAGAAGATGTTCAGGGAAGGTCATTCTATTCCCCCCTTTCCCAAGGGAGAGGGTGTCGGGGTGGCTGTGTCTGGGTATGAAGGTCACCTCGCATCAAGGATCTTAGTCAAGTACTCAGTGGTGGGGCCAGGTTTCATCTTTTTCTGAAAGAGTTTCCACAAAAACTGTGTCTCTATGCTTCAAGTTGGTGGGGTGGTGGGAGACAGGGGTGGGGGGCTTGGAGCCAGACAAGGACAAAGGAGACAGCTTGGTAAGGCTGAGAGACACACTCGAACATGGCCACCAAATCACAAAAGCACATGCTGCCGAGAGGTCAGCTGCCAAGCCTAGGTGTTAGACTAACATCGGGGCAAATATAACTGAGATAACAGAAAGCCAGGAGTTGAGGAAAAGCAAATTCGTCGTCGCCTACATCCCAACAGGAAAAGGAATGGATTATCCACAGGGCCAGAAGGAATGCTGGTATCTTTAAGGGGCCGCTTCAGAAAAATGTACCTAACTCCAACATTAGGAGCACATGAGTGAAATCCCATTGAACCCAGACTCACAGCAGCATCTCAAGGGGCATGGACTGAAACACAGAAAGGGACTTCTGGTCAAGGTGGCAGAACAGGTAGGCCGGGCCGCAGGTTCGCAAGGCGCCTCCACCTACTGGGCCTCCACCTTTGGAGACTTGAATGACCGCTACAGAGACACACTGTTACCATGGAAACACCTTCATCATGTAACTTTAAATTCATATCCCATTACCAGACCAAGAGCCTACGGAATACTATGAATAATCCTTAAAGAAATCTTCTCATTATTTGTCATTTATATAATTAACTATGTTGCATTCTACATTTTGTATTAAAAATGTTAAGGTTGCTAAACAGAAGCACTTGCAGATATTCCACCTCTCCTCTCCCCGCCCTGCTCCTCCCAGGCTAGTCTCCTTCCCGGTCCCTTTCTTTCTTCAGTAATAAGTTATTACAGCAACAGATTCGGCCCCGTGCGCCTCTCAAGGATCCCGTGCTCTTTTTCAAAAACAACTTTGTGTATATCCGTCCTGCATACACTTTCATTTTACTGAATTGGGTGTGACTCAGTAAATAACAGTTTTGTTTTGGCTGAGGTCTGATACCATTGGTGGGAATGTTCCTTAGGAGTAACAGAACCTACGTTTTTTAAATCCACTCCATGTCTGTTGACAAATATAGATCTGAAGAAGGATTTTGTTTTCAAGTTTCATTGCCCCTTTAACTTTGTACTATTTTGTAATAACACTGTTTACAGCAGGTATATCACATCTCAGCAGTGTCAAGGGGGAAATAAGTATTGGTTGAATGTCCTTTGCTATCTCCTGTTTTTTTAAAGGGCGTTGTTTATATTAGAAAACATATTCTGAGTTTCAGACAACCAATCCTTACTGATAATTTTCAAGTAATAATCCATTTATGAGAGGGGGCTGCCCAACGAGTAACTTAGGAATCAAATGATATTCTGCTTTGTTCCTTTTCAAATTATCATGGTCTCACCTGAGTGGCAACTGTAAAATTTACCAATGAATGACAATATCTATAAAAAAGTAAAAATAAATAAAGTAAAAATATTCCAAAACAAAACAAAAAAATGAAAACTACAAAACGAAGAGGGAAGGGCAGGATCCCTAAGGACAGACAGCTTGCTTTCTGCATCATATAATTTTACAAAGATAAATCCCAACTGGGGAAGGAGAGGCCCGGCCACACCTAGGTTAGTAATCTGCGGCATCTGGGCCCAAAGGGAAGGAATTGTGTTGGGGCTTGCAGGGCTGCTGGGTGGGTGGACTGGGCACGCATCAGCTCCTTCTCAGACCATGCAGGAGTGGGTGGGGCTTCTGGGAGTCTGAGCTCCAGTTGACTTGGAGCAAGTGCAGTCAAAAAGGCCCTGCTGGCTGTGGGGGAGCCAAGAGGGAGGTCAGAGGGAGAATAATGGTCGTTGGTCCCCTTTGCATGTGGTCACAACTCCCAGCAATGACAAGGTTTCTACCAGCAGTGCTCAGCTTAAGATGTAGCCAGGCCTTCTCTGGAAGATGGCAAGACCAAGGGCCTAGCTTGGATTTCTTTCAGCAACAACAAAAGAACCACTTTCACAGCTGGCCCCACCTCTGTCCTTCTGTCTGGGGCTCAGATCAGGTCACCATCCAGACAGACTGGCAGGCCCCAGCCTGGGGTGGGTGGGTCTCCCAGCAGGAAAATGTCACATCTCCCCCTTCTGCAAAGGCGACCCTAGCCTTGTTAAAAGTGAGTCTAAAGAAGTCCATTTGGTGAGAGAAAGGAAATGCCCAATGTTAAGCAGGCTTGGGCATTCTCAACAGTTCCAAGACTGCATGACAACTTCCCGCAAGAAGTTAAGAATGGATGGCTTCCAAACCAGCCAAGGCCAAAGGCCATTTCCTTTTCCGGTCCTCACACTGCAATTTTTTAATAACCAGCACTTAAACTCCACGAGGCAGGCATTATTATTTCCATTTTACAGATGAGCAATAAACTGAGGAAAAGTGCAATGAAGCAGCTTCTCACCCAGTAAATGACCACACTGGGATTCAAACCTGAATCCACCTGACTCCCATGCCCAGGGATACTGCTTTCCAACTTCTCACCTCCTCCCTGTGGACCAGGAGGCTGCAAAGAATAACGGTTTCTAGGAAGTCCTTGCTTGGTTCAACCACTGGGGAAGCCAACATCAAAGACCGAGGAGGGAAAAGGTGTCTTCAGGAAGACGCCACAGCAGGTCACAGAGCAAAGCAGGGGTTCGACCCACAACTTAAGGGGAAGATGGCCACATTTATTATTATATTTTTTTAAAAAAGGTTTTTTATTGATTTAGAGAAAGAGGAAGTGACAGAGAGAGAAACACCGACGTCAGAGCAAAACATCAATCGGTTACCTGCTGCCCACCCCCTAATGGGGATGGAGGTCCCAACCCAGGCATGTGCCCTGACCATGAATTGAACCAGCAACCCCGAGTGCACAGGACGACACCCAACCAACTGAGCCACACTAGCCAGGGCCAAATTTATTACCTTTTAACTATGACAATGAGGCCAAACAGCTCAAGAGTCCACGGTGCCCCAGTGAGTAACGTCTGAGTTGACTTGAACGGAAGGGCTGGTCCTAAAGACTTAACTGTATAACAAGGGGTGCTGCCATCCTTGTCCTTAGCTTAGAGATTTCCTGGGGGCTTACAGAAAAAATGTTGCCCAAACCTTACTCCTACTAAGCCTGCCTCCCTTCCTGGGTGAACAATCATGTTGACTTCCGAGGAGAACTCAAGTTTTAAAGAATGAATTAATTCTTCTGACCCATGTCAAGGGCACAGCATATTTCCTGCCCATCAGAGAATCTCATTGGAAAGACACTGCCCACATGGCATTTTAGTCAGTAACAACCGTGAAAACATACTCATAGTTTGCTGCTCCAGTGGATTAGCTCTGGATCTTATCCTGGCTAGCTGAAAACAGGAGGAGGGAAGGATTGACGTGGAAATGTGTGTTGCTAATGACTGGTATCAGTATTAGAACAAAAGTTGGTGGATCAAAACCTTTTTTTTATCATTCCTCATTAGGAAGTATTTAGAAAATTAAAATAACTTTTTTTTCTTGGCAGTTTTATTGATATAACTCACATACCAAACAATTCTTAATTGTTTAGCTTTTCACTGTTTCATGTCATTACATTTACCCAGAATCAACACAAGAGGTTTATAATACCGATAGAAACAAAACTGGTTATAAAATTACAAAACATACAGATATGGGCAAACAGAAAAGGATGTGAGGATGACCCGGCTGCACTGTTAGGAGCCTGGAATTAAGATTTTTCTTTTGCAAAATAGTCAATCTTGCTATAATAACCATTTGACAATAAAATATGTGCGACGTAAAGACAAACCAGGGTGTGAGGGCGGTCTGACTGTGACATCTGCCGCGCCACTGATTGCTGGGGTTGGTTCGGCTGACCTGGATGGCCAGGCGAGGGTGTCCCTCCTGGGGCTGCTTGCTCCAGTGGAGGGGCTGCCCTTCTCCAATGGAGGAGCAGGCCGTTCTTCCGTCAAGGGTATTTAAAAAACCAAACCAAACTAAACCCTGATAGGATAACCAAAAAACAGTGCCATATAACCCTTTTCATGTCAAAGACCTCCAAGGAAAAGTCCGACTTTAAGCTCTACAGACAACCTTTGCTGTCACGTCCTACACAATAACTCAGTAAAACACTCCACGAGGGAGGGCCCTCCAGGAGCTCACCACCCAGAGGCACACAGGAGCCATATTCAGAGGCCGAAAAGGGACTCAGTTCCTATGCCACACCATGCGATGTGCCCTCCCAAGCATCCTTCCATATGAACGGAACCTAAGCCGCTTGTTTATGAAAAGCCTCAGCAGCCCCCTTTCTGTCTTCGGAGCCCTGTAGGCTTAGCAAGCACACTTGAAGCGCAAGCTGGCGGACACTGCTCGGGGACCCTGCAGAAGCTGGCACAGGTCTGGAGCCTCCTTCCCGACAAGGTCAATAAAAATTTCTTAAGATTTCAACCTGACATGTTGCAACTGCTGGCAGACTTCTGAAAGTTTTTCCTCAAATCAGTGTCAACAGCAAATTCCTGGGAAACAGTCTCCTTGGGCAGTTTTCAGGTTCCAGATCTTTGATTCTGATATTTTAGATCAAGAACAACGCTGAATCAATAGTAGGAGACTTTAACACCCCACTGACTTTACTGGATAGATCTTCCAGACAATCAACAAGGGAAACAGTGACCCTAAATGACACGGTAGATCAGATGGATTTAATCGACATTTACAGAACATTCCATTCCAAAGCTGCAGAATATACATTCCTCTCAAGTGCACGTGGGACATTCTCAAAGGTGGACCACATGTTAGGACACAAAACAAGTCTCTACAAGTTCAAGAAGATTGAAATAATATCAAGCACCTTAACATTTACACCATGGAATACTATGCAGCTGTAAAAACGAAGTCTCCCTTACCCTTTGAGAAAGCATGGTGGGACCTGGAGAGTATGATGCTAAGCGAAATAAACCAGTCAGAGAAAGACAAGTATCACATGATCTTACTCATATGTGGAATCTAATGAACAAAATAAACCGATGAACAAAACAGATCCAGAGACAAAGAAGCATGGAACAGATGAAGCTCAGAGGGAAGGTGGGG
This sequence comes from Miniopterus schreibersii, assembly GCF_964146895.1. Classification (NCBI taxonomy): domain Eukaryota; kingdom Metazoa; phylum Chordata; class Mammalia; order Chiroptera; family Miniopteridae; genus Miniopterus; species Miniopterus schreibersii. The sequence continues at coordinate 3,446,675 of NC_138116.1, forward strand.
GTAGATGGAGAGAGATTAAAATAAGAACTTATATGCATATATGCATAACCCATGGACACAGACAATATGGGGTGAAGGCCTGGGGGGGGGTGCAGGGTGGAGGGGAATCAATGCGGGGAAAGGGGGATATTTATAATACTTTCAATAATAAAGATAATTTTAAAAAAACACAACAAAAACCCTACAGCTAACATAATAATTAAAAAAAGAATATTGCTGGGTCAAGAAGGGGCTCAAGGGCAGGAAGTGAGGAAATTACTGAGTCAGTTCTGCCCAATACAAATTGTTCATCTAGACTCAGAGTCAATAACATGGCAACCAAAACACTTGACTTTCTTAAAGGAAATTCGGGTACATACGTATGGCCGCTGAAGGCAAGGACCTGTTCACTAGGTGGCCAGGCCTCCAGGGCAGGGTAAGTGAGGACTCTACCAAGCTCCACCACGATGGATCTCTAAAACAAACTACCAATGCAGCTCCCAAACAGCCCATCAAGGTACCCCAGGATGCCGCAGCAAACTCACAAAGGTGCAGTGACATTTAACGATGTCAAGGGAAACACAGCATGACTCAGCATCTGTCAGACACTGCACAGATGTATATTTTCTTCAAGCGGCTCCTAAGTTATGAGGACAGTAATGCCGATTGTGGTGGAGTCAATTACTGAAACAACTGTTAGGGATTTCTTTTGGCCTAGGAGTTCTGTGGAAAATCCCCAAGGGTGCTGGGAACTGGGAGATGTGGCAATTCTGACCCACAGGAGAGGGCGTGCGATCAGAAGCACCCCGGCTGAGGCGGCCAGGCAATGCTGACAGCTGCGTTAGAACAGTTCCCCCAACCTGGTAACAATGACATGTGGCCCCAGAGCCTCAACCCACAGCAGATACTTGAGCCCAGACAGTCAAAAGCACATTCACACACATCTTCCTGTCCTGCTGTCACGGTCACCTGGCAAAGTGGGGACCACAGCCCCAGCTTCAGAGAACCGAGCGCAGTTCAAACTGTGGGCCTGTGGGCCGCAGCTGCAGGGGGGCCACGCCGGTGTGCAACCTGGGCCTTCTGACACCAAGTTCACCAGACTAGCTCCCGGCTCTGAACTCCACATTTCTGCATGACTTCGAGGCCCAAAGAATTTTTTTTAATGTTTTCTTTTAACTGGGTTTATACACGCCTTTTAAAGAAATGCCGGAGCAATGTTTCCCCCACCATATGCAACCTCCTTGACCCAGAGACACTCCCTTGTTTTGACAGATGTTCACTCCTCGGGCCTGGAGGATGCTTTCCCTGGGTCGCAGCCTGGACACAGCACCTCGGGGAGGCGAGCAAGCCCACCCCACACAGTGAAGCCGGCCTCCCAGGTAGCCGGAGACAGGCCGCTCCAGCTATCTCAAGCCAGGTCATCAATGCTTGTGTTTGTTTTCAAAGGAAGGGTGTGTTGGAGCAGTGAGTGGAAATACCTTCCCCATACGCAGGAACTGTGCACATGGGGAAAAAATAAATGGGAAAATGGTCCAGGGCAAACGAGGTAAAGCATGGACAAAAGAGAGTGGTGAAAAGGGAAGCTTGTGGGCCGAGGGCAAACAGATGGAGGAAACACTTAAGCTACGGGCACCCTGTCCCCAAGTGAGGAGCTGGACGAGGGCTACCTTGTCTTGTCTGACTTTTCCTGGGACAGCAGTGCCACCTTCTGTTGAGTAATCAGAACAGCTGAGTCAGGCTGCTTACTGAAGAGGTAAGACCAGAAAACTGAAGCGAGAGAAGAGATCTGCTGGCCCCGGGTGCTGAAGCATCGTTTCCTGTGGATGCTCAGCTACCTCCTCCAGCCTCCTTTTCTCTAGTTCACAGCGAACTCAGCAAACCCAGAGCCACCCCAGCATCAGGCCGATGGATCAGGACCAAAGGCTCCCCAGAGGTGGTCTGGAGCTACCATTTCTAACTCAAACCCCCAAATAAGGGACTTTGCATTCACTGGTGACCCCAAACAGAATGGTAAAAACTATGGCAATTCCCAGTCTCTGTGCTCTACACTTGCTGACTTTCTAAAGTCAACAAATAATGAAGTTAGAGGAAACTCAGCTTTGCTCATGCATAACCCCCAAGTCTTTGCCCAGAAACCCCTTGGGGTTTTGTCCAACGCCAACCCGCACGTTTCTTTTAGGACGTGCTCAACAAAGGGTTTCTTAAACCTCGTCGGAAAGGGATCCATGAACAGGGAGCTCACTACCTCCTGAAGCAGCTCGACCCACTTTTGGCAAGAGATAACAGAAAGCTCCTCGTCAGATGGCAGCAACTCCTGCTGTGAAATTCTATGCGCTGCTTCAGGCGGCGGCTCCCTCCCTTGCCAGACCTTTAGACAGCAGACATAGCTACCAGTTCTTCCCCAGTCTTCTCTCCCAGCTCCTTAACTTTTCCTCACATGATGTGGTTGTTTTTGTTTTTTAATTCTCACCCAGGGAATGAGGTTATTTTTTCCATTGATTTTCAGAGAGTGGAAGGGAGGGGGGGAAGGGGAGAGAGAGAAGGGGGGGGAAACATCGATGTGAGAGAGACACATCGATGCCCCGACCGGGGGCGGGGATCGAACCTGCAACCCAGGTATGTGCCCTCGACCGGGAATCGAACTCTCGACCCTCTGGTGCGCAGGCTGATGCTCTAACCACTGAGCCATGCCGGCCAGGGCTGATGTGGTTTTAAGTCCCCTCACCTTGAAGATTTCTCTCCTCTGAGTGTACTCCAGTTTAAATGCGGAATTCAATATTCCAAAAAACGCCTCAACGACACGTGTGACCACCTGGGAAGGGAGCAGAGGAGTACTGGTCGTTGCACCTAACGCTACTGAACACAGACATGCCAGACTATTAAGCTAAGTATTTATTTACATTTTACTTAGTTAAGGCTCATAAAACAAATGAGGCAGATTTTATCATGATGCTTATTTTCCAGGTGAGAAACACTGAGGTTAGGGGACTTCCCGCGAGGACAGCTGGGATTCAATCCCAGGTCTCTAACACCAGACGTTTGACTTCTCCCCACCACCTGGGCGGTCTCCTCCTCTGAGTGCTCTTCGGCCCCCATGCAGCTCAAGGCCCCCTGAGGCTAAGAGCAACAGCTTCAGGGACACACACAGAGCAATGAATGCAGTTATCACAGTTATTTAATATTACCGACCCCAGCTTCTTGTTTTTGAAGAACAGTGATTCTCAAAGTTGATCTGTGGACCCTTGGGGGTCTGTAAGGTCAAAACTATTTTCATAACATGAAGACATTATTTACCTGTTTCATCGTGTTGACATTTACAGGAGCAATGGTGGGTCAACTTGTTGGCCCTTTAGAACAAATCAAGGCAGCAGCACCAAATTCTAGCAGGAGTCTCACTCTCAGTTTAAAAAAAAAAAAAAAAAAGCCAATTTCACTTCCGAACATCCTTGACCCTTGAGTACAATTTTTTTTTTAACATTTTGTATGATGACATGAGAGGGATACATAAACTTGGACATCTCAAGGGAAAGCAATTACGTGATTACTTGAGTTCCAAGCTGACCGAGCTGCTTTCTTCATGGAACACCATTTTTACTTGAAAGAATGACAGACAAACTATGGTTCTCCCGACTTGGGCGTCTGGCAGACATTTTCTCAAAAACAAAGCCTGTCACTTCAAGGAAAACAGAGAGGATTTATTGGCAATAACAACATTCCAGCTCTCCAGCAAACACTAGAATGTGGGAAACGTATGGTCCCCGCTGTGAGCAAGCCAGCTTCCCATACTTAATGGTTTGTCTGCTGAGGTCAGTAATGTCACTAACAAATAGGATTTTTTCTTTTGCAATTACAGAACCAGATGTGTCAACATCAAGGAGATCTGTGTAACTCAGTGAACCAACGTTTTCCAAATCGCTAGTGTCTGATGATGTGACACCATGTCTGGGTAAGAGGCACTCAAGGTCCGAGAGAGACCATGGGCTCTAATGCAGCAGAGTCCAAAGCTCATCACTAAGGCTTCACATTCCACGATGCAACAAACTAACCTTGAGAAAACTACTGCTTGTTGAGTTTTGATAAAGTATCAAAGGAGAATATCCACAAGTACCCGAATAGCTATTAAAATACTTCTTTTTCAAACCACCTGTCTGTGTGAAGAGAGTTTCTTCAAATACTTCAACCAAAACAACATATCGCAACAGGCTGAATGCAGCGGTTATGAGAACCTGCTTTCCACTAAGCTAGACATTAAACATTAAGGCAACTTGTGAAATGGTAAAATGATGCCTCTCTTTGTACTAACTTTGTTCTGATTTCTGAAATAGTAATTTTTCATAAAAATGTTATTTATGTTAACATGTAATAGGTTTGTTATTTTAAATATTCAGCATTTTTCTCAGTTTTAACTTCTAAGAAAATAAATGTCACCAAGGACAAAATGAAGAAAAGCCCTTTGGGATCGTAATTTTTCATTGTGTAAAGGAGCCAAAATGTCGTGAGAGCTGCTATAATAAAAAATTAAAAGCAGATCTTAAAAAGCCAAAGTAGGGAGGAGTGCCATCTAGTGGAAAAGACCTGAATGACACCAATCCATTTGCTAATAAAATAAGTGACATCCTAGAACTAGAAACTTCACATCCTGAAGGCAGAAATATTAAAAAATTAAAGGTTTAGAACACAAAAATATTGTTAAATATAAATTGAAATAAAACTTAAACGTGACAGAAAAGTTCCAAAACACAGGGAGGGTTGAGAGAGGTTGACTGGAGGCCATTATCGGGAAGACAGTCTGATGCCAGCTCAGGCTGGAGAGGAAGCCAGCGCCCTGAATAAGGAGAGCAGGGCACAGAAGGCTGGTGCCCGGGACCATTTTTAGTCCTTGGAGATGCTAAGAGGACTTACTGTCTCTATGTTCCCTGGTGGGCCTCTCCAAGCCACTGGGGATTAGAGGACATCTGCACTGGAGAGCTCCGTCTGACCCCCTCCACGTTCACCCTCCGAAAGAACTATATCGAGTTACTTTGAGGGCTGGAGTTTGTGTTCTGGTTTCTGAGGGCTTCCTAACAGGAACCAAAATTGTTTCCTGAAAACTTTTCATTTCACAGACTTGAACTTCAAATGACTAAATGGCTGGGATGTAAAAGTACAGCACAAGGGATACAGTCAATAGTATTGTAACTGCACAATGACAGGTGGGTACTGGACATATCAGGGGAACACTCTGTAAAGTATATGACTGTATAAGCCACTGTGCTGTACACCTGAAACCAATACAAAATAATATGGAATGTAATCTGTAATTTAAAAAAACACACACCAAAAAACCAGGAAAGCGCAGCAGTCAAGGAGCAAGTATAAATGACATGTGCTTCTAACCTTCTTATGGGACTGAGAAAGGGGAGGCTGAGCACAAAAGACACATTAACAAGCTCAAACTTTCCATTTCTGCCCCTGCCATTCCTCCTCTCATAGGCATGTCATTCCCAGGGGACTTACTGTCTGAATCACTATAATCCAGAAGGGGGACAGGTGTGCACACCCTGCTCTTAGCCATCCGCCCCAGGAGGCTCTAGTGTTGGGAAACTCTGGCAACTGGAAACATAAAGGCTCCAGGTCCCACAGACGCTCCCTTCCTTCTACCACTGAAGCCCCAACACTGACAGAAGCCGAACACTAACGGTACTGATCATTTCCTTTCTGCAAGCCCATGTGGAGCTGTGACCTTGGCCAAGTGAGCCTGCATCCGTGTTCCTGGGATAGTTTTTCTCCTGCTTGCTGATGCTAACACTTCTTGGTACAATGTTTTCTTCTCTTCATCACCCTAGCCTTTCATGGGCTGATTTCAGTGTTTGTACACCGTTACATCCAATCACAGAATCTGTTTAAATTTGGAACAGCTTATGGTATATTTTCAACTATGCTGCTGTTTTAGATTCTAATTGGGTATAATTTTTCTAAATTCCACTAGATCACCTTGAAAGCCTCAACTGGTGTTTTTTTTGAGAGTACATTTATTAAAGCTGGGGACAGTGAAACAATGGCAGGCTTAGGATAGAAGCAGCAGCAGGAGAGCCTCGGCAGGCCTGCTTTGGCTCCCGGGAAATGTTATGGAAAAGAAGGGAGAACAAGTGGGGTTGTTTTGGCTCACTGGAAAGTCAGAGAAAAGGGGGCCTTGGGTTCAGGGGGTTTGCCTGGGACAAGCTACTGCTGTCCATTGCTCCCCTGGTTGCAAGTCTCATGGGAACTCTTAAGAGTTTAGACGATGCAGGTCTGTGGGAAAAGGGGTGGGCATGCTCCCAGGAGGGAGAGCAAGCCAGTCTCAGCTGGTTTTAAAGCAGTTTTTAATCACAAAACTTGTCCCTACTCCCCAGGCCTAGAGTGATAGAATCAGTCTTTCTCTAAAGTTTGTCCCTAAAGAGTGTTGTCCCGACAGGCACACTTGTACTAATGCCCAGCACACAGTACAAGCCTACATGACACAAGGAGCAGTTTTCAACCTTTATCATAGCAGGGTCAAGGAGCATGACAAGAAACATTGCTAATTACTCTTGGCTGCTACTGGGATAGAAATATAAGAAATAGCTATGTTGTTTCGAAAAAAACCATTCTATATGGTTTACCCGAGAGTGGAAGGGCACAAGCCTGGGAAACAACGATTAGGTTCAGCATCCCCAACAGCAGGGAGAGGCCTCAATCTGCCTCGCCCTCTATGGCCCCTCTTTTCTTCTAGACAACTATAGAGAACCCAGGATGCACAAGGCGGCCCTTAATGCTTCCTGACTCTGGGAACATTCCCATTTCTAACCCACCTGCAGGAGCAGTGACCCCACAAAGCCTAAGTGGACACAGAGCACAGCTAGGCTGTTGCCCTCAGCCAAGCCTCTAGCCTCTCTGGTCTGGAGATCTGGCACTACCTGCAAGGCTGGAGGTCCAGGCTCCAGGACTGACTCATTCCAGAGTGCTCTCCAGGTTTCTTCATGAAACTGATTCCATCCCAGAACATTTGCACGTGGTTGCACAGTGTGTCAGCGGGACAGACCTTGACCAGACATGTGAACCGAGCCATAATGTTGAAATGCCTTGTTTGCATCCAGCCACCCACCACAGCCAACACCAAATACCTTTGGGTCATCAGCCTCAGGTTTTTCAGTCTCTGAATCGTCATCTTCCTACAAGACAAAGAATTTAGAGGATTAAGCTTAAAAGAGTGGGCCTGAACATTCTCACATGCACAACGAAGGGCTGGAGCAAATTTACCCAGCCTGGGTCACCCCACCAAGAACCCCTCCCCTACCACACGACCCAAACTGGGGAAAGAAAAGGGGGAAAGGAGATGTTCTGGGGGAAAAGAACATCGGCGGCTCAAAGCCACTACTCCAGCAGCACCACTGCCTGAAAATGGACAAGATTAAAAATCACAGACAGGAAAGTGGAGAAAAGGCCACAATATGCGTCAGAAAAGAACAAGGCTAGCCCCCACAGGACAGAGCAGACGCACTGTTTCCAATGAAACACCAAGCACTTCAAACCAGAAACAAGTATTTCTCCTCCTTTGCTTTTCATATACACAGTCCGACTCAGACCTCCCATGACACTGTTCACAGTCAGAGTGCCGTGACACACACACACTGTACCCCAGCACTTCAACTCAGCAGCATTTGTTTGCACCGACATGAACAGCTGGAAGGCAGGCATCAAATGACCAGGCCAAGTAACCTGGGACAGGCATGACTAAAGGGCAATGCCCAGCCCGGCTGGCGTGGCTCAGTGGTTGAGCATTGACCTATGAACCAGGCGGCCACCGTTGGATTCCCAGTCAGGGCACAAGCTCCTGTTGTGGGCTCAATCCCCAGTAGGGGGTGTGCAGGAGGCAGCCAATCAATGACTCTCATCATTGATGCTTCTATCTCTCTCTCCCTCTCCCTTCCTCTCTCTGAAATCAATAAAAATAAAAATAAATAAAGGGCAGTGCCCAGCCTTTCCTGGATCCCAGGTGAGTGTACCCTGCCTCCATTCAAGTTCCTCACAAAACTGCCATTTACCATTCCATCCAGGCTTGTTCCTTACCCCAATGGTCTGCTAGACATAAAGCACCACGTGAGCAAGGCACTCTCCAAGGCATGTACTGGCCTCACACGAGCTAGCCCACCTTCCCACTGAATACTAATGAAGACTAAAGATCAGCTCCACTACCCAGAACACCCGGATGCATGGGAACCTTGAACCTAACACCCAGGAAAAAACTTTCCCTTGAAACTGTTTTTTTCAATCAAGCTACACTTTAACCCCCACATTACAGAGCAGTCCAGATGTTAATATAAACATCACCTGAGAGATGTGAATAAACTATCCTGATGGGTTTGAGATTTAACTGTCCCGTAAGGCGTTTTAAATGAACCAAAGGTTTTAAATGAAATCTTTATAATCTCCTTAAAATGAGTCCAATCAGGCTAAATATCAGAGATGTAGCTCAGCCAAATACAATCACATTGTAGGAGGTCTATATTGGAGTCTGAAGAGAGAATTTTACTAAAATATGAAGTAAAGCTTAAATATGATGAAAATTCTAAGCAAAGCCAATGTGGAATGACACTTCAAAATACACTATGCAGGTTTACTGAAGGAAAGTTGTGGCTGTTAAGGCAGAATGTGTGCACTCAAGAAAAGTCAGGAAGAGAGCATAACTTGCAAAGCTTTCCTAACCAATTTGAGTCTATTCTGAATTATCAGCATTAACGGTGGGGCTAAAGGCATAAAAATATCTACAAAGTACAGTTTTGTTTAATTTGGAAAGTGTTAAAGGTAACATTGAAATATCAACATGTAACAAAGTTTTCAAACAAATTATAAAAGTACACTGAATGTTTCATTTAAAGCTGTTGCTAAATATCCACATTCAACTTTGTATGTCTTTGTGCCAGGCACCAGCTGAATCCTTGTTTTTTTCCAAACTTTTAAATTCTGGCTCATGATGCTTAGGTGATAGTGTATCTAAAGTCCTTCTGGTGAAGACACAAGTTCTCTTGTGTTAGCTAACACTTACTAAACTTCAGGCAAGATTTGTGATCAAGAATCAAGGGCACTGTGATAAAAAGTGCCAAGTAAAATGTCGAGAGAACTTAAGAAGCACTGAATCACACACACACACAATAATAATAATAATTTTTCTTCCTAACCTGGATTAATAAATAAATAATTCAGTAAATAAACTGAAAGATCTGAATGACCCCAACCAAGGTTTAAAATAATATAAGACTGATTACAGATATAAATGATACACCAATTAGAATGAATACACTGTTGAAAATGGAACAAATTATCTAAACAGGGAAAACCAACATAAAACACCCACTGATATCTGGGTCAAATAAAACAATTACTATCTTTTCCCCAAAATTTTAATTCAAAGGTTAATACAAAATGGTCCAGGTGAAAACAAATGTGATTTTCAAACAAAACTGCTAATACCCAACCCTGTTTCCTTAACTGACACCAAAGAGTGGGGGAGAAGGGGTAAAATTATGTATGAAACGGAATGCCGTCGGAACAGTTCAGGAAGTTTCTAACAAATGAAATGGTGCTATGAGCAGCTCTGGGTTTGGGAACAGCTACTTACCGACTGTTTGCTGTTCTCCTCCTCATCTTCTTCATAACCATCCTCATCAACCCCCAGGCGAGAAAAATCATCCTCTCCATAGGCGTCAGATACCAGTCCGCCTTTTTCCTCTTAAACAGGGGGAGAAAAATAAAAATGAATAAATGGAGGGAAAATGCAAGAAATCCTTTTGGTGATTTGAGTGGCTAGAACTATACCTTAAGGTAAAAAGGGAACCTAAGTCTCATATTAAATGACAGGAGGCCCCAGGTTCTGTTGTTTGAGCACCTCTATGGATGTCTACCTTGGATCACAGGCACCAGTGAACTCATCTTCTCAAACAAAACAAGTACTGTCATCCTCATTTTTGTGTGTCCTCCCCTAGGAACAGGACCTTCAACTGGGGGTACCCCAAGGGGTTCTCAATCACACCTACTCGAGAAACAAACAACCCCCCCCAAAACAATACAAATTACTGGGAAACCACCAGAGAACCTCCTGACTGGTAAAGGCCACATAAAACTGAGAGTAGCTAACCCAGCCCAAGCGCCCTCACTTTCCAGATGAAGAAACCAAGGCCCAGCTCTATTAGGTTAACTCAATACCTCTCTACGCTCCCAAATGAATCTGCTCCCACTTCCTAACATCGTGATCCTCAACCTGGGTAGGGCAACAAAAATCACTGAGGGGATTTAACTCACAAAATAATGGAATCGCCGAGGAGCCTCGGAAAGCTCACACGAGCCCAGATCTACCGAATGAGACTCTCGCAGTGGAGACCAGATACATTTTTTCCGAAAGCTCCACGATGCGTCCAGGACACGTTACTAGTTAAGTTATAAATGTCGTAAGACGCAACCTTTATGACTCTCCACCTACGTTTCACTCATCACTCTCTTCCGTCAAACACGCTCGGAGAGAACAGGTAGGCTATCAGCAGCCTCAGACCCTCTCCACCCTTCGTCTGTCCCTCTGCCCAGCAAGATGCCGGGCACGGAGGTCTGCAGGAAGTTCCGGCAGAATACGCGAATCAACGGAAGGAGAGGATCCATTCTTACCACCGCGCGTCCGGGTCGCGCCGCGGGGCTCCGGGGCCCGACCCTTGGGGTACAGTGACCACCTCTTTCCCTCCCGCCCGGCCAGGAGAGCAGCGTTCCGCGTCAACACCTGCTTCTCCCCTTCCACTTCCCTACTGGGGCCTCACCAGCCGCGCTGCCTTCGACTCCGGCCTCCCCGTCAGACTCGGGCTCTGAATCTTCCGCGTACACGGCGAGAGAAGACAGGACGCTCTTCTTCCCCGCCATCTTACTCCCACAGCCGCGCGGCGGCTCGCTCCGCTGACGCCAGAAAGCCGACTTCCGTGCAGAGAGGCGACTACTTCCGGATCCCAGGAGCTCCCCGCGCCCGTTCCAGACCGGGATCCAATCAAGACCCTTGTTTCCCGCGCCTGGCCCCGCCCCTCGCGCAGCGCCGGCGCGACGTCATTACTGCGCGACGGAAACAAGGTTGCTTGGGTTTTCACCCGGCAGCGATTGTCCCACTGTTTGGCTTCTCAGAGTTGGCGATGGCGACCGGGGTCTTCGAGTAGTTCCCGAGCCCGCAGGCGTCAGCCGCCACCCCCGACCAGAGCCCTTCGTTCCTGGGCGGCCGACGGCCAGCTCTGATATCTTGGGGTGATGAGAGGGGGACTTCGATGAGAGGGGGACTTCGACTGAAGAGAGGATTGAGGGGCTCAGAGGAGGAAAGGGGAAGAGCTCTCCTCTGGGAGTTGGGAAGACGGGGTCGGGGTCCTGGGGGGGGGCGGAGAGTGACCCTCATGGCTGCGCTTATAGGAGCAGAAAGTGGGTCTTAGACAAACAATTCCAACTTCTCCAAACGATTCCGAAGACATTTGTGTTTCTTGTGATCTGATTTCTAGCTTTGTGCCTGGGATAGTTCAGTGTTTTTATTTTCACCGATGTGAGAGTGGAGATGTTAATTACCCAGCATTGTATTGCTGTATTACGTGAAAATAGTATATTGCTTGACTGTAATCAAGCAAGCTTATCCTCACAGAGAAGCAGTATTTTGAAAGCAGAACAGAGGGTTTCTGTCACAACCCTGTGATCGACACCTTTGCCTTAACCTTTGGCCACTGTCTGTTGCTAAGATGAGCACCCACCGTTCCTCTCCTTGTGATCCTGAGCGTCAAGTCCGGAGCACACTGAAGAAGGTCTTTGGGTTTGACTCTTTTAAGACGCCTTTACAGGAGAGTGCGACCATGGCTGTGGTGAAAGGTAACATTGCCAAGCTACCTGTGCTTACGTTTACACTGGCGGTACTGCAGCCCTGACAGAGAACACCCCTCCTTCTGACCCTTTCTACTTCTTGTAGACTTGTTACCCAAAACTTGCAGTTTTATGGGCAGAACCACCCAGCTGTTCTGTTTCTTACATTTCATAGCCAGGGCTACAGATTGTCTTTGAAAACAGTTCATAGAATCCCATTAGTTTGTGTGGGAGTGGCAGGAATGGCCTAATCCAGTCACTGACCTAGGTAATCCCTTTGTTAAAGATTGAGTGGCCTGGATTCCAAATTAGGAAGGAAGGATTAATAATGTTATAAAACTGAGACTCCTTGACAAATGGAGGTTGTTAAGAGGGGAGCAGCAATGTATTGTTAATTACACTATAATGTTTATAAACAAAAGAGGTCTAAATTGCTTCCATGTCTACACATATGCCCACTCATCTAGAAGTATTCAGCTTTCATGGCTATTTAGTTCAATCATCTATATCCCAGCAGACTCAGACTTCTTAACCTTGTAGTGTTATTACCGCGATAGGAAATGGTTTGTGTGCTTTTCCAAATGTCCCTGGATCCATTTTCATAGAGAGGATGGGAAGGGAATTAAGATTATATTGAGATACCCCCCCCCCCTTGTGCCAGACTCTGTTACAGGCTTTTCCTACATTCTCATTTAATTTTCAACAGCCTTGATGAATGAAAGAGAAAAGGAAGAAAGCATTGAGATGCTGCCTTCTTGTATGTTTGCAGGTGACAAGGATGTTTTTGTGTGCATGCCCACAGGGGCAGGAAAATCCCTCTGCTATCAGCTCCCTGCTCTGTTGGCCAAAGGCATCACCATTGTCATCTCTCCTCTCATTGCTTTGATTCAGGTGAGGCTTAGGGGAATAAAGACGGTTGCCCAAAAAGTTTCGGGAAAGGTTGTTTATAGCTAGAAATTTCACTTCTTCTTTCTTTGGTCTGTTGCCTCTTATTTTCTTGATTTGCCTATCCCCCTCTCCGTATTGGGTTTCTGAATTGCCCATATGTGGGCTTCTCCACTAGTACATAGCACTCTGGAGGTCTCTTACCCTCCTTTGTTACTTTTTGTCCAAATGAATATGGAACTGTCTCTGTACACACATGCACACTTTCGACGGGAGAGAAGATGCAGATGGATAGAGTGCTAAATTGATATGGGGGATCCCTGGTACCCTGCTTTATTCTGGCAGGGGCGCAGCTTGACAGAAAAAACGATGAGAGACTGATTGGGATGTTGTGAACATCTGCTCTGCACTTCTGACTATATTTAAGGCCTGCAGATGGGCTGCTAGAATCAGAAATGAGGAAATGTAGCCATGTACTTAAGAGCTATCGGCCAAGAAGAAAGAGAGGAAAGAAAACACCTAGTGGGTGATCTCTGGGTCTCGGGCTTTGTGCTAGTGCTTTATGTGCATTCGTCTCGCCTTTGAGATGTAAAATTTAATTCTTACAACAATCCTATTAGGTAGTCACTATTTTTATAGTAGGGAGAGAGAGAGAGTGAGAAAGTGGACAGGTTAAGGTCAAGAACCAGCCCAGAAGCATGTGGCAATTAGGTGAGCCAGGATTAAATCCACGTCTGCCTGGCTCCGGAGCCTGTCCTTGCAACCACTTCACCTTCAGTCTTTCTTATATGCAAAGAGAAGACATTGGGGGGTGAGAGGAGGACGGTTTATGACTGGGAAATACCCCAGGGCATTGCCATGCCTTTCTGAGATCCTGAAGGCCAATGATACTCCCCTCTGTGCTTCCCTTCTGCTCTCAGGACCAAGTCGACCACTTGCTGGCCCTGAAGGTCCAAGTGAGTTCCCTGAACTCGAAGCTCTCGGCGCAGGAGAAGAAGGAGCTGCTCTCTGACCTGGAGCAGGAGAAACCCCGGACCAAACTTCTGTACATCACGCCAGAGATGGCGGCCTCCGCCTCTTTCCAGCCCACCCTGAACTCCCTGGCATCCCGCCACCTGCTCTCCTACCTGGTGGTGGATGAAGCTCATTGTGTTTCCCAGTGGGGACACGACTTCCGCCCTGACTACTTGCGTCTGGGGGCCCTGCGCTCACGCCTGGCACACGCCCCGTGTGTGGCTCTGACCGCCACAGCCACCCCGCAGGTCCGGGAGGATGTGTTTGCTGCTCTGCACCTGCGGCAGCCGGTTGCTATCTTCAAGACTCCCTGCTTCCGAGCCAACCTCTTCTATGACGTGCAGTTCAAGGAGCTGCTTTCCGATCCCTACGGGAACTTGAGGGACTTCTGCCTTAAGGCTCTTGGACAGAAGGCTGATAATAAAGAGGTGAGGGCACTGAGGTAGGGGGTCCAGGATGCCTGTGGACAACGGGACGCTGTCTGTGGCACAGAGATGGGTATTTGTTTTCTAAGACCCTTGCTTTTTCTGGCTTCCTTAGCCAGGACTAGCTATAGCTGCTTGAAGCACAGAGAGTTGTCCCTTTAGCTTTCTGGTATTGTTCCCCTTACTGGGGTTCCCTTGTCCTGGGATCCTGTGGGAGGCAAACAGCCGGCCTCTGACTGTCGCCTTTGCAGACCTAATCAGGGTTGGAGGGGAGGAGGCAGAGGAGTTAGATTGGTTGGATGGACCCTGTGAAGGGTGAGCTGCTTTGGTCCTGCTTTCTTAGAGTGGCAGAACCCTGCTGGGTGGCCTGCCTCAGGAGAGACTATGAGGCTGATGAGAGAGCTCAGAGCTTCTTTTTTTAGTATATATGTTTTCATTGATTTCAGAGGGAGGAAGGGGGAGAGAGAGAGAGAGAGAAATATCAATGATGAGGGAGAATCATCAATCGGCTGCCTCCTGCACGTCCCCTACTGGGTATCGAGCCCAAAACCCAGGCATGTGCCCTTACCGGGAATCGAACCTCTGTCTCCTGGATCATGGGTCAATGCACAACCACTGAGTCACTCCGGCTGGGCCAGAGCTTCTTTTAAAGCAGGCCACAGTATGCCAGGCTGATTGTTTGTTTTTCCTGGTGCTTATTTCCTTTCTGTTGTCCTGGCTTCCCCTTCAGTTGTCTGGCTGCGGCATTGTCTACTGCAGGACCAGAGAGACTTGTGAACAGCTGGCGATAGAGCTCAGTTACAGGGGCTTGAACGCCAAGGCCTACCATGCAGGTAAGGGCCACCAGGCCATGCGGTCCTCTTCCTGCTCAGAGGCCTCTTAGCGAGTCTCTTGTTCCTGTGGATCCTGGAAAATCAGGTGGTCTGACATCTTTTCTAGATACCCAGGCAGAGTTAAATTAGATTCGCTTTAAATCCACAAGAAGGAGTCTAGACATGAGTGGGTTCCAAAATGAGACTGCGACTCCCGAATCCTTTTTCTTGCCCTGCGCCCACCAGCAGCAGGCGATAGGTTTTTATAAGCCCAGGAGTTGGTGTTGTGGAAGGAGCACAGACCTTGGAAGCCAACGGACTTGGGTTTGATTCTGGGCTCTGTTGTCATTCATTGAGTGCTGTATGCCACACACAGGTGAGGGTCTTTATATATTAGCTCAGGCTCAGAGAGGCTAAGTGCCTGGCCGCTGGTCACACATCTGGTAAGTAATGGGTTCAGGGGTTGTGTACAGTGCCCAACATAGTGTTGAACCCAAGAGAGACCCCCAGGGAAACACAAGGGAAATGAGAGTTCCCTTCTCCACCTTCCCCTCTATAGGGCTGAAGGCTTCTGAACGAACACTGGTGCAGAACGAGTGGATGGAGGAGAAGGTCCCCGTCATTGTTGCAACCATCAGTTTTGGAATGGGTGTGGACAAAGCCAACGTCAGGTGAGCTCTGCTTCTTGTCCTACCTTCCTGATCGGGGGCTGGCTTGGGGTGGGCTGCCAGGAGGACCAGGTCCA
Source organism: Miniopterus schreibersii (assembly GCF_964146895.1). Classification (NCBI taxonomy): domain Eukaryota; kingdom Metazoa; phylum Chordata; class Mammalia; order Chiroptera; family Miniopteridae; genus Miniopterus; species Miniopterus schreibersii. The sequence continues at coordinate 3,462,397 of NC_138116.1, forward strand.
TGTGCTCCTTCTAGGGTCAGCAGGGAAGGAGGCCCCAGGAGAGGGTCCCTAGTACACAGCCCATGGGCTGACAGTTTCTGTGCAGCTGGCTCCCGGTGACTGCACAGCATGGTTCTGCTGTCCCCCAGGAGATGGGGCAGCGTGCAGACCGTCAGACTCATTTATGAACACAGCCCGTTCACTCACGTCTTAGCAGATGGGTCCTGTGAGGGATGGAACAAACTATCTTAACCTGCTTCCTGTGGCAAGTCAGAGGCAAAGTGCTTGTTCCTGCTGACTGAGGCTGGAGGAGATGGTGCATCCAGCCTCCTAGGCCCATGCTGGCCGCTGCTGGAAGTGTTTTACCTCTAGCCATGCCCAACCTTCTGGAGACATTTTTGGGCTATCACCTGAAGCCCTTTTTTCTGATTAACACCAACAGTAATGCCTTGTCTGATTTACAGAGCACTTTTGCTTACATGGTCTTGTTGAGACACACAGTGACCCTGAGTTGGTCAGGGTGGGAGTTAGTCTGTGTATTGCATTTGAGAGAACACGGACTTTTCTTATTTTTATTTTTTTAATTTGTGTTGAATTTATTGGGGTGACATCGGTTAATAAAGTTAGGCAGGTTTCAAGTGCACCATGCTGTAATAATCATCTGTCTATTGTATTGTGTTCGCCACCCAAAGTCAAGTCTCCTTAGGAACCCAGACTTTGGAATCAGAGCTTGGATGCTGGGTCGGCTGTCTTGTTAGGGTCCAACTTTGAAGTCAGTCAGACACCCGTAGGCTGAATCCTAGCCCTACTGTCCCCTTGCTGTGTCACCTTGTACAGTTTACCTCCCTGAATCTCAAATTAATTGTGTCTAAAATAGGGCTACCTCACATGATGGTGACTAACAATTCAATAAGACAAAAATATACACTGGTTCAAAGTAGGTACTTAATAAGTGTTATCCCTTTCCCTCTCCAAAGAGATTAGAAAGGATTTTTTCAAGGTTGTGCAGCTTATAAGTGGCCTAGTCTTATTTAAGTCCAGTATTTTTTTCTACTGGGCCTCTGACTGAGTTTTTTTTGTGTGTGTTTTTTCCATATGTGTTGGAATTGCCCCTTTACTGCTATGGCCTCTGAACTGGGCTGCTCCATGGCAGGGTGGCCTGCTCATGGACTGTAGGTGTCCTAGCCACGCTTAACCTTGGGATCCTCTCTCTCTGCCTCTGCCTGCTTGCCCACCCACTCCTGCTCACTGTGGAGAGCCCTGTTCCACCCACTCAGAATCACTCCTCCCCTCTGGTCTCCTGCCATATCTCATTCTGCTTCCACCTTTGGGTCCTACAGGTTTGTTGCCCACTGGAATATTGCCAAGTCTATGGCTGGGTACTACCAAGAGTCCGGCAGAGCGGGCAGGGACGGGAAGCCTTCCTGGTGCCGTCTTTATTACTCCAGGAACGACCGGGACCAAGTCAGCTTCCTGATCAGGAAGGAGGTAGCAAAACTCCAGGTAAGTCCCGGGCAGTGTAGCCCTTTCTGTGCGAACCCACAGCTCTCCAGTTTCCCACAGTTTATTTCTGAATTCAGGTGGAGAGTTGGTAAGCTAGGGGGTGCTCTGGGGCTAGATGGTACAGCAAGGGGGAATTGTATGTTGGTCAGTGGGCATTGCAACGAGCTAGGTAAGACTTTTTTAAAGATTTTTAAATTGATTTTTAGAGAGGAAGGGAGAGAGAGAGAGAAACATTGGGGTGAGAGTGAAACATCTTAATTGGCTGCCACCTGCACACCCAGCACTGGGGATCCTGACCGGGAATAGAACTGGCAGCCTTCCAGTACACAGGACAACGCCCAACCAACTGGGCCACACCAGCCAGGCTAGACTTTTTTTTTGTTTATATTTAATTCATCTTAGTACAGTCTTGTGTGTGCGTGTTATTTTACATAGTCAAGATCAATCCTGCCTTGTTTTAATCAGCGTTGTTACATAAGCATTTCCCCATATTGTTATGTAAGTTCTTTGTTTTTGTTTTTAGCTTTTTTTTAAAAAACTGGTTGATAAAATTAGATTCCCACCTTCCATACCATAGGAATATGAATTACAGATGAATTAAAGGCCTGAAAAAAACTGTAAAATTGGGGAGAAATACTTTATGGCCTCGAGGAAGGTAAGAGGATGTCAGGATTTTAGAAGCAGAAACTGTCAAGGAAAATAGGATCTATTTGACTAAAAGTCAGACTGAAAATTTCCACATAACAAGACACACCATAAACTGAAAAAGGGGCCATTGTTGGGAAATATTTGCAATATACTTAAGTGACTGAGTACGTAGAGAACTCTTGCAGGTAAATAACTAGAAGGCAAACAGCTGCAGAGCAAAATGTATGAGTCTCACAGAAAAGGAAACCAGAATATCTAGTGAACGTGTGAAGAGATGCTCAACACCAAGTAGGAATCAAATGCAGATTAGATGGCGAGCCCGTTTCACACCCATCAGATGACAAAAACATAAAGTGTCTTTGGGAGGATGTGGGAAAGGGTGACTCGCGGTGTTGTCAGGGATATAAACTTACGGCCGCTTTGGAGAGAGAAGAGGTGATGGCGTGGAGTGGAGGGTGCTGGTGCTCTGATTCGGTCTTTCCACTCGGCACGGACAGGCTCTCACGTGTACAGGGCACACGTGTCCAGGCTCGCACAGGGAGGTTTGCTGCAGCACCGTGGTAGTAATCGAACTCTTCCTCTAGGCTATGTAAACAGTGGGTTAGTCACATGGTAGAATGGTCTAGAACAGTTAAAAATGACCCTGTAAATCCGCATGAATCAACATGGATAAATCCCCCAAAGCAAAGTGTGTGACGTTGCAAAAGGATACATGTAGACTTTTCCTTATAAGAAAGATTAAGTACAAGTACTTATTTCTGATTTCCACCAAAATGACAATGTAAAGACAAAAAAGATATATAAACTCATGGGGACAAGGAGAATAGGAAAGAGACACCAGGAGGTAGAAATGTCAACGCATGTCTGGAATAAAATAACGGTGCTCCCATTTAACACCTCCATTAAAAGACACATTAAGGACCTGCATGTAGAAAATAAATTTTAGGAAAAAAACTTAGTGCTAGTAGAAACACTTTTGTGATGAAAATTGGAAATCCGGAAAGCTATCTTTTTTAAGTCTTAAATTTGTTTAAATCCTGAACCTATGAAAAAGTTTATGTGGCAAAAGATAACCATAAACTCAATAGTAGATCTGGGAAAATATTTAATGTAGAAACAAAAGGCAAACAAAAGGTTGAAGTTGAGAGTAAATAGAGAGCTTCCACCCACTGGCAAAAAAAACAAAGGACACGAAAAGACAGTTCCCCAAAAAGTTCATCCAAATGGCGCATCCAGCCCGGCCAGCATGGCTCAGCAGCTGAGCATCGACCTAAGATCCAGGAGGTGGTGGTTCGATTCCCGGTCAGGGCACATGCCCAGGTTGCTGGCTTGATCCCCAGTTGGGGGCGTGCAGGAGGCAGCCGATCAATGACTCTCTCTTCATTGATGTTTTTGTCTCTCCCTCTCCCTTCCTCTCTCAAATCAATAAAGACATAGTAAAAAAAAAAAATGCTGCATCCAAAGATGTTCACATTCATTGGTGATCACATAGATGCAAATGAAAGTGAAATGATTTGGCGCATGTGTTAACCCGCTCTGTCAGGCTTCAGTTATCTGGGGATGGGCCCCAGTCCCTTTTTTTTTTATTGTTAATCTTCACCTGAGGATATTTTTTCCATTGATTCTCAGAGAGAGTGGAAGGGAATGGGGGGGGGGGGAGAGAGAGAAATAAATATCGATTGGTTGCCTCTTGCACGAGGCCCTCGAAATCAAACCTGCAACTCAGGTATGTGCCCTTAACCAGAATCGAACCCATGACCCTCTGGTGCACAGGCCGGTGCTCTAACCACTGAGTCACGCCAGCCAGGGCCAGGTCCCTCTTTTAAAGTTACCCAGGTGATGCTGATGCGTGGTCAGGCTGGAGACACTGTTTTGTAAGTGGCTTTCTTACTGTCATTTGATATTTTTCCCTCATTTTTGGGGCTACAAGCTAGTCCAACTATGGAAGACTTTTGCTAAATGGTCATTTCCTTTTTTTTTTCTTTTTTATTGAATTTATTGGGGTGACATTGGTTGATAGTTACATAGGTCTCAGGTGTAGAGTTCTGTGATACATCATCTGCACACTGTATTGTGTGTTCACCACCCCAAGTCAAGTCTCCTCCCATCACCGTATATCCCCCCTTCTCCCTCTACCCCCTGTCCCTTTGGTCATCACCAAATGGTCATTTCTTGTCTCCAGGAAAAGAGGGGGAACAAAGCGTCTGATAAAGCTGCTGTCTTGGCCTTTGATGCTTTGGTGTCCTTCTGTGAAGAACTGGGGTGAGTGACTTGCTCGCGCGTTTCTAGAACAAAGTGTTAGCTCTTGTTCTCCAGGTCCTACTCCTTAACCAGCTAATGTGGGGCCACTCTCAGGCCACGAGGGGACCATGCCTGCTGAAGGCTACTGCATGGGGCAGCTCCTGTCGGGCAGCCCGGAAGTTGGTACCTTTCACTCTCTCATGGAAGGCCCAGAAACTCTGGCAACATGAAGATTCATTGAATGTTTTGGGTGGCCATCCGTCCACCCTACTTTACTCCCTTCTGGAGTGGTGGATGGCCCCATGAGTGACTTGGTCCTGAGTAATGCAACCAGTCCTGAGCCATTGGGGTTGTGGTTGTCACATGCCACTGAGCTGGACCCCTGGCTTCACTGGAGCAGTGGTCACTCTCAACCTGGACCCACACACAGAGGCACGTGACCCACTTATCTCTGGCGGGGGTGTGTGTGTGTAACGTGTTTGGAGAGAAATCAGCTTCTCTCACGTAGTGCCAGCCTGCCTGCGTGGAACTCACCTGTTTTATCTGCGTCTCCTGCTGGTAGGGTCATGAGCCTGGTAGCTGCAGTTACAAGGCAGGTTCTGGGCACAGCAGCTGTGAGTGCCCCACGGGAGGGACATCCCGGAGGATCCTGGACAAGCTGGGAACACTTTGCACTTGTGCAGCCCTTCAGCCTAAAAAGCTCTTTGATTCCTTGCTCTCATTGGTCAGATCTCGCTGGACAACCCCGCGAGGTAACTAAGGCGGAGTGATTGCTTCAGACTTCGAGATGAGTAGACCAAGGTCCAGGAAGGTTGCAATCAGAGCTCATGGGAGACAGATCGCTACCCCGGGTCTGCGGTTTCCAGTGCACATTTCACACACGTGCCGTCTCGGGTTTTGCACGACTAGACTCTGAAGCACGAAGCCGATTACCAGGGTCTGGCAGATGTGTGGGGCTCTCCCCTGGGAACCAGAGAGGCTCTTAGTTGGGCCCTGTGTTTTGATCCCCACCTCCTCCTATTCACTGATGAGCAGGTGGCTCCCGGACTGGAGTTCTTTCCTGCTCTAGGCACTCCTCTCTCCTTTGGCCTCTGTGGTAGGACCAGGTTTGCGGCACACACTTCCGTGCCGAGCAGAGGTGGTTGGCAGCAGTGCCTGGACCACCCTTGCTTGCAGCTATTGTGACCAGAGCCCTTTCTAGGCACCAGTACAGGGAGGTGCTCAGTTAGGCCGTCTTAGACTCGTGTAAATTGCTCATAATGAAAGGGCCGTGTGTCCTTGCTAATTGTCAGTGTCCCCGCTGCTGGGAGTAACCCGACTGGGTTCTTGCCTGGGATGAGTCTGGGGGCTCTGTGGGGCTGTCTGGAGGGTTAGCTCTGCCGTGTCCCGAGAGGCTAGGTCTTCCTAGGAGCCGCTACCCTTATTTCTCCCATCTCATACCAGGGACTGGAGCCTCTTAGTGTTGGGCTGTCTGGGCATCAGTGGGGCTCCTCTGCCCGTGTCAGCCTCATCTCTCATATGTTACATGTGAGGGTCTCAGACTCCAGGACTTCCAGGCCCTGGGATGGAAGAAACATGGCTGGTGTGGCTGGATTGGAAACTGCTCTTTGAGTAGAGGGCAAGTTTCTTTAATGCGTCAGTGGTGTACAGCATAAAGAAAGAGCCCCTTCCCTCCAGATATTTGCCCCTTTTCTGGGAATAGTCCAGGTTTGAGGTTGAAGTTGAAGCAGCTTTTCTAAGGAAGGGCACCTGACAGTAAGGGACAGGCCAGTGTGGTGGCTTTGGCAGAGACAGGTACCTTTCTACAGAGAACGTTGTAGGGTCTGGGGAGCACAGGATAGCGGACTCCTGTGGGGATACCTGGGCATCTCTTGGACCAGCAGAAAGATCCTTGGCACAGCAGAGGGAGGCTGGGGCAGGCGCCAGCGCCTTTCCTCTCTTCCTTTGGGCCATGGCGCCCGAGGAGAATCTGCTTATTCCTGACACGCTCTCACCTGCTAGTGTCACAAGGACACTTGTCTGAGATGGAAGCAGCTCTTTGTTTAGGCCTAGATTGAACTGAGCTCTCATCTCCGTGGGAGCCGGCAGCCCAGAGCCTTCTGTCTGCCCGTTTGTCTGCTCATTGCCCATTCACTCATTTCCAACTGGCAAGTACTGGCTGACGCTGCCGCTGCCGGCCGGGCCACTGGCCCAGGGCACGCAGCGGTGGGCACAGAGACACAAATCCCCGCTTTGACGGGACTCGGCTCAGCGAGGAGACAGGCACTCCTCCGAGAGTCATATACAAATGTGTAATTCCAGACTGTTGAAAGAGCTTTGAGGAAAAGGTCCGTGGTGTTCGGAAAGTGTGACCAGAAAGGCGGGTCAGGACTCTTGAGACTGGTCAGCTTTCTCAAGGGTCGGGAGTGCGCCAAATACAATAGCGAACAGCATGAGCAGCAGGACCGTGATGATGAATATGCCGATCACTGCCAGGCCGCCCTGGTCCCAGGGGTTCTGCCAGAACTCCTCCTTCCAGCCGCGCCTCTGCTTTGTCAGCATGTCCATGTGAACCTGCGAAGGGACAGTGGTGCTAAGTGCAGGCGCCTCTCACACCCAACACCCCCCACTTCACCCTCTGGGCAGTCAGAGAGCTGCTGGCCCACCTCTGCAGCTAGGAGGCTCCATGCCTCCTGCAGAAACAGGAGCAAGGACTGGCACCAACCCAGGGGCCTTTGGTCCTTCCTGGAGGCCACCTCTGGCGTCTAGTTCTGCAACAGCCCTGGTGTGAGCAGGGACTTCCTCTCCTGTCCCTGAGACCTACTCGGCTAAAGCTTCCCTCTAGATCCTGTTTTTCCTGCCTCAGTTGCCAAGCAGTGGGAAGCATTTTGAGAGGTCAGCATAGTTGCAGAGGAGTGGCCTGCCTTGAGCTGAGACCTCTGTAAGCTTCCTTGGAGGCGGCTGAAAACAGAACTAGCTGATCTTCTAGAAGCATGGCTGATATCGACAGGCTGCAAGCCTGTAGCCAGTTGCAGGGAGTCCAGGCAGAGAGGGAAGGAGACATTACCTGATTCTGCTGTTAACACTCCTCTGTGCTAAGAAAGGGCAGATCAGGGGAGTCCTTCAGGACCGGGGCCCAAGCTGAAGGGTGACTAGAGCTGCACTCTGACTCAGACAAGCAGCTTTTGGGAGGAAAAGGTGTCCTCAGTTCCAAGTGGCCCTGACCAGACCTCATTGCTGTCACCAGAGCAAACAAAGGTGGGCTGGGGCCCATTGCCTGGCAACCCCTGGTCCCTTTCTGCCTTTCTCCCTTACCCCTCAGCTGCATTCTGTCCTTCTATGATGTCATTGGGGTTGGGGTGCTCAGGGCACTCCCATAGAGGTGTCCTCACTAAGAGAAGTCAGACTTGGGGTGGGTGGGGAAGAGACAAACCAGAGCCTTTCCCCAGGCCCTCCATCGACCTCATCTGAGGCAGGTCCTCCCTCTGTCTGATGACCTGTTACCTGAAAGGACCTGCCCAGAGCCCAGAAGCCCTAGGGCTGGAACTGCCACTCTGGCTGTTCCCCCGTGTGGTGCAGGGTGAATAATTAACTGCACCTCCTGCTGACACCTCCTGGAACTCATTTCTGGGTGGAAGTGTTTATCGCCACTGAGGCTCTGGGTGCTGTGGGCCTGACTCTCCCTGGGACCTCTGTCTGCCTCTCCGGCATGGCCTCAGCTGCTTGTGCCTCAGTTGTTTCGTGTGGTTGGCTCCTAGACACTGGTGTGCCAGGGCAGCTAGGAAGTGGGGATGGAACCAGTGCCCTGCCACGGGAAACCTGCTGGCCACCACTCCTTCACGAGACAGGATTCAAGCCCCTGCTGTGGCCAGGAGCTGCGCTGGGCACTGCTGTCCACCGTGAGCCACGAGAGGCGGGCCCTGCCCTCCAGAGCTTACCTTCTAGCGCACTGGTCCTGAGCCCTGCTCATAGAATCGTCTGGGAGCTTTTCTAAATGCCGGTGCCCAGGCCCCGCCTCGTACCACTCTCTGGGCGTGTCAGATCCCCGTGCTTTGTAACACTTGCCAGGTGATGCTGATGTGCAGCCAAGTGGGAGGAGACGGGTGGCGAGCAAGTCCTCCGCAGCAATCACGGGCTTAATTGACCCTGGCCGACTAAGCACTCGAAGCCAGTGGGCTGGTCCCTTCTGCACTTCACTCCATCAGCTGAGTTGGATGCTTATCAAGAGTCAGCTGTTTCTTCCCAAACCTGTTTGGGGCAGTTGTCATTGTAATAACATAATTGCACTTAACACTACATAAAAACATGAAACATTAAGAATAGCCAAAACCCCAATTTTACAGCTGGGGAGCAGGCACAGCCCTATAGCCAAGAAGTCACTGCGCCGGGGTTTGAACCCAGCTGTTGAACTCAGCTCCACAGTCAGCTCTGAAGCCGTGCTGGGCCTCAGAGAGGTGGGGCGCTGTTGTCATTTCTATAGATACCTCTTTCACCACTTAGGAATGACTTTGAAATCACTCAGGTAAAAATACTACCTTGATATGGACAACTGTAAACATTTGGTAAAAATCCAGGAGGATCTCACACTCATATTTCTCTGCACGTGTCTTTAAGCTTCTGCTCTGCTTAACAGAAACCAAATGAGACAATATGGGAACTCTGGTCAGCAGATTCACACTAGAGAAAAGACCCTGGCCCTATGTTAAAAAGGTTGGCCAAGGAACGTGCATGTGTATGTTTCAATTGAAAACAAGGTGTATGGAGAGTGTATGTCATATACACACAACTGCTTTCATCACCTTTTTCAATTGATTGCTGGCCCCGATCGGAAAATTCTGCGGAAGTGATCACATGAAGAGAAATGGGATGGGAGGAGGGAGAGGATGCTGCTGGTGCCTGTGGCAGAGCCTGGCCTGGGGGCTGAGGGGACTCCCCAGGAAGGAGTGATGAGGAGACTATGTTAGAATTAGAATTAGGAGTCAGGGTTTCATGGCAGGTGGCAGGTCCCAAGGAAAGTAAGGGAACTGTTTTCAAGGACAAAATTAATCCTTTCTCAGTTGTTTATGTCTGGAATTGGTATCACCCACAAGCAACTAGGTCAGTCACTGTGAAGATTTTATTGTAGATTGCTTTCAGATGTTAATGTTGGAGAAAACAGATGCAGGAGCAAACAGGTTTATGTGCTCTCTGCCACATTTTGCTAATGAGATTCTTGCATCGGGTGGCCTCACTGTGGTGTCTGATGAGGTATATTGTGCAGTCAGTAAAATGCACAGGCTTGAAGTAACCGAGAGGTTACTTAAGTAACCCTTTGAGGAACCGAGAGACTGCAGAGGCCACAGCTGGGGGAGACACGAAGAGACCGGCTCAGACACTGCCACAGTGACGGCAGGCAGACACTGGTGGTGGCGTGGTTCAGGGTGCCATGCGGCAGGTATGCAGAGGTGTTGGGTCTGGAGCCAGCCAGATAGTCTCTGGGCCCGAGACAACCTGAAGGCCCCCTTCCATGGCCACCTCCCATCTTGCTGTGCCTCTGTTTATCCCTTCCCAGTGGCGTATTGCTGCCTCTCCATTCGCACCTGCCCCAGAGAAGCCCAGGCTGGGAGCTGCCCATGGGGAGCATCCAGGTTGCTGTCCTGCTGGCGCAGATCTGCGTGGTTGAGCCGAGCGGGATTGAAGCCTGCCCGGGACTTGGCCTGATTGGCGGTGGGGCTGAGGGTGCGCCAGTTTGCCAAGGAATGGGGAAGGGCCAGCCCTCTGAGGGCAGGGACAGTGTCTTATTTGGACACAGCAGTTAGATGCTCTCTGGCCCAGAGGAGAAAATGCAAATAAACCAGCCAGCCAGCCTGCCGGTACCCAGGGCTGCCTGGCCTGGCCTCCCTCCACCTCTTAGCAGCTGGACCAGGAAGCTAGAGTCTTTTCTAGCAAAGAGATTCAGGCCCAGTTGCCTCAGGAAGTGACATTCTTGTTGCTGATGAAAACTTGCTTAAGGAAAAGTCCCATGGGGATTGGGCTGCTGCCCTGTTGGAGCAGATCCTGGACCCCGGGGCTTCCTGGGGTCCCTCCAGCCCCTGGCTCTGGGACTGAGAAAGGCAGGGCCTCCCATCCCATCCCTCCCACCTTCTCTGTGTTTTCCTTCCAGGAGGGAGACCAGGGTGTGGGTGTTTGGGATGTAGGATTGGTTGGTGCTGGGTGATAGAATCAGAACCTTATCCTCACAGCAGCTGGGAGGCCTGGGGCCTGGGTGTGGCCAGTGGGGGCTCTACTGCCAGCCAGGCTGTGCCTGAGGGCTTGAGGAACCAGTTGAACTTAGACAAGTTATCTGGTGTCGCTAAAGCTCAGTTTCCTCACCTTTGAAGTGGGGATAATGATTGCTATGATTAAATGGATTTATCTGCATCAAAAATCTTAAGACAGTGCCTGAGCATATACAGGCTATTTTTATATCATCACCATCGTCGTCATCATTATTCTGAATCCCACTCTTTGGTGGTGGCGGCTGTGGTGTAGACGGTACAGGCAGATTCTTGAACTTCCTTTATTTCGTATGGGAGCACTTCCTCTCTGGGTCTTCCACCGAAAGCAAACCAACAAGTCCCTGGACGCCCGGAAGTGAAACCAGCCAGAGGGCTTCTCCCACTCACCTGGGGGCTGGTGGTGGCAGGGCCTGGTATCCCCTCCCTACTGCCTGTCTTCTGGGCAGATGGGGTTCTGCCCCCAGGCAGCCAGAGCATGAGCTGCCCAGGCCCAGATGACAGAGGCATGTAAAAAATGAGGACCTCTTTATGGCTCTGGGGGACCAGTGGGGAAGGAGAGGGAGGTACCCTGGGAGCCTCTGTCTCCCCTACTGTCATTCCTGGGTTTGTCATTCATGGGTTTGTAGGCTACCTGGAAAGTTCTCTGGAAGGGAGAGCAGACTGAAGTGGGAGGCAGGGCAGTGTTGCATGTCATCAGGACTAGCCCCGAAAATGGGTCTGCATTGCTCTGGGCCAGCCCCATGTTCAGAGGAGCAAATCATATATGCGGAGTTCTTAGGATATGCCCCGCATTGTGCCAAGTGTGTGACACAGGTCATCTTAGTTTATTCTCATGAGCTTACCCAGGAGGCATTTACTAGGACTAGCCCCATTTCACAGGGGTTCGGGGAGGTCACATCACTAACCTGTATTTCCACAGCTGGCAAGTGGTGGGGGTGGGGACCTGAACCTGAACAGTCTGGCTGAAAATGGGGAAAGGTCAAAGATGTCAGGGTGCAGGTGATGAACACTACTAGGGGCCCCCCTTCTCTCCTCTTACTCCGGAAGTTTGAGAAGACCCTGTGGCCTGAGCCTGCTAGTGTGAGGTGTGCAGGCTGAAGTTCATGGCAGTGGCAACTGTTAAGTGGCGTTTCTGAGCCAGCACCTGCCTGGGGCACACACAGCCTCCATCTCTGCAGAGTGGGCGTTGGGGAGCCAGAGCCTGTCAGCAGCTAGTGCTTGACAGGAATGTCACTGCACCCTCCACTGGTTCTGCGGCATTCCCGCCTGTGTTTTCCAGCTTTCACGGACATGGGGAGAGTGCTGGTCACGCCCCTGGAATCTGGCACGTGGCCCTGCTGATGCACAGAACCCCGCCCAGTGAGTCTGGCACCACAGAGACACATAATGAAAAAGCTTTTACTGGGAAAGAAAAGGCAAATACTGGATAGAACATTGACGTGCCCCCTCTCTGGTGGGGAGCGCAGGGTCCAGTAGCTATTGCACAAAGTCCCTATGACTGGGCTGCACCTCTGGCAGGGGTCAGTGGAACCCCAAGGCCAGCTCCCCACAGGTGCTGGCTGTTATCCAGTGAGGTTTGTGGACCCCACCTCTGTGTTCTGTTAAAAAAGTGCAGGCAGGCGAAGAACCCCGGTGCTTTACTCCGTCACTGAAATGGTAGCTCCTCAGCCCCACGCTCACCGGCAGGGAGAGGTCCTGTGACCATAGCAGCCCTTGCTTCCTTGACAAGCCTCTGTGAATCAGTGTCCGGTTCCTGGGCAGGGTCAGAGCTATGAACGTGGATCTTGGTCTGATGGGTCAGGGCTGTGGAGCTAGGCTGACACCTGGGCCATGGGCCACAGTCCCCTCTCCAGCTTCTCCTTGGTCAGCTCTCCATCCCTCATGGTGGGGTCATGGGCCGCACTTGGGCCTTCCTGCCCCTCGGCTCAGGGCAACAGCAGTGAGTGCAGCAGCAGCTACAGGCCACCACCAGCAGCACTACCACAGTAGCTGGAGAGACAGAGGCACAGAAACTCCGAGGTGGGAAGAGAAAGGCCCCACTTCTTTCCCAAGAAGCCCCTCTGGAGGCACAGAGGGTCTTTGCCCAAAGGCCTGGCTCACTGGTTAGAAATACCTGAGGATCTGACAAGAGGTGTTGACCAGCCCCGTGCCAGCCACCAGAGCCCAGACCTCCTCCCTGTGGTACCTCTTCCACCTCCCAGAACTCTGGTCCCTTCATCCCTGGGTTGGGATGCTGGGTGCCTCTGTTCCCAGCACCACCCAGCCCACCCCTCGAGCAGCATGTCCCAGGACTAGGGGAAATGCCTCATTTCCCCCAAGGGACATCTGCTTCTCCTCTGCCTGGGAGACACTGAGCTACCTCCGCCAGCCCTCTGGCCAGCATTCTGGTCACGTCTCTGGATGTCAGGAAGAGCCAATGAGAGTCTGAGAGCCCCAACTGACCTGTGAAGAGGAGGATGACTGAGAAGGCCACGATCTCCACAGGCTCGGCCTGTGGCAGCCTCTGCAGCTTGAGCAGCAACCTCTCACCCACCCAGCGCATCTCCTGCACGAAGTCAGTGGCTGCCATGCTGGGCGAGGCTCCTGCCAGGGCTCCTGCCGGGGCTCCTGCCGGGCTGTGCTGAACAGAGAGAGGACCTGAGTCCCCACGGTGCTGGCTCCAGAGAATCCACCCTCTCGTTTACCTGCACCTGCAGAACGAGTTTGTCAGGTCTCACCCATCACACCCTGGTGGCTCAGGAGGGAGGCAGGGCACCCATGGGGCCCCTCTGCTCAGTCGTGCCCCCAGCCACCCCCAGCTGGCACTGCTCAGGGTGAGGGAAGCTGGCGATCACAGGGAGCCTGAGGCTCTGCTGGGGAGCTGCTCAGGAGAGCTGGACACGGGAGGGGTCTGCCAGCCTGCCAACTGGCCAGTGTTTCTGTAAGTTGGGGTGACTTCCGTCTTACATTCCTTTGTCTCAGGCACCAATCTCAGGTTTTGCAGGGTGGCTTGGACTGGCACGACTCCCCTGGTGGCCCCTGGGTCATTCAGAACTTGGGTTCCTTCCCCGGGCTCCCCGCAGGGAGAGTGGGCTTCAGGATTTTGGCCTGGTGCTCTTGCTTTTTGCCATATGTGGGGGCAGAAGGATCTGGGTTTCCTAAGAGCAGGCTCTGGGGGTTTCTGGCCAGGCTCAGAGGTAGGTCAGAGCTGACTGGGGGAGGTAGTCTGAGCCCCCCACCTCTCCCATCTGCCCAATTTCTTTTTTAATTCTCACTGGAGGATACTTTCTCATTGCTTTTCAGGGGAGGGGGGAGAGAAGCATCGATGTGAGAGAGACACATTGATTGGTTGCCTCCCGCTCAAGTGCCAACCGGGGCCGGAGATTGAGCCTGCAACCGAGGTGCGTGCCCTTGGTCAGAATTGAACCCAGGACCCTTCAGTCTGCAGGCCGATGCTCTAACCACTGAGCAAAACTGGCTAGGGCCCATCTGCCCAATTTCTTTACTCATATGGCATTCTCCTGTGAGGAGGAAGAGATGGCACTGTCCCAAGGGGTCCTCTTCAGAATGGGATCAGGGCCAATCTAGCCAGCCCCTCCCTCCCCTGTTGGCTAGGGCCTGCTCCTCTGAGCTGACCAGGAGTGTCCCCTCTGTTCTCACACAGGCCTCAGGTGTGTGGCAGCTCCGCTCTCCCGGCCCCATGACTGAGAGCCTTTTCCGGCCTGGGAGGCCCTGGGCCAGGCCAGGTCTGAGTCGGGCGTGCTGTGTCGCAGATCTTCCTTCCCTCCGCCTCACCTGCAGCCACAGGGAGCCAGGGCCTCTTTAGACAGGGACCAGGACAGCCTTGTGCCAACCCAGCCTGAACCTGTTCTCCAGGGCAGCTCTCATCCAAGGGAGGCTAACAGGTGGCCAGGGGCTTGTGCCAGACCTTAGGCTCTAGTTACTGCCGCCTCGCGCTGGTGTCAGCCAGGCGGTTCTCCCGAGGTGGCTGTGGTCTGTGAAGCTGGCCACTCCTGGGGGTGCCCCAGCACAGCTGCCCTCAACCCTGTGGCTGCTCCCGCCTCCCTGTGCTGTGCAGCCTTCCTCGAGTCCCTCTGGGGGAGGCGGGAGCCCCACCCGCTACCACAGTTCCTTCTTGGGGCTGCTTGGACCTGTAGAAGGTGGGGTCTCATACTGTGGTCACTTAGGACACCTCTGCCCCTTGCTGCCTCATTTCTTCAGACCTTCAGGGCAGCTGGCCTGTGCCTCCTGCATCTGCTCCTCCGCGAGGTCACTTCTCTAGCGGTTTTGCCAGCTGCCCACAGTGGAGCATTGTGTATACCGTCCAGCAGGTTGGATTTGGAGCTGCTCCCCTTCCTGCGTCGGGCACTGGATGAGTCTCCTGATCTCTGAGTCTCTCTCATGTTAGGTGAAGATGAGAGGCCTGTGTTTCGAAGCTGTGAGGTGGACTGGCCCCCTGGCAGCACAGAGCCTGGCACAGGGTGGTGCCCAGCACATGGCATTCCCCCTTCGTGGGGTCTGGCCAGTACAAGAGAGTTGAGGTAGCCTCTGCGGGTAGTCACACCTCCCTGTGCACTGTTGACCCCCTCAAACACCTCAGGGGAGTTTCATCTGCATCCTTCACCCCACAATGTTTGCGGCGTGTAAGGTGAAGGAAGGGGCACGCTGGAGATGGGAGCTGTTTTTAAGTGATGCTGGGGGTAGCAGGCAGTGATGACTCCATGGAAAATTACCTGGTTTCCTGTCAAAAGTGGGAGATCCTCCTTCCTTCTCTCATACCCCACTCCAGGGTCAGCATGTTTCCGCAAATAGAGATCGGGACCCAATTTTCAAATGTGCTAAGGCTTAGACTCCTAGAATGCCACAGGTCACTCCTGCTTCCTTTTTTTTACAAATGGGGAAACTGAGGCTTGAGAGAGGAAGTGACTTCTCCGAGATCACACAGCAGGACAGGTCTAGCCAGTCCTCCCCTGCTGCCCCACGCTGCCTCTCAGTGGAGGCCTGTCCTGGGCAGCCTACTCTGACCAGCAAGATAAGTCTGCCCGGGAGCAGCTCACCGAGTGCACTTCCCATGCAGCGGGCTCAGCTTAGTGACCCGGGTCCCCGGAGCCCATTAGAAGCCTTTGGAAGCCGGTAGGCTCTACAAGAGCAGCCCTAGCCCAACCCTGGGAGCCCGGGACACTGCTTTTATTAGGCATGGCACTCGCCAGGGCAAGGCCTCACCTGTTCTGTGAGAACCACCAAAGGGACAGATCTTGTGTGTCTTTCTGTCTCACCACATTCCTTCTAGAGCATAGGGCCTCTCTCCTGTGGTCACACTAAACAGACTTCCACTGACCAGTGGAGCAGCACCCTCCCTTGTCCTGAGGCCTGTGGGCACCGCTGCTCTGCTCCTGGGGGAGTGCACAGGGTTGAGGCGCAGGGCTGCTTCTCTCTCTCTCTCTTCATCTACACTTGGTTTGACTCTTTTAGCCAGATTGGCCCAGTGCCTGCATTGCCTAATGTATCCATCAGAGAGGAGACGGTCATTAGAAGAGGCGGACAGAGGGCAAGGGGAGCTTTTCACTTGCGCTCCCAGCCCAAAGACCCAGGAGGGCAGCAGAGGGGCGTGGCCGCTGAAGCGGGAGGAGGAGGGCTGCCCTGTGTGGGGCTGAGGCAGAAGCCCTGTGCTGTGCAGGAGAGGCGGGGCTTGTTCATCAGGAGCTTCAGCTCTAAAGCCAGCCATCCTCCAGGGATTTATGATATCCGAACGCTGCAGACTGGCCCAGGGGACCCGTGCCCCACTCTGGGAAGGCTGTTGGTCCACACCAGCAGCAGGCCTTGGACGTGGATGACGTCAGGCCTTTGCACCCAGGGCCCCTGGAGACCCGAGTTAGCCAGCCTCGCCCAGTCCAGGGCTGCTGCTCCCTGGATCCCATCTGCGCCAGGAGCAGGAGTGGAGCTGTGGGATGCTGCCCTTCTGCCCCAAAGATTGGAGAGGAGTCCTTGAGGCTTTCCAGTTGAGGCTTTGTCATTTCCAGCATGGCCTTGAGCAGGAGCCTAAGTGGGGACCAGAGGGGAGTTGGAGGGACCTCTTTTTTCCTAAGAGGGAGGAGGCACATTCTAGCAGGTCTCAGGCAGGCTTCCCAGTGGGCTATTTAAAGCCAAGCCAAGAGGGTGCCTGACGCCTGGTGCCCAATATAGCCAGCAGCCATCAGGTGACCATGTGCTTGTGCCGGCTGTTGCTCTGCAGGGTCCCCTGAGTTTTTCCAGCTGTGGCCTAGGGAAATGGGTGCTCAGGGGCTGGCTGCCTCTCTTCCCTGGTAACTTCCCAGGTTGGCAGTAGGGGGGCAGAGAAGTCTAGTTGGGGCTACTGAGAATTCTCTATTTTTCTGGACTTTCAGCCTCAGGTCCACCAAACTCCTTCCAAAACTACCTCCTGCCTATGAACCAGGGAAACCAGAGTTCCTCCCAGCCCCATGCATGGTAGTGTCAATTGGAAGCAGCCAGAGCCTTGTGGTGGCTTTTCCCGGCTGGCCACAGGAAGGGAGAGCAGCCCCGGCTGCCTGCCGGGCCCTTCTTGGAGCCTTCCCAGGGTGCTCCCCACTGGAGGGGCAGCCAGTGGAGGGGGGAGGTCAGCAGGGCAGAGAGGAAGGCTGGTCAAGCTGGCCGGACTAGGAAGCATTCCTCTGTGTGTCATCTAAACAGAGAGCCTTGCAACAGAGCGTTCAGGCATCCTGCAAGCCAGACACCTGCCACTCAGGACTGGAGCTTCCCTGTTTCCTCCTTGCAAAATTGATACTCCCAACTCCCCAGGGGAAGCAGGCGGGCGTGTTTGTGACTGATAAGTACAGCAGTTGATGGCTCAGCTCCCCCCCCCCCCCCCTTGCTCTGCCAATGTTATTTTATCAGGATGGTTTTCCAGCCACTCTTACTCCCAGGGCATTGTCTTGTTTGAAAAACAGCCTGAATGAGTGATAACCTGAATATGTGGGAGATTTGTGGGGCCCTGAGGCCTGGCCAGCAAGGCAGAGGTGCCCACTGTGTGCTGTGCAGAGCCGTCCAGAACACCCATTTTCGCCTGGGCTCCAACTTGCAGTGGGAAGTAGATACTTGAGCACTGGGCAGCCCCTGCTTCCCCAGCCCTGTAGCCTTTCAGGAGTGGAGGAGGCACTTCCTGCAGCTAGTGATTGTTCCCAAAGCCCCAGAAGCTGGGCATCACCCTCTGTCCCAGCTCAGGGACTGTGTTTGGGACCCCTGTGCCTGCCTGCCTGCCTGCCTGGGCATCTTGGGGATAAGAACCAGCAGGGGTAGTCCTGGGCTTACCACCGTGCCCCTCCCTCACCCGCGTTACCGGCTGCCTCTAACACAGCGCAGCGTCTGTCCCTTCTCTCCACTGTGTGCCGCCCATCGCTGTAGGACCTGTAGTCTCCCCAGCCACCAGCCCAGGCCAAATCCCACAGCCTCTGCCCAGCCAGAAACACGGCTGACCCTTGGTTTCCACTTTGCCGTAGACCGTTGCTTTTCTAAGTAGATACTAGCTTGTTTGCTTTGGGGAAGGCACCAGGGGGCCGGGAGGAAGGCTTTAACCCTGGCTTGAGGACAGGGAAGCTGGAATCAGCCAGCCTTGGCTCATGGGGCCCTGCCCAGGAGGCCACCCTCCATGCTGCCTGGAGGACCGTGTTGGGGTGAGCCTTACAGTGGCACAGCAGAGGACCACATACCTAGGCCGACCCCCAACCAGCCTCAGTCACACTGTCCTCACCAGATTCTCCCCACCTGACCCTAGGGTTAGAGTCTGGCCCTCTCAATTCTGGTGCAGCATTTAGGGAAATTTAGGAGCTCATGAGGATCTAAATGGGCCCAGGGAGGAGCACCTGAGCGGAGCCCTGAGCTGAGAACACCTGGCAGTGAGTGGTCCAAGCTCCGCATGAGAGGTGGTAGCTGTTGCTCTTGTCTGGGACACAGATAGGTAGAGCTGCCATGGGGACCACCACATCCTGGGCATAAGGAACGGCTGGGCAGACCTTGGCCTGAGCCCCCTGGACGGGGGTGGGGGTGGAGAGAGGTGGGGGGAAGCAGGCCAGGGAGGGCTGTGCCTTGTTCCTGGGAAAAAGGAGGCTCAGTGGGCAGGCCGTGTTTCTCTCCTGAGCCGGGACAGCCAAATCCCTCGTTTAAGCCCCCTGAATGGAAAAAGCTCAAACTAATTTGCAGAGTAAGCAGCACCCTGGCTCCTCTGCCCGCTCAGCAAGCAGGGAGGAAACCACCCTCAAAGAGGCAGCAGCCTCGGCCCATGTCCCCCAGTGCTGGGTCCCAGCAAAGCAGGGAGAGCCCAGGTTCGAACAGGAGGCCATCTGGAGACTGTGACCAAGTGTCCCCCCCCCATGGTAAATTGTGGCCCTCCACCCTTGGGGTGGGGGACCCTTTCTGCTCTGTTCCCTTCATCCCCCCTCATCTGTGGCCACTCACCTGGGAGCTCAGGTGTTGGAGCCGGGGCACAACTGCAGGTGCTGGGGAGCCTGGCAGCCTCAGCTGCCCTTTTCTCCTGGGGTCTGTCCTCGGCCTACTGCCACCTCTCCCTTCTCAGGCGCCTCTTTGGTGACCCAGTGCTACTCCCTGGATGCCTCTCCCCCTGCCAGCAAGGGAGCCGCTGTGCTCGGTGCTGACAGCCAGCTGCTATCTGGGCTTCAGCTTTTTTGTTGCTGGTTGTCCAGGAGATCCAAGTGTCAGATTACACGGAGCGGCCACTGCCGGGGCAGAGCCAGTGCCACAGGCACGCAGTCCTGCCGAGAACTTGTCCTGCCCAGGAGGTCCGAGGAGTGGGCCCGCGCCCTCCCTAGTTCCTCCTCTTCCTCTCCCTCCTGGTGGGTGTGTGCTAAGCCACGTGGGCTGGGCCTGGCCGCGAGCTGATGAAAGAGGAGGTCGGTTCTCTGCTCCCTGGCAAAGCGGACCCCAGGGAGGTTCCCTCTGAGGTGTGGAGTGGGGAGGGAGGGAGGCCCACAGCTCGCCCAGTTCCTTGGCTCCTGCCCTACTCTTAGGAGGGCCTTTGGCCCACATCCCCCACCACCCCAACCAGCACCTCAGGCAACTCCCTGGCTGGTCCCTCCCTCTGGCCTCTCTAGGGAAAGAAAGTAAATAGTGGGGGGGAGGTGCCAGACCACCCAAGAAGCCGGCCCCCGGGGAGGTAGTCTGGGGAAGAACTTGGGAGTCCCAGTGACGTGGGGCAGCCCGTGCTTGGCCTCCTTGCTGGGAATGGGCGTCATGTTCCTCTGGCTGGGAGGAAGGAGGACCCTGCTGGCCTCCTTGCCAAAGAGTGTGTGCTGGGCCATCGCTGCACTCTTGTCCCTGCTGTCAGGGGCAGGCTCCAGAGCCCAGGCTGGGCCCTTTGACATTTGGCCAGTTGTGCCACCCCAGCTGACCAGACTGTGCCTGGAACAGGACAGGAGCCGACCCCAGCCGGCATCTTTGAGCTGTCAATGGAGCTCTTTGAGTGTGAGCACAAAACCCCAGTGAGTCGGCTTGGGGGAGGGGGAGGGTAAGGAAGCCAACCTTGTGGCCACACCACTTGGATGCCAGAGCCTCCCATAGGCGAAACAGGCAGCCACTGTGCAGAGGTACAGACCAAGGCGACAGAACATGTTACACATTCGTTTTAGGAGCGATGGCAACATCGCCCTCTGGTGGCCGTGGTGGCCTCCTCGCTGTCTCCTGCGGTTCAGAGGCATTCTTCACTCAGCCAAACAAGCAGCCAGCCCCGGCTTCCTAGGGGCTGGGTAACTATCAGCTCCTGTTCCTGGAGGCTGCTCCTCAGGGTCTCAGCTGCTTAAAGGGTTTCTTGCACTAGTTATTTTTGTCCCTGGGGTGTGGCACCCGGACAGCTCTGCTCCCACCTCCCCACCACCACATTCTTGTGACTAGACTGGCCATTTGTAAGGGATTTGATAGAGCTGTGGCCCCTCCCGGGGCCTCTGCACCTGTCCCACGGAGCGAATGTGCCCCCAGCCTGGGGAGTCATAGTAGAGACAGCTGGAAGCTGGCACCCAGGGGTCTGTGATGGTGGAAGGTGAGGTGAGGATTCACAGTGACTAGCAGACAGTGCCAGCTCAGAGCAGTCTGCTTCCTGCTCTCAGGCAGTCCCCTGGCCCAGACTGTGTACACTGGGCCAGGCAGAGGCTCCTTGGGGACAACAAGGAAGAGTCACTGAGAGACAGAAGCAGAGCTGAGTGCTGAGGCCAGGGCAGGGCCACCTTCTGCTGTTCCCTCCCTCTCCCAGTCCCAGAAAAGTTAATAATAGTAGTAAGAGTCCTTGCTGGACTGCAAACACTGTGGGACTGCAAACGCTGTGGGACGGGCTTAGGAGCGTCATCTCCTCGGCCCTGACACAGCCCTGGGGGCTAGTGCTCTTCCTGCACCTTCTACAGCCAGTGTGCTTTGGCTTGGAGAGGGGAGATGCATTCCCCAGGGTGCAGCCTCAGCAGCAGAGCCCGTGCTCCTCCCAGGGCTCCCCACTGCCAGGGGACCGGGGGGGGGGGGGGGGGGGGGGCGGGTCCCAGAGGAGTGCATAAACCATAGAGAGAGAGGCAAGACAGAATCAGGGTCACCCTGGCTCCTCTGGGTTCCCTGTGCTGCGTGACCTTGGGAAAGCGCCTTCACCTTGTGTCCTCAGCTGTAAAGTGGCAATCAGGACACCTGTGCGGCTCCTGGGTGAGGAGTCCGTGATGCTTAGCACAGTGCTGGACACGTAGCAGTGCTCAGCCCGAACTTAGGGACTGCCGGGTCCCTCACCCCGTGTCTCTGCCACACTGCCTGCCTCAGGTGCCGCCATGCCGCCATTGCCAAGTACTTCAGGGATGTGCCCCCTGCCTGCACCAAGGGCTGCGACCACTGCCAGAACCCTGCAGCTGTGCGGAGGCAGCTGGACACCTTGGAGCACAGCAGCAGCTGGAGCAAGACCTGCATCGGGCCCTGCCAGGGCAATAGCTTCGACCCTGAGCTGTATGAGGGAGGCCGCAGGGGCTACAGGGGCTTCAGCAGGTGAGGGACCGTGAAGCCAGGGGCCTCCACCCTCTGAAAATAGTCCGGCATTCTCTCCCTCGGGCCAAGGCCAGGCCAGAGACAACACCATGCCACAGCCCATCCCCCTGTACCATGGGCCATGCTGGGGCTGGGACCTCAGTGCTGCCTCAGCTGCCTGGGCATCAGGGACATCACTGCCTCTCCTGAGGTGTGGGGGGAGGGCTGCTCATGCCCAGCCTGCCCCCTAGGTACGACGAAGGTTCTGGAGGCAGCGGGGACGAGGGCAGAGATGAGACCCACAAACGGGAATGGAACCTCTTCTACCAGAAGCAGATGAGTCTGCGCAAGGTGAAGGGGGTTGCTCTGTGGGGTCCTGGGTGCCTCCCGCTCACACCCTCTCGAGCCCTTACCCGGGGCTGACCTGGGTGCGGTCCTGCAGTGGGCAGGGTGCCTGACAGCCCTTCCTGTTGTCTTCCAGGGCAAAGACCCGAAAATAGAAAAATTTGTACCCCCAGGTCAGTACAGAACTGTCCCCAGGGGCTTGTGGGCTGTTTCCTGGGTGCGGATGGAGGATGCCTCCTTGAGGGGCTGGGGACTCCAGAGATCAAAAGGCAGAGTGGAGAGCCTACCTCCTTTCCACCCAGATGAGGACTGTCCCCTGAAAGAGGCTTCTAGCAGGAAGATCCCCAGACTCACTGTGAAGGTAAGAGGTGGCAGCTCCTCACGCCTGCCCCCCAACCTTAAGGCTTGTGTGACCAACTTCTCTCCCCCGTGCAGGCCCGTGAGCACTGCCTGCGGCTTCTGGAGGAGGCTCTGAGCAGTAACTGCCAGGCCGCAGGTACCACTGACAGGTGAGTTTCCCAGGCCATGGGGGCCGGGAGGGCCCTCCAGTCCTGTTCCTGTGGAAACTCCAGGAACCCTGTGCCCCCTGGCTTGTTTGGGAGCGCCTTCCCCTGTATCCAAGGCATTCCTACCAGGCTCTGAACCATCTCCAGGGTCCCCAAGGAGAATCCAACAGGAGCTCACCAGGGAGAGGGCTCAGGCCTGCCTGACACCTCCCACTCCCTCCCTCAGACCTGACCTCCAGGCCAAGGCTGTGGAGCTGGAACATGAGATGTTCCGAACTGCCAAGGCGGCCAACCTGTACAAGGCCAGTGTACTGAAGAAGGTGCGCCCGGGCAGGGGTGGGTGGAGAGTGCTCACAGTTAGGGTGGGAGAGGCAGCCCCTCCTCACTCCCAGGCTGGCTGCCTACCCTCTGGTCGGGACAACCCAGAATCCCCCCCTTACCCAAGAAACATTTATCTGGGGGGAGCCCACTTCCCTTCTTTGCAAGCTGGAGGTATTTGTAGCCAGGCCCACGAGGACTGGACCCTGTCCAGTTGCCTGCAGCCGTGAGCCACAGAAGCCCACGGTGGAAAGCCTGGGTGGGGGGCTGCCAGGAGCTAGTGGGTGCCATGGCATGCCTGCCCATCCTGCCCCAGGTGGCTGAGATTCACAGAGCCTCCAAGGACGGGCAGCTCTACCACATGGCAGGCGGTGCCAAGAGCTTCAGTACCCAGGCTGAGTCCCGAGAGCACACCGAGCACGACATCCTGCCAGCCTCCCAGGTGTACTCGGTGAGCAGGGTCCGGGCGTCCACCCCAAGTGTGGGTCTGGGAAACGCACCCTCTGCCCTCAGCTAGGGCACAGCACCTTGCCCCCGCGGCATCACTGTCCTGGCAGCTGCATCTGCCAACTGTGTCTCCAGCCCCCCAGCTCTTCTCTCCTCAGCCTGACTCCCCAGGGGTGTGGTGCCCAGCTTTTCCCTCCCCCACCCCTCATATCCCCACTAGCATGGCCATACCTGGATCAGCCCATGATTGCCCTCAGGGGGCCTGGTGGTCAGAACCCTCTCTCCTCCTCACAGTTCAAACCCAAGCGGATGGGAGCTGGTTTCCCCAAGGGCTCCAGCACATTCCAGACGGCCACAGAGCTGATGGAGAAAATACAGGCCAAGGAGCAAGTCCCCCAGCCTGTGCAGAGAAGCGAGCAGGAGCCCCCCAGCCAGCCATGTGGCCTCCGGGATGAGGAAAGCTGTGAGCCCATCCCTGGGCCCAGAGGAGAGACCCTTGGAAGTGCTCACTGTGGGGGGCCCTCCCCTGAGAAGAAGGCAACAGGCCCCTCGAGGGGCAGTCCCACTGCCAAGGCCCGGGCCAACAAGAGGCAGCAGCTCCTTGCTGCCGCGGCCCGCAGGGATTCTCAGAACATCGCTCGCTTCTTCCGCCAAAGGGCCGAGAGCCCACCTCCACTTGCTTCAGCCCCAGGGGCTGAAGGTGCCAGCCCTTCCGGTGATGGGCTACAGGGACCCCCGGCTGTAGCCCCAGAGAAGTGCCCAAGGGAGGATGATGGAGCCCCGGGACAGGTGGCTCTCCTGCCCCAGGCTAAGTCGTGCGCCAGGGAGGGGCTCAGGTAAGGGCACTGGTAGTCCTGGAATCCTCTGGAAACCCCTCTGCTAACTGGGCCTCTGTAGCCCAGGCCCTTATTGCAGTGGGCTCTGCGGGGCTGCCTGGGCTGAGGGCACAGCTAATACCTGGAGTTCTGACGCCTGCTCTCTCCTTGGCCAGTGTCTGTCCACTCAGAGACCCAGGGCCCCCTAAAGCCCGGCTCATCCCCACAGAGGAGACACCGAGGGGCAAGCGGCCCAGACCCCAGCAGGTACTGACAGGGCCACAGCAGGAGGGAGGAGATTCATGGACCAGGCCCGCATCTGCTCCGCTCTGGGTTAGGGGCTTGGGGAAAATCGGGTCTTCCCATATCCCAGGGGCAGGTGGGCTGGGCTGGGCTGGAGGGAGCCAGCAGGTGCTGTGGCCCAGTCTTCCAGAAGGGGAGGGGACAGTGACAGGGATCCCAAGAGTGACCCTCTGCTATTGCCCTGCCCAGGAGAACTCAGAGAGCCAGGCTCCCAAGAGGCCTCGCCCCTCTGTTGATGCCTCCGTTTTAGCTGAGGCCAAGGACAACATCTTGGCCGGTGATCAGGGCACCATGAACCACACAGCCCAAGGCTCCTGCCAGTTCCCAGCTCCTGGCATCTCCCTGAAGGTGGCTGCGAACATTGTGGTCCAGTGCCTGACCCCTTTCTACAAAGAGGGCAGGTTTGCATCCAAGGTAGGCTAGGTGGTGGGCTCCGCCCTCCCCTGGGCTACGTGGCACAGTGCAGGGAGGGCAGGGAGCGTGAGCCCCAGGGAAGCGGGCCAGCCCTGAGGCCAGCCGCCTCTCCCTCAGTCTGTGTTGCCCTTTGGTCACGGCTGTGGGTTGCTCAGGGGGCAGAGCAAGGTTCTGTACCTCCGCTTCTCTTCACCCTCTGCCTCCAGGACCTGTTTAAAGCCTTCGCCCGCCACCTCTCACACTTGCTAGCTCAGAAGCCCTCTCCTGGCAGGAGCGGTGAGTGCCTGCATTGCCAGGCCAGGAGGCACTGGGGGGGTTCTGGGGGAGAAGGCCAGCCCTCACATTCCCCCACCCTGAATCTGTAGTGAAGGAAGAGGCCCAGAACCTCATCAAGCAGTTTTTCCATGGCCGGGCCCGGTGCGAGAGCGAAGCTGACTGGCACAGCCTGTGTGACCCACAGAAATGACCAACTGCTGCCCAGCGGGGCCAGTGTCCTCCCCAGACTCTACCATTGGCCAGCCTGGGCCTGACTCAGGAACAGGGAAGGTGGACGCCAGGGGCATCTCTTTTCTCAGGGTCCTTCCCTCTCCCCACCATTGCCTTGCTGTGGAGATGGCCCCAGACACCTCCCAAATCAAGGTCAGAGGCCAGAAGTCAGCCTGTCTTTCTGTCTTCTTGCAAGGCCCAAGGCCCTCTTTCTTCCAGCCTCTCCTGGCTCTTGTGGCTGGGTTTTCTGAGGGGGTCCCCAGATTAGAAGGGCGTGGCTAGAGCAGCTGCTGCCAGGGGAACAGGAAGAAGAAACGGTCCCTCCACCTCTTGTACTTAAGTTGTAAGCCAGGGGCAAGGCCCACCTGCGCACGGCGTTGGGACACCCTTGGGGGGCCCTGTTGGCCAGGTGCAGAGCTCCCGCTTGGCTCGGGTCCGCAAGGCCAGGCTGGGCCGAGATGGCTACCAAAGGAATAAAGTCCTATTTATTCTCAGACGCTCACATAGCCTTTTTCTCACACGAGTTTTATTTCCGCGGCAGCTGTTTCTCCCAGGTCTGGGTTCATGCTGATGAGCCGGGGCCAGGTGGGCATCTCCCCCAGACTGAGCAACATCAGATGCCCAAGCCGAGTTCCTACAGCCCCTCACATGCCCCGGAGAGAGTCTCGTGACTCTCCCTGGTGATATCACTATAGCAGCCCCTCCCTCATGGCCACCATATGGGCCAGCTGGGCCATGCTGGGCAGGTTCCAGAACAGCCAAGCCATGAAGTCCAATCCAGAGTGACCTGACAGCACCCAAGGGAGACCATCGGATGAGATTTGACCCAGGGAGGGGCCCTTTCCTCCTCACTTCCCCCCTTGGGTGAGACCAGCCACTAGATGGAAGTGGCACCGTGGTCCAGCAGGAAGATGATGGTGTGCTTCAGCTCCTGGGCCTGCGGGGCATGGACATGTGAGGACAGGGCTCCCCAGCCAGTCCCCACGTCTGCCCCCACCCACACTGCACCTGAGCAGTGGGCATCAGCCTGGGCCAACTCCGGGCATGCCAGCCCCAGGTGAGGCACTTGCCAGCTTCCCAGGCTGGTCAGAGGCCCTGGCCACTCACCTGCGGCAGCTCAAACCAGATGGTCTGGGGGTGGTCAGCAGAGCCATAATTGAGTTCCAGGCCAGGGGGCCCCCCTTCATCCAGGGGGCTCAGCAGATGGAGCCGATGCAGGTCTCTCAGGGCGATGGAGCAGCATGGTGTCTGGGGGCAGCGGAGACACAGAACTTGCTTCCTCTCAAGTGGCAGGAGAGGAATGCCAAGGGGTACACTGGGTCAGGAGCCTGGCCCACCTGGGAACTGGGGTCCATGAGGATGAGGTGCTGGCGGTTCAGTCCCAGGAGGCTGGGTCGGGGCATGGTCAAGTCGCTGACACGCAGCACCACATAGACAGTGTAACCAAAGAGGGGCAGCTGGCTCACAGTCTCTGGGGGTGGAGGGTGGGGGGGAAGATGGGAGCTCTGGCCACTGGGGCCCTGGGACCTGCCCTAGTTGGCCCCCAGGTCAGGTGAGAGGGACAGGAAAGGTGGAGAAGCTTTCTCAGCCCCGCCAAGCTCCCCCCTTCCCTCCTGGGCCGCCTCCCTCCTCCCCCGTCCCCAGCAGCCCCCTTGCCCCAGACCCACCGATGAAGCTGATCTGTGCTTCCTGGGAGCTGCACCCTCGAAGCTGCCTCAGCTCCTGGTCCACCAGGCTCCTCATGGTGGCCACGTTTACCTGATTTTGCAGCGGCCTCGGCAAGTAAGTCAACAGATCGTGCCTAGGACACAGCTGGTCGGTCAAGGCTGGGCATACAGCCAGTGCTAAGTAAATGAACCAGTAACTGCCATGGGTGAGACTGAGGATCCAGACACAAAAATGAGGCATCCATGCCCTTGGGCTTGGGGTGAGGAGGGCAGGGGTACACTGCCTCCACTGTTCCAGGCCCACCTGGTCAGGGCCAAGGAGAGTCCAGGTGAATGGCCTTGGCCTTGGATTGTGGGCTGAAGGAGAGGCCCTTGGGGTGGATGCTGAGGTGGACCTCAGCACAGGAGGGACAAGAGAAGTGACAAGGGGTTGGCGAGGCCGTGCTCACACTCACTCTGAGGGGGGCTCCTCGTGGGCCCTGCTGATGTGCTGCAGGGCAGCCAGCATAGCAACTTGGGCATCTGCCTGGGCGCTGATCAACAGCTTCCCCTGCAGGTAGTCCCGCCGCACCTGAGGGCAGAGCAGTGAGGGGCTACTGTGCCCTAAAGCCCCGCCAGTTCCTGCCACCATCCCCCCTCCTTGTGGGGGAGGGAGGCTTGGAGGTCCCCCGCCCAGGCAGTGCAGCAGCCCAGGGCCAGGTGGGGCTGACCTGGCTGTAATGGGTGCTGATGTAGGTGGGGTTATCGAAGTGCAGCCGGGTGTCCCAGCTGAGCCGCCGGCTGTGCAGGCTAACATCCGGGTCCACGGCCACGTTGTTGAGGTACTCGTGGGGCCTCAGGGGCCGCACCAGCTGGCCTGCAAGGGAGCCCAGGTCTGCAGACCGCCCTGCCAGCCCCAGCATGGGAACTGCCTCACCCATGGGCACAAGAGTGGCCCCAGCGGGTGAGCCACCGACTCCCGCCTGGCGCCCTCCCACCGGCGAGGTGGCTCACCTTCCCCTTGGATGACAAACAGGGCGAATTCCTGCATCTCCTCAGGGTCTGTGATGCCCATCTTCCAGCACAGCTCCTCCAGCACCTCTGCTACCACCTGGGCATGGGGACAGTGCCATGACGGGGTGCCAGGGGCCCAGAACTGGTGCCCACAGCTTCCCTGCCTCCTGCAGCCCCTCTCTGGTGGCCCTGAGCTCACGGTGAAAGTCCCGATGTTGGTCTTGTAACCCACGCCTCCGGGCAGGTGGATCAGAAGCAGGCGCACCTTTTTCCCTTCCTGCCGAGGATGTGGCAGGGTCAGTCCACCATAGGTGAAGGCCCCAGCTCTCACCCCCCTCCAAGGGAGACCCAGATGCCCAGCCGCCTGCACCCCCAGTACCAGGAAGGCCTTCATTTCACCCGGGGATGGCAGTCGCCGGCGCCCCCCGTATTTGACTGTGAGCTGGAGGTGCTCCTGGCTGCTCTGGGCCAGCTCTGCGGAGAGGAGCCGGCCTGGGGGTCACAAACATCTCCAAACCCCTCCCCAAGCAGCCGACACCCTAGCCCGGAAGCCCCTCCCATAGGCACCTTGAGTCCTGCCCGAATCCTGCAGAAACTTGGTCACGTAGGGCATCAGCGTGGTTGACGGGGGGAAGAGGCCGGCGAGGAGGCTAAGGAAGCTCCAGCCTCGAGCACAGAGTTCTCTGCGGGACAGAGCCCGGGCTCGGGCTGCGGGACCTCAGCAGCCAGCCGCCTGCCCGCCCCCCCTCCCCAGCAGCCCCCACACTCACGGCTGAGGATGTCCTGTGACCTGCTTGACGACCTGGCAGTAAATCTCATCCCGGAGGTTCTCTTTCTCCCTGAATAGCTGTGGGGACAGAAAGGGCAGGTGGACACGGGAGGGGCATCGGGGGGCAGGTAGAGTATGGTAGGGATGGCGTGGGATTTGAAGTCAGGGGGACAGAAATCCTGCTAAAGGCTGGAGGCCGGGGGCCAAGTCAAGGTGACAGTCCCATGGTCATCTCTCTGTCTCAGCTTAACAGCATCCGCACAACTGGTCACTCGAAGTCACTGTCCTCACCTGCTTCCTGGCCATGCTCGGCCTGTCCTCCGCCTTCTCTGGTCCCTCTTAGTCACCTCTGCTGACTCTCCTTACCTGCTTGACCTCTGTCTGTACTCACTCCCTGATTTTCTTAACTGCCTGCATCTGCTGATGACCCAGTGCCTGCTTGCAGCCCAGACTTCTCCCTTGAACCGCAGGCCCTCCCCTCGGAGCCCTGTGTCTTCAGACCCCGCATGTCCGAAATTCCTCCAGCAGCCCAGACCCGCTCCTCCCTCAGGCTTCCTTATCAAACACAATCATTGCTCTGGCCAAGGCCTGTGGCATCCGGGCTCCTCTCTCATGTCTGACACGCATTTCTTTCCCCAGAACCCGCTTCTCTGAGTCTTCTGCTCTCTGCTGCCACCTCTCGGACCCCAGCACCACCTCTCACCTGGGATCATTGCAATAACCTCCTTTGCCCTTAGGCTCCCAGGATAGCAAGCAACAGCTACAGTGGCCCCGGCAAACATAAGCCACATCTCTCTTCAAAACCCTCCAGTGGTTTTTCTATATCTCTTGAAAAAAATCAAAGTCCTGACCATGACCTGCAAGGCCTGCAGTGACCGGGATCCACTGTCCCTCCTGGGCCCTATCCTCTGCTCTCCTCTAGCTCACTGGGCTCCGGCCACGCTGGCCTTGCTTGTGCTGAGGCTCACCCTCTCATGAGGATTGTCACCTCTGCCCCTCTCTCTGTCAATGCACACATACCTCACTCCCTGGCTTCCTTCAGATCTCTGCTCGGGTATCACCTTGTCGCCAAGCCTGCACTGTCGCAGCCCCTTCCCCTGCCTTCCCCACAGCATTTTTCACGCCCTGACACACTGCCCCTGGTTCACTGACTGTCTCACCCTACTAGGGTGTAAGCTCTGCCGGGACTTAGCCTGCTTGGCTCACTGCCATGCCCACCAGCATATAGTTGGTGCTCAATGAATACTTGTGTGTGATTCAAATGAATAGTGAAAAAGGGAAGGAGGATCCTGTTCAGGCCCACGCAGGAGGTCAAGAATTCATCCTCAGGCTCCCAGTGTCTCCCCAGCTTCTAGCACACATAGCTCTGCTTACCTTCAGCAGCTCATAGAGGAGATCCATTTCATCCTTGCCCCGGGGCTTAGGCTGGTCCCCCATAAATTGCATCAGAACTGCAGACAGAATGAGAAACATGGGGAGCTGGGCTGGGGGCCTGGCCCTGGCTCACACTGTCCCCATACAGGGCTTTCCCTGGCCATCTGATGCCTTGCTCTCAAAATGTGTGTGAGTCAGGTAGAGCGGCAGGCTCAGCTTTACCGATGAGGAAGCAAGGCTCAGAGGCATTCGGTGGGTATCCACAGCCCCACGTGGTGCACGCACCAGAGGGACAGGATGCCTAGGTCCAAGGCACCGCAGACATGGGGACCCAGGCTAGCCACTCACTCTGGAAGCTCTCCACAGCCTGCCTGTTCATGTCCTCATCAGCGAAGTCGATGAGGGACTCCTGGATGGGAACCTGTAGCCAAAGAGGCCAGGCTGTGGGTCTGGGGTCCGTGGGGCCCAGAGGCAGGTCCATTGGCCCGACTCCTCCCCGCCTGTCTGCCTACCTTGGTGTACTGCACCAGGCTGGCCATGGCCTTCCCCTGAGCGCCTCCACCTGCCTGGGCCAGCCTGAGGGGGCAGAGGGGAGCACAGCCCTGCTTGCTCAGCCCTTCCGCCCCATCCCAGGCTGTGGCCTGGTGGCCCTGAGCAGGGAAGCCCACTTCAGGGAAACTGAGGACAAATGGGCATAGGGGTGGGCTCAGGACACTCACAAGGGCTGGGGATTCCGGAAGTATCTCAGAGCAAATTCCTGCATGGTGTAGTTGTGGGAGTCCATGGACAGAGCAGCAGAGACCGCAGAGAAGGGCAGGCTGCTGGCCTCCGAGTTGTCACTATGTGCCCGGCTCTGGGGTCGGGAGGGGCCCTGAGAGCACAGGAGACCTGGTGCCACCCGAGAGCCCACTCCCCGTCCAGAGACCCTGCCCCAGCCCTAGCCCCAGCCCAGCTCCGCCCTGCCCTGCACAAGCCTAGAGGAGCAGGCAGAGCAGCTGCAATGAGCACACCACCAGTCAGGAGAGTCAAGAGCTTTTTATTGAGCATCTTCTAGGGCAGCACTGAACTAAGCCCCACCAGGGACACTCGAGGGGCAGACAGCGCAGCCCCTGCCCGCAGGGAGCTCACAGTCCTGCTGGGGAGATGAGGCCAGAAACTAGGAGAGGGTGGCAGGGTGATCCTCACTGCTCTGGGGCAACGGAGCCCTTTCCTTCCTGACTCCTACTTCTCTCCTGTCTCCCTCACCTCCAGCACCCTTTCCCTCTGAGCTGGGCCCGGCTCTCCGAGCAGCAGCTGACTCTTGCGCCGGTCAGCGCTCCGCCCCGGGGAGAAGGAGAAGTCGGGGGCAGCAGCCGGCTGCACGATGTCCACAGGGAAGAGTCCGGAGCGGCCCCCGGTGGAGCCAAACTGCCAGCCTGGAAGGCACGCGAAAGGATGGCTCCTCAGCCGCCCGGCCCCCTGCCCTCGGAGCCTCCCCACGTGCCACCCTCCTTGTCCGCGCCCTGCTTGCCCCTGGAGAGACCTGGCTCCAGATTGGTCGCTGGCAGCAGCTTGATGAGGTCCCCGCGGTGGAAGCTCAGGAGGCTGCAGTCATCAGTGACGTAGCTTCGCAAGGCGACCATGTAGCCAGAGTCCTGCAGGCAGGAGGGTAAGCAGGCGAAGGAGTAGCCAACCTGCCTGTGACCCCTGTCCCGCCTGCCCTACCTGCCCCCCCATTGGCCTCATTCCCACCTTAGCACCCCAGAGACCCAGCTGGAACTCCCAGCCCACCCCAGGCAGCTTGGAGGAGCTTGGCCAATAGCCCGAGGCCAGCCAACCCAGACAGGGCACCATGAAGCACAGGGAGCCCCCCCTCCCCCCTCCCCCGGGCCCAGGCTTGCCTTCTTGAGCTCGCCCAGGAAGAGCTCCACCATGGCCTTGATGGCCCCGGCCCGGGCCCCGGCCGTGTGCAGCACTAGCTGCTCACTCTTCAGAGTCAGCTCCAGGGTGGAGTCACCTAGGCACTCCACGCCCAGCACCTCAGCAAAGCTGCACACAGGGTGGGGGCATGAGCTGGGGGCCATCTCACCCCCCTATCCCCTCACAAGCCCAAGCTCACCTGTATGAGCAGAGAGTCTTCAGCTGGGGGGTGTAGATGCTGGGGCCCTGGGTCACCTTGAGCAGCCTCAGGCCCCGGTGCGACACGCCCAGCAGCTGCACATTGCTGCCACTCTCGCCCTGCCCAGAAGGTGGAGGTCACAGACAGGCTGTGGGGTCCCCTCCACCATCCAAGATGCCTTTATCTTTCCACTGCCCCCGCCCCCAACTCCCATCCCTGCTGCAGAAGGCCCAAGCCGTGTGCCTCGGTCCATACGGGGCGCTGTCATCCCCAGCCCTACCCCCACCTCACTGACCGAGACGGGGAAGATGCGGGAGAAGTAATTGGCCCAGTTGTCCCTAGCGGCCACCACGATACGCTTCTTGACACTGTCCTCAGTGGTGTCCAGTGAGTCCAGACCCACCTCCAGGTCTCCTGCAGGCAGGAACAGCCCCGGACTGTCCTGAGGCTCCCTCACGGGGAGGGACCCCAGAGTTTGTTCTCTCCCTCCAGGCAGGCCCAGCCCCCAGCATCCCAGTTCCCTGACTCTAGGGTCCCTGGACCATACCCAGCAGGTCTTTCATTTTCCACCGCTCATCCTGGGAGATCCGGGTGCAGGACTCAGAAAAGGTGTCCCTTAGGATCTAGGGGCAGAGCCAGGTGGTCACCACCAGGCCCTGAGGCCACCACGAAAGCACCACGCATGGAGGAAAGGCTGGGGAGCCCGTGGGCATAGATGGAGCAGGGAGGGGTGTGGGGCTTCCAAGCCCAGGGCCTTGGCCACCCAGAGCTCCACCTGCCTCTCCCAACTTCCTGCTGTTCCTTGGTCAGGGGAAGTGAGTTTCCCTGAAGAAGAACTTGGGGAGGCTACTGGAGATCTGGGAGACAGGCACAGTCCTAGGAGCATCCAGTGAGCACCTACTGTGTGCTCAGCCCATGTTGGGTACTGTATACACTACTTTTAATCCTTGTTATGGACCGAGAACGGTCCTTCCTCGTAGGGACGCTGTGAGGGTTGCATCAAGGAAGCAGGGCTTAAACGCAGCAAGTGCCCACGAGTGCCGGCGGAGATCCTGCCCTCGCGCTGGCAGTAACCTGGCCTGGGTGTGGATGCGGTCTGTCTGGACACATCGCAGACGGGCTGTGCTCTCACCTGCTCACAGAGGAGCCTGAGGTTGTAGGGATGGCTGAAGTTCTCCCGGGGGTAGAAGACCTAGAGGAGGGCATGGGTGAGCGAGAGCAGACCTGCGCAGCCCCTTCCTGCCCCACCTCTGCCTCCCAGGCAGGCAGAAAACCAGCCTGAAAAGGTGGGTCGCGGGGCAGCCCCTTCCTGTGTTTGTGTGTGGGGAAAGCAGATGCTGGGGTCCCCAGCTAGGTCCTGCACAGCCTGCCACCCCCTCCCCACCCAGAGAGGCCACGCTGCGGCCTGCGCTCATGCCTACCTCCTTGCGCAGGAACAGCCTCCAGGGCGCACTGGTATAGGAGAAGCACACGCTGCCAGAGGGCAGGAGCAGCTGGGTGCTGATCCCCTGGTCCCCCATGGGCTCTGTTCTGCCTGGAAGAGGGGGGTGCCGAGGGTGTCGGTGAGGAGAGGCCAGAGCCAGAATGACAGGGCTCAGGGAGAGAAGATACTCACTTCCCTGTGGCCCTAAGAGGCCCATCCGCTCACTCTCCACTGCCTCGTCCCTGCCCACAGTCCCATCTCCTGCCTCAGACTTTCCCTGCTGTCCCTGACATTCCAGGGCTCTCTGTGACCACATCAGTAGGGCCATTAAATTTCTGACAGAGCTGTTAGCTCTGAGTCAAGGACAACACCCTGTGTGTGACAGTTCCTCAGTGCCAGACAGGTCGCAGGGGCACCTGGGCCCTGCCCTGGGTGGGAATGCGGAAGCTGGGGCTCCAAAGTCCAGAAGCCAGAGCAGCTGTCTTCAGCCACCAGCGAGCACTGAGAGGCTGTTGGGAATCCTTCCCCTACCCCAGGAAGCCCACTGCATGGGGTCGTGGGGTTCCTTACCACAAGGCCCAGCTGAAGGGGTCGCCAAGTCCCCAGGTGGAGGCAGTGGGGGTGCTGGTGGAAGTCGGGGTGCATGGCCAGTGGGTGGGTTCTGGCCGAACAGCTGCTGAAGGGGCCCCTGCTTCTCCCTGATGGAGTTGGAGGTCCTGAGCCGTGGTGAGGCCTTGGGTCGAGGGGCCACAGCCGGTGGAGGGCCCTTCCCTGGGCTGGGGGACAGCATCTGTGGAGGCATAGAGAATGCACACAACATAAGCTGTGTCTTGGGAGAAGGCCAAGTTGACCCCTGAGAGCCTTGGACTGTGAGCAGAGCAGCTGTGCCCTGGATGGGATGGGATGGGCCTCACCGAGGAGGGCGAGTGGGCACCACTGATCCCCAGCTTAGCCAGAGCCTCGTCCTTAGGGTTGTTTTTCTTCAGGAAAGGTTGGGGGGGCTTCCTGAGAGGAGGAAAAGGTCAGCAGTCTTCAGGGTTTCTCCCTGGGGAGTGGGCAGTGCCAGCCACCCCAGGCCCACCTGGTCGGCTGCACAGGCACAGGCACAGGGGCTGGGCGGCTCTGGTACATGCGGATGATGTTACGGATCTCCCTGCTAGGTTGGCTCGGGCGGTCCGAGCTCTCCACTGCATGTCTGCCCTGCGCCTGCCTGGGACCACGGCCAGGCTCCGCCTCCTGGGCCGGCTCTGCCTCAGCCTTCAGTACAGCTTTGGTCCCACCTTGTGTCAGTGGCTTCTTCACTACTGGGGCCGGAGGAGATGGCACTGACCAGGAGGAGAGGAAACGCGTGAGACCCTGTGTAAAACCGCAAAGCCAGGCCCTTCCCCATCTCTCTACCACCTGCTCTGGGTTCCTCCTCTTCCTGCTCCTCCAACTGCTCCTCCCCTCGGGGGATCTGCACCTTGGCCGGAGGCTTCACCATCTTCACCTTGATCTGCTGCTGCCCTGTAAGTGCCCAGATGGCCCTGCCTGTCACATCCACCTGGTTGGCCCACCCATGCTCCTGGACAGGCCACATAGACCCAGGGGAGTGGAGTGCGCCCCACTGTCCCCTAGTCAGGCTGGAGCTGTGGCGGAACTTCTCCATGGGCCTGCCACCCCAAGTCCCCTCACCCATCTTCTGGAAATAGTTCCGTTTCTGCTGGAAGCTCTTGTGCCTGCCTTCGTCCTGCGAGGTCTCCTGCGAAGTCTCCTGCGAGGTCTCCTGCGAGGTCTGCAGGCAGGAAGGGGAAGTGAGGGAACAGCCCTGCCAGCCAAGCTGCCACTCTCACAGTGAATCCCTCGATCCCTGGGACTGGGGTCCAATGGCATCTTTTCTGCATCTTCCCACTCCCTTGACCCTGTATCTTTCATCCCTGCAGCCCTGGAACCTGCTGTCCATCTAGAACTGCCCTTTGCCTAGCCTCTCCTCACCCTCAGGAAGGCACCCACCAGCTCCAGTTCAGGTTCTGGCTCCTCTCGGGGGGCTTGGGGCTTCTTGGGCTTGGGGGCAACGGCTGGAGTTGCCTGGGCCTGGCGCTGACGCTGGAGCTGCTGTGTCTGCTGCTCTAGTGACAGGGACATGGCCTGGGCAGTCATCTGCTGGGCCTGAGGGGGAGGAGAGGGGTGCCAGGTAAGAGCTGGCCTGGCCCCACCCCACAGACCTGTTCCCACCAGGCAATCTGGGAGCCCTGCCCACCCTCACCAGGATCAGCGCCTGCTGGTTGATGAAGTTCTGCTGCTGAGTCGCCAGCTGCCTTGCGTCCATGCTGGGAAGCAAGGGCTGTGGTTGTGGCTGTGGCGGCATCACCATGGCTGCGAGTATGGCAGGTGGGCAGGGCAGGTGAGCACCCGGGCCAAGTTCCAAGCCCTCTGCCCACTATGCCCCTGGCAGGACCCTCCATCCTCCAGTCCCTGCCTGAAAAGGGACCCAGTGCCCCAGCCCAGACTTACCTGGCATGGCAGGGACTCCGCCCATTGCTGGCATCATGGGCATGGGCGCAGGCATCATAGCCGGCTGGTATCCAGGCATCTGCATCATCCCTGGGTACACTGAGGGAACAGGGCCCTCCAGGTTGGTCCCTATGTGGGCCCACGGATCACCTCCCTCCAGCTCCAGGCAAAGAGTACAGGCCCAGGGTGCTGGCTGGAGCTCTGACCCCAGATCTAGGGGTCCTAGGCCATGCCTGCCTGTGCTGCTGGGCCAGGCAAACCCTGGATGGGTGCTCAGCCCCATACTCACTCATGGGGTAGCTTCCTTGCTGCATGGGCCCGATGGAGCCCCCTCCCTTCATGCGGCTGCTCAGAGCCCTGACTTGCTCCAGATCCTGAAGGGACAAAGGTTATAGGTCATAAGGTCAGAGTTAGAGCCCTGGGGGAGATGGGAGGGGCAGCAGAGGCCCCAGTGGGGCAGGGGTAGGGGCAGGGGTGGGGTGGGATATGTGTACAGGACACTCACGCTGAGGCCTGGGGAGAGGACTGGCTCGAAGATGTTGTCCAGGTAGCTATCCAGGCTTCCTGAGGTCCGGGACTCACCTGTGGAGTGGAGGAGGGTCAGTGTCACCCACCTGGGGCACCACCATTCCCAGCACTCTGCCGACCTCAGTGTGCCCACTCCCAGCCTTACCTGTGTGGCCCCTGCTAGGTAGTGCTGGGGCTGGACCTGGAGGGGGACCTAGGGACAGTGAGGGGGCCTGGATGCCAGGGGCAGGAGGGATGTCCTCGGCTCTGCAGGAGATAGTGGACCCAGCTAAGAGGGTACCTGGGTTGGGGGCAGTGCCCAGGCTGAGGCAAAGTATAGAAGCTGCCATGGGGATTGTCCCCACAAAGTGGGAGGAGGCTTTGGGGGGGGGGGCTGGACCTGTGGCAGTACCTGTAAACCCCAGGGTTTGATGAGGTGGCTGCGGGGGCCAATATAGGGACAGGGGCAGGCTGGGGATAGGGGTGCTGGGGGGGCACCTACAAGCTTCGGGGAGCAATTGGGTAGCTGGGGGGACCAGCAGGATCTCCCAGGTCCTCGGTCTCCCCTATCAGGTCCAGCACGAAGTCACAGCCAGCCAAGTCCTGCCAGGAGTCCCCGGAGTGCAGTGACACGGACCAGCCACGGGGCGGCCCCTCCACGCCTCTGGGTGGGACAGGGGTACACATTAGGGGTGTGATCAGCCAGGCAGATGACTGTCTGAAAGGGCAAGGGTCTGAGGGTGGCCAAGGGGTGAGAGCCGCAGAAGGGGACAGGAACCTGGGTGAGGACTCAGGTGGCTCAGACAGGTTCCCTTATTTGCAGCTCACAACCCTTCTACTTACATACCAGCTCTGACACACACGTTTATTTGTTCACCTTAATTGGAACGTGGACCGTATGTATCATCTCCACTCTCACCCCCCATCTTGAATCTACTGTCCGGACCCTGCCCGCTTACCCCGCACACCCTGCGGGGAGCAGCTGCGGGGGTGCTTGGTGGGAGAGGGGGCTGGGAGGAGGGGGTACTCAGGAGGCGGACCGGACACGCTCAGTGCTGGCTGCACTGTCCTCATCACAGGCCCCTGTACCTGCTCTGCAGAATCCACCCGGCAAATTGCTCCCCCGTGATCCAGGACTCCACCTCTGCTGAGAAGCACTCATCTGCGGGCCGAGGGTGGGAGACCAAGAGTGAGAGCGCAAGGTTCACCCCGCTGGGAAGGGGCTGCTGTCCCCACGGGGCTCCAAAAGAAAGGCCAGAAGGGAGACTGGGGTTTTGGGGTGAGGCAGGAGGGGGGCCCAGGGAGGGGGAGGGGCAGGGCTGGCTCCTCCGTGGGCCTGGGGAGGCCTTAGCAGGAGGCGGGCATCACCGTTGAGAGTGAAGACGTCCAGCACCATGCGGCCTCGCCGCCATCCGGCCGTCCACTCGAGCTGAGTGGGTGGGTGGGTGCGGGTGGTCCCGGGGGCTAGCCGCGTCTGCTCCAGGGCCCCCAGCAGCTTGTGCTGGCACAGTGCTGCCATCCCGCTGGGGGCGTGGTCGGACACAAATCTGCAGGGACAGCACAGGGCTGTGGGGGGGCGGCCTGCGGACCTCACCCCCCGGGCCTCCACCTGCCAAGCCGCTTACTTGAGCAGCGGCTTCTGAAGGGCGGGCGTTGGGGGAAAGGCGCTGAGCAGGATCGCCATGAGGGCCCAGCCGCGCTGGCTCTGCTGCTCACTGGGGTTGTGCCAAAGCTGGGCCACGAGCTGGCTGAAGAGCTCATCTCGCAGCCCTGGCCAGCGCTGTCCCTGCCTCACCAGGTACGTGCCCATGGTCTGTTCCTGCCAGGCTGGCAGGGACTCATCCCCCAGGAGCCTCAGCATCTGCAGACACAACACCAGGCGAGGGCAGGATATTTGGGCTCACGGTCCCAACCAGCATCCAGGAGCCTGTCCCCTCCCTGATGTGTCACTTACCACTTTGTTAATATCCAGGGCATGCTGAGGGTTCTCACCGTCCAGTCGGGTCAGGGGCTTAGCCAGAAGCTGCCCAGGGCTGGGCAGAGATGGCTCCTGCAAGGAAGGAGGGTGACCCAGTGCCTGAGCAGGGCTGCTCTGTGCCGACCTGCTGGAGACAGCCTGGGGGAGCCCGCGGGAGCATCACTCTGGGAGAGGGGGAAGGGAGGACTGGCGTGGAAAACCATCTTTAAAATGCAGCTTAATTGCTTGTTCTGATTAGAAAATCGATGCCCATGTGTGCAGAAAACATGTAAAGGATAATAAAAACCACCAACGTTCCACCTTCAGACACAACCAGTTAGTGCTTTAGCCTTTTGCTTTCTAGTTCTTGGCACAAATACAGCCATCACCACCCCCACTGTTGTTTCTAACAAAACTGGGATTCTATTCTATGTCCAGTTTTGAGTCCAACGCTGCTGCCTGGACAGTGTCCCTGGTCATTACACACGCTTTAACACGAGTTCAACAGCAGGGCACTGCCACAGGTGTGACACAGGTGTGGCATCCCAGATCTGAGTAACACTCGAGAGTGAGTCATTTAGGTTCAGTGGACAGTTTCCGAGCAATGCAGCTGTGTTCACAATGCCCGGGACGGGAGAGGAAGGGGGGTGGGTGGAGGCAGAGGGATAGACAGCCTTTGCCGGGCGGGGGCTAACATCTGGGGAACTGTGGGCATCAGCCAGGAAGAGCTGAAGCCTGGGGGGCCCACCTGAAAGCCGATGGGGATGAAGCTGGAGAAGGGAAACTGGTCGATGTCCGGTGGCAGCGTTAGGCTGGGCCGGGCAGGAACTTCTGGGGGCTTGGCCTCGGTGATGCTCTGGGCCAGTGCGTGCTGACGGCCTGAAGGCAGCCCAGAAACGCCCAGGTTAGGCACCTGGCTCTGGTACCACCTCCAGCCCTCACCCTCAGCCCCTAGCCCCCTGCAGAGGGAGCTGGGCAGTGAGCTCTCAGGGGAGCCTGGAGCACCAGAGGGAGGGACCACAGCGACAGACCCTTCTCTAAACAACAGAGGGGTCACGGGAAGAGCGACACCAGTCAAGCCACACTCACCTTCCTCTTTTCTCAGCATGAGGGCCAGCTCGGCGGGGATCTCCAGGCGCTCCAGCTCCTGTCAAGGAGGAGTCATTGACCAGATGCTAAGGAAGGGGCTCAGGCACCCAGTGTTCCTCCTTACCCCTGGTCCATAAACTTCCCCTCCAAAGACCCTGGACACTCACACAAACAGGGTCCCAGGAGCCCTCAGAGGAACACCAAGGGCATCCAGACCTCTTCTCAGGGGGCACAACAGATGCCCTCGAGGGACAAGACCCATGCCGGTCCCCCTGGTATCCCATACTCCCCCCAAGCTATGCTAGTTTCATCAGGTTCATAACCCAGCAACACCCTCTAGCTTCCAGGCACCTACCATGCTTGGCACGCTCTCGGAGGACCCGCCGTCGTGCCAGCCAGACCAATGCCCAAGCTGTCGGGGCAAATGCAGCAGGAGCTGATGTTCTCGAGAGGAGCCACCCCGAGCCTCCTGGCAGCTCCT
The DNA here is from genome assembly GCF_964146895.1 of Miniopterus schreibersii. Classification (NCBI taxonomy): domain Eukaryota; kingdom Metazoa; phylum Chordata; class Mammalia; order Chiroptera; family Miniopteridae; genus Miniopterus; species Miniopterus schreibersii. The sequence goes on from NC_138116.1 coordinate 3,502,460, forward strand.
CCCCAGCGGGGCAGTTCAGCTGCCCCCTCTTGCCCCCTGGAGGCCCCAACACAAGCGGGCAGAGGAATGAGCACAGACCCAGAGGGGCCAGCTGCCTGCCCCCAGCCGCCTGAGCCCTCACCAGCTGAGCTCTGCGGATATCACTGCCTGTCCGTCAGGGCAGCAGGAAGAGGGCAGGAGGGCAGGAGGGCAGGAAGACAGGAAGGAATGGTCTCAGGGGACAAAGTCCAGCCAGGGAGGGGCCAGAGAGGGGCAGTATGTGGGCACTGCCCTTTGAGCTGCTTTATGGCCCTCAGCTAGGAGTCATCTGGTACGAGAGGGGAGTGGGTGGGCCCCAGGGAGGGCCGGAGGGGATGGAAGATGCTTCAGGCAGGGAGGGGACAGTGGGCCTGGGGGGACGGGCAGGGATGAAGGAAGGCAGTGACTTCCCAGAGGCCCCAGCCTACCCTGGCCAGGCAGACAGAAGTGGGAAGAGCTTGACCAGCAGTGGCCCGAGGCCTTGACCTTGAGTGGTTGGGCTAGGAGGGTGGACACCGTCGGGACTCAGCCAGCTAGGCCAGCAAGGTACCTGGCTTCTACCCCGAGCTGCAGGCAGCGCCTCACCTGCAGCCTCCGCCTTCTCCAGAGCAGGGGCCGGGCTGCCAGCAGGACCGTGTTCAGCTGCCCCAGGGCCGCCCGCCGCCGGAGGTACCGCTTCCTGGAGGCCAGGAACGGGTGGGGAGGAGTCCGAACTTACACCCGGTGCCCGAATCCTCCGAGCCAAGACATGAATGTAAAAGCTGAAGGCCCCGGGGGCTTCACGGAGGCAACAGGAAAAGGGCAGAACGCTCTGCAGAAGGGGTCACTTTTTATGACCTTAGACTCCGGAGCTGACTCCCTGGGATCATTCCCCTCCTATTTTGTTTGTTTGTTTATTTAGTTATTTAAAATGTATTTTTTATTGATTTCAGAGAGAGGAAGGGAGAGGGCGAGGGAGAGAGAGAGAAACATCAATGATGAGGGAGTCATTGATTAGCTGCCTCCTGCACGCCCCCCACTGGGTATCGAACCCGCAACCCTGCATGCGCCCTGACCAGGAATCGAACTGCAGTCTCCTGGATCCTAGGTCGATGCTCAACCCCTGAGCCACGCCAGCCGGGCTCCCCTCCTATTTAGTTACCGCTCCGGGTTTTAGTTCTGTTATCCATAAAAATGAGGATTTTTATAGACATAAGTGTTTAGAATGGTGCATGGCATATTACTATGTATTTTTAAATGGAGACATGTTGACTCACAAAACACTGCATTTCTGCAACCCAAGACAATAAATAGTTTGACTTGTGATTTCTAGATTATTAGGCAAATGATTCTTATGGTAGAAATATCTGACCACCTTCTCATTTTGAAATCAAACAGATAACAGTATTTGTGTTAACTCATTTGCATTTCAATAGAGTCTGGAATATTATTATTTAAGAAGCAGAACCTCTAAAAATGGGAAAAAAAATGACGTCACTGAAAATCTAACAGGAGATCCTGGCAGAGACAATGTTCAGATAAAATGTCTTTGAGAATTTTCCAGTATAAGACTAGACTTCTCAATGAAGGAGCCCTGAGCAAGATAAACCCTTAAAAATAAACCTGTAGCCCTGGCCGGTGTGGCTCAGCTGGTTGGGCGCCGTCCCGTTTGATTCCCGGTCGGGGCACATGCCCAGGTTGGGGGCTCAATCCCCAGGTCGGGGGCGTGCAGGAGGCGGCAGTTCGGTGTTTCACTCTTACACTGATGTCTCTCTCTCTCTCTCTCTCTCTCTCTCTCGCTTTCTCTCTCCCCTCCCCTCCCTTCCACTCTCTCTAAAAATCAATGGAAAAAATATCCTTGGGTGAGGGTTAACAACAAGAACAAAAAAATAAAATATCATTCTTGCTGCAGAGTGAAGAATAGACTAGAAAACAGAATACTCAAGGAGTCAAGGCTGCAGGTTTGGGAGGCTTCAACAGATGAGCGTCCTGTGACTGGGGGTATTCAAGCAGAGACTACATGGGTGTGGGCGGGGATGCCGTCCAGGAGGAGCCAGTGCAGATGGAATGGCACTGGGGCCGGGACACTTGCCTTGAGATCTTATGTCTCCCCAATCCTGCCCCACCACCTTGAAGAGGCCCGGGGCCTCACCCCACCCCTGCAGACCTGGCCTGGAGCCCCCGCACACGAGCCTGCATCCGCGGCAGGAGGCGGAGGCGCTGGTGGGAGATGCAGGCCCGGAGGCCGCGGTGCAGGATAAGCAGCGCCTGGGAGCGACGCTGGGCCCAGTGCTGCTCCAGCTGCTGCCAGCCCGGCTCCTGCAGCAGGATCTGGGGGCAGAGGCGTGGGCTGGAGTCAGGCCAGGTGTGGGTGCCAGGGGCCAGGCCCACCCTGCCCTTCGCCTGAGGCCTCAGCTTCCTCCCTTCCGGCCAGAGAATCTACTCTCCTGGGTGCCCGGGACACCTGCCACCCAGCCCCACTCCATCTCCCGACTACCCAGAAGGGCCACCAAACCCTGGGTTTGTTCCGGAATACGCCTCTCCCTTCCCAGCCATGCCCGCCCCTTTGCACACACACCCACCTGGGTGGATCCAAGGTGACAGAGGGACGACTCAGCCCCTAACACCTGGCTCAGGATGGCGCCACACCTCTCCCTGTCAGAGGGCTCTCCCAGCACCCCTGTCCCCAGGGTCCGGAACCTGCCAGAGGACAGTCAAGGTTGGAACAAGCACAGCATAAACCTCCCTCCACAGCTGACTGACACCCAAGCCCCCAGGTGTCTATTCAGGCTCTAAGTCATTTGACATGATTTGGAAATTGGAAAGTACCTACTATGTGCTAGGCACCCAGGAGAGTTTTGCTGAATGGAGGAGGGGCAGATGAACTCCCGGAGGTATAGAGGGGTAGATGGACAGTGAATACTGAAAGGAGAGAGAGATGGAGGGAGAGAAGGTGAAAGAGAGAAGAATGAAGGGAAGGGTTGGGTGCCAGGCCCAGGACCCCTGGGCAAGTGGTCCACCTCCACCGGGAAGGAACCCCAGGTTGACCAGCCACTCCAGGGGGCCTTTCTCATGAGTCTTATCCCTGAGGTGCATGGGCCTTTGGCTGCCCCCTTCCTGGAGTCCTACCTGGCCAGGAAGGTCTGGAAGGGTACACGCACAGGGAAGTTGGCACTGCGGGCACCGACGGCCTCCAGGGTACCTGCCTGGCGCAGCTGCTTGGCCACGTGGCCCACATCAAAGAGGCCTGGAAGCTGTGGCCATGGGACAGAGCCAATAAGAGGTGGAGTCAAGGGGCTCAAGCTAGGGAAATGCAGGGCAGGGCACAAAGAGGGGGGAGGGGGCTGAGAAGGGCAGGGCAGGGGTGGGAGGGCTCTGGGGCCAGGTGCTTGGGGAGCTCACCTTTCCGGGGTTGGGGTTGAGGCATTGGATGAAATAGACACGGCTCCTGATGGGTGGAGAGGGGGTCACTGGGGTACAGATCAGTCTCCCATCCAACTCCCTGCCATTGGGTGGGGGGGGCATTGTTCTGACCTGCCCAGCTGGGCTATGAGGTCCCCCAGGGACTGCTGGAATCGAGAGGCCAGTGTGGGTTTCCCTTGCCCTCCCCTGACCGGGGGCTCTGCTTCCTGGAATAGGCTGCCCACCAACTGTGGGAGAGAGGGGGCTGAGCGGCTTCCCTCCAGGGCTTGTCCATAGCCCAGCCTGCCCTCACCCTGGGGAGCCTGGATGGACCAGCCCATAGCGTCCAGCCCCGGCAAGCTCAGGCCATGGTCCAAGGTGCCAGGGGCTTGAGGGCAAGCCCCTTGAGCAAGAGTGTCCAGGGAAGAGGGCAGAATGGGGGGACAGAGTGTGGAGGGGTGGGAGCCCGAGGGCTAGCAGCGGCACCTGGAGCTGGCTCTGGGCAAGCATTTCTACCACGGCAGGGTCAAGGTGATCCCGGTTTCTGTTTAAAAATTTGTGAACCTGCAAAAGACAATGTGGGGAAGGGAGGGAAAGGCAAGGAGAGAAGGCTGGTGTGGAGGTTGGTCCCTTTGTCAATAATCCAGCCTCTCCCCTCTGAGTTAAAAGGCCACCTCTGTCTCTTTCACTAATTGTGCTGGGAAAATTGGAAATCCACATGCAAAAGAATAAAATTGGACTCTTCTCTCACACCATGTACAAAATTTAACTCAAAGTGAATGGGGCAAAGACCTAAATGCAAGGCCTGAAACTGTAAAACGCTAAGAAGAAAACATGGGGAGAAAGCTTCATGACACTGGATTTGCCAACAGTCTCTGGAAAACAGCACCAAAAGCACAGGCAACAAAAGAAAAAAGTATATATTTTTAAGAGCTTCATTTAAAAACAATATTTTTTTATTGATTTCAGTGAGAGGAAGGGAGAGGGAGAGAGATAGAAACATCAGTGATGAGAGTCACTGATCGGCTGCCTCCTGCACGCCCCCAACTGGGGATCAAGCCCGCAACCCGGGCATGTGCCCTGACCGGGAATCTCCTGGTCAACACTCAACCTTTGAGCCACACCAGCCAGGCAAGAAAAAAGTATTTAATTAGATTTCATCAAAATTAAAAGCTTTTGTGCACCAAAAGCTATTATTAAGAGAGCAAAAAGACACCCCACAGAATGGGAGAAAATATTACCTATCAGATAAGGGATTACTATTCAGAACTCCTACGACTCAACAAGAAAAAAAACAAACAACTCGATTTAAAAATGGGTAAAGGCCTTGAAGAGACATTTCTCCAAAGCTATACAAATACCCCAGAAGCACACAAAAAGATTCTCAGCACCGTTAATCATCAGGGAAACGCAAATAAAAACCACAGTGAGATACCGTTCACACCCACTACGATGGTTATAATTAAAAAAAAAACAAAAATGGAAAATAACAAATTTTGACAAAAATGTAGGGAAATTGGAACCCTCATCACGCTGGTGGGAACGTGAAATGGTGCAGCCGCTGAGGAAAACTCTTTGGTGGCTCCTCAAAAATCTAAACACAGGATGACCGTGTGATCCAGCCATTCCACTTCCAGGTACAGACCCAAAGAACTGGAAGCGGAGACCAAACAGACACTGGCACACCCCTGTCCCCTCGCAAGGGGAAAAACCCCTTCGGCGAGCACCCAGCGTGTGACAAAGCTGGGGGACAGATGGCCACTCCCGTGTTACAGATGAGAACAGAAGTCGGGGCTCAGAGGAGAGCAGACTGCCTGAGGTTGTCAGAGCCAGGTCCTGAGCTCAGCTCCTCGTGGTCTGGAGGGTCCCTCGGCCTTGATCCCCCCGCCCCCTAACGCTCACCCAGAACTGGCTGGGGCTGAGGGCAAGCCTTGGAAGGGGCCTCCCCTCACCCACTCCTGTCACCTGTCAGGTGACTCACCTTCGAAAGGAAACATCAGGGTCACAGTTCCCTCACTGATTCACCCTGGAGCCTGTCCCTGATTCATCCCGATACCTGATAGGTGACAGTCCCCGCGTAATGCCTCACGGTGAAGATAGGAAGGGGCAGCTGGGGCTTGGCGTAGCAGGGGTGGGCGCCGTGGTGATAGTGGCACTTCTGGAGGAAGGTGTGGTCTGTGGCCTGAGAAGAGAGACGGCTGCCCTCAGGCCCCGGCTTCCCGCCTGTGCGCGGGCTCACAGCAACGCGAGGGGGGCTTCCCTTGTTTCCCAGACCCGCTGATAGGCAGAGTCGCCCCGTATCCGAGGCCTTAGACTCAGGGAGACCGCCTCTGTCGTTCCCAGCGACTGGACGACAAAGTGCTGTTGAGAAAGACACTGCCTCCCAGACACCGCCGCCTCAGGCGGTCAACACCCGTCATTTAAAAGGAATGGGGGACTTTAAGACCCCCAGCAATCACTCCTGGGAGGATGGTCTCGCGGCTCCAGGCGTTTCTATGCAAGCCTTTTTAAAAATACTTTTAAAAAGCAACCCAGCAAGAGGTTATTCCGCGGAGCTAAGGGCCATATAACACAAACGCGTGGGAACACCCGCTCAGGGCTCTGTAGGTGGGACGTGCGGCTCGGGGGTCAACACCCCACTCAGACTCGAAAAGCTGCAGGCCTAAGAAAACCATGCTGGGTGATTCCAGAAGTGGCCCTGGGATGTCAGACGCCTGAGACTAGTTTTCATAAAACTGAACGGAATCTGAACCGGGAAAAGCAATCATTTATGAATTAACACACTGCGTTGATTTGGTAAGAGATTTCAAATATGTATGTTAATAAATGAATGTTACGTACTAATATAATATGTTGTTATAATAATAAACTTATATCTGTTACATATTAATACATTTTTTGAATCCTCGCCTGAGTATATGTTTTTATTGATTTTAGAGAGAGAGAAAGGGAGAGGGAGAAACACTGCTCAGTTGCCTCCCATATGCACCCTAACCGGGGATCGAACCCGAAACCTGGGTATGTGCCCTGACTAGGAACCAAACCTGGGGCCTTTCAGTGCACAAAACGATGCTCCAACCAGCTGAGCCACACTGACCAGGGCTACATATTAATACTTTTATATTAATATTACATTGATCAATGAAATATTATCACATTTGACTACCATTATTTTCAACCTCTAAATGGGAAAATGAGTGGGGGGGTCACCATCCGGGGTCATGGTTACTTAGCTCAAACAGCCTAGATCCCAGAGGCCCAAGCCGCACACGTGCTCTCGTGCCCGGCACATCCATCCGCAGGGCCAGACAGGTGTGGCTTACCGTTCATTAACGCCTCTCCTGCTGCGCTGTGGGCTCTAATGGAGGGGCTGGGTCTGTTTTTGCTTGCCTTTTTAACCCTAGCACAGTTCCTGGCACACATATTCGTTCATTCATTTAATATTTAGTGCACTCTAGGCCGTGTGCCAGGCACTACAGATAGGGCTAAAACCCTTCAGACGAGGGCCCCCATTATTTTAGAAGAGTCAATGAGTAAACATGCAATGCAATTGCTCATGGACACACGTGTTATAAATGATAAGGAAGGCAGAGGCTGGAGAGTAACAGGGAGCTAATAGGGCGGGTGGACGGCAGTCAGTATTTTGAGGAATGCATGCACCGTGGTCCTGAGGGTTGGCCCCTACTGGCCCTGGCATGCCTCCCATGAGCCCTGCTCAGTCCCCACCACTGTGCCCCTCAGGCACTACCATCCTCCTTCTGTAGTGAGGACTTGAGGAACCTCAGAGAGGTCAGACATCTTGCTCAAGATCATTCAGCACAGGATTTGAACCCAGTTTGGCCACTGCCTTCTCAAGCTGTACTGAAGGTTCGTGGGCAGCATCTCTGGACCCATCGCCTTATTGCTCCCCCACTCCTTGTCCTTGCCACTGGGGGCTCACCTGGGACAGCCAGGTCTGGGCATCCAGGATACTCAGGAGGCTGTGGGGCTGGTCTACCAGGAGGTCCAGGCAGGACTCCCTCGGAGGCTGGGGGATGGGCACCCAGGGCAGTAACTCTCGCCGGCACTCCTCCTGGGAACAGCCAGCATTCGGCCGTTTACGGAGCCCACCCACATTCGTGGGGGACCTCATCTGAGCCACAGCGAGGATGGCTATCCCATTTTACAGATGAGAAAATTGAGGTTCAGAAGGACCAAGATGGCCCACAGCAAGCAGGCTTTGGGGTAGAAGTCTCAGAGCAGTGCTCTCTCTTTCCCAGAAATGGCCTCTGTTCTGGGAAATAGCTGGGTGTCCCCCTGCCACATCCACGCCCAAGTCCCCTCACCTCCTCCTGGGCCAGCAGCATCTGGCTGGAGAAGAGCTGGAGACGCTCACTGGCGAGGTTGTTGCACAGTTGCTCTAGGCCATTCACCCGCAGTGCCTGGGGGCACATGGGCAGTGAGGTGGGCACCCACCTGAGGTGGAGGCACCAGGCAGGTGTGGGGGGCCTGGCGCCCTTCATCCCCCTCCCAGCACTCAGGGAGGAGTGGTGCCCCACGGCTGATGCTGCATCCTGCAGGGTCAAGTGCAAAGGCCATAGGCCTCCCTCTAGGATTCCACACCCCTGCCCTCTGCCTCAGCATGACTGAGCCGTGAAGCCTCTGGTCACAGACACCCTGTGGTCTGGAAGACTCCTTTGCCTATGACTTAGCCCACTGGCTCTCCGAATCCCACATCCTCATAAGCAGGGCTCCAGGCTACCGCCTCCAAGAAGTCTTCCGACATTCCTCCTGGAGGGATTACAGACTCCTTCCTCTGTGCCCCCCAGTAAGCCCAGCAGAGCCCTCACTTCTTGTAGCTTTGTTCAGAGGGTTTTGACATGCTCTAAAACACACATACACACACACACACACACACACACACACACACTCTTGTCATGGTCACCAAGGACATACTGGAGAGCAGGAGAGGGCAGGGGTCAGTGAACAGGGCCCATGCAGGGACTCAGGGTGGGGCTGCCTCTTATTCTGGCCCCCTCCTCCCTGCCCTGAGGAGGCAGGATCCTCTGGGAAGGGGTGAAGAGCTTACGAAAGTCAGGGGGATTTGAGGGCTCTTAGTGCACGGGAGGTGAGGCCGAGGGCTGACCCATCCTAGGGCCTTCATCTTCCGCTGCCTTGGAGGCTCCTGTGAGACTCTGTGAAGCCAAGGAGGACAGGGCTCTCCAGAGGCGGCGTCAGGACTAGACAGAGCAGGGCAGAGTGGCTGTACCCACGGAGTGTGCAGCTGTCCCGTGGAGCATCTCAGGGCCAGGCAGGCAAGCAGCTCATGAGTGCCCCTCCCAGGGAAGCTAGAACTGCTGGGGCCCCCAGAAATAATCAGGATGAGGCGGGCACCCCGTCCAGGGCCCCACCCGAGGAGTGACCTCAAAGCCATAGACGTCCACGACAGTGATGGTGTTCATGCTGCCTCCCTCCCCGGGGGGGGCCAGCAGCGTGTTGGTCTTCTCCAGAAGCCAGGTGAAGAGCCGTGAGTACAGGGCCTTGGCCAGGGCATCCCTGTGGGCATGGTGTGTGAGCCACGTGCAGCAGGGTACCAGGGAAGGCTGTGGCTCTCTCCTGCCCCCAGGGCCACCTGGCATCAATGGCACTCTCCACGGGTAGGGATCTTGAGGCCGGGCCATAAGGAGTCTCCTGGAGGGCAGAGGGTGTGCTCGTGGTATGTCAGGCCCAAGGCCCGCGTGGGCACTCAGCAAGCCATCAGGGGGTCTGGCCGTGCCCACACCTCCCCAGAACCCCCGAGCTCACCATGACCCTCCTGGTGACAGCCCCCTCCAGGCGCTCGGGCGGCACCCGCAGCAACCGGGCTGCTGTGTGGATCTCAGCCCAGCTGGACAGGGCAGCCACCTCCTGGGACTCCCTCTGGACAGAAGAAGGAGGGAGGAGGGAGAGCTCTGCTTATGCAATGGCCACGTCCCAGTGTGGAGGCTGGGCCTTGCTTTGCCTGGCAGCTGCCCTGTTACCCAAAGATAGATAGATCTGGGCTGGTAGGAGCCGGCTCTGGAGTCTGAGGGCCCTGAGTGTGAGTCCTGACTTTACCTCTTCACTAGCTGGCCTGCCTGACAAGTCTCTCCTCTCTGAACCTCCACTGTCTTATTGCAAAAGTGGAAACACACTCCTTACGCTCCGGTGTTGTCCTGAGAACTGCATAACATATGTGCCTGGTACTTAACATATGTGCCTGGTACTTAACAGCTGCTCAGTTAGTACCAGGAATGCTTCCTGGGGGTAGCAGCTGAGGGGGTCAGGCAGTGGCACAGATGCCAAAATTCCAGACCTGTTTTTCTCCTCTAGACGATGGGGCTCTGCCTGATCTCCAGGACAGCAGGGAGGCCCAAGGGTGGCCCAGGGCTTTGCAGTCTCCCACATACACGTGTAGGGCGTCGCTATTGCTGCCCTGATTACGAAAACAAGCCCCATGGGCCCCTCGCCTCAGGGGAGCGCACCTCTGATGAGGAGAAGCAGATGTTGCCCAGCTGCAGGATGGTGGCCAGCATGGCCCAGACTGCAGTCAACTCCTCGGGGCACAAGCCCAGCGCCTGCAGGGCCTTCACCAGTGCTGTGAAGTCCTGGGCATCCTCCTTGCCCTGGAGCCTGCAGGCCCGGCCCTGCAAAGCACAGCAGGGGTGGGGAGCAGGGCCTGGCCACCCACAGCCTTGCTCTACTCCGGCTCCTCTTCAGACTCCTGCACCGAGACCCCTCCCTGGGCAGGCCCTGCTGCCCGCTTTGTGTGGACCTTGTCCCCACCTGGTTGAGGTAGTAGTAAGTCTCCGGCTCCTGCAGGGACAGCTGCTCCCGTTCCATGGGGTCCAGCCCTGTCAGCAGCTCGTAAAAAACATGGAAACTCCGCTCAGTCTGGGCCTTGGGGGAGAAGGACTGGCTTAGGGGAAAGAGTGGCCTTGTCCTGTGCCCCAAGACAGCAAGGAAAGTCCTGGGGAAGGCAGGCCTGGGGCTTAGGGACCACAGCCCCCCAGTGGCCCCTCCCTCTTTCCCACTCTAGGAGCCGCAGGGTGGGTATTACCTGGAACACCACCCTCGAGGTCTCAAGCAGATAGTGTGACACAGAAGCTCCCACGATGACCCCACTGTGGGCACAGGACACTGGGTGAGGGTGCCCAGAGTGCAACCCAGGGGCCCCGCTCAGAATGGGATCCACCATGGGCTGGACCCATGGGCAGCAGCCTCAGCTTCCCAGGGTACTGATTGTGGGTGCCCCCTGTGCCCACCTGGACCCCCATCACTTACTGCTGCAGGCAGAGGCATAAGACCTGGCCGAAGCGGCTGGCGTTGGCATTGAGGACTGTCTTGGCATGGCCAAAGCTGCCCAGCAAGGGCAGCAAATCGTTCAGCTAGATGGGGAAGGGCATTCAAGTTTCCCCAGAGGAAGCAGTGGGGCCCGCTGACCAGGCTCCCAGCTGAGGGCACTCTGTGCCGGGGACCGTGCTGGTCTAGCCCACCCTACCTTGTTCCCGCAGTAGACAATGCCTGGGGCTGTCCCCGAGGAGAAGCCAGAGACCTGAAGACCACTCTTCTGGCCCAAAGGAGAAGGATGGTCCTGGGAAATGGCCTCACCTGACATCCTCTGTCCCTCATCTGCTCCTGCTCCAGGCTGCTTAGGAACCGCACGATCTGTTTGGCAGCTTCTGTCTTCCCTGAGCCGCTGTGCCCACTGCAAGAGGGAGGGGCTGGCAGGGTCTCCAAGAAGGGGCCCATAGGACAACCCCATTGAGCCAAGGAAGTGGGGACATGCCCAACTGGAAGTGGTATTCACCCTAGTGGAGGCCCCCCAAAATGCAGAAAGATTGACCCGGAGCCTGGAGACCAACAGAAGAAAATCGCTGAGGTGCCTCATTCAAGGGGCACATGTGGTGACTTCAGCCAGGACCACAGCCCTTCGGAAGTCCAGAGCTGCTACCAGTGGAGCAGAGGGGCAGTTTCAATGCAGACTCACCCGCCCCACCGCTTCCCAGCCCTCTTGGTGTCGCCTGTCAGTTCAGGCAAACAGCAGCCACCACTCACCTGAGGAGAATGCACGTGCCCTGCCCAGTGCTCTGAGAGAGGCTATAGGCCGATGCCACGATGGCAAAGATGTGTCTGGGGAAAGAGGGAGGGGGCAGATGAGAAGGTTGCCAGGGGCATCTGGGGCCCTCCCGGGTGGAGGCAGGATGTGCCCACCATCCCTAGGACCTCAGCCAACGGGACATGCTAGGGCTTAGCCGCCAGGAGAGGTGAGCAAAGGTTGGTGGGGAAAGTCACTTACGGGGTGGTATTGGGGGCCTTCCTGGGGCGGTAGGTGGCCAGGACCTCAGGTGAGAAGAGAGGCAGGGGCCAGTGGGGGTTCAGAGCGAGCAGGAGGGGCCCCCCAAAGGTCTGGGGAAGAAAGCAGAAGCTCTCACCAGAACATGGAAGGAGCAGGGGATGCAAACGGGATGGGGCCCTGAGAGGGTTCCGCACCCAGCCCAGGAAGGGGAAGGAGAGAGAAGCTCCAGGGGTGCTGGAGGGCCCTCTGATCCCAGGGGAAAGGGAGTCCCAGCCCACCGCCCCCTCCCTGGGTCCCCCCATACGTAGATTCGGCCCAGGTGAAACCTCTTCTTCAGACACAGCAGCACGGAGCTGTCACACAGCGGTCTGTGGGGACAGCACGGTGGGGGAGCAGAGAGTTGGGGGTGGGGGTGCGGGGAGGTCCCTGGTTATTGCTGCCACTGGCTGCAGAGACATTTTGGGCAAGTCGTGGGCCCTCCCAGAGCCCCATCCACAGCACAGGGGCTGGGCTGCTAAGTTACCCGCCCCCAAGGGGGCTTCCCAGCAGGGCCCTGCTGACTCGGAGGGCAGCTTTGTGCCAATCAGAGCAGGAAGTTCCAAGCAGGGGCATCTGATTTCCATCCCTCACCTGCCCCTGCCAGCCTGACGACCTTCAGTGAGGCAAAACCGCCCCTGCGTTTTATAAAAACTGCGGCAGGGTGCGATGTGCGGAGCTACGTGGCCCAGCCCTGGCAGGGTTGGAACCGGCGCACTCACCGCAGCCGGGCCAGGTCCTCGGTGTCCTCCAGGGCGGCGCCTGGGCTCCTGCCGTCGGCACCGGGAAAGGACAGCGCCCCCAGGCCCGACCCAAGGCTCAGCTCCAGGTCCCTCTCCAGCGCTTCCTCAGCTTCGTCCTCGGGCTCCCATCGCTCCCTCTGGGACCGACAGGGGCCCGGGCGCCTCTCCAAAGTGAGTCGGGGCAGCAGCGCGTCTGTGCCAAGCCCGGGGTCCTCGCGGGCGTCGGAGCCCTGCGCCCAGTGCAGCGGGGCCTCGGCTTCCAAGCTCTCGGGCTCCGCTTCGCTGCCGGAGCCGCTCCCGCCCAGCGGGGGCTCGTCGGGGGGAGCCTGGCCGAGGAGAGAACCGCGGCGCGGCCCGGCCTCCCCTCCTCCGCTCGCCCTGCGCCCCTCGCCGTCCCTGGAGGCCCCCGCACGAGGCCATACGCGCCCCTCCCCGGCGGGGGCGTCCGCGGACGCGCCCTCTGAGCTCGGGCCGCTCGGCGCCCTCCCCGCCCCGTGGATTCTCGGGAACACGACCGCAAACTTAGGGTCCGGAGTCGCGCCCGGGTCCTTGGAAGGGTCGCGGCCGGCGGGGCTCTTGGCGGCCTGCGGGGAGCTCTGGCTGCCGCCAGGGGGAGCCCTCGGCCGTGCCCCCAGCCCCACCAGGCCCGCCAGGCGCAGCCCTAGACGGCGCGGCGGCGCCGGCCCGCGACCCCGCCCCTCGCCTGCCCGCGACCCCGCCCCGGCGCCCTGGCCCGCGCGCGGCTCCGCCTCCCGCCCCTCGCGTGCGCGCAGCCCGAGCAGACGCCACAGCCACCGCAGGAGGCCCAGGGCCTGGGCCACGCGAAGGAGCCTCTTCTTGAGGCCGGTGCCACGGGGACCCGCGGCCTGGGGAGCGGGGCCTGGTGGGGCCTTCGCGCGGAGCCGGTGGAGCGCCACGAGGGCGGCCAGGGGCGCTGGGTCCCCCGGCCCGTCTCCCCCTGCACCCCCTGCCTCGCTGTCGCTGTCGCTCTCGCTCCCCGCTGCTGGCACCTTCCCCAACACCTCGACGACCTGGAGGCGCGGAGCCCTGGCAGTCGAGGCCTTGGCTCCTCCGGGCTCAGTCTCCGGCTGCGCCCCCTTGTCCCTTGTGTCCCCGGCCTGCCTGGGGTCCCGAGAAGCCCGCGAGCTCTTGGGGACGCCCGCGAGGATGCCCTCGAGGGAGCCGGAGGTCGTGCCTTTCCAGCCCGGCTCAGCTTCTTCGGCCTCCGTGACCCGGCTCCCGGGTCCTGGGGCTGTCCGCGGGCCCCGTCCAGACCCGGCCTCCTCCGGACTCCAGTCCGTGTCTGTCCCGGAATCCTCAGTGGCTGCCTGGGGCCCTGTCCCCAACCCCAACGACCCTTCCCGGCTCCGGGGTTCGGGGCGCGGCTCGTGGCCGCTCCCGCCGTCGCTGCTCCGGGGCTCGCCCTGCTCCAGCGCCGCCTCCGCCCCGGCCTGGGTGCCTCCCGAGCCCGCGTCGTTTTGCTCTGAGTTGGGCTCCAGCTCGGGAGCCCCGCCGCTCTGGCTGCCGCTTTCCCGGTCCTCTCGGGCTTCGCTGTCGGGGCCGGAGCCGCCCGGGTCTCCGCCCGACGTGTCCCCGTCGAGGCTCCGAGGCTCTCGGCGGCCCCGCCTCGCCGAGGGTCCCCGCCCTTTTCGCCTCCTCCTGCGCCGGCCGTGCTCGCCCGTCCTCCCTTCTCCCCGGGGGAGACCGTCATCCTGCGGGCGCCCCCCGCGGCTGTCCCCGGGCTCGCGGCTCTCCTTAGGCGCGCGCCCCGGGCGTCTCGCGCTGCCCCGTCTCCCCTGGGCCGCTGGTGGAGACCCAGCCCCTGGGCGTCCGCAGCCGCCGGCCCCCTCGGCGGCGGGCTTCCTGCGGCCACCAGGGGTCCCCTGGGCTCCGGCGGCAGCGGGCTCCGAGACGGGTCTCGATCCTCCGGCCTTTCCGCCGCCCCGTCGGCGTTCCCCGCGGGGCGCGCCGCCCGCGCTGGCGGACCCGGACTCCTGCTCCCCCGAGTCCCGCCTCTCAGGCCCCTCGGGGCACCGGGGCGCTTTGCCTTTTCTCCCGCCCATGGCGGGGGCAGTGAAGAGGGGCTTCCTGGTGCCTTCTCTCCTCCCCTTCCCTCGGACCCGGCTGCCTCAGCCCCGCGCAGTGCGCCACCCGGGCTCCGCTCCCGCGGGGTCTCCAGGCTCATCCCCTCCCCCCAGCCCCGCGACTCCGCCTTACGCACGAGCATCAATAATGCAGGTGTCAGTGTGGGGCCTGACCCCTGGAAAAACAATGAAGCGGAGGCCGCCGGGGAAAGAGGAGACGCTGCAGCGTCGGACAAAGGCCGCGAGCAGGGCAGCTGGTCCACCGGGGGGTCACTGCCAGCGAGGCCAGCCGGGCGCCGCGCCACGCGGAGGGGGCCCAGGTGCAGCGGCCGCCGCGCCGCGCTGCGGGGCGGGCGGGGGCGGGAAGAACCTGTCCGAGCCATCCTCCTAGTCCTTGGGGCTCCAGAGGGCACCCGGCCTCCTCCCTTAGCCCCCTGGATTGCTCCAGAAGGCCAGGACCAGGCTGACCTTGGCACACGGCGAGCACCACATGAGTTTTGTTGTTGTTGTTTAGCTGGTGAAATATAAAGCAGAGAGCATAACACAGGAATGCACACCTTCAACTGGTCAACCTGACACCGGAGGGGGGGAGGGGGGCTCCACCCCCTAGACCAGTTCTCCCTCCTCTCCTACTGGTCACCTGCTTTGTTCACAAGTATTGTAAACCGCCCCAGGCTGCGCCCAGCCCTCTTCTGACTCCACCCCTCCCTCCTTCCAGGAACCGCTCCTCCTCTATCCTTAGCCACCATCAACCATGACTTTCACCTCCTTTGGTCGGGTGTTGACTAAGGAGGCAGATGCTGTGCAATTTTACAGTCTCTCATTTAATGTTTACAACCCTCTGAGGGAGGCCCTATTATTATGCCCAATTTTACAGATAAGTAAACTAAGGCAGAGGAGTGAGGTCATTCACCCAAGGTCACGCCGCCAGTCACCGGCAAGGCCAGTGTTCAAGGGCTGGATTTGCCTGACTTCCAAGACAAAGGTCTGTCTCTAGACCAGGTGTCCAGCTGCTACAGTACCTCTCCAAGGCCCTGGGATCAGCAGTGACCTTCTCCCTTCCCCACTCACTCGTCTTCTCCATGGCAGCTGTCTTTGTCAATTCAACCTCTCAATAGCTCCTTTTCGCCACTATTGTCACCTCTCCTTGGGCAGCTGCTGGAAGGACCCTTAGCTCCTCTCCCTGCCAGCCCAGCTTCCATTAATCCACTTTCCAGAGACTGCCAAGCCCTTCCATTTGTGCACGGCTATAAGTAAAAATTGTTAATCTCACACTCCCAATATGAGAATGTTTTTAGAACTGAAATATGCAAGCCACCGACATATTTCAAAGCAGAGTGTACTTAAGACAAAGCTCGTCCGTCCTTAATGAGTGCGGATACAGATCCATTTTCAGTGCATTTTCGTCATCATTTCAGGGGTGTGTGTGTGTTGTCAACTTCTTGTTCAGCCTGATCAGCCAGATCACTGCTGCAGCCACAAAGCTCCCCTAATCCATGGAAGTGCTGGCTCCATCTTTTTCTTCTGATCTACTAGTGCTTGTAGCATTACCATTATCTTTAACTCTTGGTTTCTTGGCAGGAAACTTCATGTCACTTGTTCATTTGCGTGAGTTAGTTTAGCTAACCAGACTTTTTAAAAAGCTGTTAATTCCCTAAAACTGATAGTCAGAAACTGTACAAACCTCCATAGGCTGGTCAGGGTTGCTGTCCAGCTCTCTGGGTGGATCTTCCCACTCCCTCCTTGGCACCCACTTTTAGCTCATGACCCTCTGACCTACAGACTGAGGACCCCAGAGCTAACCCAAGGTATAAACAGTAAAGCTTAGTTTTTCTGTTCTTCCTGACAAGAGGTCACCCGATCATTCCCTCATTACCCTCCCGGACTCATGAACCTCACACCAGATCCTGTGGGAGCACTATCATTCCGCTTCCCGGAAAACAGGGGCAGAGCAGGGAAGTGGGCGCCCTCCAGGGCTCCCCTTGCCTCAGATAGAGTCCAGGCCTAACTGTGGAGTCTGTGCCCCCCTCCCATTTGCAGCTCTTTCCGTCTTTCCATCTGCTCAGCACCCTGCCTCTATTCTTATGGGGACAGCTGTCCTCTGGGAAACCGTTTCTCCCCACTCCTCACAGTTCTTGTGGCTCCCATCTCAGGAAGCCTCCACCCCTTCTAAGGAGAAACAAGGGGCATTCAAATGGCCCAAGTTCCAAAATCCAGACTCTTGAGCTGGACGTGCTCAGCTGGAGGGCGAGCCGGTAGGATGCCCCCACGCTGCGTCCGTCCTCTGCTCTGTGAGCTACTTAGTGTCCTTCCAACAGGCCCTTTCCCTTCTCGGGCCAGGGTGGGCCCTTATGCACACGACAGTGCCCTCACTCTCATGAGGCTGCAGGGCCCCCAGTAGGGCCCTGGACGCTTGGCGGTCTCACCTCACTTCCTGCCAGCCAGCTTCAGCTCTGCACTCATTCCCACAGCAAGCAGACCAGTCCTTCCTGATGTCTGGAGGAAGCCTCCAAGTCTGAGACACTGGGTGTTTTCCCCTTCTCACTGCAAGGGGGCGCCCTCAGCCCCTGAGCCAGGGATAGTGGACAGACTCAAGATGGTTAACTCCTGCCATTTATTCCCAGAGACAGAAGGGCCAGTAGTGTTCAGACATAACCAGGTAGTTTGCTTTGATTCAAATGGCTTACAAAGCAGAGTCTCCTGAGCACCAGCCTGGTCCAGGGGACGAACTCCAGGGCCCAAAACAAGGAACCAGCTAATGATCGTGTCCACTTACGTGGAAAATTTCTGCACAATTAAAAAAATCAAAGCTGTTGAACCAGTGAAGAGGTAATAAGGTGTTTATTAAAAACTTTTCCACCCAGAGGCAGTTAAAATTTATAATTTAAAACCCAGCCCACTACAAAAAGCGGGGGGGGGGGGGTGATAAAAACTGTGCAACATTGACAAAAGGACTGAGACAGACAAGGCCCGGGGAGGGGCAGCCCCAGAGCCTGGGGTCCCTCCTCTCCCAAGGCCAGGAGCAGCAGCAGAGTGGAAGCTGAGAGAGCCCCCAGCCCCCAGCCCAGCCCTGTGCATGGGCCTCTCCAGGTGGATCAGTGCCCCAAGGAAGAGCCCTCAGTAGTGTGTGTTCACCGTGCAGCCTGGATGTGCGGCCCGGTCACTCGGCTGTGGAAGGAGGTAGAGTGACAGCAAATCAGGTGCATCCTGGGCAGGACGGGGCCTGTCACGCACCCTGAGCCAGACATGGAGTTTTCCAGGACAACTGGGGCAAGTGTCAGGGCTGGGATGGACTCTTGGTCCATAGGGTATTGGGGAGGGGGAGGTCTTCCTCCTATCCTTCCCCAGGAGCGTGCCCTCCCAGCCGCTCCCCACCTAGCAGCAGGTCTCAGGGCCTCTACCTCCCCCATTGCTAAGGCTGTACCTCATGGCCACTTGCTGAGAACGCCAATCACCATAGCTCCTGCATGGGTGAGACAGGGCAGTCACCCTCTGTGGGGACTGGGATGGCCAGACAAGGACCCTCATCCTCAGAGCTCTCCCGGCACCCTGGGGCCTATTCCTGAAACCTATCCCTGGGCAGTGACTCACCCTCGGTCTCCCTCCAGCGTGCTCTGGATCTCCTTCAGGACCCCTGGGGACCAGAGGCCAGGTGAGGCCAGCAGGGGCTGGTTCACACACAAGCCTTTCTCTCCCTTTTACTGATGAGGTGCTGGGTGGGTCTGTCCCTCTCAGGGAAAAGACCCTCAGTTCCACCCCGGCCTTCCAAACCTCCCCCAGGAACATCCCTCTTGCCAGCCCCCCAACTCCCACCCCAACTCACTCTCATCATTGAGCAGAGCGTGCTCCATCACCGGGCCAGGCCTCTTCTCTGGAAGGCAGAGACCAGGTCAGGAGAGCCCTGAGCCCCTCCCTGCTCAGCTACTCCTTACTGGGGTGGGGGTGCTGGGGCCCAGAACCCAGAGCCCAGGACTGGAGGGGATGCTTTTTCTACCCCCAGCTTGAACACCACACACCACCTGCTCACCTGGGGTCCCCTTTCCTCCTTCCATCCCCATCCCTGGGCCCAGGTTGGCCCAGGTACTCACAACGCCTCTGTCCCCACACTCCCCTGGCCCCAAAGAGGCCTGCCTTACCCTCTCCATCACTCTGGCTCCCTGAGTTCCTGTGGGGGGAGAGTGCGTAAGGATCGGGGGCCATTGGGCTCTCTGCTGACTGGGAAAGCCCTGGTCCCATGAAGAATGAGGTCAACTGACCGAGCCTGTCCTGAGCAGGGGCCCCTGGGTGGTGCTCACAAGGGAGGAAGGGGCCTATGAAGTGTGGCAAAGAGCCAGAGCCAGGAGGGTGGGCTGAGCTCACAGGGAGGGGGAATGTGGTCAGCTCCCAGTGGGTGCCTCAGGGAGGGTGACGGTGAGGGGCTGGGGTGAAGGCCACCTGCCCTTTTACCCACCTGGCTCGGCCCAAGGCCTTCTCGGGGCCTGATCCATTTCGGGGACGGCTGTGGTTCTTGGTGTCCGCCAAATCCACCAGACACCGGGGCTCCACCAGCCATTTGGTAGACAGAGAGAAGCGCTCAAACTCCGAGGGGGAGATCAGGTAGAAACCTGGCAGGGGCGACGCTAGTGGTGAGGCGCCTGGCCTCAGGACCCGCGGCTGCCCGCAATGGGGCTTCCACCCAGGGCAACTGGGGCCGGAGCTTCCCTCAAAGCTCTCTGCCTGAAGAGCCTGGCCTTGACCCCCCCCCCCGCCCTGGCTGTCCCTCCCAGCAGCCCCTGCAGCTCAGCGGGAGCCCCACATCCAGCCCTGCTCACAGCGGCCGGCTGAGCCGCCACCTCACCTTGGCCGTGTTTGGTGAAGACGCAGGAGGCAATGCCGCTGACGTCCTCCCGACGGATGCAGCTGTAACGCACCTGGGGCTTGAGCAGGGGCAGCGAAACCACCTGGATGTCGCCCAGGTTGGTGAGGACAGCCAGGTGATGCTCCCCGTAGTCCTCGGCTCGAGAGCTGCCGAAGTGGGCCACGCTGACCCGCCGTACCCTCGAGCCCTCCAGGGCGGTCAGCTTCAGCTTCAGCTTGGCACTCACCTTGGGCAGCGTGAACACCTGGGGGCACAGGGCAGCGGTCACACCCGCGGCCAGACCCCCGTTTGTATTCAAGAACATCACTTCCCTGCGTCCACCGGATGCCACGCAACTTCCCGGCAAAGCCTGCTCAGCCTTGGCATTCCCTCAGCACTAGGACGCTCAGTTACTGCACTTGGACCATAAGGATTTCCACGGCTGCATTTTCTGTCCCTCCCAAAGACAGGTCCTGCCTCAGTGTCCCCACCACTGAGCCTGGGCCCAGGGACTCCACAACAAGACCCTCTCCTTTTCCGTGCCTCTGCACCCCTTACACACCAACTGCATATACAGCTTTAAGTGAGTCCCAGCCATTGTCACTGTGCCCAAGGTATGAGCCCCCTGATGTCCCAGGGGTTCCTGGGAACCCCGCCCCTACCCGCGCAGCACCTTGAACTGCTCCTCTGACACGACAAGCAGCTGGTGGCTTCCCTGCATGTCCGGACTTTTTGACAGGTCATGTGCGACTTCCAGGGGTTCAGGAAGGGGCACACTGTGCCCGTCCAGCACCAGGATGCCCACCACGGGTGCCCGGTGCATCAGCTGGATCTCCTTGACTACAGGGAAGGAAGCAGGCAATGGGGCCGGTGCGCAGGTGAAGGGCAAGGCCTGAGGCGCCGCGGCAGATAAGCATCCTCTGCCCTCCCTCTGCTCAGCACTCACCCTGCTCTGCCCTCACAGGTTCATCCGTTCTCCGCTCGGCAGGGGGCACACGCAGGGCAAAGGCGTAGACGGTACCCCCATTGGTGCCTGCCCACAGTGAGGGGCAGTGGCGGGAGCCTGCCAGGAGGCAAAGGTTTATATCTAACTCTGGGTCTGGAGGTCAGGTGGAGCCAGGTGACCTAGGCTTACATCCTGGCCTTGTGACATGTCCAAGGTCCATCTTGGGTGTATTGGAGCCTGGACATGAAGCCAGGACAAATGGACCTGGAGGCCCAGGCAGGAGAGGGAAAGAGGAAGGCTCTGATCTCCACCTGATCGCAAGGGGAAACCCCTCTTAGGTCCCACCAACCTGCTCTCATAGCAGGAGACACATGCTTGGGCCCCCGACCTCAGGCTGGCCACTCACTGTCCCTCAGGTAGGTGTCAGCGAAGTAGAGGGTCCGGACGAAGCCTGTGAAGGAGTCCTCTGCCGTGCGGGCTTCGATCTTGCGCTGCACGGGGGCCAGCTCCATGTTCTGCAGGCCCGTCCGCTCTGCCCGGGAGCTCCGCTCTGGCATCTGCGGTGGGTTGGACCAGCCTTAGGGTGGGCTCTGGCCTCCCCTCCCTGGGGGCATCTATTGCTCAACACTAATGGTTCTCTAGGGAGAGACTGGTCACAGCTCAAGCCACTCCCTGTCTGGGAACATTTACTGAGGACTTGACCCTAAGGTGCTACAATTATTGCCTCTTACAGCTGATGAAGCTGAGACATAGACAGTGTGACATATCTGAGGCCACATAACCACAGGCAGTGGGGCAGGATGTAAACCTATGTGGTGGGCCCAGGGCCTGTGTTTGCAGCCAAAGCCAGCAGGAGGGAGGGTGGTCCGGCTCACTGCTGGCTGCTCCCAGCTCTGCCTGGGTGGCCTCACCTCTCCTGGGGGCCCCGCTGGCCGCCGCTTCCGGCTGGACACCCTGCTGCGACGTATCCGGCGGAAGGACTGGCGCAGGGACTTCTTTAAGGACTTCACGCGGGACAGCGGGCCCTCTAAGGCTAGCTGGTCGTTGGGGTGCAGTGTGCACCTAGTGGGGGGAACATCAGGTCATCAGCCCTGTCAGGGCCCAAGGGTCCTCACCAGGCCCCAGTCCCAAACCCAGGCCCCAGCCTCTGTGGGCAGCCTGCTCACTTGACAAAGACCTGCTGCAGCTGCTGGTGGTCAAAGAGGCCAAAGCCGTGGCTGGTGCCAAAGGCCACGAGCCGCCACTCAGAGTGCAGAGCCAAGGACGTGACCACAGCCGGGGGCTGGCATTGCACCAGCACGAAGGGCTGGAAGCCGGGCTCAAAGCGCACAGGTCCTGGGCGGGCACACAGGCGCTCGTGGCCCTTCCAGCGGTAGCCCTCCTGGTCCTGCAGCAGGTCGGCCTCCACCTGCATCACGGCATGTTCCGCCTCCTCGTCATTCAGCTCCAGCATCAGCACCTAGGCGGGATGGCAGATAGGCTGAGCCAACCCCAGTACCAAGGGATAGCAGTTGGCACTGTGGGGCTGGCTCCTGTCCCTGCTGTCCCCCAATTCTGAGAAGGAAACTTCCAGGTCTGGACACCCCAAGTCACCTGATCACTCCTCCCCCTGCTCCCCACCCCCAGCCCAGCCTGCTACCTGCCCTGCTGTGCCTGCCACAGCCAGGTAGCCGCTGTATTTGCAGAGGAAAATCTTCTGGATGCCCAACCGGGGATCGTCACTGTAGGGATCGAAGGAGCCCACCTGACATGGGAGAGGAGGCCCATGAGTGGCCATGAGCACTAGACCCAGCCTGTCCCTGCCCTCCTAGTTACCAGGCTCCAAGCCTCACCTTGCGGAGTGGGGGCCACTCATCCTCGCCCTGGGCACTGAGGTTCTCATTGGGGTCCATGTCGGTGAGGAACACATGGACCGTGCTGAGTTTGTACAGCAGCCGCAAGCAGACGCCCGAGGAGTCCCAGAACCGTACCGTGCCATCCTCATGCCTGTGGGTAGAGCTATGAGGATGCCAGGCCAGGGGCGCCAGTACCCCTCTGGGCACTGATCCCACCCTGTATATCCTACTGCACAGGAGGAGAGTACCATGAATCACCTACCCCGTGAGCAGCAGGTCTCTTTGGGGAGGGGTTGGGGCCAGGCTGGTGCCACCATCAATAGGCCATTCCTAGAGAATGAAACCGAGAAGTCCAGGTGAGAGCCTGGCTCTGAGGTGGGGTTGGGGCCAGGGCTGGGGCTGGACCTACCATGGTGGAAAAGTGAGTGTTCTGCCAGCTGCCGGCAGCGATGATCCTCTCCCACAGCTTTAGGGGGATGTTGGAGACGTGATGGGAGCATGTGATGGCGGAGCAGTGCAGGGAGGCCAGGTAGGGAGGCTGCACCGGTGGCCAGCCAGCAGTGCGAAGGTCAATCACCACCAGCTCCTCCTCAGCCAGCACCACCAGGGCATAGGGGTCATCAAAAGCTGGGGGGACACGCCAAGGGTCAGGGGCTGCAGGAGCCAGTAGGAAGCAGTTTGCCCCAGCCTAGCCCTGTGGAATCTGATGCTCTAAGGATTGGAGCTAGGGAATCTGCATTTTAAAAACAAGCTCTAAATCCAACAATGTGTAAAAATAAATATACGCCATGACCAAGTGGGATTTACCCCAGGTGTGCAAGGCTGCTCCTACACTGGAAAACCACTCAATGTAATCCATCACATCAACAGGCTAAAGAAGAAAAACTACACGATCATATGCAGAAAAAGTATTTGATAAAACCCCAAACCCATTCATTTATGATAAAACTCTCAGTGAACTAGAAAGAGATGGGAACTTCCTCAACTTGACAAAGCATATCTATGAAAAAGCTGTAGCTATCACAATGGTGAGAAATGAAGCTTTCCCACTAAGATTAGGAACAAGGCTCCTTTTCAAGTACTAGCTACTGCAATAAGACAAGAAAAGGAAACCTAAGGTATGCAGATTGAGATGGAAAAAATAAAACTGTCTTGGTTCACAGATGACATGATCATTTATGCAGAAAATCCAAAAGAATTGACAAAAAAACTGGACCCCTGTTCCCAGCACCCTGTGTTAGGTGTGAGAAGGATTCCCCACTCCCCTCACCTGGAGGCCTCAGGCCTTGTCATGTCAGAATAAGGTGGAGAGAAGGCCCGCCCTCCTGGAGATCTCCTGCCAGGCCTCCTCTCCAGGTTTCGAAAGCAGCCCTTTCTAGTCTTGCCTGTCACTCAATTTATGAGGCTGACTCAGGGCTTTGCTGTCCTGGCTGAGCTCCAGCAGGCTGGCTCAGAGCTGGCTCCATACTGCACAACCTGCCCCACCCCATGAGATCTTCACCATGTCCACACCAGGACCTGCTTTTTCTCAGCTGGGTGGGTGTTAAACCCAACAGTACAGATCTGCCCCCTTTGGACCAAACTCCATTTGAGGGAAGGGCAAAGAGCATGGAGTGGGCAGGAGGTGTGGCCAGCAAGGATGGAGCCATAGCCCAGCAGAGATGGGGAGAAAGGGACTGATTGTGGCTGCTTCCCTCAGTGGCACTAAGAAGGGGTACAGTGGGTAATTCGGGAGTGGCAGGTTTGAGAACATCTGTGCAGGTCCCTCCTCTTTATTTACAGACAGGCCATCATCCCTACATCTCCCAGTGGCTAGCCCTCCACACCACTCCCGAAGCTTGCCTACCCGCTGCAGGGTCCACCTCGGAGAGGACAGTAAAGTCGATGACCCGGGAAGTGAAGTCGAAGGCTGTCTGTTGGCCATTGTGGACCACAGAGATGCAGTGGCGGTCCCCATAGCTGGCCCGAGGCATGCCACCCTGGAAGATGGTGAAGGGCAACCTGCAGGCACAGAAGAGCAGGAGGTTGGGCTGGAGCTCCGGACATAACCCTGGACAACCATAGGCTGAGCTGGCAGCTTGGACTCCACTGTGACTGGTCTCTGTGTAGGGGCTGGGAGGGAGTCTGGTCTCAGGGTAAGTGACCACGCAAGTACCCTGGGATGGGGTGGGGCAGACCCCCATCTCTTCCTGACTGCAATAGACCAGGGGAACCTGGGGGTGAGGTGGGGGCATGCAGGCTGTGGGTTCTGAGTCTGCAGGCTGTGGGTTCTGAGTCTGCTTCAACCAGAGCTGCCCCCCTTTCTGCTTCTACATCGGGTCTCCCTGTATGATTCTGTTGGAAGAAACAGGTCTGCTGCTAAAACAGTTTGCAACCTGCTGATCTGAATCATATCTCCGGGAGGGCAGAATGGAAAGAACAGGAATGTTTGTTCAGGAATTGGCCATGAGGTATGAATGACCCTCTCTCCCTTCCCTGGAGTCTGGGACCTCAATGTGGGACCCTAAGGCACAGTTCCACCCCCCGACCCTCCCCCACCCTCCCGCAGAGGCCTGAGGGGCCTTCCAGCCCTCCAGGAAGGCTCTAGAAAAGGCAAAGAACAGAGACCGGTACCTACCCCTGCTTGGTGGTCAGCCAGAAGATTTTGGTAATAGCTTTGCAAGGAAAGGGACCTACAAGAACAGGAATTAGCTGGAATGGGTCTGCCCACTCTCAGGGGCACATGGGTCTCCAGAGCAGATTCCTCACCTCACACCCACTTAGTAGACCTATGCTTGGGAGTCTTGCCCTGAGAAAGCCACATGGGTGTCAGAAAACCCACCATGTGGCTTTGGACAAAGCCATCACCTCTCTGGGCCCCAGGTTTTACTTCTATGAGTTGGGCGCCTACACCTGAATGCAGGAAAGACAGACTGGGAACAGAGAGGACATTGTTTTGCACAGTAAAAGGCAGTCCCAGGTGACAGGGCAAAGCCAGGCTCCCACAAGGCGGGTGGAGCACTGACCGTAAGGCACACAGCTGCGCAAGGGCTCCAGATGCTGGGTGTCAGGAGACACAGGCCACTGGCAATAGCTGCCATCCGAATGGCAGCTGACAATCAGGCGGCCATCCCGCTGCCAGCAGACACTGTCCAGTTGCTTCCGGGGAGGAAAGGGAGAGAGTGCAGGCTGGGATCAGGGCGATGGTCCCACCACCCATGCCCCAAGCCTTGGCACAGGGGCTGTATGTGATAGTGGAGTCTGCCACCATCCCAGGCACCACCTACCTGGCTGCTGAGGAAATGGCAGAGCACGCGGCTGCCCCGCAGGTCCCAGATGACAATGAGGCCCCGGCTGTAGCCAATGAGGACCTGGTTGGGGTCTCGAGGGTGTTCCTGCAGAGCCTCTACCATCTCAAACACCCGCCGTTGGCGGGCATCCTCTGGCAACCTGGGCAAGGGGAGCACCGTGAGCCCACGCCCATGTGCACCCACGGGGCCTGGCTGAGAGTACGGCACAGCTGCACTGGCACTCCACGTGGCGGCAGCGGGCACTGTGCCAGCACGGAAAGACTGCCAGAACGCCTCACCAAGGCGAGGAGCAACGTGTAGAATAGGACGGTGCTACTTATAAACCCCACCAGGATATAAATGCAGGTGGCACAACTGTAAGGGAAGGCAAGGAAGTGATTTCCATAAAAGTCACTGTGGTGGGAGGGAGGCAGGGAGGCATTACTGGAAAGGGCACATGGGGGCTCCTGGGGGGCTGGCAGGTTCTATTTCTCTGCCCGGGGGTGGCTGTAGGGATGCTTGCTTTACAATCCATTAAACTGCACATTCGCATCTAGGGCATTTTTGTAAGGAGGTGATATTTCATAAAAACAAGCTTTTAAGACCCTCAAAACAAAGCTCTATATTGGTGGGCCTGGCCCTGACCCTTGACCCTTGACCCTCTGCCTCTCCTCCTTCTCTGGGCCTGGAGTGCTGATGGGAAGTCTGGAGGTGCTGCAGCCGACAGAGGACTGCGAGGTGGCAGGCATGGTAATAAGAGCCAACGGCGAGGATGGTAAGAAATGAAAACAGCCTGGACCCTGAGGGCACTGCCACACCCCAAGCCAAGCCAAACTGAACCCCTGTGTTTATGCACATCCCACGTACCAGTGCCGCACACCGCACACTGCCAGCTCCGGCCTCCAGAACTGGGAGTGGGCGGGCAAAGGGCCTGTAACCTTGTCTGCAGTGTTTCAATTCTTGAAGTGTTCTATAATGATCTATTACTTATATCATTTTAAAAATGAGTTTTTCTTAAATTAAAAGTAAGCAGCCCGGCCAGCGCTGCTCAGTGGTCCTCTCCCTCCCTCTCCCTCTCCCTCTCCCTCTCCCTCTCCCTCTCCCTCTCCCTCTCCCTCTCCCTCTCCCTCTCCCTCTCCCTCTCCCTCTCCCTCTCCCAGTCAATAAAAACATACACAAAAAAGGGAATTTTTTTTTTTAAATTAAAAGTAAGCCTTGAGAGAATGACACCATCTTGGAAAATGCAGAGAAGGAACAGTATCAAAAGGAAGCTGTGCAGCAGGACTGATGTCGCTGGCCTCCAGGGGACGGCCCTCAGGCTGTTCCTCTGAAAGGGTATCAGCACCCGAGCCTCCTCCCTACCTGTGCCCCACCCCCCGGAACTGCAGAACATTCTACTGCTACCAACCCTTCTTCTCCTCCCCTTCTGACCCAGACCAATCCGGCTGATCTCACTCCCTCTCTATTGCACACGCCACTGCCAAGAGGCAAAGCTTCCTAAATGATCTGCAGCAACCCACAGGGCTGTGGCTGTCAGAACTTTTGGCCACAGAGCCTGCATGTGAACGGAAACCTGGCACAGATGCCAGGGCACAGACATTGACAGAAGCTGCCCCGGCGGACGCAGGGTGGTTTGTGCCTCGTCTGCCCCACAGCGAAGCCCCTGGGGTTTTGAAATACGTGGTATCAGTGCAAAGAACACTAAGAGTTGGTGCCACCACACCATCATTTTGAGCTTCATTTTCCGTATCTTTAAATGAGGTGACAAGCTACCTGCAAGACCCCTTTTAGTGCTATGACACTAACATACTATAGGGTGAGATTCTCAACTTGAGGGACAGGTGGGGAGCTGAGCCTCTCCTCCCGTCCCCATAGGCTTCTCAGGAGAGAAATTATAAGCTCCGGAGACAATACTGGGACCAAAGGGAAAGGGCCATGCCCTACTCAAGGGGACAGGTTCTTAACCGCAGCGGGGTCGGCGGGCTCACCACCGCAGCACGGCGTCCGAGCTGATGTTGCGGTCCTCCAGCGTGCGGAAGCCCGGCACCTGCACCACGAACACGTTGCCACTCTCGGTGCCCAGGTAGAGCGTCTTGGAGGACGAGTGTGGCAGGACCACGGTGATCTGTGTGGCGCTGGGGGCAGCCCTGCAGATGGGAACAGCTATCCGTGAGCTGGCTGCTGCCCAGGCAGGGGAGGCCCCGTGGACAGGCTTCCTGCCCGCTGGCTGCCCTCACCACCCTAGGGAAGGCCGTTCCTAGGAAAGCAGCCTGTGTGGTCCTTTTCACAGAGTCCACAGAGTCTCGGGCCAGGACAAAGATATTGGTTGCATTCTGCCAAGACAGGAGACAGATGGCAGAGCTTAGCCTAGGAAGCAGCAGAAGCCCCTAGGAGCCTCCTGCGCAGCCCCCGGCCCCCGCTCCACCCAGAGCACCTTCGGGCGAAGACCTGTTGGCTCAAACACCAAGGGCTCCATAGGACCTTCAAAGGGTGATCCCATGGTTGGGTGTATGGGTCGGGATGGCTGGGAGAGCAAGGGGACCGAATCCTTACCCTGGGGGTCCCCGCAGCATGAAACTCTCATCTTCCTGCAGCTCTGACACCCCACCTTTGACCTTCAGGCTCCAAAGGTGCAGGCTGTTGTCGTCCAGCAGGGTGATCAGCTGGCACTAGGGAGGAACAGGGGCAGGAGTGTAGCCTTTACACACCAGGGTGGTCTCAGAGAGCCCCAAACCAAAAGGCTCCCAGGGGTTCTTAGGGTGGTCCATGAACTGCAGCTGGGAAAGAGTAGTGGTCCCAGGTCCTCCCATCAGCACCAAACCCAGTACCACCAAATACCTCTCCAGACACCCCTCTGGAAGACGTAAGAAGGGCATGGGGGCCTCACCTGGCCAGGCAGGAAGTAGATCTGCACCACAGCGCTGTTCTCTCGGTGCAACCCCATGAACTCCACACCCGGGGCACCATAGCTGGGAGCAGCAGGCTCAAGGAAAGCTCTAGAAGGCAGGACACCACCCCTCGCCTGCCCAAGTGCTGGGACCTCTGGGTCCCTGTGGCAAGGCGTGTAAACACCTGGTGGTTCGCCCTCTCCCCAGACAGCAGGGCCAGGCCTTGCGGTGGGGAGGAGGCAGAGTGGCCCTGGCCTGAGGGCTTTGGCCAGTGACCTGACCCCTGCAGGTGGGAACAGACAACCAGGTAGGGCATTCCCAGCCAGGCAGGTGGGGATGACACTGTGTAAGGGTGAAACCTTGGCAACTGTTAGGCTGCTCAGCACCACCTCCCACCCCCACCTCGCAACCTAAGCTGCAACACACCCACCAGCTACCACTTGGTGGCACTTGTGAGAAGACACGGGCAGGCCTGTGGGTCCAACCTCCACAGCTTGGCCATGAGTCTTGGCAAAGGGATTGGTAGCCAGGATATGGCCATGGCCTGGCAATAATTAACCAACTGAGGGAGGGCTGAGCCAGCAAGGGGACGTGGGCCCCTGCCCTCCTCTGTTTACACCACCTCGGGCCCAGCCCAGGTGACCGTAGGCACCGCAGCTTTCTTGCCTATGCTGGGGCAGAGAGGAACAGGGGGTGCCAGAGGGTGGTTCCCCACCTTCCAACTCCCATGGGTCCCACCCTGGCTCACCCTGGGGCTCAGGTTAGATTGGGCAGGAGTGGCCAAGACTTATAGCCCAGGGCAACCTGGCCGAGCAGGGAGCCTCTGTCCTGGAAACTGTAGGCTTGCCTAGAGCCCCCGTGAGCCCAGAATCAATGCTTCAGGTAAAACACAACCTAACTGGACAATGTCCAGTCTCAGCCAGGGAAGGGCTGTCCCTGCCAACCAGGGGTGTGTGATGTGGGGTGTGGGCATGCGGGGAGAATCTGGAAGAGCGGCTCCCTAGTACTGCTCCTCTAACCTAAGGCCACCCTGTCTCTGGTCTGCAAAGAGCCCTGGGGCCAGTCTACAGCCCTTGGCCCACCACCTGCCTCCACTTACTGCACTCAGGGCTGATTCCTGAGGATATATGGAACATCCCGGGAATAAGAAGGGTCATCCCCAACTTGTTTTTTTTTCTTGGAGGGTGGGGGGCCTTGCTGCATCTCACCAATGCCATGGTCCCCGCCCTTCCAGGGTATCCCTGGGTGGGAGCCTGGAGAACAGAAAGGATACAGCTTGACGGCTCCGGAGCGGGTGCCAATGGCCAGGATGCGCAGAGAGGGGCTATAGCCGAGGGCGCTGGGCTGGTGCGGAAAACCATGCTCCACCGTCTGCAATGAGAACCACACTGGCCTATAGACACGTCCCCTCTGCCCATCTGGCTGAGGGGCCAGTGCAAATGGAGAAGCCGCAGCACAGAGCCACCCCCAGCAGGAAGGAACAACTGAGTCCCGTTCAGGCTCCCACCCAAACACCCATGTGTGGAGGCAACCCCAGAACCATATGGGCCCCACCCTCAGCCCACTGCCAACCCTGTCCAGTGGCCACCTGACCATCCATCCCTGGGAGCTCATTTTCCCTGACACACATGCTGGCCACTTGCTCTCCAGGAACTCAGACTCAGTCCTCCTATGGGGGGCTCCAGAAAGCTTTGGGGGGCTGGCACAGTGGAGGTGCCCCATCGCTTAGGAGGCCTGGTTGCACTGCAGCCCCAGGTTGGCCCTGGGGTCTGAAGGAAGCCACCGTGGCCCTTCCCAGCTCTGGGTTGTCCAGGATCCTCCAGCCCTGAGTGTCTGCTCTCCCCAGAGCCCTCCTATCCCTGTGAATTCTCCATCTTCCCAGAGAGGAAGCTTCTAGAGTGTTGCTGCAGAAAATCGCTTCTGCTCATTTCTTATAAGTAACACACATTACAGAAAACTTGGGACATATAAAGGAGTTTGAAAAAGAAAACATAACCTGTACTCCTACAACCAGAAGTAACCCTCACTGACGTCTCAGTGTGTGTGTGTGTCTTCCGGTGCTTGTGAGAGTGTGCCTGCGTCTACACTAAAAACACAGAGACCTACTTGGGATCATGCACATGGATACACCTGTACACATATAGAGTCTTTGGGAAGGTTTCTGGTTGTTTCTTAATCAGCTAATCCTACCCCTCACCTCCCACCCCAGGGCATCCCGAACCTGCAGAACTAGATGAGAGCAGGGCAAAGGGAGGCCAGCCACCTGCTTTAAAGACTTCAGGTACTTCTTATTTAAACCATGGAGACTGCCCTGCAGGAAAGGGCTGCAGGATGAGGCAGCTCTTAGGCCCACGGTTCTCCTCTGGGCCTCACCTGGCAGCCTGGTCAGGCCTCAGAGGAGCAGAAAGAGATAAGCCCTGGTGACAGCTGGGACAATAACTCAGCAAACTCCTCTGCTGCTGGCCTACTGTCCAGCCCAGTGGTCCATGGATGGAGGCCCCATGCTGGGGGCAGGCCAGGGAGGAGAGATCCAAAGGGCCTATTCTGGAGACTTCTGAAGACACCTAGGTGTGGGAGGTGCCCTCAGCCTGCTCTTTGCCAGGAATACAGTCTGCCCCGAAAATGGCTGTATCTGGAAGGGGCAGCTGGGAGGGCAGAAGCAACCCAGCAGGACTCCCCCTGCCAGCCCAGGTCCCTGCTCAGCTATGTAAAAAATGCAGAGCCTGGAGAAGCCTTCGGAGTGTCTGCAATGTAAACATTTCCCAGGAAAAGGAGGGTGGGGCACACAATGGGGTGTTTGGGGACAAGATTCCCCAGGGGCCCCCACTAGGCCTCAGCCAGCCCCAGGTTGCTGGGGCCTCAGGAATTCAGCAGGCAGAGCTCGAGGGAAAAGGTTCCTGGGATGGTAGCATTTTCCCAGAACCACCACCCGCAGCAGCTCAGGGCCAAAGCCTCTGGAGTTCGGAGGACTTTGGGGGCAACGTCCTGCAGGAGCCTGCTGGCCAGCAGAAGGCCCGCACCCTGTGTTACCCAGTACAACAGTGGCAAGCCAATACCGAGCACTTGCAATGTGATTAGTGCCACCAAGGGACAGAACTTTTAATTTTATTCCATTTTAATTAACTTAAATTTAAGAATAAATGCTCACTTCAGTTACTAGAAAACTTTTTAGGTACATTCTTGGGTTCTAAAGGAAGAGGGGCTGGAATCGGGCACACCACACTTCAGATCTCCTTTTTCAACTGAAAACCTTCCAAACTAAATACGGATCACATATTTCCAAAGAAGATTTAATGTCCAATTGAGATGTGCTGTAAGGGTAAAATACACTTACTTCAAAAACTAAAAAAGTCTCATTAATTTACATTGACTACATGTCAAAATAGTATTTTGGATATACGAGATTAAACAGAATTTATCAAAATTAATTTCACTTGTTAAAAAATTTTGTAATGCGACTTCTAGAATATTCTATATTACACGTGTGGCTCATCTTGTTTTCCTCTCCAGACTAGACAGTGCCCTAGACAGTTCTGCCTCGGAACATGGGCAGGAAAGTCAAGCAAACGAGAAAACAGCCTGCAGCTTCTGGTCAGGCTCTCAGGCTACCACACACTATCCTTCCAACTCCTTGGCAGGAAATTCTCCTAACATCTCACCTGAGTCACTCCTACTGCGGGGTGGCCTCCTTTCCCCAACCTAGAGGGACGCAAACATCAGGCGCACCATTCAATCCCACTTACTCATCCCTCATTTCCTTCAGGTCTGGGGTCACTGTGCTACCCCTCCCGACCCTCTTTTCCACAGGCTGGTTTAGAAAGACGGACTGAGTCAGGCCCACTACGCTCTGAATTCCCCTCCGCCACTCAGAAAGCGTCTGGACCTGGCGAGCTACTTGGCCTCTCTGGGCCTCACTTCGCATCTGATAAATGGGACAATACCTAGGGGGCTGGACAGAGCAGAGTGGTCCTTGGCTTGAACATGCTAAACCTAAGATGAACTTTAAGAAGCCCACCTGACAGCGGTGGTCTCAGCTCACCCCACAGAGCACACAGGCCTTGCCCCCTAAGGCCCAGCTTCCTTCTAGGTTCTCCCCATTCCCTGTATCCCTTGGGGTGTCTTCTCTAAGCTGACAACTCTGGAGGGACCGGGCTCCCTTAAGAACAAATAAGGGGTAGGAATTTCACAAAGACCCTACCTGGTCAGGGGCCAAGAGAGTAGGCTCCAATCTGAGTAGTGTGGTGAGTGACAGGGGAATCCCCAGGTCCCAGGAAGGGGTGGCAGTACCCATTTAACATGCAAATAAGGCCCCCAAACCCCTGAATGAGGCAAAGCCAGTCCTGAGGCAGAGGGCCTGGCTGGGCGAGGAGGTCTAGGGGCCCCAGGCCAGTTATGGGAGGTCCAGGGGGTCTTGTTGGGAATGGGGAAGGAAGGGACTTGGGTTTGGGGAGAGGACCGAGGTCAGTTAATAGAGGTGACAGGGAGGAGCGAGAAACCTGGGGCAGGAGCAGCCTGGGAAGCAGGAAGGGTGAAGGTACCTCTGGCCTGTGTCCAGCTGTCCCCTCAACCTCAGGTGCCCTTCACACTCCTTGGTTGTCCCTCCCTTCAACTCCTAACAGCCTTTTAATTTTTATTTATTTTAAAATGTGTTTTTATTGATTTCAG
Organism: Miniopterus schreibersii; assembly: GCF_964146895.1. Taxonomy (NCBI): domain Eukaryota; kingdom Metazoa; phylum Chordata; class Mammalia; order Chiroptera; family Miniopteridae; genus Miniopterus; species Miniopterus schreibersii. Next base: position 3,535,458 of record NC_138116.1, read on the forward strand.
AGAGAGGATGGGAGAAGGAGAGAGACAGAAACATCAAATGATGAGAGAGAAACATTGATTGGCTGCCTCCTGCATGTCCCCTACTGTGGGTCGAGGCATGTACCTGACAAGGAATCAAACTGTGGCCTCCTGGTTCATGGATAGATGCTCAACCACTGAGCCACACTGGCAGGGCCCTCACAGCCTTTTTAGACTCAGCTCCCTATTGACTCCCAAGTTCCACAGGGGCAGCAACCTCCCCTCAGGGCCCCGGAGCAGGGAAAGTAGATGGCCTCCCTTTGAGAAGGCACTAACAGGGCACAGGAGGGTGGGTTCGGCTGTAGGGGTGCCCTGCTGTGTGACTTCCAAAGCATAGAGCCATCCCAAATCATGCCTCCACTCAGGACAGAGGATAGGGTGGAGACGCAGGCAGGGACTCCAGGGTGGCCCTCCCAGCCCGAGACCCCAGCTTCTCCAGCTCAGGTTAAAGCTGGGAGGATGACCAATGCCTGGCAGCCACTGGGGCATCCACCCCTACCTCCTGAGCTCAGCATCCAGCCTACCTGGCCCTGCCCCCATCCTGCTACTGGCTCAGGTGACCTCTGCCAAGGGAGGAGAGAACAGTGAACTCTTTTGACAGCGAGTTGGGAAAGGAGAGATTGGTAGGAGCTGCCAAACTGCAACACTAGCCTGGTGTGGGAGAGAAAGCCCAGTCTGTCTCTCACTGGCTCCAGGACCCCATTTTAGGCTCTCAGAAGGGAAATGGCAAAGGCTGTTTCTCAGAGAGGGTGGGGGTCCTTCATCCTGCCCTTGGCAAGGGGGGGGCCTGTCCAAGATTGACAGCTGAGGAGTCCCCAGCACGTAGGGTGATGGGAAGGAGGGCTGCCCAGGACCACAGGGGGCACACCAGGTTGGCTGGGTGGCACTGTCCCATACTGGGTGTGGTCAGCTCAGATTCCTGGTGGTGGCAGCAACCTGGCGTGCGCTGTGTGGCTGTCACCTGACACCAGGGGCCCAGTCATGAAAGAAAAAGCCAAGACAAAACAACCTGGCCCTGGCCAGGGGCAGCCAGGCAGGACACACTGTTTGTTGAGGGCCCGGGATGGAGGAGGGTAGACCCATGCAGGAAGGGCCCAGGCACCCTTATCAAATGGCTGGTTGGTTTCACCAGGGGAAGGAGAAGCCTGGAGAGATTTTTAAGGAAGGGGTTTTACTCTGACATGAGCTTTACATCCAACTGGAGTCACTTCCTCCCTACTGGGGTGCCAGGAGGTCCCTCAGACCCCTCATTCCATCCTGCCAGCTGACCCATCTGTCTGTCCAACGGCCCAAGGACCCACCACACACAACAGATGACAGGCAAAGAAACTGAGGCTCAAGGGGTGAAGTCACCAACCACACAGATGGTTGGCAGATGTAACCATGGTCCTCATTCCCAGCCAGTGCCCTCTACAGTGTGCAAACCTGGGAGGCCTCAGTTTCCTCATCTGCAGAATGGGAACAGCACCCACCTATGCGACATTCCGAGGATGAGGCAAACCCTGGTATGACACCTGAGTGCCAGGTGCCTTCAAAGCATTGTACACCCATGGCTCTGCTGTGTCAGGCCCAGATCCCAGGTTCCAGCCTTCCTGACCAACAGCCCGAGGGAAGCTCAGGGTGGGGCCAGTGTGGGTGGGACCATCTAGGTTCCCAAATCTTCCAGGATGTAGCCTCACCCTCCAATCCCAACCCTTCAGCCAGAGCCTAGATGAGACTAATCCCTACAACTCCCCACCCCAGACCCTCCCCTTCCTCCTCTCTATTCCCAACAAGTGGAACTTCAGACCCTCAGCTCCTTGCCTCCCACCAGGCTATAAAAGTCAGAAGGCAAAGGTCTTATCTGAGATTCCCACAGCCCCATGCCTGGGCTGTGCCTACAGTAAGTGTTCCATTCTTGGAAATGAATGGAAGGAGGAAGGAATTCCAGGAGCCTCTCCTCCCCCTTCCCGACCAGGCCTAGGGGGTGGGGGGCAGGTGTAGGGACCACCAGTTGTGGGCATGGGGGGACAATTCCTCTACCCCAGCCACACTTCAGCCCCACCCTGCTAAACAGTGGAACTTGGGACGGGGGTTCACCCTTCCTTGCTGAGCCTGTTTTTCCAGTTTCCACGGAAATTGGCCACCATTTCAGGGTGTGAGATCCTGGCGTCACCAGGAGCAGTGGAGGCACACGGGGGTCCCCGAGGATCCCCCAGCCAGTGCTGAGGTTCTGAGGCTGGCACCCAGCAACCATGGGCTGCTCCCTTGAGAGCGACAATGACAGGTCCCCAAGGGCCCTGAGATCACCCAGCCCCAACACCTGCACCCCATTTCCCCGAGACTCAAAAGCCCTGCCCACAGCTTCCTTCTGCTAGTGGGAGGAGGCGCTCCTTTAGGGAAGCCCCGACCTCAGACACAGTGGCCTCACAGCAGGGCTGAGGGCAGCAACGCCTCCCACGGGTCAAGAAAATCAGAGGAAGACAAGACCAGGGCATACTGGGACCCGCCCCCCTCAAGAGCCCTGCGAGCTCTAGTGCCCTGGGAGGCTGCCTTTGAAAACAGCAGCTGAAGTTCCTAGCCCACTGTGTCCAGCACTGAAATGATCTAAGTCCACGTGTCCTTGTAATAAGCCCATGCTGACCCTAGGCACCGGGTCACCCAGCTTTATGTGGTGAAGCCATACCCAGATCTCTGTCCATCACCACCTCCTGAAGGGGTCCCCGGGTGAGCCTCTTCCTGCAACCCACCTTCTGGGGCAGAGGGAAGCTTAGGTATGGAGGCCAATGGCCTAGATCAAAGCAGAGGTGAGAGAGGCTAATTACCCCGAAACAGCTGCAGATTGCTAGGTGGCCACAGAGCCAATAAACCAGGCTGTGCTCTTGTTTACAGCTCTGGCCTTCTCAGGCACCAGTCCCCTTAGGGAAGCCCCACAGAACTTCTGGGACCCTCCTTGTGATCTCAGGTGACATGCCACGCTGGCTTTGGGGGCCTTGGAGCAGATGGGGGGTTGGAGTAGTCAAATGCCAACCCTGGCACGTTCCCCCAGGTGCCTCTCCCCACTCACCCAGGTCTGGAGCCTACCAAGAAGGAATCTTGTGTTCTGCCTACAAGAAAAGTTGCATTTGCCTCTAGGGGCAATTCCAGGAGGGTGGAAACAGCCATGGCCTGTGGCCGCTACCCCAAGGGACCTGGTATCACAGGGACATTATTACACCCTGCAGAGTTCACCGTCCTTTCATCTTTTCTGTCCCTAAGCCCCCTCAACAACCCTGTGAGGAGGTAGACAAGGCAGACTGTTTTATCCCATCCCACAGGTGGGGAAACTGAGGCTGGAAGAAGCAGAGTGACTTGTAGAGGTCACACAGCTGGTGAGAGACTTGGGACAAGGAGTCCCGACTTCTGGGCATCCCACTGCCCTTTCCAGGGAAAGCCCTCTAATCAAACCCCATTTCCAAAGTCAGACTCCCATGAGGCACTGCAGGCAGCGCCAAGTGCCTTAATCCAGGAAAAGGCAACCTGGGTGTCCTCAGTCCCAGCCTGTGGGGAGGCTGGTAACGCCGTCCTCACCGTGAACACCTGCTCGTGGCTCCCTCGGTCCTGCTCCCTTACCTTGTTAAACTGGAAGAGGTCCCGCTTGAGCCTCTCCCGAGCAGGGTCGTGTCCCGACCTTAGGAACCGCCTCATCTTGCTTAGTGTGCAACCCCCTGAAGAGAGAGGAGAAGCAGTTGAGCACCAGGCTAAGGCAAACACACAGCCCAGGCCCAAAGCCGGGCCTGGCACTCAGCCCAGCCCAGGCCACCTTGGGCCTCTCTCCCCAAGCCCAGCAGGTGGCCGTCCCTGGGCCAGATCGGCTCCACCATCCTCGGCTTCCCCGAGCTCCATCTGTGCAGTGGCTCCTTTGGGAACCGTCCCTCCATACCTGGAGGCCCGGGACTGGTTAATGTTCTAACGCCTGCTCCTGGCCACCTGTGGCCTTATAAAACTAGTAGAGAAGCTGGGGGAGGAAGCCATTTATCCAGGCTTTATAGGAACAGGAGGCCCAGAGGCCCTGAGGTTAATTAGCTTAATTGTTAACCTGTTTTCTGAAAAACCATAAAACTCCAGCTAAACAGAAAGGGAAACTTCACAAGCTTCTCTCCAGAGCAGCTGGGAGGTGGGAATGCAAAGGCGGACCAGCTGGGCTCCCAGACCAGAACCTGGGGGGGCAGGGAGAGGCCCGGCAGCAACCTCCCAGGGAGCCAGGGCACCTGGGCCACTCTGCCTTTTAACTTCAGGGACGGTTTCGGCGTCCTCAGCCGAGGCTGCTCCCATCAGCCACTGCCGCCAGGAACTGGGCGGGGAGCAGGCAGAGCATGCAGTCAGGGGTGCTGGCCCATCCCACCCAACGAGGCTGCTGGGGGCCACAGACCTGGCCCCGGGCTTCCCGACCTGACGGGGTGCACTCAGAAAGGCCCCCTTTCCCACGGGCCTGAGTGAAGGCTAATCGGGAGAAGAAACCTCCCAATGAGAAACCAGCCGGAACACTGTCCGCCCACTGGAGACGCCTTCCCAATCCGAGGGGAAACTATTTCTGGATCGTCTTGGGGGGAAGGGAGAAGGATCATCTGTGCTCCAGCTTCCGGCTTCTAGGAGCGGCCGCCCATTGACCACAGGACACCAAGGTCTGTCCTTGGAAACACAGGAGCCCAGCCCACCCCAGGGACACTATAAAGGAAAGGCAGCAGGGCGGGTCCCTGCCCTGGAGGAGCTCCCTCTCGGGTAGGGGAAGCTGTGTCCGTCCTACAGGAGAAAGTGTCTAAGCTGAGACCTGAAGGATGTCATGAAGTTTTCAGCTTCTTGGGAAGTAAAAAAATCAATCAACTTTGCATATGAAAGGACCCCGTATGGTCAAAGACTGGGGGCTCCCTCTGAGGCCTGACCCTGCTGGGAGAGGTCACCCCACTCGGCAGAGACACACATCTGGGCATTCCAAATGCCACCCCAACTGGGAACAGGCAGAGACCAGCCCTCAGAGCACCATCACCTTCTGGGGACACCAAAAAGGACACCACTTGCGGAGGGGTGGACATGAGAGGTTTGTGCCTTCACATTTTGGGGAAGCCACAGCAGAGTGGGGAGCCCCACTTCCCCTTGGGGACAGCAGGTAGTCGGGAAACTCCTAAGTGCCCACCTGACCCGAGGCCCTGAAGGGGGTTCAGGGAACAAACATGGAAAAGTTGAGACTCCTGGAACTGGGAGTGAAAACAGACTCCTGGCCACAGGGCCTGCAGTGACAGACATCAGCCTCCAAACAGCTGAGCTGTGGCCTCGAATTCCAGCTGTGGGGGAGGGTCCAGCAGCGGGGGAGGGTGCTCAAGCTCATAAATCGGCCACTCCAGGTCCTGGGGGTGCTCACTCTGCCCTCCCAGGCCTAGATCAGTGAGTCAGAAGTCAGAGGAAGCTGGGAGTGGGGGCGGAGGGGGGGTGGTCTGCAGACTAGAGGAAGAGGCTGACCTGTTGTGCAGAGCCCAGGCAGGCCACAGGGTGGGGACAAGAGGGCACAGGGCCATCTGGGTCAAGGACCCAGAGGCTCAATGGTGACCTGGCATAGTCCCAGGTGGAGGAGGTGCAGGTAGGAGGGAGGACAGGATGTGGAGATGGGTGGGAGGTGGCCCCACAAAGGAGGGCAGGGTGGGCACTACATCCATCCAAATGCCCCCCAGGGCCTACCAGGCACTACACCAGACCCTTTGCATGTTATTTTTATTACTTTTTAAACATTTTGCTCAAGTAATCTCTGCTCACTGTTGAAAAAGTAAACAATCTCAGGGAGGAAAATCCTCCCTAAACCCCACCAGCCCAGGACAGTAAGGCGGCATGTTGGTACCTCTCCTTGGCGCTCTGCGCCGTGGACCGAGCTCACCTAACTGAGCCCGGACTCGTATGTTCCTTCACCGCCCACCGGCCTCCCTGGGAGGTGAGTGGAATATCCCCACTTGGCAGGCAAGGAAAAGACCACAGAGGCTGGGCCGCTCGTCCAAGGCACTGGAGAAACCAGCAGAACTTGGACTTGACCCCAGGTCTGGCGAACTCCCAAATCTCAGGGCTCCGGGAGGCAGCAAAGGATGGATATGACAGGACAGGATGCCTAATTACATCCCTGCAGTTAAAGGGCATGGACACGTGCGCACAGTCATGCCCACATGCCTTCAGCTTGGAGCAAACCAAGCTGTTTGGGAGCTGGGACCTGGCTGCTCCTTCTGGGGTGCTGGCGAGGTCTGGCTGGGCAGGGCTGGGGGGCCTTGTGTGGACCTGCCGCTCACTGCGCAGGGGACTAGGATCCCATTGGCATAAGTGATGGGGCTGGGACCGACGTGGGGCAGCCACAGCATCTTTTCCTCACTCTAGTCAATCCTTCAGTGCAACTCCCAATATAGAAATAATTGCCCAGGTCAAGGCATGAGAAACTGCCACCACTTCTTGAAGTGTGACAGGTCTGGGACTGGCTGGACCCACCTCTAGGCAGACTCTCAGCTCCCCAAACAAGCAGGTTCTCCACAGAGAAGCTTCAGGAATCAGGGCCTGGAGATTCCTGGTGTGCTTCAAATCCTACCTACTCAGTCCACTCCTGGGGAAGGGGGTGGGGCATAAGGGAAAGAGTCCAGGGCTTGGCACCAAGAGCCAGGGCTCGACCACTACAGCTCATCTCCTCCACGCTGGGTGGCCTCCCAGGGCAGCTAGCTCCTGGAGGCCTGGTGCAAGCTCATCTGTAGGGACGCGCACTCTCTCCTGCACAGGTCTGCTGGTAGGAGTGGAGCAATGACAAATGTCAAGTGCCTGGAACAGCACTTGGCACCGAGCAGACACTGTTCTAGGGCTGGGGATCCAACAACTGTTCTAGGACTGGGGATCCAACAGTGCCAGACAAGATCCCTTATGTCATCAAGCTCACAGCCTCGCAGGGGAGAGTGTGATGACTCACAAGTACGCAAATTAGTCAGCGGGATGGTTTCAGATAGAGATCGGCCGCAAGAGAATAAGGGAAGATGCTACGATAGAGTGACCACGGCTTTGCGGTCAGGACTCAGCGGCCATTCCTGTACCTGGGCCCGGGCATTCGCCGTGCCTTTTGCCTGGGGTGCCTCCCTCCCTCGTCTCTCCTCAAATGTCTCTCCCCCGACATTCTCTCTCCTACCTCCCAGCTCTGCTTTCCTCCTCAGCACCAGTCACCAAGGCCTAGTTTCCTTACTGACCCCGTTTAGGACCCGTGCAACCCTCCACAGGACACGCTTTCTCATCTCTACCCAGGGACGTTGGCCCCCTCACTGCAGCACCCTGCGTGCACCCTGGATGGATGCACGGAGGAGGCACTACCTCCACCCAGACTTGAATAATAGGAAGTGGTCAGCTGCGGTGAGACTGAGGGGCAGGGCGCGGCAGGCGGGCGGAGTAAGCGAGCAGCTCCGGGGGCCTGAAGACAGGGCGGGGGCTGAGGCAGGCACCGAGGAGGCGAGGCGGGTCGGAAGGGGGCCCTAGTGGGCCACGGGAACCCGGCGCCAGTCCTGGGCAGGGGCCTGATGTGATCTGCTCTCCCTCTCCCACACCACATCCCTGCGGCTTGGCCTGTGTCGGCCAGCCCGTCTACTCGGCCCCGACCCGGGCCCCATTCACTGTGGTCTCCACGCTTCGGTCTGAAATAGCTCCTTGTCCCTCAAGTGGCACATCAAAAATCGCCTTCCGAAATGCGCTCGCCGTCTGACCACTCTCGCCCTCAGCACCTGACCGTACCTTCTGCTAAAACCCCCATGGACGGCGGCACCCATTCAGCTCTGAGAATGTTCTCCGGGATCTGGCTGGGCTGGTCCGTAAGCTACTGGAAAAAATCAGAAGCAACCTAAGTGGCCAACAACAGGGGGCAGGGCAAGGTGCTCAGGGCCACGAGGGCTGACAGTCACTAAAGACACAGAAGCCTCTGTGCAATGTGGCCAGGAGTCCAGCAGACCCTGATTAAAATATTCACATCAGTAGACAAGCCACTGGAAGGGTCATGGGTCAGCTTTTTTCTTTTTCTGGTTTATCTGCCTCCCAGGCAGGGTAGGTAAGAGGATGAAAGGGAGAAAGGGTGAAGCCCAGGCAGTGGTCAGGTGTGAGGGGGCCCCCAGCTCACAGCAGGTACTCAGTCCTGTGGGTGCGAGCACTCCTGCTCTCTCGGGGGCTGGGTTCCTCTCCGGCCTCCTTAACCTGGACAGGGGAGAGGAGACCCCTGTGGACACCAAATGGGCACAGAGGGAAGGAGTATACAGGCAAGTGGAACCATGCGTGTGACCTTGGGCTCCAGGGTCCTGAGGTAAAATGATGTTACTACTTCATAGACTCTGAGCAGCTGGGGCTGTCACGAGCTTCCACGGGAGACCTGGGAGGGGTCCGGCAAGCCCACAGATGCTGGCCACTTAAGTGCTGTTTTTACCGCAAGGGGTGTGGGAGAGGAGATGAGTTCAGGGGTCCCACAAGCTGAGGAGACCCCAAGGCCGATGCCAAAGGGTCTGAGGCAAAGTCACTGGGCATGTAAGGAGCTCCGAGGGTCCTGGCTTCCTGCACAACCGATGCCAACTGGCTAGAGCACGACCCCTGAGAGTGGGCTTCCTAAGAAGAAAACCTTTCTATCCCTAAACTTCTAGGGACCGCCCAAGCTTGGTCTCTGTTCCTGCCCATGTGCCCTGTGTCCCTGACTGACCAAACCCTGAGTTCCTCCCTGCTCTGTTCCTTGGGGGGGGGGGGGGCGCTCAGGGTTTTGGGCCAGGCCACCCGAGGCTTGCTGACCTGTGGCTGATCCTCTCATTTTCTACATGGTCTGAGCCTCGTGTGTGGAACTAGCCTGAGAGTTCCCCTTGGGCAGCTGACCTGGCGATTTCCTTCCCTGGTCACTGCCCCAGTCATCCAACATTGCTGCTGGGCTCCCTGCAGCCCGATGCCCACTGCAGAAAAAAATAGGAGAGCTGTCTTCTTGGCAATAGGCTAGCAAGTTCACACCCCGTCTTCCCTTCCTCCACCCTGTGCCCAGACCCTGCATCTCAGGAGTTCAGTAAAGAGACTAGAAGAGGCAAAGAAGGAATAACTGCATGGCGGCGGGCTTGTCGTGGGTCCCCTACTAGAAGCAGATTTCATTGTGCCCCAGGAAGGAAGAAGTGGGTTCCCAGACCAGACTGCTTGTCCCTCACTGGCATTGTTTGGGGTGCCTGGGCTAACAGGTCCCTATGAGACCGAGGCTTGGCCAAGCTAAGCCAGCCCGTCTGTCCTGGAGGCGTAGGATGGGCCAGAACCCCAGAAGTCCCCTCAATATCCTGGGCAGTTCCACTAATCTGTTGGGAGAGGTGACACCCAGCAGTAGGACTCTGGACAGCTTGGGACCAAGGGAGAGAAGGCTCTTGGAGCCACACTCAGTACCCGCCTGTGTTCGTGATCTCCAGAAGCAGGCTGAGTCCCAAGCTCTCCTCTCCCTCTGCTCATGTGCCCCATAGCCTGCTGCAGCCGCCACCAAGTAGCTGCCCTTCCTTCCCCAACATCCTGTGTGCCGCCTCTGTGGCTTTGGCCTCCAGTCTGCGGCAGGGGTGAGTATGCCCCTGCGCCTCCTACCAAGGGGAGAGGTGGGGCAGGGCTCTATCGACTGGGGCAGCTGCTGACCCCTCAGGCCTCTGTCCATGCCAGCTCAGATGCCCACAGCTGCTCTGCAAGCACCCATGTTGCCCCGGGAAACCCAATCTCTCAGAGGCACCAGGCAGGCCCCTAGCCAGCAGCTTAGCAACCAAACCTCAGCTGAAAAGGCACCTCGTGGAGGTGGGACTCAGAGAACACAGACAGAGAGGGGGCGGGAACGGAGAACTGTCGCTGCTGTTGTTAGGCAATAAAAGGGACTGAGAGTCAACTATGGCCAGTTGCTACTTGAAGCACTTTACATGTGTCATCTCATGTAATTCTTACAATTACTTACGAAATGACAATTCCAAGAGCTATCGAGTCCAAGCAGTTAGTAAGAGTCCAAGTCCCTGAACTCCAATGTGACTGCCAAGCCCTCTGCTCAGTCCAGGCCTCTCTCCCGGGACAAAGGGACTGGCCAGCAGCTGTGGGTGGGACCACCTGGGTCAGCGGCCACAGCCTGACCTGGCCCTCTCTGGCGGGATCCAGCTCAGCTGCCACCCATCCTCTCTACTACCCATCCTAAGGAGACACAGGCCAGTCTCACAACCCAAGAAGGGCCCTCTTGCCGCACTTGAGGCTCCTCCTGCAGGGTTTCCCTCCCCAGCCAGGCTGTGAGGATGGGGTGGGAAGTCAGAATGCAGGAGTCCACCCCCCATCACCATGCTCGGGGCCTCAGCTCCCTTCTGCAATCCGACATCAGACTCTCCAGGGAAGTGATGGATTGGAAGTGGCCACACACAAGGAAAAGCAAAGCCAATCTGGGAGAAGGTGGACAACGTGCCTGGGGGGGGCAGGCAGGCTGCCTGGTTCACCTTAGCCAGCCCCATTCCACAGCCTCCTACTTGCCTCAGAAACTGAGCTGTTGTCCTGAGAAGCTTCTAGATGTCAGCTCCAGGGGGAAGGGGCTGTGCCTGTTCTGTCCATGGTTGTATTCCTGACTTTGAAAGACACTTGTATTTTATTTAAAGAACTCCCTCACCCCTGCAAGTCTGTGCTCAAATGTGACCTTGTCAAGGTCCACCCTGACCACCATTTAGGTTGCAAGCAAAACGCTATCACTACCACAAGCAAAGTCCTGTCCCTTGCTTTACTAGCTACTCTGCAGCTCACAGCGCCTTTTAATATATTATTTATTACTTACACGATTTTCTGTCCCTAGAGCTCCCCACCTTTTAGCATGCGGATCCTGAGATGAGAGATATTTGCTTTCTGTAAGGATCATGTCCCGTCTCTAAATCACACTGTACACACAGAGGCACTAGTACATATTTGATGGATGAATGAACAGCTAGGGCTGAATGGTGACCAACTAGGCAAAGGTCTCCAGTGGAGAACCACTATCTCCAAAGAATACTGTGCTGGGGCACCATAGGGTCCCTCAGGGAACTTCCCCACCCTGTTCTCAAGTCTCTAGCCAAGACTAGGGCCATGAAGACATCATGCCTGAAATCCTGCTGGGGCTATTTTGTGGGCCCTGCCTCAGTCCGAGGCTCCAGGACACCCAGCTCCATGGTGAGGAGAATCCAACAACAGCATTATTTAGAAGAGTCAAACAGTCCTGTACCCAGAGGTCCCTTTTATCAAACCCTGGTAACACAGGTGTTTCAAGAGAAGGCGCCAGTCACTGCTGAATTCCTGAAGGGTAGAGTCAGGTCCCTAGCAGCTTCCCTGTCTCCACGCCCAGAGGAGCCTCTCCTAGCTCAAGAATTCACTGTCGTTCCTGGGAAGGGGAAGGAATGAAGTGGCTCTTCAAAGGACCAGTTTCTTCTGAGAGGCAGGGCAGGGAGGGAAGGTCACCTCAAAGGGAGCTGGGCAAAGCTCCATGGTACAGGGCACAGGGAAGGAGGTCTCCTGAGGCACCCTGGGGAGCCTCAATCCCAGATCCCTGACAGTGATATTGCCTGAGTGAGACAGGAAGGCCCCTCCAAGCTGATTACTCACGATAAGTGAGTCCTGGAGGCCAGTGGTACTCGGAGCAGCCAGCCCAAGAGTAGGGACCACCGGCCTCTCCACCCCAACTCAGGTGTTTCAGCAGCTGCTCTGAAACATATGGATAAACCAGGAGGGCTGAGCAACCTAGGAAATCCCACAATGCTCCTGGACTCTTGCCCTGGATGCTTAATGTCTCCAATGGGGTAGACAGGGGATCACAGACTGACGGCAGAGGCTCCGAACTTTCCAGCTCCATGCACCACTTTCTCCTAGGGAGAGGGTCCTGGGGCCAGGAACTCAGTCCCTAAATAAGGTTGAAAGAAAGCACTATAGAGTTCTCAGAAAATCTCCTTAATGACAACAGAGCAGCACGGGAATGCGCTCCCCTCCCCCCTCCCTGCAACAGGGTGCAGAAGGTCTACAGCCAATCCCTCCCGAGTAGAAAGCAGAGCCGATCAGATTTTACAACCCTGCACCCCACACACACCCTAGGATAGGCCCCCAGCTGGGCTCTGGCCATTGGGCCTCTCCTGGTTCCCCCAAGGAGGAGAATTACCAAGGACCACTGGAATACAAAGTGAGGTTAGGAGAGGCCACTGCCCTCTACCTCTGCCTCCCAACACCCGTCCTCATTTTAAAAGTTCTGACCTCCAGAGGTTCTCGAAAATCATGACCCCTTGGCTAGAAATTTGGATGGAGAAGCCAGATTCCCTTACAATCCACCAGGCAAATCCAAAAGGCCCGGGCATCTACCCAAAGGCCCACAAGTAACCACAGTTTTTATGCTTCATGGGGATGTTAAGAAACACCCTCAGCTGGCCCCAGCTACGTTCCAGGTCACACATGTTTGTGACATTTTTTCATCCGCTCATCATCTGTCAAACAAGGCTCAGCTGAGGTTGGGCATGGTTAACTGACCGAGACAGGGTCATGCAGCAAGGCATCGGCTAGGCATGATACCTGAGTCTAGAAAGACACTGAAACACTTAATGGACACTGTGTTTGAGGAAAGACTGTGAGGCAAGAGGGATAAATTTTTCCCTCTTACACTTTCTAAAATGTTTCATCTACCCCACTATGGGCTATTACCTTTTTACTTCTTAAGCCAATAGGGGTCATCTGGAATTACCGGCTTTTTTTTTTTTTTTTTAATGCAACTGTGTATTAAGAAGTTACTAAGTGCTACATGACTAAGTTATAAAAATTGTATTAATCTGCCACGAAAGGGGACGCTTCATTGCCTCCATGATTACAGTAGGGATGCATAATTATCCAGACCCGGGAAACACTCTCTAGTGGCTCCCATAGAGACTGGCCCAGTCTAACTTCCAAGAAGAGGAGCCAGCCCTGGTCGGAGCCCCCAGAGCCAGGATTGAGTCCTCCTGTCTGCTGTGAGCACTGTGGGCAGAGCACTTAATGAAACCAAATGCGGCTTCCCTGTCCATAAAATAAAGACCATCTCCCAGGACCCTTCTCATACTTCAGTTCATACAGACCCCCACGATCTTCCCCCAAATCCACTTCTGACCTTGGCTCCCCCAGAGCTGGGCCACAGCTCTTCTAGCTGCTGCTCTGTATTTCCCACCTGGGGTTTTCAGTCTCCCAGACACACCCATTCCCTCCCAGCTCTTCCCACCCCACCCCCTTCAGAATCCCCTCTGCAGCCTAGCGCCATAAACTCTGCAGGGGGTCCCCAGAGCCCAGGGAAAGACTCCCTGCATCTGGCAAGTGGATCCCCACGGGAAGGGGCCTGAGTCTAAGCCCCGCCCACCTCACCCAAAGCCACCTGAGCCAGGTGAAAACCTCAGGGGGGCACACCACGGCTCTCCTGTTACAGTCACTTCTCCCCACAGCCAAAGCTACAAAGTGTCTGCCGACCAAGAGCAGCAAACTTTGCACACTTTCTTTGGCAAGACAGACTTTCTCACTGCTCGACAGGTCCTACGTTCCGCAGCGCAGCCCCACCCCTGTCGTCGTGGAAAACAGGCTAGGTCTCCGTACTGTCCCCTAAAGGTGCCCAAAGCCAGCAGGCAGGGAAAGGCCCAGAGACCTAAGTCCCTCCCGCGGGCTTCCTGCGTCCGGGGATTAGCAGGCACAAAGGGCCGGTGGGGAGAGGGCCCAGATGGCAGCGCCGGGGCTACTCCGCCGCCGTCGCTCGCAAAGCGAGGACCACGGTTGAACGCGCGTCGCCGGCCTCCCGGGCCAGACGCCTCGCACGTGGGACCGAGGCCCGGGGACTCCGTCTCCGCTCGCGGTGACCCTCGCACTCAGCCGGGCGGGGCACCTGCTTCCCCGCTCCCCAAAGCCAACACTATTGTGCAAACCCGAAACCCAAATTCGGTAATCGCGGGCGCATCAGGGAGAGAAAAGTTCCCAGTGGCACTTTCTACAGGTGTCTTTCTCCCGGACGGGCGGAGCGCCGGGATCCGGGGCGAGGCGGGCGGACCTGGGCGCAGCCCTCCCCGCCCCGCCCGGGAAGCCCGGGGTCCTGGCCTCTCCTCCCTGGCCTCTCCGTCCCGACCGGCGGGCGCCCCGAGGGGGCGGGCCGGCCAAGGTGGGCCCGGGCCCGCGCCTCACCTGGAACTCCGGGCCGGCCCCCGCCCGAGGCCTCCGCGTCTCAGCGCCCCGCCGGCTGCGCTCGCTCCGCCGCGGGCCCGCGGGCTGCTGGGCGGCAGGCTCCTTCCTGCTCACCTCCGGCGCGGCGGGCGGGGGCGGAGCCGCCGCTATTTACATAAAGGGCGAGCCGGCCGGGCGCGCTGAGCCCCGAGCGCGGGACCCCGCCCCCCTCAGCCTCGCGCCGACGGGGCGGGGGCGCCTCGAGGGCGACCTCTGGGGCGGGGACTGCGCTCAAGCCAATACGCGGCCCGGGGCCGAGCGAAGGCGGGGCCTCGCCGGTGTGAATATGCACGAGGCGCGGCCGCCCCGCCCCGGCCTTACCTGCGCGCACCTTGCGGCCGGACGCTTTGCCGCGCCCAGTGTCCCGCCGCCTCTTCTAGGAAGAAATAGTTCCCGGGACGCGCGGCGGCCCAGGGCCACCTCCCAGGCCCGACTGCTGAGGCGCTGTCCCTCCCACGACCCGTCCCGGAGCGCCGAGGGAGGGGCATAGTCGGCCGGCCCCTCCTGAGAGCGCCCAGCCCAACCAGAGTGTGACCAATGGACACAGGGCCAGGTTTCGGGACCCGGGAGCGAGGTGGCGTGAGGACGGGGGCGTCGCCGCGAGGCACCTCCCCTCGGGGCGGGCTCCAAGCCTGGACTCCCCTCCTCCGAGTCCCAGCTTTGGCTGGCAGGCGCCCGAGGCCCCGAGGGACAGCAACAGTGACCGGAGTTTTTAGCACAACGAAGGAGGGAGTCGGAGCGAGGAGAGGCGGGAGCGGAAGGGGCGCGGGGACCAGGCCCGTGGCCTGGGGCGTGTATGGCACAACTCGAAGTGACTGGGGTTCAAACACCGATGTGGCGCCTCTCGGCCAGCCTTCCACCGGGACCCAGCAGCGTTCAGGGAAGGGCCGATGGAGCGCCGCCTCCCTCCGAGGACTACCCTTCGGAAAGACAAGCTGACTAGAGGTCAGTGACTTCTCAACCCCGCTGGCGCAGATCCTGATAAAGGTGCGGGGTCGAGAGCTTCTCTTAGCTCCCACAACAGAGAAAGCAGCGCTCTCTGTAGATGGGCAAAGCAGAGGCAAGGGCCTGGGGGCCAGTGCCATGGACAGTGGGATGGGGGTGGGGTCCAAGCACCCATTCCGGGGCTGGGTGGCTTGTCCAGTATATCCAGCCAGAGGAAAAGGGATCTATTTTTTAATGGCTATGGCTTTTGGCTTTATCGCATGAAGCAGGCACCCTTTCATTTAAAGGCACAGAGTCCTCTCTTCCGTCCCACCTCTCTGGGTCTAGAATACAGTGCTGAGTTCCAAGGGGATAGCTGTAAGGCAGCAGTCTCAGTCCTGGGGCTTGGAAGCGCTGCAGAAGCTAGGTAGGGGGGCTCAGCGTGGCTCTTCTGCAAGCATCAGACACCCAGGGCCAAGACCCAGACTAGCCCCTGCAGCTACAGGGTTAGGAGGCAGCTCAGATGGTCCCTGAGTGTAGACAGTCCAGGTCCCCCCCCCCCCCCAAGCAGGCCCCAGGCCCTGCCAGAGCTGGTCAGTGTCCCAGATCCTTGGGCAGTGTGAAGTCCCTGAAGCTGTAGAAGGAGATGTCTCCGTGATCCACCACGGCAAAGATCAGAGGAACATCCTGGCTCTGGTAGGACAACCGCTTGAGGGTGCAGAGGTCTGGGACTGGCTCATCAAATCTGCAGGGATAAAGGTAGACTGAGACCTGGACATAGCCTAACCACAGGCTTTGAGACCCCAGCCCTCTGTGGCACCCAGGGAAGGGAGACTAAGACAGGAGTTGGGAGTGCAGGAAGTCTGGCCCCTGGGCTCTCCTCTCTGCAAACGGCATGGCTCTGATAAGTTCAAGAGAGACCCTGAGGTTGGGTAAGGGGACTAAGAAGAGTGAGATCCTCACTGAGGTCAGGACTAAAATGGTATATGAGACACTACCTGAAAATGCCAAGAATGAGGGCTGAGGACTGGGAAGCTTGGGTTCCCATAGCACAAACTGGCTGTGTGGCCTCACGTCAGTCACATAATCTCTCTGGACCTTTCAGGGACTGGCAAACTGGTCAGGGGTGTGAAGAGGAGGTCTACTTGGTTTACAAGATAACTGGCAGCAGCCAGGGGGCAGTGCTTGCTGGTCTCGTACCCACTGATGCACATCCGGGCATAGGGCTGGCCAGGATTATTCTTTCGGAATGTGGCCACAGCGTCAGCCTGGTAAACATCAAAGCTGATCTCCAAGCCCCCAGACTTCTCCAGCAGCCTGAGAACAGAGTAAGAAACTTTAGGGACTCTCCTGCTCCACCTTTTCTTTGCACACCACCTTTCCTCTCCCTGTTTCAGGAAGCAGCCTGTCCAGGGGAACTGGGGTCCTGCTGTGAGGTACCACTTGAGGGGTAGGGGGAGGCTCAGCTGCTTATCTCAAGGTGGGTAAATCCACCTTGTCTCTCACTTCTCCCTCTCCCCTAGACACATGAATAGCAGCCACGATAGGGGTCCCTGGAATGATTCCCTCAGCTCATACCCAACTTTAGGAGTCACATCCCAGCTGCCAATTCCTGCTGGCAACCAAAGTACTGTGTAGACAGGCACTACCTGGAAACTCACCGAGCACCTCCATCAACAAGGTGTGTTGTCTGCAGCACAGAGATATGTTGAAGGACTGCGGCTATAAGGATAGTGAAAATAAGTCATTGGGGAGGGCAGTCAGTCATCTACAGACTCCCCTGACATTTCTCAATCTGCTGTCTAGTTTAAGATTCCCAGATTTACCTGATTTTCAAAAGTCTAGGTATGTCCATGTTGTTTATCTGAAATATAACTGATTAGGCAACACTAATCTAGTTACTTATAATCTACCATGTTCCTATAAGGCCTGTAAGTAGTTCTGAATCCGTTAATACCATTCTTGCCCTAATACAGTGATTTTCAACCTTTTTCATCTCATGGCATAAATTGCTAAAATTCTGTGGCACACCAAAAAATGTATTTTTTTGATCTGAAAAAAAAATAAGGTGTAATTTTGATTCATTCACACCAGACAGTTATGTTGTGTTGGCTGTTACTTGACATTCTAAGGTAAAAAAGATTAGTGCCCCTGACTAAATAGTCAGGTAGTGCATGTTTTAAAAATTCTTGCCCTGGCTGGGTAGCTCAGTTGGTTAGAGTGTTGTCCCAATACACCAAGATTGCAGGTTCGGTCCCCAGTCAGGGCACATACAAGAATCCACCAACAATGCATAAATAGGTGGAACAACAAATTGATGTTTCTCTCTCTCTAAAATCAATAAATAAAAATTTTATTTTTATTTTTTTAAATGTCTCTTTATTGACTTCAGAGAGGAAGGGAGAGGGGGGGAGAGAGAGAGAGAGAGAGAGAGAGAGAAACATCAGTGATGAGTCATCATTGATCGGCTGCCTCCTGCATGCCCCTGACTGGGGATCGAGCCCGCAACCCGGCATGTGCCCTGACCAGGAACAGAACCACGATCTCCTGAATCCTCGGTCGATGCTCAAACACTGAGCCAGGCGTGGCCAGGCAATAAATAAAAATTTTTTAAAAATAAAAATTCTTGCGGCACACCGGTTGAAAATCACTGCCCTATTAGTTCCCTGTTGACACTGCAGGGCATACAGTAAACCTTCCTTTTATTTGGCCAACATATCACTTCCTTGTTCCCTCTAACAGATTTGGGAGAACAGGGTCACAGCGAATTGGTGGCAGAGCCATCCACATGCATTTTGTGTATGATGTAAAGGACGTGGTCGTAGTTTTCATTTCTTTTCTCCTCTGGCACTGACTCACTGCCTCTAAACCTTCCCACATGGGTCCTTTTGCTGCTTCCCAGAACAGGCTGTCCCTGAGGGTTTCCACTTCACAGGACAGCTCTCCTCCCTCGTCTTTCGTAAGCCTCAATCAGTCATGGTCAATTGTACCCTGTTCAAAGTCTTGTGATTCCTTACCTGCCAGTGACCTATGGGGCTAAAGCCGGGTGAGGGGGTACCTGGGGAGTCTGCCTGGCCGGGACGCAGCAAGGGGGTGACAGGCTGGTCCCACAGGTGCTGGGGGCGGTTCTGGGTCCTCTGCAGGTGCCTTCTCTGCAGCAGCTGCTTGTACTCCTGCCAGCTGGAGCAACGCTGCACCTCGGGATCTGCGTTTACATCCTCCCTCAAGTGCTGGGCTTCTGCCTGTTGCTCCCGTTCCCGTCTGGAGAGCTTCTCCTTCCGCTGGTTCAGCTTCTGGCACCAGGACTCGGCGTCTGTCTCCCGCCCTGTGACATTGGCTGGGAGCAGCTCTGGGGCTGGGGCAAGCAGGAGGGTGTGGCGGCTATCTGAAGCCATGTTGGGGAAGGAGATCTGCTCAAAGTTCCAGCGTGGCTTACAAGCCCCCTTGACCCCATTCTCTACTTTGCCACCTTCCAGGCTGCATCCCACTACCTCCCTGGCCAGGCCAGGGCAGGGCTCCAGGGACCCCAGAAGCTGGAAGGGGCTTGACTCCTGGGGTTTCTCTGGGCACCGGCTGTTCTGGTTGCAGGGAGGTGGGAGAGAGGAAGGCAGGCTCTCGGGTGTCCCATCCACTCCCTGTAGGGGGTTGTCCAGGGCCTTGGTCTTCTTATTAGTGGACCTGAGGGATGTGGGGAGGAAACACAGCGCATCTGCTCCTGGTTGCTGAGGTGCACAAGTCCTATGTGTGCCCAATGCCTCCCTGAGCCTATGTGGGAGCTGCCCAAGCCCAGCTCTTAAACCTACCGGTGCATTCTCCAAGGCCCCAAACACCAACACTCTCCACAGCTCTGCCCACCCCACCCCAGCTCCCTGGGTGGTGGCATGTGGGGAGCATCACCGAGAGCTCGAGCTCCTCCTCTTCCTCTTGCCGTTCCGATCCTCCAAGTGCTGGGCACTGCTGTCCAAGTTCAGCTGCCTCTCATAAGGGGACAGGACGGAGCTGTGGGGTGAGAATGAAGTGAGCAACAGATCCACCATCTCAGCCTGGTGCTCCCAGGGGAGCCTGTGAGTGACAGGCCCAGCAGACAAGTCAATGGGCCAGGGTCAGAGCCATGCCCAAGGGCTACGGCCCAGGCAGACCTGCCCACAGGGTACATAGGGGTGGCCACAGGGGCCTGCCCATGCATCTCTGGATCTCACCAATGGCATCTTTGAACAGAGGCTCCCTGGAACCAGGGCTCCTGAAGAGCTAGCAATAAATGATTAATCACTGGTGAGAAAAATCAAGGACCAGAGAATACAGAAAATAAAAATGAAAATAAAACCCATGGATAACACTGTAACATTTTTGTTTCTTATAAATACCATACAGACTGCTTATCTCCGTATTTGGTTTTTTCTAACCAAAATGACATACTGCTATGTAATATTTTTGTTTCAGTCAATAATATATTATGGACATGGCTCCTTATTTCTATAGCATTCTTCCCGGCCATGATTTCTTTTTTATGGCCCTAAGGTTGCACTGCCCAATATGGTAAACCACTAGAAATAAGTAACTAAGTTATATTTAAATCCATTAACATTAAATAAAATTTAAAAATCAGTTGCACACCCTAGCCAGTTTGGCTCGGCTCAGTGGTTAGAGCATTGGCCTGTGGACTGAATGGTACTGGGTTCAATTCCAGCCAAGGGCATGTACCTCGGTTGCAGGCTCGATCCCCAGCCTGGGTCAGGAGGCAACCAATTGATGTGTCTCTCTCACATCAATGTTTCTCTCTCTCTCCCCCCCTTCCATTCTCTCTGAAAAGCAATGGAAAAAATATTCTCAGGTGAGGATTAAAAAAAAATAAAAACTCAGTTGCACAAGCCACAGATACTGGACAGTATAAACAACATTTTCATCATCACAGAAAGTTCTAGTGTGCAGTGCTGCTCTAAAGGATAAACTAATTCGTATGACCATGCCCTCTGTTGGACTCACAGATGTTTCCAAGTTCACTGATTTTGCAAGGTGATGGTGTTTTGTATAAGGTCCCCACTAAATGTAAGTTGTGTAGGGCAGTGATTTTGCTCTCTGCTGGTCCTCAGCAATGGGCACAATGCCTGGCACCTGGTAAGTAGTCAACAAATACTGTTGAATGCGTGGATGAATGAGCATTCTCACAGGTGATCATCTGCAGACATCTGTGACTGTTCCCTTAGGATATATTCCAATTCCAGAAGTTAAAGCTCTATTCTAGAGCTTTTGCGACGTACTGAGAAACTACAAAGCCTATACCAGTTTCCACTCTAAGTCTGGAGCTCTCTGTGGCTCTCCCCAATGCTGGATTACTAAGGTGATGACCTTCAGAGGCACCAAACGAAAGAACATCTAACCTAGCAAAAGGAATGCTAAATTCTATTCAACTGCTAATCCCTCACTTGCTCCTTCATTCATGCCTGCACTCAACAAATCTGCTTGTACACCTAAGTGCCAGGCCCTGTCCTGGTACTGCATCTCCATGCTCACAGTGAACTGTAGGTAATCAATCATTATCTGAAGTGAACGGGCTAAAGATGGGGCTCAATTTGACAACCCAGGATAAGCTGAAATGACCCAGATTGTCCCAACATGCCTCTCAATCGGGCATTTCCAGCAAAGGCTCCCAGCCCATGTCCAGGTAACTGCAGCTCCAGCCAAGGACTCCAGGTAAGCAAAGGCCACTTTTTGCTTTGGGGTTAGTCATTCCAGGTCCCAGGACTAGAACAAACGGGAGGGAAATGGGATAGGGATTTACCTTGGTTGGAATCGTCGAACCACATAGCCCAGTCTCTTCAGATGGCTGAAGACCTCAAAAGAAGAAAAAAAGAGTAAAGGTTATATGTCCACTTGTGAAAATACCACATAGTTTCTCCAGACAGAAGCCATACCCCACCCCCCTCCCCTGCCCACTCCCAGACTCTAAACCCCAGAACTGGTTGGACCACACTCCATTATAAACACCCTCCCCAAACTAAGGTCTCAGTATGAATTCCTGTCTCTTGCTTACCTTACACGGCACAACTGACATATAGCAGTTTCTTGATTTAAATGCACATCTCAAGAAGCTGAAAGCCAATGGGCCAGGCAAAGAACTACACCCTAAAATATTTGACACTAAAGCTGACAAAGTGAAGTTCCTGACTACAATGTGGACAAGATGGTGGCAGAAGGTGGGGGACACCCCACTCCATCCCTCCAGGCAGGGGTGGGGTGGGAGTGGTCTTTGGTAAAGACCCACGTTTACCCTCCTGTCCCCATATCCCTATGGGGAGATATATGCAGGAATGTCTCCCACCTTGCTTGATCTCTCATCCTTCAATATAGCTGACCACTTCCCTGAAAGACCTCTTGGCTTCTGTGATGCCGCCTCTCCTGGTGTTTCTCCTGCGTTGCTAGACTCTTCAGTCTCTGTTTCTGGTGTCTCATCTCCTGACCTCCTCATATTGGAGTATCCTAGGTCTCAGATGCAGCCGTGCACTCTGGCCACACACCCATACAGCCCACTGGTTTTAAATACCACCCATGTGCTCCTGAAGGCCACACTTATGTCTCTAGCCTTGTGGCCCTCTCCCGTGTTGTTTTGTTCCTAGCACTCAGTTCTGTGAAGTCAATCCTTCTCTTGCTTGCTGATTTATCATTCATTGCCACCACTAGGAATGTAAGCACCATGATAGCAGAGCTCTTGCCTGTCTTGTAGCCCTAGCATATGGCTCTGTGGCTAGCACCTTCTATAGACTTGTAAATACTGACTTGGACAGGAGTGGCTCCTCTCCTGGGAGAGGGTGGCAGATACCTGGTACTGCAGGAAACTCACGGTGTCCTCAGTCAGCAGCAGCTGGTAGGCCTCCTGGATAGACAGCGGCAGGTCTTGGTGGAAGAGTTGGATGGAGCCCTAGAAGTGGGGCCAACAGTTCAACTTGTAAGCCCTCACTGCAGGGGCACAGCCACTGGGGCAACTTTCTGACTTTAATATCTGTGCCCCTCCCACCCAGCCCCCGCAAGCGTCACAGCAAGGATACTGTCAACCAGGAAGGGGGGAGCAGCACCAACACCAATATGAACGGGAATCCTGCAAGGCATTCTTGTCTTCTGCTCTACAAGTCAGGTTACAAGCTCCCTGAATACTCAGTTGTGTGTAGTTTTTCTCCAAAAAAAACCACACAAAAAACACATGCTCTTCCGGTTCCTGGGTCCCAACCCCCTTCCCCACCCTCCTGGGGCCCCACTCACACACTCCAGCAAATACAACGCCTCCTCGGGGTGAAGCCGCTGCCGGCCCTGCTCTGAGAAGCCCATGGTCTGCCAGAATTTACCCTGTGTGGGACCCCAGAGCAAACGTCTCCAAGAAGCCCGGAGGGGAGAGAAGGCGGCTCCCCTGCCCCCCGAGCCCCGCCGCTCACCGCAGGAGACTTCAACTCCACGAACCCCTCTTCCGGTCTCCACTCGGCGGCCACCAAGCTGCCCCTGGCCAACAGTGGGTTGGGGTCCGTCTCAGTCCACGGGATAAGTCTACCCGGCCCGTCCGCGCGGCTGGTCGCGGCCCCGCCCCGGCCCCCGGCCCCCGGCCCCCGCCCCGGCCCGGCCCGGCCTCCTCACAGGCGCTCCACGCGCTCCTCCGCCAGCAGCTGCCAGAGCTCCACGCGGCACAGGCGCAGCCGCTCGGCCTGCGCGGCCGAGCCGTCGGGGAGGAAGTCCTTGGGGCCATGCGAGCGCTGGGGCAGCTTCTGGGGCCGCGAGCGGGCGGCGACGAGTTCCCGGGCACTGGGGCAGGAGGAGACGCGGGGTCAGAGCCACGCACGCGGGGACGCCCCGCCCAGTCCTGAACCCCGGTCCCCGTCCCCCCCGCGCCCCCCGCCACGGGCCCCGTGACTCCTCCAGGCCGGGCCGCGCCGCACCTGAGCACGCGCCCCGCCGGAACCTCCACAGTTGCGGGCTCCGGTTCGGGATCCATCGGGCCGCCGCCTGCGCCTGCGCGCGCACCGCCCATGCCCCGCCCACCGCCGGGGCGCCGCGTGGCCCTAGCGCCGGCCGGTCGGACCTGCGCTCCGCCGGTCTCCCGACCGACCCGCCGGCTCCCGGCCTTCCCAGATGCCCCGGCTCCTCGCGTAAATTTACCTCAGTCCCGGGGGCAGGGGGTCTGCAGGGTTCTGGATTTGCAAGAGCTTCTCTCTCCTGCCCCTAGCCCTCCTCTGGGCTCCTCTCTGGTAAAACGTGAGGAAACTGGCGTCCGAAAGTGCAGTGTGAACAGTCAAATGCGTGACCCTCCTCTCCGCCGTCCTGGGCTGCTTTGGTCCCCACCATCTGGCTGGACAAGGACGGAAGAAGAGGGGGCTTAGAGAAGGGGGAGCGGTGGGTTCCCCAATTCCAGCTTCGCAAGCTGAAGGCCACCGGGGGCTGTCAGTTGCGGTCTGGGTAGGTTCGGGTTTCTTCAGGGTCTTCCATTAGGTCCCTTTCGAGGGGCCTGGAAGCCGGGTTTGGAGGACCCGGGGGCGGGAGGCGCTGTCCGGCTCACGATGGTGCTGAAGCGCCACCCAGCCTGTCATTCGCACCTCCTCAAGGCTGGGGCCCACCCCGCGGCCGCCGCGGGCCGCTCCCACACATTCCGCTAGGTGGCACCATTGCTCTGACCAGCCTGGGGATCGGCGACTCCGGACCCCGGCGGAGGACGCTGCGGGAGTCCCGGGAAGGGCAAGGGGCAAAGAGCACGGGGGACTTCCCCAGAGGGGTCCCCGGGTCTCGGTTCCCAGACTCCTTAACATCACGTCTTCTCTGCCATCCAGTCACACACCCTTCGGTCTAAACTCTAGAGAGCCCTGGGTGGCCGCGGCTCGGCCACTGGAACTCCAGGGGCACGAGCCCTCGCCCCCCGCACCCTCCGCTTCACCTGGGCGCATGCGCTGACCGGCCAGCTTCTCGGGCCCCCGCTGGCGTGACGGGGGTGGGGCCTGGCGCGGATGGGGGCGGGGCCGTAGGCCCTGACTGACAGCTCGACTGCGCGGCCGGGACGGTCCCTCCGCTCCCGATCCGGCGGGAGGGAGGGGGGAGGGGCGGGATTTCCTGCGGGAGGCGCCGAGCCGGCCGTGGAAAAGGCGGAGGAGAAAGGGGGCACGGGGGGCAGCGGAGCCGCCGTCCGAGCGCCAGGGGCCGCGCAGGGCCGACCGGACCCCCGGCGGGGCGGCTGGGAAAGGTGAGGCTGCGTGGCCCGAGGGGGGTCAGCGCGCCGGAGGGCGGGCACAGACTAACTTTTCCTGCGGGACCCGCGGGCGCCTCGGTCGCTTCGCTCCTTCCGTCCTCCTTCGCGCCTCCTCATTCCGTCTTCCCGCATCGGTCCCTCCGGCGCTGGTCCCAGTCGGTCCCTCCCGCCGCTTTGTTCCCCAGGTCGGCCCGGGCCGGGTTGGGGTTGGGGGTTTGCGCGGCGCTGGGCGGGCATTCCGGGGGGCGGGGGAGCCAGCCCGACCCCAGGCACTGCCAGGGGCGCCCTCCCCCACCGTCGGCCGCGGGCCGCGAGAGGGAGTGCCATCTGGGTTGGGCTTGGGACGGTTTGGGGAGTGAGGGGTTCCCAGCCAGAGCCCCAGGCCTGCCCGGTGTCATGCCACAGGACTCGGGCAACAAATTCGTGGCCAGTGAGGAACTGACGCAGGTTTTTCTGCATGGAAGTGGGGGCTCTGGGCCTCAGGTTCAGGCTTGGGGGGGCCAGGCAGCCCCATTTGCCAGCAGTGCCCCAGCTCTTGTCTCTGTTCTCTGCCCAGCTGCTTTTCCATCCCGCATAAGGGGTGAGGATAGGTCAGCAACAGGTGCTGTAAAGCCTCCCTGTCCGGCAGGCAGACCCCCGCCAGAAATGGGGGGCCATAAACTCCGCACTCCACTCTGAATTCATGAAGAGCCCTGCAGCTAGAGCATGCAGCTATTATAGCAAAGCGTGGGGAGGGAGGAGTCTGGGGCAGGTACCTTCGACAGGGAATGACCCCTCCTGTCTGCCTGTGCCTGACCCTCCCAGGCCCCACCCCCTGGAACGCCAGTTGTCCGTGGGTGTCAGCCCCTTAGGCTGTGGAGAACAGGCTGCTGCCCAGCCTGCCCCAGGTTGAGATGCTGCCAGGTGCCCTGGGGCCCCAGTGACTCAGCCTCCCCCTCCCAGAATGCCACCTCTCCCCCCTCCAAATATTCCTCTCATGCAGGCAGCTCCCTTCCAGCTCTGAATGGCTTAGCCCCTCCCTTGGCTCATAAGGGCAGCCAGGGTGTTTTGGGGGCTCCCTGGAGGCCCTGCCCTGCTGTTCCTCAGAGCCCTGCTCCTGGGACCCTTGCGGGCTCTGGCCCAGCCCTCAGCGGAGGCACTGCATCTTTTCCAGACCCCTGAGACGTGTCCACTGCTGCTGCACAAGGCCCGAGGGAATGCTGGCTGCTTTCTGGGTGGGTATTGGTGCTCCTGAGCCACGCTGGGAAGATCGGCGTGCCCAGTCCCAGCCCATCCTGGGGCTGTCGGAAGCTGCAAGCTGATATCTGTCCAGATTTCCGAGCAGCCTCCACCCCCTCAGAGATTGGCTTTCCTGCTTGTGGCGATAGCTCACGAAGCACCTTGTTGGAGTACCTGTCAGTGCCTGACAAGAACCTACTGCCTGAGACACCAGACACACCCTGCCAGGACGCCTGGCCCTCCGAAGGGCCAAGGCATGGCACCCTGACGCCTTGGCTTAGACCAGTTTTCCTGCCTTTCTCCTGGACGTCTGAGCCCAGAGCCCAGCCCAGGGATCAGGATGGGTCGTGAACAGGACCTGATCCTTGCCGTCAAGAACGGAGATGTGACTGGTGTGCAGAAGCTGGTGGCTAAAGTCAAGGCTGCAAAGACAAGTGAGTACTTGATGGGGTGACTGTCCAGCTGAGATCTCCTGAGACCCTCCCCTGAGTGCAGAGAGGGCCTGGGGGTCACTGTGACCTTGGGATGTGGGGTGGGAGAACTATCTTGTTCTATACAAGGAGTGCCTCTGTGTGTGAGAGCCAGAGAGGAAGTTGGGTCCCCCTTGCTGTTGTGTCTTAGGCAAATCACTTCACCTCTCTGGGGCTCAGTTTCCTCATCTGTAAAGTAAAAGGGTTGAAGTGCATTCATTCACATTTTTTTGAGTGCCTATCGTGCACCAGCCAGGCTCTGTTCTAAAGCATCAGGTCTCAGCAGTGAATGAAACAACCGGAATTCCTGCCCTTGTGGGGTTTTCTTCCAGCAGGTGGTTTTTCAGATTGTTCTCTGGAGCCATGGGGTTTCTGACAATGGATTGGGAAAGACAACAAATAGAGTTCCATCCCCCACCCCTCCACCACCACTTCAGCCAGGTCATCTCAGCATTTATGTCTTAGTTTAATGGGGATGTCTGTAAAATAGCTTTAAAGAGAGAGTTCTACTGCCTAAAACAAAGTCCAACACTACCCAACCACTTGCTAAAGCCCCTTTCCCCTGACTTACCTGCCTGTCTTCCCTGGTGGGGGTGGCCCAAGCTATTTTTCCGGAGGTTTCTCCTTAGCCTGGGGTCTCTACTCTTGACAGGGTTGTGGGGGGCTTCATGCCCAGGTGGCCATACCTGAGCCCCATCTCTTGGGAACCTCTGCTGTGAGACCCCAAGGAGATTAGACTTCTGGGCTTCAGGGTGAGCTCTCTGGGCCATCCCAGGAGGACACTGGCCTTGTCCCTTTGAGTTTCTATACCAGCAGGGGCAGGAGGTAGCTCTTGCCACCACACTGGGGCTGGAGGAGAGAGGGTCCCCCAAGTACTGAGACTATAGCCCCAAGACACACCTTGGCTAATGAAAAATCTAATTATCCCCACCCACACCTGCTAGTGTGGGTGCCAGAAGGAAGGATTTTAAGGGCCCAGGAACCAGAGGCTCCCACTTGTATACCAGGGCAGGAGACCCAGGGTATAGGGAGGTGGAGCTGTGGGGGGGGTCCCTGTGCACTGGTGAAGTGGGTATAGGGTGAGCACAGTGAGAGGAAGGTGCTAAAGGTCCCTGGAGGCCCAAGAGTAGGAGCCACTCACCTTCTCTCCTTACCTCTGTGTTGTTTTTGGCAACCTGCCCAGTGGGGCTTTGGTTAAGCTGCTGTTGGCCTCATAGCCCTGGGGCCTCAAAATGAGGTCCTAAGGAGGACAAGTGGGTGGGGTCTGGTGGCTGGTGGTGGGAACCTCGCAGCTGGGTTCCTAGGCTCCAGGAGGGTTCCCTGTGCTCAGAGGAAAATGTCTGTGGGGGAAGCAATCCCTTCCCCGAGCCCCCAAAGGGACTTGCACAGAGTATGGTCACAGGCACAGAGTGACAGGGTCCTGGGACTCCTCCTGAGGCCCTGGCACTGTACCTTCCTTCCCAGTCCTCTGAGAAGCTGGGAAAGCTGGTAACCAAAAGGAAATCACAGGGTGACATTTGCAGACCCTGCAGTTCATGAACTGTTGTGATCCGTCTAATTCCCTACCTCTACATCCACTTGACAGATAAGGAAACTGACATTCAAAGAGCCCAAGGTCACCCGGCCATTGTGTGGCAGATCACAGACAAGCCGTGCTCCCACACTTGGCTGCTTATCAGAATTACCTAGGATTGTTCTGAAAGTGCAGGCTCCCTCCTTCCCCCCTACTCCCTTTTCTGAACTGTCTCCTCTGGCCAGCGGAAATGGAGTGGGCTGGGGGTGGCCCGCTGAGCTCACATCCTCTGCCCAAGCCTAAATCAGGAGTGACCCTTCCACCCCTCAGAGCCAGGCCGGGAAAGAAGGTTGTGCTGGAGGGGAAGTGCCTGGAGCCAGTCCAAAACCAGGACCCTCCGCCCTCCTGCCAAGGTCCCCAGTCCAGTCACTGTAAGCCTCTCCCCCACCGCCTTTCCGGCCATTGTTCTGCAGAGAACAGAGCCACCCAGCCTGGCCCTGCCCCTGTTCCTGTCTCTCCTGTCACATTGTCTTGGCACTCCCCAGAGGCTGCACCTCACCACCGAGCTGCCCCATCCCTGACAGTCCAGGCTGGCAGCAGGTGGAGGGACTTTCTGTGTCTCTTCCATGCTGACCTCATCATCTTTTCTGAGGCTCAGAGAGGTAACACAGCCAGGAAGAATTTGAACCAGGCACTTCCTGCTCCCGGGGCCCCCGTTCTTTCCACTGCCCTGAATGGTTCTGTGTAACAAGGACTTTCCAAGGGGGCTAGAGGAAGACTGGGTGGCCTGTGTTTCTTCTCAGTGGCCCCCACTTCTCACTTCTTAGGCACTCCTTGGTTCTGTATTTACTTTTTCAGCAGAAGCGGAATTCAGCTCAGCCCTAAATGTAACTGTCCCCTCCCTCCCCATCCCATGCTCTGCTTGTCATTTCAGGGTTGGTCCTTCCCTGTTGGAATGAGGCCCTGTCTTGCTGGGGTATTCAGGGGCCCACCAGGGCCTGGGGGCAGGCCTGGACCAGCATGCTTGGCACCCCGCCTGCCTGGGTTGAGCCAGGCCTCCTCCTTCCCTGCAGGGGGGTGGGTTCCAGCAGGAGGCAGGGGCCGCCTGTAACAGGCATTCCCTCACCCCCTCTGATGCCCTGACTCATGCATGGAACACACCTGCATGAATCCTGTCCCTGTCTCTGAGGGGGATGAACTATCATCCCATGCCTATAGCTTCTCTTGCCACCACCCAGCAGAGAGTCTCCTGCCTGGGGCCTGTGGGTGCAGAGATGGGCCAGTACGGGGACTGTACTAGCTTTTGCTGGAATACAGCCTCTTGGTGATAGTGGCTAACGTGTAAGGGGTGCTAAGTGGTGATAGCTCCCACTTTCTGCATGCTGACAGGGGTATTCAACCCTTGTGAGCAGGTTTTGTGATCAGCCCATTTTTAGAGATGAGGGCACTGAGCCTAAGAGATTAAGTGACTCGTCCAAGATCACACAGCTAGTTCGTGGCAGAGCCAGGGCATAGTGTAGGTCTGTCTGGCACCACCTTCTCTACTGTGCCCCATTCAGGGATGTTGTAGGGCTGGGCACTGTGGCCCTGGCATCTGCCCTTCCACTCTTGAGCCTCTAGTGCCCCTCTCCTTCCTTTCCCAGCCCCCTTGGCCAGCAGGACAATGAGACTCGTTCCCTGGCCCGTTCAGGCAGGAATGCTAACCATGCGCTCGTGGGTTTGTCTGTTGAGGGCATGGCATGCCAGTCCCCCCTCCCCACCTCCTTGGCTCTATAAATGAGCTGGGCTGGGGACCCAGGGAAGCTAGGCCATTGCTGCTGCAGCTCCCTGCACTCGGTGCCCTCGAGCTGATGGGCCAATGGGCCAGGGTGAGGAGCAATAGGGACAGGACACTAGAAGGCCATGGGGCAGGTGCTCTCCTGCACTCCAAAAGGTCAGCTGGATTTGGGAGGTGGATGGAGAGGGAGCACTGGGCCAGGGTGTGGCTAAGGGCAGATCATTCGAGGGTGCCTTATGCCTCCTTCTCTGACCCCCAGAGCTTCTCGGCTCCACAAAGAGACTGAATGTCAACTACCAGGATGCTGACGGGTGAGTGTGTGCCCTGCGCTTCCTGAGGGCTGGGGGGGTGGAGGGCCCCTTCCCCTCTCAGGCTTGGTCCTTGGAGTGTGCTTGCTGAAAGCTCTGCACCCTGCCTGTATAGGATGGGAGGGAGGGGTCCTGCCCCTGAGAGGGGAGGGGCCCTGGTGCCTCTCTGGGGGCCTCCTTGGGTCAGATTGCTACTGGGCCCCCTTTTCTCCCTAGAGTATAGGAGCCCTCAGGCTCCTGCTCCCACGGCCCCCTCCCCTGGGCCGGCTGGGGGGGGAGGCCAGACAAACAGGCCTCTCAGCCCAGACACTGAGCCCTTTCATTCTGCTGCCCGGCTGCTCTGCGCTCCCACGGCAGGGCTGGTGGGGGCGGGGGCACAGTGGGCAAGTAACCCAGCCCTGCCAGCCCCCAGGATGGGTCTGATGTGAAAGACAAGGATTTGGGGGGTAGGGGCTGCTTATTGACACCCCCACCATGTGTCCCACCACGCCAGATTCTCTGCTCTCCACCATGCCGCCTTGGGGGGCAGCCTGGAGCTCATAGCCTTGCTGCTGGAAGCTCAGGCCACCGTGGACATCAAGGACAGCAATGGTGAGACCCCTGTGTGCCCCCTAGCAGGCCCTGTGGTCAGAGCTTGCTTCTGCTACAGCATAGCAATGCCGGTAGATGTTGGCGTAGTTTCTCTGGGCTTGTAAATGCTTTACTCTTTAATCTCCATCGCTTACTGGGTAGTGGGTGGTACTGATATCCCAGTATCCAGATGAGGTTGAGGTTAGGTTGTTGTTGTGAGTCACCAGATCACCCATGGTGGGCAAGGTGGGATTCTGGCTTCAGCCTCGTACAGCCAGACCTCTTCCTGACCAAACCCAGGTGAAGCCAGCATTGCTTCCGCTGGGTCTGTCTCCCTTCCAGCTGGGGTGGCTCCAGATCCTGCTTGGTTCCCTCCCTTGGCCCCACATCATCCCTCAGAACCACCTTCCCTTCTGCAGGCATGCGCCCGCTGCACTATGCCGCCTGGCAGGGCCGGCTGGAGCCTGTGAGGCTGCTGCTGCGGGCCTCCGCGGCTGTCAATGCCGCCTCGCTAGACGGGCAGATCCCGCTGCACCTGGCTGCCCAGTATGGCCACTACGAAGTGGTACGTGAGCCCTCCCGCCCACAGGGGCGCTGGGGCAGGGGGCCAGGGCTGGCACAGAGGGGCTGGCGAGGCCAGACCCCTCACTCGGTTCCCTCGTCACCCCCAGTCAGAAATGCTCCTCCAGCATCAGTCCAACCCATGCCTGGTCAACAAGGCCAAGAAGACACCCCTGGACCTGGCCTGTGAATTTGGGCGGCTCAAGGTGAGGCTTGCAGCCCTTGGGGGGCTGGGTTCTGGGTGTCTGCGGGGTCTCAAGAGGAGGTTCTATGTGGGTGCTGGTTGCTGCAGGTGGCCCAGCTGCTACTGAACAGCCACTTATGTGTGGCTCTGCTGGAGGGTGAGGCCAAGGACCCATGTGATCCCAACTACACCACGCCCTTGCACTTGGCTGCCAAGAATGGCCACAGAGAGGTCATCAGGTAGCCACCGCTCCCCCACCTTCATTTCCTCATCCCCTTCCTGTGGGGCCGGCAATGTCCCCTCGGTGCCCTGCCCTGTTGCCCTCTTCACCCTTGCTCTGGGTCACTCTCCCATGCCCCCAGCAATTGGCTTCCTCTCCCGCCCCCACCACCCTTGTGACTCCCCTCCCCTCCACAGGCAACTCCTGAGAGCCGGGATTGAGATCAACCGCCAAACCAAGACAGGCACGGCGCTGCATGAGGCTGCTCTGTACGGCAAGACCGAGGTGGTACGGCTGCTCCTGGAGGTGGGTGTGGGCACCTGGTCATCCCGCAGGTGCACACAGAGCCCCACCGGATGCCGGGTCCGAGACCAGCTGTGGAGGCTCTGAGAGGTGTCCCCCACTAACATGGTGTTTGGCATGGGTGGTGGCCAAGTGGCTGGAAAAAAGATGGACCTGGTTCAAGCCCCAGTTCTGCTTCTTACTAGCTGAGTGACCTTGAGCTCGGCCTTGACCTTATTTCTGAGCTTCCATTTTCTCATCTGTAAAATATGGAAATAGTGCCTACCTCCTGGGTAGTCGGGAGGATTGGGGGAAATGACAAGCAGAGTGATTAGTGCACGCTCACTCTGCCCTGTGTCCCTAGGGCGGGGTGGACGTGAACATTCGGAACACATATAACCAGACGGCGCTGGACATCGTGAATCAGTTCACCACCTCCCAGGCCAGCCGGGAAATTAAGCAACTACTGCGGGGTGCGTGTGGCGGGGAGAAGGCCCAGCCCAGGGATCCTCCATCCAGTGGGTATCAGGAAGTGGTGCAGGAGTGGATGTCACTAGTTAGGGCTAGTTAGAGAATGCTGTGGTGGTGATCAGGCAGGGCCCTGGGTGAGGGTCATGGAGGGGACCAAAGGGGTAGGAGGACATCCTAAGGACCCTCAGATGACACTTGTCCTCCCTCTTCTTTTAGAGGCCTCAGGGATCCTGAAGGTTCGAGCGCTCAAGGACTTCTGGAACCTCCATGATCCCACTGCCCTCAATGTCCGGGCGGGGGACGTCATTACGGTGAGGACCCAGTGCAGGTGTTCCTCTGCAGATATAGGTGGTTACTGCCACTTACTAGGGTACCTGCTGTGGACTAGGCTCTGTGCTAAGGTCTTTATATGAACTGCGTCATTGATCTTTTTCCCAATCCAGGTAAGGTAGGTGCTATCACCTTTCCCTTTTCAGAGATGACAGAATTGAGGCTTAGAGAAATTAATGTGTCTTCCCAAGGCCACACAGCTAGCAAGCAGTGGTGCTGGGATTTCAATCTGGGCTGACTCCAGGATTCTTTTGTATGTTCTAGAGGCACATGGGGGATTGGGCTGGATGCTGACAGCAGGGGCAGAACTGTGGGCTGACGTGAGCATCAGAGACCAGCTTCTTGGGGATAGGGGACCACAGCTGCAGGGCTGGCCGCCTGCCCTTGCTTGGTACAGGAAGTAATCATTGCCTCCCCTTCCCCCATCTGCCACAGGTGCTTGAGCAGCATCCCGATGGCCGCTGGAAGGGGCACATCCATGAGAGCCAGAGAGGCACAGACCGTGTGGGCTACTTTCCCCCTGGCATTGTCGAGGTGGTCAGCAAGCGGAGCATCCTTACACCCCGCCTCCCCTCTGTGCCCACCCCCCTGCGCCCAAACTTTTCTCGGACACCGCAGCCCCCTGCTGATGACTCCCTGCACCCTCTTGCCTATGGCCAGCTCCCTCGGGTGGGCCTCAGCCCAGACAGCCCAGGTATATCCTTCCAGCGGGCATCACTGGCACCAGGGTGGGCGTCTGGCTGCCAATCAGCTGTTGGCAGGGTCAACTGGGGCTCTGACCCCTTTGCCTCTGCCCCCTGCAGCAGGTGACAGGAATAGCGTGGGCAGTGAGGGCAGCGTGGGCAGTATCCGCAGTGCTGGCAGCGGGCAGAGTTCCGAGGGCACCAACGGCCACAGCACTGGGCTCCTTATTGAGAACGCCCAGGTAGGAGGGAGGGGGCGTTAGGATGGGGCGGGGCTCCCCTCCTGCTGCCACTTCCCTGAACACTGAGTCGGCTCTATCCCTGTGCGCAGCCCCTTTCCTCTGCTGGAGAGGACCAGTTGCTGCCAGGACTACACCCTCCATCCCTGGCAGGTAGGCAGGGTAAATGGGACCTGGATGGGCTAAGAGAGGTGCAGGGGGGAAGGCTGAGGGCTTGGCACCCCTTCATCCTGCCACCCCTGATTCCATTCCTGTCCCTACTCAAAGACAACCTGAGCCACCGCCCTCTGGCTAACTGTCACTCTGGGGAGCAGCTCTTTACCCAGGATGTGAGGCCGGAGCAGCTACTGGAGGGGAAGGTATGACCTCCACTGGGGGCCCAGGGTTAGATGGGCTTCAGTATGGACTTAAGTCCCTTCTCAGGTCACTCAGGCCAGGCCCCTAGGGGAGGCTGGGCAGATGGCTGGGCTCTGGCCTCGGCTCCTCCTCAGCAGACTGGACTCTGTTAACTTTACCCCCATCCTGACACACCACAGGATGCCCAGGCCATTTATAACTGGCTGAGTGAGTTCCAGCTAGAAGGCTACACTGCCCACTTTCTGCAGGCTGGTTACGATGTGCCAACTATCAGCCGCATGACGCCCGAGGTAGGTGCCCCTGCGGGACAGCAGTGGAGGGTCCAGCGGACAGGGGAGGACGCCTGATTGCATGACTCTGTGTGGCAGGACCTGACAGCCATTGGGGTGACCAAGCCTGGGCACAGGAAAAAGATTGCCTCAGAGATCGCCCAGCTCAGCATCACAGAGTGGCTGCCCAACTACATCCCGGTGAGTAGGCAGCTGGCTCGAGGTCCCACCCTCTGCTGTGGCTGTGGTGCCTTCCCAGGTTGGGGTGGGGGCTGGGTGGGGAGCCCACTCCAACCAACGGCAGTGCTCTTCCAGGCGGACCTGCTGGAGTGGCTGTGCGCGCTGGGGTTGCCGCAGTACCACAAGCAGCTGCTGAGCAGCGGCTACGACTCCATGGGGCTGGTAGCCGACCTCACCTGGGAGGAGCTGCAGGAGATTGGCGTCAACAAGCTTGGTGAGCCCCAACTGCACTATGGCCTTCTGGCCAGGCACCCACATACCTCCAGGGGTCTCCAAAATATTTTCAGGGTCCAGGCCCAGAAGAGAGAACGGGGTTCAAGAGAAAAGGGGGGATGCTTTCCAGCCCCAGCTAACCCTGCCACCTATATCCACCTTCTCAGGTCATCAGAAGAAGCTTATGCTGGGTGTGAAGCGTCTGGCCGAGCTTCGGCGGGGCCTGCTGCAGGGGGAGGCCCCAGGCGAGGGCAGCCGCCGACTGGCCCGGGGCCCAGAGCTGATGGCCATCGAGGGGCTGGAGAACGGGGATGGACCTGCTGTGGCTAGCCCACGCCTCCTCACCTTTCAGGGCAGCGAGCTGAGCCCAGAGCTACAGGCAGCCATGGCAGGGGGTGGCCCTGAGCCACTCCCCCTACCCCCTGCCCGGTCCCCAAGCCAGGAGAGCATTGGAGCACGCTCACGAGGGTCTGGGCACTCACAGGAACAGCCTGCCCCCCAGCCCAGTAGTGGAGACCCCAGCACCCCACAGGAAAGGAACCTTCCAGAGGGCACAGAGCGGCCCCCTAAGCTTTGTTCCCCACTTCCTGGCCAAGGGCCTCCCCCTTATGTTTTTATGTACCCACAGGGCTCACCCTCTGGCCCAGCCCCAGGGCCACCTCCGGGTGCACCCCGGGCCTTCTCATACTTGGCTGGCTCCCATGCTGCTCCTCCGGACCCTCCTCGGCCCAAGCGCCGGTCCCACAGCCTGAGCCGGCCTGGCCCGGCCGAGGGGGAGGTAGAGGGGGAGACTGAAGGGCCAGTGGGCAGTGCCTTGGGCAGTTATGCCACCCTCACTCGGCGACCAGGACGTAGTGCCCTAGTCCGAACCAGTCCTAGCCAGACCCCAGCTCGAGGGGCTCCACGTAGCCAGTCCTTTGCCCTTCGGGCCCGACGCAAAGGCCCCCCCCCACCTCCACCAAAGCGCCTTAGCTCTGTCTCTAGCCCCACACCAGAGCCACCTCCACTAGATGGGAGCCTAGGGTCCAAAGAGGGGTGCCCGGGGCCCCGAAGGCGAACACTGAGTGAACCAACTGGCCCATCGGAGCCCCCTGTCCCACCTGCCGCAGCTGGCCCCGCATCAGACACGGAGGAGGAAGAAGATCCAGGGCCCGAGGGGACACCCCCATCCCGGGGCAGCTCAGGGGAAGGGCTCCCGTTTGCAGAGGAGGGGAACCTGACAATCAAACAGCGGCCAAAACCAGCTGGTCCCCCACCCCGGGAGACACCGGTGCCCACTGGCCTCGACTTCAACCTCACAGAGTCAGACACTGTTAAGCGGAGACCCAAATGCCGGGAGAGAGAGCCACTGCAGACGGCACTTCTAGCCTTCGGCGTGGCCACTGCCACGCCCAGCCCCTCTGTCCCCCTGCCCTCCCAGACCCCCAGCGAGTCCCCCATAGCTTGTCCCAGCCCTCCTCAGCCTGACCCTAGCAGCCTTCCAACTCAAGGAGCTCCAGCCCCTCTTTATCCCAGCCCCCCGACCCAGCCCCCTGCGCCCTCCTGCCCTGGGCTGGCTCTGGAGAACTCAGCAGGCAGCCGGCCGCACGTGGATCCAGAGCCCCCAGCTCCTGCTGCTGCCCTCATCAAGGTGCCTGGAGCAGGTACGAGGCAGGGCGTGCGGGGACCAGGCACTGTTTACAGGGGTTGTGTCCAGTCCAGTTGAGTCACAAGCCAACCTTTTTGTTTCTGCAGGAACAGCTCCTAAGCCTGTGTCTGTGGCCTGCACCCAGCTGGCATTTTCTGGCCCTAAGCTGGCTCCCCGTCTTGGCCCCCGGCCTGTACTGCCGCCTCGGCCAGAGAGCACTGGGGTTGCGGGCTCTGGCCAGGCCCAGCAGAGACTGGAACAGACCAGTTCGTCCCTGGCAGCTGCACTGCGGGCCGCAGAGAAGAGCATTGGCGCTGAGGAGCAAGAGGGGTGAGGGGTGCTAGCTGCTGGGTGTTAGGCAGAGGAGGGAAAGGTGGAGGCTAGGAAAGTCTCCTCCCATATCCTCTTTCCAGGGGTCCTGGGATTGTTGGGGAGCAGGGGTGTCACAGGCAGATCCTCAGTCTGGGACTCCCCTGTTGGAATGGGAGGAGCCCAGGTTTTAGAGTCACTTAGTCATCTGACCTGCAGGGAAGCTGGTGGCACATGAGGTTGGACAAGTCATTTCCCCCCTCTGAACCTCAGTGCACACGTGTAAGGAAGGGACAGTAACTCCTACTGACTCTGGAGGTTGTGAGAATTAAGATTCTTAGAAAGCTCTTGGTACCAACCAGGCACTTAGTAACAGCTCTCTTGCCCTGGGCCTGCGGGGTGATCTGATACTTGGCTGATCTGACCCAGTCCTTCTTTCACGCAGCCCCACCAACACCTCTACCAAGCACATTCTGGATGACATTAGCACCATGTTTGACGCCCTGGCTGACCAGCTGGATGCCATGCTGGACTGAGCTGGACCAACCTGCAGCCTTCAGCACTGCCCACTAGGACTTGCAGTGTCCATTGCCTCTGCCCTAGCACCGAAGAAGCTCTGCTACCATAGCAGGGTCCCTCCTGCTGCTCCAAGCCCGTGGCTGTCAGCACTGCAGTTCTAGGGGGGCCATGGGAATTTGTCAGAACCTGGTAATAGCAAAACCCCCTCCCGGTGTATAATCTGAGCAAAGAGCCCTACCCTTTGGACAGGGACCCTGGTAAGAGCTTCCTCCCCAGGGAGAGAGGTGGTGGCAGAGCATCTAGGGTGCTGCCTCTGCCTCCCCACCCCCCTGCCAAGTGTCTCAAGTTCCTGTGCCAAGGTCTTCTTGCCACCTACTGTGCTGTCCTGGTGCTGAGGCTGGAAGAGGCAGTGTGTCTGGCCGGGTCTCCACAGGTGTACATAGGACATGTAAATAAACCACCAAGGGCCTGCTCAGCGGTGGTGGTAATGCCCAGGCCAGAAGCTGCTTCCTCCCCTGCCTGCCTGAAGTGACACAAAGCTGGTGGGGGTGGGGGCAGTGGGATTAATAGACCCCTGAAGTCCAAACTTTTTCAACTGTAAATGTTATTTTTTAAGCAGAGAGAAATGCATATATTTTAAATGGAATTTATTCTATCTATAACTGCCTGAGAAGATGCAGTGGGGGAGGGTCTTCAGACCACAGCAGGAGTGCCCACTGCCCACCTCAGGGCTGGAAGCCTGAGCTGGTTGGCCAGGCCCCAGCTCTGTAACCATTAACCTCTTACCCCAACTAACGCCAATGAAAGTGTCATTCCACATGATTGGCCTGTGTGTTTGGATCTGTGCTACGGACCTCTGAGCTGGACCCCTGGGCTCCTGTTGGTGTGGAAAGAGGAAGGCTTGGGCCCTCTCTCCTCCCCTTAGTGGCTTCCTCATGGACCAGCCACAAGCTTTTCTTAAGCAATTTATAAGTTTTAATACAAACCAGTCTACATTCCTAAAAGGCTCATTTCCAGTAAAAAATATACACCAGTAAAAACATTCTCACAGGAGAACTATGCAGGGGGCTAAAAGGATCCCTGGGCCGTATCCCCAAGACTGACTCATGCCCAGCTAGACAGCAGGCACAGGAAGAGGCTCTAGGACAAGGTGGGGGCCCTTTTCCACCTTTAGGTCCCTGTGAGGCTCCCCTGCAGAGGGAGGGAGGGGAAGTGCCTGACCACATCCAGGTCCCTACCCCAGGAAGACAGGGTGGGAGGACATGGGGAGGATGCACCATCACCTGGCCTTCCACAGCGTCCTGGAGAGTTGACTCAAGCTCCCCACCCCCCAGCTGCTGCCAATGCTCTTCCCAAAAAGGTCGAGGCCCTGGCCCCAGGGTTCATGGCCTGCCCAGAGACCCCAGAGCACAGAGCTGGGTTAAGGGACCCTGAAGAGGGACAGCCCATAGGAGGAGGGGGCTAAGAGCCCCTCTGCTAAATACATGAGGTCATACATTCAAGAATGCCCCTGGTGAGGCCCAGAGAAGGGCCAGGACTGTCTTGACATGGCCTTTGCTCATTAGCTTCACAGTAGCCCCAGGATTCAAGATGACAGCTGGGTCTGGCCTGGGGATCTGGGCCTCCAATGCCATGGGGCACAAGAGTAAACCCTGAAACATTCATGATACCAACTCCCCAGACTCAGAAATGGGTCTGGTATTAGCCCCAGGGTTCAGGGCCACTATGGCCACTGTGGCCAATGGCTCAGAAGGGAGAGTTCATGCCAAGCTTGGTTTCAAACTGCAGCTTCTGTCGCTTCTGGTAGCGGACCCGGACCCTGGTGGGGCAGGAGATTAAATCAGGGGTCAGGGCAGGACACAAGAGGAGGTAGAGATGGTTAGCAAGAAGACAAGGGAATGGTGCCCAGAGGGTTACAGGCTTAGGGCACGTGCCCGGGCCCAGAGGGAGTGCCCTGCTGGTGACTCACCGAATCTCGTGCAGCTTCACAATCTCGTTGGTGACCACCACAAGGACCAGGGACAAGCAGCCCAGTAGCCACGTCAGCAGAGGCACGTCCTCCAGGCCAAAGTGGACATGGCTGTCCCTATGTGTCCACAGCTGCAGGTCCACCGCCGTCTGGACCACTTGCCCCAGCAGCCTGCAGGAAGGAGGTGGCAGCACTGTAAATCTGGGTCTTCTTGCTCCCTTCCCTGCTTTTCTCAGTACAACAGTAGCTCAAGAAGGGCACCCTTCAATCTCTGGCCCAAACCTTACCCTCCAACCATAGCCTCCACCCCCTCCTCCCACCCTCCATCTAAACCATACTCACACCACAGGCACCGTCACGGACCACCAAAGGTTCGTCAGGGGGCTCTTTCTCCACAGGGGCTTGGTGCGATGCACATGGGTGACAGAAATGAACACTGGAGAAAATGGGGTAAGGGGGTGTCACAATTGCCATGGCCCGAGGCCTGGTACCCAGGGTACCCCCACCAGCCACCACTGGCCCCTTTCCAGCACCCCTCACCAGTGTGGAGGACAATCAGAGCGGCAGCGAGCTTCTGGGCCGGTAGCAGCCCATTGGCAAAGTCACCAAACCAGGCTGGGGCCGTGTCGGCATGGCTGCCAAAGCAAGGCATGGGCTCAGCCCCTGTGGGCCCCAGGAAAGTGGACTGGGGGTTGGGGTGGGGGCCCGGGGTGGGACCCACCTCGGCAGCATGATGGAGGAGCAGTTGGTGAGGTTGCGGGCCCGGGAACTGTCACAGAAGCTCTGCAGTGTGAAGCCAAAGCAGATGAGGCAGGAGCTGATGGTGAGGCTGAACTTGAGCAAGAAGCAGAGCAGGAAGTAGTGCTGGGTCTGCAGGAGGAAGGAGGCTGTCACTGCACAGGTGACGGCCCTCAGGACTCGGGACTTGGCACTCGGATTCAACGGGCTCTTCAGAAAATGGGCAGGCCCCGGGTCGGGGGACAGGAGCACAGGCTGCCTGCCCCAGCGAGGATCTTTCCCAGCTCTACCACCACCTCCCCTTTGGTTGGGGACACTGATGGAAGCCCCATCCTGGTGGCACCCTTCCTCAAGGATCAGCCTCTTCCACACTCACATTCCTTGGGAAAGGCCCAGGCTCACAGGCCCCACTTCACTTACCTTCTTAGGAATGGAGTGAAGGTTTTTCCCTGTTGCCATAGACATGATGGAGCTATGGGG
This sequence comes from Miniopterus schreibersii, assembly GCF_964146895.1. Classification (NCBI taxonomy): domain Eukaryota; kingdom Metazoa; phylum Chordata; class Mammalia; order Chiroptera; family Miniopteridae; genus Miniopterus; species Miniopterus schreibersii. The sequence continues at coordinate 3,575,369 of NC_138116.1, forward strand.
GGGCTTCCCCAGCAGAGAGATGCTGAAAAGCAGAGACTGGGTGAAGGGCAGCAACTGTGACCCTCTGGCTCCCAATTCCCATGTGGAGAGCCTTTTGGGAGTCTTGGGAGTGAGGGCAGGGTTGGTGGGCAGGAAGGATAAGACAAGGGGGCCCTCCTGGTGCTCAGAGGAGGTGAGCACTGAGCAGGGCTCCCTGAACAGGTGCTCGGTGACATCCCAACCCTGCCTGCCTGGGACGGAGGGGCGGCCGGCTTCTCACCTGAGCAGAGGATAGCAAAAGCAGGACAGCCACAGGATGTCGGTGGTGCTGAGCAGTGGTGGCAGCTGGACTAGGCAAGAGAGGAACTAGACCAGGAGAGCCAGGAAGCACAATTAGACTCTGACAAACAGCAGGATGCTGGGAGCCCCAAGGCTGCCTCGCCCTGTGCCCAGACGCTCACGTCTTAGCCTAGAGGAGCCAGGGCTGGAGGAAACAATATTCTGCTCATGGGGTCATCTCTAAAAGCCCAGAGGTTTCAGAGGGGCTTTGGGAGCCCCCAGACTGTGCTGCAACCTCCCAGCCTCCCAACTGGTCTCACTCAACTGGCCCGAGCGAAGAAGCAGACAGGGAGAGGACAATGTCCCTGCTGGCCTGGCTCACCTGGATGACCACGAGAGACAACTGGCACTGCAGCAGGAAAAGGAAGCACTTGCGAATGCCATAGGTGGCATGCCGAGCCTAGGGACCAGGAGGGACAGATGTGGCCTTGCTCAGACCCTACAGCTGACAAACCTCAGCCAAGAGCCAGATGCCCCACTGCTCCTGCAAACCCAACTGCCTGGGAGAGCTGCACCTGGAGGTGAACAGGCCTTTGGCAGCCCAGATGCGTCCTGTGTCGTGACGCCCCTAACCCAAGCAGGCCCTGTACCCCTGCCCCTGCCACCAGCCCCAGCCCCTACCTGCTCGATGAGGCGGATGATGCTGATGGTCTCCTCCTGGCGGAAGGCCAGGGAGCAGGGCAGGCTGTTGAGCTGCCCTGAGAGCTGCAGGGGAGAAAGGCCATCGGAGGCCTGGGCCATGTTGGTGCTGGTGGCGTAGCCAAAGGTCTCCCAGGAGCAGCGGGATGGATACAGGGGGTCCAGGGCAATGCTGAGCATTGTAGGGGGAAGCGAACCCATCAGTTGTACTAGGCAAGACCCCATCTCCCACGGGACAGGGCGAGCACCTGCTCCCTCTTCTCCTCACCATGCCCAGGTCCTTTGGTCCCCTCAACCAGGGCAAGAATGGCCATAACATATGCCCCCGCCCCATGCAAGCCCAAGTCTGGGGTCCCCAGGAGGAGACGTGGGTTCCCCTGACCTGATGTCGCTCTGGAGGAAGAGGCAGCTATTCCGCAGGTTGGCAGAGCTGCCCAGGCAGCAGGTCACCTCCCCATACTCCTGCATAATCTTGATCATCTCACACATGGCTGCGGGGCAAGGTCGAGGGCACAGAGTCAGGCAGGTGGAGCCCCATCTGGGGCACTGGGCAGAGACCCATAGGACAGGAGACGGGGAAGTGGGCTCCCCTTTGGGACCATCCTACCCAATCGTATGACACTCAGACTCCCTGGACTGTGCACACCCACAGCTCCAACCCACTAGACTTCCCAGCTCCTCCCAGCCAGGTCTCTTTGCTCCCTGCATGGGAAACCAACATCCCCTCAAGAGCCCATGGGGTGCCCAGGCCTTGGCAGAGCTCAGTGGAAGGGACCAGGCTGCGCAGTCACCATGGCCACAGTACTCACTCTCAGGGGTACAGTCGGTGAAGAGGGGCACTAGCAGGGGCACGTTGTCGATGTTCTGCAGGTGGGGCCGCACCTGGTGGATGCCCCGGGGCAGTTTGGCCTGGAGAAAGCAGAGATGCCAGTGGCCTCAGAGTCAGGGACAAGGGTCCCATATGACCCTCCTTTCTCTGTCCTGGACCAGCCATGTACCACTTTCAGGGGACTGGGGGGCAAGCCCTGCTGACGTACTCGGTTGCAGTCCTCCAGGAAGCTGGGGAGGTCACTGTCCGTGGGCTGGAAGCTAATGAGGTCCGAGTGACCCTCCTCTTCCATCATCAGGAGTCCTTCTGCATCATCTCGGGACACTATGGAGAGGAAAGCCCGTCCCTCACCATGGAGCCAGCCTTCTGGGGGCCATTCCTTGCCCTGCAGATGGCACAGAACTTCCTTCCTGCAGGTCTCCTCTCCCGTGGACTGCCGTTATTGCATGGAGATTAGAGCCATTTTCCAAGGGAATGTATGTATCAGGAGGGCTCCATGGAGCTCTCTGTAGTATAGCTCCAAGGGGGGAGTCACTCACACCCCCCTCATCCCCACCACAAACCTTTGCCCTCACCCTGATTCAGGTCATCATGCAGGGAGCCAGCGTGGCTGGGGCTGGAGGGAGGGATCTCGGAGCCAGGCATGTCGCCATTTGGTGTGAGGGAGATGTGGCAGTTCCAGCCTGTCTCCAGGCCCATCTTTTCTGCAAACACCTGCAAAAGGCAGATGGCAATGAACAGATGGACCCCAAAAGCCCGGGGGAACAAGGGTCAGTGGTGGCAGAGGGGGTGGCTCTCTCTACCTTGCTTTTGAGCTCATCCTCCAGAGAGAAGTAGACGAAGCGAATGCAGGCATTGACCAGCCCATCAATGAGGCGCACGATGTCCAGCCGGGCCTGGTACTGGGAGGACACCATGCCCATGAAGATCTGGCCGCTCAGGGCCTGCATGCAGTCTTCCTTCTCCAGCACCTCCCCGATCCCTTCTTCAGGTCGGCACAAGGCACAAAGACCAGCCGAGACACAGCCCAGTCAGGACACCCAGGAACCAGCAAATTCCAGGAGGCAGCCCGGGGCCACACACACAGATGCCACACCCAAATCAAAGAGCACAAGGGGCCCAGAGACCACACACAGTCACACACACACACAGCCGGGACACATGAAGGAGCCAACAGACACATGAAGGAGAAAAGACAATGAGAGGCACTCATCAGTCCAGTGACAATCCTACGAAGTAACAACAGCCCAGCCCTGGTTGGGGCAAGGGGGCTGATCCCACCCTTGACAACGGCTTCAATTCATAGTCTCTTGGGTCAAAGACCCTGTGTGTTTGGTGGATGGGGAGGGGTGGGGGGTCAGGGGAGCTTTGAGTTCCTCTGTTCCAGCAGGGTTTGTGACCTAGCCTTTTGTCTTGATTCAAATAAGCTAATGCTCTACAACTGCTGCTGTTGCATAACTTTCAAAGAAAGTGATGTTCTAAATATTGTCCCACTAGAGCATCACAAGGAACCCGTGAGGAGGGCAGAGCAAGCCCCTAGTTTATACATAAGACAAAGGGACTCAACCACATCACCAGATAGTGAGTGCCACTGCAGTGTTCCGAGCCCAGGGCTGTGCCCACTGACCCCTCTGCTACAATGGGTTCCATGGGCCTCAGGAAGCCCTCCCTGCTCCTGGCCCCCAACAGGGCGGCTGCACACGGTACCATCGGAGCTCCAGCTGTTGCGGCGGGTGCTCGGCTTGATGGGGACGGTGCTGGGCAGCTCGCACATGGTGAAGATGCTGCTCTGGCCAGGTGCCTGCACCAGCTCGATGCACTTGCCATTGAGCTGAGAGGACAGGGTGCAGCTCATGGGCTTATAGGCGAAGGCGGAGCAGTAACCCGACAGGCAGGCTCGCTGGTAGAAATCCAGCACTTTCTTTCTGCCAGGGAAGCAGGGCAGAAGTGAGGTGAGTGGTCCTGGGACACCCCAGGCCATGAGCCGGGAAGGCAGGCAGCCTGAGCGAATGCTCTGGCCACTGGCGTGTGCTTCCTCACTCACCTGTCAGAACCCGAAAGAGGGTAGATGTCAGCTCCATCCCAGAAGTCTGTGCAGGCCTCCAAGACCACGTCCGCTGTGCCATGGGACAGCATCTGTTCTGTGCCTGAGAAGGGGATAAAAAGGCCAGACCATGAGTGCCCCAAGCCACCCTGCCCCTCACTCTGCCCTCACAGGTAACACTGCCACTCTCAAGAACAGCGCTAAAGAGCTCCTGCGGGTGGAGGGAACTATCCAGGCCTCACCATAGCAAGCCTGTGCAGAACACAGCTGGGCTTGTAATGCAGGCACTACGCTGCCCATCCTTCCGAGAGTCCCATCCTCTGCGACTGCCACCATCCCAGCCCTGTCCCTCAATTCAATCCCTGCCATATGTGAGGTCTTAGGAAGCTGTCTAGTGCTCATCTGCCCTAAAAGGGATGAGAAGAGCCCTGCCCAAGCTCCTGGAAGGTGTGGGCCAGGCGCGGGAGGCTCACTGGTGGTGGTGTCCTTGATGAAAAGGCTGATCATGTGGCTGAGCGGGGGGCGCCGCTTGGTGACACAGGACAGCCTCCCCAGGGAGCTCTCCTTCACCATCTCGGCACTGGGGAGCCGGTAGAGCGCCAAGTGGTTCTCCTGCTTAAAGAGCTCCTTGGCTCCAGGGGTGAAGCCTGCAGGAGGAGGGCAGCATCAGGTCCTCTGGGCCTCTGGGAGGAAGCCCACACCACTGCCCCCCTCCCTGACATGGATGAAATCCACGCTGGCTGGCTCCTCCCATCTCTCCATCCCACAGTTCTTTCTCCAGACTAGGAAGACTGTCAGACAGCAGTGCCTGGTTACAGGGGATGACCAGGAGCTAAGAGGGTTCATGGTGATCTGGATAAACATCAGGCCTGGAACTGGTCTGTCTGGGTCGGTGGCCACGCACCGATGAGGCGGGCGAGCTCACAGAGACCCCAGGGCACGTGGACGGGCAGCACGGCGCTGTGGCTCTCCTGCAGGGCGATGTTGCACAGGTGGTCCGAGAACAGGCACAGCCGCTCGGTGATGCTGGCGTTGCACAGGTTCAGCAGCACGTTGAGGCCCAGGGGCTTGAGGGAGGTAAGGTGGAGCTGCCAGTTGGAGTCATCAAACTGGATGCAGGGCGGGTTCTGCTGGTCCTGTGACAGGCTCAGCATCTCCAAGTGGTAGTCACACACAAAGTCCTCGGCTTCATAGGGCTCGCTCTCCAGCCCAGGCTGCATCTGGGGGAAACGTGGAGGGGAAAAGGGGCCTCAGACTGGGATGGGTGCAGGGGTGCCCCTGAGAGAAGGCCCCACCCTTCCCAGCACAGCATGCTCACGCTTCTCCACCCTTCCCAGGAATCCCCACCCTGTCCTTCTTGGGCTTCTGGCTGCTTCTAGACTTTGTGCTCAAGGACATTGGCAATGCCTAAGAAGAGGGTGACCAGACAGGAGGAAACAAGGAAGGACCTTTTTCACCAGGGAAAATATTTTAGAGGGAGCCACTGGCTCTCTGTCTTTAGACGGCAGTGATTAGGAAGAAGGGGCCTCCTCCCACCAATGGCCTTCAGTGAGATCTGGAGAAAGGGCAAGGGCCCACTTCACAGAGAAGCCCCAGGCGAAGCCACAGGAGGCGTCCTGCCTGGCCACGCCTTGAGACCCGAGAAGCTGTGCTTTAGGCACCACCCATGCCACTGGGCAGCACCCCTTGGGCCCCTGCAGTCAGGGAGGCCAGGACGTCCTGAGCCTGACCATGGGGGCTGCTCTCTGCCCTCTCCTCTCACCTTGCCGGGCTCGTCTTCACCGCCCTCCGTGTCCCTGCTGAAGCTCACGTTAGAGCCGGATGGGTGCTTGCTGCGGCTGTGTGCTTTATGGTGACAGTAGGGTTCAGGGGGCTTGGGACCATCAGCAAACCAGTCATCACGCTCCTGCTCATTGGAAAGGTGCAGGGTAGTGTTCAGGGTGCCAGCCAGGAGAGCGTCTCGTTCATGGGCCTGAAGAGAACAAGGAGACAGTCCCGAGGCCACCTGGACCAGGAAGGCAGGGCAGTGGCATCCCTCCCTGCCTTGCCCGGGGGCTCCGCCTGAACTGCCCAGAGGCAAGTCCTAATGGTGCCCGAGCCCCCCTCCTAGCTTTATGCTTCCCCAGGCCACCGGCCGCACCTCCTCCTCTACCTCAGGGTGGCAGAAGGAGCGGGTGGACAGGTCATCCGTGAGGTCCTCATGGCTGCTGTGCGGAGGTTCCACCTTCCCGCTGAAGAACAGCACGGTCTCTGGGCTGGGGTTTGGCCATGACAGGATCCCCTGTTTGTCCACACAGCATAGGACCTGCAGGGAGAGATGGGGTTGGGGGAAGGTGCTTGGCATTCCCCAACCTGCCAGGGGACACTTAAATGGCAGACAGGCACCCAGACGCAGCCAGAAAGCAGACCCACTGAGGTAGGCTCCTCCCGCAGGACCCTCCTCACCGTAACGGAGCCCAGGCTGTGCAGCAGGCTGGAGCTATGGCTCAGCGTTGGTGACGTCCCCTGGATTACCCGCAAAAAGTGGCTCCAGATGCAGCGTAGCATTTCCTGGTGGGAGAACATCCATGAGGCCATTTGGGACTCAGCCACATTTCCCAGGAGAGAGCCTCTGGGGCCACCACAGGAAACAGTCCAGGGAACATCAGGAAGTTGGGGTGAGGAGGCATCTGTCCGGACAGGGCAGCGACACACTGTCCATGTGTGATGGGGACTAGGGGCTCCAAGAGCCCACTGGAGGCTAGAAGGTCATAAAGTCAGGGAGTCCCAGGGTTCCAGAAGGGACCTAGGGCAGAATCCACCCCGGGTGAGTGTACCTGAGTGGAGATAGCTTCTGTATAGCTGCTGAGGGTATCCTCGGAGAACTTGGCCAGCTGCACGGAGAAAAGGGGGTGAGCCTCAGGGAGGACACTGCCGTCCTCACACAAGCCTCCAAGCTGACAGGTGCCCCCTCGCCCCGGGGCCTGGCATGAAGGCTCTTCTGGATGGAGAGGCTCACGCCCTGGAGAACTGCCCAGGGCCCGCCCATGCGCTTGGGCCCGCAGGAGGGCTGGACTCCCACTCCTGCTCACTGGGGCACCGCCGACTCCCTCTTTTGTTCCTGCTTTTGTTCTTTTTGCAGGTTCCCCCAATGCCTTGGAAAAACCTACCAGGGAGCTAGGGGACCCTCTGCTCATCTGAGCCAGGACCCGGGCTTCTCCACAGGCGGTTGCCAGAACCCAGAGGACTGGAAAGAGCAGGGGGAGGATGGGCAGGACGCCATTCACCTGGGAGAGAGAGAGCCACACTGAGGGCTCCCAAAGAGCTGCTGGTCCCAGGGAGGGAGAGAGGGCTCCCCACCCCCCAGGTCACTCCCTGAGTGGAAGGGACAGCTGCGGTGGACAGGAAGGGAGGAAGGGAAGCAGGTGCTGTTAAGCTGAAGCCTGAGGGACCCCCTGGGCTGCAGAGGAAGGACAGTCAGGGAACACACGGGGACCTGGCCTTCAGGAAGGGAAAGCATGACAGGGAGAAACAGAGGGTGGTTACCTGCAGCTGGAGGAGTGTGTACTGCCAGGACGTGATGCCGGGGGCATTCAGCATGAAGCGCAGAGCATTGGTGATGAGGAAGCTGGCCTGTTGGGAGCGGGAGAGGTGCAGCCTCAACAACCCCGGCCCCAGAGAAGGACCCAGGCTCTGAGGCTCCCCTTCCTCTGCCCTTTCAATCCCCGACACTGGCTGTCTCACTCTGGGACCCGTCTCCACTCACACGCTCAGCTGAGCTGGCTCTGAGGCTCCCCTGCTTCCCTCTCCCCTGCAGCCCCGCCTCACGCACCAGGACCACAGGCATGGTGTAGTGCAGCATCACCGACTGCACCGTGAACCTCTCATTGTCCAGAGCAGTGATGGGGCGGGACAGGGCCATGTCCAGGCACCATCTGCAGAAAGAGGTGACCCTAGGCTCAGGGGAAAGGCGAGACACCTACACTTTCACTGAGCATCACTGAGGCCTGAGATTCCTTGCAATTCCTCAGCTCCAGCCAGTGGCCCCTGGAAGAGTGGCTGTGCTGGCCTCCAGAACCATCCCCTCAGAGTTCTGACTGGGCGAGGAGTGTTCACCCAGTCTGAGAATGCTCACAAGACACTAAAGAGAGGAACCTACATGGAAGCCTGTCCTAAGGGCCTCAGTGTGGACAGGCTCCTTCTTTGTCACCTGCCCCCTGCTCAAAGAGGCACTGGGGAAGAGGAGAGGTCAGGGGCAGGGCAAGAGAAAGGGAGGGCAGCACCCCTACCTGATGTTGTCAATCACAGGGGTCTCAAGGACGCGGAAGAGCCTGTGCTGCTGGGGGTTCTGTGGCCCTTTTTTCACTTCTCCCCGGGGGGAAGGGGGCGGAGAGAAAGGGGGAAACAGGTCTCCAGGCTCCAAGACGATGTGCTCATCATCCTGCCAGATACAAAGGGGAGGGGGGAGGGCAGTGAAAGGCTTCTATCGGAGGCCACCCTTCCCTGACAGTCCCAGCTAAGTAGAGACGTCTCATGGGGTTAGGGACCATCAGTGAGCAAGGAGTCGGTTGAGGTGGGGCCTGTGGGACTGGATTCCTGGTAGCTTGAGGATCACAGAAGAAAGACCAGGCCAAGGTGGAGAAAGACGTCCCAGCCCTTCTCTGTTCCCCTGGAGCCAGTGCCAGGAAGCCTATAAGCTGGCCAGGAAGCTTTAGGATTAAGCCTGGGGCTCTCCCACTGTTGCCTGTGGACTCTCCCACAGCATTTCCAGGGAAGGAGAAAAGCCTCAGCTACCTTGATCCCCCTCAGAGAGGCAAACGATTCCTGGCCAGGTCTCAGAGCTATGATGTCTCCTTCTACCAACAGGCTAACTGGCAGGTTGACCAGATGTCCATCTCTGTAGGCCCAGTGCAGGGACCAGGATGGTGCAAAGGGCATGTGGAGGTCAGGATACATGGCATCGGGCCACTTGATCTCCTTGCCATCCCTGAGGGTATCTGGAGAATGGAAAAAGAACACCACCTCACCCAGGGCCCCACACACCAGCCAGACCCAGCACACACCACAGAGCTCTGCCTGCCAATGAAACCTCTCTCTGAAATCCTGTGTCAGCCCAGCCATTCTTTCCAACACGTCTCCTCTCTCAAGGCCGACTCCCCTGTGAAGCCTTTCCCAACCATTCAGCTAGGCACTTCCACCTCCTCAGAACACCTGAAGCTCTTATTCTCTGTACCCGTGTTCCCCTCAGATATAACACTGATGACGGCTTTGAAGGGTGTGCTGAGCCCCGTGGGGGTACAAAGGTAGAAGGTGAGGACAATACAGTCCCTGCCCTTGAGGAGCCACAATCTAGGAAGGGAACTGAGACACAAGGGCAGATAACTCCGAACAAGGCAAACACACATGCTAAGAGTGTCAGGAAAGATCCCGGAGCTGCAAGAGCACAGAAGAGCTGGGCAATCAGAGATGGCTTCAGGGAAGAGCACATACTGAAGATGAGCCTTGAAGAACAGGCAAGATTTCTGTCAGCTGGAGACAGCGAGGAAGAAGCGTGCCAGGCAGAGGGACAGCAGGACAAAGGCACAGAGACAGGGAAGTCCTCAATGGGTTGGAGAGTGCTGAGTAGTTTTAACAGGAGGACAAGAAGCAAAAGAAGAAGCTGGAAAGGAAGGTTGGAGCCTGTGCAAGAGGTTCTGGGAAGCCACGTGCAATGGCTGTGATACGCAAGAGGGAGCCACTGATGGTTCATGAGCAAGAGACTAAGCTCCCGGAGAGCAGAGCCCATCTTCCCGGTACTCTCAGTACCCAACACAAGGCTGTGATGAGCTAATCATATCAGATTCTCACTAAGCACTTCAGCCTCCACTGCCCAATGCTGTTAGAGAAAGGTCTCAGAAGAGGAGGTGCTGCTTTTCTTACAAGACCACATACTCCTGGAAAGCAGGAACCACCATCTCTCAAAAGAGCCTAATGCAGTCAATCCACCTCTGGGACTTCAGGAGCACAAGCCGAGTGGCTGGATGAGCAGAAATCTGCCTGCCTGAGCGATTCCCTTCTTCAGGAACTGGCTGCTGCTCCACCTTGGGCTCCTGGCTCTCTGTCCCAGTTCTTGCAGGTATCTCAGACTTGTCTGGTCCACCTTCCCACCTCCCCTCGCCCAGTACCATCAGACAAGGCAGGCTTGGAAGAGAAAATCTCGACTGTCCTCACACCAGGAGAGAGGGTCTTCCTTGTTAGTCTCCCAACTGGCAGAGCAAGCCTACAAGCCAACTGGGCTGCCACTAGCCTTCTTGCCTGCCCAGGCCACTGCCTGGGTACCCACAGCAGCCCCACAGCTCTCAATGTCCTGCTCAAAAGAGGGCAGGGCCTCCTGCTAACTTCCTCGATGCCAAGAGCCCCCAGAATGCTGACCAGAGGCAACGCCTATGTGCTGGGGCAAATCTTCAGGCTCCAACCCATCACAAGGCACCTTCTCCCACCCAATATGTCTGACCCTCGGTCTCACCCTGGATCTGGTCGATGATGCCTTGGAGTCTCCGCTCTACCTCCCGACGTTTTAGCCGATCTTGCCGCCCGATGAGGATGAGGTTGAGAAGCAGCAAGAGAAACAGCGCCGAGGCATTCACCAGTTCCACCCCGTGGCTGGCAGGAAGAGGAGGGGGCTACTCGCACCAGCCCAGCCAACACAGGGCTGGGCTCCACACTCACACCCCACCAAGTCCTCCCGAAAAGTGTCGAATCTGGTTCTGCCACCAGCTAGCCAAGTGACTGAAGAGCCCTAAATGACTCAGGCGCCAGCTGTGGGGCAGCTTAGGGGAAGCAGCCCCTCTCCCCTGGGCTGTCCTAGGTGGGAAGGCAGACTCTGCTGAGCAGGAGAGGGATAGGCCCAGACCCCGTGGTGGGCAAGGCTGGGCAGGAGCCGAGTACCTGCCGGCCGGCTGGCCACCATAGCAGCCCAGCAGCAGCAGCGCAGCCAGCAGCATGAGTGAGGCGCCCGGCCAGTGGAAGCAGGAGCAGCGGTTACTGTGGTGCAGGAAGCTGCTCCTCCACATCTCCTGGGGAAGAACAGGGGCCAAGGAGTGAGAGGCTGGGGTCAAGCACGTGGGAAGGGGCCGCCTTCCCCCCTATACCCACCCAACCCAGCCCCCGTGGCTGCCTCCGTCTTCTTGTTCTGTCCTTGGCCAGGGCCCAGCGGTCAGGCTCCTCCAGCAGGAGGGGTCAGGAGATCACTCTGGAAGGAACCCAACTTCTTTCTGATTTTCAGTGATGCCTCAGTGGGGCCCTGCCACCCAGGGCAACAGGGTGACCCATCACCCCGAGAATGGGCCCCAAGCTTCTCTGCCATCCAACCAGGCTTTGGCCTACCTTCCAGGTGAGACACTTCTTCTGCTCCTTCAGGTGTCCTTCCAGAACCGCCTCCAGCTGCTCCTTCAGGATGCTGAGGGCCTTCTGGGTGGAAAGGCCCAGGGCTACGGGGGGCTCGCCCTGCAGAGAAGCAAGAAGCGCTCAGCACATTCCAGGAAGCCCCAGGTCTCTCCCTTCCCAGGCCCTGCCTCCCTCCTCCTGAATCCTCACGTCTTCCTCCACTAGCCCTGGCCCCTCAGGGTGTAAGCATGTTTAAATCTCCACCAAACCAAAGGACAGTCTAGTACAGTCTCCTACTCTTCAAAGACAAGTTGAAAACAAAAACAGAAACAAAACTTCCTATACTCAGTGCTTTCTAACTCACCTTTCACTAGACTTTCACCCACTGCCATCAGCATCCCCCAGCCCACTCAGGCTGTTGTCACTGCTGACCTCCCTCCCGGTCTGCCTCACTGCTGCCACTTTTTAGATCCCATGTTTTATATATATATATGGGGAGAGGACTAACATGGAGATACTAGCATTTCATTGTTTCAGTGAACAATGAAAAAATTGTCCAGAGAAAAAATTAGGGGAAAAAAACCATCTTCTGTAACCACCATTACATAAAAGGAAAGGATTGCAACATGTAACACCAGGAAGGATGCAATCTCAGAAAAAAAGGCAGCTGTTCCCAAGACAGGACGGTGACCCAGCTATGTCTACTCCCTTCTCACTGCGGATGGTGGGCAGGGTAGTCCCCTATGAGACACTAGGGACCACCTACACGGGCCTATGTGACTCCTGGTCTGGCCTCTCTCCTCTTTGAAACCCCCCATTCCTGTTTTCTCCTCCAACTCTGTCCATCCTACGACATCTTCACGACGGTGTGTACATTTCCAGGAGAACCTCGGCCACAGTCATGGATGCAGCCACCACCAATAAACTCACACCTCCATCTAGCCTCTAGCCTGACCACTGCCCCAAATTCCGATCTGTGTGCTGAGCTGCCCCACAGCTGTCTTGCAGGCACCTAAGTCCACATGTCCTGAAATCGCCACTTGACCATCCCTGCCAGAATCTGCACTCCTGCAGTCACCATCCCGCTAGGCACCCAGGCCAGAGCTGGAATCCCCCTGGCTCCAACCCCACCCTCCCCCTCCCACCCCCCAAATTGCTACCTTCAGTCCCTACCTTGTCGAGACCAAATGCAGCTCCCCGCCTGAGTAAGTACATGACTGACCTCCTAACCTCCTTCACCTTTAAAGTCCAGCCCAGGGTCCTGCGCAAGCCCCGCTATCTGCCGGCTCCTGTAGCTCCTTTCCTGCCTTTCCTGATGCAGGCCACACTCCTTTTTGTATTTTCTCAGCCAAGAACACACTCCCCAGCCCAGATAACTGCTACCTCTCCTTCAAGACTCAGCTCAAACATTACTGGCTCTAGAAAATGTTCCCTAAGCCCAGGGCTGCACTTATAGGCAGAGTTTTGCATTCCAATAGCACCCTGAGCAGTCTGGCTCACAGGCTGCCTCGTGAAGAACTGTCATTATAGATTTGTCTGGTTCTCCCACTAGACTGCCAATTCCTTGAAAACAGGTACTAAATTCTTCCATCTCCACACCCCTCCCACCAACTGCTAAGCCAGTGCCAGGCACACAGTAGCAGCTGAGCGAATACCAGCTGAGTGAATGATGAATGAATGAATGAATGCATATGGGTAGCACACAGATCCCAGTGATACCTTACCAGGGGTTGTCAACCCAAGATCTATAGCAGAAACACCTGGAGCTTTTAAAAACATGAATGTCCAGGTCCCACCCTAGGCCTACTGAATCATAACTTCTGGGGGTAAGGCCAATCCCAGGTTGAATCCAATGCACAGGTCCCCAGCTGGGGGGGCGGGTCCTAGGAACACAAACCCCACCTGAAGAGCAGAAACATGAGCTCCCACCAGGACATGTTCCTGAGCGAGAGGAGCCCTAGACCTGGGGCACCAGGAATGGGACTTGGGGTCATCTACTGAGCCCTGACCACAGTCGCTGGACTGGGGACACCCTGGTTGCCTTGGCCCATTGCCCTCCCACCTCCACCCCTATCACCCATCTTCCTTCCTGGGGTCTGCCCTGGCTTTGCCCACTAACATTCTGGATTTCCTCCTCCTGCCTGTCTCCGCCACTGGCAGCCTCGCCCCTCACAGGACACACATCTCCAGGACCAAAAGAGGATGCTGAACTGGGGGGCCATTTCCCGTGGCTGCAGACCTGCCTCGGTAGGACACACCTGAATGGAGCTCTCACCCAGGCCTACTGCCAGCTTCCTTGGCCCGGGGGACGATGACAGGCACCCGAGAAAGCCTGGCCCCAAGACCTCCCAGATCCCTTGCCTAGAACTCACCTGATTCCACTCTCCACTGTGGCTTTGGGGGATTATGGAGATAAGAGCTGCTTCGTCCCTGAGGGGAGAACTGCTTATTTGAGATCAGGAAGAAACAGCCCTCTGGGCAGGGGGCCCCACACCCTAGCGTGGGTAAACACTGAACTCCTAAGTACCCACATCCCTTGGCAGGGATCCTGGGGCCTCCTCAAGAGGCCATGGTCCAGGATGAATGAGCGTCAGGTAAGGCTGAGGGCTGTACCTGCCTCTGTGACTCTCGACATGGAAGGGAAGGAAGCCTCTGGAAGGTCTACAAGGGGATGACAGAAAGAAAAGGGGGCCACAAATCTTACGGGGCTGCAGGTCCCCCAGCGAGCTAAGAGGTCTGCAATGAGGACCAGGCTGGGGAGGCAGAGAAAGGCTAAGAGGAGCCACCCACAAGCCAGAGCAGTGTCCCCCCTCTAGCCAGGCCTTTAGAAGTTGAACGCTCAGCAATTACCCTCTGCTTGCCCTGTGGCTGCCCTGACATCTGCTGCCTTATTCCAGGTGCCCCAAACCAGGGCCTCCTCCTCCCCTGCCCAGCCATCCACGTGCTCTTTCTCTCTGCACCCAGGTTACTAGAACCTGTGGGCTGCTGCTGTCAGGTGCGGGAAGTCTGGGCTATAGGAGGGCAGATGCTCTGGGGCAGGGCTGGTGGAGGCGGGAGGGTGCCTGCAGAGCTGACTGCGTGCATCTGCCCCCGCATGTTGTGTCTGGCCAGGAGCACCAACTCCAGACTAACGATTAAAGACAGCATGGCAGAGGAAAAATGAGGCATTTTGTAATTACATGCCAGCCAAAAAAATGCCTGCCCGCACAGGCTGGCCCTGGGGCAGGGACACAGCTTGCTGAGCCAGCCTACTCTCCATGCCCCAACCCCGCATACCCAACTGCCACGGCCACCCAGTGGCAACACCTCACCCCGCTCTGGCAGGAGGGGCCCAATCCCAGGAAAAGTCCCTGTTTCTCTCCTGGTTCCATGCTTTTCTCCCTCATGGTGCAAGAGCCAAGGCAAAGGAAGACCTTGCTGGAAGACCTTTACCCTTTCCCAGGGAAATTCAGAAAGGGCGGTGGGCAAGCGGGCTCTGCCAACCCTTTTCAAAGCATGAGTTAGGCTGGGCACCAACGGGGCGACTGTGCAAAGATGGGTACAGTCTGTTTGAGAAACAAGAACCCAAGTCATACTGTGCAGTCCAAGGTCAGCTTTTCTTGCCCACCAGGACCAAAAAGGGTGAGGAAAATCTGCCCCAGCCTTAAGTACCCAAAGGTACTTCCTGCTTTGCAGATGCTCAGAAAGCCCAAACCCGCACCACCAGGCGCCTCCAGGGCCATCCCCTGGGCGAGAAGTGATGGCTACACGAAGCCTTTCCGCCAGAGGGGAAGCCAGGCCCTGCTTCTCCACTTACACTGAAGCTTTGCAGGTAGAACCAACCCAATTCCACTGGTTTAACTGATCAGGTTCAACTGGACCCAAGAGAGAGCAACTCAAGGCTCTGCGAAGCTCAGGCTTGGGAGAGGCTGGCAGCAAAGCCCCATCGAGCCCTGGGCTGCTTTTCCCTGTTCCATTATCTGAGGGAGATGCTGGCAGGGCTGTGGGGTTGGGGAGCAGCAGGGGGTGAAAGAACCCTGTCAAATCAGAACCACAAGGAATCTGCTACTGAACAGGACCAGCTCTGCAGAGCCCAGAGCTGAGCATATGGGTTTGTCTAACGAGCCAACACACCTGTGCTCTCGGCACCACCCTCCTCAGGTTTCTCAGGTGGCCTAGAGCCAGAAGCCCCCAAGCGCCCAGCCCCTGTCCTTTCAGGACTCACACGCTCTTTTCCTTCCTGCTCCACCTGTTTTGGGAGCAAGCAGAATCAAAGTCCCCTAGGCTCAGGTAGACAGGCTATGAATTTAGACCTTGACCCTTGGCCTTAGCAACAGTAGATAACCACTAATTAGAATGTGCCGGCCCCTATGCCTGGTCCCAATTGTCACAGCCTTCTTGGTCAACACAGGTGGGGATGGGACCCAAAGCTGGACGCCACATAAAGCCTGAATCACCGAAGCAGAGATCCAACCACTAGACACCAGGGTGTTTTGTAGCAGTCATGATAAATCTCTTCTGAGTTTGGCCAGACATGAATCGACGCTGTCTACAGCCAGGCCAATCAAAACCTCAAGCTTCCTCCCTTCCCCACTCTCCAGGCTCAGGCTGACCTTGGCACCTTCACCCATCTCCTTCTGCCTGCAGCCACCAAGACCCAGGAAGAAACCACCCCAGCTCTGGTTGCCCCTGTCTCAGTGACCCCTATGGTCCAGTGAGAAAAGCCCCCTTACTGGCCCCAAGGATGGCCAGCACCCAGACCCAGAGCTTCCTGTCACCTCTGAATGGAGAACAGGTCCCAGTATCTGGGAGACCGATGCCCCACTGGAAAACTTGGCTTCAGTCCTGCTCTGGGTGACCTGGGAGCCTGGCTGGCAGATCCTGAAACACACTGGCTTTCTGGCTTCCATTCCCAGCCTCCTTCCACGGTCCTAGCTACCCCGTAATCTGAGCTGCCTCCAGTGGGCATCCAGGCTTGTGGCAACCGCTACCCCAAAGCCTCCCGCACAAAGCAGGGAGCACGCATTTGGAACAGAAATGTGAACCCATGCTGGCATACTCACTTTGTTGCGCTTGCCCTGAAGGGGCATCCATAGTTCTGCCTGCTTAAAGAGCATGAGCCACAAGGAGTCAGCTACAGAACTTCCAACACGGCCCTCAGAGAGGGAAAGAGAGAGGGTGGGGAGAGAGAGGAGAAAGGGGAGAGAGCTAGAGAGCAGGGAGCAAGGACCTGGTGCTGCAGCCACCGCGCATGCAGCCCAGTGGAGCTCCAATCTGCTGATTAATTCAACCTATTTCCAGTCACGCTGCAGACTGAGGGAGGGAAGAGGAGGAGGCAGGCTGCACAGCAGCCCTGGGAGGAGGGAGAGGGAGGGAGGAGAGAGGGGGCTGAGAGGAAAGTTTGTAGATGCTCTGCCAGATGTCCCAGAGATTGGCCGATTCGTAGAGGAGGCCACTGCGGGTGAGCCGAGGGGCAACACGCAGCCAAGGGGGTGGGTGGCCCAGAGGAGCTGTGCAGGATATGGCTGCTGTTGTCAGGGCAACAACAGGCATCAAGAAGCACCTGGGCTCCTTCCCAGACTACCTTTCCTTGGTCCAAGTCACTGGACAGGGTTAGGGGCCCCAGTGTGGGCAGCCTGCCATCATGAGGACTCCCCCAAATCCCCAAGACTCCCAGCATGGAGCCAAGCCAACAACAGCTCTTTCCACAGTGAGAGCTGCAGGAAGGAGGGGAGAGGGGACTTGCAAGTTATTAATAGAAGCACATCCTGCAAGGAGGGGGAAGGACCGGCCACTGAGAGGTCTGAAGCAGTGACTTTTAGGAGGGCAGAGCAGGGGCCAGGGAGCAAGCAGAAGAATCCAGCAGAAGAGGGAAGAGCCAGCTCCAAGAGGAAGGGCCTTGGAGCATTCCAACACCTAGGACCCAACACCTGCCCACCAGGTGGTACTTGGATCCGAACAGCCGCTATTCAATGCCAGCAGCTGCCTAAGTGCTGCTGGGACCAGGAGACCCCAGGGCGGAAAGCGGAGGTCAGTGACCTGGGGCTCCTGTCTCAGCACCTCCCAGAGCATCAACAGAGCCTGAGCATCTCTCTGGGCCCCTGAGTTTGACATACAGGAAGCTGTCAGCACTTCCCCTGGGCAAAGGAGGGCAAAAGGTCCTGGGACTGTACAGGAAACTTCTCTGCCCACGTCCAGGCCATCCTTAGGATGGGGCTGCAAAACCCAGAGGGAGAGGAAACAGCCTAATGGTCCAATAACCACAGAGCGCGGGCTGGAGCCTGAGCATGTTCTCCAGGGCCTGCGTTTCCTAGACGACACCACACTATCTCAGGCTGCAGCAAAGGGAAGAGTTCCAGCCAGCTTCTCCCCTCCCCCTTCTCCAGCACAGCTCCCTGTGGGTGTGTTGTCATCGTCGCCCCCCCCCCCAACCCAGGGCTGAGTGGGAAAGAAAAGGAGGGGCCCCTGCAGTCCAGAGGTTACGGGCAGGAAGTCTCCCCAAAGTGTGGGCCAGGGGGAGGCAGGGTCAGCTTCTGAGCAACCACCACAAGGCTGGCTGCTGCCTGTGCAGTCAGGCTGCAGCCTTAGCAAACTGCAAGGAGACAGGTTCCTGTCCCCTGTCCCCTGCTCGCAGGTGGCACTCCCCCTTTAGCTTTCTACTAGGGCACTACTCCATGGGAACCAGGGACTAAGCAAACACTCTCCCTCCTGTGTGAGAGGCCCTAGAAATAACAGCTCACAGGGTCCCACCCCAGTGTTCTGCTGGAAGCCTGTCCCACACTGCCTACTTCAGCGGGCGAAAGGGCAGCTCTGCACATCCACCATGGGCTGGAGGACTGGAGGCAGGGGCAGGGAGACTCTGGAGGGGACACTGAGAACGGGTAGGTCACAAAGAGAAGGGGGACAGGGTGCAGAAAATCAATCAGCAATAGCCAAACTGATCCTGGGCTACAGCAGGGAATGGCAGGCACCCTTACCACCAACTACCACCATCGGCTCTCCCTCTCCCACTGCTCCAAGAAGCCCTGACTGCCAGAGGCCACAGCGATCATCTTGAGAAGCCCAGTTACACAACTTGCAAGGTGCCTCAGGTACAAAGCCCATCAGGTTCTATTAGCTGCTTGTATTAGCAATTGCTCAACTAGACCATAAGCCTCTCCAAGCCAGGGGCCACCTCCCCAGTGCCCAGAGTTCAAAAAACCCAAAGGAAGCTTTCCATAAACACGGCTGCTGCTGCTGGTGACATGCTTTCTAGGTCAGCTATCCAGGAAGAGAAAGGAGAAAAAAGACAAATCCTCCAGGAAAAATGGTCCCTGAGAACTAGACAGCCTGGACTCTCCAGTGTTCTTCCTCAGGCTTGAGAGAGAAGCCAGCCCCCCAGTCACAGAACCCTGCTTCCCCAATTCATGAGGAACTGGTGCTTCAGCAACAGGCTGGAACCAGAGCACAATACTGTCCTCTGTTTTCCGGACAGTCAGCCTCACCCAGGCAGGCCACCGCATCACACAAAATCATAGCCTCGGGGAAGGTGGGGGTGCTCCCTGGACTTGAGCAGTGCATAACCCTTGCAACTGTATGCAGCAGTCTTGCACCCAGGCTAGGGGAGAGGCAAGTGAAGCTTTCCCTGTGTGCCAATCACTGCTGGGATAGACACCTGCAGAGCAGCCAGAGGCATCTGTGAACAGGACGCCGAACAAACCTGCTTCAAGTTCAGGTCCACAGGCCTGTTCCACAGCTAGTCCAGGGGCACATGAAGCCTGGAGCTGAGTAAGTCAGCACTCAGCCAGGCACCCCCAGAGGGAACAGCTCCCTCTCCAGACTTCCCAAGGTCTCTTTGGCAAGAAGATCACTATCCATAAGCTCCAGTTAATAAATATTCACCAGGCCCTTGCTACATGCCAGGGACTATGCTAAGAGCCAGGGTCAGGTGGATTATTCAACACAGTGTGGCCAGCATGATGGTGGAGGTCAGTGATGCTGAAAGCAGGGACTTCTGGAGAGGGGAAGGAGGCTTTATCAGGAGAAGGTGATGCCTACTCTGAGTCTTAAAGAAAGAATGGTAGGAGTTTGCCAGGAAAAAGGATGGGGAGCCTTTTAGGGTAACTGCCTAAATGTGGAGCATGTGCCCGAGGCAGGGGGCGCTGGGGACACGGGGCCGGTGGCCAGGAGCAGGACTATGGAGGGCTCTATATACCACACTACAAGTTTCAGCAGGTGGCAAAAAGCCACTGATGGCTTTTGAGCAGGGGTGACGGAAGGTCAGCTCTGCATTTTCAATAGCTTTCTCTGATAGCCACGAAGAAAAAGGAGTCAGAGACAGAGGGACCTGTTAGAAGGTGTGGCAGAAGTCCAAGCAGGAGACGAAAGGACCTCCTCGAGGGCCGCCTTTGCCCAGGAGAGGGATACTCTGACTGACGGCAAGTCTGCCTGATGCAGAGACGGTGTACCTGGAGGCCCGTGCACCTGAGGTCAGGCTGGGAGGAGGAGACCTGGCCTCGCAGCTGCTCACCTCCTGCTGACTGCGCAGCTGTGTTTGCAGTCTGACCGGGGAGCTTTTCTCTAACCACAGAGATGGTGCCCAACAGTACTCAACATGGCTCAGCAGGTTGGGGCAGAGCCCTAGCGAAGAGCAAACAGACGGAATTACACACCCCTGGGCAAGAAGTGAAAGACTGGCTCAGAGCCAACCCAAATCAGACACCCGCTGCCTTGCTGCTGTGTGAGCTGGTCGATCTCCGTCCTGAACGCACGGCTCCCTGAGGCTCTGCTTTCCAGCTGAGCCTAGCACCCTCTCAGAGGGGAGCACATTCACACACCACAAGCCCCAGAGCCTTGCCCTTCTTTCGCTTTTGGGTTAAAGCCCCCCAAGGAGGCCCTCCCAGGCAAACACAAGCAGGGAGAGTCCAACAGACACACAGACGATACCCACAAGGGAACGGAATATGGCCTACCGCACGCTTCTCCTTCAGGTCCATGGGCCCAGAGTACTGCAGGCATGCCCAGATGAGTGCGGTCACCTCCGAAAGGAAGGCTCCTCCCCAACATGAACAAACCCCGGTGACTCTGTCACAGTCACAGCATCTGGGGGGGAAAAGGGGAGAGAAATCATATCAGTCAGGGTGGCTGGAACGGGTGGCTATTGTGAAACACGACAGCATTATCCAAACAACACAATGGCAGATGGAGAAGTGGTGCCACTGACCACAGGGGCCCCGGCCAGCCCTGTCCCAGAGCCTGGCTTCCCCAGCCATTAGCTGTGGACCAATTACACTCTCTGAGCCCAGAAGGGAGAGGGTGTCAAGAGGATGCTGGGGGAGGGGGGTGCAAGCTTTCCATCTTTTAATGCTCATTTTCAGAGGTGCATATGTTTCCTCCCATGTGTGCATCTTCACTCACTGACCCCCGACAGGAAAAGCCTTGGCTTATCAGCTTTTTGAAAGTGAAGGTAACCTTTAAGGTAAACCGGAATCTAGAAACAACTCAAATCATCAGGAGATTGGTGGGGAGATGATAAAGAGCAGAGATATGCTTACTCCATGGCTGCCACCAGGAGCCTGGCATCCATCTATCTCCATGTGCTGGGAAATGCACGCGACCCACCAACACATACATGCCCGCGGAGAGCCGGGCCTCTCGTGCGGTTTGCTGACAGGGCAGTGCCCACCAGCACCTGGACAGACATCCACAAAGACATGCAATCAAGACTGACTATAATCCCTACACAACCCCTGACGCTCACCCACCCATCCTGCAGCCAATGACTTCATTATTTCAGACCGGCGCGTGATTGGGTAAAGAGTGCCACTAAGTCATCTGCTGTGGTGCCAGATGACTCCTTGTGGGGGAAGTGCTAACCTGCTGACTAGGGCAGTTCTTTTGGAGGCCTGTAGCAAAGCCTCGTTAAGAGGAGTTGGTCGGAAGCCTGGAGAACTGATCCATAAAAGTGCTGTCTAGGTACAAAAAGGGCTGTGTCCAGAGGACCCCGGCCAGGAGGCCCAGGCTCTGCTGCCACCAGCTCCTCTCTGAAATCCCGTCCAATTCCTTACACGGTGGCATCAGTGCCGATGTCACCAGCCAGTGCTGCCAAGTCTCTGCCTGCTCCTGCCTTTCCAGCCAGGGCCTTCAAAGCTGAGTGAGCCCCAAAGGGTCACAGACAGACAGCAAAGCTGGGAGCAGCCTTGCCGTGCAATGACATTCGGTGTTTGGCAGATCCATTTCTCCCCAAGGCCACTGTAACTCAGGCTGCTCAGGCCCTGTTTACAAGTACAGCTCAAGGTCCCCATGACACCCCATCCCAGCAGGGGCTGGATGAGGTAGTTGCCACACAGGGAAAGGCACCGGGAGCCAGATGGGAATTGTGCTTGACTCCTGCCAACACTGAGAGTAAAATAACTCTGCAGCCAGCTGGAACCACAGAGGTTCAGAGAGGGCAGCCAGGAGCAGGCCGTTTTTCTGAGAGTCTCTGTTTTCCCATCACTCCATACATGGGATTCTGGGAGAGAGCTGTCCTCAACTGTCTGATCTGAAACCAGCAGCCGTGTCCTTAAAGGGCCAGTTCAATTCCTGGCCCACTGAAAAAAAAAGCACAGGCTTCAAAGCCAAGCACCCCGGGATCAAATTCTGACTCCAACATGTATCAAGTGCTAACTGACCTTGGCAAATTACTTGTCTCTCTCAGTCTCAATGACCTTGTTCATAGAATGGAAATGATAATACCTATTTCACAGAGGTGCAACAAGAATTACGTAAAATAGTATATGCAGAGGGTCTAGAACAGTATTTGACGCATAGTAGATCTTAATACATAGGTGTTGTTACTGTTATCAGCAGACAAGGAATATGATCAAAGTACCGCCAAGGTAAAAAAAAAAAAAAAATGAGGACTCAGAAGTAAGAAGAAAAAAAGAAATAAAAGGTATAAAGATTGTAAAGAAATAAGTAAAACTGTCTTTATTTGCAGAAGACTAGATTGTATATGTAAAAAATCTTAAGGAATATACAAATAAGATATTAGAACAAGTAAGTGCAGGATACAAGGTTAAAATACAAAATACAAATATAAATTAAATGTTGATAGGCTGTTATGAAATATAGAAAAATTAAAAAATTTTAAATATCACCTATAATAGTACCAAAAATATGAAATACTTAATGACTTTAACAAATATACATATAAGACCTGTTTACTGATGAGAGAAATTAAAGATGACCTAAATAAATGGAGCGATATACCATGTTCATGAATTGGAAGACTCAATAATAAGATGTTATCCCCAAAATTATCTATAGATTCAATATGATCTCAAAGTCCCAGCTGACATTTTTGTAGAAACTGGCAAGCTGATTCTCAAATGTATATGGAAAGATAAAGAATCTAGAATAGGCAAAACAATTTTGAAAAAGAAAAATAGTTAGAGGATGATTTCAAGACTAATTTAAAACTACAGAAATCAAGACGTGGTATTGGTGTAAGGAGAGACATACAGCTCAATGGGACAGAAAAGAAAGTCCAGAAGTATACACATGCATATGAAAAACAAACCTTGACCCTCACCTCATACCACACACAAAAATTACCTCAAAATGGATCACATCTACATGCAAAAATTAAAACTTCTAAAAGAAAATATGAGGGCAGGGGGTGATCTCTGTACCTTGGGATAAGCAGAGATTTCTTAGAACACAAAAAACATGATCTATAAAAGAAAACAACTGCACATATTTAATAAGTGTAAGGAATGATCTTGTGTTCAAAGAATATTAGATGTGGTCCCTTCCCTCAGGGATTTATATAATATAGCCAGTTTTGGGCTATTGTGAAAAGAGGCAACAAAAATTCAAGTTGGCATTGAAATACTAAATGAGAATTGCAAATAGGTGCTGCAGGATATGAGGGGGAAAGAGATAAATGGTGGGGAGGGGAGCCAGGGATTACTTCCCAAAAGAAGCAAGGCCAAAGCTGCTCCCTTAAGCAAGCTTAGAAGAGAGCGAGCAACCCAAGCAAGAACCAACAAAGGCACCATAGAAAAAATGCAGGAGCCTATTGGAAAGATGGGGATTTAACCTGTTTGGTTAGAGCAGAAGGCAGCAGAAAAGCCATGAAAATAAATGGCTGGATGCTTCCTGCTGCCAGGTTCAGAAACTAGCATAAAAAAGGACTTAATGGGTGCCCAAGGTGCAGGCTGAGGGTGAGGTAAGGGACTGGTTGTCCTTCTTATCACTCCTAATAAAGCTTTCATTAGCCGTGCTGCACTCTAGCCATGCCCAACACACCAAAAAACACAATTTGGCAGGCTTGCATTCACATTCAGCTTGAAATGCGCCCAAAGAGTACTAATGGATGGATTGATGTTGTGCTGGAGGAAGGTTTTTTGTTTGTTTTTGTATGTTTTTTTATTGATTTCAGAGAGAGGGAGAGAGAGATAGAAACATCAATGATGAGACAGTCATTGACTGGCTGCTTCCTGCACGCCCCCTACTAGGGATCAAGCCCAAAACCCCGGCATGTGCCATGACTGGGAATCAAACCATGACCTCCTGGTTCATAGGTCAACACTTAACCACTGAGCCACGCCAGCTGGGTGGAGGAAGGCTTTTAATAACGAGCCTCAGTGTTCTACGTTTGTGGTGTCCCAGTCAATAATTTTATCAATGACTTGAGTGAGGAAACAGATGGTATGCTAATCAAATTCTTGGGTGGCATAAACCTGGAAAGTAGACCAAAGTCAAGATCCAAAAAGATCTCAACAGGCTGAAATGATGGGCCAAATCTAATAGATTCAATTTAACAGTAATAGTTTCAATATGGAGTCCTGCACTTAGGTTCAAAGGCTATTATATAAGGCTACTATAAATGCAATTTCAATAAAAGTGGCATGGCTGCCCAAGGTTCATTCACAGTTAGGCCACATTAACAGACATGCCATGTCCCCGGAAAGAGAGGGGTAGGGTAGTAAGTGTGATTTCCGTACCTATCAGAACAGACCTGGAACATTTTGTTCATTTGTGCGTCACACACTTTAAGGAGGACAATGACAAAACTGGAATGCTGCCAGACAGTAGCAATCAGATTGGAGAAATTATGACATGAGGAATGGTGGGAAGAACTGAAGACACTTAGATAGTACACCAAAACCCCCTTGGGTGAGAGCAGGACTAGAAGGGTGTGAGAGCTGCCAGGAGAAAAAGGGCCAGGCTTACTCCAGTAGGCTCCAAAAAAAGAGACTAGGTCAGCTCGGGGAAGATATAAGGAGGCAGATTGGGACTCAAAATGAGCTATATCTTTTACATAATTAGAACTGCATTATTTTTAATGCAAATAGGCTGCTCTGAGAAGCAATGGGTTCACCGTTACTGCAGAGATCCAAGCAGAGGCTGGGAAATTTTGAAGAAATACATCAGGTAGCAAATATGAAAGAGATGACTTTTTTTAAACTATTTTTTAAAGTATGTTTTTATTGATTTTTTAGAGAAAGAAGAAGGGAGAGGGAGAGAGAGAAACATCGATTGGTTGCCTCCTGAATGCATCCCAAAGAGTGATAGAGCTCGCAACCCTGGCATGTGCCCTGACCAGGAATCAAACCAGCTACCTTTCAGTGTATGGGGCGATGCTCAACCAAATGAGCCACACCAGCCAGGGTGAGAAAGAGATGACTTTTTATGGTCTCTTCTAACCCTGAGACTATGAAACCAAGAAAGCCAGTGGCTTCAGCATATGAAAAGATGTTCCATGCCAACTTTAGAGATGCTTTATGTTCTTTTTAAATACACCTTTGAGTCTCTCTCCAGTATCTATTTTTTCCAAGTGTTTCCCAATATTTTTCTGCTCTACTAAGTAAGACTTCTACCACAAATCTCTTTTTCAAGAGGATCCTGAAATTAAGAAAACTGGGTTAATATAATTACACTAAGATTTCTAGTTTCCCAAAGGCCCTGAAAGGGTCTCTTCCCCTTGGGTGTCCCTCTCCTGGGTCACTTTTGGCCTTTGGAGCTATGGAAACCCAAAGCAATCAGTGCGAGATGTGCCCAGCTTGATACAGGCCTCATGCAGGTCTAAATCTGGCCCTTCCCCTACTCGATTCACCACACCATGTGACCAACTGTTTACTACTGTCTCAGCAGCCACAGGCAAAGCTTATTATTACACAAACCCCTGATTATCAACCAAACCACAGGTCCATTCTGAGGCAAAACATTCCTGCTGGAGCAGTGGCCTAGCTTTAGTGTCCTTTAGTTCACCTGTGCTATTGTCAACAAATCCAGGCCTACTGGGAAACCAGGACTCAAACAATATTTTTAAAAGAGCCTATCTTTTAGGTAAAGAAAGACACTGTCATGGAAACAACATAGACACGATAACAAGATAAAAAAATATTGACACACCAATGTATTATAGAACTGTACACCTGAAACCTATATAATTTTATTAACCAAGGTCATCCCAATAAATTCAATAAAAAAGAAAAAAATATATTGACACACATCTACCAGTGGAGAAATGCCATCCGTGACGTGGAACCTTCTCATTTGAACACCAGGAATGGATTTAGAGGCTTTGTGTCTTCCCAACTCTGACTGCTATTGTCACAGCTCATACTTGACTTGTCCAATGAGGTTGAGTGAAGCCTTGGTGTAGGTAATATTTACATTAGCACTCCTCCCTCTCCCTATAGAAATTGTCCCCCAAGCCCAGCATTAAGGAAAGAGCAGTGGTGGGGGATGGGAAGGAAACCCAAGGATTGTGACCCTCATTCTCATTAGTCCTGCAGGAGTTAAGCATTCCAAAAGGCTGGTTCTCAGCACTTGGAGCTGGCACTCCCTAGCAACTTCTCAAAATAGAAATGCAAAGGGCTTTCTGTTTTCCCCCATCTCAAGGTCCAGTCCTGGCTCTCCTAGTCTAATCCTTCTGATGTCAGGTCACCACAGACAAGGGGCAGGGTGGGGGTAGCGGTTCAAGGTCAGTTAACTCTCAATTATTTGGCAGCTGATTATCAAGGGGATGGTTTGTACTCTACCTCCCTGGTCAACGCACTACTCCACCGTATCCAACTACAGACAGTTTTCCTTTCTGTAGTTCTTTTTTTTTAAGATTTTTAAAATTGATTTTTAGAGAGAGAGGAAGGGAGAGGGGGAAAGAGAAACATCGATGTGATTAGAGTGGCTGCCTCCTCCATGGCACCTACCTAAAGTCGATCGAGCCCACAACCTGGACATGTGCCCTGACCGGGAAATGAACTGGCAAACTTTCAGTGCACTGGAGGACACCCAACCAACTGAGCCACATCGACCAGGGCTCCTTTCTGTAGTTCTGATAAAAAGAACCAGTGAGCAAGGAGGCTAGAGCTAACATGACAGCTAAAATAAGACTTGCAGAGTATTTGTGGAGTTTATTTGAACATGCTACCCCCAGTTCCAGGCTTAATGACAGTCTACTTTCTGATCTGTTCTGATCTTTACAGTGATTTTCAAAATGTTTTAATCCACAGATCACTTGTATTTGACTCTTTAGATAATGACCTTACTTGTGCCATTGTTTTTTTTGTGTGTGTTTTTCCAAAAAAAATTTAAACTATTTCATTGGAATACTAAGGTCAGCTCTTCTTTTACCAAGATTACTATAAAGATATACCACAGTGGCATTTCTTCTTTCCTCAGTGGTTCTCAACCTTCTTCTGCTTCTGCACTGTTCTTACACACATATGCCCCTTAATAACATCTCTAATGACACCACGGTGGTTCCCAAAAATAGAGGAAGAGGCTACTTTGCCCTGACTCCACCCTCCCTGCCTTCCCTGATAATCATGGTAATCATTTATGCCCTCAAATACAGAGAGAGACCACAAGAAATATTAATACAAGAAATCAGCCAATGAACTACCTGCTGGTTACTTAAAATTAATGAATGCAAGAATGTATTAAGAACCTGGTAAGTGTTACACCCCTTTAGGGATCCCTTTATACCATCTCATTTAATGTTCCCAACTACCCTGCAAAAGGCCCAGAGAAGTTAGGGAACTTGAGCTCCTCAGATCACACCCGGGAAACAACTGGCTCTGGAGAATGAACATAAACAACTGAAGGATCTGGACTTAGCTCCAACCCTGCCTCCGGTGACCCTGGCCCTGCCTCTTTGCCTCTCCCAACGGTTAGCCACCACATCTGTAAAATAAAAACGTTAAAACTCCCCTCTTCCCACAGATAAGACGCACAACACAAGAAACATATGTGTGTTAAAAAAAACAAACAAACGAAAAAAAACCTCCCCTCTCCTCACTCCCATCTTCTAACCGAACCACGCCACTAAAGCGAGCGTCTTGGATAAAGCGTGAGAAAACTATGCCCTCTTCCAATGCGCAAAACATTTCCATACTAGAAGGAAAACAGATTCAGTGCAGAGCTCCCTCCTTTTTTCCCCCAAGAGCCACACGAAAATCCAAAGAGAGAGCGGGACGTAGCAGCACGTGACCACATCCATGCACACGCCCGAGCGCAGCCCGCGGTCACACACCGGTGAAGAGCGCGCCGGGTCGCCTCGCATCTGCCACGGGCACCGGGCAGGGGCTCAGGCCCGGGCCCAGGAGGCGCTGGGGGACCCGAGCCGCAGGGGCAGAGGAACGAGAACCCAGCAGAAACCAGTACTGCGGTCCTCTGCTTCTAAGGAGTCAGTCAACGGGTCTGAAAAGATAGAAGGAAAAGGGAGGGGGGAAAAAAGAAAAAGAAAAAAAGAAAGCAAGCACGGCACGCTCCAAACTGCAACGGAGCTGCTCAGGGCAGAGAAGCCCCTGGGCTGGCTCCATCCATCGGGACACGGGGACCCCGTCAGCGCGCGGGCCAGGGCAGCAGCTGCGGGCGCGCAGGGGAGACAACAGGCTGTGTTGGGGTGGCGGTGGGGCCGGGGATGGGGACTCCCAGAGGCCTATAAATACACCAGACAGCAATGGCGGGAGCCCTCTGGGCCAGGGCCCGGCCGCGACATAACCGGGGGCAGGGTCTCTTTGTTGGCGGGAGGCTTAGATTTCGGGCACGGGACCCCCCAATGGGCCTAGCCAGGGCCGAGGGCCAGCGTGAGCACCTGAGGGAAGGACACGACCAGGAGCTGGAGGCAAGAGCCAGCCCCCTTGGCACCCCCTCCGAAGGGATCCCCCAGGACATTGCCTGGGTGCAGACCCCAGACTCCAATAGCCTCAGCCAAGAATAGAGAGGACGCGGAAGGTGGAGCCCCACGCCCCCTGGCTCCCTGGCTTCGGGCCTCGGGCCTTCTCGTACTTACCCGGGCCCGGGGGTCTGTCTTCCTTGCCTGCTTCCTCTCCCCTCCCGCCCCCTCCTCACTTCGCGTCCCCTCCTCCAGGGGCCGCAACCATGTCTGTTATTGGCAACTCTAAGGGGGCTTGGCTCCCTTCTCTGGCTACCGAGACGCCATTAGCACGCTAAAGTTCTGGGCGCCGATTGGTCTAGGTCCTTGACGTGAGGGAATTCTCGGCTTCTTATTGGCTGCGCGGCAAGCTAGGCTGTAGCTGCAACCGCCCCTTTGGGAGCCTGGCGGAATTAAGTGCCAAGTGATGCCGGCGGGAGAGCTCGCAACCACTGGGCATCCTTGGGCATAATACCAAGGCGCGTTCTGGTCCGGAGGCCCTGGCCAGAGACGAGGGCACGGCTTCCGCCTCGATTCTTTTTCGTACGGAATTATTCTAAAAAGATGGACGGAGACGCTCACCCCCTGACCGCCTTGTTTGTTTTCTTTTTAAAATAAGCCCTTTGGAGAGTTCCCGCGTCTCCTGCTTCTAACCGCCCTCCTTGTTGCTGGGAACAAATGCCTGGAGACACCTCGCGCGGAGACCACGGAGGGGGTCCCTCAGAGACTAATGCTGCGTCTGAACCAAAGCTGGCGAAGCTAAGGCAATTCTGCCGTTTTCCCTTCAGCTCAGCTGAACGCTAAAGGGGGGAAAAAAAAACACAAGTTAAATTTTTTTCCTAGATAATTAGAGAAATGGCTTGGGAGGCCTCTCTTGGGAAAACAAAGCAAGGCCTGTGTCAGTATTTACTTCCGTTTTCCCGGAGATCCAAGTCCGGAGACTTGTTTGTGTGTGTTTTTAAATCTGTTTATAAAATTGGAAGAGGGTCATGCGGCTCTGGGAAATAAGAGCTCCTTCCCCCTGTTAAGTGAATTTAATTACGTAGTTAAAAATCTCTCTTCTCAGCTGGACAAGAAGGGGCCATTTCAGTACCTAATCTTGTATGTTTGAGCTGTTTGAGCTGTTGCCTAAAACACTAGTAGAATCATGTCACTTTCCTGCACACACAAAAAAACTTACGCAGTTTATTTCAGCAAATAGGCCAAGTCCACATCTCTCTGCCTTCATAAATCAACTCAGACCTACCCCCAGGCTTACCTCCCCACAGGCTAAACAATCCTGCAGCCACACAGACCCACCACCATCCCCCAACGCACCAATTTTCAAACTTCATCTCATGACGCACATAAACTAATTACTAAAATTCTGCAGCACACCCAAAAATGTGTTTTTTGCCGATACGACCAAAATAGGTATAATTTTTACTCATTCACACCAGATGGCCATTGTGTTGGCTGTTGTCTTTTTTTTTTTTTAACTTGACAATCTAAGAGAGAAGAGGGCAGTGACTCTGACTTAAACAGTCAGGTATTGCAGGCTTTAAAAATTCTCGTGACACACTGGTTGAAAATCACTGAAACCCTCCCACCTCTGCCCCTTTGCCCAAGAGGTTCCCTGTGCTTTGAAGGTTCCTTCCTACTAGTAACCTATGGTCGTTGGCACCAGCACCAATAAGAATCCCCAATTTGGGGTGTGGTAAAGAAGGAAACTTTATTCAGGGCAAAACAGTTCAATTGTGATCCAGCAGGACTGTGAGGCAGCCCTGGGCCAGGCCCCTCTCTGGCTACAGGGCTCTGTCCCTCCCGGTCTGCTCTGCGCTACTCTGCTCCACTCTGCTCTGGAGAGACGCCTTTGCTGTTTCAGCTCAGCCAGCGACAGGTACCTTCTCACTCGTGGAAAGGGAAAGTGCACGCCCGGAGCCACGCGGGACTGACTTATAGGATGGTTCCTGGGTGGCCCATCCTTATACAAATGAGGACTCCAAATCCTCACAGTTTGATTGGTCCAAAAGGCACTGTCCTGATTGGTTGGGATAGAACTGCTCTGATTGGTTGGTGTGGATGTTGATGGAGACATAAATGCGCAGCTCTGATTGGACGGGAAAGCCTCGGTCCTAATAGTTGGATCCCCACGCCGGGACCTCCTTTACAAGGGCGGGCTCGGAGGGCGGACCTAGTGCAGGGGCAGGTAGTTCAGGGCAGGCCTCTCCATGAAGTGCGGTTTGTGTGAGAGGCCCCTGTGTAGGCCCTGTTTTCGTTTTTTTGTTTGTTTTTAATTTGAGCCCAGTGAGCCACCGGGAGCCCTTAGCAGGTGTCTTCATTCTCAGGGTCCATACTACCAATAAAGCCAAGATTCAATACACGCCGGTCCTACAGGTCCATCTCAAATTCTCCCTGTCCAAAAGCCTTCCCCGACTTTGAGTCTTTGAAACTCTCTATAGTACTGTGCCTCATGTCATCTCCACTGCCCCCTTTACAAAGGTGTGCTTTGTACAGCACTCTTTTTGTAAGACCTCCAGCTCCCTGAAGGCCGCTGGCTTACCCTGGCAGTTTCCCCACAGCACCTGACTCAGAGCCTAGTACCCAGTTAACGCTTGCTGAATTGAACTAGTCAACTGCATGTATCTTAAAGTCTTCCCACTTCATCCCAGAGGTTTATATGCCTACATTTGGAAGGTTAACAAATGTAACATAGCAATCCTGCCCTGTTCCACCTTGTCCCCCGTCTCCCCACACCCACTCCAGCCACACTTGTTTCTCTGCTCCATTGGGTTTTATGAATCACTCAACAAACCTGAACCAAGTGAGTGCCTACCAGCTTTAGGGGCTGTGCTACAGTCTGCCTTCTGACCATCCCTTCTGTGAGTCTTCCCAGACATAAAACTTTGCTGAAGACATCAATCAAATCACTCAAGCCAAAACATGTCAATGCAACCACTCTAAATTCACTCTGGCTAGCATTTTTGTGGTTCTGAGGTCCCTATGGCCATGTCTAGTTAGTTGTCTAGCAACCACAGGGAGCTATACCAATCCTTCATTTTTCTGGAGCCTCCGTTGTCTCTCCCTACCAGAATGACCTTGATGAGAAGACTAAGGCCTTCCCGTGGAGATTTCTCACTCACTTCATCTGCTTCTATTTCCCTCTCAACATTCCTCCAAGGGAGAGATGCTCCTCTCCCTTTCCCCGTCTGTACTCTCAGTCCTTTCCCCGACTCCAGCCTAGTTCCCATTTCTAGGCCTAGCTTATGTTGTTTGTTGTGCCCAAAGTCCCCTCCTCACCTCCATTTGTCCTTGAAGATTAAGTAGACTTGTCCCTGCTCTGTTTGCTTTTAAGTCCCTGGAGATAAGTGTATCATTTCACTTACCACAGTGTTTTATATCTTTGGCCAGAATATAATATTAATAATGCATTAGTATTCACAGCCTTTCTCTCCTCCTGCCTGCAAAGCATTCTGCCTGTGCACATTAGGTTCCCAGATCCCGGCACAGGGCACACGATGGGAATAGTAGGTGAAAGATGGGATGGGCAAGGACTGAGCCCCGAGCGGAGCGATTTGGTTTGCTTTGGATAGGGTGGGGAGTTACCGGCAAGTGAGGGCAGGCGGGTTTTAAAAGAGGGTAGGACAAAATGAAGAGAGCCGAGCTAAGGATGTATGGGGTAGGGAGGGGATGGAGGAAGTTTGGAGGGAGGGAAAAGAGAAGCTCCAGGCAGAGTGAGACATTCCTTAGGTGCATAGGTGAAATACCTTTCCCTTATTATTCTGATGCTGTACAAGGACCTGGGAACCTGACAGGTAAAGACAGAACCCTCCTTAGCAGACAGGAGGAGGGGAAGAGAAATGAAAAATAGGATTTTAATGCTTTTTGTAAATCATTTATGTAATTCCTCCCTTGGCATTTTCCTCAAGAGCCTACAATAAAATTTGAAGTTTCTTTGCAATTATTTTTGGATGCCAACTAATGTTTCTTTGTATATAAGTCTGTATAGAGAAGGGACATATCATGGCTAGGCTTTATGTAATTAATAGCATTATATGGATTTATGTGTCCTTTCTCTTCCTGTGAGCCCCTTGAGTTCAGGGACTCTGTCCTAGTCATCTCTGTGTCACTACTAATTAACGAAGTACCTGGCACGCAGTAGGGACCTGATAAATGTTTGTTGAATAAATGAGCTGGTACCCAACTATCCTCTCTCAATCTCTAGCATCTTCAGTTTCGTCTTTTTCACTGGATCTTTCTCCCAGCTGTATAGACATTTATAGTTAACTCTCTTAGAACAAAAGGAGGAGGGGCGGGCAAGAGGGAATAGAGGGGGGGGGGAGAAAGAAAGAGGGAGGGGAAGATGTTCAGCATTAAATGGTCTGATCTGTGGGACACTTTCTGCCATGTAGCTAATGAATCAACTAGCAAGAGGCTCTCTCCCCTTCTGTGATGTTATGTCTCTGTTAGACGAGCCAGTGTAGGAACACCCCCTGATTTCACCTTAGCTATTGCAGCAAAGGAGAGTCACTGCTTCATTCCTTTTGTGACCCTGTGGAATATTTAAGAGATATAGCTGAAAAGTTCAATGTCACATGACTTTAAGAAAGGTGTTTCAAAGCTGTTAAACCAGCCTGGAATGAACCCCTTCCAACCTGACCGATGACGTCATACATACTATGTGGGCTTACGTGTCAATCAGTCAGCACTATTTCCCGAGAGCCCTGTATGTGCCATGCCCAGGGCTGGAAGCTAAGCATACGATGGTGAACAAAACTGAGAGGATCCCTGCCCTCAAGTCATTATTCTAGTGAAGGGGACAAGATCTTAAACAAATACACAATTTCATCATCACAGTGTGTGAAACGCTGCAGCTCTCACCACATTCTGGTGGCTGCATCTCGGGTGGCTTGGAAAGGCTTTCCTGAAGAAGTGATGTTTCAGCTGAAATCTGAAGGACAACTGCAAGTTAGCCACTCAAAGGCAATGAGGACAAGCATTGTAGACGGAGGGGGCGGCACGTGCAAAGGCCCTGGGGAAGGAGGGTATGGGACTGAGGAGCTAAAGGGGATCCCTACACAACTGGAACAGGACAGGGGAAGAGTGCAGTGGTGAGAAGCAAAGCTGGAGAAGTCAGGGGCAGCTCATGCGGGGTCTTCTGCACCACGTTAAGGGTTTTGAGCTTTATTCTGAGGGCACTGAAAAACTACTGGAGGGTTTTTAAGCTTCAGAGTGCCGTGACCTGACTGGTGTTTATGAAAATCTTCGGTTTGGCTGCTGAGTAGAGAATGGATTGTAGAGAAGCCCAGAGAGGAAGCTTAGCAGTAATCTGAGCAACACAGCCCCTGTGCTAAGGTGGTAGCAGCCTGGATGGCAAGACACAGATGTGTTCGAGAGATATTTAGCAGGTAGACTAGGCCAAATTTAGTAATTGATTGGACTTAAGTTCAGGGAGAAAGAGGGAGGAATGACTCCTAGGTTTCTACAGCCTGGATCTCATATATAAAAACAAAGTAGTGCTGTTCAGCTCCAGGTATCTAGAAATTTAGAGCAAAGTACTAAACAGAACATCATCCAGAAAACATACTTGTTTGTTTATGAGGCTCCCCTTTATCTAGATGGAGATATGAGAGGTGAGTCACAAAAAGTGCGTAACTCAGCAGGGCTGCTGCACATTTTTGAACAAGGAGTGACATGCTGAATCGCATCCAAGCAGAAACAAGCCCCCCCCCCCCAGCACCCTCGTAGTTGCAACAGCCTTTCAGTGTAATCATTTGTTTAAAGGTGGCAGGGTGAAATGGTGATTGTGTAAGGCCCCTGGGCTGAAATTGTTTTAACGTGGCTGAGATAAACACCACAATCAGAACTAGAGGCCCTTGCCAGAAATCACAGCGACGGGACCCACATTCTGCGAATGGCTGATAAACATCAATTGTTGTTACAGCCAAAGTTTGGGACCGACCTATGGCCACTTCCAGGCTCTTTGAAAGGATGAACCAATTGATCAAAGCATGCGACAGTTTATACGAGAAGAAACCAAATTTTAGGAATTGTTTTTTTAGGGGGTATAGTTTGGATCTCACTAGTAAGCAAAGGCCACTGAGTTAAAACGAACACAGAGGTGCCATTTCTCACCTATTCAGTTCGATAAAATAATAAAATTTAATAATGCTGAGGCTTGTATAAACTCACATTAATACTTTTCTTCTGGGTTTTTTGTTGTTGTTTTGTTTTGTTTGTTAATCCTAACCCGAGGATATTTTTTTCCATTGCTTCTTAAAGAGAGTGGAAGGGAGGGAGAGAGAGAGAGAAATATTGATGCCAGAGAGACACATCGATTGGTTGCCTCCCGCATGCGCCCCACGGGAGCTGGGAACAAACCTGCAACCCAGGCGTGTGCCCCTGATGGGAAATTGAACCCACAACCCTCTGTGTGGGGGCCAGCTCTCTACCACTGAGCAACACCAGTCAGGGCTACGCATTATTTTCTATTACAATGTACATTGTTACAATATCTTTGCTGGGCAGCCTGACAGCAGGTAATAAAGCCGATGAAATGATCAATTCTGTCTTGATTCTCTCTTTAGGAAAGAACTCCAAAACTGTGTGTGTGGGTACACCTCAAACTTACACATTTACACAGTGTGATATGCCAATTAAATCTCAATTTTTTAAACCGGGATGGGGGGAGCGGCGGAAGAATAAGCTAAGCTGTGGGAAGGATTATCCTTGAGGGTCATGGAAGAACTTGGAGCAGAGTATAGATGTGGGAGCAGGGGTATATTTCGCATCTCGGTCGGTGCTGTTGGGTGAGAAACACACCCGTGGGATTGTGGGAGAATCCTGTTCAGCTGGGGGCCAGAAGCAACCGTGAGAACATAAGATCCTGCAGAGAATTCTTTCAAAACTGGGAGCAATTTTACCCCAGGGTCATTTAGCGATGTCTACAGGCATTTTGAGTTGTCCCAGACATTGGGGGCGGCTATTGGCATCTGGTGGGCAGAGGCCAGAAATGTTGCTGACATCCTACGATGCGCAGGACAGAGCTCCACGTCGAAGAGTTGCCTGGTGCCAAAGGTCAGTGATGCCAACGTGAGACACCCTGGTAGCCGCAGGGAGACCCCAGCGGCGCCTCATCCTCCTGGTCGCTGGGATTCCATGGAGGAAAGGTCTCTCTTGTTTGCTTTCCCAGATAACTGATCAGCAGCCCACGGACACCCCAGCCCTGCTAGCAACCTTCCAGGGGGGAGCCCCGTTTCGTTTCACGGCTGATCCGCAGGAACCGAGCCGATCGCCCCTGCCTGCTGTGGCGGGGGGTTGGCGCGTTTCGTG
Organism: Miniopterus schreibersii; assembly: GCF_964146895.1. Classification (NCBI taxonomy): domain Eukaryota; kingdom Metazoa; phylum Chordata; class Mammalia; order Chiroptera; family Miniopteridae; genus Miniopterus; species Miniopterus schreibersii. Next base: position 3,610,964 of record NC_138116.1, read on the forward strand.
GATGGGGTGCAGCAGGCAGTCCAGCCGGAGGAGGCTGGGCCCGGTTCCAGAGCTCATCATTAATTCCCTGACGATGAATGGGACCGCGCCCTCCCCCGACACCTTTAAACAGAGAAACGGGACGGTCAGGTTTGGGAGGAAGAAAGATGGGCCTGCAGATGATCTAGAAAAGGGGGCCAGTGGAGACGGGAAGCCCGCGGAGACGGCCCAGCCTCACTGCCCCCCACCCCGGGGCCCTTCTCCAGCTCTCTGTGTCCCCTCCACCGGCTCCGCGCTTCTCTGCCCCGCGCTCTGCACTCGTTTTGCTCTGCTTCTTAGCACTTTAGGTGTAGCTACCACAGAGCACTGACAGCGCCCATCTGGTTCTCACAGATGATCACTGGCTGTTTACAGGGACATTTGTGTCCTGACAGTGGCACCAAAAGCAATAGGGAGGAAAGCTGTCTTTGTTCAGGAAAATACCTGATCAACGTTTTAAGGAAAGATGAGGCCCGGAACACCTAGTTCTGCAAGGTCAACGCCGTAAGAGAGTGAACCCAGATGCTCTACGTTAAAAAATGAACCAAAAACTTGGCTTTGGACAAGAAAGAGAGGAAAAAGCAGAGAGGAAGGCTCGCAGTGTGGAGGGAGGTGGGAGCCTGAACTGTGGAAATGGCAGAGGCACTTTTAGGAAAAAATTCCCTGATATGGATTTAAAGTTGCTCGTGATTCTGCAATCTAGCAAATTCCTGCACCTCCCCAGCCCCCTACCCTCATTAGAAACATCTACACGGATAGGTGCCTGTGCGAGTGGTTGGTGCAGTAAAAAATCAAGGGTCAGGGGTACATTTCACATCTCGGTCGGTGCCGCTGGACAAGGGACGACACCAGTGGGACTGTGGGAGAATCCTGTTCAGCCGGGGACCAGAAGCAACAGTGAGAACGGAAGATCCTGCAGAGAACTCTTTCGAATGGGGTTTCATTTAATGTTGTCTAGATTTAAAAGGACCAAGGAAGTCCCCCGCTGTGTCTAACCTACATTGGCATGCTGTCTGTCACAGGGGTCCTCCAGAACTGGGTGGGCCCAACGTGGTGGGTACGCTAGGGGAGGAGGCAGCCGGCTTCCTCCCAGTGCGACGGAACATTCGCTCGTCTACAGAGGGGGACACGTTCCCGCAACAGCATGGACAGCGTTCAAGAAACAGTAAAACATCCTGCGGAGCCGCGCTTTGTCAGTAAACAGTCAGGACGCGTAGCGTAACAGACACGCTTCCTGGAATAGAAACAGCTCCTCTTGGCTCACTTTTCTCCCTCTTAGAAATGCTTTCCTCTGCCGGCTTCTGGGTCACCACTCAGTTCTGGTCGTCTCCCACCCTGCTGGTTACTCCTGCTCAATCCCTTTGGCTGGCTCCATCTCTGATGAGCCCCTAGATATGGGAGTGGGGAGGGCCTCCTCTCTTCTCTGTTAGTCTCTCTCTAGGTGGCCAAATCTGGTCCCGTGGCCCTGAATACCATAGACATGCTGATGACTCCCACGTTTCTATGTCTTAATCTCTCCCCTAAGCCCCAGATTTACTTACCCAACTGCTTACTTGGATATCTAATAAGCATCCACAATCTCCAGTCCTCACTGTGGTGTATTAAGTATCTATTCCTGCATAACAAACTGCCCCCAAATTTGGTGTCTTCAAAGCAATAAACACCTATCATCTCAGACAGTGTCTGAGGGTCAGGAACCTGGGAGCAGCTTGCCTGGGTGACTCTGACTCTGGAATCTCTCATGAGGTTGCAGTCAAGGTGCTGGCCACTCATCTGAAAGCTCAAGGGCAGCTGCAAGAGCCACGGTGCCTGACTCACATGCCTGGTAAGGTAACGCTGGCTGTTGGCAGGAAGCCTCAGTTCCTCATTACGCGGACTCTCCGTAGGGCAGTTTGAGTAACCTCAGGACACGGCTACTGACTTCGCCCAAAGCAAATGACCCGAGAGAGAACAAGGTGGAAGCCCCAATGCCTTTGTGACCTATCCTTGGAAGCCGCACTCCATCATTTCTACAATATCCTGTTGGTTACCCAAGACAGCCCTATTCAGTGTGGGAGGGGACCCCACAGGAATTTAATGCCGAGAGGCAGGGATCACTGGCTGTTACACGTGGCCTACAAGACCCTTCATAATCTGATCTTACCTATATTTCCAACTTTATTTCCTGCCCCTGTGCCCCTTGCTGCTCATCATGTTCCAGCCACACTGGCCTTCTTTCTTTTTCTCCAATACACCTAGTATGTTCCTGCCTCAGGACCTTTGCACTAGCTACTCCCATAGCCAGAATGCCCCTCCCCAAGAGGTTTTCATAATCAGAATGTCCCCTTCTCTAAGAGGTCTCCCCTGAGCCTACCTAGCTGCCCCCAGGCACCATCATACCAGGTTCCTTTTTTTTTTTTTTTTTTCAGAGCACTGATCTGTATCTATCTGCTATATTTTCGTATTTATTTGTTCATCGCCCATCTCCTCCACTAGGACACAGCTGCATTTGAACAGGAAACCGTATCTATTTTGGTCACTGCTGTCTTCCCAGCACTTAGAACAGTGTCTGGCACATATTCAGAAGACTTTGACAAATGAGTGAATGGAGGGCTTTCCAAGGTCTGATGAAGTTTCCCATGAGAATATCCACCCACCTCTGAATTTGTGCTTGATTGATTTTAGAGACAGAGAGGAAGGGAGAGAGAGAGAGAGAGGGAGGGAGGGAGAGAGAGAGAGATCAATTTGTTATTCCACTTACTTAAACATTCATGTGACCTGACCGGGGATTGAACCCACAACCTTGGCATATCAGGACGATGCTCTAACCAACTGAGCTACCCAGCCAGGGCTGAATCCATGCTTTCTAAGCATCCTTCTGACTCAGCTTCCTGAGGTCCTCAAAACCAGCTAGGGATTGTTCTGGGAGACACATGACTAATGATAATATCAGTAAGAGTTAAGAATTGCATAGGGTTTACTATATACTATGCACTGTCTTAAGTGCTTTACATAATACTAACTCATAATAACCCTATAAGGATAGGAATATTACCATTCTCATTTCACAGGTGAAATAAATGTAGCCCAGAAGGTCAAAGTAACTTGACACCGGGTCACATGGCTAAAAGGTGGAAGAGCAGGACTCAAGCCAGGAAATCTGGCTCCAGAGACCAGGGTTTTTGGTGTGTGTGATTTGTTTGTCTTTTGTTGTTGTTGTTTTTTTGTTCCCTGACCGGGAATTGAACCAGTGACCTTTTGATGCACAGGACAACATTCAATCAACTGAGCCACACCAGCGAGGGTTGCTTTTTTTTTTAATGGTTATATTGAGCTATAATTCACATGCCGTACAATTCATCTACTTAAAAGGTATCATTCGTTGGCTTTTAGTATATTCACAGAGTTGTGCGAACATCACCACAACCAATTATAGAACATTTTAGCATTCCAAAAAGGGACCCTTCCCTCCCTAGCGGTCACTTCCATTTGTCCCCAGCCTCAGCCAACCACCAGTCTACTTTCTATCTTTATGGATTTGTCTATTCTGGACATTTCATATAAATGGAATCAGACAATATGTGATCTTTTGTGACTTGCTTATTTCACTTAGCACAGTATTTTCAAGGTTCACCCATGTTGTAGCATGTTATCAGCACTTCATTCCTTTTAATTACTCAGTAATATTCTATGATATGGATAGACCACGTTTTGTTTATCCATTCATCAGCTGATGGACATTTGGATGTTTCCACTCTTTGGCTATAAGGAATAATGCTGTGAAGAACATTTGTGTATGAGTTTTTGTATGAACATGAGTTTTCATTTCTCTTGGGTAGATACCTAGGAGTGAAACTGCCTGGTCACTGGATACAGACACCAGATTTGTAAGCGCATCGCTCACAGCCTCTAGTAGTGGAAGACCACTACGAACCAAATGATCAGGTTGGTTTATAAATCAGCCTTGAGATTCTTAGCACAGTTGGCATCTGCATGACCTGAGGGCCTGGTCATGTGACCTAAAACCCTAAGAGGTGAGGGGTTGCCCCTGAGCTGAAATGATGCAAAACGCCCCCAGAGGAAAAACCGTTGCCAGTCGCAGATACCTCACATGACGTCCTTCCCCCACCAGGTGGATGCCGGTTCCTTTTCCTTAGAAAGTAGGAACGAGTTTGTGTCGGTTCACCTGCACCTTTTCATCTGTAGCCCCTTCCGATTAAGGGCAGGGATTTGCAAGGTGACTGCTTAGTGTTTGGAGGTGCTGTCAATACCCGGAAATGGAAGATTCCTGTTCAAAAAATTTTTGGTTATTTTAGGGATCGAGTGCCACTGAGGTCTCAGGAGTACCTTCCCCAGAACTTTAGCTCACGCTCACAGGCCCTTGGGACAGCTGAGCCCACTCACAGTGCTGGGTCTCTCCCCCCAGGGAGCTTGTCACAGCTTCCAGGGGGTGGAAGGGAATTCACGAGACTAACAAGCCTCCAAGAAGGGGCAGGAGGGTAAGAAGGAGGTTGCTTTGGGACGTGTCAGAGGGCAGCCCCTGAGACTCCCCCTGCTGGCACAGGGGACCGTGTGCTCAGCGTCAGCGAATAAGCACAGTGCCCTCCCTGGGAAAGCAGTGCCCGGTTCCCTGAAGACAGCCTGCGGCCAAGCAGTTCCTCTCGGTGTAAAGGCCAACGCACACAGGTTGTTGCCTTGGTTCTGTTTTGATTTTATCACGGGTGTGGTTAGCTTGTTGCTCAGAACCAAATGAACTTTAGTATTCCTTGAATGTCTGTACTGGACTCAAGTTCAGATCTGTTTGCCGCTCTCGTAATAAATCCTGGAATCCACTCACCGCCTTTCCTGTGGGTCCTCACCAAGATTTTCTACCGTGGCCTCCCTTCTCCCTGGGAAATGGCTGCAGAGTCAGTATCTTCGTATCCATATTGCAGAAGGCAAAAATGTGGGATGACCGGGCTAAGTGGTTTTGCTCAGGATCACACAATATACGAGCTGCGGGTTGAAGCTGAAAATAAGCCCTAAGCTTGTCATTCATCGCGCCCTTCCCACAGCAGGCGAGCTTCAGCTGCTTCCCCACTGCAGGCCGGGGGAGGGGCACCGTATCCTGCAGGGAGCAGATGCCTGTGGCACACGGAGGCCCAGCCCACTCCAACGTGCCCCTCCAGCTTCTAGACTAGAAGGGAAAGTCTGAGCTTAACTGGAGGTACAGTGTGTAGCTTTGTTTTATCTTCGGCCGGGCTATTCCAGGCTGTTCCAGGCTGTTCCAGGCTATTCCAGGCTATTCTAGGATTGCAGAGGAGCGACTTGGCCAAAGCTGTCACTCTGTAGGCCGCAGATTTAAAAACTGAGAAAGTCATTAAGACCAAATTTACCCCATGAGAGAAAAAGAAGAGAAGTACTTTAAACAAGAGAAAATACACAACACACTCTATTTTTTTCTCCTCAACTACCAGTTGCATGATATAGCTCATAATTCAAGTTCAGAATGATGCAGCAGTGGTGGTCTAGGAAGAGAAACCCATTTTCCTAAAAGGTAAACGTTTGCATTTCCTCTATGAAAGTCATTCTCTATGGGGCCAATATTCCCGGTTCTTAGGAGATAAAAAAATCTTAGGTATTGTAATAATAGCTAGTGGGCCTCCAACGCTCGACTCTAACCCGATCTTACTGGTTAGTATTTACTTTTCCTCATTAAAGAGAATTTAAATTCAATGTACCTTTTCTCTCTTCGAGGAAATAAGGAAACGATTTTAAAGGTTTAAACACTGCTCTGTGAGAAGGTTCTCTTTCTCCTGGGAAGTCTCCATCAGCCAGAGCACACCGCTGGCGCTGACCTTTCCTGGGAGCCTTGACCACTCACCGGGACTCAGCGTCGTTCTAGTGCTGACACTGAACGCGCCCCTCGTGGTTGAAAATCAAGCCTATGTCCAAAACCACTCGACCTTGGAGAGGACCTGCAGACCTGGCCCCTTGCCTGCTGCTGGTTCTCGGAACCTGCTGGTCCAGGCCGCAGCCTAACTTGGTTGCTTGTTGCCGTGGGAGCGGGGGAGGTGGAGAGAGAGGTCATTGGAAACCAGGGCTGGAGGACGGGGAACCTTGATTGATGAATGAGATCCTGCCTGTGAAGACACTTGATCAGAAGCGATCATGCACGTGAAGATGCTTTTGAGTAGCAAAGTATATGAAATATACTATAAATCCTCAGGCCCTAACTGTGTGAATAAGCTACATGCAGGAAGGCGATTTTATTTAGGGGCAAAGACCAGACCCCTGCCTTAACTTTCACCCCCAAAAGCTGGAATAATGGATGGCTGTTTACAAAACCCTTTTTCTATCTTTGGGTGACAAGGGCTTCGTGAGAGCGTATAATGTATTATCAGCTGTTATCCCACCTGGCCCTCTGCAGCCTTGTCTCGAATTGCTGGCTGCTTAGCTATTTTTCATCGCAACCCTTCCTTTCTTCTCGTGTCCATAGAAACTACCAGTAATGCAGGGGCTGTCCCTCCGTGAGGCCTCTAAGATTCTCACGGCTTTGCTCTGAGCCGGAGAGCTTCCCCCTTAAGCCAGGAATAGGGCTGGTGTGTGTACTGGTGGTATCTTCTAACTCAAACCCAAAGCATCCCTTTTTTCCGTCTGAATACTGCTTGAGACGTGTTCCCCTGAGAGGGTCCCTGCTCAGGATTTGGCTGTGGGGGACCAGAGGCCTCACACTTTGATGAACTGGCTGGTCAGTCATTCTGCAGAGTCGTCTGTGTCCCCAGCATCAACAGGCAGAGGCACTGAAAACCCAGCTTTGCAATCAGGCGAAGAACATGCATCGGTTGTCTCATCACTTTTGTGCCTTTTAAAGGTTTGGCCCACAAAAGAACCTGTGAGAAAGTTCCTGGTAAGTTCGATGCAGTTAACACTTCAGTGTTCTTGCAGCTACCAAGGCAGCAGGCTGTGGCGGCTACAAGAGGGGCCTGGCCAGATAAACCCACGTTCAAATCCCAGGTCTGATCCTCCTGGCTATGGGGCCTCTCTCTAAGCCTCAGTGTCGTCATCCGCAGGATCTGGATAACGGAAGAATCTTCTCATTGGCCTGGTAAACGGGATAATACACAGAAGATGCTGAGCACGGCGCCTAGTGTGTAGTAAGTGGTCAGTAAAAGGTAGACACGATCATTGTGATTATTAAGAAAAAAAAGGGGGAAAAAAACTATTTGGAAGAAAGAGAACTAAGTTAAATTCCACACAGAGTTTTATAAACCTCATGCTTAAAAAATTATCAGGTTTCTTTTGTAGTAGGTAATACATGTGCATAAATAATTTAAAAGAAACAAAGAGGCACACAGTGAAAATCAGGTTCCCCTGCACCACCCTCCCTCTACCTCCTAGTTCCCCTTCCGGGAGGCAGCTACTAGATGAGTGTCCTGAGCATGCCCTCAGGAATTGTCATTACTGAGAAAACTATTTCTGAGGGAAATTAGTTTTGAAGACACCGGAGTGGGATGGCTTGTCAAACATCAGGCAGAACAGTTTGGTAATCAAGACAACTCGCCCGGCCGGGTGTGGCTCAGCGGTTGAGCGTAGACCTAGGATCCAGGCAATCGGGGTTCGATCCCCAGCCGGGAGCGTGCAGGAGGCAGCCGATCAATGAATCTCATCATTGATGTTTCTATCTCTCTCTCTCCCTCTCCTTTCCTCTCTCTGAAATCAATAAAGATATATTTAAAAAAAAAAAAAAAGACAACTGCATGTATGGTCTTGTTGGACCTTAAGTTTAGGGAGTGTTTTAATAGCATATTTAGTTCTCCGCAGCCGGGGCCAGACTGGACGAAGTCTCCCTGGCTATAATAAGACGGGTGGGCTCAGAAAAGCAATATGATTCAGAAGCAGGATTCACAGCTCCCGAAGCAGAGGGCCCCGCATCTTTGATGGAGGAGGTCAGGGCAGGGCACAGCCAAACTGTGAGATTGGAACTCTGGACTGTGGACTCATTCCCCACATTCCCCATCCGCCAAGCCCACATTGCTGGCATTCCCCGGGGACTTAGGCCACATAGCTGCGCCTTCAGCTGCTGGAGGGTCCCAAGGACAGGTTAGAGAGACAGTGCTCAGGGGCCACGCGAGATGAGCCAGGGTCTCTTCCTGCATTCTCCCCCAGGACTGTTGGAGTCCAGTTTCTGTTCTGTAAAATGCACAGATCTCATATTTATCCGGGATCAACTTGGTAAATTTAAACCTGCTCAAGCCCTGAGACGCACCTGTTTACTGGATAAACAGGGTATTTGTTGCCATACTGTTATTAGGGTAACAGTGTGTATATATAGAGAGCTAAGACAGCTCACTGGCCTCCAGTCTTCTGTCAGACAAACGAGGATTTAATCACCCCGACGTTGGAAACACATTCCAGTACTTAGCTATACATCTAAAAGTTTCCACTGGAATCGAACCTGAATTCACTCACTAGGGTTTGTCTGGTGTCGTGTAATTAATGCAAATAGGGGTGACCCACTTCCATGGGCTTGCAGACCCTCGTTGGCCTTTGTCCCTTTAGCACTAAATGAAAGCCAATGGAGTTCTTTCATCTTCCACGTTCAGTTCCCAACCCCTCAGTTGTCCCTGCGATGCGTCTGCGTGCTCTCAGTGTGGCCTCTGAACCGGCCAGGCTGGTGAGGAACTTGCCCGGTGCAGGACCTCGGGGAGGGGCCCAGGCAGCACCCCTCCCTCCACTCCTCGCGTCCCTGCCCCCCCCCCCCCCCCCCCCCCCCCGCAGCCTCTGGAGCTGCCGAGGGCCGACTGACTCACCCTGAGCCTGCACGGAAGGCGAAAGTTCCTGACATTCCTAAAAATCGGCTCGAGTGAGTAATGACGCTCCCTCCGGCCTCTAAGCAGTTCTGTTCTTTATATTTATCTTAGCTCAAGGAGATGTGTGTAGAGATTTACTTTTCCTAAAGCCCTCGGTAAGTTGGGAGAGGGTGGAGGTTTGACTTCTTTCTTTCTTTCTTCCCTGAGAGAGGAAGGGAGAGGGAGAGAGAGAAACATCCATGAAAGAGTCATTGATCGGCTGCCTCCTGCATGCCCCCTACAGGGGGTCGGGCCTGAAACCCGGGCATGTGCCCTGACCGGGAATCGAACCTGGACTGCCTGGATCCTAGGCCGACGCTCAACCTCTGAGCCACGCCGGCTGGGCAAGGTTTGATTTCTTGGGCAGAGCCAAAGACTCGGGGACGAAGTTGATTCCTAGCCCCAGAAAGGCTACTGGCAAGACATAAAAGCAACTTGCTTTATTTCTTTGGAGCTCAGAGTGGAAGAGTGGAGATGTCATTAGTAAACTCACCCAGGTTTTGTGAACACACAGCTAGACCAAAAAAAAAAAAAAAAAGAGAAGGAATTGGGAAAGCAGAAAGCATTACACTTGATTTATAAGCAACCCTAAACTATTCTTAAAGGAGCCTAAAGAAAGCAGAGAATGTACATTATCAACTATTTCTCTCAACACCCTACATTATTGGGGCTGAGGACTCTGGAGCCTGGTTAGATGAGATGAGTGGTGCCAACTGTCCACCCCAGGGGCCCGAGACATAGCCAGTACTCAGTACAGGTGAGCTTTTCCAAACTGCATTGCCGATACTAGGAAAAGTTAAAGGAGTTATACAATTAACATTATTCTAGTTGCCAATTAAAATTCTTAGCTATACTGTCATATAAAACGAAGCCAATAAATGGTGTCTAATAACAGTGAAATTATTGGTTTTTGCGATGCCACGCTACCTCACCTTCTCCTGTGGTCAAAACTGCTCGGGGAGGGGTTGTTCCCGGTGACAGTCTGGTTTAGGTTGTCCAGTCACCTTGGGAGGGGCCATTGCATCCCTGCGACCAGTCACGTTCCTCTCGGTCCTACTGACAATTACCTTAGTGTCACGATCCAGACGCCGTAATAATAGTAATAATAATGACAGCGAAGGTTTTTAAGAGCTGAGGGCCGGGCTCCGACTTAAACACACAGCATGAGTTATTCCACTCAGGCTCCCAAGACAAAATGTTCAGACACTCAGGATCTCTGCCAGAAGAGAGGACACCAGAAACCTTGCAGCCCAACTATCTAAACCTGAAAAAGTTTGAGAAGCGAAGAGAGTAAAATTCATAACGTTGTGCCCTTGGGCCGTAAAACCAAAATGATCATCCAGCAGAGGCGGAAGACGTGCTTCAGGCAAGAAAGCAAGGACGACGCAGCTTTGGGGGCTGATTAAATAAATCGGAAAATATTACTTCTGTTCTTCGGTAAGCGCAAAGAATTGAAACTTGTGGTTAAAGATTTAGGGGTTAGGGAGGGTGAGAGGGGAAGGCGGCCGTGTTCGTTCCTGATTTCTGTTTTGGTTCCAGGGAAGTGGGGTTTCCATTGCATGGATGCAACTGGATATTTCCCCCACTCTCCGCCGCTGGGAAGCAGCAACCAACGTTTCCTGGCTCAGGGCGAGTCCAGCCAGGTCCAATTCATTTTTGGAGCCAAAAGCCAGCATTCCTTTCCAGTTAGTTCTCCAGCCTCCGCGGAAGCTCTGGCCTGTCTAGAGTGACCTCTACTGGCAACCACAGGGAATTGCCCAATTTTCCAGACCGTAGGAATCACCCTAGAAGTGGACTCCTGTGGCAACAGAAGCCTCTAGATTCTTTCTTTCCCTCATTAACTGCCCTGTGGTTGATGATGACAAGTAGGGTTGACAACAGGAGCAATTCAAAGTTATTCCACTTTGCTCATTAAAACCGTGGAGTATGCTTTCATGTAAAACATGAAACCACCGAATGGGTGTAGATATGCCCGACCTCCTGACCTTGGTCACCATCCTGAGCTGGAACGAGACATTTGTCTACCAGGGGTCCATCCAGCCTGGCTGTGGGATGCTCCCTCTCTAGAGGGGCCTTAAGACTTTATAGGAGAAATAATGGTGATAACCTGCAAACTGCTTCGAGATCGCTGGATGGTTGGCAATAAAGGTATGCTCAAGAGACACCAGCTAAAAGATACGGTACTATCTATTAACTTACTTGTTTTTTTATTTTTACAATTTTGTTTTGAGATGCATTATTATCCCCATTTTTCCAGACGGGGAAATTAAGTCACAAACAGGTGCTCTCACATGTCAGAGATACACTCAGCAGGAAGGCCACCCCTGGAACCATCTCTCCTGTGTCCCTCGGGATGGCCCTACTGTCCTCAGGCTGGAAGCCTGCGAGCCACCCTCTGCTTCTCACTCTCGCTCACCTCTTACTTCCAGCCCATCAGCAACGTGCGAGCAAACATCTCCGTGCCCCGCTGTGGCAGCCTGTGCTTTGTCCCTGCAGTAAAGACCTCAAGTCTGTCCGTCCCCACAACCCTCTGTCTGTCTCCAACACACCCTCCCAGTCCCAGTTCACTGAGATGGCTGAAACAGGCTTCCGAAATTGTAGTTTAACATTTATTTGTTTACAGGTGTGTTGTCCACCTTCCCCTCTAGGACTAGAAGCTCCATGAGAGCAGAGACCTTGACCTTTGAAGTTAACAGCGCACCCCTAGTGCCTGCTCATAATGCACGTTCAATATGTGTTTGGTGAATGAATTCGTGAAAGAAAATTTGCTAATTCAGCAATTTCATAGTCTATTAAAATACTCATGTCTAGGCTCCAACCCCAGAGGCTCTAATTTATCTGAGATGAGGTCAGGTGTCAATATTTTTTTAATGGTCAATATTTTAAAATTTTTTATCATAGTAATATATACAAATTTACCATTTTAACCATTTTAAGTGTACAACTCAGTGGCATTAAGTCCACTCGCATTGCTGTGCTATTGTCACCACCATCCATCTCCAGGACTTTTTCATCAGCCACAGTTGAAACTCTGTCCCCATCAACCCCCCTCCGCCTCTCTTCGGTGGCACATCTAGCGCCTTTCATGCACCCTCAACACCCTGGCTCCTCCCTCCTTCAGTGGCATCGTCCTGGCCAAACCCCAACCTGGCTAAACCAGGCTCTTCGCCTGCCCCGTCTCTACAACCAGACAGCTGAATCTGGTTAAAATCATGCAACCAGGCTGAGTGGCCTCTTTTACATTTACAATCACAAATCCGAGTGGGACCTCAGCGCCACCCGCAAGGTCTCCTGAATCCACGTGACCCCCACAGGCCTAAAGTTCAGTTCCACACCTTCTAATCAATGCAAACCTCCCGCACGCCTTCCCCCTCCCACCTCAGGCGTGGGCCCCATTCTTTTAACTGAGAGAAACGAAGCCAGGACTATAGAAAGACTGCATCTGCCCCCACCCCCCGCCCACCGACCCACGCCTGTGCTCACATATGCCGCTGCTGGCTTGTCCATGAAAATGGGTGACCTGCAAGGACTTGGCTCCTCGGCTCCCTCCTCTCTGCTGTGTCCTAAAGTTTCCTTTCTAGTCAATAATTCCCTTCAGCCTACGCAGCATGCCCTAATAGGCCCCATATTTAAAAATCCCTTGCCTGGCCCTCCAAATCTCTCTTTGTTCTGCTCTACTTTATAGCAAAACTCCTACAAAGAGTTACCAGCACCTGCTGCCTGCCCTTCCCTACCTCCCATTCTCTCCCTTTTCCGCCAATTCTTCCATTTATCTCCACCCATCAGGCTCTTACCCCACCGTACTCTTGAGACTGTTTTTACCAATATCACCAACAGTCCCCATCTCTCCAGATTCAGCGGTGGTTCTGGCCTCAGCTTGTCCACTCTCTTCAGTGACACCGGGCACAGCTGACTATCCCTCCTTATGGGAACAATTTCCCATCCATAAAACGGGTTTGTCACACTATCTGCCATATAACTTGCGTCTAGGTAAATCTTAGTTTGTAAAAATAATTAAAAAAGCAAAAAGACATTAAAGACTCAAGTGAATTTTATAAATGGGAAATAAGGGACAAAAAAGGGAGAGTCTTTTATGTAGAAATGTTGTCTTTTTAAGTATAATCAAACCAATTATTAGAGAAACTTCCTAGTATTAAAATTGCTAATGCTCTTTTCTCGTGGGCGTAGGAACAGTGGGGAAATTTCCACCCTTTGGATATATCATTTGCATTTTAGCTCAGAGCCAAAATGGAATTGACTGTGCCTCCTTAATGCACAGAATGTGTTCTGATGAAAGAGAGATTGGGAAACCGAAACTGAAGGAAGAGAAGGGCCAGCCTCCTCTGAACTTGACTCTAGCATTGCTACAGAGACCTGTCAGGACCAGAGTCTGTTTGCTTACCTGGGCTTTTATTTTTATTTTTTATTTACACTGTGGTGCTGAGAGGTGCCACCCACCCAGACCCCGATCACACCGATGGGCTTTACTGGTATTTCTCAGCGGCAGGAAGCTTAAGATCCCAGGGGCGTACACCAGGGAGGGAGTCCCCAACTTCTCTCCTGCCCAGAGCAGTTCACAGTCTGATTCCTGTAACCTAGGACACATTGGGAAGGTCCCAGAATCCCCACGACTCAATTATTCAGTAAGCAGTGTCGCTCAAGGGTTGATCCAAAGGTGAGCAGCCCAAGAATTACCTGCAGCAGCTTGTTTTAAATGCATACTTCTGGGCCCTTCCCAGACCTAACGAGTTGAACATCTCTGGGACACTAGAGCTTGCATTTTAAACAGTTCCCCAGGTGACTCTCTTGTGTACTAAAATGTAAGAACTGCTGCTGCATTAGAGAAGAATTGTTGGCCCTTTTCTCCATTTTAAAAACTTCTGTTTGGTCGAAAGGCGCCTCCACTTGGTCCTACCTATTAGAATGCTAGCTATTCTTCAAAACAACTCAGACACCACCTCCTCCATGAAGCCTTCTGGGACTCCCTATTCCCAAGTTCTCTCTCTCCCCTGGAGTCCCTTAACACCAAGTGCTGGGGCTCCCAGGGCACTTGTCATGCCACATCACATTATTTGCAGTCAGGTTTTATCACCACTGTTAGTTTATAAACTTCTTAGGGACACCGACTTGTTAAAAATTCATTTTTCTACTTATCCACCATTGTCCCTGGTTCTAAACCTTGCACACAGGGCTCCATAAAAACTGGTTGAATAGATGAGTAACGTTTGATAAAACATCAGGGGAGGCTTCAGTGGAAGTGGCACTGGAACTGAGAGTTGGAGGACAGACAGGAGCCAGGTGGCGGCAGGGAAGTCAGGGAGAGGAGGCGTCCCAGCCCTGGAGCAGTTCGTACAAAAACTTGGAGGTGAGAGAATTGTGGAGTTGTTCAGGAAACTGCAGGTCATTCAGAAGAGTGGAGACAAGAGTTCAAAGGGACATGGGTGACCGCTCAGGTTGAGTTGTCAGCAGGGGCCAGCTACAGAGGGCCACATGGGGCATGCTAAGGCCTTTGAACCTTACTCGTGATCTTCTATTTTAATTTGTATTTTAGAAAGCCCCCTCTGGCTGCAATGTAGATGACTTGGGCGGGGCACAGTGATCCGTAGGCAGCCCCCCCAGGAAGGATGGTGTGGGCCTGATCAGGTGACGAAGATGGAGGCAGGAGGCAGAGGAAGGGAGGTCATGGGGCTTGGTGTCCCACTGGGAGGCTCAGCACCAGAGGCACCCTCGAAGCCTGAGAGGGGTATGTATGCAGTGTTGGGCCATAACTTGAGCAAAGAAAATTCTAAGATGAAAATTTCCAAGATTAGTTAAGCAGGTGGGAGTAGAATTTCAAATGACCAAGTTTAGGTTGTCGCTGGCTGTCTGGTTCTTTCCCACTGAAGAGAAGCTCAGAAATGTGGGCTCAGAGGGTGTGCCGGAGATGGTCCTGAGGCAGCTCCCGAGGGAGAGGGTCAGCAGTTAGGCTAGTTTCTCCTGGGCTTTCAAGGTTCGGTAAATGCCAGGACAATACCCAGTCCTCACCAGCAGGAGGCAGCACCGCAACCCACTGAAAGCAAAGCTAGAAACCCTTTTCCACCATTAAATATAACAAGTTAACCGCAAGCCCCAGCCAAAAAGAGAGACTCCTTGGTGATGAATTTGCACATGCAGGAGTAACTGATGTGGCAGTTTGTCACTAGCAAGTTTTGCTACAGTTACAACAGGTTTTCACACCAGGGCGACTTTTATTTCACAACTTGCTTCTTGCTCCAATTTCTTTTTGCTATTTAACATTAGCCACACACATATTCAAAATCCTACTGCCACTAGCGCGGGGTTTTGTTTTTCTGCACAAAATGATCTTGGGCAGCGTTCTCTCAAGATTCTAAATCTGTGTCTGCAGAAAATAATTTTTTTTTTAAATCAGAAAGACAATGTAACCGATGTTGAAGGGTGTGGGTTTTTCTGGTCACCCACAATTGTTTTCTTTCAACACAATTAGTATTTTTGCTTTTCAATGTTCCCCTTCCAAATCTGGTCCATATGCCCATATTTTTACATAGACATACCCAGAGCCTGTTTTATCAGTGCTGCATTTTGAAAGGAAGTGCATAATTTTTTTTCTCCTGTTCTCTTAGGCATCTAGTCTCTTCTGAGATCTCACCCACTTCCTTAACTTCAAATATCACATTGCACAGAGAGGCAGCTGTGTCTTTATCTCTCAGCAACCCCTATTATTTATTTATTTGTTCTTCCACCCATCCGTCCACTTATTCACTCCATTCACTCTGCTCCAGGCTGGGAATACAATTGTGAAAAGGTGTAGACCTGCCTGTTGTCTGGAGCTTGTAAAGCCCCGGGTGGGGGGGTGGAGGGAGTGGAGTCAATAATGCCGCAATGAGCCCGGCCGGGCGTGGCTCAGTGGTTAAGCATCGACCTAGGATCCAGGCGTTCGGGGTTCGATTCCTGGTCAGGGCACATGCCCGGGTTGCGGGCTGCAGCTGATCAATGACTCTCTCATCATTGATGCTTCTCTCTCTCTCTCCCTCTCCTTTCCTCTCTCTGAAATCAATAAAGATATATTTAAAAATATATAAAATTAAAAAAATAAAAAATAAAAAACTAATGCTGCAATGAGATTGGAGGTACAGTGGGAATTTGGGGGAAGGAACCCTAAAACTGACTTGGGGGCCTAAAGAAGGGGACAAAGGCCAACTGAGCAGAGGAAACTGCTTGTGCAAAGATATGGACACTCATGAGGTGGTGGCCCCTTCCGGAAACCATAGTGGTTTAGTTTGGTGGGGAGCGTGCGCTGGCTGGAGACTTGAGAGGGTAGGGCTGGCAGGCAGAGGCCCAGATCCATCCATAAGGGTCTTGCAAAGGACTAGAGACATTATCTTGTTAATGACAACTCTCTCCCGGAACACTCTTCCTCCCGGCCTAACCAGGGTCTCAGCTTAAACCTCCCTCCTCAGTCTTCCCTGATCCTGGACTAGGTCAGGTCCCCTGCCCTGTGCTCCCAAAGCTGCCAGTACTAGGAGTGTCATATTCTCCGAGGTGTGTCTTCCCCTTTAGGCTGCAAGCTCTGTGGCAGGTTATCCTGCTGTCTGGGGAGTAGATGCTCAGTTAGTGTTTGGAGGGGACAGATGGAAGGATTGAGCTTTTCGACAGCCCACTGAATATTTCTGCCTGCGCGTCTCCTGGAACTATGGATGAACTCTACATTTCCAAAAGGGGGCATCATCACCTCCTCACCTGCCCCTTCCCTGTAAACCCCTCCCCCCCCCCCCCAGCTACTCCTCTTGACTGACAGCCTTCTTGTTCTCTCCGCTCAAAACCAAGATCCACAACCTTTCCCTCACTTCCCCCTCCTCTCTGCTCAGCAGCTAAGTTCTTCCCCTTTTTTTTTTTTTCTGGCCACCATTCTAGAACATAATATCAGAGTGGGGGGAAAATATATGGGTTTTAGAACAAGAAAGTCATAGGTTTAAATCTTGGGTCTATTATATTTGGGTTCCCCTGAGTAAATTACTAACTTCTCTAAGCCTCAGTTTCTGAGTCTGTAAAACGGGGAAGTGATGTATCCTGTAGAAACACTGTGACTTTAGTACACATCGGGCAGTAAGTAAAAGGTCCTCTTGTTATTTCAACCTCATATCAGACATCTCCTGTTCAAAAACCCCTCAGAGGTCGCTTATCACTTGCCAATGAAACCCTAAGCCATACATCTTGGCCTCGTATGTAGTTCAATGGCATTGTTTCTGCCTTGCAGTCTAGGCAACTCTCCTCCAGATTACAAACTGCTGAAAGCAGAGGCTTTGTGAGGCCCATCTCTTCCCCTGCATAGCTCCTTGCATGTAGTTGTCTCTCAATACTCTCTTAGGGAAAGAAAAAATTCATTTTCCTTATTTCAATGGGCTTTTTTTCTTCCCTCTCTCTAGCATCAGATGTTTGGTTATTTTCACTTCGGCGCTATTTTGTTGGCTTCCGGAGAGCATATTACCATTAGATGCGTGCTGTTCTCTCCTTTAATTGGAAAGCGCTTTGGAACTGAAAAATAAGAGGTACTTCTCCAAGCACCATCATCTGCCCCCCCTCCCCTCCACACCCCCCCAACTCACCCCGCCCAGTCCAGGAATCTAACTACTTAGCATTACCCGGAACACACTCCCTCGCACCTCCGTTCCTTCCTACGGGAGCGCTGTTCCCGCGCCTGGAACGCCCTATCCCCGCCTCTCCGCCTAGCGAACTCCTACTCACCCTGCAAGACTCAGCTCAGCCATCACCGCATCTGAGACGGGCCGAGCAGCGCCCCCCGCCCCACCCCTCTAGCTTCCTCAGCAACTCCCCAAATAATTCTAACAATACTTGTGGCATTCTTGACTTCCCCTCCACTCCTACAGACTGTGAATTCCTCGGGGGCCAGGGTTTCTGTTAGTCCTTGCGCCTGCCAGATACCTAGCACCGTGCTTAGTACGCATTAGGCCCTTGACTCAATCAATGAACAAACGGATTTGTGGATTCATCGTAACGCTGCAGAGTTTGGACCAGATCCTCAACTATTTCAAGGCCTGGCCCTCGATTTGGGGTGCTTCATGCTTGAAGGAGATGCTCCCCGGACCCCCCAGCTGCCTTGGTTTGGTGGCAGGGGAAGGGAAGTGGTTCGGGTGTGCAGAAGACTTCCTCCTTCGGAGTTGCGCCGCAATTCACCGGCTCTGGCACCGAGCGGGTTACTGCGGCTCGGGGGCGGAGCCGCGCGGGTGCCACCTGCTGCGGGGCGGCCTGGCGCACGCGCCCTGGCCTCTAGGAGGTCTACCTGCGGCGGCGGGGCGGCGGAGGGGCGCCTGCGCTCTGGGCCTTTTCCGCTGCGGGAAGTCTCGCGGGGGCGGGGCGGGGCGGGGAAGTTCTCGCGCGACCCGGACGAGGAGCGGAAGCGGGGCGGCTGTGCTGCTTCAGCGACCGGGCGGCGGCGGCTGTGGCGGCGACCAGGGAGGTTGTGGTGGTGACAGCGGCGGAAATAGGCGCTGCCCTGCCGGAGCAGCTGCGGGGTCGGCGGCCACTCGCACCGCTGTGGAGGGGCCGGCCGGGTGCGGAGCGGAGCAGCTGCGCCACGGTGAGTGGGGCCGACGGCGGCGCTGCCCCGGTGCCTCTTCCCACCCCGCTCCGTAGCGGGAGTCGGCCTGCAGGGACCCGGCCCAGCCTACCGAGGCCCCCGGGCCTGGGGGTCGGGGCGGCCAGGCCCAGGGCGGGAGCGGAGCCCCCGGGGCTCCGGGCTCCACGTTTCCTCTTTTGGGGCGCTTCCTTCCTGGGGACTGTCCTTTCCCGGCCCTTGGCTCGGGACGGAGCCCCGGACCCTGGAGCAAAAGGCGGGAGGCTCCTAATTAAATTTCACGCCTTCTTCAGGAGGGTTTGCGCAGAAGGAGCCTGGGAGAAGCTCGAGAGCACGGGCTACTCATTCCGTGAGTCAGTCTGACTTGGCCCGGAGGCGGGGGATTCGCTGCGGGCTGTAAATGTGGTGATGGATGCCCCCTCGACCTGCGCGGTCACCACGTCACCATCTCCTGGCGTCTTTGGGCCGAATGTCGGGAGGGAGCCCACCAACCCCATTAATACCGTGAGTTTGAATGTTTGCTGCCAGAGCCAGTCGAGATGCCTTTACTTCTGTGCGCCGCCGCACCCCCCCCGCCCCCGCCGCTTTGTGAACTACAATCTGAAAAATATTTGTCAAGAAAAATAAGCAGCAGTGGTTGAGTGGTTGGAATGCTCCGAGGAAAGGTTTCAGAAGTGCGCGAGGAGAGGGTGTTTTTCATTGGTAACGCTCTCCATATATGATTCTAAGCCGGATGAGCTACAGCTTGTTGGGGGAGTTGTTCCAGGCCGGCTTCAGAGGCTGTGAAAGTACAATTTGCAGACGAGCTGAACCGAGTGCTCTCGAGGTCTCTCGGTCCCGTCGACTCTCAGAAAAGAGCTGCGAAGACACACGAGAGAAATGAGCATCAGTCTCCTTGGCTGTCCTGTCCCTTTTTCACTTTGTACTTCTCCCGTTGTTGCCTTTCCTTTCTGTCTACTTCTCTCTGTTCTTCTCTCTGCGGGCACTAAATGCTTACTCGTGTGATGCAAGTCACTTGCTCCCCCTCCCCCCACCTTTTTTCTAACCTACTTCCCCTTCTTTTTTACTGTCCCCCCTCTGGCCTACTTTTTCGAGGTTTCTGCCCCTTGCTCAGTTCGTCTTCTCCCTCCTGTACGGGTTCCGTGTTCTCTGCGGAGGAGATACCCTCGCGCTTGCTTCTATCCTTCGCTTTGAAGCGTCCTCTGTGTTCCTTCCGTCAGCCAGAAGGGTTGCTAGAGAGCCGTGCGGGACGCGAGTTCTCCCCCTGGGAGCTGGGAGGCTCGCAGGATTGAGTTCATCCCTGAGCAGTCAATACTGCCAGTAGGTCACGAGCACAGCTTGCTTGTCTCGCTTGAGTTTTAGTTGTTTTCTTCATTTTCAGGTCATGCTTTTTGTAAAAGCTGCTTACGCTCTGCTCCCCGTGTCTATTGCGTTAGTAAGGAAGATCCGGCCGGTCTGGGGCTGTATGACCTCTCTGGCTTTTAGTGGGGGTAGTTGAGGTAGAAAAGGAAAACCAACCATAGACCTACCTGCATTGCCGTAGAATCAAGATAACGTGAAACATTTAAGGGAATAGAATTTATTTAGAACTTTGATCAGTCAGAGCTTGCCCATTGTAATAGTACTAATTTTTTTTTAAACCAGGCGTTTAAAATTTTTAAATTTATTTTAAAATTATAGTTGACGCACAGTGTTATATTAGTTTCACGTGTACTTTACCAGACTTTTAAAAATCCGGCTTCTTTTCCCACATGTGTTAGAATCAACCTTTTTTGTTAATGTTGGATTTTTTAAATTTTTTTTTGACAGAAAGAAAAAACTTTGTTCTGCTCCCCTTTCCCTTGTTTAAAATTTTCTGAATTCCAAAATAAAAAGAAGTTAATGCTTTTAATAGGCTTTCTTTGATACTAAAAGCAAGCATTTAAATGCTTGAGGCTGTTCGCTTCCTCAGCAAGTGTATTCAGATGTGAGGGATTACTGGGTTTTAAGTACTACTGGTTGGTG
Source organism: Miniopterus schreibersii (assembly GCF_964146895.1). Taxonomy (NCBI): domain Eukaryota; kingdom Metazoa; phylum Chordata; class Mammalia; order Chiroptera; family Miniopteridae; genus Miniopterus; species Miniopterus schreibersii. The sequence goes on from NC_138116.1 coordinate 3,631,388, forward strand.
GTACTTAGAGATTTTTCTCAGCAATTCCTGTTACTGTGTTGCATGTTGTGCAGCAGCAGTTCTAATTGTTACCTATAGCAGAAGAGTAATAGATTTTGGAGAAATGCTGTCATACAGAATAGAGACCCATCATGCTCTCCTGAGAGAAATTAGTAGTTACTTGCTTAATTCAATACTTTCTGGCACTATTGAATGACCATTGAGAGTCTTTGGTTTTGTCAAAGTTGACTTTTTCCCAGTTGTGCCAAGTGAATATGCATGATTTTTACTTTATGCAAAGACATTGTAGTGCATTATCTGGAACTCGGAGTTTAAAATCTGGTTAAGGCACCCTTATAGTAGTACAGCAGTGATTCTTAAAATGTAGCAGGCATGAGAGTTACCTGTGAGTCTTATATAAAATTAGGTTCTGGTCCTAAGGCCACTACATTGCAGAACTCCAGAAGGCACCCCATAGTGAATCAGTTTCTGATGCAGCTGGTCCGAGGACCAAAACTGTTGTTACAGAGTACGGCCGTAAAATAATTAGACTGGAATGTGGCTTTAAATTACTCAACTTTTTAATTATACTTTTCTGTGTCTACAGAATAAATATTTAAAGCCTAATAGAATAAGTGACTATAGATGTGATTAGTTTTTATATGTATAAATATTTGAGCTTTGTTAGGACTGTGATGTGGAGCAATTTAATTTTAAAGTTTTTACTTAATAGGACTGTTAATTTGCCTATCAGAGAGTCTGTATGTAGATAGAAGTTCTAGATTTACTGTGAAAACGTGGACTGATATTTCAAAAGGGACTGGTGATGCTAGTTAACACCTCTTAGCGCTTTATGCCAGAGACTCTGCTACAGCCTTTGCTGTATCTTTTAGTAATCAAAATGGCCTTATGAGGTAGATGCTGTTATTTCCATTTTCCAGCTGAGGATACTTGCCTTCTTAAAATTCACTGCTTGGGATGGGCTGCGGAGGTGTGTGCTGGAAACAGTTTAGACATACTCTCATTAGGCTTCAGTGCTGAGTGTACTCCCAACCCATTTTCTTGGGAAATGAACAGCAACATCTCTATTGAAATGATTATACATTGTGTTCATTCTCAGATTTCTTCCTTTTAGTAATTAGTGTTGTGTATCTGATAGAATTTCTTTCTGTCTTTAATACAACACACCCTTTAGAATTCCTTTGGCCTGTGTGCTCTTTTCTGTGGATAGCCAGCCTACTAAGCTAACATCTTCAGGTTTTCTTCATGAGACTCTCTTTGGCACAGAAGTATTGGTTATATTTGGGTTTCATGTCTATCAAACTGTATCTCATAAAGCAGTAGTCACTTAAAACATGATTTTCATGTGTTAGTCTGTTTAAACTTTTTCTAGGAAATCTGTGCTAGATGAGTTGAGTAACAGCAGAAAAACAAGTGTTGAAAACTGTCTTGGTTTTTATGCTGTGGCTGCTCAGTTACACTGCAGCTGTCTGAAATCCTGAATAACAGGCGTTTATACTCTGTTACTACATAGTACCTCGACAGTGACAGTGCTCTGGGTTTCTGTCTGAAACTCCCCTTTTTTTAGATCTGTCCAGTTACTATTCAAGTTCCTATCATTGATACATAGTCCTAACACTTAGACCTGGAGACCCATTAAAGTAAGTGGTCAGGTCTGTGGAAAATACTGATAGGCATGTAGCAGAGATTTTGGAGCATGTGAACAGTTAAAAGTAGCAAAAAAGGAAAGGCAGTTATTAATGCTGGAAAAAATGGAAGGATTGTCCTAGAAAGGAAGGTTGGTTGTAATACGTTGTTTAAATCACCCATGAACAATGTTTCATGTTGTAATATTACTGCTTAAACCAGAATATGTGATATTACTGAGATACTGGGCAAGGGGAAGTTGGCAGGGTGGAACAGGTAGGGCCTCATCTTTCAGGTGACAGATGATGGCTGGAATAAACTAGGAACAACAGAAGCACGTTATTTAGAAATATTTAAGTGAATACAAGGAGAAAGCTAAAAACAATTGAGAGTGATTGCTTGTGGGTGTTGGGGTAGGGAGCTCCTCTTTTTCATAAAGTTTTTAATATTCTGGCTTCTTAAGTTATATACATGAATTATTTGATAAATAAACTACAGAGGGTATAAGTAAAGGGTTTTTGAGGACATGCAGAAATAAATACTGAGACTAATCTTTGTATTTTTTTATATTTGATAGAATGCTTTCTTTACTTTCCTCTCTTTGGGCCGGCGCCACATAGGATATCCTATGTCTGGCCTGATAGAATAAAGGTTGGTTTGGTTTATGAGTTTACCTGCAGTAGAATATTTGGCTTTTAGAATTTGACTGAAGGACTTTTTATTACCAGGTGATTTCTTTTCCCCTTGGTAATACTCATTTCCTTCTAATCTTAACATTCCCCTCTGGTTTACTGCTTAGTCCCTTTGCAGCTATGCTTGATTAATGCCCCACTTGTTAACTTTAGAACAAAAGGATAAGAACCACTTGTGCCCTTCAAAGGAGTTCTCCGCTAGGTGGTTATTATCCCAGAAGAGTGTCACTATAAATAATCTGTCCCCGTTCTGCCAGTGTTCATGGTGTGTGCTGCTTTTATTTAGCCCGTATGAAAACAGTGATGGACGAAACAAGGATGGGGCTTTATTTTCCTTCAGTTCTGCCGAGGCCTAGGCTGTATCCCACATTCAGGGTGGGAGACTCTGCTATGGCAGTGATTGTCCGTGGTGCCCACAGTTCCCCATCACCTGGGATACGACCAGAGGGTTGTTACAGACTCTTCACCTGCACAATGCAGTTTGCATCAGTTTAGTTAATACTCCTCTGGCTCCGAGCAAAGCAGCTGTTCTCAGGTAACAGAGACTTCTGTTCGACTTTCTGGCACCATCTCCCTGCACTTTCTTTCCCCAGACACAATATCTGGCAGCTCATTCTGTAAAAGGGATTCCTTTCAAGTGTAGATTAGGTCATCAGCTTTGCTCCTTAGGCTAGTTAGAAATAACGTGGAGGCTGCTTCTGGAATACTGAACTTTGGATATCTATTTCAAGGGCTGTTGGGAACCCCAAAGTCTTGGGAATCTTCAGGGAAGAGGGGGCCTTATTTCAAGAGCAGCAAAAGATCCACCAGCAAAAGGCTGAACTGGACCTCCTTCTCTGGTGTCCTGTGCCCAGAGTAGTAAATTGAATAAAAAAGTAGATCTTGTGTTCACTTTGTGCCGCTTTCCTTGGAGCAGACTAAGGTTTAGTTTCTGAGAACAGTTAGAAGCAGCCCAGGACCAAAGCCTGCATTGCTTGCTTTTGACTGTGGGTAGGGAACCCAGCATTTTCAGAAAAGCAGTAAAGGTTAGCAGAGGGAAAGGAGGGAGATAGGCCTCTTTAACTGAGGAGAGGAGAGTGCCATCTCCACGGGGAGGTCTTCTTTCAGTGGGCTGCATTTCGTTCTGGAGAAGAGCATAAGGGGTGAGGGAGGAAAGGTGGAGACCGAACAGGACTCCAGCCGGTTCCTGCACACCAAGCGGGAAGGAAGAGGAAGTGTGTTCTGGAATAGCTCGAGCAGCTGCCACCATTGGCCGGCGGGGCTGTCAGTCGCCTGGGCCTGAGGCTGAAAAAAGGAAGGAGATCTGGGTTCTTGCTTGGAAGGGAGGGAGGAGGGTTGAGCCAGCCGAGCCAGGGGGCGTGGGGGCTGGGACAGCAGGCCGATTGGCAGGGCGGGGCTGCCTTCGATCCTAGCCACTTCTCTCAATCATCCGTCTTCTGATTCAGGGTGGCATTGTGTGTCCCGGAGTGCAGGAGCCAGTCCCAGAAGAGAGGCGAGGCTGAGCCCAGAGCGCTGGGTTGCTTCAGCAGGGAAGTCTCCCTTCCCCCTGCTTCGGGCTGCTGAGCACTGAGCAGCGCTCAGAATGGAAGCCATCGCCAAATATGACTTCAAAGCCACTGCAGACGACGAGCTGAGCTTCAAAAGAGGGGACATCCTCAAGGTAAGTGTTGCTTCCAAGCAAATGCTGAGATGGCCTCTCCTTGTACTCTCCTACCTTCTTTGGCCTGATAACGCACAAAGAAGCTGTGCTCCTTTTTTCATTGCCCACTTTTAACATTTACCATCGTGTGAGATGTGGATAGCTGAGATGGACGCTGAGTAGAATATTAAATATGACTTAAGAGGGTGGTGTGTGTGATGTATGGTCTTTAACTGCCTTTGTGTGAATGCCTCGAGTATTTCTTTTTGCTTGTTGATGTTGGTACTATTTCAAGTAAAGTCAAAGCAATACGACTGTCGTAAGGAAGTAGGTCGATTTACCTTGGAGAGTTTTATTAAAAAATTAGAGGATGTTTTGAAAGACCTAAACTTGAAGTATTTATGTAAAAGCACTCAGTCTTGTTTTATAGTCAAGAGATTTTTGCCTTCTGGAATGTGATCCTAGTTGGTTAGAAATTAATTTTCCTTAGTTTAGAGAGGTAGTTAGAAATACATGCCAAAACTCATTAAAGAACTCAGTGTATTTCTATTCTTTTTGAAAATTAATGGAGTTCTAAATAATAAGGTTCAGTTTGCTGTTGTGCAAGTCAGATTTTGATATTCTTAGAAGAAACTTGAGGAGCAGTTACCCCATATTAAACTCTAATTGCACAAAAGAAACCTGCTGACAGTTTAGAAAAAAAATAAGCTTCTTTCTAGTTTGCAGCTAATTTTGAGCCCCACTATTTACAGGAGGATTCACTTTCCACCTGGCACATGTTAATTATGTTGTTTACCTAGTTGACTCGAGCAGCTTGCCCTTTTGGATATATAATTTATTTTTTACAAGGGTGGGTGTTATCTAATAGTGTCAACTCTAAGTGAGGAAAACTTGAATTTTAGTGTTTGCATACTCACCATGTCTCAGGTTTTGACATTTTTTCTCTGAGCCTTAGTCTGATTGCTGGAATTTGCTACCGTTTGTTGAGTATCCCTGAATGAAATGAGAATTTTATAAAGAGGAAGAAAGTGGAAATGTAGAAATATGGTCCTTTTTAAAAGGACTAGTTCTTTTGTTTGTTTCTTTAAGTTATGGAGAGTTACTGTTTTGTTCTCATTGCCAGAGGCATAGAGTTCTCTGAAGTTACTGCACAGTAGTTTAATGTTGGGTGTGTAGGTTGTACTTCAGAAAAGGAGATCTTGAAGAGCTCTTTAAGGAGAAGGAAGCTCTGAGGTCTATTTAGAGGTGTTATTGTGATGCCAGGCTTTTTGAGGATATTCTCAAAGTCAGCACCAAATTGCCAGAAAGCAAACAGACCAGCTATATAGGTTTTAGAGTGACATATGTCTTCTGGTTCTGTTTTCTTAGAGAGCTAGAAACCAGAGCAATTGTAACTTAGACTGCTAAATTACTCTATCATTGGTGTACAGAGGAGGTACTTTGATGTTTTCATAGGTGATTACTATTTTCAGCAGGTAACCCACTAGTGATATCATAAGATTGGCTACTTAAGTACTCACATTTGTAGCCTGTACGAAAACGCTTTGGAGCCACGTTTTGGGTTTTTATTAAATCCAAACTGATTTTTCTATTACGCTTACCCAAGAAACTTGAACAAAACCTGCTGGTTCATTTTTTTCTCTTAAGTTTATCCCATTGCATATTTAGTACTAAAGCAACAAAGTAAAACAAAGTGAGGGATTTGAGAATAATTTTAAAGAATTTTTAGACAAGAACTTCTCATGTTTACTAGCACCGAAGTTTTTCCTAGACCGTGAACATTTTATAAGTTCTCCAACTTAAATTGGTAACCTCTTGAACAAGTATAAAACCCTTCTCTCTCCACCCTATAATTAGAGAAGGTGATACTGTTTAACATTCCTCCAGAAAATATCATGATGGGAGAGAAAGGTAATCAGTGTGCTCCCATTTACTCTCAGATTTTCTCTGGGGAGAGAAAAGTACGTATATTTGGTTCTTTCCAATTTGGTAGATAACTGGCATATGAAGTCATAATGCCATTATTGCTTTTGAATGGTGGCCATTAGCTGTTTGTTAGTAATCTTGTGGCTTTACTCCAAAAAAAAAAAAAAGATGATACAGTAGTTGCCCTTTGTCTCCTAATTCTGTGAAACAGCTGAGTGTGAAGAGGAGGGCCGTGAGGGACATGGCTTTGTGTTAAGAGCTGTTAGTAAAAAAACAAAAACAAAGGCAGTGTTTTCTTCGATTATTCAGGGAGTAACTGGCTTCATTTGAGTGGCTCTGATTTGATTTGATAACTCTTAGGATCTTAGTTGTGAGCCACAACCTGTTTAGAAGTGGCTAAAATAGCACTGACTAGTTTAACTTGATTCAAATAGGGGTATAGTTGCCTCTCTTGACAAAGGAGGCATCTGCATGTTGGTGTGAATACCTTTTGTTTGGGTATAATGAAATAGAAAGGGGCTTACTGTCTGCTTCTGACTAGACTTTGGAAGGATTACATCCTTTTATGTCTTGGAGTTCCTAGTTAACTTTTGGTTAATGTTGACTCCTGTCATCCAGCAGACCACTTCCTTACTTTCCATCTACACACTGACTTGATCTGCCTTGAGAAAACTAAATACATTTTACTGGAAGCCTAAAATAGAACTGAATGCTTCAATATATCTGTCTTTGTTACTTTCCCTCTTATGAAAGCTTGTGTTTTTCTTGAGGAGGGCACTGGGGCATAGAAATGGGAGGAATTGCTCTTTTGTTGCAGGTTTCAGGCCTTGCATGGCTGAGCTAAACCTAAATTTCCCCACCATTGTGGGGCGGGCTTGACACAGTCCCAGGAGTTCTCCGCTGACAGGGCCTTTGAATATGAGAGCACATAAACGTCTGAGCTCACCTAAAAGCTGCACCTGCCACTTAGAGGCTTATGTACACACACTTTAAACAGTGCTGCATAGGAATTAAGAACATTTTGAGCTCTCAAACCTGTGCTCATTCCATTCTAGAGTCAGCTTCTTGTTTTCCTTCAAGGCATACCTTTGACTCTAGAAGAGAGCCATCAGTGGACCATCTAAGTGTCTTCTACTCTGTCCCGCCCTAACTACCTATACTGGCTTCACAAGCTGCCTTAGAACTAGGTCTTGGTTCACACTCAGATCTTTGAAGTCGTCTCTATCTCAGCACTGATGTCCCTGTTTCACTGTCTCCTTTACTGAGCATCTCCTTGAGTCACATCCTGGGATAACTTGCTTTGAGAGTTGGGGAAGAAATAGATGTACTTTCTCCCTTCAGGTACTCTAAAATCAAATAAGAGAAGTGAGATTAATATCTGAAACAGCACATGGCAGTATGTAAAGTTAGAGGATTTTTAGAACAGGAAAACACCTTGTACAATCTATTAATTTAGACTTATTATTTTACAGATGAGGAAACGGTGGCCCAGATCACAAACTTAGTACTTCATAGTGCACTGGTGTTTAATGGGTTGCTGAAGTTGTGTTATACCCTGCAACTGCCAGAGGAATTGGGAAGGGAAGAGATGGGTAAGAGCTGAAGCCAGAGAAAACTGTGAGGAGGAAGAGTCACTTGACCTGGACCCTGGGGGATGAATAGGGTGGGGCTCGGTGAGAACAGCGGGGTGGGGTGGGGGGTATACTTGTGTTTGAGAGAGGAATGCTGGAATAAGGCTGTAGACCATGATGGACACAGTAGAAAATAAGGTAGAATTAGAGTCAGATAAGAAAAACTCAGGAGTTCTATTTTGTCTGTAAGAAGCCTCTGAAGGTTTTTAGTTGCTGACGAAAGAAAAGTGTTCTGTGTGTATAATGGGTATCGGGGAGGTAAGCCTGGGGTCCCAGTCTGGAAGGTTGCAGTACCAGGTTGTGAGAGATGAGTGCCTGCATAGGTGTTCCTGCTGTCTGGGGCCTTTGAGTAAGCCACCTGTGTAACAGAAAAGAGTGCCCATTGAGGATGCTTCTGAGAAATAGGGTTTGATTGGTTCCAGTTTCACAACAGCTGGATTTTGGTACACAAGTCCATTTCAGGTGTTTGAATTTACCAAACTTAAAAAAATAAGAGGTTGGGCTGTTTCTTTTTTCTTCACTATTTTTTAAGTCCTGGTATCCGTATGCTTTTATAGAAGCATTTCTTTGTTGATAAGAATTCTTACCAATCTTATTGACTAAGCCCAGAATGTTGTATTTACTCTTTTGAGAATGAGTTCTCTTATAGCAGGTAATTTGTTTGCCTTTCATTCTATTCATTTATCCCCCCGTCATCTGGATGGACTATTTCCAAATAGGTGCTAAGAATGAATGAACTTTCTGTTCCCATACAAGACTTCTTTTGGGAGGATGGCTAAAGACCAGTCATCCCTGTTTGGAGAAAGAAGTGAGGAAATGCAATGTTCCTTTGGGGTCTTTCAAGTTTCACCTCTGTGAGCCATAGTAGCTGAAGTCATTATTGAACAGCTACCATTTATGGAGCATTTCCTATATGCCATGAAGTTACACGTTATTTCTAATTTGGGGCACTAGAAGGTTGGTGTTATTAGTCCCATCTTATGACTGCAGAAACAGGCTCAGAAATCAAGTAACTTGCTCTGGTTCACACATCTGTTAAGTGGCAGAGTTGGGGTTTGAGCTCAGGTCTGGCTGCGATTCTCCCTCTAGAGTGTGGTAATGCCCCTCTTAACTGTCATGAGTAAACCGGAAATGTAAGGTATCTGCAGCCCTGCTTTGCTCACTTTCCAGGCAATGGCAACAGCTTCTACTGAGTGACTTATCAGACATCCTATCTAAAAGTAAGTTGACTTCAGTGGTGAAAGAAATGAAAAAATAAAAGATGGTAAAGATTGACCCTTACCCTCTGTTGGCCAGGGTAGAGAAATGGGTATTGTCACCTCCTTCCAGTGGAGATTTGCACCAATAAAATCTTTCTGAATGGTGGCTTGGTGATATGTATCAGAACATAAAATGACCCGGCAATTCCACTTTTAAGAATTCTAAAAAAAAAATTCTTAAGTTTAAAAAAATGTAGACATAAGGATGTTTATTTCTACCATTGGTGGAAGGAAATGCATACCTTTTGAAATGTCTCAACAATCAGACACCTTGGATAAGTTTTTGATTGTCTCTAACCTTGGAAAAGGCATCTTCAAAACTGAAAATGCCACTTGGAGCAACAGACAAGGAAAAGGGGGGAGAAGAATGTAGCCAATCTGCTTCTGTCTCTGGCTAGACAGCCAGGAACGTGAGGGCTGAATATGAATTCCTTATCCCTAATGGCAAGGCTAATTCACGTTTACATGGTGCTTTAGCGCTTCCAGGTGCTTTCACCTCATGTTTTGGGGTTTTTCCTCCTGAGAAATGTACTTCTTATCACAATTATTACATTGGCTTTCTGGTATGAGTCCTAAATGAATTAGGTGTGAATAAGTTGGTTTCCACATATTATAAAGTACATGCTGTACACCTGAAACTACTATAATATCTAATGTAAACTGTAATTGAAAAATTAAATTAAATTAAAAAGTTAAGGGCAATAGTGTGCTCAGAGTCCCTAACTAAGTAGTTAATAAAAGTGATTTCCTTCCTCTTGATGTTCCAGATCTGCAGAGTTAAGGACCTTAAGTGTGGGCTTTTCTGCTTTTCCTAGCCATCCCTCACTCTGTTTCCTGAGGGGAGACTCTGCCCCTGGTGCCCTTGTGGGGTTGGAAGTCTTTAAGTCAGCTCTTAATCTTTGCTTTTGTTCAGGGTATTAAGTGAAATAAGTCAGTCAGAGAAAAACAAATACCATATAATTTCACTTATATGTGGAATCTAATGAACAAAATAAACAAGCGAAATAAAAGCATATAGACGCGAGAACAGACTGACAGCTGTCAGAGCAGAGTGGGGCTGGAGGGCAGGGTGAAATAGGTGAAGGGATTAAGCAAAGAAAAACACCTCATAGACACAGATAACACTATGGTGATTATCAGAGGTAAGGGGGGATGTGGGGGGCAGAATTGTACACTTGAAATCTATATAATTTCATTGACCAATGTAACCCCAATAAGTTCAATAAAAAAATACTTATGGGTAGAAAAGAAATTTCTTCAATTAAATGATAAAATATGATCTTTTGTAAGATGCATTTCATAGCTGTTAAAATGTGTAAAAAAGAGCATTTTCCAATCTATGGAATAACCATACTGGGGGGAAAAACTCCTAAGTAGCCAATCGTTAGGAGGCTACATAAACAGATTATGGTATTTTAAAGTGAAATAAATCTGTAGTGATGTAAATCTGTATCAACACAGAATAATATCTACACTTGTACAGAGAAGTGTTAAATGGACCCTCTTAAAAAGTAGCCATGTAACTAGTATATAGAGTGCTTTAGTATGTCCTTATACTAAGCTAAGTATTTTACTTGCGTTCCCTTTTAGTCCTCACAATAATCTTATAATGCAATTTGGACCTTCTAACTGTAGGCTTCACAGAGAACAAGAAAGGAGTATATCTTTTCAGTGAGGATATTGATCATTTGTTGCATGTCTTCTTTGCGTCATTATTTTCATAGATATGTATGGTTTGAAACGGATTGCTAGGGGGAAAGAATATATTTATAGCATTCTATTAGCAATATTTCCATTTTACTTTACGTTTAAAATTACTTCAACATATGTTAGTAGGGAAAAAAATAGGAAACTCAGAATCCTGCATTAACCTTTCACTCCAGTATTTTTGCTATTTCAGATCTCATCTAGGCTTTATTATTATTTTTATAATGCTGTAATTGTAGTGGACTTAAAATACAACATATGTTACCATTTTCCATATTAGTTTTACTAATTATTTTTAATAGTTTAATATTTTAAAATATTTTTAAAGTTAATGATCTATAATTGACTTAACCAGTTCTCTGTTGCTCGATATTTAGCTTGTTGCTATTGATGATTTAGTTCGTAATCTCAAAGGAGGCTCTTAATGCATGTTGCTCTGCTGTCCAAGAGGACTGAGCAGATTACCTGCTTGAGATCAAGTTAAATGAGGATGGCCCATAAACCATAGCGAGAATACACAGTAATAGCACAGCTAGTATTTGCTTCATTCTCTAACCTCCTTTAGCACTGAGTATTCTTTTACAGTTTGGCTGTGTTTTATAGGACCACGAAACCTAATTTGAACCGATTAAACCTCTTTACTCAGCATCTAAGGTCCTTGACAACAGTACATGTTTTTTTCTGAGGCACGTTTTATTTTGTGCTATTCCTTCAGGTGATTAATTTGCTTATATAGCTGTGTCAGGTTAAGTTAATAGTAATTTTGATAGCTGGGAAATTGGGTGTGTATTCATAGATGTAGAATTCAGTTTTACCTCTTTGGCTAAATGAATCCCTTTTAGAGGGAGATCATCCTAACTCATGTTTGGAAAAAGATGGGAAGACAGACAAACCGGGTTTTATTTAGTTGATGCTGCAAATGTTTAGCTTTAGAGCCAAGAGGTCTGGTGAGAGCTTTTGAGAAAAAGGTAGAGCGACTTACTGAAACATCCTCACCTGACATGTACTGCAGAAATAAAGAAAACTGTCACGTTGGTGACGGTTTTCTCTGGATATTGGGATTATGGTGAACTTACACTTTCTACAGCATGCATTTCTGTCACTGGTGTTTTTACAAGCATATATTAATTTTGTAATCAGAAAAGTGAAAAAAACAAAAACACTACAGTAGTTTTCCAGATGCCAGTTTATAAGTGAACAAACATCTTAAGTCCTATTTTGCTTTCTTACAAGGAAAAAAAATATCACTGTGTATAGTTGCATGGAGCAAATTTGTTTTATGTTGAAACTCTTGGTGCAGGAGGCACCAGCGTCCTCCACATCGTCTAGGGCTATTACATAGGCTTTAAGTAGAATATATAATATATGACAATAAATTAGAAACATGCTCAAACCCTTTCCTTATGAACAAACAGATTAGCCCTAAAACTTGTCAAGGTGCCCAGACATCTAGTCATATTTAGCTTCTCTTTCTCCTACACTAGATATGAAAGTAATGTTATATGCTTTCTTATGTATTTTTTTTTAATATGTCTTTATTTATTTTAGAGTGAGAGGGAGGGGGGGAGAGAGAGGGAGAGAGAGAGAGACATCAGTTGGTTGTCTCCTATACGGTCCGACCAGGGACCAAGCCTGCAACCTGGGCCTGTGCCCTGACTGGAGATTGAACCAGTGACCGTTTGGTGCACGGGATGACGCTCAGCCAACTGAGCCACACTGGCCAGGGCTGTATTTAATTTTGATTGAGGTCAGTTTCCAAACTGGATTAAAATTACTAATGTGACCAAATAGTAGTTTTTCGGAGGTTTAATTATCCGTTTCTCCATCCTTGTCTTTGTCCATATTTAGCTCTAGTCAAGCTTACATTCTATTATTTATCAACTTCTATAAAATGTTTGGCTTTGAAAAGTAAGATTAAGAGGCAGAATAAAGATTTGAAGTTATTAGTGGGTTTTAATTATCTATTATGCATTTAAAAAATCAAGGGTCTTCATTTTACTCTTCTTAAACATTTATTATAATTATTTAATAGAAACGTGTAAAAGAAAGGTCATACTCCCTCCTGTCACCCAGATAACTTTTTAAAAATTAAGTAATCAAAAATCGTTAAAAAATGGTCCAGCCAGCATGGCTCAGCAATTGAACATCGACATATGATCCAGGAGATCTCGGTTCAACTCCTGGTCAGGGCACATGTCCCGGTTATGGGCTTGACCCCCAATGAGGGACATTCAGGAGAGAGTGCCAATCAATTACACTCTCTCATCATTGATGTTTCTCTCTTTCTCCCTCTCCCTTCCTCTCTCTGAAATCAATACAGACTTTTTTTTTTAAGTGTTAAAAAATGTAAAAGGCAAACTCTCTCGCCAGAAAAAATCACCGCCATTTTTCTGTAACCTTTCAGAAAAAACATTTAGTGAATATAGCCATAGTTACTTTTAGTATACTTTCTGGGAACAGTGAGAAACACATTGAAACCATATTACAAATTTTAATAATGAAAGTAAGCAGGTACTTCAGCTTTGGAAGGAAGGATGGATGGAGTTTCTGTACTGAACCTCTTCAGAGAGCAATAGCTCAAAAGGATTTCGCTGCCACGCTAGCAGAGAAGATCATAATGATTAAGACTTTCTCAAAGTTACCTGTTAAAGCTGAGTGAGAGAGTAGATCTTGAGCCTGAAATTGATGTGAATTTTCTAAAAGTTGTGCTAATATTGCCCACATCGGATAGCCAGATGAATGGCCTCACATAGTGCTGGAAGTGGAAACTAGTTAGCCCTCCTGGTTTTTCCTTGAGATTAACATTATTAGTTTCCTAAATTTCGGTTACTTGTGTAGAAAGAACCAATACTTTTATGTTTTCATTAACTTGGAAATTCATATTCTGTGTTCAGAAGCCCTTTATCTGTCTTCTTTGACCACCTACCACTATAACTTCGCCCACCTGAATAGCTGTTGCCCTTAAGGACTGTAGAAGTAATTTTCAAATTTAGCTATTAGTTTGTTGGTATTGTATATTAAAGTGGAAGATTTCTGTATGTTTTTTCCCTCACTCCACTCCTTTTTTATTAGATATTAAAGGCCTCACAAAAATGATGTGCTTCTCATCTACAGACTTTCAAGTAACCTGATGGAAAATTATCCTTGTATTACCTTTCTTTTATATGTAAAAGAATAGCAACAATAGTTCAATTGAAATGAACTATAGTACAAATTTCCTTTTAATACAGGTATTTATAGCTATAAATTTCCTTATATACTCTGCTTTAGCTGCATCCCATAAAGTTGGATATGTGGTTCTGTTTTTATTCGTCTCAAAGTATTTTCTCATTTCCCTTGTTATTTTTTTCCTTTGACCCATTGGTTATTTAAGAGTGTGTTTAATTTCCACATATTTGTGAATTTCCCAGAATTCCTTCTGTTGTTGACTTCTATTTTAGTTCCACTGTGCTTGTAGAACATACCTTGGATGATTTCAATCCCTTTAAATTTATTGAGGCCTAGCATGTGGTCTGGCCTGGAGAGTGTTCCACTGTGTGCTTGAGGTGAACATTCATTCTTCTGTTGTTGGGTGGAGTGTTGTATAGATAATCTGTTAGGTCTGGTTGATTTATTATTTTTACCTTGAGTATGTCATGATAGTAGAATTTGGATGAATTCTTAAGACTACTTATCCGGTATCTTGGTGAATCATAGCAACAAATTACTGAGTATCTTCTGGGTGAAGGGCACTGTGCTTAATGCAAAGGGTTCAAGATACACATAATATTTAGTAATTCACTCTTTTAAGAGATATGCTACAGATATGCACTGGGAGTTCTCACTGAAACACACTTAGTCAGACATGAGTATTGAAGAGTTTTCTAAGATAATTTAGAAATGCTCATGACTGCTTTGTCCGTCCAGATATGCCTGACTTGCTGAGACTTCTGTTTCTAACATTAGCAAAGCATATTATCAGCTCTAAAAGAGATGTTGGTGTTGTCCTAGAACACTTAAACTTGGAAGGGTAATTGCCTTTCAGTGTATTTGGCAGTTATAAAAGTAGACATGAGCTGTATTTGATAATAGCATGACACGTGCAAGAGCTTCAAAATAATTACGGCTCTTCTTTTATATTTCGTAAGAGACGTTAGCCGAGTGCCTTCAAACTCAAGCTTCATTCCCCTGACCCCATTGTCCCTCTTTAAAGAAATGTTTTATGGAAGTAGGTTTCTACTACACATTTGTATGTACAAAATATTGAATAGTGTGTTTAAGTGGAGCTTCTTTTAACTAGAACTTTCCATGAATTGAAAATAGCATGAACTTGCCCTGGCCAGTTAGCTTAGGTGGTTAGAGCATCGTCCCCGAACGCCAATATTGCCAGTTCCATCCTGGGTCGGGGCACATTGAAGAATCAACCAGTGAATGCATAAATAAGTGGAACAACAAATTGATGTGTCGTTCTCTCCCTCGCCTCCCCCCTTTCCTTTCCCTCTCTCTCTCTTCCCCCTTCCCTTCCTCTCTCTAAAAAGTCAATAAATAAAATTTTTTTTGAAAAAGAAAAAATAGCATGAACTTAACATCAATGTTTTATTAACTTCAGAAATTGAAAGGATTAAACCTTTTACTTTCTCCATCACCAAAATATGAATTATGTTTAACAGGTATGTGTATATCCAGAGTGGTATACACTTGAAACTTGCTATCTAGATGTTAGTTTCTAAAGTTAAGAAAGTGGAAAATGAAATAGCTTTTCCTGAAGCCTTTGAAAGAAAATTGTTCAAGTAAATAAAGAAGCTCAAGATTTCCTTTTCATAGACCTGACAGCATTTACTGAGTTAATATTGTTTATCAAATATAAGTATGGAAGCCCCAAAATTCAGTGTTCTGGTTACGGCGAGCATAGAACAAGATAATAGTGCTACTTGTGCTCTCAATCAGGGTCCCCTAACAGGACCCTGTCATTAAGATAAAACTGTTACAGCCCGGCCGGACATGGCTCAGCAGTTGAGTGTTGACCTAGAATCCAGGAGATCGAGGTTTGATTCCCTGTCAGGGCACAAGCCCGGATTCTAGGCGCGATGCTCAGTTGGGGTTCTGCAGGGCGCAGCTGATCAGTGATGACTCTCTCATCATTGATGTTTCAACTCTCTCTCTCCCTTTCCCTTCCTCTCTCTGAAATCAATAAAGATATATATTTTTTTTAAAAAGATAAAACTGTTACAGCATCTTACTGAACATAGATTTTAAAAATGAAACTTTACTGTAGAATATTTTTAGATTTACAAAATTATATAGCAGAGTTCCCATATATCTCACAACCAGTTTCCCCTATTATTAACTTATATTAGTATAGTTCATTTGTTATAATTAATGAACCAATATTGATACATTATTATTAACTAAAGCCCATACTTTATTCAGATTTCCTTAGTTTTTTCTAATGTCCTTTTTTTCTGTTTCAAGATTTCATCCAGGATGCCACACTGTTTAGTTATGTATTTGTTCTTTTGAGTCTCTGATAGTCCATACTTAATGACAAATTGTTTTATAAAAGTGAATAAATCGCTGTTTCTGTGGAAGATGTTATTTCTCATGTGATGCATGTTAATGACATTTAAGGTTGGGTCACAAAGTATTTGTCTTCCATATGCCTGATATTTACTGCACTGTTCAGTACTATGGCCACTAGCCCATATATGGCTAAATTTAAATTAAATAAAAAATTCAGTTCTTTACTTGCATTGGCTGTATTTTAAGATCTCATTAGCTACATGTGGCTGGTGGCTACTGTATAGGACAGTGCAGATATAAGACATTTACATCATTGCAGAAAGCTTTTTTGGACAGTCCTGCTATAGAATGTCACCACCATCCAAATAACACTGCCCTTTGCTCAAAGTATTTGGGGTTTCACCTTGAAATTCCAGGAATAATATCTTCCCCTATCATCACAAACCATGGTGGTTACTCTGGTTTTTGGGGGTGAATCCTTTGGGCAAGACTGGGATGGGAGTGGGAACATAGAATGCTGCTGTGGACTAGAGGTAGAATTGGGGTGGGAGCTTCTCTTTCTCATAGTGCTTCCCTATCTGCCTGACTCCCTTTCCTTGTGAACTTTTTATTTCCCGCACCCCTTTCTTCACGGCTCTGCACCTTTTCCACCTTCAGCCTGTGCAGAGACAGATATAGGAACCGTCTGCCAGCTAGCAGTGTGTCTTCAGTAGTGAAGATTGAAGGACCAGAAGAGTGCTGGTGGAGTAGCTCTACCCAGTGCCCTATAAGATGTGGAGTCTAGCGCTGACTCTTCTAATTTGGGTCCTGTGTCATCGCGTGTGTAATGTGGTCTTGAGTGAAATGTGCAGACAGCAGCATCTGAGGCTCATCCAGAGAGCAAAGGCAGCATTTCTTTGAATTCAGCAAAACCATAATTATTGTCTTTTCAGAATTCTGTTTGACGTAAATAGTCTTAGGCAAAGACTTACCCTTATTGTGAAGTCATTTTGATTGATTGTGTTAACTGGCACCAAAATTTTGCACAATTTACTATCCTCACCTGAAAAACTATACAGTGTTTCAGTGATGAACATTTTTACCAGTAATGTCAAATAATGGGTCAGTTAACCTTTGTGGCTATATTTAAACAAAATTTGGTCAGTTTTCAGTTAGTTATATAGTTCCCTGAACACTTGTTACATATTCTGGTCTTCAGTCATGTTGTTCCTTTTGTCTGGTATAACTTTTGCCTCATGACTTCCCTCATTACTTAGAAAAAGCCCAAGCTCCAGAAGTCTTTTTCTCTCCTTCAGGTGCCCCTCCACTGCCCTGCAGCTCCATTGTGTACCTCTGGCCACCGTGTATTTCTGTTTCTCCAGATCTCAGTGGGTTCCTATATCTCAGCGTTTGCACAGTGGAGCGGAGGAAGTGCTGAAACCCACACCAGGTTCATCCTGGCTCAGTAGAAATCAAGTTCATAGTTTTTGTTATCCACCACTGCCCTGTCAGAGGTCAGGCTTGCTTCTTATGTTGCTTCAGCTATTTTTCCATTTATTTGGGTGACATAGAGCAGAAATAGGAACTTTTTTTCTTTAACTTTATCTTTATTGTTGAAAGTAGAGAAATAGGAGCTCTTGAATTTCCATTGCAGTTTTTTATTCCCTTAGTTTGTGCCACCACCTTGGTTAGGTGTCTTAGCTACTTTTCCTTTGAGTCTTTATAAAGTATAATTACACTTTACTGTGCATGTTATTTAAAGAATATTCAGTCGGTTTTATTTTTAAGTTAATGTCCTTAAAATGTTCCCAGTTTCTACCAGTTTTTGTTTTTGGACATTTATTCCATCCATAGCCATGGTGGCATTTTATTTCAGCAAATGGTTCATACACATAAGAAAGATCTCTGTGGAAGGAGGTTCTAAACACTACGACTTTCTCTGTAAATTTATTCTTTAAGTGTATAAGAAAAACAACGGGGGAAATTACAGGAATAGTTTACAGTAACCCTGATGATTTGTTCTAACTTACATAGTTTACACAACTCATAAAAGGAAGTGCCAGAGACCAGCTCCACAGAGGCCTAGATTTCAAGAAGAGTCTTCTTATCAGATGTTCTCTTGAGTTTACGTTGCTGCTAACAGCAAGGTGGGCTGGGGGTAAGAATTTCTTCTTGTTTTTCAAGCTTTGCCAGAACACTATGCTTAAAAACAATTGTTTGAACCCTTCCTGTGTCCCCATATTTTCAGGGACGCTTTCTGACCTCTTACTAGTGACACAGCTAAGATTGGCGGCATATTCTGTGGTGCCAGACATAGCTGGAGCCAACCTGGAGCAGGTCCACACTGAACAAGATCCTCAAGGCAGAATGAACAAGCAATGCAGATATTCAGTGAGAGCCTGTGGAGTCTTCCTAGGACAGTAATGCAGACGGCTTTGACAGGCTCTTGGAAATCTGTTCACAGACTGACAGTTCAGGTCTTCTGGGTCCTGAGTAGTGGGTTTCAGTCAACAAGGCACTAGTTTTTCTTTTTAAATTTGCCCATAGAAGCCAGTTTTTGGAATGTACATATTGGTAATAAACTTGGAGCTTGAACATTGTTGCATCAATGACCTGTGTTAACATTCTGTCCATATGATATTAAAAAAATAATGTGCGTCTCTAGTAGGACCTGGCTTTAGGCATTGGCTCCATGAGTGGCCCTGCTGCTTCAGCAGTAATATGATGGTTTGTGTGCTGATTAAGTAATGTTGTCCTTAAAGCCAAGGAGTACGTGTGTTTTGAGTTGTTTTTCCAGGAGGAGTGGGCGGGCTAGAGTCAGTCAGTTCTTTAAGCACTCTATCTGGCATGGCCAGTGCCATTCTTTTTCTTTCTTTCCTTTCCTTTCCTTTTCTTTTCCTTTTCTTTCCTTTTCTTTTCTTTTCTTTTCTTTTCTTTTCTTTTCTTTTCTTTTCTTTTCTTTTCTTTTCTTTTCTTTTCTTTTCTTTTCTCTTTCTTTCTTTCTCTCTCTCTCTCTCTCTCTCTCTCTCTCTCTCTTTCTTTCTTTCTTTCTTTCTTTCTTTCTTTCTTTCTTTCTTTCTTTCTTTCTTTCTTTTTTATATATCTTTATTGATTTCAGAGAGAGGGAAGGAGAGGGAGGGAGAGAGATAGAAACATCAATGATGAGAGTCATTGATTGAGCCCACAACCGCGCATGTGCCCTGTCCGGGAATCGAACCCTGATCGCCTACGCCTGGATCCTAGGTCAACGCTCAACAGCTGAGCCACGCCCGGCCGGGCCATTCTTAAATATCTGGTTGGCTAAAGTCACAGACAGTCTGTGACTGACCTAGCTTACACTAGCCGCAGTCATTGTCTCAGCAGTCTTATATTGTGATTACCAGTTGAGCTTGGATGAAGCAAAGGAATAAATTTGAATTTTTCTCAAGATAAGGTTGGTCAGAATCTTTCAACATGGTAAAGCCAACCTGTGGTTTTCTATGCCTTCTTAAAATTTTACGTCTTTGGCTCATGGCCTTGTAGTGTAAATCTTCAGTTTTGCTAGAACTTCAAGTCAACTGTACATTTCTAAGATTTTCTTTTCATGTACTGTTATTATAGGTTAGTCAGCAAGCTTTTTTTTTTTTTTAGACTTTTTTTTTTTTAAATATGTCTTTATTGATTTCAGGGAGAGGAAAGGAGAGGGAGAAAGAGAGATAGAAACATCAATGATGAGAAAGTCATTGATCGAGCCCACAACCCTGGCATGTGTCCTGACCAGGAATCGAACCCCGATCGCCTGGATCCCAGGTCAATGCTCAACCACTGAGCCATGCCCGGCCAGGCTTCAGCAAGCTTTTGAGTGTGTGCCAAGGAGACAATTTTCATCTGCTAGGAAGTTAGAGTTGAGCTGGTGAGGCTTCTGTATACCTGTGAAACAATTTGTAAAGAAGATGGTTTTATGAAATACATCTTCTGATTAAATGCTGATTTAGAAGATTTGTAGTAAGATAGAATCAGATGTAGTGATTGTGTACTGGAACTAAATAATTTTGGACTCAAGATACTAGGAAATACACAAAATGGTGGCTAGCATCTGAGTAATCAGAGCCTTTCGATGGGGCAGGGAACATGTAGGGAGATGGACTTGAGCACAGAGATGCCCCACTGAAGTAAATAAAGTTTTCATGTGGGGCAAGAAAATGAGTCCATATAGTCTTGGAAGCCAGGCTCTATACTGGGTACTGTGTCTGCTCTTTAATCCTCTCAACAGCTCCATGAGAGAGCATTTTCAAATATGTTAACAGAGCCTTAGAGAGTTTAATGTGTGTTAAATTGCATAACAAATGAACTAGAGAACTGACATTTGAGCATAATTTGGTCTGGTTCATAATTCGAACTGTGAACTGATCAGAAGGCAGGCATTTGTGTTGATGAAACAGACAGCAGCACTTTCTAATAGGTTCTGGAACAGTGAGTTGATCAAAGCTGTGTTTACTTGAAGTAGAAAGATGACTTTGGGTAGTGCAGGGTGAAGTAAGGAAATACTAGAGGCCAGATACAGCATACGGGTGAAGACCAGACCATTGGGTTCAACCTGAGCTGTGCCATTTGCCATGAGTGTGTTGTGAGGCAAGTTGTTAACTCCTTTTTGCCAAATATTTCTCATTGGGAAAATGGGGATAATAATATTTACCTCATCAGATTGTTGTGAGGATCAAATTAATTGCAGCACATAAGCACATAAAACTGCATGTATATGGTTATTATCAAATAGGAAGCCACTTTGTTGCAGGCAAGCTGATGAAATAAGTTAGTGGAAATGGAGAAGAGTCAAAATCTGGAAGGTGTTACAAGGGAAGAAATGCATTGGGCAGAAGATGCAGCTGAATGGGAAGGTTCCAAGGCTTTGAGGTTGGGGAGATATTGGTACCATTAACAGAGGTGGGAAGGTCAGGAATTACCTAACCGAAGAAGGTAAGAGGTTGAATGCTAAACCACAGAAAGAAGTTTGACTAACAATATTGTGGACACTAGAATCTGCCCACTGCTGGGTAAAGGAAACAGTAAAGTGACAGGGCTCGACTCACTCCTCACAAGGTAACTTCCTTCTGCCTCTTCCACAGCAAGAAGCAGCCTTAGTATTGAGGAACATGAGTCACCCCTGAGACTTACTGCTGTAGACAATTCCTGTTTCATTATCTCTCTCAAAACGGAGTAATGGATGGGTTATAACCCTTTGTGGCAAATGCTAGATTCCACTCCTGGAGATTTTCTAAATTGCTTACAGGACAGTTTAATTTTATTTGTGGCTCATGATAAGAATAGTATGGCCCTATAAATAAAAGATTCAAGTGAGAATTCCCACTTCTGTTATAAGACCCTCAAGTACTGAAAGCTTGTGTTGACTTTATATTCATCGTTAGTCCCTTTATGCTGCTGTGCTTGCATAGTAGGTCTTGACAAGGTTAAAATGATTTCAGGTTAAACAGCTAATTTGTACAGACAGAAGGGTAAAAGCACAGGTACTTATTTCTCCTCAAGTCCAGTGGCGAGGGACTGTTCCAGTGCTGTCACTTGTCAAGGGGAAGTTCTAGTTTTGCCTCCATTCCATCAGTACTATCTCTGTGAGATTCCTAAGGCCTCGTAATACACTCAAAATATGACTAAAAAATTTCTTCATGTGTGCTAACTGGTATATCTTACTGGGTATTTTAACTTGGATTCCTTGGCTTTTATTGGTGGTCTGTTTAGTTATTAATTTAATAAGTATTTGTTGAATATTGCAGTGGTTCTTAACCTATTGGGGGGTCGTTCCCTTTGAGACTCTATTAAAAGTTATTTTCCCTCTTTCATATAAATAATCCATATTAAGAACCTATAATAGAATATGCTAGGTGTTGAGACAAATCAACATAAACATAAAACAATTCCTGTCCCCCCAAATTTAGTATTTAGTTGAGTAGAAGTGGTTTGTGCAGATACAGTTATTTCAAATGTAATAACTGGCATTTTAGTAGGTTTCCATCACTTCTCGGCCTTTTGGCTAAAATCAGGTGTATATTAGGTGTCCAGTAAATGAGATGGTTATTATAATGGTTGCTGCTATTGAATGTTGAAGGCATCACACATTCAGAGAAGGAAGTTGTTGGGGATTATAGGTAGGAAGTAAGAGCACACTGACTCTAAATGGCTGTGATTTGGATAGGTAGAAAAAGACAACAGCATTTCAGGTGGCAAAATTCACAGAGGGTTGGAGTGCACATGGAGTGAGTTTCAAAGACAGTGATCAATCTAGCAGTCTCTTGTTCATAATTTAAAAAATATATGTGATGGTTTCTGATCAGTACCCAACCCTAGCCCAGTCCACTGCCCAGAAATAATAACTAATTACATTTTGTCTTTCCTAGTTTTTTTTTTAATTGTTGACACTATTACAGTTGTCCTCCATTCCCTCTCCCTTTTACCCACCTCCATCCAACCCCGCCCCCCCTCCTCCAATAATTATTTTATCTGGACACTTTAAAAAAAGTCAAGATCATACTGTGTATGAAATTGCCTCTTTAAAAATATTTTTTCCCATTGTGTTAAGCCACTGTTGTTTGCAAATAACAGAAAACACTACTCATACTCGTCTAAACAATAAAAGGTATGTATTATTGGCTTATAATAATAAAAAAGTTCAGAGATTGGATAGAAATCAGATATGGTTTGATCAGGGCTCCAGCTCAGTGTCTCCATTTTTTTGTAGCTGTGCACTGTTCTACATGTTAGGTTTGTTCTGAGGAAACTGTTTCCTTCCCTCCTCCAGCAGAAGTCCTGAGATTTGGGCTGATTGGTTCAGGTAACCAAGGACTAAGCTGGTCACTGTGGACCTGGAGAGAGGGACTTGCCCTGGGAGATTTGGTTGGGGGTCAACCCCATCCAAGCCTCATGGCTCTATACAGAGGCAGAATAGAGGTTCAGAAGACCACCCCTTGTCTCCTCCACCCATGCTATTATAAACTCTTCATAAATAACATTTGTAACAGCTGCAGAGTATCTCATTATATGAATGTACCATAGTTTATTTAACCATTCCACTACTGCTAAGCATTTTAGAATGTTGCCTCCCTCCTCGCACCACTATTTTAAGTAATGCTTAGGTGGACATCCTTATTATATTTAGAGTTGTTTTAAAGGAAAAATAAGACTTGGTTAGATGTGAATATGAAAGAAAGGGAAAGGGAGAAATAACAGAATGTATTTCTGTAGACGGATGCAGCAGATTGCATAGTAGGGAGACTTGGGAGGACTTGGTTTGGACTACAGCATGCTGAGGGAGATCCGTTGCTCTAGTGGTTCCATTCATCTTTCTGGTCCTTCTGAGCAACTCCTGGGTACCCACTGGTTATTAATTGTTTCCAGTTACTGTGTTCTATTTTATCTTTTAAAGGCTCTAATTGTACTGATGGTGCTTTTTTCTTTTACTCATTTCATTTCTCCCCCCACAGTCCCATTGTACTTTGACTTCAACCTTTCCCTTGTTACAGATGGTACCAGATGCTCAAACCAGTCAGTCACTGTACCACAGTTGTAAAAGCAACATCTTTCCAGAATAGCCTGTCCCTGCTGTCCCCTCGTAGTTTCACTGTGTTTTGCTTCTATTAAAAAATGCAGAACTGATTTATTCTGAGTAAAAGAACAGTGTAATTCTCTGTACCATTACTTACAACAGAATAGAAGTCATAAAGTAAGATTTAGAATTTCTTTGATAAGGTTCTGTCCAGGAAGATTTAAATGTTTCTAATTTAGAGGTTTGGGGGCTTTGTTTTGAGACAGCAAACAGTAGGATCTGGTGCAAGATGAGCCATTAGCTTCTGTCGCCTTCATGGACTTTTTCCCTGTTTGAATGGAAGCATCTGAGTGGGCAGCAGACAGAGCTGCAGTAGGACTGGAATCAGACACCTGCCATCTTGTGAAGCTCACATATGCTCAGTATAGCAATCATTTGATACTAGAACTGCCAAGGAATGTCCTAAAAATAAAGATGGCCAGGAGCAGAGGAGAGGCTTACCAGGTTAGTTTGATCTTACTTTTTTCTTCATGGTCTGCCATCAGAAGTTTGGGTATTAGGTGCAATACTGACAAGTAAAAAAAATTTATAGCCCTGGCCGGTGTGGCTCAGTTGGTTGGGCATTGTCCTGTGCACTGAAAGGTTGCCATTTTGATTCCCAGTCAGGCACATGCCCAGGTTGCTGGCTCGATCCCGGGGGGGGGGGGGGGGGGGGGTGCAGGAGACAGCTGATTGATGTTTCTCTCTCCCTCTTCCTTTCTCTCTAGAAAAATCAATTTTAAAAAATCTTTTAAAAAAAGAATTTATATGTTTTCATACTGCCCTGCTTTCCAAAAAATGAAAGGAGGTACTCCCTTTGAAGACTGACCTGAGTAAATAAGAACTTGGTAGATTTTTTTCCCCCCTACATGGAGCTCAAAAAACTACCTTTTCTGATTGGCTGGACTTTTCGGTCTGGGTAGGATGGAAAGAGGCTGGGTACTAGATATTTGTATGCATGATAGTTTAGAGTAATCCTGTTATTCTGAGTTCATTTTCCATGGCATTCTTAATCTGATATAATGCTGTTCCCTCAGCTTCAGTATAAAACCTGGATAGAAACATCGCTAGTCATCGATTCTGTGAAGTATTTGTCAAAAACAATTCGGGCAACACTTTGTGGGAGATCTGTTAAGGACAGTGTCAGATAACATGTGGTGAGAGGTATACACAGTGGCTACAAGCATGGACTCTGGAATTGGTCAGACCTAAGCTCCAGTCCTATATCTTCCATTTACAAACTGTCTCCTTGGGCAAGTTATCTGGCATCTCTTTGAGTGCACCTTAGATTCCTCATCTGTAAGATGGAATAATACCCACCGTATGGGCTTGTGAGGATGAAGTGGCCTAATTTGTTTTGGATTGCAGCACATGATAAATGCTTAATAAATGTAAGCTGTGTTATTTTGGTTTTTTATTAAAGGAGAGATAAACTCATTCCTCAAACAAGTGTTGAGCCCGGCCGGGCGTGGCTCAGCTGTTGAGCATCGACCTAAGATCCAAGCAATCGGGGTTCGATTCCCGGTCAGGGCACATGCCTGGGTTGCAGGCTAGGCAGCTGGTCAGTGACTCTCTCATCATTGATGTTTCTATCTCTCTCTCTCCCTCTCCTTTCCTCTCTCTGAAATCAATAAAAATATATTTTAAAAACAAACAAACAGGTTTTGAATGTCTGCTGTGATAAAACCAGACACTACTCTGAAGGACATAGGAGGGTACACCCTGTGGTAATGCAGTTAGTTTCAGTTCACCAACAGAGGTGTGTACAAGGTACAAGCCTAGAAAGAACAGTGGTGGTGATAGATTTCACATGTGATGGGTCATTCAGCCAAGTTTTGAAGAGTGAGGTAAGACCCGGTGAATAAATATGGAGGGAGGGACATTTCAGGCAGAGAGCAAGAGGCATGAACAAAACAGAAGGTAAGGGGGAACTGCAGGTAGTTTTGCTATGGTCAGAATGTGATCTTTGTGGGGAGATGGCAAAGGAAGTTGGAGAGGTGGGCAGAAACTATCATATGCTGAGCTAGCATATATTGGACTTTCTTTTTTTTTTTAATCCTTACCTGAGGATATGTTTTTTATTGATTTTAGAAAGAGAGAGGAAGGGGGAGAGAGAGAAACATTGGTTGCCTCCTGTATGCGTTCAATTAGGGATCGAAACCACAACCCAGATATGTACCTTGATTGGGAATCGAACCCTTGACTCTTCGGTGCACGGATAACGCTCCAACCAACTGAGCCACACTAGCCAGGGCTGGGCTTCATTTTTTATTTTTATTTTTTAATTTATCTTTATTGTTTTCAGAAAGAGGAAGGGAGAGGGAGAGAGAGAGAGAAACATCAATGATGAGAGAGTAATTGATCAGCTGCCTCCTGCATGCCCCCGACTGGGGATCAAGCCTGCAACCCCGGGCATGTGCCCTGACTGCGAATTGAACCTCGATCACCTGGATCCTAGGTCCATGCTCAACCTCTGAGCCACACCCAGCTGGGCTTCATTCTTTAAGAGCAAGACGTAATTGGGGGATGTTAAGCATGGAAATAACATCAGAGTTGCATTTTAGGACAGAAATTTTTGCAGCAAGTGGTAAAGAGAGGGAAATAAGTCAGGTCATGGCACTGTGCAGAGACATTCTAATTAAAGAGGACGTGTATCTGAGTAATGGAGGGAACTGGAGTGGAGGAAGGATGAGGGAGAAGTTTGGCCAAGGCAGCTTGGTGACTGTGAGCACTGTGAACTGGGAAAGGTAATATGGGAATGAGAGGTTTTTTGGAATATCGTGAGTCCCATTTGGTTATGGTTAATATTGAGGTGCTTGTGAGACATCCAGAAAAAGAGATATATTAGGCAGTTGAATGGGCTGATTTGGGCTACAGAGATTTGCATATATCCCAGTAGAGTATAGGCAGTAATGGAAGTGTGTGTAGAGGTGAGCTTTATCTGAAGTGAAACTAGGTTTAGAAAGATACCAAAAAGAACTTCGAGGAATGTCAAACATTTGAAGAGGAACCATCAGTGAGCAAGGGTGTTAGATGCATTCCTGCTGTCTCTGAAACCGAAAGAGGCCGTCGTAAAACTTGATCAGGAATATCCTAGGTTAACTTTGTGGTGTGCAGTCGTTATGTTGACTTTCTGGTATACGTACACACCAGGTCAGCTATCTTTGTGTTCTTTAGCTGATTTGCTCTTAGGACAAGGTTAACAAAAATTCAGAGTTGTGATTTCATAAGAATGAAACTAGTAAAGCATTTTGCAAATGTAACATGCTTTGCCTTCATTGTGCTTTTGGATTCCTGACATGACGATCAAGCAGTGTATCTATCACTGTCCTCTACACAAGCCTGGAGTTTTCAAAAGTGGAAAAGGTATTCCAGAGAGAAAGCTCAAAAGCAGAAGGTGCTGTTGTGAGTGGAAGTGACAGTAGCCTAGCCCCTGTCGCAGATTTTGGAGGTCAAGAGGTGGAATACCTGGCAGTTAGTTATTGGTGGGTGGGTATTGGGGCATACGTTGACCAAAGAAGATAATTTAGGTATTCAGAAGCTTTGAGAAAAGGCCTCTTGATTCTTAATGTAGAAACCAGGAGATCTATGTGATAGAAAGTAATCTTCCTTTTCCCAAAACAGACTCACATACCTTGTGACAGGAATAGATTTTGAAGTGTGGTAACCAGAACAAACTCCTCTGAGCACTTTTATTTTCACTGCTGTTTTCTTCAGTTACCAAACTCAAACAGACAATTCTAAATTCTTTCTGTTTGTCCTCTAGACTTCCTGTTCTTCCCTCCTGTACTCCCCAAATGAGAAAGCCTTTAGCTTTTCATTGTAGTGCTTTATTTGGCTGTCAGTATTTGTCACATTAGTAATTGGGTGATCTTGGCTGGAGGTGGAGGGCTGTTCTGCCCTTTTTAAGAGTGGCCCACACACCATTGTACTTAGGTACCCACAAGGAGCAGAGGCAAGCTGGCTGGATTTGTAATGCAAAACCATGGGTGAGTGGGTGTATAGTTCTAGAATTTTTCAAAGCAAGATGAAGCCCATGGACCTAAGGGGGCCAGAGGAGTAAACTTGACAACACATAGAATTTTCATTTTTGTTTTTCTTATCCTACATCCAGCAATTTAAAATACTAAGAACAGGGATAAAGTGAAAATTATTCCATACACGTATCTATTGCTTATTGGTAATAATCAACACATTAAATAATATCTGATGGGTCCCAAAACTTTATTCTTTTTGTGCATACTGTACATAATAGATATATTGTATATTTATGGTAGCAACATTTTATGGGAGGTGGTTGATGATTTTTTTTTAAAGTCTGGGAAATGCTGAATTACCTCATTCGAGTACCTGTAGCGAGTCCATGTGTCTGTCTGAGAATGTTAGTGTGCCTTCTTTATTTTTCTCATCTCTAAAACTAGGCTAAGGGCAATAAATTCCATCACCAATCTGAAGTGCTTCAGGAATGCTCATGGGAACTTTAGGATTATGGCAAAATATGTGATGCTAACACTTATCAAGAATATATGTAATGCTTCAAAAATATAGGGTGTCCCAAAAAATGTATACACACTTTAACAGCTGATAACTCACTTAATATTTTCACTCCTTTTCAGATTTAACTGATTTGAAATAATGAGTGAAGCTAGACATAGCTTTGAACAAAGAAAATTTATCCTAAAATACCACTAGACATTTTTTTATTAGGATACATAAAAGATAAAGTTTACAGTACAAACTGGCAACAGTCGATGAATTGAGGGCATGCAAATATCTAATGAAATGATTCCCGATGTTGGGGATTCCATCGCTTCGCGTTATCAGCAGTGCCTGGACCAGAACGATCATCAGTTTGAAAATAGGCATTGACAAAAAAATTACTCATTTCTGTAGATTCTTTTAAGTATTGAAAATGAACTGTATGCTAATAAACACTGACTTTAAAATCATTCAAAGTGTGTAATACTTTTTTTGGATACTTTGTATATATTTATACAGTTCTCCTACAACAGGGAACTTTGGGGTTGCTTTAAACATGCAAAAATAAGCTGAAAAAAATGCCAGGGGTGGGACGACAGGAATCCTAAAATATTTACCACATTATAATTTACAATATTAATTTAATCTCTATGAGTAGAGTTGCTCGGTAAATAACACACATTTATGAACATAATATATTTTGTTCATGAAATCATGTTTTCATTGATGTTAAAACCTAAATAAGGAAGGGTGGGGTTTTTCTCCCTAATTTGGGGGGAGTTTATTGTCCTGCATGCCTGCCCCAGGTCCTCCCCCATGATTTTTAGGATGGTTCCTCAAACTCTTTAGAATATTTCCCTATACCTTTTATCCAAGATTTTTTGTTCTTTGCAAATACAGTCTCACGCTATGTAACAACATTTCAGTCAAGGGCGGACCACATATGTGATGGTGGTATGCCACATAGCCTAAGTGCAGTAGGCTACACCGTCTAGGTCATGCGTGTGCTCGCTGATCCCATAGCGAATCTCTTAATGACAGATTTCTCAGAATGTATCATCTTTCAGCGGCATAAGACTAGATATAACAGAGAAGTAGTATGATGGTGTTTCCTGATAAATTAAGCGGTGGTAAAGAAGTGATAGAATTTATGATGACATTTATGTCTAGGCCCATTTTTCTTAGGACTTCTCTTTCTCTTCCCATGGCATAGTAGACTATGGACTTCTTTTTCTGTCCGTATGCTGCCCAAAGGAAAAATACTTATTTGTATCTTTGCCACTCTGTAATTTTCTTTGTTTCAGGTTTTTACCCCCTTTTCCAGGAGGCAGATTAGCAAAATATTTTTAGAACAAGACAGACCTGAATATGAATCAAACTGCAGTTTCACTTTTTATTAACTGTGTTTGTGATTAAGACACTCTACCTCTTTGAGCCCTAGTTTGTTCCTCTGTAAAATAAAAATACCCTCTTTGGGAAGGGTTGTCCTTAATGTATATGTAAAAGTCATATAAAGGTACACAATACAGTGTACCTTTTTTAAGTTCTAACTTTAAAGTAAAAAAGAAACTAACATTATAGGGCTCCATCCTGCAGTCTTATTTCATGAGGGATTTGTATAAAGGCCAGAAGAGCCAAGGAACTGGAGCAAGGTTAGGGGAGGGACAGTGTGGGTATCACTGGATCTCAGTGTCCTTTTCGCTCCATTACACCTTCCTTTTATGTCACATCATTTCTCACTGTGCAGACACACATCGTAATGGTCGTATTTTGCTGTCCTGTGTGAACTATTGCTGAGTTTGACCTAAATTGCATGGGTAGTGATTACATTTGTGTAGGCTCAAGGATAGTTCTGTGGACGCCTTCTGAAATAGGACAGTTACCTTGCCCATGTTTGTGACTTCATTTACTAGGCTTTATAAGAGGAAAATGGATTGGAAAATCTCCTAAAATCCCATCTGGTCTTTTGATGTGTAAAGGGTTTATAGTTACCAGGAATTGTTCCAAACACATATAAAACTGGTCCCTCTTGTTCAGAATTGTCTTTCTAAGGTGGGGTGGGGGGCGCGCACATACATACACAAGTGGTTGCAATCTGTTGAAACCATATTTTTGAGATTTAAGCTACTGAAGCATTTTCTTATTATGTGTAAGAAGAACCAGGCATAAAAGTTCATTATGTAATAATCACATTTCTTCATTTACATTTGAGAGATCATTTATCATTTCTTTTGAGGAAGAACTAGAATATTTTTGTAGCATACTGTCTCTCCAACAAAGGTTTTTCTTTGCAAGACAAATCAGACTGTCAAACACTTACTGGATGCCCTTGAGGCTCCTGCCCTCGAGTAGCTTTATCTAGTAGAGAAGACAGATAATTACTATATATTGAGACAAGGGTGATGATAGAATTATGATAATAATACAAAGTTCAGTGGTAGTGGAGAAGTGGTCCTTAAGTTAGGTCTGAGTTTGCCATCTTAGGCAGAGGAAACAGCATATACCAAGTCTGAAAATTGTAAAACATCTTGGCAGTTGGGAAGCTACGTGCAGTAGCTTTGGTATTGTTGGAACTTGTAGTTCAAGGCAAGAAGTAACAGGAAGGTGAAACCAGAGAGTTAGGGGAGGACGAGATAATGGAGAAATTTGTGTTCAGTGCTGTGTACTTCACAACAGTCAGAAAGCACTGTGAACCTGCACTGAGTGATGGGTGGTGGTTGCTATGTTAGTCAGAGGTGAGCACTCTAAAACTGACCCTCTCCCTCCTTTTACTTAAGTTAGTCATTAGATCCTCTGCACACAGGTAAATGTAGAGGAAGAAAGATAGCTTTTGTAAGTAAGTAAATGTTTAAACTAAAAATGTGGCCATTAGGCCTGTTAAGATTAATTCCAAATGGCATTTTACCTAAATTGTTAGAAAAAATACTTATATTTAATATTTTCATTAGACTTTTAAAGACCTAATGCATTTTAAGTATCGCCTACACTATGACTGGTTTAAGTTACATTATGGCCCCTCTCCATTGTGCTTGTATGGACAGTTGAGTGTTTAGTATTTAGTATGAAATACAAAGAACAGTGAACAGGAAGAAAATTTAATTTCAAAGGGAGGTAACAATATAATGAGAGAATTTGTCAACAAACATAGGACTGTCATTGAGGATAATAGAAAATACCACTTCTGCTAAATTGTCTCAAAAAAGTTTGTGGCATCGGAAATGGTACCTACAGCTAAGAGCTCTGTTCACTGACTCCAAAGCAAAGCCTCAATTGTCAAGCTTCCCCCACTTTAAATAGAGTTCCTAGTCTGCTTTTGTGTTGCCTCAGTTTTAGATAGGAGCACACAACCGAGGAATACCAGACATTAGAGGAATGAGAAACTATTGAAAGATATTAAGCAGAATGGCAGTCCACCTTTTTAAAAAATAAATAAATAAAAGTTGCTTTTCAGAACAATTTTAGATTTACAGAAAGTTAGGCAAAGAGTTTAAGTATACCCCACACCAAGTTTCCGCTATTATTAAAGTGTTACGTTAGTATGGTGTATTTTTTACAATTAGTGAACCAATAGTGATACATTATTATTAACCAAAGTCCATACTTTACTCAGATTTCCTTAGTTCTTCCCACATTACGCTTAGTTGTCATGTTCGCTTTCACTCATTCTGGCTGTGACAGATCTGGTTTACATTTTAATGATGTTATTTTGATTTATAGACTTGAGAACCTTTTGAAGGAGACAGAATGAAAGCAGTGAGGCAGTCACGGTGTAATAATCTAAGCAAGAGGTAATAGGTAATGGCAGCTTGAACAGGAGTGGTAACAGTAGAAGTAGAGAGAAGTGTTTTGATTTGGGATATATAAAAGCGATGAGCCTGGACAAGAAAATCAAGGGTATGAGTGTAGATAGAGAAGAAAATAGGTTCAGGGGATGGAGCCCTTGGGGCACTTTAAAAGTTAATGAGATACAAAGAAATTAGCAAATGAGACCAAAAAGAGTGGCCAGTTAGGTAGAAAGCAAACTCTAGGAAGTGTTGTGTCCTAGAAGCCAAGAAAGTGTTTCAAGGCAAAGGAAATGATCACCTCTGTTATGTGCTGTCGATAGGCCAAGTCAGATAAGCTCAGAGAATTGACCTTTGAATTCAACCACAGGAGATCATTAATGACCATTGTGAGTAGTTTCAGTGGAATGGTGAGAGCAAAAGCATGTTTGGAGTGGGTTCAGAGCGAATGGTGGGCACAGGGGAAACTACGAGGAAACTTGATGGGGCGTGGCAGTGGCTATGTAAATTTTACAGCAAAAGAAAACACTGCAGGCTGATATTTAACAATAGGTAATATGTATGCAGAAGTATTTAGGAGAGAGTGGACTGATGTTTGCAATTTTGAAATGCTGGACAGGTAGATAATGGAAGGATGTACAGATAGATATATGATAAAGCACATATTGTTAATGGTAGAATTTAAGTGATGGGTAAATGTGTGTTCGTTGTAAAATTCTTTTAACTTTGCTCTGTGTTTGAAAGGTTTTATAATAAAATGTTAGGGGTGGAGGAGGGAACAGGAGGAACGAAATTGGAGACACGGAGTATAGACAACTATATCAAATTTTTTAAAAGAAAGAGATAACTTCTCATAGCTGATGATGTGAAGGGCCCACCAAATACCTAGCATAATGAACAAAATCAGATCCACACTCAGATGCATTATTGTTAAATTTCAAAATGACAAGAAAAAAGACAAGGTTCTAAAAGCATCCAGAAAAAAGAAACAAGTCTCTGTAAAGAAATGATAATGAGGCTGCCAGTAAACTGCAAGAACAACTCCGAATACCAGAAAATAGGGTCTTTCAAAATCTGAGGGAAAATACTGTTCAGCTCAGAGTTCTCTTGAATTCTATACCCAGTTGAACTATCATTCAAATATCAGCATAGAATCAGCATTTTCAGACAGACAAGCCAAGACTCAAAATGCTTCCTTTCCAGGCATCCTTTCTTGGAAAAGTACAGTAAAAACCAAGAATGAGGAAAATGTGAAATTTAGGAATCAGTGCATTTAACCAAGGAAATTATTGGAGGAAAGTCCCAGAATGATAGACCTTTTGAAGAGAGAAATGGGTGTTCCAGGCATTTAATACCATCCTTGAAAAGTTGTAATAACTTAAAAATGTAGTAAAGCCAGAAAAAATTGTGTCAAGGTCATTAGAACTCTAGGAAAAGGAGAAAGCCATCCAATAGTGGAACTATGATTATTTTTAACCAGCTTAACTTTTTCTCCCAGAGCTGCAAACTATGACTTTGACAATGAATATTCAACTGTAGAAAACAGGGGGCTTTGATTCTAGTCAGTTCGAATTTGACAGCTTAATCATTATAGGTCTATTATGCATACCTATTCATGACATTAATACCCTTTTCCACATGAACAGAGATTACCAAGGTCTAATGACACCATTTTGGGGCTGCAGACCAGTCATACCTTAGGTGATCATAATAATGTCTGATCATTTTTGTGACTTGGGAAACTACTTGTTATTGTGGGCAAGAGAGTGAATCCCATATGCCTGGTCCATCCTTGCATTTCCAGACAAAAGGAATGTTGTTGCTCTGTTAGTTCCGGGACTGACCCAGAATCTCGAAGTGGTACACAAGTTTCCCACTTGAAATGCTACATGAAATCAGGAAGTCCTTGTAGCTTGGAATTGAGGGTCTGACAGACACATTGTTTGCATTAATACATCCTATTATTTAGTCCGCTTAGTCCCTCTGTTCTCTGCAGGTTGTGACGTTTCTGTGGGATGAAAGTGCTGATTTTCCAGGGAACAGTGTGTAGGTGCTTAGAGAGAGAAAACTAATAGGCAGAGCAAGGCTAGGCTTGTCTTCTTTTGATGGTGCATGCCTGGAGCAGCAGGGTTGTTTCTTCAGCCTCCGCCCCAGCCCTCTCTGCAAACCTGCTCTTTCTGAGCTGTGCAGCTGCAAGAAGGAGGCCACAAAAGCTAGTAAATTGCTAGAGAGGCCTCCATTCCAGCAGTAAAAGGAGGGGTAGTTCATTTAGCCTGTCTATTAACAACAGCTATATTTGCCTCCAATTCCAGTGGAGAGGTCCTTAGAAAGAGTTGTCATGTCATGAACACTAATGTCCATTTTTCTTGATGAAAGTGTCCATATTTGGGGTCTTATAAGACTCCTAATGTCACTTGTGGAAGTAAAGAAAAGTATAAGTAATAACTGAGTAAATGTGTCCGGGTATACCAGTTAAATGCAATATTTTCATAGATTCTGAAGTTTTCCTGCACATTATATAGCCATTTGAATTGGTTGTGTGAAAAAAGTAATACCTGTTTAGTGTAGCTATTTTTAATTGTATAGCAATTAAACAGTCCCCAAGTTCTCAAAAAAATGGGATCATTCTTCATAACTGAGGGATTATTCTTTTTATATATTTTCATCTTTTGTGTAAATATGGAGAATAATTAAACTTTATCTAATTTTTAAATTTTGTCATCTTGAGAAGCCTGTGAGGCGGCATGAAATTTGATATCTCACCCTATTCTGCTTCTGAAAAAAGAGGGGGACCTTGTGGGGGAAGCAGTGAATTTAGATTCTTAAAATAATGTGTATGGCCCTGGCCAGTAATGCTATGTTGGTTGGGCATAGTCCAGAGACTGTGTTTTTCTTTTTAAAATTCCCATTGCTGCCCTGGCTGGTTTGGCTTAGTGGTTAGAGCATTGGCCTGGGGACTGAAGGGTCCCAGGTTCGATTGCAGCCAAGGGCATGTACCTCGGTTGCAGGCTCAATCCCTGGTCGGCATGCAAGCAAGGCAACCAGTTGATGTGTCTCTCTCACATCGATGTTTCTCTCCCCCTCCCCCCCATCTGAAAAACAATGGGAAAAATATCCTCCTCAGGTGAGGATTAAAAAAAAAATTCCCATTGCAGCTTTCTAGCACAATGCTTTCAGAATAGTAAATACTTTAAACATTAACTAAAGTGCAATTCAAAGAGGATAGTTCCTGTAAATCACTATGATGGTCTAGTAATGACCAGATTACAGATCCTGGATTTTCATACCTTTATCCCCTTTCTCAGTTCCTTATAGCTGTCTTAGCAAGCAGAATTATTTGGCTGCTTAAGCATGGTGGACCTCGAAAAGCAAGGCTCTTTTATAGTTCTTCACCCACTTGGTTGGTAGAATTTGAGTACTTCCAGCAACGCTTTTGCCCTGTAACAAATGTCACTTTAGATAATGAAATACCTCCTTAATGAGTTCCAAAAGATAGAACTAAATTGAGGGTAATTTCAATCAGGGTCCTTGTAGGAAACACATGACACACTTAAATTGGCTAATTTGAGGAGACTTTACTAATGAGACTGTTTACAAGGTGTGGGCAGGGTTTCTCTAGAAACCACCGGGGATAGTGCGGTGCCCAGAGCTAGTAACCGGGTTACCATCTTGAGGCCTGAAGAAGACAGTGGGGTAGAAGGGAGGTACCAGAATGTAGAGGAGGAAAGAACTGTGAGCAGGGCTGAGACCCTCAGTTGAGGGACCAAGACTGTCCACCGACACCTCCACAGAGGGGGCCACCTGCAGGCCTTCTCATTATTGGTGGAGTCCACTGGGAGCCTGCAAGCAAGAGAGCCTGTCTTTGTGGTCCATACAGATCCAGGGCACAAAAAGAGATGGCAGCTGGATCTGGAGAGGCACATGAAAATACCAGCACAGGGGTACCATCTACCTTTTAAAATTATGTTTTCTGCCCTGGCCAGTGTGGCTCAGTTGGTTGAGTGTTGTCCTGTGCACTGAAAGGTCGCCAGTTTGATTCATGCCCAGTGTGGTACCTCGGAGGCAACCAATCGCTATTTCTTTCTCACATCAATATCCCTCCCTCACTCTCCCTAAAATCAATAAAAAAATGTTTAAGTTAAAAATAAAAATTAAATTACGCTTTCTACTCATGGTGGTTTTAAAGGGTAGAAGATTACCCAGCAGCTCTATAGAGCTGTTTTTCTAAAGCTTTTCAGAAAAATTGGTGATCAAGAAGGGAGAACACTGAGCCCCACCTAATCATCAATCCCTTTTGATTCCACCTCCCAAAAATATCTTAACTCCATCTCCTTCCCTCAGTCGCACTGCCCCACCCCAGTCCAACACTGTCACCTTTCACCTGGGCAGCTACAGTATTCGCCCCCTGGTCTTCCTGCCCTTGGTTCCCACAGCACAGTGGAGTGGTTATTTGGGGGTGGGGGGTGAAGAAGGAAACTTTATTCAGGGCTAAACAGTTCACTTGTGATACAGCATGGCTGTGAGGCGGCCCTGAGGCCAGGCCCCTCCTGCTAGGCAGCTCTCTCTGCTCTGGCCTGCTTTGCCCTTCGCTGGTCTGCTCCATTCTGTGCCAGTCTGCCCTGGCCTGCGCTGGCCTGCTCCTCTCTGCTCCAGGGAAATGGGTGTTTCAGCTCAGCCAGGGGGACCAGTCTCTGTATGAAAAATGCAACCCGAATGTCACTCTTCAGTGACGACTTGTTGTCATCCTTAGCATACCAGCTTGAACTCGCTAATTTGCATACTGCAGCCTTTTGCCTAGATACCACAGGAGATCCTGTGGGTGTCCCCTCAGATTGACTCTGACCGCATCGCCCTCCCCTCAAGCTAGATTTGGCTCTTCTCTTTTTGCTCCCTAACCCGGTACTTAAACTGACACTAATCCATGTTTTCACTACGGTATTGTAATTACCTGGTTAACTGCCTGCACTCACCTCCACCCTGGGAACGGTGTGGACTTACCGTTCCATCCCGGCCCCTCTTTGCCTACCACCGGGTTACCCACTCTACTGACCTGAAGCTAGATTAGCTGCTTCAGAAGTGGGAACTGCGGTGGGAACGAGCTTTTTTTAGATCAGAATGGTAGTGCTTTAGGTGTAAGCACCCCTGGCCTTGGGATTTTCAGTCATAGGTCCTTATGCAGCTGTCAGTGATGGACAGGGCTTTGGTTTTTCTTTCAATTACATTCTTGGAGGTGGCTCTTGGGTCACAGAACAACTGTAAATCAATAGACCCTTGAGTTCACATCTTGAATTGATAAGGCCTTAAATGAAATTTAATAAATTCTGTTGTCATTAATTTGGGGGGAGTGATTTTTTGGGAGCTTCTGTTTTGTTTTATTATGCCGAAGCGACGGGATGCGAGTAGATCTTGGACAGCGGACCTGGTGAGCAGGTTTGCCCGTCGTCAGAAAATGGTGGCTGCTGCTCCCCTGGCCTGGGAGGTTTTGTTTTTTACTTTGTTTGTTTGGTTTTTTATTTGAGGAGAAGGTTGTAGAATTGGACCTAAGATTGAAAGCCTTCTGTTAGTAAACAAGATAATGACAGTAGCTAAATATATATTATTAAAGTAAAGAATTGGGCAAGTTTGAGGTTATTTTGGTTACTTCCAGTGAGGAAGTTCTGATACCATTAGTAAAGGTTTTACTTTTCAACTTCAGGAAGCTTAATCAGTCTTTTAGTTAATGACCACCACCAGTGTGGCCAAGAGAACAGTCCATCCCTACATTTGTTTGATAACAAATTGGGAAGTCCAGCACCTTCATTCCACTCACAGTCCTCCATAGCCAAGCAGAACTAAAGGTGCAAAGAATATGACCTAGTCCCATTCCATCCAGGAAGTGCTCCTGTATCCCTCAATGGGAGTTAGGTCTTTTCAGTGTTTGGAACTCAGATATTTTCTGTTGAATTGATACTTGCCATTGTACCCATAATTTCTTCTCTCCTGGCATTCATCACATGGTGTTGCAACTAGCACTTTACTAGACTCTAAGCTCCTTAGAAGGCAGATCCATTGTGTCCTCAGCTCATTTGGCTCAGGGCTTGTTGCATGGTACTTGCCTAGTACAGGCCATCAAATGATTGCTGAATTTTTCAAATGCACAGAATTTTCTCTCTTGAAAATCCCTGATGTCTATCTCTCTCTCCCCTCTCCCCTACCCGCCCTGCAGTTGAAATTCTGGTATTCTGAGAGCATTTCACTCTTCTGTTGAGCAATCAGCTACACCAAAGTAATGTCTTCCATGAGTCACAAAACACAAGACAGTTATTTTGAATGGAAACTCTTGGTACCCCTTTGATAGAAAGTTTATTTTGGGGTATTGCCTGTGCATTTAGGTTTCACAGCCTCTAGGTCTATCTGGGTGGAGTAATAGCACAGAAGTGTGAACTACCTTCCTGTTTTGTTAAAAATGTCATGAGCAGCCTTCTTAATGACAACTGAACCTGGAGAAATTGATAAGAATATCCAATTTGGTTTATTTATCAGAAAAGGAACATCCTGAATTTGGTTAGTCTTCTTAATTGTTCACCTTCCTTCATGTGTGAATGTATGAACATTATAATGGAACTCTTCCATTTTTAAAAAATTCAGGAATGGTCCTGAGCTCTTAATATAATCATTTTGCTCATTTGTGTGTGTCTGTCTCTCATCCCTTTTCTCTCTATACATAGCCTAGCTGCCATTCAAAGGAAAAGTAAAAAGTCACAGGTCTTCCATAATGTCTCTTGTAAGAATTTTGTTGGAGTGGTTGTAGCTCTAAAATTAACACCGTGCAAAAGTCAATCACAAGTCAAATGTGCAGGTTGAACCAGGCATCTTAACATTCCAGAAAGGGCCCCGTGCTGAGAGGTACTAGCATGGACAGAAACAGAGCTTTACCTCCTCTCCCCTCTAATCCATTTCATACGGAAATTTTCCTTCCCTATTCACCCACCCCATGTCCCCACCCTAATACGTTTTTTCCTTGGAGAAAGTAGAAGCAGGTAGTCTTGTGGAAAAGATTTGGCATACCCCCTTTTGAGGTACCCCACCTGAAAGTCTTTTGGCAGTGGTGCTTAAGTTACAGGAAGACTGATGGCCTAGTTCTTCTGTCCTTTATTTTCCCCTCCTTACTTGGGGGAACAAACTCACAGCAATCAGTCTTTTTTCTAGGGTCTGTTTAAGAGGTTATTGTTTTTCACCAAGGAATTTGATGGTAATGTGTAATGCATGGTGCTCGTTCTGTTGTTTCTATACCCAGCTAGCTCTGTGATACTGTGTACATTACTTTGAACAAAGTCCCCATATACAGGTCAGTCCCTCAGAATAAACTAGATACCATTCTAAGAGCTGTGGAGATTTCACGTGAGAATTGGGTGTGGAGCCAGCTGTAGGGTGTTTCCATTTAGTTTAGAAGGGGACCAGGACATATCAATACACAGTACAAAGTAGTGGTAGGCAAGATGTCATAAGGAGTTACATGTTGTTATTGACCATGATCCTCCATTAAATACTA
Organism: Miniopterus schreibersii; assembly: GCF_964146895.1. NCBI lineage: Eukaryota > Metazoa > Chordata > Mammalia > Chiroptera > Miniopteridae > Miniopterus > Miniopterus schreibersii. The sequence goes on from NC_138116.1 coordinate 3,670,711, forward strand.
TAAAGATGAAACAGAAAAGCGACCAAACTGGTTGTAAGCTCTGAACTGAATCTTGAAAGATCCAAATATATAAGGAAGAAGACAGTCCAACCAGAAGGAAAGCACGAGGGGAGTGCACGGTGCTTAGAGCGGGAGAGGGGCACACCTCACTAGACTGAAGGGCTCACCTGGTGGGGTAATGGGGTGGGTGAGGGCAGTTCAGTATGTAATGGCCAACTCACAGAAACGGGAATGCCAAGCTAAGGATAATTTGGGTTAAGACTTCTAAACCCAAAACAGTGGTGTTTGAACTGATTTGGAGCACTAAATAGATTGAGGTCATACCAATTCAGCCTTAAATTATGGCGCCTGGACATTTGATAGGCCCTCGTCTCTTGATCCGCTAACTGATCCCCATTTATAGCAGCTGCTTAGAGAGGGTAGAGAGATCTAACTTGGGAAACAGAAAAGGAGGTGCTGTTCAAATGGCAGCAGTATAAAAGTAGTGAATTATTTTACCAGTGGAAAATTTGGGAGTTTGGGATTTTTTTTCTTCCCTTCCTTTCACACTCCCCCCCTTTTTCGTTCTTTTCCTTTTAAAAATGTTTAAAGGGCAAAACTTAGGACCTCTCACATTGTGTCACTAGCGGTCAGAGGGTAGGCTTGACCAGCAAATGCCCTTTGGATTTCATTAGTTTGATAAATAGAATTCTTTCTTAAAAGAAAGCATAAACAAGGATTTAGAACTCCTGGATCCCAAAAGAAATTAATCTTGTGGAAATATCCATTTCAGAGGGAACTAAGTGTAGCACTTCATGGCATAGATATTATACTTTTGCTGAGAGAAGTCATTACCATAACGAAAACTACCCCCTTGACTTCATATCGTTACATAAATACTTTTTTTTAATGACTAGGTTTTCCTTAAACCATGTAATAGAACAGCATAATTTGATGTTTACACACAGTTTTACAAATCTGCCAAAATTAGGAGGATTAAAACTTCATAAATGCATTTCATTTCTTCTCAACTTTCTGGTCTTTAAGGACCAACTACCTGTCAAGTGTCTTGACTGAGTCAGACAGTGCTTGGCATGTCTTTTCTTGGGTTGTATTTGTTCAGCATGGAATTGGCCTGGCAATGTGCACTTGCAGACTGTTGCTCTCTGTGTGCTTGGGTAAACAATTTAAGGTTTCTGGTAGGACCAGGAACCTTAATTATTAAACTACCTTTAAGTTGGTCATCTCATTATTAAAATTCAGAATAATTTATCTACAGTGTGGGTGTTTTTCATGATTTGGCACACAGTAGACAGACAGCGTAGCCAAGATGTTTTTCATGTTGAGCAAAAATTGTAACAGATGGAGGTGGTGATTATAAAGCACTTATTTAAAATGTTAGTAATGAGTCAGTGTAGTTTGAGGCCAAGTCAGTAATCCATACTTAGGGAGTCTAAGAAAATGAAGAGCATTCTAATAGTTTCTAATAAAGTATATAATAGGCAACTGAAGAGAACTGATTTTAAATGGCTCTCCAGTACTGTTACCCTAGCCAGGGCCCTGTAGAATTTTTCTTAGGGGTTAAGTCTTTTAAAAGCCCTCTAAGTCATGGCAGTATATCAGTATTGCTCCTTGGGGTTGAATGACTGATCTCTGAAGAGCTGGGGGAAACTCGCAGGCTTATGTTGAATTTCTGTAATGCAGAGACCAGCTATAAGTGGTATTTTGGGGGTTTTTATGTGTAAGAACTTAAATATGTAATTGTTTCCATCTTTCCTGCACAAATGCTGTTATACAAATTGCTTCACAAATTGATAAAGCTTTGAATAATTTTCCCTGAAGAAATGTTGAACCCCTTGCAAGCTGGCTAAAAGACACCTTTTTCTATAATTTGTGTAGAAAATTAAGTGCAGTTCTTGTCTCCTAGTATTGGTATAGAAGGGACAGGAAGGGAGTTAGCTATTGTGATCCTTGAACTCTACATTTAAAGTCTTTTTTGAGTCAGCACAGAATCATGTGTTTTCAGAATAAAACAGAGTCCTAGTCCTCTGTTACTATGTGTACTGTTGGTGCCCATGGGCAGCATTACATCAACGATACCTAACTTAGTGAAGGTAAAACTCAGCCCCCCAGGATTGCTGAGTTCTGTTAGATCTGATGGTGCTGATGTGCACCACGGAGTAACGGGAGGTCAGTGTGTCCACTGCAGCAGTTGGAGTGTGGCTCTGTGCTGGTGGCTGGGCTGCCTGTTACAGCCTCTCATGGAATCCGCCCGGTTGCCCTGGGAGGCAGGTATTGTCACTACTTTATAGCTGGTGAAACCAAAATCTAGAGAATGGTCATTTGCCCCGGTCACATAGTTCATTGTTGGTGAAAATGGAGTGTGAGCCCATGTGTTCAGCCTCTTGAGTCCTATGCTCTTGCCATCAAATCAGGTACATCCTAAGGGGTCTGAGACCTAAACCTTTGACCTCTAGCCATTCCTTTTTCTTAACTTCTGAAAAAGCTTCTAATTGGTATTGGTGTAAATGGGAATTTGTGTTGAGAACGGTCTCGGGTTGGGGGTGAGGGATGGGGGCAGGAGCCATTAATGTTACCAGAGTCACTTAATACAGACAAATAGACGGGACATGTGGAATGCTCTGAGCTGTCCAGACGAAGACAGCTTTATTTCTGGGCATGTCTTTTTTCATAGTGATGGTAAGCCATCATTGTAGGGGTTTCGGAAGTCTCACTGTTATTTTCTGCTCCCTTCCATATGTTGGGGCTGTGAAAAGTTTGTACTTCATCGAAACTTGTCTCTTCTCCTTTCCTAATCTCATCTCTTGATCAATCTGCTTCCGTTAAACCAAAGTGTTTTGTGTGGCCACAGAGTCATAACTTGAGGGAATGTGGAGGTTGGAATAGAACATGCAGCTATGGGGCAATAGCTAAAAACAATCCTTGGAATTTTCAAAATTGAAAATGTGGTTGTTGAACTCGGCCATCTATTTGTTAAGAGGTGCTGGACCGAGTACATAGTGAGTTGCCTTCTGTCATGGGGAAGTGGTGGTGGGAGCAGCTTCCTCATTCTCAGAACTCTGATCAGGCTTTTAAAATTACTTGTGAAGGATGTGAGCTTTCATCTAAAACCAGAGCAGATTAAGTACAGTCTTTGTAGGTGCAGACGTATCCACATATGGTTCTGGTCCCTTTCTCTGCTGCACGGTAGACTTACTTATGTTAATTTGTGTCCTTTGCTATTTTAAACATGTGAGTAAAACTTAATTTTTAAATATCTTTTTAATTATGCCATCCTGGTTCCAAGGCTTGCATGTAAAAGCCGATGTACCAGTAGAGCGGGTGGGTGGACGGGCCTGGTCCCTGAGTTCCAGGGTGGCCTACAGTTGGCAGAGATACTCTTAAGTTCCAGAGTAGAGGGGTTTTGAGGCATGCACAGCAACATTTTGGCTTTCTGGTGAAGTGACATTCTGGATGCTAGAATGTTCCAGAGAACCAAAATTTTCTCTGTTTGCTTACTCACACATTACATTAAAAATAAACACATTAATTCCATATTTTCCTGCCTTCTTGGGGAGAAAAGCATACCAAACACCAAGTAATAATTTTGTTCTGCAGAAAATCATAGTTCTAAGTTGGTTCCAAGTCTGGGAATTGCCCCGAAGTTGGTTTTTCTTGGGGGAGCACTTTTAGGTGCAGGTTTGCCTCTTTTAGTAAAAGTGACAAGAAGAATGTGTTGCTATGTGAACTCCTGACAGAAAGAGTTGTTCTTAAATTAAAAAGGACCTTTTTCACGTGATTACCTTAGTCTGCTTTGATGCCCAAATGGGCCATAATCACCTCCTGACTCTTCCTCTGTCACCATTTCAAGAATTTTAAAGACATTTTGAAAAACTTGTTCATAAGCCTAAAGTTTATTATTATTGTAATAAAATGATGCTTTATAAAATAATTACTAGGCCACATTTTTCTTCAAGCCCTTCTTTTTGGTAGATAACAAAACCCTGCTTTAAGCAGCTTTTAAAATAGCACCTTTGCTCCCATGCTATTGAGTCTGCTGTGATGTCTATGGGGTGTCGGCTCCCTCCTGAGGTCACAGCATCTCATTTGATGCTGGTGGGTCAGCCCTACCGCTGAGGGACTCCAGTGTAGGCTTAGCAGGGAGCGCCGTAAGGACACTCTCCCTCCCGAACCATCTTCCTCCATATGCACTTCGCGATTGGCTAGCAACAGAACAGCTTTGCTGGCTACACCACAGGTTAGTGTTTTTGAAATGCAGATTTTAAAATTATGAGTGTATTTTACATATATTAGTTTGTATCATCACAGTATTTAATATATGATTTTATTTTTTTTAGGGAAAAACAGTGATGAAAAGAAACAAGTTTTCATCACTGACTGTAACGGGATTTACCAGTAGCTGACTTTTTTTCAGAGCTCTCTAATTCACGCAGGCAGAATTTGCCACCTTATCTTGAACACTTAATTAAACTCAGTCGCCTAGGGGCTGGGCCAGAGGTTGACCAGCATCACAGGCACCAGTGTTGTAAGGCTCCGCAGGGCATAACCTCTGTTCTGAGTGAATTATCTTCGAGGCTCATTTAATGCTGGGCTTTTATGTTGGTTAGCTTTCAGTCTTATCTAAAGTCCCGTCTCACTCTGCAATGCCAATACATACACATCATACACTCTAAAGCAATCTAGGTTCTGATTTGGCAATGAGTACAGCATTGCTCAGTACCTTGAATAAACCATTTGTAAAGAATTTTGCCAACTTCCTTTTGGAACTTTGTTGTATAGTGTACATTGACTACCACTTACTAGTCCATCAACATTTTCCTGTGTTCACCATTTTGGAGTTTGGCTCACACTTCTGTTTTCTCTTTTAAGTTACCTACTTTTTAAAAATGCCTTCTGCCCTTTGCTGTTTGTTAGAAATCTAGAATTCAAAGGATGGCCTTTATACTATACCTGGATCTGTCCTGCAACTTACAGTACTCTACAGATTACAGAGTCCCGGCCTGGCCTAGCCTATCCACGTAACTCACAGGAAGCAGTACTGGAGAGAACACTTATTTGGGATCTGAAAATCTACGTGTGAGTCAGTAGCTGATAACCATGGATCGTCAGGTCCCATTTCTGATCCTGTGTTCACTCAGCAGAACGCAGTGTCAGGGTTTGCTGTTTTCCAGGATTTTTACTCCCAGGCTAATTTGGTACTTTTCCCCATCACCCTCCGTTCTACTCTTCTACTGAGGGTTTAATGTTAGGTGTTTGGGAGCCTGGACTCTCATTTCCAGGGACAATTTATTTTTCCTTTTAATTTTAACTATCAGAGTTGGCATGATACTGGTTATTTGACATTTCCAGAAGTTCTTCTTACATCCATGTACCTGATAATAATTCAAATAACACCTTTTACAAATAAACCTAAACGACAACAAAATTGTCTTAGTTGCTACCCTTTTAAGAGTGAAAAGGACATGATTGATTTTCTTTTCTTGTCTTATTTCTTTTTAGGTTTTGAATGAAGAATGTGATCAGAACTGGTACAAGGCAGAACTCAACGGGAAAGATGGCTTCATTCCCAAGAATTACATAGAAATGAAACCACATCCGTAAGTTGGGCTCTACTGTCTCCCAAGGGTCATACCTGCCTACTTGTTTCCAGTAATGTTTTTAAAATTGAGGTCATTGCGATGCATGTCATACTTTTAATTCAGTCTTCCCAGGGAATTAACAAAGCATATTGATTTTGCATGTTCATGTTATTAATAATAGTACATAATAATAATAGAACAGTCAATAACAGTATATGTTTCAGATAAATAGTAGTTACTAGTGATCTTTAAATAATGAAACAATTGTTTCTTTAAAACATTAATTATATACTATTGCATAATAATATTGTATATGTTTTAGATTAATAGCTATCAGTGATCTTCAAGTAATAAAACAGGAGTTATGCAGGTCCATAATTCTTTTTCTATGAAACCCTTGCAGCCAGATGTTTCATAATTCTGCATTTATTTATTTATTTTTTTTGAGTTTTAGAAAGGGTACTTATCACATAGTTTTATATTGATATGTTTGATTTTCCTGTGGGACCATATCTTACTGATCTTTGTATCCCCAGAGCACAATGCTTGGCATATAATGGGTTCTCAGTAAATGTTTATTGTACTCACTACTCTTATTCTCCACTTAGTGTTCCCATTTCAGAGAAAACAAAATGCTCTCCTACTCCAAGCTGCTGAGAGCAGTGAACTTTTCTCTTCCTTTTCTTTTCCTTCTTTTTCTAGAGCCCCTCCTTTCATATTGATATGTGAGACAGTGGGACCCTGGGAACCCTTACAGATCACTGTCTTCCCACCCTCACCGTCACCTCTTTCTTTGGCCCTGCTCCTACCCCTGAAGCAGTCTTTTCATGCCTAATATGTCAGGAGGAACTGAGGCTTTCAGTGCTCAGACTAGAATGCCATTGAGACGTGAAGAAATTCTGTCTACTTGGGTTAATACAAGTGATGAGACTTTTAGATGACTTGACCCACCTTGGGTACCAGCCCATTTGTCCCTCTCCCCCATTGTTATTATTACAATATGTACTTGTCATTTCTCTTCCCTCAAATACTAGAGCAAGATATTAACCACACGTTATCTCACACAGAGCCTATGTCATCTTCCATAGAACCTACATCATCATACACAGAGCCTGCATCATCATACACAGAACCTGCATCATCATACACAGAGCCTGCATCATCATACACAGAGCCTGCATCATCATACACAGAGTTTACATCATCATACACAGAGCCTGCATCATCATACACAGAGCCTGCATCATCATACACAGAGCCTGCATCATCATACACAGAGCCTGCATCATCATACACAGAGCCTGCATCATCTTCCACAGAGCCTGCATCATCATACACAGAGCCTGCATCATCTTCCACAGAGCCTGCATCATCATACACAGAGTTTACATATCATACACAGAGTTTACATCATCATACACAGAGCCTGCATCATCATACACAGAGCCTGCGTCATCTTACACAGAGTTTACATCATAGAACTCGAAGTGACCTTCAAGATTGTCTAGTTTATTCCTCTTTATCCTACAGGTTAGGAACGCCTCTAGTATTTTTATTTCAATGCCAATAATTAATATAGTTCTCATTATAAAAGACTCACAGTGTGGAAAACTATAGAGCAATATATGAGTTTCTCCCCATACACATACCCCTTTCTGAGGTAATGACCACTAGCAATTAAATGTGTGCCAAATGCTACCTTATAAACCGAATCTGTTCTAAAAAGATGATTCACTTTCTATAAAACGAAACAAATAATCCAGGAGCTTCACCATAAAGCTGTTTGTTGGTTCACGCCTTGGTCAATAAACTCTTACACAGTTCTTATGTGGCAGAGACTGCTAGGTGCAGGGAAGTTCGGTGCTATAGTTAAATTATGGTATGATAAAATTTCCATGTAGTTAATATGAAGCTCTGTGAGAGATCACATCCAGGAAGCCTTAGCCTGGAGAGAAGGCGGGGATACCCTGCAGTGGGTAATGGGAAGATATCTATAGAGATGTTTCTATAACGAAGGAACTGTGAGGTACTCAGAGAAACTTCTTTTTACTTCAGGAAGAACCAGACACCTTATAATGCCTCAATAAAAGTTTCATTGAATGATTTACAAGGTGAAAGCCAGCCTAATTTTTTATAAACTTTTTTTCTAGTTTTTGTTTGGAACTTGTACTGTCTTATATCTTTGTAACTACAGGAGTTTGGTCTCTCACCCCTCCCCCCCAATTTATTGCTTTAGATTACCTGGAAAATTCATGTCGTCGTCTTTTATACTCTTGGGAAGTGTGCTGAGCACATCTTTGAGTTCTTATAGTCACTTAGTGTCAGTATTTTTGGGGGGCTGTGCAGGCTTTTCAGGACAGCGTCATGGAATGCACTCTTCGGGGAGGTGCTGCGGGGTGGTGGCTCCTGGGAGGGGAGGGCTCCTTGGATCCCAGTGCATTCTGCCTCCCTCGGTCCATGGGAGCCAAGTAACATGTGCACATCTATTCCTTTGGTCCAGCCTCAAAATAGATCAGGGGCTGGCTGAACTTCTGTAAAAGGCAGATAATAAATACTGTAGGCTTTGTGGGCCACATGCAGTCTCTGCCATGACACACATTTGTCTTCTTTTTAATTTTTTAAACCAACCCTTTAAATTTTTTAAAAACAGTCCTAGATTGTGGGCCATACAAAGACTGGGCAGATTTAGGCCAAGGGCTGTGATTTGCTGACTCCAGCACCAAATGCAATGATAACAAAACCAATTTAAGTTCCTTTTCATTTTCATATTTTCAGACTGAAAGGGAACTCAGCAGAACATCATACTGTAATTTTTGTATTAAATAAAATGCCTGTGGCTCTAAATCCTTATTTTCCTTTGGATTGTTTCAGGTGACAGAGGCATTACAAATCTGACTATTAAGAGAATACAGGAACCCTGGCCAGTGTGGCTCAGTTGGTTGGGTGATTGCTCATGCACCGAAAGGTTGTCAGTTGGATTCCCAGTCAGGGCACATGCCCGGGGAGCAGGCTTGAACCCAGATCCCCAGTAGGGGGGCTTGCAAGAGGCAACCAATCGATGTTCTACTCTCACATCGATGTTTCTCCTTTTTTTAAAAAATATATCTTTATTGATTTTAGAGAGAGGGAGGGAAAGGGGAGAAAGAGCTAGAAACATCAATGATGAGAGATTCCTCATTGATTGGCTGCCTCCTGCATGCCCTCAACTGGCTATTGAGCCTGTAACCCGGGCATGTGCCCTGACCAGGAATTGAACCTCGATCTCCTGGATCCTAGGTCGATGCTTAATCACTGAGCCATGCCCGGCCAGGCTCGATGATGATTCTCTCTTCCCTCTCCCTTCCCCTCTCTCTCTCAAAATTAATTTTCTTTTTAAAAGAAAGAAAATATAGGAAAGGCTACCTTCCTTGGAAAGTAGTGGTTACTGACCTGATTGGCTGGTTAGTCTTTTAGGGAGAGTCACTCTCATGCCTGGTTCCCCACTATAAAGAACTTCAAATAATTGATCAGGAAGCATCCAGTACTGGTGCTCTTCACAGACTCTGGCTGAAAATCCACTACAAGCTCTGAGTGAATTGCTAAAAAAGACCATGACCTTGTACCTATGTGGTAGTTGGTCTTATAGGCATGTTTCATGTCACGGGACTGCTCTGTGGCTGGATACCCATAAGTACAGTTAATGTTGGTTTCATAGCTATGGGAGAGCACAGAGTACCAGGTCTCTCCTCCTCTCTTCCCTCCCTTCCTCTTCCTTACCCCACCCCCAAAACCTTTAGCTTTTGTTAGGCAGAGGGAAGTTTAAAATGGAGTAGGACCTAATATAACATTTGAGTTAACAAATTAAACACAGACTACAAAATGATTGTTGGCATTAGTGTTGCAAGATGAGTTGTAGATACTGGGGGTGGATCCAACTATGTGCTTTCACATTAAATGCATATGGGTGGGAGCCTATGGGATGTAAAGAATTAAATTGCAAAATAAGCAGCCTCCTCCCATTAGCTTTCTCCTTTGCTATTTGTATTGTAGTATAAACACATCTTTCTAAAGATTTTAAAAATTTTGACCATAGCCATGTAGTTACACATAAATATCACCATTAAAAGAGGCTAATCAAATTTATAAGCAGTATTAAATGCTGTGAAAACTTAGGGTGATAGTATTTAAATGGTGTAACTCAGAGTGAAGCGTTCCTCATATAGTGTGATGGCCCTTATGCTGTGGGACATCCTTGGGGGGAAGGGTGCGCGCACACATGCTTATTAAAAATGGGAGTAGATACAAAAGAAGTATTTACCTAATAAAGTCTCCAACTAATTTTCTATTTTTCAATCTGGGTGCTTTTAACGGGTGTGTTTACTTTGCAAAAATTCCAATTAGTGTAATTTACTTCACTGCCATTTTTGTTTTTTAATTGAAAATAAAATTGAGTTAATTTTCAACTGGGGGCAAGAAACCCCTGCAGCCTTATCTATCTATCTGTGCACCATAAGGGAAGGTTCTAAAAACATACAAATAGAACTGCCAGCAGTTTCGACCTCTGGGGAGTTTGAGGGAGGAGTCTTGCTTTTTATTTTTACTTCATGCACATCTAGGGTATTTTAATTTATATTTATTACTTATATTTTAAAAAGCAGGAAAGGAAAGAAAATGCCTGCGTGCTGGGAAGCTCTTGGGGGTTTAGGAGGAAAGAGCGTGGTTGTCGAGTAACTTCACCCCACCCCAGGGGATGCCTGTGCGTGCGAGTCCATTATAAACTTGAAAGCACCAGAGATGAAAATAGAAAATATTTAAATGGTCTCAGGACTGTTAGCTCTCCTTCCATAACTGGAGATCCTTCTATTTTATTAATATGTGATTTTTCTTGTGTGGCCTGACTTCCAGGCACTGGAGGACTTACCCTCAAGTTATTTGTAGAAGCAGGAAGATAGATAGTACCAGCTCCTGGCAGCTTAGCATTAGAGGAGCGAAATGAGAAAGGCACAAGTAGGTAGGTTTAGGAATGTTTAAAGGTTACTAATGGAATCTTCTGAATGTATCCATCCTAGCAACTCAGGTATCTCTGTTTGGATTTTAGTATAGTGTATTCTTTTAGAGACCTCTTGCCAATGCAATTGCTTATAGTAAGATAGATATATAACTTAGGTTAATGGACTACTTGGTATCTTTGTTACTATAGTTTGTATATTTAATGAATGTTAGTTACCATGTAAGGAGTTTAAGAATCAGATGGGTCTTTATTAGCTCTAAGAAACATGGTTGCTTTTTAAAAAATACTCATAACAATACATTAAAGACAATGTTGAAAAGAGAACATTGTTTTCACAGTTCATCCATCCTAATTAGTATGATTTTTATGTGAAATACTTAGGCAGCTGTGACTTTAAGCTTTTTAAGAGTGTTCTCTTCCTCCTGGTAAGCCACAGGCCAGTTGCTCCCAGTTTTCCATGAATTCACCCTCTTTTTCTTGTGGCCAAGGTGAATTAGCATTGGGCTCAGAAGAATCTAACTTGCTTCAAATGAAAAATCGAATTTTGCAACTAGCTGCCTATGCACATGGTATATTATGATGATGTTCCTGATGGCTCCTAAAAGCTAAACTTAAGCAGGGACAGCAGAAACTGGCTTTGAGAGGAATGCCAACCTTAGTTACTAATGGAGGCTGCCCTCTCAGCCTGACCTCTTCCCTTTGCGCTGTTATAAGAAGTAGCCTTGTCTCCAGCTTCTGGGCCTTCCAGCTTTCCTACCCCCATTTCGCATTGTAGCAAAGCTGCAACCTTATCAGATGGCTGCAAGAAGGAGCCTGTCTCCACATCTGTGGTTCAAATCAGTAGGCCTGGGCTTTCCCCCTTACCTTGTAATGAGTCAGTAGGGAGCCCAATGGGCTTTGGCCCCGGAGGCCCATTTTTAAGTGTCTACCTCAGTAGAAAGAGTGCTTTCTGGAGAGGGGGGTAGGATGAAGTCGTTTGAAGGGAGATGGTCCATCTCTCAAAGGAGGACCTGACTGAACTGCGTGATTGGGCATGTTGAGACTGAAGGGTGAAGAGGGAGGCCCTTCCCCTGGGAGGGAGTGTTCTGTTACTCACATTTCGGAGGCTGCATATCCCGTTTCTTTCTGGGGAAGCAGATGTTGACTGGCTTGCCTTCCTTCCTTAGGTGGTTTTTTGGCAAAATCCCCAGAGCCAAGGCAGAAGAAATGCTTAGCAAACAGCGGCATGACGGGGCCTTCCTCATCCGAGAGAGTGAGAGTGCTCCTGGGGATTTCTCCCTCTCTGTCAAGTAAGTATTTCCTGCTTTGGTTGCCTGGATCCTTGTCTCCAGCTGATCTAAGTTGTGAAGCCATAGGCCTGGTGACACACACCAAAGGTTGCAAGCTGATAGGGGTTTAGCCTAAACAGTATTTTACAAATCAGAAGATTTTACATTAAAATCCTAATTTCTGGCCCCTCTTAAAATTTGTTCTAGCAGCACTGGGTTTAGGTTCCCCATGGAAGCAGTCTGGTTGCTGAGCTGCAGCAGCACTTCAGACAGCACATGCTTGCCAGTTTTCCCTAATCCCCACCACTCCTTAATGATCCATACACACAGCTCTCTCCTCACTCCGTGCCCTTCCCTCTGGGATTCTTGCAGCTCTCTTCAACAGCTGGCTGATGGCCATGTCACCTGCCTTTGCAAGCCTACACCAGGTATCTAGCTTAAATCTGCCAGCACCACCTAGGCCTCTGACATTAATTTAAAGTCACCACAAGGGTTTGGGTTTTTTTACTTAACCCCATGGTAAATTTAAATGTGGAAGGGAGCTGGTGAACAGGGACTAGGAAAGGCAGGAATTTTATCACCCTGGGAATCACAGAGAATATAAATAGGAACTTAGAAGATTCTAAGCAGATCAGCCCCCCATTTGCGACATAAAGATATTGAATCAAATTGTCCTTTCCTTTTGATTCAGTCTTTTTCTAGTTAATAATATGGTATCACAGGAACCCCTCCCCTAGGAATCTTACAAATGAGTTAGTTCATCATTTATATGACAAAGAAGTGATTAGTTTTAAATTGATTTTTTTTTTAGAAGCATCTTTTTTTTGTTTGTTTTTAAATTGATTTTAGAGGGAGGGAGGGAGGTGGGGGGGAGAGAGAGAAAGAAAGAGAAACATGGATCTGCTGTTCTACCCATCCATGCATTCATTGGTTGGTTCTTGTATGTGCCCTGACCAGGGATCAAACCCACAACCTTGCCCTATCAGGACAGTGCTCTACCAACTGAGCTACCTGGCCAGGGCTAAAATTGATTTTTTAATGAAGGCTATAAGAATTTATTTGTCATTTAAAAATGATGTAAATATTTTTTTTCAGTTTCAAAAATTAACTGAATATCTTGTTTCATTTTAAGACCAAATATGTGGTTAAAGTGTAGGTTTTTTGAAATTTAAATTTAGATTTCTTTTTCCCTCAGTGAAGATGAGGTGGTTTCAGGTAGTATTTGCAATACCTTACAGATATGTTTCCAGCAGTTTTTAGTCCCAACATGAAAAAGTCATACTGGATTTAAGTTTTTCTCTTCTAACAATGGCTTTTTTTATTTTTAGTAGACTTTATTTTTTAGAGAGCGGTTTTAGGTTCACAGCAAAAGTGAGTGGAAGGTACAGAGATTTCCCCTACACCCCCACACGCCCACATGCTTTTGGTGCTTGATTAACCGGATGCAAATGAGGGTCTGGTAAAGAGCACCTTGAGATGGAAGTATCCGTGTGCTTCTTATTAACTTGTGTCTCATCATCTGCTTCCCTTGTATTTTAAACCGGCGAGTGTAAATCAAACAGTACGGAGCGAGGCATACAAGCAGTCAGTCCTCCTGCTTCACCATGGCAGGTAGCGTTGGCCTGGGGGCCTTGTCTGAGTATCACTAATCACTGCGCACTGTCGCTGCCAGGAGGCTCCCACGCCACTCCCTTATATCAAATAAGAAGCTTAAAGAATTATGCATTTATTGTTTTAGAAATGAGATTTTAAACCAATGTCATTAACCATCTGAATCAACACAAACACCTTCGCAAAGGAGGTTCAAGGATCCAGTCTCAGAGATGGTTCTCTAGTTCCAAGGTGGTGTGAGTCTGTGCTGGGAAACACTTCGTCCTCTCAGAAGCCGGTTCCCTGCACCGTGGGAGTGGACTTCTGTGGAGCCAGAGTGGCACTGAATATGTCCTTCCTCATAAAGCTCTTTCCCCATCTGTCTCTTTTCCCTCTTGAAGTAGCAGTACTGCAGGTCCTTTCATTGTAACATTGATGCGATGTGGTAGGAATTTATCTCGTGCTTATACCAGTTCACCTGTGGTAGATCAGTTCTGTTACAAGTCGTTTAGCTTAAAGTTGCAGAACCTGTGGACCATCTTCAAGTGAGGACTTACTGTACTGTCTAAGCACTTGGCATCTCAGTCAGTGGCTTCCTGGGAGCTCAGTGCTGCCACCTGCTGGTTGGTTTTTTTAGAAGTGTTTCTTTTCTTTAGCTTGAAGCTGCAGGTTCCCGAGGAGACTAGTTCCATTCATTTAACAAATCTTGCTAGGGTGCCTTTTAAGGGCTGGGCACTGGTCTGGACACCAAGGACTCAGCAGTGAGCAAGGCAGGCAGAGCCTTCGTTGAGTTGATGTGCCGTGAGAGTGGGCCATCCTGCTCAGTCAGGCTCTTGCTGATTCTTGGGCCACTGTAAAAGGGGAGCATTTACCTTTGACTAGGTGATAGGGAAGCCTTTTCCATGTGGGGGTGCCTGGGCCTCTTTACTTATTGTCCCAGTATATTCTCTTGTTCTGAGACCCTTTCCCCATGAGAACTGAAATCCCTGAATAGAACACATGCCTTTACCCAGGTACAGGAGAACTGCTGAAAGTATGTCCAATTTCTCCTCTTTAATCTTTTTTTTCACTTGAAAATGTAATTAAGTCACACTCCTTGCCTTAAATAGGCTCTATTTCTTTCATTTGGTACCATGTGGGGCACACCATAGGTTAGGACTTTTTTTTTTCATTTACAAATGTCTTCAGAGTTAGACTGATGGACAGGGTTTCCTGTCTGGTGAGGATTCTTCGTGTTGTCACTGGTAGTCATCAGTCCTAATGGAGGGGTCTCGGAGGAGCTCAGTGATCATCCTAAACCTCCAGCCAGGAGTTGTGCTGTGCTGCAGTCCTGGGCCCTTTGGGCTGTGAGGATATGACCGCATCGGTGGGCAGGTGAGCCTGGGGGGCAGCCAGGACTGAGCCCCTAACCTGGTCTCCTGTGTATCCCTGCCCCTCCCCAGGTTTGGAAATGACGTGCAGCACTTCAAGGTGCTCCGAGACGGAGCCGGAAAGTACTTTCTCTGGGTGGTGAAGTTCAGTTCTTTGAATGAGCTGGTAGATTATCACAGGTCCACGTCCGTCTCCAGAAATCAGCAGATATTCCTCCGGGACATAGAACAGGTGCCACAGGTAAGCCTCGTAAGAAAAGTGGGATCCTTTTTAGCAAGGAAAACAGCTCCTGAGGCAAGCAGGTGCCTCTTCAAAGGACTGCTTCTGGGGCTTCTACACTCATTATTCAAAATGTTATCCTTAATTCATGCTAAAGATTTGGATCTGAAATGAAACAGTTTTGCCTTTTCCAGAGGCTGCTCCTCTGAGTCAGTGTGTTGCTAGTTGACCACCTGCATCTCTAGGAAGGAGGGTCTTTAACACACACTCCAGTATTATTTTTTCCCTGGAAGCAAATTGTGAGGAGAGTCATACTTGTGAGGGAGTGAGGCCCACGCTCGCTCCTGTGTTCCTAGTCTTGGAATCCTGCTCGTGTGCTCTGGTGAGCAGCACCTTGTTTTATTCCAGCTCTTGACTTTTTGACTCTCTAAAACCTTCAGGATTTTACAAGTGATAAAGTGGTAGGAACTGAAGCATTTTCAAATCCCGAGACTTTAAACAAAACCTGATGGCAGTTTCCGAAGTTCTTTCCCCTTAAAGCAGCACTTGCCACTCTCTGCTTAATAATATGGCTCAACTGGCCACCAAAGTGAGACCTGCCCTGGTCACTTATGACGCTGGTGAAAAATCACAGTCCCACAGAGAGCAGACTTAGGCCATGTAAGACTAAAGGGAGGGGGAGGAGAAGTGGGGTTCACTTCAGGAAATGTGGAAAAGACGGCTGCACCTGTCGCCTCGCTCAGGGCGCTATGTGTGTCTCTCCCTGCCCCCGCAGCAGCCGACGTACGTGCAGGCGCTCTTTGACTTTGACCCCCAGGAGGACGGAGAGCTGGGGTTCCGCCGGGGAGACTTTATCCACGTCATGGATAACTCGGACCCCAACTGGTGGAAGGGGGCCTGCCATGGGCAGACCGGCATGTTTCCCCGCAATTACGTCACCCCTGTGAACCGGAATGTCTAGGAATCAAGAAGAGATTATTTAAAGAAAGTGAAAAATGCAGACACCTACAGAAGAATTAGACCCACAGCTGCCTCCGACAGCAGCCGTGCGGGAGCCCCGGACACCTGGCCGGGCGCCTGGCGACCCTCTCGCCTGGTTGGAACTTTGGGGGGTGGGAGGGGAGTTGGATATAACAATGCCAAAACTTACCTATAAATTAAGGAAAAGAGTTTTTATTACAAATTTTCACCGCTGCTCCTAGTCCTCTGTCCTTTCACCTTTTCTCTCCTGTCTGTCAGTGCATGACGTTTAATACCACATAAGCTCTAGCTGATACCAATAAAAGAAAAGAAACTGAGTGGGCTGGTATCTTCTCTATGCAGAAATGTCTTGTAGCCGGAACGACCGAAAGGACAGCCATTGCTGGGTTCTCCGTGGACTCGCGAGCACGGCGGGGAGCCCTTTCTCTGTAGCCCGCCAGAGGGCGAGGGCTAGTCAGGCTCTGCCCAGTAGCCCCCACCCGTGCATTCTGTCAAAGCTGGAAGTGGGGTGGAAGGAAGGATGCCGCCCCTCATGACTCCCTTAGAAAGCTAAACTGAAAACCTGTGTCTCTCTCCCAAGTCGTTTTCCCTCCCAAATGGTGTCACCTAGCATGTTGTTTTCATGGTGCCTTTTCCTTATTTCAAGGGTTGCTTATGAAGGGTGTTTTCTCTTTGGTTTGTTTTACAATAAGTTAAAGACAGTCCAGAGCTCTTCGGCCCCTTGGCCTCCTCCTCTGTGTAATACTTCTCCTTGGTGGGGAGGGAACAGGGTAGAGAAGGGGGTGAGCAGGAGGGGGGTGGGTCTGCTGCCTGTCCTGAGCAGGAGTTGCTGAGGTTCAGCATTAATACCTGTGAGCCCCCCCGGAGTAGAAGGGAAGCCCGCATGTCTGGAATCCCTGCCCGGGGAGCAGTGTGACCAGCTGCCGGGGCAGGAGGACTGGCTGCAGCTTTGCCCACACTGGACTGGGTCTGGCTGAAGGGGTCAGCGTCCTTGGCCTTGCCATCTCAGGTATTGTATGCCCCCCGGAAACCCCCTGACTCAAACCCTGGAGCCAGCAAGTTTCGAACAAGGAAAGCCCAGGGAGTTTAAACTGTCTCGCTCTCCCTCTGCCAGGATGTACGGTGTTCCTGCACTGGGTAGAAATGAGTCTTCCCTTCCTCTGCCTGGCTCTGAAAACCAGGGTGTCTGTTCATGCCTTTTATCTTTTGTATCCCCACCTAACCTCCCAGGTGAGCCTTAGGGCAGCATTCAAGAAGCAGCTGGGTGGTTTTCATGTCTCCATTCACAGCGGGCTGTGTTTATAGCTGCTCCACCCCAGCCCCAAAAAGGAAATGTCTCCGTGAACAGGGAGAGCAGAGGGAAGACTGGAGATACAGGAAGCCCGAGTCCACTAAAGAGCTCTGTCCGTCTCCTGTCAGCTTCTTGTCCCTCGGAGCCATGTGCCTGTGAACTCTCTCTCCACCCAGTCCCCTTCTCACAACACAACCAGGCCAGGAGTTGGCGATGGCCTTGGGTTCCAGAGCAGTCGTTGGAGTCTCCCTGGACTCTGGTTATGGAGCTGGACTCGGGGCCCAGGAGGCGGCTGCTCTTCTGGACAGAGACCTCGACCTCTCCTCCCTCCCTGACAGCTTCCCCTTTCCTCGCTGGTGATCAGGGGAGCTGGCATTCTACACCTGGACCACGTGATTGTTTGATTTTGGAGTTGGTGTATATCATGAAGCCTTGCTGAACTAAGTTTTGTGTGTATATATTTAAAAAGAAATCAGTGTTTAAATAAAAATACCTATGTACTTAACCTTTAACTGCGAATAGAATTTGGTAGGTAGTGATTAACTGTGAATAATAAACATACAATGACTTCTTCACTCTGGACCCTCTTTTCCCTTTGCCGTAAAACCTAAACACTGTCAGGTTTTAGGGAGTCGGGACTCACGTCCTTCTTTCCCACTCACCCAGCTCCTTGGGCACAAGGGGGAGTGATGCCCACCTTGGCTGTTACCAGAACGCTGGGGGAGCTTGTCCACAATGCAGATTTCCAGGCCCCGCCCTCATACACTCTGGGATTGGGGTTGAGGGCACAGCAGGCGTTCTTGGTGTTTCTGATGGAAACAGTAGACCACACTTTAGAAACTTTGTGAGAACAAAGAGCACAGCTGACCTGGCTCTTGTCCCCTCGCCCGCCTCCCCCTCGCCACCTCCCCCCCACACACACACACTTGAGTGAAGGCCAGGACAAGATGACCTGTGCCGAAGTAGTTTCGATGTGCTAAGTTGCGAAAGCGTACTTGTCTGCTTTTAGGGTGAGCCTAGGCCGGTTCACCCCCACACAGCACTGGCTACAGAAGACCAAACAAGATTTGTTTAGAGAGTGAACAGAAAAGAAACGAAACCTGAGGAATTTCCACATGTATTCTTGGTCTAGTTCCTAACTAGAGCCCAGCACCCGGCCTCAGCTGCGACTGCCCAGCTCCAACAGGGGCATTTTCAGTTCCTCCTCTGCAGTGACCATGCGTGAGAAGGAACTCGCCCAGCACTGTCCTGCGGGGGGCTGCCGGTCACATGGTGATCCTAGGCCAGCTCCCATGGAGCTGAGCAGAAATATCCAGAATGGGGCCACTGAAGCAAAACAAGGCAGTGACTCAGCCTCATGGAGGCTCTTTGCTCTTCTTTTTTTTTTTTTTTTACTTTAAAAAAATAAAAATTATATATATATATTTATATATTGATTTCAGAGAGAGGAAGGGAGAGGGAGAAAGAGAAACACCAATGATGAGTCATTGATGGGCTGAGTCATTGATTGGCTGCCTCCTGCACACCCCCTACTGGGGATGGAGCCCACAACCCAGGCATGTGCCCTGACCCAGAAGCGAACCTCGATCTGGATTCTAGGTTGATGCTCGTGCCCTGACCCAGAACTGAACCGCGATCTCCTGGATCCTAGGTCGATGCTCGTGCCCTGACCCAGAATCGAACCGCGATCTCCTGGATCCTAGGTCGATGCTCAACCACTGAGCTACGCCAGGCGGGCTCTTTGCTGTGTTTGACGAATGGCCTCAGAATTAATGGGAAATTGCTGCTTTTGTGCAGTCTCTTTGGTTCCATATTTCTTGGTGATCGTAACCCTCTCTGACCCCTGTTGTGTGATTCCTGGAAAGGTGTCTGGGTGGGGGCATTTGGGAAGACATGGTGGAATAGCTCAGCTGCATTTAATAACTAAAAGCTACAGGTGGTGAGTGGCCATGAGGCCTCCCCTTCCCTCTACAGAGTGGCTCTGCTGCAGCTGGAGCTTACGGCCCTCCTGACATTCCTCACACTTAGTGGCCTGGGCGTCTGTAACAGGCTCATCTTCCAACATGACTGGAAGGACATGGTGACCGCTCCTCCCCAGTGCTCCAAGGCGATCTCTGCAGTGCCAGGGCCTCTAAGGTGGCTCGTTGGAAAGAGGGAGGTGGCGGGCATAAGTGGCCCACCTCTCCTGGATTTATCCCGTTGACCTGCTTATGGTAGGTGGTCTTCAAGGTAGAATGTTTTCCTTTCTCACGGTGCTTGGATAACTAAGGAAAATGAAAGTGGAATTGTGCTTCGGCACCTTGGAAATACTTCTAACCCTTAAGCACTGTATTTACGTGCAGTGCAGAGTCCCCAGATCTGAGCCCCTCTTACACTGGGCACAGAGTCTCGTTCAGTTGGGGGCTGCTTAAATGGGGTCCCGAGGGTTACATACAGGCCCATAGCTGCAGTCAGAGCCCCGAGGCACACGAGTTCTGCCCTTCTCCCTTCCTTGACCCTTGTGTCCTTGTGCAGTCACCCGGCAGGTGTGTGTTGAGATCGTCACGTGCTTCAATCAGGCCTCTGCTCAGATGTGAGTCGTTACCTTGCTCGGAGAAGCCCTCGGTAAGCACTTAGTAATCGCCTGGCCTCCAGCGCCCCTTCCTCCCTGCACTCTGCTTTTCTGTTCAGCCCTGGTCGCCGCCTCATGGTTTCTCACTGCGCACATTCTGCCCACCTTCCCACCAGACCGTAAGCTCTTGGGGCCAGGAATTTGCTCACTGTTGCCTCCCCCGTAGCTAGAAGAGTGCCTGGGACACCCTGGGTACTTTCCATCATCTGATGTGAGAAAAGCCTGTCCCAGACGCTGCTGTGAACGAGACCAAGGGTGCCAGCATCCCAGCCTGTGGGGGAAGGCAGTCAAGTAATGACTGGGGGAGGACTGGCATGATTAAGGGGAGTGTGGGAGTTTGGGGAACATTCAGCAGCGCCCCCACCTGTCTCAAGATCAGGGAAGCCCAGACAGTTATGTAGAAACAGAGCCAAACACGGAACGGGGTGGTCACTCTGTGGAGAGGGAGAAATGTGTCCAGGGCAGGAGGCCTTGGGCAAGAGGCGTTGTAAGTGCCAGAAACACCTGAGTGTAGAGAGGGAGAGAGACCGGCGTCCCAGGAGGAGCTGGCACAAGCAGGGGCAGAGGCCGGATGAAGCTGGGCTGTGTAAGCCACAGGAAGGAGCTGGAAGTGGGAAGCCGGAGGGGGCTTGGGGTTTTAAAAAGAGCTTTATTGAGATACAATTCACTTGTCACCTAGCCACCCATTTAAAGTGTACCCTTCAATGGTGTTTAGTGTTACTCAGTTGTGCAATTTTGGGACATTTCCATCCCCCCATAAAACCATGTGTCCATGATCAGTCATTTCTCATTTCCCCCAGCCCCTCCCAGCCCCTGGAGCCACCAGTCTGCTTTCTGTCTCTCTAGATTTGCCGTCCTGGACACTTCACGTAAATGGAATCACGCAGTATGCGGCCTTTTGTGTCTGCCTTCTGCTCAGCGTGATGTTTTCAGGGCCCGGCCACGTGGTGGCCCGTGTCAGGTCTTCATTTCCTGTTACGGCTGAATTCCATGGTGTGGATGCACGGGCTTGTGTTTGTCCGTTCATAGTGATGGCCACGTGAGTTGTCGCCACTCTGGCCATTGCGAACAGCTTTGCTGTGAACGGCTTTGCTGTGAACGGGCATGTTCTATGAGGACGTGCCCTGGAGGGCAGGCAGAGGAGCACGCACAGTCCGTTCGGCCAGGGCAGCGGAGCGAGGGCGCAGTGTGAGGTCACCGCAGCCTCCCGGGGCGGGGAGCAAGGGGAAGCTGGCTGGCTTGAGCCTTACTTAGGAGGGTGGTGGTGAGGAGAGGAGGGGTTGCAAGGCCCCTTAGGCCCCTTGCCTGAGCACTGGGGGACCTGGGGCTCCTGGTGGTTGAAAAGGGGAGCCCTGGAGGCGAGGGGGCAGGTGGGGAGGAAGGAAGGTTGGATGGTTGAATTTGAGGTGACCGTGGACAAACCTCTACGAGCAGCAGAACGTGTCACCTGTAGCTCAGGAGACAAATCTAAGCAGGGGACCCAGGATCACGAGTTGTGGGCATGGAGGTGGCCCTGAAGCTATGGCCCTCGCTGAGACCTCACACTGTCCACTCTCCATGAGGGAAGAGGTCAGAACGGGGGGGCCAGGCCCTGAGGTGGGGAGGAGGGGAGAGGAGGGACTAGCGAAGGAGGCTCGGGAGAGGCCGGAGGCAAACCAGGGCCACCCGGCGCCGGGCAGGTGTGTCCAGGGACGCTGCTGCGAGGACACGCCTCTCTGGCTGTCCTTGTCCAGGCCTCTCATCCCCCACCCTGTCTCTCCCCCGACCCGATCCAGATTGTCCCCAATCTGCCCTGTCACGCCTTCCCTCTTCTGCTGAGAAACCTTGCCAGCTGCTAAGCTGTCCAGAGAACAAAGTGCAGACTCCTGACCCTCAGGAGTGGTGACCAAGGAGAAGGAGCTCAAGATTGGAGTCACGGGACCCAGGGCTTTAGTCCACGCTGTGTGACCTTGGGCAGGGTCCTTAACCCCTGCTGTCTTTGTTCATCTGCTGAAAAAAGCCAGTGTCCCCAGGTTGGCCGAGGCGCCGATATGCTGTGTACCATTAAGTGCGATGGGATGGGACCGATTATGACCTTGGCATTCCAGGCCTTTTACAGCCTGAGCCTGGGCCAATTTATAACTCCTTGGCCACCTAAGTCGCTCCTGGTGTCCCTCCCTGGCTTTAGCCATTCTGATCAGAGGCCAAGGTCTCTCTTCCTCTCTGCTTGTCTGCTTATACCCAACCTGACATGAGAGCTGACCAGCTCCCAGACTCAAAACCCCAAACGCCTGCCCTTCCTCCATTGTATGTGTTGCTGATCTGTTAGCCCAACTGAGAAGCTACCCCCTGAAGGCAGGACTCTCCTTGACCTGTCCTGTGGCCCCTATTCCCCGCCTCCACCAAGCCCGCTTCCAGCTTCCTTGGCTGCGTGGCGGGGCAGAGTCAATCTCATCCGCAGCCAGGAGCAGTAGTGCACGGTTAGGACCCCAGAGCCTGGGGTGGCCTCGGACAGGTGGCCTCCTGTGCTTGGAGAGTAACCAGGTAAGTAACTCATGTCAAGAAACTCTCGGTGGACAGGACCACACAGAACAATGTGGGTTATCAGCGCACTCTTCTGATCATTTGTCCTGAGTCCAGCCCCGTGCCCACCACGACTCTTCTTGAGGGCAAAGGAATTCAGCTCTATTTTTAAAATTTTTAACATTTAAACCTTTGATCCATTTGAAGGCTATGCTGGTGATCAGGGTGAGGTTGCATCTCTCTCTCTTTTCCCCAGATGGCTACCCAGTTGTCCAGCTAGTTTATTAAAAGGCCCACTGTCAGCTCTCGGGGCTGAGGGGAGGGTGCATTGTGCACACTGAGTTTCCAGGTGGCGGGGTCCTGTTTCTGGGCTCTCAGTTCTGTCACTCTGCCTGTGCCCCAGGCCTGTGCTCCGCACGCTGGGCTGGCTCCTGAGGCTTCAGAGCAGGCCAGTCCTGCCCCTTTGCTCTCCCTTTTCAGTCTGGCTCTTCTTGCTTGTTTATGTTTTCAGAGTAAACTAGAATCAGCTTGTCTAATTTCAGATAAAAAGCCCCCGGGGATTTTCATTTGGATCATGTTAAATTTATAAGCTACCTTTGGAAGAGCTGGCATCTTTACGATGTTGTCTTCCATCCCAAGAAAGGACACGCCTGCCTTTTCAGTTTCAGGTTCTTCGGGAATTTCAGCGTTTTCCTCATGGAGGTGTCGCATGGTTCTTATGTTTACTCTGGGATATTTTATCTGTGTAACTTTTTAATGTTTTTATTGATTTTAGAGAGAGAGGAGGGGAAAGGGAGAGAAAGGGAAACATCTATCAGCTGCCTGCCACATGCCCCCTACTGGAGATCGAGCCTGCAACCTGGGCATGTGCCCCGACCAGGAATCGGACTGGCAACCTCTCCATGCATATGGCATGGGACTATGCGCAACCACCTGAGCCACACCAGCCAGGGTTGTTTTGTTGACATTTTAAATCAGACTTTTTCTCCCAGCATATCATCTAACTGGTGTTTGTCTCTCTGTGGGAAGGTATTGATTTCTCTATAGATTTTTATCTCACTTTCCTACCAAACTATTGGACTATTGGCAATGGTTTGGTCCCACATGGACAGAACTGCGTGTGACTCTCGTGTTGAAACCACGATGAGGGAAGCTCTGCGAAGGTTCTTCCCTGCACTGGGGCTGGGCAGACAGAGTTAATGAGCAAGTGACTGAGGCCGAGGGATGGAAGCATGTCTTAGATGAGATAGATGCTTGAGGACGCCTGAAATCTGTTGAAATCTGTTCAAAAATCTTACTTGGACAAAATTCAAAACATTTTGTTCTGCGTAAGGGATGTAAGTCCTTTTACAAACACTTTCTGACCATAAAGTTGCTCTTTCAAAACACTTTTTATGGCCTGAGAAAAGTCACCTGTGGGGAGAGGTTACTTTTCTCAGAACAAAATGTCACATCTGTCAGGGTGGCTGTTATTTAAAAAAAAAAAAAAAAGCAAAAGCAACAAGTGTTGGAGAAGATGTGGAGAAACTGGAACCTTGTGCACTGCGGGTGGGAATGTGAATCAGTACAGCCCCTGTGAAAACAGCACGGGGGCATCCTCAAGAAATCAAAAATAGGCCCAGCCAGTGTGGCTCAGCGGTTGAGCATCGACCTAGGATCCAGGAGATCCGGGTTCAATTTCCGGTCAGGGCACATGCCCGGGTTGCGGGCTCGATCCCCAGTCGGGGGCGTGCAGGAGGCAGCCGATCAATGACTCATCATTGATGTTTCTCTCCCTCTCCCTTCCTCTCTCTGAAATCAATAAAGACATATTTTTATAAAATTAAAAATAGAACTTCCAGAGGACCCAGCAATCCCACTTCTGGTATTTATCCAAAATAATTGGAATCAGGATCTCAAAACACTATTCAGCCAAGATGTGGAAACAACTTGAATGTCCGTCAACAGATGGACAGATAAGGAAAATCTCTCTCTCTCTCTCTCTCTCTCTCTCTCTCTCTCTCTCTCTCTCACACACACACACACACACACACACACACACACCCCGGGATACCATTCAGCCTTAAGAAAGAAGGAAATTCTGCAATTTGCTGTAACACGGATGAACCCTGAGGACAGTGCGCTCAGTGAGACGAGCCAGCCACAGGAGAGCGAAGGCCTCACGTCCTCGTACAGCAGAGAGAGCGAGCTCTGGTCATAGAGACACGAACCCATCGCGAGGACCCCGCCCTCATGACCTCATGTCCAGCTCGTGGCCTCCCGGGGGCCCCCTCCCAATACCATCACGCTGGGGGGCGAGGGCTTCATGTCCATTTGGGGGGCATTCAGTCCGTAGCTTCGGATTCCCGCTAGTTGTAGGACCGGAGCTCCGAGCTTGTCTCGTGGGGACTGTGCGGGGGCACGAGGCCCGCCTGCCGCCCAGGGCTGCGGGGAGAAGTGACTAAACAGTAGACTCTGAGCCCGGTGCGGGAATGCGGCGCTTGCTCACCGCGGGTTTCTCGCCCGCCGGCCGCTGCTGCCCTTGTCGCCTCGCCTCTCCTTCCTCTCCTCTCCTCCTCAATTTTTAGCTTGGTCGTGGCTACCCGGAATAAAGGCCACTTGTCCCAGCCATTCTAGCATTTAGGGGTGGCCGCGTGACTAAGTGCTGGCCAAGAGGGCCCAGGCCAGTCTCCTGGGCGGCTCTAGGCGCCCCCCCAGAACTCTCTCCTCAGCCCTTCCTCCACCCCGTGGCTGGAGTTCCAGCTGCCGCTGTTGGTCAGCCGGGGGGACCACACCCTGACACCCTGGGGCGGTGACACGGTGGACTGGAGCTGAGTCGTGCCCCTGGGAAGTTTGTGGAGACAGCTGCCAGGCCAGCCCTGCTCGGCTTCCCCTGCGCTTAGCCGGGTTTCAGCCACTGTTATTGCGGGGCTCTGTCACTTCCCTGGCAGCTGGGTCTAATCCTGACACCCCGCTGTTCATGCCAACCCCCACAGCCCCGATGGCACTTTCCCTCCCGAGTTCAAGGGGCCTCAGAAGCAGGTGTGTCTCCTCGAAAGGTGAGCAAAGAAAGACGCCCGAAGGTGGCCCCGTCGGCTCTGCTGCAGACGCTTCTCCGAGGCCGTTTCCAGCTCTGTAGACGCCAGGGGGCCGGGGCAGGTGGGGAGGAAAGTCACGGCCCTCTGAGCCGAGCGGGCACGGTTCCCCCACCCCTGCCCACCGCGGGACGGCTGGGCATTTGAACAGGGGCCTGTGCCCGGGGCCGGCGACAGAGATGAATCCGAAATTTACCCAACCCCAGCCGTCAGGGAGCTCGAGACGTGTGGATGCGGAGGGTCCTGAGCGATGATTCTCCCCCAAGACGGGCGGAAGGAGGACGCCCAGACTCGGATAGGGTGAGAGGGCTGCGGGGGAAGGAAGGGAGCACCGTGCACGCGAAAGCTCCCGGCGTCAAGAAAGCAGAGCCCGGCAGCGGGGCCCAGCCGCTGAGCATCGACCTCTGACCCCGGAGTCGTGCTCGATTCCCGGTCAGGGCCGTGCAGGAGGCAGCCCATCAGCGACGCCTCTCTCATCATTGATGTTTCTCTCTCTCTCCCCCTTCCTCGCTCTGAAATCAATAAAAACATTAAAAAAAGAAAGAAAATAAGAATTCAAACAGATCCTTGAATGTCACTGTCTGTTGCAGCGTTTTTCACGATGACCAAAAGGCGGAAACCACCCAAGTGCCCACTGAGGATTAAAGGACAGACAAAAAGGCAGTCTATACGTGCGTGTGGAATATTACTCAGCCATGAAAAAGAATGAGGTTCTGATACATGCTCCAGTGTGGAAGGACCTTGAGAACCAAATACTGAGAATCAGGAAGCTAGAAGCTTGGAGACCCCTCTGGCAAACGTGGGAACCTTTCTCTTTCTCTTGGGGCTGACACTGACGCTCGGTAACCTCCTGGCGCTTGGCTCTGCTGAGAAGAGCAGCAGAAGAAAGTTGAAGTGCATAAGAAATCAGCTCTTGAAAGTTACTGGACAGTAAATCCTCTCTCCCTCTCTTTTTCTTTTTTTGGTTAGCTTGCTGGTGTTTGAGCCATTCGCTGAGTTAATCTGAAAGGACGGAAAAAGGAACTGGATCCAGAGTGCCTCAATCCTTGGCGCCTGCAGGCTGTCAGAACTTCCCCAGAATCCTCCAACAGTTGTTGGGTTTTCATGATTTCCTCAAACTTAAAGTCCTAAAGTTTATTTTATTTTTTAAATATGTTTTATTGATTTTAGAGAGAGGAAGGGAGAGGGAGAGAGAGAGAGAAACATCAATGATGGGAGAGTCATTGATTGGCTGCCTCCTGCACGCCCCCTCCTGGGGATCCAGCCGGAAACCTTGGGCATGTGCGAACCCTGACCTCCCGGTTCATGGGATGACGCTTAACCAACTGAGCCACGCCGGCGGGGCCAAAGCTGCATCTTTAAATAAGCATCCCAGATAATTCTTGTATGAGCTGAAATTGAGAACCCTTGCAATGCTTACTAAAAATGTAGATTTTTTTTTAGACCTGAGGAGGTAGAGAGGCAGCAAGGCGTGGACACCCTGTAGTTCAACCCCTTTATCTTTATAGATGGAGAAACTGCAGCCGGAGAAACAGTGCCTGGCCGAAGAGCCACAGCAAGTCACCTCCTGGCTCTCAGGCCTCTTGCGGGTGGCGTGGCTGACACCCACTCAGGCAGCAAGGGATTCTCCTGCCTCTGCTGGAAAAGCTCCCCGCCTTCGGCAGCTGATGAAGGCCGGCTGTTTGCAAGGCCCGGGAGGTGTTTACTCCCTCGGAGGAGGCGAGGAGGCGGGGGAAGTCCAAACGAGCTTTTAATAAGTCTGTCTGTTTAGGGTAAATGTTGGTGAGGTCAAAGGAGGATTCACTTCCCTAACCTGACGGGAACCTCTATCTTCCCGTTTCTCTTTTCACATGATATGATTTGCTTAGAATATTTAACTTGAAATGACCAGATTTGAAATATGCAAAAACTAGAACCAGGTGTCAGCCGAGGAAAACTGGCACCTGCCACTAATCTCCTCTCAGCTCGGCCACCTATTTGCCATTTGACCATGGGGAGCCCTGGGCGAATCACCTCGCCCCTCTGGGCCCTGGCCCTGGCCCTGAGTCTTCCAGTTCTGACCGTCTGTGGGCCTCTGAGTCTAACGCTCTCTACCCTGCTGGCTCTTTTGTTGAATGACCTTTGGGGGGCCTATTCTGAAATGAGGGCATCTTCTGGTCCAGGAGAACAAGACAGACCCAAAGATTTCTGTAGCTGAAGAGAGAGGTGAGCAGTCAGCCCACAAAACTGATGGAAAACAGATTGAACACAAAGGCTGGGGCTTCGTGGGGAAATAAGGCCGTTGCTAAGCAAGGAGATGGAAGAAGTGAAAGTGGGCGAGAGTAAAGGTGGCCCTGAAGAGTACCGTGGGGGACAGTTCCAGGAAGTTAAGTTTCGGTACCAGCCCGGCCGGGCGGGTCTCAGCGGCTGAGCATTGACCTAGGATCCAGGCGATCGGGGTTCGATTCCCAGTCAGGGCACATGCCCGGGCTGAGGGCTCGATCCCCAGTCGGGGGCCTGCAGGAGGCAGCCGATCAATGACTCTCTCATCACTGATGTTTGTATCTGTCTTTCTCCCTTTCCCTTCCTCTCTCTGAAATCAATAAAGATATATTTAAAAAAAAAAAATTTCGGTACCAGGTTCAGCTCACTATGGGCCACCTTAACTTTTTTTTTTTAATTTATTGACTTGAGGGTGGGGGGAGGAAGAGAGAGAGAGAAACATCAATTTTTTTTTTTTAAGTTTCTTCATCTTTATTGTTGAGAATATTACAGGTGCTCCCTTTTTATCCCCATTGATCCCCTCTACCCTGCATCCATCCCACCCCCAGGCTTTCCCCATACCAATGCCTGTGTCCCTGGGTTATGCTTATAAACATGTAAGTTCTATGATTAATCTCTCCCCACCCACTTCCCACCCCCGCCTTCCCTCTGAGATCCCTGTCTGTTCCATGCTTCTATGTCTCTGGATCTATTTTGTTCATCAGTTTATTTTGTTCATTATATTCCACATATAAGTGAGATCATGTGATACCAGTCTTTCTCTGAATGGCTTCACTTAGCATATTTTCTAGTTCCCTCCATGCTGCCCCAAAGGGTACAAGATCCTTCTTTACAGCTGCGTAGTATTCCACTGTGTAAATGTCCCACAGCTTTTTCATCCACTCATCTACTGATGGGCACTTGGGCTGTTTCCAGATCTTAGCTATTGTAAATTGTGCTGCTATGAACATAGGGGCTCATGAGTTCTTTGTGATTGGTGTTTCCGGTTCCTTAGGATATATTCCTAGAAGTGGGATCACTGGGTCAAATGGCAGGTCAATTTTTAATCTTTTGAGGAACCTCCACACTGTTTTCCATGGTGGCTGCACCAGTCTGCATCCCCACCAGCAGTGCACCAGGGCTCCCCTTTCTCCACACCCTCCCAGCACTTGTAGTTTGCTGACTTGTTGATGGTGCCATTCTGACAGGTGTGAAGTGATATCTCATTGTGGTTTTAGTTTGCATCTCTCTGATAATTAGTGAAGTTGACCATTTTTTTCATGTGTCTCTTGGTTATTTGCATGTCCTCTTTGGAGAAGTGTCTATTTAGGTCCTTTGCCCTTTTTTTTAATTGGATTGTGTGTCTTCTTTTTGTTAAGTTGTATGAGTTCCTTATATATTTTGGATATTAACCCTTTATCAGATGCATCCTTGGCAAATATGTTCTCCCATAAAGTGGGCTACCTTTTTGTTTTGTTGATGGTTTCTTTTGCTGAGCAGAAGCTTTTTATTTTGATGCAGTCCCATTTGTTTATTTTCAAGAAACATCAACTTTTATTTCACTTATTCATGCATTCATTGGTTGATTCCTGTATGTGCCCTGACTGGGGATCAAACCCACAACCTTGGAGTATGGGGGCGATGCTCTAACCAATAAGATGCCCAGGGCCACCTTAACATTTTTAACTTTTCCTTTTCCTGCCTGGACAATGTTTACCAGCACTTATGTTAAGTGAAAAAGAGCAGAAGTCAAAATTTCGTGTACATGTGAACAACTGATTTTCAACAAAGGTGCAAAAGGCAATTCAGTGGAAAAATAATAGACTCTCCAACAAAAACAGTGTTCCAGGGGCTGCAGCAATTAAATAGGCAAATGCAAAAAAATAAAACAAAAAGAGATTTTCAACCACGTCTCACATCATACACAAAAATTAACCCAAAATGGGTCAGAGACCTAGATGTAACACCTAAAACTATAAATTTTCTATTAGAAAACATAGGAGAAAAATCTTTATAGCTTTTGGCTAGTCAAGGAGTTCTTAGGTATGATACCAAAAGCATGACCCATAAAAGAAAAAGAACCAGTAAACTGGACTTCATTAAAATTAAGAACTTCTGCTCTTTGAAAGACACAAGAGTGAAAGGACAAGCCACGTATATAATAAGGGGCTTATGGAAAAGAAAATATAAAAACTCTCAAAACTCAACAATAAGAAACAAAATAATCCAATTAAAAATGGGCAAAAGATTTGTACACATACCCCCCTGAGAAGACATACAGACAGCAAGTAAGCACATGACAAGATACTCCACATTACTCATTAGGGAAATGCAAATTAAAACCACAATGAAATATCACTACTTACCTATTAAAATGGTTAAGTGTATCATGAATGACCTTACCAGTGGAAAACAGTTTGGTAGTATCTTAAAAAGTTAAATATACATTGACCATATGATCCAGACATTGTACTCCTAGGTCTGTACAAGAGAAATCAGCGCAGATGTTCACACAAAAACTTCCATGTGGCCCTGGCTCGGTAGCTCAGTTGGCTAGTGTCGTCCTCACACCAAGGTTGTGGGCTCGAGTTCCCGGTCAGGGCACGGGCCTGGGTTGCAGGCTCTACCCCCAGTAGGGGGCATGCAGAAGGCGGACGAATGATGTTTCTATGCTCTCTCTCCTCCCTTCCTCTCTCTCTAAAAAAATCAACAAAAACATATCTTTTAAAAAAACACAAAAAACAATGTCATGGGGATGCCACTAGCCACAAGAGCTAGACTGAGGAACACTCTACAGGACAAACTACCTATTTTCTTTAATTAAAAAAAAAAGAGAGAGAGAAAGGAAAGAAAAAAGAAAAAAAAGAAGTGGCAATGAAAGAAATTGCAAGGGAAAAAGAGGAAGGGGGAAAACACAGATTTAAAGACTTAAGAAATGCATTAACCAGTTGCAATGTATGGTCTGGATCTCAACTTAGACAAACCTGTTGTGTTGTTGTTGCTGCTGTTGTTTCACATTTATAGGCCAGTCGGGAAAATGTAAATACTAATTTGATATTTGGTATTAGGCAATCATTGATTGGGTGGGGGGGATAGTTTGGTGGATATGTTTTAAAAGGAGAATGCTTCTTTTTTAAAGCTGCATTCTGAGATGTTTACTGGTGAAGCCACAGCATGCCTGGCATTTACTTCAAAATCATGCAGGAGGGGAGGGGTGAGGTAGGTACAGGCACGGAGGAAACAGGGTTGACCGCGAGCCGGTTCACTGCTGTGTAGTGACTATTTGGTGGTTCATTAGGCAATTTTCTCTACTTCTGCATATGTATGAAATATGTTAAAATTGTGCAATAAACTTTTAAAAGTGCGCGTCAAAACGATTGCACTAACGTTTAAAATGCAATTTAAAAATCAGGAAGAAATACCGTCCTGCGACACGCTGACGTTACGCGCCCGAGAGCGGGAGGCTGAGTCATTTCCCTTCGCGGCCGCATCTGCGATGCGCCTCCTTTTTATGAGAAAATAAACCCCAGGGGGAAACAAAGCCTCCACTTTCGCAGTCCTCTTCCTGGTCTCAAAACCCATCTATTCTTTCCCCCCCGGCCCCCGGGTTTTTGCAAAGCTCCCGCCATCTTTTCCAGGTTTACACTGTCCGGGTTCCGGGGCTGCCAGGGTCCGGAGGAAAGCGGGTGACGTTCGGGGCTCCCCAACCTCCCGCCCGCCCGGCCGCCCGCGGGATGCTTGAGCCACAGCGACGCTCCGCGCAGCCGAGCCCGCCGCCTCCCGCCGCTTGGTAACGTCAGCGCGCGCGCGCCCAGCAGGACTACATCTCCCAGGAGGCTCCGCGCCTCGCAGGAAAAACCGCCTCGACAGCGGAGGACTACATTACCCAGTGACACCTTGTGGGAGCTGTTGGCGGGGCGGGAAGACTGTACAACCATTGGTCCAATGTCTACCGGAAGCTGCACGGTGGTTGGCCCGGGAGCCCGTCAATTACTGCTGGGCTCAGTTTAGTTTTGCTGTTAGACTGCGTGAGGAGGGAGGGGAGAGCGGCGCTGGTGGAGCCGGGCGGTGCCCTCCGGGCAGCGTGAGTGACCTCTTCCCCCGCCCCCCTCGCCGTCCGCTCGGACACCTGTGCCCTGGCCCCGGGAGGGAGCACACGTGCGCAGGTATTCACGCGGGGGCGGGGACCGTACGCACGTGTGTCGGGCCTGACCTGAGACGCCTCTTCAGGGACCCCGCACACACCCGGGGCACCTGTGCACGCCGGTGCCCACCTCGCGGGCGTTTTCTCGGACTCTGGGAGCAGAAACCCTGCCTGAGGCCACCGAGATACCTGTGTGTACACGCGGGTACGGCGGCGGAGACCCGGAGCCGGACACACGGGCGGCGGGGCGCCCGCAGTGAGAGGAGGGGGTGGCGGGGCAAACTCCCACCCGCCCCCCAACCTGCCACACACCGGCGGCCCCCACCTCTGGGTGCTGCGTTACAGATAAAACATAATCATATTTCATTTCGTCTGTTTAGATAAAATCAAGGATTGTTGCTACAAGAAGGACATTTTGAACAGCAGAAAAAGTAAGGCCACCGCTGGACTATGTTTAGCCTTTTCACGTGTCTAAGACTTTTTTCCGTTTTACAAAACTTATCCCATGTGGTATCTTGCGTGAGCCTGGCAGCAATCCGGGCTAGGCAGGGCAGACACCATTCCCACTTTCCACAAGAGAAAACTAAGCCCGGGTTAAATGAACCTGCCCAAGGTACATGGGAGAGGCAGAGCTTCTTGGTCTGCGGTGGCAGGTTATGTCCAGCTAGGCAGAGCTGCTTATTTATAGAAATACCTCCTTTCCCTCAGGGCTGTGACCTGAGCAGTCCCTGGGGAACCTGGGGAGGGGCTCTCCCTCTCAGCCTTCTACCCTGTGTTTAAACTGCTCCTCACAGGTGCCTGGGGGAAAGCAGCTTGCGTTAAAGTGAGGGAAGTCGATGGGAAAGGCCAGGTGTCCCTCTTTGAGGGAATCAGCGAAGGTACATTTCTGGCAGGGGTTGGGGGGTTTCACACCATCAAACTTTTAATAAAATATCATTTTAGAATACTTTGCTGATAGAACTCCATGGAAATCTCGTGTTGGTTTTGAGGGTGGATTGGAGTGCTACTTTGGTATTTTCAGAAAAGCGAGGGGTTGGGGCTGAGAGAGTGGAACAGAGTTCCAGGCTGGGTGAGAAGAGAAAAAAAAAGTCAATGGTGGGCCTTGGCAGGTGTGGTGTGACTTTGTCCCATGCACTGAAAGGTGGTCAGTTCAATTCCTGGTCAGGATACATGCCCAGGCTGTAGGCTCAATCGTGCAGGGGGCAGCCCATCAATGTTTCTCTCCCCCTTCCTCTCTCTCTAAAAATCAATAATAAAAAAAAGAATCAATGGTGGGGTGAAGGCTGTCACTGTGTGGTCACTGACCTCCCTGTTACTACAGGTATTCAAGACCTAGGTTAATTCTAAGGTCCCTTCTAAAATAACTTTATATTTAGTTTTAGTTGGAATTTTTTGGGAGCTATAGCAAACCCAGAAAATATAGAATTGTATTAAGAAAAAGGGAGAGATCTACCTTCCCTCTTCCCTTGCCAAGCCTTCCCCCAAAGGTAACCCTACCGACCTGGGGGGGGGTGTTGTCACAGACTTTCCCCCCATGCATTATACAACTGTACAGAGTGTGTCTAGGTCTTGCTGTCTTCCTTTTTGCAAAAATGGGGTTAGACATACTATTCTGAAACCTACTTTTTTTCATGTTTCACTCTATTGTGGACATCTTTTCAAGTGTGTATAGCACTGGCTCATTCTTTTTAATGGCTGCATAGTATGCCATCTCATGGATATGACTTGGTGTATTTATCCATCCCTCTATTGATAAGCATTTGTGCCATATCCAGTTTTATAAACAGTGATGCTAGTGTGTAAAACCCCTCTACAACGATGGTTCTCAATCAGGGACAATTTCGCCCACCCTATATAATGTATAAAAAGTTTTGTTTACATCAAGTGGAATTGGCAATCCATGCTTGTACTTTTAAAATCTAAGCAGGGCAGAAATCCAGACCTATAAAGATATTTTCTCTGTTCTATGCTGAATCCAAGGGAGGCGCACTTTTAGATGGGTGGTCAGGGAGCGCTGTTCTGAGGAGATGATGTGTGAGCAGAGACCCTGAGAACTTGCTCTGGTGTTTACTCCTGTTTTTTTTTTGCATTTAGCTCGAAGCTGATGGACAGTGTATGGGCCAGAGGCAGGGATGGTCGGCTATGACCCCAAAGCCGATGACAGGAATATCTCCAAATTCGAGGTGGCCGTGGCTGGGTCTGTGTCTGGACTCGTCACTCGGGCACTGGTCAGCCCCTTGGACGTCATCAAGATCCGTTTCCAGGTACCCTTTCCCCCTTTTTCCATGTGATGGACAGACTGGAGGACAAGTTCATGCTTTTTTGCCAGAGCATTTCCTAAGAGCTTGACATCTTGTCGAGAAGCACTTTGCCTTCACTACCTTGACTGGAATTTTTCCTCTTCGCCCAGCCCCAGCCCGTTTTCCCGACCATCCGATTTTCATTCCTAGCTTCAGATTGAGCGCCTGTCTCGCAGTGACCCCAGTGCGAAGTACCATGGGATCCTGCAGGCCGGAAGACAGATTCTGCGGGAGGAGGGCCCGACGGCATTCTGGAAGGGACACATTCCAGCCCAGCTCCTCTCCATAGGCTATGGAGCTGTCCAAGTAGGTGGCAGGAGAACCACTAGGCACCTCGTGTCGGGTTGCTCAATGGAGCAGCACAGGGACGCTGCCTGGGGTCCGGCAGCAGAAGGTGATCATCACACTTCTCACGTTTCTCCACTGGGAACCTACCTGACGGACAGACCGAGTCAGACTGAGCTGTACTGTAGGCATTCTCTCCCACCGCCCCCACCCCCACCCCAGGGACTGAGCACCAACTGAACATTAGGTGTTGCACCTGGGAGACTATTTTGACACCACACCCACAATGGCACTTGGCAGATGGTGACACAATGCTTCTCATTTTTCGAAATAGCATTTTCATGTCTGTGCTTCCTTTGAACTTCCCAGCAGCATTGTGAGGAGCGTAGAGCAAATGTTATGTGGATCACAGAGGTTAAGTGAGCTGCCCGAGGTCACACAGCCTGTAAGTGGTGGGGCTGGGATTAGAACCCAGCTTCTTGACTTGTTCATTCTTCAGCTAAGCGCCGGTTCATCTCAGAGTGTGTAACACACAGTGTAAACCCCTGTAGTGCTAACTGCGGGCCAGGCCCTGTTGCAAGCATTTTACGTCTGTTACCTCATCGCAGTCCTTTGAGATAGGTTCTGTTGTCAGTCCTGTTTTACAGACAAGAAGAGTGAGGCAGAGAGAGCTTAAGTAAGTAACGCAACCAAAGTTAGTAGGTAGAAAGTGGCAGAGCCAGGATTCCCACCTGGACAGCTAGCACCAGAGTAGTCCCTGCCTGCTCTTCCTGCGACATCACAGCCATTGCTCAGGTCAGGCGCCTGGTTGGAGTGCCCTGCCATCCCATCTCCGCACCTGGCACGTAGTGACTTGGGCTCCCAGGACCCCGAGCTGTCTTGCTTTGCCTGGAGGGAGATCTGAGCATAAGGGAGTAGCACCGTGGAATTTGGAATATGTGGAACTCTCCGGACAGAATCCCTGCTCCGAGGCAGAATGCTTCTCAGTGTCGCTGCCTGCTGCACTGGAAGGGTCCCCTGCTGAGGATCAGACAATGGCCGCCTTTGCCCCGGTCTCAGGAAACTAAGTTAATGAGTAGAATTTTCTGATATAAAATTTTTCTCATATATTTTCTTAACCCTTTGAATATTTGACTCAACTCCAATAGAGCAGTAGAGTATAAAATGGCATCTGAGTTGCACAAAATTGTGTTTGTTATATTCTGTCACTGCTCAGGAGGACTCTCTTCTTGTCCCTAGGACTGGGCCCCACCTGGGTTATGGGTCATAGATGGCATATCTGGGTGCTCGCCGATAACCTTGTCACGTGCTCTTGCAGTTTTTGTCATTTGAAATGCTGACTGAGCTGGTGCACAGAGCCAGCACACACGATGCCCGCGACTTCTCCGTGCACTTCGTGTGTGGCGGCCTGTCTGCCTGTGTGGCCACCCTCGCCGTGCACCCCGTGGATGTCCTGCGCACCCGCTTTGCAGCTCAGGGTGAGCCCAGGGTGAGTGGCCCGGCCATTATTTACTTTTTCTATGTAACATGCTTAAGCCGCTGTTTCTCTCTTCTCTCTCTTCCTTCTGCCCCTCCATCTGCCCGTCCTTATTTGTAGGCGTTGGCTACTGACGGCTGCTAGGAAGGTGAAGGTTTGGCTCTTTAGCCATCACCCTCGTGTATGCTCGAGTTTCCTCCCTCATCTGATTACAGTACAACTGACCAGATTTTGGCTAAATCAACTCAGTGTTTATGCTATTACGATTACGTAGATGTTACTGCTGAGCCTTAAAATACATTTTCTTTCATCTCTCTTTTTCCTGAAGTTAGGAAAGGCCTTGTATTTTATTTGTTTAGCTTTCTACATACTTATCACGAATTCACCCTTAAACCTTCCCTCGATAGGGTCTGCCCATGGTCGTCAGTCCCACGTTACTGTGGAGCCCTCCTGGAGTCCCCTCTCTGGCACCCTTGACCCTCTGACTTCAGTCTGGACCCTTTGCTCTAGGACCCTGGCCAGCTGCTCTCTTAGGAATTCTCTTGTTGGAGACCACGTCTTCTCTTTCATTTTGGTGTAGCTTCCTGAGAGAAGTTTTGATAGAAAATGCCTTTATTTTACCCTTACACTTAGCTGCTGACTTGGGTATAGAATTAATTCTAGGTAGCTATCCGTGCTGCTGAAGAGAGAAGTCTGGAACCATTCTGATCACTGATCCTCTATATGAAACCATCACCCCTTCATCCCTTCCCCACCTTGGGAGTGTTCAAGATCTTTCTCAACCCCTGGTTTTCTAGAAATGTACACTGGTGTGAGTCTCCTTTCTTCATTGTGATGGGCGCTTCCTGGACCCTTTAGTCTGGATGATCCTGTTCCTCGTGCCTGGAAAATGGTCATGAATTGTTCATTCACGATGGCCTGCCCTCTGTTTTTTAATTTTCTTTCTTTCTGGAGTTCATGTCAGTTGGACACCCTGGATCGACCCTCTGATTGGCTGAGCTTTTCTCTTCTATTGCCCAGCATTCTTTGTCTTTTCCTCTCTCTGGGAGGTTTCCTTATCTTTATCATCTGGGCCCTCAGTTGAATTTTTTAAATGTTTGCCAGCACATGTTAGTTCCTAAGGGCTCTTTTTGGTTTGTTTCAGTCAGGTTTATTGAAGTATAATTTAGGTACACAGTGCGGAACAGCAAAAAAATGCACCATCCACGCAGGATACTGAGGACACAGAACGGGGATCATGACCTTCAGGGAGGAAAAGGGGGCGTGGCCAGGGCGGGAGGAGTGTGCTGTTACCTGTGTGTCCTGGGGGGGCGATGACTTCTGCATATGTTTGTTTCCTGCACAAACACTGCCTGCTCTTCTGTGCTTGGCTGTGATCTTTGGGGGATTAGTCCCTGTCAGTCACACAGATTGCCACCTCCTGTTTTAGCAGTTACACTGTGTTCCCGTGTTCTTTTCAATGGGTGTGTCATAATCCACCCAGTCACTCGAGGGTGGATGTCCCGTCTTCTACTGCTCCGAAGGACACATGCTTTGTGTACTCACGCGGATGTATCAGTCGTGTAAAGAGCTTGAAGGGGAGTCGCTGGAAAAGCCCACCCTTGGGATTTTTGTCCCGCGTGCTCTTTGTCTTCTTGGCAGGAGGATTAATGCTCCCAGTAGCTGGGTTTATAGGTGCGGGACGCACACGTGAGGGCTGTATGCTCAAGCTGACACTAGCACGTGTTCACTCGAGTTGCATGTGTGCCGTCCAGGTGTATAAAACCCTGCGGGATGCCGTGGCCACCATGTACAGGACCGAAGGCCCCTTGGTCTTCTACAAAGGCTTGAACCCCACTTTGATCGCCATCTTCCCCTACGCCGGGTTCCAGTTCTCCTTCTACAGCTCTCTGAAGCACGTGTATGAGTGGGTCACGCCAGCCGAAGGAAAGAAAAACGGTGAGACAGCCCCCACGAGAGAGGAAGCCGGGGGCTCCCACCCCACTCCCAAGCCATAACGTCTTTCTGAATCACGTAGGATATAAAGTTTTCTTGTCAGAAGCTTAGACACCCCAGGTCTCTGGATCTGGCACAGAAATGCAGTGGGTCACAGATGCCTCTGTTTCTTCAGGCTCTTGCCCCACCCATCAGTGGCATCATCGACATTTATTTCCAACTATTGGCCATGGTTTTCATTTTGGTCAGAGGTCCAACTTGCAGGCCACCTGCTTTTGGTTGTGTGTTTTGCTTGGTTTTTGTTTTGGAAGGATGTGCAGGAGGAGGGGCATCCTGTTCCCCTTTTGTTTTTTTTAAATCCTCACCCGAGAATATTTTTTCCATTGCTTTTCAGAGAGAGTGGAAGGGGGTGGATGAGAGAGACACATTGATTGGTTGCCTCCTGCATGCGCCCGACCAGGAATCGAGCCTGCAACTGAGGTACGTGCCCTTGGCTGGAATTGAACCCGGGAACCTTCAGTCCAAGGGCCGACGCTCTAACTACTGAGTCATGCCAGTTAGGCTTCCTGTTCTCTCTTGAGCCTGAACTGAGTGACACTGCAGAGCCCAAGGCCCTTATTGCCTCCAGTTGAGGAGGGAGATCACTAGTGATTGCTCACACCCATCCTGACACCTGCTTGTCTAATCTGCAGTCCCTTGTCATTCTTGCCAGAAGTGACTGGGTCTGGTCCTCTCTTCCTGGATTAAGTTCATCTGAGAGCAAGGATGCTTGTGGCTTTTTGTTTTATGGTGGAAGATAGAGCTCATGAACTTGAAGTTGTCTACCCTAAATTGCATTTTTCTTATTTTCCCCCTC
Organism: Miniopterus schreibersii; assembly: GCF_964146895.1. NCBI lineage: Eukaryota > Metazoa > Chordata > Mammalia > Chiroptera > Miniopteridae > Miniopterus > Miniopterus schreibersii. Next base: position 3,709,425 of record NC_138116.1, read on the forward strand.
AATCCTACTTTTGTGGTTTAGGGAACCTCAAAAATCTGCTTTGTGGTAGTGGAGCTGGAGTCATCAGCAAGACCCTTACGTACCCCCTGGACCTCTTCAAGAAGCGGCTGCAAGTCAGAGGGTTTGAGCAGGCCCGAGTCACCTTCGGCCAGGTGAGCTGTCCTCTTCACTGGAGGTGGGAGGGGACCATGGGGGAGAAGGGCAGGGCAGAGAGGGAAGTTGAGTTCCAAACGAACACCAGGCCTTGGAGCCTGAACTTGGTTCTTCATGATGTCACTGCCATCATCACAGTCGGGAGTTACTGGAGCCTTTGGAGGGGAGCAAGGTCATCTGGAGAAGGCCCAGCTGGAGGGGTGACTGGTCAGGCTGAGAGCTAATGAGGGCCAGATTCAGACATGCTGCCCAAGGAGGACGGTGGGGTGGAGGGTCACAGGTGCCTCTGGGAAGAGGGTCCAGAGCTCTCAGCCACAGCCAGTGGGAGCTGCCTGGGCAGGAAGCTCTGTCCAGCGCCGATTTCCAGGCACGTCAACTTGGGAGAGAAAGAACGAGGTTAGCTTTTTCTCTGTCTTTTTTGCACCCATTCCTCCATCCAGAAAGTATTTATTGGGAGCTCTGATGTGCCAGGCATTGCATTGACGAAAGAACAGAGCCGCCCCCATGTGTATTCACCTCTCTCGCCAACCCGAGTCACCTTCCTGTCCTCAGGTTCGAAGCTACCAGGGCCTCCTGGACTGCGCCAGGCAGGTGCTGCGGGAGGAAGGTGTGCGGGGCTTCTTCAAGGGCCTGTCCCCCAGCCTGCTGAAGGCTGCCCTCTCCACCGGCCTCGTGTTCTTCTGCTATGAGTTCTTCTGTAGCCTCTTCCACCACGTGAAGAAGGCAGACAGCTCGCCTTGAGAGCCGGAAGGTGGCCTGAGGTCTCTCACTGAGACAACCTCCTGAAAGAAGCAAGACTTGGTCTACGGTCTCGTGTTGCACTGAGAGGTGCCGTCTGGTCCATCCCTCCAGCCAGCTGTCCCAAGCATGAAGAGCCGCTGGGAGTGGGCTGCAGCCTCGATCCCACTGGCTTGGATGCCACCAGAAGGACGGGGCTTTCTCCCTGCGGGAGCATGGGAAGGACTGAGGACTTGGTCTGTGGGATCCCAGCCACTCCAGTCAAGGAGCTTGAAGTCTCCCCTCCGTCTAGTCCACACTAAGGGGAACAGTTGCCTGCTGTCCTGCATGTCTTAGTCAGTCTGCCAGAGAGTTCTCCTAGCCCTGGGTGCGGCCACAGCTTAGAGTGAGGGCTGAGACTGAGCCAGTGGCAGGGGTCTGGTCCTTACACCTGGGCTCTGGTTCCCGCCAGTTTTTTAAATAGACATTAAGGCTAAAAGCACATTCCCTACCTTACCCCTCCACCTTCCCTCCCAAGTCACATGTCCCCTGGATACCAGCTGTGCCCAGCCTTTCTCAAACTCCATTTTCTCAGTAGTTGCAGCCCTCAGGTAGCTTTGCTTCTAGTTCTGGGGGAAGCTGGTCACTTTCTAACCCCCCATATTCAGAGCTGCATGTCTGTAAATGTACCATGCAGGCTCTTTTCTCTTGGGGCAGGACTGGTCACAGCGGGGGGGCTCTGGGGAAGCAGGTACTGCAGCCCTGCAGGAAGTGGGGGGGGCTGTGCTGAGGGGAGGAGGTGGGCCCAGGGGAGACCGAGCACAGAAACCCAGCAGATACCCATCTAGGCACCGGGAGAAACTTCCATCCGGGGTGTGAGAGGAGAAAATCTACAGAGCAGCCACCGCCCTCCTCATCCAGGTCTCCCCAGCCCCGAGGAGTGGGCTCTGCAGGGGGAGCCAGGATGGAGGGGCACCAGAATCCCATGTAGGACTTCCACCTGCGCCCTCTCCTCTGGGCCTCAGCTCCAGGCTGCTCTTACTCTGAAGGCACCTGCTGGGAGCGGGCCTGGTGTGGGCCCCCGTGGAGCCTGCGCCCCTTCTCTCCTTGTTCTTATTTCATCCCCCATCTGGGGCTTTGTGACATGTCTGGGACCCTGAATCCCGAAGCTGCCTGCTCCTGGCTGCTGATCATGAAGGTCCTGGCTGTGGCCAGAGGGCACTCCGACACCCACAGGGTTTGGGCACTGAGGCCTGGGCATGGGGCTGGGGGAGGTAGCTGCCTGAACGTATTTTTATGAAATTCCATGAAGTAAACTATTTTCTTCGTCTCTCCTGCTCCCTGGTTTCCCCTGCTGCAGCTGGGGGTGCTCTGCCTCATCCATTTTCTGGTGACTGCTTCGGCCTCTCCTCACAGGAGGCAAGAGCTGTGGCGCCAGGAACCCACGGTCAGCACTTCTTGTCCAAGCCAAGGGGAGAGGCAGCTCCTGGCGGCGCCTTCTGTACGCCCTCCTGCACCCAGGGCCGAGCTCGGGCAGGGCCCTGCGCCCGCCAGGACAGACGGAGCCCGGGCTCGCTCACTTCAGGGTCACCCCAACACCTCGGGGTCGCAAGTTGGCAACTAGGAGGACCCTTTCCCCACTGATTTTCAACTTATTTTACCAGTATCGTTTGTACCTGGGGCAGGGGAGGAGGGGGGTAGTGGAACTGATCCTGCCCTTACACCCCTACCCGCTTCTCTACCTTGGGGGGGGCGCGGCCACCACCTGTGAAGTCCTACCCCTCCAGCCATCTCTGCGCTCCCTCCTTGCTCCCTCCCGCCCCCCCGGGTCCGGGACACGCCCCCCGCGGCTCCTCCCACGCCACGCACCCAGCCCGGCGGAGTCTCCCCCTCCGATCAGGTTTTAACCTGAGCCCCGGCGTGGGGCCGGGTGAGGCGAGCGCCACCGCTTAAGACCCGGGGCTTCATGCAGGGCCGGCCCAGCGCCGACGAGCCGTTCTGATCCCAGACAGGCGGGGGACGAACCGGGTGAGAGGACAGGGGCAGTAGGAGCAGTGTCGCGGAGGTGTCGCGCCGCACCGCCTCGGTCCCACTCTAGGGACCTCCGGGCTCGCCAGGCGATGAGCAGAGTCAGCGGGGCTCCGGCAGGTGGCGCCGGCGAGTCGAGTCCGCCGGGCCCCGCCCAGCCTCTCGGTCCCGCCCCTCTCGGCCCCGCCCCGCCCCTCGGCCCCGCCCTCCCGCGGTAGGAAATGACCTAAGCCGCGGCGAGGCGCCGTTGGTCTCACCAGCAGGTCGCGGACGTGGGTCGCGCGCACCATGCCCGCCGAGCGGCCTCCGGGCTCGGCACCGGCCCGGCAGGTGGGTCCTGGCGCTCACGCCTCCTCTCCCTCCCGCGGGGCACCCGACAGCGGGTTCCACCGTCGGTCCTGCACCGCCGGGAGGGGCGTCCCGGGTTTAGGGAGGCTGCCCAGGTCTGGAGACCCCTACGGTTGTCTCCTTTGACCGGGGGGAGGCACCGAGTCCAGAGAGGGGGCTCCCCTCGGGACACGGATACCCGCTCCTCTCTTTAAAAGGAAGGGTCTAGAATGGAGCTCAGGACTTGGGAGTCCTGAGCGGGCAGGCTGGGTTTCTGCCGCTCTGGAGGCCAGTTTAACCAGTTCGCCCCCGGGAGAGGCTGGCCAGGGCAGGGAGTGGGAGCTCCCAACCGTCAAGGCGGCAAAAAAGTCGTCTCCACCCACCCCACCTACTCGGGCCGGCCCCCCGCGAGGGCGGGACGAGTGGTTCTGCGGCCTGAGAGGGACTGAGTGAGGTGAGGTTGGAGAGGGGCTGGGAGCCCTGCTGGGGCCGCTGTGCGCCGCTTGGAGCCCCAGCCCCCTCACTCGCTGCGCCAGCAGCTTCCAGGCCGGCTTATATAGGCAGGCAAGTGTCTAAAATCCACCTGCCCACACCCCCAGCCCAGCGCACCCCCGCACCCCGCACCCCAGCTGAGAATAACTCTGCCTCCTGTTGGGACTGGGGGGTAGGCGCTTTCCCCCTTCATCTCTTTGCTCTTATGTAATCCCAGAAGCTACAGGGGTTCCTAAACTAAGCAGCAGGTGCTTAGCTGGTGCCCAGTCTCCACCAGAAGCCAAGTTCGGTGGGCACCCAGCCAACCACCAAATGCCAAGGACTGCCCAGGAGTACCTGTCCCAGGCGCTGGGAACCCCAGCCCCTCGCTCCACATCTGAGGCTTTCTCCTTTGCCTCTCCTCCTCCCCAGGTGCTGTCACTAACCCCGCCCCAGTAAAGAGCTGCTGGGGCTGGGTGGTCATGGGGGAGCCTGGTAGAGAGGAGTATAAAATCCAGTGTTTTGATGCAGAGACCCAGCAGCTGCTGAAGACAGCACTCAAAGGTGAGCATGGGGAGCCCTCCTGAGCCTGGGTCTGGACCTGCAGACACGGGGCCAGGGGGACAGGACTGGAGGACTGAGCCTTAGCCTGGGAACGTCCAGTTCCCTCTCTCCCTTCAAACCAAAAGGCAGGCTACATTCTGGCCAGTATTTAGGAGTGTGATTCAGAGAGTCACCTACCTCACTGACTGTAAAACCCTTTTTTAAAGTTTAAGTATCCATGAAAGTGGGGTGGGGCACAGAACACAGTTCCTGCCCTTTAAGTCCTTAAATTGGGCTTGGTTCCTGCGTTGCTGCAGCCAGCTCACTTGAATGCGCGGAGCTGCCCTTGTAGGGACAGAGGATGGAGTGTCCTGCTTGGCAGAGGAGCTAGAGTAATTGTCCTGGACCAAGGCCTTCCTGCAGCACTCAGGGCAGAAGTTTGACTCAGCTCACAATTAGCAGTGCCCTGCCTGGCCCTCTCATGTCAGAGGTTCATGGGTGTGTGTTATAACACTCTCCTGTAAAATTGCTGTTAAAGACACATATTCAGTGCTCCTTCCTCAACCTAGTGCCACAAGAGGTGTCCTAAAAAAACAAGCATTCTTCGATTAGTCTCTATCGGCCACATAACCCTTCCTGTTGCCTCCAATTGGGCTACAGGAGGCTCACAGCTGGAGCTGCTTCCATGTGTGGTTACTTCTCTGTATGTTTTCTGGTCTCTTTCAATTAAATGTAAGCGTACAATGAGAGTGCTGTTTTGTAAACATCTCCAGTCCTCAGGAGCAGGTGGAGGCAAATGTGATCATTAAGCAGCTCGAGACTGCCTGCCTATCTTTACCCCAGATCCAGGTGCCGTGGACTTGGAGAAAGTGGCCAATGTGATTGTGGACCATTCTCTGCAGGACCGTGTGTTCAGCAAGGAAGCAGGACGCATGTGCTATGCGATTATTCAGGTTGGGTAGGGTTGGTGAAGAGGGGAGATACTTTGCTTCAGGAGTGGGCAGAGATGCAAAGGACTTCCCTCAGAGACAGAGACGAGTAGGACAAGAGGGTCCTCAGCCCTGTTAGCTTAGGTGGGAGTTGTGACGGTAGCGTCCTCCCCCCCATCCTGTCTCTGGTTCACAGGCGGAGAGCAAGCAGGCCGGTCAGAGTGTCTTCCGGCGTGGACTCCTCAACCGGCTGCAGCAGGAGTACCAGGCTCGGGAGGAGCTGCGAGCCCGCTCCCCACAGGGCTGGGTCTGCTATGTCACCTTTATCTGCAACATCTTTGACTACTTGAGGGTGAGGCCACCGCAGCCACCCTGTACAGCAGAGACAGCCTGTCTTCTGAGGCCACCAAGCCAGTGTTCTGAGCCCTGCTCTCCCCCACAGGTGAACAACATGCCCATGATGGCCCTGGTGAACCCCGTCTATGACTGCCTCTTCCGGCTGGCCCAGCCTGACGGTCTGAGCGAGGAGGAGGAGGTGGGTGGCCCTGGCATGGAAGGCTGTGGAGGTGGGCAGTCTTTAGCTCAGCTCAGAATGCCAGCCCAGTGTCCATGGAGGCCTGGAGGGCATCACTTCCTGGGGCAGTTGCCTGGTGGGGGCAGTTAAGGCCTGTCAGTTACAGGATAAGCTGCCAGGTCTGGAATTTATCCAGAACAGAGAGCAGCCAAAACCTATTGGCTCAGAGGCTTCCTTCCCAGCAGGAAAGCCAGCCTATAAAAGGGATGGTGAGAGCCTTGGCAGTTGCGGATACAGATGGCCAGAAACCAAGCCAGGACCAGGCAGTGTGGGAGAGGCAGGAAGTGAGGCTAAGCAGCAGTTTGGAGAGAGGGTGTGTGTCCTGCCTGGCCCAGATGGAAGACCTTAGGCAAGTCCCTGAAACATGCTTCCTCTCATATAAGGTGGGGCTAGAACCCACTGGGTGCTGACAGGATGAAATGGGAAAATGCCCGTCTAGAGCCAAGCATGGTGCCTGGCATGCAGCAAGAGCTCAGTAAATGGTTGCTCTGTGTGATAGGCTGGCCGTGCCCCAGGGCTTACCTCCCTCTGCCCCCTGCAGGTGGACTGCCTGGTGCTGCAGCTGCACCGAGTTGGGGAGCAGCTGGAGAAGATGAACAGGCAGCGAATGGATGAGCTCTTTGTCCTGATCCGGGATGGCTTCCTGCTCCCAACTGGCCTCAGCTCCCTCGCCCAGCTGCTGCTGCTGGAGATCATCGAGTTCCGGGCAGCTGGCTGGAAGACGACCCCAGCTGCCCACAAGTATTACTACAGCGAGGTCTCTGACTAGGCCTTCAGATCAGGCTTCCTTTCAAGCAGCACTGGCCTACCCACCTCCCAACCTGGCAGCCCAGCCTTTGCCTCTCCCAAAGATGTTTTCCCTTCCAGACTTGAAACAGCTCCTGAGAGGTTTCCTACTTACCTGGTGGTCCTGCCCTGAGCACCCTTCCTCCTCCAGGGATTGGGGAATACACCACACAGACCTGCCCCCCCTAGTCTCTCCCATCACCTCCCATCTGGGCCAGGCAGAGAAGCACAACTAACAACCACTGCACTGTGTAACCACTGGTATAACACCATCTTGGTGCCTCAGTTTCCCATCTGTAAAATGGGTACCCATAGCCACTGGTGAAATGCTTTGGAATGTAAGGGGGAGAGGTGCAGAGCACAAGTCACACCAGAAACTGTTTTATACATTTTGTGTAAGGACCACTTTGGAAAAAGGCATATTTCCTCCAGTTGGGTTTAATGAGTGGCAGTACTGCATCACATGCTCCAGTTCAGGGTGACAATTTTCTAATAAACCTTTCTGACACTAAAATGCTCCCTTTTATCACCCTAAGGTCCACTCCAAGCAGAGGGAAGAGAAGGCTGGATAGGCCCTAAGTTTCTTGGGGGAAATCCAAGTCCATGTATTGCCTCTTTGCAAAAGGTGGGGCAGGGAGAGCAAGTTCTAGCCCACAAAGGAAGGACTAAAGCAAAATACTGCTCCATCCTTCCTGTGAGGCCTGCCCGCCTGCCCTTAAAAAGGAACTGCATTTTTAAGCACAGGTATTTTTCAATGTAGTGGCAGCTCACATTGATTCCTGCAGTAGCAAGCACTGGGCTCCTCCTGGAGCCTCTACCCTCCCCTACCACCAGCGGTAGTGGGCCAGGGCACGGTTGGCCTCAGCCATCTTGTGCATGTTGTGCTTCTTCTTGATCACAGGACCCTGGTTGTGAAAAGCCTCCAGCAGCTCCTGTGACAGCTTCTCTGGCATCAGCATCCGCCGATGCTTCTTCTCCCTGCACTCAGTAATCATCCACTTCATGGCCAGGAAACGCCGCCGCCGGTCGGCTAGTGGCACCGGAACCTGGGCATGACAGGACATGGGCAAGTTGGTCCAAGGATTTGCCAGAACTGTAGCCTCCTTCCTCCAGGAGCTCTAAAGTGTGCCCACAGGTTCCCTCTGGGTCAGCCCTAGCAAGGCTCCTGAGGAAAGGGGCCTGTCTTTTCCTCTTTGAGCTTCCTTCACCTTTGGGTGACCTCAGTGTATCAGACATCAGAGGCATTCACTGAGCAAGTGCTCATTAAGCAAGACCTCTTTCACCTGTAAATGGAAGCTCAGCCAAATTGATTAACAAGGCACCAACTGGGAGAAGCCCCATCAGCTGGGGTGACTTAGTCAGCTGAGGTGATGGGTGCCTAAAAATAAGATTCTCTTGTCCAAGAATCATTTGCCAAGCCCCCACTATGGTATCACACCAGGTATCACGCCAGATCCTAGGGACACAGACATTAATGAGAAAGTCTCTACCTTTATGAAGTCTACAGTGAAAGAGGACCATGAAGTATAATTAAACACTATAATGGAGGCACCTAGTTCAGTTTAACAAATGGTGGTGAAGCATCAGTTACAAGTCAAACGCTATGCTAGACACTGGTGGATAAAGACGAGGTATAAACATAGCCTCTCACCATGAGAAACTGACAGAACACAAGAACCTGGGGGATGGGGGGGCTCCAGAAGAGGGTACTTGGATACTTGTTCTCTTCCATTTTCTGCCTGTCATTTTTAACACTATGAGACTCAGATGATCAGATCCTGACGGTCTCTAGTCCCTAGAAAGCTATCAATCTGGATCCAACTCTACAAGAACCCTTCCCCCATCTTGTTACACATGTGGGCAACCCTGCTTTCCCTGCCCTGACCACTTACCTGGTAGAAATGGCCACCCTTGAGGATGGGTACCAGCCCAATCACAGGCTCACAGTTTTTCAGTGCTTGGTGGAAGATGGTGTAGGGGTTGCGTTCAATGGTTGCCTGTTCCTCTGAAGAAGCAGCATGGTACTTCTCAAATTGCTTCCTTTTCACAGCTTCCAGAGTCTGCAAAGGGATACAGTGGTAGAGGCTGCCCAGGCTTCCTGAATGGTTTACCCAGCTGAGCTAGTATTTTGCCCTTCACCCCCACCATCTCGCTCTTCTATAGCAGTACAGCTCCTCCCCCCAGCACTTCTAAGACAAAGTTCTTAAGTGCCTCCCTCTTTCCTCCACTAGGCCAGAAAGGGAAGGCTAAGATTTCAGGGAGGGGTGGGGATGGCAGTTGTTGACTGCTGCAGGACTTCATTAAAGCCCCCAACACATACATACAGGGAAGTTAATTTTAACGACAGACACATGAATTCATTCTTGTTCATGCTAAACTGAAAGAGCCAAGTACAAAGCCATAGGAGAAAGATGAGAGAGGTACCCTTTACCTGTGCCATGAGGGATCTGGCCAGTACTTTGTTTCCTCCTTTCATCATCATGTTGGTGAATTTACTTCAAGGAGAGAAGCAACATGTTTACCTTTCCAAGGCTGTATCAGAGAATCCTTATTGTAGATCCTCCCTGGTACTGCCCCAGTGGAACAAAAGAGTTTCCATCTAACCTGATCAATGGGTCTTCAAACACAGAGCTTGTTTTCGCCGCTGGGGCAGCTTTGATACGCTGAGTCTTCCTGAGCTCCCGCTCAAACTTCTCCTCCTCCGTCAGCTCTGCCAAGGGCTTGCGGTGATATTCCTTGTCAACCTGGGGATCTGTGTATTCAGGGCCATAGCGGCTCCCCCTAACCTGGGTTAACCTGGGAGGCGGGGAAGAGGAAGAGGCGGGCAAAGCTGACCCCACAAGTGAAAAGGTTTGACTTAATAATAGGCATGTTAGCCAACCAAACGGCTAGTGAGCGGCGCGCAGACCGCTAGCCAAACCTGAACAGCAATAATTCTGGCTCTTGTCCCAAGAGGTAGGAGGACCTCCCCCAAACAGGCCTGGAAAGTCTCCTCCTCGTCTAGTGCCTACGACAAGGACAAACTCCTGGACCTCAGGGTGGACGCCTGTCTATGCATCTCTCCCCCTAAATCCCAACACAGAGCCCCCGACTCTGAGCTCTTTAGCAACACCGCACTTTTAACTCCGAGTTAGAACCCCCTCGGGCAGGGGGCAGTTACCAAGCCTTCAGATTGGCCCAAAGTCACGTTTGGACCCAGATATCCTGGCCCCTAGGCTCTCTCCAGGTCCCCGCGCGTCTTGCCTGTGGCCCCTTTCCTTCCCCGCAGGTCTCCCCGAGAACACCCAAGCGGCCTCGCAGCTGCCCGCCGCCCTCTCACCTTGGAAACCGCAGGACAGCGCTCCGTACGCCCAGCGTTAGGTCCGACCACCCTCGCACTGCCTTCACCAAGGGCGCAGCCATCTTGGTTTGCTACGAGGACCCCACAAGAACTGCCCTCGGCGTGCCTGAGCGACTGACCGGAGACGGGGAAAAGGCTCCAAAGGGTCCTAAACCTGCGCATCACCCCATTAATCTGGGCGTTAAGAACCTCTCATTCCGAGATCCAAAGGGAAGACTCAAGAAGAAACACTCGCCCTCCCGTTATCCGTCGCAGCCTGGCGCGACCTTCGGTAGCGGCGCTCACTCCTCTCAGGCCCCCATGCAGGCTCCGCCCCGGCTCATCTCTAGCAGGATATCGCGAGGTTTGAGGCCGCGGGCCCGGCCCGGGCGGCTGCAATATGGCGGAGGCGGAAGGAGAGAGCCTGGAGTCCTGGCTGAGTGAGTACCCGCGGTCGCTTTTGCATGCCCTCGAGCCACCACCGAGCCGCCCCTCTCTGCACTCTATGCCCCGTCCCCGGCCTCGCAGCGGCGCCCCCTGTCAGCCTGCAGCCGAGCCCGCCGCCGCCCCGAGCGTCCCGCGATCACGCCCCTTCCCCAGCTGGGCTCCTGGCCCCCGCCCGGTGCCCGCTCCCCGTGCTGCGGCGCCTCCTCCCGCTCCTACGCGCGACGGCGTGAGCTCGGGTCCCGGCCCGGCCCTCGGGGCTCCGGGAAAGTGACAGCCACCCAGGTGCTTCCGGCTGACAAGCACCGGGCTTTGGGGAGGTCGTGGTGGGGCTGCGAGCGGTTCAGTCCCCGACGGAGGGAAAGGCTCCGGACTGGGGCTGAGACTCCGGGAGCGGCCGCTGCTGCTGAGCGCGCCCAGCCTCGGAACTGTGACTGGTTATTCGAAGAGAAGTGACCGCTCCGCGCACGCAGAATGTTCGAAGTGAGACTATTCCAAAGATAAAGAGCAGCGCTCTGTGCGCCCCTGCGCCGCGCGCGCGGAGCGTCTTGAGCCATTTGTCGGTAACCTCTGGGCAAAGCGGGGGAGCCCGGCCTGATTCCGTAGTTCAGCGGCCTGTTGCTGTAATTGCTAATTCAGGTTGGTAGTGAGGAAATGCGGGTTAACCTTGTCTGCTGAATGGGTAAGTCAGTTAACTTTCCTATGGGCAAGAGGAGGCTTCTAAGAGAAGACAGAAATCGGACGTGGCGATAAGGCACAGAGCGATGCAGGTTCTCGGAGGTGAAGGCTGTTTCCTCCAGTTGCCTGACCTTTCTTAATAAGAAACTCAGGTGTTTGAACTTAGGTTACCTGTGCAAAATCCTCCGTTGCAGGCAGGTCACAAAGCCTTCTGGATGTGGGGAGCTGTTCTCCAGGAAGCTCAGAGTGCTCAAAAGACATTAATTTATCAAGTCTCCTAGCGAAGCGGATATTATTGTCACAATTTCACAAAAAGGGGGCACCCTGACTCTAATCAAACCATTTGCCCAGAGCCATCCAACCAGATATAACCACGCTGGAATTGGTTCGATTTACAGATATTAATGGGGACATTGGAGTAGTTTAAGTGACCTAAGCTGGGGTTAGTAGATCTAGAAGTTATATTTTGAAATAGGAGAGGTACAGCCCTGTTTTTGAGGAAGAGCGGAGATGACAAGGGGAATGGGATGGTATCTCTAGGGACTACAGATGTCCCTCCCTTAACCACGGTTCGACACAGTTTTTAGACGTTATGATGGTGGGAAAGCAGTAAGCATTCAGTAGAAACCGTACTTTAAATTTTGAATTTTGATCTTTTCCCAGACTAGCAGTATGCAGTAGGATACTCTCTCCTGATGCTGGGCAGCTCCAGCAAGCACAGCGCCCTATCAGCCACTTGAGCACAAGCGTAAACAGCTGGTAGTCCACAGTGTACTGTGTTGCCAGTGTCTTTTGGATGTTGTGTTCTAGGCTAAGCTGTATGGTAGATTGTGTGTGTTAAATGCATTTTCGACTTTTGATATTTTCAACTTATGAAGAGTTACCTGGATGTAACCCCATCATAAGTCTTATGGCTTAATGGTGTGAACTATACCAAATGAATTGCTACTGGGGTTTTATATAGGATGGATTGGAGCCAACCTTCTGGAAACAGGTGTAAGGGAGGTGGGATGGGGACAGGGATAAGATATGAAGGGAGAGATTTAAAAAGACATTGAGAAGAAGGGGCTATGTACTGAGAAATGGATGAGGCAGGAGGAGAGGGGTCAATGATGGGGGCGCCAGAAGGAGGGGGCAAAGGGAGTTTTTTTATAGAAATAGGAAAGTCAGGAAGGAGAAGTGATGAGTTTGTTTTTTGACTCATTTCTGTGCCAAAGAAGCACTTATAATTACACACTGTTTTGTCTTTTGCTCTGGTTATGTCTCATGTGTTGCATCAGAAGAGAAAACCTTGGATGTTGTGTTCTAGGCTAATCTATGACATTCATGACATTCAGTAGGTTTGTTGTATTAAATGCATTTTCGACTTTCGATATTTTCAATGTATGAAGAGTTTATCTAGATTAACTCCATCGTTAGTCTTACGACTTAATGGTGTGAATTATGTCAAGTAAACGACCAGTGCTTGGACTCCAGTGCATCTTATTCTAGGTCCTTGTCACTCCGTGGTTTGCCAGAATTACTGCAGAAGCTCTTGCTGGGCCCAGCGTAGGATCCAAGTCTTGTACTGTTTCTGCCAAGTCCCTCCAGGGCCTGGCATGCTATGTACTTAATTTTCTGTGGGTGCTTAACAAACATTTGGTGATTTGCTCAGTCTCTCTTGATTCAGTGAAGGTTGACTCTTGATTTTCCTTCCATCCCTTGTTCTTGCCTCTGTTTATTTCTGAATCATTAGAACTTATTGTCTCTGGGATATCTGAGGTATGATGGATGGGGTGGCCAGAGCTGCTATTTCCATCCCTACTTGACCTTATGAGGCCCCACAACAGTCAATGCTAGCATGGAATTAAGCTGAAAATGAGAGCAGGGAATCTAGAGGCAGAGACACAGAAGACAGTAAGACTTTCAATAAAGATCTGAAATTAGAAACCTTGAGTCAAAGTAGAGCCCAGAGGGGCAGTTCTAGAAGGCAGGGTCTGCAACGGAAGCCCTGATGTCGCCTTGGTGCCCGGTGATGGTGAATGTTGAGTGGGTGGAAGATGGTGTGCATCTCCTGGGGGAGGCAGTGGGCAGATGGAGAGATCTAGTCAGCCAGAATGACCCTCAGAGGTTTCTTTAGTCCTGTGGCCAATCAAGGTGTGCTTTCTGAGCTGGCTGGAGAGCTGGAGGAGGCACTTAGAAGTGGGGCTGACCATTGCTGAAGCCAGGGCTTATTGTGCCCATGTGCAGGCACAGCACTCCCTGCAGGTTTTCAGTAGAAAGTTTTACCAAGATTAAAGGAAGTGGGATTCTAGAGAAGTTGAACACAGTGAAAAGCAAGCAGGGGTATTCTTGGAAGCAGGAATGCTGTTGGAATTATAGCAGCTTTGGGAAAAATACACTGTTTGGTGAATGCCGGGGGGGGGGGGGGGTTGGTGTGTGTGTGTGTGTGTGTGTGTGTGTGTGTGTGTGTGTCTGGTGGGGAGGAGGGGGTGTCCACATCAGACTGTGTGTATGGAAGATGCTTTTCTAATTTTGAACAGTGCAAGTGAGTGGGCTGCTTGTTCTTATAAGAATGTGACTGTTCCCAAAATAATAGTGATGGAGTGGGTATGGCTCCTTAGACCGTCTTATTTTTGTATTACTACAGCCTCTTGATGGCATGTGAGAACCTTAAACATCTCAAATGATAGGGATTAGTAACAAAGCCACACTAACACCTGAGAAGATTTCAGATAACTGGTGGGAGAGACTCGGGCTTCTCTGGAGGGTGACAGCTAGTAGGTCACTATGGCAGTTAATAGCCCCTCTTGATAGAATTTATCTTTTTCCTTCAAGCTTGACATTTTGAAGGGCCTACTAATTCTCTTACACGATTGAGGGCACACATCTCTTTTTTCCTCCAAACATGAACCCAAACCATCCGAATCTTCTTGCAGCCAGAGCAGAAACCCTGCCAGGCAGGTGCAGCGTCGCTGGTACTGCAGACTCGGCTCTGCCTCTGCGTGGCGTCTGCTGTCCTCTTGTGGCTCAGAGCCCCAGGGGGTGGGGGTGGCAGTCCCTGTTAGGATTTGATTGTGTGGAGCTAATGATTTTTAAAGTTAAGAAAACAGACCCAAGAAATCAGAATTCAAGAACTTTTAACAACCCCCCTGTTGGGAGAGGCTTTTTCAAGCCTCTGTCTCTCTGCTGTTGGCCCTGGTGGGAATCTGCAGGAGCGTGGGTGTTTAAAAAGGATGAGCCTTCCATTTGTCTTCTGAACCTGAAGCCCTAAATTTAGCAAACAGCTTGAGGCTGCTTTCTGGAAGAGGCAAACTCCAAGATTTGACTCAGGGATAGGAACACTTTTTTTTTAATTATTATTTTTTAAAATAAAATGTCCCCAATAGTCTGAATGCTAGCAATGTAGCAGAAAGAAAACCTGGTGGGGAAGTGTTTTGTGGTCATGTCCACGGCAAATGAGAAACTGCACTCTAAAAGCCTTGGTAACGACCAACAGATGGGAACACGTTTAACCACCCTCAGCCGCGCCATTCTCTGCAAGCACAGGTTCCCGGAATAATGGAAAAGAGGACCCCTCCCCAAGTATTAGCAGACTTGGCATTTAGGGCTGGATTTTAAACCCTCAGTGACCCTCTTAGAAGACCATCAAGCTTAGATTCTGTTTCTGTGACCCCAGGGACAGCTTAGTAATGGTGCCTAGTAGGGGTTCAATAAATGTTGTTAGCATAACTTAAAATGATGAGCATTATGTGCAATTTAAAAAATATTTAAAGCATTACAGAGGTTAGATCTTGAAAAAGGCTTTGAAGGTATGTGGGAAGTATATTTTCTAAGTATGTATATTTTTTATCAAGTATCCCCTTCTTCATTTTCTCCAAGAAACACTTCTTTTCTTTTGTAATTGTCAATTTAAAAAAATTTATTTTCATTTACTGTTTATATTCAGTATTATTTTGTATTAGTTTGTACAGCACAGTGGTTAGACAATCATATACAGAGTGTTCCTCCTGATAGTTCCAGTGCCCACCTGGCACCATACCTAGTTATTACATTATTATTTTTTAATTATTAATTGATAAATTTATTAAAAGCATGTGATTACAACTTTTTTCCCCTTTTTATTGAATTTATTGTGGTGACACTAGTAAACAAATTATACAGGTTTCAGGTGTATTACACTATTATTGACTATATTTCCTATGCTATACCAGGAAATACTTTTTTTCCCCCAACGTTAGGGTTAGCTTTATTTTTTGGAAACACTTCTTGATCACCCCTACTTGCTTAACACTTAGCTTATTTTTATATAGCTGGATTTGTCCGTATTCTTTTTATATTAAACGTTTTATATAGATATCTACTTGAATATTTATTTACTTATTTTTTTAATATGTTTTTATTGATATTTAGAGAGAGGGGAAGGGAGAGAGTGTTTATAATTATTTGTTTTCTGTTTTCTTTTAATCCTCACCTGAGGATATACTTCCTTCATTGATTCTAGAGAGGGAAAAAGGAAGAGGGGGAGACATTATTGACCAGTTGCCCTCTGTAAAGTGCTCTGACCAGGGATGGAAACTTTGGTGTGTGGGATGATGCTCTAACCACTGAGCAACACTGACTATTTGTGTGTGTTCTATTGATCGTGATCTACTCTAAGCTCCATGAGCTGAGGGTTTGTTTTCTCTTTCGCTTGTGACTTTCACAGTATGGACAGCAAATGGTATTTGTATGTGACTTGCTGCCTGACGGAACTGTTAGGGCTTCTGTTAGAGACAAAGTTTGGAAACAAACTTATTTTCACATCAATACCTAAAAATTATGAAAAAAACCTTCTGTTGTGTCCTCCTTGCTCTTTGTAACAGTTGTCTTCTTGGTTCTGTCCCAAGATAAAGCCACCAATCCTTCCAACCGCCAGGAGGACTGGGAATACATAATCGGCTTCTGTGATCAGATCAACAAAGAGCTTGAAGGGTGAGTCTCAAAGCTTTTAGGGGCAGGTGACATAGTTGAATGGGAAAGTACAGAACTGAGGCCGAGGGCTAGCCAGATGGCCTCAGGGTCAGTGTCTTGAAAATGTGGTCTGCTTATCTCCCAGGCCACAGATCGCTGTCCGACTGCTGGCCCATAAGATCCAGTCTCCGCAGGAATGGGAGGCAGTGCAGGCCCTGACGGTAGGTTTTTCATCCTGAGGGTGGATCTTCATGAGCCCAGGCCTGTTCTGTACATGTTCAGTCAGCTGTTTTACAAATGTGTGTGCCCTTGTGCCAGGCACTGAGGCTTCACAGATGACTGCACGGCTGTGAGGTCTAGTGGGAGAAGCAGAGAGGCTAAGGGAGGGAGCCAGAGGCAGGGCCCAGAGCCCAGGGTGGGGCTCAGAGAAGGCATCTTGAAGAGATGCTGACAGAGCTGTCCTGCCAGTTAAGCCAACTGAAGAAAAGTAGAGGTGAGTATAATTCATTCTGTAGCAAAAAATAATGCCAGTTACTAGTGAAGTCATCACACCAAGGGACGGATCTTAGTGTTTATTCAGACTGAGGATTCAAGACGTGGAGCTGTATACAGCACCTGGGCGCCTCCAGGCTCTCCCCTAAACCTGATGAGGAGTCCCAGGGTGCTCCCTGCCTTCCTTGAGGCAGTAGAAAGGTACAGGAGAAGAAATGGTAATGGAAAGGGTGTTTAGACATCGCACATGCACGCCTCTGTCGTGATCACCATAGACCGAAGGCCTTCAAACAGTGGTTCTCAACCAGGGTGGTTTTGCCCCCAGGGGACATTTGGTGATATATGGAGACACTTTTGGTTGTCTCATGTCAGGGGGTGCTACTGGCATCAGGTAGGTAGAGGTCAGGGATGCTGCTAAACATCCTGCAATGCACAGGACCACACCCACAATAGGGAATGACCAGCCCAAAAGGTCAGTAATTGCACAGTTGAAAGACCCTGCCTTACAAAGACAGAAGCCAAGAAAGGGATCCCTGGGTTGGCACGCTCCTTGGCATAAACTGCAGGCACAGGAAAGCTTACGGTAGTTTTATGGCCCCAGAAGGAAAATAGATGGAAGCAGAGAGGGAACATACCATGTTATCTAAAATGGAGAAAACAAAACTTTATCTCCCACCTCCCCAAAATGTCGGACAGCTTCTGGAAGAACCCTGGACCTTGAGTCAGAGAAACCTTCTCTGGGTCTCACTTTCCTCATCTGAAAACGGCAGAATCTCGCAGGAAGGCCCTTCCAACGCTGCCATTCCATCCCTCTTGGTATCCTGGTTTCTTTAGCTCCTGTTGAGCTTCCCCAGAAGCTCAACAATTTGAGGGACACAGCTGTCCCCTGGGGCTGTGCTCATAACTCTTCCTGATTACTTCCTTCCTTGCATGAATATTTATTCAGTGCCTGGCTGAGTGCAGGTCCCACCCAGACCCTCACCCTCACCCTCACCCTCACCGAGCGCCTCTCCTGTGTGTGGCTACAGGTGCTGGAGGCGTGTATGAAGAACTGTGGGAGGAGGTTTCATAATGAAGTGGGAAAGTTCCGGTTTTTGAATGAGTTAATCAAAGTTGTCTCTCCAAAGGTCAGTGAGTGGCAGTTTTCTCATTTCTAGGAGCCTTCTTTGTGTTTCTCCCCCTCTCCCATCTACTGGCTTTCACTGCACAACCAGCATCCCCATGGGTCTGAATTTCTCCATGTCCTGTCCTTGGAGAACTGGGACCCGAGGGTAACAGGATGACCATACAGGCCCCAGGGACAGGCTCCCAGCCTAAATGCGATAAGTGACACGGCAGCAGCTATGTGTGTATCCAGGGAGGGCCTGCATAGCGCAGGCCTTTGGGCTCTTAGTACAGCAGCCACTTTTGTCTGGCCGATATCACCTGGATACAAGGAGCTGGCTTCCCTCATTACTCAGCTGCTCAGGTTCAGTTGCTCACTCGTGTTGCCTAAGCTCTGAGTTCCCGCTTACAGCAGAGGGAACAATTTTTATGCTAAAGACTTTGACTCCTTTAAGATAAATCACAGTTGTGTTTTTGGCAGATTGTGCATTGAAATTCAGGGCCAAGCTCCTGGCCCCTAACCACCGACTGTATTCCAGATGGATGCGGCTCTGCCACAAGCAGCGTCCTCTCCTCCCCCTCCCTTTCTCTTTCTTGCACTCTGATCCCTGCTGGTTTCCCACAGGCCTGAGGGCTCTAACTTAACTGGGACCATTTCATTGCTGTGAAGAGAGCCTTCCCATTGTCTCTGCCCCAGGCTGCAGTTACTAGTTTCCCCATTTCCTTTTGCTTCTTAGTACCTGGGGGACAGGGTGTCTGAGAAAGTGAAGACCAAGGTTATCGAGTTGCTTTATAGCTGGACATTGGCCCTGCCGGAAGAATCGAAGATCAAGGACGCCTACCACATGCTAAAGAGACAGGGTATGTGCCTGTACCACCTCGGCCTCCACCAGCCCAGAGGCCGCCAGGGCCAGGGTGGATGAGGGAGTGTCTGATGTACCCAGGCTACGGCCCTTCCTCCCTCCCGAAGACAAGGGACAGGCTTGGCTGGGGTTTGATTAGACCTGCTTGTCCCTGTCCCTGCAGGTCCTGATCACAGGGATGTGCCCCTTGCTGTGTGAGGAAGGGCAACAAGGTTGCCTCAGCTGAGCAAACACTCTGCCCTGTGTCACCTTTCAGGCATAGTGCAGTCTGACCCACTGATCCCTGTGGATAGGACACTGATCCCCTCTCCACCACCTCGTCCCAAAAACCCTGTTTTTGATGATGAGGAGAAATCCAAGGTAAAGTGCATCCAGCCGGCAGAGTCCTCAGGCGAGGCGTGGTCTCACTCGTGCTGCAGGGAGCTCCCGTTTCTCTCGGGTCTCCCAGGTGGGGTGCTACCTTTGCCTTCATCTTTGATGTCCTTCTCGTCTAGCTTTTAGCCAAGTTGTTGAAAAGCAAAAACCCAGATGACCTGCAAGAGGCCAACAAGCTCATCAAGTCCATGGTGAAGGAAGTGAGTGGGCCTTGGGGTGTGGGGTGGAGGAGCCTGTGACACAAAGCAGAAGTCCTTTCCCTTGGCATTGGGCCTGCTGTTCGCCCCTGCCACCAGCCCTCTCTGAGAGGCCCGAGATGGAATAGAGGAGCAAGAGTGGATGAGGCCAAGTTTGGGGGTGGGGGGAGAGCCATTATTTTAAAAGAAAAACTAAACTGGGTCTGAATCCCGTGTTTCCCAAGCACTGTGCATTGAGAGGAGCCTCCAGGGGGCCTGGCCTCCCTCACACTCTCTGGTGTGACCCTGGCCTTGTGGGATTCTATGGGCCGTGGGACGAGTCTGGTGGAGCCCTTTTTCCTCGATCCTCTTTGCAGGATGAGGCGCGGATCCAGAAGGTGACCAAGCGTCTGCACACTTTAGAGGAGGTTAACAACAACGTGAAGCTGCTCAGTGAGATGCTGCTCCATTACAGCAAAGAGGATTCCTCAGAGGCAGATAAAGAGCTCATGAAGGTAGTGCACCCCCCTCCGCTGGAGAACTGGGCTCCGGGCAAGGGAGCCAGCCTTTGCTCAGCGGCTGCTCTTTTGAAGATGTTGCTCCACATCTCGGATCCCTAACTTATGAATCAACATGGCAGCTAGGTAGAGGGGGTTGGTGCCCCCTATTTTACAAGAGTGTTACTAACTCGCCCCGGGTAGAAGACTGCATGTACATGCAAATCTGTGTGACTCTGAGACCTGTTCTTGGCCTCGCCTCCTACAGAAAGGCCCCTGTGCGTCCCGAATTGTGGCATCTCAGTTCTTGGTCACATAGATACTCTGAGTTCTGAGCACATGCCAGCAGGGAGGCAGGAAGGGATGAACTTCCCCTTGTCTGTCCTTGTGACTTCTCCACTTAAGCAGGTATTTGGGTGATAGTGTGGTGCAGAGTGGTGGCAGAGGACTTGTGCTCGGAGCCCAGTTCGGCCATAACTGACCATGGAGCCAGGAGAGGCTGTGGTTTTCTGGACACAAATGCTGAATTAGATGATCTCCAATAGCCTTTGTAGCTGATTTTTATATCTGGGTCTCTTTCAGGAGCTGTTTGATCGATGTGAGAATAAGAGGAGGACATTATTCAAACTAGCCAGTGAGACAGAGGACAATGATAATAGTTTGGGTGAGTGAAAAGGAAAGACTAGTTGAAACGGAAAGACTAGACAGGAATTGAATTTGTGTGTGGTGGGGGAGTTGTCATGTCCAGGAATGAGAAGTCTCTTTTCTGCTCTAGGGGACATCCTGCAGGCCAGTGACAACCTCTCCCGCGTCATCAACTCATATAAAACAATCGTTGAAGGGCAGGTCATCAATGGTGAGGTGGCCACCTCAACTATGTCTGACTCTGAAGGTAAATGTTTCAGTTCCTCATTCTGGACCCCTCCAGACCAGCTGCAGTCCCCACCAAGCCACAGGTGCACGTTGACCAGTGTGTCAGCCCACAGGGCCCAAGGGGATTCTAAGCCATTCCAAAAGGTTCTCCAGCTTTCCAGAGGCCAGGAGACCAGACAGGGCTTTCTCCACCTGCTTTCACTTTTCTGCATACTTGGCACGAATGGCCCTTGTATTATACCAGAGGCTGCGCTCAGGGTTTTGGCCTCCTGCTGTGTAGCCACTACAGTGGCCCCTAATTATTCCTGTCCCCTTCCATTCACTCATCCAGGAAACCTCCACTCCAGTAACCAAGGCACTCTCATCGACCTTGCGGAGTTGGACGCACCAAGCAGCTCATCCCCAGTGTTGGCCCCAGCCCCCACCCCGCCTTCCTCGGGCATCCCTATCCTCCCCCCACCCCCCCAGGCCTCAGGACCTGGGCGCAGCCGCTCAGCCAGCCAGGCTGAGGCCCCCCCAGGGCCCAACAACACAAGCAACGCCCTGTGCTTGCTGGATGAGGAGCTGCTCTGCTTGGGTGCGTCCTGGAGGGAGGCTGTAAAGGGCTTTTAGCAGAACTGGTAGAGAAGGGGCATGGAATTGGGGGGTAGTGTATATATAGGGTGCCCTGTGTGCTTAGCAAGGATAGGAAGGGAGGCTTCAGTTGTAGGGGGAGAAAGTCAAGTTCATTGTGTCAGGCTACCAGGGCAATCTGTAGTGGACTCTAGGGTAGAAATGGTAGATCCAGTGTCTTGCTCTGCTTCTGTCTCCCCTGGAGACCACCTCCCCAACTATAAGGACTCCCCTCGAGATTGCCTGGGGAATACCTCACCATTTTTGTTGCATGACCCTTCCTTAGGTGAGGTAGGGCTGGGCTGCCCTAGCCCAGAACCTCTGCTCATCACAGCCATCTTTGTTCTCAGGCCTAGCTGACCCAGCCCCTAGGGTTCCTCCCAAAGAGTCAGCTGGAAATGGCCAGTGGCCCCTATTCCAGGTAGGTGCACAGGTGACATCACTGGAGCACTCAACCACCTTGACTTACCAGTATCCTCTTTCCCGACTAGTCCTCAGCTGCAATTAGCTGCAGCTCCTCTGTCCTTGGAGGGCTGCTAGTCCAGTGGGGTTGCAAAGGAGCCAGGAGTGGAAAGCTGAAACCCTTTGCACCCCTTGCTCACTCGCACTTTCCATTCCCAACAGAATGAACAGTCGGACCTGGACTTTTTCAGCCCCAAACCCGGGACTGCTGCTTGTAGCCCCACAGACAGGCCTGTCCTCCAGCCCTCAGCAACCCCTGCAGGCAACTCCCAGGCTCCACTGCCACCCCCCTTCCCAGCTCCTGTGGTCCCAGCCAGCGTTTCTGCTCCAAAAGCAGGCTTTTTGTTCCCTACTGGACTGGCCCCAACTTCAGTCCCAAAGGCTGAGCCCACAGGCCCTGGGTACCATGGCTCAGCTTTGGGCGACAGCACCTTGCACCAGCTGGATGCCCTCGATCAGCTTCTAGAAGACGCCAAAGCGTAATGAGTGGGAGAGGAGGGCTTGGGGAGGGTGGGTTGGGCCTGGGCTTGGCTTGGCAAAACCGGAGGGATTGGGGATGTTTTCTTTTGGTCTGACTGGAGATTGGAATCTAGAAGCTAGGGAGTGGGTAAGAGTGGCTCTGGCCTGGGTGAGGGGTTAGTCCAGCAGCTCTGCTTGGTCTCTGACTTGCCTTGTCCTTCCTGCCTCCCAGGACCTCAGGCCTGGTGAAACCCATCTCCAGCTTCCTCCCCGGGGCTACCACCTCCCCTCTGATCCCCACCAGCGCCTCAGCTAGGCCTCTCCTGCCATTCTCCACGGGGCCTGGCAGCCCTCTCTTCCAGCCACCTGTATTCTCGTCCCAGGGGAGCCCCATGAAGGGGCCTGAGCTTTCCCTGGCCAGTGTCCATGTCCCCCTGGAATCTATCAAGCCTAGTAGGTGTTGGAGGCTTGGGGTGGGAGGGGAAGTGGGACCCCCACCTTGCAGCACTGTGGAGAGGGATGGGGAGGGACAGGCACTCTTGCTGGCATCCCTTCATCAGTCAGGACCTGCTTGCTTGTCCTAGCCCCTGCTTGTGGCTTCTGTGCACTAGTGAAGTTCTGACAGCGGTCCTTTCCCGGAGTCCTTTGTGGGGAGTGCAGCTCTCCCCACTTGGCTGCAGCAGGCCCCCCCGGGTTCTGTTGGGGATTGCGGACCTCTCGCCTTCACGTCCACATGCTACCTTCTTGCAGGCAGCGCCCTCCCTGTGACCGCTTACGACAAAGACGGCTTCCGTATCCTCTTCCACTTTGCCAAGGAGTGTCCGCCAGGGCGGCCCGACGTGCTCGTGGTAGTGGTGTCCATGCTGAACACGGCTCCCTTGCCCATCAAGAGCATCGTGCTGCAGGCCGCAGTGCCCAAGGTACTGCCTAGGGCCTCTAGAGGCACAAGTTACCTTTATCCTGAACGCCTGCATTGAGGTGGCCAGCAGGCGGCAGTGTGTCCGTTGTGACTACAGGGTTGCACCTAGGCACCTGCCCTCTCTTCAAAGGAGCTGCTTTCTCTTCCTCTTTAGTCAATGAAAGTGAAGTTACAGCCGCCCTCCGGGACAGAGCTCTCTCCATTTAGCCCCATCCAGCCACCTGCAGCCATCACCCAGGTCATGCTGCTGGCTAATCCACTGAAGGTGAGCTAGAAGCCCCAGATTAGGACCTTGGGACCACCAACTCCAAGCCCTTGCCCCAGGCCACCTCCCAACCAGAAGTGTCCTAGTATTGTGGCATTAACCCTGCCCCCTCCCCACCCTGGTCCAGTGGCTGAGCAAGGATGTGGTGGTGGGAGCAGGGCCCATCCATTAGCACAGAAAGCGTCGAGGGTAATGGAGTCTCACGTGTGCTGCCTCTCTGTCACAGGAGAAGGCAAGGCTTCGGTATAGGCTGACCTTCGCCCTAGGGGAGCAGCTGAGCACGGAGGTGGGTGAGGTGGACCAGTTCCCTCCTGTGGAGCAGTGGGGGAACCTATGACCCCGGAGGATGCTGTCATCTCCACTTTGAAGCCCAAGCAGGCTGCCCTGAGACAGGAAGGCTCTCCGGGTCCAGTCATTTTCCATGTCCTGACCACAGTGCTTAGAGCTTTGGTATGGAACAGGGACCCTGGGCATTGCTGAGCATTGCTGCCAGGAGTTGAGCTACTGCTGTGATGGTCTCTCCTCCTTTGGCCCCTTAAAAGGACCTGTTTTTATCTACCTGTGTGACTTGAAGTGGCCATGTACTGTTGGGCGGGATGTGGCCCCAGACTCTGCACTGTTGCCCTGGGAACAGACTCAAAGCTGGAATAGGTTTTCCCCTCATGCTGGCATCCCCTGATGCCACAGGGAGGAGGTCTCTAAAGAGATTCGGGGCCCTCCCTCGAGGACCAGGTCCTCACCCCTCACCCCCAGAGGCCTCAGCTCTCCCACCCCACCCCTGCCATGCTACTCTGTGCGTCCCTTGCTGGCAGGCTCCTACTCCTACCTCCAGGAAGGTGGGCAAAGCCCAGTGTTCCCTGACGGGCCAGGGCACAAAGAAAGGAGTGGTTGTGCTGCCTTCTATGGGCAGCACTAGCCTGAAATGGCCACTGGATGATAAGCGTGTTTGTCCCTGGCGATGACAGGCTGTGTCCTATGGACATCTCAGCAGGATGTGGAACTCAGCCTATTAGAAACAGAACTTGGCCCCAAGGCAGCCTGAACTAAGGATAGGAGGGAAACTTAGAACCGGTGCTTCCCTTTCTGCGGAAGCAGGTACTTGGAGCTTTCTGCAAAAAGTGTGCCTCCCACTGTGGGAACAGGCCAGCCTATTCACTACCTCTTGCTTGGCATGAAATAAACTGCTGTCTTGCCCTTTCAGTCTCTAAAGAGAGGACAACTCCTGCCCCCACCTGCGTCCTCCTGCCTGGGCCTCCCTTCCCCACCCCAGATGGCCTGTGGTATAGCACAGTCAGGAACAGAAGGCCTCAGGGTCAGGAACGTTGCACTAGACTTACCTGCTGCCCAGAAACTGACTATCCTCAGCTGCTGAGGGGTACTGTCAGCGAGATGTTGGGTCTGGGGGTGGTGAGATTGGGCCCATGCTTGAATCGAGTCGCCAGACCCTATTGCTTCAGCAGTGCTCAGCCCCAGCTAGCTTGCGCCAGACTGTAGGCCTCACAGGACAGGAAAAGGAGAACCGGCTGCTGGGGAAAGGACACGGCTCACCTGAGCTCAGCTGGACGGGTGCAGAGCCATCTCCAGGGGAAGGTGGCACAAGCCTCACTCCCTGATCCCTCCCTGTTCCTGCCAGGCTTCCTTGCTCTATCAAGAGGTCATCTGCCCCTCCCCTCTTTAGCAAGCAGGTTTCACTGCTTCACTAGGATAGGTCAGAAGTGAATTGATTTCACTAAAGGAATAAACCCAAGAGCTTTCTGGAGACCGGCTGCTGCAGCCCTGGGAAAGTGTGGGATTACTACATGGAACTGTCTCTTACAATAAGCTTTAGACATTAAAATTATGAGTGTTACTGTTGAGGTCACTGTTTCATGACAGCTATTACTGGATATATCAACTCTGCTGCCCTTATTTTGCTGCATGTTGAATAAAACCATTTTCACCCCATGTGGAATCCTTCTAATGCAGAAACCATTCACCCCATTGGGAGGAAGGGGGGGGGGCACCACTTATGAATTCCAAATGTAGGTATCACCTAGGTTTTTGTTAAAAAATACAGGTTCCTCGACCTTTTTTAAAGGAGACAGCGTTTCAGATGATTCTCAGGTGAGGGCAGATTTTAGAATCACAAGTAAACCACTGATGGCTTCTGTTTATAGGCAGGAGGGCACTGCACTCACTATAACTTGTGAGGGGGCCTTTTTCTGTAAGGAGACAGGGAAGTCAGTTCCATGTCAAGGAGAACATTTTCTTAATTTTTACTACCTCATGTATACAGGGGACATAGATAAAACTCCCTAGCTGAACTCAATAAGAACTTACCTTATATTTGCAAACGAAAACATTTATTCTTTAAAAACTTATATACAATGCCATAAAAAGATAACATGCTGGAGCAGCTCTCGGCTAGCCTCAGGAGCCTCCCAATGAGCCTTCTTTTATAATTGCCCGAGCCAGATTTCGTGCCAGAGAAAGTCTCAGCATTTCCACCTTGGTGGTCTCTATGTCATCATCCTGAAAGCAAAGAGAGCCAGCATGAGGAATGGCAGGAAATGATCCTTTACAGCTCCCAAGGGCTCTACTAATCCAAAAGCAGACAGAGATCATTTGGCATTCAGCGATAGCTTCCAGCAAGTTCTCAATGTAAGAGCTGAATGCAAAGGACTAATGCAACTGATTGACAGAAGAAAAACGAGAGAGATCAGAACACTAGAATGACCCCACTGTTTTCCTAAAAGAAGGTGGTGTGTCACAGTTACAGGTTAAGAGGTAATTTAAGAGGCACATGAGTCTGTAAGAGGCCACTGTTTGTGGAAGGTGGGAGGAACCAGAGATAGAGGGAGCCTTTTCTCATCTCCATTGTGAAACCAACCCAGGAAGCTAAAATGACCTGGAGTTGTTGGGCATCAGGTTCTCCATGCACTGGTCGTCCTGAGGTCAAGTCCTCCAGACATCTCAGCAGCTCATATGTTTGCTCTGCTGAAAAAATCACCTAGGAGAGAGAAGCTGCTTTGCTTAGCTGCTCACAGCTGAGGCCTACACTGATTTGGGCCTGGACCAAAGTTCAGTGATGGCCTTCCTCGCATACCCTTGGAGGGGTGTACTTTGTATATGCAGCCCTGGGAAAGCACCACTACTCTCCCAGCCCTAGGCTGGGTATGGTCAGTAGGCAACTGCCTCATTTCAAATTAAGTAGTTTTTCTTGTGTGGATATGAGATTTCCAGAGTGGGTGCTATGAGGTGCGACCTACGCATCTGCACCAGCTACACAATGAAGCACTATCAAGGACTCC
Source organism: Miniopterus schreibersii (assembly GCF_964146895.1). Lineage (NCBI taxonomy): Eukaryota > Metazoa > Chordata > Mammalia > Chiroptera > Miniopteridae > Miniopterus > Miniopterus schreibersii. Next base: position 3,735,713 of record NC_138116.1, read on the forward strand.
AAAACGCAGAGAAGAAAAACACTGTGGGCTCAACCTGTACCTGTTTCTGTTCCAAAAGGGGTAGGGCATCTGTTAGGAGTGTCATCCAGAAAGATCTTGGGGCAATCTGAGAGGTCATCAGTGACAGGAGAAGAGAAGCCGCATCAACAAAACGCTTGTCCCCATATAATCGGTGGAATTCGCGATACTTTCCTATTGAGAAAAGAGCACTAGGTCACCTCTGGCCCCAAACAAGACAAGACAGACCCCAGACCAGCCATTCCATAGAGCAGGGAGATTCTTCCAAAGCTGTATCCAAGCTCAAGGACCAACAAGACCCCAAAAGGATTCAAAACACACTTTTGAAGGGACTGAAACCTGCCAAACCTGGGAAAATGTAAGCATTACAATAAACAAAGAGTTACAGATTATAACAGACTGAACAAAATAACCCAGGAGTCCGTTACTGATGTAAGTAAGAGAATAAACAGGGATGAAGGGAAAGCCTTCCGAATGCTGGGATGCCAACTAAAACAAGGAGTGAGTCAGAAAATCACAGTAGGCACTAAAATTAGTGGGTGAAAGCTCAATGAGGAACAAGACATTTAAGGGATTCCAAAGTGTCTCTCTCCACAATTATTAAATCAAAGGGAAAGTCAGTGCTGCATGGAGGAGACAGCTAGTGGACCCACTTTAACCAAGTGATCAAAGCAAACTACTACAAGGGGACACAGCACTGAGGACACACCACCTCAGTGGCATTCCTGCCCCAAACACAATCTAAATCTGATAATGAGGAAACATCAGATAAACCCAAATTGAGGACATTCTACAAAAGAGCTGAACTGACTCTTTAAAATGTCAACGTTAAGATGCACCAAGAAAAGCAGAGGCACTTAAAGAGATATAAATTCGTGAACCTGCACACGATTAAGGACATTACTGGGACAACTGTGTAATAAGAGTATCAACTGTGGATGAGATGAGAGTATTGTATCGATGTTGAATCTCTAGATTTGATAAATATGATTATATAAGAGAATGTTCTTAGGAAATACATGCTCAAGTATTTATGGAGAAAGGGGGACAGTGTCTCCAACTTCCAAATTGTTCCCAAGAAACCCAACTGAGAGAATGAGAAAACAAATGAGGCAAAATATAAAAAACTAGCAAGTTTGGGTAAAGTGTATATGAGAGTTCCTTATACTACTATTGCAACTTTTCTCTAAGTTTGAAGTTACTGGAAAATAAAATATTACCAAAAAATATACTTTGTAGTCTAGCACACAGCGTTCTATGTGGTTTGGAGTTTGGGCTTAAGAGAAAGGAAATGGAGGAGTCTAGAACAGTCCCTTCAATTTCCACAACTGACCACCTGTGCCAGCAGTCCAGGGGACAGAGCCCAGAGAGACTCACCCAGGAACGTCAGTCGATCACTGAGCATCATAGCAGGCCCCAAGTTGTCAATGAGATCCAAATCAGAAAAGCAGCCTCGCTCACAATAATCCCTGAGGAACCTGTAAGGCCAGGCCTGGAGATCAGAGCAGCAGTCCCAAGCCCACCTCACCTCAGCCTCCTACCTTCCCAGACAGTTCTGGAAGCTGACACTGGTTGAACCCACCTGTCTGACACCAGCGTGGCAAAGGCAGCATCTTTGGCTCGAATGCTCCAAGAGAGGGCAGAGCCCAGGCGATTGTTGCGGACAGCTTTCATGGCTAAGATCTTACAAATGCTGCGAACTTTGCAGGAGGAAAGAGAAAAGGAAAACCTTTCACACTACAAATCATTCCTAAACCCTGCTGGGACAGGAGCAGCCTTCCCCCACCTCTCAGCCTCCCAGCCTCCCCCACAAGCCCCAAATACAGCTTGGTGGCAGAACTGGGAACTCGGGGTTTATAAATTGCCTGTTAAGAGTATGACCCACCCTGACAGGATTGGCTTTGTGAGCTTTGATTTCAGGGGTGGCAATAAGGTACTTATTGCTCCCCCAGATCAGCTCTTCCATTATCATTCCAGGTGCCAAAAATCGTATCATCCCTTGGGTCTTAAATGCCATATGTTTTCAGACAGTCAAACATGCAAGTGCCTCTGGGAAAAATAACTTAGGTTTTTATCATTCAACAGTGAGAAGGGAAAGGGCAAACGTCATCATTTCCTCTCTGTTCTTCCCAAGCCACCTCTGGTTCTGCCTCCCCAGAGCCAGCCTTGGCTAGCAACAGCAACCCACGTGGGACAGGTAAACTCAAAGCTGACCCTGGCCCTAACCTCTTAGAGTAAGTACAAGAGAAGTGGGTTGGGAATAATTTTTTATTGAGCAACATGCTCAATTGCTTCTAGGTCCCAAAGGATCCCTAGCTCTTTGTCCCTCCTCAGTGGTGTTCCTGTGTTTTGGTTTATTTCTTGGCATCTACTGCCCAGCCTCTCTCCAGTCTAGCTGGCATAGCACGAATATAGAGGGCTGTACCGGGAGGAGGGCCAACTCACCTTGCTCAGTCATCTGTCGCTGCTCACAAATCCGCAGCACCTTGAGGGCTTTCTGCTCGGTGCTCAGAGGGATGCGCTCAATGTGCAGTTCCAAGGAAACTCGGCCCAGCTCAGGGCAGTAGTCAAAGTAATCCACCCCCAGCTGCCACAGGCTGCAAAGGTCCCAGGAGGACAGACATGAGGGCCTGGCAAGTCTACGTGCTCCCAGGTAGCTCTGGGATTGGCCCCCCAGGATGGCTCATCTCTAGACCACTGTAACCTTCAGGGAACCAGACTGGAGAGAACACAGTCCAAGCTCCAATGGCACCCACATGCTAAAGAGCATCCTGCTGTCACCCCTTGGGCCTTCCTACCTGTGATGAGCAAACAGGCCCGAGGCGTATTCTAGCAGGAGGAACTCTCTCATGTTGGAGCCAAAGCTGGAATAAAACGTAACATGAGACCAAGAGTCCTGGTCTGCTCCATTCAGTGCCCCCTTCCACAGCCCAACATCTCTAGGCATTCAGCTCACCCGAGGGGCTGGGTGGTGGGGAGAAAAGGGTGGGCATGGCCACGTACACTTACTAGAGGTTATGCGACTGGAGGAGTTTGCAGTGATCCAGCAGGTCGGTGAGATGGGCCACAAACCACCAGTTGCTTAGGGCGATGCTGTAGGTTCAGGCACCAAGGCAAGAAGGAAAGTCAGGTTGAGAAGCCATGGCCCACATGAGTGGGGCATGAACAGGAACCCCACAGGTCCTTTGCTTAAAAAGGACAGGAGGGACAGTGAGGAGAGCGCTGAGTGAGAAGTTTCTCCTTGCTATGTGGGGACTAATAAGGGATAACCAAATGTCACACAATGAGATCTAATCCAGGGATCCAATCAGATGCAGAGAACGTGGACACAGAATGAACAAGAAAAGAACTAAAAGACTGGTGGTTTCTGATGTCTGATGAAACAAAACAGGAAGTGCACGTAGCAGTTGCCAGATCTACTGGGATCCACCCAGGCAAAGGGAGTGAACCTGACACTTGAGCAAGGCCACTCGCTGCCTGCTGTTCCCACTTTCTCCTTTCTGGGAGTCTTTGGTGCAATACCCACTTATACAGGCTGCACAGAACAAAGGGTAAATTCTTCCTGACTTACTATATATACATAAAAGTTTCTGGAAAGCTTTACCTTTGATTCATTCTTTTTGACACTCCCTTTCCAACCATGCTGAAGGTTAATCACATTGATGAGATACCCTTTTGGGAAGAGGGCTGGGTAGAATACCTGCTCTGAACAGACCCAGCCAGGAGCCCCATGGTGTGGGAGCCTTTAGCTCATCAGAGAGTGAGGCTGTTGAGAAGCGCTGTCCCCTAAGGTGGCTGCAGGTCGGTTAGCTTCCAAGCAATAAGCTGGCTTTTTCTGGATTTTTTAGAAGTTTTATTATTTTTTATTATTTTTAAAATATGTCTATTGATTTCAGAGAGAGAAAGGGAGAGAGATAGAAACATCATTGATGAGATTCATTGATCAGCTGCCTCCTGCACACCCTCTACTGGGGATTGAGCCCGAAACCCGGGTACGTGCCCTGACCAGGAATCAAACCTCAGTCTCCTGGATCCTAGGTTGATGCTCAATTGCTGAGCCTCATCGGCCGGGTTTTTTCTGGATTTTAAACATCAAAGTAATTTCCTGCCATGTTATTTTAAGTAAACATCCCTGATGTGGAAATTGTTATAAACATGGTAGCCCTCAAGCTTTAGGAAGGTCCCCAAATGTGTCCAGAGAGAAGCCATTATCTACCTACCTGTGGCTGGGGAAGGAAGCAGGTCTGTGGGAAGAAGGTTAAGACACCAGCAAAAAGGAACAGGACATTCTAGAAAAGGATGGTGGTGACAGTTGCACAACACTGTGAATGTACTTAATGCCACTGAATCCCACACCTAAAGGTGTCCAGAATGCTGGTGGCGCAGCAGGTCCTACCTGCACTCCTTGATCACTTGGTGGATGTCAAACTCGAAGGCTGCCATCAGGATGTTGTCCAGGGGTTCTGGGCTGCTCTCACCTCCCAGAAAAAGGTCAAGGCTGGACTGTGGAAAGGTGGTGACCCACTCAATCCCTGGACGAAAGCAAAGGCTCAAGGGGGTTGGCAGGGCTGCTGTGAAGGGAACCCTGGAGAAGGGCGATAGAGTCCTTTAAAAGTGCCAAAGGAAAGCCCCTTCCAGTTCTCCAGGGAGGTTTAACTCAAACAGGACACACACTGAAAATGACCCAGCAGGGAGCAGAGCCCCAGGACTCCTACTCCCCACCCCTACCCCACAGAGCTCAGACTCACCTGGGCATAGAAGTGCAGATCAATGGGTTTTACTGTGGGATGAGAGTACAGGAGCCGGGTCACTAGGAAATGATACCAGTTATTCAGGAGCTCCTTCTGCTCCAACAAGGCAGTTTCGTCGCCCAACATGATCTGAGGAGAGATGTTTTCCCTTAGCTCTAGGGGAGCTCTCTGTAACCCTCCTGATCTCAATGAGAGCACCTCTCCTTCCTCGCAGAGAATGGGTAGCCCTGGCCAAGGAGGACCAAGTTTCTGCCAGCACTGGGCTGGATGCCACAAGCCATAAGGGAAGACATTGGACCCCGACCTGGACTTGCTTCCCACACCTTGCAGAGAGACTCCAGGTGAAGACTGGAGGCGAACGTGCCATCCTGGAGGTACCGCTCACATTCCTCGCGCCAGTGCTGCCACTTGAGCTCCAGTTCTGTTAGGGTCTGCGTGTTACCAGGCTGAGGGAGAGATGCAGTGAAACGTCATCACCACATGAACCCCTTATGCTTAATGAATGAACCCATCTCCCATGATCCAGCAGAGCAGGGCTGCTCCCACGTACGCTGAGAACGGGCATTGTCCTCATCAGGTCCCCCAGGATTCGGCACATGCTGGCAGAGGCGGGGCTTGCATCAGCTTCCTTGGAGAGCATTTGTCGGGCCTCGTCCAGCCGGCCCTGCAGCACCAAGATGGTCACCTGGGGGGTACAACCAAGAAAATGAACATTCACAGGAGGCCCAGAAGCCCTCCCCTCAGTCCACACTTTGGGTTCCTAGCCTTGGGGAAGCATGATGGTTTCTTCCCTCCAGAGGTAATCTAGTCTCAGCCCTCTCCCCAGAAGGGTATCTCATCATTGTGATGAACCTTCTGCAAGGTTGGAAAGGGAGTGTCATCCAGTCTTATGGTTTTAACCTGAACCATGCTTTTGAAACTGACATTGTAACCCATTTACAGGCTGTGACCAGCTTTTAAAAAATAAATGAAACAGAAAATATCAGAGTGCATCAAATAAATTATTGGTTCATAAAAGTTTCAGTTCAGATATACATACATCCAAATAAATAATCCAAAATGACTTTCGGATCATCAATCTTTTTGTTTTTAACAGCTTTATTGAATTATAATTTATACACTATAAACATTCACCTATTTAAATGTATAATTCAATGAGGTTTAGTAAGTTTGCAGAGTTGTACACCATCAGTCATTTTAGAACATTTCTATCACCTCAAAACCACCTCACAAGCTCATTTATTTATTTTTTTTCAAGTGAACATATCCTCAAGATTTTATTGTCACATAATAAAACAAAATTTGAAGCTTAGAACTGGATTACTTGGCCCTTTCTCATCTCATCACCTCCCAGTTCAGATGCTTGCATGCCTTACTAGCCAGCATTCTCTTAGATCTGCAGTGGGGTTCAACACATTCAAGCCTCAGCACAACCTTCTTCGCGGTTTTAGCCTTTTTGCGTAGAATCAGCTCAGTCTGCCCACTGTAGCCACTCTGCTTCCTGTCATCATGTCCCTTTCCCTGCGCATACAGAGGATCCTTGCCCTTGTACTGTGTTACTCTGTGGGGCTGATGCTTGCCACACTTCTTCCAGCAAGTCCGGCAGGTTTTAGGAACGTTCACCATGTTTGGGAGAGCAGTGCCAGCACAGAAAGGCCCTCAAGCTCATTTACATCAACGCCCCAACCCCCAGCCCCGATCATCAGTTTTGTATTATCTCCAAGTCTTCTCTCCCTTAGATGCACAAAAAAACCAATGTCCCTTCTCACTGGAGTCTACAAAGCATTACTTTTTTTTACATAACTTAGTTCTAAACTCTCCCGTGGAGCAGGGAAGAAAAGATCTAAGGGCATCTCCATAATCACAGACAAAAAGAGCCAGGCCAAGTGCACTTAGGCTCAGTAAGTAACCCTCACGCGTGCCTGCGAACACGGGGGGAAACAGGACATGTGGTGGGAGAAAGGGAGGCCTGGCCTGCATGGGGTACTTACCAAGTTCCAGAAGTTCTTGTGTGTGTTTGGATTCTCACTGCCCAGAACATCTGCCAACATGCTGTCTACCTCGCACACATGCAGTCGGACCCAGTCAAGGAGGTGGAGGAGGAGTGGGCCAGCTGCAGGGAGAGACTCTCGTCACACACAGGACCTCAGCTTCATGTGCAGCAAATTCCACTTTCCCACAGTACAGAGAATGTAGGGCAGACAAGCTTTGTAGGAAATGGTTTATCCCTCTTAAGTGAGCATAGGTGTGGTCCTGAATAAAGGACTGAACTTGCAAATAGACTTTTATGGAATACTTCCTGGAAAGGGTTGACCACAAGGCCCAGACCTCACCCTCCTCACCCTTACTACCACAACCCCGCTTCCCACTCCAGCCTTCAGGTTCTCCATGACTATTCAATACTCAACGGCTATGTAAGTAGCAGCCACTTAGGAATTGGTACTGATTAGGTGCTAGGTATGCAACAATAAAAACACACTGATAGCCCTCAAAAATCTACTGGAGGAGAGAGGCATACAAACAACACATTTTATTTTCAAGTTGCTCAATCTTTTAGCAGGAGAATGAGTCAACAGCTGACTGCACAGAGATTACACTTGTTCATGGATAAGAGCAAACATAGGTCCTTAAAAGAATACAAAAAAGTCTCTAGCAATTCCACAGAGAGCCCACTCAAGACAAGAGACTGTACTGACCACAATTTAATTCAAGATCAACAGAAGAATTAAAAGTGGACAGTTAATGCACAGGATTGTCCCTGCCCCAATCATTAGCAACAAAATTCTCAAAGGAACTTTGCCTCCCACAGCCTAACCCCTCCTCACATCCCTAAAACTTTCTTTTTCATTTCCTTTTTTTTTAAACAGCAGAAATTTACGGTCTCTGGAGGTTAGAAGTCTGACACTGAGGTATTAGCAGGGTTGGCTCCTTCTGCAGGCTGTGAAGAAGCACTGGTGCCTCTCCTCTAGCTTCTCCTAAACCTTTCTGAAGCTTGACCATCCAGGATACAAATATCAACGATCACTCCCTTCAAGCACTAGTTTAATATCTGTTTTCTTGGTTTTTTCAAGGGTCATCTGAAACAGTTTAGGCTTCTGGAAAGCAGTCTGATTCTTTCTGCAGTACCTAACAAAACGACAGGCTTCTTTGGCTGTCATGTAAAGCTTTCTGATGGTTGTGTTGATGAAAAGAGCAACGTAGGCAACAAAACACTAACCACAACACACAGGAAAGACAAAGAGAAAGGGTGGGGGACACCTCTGACGCTGACAGAAAGGTTCCATGCTCACCTGGGGCAACTTCAATAAAAAGAATCTCACAAAGGTTCCAAATGAGCTCCATTGCTGACAAGATGGAGACCTAAGGGAGAAATGGAGACAAAGTTTTGACTGAAAAGATTCCTAGGATTTACTCTTAGAGCAAAGGAACAAAGCAGGGCTAGAATCACATGATGGTGAATATTTATTGAGTATTCCTATGGCAGGGTTTCCCACAGCCAGTGAAAAAATTTTAGGGGGGGGGGACGCAAACTAACATTTTTTTATTTTAATGGTTGTAGTCTTCATTTAATGTGCATTAGGAAAAAAATAACTGCCCAGCTGGTGTTGCTCAGTTGGTTGAGCATTGTTCTGTGCAAGGAGAGGTCACTGGTTCGAGTCCCGGTCAGGGAACATGCCCAGGTTTCGGGTTCGGTCCCTGCCTGGGGTGCATACGGGAGGAAAACAACCAATGTTTCTCTCTCCCATCGATCTTTGTGTGTGTCTCTTTCTCCTCTCCTCCTTTCTCTCTAAAATAAAAAAATATACTTAAAAAATAATAATAAACTAGCTCATCATACCCATGATCTTGATGAATATTATGGTTTAGGAAGGGGCTTTATTTGAATAATAAAGGAGAGATGGTTTTTAGAAATAATTCAGTAAGTAATATTATAAGAAATATATACAGTAAAAATTATGAAGTTGGTATTCCAGGGAATGGAGTTTAGGAAATCATCTGTGAAAAGGCAAACCCAATATAAGGCCCCAAAATAAACCTGCCCTGAGAATATACATTCCTCCCTTCCCTACCATCCTTCTGTGCACAAACACAGAATAGCTTATTGGTAAAGGAAAATAAATGCTTTGCTGACTTCAGATACAGTGCATCAGTCCCTATATGGAGTTTGAAAGTATCAAGATTCTACCATAAAGTACAGCATATTGAATATAGTCAATAATATTGTAATAACTATGTATGGTGCCAGGTGAGTACTAGACTTATTGAAGGGATCACTTCGTAAATGATACGAATGTCTAACCACTATGCTATACACCTGAAACTAATATAAAATAATACTGAATGTCAACTGTACTGAAAAATTAAAAATCTTTTTAAAAGACTCTACCAAAGAAAGAGAATTCTTTAAGCCCTCATCCAGTTCCAACTAAAGGGTAAGAACTTGTGGCTCAGGCTCAGTAAAATGGTGGTTTCGTGAGTTGAGTTTATGAAAATAAGCAGTGGTTCCAAAAGCTTAGCTCTCTACCCAAGGTGACACAATGTGGTTAGGATTTATATTTCCCATAAGAACTGAAAACTCACACAAGTATGTATCAAGCACATCCTTTGTTTCAATATTCTAGGCCTTGAAGGAGCACTAGGAAGTTTAAGGTGATCCTTACCACCCCAAAGAGTTGCCTGTATACCTGGAAAGAACAGAGTTCTGCAAAAAACTGATTGCAAAGCGACCCTAGGTAGGTGCCAAGGACACAGAAAGACATAAAAGTGCCAGCAACAACAAAGGCAGAGCCCTTACCTGGCTGCTGAACTGGCGGCTACTATCTGGATCTTTAGCAGCAACTAACAAAACACAAAACATTTTAAGTGAGCAATGGAACTTTCAGTCTGTTATAACTTCACATACTAGGTTCTTCAGCTTGTGCTTTGTTTCTTCTAATGATCAACCATTTTCACTACAGATATTTTTTTAAATGCTTCATATCTTTTTGTTGTAGATCAATAATTCTCAAACCAAGACCCTAATGTTAGAAGTGGCACAGCAAACATTGAGACGACCATGTTATACAAGACTATCTGACATCCAGTGGTCACGTGGCTCTCGTGGTCATGGTGACTTTAAATTACCAACTCAAAGAACTGAGAATGCAATTTTCAAAAATCCTTAATTTGGCCCCTTAGCCTTATACCTGTCAACTCTATATGTTCTAACTTGAAAAACATACTCAAGATGATAGACAAAAAATTAAGTAAGATAAGAAAGTAAGAGTTTTGAGTTGGAATGTCAATCAGATTTTACCTTGTAGTATTTATAGCCAGATAAATACTTCAATTACTATCACATATATACACACAAAATCCTTACTTGCAGCTTGGTGCATTTCTTCCATGCATGCTCTTATGACTGATCGGTAGTTTTTACTGACTCGAACCAATCTACAAAAAATGAAATGACATACAAGATGAGCCTGGAATATCTTGTGGTAATGAAAAGATAGGTGACAGGAGCTTGCTGAAGGGAGACAAATTGAAGGACAGTTGAAGGAGCTCCTACTGGCCAAAGTGGGAACAAGTTGAGCAACAAAAATAAATAAAATACAATATAAAACATGAAAAAAAATAAGTGTCCATGAGGCCCTAGCTGGTGTGGCTCAGTAGTTAGAGCATTGGCACACGCACCGAAGGGTTGTGGGTTCGATTCCCAGGGCATGTTTGGGAGACAACCAATTGATGTGTCTCTCTCACGTTGATGTTTCTCTCTCTAAAAAGCAATGGAGCCCAGCCAGGTGTGGCTCAGCGGTTGAGCACTGACCTAGGATCCAGGAGATCGGGGTTCGATTCCCGGTCAGGGCACATGCCCAGGTTGCGGGCTGCAGCTGATCAATGACTCTCTCATCATTGATGTTTCTATCTCTCTCCCTCTCCTTTCCTCTCTCTGAAATCAATAGATATATTAAAAAAAAAAAAAAAGCAATGGAAAAATATTCTTGGGTGAGCATTAAAAATAAAGAAATAAAGAAATAAAAATCAATGGAAAAATATTTGCGGGTAAGGATTAACAATAAATAAATAAAATAAGTATCCCTGAGTTCATACTGATACTGTTGCAGATGAGACTCACTGATGGGACACTAAAATCAATTGTTGAAAATTTGAGTGGGATAGCACTGTAGGAGTAAAGGAAACACAGGAACCCTAGCTGGTTTAGCTCAATGGTTAAAGCATCAGCCCGTGTAGTGAAGGGTCCCGGGTTTGATTCCGGCCAAGGGCACGTACCTTGGTTGTGGGCTCATGAGGTAGGCAACTAACTGATGTGTCTCTATCACATCAATGTTTCTCTCTCTTTCTCCCCCCCGTCCACTTTTTCTGAAAAGCAATGGAAAACACAGGAGAAGGGGGAAACGGGGTGTTTTCAATAACAATATTGCCCATGCCTAACCATATGAATGGACACTGATTAAAACCTAACACAGGGACTCTCAAACTCCATTGTGCTTAAGACTCACCTGGAGACTTTAGGATCCACCCCCCAAAATTTTGATTTTGATGATCAAAATCAAGTACCTGTCATTGATGCAGATAACTCATGAACCACACCTCAAACATCCTAGTCTATAAACAGTACAATAGTTTTCTGGTCTCTTGCCAAAAAATGTCTTGAGAGTAATTCTTTAAAAACAAAACAAAATTCATTTTTATATTAATTTCACAATCTCCCAATAGTGGGACCTCATTCAGTGACTCTCAGGTGCTTATTTGGTCTAACTTTTCTTCTTTGAAGAGTAAATGAGTAGGAATATAAACAAAGAAACCGTATCAGCCAGCAAGTCAATCAGCACCATTTGCACAATCTCTGCAAGGCACTTCCACCTCTGACCACTCCCACTGCCCAGTATAGAGGCTGGCGCAGAACCAGGACTCCCTCATATGTCCAGGGGATCTGTCTGTTATGCAAAAGGTCAAGAATGCATTTCATTTGGCTTTTCACAATTTAGTTGTGTACTTAAGCACCTATTAGCAGCCCACTTACTGTGCTTTTCTGGATTTTCCAGTCAATTCTTCTTCAATTCTCTGGAGGCCGACAAAGATTCCATGGGATTCATTGAAAAGTTTTCTCAAGATTTGCGAGTAAACATCTTTATCTTTCCGGATGATATGGATGAAGGGACAGCCTGGCACTGTCTCTGATTTTCCTGAAACTACATAGAAAAAAAAAATTAACACCTATCACCATCATCTTCATAAAAGAACCCACTATAAAATTTTTGAGTAATTACAAAAGCTTCAGTTTTTTGATACTAATTTCACTTATTAAAAATGATATAAAAGACCATTTATCAATTATCCACACAGGAATTTTTTAAATGTTCATTCTCAGACTTTACACCTCAATTCACTAGCATATTTTGAAACTACCTTTCACCTCCATCAATCGAACTCTACTGAAAAAAAGTAAACTCTCTTAATAGTAGCCCAATATGTAAAACCCAATAAAAAAGATAAATCTACAGCCAAAGTTCTATATAAACTCAAAGTCAATGTTGTTTTATATTACTTTGTACTGCCATTATCCCTAAAATAAAGAATCAAGAGTTAACTAAACTATTTTGCATCAGCGATGAAAAGGCTCTATAATAAATTATAAACCAACTTGTGGAAATTTCTTATATAATAGCTTCTCAAACAAGCTATGATAATATTCAATGGCTCGTCCTGAATGTGATTTCAACAGATATAAACAAACAAACAAAAAGAAAACCTGTGTTTCCAACAACAGAGGTCAAACTGGAAATGTTGATAAGTTTTCCCACTAAGTATAGAAAGAGACGATCCAGACACATTCACAGAAGTTTCTCTTCTGAGCAAGTGCCCCTTTGGCAGATTCTACAGTTCTGCCAAGCTTGATATCTTCAATATCAATATACCTGACAAATATTTAGCAACATTAGGGACAACTCAACTATTTTTAAACTACACTGCTTAAAAATTACATGAACTGGCCCGACCCGCATGGCTCTGTGGTTCAACATTGACCTATGATCCAGGAGATCGAGGTTCGATCACTGGTCAGGGCACATTCCCTGGGTTTCAAGCTCAATCCCCACTGAAGGACATGCAGGAGGCAGCCGATCAACAACTCTCTCCCATCATTGATGTTTCTCTCCCTCTCCTTCTCCCTTCTTCTCTCTGAAATCAATAAACATGTATTTAAAAAAAAATTACATGAACTGCGTATTATAATTTGCCAAAATTATAAGACTTTCATTAGCTCTACCTGCTCCTTATAAAATAGGAAAACCTATTCTTTAGAGAACCTGTCAAAAATTTGCAAGAAAATCTCTTCAACATTTCCTGAGACTTCTCTTTTGAAAAAGAGAAAGCAGAATCAAATGTCAAGATTTCAGTTTTATCTTGCTACTAGTGGGAGTCTGTATCAGAAGGAAAAAGATTCATATCCAGTACCTAATAGAGCTTAAAGAACAAAGCCAAGGATAAGTCACTTCACTCTCCAGATCATTTGTGCTATGTAGCAACAGCCTAGAGAATTCAATCAAGTTCATAATGATAATGTAAAGGTAAGGGCTGTAAGATCTGCAAAGTTTCACAATAAGGGGGATGCTATGAAGGGAACTGAATCACTCTGGACAAGAAGAGGGATAGCCTGAAGTTTTTAAATATAAAGAAAACCTTTCCCGCCCAGCCGGGCTTGGCTCAGCGGCTGAGCGTCGACCCAGGACCCAGGCGATCCAGGTTAAATTCCTGGTCAGGGCACATGCCCGGGTTGCGGGCTCAATCCCTGGTAGGAGGCATACAGGAGATAGCCAACAGATGTTTCCCTCTCACATTGATGTTTCTCTCTCCCTCTCCCTCCTTCATTTCTCTCTCTCTAAAAATCGATTAGAAAAGGAAAGAAAAGAAAGAAAACCCTTCTTTAACACCAGGAAGAATATTGTGTGGTGTTTTTTTCCCCTGGATTCAACATCTGCCAGGTCTCATAAATCAATGAAACTCTTAAACAACTAAAGTTTCAAAAATGAAAATGGTCCAAAATAAGTTTAACTGTATCATGCCTCAGCTAGTCAAATCTGAGAAAATAAGGGAAAAAAACCAACGAAATGTGCCAGGACAGATAATCAAGAAGGAAAAATAATAACTACCTTTTTTGTTGAAGGAGGTTTCACACACCAGCATCTCCCCTGGACCCCAGTCAAAACATATTTGCTTCTTCTTGGAATTCACTCCTGGAATCAACTAGTAAAAAATAAGGCAAAGAAACTGTTATGATTACTAAAGGCTTTGCTTCCAACTGACTTGCAAGCACAATCCTAGAAATCGGTGGTCATGAAAAGTTAAGTGCTAATCTACGTAACAGCTGAATGTGGCTGCGATCAGCCCAGTCTATTACACCCAGAATAAGCAAATGAACTTTGTTGTCCCTCACTTGGACAAAGTCCCAACTTGAGAGTGTTACAAGTAAGCCCAGAATGCAGTTGAACACTCAAATACAGATGTGAGAGAGTTTGAACTTGAGCTGAGGTTCACACTCTAGACTATGGAGTTCTACCAAGGTAATGCCCCTATGTGAGGCTGTTGTGCCTACAAGGCCAACCAGTTTCCTATCTGGTTTCCCCAACGCCAACATAGAGATGGGTTATCGCAAGTCAATCACTACTGGGATCAAAATAAAGCTTAGATCATCTTCATTCCATTTGGAAAGGCATGGCTCGTTATCATGACCCAATATCAAAGTGGTGGCTCTCCAGGGTCGCACAGGGCACTGGGAAGGTTCCCCCATCCAAAGATTCTGACTAGTGGAGGAAGGAAAGTTTGAAAAAGTTCCAGTTTTTCTGAAACCCTAATTTTTCTTCCCGCAAACACTGACATAAGTCCTTGATGGATGTTTCATATTTAAAGTACTTTATATACGCATTAAAATTTAACATTCTACAGCAGTACACTTTATAAAGCATAACCACCCACGTCTCATGCCTCGTTTAGTCCAGTTAGCTTTGAAATTTCCCATTTCCAATGTTTTGTTTTGTCGGATATTGCTTTGCAACCTCATAGCTTTAGCTGAAAACTGTAGGCATCTCAACTTTCTAAAAAGCAAATAACACAAGGTCAGGCAACCTGCGGTTTAGTGGGGTTTATAGGTTACCTAGGGCTAAGAGGTGCAGAACAAGCCTATGACGGGCAGAGATATTTGCCCTAGTCAGGGGAGGCTTTCTAAGGCTGAGGCCGCAGGAGCTTGCATCTGAAAAATGAGCAGGAGATAAGAGAAGTGCATTCCAGGCTGCGGGAACGGTAGGTATTCGCATCTAAAGCATCACAGATCAGAAACACTTGACATACTTCTTCAAAGTTCAGGAAAAAAAGGAAAGCAAACAGAGCAATAAAAACAGAAATAGTCCCCCGAGAGAAAGAATACGTTCAGTAAACCCTGGGCAAGTACAGCACCGCTAGCCAAGCTCACCGCGCCGCGGCGTGAAGCTTAGTCCGGCTGGAAGAAAAAAGCCCCCATTCCCCTGCTTGGTCCGAGCGCGCTCTTTAAGAGCTTTACTCCGACGGGAAAAGCGTGGGGAGGCGGCAGGCGGGCAGACGAGGGAGGGAGAGGGACGGAGTGAGGCCTGCGAGGCCGGGCATGCAGCGTACTGAAAGCAGCACAAAACCAGCGACCACTGCGACCCCAACACCACAGCCTAGTTGACGGGACCTCCGGACAGGGGCAACCGAGCGGAAAGAGGGGACGGGCGCCTCGCGGGCGGCAGGGAGGGAGACAAGCTTGCACAGACGAAGCAGACTCAACCCTTGGACCGCGAGGGCAATCAAGACTCTTTGGGGCGCCCTTACAGTGACTATCGGCTCGCCATCGAGCTCCTCCATAGCGCCGCACCTCAGCCGCCTGGAACTCGCCGGGCCGCCAAAGCTCGCGGCTCCGGCCTCCCGCTCAGAGCCCGCTGCGGCAGAGGACCCCGCCCGAGCGCCTCTCGCACTGCCCGCAGGTCCAAATCCCCAGCGCTGCAGGGGCCTCTCCTCTCGGCCACGACCACCCCTCTGTGGCACGCTGTACGATTCCTTCCTTCCTCGCCTCAAAAACACTTCAGGAAGAACAGCGCCAGGGGCGGTCTGTCCTGGGAGTAACCCTCCCTCCTGGTGAGGCGCCGCCGCGGACAGCCCCGCGCTGGTCCGGGAGAAGGTCCCCGGAGACGGCGGGAGCAGCGGTGGTGCGGCTGCGCGTGCGCGGGCTGGTCGCAGTGGGGGCGAGAGCTGGGCGTGCCCCGGGCTGGAGCACCCCGCGACTTCTCGCCGCTCTGGCTTTTGTCGCCCCTTTTGGTCTGCAGGTTAGCGTCGTCACAGCCGCTTCTCCGAGCGGTGTCCAGGGCGAGGGAGCCCCTTCCCCGGGACGCGTGGGCCCACTGGGCTCGGGTACGAAGGCAGTCGCTGCCAGCTCGCACCTCAACGCTCAAGAAGCGGGCGGACAAAATTGACGCAGCTGAAACAACTGTGAAACCGAGACTGCTGGGCTTGCTTAAATTAAACACAGATACTGGTTTGTTACCTCACCGAAGAAAAGCCGGAAAAAAAGCAGGGAATACTGGGTCTTGTTAATGGAAAACCCAGAAGTTCCCCATTTACTTAAAGGAGTTTATTATGTAAATACCCTATTTACAAATACAAGGAAGATAATAGTAGCTTCTAAAGTCCCAAATAAGCAACTTTTTTAACTTAAGGTAATTCGGAACTTAAAAGTAAGCCTTAGGAAACTGCCTGAAAATGCAGCATTTTTCTAAAAAATTTTATTTAAGAAAAATTTGACCTGAAAAGGACGAGTTTTCAGTGTTTTAGCTGGGAAAACAGTTCTTTCCCTGAGATTAAGCTGAACGACCTATTTGAATTGGTGTAAATACGCTGACTTGGAGTGATAAGGAAAATCATGTCACCTGGGTAGTTTGTTTTTTTGATGTACAAGTGTTAAGTAAAGGAAGGAAAATCCTGTGGCTATCACAATTTCATCCAAATCCCTCTCTTAAGACAGCCATCCTTAGGATGAAATTTAATATAATTCTGCCATCTATGTCTTGCATTTTCTAAATGTTTCACTTTTACTGGTCTGAATGTTTCTGACACCAATGGTGGGGCTATGAAGTATGAGAAATTAGGCGTTAAAAAATTTAAGTATTGATTTGTTTTTAGAGAGAGAGGAACATTTATTTGTTTTTCCACTTATTTCTGCATTCATTGGTTTATTTATTTTTTAAAATATACTTTTATTGATTTCAGAGAGAGGAAGGGAGAGAGAGAGAGAGACATCAATGATGAGAGAGTCATTGATCGGTTGCTTCCCGCACACCCCCAACCGGGGATCAAGCTGCAACCTGGGCATGTGCCCTGACCAGGAATCGAACCCCAGTTGCCTGAATCCTAGGTCGATGCTCAACCACTGAGCCACACCAGCCGGGCTATCGGTTGATTCTTGTATGTGCCCTGATCTGGGATTGAACCCACAACCTTGACATTGACAGTCCAACCAGCTGAGCTACTGGAGCAGGGCTCATGTTCCTTTTTTGGGTGGTAAAAAGAGCCCTAATATTTTACAAATAAAATAAACATTCAAGAGTCCGGCCAGGTAGCTCAGTTGGTTAGAGCATCTTCCAGATATCCAAGGTTGCAGGTTCAGTCCCCAGTCAGGGCACATGCAAGAATCAACCAATGAATGCATAAGTAAGTAGAACAACAAATCGATGTTTCTCTCTCTCTAAAATCAATCAATAAAAATATTTTTTAAAACCTTCAAAATATAAGTAAATAAAGCAAAATAACCCAAAGAAAAAAATGTTTCACTGATGTTTTAAATATATATATACATACATATGTACACAAACATGAATAAGACCATGTTTGTGAAAACCTGCTTTATAGTCCTAGTAGTGTATATCTAGCCACATAAAACGTCAGGTTGAGAAATACAACTATAAATGTGACAAATTTCTTACTGGAAGGTAAAAACTACTCTAGACTTAGGGTTCTCAAACCTTAGTGAACTTCAGAATTCTCTAGAGTGTTAAACCACTGATTCCTGGGCTCTATCCCCAGAGCTGCTAATTCAGTAGTTTGGGATGGGGCCCCAGGTATTTGTACTTCTGACACATTTTCAAGTGGAAGTGATACTGTTGCCCAGTGATATCAGCCTTCCAACTCTTCTCTACCTCAGGGTGAAAGTAGTTAGTCACAAACCAGAGCTTGAACAATACACATATTATCTATATGTGGCATGACTGCAAAATATAACCTTGTTTAAGTTGTTTTCATTCATTTTATGAAACAAACAGTCTCAAGTCATTGGGCCATACTTGACTCCAGTAATGGACAGAGGAGTAAGATTGGAGCATTGGGTTAGAAGAATTTGAAATTGTCATACAAATGTAGAGGCTGTATAACTGACACTCAGAAACCCTAATTTAGGCATTTTTGGTATTCTCATGGCAAATGCTGTGTTACTATTGCATCAATAAATCAATGAACTCTTATTGAACACTGACTCTCAGGACTTTGTTATTTGCTGAGACTCTGAGGACAAAAAGTGATCATACCTGTCCTCAAAAAACTTACAGGACCATACTGTAAGTATGTTTATGCAACATGTATGTTAATATTCAGTGAATGTGTGGTATTGTAAAATGGAACACTATTTCCCTACCTTTTATACCCCAACTATAAATGGCAGGGAAATAGTGCATTATACCAGGTTCTTGGCTATGACTGCTGGCACAGTCTTGGGTCCCACCTTTGCCATGACCCAAGGAGAGAAAACTGGAAGGTTTTTACATCACCATTCTGCCTCCAGATTTCCTGAAGTATTCAGGGATCCAGTATTCAGTATTCTTACCGCCCCCGCCCCCCCAATATTCAGTATTCTTGCAGTATTCACAGAGAGCTCAAGCACTCAACTAACCTTAGAACCTGAAGGAAATTTGATGGCATAAATTACCAGTTTAGTCATCTGTGTTACAAATTCAGTTATGTGTTTCTCAAGGGTTTTGGCAAAGATTTAAAGCTCTAAACAGACTCCGTGAATCTTGTTTTCCTGCACTTTTTAGGAATGATGGTTTTTCTTTGGCATCTGACCCTGAGGGGTTCATTCTGGATGGTTCACCCTATTTTTACCCTCTACTTCTAACACCAGTTGGTAGATCAGGGTTTCTGGTTCAATCTCTGGTCAGGGCAAATACAGGAAGCAACCAGTGAATGCGTAAATGAGCGGAACAATAGCCCTGGCTGGTGTGGCTCGGTTGGAGCATTGTCCTGTACATTGAAAGGTTGCCGGTTTGATTCCCAGTCAGGGCACATACCTAGGTTGTGGGTTCGATCACAGGTCAGGGCACTTACAGAAGGCAACCAGTCATGTCCTCTCTCACCTTGATGTTTCTCTCCCCCTTCCTCTCTAAAAATCAATAAAAATGTTCTCAGGTGAGGATTTAAAATAAATAAGTGGAACAACAAATCGATGATGTTTCTCTCTCCCTCTAAAATCAATTTTTAAAAAATGGAGGGAGAAACGTAATGTTGGGAAATCTCTATATTTTCACAATTTTTTTTTTGCTGGAAATTGGAAAGAGACTCTCAGTATACAATTTTGGTAGATCCCCTAGGCTAAGCTCACAGAATTCCAGTTCTCCATTGGAATATGTTTTGCTCACACATTTGAATGTGCTTAACTACTTTTTATAGGAACTCCTCCATTGCCTGAAGCTAATTTTGTAATTTAGCATAACTTCGGAGAGGGAGGATATTGTAGGACACACCTGTCACCCAGAAGCTAAGGACCAAACAAGCGTTTGATTCCTGGAAGTCCCCACATATTAATGATGGTCAGTTTAGCACGACATATTCCTCTTTGATGGTTCTGTAGTCCTACAAGGCTGGGAGGATGTGCGATGGCAACAGGAAGACGATTCTGGACAGCAAGGATAGCATCTTTTTCTTTCTCCACAGTACCTGGCACAGCACCCAGCATGTTCATTCCCTGGCATTCAGTAGGAGCTCAGTCAACACTACCTGGCAGCTGCATGATACTGGGTAAGTTACTTAATTCCTTTGAGCCTTAGTAGCAAATAAATACTATACTGGCTTACAAGGGTTTGTGTAAGGAGGAAATGAGCTAATATTATTAGTAAAGCCCCATGCAGTACCTGACACATGGCAGTTGGTGCTCTTCCCCTTTCACTTCTTGTGTATTTCCTACCTAACCCCACCCCCACCCCACCAAATTATGTTATTTAGTCAGGGACTTTGTCTGCCTTTCTTTGTCTGCCCAATGACTACCACAGGAACTTTGCATAGTGATAGTTTCCATTTATTCATGCATTCAGTGAATCTTTGAGCACCTACAATGGACAAAAGCTTAGAGTTGAGAAAGAGAGCAGGTACATTTCAGAACCCAACTAATTGACTATGACTGAAGAAGCAGAGGCTTCCAGGAAAAAATGATGAGAAGGAACTAAAATGGTTAACCTGGATTAGTTTTTCTTGTTGTTTTTTTTATTTTGTTTTGTTTTTTGTTTCTAGAAAAAGAGAGAGAGGAAGAGAGAGACCGATTTGCTATTCCATTTGTTTATGCATTTATTGGTTGATTCCTGTACATGCCCTGATCAGGGATTGATCCCAAAACCTTGGTGTATCGGGAATGAAGCTCTAACCAACTGATCTGCCTAGCCAGGGCTGGATTAGCTCTTAAAGGGCTTTGTAGGCTCTTACAAACAATTTTGGACTTTATCCTGTAAGACAGAGGATTGCCACTGAACCAAAAAGTGGCAGAGACTTATTTTGTTTTTATTTTAGAATGGTTCATGGTTCTCAGACTTTAGTGTGCTTAAGAATCGTGGGGGTGGGGGTGAGAATCATCAGGAAAGCTTGTCAAAAAGGAGGGATCCTAGAGTCACACTGCCCAAGAACGTGCATTAAACCAGCACCCTAGTTGATTCTGATTCACTTAAATATTCAGGTACAAGTCGGACTTACCTTAAAAAGACCAGTTAGGAGGCTATTGCAGTAGCTCTGGGGAGAGCGGACTTGAACTTAGGCTTCCCCCTGCCTCCCCCGAGGAATCTGCCTTTTGTGGCTTGTCTTACATCCAAGGCTTTAAGCCTCCCCTTTCCCATGGAGGCCAGCTGGAAGCCCAGCAAATGCTGCCTAACCCAGAGACTGGACAGAAGCTGAAGAAACAGAGACATATTTGGTAGGTATTAGAAAGCAGAATAGACAAGACTTGGAGGTGGGTTGTATGAGGGGGTGGTGAAAGAGAGGGAGTCAGGGATGCCCGGTTTCTAGCTTGGAGCAGTGTTGTAATGGTGTACCATTCACTGAGTCAGGGTGATGGAGAGGGGCAGGGCAGGGAAGGCGAAATGAGGAATTTTAGTTGCGATTTGCTGAGTTTGAGGTGCCTCTGGGACATCCAGGTGGAGGTGTTCAGAAGTCAGTTGAATTTATAGGTTGGAAGTTCAGAGAAAGATCTGGACTACAAATATAGATTTGAGAATCATTAACAAATAGATGGTAATGGAGGTGGGCGAAATCATCCCAGGAGAGCGACGAGAATGATAAGAGAAAGCGTCTAGAACACAACCCAAGGAACACTTAAGGGAAGGACTGAGGAAGAAAAAAAAAGCAAAGGGATCAAGGACAGACCAGAGTCAGCCCAGAGTTACCGGGAAGGAGTTCAAGAGGAGTGACGAGCTGGCAGGCGTACTGGATCTTGCAGAGTCTGCGGTGACCTTGCAGAGAGCGGTTTTCATGGAGCTGTGGGGACAGCACCAGACTGCAGTGGGTTGAGAGTGAGTGGGAGGTGAGGGAGTGGAGACAGCTGGCGTGGACATTTTTTTCAAGATGTTTGGCCAAGAACCGAGAGATATGGTGGAAATAGAATTGAGTCTTTTTCTATTCTTAACGTTGGAGTGGAAGGAAATACGGGGACAAAGGAAATAATAAAACCTGAGGGGGAGGGGGGAATCCACTGCACAGATGTTAGGATTTGTTCCTAAAACAGGAGGGGCCAACGTCTATATTTTAACCCGACGGAAAGAGGAAATGATTGATTGGATTGGAAACCTGATATTGGGTAGTTCTCGCGGATGGATTCTGTTTCCTCTCGGAGGTTGGGAGCCTGGCCATGAGGAAGGAGTGTGGAGGATGAGCATTTTCCTTCATCCGGCCAAGGTATAGGGTTACCAGCACGCGTTAGCAGTTCCTGCGCCGTTGCAGGAACTTGGTGGGAAGCGGGTTGAGGCTGAAGCTTTAAAATTCAAAGGATGAGAGGCTGACTGAGAGGAAGTGCGACGTTCCTCTCACTGTGGGGAAAACTGCATTTGGGCCAATGAACAGGTTTTTTTTTTCTTTTTCCTAGAGCCTCGTGCTGGGGCTCCCCCTTCCTCGTCCAGCCTGCCTTCCCCGGCGTGTCTCTCACGTCCAGGCCTCAAGCCTCCTCGCCCTCAACGAGGACCAGCTGGAAGCCATTTTGATTAAGCTCCACCACAGAAGGACAATACAGCCCCGCCCAGAGCAGGCGCGCCCCCGCGGCGGGCCGGGTGCGCGTGTCCGCGCCTCTTCCCGCCGGCCAGGCAGGCGCCGGGCCTAGGCCGGGGCGGCGCGGGGCGGGGGTGGGGGTGGTTATGTAAGCGTTGCGCGCTCCCGCGAGGCGACAACCAATGAGAAGCCCCGGTGGCTCGTGCTCGCGCACGCAGGGTGGGGGGAGGGAGCGCACAACGTGCGCGCGCCCTCTCCCTCCTCTACCGCTGCCGCCTCCTTCTTCTGCCGCTCCTGGTGCTGCTTGTGTGCTCGTTTGGTGCGGACCTGGTACCTCTTTTGTGAAGCGGCAGCTGAGGAGACTCCGGCGCTCGCCATGGCCGACGAAAAGCCCAAGGTGAGTTCGGCGCCGGCCTCCTCGCCTCGCCTCGCGGCGGGGTCACGGCGCGGGCTGGGGACCGGCCCGCGCCACCGCGGGCTCCCCGCGCCTTCCCGGGCCCCTCACGGGCCGGCCGCGGCTCAGGCCCGAGCGTTCCGCGCCATTTTCCTCCCTCCCCTCTTCCTCCCTCCCGCGCTGGAGGAGGCTCCGCGGCCCTCCCCCGCCCCCAGCCGCCAGGGAGTGCGCGCCGGGCGCGAGTTGGGCGGGCGGGTCGCGGACGCCCGCAGGCCAACGGCTGCGAGCGGGGCTTCTAGGGCCCGGCCAGGCGGGCGCGCGTGGGGAGGGGCGTTAGGGCGCGCGGTGTCCCCACCCTCCGCGGACCCGGTGCAGAGCTGCGGCGGGTGTTGCCGCCTCCGCGGTGGCGGGGAGTTCCCTTGGCCCGGGACTTTCCCCCCACGGGAATGAGGTCCGCGAGCATTTGGGGACCCCTGCCCCAGGCCGCAGTGGCCCGGTGAGGGTTCGGGAAGAATCAATGGGCTGCGATGGGTTAGAAGCCGGATGCCCGCCGGGTCGTCGTGAGGGGCCGGGGATTCCCGGGGGGTATATCCCGCTTTAATGGCCTCGGGCCCCCGGGGGGGGATGGGCAGGGGCTTTTCCTTGGTGTCAGATAACCCCTAACCTGCGGAGACCATGTGGTTTCGAGAAGTTGGGGGCAGATGGAGGAGCAGGGAGACTTCGTAGGGCTTAACTTTTTAACGCGGGTTTTGAGGCACAGAGAGGCTTTTCCCGTGAGGACTAGGGCACACGTTTCTACCTGGCACAGGGGAGTTTTCTTTTGGTTTGGTTTGTGACACCCTTCCCTTCTGAAGTAATTTAAGGGCTACAGAATCCTTTCTACAATTGATGGGGGTGAACTTCAGATTGGGTCGAAACCTGCAAGGAAGACTTGGAATGAACTGTGCATTTGACTCATGTCAACAAAGGGGAGGGGAGAATAAGAGCTCTTAACTAAAAATAAACAAAATGAAGCTGCTAATTGAGGCGGACGTTAATGGAGGTTCGGAGTTATTACCGCTGCTTCAGAGAGAATCAGGACATTTCTCAATTCGATTTTGTTAATGTAGCTTGAGATTTAAGTTATAAAGCTGAGTTTGGTAACTTTAACAGGAGAATTGTAAATGAGTTTTGAATTGCAAGGTCTAGATTTTGCTCCCCTGCATACTGTACTAAAAGCACTTTGAAAAAGACACTCGTTTTTAAATTTTTTAGGGAAAAGATAGATTTTGAAAGTGACATAAAATATGCCACTTTAGACAATTGAAGAGAGCATTGTAGCAAATTGAGTGGGACCCATCTTTAAAAATCGATTGTTGTCACTGATAGTATTGCATGAGGCTTCTTTTCTGTTTCTGTGACAGCTATTTAATGTTGCTTCAGAATTTCTCATTTTTTCAGATTTATTTCAGTGACTGAAAACAGCTGTATGCTCTTTTATCATACAGAATGGGAAACCTGTTGATTTCTGAAGCAACTTGGGCTACAGCTGCTTTAAAAGGTGTTTGTTCTTCACATTTTCCAAATCATACTTTTATTTTTCTTTCAACAGGAAGGAGTCAAGACTGAGAACAACGATCATATTAATTTGAAGGTGGCGGGGCAGGATGGTTCTGTGGTGCAGTTTAAGATTAAGAGGCATACACCACTTAGTAAACTAATGAAAGCCTATTGTGAACGACAGGTGAGGAAATGACGTGAGCACTTTCACTGAATAAAACTTATTTAAATAAAAAACAAACCTTATTTTCATGAGAATAGAAACTAGACTGACTTTGGTAGAGTGAAAATGCACTTATGTACTTGACATACCAGTTTTATCATAGACTTGGTATGATGATTCTTCATGAAAACCCTTAGGATGGGTTGGTTAATGTATGGCTCTAGTCCTAGCCACAAATGCATCAAATTATACTTAACACGTGGTTTGTTTCCAAGGTGATATAAGAAAATAAGAATGAACATGGTAAAATTTCCTGTCAGGCTCTTTTTTTATCCATTTAAAATTTGCGTTATGTCAGAACTATTTTGAGTATTTTAACCAGTTTGGAAATGCAATTAAATGTGAGTTTAAGGAAGTTGCAATTTTCCTGAAGCATGTAAAATTTTAATAATTTCTTTTTACACTAATAGTTGAGGTCAAGAAATTTAACCTGAGCTAAGTATAAACATTATTATATTCCCAAGACATTTGCATTTTACTCTGATAATAGTAAATAGGCATCAAGTAGAAGAAGTAGAAATGAACAGATGCTGGGAGGTAAAAGCAAGATTTAAAACAAAGAAGCTTCCCTTTGTGATGAGTCTAACAATACAAAGCAACTTTAAAAAAAGGACTTTTGCAAGTATAACAAATACTCTGGTACTTAGATAAGTACAACAATAACCTGGCAGAAGTTTTTTTTTTTTTTTTTTTTTAATTTTTATTTATTCATTTTTAGAGACGGGAAGGGAGAGAGAGAAGCATTGATTTGTTGTTCCATTTATTTATGCATTTTTTTGGTTGATTCTTGAATGTGCACTGACCAGGGATCAAACCCACAACCTTGGTGTGCCAGGATGACACTTCAGCCAGCTGAGTGACCAGTACAGGGCTGAAGTATTTTCTTGTTCAACCCTGAATATATAATATATAAAAGTTGAGAAAATCATTATTTTAAACAACTTGCCTACATTGCAGATTGTCTTAAATACAGGCTCTAAGTAGAATAAGGCTTAAACCTATAGAAGCTGGGAAATTGAGCTTGGGTTGAAAGTTGGGCTTTCTCCATGAGATATATGGGCATTTGAAAAAAACTGAGGATATAAATTCCTTTTTGAGTTTGAAGTCTTACTTATAACTTAATAAGAGAACGTGTGCTTATGATTCTTTAACTTCGTATGTGAAGTTTCTTACAGGTCCTTACAAAGATTGTATCTTCAGGACACTTTTTAAAAATTTTATTTTTTATTTTATACATATATATATAGAGAGAAGCATCAATTTGTTGTTACACTTATTTATGCATTCGTTGTTTGGTTCTTGTATGTGCCCTGACCAGGAATCGAGCTTGCAACCGTGGTGTATCAGGACGATGCTTCTAACCAACTGAGCTGCCCAGGCAGGGCTTCAGTATACTCTTACTCGAAGAATTTTGATGAAATCCACCTAGTAATTAGTGAATATGTACTTATTAATTGTGCTAAAGATTTTTTTTGCACTGGCATCTTTCTCTTCAGGTTAGGTAGGAGAATTTTTTTTTTTTTTTTTTTAAATCCTCACCTAAGGATATTTTTTCCATTGCTTTTCAGAGAGTGGAAGGGGAGGGGGGCGGGTAAGGAGAGAGACAAAAATATTTACTGGTTTCCAGCATGAGCTCTGGGTGCAGGGAGCGAAGCTGCAACCCAGGTATGTGACCTTGACTCAGAATTGAACCTGTGACCCTTTGGTGCGGCCGACGCTCTAACCGAATGACACTGGCCAAGGCTACGTGGGAATTTTTAATGCTAATTTTGTAGAATTTTATTTAGGCAAACGTACAAAATAGAAACTCATGCTTAGATTTGGTGATTTTCAACAAAATGCTATATGTATCTTAAGTTTTCTCTAATCACTACTAGATTTTAGCTTTTTAAATTATGTTTAGAGAGAGGAAGAGGAGGAGAGAGATATAGATTTGTTGTTCCACTTATTTATGCATTCATTGGTAGATTCTGGTATGTTTATCTGATAATTGCCAGATGCCTACCATGTGCTGGGGCATTATACTGTGTGCCAGAAAAACAAAGTACATAGCACACATCTTCTATATTCCAGATTGTCCCTATGGGAGAGTGCCCTATAAGATCAAGTTAGTGGGTCACTCAAGAATTTTTTAGTTTTCCTGCTATGTTAAAGTAATTTTAGTGTATTACCCAGTGTAAAGATAGTTTTTCTTGAATTTTCTTAGTTATTAGGCTTATATTTGAATATATTTGTTGAGGTCACTTAATTTGTGCTAGAGGAAAAAGAAGCACGTAAAAAATTTCCACTGCATATCTATGGGAATACAAATAAAATTTTTTTTTTTTTTTTTTTTACAAATACAATTTGAAGATATGGTTCAGGAAGGGTTTGGATAGACATTTCTATTTTCCTCTTAAATTGGAGTTTTGAGTGAAACAAGATCCCTGTTTCAGTTTCAAATGGTTTCTCACATTCTAAGGAAGAGGGAGTTGAATTATCACCTAATAGGGCTGATTCCCTGCTTTTTAAGTGTAGGTACAAGCTATCAAAAGACTAAAATATTTATCCAATCTAATGAGCATAGCTAAAGTTTTTTGGCAGTTGAGAATTCTTGACCAAGGATTTACAATCAAGATTAAGTGAGTGGTCATATTTACTTTGTATTGAACTTACTTGGTATCTTATCTCTGGAGTTTCAGTGGATGTCTAACGGGTAACTCAAACCAAACATGAAAAGGGGGACACTTCATTTTACTCCTAGGAATCGTTTTTTCTGGTGTTCCCACTCAGTAAACAGCACAATTCAACATCTAGTTGTGAGGTCAAAACCTTGGGGTCATCCTTGATGATGCTTCCTAACTCATATAAGCTGTCAGTAAGTTTTGTTCTTTAACTAAACCTGTGCTGTCCAATACAGTAGCCACAAACCACATGTCACTACCACTAGAAATGTGGCTAGTCCAAATTGAGATGTGCTGTAAAGTGTAATATCTATGGCATGTTTTGAAACTCAGTATGAAAAGTAAAATATCTCAACTTTAAAAATGTTGATTACATATTGAAATGGTAGTGTTTTGAATAGACTGAATTAAAATATTAAGATTATTTTTTTTAATGTGGCAACTAGAAAATTTAAAATACGTATGTGGCTCACATATTTCTGTTGGATATTGCTGAGCCCTCAACCATTTTATTCCACTCTTGCTAAGTTATTACCTTGTAGACATCTCTGATTAATTCAAAGAGCTCCTGCTCCTGTCAATCAATTCTCTCATTCAGTTTGGTATTTTTCATAGATCTTCATCTACATTTGTCTCTTCACTAAAATGCAAGCTCCATGAGCATAGAGCCTTTTTCACTATTTCTGTAGAGCCAGACCAGTACCTGGGATATTGAACATGTTCAATAAATGCTTGTACAATGATAGAGAACATTCAAACTAATATCTCTGGAGGTTGGTTCATAAATAAGTTTCATTCACATGTAGAATGAAAGGTTGCCTGCTTTATGTCAGCTACATAGCCTTCAGCTAACTGATTGAGAGCATCCTTTCCCATTCTAGTGTGGATTTACCCTAACAGATTATTACATGGAGTGTCAGGTGGTTTCAGAGAGCACAGATTTGTTTAGTCCAGTTCATTTTTTGTGAAATGAGAAAAGAACCCAAAGAGAGAAGCTTACACAACTCTCTGGGCACAGTTCTAAAGCTCAGGGATGAGGTTTATTTAGAAGGGGAGCTGAAATACTGGTCTAATGTGAAGCCCTTGTTTGGGTTTACATGGTTTATGGAATCGTAAAGGCAAGTTTTCTGAATTTTGGACTTCTGCTCTCTTGCAAAATAATTGATGAAGAGAAGCATATGAACGCGGCAATAAAGGAATACAGCCCTGGCTGGGTGGCTCAGTTGATTGAAGTGTCTTCCCATACACCAGAAGGTTTTGGGTTTGATCCCTTGTTGGGGCGCCTACAAATGTTTCTCTAAAATCAATAAAATATCCTTGGGTGAAGATTAAATAATAATAAAGGAATACATTTTGCTTATGTACTGACCCTGCATCCCCACCACTACCATCACCACTTATTTTGAATGGCCGCACCATTGTCCTTATGACGTTACCACTGGATGTAGTGCAGGAATAATCCAGCATATAGAAGGTTCTTAGTATTTTGTTGAAGCAAGAAGTCTTCAATGGAATGTTTTAAAATATATAATACTTGGTAATTAATGCTCAGCATTGAATTCTTGGTGGTTTTGTGTAATCACTAATTAAAATTGAATGCCACGAGGATAAGGTTGTGGATGTTATCTACCTGATGGAGGATTGCATGTATTCCTCAAGACGGGGCATGTGTTGAAGGTTAGAGTTTTAAGGAAAAGTTATATGATCATGTTACAGTTAGTTTTAAAGACAGATTCAGCAAATCCTTGTTAAGAGAATATAGGTGTTATACAAGTATTTGTTCATTTTGAATATTTTTATTCCTAGGAACTCAGTTAAATTTTCTCTTAAATATTCATTGAGCCCTGGCCACGGTGGCTTAGTAGGTTGGAGCGTCCTATATGCCAAAATGTCGTAGGTTCCATCCCCAGTTGGGGTGCGTGCAGGAGGCAGCTGATGTTTCCCTCTCTTATTCTTCCTCTTTTTCTAAATAAAACAAGAATCAAAAACATATTCTCTGGTGAGAATTGAAGTATGGAGTTTGTGTAACAATTATAATGTGTAATTTGAGCATGATATAGGAGTCACTTTTTGTAAGATGCTTTCTAGAAAGCTATCTTTTAAGTTAATATATTTATAACATATCTCCAAAGATACTTTATTTTTCTATCTTGTTCTTCATTTGGCTGCAGTTACCAACAGCTTCAGTGCTTTGCTCTTTTCTTCACCCCTGTGTCAGGAAGGTAGTGCTTGATCTCTAATGTGTTGAGAAATATTGTTTGCTGTGTGCATCTGTTACTTCAAATTTCCTTGCAGTATCTTACTCACTTAAATGCACTGTTTGACTCAATGTATGATCTATTAAAGCTTGGAGTAGCTATGGTCTCAAAAGCAATACAGGTTTTTTTAAGAAGACCTTTTTAAAAACATTTTTCCCAAAGAAAATCAAACGTCGTTTAAAGAAAGTGAAAATCACCCCAAATCTTTTTACCCACATAGAAAGGTTGGTGGCATATTGATGATCATTTATTTAAGTCTCTCTTAATACATTCATGGCTAAATATGCATAGAGTTTTATTTCTTACTGCTTCTTTGCATTCTTATGCTTTCAAACTCTCTTGTCCAGGGTTTGTCAATGAGGCAGATCAGATTCCGATTTGACGGGCAGCCAATCAATGAAACAGACACACCTGCACAGGTAAAAATCTCTTTGTGCTAACTAGAAAAATCAATGTTTCTTTGTAATTTTCTTAACAGCTTTGTTTATTTGTGAATTTTTAGATGTTGAAATATAGTTCTTTACCATAATTCAAAGCTGTAAAATATGATCAAAGGGGAACAGAAAGAAGAAAAAAAGGACTAGATTGAGGAAATGGTTGTAAAATATCTGGTTATCACTTAGTAAAACTAATAGGTCATTTAGTTCACAACCCATTTTTTTCTTACTGTCTGTTTCTTCAGAATGTATCCCTTGTTTTGGTTGCTGCAGCTCTTGATCATACCTGGGTTCTGTGAACTAGTTGGCTTTTGATCCTGACCATTTTAACTCATGCTGAAATCTCAGCAAGTCTCTTGATAGCTTCGTTTGAGAGGGAGGGCTCTTGACAATGGGTGGCTTTCCAGACCTTCTGAATCCTTTATCTCTTTACCCATCACGGAAGTGAGGTGGTGGTTCTGTCACGTTGTAAGAGATCTGCTGGGATGTCTTCTATGGCAGAAGCTCTTTGTTTTTACCTTTTCCAGTTCCAATTAAGGATTCCAGTTTGGAAATTTAAATTAGAACCTTTGTATTTTTGAAATTTTTTATCACCCCATAAAAACCAAGAAGTGATAAATATGGTATGAGTGAAGCAGCACATCAAGACTGGTTTTGTCTTCAAAAATTTGAAATATCTATGAATTATACTTGAGGGAACAATATTTTGAAGAAGTTCCCTTCATAAGTCTCTAAGAAGCAATTATAGTCCATAACCACAAGGAGGAGCTGATTTCTTTTGATGAAAGAGAAAGCTCTTTTATCCTTTGAAGGCATTTAAAGTTTCACTATAAAAATTTAACATTCCAGTAGTTTTATTTCAGTAGATAAGCTAAAGACCTGTTTTGATGGTTTTAAAAAAATAATCCATTATGCTAAACTCCGATGATTAGAATGAATTTTCTGTTGCGCAGCCCTCACCCACCACCAAAAAATAGTTCTGAAGATTGTCTACCATGCTAGCTGCAAATACTAAACCTTGAGGAGGATTTGTTCAGACTTGCATTATAAAATCTTCAAATGATTTTAGAATTGAATTCATTTTAGAATGAAATTGATTTGTTTTAGAATTGTTTCCCCCGTGTTAAATAGAAGAACTGTAGTAAATTAGAAAATCTTATCAGCCAATTTTAGTAGCTGTATAATTATGTGTGTATCATTCTGTTAAATACTTTCTTTGACTCATTTAATTCTCATGATCGAATGGTATTCTTTTTTACAAAAGAGGGAATTGAGACTCAGTTATTAATATTTTAATGCCTTACCTCTACTTTGAGTATATTTGAACTTTGTTAGAAACAGTTCCCTTTCTTTTTTAAATAATATCTATTGATTTCAGAGAGAGGAAGGGAGAGAGAGAGAGATAGAAACATCAGTGATGACAGTCATTAATCAGATCCCCTACTGGGGATAGAGCCCACAACCCGGGCATGTGCCCTGACCTGGAATTGAACCTCGATCTCTTGGATCATAGGTCGATGCTCAACCGCTGAGCCATGCCGGCTGGGCGAAACAGTTCCCTTTCTTGTCTTTAGTTGCCCAAAGTTGTTTTATCTTCAAAATTCTTAGTTTTTAGAAAGAAAATTTCAAGGGTAATTGTCAGCAATAATAAACTTTACAAAGCTTATATACTGTACAACATTGCCATATGTAGTTGATAGTTTCTACTATCAACATGGTGGTTTTGTATACAATGTATAAGTGGTGAACCTTGCAACCTTAATTTGTGAATAGCATTTTAAAATTTAAATTTGTTTTTTTCTTTAAAAAACAAACACAAGTTTCTTCTTGCCCATTCCTTCCCCTTACTGCATAGAGGTAACCACTGTTTTGTGCATAGGTAAGGGTATATTCATGTTATAGACACACACACACTTAAAAACACAAATGCTGCCTAGCCGGTTTGGCTCAGTGATTAGAGTGTCGGCCTACGGACTGAAGGGTCCTGGGTTCGATTTCGGCCAAGGGCACACACCTCGGTTGCAGGCTCGCCCCCTGGTCAGGGAGCGTGCAGGAGGCAACCAGTCAGTGTGTGTCTCTCACATCAATGTCCACCCCCCCACCCCCCCACCCTCTTCTCTCTGAAACGCAATGGGGAAAAATATCCTCAGGTGAGGATTCAAAAATTTAAAAAAATGAAAACACAAATGTTGCCTAGTTTTTAAATTTTGTTTTTAGCCTAATATTAGTATTCTAGGGATGTTTCTCCTTCTGCACGTATTATAAATCTGCTTATTCTTTAATAACAGCTATGTGGTATTTCATTACGAATATATCTTATTTCTTTGGGTTTCTATTGATAACTTGGGTTATTTCCAGTCTTTTGCTCATCTAAACAACATAGTAGTGAGATCCTTTATATGCATCACTCATTTCCAGTAATCAAAGGAAATGATTTAACTCAGACATATTAAGCTTTTAACTTAAAAACTAAGTTTTCTATAATCTTCATTAAAAAAGGAGACCAAGTGAAAAATTACTTAAGCCTAAGGCTGATGCTAATAGTCTCTAGGATGTCTAAAATAGTCAACATGAATTGGGTGAAACTTGTGCATTTTTTCAGGATATTAGGTCTGATAGTTACAACTTTCAAGAGCTGAGTGATCAGTGGCTTTTAACTTGTTTTTCTCCATTATGTAGTTGGAAATGGAGGATGAAGATACAATTGACGTGTTCCAGCAGCAGACAGGAGGTGTCTACTGAAAGGGAACCTGCCCCTTTACTCCAGAACTCCGCTCCTTCAGACCAAGAAAACATTCTTAATTAGAAAACTGCAATTTGGTTTCAACACACCTGACTACTACAGTATAGTTTTCTCTATTCTTTCATTTTCCCCTTCCCCGTTCCTTTATTGTACATAAAGTAACTGATGTATGTGCACAAGCATTTGCATTTTTTTTTTAACTAAATGGCCAATGGTATGTTTTGATCGACATCAAATGGAGATGGGATGGGGAAAATACTGGTTCTGTGAAAATACCCCCTTTCTCCATTAGTGGCATGCTCATTCAGCTCTTACCTTTATATTCCAGTAAGTTATTTTGCTCTCACTGTTTAACAAAAAAGAACAACATAAAAATCCTTGCATACCTTGTTTGATTGGAGAATTTTAATGTTTTTCATTTATCATTGTAAAACCAAGGACAATTTTATAACTTTTTTGTACGTAGCTGTTACATGTAGGGCAATCTGTCTTTAAGTAGGGGTAAATTACTCTAAAAAAATGAATCCTAGATAGTTTTCCCTTCAAGTCAAGCGTCTTGTTGTTTAAATAAACTTCTTGTTTAAAATGAGCTGTTTTCTTTATTCTGAGGAATATTAAATAAGAAAATTGAAGTTTAGGGGAAAAATATGACATCAGTAGGCCTGCTAGAAGTAACATTTCAAGGAAGAAATAGAGCTACTTTTTATTTCTTGCATACTAATGCAAAACAGTAACAAATTTATATGAATGACTAGCAAGGGATGTTTCAGCCTCCCCTTGGTTTAAAAAGCTTAGGTAGTTCCAAATGTGCAACTTTACTAGAAAAAAAGGTCATAATGTGTGGATTTACTCTTAAGCATCCCTTTCTGTAACCACTACCTGAGGCAGAGTGCCTTAGTAAGTGCAGCTGGGAAAAAGTTCTGTTTTAGTTAACTGCTGATAAGTCACTTAACCCTTCTAGCTTTCACTTTGATGAGTAAATACTCCCTGACCTAAAAAATAGGCGGTTCCATATTTGAGGATGTTGAAGGGTAGGAAATGTTGACATGTATTTCTTACAGTCTTAAATATATGCAGGTCACTATTCTCTTTAAATTCAAATGTATGGGGAAAGATCAAGGCTATAGAACCAATAAACAGAATATTAGAGCAGGAAAGATACAGATTATCTAATTCTAACCCCTGTTTTAGGAATGAGGAAACTGATCCGGAAGGTTAATTGTCACACAGCTAGATGGTTATAAAAATGGGACTAGAGATAGGTTTCCTGATGCTTGTTAATTCCAATAGAATTCTCCAATACTGGTTCTGGAGAAACTGAATGGCCATCAGTGTGGCCTTTTTGGATCAAGTCCCCATGTGCTATAACACCTTGTCATTCACTTGATTCATTCTGCCTCTTGCAGTATGGTCTTTTTTACATTCTGCATCTTCATAGTGAATGGGCTTCCCCAGAAACAGGAATTCTGTAGATTTTTGGCTCTGTTATGTGTATGAGTTAATCTTGTGTCAACAACTTTTATTTTGCTACCAACCTATTTTTACAATTTATATTGTGCGACTGGGAAGACTGCCCCCCCAAGAATTCTTAGGGATCAGGTAAGTACATTTTTCTTGACTTACTTGCTTGTAGGTACTATTAAGTAGTGGAATTCAAATCAGAGAACTATTATGGAAGGGGTCTTGAATTGGATTCTTTAGTCAGGAGTTTATAATACTATGAGTTTTTGCCTTGTTAGGGGAAGATAAATTCCTTCATAGTAGAAAAACTTGGTTGAATTAAAAGAGCCAGAGGGAAATGTGTGGAAAGAGCACTGTTTAATAATACAGTATGTTGTAACATTGATATTTGGAATAAGTGAAGTTGTTTGAGTTGTTGAAAATACTGAAAGTAATTTTTTTTGCTTGGGGAGGGGACATTCAAATGATGGGAGTTATGCTGCCATTTTGGTTAACTGTTCCAACAATTTAGCTAAACTCTTTCTGGCTGCCCTTACATTAATTTAATGAGATTGAATGGAAGATGGGAAGGAATAAGCATAGTTTGAGGAAAAATGGGAGACGGGTGAAAGTGTAATTACGTTGGGGATTGTGACACCAGCAGATCAATGGACAGTGGCATCCCAGAATTTGAGGGGGGAGGCCTATTGGAAGGTTTTTCCAAGGTCTTTGTGTGGGAGGGCTGTATGGTGTATCGGAGAGGGCCAGCTGTGCTGATGAATTTTTTTTCTTTTTAGTTAGGATGATGCCACTTTTAAATATGACAGTGATTCTGGATCATGGTTTTTTCATTAGAATTTCTGGATGACCTTTTAAGAAATACCAGTGCTTCTACCCTACGCCCAGAAATGTATTTTCAAAGCAATGTGGAATTGAAAAGCAGTTCTAGGAGGCATCCTCACAATTCTTAAGAGTTAATTAAGCACCTCATGGTGAAGATTGAATGAGATAATATATGTTTGGTTTTTTTTGTTTGTTCATTTGTTTTTTTTGGTTAATCCTCACCTGAGTGTCTATCCCCCCCCCCCCCCCAGTGGATTTTCAGAGAGAGTGGAAGGAAGGAAGAGGGGAGAGAAACAGGGATTGATTGCCTCCTGCACATGGCACTGGTGCCGAGGTCAAACCTGCAACTCAGGTACGTGCCCTTGGCTGGGAACTGAACCCGTGACCCTTCGTTGCAGGGGGCCAATGCTCTAACCACTGGGCCACACTGGCCAGGTTGAGCTAATATATGATTTAGCTGTCCAGAAAATGCCTCCAATATACTGAACTCTAAGTAAAAGTTACTATATTCAGCCCTGGTCGGGTGGCTCTGTTGGAGCATCATCCCGTACACCAAAAAATTACGGGTTCAATTCCCAGTGAGGGCACATACCTAGGCTGTGAGTTTGATCCTTGGTTAGGGCATGTACGGGAGGCAACCAATTGATCTCTCTCTAAAAGTCAATAAAAACATCCTCAAGTGAGGAT
Organism: Miniopterus schreibersii; assembly: GCF_964146895.1. Classification (NCBI taxonomy): domain Eukaryota; kingdom Metazoa; phylum Chordata; class Mammalia; order Chiroptera; family Miniopteridae; genus Miniopterus; species Miniopterus schreibersii. The sequence continues at coordinate 3,771,226 of NC_138116.1, forward strand.
TAAAAACAGAAAAGTTACTTTATTTAGTGTGAAGTATGGGTTCTGCCATAGAATGCTGAGGCTTCAACTGAGTACCAATTGGTCTGCACTTAATGTAAATGAGAAATCAGAGACTTGGCCAAGAACTTTCTATTTAAAAAACAGAATATGATCTTTGTCTCATGTCTCAGTAGGTTTTTTAATAAATGCTTAATACTAAATTGTGCTCTAGTGAGTCTTTAAGGAAACGATTTCCTCAAGATTTATTTTTTTAATCCTCACGTGAGGATATGTTTATTGATTTTTAGAGAGGGAGGAGCATCGATGTGAGAGAGAAACATTGATTGGTTGCCTCTCTCACGCTCCCGGACCGGGGTATGTGCCCAGACCTGGAATCAAACCCACAACCTTTTGGTGTACGGGACGATGCTCCAACCAACTGAGCCACACCAGCCAGGGCATTCCTCAGGATTTTAATGATTCTCCAATCTTTAGGAACCAAAGGACGTTTCCGCAAGATGCTTCAGCGTTCTGATTATCTAGGTGATGATTTGAGGGTTAATCCTGAATGTAGAGAGAAGTATGTTTTATAATGAGACTTTGGTCTGTTTAGTGGTTAATGAAAATAAGTTCCTCAGAATGGAACATAATTAGAGTATATAAACAGGCTAGGAATCTATTATTTGTAACATTGAGTGTTCCCTGTAAGCAGTGACATGTGACTAAGATCATTTTAGAATTTCCTACACCCTTGGGTCTGTGTGAAACAGTTTAAAAGTCAAAGAATTGTCATGTAATATCTTTTCTTTGCAATTCCCATTTTTAAGGCATATGTGATTAACTTTGCCACAAGTTAAAACAATTGGGGATATTAAGGGAAAATTTTTTCCACACATTTTTCTGAGCATACCCTTTAAAATGTTAGCAATTATTTTTGCTAAGAAAGTGAAATTCATTTTTAGGAAAGCGGGACAGATGGGTATGGGGAGTTTTTGCCTGTTTATTAATAAATAGACAAATAACACGGAATTGGGAAAAGGGATAATATTTTATTCAGCTCTTGAGATGAGGAAGAAACAATGGGGAGATACGAATTACGCTCTCTCTCCAGTTCGGTGATTAAAAAGGACCTGAGGCCCTGGCTGGTTTGGCTCAGTGGTTAGAGTATTGATCAGTGGACTGAAGCGTCCTGGGTTCGATTCCAGCCAACGGCACATACCTTGGTTGCAAGCTTGTCCCCGGCCCTGGTTGGGATTCGTGCAAAAGGCAGCCATTCGGTGTGTCTCTCTCACATCGGTGTTTCTCCCTCTCCCTTCCTTTCTTTCTGTCTCCCCCCTACCTCAAAAGCAGTGGAAAAAATATCTTCTGGTGAGGATTTAAAAACAAAAAAACCTGAGAAGTGTGTGTCAGACCTTAGTTTACCTTATCTTTTATCTTTGAATAAAGAGAAGGCAGGAACATGACAAAGCTATTTTCCATTATTGGAGACCTCTCAGTGCATTTGTTTAATGGCAAATGAGTTTAAGAGAACTTGGGTTGTCTCAGTGGGCATTGATCGCCCCCCCCTTTTTTGGTGAGGGTACAGCTAAGAAAAGAATGGACAGATGCATACTAAATTTGGCTTTAAGAGTTATGGATGCAGAACTTTTGTATAAATATGTGTGGTTAAGACACAAGTGATACACTTATGAAGTACCCTGCAATACTGAGGCTGAGAAGTAAAGCTTGTTAGAAATAATTGTCAGTGGGGCAGTCATTAATTCAATCATTAAACTGAGTTCAAAAAGCACATGACAGGTATTTTTTTTAAATAATGAAATAGCCCTAGCTGGTTTGGCTCTGGTTAGAGCGTTGACCTGCTGACTGAAGGGTCCCAGGTTTGATTTTGGCCAAGGGCACGCACCTCGGTTGCAGGCTCAATTCTTCACCCTGGTTGGGGCTCGTGCAGGAGGCAACCAATCGATGTATCTCTCTCATATTGATGTTTTGCTCCCTCTCTGAACCCCACACCCAGAAACTCCAATTTAGTAGATAACAGATGGGGCCTCGTGTTTGTTTATATTCCTTAAAAGCTCATAGGTTATTCTGCTGTGCAGCCAGGGTGAGACCACCTCTAAGAGAAAGCTTTTATTTACTATATACAACATTCTTACAATTCTTAACTCCGTTTTACAAATGAAACTGGGCTCAAGGGCATAAGTGTACTTAAAAGTGTTACATTGAAAGGGCGCAGACCTGTAACTTAGGCTTTTTGATTTTCAGTCCAGTGCTGTATTGCCACAGCAACCTGTCTTCTACTAGACTACAGGGGATGAAGTAAGGCAAGGCAATTACAAATTCAAAAATCTAGGTCAAAAGGGACCCTAAAGAGTCAGGTGCAGACCCCTCATTTCATACATAAAAAATTTCAGATTGTTAGAAAGAATGTGATTCTTTTCCAAGTAAGTCAGAATAAAAATGGCTATCACTTTGATGACTTCTTAAATTTTAGGCCAGGCACTTTGCATCTATTACCTAATTTAGTCCTCACAATTCTGGAGTCTAGATACTATTTTATCCTTATTTTAAGAATGAGGAAACATGCTCAGAAAAGGTAAGAGTTGAGATTAAAAACTCAAAAGAGTTGAGAGCCTGAGCCAGCAACCACCTTACTCCTCTACCTCCTAGTCTTTAATTACATGTTTGTTTTTTGTTGTTTTTGAGAGAGAGAGGAAGGGAGAGGGGGAGAGAGAATGAAACATTGATGTGAGAGAAACACCCATCCATCAGCTGCCTCCCACCCTGACCCAGGATGGAACCTGGAACCTGAGTATGTGCACTGACCGGGGACCTTTACTGCACAGGACAATGTTCCAACCAACTGAGCCACACCGGCGAGGGCAATAATTACATGATTTTTGAGGAGGGCTTGCATGCTGACTGGCTAGATGGGTCTGAAGGTGTTTTGTTTTTTAAGGTTTTGGAAATTTAAGCCCAGTCTTTAAGAATGGAAAGATTTTAATCCATACAACTGTGTTTCATGCTTTTGTGGTAAGCACTTAAAGACATGATCCATGTCTTCTAGAAGAGAAGAACTTACCTCTGGCTTTTCATGAGAGCTCGAAAGAGGGGTTAACCAAAAATACAAACTTCTAACTGCCTGGAAGGAGGAGGCCATGCAAAGAGGAATGTAGTTCAATTTTTATGGAAATACCCAAAAAAGAGATCTGCCTTGAGGAAACCCCGCATGATTTTGTAAACAGTCATTCCTGAGCCCTCCAAGTGTGTCTGCATTTGTTGCAGGGACAGATTTACCCAGACAGGTGGAAGAGTCATGACTTAAGGGTATAAACAGCTGCAGAGCTCTGGAATAGTCTTGGTGGCAAGGGATGTGCCCATTCCCAGCCGCCAGGCATTAACCAGCCTTAGAACAGGCCCTCAAATCGGAACGACTGTAATTTTGGTCTAGTGCATGCAAAGCCCATGACAGCTAAATAGTAACATTAAAATGGAAAGAATTTCCAGTCGTTTTCAAAGGGATCATCTTGGCCTGCTTTCTGTCGCTGACTCAATGCGTCTGCTTTGGGACTGTCAGGCTTCCACACAAGACACACTGTAGGTATTCAATAAATGTCCATTTAGAGCAGCACTTTTCATCCCTTGAGGAGCATGCCCTTGCTATCCCACCATAAGTGAGGCGAATAAGCAAGTGTAAGGTAACGACAAGTGCGCCCTGCGCTGTGGGTTCCAACTTGTCTGGAGCGAGCTTTCCCCGCGGTGGGGTAACTTAATTTTAAGTGGCGGCGAGCATAACTCCTCCTGAGCGCGGGGGCGGGGGGTTGTCCTTTGTCCAATCATCTCCGACATTTGAGGTGGGGAGGAGGGGGACTTCTCCAGACCTTCCCTGACCAGGAAGCAGGCGGGTTTAGGGTGAGTGGAGAGCCCCACAGCCAATCGTGATGCGGCAGTATGCTTGGCACTCCAGGGAACCAATAGGTAAGAAGAGAGCTATTTGAATCGGCCAATGCCGGCGGGGCGGGGGCGGGGTTTGCAAGCACTATAAAGGCGACGGTCGGTCCAACAGGCGGTGGCGGAGGCTTCTGCAGCGGTCGCCGTCGGTGGGGTGGGGAGCTCCTCTGCGCCCCTCTGGCCGGATCCTTTCAGCGCTGTGGTACCGCGCCAGCCTTTCTCGCTCTTCGGCGCCATGACCACCACCACCACCTTCAAGGGCGTCGACCCCAACAGCAGGAATAGCTCCCGGTGAGACGGCGGGGGACTCGGGGTCGGGCGGGCCGCTAGCCGGCGGGACCACGCGGGCCGGTCAGCGGGTCGTTGGCGGTAACGTGCCCGGGGCGCCACTCTTGCGACTGGCCAGGCGGCGGTGCTCGGCTGCCGGCCCCGCCTTTGTGCCGCCCCGCGAGCCCTGCACGCCGGCCCCGCCCGATTCCCTCTCATTCATTCCTGCCCCGGAGCGAGGGGACCGGAGGTCCGGGGACGCTCGCCCTGTCAGCGCGGCGGGTTTGAAGTTGGGATGTGCTGAGAGGGTTCGCGCACTGCCTTTTTTTGGCGTGGCCGGCCCGACCCCAGGGCGGTGGTCTTAGCCCCCCGGTGCCAGGACAGCCTACGGGGCGCCTCGGCCGGGCCCCATTGTCCTACCCCCGGGCCACGCGCTTCTGTCACTGGCCCGGGGCAGGTGGCGGCGTGGCGGTCAGATTCCGCGGTCGCAGCGACCGGGTCCGGCGGGCTCCTGCCCACTGGGGCCCGGCGGGCAGGTGGCATTTTTTTGTCAGGCGGGATGGTCATTGCGACCCCCCAACTCCTTTCCAGGACCCACCCGTCAGCCCTTTGCCAAGTGCCTCCCGTCTGCTAACAAAGGAAAGACCCCTGCTCCTTCCCCTCCCGCGCCCACCCCGAACGGGGGAGAGTGTGCGCCGGTCCGAGGGGCTTTTCTGTGCTCAAACCTTCGGACCTCGGTCTTCGCATCCCACCTCCTTTGCTTCCCCTGTTGACGTCTGTGAAATGAGTTCATCTCTGGCCCCAGTTCCCTCGCTGGAGGAGGCTTCCTGTTCTTGGGCGGGGCCGGAGACATCCATTGTCTCTTCCGTATACTATCTCCACTTGGGAAGCCGGGGCCTTTCTGGCCACTCAGGCCACTGCATTTGGGAAAGGGGGCCCTGGGCATGGCGTTTGGACTGGGACCGTTTGCCAGGCGGCTGCCTAACTTGGCGGAAGGGTTTGGATCCGGTGGAACATGCCCACATTGTCTTGGCTAATTGCACACTGGCTGCTCTTTAAGGTGGGATCCAGGCGTCTCTGGGATCCTTACTCAGGGCTTGGAGGAAGCTGAGACTCCACTGTTTCTGGGCATCTGTTCTTCGTTGACAGTGACCTGAGTCGTGTGTGGCCAGCCTTGGGGTCCTGAGCAAGTGGCACAAAGGGAGCCATTTTGTGGGGCTAAGAAGACAGCCGTGAAATAGCTGTGTCTCATAGGGGCTGGAGAACTTGGGGACAAAAGCAGGCCTCAGCCTCAGCAGTGAGTCTCAGGAGGGAGCTTTGGAAATGACATTCCTTTTTAACTCATTCCTTTCCCTTTCACAATGTAGGAAAAAACGGGAGAGATTTTAAAAGACTGAATTAGTGGTTCCTGGGAGAATGGGGGAGCTTGAGGAGTACAGACCTACGGAAATGCTGGAGAGGGTCACTCCCTCTTCTGTTGTCATCCTTCCAATGAGATCATTTTTTTTTCAGAGGACAGTGGAGCACATTGAACAGTGGTTTTTCAGTTTGTGCCATGGGGTCAACTTTCTGCAAGTCAGAATGTAGTGGTTGGAATGTTAATGTGTAAAAAAAATCTGAGGTTTCATCCTTTGGGGCTGAGTGCGGCTTAGTGCTTCATAAAGAATTTCGGGGACCTGGTCAAATGAACCCTCACACTCGTTTTTTGATATGCAGATTTGAAATGTGAGGCAGAAATGAGTTTTGAATCTGCACAATAAGTGTTTTAATTCACCCTTTGTCACCAATTTCTCTCCAGCCTTGTGACCTCAGGACTGTAGCATTGTCCCCCTATTTACTTCCTACCTTTCCTTCTATGATCTCACCTCATGCTCCTCAACTTCTTTCTCCCAGTAACATTCTCCTGGCTCCATAAACACGTTATAGATTTAGTGTGTTAGGAAACGATCTGCAGAGATCATATGGGAACTCTAGGATTTAAAGAGAGAAGAAAGAAAAAGTAATTTTTAAAAATGTGCTATCTGCAGTACATGGAAACATTTTTGTCGAGCCTGAAATATGTAATCCTGATTTCGTTGTCATTGTGTAGCTCAAAAAGAGTAGTAGGGCCTTAAAAAGTAAAACCAATATAATTTCTGTCTTATGATTCAAATCCTTTGTTTGGGGATGCCTGGCTGTTACAAATGGGCTCCAACAACACTGACGTCATCGGAGTAGTTCCTACCTGCTGTTGCAGGAGGAACACAAACCTTTAAAAAGTTGGAATGGTCAGAGCTTTGACTTTTTTTGTAAACTGGTGTTTGGGTACTAGTGTCTTTTTTTGTTCTTAAGGCCAAAAAATATTTCCCAGCCCAGTAGGGTTCTGAAGATTTTCATCTGGCTAAAAAATCATGAGGGTTTAATTATGATGGTAAGGAAAAAAATCTAATCTCTGGGGAACAAAGGGGGAAGACAATGAAGCAAGTCAACTTTTGGGGTGCAGATGTTGACAACCTGGTCACTTCAAACTAACATGAGAGAAAGCCTATTAAGAATTTATAACATATCTTTTAATTGTGATTTAAACAATTACACTAACTTAAAATTATCATCCTCATAAAATGTATACCTGAATGCATTTACCTTCATATAGTGAATTTAATCTAAGTGGATATTTAATGTCTCATATTTTTTGCTGATCTGACTAAAAAAATAGGTATAATTTTGATTCACTCACACCAGATGGCTATTGTTACGTTGGCATGTTGCCATTTTTTTAAATTTGACAATCCAAGGGAAAAGATGTCAGTGCCCCTGACTACATAGCCAGGTATTGATTGCATATTTTAAACATTCTTATAGAACACCAGTTGCAAATTGCTGGGATAGAGCAGAGCCCAGCAAACTACCACTGAGGGTCAAACCCAGCTGGCATTGGATCCTGACATTTATATATGGTTGAAGGAAAAAAAAATACCAAGAAGAAAAATATTTCATGACTTGTGAAAATGACATGAAAATCAAATTGCAGTGTCTCTAAATGAAGTTTTATTGGAGCACCGCTCTCTCATTCATTTTCATGTTGTCTGTGGCTCCTCTGTGCCATGTGATGCAGTTAGTTGTGCGAGACTATGTGACCCACAAGCCAAAAATATTTACTCTCTGGTCCTTTATACAAAGGATCTCTAGCCAGTTGTACCTTTTGGGTTCCTTCCACCTGTTACTCTGTGGTGCACATACTTTCAGATATTTATGTCTAGTTATGACTGTTATCATAGCTAGGACGCATGATCACCACGTTCCAGTTGCTATTCCAAGCACAGTATATCTGACATCCTTCTAATAGTCTTACTAGGCCGCTATTATTATCTTACTTTTATAGAAGAGAAACTGAAGCATAGAGAGGTTAAGCGACTTACCCAGCGTCACAGCCAGATAAGTGTTTATCTCTATACGTGTCATTTTATATAACACGTAATTGGGCTTATATTTGTTCTCGAACCTTTTTGTTCACTGGGTTTTGGGTAACCTTTTTCATCTACTAAAGGTAAATCTCACCCTCATGTATATAGCTTTCTGTTGTATGGACAGACTTTGATACCTAACCTCCTACTATTGGATAACTAGGGTATTTCCTCCTTTTTACAGATTAACCTGTTTGTAGGAGTGTCCTTGTACATATGTCTGGTTACCTACTTAGGATAATTTTTGAAAGTAGAAGTGCTGATTCATATAAAATGCAAGCAAACATTTGATACATATTATCAAAATGTTCTTTAGAAAATTTATACAGATTTTCTCACACTTCTATTAATGCTGGGATTTGGCAAATTTTTATTTCTTCTTTACCAGTCTAATAAGCAAAAAAACTGTGTTTTAAATTTCATTTATTTGCTAATGAGGTTGAATTTTTAATATTTAGAGGCTATCCATATTTTTAAATCACCTTTACTACCTTTTGCCCATTTTTCTCATAATTTTTAAAATGATTTTTAAGAGCATTTCATATACTAATGATAGTATCCTTTTCAAACATTATGTGTATTTTGCCAAATTTAATCTGTCCATTTTAGGATTTCCGGCTTTTATCCTGTGCTTAGAAAACAAGCCCTTTTCTTCAAGACTAGGAAACATTTGTACATATTTTCTTCCGGTATTTTTGTTTTACTCTTTAAATTGAAATATTTGACCTACCTGGAACTTTTTGGTAACTGAAGTGAGTTAGGGATATATATTTTATTTAATCAAACTGAAAAGCCACTTAACCCATTGCAGTTTTCCCCACTGATCTAAAATATTCCAGTGGCAGTCTTTTTGACAGAGAACTCTTTTTTTTTTTTTTAAATAATATTTTTAAATTGATTTTTAGAGAGAGAAGAAGGGAGAGGGAAAGAGAGAAGCACTGATTTAAGGGAGAAACATTGGTTGCCTCCCGCACGCACCCTGAGTGGGGATCAAACCCGCAACCTGGGTATGTGCCCTGACCTGGAATAGAACCAGTGTTCTTTTGGTGCATGGGACAGTGCTCAACCAACTGAGCCACTCCAGCCAGGGCGAGAAAGAACTATTGATCTTAACAGAATTCTGAGGAAAAACTGAGAAACCCCCCATTGTAGTAGAAGTTGCTAACAGATTCTCTCAGTAAGTGATAAAACATTTAATTAGTAGATTTGAACAACTCGATTAACAGGCTTGATCTAATGGACATATAGAACATTGGCAAATACACATTCAGAGAGATTTATAAAATTCACCACATATTAGGCCATAAGGCACATCTCATCAAATTTCAAAGGGTTCATGTCATAAAACTGTTGTCTTTGTTATAATTAAAAGCTAGAAATCAATAAACTACAAAGACTCCTATGTTTGGAAACTTACAAATGCACTTCTAACTAATTTATGGGTCAAAGAAGAAAATAATGGAAATGCTAAAATATTTAGAATGGAACAATAGTAAAAAAATCAAAATGTGGGAATGCCTTTAGTGGGGTACTTAGAAGAGAATTTTTATACCCTGATTAATTTTTCCTTTATTTTCTAACCTTAGGAGCTAAGTTTACAAATGACAACTATATTTATTTGGAAACTTGGATGAAATGGTCATATTCCTTGAAAAATGTTTCTTATTCAAACTGACTTAAGAAGAAATAGAAACCAGACTATTGCTATCCGTAATAAAGGAAGTGAATCAGTAGTTAGAAAAATCTTCCCATAAAACCATCTTCATTTTCTGTGCTTTTGAGGTTTTCCAGGGAGGGGACAAATTGGTCAGCCTGTGGCAGGAAGATAAGATTTGGAAACGTGAAAGTACTGTATTCCTTGTTGAACAAAAAGCTATAGGTGGTGTGAAAGGTGCACGCCTATAGAACATGCCATGAATCTTACACTTAATTTCTCATATTGACTTTTTCCCTGTGGCTAGTCACTGGTGTTTACTAGTGACAATAGTGAGGTACAAGTATATAAACAGGGCTTGTTTGTGATGTTGAGAATAGGGGAGATGCTTTATGATCACCTTTGCTTGGGCTTCTGAATTGGTCTAGCTAACTTTTAATATGTATATTCTTCCATTTTTTATTTTGTTGAAAATAAAAATGGAAAATAAATAATAAGATATGCTCCTGAACTTCTTTGCACATACAGGGTGGAGCAAAAGTAGATTTACAGTTTGTATGGAAAATGATGCAATAATTAATAAATAATAGCATAAGAATATACTCTGTTTTGCATACTCACTCTGTAAACCTGCTTTTGCCGCACCCTGTATATCCAGCTAAGCCCAGGAGGCACGGTCTCTTAGGTTTTCTGCCATTTCTTAAAAGTGGACGCCAGCCAGGCTGTTGTTTGTGATGACTTTTGGGCTGTTTCAGCCGCCTCGTTTGATGACAACCTTACTACAGATATTGTAAAGCAGCATTTTAATATCTTAACATCCAGCATTGAATTTATACCCCATGGAATCAATACCCCTTCCCCACTAGCAGCTCTTTTGTGGGAGGGAAGGGGAATGAATGGGCGGGGGAAATGAAGTGAAAGGTATTTGACAACATTTTTGCCAAGAAATGTTTTGGTGTAGTTTGAAACTAATGTTTTGTCATTCTTCCTAGGGTTTTGCGGCCTCCAGGTGGCGGATCCAATTTTTCATTAGGCTTTGATGAACCGACAGAACAGCCTGTGAGGAAGAACAAAATGGCCTCTAGCATCTTTGGGACACCTGAGGAAAATCCCCCTTCGTGGGCCAAGTCGGCAGGTATGGCTTATGGCAGTGATTGGCTCATGTCTGATCGCTGGTCAAGGGAGGCGGCCAGTGTGGACAGCCACAGCTGGTTTAGGGCTGAGCAAGATCCAGCTTTATCCTAATGAGATAAACGACAGTTAAAGCTTCTCACTGGAGGAAAGACTGGGACTAAGTCTCGGGAAGCGCTGAGAATTTATGGGATGGGTCAGAATAAGGAATGACATCAGATTGGTTTATTCAGTCCCTCTGTCGAACTTTTTATTTATTTAATATGTCCTTATTGATTTCAGAGAGAGGAAGGGAGAGGGCGAGAGAGAGAAACATCAATGATGAGAGAGTCATTGATTGGCTGCCTCCTGCACGCCCCCTACTGGGGGTCCAGCCCACAGCCCAGGCATGTGCCCTGACCGGGAATCAAACAGCGATCTCCTGGATCCTAGGTCGATGCTCAACCGCTGAGCCACACTGGCTGGGCCCTCTGTCGAATTTTTAAGCTGTCACTTAACCTCCCTAACACTGTTTGCTCATTTTGTAATATGAGGCTAATGTACATCACTCACTAAGAAAGTGTTTGCTTTAGGTCTTCCTATTATATTCCTGCTACAGGTGCCAAGTCCAGTGGTGGCAGAGAAGATTCTGAGTCATCTGGACCCCAGAGAAGGAACTCTTCTGAAGCCAACTCTGGAGACTTCTTAGACCTGAAGGTCAGTGTGACAACCTGGGGAAGAGGGCAGGCTTTAATTCAGTTTAGAAATCAGACTCCCCCCGTTGTACTAGGAGCTTCAGCTCTGCCCCTGGAGTTTTCCGTAGAGGTTGCTGGGAAAGGGACCCGGCCATGTTGGTGATTGGAGATTGAGAACTAAAGACAGGGAAGTCAGAAAGTGAGTAAACGTGATCTTGGTGTGTCCTGAGGTCTCTTCAACCATTAGGATTGGTCTCTACACTTCGGTATCAACTTTTGGAATTTCTGAATCACACCCACTTCCTGTGTATCTCATATATGTGGTATTTCTGAGTTCAAGGACAATTTAAATTGTTGGCAAATGTTGTCCAGTTGTTTTGAGCTGAACTCCAGGAGACTGTAGCACCACCCCAAAGCCCCTAGCTGTGTGTCTGGAAAGCCTGGTAGGCTGTCCTGCGTAGGGATCTCAGAGCACATGGAGGCATTAGCCATCTCCCTGTGGGCTTTGGGATTGTTAGATGCCCTTCAACCCTAGGTGAGAAGAAAGAGGGAGAAGGGAGGGTAGATTCACCAGTTTCCCATTCTGATAAAAGAGCCTCTGAAATGCTCATTGATACAGGTCATCAGCGTAGATAGTAAGGTTTTTTTTCAAAAAATTTTTAACTCTATTGGGGTGATATTGGTTAGATGTTGCGGTTTCTTGGATTTTGGGTGTGTTGCCGGCACTGGGGCAAATTGTCCAGTGACATTTTTGTCCAGCTTTTTCCTCAGTTGAATAAAGATTGCTTGTTGTAATGCAGCCTGACCTTGACCTTGAAAACATTTGGTTTCAGATAGATAGTAGCCTCTCTGAACAGAGACTGCTTTATTTGTATGTTGTAAAATTAAAATCTGGAGTAAATTTTTAATGTCTTTTCTTTTCCAGGGAGAAGGCGACATTCATGGTGAGTACTTCTGAAGCCCAAATTTCTGGTTCTTTAAATGGTTTTAGAATAGATGGGAGCCTTGGCTGGGTGGCTCAGTTGGCTGGAGCGTCGTCCTATACACCAAAAGGTTGCGGGTTTGATGCCTGATCGGGGCACATGCCTGGATTGTGGGTTTGGTCCCCAGTTGGGGCATGTGCAAGAGGCAGCCGATTGATGTTTCTGTCTCTTCCTCTCCAAAATCAATGAAAGAATAGATTGGAATTTTGATTCAGATCATGTCTTGGGGAAGAGACTGGGGACTGCAACCTGGTTTGCCTGAGAATCAGCATACTCTGGGTGGGGAGCGACGAAAAATGAAGCAGGAAAGTTAGCGAGCCTGACCGCGTGTGGTATCGGCTGGCAGTGAGAGCAGCACCATAAATGTACCAGAAGGGAAAACCCCAAATCCTTTACAGGTGCATGTACATTATTTGGGCTGGTGTTCGTTACACTTGATGAGAGCTTTTTGGTAAACAGCTCTGGCAGCTCAGGCTTGGCCCACAGCATGGAACTTACCAAGCTGGATTTTATGCTGAGGTGTCATTCATCGAGACAGGGCAACCCTGTGGTCTTGTAAGTGGTGATTTAGGGGGCAGATGTAAATTCTCAGTTAGCATCCGTGTGGAAAAAAAGCTGTCATCATTTATTGGATTATTCTAAATCTGTGGAGTAATTATTGGCGTTTCCTTAACAAGTGCTAGCATTGCTGACGAGGGTAATGCAGAGTTGACAGGCCTGGCAGTAGGACTTGGTAGAGTGCGGCCATCGCTATCGTAGGCCTTCTGGCCAGAAGCGCTTCCTTGTGGCCTTTCCTACCTTACATTCTGTGATCAGTCTCCAGGGAATCGATGTTTAAGAACCACATTCCTCTTCTGTCCTCTAGAACGTGTTTCTCAATGGGGGTTGGGGAGGAGATTCTTCTGAACCTTTGTGAGTGGAACCCGGGCTCCTGCTCGTTGGACACATTACCTTTTGTTTTTGTCTGTGTCCAGTTTGTTCCATTTGAAAAGACTGTTCTGGAGGTAAAATACCTTCTAGGCTTTTCGATTCCACTGATTTTCATATTCTGAAATACTTCCAACTGTTAGACCTTAGCCACAATCTTTACTCACTAATTTTGGCCAATGAATACAATTAGAAATGAATTTGGGGAACCTGGAGAAGTATGTGAGAACCCTGATGAAGTTGTGGAAGAATGTGTCATGTGTCTTGCTGAATGATTAATAATCCCCCCCAGCTCAATTTGTTATAGATTCTGCAGGTAAATAGCACATTGAATTGTGTAGTGTGACAAGTCCTTCGTCTTTTTTTTAAAATGGTCATCAATTTTGCCACCTGATTATTTTGTGTTCCCATCTGCTGCTACTTTTAGTTTACTTGTCATAAAATGACAAGGGGCCTAGTCATGTAAGATACATCTGGTGGAGTAGAGGTCAACCCCAGCTCTGTTGCCAAGATTCCTTCAAAGCCGAGCTACTCTGCTCAGTTTAAATAAAACAGATTTTGTTTGGATATGTGGGAAATTGCCTTAGTCTGTTGGGTAATTAAACACAGCAGTGGCCGCGGGGAGGACTTTGGAAATCTATAAGGAAGAGGGGGAGGGTCCAGGAAATTGAGGCAGAAGTCCCTCCGTGCCGTCGGGCAGGTTACGTGCTCTGCTACTTTCTCTTCCTGTTCTAACTCTTTGGTCCTTATAATGAATCACTTCTGTATTTTACTGATCCGCCAGGGAGGAAAGACAAGTCAGTAGTCTGGAGTATGTAAGATGGATGTTATGGGAGAAGTATTTTTGTTTAAAGCCCAATTTTTTTAATTAATAGATTTAGCAGACAAAAGCTTTCTCTGTCGAGCTGCTATAGAACTTCCTAAACTCAATTCCTTATCTCAGTGCAGACTTAGGAGATGGAGGAACAAACAAACCGCCATCTCTTCTGGCTGGAGTATTTATTTCTGACAAACGAGCATTTAAATGATGGCCTGCTGCTGTTTAGTCTCCATGTGTTCTTTTCCTTTTTTGGCATGTTATTACCTTGTGAAAGACAGAACAGCTCCATTAATAATGAAAGACAAGTAGAAGATTGGTGGGAATGAGCTTGATTTATCTAAAAATCACTTTATGGAAACTAACCGCCCTGGTAGAGCTGCAAGGTGATTTCGTGTCCTGTAGAAGTTCTCACTGACTGCTTGGCCCAGACAGACAGTGAATTCGGGTGGGTTCTGTACAGCGGGCAGAGGCCGCGGCCTGGCGGCAGGAATGGGACTGTCCGCTCGCGTTGATGCGCTGGCTCAGCCTGAGCTCATGGTCTGTATCCATCTGTTTTGGGTTGTTTTAAAAAGGGGGTTTTGTTTGTATTTGTAGCACATCGGACGTATTTTCCTAGGTTATGTAAGGGACACTCACTGTAGGACTTGGGTACTCGATGGTGATGCGTGTGACCATTTCTTGTGTGACAAGCCTGTAGCAACAGGAAACCAAAGGGTGACTGGTCCCTTCTCCCCGAACTTCAGTTCACAACCGTGAGGCTGTTATACCAGGTCTTTACTTGTAGTTCAGTACTATAGGACATTATGTGTGTCATACTATGTTACATCTATAGAATGCTCCAGAAATTCATAACATGCAATGTTAAAGGCAGCAGCGGCTTATTTCTGAGATTGTGTTGTGTTTCTGACCGAAGACCTCTTCCCCTTGGACTTCTCTCTTTCAGTCGGCTGAAGCCAAACTTGGTGCAAGTGGTTTCAGGAACATGAACTTTTAATATTTAGTCTTTAATGCAGAAACTACATGTTTTCGAAATTAGAATTTTTCGTTGATGTCCAGTATGAGTCCATCTGGAGTTCTTACGTAGTAGAGTATAACCAGGGAGTGTTTCGCGTCACTGCTTCCAGGGTTTGGAACTCCCGGGGTGGGGAGGGGATACATGTCTTTGCGGCCTGGCCGGTGGCTCAGGTGGCTCAGGTGGCTGGGCATCATCCCGTACACAGGAGACTGCGGGCTCGATGACTGGTCAGGGCACAGACCTAAGTTGTGGGTTCAGTCCCCGGTTGGGGCGCAACGAGGGACAACCAATTGATGTTTCTATCTCACATCGATGTTTCCCTCCCTCCCCCCCAAATCAATAAAATCATATCCTTGGGTGAGATGGGAAACTTTTTTCTAAGTTTATGGTAGCTTTTCTCCCCCACCTTCTAATAAAGGTGCCTGTATGTGTGTATGTGTGTGTGTGTGATTATCCTAAGGCGCAAGTGTCAGAATGAACACATAACTGAGTGTGGTTTAACAATGGAACGAGGCCTGGCATTTTGTTAAAAATAAAAAATAAATCTAACATGCCTTAAAACTTAAACTCTTCGTGGAAAGTTCCTTTCACAGAAAATACTGAGTTTTTTCTTTTGCGGTTGCTCTTGACTTTGAATCATTGACGTCTGATTTTGGAAACTACCTGGTTAAGAATATACATGCTTGTTGGGAATTTCACAGATCAGTGAATGAGTCAGGCAATATCCAAAATATTGGATAATAATACACTAATTCTAAACACTTTAATGTGGAGTATGCCCAGGTAATAAGAGATGGGAGTGACCTGGTTAATGGAGGTGCTATTACCAGTCAGCAGGGGAAAGGTGGACCCTAATAAATGTTGATGGTACAACTGGCAATCTATGGAGTTAAAATCACCCTTGCCCAGTAATCAGGGACACGTAACAGTCCAGGAATGCAGGAGTGTTTCTCACCCATCAGTTTGGCAAATAGCAAAGCGAGGTGGCTCTCAAGCTGTGGATATGCACGTGTAAGGAGGGCACATTTGACGTGGTTGTGGGGTGGACCGTGGCACAGCCACTTGGGAGGGTGGGGAGTAGCGTCTGTCCAAGTTGAAGGCGTGGCACACGTTCCAGTGCGGATGCATCACAGCTGGGTTCTCAGTGGTTGGGTTGGTTGCTTTCGGGAGGAGAAGACTGGACCAATGCATAATATATATAATAAAGCAGTTTATTAAGGTGAATTATAACCGTGTGTATAAATATGGGTCTCTTTGCAAGAGTGAAAAAAAGGGAAGTTGATATCATTTATGTTAAATACAACAGAAACAGCATCATAATGTGTTGGAAAGAAAATACACATAAAACAAACCTGCTGGGAACAGGGCGAGGAGTCTCATATAGAAGTGTATTAGGGATCAGGGACCTAGAGATTATATGTGATGTTTTAATTTAAAATACGCCTTTGCCCTGGCCAGTTTGCTCAGTGGTTAGAGCGTTGGCCAGGGACCGAAGGGTCCTGGGTTTGATTCCGGCCAAGGCACGGACCTCGGTTGCAAGCTCGATCCCCAGCCCTAGTTGGGGTGTGTGCGGGAGGCACCATCTCTCACATCAGTCTCTCTCTCTGAAAAGCAATGGAAAAAATATCCTCAGGTGAGGATTAAAGAAATTTTTTTAAATAAAATATTCATGTCTTCATTATTTGTGTCATTGAGGAAGAACATACACAGAAAAGGGCCTGGGGCAAATACAGCAACACGCTGACAGTGGTTAATTCTGGGTGGCGGGGACATGGTTGGTGGTTGTCATTTTCTTCTTCACATTTCCAGGTCTGTTTGGAACCTTCCTCAAAAAACTAATATCTTAGATTTTTCATCTTCACTGGAAATAGTTGTTAGTCTTAATTTCATTCTGTTTTCCTAGAAAATGTGGACACAGACTTGCAGGCCAGCCTGGGGCAGAGTGAGGAGAAGCCTGTGCCCGCTGCCCCAGTGCCCAGCCCAGTGGCGGTGGCACCAGCCCCGGTGCCGTCCCGAAGAAACCCCCCTGGTGGCAAGTCCAGCCTCGTCCTGGGTTAGCTCCGACTGTCCCCAACTCTGTCGTTCTGTTTGTTTGTTTGTTTTCTCCATGCTTGTGAACTGCACAACTTGAGCCTGACTGTACATCTTTTGGATTTGTTTCATTAAAAAAGAAGCACTTTATGTACCGCTGTCTTTTTTTTCCTTTCCCTTTTGAAGACCAGGTTCTTGATCTGTCCCGAGTCCTCTGGGTCTATAGGCCACGGCATGAGTGTTTTCTAGTAGTAGGTTGGAGGGAAAGCTTCGTGAGACTTAGTACCGTGTTTTTAAGAACAAATAATTTGATTCCAAATGTGTTAAACGATCTTTTGTACTGAGGTTTTTAAAACCCCTTCCTGTCAGCTTTACTTGGGTGCACCAAGCCTCGATGGGACAGGCCCGTAAACAGTCCACAGGCACCGTCCCGCAGGCCTTCGACACAGGGCTCTCTGCTGAACCTTCCTGGCGTTGCCCTAACTTGTCAGTGCCCTTTGCTAAAAGCATCTTCTGTGCCATATGAACAGTCAAGAGGCCTGTGCCTCATGCCTTGCTGCCTGCAGAGCAAAGAAACTGCCTTTTATTTTTGAACCGTAAGAAATAAGCCAGATACTAACTTGACTGGCCAAGGAGCAAAGCCTCCTGCGCTCCCGCAGAGAACAGCTCCGTGTCCACGCCAAAGGACCAACGCAAGCGCGTGGAGCCAGCGAGGGCAGGGGCCACGCAGAAGCGGGTCTGCGACCTGGGCGGCCCCGCTGGGGCAGGGCTCAGAGAGAACTTGAAGCTGTGTGCATGATGCTGGTGCTTGACCCTCAAACGAAAAGTCTCATCCTTAAAAAGCGTGTTGTACTTCACAATCCTGGACTGTTGCTTGAAGTAAACAAGTGTACAAATTTTGAAACACCGTGTCCTGTGTCGTCTTTCTGAGACTGTCTCAGTGTTCTACCTGTCTAGTTGCTGCTTTGTTCCTGCAGGTCCTGCTGCTCAGCGATTGCAGGGTCAGACTGGTGAGGCCCAGAGACAAGTGGGCTTCTCTGTAAAGAAAGTTCTCTAGAGCGGCAGGTTTAGATTCATAGCATGAGTTCAAAATGCCAAAAGGATCATGAACTCTCATATCTGTGGTAATAAAATTCAGGAATAAGACGAATTGGTAACCAAAATAATTATTAGCCAATATATTTTAGACTCTTCTACCACCCACCCTTTGTGCTGGGTGGTAAGATTTAAAGTTGTAAGTCCTCTCACACCTGCAAGGTAATTCTCTGGTGGGTGCTCAAAGAAGAGAAGAGCGCTCCAGAGGAAGGGAGGGGTTCACATAATTAGAAGGGGGTGGGTGGGAGGATGGGGGGAATGAGTCCCCTTGAGTGATACGGAGACAGCTGGGTTTAGGGAGAAAGTTCCAGGTTAACGTGCTGTATTGTGTCTCAATTGGGCATTATTAAGTCCAGCTGTGCTACTGACCCAGCTGTATTCTATTGGCTTGTCATTTGGGGCTCAATTTCCTAACTTAAAAAGTGACACCTTTTGGCCCAGCCGGGCATGGCTCAGCCACTGAGCATTGACCTAGGACCCAGGAGATCGAGGTCCGATTCCTGGTCAGGGCACATGCCCGGGTTGTGGGCTCCATCCTCAGTGGGGGGCATGCAGGAGGCAGCCAATCAATGACTCTCATCATCGATGTTTCTCTCCCTCTCCCTTCCTCTCTGAAATCAAGATTTTTTTTTTTTAAAGTGTCCCTTTTGAACTAGGTCATCTCTGAACCCCTCCCATGATGGAGATGACCAGGACAGTGTGTAACCACAGGCTCATCTGAACTATTGGGCATCTCTTCAGGAAGGATGGGGGTGTTTACAGGTTGTTGGGGTGTTACATTTCTCTCACAGTGGAAAGCACACGAGCCCGAGGTAGAGTTTCACTTATGACTTTGGAGGTAGGGAACCAGCACCCTTCTCAGTAATGGTGGGGCTCCTGGAAAAGAGATGTCCCTGATTTGTGTCACAACTTGTGACTTGGGATTTTTTAATTCTATATAGAGAAAAATGCCTAATCAAAATTAAGGTGTTCTGGAGGGGGTGGTTACAGCAGAAAATAAAACAACTGGTAAAAAAACAAGGTGTTCTGAGGGAAAGACTAGCAAAACGGCAGGCAATTATGCTCTATCAAAATTACATAGAGCCCCGCTGGTGTGGCTCAGTGGTTGAGCATCAACCTATGATCCAGAAGATGGCAGTTTGATTCCGGGTTTGGGCACATGCTTTGGTTGCAGGCTCCACCCCTAGCAGGGGGCGTGCGAGAGGCACTGATATTTCTATCTCTTTCTGTCCATTCCTCTCTCTGAAGTCAATAAAAAAATATTTTTAAAAAATTACAAATTCTATGTAAACATGTTTGCTTTAATTTTCCAGTTAGAAAGCTTAGGGTCTAGACAGTGAAGCTGAATGATCTTAAAATGATGACTAGAATTGACAGCGTCTGCAATACATTCTACCTCTTGAGCGTTTTTGTAGGTCGCCTTAGAAGGAAACGCCGGCTCCCCTTTGTGATGCTTCTGGGGCTTTGGTCTAGAAGTACTGAGGCGCGCAGATGGGAAACTATACTTGGGCGTGGGCAGGAAATGGAGTGAAATCTACAAAAGGGGCCGTTAACAAAATTTAGCAACGTTCAGCACTGTCTAGAGCGGGGTGTAACTGTCGGTTCTAGAGGCGAGGTGTCGGTCCCACAGAAGGGGCTGCCCCGTTACCTGAGCTTGATGGAAATCCTGGTCCCGGCGGGATCTTGCGTGTTAAGTAAAGGTTCCCATGTCTCAAACCAGCAGGCTTGGGCATCCGTTTCTTAGGAGCTTGGCTCGCTCGGACCGGTCGTCTGCCGCAGCTTCAAGGACTCCGGTTGCCGGGAGCCCCGCGATCCCCGCCTTGGGCTAGTGCGCCCCCCCCCACCCCACCCCGGAGGCTCGGGTTCCCGGAGAGGCGCGGGAGCCGCGCGGCTGTGGTCTCGGCTCCTCGTGGGAAGATGCTTCTCGGCATTTCCGACCGTCCCCGTGCGGCCCCTAGTAACGCCCGCGGCAGCCGACGGCCAGAAAGGTGACCCCTAGGCCGCGTCCGGCTCCGCGCCCCGCACCCCGCGCCCATGCAAATGCGCCCGGCGCGGCCCCGCCCACGCACGGCTCCGGCTCCGGAAGCGGCGCCCGCGCGCCCCGCTCGCCCGCCCGGCCCGGCCCGGCCGGCTCGCCCTCGCTGTCGCGGTCCCGGCGCTCGGGCGATGGCGGCGGCGATGGCGGCGGCGGCGCGGCGCGCGCGGCCCGTGCGGGTGCTGGTGGACATGGACGGCGTGCTGGCCGACTTCGAGGCCGGCCTCCTGCGGGCCTACCGCCGCCGGTTCCCCGGGGAGCCGCACGTGCCGCTGGACCAGCGCCGCGGCTTCTTCGCTCGCGAGCAGTACGGAGCCCTGCGTCCCGACCTGGCGGTAGGCAGTGGGGCGCGGGCGGGCGGGCGCGGGGCCGCCCCGGGAGCGGGCAGCCCGACCCCACAGGACCCCTCCGAGTGGGGAGCCCTCCTCAGGGGCAGGGTGGTCTCTGCTCTATTTCCCGAGGCATCCCCTTGCTGTTTCAAATTAGCAAAACTAACTTTAACTTAGGAAGACACGGTTCACGCGAGCGTAAGAAAAGCCTCCCCTCCCCCACCGCTCGCCTCGCTGGGAGATCCTCGCCGGGCTGCATCTGCCGAGGCAGAACCCGGGATGGGAACACTGTATCTTTCAGGACAAAGTCGCCAGTGTGTATGAAGCCCCAGGCTTTTTCCTAGACCTGGAGCCCATCCCCGGAGCCTTGGAAGCCATGCAGGCGATGAACGCCATGCAGGAGTGAGGAAGGGAGGGCGGGGTGGTGGGGAGCAGGGCTGGCACCGCCCGGGCTGACCTGCCCCTTCCCCGCAGCACGGAGGTCTTCATCTGCACCAGCCCTCTGATGAAGTACGACCACTGTGTGGGCGAGAAGGTGAGGCTGCCCAGCACCTGCTAGACAGACCCGGCTTCCTGAGTCCTGGCTCCAAACTAAACCGGCAGGAGGAGGAAGTGCGGGTGGGGAGGGGGGAGCTGCCTGTCACCTGCCGCCCACCCCACTCACACTACTTCTCACTGGCCCTGAACTCAGGGGCCCATAAGACCCTACTGACAGACCTGTGTCCCCTACACAGTTCCGCTGGGTGGACAAGCACCTGGGGCCCCAGTTTGTGGAGCGCATTATCCTGACAAGGGACAAGACGGTGGTCTTGGGGGACCTGCTCATTGATGACAAGGACACCATTCTAGGTTGGATCTGTTTTCCTTGGGAACCTCCAGGCATCTGGCCTGCTGGGACTTGGGGGGAGGGAGCAAAAATAACCAGAGTAGAGACTGCATGCTCGCTGCCTTTCTCCCATACCCTGTCCCAGGCCAAGAGGAGATCCCAAGCTGGGAACACATCTTGTTCACCTGCTGCCACAACCAGCACCTGGCCCTGCCCCCGACAAGGAGACGGCTGCTCTCCTGGAGCGACAACTGGAGGGAGATCATAGACAGCAAACGGGGAGCCACTGGGACGAAGGCTGTGGACAGTCGCTGAAGGAAGGGAAGGCAGGCCAGCAAGGACCCAGCAGAGCTGAGTGACAAGGCGGCGGCGCAGTGGTGACCCCAGTACTGGGGAGCAGGGAGACACAGTAACCTCTACTCTCACAGGCCAGCCACCTGGCACCTCCAGAGATGGCTGGCATGGGAAATCAGTCAGGAACCTTTTAATAAAACACTTTGGCGCACTGCTCCTTTCAGGCCCTTTATTTGTGGAGTTGGAATGGAGGCTGAAGAGAAGGCCTTCCCGTTCCTCCATCTCCAGAGGCCCCAGGACCTGCCCAACCTCCACTCCCACCCAGGTGCCATTTCTCTTGCAGCTGCCTTTCCTTGGTCCCGTACCCTGGATGTAAGAGGTCAACCTTAGGGGACAACAGAGGACCAGTACTCCCCACTGCTCCCGAGTCTTCCATGGGTGTCCCACACCCCTTGCCCTGTGCTGACCAACACACTGTGGACTGCAAGCCACACGCTTTATGTCGATATCTAGCCCTCTGTCTCCCTGCACACCTCTACTTGCATCCCCGAAGACCTCCTGAGCTTGAAATGTACTTCCAGGGGCAAGGACTCCCCTTCGTTTAACCCTGGTGGCAGAGGAGGGCCAGGGCCATGGGGTGTGGGGAGAAGACGCAGCTCCAAGGGTTTGTGCCTGTGTTCTGATGTCATCACCCTCATGGCCTTGGTCCTAATGCCCTTTGGCCACAGTAACAGTCACTGGGCTGCATCACTCAAGAGCAGGGACCACTTCATCTTTGAAGCCCTCACACTGTGCCTGGCAGACAGGCCTGTGGATAAATGGTTAATCTTGGGCCATAGAGTTCTCTAGGCCAGCACCCACCATGCCCAGCACCAGCCTGGAGAGCTTGTGGGCAGGTACCCAGCTTCCCAGAGCCTCGAGACAGTTTTAGCATTGAGGCTCATTCCTATTCCTCAAAATTAATCCAGACATGTCTGTGGAGGGGCCGTGCCTACTTCCTCAAGCTCGAGCAGTGTTCCTGAGCCCCAGGCCTGGCTGCGGTCAGGGCTGCCTTCTGCAAAAGCCTCTGGGTCTAGGGACCAGGGTGCTTCTTACATGAGAGAGTGAGCCTGGCAGTGGGCGGATGAGGCAGGACCTTCACCTTCCCTTGGTCGAGTGCCAGCCCATGAAAACGCCACTGCCTTTCACTTCCTTCGCCACGTGTCTCAAAGTCTGTCTTCCTCAACCCATCTCCTAAAGCCATTCATCACAGTGTAAATACCTGTCAGGCTGAGAAAACTCACCTTTAAAATGGCTGAAAAGGCGCCATGTGGGGAGAAAGTGCTCAGTGGGAGCTCTACGGCTCCTGCTTCTTGAGCCCCCACCAGGATTTCAGTCTTGTCTCTGGCAGTAAGAGTACCATGGCCTTGATGTGTCCGTGGGTCAGGGCTGCTGTGGGGCCTCGGTCCTTGGCAGTGGGATACCCAGGGCAGAGTGAGCCGGCCGGCGGCGGGCTTCGGCCACTTGGCTTGGGGAACAGAAGTCTTCCAGGAAGATCTGGGCCAGGTTCCGGAGCCTCGTGTTGGCCGAGAGAGAGAAGCGCAGCATGCACTGGACCACAGGCATGGCGGTCAGCTCAGGGTGGGAGCTGGAGCCGGGCGAGCTCAGGTACATGATTGTGGTGACAGCGGACAGCACAGTCTCCTCGTTGGGACTGGATAGGCAGTTGATGATGAGCGGGATGCCCCCTGTCTGCAGGATGTGCTCCTTGTTGGCCCTGTCTGAGCACAGGTTGCAGAGGCCTCCTGGGGGAAAGCAAGATAAGTCTGGATGCTTCAGCTCTGGGCCTCCTCCCTTCTCCCTTTACTGCTTCTCTCTGCCCACTGAGTCCCAGGGAAGGGCCCAGGCCTGTGGGAAGGTGGCCGAGGGACAAGGGATCCAAAGTCCATTCTGGTCTCCAGCCCTCCCTTTCAGGGTTCCAGAAAGGCCTGCCTGCCTGCCACATCCTAGCCCTCTGGAAGTGGGCACCTCCTCCTTGGTCCAGCCAGTCTAGTGGTTGACATACTTTCTTTTTTTTTTAAAGTAACAAAAACAAAACCCACAATCTATCTTTGATGGTTTCACCGGTATATACATATGTCAAGACTTACCAAATTTACCTGTAAATATGCAGTTTATTATATGTCAGTTGCAACTCAATAAAGCTAAAAATACTGGAAATCAAAATATAAACCATCTTAACCCTCCCACCCAGACATTTAACATTTGCTTTTCATGCCACGATTTTTACTTATTTTTTATTAATATATCTTTATTGATTTGAGAGAGAGGAAGGGAGATGGAGAGAGAAACATCAATGATGAGAGTCACTGATCGGCTGCCTCCTGCATGCGCCCAGCTGGGGATCAAGCCTGCAACCCGGGCATGTGCCCTGACTGGGAATCCAACCGCGATCTCCTGGATCCTAGGTCGATGCTCAACCGCTGAGCCACACCCGGCCTGGGACATCCCATGATTTTTATTTTTATTATTATTTTTTATTTTTTAAATATATCTTTATTGATTCCAGAGAGAGGAAAGGAGAGGGAGAGAGGGAGAGATAGAAACATCAATGATGAGAGAGTCATTGATCGAGCCCACAACCCGGGCATGTGCCCTGACAGGGAATCGAACCCTGATCACCTGGATCCCAGGTCGACGCTCAACCGCTGAGCCACGCCCAGCCGGGCCATCCCATGATTTTTAAATATGTAAATATATAGTTCATAAAAATCTATTCTTAATGTTTTATACTCCAGCTTTTTCACTTAATGTGTTGTGACCATCTTCCTGTGCCAATAAATCTACAATCATGGCATCATTTAGTGCTTATGCAGTGCACCATTTTACGGATACAGTACAATTTATTAAGAGGTTAGAGCATTTTAGTGTCATTTTCACAACACTGTTACTAGGATTCTGGGGGACAAAAAAAAAGGCCAGCTGTGGTGCTGGATCAAGCCATGGCTCAGGTAGTGTGGCCAGACCTCCCATTCTCGACCTCCCATTCTCTCACATCAGGTCTATGAGCACTGCCCCCTTGGTTTGGTGACCTCTCGGCCCAGGGGACAGATGCTCACTGCACAGCACTGGCTACTCAATGCAGGAAGCTGACTTCTGTGAGGGACTAAGCTTCCCGCCATCATGGCGCCCCACACTCAGGGTCCTGCTCCATGCAGAGGAAGGGCTTCCAGCTCTTTGCACAGCAGGGTAGGAACAGACCTGAGTGTCCAATCAGGAGTGAGTCACAGCCCACTCACTTCCCCTGCTTCCCTAAAACAAGCAGAGGGCTGCCCACAGGCTGTCTCAGCTAGGATGTCTTCCCCAGCAAGAGGGGACAGGTGCCTATGGGGCCCCTGGCAGGGACACTCCTCCTCCAGCGGCAAGAGTCTGCCCAGATTTGGCACTGATGCCCCTCCCCTAGCAGTACCTGGGTCAGTGAGAGTCCTGCTCTGTAAGAAAACGTTTTTAAAGGTTTTATCCATTTAGCCTTTAGGGACTTCCCATTGTGTTTCAAATGAAATCTAAATTCCCTTCCGTGGTCTTCACTGCCCTGCACCAACTGGCCGGGCCCTTCTCCCTCTCCTCACCACTCATGGCAGTCACCAACCTCAGCCCACCCTTGGGACCGTTTGGTCCCAGAGCTTCACAAGTGGCCACCCTGTTGCTGGTAACTGGCACTTCACTGCTTCCTCAGCAGTAAGGGTGCCCTGGAGCTCCCCACCACGGCCAGGGGGCTCCCCTCCCCACCCCAGCTCATTTTGTTCAGATGCTTAGAAACTGCCTTTGTTGACCGGCTTCCTGCGCACTGCCTGCCGAGCCCCCAGGAGGTGCGCGTCAGAGATCGAGACCTCAGCTTCCTCTTGCAGCCTGAGGAAGACTCAGAAACTCCAGGGCCACGTGGGCCACGGCCATGGCTGCATCAGAAGCACAGGAAGCCCCCAGAGGCCGAGGTGGCCCGCTTGGCCACAGGGCCAGCTCCGACAAATACCACCAGGTTACTCTGGGAAAGCTGGTGTGAGGCACAAGCACTTAAAGAGGAATGAAAGCTTCTAACTGTCAACCCAGTAAATTGTGGACCTTGGTCAGGGAGCAGGCATGTAAATGCTGCCCGAAACAAGACTGGAGCTGCTCCCATTGCTGACACAGTGCCATCAGCTACCAGAGTCGGGAGGGGAAGGCCCCACGGCGGCCTGTCACTGCGAAGGCCAAGTTCTCAGCAGAAGAGCTGAGGAAGAGACTAAGGGTGTTGGGGGCACCTGGGAGCTTGAAGCCACATGGAGGGAAGTTCATTTAGTGCTCATAGGTGCTTTTGTAAAAAAACAAAAAAAACCTCAGCTGTTTTACTGCCACCAGTCCTTGGTGCCAGAAGCAAGGGGCGCTCCAGGAGTATCTGTTGGAAGGGTTTTCAAGCAGTGAGCAGGGTGGGCTGGGGGTGGGAGGAAGGACTGAACTGCAGAGGGTTGGGGGGCTGCATGGGACAGCTCCCTGAGACCCTACCCACCTTGGACCCTGCAGTTGAGATCCGGGCTGTGGCCCACAGGATACATCTGAGGGAGGGAAGGGGCTGAGGGGTGTTCCTGGAGTCGCGAGGAGGAGGCAGGCTCTGATGGAGAGGTCCCTCCCTGCGAGACACTCAGAGGCCTTCCCTGTCAATCCTCCCTCAGTGCCCCTTCACCCAGTGTAGCACCTGGCACAGCCTGGGCCATCCTGTAGACAGCCTTCGGGCCTGCTGTCTGTCCCTATCACTGGGCACCATAAGGCAGGGCCCCACTCTCTGGTGTCCCTCTGTACCCAGGAACCTGCAGCTGCGGAAACTCCCTGGACATATGCTGGGAAACACAACTGAACCCCACAAAGTATTGTTATTACCCCCATTTTAGTGGAAGAAGCCAAGGCTGTTGAGTAATTCACCCAAAGTCCCAGGAGATGGGGAGCCCTTTGCCACTCCCATGGGAAAGGGTGTCCCTCTAGAAGCTCCGAGGAAAACTAACCCTGCCGTGGGGCAGAGGCCAGGCTTGGTCAAGCACGGGGACAAGTGCCAATGCTGGGGGGCGCCACCGGCTTCGCAGACACATCTGCACCATCCTGCGCTGAGTGTGACCCAGCCTCCTACCCACCTCGCAGACGGAACTCGGCTGGGGGATGGGACTTACGGCTGCAGTAAGACTAACTCTCTCCTTAGTATCATCACACCGAGGCGTGTCTGGGCAGGACACTGCCACCAAGGCCA
Source organism: Miniopterus schreibersii (assembly GCF_964146895.1). NCBI lineage: Eukaryota > Metazoa > Chordata > Mammalia > Chiroptera > Miniopteridae > Miniopterus > Miniopterus schreibersii. The sequence goes on from NC_138116.1 coordinate 3,797,928, forward strand.
GGGGAAGATCAAATGGCAACGCTATCTGATCTACCAGCAATGAATTTTTGTCTCCTCCTTTGATTCTAATGTATAAAATAAGCTGTAAAACTGCGATTCTCTGGAGCATTTTCTCAATCCACTGAGATTTTGCTTCCCTGCAATTGTCAGTTTGGCTCAAACTCATAAAGTCTCTACAGGTTTGGATGTTTCTTACGCTGACCCATTGTTGAGTGAAAGAAACTGTGATTCCACTTACATGAAGTCCAAGAACAGGCCAAACTAATCCATGGAGTTAGAGGTTAGGACAGGGGTTACTTGGGGTGGGAGACTAACTGGGAGAGGGCACGAGGGACCTTTCTATGTCGTGATTAAGGGACTGGCTACAGAGGTACATACACTGTACTTAAGGTGTGTGCATTCTGCTGTGTTAACCACGCTGCAATTTAAAAAAAGTTACCAAGCAAAAAGGAAAACAAGTTGGGACTGGCTGGTGAACGTTTTGGACAAACCAGACAGGACAGAAAAAGGGCCTTTCTGGGTGTAGGGAACCGTAGAAACCCCTGGGAGAGGCAGAGGGGAGCCCCCAAGAGCAGCCCAGGATGAGAAAGCTGGAAGCTCCGAGAGGGCAGGTAGGTGGCCTTGGGTCACACAGCAAGTCGGGCACTGCTGCTGGGAGGGCAGGAGGGTGTAAGGATCGTCCCAGGGACTAAATGAGGTCAAGCCGACAAATGCTTAGCCAGCGCCTGGCGCCTGGGGGCTGGGTGAGCCCTTGGAGAGCGGGGCCCCAGACATTACCACATCTGAGGACCCGCCCGCAGCCCATCCCAAGTCAAAATCTTCATTTGGGATTATTAGTTCTTGGGTTTTACTTTATCATCTTGAAAATGGTTCTCTCTGAAATTTCAAATTTGAGGGACAGAACAGTCCGTTAGGTAGAAGAAGGGAGTTGGGGGGACAAATATACATATGTGTATATGCTCACATCTGCTGGTTCTTTATGAGGGAAGGGCTGTGGAAGAGCCAGGAATGGAGGGAGACGTCTTTAAAAAGCCTGTATTAGCCATGGCCGGTGTGGCTCAGTGGATAGAGCGTCGGCCGGCACACAGAAGGGTCTCTGGTTTGATTCCCATCAAAGGGCACATGTACCTGGGCGGCAGGTTCGATCTCCGGCCCTGGCTGGGGCGTGTGCAGGAGGCAACCAACTGATGTGTCTCTCACTGTGTCTCTCCCCTCGATGTTCCCCTCTCTCTCTCCCCCTCTCCTCCCCTCCCCCCCCCCTCCCTCCGTCCCTTCCACTCTCCAAAAATCAATGGAAAAACTATCCTTGGGTGAGAATTAACCAAAACTGAACACAAACACTGTAATATAGTTTTGACTTAAGGTTACCCCACTGAAACACTGAGAGCAAAAGGGAAACGAATAAACATCCATCCCCGAGGGGCCGGCTAACCTTCGGTCCCCCATGCCACAGAGCGCCGGGTGCTTTACAAAGGACCAGGCAGCTCCCACGGACTGACATGGCAGGGGTGTCAAGATATGTTGCTAAGTAAAAAATAAAAACAAATTTATACAATCTGTATATGGAAAAAAAAGATGTTGCTAAGTTAAAAATAAATAAATAATATAGACATTATATTACTACATGTGTAGAACATGCAAAAATGTATTCAGCCTGGCCGGGCGTGGCTCAGCAGTTGAGCATCAGCCTAGGATCCAGGAGATCGGGGCTTGATCCCGGTCGGGGACATGCAGGAGGCAGCCCATCAATGACTCTCTCATCACTGATGTTTCTATCTCTCTCTCTCCCTCTCCCTTCCTCTCTCTGAAATCAATAAAGATATTTTTAAAAAACCAAGTATTCATATAGACAAATACATGTTTGTAAACCCTGAAAATATCTCTGGGAGGCTACACAAGAAACTAGTGACACTGGAGAGCCACAGAGAAGGCTGCAGAGGGAGTTACCTTTCACCACCTTTTAAATTTTGTACCATGTGAATAAATTATACATTCACATAAATAACAAACACACACACTCCCGCGCACACACACCCTGCTTGTGCCTAGACCTAAGAGGATGGGAAATTGGTCTCTGCAAGTCAGGAAGGGATGGTGGCAGCTGCCCTGGCACCGGTGAGGACAGCCTGGGGCCACTTCTGAGCTAGTGAGGAAGGGAGCAGGGGTGAGAACCTGGACACCACCTTCCTGCCAGGGGAAACCTGCCACAGGTGGATGGCTGAGGAATTTCCTCTTAAGCAGAAAGATGTATGACTGCAGGAGCCTCACTGGTAAGTGAGGGAAGGATGGAGCATGAGGACGGAGCCGGGGCTCGTGGTGGGCCAATCCAGTTAGAATTCCAGTACTGCCTCTGAGGATTCAGGTGACCTGAGCAAGCAGCTCAATTTCTCTAAGCCTCAGCTTCTTCAATGGTAAAATGGGCAGAGAGAATTAAATAATGTGATCAAGGCCCCTCCCTGGCACACAGTAGGTGTGGACCAAGAACACACCTGTCTATAGCCCTAGAGGCTGGCACAGGGCCACCCCTGCAAACCACACACACAGAAAAGGGCTGACACATACAGGGAGCGTTTAACAATGACAAAGCGAATGTCCATGTAACCAGCACCGAGGACAAGACCTAGAACACTGTCGCCAGTCCATAAGCCTCGGTGTGTCCCTTCCTGATCCAATTCCCTCCCTCAGAGGTAAACCTTCTTGGTTTGTAATAATTTCATAACAAATTTTTACTAAGCAGAACCTTTTATATTTTTAATTTAAAAATAATTTTTAGGCCCTGGCAGGATAGCTCAGTTGGTTAGAGCATCATCCCAACAGGCCAAGGTTGCACGTTCGATCTCCGGTCAGGGCACATACAAGAGGCAACCAATGAATGCATAAATAAGTGGAACAACAAATCGATGTTCCTCTCTTTCTCTCTCTCTGTATCTTCCTCTCTTTCTCTAAAAATCAATCAATAAATTTAAAATTTTATACAGACACATCCCTAAACACTATAGTTCATGTCTGCCTGTTTTTGGACTTTATAGAAATGGAATCACACTGTATGTGTAATATTGTGTCTAGCATCATTTGCTTACTATTACATTTATAACATTATTGCATGTAGTTAAACTGTTCTTTTACCTTGCTAAACAGTATCAATATCCCACAATGCTGGTATCCATTCTACTGTTTACTGTTCCTAACTGCTGGGTTACGAGGTGTGCCTACCTTCAATTTTACTACAGACTGTTTTCCAAAGAGGCCCCTGAGTACCTAACAGCCTTTTTCTGAGCACCATCACCATCTCGTGGCAGCTACATGTATTGCAGGAAACAGAGCACAGAAAAGGGATTTCAACCTGAATTCCGGGAGGCAACCTACTTGAACCCAGTTTTAGTAAAAAGACTGCCAAGTATTCTGTGATAGCCTAGGATTCAACCAGTTTTCACAGAAGTAGAGGATTCTCTTCTGGTTCCTTTGTCTCCATACAGCATCAAGGAGAGAGCAGGTGTGCACAACCAGCAAATGGTGCTTTGGGCAAACATTTCCAAATTAATGTCAAAGGCAGCCAGAGTTTTTACTTGGGGCACGAACTTGGAATACTCATTCTGCTGCATGGGCCTCTTTCCTGGATCCTCACTCCCAGAGGTGAACCCCACCGCTGGTATATATACTCCTAAATCCAAGGAAAGGCCACAGGCAGGTGTGTGTGGGGGGAGGGAGGCGAAGGGAATGGAGCTTCGATGTCCATACACATGTGAGACCTGTGGTGGTGAGAAGAGGAGGGGCAACTCCCACTTGAACTCTAGCCACAATACCACAAACATTAGGGGCAGACCTGGATGGTCTTTCAACACTTTAAATCACACTTACCTATGATGTATTCAGGGGTGGGGGGAGTGTTATTTAATTCTATCAAAGCTTTTGATCTAATATCTAGGTTACAGGAAATTAAAGGGGATAGAGGAACAAACTAAATAACACCATGAAGAGAGAGAGAGATTGAGATCTAAGGAACATAAGAACCAGATTAAATGCATGGATCCTGGCGTACACAAACCAACTAAAAAAAATGTCCTTTTGGCCCCAGTTAGGGCACATACAAGAAGCAACCAAAAAAGTCTTTTTGGGAATTATGAGAAAAATTTGCATAATTGGGTATCAGGTGGCAATGGAATTTTTTTTTTCTTTTTTTTTTTAAAGATGGCATGTGGGGTGGACGAGGGCATGTTTTTTTATTTATTGATTTTAGAGAGAGGAAGGGAGAGGGTGAGAGAGGTAGAAACACCAATGATGGGATCCAGTCCACAACCTGGGCATGTGCCCTAACCGGAAATTGAACGGTGACCTCCTAGTTCATGGGTCAACACTCAACCACTGAGCAACACCGGCTTACTGGAATTATTATTAAAGATTTCTTCCCCTACATAGATAAGAGTCTTCCACTATAGAGAAATGTTATTTTTAAAAGATGCATGCTGAAAAGAATTTTTGTTTGCCTTCATAATAAATTCCACACTCTTTCCCACGGACTAGCTCTAAGCCGGTGTAAATTCTGGTGCTGCCACCTCTCTAACCTCACTTTGTGCCACCCTCTGCTTCACTCGCCACAGTCCTGACACATCAGCCTTCCCCTCACTCCTCCTGCTGTAGGGTCTCCCGCCCACCATGTGCTCTGCCTAGAACGCTGGCCCATGAGGGCCAAAGCAGACGCAGCCCCATCTCCTATTGCTCCATCTAATTATCCTGCGTATTTCCTTCAATCCTCAGCTTCTTGGTTTGCTCACCATCTGTCTCCCCTACCAGAATGAAAGTTCCCTGAGAGCCAAGACCTTTCTGACTTGTTCGCCATCTCTCCGGCACTCAGAACAGTACCTTGCTCACACAGTTCATGCCCAATAAATACCTGTCCAGCGGATATTTCAGTAGATCTTAGGCCATAACTACAGGAACCGTAAGCCAATTCCAAGTCACCTCTACTTCTCTTGATACTAAAACATTAAAGAGGTTTAAAAGAGCACGCTAAACTTTTCCCCTCCAAGTGGCTTCAATCCATCGCCTCATTTACTTACTTTTTAAAATATGTTTTTATTTATTTATTTGTAATTTTTTTTTTTTTTTTTACTGATTTCAAAGAAAGGAAGGGAGAGGGAGAGAGAGAAACATCAATGCTGAAGTCACTGATCGGCTGCCTCCTGCACGCCCCCTACTGGGGATCGAGCGCACAACCTGGGCACCTGCCCTGACCCGGAATCGAACCCTCACCTCCTGGATCCCAGGTCGACGCTCCACCGCTGAGCCACCCCGGCAGGGCCACCCCCCTCAGTTATGATCTCACTTCCAAGCAGGAGGGAAGGCAGGCGTGCAGAGGGAGTCCTGGGCTTGCGTTCGAGACCTGACTGAAGGTAGCTGTGACCCCGACAAGGTGCGAGCCGCGAGGTGCGCCGCGCGCTGAGGGGCTGCCGGGGCTCCTCTCCCGGCGGCCCGCTCGGCCTCGCCCGTCCCCTCGCGGCCCGGCCGGCCCCGGCCTTACCAATAGCGAACTCCACCAGCGTCTCATTCTCTTCCGACAGCGAGTCGAGGAATAAGTCCAGCACCTGGAGCTGCCGCAGGTACTGGTAGTTGCTGGGGTCGTAGGCGAAGTTGGCGAGGTTGGCGAGGACCTGCTCCTTGGCGTCTGCAGCGGAAAAGGCGCACTGAAGCCAGGTCCCGGCGACGGTCGCGGGCGGCCCCGGCCCGGCCCCCGAGCCCCACCCCGTCGCCCTCACCTCGGCTCTCCGTCTCCTGGAATTCCGTCACCAGCGCCTGCAGGTATCCCAGCCGACCGACGTGCGGGTCCACCTTCGGCTTCTGGGCCATGGTCGGGGTGGCGCAGGGTCCCCGGGGGGACAGGCCGGGAAGGCGGGCGAGAGCCTCCCCGCGCCTCGCCGGGCAAGGGCGGACCAGGGCGGGATGTCGGCTCCTTTCCGGGCTCCAGGTCCTGCAGTAATTTTGCAGCTGGAATTGCGATGGGATGTGGTATCAGGACATCGTCAGGGTTGCGCGTGAAAATCTAAACTGGGGCGGCGGGAGGCACGGAAGCGACTGCGCGTCGGAGGAGCGGGTAGCATCCCCCGGCCCTCAGCGGCTCCCGAGGATTTTCCGCTCGATTCCGGACTTCCGGCGGAAGCCGCGCTTAGCTCCGCCCCGGAGGGCGGGTCAGGGGTGGGCCTGGGCGGGGCTGAGCAGGAACCTGGGCGGGGCCTAGGCGGATAGTGGGCGGGGCCTGGGCGGGGCCTGGGCGATCGGAGGCGGGGCGATCGCGGAGCTCGGCGCGTGTGCAGTACCCCTCGCGCCCTCCCGCTCGCGCCCGCGGCGGCGGGCTGTGGGTTCCCAGAAAGACAGTTCTAGGGCCCTTAGGAGCTCAGAGGCGCCGGAGGGCTCCCGAGTGGCGGGCTGTCGAGGCAGAACCACCTCCAGATCCCCTTGCATCTGACGAGGGGCACTGGCCAGCCTCCTCGACCGAGGGATGCCCCCCTGGAGCGTGGGCGTCGGCTCCCTGCGGGCCACCCTCCATGGGTCCTTTGACACCACCTTCTGGTCGGCCCTTCCAGAAAAGCGGGGCGAGCCCGGCACCCCATGCTCGCCAGCCCCGAGCTGAGTCTTCCAGATTTCTTTCTGGTTAGAAATCTCGGGGAGCGCTGCAGCAGCACCGACGGGTGGCGAGAACCTCTGCTCGCCCCAATGTACAGTTCTGGCAGCTTTCTGGGTTGGGGAGCAGCCCTGGGTGTTGAAGCCCTCTCTTTCGTCCCAGTTCTTTCTCTGGGCTTCCCAGGAAGGTGGTGTGTGGCGGAGACCTCAGGTGCAGGGGAGAAAGCACCAGGGAGGGAGGTGCTCCTGCAGCGCTCCCGTCTGCTTGAAAATGTGAGGGTAAAGGGGGCTCGGGCTGTGAGCTTCTTGAGGGCAAGGGCCCTGTGCCTTTGGTCCTGGGCTACACTCCGTCCTGCCACAGCCTCCCTGGGAGCAGGTCCCTGGGGTCAGCCCCTGCCCTGTGCACAGCCCCTGGGGCAGGAGTTGTGACCAGAGTCTGGGTGCTTGGGTACGTGGCTGCTCCGTGACAGTGATGGCCTCAGGGCCCTCACCAGGCACTTCAGCTTATTTGGGAACCTGGTGCAACCTGAGGATGTACATCCTAGTCCAAGGTGGCCAGGGGGCTTCTCTGCCTCTGCCTGGACAGAACAGCAAAGGCTTGGGGAAAGGGTGGAAATGAGCTCAACCCTGTGCTACTCAGGAACTGCCCCAGACCCTCTCTAGAGAATTCCTAGAAAATCAGCTTAGTGTGGGTTCTGGAATCAGATAGCCCACCCATCCTCCCTCATCTGTTTCCTCCCAAGGCCTCAGGGGCCCTCCTCCTTGGGGAAAAATTCTCGGTCCTTGGTTTTGTGCTGAGGGCATTGACCAGTTCTTGCTCCTATCTGCCCAATTTCTGGCACAGAGCAGATGCTTAATAAATATTTGTTTAAGGGAGTCTGCCTAGTGATCATGGCTACTGTTGCCTGGAGCAGATGAAGTCAAAGTTCTCTACGCTGAATGTTCACTGATAATCTTTTTTTCCTTAAATGTTTTAAGGAAGTGGGCCTATTAGGGTTTGCACATTTCAAAGCCCGGTGGCTACTAGCACCAAAAGCAACCCCCAACTCCCTCCTTTCTCAACTCCATTAAGGTGGAGGAGACAGGACTTGGTAAAATGTGTCCAAGCTTTTCCCCTTCAGTTCACAAGCTGTGGATGGTGGCCAAGCACAGGACCCGGTGGGGGGCAGGAAGGCAGTGAGGCTCTTTGGGATCAGACTTTTCAAACTGGAAGAGACTTTAGCTTATCCAGGCCAACCTCCTTCTTTTTAAAAGCCCAAAGACGGTGAACAATTTGGCCAAAGTCACACAGTAAATTGTGGCAGAGTCAAACACGAACTCCGGTCTCTACTATCCCAGCCAAGCGCCCTTTGCTTCACCTCTGCACTACCTCCTTTGGCCATAAGGGGGCACTCGTGGCAGGGTCCCGGAGAAGACTTTGCAACCCCAAGGATGCTTAGGCAGCCAGGCGGATATGTGGAGGAGGCAGGCTGGAGTCAGATCATGAAAATAAAATCAATCCTCCTGATAAGGTTTTCTTGTTGGAGCCTGGTTGAGCCCGAATCAACAAACAAAGTCCTGGGTGTGAGCAGCCCCTGCTAAGCTGGAAGACCTGCTGCAGCGGGGGAGGGGGACTTACCCCAGGCCTGATTTCCTGCTTCATTAGTTCACAGGGTTTATAACCTGCTGCAGGAAACATTTTTGTGTGTAATTCAAACAAACTCCTTCTGTTCCCTTGGTTGGTACCCTGCTGGAACAAGCCTGAGCTGATGACAGCCAGCCCCCCACAGTGATGACCTCAAGGAAGGGCACCAGCAAAGTGTGTGGGGAGAGCTCTGAACTCCAGGCCACAGACTCAGGCCAAAGGGGAGCAGGGTGGACTGGCAGCCCGCCCAGCCAGCTACTCACCCCAGGGTTGACGCCTCTGACACAGCAGGGAGGAGACGAGGGCAGGAAAGGGGAGCAGAAGGGCTTCTGTTACAAAAGCAGCTCTATTTTCACAGAGGGCATTGGGCGCTGCCTAGCACTCCTTACCCTCCCTGGTCAGTCAATTGTCTGGCTTCCCTCAACCCTACCACTAATCTTCCCAGCCAAAATATCAGGTGGGGCAAAGGAGGGAGACCCTAGAGCAGGCTCTGCTGAATGTGCAGGGGGATCCTCAGACTTTACTGATTCTAGGACCCCAAGTCAGGTGCTCCCCTCCAATTGTCTGCACAGACACCAGAGAGGTGTTCCACCCGACATTTAATCTGTCCAAACCCTCCATCCACGCCAACTCCTCCGCTTGGCCGTCCACTGCTGCAGGCCACAACCAATTCTCTCACAAGGCCAGCAGCCTGTGCTGCGGGCAGCACCGAGGGCAAGGGCTGGGTCAATGGGAGGAAGGGAGGCAGGAGGGCGAGCTCTTTGGAACTGTCTGGAGGCCCGGGAAGGACAAAGAGGTCACATCAGAGGCATCCAGGCTGGACTTGATGGTCCGGTGTGTTGAGTTGTAGCAGCGGCGGTGGGCAGCCAGCTGAGCCGAGTCAGCCATGACAGACCGAGCAGGGCTCAGACCCACTGTCCTGGGCCCCAAGTACCCTGGTGCCCAAGGAAAAAAGTCAGAAGGACCCGCTCCTGGATTCTGCTCACTGGAAGGAACCCTGAGTCTTCGGAGGCCAGCCTCCAAGGTCCCAGCTCCTGGCTGAGCCCCGACGTGCTGAGCCCGGAACGCCTTTGATTCAGGCTGAAGTGGCTGGACATCCCGTTCCCAGGCTAAGGCAGTGGTCACTCACTGACCTCAGGGCTCAGATGCTGGTCACACATGTGATCCTGGGGCTCAGACGCTGGTCACATACATGACTTCGGTGTACAGCCGCTTCTCTGAAATGTGGGTGCCCTCCGTGGTGAGGGCGCGCTCCGGGGCGGCCTCCGGGGAGGCCTCCGTGACGCCTGCTTCCCCCTCGGCCTGGGCGCCCTGCCTCTCCTTCTTCTGAAGGGCACAGAAGCTGCCACCCATGAAGAGGGCGGCTGAGATGAGGAAGAAGCTTGACATGTAGAAAACGTAGCTGAAGTTGTTGTCAGTGTTGTCCAGGACAAACCCTGAAGGACAGAGAGCTAGTTAGACCGCCGCCCAGGGCTACCGGGCCCCCACGAAACTGAGCGCTCCGCGAGAGCAGGGATTTTATTTTTGTCTCTTTTGAATCCCCAGTACTAGGAATTGTGGCTGGCACCTAGTAGGCGCTCAACAAATAGTTATTAAATGAAACGGGGAGAGGAAACACTAAACCTACTCTGGCCCAGGCAGGAAGAGTCCTCGGGCCAAAGAGCACATAAGGGCATGTCTCTTACCCCGGTGGCAGGAAGCTCGGAAGACATGGCCAGGGGAGTCTGAGACAGCTGCTCAGCCACGCCCTGGGCCCCCCATACCTCCTCCCAGAGAGCTCTCTCTACTGCTGGCGTGGGGAAATCCCTTGGAACTGGGACTTCCAACTCCACACTTGGGATAAGAGTCCCCGTTATCTGACTATAATAACCGCAGCCACATGCTGTCTGCTGACTGCCCCCAGCACCGAAGGCTTCACAAACCTTCCCTTTGCTATGATGTCACACCTCTCAAGCGGGTCTCCGCTTCCATATCTGTGCATTTCCCTCCTGGCACAAATCACCATTGCGCCCCCAAATGTGTCCCTTTGCTTTGATTCCCTACCCTTCCACCAGAAGGTAAGTCTCTGCATCGGCCATGCGCACCCAGTGACGGGCACAGGTCAATTGCTAGTTATGGCAGGTGCTCCGTTCTGCATTTTGCAGATGACACTGTGGCTCAGAGAAGGTAAATGACTTGCTGAGTCCCACAGGCAGAAAGTGGGAGGACCAGGATGTCACTAACAGCAGATCTGTGCACAGTACTTACTCTGAGCCAGCTTCTCTACTAAGCTCTTACCGGTATAAGGTATGACCCTCACAACAGGCCTACCAGGTAGATTCTATTATTACCCTCACTTTGCCAATAAGAAAACAGAGACACACTTGGCTAAATCTGGTATGTGACCTCCCCTTTTCCCCTTTTTTTTTTTCCAAATTTTCACCTGAGAATATTTGTTCCATTGCTTTTCAGAGAGAGTGGGAGAGAGAGAGAAAAAAAAAAACATCGATGTGAGAGAAACATCGACTGGTTGCCTCCTGCACCTGCCGTGACCAGGACTGGGGATCGAGCCTGCAACCAAGGTACATGCCCTTGGTCAGAATTGAACCCGGGATCCTTTAGTCCGAGGGCCGACGCTCTAACCACTGAGCAACTAACTGGACAGGGCCAGGCCCCTATTTTTAACCGTTCATACCCTGAGTGCCAGCTGGGGAACAGGCTGTAGCCAGTCCCTTGGGGTGATTGGGAAAAATCACAAGTTCCAAGTCCCTACCCCTGGGATTCTGGACGGGGCCCAGATCTGTCCAGACTGATCCCTTTGCCTCACCCCGTGACCCTGCCCCCCCCAGGCCACACCCTCGACACCTGGCCAGCTCCCCCCGGGCCTCACCAGCCATCGGAGGGGAAATGAGGATGGAGATGCTCTCCAGGATGGTGCAGAGGCCCAGGGCCCTGGAGAACCGATCCATGGGGACCACGTCCATGAGGACCTGGAAGAAGAGGGCGCCCACCACGCTCATGGACACGCTGTACACCAGGCAGTAGCCCACCAGCACTCGGAAGTTGGCCGACACCGTGCACACCAGGTTGGTGAGCCCGTTGAGCAGGACCGCTAGGGTGAAGAGGTACTTGCGAGAGCTGGCGCAGTCCGGCCGGCCGGCCACCAGCCCCGCCATGGGCCGCAGGAAAATGTTGCTAAAGCCGATGATGGAGATGAGCATGGCCGCCTTGTGCTCATCCACTCCGTGCCGCATGGCGAACGGCACCAGGAAGACGTGCGGCAGCGGGAAACCGAGGATCATCCAGGTGACACCCAGAGTGAACACGCGGTAGCCCGCGTTGTGCCACAGGATGTCGAAGGCCAGGTGGCGCAGGATGGCCCAGCCACATGCTGCCAGGCAGCCAGGCGCGGGTGTCTTGGAAGGTGGAGAAGGGCCCTTTCTGGTTTTAGGGACCATGCCGGTGGCCACGGGCCTCAGGATGGCCCCGCAGACACAGCAGTGGAGAAAAACCCCGCCAAAGACGAGGAAGGTGCCCCTCCAGCCCAGTTCCTCGAGGAGGTAGCGGGCGAGCAGCGGCCACAGCGTGATGCCCAGGGAGACGCCCACCGAAGCCAGTGCGTTGGCCAGGGCCCGCCGGCGGATGAAATAGAAACCCAGGACGGTGATGGTCGACTGGAAACTGAAGCACAAGCCCAGGCCTGTGGGAAAGAGGGGAGACCAGCTCGAGGGTGTTCTGCAGCCTCCACTGCACCCACGGTGGGGATCGCAGGGCCCTGTCCCACGTCTGCTCCTTCCCTTCTAGCCCAGAGCCACCTCTAGGTCCCCAGGGATTTAAAACGAAATCAACCTGCCTCCCCCGCTCCCTAGAAGCATCCTGTCCCTCAGATCTGCCCTCTCAAGGCTGCCAGGGGCACACCTGTCCCCTTGGCACAGCACTCAGGTGATCTTTCAAAACTTAAATCAAAAAGTCTCTCCCCTGCTTAACACCTTCCAGAGACTTCCCATCACACTTAGGAAAAAAAAGCCCAAGTACTTACTATGCCCTGAAGGCTCTACACAGCCTGGTTCCTGGCCACCTCTTGGGTGCCATCTCAGGCCACTCTCCCTGTCACTCACCATGAGGCAGTCACATCACCTTTTCTCTCTTCCTCTGGACACCACGCTGCTCCCTACCTCTGGACATTTACTATTGCAGTTCCCTCTGCCTGGAACACACTTCTTCCGACTCTCCTCTCCTAACTCAGCTCAGATGCCACCTCCCCACCCATTCTGTGCCTGCCCCCGCACAGCTGAACATTCTGGAGAGAAAGCTCACAACCACCCATGACCGCTAGCCTCAGGCAGGCCCTGGGTTGCCCGGGTCCCTCATCCATTTACTCTCCCTCCTCCTGGATGACCCCAGGGCCTTCTTCCTCTCTGTACTCCATGCCTCCCCCCTCCTCACTCCCAGCCAGCAGCCTGCCTTCCGCCTGTGACAATGGATCTGTGACGATGGACCATCTGTGCTCCCGGTCAAGGCCAGCCCTTCACTCCTGCCCTGACTCTGTCCACTGGAAGGCACATCCCTCCAGCAATCTCTCTCTCCAGCACCACCCATCTTCTCATCTTTTCTAGATCATTACCCTTCACTGTTATTTCTCCCATTAAAACCCTCTCTTCACCCCATAGCCTGTTCTGGGTCCCAGCCCATTTCTCTGCTCCCCTGACACCAAAGTCTCTTGAAAGTTTTAATCTCAGCCATCTCCAATTTCCCTCCTCCTGTTGTCTGGAGAAACCGTTCCCATCAGAGTTTTACCCCCACCTCTGCTCCAGAACCGCTCTCACCAAGGTCCCCACTCAGTCTGATCCGCCCTCTTGGTTCCCCTGCTCCTGTCACTTCTCCCTGCCTAGACCACCAAACACGAGTGTCCTGGGGCTCAGTCCTCCCTCGTTCCCTTAGTGACAGCAGGGTGACACCTCATCTCAAGACTTGAATGCCAGCCATCTCATGACGTCCCAACTGCTTGCTCCAGCTCAGGCTGTTGCTGGAACTCCGGACTGGAGACATCCACACCTGTGCACCCCATCTTCCTGCAAACCTGCCCCCACCTTCCCAGGGTGGTTAGTGGCTACTTCATCTTCCCAGTGGCTCAGGGCAAAAGGCCTGGAGTCCAGCTTCTTGTCCTTGGAGCCCTGGGTCATCCTCAACTCTTCTCTCCAGGTCATGTACTCTTAACACACTGACCCACCCACATGGTGCTTTACAAATCGTGGTCAGGTAGATGTCACTCACTGGGCCACCTGGACTCCTCACATGGCCTCCCATCTCACTGCAACTGAACCCCCATCCAGCCTCCACCGCTTGTTCATGCCCCTCTACCCTGCAGGCCACTGCACTGCTCCTGGACACCTCAGGGCCTTTGCACTTGCTGTTCCCTCTTCCCCACCGAGGCTAGCGGCAGACTTCCTGTTTGCTCTCTGCCCAAACATCACCTTCTCTGCAAGGCCTTCTCTGCCCACTTGTTGCAAACAGCAGCCCCCTGCCCTGCGTATCTTTCCCATTGGGTGTTCTGGATACTCTACCATTTTACCTGGGGGTTTAATTTCTGCTCAGCACCCTCAGCCAGGACACTGATGTGAATCAGCTGTCCCGTCTTCTCACGCACTTGTCATGATCAGATATAATCCTCATTTATCTGTTCGTTGTCTCTCTCCCTCTCATGTAAACTGCCCCAGAGATCAGGAGCTTTGCCTGCCCCATTCACTGGCACCTGGCACTTTTTAGTAGGCGCCCAGGAATTCTTGAAACGTAATGACAATCACCTGTGACAAATCCTGCTGCGAGGTAGAGCTGGCTGAGGGTGCGGCAGAAGGAGCTGGCCACCATGCCCAGGCTGGCCAGCACGCCCCCCAGCATCACTGTGGCTCGGCAGCCAAAGCGTCCCACCAGGATGCTGCACAGGGGTCCTGTGGGGTGGAGGCAGGAGGGGCAGGGGTGAGAAGCCAGCCAGCAGGTGGCAGCTGCCTGAGGGGTCCCAGAGGGAGAGGGAGAGGGAGGCCGGGAGGGAATCCCAGCAGGAACTAGGCAGGAGGCTTTAAGGGCATAAGCCCTGGAGCCTGCAGCCCTGGATTCTGCTGCCCACTCTGCCAGACTGGCCAGGGGGCCCGGGCAAGGCTATCCCTCTCTCTGCCTCAGTTTCCTCCCCTACAGAAGGAGGGATCAGGCTGGGTGATGTGTGACCAGGTGTGAAGTGAGGTGCTGCAAATGTTCAGTTTGACCCAGACAAGGTTCCCTAGGGGTGCAGACCAAGGACCTTCGCTGCTCTGACCTGAGGCTGCTTCCAGCCGGCTGAAACGGGACTGGCTCATGACCTAGGCCTAGGTGAAAGCTCCTCATGGGGGGGGGGGGGGAATCTGTCTTAAATTGCGGGGGTCCTGGGCATCTAAATCATGATGAGCACCCCCTGTCCCTCCTCCTACCCCATCCTCAAGAAGACTGGCCACAGCCCTCCCTCCAGCCTCTGCACCCCCTTGCACTGGCCTCTGGAGAAAATTGGGTGGGGTACCTTCTCCCCTCCCCCATCACCTCCAGCCACAAGTTATGCACCCAGGTGTTTGGCTCCTGTTGGAGAGGGGCCTGTTTTCCTCCACCCCACCCCCACCCTGAGCAGCTTTCTCTGGACTCAAACCCAGAATAGTAGAAACAAGCCAGTCCTGGCCGGAGTGCCCTGGCCCCAAGTACATGTAATGGAGCTTCAGGGAAAGTGTGTGTGGGCACCACGCTTGTATGTGTGTTTGGGGTGGAAAGGGGATGTGTGCGTGTGAGCCAGTGCGAGTGTGGGAGCGAAAGAGGAAGTGAGCAGCCCATCCTCAGAGATAATCAAGCAGAGCAACTGTTGAGGGGGAGGCGAGGCTTTGAAGTGGATATGACCATGGCCCCATGCACCTTCCCCACCACCATACTTTGACCTGACTTAGGAAAGGTGATATTGGGGAAAGCCCTGAGTCATGGAGTTGGGGGTGGGGCTGGGATGTGAGCCAGCTTAGCTGAGATAGCTGAGGGTGCTGGGGTGGGGTGCTGGGAGGCAGGGCGTTCCTTTGGCACCGGCACTGCTGCTGCCCTGAACTCACTCTACAACCTTGGGCAGGCCTTGTACTTTGCACTAGCTTGCTTTCCTCACCTCTAAAATGTGTGGGAGCAGGGAGTGCTTAAGATCAATGGTACTTTCAATGGTAATTTCCTACGCGGAATGAGCATGGGCTAAAGGAATGTATGTTTGAGACAGAAATGACAGACGAGTCCCAAGCTGACTGAGATGTTGGAGAGCCTACTAGGGGCCAGTGAGCCTAAAGCTGGCTGGGGAGTGGGGGTTTCCACTGGATGCCCAGATCCCAGTCCCTGGCCCAGACCCCTCTCTGGCTTCGTGGAAGGAACCCTCTGAGATCCCCACGTCTGCACCAACCTTACAAGTAAAAAGGTTATGCAGTCTGGGCTAGGTCTGGCCTTTCCCATTGCCCTGAGCCCAGGCCCTGGGGTGACAGGTTCAGGGGTCATTCCAGCAAGGGTGGCACCTATCACAGTTTTACCTCCCTCCCAACTGGAGGGAAGGAGCTGTGAGAACAAGCAGGATGCTGGTGCCAGGTGGCGGGAGTGGCAGGAGGTAGGCAGGGAGATGGGTCAGCTAAGGCAAGTGCCTCCCCCACCCCCACGTGGGAAGAGCCCTGTGGTCCCATCAGACCAGCTCCAGTTCACCAGGCCTCCCTGGAGGCCACTGTCTGTGGAGTCTCCCTGGAGAACAACCAGGAGCTGGAGGCCAGCCCCTGAGCCCAAAGCTGCTATGCAGAACCCACCTGGGCAGCTCCTGACCTGCCCCCATGGCTGGGGTAAGAGTCAGGTCATCACAGTCCTGGAGGAGCCAACCAGGAAATGAGGGGGGCTGCCTTCCCTCCAGCTCCCCAGCCCTTGCAACTCCCCCTCTGCTTTCTGGCGAAAGATGGGGCTCTTGCAATGCCCCCACCTTGCTCCTGGTGACTTCAAAGAGTCCCCTTTCCCGTCCTGAAGCCCCTGATGGTCTCCAGAAGTCCAATCATTCACAGCTGCTTATATTTCCCTCGCTCTCTTGGCATTTGCCCAGCGTCATGTGATCTACCCTGTGATCCCATGTGGGAGGTGGGCAGGACGTTGGGTGTTACCCTCATATTGCAGGGGAAGAAACTAAGGTTCAGAGGGATCTCCCAGCTGGACCCCATGCAGCTACTCCTCCAGTCTGTGCTGGGAACAGCACTCCTACAGTCTGGATCCATCCTTCAGCGGCCACTGAGGACAGACTTTGCATCTTAGGCGCCTGCCTGCCTGCCTGCCTTTACCCCTCCCCACCCCAGCCCAGCCCAGCCCTGAGGGATTGCAGCCTGGGGTGCGGGCCCTCCTGAAATCAGATGAAATCTTAGGAATTCACCAGGAAAGGCAAAGCCTATGGCCTCTGAGAGAGGGACCCTGGAAGCCAGGGAGGTTGTGGCTCCTTGTCATCCCTCCCAGGGCCCCTTCTTGGGCTGCTTACCCCCTGCGTGGAGCATGGCTATCAGGATGGAGGGGAACCAGGAGGTCTCGCTGTTGCTGGCCTGGAACTCATGCTGTAGCTCAGTGAAGAAGATGCCGATGCACGTGGGGAAGCCCAGGGTGAGGCCCTGGGCCACCATGGAGGCCAAAAGGACCACCCAGGCCCAGCTGCCGTCCGCGCGCTCCAGGGCCTGGGGCATCCTCTGCTGGGAACACTGCCACAGCCTCGCTGCCACTGCTACCAGTGCCTGGGCCACCTGGGAAGGGGACAGAATGAAGTTGCCAGCCCTCCCCCAGCTCACCTGACACCTTTCCTGGGCGGCTGAAACCGTCCCTCTTGCCTCAGCACCAGGCATTAGGGGGAGCACCACCCCCTAGGAGGTGGCCAGAGGCCCACGCATTGGCCTTGGCATCTCCTTTCACCCATTTCCCAGAGCCAGCCTGGCAGGAGGGGCTGCCAGGTGAGGAATCAGTGGGACAAGGCAGGTGGCTGGAATTCTTTCTAGTCTAACATCACTTGGTAGTCAGCATGTGGGACTTCCCGGGCTGGCCCGGGCCCCACACAGTTACTACTTGTAGAATGGAGCAGGGCTCTAGGGTCCGTGAAGTCCCACTGACCCCAGGCACACACATACATTTCCATTCATAACCAGGCCTCCTGCATATGCACAGACTTGCGCAAGGCCACATCAATAGCTAATTTCTGTCGTGCTGTTGTGAAGGCCAAGTTGAACTAGCTGGTGCTGGTGCAGCCAAGGAGAGTACACAGAACAGCTTCACGGGCACCGACCTCTGAAAGTACCCTGCAGCTCCTTTTAGAGTCACGGCCAAGAGTCAAGTTCCACAGTCATGCTGAATAATGATCTATCGCCTGCAAGAGCTTCTCCGAGCAGCCCCCCCAAATACATACACACAGATACATACAGTCACACATGACACATATAGACACACATACACATACATAGGCACACACTTACACAGACACGCAGGCAAGCCCAGAGGCATACAGACAAAGGCATACAGACAGACACATGCTACACAGACACACACACTTCACCCTCTCATCTTTGGTTCAGTCCTATCTCAGTTCCCTGCCACCACCAGGTCGACTCCCCCTCATCACAGAAGCTGCCATAACCAGACCTTGAAGCCTCAAGTCCCCCCCAAAAGCAGAGCCCTCTCCCAGACCCCTCCCTCCATCCTGGCTCCCCCAGCGCCCTGAGACCTCACCTGCACTCAGGGCTCCAGGTTTGGCCTTGGCATCTCCTTGATGCCAAGGTGAAAGTGGGAGAACTTTCACCTCGGTGAAGCCAAGGGCCCCATGAGCTACTGTTCCCACAGCCTCCCTCCTTTTAGCCCCAAGTCTGGGGAAGATCCATGGAAACTCAGGAAACTCTCAGAAATATGAAACCCCCTCTTCCTGCCAAGCCCTGCAGCCCACACCTTTCCCTCAGGCCCAGCAGCTTCAAAACAGCACCTAAGCAGGACCCACCCTATAGTGACTCCTTCGAATGCTCCAGTCCCTTCTGGTACAGCCCTGCCAAGGCGAGCGGCCCATTCATCCCAGCCTCAGGGTGTGTGTGTGAGTGTGCATGTGTGTGACCTTGAGCCCTTGTGTGGGCCAGGAGCACCTCCTGCCCTCCTGGCTCCTGCCTGTGACACCGGCTGGCCCTAAAGATCCCCTCAGCCCCGATCCTCTTGGCCCAGCTCCAAGGCTCGGGCAAACCTCAGATACGGCTCCTCCAGCAAACTGGCTCTTGCCCCTTCCAGGATTTCTGTTCCCTCAGCAAACGGAAAGGCCACCAATGCCACCTGATCCTCTCTACTGTGACCTGA
The DNA here is from genome assembly GCF_964146895.1 of Miniopterus schreibersii. Classification (NCBI taxonomy): domain Eukaryota; kingdom Metazoa; phylum Chordata; class Mammalia; order Chiroptera; family Miniopteridae; genus Miniopterus; species Miniopterus schreibersii. Next base: position 3,816,520 of record NC_138116.1, read on the forward strand.
ATGGCAAGTCTCCACACCCTTCTCCACAGCTCACCCCTCCTCCCTGACACATCCCAGCCCCTCAACCTTCCAAGACCTGCCACTTTACCTTCTTCCACCCAGAAGGGCCACCAGCCTTCCTCTGCTCCCCTCACTTCCTCCAGCTCTTCCCTCCACTGCTGCCCCACCCCTGGCACTCCCGAGCTCCAGGACCCTGCGGATTTCCCTTCAGAGCAGCACACTGTCACTGACCAAGAGGTGGCAGGGAGGGAAGATCAGAGAAGAGCCGTGTGTAGGGGGCGCTCTCCCCACTCTAGTCCCTTGTTCATCTTTGTCCCTCTCCCTCCACCTCCCGTTGGAGAGGTCTCTTTTTTTTTAATCCTCAAGCGAGGATATTTTTTCCATTGCTTTTCAGAAAGAATGGAAGAGAGAGGGAGGGAGAAACATCAATGGGAGAGAGACACACCTATTGGTTGCCTCCTGCAGGCACCTCATCCAGGGATGGAGCCTGCAACCAAGGTACCTGCCCTTGGCTGGAATGAAACCTCGGGCCGATGCTCTAACCACTGAGCCGGACCGACTAGGGCGTGAGGTCTCTTTAGTGCCCTTCTCAGCAACCACTCTGTCCAGGATTCTGACCTTCACTCTGCACCCACCTTTCTTCCAGAGGCTTCCGGTGGAGCTGGCTGTTCGCAGATTCTCCTCCCTGGGGACTCCCGGGACAACCAGAGCCCAGGAAACCACTAAGTACCTTTGCCCTCTTCGCTTGCTGCCTCCTTGCTCTGGGGACCCCTGGCATCCCTCTGGGAGCTCCCCTACGAACCCAGTCTTCCAGGAGAGGAGAGGGCCATCTCCTCCCACACCCCCAGCAATTCCCAGGCCACACACATAGCTTTTATGTCCAGCTGGTCCTTCAGCCCCCTCCCCAAGCAAGCTGCCCCCCCCACAAAAACTTGGCCACAGTGGTGGTGGTTCCCCCTAAATCTTTAGCCAGAGAGATTCAGCCCTGGCAGCACCCCTAGGAAGCTATCCTGACCCTACCCTCCGCTGGGCTAGACATCCTGTTTTCTCTCCTTAATAGTGGTTTTCATACCACATTGAAGTGGTTCAATCCTTTATCTTGTCCCCCCGCCTCAACTACCCCCATTCTACACTATAAGTAAGGACTTGTCCATGCACACACACACCCCGCTTCTGGCACAGCACAAAAAATACTATTAATGTGACGCACCTGTGTTTCCCAGAAGGCAGGCAAGCCCAGGACCAAGGGTGACCTGGCTTCCTGGCAGGCAGGTCCATTCCAGAAGACTTAGCAGAGCAGAGAAGAGATGGGGCTGGGGGCTCCGGCTTTGCCTCTGCCCCGGCAGGGAAGTGGGCTTTCCTTTGTACTGGGAACCATGAGTCATGATCACTGCCTGGTGTGTGGTTGGGGCAAGGAGGGACATGGGGACAGAGACGCCTGCTCTCACTTCCTGGGACTGGAGGTGAGCCGCCTTCCACCTGGAGCTCCCCACCTCAGCCCTCAGGGACTCCCCCCACCCTCCTACCCAGAGTGAGACCATCTTCATGCCCAAGTGACAATCCCAAGATGACCTTTCTTGCCCTCCCAAACCCCAGGCCCTTTTTAGGGCTTCCCGTTGGATGCCAGGGGCCCTGCTAGACCCTCAGAATCCTTTCCCTGCCCTTCTGAGTTTGTAAGTATGGTCAGGGGGGTGAGCAGATGCTCTCACGCAGCTTGCTGGGCTGGTGTGCAGAGTGGGGGGCCTCCTCCTCTCTCTTCCTCTGCTCTGTTCGCTTCTCATGGTGAGGCGAAAAGGAGGAGCTACAAGCCCCAGAGCGGGCAAAGGATGGGCAGGCCCTGGAGACCCCCTCCCTCCACAGACCACATCCATATCAGGCAGGACCCCGGGGCCTGCAGCCCAGGGCCCAGGACACAGGACAGGCCGCATAGGGCTCCCCGCTGGGCTTGAAGAACTGAAAGAGCCAGCTTGAACTTGGGGCTGACAGGCCCTCAAACTCTTGCACCTGGCAGGGGCCCCCGGAAGGAAGGAGGCAGTTCTAGAGGTCACGAGCTGGGGCAAGTCACCCCGTCCCTTCTCTGTCCCCAAACGTGCCCCACATTTCCCACAGGGGCCGGGTGTTCACAGCCTGGAAGGGGGATGGTACAGGCAACAGAAATCCATGACCTCTCGTCACCCTGCGCCCTGTCTCTGCCGTCCGGGATCTAGTTTCCACCGCTTCCCACCCTCCGCTGGACGGATCTCCTCTGGGTGGGGCTTCGGGACGTCCAGGCGGCGCCCGCGTGCGGACTTCAGGCCAGGCCTTGGGTGGTGCCCGTTCCCTTCACTCCCCAGGCGGTGGAGGGCAAGGAGTCGCTTTGGAGAGGCACCCCCTCAGGCGTGGAGGGGGGGGTCCCCAACCACCCGCGGTTGTGGCAGCCCAGAGCCCGGGACAAAAAGGCTTTTCCGGACCCAAACCCCCGACAGGCGGGAAGGGGCCCGGGAGGCCGGGAGAGGGGCGGGTCCGCCGCGCGCAGACGGGGACCCCAGCGGGAGGACGCCTCGAGGGCGGTGGGGGGCCCGGGGAGCCCGCTTACCGGCTCGCGCGGGCCCAGCGTACCCGAAGCTGCACTCCTGCCGTGCGCGGCTCCCCGCGGCCCGGGCCTCCCGCGCGGGAGGTGGCAGGACGCCGGGCGGGCGCAGGGGGCGGTCTGGCCCGCGACCCCGGGGAGGCGGGCGCAGGGCGCCGGTGGGTGGGGCCGCCTCGGAGCCGCGGGGAGCGGGGAAGGAGGTCTGGCCGCGCGGTGGGAGGGCGCGGCGGGGCGGGGCCAGCGCCCGCACCCGCGTCCCAGCCTCGCGCCCTCCTCCGAGCGGCTTAGACAGTCCGGCAGCTGCGGCCGGACGCCGGCCGGGCGGCTCATTTGCATGTCGTTAGCATGTCATTTGCATAGACCATATACTCGCTCCCCTGCTGCTGGATTTTGCGCCCCGGGGCTGGCAGGGAGCAAGCGTGCGACGGAGAGACCGGGCTCCCAGCGGGAATGGGGTGGGAAGCCAAGGTGGACGACCCCTTCTTTGGGGGGGGGGTGGTTAGCTGCCCAGGGGTCCTTCCAATGGGAGCCTAGAGCTTTGAGAGCCACACCCAGGGGGACCCAGGCAGGCAGCTGTGGGGGAGCGGGCAAGAGGGCAAGTCTCCCTCCCTCTCCCGGGAGCCGGGCGGGAGGCGCGCCCCGCGTCCCCAGGCGCCCTGAGAGCCCCAGGCACCCCCCTTCTCCTCGGGCTCGCCGGCCCTCCACATGCAGTGTTTAGAACGTATTTCATGCCGCCCTGGCCGGTTGGCTCAGTGGTCAGGGCGTCGGGCCTGCGGACTGCAGGGTCCCAGCTCCGCTGCAGCCCAGGGGACGCGCCTCGGCGGCAGGCTCCGTCTGCGGCCCTGGTAGGGGTGCGTGCGGGAGGCGACCAATCCAGGTGCCTATGTGTCTCTCTCGCTCTCTGAAAAACAGTGGGGGGAAAAAACACACAAAAACCTCAGGTGAGGGTTAAAAAAATAAACAAAATGTATGTAATTTTCTACAAAGTTACAGTAATTAAGAGCGTAGTACTGGCATAAGGGTGGACATGTAGATCGACGGGATAGAACTGAGAAAAACCCTTAGGCTTACAGTCAGTTGAATTCCCACAATAGTGCTGAGACAGTCCTGTGTGGGAAGGAGTCTTTTCAGCAAGTGGTGCTGGGACAGCAGGATATCCGCATGAGAAAGAAGGGGCTGGACTTCTACATGGCACCATTGAGAGAGAGAATCATAGATGGAAATGTGAGAACTAAAACTATCAAACTCTTAGAAGAAAACATAGGACTAAATCTTCATAACTGGGCAACGGATTCTTAGATACGACACCACAAGCCCATGTGACAAAGGAAAACGCACACAAATTGGATGTCATCAAAGTAGAAAACTTTTGTGCACCAAAGGACACCACCGGGAAAGTGAAAAGATAACTCTCAGAATGGGAGAAAATATTCGCAAATCATACATCTGATAAGGGACTAGCACGGAGAACTCGTACAACTCAACAGTAAAAAGACAACCCCATTAAAAATGAGCAAAGGCTCTGAGTAGATATTTCTGTGAAGACGGTATACAAATGGCCAACAAGCACATGACAAGATGCTCAATGTCATTAGTCATCAGGGAGATGCAAATCAAACCCACAAGGAGATACTATTCGCCACCCACGAAGATGCCTTAACTCCTGGGTGTATCACATAGGCGATGCTTATGTCGAGAGTTGTAAGCCGTGTCCTAGACAAGTCAGTGCTGTACCTGTGGTTCATTTTTTTTTTTTTTTTTTTTTGCCAGCTGTCTCAGTGCTGGGGTTGGCTCTGGCATGGGAGGATAGTCAATTTAATTTGAAGGTCTCTGGATATAAACATTGAGAGTGTTATAGGCAGACAGACATGAGCAGACCAAGGACGATGGGGCAGGTACAGAAGGTCATCAGGGCAGACAGCCCTGGGTGCCTAGCAAGGGACAAAACTGAGAAAACAAGGACTTTGCCACCAGAGTAACCTTTCCTCCCCTAGCATGTTTTCCCTAAAGATAACATCTAGGCCTCAGTTGTATTTCGGCTCCAAGCCCAAAAAAGCAGCAAAACCAGACAAGTGATTCAGTGGCTGCCTCAGGACCAGCTGCATTGACTAATGACTCCCAGCCCTGGAACCAACTAATCAGTGGTGACAGTGACCCTGGAAGAGCACACCTGGAAAGCTGATGAATATTCTAGTGAGACACTCCCTGAGAACTTCCCTAAGATGTCCACCTGAGAGAGAGACAAACACCCTCAACACAAAGGACCCAGCGTGCTGTGCTCTCCCACAGTGGAGCAGCCCTCACCATTCCCTCCCCCCTTCCTCCCTCTGAGGGACCCCGTGAGACTTGCAACCGGGAGAGCAATGGGCAGCAGCAGCAGCTTGTCCCAGGCTAACCCCCTGAACCTGTCTCGAAGGCCCCCTTTTCTCTGACGTCTCAGGGAGCCAAAGCAGCCCAGCCTGGGCTCTCCGGTCACTTCTTCTATGCCCTTCCTTGTTTCACTGTCCTAAGTGTGTTTTTGCTGTGGCCAATAAATTCTTGCTGGCTTTGCTGCACTTTGTCTCTTGATTGGAATATTTCCTTTAAGAAGACAAGAACTGAGGTCTTGTCATCGTCTTCTCACCGGTAACAGGAGGAGGGGGTGGGATCTGTTCAGATTTATTTATGGTCCTATAGGGATGATCGCAGACCTCGGGAGGTCCTGTATGGAAGACAGAGAGGATATACTTGGGAGGTCCTTCTGCGCCGTCTTGGCATTCATCTCCCCCCGACCAGGCACAATGAGTGGCAGCACCTACCCGGGTACTCAGTACAGTCTGGATGTGGCCTTCCACCCCATCCTGGGGGCTCTGGCCGGACCCAGGGACTCCATACCTAACCCTAACCCTAACCCTAACCCTAACCCTAACCCTAACCCTAACCTATACCCAGGGACTTCCTGGAGGAGCCTACCCTCCCGAAAAAAATCGACCCCACTGTCCGCTGGGGAGCCCCACCCTAATCTTCCAGAAGCACTTGGCAAGGAACCAAAGCGTTTAAACGGGTGCCCTTGGGCTTCTGTCACTTTGTGATTTATTTTGGCAACGGTGAGTGGCCAAGGAATGTCACTCATTTTCACTTCAAGTGTGGGTGTACATGCCCACTACTAACGACAGGGACGTTTGGGGCACTGCTGCTCTGAGCATTGCAAGACATTGGGTGTCCCTAACGCCTCCCCCTGGTCCACCTGCTCAATTCCAGTAGTGTCGTCCAGACAGGTGACACCCTCAACCAGGTCGAGGTGAGTGAGGCAACTGCCTGGAGCTTAAAATTCACAGAGATGCCAACAAAACTCAGTAATCAAGAGGAAAAGTTAATTTTTAAAGAAAACTAGGTCAACAAACTATGGCCAACGGAACATTCACCTGGTTTCGTGAATAAAATTTTGCTGGGCTCGAGGCCATTGTTAGTGCAAGGGGTCTGAGGAACGTAGTGTGAGCACTAGGCCAGACCTGGCCTTTATTTATAATTTTGATATTCTGTCCATCATGGCTTTTGCATTAATTTAAAATTTGTAAAATATTGCTTGAGTCCTGAGATTTCTGGTATCTCCCCTCAAATTTTGTGCCCAAGGTGAGTGCCTCACTTGCCTCACCCTGGCTCTACTTGAAACGCACCATGTCTCCCAAGCAGCTGGTTGAGAAGCCCTGGGAGTGTATAATCAGCATGTACGAATGGTGTCCCTCCCTGTGCCATTTTACAGATTAGGAAACAGGCTGAGAGAGGTGTGTCTCTCTCTCTCTCCTCAGGCACCTGCTGGAGGGTCCTCAGCCTCACAGGAGCTTCAGGTTGGAGGGGAAGCCGAGACAGAGACAGAGGAGGAGTAGGCAGGTCCTTTGCACCCACCTGGATCCCGAGCTCCAGGAGGGAGCAAAGGGATGGCAAAGGGGGAAGGAAGGAGGTGAGCAGCCATACTTGGGCCACCAGCTGACCTGCCCTAGGAAAGGATCTGAGTGGGTCCCACACTCCAGCCTTGAAGGAGTTCCTTCAGTCCTTGGGTCAACGTTTATTAAGCACCTGCTATGTGGCAGGTACGGAGACTGAGATGAAACAGCCAGTCTGCCCCTAGTCTAATGGAAGATTCACGCATAAAAAATGTAGGTGCCAGGAGGGACGGGTGCAGAGGGTGTTATGGGAGCAGAGAGGAGGGAACCCCTGGCTTAGGGAGACTTCAAGACTGGCTTCTGGGAACAGCCTGTCTTAGCTGAGCCTTAAGCACAGAGTAGGAGAAAGTAATGAGTCAGTAACAGGAGTGTGAAAGGGGGTGAAGGAGGAAGAGAGCTCCAGGCAGAGGAAACAGCGTGAGCAAAGGCCAGTAGGTGAGAAGATTTGGGAGGCAGAATGGGGCAGGAGCTGGCAAAGCCCATGAGAGCTACTGGGGACTGCTTGTGGCAAGGAGCTGGGGGGGTGGGACTGGAACAGCAGGGCAACTGGAGATGGACCACCAGGTGCCTTCCTCACAGGAAAAGTGCAGAGTTGAGCTGATGTCTACAGTGAGACGCTCCTGGCAGCGATCAGGTACCCACTCTGTGCCAGGCAAGGCCTCTGCCAGAGGCTCCGACCATCCTTTCCCTTCCATCCTGTCCTGCGAACACCATCATTTGGGTGAGGGAAGGGTTGAGGCTCATTCCCTAGGCTCCTACCTTCTGGCCCTGCTTCCTGCTCTCCCCCAGTTGTGGGATAAGACAGATGGAAACTGTTGAGGCTGCCAGCATGCTACGGCTCCTACAGTGACCCCCCTGGGTTTGAGTGAAACTTGGGAGTAACATTGAGGAAGCAACACCTGTGGCTTTGGCTGGGTTGCCACTTGCCACCCACCTCTAGAGGGAACCAGGGAAGGAGTTCAGACCAAACGAAGCTATAGGACAGACTTATAGGATGTAATGTAAGGCAGCCAGTGAACAAGCCATTGTGCACAGTGTGACACTGATGATAAAGGCACACAGGAGTTATAACTATCTTCCAGCTGTCTACATTGTCAGCTGATCCATAGCTTGGTCTGCATGAGAAAGCTGGAAGGAAAAAGAGAGGTTATCCCTGGGAGGGTAGGATTATGGGTGGCTTTATTTTCTTGTTTTCTATATTGCGTACATTTTCTACAAGGAATGTGTTGAGAGGTGCTGTAGAATAGTGGTTAAAAAAACAGACTGCCTGGGTTTGAATCCTGGCTCCCCAAAGTATACACCTCTATGATCTTGGGGAAGTCATTTAATTTCTTGTCTTCAGTTTCTTCACCCATGCAATGGAGAGATTTAATGATACCTACTTTTTGGGTTCCCAAGGTAAGAATTGGTGAGGAATCAATGAGTTCATATTTGCCATGAACATTTCATTTGCCATGACTGGTGGCTGGCACATAGGAGGCACTAGGTTATTGTTGAAGCAAAATTACTTTTATAGAAAATGCAAAAAAACAGCCTTGGCTGGTGTGGCTCAGTCGGTTGGAGCATTTTCCTGTACACCAAAAGGTGGTGGGTTCAATTCCTGGTCAGGGCACATACCTGGGTTTCGGGTTCCATCCCTGGTCGGGGCCCCTGCAGGAGGCAACTGGTTGATGTTGCTCTCTCTCTCTAAAAAAAATAAAAAATAAATAAAAATAATAAACTTTTAGAAAAAGGAAAAATTACCCAATCTTTCTGAAAGGAATACCTCGGAACATATTTTAGTGAAATAATCCGTGGAGGCAGATTAGTTCACACAGCCTGTTTGGATTAGAATTAAACAAAATGTTCTTTGCGTGCTAAGACAGGAACAGGAAGGCATGAGAAGTGTGTGGGCGGCGCTCCAGGGACAGTCCCCTCCCTGGTCTCTCCACCGTAGGGCAAAGGGGAAGGGCAGAGTTTCTTGATGTGGATTATCTAAGAGCATTGGCTGATCTTGCACCCCAAAGCTCCCCTCTCTGTTTTCCCCTTTGAGGCACATGCTGAGTCACAAGCCAAGAGCCCTGACATTTTGGTTGGCTGGCCAGCCTCACCTGCTAGCCATCTGGCTTTTTGAAATACTAGAAATTAACTCAAAATAATTTCTATCCCTTTGAAGCCCTATGGGCCCAGGAACCCCAAACGACTACTGTTGAAGAAAGGGAATAACGCCCCTCTTGTGTTCGGATGGATGTGGTCTCACCCCGCGTGCCCGAGGGTGTCATGGTCCCAGCATCACACTCCCCCCCTTTGGAACTACACGTCCCTCAGAGCCCGAAGGTGAGGGTAGCCCTCCTCTCCTTGTCGGCTCTTGATGGGGAAGGACTGAGATCCTCGGAGCTAGCAGAGCAGGCCCCTGTCCCCTTGGGCCACACATTCACACCCTGGGCATTATTAACTCCACCCCGTGATGTGACGCAGAGGCCTACAGCCCCTTGAAGGAGGAAGAATGAAGATTTGAAGATTTGGGAGGGGAGAGGCAAAATTTAGGCATTTGGGCTTGAAAGGTTTCTCCCGAATATCGGAGAAAGGTTTGGATTTCATTCCTACCCATCACCACAGGTAGCAGCCCATGGAGAAAAGTGAAGAGGTGCTAGACTGAGACCGCAGGAGGATCAGAGAGGCCCCAGCCGAGGTTGCTCGGAGGAGCTAGGGGCTCCCTGCCCCAGCCAGACCTCTGGCCCTGCGGCCCTGCAGCCCTGCATCCGGCTCCAGCCAGCTCCTACCGAGACATGGGGGTCCCTCACTCCTCCGAGAGAACAGGCCTCTGGGGGATGGAATCCAGGCACCCCCCGCGGGGCCCTGAGGATTTTCTCCCGTGAGTTGCCTCATTTCCTCTTCAGAGTCTCCTTGCTAGAGCCCCCATTTGAGAGGCCACAGAACTAGTGGCTGGCTGAGGCTGGAAATGCAGAGGCGGCTTCCCCAGAGGGGTCGAGTCCCCAGTCCCACTCCTGCCAGGGTCACAGGGCAGTGGCCTGGCCGGGGTCCAACTTGTCTGGCTGCACACATCCCACTGTGCAGGTGGGATGGCAGAGGCCTAGCTGAGATGAATCCCCCCTTTGCCTTCAGGCCAGCTACCCTCCTGGAGCTCTGTGGGTGGGCTGGTGGGCCTGTGGCCAGGCAGGAAAGCAGCTTTCAGGGAACAGGAGGTGCGCGGTGGTTTAAGGTTCGCTCGCCCAGGATCGCCTGTTCCACAGCCCCCTGGACTATGTACTAACAGCCCTGGGACAAGCTCAGCTCTGGGCAGTAGGGTCAGCAGCCCAGCAGCCTTCCATTTGGGTCTGAGATGGGCCTGGGCTCCTCGGCTTAAACCTCTCGCCTGCAATTAAGCCAGCAGCTCAGACAGAACCACCCCCGCCCCCACCCCCAATCTGTAAGGTGCCACCTCTCAGTCTGGCCACCTGCGGGAGAGGAGCCCGGAGAGAGGCCACCTGGTGCAAGCCCCGTCCGCTCTCAGGCCACAAGGCCTCTAGGGACGGGTAGGTACCCGGTGCTGAGTGGCCAGGATCAGCCTGGAGAACCACAGCCGGGGGCCTCTGATGGGGTCTGGGGGTGTCAGGAATGCAGCCACAGGACTGTCCTCAGCCCCAGGGACAGTGCAGCCTGATGAGAGCCTGTGACTGCGGCGATGGACGGGTCTGCTTGTTTTCTGGGATCCCCAGGCCCACCGGGTGGAAGGGCAGGTCCGCCGCCCCTCCCCCTCTGCCCCTCCCCCGCCCCTCCCCCTCCGCCCCCCCCCCAGCCAGGGGACCCCGCGGGCCGCCCCTCCCCGCGCCCCGCGGGCCAGCCAGCGCTCCAGTCCAGCTTTATTTGCGGCTACACCTGCTTGAGCGTGACGGAGGCGCCGCCGCTGACCATGACGGCGGGGTAGAGCGGCTCCAGGAAGGCGGCGGGGCAGGGGAAGCGGTACAGCAGGCTGAGGCCGCCCGCCGCGCCCGCCGCGCCCACGCCGTAGAAGGACAGGCAGCGCGCGCCGCAGTCGAGCGCCACGCCGAGCGCGCGCTGGTAGCCGCCGCGCAGCACCGTCTGCGTGTTGTCGTGCCACGCGGAGAGCCGGAGCGAGTCCCACTCCACGCACCACGAGTAGGGGTTGCGGCCCAGCAGGTAGACGACGCTGCCGCGCGGGCGGCGGCCGAGCGGGGGGCTGCGGCGGTAGGTGACCCCCAGGCACACCCACGAGTCGGACACCTCGGCCTCCCAGTAGTGGCGGCCCTCGGACAGGCCGCGCGAGCACAGCACCTGCGGCCACTGCTTGAAGCCTGGGAAGGGGCCGCCGGCGGGCAGGGGCTCCAGGAGGATGCCCAGGTTCAGCACCGAGTGGGTCTCCTTGAACAGGAAGAGCTCCTCGCTGGCCGTGGCGGGGTCGAATCTCAGGTTGCAGTAACCTGGGCCCCCCGCCCCCGCAAGGATGGAAAGGAGCCAGGGTCAGGGCCCCAGGGCATTTGCGTAGAGGCTTCCAAGTGCTTCCACCCCCAGCTCCTAGGAATGGCCCCGCTACCCCTCCCTAAGTCCCCAACTCTGGGGGGGTGGGGCGTGCTGACATAGTCTGGAGGAAGGATGAGTTGGGTGCTGTCCCAAGGCCACCTTTCTAGAAAAGCTGAGAGCTGAGTCTCCCTCCGTGCTCTCACCAGACCCTTACATAACCTCCCTTTTTATTTATTCAGGACTCAAGATTGAGTGGCCCTGAGGGAGAGTCAAGGGCTCCCGGAGGAGGTCACTCAGAGGGGTTTTGCCAAAGGCAATGCAACCTTGACCCTGGAGATATTAGAGGCGCCTTTGGGATTTGGCCCCCAGCCCAGCCTGAAAGAGGAGGGGCTGTGGGAACATCAAATAGAAAGGGAGATTGAGGAAGAAATGGGCAGGGTCTGCCAAACTGGCTTGGCTAAAGCCCAGGGGAGGTCGGCAGGTACCCGGCTGAGGGGCCAGGGAAGCTGCAGAGCTGGCCCCTGGGCAGTGAGTGAGGCCTTGCCCCACCATGGGGTAGGACAGGATGGAGTCTTCTCTCTTTCCTACCAGGGCCTTGGAGTCGCAGGCCAAGTCCTTCTGAGGTCTCTAGTCCCAAGGCAAGAGAGAGCTGGCATCTCTCTGGAGCCCTGGCCTGAATGTAAGTGGAGCTGGGGAAGTCGAGGCACCAAGGGGCCCTGTTCCTTTCCTTCCCGCCCCTGGGGTTGGACCCCGGTACTGAGCACTCACACTTGAGAAGTGTTTTCCTATCCACGGCTGGGGGCAGCACCTCATAGGAGTTCATTTTAATGCCTGGAGGAGATGGAGGGGCTTTGTTGAGGACACTGTCACAGGCCAGCATCCTTCTGGAGAGAGAGGCATGGGCTTCCAGGAGGCTGTGTCACCTGGAGAAGGTGCACATGGGCAGGCAGGGCCCTCTGCAAGTTCACGGAACTCCAACCACTGCCCTGCAGGTCTGTCCCACCCCCAGAATGCAGATGAGTCTCAGTGGCCCCGGGCCGCCAGGTACTGACCCTTCAGGAGGAGCTGGTTGATGAAGCTGAGACCCATGTCCACCAGCCGGCGCCGGAGCTCCGCCAGGGTCTCAGGCAGCTGGAGGAAGCTCTGCTTCTCCTCACAGTTGGTGCCCATTAGGGGTTCTGTGCAGTCTTGCAAGTGCTTGAGCCTGGGGAACTCCTGCATGCAAGGAGGGGCAGTGATACCACCTTTCACCAGGGCCCAAGCAGATGCCAGGAGCTCCTGCTTATGCCAGGGGCTTGGTGGTGCCTAGAAGCATGGGGCAGGTGGAGAAGCTGCCCACTCTCAAACCCGGCCACCTCTCTCCCCAGCTCCTGGTGTTTGGACATCGTAGGTTAGGGCTTTGCCAAAGACCTGGCCTAGTGCATTAAACAGAGTGATTTTTAGGAAATGATGCTGGGAGGATTTCCTTTGAGTCTCTAATTGCTTAGTGAAAAACCTTGCCAAAGACTCCCTGCTGTGTGTGGTACAAGGTGATTAACAGCCCTGGAAGTCTGCTCAGGGGTGTGAGGGTGCTGAAGAAAGGAGAGCTGTGCTAGGAGTTCCAAGCACAGGGCTGGGGTGGCACCCACAGAGAAGGCTGCCACCCCCAACCTTCACATGACCCCACCAGCTACCCTGCCTGGTACCCTCCTGCAGTGGCACCAGACCAGGCTATGGCGCCAGGCCAGGGCTGAGGAAAGAAAAGGGATTTCAATCCAGGCTCTGTAGATTGTTCTGGTCTCACTCCCAGCCCTGCCAGGGGGAGTGTGCAGAAATTTAGGTTGCACCCATCTGATCCAGGGAAAGGAAGGCAGGAACATTAGGATAAGGCTGAGCACTGAGGTGGAGGGAGCCAAGGGTGTTGGTGTAAGCTCAGGACGGATGACCTGGGACAGGCCGCTCTCTCAGGCGGGGGAGTGGATAAGTGACACCACCCCAAACACTGATCACTAATTCCCAGGTCTGGGCAGGTCTGGTGCATCTGTGGGTGGAGGAGGAGTGGCGGTTGTGACAGGGCCTGGGGCAGGGTCTTGCCTGCAGGAACTGCTGGTCATTCGGGTTGGTGAGTAGGGTGCGCAGCCAGATGCTGTCCCCCTCCAGCTTCAGGAGCCGGTTGTGGCTCTGCTGGATGGAGCTGCCCAGCTTCTCCAGGGCAGCTGCCTTCTCTTTCTCCACAAAACCCAAGACCTTCACCTGCAGCTGTTTGACTTCCTGGACGATCTCTGAGAAGCAGGAGTTCACCTCATCTCGTGTTGTCTGGATTAGTTTCTGGGGGTGGGCGTGGGAGGGTGTATAGGGAGGCATCTCTGAGCCCCACCCCGGTACTCGCATTGTCGTGGCCCAGAGCCCGCCTAGGCATCCTGTCTCAGTCTGCCTGGCCTCACCCCATCCGTTCCAGGCCCTGAGAGTCCCCTCAGCCTGGTGGAGAAGCCTGGGCCTGGGGTGAGGCGGGCAACCTTACCAAGAGAAAGGCCACCTGCTCCCGGTGCTTCTGGCTTTCGGAGGTGATCATTAGCATTTGGTTCTCCACGTTGGCCTGGACCTGCCGCACCTCGACCTGGGGTGACAGGGTGGGAGGAGGAGAGGGCCCTGATTGAGAGGGGGCACGTAGGAGAAGCCCTTCTGCAAGCAGCCCCACGTTCAAGCCCAGAAGAGATGTACCTCTTACATTCTGAAGGGTTTGAGTGAGAACGAGACTAAGAAAGACCAGAGCTGTCGGGGGAGTCGGCCAAGGGCTCACCCCTCTGCGCTTGGTCTCACTCCCTGAGAGTCTCTCTCCCTATTTTTAGGAGCCAGGTTCTCTGCTCCTGACAGTAATGACCATTGGGTTTCAAGTCACAAGGGGTTATGGAGGGATCAGCAGCTTGAGAAACCTGGGAGGCAGTGGGTGGCAAAAGGGCACATCAGATATGGACTCCTGGGCTCCCTGGGGCAGCACTGCCAGGCCCAGCCCTTCTACATAGGCCTTTGGTCTCCACCTACCCAGCCGCTGGCATTTTCATGTTTTATGATATATCAGAGAACTGTGCTGTTCCAAGTGCCTGTCCAGGAACTGTTGCTGACCTGCAGCTAAACAAGTTCGTGCCAGACAGTAAATCAGCTCACTGCTTTCTTCACCGAGAGAGTCTTGCCAGGAAAAGAGCAGTGTGATGAGCTGGTTTGCGTTCCCGCAGGAGCTCCTGGCCACGGACCATTACCGGGGGCTGTGCTGGAACAGCACTGCTATGGAATATACTCGACAGTGTCTGAACATACAGGGATGTGTTTGTATTTTGATGTTTTCTTTCAGCCTTCTTTGCAAAAAAAAAAAAAAGTTGGTCATAGGATTCATACATACGATGTTGGATCCTTATTTTATTTATGCATTTTTTTGGTTAATCCTCACTCAAGGATATTTTTTCCATCGATTTTTAAAGAGAGTGGAAGGGGGGAGGGAAGGGGAAGGAGACACACCCATTGATTAGTTGCCTCCGCACCACAGGGGGATTGAACCTGCAACCCAGGTGCGAGCCCATGACCGGGTGGGAATCAAACCCGAGACCCTTTGGTGCTCGGGTGACGCTTCAACCCCTGAGAACACAGGGAGGGCTTTGCTGTTGTTGACCCGTGTTCATTTAACTTGCCTGCCCGTTTCATGTCGCGGCTTGATGCTAGGGACCATCACTTTAACAGCTGCAGAATTTGTCCCCAAGGAAATGTGGGGGGGAGGGGCTGGAGGGAGAGGGCCGCTCCCCACAAGACTCAGAACTAGGAGGCCCCTGGCTCCGACCTGCTCTGGCCCTGCCCCAGCCTCACCTCCTTGACGGCGCGCTCCTCCCGCAGGGGGATGGCCTCATGGTTCTGGTGCTCCTCCAGCAGACAGTTCCCGCACACACAGCAGCCCTCCTTGCGGCAGTACAGCCCCCGGAGCTTGCGGTGCTTCAGGCACAAGCAGCTCTTGAAATCCCACAGGGGCTCCAGGAGCTGGTGGTCCTGGAAGGCCTGGTCCTCCGAGTGGCTGCGCAGGTGCCTCTCACACAGGGAGGCCATGCACTGCAGGCACGACTTGATGGACTTGAGCTTCTGGGGGGCACAGAAGTCGCAGGGCACATCCCTGGGCCCAGTCAGGTTGCATGAGGACTCTGAGGTCTGGCTCTTGGCCTGGGTGAAGCAGGTCACCATCTCCCCCAGGGTGACATTTTTGCAGAGGCGGGGCCTGGAGGGGAAGCTCTCTCGGCACTGGGGGCAGGAGAATGTCTCGCCGGTGGCCGCCTGGTGGTCCCAGAAACCTTGGAGGCAGGTCATGCAGAAGTTGTGGCCACAGGCGGTGGTGACGGGACTGTGGAACACCTCCAGGCAAATGGGACAGAGGACTTGGTCCTCAAACTTGCAGGGACTGCTGTTGCTGCTCGTCAGGAGCTGGCCTTGCGGAGATCCGGAGGGCTGGGCAGGAGGCTGCGGGGCTGGGGCGTGGTCCTGGACTGGCTCTGGGAAGACAGAGCAAAGCCATGCAGAAGCCTAGGCAGGAGCTAGGGGCCTTTGAGGGTACAACACTTCTCTTAGGAGGCCCAGGGACCGTGTCATCGGCCAACCCATACGGGGGGCATGAGTCGGGGATTGTGTTCTTGTCCCAGCCCTAATTCCTGGAACAAATCCTGGGCGAGAGAGTGGATGGCAGAGAGCAGTCACATGAGAAGGGAGAGGAACCACTTCCTTGGCCCATCGAGAGAAAGGTGGGACGCGCGGATACTTACCTGAAACTCTCTGCATGTTGGAGCCAGAACTTGGCTGCCCTGTGTGGGAGGGAAAAGGACCCTTGGGCACTCAGGAGCAGGGCCCTGCCCCCGGTCCCACTTCACTAGCTGCCGGGAGGGCTCCCAACGGCCCCGTGGGCCCCCCTCTGTGGGTCTGATGACCACCTTCTCACCTGTCTCTGGCTGTGTTTTGCGGTCTCCCTATCAAGTCGGCCCCCCTCTGGAAGACTGCCTGCAATTTTGCTTCCTGACGTCACAATTCAAGTGCCACCAGCCCCAGTACCCTGCTTGTGATGTCAGCAGGGGAAAGGGTGTGATGTGCACCACTGGCCTTGCTGCGGTGCTGATGTGTTCTGCCTGCCCACGGGCCACTCTTCACTCCAGAGCCTTCACCCCAGGAGGCAGAGTCACCACTGCACCTGGGGCCACTTGCAGTGGACTGAAGGGACTCGTATTACCAACCAGAGGGGGAAAATGGCAACTCAGTGGCAGTAGGATCTTGGGCAGTTTGTTCAGTCTCTCTGGGCCATGGATCTTCTCTTGTGAATCAATAGGGTTGTGGGAGGAGATGGTATTTCAAGGCCCCCTCTTGGTCTAAAGTTGAATGATCCAAACATCAGATTTGTGATCCTAAAGACTGTTGCTTCCTGCTCTGGTTCTGACCCTCAGGAGGAGAAAAGGAAAGAGGAAAACTGAAGAGAGAGTCATTACTCTAAGAGCTTTTTGGCAGTCTTTCTGCTTCCCAGTCTTACCCACTCAACGGGACAAATGCCCTGATAAGTTTGCCATATATCACTCCCTTGCTTCAAAAAGTTATGAAACTTAGATTTTTATTTTATTTTTAAAAAATATGTTTATTGGCCCAGCCGGGCATGGCTCAGTGGTTGAGCATCGACCTAGAACCCAGGAGATCGGAGATCAGGGTTTGATTCCCGGTCAGGGCACATGCCTGGGTTTCGGGCTCAGTTCCCAGTCGGGGACCTGCAGGGGGCAGCCGATCAATGACTCTCTCATTGTTGATATTTCTCTCTCTCTCTCCCTCTCCCTTTCCCTCGCTGAAATCAATAAAAGATATATATTTAAAAAATATATATGTATATGTTTATTGATTTCAGAGAGAGGAAAGGAGAGGGAGGGAGAGATAGAAACATCAATGATGAGAGAGTCATTGATCGGCTGCCTCCAGCATGCCCCTACTGGGGATCGAGCCCGCAGCCCAGGCATGTATCCTGATCGGGAATCGAACCGAGATCTCCTGGATCCTAGGGCGATGCTCGACCGCTGAGCCACGCCGGCCGGGTGAAACTTAGATTTTTGAGCTGCCAGATTTAGCTAGGGGCAAATAAACATGGAGATAATAGCCTCAAAAGAAAGCTCATAAGGGCAAAAGCTATAATTAGTTAAAATGAATTAAATTTCTACCATATAATCACATGGAAAACAACAATTTCAATGAAAATATTTTTAAGTAAAAATGAAAATAGGAAACTTGGGAATGATTTAATCTCACTGTATAGAAAAGCAATCAAGGAATTAAACTGGCTTAATGGAGTAACAATTCACTCCAGTGGCGAGCTTTACTGATAAAAATGTGTGGTATGATTCTTATTAAAAATGTAGCTCTCGGCTGCCACCTGGGCTTTATGACTGAGCAGACTCAGCAACACTCAGATGACCTGGTCCGAACGCTGGTGCTGCACGGATCTGCCAGCGAGCCCTCACTGGAGAGTCAGCACGCAGAGTTCCAGGGTTTGGGGACAGGTCCACGCCTTCTTTTGCAGATTAACTCTTCTCTTTTTGAGATACAGCTTCTGTTACCTAACTACAGGCCATCCAGTGACCATATAGCCTGAGCTGCCCACCACAAACCTGGTGGTGTCCAACCCACCAAGCCAATTTGAGGAGTAATAGATGTGACTCTCAGAACCCAGAACAATGACTGTTGCACTGTGCTGCTTCCTGTTGGGGAGAGGAAAAGATCTTTATTTTTATTTATCTATTTATTTTTTTCTCCTCACCCGAGGATATATGTTTATTGATTTTAGAGAGAGGGACAGGAAGAGAAAAAGAGGAAGAGAGAGAGAAACATTGATGTGAGAGCAGCATTGATTGGTTGCCTCCCATTCATGCTCTGATCGGGAATTGAACCCGCAACCTTGTGGTACACGGGGTGAGGCTCTAACTGAGCCACCACAGCAGTGCAGCTCGTCTGGGCAGCAGTAGCTGGTTCCACAGTTTCTTTCAGTTTTTCTCTTCTCCTAGACCCAGCCTTACTGAGCCCAAGATGGCATCTCCTCCTGCACAGGGCCCCTCCCCTGAGCCTCATTTTAATAATCCTAACCTCTTCCCTGCACTTCTGGTCCTGGGAGCAACTGCGTCTTGCAGTTAGTACACGTGTGACACCTGTGTCACCAGGCCCTTTCCTTTCTCCACAGCCTGTTAACTGCTGTGGCCTCCGTGTCCTGTTGTGGGCCCTGGCTGATGTCACCTTGTACCTTGTGCTGGATCATTACGTACAGTCGTCTTCCTACAGGGGGGACTACCTAAGGCCTTCTGAGGGTTCCACACCCAGCCTGGTGCCTTGAGTGGTCCCTCACTTGGTTACTGGATTTTCCTCCCATTTCTCACTCACCCTCTACCTTGCAGAGAAAATGGGCAACCTACTCACCCGTTCTCCCAGGAAGGCTTTCTCCCTTAAAAACCACCTCGCCTAGCCGAGCGTGGCTCAGCAGTTGAGCATTGACCTAGGATCCAGGAGATCGAGGTTCGATTCCCGGTCGGGGCACATGCCCGGGTGGTGGGCTCGAACCCCAGTTGGGGGTGTGCAGGAGGCAGCCGATCAATGACAACTTTCTCATCATTGATGTTTCTCTCTCTCTCTCTGTCCCCTCCTCTCTCTGAAATCAATAAAGATATATTGAAACAAAACAAAACAAAAAAACCACCTCATACCCCTCCCTCTGCCTTTCCAGCTCCCTGGTGGGTCGCCCATCTGTCCCCACCTTCTGTTCCTCAGCACTCTTGGGTCCTTTCAGATTCAGTGAAATGAATGTGGGGGGAAGGAGGCAGGAGCCCCAGGACTTCGGGAAGCACTGCTAGAAAAGGTGAAGTTCCTCCCAGAGAGTGCTCTGAGGAACATGAAGGGCAACGGCGACCGGGGAAACAAGGAGCTCGCAGTGTTGGAAAACATACTGAAGGCCTCAAGACTCAGAAGTTTATTTCATGTCTTTATTGACCAAAAAAAAGGTCACAACAGTTCAGACTCTTCAGACACACAGTCACAAAGGGCACCCACAAATGACAGGCATGGTCCCTAACATCTGGATCGAAGGCCACGCTGCAGGGTGTGGGTGTCCTCTTGGCCCTACCACTTCAGCAGCTCTGTCCCTTCCTCCCGACACCCCTAAGATCAGTTAAAACTGCAGGAACAAAGTCACTCTAGAGGGAGTGTCTCCACCTCACTGCCAAGGGGAAGCGCAGGTTCTGAGGATAAGACAGAGCATACTACTGTGCTGTCACTCAGGAGGTGCCAGGCGGCTCCCTGGGCCTGGCCTGCATGGCCTGTGGCCTCGGACCTGGGCAGAGAATGAAGCAGGAAGACACTCCCCACTTGGCAGCACTGGGAAGCTGGAGAGGATGGGTCACTGGTCACGTGACACCCCCACGCCAACGGCCACACGTCTCTCTGAAGTTATCAGGCAGGCTCTGCAGGGCACTGGGGGAGGAGACCTTTTAAGGAAAACACCCACTTGGTCCATAAAGGGTTTGGGTAAAATGCTTTTCCTGAAACCTTGCGAAACAAACCATCCTGACATTCCTGGAGCATTGGAATCATTTAAATTGTCGCTGGGTTGCCAGGAGGAGGGAAACCTGGTGAAAGCCAGTCCTCTAGGAGATAAGAAATGTCACTTATGTCTGTGCTCAGAGCGCTTAGCAAGGGGTTCAGCAGCCTTTTTACAGGGCCCACTGTGGAATCCTGAAAGGAGAAATAAAGGTACAATGCGTTCCTGCGGGGCTTGCCCAGGCCCGCCCTCCAGCCCTCACTCCTTCTCGCCAGCTTGGGAGGAGGCAGATTATCAGGCACCCCCCAGGGAAGCACGGCTGCTGGGGCTCCTGCTCCTTTCGGTCTGACATCATTTATTCCTACTGGCAAACGACACCTCTTCCAGTCCTCTGTCCTCTGGTCAGAGCAGCTTTCTCTGACACACTCAAATCTTTTTTTTTTTCCTGAAAGATGACAGGATGGGTGCCCACGACCTTTATAAGTCCTAGGCAGGTGCCAGACTTGAGGTGCCAACATGTATGCTCAGGCTGGTGTGCAGAACCCCCCTACTTCTACCCTACTTTACACACAGAGAAATAAGGTCAAAGTGAGAATCCTGGGCATGTGCAGGTCACAAGCTCAAAAGACATTTGGCACAGTCTACAGTCATTTCCAAAATTACAACCCCAGACCCACCTAGCAAGCAGCTGAACTGTGGAGCAGACAACCTCAGCTTTGAAGGAACCAGGAGCGACCGGCTCAAGGTGGCTTTTACAGATGGAGCTTTCCCGAGGCACCTTCCCCTTCTCTGGACCATCTGCACTATGAGAGTCAAGGGGGAAAACAAGGATTCTCAGGCCCCCGTGTGTTCAACAACTGCTCTCCAAGGTTCAAAAGCTCAGAGAGGGTCCAGGTACAAGCTCTGCGGTCACAGCTCTGCTCACCCAGGTCAAACAAGCGTTTGATCCTTAAGGACATGGCACTCCATAGAAAGAAGGGACAGTGAAGTTGGGTCAGGGATGTGGGGAGTCCTCAGACTGCCCAGCAAACACATACACACTAGTGGGAAGGTGTGAGTCACTGACATGGCTGCGGGGCAGGACTGCCAAAGTCAGAAACCAAGGGACGCAAACAAATAGCACAAGTTCAGCCAAGGCATTTCCAAGAGACAATCACAGAAACAACACTTTGGACACAACAACATAACACATTTGGCAACTCTCAAATAAACAGCCATCCCCACGCTAAGCCACCAGAGGGTCCAAAGTCCCTTTATTCCAGTTTAAAAAGTCAGGAAAGGAAGGAGGACCAATGGAGGGGAAGAAGTCTGCAGAAGCAGTTATACCAACTACCTACAGCTCCCGCGTGTCTGTCTAACCCAGTGCAGAGTGCTGCCTGCCTCAAACCTCTTCCGGGGAAGAAAGCAAGCCACCTAGAGGGTCCAGGATGCTGGAGAAAAATGGGGCAAAGCCGTGTGGCAGCAGCTGAATGCCCCAACCCCGGGCAGCAATCCCCAACTTCCTACCATAAGCAAGGAAGCCCCACCCTCCCTTTCCTCAAAGAGGCTTAGTTCATAGGAATGGGGGGTACTCTGGCAACTCTGTCCTTTAGCAAAACCCTCGATTCAGTTCGGGGAAAGGGAGCTAGAATCCTGTGCGTCTGCTACATTAGTAGGGGTGCACAGAAGGAAGGGGAAGGGAGTGTTACAGAACAGCTAGCCGCCATTGTCCACCATGGCACTCAGGGCGCGGCACGGCTCAGGGACAACCCTCTTCCATCTGCTCCGGCTTCCCTGCACAGGCATGGACCAGGAGCAGGCCTTCCTCTCCCCTCTCCTGTCCCCAGAAGGGTTCCAGCTGGGAACCCAGCCCAGATGCAGTTGTAAAGATTTGTTATAACACTGGCTAAGAACACAAAAGCAGGTTTCCGAAAAGGTATTCTGCAGCTGGAAGTTGCATCTGTCTTCAGGTTCCTGTGGGTGGGGTGGGGGTTCCTTTGGTTTGACCAGAACACTCTCCACGGGGGGCCAGGCTCAGCCTTGCTTTGCAGTAGCTTGGTTACTGTACAGGAGCAAGATTTAACTTCACAGATGTGCTCTGCCGGGCTGCTCTCTTGATGTTTAGGATTCTGGAGTCTACATCCGAGATCCTCTCTCCTGAAGAATCTGCAAGAGGAAGATGGGGGAGGGGCTGAGGCTTGGACTCTGGGTGCAGACTGCTTTTAGGCCCAGTTGCTGAGCTGCCAAGCAGACCGCTGAGGGAAACCAGGGAGACCCACAGTTGCCACCAACCACAGTAATAATTCCTGTTACCCAGGACGCAAGGCAGGATGGGAGCCCCACCCCACCTAAAGCGCTCTGGTTGTAAGACTCCACCTGAACATGGCCGGGCCAGCTGTGTTGTGGGCCTACTTCTCCGGTGCTCAAGGAAATGGCTCAGGCACAACGCATGCTGGCGACTTAAGTGTGTGAGTGTGTCTGAGGGGGGCCCACAGGAGAAAAAGATAACAGTGGACAACAGTTTTCCAGTTAACATAAGAAGTCACAAAGGTAACCAAATACCTTTTCTCTTGAGGCAGCAGGAAAAAAAAGAAGTTTCCAATAATAGAGGCAAAATACTTTCCGATTCTGAGTTTCTGAATTCTGACCCTGGAGTAATGAGTGGCAATGAGCTATTCTGTATCACTGGTTTGACAGAGGCTGGGAAGGGTCTGCCCTATTTCGGATCATGTTTCCTAACTAAAACCGCTCTTTCTTGATTTAAGTTACAAGAGTCAAAAGACCCAGAGGAAGGGGAACCACAAAGCTGGCTTGAGAAGGGACAGGAAGAAAGCAGGCAAAGTCCACGGAGGGGCTGGGAGCGAACTGTCAGAGATGAGGTCATGGTGAAGCACCTTCTTACCTTTGCCTTTTCGCTCGGCTCTATGACAATGCCATTGGTGGAATTATTCAGTTCTCTGGAGACGACACAGAGGAATTCCGCCTGGTCCTCATTCCCATAGTTATAGGAAGACCCGATGCTGATCAGCTGATAAGACAAGGACATGGTGAACACAGGGGCCGTAAAGCGCTAAGTGCCACATACATGAACCCTTTCGGGGAAATCGGTAACCGCGCTCCTTGGAGGATGGACAGCCCTGGGACTGCCCAGGTCTCGGCTACTCATCAGGGCACCATCAGCAGGGCTTCGCCAGAGGAAACAGTAGGAGTTCTGCCACTGTCCCCCTCACTCGAGCAGCAGAAGCATCCCCAAGGCAGCAGCTAGGATTAACATGATCACGCTCCTTCTAGCAAACGTGAAGGTGAAATAGTGTTTCTGTGAATAAAAATGGACACTGGCTTCAGCCAAAACACCTACACAAGGCTGGCTCATCTGTAAGAAGTGCCAGACAGGAGCCTGGCACCCAGAAGGCTCTGGAGAGCACCAGGCAAATCACTGGAGAGCTACCATAAGCCACACGCACTGGCTGTTTTCACCTTTTTGGAGAACTGAATTCAGGCTTTAACTCTAAGCAGCAAATATACATGCAGGAGGCAGCTGAGCCCAAGGGCGAGGTCCTCCTGGCGAGCCCGCAGGGCTGCAAGTCAGGGGACCATGACCATGTGGCTGGTCTGCAGACGCCTCTGCCCCTTTGTGCCTTGACTTCCTCATCCATATAATGGAGTCACTGGGAGCATCTACAGAGCATTAATAAGATGAGAAAAATAAGATAAAAAGTATTCATTGGTTTCACAAAGAACACTTTAAAAAGGCTTTTATAATACCCTTTGCAGAACTGATTCTACAGAGGGAGGTAAGTGGGAGAAACAAGCCAGTATTGGTTCTGAAGACAGAGACACAAAAAGGAACTTCTGGGAAGGTAAGTTTATGGTGACAATTCAACTGACCTCTTAAACTCTATGTAAAAACAGGCGTGATCCATATAAAATTATAACATATTCATTTTGTCCATGCTCAGGGCCCTGGGTTTTGAAGACAATAGATGAACAGAACAAGTCTGCCACCTAATGGAAAAGAGCAGTAAAATCCTGCCCCTTTGGCTTTGTTTTGATCCCTTGGCCATAAGCTCAAAGCTAAAAGAACAGCAATCTGCAGTCTGATAACATGTTTGATTCCTAGGCTATGACCCCCGCTCACCAAGCTTTCTCTGCGGATTATGCATATATTCAGGATCATAAGGTTCTCACCCTGGGGCAAGGAAAGGAAGAGTTATTGATGAATCCTGGTCTCTTTAGGTAATTATTCTAGAATGTATCAACAAGCATTTCTGGAAAACCCCTCTGGGAGAGGGGCAAAAACAGAGAGAGCCCTGGCTGGTGTGGCTCAGTTAGTTGGGCATCACCCTGTGCACCGAAGGCTTGCGAGCTTGATCCCTGGTGGGGGCGTGTGGGAGGCAGTGATCGATGTTGTGCTCTCACATCGATGTTTCTCTCTTCTCCCTTCCTCTCTCAAAATCAGTAAATTAAAAAACCCAGAGAGAGAGAGTCACTTCAAGCCTAAACAAGGTGGCCAGCTCCCTTGGGCACAATCAAGTTCAAACTTTGGCTATGAAGCTGGGAGACAAGATACTATTTTCAGTTCTCCCGACTGACCACATACTACTGAGCAAATACTCCACACTGAGGGGCTCTCTTTTCCTATGCTTTTGAACAGGATGACTTGGAGTCCTACTGAACTCCTGGGGGTTATTAACTTGGCTATGGAGGGCAATGTTTGAAGAGTGTGGACTTCCAGGCTGAGACACTGGGGTTGTACTGCTTAAGAAACATACCTGTTCAAATTTCCAGCCATCAGACATAGTAGAGACCATCTGTGTCAGCTCCTCTTCTTGGCACTGCAGGACTCGGTATACGTGCTTCACGGGGCCCTGCAACAACCATGAACAGACTTTGAATTTGTAGCCAGTGCAGTTAGCCTGGGAACTCAGGACTCAGGACTGATGCCTGGAGTGAGGGCAGTTTTGTGACACTGAGCCTGGAAACACTGAGCCTGGAAACTCCATAGCCAGGTAGTTTGTCAGAATAGAACTGAAATCTTGGGACACCCAGGTATTGTCAGAAATCCAGAGAGAAGTCATTTGTTAACCAGACTCAACTCTCTAAAATGTAAGTTAGAACCGGAAGCCCAAAGGCTAAGTGGCTGCCCCAAAGCTGCAGCACTGAGGCCCCTACACTTAACCACAGAATTCACACTTACAACTTGGGGGGAGGGGGTTAGAAGCCAGAGTCCGGGAGGCAAGGGTTGCTGCAGGGAGATGTGCTCAGATGAAAGTTCTTGTTCACAGGATAGTTACAGCCACACAGGAACACTCTGTTAAGCAGCCTGGGAAGCAGCCTGGGACCATGTGGGGTTGGGTCCAACAGCTGCATACCCAGTGCCCATCCTGGAGGGCACAGGGCATTTGATGGAGCACAAATAGCAACTGAGGTTCATAACACCAATGCTCAGTCATGGAGAGGGATGAGTTATGTTCAATCACAATATTAAGAAAATATGCACCGTTCCCTTAAGAATCATGAACACTTACTTAGTACTTTTTCAATAGAATGAGTGGGCTTCCCGTTAGCTGGAAAATGTAATATGAGGTGGCAAAAAGCTTGGCGACACTAGATCCTATTTCATTGGTAATTTGCAAACCAACTAGATATTCATCTTTGAATATTAAAGGAGCCCATTAGCCCTTGGCCAGATGAAAGAACTAAATGGATAAGCCCTCTTTCCATCTTTGCAAACTGCTGGAGATAAAGTGACAAGAGGGTTCATTTTTTATCACAGGTGTCAGTTATTCAACCAGATAATCCATTCAGAGCCAGAGAACTTTGATATGTGAAGTCTAACACAGAAGGAGCAAGGAACCGTATTTTAAGGTGGAAAAGAAACGAACTGCCCTCTTCTTAATCACAGGAAAATTCTACACTGCAATAGAACTAGACCTCGAGAAAGCTTCCACCACCCAAATCTGATGGGGTAGGAGGCACGGCATGCTACAGGACAGATGGTCCCACTGAAGTCTGACCCTTCTCTGTTACTGTAGTTGTACCTAAAATAGAGCTTAAATACATGAAAGGGAGTGTCAGTTTTTCCTGCTAGACTTCAAGCTTCTTGAGAGCACTGAACTTCTCCTGGTCATAGAAACCCAAGGGCCGAATAAAAGCTACTGTGGCCACTTAAGACACATGATGGGTGGGTGATGTGACATGAAATAAGCCAAATATGCTCTACTGTCTTCCCTTTTCAAACTAGGTGACAAACTGCATTTCATTTCTGTTACTATATCTGAGTTAATATCAAAATCTAGACTTCCTAATAAAATGAGAAGCTTGATACTATTTTCTCAGAAGCACAATTCATAAGCAGTTTCTGGTCTACACCATGAGACTGGTTTCAAGTGGCTGGCAGGAGCCAGACGTGACATGGTCACATATTAAAGGCTAGTGTTAATAAAGAGCAGCCGACAGGCGCAAGCAAGACCTCGCCTGGGCTTTACGTGGAGGGAGACAGATGCTCTATCTAGCAGGTTGGGACCTCCCACTGCCATATGGTGAATAGCCACACCCTCCCCATTCTTCCAAAGGGACGGGAGGTTGTTTTGTTTTCTCTGTTACTTCTCTGTTTTTTTGTTCTGAACAAGTCTGGTGGAGTATACGCTGTCTGCCTGACAGATGGAGAGTCTTCCACACAGATCTCAGGCTCCGAGGGCAAATCACCCTTTCCTAATCACACCCAGACACACGGACAGAGGACCACTCGAGATAGTTTCCCCTGAAGAGGCCAAAACCCATTACTTGTGAAGTTCTGTTCTCATTGTCCCGTATCCTTTCCTTAACCAGCCGCACAAGAGATGCGATGTTGTAAAACTCTGCCTCTTCCAGCACACCTAGAACAAGGACCAAGCTGTAGTTAGAGATGCGTGTGAATCCCCCAGAGGACAGCAAGAAACGCTGGAGTTTACATGCTTGCTAAGGACTGCGTTTTTCAAATGCAAGTCTAGTCTCTCTCCCTCAGCCTGGGACGTTTCTTTGCTGTTTAGGGTGCACCCATTACCTTTTCCCCAGTGGAAGGGAGTCAAGCAGAAGGGTCTACCCCGTTCACTCCGTTTCACCCTTAGTTTCCCACCTGGTACCTTCCCTGACTCTCTCCGTAGCTACCCATTAGCTGCAGGATACCTTGACCATATGTCACTTACTTCCTGGAACTAGTCACATTGGACAACTCCTGAGCTTGCAATTTTTATCTGAGCTTGCAGCAGTTTGTCCTAAAAATGACCAGGGGCGGGTGGTGTGTATAAATATACGTGGCCCAAATTTAATAGAATGCTTATTATTTGAACAATATAAAAGGCAATCATGGAAAGACTCCCATGCTACATAAAATCAAAGGCCTCAGACAGGACACCTACATGGGATGTGTGATCCTGCACCAGGAAAAAAAATGAACTATAAAAGCCATTATTGGAATAGTTGACATAATCGGAAAATAAGCTACAGATAAAAGTATTTATCAATATTAAACTTCCTCAAGTTGATAACTATACTGTGGTTATGTAAGAGCATATAATTGTCCTTGGGAACTATACATTGAAGTATTAAGGGGTGAAATCTGGAATCTATTCTCAAATAGCTCAGAAATAAACCTGTGGGAGGGGTGGAGGGAGGAGAGGCAGGAGGAAGAGAATGAGGAGAGAATGAATGAACATGACAAAAAAATGTTAAAAATTGGTGAATCTGGGTGAAGGGAGTTCTTTGTACTATTCTTGCCCTTTTCTCTAAGTCTGAAATTATTTCAAAATAAAAGTTTTGAAAAGGCATTAGAAAAGATGCTTGAGATTCCTCTTTTCAAGAAACAAGACTACCCATGAGTTGGCAATTGTTGAAGCTGGATGGTGGGTGCATGGAATGTACTGTACTATGCCCGTTACTTCTGTATACATTTGAAATGTTTTGTTTGTTTGTTTTAAAGAGGACATTTTAAAAAAGAGAGAGCAAGTCTTCTTTTTATTGGTTGAAACAGAGGTGTTTTGCAGCCACTTAATTAACTAGCAGCCATTACAGCTTTCTTACTCAGAGCTAACACTCCCTGATTACGTGCCCTGGATTTAGAGAAGGCCCCAATCTCCAGCTGAATGTCTTCGATGAGACCAAGCCAAACAAACCTTTTAGAAAGATATATAGACCCACTTACAGTCCAAATGCCCTAAAAACCAAAAAGATGAGGCCACTGATGATGCACCAAATGGACTGGAGAATGAATTAGGTCAGTTGCAAAAATTGACAAGGAGGCATGAGACCAGTCTTAAAAGAAATGAGGCCAAGCCTTTATTATTTCTTTACAGCTGCAAGTTCAAACTAAAATCGAAAATATAAATAACTAAATATCAGAAATGTGTTCTTCAGGCTATGGACAGTCACTGTTAGCACATAAGCAAATGTAAAGAGGAATCCTGACAATTCTGCAGGTTTGGAAGAACTCCCAAAGCTATCGGCAAAGCTGAGCTATCTCTTTTCCTTCTACTAAGAAGGACGAATAGAGCCGGGAGAGGATCCCTTAAACAAGACTCCTCAGACGCCACTAGGTAACTGGAGTCTCCCTGCTTACTTTCACAGACCTTTACTAAACCTGCACATGAGCTCGATGAAAGTCTCAAAATAAAACTCAAAGCTGTGAAGCAGAGTCAGCCTGAATTTTGAAAATGCCTGGTTCATTGTTCTTACCTTCTTCTGCCAACTCCTTCGTAATGATGAGTTTCCCATGCCGGAGGTAGTTTAGGATAGGGCCGAAGTAGGTGGGGTCCCTGTCAATCAGATAGGCCCCTGTCTCGTCCTGCCAACCAAACACAAGTGTATCACTGTGGAGCTTTCAAACCAAGTCAGGACAGGGTTTCAACCTGTCACAATTCATTAGTGAGAGGGCAAGTTTTAGCAGACGTTTGCTTATCACAAACTACTGGCAAGAAAGCTAGTTTTGTTTTCATACTTTAAGATCATTTAAGGTGGGGTGTTTGAGATGTACAGTCATATCATGTAAGTGTTTACTTGAACTTCTAAAATATTTACGTGGTCACAATTTTTCTGTGGGCTCTTTGTTATAAAGGGGGGGAGGGGAACCATAGTTGCGGTTAAATCTTTGCTTGTGATGGACATTCTGAATTCTCCACTGCCCCCAAATCACATTCCTAATTCTAAGAAAACCTGTTTAGTTGGCAATGCTCCTGAGCTCAATCAAGGCCAACATCAGTGAAAGTCTGCACTGCCAGCTGTACCTCACACACCCCAGCTCTGTGTCCAGAGGAAGCTTGGCACTGCCAGGACTTGGCTCTGAGCAGTTTTAATCCTACTCATCTTTACAATAAAATAAACAAGAATAAACTGGCTTCTACTGCAATAAGGAAGACTTAGGGTAGATAAAAACAATTCCTTTATAAGCAAGGGTTTTGGCATCTCTATACTTTAAAATTAGGGCATTGCCGGTTTCCATCAACGTGAGATTCATTAGAGGAGAGGTAAGAGATGAAAAATCAATCAATGTTTACCCAACCCCAAGTCAGTCTCAAGGTAACAGGCTGAATGCTACATGGGATATAAGATAGTGTAGGCAATGGTCAATTCCTATATGTTGGGAGCTAAAAGATGAACGTCTAAAGTTAAAAAAAATTCAAACACCAGTTCAAACTGGAAATGGGTTAAGTATCTTGGGACCTCTCAACCCTTTGGTTAGCAGCCATGCATCTTGCCCAACAGCATTCCTGTTTTCATTTTCCCTGGGTCTTAGGTTTGCACTGGAAATGGTAACCGCTTTCCAAGGAATGGATCAGATCTCAAATACGGACCTAAAACAGTGACTGTTACCAGCTTCCAGCTCAGGGACCACGACCGCAGGAAAGAAGTGTGATATGAGAAGCACTTCCTGCAGCTGTGGAAGCCATCCTCTAACCCAGGCTTTCACCCAACTTGGCAGAGGGTCCGAGAGGAGGTCTGAGAAAGCTACAAAGACGCCTCGGCTCACCCTGACCCAGTTCTGGGTGTATCTGGCACAGGCAGTGAGGGACAGACGAGAAGCCAGGGAAAAACTCATGCCGATCTGAGGGACCGGGAGGCGTAGAGAGGAATACGGAGAAGGGGTGTGGAGTGGGTTCTCGCGGGTGCCGGTGGGCAGTGCGGAGAACGAGTCTCTGAGACCCGAACGAAGGGCGGGGTCGGAGGGAAACCCTGGGTGCGCCTGAGGATGGGCGAGAATAGCTGCCGGGGTTAGCCTGCTGGGGGAAGCGGAGGGGAGGGGGTCCAGGCCCGAGGAAACGCCTGTGAGACGCGTGTCCCAGGAATCTGGGGACCAGCCTAGGAGAAACGAGGGGGTCCGAAGGCCGGGGGCGCGCCCGAGGGCGGGGCGCACCTTGTCCGAGTCCAGCTCCGGGTCTTCCTGGCAGCAGAGGCGGCAGAGGAAAGACTTGGGCTCCCGGCCTAGGGTCTGTCTGGTGGTCACGAAGTAGGTGCCGCCCACGTTCAGCCGGACCCAGCGGGCCGCGCCGGCGCCCCCTGCCCGCTCGGGCGGTC
Organism: Miniopterus schreibersii; assembly: GCF_964146895.1. Classification (NCBI taxonomy): domain Eukaryota; kingdom Metazoa; phylum Chordata; class Mammalia; order Chiroptera; family Miniopteridae; genus Miniopterus; species Miniopterus schreibersii. The sequence goes on from NC_138116.1 coordinate 3,846,554, forward strand.
CGGGACCCGGCTCGAGCGGCTGCGCGGCGGCGGCGGGCGGCCGGTTGTGCCCCCGGGGCGTGGGGCCAGTGGGGCGAGGGCTGGGAGGTCCGCGGCCCGGGCCGCCCCCGTCGCCCAGCCCACTCCCACCACCCCCTCCCAGCCCGGCCATCGCCGGGTCCAACTGCAGCTCCGCCATCTTGGGCCGCCGCCGCCGCCACTGCCCGCGCGCTGCCGGGCCGGCCCATCTCTCGGCAGGGAGAGCCGGACCGGCCCATCGGCGGAGGTGGGGCCGGGGAGAGGGACGGGAGCGCCCCCAACCAGCACCCGGGCACCTGAACGGTGGAGGCTCTGTGCCCGCCCTTATAGGCGGGACTTCCGGGACTGATCTTCATCTCTATTGGCTGGCCTATGAAGCAAGGCCCGCCCCCTTCGATTCGGGGTTGGCGAGGGAAGACCTTCCGGTGACGTACTTCCGTCACTTGCTGCTGTGGACTGTGGGCCTCCGGGGTCGGTGAAGGTGAGTAGGGTTGGGACGTTGGGTCCGACCCGAGGGGTTTCCTCTGCTCTTTCGCCTCCAAACCTCGCGCCGACCCTTGTCGCAATCCTGCCAAGGACGCCAGGCCCTACGGTGCCCCGCTGGCAGGGTGCCCCTGGTGTAGCTGCTGCCGCTTTGCTCCGCGCTCCCTTCCTCTTCCCTCCCCGGCGCGAGAGGCCGCAGCGGCCCGGCTGTGACCTGGTCGCCTCTAACTTAGGCGCTTCCACAGACCTGGTCTCGTCCCGTCCGCCCCCGGAGCGGCCGACTTTAGTAGTCGGGTTCGGAGCCGGGAGCTACCTTACCTGAGGATAGTTATGTAACTCGAGGCGCCCGCCCCTCCCTCCTGAGGGCCCCAGCTTTCGAGCGTCTGGGCCGCTCGGAGCTTCTCGAGTGCAGGGGTCATTTACCCCTTCAGCCAACATTCGTCGAGCGCCTCCCGTGTGCATGGCCTGTTCTACGCCCTGGGGATTCAGCAGTAAATAAAAGACAAAAAACTCCTTCGTTTATGAAGCCTACCTTCTACTGGTGCTTGAGAAGGTCTCTTTAAGGATAGTTATCTCTCTGGTGTCTTTAAAAAAGTCACCTATCCCTCACTTCCATTTCAGGAGGCAAGCTATCCTGGAGGTGGGGGGAGGAAAGGAAGCGGCAGGTGTTGGACAAGTTTTTTAAGATCCTGGGGAAGATTTACTACCACCTCTTGGGATCCACCCCATGGCCTGTAAAGAGCTTTGATATTTCAGTCTTTCTCCTGATGTCTGACACTGATCCTATTTGGTTTAAGTTGACTATTATACTATATTCTGTCTTATTTTAAAAAGCTGGCTATAATCACTTTCCATTTTTTCTCACGTTCATAAATATTATTGAATATCTCTTTTAGGGATGTTGCTAATATGCTCAGGCTATGTGGTGGTGCTGCAGGGGATAAATCCGACATGAATAAGAAGAGCAGGCCTATTACCAATCTGCTAGGGAAGGCGTAGGGAGCCCCTTAATTTGTATAAGACTGTAGAGCAAATTGATGCGCAGTTTCCTTTGATACTTTCAGTAGCTTTCTGAGGTAAGCAGGGCTGATGTTATCCCCACTTTTCAGGTGAGGAACTTCTGGTCTAGGCTCTGCTCTATCTAAGCCTTGTGGGAACTTGGGTATGTGTCAGTTCTGTGCACTGAAGAATAGATGAATAAAAGACAATTTAAATTAAATTGTTAACTTGAATGCAAGCTATGAGTACTACTTTAAAAATATTTCCAAAGGTACATGGAGAACAAACACCAGAGAAATGAGCTTTTAAGGACGAGTTGGGAGGAGAGGGAGGAGCATTTAGGGGGAGAGAATATATTTATATGCTAGGTTGCACACCTTGGATTTGGAAAGCTAAGCTGTCTTCCTTTTCTGATTTAGTAATCCTAATTTCTTTTAGTTGATAAATATATCCACCAAGCGCTCGGAGGATGCTGATCTATTTCTGAAAGACTCGCATGTTTCTAAGATGACCTTTATAGGATTCTCTCCAAGAGCCCTGTTTTGATCTGACCTGTTTTATTTTCCAGGATCTCAAGATGGCTGGGCGAAAACTTGCTCTAAAAACCATTGACTGGGTAGCTTTTGGAGAGATCATACCCCGAAACCAGAAGGCCATTGCTAACACCCTGAAATCCTGGAATGAGACCCTCACCTCCAGGTCAGTGCCTTTCTGAGAGAGAGCCTCCTATCTTGCCATTGAATGTGGAAACAAAACAGTGATTTAGAGCTACTTATGACTTTCTGATGCTCTTCTGACAGGAAGTATAAAAAAAACCCATGTATTTTCCAAATGAAAGTCATATATATATATTTTTTCATTCCTATGCTCGCTCTCCTAGAGAAAATTGTGATGATGCATCTAGGCCATAGTACTGAGGAACAGGGAAATTACTGTGTGAATTTTCTGTTGCTCATAGAACAGTCTTAACTTTTGCTTTTCCGTGTGAGAAGGTTGGCTACTCTACCTGAGAAACCACCTGCCATCGACTGGGCTTACTACAAGGCCAATGTAGCGAAGGCTGGCTTGGTAGATGACTTTGAGAAGAAGGTGAGACTTAGGCAACTAAAGCATTGGTCTTGTGATGTGGCTTGTGGGTGGGGGGAGGATGGTAGACAATTACATGTGCAGGATGACAGAAAGAAAGTTGGTAACACTCATCCCAAAGAAAGTTTAGATGAGGTGGTTGTGGTCAATGGTCGTTAGTAGATTTACATGGTAAATACATGCAGAGGATTCAGGGTCTATTCATTCATCAGGCTCTTAGCCAAACAAACAGTACAGTAGAGCCTTAATTAGGGAGCCAGAGGACTGTCAAGTTAAATGTTTCTACTCATCTCTTCCTGAATAATTTGTTGGTTCCCCACCTGTCTTCTTTGGAATAAACTGACATCTTTTCTATCCTTTTTCTACTCTGCCCTTTTTACTGTCTCTTATAGCTGTAATTTTTAAAAAAATTTTACTTATATAATTATTTTTAAAATTTATCTTTATTGTTAAAAGTATTACAGATGTCCCCTTCTTTTCCCCATTAACCTTCCCCTTCTAGCTGTAATTTCTTGTCAACCTATCAAGGGCCTCCTCTGTGCCAGGTGCGATGCTGAGTGCTGGGGCTATAACACTTAAGCTGTCTTCTAGGAGACCATATCCATCTACATTATGCAAACATTACTTCCACCAAGCCCAGTAGGGTTTCACTTAAAAGAGAAATCAGAATTTCTTTAGAACTATAAGGTTCTAAGAGGCACCCCCCCCCCCCTTTTTTGGGGGTAGAGAGAAACATCAATTTGTTGTTTTACTTACTTATGCATTCATTGGTTGACTCTTGTATGTGCCCTGACTGGGGATCGAACCCACAACCTTGGCATATCAGGGCAACACTAACCAACTAAGCTACCTGGCGAGGGCTAAGAGGTCATTTTTGAGGTCATCCAGTTCAACTGTTCTTTTCAGATGAAGAAACTGAAGATCATCATAATAAAGAATTGTCCAAGGTCTCCAGTTAGTTAGTGACAGGGCTGAGAAGAACCTTGAGCTCCCTTTCCTGGTCTAATATTCTTCCCACTACAACTAGATTCGTACTGGTTTCCTCTTGGCATGGAGAATGTGTTTTTATGTGATCTATGAGGATTAGCAGTTTAGAGCCCTTTCTTGGGGTTCCTGGGTATATTAATGACAACTCACTGTGTCTGTGTTTGTAGTTTAATGCCCTGAAGGTTCCTGTGCCAGAGGATAAATACAGTGCCCTGGTGGATGCTGAAGAAAAAGAAGATGTAAGTAGTTGAGATTCTTATTTAATCAAAAATTCTCTTAATTCTTCATGGCTCTACATTTCTTAGTCATTAGGTTGAGATAGAGCGAACTAAAAGGAGCAGTAAAATAAAACTCTAGAAAATGCAACCTCAGTAGTTGCTTGGGAATTGGAGGGAGGGAGCTAATCAGTTTGTTCTCTGTCTTGATCGTGGCCATGGTTTCACAGTTGGATACATATGTCAAAACTGATCAAGTGGTATTCTTTAAGTATGGGCATTTTATTGTATGTCAGTTATATCTCAACAAAGCTGTTACAAACGGTTAAGGAGTTGGAATTGGGTAGGAAAATTATTCAGTGTGTTTGAAAATACTAAAGGCCAAATGTTGGGGATCAGATGGCTCCACCAAAGAGAAGTCTGGCTAGGTGGTCAGGTGGCTTATCCTGACCATTGGCTAACCAGCACCTACAAAACACGGGCATTTTGTAGATTGCCTAGACAAGTAACGAAGAACCCTGGTCCTGCCCCTTTGTGCATTTAGGAAAAGCTGTAGTTTGTTTCCCAAAGAGAGCTCCCCCAGTAGTCACAGTGGCTACATGTTCTCCATAGAGAGTGAGAAAGCAAGAGTGGTCAGACTTCTGGGACTTAGACCTTCGGAGCCTCAGAGTCAGGACAGTTTCACTTGGTTTCAAAACAGAATTTCTCCCTTCTTTTAAAGGTGAAAAGTTGTGCTGAGTTTTTGACTCTCTCAAAGAGCAGGATTGAGCAATATGAGAAAGAGGTAAGGACGAGCTTTGGCCTTTGCCTGGGATGTTTCCTCTCTTAAACCTAGTGGCAGTTACCTGTCTGGGGTTCTTTTTTTTGCATCTCTGCAGCCCTCCTTACCTTAACATATTTCCCCTCCTTCCAGCTGGAGAAGATGAGGAACATAATTCCATTTGATCAGATGACCATTGAGGATTTGAATGAAGTCTTCCCAGAAACCAAATTAGACAAAAAGAAGTATCCCTACTGGCCTCACAGGCCAATTGAGAGTTTATAAACTTGAGTGTGGGAGGAAGTTCTGGCCCTCACATTATAAACTCTGGACATTAAAAATAATTCTATAGTGCTGTGTGTGTCTGCTCCTTCGCAGGTGAGATAGTTACAACTGGAAGTGGGCTTTTTGTTAAAATGGAAAGGTGAGCCTACAGGTGTGTGCTGGTCCAGTTGTGTAATGATCAGGATATGCTCCTAATCCCAAAAGAAAAAGATCCTAGAGGATTCTAGAAGATTCTTTGTTGAGTGCTGGCACTATTCCTTAGTCATATTTATATTCCCTAGGCCTTAGCATTGTGCTTGGAATTTAGAAGAGTCTTAATATGAATTCATTGTGAATGAAAGAAGAAATGTGAGCCCTTGGGTTCATATCTTGCTAGGGGTTGCTCACACATAAACTTTGAATAATTGGGCCAACTAGTATATTAGTAAATGATGATCATGACTTATAAAGCAGATACTGTGTTCCAGGAATCGTTCTAATCACTTTAGATAAATATCATCTCCCTTCTCCTCACAACAACCCTATGAGGTAAGGAGTGTATCAGCCAAGACATTAAGTCCTTTGAAGCCCTGGCTGGTTTGGCACATGCGGGGTTTGCAGCTTGGTCCCCAGTAAGGGGTGTGCAGGAGGCAGCTGATCGATGTTTCTCTCTCCCTCTCCCTTTCTCTAAAATCAGTAAAGACATATTTTAAAAAAGAAGTCCTTTGAAGGTGACAAAATTGCCAGTGATATGATACGTTTGCTGTTCTCTACCCAGAGCCTTCTCTGACTACTCAACAGCTTCCCATCACCCCTTTTATTTCAAATAATCTTCTGTTTATTACTTATTTACTGTCCTCTCATTAGAACGTAAGCTCCTTGGAGGCAGAGGCTGGAGGAGGTTTAAGGGAGAACTGAAGCCTGAAACTGGAAAAGAAGTAGTGTCTCGTGTCTCGTGCAGACAAGGCCCGTGATGCTGCAGTTACGTGGCAGGGCTTGGGAGCCAGAGGTAGTAAAGTGGCGTCCATGAGCCTTGGTGACTGGAGTAGAGAAGAATAATTCTGGGTGACCCTGGAGAAGGGAGAGGAGAATTCTGTACTTCTAATTCTTTGTTTTGTTTGTTGTTTCTTTTACAAAAGTACAAAAAACTGGTTTTTAAACTTTTTTTGAGTCAGGGACTTAGGAAAATCTCATAAATAATACAGCTTTTCCTTGAATAAATAGAAGTATCCCCAAAGTGCACATAATGTAAGATACTCAACCTTGAAAGCCCAGCCGTGACGCCTCAGAAACTGTGGGCTTCAAGGTTAAAAAAAAAATCTCTGGGCAGGTTCGTAGTTCTAAAAACGTAAACATTTTCCTACAGGAATTCACACATATACAGGGAAGTGTGAAAATCATGGATGTACATCTCTCCCAGAGTCCCTTTTTAAACACTACCTGGGATCACACGATTTCAGTGCCATCTTTTTTCCTGGGATTGGCAGTTATTATCTCCACTGTCCAATGCTCATGTGCACACATGCTTGTACACACCCGCACACACACACACACCTTGCTCAGCTGTGGGTGCCATTTCAGTGGGGACGGTCCACAGCAGGATCGTTGGCATGGAGTTGTGCAGCACTCCTACCCCACCTGCCTCTCTCCAGGGGGAGGCAGGGAGGGGATAGGGGCTGCAATTTTGGCTGCTATTAACAGTGATGGTCTCACAGAACACAGTCCTTTGAGCAGATAAGTGGGAACAGGAAGTAGGGCCCCCCATTGGCCCTCATACCTGTTTACCTTTCAAAAGTGTAGTCAGGCTTGATCAAAAAAAGGTAAAACAGTTGCAGCTGAGATGCACCCATGCACACACAGAAAATGCTGTTAAAGAGAGAAAATGGACCAAATGTTTTAATTCACCTTAAGAAGGGTATAGGAAAAGTTCGTCAGTGGTTAAATTACTTCACCCCAGATGGGACTCGAACCCACAATCCCTGGCTTAGGAGGCCAGTGCCTTATCCATTAGGCCACTGGGGCAGTACGCAAGCGGCGCCGGATCATTTGCCTTTTGAACTGTGTTGTGCGTAATGACGTCATACCGGAAGCTTCCGGTGGCAAAACCACGCTCGTCATGTTCATCTCCAGTGGAGTAGAGCTCATCCGAGAATGGGTCGGGAGGCCGGGGGTGAGGGGTCCAACAAAGTGTGGGATTCGGTTCTGGTACAGCGTGCCCTCTGGAAGAAGGCTAGAACCTTCACCTTCCTGATCCGGAGTCGGGCGCTTACTCTCTGCGCCACGCACGCCGTCTGGCTCTGCCGCGAGGCTTCCGTAGGGCCCTGTGGACGCACCGCGCAGGTGTTGGCTGCACAGACCGCGTTCCGGCTCCGCCTTCGCTGCACCCCGCGGCCCAGAACCCGCAGCTCCCCCGGCACGACTCGCCCCCTGCGAGGGAGTTACACCTGGACCGCGCACAGCTTACCGCAGGCAGCGGGACCGCGTGGCCTAACGGATAAGGCGTCTGACTTCGGATCAGAAGATTGAGGGTTCGAGTCCCTTCGTGGTCGGTGCGTTTGCTTTTTGGAGTGGGGGCGGCGCGGAGAAACCCCGCTCGCCTGTACTGCCCTCCCCTCCCTCCTGTCCCTCCTGTCCCACCGGCCAGCACCTCGCCTCGGCCGCCTGACCCTTGTTCACACTTGTTTTCCGAGCGTCTCGCACATCCTGGGACGTGCTCGCCGCCGCGCGCCCGGAGGTCTCGGCCGGCACTTCCCCATCGTGTCGTCTAGCTTTTAGCCTTTCGCGCCTGGCGGGTGAACTCTCCGGTTGTCTAGCTGGCTTTCCGCGACCTGTACCACGTCCCGGTCTAGGGATACGCGCTGCGGCACCGGCACCGCGCGGCAGGTCGTCTGAGGGCTGTGCACTTGCGGGTGAGCTTTATCAAGGGCCACGTGGGGGGTGTGTTTTGTCGCGCCCCAGTGGCCTAATGGATAAGGCACTGGCCTCCTAAGCCAGGGATTGTGGGTTCGAGTCCCACCTGGGGTGGGGTGTGTGACCTTCTGCAGGTAATTTTGGCTGCGCCGGGGTGACCTCGGGCTCCGTGCCACGTGGTCGGGGCCGGGGCGCTGCGCCGCCCCCGCAGCCCTGCCCGACCCCTGCAGCCGCCTCGCTTTTGCGAACGGGGCCGCCTTCGCTGTTCGTGGCCCCTGGCTCGTTGCCGCCCGCGTCCCCTTCATCCCGTCGCGGTCCCGGTGTGTCCTGGGGCCACCTGCAGCCTAAGCCTGCGGGACGAGCCCGCGTTCTCGCCTGGGCCAGGGAGCTGTAGAAAAGTGGGGGCCTGGGGTGTCGCTTTGCCGGCGTTGCCCGCGCACTCGGGGGATCTAATGAGGCAGGCTGTGGTGGAGCGAAATTTTCAGAGCGTCAAAAGCTGGGCCCTACCCCAGGTGGGACTCGAACCCACAATCCCTGGCTTAGGAGGCCAGTGCCTTATCCATTAGGCCACTGGGGCTTGCAGCTTACAGCTGCGGCGCCTCTTCCCCTAGTAGGCGGCCCCACTCCGGGTTTTCCGACGAAGGATTAGCGGGGCGCGCGTTTCCCCGGATGCCGAGCGGGGGAGGTGCGCGGATGCGGCCCCGGAGCTCAAACCGACCGCGAGGATGCGGGACGCTGCCCCGGCCAGCCTCCCCCGCCGCCCCGGGAGCGCAGTGGAGCTGGGACTGCGGGAACACCCGGACCGTGGCGCCACCGTGTCCACCCCACTGACTGAGAAAGCCCAGGGATTTTAGGGAGAGCGGGGTAGGCGGCGAGCAGAACAGACGGACCTGTCATGACACAGAGACATAAACCCTAAGAATTTCAGCATCGCCGGGCAGGGGGAGCAAAGCCGTCCATCAGAACAAGTGCGGGTCTGACACGCGGTGCATCTGTTATATACAAATGCATCATATACAGGAAAGAAATATATCAGCCACATAGATGCTTCACCCTAATGTGTTCCTTTAACACTGTTAGACAGAAAGCAGTACAAATAAAGAATAGGCGTATTTTTACACCTTACGAAGGTCTGAAATCCACTGTTAGAATCTATGCTCGTCTGAAGGATGTCACGGCAGAAGCTCCAGCCAAGGCTGTGCATTCCTGTCATGCCTGCCTGAGACCTGGGCCCCCATCCTCCACACTTGAGGGCCCAGGGAACTTGGACACATTCTTGTTTCTCTCTCTAAGATGTGGAGTCTGCAGAAACCGATCTCCTTTCACATCAGCAAGAAGGGTTAACCCACCTGGCTCCAGTCTCCTGCCTCCACTTAAGTTAATCAGTTTGTCTGCTGAGGTGTAAGATCATGTAAGTGTACAGGTCACAGGTCACAGCCGGTGAGATACAGGACACTCCCAGCATCGCAAAAAGCTCCCCTGTGCCTCCCCCCAGTCAGCCACTACCTCCCCAAGTACTTTCCTGACTTTCATCACCCTAAAGAAGTTTGGCCTTGTTTTGAACTACATATAAATGGAGTCATACTCTGGTAACCTGGCCTCTTTTGCTCAATATTTTGTCTATGAGATTCACCCATGTTCATTCTTTTGCCTTCAGCTTTTTTATGTTTAAAACTGATTTAAGAGAGAGGAAGGGAGAGAGATACATTGATGTTTGATCAGGAGCCACACGCACCCCAACCAGGGATCGAACCCTCAACCTGGGTATGTTCTCTGACTTGAAATTGAACCTGCTACCTTCTCGTGTATGATGCACCAACTGATCCACACTGGCCAAGGCCTTTGCCCTCAGCTTATTTATTTTTTAAATTTTATTTCCCTCAACTTTTTTAAAGAATGGGTCCTACCCCTGTGCTCACTCTCCATCCCCTAGCCTGTTCTGTTTCTCTGTACCTCTCCTTTCCCTCCTGCCTTGAATGCTTTCCAGGCCCTTTCACATGCCACCAATGTCTTCTGAGGGCCTCAGGGACCAGCACTTTGCTCAGGGTCAACCCACGGGGATGCCTTCTTGGGTTTCCCACTGACGGACACTAGTGTCCCTGTCTTGCCTCATCCTCAACTGCTCCTAGCCATTGCGCAAGACTAGACTTGTCCCCCTCCATCCTGCAGGCAAAACCATCCTCATCATCCAACCAGGACAAGCCCGCTCCCTCTGTGACTTTCCTGTTTCCATGCCCAGTATTGCCCATGTCACACACCTGCTCCCATTCTATGGGGGCCAATTTTTTGTCCCCATAATACTTTTGCATCTATTCTCTCTCCATCTCTGTTGTCACTGCTCTAGTTCCAGGATGGGTCCCTGACTGCTCATGTGGGTCAGTCCACCAACCTGTGCTCCCTTCCCTACGATCTTTCCTTCTCCATTCGTGGTCAGCTTAATCTTCCCCTGACAGCCTCTGCAGGGGTAGACATAAGAGCTGTCACATTTAAGGACTTTCTAGACCTGGATCCCACTCAGTGTGGCAGATGCGTCTTCCACAGCTCATCCCCTGGGTCCCAGCCAAACTGGGCTATTGATCACCATTCCCCGAGTACATACTCAGTGCCATTAGACACTCATTTATTCACTTAAGTCCCACAACAACCCTCGGAGGCAGGCACTGGTAACATCATCCCTGGTTTACAGATGGGGAGACAGAGGTTCAGAGAGGCTAAGTAGTTTGCCCAAGGCTCCACAGCTGCGGGGGGGGGGGGGGGGGCAGGAGCTGAGCAGGGTTGTCTGGCTTCAGAGCCCATTCTCAGTGATATAGTTCACTGTCGCAGCGACAGGCAGGGCCCTTGACCACGCTGCAGTCTCCAGGTGACAAGCTCTTACGTTGTTTGCGTGGCCAGCTCCTCCCCGCTTCAGGCCCACTTCAAATACATCTCTGACCTTTCAACAACTGTTTTTCTGCCTCCCACAATATATTTAGACCTTTCTTATGTACCACATTTTAGGTCATGTTACCATACAAAATCCATTTTCAACTGATCAAATGTCAGTTCTCTGGAAGAAAGGGCTTTGTTCACTGCTGATTCCCTGGGACCTCGCCCAGGGTCTCATGAACTAATGAACGTTGCACGTCCTTGCTCCCCACTAGGCTCTCAGTCCCTAGATGTCTTCCACATCTTCTATATTTTCTAGTCCTTTATCAAAGACTTTCCCCCCTTTTTTACACTCCCATGAATGAGGTCCCTGCTTACATGAAGTGTATAGACTACTACTGTTTATTATCTTGCACTGAGAGCATCACAGTGCAGTTATTTGTCAAATGAGTGAACTAGATCAAAATAACAGAGAACATTCTATGAAATTCATATGCGCCAGACTAACCTGCTACTGTTGTGCTGGCCTGGGTGCTTCCCACATCCGTAAGATTGCAAAACCCTTTTTCTAGTTCCAATTCACTCTTTTCCTACCCCCACAGCCTGCGACGACACCTAACACCTGACATTCCTTCCCACTTAAGTTGTTCCCTGTTACCTATGTTTCTCACCATCTAAACTGCTTAACTTGAGTTTGAGACTCTCCACACTGAGCCGTCTCCCTTCCCAGGCTTCCCCCATGAGCCCCTGCACAGACCCACCATTCAGATGGTTCTTCATTGTCTCCCCCACCCCAGCCTTTTCTTTGGTTTCCTTTATCAATACTGTTCCCTGTATCTGGCATGTGCTCAGCCCCTTTCTACTGATTAAATTCTGTACCTTTTTCCTGGCCCTGCTCAGATACCCACACACAGCTTCTACCCAACCATGTGTTCCTTGAGGGCAGACACCACGCTCAGCCCCGTTTCCCCCGGCTGACAGCAGTCAGTGCCGGGCAGTAATTGTTAGGCAGATTTCAACCAGTGAGGGGTACGGATTCTGTTCTGAAGCATCTGAAGAAGGGAAGCCACTGCATTTAGAATTTTATTGAAGCTAATACAGTAAGTGAATAATTAAGGCTTGACAACACGTAATTGCCTATAAAGACCTTTGCAACCAGTGCCTACCACCCTCACTCCGAATGAACGCTCTCCGACGGCTCCAGCGTTAGGGACAAGCATTAACAATCGCAAACAGCAAATCCGTCTCCCGACAGCACTCGAGCTCTCGGCCAGCTGCCCGGACAGCCCTCGGAGGGTCTCCGCCAGCTCTGGAGGGTGATTTCAGTCCATATCTACCCTTCTGCTTGTCTTTATGGCAGAATTTATTCTCTTTTTTCTCAGCCTTTCCCGATTCATGTTTTCAATCCTGCAAACAAAAGGACCACAATTAGGCGGCGATGCCCAATCAGTGCTTATCAGGGTGGTGAGAGGAGCTGGCAGCTCGGCAGGAGGCAGAGCAGCCACATCAGCAGGCGCCAGCTCACAAGCCTCCACTCGGTCAGTCTCTCCTGTTGCTGGGGCTTTTCCACTTATTTGCTGGAACTTCCTGGACTTGACCATGCCCCCTTTCTTCCCTGTGCCACCCCCACGACTCAGTTGGAAGCAGCTTAGGTGTTTTCTGGTACCTGATTCTCCAGAGTTCAGCATCTTCTTTGGATGGCTCCTTGGGCATCTGGCTGGCTTCAGCGATCATGTCTCGAATTTTCTGCAGGCAATCTGCCAGATTTCGGAGCTGATAGCGGCTGCATTCAGAGGTGAGTATCAACTCTCCCGACCTGTTGATCTTATTTTTATGCTGCAGAGAACAAAGGCAAAACCAGAGTTCTACCGAGTAGAGGCCAGAAAGTGACTGAGGGATTAAGGAAGAAGGGCCAGTGTTACCATGATGGCCATCTTCTGGCGCACGGGCTCTGCGATCCAGTCAGCGGTTGCCAGGTGGAACCTGACTTCAGCCTTGGAATTCACTGGAAAGAAAGGAACAAGGTAGCACAGTCACTGAGAGTCCAGGTAGGCTCAGCACCTGGGTGGCTGGTGACCATTCTGCAACAACGGCAGGTGAGAAACCCAACCAGGTCCGTTTTTATCCTGTGCCAACTTAGGGATACAAAGCTGGCTGTGAAATGAGCCTGCAAAGATAGTGAGGCACTTTTGGACAAAAATAAACTTCCAGGAACTAAATGTCCAGCGTTCCGCTTACAGTTTATCAGGCTCTGAAAAGAATGGGGGGATGGGTTCCACAAGAATGAAGGAAACCTGTGCTTGGAGCTGGCTGCCAACTCACACTGTGATTTCCCTTTGTTTAGACTCACAGGCCAATCCTAGTTCCAGCCGCCCACAGCTGAGCACCCGAGAACCAGACTACGCTCAAAAGAATAAAGAGGATTATTATAAACTGGCAGTGTTTAAACTCCTGCTAAAAAAGCCCTTTATTCCCCATGAATGTAAACAGAGAGTCCTGAAGTCCATCTTCCAACTAAGTTTTAAAGTGAAAGAGAAGGACAAGGTGCCCTCTACCTTTGTTAACGTTCTGGCCTCCGGGACCGCTACTCCGACAGTAAGATATCTTCAAGCGATCTGTAAAACAGAACACACGCCAAAGAAATGACTATCTCATGGCAAAATATTACACATCTCTCTCAATGACTTCCATATATATGAATGTAACATTCAGATCAGTAGAGTAAGAGACTCTATTTATAGAGACTATTTATATTGGACACTATTTTTAGTGTCAAAACTAAAACCAAGAGTAAGTGACTTTCCCAAGGTCACACAGACAGCAGAAGATGTAAAATTATGGTCTGGGTTATCTGCTTCTGGTCCAGAACATTCCACCAGACCCAGCTGCCCTAACTTTCTGCTGTTTGTTTTAAAGCAAGGATTCTTTAAGAAGCTCAACCTAAGGAACAGACTTAGTTTTAATGTTATATGTCAAAACGTGGTGGATGTGGAGCCCAAAAGACTGTAAGGTCCAAGAGGGTGGGTGTGTCTAATTCATTGTGGACTCCCAGTGCCTAGCGCTCGGTCAGCGTTTAAAAACATCTGCTGGATGCCTGAGCACTCAAGTAGCAGCTGGGAGGCCTTGCTCCTAACACTGGCACAGCCACCGACCCGCTATGTGATCTTGGCCAAGTCCCGCTGCTTCTCTGGTCTCAGGTTTGTGTGTCTGTTTGGAAGCTGTAAAATGAGGTTTCTTCCTTCTGCTTTTACAATTCATGAAAAGTAGCCTCACAGTGTCTGAGGGAAGGAGGGAAGTAGGAAAATTTCAGATGAGTAGAAGCTGAGCTGCAGGAAGTTTGGGTGGCACACAACTGTGGCAGCCTGGTGGTGGAGAGCAGGCGTCCACGGGCAGCGGTGACTATTCTCAGGACTGCTTCTGAGAGGCTTCCTCCTTCTGACAGATTAGGTAACAGATGCACGTGGTACTGTAGGGGGACGGTATCATCACGGTGCCGGCAACCTCGCCTATATCCACCTAGGCCACCGAGGCATGGCTTTCGCTGCAGCCACGTCTGTCTGCAGGAACGCCTGTGGTCCTCCTGGAGCACAGGAGCACGGAGGCAGGTGAGGTGCTGCGACACGGCCCTCTCCCACTCACCTCCGTCTTCCCAAAGGCCCTCATGACAGTTTCTGAGCCTCCCCTCTGATGAGACAGGCTTTCCGCCCCCTCCAGGCATGTGCGCACCTCAGGGTGAGGCTGCAAGCTACCCAGTGGGCCACTGTGTCCTCTCCTTTGTGTTGCCCTCACCTGGCCTCCTTGTTTCAGTGTCGCCCTGAGCACGGGCCACGGGGAGCCCGCACCTCTGATACCCTTCCTTTCCCTGTCTGTGGACGTCACAAGCTCTCTGAATCTGAACAGGGCTGGCTGTTTCTTTCCAGGCCATGCCATCAGGCCTCGTGCTTGATGGGTGCACAGTTCTAAAGTCAGGCAAACGGCTTGCAGGGAGAAGCCCTCTCCGCTCCCCAAGGCGGTCCTCCTATCCAACTTCTTGTGCATCCTTTCAGATCTATGTTCATACATAGAAATATGTATGTATTTCGGATGTATATGTAAGACACAAGCGGTAGCTTGCTATACATATTCTTCTGTACCTTACTTTCTTCAAATGATGATCAGTTCATCTGTTGTAAAGGTTACTCCGTGTCACAAGAACATCAAGAGCTCTCATTCGTGCTGCATGCACACTGCACAGCAAGCACGCCAGGGTGGCTGCACTGTCTTTTTTTTTTTGGCTATTCTAAATGCTGAAAGGACTCCACCTTCGCACACCCAAAGACGGTTTCTTCACTTCCATTAGGCTGGAAAGATCTGGAAGGAATGTGTGAGGGGTGGAGAAATGGCTGATTTTATTTATAAAACCAAATTACTTACCTAGAGGAATATCATTGTTGGCTTGCCTTGCAGCATCCTGTAATGTAATGCACACAGTGTCAAATAAATATTACCTGCCAGGTGACTCCTCACTGGTCCAGGGCAACCAGAGAAATGAGGCAAAGCCATGACACAAATGTAGTACAACTATTTTCAGGTTTCCAGCAAAATCATATCAGAGGATAGGGATAGCTTCTCCCAACTCCAGAGGTGCCGCCTCAGAAACACTCCTCTAGGAAAATGGAACTGGCGTCTCCAGCCTTCCCTGCCCCCGACCTTAGCTAGTGGCCTGGCTCCTGGGAGGGAGGGAGGGAGGGAGGGAAGGCACCAGACTTCACAGGCACCAGGGAGACTCCGAAAGGAACCCCCTCTGCCAACCAGGAGTGACAAACCTGTGGGCTACCGTGTTCTCTCTGCTCACCTGGGAGTTTGCCTGCCTTGAACAGTGACTAGCACATCTGCCTTGAGGGTTTGTGTCAAACTGAACTACTCCCTCCAGGATTTCATACCTCCATGTCTCTCCTGTGCTGTTCCTCTGGCGATAGCCTTTGGCCTTAGAGCCTCATGTCCACAGGCCCAGGGCAAACACTACCCCTCTGAGGCTCTTCTGGCCATCTAAGCTCAAAGCTCCAAGTATCCTCACCTGTCCCATTCCCTGTCCCCATCTCTTTTCATCTTAGAGTTATTGGGGGGCGGGTGATGGATCCTCATCTTACTCTACTTCTCTATAGCACTGAAGACCATGAACCACACCCTCCCCAAAGCACCTTCTTCCCCTTCCTCTGAGTGATCTTGTTTTCTCTCTTCCCTCCCTAGGCCTTTCTCACTCTCCTTTGCTTGCTCTTTGCAACCTTGAAACACCAACATGCCCCTGAAATCCTTTCTCTTCTCTATCTTACTCTTTCCCCAGAACATTTCATCCATGTTGATAAAAATATCATCTGTGTTGGTGACTCCCAACTTTTTGGCTCAAACTCAAGCCTCTTTCTTCAACTCTAGACTCATAGCCAACTGCTATTCGATGTCTCCTCTCAGATGCCTCAAACCTCAGGGAGGACATCCCTTACGATATGAAGTAGCTCCCCAGCCTTCTCTATGACAGCACCCTGCTCTATTTATTACTTCTCAAAATCTCTCAATATCTGATATGTTCTCCCCATTTGTTTACTGTCCGCTCCTTCCACTAGAACAGAAGCTGTATCTGCAATGCTTGAGACAGTGTCTGACACAATAAGTACACAATAATTTTTTTTGCTGAATGAGAAAACTTTCTAATCTCAATTAATGGTAATTCGATCCTTCCACTGCTCAAGGCCCCAGACTTCAACTCCTCTCATTTTCACTTCTCATAGAAAATCCATTAGCAAGTCCTAGAGGCTTTCCCTTCAGAATAAATATATCTAGAACCTGAACAATCCTCATGATCCTTACTGCTTCCACCCTACTGTTCAGCTCTTGCCTGTATGGTTGCAATCTCCTAATTGGTCTTGTCCTTGCCATTCAACGGTTTGCTCTTTACAGGGCTCTGTAAGAGTGCTCCCTGTAAAACCCACTTGGATCATTCCACTCTAACTCAAAACCTCCACTCGGTCCCCATACTGTCCTGCTTGCTGTTCCTTGAACAGGGAGAGCCTGCAGCTGCCCTGAGGTGCTGCGTCTGCAATTCTCTCCACAAGGATGCCCATCTCCCCTCTATTCTCATGGCTCGCTGTCTTGCTTCTTCCACATCCTTACTCAAACGTCAGCTGCCCAGGGGCCTTCCCAGACCATCCTACTTAACCCTGCAACACCACCTTAGCACTCCTCTTCCTTCCAGGCTTTATTTTCTCCAAAGTAAATCACCATCACACATACTCTGTACTACTTATTTTACTTATTGCTGTGCCCTCCATTAGAATTCAAGCTCCAAAAACCTTAGGATTCTTGTGTTTTTTCCCCACTACTCTATCCCTATGCCTAGCGCAGTGCCCGAAGCCTGCTTGCAAATGAAGCTGGTTGAACGCGCGACTGAATGAATGAACGCTCTCTTGCCGTCCTGCATGGGGGAGCTCCACAGAATCGGCTGGGGCCGGGCTGAGCCTGCACACGGCGGGCTGTCATTAAATGCAACCCGAGGAAACGAACGGAAGCCCAGTTTCCGCAGGTGCGCGGGGTTACTGGAAGCTAAGGGCAGCGCAACTTCCCAAAGATTCCAGAAGGGACCAAAGAGACCCGCCCAGTGGCCCCGGTGCTCGGTTGCGCGGGCAACCAGCCCCCTTCCGCGGGGCCCTTTGATTAACGGCGTGGATGGCCAATAGGGCGCCGGCTCCCTGACGTCACCCAGCAGAGGCGAGGACACGCCCCTTCCGTCCGACCCTCCCGGCTCACCGGGACCCTCCACGCGGTGTCCGCGCCCCGCGACTCCGGGTAGAGCTTGTCCAGGCTGTAGATGCTCTGGAATTCGGTGCCGTCTACCTGCTTGTGCAGCTCTCGGCGGGGGCAGTACGCGGGCGGCGGGAGCAGCCAGGCCCCGGCTCGGCTCAGGCCCCAGCGCAGGCACCGGGCGGCCGCCATGTTCGAGTCTCCGGATTGCTTCCGGTGGGTTCTTCCCTCCGGTCCGCTAGATCGTGTTTCCCTCCGGACTTTGGTTCCGGGGGAGGCGGCGAGCTGGGCTCCCGGCGTGGCTCTCCTGCGGCGCCGTTAGAAGGTCCCCGTCGGCTGCCTCCGGGAGGCTGGCCGTGGGGAAGGTGTTGGCCAGACAGCGAACGCTCAGGAGAGCCTGCTGGTGAACGAACCCCTAGATCTGTGTCCCCAGAAAGCACCACCTTTCTCCTCCTGTTCCGCTCTCCCCGAGGCCTGCCCTGCCTGGCCTAGTTCATCTCCGTACCCTGCTCTATTTATCTTTTTTTTTTTTTCCTTTTTCACATCACTCAATCTTACTTTCCTACTTTATTGCCTGTCTCCCAGCCAGAATATAATAAGCTCCAGGAAGGTACTGGCTCACAGCTGGATCCCCAGCACCCAGAACCTGGCACCTCCTAGGTATTCAATAAGCATTAATAGAATGAATTCTTTGGGAGTGTGTTTTTGAAAGCTGAATTCCGCTAGAGATGAGTTTTAGTAACTCCAGCAGCCTATAAGCAAGACCCCCTTAAGCACGTGTGAAAGCTCTACAGGACAAACACCAGATGGGAGGAGAGGCAGGCAGGTGGACCACACCCACCCCACGCCCTTTGTGGGGGAACCAGCAGCTCTGCGGAGCAGGATGGCAGTTTCTAACAGCCAGGAGATAAAGGGAGGCTGAGGAGGTAGGTGGAGATCCAGACAGCCAGCCAGGCTAAGCAGAGCCCTTTTACAGGGCTGTTAAGACATGAACTTCAAAACTGAGAAGTTCTAACTCCAAGAAAGGTAAAGCAAGCAGTGTTTGGAAACAGCTAAATGTTGGCAGAGTTACTTTGTTGAGAGGCAGTTTGGTGAATGAAAACAGAGCTCAATGAATGTTAGGGGTTATTAGTAATATTAGTGGTTGTTTCTTAATGACGAGTTCTATTTTTAGAAAAAGCGTAATTACCTAGAAAAATATGTCTATGGGATGTTGGCTGTTTGAATCAGGAGGTTATCATTAAATCAAGGCTTTACTGTCTTGGCTTCATTGATACAGGCAAAGTCTTCAGTAGGGAATAAATCCCCCCCCCCCCCCCCTGCACTGGCTTGTAAACCCAAACTAGGAAAACAGTGGCAATTGATATAAGCCTTTTGGGCTCTAGGTTGGAAGGAGAGTCTCCTGGATCTCTCCCTGTCTGACATAGTCCCAAGACCTCAGAGGGAACAGAGGTGTGTCCATGATGACTGCAATAAGCTTCTTAGGGGAGCAAAGCCAGGGACTCATCCACGTCTATGGCTCTGGGATTATGAGTAACAAAGTCAGCACCATTCCATGGCATCATTGCTTTGAGGCTGGACTCCAGCCCTGTTCCTGACCCAGAATGATAGGAAAAGGAAGCTGCAGGTTTCCATGGCCCCAAATAAACACAGCCTGCTGGGGCCATCTGGTGCCCTGGATTCTGGGACTGGAGAGGGGGGTAGACGAGAGAATGAGACAAGTTATTCTGGGGTGGAGAGAGCAGCTGCCAAGCTCCTTTTACCTGCTGCTGTTGTGAACCATCCAGAATAGAGGCCCTTCAGGGAGAAACGTGAGAGGGGCCACCTGTTCCCTTAAAAAGGTGAGCGTTGAAGGCTGAGGCCCGCCTTCTTCCCTTCCTTGGTCCTCCGTAGGCTGAAATGGCACTTCAGGAAGGAAGGGGACATTCACGGGTGAGAAGAGAGTGGAACACACATAATCTCCAAGCCCTTCCTGGCAGCTGAGGGGCTTACAGGCAGCAGCCCTTCTCTATGGCCTGTGAATTGGGGTACCACCCAGACTGGCTCTTAAAACTCAACATTACGCCCGGCCAGCATGGCTCAGTGGTTGAGCATTGACCTGTGATCCAGGAGGTCATGGTTTGATTCCGGTCAGGGCACATGCTAGGGTTGCAGGCTCGACCCCCAGTCGGGGGCACGCAGGAGGCAGCCAATTGATGATTCTCTCTCATCAGTGATGTTTCTAATCTCTCGCTCTCCCTTCCTCTCTCTGAAATCAATTTTTTAAAAAAGAAAAAAACAAGCCCTCAGCATTACATGGATATAGGGGATGTTCAGTATTGCATAGTGGGACTTGGTCAGGTCCAGGTTCAAATATTTCTAAGTGACTCTGAATTACTAACTTAACCTCTAAGCCTCAGGATCCCCATCAGTAAAACAGATTTTATAGCTGCCTGTCAGCGGGCAACAACAGGTAGCTGCTACTAAGGCATGCTAAGCGTGTACAGGTTTTTTGAAGGAACTTCCTTTTACTTTCAGAAATCTGATGGCTTTTATTTTTTTTTCTCTGCAGCAATGGGGTGGGAAATCCAGTCTGACCAGCTCTATTCCAGACCTTTCCTTCTCCCCGAGGGGCTGGGCAGGCAGCACAGAGCATGCCCCCTGGCGTGGGTGGGCAAAGTTGCCCGCTTCTTCCTGGAAGCTGCTTCCTTCTCTGCCTGGTTGCCTGAAAACACCGCCAGGCTTTCAGCTCAGGGCTTGCAGGGAGGGCACAGGCCTGTTTCTTGGGGCCGTGGGAGGGGGACCAGTGCCCCTTACCACAGTGTTTGGTCTTGGGGAAGGTCGTCAGTCTGGGAAAGGAGAGAGGCCGGGGAGAGACAGCTTCCTTTGCTCCTCAGGTGCAGCTGCTCTGGTTTCTCACCTGCAGAGTGCTCTCCATCCCACTGGATGGGAAAATCCACAGCCATTGCATGCTGTGTACTTGAAACCTGCACACCGGTCAGTTGACTTAAAAAGCAGACACCACCAATTTGGAACTCCCCACACCACACTGTCCTCGCCTCCAGGGTACAAGGGAGGTGGCTCCTGCCTCCTTCAGGAACAGGGGAGGGAGAGGTGTTGGGGGAGATCCCTGAGCTGACCTCCAGGGGAAGATTATGGAAGCTTTTCCTCCTGGGATTGGGATCCACAGCCGGTGGAATTTTGTGTGGAAACAGGCAGGTGGAGAAGGCAGAGAGAATCTGAACCCCAAGGATTCAGGAGCTTTTTTTTTTTTTAAATCCTCACTCGAGGATACTTTCCATTGCTGTTCAGAGAGTGGAAGGCAGAGAAAGAGAGAAACATCGATTGGTTGCCTTCTGCTCTCGACCTGACTGGGGCAGAGCCTGCAGCCCAGGTTCGTGCCCTTGGCCGGAATCGAACCCCAGACCTTCAGTCCACAGGCCGAGGCCCTAAACACTGAGCAAACCTGCTGGAGCCAGGAGCCTTTTCTCTGGCTTCTGAAGTCGAAGCTGTTGGCAGGTGTGGGTTGAGGGGGGAGATGCAAAATCTCTGCAGCAAGGAGGGTCTAGCCAGCATGGGGTGCCCTGCGAGGTGACGTGACCCTCATAGCTGGCACTCGGCAGCTTCCGAGACCTACTGCTCAGAGGTCACTAGCTGCCAGTGGCGGGGCAGTGAGCCCAGGAAGTCCTGTCCCCAAAGCTGTGCGATGGGAGGCAGTGTGCCACACGCACAGACAGGACCAGGGCTCCGGGGCCATTTCTGCTTTTAGAATACTGGTGCACTTTTTATTAAAGAAGAGAATAAAGCATTTGTAAATATATTTCTCTCATGTATACATCGAAGGTGATGCTGGTGGGCTGCTACAGAACCGGGGCATGACCAGGCAGGAGCCCTTCCCCCACCGCGGCGCACCCTACCCTCCACCCTAGATGACAGACCCGTGGGGGCTGGGAGCTTCCCAGCTCCAAGGACAAAGGGCTCCATATGTGGAAGAAGGACCAGCACACAGCTCTCATCACAGTGCCACCCAGAGGGCAGGGTGGCACCTCTGGGGAGGTCGGGCATGCTTGTTAAGAAAACCCCTTTACCCCTTAGAGACAGGTAAGGCATGAAGGTGCCCACTGGGCTCCCAGCAGAGGCCAGGGCCCCCGCCTTCACTGGGCTGTATGGCTCCTCCGATTTCTTGGGTCTCAGCACAGGAGGCAGAAACGGGAAGCCCTGGAGAATTGCTCAGGGCAAGCTGGGGACCTTGGCATCTCTAAGTTGAAGCTGGACTTTCTGAAGCCTTAAAAGATTAAACCCTGGACCCAGCTGGGTCCTCAAGAGGCCCCCACAAAGGAAGGAGGCTGAGCAGGCATTTTATGGGAGGAGACACGCTCTCCATCCCAGGCCCACTTCAACACTGTTCAGTGTGGGGTGAGTCTTGGGCTGTCCCCAGTGAAGGGGGGCAGGGGCGGAAGCTGTTGCACATGCCCAGGACATTCTGGGGGCAGCAGGTGTGACCTGCGGTGGGGTCAGCCTGTGGGGAGCATGGGAGTGAATGAGACACGTTATGGTCCCTGAGGTGGGGGAAGGCAGAGGCCAAACTCAATGAGTTGCAGGCGGCGTGCAGAGATGGGGGGCTCCCCACCGCCCAGACCCCTGGAAGGCTTAATGCCCAGAAGGCGTTTCCAGGGCTGGAACCCAAGGAGGCTGGCTCTGAGGGGAGCAGGGAGCACCGCTAGTGTATGGCTGCCGAGGGGCTCTGTTCCCCTCTTCTGATTGGCTACAGATCTGCAGTGGGCTGCGGGTCTCTGGGGACAGGGCCACCCTCACCAGGGCCGGAGTGGGGGAGCACTCGAGACCAGGCTGAGGCCTTCTTCTCAGCAGGGCGGGGGCTAAGTCTGACCTGGTGAGGACCCTGGGGGTGGGGCAGCTGGTGCTAAGGGAATGACAGTGTGTCACAGCTGGGGAGAAGCAGTGGGTGGTCAAGGAGACCCTGGGAACCTGCCACAGCTGGCTCGGGGTCCCCCTTCAAGTGTTTCCAGTTGTGGCAAGGGGTCAGGGGGACCTTACATTACAAAGAAACCCAAACTTTGGGGGAAAACAAAATAAAACAACTGGTCCAGATGGCTTTTAGAAGCCTGGCCACAAATCTGGGGACAGAAAGCCGAGGAGCTGGGAATCCCCAGGGGAGTGGGGACGTTTGGCTTTGAAACGCTTAGCTGTGCCTTGGGCTGACACAGGATGGTGGGGGTCCGGGGAGGCCAGGCTGCTGACACGCTGGCCACCTCCCACCGCAGCAGGGGCCCGGCTGGTGCCCGGGTCGCTGGGGCCGCCTCCTGGGACACCTCGCTGCCGAAAGCTTCCTCACTGGCCGAGGCCGCCGGCCCAGGCCCGAGGGCCACGGGCGACGCCGGGAGGGGCTGCAGGCAGCCCGGTCACTTGCTGCTGTGGGTCTTGACCTTGGTGGCGTTGATGTCGGCCTTGGTCTTCTGGATCCTGGAGAAGATCTCCTTGAAGAGCGCCTTGTACTCGGGCTGGCTCTGCTCCAGCCGCTTGTCCACGGCTTCCACGTGCTGGCTCAGGCTCCTCTCGCCCGCCCTGGCCTCCCCCTGCCCCTCCTCGCTGCCCAGCAGGTCCCTCCAGGAGCTGTCGCGGGAGACGGGCCGCGAGGTCTGCACGCCCGCGTGCCGCACCCCGGCGCGGTGCTGCCGGCACTTGGCCAGCAGCTCCTCGTACTTCTCGAGCAGCGCGTGGTACTGCTCGTCCACCTCGCGCAGGATGGACATGCCCCGCCTGCGCACGCTCGTGGCGTGCAGCGCCAGGTGGCCCGCGTGCCGGCCCGCGGGGTCCTTGGCCACCAGGGCGTTGAGCGCCGTGTCGCTGCAGCTCTTGCGCACGGAATGGCCCGGGGAGGCGGCGGGGGAGGCGACGCCGTCCGGGGCGCCGAACTCGTCCCCGCTGCCCGGCTGGGGGTCGTCGGTCTCGGGGGCCTGCGTGAGGGGCGCCAGCAGGGCCTCGGCCAGGGGGTCGTCGCGGCCCAGCAGGTAGGCGGCCTTGGCCTGCTTCATCTGCTGCAGCTCCAGCAGCTCGGCCTCCAGCTCCTGCGCGCGCCGCCGGCAGCCCTCCATCTCGCACAGCTGCTGCTCCAGCTCCGCGTACTCGTGGAGCACGGCCGCGAACTCGCGCTCGGCGCGCTCCTTGCGCTGCCGCTCCTGGCTCACCTGGGCGCGCAGCACCCCCACCAGGGTCCGCAGGTGCTCGTTCTCCTGCTCCAGCGGCCTGGGGCCCAGCTCCAGGGAGGAGCTGTGCAGGCGGAAGGCATCCTCGCACCTGGGAGAGCGGCAGGCGGCGAGGGTTAGGTCACGGGCGAGGCCCCGGGGCCCAGCGCCGACACAGCCTTCCAGTCCACTGGGCTGCACCGTCTGTTTGTCCCACTAGGTCCGCTCTCCGCCCTCCTCCCTCGGCCCTGGGAGGCTGACCTCACTGGGCTGCTTCAGCCAGGTTACCTGGCTCTCCCCTGAGCCCGGTCAACGAGTGGGAGTGGATGCAGATGGGAAAGTCTTCCCCAGGCTCCTTCCTGGCCAGTGAAGGCAGGCAGCGCCCTCCATGCCTTCTAGGCTCCAGGAACCCCCACCCCCACCCCTTTAGGTCTGTTGTAATAGCTCTTCACCATCGCAATGCTGGGGTGCTGCAGAGTTGCACCCCGTTTTCTTATATCTTGTCCATACCTCTTTATTAATCACCCCTCAATTACTCTGTGGGAGGCAATCTTTTGCCAGGACCCTTATTGAAACGCCCACTAAATACACCATATGTATTCTTACATTAACAAGTCACCCCATTGAGAAGGTTTAATGGGAACTAAGAGCGGCAGTGTTAGCCCCTCCTGGGTTAGAGGTCTGGCTTACTAAGCAGGTGACCTTGGAAGGACACATAACCTCTGAGGCTCAGTCTCCTCATCTGAGCTGTGACAATGATAAAACAGACCTCATGGTACTGCCATGATTATTAGGCCACTTAACGGAGTCATGGGCACATGGCCAGTGCTCATAACTGTTGCCAGCAACAGGACCAGTCCCGCTAATCGCCAGGATGCTGCACCAACTCTCCTGGCCCACCTCTCCCTGCTCTCCTGGCTCGCAGTCCGGGGCACTCAGAGATACCATCCAGGGTCTAGGTGCTCCACCCACGAGTGTTGCCCTCACCTACCGGGGGCTGGTGCACAGCTCCTTGAGGCACGGGAAGGTATGGATGGTGCGCCTGCGTTCCCGCTTCTCCCTGCGCACTCTCAGCTGCTCCAGGCCCCGGAGCTGCTCCACCTGGGCCTGCAGCTCCTCCACCTGGGCCTGCAGGCGCTCGACAGTCTCCGTCAGCCTGGGGGTGGTGTGGGAGACACGCATGGGAGGGACTCTAAGGGGATGGGCCAGCCCTCTTTACTGCAGCACTGGAGGGACATGGGGCTGGGGACAGATGGACAACCTTCAGCCATGCTGCCTGGTGTTGAGGTCAGATGGGGAGCTCCGAGCACCACTCTCCCACAGTGACCATTCCTCCTCTTCACCACCTCAGCTCCTTGTGTGCCCCTCTATCACTTACCACCGTGTTGCAGTAAGAAGTTTACGTGCCTGCCTTCCCTCCTGCACTGCGAGCTCCCAGAGTGGGACAGTGTCTTTGTATCCCCATTACTGTGTCCCAGTGACTAAACAGAGCCTGGTGCATAGTTGGTGCTTGAAGGGTGTAGCCTGAATGTTAACCCACCCCAAATCTACAAGGGCAAACTCACCACCACCCTAAGTTCCCAGCATGGGCTTCTGGGAGGAGCAGGCGCCACCCCCCCGGCCCACATGCCCACATGTACACCCAGTCCTGGGCCTCTCCGTGCCCGCCCCCCCCCGTAGCCCCACCAGCCCTCACCCGTGGATCTTCTGCTGGGCGGCCTTGCTCTCCAGCACCAGCTTCTGGTTGGTCAGCTCCAGGTCGCGGGCCGTCAGGTCCAGCTGCTCGTACACTTTGGCGTGCTGCTCGTTGACCTGCCGCAGGGTGTCCAGCTGCTTGGTCAGGTACTGGGGGTGGGGGGGGGTGAGTAACCTTTCAGAACAGGGTTAGGGAAAATGTCTCAGCCTGGGCTCTCCTCCCACTTCTAGGAACAGGTGTGCTTTGGGCACTCATGGGCCACCGAACGGGTGGTAAAGACAGTGGTGCAGGAGGCTGCCTGGGGTGGCTGTGCCTTTTCCTAAGTTGCACACTCAGGCCAGGGCCCTTGCTGGGTGGAGGGGCGTGCGCAGGGCCCGGCCTCACCTCGATCTCCTGCACCTGCTCCTCGTTGGTGGCATACATGTGCTGCAGAGACTCCTCCAGCTCCTTGTTCCTCTCCAGCAGTGTCTTCCCCAGCTCGGCGGCCAAGTGCAAGTCTGGAGGGAGGGGCGGAGGGTGGGAGAAACGAGCAGTGTGAGAAAAATGACAGAGGACCCCCATTCATGTTCTGAGCATTCATTCCAAGCTAGGCCTTGGGGACCCCAAGACGACCAGGACACAGGGGCTGACTAGGGGAGCCTCCGGGCCTGGGAAAGGATGCAGGCCAGGAGCTAACCCTCTGCATTAGCTGTTGCTTCTGCCTGGAATGTCCTCTCCCCAGACACTCCCAGGGCTCATCCCTCTCTCTTCAAGCCTGTGCTTAAATGTCACTCTTTCCAGGAGGCCTTTCCCCAACCACTGATCTAAAATTGCACCCTCCCCCACCCCATGTTCCCTCCCCACTTAATTTTTCTCCTTAGCACGAATCAATCTGCTCATTTATCTTGTTCGTCTCTCCTGACTAACTGTAAGCTCACAGGGCAGGGATTTTGCTGTTTCCTTCACTGATACCCCCAGGACCTAGGAAAGCACCTGGCACAGAGCAGGTGTATACATTTTTCTTGAAAAAAATGAGTGAATGGAATGTGATAAGATACAGGGCAGAGTATCTTGGACAATAGGGAAGGGAGAGTTCATCTTCCTGGGGACAGCAGGAGGCTCAGACAATGGGCGTCTCTGAGTTGGGCTTGGAGGGTAAGTAGGAGCTCCCAGAGAGCTGGAGGAGGCAGAGGGGCTTGCTGGGCATTAGAATTGGATAAGGCTTCCCAGCTCTTTGGCCCAACCTCCTTACTCTGTGGATGGCAGGCCAGAGAGGGCAGAATGACTTGACCAAGGTCATCAGCTGTGTTATAGCTGAGTTGAAAGCAGAATTCAGGTCTCCT
This sequence comes from Miniopterus schreibersii, assembly GCF_964146895.1. Taxonomy (NCBI): domain Eukaryota; kingdom Metazoa; phylum Chordata; class Mammalia; order Chiroptera; family Miniopteridae; genus Miniopterus; species Miniopterus schreibersii. Next base: position 3,873,115 of record NC_138116.1, read on the forward strand.
TGCCTCAGTCCAGTAGCATTTGGTCCTAGTGACATGTGCCCCTCTCTGAAACCTCCTTTCCCTGAGAGAGAAAACCATCACCCCCCCCCACCCCACAGCCCTGATTCTTATACCTGCAGAACTGGAACCTCCTCTCCCCATCCCACCCCAAGGTACACGAACAGGCTGGGAGGGGATCTGGCCTGGTGTAGGGAGCTGTGTGGTGGGGAGGGAGATGGGCCTATTTGATTTCTTCCATCAAAATGCCATCCAGGAAAGCTTGGGTCTTTGGCCCATGATGAGGCCCTCAATCTGGGCTGATGATGTAAATCCCAAGAAGCATAAAGGTCGCTCTGATAGGGCTGAAGTGATGTGGTCCAGGGGTTGAGCTAGGTACTGCTTTCATTTTCAGAAAGACAGTGGTTCTAGGATCCCTAGAGGATGGGTGGTCTCTATACTCCTTCCTGGCAAGTTTCAGAAATACAGAAGTTTTAGCCGAGCCCCTCCCTTGCACTCGACAAGCCCAGGGTGGGGTTTTCCTCTCAGGAGAGCCCCAGAGAGCAGTGACTCCAGGTGGGCATTTGAGAGCCAGATGGGGGTAGGGCTGACCTCACTTTATGAAAGCCAGAGGGGCTGGACCGGCCACCAGGCCTGGACCAAAGGCCTAGCTGTCCATTAGGAACAAACCTGGAGTCCATCTCCACAGGGAGAGCTGAGGTTTTAGAACAGTCAGAGTGTAGCCTGCAGGCTAGACCTAGGCCAGGTGGATGGTGGTGGTCTGTGCCCAGATGTTGCTCAGAGGAGCTCAAAGCTGCTATCCCAGAGAAAGGCTGCAATAACAATAGCTTAGCCTGGATAAACAAGTGCTTTCCTAACACCTACCCCAGCCATTAGACAAAACACTAGCTCATACCAATCTCAGATAAGAAGAACCTTTAGCCTGGAGCAATTAACCTTCTGATACCGATGCCAAGAAAAACTAGCTCCCTGACACAAACCTAGTGGGGCAATGAGGACACTATGAATTTATTAACTGTAAGTTTGGCAAGTCGACAAAGTGTGAAGTTAGATGTTCGGGTCATGAAACTGCAGCCCTGTTATGCTGAGTCCGTGGAAATTTGGGAGCCCAGCAAGACGACCCCAGGGCCACACTCATCACCGTTTTCCCCCTGGGGAACAGTCAGGTAGCCTGTAAAGAGGCCATTGCTACTGATGTCACCTGCATTGGTGTCAGGGGATAGGCTCCGTGGGTGGCCTGCATGGATCCCCTGCAGCTTAACCTAGAGTCCCAGGGCTCAGAGGTGCAGCGAGGAGTGGTCACGGACACTGCACTTCGCGCTCGTCCTCCCAGGCGAGCATCTGAGCTGCGTGCATTCCTACAACAGGGGCTGGGGCAGCTAAAGTCACATTATAAACCAGGGCCATGGCCCTGGGAAGGCAGTGACTGTGACCTAGGCCCCTATCGGTCAGGAATGGGGAAGAAGGGGACACGACAGAAGCTCTTGGGGTGGGGAGAATCTCAGGGACTCTCTCAGGGAAACTGGATCATAATGCAAGCTCAGCTGGTCAAAGCTGCCAGGAGGGATCATGAGAGAAGCCCAGAAGCTGCACAGCCAGGGGCTGAGTGGAGTGAGGGCTGGGGAAGGGACACCAGCTAACCGAGGGCAGCTCCCGCTGGAGCGGAGCAGGAGGGAGGCCTGGGGTGGGAGAATGGGTGAGCTGGCTAAGCCGAAGCCAGAGGAATAACAGCCTGTCACGACCAGGTCACTGGGCCAAGCCAGGGAAGGTACTGAATCTACTGGCACTCCCCCTGACTGGGCTCTGGAGTTTTCTGGGTCTCCTGCAGCAGCTTCAGCAGTTTCCCCCCTGAATCAGCCAAGATTCAGGAGCATCGCCCCAGAAGCCTGGGCGCACACGGCCAGGAGATGGGATGTTTGAAAAGAAACGCTGAAATCCCCCTGCCCCTCGCTGGCTGGGATCTGGGTGGGGCACCACAGACTCCAGATCAGGGAGGTAGGACAGGGACAGGGGACAGGCACAGGGAAGGAGAGACAAAGGTAAAGGGGGGGAGGGAGGAGGTCATCTGGCACCTGGCAGGGCTGCGGGTGTCCTGCTTACAGCCTACAGGGCACGAGTGTCAGGAACTCCGTGTCCACAGAACTGGGGTCCAGTCACCGATGCCCACTGCCACACCAGAGCTCTCGCCCAAGGCTGAGACTCAAGGTCAGGCACCCAGGACTTCAAATCTGTGACCCAGCAACCATCTCTCAGCCTTGAAGGAGGTACCCACCCACAGGGCCCGCCAAGCCTGGTCCAAGATGGGGAGGGAGGCGGGCAGAGAAAGAGTGCCAGTGCTTAATAATTAATGGCATTTTCTATTTTTACAAGTGCTGTGGCAGTGGGCAGAGGGAACAGTGAGAACCTAGGACCTTGCTATTGGGCCAGACAGCATCAAAGTCAAGCAGGGTCTATGGCGAGCTTCAGGAGGAGAAATCAGGGCCTGCCCTGCCGTGGTGGTGGTGGGGACCCAGGCTGGCTGGGCAAACCACTTCCTGGGACACTAAGAGGCACCTAGGGGGCAGCTGGGCAGAGAACTGGGGGATTGGGTGTAGGGAAGAGGCACACAAAAGGCACCTGATTCCCAATGTGGCTGGCTCTTGGCAAACACTCTTGCCACCATCTAGCTCTCCATGCTGGCCCCACGGGGGTAGTGCCACACCACCTGGGCCTGGGACTTCCTCCACCCCATCCCAGCATATCTAAGTCCTACTTTCCAGTCATGCATGGTCTTTCCAGGTTGCCCGTGCCTTGTACAGGCGTCCCCTCCACCTAGAATGCCTGTCTTCCTTCCTTTGCCCAGGGAACACCTTTCCATGCTCTAGCTGGGGGGGGGGGCGGCTTCGGAGGTGAACCTTCCCCAGTCTGCTCGCTGCAGCACCCCTGTGGCTCCACCACAGTTGCTGGTTTGATCTCCTTTCTGCCTCCTCTGCTGGAATGTGGAGTCCCCTGAGGGCAGAGATCACTCCGCAGGCTCAGCACTCGCCCCTGGCGACAGCCATTTGGTGTTTGGTCCAAAGCTCCAGTTACTTTTGAAACTGTCTCATTTCTGGTTTCCTTCCTTGTTCCTGGGCTCTGGGTACTACTGGGGCTGTGAGGGGAGGCTGACTGCTGCAGGCCAGCAAGGTCAGAGCAGGGGGCCGGCTGGAACCATCCTCCACCTTGGCCCAGAGCAGGCACCCAGCCCAGTGGGAATCTGGACACTTCTCCCTCTCTGGGAGGAGCACATCTCCCACCCTTACTCCCTGGCTCCTTCCCCCCACATCTGGGCCAGGCAGGGTGCCAGAGACTTCCGTAAGGGAATGAAATGAGACAGCAATAATATTAGCATCTGCCTCCCGGGAGGCCATCTTCCCAGGCACTCAGTTTCCAATCTTTCTTCCTAGGCTCGCCTCTTCCACGAAGCCCTCTCACTGTATCCTGTCACATACTCAATTACAGGCCCACCTCCACCTGCCCAGGTCCACTTAGTGGGCCAGGGCTGGGACTATTCCCAGTGCCCAGGATAGTGTCTGACACATAAGTGGAGCCTGAGAGGTGTTTGTGGGATGCAAAATTTGGGGATGGGAGTAGTGCCCAGGGTTGGGGAGGGGTTGTCGCAGCCAGTAATGGGCATCTCGCTCCAGGCAGGGAAGCTGAGGGTAGACTCCGGGGCATAGAGTATGGCAGGGTGCAGCCCAGCACCCCTAGTCCCACACTAGTCCCCAGATGCTCTGATTACCCCACATTCCTGAGCATAAGGACCGAGCCTCATCTACCTGCAAATCCGGCCACGTGGGGATGTGGGTCAGGGCCAGGAAACAAAGGCTCCAGGGTCTGGGTAGATGTCTCCCAGGAGGGCAAAGCTAGGCATTGGGGGCCATGGTTGGAGCCCCAGAACAGGAGTGTCAGCACACACTGAACCAGGCCTGTGTCCACACCCGCCCGCTTGCTGGGGACTGTGGTCACTTCTCCTGGACACCCCTCCAGCCCTGACCATCGGAGAATGAGGTGCTGTTGGGGAGGAGAGGGTGGACTTGACTCCACTCTGGCCAGCCTTGGCTCTGACCCTCTTAGTCCTAACAGCCCACCCCCTACTCCTAGTGATGTCACTTCGGCCACCTCATCAGGAGCTTCTAACCCGCTTCCAGTCACCCTCTTTGCTCTGGGGGGGGGGGGGGGAGTGGCTCCCTCTTTACTCAGCCCTTCCTCTAACCTGGGCCCTTGCTCAGAATTCCCAAACCTGACCCCATCCAAACCACGGGCAGTTTGGGGGGAGGGGGGGGGCTGGGCGGGCAAGGGGACTCCTGCGTCAGGAGGGCAGATGGATGACTCCAACTCTCCACTTCTGCCCAGGCAGGGTCCCCGCACCCCAACCCCCTCCCTGGGGAGAGGGGGAAGGGAGTTGAGGAAACTTTCTGGGAGCCTTGGAGCTCAGGAATTCTGGCAGGGAAGGGTGTCGCCGGATTTGGGATAAGAGCATGCTCCCCCTCCCCCCACACACTCCACCCCTCCCAGCAAAACCACCAAGTAGCCACCTCCCGGCCTCCAAAGAATTCCAGGCGGTACTCAGGCCCCCTAACAATATCAGGGACCCCCTGGGCAGGGCCTGCCCCTAAGCTGGGGTGGGCGAGCTGGGCGCCGCGTGCCCGGGTCCTTCGGGGAGGGAGGAAGGCCGTCCCCTCGACGGGGGCCGGTCTTCCCGGCGGCGCGCCGCCTCCCTCCACGTCCCCACTCGGCACGCGCATCACCCAGGGGAGCCCGGGTCGCGGGGTCCGGCCCAGCCCTCTCGGGGGTGACGCCGCCCAACAATGGAGAAGCGGCCGGAGGTCGCGGGGCGCACCTCGCTCTCGGGGCCCCCTCCTCGGTGCTCACCCTGCTCCAGGTCCTGCTGGTCGTACCAGGGCTCCTCTTCCTCCGCGGAGAAGTCCTCCATCCCCGCGGCCCTCCGCATGGCCCCGCGGGCGGCGGGCGGGCGGGCGCGGCGGCGGCGGCGCAGCTCAGGGCCGGGGTGCGGGGCCCGGGACAATGCGGCGGAGGCGGGCCGGGTCTCCCGCGTCGCGGACTCGGGCTGCAGCGCCCCCGCCCCCGCTGCGCCCCTTCGCCATCGGCCGCTGACCCGGCGCCCGCGGCGGTCCGGCCCGGCCGGGGTCCTGCGGAGCTGGGGACGGCGAGCGGCGGCGGCACAAAGGGTGGAGGGGAGGGGAGGGGACGGCAGGCGGTTAGGCGACGCGGGGGGCCCGGGCCCGCAGGCGGGTCTGGGGCGCTAGGAGTGCGCGTGAGCCGCGGCCGACGCCCCCCGCCCGGCTCCGGCCCGCGCAGCGCCCGGCCCGCCCGCCGACTCCCGGAGCCGCAGCCGCATCTCGCCCGGGTCTGCCCGGAGCTTCCCAACCGCCCGGAGCTTCCCCAACCGCCCGCTCCACGGGGTGGGGCCTGCCACCGCTGGCCAATCAGAAGGCGTATGCAAAGTTGGAGGCGGGGCCGGGGCGGGGTCTCCCTGAGGCCCTGGTCGGGCCGCTACTCGATCAACCCCCGCCCCTTCCTTCCCTGCTGGGCTCCTTCAGTTTAGGGCTCGCTGTGTGAAATTATTTTATTTTGTTTACCCGCTGTGCTTCTCTCCCTCTGGATCTCCTGAAAGCAAGGAACTTATCCTTTGTTCGCAGCTGGCTGCTCAGTGCCCAGAACAGACTGGCCTATTGATGCCTTCCATGAATGAATGACTGTCCGTTTACAATCACTGCACCTTTAAGAAGTTGAATGGTGAGGTCTGGAGGGTGTGTTACTTGCATTCTGGGCCTTTCTCTTTAAGGTCCTGTTTCCCTCTCCTTGGGGTCCGTATCCTATTTCCTATATGCAATCATAGCCATTAAAATCAAACACAGTGTCACCTATGCAAGCATTCTTTCCTTAAAGGAGTTTTTCGGCTTCATCGCTCTGACCTCTTCTGCCTCCCTCTTCCACTTTTAAAGACCCTTGGGATTACACTGGGCCCGCCTGGATAATCCAGCATAATCTCTCCATCTCGAGGTCCTTCACTTAATCAAGCTGTAAAGTACCTTTTGCCAAGCAGTGTAACATAGTCAATGATTCTGGAGATTAGGAGGATGTGGGCATCTTGGGGCATCATAATTCCATTTACATAGAGTTTAAAGCTGGCAAAAATGAATCTAATCGGGATAGTATTTGGCCTTGGGGAGTTATGTGGGGAGCTCTGAGGGGCTGGGAGTGTTTTATTTCCTGATCTTGGTGCTGGTTACACAGGTGTATTCATTGGTGAAAATCACTGATGTGGACACTTATGATGTGCACACGTCTCTGAATATATGTTATACTTCAATAAAATAGTTTACTTATGAAGAAAAATACCCACCCTGTGGCTGAGACACAGGCAGCCTCTGCCCTTGTGTAGCTTTCATTCTAGTGGGGATAAACAAATAAATTATTACAACCCACAACATGTGCTATGAAGGGAATTGATACTATTATGCAACAGATTTGCCGGGGGGAGGGGGGGGGAGGCGCTAGATTCGGAATTCAGGAAAAGCCGCCCTTGAAAGGTGACATCTGAGATAGTACCTAAAGGCTGCAATGGTGCCAGCCATGCCAAACTCGGGGGGAGAGTGTTCCAGGTACAGGACATGGCAAGGTCAAAGGCCCTAAGGCAGGAAGAGCTTGACCTATTTTAGGAACTGGCAGAAGCCCAGAGTAGCTGGAGTGGAGGGGATAGAGCAGCGAAGAAATTGGAGTTGGGGCCATGGGAAGGAGTTGGGACCCCCCCCCCCACCAGTGGACAAAGAGAACCTATAGGAAGCTTTTCATCTTCAGTTGTAAAATATCACTGACAATTGTAGAGCATGGATTGGAGGGGAGCAAGAGTGGGAGCAAGAGGATGAGTTTGGAGTTTCTTTGATAGTCTGGAACAGAGGTGATGGGAAGATGGACAAGGCTGGTAGCCATGGAGATGGAGCGAGATGAAAAATATTTTTGGTGTAGAACCAAGATGTGCTGATGAATTAACTGAAGCATTGGAGCAAGGATTTAACACTTCTGGCTCCAGTAACAGGATGGTGGTGATGCCACTTACTGAGATGGGGACAGAAGGAGTCTAAGGGACAACCAGTTTGCAGGGCTGAGTTCCAGAGGGATCTGGTCAGGACCCCAAGCTCACCAAGTTCCTCTCCCCATTTATTCATTTCTTCATTCTGCAGCTCTGTGTAAGTAAGTGTAACTATAGGAGCCAGGGCTGCCTCCAGGGAGTGTTGGAAGCCCCAAAAGAAAAGCAGGAGCAACGGGCTGAGGGCCAGGGCCTTGGCAGTGATGATGCTAGCAGGCCCCTCCTCTTGCCCAGCCAATGAAAAGTAGCCCCTAACCTGAAGATTCACCTCCACCCTAAGGATGTTTTCACCGATGACTTAGCCCCATGTTTGAAAACACCCAGCTCTTCGGTCATCTCTCAGCCTCTCTTTACCACACTGGCCACAACCTCAGCATTGGCTCTACCCAAATACCCTCCTTCCCTGTAGCCCCCCTCCCTGTGCCCCAGCCCCAGGAGCGCTGCCTGATAGGGACGAGCATGTTACCAAGGCTGGACTCTCACTGCTGCCCAAGCATTAGGCAGGGTGATTCAGGCTGGACTCCCCTAGGTCCCCTGAGGCTGTGGTGGGGTGGGGGTGGGCTGAAGCTGGGCAACCACCTCAGCCAGGTTGGTGGAGCCTCCCTGACCATTTCCACCTCCTCAGGGGATGGAGGATGGAGGCCCAGGTGGCTCACAGAGCTGTGGACACTGAGGGATGGGGTTCCCGCTGCATACCGGGCCCTTTGCCCGATTCATCGGAACTCAGGCTCCTTGCCCAGTGGGATCATTCTTGGTGCCTTCAGGGCAGACTTAGTATTTTCCTTCCTCCCTCCCTCCCTCCCTCCCTCCCTCCCTCCCTCCCTCCCTCCCTCCCTCCCTCCCTCCCTCCTTCCTTCCTTCCTTCCTTCTTAATCTTCAACCAAGGATATTTTTTTTAGTGGGAGGGATGGAGGGGGCAGAGAGAGAGAGAGAGAGAGAAACGTTGATGTGAGAGCGATGCATGGGCTGGTTGCCTCCCACATCACCCCTACAGGGGCTGGAGATCGAACCTGCAACCCTTGGGTGCGAGGCCTGATGCTCTAACCATAGAGCCACACCCGCCAGACTTAGTACTTTCTAAACAACTGCACGAGGAGGAAAGTCAGATCTGCCTTTGAAGAAGGAGAGTCCTCTGCCTCCCTGAGCCAGCAGCCAAGGAGCCCTGGGACCCGGTTCAGGCCCTCTCCCCTAAGCAGAGAACGAGCCGCGCCCCGGCTGGGACCTGTCAGCGCCCTGACCCTGGGAGCCCCGCGCCTGGCCTCACCTGTGCCAGGCTGACCCGTCTCCCCGCGCCCCGAGTCAGGAGCGCCAGGACGCCGCGTTGACGGGCTCAGCGACCCGCAGCCTTGGGCTTCGGGACTCCCCTGCGGTGGGTTTCACACTCCGGGGACCAGGAGCACCCCCCAGTCCCTACCCGAGGAGCTCCGGATCCTAGAGGGGGGACCAGAGCGCAGAAACGCACCCAGGGGGAGCTCGAAGCCCGACGCAACGCTGCGAACGCCCTCCCCGGCGGTGGGCTGGGGACTCGGACGGGACAGCCGCGGGCACACTGCCCACCCCCAGCCCAGCCGTGCCCAGCCCACCGGAAATGACGGCGCCCGCGGTGCTGACGTTAGAGGGTCTCGGTCCCTCCCAGTCGCGCGAGTCGCGCTGGGGGAGGGCCAGGGTGCCCGGCCGGAGCCTCTGGACCCTCGCCCCCCCCCCCCACTGCTAATCTTGGGTTGAGGTCAAGGGATCGGGCGGCACAGGACACCTTCCTCGGTGCCCTTCCCCTGCAGGCCCAGCTGCCGCCCAGCCTGTCCTCAGACATCCCAGCGCTGGGCACCGCTGCACTGAATGCTCTTGCCCCATGGGTCCTGTCCACCAGTCTGAGGTCAGTGCCTGGCGGGGTAAGGCACTTAAACATTTGAATGGGTGAGGTCATCTGGTGTCCCTCCCTTCCCCCAACAGGCCATCTGAGCCTGTCCCAGACACGATTCTCACAGTTCCTGTGGTCAGGAAGTGCTTCCATATGTCTACCTCAAATCCTGCGGTTAAACCCTCCAGGCCTGCCATTTAGGATGCGTATGCTGAGTGTCCTCCCGCGGCCTCACCCTACTCCTCCAGTACCAGCTCACAGGGTTGCTGGGAGGCTCCGGCGAGTTAACACAGGCCCAGTGCTTAGGGCAGGGCCTGGGCCATGCCGGCATCAGTCTGTTTGCCTCGAGGGTCATTATTATTATAACTATTTTTACCTGGAGGATCTATTCCTCTCTCATCACTACCTCTCTTCTGGCAAGGCTCCTGGGATGGCCTGTCCAGGGACCTTGCATTCCCAGTAGAGAGTGGGGGCCCGGGGTGGGGGGCAGGTGAGGCTTTCGGTTAAGGCCAGAGCCGTGGGCCTAAGAGACCTGTGGGGAAGCTCCGGGCACTGCCGGCTGCCTGGGCTCCCACGGTGCCTTGCATGCCCACTGCACGCCCGGATCCATCTGTCAGACGAGAGCTCCTTAAGGGCAGGCGCATGGCAGGTGCCCAATGAATGGAGAAATGAGCGCCCCAAAACCAGCGGCACAATCATGCCCCTCGGCCCTTCCTCATGCAGCTCAGATCCACCTGCCCTACCTGAAACGCTCCTAAAAGCACTAAAAAACGAATCTGAGAAACAGTTGGTGAATGTATCATTCCTACCGACTGAAGTGGACAACCAAAGGGGCTCCATCTTCCACGGTCGCCCAGGAGTCATCTCCACCCCCTTATCCAATAGGTCGTTTCCGTGCGGGAGGCCAGTGCGAGGCGCCGGGGTTGCAGGGGGCAGGACAGGCCCAGGCTCTGCTCACACGAAGCTTGCATTTCACGAGGAGAGAAGTGTTTAAAACGGTGGTAAAGTTTTAGGAAACACCAGGGGCTGAAACAACAACAGCTGGGGATGGGAAAACTGTCAGGAAAAGAGGCTTTAAAGATAAGACCCCAGGATGAGAAGGGGACAGGCACACGGAGAGTGGGAGGAGCATGTCCCAGGCAGAAGGAACAACCTGTGCAGAGATTCTGGGCAGACAGCTGGGGGGGGGGGTGTGAGGAAATGTGGGAGGACCAGTGTGTCGAGCCCGGGGCTCCAGGGGAGGGGAGCAGCTGGGCAAGGCCGTGGAGGGCAGGGAGGGCGCCGTGCAGCCTGAAGAAATTGTTCCTAAAAAAGGACTGAGGTGTTTTTAATGGGGAGTGTCGTGAGCTGCATTTTACAACTGCTCGGCTGTCCTGCAGGGAAGAGATTAGAGGGGGCAGGAGGCATGGAGGCTGCTGTAGATGGGAGATGATGGGGTCCCTGGCTAGGGGGACAGTGGAGATGATACATGTTTGGGGAATAACATCAAGACGTGGTGATGACTTGGACTTGGGGTGACAAGAAGAGAGGTGTTCTAAGCCAGAACACCTGGGAGGTGCGATTTACTGAGATGAGAACACTTACAGACAAAGGTCGGGAGAGAGGATGGGACTTAGGGGGCAAAATGTGGAGAAGAGAATCACCCACAATGTGGCAGTTTATTTTTTTTAATAAACATATCCTGAGGATATGTTTATTGATTTTAGAGAGGGAGGAAAGGAGAGAGAGAGAGGGAAAAATATCAGTGTGAGAAACATAGGCACCCAGATGGGGGTGTCAAACCCACAGCCTGGGTATGTGCCCTGACCAGGAACTGAACACAGGATGATGCCCAACCAACTAAGCCACACTGGCCAGGGCTCAGACACTTTTCTTTTTTGCACCCTTTGGGACACTCCCTCTCAGAGCCCAGGGCCTGGCTATGAGAGGCCCAGGCCATGCAGGAATCCCATGTAGATGATTCCAGATTCAGCCCCAGCTGAGCCCAGCCTTTAAGTCTTCCCAAGATGCCACATGCCAGGTATGTGAGTGGAGAAGCTTCCAGATGATTCCAGCACCCAGCTGTGCCGAGTTAACCCCGCCCCTAGCCATGCTAGTCTTCCCAGCTGAGACCCTAGACATTGTGGAGCAGACACAAGCCCCCTCAGCTGGGTCCTGCCTGAATTACTGACCACTGAATTTATAATACATGTTGTTTTACACCAAGATTGGTGAGGAGGCAGCAAGAGTCCCTAAAACATGCGTCAAATTGACAATCAAGGTTCCACATGGCCAACATCACCTGCATCTTTAGTCACCATACACCTGTGACCACCCAGGTCCAACCCTCATCTCTCACCTCCCAGCTGCATTCCCTGTGTTTGGGTCACTGTCTTTCCTGCAGCAGCCAGAATGACTTTGCTAAGACATAATGACATTATCCTCCTGCTTCCAAGGCTCCTGTTGCTCATAGAATGAGGTAAAAGCTCCTTAACAGGATACATCAGCCCTTTATGCTCTGGTCCTGGCCTGCCTCTCAAGCTTTATCTCCTGTCACTCTCTCTACTTCACCCTACCTACGTGTTTCCATTCTCTGGTTGTCCCAGGCTCTCTACCCATCTGAGCCTTCCTTCTGCTCTCTCTACCTGCCTGGATGTGGGACATGTTCCATTTGCCCTTTCCAATCTCTTTCCATTGTCTTCACCTGCTCCATGCCCGGGAGGCTCAAGCTTTTGAGGGCCACATCTGTGGGTCCTTTGCTCTCTTGCTGTCTGAGGGTCCACCGATGCAAAGCACCAGCAGGAAATGGAGGGGAGAGGAGTGAAGGTGGGGTATCTATCCAACAGCGCCACCCTTCCAGACCCTGGGAGGCCACTGCTCCTGTGGGCCCTCTCCTACAGCTGGGCTTCCTTTAGGCTTAAGGATGGCCCAGGCTCCCCACTGCTTCTAGCCCTTACTAAGTGTCAATATTTGGTATGTCAGGCTTTTTTATAACCCATCCTAATAGGCATATAATGGTTATCATATTGTGGTTTCAATTTGCATTTCTCCAATGACTTAGATTCAGAGTTTTAATGCTACTCTGGGCTGGACTGGAGTTGGGTGGTTTGTAGAGTGGACTTGTGTGTTTTTTTTTTGGTGTTTTTTTAAATGTCAAATAAAGGTACCATTCATTCATTCATTATCTCAGAGCGATCAGAAAAGCCATGGAGCCTACTCAGGATTTCATCCAGGGCAGGGAAAACACACCTCTGGAGCAAGGACTGGCCTATTCTGTCCAGTCTGCTCACTCAGCGACATATGGACACCCTGTCCCTCTCTTTCTTGCCTCCACACCTGTCCTACTCTGCCTTTGTGCCACCCCTTTGCTGCCTAGGTAGTGCATCCCTCATTTTTCACCTGTGGGATTTCTATCTAAGCTAAATGTCACCTCCTGTTGAAGCATCTAGGATTTCCAGAAGCTTCCAGACATAGCATGCAAGATGATGTTGTGGAAAAAGTGCAACAACCTCTTTTGGGGTGAGTTGGATTTGCTTTTTTTTTGGCTTTGTTCCTTACAAGTTGTGAGACTTTCGGCAAGTGACTTAAATTTTTTTTTGAGCCTCAGTTTTCCCAAGTGTACAGTGCAGATGATACGTACCTCAGAGGTAGGGTTCTGTTGTCAGCGATATTGTCATCACATTATTATTATTGTTTATTATTATTATTATTACGACTGCTGTGCCTCTATCAAAGGCTCACTGGCTGAATCATGGCTAATTCTTTTCTTGACTCTCTGCCTAGATAATTGCTCGTAAAGGATAGGCCCTGTGTGTGCTCGGGTCCCTGACACAGTGTTGCTAAATACCAGTCCCTCGACACATTTGTTGAAATGGATGGACTTAAAAGGGTTTTCAGGGAAGGCAGGTGGCCAGGAAGGAGTTGTGGGACCCACAGGGACCCCAGCTCTGATCAGGGCCCCGGGAGCTGCTTTCCTGGAGCCGGGGAAGGGAGTCAGTCTCCCTTCCACAGAGCGCAAGGCTGAGCTGGGGGCTGCCTGGACCCCTGGGTTTGACAGGTCAGAAAAAAAGGAACCAAGAGAGGAGATGCTAAAAAAAAAAGAAAAGAAAGGGGAGGACAGGGATTGACAAGGAAGAAGCTCAGTGGAGAGGAGAGCGGGCTGAGAAAGTGTGGGCCCAGAGATGGCGCGGGGACCAGTGCTGAGGATGGGCGGGGGGCTGGGAGGATTGCGCGCCCTGGGGCTGGGTGGAGATGGGGGGTGGAGCGGGGACCGGGCTCGGACGCGGGAGGAAGGGCGCGGAGGCAGCGGGTCCAGCTGAGGAGAACGCGGGGCCTGCGGCTGCTCGGCTGCTTAGGGTCGGAGGGTAGACGCCCGGGGCCCGGAGTGGACACCGCTGCGCCGGGCAGGTGTTGGGGGCGGGGCGACGGGGGCGGAGCCTGCCGGGGGCGGGGCCAAGCGGGGGCGGGGCCGACGCCGGGCGGGGAGGCGGGCGGGGCGCAGCGCTCCTCCCGGCTCTGCGAGAGCGGCGCGGGCCGCGGAGCTGGAGCCGGCGCTGGATCCCGAGCCGGGGCTGGGGCGGGAGTCGGGGTCGGGGTCTGGGCCGGGGCCGGGGCCGGGCCGGAGCGGGCTCCAGCGACATGGGGGCGGCCGACTCCAAGCTGAATTTCCGAAAGGCGGTGATCCAGCTCACCACCAAGACGCAGGTGCGCCGGGGGCCCCGGCCTCCCCTCCCACCTGCCGGGCTGGGGGCTGGGCAGGGCCGCGGGGAGGGGTGCTGTGAGGACTGGGCTTGCCCCGAGACGGGGGAACCAGCGGGGCCGGCGGGTGATACAGAGGCCAGGGCCGGAGCCGAACCCCTTGGCCTGTGCCCCGAGGCTCCATCCCCTAGCCCTACCCCTCCACCCCCAGCCTTCCTCCCGGGAACGTCCCTCTCCCCGCAGCCGCGGCTGCTACCTTAGGCTGACGTGTGCCTGCTCCCCGAGCCGGCGTCGCAGCTGTCGGTCCCCCGCGCGTCCCCCGCCCCCTCCGCTCCTCCAGCCCAGCATCTTTAGCCTCTCCCCGCCTCCACCCACCCATCCACCTCCCTGCTCCCCTCCCTGCCCCTCGGTGCCCGCGGGTCCCTGACACACAGGCCGGGCTGACTCAATGCAAACAAAGCCGGGCCGGCGTCCGCCCTGGTCGGGGAAACAGCTGGTGCGCGGCGGCAGCAGCCTGGCTGGGCCCAGGTCGATGCCCAGGGCAGGGAAGGCCCAGCAACCTGGCAAGGGGACTTGTTCCCAGGCCCGTGGAGTCCGGTTTCCCAGCTGGGATCACTCCTGAACGGGGGCTCCTCCTCTGAGGCCCAGCTGTGGGGATGGCTGTGTTTGCCGTACCCGCTCTTCCCTGGGTGAGGGCTGATGAACCTCCAGATTGCCCTTGACCTGCCGGTGTCGGGCCTGGGGGCGTCTTGCAGCCTAGTCCATGCATGCACACTCCCCCGGGGCCACAGGTGGCACAGAAGCCACCTCCTTGCCTCCCAGAAAATGGGTCCTGGCCCCAGCAAGGCAGCTTCCTTGCTCACCCCGTCTCACCCTTGAATTCGGCCATTCTGGCCACAGGTGCCGGCCCTGACTCCCCAGATCCCTCACTTTCAAGAGAGTCAGGACCTGCTGCCATTGGGACTTTCCTCTTACCCCCAATCCCACCCCCACCCCGCTGCTCCCCAGGGCTCTCTCTTGCTCTTGGCAGTTAGAATGGGATGGAGGGAACCATTTCCCCACAGCCAGCTGGTCACAGCTCCAGAGGCCAGACCACTGGTCCCACCCTCTCTCGTTGCCATGAGAGAAAGGTCAGGTGCTGGCAAATGCCCAGGGCCTCTGGAGAGTCCAGCTCCGCTGAGAGGTGTTTGATAGAAACCAGACCTTTCTCCTTGCCACTTTCCCCATGGCTCCTGGTTAGTTCTGGCCCTTGGCTCTCTAGGGATGGTGCTTCTAGGCCTGTGGGTGGAAGATGGGCCAGCCCCTCAGTGTGGGGCCACAGAGAGAAGAGGGAAGGAGGCTCCTGTGTTTACCTACCTGCCAAGGGAAACACCCTGTTGGAGAAATGAACTATGGGCTGTTGGCTCAGCTGCCAGAGTCCTTTGCTGGGCTAGCAGGACTAGCTCAGCCAGGTTCTAAGGGATCTGAGTGGACTGCTCCAGCCCCTTCCCCAAAATATAGTGATGGAGCTGACTGAGGCATTGCTGTCCCATTTCCCAGCTGAGGATAATGCCTTGGCTTGGGACAGGACCAAAGCCAGAGACCAGCCCCGGTCTCCCTCATGGGGAGCTTTGGGGACCTGTAGGTGGGAAGTGGCCTGGGCCACCTGGAGGGAGAGACCGTCCCTGAAAACTCAGGTCCTGTTTAGTGACCTAGCTTGGGCAGCTTGGGAGTGAGGACCAGATCCCAGATGATCATTTTAGACCTTGCCACTCCATGTCTCTAAGGAGATTCAGGCCAGTTGTCCACAGGGTACCCTACAGCCCTGGGACCTCAGAGGCTGTGCTGTGGACACAGTTTTGCTCTGGGCAGCGGACAAGCCGGCCCAGCGCCTTTTCCCAGGGCCTGAGCCCAAGCCACCACTGCTGGGCCTTCCTGCACTGCATCCTGTTTTCTTCCTGCCCTGGGCTAGGCCTGACCCTGGTCCTGAGGGCCAGTGGCTTTGGCTGTGTTCCCTGAGACTTTCCCAGGTGGGTGGAGCCCTGGAGGGGGACATTCCTGGACCTGGACCATCTCCTAGATCCTGCCTGTTCGGAGGTTCTCTGCTGTTGGGCAGATGAGATCTGATGTGCGTGTGAATGCCATGGTGACACAGTCCTCCAGGCAGGTCACCCTTAGCAGGCTGGAGCACTGTTGGTCCTTCCCTCCCCCCAGAGGGGTTTCAAAAGATACAGCTGGTCCCTCAGGCGGTGGGAGCTCTGCCCTGGCAGAGCTCAGGTAAGAACAGTTTGTTTCCCACCAAGGTAGCTCAGTCCTTGGCCACCCACATTGGGGTGTGATACACCTGGGCCCCAGTGAGTGTCAGAGAGCTGTCCTGGCTGAGGGCTCAAGGTGCCAGCAATCCCCAGCCCCAGGGCCCCTACTTTGGCCTCTGTTCCTCTCCCCCAGCTAACTCGCTCTACCAGTTCTGGGACTGAGGAGGCCCTGGTGCCAGGTTTGTCCAGAGGGCCAAGGCCACACATTGCCCTGGGGTGTGGCTTGGGCAGTGGGCCTGGTTACACCTGGACCTCAGTGAGGCCTGCAACCCCAGCCCTGACTTCGGACAGCCCCACTGGCCCGCAGCCCTGCTTATTGACTGGGCTGAAGGGATCTCTAGGAGTAGTTACAGCCTTTAGCTGAACAAATATTGCCTGAGCATCTGCCATATGCCTCAACTGCAAGGTCAGGGAGGGAGGGCTGGTGGACTAAAGGGGCCTCAGACCCATGGAGTCAGGGACTGTGGTGAGCGACAGCAGGGAGGGAGCAGGGTTCCAAGGTGGGAGGAGGCTTGGGGGAATGGAAATGAACACATGCCCCTTGTCTTCTTCCTGGGGGAGGGGTCTGGTCCCTGGGCGCTTGAGAAAGTCTCCAGGTGGGGAGGCCCCACCAGAGAGGTGGAAGGTCACACAGTCCCTCAGGGACTGGATTAGGCTTTGGGTGCTGAACTCAATGCCCAGCCGACCCCTGACCATCTGTGCCATGTGTCCCCAGCCTGCCTGTGCTGGCCAGGGCTCATGGTAGCTGAAGGATGTCCTTCACCTGGGAAGGCTCCTGGGTACCAGAAGGGATGGAGTAGGGGCCATGGCTTCCCTCTTGGGGGCTTCCTTGGCTACATGTTGGGCAAACTGTGGGCCCTTTGGCAAGGGATTGTGCAACTCTGGACCCTGGGTCCCCCACAGCCCGTGGAAGCCACTGATGACGCCTTTTGGGACCAGTTCTGGGCGGACACGGCCACCTCAGTGCAGGATGTCTTTGCGCTGGTGCCCGCGGCGGAGATCCGGGCCGTGCGGGAGGAGTCACCCTCCAACCTGGCCACTCTGTGCTACAAGGTGAGGGGTGCCTGGTCCCTCACTGCCACTCCCAGCTGAGCCATTTACCACCCTTGTGGGGAAACTGAAGCTGGCCCAGCCCTGGTCCGAGAGGGTGGGCACCCAGCACATCCCGCCACACAGGGCTGGCTGGGCTCTGGGTGCTGGGGAGGTGATCATGGCACCCACCATCTGTGAGGGCTTCCTCCGGGCTAGACCTTGCTGAGCACTTCCCATGGGTCAACTCAGTTAGCTTTCCATGGGCTGCTACGATTAGTGTTGCCATTTTACAGACAAGGAAACTGAGGCTCAGGTGGGTGGTCACTTAGCAAGATCTCCACCGGTGAGTGGTGGACGGGACATGGGCTGGCTGACCCTGTCTGGAGGAGTGGCCCTGTGGGTAGGGCCTCCACTTGTGGCCCCAATGCCTCTCCCCCTCTGGAGCCTGGGGTGCCCACCCTGAGCCACGTGCCAGGCCCCACTCCCCGCCCTTCCAGCGTGCCCCTCTGCCTGTCCCATAGGCTGTGGAGAAGCTGGTGCAGGGAGCCGAGAGCGGCTGCCACTCGGAGAAGGAGAAGCAGATTGTTCTGAACTGCAGCCGGCTTCTCACCCGCGTGCTGCCCTACATCTTTGAGGACCCGGACTGGAGGGGCTTCTTCTGGTCCACAGTGCCCGGGGCAGGGCGAGGAGGGGTTCGTGGGCTTGATCGGGTGGGGCTGGGTGCTCAGCAAGAACCTGGTCCAGGGCAAGAACCAAGTTCAGGGACGGCCACGTTCCCACAGACCTCTCCCGGGCTTTGGGAAGTGCAGGGAAGGGGGAGTGGGTGTTAACTCCTCCCTGAGCCCTGGTTCCTCTCCTATAGGGGTTCTCTGCCCCTGCAGCTGGGCAGAGATGGGCACAGAGCAGCTGGGCCCTCTCCCTCAGTCTCCCACCTGTCCCCACCCTGGGTTTATCTCCAGGCACCTGGCCAGGGGGCGGCCCAGTGGTTCCCTGCAGGATGGAGACTCCAGAGTTTAGGGGACACGTGTGGCCTGGCCCCTCCCAGTCAGTGGGAGGTTTCCTCACTGCTCCCAGTCCACTCCAGGTTCTTTCCCAGTGGGCCCAGACCCCAGCCTTCTCCCCCCAAGTCCCAGGGCCACCTCTCTGTGGCCAGCTACCACTGAGGTGGCCCCTGGGTGCTGTGTCCTGAGCAGGGAGAGGACGATGACGAGAATGCCAGGCCCCTGGCGGAGTCCCTGCTCCTGGCCATTGCTGACTTGCTCTTCTGCCCAGATTTTACTGTCCAGAGCCACCGGAGGAGCACTGTGGTGAGAGCCCCCACCCCCGCCCCGGGCTGGGGAGGGCTCTAGTTCTGGGTTTGGCTGATTGAAGTTGTCTCGTGCGGGATGTTTTGGCTGCTCAGGGAAAGCTGGGCTGCCTGGCATGCATGGTCCCAGGGAGGGGGTGGTGGCTGGCACAGCTGGAGTGGAGCCACCTGGTGCCTGGCCATGCCCCCTGCATCCGGGAGGCTGAGCACAGGCTCCCATTGTCCTCGCCTGGGCGGTGGGTAGGGTGTGGGGCTGGGCATAGGAGGCCTGACCCTTTCACTTCCCGTGGGCCCATGGACTTGACCTTGAGTGCTTTCTGCCTCCCACCTCCACACCCCTCCACACACCCAATTCCATTCCCCTCCCTCACTATCTCTCTCTCCCTGTCTCACTCTGGACTGAGCAAGTAAAAGAACCAGACTGAAGAAAAGTGAGCTTTCAAGAGGCTGAGAACATTCGTTTCTCCCCTGTGCATTAGCACCTGGCAGCTTTGAGAATCTGTCTTTGGGATAACATGAGGCTCTCTGTCCCAGGGACAGTAGGGGACTTAGGCTGGCCACCCGCAGCCTGATCTCTCCCTGACCTTGTCCCCAGGACTTGGCGGAGGACATGCACTCCCTGGACAGTTGTGAATACATCTGGGAGGCTGGTGTGGGCTTCGCTCATTCCCCCCAACCCAACTATATCCACGACATGAACCGGTGAGCTTCTTGGACCCAGAGCTCGCGGCATGCTGGACCCCAGGCCTGGCCCCTGCACAGCCAGGGAGGGAACCATCCGTGGGGCCTTACAAAGAGATGCTGCCCAACATCATGACCCACCAGCCTCACAGGGATAAAACGGGGCCATTTCTTTTCATGGACCGGAGCCGGGGCTGGGCAGGGTGGGCCCGCCCTCCCAGAGAACTGGGATCCTCAGGCACTGAACTCCCTCCCCAAGGACGGAGCTGCTGAAGCTGCTGCTGACGTGCTTCTCAGAGGCCATGTACCTGCCCCCAGCTCCGGACAGTGGCAGCACCAACCCGTGGGTGCAGTTCTTTTGTTCCACGGAGAACAGGTGAGGGGCCCTGGCCTTTCTTTCCCTCTTCCCCTTGTTCCAGGCAGCAGAGCCCTGGAGCTGAGGCCACCTCCAGCTCTAGGATAGGAGTCTTCTTGGATGAGAGGTGCTGCCGTCTGGTGGTCATGACCTATAACTTAATAGCCGCACCTTGTTGCCAGAGCCGTCCAGTGTCCCATTGGGGGGCCCTTGGTACTGGTGCCTGGATCCTCCATCTAGTAGAAATATAATGTGAAACATACATGCAGTTTAAACACTTCCAGGAGTGACATTAAAAAGTAAAAGTGAAACAGGTGAAATTAATTTTAATAATATGCTTGATTTAACCCAACATATCCAAAATATTAGCATTTAACATGTAATCAATATACAAAATTACTGAGATGTTTTGCATTCTCTTTTCATGCTAAGTTTTCAGAATCAGGTGTATGGTTTACGCTTACAGCACATCTCAGTTTGTACCAGCCACATTTTAAGCTCTCGGGAGCTACACCTGGCTTGTATGGGGCAGTGCAGTTTAGACAGCGGATGAGGAGGGGGCACAATGAATACCCTGAAGGGTGGGGAAGCCCGGCTCGCATGGGGGCGCTCATGAGCCATGGGGGCCCATATGAGTGCAAGGAGGTGTCACATGGCGGGATCGAGGCACTTCAGCTGGGCAGCTCCCGCTGTGCCCAGGCTGTGCTGGAGGCACAGGAGTTAGTGTCCCAGAGCCCTGGTTCACCTGCTTACTTCCAGACTCGATGCCCACATGATATGCCTCATTTTTCAGGTTTTCCTGGCCTCCTGCCCAACCTTCCCCACGCCCCTGCCCGGAAGGGAACCCAGGTGACTCCCGCCACCAGCCACAGTCCAGAGCTGGCCAGTTTTCTTTCTCACCAGCCTTATCAGGCAAACGGCCATGTCGTGCCACTCTTTTGACCTCTCTGGGTCTCAGTTTCCTCATCTGTAAGATGAGGAGCTTGAACCCTGACATCTTACAAATCTCTGAATGGAGTCATTCTGTGGCCTGGGAACTGGGTGACTGAGCATGTGTTCTGCTTCTTGTGGGGAAGCCTCCCTCCCTGTGGGCCACCAGCCCCTTCTCAGGAGCCCAGGGAGGGTACCTGTCCCGCAAAACCGGGGCGGGGGGCACATCATTAAACCTTTGCCCGAGTCTGTAGATGGTGCAGCACCAAGACTGAACCCCGATGGAAACTGGCCTTTGGGTGGTTATTGCGTCGACATAGGCCCATCGGTTGTGCGATAGTGGGGGGGCCGTGCCCATGTGGGGCGGGGTATGTGGCATATCTCTGTACCTTCTTCAGTTTTGCTGTGAACCTCTAAAATATAAAGTGTTTTTTAAAAAAATAGAAGAATAGGCTTCACCCCTGGTGGGAGGAATCTAAGGCGTGTGGACAGGACTTCCTACCGAGACCCCTCCTGACAGGCCACCCCTCTTGGTGATAAATTCTTCCTGCCCTCGGCCCCGCCCGGTGTGGGTCC
This sequence comes from Miniopterus schreibersii, assembly GCF_964146895.1. NCBI lineage: Eukaryota > Metazoa > Chordata > Mammalia > Chiroptera > Miniopteridae > Miniopterus > Miniopterus schreibersii. Next base: position 3,893,953 of record NC_138116.1, read on the forward strand.
CGGAGGCAGACCAGGCCGCGGAGGTGCCCTTCTACTCAGGAAGGGACAAGCCCCTGGTTCTGCTGTCCGGCCTCCAGCCCAGGCTGGCACTGAAACTCGTGCTGAATGAGCGGGTGGCTGGCTGGGGGCACGGAGGGCCGGGCCTGGCGGGGTCCCTGCAGTCGCCCCTTCTCTCCCGCAGACACGCCCTGCCCCTCTTCACCTCCCTGCTCAACACCGTGTGTGCCTATGACCCTGTGGGCTATGGGATCCCCTACAACCACCTGCTCTTCTCCGACTACCGGGAACCCCTGGTGGAGGAGGCTGCCCAGGTGCTGATCGTCACCTTGGACCATGACAGCGCCACCAGTGCCAACCCCACCGTGGATGGCACCACCACAGGCACCGCCATGGACGATGTTGATGTAAGGATGGGAGGGAGAGGGCAGGGCCTCTGGCCAGGTGGCACCCCCTCTGGCAGAGCTGGGTAAGGGATACCCAGTGGGTACCTCATGGTGAGCCTGGGGGTCAAGGGGCACAGCTGCCAACACCTAGGCCTGGGGTAGGGGCATAGGGTGGGGGCTCCTCCTCACTCCGGCTCCACCCTTGGCAGCCTCCAGGGCCCGAGAACCTGTTTGTGAACTATCTGTCCCGAATCCACCGTGAGGAGGTGAGTTTAGCACTGCTCTTGCTCAGGGGGGTTCTCAGTGCCCATCCCACAGTAGCTATGGCCTTGCAGGGGGTGAGGGGATGCAGGTGAGACAGGAGTGGGAGAGTTCTGACCCTAACATAAAGGAACCACAGTCCCCATGGACTCAGGCCACCCCAGTAAAATAGAGTAGGTCTGTGAGGGTTTCAAAATGCAGAAAAGGGGTGATGGCTTCAACTGGGTGAGGGTAGCTGGGAAGGCTTCCAGGAGGAGGTGGCTCTGATGTCAAATTTCTCAAAGGTCGAGGGAGGGGATGTAGTGGACCTAAAGGCCAGGCAGACCCAAGTTCATGTGTCTTGTGACCTTGGGGGCTCGGTTATGTGATCCCAAAGCTCTAACTTCTGCAGCTGTAACATGGGGACAGCAGCTATTCACTTGCCTTGTTGTGAGGATTAATTGAGAGCACAGCCCAATGTGTAGTAGGTGCTCAGTGAGTGGCCCTTCTTGGCGGAAGGGGCCTTCCAGGCCAGCCTTGGACTCATCTTCCTGAGGGGCTCACCCCAAGACAGCTATTGATGATGTCAGAATCTGGGCCTCTCAGGCTCTCAGGGTGGAGTCAGGTTTGGGGAAGTGAGGAGGCATTTGTAGGGAGCTGGACTGGACAGGCCCCTGCTCTCCCTCCCAGGACTTCCAGTTTATCCTCAAGGGCATAGCCCGGCTGCTGTCCAACCCCCTGCTCCAGACCTACCTGCCCAACTCCACCAAGAAGATCCAGTTCCACCAGGAGCTGCTGGTCCTCTTCTGGAAGCTCTGTGACTTCAACAAGGTGGGCCAGCTGCAGGGCACAGCCTGGCGGGCAGTGGTCCGCCCTTGTGAGGAGTGGCCACTCAGCCTAGGCCAGGGATGGGGACAGTGTCTGGGGAGACTCCCAGGAAGGGGAAAGGGTGGGGCGGAGCTGCCCCCCTGACCCTGCCCGCCTGTTCCCTCCCCCTCCCCCAGAAATTCCTCTTCTTTGTGCTAAAGAGCAGCGATGTGCTGGACATCCTGGTCCCCATCCTCTACTTCCTCAACGATGCCCGCGCAGATCAGTGTAAGGAGGGGTGGGCTCAGGATGGGCGGGGTCCCTGAGAGGGGTGGTCCCGCCGGTCTCTCCGTCTCCCAGGAGCTCAGGCCTGGTGCCCTGAGGGGGGCTTTTTCCAGTTCCCCCAGGATGGGCCCCTGCCCATTGGCTCCCTTCCTCCCCTCCCCACCCTGGGTGGTGACGCCCCCCCATGCCACCTGTCGCAGCTCGGGTGGGCCTGATGCACATTGGTGTCTTCATCTTGCTGCTTCTGAGTGGGGAGCGGAACTTCGGGGTGCGGCTGAACAAGCCCTACTCAGTGCGCGTGCCCATGGACATTCCGGTCTTCACGGGTACCCATGCTGACCTGCTCATTGTGGTAAGGGGACACCTGGGTGCATGGGGTGATGTCCTCTTGGCTGAGTTTGGAGGCAGAGGGGACCCCATGGCTGCCCCTCTGCTCCCCCCGGCAGGTGTTCCACAAGATCATCACCAGTGGGCACCAGCGGCTGCAGCCCCTCTTCGACTGCCTGCTCACCATCGTGGTGAACGGTAGGGCCCAGAGCACGCCTTCGCCCTGCTCACCGACAGGTGGCGCTAGGCCACAGGCGAACCTTCCAGCGGCTCCCTGGTTCAAGCCCACCTTGTCCCGTAGAAATATAAGGGCAGCCACCTATATACTGGTCAGTTTTCTAGTAGCCACATTAAAAAAGAAAGAAAGAGGTGACAATAATTTTTTTTAAAAAAATATATCTTTATTGATTTCAGAGAGAGGAAAGGAGACGGAGAGAGAGAGATAGAAACATCAATGATGAGAGAGTCATTGACTGGCGGCAGCCTGCAATCCGGGCATGTGCCCTGACCGGGAATCGAACCCTGATCGCCTGGATCCTAGGTCGACGCTTTAACCACTGAGCCACGCCTGGCCGGGCAACAATAATTTTATAGTATATTTTATTTAACCCACTATCCAGGGTACCATCATCTCAAAAAATTATTGGCTTGGACCAGCTCAGTCCTGGGTGCAGTGATGTGGCCCACCCACCATGGAGGGCTGCAGACAGCTGCCTGGGAGGGGAGGGGGCTCAGGTTGGCTGGAGAGCTGGGCCCAGCAAGGTGGTAGTGGTGGGCTGGGGCACGATGACTCTAATGTGGCCACCTTTTGGAGACCGTGGTCCTGGGTGGGAGGGACTGATTTTCCTGTGGTCTGGTTTCGACTCCAGGAGGAGGGGTGGTGCAGGGCCTCTAGCTCCACTGGAGTTCAGGGACCTTCCCTTAATTGTTCACCCCCTGGCTCTATTGCTCAAACCTGAACCAAGCACCAGCTAAGTGTGGCCGGCTCGGAGAATGCATTTGTGAACCAGACAGCCGCTGTCCCTGCCCCAGCTTGGTGAGGCAGAGGGACATGAGACAAAGAAGCACGCAGGGCGATCAATATGTGCCTTTGAGATGTGTGCAGCACTTCGTCTCTGATCCCCCCTCACAGGCTGTGTAAAAGCTGTGTGCCTAATTATGTGGAGAATGTCAAGTGGCTATTCTAGCAAGACCTAAAGCTCATGAGTTTGTATTCCTGCCCAATAGTATTATAACTGGGGAACTCTGGGCAAGTTTCATACCTCTCCGAGCTTCAGTGTCCTCATCTGTAAAATGGGGATGGTTTCGTCTGTGTCTCACCCCCCTCTCAGAGGTGGGGAGGAGTGGGGAGATGGTGTGCGTGAGTGGTTTTGTAAACAGTACAGCTGTCCACTTGGTGGAGGGACAAGTGTGGGGCCTAAACTGCTCCCTGGGGCTCTGCAGAAGTCATGGCCAGGGTGGCCTTGGCCTCTCGGGGTGCGCTCTCCCTGGCTTTTCAGGGACTTCGCAGGCAGGGGGTGGGGAGGGCTTGGGAGCAGGAGCATCTCGTCCTGCTCAGGCCCAGGACGTGCAGGGATGGCTGATGGGGGCCCAGGAGTAAGCTGAGCCCTCCCCTTCAGTGTCCCCCTACCTCAAGAGCCTGTCCATGGTGGCTGCCAACAAGCTGCTGCACCTGCTGGAGGCCTTCTCCACCACCTGGTTCCTCTTCTCTGCTGCTCAGAACCACCACCTGGTCTTCTTCCTCCTTGAGGTCTTCAACAACATCATCCAGTACCAGTTTGACGGTGAGGCACCGTCCAAGCCCCGGGCCTGGCCTCGGGGGCGAGGAGACCTTGTTAACTCTGTGGCTCTTGACACATAACCTCACTGGGCCTCAGTTTCCCATCTGTGGGATGGTCATAGTGATAGTACGAAGAGGCCCTATCTCAGAGGGTGTTGGGAGGATTATGTAAAATAACTTACAAAAACAGTTAGCACAGGGCCTGGTGACTTAAATATGAGCAGTTATTATTATTTCCAAAATAAGTAAAATTTGCAGGGAAAAGCATTTTGGAGACGGGCACAGGGGGAGCTCAGCCCAGAAGCTCTTTTCCAAAAAGGTCCATCTTGGTGTAGCCACAGTTGGCACACACCACTGGGTGCTAGGGCCACTGGGTGCTGGCCTTGCCCAGGCTCCTTCTCTTGGGCGTGTCTCCTCCCCCTGGGTCGACACCCTCCCGTCCTCCAAATTCCCTGTCCCAGGAAGCCCCCAGGTGGAGCGGGAGGCAAGGGGCCTCCCTGAAGCGAGACACTCCCTCCCCACAGGCAACTCCAACCTGGTCTATGCCATCATCCGGAAGCGCAGCGTCTTCCACCAGCTGGCCAACCTGCCCACCGACCCGCCCGCCATCCACAAGGCCCTGCAGCGGCGCCGAAAGGCCCCAGAGCCCTTGTCCCGCACCAGCTCACAGGAGGGCGCCTCCATGGAGGGCTCCCGCCCCGCCGCCCCCGCCGAGCCCGGCACCCTCAAGACCAGCCTGGCGGCCACCCCAGGTCTGGCTCTGGCAGGTGGCAGAGGGTGTGGAGACCGGTATGGTTGGGGGGTGGACAGGGTCTTTGGGGTGTGTCACCCCATCTCTGGCAACAGAAACAGCTTGAGTTGGGATGGCAACTGGGGTGGGGGCAGAGACACTGGAGTACAGAGGGGAAGCTTATTGGGGCTCTGGGCCTCAAGCCTGGGTGTGGGCTCTGGGAGGGGTGGGCACAGGGGTGGGGGCATTGGGCCATCAGGCAGAGGGTCTCTAAAGTGGGTGGAGGAAAGAGGGAGCCTCGAGGGAGCGGCCCAGTGGAGATGCTGTCTAGGAGGGGCACTGGGCAGGTGTCCTCACGCCCCTCTGGGCCCCCCAGGCATTGACAAGCTGACGGAGAAGTCTCAGGTGTCAGAGGATGGCACCTTGCGATCCGTGGAGCCCACACGCCAACAGAGCTCCGCAGACGGCAGTCCAGCTGAGGAGGTGGGCGACAGGGCTCCTGGAGTTGGGTGAGGCTGGGCGCTCCCTTTCTCCCTTGGCCAGCCAAGGCACTTTGGGGCCGCTTGCAGCAGAGGGCAGGCGCCTGGCTGGCTCTCTGGGGAGGGGGCTTTCACCGATTCCTCCCTTTTTTATTGATCATGGGGTTGAGCCCTTGACCTTCAGCCTCTCATCCATCAGCCTTATCTGAGGCTGGGCTGGCCTTTACCCTAAACCTGTCACTGAGCTGGGCAGGGCCGGGCAGGGCCTGGGGCGCAGGGCAAAGGGTGCCAGGCTGAGCTGTCCCCTCAGTTGGGAGTGAGCCCCCCATGCACACAGGCCAGTGGAGAGACCTCATTGCCCTCATGGGTTCTGGACTGTGGGATGGGCTGGAAGAGGGGCTACTTCTCTGCCCTCTGCCCCAACCCTGTACCTGTGCCTTCCACCCCTTACCCCCATTCCCTTCTCGGGACCAGGAGCCCAGCCAGGCCTGGTGGGAGCAGCAGCGACTGTCCAGTGCATCGGCCAGTGGGCAGTGGAGCCCGACATCGGAGTGGGTGAGGGTTTGGGCAGGTGGCACCCACGTGGGGGCTGGGTCAGGAGCTCCTGGGACTGGGAACAGCTCAGTAAAGGCTCGATGGGAATGTGTCCAAGTCCAAGGACTGGCCTGGGAACCAGACTGAGGATCAGTCCTCCCGGCTGGGTGGCCTTGGTCTCCCTCTGACTCAGTTGCTTCCTCTGTAGCGGGTGGAGCTTCAGTTGCCCACAGCACGAACTTTCTCAATAAATCACCCTTTTCGCTTCCTTCCCTGAATCACTTGCCCATCCCTTGTGTGTTTCCTGAGGTCACCACTACTAATGGCACTTGCATGGGGTGATGAACATACCCACCTGATCATGCTGTTGTGAGGCTCCAAGGGGACAGTGTCTGGCATGTTGTATGTGCTCAGTGCGAGGCCACAGCTCTTACCATGAGAAGTAGCCACCGTTCATGGGTGCTTCCCCGTGCCAGGCCCTTGCTGTTTGCCTTGGGAAGCCTGTAGTTCTGGGTCAGGGGTCAGGCCTGTCCCATAGCCTCTGGCGGCTGCTTCCCCAGCCCGAGGAATCCTGGTGCCCCCCCAGGTCCTCTCCTGGAAGTCGAAGCTGCCGCTGCAGACCATCATGAGGCTGCTGCAGGTGCTGGTGCCCCAGGTGGAGAAGATCTGCATTGACAAGTGAGGCTGTGGTGGGTCACAGCGGGGGTGGGGGCGGGAGGGATAGGTGGGCTTTGAGGAGGGGCCAGTTCAGGCCTGGATGGGGTGTGCCTGGGGCACAGACCTCGGGGGTCCAGGGTGAGCCCCGTGCTCCCCTTGGCCTTCAAGGTGGGCTTTCTACACGAGCATGTTGCAGACCCCCTCACCCTCCCCGGCAGGGGCCTGACGGACGAGTCGGAGATCCTGCGGTTCTTGCAGCATGGCACCCTGGTGGGGCTGCTGCCCGTGCCCCACCCCATCCTCATTCGGAAGTACCAGGCCAACTCGGGCACGGCCATGTGGTTCCGCACCTACATGTGGGGTGTCATCTATCTGAGGTGGGCCACGTGGGGGCGGGGCAGCTACCGGCCTGGGTGGGTCTGGTGTCCGCCTGAGAGCCTGCCCAGTGGGGCTCAGCGGGGGGCTCGGCACCGGGTCCCACCATCCTAGTGGGGTTAATGTCAAGGCAGTCAACCAGGGTGGCCCTGTCTGGTTGTGGGCACCCACAGTCGGGGTGGGACATCGGGGTGGGACGTCAGGGTGGGAGGGGTTTGGGCTGTATCTCTGCGAGGCCTCCCAGGACCCAGGACAACCTACTCCCTCCGCAGGAATGTGGACCCGCCCGTCTGGTATGACACCGACGTGAAGCTGTTTGAGATCCAGCGGGTGTGAGGATGGAAGCCTACAGGGACAGGGGCCGGGGAGGGTGGGGCCCTGGGCCCCCTCAACCATCCCCCCTGCCCCGACCCACCGACCGTTCTGAGCTTTAACTCACTCTGATCAGGGCTGGGGGCTAGCACAGTGACCGAGTCCTAGGTGGCAGGCCCCAGAGGCCCCTTGTGGCTGGGATGCTGGGGATCAGCTCTGACCTTCCCCGAACTCCCCTCCTCGCCCTGGAGCACCCCGTCTCTGCGGCTGTAGGCCCCAGCCGGAGCCCCACCTCCCTTTTTCCCCCTTCAAGACCTGTTTCTATGCTGACCCTCAGTGCCTGCCCAGCTCCTGCGCTGCTCACCCCAGAGGCCATCAGGGCACTGGGCCCTAATGGGTTGCCCAAAAGGGAGCTGAGGGCTGTCTTTTGAGGGACCTGGGCAGGGTGAGGGGCCTGGCCAAGTTTCCTAACCTGAAACCACCTGGTCCAGGCCTGGCTCACTGTCAGGGCCTGTGGGAGGAGGGCGGGTGGCCAGGCTGCTTGAGGAGGGGGCTGGGGACTGGCCGGCTGCAAAAGCCAGATTGGGGTCCCATGCATTTCAGGGTTTTGGAGTAGGGTGTGGAGGGTGTCCTGCTATATTCTTCCAGGGCGGTGGATGCAGCGTGACTCCCTCTAATATCCAGAAGTGGGGCAAAAGGAATGAGGAGGGGTAGCTGTTCAGTCCTCCTGCCCCCACCCACTGCCTGGAGGACTGGGGGGCAGGGTGCCACCGTCTGCCCTCCCCTCCGTCCTCTGGGCTCTGGCCTCTGGCCTCTGGCTCTCCCTCACCCCACCTGTGTCAGTACAATCTTTGCTCTGTACAATCGGCCTCTCCACAATAAACACCCCTCTCCACACCCCGGCTCTTCGTACTTGGAGGGGAGGGTCCAGCTGTGGCCCTTGTCACCAGGGGAGCTGGGGATTCTGCCTCCCAGAGTCAGTCCCCAGAGGGCCTTAGTGCCGGCTGGGAACCTGTGTTTATCATTTTCTTGGGGGTGGGGATGGGGATAGAGAATTGGACCTCTGGGCTGTGGCCGCCCAGAGAAAGAACCTACACAGGAGAGGTGAGGGGCCTACCTCTCAGCTGTCTGTTTCACCCCCAGGGGCCCTGCTGGCCCGGGCAGCCACTGAGAGTACTGGGGGTTCCTGGGGCCTAGGCCTGTGCTTTCCAGTGTCCAGCGTCATGGGGAGGGGCCCAGAGGCATGTGAGAGCTGCCCGCAGGCCTGGGGCTGCCCTCCCCCGGCCTCACCCAGCCTCACCCTGGGCCTGGCCTGGTGTTTGCACTGGGCTCTGGGAGATGGATGGCCTGTCATATCTGCCCTTTCTGCCTGATGGCTGAGGATCCAGCAGGCCTAGGGACCCAGCAGCCAAAGGCCACAGCCCCTGTGCTGAGCCAGCTTGGGAAAGTCACCTGCGGCTCTCTGTCGGAGAGAGGGTGTGCTGATGAGGGGTGGGGGGACTTGAGAGCCCTGGCCCCTCTCTTTCCCCCTCCCATGGATCAGACAAGAACTGGTTTCGACCTCTCCTGGCCCAGAAACAAGACTGTCTCAGCCCACAGCCCTGCCCAGAAGGACAGTCCCTTCCCACCATACCCAAGTGGCAGTTCTGTCCCTGGGAACAAATGCCATGAAGCCCAAATGTAATCAATCAAACAAACAGAGTTTATGGCAGTGGGAGAGAGCTGTTGAACCCTGCCTGGCAGCTAATTAATGAGCTCATTAGGCTGTGTGGGGAAAGCAGGGCAGGGCTGCCTGCCGAGCTGTCTGCTTCCAGGGTGCCCTGGGCCTGGCTTGGACCATGGGCCCTTCTTCAGGCAGGAGGCAGACCCCAGAGATCTGGCTGGGGTGTCCCTCTCCAAGCTCCCCAGACTCAGTCATTTAGGGCTGGCCCTGCCAGAGTAGCTGTGGGGCTTCCTGGGTATATCCTGGGCTGTACTAATGTGGGGGTGAGCTGGGGCAGGCACATGCCCAGTGATCCACTCCCCCCTCCCCACCCCCCTTAGTGAGGCTCTGGGGAAGGGGAGGCTTTGGGGAACCCAGGCTGCCCTAAGCACCCCTGGAATGGGGCGTCTGCTCAGAGGCACTGGGCTACACTTTCCCAGCCTTGGCACTTTGGGGCTCTGTCAGGGGTGGGTTCCTTGGGCAGCCTCAGGCCCCCAAGTAGACCTCCACCAGCCCCCCCACAGAGTGCATGCGGTAGAAGACGCCCAGAGGCAGGCCGAAGTTGACGATGGTGAACCATGTCTGGTAGCCATAGAAATCCTTCTCCAGTCCATTCTCAAACTCGGGGTGGATGCCAAACGCAGGCATCATCCACAGCTGGGGAGGAAAGGCGGGTGCTGAGTGGTGCAGGGGCGCTCCCAGGCACTCAGCGCAGGGGAGGCAGGTTCCTGAAGCTACAGCTCCTCCACTCATCCCTCACCCTCGGGCCTGCAGAGCCAGCCCTTCGGGCCCACATCCCTCTCAGCCAGACCACAGCACCTCCTCGGCTTGCCAGCCTGAACTCGGATGGGTCGTGAGACCCCAGTTGCCACCACCCACGGTGCAGTCTGCTCTGTCAAGCTGGGCGCCTTGGGCTCTGCCCCTCCACCCCGGGCCCGCCTCTGTCCAAACTCGACCTGTTTCTCGAGGCCCAGATCAAACTCTCATGAAGCCTTCCTTGGCCACTCAGGCCCACACTCCCTTCCCTGAGGTCCTACTGCGCTCTAGGGCCGAGTCATTGCTTGTTCTCTGCCTGGACCTGGGCTTTGGGCACCTGCGGTGTGTTCCCAGCAGTCATTAGCAACATGAGCGCAAGCAACCCCGAGCTGTCCAGAGCCGCCGCTTAGGCTGTGGGACTGCGGCAGGTCGAATGGCCTGAGCCTAGTTCCCTCATGGGTGAACTGGGGACGGCGGTAATGCTGCTGTGTGGAGTCGCTGAGGACTCACCAGGTGCAGAGCCATCGCCTGGAGCTGAGGACCTGGGGCTGAGCAACCATGGTCCACGCCTCCCGCCAGGAGATCTTTAAGAAACCAGGCACTTTTTGATCCCTTCCTTTGACTGAATTCAGTGGGAAACTAATTGTTTGATAATTCCTTAGTTATTCCCTCAGTGTCTCCCCAGCTAGACGGGAAGCTCCCTGAGGGTAGAGCCCTTACACGTTTGGTTATGGAGTGCATTTGGCTACGGGATTGGCACACTCATTCACGCCAGGTACCCTGCTCTCAAAGGTCATAGAGCTGGCTGGAAAGAGGCGTGTGTCCTCGACAATCGAAGGGACAAGCCGATCGCCCTTGGTCAGGCAGTGTGCAGTGGGTGCACCTCGAACCATGCCTTCCCCAGCGCGGTTCCCGCGGCCCGCCCGCCCCCGGGCCACTCACGGTGATGTTGCAGAGTATGAGGAAGAGCGCGATCTCCCGGAGCGCCTGCCGCTTCCAGTTGAGGCGGCTGTAGGAGTGGATGTAGGCGAGCGAGGCGCGCCGCAGGCCCTGGCCCAGCTCCCGCAGGGAGCCGCTGCGGCGCGGCTCCGCCTCCCCCCTGCCGTCGGGGCCTGCGGGCGCTGCCTCCCAGACGGGGCGCCGGTGCAGGCCCTCGATGATGAAGAGGTTCTGGGCGATGTGCTGCAGGATGAGCAGGACGGAGTAGGCCAGGATCAGGTGGTTGAGCAGCTCTCCCGAGCGCATGGCCACGATGGCCACGATGGAGAAGTAGGCGATGCCCGTCTGGCCCAGCGCCGCCCCCATGAGCAGCACCACGTCCATGCTGCGCGTGGGGTTCTTGAGCGTGTCCAGCTCGCGCTGCTCCAGCCCGTGGACGGCCATGCCCGCCAGGCAGGCCAGGCTCATGGCGGGCAGCAGGGCCGCGTAGAAGGCGTAGTAGAGGAGGAAGTACTGGCGCCCGATGGCAGGGCCGCTCGCCTCAATCTGGAAGATCACGAAGACGCACACGCCCGCCACCAGCGCCAGCAGGCCCAGCAGCAGCCCGAAGATGGACCCGTGCAGGCGGAAGGGCCGCAAGCCCGGGTGGGCGCTGGCGTGGGGGGCCGGGCGGCGGCCCACGTTCTTCCACAGGACGAAGAGCACCGTGGAGCAGAGGAGGCAGTACTCGGTGCCGAAGGGGTAGAGCATCAGGTAGCCCTTCTGGAAGACCTCGCACACCTCGGCGTTGAGGCACAGGCAGGTGTTGGTGCCGTTGCCTGGAAGAGGGGAGGGAGGAAGGGGACGAGGCCTTGCTCTGGAGAAACCAGCCGCACAGGTCAGTCCCATTCGCCCCCTGGAGTATGCCGGAGGCCAAAGGCACCCAGCCACCCATTTCACAGGTATGGAAACCGAGGCCCAGAGAGCGAAATCAGAAATCACAGGATGGTCATTCCTTTACAGAGGGATCCCAGACTTCAGGTGTCAAGCTTAGGTAAAACATTTAATGCATGATGTCTTTGGTGCCAAAGGTCACCACTACAGATCACTTGTTGGGCACAATCGGAAACCCGTAGCGTCATAATGGGAGGATCTGACTGCTACACCTGCACCCTCGGCAGCACGCACTGTGGGGTGATCGGGCATCTAGCCTCACCATGAGGTGCCCTGCAAGGCGCCCAGCCTCACTTGGGGGAACCTGGTGCCAAAAGCGCTTAGTCTGAATCTAATAAATACTTGGCCCAAACCTCCAGTTTCTAGGAAAAGCAGGCAGAACAGGTCTAATGCTACCCCTAGGAAGCAACTCGACAAATCTCAGTGTCATTAGGGAAAAAGAAGCTGCACAACCAACTGCGCTGCGTATTTGAACAGACCACCGTGAAAGACATTGCATGGGCTGGTCAGAAAAGTTCATGTAATTTGACGTAGCGGGTAGGAACGATGTTAAGGAACTCTGTTAGAAATTGTAATAGCCTTGTTGTCGAGCAGCGAAATATGCTTATTTCAAAGAGGTGCACACTAAAATGTTTGAGATAAAATGCCATGGTCTCAGTAATGTAAGTAATTCAACAAAAAAATAAATATAGCGAAATGCTCATCCTCATCGCGTGATGGATAGGTCTTGCTCTGCTACCCACCTCTGTGTTTGAATTTATTAATAATTTAGCAATCTATGTTGCTACTTGCAAAAAGTTCCCTTTGCACAGCCCCTCTGAGCAACGCATGCAGGGTGTAGAGACCGAGCGCAGTGCGCAGGCGTGCAGGGACTGACGTGGTGGGTGTAACATGCGTGAGTGCGCTGGGAAGGCCTCGCTGTACACAGGCCAGGATGGTGATGCCACCCGGGGGGGGGGGTGCTGTGTACACACAGGTGTGGCTGAATCCCACAGACGGCCATGTACCTGTGCAGGTATGGGACACAAGGGGCAGATTGTACAGGTGGGGATTAGGCACCTGCAACAATGTGGGGAATTCTTTTTCCCCAGAAATCTCCCATCCCTCCTGGTATGTCCAGGCACCCACAGTTGTATTAGGAAGACATTCCTTTTTAGTTGGTTGCAAGTAAAATGCAAATACTAGGGGTGGGGTGCGTAGCTGAACTTATCAGTGAGTGGCTCAGCCAGGATTAGTGGCTAGCTTTCTGACAGCTAGATGGATGCCTGGAGCAGGGTGGCAGGGTGCGGGCACCTGATGGGGCAGGCACAGAACGGGGACAGGATGGGTGCTCTTGGCAAACGTCTGTTTTCTGTTTAGTCATGATCCAGCCTCTGGAGTTTGCTCGCAACTCTATAGACTCACTGAGCCTCACCCGATCGAGGGAGTGTGTGTGCATGTTCAGAGGTGGGGGCATGGTCTCTTCTGTACCTGAGAACTTTTCCAAGAGGGCATTGAGCTCCGCCTCGATCTCATGGTGCATGGAGTCATTGGTGACAGCCAAAACCCACATCAGCAGGTTTGTGGCCAGGGTCAGCATCAAGCCACACCTGGAAGAGATGCCACACTCTGCCCACACACCCTGGCTGGCTCCTCGGGTGCCCAGCCCTCCCCATCACTGCATTTTGGGTCACCACTCTCTCCTAAAGCCAGGTCCCATCTGGCATTAGGACTTCAGGAGAGGCAGCCTTAGGGGCCACCTGGGAACATTTCCAGACTCACCTGCAGCCCCAGGGCCACCGTGTCCAGGGAAGCTATTAGGGGCAGGCACTAGCTGGGGATGGGGAGGCCCAGGAGTTGTTGGAGGGAGGAAGGCACTCCCATCTTACCTAGTGAAGTTGGTCTGGACCTGGATACAGTCCTTACAGTGTTTCCAGAGCACCCAGGTCTAAAAGAGACAGGGCCTTGAGCCTGGAGGTTGGGGGAGGTGGGGGTGGGACCAGGGGGTGTGCGCCCAGGCTGCTAGTGTGTATTTTCAATGAAGACACAGTGAGGAAACCTGGGTTGGAATCCTGGCTCCACCGCTTCCTTGCTGTGTGTTTTCGGGCCAATGGCAAGGTGTCTCTGAGCTTCAGTCGCCTCAGTCTCCTCACCTCTAAAAGGGAACTAAGCCTACCTCCCAGGGGCATGCCAACTTGCTGGGAAAATATGAGAGGTGATGGGAACGAAACCCCGTGCCTGGTGCAGAACAGGAAGTCAGGAGGGAGCTGGGGATTCATGGCGAGGGTGGCATCGTGATTTAGGCACATACGAGTAGGTGCAGGGGATGTATCTGCAGGTGTCTGTGCACCAGTGACGCGGCTCTTCAGTGCAGTACATGCAGGTGTGCGTGGAGGGGGTACACGCAGGCAGGCATGCGTGGGGGGCTGTGGTGTGTGTGCACATACTCTGGGCCACGTAGGTATTTGCCTATGAGGCTGTTTCCAGGCATAGGCTGGGGTGCGCACGCGGCTTGGATAGGGAGGCTGTGCCTGGTGGCCCAGGGACGCGAGAGGCCTGTTACCTGGACGCCGATGAAGATGATGTCTATGGAGGGGAAGATGACCTCTAGCTTCGACTTGCAGTGGGTGTGCATCACGTCGTAGCCCACGCGGAAGATGTTGAGGCCTACAGTGCAGCCGCCAAAGAGCAGCAGGGAGCCTGGCCGGGCCAGGAGGCCGTTGGCACCTTCCTGGAATGGGCCTTCCCTCCCCACCCTCTCCGTCTACCCAGCGCCCCGATACTCACCCCGCACCCAGATGGGTCCCGCGTGAGGGTCTTGGTGAAGCACGGCGTGCAGCTGGCGTGCGGTGCCCACCGCGTAGTAGAGGAGCCAGAGGAGGGCGAGGGCCTTCAGCACGGCCAGCAGGATCCACACGTCACCCAGCGTGATGGCCACGTTGTTGAAGATCATGCTGCAGATGAAGGCGCCTCCCAGGAACACCACGTTGAGGGCCAGGAGCCCTGAGAAGAGCTGCGCCGCCTTCTGGGCCTGCCTGTCCCGCCGCAGCAACAGCGAGAGGTGCCGCACCAGCCAGGACTTCTGGTGGGGGGAGGCAGGGGCCTGTGCCTCCTCGGCCCCCATGTCCGCTAGGTTCTCCTTGGCCGGGGCCGCTCCAGTCTCCTGTGCTGCTGCGGAGGCCGCCGGTGGAGCCTCAGCAGGGGCTGGAGAGGGAGAGAGGGTCCTGGTTGGCCCGCAGGCTGCCCTGGTTTCAATTCCATCCCTGCCCCTAACCACTGTGTGACCTAGGGCAAATGAAGCAACTTCTCTGGTCAGAACAATGGAAATAACAGCAGCTGCCCATCTACCTTACAGTACCCTGGAGGTTCAACATGCCCGGGGGATATGGAAACCCTTCATACTCCACATTAACACAGATTATTTCCACTGGGCTGAGGACCCACCCCCCTTCCCAACTCAGTGCCCGATCCTGAGATGGAGTAACGTCTGTCTAGGGAGCCAGGGGCACCCGCATGGTGCCTGGCCACTGGGCAGCTTCCGGGGCTGTGACGTTTTGCCATCAGATGGCAGCTCGTGCTCTGCTGACTTTTGGGAGGAAGTTAACTCCTAGTAAAGAGCAAGCGGGTGTCCGCTCTTGTTTCGACTCTGGGTAGGTCCTGGCTGACCTGGAGTGTTGTGAGAGGGCTCCTGAGGCCGAGTGTGGGCCTGGTGGGAGAGACGCTGCCCTGGGAAATAATGCTCTAGTTCATACAGGCGAGTGTGACATTACTCCAGAAAGGCCTAGAGAATTCCCACCAGACTGACAGCAGGAGTTTCCCCTGGGGAATGGAAGAGCGGCAGCGGTTTCATGTTCTAGGTTTAAAAACACATTCCTTATGCCATTAAAGTGAATTTTAAAGGCTTCGGGGAAAACTTCTGGGGGTGATTTGCAATGTCTGCCGTGAGCATGGGGCAGGCTGGGATCGGCAAGAACGCCTCGCCCTTGACTTTGACAGGACTGACTTCTGACTTCCATCCGTACCACCTCCCCCCAACTCCGCAAATGCCCAGAGCAACATGGACAACATCGTCCTTGACCGTCTCTCTCCCTGAATGTCTCCTGCGACGTCCTCCTTGTCCCCGAGCTTTCACTCAAACCGGCCCCTTTGTCACCCATCTCTTGGACTCAGATCTAGGTCACCCCTTACCTGCAGCTCGGGGCCTTGGCCTGGAGTCCAGCGCACGGCCCCTGGGCACCTCTGGGTACTCGTCCCCTGTGGACTGAGCTGCGCTAGAGGGGGGGTTGCCCCGCTGGTGCCTGGCGCAGCCCTGACGGGAACCGAAAGGCTCCCTCACTGCTCCCTGCCGCCCCAGGTGCTCTCCCTTGGTCCTGCGGCTGTCCTTACATCCCTGCTGCTCTGGACTCAGGGTTCTAAGTGCTCGCTGTCCCCGTTCTCCAGGCCGCAGGGGGCCTGCTTCCCAAGTTCACTATCTCATTGAGTGGCATCTTCACCCCCACGTATTTTAGCAGAGAAATGGGCATCCTCCTTGCCTCTCCCCTCACCAGTGCTCTTCTCAGGGGCCAAGCCTGTCCATTCCAGCCCACAAATTGCTCTTAGATCTTTCTTTCTTTTTTAAAAAAATCCTCACCTGAAGATATTGTTTCCATTGCTTTTGAAAGAGAGTGGGGGGGGGGTAGAGAGAGAGAGAGAAACATTGATGTGAGAGACACATTAATTGGCTGCCTCTTGCACAACCCCCGACTGGGGCCAGGGACCGAGCCTGCAACCGAGGCCTATACCCTTGGCCAGTCCACAGGCTGATGCTCTAACAACTGACCCAAACTGTCCAGGGCCCTTAGATCTTCCTTGACCTCAACCACTAGCCCAGGGCCCCCTCCTCTCTCTCCTGGACTGGCCTTCCCGCCCACTATGCCTCTCCCCTACTGTAAGCCCTGCAAAAGCACCTAATTGCCCTCAGTAGAAAGTCCAAACGGCCTAGCATGCCCTCGCCAGGTGAAACAAGGCGGCACGCGTGCCGTATGAGCTTGTACGCACAGAGTGCTCAGGGCAGGGCAGCTGCTGCCACTTCCTGGTCTGGCCTCGACTTAGGTCTCCAGGACCGTGTTCAGACTCCCATGCCATCCTGCTACAGCTCCCACAATGCCCCTGCCTTTGCTCGCCTCCCGGTCAGCCCACACCCCACCCTTTGCTCATAGTGCCCAGCCCTTGCTTTTTAGCTGACTGCCCTGCCTCCTGTAAGCAGCCTCCCAAAACTGGATTAGGTGCCCACTCTTGGTGCCCCCATGGAGCCCCATGCTTCTTCCTGAAGCATCGCCTCTCACACTCTATTTTAACTGGCTGTGCTTCGCTCTGTCTGTCCCTTCGAACTCTGGTCAAATATCAAACTTGGTTCTCTTTTAAAGATTCTACGGGGTTCCCCCCCCTTCCTAGTCCTTCCAGTCATCCTCACTCCACGTCTGCCCTCTCCCTGTCCAGCCCCCTCCTTACACTCCAAGCACCTGTCCCCCCCCCATTCTTCCAGGCCCAACCAGAGGGCTCCCAGTTTCTCATGTGGTCCCCTGCCTCTCACCATCACTCCTGAAGCCCGCTGTGCTTTCTGCCTCCCCCACTTCCCTCCACCGTGGCTCTCGCCCGGCCTCACCACCCGCCTTCAGGGCCTCTCCTGGGAAACCTTCTCTCTCTGCCCAAGCCTCTGTGGAGGGCGGGGTGCACTGCCTGCTGAGGTGCTGTGGGTGTGGCTGGCTCCCCTCAGGCCAGGAGCTCCTCCAGGGCAGAGACCAGGTCCTGCTTAAGTTGGACACCCCCAAACTTGGCACAGCATGACGCTCACCAGTGTTTGCTGACTACTCAGGCATTTTCTGGGGAACTTTCAGCACTAGAGCCATGGACAGAGACCCTTCCCATCAAACCTTCTCCAACTTGGCCCGGTGGGAGACTTTTCAGACGATCTTTATCTTTCCTCTCGAGTTTCCCTGCCCAGGTTGAGCAAGCCTGACGCTCATGGGGACACACCTCCCTGCTCCTTTCTCCCAACCCTGGCTGCTCCATCTGGCCCTTCCCAGAATCGCCCCCTTCTTTCCAAGGCCTAATGATTAAGAGCCCAGATTCTGACACCTACTACCTGTGTGATCTTGGAGGAGCTACTTAGCCTCTCTGTGCCTCACTTTTCCCATCTGTAAAGCAGATACACAACTATGGAATATACCTGGTATAGGGTAAATATTCAGTAACGATTTCTTGAACAAATGAAGGAATTATGCATAATGCCTATGTCACAGGGGTTTTAATCAAAATTGAGTGATTTAATTTATGTAAATGAGTTCAGATCAGTGTCTGGCACAAAGAAAGCTCTCAATGTTAGCGATCTGAGCTTTTCTTCCAGTTCTTTCGAAGTCCTGGCGAGGCTGGGAGGGTCGGGATTACTGGTGAATTTCGGCGGCGGCTTTTGCTTGGACTGCAAGCCTAGAGGGGACCCTGGAGGAGAAGGTTCCGGGTCCTCTCCCTCCAGGGTGCCCAACTCACGGCCCCGCCCTCCCCCCGCGGGGTTCAACCCTCCAGCAGCCGCTAGAGGGAGCCCTAAAAGCGGCGGATTCGGTCCGCCCGGGGAGAGGGTGACCTGTGGGCACTTAGGGGTCGTGGGAAGAGGGCTCCGGCGCCCGGAACTGCCAAGGAAGAGCCCGCCACCCCCTGGCACGCCCTTCGGCGCGACGCCAGTCCAAGGGAGGGCCCGCGCAACTGGTTTGTGGGTCACGGTTAGAGGCAGGTGATGAAAACCGGGAGCCGCGGAGCCGTCGGGGCGAGGGCGCCGGGCCAGGAGCGCAGCGCCGGCTCCGGAGGGGGCCGTTGAGCGCGGGCCGGGAGTTTCGGGATTTCTTCCCGACCCAGTCGGGGGTGGGGGACTGCGGGGCTGGGGCAGCCGCTACACGTATGCCCCAGCCCAGGCGCCCCAGCCCGGCACCCCTTTTTTTTCCTGGCCGTCCTTCGGGTCTTTCTCTTCTTACTGGCCTCCGCCCCCTTTTGGCTGTGCGCCCCCGTCCGCGGAAAGGAGGTGGGGAGCCGAGCGGGGCTGGGGCGGGGGCCGGCGTTCGGGTCGCCGGTGGTTGGCCTCCCCGCAGTCATCCCGCCCTCCCGCCTCAATCCCTGCAGCCCCTAGTTCCCGAGCCCCGGGGCGGGGCGAGGGGGAGCATTAGGGTTGAGCGTCAGGGTGCGCTCGCCCCGAACGCCCCGCGCGAGGTCCGAGGGCGCTCCCCAAAGCCCTAAGGCGCCGCCGCGGAGCCTTACCTGAGGCCCGGGCGGGCATCGCGGCCGGCTGGCCACCGACTGCGGGCGCGGGATCGTACGTCCAGGTGAGGCGCCCGGACCGATGCCCCCGACGGCCCCCCCCAGCGGGACTGCGCAGCCGCTGCTCTGGCTCCGCTGCCCATCGATTTTTCTATTGACTTTGGGGATGTCATTAATCCTTCGTTAATTACCCCGCCGGGGGCCAGGGCCCCGACGGAGCAGCCAATAGCGAGGCGGCAGGCCGGGGGGCGGGGCCGGAGGCGGGGCCGGCGCGGGGCTGGGCGTCCCCGGACCCTCCCGGGCGGGGCGGGGTGCGACGAACCTAGGCCGCAGCAGTGGACTTGCTAGGGGTGGGGGTGGGGTGGGGGGGTGGTGGGTGGGGTGGGTGGGGGGGTGAGGGGGGTAGGGGGGTGAGGGGGGTGGGGGGGTGAGGGGGGTGGGGGGTGAGGGGGGGTGGGGGGTGAGGGGGGGTGGGGGGATGGGGTGGGGGGTGAGGGTGGGGGGTGGGGTGTGAGGGTGGGGGGGTGGGGGGATGGGGGGTGGGGGGTGGGGTGGGGGGGTGAGGGTGGGGGGTGGGGGGGTTCAGGCCACACTCTCCTCCGGCTTCCCAGCAGGGAATGGGTCGCCTTGTCCCGTGCGCCCACCCAGCACCAGGCAGCTACCTTGTCACCCGCCTGTTCCAGCGCCCTCTGTCTCCCTAAGTCAGGGGTGAACTTGGGGGGGGGCAGAGACCCCGGTCAGACAGAACTAGGGTGCGGAGTTGCCCCTCTGGCCCCCTCAGCTTCTCCTGTGGCTTCTGCTCCGCCGGCAGGCAGTTCCCTCTGAAGTCTCCCGGGCCCCAGTCCGCTGCCCCCACGCCCTCCTCCCACCCGGCCCGCCCCGATCCCCACTCTTGCCTGCCCCCCTTCACCTGACTCAGCTGGCCACCAGTTCTTCCCTCTTTTAGCTGTTGGGCCTCTTTCTCAATCTCTCTCCCTGCCCAGCCCATCTCTCTCCCTGTCCTAGAGGAGTCGCAGGGACCCCCAGGGAGTGGGGCTGCTGGGGCAGAGGCGGCCCAGGGGGTGAAGGTATGTACCCCAACTCCTCTCAAACTAGGACAGCCCTGTTTATGTCTGTGTTATACATTTGGGTTCCTGAGGTATTTTATTTATGGGGGAAAGACATTCTGCTGTTGGAAAATTATTTTTGCTGTTGGCCCTCCAGCTGTGTGGCTTGGGCAAGTCACGTCACCCCTCTGGGCCTCAGATTCGTTCTTTGTAAAATGGTGCTTGGACTAGGTCGCTACTTCCTAACCTTTCCCATGTCGTGGAACAAATAAAAAATGTGTGTCACTTGAGGATAAAGGGGAGTGGAAGGTGGCAGCCCTGTTCTCTGCCCAGCAGCCCAGGCACTAGTCTGTAGCTGGTTTGTAACTCAGACTTGGTTCACCCACTGAAAAGCTTAAGGCCTGAAGATCTCTAGGGACCCTTCCAGCTCTGATCCCCAAGAGCCTCTGCTGTGGCTGAGACAAGAAGCGGGGGACAGGGGGCAAATAGCAGATTTATTGGTTCCCAGGTCCAGGCAGCAGCACTGGCCAAGCCACAGGGCTGGGATTAGGGGTGGAGCTGGAGCCACTGACAATTCCAGATCTTACCTGGTTCTAGAAATACTTCAGGGAGAGATCTCCCTGCCCGGTAGCCCCATGCACCAGGGTCATGCTGGGGTGGATGGGCATGTCCTGATTGCAATTTAAAAACATCCTGAAAAAATAACTTCTGTGAAAATTCCACTCTGGGGCCAGTGGGGAATGGGTGGTAACGTGGCACAGTGACTGCCAGCCGGGGGCTCATTTCCAAGGGTCTCTGGGTGGGTGCATGAGCTGAGCTCCCCCTCCATGTGTCTGTCAGGGGCTTCAGGACAGCACGTAGACCTCCAGCAGGCTAGAGACAGCATGCATGCGGTAGAAGATGCAGAAAGGCAGGCAGATGTTGACGATGGCTGCCCAGAGGGAGTAGCCATAGAAGCCCACCTCCACCTTGTTGCTGAAGTGAGGGCGGCCCCCGAAGGCAGGCATAATCCACAGCTGTGGGGGAGAGGGTGTGTCAGGACCTGGCTTGGACTGGTTCACATCGGTCAGCTTTGCTGGGGGTCCCTGCCCTCTAGTTTGGTGGACAGCAAAGGCTGGGTGTTGCTTCATGGGCACCTCCCAAGTCTCGGGCAGGGACTGGCACTCACTAAGGAGTTCAGGAAATGTGCCCCATTCCGCCTGTCCACCCCACAGGGTTCCCGCTGTGATCACACCTCCCACCCTCGGTTGTGGGATAGAAAGAGGGAGAAGAGGTTTCAATAGACCACACGAGAATTTGATAGACATTTAGAAATGGCTAAATCAGGAGCCCTCTCCTGGAGAGCTGTGTGGCAAAGCAGACAGGCCCAGGGCAGGGGCGTCAGGATCCAGCCAGAAGGTTCTGGTGTGGGGTATGAGGCAAAGAACAAATGCTTCTAGGCTAACCCCGCCCTCCCCATCCCCAGTTAACTGCGTCCTTGGGCATATCACAACTCCTCTCTCAACCTGTCCCTGTCCTAGAAAGTGAAGGAGTTGGAGGTGATGCTCTGGGAGTCAGATACCTGGAGCAAAACTAGCCAACCCAAAGGCGGCGCCCAGCCTGTGGGCGGGGCCGGGGCTGGGGGCCAGCTCAGGATATGATTCTGCTGGTAGGCCAGAGATGGCTGATCACTCCTTTTCTTTTTTTGGGGGTGGGGGGTGGGCGAAAGCTTCCTGTAGTATGGGCAATATTTGTAGTTGTGACTCCACTAAGAATGCACTTCAGTTAGTATGAACTGTTGGTGTATTTCAAGTAGACGACACTGGGGTGGAATTCTCTCTGGAGATGTTTTATATTGATATACCCACATTAAGGCTGCTTCTATATTACGAGTAGTTTTTTTTCTGATGGAAGTTATAGCTAAAAGGACTATTTTCATATTGAGTGAAATTTCTCTAGAGGTGTATTCTCTCTGGGATGATCTCACATGGCTACATGTTTCAGTACCAGAGATTTCCCCGGGGGGTTATACCTACACGGTTGGGTGGAGGCTACATTAGGACTGTTCCTCTGTTGGGGTGCACATTTGTCTGCTGCTATACAGAGGACTTTCCCTTAGTTGCTGAATCACTGGGGAGGGGCTGGTTGTTGTGGGCGCCCCCCTTCCCGGTCAGCCCTCCGCTGGGCTCTGCTAACAGACCGCTCACACTTGCCCCGGCCTCCACTGCTTCCTGACGCTGCTCCAGTTATTCTAAGAAGCAAGCTGGTCACAAGTTCCCAGGAGCAGTCACACCTCTCACATGAGGGTAAGGGCCCCACCCTCCACCCTCCACGTCATTCCTCAGCTCCCTCTCATCTCTGCCCAGCCCCCCTGTGGGCATTCCCTCGACCCCGCCAGCTGCGGCTGCTGCCTGGATGTCAGAGCACCAGGACCTCATTCTCTGTGTGCCCTGGGATGCTGCTTGCCAGGGCTGCACCTCACCCTCTCTGCACCTACTCCTTTCCTAGACAGACGTAAGACTCTCGAATAGGCTCGGGGCAAGACAGAGAAGGCCAAGTACATAAACCTGGAAGAACCTCCTTCCTGGCTTTCTCCCCCCCCCCAGCCCTCCCCCATCTCCCCCAGGTACTCACCATAATGTTGCAGAGCAGGAGAAACAGAGAAATGTCCTTCAGGCACCGGCGCCTCCAGTGGGCCCTGGGGGCCAAGATGATGGCCACGGCTTCCTGTGGGCCCACCAGGCTGGGGCCAACCAACCTGGGAGTGGGCGGACAGGTGGGCAAGGAGTGGAGGGCGCCTGGATTAGCAAAGGTAAGGCAGGGCTCCTTAGGAAGGGCACTGAGCGGCTGAGCCTCGGGCGGGCCCCGGTGGAGGCTCTCAATGATGAACACGTTCTGGAAGGTATGCTGGGCAATCATGAGCACAGCATGGGTCAGGTTGAGCCCCCCCACTATGTCCCTGGGTGTGCTCACCACCACGGCCACGATCGAGTAATAAGAGATGGCGTACTGGCCCAGGGCGGCACCCATCAACAGGGCCACGTCCAGGGTGCGCGCGGGGTTCTTATGCTGGTCCATGGCCCGGCGGTCAAAACGGTAGATGACCGAGCCGCTCAGGCTGACCAAGGTCATGAGCCCCAGGCAGATGATTTTGAAGCTGTAGTAGGTGACCAGGGCCTGCTGGGCGTGGCCCCTGGCCCCGCTCACTTGCACTTCATAGATGATGAAGATGGCCAGCCCCACCACGAAGAACATCAGGCCCAGGACGGGGCCAACAAAGAATGTCTCCCGGAAGAGGCGGACCGGGGAAGGGGCGTGGCCGTGGCCCAAGTCTCCGGAGGAGGCCAGCAGCCTGCCCACGTTCTTCCACATGACGTACAGCATGGTGCAAGCGAAGAGGCTGTACTCGATGTTGAAAGGGTACAGGTAGAAGTAGCCCTGCTGGAAGGCCTTGCAGATGGCCGTGCTGCAGGGGCAGTCTCCCCCCGCCACCGGGCCGTCCAGGCGCTCCGCTGTGGAGAGAGGGGCACAGAGCTGTACTGCCCCCCTCCCCTGGGAGGTGCCCCAGACTGGGACCTTCGTAAGGGCAGGATCTCTGTCTGCCCCATTCACCACTGCATCCCAAAAGCCCACGCCGGGCTTGGCATGTTCATTCGTGCCACAGGTTTTTATTGAACATGCACTGTGTGCCAGAGATTGCAGGACACATCTGTAAACAATAGCCAGGGCTCGATAAAAAAAAAATCCGAGCTGAAAAGCTGCCCACTTCACTCCATTCCATTCCTTCAGGAAAACACTGCCAATGTGTCCCCACCAGTAATGACCCGGCTCCCCGAAATCGGCGAGGTTCTGGTCCTGACAGAAGTTCCAGCTCCCTCTAAGCTCTCCCCAGCGTCTGACCCAGCCCAGAAAGTGAGCTGCTGGGCCTGGGTCTGGACGGTGACCCCCCCCCTCCCCGTCACCTCGGTTGTCTCACACGAAAAGAAACCCGCTCTTGCACCCAGACCGTGCTTTGTAGGATGCCTTGGGCCTTGGCAAACATCTCTTTTGATCCCCAGAACTATCCCAGCTGGTTTTGTAGATGGAGAAACTGAGGCTCACGGAGGTAAAGTGACTTGTGATGGCAAAACTAACGCAAATGACCTGCCTCTGAAGCCTGGGGCGGGCGCCTCTCCAGCGTGCCTCTGCCCCGCGGCCCTAGCACAGGCCATTGGCCACCTCCCAGGCTGGCTCTAGCCATGCTCAGGAGCCCTCTGTGTGTAAAAGGTGGCGCTTTGTCAGTCCTGCTGGGTTGGGGTCTGCCGGGGGCTGGGCCCGTGCTTTCCCTTCCTGGACTCTCCCATATTGGGTGTGTGTGTCTGTCTTCAGGCCAAGTCCAGATGGATTTAGTCATGTAGTCTGGCCCTGGCTAGTGGGGGGCCCTAGAAAAGTCCAGAGAAGTAGGACCAGGGGGACTGTGGACCCCCTTCTTCTTCGGTATAGCATTTTGGCTAAAAGCAAAGATGGATCTGGACACTAGTCCAATTTCAAGCTCTGTGACCTTGGGCAAGCTGCATAACCTTGCTATGCCTTAGTTTCTTCATCTGTAGAATGGGAATATTAATATTACCCACCTCACAGGGAAGTTGTGACGTTAAGTAACATAGAGTGTTTAAGACACTTAGCACTGTGCTTGCCATGTAGGGCTCAGAAGATGGTCACTATTATCATTGTGATTACTGTCCTAGCTTCTGCTCACCAGGCCCTCCATCTGACCCCATGCTCCCACCATCCAGCCACTCTGCCTCCCTCTGCTTCGATCACCCTTGCCCTTTCTTCTTGGAGCCCAAGCCCCTTCTTTAGTGGAATGGAGACTTGGACAGCGGGGCCAAGGCTGGGTTCTCCAGGATGTGAAGGTGCCCCGATACTCCCTGTCATGTGTCATCTACACCCAGACGTTAGAGCCTGGAGCAGGAGGAGGGTCTCCTGGGAGGGCACGGAGATGGATTCTACAAGTGAACAAAGCCCCCAGCCCAAGGCCCGGGAGTCACTGGGCGGGGGTCACCTGGAGTGGTCACTCACGGTCAGAAGCAATGCGGGAGTAGCTGGTGTTCCTGTGGGAGCGGGCCTGGTGCACGGATTCATCCACCACGGCTGCCATCCAGATGGCCAGGTTGGTGCTGAGTGTGAACATGAGGCCACACCTGTTTGGAGAGGGACAGCAATAAGGCCAGTGAGACTCTTTGGCTCATCTTGGGTCCCTGGCAAGGCAGAGAGAGGGTTGGGGAGCTACAGTGGGAGAGAAACGAAAGCAGCCAGGCCGCTGTGCGAACAGGAAGCTGAGTTTGAAAGAAACAACCTGGTGGGGATGCGGGGATGCCTGGGGATATCCAGGGGCTCCGGCACCGCTGCTCCCTCTCCGGGGATAAAGGACATATAGTGCGATACCCAGCCCATCCCATGGAGGCGCATGCAGGTGCACATCCACGCACGTGTGTGCATGAGCAAGTGCGGGCACACACACACGCACACGTCGCTACACAGGCTGATGGAAATCAGGCTGGCAGAGCAAGGGGGCTTTGGCTGGAGCCCCACCTAAGGGGCAGAAAGAGCACCCACGCCCCAGGCACTCACCGGGTCAGATCCAGGTGGATGTGAACACAGTCTTTAGCAGACACCCAGAGAAAGTAAGTCTGTGTAGAGAGAGTGGCGAGGTCATGTACTCCGCACAGCAAATACAGCAGAGCTCCAGTGCCCATGTCCGCGCCCAGCGTTAAGTTCTCTCTCCCTCGAAACCCTCGTAGGAAATTACTAAGTTTATTTTAGCTCTACGAGATGAGGCCAGGGACAGTTCATGTGGAACAGTGTTCTGTTCTTTGACAATCTGTAAAGTGTCACCTGTAAAACTTTCTGGTCCTGGTGTTTGTTTTTTGCAGGGTGGAGGTCTGGGAGAGTCGAGTGTCTGGCTATTTATTCCTGGGGGCAAGGCCAGCCTCGGGCTAGGTCTTGTCCAAGGTAGAAAAAATCCCTGGTGACTTCTCACTCGTCCCGGCAGCATCCCTGTCCCACAGTCACCCTTTGCTGCCCTGCAAGGCCTCGCTCAGCCGGCTGCCAACAAACCCTTGCTGTGCGGGAGTGTCTGTGTTTTCCTTTTACCCGAGGATTCTTCAAACTCATAAAACGTAAGAGACCAAAACTATACAGATCCCCAAGTCATGAATGTGTTGAATTGCGGAAAACTGGCCACAGGAATGTTTCAGCGGGGGCATACAGGTGGCATACAAGACTGGGGTCTGTCTTGGTCCCATGTAAGACTAGTCCTGCCTCAGCTCAGTAGGAAGGTCTTTCAAAGTGTTGTATATGCAATAAATAAAATATATGTATTTGAACTTATTTGAAAAACCCCAGGTATAACACACCCTATTTCCTGAACAAATACACAGTATAAGGGCCATGGCTGAGGCTAAACTGGCCATGCCCACAGCAGGACCCTGGACCAAGACTGAAGCCCTCTACGGGCACCCAGGGAGGGCAGGCCAGGTTCTAAGAGACAGGGTGGCTGCCACAAGTCACACCTCTTAGGAGTTAACTAGCGGCGCTGCTCAGGTTGAAATGAAATCACAGGTCCCCTAAGCAGGCAATCACACTTGGATATTACTTCATTACCAAGTGCTTCCGTTTGCGTGGACTCATGATCTCCTGTACAGTCCTGTCCCCACGTCATCTGATTGTTCAGGGTGCAATAAGAGTGGAGCCCAGATCTCCTGCCCCCATTCCCGGTGTTGGTTCCCTTGCACCACGTGGATTCAAGGACACTCCTCCCACCCACCCACCTGGACCATGACAAACACAGCCTGGGTGAGAGGATACAGAATCTTGATGGCCGACTGGCATTCAAAGAAACTGGAGTAGTAGCCCGTCTTGAAGATATCCATGACCAGAGAGCAGACCCCAAACAGCACCAGCCCGCCTGGGAATGGGAGGGGAGGGTCAGAGAGGCGGGA
Organism: Miniopterus schreibersii; assembly: GCF_964146895.1. Classification (NCBI taxonomy): domain Eukaryota; kingdom Metazoa; phylum Chordata; class Mammalia; order Chiroptera; family Miniopteridae; genus Miniopterus; species Miniopterus schreibersii. The sequence continues at coordinate 3,920,463 of NC_138116.1, forward strand.
GAGGCTTATGGACCTGAGGCTAGGCGGCTGGACGAAGGGTTGGTTGGGTGGTTGGGCAGATGGATGGAGGGTGGGGCGCGCGGGCTGGACAGGTGGATGGATGGAGGGGTGGACGGGTGTAGGGGTGAATGGATGGCTTGAAAGATGGATGGGTGGGTGGAGGGGGGAGCCTATGATTGAGTGTGCGGACGGAGGTCCCACTGGCCCCCCTCCCCCCGCACCTCGGAGCCAGATGGGGCCGGCGTGCGGGTCGCGGAAGGGAACGGCGCGGGCGCAGCGCGCGGTGCCCAGCAGGTAAAAGAGAATCCAGAGCGCGGATAGCAGCATCATGGCGGTGAGCAGGGCGAACACGTCGGTGTCGTACACCTCCACCTTGTTGAAGGCGCCGCCGCTCACGAGCGTGCAGGCCAGCAGCAGCACGTTCATGGCCAGCAGCACCGACAGCAGGCGGCCCCCCTTCTTCCACACCTCGGGGGGCCCCGCCGGCGCCGCGGGCGGGCTCTCCTTGGGGCCGGCGGCCAGCTCCTCGGACATGGCAGGGGCGACCGGGGAGGCTGGAGGCGTCACTGCGGGGGGGGGGGCGAACAGGACCCGGGTCGGTCCTTCATCTTATCCCTAGATTTGGGGGCCGGGGAATTGCTAACCCGGGGAGGGGAGGGGAGGGGGGCTGCGGGGGATGGAGGAAGCGCTGGCAACGGGGAAGAGAAAGGCTGAGACGGGACGCAGCCCCGTCGGACCCCGTCCGAGGTCCCCAGCTCCCCAGATCCGAGGGCCCCTGGCCCCGCGCACCCACCTGGCTGGGCCGGGAGCCCGCGCTGCGCTGGGGGTCAGAGGGCGGCGAGCGTCTCCTCGCTCCCACGCCGGGCGCGACGGGCGCTTTATACCGCGGAGGGCAGGGTGATTTACAGCCGAGGGAGCTCAGCTCCGGAAACCTCTCAGTCCCGCTCACATGACCCATCTTTCCTCCGAGCTGAATTTAGGGAAGGGCGAGAGGGAGCCAGATAAGGCGAGATTTATATTCACCTGTTAGGAGGCGCCCCCTCTCCCGCCGCCCCGTCCCCTCCGCGGGGCCCCGCACTGCCGCACCCAGAGGGCACCCCGCCCACGGCGCCCACCGCGCCCTGGCACCCCGCGGTCTCGGCTGCCAGAAGCCCCGAGAGCTTATGCTCAGTAGATGCCCCAAGGACCCGCAGGCACCGCAAGGCCCTCGGTGCGCCCTATACCTTGGTGCTCGTCTGTTGCTGCCCCAAGATCTGGCCCCTCGCGCCCCTTTCCCCGCCACCCTCTCCGTGGTCGAAGTTCCCTCCCGCTCGGTCCCTCCCGCTTCTGCTGCGCTGGAGGCCGAGCGGTCCCGCCCCGACGCCAGGGTCCCGGGCTGCGCGCGGAGTCCCGCCCGGCCGTCTAGCGCCCCCTGCTGGAGAGCGCCCGCCGAGCCCGCGGAGCGGGGCCGCACTGGGCCGCAGGGTTCTACTCGCCCACTGTCCGGCGGTTGGTGCTAAGAACCCCCCTAGGCCCACTGCCCTGGGGCTCAGGACCGCCCTCGGGCACCCCTCCCCAGCCCTCGGTCCGTTCCTTTGACGGGTGGAGACATCGGGAGCCGCGCACCGGGGCTCTAGTTGAGGACAGACCTCGGACAGTCCCCAGACTGGTCCTCACGGGGCAGGGCGCTGGGGTCGGCATTTTTTGGAGCGAGGGCAGGGCCTCGTCCGGTCACCCCTGTGCTCCCGGCAGCAGGGTGTTTAGGACCCAGGGGCAGCCCGGGGGCGGCTCCCCGGGCGGCTGGAGATCCTCCCCCCTCCCGCGGGTGCGCGGCTCAGATGTCGGAGTAGCGGCGGCTCTGGCGCTCCGCACCCACCATCTGCGGCAGCGGGGGCTGGCGGCCCCAGCCCCTGCCCGGCCCCCTCCCCCAGCCCCATGCCTCAGTCCTAACCCCCCAAACCTCCCCCGCGGGGGGCCTTTCCCTGTGCCCCTGGCCCGCCCCGTCCAAGTCGGGAGCCATGAACGACCAGTACCACCGGGCGGCCCGGGACGGCTACCTGGAGCTCCTCAAGGAGGCCACGCGGAAGGAGCTGAACGCCCCCGACGAGGATGGCATGACCCCCACCCTCTGGGCTGCTTACCATGGCAACCTGGAGTCGCTGCGCCTCATCGTGAGCCGGGGGTGAGTATCCAGCCCCAGCCCCGCAGGGGAGGGGGAAGGGATCGCGGCGCTCTCCCGCCCCCGGAGACCCTCCCCCAGATTCCAGACCCTCTCCCCTGAGCCACTCCCTGCCCTGGCGGCGGGCCCTAAGGTGGGAACTCGGGCCCGGCCGTCCTGGGAGGGAGGGGGCGCAAGCTGCGGGGTGTGACACTTGTGACCTGGATATGGGGCTAGCAGAGGAGGACTGGGATTTGGGGGCTCATGATTGTGGGAGGAGCTGCAGAGAGAAGGGGAGGTGGGAGGGTGGGAGAGGTCTCCTGCGTGGGTGGCACCTTGAAGCAAGGGTGAGAGGCACAGTGGGAACGGAGAGAAGGTGCAGAAGCCTCAGAGGGGTCAGAGCCCGGCTAGGAAAGGAGGGGCTCCTCACTGCCCACCCCCAGGCTGGGATCCAAAGGGCTCTCCCAGCATTGCCCCCCACCCCCCAGGCTGGGGCTCACACTCTCTCTCCCTGCTCATTGCTGGGATCTATGGGCATTGTCTACAGTGCCAAATGTCACTGGGTTCAGCAACCCCACAACTCCCTCTGTGCCCCTCCCCCACCAAAGGCTCCCTCACCCCCCCCTTTGGAGTTGTCTAGGGGGAGGGGTGGGCATAGAACCCAGGTGTCATAGCCAGGGATAGAGGTAGCATTTGAGGAATGCAGGGTCCAGGGACACTGAAGGGGGCTCCTGGGTCTGAATGACATTGTGGACAACTCCCCTGCCCCCAGCAGATTTATAAAGAGAAGTCAGGTTGACCTGGACACCAGGGCAGCCTGGACAGAGAAAAAGAGAAGAGATGCCTCAGGAGGGTCAACGTTGTACACCTCAGGCCCTGGGCAATCCTGGTGGAGGGCCAGGGGCCCAGCTGGCCCTGGTGCCAGGTCCTGGCCTGTGGCCTGTGGTGGGTGGGGAAACCCCCCTTGCCCTCCCTTGGTAGCTGTTCCTGGGGCCCAGCAGGTGGGGGCAGCCCTAAGACCAGGCAGCTGAACCATGTTCCAAGAGGCCAAGACTGGCCCCTCTCCACACCAAGAGGGCACACAGTGATTCTGCCCTCCTGTCCCCTCCCTCAGAGAGAGACTCAACCTCCCTAACCCCCCCAACTCCCGCAGAGGGCAAGGGTTGGCGTTCAGGTGTGGACACCAGATGCCAAGCAGCCCCTCCCACATTGCCCTCCAGGACTTGGCAACTTGTAGGGGAAGTGAGGAGGGGGTTGTTCAGGGAGCGGTAATGACAAAGGGGTGATTCTTTCTCTGTCCCTGAGGGGTGGCCTTGTGGCCTCATTAGCATGAGGCAGAGACTCTGAGCTAGGCCCCCCCGAGGGAGGGGAGAGCTTGGAGGACCCCAGTGGGGAACCTGCCCTAGGAGAACACAGCCTGATGTGGAGGGGGCTGTGTGGGTCCCCTGGACAGGTCCAAGCCAGCCTGCCTCACAGGGCTCCTAAAGATGGGGCAGCAGGGGCGGAGAGGGTGGCTGGGCCCAGGCTGCAAACTTCCCTCCTCCTCCCCTCTAGTCCTGGCTGCCCCCACGCTCCCCTTCTGGCCCAGGCCAAGACCCGACACCTGCTCTCACACTCGGGCTTGCCAGGCCTGGCCCTGCTCCCTGCAGACATGGCCGTGCCCGCGGCCACGCAGGCACACACCCTCCCGCACTCACCCAGGGCTCAGGCCCAGCACCCCCCCCCCCTGGGCCTCCTTTACGTCACTCCTGCACATGCGGCCGCGCTGGCCGCCACGCCTGCCTAGAGACCCAGACTCGCCCTGGCCCACCACCTCTCTGGGCCAGCTCCCCACCGGGCCCCATGAATAATTCACCCCTTTCTCTCTGGGCATCAATTATTTATGCCCTGAGATTCCCAGCCCTCGGTCCTCTTGGGGAAGGCCCCGCCCTGTCCCCGCCTTCTCTGTCGCCCCACCCCCTGCGCACCTGGGGCCATTCTAAGTACGTCTAGTGGCTCAGGGCTGCGTGTCTCCTGGAGTCAGAGCAGAGATCTCAGGCCCTCGGGTCCCCCTGGCGAGTCTGCGGGGAGCCACCCGCAGCCACCGCGGACTGCCTGCCTGAGCTGCGACGGCTCATCGGGTCTCTCCACGCGTTCTCCCCGCAGGGGCGACCCGGACAAGTGTGACATCTGGGGCAACACGCCCCTGCACCTGGCAGCTTCCAATGGCCACCTGCACTGCCTCTCCTTCCTGGTGTCCTTCGGGGCCAACATCTGGTGCCTGGACAACGACTACCACACCCCGCTGGACATGGCCGCCATGAAGGGCCACATGGAGTGCGTGCGCTACCTGGACTCCATCGCGGCCAAGCAGAGCGGCCTCAACCCCAAGCTGGTGGGCAAGCTGAAGGACAAGGCGTTCCGCGAGGCGGAGCGGCGCATCCGCGAGTGCGCCAAGATGCAGCGCAGGCACCACGAGCGCATGGAGCGGCGCTACCGGCGCGAGCTGGCCGAGCGCTCCGACACGCTCAGCTTCTCCAGCCTCACGTCCAGCACCCTGAGCCGCCGGCTGCAGCACCTGGCGCTGGGCAGCCAGCTGCCCTACTCGCAGGCCACCCTGCACGGCACCAACCGGGGCAAGACCAAGATCCAGCGCAAGCTGGAGCGGCGCAAGCAGGGCGGCGAGGGCACCTTCAAGATCTCGGAGGACGGCCGCAAGAGCGTGCGCTCGCTCTCGGGCCTGCAGCTGGGCAGCGACGTGATGTTCGTGCGCCAGGGCACCTACGCCAACCCCAAGGAGTGGGGTCGCTCCCCGCTCCGGGACATGTTCCTCTCCGACGAGGACAGCGTCTCCCGTGCCACACTGGCGGCCGAGCCTGCCCACTCGGAGGTCAGCACCGACTCCGGCCACGACTCTCTGTTTACCCGCCCGGGCCTGGGCACCATGGTGTTCCGCAGGAACTACCTGAGCAGCGGGCTGCATGGGCTGGGCCGGGAAGACGCGGCGCCGGAGGGCGCGGGCACGCCCCGGGGCCGGCTGCAGAGCTCCCCCAGCCTGGACGATGACAGCCTGGGCAGTGCCAACAGCCTGCAGGACCGCAGCTGCGCCGAGGAGCTGCCCTGGGACGAGCTGGACCTGGGCCTCGATGAGGACCTGGAGCCCGAGACAAGCCCTCTGGAGACCTTCCTGGCCTCCCTGCACATGGAGGACTTCGCCCCGCTCCTGCGGCAGGAGAAGATCGACCTGGAAGCATTGACGCTGTGCTCGGACCTCGACCTCCGCAGCATCAGCGTCCCCCTGGGGTCCCGCAAGAAGATCCTGGGCGCCGTGCGCAGGCGGAGGCAGGCGCTGGAGCGCCCACCCGCGCTGGAGGACACCGAGCTGTGAGTGCCTCGGCCCTGGGGGGTGGGGGGAAGCGGGCTGCGCCGGGAGGGGTCTGCCTTTCCGGGGAGTGAGGGATTATAACCACATTTCCTAAGAACCGAAGTCGCCATCAGTGACAAGAGGCCCCACTTATTTTCCTTACCCTCAGTTGGGAAAAGGAAGCTGCCACTCTGGTGAAGACACAAGGCTTTCTTATCAGAGCGAGAGTACAGTGCACCTCGATTTTGGATACACCGAAGTGTGGGGACGTGGGTGTCTTACTCTGGATGAGACACAGTGGTCACAGTGGTCACAGCTGGGATTTTTGTTTTTTGGTTTTTTTTTTGTTAATCCTCACTGGAGGATATATTTTTCCGTTGATTTTTAGAGAGAGTGGAAGGGAGGGAGGGAGAGAAAGCGGGAGAGAGAAACACCGAAGCGAGACACACTGACTGAGCCGCCACAGGTGCCCCAGGATGTACCTGGGCAGGTGCAGGCCCTTAACCGGGAATCACACCCGAGGCCCGGCAGTGCGCGGTCCCACCCTAACCGCTGGGCCTCGCGCACCAGGGCCAGCCAGGATGCTTTGAGCCCTCCCGACTCCCAGCTGCTGCAGACGCCCTTGCGCACGTGCTTTCACTTAATCGTCTCCAACTCCCAACTGCAGGGCCGCATCGATCACCCCCATTCTCCAGGCGAGCAAGTGGAGGCTCAGAGGGTTAGAGTAGCTCACCCCACGAGCCTGCTGCTGCTCAGTGCCGAGCTGGGCTTGACCCCTTGACTATGCGACTCTGAAGCCTGGGGACTAGTGACTCCCACGAAGGGCCAAGCTGTCACGCACTTTCCAAAAGCCATGGTGGGGAGCTCGGGGCTGCTGGCACACTGGCAGTGCTGTGGCCCATCGCTGCCCCACCCCTCCCTCATGGCGTTCCACAAGCCCTTTTGGTATCTGTGGCCCTTACCCTACATGTCTGGGCAGAGGTGGATGTGGGGAGGCATCTGGTTTAGAGTTTGGGGTATGGGGTGGGCACCCCTAGGCAAGGGTCCCCATTCCTGACCATCAGCCTGCCCAGAGATGGTAAGTTGTCAAAACGGCTAGTCTTGGTTTAGAATGTCTCAAAGGCTCTTATCTGAGGCCTATTTCTGTCTCTTTCTCTACAGATAACGGGGGGACTTCTCTCCCCAGACCAAAATGAATTGCAAGTTGCCACAACCCACAGTGGGGCCACGAAGTCCTCACAGCTGCCAGCCCTGCAGCCCCCGGGGCCCCTCCCCAGGGGCAAGGACCATGTGGGTCGTCTCCCTTGAAATCCTGCCCACACTCTGAAGCTGAGCGTGTGGCCTGGAGGTGCCCAGAAGGGTCCTGGAGCCCTTGAGCCACCCCCACTTGAGTGGCCCTAAAGGACATGTGGATTTGCAGGAGGCCCCAGGGACTAGATGACGTACGTGCCCGTTAGAGCGGTAGGAGTGGGTGGGTGAGGGGTGGGCACAGCCTGTCCCTGGCTGCTGTCTCCCCCATCCCTCCTCTGAGGATCCTGTTGCCCAGGCTGGACACTTGCTCGAGTCCTACATTTTTGTGAAGGGAAGAGTTTGGGCTCCCTCCCCTCCCCCAACCCCCAGAGAAGAGGTCCTGGCTGGACTCTTCAGCCAAATGCCCTGACTTCTGCCCCCACCCTGCTCCGGCACAGCCAGTCCCCTTCTCCTCCACTGGCCACGCTGGGGAGCTGGAGTGCCAGGCTGGAGTGTGGGGGTGACTGGTGCCCTTCCCAGCTCACCCTGAGGCGGAGCCCAGCCTGACTCTGCCTCCCTCCCTGTCCTCCACCTTCCTCCCCTTGGTTGTGTAGCCTGGCCCCCCAGGGACCCCAGAGGGTCAGGGCAGTAGGCGCAAGGTGCTAGAGTAACCGGCTGCAGTATTATGGCCCCCAGGCCTGAGACGGTGGAGGGAGACTGGGCGAGGCAGGGTGTCCAGCCGGGCGTGGGCAGTCCTGTCGTGTGGACACTGGAGCAGCCTGGGGGTGCGGATGACCTAAGCTGCTGATTTCCTCCAGGTCCCTGGGGCTCTGTGTGCCTGTGTTGGGGGTTGGTTGGTGGATTTCCCTCAAGGTCTGGAAGTGGCTGGGAGGCTGCATGTTCTACATGAATAGCAGGTGGGCGAGGGCTCAGCGGGTGCCCTGCTCTGTGATGGTGGTGAGATCAGGAGAAGGGCCAGCCCCAGAGGGTCCTGAGACAGGTGTCCTCCGAGCTCTTCAGCCAGACCAAGATCACAGATGTGGGAGAGCCACGCAGGAGCCCACACAATGTGTGCACATACACCCCCCCCATGCAATGGACCCCATCCCTGACCTTCAGCTTCTGCTGGGAGCACTGCCACAGCCCCCCCCCCACTCCTTTCTGGGGCCCCCTGGCTGGGGCAGGGAAAGAACCCCAAAGAATGCCACAGGCCTCCCTTTGGGTGTCTGTGCCTGTGTGTGGGCCCCGTCCACACATGCCCAGAGCTGGGGCGCGATGGAAGTGGTCCATGGCCCCGGCCCACACGGAGGGCTTGGCTGCCTGCCACTGCCACCCTGAGCCCACCTCAGTCTTCCTCCCTGTTCTCTGGGCCTGAGCCTGGGGCCACCCCCAAGTGCCGACTCGACTTCCTCGGAGCCCCAGGTTCTGCCCTTCTCTCCTGCTCCTGGTTGTGCACTGCCTCAGCCCCTCCCTGCTCTCCCTGTGCTGGGGTGGGTGGGCTCTGTGACTCCCACCCCTGTGCACAGCACCCCTCCTGCAGGCTCATTATAACTTTTGTAGAGTATGTTTCGCATCATTGTCGCGCCTGTGTCTTGTCCTTTAATCACCCGGGGGTGGGAGAGGGGTGGGGTGAAGAGAGCAAGGGGGTGGGGTGTGAGAGAGGGAGAGGGTCTTTTTGTGCCTTTGAGGACTTGATCCTGTTCCTTGGAGGGGGTCTTGGGATGGATGGTTGGGCATGTCTGTAGGGCCTCCCATTATCCCTGGGCCTTTACCTCTCTCTGGGCCCAGAATTTGGAGCTGATGGAGAGGGAAGGCTCAGAAAACTGGGACAGGACAGCCCCCAGCAGCTGAGTGAGAAGGATGGCCCAGGCTCCAGCCCTGTTCCCAGGGCCGGCGGATGCTGAGGGTAGGACAATGCTTTCTCCCTTCTCCCCGGGGTCTGCCTGGGCTTCTCCAGACACGGGCAGAAGCCGTATCCCGGCAGGCTCCATCCATCACCCGGCCCCATGAACCCTGATCTCGAGGGCCCTGGCGGTTTGTTTCATTTCTCAAGGGTGCTGGGCCAAGTGCTTCTGCCAAGGGGAGTTCAAGACAGGCCCCTCCCTCCAACATCAATCGGAAAGGTTCACTGGACATCAGCACCGGAAAGTTGCCTAGCAACCATCTAGGGGTTCTAGGCCACCTCCCTCCCACTTTACAGATGAAGAAACTGAGGCCCACCAAAGGGAAGGTCCAGACCCAGAACCCAGGCCTCCTTTCCTCGCCCTGGGGCTGCCAAGGGGGCCAAGATCTGAGATTCTGCTCCCATGCCCCGCGGGGTTCGTCCGCGCAGCGACCCCTACTGGCCATTTTGGTCACTGCACCTACCTCGGGAAAGAGGCCAGTCCTGGCGCCGCAGGTCCAGGGAAGGACATGGGGTTGAGTTCCCGCAACGACGAGAGCGAGCGGGCAGAGCTTCGGCTCCGAGGCCGCGACTAACCCGAAGCAGCGGGACGGGGTCTCCAGAGGTCACTGTGGCCGAGGGTGGAAGCCTGGGGCGCGGGAGCTGGTGCGGCTCCAGGAAGCCTGAGGGGCCTTTAAACACACAGCGAAGGGGACAATTTTACAAGGTAGAGACTCAACTTTCTCCACTCCCCTAAAAACTTGGATCGAGTTAGGGAAATTCTTTCTAAAAGGTTAGAATAACCAGTGATTCTTAGCCTTTGGGGATTAGTATCTGGTAATAATATGGGCACTTTCCCTGGAAAAATGCACACTCAGTGCAGTTTCAATTTCAGGCAGCTCATGGAGCCCCAAGAGGTCCAGGGACCCCAGGCTAAGAAGCCTTGGTTACAATGCTGTGAAGTATCATAGGTGGGATTACTGATACGATGGAGATGAGGGTGGTGGGATGAATCAGAAGCAGGCAGGGCCTCCCGGTAGCTGGCACAAGCTTCCCATTTTACAGATGAGGTTAACTGAGGCCAGAGGGCAAGGGACTGGATGAAGGTCACAGACCAGCCAAGCAGGCAAAGTAGTCCCAGGTTTCCTGATGCCTTCCATGGTGCCAGCTGCCTCCTGTCCCCATGTTAGCCAGTCCTGGACAGTTGTAACTCTCCTGTTCTCCTAGCGCATGCCTGTGTCACCTCCTCTGAGATAAGTCTGGGTTGTAGGGGAGGTGGCAGGACTCAGGAGACAGCCAGATCTGGGCAGCAAAACCATCCCCGCCCCTTTCTAGCTGTACTGCCTTGGATAAGTTACCCCGCCTCTCCAAGTCTGTTTTCTCAGCAGTAAACTAGGTGTTATAATTTATTGTAATAACAGTGTTCATTGCATAGGTCATTAGGAGGGTGAAATGATAATACAGGCAAAGCACTCAACACACTGCCCACTGTTTAGTGCACATCAGTTAATAATGCTCATGCTTATTGGTGGCCCGAGGCAGACCCACTGCATCTGTGGGCCCAGCCACCCGTCGGTGAGCCCTAGGCAGTCCCAGGGAGCAGTCTCCTGAGACTGAGCCGCATGTGAGAGTGAGCCCGACCCCACTAAACACACTAGCTCCTGGAGGGGGCACTGGAGGCATCCTCATCTGACCAGCAGGGGGCGTTGACAACCAGCCTGCCCTGGTGGACAGGAATCTGGAGATGGGGAGGGCTCGTGGGCATCAGCCAGGCCTGGGCATCCCTGAGCCCGTGGTAGACAGAACTCACACGCTGGGTTGTCCCCAGGCTCCTCTTTCCATGCTCACCACACCTTCTGCACAGCCTGGTCATACTTCAGAGCAGAAGTGGGAGAAGTCACCATGGCCCTGAACCCCAACCCTCCACACACGCTCACACACGGAAAACAGGGGCAAAGAGGAGAGGGAAATAGAGGGAGTGAGCAGGTTCAGGCTCTTTTCTTGCTGGAAACAGAAACCACTTTTTATTATCACTATTGATACTGAGGTATGTGAGATTTAAGCCACATCAATATTCAAAATAAAGATAAGTACAGCTGTACACGAACTGGCATCAGTGAGTGACAACCACACCTGCCACGAGCACGCGCCCTGTGTGGCCCATTGATATCCACACTGCAGAAATTATCTTACTACTCTCCCAGAGAGCTGTTAGGGCAAGTAGTGTCACCTTCGTCCACTCTGAATCACCCTCTCAGAAAACTGAGGCTCAGAGAGGCCAAGTGACTTACCTATAGTCACACAGCAAGGACTGGAACCTGGGTGTGTCTGAGTCCGGAGCCTCGCTCTAGACAGGGTTCTGGGCTTCCATACTGTGCAAGGGTCACCGCGCTCACTCCCCGCCAGGCCCAACACACACCCTCAAGGCTAATCCTATCCAGGGTCACTTGCACACGCTGGACTGTGGTGCTGACCTGGCTCAGAGGGAACAGCCAGGTGACCCTTGGGAACCTCACCCGTCGGGAGTCGGGATTACTAACAGCTCCAGCCTCGGGTTTTCAAGGACCTAACTTGCTGTGTACTTTGGAAAGGTGGCCTGGGCCTCAGTTTCCCTTCCTGTAAGATGTGGTCAGACTGACAGCCCTCAGAGCCTCAGCAGTGTCACCATCAGCACAAGGCTGGCCCCCTCTTCCTCACCCCCTCCCTCCCTGACCTGCCTCTGGGCGTCACCAACCTGACTTGGTCCTTGCAGGAGGGCTGGTAGCCTGGGGAGCCGGGATGGAGGCTGCAGGCAGCTGGGGCAGGCTGGGGGTCCAGTCCTCGGAGATGGGGCTGACGCTGAGACACCCCGTCGATGTGGGCCTGCCCTGCTGGAGCCAGGGGAGCTTGGGGTGCCAGTCCCACTCTCAGGTGATCAAGATCTGAGCCAGAGGCCAGGCTGCTTCTCCCCCAGCTCACTTGGCCACACCCCTGTGAATAACGCCACTTGCCTCATGGAGCCAGGCCTCACCGGGCTTTGATGACTTGGTGGGTGGCACGAATGGGTGGAAGACAAGAAAGGTTAGAGACCCCGCCACCTAGGCTTAGAGCACAGAAATGGTTATGTTGCTGGAGGAGGTACCTTTATAAATTCACTTTGTGCCCCCCAGCCTCTCAGGTCTCCAAATCCATCCATGACTCTCAAGACCCCCCTCCAGGCCCTGGCGCCAGCGCAGGGCTCCTTCCCACCCCTACCTCAACCACAACAATAATTAACCCCAGTGAACCCCAGCAAATAAAGATCTGAATCACAGAAGGGAGGAGTCATTGTTGCCCCAGGACGGGGAACTCCGGAGGTCCCAGGAAGGCCAAACCTAGCATCGTCTAACACCCCACTCCCCGCATCATTGTTGCCTGAGTAGGTCCATGGGTACCCAGCCCACTGGGGCCTGGGAGGAGGGCTCACCTTTCTCGGGTTTGGGCCAGAGTCTTCTCCACCATCCAATTAAAAACAATATTTTAATCTCTTTTTTCCATTCTCTTGAGCCTGTTTCCTAATCTTTGTATGAATCCATCTCTTTATTTACTTAACAAAAGTTTACTGAGCAGCTACTATGTACCACACCCCAGGGAAGCAGAGTGGTCCAAGGAATAGGAAGGAACTGTCTCTGCCAATCCCCACCCCCTTCTCCTTTGGACAGCCTGTTCTGACTGGCACTCATCTGTCCCTCGGCGGGTAAATACTGAGCAACGACTGGGTACAAGCCACTGTGCTGGGTGTGATGTGTGTGTGAGTTTGTGTTGAAGGCAGGCAGGTTGGAAGTTACGGAGGAGGCTCGGGGAAACATAAAGAGGTTTGTGCAGGGTCAGTGCCTTCGGGAAGCTCACAGTGCAGCTGGCTATGGGGCCGAGACAGCTATGTGGTCATTTATACTTCCCCCTCTTCTGGGGCACACAGGAAGGCCACAATTCCAAGTCACCCCGCGGTAGCTGGGGCCAGATGCCTGTGTTCTGGCCAACGGGGGTGAGGGTGCAAGTAACATGCACCACTCCCAGACCTGGAGCTAAAGCTACCTTTCCATGTTGTCTCTTCCATTCCCATGGCAATCATGGTGGCCTGTGTTGGAGGTGGAGGCATCACAAGATGGAAGGAGCCTGAATCCCCAAGTCACCACTTGGAGGAGGGCCGTATGATCCATATTGGATTGTGATGTGAGCAAGAAATATATCTGTATTGTGTTTAGCCACTGACTGAGACGTTTGGGGTTGTTTGTTACAATAGCTAGTGTTACTTACCCTGACTAATACAGGCAGATGACACAGACACGGGGAGCACACTGAATCTTGTTGTTACATCACAGTGTGCAGGAGGGACCATTGCTGGGCAGTGCATGACAACTGCTGTCTAATGCCAGCTGGTAGATGAGGTCAGAGGAAAGGCAAGACACAGGAGGTGCTGGCATATAGTAGGTGCTCAATAAAATTGATTGAATAAGTGTAATGCATGAAAAACTGCTGTGAGAAGCCAAACAGGGAGCCAGGATGGGTGCAGGCCTGCCTGGCCAACCACCCAGAGCCTTTCATCCCAGGACTCAGTCTCAGAATTCATTCTCACCTTTGTGAGCAGGATCCTGGGAGCAGGGAAGGGGAGCACCAGGGGCTGGATGGATGTCAGGATGCGCTGACAGAGAGGAATGGGGAAGAGACTGATAAACCAGGTGTCCTGCCACCCCACATGTTCCGCTGCCAATTTCATGGCCAAGGGAACCCAGATGCCAGCCCCACTCTGCTCTCCTACACTTCCCTGCACTGGGTCGATGGGCGACATCTACCTTCTGATTTATACCACAAAACACTGTTTCCAACTTAAAGCAAATGTTTTAATTAAAATTTCACACACAGAAAAACGCACATATTACAGTGTAGCAGGGTGCGTTTTTACAAACTGAACACACTCGAGGGTCAGTAACACCCAGATCAAAGCCAAAGCATTTCCATCCTTCCAGAAAGTTTCCTTGTGGCCCTTTGCAACGAGTGTGCGCCCCCCCCCCGCCCCCTCAAGCAGCTGCTGGCTGATCTCCGCCACTCTGTCAGTCCTGCCTGCTCTTGAACTTTCTGTAAGGGGACTCGCAGCAAGTCCCGTTTGTGTCTGGCCCCTTCCCCAGCACGTGGCCGGTGAGATGGCAGTTCACCTCCACTGTCACCTGCATGGCTGCCAGCTGCTCCTCTTATTCCGCAGGTTGCACGGCTGTAGCCGTTTGTCTGTCCGCTCTCCTGTTGGTGGACACTGAGGCGGCTTCCACTTTGGCTGCGGGGAAGGACGCTGCTATGGTCACTCAGGCACGTGTCCCAGGCGGAGGCCTCCTCAGCGCTGCTGGGCGAACACTGGGCCGAGGGGCCGGGTTATGGGCAGGTGGATATTTACCCTCCCCCGAAAGGCCGGGCTGTTTCCCAAAGGGGCTGCGCCACTTGTCCCCCCATCGGCAGTGAGGGCTCAGCTGCTCCACGACCCACTGCCCGCGCATATAGTAGGTGCTCAATAAAATTGGTTGAATAAGTGTAATGCATGAAAAACTGCTGTGAGAAGCCAAGCAGGGAGCCCGAGCCATTCCGGCGGCTGAGGGCGGGCTCGCCGGGGTTATAATTGGCATTTCCCCGAAGGCCAGTGATGTTGGCATCCTTCCACGTGCGTATTGGCTGTGTGTGCATTTCCTCTGGTGAACCGTCTGTTCAAGTCTTCCTTAGTTTGTTACTCCCCCATCTCCCATCCCAAAGTCCCCACCCCCCTCAGCATCCTCTCCTCCGAGGGGACCCAAGCAGTCCTCAAACTGGCCTCCTGCACCTCCGGTGGGCTGATACCGTCCTTGAGCGCTGTGGGGAAATCACACAACCCAGCAAGTATGTGAAAGGCAATGGCCGCTTTAAGCAGCCAGACGCGTCGGTGGTGAGCGCTGGCCTGTTAGGTTGTAAGCCTAAAAGAAATCTTGCCCTTGTATAAAGAACTGGAGGGACAAGCTCATAAGAGTTCACGAAGGAAAACGCCAAGGAAGACGGAAGGAATCTGTCATTAGTGCTCCTGACAGGCCTCTGTCCGTCCCTGTCCCCGTCCCAAAGGGCTCCTGCCCTCACCATAGGAGACTTCATTTTTGGAGGGACTTCCATGTGAGACCAGGGGAAAGTAAAACAGAAGAGAGAAAAGGCGAAATCGGAGAGGGGGGTTTGCAGGGAGCCAAGTGGCCTGTGCCTCTAGAGCAGTGCTGGGGGGGGGGCTGGGCTGGCGGGAAGGGGCCAGGACCCAAGTCTTGGGGGCTGTCTGCCGTGGCCTCGTTCCTGGGTTCAGGCCTGGGCACCCCTGGGTGAGGGAGGGACCCCACCCGGAATGGTGAAGCCTGGATGTGTTTTCTCTGCAGCTGTCCCTCTCACCCCCCAAACCACCGGGCTAGAGGGCTCCCCTCCACGGGACACGCGTCTGCCAAGTGCTGCCGAGAAAAACACTCAGGCTGTGGGATAAAATTGCTGCAACCGGAGCAGGGCGAGGGGACCGGAGTTGCTTGAGGTCAGGCGGTCAGAGTCCCAGCGCGCCCCCGCCGCGCCCGCCGCGCCCCGCGCCAGCGCTCCTCCCACCCTCGCGCATCTACCGGTTCCTCCTGCGGCGGTTCTGGTTCTGGTCCGGGTCCAGAGGCGCCCGGCGCCCAGCGCGAACCACAGCACGCGGGGCGGGTGCCGGGCGCGTGACTCCGCCCCGCGCGCCGCGCCCCCGCCCGTGCTCCGCGCCGCGCGCGCCCCGCGGACACTCGGTGTCTCCCGGCGGCCGGGCCCATGGAAACGGCGCAGGGCGCGCCGCGGGCGGGCGGCGGGGCTGAGGCCCTGCTGGGCGAGCTGGAGGCGCGGGTCCAGGCCGTGGTGCGGGCGAGCTCGTGGTGGGAGCGCCACGGGGCGGACGGCGCTGTCCTCGCGCTCAGCCTGCTCGCCGTGCTGCCGGGTGAGGGCCCCGGGGACGGGGACAGGGGACAGGGGACAGGGGCCGGGGTGGGAGCGGGCACAGGGTAGGGAAAGAAGAGGGCTGGGGGGCGCAGTTGGGGAGACGCCGAGTGCCGGGGACCCCAGGATGCAGAGCCACACCCCAAATCTGAAAGTTTGTT
The DNA here is from genome assembly GCF_964146895.1 of Miniopterus schreibersii. Taxonomy (NCBI): domain Eukaryota; kingdom Metazoa; phylum Chordata; class Mammalia; order Chiroptera; family Miniopteridae; genus Miniopterus; species Miniopterus schreibersii. Next base: position 3,936,176 of record NC_138116.1, read on the forward strand.
TGGGGTGCCCTGCCCTGTGTCCCCAGAGGACCTGGGTGCTGGAGGAGAGAGGGCAGAGGAGGGGAGAGCGGAGAGGGGTCACGGAGAGGCTGGTGGTCGGGGGGAGGGGAGGATGTTCTGTGGGGGGAACACCAGGGGTGGGGGGAGGGGGCGTTTCCCTGGACCTCGCCTGGTCTGGACCCCCCGGGGTGCCCAGGCCCATCCCTGCTCTGGCTGGGGCCCAGAATCAAGACTCCTGGAATCTCCTTGAGGAGTCAATGGGGCTCTGTTTTGTCCCCAAGTCCTGTAGAGAGAGCCAACCCATCCCCCTCAGGCCATAGTGGGACTTTGGTCTGGGCTTCCACCAGTGGGGACCTGGGGTGCTTGGGCCCAGATCTCCAAAAGCTGAGAAAGACCCTGCCCTCTCCCCCTGGCAGGGTTCCTGTGCCTGAGTTCTGAGAACGTCCTGGTCTTTGTCCTGGGCATCACCATCCTGGGTGTGAGCCACTCCACGCTCACTGTGAAAGGCAGCCACCTGGCCACTCATGGTGCTCTCACCGAGTCCAAACGCTGGAGCAAGATCTGGGCACATTTCTTTGTGGAGGTGAGCCTGGGAGTGGAGGCCGCTGCCGGCACTGGGCGGGCAACCTCGTGGTTCCGTGCCAGCGTGCAGATGTGGACAGCAGCGTGTGCCCACGTGGGCAGCGGCTGCAGCTGTTGGGATGTGGACCCAGAGTGTGTGGCGGGCACTACAGTGTGTGCGTCTGTGTGTGCCCTTGAGGGTGGTGGCACCTGTGGGCAGAGAACCGCATGAGGGATGCATGAGTATCTACCTATGGCAGTGGACTTGGCCTCGGCGCCCGTTTCTCCTGAGGGTGCCCTGTCACCTCTCTGCAACACTGGCCCACATGGTGACAGTGTCCTCCTCGCAGTGTCCCACCTCTGGGACACGTGCCCCCTGATGCCTGGCGATGGCTGAGCCATCCTGAGAAGTCCCCTCCTTGCTCCCCCAAGTCTGCTCCAGGAAGGACCCTCCTCTCTCCTTACCCTGTGCCCCTCCTCCCCCCCTCCCCACCCGGCCTTAGCCTTCCCCCCACAGGTAAGGCCAGGGAGGCAAAGGTTGCTGGCCAGGCTGCCCTTCTCTCTGGACTGGTCTCAGGCCCTCTGGTTTCTTTTCAGAACTTGCTCCCTCTGTTCCCTCCTCGCTCCTTTCCAGGTGGACCTGCACCTGGCCTGCCGGGCAGAGGACAGTGTAGGGCACAGCCTTTGGCGCCCCACTCCTCAGTGGGGTTCCCATCCCCACTGGCCACCTGACCTTGGGCATGTTATGGAATTCAGCATCTGAGTGTCAGCTTGCTCATCTAATAAACAGAAATAGCCTCATTACCCCCCTCGTGAAGCCAGCGTGAGGAGGACTCACTGGGATCTTGACTTAGGGCCTGGACCTGGCTCCTCCATGCTCCCCAAATGTTAGCTTTGCTTTTGTTCCCTGCAGGGGACATGAATCAGTGGTGAGGAAAGGACCAGCAGTGTTGGCTGCTTGTTTGGTGGTGGTGTTTGTTTTTAACTGGAAGGTTGATGCGGTTACACAAAGCAGACAGAACTGTGTGTGTGCGTGAACGTTCAGGGGGCTGTTGGCTGTGGCTCTGGCTGCCCAGGACCTTCTTGGACCTTGACTCTCCTCTTCTCCCATGTCCCGCTGTCCCCTCTTTTTGTTGGGTATCTGTGCTCTTCCCACGCCCTGGCCCTCAGAAGACCCCGTCACTATAGACCAGTCTAATCCTTGGGTGTTAGCCGAGCATCGCTGGCTTTCCTGGGGCACCCAGCTTTCGCCGGGCTTGTCTCAGGGTCTGCTGGCTCCAGTAGGGGTGGACAGGACCTCACCCTCTCTGACCCCTTGGATCTGGGGGGAGGGGCAAGCAGGATGGAGGGGGCGGTGACACTTCGGGCTGTTGTCGTTTCTCTGCTGAAATATCCCAAACCATACACACCTCCCCACACCAGCATGAGCCTCCCTCTGAAGTTCCACTTCTGTCTACACGAGAATGTTCCAGGCCTCCTAGCGTACCTCTGACCCTCTCTCCAGCCCACTGATAACCCTGGCCTCCCCTGCAAGAGTGCCCGCCCCTCCCTGTCCTCGCTGATATTCTTGGGGACTGCCAGTGAAGGGCCACAGGAAGGGGGGACAAGGTGGGTGGGCAGGGTCACGTGGCTTAAGTACTGAAGCTTGGGAAGGATCAGCTCCTGAAATCAGAGGGCCTTAGGGGACTCTCCTGCGTGTCACTCACCATCCTCCTCAGAGTAGGTGAGGACAGGCTGTACAGGTTACTAAGCTCTATTGTGTCTCAACTTCCTGAGTCACAGCTGGTCCAAAGGGAGCGCAGGCCAGCTCTACCCCGGGAGAGAGTGTCACCCGGGGGAATGCCCCCACCTTCATCCAAGTCCTTTGTGGTGGTGGAAACAGGGCCAAGAACCCCCAGCCTGGCCATAATGCTCGAATGTTCTCTTCCCAAAAGTTCAGTGTGGCCTTGATGCTCAGGGCTGTCTCTCTCTCTGACCTTCTGTCTACATTTCTCCACCCGAGCTCCCAGGTGTGTTAGACTGCGTAGGCTCAGCTATGACTTTTTTTTTTTTAATTAATTTAGAGAGCAAACTCAGATCTGCAGTCCAAAATATATTTTTGTTAAAAAAACCCACAACTTTTATTTTTGAAATAATTACAGATTCACAGGATGTTGCAAAAATAGTATAGAGAGGTCGGTGAACCCTTTACCCCGTTCTCCCCAATAATTACATTTATGTAAGTGCTGGTCAGTAGGAAAACCGGGAAACTGACATTAGTGCAGTTGTGGGCCTGAGTTGTTCTCTGTGTTCTAAGCCGTTTCATCACGGGCAGGTTCCCCAAATACTTTCAAGCAGCCCCTAACCCCCCACTCCCAGCTTTGGTGTGGCTTCCTCGGGGATGAGCCCGACTCTGGGAAGGGGGTCTCGTGGTGGCTCCTACTCTTGTGGGTCTGTAAAGCCTGGCTCCTGGTGGCGGGACCCGGGTGGGCTTGCACGGCTGAGGCGTGTGCATGTGTGTGCGTTACTGGCATCTAGTGGGCCTGCCCCTGAGCAAGGCCAAGGCCAGGCAGTGGGCTATGAAGGACTGTATTGAGTCCAATGATCCCTTGAGGGAGGGGCTTGTAGAGAAAAGCGGGGCTGTTTCGAGGGCGGCAGGGGCTGCCTGGAAGATTGGGTGGCAAGCTTTGGGGGCCGAGCAGTGCACTCAGCATTAGTGAGCTTCTGCTCCCTGCCAAGCCCTCCGCTGGGTGCTGGGGACACAACCTGAAGGACACGCTTCCAGTTCCCCAGGGGCTCGGAATCCAGGGGGGGAACAGACACACAAATGGCCTCAAAATAAGAAAAATCCCGATTGTACCAGCTGACACTTAGTGGCTGCTTCCTGTGTACTTTACACCAATTACCTCGTTTAATAGCCACGCCTCCTCATGTGGTCTAAGCTGTTATTACCTGTTACTCACTTTGAGATGAGGAAACACTGGTCAGGGGGGAGTTTAAGTCACTTGCCCGAGGCTGCTCAGCTGGCATGTGGTGGGGCTGGCAGCCGGGCAGGCAGAACCTGATGGCGCCATCAACCAGGTGGTGTGAGGCCATGGGCACAGAGAGGTGGGAGCGGGGCAGGGACACTGGCAATGTCCGCAGACATTTTTGGCTCTCACGACTGACGTGTGTGTATGTGTGTGTGACTGGCATCTAGTGGGTAGAGACCAGGGATACTGCTGAACACCCTACAATGCACAGGACAGGTCCCCAGAACATAGAATGACTCAGCCCAAATGTCCAGAGTGCCGCAGCTGCCCTGGCCTGTGTGGCTCAGTGCCAGCCGGTTCAATTCCCCATCAGGGTACATGCCCAGGTTGTGGGTTGAGTGTTCAATCCCTGATAGGGGGCGTGCAGGAGGCAGCTGATCAGTGTTCCACTCTCACATCGATGTTTCTCTCTCTCCCCCTCTCTTTCCCTCTAAAAATCAATTAAAAAAAAAAAAAGTGTGGAGGCTGAGAAGCCCTGGGGAGAGTGTCTGAAGCAGATGCTTCCAGGACAGGGTTGGCCCAGAGCAGGAAGGTGGTTTTGGATGCAACAGATGTCAAAGGCACAGACATGGGAAACAGCACAGTGCACGAGGGACCCACAGAAATATGGGGTCACTAGAATCTAATGGGGACCCTGGAGAAAGGGAGGCATGTGTGCCAAGAAGAGGAGCTAAGAGATTACTGGGGACACAGCCTGAAAGGGTAGAGAATGTTCTTGGAGCTGCTGATGGGCTCAGCGCTGACCACATTCAGCCCGCTTGCTCCCATCAGGACGGGGTGCAGGGGTCCTCTGGCTTCGGCCCTCACCACTGTCCTTCCCTTGTCCAAAGGGGGAGGAAGAAGACCGGTTACTGCACACTCTCAAATTCTGAATTATGTAAACACATTACCTATTCAAAAAATAAATTAGACAACTACCTTTGGCCAGCGGCGCAGGTCCGAGGGCACATTAGCGGACAAATTAGCTGCTGACATCCCTGAATTCTCACAGAGCCTGCGCTGTGCCTGAGGACTCCCATCAGGAACTTGTACTCTCACTGTGGGGGCAGCAAATCAAATAGAGACGCCCAGGTAAACTTGAACTGCAGATAAACGACAAGAGCAGGCAGGCAGTGTTGGGGGTGTGTGGCTACAAAAACTGACTGGTTCTTTATCTGACATTCAGATGTATCTGGCCGTCCTATACTTTGTCTGACGAGCCTGTCGCCACAGCCCGTGGAGCCCCAGAGGCCCCCCAACAATGAAGCCAGCATGACGGGGCTGCCCAGCCGCTGGGCATCAGTGAGAGGAGCTGGGGGGAGGAATGGGAGCTGGGCGCACTCCAGCCTGGGGTCCGTCCTGCCTGAGGGAGGCTGCCCTGGGGATGACCCCAGCCCCTTTTTCTCATCCTGTCCATGCCTGCTGCCCCCCTACCGAGTGGCCCCACCATGCCCCTGGCCCTGAGCTGGAAGCCTGGCCTTGTCCTCCCCCCCCCCCCCAGTTCTTGCCTTTCTCCTGTACTCTGCCTGGTGCCTGCCCTTCCCGCCCTCACGCCCCAGCCGCCCCAGCCCGACGGCCTCTGGCCCGGCAACTGCCTCATCCTGTTCCTCCCCTTCCAGCCTAGCAGAGCGACCTATTTGACACCCATCTTCGGTTGGGTCATAATTTTATCGTGATGTTTTTTAATCCTGCAAAGTATTGTTTGTTTAAGAAATGAAAGGAAAATGCTAGAGGACTGTGCAGAGATGGAGAGCCTCCCTTACCCCCAGGGCAGTTGGGCGGAAGACGGAGGCCGCCCGCCTGAGCTGTGCGTTCTGATTTAGGTAAACACATTACCCATTCAAAGAAGAAATTAGACTATGGCCTTTGGCCAGTGGCAGAGATTTGAGGACACTTTAGTGGACAAACAACTGAATGAATGAATGAATGAATGAATGAATGAACGAACGAACGAACGAATGAATCCGAGATTTGGGGCCCCCGTATTTAGCTGAGAGAAGATGTTAAGAGGCACTACACCGACGCCCGCCCTTCGCATAGTGTGGCCACTTGAGCACAGAGGGTGGTGATCATCAAGAAGCAGCACCAACCTTGAGGCTTCCAGAAGTTTCTCTGGGTCTGGATGTGGAGTCCTCTTGGGCGAGACCTTTAAATAACGCTTCACAGCGGGCCGGTCCATTCTCCAGCTACCTCCGCAGCACGAGGCCATGTCCCACTGCCCTCCGATCGATGGGTGCGGGCGCGCCTGGACACGCTGTAACCTGTGTGCGCCTCCCCTTCTCGCCTAAATCCACTCCTTCCCCCTCTTCTCCTGAAAGAACATCTAGACGGGGGTGAGAATCCGGTGTTCTAGAAACAGCCTCAAATCTGTTCTCATTCACATAAAAAGGCAAGTCGTACACAGACTCAGTGTGTCCTGAGTCACAGATCACACGCCACATACCCAATAGGCAGCCTGTCTCCCTGCGTCCCTGGGTCTGGACCCATGGCTGAGAGCCTGACTGGGAGCCTCTGCCGGCCCCTGCGGGCCTGGCTCAGGCTGCAGGTGGCTCCTGGCATTGCTGTCCAGAGTGGTCAGCTCCGGGTCTGGGAGGAGAGGCAGAGCTTGCACCAGGAGGAAAATCAACTTTGTCACGAAGCAGACAGCTAATATTTCTGTTTTTAAAGAGCTCTCACCTCTAACCCCCTCCCTCTGGCAACCGTTAGTTTGTTCTCAGTATTTTGGAGTCTGTTTGGCTTTGTTTTTTCATGTTCTTTAGATTCCACATGTAATGAGATCATGCAGTATTTGCCCTTCTGTCGGACATACTTCACTTAGCATAATGCCCTCTAGGTCCATCCATGTTCTTGCAGCAGGCAAGATTTCATTCCTTTTCATGGCTGAGTCCTGCTCCATTGTATGTATGCACCCTTCTTTACCCACTCACCTACTGACGGGCACTCAGGTTGCTTCCAGATCTTGGCTATTGTAAATAATGCTGCAGTGAACATAGGGGTGCTTATATTTTTTCAGATTAGTGGAATCGCTGGGTCATATGGCGGCTCTATTTGTAATATTCTGAGGCACCTCCATACTGCTTTCCACAGTGGCTGCACCAGTCTGCACTCCCACCAAGAGTGCACGAGGGCTCCTTTTTCTCCACAGCCTCGCCAGCACTTGTTATTTGTTGATTTATTGACAATCCAGCTGACATTTCTTGAAGTAAGAAGCAAAGTGGAGAGGACTGACCCTTAGAGCAGAAGGGCATGGAAGGAGCAGTGAAAAACAGTTGCTTCTTCCACATGGGCCAGAACCGTGAGGCTCAAAACAGACCCTGGCTGCAGAGCCCTTGTGCCCGAGCCAGATTTCTGCCACCAACTTGAACCAACCAAGGGGCCCCAATGCTGTGCCCTCTTGAGCGGGCAGGTCCTCGGGGATGGCAAGCTTGGAAGAGATGTTGCTTTAAACCACAGGTTACCTGCCCACCCTCCTGAGCCTCCCCCAGGTTCCATCCCTCTGTAGAGGTTACAAAAACAGACAGCAAATCCCGCCCCCGGGGGTTACATCATCCAAGAGCAAAGCAGCTGGGCTTGTTTTCCCGGACTCCACAGCAACGCTGCCCCTGAATTAGCATTTACTTTCTGCCCCCTGCCTTCCCAGGACCCTGTACAGCACTGGCTTGTGACACCTTTTGTAAAACTGCAGTTGTGACATCATTACCTGTGCTCCTCAGTGTCCTTTAGATAGAGCTTCTGGCTACATTTCTGCTTCACTTCATCCCAAAGGAGAAGTCTCTGCACAGAGCGTTAAGACAGTGTCCTTTGGTGTCTCCTGGTTTTGCCTCTGCTGCCTGGTCCCAGAGCCTGGGTCCTGCTCTGTGGCGGCCAGTGGCTGGTCTCAGGGGCCTTATGGCTGGTCTTGGATGAGAGCTGGGTTCCAATCCGCCCCTGCTGCCTACATAGCTGAGTGACCTGGGTGGTCACGTGGCCTCTGTCAGTTTCCGTGTGTTTACAGTGGGTGATAACACCACCCAGGCCCGGGCTGGAAGGTTAACGAGTCACCCACGCAAAGTGCCGAATGCAAAGTACTCACCCAGGGGTCTCCTGCTCTTGAAGAGGCTCACGGATTGGCACTGGGAAACCCTTCATGTTCTGCCGGAAACAGGCAGCACCATCTCCAGTGCAATTAGCAGCATCTTGTGTGTGGCCTGGATCAAATATTGGAGGAGGCTGCTATCTGCGTGTTCATTTGCATATATCTGCATAAGAAACACCTTAGCCCCTCTTTTGCATCCAGAAAGACTATGTTTGGAGTCAGAGGGCTGCTGCTCTTGACCAGCTTTGGAGAAACCCACAAATGCCATAGAAGAGCCACCCCTAGGGAGAAGTTAGCTCTTGGCGGCACCCTCCCCAGTTGCCACCCTCCTGGACAGTTTAGGACATGGCCCCCCTTCTCCTCCAGACCCCACCCACTCCCCTCCCCTCCTTGCAGTAGGCTCAGGATGCAAAGTACGGCAGTGAAGGTACAGATGTTTCCAAGATAAACACAAACAAAACAATTGCAATCCGATGCCCGGAACGTGACTTGTCCAATCCTCTCGGGCTTGCAGGCTTGCCTGGATGGTCAGGGGCAGAGTGGCAATCCGAGGGGCTGGCCTTATGCTCCCTGACACTTTGCAGTGCCACACCAAGTGGACACAGTTGGTTTGACTGGCTGCCACTCTGTGGTCACAGATACCTGAGAGTTGATGGTCAAGGTTGATTAGCTAGGGGTGTAAGTGAGGCAGGAAGGCCCTGGAGGGTGGGGTGTTCCCGAGGCGCCCAAAGGCCCTGCTTTGCTTGGCTGCACTGCCATGGGCCCTGGTGCCCTTTCCGGCTCCCTCCTCTAGGTGTGCACGGCCTTCCCTGCCGAGGAGGCCAAGTATGGACATGTCAAAATGCACCATGGCTACACCAACGTGCTGGGCCTGGGGGACTCGAGCACGTGGAGGCTGCCTTACCTCAACGCCTATGTCTACATGTTCCTCGCTCCTCTCTCGATCCCCATCATCACCCCACTGGTGGCTGTCGGTGAGTATGTGGCCGAGGTCCGAGTCCGCTGCGGAGACCCAGCCTTCCCTTCTCTGCCTTCCTCCTCCCCTCGGGCAGGCTGCCTGTGAGGAGGGGAGCTCCGAGTTATGGCTGGACAGAAACTTTCCGAGACAGCCAGGCAGGGTGGAAAGAGCCTCAGACCCGGGCCAAGTCTGGCTTAGCCACTACTGGCTGGTGACCTCAGGCAGGTAACTTAACCTCTCTGAGCCTCAGGTTCTTACCCGCTCCTCAAGGGTGGTGTGAAAGCACAGTGAGGTCAGAGATGGAAAAACGCTGCATATTAGAATTTTTAATATCATGGGAGCAATGTCCTCTGTTGGAAGGAGCAGGGCTGGGGGCAGGCAGACCTGGATCCAGGCCCCAGGCCACCAGTGACTATCAGAGTGACCTTGGCCAAGTTGCTTGATGTTCCATCTCATCCGTAACGTGGGTGAGTCTACTTCCAGGGCTGTGTGTGGCTGACCTAGGTCACCTAGTTAGCACCAGTGGGCCCCCAGGGAGCCAGCTGGGACCTGAGCCCTGCCCGCCCCCTCACTGTTTCTCCCCTTCTGGCAGAGAGGCTGAGAAAGGCGAAGCTCGGGGCAGCTCTGCGGGCGCTGGGCCTGATCTCCCTGGGCCTTTATTCTCACTACTGGCTGCTCCGGAACGTGTCTGGCTTCCAGAGCCCGGGCTCGGCCCTGGTCTGCATGCTCAGCACCAGATCCCTGCTGGCCCACCCCTATCTCCATGTTAACATCTTCCAGGTGAGCGCCCCCGCCCAGGGCGCTGCGGGGCTGCGGCGGGAGCGTCCCGCCACCTCCTGCCCAGCCCTCTGCTCCTCTCTGCGGGTCGGGAGGAGAGCTGTGGGCTTGGGTAAGGAATCTGCTTCTCCTCAATGCCGGCTGCCACTCATGTGGGGACCGAAGATTTGTTAAGAGCGGTCTGTGCCCTGGGGCACTTGGTTAAGCCCCGTGGGGACACAAGTGATTAGCCCCCAGCCCCTGCCCTCGGGGGGCTTACTGTGACGACCCCAAGGCCCCAGCATAGCCACGAGGCAGCGGACGGAGGAGCTGGAGATGGAGGTCTCCCTGGGAGGGAGGGGCTCAGCGCACTGTCCCAGGCCATTTCCACAGGGACAAACACCTCCCTGCTCCCTGAACCAGTGAAGACCCTGGGTTAGAGCATCCTGCCCATCACCATCTCTGCACTGACCACGCTGCCATGAAGACTTTAATCCATAGTGTGTCCTGTCTGCCTGACTTGCTAGAATGGGAGCTCCTGTTCCCTTCCTGTCCCTTAGACTTAGGACAATGCCTGGCAGAGGAGGCATTTACTTTTATTTTTTAAAAATCCTCACCCAACTGGGTATCGAACCTACAACCTGGGTATGTGCCCTGACCACGAATCGAACCCTGCAACCTTCCTGGTGCACGGACAATGCTCCAAAAGACAGAGCCACCGGACCAGGACCAGAGAAGGCATTTATACAAACCCGTCAAGTGAAAAAATACTTGCAGGTGCAAACTTGACCTTGAATGATGAACAGGATTTTGATTGGTGAAAGCGGCACAGAGGTCCAGACATAGTGACATGAGAGCAAACAGGTGGTCGAGAGCTGTAGAGGACCACAGGATCTGAGGGGTACCCAGGCCAAGCCCCTCACTGTAGAGTCGGGGCAAGAGGCCCAGAGATGGAAGAGACTGAGCTCAGGGCACAGCCTCCTCGCGCCTCTACCAGGTCCCGCCGGAGCGGGAGTGGGGGGCAGAAGGCCCCACTGATCCCTGAGTGCTAGGTGAGGACACTGGGGCAGGGTGGGGAGGTACGGGGACGGCCCAGGCCATGACCCGCGTTGTATGTCACAGCACATCGGGCTGCCCATGTTCTCCCGGGACAAGAAGCCCCGACGGATTCACATGATGAGCCTGGGTGTGCTCAACCTGCCCCGCCTGCCCGTGCTGGACTGGGCGTTCGGCCACTCCATCATCAGCTGCCACGTGGAGCACCACCTGTTCCCCAAGCTCTCCGACAACATGTGCCTCAAGGTAGATGAGGGTCGAGCTGGAGGGGCTGGCACAAAGGGACTGTTTGAGAGCAGGGGGTGGGTAACCTTCAGCGTTTGCCTGCAGAGAGTCCCCCACCTGGCCCGGTCAGAGGTCCCCAGGAAGGGCAGTCCACTGTGTAAGCAGCAGTGTGGGCTTCTGGTCAGAGACACATGGGTTTCTTACTAGCAGTGGGACTTAACAAGCTCCCTGGCTGTCCCTGAACCTCAGTGTTCTCATCTGTTCCGGGCAGATGAAGAGTGAGCAGTGCTTACGCTCACAGGCCTTGAGCATGAAGTGGAGAAATGGATCTGAGATGTTGGGCACACAGTAGGTGCTGCTAAAAGGGAGCCATGGTTGGCGGCCACCATAGCAAGGAGGATGGGGGATGCTGTGGAGAAGTATGTCCCTCTTTCTCCTGTCTTCTAGGAGGGGGAGAGGCAGGGATTCTCCAACTCCCCCCCCCCCCCCAAGCATTATGGAGCAAAGCAGAAACTGGGGGCTGGGAAGAGAAGGGCCCCAATGGGGATGGGCCTGCCGCAGTCCAGTCTGGGCTCAGTGGCCCCTCCTCCCACCCACCTTCTGGCAGGTGAAGCCCGTGGTATCCCAGTTCCTCCGGGAGAAGCAGCTGCCTTACAACCAGGACACCTACCTCGCTCGCTTCCGGCTGTTTCTCAGTCGCTACGAGGAGTTCATGGTGCAGACCCCTCCCATCACTGAGCTGGTGGGGCTGCAATGAGGGGTGGGCGGGCACAGTACCCTGCTCCCCTTCCCAGGCCCAACCCTGGCTCTTCCTTTTTTGCTTGCCATTCCTGGGGCCAGGAGGGCGCAGGCCCTTCCCCAGAGGGCGTGGCTGGGCTACTGGTGGCGGACCTAGAGTGTGGAGGCCCTGGGTGGGCAGGGAGGCAGGGAGCTCGTGCTGGGGGACCTGGGGGGTCACCTGCCCCGCTTGCTTTGCTGAGTTTTGAGGGGTGTCTGGAGGAAAGGAATAAAGGTGGCTGGGTATTCTGGCCAACTTCATCTCAGGACTAAACTGCTGGATCCCTCCCCACTCCGCCTGAGCCTGGGTAGGACTAAGGGAGGGTGACCGGGTGAGGAGAGGCCTGTGCAGGGGGCAGGCTAGGAGGGGGCATGGAGAGAGCAGGGTCAGCCTTCAGCTAGGGCCTCCCTGGCACTGGGAGAGTCACATACTTAGTTGGCCACTGCTTCTTCCTGTGCCCTTGGAGCCTCTGTCTCCTAAGGAGCTCTCTCCCCAGGGATCACAGGGGAAGTCACTTTTGGCAGAACTTCCTAGTTTCCCAGCCAGAGAAGCCTGTGCAAGACACTGGCTCAGCAGCTCCCAAGAGCCGCAGCATCAGCGAGATCAAAGTGTGTTTTATAAAGAACATTCCAGGTTCTGGAAGTAGGGGAGAAAGTATAAATAGCTTTGAGCATGATCTTGGCCAGCTCTGGAAAAAGGCTGCTTTGTTCCATGATACTTGGAAGGAGGGGATCTGGAAGAATGACCAAGTGAGAGAGAAAAATTCCTGAGAAGGTAACAGGCTGATGGGGGTGATGGGCACAGGGCCTGGAGGACAGGTGGCTTTAGAGAGGAAACGGAGAAGGAGGGTGGGTGCAAATACAAGAGCTGGAAGCCAAGGGCTGGGCTGGGCTGTGAACACATCACATCGTCCGCAGCCTGGGAGGGAGGCGGGAATGTAAGGGAACTCGTGACGCCAGAGGGAGAGGCTGGGGATACCACTGAGAGTCAGCCTACAGTGGGCAGACTTGGGAGGGTTGGGAGCTGCCCTGGCTGGAGGCTGGAAGAGGGGGTGCAAAGAAGGCCCAGCTGGAGGCTGAGGAGGGCCAGAGAAGGAGGCCAGAGCAGTCAGTTTAAAACAGAGTTTCTCACCTTGGCACTAGACATTTTGGCAGGATAATTCTCTGTTGATGGGGCTGTCCCGTGCATTGTAGGGTGTTTAGCAGCATCCCTAGCTTCTACCCACTATATGCCAGGAATCCAAGTTGTGACAATCAGAACAGTCTAAAGACACTGATGAATGTCCCTTGGGTAGGGGGGTGGTGGTGACAAAATCATCCCAGGCTGAAAACATGAACAGCATGTTCTGAGTGCATAATGGCCTTGCTTTTCAGGGAAGTCCCTGGGTGGGCGAAAGGCACGCTGCCGCTGAGTCGAGGCTCAATGTCAGCAAGTGGTATTGGGTGAGGGCTCAGATGGCAGGAGAAAGGCATTCTCTAAGCTTGGTCCTGTTGCGAGAGCCCATCTCTAGTGTGGCCTTAGATGGCTCTGCCGGGTAGCTGCCATTTGGCTCTCCCCGTCCTTTCCCCACTCCTCTCCACCCTGCCGTTCTCTGCTGAAGGCCACAGCTCCTGCTACAACTCTACCTCTGAAACAGCCCCTTCCTTCGCCCCTTCAGGGCCTGGGTGGTAGTGGCTTCCAGCTGTTGGTAGCCCAGGGGTGCTTCACCTGTCCCTTAATGCTGCTCACACCTCTGTAGAAAGTTCCTTCATTAAACTCTCTGCGATCAGCACTGTCAAGAGCGCCATCTGTTTCCTGCTGACAGGCTGACTGATCAGCAGTGTTGGATCCAAGCAGCCCGCTTGGAACGAGGCAGGCTTGGCAGCCTCCCGAGCCTACTGCTTTGCTATACTTTACTGCTGCTCTTTTGAAGTACATCAGTAGCTCAGAAATGGCCTTAAGGTCCAGGAGTATGACTAATCAAACTGCCAAATCTCCACGTGAAAAATCCAATGTCAGAAAAGGCCCCATTGCATAGTCCTGGCTAATGATTAAAACCATCCTAATCCATAACCAGTGACTCATTGTTATCGATCTGGGCCTGAGTGGGGACTGGGCAGCGGCTGGAGGCCCTGGTACCAGACTTGGCTGCACCACAGGCTCCTGGGAACAAGCTGCTTGATCATCCTGAGACTTGATTTTCTGCTATTCTGAGAATGTGGACTGGGATGCATGGGGCTTGGAGGGGAGGGGAGGTGACAGGAGGGAATGAGGCCCTTCTAGGGCTCTGCAGTGACCTAAGATCTAATCTACACAGGCATATCTGAGGCAATAATATTGATGATAATGATGACAGCTACCATCTATTCAAAACTTATGGCACATTTCTTTCCCCATTCCATTTAATTTTAATCTTTATATGCACGTGGGACTGTTTTCCATCATGCTACATGTTGTGAAGATAAACCTTGGAGGGATTAAGTTTCTCAATGTCAGATGAGAATGGTAAATGGTAGAAGAAGGATTTGAACCCAGTGTGTCCGACTCCAGAACCCCTGCTCTTAACCAGCAAACATAGTGCCTCTGGGAGAGGAGCCCTCTAGGGCTTTCTGTCTTATCTGATCCTAAGTCTCCTTCTCTTCCTCCCATGGGAAAGGATAATAAATGATATGATTAATTATCATAAGACAAACTCTTTATGAACATCCTTTATGTGCCAGGCACTGTGAGAAGCTCTGGGGAGAGAAGAGTGAATGAGACTGGGCCCCAGCCTCTGGAGCTTACAGTCTAGTGCAGGAGTTAACAGAGTTTTTCTGGAAAGGGCCAGGTACTAAATATTTTGGGCTTTGTGTACCACGTGGTTTCTGTCACAAATACTCAAAGCATTTTGTGCCATCAAAGAGCGAAATAGCTATAGACATATGTACAGAAATGAGTATGACTGTGTTCCAATAATTTTTTTAAATTTGTGTAATTTCACATCACAAAATATTCTTTACATTAAAAAATACACACGTAAGAGTGTAAAAACCATTAGTTTGTGTATAGTACAAAAACAGGTATTGGGTAGGATTTGCTCTGCAAGCCACAGTTTACCCATTCCTGGTTTAGTGGGACAGGCACAAAATGCAGGGACTTACTAGAAATTGGAACATTAGGAGGGAGGGGAAGTGATGAGAAGGGGCACAAGGGGCTCCTGGAGTGCTGGCCATGTTCTACTTCTTGATCTGGGTGGTGGTTACATGATTACATCTTGTGATAATTCATCAAACAGTACACTTCTGATTTGTGCACTTTCTGTTACACTTCAATTAAAAGCCATAAGGCAATGTAATAACAATTGGGTAGAGTGTTAAGAGGACAAGAAGGGGCCCTAAACCAGTCTGGGAGAGGATGGGTCAGGAAAGGCTTCTCCAGGGAAGCATTTGACAAGAGGGTCTGTGAGAGAAAAGGAAGCTGAAGCTGGCATGAGGCTTCCTGGGTCAGCTATGATCACAGATCCTGTCATTTACAAATCTACTTTGTTCATCGTGGGGCTTTTTTGGTTTGCATTAATTTTGCTCTTTGAAAGTGCTGCATTAAACTATTATGTTGATCACTGAGGTTTTTGGTGCTTTCTTAAATTCTGCACTGAGGCCAGTGCCTCCCTCACCTCAGGGACAAGATCTGGCTCTGTCCATAGCACCTGGGGCAAATCGCTTCTTCCATTTCCTCACCTGCGTAAAGGAAAGGGGTGAGTCACGCAGGACAAAATCTGTGTGGAAGAAAAAAGGGGTTCCACAGAAAGTAACCTCACAGGGCGATCTGATCGTAAATTCCTGAATGGGCAGGTCGTGGTGGGCAGTCACGTCCCAGGCCTATAACTTCTTCAGTAGGTTTTTAAGCCAGTCCTGCCCATTGTTCCCGTGCATCTAGGTTAACACGTTTTTGATATACCATATGCAACACCTCTCCAGGCTGTCATCGCCCTCAAGAGAGCACACAATCTAGTTAGCGATCCCGCAGCCCAAGCTCTGCCTTGCTTTCTGCCATCTTCATATAATCGTCCTTATGTGCCCTCTTTAATCAGTTTTGTCTCAAATAAATTTTCATAAAAACTCTCTACAGGTGTGGACATTTCTCATGTGGGCATCTTGCTGGGGGTCCTACCTGTAGAGCATCCTGGTCAGTGAAAAGAGCCGCTGAGCTCCAGGCGGGCCCCTTTTTCCCCCCGACTTCCGGGTTTGCTTGAACTCACTGCTGATTGGCTAGCAGGAAACCAAGCAACCGGGGACTACCTATCAAAAGGGAAAGGCGCTTTGCGTCATCAACCAGCGACGCGAGGCTGAGTAAACTCCTCTCTAATTGGTTACCTCCTTCCGGCGGGACTGAAACAGCGATGGGGATTTGCTCTCCTTTAACTCTAAACTTCAGATAATTGGAGGGAGGGTGAAGATTGGGGAGAAATTTATTAAGACACGCAGGGACCGGAAGTCGTGGGGGCGGGCCTTCAGCGGAAGCGGGCGGATCCAAGGGCGGGCTTCTCTTTTGGGGGCGGGATTCTTTCCGGCGCGGGGGTGGACCCGCAAGGCTGTGCTTTCCCAGAGCGTGGGGGCGGGATTTGGGGCGCCTGTGGGCGGGGTCAGGGCGGGGCCAGGACGGAGCCCGGGCCCGGCGCCGAGCGGGGCGGTCCTTGGTATCAGTTCTGCCGCCTGGAGCCTCGTCCCGGCCATGGCTCCACGCTGCTGGCGCTGGTGGCACTGGTCGGCATGGCCTCGGATCCGGCCGCCTCCCTCCGGGAGCACCCCGAGTAGGAGCTGCGCACCCCTGGGGCTGGATGGGAGCGCGGGGAGGCCTGCGAACCCTAAGTGGAGGGGTGGGAGCCCAGCTGGGGCAGAGCTGGAGAGGGACGAGGCAGGAGACTGGGGGGGTCCACTCCCGCGGGCAGTGTACGGAGGCAGACGGGGGCCCGTGGGGTGAGGCTCCCTAGGGTGAGAGGAGGGTCAACTAAGGTGAGAAGGGGAGACCATGGTGTCCACGGGCGAGAGAAGGGGTGAATGAGGGTGATACGCTGGTCTGTAGGGCTAGAGAGAAGTCTGAGGCGAAACAAGGGTCTGTAGGAATGAGACGGGTCTATTGGGGCGCTGTAGGGTTCTGTGGAAGAGAAGGGTGAGAGAGGTAAATGGGAACCTTGTGGGAAGATCCACGGGGTCCGATAGAAGGATGCGATATTCTGGCTGGGAGGGTAGGGGACCCCATAAGGAAAAGGAAGTTCTGTGCAGGGCAACTTCAGGGGTGGGTGGTGGGGATTGTTGAGTAGGTCATCTTATGCGACCCGACATAGGAAGTCCATGTGTGAAATGTGGGGTTCTGAATGAAGACATGGCCTTATTCCGATGAAACAAGGAACTGTAAATGCCAAAGCTTTGACAAAAAGGAGGGTGAAGCTCATGTTTGACACTGAAGTTGGTTGTTCTGACCTCCTCCCCCACCTCCACCCCTAGGCTCCCGCCAGCAGTTCTCCACACAGGAGCAGACCCCCCAGATCTGTGTGGTGGGCAGTGGCCCAGCTGGCTTCTATACTGCCCAACACCTGCTAAAGGTAAGCCGTGTCCTCCTGGTTCCCTCACCCACGATTCACTTGCTGCTCCAATCCTGAGGGCAGGCCCCACTCTTTTGGGCTTAAAAGTACTCTGGATCCCTGATGGGGAGTGGGCTCCCAGCCCATCTAGACGGGACACTTTCTGCACACGTTGTCACCTGTATCTGGGGCTCCCCATTCTAGGTCCTCAGCTATGAGAGAAGTGTGTCCGCCTCATGGGCGATGGTCAGTGGTCCTTGGCCGGTGGTGGGCTCTGCCTCCTTGGCCAAGCCCTGCAGGGAGCTTATGCAGACCTGCAAGGTGACTATCCTGTGCCTCTTCTTCCCTTCTTTCTTCCATCTCCACTCAGTCCCCAACATCCTGCATCTTGAGGGTCTGCCCCCTCCTTTCAGGGTTTTCTGTAACTTTACCCACCTCCCTGTGCTCTCCTCACCAGTGGCTCCAGGCCTCCCCATGCTATGCTGTTCTTTCAGCCTGCTCTCCACCCCCATCCCCTCCCCCAGAGGCCAGGGTCTCAAGGCTTAAAGTATTGGCCTTGGTGGGCAGGGCCCCAAGGTTATTAATTACTCTTGGGACTTTGCCAGACCTTGGACTTTGGTGGGAGGGCGGGAAAACCATGGTGGGGGAGGGGAGAAGGGAGACCTAGGCTAACTAAGACATGGGACAATGGCCTGGCTTTGGAGGGACTTGGAGTGAAGCTACAGGAGAAATGATGAACATATTAATTATACACACACATTTGCAGATGCTTAAAAGGTAAGGTGACAGCTGGCCCAGTTTGCCCAGGACACGGGGCTTTCAATGTTAAAAATGGAAGGGTTTGGGGAGACTGAGATGAGTTGGTCACCCTTCTGAAAAGTGACCTAAGCATGCCTGCCAAACAACACAGGTTAAAGCTAATTCCAGTGATATGACCAGCATAAGCCGAGTTAGCTGGGGTTAGTCAGAAAGTGTTTCTTGGAGAAGGTACATTGAATCTGTATTAAAGGAGGCCACAGGCTCTGGAGAAGGCCTCCCAGGTGCGGGGAGTCATCCCAGGCAAGCTGCCATGTAGTCGGCCAAGCCTGGGCTCTGGGACAGAGACCAGGGGTCTCACAGGGGCTGGGGAGGCCCTGGAGGGCATTGTGTAAGGGACACTGTGTTCACTGAACCTGAGATTGGGCCTTCTGGCAGGATTTTCAGTGCTTCAAATGTGAGTAAAAGCTCTGACCTGCACTCAGTGGGGAAACACTTGCATGTGCTTTCCCTGTGGGGTGCTGGGGGATAGACACGGGCCAGTTCCAAACTGGTCCTTGCCCACTGGGAGCTCCAAGCTCCTGGTTGTGTTCCAGCGGCAGCAACATGCGCAGCACACCTGGGCAGTGGCACTTAGTGGAGTGTAGGGTCCCATATTGGAAGAACCTTAGAGAAAGTTTCTGTTAGAAGGGGGACAGATTTAATTTAAACAGAAGAAGGGGGACAGAGGGAAAGGGGCTTGAAAAAGAATAGCTGGAGGGATAGGAGGGAACTTCAAGGTTGGGGAGGAGAGGGCTCCCTGGGAGACAAGGTCGGCTGTTCAAGATAACATGTCCATCGGATTTAGCTTTATAGAGGTGGCCTTGGAGAGAGCACTGTGACCTAGAGGGAAGGACCCACAGCCCGGAGGAATGGAAGATAAAGTCAGATTGTGTAAGGTGTTGTCCACCAGGCTCAGCAGTTTGGACTTTGCCCTGCGGCAGTGGGCAGCCAGGGAGGGCTCATGAGCGAGGCAGTGACTTGCAACAACAGTAATAGTATTAACAGTAACGATAACTTTGGGTTGACGGCACACTCACCATCGTCAAACCCTGGCCTAGGTGCTTCAGGCCTTGCTTATTTAATGTTGAGCATCACGCCAGAAGGGATGTTCTGTTGTACAGAGAAGTTAGAGAGCCAAAGAGTGGTGGGGTCCCCGTGGCTGTCGACTCCAAAGCCAGAGCTATACCTGGGTACCACATTAGTGGGGTGTGAAGGCGGTGGGTCAGGCACCACCTGTAGCAGGCACGGATGGGGAGTCAGGAAACACGGGTGGGTGGTGGGTGGCCTGGACTTGAGTGCAAGCTATGGAGTGGAGGGAAAGGGGGATTTGGGCAAAGGCGAGGAGGTGAGCAGGAGCCTTTGTCAGGATGAGGGCAACTGGAGGGCAGGAGCTCATTTGGCCTGAGTCCCACTGAATCAGAGCATTACAGTAGGAGCCAGGATGGGGGTACGAGGCAGGGTGTGTGTCACTGGGCACTGCTTGACTCCGAACCTGCTTATGGCCCAGAGTCTCTCACCGTCCTGACCTCCAGGATGCTTCCCAACAGCCCTGACAGAGGGGTGGGGTTATCTGTCCCTGTTTACAGAGAAAGAAGCAGATCCTGGACTTAGCAGTCATGTGGCTGGTTGGCACCTGACCCCAACCCTGTGCCTTCCCCACAGCCCCTCTAGGTGCCCTGGAGCCAGTGTGTGAGTGAGGTTGTGTTTTCTAAGACTAAGAGTAGGGCTACTTTTATCTCCCTTTGCCCCCACATGCCCCAGCTTTGCTCTCAGCTCCATGTCCAGCTTGGTCCCCTTTCCAATAGGATGATCTTAAGCTAAGGCAGGCGTGAATTTCAGAGGGTGATTCTCAGGTAATCAGCCTGGCCTGGCATTTCTAGAAGTGTCGAGGGGTCTAAGGCAGGCTGTGTGGAGCATCTCACCCAAGGAGATAAAGACACTCCCCTGGTCCCCCTCCAGTGGAGGGAAAGCTAAAGCCCCTTCCTGTCGGCCGAGTCCTCCCGTCTCCACTGGCTGGCAGTCCTCGAGGCCTGCCCTCTGCTGCCCCATTCCTCTTGTCTAGCTCTCTAGGCAGGTGGGGAGTCAGGGGGTCTTTTCTCCTTGCAGTGGGTTGAGACCTCCTTGTGTCCTCTGCCCACTGGGCTGGGTTCCCTGCTCTGTCTGGGAAGGGGAGGACCCACAGGGGCCCAGTCCCTCCGTAGGCCCCACCACCTGCCACCCTCTCCCCCAGCACCACGCCCAGGCCCACGTGGACATCTACGAGAAGCAGCTTATGCCCTTCGGCTTGGTGCGCTTTGGCGTGGCGCCCGACCACCCCGAGGTGAAGGTGGGTCTCTCTGGGCATGGAGGGGAGGTTTGGAGACTTTGGTCAAGGTGAGGAGGGGAGGGAAGCTCCGCTGGCCGCATGGAACGACCCCAGACCCTGTAGATGCCACCTAGATTCCATTCTGGGGACGTTGTGGGGTGAGGGTGGCACAAGCATGGTCCCTGGAGCTGCTGCATCCTCTAACCCCTCCCACCCTGGGGCCCGGCAGAATGTCATCCACACCTTTACCCAGACGGCCTGCTCTGACCGCTGTGCCTTCCACGGCAATGTGGTTGTGGGCAGGGATGTGACCGTGCCGGAGCTGCGGGAGGCCTACCATGCTGTGGTGCTGGTGAGCGCAGGTGGGTGGGGGGCGGTGGATGGGGCAGGGCAGCAGCCGGAGGTGGAGGCTGAGGGGTGGAAGGCGTAGGGGTGAGGCCCAAACCCCTGGGCGTGGGCCAGGCTGGAAGCCGAGGAGGAGGAGCGGGGAGGCACGGGGAGGCTGGTGTGGCTGTCTGGCCCCATAGGTGGCGTTGAGGACTCCTGGTCTTTCCTCAGAGCTACGGAGCAGAGGACCATCGGGCTCTGGACATTCCCGGTGAGGAGCTGCCTGGTGTGTTCTCAGCCCGGGCCTTTGTGGGCTGGTACAATGGGCTTCCCGAGAACCAGGAGGTGAGTTTGGGGAGCACTCCTGCTGCTTCTTCCTCCCACCTCTCAGCCAGTGCTGGGGCAGCTCTTAGATGCCAGAGATGGGGGAAGAAGGAGCCATCGTGCAGCACTGGAAGGCTCCCAGTGAGATGAGATGTGAGCCAGCAGGCTGATGGCTGTGGAAGGCCTCTGGGGAGGGAGGCGTAGGGTTTGGGGGTGGCTGAGTGGAGGCTCAGATGGGATGGAGTTCCCCAGTGTGGGGGAGCCCGAGAGCTATGGATTGGTAGCCTGACTGGAGCCAAGGCTGGAGATACCCTATCCAGACCTCTCCCCTCCAGCTGGCGCCAGACCTGAGCTGTGACACGGCCGTGATTCTGGGGCAGGGGAATGTGGCTCTGGACGTGGCCCGGATCCTGCTGACCCCACCTGAGCACCTGGAGGTGAGTGGGTATGCCAGGGGCAGCGGAGGGAGAGCGGATGTCACACTGAGGGGAGGGTGCCCCTGCTGCAGGGTCCAGGATTCATCCCTCAAAACTGAGCTCAGTGCCTCTCCTTCCCCTTGGTATCAGGCAGAGGCCTTCTGAAAGGCAGCCTGCGAGCTTCATCTCATACAGTTTCTCCTTTACTTTCAGCACTCTAGTTACAAGGGCCTTTACTATTCAGTGTGCCACAGGACCTTTGCACATATCACTCCCCCTGCTAGGAACACTCTCAACTCACGTCCTGCCGGTTAATCTTTTAGTTCTTAGCTCAGTTGTCCTTTCCTTCTGGAAGCCTTATACCTTTCTCTCATAGACTTGTCTCCTGTTTTGAGGCATGTTATGACCACTTTAATTTTACATTTGTCGATGAGTATTTGATAAGTATCTCTCTCCCCACCAGATCAGAAGCTCTGTGAGGGCTGGCACCATGTCTCTTTTGTGCACCATAACCCCCCGCCCCTTGCATGGTGCCCTGCACATGGTAAACTTGAGTGAAAGAGCACGGGCCTGGTTTGCTACTAGTTTGAGCCGTTTGCAGAATTGGCGGCAGTGCTGCCTATGGCCACCAGATGGGGCAGAGGTGTACTTTCTAGCTGTCAGCCCTCTCAGCTCAGGGTAGGGACATGACCAAATGGAGAGGCTTACGGTTGGATGACTTTAAGTCCTCCTTTTGTGCCAGAAAACAGACATCACAGAGGCTTCTTTGGGGGCACTGAGGAAGAGTCGGGTGAAAACTGTGTGGATCGTGGGCCGACGTGGACCCCAGCAAGTGGCCTTTACCATTAAGGTGCTGGGGCCAGAGGGAGAGGGGCCGTGGTCCTAAGAAGACGGTCTTCCCCTGGGAGGTGGGGCAGGGGAGAGCCCCTTGGAATGCTGCTTCCTGGGGTCAAAGAGGAGCCAGACAGGCCCAGTGCCTTCCATGGTGGTGGGTGGTGGTGGTATGTCCTAGCTGGCCTGGGCTCTGGGGTGTGCTCAGCAGTGGACAGTGCTCTGGGCCTGACCTCCTCCCCAACTCCTCAACCCCCCAACCCCCCTTCCCCAAGGAGCTGCGGGAGATGATTCAGTTACCAGGAACCCGGCCCATTTTGGATCCTGCGGATTTCTTGGGCCTCCAGGACAGAATCAAAGGTGAGGGGCCCTGGCCTGGCCCCCTAGCTCACTAGGGAGGGGATGGTCTAGGTCAGAGAGGGCTTGGGGGAGGGCAGTTGGGGAGAGGACTGTACCCCAGGGACAGCCCTGAGATGTTTTGTGCTGCTGACAGAGATGCCACGCCCGCGGAAGCGGCTGACAGAACTGTTGCTTCGAACAGCCACGGAGAAGCCAGCAGGGGAGGAGGCCGCCCGCCAGGCAGTGGCCCCCCGAGCCTGGGGTCTCCGTTTTTTCCGAAGCCCCCAGCAGGTGCTGCCCTCAGCAGACGGGCTGCGAGCAGCAGGCATCCGCCTGGCAGTCACCAGACTGGAGGTGAGTCTCCTGTTACCCAAAGACACCCTTGTTCTCAAGTCTCCTCACCTCAGCTGGGTGTTGCCCACACTCTCCCCAACAGGGTGTTGGTGAGACCGCCAGGGCAGTGCCCACTGGAGACACGGAGGACCTCCCTTGTGGGCTGGTGCTGAGCAGCGTTGGGTATAAGAGCCGCCCCATTGACCCTAGTGTGCCCTTTGACCCCAAACTTGGGGTCATCCCCAACACGGAGGGCCGGGTTGTGGATGTACCAGGTGAGAGGGTGCAAGAATGCTAGGTACCAAACTCTGGTGGGGGACAGGGAAGCTGATGTCTCCTGGGGCCATTCACATTCATTCATTCATCCAGTGACATGCACTGGAAAACTGCTCTGAGCCCGGCCCTGGGGATGTGGGTCCTAGAACCCAGCTCCACCTTCCTCCTGGCCCTAGAGGAAATGCCCAGTCTAGCTGAGATGCCCACCTGTGTATGGCTATTAAATTGTTCAGTTTACTGAGGGAGGCCTGTTCTGGGCTAGGCCTTGTACTCAGTGCTGGGTTTGAAGACTAAAGAGCAGTTCCTGTCCTCAGGGGGCTTCCAGTCTGATTAAATATCCACACACCTGACTATTCTTTCAGTAAATGTTTACGAAGCGCCTACTGAAACTGGAGGTGGGCAAGACCCAGTTCTTGCCTTCTGGGAGCTTGTGGTGTACAGGGAAACTGAAGGGTACGGGGAGATAGTAAAGTAAAACCAGGCGGAGCAGGATCCAGGGAGGTGGGCCAGTGGCCACAGGGGCCCAGCTGCTGGGGCTGCTGGGAGGACTTGGGATGTCCTGACGTCTGTGCACATGGGCATATACTGGAGGCGCAGGCTTACCAGGTGAGTGTCCAGCTGCTTGCCCTTCCTTTACACCTTGGCTATCGCCTCCTAGGCCTCTACTGCAGTGGCTGGGTGAAGCAGGGGCCCATAGGCGTCATCGCCACCACCATGACCGACAGCTTCTGCACCAGCCAGACCTTGCTGCAGGACCTGAAGGCCGGGCTGCTGCCGTCTGGCTCCAGGCCCGGCTATGTGGCCATCAAGGCCCTGCTCAGCAGCCGAGGTCTGGGCCCCGTGTGAACTCCTGGGGGGTGGGGTAGGTGGCCCCTGGCCTTTACCTTGGGAGCTCGTGCTCTGGGCTGGGCTGGAGGAGGTGGGGCAGTGACTCATGTTCCCTCTGCCTCAGGGGTCCGGCCCATCTCCTTCTCGGATTGGGAGAAGCTGGATGCCGAGGAGGTGTCCCGGGGCCAGGGTGTTGGGAAGCCCAGGGAGAAGCTGCTGGATCCTCAGGAGATGCTGCGGCTGCTGGGGCGTTGAGTCCAGATCCCTGCCAGGCAAGGAGGGCAGAGTGCTGTACAGAGGAGAGGGGCCGGGATCAGTCTGAATGGGACTCTGCACCACAGCTGCATCCCCTGCCCACTCTGGCGTGGGGCCTTGGCTGCCTCTTCCAGGGACCAATGAGCACTCCCTCCTGCCAGAAGGTCACCCTTGCCAGTGTGGGTTTAACTCTCAGCAAGGAGATAACCTCAGTTAGGGACTGGTGCAGGTGCAGGTGCAGGCTGACCTTCCTCCCTCCCACCTCTCCTCCTGTACTGTGAAGGGTCACCAGGTCCAGAATATGCTGAAAATAAAACAGCTGCAACGGAGGGCCAATGGTTGATGTGCCTGTGATTTCTTCTGGGGCCTGGGGTCACCTTCCAGCAGCAGCTCCCCTCCAGCCCCCAGGTGGCGCTGCAGAGCCAGCTCCCTGCTCAGGGGCCCGGGGCTGGAGGTGGGTTTGGTCGCCAGGCCTGGCAGGAACCCTCCCTTCCTCTCCTGGCCCTGCTGCTGCGGCCTGCCTGCCTTCCGCCCACACTGCAGGCACCTGGGACCTGGGCCTGCCTGCTCTGCTGGCCTCACTGCCTGGTTAGCCACCGGTACAACCAAAACAAGAAAAAGCAAAAAGGGGGAGTGAGGGGACTGGGCAGCAGCTTGCCCCAGTCCCTCCCTGGGGCCCCCACACTTTCCAATGCCTTGCCTCCGTATCAGGTTTCAGCCCGATCAACAAGCCAACAGGACCAAAATCTCCGTAGTGGTTTGCAGTTTACTAAGCATGTTCACCATATAAATGCCAGTCCCCAAGATGCTGGCCTCACTTTGTAGACTGAGGGGTCCTCGAAATTAACTGGTCCAAGGTCACACAGCTAGTGGGCTGCGGGCTCGAACCCAGGGCTCTGGGCTGGTGTTTTCTCCGAGGCTACCTTGGCCCCAGTGTCAGTCTGGGGACACAGTCCTCAAGAGGGGCGAAGGGCCCCAGGCGATGGTGTTCCCGCGGCTAGGAGGGGATGGAGGCGGGTGCGTGCGGCGGGCGGGCCAGGGCGGGGCGGAGGCGCCAGCCCCGGTGGGGCGGGCGGAGCCGGCAGCGGTGAGCGCTCCGCCACAGCGGCTGGCGAGCCCCGGGAGCCGGAGGTGCGGTGCGCAGCCCTGCCCGGGACGGGGTCTGGCGGGAGGGGCGCGGAGGCGGGGCGGGCCCAGCCCAGCCCGCCAGGCCGCACCGGGCGCCAGCCCCGCGCCCCTGGGCTCCGGCGCCCGCCGGGCTCTGACAGCGCGCGCCAGCTCGCGGAGCCCGGGCGCCGGGACGTGCACCGCGCGAGAGGCAGCCCGCACAGCTCCGGGCGCGGGCGCGGCGCCCCTTCCCCGGTGAGTGGCAGGAGGCAAATCGGGGGCGCAAACTTCGCCAACTTGGGGCTGATCTCGGGGGCCGCGCGGGCAAGGACGGCGGAAACAGACGAGGGACACACGAGGAGAGTTGGGCCGGCGCAGGGAGCCAGAGAAGGGGGCAGCCAGGGGACCGGGACCCTCGGGGCCAGGCCTGGGGTGTGGACCCCCGGGCGGGAGGAGAGGAAGAGAGGCGGAGGTGACAGGCGGACGTGAGGGAAGGACGCGGGCGAGGCGCCCAAGACGTTGGTCTCCCGGGTCGCCCAGCCCTCCAGCTCCTTCGCCTGGCGCTGCGACAGCGCGGGGGAGGGGCCGGTGCGGGGACGCGGGAGTCTGGGCTGCGGAAGTCCCCAACTGTTGCTGCTGGAGGCCGCTGGGGCAGGGAACGGAGCCCTGAGCAGGGGACAGCTGCTGGGTTCAGCCAGAGCGAAGGGAGCTGGAGCGGGTACGGAGCAGGGAGAACGTGGGGCCGCGGGTGACTCCGGGAGCCCGACTCCTGCAGGTCGGCTGAGCACCTACAGCGTCTGCCGTCAGTCCCCCTCCCCTTCACCCACAGTGAGTGCCCCAGCCCCCCTCCAACTCTCCTAGGTGGGCGTGAGCTCTCTCTTCTGACCCCAGGGAATCAGCTTGGGCTTCGCCAGGCGGTGAGGTCTTTCTAAATGCTGACCCTGAGCCCAGCGGACCCAGACTCCGAAGGCGAGAAAGGAAGGTTGGACGGAGAGGCCCTGGGAGCCCCGTGGTGCTGGGCCTTGGCTATGGCACCAGCAGGTTGCTCTGGTCTCCCAGGGGCTTCCACTCTGATCCCCGACGGCAGGGAAGGGAAGCCCGAGCCTGCTGCAGAAGGCGGGTCACGTCTAGCTAGGCCTAGGTGGGCAGGGCCAGGGACGTGCGAAGGCAAAGGTTTCTAGCAGTCAGAAGGTCCCCAAGGTGCGTGTTGCCCCCCCTCCCCCACCCATCCAAAGGTCCTGCTAGGTGAGCAAAGCGGAACTCCCGCCGGGCCCTGTACTCACGGCGGTGGTCCACCCGGTCCCGAGACCTGCTGGCGCGATGGGACCTCAGGCTCGGTCCCCCAGCCCTCTGATGGTGGCACCACCTTGGCTGTGTCTCCAAGGTGGGGCCACAGGGAAATTGAGGGAAGGAACTTATTGTGGGTTGGCCTGTTCTGTCTCGGAGCCCGTCCAGTTTCCGGCTGCGCCGGTCGGCTTCGAGTCTGTTTCTAAACTCCGTGCAAGGAATTTGAATAGGAACTTGCAGGGAAGGGAGACGGGCAGGCTGGACGCTGGACCCAGGGGCGCACTCCAGGTGCTGGGGCAGCCCCGCCGGCCAGGCGAGCTCCATCCCCTACCCCACTGGTGGGGCTCCCGCCACCACTCAGCTTGGGGGCCTAGGAACCCGGGACGCCCGCGGGGGGCAGCAGCTAGGTGGGGGGCACGGAGCGCGCGGTGCCCAGTTTGGCCGCCAGGAGGCGTGGCGCGGATCTTCGCGCGCGGAGTCACCGCCGCTGCATTGCGAGTGTCCTTGAGCGCGAGTGGCGGCGGCTCTGGCCGCCGAAGCCCCCTCCTCCCGCGGGGGGAGCCTGATGCCACGTTCCCTGTGAATTATTTATCACCGGCCTAAAAATACCCCGAACTTCACAGCCCGAGTGTAAGAGATTCCTGCCCGAGGGAGGGGGTGGGGCGCCCCCGGGGGGCCGTGCGGAGGCCGCTGGGAAGCGGGGAGCGGGTCTCGGAGGAGGAAGACCTCGGTGCCCCATCCAGGGGTGGCGAGACGGAGGGACTGTCTTTTACCCCGACGCCGGCCTTCGGGCGTCGGCTCGGCAAAAGGGAGGGAGGGAAACCCGACGGCAAAGCGGGGGCCGCCCAGGGGAAGGGCAGTGGGTCCGCCAGCAGCTGCGGTCCCTCCGCTTCGGGAAGCAGCGCATCTGGTGGGCTCCTGACCTGGCGGAGGGGGGAGCCCTCAGTATCTGGTCCCGTGTTGGGGAGCCTGCCTGAGATTGGGGAGCTGGGGTGAAGGCGGGGGAAACACACGGAGGTGCCCGGCCGGTCA
The DNA here is from genome assembly GCF_964146895.1 of Miniopterus schreibersii. Taxonomy (NCBI): domain Eukaryota; kingdom Metazoa; phylum Chordata; class Mammalia; order Chiroptera; family Miniopteridae; genus Miniopterus; species Miniopterus schreibersii. The sequence continues at coordinate 3,963,572 of NC_138116.1, forward strand.
AGGTGATGCTGAGTGTCCCGGAGGACTGACCACTGTCTCCCTCCCCTGGGCCATTTGTGGGTCCATATGGCTGTGGAACATTAACTCAGTGCGTTCCTGAAAGTCATGGACCACAAGTGGGTGGGCAGCAGTCCCCTGCGGGCCGGGGGCATCATTCAGGGGGCACCTGCCTGCCTTGGAGCTCAGGGAGAGCCTGGGTCATGCTCTCCAAAAGAAAGAGAACAGGAGCTGCATGTATAATTTAAACTTTTCTAGTAGCCGCCTTATAAAAAGTAAAAAGAAATAGGCCAGCTTAATTTTAATAGTATATTTTAACTCAATGGATCTAACTTTTTTTCAACATGTAATCAACATAAAAAGATTAGCGAGGTGTTTTACTTTCCTTTTTCCTTACTAGTCTCCAGTGCCCGGTGTGATTTCACTTACAGCACAGCTCCCCGCGGACGAGCCGCATTTCCAGGGCCCGTCGTCCCAGGGGCGGTGGCTGCTGTACTGGGCAGGACAGATCTGAGCGCAGAGCCCCGAGGCAGGGCTGGGGGAGGCTGGGGCTCCCCAGGGGGCAGGCCGCCTGCAGGGCCTGGAGGCCTGGGCAGAGGTAAGCCCGGCAGCGAGTGTCCTTTGCGGGCGTAAACTGCTGTTGGTGGTGGCTGAGTGTGGTGTGGCATGGCACACTTAGGTCCCCATTCCAGGGCCACCATGTCCCAGACTGACAACCGTACACAGGGGAGATCTCGAGGGCACTAAAATGAGTAGAGTATCCCCTCCGAGCCCCGACCCTGACTTCTCTGACTGAGATGAAACCAGGCCCACCCTGGTCACCCTTTGGCTCTCCGCCCTGTTCACAGGTTCTGTTGGGGATGTGATGAAGGTGAAGAGGCCGCAAAGCTGTGGTTGACGGCCAGCTAGGAGGCAGAGCTATGTCAGTGGGCGCCACTCACCAAAGCAATGACGTTCACTTAGCGGGGAGACACGGCAGGCCCTGGGGTTAGGTTAAAGAGTCCCGCGCAGCAGCGATGGTCTGGGGAAGCGGCTCGTGTAAGATACTGACCCCGAGCCCCGCACAGGTCCGTGGGGTCACACTCCTGCTGTGGAAGAGCTGCTGCTAATTGAGGCCACGGGGGAAGGGGAAGGATGTCCAGTGCCCAGGAGGAGGGAGCTCCGTGCCAGGCAGGGCCACAAAGAGCAGGGCCCGTGGGTATGTTAGATTCAGTTTATAGTGGAGAATGGGGGTGCGGGGAAGTGTCACAAGGGCTGCCTCTCTTCACTTGGCTGAGGGGCTGTCACCTGATAACAGTGGGTAGCCCTCACGCTGCTGTGAAGTAGGTTCTGTGATTATTGGAGGCAATAAAATGTGGCTCAGAGAGGGTGAGCAACTTCCCCAAGATCACCCAGCTAGTAAGCAGCAGAACTGGGACGTGAACCTGGGTCTGTTCGACTCAAACCCATGCACTTGGACACCAGACTAGCGTTTTCAGTGTACCTTCCTCGGGCGGCACCCAGATGGACAAGTTCCCAAGGTCTGGCCTTTCTAGCCAACTGTGCTGTTCAGCAGCTGAAAGGAAGTAATGAGTATGCATCGTGGCTCATGTTCTTCCCAGCCCCTGCCCTTCTGGGCTGCCCTTGGGATGCTCAGCTAATCTCTCCGTCTCTTTCTCCTTGTCTGTCTGTGTCTGTCTGTCTCCCTCTCTCCGCCTCTTTTTGTGGAGGGAGGTTTTCCCTTCTTCCATCCTCTGGATGTGTCCCTTTGCCTCCGGCCTTCACCTCCTGTCTGTCTGTTCATCTTTTTTTCTCCATGCCTCTGTCTCCCTCCCTGTGCCTCTCCTGATCTCTCTGCAGGACCCTCCAGTGGACATGGGTGGGGCTCTGGGGCCAGCCCTGCTGCTCACCTCACTCCTTGGTGCCTGGGCAGGGCTGGGCCTCGGGCAGGGCGAACAGGCTGTGACGGTGGCCGTGGTGTTTGGCAGCTCGGGGCCACCACAGGCCCAGGCCCGGACCCGCCTCACCCCCCAGAGCTTCCTGGACCTGCCCTTGGAGATCCAGCCACTCACCGTGGGGGTCAACAACACCAACCCCAGCAGCCTCCTCACCCAGATCTGTGGGCTCCTGGGTGCGGCCCGGGTCCACGGCATCGTCTTTGAGGACAACGTGGGCACAGAGGCCGTGGCCCAGATCCTCGACTTCATCTCCTCCCAGACTCACGTGCCCATCCTCAGCATCAGTGGGGGCTCTGCTGTGGTCCTCACCCCCAAGGTTCTCATCCAAGCTCGTGTCCCCTCATTCCTTGGGCCTGGAACCAGGCTGGGGCTGGGGGAGTGGGGCCGAGTCGGGGCCAGGGAGAGACTTAGGTCTTGGGAAGTTGGAACAGGGTAGGACCCACAGGGAGGTGGTGACTGAGGGTGTGATACGGGTGAGGGAGGAAAAGGCTGTGAGAATGATGATCTAGGAGGTAAACATTCTTGCGGCTTTCACATTTGTGCCTGGGTGAGAGGTGGGCAGGTGGCAAGCCCACGTCTGGCTGGGGTGGCAGCCCTGTGCTGCCTTCTCTGTTTCTCTGGCCTCCCTTGGTCAGGCTCCAGGCCCTGGGGCGGAGGGCCAGGTGGGCATGGGATCCGATGTACTTAACCTGCGGGAGAGCACCAGGGGCCGTCACTGTCCGAGGCGTGGGGGAGGCATGTCCTCAAAGAGCTGATACCCGGTGGGGAGAAAGTTCTAACCACATTCACCTGCGCTCACCCCTGGAATAAGCATTCTGAAGGAAAAGCGCAGGCGCCTCCCCGTTCCCTCTCCTCTGTGTTATTGAAGCAAAGCCCAGACAGCCTATTACTCCTGCCTTAAAGATTTCTGTGTATATCTTTACCAGATAAGGGCTTTAAAAAACCCCACTATAAATGATCACATCTAAAAATAATAAAAATTCCTTAACATCATCAAATAGCCAGCCACTGTTCAAGTTTTCCCTGTTGTCTCACAGATGGCAGAGATGTTTATTTTTGTTTGTTTGCTTGAATCAGGAGCCAAATTAGGTTCCCACGTGGCAGTTGGTTGATAGACTTCTGAGTCTCAGTCTCTAGGCTCTTCCTCCCTCTATTTTTTCCTTGAAATTTGTTTGTTGAAGGAACTGGGTTACCTACCTGTTCTGTAGAGTTTTCCCAAATTTCCTTTTTTTATTTTAAAAAAGATTGGGACAGTCAGAATGTGGTGAAATCTTGGAGGGGCCGCAGGGGCCGCAGGGAGCGGGCAGTTAGAGGGGTGGCGGGCACCAGCCCAGGCTCCCGCTGGCAGTGCCCTGGGCCTTGGTGGTGGCGGAGGTGGCGGAGGAGGACCCTTCTCATCCCCAGGGCGCCAGTCCTTTCCCAGTGACCCGTGGGCCCCACATGAGCTCTCAGCGCGGTGGCTCTCCACCCTCACAATTCTTTAGAAAAACACTGCAGCCAGCGTCCCATCTCAGGTTCAGAGTCAGGCGGTCTGGAGCAGCGCTTCCCAAACTAGGGAGCTCGAGAATCACCTCGAGGAGCTGGGTGAAATACAGATTCCCGGGCGCCACCCTAGCGATTCTGATCCAGCGGGTGTGCGACGCGCCCCCGATTTTGCATTTCCAACGAGCCCCGAGGTGACGCAGACGCTGCGCTCCGGCGCTGACCGGGTGGGCGCCGGGCTTAATTGCCTTAAAACACCCGCCAGGGGCTCCAAGGGGCCGCAGGGGTGGGGCGCCGAGCCTGGGGCGGGAGGGAGGTTTCGCCCGTCGGGGGCAGCCGGGACCCAGCCCCTTCCGACGTCCAGGCGCCCGAAGGCGAAGGGAGGGGCCGGCGGCGGGGCGGGGCCGCGGGGCGGGGCCGCGCCCCCGCCCTCACAGGCCCCGCCCCGCAGGAGCCGGGCTCCGCCTTCCTGCAGCTGGGCGTGTCCCTGGAGCAGCAGCTGCAGGTGCTGTTCAAGGTGCTGGAGGAGTACGACTGGAGCGCGTTCGCCGTGATCACCAGCCTGCGCCCGGGCCACGCGCTCTTCCTCGAGGGCGTGCGCGCCGTCGCCGACGCCAGCCACCTGGGCTGGAGGCTGCTGGACGTGCTCACCCTGGAGCTGGGCCCCGGCGGGACGCGCGCGCACACCCGGCGCGCGCTGCGCCAGATCGATGCGCCGGTGCTAGTGGCCTACTGCTCGCGCGAGGAGGCCGAGGTGCTGTTCGAAGAGGCGGCGCAGGCCGGCCTGGTGGGGCCCGGGCACGTGTGGCTGGTGCCCAGCCTGGCGCTGGGCAGCACCGACGCGCCCCCGGCCGTCTTCCCGGTCGGCCTCATCAGCGTGGTCACCGAGAGCTGGCGGCTCAGCCTGCGCCAGAAGGTTCGCGACGGCGTGGCCATCCTGGCCCTGGGCGCCCATGGCTACCGGCGCCAGCACGGCGCCCTGCCTGCCGCGGCTGGGGACTGTCGCAGCCACCCCGGGCCTGTTAGCCCTGCCAGGGGGGCCTTCTACAGGTGGGCACCTGCCCAGGGCACGAGAACGGTGAGGGGTGCGCTTCGGGGGGACCTGGGGGGCAGTGAGCTTGGTCTCGCTGGACACATCTCCCGGTAGCTGTGTGCCTGGGGCCCAGTTACCTCACCTCTCTGGGCCTTAGTTTCTTATCTGAAAAAAAGATAGGGGTGTGAGGGTGCTGTGAGAATGGTGGCGGTCAGTAAGTGCACAGCAAATGTCCCTGTCGTCAGTGGTGGTGAGAGAAGATGGGGAGGTCCCGCTGTCTGGTCCTGAGCGGGGGCTGCAGGTGGGGCTAAGGGAAACCCTGGCTTCTCTCCCCACCTGCAGGCACCTACTGAACATCACCTGGGAGGGCCGAGACTTCTCCTTCAGCCCTGGTGGGTACCTGGTCCAGCCCACCATGGTTGTCATCTCCCTCAACCGGCACCGCCTCTGGGAGATGGTGAGAAGGGGGTGAGCCCAGGGGCCCTCCGTTTCCTCTCACTTTGTCCCCAGCCCCTCTTGTGCCCACAGCTGAGCAGAGGGTCCCTTCTGTCCCTTATCCAGCCCCTCAGCCTTCAGGTCTCAGCTGAAACATCTCCAGTGGGAAGCTTCCAGGTCCCCAGGTTGGGTGAGGCACCTCAGCTCTGGGCTCCCACCACACCCTGGCCTCCCTCCACTACAGAGCTTATCTACCGCACTTACACGTAGTCCTGCCCCTGGAGGAGTAACCCACAGCTGCGCCCGCCGGGCTGAAGCGCAAACAAATAGACGGGAGATGGTGCCTGAGTAGAGATGTGTGCAAAGCATTATGCGAGTAGAGAAGAGCGGCAGGAATTAGTTCTGCCTTCGAAGGAGGAAACTGGGGAAGGCATCACAGAAGTTGGGACATTTGGGCTGGGTTGTGGAAGGTTGAGTAGGAGCCCACCAGGAAGGGATACTGACCTGGTATAGACAGAGAAGCAGGAGGGTTTGGGGCATCTTTAAGTGATGTGTTTGGTGGTGTGGAGATGAAGAAGAAGAGTGGGGTGCTGGGGGTGCTGGGTTAAGGACTTTATACTAAGGTCGGGAAGGTGAGTGTGGTGAGACAGACTTGGGTGTGGGCTTCAGGAAGATGCTGTGGGCCTGCAGCAGTGTGGAGGCTGGACTGGAAAACGCAGGGACTGGAGCGGGGAGGAGGCTGCAGGGAGCCAGCCCTCTCTTTTGGTCCGTGCCCAGCCCCTTGCCCTGACTCTCTAATTCTCCAAATATCCCACTTGAGGCCCTGCTCTGTCCTGCCCCCAGCAGCCCTAGGTGCGGGAGGGAGACTCTTGGCCCCGTCAAGCCCCACCAGAGGCCTCACCTAGAGGGTGGGAGCAGTAGGGCTGGAGGTCCTGGGCTGAGCCTGGTCACCCTCTGCAGGTGGGGCGCTGGGACCATGGCGTCCTCCACATGAAGTACCCAGTGTGGCCTCGCTACAGCGCCTCCCTGCAGCCCGTGGTGGACAGCCGGCACCTGACAGTGGCCACGCTGGAGGAGCGGCCCTTTGTCATTGTGGAGAGCCCCGACCCTGGCACGGGCGGCTGTGTGCCCAACACTGTGCCCTGCCGCAGGCAGAGCAACCACACCTTCAGGTCCGTGAGAACACACGGGGGCCTGGTGTGTGTGTGTGTGTGGCTGGCTTGTGTGCGCCCTCTGCTGGGTATGGGGGCGGGGTCCACATGCCGGGCTGGGCAGAGCTGCTGGCTCTGATTCCTGGCTTTCTCTCGGTGGCAGCAGTGGCGACACAGCCCCCTACACCAAGCTCTGCTGTAAGGGCTTCTGCATCGACATCCTCAAGAAGCTGGCCAAGGCGGTCAGGTTCTCCTACGACCTGTACCTGGTGACCAACGGCAAGCATGGCAAGAGGGTGCGCGGCGTGTGGAACGGCATGATCGGGGAGGTAGGCCTGCCCCGGGCCCCCCCGAGCCCGCCAGCCCCCCAGCTGTTCCTAGGGCGTTTCCTCCTGTGCTGGGACCAGCGAGGGGGGGACCCTGCTCCTAGCTGGCAGGGGAGGCTGGGCTGTTACTGACGATGCCCCCTGGGGCGGTTGGCACTGGAAGCGGAGCTCTGAGGGCCCCAGGTGGGATGGGTGCTGAAGGGGGGCTGGGGGAGGCTGGGGAGAGTGCTGCAGGCTGTGGGAGCCCTCCATGGTCCCAGGTATACTACAAGCGGGCGGACATGGCCATCGGCTCCCTCACCATCAACGAGGAGCGCTCTGAGATCGTGGACTTCTCTGTGCCCTTCGTGGAGACGGGCATCAGCGTGATGGTGGCGCGCAGCAACGGCACCGTGTCTCCTTCAGCCTTCCTGGGTGCGGCTCGGGTGGGCGAGGGCGAGGATTCTCTGGGGCGGAGGGACCCGCACGTGGGTGTGTGGAGCTCGGGTGGGGACGAGGAGCACGGTGGGCCCTCCGAGGGCAAGCACAGTGGCCTTGGGTGCCTCCTAGCCTGGGTGTAGCGTAAGGCGGGGGGCTGAAGGGGAGTGGGAAATGGTGGCCCCAGAAAGGCAGGTGGCTTCAGGACGTGCCCAGTGGGCTGCGAAGCTCACTGGGGCGTTGGAGAAACCCCCCAGGGCGTGGGAAGTGGTGCTGGTTTCTGACTGGATTAGGCAATCAGCATTTGTAAGGCAGCCCCTGTGCCAGGCCCCACACCGGGTGCTGGGATACAGCTACAGTCCTGGCCTTCCCAGAGTGGCCCGTCCGGAGGTCAGCTGGGACTTGCAGTGTGGGGTTGACAGAGAGCCACGAGGACAGGTGAGCCTCTCGGGCAGGAGCAGAGGAGGGAATCCGGCTCTTCCCCTTCCTGCTGTGTGGCCTTGGGCAAGTCGCTGAACCTCTCTGAGCGGGGTTCCTCAGCCATGGGGAAGGCAACAAACTCCACTTCATAGATGGGCATCCCATCAAAGGAGCAGGTGCTTGTGGCAGCAGTGACCCTTACTCAGGGCGACTGATAGGATTTGTCAGAGACCTCAGGGCGGTCTCCCCAGCTCCTTGGGCCATGACGTCTGTGTCAGGATGAGGTGTGAGACTTGATCTCTGAGAACTGGATTCCAGGCAGAACCACCAGCTCATCTGTGTTGGGCCAGAGAGGGGAGTCCAGACAGGAGGGTGGGCAGCGGGCTGGCCTGAGGGAGGAGAGCAGGACGGAGAAGATCCTGGGGCTCACTGATGTGGGTTTGTGGGCTGAGGCTCGGTTGCAGGCAGGGGGATGCGAGAGGGCCGGGAAGAGCATGGGTGTAGACATTCTTTCTCTGAGCCAGGGGAGGTGTGAAGCCAAAGGGAGATGTCCTAGGGTGGGGTGAGGGGACCCTGTCCCAGGGCAGATGGGGGGGGATGCTGGTGAGCCTGACCTCCCTTGGGGGGGGTCTCTCCTGGGGCTCTGCTGCTCTGAGAGTCAGAGACCCTCTGCTCAGTCCACGGGGCTTGACCATGTGGACCCACTTGTCTGCACCCCATCCTCTGGGCTGTGGGTGGAGGGCAGTGCCCAGGCCGCTGAGCCACTGCCCTCTGCTCCCAGAGCCCTACAGCCCCTCGGTGTGGGTGATGATGTTCGTCATGTGCCTCACCGTGGTGGCTGTCACTGTCTTCATGTTCGAGTACTTCAGCCCGGTCAGCTACAACCAGAACCTCACCAGCGGCAAGAGTAAGCTCTCCCCTGGGCCTGGGATGGGGAGCAGGGCCTCAGTGTCCCAGAGGGGTGGGTGCAGGGCCACAGGGGCCCCTCGGAGGCAGACAGATGCTGGGGGTGGTCTCTGGCCTTCCTACAGCACACAGGGGCCAATCAGATATGTGAGAGAGACAAGGTGAGCTGTCTTGCCCTGGGGTGGGGATGGCCAGGAATGGGGTCCCCACCCAAGACAGAGTGGGGACAGGAGCTGTGGAGTCCGGTGGCCTGAGAGCTGAGCCCTCTGTGCTGTGTCTACCCTCTCACCCCCAGAGTCTGGTGGCCCATCCTTCACCATCGGCAAGTCTGTGTGGCTGCTGTGGGCACTGGTCTTCAACAACTCGGTGCCCATCGAGAACCCCCGGGGCACCACCAGCAAGATTATGGTCCTGGTCTGGGCCTTCTTTGCTGTCATTTTCCTCGCCAGCTACACTGCCAACTTGGCTGCCTTCATGATCCAGGAGCAGTACATCGACACTGTGTCGGGCCTCAGTGACAAGAAGGTTCAGGGGCCATGGCTGTAGAGGGCGGGAAGATGCCCAGGGCAGGGGCAGGCCTTGGGTGGGACACAGGACAGTTGGGGTCAGTGGAATTTGACCTGGAGGCTGGAGCTGGGGAGCCTCGGGTGGGGGGCAGGGGAGAGATGGCTCAGGTCCACTGATGGAGTGGCCTTGGGTAAGTCTCTCTTTGTCCTGGCCTCGGTTTCCCCATTTGTAACACTGGAGTGGCCTGGACAGAATCCAAGAGCATTTTGCTCTCACTATGCAAGTGCAGACTATGGGGATGGTGTCGAGGGATGGGGCCGGGGGGTGGGTGAAGTGGTGCCTGGAAGGCTCGGGTGAGGGTCATGGATGGCTGCTGCCCTCTGCCCACAGTTTCAGCGGCCTCAAGACCAGTACCCACCCTTCCGCTTCGGCACGGTGCCCAACGGCAGCACGGAGCGGAACATTCGCAGCAACTACCGAGACATGCACACCCACATGGTCAAGTTCAACCAGCGCTCTGTGGAGGACGCGCTCACCAGCCTCAAGATGGGGTGGGTCCTCAGCTCTGCACTCACCTTCTGTCTCTCCCCACACGTCCCTCCAGTGACCAGACTCAGCTCCGACCCTTCCTGAGAGGCCCATGTTGAGGACGGTGAGGCTGAGTGGGGAGGCCTTAGGGCAGAGTGAAGCTTGAAGCAAAAATGGATGGTCTCATGTGGTCCAGATGTGCAGCCGTGTTGACCAGGGTTCAGCCTTGCCCTAAGGTGGTGGTTGTGGCCTTTTTGGGCTGGGCAGAGAGGGTGAGTCCCCTCTGGCCTCTCTGAGGAAGAGGGTAGGTGGGGTCCCTGAGCTATGGGAGGGGCTCTTCTCTCCACCCTGGACCAAGGGAAGCAGAGGATGCTCTGATCATCCATCTGTCCTGTGTTGTGGCCCAGGCCCGTCAGGCCCAGGTTTGCTGTCCCCACCCTGTCTGATCCCTGGCCTGAGGGCTCCACCTGTCCCTAGGAAGCTGGACGCCTTCATCTACGATGCTGCTGTCCTCAACTACATGGCAGGCAAGGATGAAGGCTGCAAGCTGGTCACCATTGGCTCTGGCAAGGTCTTTGCCACCACCGGCTATGGCATCGCCATGCAGAAGGAGTCCCACTGGAAGCGAGCCATAGACCTGGCGCTCCTGCAGTTCCTGGGGGACGGTGGGTGCTGCTGCTGCTGGGGGCTGGGGTGGGCCCAGGGTGGGCCGAGGAGCCTGTGGCGAGGATGGCTGTTCAACGGCTGGTCAGCATCACCACCATTCTCTGAGTCCCCAAGGCCTGTGGACAGGGAGAGGGCTCTGGGGGTGAGAGATTAGAGCAGTGTGTGTGTGTGTGTGTGTGTGTGTCTGGGGGCGGTATTTGGAGGGATTGGATGGAGACCTGGGGAAGAAATGCGTTTGCCGGGAGGGAGTGGGACATAGGACTGGGGGGACCCTGGAGGGAAGGAAGATAGGAAGGAGCTCGGGCCACACAGTGGGGTTGGGGGTGGCTTAACTCCTTTCTTTTTCCATCTTGAGATGACCTGGATAGTGCCAAGGATCTGCCTAGTCCCAGAGCTGAAGCCCAGGCTTGCCTTGGCATCAGGGGCTCACAGTGTGAGGGGTCCAGCTGAGCCTGCCCCCAAAACCCAGAGAGAACTTTGAGTTTAGAGTTTGAACCCTATTAGATAAATAATGGTCTGATTTCCCATCAGTGCCGTAGAGGAGTGAGAGTGATAACCATGCAGGAGCTTGCGATCTCCTCGGGGGCCCAGGCCTTCGTGTGTGCCCGGCTCCAGGCCTGGCGTGTAGGGGATCAATGAGCGTTCGATGAATAAATGAATGATAACATTTACCCAGACATTGGGCTGTCACTAGGCACGAGGGGGTGGGTATGCCAAAGGCTGGCACTGCTCACCCGGCCCCTGCCCGGGGTTCTTTTCTTCCTGCTCGTTGACGCCCTCTGCTTCCAGTTCTGTCCCTGCCTGGCCGGGCTCCCTGTGTGGTCCCATAAGGGCTGGCACCCTGGCCCCACACCCCTCCTCGCTCAGACTTGGGTGAGCACTGGGCGGGCCCTTGCTGAGCTGGGTGTGCCCCCGCCCAGGGGAGACACAGAAGCTGGAGACCGTGTGGCTCTCGGGGATCTGCCACAACGAGAAGAACGAGGTGATGAGCAGCAAGCTGGACATCGACAACATGGCCGGCGTCTTCTACATGCTGCTCGTGGCCATGGGGCTGGCCCTGCTGGTCTTTGCCTGGGAGCACCTGGTCTACTGGAAGCTGCGCCACTCGGTGCCCAACACGTCCCGCCTGGACTTCCTGCTGGCCTTCAGCAGGGTGGGTACTCACCCCGCCCCAGACAGTGCCAGCTTTGGGGGCACCAGCCCATATAAGTCAGAGCTAGCCGTGGCCCCATTTACAGATGCAAACACTGAGGGCTCGCCTGCCGGCATCACACGCCCGAGAGCTCCAACGGGCAGGGCGGCGCTCGGGAGCCAGGCTCGCTCCTCTCGGAGTCCTCCCTGCCATTGACAACCTGGGTGGCTTTAGAAGGAGCTCACTTTTGGAGCCTCAGAGAGCTGGGTAAACTCCGCAGCACAGGGCCTGGCACGCACGAGGTGCGTCACAAATGTCAGCCGCTTCCTAGGACTTACAGGTGCCTGGGCTGGTGGCTCAGAGGGGGGCGTAGCCTCCTGGCAGGGAGCGCGCTCACAGCGTGTCTCCTACCCTCCCAGGGCATCTACAGCTGCTTCAGCGGGGTGCAGAGCCTGGCCAGCCCCGCGCGCCCGCCCAGCCCGGCCCTGTCGGCCAGCTCGGCCCAGGCCAGTGTGCTCAAGATGCTGCAGGCGGCGCGCGACATGGTGACCACGGCTGGCGTGAGTAGCTCCCTGGACCGCGCCACGCGCACCATTGAGAACTGGGGCAGCCGCCGCGCGCCCAGGCCTCCCGCCTGCCCCGGCCACCGGCCGCCTACCCCCCGACGGCCCCCGGACCCAAGCTCCAAGGGCTGGGGGCCACCAGGCGGCAGCCGCGCCGCGCTGGGGTGCAGAACCCCGCAGCTCCTGGGCCGCCCCCCGACGCCAGGGCCGCCCCTGCCCGACGTCTCCCGGGTGTCCAGCCTGCAGGCCTGGGAGGTGCGGTGGCCCCTGCGCCCCCGGCGCTGCGGGCGGCGCCTCTCGGCCTCTGAGCGGCGAGCGCTCCCGGAGCGCCCCCTGTCGCCCGAGCGTTGCCACTACAGCTCCTTCCCGCGAGCCGACCGGTCGGGGCGCCCCTTCCTCCCGCTCTTCCCGGAGCTCCCCGAGCCCCAGGACCGGGCCCTGCTCGGGCCGGAGCAGCTGGCCCGCAGGGAGGCGCTGCTGCACGCCGCCTGGGCGCGGGGCCCCCGCGCGCGCCACGCCTCCCTGCCCGGCTCGGCAGCCCAGGCCTTCGCCCCGCCCAGCTCGCGGTGCGCCGCGTGTGCCCGCGGGGCCTGCGGGCGCTTGGCGCAGTCGGTGTGGCTGCCCACCTACCCAGGGGCCTGTCCCGAGGGCGCGTGGGCCGGGCACCCCGCCTGGCCGCACCGACAGCACGCCTGCCTCTACGCCCATGCCCACCTGCCGCTCTGCTGGGGGGCTGTGTGCCCCCACCTGCCCCCCTGTGCCAGCCATGGCCCCTGGCTCGCCGGGGCCTGGGAGCCTCCAGGGCGCAGGGGCAGGACCCTGGGGCTGAGTACAGGCTACAGGGACAGCGGGGGGCCGGAGGCCGGCAGGGCGGCCTGTGGGGCGCAGGGCTTCCTGGCACCCTGCGCCTGGAGGCGGATAGACAGCTTGGAGTCAGAAGTGTGAGGTGTGGGCTGCTCTGCTTCGGGGGCAGCTGGACCCCCCACCTGGCACTGCCAGGGTTAGGGGCAGGCAGGCTCGGGCTTTTCGGACTTTTGCCGTGAAATCCTGGCTGTGGAGCCCCAGTGACAATGTCCTCCACCGTCAGTTCAGTGACCTCAGCGGCCTCGGGTCCTGGCGTGGGCTTGGTTCCTGCTGTCCTCCCATCATGTCAAAACCTTCCCCCAGGACCTGGGGTCACAGGGAGCAGTGGGGTCTCCCCGCCCTGCCCTGCCCTTAGCCAGTGCCGGGTCATGGCTGCTGGGGGCCTGGCGTGGGAGCAGGGAGGCTGGAACCCGGGGCTGGGGCAGGGCTGTTCCACCCCTCTGCTCCACTGGCTGGAGTTTCTTCTCAGAGCGTTGGGACATTAAACACAACTTTTACAACCCACTGGTCCTGGCTTCCTCATTCTGCCTCCTTTGGACAATAGGAGCACCCCGGGAGTATCCCAGGCCGGGTGCCTGCCTAGAGCAGGCTGGCAGCTCCCTTTGGGCGAGTACCTGGGAGGTGAGACCCAGAGAGGGCGCCAGGGGCAGAAGCCGCTTGGTATTCAGAGCCAGCACCCGCCCACCCTGGTGCCAGATGTGGCAAATGTGCTCAGCACGGGGGCTCTGGTGGTGATGGATGGAGTTTATCCTTCAGTCTCCTTTAAAAGAGAAGCTGGCACCAGGGGCTGTGGGTGTCCTTTCTTGCCAGGGGCCCGCCTGGGAGCCGGACAATGTCATGGTAGAAACGGTAGAGGGAGGTCTATTGTGGGGAGTCTGCTGGACTCTCCTTGGCCCTGGCAGGCCGTATCCTTTCCATGATGGCTGTGCAGGGCTCCGGACTACCTGCTGGTTCTGGAAGCCTGGCACAGGTGGCTTCCCAGGCTGGGGACAGCTCAGCCTCACTGGGGCTGGGACTCCCCTGGAAGGAGGTCAGAGAATCAGCCCACAGTCTCAGTCCTGCCCCCTCCCTCGGGGCTCCCAGCCCTACCTCCTTTCTCTGTCGCATGTCATCAGCCCTGGGCCTGATGGCTCTTGCTTACAATTCCCAATGTTTCCACATCTGTGATTCCATTTACCTCCCACAATGACTCTTTGAAGCAAGCAAGCAGCACTCACTCGGCCATTCATTCCACAAACACACACCATGAGCGTGATTGTGGCCATCGGGCCCTTTCTTAACTGCAGAGCATGTGAAGCCCGAGGCCTTGCTGTCCTCGACAAGTTCAAGTGCAGTGAGGCAGGGCAGAAATCAGCTCCCTGTAATAGGGAGGAGGCTGGGGAGGGCAGCTGGATGCCAACTCTGTGTGCAGCCCCTGCCCAGGGCCCTCCCCTACACAGCTCCTCACTGGTCCCCTCTTCAGGCTCCGGAGGCTCGACTGCTGGGACTGGGCCATGAATGAAAACTGGACGTCTTTAGTTGGGTCTTCAGAGCTGAAGGGGTACAGTGTGGGATATTGCTAATGCCCTCCCATTCTTGGCTAGAGAGCCTGATACGCCCAGAATGGGTGGCCTGGGCCGTTACTGTCCATTTCATCTTCTCTGCCCGATTTCGTGTTTCATGGACCCAGGGCCAGGACTGGGGGCTCTGCCTCGGGCGGCGCGGTGAGTGCCGGCTAGACCCGGGAAGGGAGCCTGAAGTTGGTCGCAGCCACGGGTGGTGAGAGGGTCCTTCCCGGGTCCGAGCGCAGCTCTGGGTGGAAGGCTGCCGCAGGTGGGGTTGGGAGGAGTCACGAGGTCCAGGCAGCTCTCTGCTGTGCCCAAGATCATTAATAACCAAGAACTGGAAAGATAATTAAAAGCCAAATGTGGAACTGAGCCTGCTGTTGGCTGGCTCCAAGGAGGTGCCAATCCTGCTCCCGAGGCCAGGCTCTTGGCTGCCTTGTTCCTTCTCTAGGAATGAATTCTGGGGACAAGTGAGCCTTATAGAAAGTAGGGACAGGAAGGACATTCCCTGCAGGTTCAGAGCTGGCTTGGCCTGGCTCCCCAGCCTCCTGCCCCTCCGAGGGGGGACCGAGGGGAAGGGATGGTGAAGCCTCGCAGAAGAGGGGGGAGCTGACAGAGGCCGTAGATATTCAATTATCATAAACAAGGGCCTGTGTAGCAAAGAGCAAGCAGAGTCTGCCCAGACAGACTCCCCAGTGCTAGCCTGTTCTGGTGGGACACAGGGAGAGGCCCTTGGTCACTTGTCTCAGGAATAGGACATTTTTACTATCTCGCCCTGTTTCTTCCTCCCGCTGCTGTTGCTGTTTCCTCGCCTGTCTTTTCTGAGCAGCTCATCTCCTTTCTCCTGGGAGCCAAGTGTGTGTGGGGAGGGGGCATCAAGCTTAGGAAAGAACGGGCACAATGTCCTTGTCAGGAGACCCGACTTCAGCCTGGCTCTTTGAAAGGGGACGGCTGTCCTTCAGTTTCCTGGGGGGGTTGGGGAACCAGAGACCACTCTCCCAAAGCCCTCTGGATCCTGAGAATTCATTTCCCATTTCTGAATTGTAGCGGGCAGCTGCTACCAGGAGGCACTTGACTAATTAGGAGGCTAAGAAACCAATTAGGTGCCTGGGGACGCAAACTGGGGGTCCTCAGTGAGTCTGGGGGCCTGTGGCTACCAGGGCAGTTATGGCTGGTATGTGACAAGGGAGGGGCATTCGACACAGAAAAGCTTTATTGAGTTGTGCTGGGCACTAAGCTCGGTCCTTTAGTTCCCAAAACCCACCAGCGGTACAGGTACTATTATCTGTTCCACACGACAGGCGGGCACGGAGGCTCACAGCCTGCGAGGTGCACACTCTCGGTCCCTAAGCGATGCCGCCAAGGTCCACTGGGAAAGTTCCCCGCACTGTGCCTGGCGCAAAGCAGGCACTCAGATGTTACTTCTCCCTCCCTGCAGTCCACAGCATGAGCCCCAGCCCCCCAGAAGGGATGGCAAAGCTCCCTCCTGCAGCCCTGGATCTTGATCTTGGAGGAGTTGGCTTTTCAGTGGCCATTAGCACAGGTGGGCCAGATATCAGTCCTGCTCAGGAATCCGGCCCCCGGACAGGCATGGTGCCAGCCTTCCGCTTGCCCATGGTCTCCCAGCCCTGGAGCCTGGCACTGCCTGGCTCTTGGGCTGGATTCCTCTGAGGTGGGGGCAGCCTGTCGTCCTCACCTCTGTGACTTTAGCCCCAGCCTGTTGCTGAGGCTGCTCCCAGCCCCTATGTGGCAAGAACTGTGTGGCCAAGGGCCCGGCAAGGTGCCCACCGCCCACCTTCCACGACTCAGCAGTGCCTCCCAGCCCGTCACCTGCCATCTGCCCCATCCATAAGCCCAAAGCCGCCTCTCTGGCCTCAGGGAGGAACAGGCAGCAGCTGGCGCGAGGCTCCAGGCTGCAGCGGGGGACAAGGCAGAGCGCGGGCTCCACCTCGACCTGGCCTGGCCTCGGGGCTGGCTGGGGCAGTCATGCTGGGTGAAGGCGGCCGAGTCTTCATGCTCCACGGCAACGCCTGTACCTGCGCCAGGCCGGGCTGGCAACCCCTTCTGCCTGCCCCCGCCACTCTATACAGTGGAAACCAGGACCCAAGTGCCCACTCACCAAGCGGATGTAAAAACAGACCAATGTGCTCAACGCACATGGTGGGACCTGTCCTCTCACCCCGGCCCCGAGCCCTGCGGCTCTCCGCAGTAGAGGGGGAGGTGACCCCATCCGGCCTCCAGCGGGACAGACAGCAGGTGAGTGTGGAGGACAGGAACCCGGACTGGTGATGGTTAGCGCCTGCCTGCCATCAGTGACATGGTCACCTTGGGCCAATTCCCTCCAGGAACCAGGCTGCCCGGCTCGGAGGGGAACTTAGCCACCAGACTCCACCGCTGTGGCTCCAGATTGTCACATAAATCAACCTGGGCTTTATGACGCTAATAAATTCACATTCAAAATTTGGTGTGGAGCTTGGGGAGGCAGGATGATTTAATTTGCTTTGTCCTTAAGCAAAAGGAAACATAATTGGAGAAGGGTAAGTACAGATGTTTTAATTGAGTTTTCAGCGAACAGTGGGGCAGCTCTAGGGAGGGCCTGAGCCACTGGGGGCTGGTCCACCTCAGGGCCCTCCCTGCTCAGGGTAGGGACTCCTGGAAAGAAGCCACCACAGCAGGTGCAGAAGGCGAATGGAAAATGATGACGCACGGGGCCAAGACGAGACTGAAGATGTGTGACCACATGTGAGAGAGCAGATCACGGGGTTCTCACAGGCTAGGGCTGCTGGGGCCAAAGGTGGGGGGTAGTGCTGCCCCTGGACTCCCCACGTTCCTGCTAGTCCCACATGTCCTTCTGCCCTCCTGACACCACCATAGCCCCAGGACACCCAGTGTCGCCACTCTGTCCAAGGTATGAAGCCGGTGCAATGCAGGGGGAGGCAGCAAGGTTCCCTAGTGAGGGCTGAGCAAGGCACTGAGATCGAAAGAGAAAGGGGCAGGGGCCTGAGAGCCCAGCGAGAGGCAGCTCCTGGCCCAGCAGCTCTGGGCTCCAGGACCGGTGGGTGCAGGCCTGGGGCTGGGGCAGCCGGGGAGGGTCAGAAAGGAACCCTGGGCCCCGCAGCAGAAGGCACATTGAAAACGCGGAGTTCATCAGTCACCTGTTTCCGGGGAAGGCACCCCGAGGTGCATGCATGACTGTGACTGGGAGGGGATCGCGGAAGAGCTGGCTCGGTGGATGGGAGCCCGACCCTCCTTCCGTGGGAACGGGGATCAGTGCTACATCTCATCCCATGGCGCCCAAGGGACGTGTAGTGTGTCAACACTGAGCACCCACAGCCTGGCTGGACAGGGAGACCCCTTTAGTGCTGGAGCAGGGACTGGGAGCAGGCCTGACGGCTCATGGGTAGGAAACACGGAGGCTGCTCCCTGCTCCATGCCCATGGCACTCCCACATCCTGAGTGGCAGGTGGGGGCAGCTCCCCTTTAGTGTCTTATACACTGCCCCCCGAACTGCAGGAGGCCCGAGAGCACAGCGGGGCAGTCAGAGAAAGAGGAGCCCCTTCAGGGCTTTAAACCATTGTACCAGCTGCTGCGCCCGTGGAAGGGCTGCTCCAAGTCATCGCAGCTCAGCAGCCAACAGGAGCTGGCGCCCACAGCAGCGCCCCACAGCCCTGGCCTGGGGCCCCTGGTGCGGATTAGCACCTTCTGTTCCTGTCATCAGGGCAGGCCAGGCCCTCCCCTAGGAGTGGCACCAAGTCCGGCGGGAAGGTGGGCCCTGCTCATCACTGGGGGGCCCAGCGGGGAGGGGATTGGGGCCTGGGGTCCATCCTGAGGCAGCTTCTAGGGGAGATCTCCCAGACGAGGATGCAGGAGGGGCTGGGAGGGCAGAGGAGATGTGGTGACTACTATAAACAGTGGCAGTGCAGGCGCTGCATCCCCACCGTGCAGGGAGAAGAGCCACCGGGTGGCGGGGTGGCGGGGCGTGTGCGTAAAGCAGGGGGGTCCATTCCGGGATCCAGTCCTGGAGTCTGGGAGAGCCCCATGCCTGGTGGGAGGAGGCCGCCCCAGGCTGAGGTGAGGTGTAGGCTCTTGGAAAGAAGCTGGGGTGGGGATGAGACGCCCAGCTGGAGGTGTGCAGGGTCCCCTGCATGAGCCCACGCCTCGCCTGCCCTATGGAGACTTGGGAGGCAACTAGGTCTCTGCAGGCAGAGGGGACGACGTGGGGCCAGGCCGGGGCCCCCAGCCCTCTTGTCAGCAGACACGCCTGCCATCAGAGCCTGGTCTCGCTGAGGACGATGTTGGCGGTGACGAAGAAGAAACAGGAGAATGCCCAGAGCAGCACAAAGCCCACCCAGAAGGTGTGGTGGAAAGGGGACCTGTGCTTGTTGACGGCCCCGGGGCCGAAGGCCAGCTGGCTGTCCTTGCGGCAGTGGTACACCAGGAAGGCGGGGATCACGTACTGGATGCCGGTGCCCGCGTAGGCCCCTGTGATGCCCACCAGGGACTCCAGGTCGTGGGTGCAGAAGGCCACCAGCACCGGGGGCAGCAGGGTGATGGTGGGGAACACCACGCGGTCCACCACCCAGGGGTACGTGCCGCCCTCCCGGTGGAAGAGCGTCTTCCAGTTGTTGCGCAGGGTCACGGCGATGATGGGGAAGTTGGTGCTGATGGTGAACACGGGGAAGAGGCCCAGGAAGAAGCGCACGGCGGCCACGCCCACGATGTCGCAGCTCGCGAAGTTGAGGGTGTACATGTCCAGGAGGCTGTCGCCGCGGAAGGAGAAGATGGCGGTGAAGGAGAGGAGGCCGTAGAAGGCCAGGATCAGCACGTAGTCCAGGAAGACCAGGCGCGTGAGGTGGCGCTTGGAGGAGACGGGAGTGATGAGCGACGGCAGGGAGTGCTGGCACATGAAGGAGTACACGCACACCCCGAACAGGTTCCGGACCCCCGAGAGGCTGGCCAGGGGCGGGTGCCCCTCCCCGTGCCCACGCCCGATGCGGACCAGGGCCAGCACGATCATGATGGCGAAGGCTGGAAAACGAGAGGGGTGTCAGGCGGCGGAGCAAACAGCCCCACCCAGGACAGTGTCTGGTCTGGGGGCGCCTGCGGGGGGTCAGAGCTCCAGGAGCAAGAGCTGTTCAAATCACCTGACTCTGAGGGCCACATTCTGGGGCAGGCCAGCAGTGGCTACTAAGCCTATGAATGTCCATGGGTGCCCTCTCCATGTCCCGTTCACCCCACACACCAGCAGATAAAGGGCTGTGTCTCCGGGTAGGAGGGCGGCTCTCGCTGTGTGCTCCTGGCCAGGCTCTGCCCAGCTCCCTTACCGGGGCTCTCTTGGGGCCCTGCCAGCTTCCTGGCCCGGAGCAGTCCCAGGTTAGGACTCCTGTTTGCTCTCTCTCCCTGGGTTTAGGAAATGTGTGTCTGGAAGCTGGGGAGAGCAGAGGAGTAAGGGGCATAGGACATTTGGGAGGAGTTGTCCTCAGATGGCCAGGGCACCTGAGGGGACATCTGAGTGGGCATGGGAGTGTGCCCGGCGGACACCAGGCAGGAAGGTGTCTTTGGTCACTCAAGGGAAGAAATGGCCCTGAAGGCTGCTGCTGGGGAGGTTTACAGCACGTGGCTCTGCTCTCCTGGGCAGTGACCCACAGGGTGGCCTGCCCCGCAGAGGGGCGGCACTGGCCGGGCCTAGGGGTCCCAGGACACCGAGAAATATTTTGATAAAGGCTCAAGCTAGAACAGAGCTCCTAGAACCCTGGAGGGGTCTGTGCCATTGATGGCCCCAGAGCCAGTGCCTCCTTTGCAGGTGCTAGAAGGGTACGAATGCAGCTATCGTGGAGGAAGGGGACGCATGTCCACTAGGGCTGCACGAATTCAGAGCCACAACGCCAAGAGCTCAGCGCGGAGCCCAGACTCCTCCTTGCTGTTCTCTGAGCCCCATGCGTGGCTCTGGATGTGACTCATGTGAGGCAGAACCAGAGAAACCCTCAGCTCTTCTTGCTCCCCCTAAGGCGCACAAGGCCAAACTGCCGCCATCACTGTCACCAGCGGGGCCTCTGAGTGTGTGCGCTCTCTGTACAGGGCTGAGCACAAGGAGAAATAATTTTGTGTGGGTTCTTGGGGGCTCGAGTGGCTCATCCTTCCCTGGCCATCACCCTCCCATCCGAGCACAGGCTGTGGGTCGAGGTGGGGGCCCATTTCATTTCCCAAGAAGACAGGACAAACTGGGTCTCTGGCGGGAGGTGCTCCCTTTGAGAGAAATGAGAAGCTCCCTGCACAGATGTGCTCCCCTCCGAGAGCATCCTGGCCCCTGCTCAGTCGTACCTCAGGCCAGCAAGACGCCCTGAGAGGCTGGTCTTGCCTGATGATAAGTCACAGGAAGGAGTCACTGGGTTTCTGCTGAGGGAGGGGATGTGAAGCCAGTCTGACCCCCCAAACCCCCCTGCTGGGCAGCCCCTGCGGTTTCCTGAGGGTTCCAGCTCCGCCCTCCTCCCCGCGGAAGCAGAGAAGGGTGTAGCAATAAGCAAGTGCCGGGGCTGAGGTTCTACCCTGGGGCTAAATTATGTATCCCAAAGGACTCGGCGCAGAGCCCCCCCTTCCCAGTGTGTCAGGGGAGGAGGTCGTTGCTAAAGGGCAGGCGTTTGAGTCTCTGAAGCAATCAAGTCTTAAGTGTGAAATCAAGAGTTCAGGTCTCTCCATTCTTCAACTTTCTGCACTGTGGCAGGTGGCACCTGGGAGGGAAGGGCCTCCATTTCTCATCCCTAAGCTGTCACAGCCTGCTCAGTCTGTCATCGCTGGGAGACGGAGCGGAGGGGCCGCTGGCTGCCGGCGGACTAATCTTCCCAGAGATTGGAAACATAACACTTGAGCACTGTCACCTCTCCTGAAAGCTGTCAACCGTTTCCTCTTGTTATGAATGGTCTACCCCACAGTCTGAAGCCCTGACCCCCAGTGTCACTGTACCTGCAGATGGCGCCTAGAAGGAGGTAAGAAAGGAGAGATGAGGTCGTAAGGGTGGCCCCGTTCCGATAGGACCTTATGAGAGAAGGGAGAGACGCCAGCCTGCTCTCACCCTGCACACACAGGAGAGGCCACGTGAGGACACAGCAAGGAGGTGGCTGTCAACAAGCCAGAAAAAGAGGCCTCACCAGAGACCAACCCTCACAATACCTTGATCTTGGGCTTCCAGCTTCCAGAACTGTGAGAAAATACACTTTTGTTGTTTAAGCTGCCAGCCTGTGGTGGTGTGTTATGGTAGCTTGAGCTAAGACAGCTCTTAAGCAGCTGCTGGATCAGGGAGAAAGCACGGAGGGGAGAGTGGGGGGACGAGGGAGTTGGTGCTAAGATAGCGGCACTTGAATTGCCCTGAACTGAACGTAAATTCCCACACGCTGGGCCTGCCATGAGTCACGCCACCTCTGCAGATGTGGCCGCCGGACTCTGTCCGAGGCTGAGGCTACCCTGGCCTTGTGAAGCCCAACTCTGCAGGGGCACGCCTGTAACCACCGTTGGTCAGACACCTCAACCCACCAGCTCCTGGGCCTTATCTTCCCCTTCCCCTGCCACTGTCCGGGCAGTTGGCCCACCGCCCTCCCAGGTGGAGCAGGAGTCTCCCCCGATGGCCAGGGGAGTGCTTGTCAGCCACATGCAGAGCAGAGGAGAAGTGCAGCCCAGAGAGAACGGCCTTCGCTTGGGGCCAGGCCGAGCCGTGAGGCCAAGCCTGCTGCTGAGGAAAGGGGTCACTTGTGACAGGCAGCTGAGTCTTCAGCAAACTTTAACTAAGTGTCCACTTTACCCCAAGAGCCTTAAGATAGAAACTCCGGGTTCCTCTCCTTTAAACCGACCCTGGGAATTGAAGAGGGGACTTTTAGAAAACCAAGAATAAAAGTAGAACCAAAATGAAACATATATCTAAAGGTTTTCCTGGATCCTCTCCACTGGCTGTGTGACCAGAGAGCTGGATGCTTAGCAGCCCAGGAGAGCCCTGGATGGTGGCCCAGAGGGAGGGTGGGCCCCGAGCACAGGGTTGGCGTGCTGCTCAGAGAGGCCGGTGGGCACTTTCATTTTGGGAGGGGGTCCTTCCCGGCCCTCTGAGGAGCACTAGTTGAGTGAGGCTGTGAAGGAATTCATGCACTGAGCTGGCACACTGAACCAACAGGCTGTGAACAGATGGCCCAGACACACACAAGACCCCTGGCTGTTGGTGGTGACAGATCACAGCGGTCCCACCAGGAGATGCTCTGCTGAGATCAATCCTGGATCTGCAGGGGAGTCAGCCAAGTGGCCACAGATAATTCCGGGGACAGGTGAAATCAGAGGGCCCTTATGTTCCCTCCCAGGTGATGGTGTCCTCCTGGGGACCTTCTGCCACTTGGACCACCACAGCTGAGTCCCACCTCTCCCCCCAGTTCCGACTAGAAGACAAATCTGGGACACTTGCCAGGGCAAGTGGGAAGAGCAGGGCCGAGAAACTTCCTGAAGCAGCTTGAGTTTATCCACAAACACTGCCGTCAGAGGACGCGCCTGGCCCAGTTTGAGTGGAGTGAGAGACGGGGACAGTGTATGTGGTAGCTGCTCTGAATATACAATCAGAGGGGAGGCAGCCCTGTGGGTCCTCAACAGCCCAGACGCAGACCGAAGAGGGTTGCTGTGCTCCAGAGCAGCGTTTATTAGAAAGAATCAGTTTTTTAATAATGCCAAGTGGGGCGCCCAGAGCTGAGCCAGCTGTTGGTGTCCCCAACTGGGAGGCGTCTGCTGGAGCCTACTGGGGGAAGTTGGTAATGGGAGTGAAGTAATGATACTCCCTGCCGGTTTCCCAGGTGGGAAGAGTCTACAGTCATCCTTTGAGCGGCTTAGGGCTTGAGCTCGGAAGCCACAGCTGCTGGGGCTGGGGGCACGAAGGACAGTGAGGGAGCTGGGAGCTAGAGGAAGCCCCCTGCATCTCTGTGCAGGGATGGGGTGGGGGCTGCTTCTCCTTTCTCTCGGGATCAAGCTTCCTCCAGGGCAGAGGGGGTGGAAGCTGGCGGGTGTGCGCCGGAAGCAGGGCGGCTTGGGCGGCGGGGCCTGCATGGAGCTGACCGGGCGCTGGGCACTGCGCTGGCAGCACTTCCCACAGGGTCCCGTTCTATCTTCACACTGCTCCATGAGGGGGTCCTGCCTTTGCTGCTGCCACACAAGGGACCTGGCTGGGGCAGACTTGGCCTGTGGGGCATATTTGGAGTGAACACTGTCCCACCCAAGGTAGCGAACAAAGGGAGGAGGTGCAGTGGGAGTGGCTGCAGGTGTGTGCTCAGGAGCCTGTGGCTGACCTAGAGCAGCCACCTGGGGTGAGCAGCCGGATGACAATCGGAAACCATCCCCTGCACAAATGAATTCAGGGGCACTTGCAGTCTAGGTCTCCCAAATGGACCAGCCTGGTCTGGGAGCAAAAGAAATGCATCAACCCTGGCACCTATCCTACGTGTCTCCTGACATTTTCCCAGACAAGTGGCTATTCAAAAGGCCACCCAACCCTCTCAGTCCCGCTGTGGCAGGGCGGGGGGCGTCTGGGGCTAATGCCTGGAGGACGGTGCAGAGAAAGCCAGGAGGAACCAGCCTCCAGGCTGCTCAGCTTGCCTTGAGCTCCAGGGGGCCTGCTCGGCAGGCTCCAGCAGTCCTCCCGCCTCATTTCAACAGATGGCAGAACAAATTACTAATTAAGCACAAGAAAGTTTCCGGCTCAGCACATCTATGATTTTCTGGTCCCTTCGGTGCTCATTTTCCCCTTTTGTCTTTCTAGAACCCAGGCCAGCTTATTACCACCCTGAGAGCGCTCCCCTCAGCTGTGGGATGGCCTGGGCCCTAGGATGGGAGAGGGAGGAGGCGGGGTGGGCTGGAGGGTCACAAGGACATGGCTGCACAGTTGCTTTGAAAAGGCAGCATGGAAAGGGAGTTCGCTGCAGACCGACAACTTGGTGCAGACTTGAGGGGACAAACAGGGCCTGGGTGCTCACGGCCTTTAGAGGGGTTCTAGAAACATCACCGGGGGTGAGCTTGGGCCAGAGGAGAGACCTCCTCCGAAGGCCTGCAAACGTCCAGTGGGTGGACCTCAGTCCCTCCCACAGCGGGACGGCCTAGTCTGGGGTGCTTGGTGTTCCCAGCTCCCTCCCGATGCAGCCCTGCTGTCTCCCACCAGATCCACAAGGAAAAATGCCCAGGTGGCTGCAGTGCCCCCGGCTAGGGACTGTACCCTACACTGGGCAACATTCTAGAGTCTATTCGACTGAATGAATTTCTCTCACTTGACAGGGCTTTGTGTCATGGAGGTTTACTTTCCAAGCCCCGAGGTCTGAGTGTGTACGGGAGGAAAATGACTGCGCCATCACCCACAGAGCCCTCTGGAGGACAGGCTGGCAGAGAGGCGACTGCTCTCTGCCTGCCATCTGATTATCTCAGATCAAAGGGAGAAAAGAGGCAAGTGACTTGCAGAGACAGCGATGTCCAGACAATGTCATCACCCAAACAGGAGTGTGGATGCCCTTCACGAGTTGGTCTCTACCTCTAGCCCTCCTGCAGCCAAACACCTCTCAAGGCCACTGCTGCCTGGCTGTGCCGCACTGTGGGGGGCTGCCTCGGAGGGTGCTGGGGCCTCAGGGGAGACCCAGAGGATTCCCACTGCATCCCTGAGGCCAATGGGCAGCCACCTTGCTGCTCTGTGGGAAGGGCTCTGGTTGGGAGAAAGAGACGCAGAATGGGGTTACCAGGGGCTGGGTGCCCAGTGCCATGGCAAAGAGCAGCTGAGTGTCTAAAGCAGGAGTGGGGAACCTTTTTTCTGCCAAGGGCCATTTGGATATTTGTATCATTCGAGGGCCATACAAAATTATCAACTTAAAAATTAGCTATGAAAAAAGGTCCTAGATCTATTGAATTTCCAGTCCTGTCTGTGGTTGCCTTGGAGGCCAGACCAGACCAAGTGGGGCAGCCTGGGGTCCTGCCAGCCTCCTCCGCACCCTCTCACAATCTTTCCCTTTTAATGAATGTTCTGCTCACCAGATGCAGGGGACTTCGTCACACTGAACAGGCACCGGGGTGCCACAGAAGACATTAACTGCCATTATCTGGGCGGCCAACCGCTCGTGGGTTGACATGGGAATCTATCACGCCGGCTAAAGCATGGGTGTCCCCTCCACCACTTCCCATCCTGCTCCTGCCCGCCTCACCCCAGAGGGAGAGGGACCGGGAACCTGAGTTTAACTAGCCCCTTCCCACGGCTAGTGCAGCAGGTCAAGGACAGGCAATCCCGAGCAGGGGCCAGATTTTTAGGACTTTGGGACCTGGTTGCTGGGACAACAGATTAAGCCAGGGAGATGAGGAGGGAGGTTTTCCTCCAAATACTGCTTTACTGTGAAAACTTCTGAAGGTCACTAGGGCTTTCAAATACTTCCTATAAGCAGCTTATAAGGGGAAGGGTGGACGGCCACTGGTTCTGATCCATGCTGATCCTGGACTTTTGGACACAATCCCTCCTGGCACCCAAGGAGGTTCCATTCCAACATCGTGCCCCTGGAGCTAGCGAGATCCTCATATTCTAAGCAAGTAAGTTCTCATTTTCTCCCAAGTGATCGTGTTAATTTAATCCAGGGCTTTGGAGCTTATGAATGAAATTTGAAAACAGCATCCTGTAGGTGAGAATAGGCTCAGACCCACTGAATGGGGTAGACAAGGAATCTTGCCCCATCCAGGTACCCAACAGGTGTCCTCCTGTTCCCTCCTCTTGCTGGATGACGGACAGGCTCATCAAGTGACAGAGGCCCCAAAGCTCACGCTCTAGACCATTCGGCCCTGCTCTCATTTCCTTGCAAGGATGGACCAAGAGTAGGAAGAAGTTATAGGCTGGAGGGTCTGGCTCAAGCCAGGGCAGAACTTCCCAGCACTGACAGATGCCCCCTCAGAGTGGCGGGACCCCTCAGAGCAGCACCGGAACCTTCCCCGGATGTGAGCTCTAGTCCACACACCCCTGCAGGGGTGGGGCTGGCCAAGTCCCTTCCAACCAAAGATGCCAGGGCTCTTGTGGGGCGGTGGCTCCCTATGCTGGAGTCTTGTAATCCTGAGTGGGGGGACCAGGGGACTGGAGGTGCCAGAACTGCTGGAAATCATTTGGATCAGAAGCTGTCTGAGTTTGTCACGATCTAGCTCTGAGAGATGGCTCCAATGAGGAGCAACGAGCACCCGAATCCTGATGAGGGCAGATGCCTGGGAAAGGACCTGGGGAAGGGAGTCCAGAAGGGGGGCCCCCCACCAGAATAGCAACAGCATTTTCTTTTAGATCAAAACAAATGTGTGATGGATCCCAGAACACACGCTAGCTGAGGGGGCGGTGGGCGGTGGGGAGCCCACAACCTCCTATCCTGGGTCCACCCTCCAGGTGGCTGGCAGGATGGGGTGATGGAATGAATAAGCTCCTACCACACACCTGATTTAAGGGGAGAGACACCCCTTTCCCCCTGGGAAAGTGGTACTACTTCTCCATGGGAGTCAGTCAGTTAGAGGGCACTGTGGTCAAGGTGTCTTTTCACGCCCTGGTAGCTGGGGATGCGATGGAGGTGCCATGGCCCACTGGTTTTATGGCACAGCTCTCATGCCCTGCAGGGAGCAGAACCCTGACCCAGGCCTCCAGGTGCCCAGCCGCCAGGCTCTGGCGTGTGAAAAGGCTGGTCCCAGAATCAGCTGTCCCAGGCCTTGCTCCAGCTCTGCCCACATGTGACCTTGATGTGACTTAACTTTTTAGGTACTAAATTTCCCCACCAGTAAAAAGGCAGGGAGAGCACCCACCTCCTCGTTACCCCGGGGAGCTCAGAGAAACCCTCACCACATTCTGGCTATGGCTGTGAGCCTGTGAGCTGGCCTGGCTGTCTCAGGGAGGGTTAAGGAAGGGACAAGGGGAGAAAGAGCAGAGGCTCGAGATGTTTCAGACTCACCGATCCATCTCATCAGCGAGGTCAGGATCTGCAGGTACTTGGTCTTCTGGACGTCAAAGAAGGTGAAGGGTCCCAGGAGGAGAGTGAAGACAGCCTAGGTGACAAAAACAGGAGTGAGAGGGGCACAGAGGCCGGGAGCACAGGGTATGAAGTGTGCGTGGGGAGCACACACCGTTCACGCAGCCTCTGCCCAGGGCCAGGGCTGGTCCTAACCCAGGTGTGCACTGGGACTGGCAGAGGCTCTCTAGGGTCAGACAGTGCCAGCGTGTTTCCAGTGTCCTGTGTGCACAGGAGCCCACAGCCGCTCCTCTGCCCTTCCTCACACTCACTGTCCTGAGGCTCCTGGAAAGGTGTCCAGGCAATTCCCAAACGATATCCTGGGGACACTGCCTGCTCACGGCTCTTCAGCAAACACCGACTAAGGATTCACAGCACTGAGCTGGGCACGAGCAGGGATTAGGTGTGAGACGGCAGGCAGATGAGGGTCCGAAGAAGCACCAGGCACTTACTGGGAAGAAAGGACCGGGGAGGAGGGAACACAGGGGTCCTGACGGCGCAGTGGAGGGGACACCATTCTGAAGGGTTGGGAGGAAAGGATCAATCAGGATGTCCTTGATCAGCAATGTCTGTAACTTACAGAGAAGGGCACGGACACAGGGAGAACCAGAGCCAGTGGCTTCCAGGCAGCTCCCTCAGAGAAGTAGCCCAGCCCAAGACGAGCAGGGGCCGCACCCAAGGAAAGTCTGGGAGTGGGGGGGAGTCCGGCCCAAGGAGGGGGGCGCTGCAGGCACCTGGGTTCTCCTTCTTTTTGGAGAACAGGGTAGAGTGAATATTTACTTTAAAAAAAAAAAAAAATTCAAAGCCTGTCTTAAAAAACTGGTCTGTGGGAAATCTGAATCCTCTTTGCAAAAGAAAATGGGGTAGACGTGGCACAGTAGAGGCCGGGGCTGGGAAGAGGGGGGAGGTTGGGATTTCCATGCCAAATTGGGTGCGCAGGGAGCAGAGGAATTAAAAGCCGCTGGTTGGCGTTACGATGATGGCACCATTTCCAATCTGCCACTCGGAAGCTGCACAGGCATCAGACCTTATTAACATTTACACTGTGCCATTTTATCACGTTAATGCTAATGACACTCGCCAGAGATGGCGCAGAAGGCTCCAAAACATGAATGTGGGGAGTGGGGCCCACCCTGGGGAGCCAGCCCCGGGCCTGTGATCTGGATGAATATATCACGGCTGCCTGGGCTGGCAGCCAGTCCCCCAGCTGGTGGCCCTGTGACAGGCAGGCAGGCGGGAGCCCCAGAGGAGAGGGGCTGGGCTGCCCCTCCCCCACCCTCATCGCAGGGCCAGCAGGATGTGGAGGGAGCTGTGACCTCTTATCCAAGTCCATTATCACTGTGAGACCGAATGACAGGAAAGACTAAAGTACCGGCTTATGGAGAAGGCTCTAATTAGCTGGGGTCACAAGGCCTGGCCGGGCTGGGAGACTTCTGGAAAGAGCTTTCTGCTGGGGGCCTAGACCCAGATCTGCTCTGTTCAGGAGACGGGGGAGGGGGGGCAGCCCACAGCGGCAGAGGAAGGTCTCCATCACGCCAGGAGTGACTGGGGAGGCAGAGGAAAGAGACTGTCTGGACAGCCCTCAGCGGTCCCCTCAGGCCCAGGGAGAGGGGCTGGGGACCCAGGAAGGGGCAGAGTCACCGCCCCCTCTCTGCCAGGCAAATCATTTAGGAAAATTACTGCTTCAGAGAGAATTTCCACTGACACATTTCCCTTCTGAGGGATGGGAGAGGGAGATGGCACATGGAAGGCCACATGTGAAGCCACCGGACTCCTGCTGTGCCCAAGGGCCAGGTGTTTCACCTCTGACCTGTGATGCCTCCCACTGGAAACGGGCACTCAGCTGCGGGTGCTGGGAATTTCCTGGGGGGTGACTTACACGGGAGGTCAGCTCCCGTCTGATGGCTCACCACTGGTCCTTAGAAAGTTTTGCTATGAAAACGGGGAGAGCAGAGCCAGCCCCAAGGCAGGCAGGAGATTCCGCCTCCGCAGGCTACACAGGCCCTTCCCTTCGGTCCTTTCTCAGGTGCCGACTCCATCTCATCCCCCTCCCTGGCCGATGTTTATCGAGATCCTATCTCCCAGGAGGCCCATTTCATAAACTCTGTTGGATGGGATCCAGCCCGCTAGAGCATCCTCTCCTTAAAGAGACCAAGTGTATGGACACATCTCGAGGAGAGTGAGAGCTGCACGTGAGGTGCCAGCGCAGTGATGGGGACCAGGGTTGAGAGGCACTCAAATGAGGGCCCGCCCCTGCCTGGCACTCTCCTGTCTGGTTCTAGGGATGGCAGGTCTATCCTCAGAGTGGGGACAGGTGTGAAGGGCTCTTTTGGAAGCCTTGTTTGCTCAACAGCTGTGACATCCATGGCTGGACAGCAGCTGGGATATGGTTTTGTTTTTTTTCTTTTAACGCTCAGGACCACAGACTGACCATGCTACTCGGGAGGGTGCAGGGCCACTTAGAGGAACCTCACAGACCGCCTGCTGCACAGCAGTCCCTGCAGGCGCCCGCTGGTTCACGCATCGGAGCACGCCCAGGCCGAGACACATGCCACAGGCTGGGGCGAATGCACGGAACAGGTGTCCCCTGCAAATTAGCTAGAGCCAGACTCGGCAACCACAGGGCGGGCATCCGGGCTGGGGAAGGACAGGGGATTCAAAGCAGCAGCCTGGGCTGCCATGCTGTGGGGTCTCTGGGAAGAAAGTGGGTGCAGGAGATGAAACGGCCACAGTGTCCCAATGGGCTAGCGCGGAGAGAGCATCGCCCCTCTGTTTTCCCTTCCCTTTTTCAAAAAGAAGAAATAAAAAGCCAAGAGACTGCCTGCCTATCCTCGTGGGTCTTCCTGTCTAGTCTACGTGACATTATAAATTAGCTGGCTCCTGAGCAATCATCTTCCAACCCCCAAATGCCATTGATCAGTTCAAACCCAGTCTCTGTTCAAGGACTCTCCTAACCCGACTCATTTCAGGACGCGGGGACACCAACTGCTGCAGCCAGACGCGTTTCTTAAAAAAAGAAAAAAGAGAGAACAATTCTCTGGGTTCTGATGAAATCTTCAAAACTGGTCACGGGGAATAAAGCCCGAGATAGGCCTGGGGGTGCGAATGGGGCTGCTGGGGCTGCTCTCTGCTGTGTCCCGTGTAGTTAGCACACCACCCACCTCCAGCTGCTCTGGCTCTAAACTTCCAACCACCTCAACTGCTTCCTCACTCTCTGTGCCGGTGCAGAGTAGCTAGCCTGCTGGCTTAGACCACGGGAATGTGTTTCTTGCAGTCCTGGATGGGAAACGGGGAGCACAGAGCAAGGGTTCCTAACCTGGGGTGGGGCTGGGGTGGGAACGCAGGATTTACAGAGGATGTAATATCTAAAGAGTAATCAGGCAGGCAAAGGGCTGGGGGGAGCTGAGGACTGTCCCCTGGGGACTCTGTCCCCCTTCCTTTGTCCCTGTTCTCTCCCTCCTGGGCCCAGAGCCAGCTGGTGCTGGTGTCGTCTCTCCACACTTAGCCCAGTCCATGCCTGCTCTTCTTGTTAACTCTCTCAAGGACTTGTCATTTCAGACAGGACAAAGTCCAGTGGCCCCACGATCTGGTTCCAGCCACCTTTCTCAACCTTGTTTCTGAAGACACCACCCCTCAGGACCGACAGTCCCTCAGCCCTGGGCTGGGTACACCCCGGACATGCTCAGCACCTCCTGCCCCTGGGCCTTTGCTCAGCAAGCTCGCCACTCATTTCTGCTGGACAAAGTCCTGCTGTCCATCGAGTCCTACTCAAGAGCCTGCTCCTTCACCCCGTTGTTGTCTCCTGATTCCCCTCTCTGGAATCAACCATGCCCCGCACCCCAGCACCACCGGGCCCCACTGGGGGACTGAGCAGAACTGTGCACATGCCTGGAGGGCAGGGCTGGCAGGGAGGAGCCACATTTTCTAGCCTCGGCCAGAAATGAGACTGAAGGACAGGAGAGTAAAGAGGCCCTAATCTAACTTGCAGTCCTTTGCCCACCGGACGCAGGAAGGACACCCACTGCTCAGAGTCAAGACTGGAGAGATGCTGGACACGACAGTGGCTCTGCTGAGACCCTGAAGCACAGGTGCTCAGGATCCCACAAGCCCCTGGAGTCTGGGACTGAAGCCTCATCTCTAACTCGAGCCACCGCTCCCCCCTTGCAGCCGGCCACCAGCCACAGAATGGGAGGGCCACACGCTGTGCTACTTAGGAGAATGGATCTTTAAGCCAGGAGCTCTCAGCTCAGGCCTGCTGAGCCGAGCTGTGTCTGCCACCTGCCTCCCTCCGTCTTCCTGAGTGTTAACCCTGCAGCCCACCGCACCCGGGAGAGGCTCCCACGCAGCCCAGTGTTGTTTCACACACAGTGAGCCCAGGACCGGCCGCTCTGTCTGCTTAACTTCACAGAATGGAGTGAGTCAACATC
Source organism: Miniopterus schreibersii (assembly GCF_964146895.1). Taxonomy (NCBI): domain Eukaryota; kingdom Metazoa; phylum Chordata; class Mammalia; order Chiroptera; family Miniopteridae; genus Miniopterus; species Miniopterus schreibersii. Next base: position 3,994,917 of record NC_138116.1, read on the forward strand.
AGCACGAAGGCAGAGCAGCCCGGCGCCTCCCTCCCTGTCCCCATATTTCTCTGCAAGTTTTGCTGGTCAGAGAAACAAATGGAAATTTAAATTTGGAGCTAATCCCAGAGGCCACACACTCTGGACCCCGCCTTCTGCCCGAGGATCCGTCGCGTCAGCCTCGGCCTTGTCTCCCCAGCTGCAGCTCCTGCTGCCTAGCCCCCTGCCCAGGGTTGCAGGCCCCTCACTCGCAGTCCATCTCGCTCTCCTCAAAGAGGGGAGGAAGAGACAGAGGGCACACTGTTCTGGGACGAGAGGGGAGACAGAAGAGAATGACGTGCTAAAGTAACGGCCACCACAGGACGAATGTCCTAAGAATCTCTGTGCAGCTCCATGGGACAAAGGCTGATAGCCAATTACCTTCTGCAAAACATAACTGAGAGAATACGCTAGAAGACAGGTCAGCTGACTGTTGATTCAGCCAGGGGGGTGGGAGGGAGTCCTCCTGCCCTGTCCCGAGCTAGGAGCCAAAGGCAGCATCCTTGGGGACGAAAGCCCCATGGCCGGGAAGCCAGCAGTGGCCAGTAAGGCACAAAGGCAATGCTTCCGTGGCATCCCTCAAACCGAGGGCGGGGGCCTCGCTCCACGGCCAGGTCTCGGAGTCCCTGCTTATTTATTTAATTCTCTGTAAAAATAAGGGCTTTGGGGCTTGTTTGCGGCTCCCAGTGTCGTGAGATGGAGCTTTCAGGAGCCAAGAATTCAGGCTTCAGCTTTCTCTTTGTCCCACCTGTCAGTTCCTGGAGTTTCAACATAAAAGGCCAGCAGGTTCGCCTCGCGCCTTCTCGCCCTGCCTGGGGAACTCGGATTTCTCTGCTAACGGGGTGACAGAGCAACAGGTCTGGGAAGGTGGCATGGCGATGCACGCCTGACGGACCCTAAACACAGGCCCTGCAGGCCAACTGCCGCAGGCGGGGGCTCGGGGGCCAGTCCGGGTGCAGAGGGCAGCAATGCCCACCGCACAGCTGAGCTCTCTGGACTGACCCCGCAGGTTACTCTCAGTGGTGAAGGAAACAGACGCCCAGACTGCAGGACTGTCGCTGTCCTTGTCTGTCCTTGTGGGAAGCTGAGGGTTAAGGGTTAATTGGGGTTAATGGCAACTCAGCAGGAACTCATCCCTAGGTGGGAACTGAACTTTCCACCGTCCTTGAAGTGCAGGGAAGAAACTCAAGGATTCTATTTTTATTTCTCAAGTGGCCCTGAACACTTTGGTTTGGGAGTTTCTATTTTCCCAACTTGAGTGACATCTGGGGCTCCATACAAAAAAAGGAGGGGAGTACTGAGGCAGCAAGGACACTGGGGGGACCACAGGCTACAGGGCCCCGTGTACAGGGTGGGGGTCGTGTCCTGAGCTTGCCTGGCTGACTGTGAGGCCCCAGGGCATAGTGAACTCCTCACAGCACATTGTATGTGTGCAGAGGCGGTGGGTAAACACCAGCCCTGGTCCCTGACCCAGCAGCATCATGTGAGCACACCCATCTGTCTCCCAGTGTCCCGGGTGGGGGAGGGCGAAAGGACGGAAGCCACGCGAGGACCTCCAGCCAGAGAATGTCAACGCCGTTACGACTGGACTCCGCTGTCTCCACCCGTGTTCTGTAACGGTCCAAATGGTCTTTAGGGGGTTCAGGTTCTTGCCGACCGAGCTACTGTGAGAACAAGGACAGGGTCTGGGTCTGAAGGCTCATGGGCAGCACGTGCCATGCCCAGGGCGCCATCACGACAGCTGACCTGCTGAAAGCCGGGGAGGGGACACATCCCGCTACCCAGAGAAGGTCGTCTGGGCTCGCTGAAGCGTCGTCGGTGCTTTCACAGGCACTCTGACAGTGAGCTTTCACACCCCCACAGGGCAGGAGAGGGGCACTGACCCTCCGAAGGCCCCGCCCAGGGCTGGGTGACCCTGGGATGTGAGGTGCTATGGTGGGAGGGGGCTTCTGCCCAGAAGACACCAACCTGACCGCGATGGAGATGCTGCCAATCTCTCAGCTGCCTGCCCCTCAGGTATCGCTTACCTGGTGGAGAGTGAGCGATGACCAGACCAGGCTGGGGCGCCTCTCTGAGTGCCCTCACCCACTCTGAGCCATGACTCGTGTCTGCCCACCACCTTCGGGCACGCACTGCTGAGAGCACGTTATTGTGGCGTCTGGTCCCTGAATCCCACCTCCTCCCTCCCAAGCCCTCACCTAGAAGGTACCTGGGAGATGCTTCCTGAACAGACTGAATGACTGAAAGAGTCAGGTGATGCCGAAAGATAGAAACGGAGAGTGAAGGCCTAGATATTTTTAAAAGTGTGGACATCCTGAGCACAGAAGTTACTCTGTAAATCCAACTATTATCTCATGACATCCTTCAGCAGAAAACCAAGTCTGCTCGTGTCAAACAAGACAGCCCCATTCGGAGGGAGTGGGTGCGGAGACGTGTAATGTCATCCCACTGGCTCTCATGAAAAGGCGAGCCTGCTCGCTAGAAGGCAGTCTCCGGGAGAGGAGACACAGAGTCCCCCAGGAGAGGAGATGCTGAGTCCCTGGGAGAGGAGGTGCTGAGCCCCGAGCAAAGGCAATAATGAGCCGAAAGGTCTAGATTCCCGCAGTGAGTTCTAAAGCAGCCCCCGAGCTACAGAACAGAGGAAGAAACCAAACCCAGAACGCAAGCTGGCCCCAGGAGCCCGATTAACTGAGACGCGGGCGAAACCCGGAGGCAGCTTCTCAGCACAGATGCAGACGGGCCAGTGAGGTGACACCTCAGCGACCTCTGTGAAAACACCGTGAAAATGTTCCCGGGGAGCCTGGGAGGACGGCTGGGGAGAAACCACGGAAGGGAGGCTGCTCTCCTGCACCTGACGCTGCCCCCAAGGACCTGGTGGGCCAGGGCTCCCACCCCGCACACACAGACCGCTCCGCTTGTGGCTGGGGCGACAGCGAGAGGTGGACAGAGACGGGCAGCCCCTGAGTGGCAGCCGCGGTGCAGGTGGCGGGGATGAGAGCCCCTGGGCTGCCTGCCCAGCTCCGCAGCGAGGGAGCGCAGGCCGGCCAGGCCCCGGGAGCATCGCTCACCCGCTCTCGCGTTCGGACCTCAGCTCTGGGCTCGCCCTGACTGACAGGCCACCTCTGACTGTTTGACAGTTGGGAGCATCCCTAGGTCCCTTCCTCAAAACCTCTGCCTCTTTTTTTTCAAGGCGACTGGAAACAGAGCAGACCTTGGAAAGAACCCAAATAACTTCGTCTTCTGAGCCCCTTCTCTAGACACCCCCTGCCCTAGTTAGAGGAAAGAGAAAGTCTTAGTTAGGGACCTGAGGTTCGTAACCTATCTTTATGGGTCTTGCTCTGGGAGGCAAAAAAAATGAGCATGTCTCCTCCTAACCCACAGACGGTGATAAAGAAAGGTCAGGAAACTCATCAGGAGCTTCTATCACAGAGCCGCGTGATTTTTTACTGAGTGCTGGCTGCTGAACTCAGGTTTATAGGTGGTGGGACAAGGGGCTGCCTGGGAGGGAGTAAAAAGCCACCACTCACTGGGGGGCTCCCTCAGTCCAGAGGTGGGGGGCCTGGCCCCGCGCCAGCAGAAGACGGCTCTCGTGCTGGCGGAGGGAGCCCGTGTCTTTCCAGGATGCAGGCTGCTGTGGCTCCCAGGCAGCCACCCAGACCGTCACATCACACTCCCTTCCTGGCCCCCACCTTTGGAACCAGGACAGGTCTCAGACACCTGGACTAGGTATCATCCCCATACCATCTCGAAGCCCCCAGCCGGGAGATGGTGGGGGGTCACGTTCTGCAGGAATGCTGTTGGCGCGGAGGGCGAGCTCTGCCTCCAAACAGGCCTCTCTTATCCCCAGAGCCTTCGCCTGCTTCCTGACACCCCCAGGAGATTGGTCCACCACGCAGACGCAGCTGGGGCTCTGCCCCGGGGGCAGGGAAGAGGCTCAGAGAATGGGCATGAGAACCAACGCTGCTGAGCACCCACTGTGTGCCCAGGCGCATGGCATCTTCTACCTGAGATCTCTTCTCAATCCAGACACCCTATCAATTGATTACTGTCTCCATTTTGGAAAACCAAGGTTGAGGGGGAGTAACTTAGCCAGCATCTCGTAACTGCTAAGATGCAACTGAGATAAGAACTCGGGTTTCTGTAGCCAGGCCCCGTCCCTCTACCCCCCCACCCCCCGTCCACGCCCCTCGGGGGCTGGGCCGGTCCAATGGCGTCAGCCTGGCACCGCCGCTGTCCCCCTGGCCCTCTTATTGGACAAGATTGCATGTCTGTGTTGTCTATTTTTCAGCTGAAAGGCCAGATGGTACCCGATGGTGGGCAGAGTTCCAAGGATCTGATGCCAAAGCTGCAACCTTTGTGGATTGGGGGAAAAAGATAAATATTGTGGAAAACCCACACAGTCACTCACTTAATGATTATCAGCCACCAGGGTTTATAAAGGACGGCCTGGCTCCTCACAGTGAGAGAGAGAAATGGAGGCCACATGTCCAGGGGCAAAGACTGAGGCTTGATCTTGGGACAGAGGGGTGTGTATGTTTGTGGTTGTGGGAAATGGGGTGAAACAGGCAGGGGCTCTGCCTGGAGAAATAGACTTGACTTTGGAGCTGGCACCTGTTCTAATACTCACTGCTCACATTTTAGGCACCAGAGAGATGGCAGAGAGAGAGAGAGAGAGACAGACAGACAGACAGACAGACAGACGAGTGGTGAGCCCTCCCCTACCTCCTGGCACACGAACAGCTTCTGACTGCTCCTCTCTACCTCCTGCCCCCAAAGGCAGGGCGTCCCTAAGCCCCTGCTGAGGGGCAGCTTCTTTCCTGCAGTGAGGGGCAGAAGATGACCTGGGCCTCTAGGAAAGGAGAGGCTGCTGGACATGGAGTTTTTCTGGCTGGAGTGGTGAGCCCTGGCTGTGAGCAGGTCCGAGGGCTGACCGAGGAACTTGCCCACAGACCCAGGGGTGGTAAGGCCACCCGAGGGTGGTCTCATCCATTCAGACATTCCCGGAGCAAGTCCCTGTGTGAGGCCCCATGCTGGCTCGACCCAAAGGTGGATAAGGCAGAGCCCTGCCCCGGGAGCTCACAGTGGGGCGGAGCAGCTGACTACTATACAAGTCCCATGAGCGCCACAGCAGGGGGGAGGGAGGGGGGAGTGTGGCTGCAGGTGTTTCAGGGGAGGGGAGAGGAGTGTGGCTGCAGGTGTCTCAGGGGAGGGGAGAGGAGTGTGGCTGCGGGTGTGGGGGGGAGCATCTGAGCTCAGGACGATGCAAGGGAAAGGCAAGCTGTGAAAGAGCCCAGTGTCTTCGGAGGACAGTGGCCATCGAAGGTGGGGCAGTGGTGGGAGAGAAGGTTCCAGAAGGAGACTGGAGCAGACGACGGCCACATGAATTTAGACACTGCCTTATAGAGAGGAGTTTCTGAAGGGTTTTAAACAGGGAAATAAATGACAGTCAGATTTACTGGAGTCAGTAGGGCTGAAAGAATGAAATACCAGAAACAGAAGAGGCTCATGACCTTGGGGCAATCCTCACGCTGGGAGGGGCCAGCAAGGATGCCAGGGAGCAGGGCTGAGACAGCAGTGCCTCTCTGTGGACATGCACAGTGGGCACCAGGTCCCAGGGTTCTCCTGTGTGCCCTGGGTGGGATTTCTCTCTGTTCTGACAGGAGGCAGTTTGAAAGGGACTTCAGTCCTTTGAACTACAGGTCTGGGAGGTGGGGAGAGAGCACGCCTGTCCATCCGGCTGGGCTTCTATGAGGAGTGAACAGGCCGTACAGGTCCCTGCAGTGAGCCCCACGGGACCTGAGTGAGGAAGGTGCACGAATCCAGGGCAGGCTGCAATACACCCTCTACGGCAAAGGGAAACAGGTCTTGTAGGGGAGGCAGCGCTTTCCTCAAGGGTGGGGAGTTTGAAAGCTCAGAGAGAGCAGCCACCTTGCTTTGCTTGCCTTGGGCTGAGCAAGGAGAAGTGCAAAGATGAAAACCTCTCCGGGCTCCGAGGCTTGGTTTACTGGCTCTCACATTTAGCCACTGAAATCTCAGCATGGGGAATCAAACTAGCCGTGTCCTGGTCTATTTATGCAGAATGCCAGCCAAGGGAGAGCATGGGTACATGGATTACTTCCCCAGGGCTGTTCCGGGAGAGCGGGCCTGGGAGGAGGTGGGTGGCTGCCTTGCACACAGAGAAGCTGGAGGTATTCATCTTGCCTGTTCATACGACCCAGGGGTGGGGAGCTGCAGTTGGGGCAGGACTGGGTCTGCTGGTCCTTATAGGTCCTTAGAACAAGAGAACTTGAGAACAGGTAGGTTGGGGAGTGCTCTGTACACCATGGACTATCTCATGAATGAGGGGGGTGGGGAACCTCTGGGCCATCAATCCTGCCCCTCAGTCCCCTTGGAAAAAAGCACTCACCTCCCCCCTGTCCCCCAACCACCTGACTGTCAGAAATTTAGTTGCTCAGATACTCTCCGTGATGAGTGGTGTGTGCCCCATGGACCTCAAAGCCTGCAGGGCTGTCTGTCTGCATCTCTAGTTAGATCTGTAGGAATCTGATTGCTTTTGGTGCCCTGCCTGGGGCTGTGAGGAGGCAGAGCCATCGCCCTCTGTCACCTCAACTGCCTGGTGTTTGTGCGCCACTCGAGGAGAGGTGCCAGGTGATCACTGCAGATGCTCTCCACTCCTTCCCTTCCTCACTCAGCTCTACCACTTGTCTCTATGCAGGTAGAGCGGGGTGGCGGTGGGGGTGCTCTGAGTTGGAGCTGGGGGCAGGGAAGGAAGCAAGTCAGGTGCCCAGAACACGGGAGCCCTGCAGAGAGGAGCCACACAGGCCCAGCTGGCTCCACCCCTTTCCCCCACTGACGTGCAACCTCGAAATAGACCGAAACAGAGCGGGATTGGAACAGGCCTCTTTGCTGGCACTGAGTAACCTTGGAGGTAGGGGAGGAAGGGAGATAGCACGCCAGGCTGGCTGATTAACGAGCTGTGTCGAATTGGGTATAGGAAATCACACTAACAATCCTCAGCTTCCTCCCTAGTAGATGGTTGGAGTGAGGCTCCTCTATGGGACTGGAATACTGTGGGCTCCAAGAGGAAGCCCAGAGCACCATCCATAGGGACCCAGGAGGGACCTGTTGGCCCCAGGTAACAAAGCAGCTACTGGCAAAGGGATGCTGCTAGAGCCCCTTTTCTCTTGGGGACACTCAGAACCTGAAAGTGGTCTGATCGGAGCAGGAGTGACGCTGTTTTGTCTTCACCAAGCACCTGAAGCATCGACTCCAGTGTGTTACTAATAACTCCAGGCTGGAGACCTGAGGACACCTGGCCACTGTCTGTCCTGGGCAGGGGCAAGGCCCAGGAGGTCTCTGGCCGCTGCCTTCATAGATCCAGCTCGGGCAGCTGTTCTCTAAGGGAAACCAGAGCAAGCAAGACCATTTATGCCTGCTCGGGGACAGTTCACAGAATCCTCCTCAGAACTGGTCGAAAAAGCAGATTCCTAGCCTTGGAGTCTGCTACATTAGGCCTGGGGTTAGTCCCAGGAATTTCTGTTTTTAACAAGTACCTGAAGGTGTTCTCATGCCAGCTGGTCCTGGAACCAAACTTTGAGACAGCGGAGGCTCCTATTTCTGACCAGGGGGAAGGGAAAGAGCTGGGCAGTGCTCCTGAAGGCTGGCTACCTGTCTCTCAGGTGGACAACCACTTCCCTGCATTGGTGAGAAGGAAGGGGCTAGAACTGTTTGGATTCCCAGACTGTATGTGTGTGTGTGTGTGTCTTCTAGCCTGGTCAGCACACAACACCTGGCCCAGCAGTGTCTTCCCTGATCTTGCCAGGGTTTCCTGAAAACGTCTTAATCGTGCCTACAGGAGGTTCTTCCCATACTCAATATGCCCGCCGCGCTCTGTGCTGCTGGACTCACACTCGCCACACAGCATCTGCTTGGCAGCACCCCCTGCAGCACCGCCCTCTGCACTGAAGGCTTATTAAAATGGACCTTGGTCTACACCCAGCTAATCCACACGACATCCAGAGCTCATGCTAATTAATCAGCAATCAGTTATTAATACACACCCTAATTTCTCATCTCCGCCTCACGCCCATCATGCTCGTGCCCCGGGCCCCTTTCTGCCAGCCTCTGTAAGCCCTCTGGGGTTCTCCGGCGGCGCTGTCCCCTCAGGGCCGGCCCGCAGTCTGGAGAACGTACGCCCAGACACTTTATTCTCTGCATGGTCTGCAAGGCAGCGTGCTGGTTGGGAAGCCAGCACCACTGAGGGGCACGGTTATTACTTTAGAATTAGTGCTTTATTTAATTAAACAATTATTGCCAAGGCCCTGGGGCGCCATTCAGAAAGACACCAGGTTCTTACAGTAGACTCCCTATAATGAGAACAAGCGGCGTTCAGGGAACGGCACAGCCCCACGGGCTGCTGCAGGGAGTCAAGGACCCTGCTCTCATGGAATCCAAGCCTCAGAGACACGGAGCCAGAGGAGGAAAGGGGTTTGGCACAGCTCTCATTCTGGTTAGCACAGAACATCAAGGACATTCCAGGTGACTTAGAGCTACAGGGAGGCCGCTGGATTCTTTAGACTACAGTTTTTTCCTGCACTTTGGGGGAAATAAAGCAAAAAAAAAAAAAAAAAAAAAAAAGGAGGGGGCAGGGGATGTGAGATCAACAAGCAGGACATCTCCTTACAGAGTACAAAGTCATTTTTAGCTCCTGGCCCAGAAATGGCAGGTTTGGAGGCAGAGGGGCCGTGGAGCGTGGAGATGGCCTGGGCTGCAGCACTGTGGGAGTCTGCCTGGAGCAGCTTCTTGAGGGGAAAAGACTGAACACACACGGGTCAACAACCAGGAGCACCAGGCTTGCACCCCGATCGGGCCACTCCTAGGTAAGGAAGCGCAAGCCCCCAGCTCCAGGTCTGCTGGGATCAGTGTGGTGTGATAAAAACGGTCCTGAAAAAGCACAGTGCAGAAGGTCCCCAGCAGGGATGAACGCTCCCCATGGAGACCTATTTGGAAGCTTCCCAACCAAATTGGCCTGTGCACGAGCGTGGCCACAGGGAGGTACTTAAGCTCCACGGAACTGTCCCAGCCCTGGGCGTGTGTGTCCCCGGATGTACCTTTCTGGTGGGCTGCTCGAGATGCCTGTTTCTACCTGAACTGGACTCAGATTTCTGCACCTCTGCACGTGAACGTGTGGATACCTCCCCTACACAAGAGTTGGGCTTCTAAAGGTCCAATTTATAAAGGCTTCATTTTCACAGATTAACATTTTAAACACACTAGGGGAACCAAGTACTTAAGAGAAACCTGTGGTGAGTCCTTCTGTGAAGTAACGAATCATTTTGTAACCAATAATCACCCCCCTAGTTTGTTTTATGCGTTTGGATTTTCATATAATGGGGTTTATTAAGAGGCGGTGAGTATGCTCGGGGCGGTGGCAAGGTTGTGGCACACGAGGTAATTTCCCATCTTGATGTCCTCCTCTGGGTGCACTTGGGGATCAGACAAGTCAAACTGACATCTTCCCACATGCGCAGGAGTACAACTGGCTTGCTCCGGGCGAGTGGTATTTGCAAGATGTACTGAACTCGTTACGTTCCAGACAATGGAGATGGGCAGAGTCGGGATATTCTAACAGGGGCAGAGAGACACTTAAACGGCCACTGTGAGGACAGGGTCTGGCAGTTCACGGAGCTAGAACCATGGTCCCTTGACCCAGCAGGACCCCGGCTAACGCTAACGGGCAGCTTCTGAGGCCTGGGGGAGGGGTGGGGGACTGTATAGCAGAAACCACTCCCATGGGCTTGTGATCCAGGTTCCTATAACCCGGTGTCTTCACTGGGAGCATGAGAAGGGGGCTCAGGGGGTCAAGCATCGTCCTCTAAGCTGGTGTAGAAGTATTACATTAAGAACAAACCTCTCATGAGCTGGAGGAAGCTGGGGCCAAACACCCAAGGCGCTTGGGTGGGAGGTGGGGCTGGACGGTGGTTACTGGGGCTCAGGGAGCTGCGACCCAGGTCTCCTTGGAAAGGTGAGGCTGGTCCAGGCAATACTGGGTGTCAGCTGGGCAGACACTGGGGATGGACTGGAGGCTGTGCCCAGATAGCAGCAGCAGTGGGGGTGACGAGATAGTTGGGGCTCACAAGGTCCCTTGGCAAGAGTTCTCTAGACAAACCACAGCACTGGAGTGAGTGACAGAGTAATCTGAATTTCATTTAGAAAGGGCTGGGACTGGGGATGGAAAGCACACCAAACCACAAAAAACCATTCCCGGGATGAGACAGACAGCTCCACAGGAAGAAAAAAAAAGAAAGAAAAACACAGGCCTGTCCTTGATTATCGATTTTCTTGAAAAAGAAAGAGACCAGCTGATCCTGTAACGTCAGGCACTTCAATCTGAGCGCTGGGCGCCATTTAAGTTAGAGTTCACTCAACGTCAGAGGCCCGCTCCTGTCTGGGCAGTGGGCACACACATTTTGGGGTGTGGGGCAGAAATTTATTCTTCCTTGGGACCCAGGATCATGAATTAAAGCGGAGGTTCAGCACATGGTGGGGGGCTATACTCTGGGACAGGGGTCCTCCCAGAGGCTCACGCCCACACACGGAGCTGGAGGAGCTGGTGCAGACACTGCAGACACCGCAGGGTGACGCTCCGGGAGCTGGCCCGCGCGTGCCTGGGCCAGGAGAGCTGCTCGCTCACCACACCTGCAGGGGCCGCCCAGTGTCACCAGCATCTTCCCACGGGCAAGTGAGAAGCAAGACCACAGCGGCCTTTCTGGAGCCTCTATAACCGAATGAGGAAGAGCTGACAAGAAGCACGCTGTGGAAGGAGGAACTAAAAGGGAAAGAAAAATCTGGGCTTCCCTAGTAGTCCTGGCAGGTTCCCAAACAGTCACCATCCTCTGAAGGAGGTGCCCGGATGCCCCAGACCCTGTAAGCAACACCCTCCCAGCCCCAGGCAACCAGGAATCTCCTCTTGGCTTGTTTCACATGGGGAGCGAGGGAGGGGGGGTTGCCAGCCAGAGAAGGGCCCGTTTATTGAGCTTAGGATCCTGCTCTGTCTAGGCAGAGTCCCCCTGTCAGACCCTTCCAGGGACGGCTCACTGTCCTGCCAGGTCTGCTAGCCCTCGGGGGGAGGGGGGGCACCCTTCCTGGCCCACTGTGCTTCATTCCATCCCAGGTTCCTGACTCTGCATAAACACGGGGCAGCATTCACACGGTATCCTACTGGGGTTGTGCTCTGGGGGCATGTGGTGGTGCCCCTGGAGGTGTGCAGTCGTGTCCCTGAGAGTCCCCAACTCCTGTGAAGTCACTGCCATTGCTGAAACCTGCTCCACACAAACTTTCCCCCCCTCACTGGTCCTGGAGGCCTCCAGGTCACCTCCTACCCCGGAATTGGTAAGAATAAATATTCAAGTGATGGCAGCAGTGACCCACTTATTAGCAGATGTCACAGCCCCAGGGCACAGCAGCCGATGCTGAAAGAACAGAGAGGGAGGCCGTGGCAGGGGAGGGAAATGTCCTTGGGAAGACGCCTTCAATTCCAGCGCTACTTGAGTAGAAGGGAGAAGCTGCTTCACTATCTAGGAGCCAAGCGAGGGGCAGCAGGAAAGACAGAGAATTAATCAGGCAGGTGAGCTGGATGTGCAGACACGGATCACTGCACAGACACCCTCCTCTGGCAGAGGCACCCAACCCTCCGCAATCATCAAGGGCCAAGGGCTGAGAAACAGCACAACCCGCCGCCTCCAACCGGGCCTGGCAGCAGGGCTGCCCTGCTGCCCGAGCAAGTCTGCGTCACCAGGGCCAGAGGGTATGGCTGAGAGGCCAGAGAGCTGGGCTGCTGTCTCTGTCTCTGCTCTGTGACCCTGGGGGAAGTCATGGACTCCAAGCCTCAGTTTTCTCTGCTGTAAAATGGGATGATGTCATGGACCAAATCAGAAATGAGAAGGTAGCTGGTAACGTGCTACGCCAATGCAAGACAAACCACAGCGGGAAGGGCAGGTCACAGCGTGGCACACCACTGCCCGGGGTGCACTACTCCCTTCTCCACCCCCGAAAGGATGTGTTCCTCTCAAATGGCACTGCTTTACGGAAAAAACAGTCCATTTTAAAAACGGGACTGCACACTGTTTTAAGTGTTGCAAGTGGACAGCAGCAAGTGTTGCTCTACAACCTGGAATCAGAGAACACACCTCCTGGCAGAGAAAAAGCCAGGACTCTCAGGGAAGGCCCAGGAGGACCCTCCCAATGTTAGCTTGAGTCAGTTCTCAGACCATCTACTCTAGGAAGAGAGAGAGTCCAGCAGGCAGAACTCCCCCTGAGGACCCCAACACACACCCTGCTTCTCTAGGGCCATTTCCAGAGGGAGTCTGGGGAGAACCCCTCTGTCCGGCAGAAGGTGGCATGTCACCTACTGGACACCTGCAGGCTGCATCTCTCTCCCTGGTTGCCCATGCTCTGCAGGTGGATCTCATAGCTCCTGTGTTCTAAGCAGGATGGCAAGCCAGGATGACCTTGTCCTGTTCCAAGGCAGCCCACGAGGCCCCCTCTCCCCGCTCAATACCGCATTTGCGGCCGAGTCTCCAGCCAGGATGAGCTCCGTTCTGCCATCTGCGTTCCCGGCTCTGCTCGGCTGGGACCTTCTGGGCCGCTGGTGACCCGGCAGCACCTGTCCACCTATGAGCAGCGGATGCCGCTCCTGTGGACAGCCAGGAGCCTTCAGCACTTGGGGAGTCCCACTGTACCCCCAGGGCTTCCCTCTGACACTCCTCAAGCGGAGGCAGTGATGGGGCCCAGGCCCTGGGAAGGGACGTGAATGACAGGTTAGGAAGCACTGTGGGTAAGAGGAAGTCAAACAGAAACACTGGGCTGTGCCCCTGACTCTAGGGGACTGAGATGCATGTCCAGCTTCCCAGGCACTGGGGACAGTCCGAGTCTGGACCAGACTGATTTACATACAATCCTGTCACTTCACTAGTGGTCCCTGGCCCCTGCTCACTGTATAGGAAGGAATGAAATGCTAGATTCTGGCTTGGTTTCCTACCAAACCTGAGAGGCTCTACAGAATGAATCCTAAGATAGCCCAGCCCGGAGGCAAGGCTACAGGTTTGAAAGGGTTGGGGCATCCGACAGTTTCCTAGTTGATCCTTCTAAGGAGCAGAAGGGGTGGCTGGTGGGGTCCTGGGAATTTGGGGCCTGCTGGAAGCAGGTCCTGATGTCAATTCTCATGGGTCTTCATAGCAGGGTCCCTGTCACTGCTGGCTCCAGCTGCGGCCACTTGCTGGGACACCCTAAAGAGCACACGTGGCTCGCAGGACTGCCACCCCACAGCACCCTGTGATGTGGCCACTCGGAGGAAGGAGAGGGAGAAACTGACTCATATCAGCTGCACTGCAACCACAGGATGTGGGTGAAGGTCGCAGGGTGCCGGAGGGGAGGAGGAATTTTCTACTTGTTAAGGTCAAGGGCTTGGAGAGGGAACTGGGAGCTGCTGAGAGAGAAAGCTCCCTTCCTGTATGTGGTCCTGATGTGGTGCACAGGCCAGGCTTGGATCAAGTTAATATCCTCAATATTCTTATTCTGTGTGTGCATAGCGGCAGACTCTGAAATTTAAACCACAAAATGAAAGCCTGTACCTTTATCCCCCAGAACATACTGTCCCGGAATAGCAATGAGGAGGTGGCCATTAGGAGGCCCTTTCAAACATGCAGGCCCAGACGGGTGCACTGTCTACCCTAGACGACTGTGCCTGGGGTCAGGAGGGTGCTAAGATCTGCTCGCTGCCTTGCCCGGCATTGTGGTGACGTCTGTCTGGCAGCAAAATCAGAAAAAGCTGGTGGAGAGAGAAAGGAGCCTCTAGAAGGGAAGGACAGTCTTCTGAATGTGAAATCGGGGGGGGGGCAAGGGGAAAGGACAGCCCAGTCCCCTGTGATCTGAAGAAGCCACTTGGGAAGATGCCATCATCACGGGCAGCAGAGAGCCCAGGACCCAGGAAGGAAAGCCATACCTGCCAACCCCCTCTCCACTTGCTTAGCCCCTCTGACCTCACGGAAACGGATGAAGAGCACCCAGTATTTAGGGGCGAGAGACACTTCTGCAGAAGCCAGGGACCCTGGGAGCCACAGGCAAAGTTGTAAAGTAACTTTGGGGACAAAGGCAAGGCCCACATATGTTGAATTTCTCCAAACCAGGCAAAAGAACACGTTAGAACTGCAAACCTTCCGAGCAAACCAAAGCCCCCTGGCAGTGGGCTGGTGGTGGGGAGGGAGGTGGCAACAACCCAGAGAGAACAGGCTCTGTTTCTACTTGCCCTCCCCTTCCTGCTTCCGTAGCCTTTGTAGGCCTGGTGGCAATTAGCTTTATGAGCTATAAGTACAATATCTGGGAGGCGAAGGCAGTAATTAATGCCAGTCTGCTCTCCTGAAGGTTCCTTCTGTCCGGTCAGAGTTATTGAGATTCAGGGAGTGAGGCTTCCGTCATGTGCAAGGTTTACAGGAATAAGTAAAGGAACAATTTAATAAGACAGTACTAATGCTTCTAAATAATTTACCCGGCCAAAGGCAAAAGCCAATATTCCCAGTGCTCCGGATGCATTTCTTTTGCCACGGGAGGGGGAATGTGCCAGAGAGGGTCTGCATAAGCACCAGCAGCTACCCCGGGAAAGACCCACCGGGGGGGCGCTGCATGGTGCCTCTGCCCTGGATCTGCTCAGAGTCTGAGCTACCCCCTCGGACCCCATCTTCCAGCTCCTGCCTGTGCCGGTTACAGACCCAGATGGGCTGCTACACATACTGATGATTTTGCTAATTTTATCAATCATGGTCTGCTGAAATGCTAAGAGGCTAACAGGCCTGGGCTTTCCTGGCTGTCCTGCCCAGTTACTCTGCCCACCCCCAAGGCAGGGAAGGGGGCCAGGAGATCAATTCGATACCAAATTGATATCGGGCCTGCAGAGGGGGGAGCTCAGACGCAATTCTATGAAAATATCAATTCCTAGCCAGAGCTGAATGTGTGAGAGAAGAAACACAGACCACCCGACGGGTCCAGAACTGCAGAGAGGAAAACATCTCTCATGGTTGGGTCACAGGGTTCCTTCTGTAGGTCTACGGAGTGGGGCTGGGAAGGCAAGACAACCACTCAGCAGCCCTGGGGGTTAACAAATTCAGACCCAAATGACACCGCTGGCAGGGCCCTCGGAAACCTTTGCCAGGATAGGCATAATTAAGTTAAGAGGCCAACTCCCTGAACCGCTCAGCTCTCTCCCGGCCCTGCCACCCTCCTCCAAATCAGCTAAGTGGCCACGTGTCAAACTGTGTGTCACCTCGCACACCTGAAATTGTGTCAGTCTGAGGAGGACCAAGGGGAAGCAGAATATTAATAGATTGTGCAAAGGGGAAAGAGAAACATTTCTGAGTCCCGCCCGCAAAGCAGGCAGAGATAAATAACTGTCTGGTTTTGTATCTCATTACTTCTTCCCGCCGCCCCCGCCCAGGGCACAAAGCAATCAAGTAGCCTGGAGATTCATCATCTTCCCTAGTCGGTGGGGAACAGGGAAGACAGGGAGTGAGCTGGGCGCATCCCTCCCTAGCTGGAGAGCCGGTCTACAGTTGGGGGTGCCTGAGGAAGGCTCAGTCCTGCCTGCCCGCTGGGAAACCTGGCGTCTATCCTGAAGCTGCCGGGCTGGCCAGGAGTGAGGTCAAAACACGGCGTGTCTCCAAAACATCAGCCCTGGCGTTCTGACAGAGCTTTGCTAAGACTGCCCCTCAAATCCTGAGCTAGGTTTGTAAGTTCACTCTGGAGCTGGCGATCTGAAAGCCAACTCCAGGCCACATATGACGGAGGCCTGGTGGCCAGGACACTCTGGGGCCAGAGTCTTGGTGACATGATCCATTTTCTGCACAGGACCAAGGCCCCAGTAATTAGCTGGAGTGTGGTGCCACATAGACCCTTCTCTGGCAAGGGTCTGCCAGAGACTAGAGGCAGTTCACACACCCCAGGCCGGGTGGGGCCTCGGAGCAGAGGCCAGGCCACTCACCAAGTAGATGCGATAGGCGTCCACGCGGCGCAGGGGCCCCCAGCACAGGTCTGTGTCGTTGTACTTGGTGTCAGCCTCCACACCACAGGAGTCATTGCCAGTGGCGCTGCTGATAAAGAGAACAGTGGCTCAGAGGGGTCTCCCTGCTTGGCTGCAAGCACACAGAATGTAACGTTATTATTAGCAACCACCGAGCCCCCACACCCCCACAGCTGCTTTCGGCCCAACCATCTGACTTTCCATGAACCGCGTATTCCTGTCTTCTAAGGGGCCCCTGGGGGGACTCCCAGTCACCTTCCCAATGGGGCGGGGCAGGGGACATCGGTGTGGGGGGGGTCTCTGGAGGACAGAACGCACAGCTGGTCGGGGCCGTGCTGAGGGATTCGCTTGGTGTTGTGTGTTTCTACCCTGAAAACCCCGCCCTGACCGCCTGAGGAAGCCCCTGTGGCTGCATGCGGGTGGGGGGCGAGGGGGGCACCTACCAGGACACCTGCATGAGGGAGAAGGGCACGGCGGCAGCGTAGATGGCCAGGTCCCCGTACAGGTAAACGATGATGCAGAAATAGAACAAGTTGACCCCCACTGAAAGGAGCAAAGTCACCGGTCAGGGAGCCATGGGGAGGCGCCTGTAGTCTTCGAGAGCTCAGTTTCCACCCCTCCCATTCTTCAGTTCTCCAGGCTGCTACTGTCCCCAACAGGAATGAGAAAATGACCCACATCCTCTTTCTTGTTCTGGCTACACTGTAATGCTGGCAGGAGACACACCTGCTCATGACTTTCACCCGGGAGGGGCTAAGTGAGGCTCAGAGAGCTTTCAAATCCATACAGGTGCCAGGTGAGTGTGAGGCATGGGCTGGCTGAGGAGGGGCCAGAAGCACCTTTAGGCTCGTGCTAGGGTGCCTGGGGAAGGGGGGGACAGAGAAGGGGAGAGGAAAAGGGGGAGAAGGAGAAGAGATGTGTGAGTCAGGGGCTGGGCCAGGGCCCCCTTCACAGCTAAACACAGGCTCTAAGACAAAAGGCCGCTCCTGAGAGCAAAGAGAAGGTAACAGGAGAAGGCCCAGCCTCTGAAGCTGAAAATCAAGAGGGTAAAAGCTCTTGATTTCCAAAGACCAATCGCCAAACCCCGTGGGGCAGGGGTGGCCTGGGTGCTGGGAGAGGGTGCATTAGGAGCGGTGTTCCAGGCAGGCTCACTTGCCTTCTTACGAAGCATCTGCAAGGGAGGATGCTGGCTTTGGCAGGGGCACCTGGGAGCTCTCTCTGTAGAGGGCCTTGGCCCCTCTCCTGACAGGAGGGGCCTGGATTAGGAGCTGCGAGGGTAGGCTCAGGTCCTGATTCCACTGGTCTCACTTCCCGACCCACCAGACCACCTCCAATCCTGCTCAGTGAGGACTCCACCTGTGCTAAGTGCCCGATGGGACTCCAGCTATAAAGACTCTGAAAAAGGTCTGGGCCCAGCAGCCTCAGGGTCACAGCCCCAACAGCCAGTCTCAAACGCCCGTTCAGATTGATGGCTCATTTAGATGTTACTCTTAAGCTGCAGGCTTTGCTGGAAACAGAAATAAAAATGAAGTGACAGCTCCCTTCTACTGCTGGTAGCTTGGAAAAGCCTCCAGGGCCCCCAGGGGGAAGCCGGGACATGTTTCTCCTGGGCTATGTGAGGTTGGCTTTGCTCCTAGGAGTCTGGGGGGAAAAGACCAGGAAAAAACAGTTCTTGAAAGAACCCAGGAGGGCCTCAGACAGCCTCACTGTCCAAACTCAGCGGTCCCTGGGGCATGCCTGCCACTCACACCCGGGCTCCAAGCACAGACTGTGCCCCAGCTTGTCTTTCTGCTCTGACACCGATGCTCTCTGCAGGGAGGACAGTCCCTCCCCACTCCCAACCTGTCCTCCCCCTGCCCACGGGATCCGGGTCAGCTCTGTTTATAAACTGCCACTGGCCCTCCCTGATCAATAAATTTCATTACTAGTCACAAAATGGGAAGATCAATGAATTTCCTGAGAGGACAGCAATGACGAGGCCTGGCATTTCTAATTACAAGAAATGAGTCTGTACTCCAAGGAGGAGTGGCAGCTCTTCTAAAGGGAAAGGTGACAATCTGTAAATTAGAGCAGAGCAGTGGTTTTCAACTGGGGGCAATTTTGTCCTGCAATCCCTACTGGGGACATCTGACAATGTCTAAGGACATTTCTGGTTGTCGTAGCTGAGAGGTGCTGCTGGCATCTAGTGTGTAGAGGGCAAAAATGCTAGTCAGCAACCAACAGTGCACAGGACAGGCCCCTCGACAAAGAATGATCCAGCCTAAATGGGAACAGTGCTGAGTCTGAGAAACCCTGGGGCAGACAGGAAGAAGGCCACCTCTAAGGGGGTGGCTGCTCTCACACACACTTTAGGTAAACTAGGAGCCTAGTGCAGGGGGGAGGGAAGGTAAAATCAAACCACAAGTTCCTAGAGTTCTTAAAGAAATCAGGGCAGACTACAAAACATGAAACTTAGAAAGGAGGTTTAAAAGGTGTATATCTGGCCCAGCTGGTGTGGCTCAGTTGGCTGAGCATTGTTCCATGCACCAGGAGGTCGCAGGTTTGAGTCCAGTCAGGGCACATGCCCAGGTTTTGGGCTAGAACCCTGGCAGGGGGTGTGCAGGAGGCAGCTGAAAGATGTTTCTCTCTCATGGGTTTTTTTCTCTTTTTCTCTCTTCCTCTCTCTAAAATCAATAAAACATATATATATATTTTTGTAAAAGGTATATGTCTTCCCTCCAGTGTGCATTTTATTTCAAAAGCTTAAATTTGGAAGGAGACTGCATAGGCTTCTTGGGGAAAAGGTTAACACTCTCTCATCTTAGTTTAATGAGATGGGAGGAGGTAGAAATGAAACTTATCAAGACAGAAGTGGACAGACATGACCAATCTGGTTTTTATGAACTCTGGAATCCCTCTATGAGGCTGGTACGGGAGATAGGAGCACACACTCAGGCAGCCTTTGGCTGCTGATGACAATCTTTTGGACCAGACAGTCCAATCACAGCACCAGTGATCAACAGAATGCTCAATGTCCTGAAAAGCAGCCAAGAAGCTCCCAGTTTCTATAATCCCCACCCCCACCCCCACCCCTGGCTCTAAGTTAGTACAGCCACGTTCAAAACAGAAAAGAACCTGTGGAGATGCCCCCCTCTGCAAACAGGGGCTCTGAAAATTTTCCAGGGTAACTGCAAAGGCAGGGATTTAGATGTGTTTGACTCTAAGAAGGAAAAACAGGTTGGGCATTAAAAAACTAAACTCTTAAATAGCTCAGCTTCCCAAAGAACAAGAGTTGCCATGGAGGTATAAGATGTTTCGATGAAAGACCCAACAGCCCAGCACCTGAACTCGGTTGGATCCTTTCCGCTTGTGGTCAAGCCCCAGAAGGCGCAGGTAGAGCGAGTGGGGAGAGCTCCTAACTAGACCAGATTCCCACAGAAGCCCTGTGCGTGGGCTCCTGGCGCCCTCTGCTGGCCACCAGGCAGAGACAGATGGAAACACAAGCAGCACAGCCTACTGCTCTGTTGTCCTACACAGAAGAGTCCAGAAGAAAAGAGAGACAAGTCAGAAGCAATCAAGCAAGACGCACAAAATGACCAGCTGGCCGGCCTCCTTGGGTTTCCTTCCTTGGACAGCTGCCTAGGACTATGTTCAGCAGGAGATAAGTAGCCGCTTCTCTATTCCTAATGCCAACGAACGAGGGGGAACCCAAGAAAACCACCTGAAGCTGTCCAGGCCTCGGCAAGCCGGCTCCCCAGATGCGCTGGGAGCAGGTCGGCGATCCACTCCTCCCGATCGCCTGCCCCTATCCTGTCATCAAGGCGGGATCCTCATTCCAAGGGCCCTGGTCAGTAGGAAGCACTAGCTCTCCCCATGCCCTCGTCCTGAAAAGAACTGATACCTTTATTGAAGAACATGGAAGCCATCTGTCCCATTTCCACCCGGTTGGTGATTTCAAAAAGGTTTGGAGACCCACGTCTCTCTGTGGAGCCAAAGGACAAAGAAGAGGGAAGAGGTTGGTTTACTTGGCTTCCAGAGGGGGTTGCTGAGCTCACGGAATTCTCCAGAATGAAATCCCCAAGAGTTTCAAACTCTTGAGAAAACGTTTCCTAATGCTTCCTGTTCGAAACATCTAAAAACAATCTCTAGACAGGGACTGCAGGGACGCTGGCTGTGGGGTGAGAAGGGAAGCCGGGACACTTAGGCTGGGCTCGGCCAGAGCAGGGTCAGGACTGTCAGGCATGCTCAGGTGCAAGTGCATGTGTGTGTGTGATGAGATGGGAGGAAGGAGAGAGCTTAGAGAGTCTACATTTACTTGAGCTCCAGGAGCTTCCAGGACGCACTGGGCACTGGCCCAGGTGTTCAATTATTTCCATAACAGCAGGAGAGGTGGGGAGCTGGGCTGCTGAGGTTAAGTAACCTGCCCAAGCTGCAAGCGTTAGTAAGTGCCGAGCCGGCAGGGGGAAGCCTGGGCCTGGGGCTCCAAAGCCCTGCCCTTCTTACTCTACCATGACGAGAAGGGCCCAGAGTCTCCGCAGAGAGGCCCCCAGCCCTCTCCATGGGGAAAGAAACCCAGTGGGCCACAGGGAGGCGCAGGCTGGCCAGGACCCCAAGACTTACGCACAGACAGGATGGGCCGCTTCTCTGCTCGCTCGTAGTTGTCCTGGAGGAGACTGTCACTGTCGGAGGCTGTGGAGGAGTTGTCATCGTCTTCCTCCTAGGAGGGGTGGGACAGGGAGGAGGGGACAAGCAAGGAAAAAGGAGTATGTTACTACAGAGAGCCCCGCGACGGCGGCGAACCTGTTTTGTCTGTGATTTCTTCCTAGAAGGTATCTGACTGGGAAGCTCTCAACATGTCCACATGTCCCATTAGAAGGCACAGACACTCAGACATCAGGCCCAAGGCCGCAGCACAGTCCTAGGTGCAGAAGTTCAGGATGACTGGGCCAGCTCCAGGTGGGGAGGAGGGACCCAGGCGCGAATTTAAAAGAGCAGAGGCTGCAGCTGCTCTGTGCACTTAGGGGGCCGTGAAGCTTCTGCTCTGGGACAGGGCCCCTGCTAGCGCTGTGGACACGGGTCCCCCGCACGTTGGGAGGGAGAGACCTGGCCGCTGCGGGCTGCCCTGCGGGACAGGAGTGGACGGAGGGCCTGCCCAGAGACACGGGCGCCTGTGCACCTGACGGCTCTCCATGCCCTTCCAGCGGAGCTGAGCGTTGGCCGCTGCCATGGCCTCCACGACGAAGGTGGTCGTCACAAAGCTGCAGGGGAAGGAAGGCCACGTGTCATTGCCGAGGCAGGCAGGGGAGTGGAGGAGGTACAAAGAAAAAGGAAAAGCCATTTCTAGACCTGACTGGACCAGCAAGCCCGCAGCGCTGTCCCTCCTGGGAGCTGTTTCCTAGGGTCTCTCACGAAGGGTCTGACCCGATCGCAAGTGTGTGCACACAGGATGCTTCGCGTGCTCACCTCATGCCCCCGTCTCAATGCATTTAGAAGGTATTCTGGATGCACAGGAGAGAGGCGACGCTGAGCCATGCAGTACTGCGCACCGAAAAGGGGCCCGTTGGGGGCAGAGGTGGCAGGACAGACCCCACCTGCTCTAAGTCCGGAAGAGGAGGCTGATTCCCAAGGGGCCGCCGAGGCTCCGGGAAGGGCGCAGGCAGCATTCACTCTCCTTGCTGGGACACCGACCGCGGTCCAGTCCCAGTGACACACACTAATGACGGGGGACAGGCATGGATAATTGAAAAGGAACACTTGGCCCCAGAACCTGTCCCCCGCCCCCCTTTCTCTTTGGCAGTATTTTTACTTTTCTAATAACCTGGCTAGTATTAAAATAAGCTTGCATTTTTATAGCCCGAATCAAAAGGGAGGTCGGGAGGTGGCACCAGACATTTGCTGAGAAGTCAGACTACAGTGACAAATCACCTTTTCTCTTCCTCATAAACTAGAGAGACCGAGAGGACAGCTGGAACGCACGGATGCTTCTGTCAGCTGAAGGCGGCAGGGAGGGCTGCCTCCTGCCACAGACCTGAGGGAGGGCTCTGTCCCCACTGCCACAGCCCGGGCTCTGCCCCGAGACCTGACCCCGGGCCCTCTGAGTGCCCAGTGCCGCCGCCTGCCCTAGGTGGACTGCTCAGCCCAGCAGTCAGGTGCGACAGGAGTTAAATCTGTATCTGCTCCATGGGGGGGGCGGGGGGGAGCCATATCTGAAACTCGCATTTCGGTCTCCCCAGCACCTCCCAGGACGGCTTCTCATTACCTTGCCTAAGTGACCATTTTAAGGGCTTTAGATTGTGCCTTCTTTTTTGGAAGTAAAACTAAAATCAATCTTAATTAAGGCATAAAGAGGCTTCTCCTGGCTGCACAGAGCCAACTCATTGATCATGTTCAAATATAAATGGGGTGAGCAAGGCGGGGGCATGGCGGCCCCTACCTGGGGCCTCCAGTAATCACTCCCCATTCTCGTGGCTGCCAGTGCTGAAGGTCCTTTAAAGGGGACAGCAGAGTCACACAAGGACGAGGACTTTTAGGAATCTTGGCTCACAGTACATAATTATAAGCCAACAGGACCCTAAGGCTGGCCCTCGAACCACCCAAAAGAAAATGCATGAATGACCTGAAAAACACGGGTATTCTCCTACCCCACCGAGCCTCTTCAAGGTCTTAGTTTTCTTCAGCTACTGAGATGTTTCATTCTTCCACTCCCTTCTCCTTCCTACCTGCTTAAATGCTGCCCTCCATGAGCCCTGAGCACCCACCTAAAACTGCGATCACCCCGCTTTCCCAATGCCTTCGCCCTGCTACACTGTGTGGGGTTTTGTTCCATTAGTATTATATCATCTAACTGACTCTGCGATTTCCTTATTTATTACCTTACCACTTACTGTATGAATCCCCACTGAAGAAAGGAGAGTCCAGGGCAGGGCTCTCTGTTATTCAATGGGGTACCCCAGCACCTAAGAACACTGCCAGGCGCCACCTCTCTGGGGGTGTTTCCAGGTGTTCCCTCCCACCTGTTTTTTGTAGCTGGTGGATTCCTACCTGGTTGAGGGGGCTGGAAATGCTTAGTCCTAAATCCCCTACTAGTCTAGGGCACTGGCTAACTGGGAGACCTGCCTGTGGAAGACCTGGGAAGAGCCTCCAGTGGATCCCACACCTGGCTCCAGGAAGGCTGGGGGAGCGCTGGCCTCCTGTGTGCTGCCAGGTGCAAAGCAGGGGAGAGCAAGCCCTGATTACGTGTGCACTATGTTTATCACTTATTCCGTGAGCTATCTTCAGCAAATTCTAAATTCCAAACTGATCTCCCCTGTCACCTGCAACAGCTGTCAGAGTCATTTTCTGTGGCTAGGTGGTGTTTTCTAAAAAATGTACATGAGGGGAGGTACACCAGCCGGGGAAGAAACATGAAGACCACATGAGACAGTCCAAAGCCTAACCGCACGTCTCGCTTTTCAGCCGATCAGGGCTGTGCAACGGCTCCGTCAGCATGAGACACTGGAGACCTTTGCATCCCTTCTCCTCTCCGCAGACCACCTTGTTCAGGGCTCACCACAGACATCTTCCTGCCCCCAAGCAAGGATGCTTCCTCACCTCCATAGGCTTCCTGGGCAGGCTGCCTCAGCTTCCCTCCGCCCCCAGCCCCTCACCTCATGAAGCCCAGGAACACCAGCAGGAACAGGCTGACAAGCCACCCAGCAGTGGCGAAGGCCTTGGGCATGGTGAGAGCGCCGGTGCCCACGATGAGGTTAAACATGTACACCAGTCCAACCTGGATTCAACAGAAGCGACAGTCAAGCCCCGACATTAATTCACCTCTTCCCACCTCGGCTCCCAAGCAGGACCCTGGGCAACAGCAAAACCGCGGCGGCCAGGAGGCCAGCCTTCCGACAGGGAGGCAGGGAAGGAGGGAGCATTCCATGCAGGTTCCCAGGGGGCCTGCTCTGCAACCAGATGTTGGGGGCAGACACTGACGCCTGGAACTGAAGTCCACATCCCATCCATCTTTTCAAATGTCTCCGAGGATCAGTTTATTCTCCATTTTTGCTGTTGTCATTCCCGCCTCTTGTCACTTCATATTATTCAAAGCTGTGTCATGGATGTTAGCCCTCTGCCCAACCAGACCGTGGGCTTCCTGAGGACACAGTGTCATAGTGGTCTTCCATCTTTCCTATCGCGGGCATGTGGCCAGTCCTCCTCTCCACCCATTCTTGCCACTGCCCTTTGAGATGCTGACATTCCTGCTGCTTCCTTCTCCATGTCTCCTCCCCAGACTAACCTCAGGGATTTAAAAAGTGGAGCTAGAGCCTGGCTGGCGGGGCTCAGCATCGACCTAGGATCCAGGAGGTCGCAGTTCAATTCCCAGCTGGGGCACATGCCTGGGTTGCGGGTTCGATCCCCAGTAGGAGGCGTGCAGGAGGCAGCCAATCAATGTCTCTCTCATCATCAATGTTTCTATCTCTCTCCCTCTCCTTTTCTCTCTCTGAAATTAAAAAAAAAAAAAAAGTTGAGCAAAATTCACATGCCATGAGTGTCACCCTTTTTTTTTTTAATCCTCACGCAGGGATATTTTTTTCCATTGCTTTCTCAGAGAGAATGGAAGGGAGAGAGAGGGAAAGAAAAATCGATGTGAGAGAGACACACCGAGTGGTCGCCTCCTGCTCGGGCCTAGACCAGGGCTGAGGCTGCAACAGAGGTACGTGCCCTTGGCTGGAATCGAACCAGGGAGCCTTCAGTCCACGGGCCGACGCTCCAATCAACTGAACCAAACCGGCCAGGGTGAAGTTCACCCTTTTAAAGTGGTTTTTAATATATTTATGAGGTTGTGCAACCAGCACCACTATCTAATTCCACCTCTCACCCCAAAAAGCAGTTCTGCACCCACCTGTAGCTGCTCCCCATTCCTCCTAGCCCCCGGCAACCACCCCTGGGGATGTAAAGTACAGCAGATGGAATACAGTCAGTAATATTGTATGGTGCCAGGTGGGCACTGGAATTATCAGGGGGGACACTTTAGAGTATATGATTGTCTAACCATGATGCTGTACACCTGAAACTAATACAAAATAATACTGAATGTAAACTCCAATTAAAAATAATTTTTTTAAATAACGAAAACTAAAAAAAATTAGAAAAACACAAATTGGAGCCTATTCTTCCAGCCTCGTCCAGATTTGTAAGGAAAAAAACGGAGACAGGGAGCACCCACTACCATTTTGGGGTCCCTGGCAGGTAGGAAGGAGGGGTAGGGCAGTGGTTTAGGGACAGGCTTCCGGGCAGGTGCTGACTGAACACCAGAGTTCTGGACAAACGGGAGGACACCCTCTAGAGAGGAAAGAGCTCTGCCCACTGTCCACTCACACTTGGTGCAAGGCACCAAGCCCTCTGAGCCTCCTGCCCAGCCCCTCGATTCCCACCCAGCATCCGGGGCCCATTCAAATGCTGCCTTCACCACAGAGCCCTTCCCAGTCTCCCACATTTGTCTCACTCCCCAGTTCTGAGCCCTGGAGCAAGGACGCTTATGCCCTAGCTTGGGTTCCCATGTTGGTGTATTTGTCTGTTCCCCATCACCAAGTGTGAGGCTCACTGTGACCCATGTCTCATTTCTCCCTGTGCTCCTCGGGCCGGGCACACAGACCCAAGACAGAAATCTGTGGCGGGGCTGCCTGGACCTCGCTCCAGTTCCCAGACCCACGTCTGGCAGTCTTTACGGGTTTTAAACATCATTATCTCAATCTGATCTTACAGACAGATCCCAGAAGGATTAAAACAAGCCTGGCTCCTCTTCCTATAGCACCTGATTGGACCGCAACACTACTGTGACGTGACACCCCCGCCAGGAGTCCTGGTCCTGGGTAGTCTTGAAAGAATCAACATGAGGGTGACAGCTGGGGGAGAAACAGGACACACAGCTCACCCTGACTATCTCAACGGGAAGTTCCCAGAGCTGGCTTTTCACAAGTACCTCTGAGTATCTCTGACAAACTAATTTCTTCTTTTGTGGGCTGATTTCAGTCACTGTGAGGCTGGTATATCCGAGTGCCGGAATGAGTCCTGTACCCTCGTTCTGCTCATGAGCTCAATTCTGCTCATTCACTTGTTTATCCAGCAACTTCCAAGAGCCTTCCCTGGGTCTGGCTCGGGATGTGACACTGAGCAAGACAGACATGGCCCTGGACCTCATGCGGGGGGGAGAGGCAACAGGAAAACAATGATGACCGCTTCACACAAGGAAAGCAGCGGGGCGCTGTGACAGAGAATAACGGACACTCAGGAAGGACTTGTGGTGACATTTAAGCCGGGACCTGAAGGATGAGATGCAGCTGCCCAGGCAAAGAGCCAGGGAAGGAACCTCCAGGTAAAGGCCTGGGGTGGGAAGCGAGGTGCGGCGAGGAGCCGACGCGGGTGTGGCTGAAGCACAGCCAGCGGGCAGAGGAACTGCGTGGGGCCCTGGTGCGTGGGGCGCGGAGCTGAATGTTTCACAGGGTTCTGAGCAGGACACTAACAGACCAGCCCCTGTTGATGGCCTCACACTTGGTCTCCCTGAAGCTTTGTTCTCTGTGTATCGCTTTTATAAGAAGCAACCCTTGCCCTGGCAGGGGCGGCTCAGTTGGCTGGAGCGTCACCCCCTACGCCAAAAGGTGGGGGGCTCGGTTCCCGGTCAGGGCACATACTCAGGTTGTGACTTCCATCCTCAGTCGGGGAAGGTGTGGGAGGCAACCTATTGATGTGTCTCTCTCACAGTGATGTTTCTCCCCCCTGCCCAGCACTCTCTCTAAAAATCAATGGAAAAAATATCCTTGGGTGGGGGTTAAAAAAAAAAAGAACTTTCACCTTCCTGGCAAGAGTCAAATCCTCCTTACCCTCAGGAATGGTGACAGTAAGGACCAGTTGCTAGGAGCAGGCTATGAGGCAGGAAGCAAATCGGAGCTGAGCCACAGGTCAGGTGGAAGGCAGGTGTGGAGGGGGAGGAGGAAGGGGGACAGTTGTGTGGGGACAGCCTCCTGAGAAGGGTGGCCGAAAGCTGAGGAACAGAGCCCCACAGCCGCCTCGGTTCAGGCCAGCCCGAGCTTCCTCCCATCCCTGGCTTGCTCTGCGCTGCGCCGCAGGCGGCACAGGACCTGCTCCCCTCTGCTCCAGAGCTCGGGGCAGCGGTCCAGCTGCCTCGCCCCCTGCCCGGTGGCGTGCATGCAGCAGGGTCACGGGTGTCAACAGCTTCCCCAGTGACCGTTGTCAAAGGAAACAGAAGGCAGCAGAGATGCAGAAGCAACGAGTAGTCCTTGCGGTTGTGAGACAAGCGCCCTTTCCTTCGAAAGCAACAGCGACGGTGTTTGGCAAGACCGGCTGGCAGAAGGAAGCCCTGTGCAGGTTGCAATCCGTTTTATCCTGTTTTGATCACAGTCCATTCAGCCCTGAGCCATTCCCGGTGCCCGTAAGTGGGGAAACCAACATGCCTGTTTTGAGATCACACATGGGAGGGCACACGAGCCTGAATCATGTTCCCGTGTCCAGAACTATCCTTGAGAGGGCTGCCTGCCTGTTACATATTTTATGCAAAATAACGCAAGCTAAAACAAACATTCCAACACCCAGGAAGGGAAAAGCACTCCTAACAGGGCACACAGAGGTAGGGAGAGGTTCAATGCTGGGAATGACCAAGTATGGCACACCGGTGAGCTGTGTAAGTGCCCAATACCTCAGTCTCGGTCTCCCAAAGCAGCCCAAGTGGGTTCTGCCCACACTGTGCTGAACAGGGGAATTCAAGGCAGCATCCACTGTAAAGCCAGTTCCACGGCCTATCTGGGCTCAGAGGATCATGAACCTTACACCCTCCTGTCAGGTTTGTTATCCACTGAGCCTGATCTTGCTCTCACAGGGGACGAAGAACTACTCTCCCAGGATGGCGGGCTTAAGGAAAGTTCAGGAAGAAGAAATGTTCTCTCTTTGTACCCTGGCTACTAACTCCTGGTCAGTGGCCACCTCACCCTCAACACCACCCATCTTTCCCTACTTATACACACAGCTGTTTATGAGACATGCCCAGAGTAGGCCCTCAAAAAACCCCAAACACAGAGGAAAGAGAGCAGAAAATTTTTTAAAAAAAAGCAGAACCCACTGAGGCTTTTAGGGTTCGCTGCCCAATTTCCTGTGGGCACACGCTGACGTGTGAAATGATTACATGCTGAACAACTGGAGACACAAGAAAAGTGGGCATATCGAAATTTTCTCCTTCCCCAAACTCAGTCACAGAAATGACTCAATGCTAAGCTTTCAGATGTTCTGAGAAGCAGCAGGAACCCTGGTGACTTCTATGGACAGTGTGGACATTTCCCTGCTGATATCACGAGGAGGCTGTGTGCTGTTACACAATTCCCCAGGTGAGAGGGACGGAGTCAGTTCATTCCAAGGTTCAAGAAAGGCTCCCCCTGGTATGTCACTGAGGTGAAGGAGGCTCCTTCCTTTGGTGCCACACACAGATGGCACATGCCCG
Source organism: Miniopterus schreibersii (assembly GCF_964146895.1). Lineage (NCBI taxonomy): Eukaryota > Metazoa > Chordata > Mammalia > Chiroptera > Miniopteridae > Miniopterus > Miniopterus schreibersii. The sequence goes on from NC_138116.1 coordinate 4,023,470, forward strand.
GCAGGAAGACTCGGCTGTGAGGGCTTTTTCCAGCTGTCCTCAGAGGTGCTTTCTTATCCATCACATCACAGCTCTGGAGGCTGGGAAGCTAGCGAAACAGAGCAGGGACCCCAGGCTAGGAAGGTAGGTGCAAAGCAGGGCAGCTGTTTAAGACAGGTAAGTTCTAGAAAGACGACTCTTGCTACTTAAGACAGTGCTGCTTTCCCTGGGACACCTGGTAGCAATGCGAGTCAATCATTTGATGATTCCCATCCTCCAGCTACTTATCCGGGCAGGAGGACCCCATGATGTAAACATGACAATCTCATATTACACAAAGAAGACACACTGAGTTCGTGTGCATGTGTGTGGGGGAGGGCACAACAGCACCCCAAGACAGGGAGAAATCAATCCTTCTAGTTGTTCTAATTACAGACTCCACCAAACTGCAACTGGAAGTGTCTGCGTGCTCTCTCTGCCTCTTATGCGACCCAAGACTATAAAAGTTGTGCAACTTAAAATTCAGCTAAAAGCCCAAGTGGTTTCAAACTGCTGAGATGAGCAAAACCTGGAGTCAACAGCTGTCAGTCGCTGTCCATTTGGAGGGCAGGCAGCACAGTGAGCAGGCGGCAGCAGCCCGCAGGCAAACATCACAAAGAGTTGGCAAGTCAATTTTGTTTTCCTGACCACTGTCTGATCCACATCTAAACAGTGAACAAACCTGAGTCTCATAACACATTCTGAGCCAGGACAGCAGCGGCACAGCTGCTGATGAATCAAGGTCCCCCACCCCGGCTCTCCCCAGGGTCTGGGCCAGCGCAGCAGCAGTGTACAGTCCACAGGGAGCAGAGCGCTTCTCTAGAAGCCAGGAGCACGGGTGAGGGCAAAACAGGTTCTAAAAGTAAGACTCACGTAGGGAGAATAGAGCTCCCCGGTCTCTGTGATTTCACCAGCCATTTCCAAAGGTGGGGAAGGGGCCGCTGGCGGAGCTTTCTTCCTCGTGGGGGCGGCGGCTGCTGCGGCTCCCTAAGGCAAAAGAGCAGACTTCAGCTTTCTGATGGGCCTAGATGGAGGTGGCGGCAGGTCTGCAGATCCCCCTCCCCCTGGGCTTTTATCACAGACACTTACGGTCTCAACATATGTCACAAGCCAGCCGGGAGGACAGGGTCTCCCGGGATGACTCCCACCCGGCCGGTTTCTTTTTCCTCGCTGTGCAGGGCATGAGCGCATTCAATACGGCTCAGACCCCAGGTGATATAAGGGGCCTTCGAAGCCACTGTCTCACCCACCACAAGCCTTCCCTTTACGCTCCCCGGGGTGACAATCCCCATTTGATGCAGGAACAGCGAGCTCACTACCGCACAGGGCAGCGCAAGCAACTGTCCGCCTCCTCCGCCCAGTGCAAGGGGCGGGGGCTTTCCTAGGTCGCCCTCCAACCCAACTTCTTGTCCCAAAGCCTCTCCTTTTTAATGAGGCCCCCACTTCCTGGCCCCCTAACCCGCTTTCTGCTCTGCCTTAGGACTCCCCACCCTCAAGCTTCCCCTTCTTCTCAAGAGCCCCCGCCCCGAGCCTTTCCCCGATTTCTTCCTCCCTCCTGGAGGAGCCTGGAATCTGGCACCGCCGCAGCCCACCCCGGCGCACCCCACCCTCGCGCGCCCCCTCACCTGCGGCGTAGCGCGCTCGGGGACGCCGCGGCCGCCGCCTCCAGCCCCTCGGGTGCAGCCGGCGCCAGCAGTCCCGCACCGGCGGCCGCAGCACGCATGCGCCCGCGCCCGGAGCCCACCTAGCCGGTGCGCGCCTAGGGCGGAGTGCCGCGCGCTGATTGGGCGCCTCGTGGAGGCGGGACCGGGATTGGGCCCCCGCGGCTGCCGTCTGCGTGGCGGAAGTGGGCGGGGTGCGCGCTTCCGCGCATGCGGGGTGGGGAAGCCGGGCCGGCCGAGAGGGGGCTGAAGCCTTGGGCTAGGGGACGCTTTCGTAGGGAGCGAAGTGCGTGTGGACTTGGGCGTCCCGAGCCCCCGGTGTTTCGGGGGCGGGTAGAGGAGAGGAGCCTGTAGCTCCGCGCCGAGGGGAGGGGGCTGAGAACTGAAGCTCGCCTACCGTGAAGTGGCCCGGTTCACCCGGCTCGGGGAGTGGGCGGCAGGGAGGGCCAGAGCCCGGTAGGTTGGTTGGAAACAGGTTGAAGGGCCCGGCTGGAAATTGATCCTGGGGCGGAGTCTCAGGACTGGGCAAGTGATGGGAGCTTTGGGGGTCAGTCTTCGCGCTTAGGTTCGAGGCCTGGAAGTTCTGGGAGGTGGGGCGGGAGGAACAGGCAGAAATGGCAGCTCAGGCTTGGCCTTGTAAGGTGCGAGTCAAGGATTGTTTAACGATCTCTAACCAGCCCGGCTCCCTCTCTCGCTAGGGATGTGGAGCCCCTGTTCTCTGAAGTGTTTCCGAAGAGAGGCTCTTCTGACACCTCAGCCCCAGGACACATTTAGGGAGTTGAGAGCCTGGGCTCCCACCCTACGTGGGAGGAGACTCAGGGTCAGGAAGCCTGCCCTCCCCACCCGCGGGCAGCTACCATGAGGTTAAATCAGAACATCTTGCTGCTGGGGAAGAAGGTGGTGCTGGTACCCTACACCGCAGAGCATGTGCCCAGGTAACTGTTCCACCTGACATAGGTGCAAGGCAGCTCCCCAGGGAGCAGTGAGGAGGGCCAGCCTTCCTTAGCCCAAATTTCAGAGGCTCTTTCCTCTGAGGAGAAGCATTGATGTGAGAGGTAGTTACAGGAAAACGTGAACAGTGAAGCAGAGGACTCTGACTTCCCTGGAGGTCACCCATCCCCAGAGTTCCTTTTCACCCTCTCAGCTTCTTTTCGCCTTTCTGCAGGGAATTATTTTATGTAAACTAAATGTGTGTAAGAAAAAGAAAAAAAAGAAATTATCTTCTCACCTGATTGTAAATTGGTGACATTCCTTTGGTGCCAGTGAATATTCTCTTCTTGGAGACTATGTTAGCTTGTCAGAAAACTGAGCTGATGGGTTGGTCTGATGTCTCCTGTTTGAAAGGCTAGGGCTGGGATAGTTGGCAATGTCTGGTAGACTGGGATGGTGGTGGTGTAGGGATGTATTCTCCACTTGTAGTTTTCTTTTTTTTGGGGTTCCTTGTGCCCAGCCTTTGTGGAGATCTGTCCAGCCTTCTCTGCTGAGTTCAGCTTGCCATACACTTCCCCTCAGGAATTCGAGGAATGTTTCGCTTCAGACCACTCCCCCACACTGACCCCAGAGACCAGATGGGAAGCTGGTCAGATAGAGCCGACCCCTCCTGCTTGCTCTCTTGTAGGACCAGCCTGCCTCTAGGTCTCATGCCTGCGGCCCTCTGCCTTAGGAGCAATTATAACCCTTCCTTTGGGTCTTCTGTAAGCCCTAAGTTAGCCCTGTGGGGTTCTCCTTCCTGCCATCCTTTTCTTCCTCTCATAGTGTCAGACCCATGCTTCTGAATCAGTCCTGCCTGCTGAAGGCCACCCCTCTGCCCCTGCAGGTACCATGAGTGGATGAAATCAGAGGAGCTGCAGCGTTTGACAGCCTCCGAGCCACTGACCCTGGAGCAGGAGTATGAGATGCAGTGCAGCTGGCGGGAAGATAGGGACAGTGAGAAGCAGGGACCCTGGGCGGGGCTGGTAGTGGGCGGGCTGACTCCAGAGGCAGTCTCCAGGGCCCCTCCCATTCTCATTCCCAGCCCTGGCCCTTCTGGGGCATAGAAACCTTGTGAAAAGCACTTGGGGAAAAGCCTGGAAGGTGCCTGAAGCCCTCATGCTCTGATGCCCACTGAAGCTGGTCCCTGTGGCTGATGCTTCTGTCCTCCCCACTCACTGTGCCAGGCTTGGAGGGATTTAAAGGAAGTATTTTGGGCTGTGGTTATAATTGAGGCCCTGCCCCTCACATCCTTTGCTGCAAGCCCAGTGTGATCACTGCTCTTCTTTGGGTCCCCCGCTGTCTGAAAATACACTTGCTGTTTGGAGAAAGCCATCATTTTCTGCAAGAGGCAGATTTAGGGCTTTTTAATCAGCTCAAGGAAGCTCTGGCCCCCCTTTCTCCCACCAGACTTGGAGACAGTGGTATTTCTCTGGCTTGGTAGGGAGACCGTCCCCACTGCCCTTCTTTGGAGAGTCTCAGTGAGAACCCTGTCACCTCTCTCCTTAGAGTGTACCTTCATCGTGCTGGATGCAGAGAAATGGCAGGCCCAGCCAGGCTCTACCGAAGAGAGCTGCATGGCAGGAGATGTGAACCTCTTCCTCACAGATCTGGGGGACCCCTCCTTGGGGGAGATTGAGGTCATGATTGCAGGTTCGTTCCCTCCCTTCTGGGCCTCAGATCTGCTGAACTTAAGGCAGCCAAGGTTGCATAGGGACCTCAGCTCAATGGGAGTCCCTGGCATTGGCGAGCCCAGCACCTGGCTGGGCAGGACTGCCACTTGACACCCTGTGGTCCACTTTGTTCCTGTCTTATGCTTAGGTGTGAACTCAACCTTTGGATTTATGGTCTTCAGACTTCACTCTGCCCCATTTTGGGGGTGGCCTGGGGAACCTCCAAATATAGTTGGTCTTCCCTGGAGCATCATCTTCCCATGCTGTGGGAGGAGCCCCTCCAGTTCCTGTGTCCTTCTTGGTCCTTACTCTTCTCCTAAGAGGCTATGCAACTCCTCATAAGGCAGCACACTGAGGTTAAGGGGTCAGTTTAGGGGTTAGGTTGCTGGGTATCTCCAAGCTATGAGACCTTGGACAAGTCACTTACCTTCCGTGTGTCTCTTTCTCCTCATCTGCAGAATGGTAATATTTATGGACTTCATAGAAGTGTGAGGGTTAAATGAGATCATATCTGTTAAGTGCCTACTCTGGAGCCTGGCACATGGTGTCTGTGATTGTTGTTTTCTCCTAGAGCCCAGCTGCAGGGGCAGGGGCTTTGGCACTGAGGCTGTTCTCATGATGATGTCTTATGGTAAGGAAGTCGGAGCAGACAGTGTGGGGAGAAGTGCCCAGGCCCCAGGTGAGGGCTAGTGCATGTTGGGAGTGAGTCTTCTTCAAGTCTGAAGGCTCAGGGTCAGGGAGGGGGGCAGGTGACAGGTGGTGCGGAGGGTGCTGGAGGGACCTTCATCCTGCAGCTTGTCCCTCTCTCTGATCCCCTCTGGGAGGAGTGACCAAGCTAGGTCTGACCAAGTTTGAGGCCAAAATCGGGCAAGGAAATGAGCCGAGCATCCGGATGTTCCAGAAACTTCACTTTGAGCAGGTAAGGATAAGGCTGGCGGAAAGGTGAGCCTGGGTCTGGGCAGTGGGGCCTGCTGGTGTTAGAACTTGTGGCAGTAACTTAGCCAGCCCTGATCTCTCTGGCTGACCTAGGTGGCTGTGAGCAGCGTCTTCCAGGAGGTGACACTCAGACTGACAATGAGTGAGCTGGAGCGGCAGTGGCTTCTGGAGCAGACCAGTCACATGGAAGAGAAGCCCTATAGGGATGGATCGTAGGAGCCCCACTGACAGAGCCCTGCAACTGGAAGTGAATGGACCGGGCCTTTGTGGCAGTGCTCCCGACTCCTCTCCAGGCTGGGAATCTCCTTTCGGGGCCCTCAGACTCTGGGCAGGACTTGCCTTGGCCCCTCTCAAACTGGCAGTGTAGCTGAGCGACTCCAGGGCATCCCTCCTCCTGGCCAAACCTGGACTGACTCTCGGAACCTGGAGTGGACAGCATGAATCCACAGGGGGAGGCAGGGTGGATGTAGCGCTGGAGAGGAAGGGGGCCTGGCGGACAGGCTGGCCCTCCCTTTCTCTGAAAGGCCAGAGGTGCCACTCTGTGGCTGAGGCCCGGGCTGAGTAAAGCACACTGCACAGCCAGTTCTCCGTTTCCTCACTGGGCCGTGTGGAGGTGAGCTGCCAGGAGGCCACCTGCAGCGTCTAAACCGTCCAGCATGGGAGGGACGGGGGAGCTCAGTCCTCTGTCATCCTGTGGAAGCAGGTCTGGGAACGAGTGAGGTTGGCCCTGCTAGGACAGACAGGCAACTTGAAAGCGGGTGAAAATCCTTGCTCCTTTCTTGTTGGAGGCAGCTTTGAGTAAGTTAGTTCGGGATACAGCCTCTCGTGGCTGGAGAGCACCCCTCTGCTGAAAGCTCTGGGCCTCCTGAAGGCACCTGAGTCCTGCCCTCCACGCTTTACCCCTCCATCTCTGGGAGGAGCTGCCCCTGTCAAGGCCACAAGGGGGCGCTTGAGGCACAGGTTTGGGATGGCATGGCTGCCTGGCAGCCAGTGCTTAACAGAGCTGGGCCAGGTCTTCCCACCTCAGAGCAAGGGGGACACCCATTTACTTCTAACTGTCCTCATGCCTTGTCGGTCTGGAGTGGCTGACACGAAAGCCAGTCATGTTTCAAAACACAGTTGTGGAAGAGACTCTTGAGGGCACCTAGGGCATTTTCAAGGGTAAAAAACAGTCCCAAGCATGTTGAAGCGGCTTGCCTGAGCCTTAGCGCTTTTGATGGCAGAGCCAGCACCCAGTCCTCTTGATCCTGGAAAAACTAGAATCGAAAACATGCCTGAATCCAAGACAGAAACTTGGTTTGCTGTGACCACCTTTATACCGCACCCCTAGCCCTACATCACTGGTTCCCTCTGAGCCACTGTCCCACCTGTCTTCAGTTTAATCAGAGTCAAAGGTGGCTAGGGTTCCCCACCCAGTAGGTGACCTAGTGGGGCAGCCCTCAGGCCTGCTCACCTGTGGGGTTTCCATCTGGGGTCAAAGCACAGAGGCAAGAGTGGGGTGAGGACAGGCCAGGCCCAGCTGAGCAAGGCCTGGGGCCATTGGTGCTATAAGGGTTTTGGACATAAACCCAAACAAGAGGCCAAGATGGTCAGATAGTGACTGGCTCTTCTCTCCACAGGCCCCCTCCCTGGTTCATCATCTCCCTTCTTGTTCAGTCCCAGGAACCGGCTTCTGAGGCTTCCTGGTTGGGTGGAGAGTAGCCTGGGGCCAACCTCCTTTCCTTCCCTCTCAGCACCTGCCCTGGAACCTTCTGGCCCAGCAGCCTCAGCTCTCTCAGGCCACCTGGCAGACTTCCAGGATGTGGCTGCAAGTGCCAGAGGTAGAAAAGGACCTGGATCTCTTGGGAACAGGGCATTTTGCCCTTGGCAAGTCCCCTGCACCCACCTGCCACATAGCATGTCCTGGGGCCTGGGAGGGCTGGGTTTGTTTTCCCCTAGACCTGGACAACTGCCCTCCAATCAGGTCCATGGCCAGATAAGAGTGTATTTGGCGCCAGCTCAGGCCACGCCTAGGAATCCTGCACCCCACTGGCTGAGGGCGGAAGGATGAAAGCCAAGTCTTCACGTTCCCAATCAGGCTCCCGCAGTTTCACGCTTTCAAGCTCCTGGACTCTGAGCCCTCAGCAGGTGCCCTGGGCTCCTATTTCCCTGGATTAACGTCTGGAAAGGGCCCCAGTCCTATTGTGCCTGTGCAAGAGGACCACCAGGGGAAGCACCAGGAAGCTGGCTGGGTAGGGCCCCCAGGACAGTTAGAGACAGGCCTGGGGCCTTTGGTTAAAGTTACCCACCTCCCACTCCCAGGCTTGGGGCCCTAGGGAGCCCTGGGCCATCCTCTCCCTCCAGCTGTGCCCTACCCTCTCAGCCAGAGGCCACCCTGAGAACACAGGTTTGCCATTTCTCAAAGCCATGAGGACAGAGCTCTAAAAGAAGACACAGAGGCTGAGGCAGTTTGGAGAAACCAGTTGAATTTCTGATGGAGTTTCCTTACAACGGTGGTGCCTGGCCCAGGGCTGGCAGGGCCAACACTTCCCCCACCTGCCAGGGTTTCTGCGGTGGGAGTAGAAACAACAAAAATTTAAGGCTGAGGCAGCTGCTATGTCCTGGAGGCGGCAACCTGGAAAATCATGTTAATCAGGAGACAAAAATCCCTCTACTCTGCGATACTGCGCTCAAAAAAATCAACCGAACAAAGCTGCCCAACCCGCAGCTCTTGGGATGCTGTGGCTGCTGCAACCCCAGTCCTTGACCAACCCTAGGCCCAGTCATCACTTGGGGTGATGAGCTCTCGCCTGGTCCCCGGATCCTTGCTAGGTGCAGGTCCCAGTGATGTCCCAGGTGAGGGGCAAGGGGACACCAGGGAGGCTGTGCACTCAGGAAGAGGTGGACAGTCTGCTTTCTGATTGGGGTAGGACAGAAAAACATTCACTTTCCCTGAGATGAGGGAAGAACACGGTTCTCAAGAAGAATCAGATTTGCCAAGGGGAGATGCTGGTGCTGATTTGTTTGTCATTCAGGGGTCAGTGGGGAGGAGGGGGAGAGAGGGAGGTGGGGGAGAAGGCCTAGCCCCTCCAGCTTCCTCGATGGCTGGGGGAGGTGCTCAGAGGTTGCTGAAGAGTTCGTTTTTCTTGCTCCAGTCCATCTGCGGGGCCCGTTTGTTGCTGCGCTTCTGGTGGGCCCTCTCTTTGGCCACGGCCAGGGAGATGTTGAAGTCCGGAATGGGGTCGGAAGAGGAGGAGGAGGAGGGGGCTGCGGAGTCCTGTTTCTTGGGGCTGTCTTGGGAATTCAGCTGCGAAGAGGAGGGGAAGGTAAAGAGCGGGAGTCAGTGTCTGCGAGGCGAGAAGGCTCCCTTGGGGCAGAGCCCAGGGAAGCCAGGTCAGAACAGAACGTGGCTCAACATGTGTTCTGAATCAGGCTGGTGTGCCAGGCATGTGTGTGGCCTGGGAATGGGGTGCCAGTAACCCAGCGCCACCCCTGGCCCACCCACCGGCCTACCTCCTCGCTGGTATCGCTGGAGGTGGACCGCGCCAGGGCTGGCCTGGGGTTCTCGGAGGCCACCTTGACCAGGGCTTCACGACTGTTCTCCTGTTGGAGGGAGGACAGGGGTGGGTTGGTGGGGATGGGTCAGGGAAGTCGTGAGCAGGAAAGGGAGATTGCAGGGAAGACAGGTGCCTTGTCTGAGAACTCCCACTTGAGCCCTTGCCACCCACCGACAGAGCCTGCCTGGGGCCCTCAGGGGACTTGCATTGTTACATTCTTCCAAGGATCAGGGGAGCCTGGTCCCAGGCTGGGACGGACCATGAGGGATTAGCTGAACTGCCCACTCCCCCATCCTCCCAATGAGCCTTCAGGACTGACCTACCTTTTGGGCCAGTGACAAAGGAGAGGTCCCTGGGGCATGGGGATACTGGGGGCCTTGACCTGGCACAGGAGACCGCTGTGGTGCTCCCTGAATCTCCCATGGTCCACCTGACTATTTACTTGGACTTGACCCAGGAATCTTGAAACTGTGACCCCAAAGCAGCCAAGAAGGGCTTCAGAGGATTAAGGTGGATGTGGTTCTGCACCCACAGGTGGAGTGAGAGGTTCAGGTGGTCCAGGGCCACCCCCTGCTGTGTCCCCCCCAGCAGGAGGCCCAGGGGCAGGGGAGACTGAGCAGACCCTGCAGAGCTTCGCCCTGTGGTCAGTCTATCCCAGAGCCAAGGCCTTAGCCTGGCGCTCAGCCCCTGCCTGGGTTCCTCTGGCCTCGGCTGGCACCGTGCCCTGCCATCTCTTCCCCAGCCTCTACTGCCTTCCCTTCCCTCCTGCCTGGAAGGGAGGAGGGGTGGAGGGGCAGAGAGGCTTTGTCTTCCAACCCGGACTGGAAGTAGCTGGGCAGCGTGTGGCCAGACACTGCAGCTCTGTTCTTGGGGGGAGAATGGCCTCTTCTGTGCAGTGGCAGTTGGAGGCGGGGCTTGGCACCCAGGATGGCGGGTTGCAGAGGAGCATGCCAGGCCTCTTCCCCGGACAGCCTGGCTCCCAAGAGGGGGCCGAGGGGACACTGGCAGGTACAGAGCGTGGAATTCTGGAGGGAGTAGCTTGGAAACTGGAGTTTCAACCTGAGCCAGGTGGTCGTCCTCCCAACCATGCCACCTTCCACCCTTCCCTGCAGCCCCCAGGCTGGGAGCAGTTAGGGGTCTGCTTTTACCTTCTGGATCTCCCCATTGGTAAAGGGCTCAGGCAAGGGACCTGGTGGAAGAAAAAAGCAGAGGTGAGTCCAGGAGCTCTGGGGAACTGGGACGGGGAGAGCATGGAGGAGGGAAGAGGTGTGGGGCTGGGAAGCTGTCCTGTTCCCTGGGTCAGTATTTAAAAGTCCCTTGACTGCAACCCATTGTAAATGCGGCTGACATTCTGACGACCAGGCACACACAGACTGCGTGAGTATAAAGAGTTTCACAAAACAACCTGCCCTTACCACAACCCCCAGACCCAATCCTCCCTGCATCACAACGCTCTCTGGTATTTTCTACTCGCTTTCATTAAAAAGCATACGCTGGTTCCTGCCTGCTACATTCATCTTACGAGCCACTGATGGCCAATGAGCTGTGTGAGAAAAGCACTGTCCCAGGTGAGGCTGAAATTCCCCGCTGGCTGCCTCAGAACCACCAGGGAGGCTGTCAGGAATGCAGATTCCTGGGCCTGGGCACCAGGGCCTCTGATCCAATGGGGCTGAGGTGGCCCAGGAACCAGTATGTTCCAAGAGCTTCCTAGGTGATGGTGGTGCCACCAGAATGAGAACCACACCCAGGCTGTGGTTAGGACCTGCCTCGGCTGAAAGGGAAAATAATCCCAACTCCTCCTGGCCACTGTGGAGATGAGGACAGGAGGGCTCAGCCAGTGTCCCAGCCAATGGGAAACCTGCTGGTGGCGGCAGGGTCAGGGGTCACCCTCACTGGGCTCACTCAGGCCAGAGGCCCCACGTGACTGCAAGGGAGGCTGTCCCACCGCTGGGGACTGGTCAGCCTGGGTAGGTTTCTTCTGAACTTTGCTTTAACATCAACATACATCGTTCCCCCCACCCTGGACCAGGGGCCGGGCAGTCAGGTGTACCTGACTCTCACCTTTTCCTCCCTTTCAACACCCTCCGCCTTCCCACGGTGGCTCGGCAGGGGACTGCTAGGACATAGGGACACTCACTCTCCCACTGCCCCCAAGCCAGCTGAATGGGTAGAAGACACCATCCTGGAGAAACCAGGAGGGACAGTGGGGAGGAGACCTGTCCCTGGGCCTCTTCCAGTGCAGGTCCTCTGGGGAGGGGCTGCAGTCACCCTAGTTCTCAGGGCCCCTCCCACCCAGACAGGGACAGAGAGGGAGGAAGGTGAGGGCTGGTGGTGAGGGGAGGAGGCTGCTGGAGGAGGCAGGGGGAGGCATCTGAGGAGCCGAGTGGAATCCAGGCCTCTGCTGATTCTTCCTCATGTCATGTTCCCAAGAGCAAGGCTAGGGCTTCTCTGGGCCTCAGTTTCCCCCTCACTGAGGAAGGGGATTATCTGTGTTATCTGGTTTCCATGAACTTGGGAGACAAGGGTAAGGCGGCATCCCAGCTCCCATGCTGAGTTTACCAGGGACTTCCAACTAACCCATTCCCCCCCTTCCAGCAACGCCCAGCAAGCTAGATTGGGCTAGATAGGGATGGGGTCTCCCCATTAGGCCCCTCCAACTAGGAATCTAAGCCTATGTTAGGACCTTTTTGTGGACCCCCCCCCCAAAGCAGGACCAAAGAGGTTCCTTCTCTGCCCCTGATCCCCCCCCGCCAGCTCCCCCTGCCATCTGCCCAGGGAGAAAGCCCAGACCAGGGAGCAGAGTGATGCTTAACTCCTCCCTGCCCTGCTGTAGCAGCCCTGCCCCCTGTTTAGCTTGGGCTTGGGCAAGAGGAGGTACCAGGCTTGGCAGGGTGATGGTGGGGGATGGGGAGGACAGGGGCCCAGGGACCAAGGGGGGACCCACTGCTTTCTACAGCCAGCAAGCCTGGGTTTCCAAGACAACCTGAGAAGGGAAGGGGAGCACTGGGCCCCTGTCATTGGACTCTGATCTGACCAAGCAAAGGCTGGAGGCCTCCCAGAGTTAACCCTTTCCTTGCATCAGCCCTGCCCTGAGAATGTGCTGGGGTGGCAGAGCTAGGCCTCCCTCTGGTGCTACAGCTTTGGCCCAGGAATCAGCAGCTCTGCCCCATCTCACCATCCCTTGGGCCAGCTTACCTCTTACATATGCCATCCTCAGAAACCTAACGCTGATCCCTGCTTCCTGTCCTGACACTAGCTAGGGCTTACTCTCTCCCAACCCACCCCCCTGGCCTCCCTTGAAGGAGATGGAGGGAGCATCGAAGCAGGAAGCTGTCCCCCTCACCTGGGACACAGTCCAGGTCTAGAACTCTGGCCAACATCCCCGGACTTGGGGGCCTCCAGCCACCCCACCCAGCTCACCGTTCAGGTGCTCGTGCGATGGGATCACTTTGCATTTCTTGAAGAATTCATCAGTCTCCTTGTCCACCACCAGCAGCTTGGTCTCGTCGCCACCAGCCTTGATGGCAGATACCACATCCCCATGCTGTTTGCCCTCCATGCAGACCCCGTTCACCTGTGGGTGGGGGTGTGGTTACCAGCACAGGTCTCGGTTCTGGGGGGCAGGGCGAGGAGGTACCAGTGGTCCTCTTTGTCCTTGGCCATTCAGCAATCTAGGGACACTGACTCCACCTTGTCTGTAGAGTTCTGAATGAGCCAAGTGGTCCTCCGTCTTCCCACTTTATAGTCAGACAAGAGGCAGGACACATGGGAAAAACCAAAGAAAATATCCAGACCAGACTATGCAAACACAGCTGGGACAGACGGGACGGGAAAGGTCTGGAGACCTGGTAAAGATCTGGAGGCCCAGCTTCTCTACGGACTTGTTGTCCGACTTCCCTCTCTGGGCCTTGGCTTGCTCACATGTAAAATGAGAAGTCTTGCCCGGCCGGGCGTGGCTCAGCAGTTGAGCATCGACCTAGGATCCAGGAGATCCCGGTTCAAATCCCGGTCAGGGCACATGCCGGGTTGCGGGCTCGATCCCCAGTCGGGGATGTGCAGGAGGCAGCTGAGCAATGACCTCTCTCATCATTGATGTTTCTCTCTCTCTCTTTCCCTTCCTTTCTCTGAAATCAATAAAGATATATTAAAAAAAAAAAGAGAGAGAAGTCTTGAGAGAGCTGATCTTCCAGCTCAAAGGTTCTAAGACTGAAATTCTGGGACTGCCCAAGGCATTTGGTTTCCGTTTCCCCTCCGCCTAATAGCCTCAGTGGGGAGAAGGGTTTCATCCCTCTGCTCCACCCCTGTGCCTGACATGGAGGACGCAGGTGGCAGGAGCCTCTAGGGATGGCCTGGATGTCTACCCAGATCGAGGGTGAATCATGAACTACCAAGTGTGTCTGCTCAGTGAGGAAGAGCCCAGGGGAGGTGGGAGTGGAGAGGGAGTCAGTTCCTTTGCCTACCCACCTGCCCACCCACCATCCCTCCCTCCCTCCAGCCCCAGCTGTGTGCATGTGGGGAGGTGTCAGGAAGGAGGGACCTGGGGAGAAGGTGAGAGGCATTACCTCCACGATACGGTCCTGGGCCTGGAGCCCCGAGGCCTCGGCAGGCGAGTCTGGGTCCACTGACCGGATGAACTGGCCTGGCTTGGACTTGTCGCTATGCAGGTTGAAGCCATAGCCGTTGGGACCCCTCTTCATGGCACAGAGCCGAGGCCGAAGCTCACGCTGTGGGGACAATGCAGGGTCCATGTCATTCCACAGTGTCCTTGGTCCCACTCTCCCTGCCCTGTGCCTGACTCCAGCTCCCATAAGATCCGGTAACAGGCAAATCTGCTGAGATCCTACCCAGCAACCAAGAGAATGCTGGCTGGGGAGGCAGAGGACCTGCATGGAGATCCTGCCTTGCAGGGACCTGCCTGGGTTACCCTGGGCAACAAGGCCGCTCTCCAAGCCTCAGTTTCCTCTTCTGGCAAATGAGAAGTGGGGACAGTTAGCTCAAGTCCCTCCCCTGTGACATTCTAAGGTTGTGTTATTTTGATTGAGCCATTGGTAAGAAAGACAAGGTAGCAGTCTGGCCCTCCTGGGGGGTGACAGGTGGCACACCTGCCAGCCTGGCTGGGTGCCTGAGACATGGGATGGGGAACCCTAGCCTCTGTACAGAAAACTGTTTCAGTGGAGTATCTGAGTGCTCATGAGAAATCTGCCCGAGCCCTTTCCATAGGCCACCCTGTCCAGGCCATGGCCATAGCCACCCTGGGCTCCCTTCAGCACACCCTGCTTTCAGGGCCCCTTCCCTGTTCAGGCTCCTGTCTGCAGCAGAGAGGGGCCAGTGTTTACTGAAAGCTGGTCACCTGTTTACAGTAAAGCCTTTCCTCACCCAGGCTCCCATCTCTCCCCGACCAAGTCAAGTGGCCTATCCAAAGGGAGCCGGGGGGCCAATGACCACAGACCAGGGAGAGGCACAGCTGGGGTCCTGGACAGGACAAGAACCCCACTGGCAGAACCAAGACTGGTCTAGCCAAGAATAACAGAACCTCAGAGATCCTGCTGGTCCCAAGGTGCACTCAGACACTCAGCTGGAACAATCTCACCACCCTGGGTCCACCTTAAGCAGCTGAGCTTAGCGGCTGCAGCCCTGGGACACAAGTGCACGACGGAGGGAATCCGGGTGTCAGTGGGCAGGAAACCAAAGCCAGAGCACCCGACTGACTTGGGGTCCTTCTCCCCCTCCTCCCAAGCCTGGGGAAGGACCACAGCAGCCAGCCGATGAGCTCTGGGTCACCCCTGGACACCAGGCCATGAGCAAGGGCTAGAGTCAAGGTCCTGGCCCAGATTCCAGCTTCCTCACTGTGTAACCTGGGCAGTAATTTCCTTTTCAGAGCCTCAGGTTCCTCCCTGAGACCACTCTTAAGCGCCACCTGTCTCCCAGGGTTGCTGTGAGGCAGCGAGGTAATTAACATACAAGGGGACACTTGACAAGTGTGAAATCCCTGTGCACTCGCAGACTTTCCCACTGTTGTGAATGGTAGCAAATAGTCAAATGAAAGTGAGATTCTGGGGCTTTGGGTGGGGTGCCAGGTTACACTGAAACCCCAGTCCCCAGCTGGGAGTGGAGGAGGCAAGGAGGGTTTACAGCCACCTGTCCTGTCCCAACCTGCCAGCCCCAGGAGGCAGGCTGAGTCCCCACCTCCACTCTCACGGGGGTGGGGGTGGGGGTGGTGAACGTGGCAGGAGAGGGTGACTGCCTTCCTTTCAATGCTGGGGTGGATCTTTCCGTGCTTCAGGATGTTGACGGGGAGTGTGGAGCGGCCAAGACAGGAAGGACGATTGACAGGTGGGCCTGCGGGTACCCTAATCTGGGCCAGACGCCCCGGGGCCCCCCTTCTCCCAAGTTCTCCTCCTCCGGTTCCTCCCAGCAGGGCCCACACCAGCTCGCCCAGCTGATGCCTGCGTATCCGGCCAGCACAACCCTCTGGGATCTTGTTCCGGGTGTAAGACAGGCTCTTCTCCCCTCAAGCTAATCCCTCCGCAAAGCTGCCAGCCGGTCCTCCCCCGGGCCAGGTGAGCAGAACAGGTCTGACCAGCTGCCACCACCTGGGCAGGCTCAGCTTTCTGCCCCAGCCAGGCTCAGCTCCACAGTGGCCCAGAGAACGTGGGGAAGGAGGGGGCAGCTCCGATGTCTCCGCCTCCCCTCACTCCAAACAGCCTTCCATAGCAACCTGGATGGGGCTGGTGACCCCCATCTTCAAGATGGGGAAACTGAGGCTCGAGATGTCGTGACCACAGCCTGCCTGATATCATGCCCACTGCCTGCCTGATGTCACTCGGCTTTACAGCAGAGCCAGAATGCCAACCCTGTCTGACTTGGAACCTGTGTTCCTTCCACCATCGGTGGGCTGGCACTTAAAGAACAAATCCACACTGGGAGGAGGCCCCCTTGGAGCTGAGGCCTCAGCAGGCGTCACAAACACTGAACTAGCTCTCCCTAAGGTGCCTGCAGCCTCTGCTGGGAGGGGCTTGGGTACTGATGAAACCACAGCCTTCCTTCCGGATGCTCAAAAGATCTCTTGCAGCCAGAGCTAAGCCTGAGCTTGGGACAGGCAACGATAGGGACAGTGAGCAGGCCTGTTCTGGGCTGTGGCTGGACCTGGGCAGGGGAGCAGCTTGGGTGCTCTCTGGCTGGCAAAGCCGCACTACCAGCCCCAAGTGTCTGTGCTGCGGGCTCTCCTACTGAACCTCAGTTTCACCCCAGCACCCCTTGCCTGGTGACCTGTCCTTAAAGCTAGAGGGCCAGCACCAAACCACGAGATGGAAGAAATAGAGGATCTAGGGGCTCAGGGCCCTGCTGCTTCCTTCCCCTGCGCTGGGACGTGCTCATTGCCCTCTGGGGGTGGCTAGTCGGGGGTACAGGAACCCCAGGTAGTTTTCTGAAGTATTCAGACACCTAAAGAGCCCCATTTTGCATCCTCCTTCGCAAGCCCCCACAGGCTCCTTCCCTTTGGCGGGAAGGGGTGAGGGCCTCGCATTCTTCCAGGGAGACCAGCCCTGTTTCTCTCCGCCCCTCCCCCAGCTGTCTCCGGGAGGTGTCACCGCCAGCTGCTGAGTCAGCCCAGCCCGTTCTGGGTGGAGGCTGGTGCTGACAGCAGGAGTCCCTGGGGGCCGCTTCCCTGGGGTCTGTGGGGCCGGCCCAGCACTGAGAAAAGAAGACAGGGAGGGGTCAGGTACCAGAAGCTGGGACACCACTGCTCCTGGGCCTGCATCCAGAACTGGGGCAGAGCCTGGGGAAGTGGGTAAATGGCAAGTTCAGGCCATCATGGGCCTGCTGGTGGCCCAAGGAGGTCAGGAGGAGCCTCGTGCCAGCGTTTGAGGGGTTTAGAGCTGGGGTAAGGGGTCGCTACAAGGGGAGCATGGCCCCAGGGTGCTCAGAGCCTCAGGCAGGACTCCCAGTGGGGAGGAAGCGCAGAGTAAAGTCGGGGTCTGCTCAGCGAGGAGCCTGGTGGGGAATGGGAAGCAAGAGGCGGAGCGAGAGGCAGTGCTGGCCCACGGGCAAAGCAAATGGCAACGCAATCGGGCTGGAGTGGCGGGGGCTGGATGAGTCTGAGTTGCTCACTTCCAGAAAACACCAGACCCACTTTCTGGAAAAGACCCTGCCAGGAGAGCTGCCTCCAGGCTCCTGGGGCCTTCTCCCCACTCTCAGGTTCTCTGGCTGTTCCAAATCCTATTCCAGGCCTGCCGAGGCTGCCCTCCTCCAGCCCCTCCTCTCCCCCAGGGAGCCCAGCCCCACCCCAAGTGGCCGCCCAGTCACCTCCACCCACGCAGCCCAGGGAGCGGACAGCGGGCACGGAATTCAATAGGCACCACCAGCAGCCACCTGGAAAGCTGGGGAAAGTCGATACCCTAATCCCAGTGACTGTCTCTGGGGATCAGGCCCAGGGCCGCTCCCTGCTCCTGCTCCGGGAGGATGGCTGGGGGGCCAACGCCCCACTGGGCCTGGCCCCTCCCTGGCCGGTGCCATGGTGAGGAGCCTTATAGAAAAGGGCCAGGCTGCTTCCAGCAAGGGGCGGGCAGGAGGAGCAGGGAGACTACCAGGTGGCTGAGACAATGGCAGTGACCCTCACCTCCCCAGACTGCCCAGCCCCAGCCCAGCCCCAGCCCAGGGCTCTTGTTTATACACCCTGCAGCCTCACACAAAGGAATTAGCCCCAACCACAGGGTGGGTGAGGAGATGGGGTGGGGGAAGGGGGGGCCTGGCTATTCTTGTGTGTGTGGGGGGGGGGGTAGAAGGTGTGCTGGGGCTAAGGAACCAGGCTGCCCTGGGAGGAAGCTCAGTCCATTCCAGGGCACTCTGGAGACATAAGCTTGTGTCTGGTGCCAGCTCTTCAAGGAAGCCAGGATGGAGAGAGTTGGCCCTGCCTGGGGTGACGTGTGACTGGGGAAATGGGGCCATTGTCCTTAAGGCAGGCTGGGAAGTGACCAGGAGCTCAGGCCACTGGCGAGTGTCCACAGCTCTAGACTGAAGGGACCCTCTCCTCACCTGAGGGGAGGTATGGAAGGCTTGGCTGCCACTGACCTGCCCTCCCGCCCCGATGTAGCTCCATTTCACCCACAGGACTGCCCCGCCTGTGCAGGCTAAGGAATGTCAGACACCTCCATTTGTAAAAAGGGAGCTGATCCTCACCCTTGATCCTGAATGTCCTGTTTCTCAGTGGAGAGACACTCTCCGGAGCCCAGTAGGGTGGGATCCAGGAGGCAGACTTGAGCTGAAGTGGGGGCTACTTCTCCAATACCCCCAAGTAGGGGCCCTGAGCCAGATCCCCCTTCCAGCTCTTTTCTCCTAGTGCTATCCAGAGACCCACCTGAGGGAGTTTGGCTCAGGTCTCCCCAGGGCTGGGCAAGGCTGGGATGGAGCAGACTGGTACGTGGGCTGCTGCCTACCTGGAGACATTCCAGGCTGGCCACCCCATGCCTGCCTGCCCAGCAGGCGCTCCACCATCAGCCCTCCTGATCCCTCACCCTCCTCCCAGAAGTCACTGGATTTAACTCCTATGGGCTGTCCCAAGAAGCTACTTGTAAGAACCTTCAGGGAGCTTGTGAAATTGGAGCTCTACTGAAATAACAAATAGCAGGTACTGTTTACTGAGCACTTACTATGTGCCAAACACCACACTAGGGCTTTATGTGCATTTTCTCATTAAATTCCAATTATAACCCTGCAAGGAAGGTGTTATTGCCCTCATTTCACAGATGAAGACGCTCAGGTTCAAAAAGAGAACATGTAAATTGCTTCAGTACACATAGCTATAGGAGGAGGCAGGCTCTGAACTCAGATCTAGACCAATGCTATCCAATAGATACATAATGCCAGTCATGTAGGTGTCGAAGGAAAAAACCCACAGGCCCAATATGGCATCACTCATGCTAATAACTCATGATACCACACCTAGACTTAATACCTGATCTAATTGCAGTTTCAACCTCTCCAAGAAATATAATCTTAATCCATCAGTCTGGAATTTTCCAGGCAAGCCCCAGTACAGTAATCTGTCACATGGGCCCTCTCCCCACTGAAGAAGCAGCAATCTGCAGGATAAAAACCCTTCCCCCCAAAAAGACGGCAGGCCTCAAAATAATCCTTTCTTTTCTTTTGTCAATAGTTCCTTTGCCCCATCCTTCCTCTTATAAAGTCCTTCCATTTTGTTCAGTCCCTCTCGGTGAGCCTTCTAGTTTCTGGATGAACTGCTGTTTTCGTGAGCTGCTTTTTAAAAATTTATTGGGGTGACATTGGTTAATAAAATTATGTAAGTTTCAGGTGTATAATTCTATAATACATCATCTGTATATTGTATTGTGTGTTCACCACCCCATGAATCACTTAATAAAGCCAATTTGACCTTCAAATTTACTTAGTTGAAGTTTATATTTTAACATAGGTAATTAAAAATTTTCTATTAGCCACATTAAAAAGTAAATAGAAACAAGAGAAATCAACTGAAGTATGTTTTAACACAATACATCCAAAACATTATCATTTCACCATTTAATCCATTTAAAAGGTTATTAATGGGCTATTTTACATCATTTTATTTGTACTAAGTCTTCAAAATCTGGTTGGCATTTTACACTTACAGCACATTTCAAGTACTAAGAGTCACATGTAGCCAGTGGCTGTGGCAATGGCCTGCTTGGATCCTGGAGGTCTCACTCTCAATCACTTGGCTGTCAGTCCCAAACACTCTTCTATATCCCCACCTATGACCTTACAGCAGGGCACAAGGAGAGATAGGAGCTCAGTCACACAGGAGAGAGCAGCACTTGGGACCTGGAACTCAGGGAATCTGTATTACTTGCCCTTTGCTAGGGCAGGAATCTATACATTGCCTAGGAGTCTTGGGACATGGTTGGTTGTCCTATCCCTAAGGATGGGGAAAGGAAGGCCAAGGCCAACAGTCTAGCTTAGCCTCCTGGGAAGCCCTTTGTACTTCAGGATAGGTCAGAGATAGCAAGGGTGGATTCTTAGGACCTGAGGGTGAAGGTAGAGACTTAGTCACCACACTCCCTGCCCAGCCCATCACAGGAGAAGGGCAGGATGGGGCCAGAAGCCTGTCCCTTCTAGGTGGAGATGTTCTATTAGGTGCTTGAAGGACACTGTTGGGGACAGGAGCTCCTGGGAGTCCTGGCACAAAGGGCTCAATTACCTGGACCCTTATAGGGAGATGGTTCAAGTAGCCTGAATTTATACCACTGTGATGGGCACAGACACCCAGCTGGAGAGTCAGGCCCCCAAAGCACAACTCAAATGTGTGGCCCAATGGATATGCAGGCAGACACTGGAGTCCGAGCAAGCTGGGTTCCAAGACACACCCCTGAAAGTAAGAACCAGTGCTATACTAGGGGAGAAAGAGCCCCCAAAACATGGCTTAGGAGGAGGAACCAACGCACGAAAGATCACGTACCCTGTCCATTTCAAATCCAAACATCCTGCAGCTCAAACCCTGGCTGTCCTCCCAGAAATGGGGAAAAGGGTGCTAGGCTGCCAGATAACTGTGTCCACCCACCCACCTTGTTACTCGGGGTGCCTGCACCACCTTTGCCTCTGGAATCAGGGTTAGGTCCAGTGGGAACCCACCCCAAGCTGGCACTTATACCCCCACACCCCACCCTTGAATTCTCACAGCAACCCTGGGTGCTGGGGTCCCATTTCAGAGAGGTAGAAGCTGAGGCTTGCAGGGAACTATGGACAATTAGGGGCCCAGAGCCAGTGGCTCACAGAGCTGACCCCAAAACACAGACTTTTGGCTTTCTAATTTTCAAATGGAAGCTGCTAGTAGGCAAGAAAAAGGAGTGGGTAGGTTCTTTCTGGAATTCTGATCTCTGGGTGTATTTGAGGCGTCAACAGGCCCAGGTGTGCTCGACTGAGATGACTTAGGACAAAGGTCCCTGGTGGCTGTTATGCATCCATTCACTAATTCAAAAAATTTGATTGAGCCCCTCCCTACTGTGCCAGGCACAGTGCCGGGGATATAAACACACATAAGCCAAGGTGTTGCCCTGGGGACTCACCAAGCAGTGATAGATCATAAACAGGAGTCCAATCCTGTGGTTTAGAGCAATAAAAGATGTAAGCAATAAAAGATGTAAGCACAGGAGGAGGTGAGGACAGGATCCTTGGGAAGCAAGTGGCTCTGGAGAGTGCGCCCCACAGAGAAGGAGGCTGAAGGGGACCAGGTGTGAAGGTTCAAAGGCCAAGGAGCACTGTGTGCTAGAGGGGAATTTGGACCCTTGGTGTGGTGGACATGAGGGGAGGTGGGGAGCGAAGGCTGCCAGATTATGAAGGGCTGTGGGATATGATTATTCAATCAGAGTGACACCCCCGGCTGGGCACATACTGAGTGCCAGGTGTGGCCACAGCTGCACTTGCCTAAGGAGGGAGACACCTCCAGGGCTAGCTGCCCTATGGATGGGACAACAATCGCTGTGAAATATTTATTAATTCAAATGCCAACAACCAACGTTTACTGAGTACTTGGTGCCAGGCGCTGAGTTTAACAGACATCCTTGAATAACCCCGACAACCCTTCGAGGTAGCTGCTATCGCCCCCAACTTACATAAGAGGAAACAGGCTTAGAGAGGCTGAGAGGTGGCCCAGCTAGTGCAGCTGAGCTGGCTTAGGCCTGCCCGGCCACCACTGTGAGTCCATGTGCCAGGCGCCAGGGTCAAGGGTTTAGGTCCCATCCTGTGACTGCAAGGTTGTGAGCAGGGGTGCTGCCGCCCCTCTCTCCAATGGGTGGAGGTGGGGAAAGCCACCGACAAAGGTGGCAGAGCTGCAAGTTCCCCTCCACCTCCTTCTACACCAGACTACAGGAGCCCCTCACCCCTGCCTGTATCAATCCTGACGCAGGCTGCTCTTCCCAGATGTCACCTGCCGCCCACTCCCTGCATGGCACTTTTCCAAGTAACACCTCTTTCACTTATGAGAACTAACAGAAATACCCTAACGAATGACCCCACTGAGAGGCCTCTCAGGAAAATAATTTATGTTTATTGACATTTTTTTGCAATGACAGGGTGTGTCACCTTCAAGTCCACCATACCAGATTTCAAGGGAATTTCCTACCAGAAGGATTTAACAGTGCTGACCACCTGCGCATAAGGCTAAAGGCAGTGGCTACACAGAGCTCAGATTCAAATGCCTGGGCACAAAGGAGCTCAATTCAGCATCCCATAGGGGCTCAAATAGTTTCCATTATTTGTAAAATTCCAGAGGACAGGTATCACTGTAATCCAAGGCCCCCCATTTTACAGATGGGAGAACCAAGGCTCAGAGAAGTTCTGGTTTACTTTTTGACCTGAAACCCCAAGAGGCCTGGTGACAGTGTCCCTAGGACTAGGGGGCTGGGTTCTCCTCCCTTCTCCTGGCCTAGTGCAGTACACACAAATGCAGGTGTCCCACCACCACCTGGGGCAATCTGATTCTGTGCTCGCCAGAGAGCAGGAAGCCACGGGCTGCTGCCTTTCAGATGGCACCGGGGAGGAGGGGAGGCATGTGCTAGGTCCTCCCCCTCCCCCGGGCCCTCCCACACCCAACAGCAAAACCAAAAGGGTAATGGGAGGAGCTTGACCTGATGGAACTTTGTGTGTGGGGGCTGAGGGGGTGGCGGGTTACTTGTGCCAGTGCCAAAGTCCAAAAAAAAAGGAATGGCAAATCAATGCACAGTGCAAAGTTCAAATTGGATGTCTGCCTGGGACCAGAGGTTATGGGTTCCAACTCCCTGGTTCTCACCCCTGCCCCACCCTTGCCAATGCTGGCAAGAAGTGGGGGCCTGGTGGCCCTGGCATTCCTGGCAACCAACTCCAACTCCGCCGGACAAGGCTCCTAGTGACCTCACTTCCTCTACTTCCACTGAATCAGTTGGTCCTCTCCGGGTCCACCTTCTACCTTTAGGCTGAACTGTGCCCTTTCTCTGTCCAGAGGAGGCTCCTGCTGGCACCGGACACCTGTGCCACATGCTGCCACCAGGTGGAGAGTTAGTGCAAGCCATATGGGCCCGAGGAAGCCCACGCCCTGCCCCCCATACTCTGCACCCTGAGGCCTCCCCTTTTACTCTCTGGGGACGGAGGGCTCAGCACAGTCTACCGCCAAACCGTCCTGGCAGCACCCGATCCTGCCTGATCTCGGAAGCTAAGCAGGGTCGGGCCTGGTTAATACTTGGATGGGAGAAGGCTCAGCACAACTCCAGCTCTGCCACTGCTCATCCTGCAGCTGACCCACGCTGGGATCGTTTTGGGAAACATTAAACATGGGTAAAAAGGCAACCAGCCTTCTTGCTGTCCAGGAGCTGGAGGGAGGCAGACGTTGCCTGGGCAAGACCACCTACCCGAAGCCGCTCTGCTGGCCCCTGCCCGGCCACTCCCTTCCCTCTCTCCCCCCCCCAGCCTTATTTCTCCCTCTAGATCCTCCCTCCGGCGCCCAGATACCAGCTCGCGCTTACTCCTCACATTCCTGAGACTCATAAATCCTGGGAGGCAGAGCCGCCGCCGCCGGCCCGCAGAGACCTCTGCACCTCCTCCCCGCGCTCCGCCCCCACATCGCCCTCGGACGGCGGGGCTTCCTCTCTTCCTTAGAAGTCACGGCGGACTCCACGAGGATGAAGTCCAGCCGGCCGAAGTTAATGATACACACACCGGCGGGCCGGAGGGGGTGCGAGGACCGCCCCGCCGCGACCCCTCCCCGCCCAGCGCCGGGGCTCCGCACGCAAACGGGGGGTTATGCCTCCGGTTCTTTGAAGTCGGGGCCGCGTTCGCTTCATCCCGGCTTCAGTTACCGCCCACGGGGGCCGTGGAGGAAGCGGGCCCCTCTGGGGAGGCTGGGAGTCGGCGGCCGGGATTAGAGGTTTCCCCAAAACACGGGAGCGGACCCCACCAACAGAACCGAGGAAGAGCGGACTGGGCTCCCTTGAGCCGCCCTCCCTCACTCCCACTTCCAATGGCCAAGGGACAAGTGGCAAAAAAGCTCGGAGTCCCAGCCCAGTGTGGAGAAGGGGCGGGGGTCGTGGGAAGCAGCCCCCAGCCCGCAACCGCCAGCGCGCCCGGGCGGCGGGCGGAAGCAGTTCCCCCCCAGAGGATCGAGTTGCAGAGACGGGGCGGGCGCGGGGCCGGCCGCTGGGTCTCTCCCCATCTCCCCTCACCCTCGTTCCGGACGCGCCGCGCGGCCCGGCCCCCACTTACCCGCTCGGGGTGGCTCTTCTCGGACTCGCGGGGCTCCGGCGCGGCGGCCTGCGGCTCCCTGTCGCCGCCAGCCCCCTCGGCCTCGGCGGCGGCCGGCGGCTCGGCCTGCCCCGGCCCTTCCTGGGCGCGGAGCAGCTCCTCCCGGATCGGGACGCCCAGCTTCTGCAGCCGCTCGTCCGTTTCGGGGTCGACCACCAGCAGACGCACGGCGTTGAGCGCGGCGCGGATGCGGCTCACGACCTGCTGGTGGGTCTCCTTCTCCACGTTCTCGCCGTTCACCTCCACCAGCCGGTCCCCGGCCAGCAGCCCCGCCCTCTCGGCCGGCGAGCCGGGCTCCACCAGCCGGATGAACTGGCCCACCTTGCCCTTCTCCCCGTGCAGGTGGAAGCCGTAGCCGTTCGGACCCTTCTCCAGGCAGCAGAGCCGGGGCAGGGGCGCCCCGGCCGCCGCGTCGGCGTTCATCTCGCCTTGCGACGGCTCAGCGGCGCGACGCGGGGTCCTGTCGGGAGCCGGCGACGGGACGACCCAGCCCTTTCCCTGCAGCCCGGGAAGCTGGAGGGAGCGCCGCAAGAAACCTCCGCGCGGGCGGAACGAGCAGGTGGTCCGCGAAAGGCAGCCGCGTACGGCGAGGAGCTCAAGTACGAGCGCACGGACCAATCCCCGCCCCGCGCGGCGTCTGAGCCTTCCAGAACCCGCCCCGCCCCTTTTCCCTCAGGGGGCGGGGCCGCGCCGAGGGTGTGGAGCACTCCGGACCAATCAGAGGCCACAGGCAGGGGGCGCTCTGGCCGGGTGAACGACGCTGGCCAATGAGAGCGCGCAGGGGCGGGACCGTGCGCTCCGCGCGGCGCGGGGCGGCGGGAGAAGAAAGAGGGCTCAGGAAGTGGAAGTGTTTGTTACCAAGTCGCAGGGCTCGAGGCGGGGGGCGGGGCGAGTTCCCGGTACTGGGCCGAAGGGCCCGGCGGGCTCCGTCCTGACTTCCCCCACCCGAGTGCGGCGGGTTTGGGGAGAGCCAGTCCGTGGGTAGGGGACCCTAACGTTTTAACAGCCTTGAGCCAAAACCTTGTGTGCAGCTTCGATTCGGGGGTGGGCGGGGGGCGGGAGGGGGAGGGGAGCGGAGAGCGACTGTTGCCGGGGCAACCGACCCGCCTCCGGGGCTGCGAGGTCCCGGCGGTTTTACAAAAAAGACTCATCGGAGTTGTTTGAATAACGAAGCCCTCCGTTGGTGGAGTCACTTCGCGCTGTCCCGGGACCTCCGTGTTACAGGGGCGCGTGCTCTGGTCCTCACCGGGGCAGCGTGAGGACTCAGCAGGAGACTCCACGGGGCTGCCCGCGGAAGGGGGGTCACCTGGGGCCATGGCAGGGGCATTGGCGTCAGCGTTTGACCAAAGAATTGGGGTGGGGACGGGCCGACTAGAGTCAGGTAACCAATCTCAGTTCCGTCTGCGGGGAAAGGAGCCCTGGCTTTCTTCAATAAAAGAAACAATGATTAGGGCCGTAAGAGAAGCCGCCTTTCAGCTCCTTACAGATGAGCCGCTGGTCTCAGAGGCTGGGCAGCCCGTTAACGGGTAAGGTGACTAGTTGGGGACACTGAAACATGAAGATCAAATGATTTTGGCAGTTAATGACAGTTAACTCGCAGAAGTACCAACACTCCCTTCAACATGATCCCCTCTCCCATGCGCATCTCAGAGAAGCCGTGGACAGGATGTACTTTCCAAAATACTGCAATTTAATTCTGAAAAAACAAATGCTAGAGGCCCAGAGCAGCCCGTGTGACTGGATCCCCTGTGACCTGCCTTGGGCAAGGTCAGGCTCCTCCCCGCTTGGCCTGGGAGAGGCCTGGAGAGTTGCCTTATCAGGGCCCAAGTCGGAGCTGCTGACTCTGCTCAGACAGCAAGATTTCTGCCTTGAAAGAAAATGCAGTAGCCTCAGAAATGTGCAGTGCATACCTTTCTCACCCCCTCTCCACTGCCCCTGGCCTGGAGAGCTGGAGTAAAGGTGCCCCTAGGCAGTGACATGTATGCATGTCTCCTGTCCCCTTCCAGTTGCTGGGGGGGGGGGTCAGGGCTTTGGGAGATGCGACCCTGGCCCCACATAAACTCCTTGCTGCCCCTTTCCCCACGCCAGTCTTACCCACATGACCTTGTTTTGCACACATCTTGGTTAACCCAGAAATGGATGAACCTCTCATTCCCTAACCTGTCTCAGTAGGAGGGGAGATGAGGTGCCTTTGGCCCTGGGGTCTCTTTGAGAAGAAAAGGTCATGGGGCAGTCACAGGAGAGGCAGCACTTGGATTTAGGGGGTAGATGTGGAGTGAGGTTTGCTCAGGTTTGCTTCCCACCTATTCCAAGAGTTAGGGGTTTCTCTTTATCTGGCTCTTTGCCCAGTAGGAACACTACAGCTGCTTGAAGAAGTAGCCTGTGGACTGCATACCCGCCAAAGGGTTGGGACAGGAGTAGAGCCTTTTCCTCACTGTGACCTTAGGTGTCTAGGGGCATAGGCAGACAGGAAGGTAAGGCCAGGGATTCAGGGAGATCCAGAGAATAGAAACCAAATGTTTCCAAGTGCCCCATTGTGCTTGTGGGCTGGAGGAAAAGGGGTACACCTCCTGGAGGGGGGGGCTGGTAAGGCTAGAGGTAGCCAAACAGATCCAATCTCTGCTATTCTTCTCCCCCTTCCCAGGGGGGAGCTGGGCCCCTGCCCAATCGCCACATTTCTTATCTTCCCTGATTAGAGATAAGCTTTGGTTTAGCTCCCAGCACAAGGGCCCATCTTATAGGGAAGCTTGTTCCCTGGGGAGCTGGAGGAAATGAAGGCTGAGGTCTGCTTAGCCCCTCTCCAGCTGAAATGAGGGTGGGACCAGGGTCACTGCCTGCCCTCACGCCCCAGAAGTACATGTTCCTTGGTAGTGAGCTGGAGCAATACTGCCTTCATCGTGGCTAGGAGGGAGGCCCAGCCTCTGAGTCCTAGTATACACTAGAAGGCAAAGGACCACCAGCTCCCTACCTTGGTTTTCTGGTGCCCCTTTTGTGTGTGTGTGTGTTAAATTATGTATCACTAAAATGAAATATAAATATTTTACCCTCCCTAGGGATGCAGGGAAGGTACAGGAACTAGGGTAGGGGTGGAGGGTACAGCCCCCAGTTGGGAAAGGGCTGTGCACTGGGCCCCCAACTCTCTCCCCATTGGCTCAGCTGCTCAGAATCAACCAGATCTGGGGGAGAAGGCTGCATACTGTGGGCCTCTGGAGCCTTCTCTGAGCCCCTCGGGATTCACAAGAAGGAGCAACAGCTGGGACGCTTCTTCTGGGACTCCACGTAGTCTCGGATCTGGAAGCTGGGTTCGTCAGCCTGCTGCCTGGCTCTGTATTTCAGCTCCCTTGAGGAAGAAACAATGGGCTGGGCAGGGAGCGAGGTGCAGAGCATCCTCCCCTCTCCCATGGCCTGGGCAAATGGACCTCAGAAGGCACTGAGGGCTGGGCCAGAGGTCAGGCCCTACTGGGTTCCCAGATGGTGCCACCCTGCCCTGCATGGTTCCTTTCCCTGCTCAGCTCTCACTTGGCAATGGCCAGAAAGGCTAACTCCACGTTCATGCCCGTCTTGGCGCTGGTCTCCATGAAGGGAACTCCGTACTCCTGCCAGGGAAAGAGTGTCCTCAGAGCCAGCCTCTGGTTGCCACCACCCATCACCCTGCCCACAGGCAGTCACTTACCCTGGCTAGCGTCTCTCCGTCCTCCGAACGTATCACTCTCTCACTGCTCACATCTGCCTGTCAAGCCCAGGAGGGTCACTGGGGAAGGAAGCCTTCTCCCCAGCTGGCCCCTCTCCTGCCCCCAGCTGGCCCATCTTTTGCCCCAGGAGTAGGCATTGCCCGCCCTCTGCTGGTGGCCTGTGGGACTGCGGGAGGTATGATTGGCGTGGGGCCAGGGTTTCCACCTGGTTCAGGCTGAGTTCCCCAGCTCCCGGACTTGGCACCTCACTCCCACTTGGGGAGGTGGGTACCTCTGCTTGGCAAGCGCGTGGTGACCTAGCCTCAGAGGGGTCACAGTAGTTGGGGCCAACCTTTTCTGGTCTTAGGTCTGCATCTGTGACCCTTGTCACTATGATCTAATAGGGGCTGAGCAGCTGGGAACCTTGAATCTCACAAGTAGCAGCTTGAGCTTTCTCCACAGGGGACCATCTCCAAAGCTTAATGAGGACAGATGGGATGGGCTGAGCTGTCACCTACGTCTGACCCCTGAGCTGGAGACTGGAAAGGGTCCTTTGCTGGCAGCATGTCCAGCTAACACTCCTGGGCAGCGATAAGGCTGGGCGTAGGTAATGCTGTGGCAGCGGGAGCCACTCACCTTGTTGCCTAGTAGCATGATCACCACATCCCTCTGGGCATACTCATGAATCTCGGTGAGCCAGGCCTGTGGGAGAGGGTGAGCTGAGCTGGGTTTAGGCTGAGCACCAGCCATTCTCCCCCTCCCCTTTGCCCTTCTTCTGCCCTGTTTGGTTATCCTGGGCTACTCACTGCCCCCCCCCCCCAAACATGATGCCCTGTGCACCCTCTCATCTGCATCCTTGTTCTGGCTCTCCAGTCCTGGGTGGCCCCAAACCTCACTTGGTGTGACCCCTAGTTCTATAGAGATGGCAGAGGCTTTGTCTCACAAATCAGTCAGAAGTCACCAGCAATTTCCTGTTGGGGAGTCTAAGACCACATATAAGGGCTCAGTGATCAAAAATACTGTGATTGATTAGTGATGTCTGCCACGAGCATGGGGTTGGAGATGGTAGTATGAGTGCCCTGAATTTCCACCCTCTTTTTAAATTTTTTTATTTTAGAGGGAGCAAGGGAGAGAGAAACATCAATGTGAGAGAAATAGCAATCAGTTGCCTCCTGTATACACCCCGACCTGGGATTGAACCCGCAACCTAGGTATGTGCCTTGACCAGGAATCAAACCCATGACCTTCCAGTGCATGGGATGACATTCAACCAACTGAGCCAAGGCTCCATCCTCTTTATAAGCTGCTTCATGTCTATATGTCTTGGTCTCCAGTTTGCTTGCCCACCCCTCGACGTCAGGGAGCATATGACACCTTCACAGTGCTACGCACGGGGTCAGTGCTTGTATTTGTTGAAATAGCGTCTATTTTCTTCAACAGTTTGGTTGTGAGGATGGAGCCACTCTGTCTGCCTGAGTCACCTTCTTGCAACTTGGGCTGGATGTACAGGTAGACTTTCTGCTCGGGCTCTCGCCTTGGCCTCTGTGGGTAATTGTCCAGGGCGGAGCTGGGTACTTTCTGAACTTTTGTCATGAAACGCACTCATGAATCACCATCAGGGCTAAGCATTGTCTGGCCTCTGCTCCCATGTGCCCATCAAACACCCAGAGGGAGCTTATTACCCCTGAGTCACAGCTCAGGTATGTTGCGAAAGCAGCAGTGTTCCCTGCTCCACTCCCTTCCCGCGGAGCAGGAAGCAGCCCTGAGCGCCACGGGCCCTCCTTGGTGGCTATGGTGGTGGACAGAGCGACCTACCCGAATGTTTTCGAAGGAAGACTTGTTGGTGATGTCATACAGCAGGAGCAAGGCTGCAAGGAGGGAGAGAGAGCACACGGGGACTTGGGGCGGATGTCCCAGGTGGGCTGGGGAGGAGTTGGCATGCACAAGGGACTTACCTTGGGCATCTCGGTAATAAGCATGGGTGACACTGCGGAACCGCTCCTGCCCTGCGGTGTCCCAGATCTAGGAAGGGACGGAGAAGTGGTCAGAAGGAGGCAGGCATGGGGCTGTGGTGGGCAGAGGAACCCGTGTTGTGGTGTGAGGATGTGTGGGAAGGTGGGATCTCTCCTCCTCTAGCTTCTCATGGGCTTCAGAAGCCCTGCCCATGTCCTGCGTGGGGACAGTTATTGAGTCCTCAAGCTTATTCAGTGCTGTGGCCTCTTCCCCAGCCCCAGCCCAGGGGTTGGGGGTGTCCAGGGTCCCTGAGCAGATGAGACCCAGGAGACGGGAGGAGAGTGCCAGCCTACGCTATCTGGAGGCACTTTGAGCTGGCTTTGCTAGGAGAGAGGGTGCCTGGGAGCTGCTTTTTCTGCAGACATCAAACAAACAGAAGCCAGTGGATTCTTCTTGCCGCCCCACAGGAAATTACCCCAGGCTGAGTGCTGGGCCACGGGCCTCCTGTGGTTTGGGTGCAGAGCAAGGGCAGGCCCCTCCCCCCTGCACCCTCCCCTCCCCCCTGCACAAAGCCTCCGCTCTCACCTGTAACTTCACCCGCACCCCATCCACAGTCACCACCTTGTTCTGAAAGAGAAAAGGGCAGAGGGACGGGTGGCCAGAGGACAGGGGAGTCTTGGCTCCTGCACTCTGCTGACATCCTACTGAGGAGCAAACATCCTATCCTGGTGGTTCCCCAGGACTAGAGGGGGCATGGTGAGCCTCAGAGGTGTCTCCAGGCAGATCACCCCATCAGGTCAGTGGGACCCTGTCCCCAAATACTTCCACTGAGGAGCCCTCTCTTCTGGGAACTCTGCTCTTCCCACAAGAGCAGGGTGAGGGGAGCCTGAGAACCTGCCTGGCTCCCCCCAGGGCTCAGCAGGCAGCACAGGGCTGGGAATTAGGGATCCTGCCCCTTCCCCACTTCTGTCTGACTCTCCAGGAGCTTGGTCCTATCCTGCAACCAAGCTCTTAGAGATGAGATGCCTGCCAGCATCCTGGGTCCCTCTTCCAGCTGCCCACTAACTCTCCTAAGTGGAGCTTCATTCCCCTCCCACTGGGAGGGGGGCACCTAACCTCTGATAGACCCCCTGCCTGGGTTAGACCCTTACTCCCCCAGACCCTTGGGTGTGCAGTGCTCAGAGGGCTCAGCATCCCGATGCAGATTTTTCAAGAGGGACCCTCAAGGTGAGAGGAGGGACCCTGGCCAGCTGCTCCTTCCCCATCTGGCCTGCCCAGCTCTCCAACCTGGTGCAGGGCTGTGCTTCCTGGACTGCCAGGAAAGGCTGGTGGGGTTCTGAGGCCTTGCCCAAGGGACCCAGGCGAGGGGGCACTGAGCAAGAGGGCTGAGGGCCAGGAAGCTCAGCTCACACCACAGCATGTGTCTGCCCTGCTGGAGGCCCAACTTTAAGACTCAGTCTCTTGATTTTCATATCCTGTAGCGGGCAAGGCACCCAACAGGCCCAGACTCCTCAAACCTGTCCACCTCAGTGGTCCCCAGGGAATAGCCCTGGTGCCCTCCCGGCAGTGAGTCACAGCTATCCTGCAGAGCCCAAACTGGCAAGGGCAGGGCCGTGCCCCTGCGCCTGAGCCGCAGCCCCTGGCTCACTGCTGGGAGGCAGAGCCTGCAGCCACCTCACCCTGAAGTCTATGCCGACGGTGGCTATGAAGGTCCCGGACAGGAAGGCCCCGTCTTTGAATTGGATCAGGAAACAGGTTTTCCCGACGCCTGAGTCTCCCAGAAGCATCACCTAGGAGATGGGGGCAGAGGCAGTCAATGGGGGAGTTGGGGCCCATTTCTGGGCTCCCAGGGAGAGAGGCCCTGGAAGAGGGGCAGAGCGAGGGGAAGACGCTGCCAGCGCCGGGCACCTGCTTCTGGAAAGCCTGCTGCCACCTTCCCTCCGTGCTCTCCCCTCAGGCTCTCCCTCTGGCCTGTCCTCACCCAGTTTCCTGGAAGCTTGAGTAGAGACCTCAGAACCAACAGGCCCCTAGATGTGTTCAGCGGCCCAAGACATTGTCTCAGACATATCTGCTCCTGCCACATCACGCGGATCCCCTCCACTGCGTGCCCCAGCTGTGCGTGTGTGCGCGCATGGGGGCGGCGAAGTGGGCAAGACAGAAGGGAAAAAGGAAGTGTTAATACTTGGACAGGATTCCCACCCAAGGGAGGTGTCAGGATCTGATGAGGCACCACCATTTGCAAAGGCATATTCTAAAGTGACTATCGTCTGGGTTATTACTATTATTTTTTTGGTCACATTTATTTGCAAGTTTTGGATGATGTTATATGCTTATAAAAAGGCTGCATAAGTTAGGGAAGGTCCAACTTTATGCTGAGGCTGGGAGATGTTTAGTCTGAAGCTCTTTCAGCAGAAGCCTCCCAAGTGGGACAAGTGTCCGCAGACCGGCCTCATGGGTCACTGCAGGGCAGGGAGGGATGAAGGTGTGTCCCACCCCTTTATTGCTTGGCCAGCCTCTGCTCATCTCCTCTGGGGACCATGAGGGTGGGGGAGGCTCCTGGGTCCCAGGCCCTAAAAAGGAGGGAAGGAGGGTGAGCCCCTGTATACTTTACAGATCGTAGCTGCCTGGAGCAAACGATGCCAGCCACCTATGAAGCTGGGCAGCTCCACTAAACACAAACAGCTGCACAGCTGTGCCCCCCTCTAGGCAAACAGCTCAGCTGGCTTGTCCAGCCAGGAGGTCAGGTGGTCCCCACCAGCCCGGGGCTGGCCCTCAGCGGCTTCCCTCCCACTTGCTGAAGGCCCAGGGGCCCATTTCCTGCCCAGAGCCCACACAGGACGCCTATCTCAACGGCTTTGGGCGGGTGACTTGCCGAGTGGCTTCCCCTGAAACCATGGGGGTGGAGGCCCCAGGCTCGGAGCTAGAGTGAGGCCCCCCCCCCCCCCCCCCCCGTGGGGAGGAAACTGAGGCACAGAAAGAGGCAGGTCTCTCTCAAGGCCATGCAGCATGAGACAGGACAGCCGCCCCCCTCGTCTAGCAGCAAGCCTAGAGGAAGAGTGGAAGCTCCGGGTTCCCTCAGCTTCTCTTTCAGAGTCCCTGGTACCTGCCTGCTCTGAGGGCACCGGAGGAGGGCAGACAGACCCATGTCCACTGCCACCCTCAGTGCTTCTGTAGAGGGTCACCCTGTGGAGGGACTGAGCCCCCGAGAGCTGACTTACACTCTCCCAGGTGGGGACTTGGGACTAAGCACAGAAATCTTTCTCAGGTTCTAAAAATTCCCCGGTGGGCCTGCCGTTTGGAAGGAGGTGCGGGGCAGAAGTGCACAGGGAAGAGGAAGGACTGGGGGGCAGCTGGGGACCTAGAGAGTTTCAGCCTCTGGAACTGGGTGTCAAGTCTCAGCTGAGCGCTTCGCTGGGAAGGGGGCATTAACCGCAGGAAAGCTGCTCCCCTAGGGGTGTCCAGGCATCCCAGTTTCCTAGCACCCGGATGCCTGCGTCCAAGAGGGTTGAGTAACCCTCACCGAGAAGCACGGGGGTCCTGGGGACTCGTATTAGCCGGAGTGCGGCGGAAGAAAATTGGGTTGGGGAGTCACTTCCAGCTTCCTCTCCCAGGCCCCCAGCGCCAGCCCAGATGCCTAGAGGTTGGGATGGGCCGAGGGGCTGTGTCTCCACCTCCCTCTCTAGTCTGGGCCGCCCGGCCGCCAGGGGGAAGGGCTGAGTCCAACGCAGGCGCAGCCGGAAAAGCGCAGGGCTGGGGATCGGGATCCCCAGGGGCTCAGGGCAAAGGGCGTGGGGAGGGGTGGCCCTGGGAACTGGCACAGGAGTCCCCAGGGCTGGACGCAGCGCCCACCCACCTTGAGCGTAAGATCATAGCTCGGACTGCAGGGCGGGGAGAGCTCGGGGGCCTCGCTGTCCGGGGTGCCAGGGGTGCCAGCGGCGCCAGGCGTGCCCGCCATGTCCCTGGACGAGAGATGAGCTGGGACCCGGGGCGCGCGAGGGACAGAGCGGGGACAGCTCCGCCTTAGCTCCACCCACTCCTTCCATCCTTCACCGCCCCCGCCTGGACCCCAACAGGCTCCTCCCTCTGTCCTGCCCTCCCATCGACAGCTTAGGGTGCGGGCTGTCCCCCCAGGACGCGCAGGACAGCAGGGTCAGCGCCCCGAGGGGCAGGCGGGCCCCTTAAGCAACATCGACCTGGCCTCCTGCTCTGATGTCACGGGCCAAATCCATCCCTAAGACTGGTTCCCCAAAGTCGCCAGCCGTCGGGGTTAAGTTCCCACGAGTAGCGGTCCCTGGAGAGCCCGCCCGTTGCGGAAGGTCCGGCCTCGGAGGGACCCGCGCCCCGGCGCCTGGGTTTCCGCTGTGCTGCGCAGCGCGGCCAGCAGGCGGCGCCCCAGCCTAGCCGGCGGGCGGGAACAGGTGGCCGGGGGTGGGGGTGGGGTGGGGGTGGGGTGGGGGTGGGGTGGGGGTGGGGTGGAGTCCGGGCGCCTGGGACGCCCCGTCCTGCGCCACGGGGTTGGAGGGAAGGTGTACATTTGGGAGAAAGCGCCCAGGCAGTGTCACTTTTATTAATGCGGCCCCGCACGAGCTCCTGTGAATATAATTTTCTTTACCGACCGACAGTCACCCTGCAGCACGTGGCCCCTGGATGGCGCGTGCAGGAGCTTTGACCCTGCAGACCGCCTCTCATGTCTCCCTGACCCGTCGGGCTGCGTCCAGAACGGCCCACCCTGGGAAAGCCTCCCGCGCCCCCACTAATCCAGGCGCCCCCCAAGGCAAGGCCGGCCTTGTTACACCTGGCCCTCCGCCCTCAGCAACTAGCAGGCCTTAGATGTTTGGCATCAAGTGAACTCATGAAGTGGGGAATCCTTTTGAGCCCAGTCTCCAGGACATCCCGGGAAGGTCCAGCCCCAGGAGAGAGGGAGAGCCCGGCCTCCCTGTCTCAGGCTGCTTCAGGCTCTCAACTTATCCACACGCTTTCTTGCTTCTCACGGGCGAGGTGCCTCACTGTTCCCACCAGGCTAGTGGCCAAATTTGGAGGTCTCCTGGGCATCTGTGGAGTGTGAATGAGTTTGTGCACCCATGCCCACGTCCATGCCCACCCCACACTCCGCCCTCTGAGTCTGACCGGTGGAGGGGCGAGGAGACTGGAGTGTGACTAGGAGGGCACCCTGTGCCCTGTGTGCTGAGGGGCATGGATGGGCTGATGGTGGGGGATGCCCGGTGCCAGGCATCCTGGTTTGCTTCATGGGAGGCCCCAGGGGCTGTCCGGACAGCTTCCCCCTCCTGGGACTCAGCCCTGCACTCAGAGCCCAGCTGCTCCCAGTGGCCGGAGAGCCGGGGCACTGGTGTTTCAGGTTGGACTCCTGGCTCCACACCGTGGCAGGCTCTCATTTCAGCTCCACTTTGAAGCCCTGTCTGCCATAGGCTTTCCCTTCCTCTCTGTGACCCACTGGGCAAGCTCAGTTTCTGGGGTTTCCCTCTTCTTTTTCCACAAGCTTGACTCTCCTGTGTCACAGCCCCGTGTGGCCTTACAGGCTGTGCTCTGCTCTGTCCCAGAGGCTGGCCTCCCAGACACCCAGGGGCCCCAAGAAATGACATTTGAGAAGCAAGAAAGTGTGTGGATAAGTTGAGAGCCTGAAGCAGCCTGAGACAGGGGAGGCCGGGCTCTCCCTCTCTCCTCGGGCTGGACCTTCCAGGGATGTCCTGGAGACTTGGCTCCGCTGGTCACAGCTCCTGCCCGCCAGCCCACTCCACACAGCCCTCTTTGTCCCCAGGTCTGTGATGGTTCCCTTCTCTCACCTCTTTTAGGCTGGGTTGGGGGATGGAAGCCCTGAAAGGACCCCTAAACACTGCACCGTCCCTCCTGGTTTCCCAACACCCTGCCTACACCTTGGTAAATAGTCTTTTTATTAAACTTCCTTGAATGATCCAATGTGAGTGCCCACCCATTTCTTGCTGGGACCCTGACAGAGGTCAATCAGGGTCCCAGAGGCTGGGAGTGCTTACTGTGAATCCGATGCCCACAGTGGCCGAGAAGGAGCCGGGGATGAACTTGCCCTGGTCGAACTGAACCAGCAGAGACGTCTTTCCCACACCGCTGTCGCCCACCAGGATGGTCTGAAAGGGAGCAACGGAGAGGCGTGAGGGCCTGCAGGTGAGTTAGGTCTCCGTGGTGATGTGGCTGGGACAGTGGGTATACATGCGTGCGCGCACACACACACAACCCCACACGCAGACCCATTCACACAGATGCACACGGATGCACACATACACATTCACACAGATGCACACATACGCATTCACACAGATGCACACAGATGCACACATACACATTCACACAGATGCACACGGATGCACACATACACATTCACACAGATGCACACAGATGCACACATACACATTCACACAGATGCACACATACACATTCACACAGATGCACACAGATGCACACATACACATTCACACAGATGCACACGGATGCACACATACACATTCACACAGATGCACACATACACATTCACACAGATGCACACAGATGCACACATACACATTCACACAGATGCACACAGGTGCACACATACACATTCACACAGATGCACACGGATGCACACATACACATTCACACAGATGCACACATACACATTCACACAGATGCACACAGATGCACACATACACATTCACACAGATGCACACAGATGCACACATACACATTCACACAGATGCACACGGATGCACACATACACATTCACACAGATGCACACAGATGCACACATACACACATTCACACAGATGCACATGGATGCACACATACACACATTCACACAGATGCACACACAGAAGGGTACACACGCATACACGCCAAACTCTTGATCTTCTGTTGAAGTCCCTGAAGAAGGCACGAAAGCAGAGAGGAAATCTTGTTTCACCCCACAGCAATAAGCGTCTGAGGTGACCAGGGGAAGGTGCCTCTCAGACGTCTAACCTCAGGGGCGTAGCTGACGGAGGCCCCGTGCTGGCTCTGCGCCCCGCCATGGGCATGTTTGCTCCAAGGCCACTCTTCACACAGGCAGTCCCAGCCAAGGGCGGAGCGCGGCAGGGCCCCGGAGGTGTGCCTTGATCCTGGGGCACACAGGACTCCCCTCAAGGCTGGTCTCAGCTGGAGGACCTCCTCACGGTTTTGCAGAACCTCCCAGAGGCTGCATGGAGGTCTTGGACACCACCTGCAGCCTTCCCGGCCTCGCTCCCGGCTCCTCCCTGCTGTCCGCCCTCACACGGTCCCTGCACATGTAGTTCCCTTTCCACATCTGCTTCTTGGGAGACCTGGACTAGCACGGCGGCCTCCTGTGTGGGGCAGTCTAAAACAACAGCGTTTCGCCCAGCCGGGCGTGGCTCAGCGGTTGAGCACCGACCTAGGATCCAGGCGGTCTGGGTTCGATTCCCGGTCAGGGCACAGGCCCGGGTTGCGGGCTCGATCCCCAGTCAGGGGCGTGCAGGAGGCAGCTGATCAATGACTCTCTCATCATTGATGTTTCTATCTCTATCTCTCTCCCTTCCTCTCTCTGAAATCAATAAAGATATATTTAAAAATAAAAAAAATAAAAAAATAAAATAAAACAACAGCATTTCGAATAAAAGAGATCAGGGTGTCTGGCTGTGCCTTGGAAAGAGCTTGCGCTTGGCCCCGAGCAAGGCCCTGGAGAGAGCAACATTTCTAAGAGAAGCAGAGCCCGGCCCGCGGACTGAAGGGTCCCAGGCTTGAGTCTGGCCAAGGGCACGGACCTCGGTTGCAGGCTCGATCCCCGGCCCCAGTCCCAGTGCCCGAGGCAACCAATCGAAGTTTCTCTCTCTCTCTCCCCCCCTCCACTCTCTCTGAAAAGCAATGGAAAAAATCTCCTCAGGTGAGGTTTAAAATAAATAAATAAATAAAAACAGAGAGAAGCAGAGTTTGGGAAAAGAGGGGAAGGCCACCGTACCCGGAGGGAGAAGTGGGTGTTCAGGTGCCGTTTAATGAATAAGTAATAATAGGATCAAGGCAGTGTTTCACATACTCCCCACTGTAAATCTACTTTTGCCCACCCTGTACGTGCACCCAAGTGGGGGGGGAGGGAGAGAAACATCGATGTGAGAGAGACACATGGATTGGTTGCCTCCCACACACGCCCTGACCCGGGCTGGGGAGCGAGCCTGCAACTGAGGTACATGCCCTTGGCCAGAATTGAACCCGGGACCCTTCAGTCCGAGGCCGACGCTCTAACTACTGAGCCAAACCGGCCCGGGCACAAGAGCTACTTTTCAAAGACAGGCATCCAAGGTTGTTGGAAAGGCCGAGGAGTCGCCAACTTAGATCGACTTAAAAAAATGTGGAGACATAAAGAACCAAAAATGTGAAAGCCTAAAGCCTGCCAGGAGGACATCCTTGGGTCAGACCAGGGCCCCAGCACTATCTGTCTCTGACAGTGACATCGAATTGGTAGCAGGGCAGACATGGGTTTGTCCATGATGTTGACTTTGGACGTGCCCCACCTGCACTTCCCGAACCAAATGCTCTCCAGCTTTTACTGTATCTTCTCCTGGCTTCAAGGGCTTCATTTGTTTGTCATGTGGCTTTACTCATTTACCTCTCAAATCCAGCTTCTTCAGGCTTGCAGAAGTGCTTCCCAGAGGGAATATTCTGGACCGTGAGGGGCCAGTCTACCCATGTCCAGCTCGTTTGTTCATTGACTAAAGGATAGAAAAGACTCCAATTCTTTTCCCTTTTATTCTTTGCCTTCCCAGGGTGAGGAGTTCCCATCACTTTCTTCTTTCAACATATGAAAACAGTTCCATCTTCGTGGGACCTTTTCTGGGTCAATGGGGATAGGGTCCAGGGCAACAGGGTTCAGCATTTCAGATCCAGCAGACTCCTGCCTTGTGCCAGGGGCAGGGTGATGCTCTCAAATTGACCTTTTTAGAAACAGCAACCCTGTGGAGATGATCGTATCAGGAATCCGTTGATGACTTTTAAGAACTTTTTTCTGGGCCGAAATGGAGAGCTCAGAGCCGATCAACGTACAAACGCTATTGAATTCTTTCTCTCTAAATCCAGGACCTCCCTTAGACCTGGCCCCTCCTCTGTGTGTGGCCCTCTCCATGGAATAAATAGCACTTAGGGCCATAAGCTGCGTCCCTGCTGTAGATTCCACTTTGCCCCAGGCTCACCATTAGTGCTGCATTCACTGTCTGAGGAGTGGCCACAGTGGCACTTTGCAGGGGTCGAACATTAAATCAGACTTTGGTGAGGCCTCTGATTCCTGGGCCTCCGGGGTTCAGAGGGAACATTTAGGAAATCTAGCTGAATGGGGTGGTCACCACGGCCCCTACAGTGGCTCTGTGCAAGCTTCTTAACCAAACAGGAAATTCAGGTGCCATAAAGAAAGGGATCGATTGCTCTGACAGCATAGAAATAGAAACGTCTGGTTGACAGAAGATTCCAGAAGCAAAATCAAATGGGAAATGATGGAGGAAAAATATTTGCAAGACACATGCAGACAAAGGGTTAATGTCCCTAGTAACATAAAGAGTGCTCAGAAGAAAATCTCAATCGAAAAATGAACAGGGTATGAATTAGTGTGCGTGCATGTGCGTGTGTGTGCGCGCGTGTGTGTGGTTAGCTTTGCGCCAGCTTGGCCCGGATTTGTACCAGTTGTGCAGGGAAACGCTCGCCTGGGTGCTATAGGTGTGGCTAGCGTCTATAGCTGGTTGTCTTGTATACGTCCTCAATAATTTGGGCGGGCTTCATCTAATTCTCTGAAAGACCTTAAGAGCAAAACTGCAGTTTCTCTGGGAACAGGTTCTGCCTCGTGGCTGCAGCCTCGGCTCCCGCCTGAGAATTCCCAGCCTGCGGCCTGGCCTGCGGAGTTTGGGCTTGGCAGCCCCTGCAGTGGAACGAGCCAATTCCTTGAACTGCATCTATGGATCTACCTCTCTCTCTGTCTCCCTGCCTCCTCCTGGCTCTGTTTCTCTGGAGACCCCTGACCAATACGGTGTAACTTTGAATGGTTTGATAACAGTTTGCAAATGGTCAATACTGGCTGAGAGTTGGGAAGCGGGCACTCGTGCACACTCCGCGGGGGGGAGGACACATGGGGCAACCTTTGTGCAGGGCAACGGACAATATCATCAGAGCTACAAATGCAAATTCCTTTGACCCAGCAATCCCTTGCAAACGTGCACTGAGATACGCGTACCAGGACGCTTGTCACAGGATTTGTGACAGCAAATAATCCAGCATTTGGGACTGGCTGAATGAACTTTAGAGTGTCCCTACGATGCAATATGGTGAAACTGGTTAACGAGTGAGGTAGACCTGTATGTGCTATTTGGGAAAAACTGTATCATTAAGTACAAGAAGGGACAGAAGGGTATGTTTGTATGACAACTCCCGTGTTCTCCATTCGGGTGTACGTGCTGGTTATGTATATACCTTTTTCAGGGAGGCGACAGAGGCTGACAGTGGCTACCTTTGAGGTCCTGGGGGTGCTGGGGTAGGGAATGGAAAGAAGACTTTGCTTTTCATTCCCTCTATTTCTTTAAACCATTGCTTGCCTTATCTTTTTTCAAAAAGAGTCTTGAGGGGAAGCAGAGTTTGCCACCGCAAAATATGCCTTTTGGGACATTGATTATTTTAAGCGGGTTATTTTTAAGAAACAAAAGACTCAGAAAGAAACCTTGACTTTTCCCCTAACTGCCTAAAAGAGTTTAGACAGAGGATGTGCTCCAGGAAGGGAGCCGTTATCACAGGTAACTACAGGCCAATGCATCCCGTGGGACAGGCGGGAACCCAGGGGCCAGGACATCAGGGCCTCTTTGTGCCCCATTGTGAAAGACGGCCCAGCAAACATTTGTTTACCCAACATTTGCCTTTCTATCTCCCCGTGAATTACCTTCCTGACCTTTGAAATCCCAAGCCAGCCTCCCTTCCACCCACTTCTCCTTAGTTCCAGATGACATATAAGCCTTAACTGCCCTATCTGTCCAGGGGTCTCAGAACCTTACGGAAGCCCCGTATGTACATATGTAATGCATTTGGTCATTTCCTCCTGCTAACCTGCCTCATGTTAATTCAGTTATCAGTCCAGCCAGAAGAATTTAAAAGGGTAGGAGGAAAATTAGTTTCCTTCTCCACAGTGTTTACTCAGGGTGTTTCAGAGAGGGTATTATCGGCTACCATTTTCTTTTTTACTTTTCTGTAATAAGAAGCCCTAATAAATCTAATAAACCAGTTGATGAAGTAAATTCACACATGAGTGACCTGTTATTTTGCCTGGAATAGAATTGCTTTTGTACAGAAAAGAATAAAAGCTTAGTAATCAATATACATACATGTATTTAAGAGCGCTTATCTCTGTGTGGGATTGGGGGTGATCTGAGACGCATTTTTTGTGCTCTCTGTATTTCATTACTCTTCTGTAAGGAACGCGCATTTGTAATCATGGGATGTCTGCATATTGTTGGGGAGACACTGTGTTTGGACAACTCAGATGAAAACAAGAGAAATGCCAGTGTTTAGCTTAACTGTTGCTGAACAAATGCTTGATTTTATTTTTCCAAATAAATCTAGCCCACTAATCATTGCTTTAGAAAAAAAAAAGAAAAAAAAAAAAGGTCAAGCTCCCTGGGCAGAGGGAGCCTGGCTTGCAGCTATTCCAATTTGTCAGTTCCAGCAAGGATTAGACACCTTAGATACCTGAGGGGCAGGTGGTGACGGTGACAGACCCTCTGTTCTGAAAAATCGAAGAGCCCTGTCACCTTCTCACCCCTGCAAAGGGTTAACTCACTGTTTGAGGACCGGTGCTTTTCCTGCAAATAAGCTTTGCCTCTGCCTGAATTTCTGCAGGAGAGCCTGGGTGAGGCTCAGTTAGTTTCCCATTCTGTAGACTGCAGGCCAGAGGGGCATTGCCCCTGGGGAACGTTCAAGGTCGGTGCTACCAGTTACTGGCTTTATTAAATCAGTTCCCAGTTCTTAGTAGCATTGGGGGAATGAATGTGCCTTAGAAACGGCCATGGAGTGGACACCCGATGACAAGCAGCTCAGGGATGTACTCTTTGATGTCAGGCTCCTTCTTCGCTGTGGGCACTGACCAGGATCGTGGCCTGCGGCTCCTCTCTGCGCCTCTGCAGCGGGAGGCGGGAGGGCCTAAGTGTGCCACACCTGCCGTGGAGTCCTGGCTCTCCCGTTACCAGCCGTGCGACCTTAGACCAATTACTTGCTCTCTGAGCCTTGATTTTTTTTTTTTAATTTGAAAAGTGGCATTAACATCACCTTACCTCTAGATTGGTAGTGAGTGTTCAATGTGATAACTACATAAAATATGAAGCATAGCACATAGTGGGTAGACAAGATGTAGTTGGGACCCAGGTGAACCAAAAGGGTACAGGAAGGGTTGCTGAGAACAATTCTGGTTTATGACTGGTTCTTAGGTGCTAGACATGGTTTCTTAGCAGAGCTTAAAGGGCCAGAATGACAGTGCAGTAAAAATAGTTCATTTTTCATCTATTTATTGAGCATCTACTATGTGCCCAGTGTGGTTTTAGCCACTAGGGATACAGCCCTCATGGACCTGTGATCCAGAGAGGGAGAGATGCAACTAACCCAACCCTTTCAATACAAGAACTCCCTCTCCTATGAACAGATTGGGTTATGATAACAGATTATCTGTAGTTTGCAAGTCTACATGACCAAGAGGAATTTGGGGTTTCAGCCCCTGTATGCATTTCCACCGGAAAAAAAAAAAATCTTGATGGTATTTGTTTATAGGACATCTTTTCCCAAAGTAGACAGTGCTGTTGGCAATGAAAAACTGTTGAGCAGTGAGTGACATGAACTCATATAACACATTAGTGACTCTACTTGATTTCTGAAATAACTGTGCATTTCTTCAGGAAGAGATAAAAGATGTGAAAAGTGATTATCTCACAGTGGTGAGATCAGAGGCAATTAAATATATATATATTTTTAACCTTATCTGTGTTTCACAATTTATTTTCCTAAAATGAGCACGTATTGCTTTTGTAATTAGACCAATGTCTTGTTTTGAATCACAGGCCACAGATAGTTCTACTGGTCCAAGTGATACTTTTGTAATTAGCTAGTTATTAATAATAGGAAAGGAACAAATGGGAGGCCAGACTTTATAGGCATGTCATTTGGGTAGCTTCACCAGGAAGCTGCAACTTTACACTCCCCAGGGAACCACCTGCCCATTCTCTGAAGAATCACTGGGGGAAGGTGTCCAACAAAAGGGAAGTAGACATATTGACAGTGAAGTTGGGGTGAGTAGGGAAGGTTCTTGCCTATTAGTCAAGCCTGGGGAACCATGGATTAGCCAGAATGGGTGGGGCCAATGCAAGCCCAAGAAAATTTGGGAATACATAATCCCCTAAAAGAAGGAGTTGGCTCTCTTGTGACTATTGGCTCTTGTTGTTCTTGGCTTCCTTACATTCGCCCAAATGGGCCACGACCATGAAGACCCCACATGCAATGGACTGATGGACTGCAGCGGGGAACACAAGCTAAGCTAGCCTGATGCTGTATTGGACTGTGCAGACATGGACAGGAAACTCTGGACACTGGCTGTGATTCTAGCCCTGCTGAAAGCAAAGTGGGACTTCTTCCTTGGCAGGACAAAGGGAAATGAGACCTTGGAAACTCAGGGAATTAGTTCCACATAAATAAAAATCACTCACTGTCCAGTACAAATCTCAGAAAATTCTTTTTCTTGAGATATCCAAAAAATCCACTCCCACGAACAACAGGTAGAGACAAGGACCTCTCCTCATGGGTAACACAAGGTCTTTTCTGATCTGAACCACGTCAGAGAGAGGGGTGTTGGTTGGGGTCAACCTTGAGGAGCTTTGAGGGAAAGTAAGAGGGGCAGAGAGCAGCTGGGTGGGCAGAAGCCAGGGGCAGCTAAGGCTGTACCGAGTGGAGGGTGAGGCAGCTGCTGGAGGGCCGGTCTAGGTTTTGTGGGGTCTCCTCTAAATTTTCTGTTGCCACAATAACGCTGCAATGAACTATCCCAAACACAGTGTCACAGAGCGAGTTGGTGGGTCAGCAACAATCTGAGCGGTGCTTCTGGTCTCAGGTGGGCTCCCTTGAGTGTTGGGGGTTGGCTGTTGGCTGGGCAGCCTGGCTCTGCTCTGTGTCTCCGTCTACCCCCTGGCTAGCCGGCGTGTTCTCACGGCAGAAGCTCCGAACGAGAGCAAGAGGAAACGCAGGAGGCCTCTGCAGGCTGAGGATTGGAACTGGTGCCCCGTTACTTCTGCTGGGCTCTCTTTGGAAAGTAGGCCACAGGTCTGGTCCAGGCTCAAGGATGGGGCGGGGCTGGGGGGGTGGGGAGGGGACAGACCCTGCCCCTTCAGTGAGAACAACTGAGGCGTCAAAGGGTAGAGGGTGGGACCATCTATCACAGGCTTGAAGCTTATACACTGTTGAGGCCCCTTCCAGGAGAAAGGACCTAAAGGAATACAGAATTTGACACAGGGCCTTGAAAGGAGCCTGATGAAGTGAGGGGTGCTGACCTTCCAGCCCCATCAGCCTCATGGCAAACCGTCTTCTTCCTCACTTTCACGAGAAGTGAGAAGCTTGAAGCCCACTGAGCAGAGCTGAGAAGGGGAGCCACCGTCACGCATAGACACGCACACACACACACAGGTGCTTTACTGCAGGAGGAATCGCAGGCGACCCGCTCCAGCCCTTCTTTCGCAGTGGGAACCTGCAAGCCTGGGGAGGTGACTGACTCACGGGGAAGGGCCGGCTCTGGCCACATCCTGGAAAATCTCCGGCTGGTCAGCTGCTGTGTTTTCCTGTGCAAATGACCTTCCTGCTCTCCTTTAGGGTGCGAGGGCCTTAGGTCAAGTGGCTCCTCGAGATGCCACAGGGTGTGTGTGACACATAAATGACGCTCCAACCCACTGAGCCACCCGGCCAGGGCACGGTGAGCTGGTTTCTTCAGTAAGGAGCCCTTGGCTTTACCGACAAGTATATGGAAGATTCAGGCTGGGGTTGGCATCCAAGGGCTCTCACCCGGAGGGCTGGGCGACAGCAGTGAGGGTTTCCGGTTTGTTCTCAGGACACAGGCCCCTCCTGCCCCTTGGACAGCAGATGCCCTTTCTTTGCAGTCTGGGT
Organism: Miniopterus schreibersii; assembly: GCF_964146895.1. Taxonomy (NCBI): domain Eukaryota; kingdom Metazoa; phylum Chordata; class Mammalia; order Chiroptera; family Miniopteridae; genus Miniopterus; species Miniopterus schreibersii. The sequence goes on from NC_138116.1 coordinate 4,068,319, forward strand.
TTTGATAACCCCTCAGCCTGACCTTCACTCCCACCTCTGGTCTAGTCTCTCCTCCTGCTTTCTGACTGTCCCCAAGTCCTCCTCAACGCGACTGAACTGGCCTGGGCTCCTGAGAGCCTGGCGCCACCTGAGACCCCCGGCTTAGGGTGTTCTGTCCACCGCCTCGGCCTCGGGTGGAGCAGCCCCCATCGAGAGGACCGGGCAGACCCCGCCTGGCTGGGGCCTGTGTCTGCAGTTTCAGGAAGACTGCAAGTTCTCTTTTCAGAGAAACCGCCCTGCTCTGGGCAGGGGTGTTACTTCAAGCCTCATTCACAATCACCAGGACTGTTTGCCCATCGCACCGCCTTCCTCTTTTCGTGTTGTTTGCCGCTGGGAAGCGGCTGGAGGAGGAAGTGTGCCGGTGACCGTGAGGGAAGGCAGGGGCTGGAAGATGAGGCCACCCAGTCTGTAGCGCGCTCCCGCCGACGCTCCCGGGCCACGGGCATGGAAACGCACCTGCTGCTGCTCTTCCCCCTCCTCCTCCTGGGCTCAGGTGAGTGGGGCCCGGGTCTGGACTCCCGGGGCAGGCTTACGGGAAGGAGGAGGTGGCCGGCAGCGGAGGAGAGGCCCCGAAGGTGTCCTGCTGAGAAGCAGACGGCCCTTCTCAGCAGTCCCTCCAGACCCTGAGCCGGCCGCTCATCCACGCTGGGCGCTCATCACCAGCGTGTCAGCGCCCACAGTTGCCAGCGCGGACATACACAGCATTCCCTGGCCCGTGTGGCGCAGTGGTTAGAGCATCGGCCTGTGCTCACAGGTTTGATTTCTGGTCAAGGGCACATAGCTGGGCTGCAGGTTCAATCCCCAGCCCTAGTTGGGGCCTGTGTGAGAGGCAACCAATCGATGCGTCTCTCTCACATCGATGTTTCTCTCTCTCTCTCCCCCTCTCCCTTTCGCTCTCTCTGAAAAGCAATGGGAAAAATATCCTCAGGTGAGGATTACAATAAATAAATAAATAAATAAATAAACAAACAGTAAATAAATAAAATCCCAGTATATGCTACTGTATGCTCATAAAATAGATAACTTCCTGGGAAAAACAAAACAATTGGATTGATGAACAATAAAAAAACTCAAATAGATCAATATTTGTGAAAAATAATTTTAAGGAATGAAAGAATCTGCCCCAATAATTTGTCAGATAGTTTTGTAGACAACCTTTCAGGATCCTATAGAAACAAAAATTTCTTTGCTCTATGTATGTCCTGATCTCAGAGCCTAAAAGAGATGGAGATCTGCCAGGTAAACTTAGTGAAACTAGTGCATCTCTAGTTTCAAACCTTGGCAAACACAAAGAAAATTATGACAAGAGGTTCCCTTCTGAGCAGAGATCAGGAGCTGAGCGCCGACGCCAGGTCAGCAGGCAGATGGGTCTGAGTGGCTTGTTTCATACTTGCTGCTGTTTTTCTAATTAAGCCAGTGTTTTAAAATTGAGAGGTTCCACACAAAATCCAGATTTCTGCTATTCCAGGAAAATGAAAAGACCTGAAACAGGCCCTCTGCCTGCAAGAGGACAATGGGCTCATGTGAAATGGGGGCCACCTCTTTGCAAGGGTCACCTGCTCTCCAGATTGCCCAGGGCCTCACTCCTTCCCAGGGTCTGTCACTGTGGCCTAGTGACAGATGTAATTTTTCATTGTGCTTTAAATGCTTTGCTTACACCAAAGAAACATTTTTTTCTGTATCCCAAATCTTTCAAAGGTGACAGAAACCCCTCCCAGAAGAACATCCATGATAAGAAAATGCTTCACTCTCTAATACCCGGCTTCCTGCAAATGGATAATAGTCAGGAGAGTGTGGATTGGCATAAGGACAGACAAATGGATCAATGGGTCAGAATGGAAAATCCGTAAATAACTCACATATTTACTTTTTGACAAAGAAATCAAAGCAATTCAATGGAGAGAATGGGCCCCGCGTGATGCGGATTCCTAGCTGGCGGCACTGCTTCGGTCAGTTCCAAAGGCCTCCAGCCGGGCGGCCTCCTGTGGAACCGCCGCGGCCACGAGGAGCAGCCGCTGCACGGCCGGGAGGCGGGGGCTGCAGCTGCCCCCCCCCCAGGCCACCGCGGGTCGGGGGCAACCTGACTCCTGCTGAAGTGAGGCCTCTGCTATCTCCTCCCCATGAGGCCAGTTTCACACAGAGGTGGTGCAAAAGGACATTGCTGGAGATACAAAGATCTGTGGGCCACAGGGACAGGGAGGGAGGGAATTATAGGAAATAATTATTGCTCAGAGTCAACGTTGGTTTCTTCGAGATCTGCAGTTGTGCTCTTAGGTGATCTTCGAGGTGGCTCTGATCCAGTGGAACTTGAGGGACCAAATGTCTGTGTCGCGGAAGGCGTATTCCTTCCTTGACTCTGTTCCACTCATCAGGCCCCTGGACTTCTTGGAGCTGCTCACAGTGCAGGAGGCTGCAGCCCTGGTCTCGAGGGAGGGGCACGGGGGGGGGAGTGACAGGTACATGGATTTGTGTTTTCCAGGCTCATCAGATGTCATCATGGGTCCAGGAGAAGTGAGAGGTCTGGAGCAGGGCTCACTGACCGTGCAGTGTCACTATGTCACAGGGTGGGAGACCCATGTGAAGTGGTGGTGTCAGGGGGCTGATTGGAAGAGATGCAGGACACTTGTTAAAACCAATGGATCAGAGCAGGAGGTGAAGAAGGACCATGTGTCCATCAGGGACAATCAGAGAAACCGCACAATCACCGTGACCATGACGGAGCTCAGGCAAGAGGACACAGACATCTACTGGTGTGGGATTGAGAGAGTCGGAACTGACCCTGGGGTCCAAGTTAGAGTCACCATTGACACAGGTAAGAGTATGTGCATGTGTGGCTGTCTCTTCAGGGCCTGCTCTGTCCTGGTGCCTGAGGTCCCTCTCCAGTGACTGAACTCACTCAGTGAACTGTCACAGAGGGTGGTTGAGTCCTGAGGTCTCATGGAACCCCGACTGCTCACTGGGGTTGGGAGGGGCAGGGCTTCTCTCAGATGCTCCCAGGACCTCCTCCAGGATGGGATCGAGCCTTTCTGGGCACATTTATTTTCTCTCACAGCTCAGTGCCTGAGTCTATTGCCCACAGAGATGACAGTGATGGCCCCAGTTTCAGCCCCTGGGTCCCTCTTCCATGGGACCCAGAGACCCCAATGCCTGCCAATGCTTTCCTGGGACCTCTGGTGCCCAGGTGTCCCTGCTCTTCAGGGAGTTTGGGGCCGGGGCTCACAGCAGCTGTTCCCACCCCTTGCCCCATATCCGATCTCAGGGGAAAGAGGCCCAGCAGAGCCAGGTGCTGTGGTTAACGCCCGAGGTCTGGAAAGGCTTCCACTGCCAGAGCTGCATTCGGGTGCAGGAGATCCCACCATGAGCCATTTATGCATCTGGGCTCAGAGACGTTCTCTTCCTAAGACCTTCTAGAATAGAGACACTCCTGGGAGTATCTTGGTTTGGGCAAATTTATCTGCTGGGCTCTGCTTCTGTGACCCTCAGACAGCCAGCACCAGCTCACAGGGCACCTATGGCGGGGGGGCGGGGGACTCAAGAGAGTCCCCGGCACGCCTGGAACCTGGGAGGCCCGTTATAGCTGCAAAGGGCAGCACGTTCCTTGTCTCATGGAATCGTAACGATGCTCCTGGGAAGGAACTATCCCAGTCTCTCCTGAGCATAGAAACGGAATAGCTTGTCCAAAGTAAAGGCTCTTCCTGAACATCAGGATTTTGTTCAGGGCTGGTCCTGACCTTAGAAGTCATAGATCTTGGGTATATTAGTTACCTGGCATGTCCCCATTCTGCTCTTGTCCTTGCTGGATAAATAAGACGGGGGAGGCGTTGGCAGAGGCCCTGTCATAAACAGCGGGAGTATTTAAGGTTTAGCTGAACCCCAGCTGCCCTTGACCTGAGGCAATGCTGGGCCCCCTCACCCTTCCAGGGCCTGCTTGGTGTCCTCCCTGGACATCTGCCCAGACTCACCTGCCTCTGAGGCTCCTGGAGGCTCCTAGAGGCCAAGGAGATAGGAGTGGTGCCGCCATAGGCCCCTTCCCATGGCTCTGCCCCAGGCTCCTCAGGCCAGGGCAGCCCACACTCCTCCCAGGCTCAGAGCCATGTGCAGGCTGCGGGGAGGTTAGCAGGCAGAGTGGAATATAACCTGTTCTGTATGCCAAGCAACAACTACAGCGTTGACCACCACTCCTGCCATCACCACCAACATGTTCACAGTGCCAGTCACTTTGGAAAGTGCTACAGGCTCTCTGCCTGTGACCGACCACGACTCTGACACCAGGTAAGTCAGCTTCGATGCTGCTGTTCCCTGTGGCCCACTTGTCCCAAACTTCTCCAACGTGGGGACTGTTTGTAGTCCTGCGTCCCAGCCAGGATGCCAGGGGCCCTTCCCGTTTGCTCTCAGGCCCAACGTTGTTCTTGGTGACCCCCATGCCCGATCCTGTTCCTGGAGCTCAGTGCAGTTTGGACGTTTTTGGTTCATTCACGCATCCATCCCACTTTTACTGACTCCAGTTCTACTTGGCCACACTGTGCTGAGCTCCGGTCACAAGGACATGGACCATTCCCCGCGGAACTCAGGTGGGAGGCGGGCGAGCCGGCAGTCAGGGCAGAGGGCATGGCCAGGGTGTGTGGGCTCGGGGTCCAAATCCTGGGAGAACAGGAAGGGCCTGGGGAAGCCCTGTTTCCCGAGTTACTGTCATGGCAACAGCAGCATTGCTGATCGTGCCTCGTGTCCCTAGAGCACCTGGCAGCTCTGTCTGTTATTCTGTTCATGCTTTGACCCTGCCGACGACCACCTCCTGAGGAGGAACAGGCAGATATGCAGGTTCCCCTCCTCAGTCTTTCCACCCCAGGGACCCCTTTGTCCCCTCTCCCATTTGACCTCTATTTTGAGAGTTTCTTTCTGCCGAACTGCTTTTAATAAGTAATAGCAAGGACTTTCCTCATTTTCTGAGTCAAAGCCAGATCTAAGTACCAATTAGGCCTTTTGCTCAGCACTATGGATGACTCAGTCATTTATTCAACAAATAACTATTGAGCACCCCTCATGTCTATCACTGATTTAGGGAACACAGGGGGATATGAGGGTGACCAAAACAATCAGGCTGTCTCCCTTCCAGGCACTTACAATCGAGAGATAATTAATGTACCAAATAGAGTTAATTAATTAATTAATTGATGGATTTATTTTACGAATTTCTGCAAGTAGTGATGAGCGAGAGATAATTCTTGTATTAATCAGCTCGGGCTGCCATCAGAAAGTACCACCAGCTGGATGGCTCGAACAACAGACATTTATTTTCTGAAAGTTCTGAAGGCTAGAATCTGAACCAGTGCATCGACAGGGTTGGTTTCTTCTAAGGCCTCTGTCCTGGGCTTGTAGGCGGCTGTCTTCTCCGTGTCTTCCCCTGGTTTCCCCTTTGAGTGTCTGTGTCCCTAATCTCTTCTTTTATAAGGACCCCGGTCCTTTCCCTCCCAGTAGAGTGAGCAAGGGTAGAAATGAGGAAAGAGAGCTTGGGGAGCAGTGGAGGCCAATGTCAGCCTTGGCCATTTTCTTGGAATAAAATGGGGCTGTTGTGAGATTTTGAGCACAGGAGGGAGGTGCTCAAACTTTGGTTCAAAGGATTCCCCTGGCTGCTGTGTTGGTGATGAACTGAAGGACCATGTATTAGTTTCCTGTGGCTGCCATACCAAAATAGCCCAGAATGGGTGGCTTAAAACAACAGAAGTTCATTCTCTCACAGCCCAGGAGGTCCCGAACCTGAACTCAAGGTGCACAGAGGTAGAATCTGTCCCATGCTTCTTGGCTGGTGGTGGCTGCAATCCTTGGTGTTCCTTGGCCGGTTGCTGAATCACTCCAGTCTCTGCCCCTGTCGTCACACAGTCTTCTCTCTGACTGTGTCCATGTGCCCAAATTTCCCTTTTATAAGGACACTAGTAATTGGATTAGGCCCACCCTAATCCAGTATGATGTCATTGTGATTACATCTGCAAAGATCTTATTTCCAAATAGATCATCTTCACAGGTTCTGAGTGACATGAATCATGGGGTGGGGGCTATTCAACCATGACAGAGGACAAGTGTAGAAACAGAGACACCTTTTTGGTGTCTGTTGTCAAACAACTTCTGTTAGGCTTCTGGACCCACTGAAATGACCTTGTGAAACCCTCCTCTCCTCTCCTCTTTCTTTTTTTTTTTAAATATATCTTTATTGATTTTAGAGAGAGGAAGGGAGAGGGAGAGAGAGAGAGAAACATCAATGATGAGAGAGTTGTTGATTGGCTGCCTCCTGCATGCCCCCGACTGGGGATCGAGCCCGCAACCCGGGCATGTGCCCTGACTGGGAACCTCAATCTCCTGGATCCTAGGTCGATGCTCAACTGCTGAGCCACGCCGGGCTGGGCTCCTCTCCTTTCTTTAAAAATAACCTTTTTGTTGTTGTTGTTAATGCTCACCCAAGGATATTTTTTCCGTTGCTCTTTTAGAGAGAGTGGAAGGGAGAGAGGGAAAGAGGGAGAGAGAGAGAGAGAGAGAGAGAAACATTGATGTAAGAGGACACATGGATTGGTTGCCTCCCTCTTGAGCCCAGACAGGGGGAGGGGAGCAAACTTGCAACCCAGGTATGTGCCCTCGACCGGGCATTGAGCCTGAGACCCTTTGGTGCGCTGGCTGACTCTCTAACCACCGACCCACACCGGTCAGGGCTAAAATAACATTTTGTGAGGGCACCCAGGAGCGGGGCTTCCCAGGCTGGAAAGCACAAGTCAAAAGGTGTGTGGCCCTCCCTGCTACCAGGTGGCTGGGATCAGGCCCAAAGGCAGGAGGTGGCCACGGTGCATAGGTGTCTTCTGTCGTTTCCAGTGATGGCTTCATGAATCTCAGCATCCTCCTGCCCCTCCTTTTTGCTCTGTTGCTGCTTCTCTTGGTGGCAGCCTCACTGCTGGCTTGGAGAATGGTGAAGCGGCAGAAGAAAGGTGAGAGGCCCTGGCTGAGGCTGTGCTGGGGCTGGCTGGGTGGAAGTGCGTGTGGCCGATGGAACGGTCACCTAGGAGCCATCTGTCCGAGGGATTACCCACGTGGTTTGGAAGCTATGTTGTCCCAAAGGCCAGTGGAAGCTGAGCTTCGGAGGCATTGGCATTTCACTGTGTGCCCTGCACACCCTTCCTTGCTCTCTTCTTGTCTCCGACCTGACACTTCCTCTATTTCCTGGCTTGACTCTTGGTGGCAGAAGCAGCAATGACCTTAGGCCCATTTCGGGTGTGCAGAACCTCCATGAAATTCACATGGTTGCCGAGGAGGTATTGAGCTGATGTGAGGGTAGGGAGGAGCACACACACACAGCTAATACATGCGCACACGCACAGATCACACACATGCGAATGTGCACACACATATGGTCACATATGCACACATGTACACACGCACACATTACACACATGCAGGCACACGCAACACAGTGAGCGTGCACACAGCTAATACATGTGCACATGCACAGATCACACACGAGAATGTGCACACACGTGTGTTCACATATGCACACATGTACACATGCAACGTTACACACATGCAGGCACACGCGACACAGTGCGCGCGCACACAGCTAATACACGTGCACATGCACAGAGCACACAAAGGCACACACGCGTGCCTGTGCGCGCGCCACGCGCAGTCCGCTGGGTCCCACTGGAAGCCGGGGCGATGCCGCCTTTGTTCCTCCCGCCGGCGCCTCTCAGGCTGCCCTGCTCCGTGTGAATTTGCTCTTCAGGGAAGAGCGCCCTCGCTCGCGAGCCAGCATCAGCCAACACAGGATCTGGCCTCAGCGGAACCCTTTCCCTGGCGGGCTCCGCTTCCACATCCTCACCCCCCGCACCCCCCAGGACCCGTGGGCCCTGCCTGGCTCCCTGGGGCCTGGCCAGCCCTCCTCCGCCCGCGGCCTGGGGGGGCCTGGCTCTGTTCATCGCGTTTCCTCACTTACATCGTAGGTACTGTCTGTGCTCCCCGGTAACTAGATTTTCAAAACTAACCACCTGGGGAAGAACCTCTTGTTTCTTTGTTGCCTGTAAAGCTAGGGGGCGAGGGGAGGGCCAGGGGCAGAGCCAGCCAACACCTGAAAGCCGTCCCCGGGCGCCGACCCAGCTTGAGCACCGCATCCGGAGGGCAGCTGGCGCAATCCTCTGTCGCCGCAGACGACTTTCCCTGGTGGGCACTCGTGTGCCAGGCACAGCCGGGCGCCGGACATGCGAGGAAGGGCAGGCTCAGCCACCCAGCAGCCCACAGCCCTCCTGAAGTGCACCAGAGTCCGTGGGACAAAGGCGATGAGGCTGACACGGAGCAAGTGCAATGAGAGCTGGGAGGGAGGGACCGGGCGCCGGGAAGGTGCGTGTGAAGGACGGGTCAGGTAGGGCAGAGGTGGCACAGGCACACTGCCCGTCCAGCTGTTTCCCTGGGATGGCAGTGAGGGAAACGATTCCAGGGAAGCTGACGGCTGGCTGGGCCCCCCGTTCGGGTGATGCCACAGTTCTGTGACATGGGGAACAGACGGGCTGAGGTCCTCGTATTTTTCAAGCCGAGAAATGGAAGCTCAGAGAGGTGAATGCCCCGTGTCACAGACTGTGTCATCTGAAGAGTCGGAGTTAGAGGCAGGTCTCCTGTCTGGGCCTCACTCATCTCTTTCCTTTCATATTTCTCCCCCCAGACCTGGGGACCCTGCGAGTCTCAGGGCGGGCTCTCTAATTCTGATTGTTTTTGTCTTTTAGCTGCTGGAATATCACCAGAGCAGGTAAGAGAGTCTTTGAGGTCAGACCAGAGATACCAGACTTTTCCTCTCTGTTCTCATTTTCCATCTCCCAGGGGCCCCGAGGTCTGAATGTATCAGACAGACCATGTGCTCACGTGTCCATATCGTCCCAGCTGCAGGGCCTGGGAGGACAGAGGGGGTGCTGGACACAGCCAGGAGGGGGGAGAGCAGGGAGGGGGCAGGCGCGGGAGTCTGGGGGTTGTGGGGGGGGGCTGGCAGAGGGGGAACCAGGGCAGCAGAGAGGCTGGCATCCTTCTGCAGAAGAGGAACCTGGGCTTCCTCTCCTAGGTGTCCCAGCTCTCCGAGAATGATGTCTGTTATGCCAACCTGACCCTGCAGAAGACTGGAGCCTCCTCTGGCTCCTCCAGGGAGAAGCCCCCCTCAAAGTTTCCCTCCTCTGCCCAGGAAGACCAGGTAGAAGTGGAATACATCACCATGGTGTGTACTTGGTGGGGCTACTGTGGGCTTCAGAGACATTGTCCCCTCTTTGAGGATGGGCTTTCTCCTGCCCGCATGGGCACAGAGGAGGGTGGGCACCTGGCAAAATTGCAGCCATTGAAAGACTTGCCCACTGACCGCCCCCCCCCCCCACCCCATCCCAGGCTCTTAGCCTTTGGAATTGTCTCCATATCAGGTCTCAACAATGGGGACCCAGAGCCTGGTCAACCTTGTGTTGGCATCTGGTCTGGTATCTCTAGTCTGCAGAGAGTGCTGGCCTGGCATGGAGTTGAGGGACAGTGTCTTCAGCTGCGGCTGCAGCTAAGGGTGGCTGGCAGGGTGGGGGAAGGCAGAGCTGGAGGGCCTGGGAGTAGGCTTCAGAGTCCCTGGGGGGCATGTCCCCCAGCCTCAGGGAGGCCTCCTCCCCTTCCCCCAACCAGCCTCCCTGACCCGTGTGCATCTTTGTTACAGGATCCCTTTCCAAAGGAGGACATTTCCTATGCAGCCCTGACTTTGGACACCTTGGGTCAGGACTCAATCTACATGAACACGGGCGACCTCGTCACCAACCTTCCCAGCAGGAGCCAGGAGGAGCTCACGCAATACAGCACCATCAGGAAGCCTTAGCCTGCGCTAAGGACCCCTGTCCGACCCCACCCGAGGCCTATCACCTCGTTCCTGCCTCCCAGTCCTCTCGGCACCCCCAGCTCTGAACTGGGCTCCAAGCCTGGTCTCAGGGGGCTTCAGGGAGACAGAAAGGGGTCCCTTCACATCCCTTCCTCTCCCACACAGCTCAGGAAGAGGCTGGGGATATGCTCTGCGGCGGCCCAGGGAGGGATAAGTACGACCATGACAATAATAGTCATGAACCTCTATTTACTGCCACCGCACGTGGTGGGCTGAGTAGCGGCCCCGGTGCTGTGGGCTCATCTCCAGGGCCCCCGAGCGTTAGCTTACATGGCAGAAGGGGCTGCGCAGGTGTAATTAAATTAAGGATTTTGAGACTGAGATTATTGTAGATTATCCTGGCAGGCCCTAAATATAATCACAAGGATCCTTATAATAGGGAGGCAAGAAGGTCACAAGAGAAAGCACTGTGACGGCGAATACGGAGGTCAGAGTGACGAGACCAGGAGCCAAGGGATGCCGCAGCCTCGAGAAGCTGGAAACGTCAAGGAAAGGATCCGTCCAGGGAACCAGCCTCACAGATACCTTGACTTCAGCCCAGTGAAATGGATTTTCAATTCTGGCCTCCAGAATTGTAGGAGAATAAATTTACATTGTTTTCCTGAAGCCACTAAATTTGTGGTAATTGACACGGCAGCAACAGGAAACGAATACCCTCTTGTGGCAGGTGCTCGTCTCTAAAGGCTCTGCCCCCAATAGCTAATTCCATCCGCACAACAGCCCTACCAGGCACCCTCATCACTGCCCCACTTTGCAGACGAGGGGTCGAGGTCCAGAGAGGTTCAGGGACTTACCGGGGTTTTTTGCTAGCAAGTGGGTGAGTTGGAATTTGAACTCGGGCATTTTGCCTCTGGAGTCTGGAGTCTGGGCCACCCCCCTGCACCGTGGGTCTAAGGAGGATTATGTGTGTGTGCGTGCGTGTGTGCACACCCACTCACACAGCCGTTCACACAGGGATAGTTAGTGAATATTTTACAAACTCCACTCTCGCCACCCTTCTCCTAGAGTCCTGGCAGCCCTCCCTCCAGAAACGTCCTGAATCCTGGCCAGGCCCTCTGTCTCCATGGTTACCAGCCTCATTCAAGCTACCATCCAGTCCCCTGCCTGGAGCCCCTCTTTCCTTCTGTGCCCCTGAGTCCATTCTCCTCCCAGCAGCCAGAGTGACCTTTTAAAAGCACAAACCTGCTCACACCCTGCTTCTCACCTCTGGACAGTGGATATGGGCTGGAAATGGAAGTTTCTGGCTGCCTGGCTGAGCTGAGGAAAAGTAAACCAGCTCAGAAAGACAGATCCACTCTGGTCGCTTTTAGTCATTTTATTCAAGCTTTAAACAGGTGTCTACCAGATATATCGCTGGATACACTGTTTTTATGCAGAAGTTCAGTCATCTGGATTGGTGGCTGTCTCTTCGTGCCCTCAGAGACCAGCCCCTGGCGTTTGTGAAAGCTGCCCGATCCAGTCTGCAGCCGGACAGAGCAGACGGCTGGCCTGCGGCCCTCCTGGGGGCATCGCGGTTCTCTAGGTGGGTCTGATTGCAGGGACCTACCACGAAGCCAGCAGTTCCTGTCTGTTGAAGCCTGAGCTAGAGTTTAGAGCATGGTAGGGGAAGTGGTCAGGGCCAGGGGAAGGAAAACAAACATATGCAAGAGGTTTGAAAGGAAATTGTTTCATAAGGTTTATAAGTTGGTATCTCGGTGTTGTCTCAGCCATATCCTGCTGGCCCATAAATACTTTGCTAAGGTGCTGGGCTAGCACCTTTAGTGCGAGGGAGAGAGCGAGCTCAGGCGTGGTGCTTCTGGCCTGAGTGACGGTGGCACTCACAATTTTGCTGTATGGTTTCTAGGAAAGCACATTTCTGGTAAGGCAAACTCCAGGCTGTTCAACCACACGGCTCTGGTAGAGTGCCTCATTCCTTACAGCCTGTCTGAAGTTGCTTGGGTTTCCCTCCTCTGGCTTTTGAATGATTAATATTTAAAGATTCTACTTTATCAAAGTTGTAGGGTTCAGACAGTCCTCTTTTGAGAATTATGTGCATATTGCTGGCTTTCAGAAGACTGAGCCTTTCCGAGAGTCGGTTGACGGAGATGGATATACTGGGCTGGGAGCCTTCAGAATATATGATTAAGGTAAATGTTGGATTGAAGGGAGCCTAAAGACTACCTTTGCTTGACACTTTGAAACCAGCAGCCGCTTAGCTTTGGAAGGGCCAGGCCTCTGGACTCAGTTGATTTCACGTATCAATACTTTACGTCGGGAGGGACTGATACAGTGGTCAGCCTTTTATTTTACCCAGTAGGTGCAGCCTTAGCCAATGTGATTGGAACTGATTGTTGGTCAGTTCATTGAGAGAGAGGGTTAAATCAGAAAGTCATAGAAGAGATATTCTTTCTCTAAATGCTTTCGCTTGACTCAAAATATCTAACTGTGCAGCAGTTTGCTAGTATTTTGATGCAGACTTGTCATTTCTTTGCCTGAGGGCCTGTGGACAGAAGGGGCCGGTGCCTGTTCTGCACAAACAGCACACATGCCATGAGGGGCTGGAGCCCCGTTGCAGTTTCTCTAACATGGAGCAAGACGCTCCAGACCCCTGTGAAGCAATCTGATTGCAAAACCCTTCTTTAGTCTTATGTTTTCTACTCAGATTATTTCACAGTTCTCTCTCTCATTCCTAATTTGACAGCATTTTAAAAAAATGACGTGATTTATCGAGTCTTTCCCAAGTATTTGATTTAGTTTTTATAAAAATAACAGTTCCCGTTTTGTTTACAGTCTCTTTCATTGGTTAGTATCCTTTCTGTTTATATTCTTCATTGATTGGTTTATGGAGGCGTGAATCAAATCACGCAGCTATAATTAATGTGTATGACAGGCCTGGGCAAGTTTAGACCCAAACACAGTTGGCTCTTGTTAAACGTGCACCTCCACGGGCGAGAACAGAAGAACCTACCCGTTGGCCACAGGGATAAAGTCAGTATGTTTCACCAAGAGACTAAAGGGTGTTGGTTGATCTAGTAATTTGGTTAAGGGAGGGATTGGTTAAGAAAGTTTCTCCTAAACCATCTGTTATGACCATAATTTCATAAAAGAAAGGACATTTGAAGACCTCAAGTCAGAACAATAGTGTGTTTCCCAAGAAGAGAGAGTTGGTATCTTTATGCCAATGTGGGTTTATGTGGTCTGTACATAATCTTCTACTAGTGGATAGATACTTTGTCCAGGGCTGGCACTCACATATGGACTGAGGGTTGGTAGCCATTGGTCTTGTTTACACTGTTCTCTGGACATAGATTCCCTCTACTACCTCAGCTGTTGTAGTCTAGCATCCCCTTAATGGCCTCTAGTGATCGCACGTGTCTGGACACTGACTTAGGTTGTCAGTCATGAGGGCCCGGTGCCCCAACACAAGCTGAGCAAAGGGCCCTTTCAGTTCCTCAGATTCCCCCGCCCAGCCCAAGCCCTTCCCCAAAGTGATCTCAGACTCACAAGTGCCTGTCGCCAGGGGGTGGGGTTCTTGCATCAAGGAAGGGTGACTGACCCATTGGTTTTGCTGAAGGAAACTCTGAGGATGGGTTCAGAGTTAAGGAATGGGTAAGACTCTGTTCCTAAGGGTCAGAAATAGAGAAGAGACCTTCTGAAGCCTCGTGCGGTAGGCAATCTACTATTATCAGAGGGGAGTCTCCTCTTGTGTTCACTACAGGTCCCAGAGTGAAAGTTCCATGCCGGGGAGTTTCCGAAGCCTCCCACATCCCCCGTGTCACTTTCCTACCTTCTGTGCCACCAATCTAGATGGCCCCAATCCTATCATTTATTAGCTTATTCATTTTTCATTATAAGTTATAAAATATTTGATGCATACTACATGTTTATATAATGTATACATACGTTATAAAGGGTAGTGGAACAAACACACCCAAGTACAGGCCACCCTGCTGAAGAAATGAAACATTACCAACACCACTGAAGCCACACAGCTCTCTATTTGCCTTTTTTTTTTCCTAAGGAGGAACATGCCTGCATAGGGTAGCTCTAGCGGTCCATTGCAGCCCTTGTCACCTTCATGTTAATCAGTAAAGACATTGGATGAGCTGGTCTGCATTCTGTGGCATCTGTACTAAATTGGCAAGTCTATGCCGCTCTTCTTAATTTAATATTTTTCTCCCCCCCCCCCCCAAGTCCCCCAACGCCCAATTGTGCCTTTGTGCTATTTAAGGATCCGGTGATTGGTTTGTCACTTGAAAGCACTGGCGGGAGTTGCAAAGCTCAGATGATGTGCTTATTTCAAAGTTCACACCGCCTTTGCAAGATTAATAATAAGCCACAAAAGCAGAAGGACTAAAACCCGAGACCCCGTGACCTCCCGTGGAAACCTTTCCACCAGCACATGACAAGTGAAAGCAGAACTGAGAGAGAAAATATTTCATCTTAAAATACAATGAGACAGGAGAACAGATGTGCGAGCAGGTGAAGGTAACGTGAAGGAAGCTCGGCCCGAGGCAGCTCCTGACGTAAATCTGGGCGTGCTTCCCTGGGGCTGGGATCCTGCAGTTGGGTTCTGATGGAGGCAAATCCCCAGGGGATGATGTTGCTCAGCTCCCCTGCTCCTAAGACCCAATTAGCAGTGATTCATTGCATCAGCCTCCATTCCAGGGGCATCCGAGCAGCGCTGGAGGCAGAGTCTTGCATCTGTATGGGGAATGAGTGTCTCCCACTGGCATTGACTCTGGTGTTTGTCCTGGGCCAGGCTGAGATTGTCGCCGGGCTATGCTAGAATTCCGTGACGTCTTTGTACAAAAATTATTAAGACTCTCAAAATGGTGACATCAGAGTATTAAACCAATCACGGGCCCTTCTAGATGTGGGGCCCTGTGTGACTGCCAGGTCCCACACCCAGGAGCCAGCCTTGTTGGGCAGGCACCCCCCTCACTCCTCTCTGCCTTCCTGTGGCCATGGTTGCTTAGCCCTTATGCCCGACAGAAAAAACCAGGCACCGTCACCAACTCACCCTGGTCCCAAAATGAGGAAGAAGAGCTTCCCCTAATTCCAGCTTGAGCCTAACCTCCCGTGTTCTTGTTACTTGTCTCCACATTGACCTTCCTCCTGGGCGATTGAAAGCTGGGTCACCTATTTCCTGTACAGGAAAGCCTGCTCTCACCCAAAGGGCCTCAGGGCCCCAATAGGCCAATCATTTTGTAGGGTGACATCAGCTTGTGGCCTAAGTCTGGTTATTCAGTCTTTTTTTTTTAAATCCTCACCCAAGGATATTTTTTTCCGTTGCTTTTCAGAGGGATGGAAGGGGCAGGGAGCGAGAGAGAGAAACACCGACGTGAGAGAGACACGTCGATTGGTTGCCTCCTGCACACGCCCAGACCAGGCTGGCGTCGCGCCTACAACCCAAGTACACGCCCTCGACCAGAATTGAACCCGAGACCCTCCAGTCCACGGGGCTGATGCTCTAACCACTGAGCCAAACCAGCCAGGGCTCTCCCTCCCCCCCCCGGATTTCATGCCTCAAAAACAATCCCGAGGAGAAACAGGATGGCAGCGTAGGTCACAGCTGCTCGCACCGCCTCCGCAACCACATCAGAATCACAACTAAAATACAGAACCACCGTCACTCAGAGCCTCCTGAGATCCGCTGAACAGAAGCCCTAAAACCTGGGACCTGAAGCAGCACCGAGACTGGCAGGAGGGGGAGCCGCGGGCGGGGCGGGGCTGAATCACAGAGACCCGGCCGCGGGCCCACACCCGGTGCCGCGGGTAAACCCGGGAGGGAATCTCGGCGGTGGGGTTTCCCGGAGGAGGGAGGGGTCCCAGCCCCACAGCAGGCCCCCAGCCCAGGGCTCCAGGGCCGGAAAGAGGGGTCCCCACATCTTCGGACGCGCTCCCGCTGAGCCCAGCGCCGGGCAGCAGCCTGAAGGGACCCGGGACACTCGGGGAGGAACTAACCTGCCTGAGATCCGGGCGAGAGCTGGAGGGCGGCTTCCTCCCAGGCAGAAGGGCTGGCAGAGGCCATGGCTCCTGTGGCGAGTCCTCCCCGCACACAGTCCTCCCCGCACACAGCCGGCAGGCAGGCGCCATGTTTGAATCGCCAGCACCTGACTCACCGTTGGCCCCGCCCCGTGATTCCCGGAGGCCCCGCCCCTCCCCACCTGCAGCTCATCCAGGCCATTTCCAGGGGCTTTTCTGTGCAAGTGGCCTCTCGAGCCCCGCTTAGGACTTTCCTAAAATCTCTCAAACAAGCAGCAGCTGGCCTCACTGTGCCCCATACATCTTGATAAGTTGCCCCAGGCCTGGCACTAGTGGCAGCCTGCACTGGCTCATAGCTTGGCCTCTCCTGGACACCTCCAAGCCCAGCACAAGTAGCAGCCAACTATGGTTTGCTGTGTAACTCATGCTGCAGGGCCCTGGGCAAAGCACTAGCAGAGGCTGACTTTCCACCTCCCGGGAGGCCCCAGAGACAGTGCACCTGGTGGTCAGACTTGACCACGCTGGATTATAACCCTACCACATCCACGAGTAACACACTCAAGGGGCACACTTGGTGACCACCAAAGCTCCACTGAAGTAAATCCTGCTCCATAGGGGTGTCTCCACACAGCAGCTCTTTGGCTGTAGTTGCAGCTGGTCCTCACAGCCGATTGGCCGGGGGGTCAATTCCCCGAAGTGACGCCAACAGCAAACAAGGCTCAACTACAACAGGACAGGGCACACAGCCCACAAAGGGGAGAACCTAGAAGGCCCAGCTCAGGTGACTGGGCCTATGTTATCTGGGCCCAGTACCAATTTGAAATGAAGGCTACACAAACTGAAATGAAGAATAATTTACAGGGAATCAACAGTAGAGTAGAGGACCCTGAGAACCAAATCAGCAATATGGAACATGAGGAAACAAAAAACACCCAACCAGAAGAGCAAAAAGAAAAAAGAATCCAGAAATATGAAGATAGTATAAAGAGCCTCTGGGGCTTCAAGAGGCCCAACATTCATATTATTGGGGTGCCAAAAGGGGAAGAAAGAGGCCAAGAAATTGAAAACCTATTTGAAAAAATAATTACAGAAAACTTCCCCTACCTGGGGAAAGAAATAGACTTACAAGTCCAGGAAGCACAGAGGGTCCCAAACAAGAGGAACCCAAAGAGGCCCACAGCAAGACACATTATAATTAAAATGCCATAGGTTAAAGACAAAGAGAGAATCTTAAAAGAAGCAAGAGAAAAGCAGTTAGTTACCTACAAGGGAGCACCCATACGACTGTCAGCTGATTTCTCAACAGAAACCTTGCAGGTCAGAAGGGAGTGGCAAGAAATATTCAAAGTGATGAAAAACGTGGAACTACAACCAAGATTGCTCTACCCAGCAAAGCTATCATTTAGAACTGAAGGTGAGATAAAGAGCTTCACAGACAAGGAAAAGCTAAAGGAGTTCATCACCACCAGACCAGCACTACAGGAAAAATTGAAGGGTCTTCTTTAAGAAGAAGCTAATTAACAAAATAATCTGATGAACTAAATAGATCCAGAGACATTGATGCATGCAACAGACGATCATATTTCAGAGGAAAGAGGGAAGGGGTGGTGGAGGGTGGGAAGAGATTAACCAAAGAAGTTATATGCATATATGCATAACCCATGGACACAGTCAATAACAGGGTGAAGGCCTGGGGAGGGGGTGGGAGCGAAGTGCGAAGTGGAGGGGATCAATTGGGGGGAAAAAATGGGACACCTGTAATACTCTCAGCAATAAAGATAAATTAAAAAAACAAAAAAACCAAAAACAATCCCCTGGTTATAATGTGGCACCTAGGGCAATGCGTTCATCTTGTGACTTTAATTAACATGAGCCTGCCTGGAGCGATGGATCCACTCTTGAGTGAGTGAGCAAATCTGGGCCTCTGATCCTACAGAGCTGGGGCCACATACTGGGTAAAGTAATAACAACCTGTGGCTCCCTTGGCAAAGCCCTCTGTCTTCTTCTGACTCTACTTTGCATCTCCAGCTTGCTGGGGTTTGAATCGGGGCTCTACCTCTTATTAGCTGGGTGGCCTTAGGCAAATTTCTCAACGGCTCTGTGCCTCAGTCTACTCATCTGTAAAATGAGATTAAGACAGGGTTGTTTAGGATTGAATGGTGTAAAGTGCTCAGAATAGTCCCTGGCACGTTAGTGCCGTATAAGGGTCTGCCAGTATTATTTACTTCCCACAGTACCTACATGCTGTGACCTTGAGTGAGTAACTTTGTTTTTTTTCCAATCTGGCCATTTTATAATATGGAATTAATAACATCTACTGGGGAAAGCGTGGTAAGTATAAAGTGTCATAGAGCACATTAAAGTTTTACAAACTCTAAATTTTTCCGCAAACAAACCATGTGCTTGTTGTCACCGTTTATTATTAGCGATCCTTAGTCTCCCTGGGTAGAGATGATTTTAATGCCTCTCAGTCTGTAGCCTAAAGAAACCTGAGAAGAGGACCTGGAGGAGGGGGCGGTACCTGGATAAAGACGAAGGTTTGTCTTTCTCGGCCTTATTTCACTTAGCACAATACCCTAACAACTACATTGTACACCTGAAACTAATGATATTATATCCCAACTATACTTAAATTTTAAAAAGACGGAGGTTTTTGACTACCCCCACTGGGGGAGGAGCTTCCTGAGGACCCGGAGGGGCCTCGGCCTCATCTGGGCTGAGTCTGCGCCAGCAGCTTCATTCCCTCCCAGAGAGCAAGGGCTTCTCCCCGTTTGTTGGGAGGGGCTGAGAGGGGCAGGGTGCTGTCAGTCCCGACGGTCCCCTGGGGTTAGTGCTCTGACACGGGGCAGATCTGCTTTTTACTCAGCTGGAGTTGCCGGAGAGGGGTGTGGCTGTGAAATTCAAATGCAGAGGGAGAAGGGAATGGGTTGCTCTGCCTTTAAAAGGCCCATAACAACAAAAGGTAAGGGGGGGACAAAACCGGCCACCACTGGCCCTGCCTATGCCTATGGCCCTGCTCGTGAGAGGAGGGCGCGCGCGCGTGTGTGTGTGTGTGTGTGTGTGTGTGTGTGTGTGTGTGGCAGCCAGGGGTAGAGGAGTAGAAAGCAAGAGAAAATGTGAGTTTAAACAGGGCTTGGTTCAAGACACCTAAAAGCATACCAGTGGCATTTGCAGGAGCAGAAACTGTTAAATAACATCCCCACTGAGGATGGGCAAATGCTGTCCCCACTGAGCAGAAATGCAAATAAGAGGGAGGGAGCAAACTTGGGCCTCAAGGTCAGGGAAACAGGAATCCCCAGGTTGGGGAATTCTTGAGCTCTACTTATTTCAACAATTGCATTCTTATTTTCGCGGGGAGGATGGTCCAGGGCTGCTCCCCTGGCTGGTGCAGGGCATGGCCCGAGTGCTCTGCCAGTTAGCAGAGGAGCTGCTCTCTCGGTTCTTGCAGGGAGCCTCCAGGGACAGCTTCTCTTGCCTGAGAAGGGGAGGTTGGCAACAAGGAGCAGGCCCGGATAAATTTAGAGCCACTTCTAAGTCTGTTCAACAATTCCCCAGCCTGGTGCTCACCTCGGGCTGTTTACTTCCAGTAAAGCTGGGTTTCCTGCCCTGAAAATGAAGGAAGCCAGAGCCCTTCCCCAGGACAGCTTGTAAGAGGAAACATCAGCACTTCAACAGTAGTGAGCTTCAACAGTCTCACGAAAGGTCCCAGGGACTGTAAATTAGAGGGGACAGTGCTCGGAAAGGGAAGCCTGGAGAGTCTGGAAAACGGCTTGGGAGGCTGGTATGAGTCACCATCGTTTACCGCTGAGAGGGTCCGGGAGGGCGGGCCAGCGCCGCTCCGCACGCCAGCCGCGGGCCCGGGCTCCGGGCAGGCCCACGAGTCCTCAGGGGCCGGTGATGGAACCTCCTGGAACCTCCGCTTCATCCGTTCATCCGCCGCCCCCAGGCTCCTGAGCCCAGAAACACTCTGCAGGGAGCGAGCACTCACTTTTCTGGGCTTTCTTTTTGTTCCTGAGCTGAGGATGGAAACCTGGCAAGAAGTGGAGCTGCTGCTCTCATTTTGGTTATATGCATTTTTCTCTAAAAGACAAACCACTTTATTGCGGTATGAGAGACTCGCTTTGAAGTAAAAATCTTTTCACCTACGGGGTTTGGATTTTCTTGCGGATTTTTTTTGACCACAAATTTGTGTTCCATTAGCATCGCTTAATTGAAAACAAACAACGAAAGTGCCTGAATGGTAAAGAATGGTAGAAGGCCGCAGAACAGAGGGTGTAGCCCTTTTGGGTTGATTTGCGTCCCCTGTACAATTTTCTGGTGGGGAGGAAAATACTGTTGAATCCAGAGCCTTCTCTTGGCTCAGTGGGTGACAGCCCCGTGGCTGAGGGGACTGGCTGCTGTGTGTGACTCTCTCCTAGATATTAACCTTTAACCAGCGGTCATGAGAGAGAAAGGGTCCGGCCTTAAGCTGAGGTCAGACCGACCATTTCTTTCCCGATTATTTCATTGTATCCTCTCGCACCTTCCTTAGGGCACTCCTGAGGCTACCCGGTATTATAAGAATTTGTGGGTGTGTCCTTTGGGCCCCGAGATGATGAAGGTGGGAGCCTTTTTTTTTTTTTGGTGTGTGTGTCCTTTATAATGCTCAGCATAGTTTCTTGCACTTTGGAAGTGCTCGGTACGCGTTTGCTGAAGGGCCGGATGAGGCACGTGGACCCGCGAGGGAGGCAGAAATCCCACGATGAGGGAAGCAAAGGACAAGCGCAAGAGGGGGGGGACAAGTAGAGATGCCCCGCTTGCCTTTCCCGCTCACGAGAAGACGTGTTAGAGCAGAGGCAGAGGGGATGGAAACCCTTGCGGGACAGGGACCTTTGGGGCTCATCTCCTCAGTCATTCCATTTTTTCCAACAGGAGCCAAGCCCTGATGAATGATGGACAGCCCACATCTCCCTGCCCCCCGGGTGGTGGTGTCTCTGAGATGCTGCAGAGGTGACTGATTTTAACTCAGCAATTGTTTGCCCCTCTTGGAACAGGATTGGCATGTGGGTGTTCATCAGAGCGCCGGTGATAGTGAGGTTGAGCTCTTGAGCTGAAGCCCCTTTGTCCTGGCTCACTAGTATCTGGGGTCAGAGTGACCATTTATTCCTAGGTTAAAAACTGCCCCCTGTCTGTGCTTCATGTTCCCAGAGCCCAGTCAGGCCCTGGCACAGCAAGAGCCCAACCCTTGGGTTGTTTCTGAGACTCTAACTCACATCATTGCCCCTGATGGCTCTCAAGACTATACAGGTAGCAAGAGAGGGCTGGGGCATCTCCGAAGAAGAGAGCAGCAAAGTTGTTTGTCTGTTTTAAATTATTTAGTTGCATAAAATATTCAGATTTGTGAGCACAACAGCAACTCTATTTAAAAACTCTGGGCATGTGATGGGTGAACTCAGTGTTTCCAAGCAGTTCCCAGCTTTCAGCCCACACTCCAGGAATATTCTAGGAGTAACTCTGGCTTATTTGAGTCGGTTTCCAACTCTCGGGACTAGCTAAAGTGCAAGTGCCATCCAAGGCTGCTGATATTTCGTATATGTTTTTCATATAAATGAATTTTAACGAGAGGTTTCATTGCATCCCACACCTCACCTCCCGTATTTCCCAGAAAATAAAATTCAACTTGTGAAATTAGGGTTGGGATGTTCCCACAGAAGTCATGATTTTCCTATAATTGGGTGTGTGAACTTAATCTTATGGGGCCGTGCCTGTGAAATGTGTGCGTGCGTGTGTGTATGAGCATATGTTTCTGTTTATGGAGCTGCTGCTCTTTCTCATAAAGCTTCATCATTTTAAAATATGTTTTTATTAATTTCAGAGAAAGGAAGGAAGAGGGAGAAAGAGATAGAAACATCAATGAGAGAGAGAGAAGCATCAATCGGCTGCCTCCTGCACGCCCCCTACTGGGGATCGGACCTGTAACCGGGCATATGTCCTGACCCAGAATTGAACTGGTGACCGCTTGGTTCATGAGTCAATGTTCAACCGCTGAGCCACACCGGCTGGGCAAAAACTTCATCATTTTAGGTGAGACCCAATGTGATACGTATTGAAACTGCTCCGGAGCCTGGGGCGTGTGCCCTAATACCAACCATGGGAACGCATCCTATACACCAGAGAAACCAACCAACCAATAATATTATATTATCTAACGTCTTCACTCAAGCAACAATCAGCCAGGCATTATTATGCCTATCTGTAGATAAATAAAGTCTGTACGATTCCAAACCCAGGGTTTCTTTCCACCTTATATAATTTCTCTTCTGGCAAGTTTCTAGGACTGTCTGGCATAAAATCTGGCTGCTCTGTCAAAACATGAAATGATTCTTCCTTCCCCCGATGGTAACGTCTGGGGAGGAAGAAGGGGAGTATGTGGAAGGGGGCATGTGGGGGCGGTTCTGGGAAGCTGGCGAGGCCCCATCTCTTTATCTTGGTAGTGGTTGCACAGAGGTGCTCCCCTTGTGACAGTCCCTCAGGGTGTACATGTATGATTTGAGCTTTTCTTGTGTCTGCTACATGTCCATTAAAATTTATTTAAAAGTGCTTCCTCCTAGCAACTAATGTTGGAGGGGAGCCTGCATCCCAGGGCCAGTGTGTTCAAATGAATCAGTAGGAATTCCTTGGACTCTACTATAGAGCAAGCTTGAAAAATAAGACAAATATGTTGATACCCTGCCCATTTACAGACAGATTTTAAGTGGATCACAATAAAAAGTCATGCACAACAATGAAATAAGATTAGGAGGCGGTAACCAGCATTATAATGGAAAGGAAAACTTTCTGCACACATGTGTCACTCTGTTGGACGCCACCAAAGGTTTAGAGCCAGGTTCTGCTTTCGAGATGCTCACAACCAAGCTGGAAAGGCCGGGCATTTATTAGCAGTAGGTAGACGCTTGTCTTCAAGTATAGTGGAGCTTGTAGGAACAGAATCTTTCCCAGTTTATTGATCAATAAACCCAGAGGAAGTGAAAGTTCTCATGGGCTACATCCTACATTTCATGTGTAACTGAGGTGAGAAAACCACACACTTTCTCAATAACTGGAAAACTTTGACCTCCAAATCTTAATCTTTCAAAAGGAATATTTCTACCCTTATAAGATGGTTTAGATTTGGACCCATATATCTAGTCACCAGGATGCTTTGGTAATTGATTTGTAATTATGTTCCTTTGCTTGTATACACTTTCTATCAAGGCTAGACCCACAACCTCAAAAACCACAGAGTTGATAATAGTTTATTTCAAACTGTAAATTATTTAAAACTAAAGTTTTAAAACTGTCAGACTGGGGCAGTTCTTATAAAGTCTCCTCTTCTATATTCCAGGGGTTCAGGGACCTGGAGGGAGAAGTCACATGGGCTGTTCAGATCTACAGACCTGCTTCCTCCAATAGCTGATTTTCCTTTACTTGTGTCAGAAATAGCCAGCGTGACACAGGGCTGCACATCTGAAACTTTAATGAGCATATTTATTTCCTAGGGATCTTGTTAAATTACAGATTCAGATGCAGCAGGTCTGGGGTGGAGACTGAGATTTTGCCCATCTAACAAGCTCCTAGGTAGTGTCAATGCTGTGGTCTGTGGGCCACACTTGTATAGAGAAAAGAACATTAGACATGGAGTCATAACTCCTGGCTTTTAGAACCAACTCTGCCATTTTCTACCTTGTTTTCTTGGACAAGTCACCTCGCCTCTCTGGACTCCAGTTTCCTCAAATGTGAACTGTTGCAAGGGAAGAGGGTGAATCGTATTATTTCAAAGCTTGGATTCATGGAATTTTCAGAAGGATATATTGATTTAAAAAATCTCCAGGGCCCCACTGGTGTGGCTCAGCAGTTGAGCATTGACCTAAGATCCAGGAGATCCCAGTTAGATTCCCGGTCAGGGCACATGCCCGGGTTGCAGGCTCGATCCCCAGCTGGGGGCGTGCAGGAGGCAGCTGATCAGTGACTCATTATTGATGTTTCTCTCTCTCTCTCCCTCTCCCTTCCTCTCTCTGAAGTCAATAAAGACATATTTTAAAAGAACAACTCCAAGTATAGGACAATGCACAGCTCTCAGGGATCTAGCAAATAAGCTGATATTAGCAAAGTAGAAAATACAAGGGCTGAATAAAGAGGCAGAGAAAGGGGTGAGGAGCCATAGTGACTTCTTACGGCAAATATGAGGTTCTGATTGTTTCAAAGCAGTAGATTTTGGATTTAAAAGTGCTGCCTGGAGCGAGGCCGCCGCTTTCCGCACCTGCACTTCTGAGGCCTGAGTTGCATAAGAAACGGGAGTGAGGGAGCGGCGGGTGAATGGGGACTTCGGAAAAGCCGGCGCTTTCAGGAGGCTGTGAGCGGGTCAAGGCTGGAGGGCAGGCTTCTGGAGTCACGAGGAAGTCTGCTTTAAAAACAACAGCGTTTTTTCTTTCTTTCTTTTTTTTTTTTTTTTCCTGCTGTAGATCATTTCTGTGTCTAAATTTAGCCAAGTTGGCCAGCAGTTCAGGGCTCTGACCAGGCTATTGGCCCTAACAGGGCTGGGGCTTGGGTGGGAGGACAGACAGCCTCCCACGAGGGTTACGCAGGAGTTCAGCTGGATGAGAGGCAGGTGGGAGCGGATGAGACAAGGTCACGGGTGATTTAGATGAACGAACGGAGCTCCTGACCATGGGAGCCTCTGGCGGCCGCCCCTCCCCCGGAGCGCACGCATTCTGTTTTGAGCAGTAAACAGGATCAACCGGAAAGGGTCCCCCAGGCTCACAGAGAGGGGCGACGGTCTTTTTAAGTCCCAAAGGCAAGTCAGGGGGACCGAGAGAAGCCCTGGTGAGGGCGCCCTCTCCCAGCGTTGGGAGGGGGGCGCGGGGGACCGGGTGGGAGGCTTACCTTGTGCAGGACGTGCTCGTCGAAATCAGGGCGAGCTCCACCCTGGTAGGAGTCGAATCTCTGCAGGTCCATGCCCGGCCCGCGCCCGCCTCTGCCGCTCTCCCGGCTTCTGCGTCAGAGCCCCGGGGATCGCGGTCCCGGCCCCGCTGGGCGCGGCGGGGCCGCAGCGCGTTCAGCACCGGACAGCTCCCGCGGCGGCGCTTCAGCACCAGGGACAGCGCCCCGCGCCCCGGACCCGAGTTCCGAGGCCCGCTCTGCGCCCCGCGCGCTGCCTCGTGACTCCGGGAGGCCGGGAGGGACGCGCGCTGTCGGTGGAGCCCGTGGCCCGCGCGCGCCGCGCTCAGCTGTGGGTCTCCGGGGCTCGGCCACCGGCTGCGCTCTCCGGGCGCTGCGGTCCGGGAGCTCACGGCTCCTGATTCTCAGCTGAAAGAGTGTCCGGGTCACGCCCCGCAGCTCAGCCCTCCTCCCGCTCCTCCCGCCTTTGCAGACACGAAGTCCTGCGGCGCTGGCAACGTTTCTCTTTTTCTCCCTGGACGGTTCCCTCCAGTATGCAGGAGACAAATAGCAGCTTGAAGCCTGAGATTGATAGATGGTGGGCTTTCGGGTGTCCCTGAAGTCTCTGAAATATTTTGCAAAATTCTGCTTAACTGCATTTTCCTAGGGAGAGGGTCCAGGGCTTAAATTACACTCTTGGGATGCACAGGACCCCCCAAAAGTTAAGAACAACTGGCTTGGGAGAGGCAGAATGATGTTGGTTAAGAGGACAGGCTACAGAGTTCAAATCTTGCCTCTGAAAATGATTAGCTGTGTAACCTTGGGCAAGTTACTTAACCTCCCCCAAGTGTCCACAAAATGGGGATAATAATAGTACCTACCTCCTGGTGATGTTTTGGGGACTCAATGAGTTAATTCACGTAAAAAGCCTAGAACAGTGTCTGACATGGATTAGAAACTAAAAAAACCTGTTAGTTGTTGTGCTCTCTGGGCAAGGGGGTGGGGAGCTCTGGCTACATCCCCTAAACACCAGGAGGGTCCTGCTGCTGGGACCACTGATTTGCAGAGTTGCATCACACCTGGACTAGAAAAGCATAGGGCTGATCACGGAGACTGTGGCTTCTGAGGTCGTCCTCACATGGTGACATTTGGAGTCAATATTAATAGGGAGAGAAAGGGCCAGGCCTGGATTTTAAAGGGTGCATTTCCCTCCTGGGTTCAATTCTTTTTTGGCTAAAATCGTCATGCTCTGAAAGTCCTTACTCATCTGTAAAATAGGAGGAGCAGTGTGTCCCTATCTCACTGGTTTTTTGTGGAGAGTAAACGAGAGAGTTACATGAAAACATTTCTTTTCTAGACTAGCTCATAGACTACTGTGCCATAGGACTTCATTGTCCTGCTCCAGTCTGACTTACTTTTTTCTGAGCCTCTGCGTGGCTGTAACCCTGTCCTTTACTTTCAGTTTTACTTCTCTGTGGGTTTGGTATTTCCATGGCTCGTGCCTTCCTCTTTCTTGTTTCACTCCTTCATGAACTTTGTTTATTTTTCTTGGTTTACTTCTCATGAGTAAATGTTTGAGGAAGTTACTTGAGAAGGTACTCACATAGCTTCCTAAGAAAGGGGCACAGGAGGTGAACTTCCTGGCTCCTTGCGTATCTGAAAACGGATTTGTTCTTGTCTTGCTCGGTTTCAGCTGGGTTTGCGGTTGCAGGTGGGGACGCCTCCCCCCAGCCTGGAGGCGTCACCGCGGCACCTCTGCCACACTAGCAGGAGCCATGCCGCTTGGCTCGCCCAGGCCCAGGTGCTGCTGACCGGAAGGCTGTTGCCGGATTAAGTCCTCGGCCTTGGGAATGGCCTGCTCGATTATTTATTTTTCTTTGGCAGTTTTAGGATGTTATCTTGATCCACGGTTTTCTGAACTTTCACATGAAGTTATTTGATTGTAGAGCTTTTTGCATCTATTGTGCTGGGTACTCGGTAGGACTTTTTAGTTTGAAGATGCGTGTCTCCTTTCTTCCCCGGAAAATTCTCTTGATTTAACTCTTGCTATTTATTCTGTTTTTCTCTTTCTTGTTGCAGATTTTTAAAAATTGCCTAGGGGTTCTTGTCTGCCTTCACATTTAAGAATGAGGCGTTAGAAAGGCTGGCTGAGATCTCCGTGTATGGGCAGGACTGTAGCAGGTGAAACCTATGGGTGAGTGGTCAGGGAGTTTGCTGGTAATCTGAAGAAATCCTAGAGAGAGTAATCTGAACTTTATTCTGGGAGTATCAACACCTATGTAATTCCTTTAGGTGTCCTTAGACCTCACTCTTAAAAATTAACATTTACTGAGCATATACTATGTGCCAGATTACCGTGCTAAATGTTTTATACATGATCTCATTAATCTGACCAATGATCCTATGAGGTAGTTATTACTGTGTCCATTTTACAGAAGTGGAAACTGAGGCTTCAAGTGTTTAAAAAAGCTTACATAGCTAGTTGGGATTTGAACCCAGGAATATTTGACTTCAGATTTCACTCTTAACCAATATACTATTTTTATTCTGAAATTTTGTGTTGAACCTCATGTGGGAATTAAGTGGCAGTTTCATTTTGGGTCCCTAAGGAAGTTATCTATAGATCATAGCACCAACTGCGAAACAAGAGAACTGCTAAGGCAATGGATTTAAAGGAAGTAACCAGAATAAACTCTGAAGATTTGATGCTGCAAAAAGTCGTGAGTTGGGGAGATGGGATGGCCTTTCTGGCGTTAAAGACCCAGCAACATCTCTCCTCTAGTGAAGGGCTTGGCAAGGCTCCCCTGGCCAGGCTCTGGGCTCCTGGCGGGGGTGAGAAGTACACAGTAGGGAAGGAGCAGCCTGTCCATGCAGCCACCTGTCACCCCCACCCCCACCCCACCGCTTGGATGGAGGCGGATGTTGAGTCATTGACCTGGAAGGAGCAACGTTCTGGCACTTTCCTTGGGACTTTGGAGAAGATCATTCATTCGTTCATTCATTTTCATTCACTCTCACTCATTCTTACCCAGGCACTGTGCTAGGCGCTGGAGAGAAATAGATAAAAGAGCCACGGCCGCCACCTCTGAAGAGCTGACTGTCTACTAGGTGTGACTAACGTGGAAATGCCACACCTTGTGACAAGGGCCTTGATGGGACGGGAGGGAGCCAGTATAGCGAGGTGGTTAAAAGGCACCATCGCATCAGACAGGAGCCCGAGCTCTGCCATTTTTATCCGTGTGACTTGGTCTGGATTTAACTTTGAGAACCTTCGCTTTCCTGTTTCATGGGGCTGTTGCGAGGGTTAAATAAGCTAAGCCTGGGCGTGTGCACCCCAATGCCGGGCGTGCACTGCGTGCTCAATCCGGGGAGCTGTTGTTAACGGTGTGGACAGTGTGCTGCGAGTCCCTACCGGCGGCCAAGTCGCTCTGCCTGGGGGTGAGGAGGAAGGTGGGGGTCAGGGAGGGCTTCGCGCAGGAAGGGGCCTCCCAGCGCCGGCTCTTCCTTCCTGAGAAAGGCCCTCAAATGGTGTGTGCCCCTGTACCAGCACCCCAAGGAGTCACGTTTTTGACAGTTGACAAACAGCCTCCGACAAGGGAGATTCTCACTAATACCAGCCTTCTGTTGCCCTGTCTTAGTGTCTTTATTGGGTGCTTTCTGGGGGACACAAGGGTGGACAGGGCGCAAATGGGCCTTGCTGAGGAGCGCCGCGCCAGGCTCCCTTGCCCGTGCTACCTGTTGAAGCCAGCCCAGCCCCGTGGGGTCCTCGGGGAGGCCGCTCTTTCCTCCGCACAGCTGATCCGGGCCGTGGAGCTGATCCCCGAATTCCCGCAGGCGCCAGGCAGAGCTGAGACTCAGTTCCCGGCCTTGCGGCCTGAAGCTTATATGCTTTTCACATCCTGCAGCTGCCTCGCTTGCGTAGGACCATCAGCCAGGGAAAGGTTGATGAGCCCGGCCGGCGTGGCTCAGCGGCTGAGCATCGACCCAGCATCCAGGGGATCGCGGTTCGATTCCCGGTCAGGGCACATGCCCGGGTTTCGGGCTCGGTCCCCAGTCGGCTGCGTGCAGGAGGCAGCCGATCCATGACTCTCTCATCATTGATGTTTCTCTCTCTCTCTCCCTCTCCCTTCCTCTCTTTGAAATCAGTAAAGACATATTAAAAAAAAAAAAAAGTTGATGAAATGGTTCAGGAAGGACTGTGGAGATTTATTCGGTGTGTTTAGCTCCATAGCTGGAAGAACTCCCTGGATGCAGGACTTTCTCAGCTCTCCGTTCCAAGTTTTCCTGTCAGTCACGGTCTGGGGGATGAGACGCTGAGGGGTGTCCCTCTCCAGGGGATAGAAGTGCCTGGTGGTATCACACAGCTATCTGCTCAACACCTGCCTTCCTGGTGTATACGTGTCAATGCCACACAGCACGGGGCAATGCGCCCCTGCTTCTCTTACCTGGAGCCAGGGGCAGTGAGTGTGACAGCCCCCCAGGGCTCGGACTCCATGAACCTGGGGCACTTCTGATGGTCATCAGTATTGGTCTGTCTCCTGGGTCACACCCAGGCCAGCAGCTGCTGACCAGGGACCAACTGAGCATCCGGGCTGGCTCCTCTACTGAGCTCAAAGCTCTTTGAGGCTCACTGACTCCTCCTTGTGGACATTTGTCCCCAGTAGGGTCTCAGAAGCTGGCAGCTGTGCTATTGGGGAACCGCCAAGTTCAGCAGTCCCAGGGAGATGGGCTTCTTTGCCAGCCAAGTTTATCTGCTCTTCTCTCAGCCACCTTTCCTGCTCTGTGTTCTTTCTTGTGTTGCTTAGCCCCCTTTCCACATACGATATATTCTTTTAGGAAGAGAAGAGAGCTATCATTTACATCTTACTATGATTTTAAGCACACAGATCATCTTTTGGGAAGGCTTTTGTTCTTTAGGCTTTATACTTGACTGTGAGTATTAAAAAATTATTTTACCATAGTCAGCAACAGGCGTGTGCACATGCGTGTGTGTATGTATCTCTGTGTGAGCGGCATCATATTTTCAAGAGCCTCTTTTTGCTGAAATCACATCCCCTTGGCCATGACCCTCTCTCAGCAGGCCCTTTTATCCAGCCAGCCACCTGCTTGCAGGAATCGGTGGATTTCATTTCAGGTATTTTCCAGAAGAGGCAGAAGGTACTCTGGACTCCCTCATGATATCTTTGTGTTTTTTTCCTCAAGGCACACAACTGAGCAGCAAAACTGGGACTTGGAGAATTAAATTTCTCATCCCAAGCACTGATAATGCAGGGATGTCTAATCATTTATTCATCTATTAACCTAATTCTTCTTTAAATGGAACCTCAGGCTGCACAGAATTGGGATAATCAAAATAATTGAATTCTGACTCACTCATCATTTGTGCATGAATGGTTCACTTTCATTCATTAATTCATCCATCCATTAAAATATAATGAGCACCTGTAGATCCAAAGCAAAAGCTATCACCTTGGCAAAAATAGAAGAGCAGCTATTGTGTCTCTCTCCATACTATCTTGAAGAAGAAAATATACTATTTCTCAGTAGAATGCAAATGTGGAAAAGACTGCTAATCAATGCCCAAATATCTGTTTTTTGTTTTACAGTAACAGAAGTTTTAGCTGGGGGTGTGGCTGGGAAGTTAAAGACCCCAATTACCAGCCTCCCTTGCAGCTAGGTAAGGTTCTCCCTTGCAGAACCTACCTAAGTTCTGGCCAAGGGGATGTGTGAACAGAAGCCATGCCTACAACTTCTGAATCATGCCCTTAAGAAGAAAGGAGCAATCCCTCCCCTTCCCTTCTTCATTTTCTCTTACTGGAGTGTGAAGGGGGTGGTGGAAGCTGGAGCAGCCATCTTCGGTCTTGAGACGGAAGCCAGGCGCTGAGGATTGTAGAGCTACAGGCTACAAGGAACCTGAGGCCTGTGGAGCTGCCACATCAGCCTTGGACTGCTCAGCCTTGGATGCTAGAGCAAAGATAAATGCATTTCTGCCTTGTCATCATGGTTTTTAATGCAATAGCTGAATGGGTGTTCTAAATAATATAATTGCTATGTGTGTAAAGAGTAAACACTCTACCAGGTGGTCAAAACAGCAAAAGAGTGGGGAAGGGTGGGAGCAAAATACTGGTCTGGATATATAAATATAGAGGGAGCGAACAGGGTGAGCAGGAGAAGTGCCTGGGGACAGTCGCTCGGAGGGTCAGTCGTGCCTTAAATTTTGTGCTCTAGGTGCCTCTCTTGTAGCCTTGATCCCGGGAAGGGAAGGAGATGGGCGATAGAGGGGTAGAACTCAAGGAGAAGGGGGATGGTGGTGCCGCAGAATGAGAGGAGAGCGCGGGGGCGGGG
Source organism: Miniopterus schreibersii (assembly GCF_964146895.1). NCBI lineage: Eukaryota > Metazoa > Chordata > Mammalia > Chiroptera > Miniopteridae > Miniopterus > Miniopterus schreibersii. Next base: position 4,099,481 of record NC_138116.1, read on the forward strand.
TTGGGTGGAGAGGAATTATAGGCGAAAGGGAGGGAGGGAAGGGTGACCTTCGTGTTCAAGGTTCAACGCGGAAAGTTTTTAATTAAGAGAGTATTTCTTTACACCTTGTATTTTAGAATTGGAAACAGATGGAAGGTCTAAAAATCAGGCACAGGCGGAGAGAGTGACACAGGACAGGGATGTGTGAGTCAGGTGAGTGTCAGCAGCTCAGCACCCCACAGCCGTGTCTAAAGGAAGCTCTTAGGCCCGGCGGGGGTGCACACGGGTGCGCGTTTTATTATTCACCGTTTACTTAGGGGTTGTATATGCTTTTTCTATAAAATATTTAACACCATTCTTTTCAGACACAATCTCTTGTTTGAATGAATTTAATTCGGAAGCTGTCTTAATGGAGGCAGGGGTTGCCTGAGGACCTGCCTAACATATAATCTACAGAGGCTGCTCTGTGCCCTTGAGGGGACTGTGTCGGCTCCTGTTGGCTAGAATGTTCTATGTCTGTTAGGTCCTCTGCTCCAGAAATCAAGTCCACCGCTCACTGGTTGATTTTCTGTCTGGATGACCTATCCATTGCTAAAAGTGGGGCATTGTAGCTCTCTACTCTTACTGTATTGGTGTCTCTCCCTTTACACCTCATAAATTTTGTTTCTTGGTTTAAGTGTAACACGAATTCACTATAGAAATTTTGCAAGATCCAGAAGATTGAAAAATAAAAATCACCACAAACTCTTTACCTTACTGCTAATGTTCTGGTAACAATACTTGTTTTTATTCGGAATGTATATTTTACTACTGAAATGGGTATCTTCTTATACAAATTGTCCCCTTTTTTCCTCATGACCATTTTCCGTGGACCAGCTAATTTCTTAGTATCCTTTTACCTCCAAGAAAATGATCCTCAAATACATTTGTTTTTTTTGAAGTGAGAGTTGTTTTTCCAAAAAGAAGCCAAGGCAGGAGTCCATGGCTGGGGGAGATCTTTCTTGTCGGGCTTCTACCCGAAACATAAACTAAATTGAGAGGCCACTAAGGCACATCCTGTTGTGTCTGGCGCGGGGCAGGCTGTGGAGAGCAGATGTTGATTGATGACTGCGTCTCGGGAGGCTGAAAGCATCCCTGGGGAGGAGAGAGACAACGAAAGCCAGTGCTTTTGTGACAAATGAAACTGCCCCAGAAGCCTTCCCTACAGCCCGAGCCAGCCGAGCTCGGGATCCAGGGTGGACCTCGACTCTTATCAGGAGTGCCTGCTTCCTGCGCTTTGTCATTGCGTCTTTATTTCATTATTTTTTATCCGGAGCATAGGCGCTGTTCTGGGTGTTTTGAGGAAGGCGACAAAGGAGCCAACGTGCCTATTGCTCTCAAGGAGTTAACCATCTAGTGGCCGAGCTTCCTGCCGGAGTCCCGAAGGCAACTCCTTTAAGGCCCTTTGATAATCTGACCTGCCCCTTTCCTAGTCTCCTCCCTGCCCCAGGCATGGAGGTCCTGCCTCAGTGTTCTGGTCACTACGGAAGGAAAACAGGTTTCTCCAGCTGTGTTGGCGCAGCTGGGCACTCCCCCACCACTCCCCCCTCCGCAAGGGAGGCTGCCCCTGGCTAGGTCAGCCCTACTCTGTGCCACCGGAGGGGGGAGGGGGGCGGCTGAGTTCCACTTACCCTCTCCAGGGGTCCACACTCACGCATGTATTTCTCCAGTGGAGGCCTGGGACCCCTTCTTGAGAAGCCTGGACTTGTACAAAGGCTGCCTCCTTGGAGGGTGTCTGCCCAAGTCAGTACCGTCCAGGACCTCAGCTGCTGCTGTCGCCGAGTAGGGCTGGGGCCGGTTCACTGCACCCGCTGTCCTGCAGGCCATACCGAGGCCTGTCTGCCTGTTACCCCGAGCACGGGTGGGGGGGCCTCCTCCTGGGTCCCCTGGAGTACGGTGCTGATTCCGCCACTCCCACAGAGGCACTGCTGTTCACGGACGGACGCTGGTTTTGAATTGGTGAAAGGCAGGGATAAAAAGGAAGGGTGCCTGTGCCGTCCATGGGGCTACAGCTCGTTTCTTTATAGCAGTGAATAATATTCCTATGGTATATAATGCACCTTAGATTTAGGGGAGCAAGGGACTCATTAACTTGCAACCTCCTGACCAATGACCACGGGGAGCCTCCAGCTGCTTCCGTGGCTGCATCTCCCCATTGTTTACACCCCTCGGTTCTCGGGAAGACACACCCTCATGCCCATATGGGCTTCCCCCGAAACTGCTGCGCAATGTGTGACCCGAAACTGCTGCGCAATGTGTGACCCGAAACTGCGGGCGGGTTCGGGAGGGACTGTGCGCCGCGGGGCCGTTTCGAGGGGGGCCGCCTGCGCAGTTCTCGTGACTCCCTGTCAGAAGCTTGCGTTTGTCGTCCCCGCACTGACTAGTGGACCGTGCATGTGGGCAGAAGCGGCACGTGTGGAAGCTCCTCATGTTTGACTGTGAGCTTTGGCGGGCGTTCTTCTACGGGGTTCACAAAGCGGAAAAGCGGCATCTGCAGGGGGTGCTGGAGCCCGGGCCCCGGAGGGATCCAGGACCACCGTGGCTCAGGTGCTTTCCCTGGGACAGCCTGTGGGCATGAGCCTTTGCCTTGAGTTTAGATTTGGGCCACCTCAGGCGTGTGAGGAGCTCCAGGACTCCACGAGAAACCAGAGTACGGGAATGTGCCAGCCACATGGCAGCGTCCTGGCCTCGTCTTCTGCCGGGGACCTCTGGGGACACGAGAAGCCGTGGGGGGGGGGGGCAGAGGCCGGCGCCCTCTTTCCGAGTTGTCCAGGGATGGCCCGGTGGAAGCAGAGGTGGAGGAAGACCCAGTAGCAACACTGTCCAGTACAAGCCTCCACAAGGCGGGTCCAGGCCGGGTTTGCGCCACTGGGGCTGGAGGGGCGGGGCCAAGTGACCCTTGTGCCCCTGACACAGAAGGTGTCCTGAGTGCGAGACAGGGATGTGGGGCCCAAGGAGCTGAAGAAGGAAAAGGAATAGAAGGGACTCCTCATTCTAATATTCACGTTTCCTCTGTTATCTTCCCCTCCGGCAGTAAAGATGTCCGGTGACATCCTCCTGCGGGACCCGAAGGCCAACTTTCCCATCTGCCTCCCTCGCCGTTGCTGGCCGCTCCCTTTGCAAAACTTCCCCGTATCACATCCCCTGGTTCTCTTGTCGCCCTGGACTTAATTTCTTGGTTTTCTTCAGTGACCCCTCCGCCTCGGCCAACCCCTCCAACGCCAAGGTCCTCCAACACCCCTGCCCTCTTGGTCCGCAGTGGCGGGCCCTCGGGCGCCTGCGGCTCTGACCTGCGCTTAGGCTGGAGACGTCTTGGGGGCACCGCCTCTCCAGGCCCCTGTGCCCGCTCGCCAACCCGTGGGGCTGCTCCACCTCCCTCGGGCTTCCACCCCAGCAGCTTCTCCCGGCTCCCCCGAAGCTCCTCCAACCCCCCTGCGCCCGAGCGAGCGTCTCGCTTCCTCCCCCGCCTGCTTCTCCCGGGTTCCCTGACTCTGGTGGTCGTGTCCCCAACTTCAAAACTAGACATTCTGGATTATTTTTGGCTCCTTAGCCTTCACCTCCAAGGGATCTCAGACCTTGCCAATTTTGCTTTTATTTAGCAGCTCTCACATTTTTCCGGTTTTGTCATTTTTCACAGCCACTCTCATGATTTGGATTTTTATTCTCAGACTCTTCTTTCCAGTTCATCCCGCGTGGCCCTGCAGGAGAAGCCTCTTTCCAAACCTCAAATGTAAAAACAACAACAACGATAACAAAAAACATTTTAAAGTTGAACTGGTTTTGTTTTCCACTGTTATTGTCTTTATACTGCATCTTCCTCAAATGCAAATTCTTTGGGTTGATTTCTTGGTTGGGTGGGGCGCTATAAGTCATGCTTTTTTTTAAAAAGACAGTACACACGGACGGTGTACATTTGGAGTCCTTGTATTTTCAAAATGTGTCTCTTTCTCTATGAGGTATAACATTCTTGGGCATTGATTTCTCTCTCAAAATCCCACAGACATTACTCCATTGCATATACATGTATATTTAATTGCATGTAGGATATAAGGTGCACACATATATGCATCTAGTTGTAAAATATATCATACTGAGAGAAGGCTGCATCTAACACACGTGTATAGTTTGCAGAATACTTTCAAAGCGCTGTTTATATAACTACCAATGAGGTCAAGACACAGGACGTTGCCAGTGCCCATGCGTCAGTGCCCATTTTGTACCATATTTCATCAGATGTGCGGGAAGATCATATGGTTTGGCAGAGAGTTCTCAAAGACAGTGAAGTTTAAGGCCATGGATCGCGACCTCTGGGGAAAGACGGCGAAAGTCGAAGCCAGTGACAGGGATCGTCGCTGGGTTACGTTTTCGGGAAGCTGGGCCTTAGAGAAGAATACGCTTCCCATATGTGAGCGGACTGGAGGGAGCCTCCTGTGGGCAGGGACGAGGTGGTTACTGCCCTGGGGACACCGAGCTACGCTTTTGTGCCACAGAGGAGAGTAAAGAGCCAGGCTTCTGAGCATGCAACTTCCAGGGAATACTTTCACTGGGAGGTGGGCATGGGGGCGGGGAGCTGGAGGATCTGGGGAGGCGGAACAGGACCCCACACAGGGGCCCCGAGACTCATCTTCCCCCCTCTTAAGGACGGGAGCGAGTGACCTCTGAGAGCCAGGACCCCCTCGAGGCACAGGAAAAATACTCCCAGAAGGCTGGGGTCCCTCCAGAATCCAGCACTATCCACCACCCCTATCAGCTTCTTGATTGAGACCACAATAGTCAAGGGTGTTTACCCTTGAAAGACTCATTAAACTGTAAGCTTAGCATGTTTAGACTTTGTCATTTTTGAGGTATAACTACACCTCGATAATTACTTTTTTAAAATATAAAAAATAGCATTTAAAAGACTATCTTATAAAGTCCCCATGCTTTTTTTGTTCATTCCTAGCCATCAATTAAAGTTTGCATCTACACATGGGGGGTCCTAGTTGCCACCTCTCTGGGGGGATAGAATATCTTCTGGCCTCTCCCCCTCCCCCCTCCCCTGGCTCTCAGGCCCGTTCTGTGAGCTCTGTCTGGCCCTTCACGCCCTCTAGAACGTGTGGAAACAGCACAGCAAACGATGTCGTCTCAAAGAGCACAGGACATGCATCGATTTAATAGGAAACGTACAGGCAGACATAGCGGTGTGAGCCGGGCCACGGTCCAGGCCGGTCCTGGGTTGTCTACGTTCAGGCGACTCTCCAGGAGGAACCGATGCAGCAGAAGGTGGAATCGGCGGAGCTCTGCACACCTGCCTGGGGTGGCAGCAGCGATGGTGGGGGTGCCTTTGCCCTTGTAGACACGTTCTGAGCTTTTTGGTTTAATTCCGGTTTTTCACTTGTTGGTTGGTCTGGACTCTTGACTCCATCATTAGCTGGAGCCCTAGACAGTGTTGTGGTCCGTGGCCGTGGGCAGAGTCACAAGGAAAGGAGGCATCGGGGGGATCCACACAGGTAAGGCTGCAGGTGCTCTGAGGGCTGGGTGTTCAAGGGGAACCGTCCCTTGTCCTTTCTCTGCTCCTGCGGCGGAGACCAGGCTCCGGAGCCGTGCCAAGCAGGGACGGAGCCGACTGTGTTCCCGAGGCCAGGACGAGGGAGCCCACACCGCAGCAGGGGCCCTCATCTCCCTGGGACCGCGGCCGCTCCCCATTCCCTGATAAGAGATCAGGAGGTTCTGCTAGTCCCACGCGAGGGTGTCGATGGCATGGGAGCTGCGGTTCTCCTGCTCACACTGACTTCAGTCCCCCCCGTAGTCCCCCCGACGCCTGTTCAGACACATCGCAGCGCACAGCAGGCTCCCGAGCAGGGGCACCTTTATGAAAGTCAGGAGCACCAAGTGCATGTTGCAGAGCAGGAACCTGTACAGGGAACACGGACACAGGACTGAGCCTCTTCTGGAGCAGCCCCCATTCTTCTCCCTCACCCCCCCCACCCCGCAGCCCAGCCCAGCCTGACAGGCACGCCTGGGTCCCTGGCCTGGCCGGGAAGGCCCCTGTGAGGGGCTCGGTCATGCTGCCCAAAGGCAAAGCCTTCAGGGGCCTCCCTGCTGGCTGGGCCTGGGGTCCAGCGCCCTTTGTCTGTCTCCCTCCTGCCTTTTGGCTGATGTCCCACAATTCACTGTCAGCTCACCTGCCGTCTAGCCGAGCTTTAGGGTTTGCTCTTCCCTGTCTTTTTTCTCTCTCCCATTCCCTCCACCTTGCATCTCCCTTTGTAAATTCTGCCCATCTTTCAAGCTCGGATCTTTGCAGGAGGGGACGATCCCCCATCACTGTAAACCTGGCTCTCTGCTGGGTTCTCCTGGGAGGGGCCTCTCTGGGCTCCGGCCCCGTCGGAGGGCACACGTGAGATGCACTTTAGCATAAATCATCGAACGTCCCGCACAGCGGACACTCGGTCCTGTTAGACTGTTGGGCCCCAGGCTCCTATCAGGGTATAAGAATCTGACCCCCTCCCCCAGTGCCTCGTCCCCTCCGCTAGGACCCACGCCCCACAGGCCACCGCTGTTCTGTCCCTCAGCCTGCCTGGAGCAGGGCGTCACCGCGACGACACTAACGGTTTCCTTGAGGGAGAGACACGCTGCATCGCACGTCCTAAAGGTACACACTGTGCTTTCTTCACGAGCCCTGCTCCCGGCGTGGCCCGTCCCCTGCCCCCCAAGCTTTCTCTTGTGCTTCTGCAGCCTCGACAGAAGCCCTGCGTTCTTCACCCTCAACTCCACAGAACCGCCGCTCTCCCAACAGCCGCCAGGGGGACAGAGCCTGTTCGTGAGGCGGTGCCCCCAAGAGCCTCGCCTCCCTCAGGCTTGTCACTGAGCAAACTGGCCAGCAGGGGCCAGGCCCCAGGAACAGGAACCTAGAGGAAGGAAGGGCGCTGGGCCGAGCAGGGAAGGGAGCCGATGGAGGGGATTCTGAGAGGCCGGGCCCAGGGAGAGAGCAGACCTTGACCCTGGACTTCACGGGAGCCACCAGGCTGTGACGGGAGGAATCGGGGGCGGGGGTGCTTGCTCTTCGATGGAAGAACTTATTGACTGTCCTCTGGGAGCCTCTGAAGGGAGTGGACTTCAGGGTGATGCCCTCAGCTTCCCACTGCTTCCTCTCATCTCTGCAGCCCTTGGGGAGAGAAGGGCTGGAGCCCTGAGCCGTGTATCGGCCGGTGACTGTGGTGAGCAGGACAATGATCCCCCAAGATGCCCTAACCCCCAGAGCCTCTGAATATGTCATGTTGCATGGCAAGGGGGAGTTCAGGCTGCAGATGGACTTAAAATCGCTAACCAGCTGAATGCGAGACGGGGAGGCCAGCCTGGGTTCCCCGGGCGGATGCCAGGCAATCACCAGGGTCTTTATAAGTGAGAGATGCGCTCAGGAGAGTGAGTGTTAGAGTAATGCAACGTGCGCAGCGCTCAGCCGGTTACGGCTGGCTTTGGAGATGGAAGGGGCCAGGAGCCAAGGAAAGTGGGTGGTCTCCAAAAGCTGGAAAAGTCAGGGGAACAATTCTTCCCTAGACTCTCCAGCCCTGTCAACACCTTGATGTTAGCCCCACGAGACTCATTTCAGACTTCCGGTCTCCGGGGCTCTAAGATAATAACATTTTTGTTGTTTTAAGCCACCAGGTTAGCAGTAATTTGTTACAGCAGCCACAAGAAACTAATGCAGCGTTCTCTCCTTCTAGCGCACTTGAGGCTGAACCCTGCTACCCTTTCCTTTGCTTCCTGGGGGGGTGGGGGGCCAGAGGGAGCCGGAGTCTGCAGCCCAGCTGAGAACACTGTTTAGGCCCCACTCGGGGAGCGGGGAGCTCAGTAAGCGCGCGGGAGGGAAAAAGGAGGAGCGGAGGCACAGCGCAGGCTCTGCTCTCTCCCTCGCACAGGAAACAGCCGAGCGGCGACATGGGTGTCCCTGACGCGGCCTCCCTGGGGGAGCAGGCAGAGGGCAGCAGTGGGAAAGGTCTGCAGGGGCCCAGCTCTGCTCACCTGGTGAGGGACCTGGTCAGGGCCATGCTGCTGTTGCTGCTCGGGGTACGAGGAGGCGAGGGAGCCAGACTGGCTGGCGCAGGTGTTGTCACAGGTACAGTCGGGTGTGTTGACGTAAGTTCGGCCACATCGGTTGTCACAGGTACAGCTGGGTGTGTTGACGTAAGTTCGGCCACATCGGTTGTCACAGGTACAGCTGGGTGTGTTGACGTAAGTTCGGCCACATCGGTTGTCACAGGTACAGCTGGATATGTTGACATAAGTTCGGCCACATCAGTTGTCTCAAGTACAGCAGCGTGTGTTGTCACAGGTACAGCTGGGTGTGTTAACATAAGTTTAGCCATGTATATTGACACATTTGAGTTGTTTTTGGTGACATAGGTACAGCCAGGTTGGCTGTCTGTGTGTATGTTTAGTGGGAACGGAGCGGGGGTAGTTTCCCTAATTCCCAAAGTGGAGACAGGACCGAGGGCTCTGGAGTCAGAGCTGTGGGGTGGGAGCCACAACCCAACTCTCTTTCCAGGTCTCTGACTCCAGGGAGGCTCAGAGGCAGCCAGGGGAGGCCCGTGGGAGGCCCCGGCACCACGGTGAATCCTTTCCTTCCGCCACTCATGAGTTCAGAGTCCCTTGCCCCCTCCTTTGTTCTTAATATGTTTTTTTAAAATTGATTTCAGAGCAAGAAGAAGGGAGAGGGAGGGAGAGAGAGAAAGAAAGAGAGAGAGAGAAACATCAGTTGGTTGCCTCCCATATGCACCCCCACTGGGGATCAAACTCGAAACCTGGGTATGTGCCCTGATCGGGAATCGAACTGGCAACCTTTCGGTGCATGGGACAATGCCCAGCCAGTTGAGCTACATTGACCAGAGCTCCTTTGCTCTTATGAAGCCAGAGGAGGGAGAGGAGGGGCGGGGCAGGGAGAGGGCCACTTGTCCTGTAGCTGAGACAGTCAAGATAATGGCTTTCTAGCATCCCGCCCCTCCCTGCACAGCTCACAAGGCCCCTGGTCGGGTTGGGTTGCTCTGAGGGTAGACACAGGGCTGCTCTGAGGACAGAAGCAGTGCCCCAAAACTTGGGAAAGAGGAACTGCCTTTTGGGGCAAGCCTGTCCAAGTTGAGTCTGGGCTTCTCTGCGCCCCCTGATGACAATAGATGGAGCCGTGCAGACATGCTGGGGCTGCCTTTCAGTCTCCCCAGAGTCTTGGTGGACCCCCCGCCCTCGCACATGCTCACACACGGGCGCCCACATGGATGCACAGGCTCAGGCTCAGGCACAGGCTCAGGCTCAGGCACAGGCTCAGGCACAGGCTCAGGCTCAGGCTCAGGCTCAGGCACAGGCTCAGGCTCAGGCACAGGCTCAGGCACAGGCTCAGGCTCAGGCACAGGCTCAGGCTCAGGCTCAGGCTCAGGCACAGGCTCAGGCTCAGGCTCAGGCTCAGGCTCAGGCTCAGGCTCAGGCACAGGCTCAGGCTCAGGCTCAGGCACAGGCTCAGGCTCAGGCTCAGGCTCAGGCACAGGCACACAGGTAGTCTCCAGCCTCCTCCACCTCTGCCGGGCAGGCCGGGAAGCCGCGCGTTCTCCATGCTCAGCACCAGGCCTCCAGGTGCAGGAGGGGCCGTTCCTACCTGGGCCAACGAACACGTGGACTTGGTGCCCCAGGTCGGTGCCGGATTTCTCGATCCCACACCAATAGGTGTCTTGGTCGCTCCACCAGAGGTCCTCCATGGTCACGGTGAACCTGTTCCTCCAGTGATCGTCCTGGATGAACACTCGGCCTCTCTGAACCTTTTGCTCTGAGCCGGTGGTTTTCACGAGGATTTTGCAGGAACTCCAGGCCTCTCCACGACACCACCACTTTTTGTAGGTTTCCCAACCCTGATCATAGCGACACTGAATCGTCACCAGACCTCCTCTTGGGCCGCTCACTGACCACGGACCAGAGATGGAAAAACAGCCTGCCAAACAGAAACCCAGCATGCAGCCCCTTCCTGGAGCCCGGACTGGCAGCTCCCTGCAGCTCCCTGGGGCCAGGAGCCTCCGCCCTCTGGCCCAGGGTTCTCAAATCCCCATCTCTCTTGCAGAGGTCCCCTTTGGGATCTGAACTGCCCAATACAGAGGCCTCTGCTCACTCCCCAGGCCCTGCCTTGGAAATTCCCATCCCTAACACCTCCTTCCCTCCAGCCCATAGTCCTCGGGTTTATTTCTGAATCCTAGAGCTGAGAGGTAGGCATCTCGGCCGCCTCCGTCCCCCATGCCCTGACACTGCACCCACACACCTAAAGCCCTCGCCCTCTGACTACACATGCAATAAAGTCGCAGGAACTACACACACACTTGTGCGCACACGCTCACAGCTCACAGCTCACAGCTCACAGCTCACAGCTCACAGCTCAGTCACACACACTTTCCCCCTAAAATCCATGCTCTTTGTGTCTCACACCTTTGCACAAGCTGTTCTCTTATCTGGAATGCTCTCTTCCTCTGCTTGAAGGAATCAAACCCTTCCACCCATCCCTCAAGGCTCAACTTAAGATCACCTCTTCCAAGGCTCTCAGATTCTGCAGCCAACACAGCCCCCCCCCCCCCCCCCATGCCGCTAGCGGCTTTGCCCTGTCCCGGTTACTGCACTGACCACAGTGACAACGGTCTGCCCTTCGGCTCATCCGGAGCAGAAACTCAGGCAGGCAGATGTGTGGGCTGGAGCGACAGCCCAGACAGCCTGTCTCCTCTGGCTTCCCTGCCTGTCCCCTCCCTGTACTGTTTTCCTGAAGGCTCCTCAGCTCCAAGGCTTTGAGGCAACCCAGACCCCTGAGCCCCCCTTGACTGAGTGCGTCTGAGCTGGAGCCTGAGAGTCTCTGCTCCTGAAAAGTCCCCAAGAAGGATTAGCTCGTGGGTTTGTCCCTCTGTCTACGCAGCACAGCCAGGCTGAGCAACACTGTCCTCCAAGGGGGGGACTGCAGTTTGCTGTGGTTTTTTGGTTGTTTCCCAGCACCTAACAGAGAGCCTGAGGGACAGCAGCACCTTGATTTCCATTTAATGAAAAGGTGTCTGGGTGATGAATGGGCCCTGCCATTTGCCCCGACGTTTTCCCACCCCCATGACAGACCCCCTCTGTGTCCCCCCCCCAGCCTCAGTCATTCCACTTCCTAAAGCCCCAGCCCCACTCACCCGAGACCATGAGAAGGAGCAGAGGTGGGAGCAGCCACATGGTCCTGCCTGCCCAGGTCCTCTCCCAGGTGACATCAAATGCCAGTGCCCTCCAGGGACTTGAACAGAGCCCAGACTCAAACTGCCTTCGATGTGTCTAAATCATTATATATTTTCTTTTTCCTCTACTTCCTTTAACTTTTTTGTCTTCAGTTAGTTCCTCATTTCATAAATTAGGATAAAAGAGGCGTCATTATTTGTGAATGTATAACTGATGTGCCTTCAGTGATCTGGGGGAAGCGAAGCATCCGGGCCTGGCCAGGGTTCCACTCGCGAGTGTGCGTGCGAGGAGCTGAGAAGGGGTCTGCCCGCAAAGTGGGCAGGACTTGCAGTGGGGCCCGCAGAGGAGAGCTCAGAGCTCAGGTCCCAGGGAGCGAGGGACTCGGGCTAGATCTGTGCTTTGGGAAGGAAGCAGTGCTCAGGGCTCACACCCAGCCTGAAAGGAGGTACAGCCCCACCCGCAGCCCCCCCCAGCAGCCCCCCACGGGAAGCTCAGACCTCTTCCTGCCCTGGGCCACCACCCCTCCCTGAGCCTGACCCCCTGCCCCTCCCCAGGACAGCTTCCTCCGGGGCCCTGAGTCACTGCAAGCAGAGACCACCATGGGGATGTTGCTATAAGGAAGGAGAAGTGGCGTTTTCCCTTCAGCCTCATTTTGTCCCTGATGATTTCTTGCCACATCTTTGCATATTTCACTGGCCGTGCGCTCCTGGCAAACTCTGTGAGACACTGCTTATGCTAATGAGCCCCCAGTGACTTTCCTCCCCTCTCCCCTCTCCCTCCAGAAGTTCCCTCCCTCCTCTCTCACCCGCTCCCTCTCCCTCTCCTTGCTCTTGCCTCCTGTTCCTCACCCCATCTCCTGGAGTCTGTCCTAGAATCTCTCGTGTCCAGGGAGTGTCCCTCCCCGGCTCTCTAACATCACCTCTAAGCACAGGACAGTCACAAACACGCACCTCCTGCCACGCCCCTCTCCCGGATCGGTTCTCGGCTCTCACCAATAATGCCTCAGACATGCTCAAAAGGACATTCTCTGTCATCTTTAGTCCTCAGTTCAATCTGTCACAACACCTAACCCAGGGCCACTCCTCCAGTCCACCCCTGTGTGACCAGCCTTCCTAAGATGCTGCCCATTGGGTGTCCTTCCTGCCACCTGTCACCCAGTGAGGGCCTTGCTGGGTGGGCCTTGGAGGCAGAGTGCAGGGGGTGTTGGGCCCCTTGTGGGGAGCACCTGTGTTTGTGTTTAAGTCTGAGGGTGGAGCGTCTCCGGTGGTGGGGGGTGGTCAGGTGAGCCCAGGTTCCTGCAGCCAAGACCTCAAGCAGAGGCGCTCCCTTTCTGAGGTACAACTGGAATAAAATAGATCGCATACATTTAAAGTGCCCAGCTTGAAACATTTTTCTTCTGTAAAAAATTATTTTTTCATATAGTGAAATTCTTCCTGTTGTGGAGTTTTAACACAAGCATCGTTTCATGGCACCACCACCAGAAACATACCAAACAACTCGGTCACCTTCCCCGAAAGGCCTGACTGTAGGCCGGTCTCGGTGTGGCGGGCAGTCCGGCTGTGAGCTTAGCGCTGCTGCGCCCCGGGTGCGGCTCCAAAGCTGGGTCAGCTTCCAGGGCCCTGGCAGTGCTGCCGGGACCTAACCCGTGAGCGCCGCCCAGTGGCCACTCTGTGACCTGGGCGGTGGTCTCCCCGCAAAGTTTTCAGTCTTGAGTATTTAGGGTCTGGTCAGGCCTTTGTTTTAAAGTCTATTTTGCCTGGTGTAAGTATCGCTGCCCCAGCTTTATTTTTCATTTCCATTCTCATGAAATGTCTTTTTCCATCCCTTTACTGTCAGTCTGTGTGTTTTGATATAAAGTGGGTCTCTCAGACACAGCGTATGCAAGAATCTTGTTTTCTAATCCATGCAGCCACCCTATGTCTTTTGATTGGGGCGTTTAGTTCATTTGCATTTAAAGTAGTTGTTGATAGTTACGCATTTATTGCCATTTTATTATTCATGTTTAAAAACATTAAAAAAAAATCTTCTTAAAGAAGACTCTTTAGCGTTTCTTGTAGTACTGGCTTGGTGGCAATGAATTCTTCTAGCTTTTTCTTGCCTGGGAAGCTCTTTGTCTGTCCTCTGTTTTTAAACGATAGCCTTGCTGGGTAGAGCAGTCTTGGCTGCGGGTCCTCGCCTTTCCTCCCTTCTGATCTCCCCAACACCCAGCTTTCTGAGCCCTCTGCTCCCCTTCCTGGCCCTTGGGCAGGAAAGCTGGGTCTTCCCTCTCCCCAGCTGCTGCCTACGTCCTGTAACTGGTCAGCATCCAGGCCGAAGCAGAGGCAGGACATAGAGAAATGCAGCGGTTCCCGCGGTCCGAGGGGACCTGCTCCCCAGTTCCAGGTGGAATTGTAGCTCCTGTACTGGGGCTGCTGGGGGACGGGTGGGAGGGAAAGAAAAAAAACACACCCCAAGAAAACTCCGGGAACCCTCTCCTACTTTCCCCCCTCCAGTTTCCCTTTTCCGCTCGCCCTGATCTGCCCGGTCCCTGCTGGGTGTGCAGTTTCAGGATGTGGCCGGGGTGTCCCTGCCCAGGCGCGATAGAAGGAAACAAACCAGAGAACTCGGAGCCCAACGGTCCTACCCCTCTGGGTCCCTTCCCGAGGCTTCCCGCCACCGTTCACTTCCCGCCGGGGCTTCGGCTGCAGCGGCGGGAGAGACGCGCGGGGGGCGCTGGCCCGCTCGCCGGGATCAGGAGGCTGCGGCGCCCAAGGCGCCCACGGGGCGCTGCCACCAGGCTCCGGACGCCGGGGCGGGAACAGCACGCTAGGGCCGAGCCCCGGGCGCAGCAGCATTTCAAGAACTAAGGAAATGTCCACGTAATGTCTTGCAAAGGGTTCCTTGGTAAAACTTTAAAACTTTTTTCTTGGAGTGTAAAATACATAAAGTCCGCACACTTAAAGCGCACAGTTCGATAACTTGGTACAAACCAAACCCACTCACGCAGCCGGCAGCTGGATGAAGCATCGCCACCTCCCAGAAGCCCTCCCTGTTTGCTTCCTGCCACGACCCGAGCCGCAGAGTCCCGGTGTCCCAACTTCCTTCCCGTTGCTGCTTAGAGTCCCCACCTCCTGTCTGGCATTTTGTCAGAGCTGCGACTTTATGTAAACGAACCACGGGGCTTGTACTCCTTTCTGCCCCGCTTCCTTGGCTGACAGCTGTGTTCCCGAGATTCATCACCATTGTTACAAAGTAGCTGCATGTGTCCCTGTTTATTCTAATTATGATGTACTGTCCCTGTGTGTGTGGGTTGGAGGGAGGGTGGTCCCATCATCTCTGCCTTTAACTCACCATGACAACGGGCCGGTGAAAACTTAACCAAGGAGCAGCCACGGCACAGACTCTGGGCCAACCTCGCGTGTTGTGTGACTAATTACCTGGCAAATGTGTCCTTTTTGATACCCGCCAGGAAGGCGGGACAGAGCTTTGCGCCCCCTGAGCCAGGGCCACTGCGGACCTGGGCGTCCAGGACCGGTCACTTTCCTCTTTCCCGCCTGGGCGTGGCCGTCAGGAGCCGGGTCATCCCCACGTGGCCCGGAGCGGGTGGGTCGGCGCTGACGATGGACCAGGAGGAGACCAGGGCTGGGCGGCCCGGGACACTGGGAGACCAACGTGACCCAGATTCAGGGACCTGCGGCCTCAGGAGGTCAGACTCCGGTCTGGCAAGTTCCGGTCATAACCTTCAAGGCAAAGAGCGAGAAAAATACGTTGCATTTTGCAACTCTTGCTTCCAACTGACCTGCTTGAAAGAACTCAGGGGGGCTTTGCCCGGCTCTGTGCGGCTCAGTGGTTAGAGCATCGGCCCTCTCACTGAAGGGTCGCGGGTTCGATTCCTGGTCAAGGCCACATACCTGGGTTGCAAGTTCGATCCCAGGCCCCCGGTCAGGGCTTGTGCAGGAGGCAGCCAATCCATGTGTCTCTCTTGCATCGATGTTTCTCTCTCTCTCTCTCTCTCTCCCCCTCCCTGCCTCCCTCCCTCCCTTCTACTCTCTCTAAAAATCAAAGGAGAAAATATCCTCTGCTGAGGATTAACAACAGCAACAGCAAAAAGAACTCAGGGGGGCTTTGAACTCGGAGGCGGCCGGTGTGGGCGAGCAGTGGGACCCCAACGGGGGAGGCGGCTGGGGCCGTGTTCAAGGAGCAGTTCCCCAAACTCATGCCTCCTGGCGCATCCCCCAAATGTCTGCAGGCGGTTTTAGCCGGAGAACAAAAAGCCAGAGTCCGGTTAACTTAATAAAATTGGAAACCACGGTGGTCAGAGAGGGTGCTGGGGCCCAGCTTTGAGCCTGTTTGCTCCGGAGTTTCGAGGACCCCCCTCGGATGCCCACCTCCCAAAGGCAGAAAAAAGATCACAAATATAGAAAAATATATTTTTTTAAAAGGAAGAGACAGAATTGATTCTGAGAGGGACAGGAGACAGGTGAAGGGGAGGGGAGAGGGGAGGAAAGTCACGGGGGCTCATTAGCATAAGCAGTGTCCCACAGAGTTTGCCAGGAGCCCAAGGCCAGTGAAATATGCAAAGATGTGGCAAGAAATCATCTGGGACAAAATGAGGCTGAAGGGAAAACGCCACTTCTCCTTCTTTATAATGTCCCCATGGTGGTCTCTGCTTGGAGTGACTCAGGACCCGGGAGGAAGCTGTCCTGAGGGAGGGGCGGAGGGTCAGGCTCAGGGAGGGGTGGTGGCCCAGGGCGGGAAGAGGTCTGAGCTTCCGGGGGGGGGGGGGGGCTGCTGGGGGGGCTGCGGGGGGGGCTGTACCTCCTTTCAGGCTGGGTGTGAGCCCTGAGCACTGCTTCCTTCCCAAAGCACAGATCTAGCCCGAGTCCCTCGCTCCCTGGGACCCGAGCTCTGAGCTCTCCTCTGTGGGCCCCACTGCAAGTCCTGCCCACTTTGCTGGCAGCCCCCTTCTCAGCTCCTCCAACGCACACTTGCAAGTGCAACCCTGCCAGGCCTGGGCGTTTAGCTTTCCCCATGTCACCCTAAGCATGTCAGCTGTACACTTGTAAATGACGACACTGTCTGACTCCTACTTAATGAAATGAGGAAGTAACTGAAGACCAAAAAAATAAGGGAAATAGATGAGAGAGACCAAACACAATGATACAGACACATCAAAGGCAGTTTGAGTCTGGGCTCTGTTCAAGTCCCTGGAGGGCACTGGCATTTGATGTCACCTGGGAGAGGACCTGGGCAGGCAGGACCATGTGGCTGCTCTCACAGCTGCTCCTTTCCCTGGCCTCAGGTGAGTGGGGCTGGGGTTTTAGGAAGTGCAATGACAGGCTGGGGTGTACACCGAGGGGGGGGGGTCTGTCATGAGGGTGGGGACACGTCAGGGCAAATGGCAGGGCCCATTCATCACCCAGACACCTTTTCATTAAATGGAAATCAAGGTGCTCCTGTCTCACAGGCTCTCTGTTAGGTGCTGGGAAACAACCAAAAAACCACAGCAAACTGAAGTCCCCCCCTTGTAGGACAGTGTTTCTCAGCCTGGCTGTGCTGCGTAGACAGAGGGACAAACCCATGAGCTAATCCTTCTTGGGGACTTTTCAGGAGCAGAGACTCTCAGGCTCCAGCTCAGACGCACTCAGTCAAGGGGGGCTCAGGGGTCTGGGTTGCCTCAAAGCCTTGGCAGCTGGTGTGGACTTGTAGCTGGAGCTGAGAAGCCTTTGGTGAAGTGCTTAGCACAGGGAGGGGACAGGGAGCGAAGCCAGGGTCGGCAGGCTGTCTGGACTGTCGCTCCAGCCCACGCATCTCCCTGCCTGAGTTTCTGCTCCGGATGAGCCGAGGGGCAGACCGTTGTCCAGCGTGGTCAGTGCAGTAACGGGGATGTGCGGAGTGGTGTCCCGGGGGGGAGACCAGGTGTCTAATTCTGGGCTGAATGTCAAGTCCTTGCGGACAGCTGGTGCTTGATGCTCAGGAGGATGGGAAAAAGATTCCATGGAAAATGCCGCGCAGGCTGGTGTTGTCCTGTGTAGGAGGCTGGTTTGAAGAGAGGAGCTAAGGCTTGTCGCTTTTCTCATTTTTTTAACTCTTGCTGGAATCATTTCCATTAGGTTTAAGAAAAACCTTACAAGACACAAGAAGTCGTAGCCTAAGTGCTTTTATCGCACAAGATCACTTGTACTAGGAGGTCTGGGAGTGGAATTTATGAGGACTCACTGGAGAGGATGGGCCCCGCGGGATGCGGATTCCTAGCTGGCGGCACTGCTTCGGTCAGTTCCAAAGGCCTCCAGTCGGGCGGCCTCCTGTGGAACCGCCGCGGCCACGAGGAGCAGCCGCTGCACGGCCGGGAGGCGGGGGCTGCAGCTGCCCCCCCCCCAGGCCACCGCGGGTCGGGGGCAACCCGACTCCTGCTGAAGTGAGGCCTCTGCTATCTCCTCCCCATGAGGCCACTTTCACACAGAGGTGGTGCAAAAGGACATTGCTGGAGATACAAAGATCTGTGGGCCACAGGGACAGGGAGGGAGGGAATTATAGGAAATAATTATTGCTCAGAGTCAACGTTGGTTTCTTCGAGATCTGCAGTTGTGCTCTTAGGTGATCTTCGAGGTGGCTCTGATCCAGTGGAACTTGAGGGACCAAATGTCTGTGTCGCGGAAGGCGTATTCCTTCCTTGACTCTGTTCCACTCATCAGGCCCCTGGACTTCTTGGAGCTGCTCACAGTGCAGGAGGCTTCAGCCCTGGTCTCGAGGGAGGGGCACGGGGGGGGAGTGACAGGTACATGGATTTGTGTTTTCCAGGCTCATCAGATGTCATCATGGGTCCAGGAGAAGTGAGAGGTCTGGAGCAGGGCTCACTGACCGTGCAGTGTCACTATGTCACAGGGTGGGAGACCCATGTGAAGTGGTGGTGTCAGGGGGCTGATTGGAAGAGATGCAGGACACTTGTTAAAACCAATGGATCAGAGCAGGAGGTGAAGAAGGACCGTGTGTCCATCAGGGACAATCAGAGAAACCGCATGATCACCGTGACCATGACGGAGCTCAGGCAAGAGGACACAGGCATCTACTGGTGTGGGATTGAGAGAGTCGGATCTGACCCTGGGGTCCAAGTTAGAGTCACCATTGACACAGGTAAGAGTATGTGCATGTGTGGCTGTCTCTTCAGGGCCTGCTCTGTCCTGGTGCCTGAGGTCCCTCTCCAGTGACTGAACTCACTCAGTGAACTGTCACAGAGGGTGGTTGAGTCCCGAGGTCTCATGGAACCCCGACTGCTCACTGGGGTTGGGAGGGGCAGGGCTTCTCTCAGATGCTCCCAGGACCTCCTCCAGGATGGGATCGAGCCTTTCTGGGCACATTTATTTTCTCTCACAGCTCAGTGCCTGAGTCTATTGCCCACAGAGATGACAGTGATGGCCCCAGTTTCAGCCCCTGGGTCCCTCTTCCATGGGACCCAGAGACCCCAATGCCTGCCAATGCTTTCCTGGGACCTCTGGTGCCCAGGTGTCCCTGCTCTTCAGGGAGTTTGGGGCCGGGGCTCACAGCAGCTGTTCCCACCCCTTGCCCCATATCCGATCTCAGGGGAAAGAGGCCCAGCAGAGCCAGGTGCTGTGGTTAACGCCCGAGGTCTGGAAAGGCTTCCACTGCCAGAGCTGCATTCGGGTGCAGGAGATCCCACCATGAGCCATTTATGCATCTGGGCTCAGAGACGTTCTCTTCCTAAGACCTTCTAGAATAGAGACACTCCTGGGAGTATCTTGGTTTGGGCAAATTTATCTGCTGGGCTCTGCTTCTGTGACCCTCAGGCAGCCAGCACCAGCTCACAGGGCACCTATGGCGGGGGGGCGGGGGACTCAAGAGAGTCCCCGGCACGCCTGGAACCTGGGAGGCCCGTTATAGCTGCACAGGGCAGCACGTTCCTTGTCTCATGGAATCGTAACGATGCTCCTGGGAAGGAACTATCCCAGTCTCTCCTGAGCATAGAAACGGAATAGCTTGTCCAAAGTTAAGGCTCTTCCTGAACATCAGGATTTTGTTCAGGGCTGGTCCTGACCTTAGAAGTCATAGATCTTGGGTATATTAGTTACCTGGCATGTCCCCATTCTGCTCTTGTCCTTGCTGGATAAATAAGACGGGGGAGGCGTTGGCAGAGGCCCTGTCATAAACAGCGGGAGTATTTAAGGTTTAGCTGAACCCCCTGCTGCCCTTGACCTGAGGCAATGCTGGGCCCCCTCACCCTTCCAGGGCCTGCTTGGTGTCCTCCCTGGACATCTGCCCAGACTCACCTGCCTCTGAGGCTCCTGGAGGCTCCTAGAGGCCAAGGAGATAGGAGTGGTGCCGCCATAGGCCCCTTCCCATGGCTCTGCCCCAGGCTCCTCAGGCCAGGGCAGCCCACACTCCTCCCAGGCTCAGAGCCATGTGCAGGCTGCGGGGAGGTTAGCAGGCAGAGTGGAATATAACCTGTTCTGTATGCCAAGCAACAAGGACAGCGTTGGCCATCACCACCTTCACCACCACCATGTTCACAGTGCCAGTCACCTTGGAAAGCGCTACAGAGTCCCCAGCTGTGACCAGCCACGACTCTGACACCAGGTAAGTCAGCTTCGATGCTGCTGTTCCCTGTGGCCCACTTGTCCCAAACTTTCTCACACAGACATGGAGCATTCCCCTCGAAACTCAGAGTGTGGGAGATAGACAAGCAGGCAGTTAGGGCAGAGGACATGGCCAGGGTGTGTGGGCTCTGGGGTCATGGTCTAAATTCCAGGAGAACATGAGGGGCCTGGGGAAGTCCTGTTTTCATAGTTATTGTTATGGCAACAACAGTGATACCTATAGAGCACTTGGCAGCTCTGCCTGTTATTCTGTTCATGCTTTGACCCTGCCGACGACCACCTCTTGAGGAGGAACAGGCAGATATGCAGGTTCCCATCCTCAGTCTTTCTACCCCAGGGACCCCTTTGTCCCCTCTCCCCTTGCCTTCTGTTTTAAGAGCTTCTTTTTACTGAACTGCTTTTATTTATTTATCTATTTATTTAGATATGTTTTTATTGATTTTAAAGAGAGAGGAAGGGGTGGGGGGAGAGAGAGAGAGAAACATCGATGAGAGGGAGTGACGTTGATCGACTGCCTCCTGCATGTCCCCCACCAGGAATCAAGCTCACAACCAAGGTATATGCCCTGACCAGGAATTGAACTGGCAACCTTTTGGTGCATGGCAACCAACTGAGCCACACCAGTCAGGGCCTAACTGCTTTTAATAAGTAATAGCAAGGAGTTTTAAATTCAAAAATCAAAGCCAGATGTAAGTACCAACTAGGGTCTTTGCTCAGTACTATGGATGACTCAGTCATTTATTCAAGAAATAACTATTGAGCACCCCTCATGTCTATCACTGATTTAGGGAACACAGGGGGATACCAGGGTGACCAAAACAATCAAGCTGTCTCCCTTCCAGGCACTTACAATCGAGAGATAATTAATGTACCATATAGAGTTAACTAATTGATTGATGCGTTTGTTTTACAGTTTCTGTGAATAGAGAAAATCCTTGTATTAGCTCAGGCTGCCTTAACAATGTACCACTGGCTAAAACGACAGACGTTTATTTCTGGACAAGTCCGAAGGCCAGAATCTGAATCCGTTAGTTTCTTTTGAGGCCTCTGTCCTGGGCTTGTAGGCGGCTGCCTTCTCCGTGTCTTCCCCTGGTTTCCCCTTTGAGTGTCTGTGTCCCTAATCTCTTCTTTTATAAGGACCCCGGTCCTTTCCCTCCCAGTAGAGCGAGCAAGGGTAGAAATGAGGAAAGAGAGCTTGGGGGTGGGTGGAGGCCATTGTCAGCCTGGACTCCCTGGCTTGTCCTCACATAGGTCATTGGAACCCACAGCCTGGGCACAGGGAGAGCTGGGAAGAGGGGTCCTGGGAGACTGCTCACTTCTGTCACCGTGTCCCTCCCACAGGTCCGAGCTCAGCAGCGTCCACTTCCTGCTCCTGGTCTTCCTGGAGGTGCCCCTGCTCCTGAGCATGCTCGGTGCCGTCCTGTGGGTGAACAGGCCTCAGAGGAGCTCTGGGCAGGAGCACAGCCAGCCCCAGTCTGAGAACAAGTAGCCATGCCCATGTTCACTGATGTCTTATCTGAAAGAAAGAACCTCAAATGGAAGAAAACGACATTTTTATTATGAAATGACCGTGGTAAGCAGGGACTGGTTCTAGGGGCAGCATGACCTTAGGAAACGGGACCCTAATCCTTGGAACCACAACTGTGAGACCCGGGCCTCCTGGACTCGCTCTGCTGTCTCCCTTCTCCGCACAACCCCGTCCTTCCTTTGTCCTGAGGCCACAATGCAGCAGGAAATACAAATAGAAGTGCAGAAGAAAAGGCTTTCTCCTGGGGCCCTGTCCTTGGGGGTCATTTCTGACTCAAGCCTGTGAGCCACCTGCCACAGTCATGGATTGATTTCTGCATCCCATGGGGGTCAGGGCTCCCGCCAATACTGGGTTTCACAATTCTTGACCCATGAATAGAAAAAGTGACCCATGCGTTGATGACGTGCCAACCATGGGTGGAGCCCTGAATGCACAAGTGAGCGGGAGGCTCTGGAATCCTGGCCCTGCTGCATTTTTGTCACTTGTCCAGAAGGAAGCTCTTGTGCCAGCTCCATCCCTCGCCTCTTAGACATGCACATCTGATGTTGAAATTGGCGTCACATCCTCTCATTGTCTCCATAACCCTTCCTGTTAATATACATAAATGTTCTTACTTCTTTTGAGAGTGTTCAGTGTGGCTGCCACTCTGGTTTTGGCGTCGCAGGGAGATAAACAGGTATCGGGGGGCCTGTGGCGTGATCCATCAGTCAGGCTCTGGAGCTGGAACGCTGGAGCTGGACCTAGCAGCTGTGAACCAGGGCAGGCTGGGGAGGGATGAGCCTGGAGGTGGCTCCTTAGCCTTGTAAGAGCCGGGACTGGGATTGCTCCCATCAGGATGGAAGCCTTTCCTGCTTGTTAATTGTGGAGGAGGGAGGAGGGCACCAGGGAGCTGCTTCAGAAAGACAAAACGATTCTTCCCCCCCAGTCCCTCCCTGGACTTGAATTTCTGGCAGCTTCCAGACCAAAAGGGAAGGCCACTGGAGCAAAGGGACAGCCAACCAGGGGAGGAGAAACAGCATGAGCCCGGGCCAGGAGGGACAGTGTAGGACATGGTGGGGGAGGCCTCGTCCATACGGGACCCTGCTCACCCCGCTGGGGCCCTGACGCTCATGCCAGGCTGCCCTCACTCAGGCACCCCCTGCACTTTGCTTGGGCCCTGAGCCTCCTGATGAACATCTTACTTTTCAACAGCACATTTAAGCCACCGATTGACTCTGTGCCTTGCACCATGAGGACTTGGCCACCTTACCCTTTGCCCCCGCTCTTCCCAGTGCTACATTGTTAGTAGAGTCCCTTCTGCATGGGTGATGTTTATATTCCTGTCTGTAAATATTTCCCATGGTAGTTTAGTCTTTTTACTATTTTAAAATATGTTCCCTGTTCACCATAGCTTCTTCTTTTTTTATTACTTGATTTATTTCTTTGTTGGCAAAATGTCATCCTGATGTTGTTTCTCTATTTTCCAAGGGCTCGTGGGTGCTGTACGTCGTAAGTTCTTGCGTGCACAAGAGTGTCCGTTGCCAAAAACAACAATCCTGGGTAGAAAATTCCCTGAATAGCCTCTTTTCTGGGAACATGTAGATTTTCCTCCATGTCTCCTGGGATGCGGTGCTGTGGTGACGCCTGAGACCAGCCTCTTCCCTTCATAGATGCCACTTGGTCCTTCTGACTTGGTGTCTTTTCTGATGTGAGCCCAGTGGATTCTCTCTTTACCCTGGAAGTTCTGTAACTTCAGAATATTCCAGCTCTGGGTTATTGGGGCCATACCCCGAACCCCCACTTGCTTCCCACCAGGACACTGTGTGGCTTTCAACTACAGACTGACGGATTTCTTTATTTCAGGACCATTTTAAGTTAAATTCAATCATTTTTACTTTTGGTTTAGTATTATCTTCTTAGGGAACAGCCAGCACATTTGTGGAGTGTCCTTTGTCTGTGTCCTGTCCTATGTCTGCCTCTCCATATATATATATATAACATCTTTATTGATTCAAAGAGAGGAAGGGAGAGGGAGAGAGAAAGAGAAACACCAATGATGAGAGAGTCATTGACCCGCTGCCCCCTGCACGCCCCCAACGGGATGGAGCCCTCAACCCGGGCATGTGCCCTGGCCCAGAATCGAACCGCGATCTCCAGGATCCTAAGTCAATGCTCAGCAGCTGAGCCACGCCTGGCCGGGCCAGATATTTTTATATTGTGTGAATTTAAACTTCACTGTTTGGCCCTGGCAGGTGTCGTCCCGTGCACCAAAAGGCCGGTTCAATTCCTGGTCAGGGCACATGCCTGGGTTGTGGGTTTGATCCGTGGTTGGGGCATATGCAAGAGGTAGCCAAGCGATGTTTCACTCTCATGTCAATGTTTCTCTCTGCCCCCCTTCCTTTCTCTCTCAAAATCAGTAAAAAACCCCATAGAATATGGATATGAATTTTGGCAGCTTTTTGTGTTCTGAAACCCTAAGGTTTAAATGAGGGGAATGTCCAGCATAAGTAAATAGCAGCTAGTGGACTGAAAAATCCTCTGCTTCTAGCAAAGGCCCTTCTCCCCAGCTCTGCCCGCAACCTGGCATCACTCAGTACATTGCACAGGAAATGGCCCCTAATGGGAGGGGCAAGTGTGCACATGCACGCGTGCACACGTGCACACACGCACGCGCACACACACAGAACCACAGCAAATAGGAAGCCTCCTCATGCAGCAAAAAATGAACAAGTGAGAAATTTACTTACTGAGGCGCCCAACTAACAGAAGCTGTTAGGCGGCAGGATCCCCGAATTGCAGCGCCTCCTGCGTTCGTGAACCTGGGCTCTTGGGTAAGGCACTTCACATCGGGGCCCGCCTCTGAGTCCTCCATGGCTGCTACATGGGATGCGGACATTTCTAACCAGGTCTCTGAGTTACTTCTCAATAGACTGAAATATTTCTACCCCTGAGACTCTTCGCTTCTCATTCAACCACATGGGCTAAAGGTGCAGCTTGAGGGTGGTTTGTCAAGTTCTCCTCGATGCCAGAGCAATGAGACTGGTCAGGAGCACAAGACAAAACCACTTAAGGTTCTGGGGTCTGATGAGGGCAGACAAGATCTGAGGTTCAGAAAAGCAAAGCCCCCCCATGTGGGCCCAGAGACAGGGTTGGCGTCCTGGGGACACAGCCCCGTGCATACTGGGCCCTGCAGAAGGACTTTGTGCTTGGTGTAATGCTCCTTGTTGCCAATTGAAATTTGTAATATTCTGGAACAAGGGCATTCCCATTTGCACTGGGCCTGTAAGCAGCTGGTCTCGTCCAGACGAGGCCCAGTCATGCCCGTACAGTAGGGGATGCTCATGTCGGCCACGTGCTCACGTCGGCCACAGGACATTAGCTCTTCATAAAGGGCAGAGCTTGCTTGGAAAATGTGGGTGGAGATGGACCCAGACAGCTGGGCTCGGCTATGATTTAGAGAAGGGCAGTGGTCCTGCTGGCTGTGGCTGAGGAACGGGAGGGGCACCCTTGTGAGGGGAGAGAAACAGGAACTGCAAATTCAGATTCTCAGTACTGTGTTTCGCTGACCACGTGATGCCGCAGACCCTCAGCTTCCCACATTTTCTGATCAGCTCTGAGAACAGAAAAAAGCAGAAGCTGGAGCAAGAAGCAGAGGCGGGCTGAGAAAAGCAGGGGAGGGGAAGAGGTAAGCAGGCCCTCGGTGAGGAGCCTCCAGCCCCAGGCCCCTGCAGCCGGGGAGGTCGCCCGGGGAGACGGGGCCATGTGGCTGCCGTCGGCTCTGCTGCTTCTCTGTGTCCCAGGTGAGCGGGGCTGAGCCCAGACGCAGGAAATCTGCTCTGGCAGGTCCGGGTGAGAAAAGGGTGGCGGCGGGAAGGGGAAGAAGCAAAGCCTAAGAGAAAGGGGATGGGGCATGTGCGTAAAACCCTGGCGTACCCTGTCCCTCACTGGGGTAGGGTGAGACTTAAATGGAAATGCGTCCCACACCGCGAGCACATACGAAGGCCGGCGTAAATCCAGCCATCTTATCACAATACCGTCGTTACTGAGATCAGGGATGCTCCAGAGAGCGGGGGGAGGGGGCCAGGGGACTAGCACTACCGGGCTAATCGCTGTGTTCCCTGGTCCCCCCTTGGTCTAATCCTACCGCAATCCTTATTAAGACAAGAGACTGAGCCTCAGAGAGGTGCGGATAACTTACTCTAGACCAGTTCATGAAAGACCGCCAAGATCCAAACGGAAATGCTTTTACTTCCAAGGTCATTGAGCTTTTTATAATACGATGTCAATTAGTCAATGACCACTAAGCCTCCTCGTGAAGAGCCGTTTATGCGTCTGAGGCATTGGCCCATCCTCGGGGGTCCGGGCTGTTCCGCGGGGTTCTGCACGCTGGGCTCCCCAGGGTGGCCAGTCCTGGTTTGAGAGTTCCCATAGGTGATGTGATGGTGATGGTTTGAGGCCCTGGTGAGCAGGGAGCTTATTCTGGTGGTGGTGGCGGGGGGCTAGAAGCCTGGCTCTGGGTCAGCCTGGAGGAATATCAGAGGAGGTGGCTCTGGGTGTGACTCAGAGTGCCCCTCACAGTGCTTTTCCATCCAGACCCGAAGAAACAGCCTCAAGGGTGAGACTTAAACAAATGGAAGGGTAGACTAAGTCAGAGTGCACCCCGAAAGCACCACATCCGCTTCAGAAACGCGGAGAACAGCGCCCCCCGAGGCAGAGCTCAGAACAGCAGCAAATGCACTGAGGGCTCCGAGCCCCTGCAGCTGGTGCCCCGCAAGCCCGAAACCTGGGCTTGGAAGTCCTCGGGTTGGGGCATTCTGTTTTCGTGAGCAAGGTTCCTCGACCTCAGCACTGCTGGCACCGAGACTGGATTATTCTGTGTGGGGGCGCTGTCCTGTGCACTGTAGGATGTTTATTTAGCAGAGTCCCTGGCCTCTACCCACTAGATGCCAGTAGCACCCGCCCCCACACACAGTGTGACAGCCAAGAATGTCTTTCAACATGGGGAAGATCGCCCCTGGTTGAGAACCACTGCTTCAGGGAATATTGGTGGGAGGGTCGGCAGCGTTTTGAGGCAGAATACATAGGTCAGTGGGCCACTTGAACTTGCTTGCTGGGAAATAAAGCGAGAAAATGCAAGATAATTAAAATAAAGGAGCAAACATTTTGGATTTTCATTTCATTTTAGAATGAAATGTAGCAAAAGTCTCACAATCTGTGGGTGACAGTATATTGCCTGGATACCTGGAGGGAGGGAGGAAGGGAGGGAGGGGGGAGAGAGGAAGGAGGGAAGTATGGATGGATGTGTGGCTGGTGACCAAACGGACAGGCAGACAGGCAGATGGGCGATAGGCAGATACATTATATGCACAATTCTTTTTCGGAAGTTTGGTATTTCGCCAAAGCCGCTCCCAATAGCCTTTTGCCCTGGATTTACCCCCTTCCTGTCCAGAGAAGAGCCTACAACAGCTGTTCCTTGGAGTAAGAGGACTCCTCAGGTGTCTAGGGCTAGTGTGACTCTCCAAGCAGGAAGCAGAGATTTAGGGGGACTGGGTCCTAATCATTTGGAACAGGAGCCTCCAGGGAGCCTGGAGAAGAAAGGGCAATGCCAACGTCTTACAGGTGGCAGAGGACCTGAAGATGAGGCCCAGGGCGTGACAAGGCTGGTGGGGGCTGCAGAGGAGTAGGGGAGGGAAGGAACGGCTGGTGGGTCGTCAGTGTGGAGCGAGGAGTCCCGAAAGATATTAAGCGGCGGCAAGTGTCGCTGCAGGGTTCCGTCCCGGGGGGGGGGCAAATCGAAGTATGAACGTCCTCGAATCAAGGTAAACAAGAGCCTCTTCTTAAACGGCCTCTTTATAGCTGGAGCTCTCCCCTCCTGTGCAAGCAGGGGTTACGGCCTGCGGTCCGCAGGTGAGGGCTGCGGACAGCCGCAGAGCCAGAAGCTGAAGGCTTCTTCTTAGTTCCTGGCACTGGCCTTTAGCTAACTTTTCCTGCTTCCCGCTCTCGTTTTCTGTTTTCTAGTCCATCCGTCCATCCATCCCTTTATTCATATCATGCTTAGTGGCTTTATTCAGCTCTTAGTAACGGATGGGGACAGATGTCTTCTCTCAGGACTGACCCTTCTGGGAACCCAGCTTGCCTGGGGCCTCCGAAGTCTTCCTCCCCCCCTCACGTTGAGAGTTGGCTGAATACACCCAGGCTGGCATGGCCTCTGGAGTCTCAGACGCCCACAACAGGTGTCCCCCTAGATCCCCTCGCGTCAGCAAGCCTGTCCCTCGCCGGTTCCTGACCCCTCCCTCTGGCCTGAGGGTGACTTCCAGAAGACCTGACACCTAAGGCCCCTCTGGCCCAGGCCCTTCAGGACTGCGTGTGTCTTCCAGGCTCCTTGTCTCTGAGCGGCCAGTACAGTGACAGGCACGGCGGGCGGATCCCCGAGCCTGCAGTGAGAGTACAAGGAGGTTTATAAGACATATAACAAATATTGGTGCCTACAACCGTGCCTGCTGCTTTTCTTCGAGACTGTGGAGCCCAGCGCCTCCATGGGAGAGGTGAGGAGAGGCCGAGTGTCCATCACGGGCCATCCTGGAAACCTCACCTTCACAGTGACGCTGGAGAACGTCACTGCAAACGATGCAGGGAAATACAGGTGTGGGATTTCCACGCCACTGCAGGAAGACGGGCTTTCTGGCTTCTTGCCTGAACCCTTTTTCCAGGTTCAAGTGCTTGTCTCCCCAGGTAAGACCCTCCTTCCTTTGGTACCAGAGAGGAAGGAATCTGAGCTAATCTCTGCAGAGCAGCCCTGGAAATTTCAACTCAGGAGACTCAGGACCAAGTGCGTTGTGGGAGGGCCCTGTGTCATCAGATCCATGCTACCTTCAGGCCTTCACAGGGTTGCATGTGTATGTATGGGGTGGGGATCTACTCCAAAGGGACCCCCTTCGCACTTTCCCTTGGCTTGAGCTCTCGGGATTGAGACCTCTCAACAAGCCCAGGGCCCAGGGGTCACCCAGGGTCAGGAGAGGAACCTTGAGATGGTCTAAGATCAGGGATGGCCCAGACTGCCAACCCCATCCCTCTGACTGGTGATCCCTGTTCCAGAAAGCCAGGACCAGCCCCAGCTCTTCCCTTGGCCTCCCTAGCACCCACCTTTTGGGCCTTTCCTTAGCCTCTGATCCATGTGTTGGCCCCGGGGAAAACCCATTTTCTGGAGGCCCTGGCCACTGGGCTCTGGGTCAACAGGGTTTGTTTGTGGGCATGGGGAAGGCCCAAGAGGGAGCTCTCAACCCTTTGTCTGGCCTCTGGCTGGCTGGCATCCTCTCTGACTCCCCAGCCTCCCCCTGCTTCTGCTCCTTTCCCCTGACACTGCTGACGAGTCAGGAGAGGACCCAGTAAAACCCTGGGCCTGACAAGGCGGAAGAGATAAGATGGGGCACCTCTAATATATTTTTCTGTTCAAATTGTTTCTTGATCTTTTAATAAGCCTTTCTCTCTCTCTCTCTCTCTCTCTCTCTCTCTCTCTCTCTCTCTCCCCCTCTCTCTCTCTCCCTCTCTCCCTCTCTCTCTCTCCCTCCCTCCCTCTCTCTCTCTCTCCCTCTCTCCCTCTCTCTCTCTCTCTTTCTCTCCCTCTCTCCCTCTCTCTCTCTCCCTCTCTCTCCCTCTCTCTCCCTCTCTCTCTCTCTCTCTCTCTCTCTCTCTCTCTCTCTCTCTCTCATAAGCCTGGATCTTCCCTTATCCGTCTAAGGTTGTGTGTTTTCTCTGCCACCTGCATTGTCTCAGCTTCCTCAGAGGTTTCTTCCCCTTTGTGCTGGTTTCTCTCTTTTGCGTTGGAAGCTTTCCTCCGAAGGCTGAGTCTATGTGCACTTAAGGGTGCAGCCCTGAGAAACTGGCTGTGAGCTCAGTGGTGAAGGAGGGGCTTGTGGGCGCTAGAGAAGGAGCCTCACCTTTAGGTGGCTACACAGAGATTCAGCTCTTTTCCTCTGGGTCCCAGAGTGTCTGAGTCCGGACGTTCTTCCCCTGAGCTGGCCGCTGACCCTGTGGGGATTCTCCGGTCCTCTGCCTGAGGGAGCACAGAGGAGGCCTCCAATGTCAGAGGAGCTGGGTGGGCTGAGGAGGCTGAAGGTCCCACTTTCCAGAGTACAGATTCCACCTCTTCGAGGCTGGTAGCATTTTCCAGCCATCAGCTATGTGAGGTGTCCCTGCTTTCACACTTCCCTGAATCAACCTCTATAGTCTTCTGCCAGGAGTGTGTGTGTGTGTGGGGGGGTGATATGTGGGTGCACTGGCTAGAGGGTGGAACCTGAAGTCTAATTCCTGCTCTGACCTTCAAGCACTCCTGTTTTCAGTGAGATAAGGAACACCTTAACGGCAGGAGGTGATGTATCTCTTGTCCTGGTTTATAGTGTCCACCTAGAGTATACTGGGGTGGGGTTGGGTGGGGATACTCCTCTACCATGGTCAGGCCTAGGCCTGACTATGGGGAGATGATAGTCTCAGATCTGTCAGCCCTTCCCCTGAGTCCCCTCTGCTTTGTGGAGTTAGGACCATTCAGGTGAGAGGTACCTAGGTGGGAGGGCCACGGGCAGGGCCCTGGGCCCTGTTCCTCACCCTTAACCTCCACCGCAGCCTCCAGCAGCGAGAGCTCTGCAAGGACACCTGGATCTCCCAACCAAGACCCGGGGTAAGGTGCATGTGTCCCAGTGTCTTCTACCATCTGCACGGCTTCTTCTCTGCGGCAGGGCCCCTAGCCACAGGTTTCCTCAGTGAGTCACTCACTCAACAAATATTTAATTTACTTCTTATGTGCCAGGAACTGATGCAAATGCTGGGGCTATGACAGTGAACAGGCAAGGCTGTGCTCTCGAGGAAGTTTCTTTCAAATGGGTAGATTTAGACAATGGATAAGTAGATAGGTAGGTAGGTAGGCAGGCAGACAGACAGACAGACAGACAGATAGATGATAGAGAAAATGTCATTGATGATAATTACTATGGAGGAAAATTAAGCAGGTCGGTATTAAAGGGCAGGGTGATAGGGCGTGTGTTGGAGGGAAGGTGATGGAGCATGATGAAGGCTATTGAGATGCTCAATGAAACAAGTAAAGAAACTGTCTTCATTTGGGTTTCCTCACAATCAGATCCTGAGACAACATTTTGGTGTAGTTAGTTCACAAAGAGGTGACCCCAGGAAGTGCAGTGAGGGAGTGGGAGGCAGGGAAGGCCCATGAAGTGTCCATTGGTGAAAGAGTGCCCACTGTAGCGAGTGGGTTCAACTGCCTGAGCACCCTGGAGAGGCTGTATAGGACATTCCTCAGCACTGTCCCACCGAGCTGTGAGAAAGCGAGGGTGGTGGTCCACACACACCTGTCCTCGTGGTGGCGGAAGATGGCAGGTTGGCTATTTTTGTAGAGTGATGAGTGAAGGCCTCTCAACTAGTGACATTTAAGCAGAGACCTAAAGGAAGTGGAAGAGTCAACCAAGCAAGGATCTGGAGAAGGACTGTTCCAGGCAGAAGGTCACTCCTGGGGCCTGGATTCTCTGGCACTCTGGCCTGCTCTGCCCAGCAAGCTGTGGGCACTCCGACAGCTAGAGAGAATCCTCAGGCAGAGAGGGGCAGGGCCTTGAGGTGAGAAACCATGGGCGGGTCCAAGACTGTCCACAGCTACCTGAAGCCCAAGTGGGCAGAGAGAGGATACGGGGCAGGGTACCAACAGGGTTTGCTACGTTTGTGAGGAGCTGGAATGGGCAGTGTATTGGAACCCGGGGGGGGGGGTGGCACCAAGAGCTGCGCTTGGAGAGGTCACTCCTTGGGGTAGAGGTTGTTGGGTGGTTTAAGCAGGATGTCTGCTCCCATGACTGTGTTTAAGGAACAGCCACGACTTCCATTGGAGTGTGGATGGTTATAAGGGAACATTCATCCTTAAAGTCGGTCCCAGCAAGAGTGGGCTCCTGAGGGTGTTGATGGCTGAGGGCGTTCCTGGGAGCCAGGGCCTGCTGGGATCCCGCATCCGTCTCCGCTTCGTTTCTCACCCCACGTCCTCACACATCTGCTGTGTCCTGACGCTCGAAGTCCATCCTTGAGCTAAATGAAGGACAGGAGTCTGTGGTCCTCAGCGTGGGGCTGCCTGGACCTGGCACCACCCGGGTTCAACGCTGACATTGAGTTTTGAGGCCACATGGACCTGAGCTCAGAGGAAGGTCGGGGAGAGGTGAGACCTGAGCCTCTTGTTGAGGACAAACTCATTTCGGGTCACTGTGTCCCTCTCACAGGTCCCTACTTGGCAGTGTCCACTTCCTGATCCTCATATTCCTGAAGGTGCCACTCTTTCTGAGCATGCTCAGTGCTGTCCTCTGGGTGCACAGGCCTCCGCGGGCGATTTGTGAGGAAACACGGTCTGGCTAAGACAACCCGCCGCTGTCCTTGCCCATCGATGTCCCGTCCAGAGACACAGCCACTCAGACTAGAGAAGACAGAACCTCGACCCCGAACCTTACATCCCTTTCCAACTTATTGCCAGAGGCTTTAAAAAATCTTTTAATGAAAACCATCACCTACACAAAAGTGTGCATAGAATGTACATGGACAGTGTGGAAGGACTAAAAATAAACATCTGTGCACCCACCATTCAGCCTAAGAAGTCAGACATCGCTGAGACGTTTAAAGCCCCCACATACTCCTCCCTGATCTCAGGTCCCTCCTCCTGCTCCCGGGGTCAACTGCTCCCTTCACTTTTTGGGGGCCAATCATTTCTTTGCTTTTCTTCAGAGCTCTGATCAGGGCACTGCTGTTTCTGAATCTTGCACACAAACATCCTACTGCTTCAAGCTCGCTCGTTCATGAAAAACTGGACTTTCCCCCCCATCAGCGGATTAAAGGGCGCTCCCCCCAAGGCCATAAGTGTGACAGCTGAGGACGCAGCACCGGACAGGCCGTGACTGTGTGGCTGGAGCCACCGTCATGGCTGGGTAACGTCACATTCACCACAGTGTAAGGTGGTGGGGACTTTCGGCTGGACTTCAGCATGGCAGAGAGTTAGGAGGCATGTTAAAGGGCGGGTAGTTCTCTGTGGCGCATGCTATGTTCCTGCTCTGGGGCCCTAGGGCTCGGAAGTACGTTCCTCCTACTGGGGCTGCCAGAGATGCTGCACAGCATCCTTGTCTTCCCCAGAAACAACCAGGACACATGGCCCACATGACAAGGCCACTTCTACCCCAGCCTGGATCTGCTGGAGAGGTCTCTCATGCTCTGGACCCCACGTGAACCTGGCAGCTTTTTGGGTCGCCCAGTGAGTCTGAGCAGCACTCGAGCATGGGACATGCCGGCCCCCAAATTCACAGAGGCCCACTGAGCAGAGGGCTTTTTCTTAGAGGTTTGAGACTCAAGACAAAAGAACTCATTCCAGACCCTGGACTCCTAAACGCTGAGCCTGAGGGAGACGCCTGAAATTCTGCAGGGTTTCTCTTTACCTCTTGTGCAGATGTGTCTTATCGGCGCATCTGGAGAACTTGCTCCTCCGGCCCCTGCAGCCATCAGCAGAGTGAGCCAGTGCCCCTCCCACTGCGGGGACAGAAAGAAGAATCCCCATAATCCGGGGCTGACTCTGAATGTGTCCTGTTCTCTTCCTGAGTCAACTGAACTACTTCTGACCTTCTTTCTCTATGGGGATCGAAAAGTGTTAGGACCACAGGGCAATATAATCCTTAACTGCCATTTGTGAGCTTCCAGCCACAAGAGAGCAAAGACCAGGAAGACTTGATGGGCACCCAGGATCAGGCCATATAAGGAATTAAAACTGTCCTAAAACACCTGATCACACCTCCACGTGCCATCCACATTGCACCTGCATTCCTAGCCCACCGACCCACCCAGCCCCAAGACCCACTGACCAGAGCTTCCTGCCAGTGATTACATATAAGGATGAGACCCCGGCTCCTGGGGGCTGCCATCATCGACCCAATATCCTCTTGGCTCGGTGCTGTGTAGCCTTCCCTTTGGATATCCCATCCCCCATTCCCTTTCCTTAAATAAATTCAATTTTTCTTTACCCACCATCTGAGATGGCTATTTAGCTGCCCAAGAAGCCATCACGTTAACCTTTCGAAAAGAATGCATTTGCCACCTAGAGCAGCGCACCCAGCACCGGAGGCTGTTCTCATAAAGGCAGCACCTCAGGAACAACAGTTGCGATTGGGCTGGCAATCGGTCACGTTTAAGGTGGTCCGCTGTGACAGGACAGGACACCGTGAGTTGGTGAGGAATCGGATCAGTGAATTAAGTAGGTGTTTTCAAACATGGGAATGGCTGTCATGAAAGAAGCTGACACTCATCAGTCCCTCCACACGGGGCCACACGAGGAAGCCCCAGAAGCCCCAGGAGGCAGGAGGCAGAGGGAGAGAGAGGAACAGAGGGCGGAGCCTTTCTTGTGTTTTTTGGGGGAAGGAAAGGGTGAAACAAGGTAAACAAACCGAGCAGGTTTCCGCCTGAATAGTGTGCATAATTTTGGCGGGCTCTGGGCCGTAGGAGTTGTCCCTAGTTATTAGATGCGGTGCCCTGGGGTGATTTTGGGCAGGGGGATGAGGTCCGAGGCTGCAGGAGCCAGATAAGAATAGTCAAGTGGGAGCAGGGTTTGGGATATCAAAGGCAGGCTTGCAGGCAAGTCTTTTACTGCCTTGGGGAATCAGCTAACTTGGGAGGGGCAGTCCCTCCCTGGGCTCACCGTGCCCCAAGAAGCTAAAGCATCATAAAATATAAAATTAAAAAACCCCACGTGACTAATGGAGACTAATAGTGCAGTAATAATTAGTAGTAATTTGTAGTAATAATGAAGAGACACTAATTAGCAGGGATATGAGGGAGCTCAGCACTCCTGCACCCTTAGATCCCAGAGTGGGGCCACTGATCCCGTCCATTCACTCAAAACACGGCTTTGCTTACAGCTCACTGTCTCGATGGGAGCAGCACAGTTTCAGGACTTTTCTGCCATTGTAGCTTCCTCTTCATAGGCTTTTGGGCCAATGGGAGGGTTCTGTCAGCCCTTAGGAACATCTCTCAGGATTATGCACACACAGATCTAGGATGTGGCCACAGGGTAAGTCCGCAGAGATGGACTTATTAGATGTGCAGTTCACCTTGTTGGGACCCTTCTCCCGTGCCCAAGCCCCATGTCAGTCAGAAGGCCTGCTGGGGAGGGAGCTCTGGCCCAGACCCTTACCGCGGAGAGCCGGAGCAGGGGGGCAGGCAGAAGGGGGAGCCCACAGTCCTGTCTGTGCCTTCTCAGTTCTGTACCCATGTTCAGCATTGCCCCCGCTGCAGGATCAGGAAGCAAAGCCCGAGGAGTCCTAGCTAGATGGTAGCACTCAAAGCTTTCCACTCAGCCAGGCCGTGGAAAGCATGGGTCTCCCCTCTTGCATGCCCCAGTGCCCCCGGGTCTCTGCATCGAGCATTCCTAGGCCCCCTCCTTGGGTGATACAGCTTTAGAGGATTGCCTTATTTCTGTTTCTGTGATTTTTACTTTTGCAAAGAAGTCCAAACCTGAGCTCAAATCTATCTCGCTCGAGACCAAAGATCTTTTTTCCAAAGTGCTGGGGCCTCTTCTCGAGGTCTAGCCACTGTCTGGAGGGAGCTGGAGGGGTCAGTGACTTAGCCTAACACTCAAAGACAGAAGCATTTCTATTAGCCTCATGGGCAAGAACGAAGGTAACAACCCGGCATGCTTGGGACAGTTCTTAAAGTCACCAACAGAAGGCGCTGTAGCCATTTGCAGAGCTTGACTGCGGTTGTCGTCATGGATTTAGAAATTTCTTCCCCAACAGGATTACGTCTCAGCTGCTGGGTCCCTCCCCGCCGATTCCAGTATCCTGACCCCGGCCCCGCAAGCACTAGAACTAAACCCATTGTCTCCCGTTGGCTGAGTCCACTCCCCCAGCCCCATTCTGCCCATCAGCCGGGGCTGTCTGAGTGGGGACCACCTTGTCCCCTCTGGAACCAAACAGCTGTGGACTCAGACATTCAGGAGGCCAGGGGCCAGAGCTCAAGGTACAAGCAGGGGTCTGCAGCCCAGTGGGCAGTTCAGACTGGAGTAGATTGAGGCCCTGAAGGCTGAGTCCAGGGGAGGGGATAGAGCCAGTCAGGAGAGTAAGGACTGACGGGGAGTGAGAATCCCATGTGGCAGGATTTGGGTTGCAACAACTCTGGGGTTATTGCCTTTGATTGTGAGAGTATAGAAGAGGAACAGATCTGAGGAGGGAGTGTTCAGGGCAAGTGGATAGGCCTGGGTTGTGCATGACAAGGTTGGGAAACCAACATAAATGTTAAAATGGGCCCCGCCTCCCTACGGTTTCCAGGGTAAATTGGCCCTCACGCCACCATGTCATGAGAACAAGCCTGTCTGAGTCAGGACAGACCTGCGCCGCCACCTCCTAGGAAGGACCATGCCCATCTCTGTACCCTGAAGAGGCCCCTGGTTATCGCTGTGAACCCCTAAGGGACACCAGCAGCCAGAGCCTTTGGGCAGACAGCCCTCTCTGTGCCACTGGATGGAGAGGAAGGGCTCAGTGTCAGCTTCACGGGGTCCCCAGCTTTCCATCCGGCCTCTTCACACCTCCTCGCTCTCCTTGACCATTCTCAGGCCTCCGTCCTGAATCTCGCAGGGGTTGGCTTTCGGAAGAAAGCGTAGGGTGAACGCTCAGAGGGCTGGTGACGGCTGCTCCACACCAGTGTCGCAGAACAGGGAAACGCACAGGGGGGCGCAGCCTTGGATGTGACCCCAGGACCAGGAAGGGAGTGTTGAAGGCATCTGAGGTCGCAGTGCCAACCTGTGTGGGAGGAAGAGCTGGGGGCCCCACGGGATCAGAGCGGCCCGTGGGTGCCTGGAGCTACAGGTCTGTGGTCATAGTGCCTCTGAGGTCACCACCAAGGCCAGAGAAGGTGGAGAGGCCTGGTTTTCATCCCAGAACTATCAACCTTTGTTGTTGTTAATTCTCACCTGAGGATATATATTTTTTCTCATTGCTTTTCAGCGAGAGTTGAAGGGTGGGAGGGGAGGAGAGAGAGGAACATGGATGTGAGAGAGACACAGCGACTGGTTGCCTCCCGCATGCCCCTGACCAGGAGCAGGGAACAACCCCGAAACCCAGGTACGTGCCCTTGACTGGGAATTGAACCTGCGACCGTTCTGTGCTCAGGCCAACGCTCTAACCACTGAACCACACAGACCAGGGCAGGACTGTCTCTCTTGACGACAAGGAAGTGACATATCTCAGAGGAAATGTCCCAGTTTAGCTGTGCTGTGCGGAGATGGGTGTGGCCGTGAGAGGAGCTCTGAGAAGGGGGCAGCATCCTGTCCAGTCGCTGGCATTGAGAGAAGCCAAGGGCACCGGGATCCAGGGGCCTGCAGTAGCCTGAGCAGCTTCTAACCCTGAACTTCCTGCACCCTGACCAGCTCCAGCATTGGACTCAAAACTGGGCTGGGCAAGGAAGCAGAGAGGCCCAGCAAAGCAGGACTATGGAGGTCCAACCCTCCGTGAGGACGCTTGACGTTGTCTACACACAGGGCCTGGTGCCGCTGGCGGTGGGGTCTCCGCCGGAGAGATGGCTCCAAGGGGAGGGGCCCCGTGGCTGCCGTCAGCTCTGCTCTTTCTCCAGGTCCCAGGTGAGTGGCGCAGGCTGGGCGGGGAGCTGGGCCCTGAGTGGGGAAAGGAAGGAGCGGGGCGGTGGAGGGTGAGGCGCAGCCCAGAGGAGGAAGGAGGCGCAGGGAGGGAGGCAGAGGAGCTTCGGTAGCAGCCAGCACAGCCTCAGCTGCAGCCACAGGGCCCAGTGCACAGAGCAGGCGAGTCTCTCCGCAGTGCCAGCCGGGGCAACACTGGTGAGGGAGGGCCTGTGATTAACCGTCAGAAGCAGGGATGTGGTCTTCCAGGCTGTCTGTCGCTGAGCTGCCCCAGCCGCGTGACGGGCACCGTCGGGGGATCCCTGAGCGTGCAGTGTCAGTACGAGGCGGAGTTCACCGAACATAAGAAATACTGGTGCAAAGGCCTATGTCCGACACTGCTGAAGAAGATTGTGGAGACCACAAAGTCAGAGAGAGAAGCGAGGAGCGGCCGTGTGTCCATCAGGGACGATCCAGCAAACCTCACCTTCACCGTGACCTTGGAGAACCTCGAAAAGGGTGATGAAGGCACATACTGGTGTGGGATCGATAGAACATGGCGAGAAATAGGTTGGGACCCCACCTTCAAGGTTCTGGTGTCTGTGATCCCAGGTGAGCCGCACGCACCCTCCCCTTGTCCCAGCTCCAGGCTGCCTGATCTGTACCTGGTCACCCCACTGGTCGGTCAGGACAGACGTGGAATGAAGAGCTGCGTGAGGTGGGGCTCAGTGATTAGGACACAGTGTGTGTGTGTTGTGTTGTCTGGGCATGCACACACACACTCACACACACGCACACACACACGCACACACACTCACACACACTCACACACACACACACACTCACACACAGTCACACACAGTCACACACACTCACACACACTCACACACACACGCTCACACACGCACACACACTCACACACACTCACACACACACTCACACACACAACACACACACTCACACACACTCACACACACACTCACACACACAACACACACACTCACACACACTCACACACACTCACATACACACACTCACACACACACTCACACACACTCACATACACACACACTCACATACACACACACTCACACACACTCACATACACACACACACACAACACACACTCACACACACTCACACACACTCACAACACACACTCACATACACACACTCACACACACTCACATACACACACTCACACACACACAACACACACACACACTCACACACACTCACACACACTCACACACACTCACACACACTCACATACACACACTCACACACACTCACACACACTCACACACACACTCACACACACTCACACACACTCACACACACTCACACACACACACACACTCACACACACAAGCAAAGGCACAGTCTGTTCCAGACCCTCTGTCACTGTCTCAAGCCTGGATGGTTCCTGAGGAACCAGCCTCACAGCCATGGTCCTGGGGGTCTGCAGCATTCAGCAGCCATGAGAGGGGCCCAGTAGGAGCCCTAGGTCCCTGTGTGGAGCTCCTGTGATGTTTTGGGAACCACCCTGTCCCTTCAGGCTGACCCTCTCCCTCCCCCTCTTTCTCAGATGCCTTGTACCCACAGGAGGGAACCCTGAGAAACCCCTGAAAATACCTCCCTCGGACAAAGGGGGGGCAAGGTGACCAAGTGGGCTCTCAGGTGTTAGGGCCCCAAACTTTCTTCCATGTCCTCCAAACAATTCTTCTCTAGCAGAGCACCTGTCTAAGCTCATAGGTTTCCCCCTGTGCTCTTGCTCTGAGGTTGCCTCTGGCTCCCCTTACTTCCTCCTTGTAGGTCTAGTTTCTCACCCTCACATGAGAGGTTTCCTCACATGCCCTTTGTGTGCTCCTATTTGAGAGAGGAACGGAGCCCTGGCTAGTTTGGCTCAGTGGTGAGAGCGTCGGCCCAGGGACTGAAGGGTCCCAGGTTTGATTCCAGCCAAGGGCACAGACCTCGGTTGCAGGCTCGGCCCCTGCCCCAGGCAGCACTCGAGTGGGACGCAACCAACCCCTGTGTCTCTCTCACATCGATGTCTCTCTCTCTCTCTCTCTCTCCCATTCACTCCCTCTGAAAAGCAATGGAAAAAATTCCCCAAGTGAGGATTAAAAAGCAAAAGAGTGAGGAACCGAAAATCCACGGAAACCTCTGGCTGTGAGGGAAGGGGTTGTCCACGTGCCTTGAGGACAGGCCACATCCTGAGGGGTCCCCCTGGTGTGTGTCTTTCTAGATCTTTCTGCTAATTTCCTTCCCCAGGCAGGACTGTCCAGTGGCTGCCCGGGGCCATGGGCCTGGCTGACAGTTTGGGGACTGAGTGCACATTCACCGCTATAACAAAGCACCACGGGCTGACTGGTAGCTTCTGAGCAGCAGAAGCTCTTGCTCACGGCTCCTGAGGCTGGAAGCCCGAGGTCAGGAGGCCAGCACGTGGCTGAGGGCCACCTCGGGGCTGCAGGCCTCTGTGGCATCCTCCCATGCTGGAGTGGCCTCTCCTATCAGGGCACTAATCCCATTGACCAGGGCTCCACCCTCATGACCTGATCACCTCCTAATACCGTCCCACTGGACATCAGGCTTCCAACAAAAGAATTTTGGGGACACAAACCTTCAGACCATGGCACGCCCTAAGGGACTGTGGGGTCCCGTCATTCAAGGCAGACTCTGCTGCATGTCTGTTTCCTGTGAGTCCCACTCGACCTGTCAGCCCCTGGCTACCCGTCACTAGTTAATTGCTACAGAGTAAAGGTCACCCAGTCCCTGCAGGGCAAACGAACAAGACAGTGTGGCTGTGGCCGGGCTGTGACCTGGCGCCCAGCGCTCTGCCCACAGACCCTCTGACCCTCTGCTGAGCATCCGAACGTGCCCACCAGGCCACAGAGTTCCTGCAGAGGGGCCCGGGGAGGGGCCCAGGGGCAGGTCTGGCCTGGCTGTGGCCACAGCACATCTGTCCAGGTGGCCTGAGTGGCCTTGACTTTGAGTCAGAGCCACACAGCTGACAGAGTGGGAGACCCAGGGAGGGGACACAGGGCCTGACTTGTGCTTCTTCCTTAGGCCCCACCCTGAAGGTCTTCACAAGCACCCAGAGCTCTCCCTCTGTCCTGCCAGTGACCACCAGGCCCAATATGACCAGGAGGGAGACCCCCGATCCCAGCCAACACCCTCGGTAAGGGGCCCGCATCCCAGGATTTGACGCCTGGTGGATCTCCCCTAGATGGCGGGGCAGGGGGCGGTTTAGGGGAGGGGGGTTATAGTTCCTCTCCTGGCCGCTCTTTTATTCATCGAGCTCACACCTAATTATGAGGCTCCTACTAGGTGCCAGGCACCCTTCTCAGCTTTGGGGTGCTGCATAAACCACCCAGACAGCATCCTGCTCTCAGAGAAGTTGTGTTCTAAGGGGTGGATTCAACAATGAACGAATATGCCAGTAAATATGCCAGTTCATGGCGAATTCTGGGAGGGGACAGGTGCTGGGGAGGGCTTTGTGGAGGGAGGGAGTAGGTTTGCTATTTAACGCATGATTATCAGGGAGGCCTCCCTGGTTAGAGGCCATGTGATGGAGACATGCAGGGTTTGGGGAGCCAGGCACTCAGTGCCTGCAGAAATAGGACTCCAGGCAGAGGGAAGAGGGGGGGCAAAGTCTGCAAAGGAGCCCTCAGGACCCAGCCTAGGCCGGGGCAAGCAGCAGAAGCCCTGGGGTTGGTGGCCTCCCCCAAGCCCTGGCCACAGCGTCATCCTGTTGAAGAGCCCGGGCCTCTGAGGGAGGTGGGAGCTGGGTGGGGCCATTCCTTCTCGCCATCAGTGGCCACTAACTAACTGTAAGTACTAACATGTTGGAGACCCTGGCCAGGCACCAGTTACCCGCTGTGAAGAAACTAGAACAGCCTCTACCCTTCTGGTTTGTGCAGGCTGCAGGAGAGCAGATACCCAACCAATAGCCACATTATTGATTCCAGTATCTCTGCTGGGGTGACCTGCAACTGTGGCGGGCTTAGGGCAAACCCTTCTCCTGGCCTGGGGCCCACCTCAGTCCCTGTGCCTCACCTTATCCTAGTGGCAGCCCTTCTCTGTGTCCCCCGTTCCAATTCTTAAGGGCAGTTGTTACCCAGAGAGGCAGGGAAGTGGTCCTTCAAGTGGGGCTGCCCCACCCACGGTTGTGGCCTCAGGACC
This sequence comes from Miniopterus schreibersii, assembly GCF_964146895.1. NCBI lineage: Eukaryota > Metazoa > Chordata > Mammalia > Chiroptera > Miniopteridae > Miniopterus > Miniopterus schreibersii. The sequence goes on from NC_138116.1 coordinate 4,140,624, forward strand.
CGGGCTGAGTGACAAGGGGAAAGTGGAGGGCCCAGGGCCTTCCCCTGAAGATGTGGCTTACTGTGTGTCACTGTGTCCCCCGCAGGTCCCTGCTCGGCAGTGTCCACTTCCTGGCCCTGGTCTTCCTGAAGCTGCCCCTGCTCCTGAGCATGCTCGGTGCTGTCCTGTGGGTGAACAGGCCTCAGGGCTCCGCCCCACAGAGAACCCCTAACACCTGCTCCCGCCGATGACCCGCCCTCGGGGGCGTGGGAATGACCCCTGACTAATAAACCCTGTGTCACTGGCCATGAGTCCGTCAGAATAGTCTGTGAACTCATTAGAAAGCTTTTCTTGCAATGTATCAGACACACACACACAGATATACCTAATAAATGCCTATTCATTAAGCCGGGGGTACCCACCTAGCAGCTTAAAGTAATAAACGTCATTAGCACGTCTGCGGCCCGAAGCTTCCCCTCGGAGGGAACCGGCTCTGAATTGCACACGCACCATCTCGTTTTCTTCGTGGCTTTTGCCATATATGTTCATACGTATTTCCAGAGTACATGCATATATTTTTAACAGTAAAGTTGTTACTTTATTTTATTTTTATTTTTTCCAGCTTTATGTAGATATAATTGGCATACAGCACTGTGTAATTTTTAAGGGCACAATGTTTCTATTCGATACGCTTATTTATTTTAAGTGCAAAATGATCAGCACTGTAGCGATAGCTAGTATCTCCATCACGTCACAAAAATGCCATTTTTTGCGTGTGTGGTGAAAACATTTAAGATCTATTCTCTTGCAAGTTTCTAGTATATAATATAGTATTAGCAGCTATACTCACAGGCTATCCATTAGGTCCCCAGAATTTATAAGTGGAAAGTTGCGCCCTTTGACTAGCATCTCTCCATTTCTCCTACCCGCCACCGTAACCGCAGCTCCACCCCGTTTGAGTTCATCTTTTTTAGATTCCACAGAGAAGTGGCGTCATACGCTGTTTTCCTTTCTCAGCCTGACTTCTCTCACTCAGCGCCCTCAAGACTCCTCGGCGGTGCACTGCCGGCGAGGCCCCCTCCCTGCTTAGGGCCCAGTCACGTTCCGCTCCGGGTACGCGCCCCGTCTTCTCTGTCGCCCCGTCTGTTGCTGGGCGCTCAGTGTCTTTCTGGACCTCGGCTGCTCCTAGGAGCAGGACGGCTGGATCGGATGACACTTCTCTTTTTCGCGTTTTTGGGGAACCTCTCTACTGTTTGTTTTTCATCATGATTGCACCACTTTGCTCCCCACCAACAGTGCACAAGGGTTCCCTTTTCTCCACATTCTCTCCAACGCTTGTTGTATCTTGTTGGGGGTTTTTGTTGTTGGGTTTTTGTGTGTGTGTGTTTGTTTTGGTGACAGCCATTCTAATGAGTGTGAGGTGGTGTCTCCTTGTGGTTTTGGTTCGCATTTCCCTGCTGATCAGTGATGCTGAGCACCTTTCCAGGGACCTGCTGGCTATCTGTATGTCTTCTTTGGAAAAATGTTTGGTTCCTCTGCCCTTTTTTTTTTTTTTTAACATATCTTTATTGATTTCAGAGAGAGGAAAGGAGGGGGAGAGGGAGAGAGAGAAATATCAATGATGAGAGAGTCATTGATCGGCTGCCGAGCCCGCAACCCGGGCCTGTGCCCTGACCCGGAATCGAACCCCTATCTCCTGGATCCTAGGTCGATGCTCAACTGTTGAACCATGCCCAGCTGGTTTTGTCTATTCCTCATATAGTGTCTGAAGTTTTGCCCAGGGCACGAAGAATAACATAGGGTGCCAACCACTGCCCCAGGGTTCTGTTCTCAGGACTGCCAAGTGTTTTCTCTTTTAGTTCTCACGACAGCTTTCTCTTGCCCCCATGCGCTAGCAGAGAACCCCCCTCTCTACGAGATCACTGGTCGGCTCGCACACTTCTGGGCAAGTTCAGGGGATGAGCCCCGGGCGCACAGGACTGGTTCTGCTGGCCGCTCGGTGGCTTCCACCAGGTGCGTCCTGGGTCCTGGGCGACCGCAGCCAGCAGGAGCTGCAGCTTCCGTGACTGGTTTGGGTAAAGCCACGGCTGCCCGATACCAGCACCTCCACGAGCCTCTCTTGCCCTCTTCCTCCCGGCCCCAGGCCCCCGACAGGCCCTGCTGCTGCCACCTCCTGCAGGGCGCGGCCTCAGATGTGCCGGCGCTATTTGCAGGCCTGGGCTGAATGTGGGCACAGCCTCGCTGTGTGGTCACGCCGGAACAGAAGGTAACAGACGCAGTTTGCTGTGTCCTCACGGCACACTGGATTTCAAGTGATCATTTTAAAGTGCGGCCCCATTGCTCCCTATGGGTACGTGGAGGCAAGCTCCGATCATAGCAGCTTTTATGAACCCAGCTTACAGATACAGAAACTGAGGCTCAGAAAGTTGAAGTAAGTTGTCCGCAGTCACATGGCTTGCAGGCGGTGCTTGGGGGGTTAGGGCGCAGGTCTGATGACTCCACAGCCTGCACTCCTGCGCTTGGCTGCTCCACCTGGGCAAGCGCATCTCCGGGTGTGCCAGCCCCCCCCCCCAGGGCGGCCCCTGCTGCTGGGCAGCCGCTTCTGGAGCTGGCATGCAGACTCTTGTACTCCTTGCACCCAAGGCCCGATAGGCCAGGTGCCCCCTCCTTGAACCTTCTGCAGACATTCCTCCCGGGTCCTCGCTTCCTCTTTCGTACCTAGCGGGGACCCGAGTGCCCTCTGACACAGACTTACTAAGAAACGATATTTTCGCTGAATAACTAAAAGCAGGAAACACTCGCTCTATAAAAGGAAGTGTAGGAGTTGGAGAAAGTCAAAGGCGGTCTGGACGAGCAGAAGGTACAAGCCGGGCGCAGGCGGGGCTGGGCAGCTGGCGTCTGGGCGCGCTCCAGGGCGCGGGTCCGAGGGCGAGGCGCTGTGGAGCAGGACCATGAGGCTGCCGTCAGCTCTGCTCCTTCTCAGCCTCCCAGGTGAGTGCGGCGGGGCCTGGGGGCTCGGAGCTGCAGGGGCTGGGCAGGGCAGAGAGCCGCTGCCCGGGGTGCAAGGCGCGGGGGTGTCGTGTCTGGGAAAACGAGAGGTGGCTTTGTTAATTCATTTAGCAAAAGCGCAAGGGAGGTCGACTTCATGCCAGGCGTGCACCAGGCCCTGCGGACCTGCAGGAAAAAGAGAGATAGAGCTGGTCGTTAAAGAGAGCGCCCCGGAGGGCTCAGCGGGTGAGACATACACATGGACAGCACCGGTGACAGGGCACAAGAAGACACGGGTGGAGGTGTGCTCAGGGGACGGAGCTTGCACTGCCAGGGACACCAAGTGACACAGACGCTCGCACAGCCACACACATACTCACACACAGTCTCCTTCATACCTCTCCCCCCACACCAGGGCTTCTCCCCAGACGAAGGCCGAGGCCCACCACGGTCCATCGGTGGCTTGGGGAGGGGACAGTGCCGTAGGGACAACACAGGGAGTCCCTCTTCCTCCCTCCAACTCTGCCAGTGAACTTGGAAAGGGGGTGACGTTGGTCAAGGATGAGAGAAAAGCCGCCCACCAAGGTTTCTCCTATAGACCGCCGTCAGCCGCTGTGGGGTTACCTCTGCGATAAAGGGGGGAAAGTGGAGGGGTGGAGTCAGCGCGGCCCGGCTGCCGCCAGGACGGTGTCTCACCGGCTGGACCCCGCGGCAGCCCGGAGAGGAAGGGGGGCGCTGGCACGGGGTGGGCGCTCCTGCCAGTGAGGGAAGTGATGGGGACGGCCAGGGCGGGACCTGAGCCCCAGAGGCTTCAGCGCCCGGGCCGGGTGGCCGCACAGCGGCAGCTGGGACTCCTCGGCCCACCCCGCGCTCCCTGGGCGGCTCTGCTCTGAGCTCTCCCTGTGGCTGCTTTTGCCTCGTTTTAGGTGTCACTTGTCACCTGCTCTCAGCCCAGACACGGAGCTCAACCATTTCTCAATTTGGGGACAAGAGTATTCACACAAGGATTTTGCACATGGAGCAAAGTCTCCCGAAGGATTGACACGGGAGGAAGTTTACATCTCAGATTCACAAAAATGAAAAGCTGCCATTCGAGCAGCCTGATGCTTTTAAAACACGTCAGCCCCATTCCCCAGAGTTCGGCTCCTCGCGACCGCTGTCCTGTGCTTTCCGCCCCTGCTCCTCCGAACAAACTCGAGAATTCACATAGGCCCAGTTAATTGTTTCCTCCGTTATAATCTGCGTTCATAAAAACTCCCCACATGTTTTTTAAAATGAGCCGAGTCCCGGGCTGGCATAGATGAAGCTCCTGTTTCGAAGCAGCAACATCTCTTTTTCTGCTGTTTGGATTAAACCTCTGTTTTCTACTCTATTTTTCTTTGAAGAAAGAAAATGACCCTATCTGTTGACTCTTGCATTTTTTTTAAAATTAAAATTTATTGATTGGTTGATTGATTTGAGAGAGAGAGGGAAACGTCAATGTGTTGCTCCACTTACTGACGCATCACTGGTTGGTTCTTGTATGTGCCCTGCCCGGGGATCGAACCCACAGCCTTGACGCATCGAGATGATGCTCTAACCAACTGAGCCACCTGTCCAGGGCTTGCATTTGGTTTTAATGTACATCAATTGTTGTCTCCTAATTGATTCCTTTTTTATTTTTTTCAAAATTATCTTTATGGTTTTATTAGTCCATGATATTGCAAACATTTTAACATGATAGAAATGTGTGATTTAGAAAGTAAAATTTCCCTCCACAAAAAAAAAAACAACCACCTCAGCCCTAACCACTGTTAAAGTTTAGAACATATATCTTCAGGTGTTTTTCCTACTCATGGGCTATGGGAAAAAACCCACAGAAATGGAATCGTACACCCTCTGTTAAGCAAGCTTTTTTGACCTGGTAATAAAATATCTGACACGTCTTTCCCAGTATTATCTGTGATTTGTCCTTTCCTTTCTATGTGTTGTCCAAGGGTTTGAAGGTTATAGTTCTTCTTAGATTCAAAAAGATTCTGTCCAAGACCTTTTAAAAAACAATCATAAACTTACCTACCAGGATCCAGTCACAGTGCAAGACTCGGGAGACAGAGCAAACCAAACGGGGGGGGGGGCCCTGTTCTTTGGGACAGAGCCTCCCAGCAGGGGGGACAGACAGGGACTGCTGAGGGCAATAAGTGCCACGAGGCGCTGGGGTTCCTCTAAAGGGCCGCGGGAGCAATGGGAGGAGGCGGACCTGGTTGGGAAGGGGAGCGAGGCTTTGCAGAGGAGGCTGGGCCTTGAAGGGGTGGCCGAGGGTGACCAGGACACGGGAGGGGTTAGAGAGGAGGTTTCCAGGGGCAAGAAGGACATGAGCAATGACACAGCCGCCTGGGAGGTCCCAGCGGAATCAGGGAAAGTGAAAAGCGGGTGCGGGTCATAGGGTAGAGGGGGAGGCAAGAGGCGGCAGGGAGCGGCGCTGGGCGGGGAACTGGGGTCCAGGCTGCAAAAAGAGGAATGGCAAATGCAAGCATTTTCAGTCTTTCTGAGATCGTGGGGTGTGGCTGCAGGAGCGGTCCTGAAAGATTAAATAAACTTTTTTAATTTTAATTAAAAAAAAATGTTAAAAATAATTTTATTTTTCAGTTATAGTTGACATACAATATTATGTTAGTTTCAGGTGTGCAACATAGACATTTATGTAACTTATGAAGTGATCACCCCAATAAGTCTAGTACCCACCTGACACCACACACAGTTATTACAATATTAGGTACTATGTTCCCCGTGCTGTACTTTACATCCGCTGTATATACGTACCACCCCTTTTTTATTCATTTGTCTATTGATGGACACTTAGGTTGCTTCCTGAAAGATTTTTAAGCGCTCATGGCAATTACAGACGAGGCCAGGTAGGGACGACGTCAGGATGTAGCTCTAGCAGCCACACGCAGAGGAGATGGGAGGAGGGGAGGAGTGGGGGAACCTCTCCAGGTGCTGCTACCTCCATTCATGACCAGATGAGCACCTGGGTGCCCCACCCTGGGGTGCGCTGGAGCTGCTCACACCGGTGCACAAGGACCGGTTCCGAACCCTTCCCAGCTCTGTGTCCAGCGACAGCACACCGGTCACCTGAAATCAGCCACCACGGAAACTGGAAGTGCTACAAACCAGAGGTTTCCCCCCAGGGGGCTGGTTGTTAAATATTTACCCACACACCACTGGTGACGCTAGGATGTAAGGAGAGAGGGGCGTAGTCAGAGATCGGGTGAGAGCAGCACTGAGAGAACAGTGAGGAAAGTGCCAGAAAATCAGTGTCACGCGTTGTGAGTATATCCAGGGAGATGAAGACCAAAGAGGCCAGAGGGTTGTCCCTCGGGGGGCGAGGGGGGAAGCTGGATGGAGGAGGTAGATATGAGGGGCCAGCTAAGGGGTGGCCAGAAAGGCTGGGCATCAGCCTGGAGCCATCTGAGCCCAGGGTCCCCCCAGGTCAGGCCTGGCTCAGGGGTAGGATCTGCATCCTGGGATTCTGTTTTTCAGGCTATTTCTCGATCCAAGCCCCAAAGTTCGTGAGAGGCCGGGAGCTGGGCTCGCTGACCGTGGAGTGTCGCTATGAGCACAGATGGCAGACCCACAGGAAGTGGTGGTGTCGAGGAGCAGACTGGGATAGTTGCCAGATCCTCATTCAAACCACATCATCGCAGCAAAAAGTGCAGGGGGACCGGCTGTCCATCAGGGACAACCAGAGAGACGGCGTGATCATAGTGACCATGAAGGACCTCAGGCGAGATGACGAAGACACCTACTGGTGTGGGATTAACAGGATTGGGACCGACCGCGGGGTGCCCATCAGCGTGATCGTTGAGCCAGGTAAGGGCTTCCTCGTCTCTGCGGTGAGGCCCTGGTGCTCAGAACTGAGAGAGCGAGGGCTCCTGCTCCCCTCCTTCCACGGGCAGAAGGAAAAGGGCTGAGTCCGAGAACCAGCATGTGGGCGAGAGTGAGAGACAGACAGACAGATGGGGAGGGAAGTGAGAGACACGAAGGCAGAGTGGCCCACGGACTGTTAGGTCTGCAACCCGAGAAAGTCAGGGGCTGCTACTGGGTGGAGTCCAGAGAGGACCAACCAAGCAAAACCTGCCCAGGGCTGCCCAGTAGGGGAAGCCAAGATCTCCGGGGACACAAAAGAGATGATTAAGACATGCGAGCGGGGACCAGGACAGTAGGAAGTGCGCCCCATGCGGAGCTTTAGGGAGAAAGGCGTTGAGGGGTCTTGGGTACCAGCCTGGAAGGTGACTGTGGCCTCCAGAGGAGCCGTTTGGACTGCAGTGACCCGGAGCTCAGCCAGGAGCTACCCGGCGTGACCAAAGGTGGGGACCTGCAGAACAGAGCTAGGACTCAGATACAAGACGCTCCGTGAACTCTCTGTCCCAGGCTAGTCTCAGGGATCCAAGGCCAAGCTGCTCGCCATGAGTTGTCTGAGTCTCTCATGAGGTTGTTTCACTCCTAATGGGCACTGTTCACTGTTGAACCGGAATGTGCCCCCTTATCCACCTGCCTTCCAGGGTGCTCCTTGCCCTCACCACCCCAAGAACTAGAAGCCCCATTTCCAGAGCCGCCGGTCCCCGAGCCTGCTCAGGCCAGGGGTTCCCCCGCACCAGCGGTCCCACTCAGGAGGAGGCAGAGAGGCTATGGGAAGACTGAGCTCGCCTGTTTAACTTTTATTTCTTCTTACCACGCCTGGAAATGATGGAAACGATCGACAGAGGGGGGAGAAGCCCAGGGGACTTCTCCAAAGAGGCGAAGCTTCCTGACCCAGGGGAAGGGGGGTCTCGTGGCGGGGGTGGCGGTGTGAGCCATGCACCAACCCCCGTCTGCGCCAGTGACCATTGGCCGACTTTGTCTGTGTCTAGGAAACCTGTTCTCTGGGAAGATTTCGAACAACTACATGGGGGTGTCCTCCGACTCCCTCATCCGGTGAGTGGTGTTGGTCCTTTCTCCTGCCCCTACCTGGGGCCTCTCCCATGGGGCGTCCGAGCCTGGGAACCCCTCTGCCCCTGTGTTGTCACACATCATAGCCAGCGTCAGGGCCCCAAGCTCCCGTCCCGTCTCACCCCTCACTCACCATGGCCCCATCCCAGCCCTCACCAGAAAACCGCTCTGCACCACGCTCCTCTATGAGCTTTTTCACCCCCTCAACAGAAAAAGCATCCGTGTCCTGGTGGGGGCCGAGGGGAGATAAGACACGAATCTCCATGACACAGGCACCAGGCCAACAGCGAGGACACAGTGAGGACACAGGCCACCAGCCTGTGCTGGGGGACAGCAGGCACTTCCACTGGGCTGAGGGGCATGCCAGGCAAAGGGGGGCCCTGGAGGGAAGCTGGGCCCGGTACCAAGCAAAACCAAAAAGCTGAGGTTACCTCTGAGGAGCCTCATGTCTGAGCCATTGAGGCGGTTCATGGGGGTCTTCAGGGTGGAGCCGCTGGGCCCAGGGTCACAGGCTTGGCTGGGCTGGCTGATGCCCCAGGGTCAGGGCACTGGGAGTGACAGGGCCTGGAGGGCCCGGGGCACTGACCACTCTGTCCCATGACAGGAACCACTACGTGCTCCTGGTGTTTGTGAAGGTGCCCATCTTACTCATCGTGGTCGGCGCTGTCCTCTGGCTGAAGGGGCACCTGAGGGTCCCCGAGGAGCCATGGGAACAGCCTGTCTATATGAACTTGTCCTCTGACCCGGCCAATGACACAGCTCTTAGGCAGACAGACGAGACACTTTCTGACCTGGACCACATTTCCAGGGGAGACACGGACCACAGGAGAGACACTTCCGAAACCTCTGGGTTCCCGGCTCTGCACAGCTCCCGGACACAGCGCAGACCCCTCCTGGAGCATCGTCTTTGCCTGGAGGGACAGCACCTGTCCCCACCTCAGATAGAAAACAGCGCACCCCATCCAACCAGGGCTCAGGGCTCAGGAGTTACAGGATGGAGCCCAAGTTCAGACTGTTGTGTCCTCCCTGCTGGAGGACTTGACACGGAGCTGAGGACTGCAACGCAGAGCTGGAGACCAAAGCGCAGAGCTGGGGACCGAATCACAGAAAGAGAGACAGCAGGAATGTGCGAGAAGGAAAGACAGAGACAGGGCCTGGGCCAGTCCCTGGTTCCTGTGGGTCCTGAGACCAGCTCGACAACCTCTAGGCCTGAGCTTCTGAAATATGTATAAGTTTTTAAAATGTTTTTTCTTTAGCTCATCAAGTTGGGTTTTGATGGCTCTTTCCATGAGCACACAGACTGATACACACACACACACACACACACACACACACACACACTCCGGGCGGGATCTGCCCCTTGGGTTCCAATGAGAACTGTCAAGCAGAGCTTGGCTAATACACGCACTGTCCGGGGTAGGGAGAAAGACAGACATTAAATAAACTGGAGCCGGAATAGTGCTTTCCAGCACGCGTGTCTCCGTCCAGGAGCCTGGCTCAGAGGCTGTAGACTAGGACGGTCCCCGTGGCGGAGTTCCGTGGGCGGAGGTGACCTGGGCGAGCAGGAGCGCATCGCCCGTTTCCGAGAAAAGCTGACTTACGCTTCCCGGCGGCTCCTCCTCGCCGGCCCTCACTTGGGTGCAGCTCTGTGACCACAGAGGAAGCTCACCCAGGGCAGGGAGAAGCTGGTTGGTGCGGGCGCGATGAGAGGGCCCCTTCCCAGGACCGGGGACGTGGGCTTCTTTCTTCTTGAGGTGGGATATGTGCTGAATGGTGTTTTCTAAATAAATGAGACTGAAGGAAATTAGTTTCCAGCTCTTGCCTCACCTGTTCTCTGAGGCCTCTCTCTCCCTGGCTCGCATATCTGCTCGGCCTTGAGCCTCGTGGCTGGGTCTGCTTTGTCCCTACTGTAAGTCAGAGAATCAAGTCTCCACCTAGAATTAGGGTCCAAATGCAGCCCTGGCAGCTCTCCTGGGCTCCCCCTAAACTCAGGCTGGGAAGGTTAACAGGGAAGGGGCCTGGGGCTCCTTCTGAGCACCACTCTCCCATCCCCTTTCTGTGGCCCTGCGCCATCTCCATCCCTGCTCCTCATCTGCTGGTCCCCTTTCCTCAAACCTTTTCTAGCTTAGGAACCTGACACCTGTGGCCAGGCCTCTGCCTACCTCCTACCACCCCCCAGCCAGGCTCATGAATCACCTTGTGTCAGCACAGCTCCATGACTGGGGCCAGCTCAGCATGGCCAGGACTGGAGGGGTCCTGAGCGTGGAAGTCAGCATTAGAACCCAACAGGTGAAGAGCTGTCCGGTGGAGAGCTCCAGGGGTGGCCTTTTGGGGAGTTAGGACTGAGGGTGCTGTTCCTGGTGGCGGTTGCACAACTTCGTGAATGTCCCTAGAACCACTGAGTTGTATACTTTAAGAGGGCAAATTTTATAATATGTCAATTCCGTCTTTTTAAAAATCACTTTTAAAAAGTGCAGTAGTGCCAAGGGTGAGAAACTGTCCTGAACAAAGAGCGTGATGCCAACCACAGACTCTTCGGTGACGGAACATGAAGGCGGCCCATGAGGGGGTTGGTCCGGCCGAGGAAACCAGGGTCCCGTGGCCCGCCCAAGGGGACAGGCCCATCCTGAACCCTCATGCTGCTCACGCATGGTCTCTCCTTGGGGTCACCCGGGTGACCTCATCGAATCACTGTGCTGGACCCAAAATGCCCTGGAAAGGAGAAAAGTGCGTGGGAGGGGGGGCAGGAAGAGTCCACCTCGGGGCCAGTGGGGGGCGGGGGCACACTTGCACCGCGTCTGACTGTAACACCGTGTAGCGGTACACGCCCCACTTTCAGGACGGCCATCCCGCCGTCCTTATGGGTGGCTCCGGGAGGAAGACAGGCAGGCGCAGCTCCACTCCGAGGTGAAGAAACGCAGCTCGAGGAAGGTGACATGTCTATTCAGAACCTGGTCCAGATCCCAGCTCTGTGCAAGTAGGGTGCACTTGGGTGCATCCCCTCGCCTCCCTGGGCCTCAGTTTTCCCACCTGTGAAATGGGTGATGCATGAGCTCCTCAGTCCCTTCCGGCCCTGACTTTCCCTGACTGAGTGCGGACAGGATGCCTGCTCCCTGACTCCTGGTCCAGCTGGTCCAGGCCTCTAATCCAGGACCAGCCTGTGCTGCTTCTAACTGAGGATTTGAGCTGGAGGACTTGCTGCCCCAGATGTCTGTAGGTAGATAGACAGTGGTTTCTTCTGACATCAACCTCCTGAAGCTCTGTCCCCAGGAAGAAAGATGCTGCCAACGACCAGCGTGGGTGCAGGTGCTGTTCCCAAAGCCAGAGACGCGGGAAGGTGAGGATGGTCTGCTTCTGCGGAACCGAAGAGCCCTTCGGGCAGCTGATGTTCTGCAGGCGACTTTGATCTTGAATTCATTCCTGGAGTAGCACTGGCCGTGTACCCTTGTCAATCAAAGCTCCCTGCCCCTTCTCGGTAACCATCACCCCTTCTGTTCTCTCGCCTCCCTGATTCACCCACCCGCACACAGTACCTGATGGATGCGAGTGCCATGCTCTAGTTAATAAGCAGTTAGTGTCCGGACATGGCTGTGAGACGCTCACTGTTACAGCTTGTATAAGGCGGCTGAGGTCACCTCAGTCACCTCCTCACTCGGCCATCAACCACCACGTGCTGCTGGGTTTGCTAGAAGAGAGTGACTGGTCACGCTCCCTCAAGGTTTGCCCTCACCTGGTGTTAGAAGTGTGTTCTGGGTTCCTTTGCCACAGGTGGCCCAGATTTTGCAGTACATAGGGCAAGGGGAGAGGCCAAAGCGTCAAATTCAAAGGACCTGGGAAGAGTGATAAATCGGAGTCGACAGCAAAGAGCTTCCAGCTGGTGAAAATCCGGATGAGGTGCCTGCAAAGTCTCAGAGGCAGCAAAACAGCACCGGAGGCGGGTGGGGGTGGCGAGAGCCTTTGCAAAGAGCTTACTTTCAATGGGACTGATCTCTTCGAGGTTTTTCATTTGGGGTTTTCCTCTAGTAATGGGTTGATATGTGTTAATAAAACATTTAAAAACACTCCTCAGAAAATAAGAGTTTGCTTCGGAGCCTGGCAAGGGAGAAAGCACTGAAGGGCCCCTGGGCCCCTGTTGGTCATGGGTCAGGAAACTGAGGCTCAGATGGCCTCCAGTGACAGCGCAGGCCCTGGAGCAGGTGAGGGCAGAGGTGAGATTTAGGACCTGTCTCATCTGCCCCCAAATCTGTCGCGCCAACCACAGGTGGGGGGGCTGTGCTTTCCTTTGACATTCTGAAGTCAGGGTGGGGAAACCCACAAATTAGGAAGAGAGAGTTGGGTATGAAATAAGGGAACTCAAGGTTGGGGGAAATTGAGGTGCGTGGGGTTTTTTTTCATAATGACATCCAAGGGTGGATGGGTAGCTGAGGAGCAGCTTTCGAGTCCTTTCCCCTATTCCAGGCCTTCCCTTATCAGTCACATTGACCTGGAAGAAACAATTCCTTCTGCGTTGTTTTGTTTCGTTTGGCTGGAGCAAGTAAGACCAGCTCGGGGTTCAGGATATGCGGTCCCGGATGTGGCCACAGGGTGGAGTCACACGGCTGTCTAATCGCTACCTCTTGCTCCAAGGCTGAGCCATATCAAGGGGTTTGCCTTGGACCCCCCAGCGTCTCTGTGCTCCCCTGGGATCAAAGGCAGGAGCTTTCTTCAGCGCAGGATCAGAGGTGGTGGCAGGCGTCGTTTAAATAACGTTTCTTCTCTCTTAAGATATTTTCAACTTTATTGATATATTAAAACTAAATTATATTAAAACTAAATCTGTCTAAGAGTCCAGGGGAACTGAGGACACTGCCCATGCTGGGTCGGGGGCCACGGGCAAGCCTCGCCTCCAGCCTGTCTCCTTGCCGGGAGCTGAGGGGTCCCGATCTCGGGGCCTTGGCGTTCCCCTGGCTCCCTGCTGGTCTCCCGCTCACCCCCCAGCAAGCCCGACACTTCCCCGGGGTTTGACAAAGCCACCCGGAGGTGCCATTCCGTGCGAGCCACATCTCCCGGCCTCCCACGGGACTGAGCTCCCATCTCACCCACGGCTGGAGTGAGGCAGAGGAAAAGACGGAAGATGGGCCCGCAGCCGCAGGGTGGAGGGCATCCCGCAGGTCTCCAGCGCAAGAGGCACGGCCCGCAGGAGCCCGCGGCCCTGCTGGACGCTGTGGAGGGGAGCAGGCTGGGGGCGCGGGGGAGGGGGAGGGGGAGGGGGAGGGGGAGGGCCCGCCCTGGGCTCCTGGTGGCCTGGGCTCCTAGCAGAGCCGGCTAGGTGGGGGGCTGGAGGCCCAGGCTTATGTCCTCTTGATCACGCTGTACTCTGGCTCCTGCTGCGGGGGCCTCCGGGAGGGGCTCTTGTCCTCAGCATGCTGATTCTGGGCATTGAAGGCCACCGTGGTGTAGTGCAGGTCTTCCCTAGGCGCCTGCTGCAGAGAGAGCCAAGGTTCAGGGGCAGGCGGGGGAATCTGGGACCCCCAGCTTAGGATGGGGATCCGGGACACTGGAGAAGGCCATGGGGAGGCTCCACCGCACGGGATGGGGGGGGGGTCTGGTCTTCCCCACTGTCCTGCCCTCTTTCTCCTAAAATGACTGGGCTCCCAGACCCTGTTCACCCCCTGGCTCCACCCCCCTGGTCAAACCACAGCAGGAAGCCCCTGGCATCAGAGCCTGGGTCCCTGAGATCATCAGTCCCCAGGTTAGGAAAGCAAGGGCGTTGCAGTCCCAGGGCCACAGGCCTGATGCTTCAACCTCTCCCCCACCTTCTCCACCAAGGGCTCCTTGGCTCTGACTTTTTCCACTAAGGAGGGGGTTGTAGTTGGGGGGACCTGGGGGGCTTCTTCCACTATTTCAATTCACAGTGACTCTGCCTCAGGATTGACCTGCAGCAGGTCATTGATAAAAACCCGAAAAGCAGAGCTGGTACCAGAGACGATGGGACCAAAACAGTGAGAAATCACAGGCTTTAACACTGGGTCTAGGGTACACAGTAGGTGCTTAATAAGAGCTGTACTTTATTAGCTGTCAGGGTCATAGTCACCAGCCATCTGAATAGCCCCTCATCTCCCAGCCCTCACCCCTATGCCCAGCCACAGTGACACCAAGCCCTGGCAAAATCTACACCTGCCTTACTTTCTGCGTGGCTCTGTCCTAAGGAGACACAAGAGCACCAAGCCGGCCCCTCACTTCCCTCTCTGCCTGCTGCCGCCCCCAAGGTGATGCCTCTGGCAGAGCCCAGGGTCCCCCCAGGAGCTGGGGGCCGGGGCCTCGCACTCACCACCATGCTGTATTCCACCTCCGCCTGCCACGGTTGCACCGTCTCTCCCTGAGCGGGCCACGTCTGCAGCTCCAGGTTGGCATAGCAGGGCTCACTCTGCTGGGTGGCCCGGGGTGGGCAGGAGGAGTGGGGCTTGGTGACTGTCCACAGAGCCCCTCCATGGCCCACCCCAGAGAGGCCTCTGTCCCTGCCTCTCTGCAGACATCGCCCCTCCCCTCTATACTCCGGGCGCCCCAGCCTTCCTGCCCTGCCTCCCACCCCCACTCTGCTCCTCTCTCAGCAATGTCCGAATGCTCCCCAGGTCCGCACCAGGCTGGAAGAACCCCCCTCATTCCACTTTCCCTGGGAGGGGAGGAGAGGGGACAGACTGGAGAGCTCAAGACAAGACCCAGAGGCCTGATCTCCCAGGCACGGTTCTTCCTGCTCTGGGCAAGCGCCCCACTCCTACCCTCACTGATCCAGCCAATGGGACAGTCCAGCTGCCAACCCCCTGAGCCCCCCAGCCACCTGACACTCCTCCTGGGAGCCTTTCTTACCTCGCTGGGGTTCTGGGGTGGCTCCGAATACCCACCAGCTAAAGAGACAAGGGGACAGGGAGGTCTGTGCCAGAACAGGCCAGGGTGTGTAACCCACCCACACGCCCGGGAACTCTGCCGTCAGGGACTTTTAGAACATTAATAGCAGGGAAAATAATATAATGTGTTAAATGCAAAAAAAGAAAACCAAAACAGGTTTAAAAGAGAAAAAATGGTATTTCAAGAAATATGTGCATAAATAGGCTTGGAAAAAAGACTGGACGGCCATCCCACGAACGAACGTAGCTGGTTTGCTCTGGGGGTGGGCGTTTTCCTCCTTACTTATTATGGGAACCACATTTCCTCCTGTGGGCTTTCACTAACTTTTGAATTTTCTACAATCATGTACCCCTTTTTTAAAAGGGGAACTTTTCTAGGTGAAAGGGCACTGCTGGGGATCGCTGAGACCCACAGATCTGAGACACTCCAGGCTGGGAAAATCCCCTGTAGGTAGGCAGAGCCCACGTGGGAGCTGGAGCTTAAGGAGGTGTGGGGAAGCCATGTGGGAACAGAGGGTGGGGAAGAGGCAGTGTCTGGGGCCCCCCGGGCTCCTAAAGGCCCGAGCCTGCTGCGCCAGAGGCTGGGCCCCAGGAGGGCGGCTGTGGTCCTCCCAACAGGGCCTCAGCAGGCACCAGCTCCCGTGGAATTGCACCCTCCCCGCTCACCCCACGCTCACTGCAGCCTCACAAGGCTGGACGAAGATCCCCGGAGAGCCCTCTGCTCCTGAAACCAAGAGCCCTTTGCACAGGGGGGAGAAGGCTCACACTTTATCTCAGGCAGAAGCCTGCACCCTGCAGGTGACTGTGGCCGCCAGGCAGCAACGAGGCCACATCGTCTGTTCTTATTTAATTCACTCGCCACCCACTTACTGAGCCCCAGACTGGGTGCTGAGTGCGCCACGTTCTCTCTTTTTCTGTTGTTGTTAATCCTCGCTGGAGGATATTTTTTCCATTGATTTTTTTTTTTTTTTTTTTAGAAAGAGTGGAAGGGAGGAAGGGGGGTGGGATAGAGAGAGAGAAACATCGATTGATTGCCTCCCTCAGGTGCCCCAACCTGGGCCAGGAACTGAGCCCGCAACCCAGGTTTGTGTCCTTGACCGGGCATCAAACCTTCGACCCTTTGGTGCGTGGGCCGGCGCTCTAACCACTGAGCACATCGGCCAGGGCCATGTTCTCTCTTTTAATCTGAGCTCAGAAGAGAGCAACCGGACCACAGGATGCCTGGAGCTTCCTGGGCACGCATTGTGGCCACAGATATTGAATAATTAATGCATTAATTCAGTGAACACTGTCTGTGTGCCTTCTCCAGTCATGGGCCCTGATCTTAGGGGGTTGCACCGGCCGGGGGGAGGCCGACGAGGAAGCAGGTGGTGACGATTCGGTGCATAAACGGCTATGATGGGGGAGGTGCAGAGGTATACCCAGGAGGCCTCCCCGGGCTGGGGGACAGAGGGCAGGTGCCCAGAGCGAGCACAGCAGGCAAGACTGGTCATGGCCTTGGCAGCTGGCAAGAAGTTCGGTGCGGCTGCCTTTCAGGGTGCAAGGACGTATGGGAGGGGTGGGCAGGGCCAGATTGTGGAGGACCCAGATGTTTGAGGGTGGGGGCGGGGGTCACGGCAGGGTTTTAAACAGAAAAGGAGCGTGGCTGCACTGGCAAGCACCTCCGTGGGAAAGGCTTCCCAGGGACCCGCCTCCCACAGCCTGTATCCACCATACCGGGGTCACCTGCTCTGGGTGACCCTCTAGGGTCACCCAAGATGTGTAGTCTGAGGACATGAGTTTGATGCTCACCCTGGGGTGGGGGGCAGAGGGGGCAGGGAGCTAACTCACCTTTGTTCCGCCTCCGGACCATCCTCCAGGCCAGCAGGGAGGTCCCCCCCAAGAGAAGCAGCAGAAGGACTAGCAAGGTAAGCAGCAAGTGGAGCCTGGAGGGGAGA
Organism: Miniopterus schreibersii; assembly: GCF_964146895.1. Taxonomy (NCBI): domain Eukaryota; kingdom Metazoa; phylum Chordata; class Mammalia; order Chiroptera; family Miniopteridae; genus Miniopterus; species Miniopterus schreibersii. The sequence goes on from NC_138116.1 coordinate 4,157,380, forward strand.
CGAGGACGGTGGAGGGCGGGCCAGGCACCTTCCCTCCCAATTCCCCCGACCCCCCACAGCGTGCTCAAGAGGCTTCCAGCCCAGCCCGCGTGGCTCAGCGGTTGAGCATCGACCTACGGTCAGGGCACAGGCCCGGGTTGCGGGCTCGATCCCCAGTCGGGGGCGTGCAGGAGGCAGCGGATCAATGACTCTCCCATCATTGATGTTTCTCTCTCTCTCTCCCTCTCCCTTCTTTTCTCTGAAATCAATAAAGATTAAAAAAATAAAAAATTCCAGCGGCACTTTATTCAGATACAAGAAAATATGAGCCCTAGTTTTTTACTTAACAATACATCTTGCAGCTCTTTCCATGTCAGTACACATAGAAGTCCCTCGCTCTTTCTCACAGCTGCATAGTATTCCACGGCCTGGACGGACCATCATTTAATTAACTCGTCCCTTTTAATGGGCATTTCCAATTACAAATATTGCTGCAAAAAATCACCTTGTAGCTCTGCCACTGCACACGTGGGCAAGCAGCAGCAGACTTACTGCCACGAGTTGGGGTTCGGGCCCCTCACTAGCTTCGGCCCCTTTTCCCATCCTTCGTTGGCATTCATAAAGTTCTAGTCTATTTCTTAAAGACGCACCTCCCCAAATTACCTAGGCTCCGAGCCCCACGAAACCTAGCCCTGCCCTCCGTGTGCATATAGTCAGTATCTGGATGTGGCGTGTCTGGGACCTGAATTTCACCTTGCCTGGTGTTAAGATTGTCACTGACGTGGGCAGGAAGCTTGTGGGAGGGCTGTCACCTGACTGGCCTTTGCCCCTGGCTTCTGGGAGGGGGGTGCTCACCTTTCGGGATTTTTCGTTACATGCAGGCCCCTTGCATCACCCCTGAGGTTAGGCTAAGAGACGAGGTGGCACAGGATGGGGGCTGGACACCAGAAGGAGCAACCCCGTGGTTAGCGGTTTGGGACTCTGAGCCCGCCTGACCTTCAGGGAGGCTGGGAATTGAGTTCAATCATGTGGTCAGTGACTCAACCAATTGGTCTTTGTAATGAAATCAAATAAAAACTGGACACCAGAGCCTGGAGGAGCTTCCTGGTTGTTAAACACATCGAATTCCAGGGGGGTGATGTCCCCACCGCCCGGGAGAGGGCAGGGAGCTCTGCACTCGGAGCCCTCCCTGACCTCACCCTACATGCTCTTCTTCGGGCCAATGCCCACCTCTATCCCTCGTGGTCGAACTGTGACCGTAAGCACAGCGCTTTCATGCCTCCTATCAGCGACCACCAGTGATCAAAGGCAAGGGGGCTATGAGAGCCCCCAGATTTGGAGCCAGTGGGTCAGAAGTGCGAGGGCTGGGGTTCCCCACGGTACCCAGACATCTGAGGTCAGGCAGTCCTTGGGGACCGAGCCCCCCACCTGCAGGGTCTGTGCTAACGCCAGGAGCCAGCGCCGGAACTGAGTCACAGGGCACCAGGGAGTGTCTGTGAACCCCAGAAATGGCTTAGGACAGCATGCGTTTTTCTGGAAAGTCTATAAATGTTGTCGGATTCTTATGAGGTTTGTGACCCCCAAAAGGTGAAGAATCTCTAGTTTAGAAGGAAGAACCTAAGGCTTCGGAATCACAGAACACTGCTTTAGAAGCCCAGCCTGCCTCTTGTAGGTACATCACCTGGCGAAGGACGTGAGGACATGAGTTTGATGCTCACCCTGGGGAGAGGTTAAATTTGATGCTCACTTAACCTCTCCAAGCCTCAGTCTACTCATCTGTAAAGTGGGAATATTAATTGCAAGGGACATAATGAGCAGATGAGAACACTCCTGGGAGGTTTAAGCCCGAGCCTGGGGGGATGACACCAGCTCTCATTAAACGTTACTTTCCTTGCATCCCCCCCAGCTTTTCTCCCCTAGAAGCTTCTCTCAGACCCCAAGGCAGGTCCAGTGTGGACTCAACAGCCCACACTGGGAGATGCAGACCTCAGCTTCTGCCTGGGCCTGGCGCAGAGAGAGCCCAAGGCTCCAGCCAGCAGGGGCTTGACTCCCCGCCACACACACACAGCCCCACAGCGGGGAAGAAGGTGGCCCTGGAAGGAGGTGGCCGCCCAGAGCTCCTCCTGAGGAGAGGGCCCATTTCTAGGACCCTGGGACTAGGGCGCCTTACCCGGAGCCTGGGCTCGCCTGGAAGTCATCCTGGATGTTGGCGCTGTGGGTGATATGGGTGATGTCGGTGATGTGGGTGACATTCGCTGTGGCCCAAGCTGTGGACACAGTTGGAATTTTGGCCGTGATTTTTGAGGTCTTGTCTGTAGTTGACATTGTAGGTGATGCTGATATTGGTGCTGGTGCAGAAACACAAGTCAGACCCAGGGGTCTCTCTTCCGACTCCACCACCGGCCAACACCTTTCCGGTTTGACTTCACACGAGATGTTCACCCAGGAAGCCAAAGTCTCCCCAGGTCCGTCCTGGCAAGTGAGCATTTCCTAATAGGCTGGGCCACCGCCCCCAAGCGTCCTGATTCCATCCTGCCTAGGTCACCTCCGCACCCTGTCTCGTTCCCCTCCCGCCACCGCCACAAGCTGCCTGCCAGAGGCGTCGGCTTAGCTGCAGATCTGACTTGTTAGAGCTCCCACTGCGCTCAGCACGGCCAGCTCCCAACCTGCTGACCCACGGCGTCTCCTCTCCTCTCTCTCCTTTGCACACTCTGCTCTCGCGGCCTCCCCTTCACCTGACAAACACCTTCCCATCCCTCAAGACTGAGCACAGGTGCCAGCTCCTCCAGGAAGCCTCCCAGGCAATCAATCAATCTCCCCCCGCCCCACTCACACGCACACGCGCGCGCACACAGTTTGCTCCGAGTCTCTGATCTGACCCCCGCCTCAGCTATTCCCACCGAGACTCTTCAGGCAGCCTGGAGCTGGGACAAGGGGAGGGTGCGTGCGGCTCACCTGGGATCACAGACACCAGAACCTTGAAGGTGGGGTCCCAACCTATTTCTCGCCATGTTTTATCGATCCCACACCAGTATGTGCCTTCATCACCCTTTTCGAGGTTCTCCAAGGTCACGGTGAAGGTGAGGTTTGCTGGATCGTCCCTGATGGACACACGGCCGCTCCTCGCTTCTCTCTCTGACTTTGTGGTCTCCACAATCTTCTTCAGCAGTGTCGGACATAGGCCTTTGCACCAGTATTTCTTATGTTCGGTGAACTCCGCCTCGTACTGACACTGCACGCTCAGGGATCCCCCGACGGTGCCCGTCACGCGGCTGGGGCCGCTCAGCAACAGACAGCCTGGAAGACACAGTCGAGTCCTGGCTCCTCACCACATGGGCCAGGGTCGGGGAGCCCCGGGTCACCCCATAGGTCTCCCCATTTCACATCAGCCAGATCACATCTTGAGAGTCCTCCCCTTCCTCTCCATCACCGCAATATTTTTATCACAGCAGCCTTTTCCTCCAGACCCCAACCTCTTTTCTTGCTTTCCTGCCCACCCCTCATCGACCAGGGGCCTCCCACCCCCAAACTCGCCAGGACCATAAGAACTCGCCCCCAGCACCCTGCTCTCCCCAGGGACCCTCAAGTAATATTTCAGGGTGCGCCCCCCCTCCACCCCATCGCAGCTCTATGTCCACAGTGCCCTAACCACCAGCTCCTGTCAGTCCCTCTACAGGCGGCCCATCAGGTCCTTCTCCCCTGGCCTGGGTGAGCAGATGGCCCGCAGAGAAGGCCCTGTCACAGGTGTGACACTTACTGAGATGCTCACTAATGATTGCGACGGTGAAGTGAAAAGGGCATCAAAGGAATCTGGGTTTGTGTCTCAGCTCTATGACATATCAGCTGTGTGTTCTGGGGCAGGCTACGTAACCTCTCTGAGCTTCAGGCGCCTCCTCTGTAAGTGGTGAGAACTGGCAGGCCTCACCTTGCAGTTGGGGCACTGAGTGAGATAATGGGTGTAAAATGCCTGGTAGATAACATTAGCTTGAACTATATGAAACTGCTGATATCCAACTGTTTTTGACCAAAAAAGTGGAAATTTCATGTGATTCAATCTAACAAAAATAGATAATCCTCTGTCTAGCCAAATGAAGGAATGAAAAGAGAAAATAACCACAGATACAGAGAAAATGCAGAGCATGAAGAGGGGACTGCCAGAAAGTCTCTACAGATAAACATGCAAACTGGGCGAATGTGTGATCTGCTAGAAAAACACAAATCACTGAAGCTGAAGACCAAGCGCTTCATAAATGCAGGTCCGCTCCGGCCCTCCTCCATCATCCAGGACGAAGCTCCGGCCCCGCGTCCTCGCTCTCTTCCCTGCCTCTCCTCAGCTGTCCCGCCTTGTCATCTTTCTCTGCCCGGGTCCCGGCTCCCCCCCCCAATCTGGGTCACCCCAGGACCCCCACCTACAACACCCAGCCCTGCCTGTCTGTCTCCAGGGTCTGACTTCCCCTCTTTGGGCCTGTTCTTATGTGTCCTCTCTCCCCTACCCCTCTCTCTCCCTTCCTCCCTCCCTAAAATAAATTTTTTTTAATGTTCAAAAAAAGAAGCAGCAGAAGCAAAACCCCGTTTCCCAAGTTAGTTCCCTCAAACTTTCAAGCAACAAAGCGTTGCAACTACATTTAAGCATTTGCAGAGAGCACAGGAACAGGAAAATCCCCCGGTTCTTTTCGTGAAGTCAGTGTGATATATTGAGACTAAAATCTGGCCAAATCTCTTAATATAATTCACCACCTTAATAGTTCAAAGGGGAAAGTATAATAATCTGCACAGGTGTTGAAAAAGCATCCGGCATCTGCTGCTGCTGATCTTTAAATGCTTCGCAAATAGACACAAGTGGACGCATTCTTCAGACTCAGTGGGACACACTGGACACCTGCCCTGGTCAGGGACAAGGCAGGATGACCGTGCCACCTTGACGCAGGGCGTCCTTGGCCAGCTCGCGATCAGTGAGAGAAAGTAACGAGAGGAGCAGGTCTCGGGAGGACCCGAGAGCTCTCCGGGCCACGGATCCATCCCCTGAAAACATGAGGACACCCGGGAGGCTCAGTAAACAAACAGTGGTGGGAGGCTGTTTGTTTCCAAGTTAATTCACAGAAAGTCATAGCTTTCCGACAGACAACTAGTTAGCAAATAGAATGGAAGAAAACATGCCATTTATGAACAAAGCAGCCAAAAAGATGGCAAATATTCCAGGAATAAACCTAACCCGACTGCAGGACCCGTTGGAGGAGGCACAGAAGATAAATGGAGGGGGTCCTTCCCTTTGGAGAGAGTCTCCTCCCCTGCTTCCTCCCCACAGCCTTCCCTCTCTGCCCCCTCTCCCTGCTGGCCCTTGGGCCCTGTCCTCTCAAGAGGCCCTGCCTGCACACCTCCGTGTCCCTGAGACCATGGCCTGCTCCTGCCCAGCCCCCACGCTTCCTCCACACCCTGGAACCCGTGAACCAGGAGGGCGCTTCCCATCAAAACACAGCCCCTGTGGTGCTCAGGGGGGCCACTCTTGCACCCCCTGCTGTGCCCCGCCTCTCAACCTCCAGGAAAGCCCCTCCTCCGCACCCACCCCTCGCTCCTCCTGCTTCTAGGAGTGTGGTCCTTCTGTCTGTCCATCGCACCTGGTGGACTGAGTGCGCCCCATCCTGAGCTCAGCGGGGACACCAGACTGGGGTTGCTCAGGGAACACCTCCCACAGCCCTCCTCCCGCCGACCCTCCCCTGGCAGCCCCTCACCTGGGACACAGAGGAGCAGCAGAGCCGCCGGCAGCCAAGACGCCAGGGCCCGGGGGGTCATCTCTGCAGCGGGGGTCACAGGCAGCAGCACCCGAGGCCGGCTGGAGCCAAGCCTTTGGGCCTCTCCACTGGGGCGGGCCAAGTCCCCAAGCTCCCACTTCTGTTTTTCTTTGTGCCAGTGCTTCCTTGTTCAGCTTCTTTTTGGTTTTGTTTCTAGAGCTGGTCAGGAAATGGAGGGCTTCGAGGGAGCAAAGCCTGGGGGACCGGCTGAGCCACTCCCGAACCGAGCCCACCCCCACTAGCTCCCAGCTGAGTGGCGGGTTCTGTACATATTTCCAGTGAGGAGACACCCCCCCCCCCCCCCCCCCGGTTCTTCCACAGCTCTCAGGCCTGCGTCTCCCCTCTCACATCCCCCAAGGCCACAGGGCCAGACTTCCTTCCAGTGGGACCCAGTAACTGCCCGCACCCCGTATCTTGTGGGTAGATGGTCAGGGTGAGACTCGGGGGGAGGAGCCCTGGGCAGCACTCATAGTAAGACGCCCCTGGGGAGCTCCCTTTCCATGAGCCTCCAGCTCAAGGCCCAGACCCCCAAGTTGGCACAATAACCTCAGAGTCCCTGAATTGTTCTAGTCTTGGAAACGTGTCCTCACCATGCCTTGAAGGTCCTTAGGCCTTTCTTCCTGCTCAGGCCCCCACTGGACCCAGCTCAGGGCAGGACATGGATCAGGGACTCAGCAAGCCCTTCTGGCCACAGGAGCATCTTCCCCAGAAGAGTGCAAGGGAACCAAGGAGACGTGCTGGTTCTCTTTCTGGAAGGTTCTGCAGATAGTTTGGTAGGGATCGGGAGGATTTCTGTAACAGTGCAGTCATAGGTTAACTAACACTGTGAAGACCAAACCTTGAACTGGACAGGAAAACAGGAAAGAGGCACCATATCTGGTGGTTTACTCGCCAACTACTTGTCAAGTTTCCCCAGAAACGTGTATCTTGCAACTCAAGCCCCAAATGGCATGGCTATGGGTGTGAACGTCAAGGTTAAGAGAAGTCGCACCAGACTGAGAAGCAGGGGGCCTGTGGCTCATCCGCTTCCCTCTGGCATGACCATGAACAAACCTGAGGCTCCTGTAAACTGTTGATAATGATAGCTAATCTATGGAAATAAAGTGTATACTACTCAAATGGGAGGTAATAATGTCCTTCGGCCACCCCACCCCCCGCCCCGCCCTGCCCCATGGAGTACATCTTTAATGATAAGCAACAGGAAAATGGAATTCAATCGTGAGAAATAGGCTTTAAATGTAACCTATGGGACCCGGTTCTCCTTGGGAACATAGACACACCTGGACTATGGTGGAGAGAAAAGGGCCACACCCATCCCGCTCACCACAGCCTGTCCACAAACCCCAAGGAACAAACAAAATGACATCAAATTGCCACATGATGTCAGAAAATTAAGGAAGTGGCCCTCTTCCTGCTGCTCCCTGCTAACCATTGGCAGACATGGGAAGGCCCACCCAGGGTGCAGGCCTGAGCCCCTTTTCTCAAGCAGACTCCTGCAAGGCCTCTCCCTGGGTTAGGAGCCTCTTCCCCACTCAGTGTCCAGTGGGGTGGGTGTTGCTGGTGCCAGGTGGGGGCTCTCCAGGCAGTTTTGCAGCAGCTTTGAGTCCAGCAAACTGTAGGGGCCCCAGAAAGTATTTGGCATGACTGAGTTGTGGGCTTCTGGGCAGAACTTCCCTCTGCAAGGTAGCGCAAGTTAGAGCTGCTCTCTCTCCACGGCAATCGGTGGCTCCCCACAGCTCACTCTGCCTCTTCCTCCCTGAGGGGCTCAAGTGTGGCCTAAAGGTCACGAAGCTGCATTCCAGCCCCAGCAGTGGAGTGGGAATAGCCACATGAGGCTGCAGTGAAAAGAGCTTAACAGTTGCTGGAGCCGTTGCTGAGAACACTACTACCAGCCAGGTGCTTTGGTTCTGGTTGAATGGACAGGACTCGGGGATTAATAACTGCATGATCCATAAGGCAAATGAACCCAGTGAATGAGAAGTAGTTGGGGGAGGGGCGGCAGGGAAGAGGGACAGAGTGCTGAGACCTGGTTTCCCTCCCCAGGAGCCTGGGGAGACCAGCGTCGATGGCCTGGCCCTGCTCCCATCTGGCCTGTCTGCCTCTCTCTAGACGCTGGGGACTGCCCACACCCCACCCTCCTGCCTGTGTCTGGGGAAGCTACCCCAGCATGGCTGGACGTTTAAGACAACTTGGAAACCCCTTGCTCTGGTGCAGCACTCAGGCCACAGCCAGCTGGTCATGATGGCCTGTAACATGTTCTCCCTCCGGGTCCTGGGTAGGCTGTGGTGCAGATGGAGAGGAAGAGGAAACTGTGGGTGAGCAGATGGGTAGCAGTCCCAGCCAGAGCCCCAAGGGCCCCCACCATCCACCCCGGACAGGGGAACCAGATTGAGACCTGCTCTGATGGGGGCCTGGGGAGCTGCACCCATGGGGGCAGCTCCGGAGGGGAGTACCCCACCAGTCATGGGCCCGTTCCTGACTCTACCTGGAGAAACGGTCTTGGGGCTCTTCAATATCCCAGGCACTGGGGCAGGCCCTTCAGGCCATCTCCTCAGAAGACGCCCTTGCTTTCTCCAGGCCTCCCTGAGCCCTCTCCCCTACCCCTGCGCCCTTGTCCCCTGCAACGTTTATTTCTGTATTTAATCACTTACACTGCCTCCCTTCTCTTGGTAAGACTTTAAGACTCCACAAAAGCGGGGGCCACACGGGGCCCCCACAGCCCCAGGCTCATGTGCCCACTGCACTTTCAGGGGAGAGGGAGCCAGAATGGCAGATGGATACAGGGAAGGCCAGGGCATCCCCGCCTCTGTCTCCTCTCGCCGAACTCCACCCTGAGGGAGAAGAAAGGGGTAAACTTAGAGTGGTGAGAGCACGTTCAAGTCCAACTGAGCACATCGGATTCCTGCCCTCCACCTAAGTTCCTCAGTGACAACCAGGTTCCAGCAGAGACCAGAGGTGGGCACACCTGGAATGAAAAGCAGGAGTGGTATCGCCCCTGTCTCCCAGCTCGCCAGGGGCACCCAGAGATAGTGGAGTCTAGGGGAGCTGCCTCCTCCTGAGTCAGGGGTAACACCCTGGGATCCCTCCAGGGAGCAGGACAGGGGGCAGGAGGTGGGTGAGGGGAGGCCTGGGAGGACCTCTCACGGTGACAACAGGGGCAGAGCTGGGAGGTCCGGCCCTGCGTCCTGGCCCCGAGCTGCACCCTAGCTGCTGGTGCGCCCCAGTCCAGTTGGTTCGCCCCCCTGTGAAATGCAAACACTTCTCTGGATGCAGCCCACTTCACAGGAAGCTCTGCAGGCAGGCAGAGATGTGACTTCGTTCAGGTCACTAAGCTGTGGTTTACTGAACTGTGCCATGTGCCTGCCTCAATTTCTACTCCTCACAGCTCAGGAGATATGAGACACCTTACCTGCCCGTGATGTTTAATACGCGTGTCCCTGGTAGCCCCCAAACTTCGGACCCCGTTCCGGGGCTCTGCAGGGACCTCGCAGGGCGGGGTAGAGCGGCTTTGAGAGGCCATGGGAGGTGCCCAAGCTGCCGACCGAGAGCAGAGAAGGAAGTGGAAGTTGGGCCACTGGGAATCCAAAATGTGAAACTTCCCAGGGAACCCCTGCTCCCCTGCCTCCCGCCTCCCCGCCCCTCTGCTTCCTTCTCCTTCCATTCGGGGGACAGTCCGTCAGCTCTTGCAGCTGTGCTGGCTGAGGCTCGGGTGAACCAGCAGGCAGGCAGTTCAAAAACCTCGCATTTGGCTTCGGGAGCCACATCTACCCTTGAGCTTGAACATGTGAGTTTCTGACATTCTGGGGATGACCCCAACTCCCAAGGCCTCGCAAGGTCAGAAGCTTCCTTCCCCACCCTCCCCTGTAAACATCATTTAAAAAATATATATATGTTTTTATTGATTTCAGAGAGAGGAAGGGAGAGGAAGAGCGAGATAGAAACATCAGTGATGAGGGAGTCGTTGACGGCTGCCTCCTGCAGGCCGCCACCTTCTGCATGTCAGCTCAGACTTCTTGCAGCTCTTCCCTCCTGTTCCTTCTGCGCCTTGGGTGCCCCTCTCCCACCTGCCCCTCAATATCCTACGATAGCCACATCTTTCAAAAGTCCAGCCTGTCCTTCCCATAAGACTTTGTCCAGGGACTGGGTTGTGGGGTAGACACACTGTGCTTACCCCGGCTCCCACGTGACCTCACACTTGGACAAGCTGCCCAGAACCAGGGGGCCAGGACACCTCCCTCCCAGTTGACTTGCAGCCAAGACCTAGGACACATACTCTCTGACTCCACCAGAGGGCACCTATGCCCAGGCACCATTTATTTGTTTATTTGAGAAATATTTAATGGCTACCTACCTTGTGCCAAGCACTGGGCCCAGAGATGAAGACATGAAGGTTAAACATAAAACAATTCTCCTCTCCAGGAGTTTGTGGTTTAGAGGGAAACATGTAAAAATGGAGATGGGAAAACAAAGGATTACCTTAAACTACTCGGGTCAAGGCAAACATCCCAGTGGCCTGGGTGAGCGAGAGAGGGCCCATCCCTTTGTCAGACACAGGAAATGGCACCGACAAGTGACTCCAAGGTCCTGGACCCCAGCCCTGTGCCCTTCCTCCATCTCAATCCCACTTCATCCCTTGAGGAATTCTGGGAGCCCTTGAAAATTCCACAAGGATGTCTGGCCAGACCCCAAACAGAACCGCGGGAGGTGTTGGGGGACCAGCCTGAGGTGGTTTGTCTCTTCCTTCTTCTAACCCACACACCCAGCCCCCACCGCAGTCCCAAAAAAGGTGAGAAGGCTGTCCCCTTCGGCTCCACGTTCCAACCTGACAACCTCTCTCAAGTAAGCCCTCCCCCCAACACAGCTCCACGGACACACTCGCACATAGGGCGGCCCTGTCCTGCAGCCCACACCTTAATGACATGGTAAAGCAGTTGTAGTGTTTCCTCCCAGGGACAGGGGTGTCTGACACCGCTGAATTGATGACGGGAGGTGGGGTTCAGGCATTTGAAGAGGTAGAATTGTGTGCCAGACAGACTTGGGTGCCAGGAGAGAGAGCAGTGTGAGAGCTGATGTCACTTAGAATGGTGGCAGGGGAGAGAGAGCCTTTAATAAATATTGGTGAAGAACTGGTGAATGAATGAATGAATGAATGAATGAATGAATGAATGAATGAGCCAACTGTCACTCGCGCGCCTGCACTGTCTGCCCCGCGGGACACAGCGTGTTTTATAATGAGCTGCAGAGAAGCAGCACACGGCGGCAGCTCGCCGATCTGCTCCTCGAACGCCGACCTAATTCGGTCTTCGCAGAAGGGCGGCTAGGAAGCAAGGCTGGGGGGGGGCGAGGGGGTCCCAGGCACCTACGTGCAATGAACACACTCTGCCTTCCCCAGGTCCCCCATCCTCTGCCTCCCCAAAAACCTTCCCAAGGGGAGAAGGCACTGGAAAAACTAGGCAGAGTGAGAGGTGAGCAGTGGGACACAGGAAGGCTGTGAGGCTGGTCTTGAGGGTGCGGCGGGGACGGCGGAGGCTGGTGGGGGAGGGGAGGGCTGTTTTTCAAGGAAAAGGAAAGAATGAGAGAAAGGAAGGGAGAGAGGGAGAAACAGTAAAACTTCTTCCCCCATCCGCAGGTCCCAGTGACCACCCCCCCACTTTAACCTTTGTTATGGTCTTTGACTACGCAAATGCAGGTAAATATGACTGTGGGAGCCAGGGGACTACTAAAACCTTTCCCTTAAGTATGGGGGTGAAACCTTTTGAAAATCCTACTTTGCATGTGGGGTGGGGGTAGGGATAGGGGTTGGTGCCAACAGTATCCCACCCCCACCCTCTCTGTGCCCACCACCTGGCTATGATCAGCCCTGGGCATGAGCCGGGTTAAGGGACTGGGATCCATTCATTTTTCTGTCTTTCTCCAAAACCCTACTCCTCCCATGAGTGTGTATGTGCTTGTGTGTGTGTGTCCACGCCCTGTCTGGACAGCTCCAAGGACTGAGTCCATAGTTGAGCCCCTGCTGACCAGGATATTCCCCTGACCCTCACTCAGTCCTGACAGCCTCAGTTGGTGGCCTCAGCCACGGCCTCCCCTCCCCCACTTCCTCTCCATGAACCCGGAGGCTGCCTGATAGACACACCCTGTGAGTCTCCTTCTGGTGTCCCAACCACTTTACCTGCTAGTGACAAAAAGCCATCGAGTCTCCTGCACCCCTGTCCCAGGGCCTGCTTGGCACCCTCATCAGGGCAGGAGCTGAAAAGATGTGTCCCAGTAAGAGGAGCTTCGGCTGGTCACATGCTGCCAGCTGTTGTCAGGTAAGGGTCACAGTCCCCAAGCTGTCCTGAGACATCTGCAAACCAGCCTGGAGGAGGGGGGGCCCTGGAATACTGACTCTTGGGCTGGCGGGGACCTCAATGCCCACTTAATACCCCAGAGGAGTGGTTCTCAACCAGGAGAGTTTGCCCCCAGGCGACATCGGCAATGTCTGGAGACATTCTTGGTTGTCACCATTAGGAGGGTGGTGGTGCTATTGGCATCTAGGAGGCTGCTCAGCATCCTACAATGCACAGGGCAGGCCCCTCCACGAGTGACCAGCCCCCAAATGTCATCGGGGCCTGGCTAAGAACCCCTCCCTGGAGCCTAGAACCCTGCACTGGAGCCCAGAACCTGGCCCTAGAGCCTGACCCAAGGCAGTGGTGGGGCTTCCTGGCCACCAGCCCCATTACACCCACTCGTGAAACTTAATGAGCCCAAAGGACTTCCCAGGAGATTCCTCTCTGGGGAACTGGGACCTGCTGTGCGCTGGGCCCAGAGACACCCCGTGACCTCTGTAGTATCAGCCGGTGTGGGGCTGGCGGCCTGGGAGGGGTCAGGAAAAAGGCAATCCCGGGGGGCTCAGTGGAGGACCGGGTCTTGGGGGTAGGGAGGGGACACCGCGACCCGCCGGCTCCCGGAGGGGGGGAGGGGGAGGGGAGAGCTGGGCGGGCGGACCCCGGCCTGCGGCGGGGCGACAGCTGCGGGGATCAGGTTGCAAGGGCGGCGGGCGGGGCTTGGGGTGCGGAGCGGGCGGCGGCCCGGGGTTGGCTGGGGGCGGGGGCGGGCCCTCGCTGGAGGGTGACGTCCGAGCGTCCGCAGCCCGGGCCCCACCCCCACCTGCCGCCACCCCAGGTGCGTGGGCTACGGTGTGGTGTCTGCGGGTGCGGCCGAAGGGATTCGGGAGCCCGCGCCCTCCGGCCACCCGCTCAGGACAACGCCGCTGCTGGACCATGAGACCTCGTAGGCCGCGCCCCCCACTGCCCTCGTGCCCCCGCACAGCGGAGGGGCCGCTGCCCCCCTGGTGCACCCGCTCTGGGCTGTCGAGCCAGCAGAGGGCGCCCCCCTCGCCCCCGGCTCGGAGATACTGGCGGGGCGAGGGGAGAGCCGGGCGGGACCCAGCAGCGCCTTGTCCCCCGCACAGCCAGGCAGTGGCCTGGCACCACCCAGCTCTGCCCCAGACCCGAGTCAGGCTGCTGGGGCGCAGCCTCAGCACAGCCCTGTAGTTTGGGGTTCCTCCCAACTGCTGGGGACCCCAACACCAGGGCTTAGGCAGAGCTGGAAGCTCAGGTCCATTTCACAGGTGAGGACACTGAGGCAGGGTGAGGGAGCTGCCCACGGACAGGGCTAGTAAGAACCAGGAGCCACCCGAGGCTGCCCGATGCATCCCCTCGGATTCCGCCCTCCCACTGGCGAGGGACCTGGCGCCAGGGACAGCAGAGGAAGGGAAGGCAGGGAACCTCCAGAAGACAGACAATGGTGAGATCTGCCCTGGAGAGGAGCACAGTTGGGCAGGAAACACAGGGCAGCCAGCTCCTGAATGCTCTGTCTTGGCCGTGACTTTTAGGAGTGACCTTGATGAGCTAGATAGAACACTAAATATTATGAACTCAGGGTGTTAGTACTTCCATTTTGCAGATGAGAAGACTGAGGTGTCAAGAGAACTGCCCAAGGTCACAAAGCTAGAATGCAAGAGCTGAAGTCTGCGCTGTAGCCGTCGGATTTCTAGGTCATGTTCTCTCCTCCGCAGAGCTGCCTCACGTGACAAAGTCAATTGGTCTCTGGCCCCACCTCCTTTCCCGAGGGTACTGGTGTCCCTCCCTTAATCACTCACACCCCACAGTGAGACCTTCAGGCTAACCGCCCATCAGCATCCTCTCCAGGAAACAGAGGTCAAAGGCGCCCCTGAGCCCAGGAGGATGAGGTCAGCCCATTACCGGGCTGGTGCAGATGCTAAATAATTCATGGGCTGTTGTGAGCAAGGCCTGCAGCTTCCTGCGGGGCTCCGAGTGCAGACAGCAGACAGGAAGCAGTCTGGTCACCAGCACCTGGGCCTGACCCAGCACGCCCCTGGGGCTGGATTAAGTGACTAGTCTCGGTGAGAATGGGTTTGAGGGCTGACAGACACTTACTAGCTGCATGGCCACAGGCAAGTCACTTAAACTGTTTCTTGCTCTTATGTGAGCTGTGAGGGTCCCTGAACAAGTGTGGGAACCACATGTGTAATCCAAATACTGGGGGTGGCACTTGGCAGGTCCTCCAGACCCAGGGGAGGTGTTGAGCATCCCCTGGCCCCAGTACAGCTTCCTGGGAACCCAGCATTTCACCCAGCAATGCCCACCCCCCTGCCCCCAGCATGCCAGGCAGCAGCAGGACTACAACAAAGGTCCCCCTCTCCTGCCCCATCCCTACATTCCCAGGCCTCGTGTGTTGCGTGGGTGAGGGAGCACTGCTCTGGGGCTGGGCTGGTTTGGGAGGCCTGGTTTCCTCTCTTAGAATAAATTCCCAATCAAGAAAAAAGTTACATGGAATCAAACATCCTTTCCTGGTCTAGACCGCAAGGAGAGTTAAAAAATATATATTATTAATAAAGCCCAGAAAAATTCTTAATGAACACACAGGTATCCAGTGGTAGTAATTCCTCGAAAACAGAGAGTAAGGTCACTTAATTCCGAGCAGTATGAAGTCCAAACTTGGAGCCGGAGTTTGACGGAGTGGGTGTGAGACTCACCCAGGTGCTGGCCTGCGCTCACCTGCAGCAGGCTCTGGTCTCTTCTGGTTTTCTTCCCGTCAAGTCTTGTTTGTGATGCAGCTGGACCACTTCTCTACCTTCCCCACTTGGCCAAGGGCCAGGGTATCAGGGGAGACCTGGATCCGGGCAGACCTGCTCCTTTTAGGAGCCCGTCCCTCACCAAGCCTCCATGCAGGCCTCCAGGGACTCGGACTATGAACAAACCCACATTCACTGCAGGCCGCTACCTGTGGCCACTTGGCGCTGCAAAGGACTCACGTGATACTATCACCTCGAAAAGCAGGGTAGTCCCTTTGTTCACCGTAAGGGATCTTCGGGCCACTAACCTAGATCAAGAGACATCTGAGGTGCACAGAGCTCTCCCCTTCCCTCCCGTCAGAGGGAAGTTATACGCCATTCCTGGACCTGAGCAACCCAGTACAGCAGATGGGGGGGGGGGCGCAGGTCATGCTGGGTGTACAGTCCCACTCACATCTCCAGGGCCTGTTCACCCAGTGCAGCTCTGGAGAAATACTCCAGGGGCGAAGGCACAGGCTGCTGGAAGCAGAAGGGTAGCCCTCAGCGGTGGGACTGACTACAGGGTGATGTTGGGCACAACCCAACCCCCCTCCGATGCTCCTGTCCTTGCCATGATCATGGCACCCAGAGGTGATGCTGGGGTAAGAACTGAGCTTCGGGGGCACACTTGGGGTGACAGCCCTGGGAAGAGCCAGCTCTGTCTGGGACCAGAGGGCAGGACAAAGCCAGGGAGACAGTGCTACCGAGAAGCTGTGCACATCTCCATCTTTGGTGCCAGCATCATGCAGGTCCCGTGGATGTCCCCCACTTCCACAGGTGGTGTCATCGAGGTGGCCAAGGTGAGGTAGAAACCTTTTTCCTGCCCGTCAGAAAATGGCACAATGTTCAGTCCCGAATGCATTTATCTAAGGGGCCTCCCCAGGTCCCACAGGTCTGTCCCAGAAGAGGCCTGGACCCCAGTCCACGTGGTCCAGGACGGTCGTCTGGTCCCTGAGAATGCAGCCCCAATCCCCATCTTGTGCTCAGTGGGGCCCAGTTCACCAAAGGTGGGGTCATGTGCAGAGGGGCACAGAGTGTGGCACCACAGAGGCTCAGGGCCAGGGCCCTCAGGCCATGAAGAGGCGCAGTGTTGGTCCAGGCCTTGAATGAGCCCTGCCCCAGCTTGTGGCCTTCCATGGTCCATTCAGGTGGTGGCAAATGTCCAGATGAGAAGGGCAAGGGCCAACCTCTGCCATGGCATGACTCCAAAGACTCACAGAGCTTCACCTTGATTCACCTGGGCGCAGGGTGAGGCAAGCTGAGTTGGACACCCAAAGGATGGTCAGGGAGGCCCACAGAGTGAAGACAGGGGCATCTGGGGGTGGCCGCTTGGAGAGCCACGGTAAGAGGACACAGGGGCTGTGACGTGGGGGGAGGGTGTTGCGAGGGGGATGGAGGCAGACTGGTCTGCAGACAGCTCCTGTGGCCTCAGTCACTTGGGTACAAGGAGAGGCTGGGCAGGGCAGGTAGGGGGTAGACTAGAGCCCCAGCCATGAGCCTCGGGGTTTCACAGGGCCCCCCCACTTGATCCATTGCTCCACATTGATGGCCTCCGGGCCCTCCCAGCTCCAATGACAAAGGTGGGAAAGTGCTGGGCCCTGCCCCAGCCAAGACACAGAGGAATGACATCAGGGCGACGTGCAGTCCGGGGAGCAGGGCGTCTACCATCGCGTTTTATTTTGCAGGGACTGAGCCTAAATTAACCAGAAAGAACAACAGTCAAAGGGGACTCCACTGCTGGGGGCCCAAGGGCTGGTTTATACTAAAAAAAGGCGAGGGTGTCCCCAGGGGCTGGTGCAATCCGACATAGAAGGAAAGGCTTAGTGAAGTTTCACTTTCCTCTTCTGGCCACCGTTCTCTCCCTCCCAACATTACTTTTTTTCCTACAACCAGTGTCAGAAAATAGCTGCTGGCTAGTTGGGGAGGAACATTCCCAAGCCTGGGAGGGGCGGGCTTGGCAGCCCCCTCACTAGGCCTTGAGCCAGTGTCCAAGGGTCAGGACACCACGGCTTGTTTGCACCCAGGCCACTGGGGCCCGCTGGCTATCCCAGGGCATCTGGAAGCCAGGGTCCCAAGAAAACCTGGCTGGTCTTGGTGAGGCCGTGTCTACGGGCCATGTAGACTCTCTGGGTCAGTTTACTGACCTGTCATAGGGGACAGGGGAGCTACACCCCTAACCTTCCCCCAAGGCCCCATCTAGCCCTAAAATGGTCCAGTTCTGGGATCTGGACTCTGGAAAGAATACTGTCCTGCCCACCTTTTGGGGCAGCCACGAGGATGGCAATGAGCTGGTGTGGAGAGAGACTTTGCCTTGGAGGACTGAGCAAACTGGCATTTTAATAATTCCTGCCCAGGAGTGAAACCAACCAGGGGGCTCGACCCTTTCCTGCTTTGTAAATCGACCTGAGAGCACAGCACAGAGTGAGCCTCCACCTCGTTCCCTGAAGGATCTGAACCACCATCCCCACCGAGAGGCTGAAGGTGTCCCACCTTCCCTCACATACACCCTCTGCAGAAATGCCTGCTGGCTGGGCTGCTTCCATGCTTGGTCCCCACATGTGGCCAGTGGAGGGGGTCCCAGAAGAAAGCTGCCTGATTCCAAACAAGCTCGGATGTTGGACTAGCCCCTAGACAGAAGCTGGCCTAGAAGTTCACTGTGATCCCACAGGACAGGGACACACAGGCTGTGCTGAAGGACCCTTCCCTGGGCGAGGGGTGTCAGCTACCTCCCTGCACGGAAGGAGAACCCGCAGCAGCTTTCCCTCGAGCTGGGTTTGGAGGGAGAAGGGGGAAGGAACCATCCGCAGGCTGGGGAGGTGCAGTTCATGGGACACCAAGAGCTGGGGCAGAAACGACATTCCAGAGGAAGGGTTAACAAAGCAGAAATGTTTATTAGGCACCTGTTCCTCACAGAGGAGCAAGACCCAGGACAGGGAGCGCCTGTGAAATCTCTCGAGGTTGCAGGAGTTTCTCCAAAGATTCTGGAGAATGTGGGTGCTCAGAGACCACCCTCCCCCATGAAGAACACTATTTGGCTGGAGCGTGACCACTGGAGGTAACCCCAGTATGAAGCTGGGGCTGGCTCCTCGACTCCACAAACACTGGGGAGTGGGTAGGGGCACCTAGGACACCCACCTAAACCCTGGCCATCAGGGAGGGCCTCACAGCTGAGGCATGAGCTGCCCTGAGCCATGGAGGCGGAGCGGGGAGCAAGAGAGCCCGGGGCTAGTGGGCAGTCCCTGGCCCAGGCCAGGTCCCCAGCGTGCTCCCCACATCTGCCTGCCACCTCCTGGCGCCAACTCAGTCCCACACGTAGGGGTTTCTAAAGACCTGAGAGTTCTTGTCATCTTTTGGCTGTGTGGCTGCCTGGTGGCTCTGTACTGCGTACATGTCTTCAGCCCGCAGGGTTGAGTTGGCACTGCCCATCACATGGCTGTTGGCAGTGGCCCGTGGCAGGATGACATCATAAGGTCCCTCGGACTGGAAGAAAGAGCAGGCAGTCTCACAGCCAGGTTCCCCCAGCCCAGGCGCACAAACACATGGCTTCCTGCAGGGCGGAGCCTGCCAGCTCCATCGCCCCCGCCAGGTCCCAGAGTGAGGCTGGGACAATGACTCCACCTCTGGAAATGGAGGGGCCAATCTCTGACCTCTAGCCCTTTATTTCACCAGGCAGAGGGCCAGGCCTCTGGGCCTGCGAATAAGGCCCCAAGGATGCTCCCGGACTTCGCTCCATTGGCCTTTTCAGAAGGAGCCTCTTCTCAAGTCCCCTCCTGTTCCTCAAACCTCGAGCTCAATGGACAGTGAACCACTCAGAGCGGCTGTCACCTGTCCAGAGCTCCCAGCCTCCCTTCCTCCAAGACTTTTACCTGAGACCCCCATTGGCCCTACAACGCCCAACAGCACCCTAGCTGCTAGCATGCCTGGCCAAGGACATGCTTGCGTCAAGCCCTAGATGTGCCCATATATTTCTCAGCTAAAAGTCTGGGCTGGCCTGTCTGATTGGAGACTTAAACTCCCAATGCTTTTGGGTTTGAAAATTGTAAGGTTTGGAGACTTCAAACCCAAATCTGCTGCCTAGAACATGGTTCAAGCTGCAGCGGTCCTGCTCTTGAGTGGCAAGACACAGCTGAGGGATGCAGAGGATCCTGAGGGCCCCAGCTCCCAGCCCGGAGAGAGGGTAAACTCCTGGCCCAACCTGCCTTATCCCAAGGGAAAGAGCTGCCGCCAAACCCCTACAGCTCCAGAGCCCACGCCGCCCACCTGGTGGTCTCTGGCTGCCCCTCCCCTGGCAGCCCCTGGAACATTTCCATGGGTGTCCATGGGTGTTCTCAAACCTGGGAGGGCATCAGGTTCACCTGGGCTATTTAAGCCACACCTACACCTAGTGATGGGTAGGTGGAGAGGGAGGAAGCCCTGATCAACAGTGTTTGCAGGTTTCTATAGGTAGTTACTCCCATCATGGCAGATTCTAAGTTACCAAGGTGATGTCACTGGAGAGATGCTAACCACTGGATTCATCACAGCATTGGCCCCACCCAACCTGCATTTTTAGCAAGATCCCAGGTGATGGTAATGCTGGAGGTCTGGGGACCGCATTTTGAGAATCACTGTTTTTGTCCAGATCCCACCACCCCCTGGGAGTGAGGGGTGACAAGCATGGAGCACCTTGGGTGGCTGGGGCCCAGCAGGCTCAGCTCATGTTTGGGAGACTCCTTTGCCCATCTTGGCTCCTGATGGCCGCAGGTTCAGGCTTAGGGAGAAGGGCTGGGGTTGGAAGTTTCAGGGATCTTAGCTTCACCCTGCCTCAGGGCTCCCAGCAGGAGGGGGTGAGAACACCACCCTGCTGACCTCCCTCCTTCCTGTTCCCAGCATCCTGCCAAGGCGGGTCACTGACCTCTCCCCACAGCGTCTGCCAGCCAGGAGGAGGAACATATACGGAGCAAGTGAATCTAACCCACTGTCTTCCTGTTCCCACCCCCTCCCCGGGCTAATGGAGCATCTGGTTCCCAGAACCCAGGGGAGGTGTGAGGTTGAGAGCCGCTGCCTGCTGGCGGGGGGGGGGGAGCCTCTCCTGAGACAGCTGTGGCTGAAGTGTAAATACCCAGACCTGCTACTTGGTCCCGTCCCTTTGGAGCCACCAAGGAGGACACCCAGCGGGCTGAGGCCCTCCTCTGTCCCTCCCTAAGCTTCTGAGGGTGAGGCTGGTAGCTCCCACCAGCTCAAAGAGCCCATTCAGCCCTGGCTGGGTTGGCTCAGTTGGTTGGGAATCACCGAAAGGTTGCTAGTTCGATTCCCGGTCAGGGCACATGCTCGGGCTGCGGCCTCCAGCTCAGGTAGGGACGGTGCAGGAGGCAGCTGACTGATGTTTCGCTCTCATATTCATGATTCTTTCTCTCTCCCTCTCCCTTCTCTCTCTCTAAAAATCAATAAAATGTCTTTAAAAAAAAAAAAAGGAGCCCGTTCAGCGTTCTCCACAGCACGCAGCCCCAGTTTACTGTGTGACACCCAATGACATGGGGCGGGCAGGTCCCCCCGAAACATAACTGAAGGCAGTGGATACATCAACTCTAGGAAAAGGGCACCAGGAGCCGGGGCTCTGGGTTTCCCGAGGCTAACGCACCGAATGGAGACACCTGCCTTCTCCCACCACCTGCACCTCACCCCGCACCAGCCGCACGGGTCCTCCGCCTGCCCACTGAGGCTGGGCTCTGTGCCTTTCAGCAGGGTCATGGGGACTTGAGGACACCACTCACCGGGCCTTTGTGCATCAGGGCCATCTCGGTGGGCTGGTACACACTGGTCAGCAGCTGTCCGTTGTACCCACTGTATGGTGACACTGGTCTCTTGGCTGCAAGGAAACGAGAGGTTTAAAGGCTGGGTTCTCAGCTCCCTTTCCCAACTGAGAGCAGGGCTCCCCGGAGGCAGGGAGAGGGGGCTAGGCTTCCAGGGGTAACATCTAACCCAGGAGGGAGCCTGGCGAGGGGTGGCCAGCTCGGGGGTGAGGCTGTAGGTGGGGGGGACCCTCTGGAACCCACACCCCTTTGCTTGGATGCATGGGGAGCATGGCGCTGCTTGCCTTCCCCCTTGGACTTTCCTGCAGTGTGGGGACCCCCCTTCATCCGTCAGTTGAGAAAAACACTCCTGTCAGCAACCTTCACATCCCCACCCGCCCTCCAGGGCCAGAGGCCACGAGGGGCACCTGGGCCTCCGGCTGCCTTCCAAGAGGGCCTCCGGCTGCGGCCGCCCCCGCGCGGGCCAGCTGCCAGGCGCTGGGGTAAATACAGCAGCGGCCCACGGCCCAGGCTCCAGGGCAGAGCTGGGTGCGACTCCCCACGACCCGGAGCCCCCCAGGGGGGCTGGAGGCACATCCTGTCCCGAGGCCCCTGGGCCGGCCTCCAGGACTATTTCCAGCTCCGGGATACTTCCCCACAGCTCGCCTCCCGTGAGCCGCTTTCCCGACCCGCTCCACCCCTGGGCACTCCCAGGGTGTCTAAGGAAGGCTGCTGACCAACCCAACCGCGGCCAGGCGTGGGCGGGCAGGCACAGCGGATGTCTGTCTGTCTGTCTGTCTCTGTCTGCCGCAGGCTGATGGCCCTGCAGCTCCGAGGGACCACAACTGTACAGTGCTTCTAAGCGCCGGGCTCACGCGATGGATTTTTTATTAGGGGGGAAAAGTAAAGGAAAAGAAACCCTCACAGCTCCAGAACTGTTTGCCCCGAGAGGACAACGGCAGGGAACATTCGCCCCGACAAACACACACGCCACCGGGGAGGAGGGGAGCGGGGCGGCTGAAGCTCCCCAACACTTATCCATAAGCCCCTCTCTCCCGCCTGTCTCATCAATTTCCGCACCCCCAGCCCAGGTAACTCTGCTGGCCCCTCTGTGCGAGCCAGGAGCCACCTGGGGGGCAGGACGAAGGTCGCTCCTTTCCCCAAAGTGGAGCTTATGGGGATCTCGGTTGGTAGAGAAGAGGCAGGGAATTCGTTCTCTGATTCTGGAACTCCCCGGCTCTGACACTGACCTCTGGCAGGGACCCCAGAGTTGGCACTGACAATCAGGCAGGTAAAGGCTTAATAAGCCCCCAAACATCTTGATCAGCACAGTCTGGGGGTGCAGGTAGGGCTCAGACGAACCTCCGGGTTCCTGGCCATGTCAGATGAAGGGGCTGTAGCCAGCCAGTGAAGAAAGCATGCAATATGCACGCACAAGGACATATCCTGAGAGGTTCAGCTCCTGGCACACAGCAGGTGCTCAATAAATGCTAGTGGTCCTCACAGTTTACAAACGCTAGAGAAAGACTCCTTCCTTCGGGAGCTGGAAGCTCATCTGGACAAGTCTCCCAGAGAACGGGCTACCCACTCCTGCTTCCCAAGCTGCTCCCTGGGGATGGGGGGGTGTTAGGGGGGATCTTGGCACAGGCTTCAAAGGCTTCACTCCCCTTCCTGCCCCTTCCACCCCCAGCCCCACCACGGAGAGCTGGGCTCGGCCAGGAAAGCCTGTCCATTTAACAGAGAGCCTGTGCAGCAGCTCGGGGCCAAGCGGGCTGGATAGTGGGGGTGCTTTAGATTGGAATGTGGCATGAGTGCTTTTATTAAAAAGGAAAAATTAGCCCTAGCAGATCTTGCTCAGTGGTTAGAGCATCAGCCTGTGGAGTGAAGGGTCAAGGGTTCGATTCCCAGTGAAGAGCACGTATGTTGGCTGCATGCTCGATCCCTAGCCCCGGTTGGGGTACTTGCGGGAGGCAACCAATCGATGTGTCTCTCTGACACTGATGTTTCTGTCTCTTTCTCTCTGTCTCTCCCTCCCTTCCACTCTCTCTAAAGAAATCAATGGAAAAAATACCCTCAGGTGAGAATTAACCAAAAAAGAAAAGAAAAAGTTAACTGCAAAGACTTTTAAAGGAAACTAAGATGACCAGGGATGTGCACATAATAGAAAATCAAGTTTTGGAAGGATGATTATAATAATAAAGTAATAGTAACGTGCACAGCTAACAGCTAATATTCCGAGAGCACCTTCCGAGCACCAGGCACTTGCCTTAGCTCATCCTCACCAGGATCCTGAGGCAGGATCCATTTTCATCCCCATTTTACAAAGGAGGAAACTGAGGCATGTGGAGATCAAATACCAGTCCACAGTCAGCTGTGGGGATGGGACAGCAAGGACCAGGGTAGAACTGGGGTAACAGCTGGGAGAAATCTTGTTTCCTCTGTAATGCTAGGGATTTTACGGTGAAATTATGTTCATGAATTACATGACTATAATAAAAAAAAAAATGTCCAAAAATGGAATTTAGGGATGTTAACGAAAACACTACGGGTCGCTGCTGGAGACCAGCCCCCTGTCCCACCCTAAAGGACCGGGAAGAAGGGGGGCGCCCCGCGGCCTACCTGCGGCCGGCTCGTCCAAGGAAAACGCCTTGTTTTCCACAAACATGCTCTGGCCCTTCTGCTCTTTCAGGATGGTCTCGTAGCCCACGCCCCGGGTGGGGTACAGGTCTCCCTGGTAGCTCTGCTCCGGGCTGGCCTTGGTCACCTGGGACACCTCAGGGATGACATAAAAGAGCACAAAGGCCCAGGCGTTGGCGGCGAGGGCGATGGCCAGCGTGGGGTCGTCCCAGGCGGGCCTGCTGCGCTGCCGGTTGCCGTAGGTGTACATGACAATCCACACCACCCAGACGGCGATGGACGTGGCCGTGGTGAGCAGCACGAACACGCCGTGCTTCCGCCAGCGCCGGAAGCGGCCGCACAGGGCGGGCCAGGCGCCCGCGAAGGCGCCCAGCAGCAGCAGCATGACGTAGATGAGGGCCATGACGAAGTCGGCGTTGGCGATGTGGCACGGGGAGGGCGCCGGGCCCGGGGCGCTGCCGTTGGCCGGGGGCCCGTCCTCGCCCGCGCCCCGCAGCAGCGTGAGGATGAGCCACTCGGTGTTGATGATCACCTCCACCAGCGTGAGCAGCAGGGCGGCGGCGAACACGGCCCAGCCCGGGGGCGCGCGGTTCTTCCGGGCCAGGGCGTTGAGGGCGAAGACGTGGGCCACCAGGCAGGAGAAGCACACGGCGAACAGGACCCCAAAGAGGAACCGCCGAGAGGCGCAGGTGGCGAAGTCCGGCTTCACCACGCAGGCAAACACGAGGCAGAAGAGGCCCAGGGTCCCCAGCAGGAAGAACACCTGGGTCCCCAAAAGGCTCCGCTTCTTGGTGTCCTGCACAAAGGGGAGGCTGGCCACGAGGATGATGGTGAGGACAAAAGTGGTGACCACACCGGCCCCAGCCACTGCCTCCAAGATGATGCCCCAGGCCCCAGATCGGTCACACAGGTTATAGTAGAGGGGGTTGAGGTCGGGGCTGCAGCCAGGGGGCGCACGGTTCTGGGCCTGCGCCCCCGGGAACAGGAAGAGCAGCAGCCCCAGGCAGGTCAGCGAGGCTCCGTGGGTGGCCATCCTGGCTCCCAGGCCGGGCTCCCGCTGGGTCCCTGAAGACAGAGGGAGAAAAGGCAAAATCAGTCCTCCGAGGTCAGGCTCTGACACTGATGCTGCACCGGGGCAGACAGGGCAAGTTGATCTTGAGATTGTCCCCCTGGGCTTCAGAATCCTTCTGAACACAGAACTCCTGGGAAGCAAATCAGCTCACCAGAGAGGCAAATGACATGAAGCCCATTTGCTGTCCCTGTTCCTGTTCCTGTTCAGAGAAGTGGGAGAAACTGTCATTGAATTTTCAAGTCCCACTTCCCCCCTCAATCATAACCTGGGTCCAAATATTCCCTGAGCTCTTGCAGCCGGGGGTGGGTGGGGGGGCGGTTTATGAGAAAGTCAAAAGCAAGCATGCCACCCATTTAGCACTTCCTTTCTTGTTCTGGGACCTCCCAGAGTTCAATAGGAGAGACACCATGCCCGTAAACTCTGTCCATGCGATGCCTAAGTCCGTGGTGAATCAGCCCTAAGTTCATTCGTTCCATCCTTCATTCATCCAACAAGTATTCAACAAGCCCGTGACAGGCATAACTTGCAGCCATAAAAAAACAAAGAACTGAAAAGTTGTATTTATCAGCTCTTCCCCCTGACTTCCCCCACCACTCCCCTCTCTCCAGCCCTTCACTTTCCCACTGTTAGTGCCAAGGCTTCTCTCTTCAGAATCCAAAGTTTCTTTGTCTAGTTCAATTGCAGCAGAATCAGGACAAAATCATTTCCCAGCTAGGGAGTTAACGACTTAATGCAAAATTCTCTGATGATGCATTAACATTTTAAAAGCAGGAACCAGGCAAGGGCTATGCAAAACCCAAAGGAATGAACCTATAATGGAGAATTTTAAAGCATGGTAGCTAAAAGCAAGAAAAATGTCTTTTATTCACACCAGCAAGCTAACTTATTACTCTAGCTACTCATTCGACCAGTCCCGGACCAGCAGCTTTACCAAAGGAAGCCAAACTCCTGCTCTCAACTGCAACTGGATTTTTACTGTATGAAGTGGAGATAAAGAATGTGGAGGTTAAGAGAAATTAAACACCAAGTCCCTGAGTTTTCCAATCAAAGGCTTGGAGAACAGAAAATTTAAATGCTCTAAAATGTAAGTTATAAATTCCAAAATTCTACGACATGCAGGCACTCCACATTTAAATCATTCCATATGTTCAAATAACTAGTGATAACCCGGCCTCTTCCTCTCATCTCTTGGGCCCAGGAACTCTCCAGAAAGACACCAATCAAGCTTTCCTGGGCCGATAGTGATCACTAGTGGCTGGCAGGGGAATGGCATGATCCAACTGGATCCTCCCCACCACCTCTCTTCCCTTTTGGGGGCGGGGGAAGAGGGAGAGTTTACACAGTTTACCCCCTTATGTCTTTACCATTCCTGGTTACTTAATTTCTGACAGGCAAACAAAAATCCTAAATCTCAGTTGATATAAACTGTCTCTCCATAATTAAATGGAAAGACACTAAGTGAGGAAAAAGAAAACTCATAAACTAAGTGAAACTGACAATGAAGACCATCAGTTTTCAACATCCTTTAAGATATCCTACATGCCCCTTAAAAATATTGTAGGTGTCTCTGCCTTCTCAGCCACCTCCTCATGTTTCAATTAAGCTTGCTTTTCCCATTAACTTTTTTTTTAGTAAATCATTTTTTTCAATTACAGTTGACATACAACATTGTTAATTTCAGCTGTACAACATAGTGGTTCGACATTTATACACCTTAGGAAGTGATCACCCGTCAACTCTTAATAAATTAACATTCTATGTGAATTTTACTATTGTTTTCCTAAATAACTGGCACTGTAACATGGCTAGTTTCTCCTGGCTTCCAATGGAAAAGCATGTTTCTCCCGCATTGTGAATTAAATCAGCTTTTGCAGGGGACTTTGTGTAACTGTAGATCAATAAAGCACACACTGTATTTACACTGTTGGAACAAGAAGAGAGTCCGGAAGGGCTAATGGGTGAGCAGAAACACTAAACCACTCCAGGAGGTAATTTACGATGTCATGCTATAGGATCCTAAGCACTTGGCACCATCTTGGGCTTCTTGGGCTCACAGCAAAGCAGCCAGAACTTAGGGTACAGTTGGGAGACGTGGAACTGAACCCTGAGAATGGCCTCCCGGCATCTGCACATTTTCATGTGCTTCTCATCCCACCTGCCTCTTCCCGCCCCGGTTTAGAACAGGCCATTATTCCAATCTGCAAATACGGACTGTGCGCCTAGGGGGCCAAGGCCCAGTCCTCAGAGCTTTGGAAAATGCAAAGAGGAACAAAGAGTCCCATGACTTGATAGTATTTAAAAACCTAATAGGAGACGGATCATTTGAGATCTTGCGACTGTCAGATTGGCTCAAATAAACTCTTGGGAAAATTAAAAAATCCTTTCCAAAGTATCGAAGGACTGGTTGGATGTGGGGGGGAAGGACGCTAAGCTTATGCTGCAAGCTCAAGTCTGGTAACAGCCACGTTGTCATAAAACACCAAGCGGGTCTCATTTAGCCCTGCGACCCTTATATATCACTCCTCCTTGACCCACCTTGCTGAGATCCACACCTGCCTGTACCCCACTGGGACCCAGCAACGCACAGGCACTTGGACCAGACCATACCCTTCAAGTCTCACCATGGTCGGCCTCACCAACACGGGTACTTCCAAGGAAGGAAACAGGGATGTGTCCCCTCCTTCCCCAGCCAGGCAACATGCTGCCCTGAACCTTACCGGCCCCCGGTAAGACAAACCATTCCCACCCTGATAGGCCTCATTTCTCCGATTCCCTGGTAAATGGAAGGGTGAGGGGAGAGACAAGAATACACGGACTCAGGTGGGAAAATTGGGCCAGATGGACCTGGCTCTTGCCCACTGCCTAGGACAGCCACCCTGGGAGCCAGCAGGAGACTTAGTGAAGGTAACTCCGAAGAGTTTGACCTCTAGGAGTCCAGATTCAGCCAGTCAGTTGATGTCACCTTTTAAGATGGCGAAAGGACTTCAATGACATGAACCCAGCTCTGCCTGGAGACCCTGCACTTCTAGGCTGAGTCTTCTGAGAGCCAAACGTTAGAATCATGTGTGCACATGTCTCCCCTCCCAGGCTCTAAGGTCTGAGGGCAGCGAACAAGATACATCCCCTTGCCTTGAACACAGTAGGCATCTGAAAATCATTCACTGGACGGACTCAGGGCCCACTTCTCCCACCCCAGCTGCCCCCTTCATTTGGAGTCACATCTTCTCCATTAAGGTTCTCAGTGGGACCAAGGAGGGGACCCTCCTTTCTGCCTCACGAGTTTCCCCCACACCATGGCTGCAACCGAGCCCCAGCCTCAGATTATTTTCTGGGCAAAAGGGCTCTTTTGCTTCACCCCCCTGCAATCAGCCACATAAATATTTTTCATCACCTCTGAAACCAGTCTCTCCCCAGGCTCAGCTGCTCAGCCCAATCCAGTTCCAGAATCCCATTCTGCCCTTTTTCCCTCTTGGGGAAGCAGACAGGCCCCGGGAGTGCCAGTGGGTTCAAGGCCCAGCCTGCCCAGACTGGCTTCACCCAGCAAGAACGAGGCAGCCCGGCCAGCTCCCTTTTTCAGAGCAACGACTTCTTCCCCTTCGCCCCCAATCCACACAGAAGCCTGAGAGCTCTCCTGAGCGAGACCCTGGGCTTCACGCTGCTGCCCGGATCTGTCTCCCAGGCTCAGGAGTACAGAGAGATACAGACCCCGGCCAGGTTACCTTCAAGGGTTCAGTGACCCTTGAGAGCTCCCTCCCAGAGGCACCTAGGCTCACCCAGGAATGCCAGGGCGCATCCTTCCTCCCCCTGTCCGCCACCACTCCGCAGCCTGTCCAGCCGGTCAGGAGATGGATGGACCCACTGACAGGCCTCCCACCTCCTCCCCTTCTCCCATCCATCTCATCTCCCTCCGCTCCCAGCGGGAGAAGCCTGTGCCTCTGAGGAGCTACCTCAGTGCCCAGGTGTGTGCGGTGGGGGGTGGGAAGCAGGCTTCCTGGGTCCCCAGCTTAGACCTCCACACGGGTGCGCATTTGGGCCCAAATTCCCTGAGCACTCTGAAACTTGGAAGTCCCCAATCCAAAGATCTGCTCTGGAAATGTCACTCTGGAATGTGCCCCACCCCCAACAGCACTCCCTCCCCCCCAGCCACATATTAAGGCTCAAGAGGGAGGGGGGTGGACGACTCCAGGAGTAAACACCCAATTTCCACATATTCTGGTCCCTGTGCTTAAGGCTCGAGACTGTGGAATTCCAGAATTCCTAAGTGACTGGGTTTTCCTGGGTGTAAAACTGCCGGCCTGTGGGGACAGAGGGGGCTACTCAACTCCTGAGGCTGGAAAGGGCCCTGGACAAGCCATTGAGGGGGGAGGGAAGGGATCTAGAAGCCACACGGCCAGAAGTAGAGGCTCTTTGACGGATTCCAAACTCCACGCAGGAAGACTGAGTGCTCCCCTCTTCACTCCCCTCCCCGCCTCCCCCGGGGGTCTACACCGACGCTCCTCCGAACCTCGGAACAGAAGGAGCAGGGCGGCCAGCCTCTCCCCCCATTTCCTCTGGCCACAGAAACCTGCCTCCCCGCGCACCGTAGTGGGCAGCGGAAAGGACAGCCGCCCACAAGTCGCTATGGACGGTGGACTCGCACAGAGGCGGCGGAGTTGGAGGGGGCGCGCCTTGGAGACCCCAGTTGTGGAGTTCTCCCCCGCCCCCCCACTCGGAGCCTCCGCGCCGGGGTTCCCCCGCCCCCCGTCCCCAGCAGGGGCTGGTTTGGAAAGTTTCCGCGACCCGGCGGAGTTGGAGCGGCGTGGCCCGCGCCCGGTCCCCTGCCCAGCTCCACTCCCCGCCTGCCCGAGCCGAGCCGAGCCGAGGGGAGGGCAGGGAGGGAGGCGGCTGCCCTTACCTGGGACGCGCCGCCCGCCCGGCTCCGGCGCGGGGTTTGGGGCCAACTCCAGCCCAGGCGCGGCGCGGGCGGGGTGGGAGGGACTCGGCGCAGGGCGCGGGGCCAGGCCCGGCCCTGGCCTAGGGTGGCTGCGCGCGGGCTGGGCTGGGGCTGGGGCGCGGGGGCCTGCCTCTCCTGGACTGCGGCTGAGCCGGCCGAGCTCGGTCGTCGCTCTCACGCTGGCCTCTCCCCGGGCTCGGCTCCTTTCTCTCGGCGACGGTGGGCCGGCGCCTGCATCACCGTGACATCACCTCCATTCAGGCGCTTATCGGGCGACCGCAGCTCCAGGTATGCGCAATCGGTTTACACTGTAACAAAGCCCGCCCAGCCCTCCCCCTGCGACTCACCTCCAGGCTCCGGCGAGGCGCACTTTCCGGCCCGGGAGGGAGTTGGGAGTTTCTGGCAGAGCTTGCCAGTGGGTTGTTGCTGTTTACTGCCACGCCCCCGCACGCGGGCGCGCGCACTCACTCTCACGCGCGCTCACTTTCTGGACTCGGCTTTCTCTGCAGAAAGCGGTTTGGGGGTGCAGCCCAGCGCACCTCGCGGGAGGGCTCTCCCTCCCCGCAGGTATCCGCGCGCGCTCACACACACGCGCGCGCGGGGGCCACAGTGGTGCGTCTGTCCGTGGTGGAAACCTAGCCTTGGTCACCTTCGTCCTGGGTCTCCCGTGAGACACCCTCCGGACACAGCTCGCTGCTCAGGGCTGGAGCGAGAACACCCTCAGACACAAAGTCCGCCTTTGTCACGCCTTCTGCGCCCCCTCCCCTCGCTTGCACACGTGGACACACCACACACCGTGTCCGCCTCTTGCATGCCCGGCTCTTCCCCAACACCGGGCCACCAAGCGTGCGTGGGAAACCACTGTGCGCGCCCCTAATACGATGGGCCGAGCTCAGAACCACTCGGGACCTCGGGAGCCAACTTCGCCCCGAACCCGACTAACCCGCGCCTGGGTTTCCAGGGAGCAGCCCAGACTCTGGCCAACTCTGAGCGCTCGCTCCGCTCCCCGCGCCCCGGTTCCCTGTTCCGACTTGTCCTAATTAGCCACCGTGCTGCTGTTCCCCGAGGTACAGTGTTTATCCCGGCCCGGGGGGCTGAGCTGCGGGCGCTTCGGCCCTAACTCCGAGTCCTGTCCTTCCCATCGCCCGGGGACTTTTCCACGAGTTCGGGTGCGCTCGGCCCTCTCCACGCCCCACCTCCACTCCCTGCTCCGAGGCGGATCAGCGGGTTGCCACGCTTTTCCCTCCAGGAATCCGCAGAAAGGGGGACGGCAGAACTGAGGCAGCGAATCCAGGCTGGGGCCTCCCCGGGCCAGCGAACAAGAGGAGATTTTCCGGTGTCCGGCCTCCCCCCGGGGCTGCGGGCTCCGCGCGAGGTGGGCAGAGCTGGCCCGAGCGCCCCGCGGGGCCTAGTTAGCGCTCGCGGGAGGCCCAGGGGGCCGCGGCGCACCGGGAGGGGCGAGGTTGTGGGGCCTGGCCGGGGCCCAGGGGGCACGGAGGGAGGGCCGGGCGCTGGGCCTCCGGGGGGCGAGTTGCCTGGGGGATCGCCAGAGGCGCGCGGTCGGAGCCTGCGGGTGGCGGGGCGTGTTTGCTCCGCCTGGGGGGCGGGGGCGGGGAGGAACGTGCGCAGCGGGGGAGGAGGGGTGGCAGCTGGTCACGGGCTGGGGGGGGGGGCAAGGTGGGGGGAGGGGTGCCTCCCGGGCTGTTTGTTTGTGTGCCTCTATCTATGACAACCAGGAGTCTAGCTCCGTGAATCACCCCCAGCTGCCGGAGCGATAAACCTCAGGGGCGCCTCCCCTCGCGCACCGGCTCCTCGGGCTCCGGGAGGGCACGTTCGCTGGGCGGCCCGAGCCGGCGGTGGGGCCCCGGTTTTCTAGAACCCGGCCTCCCTTTCTGCGCCCTGCCCTCGCCCGCTGCACTGGGAAATGAAGATTGAATTGTTTCAGTTCTTTGAAATATGAAGCGGAGGAGCGCAATTCTACCGAGTTGTGCCTTTGGTCTCCCTGCTTTAACTCCACCCCTCACCCCCCCCCCCCCGCCCCGACTCAGGGACACCTCCCATCACCCAAGCGAGGGGGTGCGGAGCTGGTAAGGTCCAGGCAGCTGGGTGCCCACCATGAAAGAGTGAGCAGCCGGTCTGACCCGAGTGAGACGGAGAAGTCACCGGCCTAGAGCTGTGGTTTCAATAAACAAGGCTAAGACCTGGGAAATCAGTTTGCTGGGAGGGGTCACTTCCTGAAAGGGGTGGGGGAAATGGTCTTGGGGGGCTGGGACGTGGTCTGAGACCTCAGGGAGACACTGATGAATTGTGGATCCGTCTCAATGTGCTTTCAAGTTTTGAGGAACCCTTCACCCTATGGAGACCTCTCCCAAGAATCAAGTCTTCCCCTACACTCCAGGCCCAGGCAGGGGGAAGGTTGGGGTATTGGGTGCCTGGCCACCCACCGTGAGTCACTTGGACAGAGGCCCCGCTGGTAGCCTTTGAGCTCTGCCCTGCGCCAGCCCTGTGTGGTAGACAGATAGCAGTGCAAATGTAGGGCAGCTTTCTGAAAACTGTTTTCTTTTCTTCCCACCTCGCTCTGGAACTGGATCTGCCTTCAAAACAAAGCCAGGCCCTGGGGCAGATGACCTGGGCCCCAGGATCCCTGGTGCCCTCTGCTTTATTTTGCTGGGGCCTGTGCTACCTGAGAGGTGGGGAGACTGGAGGTGGAGATGCTGAGAGACTCACCCCCCACGCACCCCTGTGAGTCAGAAGCAGTGGGTGCTGCTGGTCACAGGGGACCTGGAGTGGCTAAAAGGGAGGTTCTATGGGAGGTGCTATTGCCTTCCAAGACTCCAACTATATATATATCTGTGCCCCCAAATGCCCTTCACCCACTATAATAACCCATAAGCATATAAGCCTTATAAACTCCCGTTTCACTGAAAAAAAATAACACTTTGAGAAGTGGTCCCACATGGGTCCTGCCCACTCACTGTTCAGAGGGATCCTGGATTGATGAATTGTAGAGGGGTGTCAGTCTACTCCCCTCCCCAATATGGTGCTGGAGTCCCTGCTGGCCCACTGAAACCACCTTTATTCATTAGAAGACTCCCTTCTGGGACCTGAAACAGTCTAGGGTACTGACAAGGCCCAGGGGTCAGGAGCAGCTCTGTCATCTGCCAGCTGTGTGACCTGGGCAAGTTACGTCATCTCTCTGAGCCCCTTTCCTCTACCATAAAACTGGTACGCCCCCCCCCCCAATCTTGCTGTAAAATCCACATGAAGCTGTGTCTAGAATGTTCCTCAGACAGCCTGGCACTTACAGATGCTCGGTGGTCAGCCTCTCTGTTCCTTAGTTCTGTCAGTTAAAAAGGCCTGACAGTTTCTAACCCAAACTTATAGAAGCTGCTTCACCATTCTTCTGATCCTGCTTTACTATTGTCAGAGTAGCCTTGCCATGCATGCTCTGGGCCTTCGCCTCTCTGTTCCTCTTCTTCCAACATCATTTCCCTCCCACCCCCCAAAATTTCTTGGACCAAAAATTTTAAAAATATGCCCTGCCTCAGCCCCAGTGGCCCTCCTCTGCAAAGCTGTCCTCAACTTCCCCAGAAAGAACCATGTGAGCTGCCCTGTCGACCCACAGCCTGTTCTGCATTTGTTTATTTATCATTGATCCCAGTGTATCTTAATCAGCCTTCTAAATTATTGCCTCCCCAATTAGACTGTGCCCTTCTCAAGAGCAGGGACATGTCTCACATCTTGTTGTGCCTGGCGTCTGGCCCAGAGCCTGGCACGTGGCAGATCCATTGTTCTATGGTCCAAACAATGGCAGCAGGAGTTGATACAGCCCCTGGAGGGTGACCCATTGCTGATTACCCCTCACACCAGTGGCCTCGAAATCGGTGCAGCACCCACCCGCACCTGCCCTGGCCACCAGCACCAGGCCTTCCTGGGATGCACACAAGCCCCAGTGCCTGTTGGAGAAGTGGCCTCCCTGGGCCAGCAGAGCCCTGCATTCAGAGTCCAGAGTAGGGGCCTTGCTTGGGGCCCTGGAGGGGCAGGCCTGGAGTGCAGTGGCTCCGTAGAGGGACTTCCCTTTTACCTGGGGAGCAGGAGTCCTGGAGTGCAGTTCCAGGTTGCAGAATCTTTGGGGAGGGGGGACATTCCCCCCTCAGCAGGAGGCCCACTCGCCAGGGGGTGGAGCGCCCTTGGTCAGGCAGTCTGGGCCCAGTGGAGTGAAAATAGTTCCCTGCTGAGCTGAGGGTGGGGCTCTTGGCTCCCTGACAGGTAGGTGCCTGGAATCTCTGGTAAACAGATTTTGCATTCGCCCTCTGCTTGCCCCCGTATTAACTGGTTACTGCCCAGGCTGCTGTGTCTGGCTATGCATTCTTTTCTCTTGGGCTCCTGGGACTACCTGCTTGGAGCAGCAGGTGCCACCTGGTTTTTCGAGAGGACCCAGGTACCAAGATGGCCCCTTAACAGGCAGGAAGCCAAAGGGCAGGGGGCAAGTGAGTTAAATACTCATTCGCCACCACTGGCTGCCCATGGACCATTTCTCTGGAAATGTACCCAGAAGTGGGCCTTGGGCGGAGCCCACTGGAATGTCACCAGATGCTGAGCCCATCCACCCCACCCCCCATCCATGGCTCAGTGACCACTGACCAACCCCTGTGAAGGAGAAGGCTGGATTTTCTGAGCTGCCCGGGTCTGGACAGCCTCCACCAGCAGACGGAGTGAATCTAGGAACCAGGGTCGAAGCTGAGGGTCCAGGATTTAGGCCCCACAGCTCACCTACCCCTTCTAAAGAAAAAAAATGTTCAAACAGTGCAGCATGTAGGCCCCTTACCTTCAGGTAGAGTGTTAGCCCAGATCTGAGGACATTTCAGGGGTGGGCGTACCTCCTACCGCACCTCTAGCCCTGCAAACCCCCATGCATTGTGGGACGTTTCTGACGTCGCTGGCTACCGCCGCCTTTAAGTGAAAAGACCAGACTCCCTCGCCCGGCATTCAAGGTCCCTGCAACCTGCACTCACGCTGGGCTCCGGCCTCATCTCTCTTCTCTTCCTCGCAAGAAGTGGCCACTCCAGCCCGAGAGGACAACTCTGAGTCAGGCCATCGCACTTGCCTTCCTGTGGCTTCACTCCTGTTACCCCCACTCTCAATCCAGGACGCTCTCCCCTTTCGGCCTCTCTGAGTCAGTTCCCCTTTAAAACCCTCTGCTCCTCCCAGGAGCTTTTGCTGGTGACCCCACCCCATAGCCTTCGTCTCCCTCTGCTCTGCAAGAGCCCCCTCCCAGCTCTACTCTGCACTGCTATTTACAACTTGTGCATAGATGTCTGGCCTCCTTACTTCCACGGAGGATAGACTAGATGTTATGCTAACCCTTCCCTGCAGCTCTTATGATAGTGCTTTATGCAAAAAAAGTGGCCAGTGGGATGACTGGCCGAGGACTGAGAGGCCATCAGCCTTCTGTAAGGGGAAGGAAGGGTCTAAGCTTGGCCTTGCGGCTGTCCTGAGCCCTGATGGCCTCTGGCTCCCAGAATCTCAGGACAAGAAGTCCGGAGCAACGCTGGCTGGTCTGATAATGCAATGCCCACAATAGCTTACCTCTGCAGAGCACTGTTCAATTTTCATTGTGTCTTTTTCATATATTTGATCTTTACAACCCAATGAGTTCAATTAGGCAGATATTCTTATCTCCATTTTACATGTTTACAAACTGAGGTTTGTAAAGGCGGAGTGACTCACCGTGGGTTAGAGCCCATTTGTTTGAACTCCGCTGGACTTGCACGTCACTGCGCTATGCCCCAAAGGGCTTGCTCATCTCTGGCGTAGCTCTTACGTGTCCGGCCTTCTTAATGTTTGTTTAGGTACAAGTCTTATGTCCCCATAGGCTCTTTGAGGGAAAGATGTGTACACAATCTACCTTTGTGTGCCCTTGGTGCCTTGCCCATAGTAGGGCCTCAATAAATATCTGCAAGGGGATAAATAGATGAAGGATCTGTGCAAGAGGACGTTGGCAACAGAGCAGACCAGGTGTCAAGCAGGCAACCTCCCTTCTCAGCTATGTCCCTTCTCCCAGCAAGCCCTTCACCTTCAGAGCCAGCCCTAAGACAACGCCCTGGCGGGGCTGTGTGTCCCCCTCTCTGCCCCCCCCCCCCCAGCCTCTGGCCCCTGTGGTCCAGTCCTCTCTGCACACTCTGCAGCCTGCCCCCCCCCCCCAGGGGCACTCAACCCTCCACCTGCCTTGCGGACACCAGCATAGCTCACTCCACAGCATTTGGAAGACCCACCCCCTCGCCTGGGATTTGAGGGTGCCCTTGACTCTCAAACGTAGCCAGGACCCCGAGGTGATGGGGGAGAGCCAGGGTGCCACGAGAGCCCAACATGCCCACACTCACCAGAGATGGCGCCTCAGGCAGGACAGGCCGGGCCAGCTGGCTGCTGGGCGGCGTCCCGGCCCAGCTGTTCCCCGAGGCTGGGGGCTGAGGCCCTCGCCGGAAGCCCAGCTGCAGAGCCACCCGAGCTGCCGGGAACCGCGTGCTATTCTGGGACTCTGCACTCCGGACGCCAGGCAGCAGCTGAAATCTTAGCCCCTTCGGTTTCCACGCTGGCCTCCTCTCTGATGACAAGGCGGAGTTCATCTTCAGCTAAGTTCAGAACCGCGGATGGCGTAGTTGAGGGTCTTAATGGCAGCTGTGGTTATGCTAAAGTGGGACCTGGCCAGAAACAGCCTCTACTTCAGCCCTCGGATGCAACAGCCTGCATTCTTGCTGCCACTCATGCGGTCTTTTTCTTCAGTTTTAGGTTTGTCTTCAGACCCACCCTCTACATTGACCCATTCGCAGGCACACTGGCATAGTGCCCCCAGTTAAATCCAGGGATGGGTTTCTGCTGAGGGCCATTTTCTTTTTAATTGAGACTGTGTGATTTGATTCTGCACCGTAAGCAATAAAGTGTCAAGACTGAGCTTAAGTGACAAAAGATGAGAGTCATAGCCGACCCACCCTGTCTTTGGACAGCCCTCAGAGAAACCCCGAGATGGGGAGGTCGGCTTTAGTATCCCCCTGAGGGAACTGGAGGCCACCCAAGGTCACATGGTGATGGACCTCGAGGCTAAGCCTGGTATCCTAACTTCCAGTCATGGCACTAGAGTCTCAGAGCTGGAAGGAGCACCAGAGTTGTCCAAAGAGCACAGAACTTGCTTATCTGTAAAATGGGGTCATGATCCTGGCCACATGTGATTGCTGGGAGATTACCTGAAACCACAGATCTGAGGGCCGCTGGGGGGAACTATGCTGGTGTCTGGCAATGTTTACCGATGAGATAAGACCTCAGTTCTTGTCTCCATGAGGAAAAGATTTCAATCAAGAGACAAAGTGTAGCAAAGAAAACAAGAATTTACTGAGTGCAGCAAAAATATACACTTAGGACAGTGAAACAAGGAAGGGCGTAGAAGCAACAGGAGAGCCCAGGCTGGGCTGCTTTGGCTCACTGAGACGTCAGAGAGAAGGGGGCCTTGGAGACAGGCCCAGGACAAGCTGCCGCTGCCCATTGCTCCCCTGGCTGCAAGTCTCATGGGGTCCCTTGGAGGTTAGGGGACACTCTCCTGTGGGGGAAGGAGAGGGGGAAGGAAACGGCAGGGGCGTGCTCCCTGGAGGGAGTGCTGGGACATTCATTTTCAGGGGTTTTAAAGCCAGAGTGTTTAGGGGAGGTCTTAGGAGAAGATCAATAAAATATTCATCAGCTTTATGCAGCTATCCCAAAATGAGATATATTCTCTTAATTTACCTTTCCTTGGGTGTGGTTG
This sequence comes from Miniopterus schreibersii, assembly GCF_964146895.1. Classification (NCBI taxonomy): domain Eukaryota; kingdom Metazoa; phylum Chordata; class Mammalia; order Chiroptera; family Miniopteridae; genus Miniopterus; species Miniopterus schreibersii. The sequence continues at coordinate 4,194,468 of NC_138116.1, forward strand.
GCAAATGGCACTAATTGGATTTCCCCTGTCTGTCTCCCCGAGTGGGGTGATTTAAGCCATCTACCCTCTGGTTGGGAGAAGTGCAAACCATTTACCCTTAAGTGTCCTTGGTGTAGGGAGGACGGGATTTACTGGGTGGCTGCCAACTGCTGTTTAACGATCTGTCTCAGTTTCCCCATCCCGCTTGCCTGGAAGTTTCCTAGCTTCTTACTGTGCTGTAGCAGCCGGTGGAGGGCTGCAGTGTGTGCAGAGGACGTGGCCACCGGGGCCAACTGCGAGGAGAGGGAGAAGAAACGGAGGCAACACACAAACGGGGTGCAGGTGGATGCCCGTGAAGGATTCGGTCATCACAGCCCCTGGGCACTCGCCCTGCTTCTCAGGGGATGGAGGACTTTGGAGGGTGAGAAGGGACCGAGCACAGAGCAGATCATCCACGAGGGGAGTGTTTCCGGGGCCCAGACCCTTGCAGCTTTCTCTGTGCCTCCCCACACCCACCTCGATGAAAGGATCACAGAGTGACTATCAGGTGTCTCCTTTGTCTCGCCCTCCTGCCCTTTCCCGGGTATCCTCCCGCTGTCTGAGATCATCCCAGTCGGGGCACGGTTCCTTGCAGCTCAGGGCTCACCACCAGCACAATTCCCAGGAATTTATTAATACTACAGGTTTCTGAAGCCAACCCAGACTCTAGCTGAACAAGTGCCCCAGGGGATGGTTGTAGCAAATAAAGTTGAAATGCAAACCTATTTTAAATACAAGCAGACACTTCACTTCACAGGAGGGGAATGTGATGGGCAGAACTGTGGGCTGAGGAGGTAGCAGCCGGTCAGAGGCTTGGTGGTTGGAGAGCCTGAGGGCCGGCTGGTTAGATGGGTGCCCTCCTGGGGAGTGCATGGGGAGACCAGCGGGAGAGGAAAGGGGAGTGTGGAGCCCCGGGGGGCAGGGCGCACTGCAGTGAGAAGCAGTGGCTGGCCTGCTGGAGGCGAGAATGGCACCAGGGGTTAGACCAGTGGAGCCAGACCGGACCTCGGTTCAGCAGCCTCGGTACCTGAGTTCTGGCTAGGAAAGAATTCACTCAAACTATAAGAGAAAGTTTATTTAGAAGGTCCCAGGGGTAGAAGAAGCAAGCTGTAGAAGAAATGGACTCAGGAAACAAGTTGTAGAGGCAAAAGACAGGCCCTTGGAGCTTAGGGGAGAGAGAGGTAAAGGTACCCCCAAGGGGGGGAGGGGAGGGGGAGGGGAAGCCCAAGACCTGCGCTGCTGGAGGGCTTTTAAGGGTGGGGATTTTAGGGAAGGTCTCAGGGAAGCGTCTCAATAGAATATTCACCAGCCCTCCTGGGGTGCTCTTTCAGCGTCTGTCTCCCAGATAGGTGGGCACCAGGCAGGGGGGCATTAGTCGGTGCAGCTGACCCTGAGGTCAGCCAGGGCACCAGGGCAGGGGGTCATTAGCCAATGCAGCTGGGCCTGAGGTCAGCCAGGGCTTCGCTCGTCTGGTTTAGCTGCTTTTCTGGGCCTGGAGCTAAGCCCCTGAGGCCTAGACGTTATCTCTAAGGGTTCATGCTTAAGGGAGCGGTGGTGCAGAAGGCCTCCTGGAGCCTCTGAGGCCCCTCTTCGGTCCCTCGTTCCTCCTCCAAGGGGGTCTACCGCATGACTAGCGACATGCCGGGGGAGGAAAGGTCAGGGGAGCGTCCGAACCGCATGACCGGCGACATGAGAGGTCAGGGGGCTCTGAGCCGCGTGGCCAGCGATATGCTAGGGGAGGACCCTTACCCTGGGCGCGAGGTCCTTGCTTTGCCAGTTTCGCCTGTTGCTAGGCACGCAGGCTTTCTGCCCTGGTGACCTTCTGTACCTGGCCCATGGCCCTCGCTCTGTCCTGTCTGTCTAACTGCCCCCCCGCAGACCCACGTGATTTGAAGGCCCTGGATTCTTATCTTATCGCAGGAGGAGGGCAAGAAGAAAGTGTGGCCAAGTCCCAAAGACAAGCCTCAGGAACGTTTTCTGGGGCAGACCCCTTGACCTCCCGGAGGTCAGAGGAGGTTACCGAATTTTTCCCATTCAGTGTCCCGTCTCGCCCCTTTATACCCCAGCTCCTCTTTCTAGACACTAAGGCTCCAGAGGACAATCCCATCAGCAGACCGGGACGTGAGCCCTTGGGTGCCTGGGTGGGGCATTTTCGTCAAGGTGGTGGGGGCAGGGGGCAGAATAATATTTCATCTCCCCTCTAAGTGCTGTGCTGGGACCTCTGTCACAGAAGATACATTAACAAGAGAAAAGCAAACGGATGTTTATCAACATGTATCCTTTTTGTGTACACAAGAGGCACCCGGAGGAAAGCAAGTAACGAATTCAGGCTGAGACACCGTCGTTGATAAAGATAACAGGACAGGTGTGGGGACGGCCGTCTAGGGCAGGTGGCCAGGGAAAGTGGGAGAAACGAGTTGGTTTTGTCATGCAGACGCAGGTCGGCGCCTTCTCCCAGGATAGGGTTCTGGGGATTTTTAGAGTCATCTGTCTCCTCCAGGTACGGAGAGGGAGACACCCTTAGGAACGGAGGTTTTCTTTGTAAGTGTGAATTTCCCTTACAAAAGGGTAACTGTGGCTGTTTTTGAGCTTCTCCAGAGTTGGCCGGTTTTCAAAATAATCAGCTCAAAATCATCCTTATGCTAAAGAGGCATATTTCGGGATGGGCGTTCTGCCCCTGTTGAGTGACAGTTTAGGAAACACCACACCCAGGAACCTTCCTTGGTGTTTCACCAGGGCTACACCTGGCCCTGGGGCATCATGAGACTGTGACAAGCACACCTGGAGGTTCTTTGCATGCAATTTTCATAGGTGATATTGCTCGTTCAAAGGTAAAATTCAAGCCCTGGGCAGGTAGCTCTCCATACCCCAAGGTTGTGCGTTTGATCCCAGGTCAGGGCACATCACATACAAGAATCAATCAATGAATCCCCCTTCCTCTCTCTCTAAAATCAATTCACAACAACAACAAGAAGATTAAAAAACAAACCAAAAACAAAGGTTAAGTCCAGATGCCACCCCCTTTTCTTATTTCTGCACCTTTTTCCATTGCCTCTCTCACTGCGACCATTCGCTGCCTCCTGCTATCAGATGTGGGGCCTATGCCCAGACTCAGAGAAAAAAGGGGAGTGGACACTTGTAGGGGACCCGGGGCTCCCCAACCTCTGTTTGTCCAAGGTCATTTTGATCTGCTTAAACTAAAGCAGCCTGTGTGTGCAGTAAAGTTTACTCCCGACACCCCTTTCGCCCTAATACCGTATTGCATTTCAAAACAGATGTCCCGCTACCCTGGCCATTTCCTAACCGGGGCTGGAAAGCTCATTCCCTGTCCTTGGACCCGCTTGGGCAATGACAAGTGACCCAGAAAAGACCCCTCAGGGGATGCCTAGCCTGCTGTCGGCTGTTTGTGTCTGTCCCACACCCCTGCCCTGGAGAGTTCTCAGGGCAAGGGCCACAGTCTGACCCAGTTGGCTGCCTCCCCTCCCCAGCTCAGTGTTCGAAGCCAGTTGTTGACAGTGCTTCACAACTGCACGTCCTGGGGTGGGATGATGGAAGTGAAATTGTTCAGTTAAACCAGGAGCACTGTACAGGGAGTCATCTGAGTTCAGCACTCTAGCTGACTGGGTAGCCATGGAGATCTCTCCTCACCTCTGTAACGTTTACTATGTGTCAGGGACTGTATATGTTACATATTAACGCCTTTGCTCCTCCCAATAGTCTATAAAGTGGACACAGTGTTCTTAAATAAGTAAGGATAAATGAGGGAACTCAGAGAGGCGGCAGTGACTTGTTCAAGGTCATTAGCTAGTAAGTGAGAGTTGACCCCAGAACTTGCACTCGTAACTACTATGTATGCTGCCTCTGTTGGGATAGGAGAAAATGTATTGGCTAGCTAGTGCTGTGTGACAAATCATGACATTTGGTGGTACAAAGCAATAAACACCATGACACACAGTTTCTGTGGGTGAGGAATCAAGGAGTGGATTAACTGGGAGGTCCGGCTTGGAGTCTCTCATGAGGCTGCAGCCACAATGTTGGCCAGGGCTGTGGTCATCTAAAGGCTGGACTGGGGCTGGAGGATCTGCTTCCAAGACGGTGCCCTCACGTGGAGCTGGTTGTTGGCGGGAGCCCTCAGTTCCTCACCACGCGGACTCTCCACAGGCTGTTGGAGTGGCCTCGGGACATGGTTGTGGGCTTTGCCCTGTGGAAGTGTTCCAAAAGAGAGCAAGACTGAACTGAAACACGGTGACTAAGCCATGGAAGGTACACGCTGTTATTTCTACAATATCCTGTGGGTGACAGGTCAGCCATATTCATGGAGGGAACTCCGGGAGGTGGGAACGGAGAGGCCACTTTGGAGGCTGGCCACCACACATAGTAACATAGAGCAACGGACAGGGTAGTCGGGAAGATGAAATCCAAGAAGAGATGTAAGCATGCTGTATGCATTTGCTAGAGCTGCGGCACCGCAAAGTGGGGGGCTTACAGCACCAGACATTTATTCTGGTGGTGTAATTTATTCACAGTTCAGGAGGCTAGAAGTCCAAAGTCAAGCTGTCAGCAGGGTCACTCTCCCTCTGACGGTTCAAGGGAGAGAATCCTTCCTTGTTTTTTATAGCTTCTGGTAGCTCCAGGCATTCCTCGGCCTGTGGCCTTCTATCACTCCATCTCTGGGGTTCACATTCTGGGGTTCCAGGTGAATGTTTCTTTTGCAAGGGTAGGGGGAGACACCATTCAATCCACTAAACCTCCCAACCAACTGTTCCAGTTACCTATTGCTGTGCAACAAATGAGCCCAAAACTTAGTCACTTCAAATAGCACTCACTGTTTTCTTATCTCTAGTGGTTTCTTTGAATGAGGAATCCGGGAAGGGCTTGGCTGGGTGGTTCTGGCTTCTAGTCTGTCATACAGTTGCACTCAGACAGTGGGTGGTGCTGGAACAGCCTAGAGCTGAAGCAGCTGGGGACTGCGCAAATATCTTTCTCTCTTCCTGTGGTCTCAGGGCCTCCCCATGTGGCCTCCCCATGTGGTTAGTTGGGCTTCCTCACAGCATGGCAGCCAGGGGGGAGGCCAGACCACCTCCTGGAGAACAAGGCATTCAAAATCACCGAGGGTCACCTCCACTGTGCTCTACCATTCCAGGCAGCCACAAGAGCCCTCCCCTCCCCCCAGATTCATGACAGTTCTCTGCAGTAGTGTGTCCCCCTTTACAGATGCAGAGACTGAAGCTCAGCAAGGGATGTAACCGCCACGTTGCTAGAACTAAGGGCAGAGCCACACCTGAAGTCAGGAAGGCGACTTCAGGGCCCATAGCTACAGTATGTACTTAGCACCTGTGGATGGTTTCTCTTCCCCAATTCTCTGTTCCTTCAACCTGAGAAAATGGGCCTGATCAAGCCCCAAACTGCTATCTCGGATGGTTTGGGGGCAATAGGGATACAGTGTGAGTATGAAGGAGGCCTGTGGATGGGTAGCCAGGTGCCCTGGCTTCTAGCCCTGGCTCTGCCACACCTGTGCAGTTTCCTGCTCCATAACAGAGGGAACCATGCCTGCCCGCTGCCTTTTGTGGTTGTCATGGGTGAGATGAGGTTCAATGTGTTGGAGTGCTTGCTAAGCTGTTTAAACACTATTCAAATAAAAGGCATCATATGTTTCTTTGAGTTGCCCAGAGCGCCATGAGCATCCTAGCTGTTTTACAGATATGTGTTGATTTTAATTTAAAGATTTCCTACCAACCCCAGAAGGAGCAGCACCTCCCAGCAACTGTGCTCGGCAACCAAGGCTGGTTACCTGGGAGACCGTGGGGTAGTCAATGAGGGACTGTGGACTTTGAAGGTCCTTGTTGCCCCAGAGTAATCAGTAAATACGATTGGGTAAGGGATAAATCTTTCATTGGATTCCTGTCATTGAGGGCGGTGTAAACTAAGGACCCCAAATTTAGTGCTTAACGTGGTCATTCATTTTTATCTGTCATGGTTCTGTGGGTTGACAGGGCCCAGCTGGCCAGCTCTTCCTCAGCGATGGGCTGGGGTCTCCATGCAGCTGCAGTCAGAGAGCCGCTGGGGCTGTGGTCATCTGGAGGCCCGACGGGGCCGGATGTCCAAGACGGCAGCCCAGGGCTCTCTCTCTAGCCGTGTGGCCCCAGCTTCTTAAGCGGCCGCTCTTGACTCCAAGAGCAGGTAGGGATGGCCAGCCTCTCAAGGGCCTGGTGCAGATAAGGTTCAGCGTCACTTCGGTCGTATTCCGCTGGTCAAAGTCGTAAGGCAGCCTGGGCACAAGGGTGCAGGGGGACGGACTCAGCCTCTCAGTGGGGCAGTGGCACGATATAGAGACCTGTAGGTGGCCACCATCCGGCCTGGCTTTGCTCCCACGCCCTGACCACACCTCTGCCCCGGCGGGCGGATGGCTTTGCGGACCGCCCGGGTGCGGGGGTGGGAGGGCATCCAGAAGTGGGGGAGGGGAGCCGACCACACGGTCCTTTCATTGACTTGGCGACCTCTCTTTAATAAGAAACTCACCAGCAAGCCCATCTCTTTGCAGTTCTCAGGCCTAGAGGAGACGGAGTGTTGCCCGGCCAGTCTCACCCTCCTATTTATTTCCTGACTTTCCCGGATTCCTGGCTCCCGGCAGTGGCTTCCCTTAACCCAGGCCCACTGGCTGATTTCTCCCTTCCTGAGGCCTTTCCCTGCCCGTTCTCTCATCCTACAGCGTCGTGGGGTCCTCAGAGTGTCCCGGACACCAGCCTTGAAAGTTCACGGGGTGCATTCATTTCCTGTGGCTGCTGTGACAAATGACCACAAACTGGGTGGCTTCAAAGAACAGACATTTATCCTCTCACAGTTCTGGAGGCCAGAAGTCCACAATCAGGGTGTCGGCAGGGTTGGTTCCTGCTGAGGGCCCTGAGGGAGAATCCTGTCTCCTTGCTTCTGGGGGCTCCCCACAGTCCTTAGCTGGTAGATGCCTCACTGAGGTTTCTGTCCCCATCTTCCCATGGCCTTCCTCTCTGTGTCACCATGTATCTTTTTCTGGTTCTTATAGGGACACTCTCATTTAATTGAGGGCCCATCTTAATCCAGTGTGATCTCATCTCAATCCTGACCTTAATGATATCTGTAAAGACCCTATTTCCAAATAAGGTCACATTCTGAGGTTCTGGGTGGACGTGAATTTATGAGAGACACCATTCAATCCAGTACATGGGGGCATGGGATGTTCACCCAACAACCTCCAAAGAATCTTTCTGCCCAGAACGGTCAGTTTCCTGGTAAAGACTGGCAGCTGTGCAAGAGGCGGGCCCCCTGCTGAGCTCATGGTGGCGCAGGCAACTGAACTCTTCCTCTCCAGAAAGTGAAAAGTCATTCCGAGGGGCTGCCTCTCTGCCCTGTCACCCGTCTGCGGAGTTTCCCAAGCTTCCTCTCCCGCTCCCATCCTTTCCTTCTTGTATATCTTGTATATTCAACACTTATTGCTCCCTTTTGACAAAAGCAAATCTGTGGGCCCTGAGCAAGTTCTTGCTTCTTGGAGTCTTAGTCTCCCCACCTGTAACACGGGGTACCTCAGAGGGTTCTTATGAGTATTGAAGATCTAACTTAGCAGTTCCCAGCAACAGGTCTGGCACGTGAAAGGTGCCTGGTGAGTAAGCCAACCAGTCCCAGTCGCAGGTCTGGTCTTGCCCATTTATATCAGGTCTTGTGTTAAGTGCTTTTTATGAGTTATCTGATCTAAACCTTAGGGCTCCAGGAACTGAGTGCTATTTTTATTTCCATTTTGTAAAACAAGGAAACTAAAGCTTGGAGAGATTATGTAACTTGCTCAAGGTCATTCAGTTACTAAGTGGCAGCAGCTCTGAGACTTGAACCTAGTTTTTCTCACTGTGGCCTGATCCTAAGCCCAAGGTGACGTGACTAAGAATAAAAACATCTCTGCTCCTGGACCCTGATGGAGGCCCTGTGGCCCCTCCCCGGGCCTCCAGACCGCTCTCTAGACTCACATGCCCTCTGGGAGATGGATCATTCCTTGTTCACCTCTAAGTGGCCACGAATATGTGTTCACCGGGGAGGTATCTGTTCAGGTTTAATTACATTGGCCAAAGGTGGAGTCGCTTACCGGGGTGGGGTGGCGGTGCTCAGTTCAGCAAACATCTGCTTCATCTCCCCCCATAGAAACTCCCCTCCTGTCCGCAGTGGTGGACAGCCGGGCTCTTGGGGAGCCTGGTATGGCTACTGCAGCTCCAGAGGATTTTAGCGAGGATGCCCGATCCTGAGGGCTGCTCAGGCCAGCCCTAGCAAGGCCGCTCCCGGCCGGCCTCCTGTTTTTATAAATAAAGTTTTACTAGAACACAGCCGCGCCCATTTGTTGACGTATTGTCTGTCCGCTCTCATGCTACGATGGCAGAGTTGAGTAGCAGTGATGGAGCCCACAGGCCAGGAGGCTGAACATCTTTGCTATCTGACCATTCTCAGAAACTGCTGACCCCTAAACTAGGGGGAGTGCTCAGGCTGGTCTCTGTGCCCGATGATTTCTGACTCCGCTGACAGAGGAGGGAAGAGGCTCGGGCTTGCGTACGAGATAGCCCGCTGGAGGGGTGTGCTGGTGCTTCTCCCGACCTGGCGGCTGGCTGGCCTTGCTCGCGAAGAGAATGGGTTGGGGTCGGAAGTGGTGCTGACTCAGGGCCTGGGTATCCTTTACTCCTGCCCTGAGTCCCGCTGGCCACGGAGCAGCTGCAGCCCCCAGCAGAGAACACCTTTTCCCTCTGTCCCTTGGGTCCCCCAGGTCCCTGGTGGCTCAGGAGGACAGGATGGAACTTGTTCCCAGTACTCGAGGAATTCCCCCCACACACCCAAAAGTGACTGCGGAGCCCGGGGCAGCAGGCGGATTCCTGAGGGGCTGAGAGCCACTGTAAGGTGAGCTCACCTGTTACAGTGACTTGGCTTATGAGGCTAGCTAGAGGGGCCTGGGGTCCCTGCCACCCCTGCCTCTCTCCCTCTTCCAGGGAGACATCCTGGGACCTGCCTCCTACCCCTGCCCCAGTCAGTGGGGACACCCCCATAAGGAACAACAGCGGTTTCCTTATGTGGTCCCTTTCTTTGCTCCTGGGGTATCTTGGGTTCTCCATAAACCGCACCCCAGCCTCTTCCCCAGACCTGGGAGGGGCTGTGAGGGCTGGTCCTGGCCAGACTCGGGCCACATGGGGAGTCAGCACCCACACGTGCGAGGAGCTTCAAATGGCGTACAAGCAAGAGCAATGCGCACGGCCCCACTCTTCCTCTCCGCCCACTGCCCGGGGAAGGTGTGCCAGCCCCCGCTGTGCCCTTGGGCACTGAACACAGTTGGCCCAGGCCGGCCCGAGCGCCTGCTGAGCGGTCGGCACACCCAGAACCCCAGCTGCACGCTGGCCCTCTGCTGGGCTGCGGCCCCGATTGATTTTTTGTTTTATTTTATTTTTTTCCAATGATTGATTTTTTTAAAATGCGTTCTGTGCTGACTCTGTTCTATCCTAGCGTCCCTCCCCCTGGCACCAGGGCTCCGGCCGCTGCCTGGTCGGCCAGATAGCCAGGGAGAAACATATGTCACATACCCCGGGGCTTGGCGGGAGGAGGGAGGAGCCATATGCGGCCAGTGTGGAGTCTGCCTTCTTCTCCCACCTCCCTGGAACCCAGGTCCCCATCCTGGCTGGTCTCATTGCCTCCCTCAGACTGGAAGTGTCCTCGCTTGGCCGAGTGGCCCCCACACAGGTCACAGGTAGCCTAGCAGGGCTGGACACTTCTTGAAGGACATGAACTACATTATTTCCTTAACGTGTAGTCACTGTGAACAGGGACCTTTTTTTTATAATCACAAAAGAAATTCACGCTTACTAAAATTTTTGAAACAAATCGGAGTTGTTTGAAGATGAAGATGTCCTCACGCCCCCTCCCCCACTTACCCCGTTCCATTCCCTAAAGAAGCCGCTCGGGACCGCGTGGGCTGTGGCTTTCCAGGGTCTCTGTGCGTGGTCATCCGAGTCCCGCAGCAGTTCCGCGGGAGGGGCCGCTCAGCAGCGCGGGGGCCAGGTGGGGCCGAGGGCGTCAAGTTCGTTGGCCCGAGTCTGCAGCTGGAAGAGGGGCCTGGGCGCGGAGGGCCGAGGGCCAGCGAGGCCCCCAGGTCCAGGAGGGGGCCGGTGGGGAGAGGGCACTGGGGGGACCGGCGGGACCCACTCCACCTCACTCTGCTCCCGGCGTTGGTGCTGAGCCCCAGCCGTGTCTGTTCTAGAAACCAGGGAACTGGAGGGCGATGGATTCAGACCCAGCAATCACAGAATGAGACGAGGTGAATTCCTGCTCCACAGGGAATGGCGGTGCAGGCCCCGGACCCCACCCCGCTCTCTAAAGACCCGGTGGAGCCGAGACCCCTGGCAGGCACGACGGCCCACCTCCAGACCACTGTCTGCGAGAGAAATAAACTTCTATCCTATTAAAAGACAAAAGAAAAAAGATACTATCTGGGCAAAGGCTTAGTGTTCAAACCTATTTAGTGGGGGGGAAAAGAGGGAACACTGTCATTTACTCGCCTTTCCCCCTCCACTGTCTATTTCTAGTTGGTTGTCATTCCCAAGGAAAAGCAATCTTGGGTATTTTAGCAGAGTCACAGGAGAGTGAGAAGGGGCTGAATTGGACCCCTGCTGGGAGAGGCACATATGTCCCCTTCCCTGCTGGCCGGCTGGCCTGGATCTCGATGCAGAATGTCACGTCTCCTCTGTGCAGGAGCAGGAAGGAGCCACAGAGCAGGGGTGAGAGAGGAAGGGCCGTCGGAGCGAAAGCCCGGCAGGCCTGGGGAGCGCGAGCCCCCTTTCTTCTGATTTGTGCACCACCCCTGGAGGGAGGCAGCCTTCGGAGGGCGGCTCTGGGCGCGGGAAGCCGGGGCTGGCTGTTCCTCTGTCTACCGTTTTCTCGCTACTTAGCTCACTAAACCCTGACAACAGCCCTCCGCCGTGAGTGGTATTATTTACTGTCCTTGCTTTACAGGTGGGGCGACCGAGTCGGCCCAATAAACAACTTCCCCAAAATAGCGAAGGTAGGGTGCAGCTGGCCCAGATTTGCCGACGTCCCGGCTGGTGCCTGATCCAATGTGCACTGCGGCCTGGGTCATGTTCTTGGTGCAAAGGAGGATGTCAGGGCCCCCGGCCCCCAGGACTCTCCAGCCACAGATGGAGGTAGCGAAAGGATGTGAGGACGAGCCAGGAAACCTGGATGCCGATGCCGGCTCAACGGCCTGCGGGAGGAACCAGCCGACGTGTCTCTCTCACATGGATGCTTCTCTCTCCACCCCCATCCTCCTTCCCTTCCATGCTCTCTGAAAAGCAATGGGAAAAATATCCTCACGTGAGGATTAACCAAAAAAAAAAAAAAAAGCAGTATATTCATAGCAGCACAGTTTCCAATAGCTAAGATCTGGAAACAGCCCAAGTGCCCATCAGTAGCTGAGTGGATAAAAAAGCTGTGGGACATTCACACCAGGGGATACTACGCAGCTGTAAAGAAGAAGGATCTCGTACCCTTTGGGACAGTGTGGATGGACCTGGAGAATATTATGCTAAGTGGAATAAGCCAGGCAGCGAAAGACAAACATCACATGATCTCGCTTATACGTGGAATCTAAAGAGCTTAATAAACTGATGAACAGAATAGATTCAATGACATGGAAGCTTAGATGAGACTGACGAATGTCAGAGGGATGGAGGAGGGTGGATGGGGGGAGGGGGAGAGAGTAACCAAAGAATTTATGTGCATATATGCACAACCCAAGGACATGGACAATGGTGGGGAGAGGGACTGGGGAGGGGGAAGGAACGGGGTGGAACGGGTCATTGGGGAGAAAAAGGGACATCTGTAATATTTTAAACAATAATAAAATTAAAAAAAAAAAAAAAAGCAGTACAATCACACAGTTCAAAAATGTAAAGTTGCGGAAAGGTGCACAAAGAAAAGGCTCGCTCCTGTGTCACCCATGAAACCAATGACTTGGGTCTCCTTCCCGAGAGAGCCTTTCGCACCCACAGCCAGACAAGCAGACGGACTGCTCGTCTCCAACCCCTTTTACCCAAAGGGTAGCCCGCCAGCCCATGCTTTGGCGGAGAACTGAAACCGGCCAGCCGCACAGCGCTGCGTTGCTCTTTCTTTCATTTTTCCGCTTTGCAGTGCGTCTGGGACGCGTTTCCATGGCCATACCTCTCTGGTTCTGGTTCTTTGTCCCTGCCAGTGGGCATACCGTAAGTGTGGGGTTAGCCGTCCCTGATAGGGGGCACCCCCAATGCCTTGTCATTCTCGTAAACAAAGCCACCTAGGCCATTCCTCAAATGTGCGTGCACAGCTGGAAGCTACTTCCTAGAAGTGGAATTGCTGGGTCGAAAAATTTGTGCATTTCGCAGATATTGCCAAATTGCCCTCCAGGGAGGCTGTGTGGGTTTGCAATTCTGCTTGCAAAGCCTGACGGTGCCTTCTCCACCCCGGCCAGCTTAGGCAGCTGTCAAACCGTTGATTCTTGCCAATCTGCTCGGTGGAAAATGGGGTCTGGGTGTCGATTTCACTTGACTTCACTTACTCTGAGTGAGGTTCGGCGTCTTTTCAGCGCCCGGCCTTGTGGCTAGCCTGTTTCTGTCCACACACAGACGAAGGCCTTGCCCTTGCCCACTCTCCCCTCTGCAAGATCCACGTCTAGATTTGTATTTCTGTCTGCCGGCTTCTTGCTGAGTCACTCTCAGGAAGGAAAGAGCAGCAGGCTCAGGCTATTTCTGCCCCGGGGAGCCACCCGAGCTGCCAGTCCTGGGGAGACCTCGGTCTCTGGCATTGCCTGTGGCCACCCAGCACCGTGTGCACTGGGTCACTGCACCTGTCAAACCCGGGCTCCCTGGTCCCCCTGGGAGAAATGGGGACTTGGAGGTAGGGATCGGACCAGACGTGTTTGCAAACTAGGCTTGGAAAGGACTCAGATGGATTCGGAGAGGGGACTAATGAGAGAAGTCATCTATAAGTGACAACCAGAGGGACCAGGCCTGGCGTAACTGTTGGAAAAAACTGTGCTCAGGGAGGGTAGTGAGCCACAGTGAAGGAACTGGGGAAGTTGGGAAATCTTATCAGCAGAAATTTCTACATGCATCTTGCATGAGATGCACCTTCTCCTGGCTCCTTAGCTCATCGGAGTTAGTGCTAAGAGCAGCCCGGATTGCAAGCAGAGATGCCCCCTTAGCTGTCCATGGAGGATTCAGGCCACTCCCGTGAGCAGCGTGAGGTATGGAAAGGCCCAGTGACCCTCGCTGACCTCTCTGAGTGGGGTCTCGGCATCTAGGGGGCAGCGGGTCAGGCTGTTGTCGTCTAACCTCCAAGCTGCCCTGTGCATCTGGCTGGGTCTTGCTCCCAGACAAAAGCCAGGAGGAGCCAGTGGCTGGATTCCTAGGCCCTGGGGAGTCTGTGCCGTTATTTCCAGACTCAAACAAAAAGCAAATTTGCTGAGGCAGAGGCATCCTAGAGCCCTTTGAAGCACGGATGCTGTGTAATTTTGTGACCTCCGGGCATCTGACCCCACGGAGAGCTGGGCCACGGCATCTGTGAGCCACAGCAGAGCCTGGGCCTGTCCTAGGCTGTACTGCCGGGCTGGGGTCTGGAGCTGTCCTTCAGCAGTGGACAGTGGGGAGGGGCTTCCTTGTATCTTGGGCCCCACTATGTCCATTCCAGGGCTCCCTGTGCTATTGCTGGTACCCGACGGGGCTTTGTTTCTGCTGAGAGCTTCTCAACACAGCTACGGATTCTTTCTTCCCCTGCCTCAGCCTCCCTGGGGGAAAGTACAAAAAGTTGAGATTGTCCCTGAGGCCACCAAGAGATGCTTAATTGCTTTCTGAGAGAATTGTCACCTCCTTCTGGTTTCCATTCCCTCTCCATTACCCTCCACCCCCCTGCACCTTTTTCCCAGCCCCTGGAGGCTCTTGCTTAGAGAGCTGGGGCTAAAGACCTGTGCTCCCTGGCTGCGCCCCAAAGTAACCAGGAGCGTGTGCTGACTAGCAGCTCACTTTTCCAAATATATTGCTGCACTGCCTTTGCTGAGAAAAGGAGCCCTATGTTTGGGAGGAATAAATGCACATTTTTCTGTGAGCCAGGTGCTCAATGACAGCAGATGGATAGTGTCCCGAGCCAGCTGAGTCAGCCAGACTTCGGAGCAAGCAGACAGTGTGAACCAAGACAGGGACAGGAGCCAGCGGGCAGAGTGGATACAGGGGGGCTTCATCAGTTCAGTCAGCACCTTGTGCAACTCGATTCAGGTTGACGGCCAAGTAGAGGGATATATATTATAAAGGGCAGGCTAAGCAGCGGTAACAAATACGCCCCACACTGTGCAATGGTTCAACTGCCTTGGAGGTGTTTCTTACTCATATAACACAGCAAAGCAGGCGTTCTCGGCCGGCCAGTGGTTTTCCTCCACATGGTGATTCAGGGACTCAGGCTCTTTTTTATCTCAGGGCTCTGCCATTTCCCAGCGCCTCATTGTCTTCTAAATCCAGCTGGCAGAAGAGGAAGGGGAATATGGGGGAGGCACAGGCACTTACTGCTGTAGCTCCCCAACACCCCCCACTTCGTACACAGGTCTCACGCCCTGAAGGGAACCCCAGAGATCTCCAGCCTCCTCAGCTTCTTGCCTCACCCCTCCTTCATATCCGCTCTTAGGGAAGGGCAGGCCTGGGCACAGTGATTTCAGGACTTGGCAGCTCCCCTGGCATTCCCTGGCTCACCTCCTGGCCACCCAGATGGTGCCAACCCAGAGGGGTAGCTCCTGGTTTGTCCCCCCGCAGACGGCTGGCCATTGGGGAGGGCAATGGAGAGAGGAGTGGAGGCCCTGCCCATTGGGCCTCCTGCAACCCCTCTGGCTTGGCCTCACCACTACACCTCCGCACTCCCGCCTGGGCCTGTCCGTTGGCTCCCAGCTTCCTTGAGGGTCTGCCTTTAACACACTCCCAGCACTTTCCATAATGTGTCTAACTCCTTCCAAAGCCTGTTCCTTGTGGCAAGTCCAGGTGGGGAGCCACCTCTCCCTCCACCCAGGGCCTTCTCCCCTTCAGTGACTCAGGAATGTAGGTGGCCAAAGCAAAAACCACTGAAAATGTTTTCTTAGCTGCAGGCCTCTGCCCTGGGCTCCTTGGAGCAGATCTACCCTTGTGCACTCCCCAACCCCACCCCTACCCTGGGTGGCCCCCCTTCAGCCTTGGTCTCCCGCCTCTCCGGGTAGTCAAACAGCTTAGTCCAAAGCTCCCTTGTGAAGCTATCCGCAGGGCCTGTGGCTTTTCCTTTTCCCTGGGACCCCACGGAAGGCTACGCATGGGGTTCTCTGCAGGCAACAGGGTGTGGGAGGTAAGGGCCCAGGCAGCCTTCCAGTTCCTCAGGGCCCATATGCTGGACCGGACCAGACCAGCAGGGGCCTGGTCGGTGTGCTTGGATGTAATGTCCACCCTACTCGGAGTTTCCAAGCCAAGAGGAAACCAAGTATTTGTGCATCCGGAACGTATTCACCAAGGGCACGGATAAAAACGCCCACTTGTCAGGCACCGAGAAGGTGCTGGGAATCCGACGGTCAGCAGGACAGCTTGGCTGGAGCACTGCTGGGAGGTGACATGGGGAAAGCCAGGGCCCAGAGGCCAGGAGCCAGGCTGTGAAGGGCTGCCATGTGGAGGAGTCAGGACTTCATCCTGGGGCAGGGGGACACTCCTGGATGGCTTCATGCAGTGACAGGGTCAGGGCTGTGTCCAGAAGAGGAGGGGACAAGCCTGGAGGAGAGAGGCGGTGGGGTGGGGAGGGGTGGGACCTGCTGCTGGAACCCTGGAGAGGAGGCAGAGGCCCGAGGGCCAAGGCTCCCTCCTCCCCATAAGCAGCGGTCGTCCACAATGGAGTCTAATGAAAACTGAGCGTGCCCTTCGCCAAATCTGATCTGGCTCCTGGCAGCTCTGCCGAACCAGAGGCTGCTCTTACAGACCTGTTTCTTTTTGCGTGGTCCCATCCTGTCTTCTCTCCGCCCCTCTGGCTTCCGAACAGGCTACTGCTCCCCTTTTCCCCAGGCTCCTTCCTCTTAGCATCCTCAGACCTCTGCTTTCTCCCTCCTCCGCCGTCTGTCCCGCCCACATTAGGCTCCCCCCCCCCCTTAGATTTTTCAAGCACCAAGCCCTCTGCTGGACGCCTTTCTGAACAAAAGAAGGGAGAGGAAGGCTGAAGGCTGGGGACCCAGTGAGATGTCTGAGGGCCACTGGAGGCCCTGCCCACCCCCGTCTCCGGCAGTACTGGGGGCAGATGGGCCAGTCACCTCCCTGCCGGGGCTCCGACTCCTGAGGCACAGCCTTGTGTGAAGTGAGCAGGCGGACGAGCTGGTCCCCGGGCTCTGGGTTCGAGACCTCTCTACCAGGTTGCGGCCACGCCTCTCCTTCATGACCCCTGGAGGAGTTTACTCATCAGGGAGCAGAACCAAGCCCTTGGGAAAATCAACAAGCACACCCGCGGCTCACCCGAAACCTCTCTCCTTCCTAGGTGTGACCCTCCAGCTGAGGCCAGGGGGCACTGACGCAGCACCCACACTCTGAAGCGAGTTCCCGTTTCCTTCCACGGGAGCAAGGAGCCTCCTACACCCACCCGACCGGTGTCACCCAGGGGAGCCGGCCTTAATCCGGGCCTCTCTTGGGCTCAGAAGAATGTGGCCCACAATGGGGAGTGTAGGATTACCACTCGCCAGGGCTTGCAGGGGCCCAGGGCCACGGGACAGTACGGGACACGCGGGCGGCCAGGTCACCTGACCCCTCCCCGAGGTGCGGCTCTCCCAACACGGAAAATCCCTGTCACTGTAATCTAACCCCAGAGTTACTCGGGAGGACAGGGCCAGGGGTCACAGGGCCACCTTAGAATTCTGCCTTTCCCCACTCGGCTGCCCCCAGGCCAGCTCCTGGGAGGAAGCGTCCCCTGCCCTTGGCTGTGGCCCCTCGCTCAGCGAGGCTGGACCAGAAGTCCCCGTGCGCTGATTTTCCTGATTTTCTCAGTGGAGAAACAGTGGGGTCGTAGGCCCTCAGGCAGACTGCTCCTGCCCTCCAGAGGCCAGTTCCCTCCCAGTCCCACTGGTCTAGACAGTCTCAGGCCGGGGTTTCGGTTTCCAACCAAAGAGCACAGAGGTGGTCACAGCGTGGCAGAGAGGAGGGAGCCCAGACCTTGGCAGCTCTGGTTGTAGCCGTCCCGTCAGCCGGGATCCTGCACTCACTTCTTGTGTTTTTACCTGGTTCCCCTCACGAACATCGTAAAAACTAGTATTCATTCTTTTTTTTCCCTTTTTTTCGTTACTTCTCATCTGAGGATATTTTTTCCATTGATTTTTTTAGAGAGAGTGGAAGGGAAGGAGGGAGGGAGAGAGGGAGAGAGAGAGAGAAACATCGATGTGAGAGAGATACATTGATTGATTGCCTCCCGCAGGCGCCCCAACTAGGGCAGGGGATCTAACCTGTAACCCAGGCACCTGCCCTTGACCGTGAATCAAACCTGCAACTTTTTGTGCGTGGGCTGACCACCCAACCACTGAACCACACCGGCCAGGGCTAGTATTCATTCACTTAATAAATATCTCTTGACAGCAGGCTCAAAGCACTAGTAGGAGCTGGAGGCAAGGAGGCAGGAACCTCGCCTTCGGAAGGCGGCAAGGAGGGGTGTGTGTCCGGGCTCTGTGACTCAGCTAAGCCAGCAGCCTCTCTGACTCCTGGTTTGCTTGCCTGAAGCACTGGAATGACACGCACAGGCTGCTGGTGAGAGGCCGAAGATACAGGCGGCCAACGGCTGGACCCTCTGTTCAGGTGGAGCTCTGACGCTTCACGTTCGGAAACCAGCCCTGTGAGTCAGGTGTGTGGGAGGTCAGATCTCAGTCTCCAACAGCTGGCCCAGGAGGCCCAGGTAACCCCGGTGGCGACTGACCCCAGGTGGCCAGGACCTGACAAGTCTGACAGCTTCCCTGATCCTCAGTCTTGCTCCCGTTAGGGCCAAGCAGGGCGAGCCAACCATGCCCCTCTAACCAATCACACAGCCACCCCAATTCTGGTTCACTCCCTACAGCAGCCTCACGTTGGGCCCCCCGAGACTTCCCTGTGTTCTCGAAAGCTCTCCCCCGCCTGCCCGGCGCGGGTGATGGGAGCTGACCCCGTAGGGCAAGCGTGCCCAGGGGCCTCTGCTGGTCCTCACGTGGGCGGGCTCAGATCATTCCCACACTGGCGTCTAAGGTGTCGGAGAAGGTGGAGGCGCTGGGTAAGAGCCCAGAGCTCTAGAAAGGTAGGAAGGCTTGAGGTGGGAGGTCTGAGGCGAGGACCAGAGGAGGCATGAAGAGGGGGGAGCAGCGCAGCCATCCTGGCAGGTGGCAGCAGGGCTCTGCCCATCGCCATCACTGGCAAGCCCTGCTCTGTTCTCCACAGCCCACCCACGTCCCTGGAAGGCTGGGTCACTCGGCCCTTCTCCCATGAAAAAAGAGCGATGCCCTCCACTCCAGGCCTCCAAGTCCTCTCTGGAACCCCAGCCTTCCATTCAAAGCCAACTCAGGGGCGCCCCAAGGCTTCCCTGTGTTAGGTGCTCTCCCAGCGTCGGCCCCCTCGTGGCGCCCGCCCCCACCCGCCCACGAGAGGTGTGGCAAATCAGAAGCGAGGTGCCAGGGCATCCTGGCATTCCTCTCCTTCTGCCTTGCCCTGCCTGCTAAATATACACCTAGGAGGAGCCGGGGAAGAAACACCACAGACTTCCTTAACTCTTTCACCTCCAGCTGCGATAGAGGACAGGCTGGGAGGGAGGAGGCCTGGCAACCCCTGCTCCTCACACCAGGCCAGGAGGATGGGGCCCTGGGGTTCCTGTGGGGGGATGACCAGTGGGGAGGAGACCAACTGTGCCCTCCCCACCCCCACACCTGCCCAGAAGCGGAGGGAAAGGAGGGCAGGTGGGGCTCTGTTGTTCGAATCTCATGGCAGTTGCGAGTCTAAGTCAGGCCCTAACCCTCTTTCTTCAGAAAGAACTAGAGGGGGGCCCAGCTCTCCTTTCTCAGGAAGGTGAGGGCCTGGAGGCAGGTGGCGCACCTTTCCCCAGGGGGTTCCCCTTTCCAGGTTTCTTAAATAGAGGTATGAAGGCTGGAGCAGGCCTCAGACTAGAGGAGGTGGGAGTCTCAGGGTGCCTGGGATTAGGCCCCCACCTTCTCTTCTCCCAAATGGCCAGGACTAGGCCTGCCACCCTGATCCTCTCCCCCATTCCCCAGGCTGCAGGTTGCAGGTTGGCAAGGTCAGGGGAGAGCTGGGGGGGGGGTAAAGGGGAGGGGGAGCAGAGGAGACAAAGGTGGGGCAGGCAAAAGACTGTCCCTCTTGTGACCAGAGGGACAAACTCAATGGCAGCAGCTCCAGGGACATCTCCAGGGCAATGGCAGGCGTGGAGGGCCCCTGGTCCTGGGTCTCTGTTCTGCTCGTGACTCACTGTGGGGTGTGGCAGCCTCCCTCCTTCGCCTTCCTGGTCCCTTTACCTCCATCCCTGTCGTGTAGGGCCGCTGCCAAGGCTCTAGCTCCCTCAGAGGGCAGGATGCCCAGGTGGCTGCTGTGAACAGGACCCGCTGGCCAGGGGGTGGATCAGGTGGACCTGGACTGGAGCGGGGCGAGTGGGACCCCAGAGGCGCTGACCGAGGCTCCCGGGGCTCTGAGCCCAGAAAGGCCAAGCTCCTCTGCGGGGAAAGCAGGCCAGCGGGACCTGAGGCCAGTGGGAGGGGCAGCTGGACCTGCCGGGGAGGGTGGAGGGAGGAAGGCCATGAAAGGGCCCTTCACACAGTGCCACACACGGGAAACCTCTCCAGCCACCAGAATGAGCTGAGAAAACTACAGCCACAGCCTGGCAGATGGACGCAGCTTCGTGGCTTCGGGGTGGAGGAGGTGACAAAGGGAACAGCTGAGCGCTCCCACCCAGCTGCTCCAGGGGGCTGTGGGCCCCGGGCAGACCGTGTCTTTGCAGAAACTTGGATCTTCCCTTAAAGCCGGCCAGCGGCTCCCAGTCCCTTCTGTCCATCCTGCAGCGCCCCCTGCTGTCGGAGCCGCTCAAGCTTCCCCATGACAAAGGAGGCGGGCGTGGGGGGGCCAAGATTCCCAAGACACCCCCATGCCAAAGACTGTCCTGTTATCACTTCCAGCACGTCTGTAACCTGGCTGACCAAAGGGCTCAATGTTTCATTCAGAAGGTGTGGTCCCTCCATTTGGGCGACTCCAGCCGATTGTCCAGACGCCTGTCTCCCTGAGCCCATCGTGTGCCCTCCCATCACCCTTGGGAGGAGGTGGACAGCTATAGGGTTTTTTTACCCAACCAGCCTGCATCTTTTTTTTTGACAAAAAGAAAAAGGGGAAAAACTGAAGCCCCTCAGGGGAAAAACACCGGTGGGAAGAGGTAGTGGCCCGGTCAAGGGAGAGAGGACGAGCCCTGGAAATCGTCCCAGAGTTTCGACATCTTCCAAGAAGAAAGGAGAGATCACATTTAAAGACAAGACTGGCTCTAAATCTCTCTACGCCAACCACAAAGAAGAGAAAGGTAGAGGAACATGTCACTTAGAGCTAAGAGAAGAGTTACCTCCATCAAAAACTCGTACCCAGGCACTAGCACTTCTCTCTAAAATAACCCCCGTGCCTCAGAATGTGAATTTAAAGAGGCAATTCAGTTAAAATGAAGCAGCTAGAGTGGGCGCTAGTCCAATCCGACTGGTGTGCTTATAAAAAGAGGAAACTTGGACACATGGAGACACCAGGGATACGCCCCCAGGGAGGAAAGGCCACAGAGGACACAGGAAGAAGACAGCACCTGCAAGCCATGGAGACAGGCCTCGAAAGAAACCAAACCTGCTGACATCTTGATCTTCAACTTCCAGCCTCCAGAAGTATAAGAAAATAAATTTCCGTTGCTTAAGCCCCCAGTCTGTGGTATTTTGTTATGGCAGCCCTGGAAAACCAGTACACACAGATATAGAGACCAGAAAACAGTTTGCCAAACAACTTCCAAACCAGAAAAAATCATATCTAGACTTGGGAAGACATGAGTGAAAGATGCTTGAAAAATAACTGCCCTTAAATATTAACAAAGACTTGGTGATAGAACATCCGCTAGCAGATTGGACAGAGTGAGAAAGAAGCAGAATTTCCCGAAGGGTTTCTGTTAGCCAAGTATTTCAGCAGATGGGCTGGAGGAGAGAGGGGGTCTCCTTTCTCAAGCCTCCTTCTCTAGAAACCATCGGGAGTTTAACAATAAAAATGCACGAGAGAAACAGGAGCAGTTTTAATAATGCTTTTAATTTACATTTCAGTGACATACTTATCAAAGTGACAATCTCTTCATTTCATCAGAGGTTACCAGAATGTTAAAAACGAACCGCTTCCTAATGCAACTTATTAGGAAAATATGTTATTGGTTCCCAAATCTGCTAAGTCCAAGACTACGGTCAACAAAATGGTTACAACACTCAGGAAACAGGTGAGGTGCCGTTCATATTAACGCCCGGCTCCTCGTGGCTCAAAGCCCCCACCTGTGGGAAGCTCCACCTGCCTCCACCGCCTCCCCACGTTTCCAGAAGCTTCCCCAGTGCCTCCCTGATTACGAGCGTCTCTCCTTCAGGGCCCTGTGGATTTTACTCAGGGTGGGAGGCAGGCCCCTCCCCAGCTGTGTTCTGTTTGGTTCTCCATCCGAAGGGCACCTTTCCTCCCAGGGCCTCCTTCTGCAGGGCAGGCTTGGACCCTGGGGCTAGGCTGGGGGCTGGACGTCATCTCACCTTCCAAGGGCCCCTCTCCCTCAGGGGTGCCTGCACCTGCACCTCCTCCTCAGTCCTTCAAAAGGAATGAAGCCCTAGTGCATCAACTCCACCCACGGGCACACCCGTGTGCCCGCAGGGGACCCCCATGTCCCCAATCCACTCGGGGCCAGCCGAGACCACGGAGTGGCAGGAATGGCGAGACTTCCAGGTCCCTGATCCTTCCTCTGAACTCCTGGGGCCAGCTGTCTCAGAATTCAGAATTTTTCAGAATAGAGAAGGTCATGTGCTGCCTATTTGGTGTTAGGTCTCGATTCTAGCAAGTGCGGGGCTGCCGCCTGGAACCACGCAGTCAGCTGTTCATCGTCTCCCATGGGTTCAGGATGGATTTTGCCACTAAACGTGTTAATGGCAAAGTCAGGAAGAATGTTCTGGTTTTCAGAGCGTTTTGATGTTTAGAATTGTGGGTAAAGGATTGGGGACCTGCCTTTTCCTCCTTCTGGGAGTGGCTGAGAGTCCCTTCCTGAACGCCCTGCTCTGGGTAGGAGAGAGGAAAAGGGAAGGACAAGCATTTATTGGGCACTGACTGTATGCCCAGCACACATCTGGCTCTTTCACCTGTGTGACCCCATTAAGGGGATGGGTGCTGGTGGGGGCCCGGCCTGCACCTCCCGCGGCTCAGGGGAAAGGTCAGCTCAGCCTGACCGGGAAGCAGAAAGCAGGCGCCTAATGTGTTTACCCAGCGCCCGGAGCAGGTGGGAGGTCCATCTGCTAGCCTCTCCCAGCTGCCGCTCCAGGAGAGGGGCTGGAGAGGCTGGGGGGCTGCACTGAGCCGCGCGGGGCCGTCTCAGATCAGGGAGCCATCTCCCCCCTCCCCGTGCCCGAGGCGAGGCCTTTCTCTAGGTGAAGTGGGCTCTGGGCGGGGAGAGGCCTCCCTTCCTGCGCTCCCCTCCCCCGCCCTGGGCTGAGAGGGCATTTCCTTCTCACACAGTCCTGGCAACAATGACGCCAGAAGCCCCGGGAAGCCTGCAGTCCCTGAGCCTGTCCTGGCTCCAGGGCAGGGAGTTAAGTGGAATCAAAGCAGAATGACCGCAGCCCAAGGGGTCGTGTCTCCTTGGAGCTGGGGCATCTGCTTTAAGCCCACCCCCTGCCCCACGCTGTCCCCTCCCGGGGCTCCGCCTCACACACTTGGTTCCCCAGCCCAGGAATCCTGGAGACACCTTTCCTTTCACTGACGCCAGGGGAGGGAATGAGAGGTGGGCCCCAGGAAACAGGGTGGGCTGGAGACAAGTCATATCCATCCATCCATCCATCCATCCATCCATCCATCCATCCTGCATTCATCTATCTTTTCATTCACTCATTCACTTGTTCATTCATTCATTCAACCAACATTAATTTTGCCTTTCTCATGTGCCAGGTGAACTGTCCCTCACAAAGGAATGCCCATGGCAGCTGCCATTATTAGCCTGTGCCTGGCAGAGTCCTGTCCTTGTCCCAGGAAACAGGAATTTCTGGGAAAGCAACGCCAGAGTTGGATAAATTGTCCTCCCTCTACTTGGAGGGGGCACACCTGAAGGAGGGAGCCTCTCCCTCTGCCCTCAGATTGCAAAGGGTATGGACAAAGTTTTGTGGGCACAACCACAAAGGCCCAGCACCTCTGGCCCTGAGCCACCTCAAGCTCGATGACTGGGCCCCACCTCTACAACTCTGTCCCTTCGGGGAATCCTGGAGGCTTCAGCACGGGCTCCACCACCGTGCCCCCTGGCTGTGACCCCAGGATGCAGGGCAGGTGGGCATCGTGGATGACCTCTCGGATGGTGGCCCGGAAAGTCTTGCTGACAAAGCAGTAGAGGCCAAAGTTGACGACTGTGTGGAGCATGGCTACCATGTTGGCCACGTCCAAGGCCAGGTGGACCCTCCAGTCCCGGTGGACGGGGGCCACGTAGAGGTGGTAGAGCATGACAAAGATGCGGGGGGCCCAGAGGAAGGTGAAGAGCGTGGTGAGCCCCAGGAGGATGGCCGTGCTCTTGCCCAGCCGGGTGTGCAGCCCGCTCGGGCCCCTCCTCCGCAGGCGGCAGACGATGGCCGAGTTAGTGACCAGGAAGACGCCGCAGGGGATGAAGTAGACCGTGAGGCAGTGAGCCCACTTGAGGGCCTCGTCCAGGGCGCTGGGCGGGTCCGGGTCCCTCCACACATCCAGCCACCAGTAGAAGGGGATGCCAGTGAGCAGGGCAGCACCCAGGACGATGGCAATGTCGCGGCGGGTCCGGCCTGGGGAGGACGCCGCGCGATGGTGCAGGGGGTGGCACAGGGCGCTGTACCGGTCAGCCGTGAGCAGGACGGCGATCCAGACTGACGCGTGGATGGCGGCGAACTCGAGGATGTGAGCCGTGTGCACCACCGCCCGGGGCACCGGCACTGCCCTCTGCAGGAGGAAGCCCACGAACACGATGACCACCTGGGTGACGATGTCCGAGGCCGTGAGCGCCAGAAGGTAGCAGTAAGACGGCTTCCTGGTCCTGGCGGCAAGGCGGGCCAGGGCCACCGTGGTCAGGAGGTTGACTGACAGTGACCGAGGCCACGGGGGGAGAGATCGGAGGCGTTAGGCCTTGCTGTCCGAGGCGATATCCTCATGTCCCCCACCTGCCTGTTCTGGCTTCTCTTTCTCTTTCCAGATTCTTCTTAAAGCTCATCTTGTCAGACAGCTAACCAGATCAGCCCTGCCCTGTCCACCCGCACTCGGTCCCGCCCGCACTGACCACACAGGCTTCCCTGGAGACAGGCAGGGGAGGGGAATTCCCCAAGGCGAGGCCACCTGTCCTTTCCTGCATCTCCCCCCCCCCCCCCCCCCAGGTCTGCTCTGAGGCAGTGGATGAGGCAGGGAGCTTTCGCCCGAGTCCTGCGTGAACTCAGTCCTGGGAGCGTGACCACTGCTGGGGGTACAAGGGAGCTGTCTGCTTTGGTGAAACCTTGGGTTTAGCTTGAGTCCCCCAAGTTCTGGCCCCTCACATTTACTCCCCACTATGCTTTGTTCTCCAGTGACCCAGATCACCTCCATAAAGGCAAGGGGAGCCTGGGGGGGGGAGGGGGGTCTATGATCCTGGGTCCCAGGGGTCAACATAGAGGATTGGCTTCCATCAAAGGAGGACCCCTATTTCCCCAAGACCCCAGCCCCCAGCTGTCCACTCACCAGGCAGCCCCAGGCCCAGCAGGACGCTGTAGTAGATCATAGGGATGACACCGGCCACACACGGGGACCTCTCTGTGGTCTCTGGCCAATGGCCTTCAAGCTCCTGGCTCGGCCCACTGCCATTGGGTGTGGGCAGCATGGTCGCTCGTGGCTGGCCAGCTAGGAAGGGCGGAAGGGCTGGGCTTAGAGCATTTGGTCTCCTTCCAGCCTGGCCTGGTAGCAGCCCCACCCTGACCCTGGCCCTGACCCTGAGGTCATGATTCACCCCTGCTTTGTGCAGACCCTCTGATCAGGCCCAGCCAATGACAATCTCTGTTGCCAAGCCCACCCCCCACCCCTCAGAGGCCTGGCTTCCCCAGTGATGGGAAGAACCTCTCCGTGGCATTTCTTGGTGCTATGGAGATGATTTCTCCACCACATCACTTCTGGTGGGTCTTCAGATTCCCCCCTGAGCCTTGCTCCCACCAGTCTGAGCGGGAGGGTCTGCAGAGGGCCTGGAGCAGCTGTGATTTGCGTAAG
This sequence comes from Miniopterus schreibersii, assembly GCF_964146895.1. NCBI lineage: Eukaryota > Metazoa > Chordata > Mammalia > Chiroptera > Miniopteridae > Miniopterus > Miniopterus schreibersii. The sequence continues at coordinate 4,219,982 of NC_138116.1, forward strand.
TACCCTGGGTGATCCTGACCCACCGTGACCCACAGCAGCTGCCTGGCTCTACTCAACAGTGGCCCCTCTCCAAGGAGAGATGGTTCTACTAGGGTCTCCTCTCTTCTAGGCTGAAGAGCATCCCTCTTCCTAGGTGAGCACTACTGGAGCTAGAATGGCCCTGGTTGACCAATGGGGAAACTGAGTCCAGAGGGGTAAGTTGACCTCCCTGCAGCCCTCAGCCCACACTTTAGGCCTTTAGGTTTAATCTTCTAGTTTTGATTTCCTGCTGAAGCGCCCCCCACCATCCCCCTGCCCCCTGCTGAACCTAGTTCCCCCATCTCATGGCCCAGTCATTATCAGCTTCAAGCTCCCCAGCCCGGGCCTCTGGGTTCCGTACCTGTCCTTCCATCTGATTTACCTCCTACCCAGTTCCAGATACTTTACCTGTCTCTTGTCCCTCTAGCCTCATGCTCCTGGGTCCTGAATTCAGGGTCACCTTGTGGCTTTTCCTGGGTGTCCCTGTGGGTCCCCCTCAGCATCGCCAGCTCTCCAAGCAGTTGTTTGCCCTGCAGTTTTTCCAGCTGCACTGAGCCTGTCGTGGCAGAGAGGTAGGGTGGTGGGAGGAGGGAGGAGGAAGGAAAGGGTGGGGCTGGGCCTCAGGGGAAGAAGCCTATATAGTGAGAGCAGCCGGAGCACACCCGGGCCCCTGAGGGTGCACGGGCAGGGCAGGGTGCATGGGCCGGGAGGGAGACCTTGGGGAGAGGGCAGGGTCGGGGCTCTGGTGCTCCAGGACACTCTGGGAACTGACCGGGGCTCAGCCAGGGACATCACACCCTGGGGGGGCGACTTTGGGGAAAGGCAGAAGGATTTGGGGAACTGACTCTACCAGCATCAAAGAGAGGAGGGCAGGTCTGCAGAGAGGTGGGGGGATAGGGGGGTGGAAACTAGTGCTGCGGGGGGGGGGGGGGGAGAGACGAGGTCGCCATGGGCAGGGCCCAGATCTGGAGAGAAACCTCATGGGGCAGGCTTGAAGGGGTCAGTCCTGCAGCTGCTGCGTGTGGTGGGACCAGGAGGAGGTACCCAGGGCCTGCTGGCCTGGAAGGGTGTCTGGAAGCCCTGTGCAGTGGGAGCTGTGACCATCAGAAGTCTGAGCAGCTGTTGTTTTCCTGGCCCTGGTGAAATGGACCATCTCTCAAGAAATATCAGTCACTGGCAAACAAACACCAGCCGGTGTGTGTGCCCTGGAGCGGCTGGAATCTGCGCCTGGCCAGCCCCGCACCTCGGGGAAGAGTGACCAGTGCAGCCCACAGTAGGCATCCCACAGTGCCTAGACTGACTTGGAGGAGAGCTGAGGCCCAATCTGAAATCGCTTCCCACGCTCACTAGCCTTCTGGCAACATAGCTGCCTGGCTTCCAGGTTCCCTACGTTGGATCCCACATCTGGGGCTGGAGCAACCCCCCCCCCCCCCCCCCCCCCCCACCTCCACAGCCACTCCTGCAGCAATCACAGGAATCTTACTTCCCCCTGGTGGCCATATCCTGACCCTGCAGGCCTCTGAGAATGCACTGGCTTTGGCTGGGTCCCCTGGTTGGCACAGTGGGACCAAAGTAGAAACTACCCACTCAGGCCCCCAGGGAGAGTGTCCAGGACCCCAGCCCCAGAATGCAGTAAATTCCCAGCAAGCATGGATGATTCCCCAGGCCACCACCTCCCCGCACCATGAGGCTCTGGGTGAGCAGGCGCTGCTTACAGTCCAGTTTGAAAGGCCAGCCATGTGTGAAGCGCTCTGCCAACACTTCCTGAGCACCTACTCTGTCCCTACACTTGTCACCCTCATGGCAGCCCCACACACTAACTTTGGTTATCTCCACTTCACACAAGAGGAAACCAAGGCTCAGAGAACCTTGCAGCTAGGCTCAGGCCACTCAGATGGGGAAGGGCATTCCAGTTGGGGGAACAGCGTGATGGGGGGTGCTGAGGCAGGAAAATGAACGTGCCACCTTAATGGGACAGCCTGGGTTCCGGGGAAGCTTTAATAGTGTGTGAGCGACTTCAGGGAAAGAGTCCTTCTTGAATGTTATTAGTAGGCCTTGCTGAGTCCATGGGGCCTGGGACCTAAGCTCAGTGTCCAAGGAAACCCTAGCCCAGGAAGGGAGATGTCACAGATGCTAGGGAGGTTGTGGTCTGGGAGGGGCCAGGTCTGGAGCCGCCCTCCCAGGTGGGTATGACCGCAGCCCAGCACCTGGTCCCCCACCCTACAGGTCAGAAACTCCACACTGCCTGGAGCCTGCAAGAATCTTCCGTTGCTTTAACAGCCCCAGAGCGTCCTTGCCCCTCAGGGTCGTTATGGTAACCTGTAAAGCTTCCCAGAAAGGACAGCCTGGGGTTGTGGGAAGAGATGTCGAGCAGAAAAGTGGCATTTGTGTCCTGGCTCTGCCTGTTCCCGGCCGTGAGACCAAGTCACGTAGGTTATAAACACTCTGACCTGGGCAGGACGGAACCGTCTTCTGTGGCACTTGTTCTAGGCTATGAGCTCAGCAGGCCTGCACTCGAGGATTCATGGAGCTTCCAGATCCTCAGGGCAAAATAAAGCAGAGCATTTCAAGTCCTCTGTCTCCAGAACCGTACAGGGCAAATGGCTTCCTTCCTCCCCCTGCTCCAAGACGTTCGAACACACACACACACACACACACACACGCACACACACACATGCACATGCACACGCACACACAGGCGTGCACACACGCACACGCACGCACGCACACACGCACGTGCGCACACCACACACTCTAGCAACCCTCAAACTAAAAAAAGAACAGAGAACACCTATTCCTAGAAAGCCAGTCTCAAAATCATTGGAGGAGCTTTGGGGATAACGGAAGGTAGAAATAGTAGGAGATGGGGCCTCCCAGGGACGGGAATCAGAAGGGACCCTCCCGGTCTCCGTGGTAACCTGGGGCCTCTCCAATCCTTGCACATTTGAGATGCCATCCATCTAACTCTAGATGTACCTGGCTGTACCCCACAACCATCCAGGATGCTTTGAAAATACTGGTGCAGGTGGGCTACACTCCTAGAAAGAATATACCTCTAGAAAGACTGCCGGAGTCAGGAAGCATGCTTGCCAAAATACCGTTTTCTGAGTAGTGGGTTCTCCTATCATCGTCTTTTTCTAATCAATACCATGTCCATTGAAAAGTACTATGCATGGAAATCAAATGCCCTCAGAGGCCCCGACCCATCACACTGAGGCTCTGTCTTGCTGGGCTGGGCTGGGCTGGGGAGGGGGTGCAGCCCACGGGAAGGGCAGGCGGGCAGCCAGTGGGCGAGGGATGGTGGATCTGGACAAGGGGAACCAGGCGTGAAGGTCGGGGCAGCCGGAAGGGGTTTCCACTGCGCTGGGCAGCTCCATCTCTTGCCAGCCCGGACGAGGCAGGTGCCAGGCCTAATTCCTGCTCCGTGGCACCAGAGAGGGGGTGGAGCTGTCGGGCTTTCTGTGCCAGCCAGGGGCAGAAATCAATGCATCGAGCTGGTCCCTGGGATCCAGAGAGCAAGGGAGGGCAGGCTCCGACCCACCTCCAGAGCCTGGCCTCGGAAGAAACTCTGCGATGGATCTCTGGGGAACCCCCCACCCACTTCATCAAGACTGAGCCAAGCCCTACTAACTCCCTAAAAAGGTGAGGTCTCAACCCCACCCATCTACCTACCCACCCACTTCCCCAGGTTCCAGAGCCCCCCCTTCTCTGTTCCTTTATTTTTACAAGAGCACTCCTCTGCACTAACCCATGGGAGATGGTGTCCTAGCTCCCTGCCTCAGTTTCCCCTATGGTCAGGGTGGGGTGCCAGGTCTGCTGGGTGTCTCCTTGTAACTCTCGGAAGGGAAATATTATAGTTGAAAGTTGAACAGAAGCTTGTAAGAGAAGTCTTACAAGGTGAACCTTGAAACCTGAAGCTACTTGGGAAGTGAATTAAAGGAAGGGGTGACAGGGAGACGGGTGTGCACCTCAGCATCCCCAGTCCCCGTGTCCAGTGGTGCATGGGGTATGGAGCATCTGCCTTACACCCAGCACTGCCATCTGGGCTCATCTTTTTTTTGGCGGGGCTGGAGGGCGATAGTCACAGCCCATCACCCTTCCTAGAGTGTGCCAGGAACATTCTTCCACAAAAACCATGAAAATGACCCCAGTTACCTATGGGCCCCTACTTGAGACCCTTGCCCTCCTCGCTGGAGAGCTGAAGGGAGAGGGGGAGGGTGGAAGCCTGAGCTGTCTTGTCCCCTCCCCTCCCAGGCCCTTCTCTGCAGCCTGCTCACCAGGGTACTGCAGCCAGGATGCTGCCAAGTGCTCAGTGCCAGGGCAGTGGCTGTGCCTGGAACTTGGGGGAGGGGGCTGGGGACCCTCTGGGCCAGTGCTGTCAGTGCCTGGAGCCCCTTGCATGCCCTTTGGAGAGCCTAAAACTTCCCAGGAGAGGAAGGACTAGCTCTGCTGGGTGGTAGGAGATGGGGGGGAGGGCGCCGGATCTGTCCCGCTCAGAGGCCCAGAGCAGCACAATAGCCCCTGGGGCTGCCACTCTCGGGCTTAAGAGGTTGCCTGGGCAACAGCTGGGGCCAGTTTCCACCAATCCATGGCTGAGGCTGGGTGGGGGGAGGGAGGCTGGCCAGGAAGGGGGGTGCCATCCCCTTGTACTCGGTCCTATATAAAGAGGAGGGATGTAAGAGCAGTGGTCTGGGCTTCGCTGTCCCTCCTGTGGACTCGGGGGAGGGGCACAAAGATGCTGAGGCTGGGCTGCACCAAGCCTGGGTCCTGGGGCAGCTTCTGGGCCATCCTGACCTTGGTGGGCCTGGCTGCTCGGGCAGGTGAGTGGGCAGTGGGTGGGGTGGGGTTGGGGGACAGGGTGGGGGGGCAGGATTCTTCTCCTTAGCTGCTCCGAGGCAGGAGGAGCACGGAATCCATTCAGTCTTGGGGGAGGGCAGCCTGCCTCAGAGGGGAGGGGCCGGCTGAGGGCCAGGGTCCTCATGACAAGAAGACCCTCCCACTGCCCATTGTCGCAGGCCGCTGGCCCCAGTCAGAGGCCCATGGGATACCATCAGCATTCAGGTCCTTCAAAGTGGCAGCTTGGGGAGGCGGGGCTGGCCAATTACCCCCTCCTCTCTCACCCTCCCTTTCTCCCTCCACCTCCCCCTTCCTTACACACAGACGCTCTGCTCTCCTGTGAGCCTCCTCTACAATAGCTCATACGGGCTGCGGGTTTGTGGGGGGAGTGGTGGGGTGGGGGGTGCCCATCTACTGCAGTCAGCCGCCCTCCTTGCCTCTCTGAGGCTCCTCACATCCCTCCCGGCCTGGGGAAGCTGCTGGCAGCATTTTCTGTTACTGAGTTTTCTCTAACTGAGTGCATGTCCCCGCCTGACCCTCTGGCATCCCTGGAAACAGGACAGAAGGGCCCAGCATGGAGCTACCACAAGCGTCCCATGCCAACACCTGCTCAGCCTCTGTACTTTCTCTGGTCCCCGGCAGGTCAGCCACTGAGCGTGGACTCTGTCTCACAGAGGGGGGTCCAGGAGGGCAGCTGGGCCTGGAAACAGCTCCCCCCAAGCCCGCAGCCTCCACTTAGGCTCCGCGCTGCCCCTCCCGTAGCCCACAGCCCCCTAGCCCTCTGGCTCCCAGCTCTCCCAGCCCGGCCTTTTCAGCAGGGCTGGCTCTGAGCCTGGATGCTCAGCTGCAGTTGGCTCCTTCTCTCCTCCCCAGCAAGCCCACCCCTGGCTCCTGGACCTAAAGCAGCCCCACTCCCGCTGCTCTCACCTCCCTTGTTTATCATATTCTAAAACTAGAGCGCTTGTCTGTGTACTTCTTGTGAACTTTTGTGAGCATAAGGACCTGGCTTGTTTGGATCACCGCCATATTCCAAGCTCCTAGGAGAGTGTCTGGCACATAGTAGGCGCTCAATAAATATTTGTTAGTGAATGTATCGCTTCTGATAACCCCTCCGAAGGGTTAGCGGGACAGTGAGGGGTTCTACCTTTGCCTAGGGGTCTGGCATCATGGAAACCAGTTCTGGGCATCTTATCCCACACTGGTTCCTGACCTCTCTCTTGATCTGCTAGGAATCCATCTCCCTTCCAAGAGCATCCTCTCAGGGTCTGCTCAGGTCAGGTTTACAACTTCCCCCATCAGGATGTGCTACGTGTACACACTGGAATCCATGCACTTCCTGGGCACAAACAGGTGTGTGCACAGCCTCCTCAGGCCCATATCCAGGCACACACATCTCCAGGTGGTCCCTCTGCACCCCTAGATCATGGCCTCTGGCCCAGGTGTCCTCTTAGACTGTTCTGTGTTCCCTCCTGCTGCAGCCCAGAGAGCCGATGTCGGTGGCGAGGCAGCGGGCACCTCCATCAACCACTCCCAGATGCTGCTCCAGCGCCTGCAGGAGCTGCTGCGGCAGGGCAATGCCAGCGACGTGGTTCTGCGGGTGCAGGCTGCGGGCACCGATGAGGTCCGAGTCTTCCACGCCCACCGCCTGCTGCTGGGACTGCACAGTGAGCTGTTCCGGGAGCTGCTGAGTAACCAGAGCGAGGTGGTGCTGCAGGAGCCCAGGGATTGTGCCGCTGTCTTTGACAAATTCATCAGGTGGGGAGGGGAAGGGTTGCGGGGGGACTTCATCCCTTCCCAAGCTCCAGGCTCCTCCACTCACAGACTCACGGAAGCCCTGGCCCCTTAGAGGTCATCATGTCCACCTCCTGGATGTCACTAGGGTGAGGATACCACTACCTCCTCCATCCCTGCCCCTGCCTATGGCTCAGCGGTTTGATGTCAGTTACCAAATGCCCTCAGAGCTGTTTCCAAATCTGGCCAGGGGAGCTTTTTTTTAAAAAAAAAAAATCCTGGGCTCCACCCTGGATTGCTCGCTTCAGGTCTGGGGTTCAGCAGTCATTTTTTAATTTTTAAAGCCTCCATATGGCTTGTTGTCTAGCCAGGTTTGAAACCACAGGGCGAGGGAGCTGAAAAAGTTAGCCAGCTCTCTCCCCCTCCTGCCTCCTGCCAGTGCACAGCACAAGGGGTGCCATTCACACTGTAGTCTGAGAAAGTAACCCTGCATTAATGGCTTAGACAAGACGGTTGCCAGGATTCCAGCCATCACGCCCAAGTTCTAGGCAACAGGACGAGGGACAACACAGGACAAAAAGGGTCTTCCCGCACCCCAGGTGGTTCTACTTAACCAGCCTTCCCCTCAATCCCATACTGCACCTCTGCTGACGTCTCACTGGCTGGAATTTAGTCATATGGCCATACTCACTAAGAGGAAGCCTGGGAAACACATTTTATTCCCAGTGGCAAACATGCGGAGCTGCAATGCTGGTTGAGGGGCTGGTATCTGGATGTCACTGCCACATCCCCATTGAGTGTGTGCCAGTGGGGACTGGCAGGAAGGGCAAGCAGAGGGTCGGCAGCAGATGGAGACAGAGAAAGCGAGCAAGAGTGATAACAGATGAGAGGCGAAAGACACGGTGAGAAAACCAAGACTGCAAGGAAAAAGGGGGGAGGGGAGAATGGGAATTAGCCTGTGTGACCACCTACTTTGTAGCAAGTATCACTCACTCTCCAATTGTCACCAGAACCCTGAGGGGCGGGTGTGATTCCCCGTCCTAGGAGTTTAACATAAGGTTGAGTGAGGAGTCAAGCTCAATGGCTTGTCCATTCATAGAAAGTAGGCGATAGGACTTGACTGTGAACCCACAACCGTAGGAGCCACGTCTGTCTTGTTCTAGCATAGAGCTCGACATTTGAGCATCTAATAGATGCTCAATAAATACGTGCTATTTCTATTTCTCCACGAGAAATGGGAAGAGGAGGCTGGGAAGCAGAAAAGGCGTGAGAGGAAAAGACAGGAAGCCTCGGGACCTCCCGCTCTGTTCGTGCCCCTGATCACAAAGCTCCCCACCTACGGCCAGGTCCCCCCTGGACTCAGAAAGCGCAGCAGGCCGGGCGGGTGGGCGGAGGTGGTCCGCTCCGCCCCCGCCCCACATCGGCACCTCTTTCGCAGGTACCTCTACTGCGGCGAGCTGACGGTGCTGCTGGCCCAGGCCATCCCGCTGCACAGGCTGGCCACCAGGTACGGCGTGGCCTCGCTGCAGCGGGGCGTGGCCGACTACATGCGCGCGCACCTGGCGGGGGGCGCGGGCCCGGCGGTGGGCTGGTACCTCTACGCGGAGAGCACGGGCGACGAGGCGCTGCGCCAGAGCTGCCTGCAGTTCCTGGCCTGGAACCTGTCGGCGGTGGCGGGGAGCGCCGAGTGGGGCGCCGTGAGCCCCGAGCTGCTGGCGCAGCTCCTGCCGCGCTCGGACCTGGTGCTGCAGGACGAGCTGGAGCTGTTCCACGCCCTGGAGGCGTGGCTGGGCCGCGCGCGGCCGCCGGCCGCGGTGGCCGAGCGGGTGCTGCGCGCGATCCGCTACCCCATGATCCCGCCGGCGCAGCTGTTCCAGCTGCAGGCGCGCTCGGCCGCCCTGGCGCGCCACGGCCAGGCGGTGGCCGACCTGCTGCTGCAGGCCTACCAGTTCCACGCCGCCTCGCCGCTGCACTACGCGAAATTCTTCGACGTCAACGGCAGCGCCTTCCTGCCCCGCAACTACCTCGCGCCCGCCTGGGGCGCCCCGTGGGTCATCAACAACCCAGCCCGCGACGACCGCAGCACCAGCTTCCAGACCCAGCTGGGCCCCAGCGGACACGACTCGGGCCGCCGCGTCACGTGGAACGTGCTCTTCTCGCCGCGCTGGCTGCCGGTGAGCCTGCGGCCCGTGTACGCGGACGCGCCGGGCGCCGCCCTGCCCCCCGCGCGCCCCGAGGACGGCCGGCCGCGGCTCGTGGTCACGCCCGCCAGCAGCGGCGGCGACGCGGCCGGCGTGAGCTTCCAGAAGACGGTGCTGGTGGGGGCGCGGCTGCACGGCCGCCTGCTGGTCCGCCACGCCTACAGCTTCCACCAGAGCAGCGAGGAGGCGGGCGACTTCCTGGCGCACGCAGACCTGCAGCGGCGCAACTCCGAGTTCCTGGTGGAGAACGCGCTGCACCTCCACCTCATCGTCAAGCCCGTCTACCACACCCTCATCCGGACCCCCGGTGGCCAGGGGGCGCGACGCTTCCCGATTGGGGAATAAAGGCCTGGCATGGGTGGCCCGAAGGGACTGGGAGGGGCGCTGCAAGGGGGGGGTGCCTACACTGGACCCCGGAGTCACCGGGTGCTGGTGACGTCGGATAGAGCCCCGGTGAGTGGTAGACCAGATGCCTGGTTTCAGAAGCTGATTTCAAAGCTCACTGGAAGGTGTTTTTGGCTGAATAAACCGATGCTCGGAGACGCAAGGATGATTACACCACCCAGCCCCCAGGAAAAGTCAGCCCAAGGGGGGGGTGTCCCACAGATCTAGGGGTTCCCTGTGTTTCATTAGCTTTTCCCCAGGCTCCCCACCCCTACGTGGAACTGGGCAGATAAGAGCATCTGAATGATCAGGCTAGGGGGAAGCCTGGGCTACTGCAGTCCCAGGAGTCTTCTTACCTTGAAGCTGAGGGGCTTAGCTGGGCAATTTCTGAGCCTGGATTTCCCTGGGGTAACCATTTCAGGTTGTGAGGCTTTATGTGGTCTTGGCCACCCCAAATCTGGGAGGGAGCCTGGACAGATGTGACAGGACATGACACCTGGGAGGGGCCTCGGGGTCTACAGAAACACCCCTTTCCCCCAAGTGTTTGTAGGTTGGCACTGTGCTACCAGCCAGAGTGACATAGGGTGTTGGGGGGGAGGGGCGAGGGAGTTCAGTCACGGCCACCCGGTTCCAGACAAGGCCTAGTTTCCAACACCACTGTCAAGAACCAAATGGGATTTTACTGTTAAAAAGGAAGTCACCGCCAAGTAAGGAAACCATATTCCTTCCCTCCCCCACCCCACCCATAGTATGAGAAATATCTGCTGGCCACTTCCCCACCATTCAAGATGCCCTTGCCCCAGGCATGGGCCCAAAAGCCCTGTCCCACTAACAACTCCCTCCCCCCACTTCCAAGGCCGAGTCTGGTCTGTGCAGAGTTTTGGCAACAGGGTTCTGTCCAAGGCTGGGAGGCCAAGGAGCCCTGTCATCCTGGCTGTGCCCCCTGGGCTCACCTCCCTTCCCCGATGGCACTGCACACGTGGAAGGGTTGGGCAGACACCCTCATAATTCCTGGGTGTCAGGAGCCCCGGCCTTCTGAGATCCTGAGCTCCTGCTTCCAGGCCACCCCCATCTGCCCAGCTTCCATCTCCCATTTCCCACTACACCCCATTCAGTTTTGGGGGCAGGAGGGCCGGTTCCAGGCAGGGCCCCTCAGTTATGCCGGAAGCGTCCGTCTTTGCCATGGGTGCTTGCGCCGTGGGGCAGGCGGGGCCCACGGGTAGCCCGTCGGGAGACACCAGCTGGATTGGAGGGAACAGCGAGCGGGGAGGAAACCCCAGGGCCTGAAACAGGAGAAGGGCCAGAAGCAGGGGTTAGGAATGCCTCCCCCTCCCCTCTCTGATCACCCAGTGGTCTTGAACTCCCTAGGGGCACAACCCCAGGATGCCAGTCCCACAGTATTCTGCAAGAACCCTGTTTCCAGCCAGGGGCAGCCATAGAGGCAGATGGCTCAACCTACCTCCTCCCTTGGCAGGCCAAGGGCTCCCCTTCCCCACCCCTTCTTGCTGGTACTGACCTGTGTTCTGGCTTGGAGGGAGTTTAACCTTGGCCAAAGGCAGCGTCACCTTTCCCAGATGCCGGATACCAGGGGGTGGGTGCCCACACACTGGCATCCTGTGGTCTGAGGTGCTCTCCAGGGGACGGGGTCCCAGGAGGTGTGTCTTGGGGCGGGCAAGCTGTGTCAGTTGGAGAACAGTGAGGTGAGGCGTGAGCTGCCCCCGGATGTGCTACAGGGATCTGCCCCCAGCTACTGTGCCAGCCTGGGGGACAGAGGCGTGGAGGATGGTGCGGGGCTGGTGCAGATGCCTCAGAACCTCTGGAGGAACCCAGCCCTCAGGCCCCCACCCACAAAGAAGGGCCCCACCCCTGGCCTCACCCTTTGCCCTGTGACCTCGAAAGATCGGGACCTCCGCTTCCTCCTCTTTGCCTCCAGCGACTCCTCCCGTTTCTTGCCCAGGCTTTTCTTCTGGCCACGCAGCCAGGGCCCAGGGCCATCGCCACGATGCCCGACCACCTGGGAAGGGGCATCGCCCGTGCTGCTGGACAGGTTGTCCTCGCTGGCAGCGTGCTGCAGCGTGGGGCTGGGCGGCCGCTTGCAGGCTAGTGGGCCCGGTGGCCGCGAGTCGTCAGCCTCGCTAAGCGAGTGCAGGGACAGGCTGCTGCGCTCCATCGCAGGTGCCAGCAGGTGGCGCCCCTCGGTTCCCAGGGCCCTCGAGCGTCTCCGGGCAGCCTTCACAGAGATGTACTTGGTGGCAGTCAGGATCTCTTTCCGCTCTGCAGGGGGACACAGGGAGCGCCCAACCTGGGGTCAAGGCCTCATATTCCTTTCCCTCCTGCACCTCCAACACCCCTCTTGGGCCAAGGCAGAAATGGGTAGGAGCCAGAATGTTTGGGGTTCAATCCCAGTACCCCCACTTGCTTGCCATTTAGGAAACCTGGGGCACATTTCGGAGCCTCACTTTCATCTGTAAACTGGAGGTGGTAACACGAACCCCACAGGTGACTGAGCTTTAACTGAGACAATGGGCTCAGTGTATGGCAAGGGGTTCGGATTTGATCTGCATTTGCTATTGCAGTTATTACTGAGTGGGAAGGGGGGCATGACCCCAAGTGCCATATGTTCCCCATTCTGATTTCTGGCTGTGCCCCAGCTCTGTGTGTCCCTGATGGTTAACCCGCTCTGGGCACTTGTGCCTCCTTCATACAATGGGCAGCACCTGGTGCATGGGTGCGTTCGGCAGTGCAGAGGGAGGAAAGGACTTGAGGCTGGATGATCTGAGCAGTGAGTGGTGCCAGGCTCGGGCTGGGGACACACCTTTGTGGGACAAGGGGATCTCTGACAGATTCTCGCTGCTGTCCGGGGAAGAGTTGATTCGGCTGCTCAGGCTCACCAGGATGTCCTGAGTGGGGGCCTGCGGGACAAAGTGGTCTTGAAGAGAAAGGCATTGAACACAGTGGAGACCCCACGCCCATCAGCAGAGACAGCAGGGCATCGGGGGTGGGGGTGGGCATTCTGGAGAGGCTTCATCCTGACAGCTGGGTGTGCACCCTGGTGCTCCACGCTCAGCAGAGGAGCCTCTGGGGCCAGTAGGTGCTCAGAGCTCACCTCCTGGGTCACCAGGCTGCCGATCTGGATGGGGGGTGGAGTGGGCACAGAAGAGCTTTTCACCTGCCACGCCCGTGGACTGGCCTTGAACATGGGGTTGGCTTCACTGAGGCTGGCAGAAGAAGATGGGCATCTGGTAATCAAGCTGGTCCCACAGAGGTCCCACCCCCATGCCAGGGAGAGCTATTTCTGTGAAGGGGGGAGAGAACCCAGGAGTCCTGGCTCCAGACCTGTGCCACCTCCCCCCTTTTGCTCCTGTTCCATCTTCCCCAGGAAGCCTCAATCTGGGTTGGCATCTCATGGTGGCCCAGGCAGGCAGGGCTGGTGGGAAGTGGTCCCTGGTCTCACCTCTCCGTGCTGAGGGGAGGGAGGATGCTGTTCTGCACGCGCTGGGCTTCAGAGCTCAGCGTTTTCACGCTCTCCAGCTCAGCCTCGGGGGTCAGCGTGGTTCCCACTGGGGTGATTCTGGGGAAGGAGCTGTCCTGGGGAGGGGGGCAGGGGTGGACAGTCAGAAGGCTTGGTCCTGGGCCAGGTAACAGCGCAGGGTGGGAAAGACACATAGGAAGACCAGGGCTGCAAGGTGGGCTGGGAGCCCCAGAGGGCAGTGTTCTGGGTCCTGAGGGCTAAGCTGTGGCTGTCAGGCATCCCCCGTGGCAGCGAACTGACTCTGGCTTGGCAAGGCTTGGGGCAGGATAGAGGAAAGGGAGTCAGCTCCTGGGTGTCGGCCAGCCGGGTCCCATGGCCATCCCAGCTCCCTGCAGGCATTGCCTTGGGCATCAGCCCCCCCCCCCAACATGCTCTGGTGCCCACCTGCAGGGCTCTGGAGGCCACCCTGTCCATGATGGTGGCCTGCTCCAGGCTGCCCTCCTCCAGCTCCCGCAGGTACACCTCGTAGAGTTCCTCCAGGTGTTGGGGGACGGCCAGGTTGTAGTCTGCTGGAGGAGGGGCAGGGCTCAGGCGTGCCCTCGGACCCTCTGCGGGTCGATGGGACCCGTGCGTGGCTCAGAGGCGCCGGACCTACCGTCGATGATCTGCCGCTGGCCCTGGATGATCTCGTCACACAGGGTGCGGTGCTGCTCCAGGCGGCGCACGGCCTCGCGGCGGTGGCGGAGCGCCCCGTCCCGGAGCAGCGCATGCGACTGCATCTCCGTGTTCTCCACCTCGAGCTCGTGCACGCGGCACAGCAGGCTCAGCACCTCGCGCTGCTGCTCGGAGCCGATGCGCCCCGGCAGCGTCTCCTCCAGGCCGCGGCCCCGCGCGCTGAGCTCCCGGCAGCGCTGCTCCAGCGCCAGCTGCGGGTGGGTGGGGGATCAGCCCAGGCAGCGGGCAGGGGGCCGCTCCTGTCCCCTCCCCTCCTGCCTCTGGACTCCTGGGCTCGCGGCTGAAGCTCCATCCCGAGGCCCCACCCTCGAAGCTGTATCTCAGGCCTCGCAACCAGGGGCTGCTCCCGCATGGGCCCTCTGTGCCCACCTTCTGACTGCTCGGACCACAAACTACTACTCAACCCCAGCCCCTCATGGTGCCCCCAGACCCCGGGCACCTTCTGCTTGCGCAGCTTCTTCTGCTCGCCCACCAGGGCGGCGATGCTCTCCCGGGCTGAGGCCACCTCCGGTGGCTCCACGATGTCCGGCTGGTCATCACCGGTGTCAGAGTCCTTCTCACTGTCGTCCTTGGAGTAAGATTCCTTCCGCTGCTCCTCCCTCCACTTGAGTGCCCTGCGTGACTTCTCGTGCTCCCAGCTGCCGCAGCCCCATCCCCAAGAGGAGACGTGGGATTCAGGCCGCAGGGAACAGGACACGATGAGCTGCCGCCGCTCCCAGCTCCTCTGTCCCAGGCCCAGGGGCCGCTTACCCGGCGATGGTGAGCAGGTGGCGGGAGGTGTCGATCTGGACCTCCATGGCGTGGTTCTCCAGCTCCAGCAGGCGTCTCCGAACGTCCATCTGCTCCTGGAAAGCGCTGATGAGCTGCTCCCGCAGCTGTCCCATGTCGGCCTGCTCGGCCTGCCCGCTCTGCTGTTGGACCTCGGCTGCCCATCAGATGGGGTGTGGGGGAGCTCAGTAAAGAGGGAAGCTTCAGGCTCCCTTTCTTCTCAAACCACTTTTTGTCCAACCACCTCCTCTAGGAAGACCTCCTGGATTACTACCTCCTCCCACACTACACTTCCACGTTGAGTCTTGAGGCTGTGGCCCAAAGGTGATCCCCAGCCCCTCTGTATGGACCGGGCTTCCGCCAGCCCTTACAGCACCTGTGTCAGCTATAAAAAGGTGCCCCTTAGACACTTTACTGCCATCGGTTTGGAAAACAATCCCTGCAAATTCACAAGTCTACAAGGGAATGCAGAATGTACCCCTTCTGGTGATGCTGGGCATGGCCTTAGAGCCCTACCCTGCAGCCCGGGGGGTGATGTCCTACACAGCTAAATGCTCACGTGTCTCTCACTCATGTGATCCCACCTAATCTTCAGAGATCACGATTCCATTTTACAGTTGAAGGCTCAGAGTGGCTGAGTGACTAGCCCAAGGCTACTCAGCTAGAGTCTGATTTTGAACCCAGCACTGCCTGACCCCAGAGCAATTTGAGACAGCCTGGAAGGGCTGCGGGAGACGGGCTTCCATTAACACAAACCCATGCACACACCTTGGATGTAGCGAATGTCACCCCGCTCCAGCCGTCCCCGGGCCTGGCCTCGCCCCCCCTGCTCATCAATCTTGCACTTGAGCCGCTGGATCTCGCCCCGCAGGTCGGCGATGATGCTGGTGTACTGGGCGATGTGGTAGGAGACACTGAGAAGGTTCTGCTTCACCTGCGGGAGCACGGGACAGGGCAGAGCAGGTACAGTCACCCAGGTGCCCGGCCTGCCTGCGGGGTCTTCCTTTCTTTCTTCCCCCACCCCCAGTCTTTCTGATGACAGTAATGGCCTTCTTGCTTCCAATCCTACAACCTGTCACACTACATGCCTCTGACAGAGCCACGCTCCTAAAATGCGGTTTCCCCTGCTGAACCTTCAGTGGTTCCCTACTGCTCAGGGAACGTCCTAATCCCTTCACCTGGTGTTGATGGCCCACCACTGTCTGTCTGGATTTCCTTTTTTAAATATGTTTTTATTGATTTCAGAGAGAGGAAGGGAGAGGGAGAGAGAGAGATAGAAACATCAATGATGAGAGAGTCATGGATCGGCTGCCTCCTGCACGCCCCCGACTGGGGAGCGAGCCCACAACCCGGGCATGTGCCCTGACCGGGGATTGAACTGCGGTCTCCTGGATCCTAGATCGATGCTCAGCTGCAGGATTTCCTTTTGACTCACTGCTCTGTTGTGAACATTCTGTGATAGTCGAGGAACCATCTGGCTCCCCCTGCCTCCACCAAACACCATCTCCTTCCTGCTTTCGGAACGTCTACTCTTGCGGCTCCCCCCTTCTGGAATGTTCTCCCATCCTTCAGAGTCTCGCTTACAGTCTCCAAAGAGCTCCATGGAACCCCCGCAGCCCGCCGACTGTTGGCATCTTTACCTGCTGTTAATAATATTCTGAACTATCCCGTTTCAAGGACGCGGCTCCTCCCCAGACTGTACTGAGGCGAGAATGTGCCTCTCTGACCCCTATCCGCCTGCCCACCCCCACAGGCTGAAACAGGCTCCCTAAGCCACAGCGGGACAGCCTCAGGCCATCCCTGCCCAGCGGGGAAGTCACGTAAGGTCCCTGAGCCTCACTGTCCTGCGCCGGGGGCCGTGGCGGTGCCGCCCCTGCGCACCTGGGGAGCACGTGAGGCTGTTAAAGGGCCCAGCGCAGGGCTATCGCCAGGGCCTTTGGAGCGTAACCGGCTCATGAGCATCCAAAGATGAAAAGGGGGAGGGGGAGGGGGCTGGCTGGGGGAGCCAGACCTTGAACATGAAGGAGGGGACCCTCAGCAGCTGTGGGCTTCCTGGCAGGCAAGCAGGTGTTGAAGGTGCAAGGAGAGGACACGGGGACGGGGTGGCATCCGATGGGGAAATGAGGCCCGTGCAATGGTAGCTGGTTCCAGAGAGGGCGGGAGGAGGGGCAGGGTCTGGAATCCATCTGGCCCAGGAAGGTGTGCTCTGGGGGGACAGACCAGGGGCCCTCACCCTGGTCTTGATGTTCTTGGCTCGGCCGGCGTAGGTCAGGGTGTTCCGGGACTCCTCGAAGGCGCTGCTCGCTGGGCTGATGTGGGCGATCATCACGGTGCGGCTGTTCCCCCCCAGGGAATCCTGGACGGGAGGAGGGTTAGGGGGGAGGGCGGGCCTGTGGTCAGCCAGGAACTGCCTCCCTGGCCCTGTGCTTGCCAGGCGTCCAGGCTCCCTTGCAGTGTACAGTCCCCTCTCCCTCTCCCTCTCCCTCTCTCTCAGGTCCTGGAGCTGGGCAGCACATGGATCCCTGGATGGAGATTTCCTCCTCTCCCACCCCCCTACTGCCACTTCCACTTTCTTCTCCAAGGTTCTCATTTGGAAACTTCAAGTACCCGGGCCAGGGGCTCTGGGCTCTCCTTTTCCCTCCCGGCACAGAGGAAGAAGTCACGGCTGCCTGGGAGCCAGAGGGGGCCTTCCCTCCTCCCTCCATCACTCTGGCCTCCCAGGCCCCCCTTTCCGACTGCTGGTGGCACTGTTGTTTTGGGTGGAGTGAGGAATGGAGACCTCTGTGCGAAGACTGGATTTGGCCTGTGGCACCCCCTCCTTTGCTGGGGGAGGAGGGGCAGTTAACTTTTCCTCCCTCCTGCCCACTCTTTGGTGAGAGTCCCAGATAAAATACAATGCAATACTTGGGGACATACTTATACTTAAAAAAAAATCACTCGTTTATCTGAAATTCAAATCTACCTGGCACCCTGTATTGTATTTGCTCAATCTGGCAGCCTTCCCCTGGTGCCCAGTGCCTGGCGGGCTCCAGCCGGTACCTTCAGGAGCCGGGTGAGCTTGCTGTCACGGTAGTTGATGTACTTGTTGGAGCTCTTGTCACTCAGCGCGTTGATGCAGTTGCCCAGGGCCAGCAGGGAGCGGTTGATGTGGGCCCCCTCTTTCATGCGCTGCCCCCGGTTCTGGGTCTGGGGGCAAGCAGGGAGCAGGACTGCGTGCTTACGGGGCAGGGGACGGGCCTCACCACCAATGTCCTGGGGATCCTGGGTTATAAACCTCCCCCTCAGCCCCGGGGTGTGTGTGTTGGAGGGTGGATTTCTCTCCTTTCCTTCGGTCTTCAAGATGGCGCAAAGGTACACTTCCCTCCCCCCACACTGGCGGCTCCACTGCGCCCCTCTGGGAAGCTCTCGGGTCTTATGGAAGGGAGGGGTGTTTCTCAAACCCCACCCTGTTCAAACCCAGCCCCACTTGTTCAAGCACAAAACCCTGTTAGTTCTCCCTGGCCACTGTCCTGTCTGTTGCACTGGCTTCGGTGTTAACAGTGATGTCACCCAGCCTCATCATTCAGGTGGCCATGAAACCTCTGTTTGCCCACAAGAGGGGGTCCTGAGCCTGCACCTACAGATGGTGCTGCCAGCCCAGAGCTGCAGAGCCAGGCAAGCAGGGCTCAGTGGTGGGGGACAAGTGCTGTGAGAATTGGGGACAGAACTTTGCTCCTTGAGGTGGTTGGCAGGGCCCTCTCCTGGGCTCTGCCCAGAGTCCTCCAGTGAGGGAGCTGGGAGGCTGGCATCCTTGCCCTCTGCTTCCCCCCCACAAAACCACCGTTCTTATCTGGGAGGCCACGTCCCGGCACCACACACACACCCTCCCCCGCCCCAGGGGAGCCGGCCCCACCTGGGACGCGCGCTCCGAGCCGGCCAGGTCGACCATGAACAGGCGGCCCTGCCGCACCTCCTGCAGGATGTTCTTGACGCGGCTGCGCTGGCGCACAGACACCTGGAGCACCGCGTGCGAGCGGGAGGACGTCCGGTTGGCGGCCGTGGGCTCCTGGGTCCTCTGCCGGTTCCCCTTCATCAGCAGCTGCATGATCTGGGCGGGTGGGAGGGAGGCCACTCTTGGGGACCAGTGGGGATGCTCCCACAGGCTGGGAAAAAGCCCAGGAGAGGTGGGCCGGCCTCTGTGTGTGGAGGGGCCCTGGGGAAAGCAGGGGCTGTGTGTACACGAGGAGGCTGGTTGTCTGTCAGTCCTCTGCCCCCTCCTGCCCCCTCAGGGGTCAGTCTCCGTCCCCACTGACTGGCCGGCTGTGTTGGACTCGCCTCTTTGGCATTGATGGTGGACACCTCGGTGATGCCAGCCACCTGGATCACCCCTTTGGAGTCTTCCCTCAGCTCCAGGTACCCAAGGGCGGGGTTCAGCAGATCCCGGATCATCTCATTGTAGATCTGATGGGATAGGTGGGTGAGGTGTTAACAGGAGACTAAGGGCAGGAGATCCAGGAGAGGGCCAGGTTCCCCATGCCTCCTGATCGAGAAAGGGACAGGAGTTCAGACCCCTTCCTTTCTGCGGGGTGGGGGCGGGGAGGCATCGGCATCCACAGGGAAACACGGAGCTGCCAGGGCCAAGGACAGAAGACATCAAAAGCAAGTGGGACTCCCTTTGCAGGCAGGCTGGGCACTGGGCAGAGGACAGGACCTGACCGATGGCCAGCCTTGCTGTCGCTAGGCTTCTCTCCGACCCCCACACCAAGTGCGCCTCGCTGGCGGTGTCGACACCACACTGGTGGGAGCAGCTGCTGGCAGTAATGCCTCACAGCTCCTTCTGAGCTGTCACCCAGGAGATTATCAGCTCCTGAAGGGAGCGGAGCGGCCAGGAGCCAGATGGAGTCCAGCCCACTGGCTCTCTCGCCTCATCTGGCCTCTGCGGGCTCCCACCCCCATTGCCTGGTGGTGGCACTCCCACAGGTGGGCATCGGGCTGTGGGCAGGCAGCGAAGTCGGCAGGTTCAAGCCTGTCTGTGTATGTACAATTCTCACCGGCCGGAGGTAGCCTGGCAGGGTGGATGGGTCGGCTTTAAAAAATGGACCGGCGAGGATGGAGGGCGGCTTGGCTGAGCTCCGGCAGGGCTGTTTTGGAGTGTGGGACGAGAGGGCTCCTGGGTTTAAATCTTTGCTCCCTCACTTTACTGTGTGACCTTGCCCTAGCTGCCTAACTTCTCTGAGCCTCAGATTTGTGTAAAGTGGGGTCAGCAGTGTGTGTGGGAGACCAGCCGTGAGGAGCAGCCTGGGAAACTGCCCGGTGAAGGCCCCAGGGAGGTGGCCCGCCCAGTCCTATGGGCCCCTTGTCTAAGCCGGCGTGGGGCGAGGGCTCACCTCCAGGTAGGACATGGACACCTCATATTCCATGTCGTTGCTGGTCTCCTCAATGGCGCGGAAGAGGTCATTGAGAGTCCGAGCATAGATGCCTGGCTCGTGGTCTGTGCCCAGCATGGTGTAGGTTTTCCCGCAGCCTGGGCACAGCAAGGTGGTGGGTGAGCAGGGTGGGTCAGGAGTGCGACCTCGCTGGGCAGGGTTTCCTGGGTGTGTCCTTAAGGCTGGGACCCCCAGATGGCACAGAGGTGGGGATTGGGAGGATGGTGTCTTGGCTGGGGTGGGGCTTCTGGGGCCTGAGGGCCCTGGTGCGGGGGCTGGATCAGCTACATCCTTGAGTCCTGCCCCAGCTGAGGCCAGACTGGCTGGCTGACAGAGGGCGGGGGGCTTGCTCCTCAAGGGGGCCATAAGCTACAGTCCCCCTCGCTGTATGGGCTCCTCACCTGTGGGGCCATAGGCAAAGACAGTGGCATTGTAGCCCGAGATGACACCTTTGATGAGGCTCTTGGTGGTGGCCTGATACACCATCTCCTGCCAGGAACAGGAGACCCATGAGGGGCAAGGGACACGGCAGGGCAGAGCACACATTCCCACTGGCACATTCCCATTGCTCCCAACAGGCGCAGAGAAGTGGGGGTGGGAGTGGAGAATGGGTGTCTCTACTTTCACCCCACGGGGGGACGCCAGCCTGGAAGAGAGCTCAGGACACCTGAGCTGCCTCCCCCCACAGCTGGCTGCTGGCCCCCAGCCTGGAGGACGCATTACATCTGCTCCTGGGAACATCCCACAGATGGGCAAGATGGGGTCCCTGGGAGGGTGTCAGCTTCCCCGAGACTCTTCCCCACACCAGATGGGCTTCAAGCGCCTTCCTCCAGCTCCCACAGGGGCCACCTGTGAGGTGTGCCGTGTGGGTACCCATGTAGGGTGGCATCTGGATGCAAACCCAGGCTGTGCACACGTCACGCAGCCCAGCACACACCTACACGCGTGGGGCCACAGCGGGGAGGAAGCCAGGGAGCGGGTGGTGGAGGGAAGGCTGAGAGCTGGTGGCAGGTCCTCTGAGGGCTCCCTCACATGCAGGGCAAAGGGTGTCCCCAGGCCCAGCCATCTCTCACTTGTGTGGCAGTAAAATCAAAGGCCACGTCGAACAGGTAGGACTTCTCTCGGGATCGGTGTGCCCGCAGGATGTCATCAGGGTCCTCCATTGGGTCCATAAGAACCACCATCTGCAAAGGTCCCCATGGCAGGCAGGCAGTCACCCAGGAGCCCCAGGCCCACACTGTCAACACTCACCTCCCTCCTCGCTCAAGATGTGGCCAAGGGATGGAAGGGGTCAGAAGCCAGGGGACCACATCAGGTACTGCAGGAGGTCCCAGAGCTGGGCAGCCCCAGGCCCGAGCGCTGGGCCCAGCTCCACGCCCATCGGCTCCTGTGTGTCCCGTCTGGGCACTTGGCCCTGGATGCCCAAAGGAGCTGAGAGTGCCATGGTGCCCTAGGCCACCAAGATTCAAGTGTCCTACCTCTATGCAACACCACGCCCCACGCGCCTCCCCAAAGGAGGAGCAGCAGTAACACGGGCTGGGATTTATTAAGTGTGGGTTTTGGGTCAGGACCTACTCTGAGTACATCATGTACGCGGACTCCGTTAGTCCTGCACAGCCAGGCGGTGAGGCCCGTGCTACTCTCACTTTATGGAGGAGATGGGCCCAAAGCAAGAGACTTGACCAGGCTCACACACCAGCCATGGGGGAGCAGGACTCGAAACTGGGATCTGATCCAAAGCCTGCAGTCCCTCACCATCTCACTGCAGCTGTGAGGCACCTAGGACCCTGCCCTGCCTGCCCTGCCTCACCCCCGCACCCCTGCCTCACCCCTGCACCCCTGCCTCATCCCTCCACCCCTGCCTTACCCCTGGCTCAGCCCCACACTCCCTCTCACCCACTGGCAGGCCCAGGGGTGGGGCAAAGAGCCACTGGTGGCTCAGTGACAAGGGCGAGGAAGCAGGAGGCCCAGGCCTGGGAGGGCTGCAGTCTTGGGGCTGCCACCAGACTCTCCTTAGCATTCTCTGTAAGCCCTGATATCACCCCTCCTTACCCCCCAGCCTCCTGCAGTGGTACACGCCTGGGCTCACTGCACCTAAGCTGGCCTAAGGCCCCTGGGCCCCAGCACGGCCTCCTGGGATTCTCCATGGAGTGGGGAGGAGAGAGGGGTGAGGCAGCTCCCCAGAGGCCCGGCCCCGGGAGCCTCACCCCGAAGTCTCAGCCAGTCAGTGGGATTCCAGGAAAGCCAGCTAGAGGGGACGGCTCCTGACAGGCTGGGCTGGGGCTTTGTGCGGGAAAGACTGAGACCACTGACTTGGGCCCCCTCACAGCTCACCAAGGGCTGGGTGGGCACAGCAAGCTGAGCGCAGTTCAGGCCCTCTGGGCCTGCACTGCCACCTGGGGTGCCCACCTGCCCCCAGCCACCTCCTCCGGGCTCCAGCCGCTGCCCTGTGAGTCTCTCCCAGGATCCGGTTCCTGCCTCGGGCCCTAAAGCCAGCAGCATGAGCCCTGATCAAGTTTCAGACCCAACTGAAGATAAGCCCAGCAACAAGCTCCAGGCACGGGTCCCAGCGGGACAAAGCGGGAACCTGACCAGCTGTACCAGTCACCTCGCTAGTGCCAGTGTGGACGCAGGCAGGGCCTGAGGGGCACCCTCGGTGTGGGGGGGACCTTCGGTGCAGGGGAGGGACGGCGGCATTCACTGATGTCCATAACCCACTGATCACCTCCAACTGACCTCCTGGCACTGCCAAGTTCATGGCCCCGGGCATTTGGTTCCTTTGATACCCAGGCTCCTGAATCGGTGCATTGTCAGTGCTGCAGCCGTGATCCCTCTTAAAGAGGGCTTTGTCTGGGTCTCCATCTGTCGGAGTCCCAGCCCGCATCCCACCCTCCAGAGCATCACCCCTTCCCTGTCTACTCTGGCATACAATGGAATCCTTGTGCCCTTGGCCAGGTGAGCTGGAGCCAAGCCGCAGAGGGCTGGGCAGGGGTGCTCTGGGCTGCCCCAGAGAGGACGGGCAGTCAGGGCCAGGTGAGTGCTGCACCTCCCAAGGCAGGCTCGCCCGCTGCAGAGGGAACGCAGGCGGCCACAACCCCAGGTGGGCCCTCGGCCAGCCCATCCCTCAGCCTTAAGATGGGGCACATTGTCTTTCCCGACTTTCATGCCTGAGCACGCTCTGGGAGGTGTCAACGGGGACATTGTTCACATGGGAGCCTCCTGGGGCTGGTGAGAGGGTAGGGGCAGGGCCAGGAGCAGGGGAGGTGGACAGCTTCACTGGGGTGGGGCGAGGGGCTCTAGCCCACAGTCCCAGGCCTCCTAACTTGGCAGAGGCCCCAGCGTGACCTCTACCCGCCCCTGCTGCCTTCACTCCCAGACCTGCTCTTAATTCGCTGCAGATTTTGATTTTTCTACAAATCCAGACTTTGACCCCAGAAACTCAAGATCCACTATGGAGGTAGGGGGCCTCAGGCCAGCAGGAGAGTGGCTAATCTGTAAACTGTGTCCTCACTAGGGACCAGGCTGGTCCCAGCATCTCCTAGGTGAGAGATATCGTGAAGAAAGCGTGTCAGGAGTCCTTCCCGCCACACCCCCTGGGCCACCGCTGCTCTGAGCAGCTCTGTAGTTTGAACTGGCTTCTTTCCAGCCAGTTGGACTCAGGTAGCATAACTTCCCTGAGTTGTGACATTGCCTGTTGTCCAGAGGAGCAACATGACCCTAGTTGAAAACCTCTGACCTAGACTATTCCTCCTCAAGTCTCCAAGACTGGCAACAAAGATGTCTGAGGGAGGAGGTACCACCAAAGGGGTTCAAGCTCAACACTGCTGTGTGACCCTGAGAAAATTGCGTTACCTCTCTGAGCCTCAAGTTCTTCCAGGTTGGAAATCAGGGAGGACCAATAGGTCCTTGAGAGAAGAAATTACACCAACACTCCCAGTCTACTCAGGAAGCCACAGCAGAATCGTAATCTGGGGAGGCCCCAGACTTCATCCCCAGTGCAGGGAGCCAGGCCCACAGCCCCTTTATTCTCAGGGTGAAAACAAGACAAAACCAAACAAAAACCTGATTCCAAGTGGGATCAGCCCTCGAAGACTGTCTGTAGGGTTTTGTTTGTTTTTTCTTTGTAAAGGAAAATTTGTTGCTGGTCATACTTCTAGTTGTAAATGTGTCACTCTGCGAATGCTCAAGAAAGAGACTCTGACCCTGAAAGGGTGTCCCTGGGTCCTGTCAGCAGCCTTCAGGCAAAATAGAAAGGAGCCTGATGAGCTCATAAAGCCACCAAGGCCCTGCTGGCTGTTTAGGACAGAGCCACACTTGGCTGATGTCCTGGCCAGGTCCCCACTTGCCTGCAGGACTCTGAGGCCCCTAAGGCCCAGGGTGAGAAGATGGTCTAGAGCCATATCTCTCATGGGCCTGCAGACGCCTTCCTCAGAGAGCCCCAGGGAGCTGGTGAATGCAGATTCCCAGGCACCATTCAGATTCACTGAATCCGACACTCTGCAGAAGGAGGCCCACAAATCTGCCTTGTTAACCAGCATGCCTGCCTCTCTGCCACCCACATGCGAAGTATAAGAATCCCTGCATCCCAGCAGAATTATTCACATAGCCAAAAAGTCAGAAACAACCCAAATGCCCACCCATCGATAATTGGACAAACAAAATATGGTGTATCCATAGCATGGAGTATTATTCAGCCACAAGAAGGAAAGAGGTTCTGGCACCTGCTACAATGTGGATAAGCCTCGAAAATATGATGCTGAGTGAAAGAAGCCAGACACGGGACAACATATTGTGTGTTTCCATTGATAGGAAATGTCCAGAATAGATGAATCTATAGAAATGGAAAGCAGGTCAGTGGTTGCCTGGGTCTGGGAGGGGCTGGAGATCCGAGGGGTGATGGCCGAGGGGCAGGATGGGGAGGACACTCCCATCCTCTCCTGGTCACTCCCTTCCAGGCTCAGCTCTTTGGGACAACGGGGACAAGGAGCATCCAGATGGTGGGTGTGGAGGGAGCACCCACTCAGGCAGGAAAGTGGGCTAATGATGGGCCGCTCCCCCCAAGCACTCACTGTCCCGACATTCAGCATCTGTCACCTTATACTTTATTTATCTTTCACAATAGCCTCCCAATTGTGTGGCTGCAGCTGCCCTGCGCAGATCTCCTCTAATCCACTCAACAGCTCTCCTGCCTTCTGATGAAGAAGCGGAGGCCCAGCCAGGACGCTGAGGAGGCCCTTGCTCGGCTCCTCAAACAGGACCCCAGGAGCACAGAGGGTGACCGTTAGGCTTTGGGCAGATAAAGGCTAATTATAGGATTATACATATTGTTAGGTGACTTAAATCCTGTAGGTAAACAGTCTGGAAAGCTGGGAGGGGGGTCAGCAGGCTGTGGGCTTGTTGAGGGGAGAAAGGGAGGCTGTTCTGGAGTTTCTGCTCCCACCCTGGAAGCCCTGGGCTCCCCAGACCTCTCAGGCCCCCCCATCCCCGCTTTGTGGTCATCAACAGCATCCCTGAGAGGTCTGGTGTCAGGGCCTAGTCCCACCCTTGATGCTACTAGGAGACAGAGCTCCTACCACGCTCTTCCAGGAACACAGATGGTAGTGGTGACCACGTGGGGACCCCTGGCCTGAGAGCACAGGCAATAGGAAGGCAAAAGGTGGACTGGTTTCACTTACCTCTGGGGCCCCAAACCTTCCCCAATTTCAGCCCTTGAAACAGACTAACATCTGTTAACCCCCTACTGTGTGCCAGGTGCTGGGGTAAGCCTGTGCATACAATGGCCCACAGACCTCTAAAGAAGGCACTGGGATTCCTTCCTGAGTTGAATGGGGGCTCTAGGGCCACCGGCCTGCCAACGTACCTGAGCCCCTTTTACAAATCCAAATCCTGACTCCAGCTTCCCCAGAATCTGGCCACACTGGTCTTTTGTTCCCAAAGGACACTTGTCCTGTGAAAGTGTCCCCTCTGCCCAGCCTTGTTGCTGTAGTCTCCTATGTCCCCAGGAGAACAGTGCCTAACTCTAAGGAAGGCTGTGCTGGGACCCTTCCCAACTCACTCCACTGGCCCGCCGGGCTCCAGACCTCAGGAGGAGGGGACAGAGCTACATCCGGCCAGCTGGCCCATCACTGAGGCTGCCCAAACCTGCACCCAGGCCTCCCTCTGGGACAAGACCACAGACAAGCTGTGGGGGTCACTGGAGAGGGACAGAGGTATAGGGTGGGGACTGGTCAGAGTGGCAGGCAAGGGAGGTCAGGTGTCCAGGTGTCCATTTTGCTCCATGGATTCCTTTGTCTTCACCTCCTGCCTGCTGGGGCCTTACTGGTCAGAAGGATGGGGGACAGCTGGGTTTACGGAGGTCCCCAGCCTGCCATTTGCTGTGGCTAATCTCCAACCGCAGGCGAGGCAGCGCATCTTTGCACCCAGTGGGGACAGAAGGAGCTTGTGACCAGAAGCCTCGCACTGTCCCTGCAGGGCCCAGAGCCCCGAGCCCACGCTGCTCAGACAACCCTCCCGCATCCCTAGGGTGACAAAGGAGCGGCCCTGTCGGGAACGCCCAGCCATGGGCCTTCTCAGGGGTGCGGCTCGGCCCAGTCAGGTCAGACCCCCCTCTCCACTGGCAGGGACAGAAAGGAGCCAGTGTTTGCCGTGTGTAGGCACACAATGGGCTGTCCCCAGACCAGAGTGTTTCCATCAGCATCAGTTAATATCTATCAGCCCCCATTCCGGCCAGAAGCCAGGAGCAGCCAAGAGAGAGCCATCATTGTCCCAGCCCTGAGGACCTGATATGCTTGGGGACAAGTTGGACAAACAGGGAGTGGCCTTGCCAGGAAGGAAGTTTCCCCTCCCGTGTTCTCTGGCTCTTCACACTGCCTCCTCTCAGCAGCCCTGGGGACTCCGTCTCTAACAGAGGGTGATAATACATCCATTAGGCTCCTACTGTGTGCCAGGCACTGGGGAGGCACTGTGCACACATTAGCCCACAGAGACCCTCTGGAGGAGGCATCGTGGTTACTGTCCCCACTTGCAGAAGAGGCAACTGAGGGTCTTGGAAGCAGCCTACCCAAGGCCGCCCAGCTGGCCAAAGGCAGAACCCACCCGACGTGACTGCTACGTGCATTCCTCCCACCCCTGCTGACCTAACCAGTTTAGAAGGGATCTTCCCAGTCACCCCTGCTTTCCCCGAGGTCTTGAGGAAGGCTACTCTTCGAGAGAAGGAACAGGGGAGGGGAAATCAAGAGGCTGGTACCACCAGCTCTGCCATGCCCACAGCTCCACCACTGGGGCTAAAGGAATAGGCTGGAGTGGGCACCTGCCCCTTGGGGAGCCCCGAGGCAGGCAGGCATTGCAGCCTGTGATGTCCACCTCGGGCTTGCTTCCCATGGCCCTTGGGCTTCCCGAGTCTAGCCTGCCATGCTCGAGGCCAACAGATGCCCACTTGTGCCTTTCTTTGCATGGCACAGGGCCACCCCAACTTCCCTGACCCACCAGCATGTCCCGCTGCCATGGCTAGTGCTGGCACTCAGGAGAAGCAAGTGCAGCAGCCACTGGGCAGAGGCAAGTGATCGTTCTTAGGTCCCCATAGGCCATGCCACTGTGACGCTCCTACCTGGGCACAAACCTGCCGCCGGTGCCCTCACCACTGTGCCCATTCCCTCCCAGCACCTGAATCCTCAAGTGCCTATGGAGCACACGTCCTGGCCCCGGGCCGTGATCAACGGGGCGCAGGGCCCGGCCGTGCCCACATCGCAGCCGCAGCCCACAGCTCCAGCCCTTTCTCTGAGTCTCTTGCTTGGGGCCCCTCAGTTTCTTCTCAGTTACCCGAGGGCATCGCGGTCCCTCTCCCCGCCGGGCCTTGCACACGCAGGCCCCTCTGGTTGAAAGCTCTCCCTCACACACAGCCCAATGGCCTCACTCCGCCCCCCGTTCAGCTCCGGCGCCTCCTCCCTGACGCGCGGGGGGCCTGGGCCAAGCCCCCCCTCGCTGCTATAGCACAAGGACGACGCACTTCTGTGCAGGCCCGTAGGCCGTGAACGCTCGTCTGTTGTGATTCAGGCTTTGATTAATGTCTTGTCCGCCCACACTGGCATCTAGGGTAACGAAGGGAGGACAGGGTCCTTTCTGTTCACCATAGTTTCCCGGCCCTTAGCACTGTCACCAGCATGTTGTGGATACTTGATAAGTATTTATTGCTGCCTGTGTAAACAGAGGTGAGACTCGCCCTGCTCACCCATCACAATGACATGAGGATCAAGAGAGCAAACAGGCAACCCAGGACTTTGCAAAATGTGACTACTCACTCCGGGGTAGTCTTTGGCTCCAGACCGTATAAATGTGTGCTATATGCACAGCAGACATATTAAGGTGGGAGAGCCATGTCATGGGCACATGGAAGGTGTGTGACATTTTTAGGGCTGGGCTAGGGATCAGGGCTCACCCAGGCTAAGGAAGCTTTCAGCTCTCCTTGGATCAATCTAGGAAGGCTTCCTGGAAGAAGATATTGCCAACTCAGTGTTAGCCAAGAGTTCATTGGGTAGAGGAGAGACAGTGCAGCGAGCCACAGGGGCCCTTCCTGTCACTACCAGGTGAGCAGGTACCCGCGCCCATGTGGTGTGAACTGACCCAGCCACAGCCCTGCGTACCTGCTCGTCCACTTTATGGGCGATGAGGGTGGCTCCTTCCTCCAGTTCTGCCACGCTGATGGGCCGAACCCTGAGTGCCACCTGGGAGGGAAGGCCAGACCCCAGAGATTAGACAAAGAGGGCTGTTCTGGGCCACAGAGAGAAGGAGAGGACCCCGGGATTCCACTTGGGCAAGCCCCCTGGGTTCTCTGTCCAGCCATCCCAGGCCTCTTTCGTCATAAGGAAAACTCAGTGGTTTAGGGCAGCCACCTGGGTCAAGGGCAGGAGGTCCAAAGAATGTGGGCGATGTCTGAGTCTGTGAATTTCCCCAGGAGCCCGTGGCTCAGGGTGATCCCCGCGGCAGAGAGCTGTCTGCTCCTACGGGCTGCATCAACCACATGCCCAAATTAAGCATCTGCAGCTCCCTTGGGCTTTGGACATGGAGCCCTCGGCACTGGGGCAGCCTGTCTATGCATCGTGAACGGGGAACCAACCAAAGGTGTGGCACTGAGCCTGGCAGGATGGGGCCGGGGGCCGGGGAACGTCCCCTCTCATCCTAGACCTGTGTCCACATTCCTATCCCAGGACAGCGCCTCGGCACCCCCTACTCTCTCTGTTCTCCAGCCACTGAGAGACGGTGGGTCTTCACTCTGCATGAGCCTCCCCAAAAGAATGGGGTCGGCCACGCTTCTGCTGCCCAAGGGGAAGTGCCTGCCGGGTGCGTGGGTGTAACCTCACTCTCAGAGGGACTCCACTACCTGTCAGAGCATCTGCACCGGACTCCTCAGCCAACCTCCACTGCTGGGAGGGAAAGACCCCCCCTCGGTGGGGGCACACCACACATGCCAGTCAAGCCATTTTCAAAGATACACATTCCACACAGCCAGAGAGGACATTCCAGAGCTGGGGCTTGCTTGAGGGCGGGGGCCCAGGCTCCTCTTTGAAGCAGTGAGCTCGCCCTACAGAGGCGGGGTGTCTGGGGGCGGCATTACCCTCCAGTTACATTGCCACCCACCTGCTGGTAACAAAGGCCCATTCCCAGATCTCAGAAGTCAGGGAGGGGGCCGTGGCCTTGGGGTCACTGAGCCTTCCCCCTCATCACTCTGATCCGGGCACCTCTGATGATCAGGAGATTCTTTAGTCTCTACCTGACCCTCTCTCCCCTATTGCCCCTCCTCACACCTCTTCATCTGCTCCAGACCCCAGGGCTCCGGGGGCCATCTCAGCAGCTTCCAGTCTCTGAAATATTTAGAGTCCGGACTTGGACAGCATCTTTGTTGCAACCCAATAACCAGCCACTCCCAACCCCATGCCGGCTCCTCTGGCACCTGGAGGCCCTTTAAACTCCTGACTCCACTGGGTGGGGCACCCCTTGGTTCACCAGGCAACTGGCATCTCCCTCCTCAGGGCAGGTGGATCAAGCCTGCCCTGGTGTTTCTGGGTGGGAGAGAAGTCTTCCCCCAGAGACCCATCTGCACAAGCTTTGGGCACGGGGCCCCCTGGTAGGAAGGTGTGGAGGGGGCCTCAGCAGGGTGGCCATGAAGCCCTCCTCCTTGACATCCAGGACTGGGGGGAAGTTGCTCTGGACAGTCACGTTCCCTGACCCCGAGTGTTCTTTAGGTGCGGCGTGGGGAGGGCTGTGCTGTGGGGGTGCGATGGGAGTCTGGGCCACAGGTGGGGTCGGGGAGGCGGCTGCTGGGAGTCTCACCATGAGTTGCTGGTCCTTGGAGTCCCCACTGTCCTTCATGCCTGCGGGGATGGAGGGGCTCAGGCCGCGATAGCGGGCATGGCCGAGCCGCACCCCCACCGTCACCGGGTCCCCCGCAGCCTCGCCGGTGCCGCCGCTGCCTGACAACCCGAAACCAACAACGCGCCCGCGGCCAAGGGCGCCCACGGGGAGGCGGGGCGAGGGGAGGGCCCCGACGGAGCCTCCCGCCCCCGGCGCCCCCGGCGCCCCCGCCCCTCCCGTGCTGGGGCCGAGCGTCGGCCGCCTCCGCCGGGGAGCCTCTCGAGCCTGAGCCGCTTTCCCAGCGAGTGCCCGGCGCTGCGTCCCTGCGGCCCTCGGCGCGGCCCTGCGTCCGCCCGGCGCCGCCGTGTCGGTTTGGTAGCTCCGGGCGCCCCCCCGCGCGCCCTCGCTCGCTCGCTCGCGGCCCCTCTCCCACTGCCCTCTAGGGGGCGTCCTGCTGGGCGGCGGCGCTCCCCGCCCCTCGCGCCTCTGCCGTCTGCGGGCGAGCCTGCCCGCCTGTCCTTCTGTCCGTCCGTCTCTTGGCATCTCCAGGGCGGCGGGTGGCTGCCTCGTGTTTCCATGGGCGCTGCTTGCACCGTGGCTGTGCCTGGTGTCTCCGGCCTGTCTGATCCCTGTCTCCGATGACAGAGGGGGTAAACAGTGGCCCCTTTGCCCAGGCCGCACACCCGAGTGGTGGAGGGAGCACCTATATTACTAGGGATGTGTCACCTAAGAGCTCGCCTCAGAGTACCCTGCTGGCTAACAAGGCCCCATGGTGAAACGCAGAATCTAGGTCAAGACGGCTGGGTCTGTGTGCCCTCTGGCTCCCCGCCTGCAGGAAGAGCCACAATGCTGTGCAAGAAAGTGTAGGTCAGGCTGCAGCCTCCATTTGTGGTGAGCACAATAGCAGTTGCACAATTAGGGAGCATAGTGGAAAGATTTCTGGCCTCAGGAGGCCCCTGGAAAACAGGATCCTAGTCCCAGCTCTGCATCCAACTCTCCACACTACCTGGAGCCAGTGTTCCTGCCCCCTCGGGGCCTTAGTTTCCTGGGTGATGGTGCAGCTCCTCCTGCTTCTGAGGGTCCATCTTTCTTGTCTTCTCCTGCCCCCCACTGAAGCTGAGCCGGACAGCCCCCCCTGCAGAGACTGGGCGAGGGGAGTCCGTGGGTTCCCTTCCCATGGAAGGAGCTGGGGAAGGGAGCGCTCCTCCCCTGGGGGATGTCTCAGACGGCCTGGAGCGCATCCAGAGGCAGAGCGCAATGCCAGCTGGTGCCCTGGGACTGGCTTCCCCAGCTGCCCCAAAGAGCTTGTGTTATAGTTATTAATAAGCAACACAGAAAGCCAGCCCGTGGCCTGGGATTTGATAAATAGATAAAGCAAGTGAAGCTTGGTGGAAACCAAACACTCCTGGGGTAGGGGGAGAGTGGGTCCCAAGGTTTTGTCCTGCTCTCCACCCCAGGCTGCCCCGAGGCTGCACACCCCGGCTGGCTGGTTTGCAAACAGGCTGCTACAATGAGCATCGGGTAAGTTGAAGATGTGTCGTTTGGTAGAAAACGCCCTCCTGACCTACATTTCAGGCCCTGAATCTAATCTATTCCAGTCAGGCCCAGGCTCCCCTGGCCAGTTGGACTAAAGGTATTTTCCCCTTTCTTTCCTGTCCCTCCATGTGCACAAACCCCACCCAGTGTGGCCCAGGGCGGTAAGAGAAGCTTCTAAGCAAGAGGTCCCATCTCATCTTTCCTGGAGGCTCATCACAAGTCATCTTTATTCTCAAATTCTTTTCTCTGCTTGACTTCTGTGCTCTTGCCCATGACACCCCTGTCCCCTCGAGCCCCACATCTGAGTCATTTTCACTTCTTTCCCCTTACCCTCTACATTCAAATTCTGGAGGTTCTACCTCTGCGGGCATTTCTCCTCCTTGTCATCTCGTGGCCATACCCTCAGGCTCCATCACTGTCACCTGGGCAATGTCATGGCCACTTCTTGCTGTGCTCCCTGCCTGCGGCCTTCCTTACTTTCATTCTTTGTCGTGGGGCCTGTCCTGTGCACGGTGGGACTGTGAGCAGCATCCCTGGCTCCTACCCACCGGATGCCAGCAGCTTCCTACAACCAGTCATGTCAGTCCAACATGTCCCCGGACACTGCCGAGTGTCCATGGTGGCAAAATCGGCCCCCCATTGAAACCGTTGCTCTCTGACATCTCCGGGGCTCCCTGTGTCCTCATACAGTGAGGAGCCCATCACAGGAGACTGTACAGCGAGGGACACATGACATGTGGACACAAGAACCGCTGACCCTGGGTCTCTTCAAGAATCAGTAAGATTCTTGACACAGGCCTTTTTAAAAGGAACCACCTGACAGCCACAGAATGAATGGTGGCCGGGGACAAGGCTGGCTCTGAAGTGCCTCTTGCCTGTGACATTTCTGGCGATGGTCACCGAATGCTCTGCTGTGTCGCGGTTTCAGGGCAGCCCAGGGCCTGGCCCCCGGGTGACGGAGTGACCTGCCCCCCCCTCCCAGGACCCTGGTCTTCCTCTGTGGATAATCAGAGGGCAAACCTTCTGGGGGCCTGTAAAGAATAACACGAGAAGCTCTCAGTGCAGGATGCAAAACAAACACTAAGTGTCAGCACTGTTATTAATTTAATTTATAAGAATTAAGATCACAGAAAGGTTGCAGGGCACGAGAATAACTAAGCTCGAGTCTCGTGGATCTGTTCGCACCCTCCTGGAGGTAAACAGGCCCGGGGACCTTGCTGAGAAGGGACAGACTTCAGGAGGGTCAGGAAGGAAGGGAGCCCCCACCCCGGGCCTGCCTGAGGCCCCGCCTTGGCCTTGCTGAGCTCAGGGGAGGCTGCGCCAGCTTATGAAGGAAACTGACGGACGGGAAGGCTCTTGAGAAGCTGGAGGGGACATGCAGGGCCCGCTGCAAGGCTGTGTCAGACCTGAGGTGGAGTTGGCCACGGTGGCTGGGCCAGGGATGAGCCCTGCCCTGCCCCTTCCCTCCCCGCAAGGGGTCGCTGGGGACCTGGCTCAGTGACGCAGTGTGGGCTGGCGATTTCTGGGGCGTGGGGGCTGGGTCAGGGCCCCTTAGCTTCCCTGCCCCCCCCCACAGTGACGCTCTAAGAAAGGGCTCAGCCCCCCACTTGTAAAAGCAGGGCAGTGCCGAGAGGTGGGAGACAGAGGCGTCCTTGCGCAGGTGGGGGCGCTGTGGACGGGCTGACCTCAGGCGCGAGTCTCTCCCGGGCGCGCTTCGCCCTCCGCCTCCTCTTCGCCCTCGCCCTCGCCCTCTCCGTCTTCCTCCTCCCTGTGCTTTTGTTTCTGCCGGAGAAGGACAGCAGAGAATCGTTGGGGGGGGCCGGGCCTCCCCTGCTGCCCAGCCCGGGGAGCCGACCCCCTGAGGCCCAAAGCAGCCAGCTGGCCGAGGCCTGGGTGCCGGAGCCGCGGCCACGAGGGCCTGGAGGGTGCTCAGAGCCAGCGGGTGTGGGCAATGGGGACAGCAGGGGGCATCCGACAGGCTCAGGTACAAGTCCTGCTTTGCAGCTTGCTGCCTGGGGACCTCGGCTAGCTCCTCCTGGGCGCCCTGGGTCCACTCCCCTGTATTTCTTACAGGGCTGTGGCTGGGGGTGGAGATAACGGGTGTAAGGGCCCGGCCGTGCTTTCTAAGCTCTGCCCCCAGAATTGCTGGCCAAGTGCAGAGACCAGGGGAGAGTCAGAGGTGGGGAGGGGGCGAGACAGGGAGGGTCCAAGGTCTGTGCGCTGTAGTCCCTCCTGAGGCCCAGCTTCTTCATCTAGCGTGCTCAAGCTGCCAGGAGAGCACCTTCTGGGACCTCCGGCACCAAGAATGGTGCCTGTGAGCCACACTGCACTGCTGTGGGAGGTGGCCAACGTGGGCATCGCCTTCCAGAGGGCGGGGAGCCCAGAGGTGGTGCGTGGGGGAGCCTTGGGCTACGGGTCCAGTCTCGCCTCTGCAATAAGTGGAGGGATCACCCCGCCCCACCTGTATCACACAGATAAGTGTGAAAATAAAGCTGCTCAGGCCTGGCTGGTGTGACCCGGTTGGTTGAGTGTTGTCCCATGCACCAAGAGGTCGCTGGTTTGATTCCCAGTCAGGGCACATGCCTGGAATTTCAGGCTCGATCCCCAGTAGGGGGCGTGTGGGAGGCAGCCGATCAATGACTCTCTCATCATTGATGTTTCTATCCCTCACTTCCTCTCTCTGAAATCAATAAAAACATATTTTAAAAAAAGAAAAAAAAGAAAGTGCTTGAGAGCCAGGGCATGGGTACATGAGTGCAGCACAGGTCACACCCCTGACACCAGAAGGTCCTCCCCGCCCAGGATGCCACAGCCCCCTCCTCACGGGCCTCCAGGCCCGCTCTTATCTGACCCCCCTCAGCCCCCATGCTCATTCAGCTGGTCAGGAGCATGTTCCAGGCGCCCGCGGCGGTGGCGACAGGAGGATCCCTACACGCAGGGAGCACAGCCCCTGCCCTCAGGAGGCCGAGTCCACTTGGGGACCTAGGATTCCCCTGGAGGAAGCAGTAACGCCTCCCATCTGCCCGATGGACGGATCCAGGCCCACCTTGCTCGAGGGCACCCAGGAGGTCAGCAAACAGGCGGAAGCCAGGTGCGTGCCCCCCACCCACCCACAGGGCCCCACCCGAGGCCCGTACGGTCGTGGGCTTCTTCCTCAGGGCTTCCGCCTCCTTCTTCCTCAGCTCGGAGAAGATGATGTCGAAGAACTCCTCCTCGGCCTTGGCCACCAGCTCCTCCAGGTTGACGGCGGGCTCCTCCTCCCGGGGCTCCTCCTCCTTGCCCTCGGCGCGGCCCTTCTCCTTCAGCCGCATCTCCCGGTGCCTCGCCTCCAGGATCTTCTCGCGCCGGGTCTCCCGCTCAAACACCTGGGACACCAGGGGCGGAGGGGACCGTGGGAAGAGGGTGGCAGCCAGGGCTCCCAGCACAGGGGCCAGAGTGGGCTCTCCTGGCTCCACTCACAGCCGCCCCGGGAGGGAGGTGTACGCGGGGCCACGGCGAGAACAGAGGGCTAAGCACTGGGATCGGAAGGTGGGAGCTGGGATCACAAGTTACTCAATTCTAAGGAGTCCAAGATGACAGTGTGAGGGACGCCCCCTGGATTTGTACAACACGGTGGCCCTGGGCCCGTGAGAGGCCAGCTCAAAGGTGGGACAGTCCCAGGCACGGCCAGGAGGCTCTCCCAGGTCTCAGCACGAGGGGTTTCAGCATCGCGTGCCCCGTGGTGTGCCTCCAGGGCTGCCTGCCATTGCCCCGTCCCCAGGCAGTCCCCTGCCATCTGTCTCCTCTAGTGGCAGTCTCCTAGGCCTTCACTTGATAGGTTCTGCTGCAAAAAATATATATTGTCTGAAACTAGTCAAACCACTTTGATCAACAGCTGGAAAACTGAAGCTGGAGCAGTAGAGAGACTTGCCCAAGGCCACTTAGCTACTTGGTGGTGAAGCCAGGGAGGATTCAGACACCCCCAACCCATTTACAGCTCCTGTTTCAGGACAGCACACTGTCTCCCCAGGATGTCCACCCATTTCCCGGGAGGCGAGGGGAGTGGCCATTCGTGTTTCAGGACCAGCCTGCTCTGCAGGGGCCAGGTCAGGACACGGGCTATAGTGCCCCTCAGCCCTGGCACTTACAGAGGAAGCCGTGTTCTTCTCATTCCTTTGAAGGGTGCACAGCCCCTGCGACACCTCCAGCAGTGTGGTCGTCCCCAGCTGCGAGCCACAGGCGATGAAACAGCCGTTGTCCTGCACCCGGAGGCAGAAGAGGGCCTCGTCGCACACCTGCTGGGAGGCCCCACAGACCCGCGTGGAGGAGAGAGAAGGAGAGTGGAGCCAAGTGAGCCTTTGTCTGACTACCTGGCTCCTGGGGGGGCTGAGCCAATTGGCCCCATTCAAACACCCTCGGTGACCCCGACCACGGGATAAAGTTCACACTTGGAGACTGGCTGTCGGGACCCTTTGACCCCACCCCCAGCTTCATCTTCCACCTTGCACCCCCCCTTCATCCTCACACTCATCCCCACCCCCACGGCCAGAGGGCCTGGATGCCTGGGGAGGGGGCGTGCATGACCTTCAGGCTGAGGGCAGGGTCACACTGCTTGAACACAAAGTCCCAGATGTCCAGGGTCCCGTCCATCTTGGTGGTGAAGAAAACTGCCGGCCTTACGGGGCTCCAGGCGCCATCGGTGAGGTATGCCATGTGGTACCTGTGGGGAGCCGGGGCCACTGGTCAGGGACCACTGTGGTCCAGAGGGACAGAGAGGCTGCCGAGCCACAGCTCTGCTCACCCAGCCCCTCCTGGGCTGCAGGGTCTCATCGTTGGCCAGGAAGTTCTTCCTTGTGTCTGCCTTCTAGCCATGCCAACCTCGCCCACCCACAGCTCACAGGAGGCAGCCTAAAGGGCTCTGGGTTGGCCCCCCCATGGTCTGGCCCCTAGCATGTCTCCACAGCTAACTGCAGGGAACAGGCGTGTATTGCTGGATCTGGGTCCAGTGCCCCGGCGCAGGACTCACAGGAAGGAGATAGAGGAAGGATGTGCCCAGAAAAGCTGCTAATACTGAGACCAGGAGAGTGTTCTACTTGATACTCAGTTTGATCTAGATTCTCAAAGATTTCTGCAGCAAAGAATGAAATCAAACCTTTATCTTACACCAGGCACAAAAATCAACTTGAAATGGGTGGATTGAAGACTTAAATTTATGACCGAAACTATAAAACTCCTAGAAGAAAACGCAGGGAAAAAGTTCCTTGACATTGGTCTCGGCAGGGAATTTTTGGATATGACACCAAAAGCATAGGAAACAAAAGCAAAAACAAATAAGTGGGACAACAGCAAACTAAAAAGCCTCTGCACAACAAAGGAGATAGTCAGCAAAATAAAAAGACAACCTGCGGAATGGGAGAAAGTATTTGCAAACCACTTATCTAATAAGGGGTTAATATCTAAAACATATAAGAAACCCATACGACTCAATAGCAAAATAAAACAAAATGAACCCAGTTACCCAATTTAAAAATGGGCAAAGGACCTGAGCAGACATCTCTCCAAAAAGAGACATACAGATGGCGGGCAGGTCCCCGGAAAGGTGCTCAGCATCACTAAGCAGCAGGGAAAGGCGAACCCAAACCGCAAGGAGACAGTGCCCTGCCTGCTATAATGGCTGTTGCTGGAAAAGCGAAAGCTACGTGCTGGTGCGGACAGGGGACCAGGGAACCTTTGATGGCTGAATGGAAACTGGCGTAGCCGCTTGGAAAGTAGCGTGGATGTTCCTCAAAAAACCGTGTCCACGTGGCATTCTGCCCTACAGATCCTGGATGTCTGCTTGCAGGAATGAACAATGTAAAACACGCGTCTAGAAGAGCCCCCAGCTCCAGCTGCTCCCCGCAAGGCCGGGCTGCACTGCACCCCAGCTCCCGGCACCTTCGCGCAGCAGCTCAGCTGAAAGCAACCCAGCGCCCCCCAACATGTGAACGCGGAAACGAAGGTGGTCCCCAGCTGGGGCACAAGCGGCTCTGCCTCCCTGCAGCTCGGTTCCCTCACGAACAGTGAGGTGACCGGAGAGCAACGCTGCCTTCCCCTAGGGTTGTCGTGAGGGTCACCAAAGCGAACCGGTCGCTGTCATTCTCACCAACCCCGGCGGCCTGAAGCGTGCTCCTTTGCGGAATGGCTGAGGCGGGCCACTTCCCAGCGTCCGTCAGGCGTTTGTGGACACAAAGGCCCGGTGGCTCCCGGGCTGCGCTGGGCCCCTCTGACCCCTCCACCCCCTGTGGCCCGCTCCCACCCCAGGCTCCCCCCTCACTTGGTCCACATGATGGACGACTCTCGGCTCTCCTCCGACCAGATGCGGGCGGTCCAGTCGCCCACGGTCAGGAAGTTCTTCGGGTAGAACGGGTTTCTCTGGAGCGCGTAGACCGGGCCGTGGTGGCCGGGAAAGGTGCACACTATCTTCTCGGCCGACGCCTTGGCCTTGCGGTTGCAGGAGATGATGATGCCTTGCTCGGTGCCCACCATGAACTTGGTTGGCTGGTAGGGGGTGACACGGGGGTAAAAGGCTCCGTAAACATCAGCCTGGGGTTTAGCTGGCACGGCGAGCGGCCCCCGGGGCGGACCGTCGGGTTAAGCCTCTGCTCGGCTGCGTCCCACCTGCTCCTAGGGAGCTGCCCCCACTCTTCCCACCTTCAGCGGACCCCACCCTTCTTGAGGGCCCCTTCATGCGGCGCCATTGTGTCCAGGAGGCATTTTGTCATCAAGATCCCGAATGTCGGTTTACAGACAAAGTAATGGATTGAATGATGTAAAACTTGAGCCTGGAAGAGCCCCCCGGCTCCAGCTACTCTCTGCAAAACTGGGCTGCACTGTGCACCCGAGTTCATTGTGCTAAGTGAAATAAGCCAGTCACAAAGGGCCAAATACCCTGAGTCCACTTAAGTGAGGTCCAGGGAGGAGTCAACTTTGTGGCGACAGGAAGGAGGGGTGGGGGAGGGGCCATAGGAGTGGAGAGTTTCAGTTCTGCAAGATGAAAAAGTTCTGGGGATCCGTTGCACAACAGTGTGAATGTAACACTACTGAAATGTACACTTAAAAATGGATAAAATGGTAAATTTTATGCCAGGTGTTTTTTACTACAATTAAAAAAATAACGGGGCTACAAGCTGGGGGTGAAAGGAAAATGAAGAGACACAGCTCGAGAGGCCCAGGAAAAGTAACAAAGTAAACTACAGGCCCCTACAAGCGGTAGGCGGGATGAGAGACCAGACCTGGACGGCCACCGTGTCTCCGGCTCAGACCTGGTGGGGCTGGGGCGGCCCCTGGGCCTCGGAGCACAGCAGCTGCGGCCCTAGCTTCATGCTCCACGGCAAGCGACCAGGGATGACCACGTCACCTCCCAAGATCGTCACAGCTGATCACGCAAGCTCATCCCCTACCACAGTTACCCGTGTCTGGCTCCAAGTGTGCTCAGTGACAGGCACGGGGGAGGTGGGGACTAGTGGCGGCACTTGGCCTAGACATCCTCGGTTCCAGGACACCATGCTTTCCCGTGTCCTCCCACCCTGACCTCCATGCCCAGTGTTGAGGGCCAGGTTAACTGACTTTCACTTCACCCCATCAGCATTCACCCACCAGCCTGGGTGAGGACTCCCAGGGCAGGGGGTCAGACCCGAGCACCCCCCACCTCTCCAGGGCCTGGAAAAGACGTCACAGGAACGGAAAGCAAACCAGTGACGGCTCCAAGGGGGAGCCAGGCCTGGGCTTCAGTTGAGGCAGAAACCAGGAACCAGCCCCAGCCAAGAGCCATCTGAGAAAGCTGGGGTTGTTTTTACTTTGGAGGGAGTCTTCAGTTCCTGCTTCTAGAAGCTTCCC
This sequence comes from Miniopterus schreibersii, assembly GCF_964146895.1. Lineage (NCBI taxonomy): Eukaryota > Metazoa > Chordata > Mammalia > Chiroptera > Miniopteridae > Miniopterus > Miniopterus schreibersii. The sequence goes on from NC_138116.1 coordinate 4,259,269, forward strand.
TCCTCTGACAAATTCACATTACTGTTCACCTTTGGTATTTCTTTACGGTTCCTTCTCAGTTACCGAATTCCGTAATTAGGGAATGAGAATGGCCTCCTTCCTCAAGAAGCTCTTCTGCCCCCTGCTGGAAAGTTACTGTAAAGACCACCCAGGTCCAGGATGATGCTCCTTGGAGCCGAGCAGGGCGCAAGGTAAGCAGCAGCCCCGGGAACGCAGCACCTGATACACCAGCCACGGCCTGCGCTTGGCCCCAGCTGCCCTGGCGATAGAAGTAGGGGGAGGGAGAGGAAGGGACACTCACCAAAGTAGACTCGAACTCCAGGGAGATGGCCCCCAAGGCATTTTCCAACTGCTCCTTTCTGGTGATGTCCATGATCACTACCTCGGTGGGCTCGCTAAGCTTTCGTATATCCCACCACATGACCTGATGGCAAGACGGGCAACTGTGAGACCTGAGGTCTTGTGACTCTCCTGGCTTATGTCTCCCTCACCTCCTCCAACTGCATGGCGTCAGTCATGGCTGTGAAACGGGCGTGTGACAGAGGCTACCAGCAACCCACAGGGGCAAACATGCTTTGAGCATGACTGCTCTAGTGTCTAGTCCCAAACCTGTCTGGTCGTCAGAGTCATGGGCAAGCGTCATAAAATCCAGATGCTGGGCCCTCACCCCAGACCTACTGAATCAGAATCGCCAGGTGTGGGCCCCAACATCTGTATTCTTAAAGGCTCCTCACACTATGGCAAAACTTATAACGTAGCAATGTTATAAGTGCACATACATTTGATCCAGAAATCCCACTGTCGATGTACCTGCACATGTGGCAATAGTGTGTATACAAATACACTCTTTACTATATTTTTTTATAACAACAAAATATTAAAATCCTCTTCAATAAATTATGGCATCCCCGATGCAGTCCTTAATAGGCACCGGGCAGGGCTTCATGAACTATGAAATCATCTCCTAGGTAAGGTGAATGAAAAATATCAAGTGTGGATCCACGTGTGAGGTGTGCAAAGAGAGGGCGAAGAAGACACGTGTTTGCTTCTGTACCTGCCCGTCTGTGGAAGCCGAGAAGCACTCAGTGCCCGTCTTCGACTGCAGCCAGATAGTGCCATACACGGGGTCTCGGTGGCTGAACTCAATGGTGGACAGCTCAGCCACCAAACTGCCCTTCCGGGTGTCCCAACAGGCTGGTGGGGAGGAAAATGAGGGGAGGTGAACCGGGCACAGGCTTTGGTTCTTGGTGTAGGGAGCAGGGGTAGAGGGATGCCACTCCTCTTGGTTTGGCAGGTATTGGTTTCCTAGAGTCAAGAATGGGTTCAAACCAGCCTGAGTTTCCTGCCAGCCCCTGAAGCCCCCACATGATCTTTGTGGAAAGACCCCCAGGTGCACGCGTCATTCATTCTGCTGAGCCCCTGCCACATGTCCAGCACCACCCTGGGCCTTGGAAAAGCCACTGGAAATAGCACAAGCACTGTCCCTGGGAGGCAGGAAGGGGACCTGCAAATACAGCCCATGATGTAATTTCTCTGGTGGGGGACACACGAGGGTGGTCAAGGAAAGCTTCCTGGAGGAGGTGAGAGGGAATAAGATTGAGGAGGAGCCTGGGAGGGAGGGAGCCAAGCTCCAGGGTGGGACCGCTGAGGTCGCCTTAGGGACGGCAGAGCCCAGGGCCTGGCTGGCATGAGCGGGCACGAGGAAAGCCACCGTGAGGGGTTATGAATAATGTGTAAGGCAGGCTCCTGAATAAAACATGGCAGAGCGGTCCTGCGCCATCTGTCAGAGCCCTGGCACTCAGGTAATGTGGCCGGGAGGTGTATGGGAGCCACGTCTATTCCCCGACCTGGCAGATGCCCCAGGACGGAGGCGGCAGGTCTGAGAGGGAGACCAGGGGCCTCAGCGCCAAGAGGCAGCCTGGCCCCCGTCTGAGGAGAGCCTACCCAGCCATCCGGCCCCTGCTCCCGCAGGAAGGGAGGGTCAGAGCCTGTGAAGGTAGGGGGGCGGGGGGCCCTTTCCATGCCTGAGTCTGGCTTGGGGTGCAGACAGGGCGGGGTGAGCAGCTGGCTGCGCCAGGACCAGAGCTGGAGGGCGGGCAGGGGTGGTCAGAGCCCATGTGGGCCGGTTTCTTCCAATCTCACTAGCAATCAAAAGACTCAGTTTTCTGGGGTGCAATCAGCAAAAGCAGTGGCGTAAGGACCTCTGAAAATCTTTTCCTCCATAAAAGCAATGAGAAAACTAGCAAATCCATCACAGCTTTTTCAGAACTCTGGAAATTAGGCAAATGAAGGCTGGCAGCAATCCAGGAAGGGTTGATTCAAAAACAGCTCCCTCTTGTAAGAACAGTGAGCTTTGCTGCATTTTAATTTCCCCTACTTAAGACCCTACACTCTCCACCCCATGGCAGCCCTGGGAAATAGCACCCTGTCCTCCTGGTGGAAACTGGTGGCCTGGCAGCCCCAGGAGGCAGCGGAGTGGGGCTGGAGCTCCATCAAGTCTCCTGTCCGGAGAACTGTCATTCTTTGAGCTGCCTGGTGCTCCCCGGAAGACCCCACTTGCAGGGTTGCCTGTATTTGACTTGACTCCGAGCTTGACCGGTTACAAAGGCAGGGTCTCTCTTACCGATCTGCCCATTGTAGCAGCCTCCCAGGAGCACGTGGGAATCTTTGGGGTTGTACTCCAAGGTGACAAGAGGCGATGACGGCTTCAGGACAGTCTCGGGCCTGTTGGGGTTTTCTAAAAAGCAGAAAAATCTCTATACATCCCACCAGGCCTCCTCGAAAGCAAAGGACAGGGCCAAACAGTTCAACCCCTTCTATGGGATGGGGAGCTGGAAGCCTTTCTCTAGGCGGCAACCTCTGGCGCTGGGTGCTCTTCTAATGGTTTTGTTTGGGGGAATCAGAATTTTGTGTGTGTGTGTGTGTGTGTGTGTAATTAAATTTGAGTCCATTTCCCAGGTTTGACCCTAAGGTTTTTACATGAAGTCAGCGCCCCCTGACTTCTGCAGTTTTCGTGCCTGTATTCTGGGGGTATCGATGGGCCACCCCCACAACACCTTGAGCTGCTCGAGAGAGCAGAGTGCTGGGTTCTGCGCTGGGCACCTACCCTACTAACAGTGGCTTCCATTTTCACAACGACAACAAGGGATGTCCGAGAGCCTGACGCCCGCCTGCCAGGCTTTGCCCCTGGAGTGAGCACAGTGGTCTGTGCTCCTGGGGGGACACACTGGCCCTACTGGCCGTGAATTAAGGACAAGCACCTGGAAAGGTGGGGCAGAGGTGAGGCCCCCCCCTCCCTCTTGGGTCCCTCCTCTGCCTGCTGGGATTCTTTCTATCTGACATGCTCTCCAGGGGTGCAGAATTGGGACTTAGTGGGGTCTGGTCTTGAGTGCCCTGATCACAAATCTGAACCTCTCATTCCATCCATGCTTGATAAAGGGCAGAGCAATAAAGCTCCCTTTCCACCGGCAAGACAGGATGGAATGAGAGGCTTCCCCTGGTGCCCGGCTACTCCCTGTGGGGGACCCCGCCTGCTGTCCCTATAGTCCTCCCCCTCAGCCTCCCCTGGCTACTGGGCTTTCTGATTCTTACCCAGGTCCCAGATGTACGATTCATGGCTCATGCCCTCAGGTGCCCGTTGAAAATTCAAGCAAGAATAAGCCACTGCCAACTTTCTGTTCCCGTCGGGGTGCCAGGACAGGTGTGTGGCTGACCGCTTGATATCCTGGGGATCCCTTTAGGGGGCAGCGAAGGGCAGAAAGCTGGAGTGCACGGCTCCCCAAATTTCTTATTTACAGAATCTTTTCTTGAAAATGTTCAAACATATTTAAGCGTAAGCATTTACTCAGAGAAATTTATTTTTAAAACAAAATTGATAGGACTCCCTTAATTGAAAAACCAATCCCACCAGCCATAAATAAAAGCTAATAACAAAAATGAACACAGTGGAAACAAAATCTTAAATTCCAGTCTGCTGTTTCCACTTGCTGAACGTTCTGTGCCTGAGGCTCAATTTTCCATTAATATCAAAATAAACAGGAGCGTGGGGAATTTAGCAATCCTGCTCTTTGCCCAAATGAGTCGAAAACTTATGTCTGCACAAAAACCTGCACATGGATGTTTACAGCAGCTTTATTCTTAATTCTTAAAACTTGAAGCCAACCAAAATGCCCTTTAGTAGGTGAATGGATAAACTGTGATCCATTCACACACTGGAATATTATTCAGCGTTAAAAAGGAAAGACACAGGGGAAAAGTACTGAGCATTACTAAGTGAGAGATGTCAACTGGATAAGGCTAGATACTATATGACTCCAACTATGACATTCTGGGAAAGGCAAAACCATGGAGACAGTAAAAAAATCAGTCACTGCCAAAGGTTTGGGGAGAAAGGAATGAACAGGTGAGACACAGGTGATTTTTAGGGCAGTGAGAATATTCTGTATGACAATTTTGGAAAAACCCATGAAATGTACAACACAGAGTGAGCCTGAACTATGGACTTGGGGTGTGCTATGGGCTGAAGGTTTGTGCCTCCCCCTCCTTGCCCCAAATTCATATGTAGAAACCTAATCTCCAAAGTGATGGTATTAAGGAGGGGCCTTGGGGATGTGATTAGGTCATGAGGGTGGGGCCCTCATGATGGGATTAGTGCCCTTATAAATGGGGCCTGGCTGCAGTGAATCTCTACACGCAGTGATTTCACACGCACGTGTATCTATGCGATAAATTCCTCTTTTCCAATTGCTGTCCTCACCAGTTCCTCCCAGGTACACCCTCCTGAGGGTGAGGGACAAGGGTCCTACTGCCCAGAGTGCGGCTGGATCACGGGTGCTCTGCACTTTGAACTTACTTCCCGTGCACAGCTTTGCATTTTCGCTCCACCCCTCGCCAGGCTCTGCGCCCCCTTTCCACCCGCCAGGCCCGCCCCCGGGGCAGGAGACCACTTGGCTGCGGGGCGCTTTATTGCTCTGCCTTTCATCAAGCGTGGAGCACAGAGGGCTGGCAAGGAGTCATATTTGGAAATGCCCGCCCACAGAGGTGACGGCAGTTGGCCAGCACCTGCCTAACCACAGAAATACCTGAAAACATTGATGGTTTTAGCTGAAGGGGCCTCTTCCATCACTTCCACGGCGTCTTCATCATCAAAATACTCCTGGTAGATGTCGATGGCGTTGTTCTGCTTGATGCAGTGTTCCATGATCTGGGGGGCACACGCCGGGGTGGGGTTCTTAGCAGCAAAGGGAGGGCCCTGCAGGCTGGGGCTGCGATGAAGTCTGGGAGAGCCAATGTCTAGTGGTCCTTTCCCACCGTCCAGCCCACGCAGTCTCAGTGGGGAAGCATCACCCCCAATAGGGTGGAAATTGGTTCTTAGTGGTAAAATACGACTACTTTTTAGCACACCTATGGCATTGACATTTCATGGGGGGAGGCAATTAGGAAAAGAGTGTCTAGAAAGGCTCCCTTGGTGAAGAAACTGCTCCAGCCAAACAGAAGTAGTCATGTCTCATATGCAGCGCCCATCTCTGGTTCCTTCACCCAGAAAGCCCTCCCCGTTATTCCAAATGTCCATCATGGAGAGGGCTGTGCTCAAGTGCCACCTCTTCCAGGAAGCCTTCCCTGATCCCTTCAGCAGGAAATGGACTCTCTCTCTCACTATGGGGCAAAATGGCAAGTCAGCCCTTCTCTTGCAGCATTCCTTCCTACGCTCTGCGGTGACATCTCTGTATTCGTCTTTGCCCTCTGGTGGGCTGCAAGCTCTCTGGAGCTGGGTGTGTGTGAGCTCCATTTTCACAATCTCCACTGCGCCTGGCACAGGTGGGAAGCTCGGCCCCAACGTGCTGAATGAAAAGAATGTTCCCTACTGGTAGGTAGCTGGTGGGTGGATTTCTTTGGGGTTCTCTTTGCCCAAAGGGGCCACTTTTCAGACTCCCCCTAAAACACCTCCCCACCGCCCCCTCTGGTCTGCTGTGGTGGACCTGTCTGCCTGCTGCCAGAGAGAAGGCTCCTTACAGCAGCTGGTGGTCTCCCCCGAGCGGCCACGGGAGCCGGGCATGGGTCCGAGCGCTGGGCCGAGGGGCGCCTTACCAAGCCCAGCTGCATGATGGTGTTGATGTAGTTTTCGTCTTTCTCCACCTTCTTCCGGAAGCGGATCGTCTGCTCCAGCTCCAGGGGGTTCACGTCCTTGGGCCAGCCCCCCTCAACGTGGTTGACACCCCGGGTCTCCATCTCGAACCGCTCCGTGTTGGCCTGAACAGAGAGCCCCCTGAGAGCGCCCGGCCCTGGTGTGAGTGTCCCGCCACTTCTGCAAACCAGGATCCGGAGCCCCGGCGCTCGGGATGGACCAACGGGGTGTCCTCTGGCCAAAGCCACGCTGCTTTCGGGTACCAGGAAGGCGGTCGCTGTCCTCAGGGGGCCACAGGCAACCAGGAAAGGGCTAGTGTGTGGAGGTGGCAGCTTCCAGCGGCCATGGAAGACCCCCTTCTGACCTTGTCTGAACCCCGCCATCTGTTCTGTGAGGTGCCAAAGGAGAAGGAAGCGAGCAGGCCCTCGGGCCCCTCCTCCGGCGCCGTCCAGGGAATGGAAACAGAAGCAGCGAAGGGGGCGGGTCTGCCTTCCCCATTCTCCGTGGCACGCGGGGGGGGGACAGGGGGAGTTTTACCCCTTAAATGTACCAGTTTGCCGCCTTTCTACTTTTCCCCATTTTAAAAATTGTGGTAAAAATGCACATCACATCAATTCTACCACTTTAAATATTTATTTTTAAAGATTTTAAAATTGATTTTTAGAGAGAAAGGAAAGAAGGGAGAGAGAGGGAGAAACATCCACAAGGGAGCAGAAGGTCGATCGGCTGCCTCCTGCACGCTCCCTACCGGGGGTCGAGCCCGAAACCCAGGCATGTGCCCTGACCGGGAATTGAACCAGCGACCCCTTGGTGCTCAGGACGGCGCCCAACCAACTGAGCCACACCAGCCAGGGCCACTTTAAATATTTAAGGTGTACAAGCCAGTGGTGTTAAGGGATTCGCAGTGTGGGGCCATCATCGCTGCTACGTAGTTCTCGGACTTTTCCATCTCCCCAGTGGGGATCCCATACTCACTAACAGTCATTCCTCTCTCCTTTGCATTTTTAAAAAATAATGTTTTAATATCTTTTTTTCTGTGTGTTTTTTTTTTTAAATTGGTTTCAGAGAGAGGAAGGGAGAGGGAGAGAGAAATAGGAACATCAATGATGAGAGTGTCATCGACCTCCTCTGCGTCTTTAAGCTCTCCCCAGAGTTAGAGGCCTTTACAGGGCACAGCTGCTGACAGAAGACCCTAACGTGGTGTGGCCTTCGTGGCAGCCATCTCTACCACGTGGACAAAATTGCCCTGGTCCCGTGACAGCAATCAGCCCCGGGAAAATGGGAAGCGCTGTTTGCTTGAACTGTGAATTGCCGGAATCACCCACCACGTGTTTTGATCAAATCAAATGTGGTTTTCACTCAGTTGACTTGGGATACGGTAAGTGAGTTATTGCCGTCAATCTAATTTTCTCTCAGCAGTTCCCGACACAATCAGGAGCTGGCCGCCTGGTTCACGTAGGCGGGGAGCTTGTCGGGAGTTTGAACAGCGACATGACCCAGTTCTCTTATCTGAGGCCCCTGTGACCAGGACTTTCTAGGGTAGCCCTGACTTTTCACAGCTGGGTAGCTCCCTGTGGATATAAAACTCTGCCTCCTCAGAATACCTCTTCCACCTGCACCAAAGGCCTAAAACTATTCTAGAAAGAGTCTTGGAGGAGAGGCCAGAGCCACCCGGAGAGAGACCGTCTTGATTGACATTGACCTGGCTGGACACTGCTCGGCGCTCGGTCTTCTCCCAGCCGGGGGGGGGCACCGCGGTGGGGCTTGGTGTGACCCTGCCCCCCACTTCCAGCACCTGCGCTGGGCCACTCTAACTGGCTCCCAAGTGGGTGAAGTCACCCAGATTTCACCCAGGTGGGTGAAGTCACACCTTCCCTGGCCAGGCCTGGGTTGGGACCCACCTCGTGCTCCGACATGCTGGTGGAGCACTGGATGCCGGTGTCCACGGGGTTCCGCTCCACGAACAGCTCGGCCAGCTCGGGGTTGGGCGGGATGTCGATGTTCAGCTCTGCCTGGCGGTCGGTGAAGTCGCATTGCTTCCCGAACTCGCTCCGCTTCTTGACGTACACGTACACGATCTCCATGGTGCGGGCCGCTGCGGGGCAGAGGGAAGCGGTGCGGTGAGGGGCCCACCTGGCTGCTTCCCGGCCCCATGGGCCTCACCAGACACTGCTCCAGGCTCCCAATCTGGTTAAGGGCAGGGGTACTAGGAGATTTGTCCAGAGTCTGCATTTTATTTTTTTCTAAATTTTTAAAAAAATATATTTTTATTGATTTCAGAGAGAAACGTCAATGATGAGAGAGAGTCAGTGATGGGCTGCCTCCTGCACGCCCCCTGATTGAGCCTGGAACCGGGCATGTGCCCTTGTGCCCTGACCGGGAAGGAAACTGTGACCTCCTGGATCATAGGTCGATGCTCAACCACTGAGGCATGCAGGCCGGGCTGAGTCTGCATTTTAAAACATCATTTATTAATGACAATGTGCTAAGCATTATCTTGCTCAGTCCTTGCCATGGCCCTTTGCAGTGGACCATACAATCTCCACCTTACTTTGTAGGAAATCCCACACTCAGAGGTGCCCTGAGTGCCTTGTCCCTGTCACACAGCTAGGAAGTGGTACAGCTGGTCTGCCTGGCTCCAGAGCTCCTCCTTATGTACTGGTGCAGTTTTTCCTGAGCTAATGCCTATGGCAAGGCAGGAGGAAGTACTAATGGTGATTACGTTGGGCTCAGTTCTTTGCCCCGCACCGGACCTGACAGCACACAGATTTGAGAGCTGTAGGCCTCCCTAGAAAGTCTCCCACTCAACCACCCGGCTGTCCAAAGTCTCCTTCGTTCCAGCATTCTAGGTTATCGGACTCTACCCTCCACCACTCTCTGGGGCCCCCATGGAAACTCCTCCCTCCACATGACTCCACCCGGGAAAGGGCTGGGAGTCCGCCTGAGGAGGAGAGAAGGCTGGACCTCAGCAGGCAGCATAGTTAGGCCTTTGAGAAACCCTCTGATTTGTGCCACAGCCGCCAAAACAGTTATCACAATTCTCATTCTACAGATGAAGAAACTGATGCCTGGAGAGATTAAGGACCTTGTCAAAGGTCACAGTAGTTAAGCCCAGACAGACAGAGCCAGGACCCGGATACCTCTGGCTCTAACGCAGTGATCAACCCTGAGGAGTAGGTGAGATGGTGCATTACAGGCCCTGGCGCCCCGTAGGTGCTCAGTCCCTGCAGGTTCCCTTTCCTGTATTTTCATCAGCAAGCTCTCCTCCTCACCTGCCCACCCTCCTGCCACCGCAGCCCAGGCTGTGTTTCCCACCCATTCAGCTGTAAACCCTTCAGAGGTCTCCCGCCCCCTCCAGGAGACCGCTGGCATCAGGGCCGACTGACCGGGAGGAGGTAGGGGTGCAGGAGGCAAGGTGTTTCGAACCTTCAGGGTCCTGCAACTCGTGGGTCTTGAGGGCAGCGAGGACAGACGGGGCGGGCGCCCTAGGCGCGCTAGTCCTGGCACCCCCCACCCCGCAGAGCGATTCCCGAAGGACGCCCCCACCCGGGATTCCTTGCACTGTCGGTGATTATTATTCTCGGGGCTCCCGCTTTCCCGCGCCACTCTCCCCTTCAGCCGTGGACGGCCCCCCGCGCCCGCCCTTACCCTGGGTGGGCTCCTCCGGCCGCGGCGCCGGCTGCAGCGCCCGGGAAACGGCTCCCAGCCCCGGCGTTGCCCCGTTGCCTGGCAACCCCGGCCGGGCGGGGCGCGCGGAGCACGTGACGTCGGGTCCCGAGGAGCCTGCAGCGCAGAGGTGCCCGGCTCCCTCTTCTGGAGGGCTCGGGAATTAGGGGGGCAGTTAACCAACAGGTTAGCCCAACACCGGAGACGCTGACCGTGTGCAGGCGCTCATCCAAGTCTGCGGATAGGCGCCGGGCAAGAGCCGCAGACAAGGCCAGTTCGGAGTCAGTGCCCCCGATGCCCCGAGCCCCGGGCCCTGCTGTTGATTTCCTTGTGGTCTGGCAGGTCGTTTGACCGCCCCCCGCCTTCAGGGCCCTCGTCCACTAAGTGGGAATGAAAACCCCAGCCTCCGCTCTGCTGCCCATCTCCCCCGCCCCGTCGGGTAAGAATCCTGTCTGACCAAAGGGCCACCAAGGAAAGCAGGGGCTGGAGAGCCCAGGGCCTCAGCAGGTACCGAGGGTTCACGGAATGAATGAATCGATACAATGGAACTTCTCTCGGGGGGAAGGCCTGAAGCGAGATCCTATCAACTTGGGGCTAGAAGATGTGGGTTTGAATCCTAACTTGGCCATTTCCTAATCACATGACCTTGGGCAAGTTACTTTCCTCTTGTAACGCTCGACCTTCCTCTTCTGCAAAGTGGGGGGATGGTAATTACTTAGGATAACTGGGAGGGTCAGCTGAGATAAAATGGCAGCGTGCCCAGCCCCGTGCTGATGCCAGCCCTGTTTGCCCCACCGCAGGGGATGGGGTTAACCCAAACTCAGGGCAGGCGCTAGAGACTGGGTGGGAGCAGACGAGGGATGCGTTGCCCAAGAAGTGGGGCTGGAACTGGGCCTTGAAAAATGGTTGTGAGTTGCAGGGGAAAGGAGAGCATGGTGTGAGACAGGGAGGGGTGTCTGTGGTGGAAGAAAGGAATTTGGGGGGACAGAGGGTGCATCAGTCTGGCTGCAGCTGACAGCCTCTGCAGGGAGAAAATGAGAGAGGCATTTGCAAAAGTCAGCTGTTGCCAGTTTGTGGGGGGTCCTGGGAGGGAGGCTAAGACACCTGGACAGCTTCCCAGAGTTTTCTGGAACTGTGAAAGTACAGGAAGAAAACAACTGTCCCATCCCCACCCCCTAGCTCCCCAACTTCTCACTACCCATCTGCCTTGAACTGGGCCAGGCAACAAAATTCCCAAGATGGCACTTTGCCCAACCACACTAACCAAAGACAGGCCCCTAAGTGACTGCTGCCACCACCACCCCTTTGGCGCCTGCTTTCACCAGCTTCTTTGAGCCCCTAGGGATGGGTGCAGACGGGGGTGGGGGGGTGGGAGGAGGAACTTCTGAAAACCCCGCTGAACCAGCTCTGTGTGGTCAGGGGCAAATCCGACGGAGACAAAGCGTCCGGAAGTAGAAACAGATCATCTCCACAGTGGACAATGGGGACCACAATCAGACACCCTCCTCCCCCCACCCAGGGCTCTGGGAGGCTGAGGCCTTCTGCACCCACATATTCTCTGTGCGGGAAAGTGTGGAGAGGGTAGAAAAGGGGGGAAAGGGAAGAGATGAAAGGAAATCTGTAGCCACCTTTCTCCTAGTATTGCAATGACTTATTACAGGCTCCCCGCCCCCACCCTCACTCAGGCCTGCATGCTGCCTGCCGCTGAAGGCCGCTCTGTTCACTGGCAAAACAGCCGTCACCCCTTGGCAGGCCCATCTCAGCTGCCCTGGGAAGCCAGCGTGAGGTCATAGAATTAGGAGTATACACAGGGATCAAGTTCAGAAAAACTGCGCTGTCTCCCAGATCTCCGCCCAATCACAGCAGAACTGGCAACTGAAATTGTTTGCTAGGAGCAGCTCCTGGCCCTGGACACCCCCCAGACCTGTCCGCAGTGCTGTCAACTTCTCTTTCCTCCTTTCAAGTTTTTTGTGTATGGTATATACACATAACACAAAATTTACCACCTTAAACTCTTCTTAAGTGCACCATTTAGTACACCATCACCACTATCCATCTCCAGAACCCTTTTCATCTTGCAAAACCGAAACTGTATATCCAACACTAGTCCCCCCTCCGCCACTCCCCTTCCCTCAGTTCCTGGCAACCACAATCTGGCTTTCTGGCTCTGATTTTGACTACTCTAGGTACCTTGTAGAAGTGGAATCATACAGTACTTGTCTTTAAGGTCTATCCATAACGTAGCTGGGGGAGGCAGCTTGCTGTGTGACCGCCACCCCCACCCCACAGTGTTGCAGAGGCGCCCAGCTTGGGCTCTGGGTTGACATTCTGGGCTCTGGCACTCGCTCCGAGCTACCCTCTCTGTGCCTCTGTTGGCTTATTTGCAAAATGAGTGACCCCATAAGTTATTGTGAGGTTTGTTTAGCAAATCACTTAAATACTTGGGATGGTCCCTGGTACACTGCACGCGTCCAATGTATGCTACTTATATTAGCAATATTAAGAGCAATGACCTTTACGGGGAACTTGGGAGAAAGACTAGCCGAGTGTAAGTAGCTAGGAGACAGGCCCCGTGACGTTCATTCATAGCCACATCTTTCAATCCTCACACTGCAATTGCTACTGAAATCTGCCTTGAAGGCCTCTGACCCATACATAACCCAGCCAGAAGGGACCCTTCAATCCCCTCCTTACTCCTGAAGCCAAGGGAGTCAGACACTGAGCACACATTTTAGTAGAAGTGGTTTATTTTGTCCCCCAGGGGAGGTGCACAGGTACCAGGCAGGGGTGTGCCCCCTTGGCTCCTTCAGGAAACACCCAGGGGTTATGGTTTAGTCTACACACAGTAAAAACAACTCTCTAGTCGCCAACAGGGAAACATTAAGAAGCAAGAGCTTGTCGCCTCAGTTTTTATCTGCACACGATGTGGCCACACAACGGTGCGTTTGTGGTGCTTGGTTCGCACAGGTTAATGCAGGTGAGAGCGGGGGCTGCCCTGGGGCCCCACTGTGTCATGGGGGCTTGGCTGGGGGCTGAGAACTACTCTGCTGTCAGTGTTTTGATGAGAAGGTGGCTCTTCCAAAACAGAAATAGAGTCCTTGTCCCAAGCCATGCCACCCCGTCCCAGCATTGGCACATGAGGCTGTGGGGGCTTCAGTGTTGGCCACACCAAAGACCCTAACGCTGGCTCCTCTGTGGGCGAGCAGAACGACGCGTCTTTGTTTTCTCCTGGTTAACAAGCGCCTTCTCACCTAGCAGGTAGTGCGGGGGCCTGGGACAACGGGGTGGGGACAGGGTGGTGGGGAGGTAGGGAAGACGCCTCTTTGTATCAAGACACAGCTGTCCAGCTTTGCTAAAACCTTTACTGACAAGCTTGCTTGAAGACAAAAGGGACGGGAAAGCCGTCCCAGGACCGGGCCATTCCCCTGGGCGGGACCATGCATGCTGTTTGCCCTTCCTTCCTCCCTTAAAGGGCCTCCCCCGGCGTGGGGTGAACCCACATTCCCATCCAACAGCAGCTTAGGACAGGATGTCTCACTGATCTTTATTTTGTTTAAAACCCCCCTCCCCCACCCCATATCCTTAAAGACCGGGCCGGTGTCAGCAAGATCTGAAAAGGAGTGAGCCCCAAATCTATTGTAAAAACTGGATATGCTATGAGGCTCAAGTCTTTGGATAATCGAAGTATTTAAAACACTGGAAAAAAAAGAGTTAAAGTCGCTTTCAAAGTGTCTGTTAATACCTGAGACCGTCCTATTGGTAGTGAACAAACTCCCAGCATTGAGTCTGGAATGGAGGTGAGGTGACGGCGGGCTGTGGAGAGCTGGCAGAACGGGGCAGGTTTTCACCCGCTTTCCCACTGGGTGTCACTGCAGAAGCCACCAGGCACCAGGCTGCAGTCCCTGGGCCCTGGAGCCACCAGCCTCATATGAGGAGCTCTCCAGCTCCTTCCCTCTGTGGCCCAGAAAGAGGCCACCAGGCCCTGGGAGACTGATTTGGAGTGTCGGGTCTCACTGGGGACACCACCTTCCTTAAAAGCATCTCCTGATCAGCTCTTCCACCTTCACCTGCAGGAAAATGCTACCCATCCGTGCAGCCAGAAGACAGTCAGAGAGTATTGCTTGGGCTCTGGGCTGTGCTCGCAGGAGGCACAGTCCTGGCAACAGGGCCCTGGAGCCTGACCTGGCCCCTCCTCACTGCCATTCCCCACCGGCGAGGGCGGATGCAGGAGTGAGCTCCCAGTTCCGACAGCTGAGCAGCTGGGGGTCATTTCTGGTGGGGAGAGGAGGCCAGAAGAGGGAGAGGCTGGTCCAGGTGGTGGGTCCTCCGTCTGCCTGGGGCTTTGGTCAGGATCTTGGCCAAGCCCGGGCTGATTCTGCCCAAACCTCGGCGGCTCCTCTGCGGAATCAGGAGCCTCCAGTCCTGCAAACGGCTCCCAAAGGCCTTTGGCTTCTATTGAAGAAATGCAGCTTTCGTGTGACTTCATTACAAACCAAACCAGATGGAGGAGGCAGGAACCTCTGGAGTGTTAGGCTGGAAACTCATTGCGGTAGTGCCGCAGGGGCTCATCCGCCACAGACAGGTAGGTGGCCCTCATGCTGGGCGAGTACTGCGGGGGAGAGGGGAGGGGACAGTCAGAACAGGGTCACCCCATGTTAGAGCTGGGGCAGAAACCGGCCAGCTGGGCGGTGTTATTTGGGGCGCACGTCCCCACATCTCCATGCTGTGGGCTCTTGGGTCCCCTCATGCCCCTTGCAACGGTAGGAAGGTAGGGCGAGGGGGGGTTCTTGCCCGGGGCAGGGCAGTCATCTCTGCCAAAGCAATTAGGGTTTCTGGGCAGGTTTTAATTCTGGGAGGAAGGTTGATTCTGTCCTTGAGCCTTGCAAATAAGGTCAGTTTTTGTCTCTGCTAACAGCAGGGAGAGTGGCCTGGATCTTTCAAAACAGAAGGTAATCTGAAAATTGTTTTTATCTGGCAACACGGTGCTTTGAGTAATTCGTTTCTCACAGCAGCAGCCTTCCCCTAATTATCTGTGCTCATATTAATACTAAAACCGATCTGCATTCCTGGGTCCATAGCAGTTGGTGGTGAGGAAAAGGAACGGGGGAGGCTTCCAACTGGAGAGAGGCCAGGTGGCGTTTCAAAAGTGCTGGTTGACTGGTGTGGCTTAGTGGCGGAGCGTTGACCCATGAACCAAGAGGTCACCGGTTTGATTCCTGGTCAGGGCACAAGCCTGGGTTGTGGGCTTGATCCCCAGTAGGGGGCAGGCAGGAGGCAGCCTATAGCTGTTTCTCTTTCATCGATGTTTCTATCTATCCCTCTCCCTTCCTCTCTCTCTTAACAATCAATAAAAAACCAAAAAAACAAAAACAGGTGCGGACTCTGAATGCAGGCTTCCACCCACTTGGTCTCCCGGCCTCAGGACCCTGGATGCAAGAGCTTAGCCTGGGTCAGGTGCTGTTTATCAAGGACAGCGGGGGAGGAGCTCTGGACAAAAACAGCAAGGGGGGGTCTCAGCCGGGAAAGACAGATGGTTGGTCAGAGCAGTTTCTCAACCACAACATGAGGGACTCTTGGGGGCGGTCATTCTTTATAGTAGGAGCCATCATGTGTGCTGTAGGGGGCTTAGCAGCATTCCTGGCCCCCGCCCACTAGATGCCAGCAGCAACTACCTCCAGATATGACAACCAAAAATATCAAGAGATGTGGCCAAATGTCCCTTGGGGGGCATAATCGCCCAGGGCGAGATCCACTGCTCTAAGGTATGGCCCAATGCCATCTACTCTCCACAGGACCTTTCCTGGTCCGCAGAGCAGTGGGGACAGTTCCTCCTTCCAGGTCACGAAGTGCTGTGGGGCACTTACTAAAGTAGCTTTTCTGAGTGTCCCTCCTGTAGATTATACACCTCCTGGAAACCAGGGCTGGGTCCCGTCTCTCTTCTCCAGGCCCAGCACTATGGTTTTCACCCAAAGCACTTGCTGGACACCTGTGAGCAACCTGGTCCTCCATTGATCCCATGTCCCTGGGTCGCCAGTGCTCCTAGTTTGCCAACTGGACGGTCCCTTCCAAACTACCAGGACAGGGCGGGTGAGGCACCTCGTCCTGCCAAGTAAAGGCAGAGGCTCCTTCCCCGGCAGACGCCTGGCTCAAGAACTCCTCTGCCCACCCGTTTTGGGAGCCCAGGTTACCGTGGGAGGAGGGGAGCCTCTTCCGATGAGTGGCGTGTTCTCGTAGCGTGGGTTCCCACCGAAGAGCACAGCTTGGTTCCTGCGGGGCCGAGAGGAGCTCAGGAGGGGAAGGCATGGGGAAGGGGCTCAGATTTCTACAGGAGGGTCCCATGGGTGTGCATACGGGAGTGGGGGGATGGGAACGGACCATGGATAGAGCAGGAGTGTGGGCAGGAAGAGCGCTCCGGGTGGCCCAGGGAAGAAGCAGCCGATGGGGACAGGGCCCAGGAGCAGAGCGGCCTGGAGAAATGCAGATTCTCGGCCCGGAGACCCACCCTGCAGGGCTTGTGGAGGCCCAGCACCCACAGTGGGTTCTCCCTCTGCACACGGGGATGTGCAGGGGTCACGTGACTAAATGCCCCTGGGGGCCTTCCTGCCAGCGTCCCACGGCTGCTGTGAGGGGACCCCGCTCGGCTCTCTGGACCCGCACCCATCCCCCCTGGGCTTGGCGCTGAGGGGAGGCCGGGAGCCTGCCGTACATGTACTCTGAGACGGGGGCGTTGGAGACAGTCTGCGCGGGGGGCTGCAGGCTGGTCTGGCTGTCCAGGCTGCTGCTGTAGCTGCAGAAGCTGTGAAGCGGACCCCGAGGGGGAATGTAGGCGGCAATTCGCCGGGCCTGGGGGTTGAAGGGGTCGTCATCATCGATGTCGTCATAGTATCTGTCCCTAGAATGACACATAGGATACGGCTCACCGTGAGGGGCGAGGGAGGCTCCAAGGCAGTGGGATTCTGGCGTGCTTCCCAATCTTTCCTCCCAGGACCCTCCTTCTGGCCACAGGTGTGTCCTTGAGTTTCCTCTAAAACACAGTCCTCAGCCTTGCCTCCCACAGACCACTCAGCCCATCATCCATCTCCTCCAGGCAGCCCACCATGCTGACCATGTGTGCACCGAACCTCCCTAACCTGGGTCTTGTCTGCTCTACCATTTCTTCTGTCTATCTTCTCAGTGAGACTGGAGGGCCCTGCTAACAGTGCCACAATCTACGCTTCCTGCTGTCCTGGGGCAGCCCCCCAGCAGTGAGAGCTCTCCTCATTTACATCACACCACAAAGTCTTGTGGAGGAAGAGAGGGCCAGCAAGGGAGGCCAGGCTGTGGTATGACGCTGTTGCCATCCTCAGACCCACTCCTGCCCTGGCTCCCTGGGAACCTTCCACAGAAATCCAGGCAGCCTGTCGGGACAGAATGCCTGGGCCCTCTGCTGCTCTTGTCTATCTCAGGTTGTCAGCTCTGGGCTCAGTCAGAGAAGAGCCCCCTCCAGGCAGCCCACCTGGTGGTGAAGTGCTTCCAGGCCAACAGCCCCGCACGGATCATAGTGGAGAAGGCCAGGGCAGCCAAGAGGGAGAAGAGGCCCAGGTAGAGCAAGCCCTCGATGCCATCGTAGCAGATGCCAGTGAGGGCATCCAGGTAGTCCTGGAGGAGAGGGACATGCAGTTGGAAGGGAGTGGGGCACAGCCTCAGGTCTGAGCTTGTCCCTGGAAGCCCCTCCCCTCAGCCTGGACCCTCCTCCCCTTCACATCTCCAGCACCTTGTACAGCCATTAAGGGTCCGCGCTCCGGAGCCCAACACAGTGGGGCTTCTTGGGTTCACTGTGAACACCTACTGTGTGCTAGGCACGGGAGGGTTGGCTCTGAACAAGACAGACCAGGTCATGGGGATTTGGGGGGGAGCCAGAGACAGGGGCATTTACTCTGAGGCCAGGACGGCAAGAAGGAATGGACTGCACCTTGAGCAGTGAGGCAAATGGGACAAGCCTGGCACATGCAGGAAAGAGAAAGAGGCCAGCAGGAGACAGGCTGAGATGGCGCTGGGTCAGGGCACATTTGAGAGTATAGCTGCGGGCACTGCCTGAGGGACTGGATGTGGCGCTGGAGGGAGAGGGGGCAGGGGTGACACCCCTGTTCTCAGCTCTGAAGTCAGACTGCCAGGGCCCAACAGCCAAGCCTTGACTCGCCAATCCTGGAATCTTCACTAAGTCACGCACACACACACTTATCTATAAAATTTCCCACGAAAGGATATGCGTTTCATAGTATAAATGTAAGAACTAAGTGGCATATTAATATAAAGTGCATGGAACAAGCTAAGCATAGAACCAAGTGCTCCATAGGCGGCAGCCATGAGCATTAGCGACTATCTGCTTTGTATCCACGTGGGATGTGAAAGCTGTTGACATACGCTGGCTTATTGCTTTTGGGGAGGGGGGCACACATACTGCCAGTGTGTTCCCTGCATTTGTGTCTGATAGTTCAAACTCCTGGAGAGGTGACCCTGGCATTGAAATTAGGATGTCTGATCGAAACCCAGGGAGATGGATGGGTTGACCAGATGGCCAGGAGTCTGGACAGTGGGTCCCCAGTGTTCTAGAGGTAACTGACCCAGTCCTGCCATCTCGTCCCTGGTGCTTTCACTGTGTCTCCCTGTCTCAGCTACTAGAGAAAATCAAGAAGCCAGGCACCTCTTCCACCTTCCCATTGCCCAGCTTCCTCCCCATTCCCCAGGCCTGCGGGGCACCCAGGCACTGGGCAATCTCTTGGGATGCCCAGGCAATCTTTCCTCTAGCCTCTCCTGGCTTCTCTGGGAAAACGTGGCCAGCTGGGGTGTCCCCACCCCCACTCGCCCCCAGGGCCAGCCCAGCACCTTGTGCAGCCCTCGGCAATCCAACAAGGCTGTCAGCTGGTGAAGGCTGGACTCTGAGGAGTTTAACAGGAGCTGGATGCTGAGCAGATCCTTCTAAAGACAGACAGAGAGGCAGAGACTGAGCGGCGGGGGCAGGGCTTGCAGATAAAACCACAAACAGCAGCGGGTGCACAGAGGCCTTTAAAGCCAAAGGAAGGAGCCAGACTGTGGGGAGGGAACCCTCTCCACAGCCTGGCTCCCCAAAGCCCTGGGGCTCCCCCTCTCCCAGGGTGGATGCTGGGGAGACCGCCTTACCTCTGCCGTGGGGAAGACGGGCACAGCAAACTGCAGCAGTCCTGCTACCTGGATCTGCATGGTGGTCAGCGAGCGCTGGAAGACGGTCAGCACCTGGGCCAGGAGAGACGGCAGCCCCACTGTGAGGTTCCACTCCCGCACTTCCACGCCCCCCCCCAGCTGTGGAGGACCTGTTCCCCTGCAGCCCCTCCCCTGGCTGCATCTGCACTCACATCCCTGACTATGGCTCTTCCTGTCCGCAGGAAATCTTCCCCTCATCCCTCAGGCTCCTTGAGAGCTGCAGGGTCCTCTTGCTTCTTGCTACTCCAAGCGTGGTCCTCAGACCAGCAGCACTGGCCTGGCCTGGGCCCCACCCCAGACCTACTTCACAGCATCTGCGTGATAACCACACCCTGGGTCATGGGCATCATACACGCTGACCTGTGAGAAACACTGACCTAGAAGATGCTACCCAAGAGCACTGTCACCTTCAGAGGATCACAGTGAAGCAAAGGACACCGGCCACCTCCACCTGCCTGGTCGGTGCCAGGGCCGGGGGTCTAGAGGGACCATGCTGACGCAGGGCACTGCGGGCTGGGTAGGGGCTGAGTGGGGTGGCTATACCTGCTGGAAGGGGCTGCTGACGCTCTGATTGCAATACAGGTAGTAACGGGTCACCTCTGCAAGGCAAAGACGGAGTCAGGCAGCTCACCAGGGACTGGGCCCTGGTCCATCCTCAGTGGCCATGCCACTCCCGAGCTCTCCCAGGAAGCAGGCTCTCAGAAATGGCCCAGAGGTCCAGCTGGTCCTGAAGCATGGGGTTTGGGAGGGACGGGGGGACTGCAGGGCTGAAACAGGTAAGCGGAGGCACAGTCTGGTGGGCCAGGTGGCTCGGATAACAGAGGCCCACAAACCCATTACCTTTACTGAGCCGGCCCTCTGTGATGTTTAGGATGAAGGTGTCGGGAGCTGTGCAGAAGTCACTGGTGCCCTAAGACGGGGAGAGTGGGCACTGGGTAAAGGGGCCTCCACTCCTCAGAGCAGCCAGGGTGAGCTCTGGTCCGCTGGCCGACTGCTAGGGGCCACCCCTGCTCCAGTGTGTGTCGGCCAGAGGACCAGAGCTTACCCTGCACTGCGCACATATACACTCGTGCACACACACTTACGCTCACACATACACACGGCCGTGTGCTCAGGGTCCTGGGAGAACAGCTCTATATACAAATCACTAACATGCACCAGCAACCAGACTGGTTCATTACTGCACACCAGAGTCACGGCACCCGCATGCCCGGGGGTTCCCCCACCCCGTCACTGGAGGGGCAGAGAGAGGGGGGCCAGCCCGGGTAGGGAGTGGGGAGAGAGGGAGGCACTGTCTTGGTCTGGGTCACCCCCAAGAAGTTTGGGATCCAATGAGGACAGGAGGCCCTGTCAGAGGCTCCACTAGAGATGTGGCCTGTCCGTCCCCTCCTCCCCCCTCTGGCCTGGCCTGCTCTTCACACTCCCACGAGGACTCACCTTGCCTGTCAACCAGGACACAGCCTGTGTGTGCCCCGTCCACCCAGTGGAGATGAGGACAGGGTGGGGAGGGAAAGGGCACCGAGCACAGCGGGGCGGGTGGAAAAGCCACCCAGTGCCCAGCCCAGCTGGGGGCTGAGCCTGCAGGCAGCTCCTGCGAGCAGAGGTGACGGTCTGGAGTCAGCCTGGGACCCTCACATAATGACAGTAACTATGTGGTAACCCATGGTGGCTACTGTCTAGTGAACATTTACTATATGCCTCCCACGGATTAACCACCCATCTCATCCCACCAACAAGCCTTCTAGGCAAGGGCTATGACTCTCCCCATTTTACAGACGGTAAAGTGAGGCCTGGAGAACGTCAGTGTCCTTCCCAGGAATCCACTGTGGGGAAGGAGTGCCCAGGTTCCCAGGGAGCTGCCCTCAAGTCAGTGGTGCTGTGCAGCCAAAGCTGCTGGGGCCCCTTCCCTCCCTGGGGGACAGGAAAGGCGGGGGGGGGGGGCGGGGGGTGACGGAGGGTGCAGTGTCAGTCCTCTGGACTCACAGCTCTCAAAAAAAAAAAAAAAAAAAGCTGCCCACAGTAGCCTTTGCTACTCTGCCTACCCCCTCCCGGCTCCTCCTCACCCCACTTCCTATTAAAATGCAGCAGGATCTGCTGCGAATCAAAGGCGCATTCACAGGCGCTGGCACACAGGGGCCTGACTAAACCAATTAGGGAAATGGCCTTTCTCTCAGCTCCCGGCGTTCCGGAGCACCCAGCTGGGAGATGAAATCGCCCTGGTTTCCTCAGACACTGGAGCCTGGTGAGGAGGAGCCAGGAGGAGGCTGCCTCCCCAAGGGCAGCTTATGGGGGCGCGCGGGATGCTGCGCTGCTTCCAGGGGCAGAGGCTCCCGGCAGGAGGCAGTGTCTGAGCTTCCTGTGCTTGTCGCCGAGGAGGGGTGGGGCCAGGCAGCTCTGGCCCGCAGCCACTCTCCTGGACTATGTGCAGCCCTCCCAGCAACGATGATGTCAGCATGCCTTTGAGTATGACATGCGCCATCCAACCTGGCCTTAGTATCTGAAGGGCACCCCCTTGGGACGCAAGCTTATGCCTGTCCAGTTCTCCCTCCTGCCCAAGGTGGACACTGCATGGCTGGGGGCAGAAAACCAAACAGGAGCTGCCCACCTCCTTTCCCTTCCAGACAAACTCTGCCAAAAGCTGCTAGGAGCCAAGCAGCACCAGGGTCCATTCATTCTTTGGGCACCATGGGGCAAACTGCCAGCTCCCAGGTCACTGGGCAAGGCATGAGTTTGAGTAGAGGGCTTCCAGGAGGAGCCCCATTCCTTTCTATCCAGGCAGCTAGGGCAGAACAGATGCAGGGCACAGGGTTAGTCTGTGGCCCTTGAATCAGCTAGGGACATCCCCCTAGCTGCACCTCCACTGTATT
Organism: Miniopterus schreibersii; assembly: GCF_964146895.1. Classification (NCBI taxonomy): domain Eukaryota; kingdom Metazoa; phylum Chordata; class Mammalia; order Chiroptera; family Miniopteridae; genus Miniopterus; species Miniopterus schreibersii. The sequence continues at coordinate 4,281,145 of NC_138116.1, forward strand.
AGTCACACGGGGTTGCAAACACCTGCCCACAAGTCTTTCTTCTGCAGGCTCCCACTCAGTCAAGAACAAGCACAGCACCTGGCACCCCTGCCACCGAGCCCAGCAATGAATGAATAAAATGAATAAAATGAATGAATGAATGAATGACTCATGCACGCAACTTAACTCGAACCTTAGGTCTATTAAAGACAAAACACCTACACAGGAAGCTCCCCCACCCTGTGTTTTTTTGTTTTTAACACTTTGAGGCACCACATCCATAAACATGAATTGCTATGTGGCAGACTGGGTGAGTCCAAGGGCAAGGGGACAGAGGAAAGCTCAATGTCACACCCCACATTCCCAGTGCCCAAGGGTGTGCTGCTGAAGCCAGAGGGCTCCTCCAGCCCGAGGCCAGATCCCAGCCAACCCCGCCAGACCCAGTTACTTCTTAGAACCCACGAAGAAGTCCCAGGTCATCTGTGCATGTCCTTACAAGCAGCAAGCAGGTGGGACCAGGCAGTGGGGAGGAAAAGGGAAATGCTCCAGATGTCTTATTTGGCTCTGGCTCTAAATGCTCCATGGTCTTGGGGAAGCTCCTCCCTTTCTCTGAGCTTGTGTCCCCCTCTGAAGGGCAAGGGGGCTGGTGCGGAAGATCTAATGCCCTCCAGTTCTGAGATTCTGGCTTAGGGACAGAGATTGGAAGCTGACCCTGCCCCGGGGGCTCTGGGCAAGACACACTGACGTACCACCCGCCCCAGACGGTCCTTGTCAGAACCCTCCCCTACTCACCACGGCTGCAGTGGTGTCCGCAGCCAGGGACGCCCAGCTGAGGATCACGGCCAGTAGCCCACAGCACAGCATCCTAGGAGAAAGGCAGTCCAGGTGGGATCCAGGCAAAGGCTGGCAGGCAGGGGACCTCATGACGGCTGTCACCCCACCAACTTCAGTGCCCTTCTCTCAGCATGAACTTGCCCTCCCTGGTCCCTGCCCTGACATCGGCCCTGCCGACTGCGGGACAGGGAGAAGGAACCCAGTGCCTAGGCATAGGTCCCTGGGCCAGAGAGAGCTGAGAGGGTGCGAGCTAAGGAGGTACAGTTAGTGGTGGTGGGAGGCTCTGATGCTCAGGCATTGCTTAGTGTCCAGATTACAAGGCCAGGCTGCTGTCCCCTCCTGGCTGGGTGCTGAGGAGGGTGGAAGGTGGCTTCAGGCTGTGGCCCCACCACATCCCTTGAGCTTGGCCAGGCCCTCATCTCTCTCTCTTGGTGGCCCCGCCACTCCACATGCTCCCCCAGATCTTTGTCCCAGGCCCGCAGGCAGGGCTACTCACAAGGCCAGAAGACACCTGGAGCGCTTGGCCAGTCCCACGCAGGCGACGAGGCAGACGGCCAGGTCCAGGATGAAGAGCAGGAGGTAGGAAAGCCACCTGGGTGGGGGGTGAGGGACGGTCAGGGGGAGCAGGCAAAACTCCCCACCGGGGAGGCCAGAACAGCAGCCTCCAGGCCCACCGACCATTCGCTACCCCGCCGCCCAGAGCGGAGGTATGGGGCGGAGAAGGGGCTTCTGCCGGTCTCCAAAGGGAAGTCTTGTGCTCAGTACTTTTCTCGATGTAGGAGCCAAATAAATTCGGTGACCCCTCCTCTCCAGCAATGGTTTTCTGCTTCCCTGATACATAAAGGGGGTAACAGGTCTGGATTTGGGGTAGGAAGTGGGACGGAGCTGGGAGAAAGTGACAACGGGGTTCCTGGGTTCTTTCCACTTTTGTGAATGGAGGCCCCAAAGGGCCTGATCACAGAGCAGGGCAGGCCCACGGCAGGTGCGGTGCCCAGAAAAGGAGCTGGGGGCTCTGGGGCAAAGTGCAGAGCCCGCCCTCTAATGGGACAAGGCCACCAAGGAGCCAGTTTTCTTAGAATCAGAGTCAGAGCTGGAAGGAACCCGGGGGAACAACTGGTGTTAGGATCCCATTTGGATTGGAAAACTGTGGCCCAAGGCAGGGGAGCCTGACCCAGGAATCCCCAACTCCCCAGGAAACCTTTCATGCCAAAAGGTTTCTCCTTGCTGCCTCTCTCCCCACCAGCAGGAAACCAAGTTAGGGTTACTTCTGACTCCCCGCCTGGGACCCCTCAGCCCCACGCCTCCAGCCCTCGCCCTGTAGCCTCGTCTCATGACGTAAGGGTTCCCGGACGCAGCTCTGCCAGACGGATGCCTTTTCCCAGAGGAGCTGGGTGGTGACCCCGGGATGCATTTCCCACGGAGACGTGGGCTCCGAAGCAGCCTCGGCCCTACTCCCACGGCCCCTCCCACATCCGCCTCAGCTGCACTCCCATCCGGGAAACCTCCGCAAGAGGGTAGCGGGTGCGGGCTTTTCACGGCCTGCGGTACTTAGGAAGGCCTGGTATGAAAGTGCTAAAAAATCCTGGCTTGGCTGGGGGGCTATGCTCTAGAACCGTCCGGAAGCTGAGGCGGGGAGGCTGTCTGGGGGAGACCCATGCAGGCCAGTCCCACGCAGGCCTAAGGCTGGTTAGCTAAAGGACAGACCCGAGCAGCTCAGTGAGGGGGAGGAAGCAGGGAGAGGTGAGGACAAGGGACAGGTCATCGGCAGTGCTCAGGAGCCACAGGCGCTAACCTTGGAGGAGCCTTTGCTGCCCTGCCCTGAACGAGGGGTGGGAGTTGGGGACGGGAGTGCTAGGGGTCCCTGTCAGTCACCCAGACTGAAATAGCTTCTGAATAGTCGGCACCACCTTCCCCTCGCATTTTTAATGAAATCACCTTAAAAATAAGCTCCTTTTGCCATATAAATTCTGACCCATTTCATTCTTGCCAAAATGCCCACGTTAGGCCCTCAAGTGTACATGGTCCTCCGCGAGGTCCACTCAGAGAGAACGACAGGGTCACAACGGACGCCCGCGTTCCATCTCCCCTGACCCCTCATGACAAAAAGATTTCGAAGGCTCAGGCAATGAATGGCCCTCCTGTCACAGGACTAATCAGATGCCACTGTTTTGGGTCACGGGTCACAGCCAGTCCTTAGAAGTGGCAGTTTCTATCGGGCACCTGGGAGAAAGGCACTGTTGCACCCAGCAGGTGGGATGTTGAACCAAGGTCCCTTTCAGTCCAGATGTCCATGACATCCTGGGAGCGCAGGGGCTGGACGTGAGTCTGGGGGCTGGACGCGCTGCAGAGGGCAGGGATGGGGAGCTCTGTCCAGAGCTGGGGCCTCATGTGTTTCCTGTCAGCAGGGCCCTGCCATCTCCTACCCTGGGAAAGGCGAGAGCCCAGGCAGGGAGGTCTCTGGCTCAGTTCAGCCTGGGTGGGGCTTTCCCATAAAGGGGATATGAATCCAGAAAACCCAGTCAATTGTGCAACGTTGGGCTAAAGGTCCTGACCTTTGCAAATGGCTTGAAAAGGAGCCAACACATTGTGGGGAAGGGGGTCCAAAGAGCTGATGCTTGCAGGTCAGGATTCATTTATCTGTCCCGCCCTCGCACCTCCTCGGTGCCGGGCCCTGGGTGCGGTGACGGGCACTTCATGAGTGTGAGCTGACCTTCAGCCAGGACACACCCGGAGCCCAGGCTGCTGCCTCCCTTCCTGGCTCTCCCCAGAGTGACCTCTACTAGACCCTGCATGTGGGGGGAGGGCAGGGGGGTCCCTGGTCAGCTGAGCTGTGACCAGTGTCTTCACCTGGGATGGGGTCTGAGGAACGGGGAGGGAGGGGAGACATAAATGGGCCCTCATAAAATAGAGGGTATGAGTTAGCACAGCTGAGTATGGCCGAGGCGGGGCTGGTGGCTGCAGCCCCATCACTCGAGCTGGGGGCATCTCTGGGCTTGCCATGAGACTGCCAATAGGGGAGGCTCTGTGCAGTCGGAGAAGCCATCATCTCCCTGCCCCCCTGCACCCCTGTGGCTGAGTGTGTCGGTGTAGGGTGCCCTGCCCCTGAAACCTTGGCAGGTGAGGAACCTGTAAACCACTTTCATTTGACCCAGCACCAGCCAGGGAGAATGCTGGCCCCGGGGAGCCCCACGCAGTGTGTGGGGAGGCTGAGGCAGGTCCAGCGCTGGGATACTGGCTCTCCTGGGCCTCGGTGCCCGCCTGTCTCAGAAGGCTGGTCTACATGTCCCCAGGAGCTCTCATGTTCTCTGACTTCAGTTAATGGCTTATGGAGACCTAGTGGTGGCACTTCCCTGCCTGGGCCCCAAGACGCGGGCTCCAAAGAAGGGAGAGGTGCAGCCCTGCTGTCCCTGCTCTGCCCCCACTTGCCCCTCACCTGTAGTGCTCCACATAGCCACTCTGGTCGGCCAGCTCAGTCAGCTCGGCTGTGACCTCCGTCCACACAGGCACCCCCGACAGCTGGGCAATGATGTTGCGGGCCATCAGCTGCATGAGCTTCAGGGTCTGGAGGTAATCGCCCTGGGCAGCAAAGATCTCACTGAGCCTGGCCAGGTGCCGCTCCAGGTCCTCCTCCATCTTCCGGGTGGTGCCGGACACCTGGGGAGAGGCTGGGGGTGGGAATCTGGCCCTGGGGCGGGAGGAAGCCAGAGAGGTGTCGCCCTGGACCGACTGCAGAAGGGCTGAGTAGCCGAGGACGGCGGCCTGGGCTTGAGCGGGGGCACCTCACACACACGCGGCCCCAGCCCCGAAGGGCACAGGAGGCTGCTGCCCAGCCAGAGGCTGGAAGACAGAGGCCCCCATTACCCATCCAGCTCTTGTCCCTCCATCCAGGGGACAGGCCCCGATCTGGCCTGAACCGGGACCTGGGCTCCAAGATCCAGGCCCTGACTCTGAAGACAGACTCAGCTGGGGAAACACATGAATACCCGTGTTTCTTCCTTGCAGATTCTCTTAAAACTTTTTAGATTACAAATTCTTTCTTCGAGCAAGGAATCACATGCCTAAGCCAGAGTCCCTCTGCTGCTACCTGGCCGTGTGTTCCCACCGCGGGATTTCTAACCGCCTCGCGAGAGAAAGGCCGCTGCCCGGCTGGCGGCAGCTCAGGCTCCCGAGCCGGGTGAAGGCGGACAAGGGGGCTTTGAACTGACAGCCAGGCCCCGCTGGGGGAAGCCGGCGCCTTCTCTGTGTGCTCGTGCCCCGTCGCACGTCTGTCCTGCAGGCGGACGGACAGGCTCTAGTCCCCTGGCTGGGCCTTAAAAGCCCGGAGTTGAGCAGACCCTAAAGGAAGCAACTTGCCATTAAAAGGTGGAGAGGGGCCCTTGCCGGTTGCTCAGTGGTTAGAGCATCGGCCCTCGGACTGAAGGGTCATGGGTTCGATTCCCGGTAAAGGGCAGGTACCTGGGTTTCAGGTTTCGATCCCTGGCTACGATCAGGGCGCGTGTGGGAAGCAACCCATTTCTGGATGTCTCTCTCACATGGATGTTTCTCTCCCCCCCCCCTTCCTCCCTCTCCCTTCTCCCCCCCCCCCCCCCCCCTAGAACCAACAGAAAAAATACCCTCAGGTGAGGATTAACCAAAAAAAGGTAGGAGTGAAGGACAACGGAATGGCTGGCTGGTTACCACGGGGGAACACGGGCAGGGCTTGGCATTGGAAAGATGCTCAGACAGCCCAGAGGTCGGTCCTGGGCGAGGCCTGCTCCGGGCGCCGCACTGGCTGGGAGGGGAGGAGGCGATGTTCTGAAACTGTCACGATAAACAGACAAGCACAGCTGAGTGGAAGGGGGGTGCGGCTAGGCCCAGGCCTGGGAGGAAGGTAAAGATGACACAGGAGAGGGGGCAGGGCCCCCCACAGCAGCTCAGCGCAGAAGCAGATGGCTCCCCTTGGGCGCTTTCACATCTGCGCTGCTCTTGAGAGTTCCCGGCTCCAGAACAGAGAACAGCCCTCATTGTTTCCTTTTGTTTTATTTTTTTCAGTGTCAGCGGCTTGTTCGTTTTTGGACTTGTTCCTAATTCTCACAAGCTGGTTGAGGCTACAAGGTGGCAGAGTGCAGACGTAGCCCACAACTTAAGAGATTTGGCAGTTTTAGCTTCACGTGGCAGGGGTGTGAAACCACGTGGCAGTAAACACGGTAACTAAACATCCTTCCGAAACACTGTCCTTTTGAATTCAATATGATCAACGGACAAGTGTTTGCAGCCATAGATCCTAAGGCACCGTAATTAAATGCTAACATTACATGCAAACCTTGTATTGTATGGTATTTCCAGGTTCCTATATCACAGACGTGACAGCAAAGGGCTGTGAAAAATGATCTGTCAACGTGAGCTGTGAGACTTTACCCATCCATAGCTCTACATTTAAAAAAAAAAATCTTTACTGATTTCAGAGAGAGAAAGGGAGAGGGAGCGAGAGATAGAAACATCAATGATGAGAGAATCATTGATCGGCTGCCTCCTGCACGGCCCCTACTGGGGATAAAGCCCACAACCCGGGCACGTGACCCGGGAATTGAACCGTGATCTCCTGGATCATAGGTCGACGCTCAACCGCTGAGCCATGCGGGCCGGGCCATAGCTCTACATTTTTAACTTTTCTGTTTTCTTAAATCCCTCCTTGAAAAAAACAAAAGCCAGGAAACATCTGCCAGGCCCTCTCTTTCCTCCTGATGTCTCCTCGTAGGAAACAGAATAAAAAAAATAAAGACCACAACACTGACCTACTCTCAACGCCCCCTTTTTCCACACCACCCCGTTTTTCAGAGGTTCAGTACAGAGGTTCAGGGCTCCCGGAAGGGAGACGGGGTGGGGGGATGTCCCAGAAGTGGAACAGGGCTCTTCACCCCGGAAGACGAGCTCAGTGGACGTGGGTGGCAGCTCAGCTCCCCAAGCTGGGGCAGGGCTAGAGGCCAGTTAGCAGGTGGTGGAAGCTGTTGTCCCCTAGGATGGAAATATGATTCTGGACCAACAGCAGCAGGGTAAGCAGCTGGGAACTCATTATAAATGCAAATCCTCAGCCCCACTGACCAAAAGAATCAGAACCTCTGGGGTGGGCACAGAACCCCAGGTTTATCAAGCTCTCCATGGGATTCTGACGCAACCTCTGGGAGGCACGAAGCTCCTCTACTTAATGAGTGTGGTTTTCTAGAAGGGTGGACTCGCTAGGAATCAAAGGGGTAGAGTCTGGGCAGGTTTGGGGGGAGGAGCCCCATCTCAGATCCTTGAAGGGAAAGGCGAAGACGAGACACCTGGGATCTAGTTCTTGCTCTGAAGTACTAGCATCCAAACTGGGACAGGAATACAGCCTCCGTGCCCCAGTTTCCCCACCTGAGGGCTGCCCACAGGCCTGCCACAGGCTCCAGTGAGAGCCGGGGGGAATCACGGTGGCCCCAGGACGTGAGAGCTGAAGTCAGTGAGCTCTCAGGAGCAGTAGCACCCAAGGCCCTTACTTTAAGCTGAGACCCCGAGGGGTGAGAGGTGTGTCTGATCCCCTAGTAACTGGAGCCCAGGCCCCCTTCATTGGGGCACAGATGGGGGGCACTAGATCCAGAGAAAGGACCCACCAGCACTCCCAAATGACCTTTTATGACCCCCCCAAATCAGAGCATGTAGCTGATTCAGAACCTGGTTAGGCCAGCCTGAGCCTTGAGCCTTGAGCCTCAGCCCCCTTCCAGCGAGGCATAAGTGTGAGGCTTCTGGTCCAGGAAAGGGAACCCAGGAGGGTCCATCTCGCTCTGGTGTGGTTCTGTGTCACCTGACAAGTTCCTCAAGTCCGTCCCCCCCCCCCGCTTCCTCTCTCCTTTAAGGTGATTATAGTAATGTATATAAAATTATAGTAATTACAATAATGACACTCATTATCACAGTCACCCCAATTTGGAGGATACTTTGTAGATTATCAGGCACTTTTCACAGCGACAGTATCTTATCTGACATCATTTATCTGCTATGTGGCCTTCACCCCAGAGGAGGCGTGAGGGGGTTGTCCTCAGGATGGAAGCGGCTCCTGCTGGCTGGGTCACCACAAAAGCCTGGGGTTCCTGTCCTCACTTTCCAGAAACGGTGAAGATGAAGAGGGGTGGACCTCCAGGGACACACAGAATGCTTCCCTTTGGGAATGTGGGGCATTTAGAGGCATGGGGCTGCTGTGGATGTGCAGACCTGGCCCTGAGTGTCCATCCCTCACTCGGGTGCGTGGGCCCAGCCCGGGCTCTTGTCCCAGCTCACCTCCCCGTGGGGTAGGGGCATGGGGAACTCAAATGTTCCCATGAGGGCAGCTCTGGGGCTTGCTCTCTTCCTGCACCCCTCGGGGAGACAAGGGCCATGCCTCATCATGGTCACAAGTCAGCCAGTGAAGGTCATGGCTCTGGGGCTCCCCTGGGCAGGGCATTCTCCTTTCGGGGCTGAGTCCTGACACTGGTGCATGGCGGGAGAGGGGGAGAAGAACCCCAGAGGCAGTAACCGTGGGGCCCCTTCTCCACCGGGCAGACGTGAGGGCGGCGGGGCCCAGAGGGTGAGCTCCCTGCAGGCCACGTGTATCCTGGTCTGCCGCTGGCCACTCTGCATTCAGCCCATGAGGCTGCCCTCAGCTCCCCATCCCGGCCGCTTCTCCCTCACCCCACAGAGCTGCCCAAACCCGGTGTTCAGAGAGCTCTCAGTCCCCAGGGCTGGGTCCCAGTGGACACAAGGTGTGGACAGACAAGCTCTGCAGGAGGGCTGGGCCCTGGTCAGGTATGTGACCCTCAGCTCCCCAGAAAGTTCTCTAGGTCAGAGCCACCGTACCCTGCCCTCCTGGGTGCTGATCAACAGCTTAGCTGTCTCTTTAATGAGAGCCCCTCCTAAAGGGCTGGGGGATTAAGCTTAGAGGAGCTTACGGGCGGAGGGGCAATGAGGTCAATTCCTCCTCCAGCCTCCTGTTCCAGCGGGTGCCAGGACTGTCCAAAGGCTCTGCTGGGGGCTGCCTCTCACGATTGAGGCTCTGACACAAACAGGCCACCCGTTCAGGTCACCCTCTGCTGGGCCAGAGGGGGTGGGGAACAGCCCGATGTCCAAGGACTAGTTTCCCCGACAGCTGCCCTCCTAGGGCACCGGGGCTGCCACGGGGTGGCCTAAAAATCAGCCCCACACACCTGGTGCTTCCAGCGAAGGTGAGGTGCACTTGGGGGCCAAGGTCTACATTTGAGAAAACCCAGATTCCCCACCCTCCCAGTCTCTGTCGCTCGGGCCAAAGGATCAGCAGAGTAGCTGTTTCGTTCCTGAAAAGTCCGACATCTCCTCTGGCCAGCCCAGCACAATCCTTCACCCTGAGCCCCCAGCTGAACCCACGGCGCCCAGGAGCCAGAGCCCAGAGGACACCTCTCCGAGGGCCAGGCAGTCTCACCACCCCAAGGGGCACTGACTTATTTTTGAAGAGTTTTCTCCTTGACACCTCCTGGACCCCACGATACTCTACACACAGCACTTAATGTGAACATAGAAACACCGTGGGGCCCATTTTCCAAGTTCAGGTCTCCCTGGCCGAGTAGGAAAGTGGTCAGCCCTTCTGAAGGTGGATATGATTTGATCCCACGGTGGCCCCTGAAGCCCACCAGGACCTCCTTTGGCCCTCACACCCCTGCCACCCCTCCCACCCGGGGAGCAGAAACTGCCTGTTTGCTCCTGGCAGGACCACCTGCAGCCCCAAATGGAGTCCAGCCTCCCCCCCCCAGCCAAGCCGGCTGGGATCTGACTTGGGCCCTTGTTCTGATCACACTGACCTCACGGGCCGCGCCCGGCCCAGCCAGCAGCCCAGAGCCTTACCAGCACATCGATCCCAGAGAAGGTGTGGTTCGCGTTGTCCAGGGAGTAGATCAGCTGGTACACCCCATCGCTGGTCTCGCTGTTCCCGTAGAAACCAACGCCCACGGCAGCACTATGGGCAAGACCCCAAATGAACTTAGAGGTGACACCAGAGAACTTTTTTAATGTACTATTTTTAAGAGTAGTTTAGGTTCACAGCAAAATCGAATGGAAAGTTCAATTACCCGAATACCTCCTGCCCCCACCCCCCATTCCCTCACTGTCAACAGCCCCACCAGTGTGGGCCATTTATTATAATCGATGAACCCACACTGACACGTCACTATCACCCAAAGTCCAGAATGAACATTAGGTTCGCTCTCGGTGTTGTACATTCTATGGGTTTGGACAAGTGTATGACATGTGTCCACCACTAAGCATCACACAGAGTAGTCTCACTGCCCTAAAAATCCCCCGTTATCGAACAGAGGTGAAGGTTCAGAGCGAGCTTGTCCCTGGCCTGGCTGCCCAGCTCTACAGCACAGTGCATTTAGGCAGCAGGGAAATACTCCTGCTCCAGTCCTGTGACTCGGAAGGCTGAAGGACTGTTGGCCCAGGACCCCGTATCTTTGCCAGCTACCCAGGTGACTGACACAGGTGGGCTTGGGGACCAATGAGGTCTCCTGAAGCCACACTTGTATCTCCAAGAGTCAGGGACTCCCCCTCTATTCTCCATCCTTCCCACTCCGTCCCTGTGCCCCCATGAGGCAGCCTGTCTTATGGAAAACCTCCAGGTTTAGAAAGTTCCTTCTTACACTGAGCCGAAGCCTACCTCCTTAAGCCAGGCACCCACTGGTTCTGGGGTGTCCTCCGGGGCAGCCAGGAATAAGCCTCCAATTCTGCAACACACCCTGTCAGACACCTGAATGTGTCTCCCTGTCATCCTTTCTCTTCTGCTCCCCAAGTCTACATCATTGTCTTCTAGGTTGCACTCTAACTGATGAACATTGCCCTTAAGCGTGGCCTGGGTGAGGTGCCCGAGCCAAGGTCGTCCACCAACTCTGAGTGCAGGGTGGGGGTGCTGATGTCCTGAGCCCTCCTCTCCCCCCTGCTGGCCTGGTGGTCCACAAACCCCTGGACTTCTTCACGGGAACTGCCTCAAAGCCCAATCTCTCCTCCCTCCTGCAGCATTGAATTGGTTTTTGTTCCGTTTTAACCCAAACTAGAGCTTTAAACCCATCTCTGTGACGTTTCATCTGGTTGGTTTTAGTCCAACATTCCAGGCTGAACAAATCATCTCTGATCTCGCCCGTCATCTATCGCATTTCTCTGACCCACCAGTGGGGGCCATCTGAACACTCATTACGAAGCTTCCTGCGTTTTCAATCAAAACATTAATCCTGGGGCTGGGGGGGGGGGGTATGTGTAAGCTTTTCCTTTTTCCTTTAAACAGCAAAGGAGCCAGGCTGGAGTCCCCCAGGAGACTGTATAGAAACCTCCCTCCAGGTGCCCTGGACCCTAGCTCACTGTTCCTCAGGAAGTGGTCCAAGGACCATGGGACAGAATCACCTCGAGTGCCTGTGAAAGGTACAGGGCACCAACCCTGAGTCCATGTGTCAGTGTGGCCTGGCAATGGGCCTTTCCCAGGACACGGGAGATGCAAGGAGGCAGAAATGGTGCCCGTCTTTCTCACCACTGGCTCCCTCTTGCCTGGCACAAGTCACATGCAGAACATGCCAAGGGCACCCTGCACTCTGCACTCCTGTGTCGAGTTCTCCTTCAGCGGCAGGTAACTATTACTTATTAGAGCTGACCCTCCAAAGTCATTTTTACTGATCTACAGTTGTCGTGTTGAGCCCCGCCACCTGTCTCGCCCAGCCCTGGGCCCCACCTGTGTGCTCAGCGCTCGTCACCCCTGCGACACTGCGGGCAGGACCGGATGGTGAACGCGCCCTAACCGGGAAGCTGCAGTGACGAGGTGCGCCTCCTGGGATGGGAACCCAGCGTCCTCACTCCCAGGCCCACGGTGTCCTGTCTGCCTCCCCCTGCAGGAGTCACTCCTGCTATGGCTTTTTGCATGCAGCGGACACTAAGCAACAAGGGCCTCTACCCCTTGAGGGTGACCACTGCCAGGAGGTCTCAGGATAGACCTGAGGCTTTTGGAAAAACCTCTTCAGGTACAAAAACAAGAAAAATGCAACCAGTCACAGCAGGGCAGCGTGGGTGTGGACACGCCAGGCAGCGCGGGCTCTTGCCTGCAGTTAGAAATGCCCGCTTCTTCATCCGCAGCAAGGAAGCCCCGTGGATTGCGGTAAGAGCTATTGATCTTGCGAGAAGATGGAATTTATCTGGGCTGGAGTCAGGCCTTCTCTGACCTCACAGGCTCCAGGCAGCAGCTGGGAGGGGACAGGGACTCAGAGAGCAGAAATGCCCTCAGCTTGGGAATGCCACCCAATAAACTGCTCAGAGAGCAACCTGTGGGGCTGCCAGGCATGGCCTTGCCAGGCTGGACAGGCTCACAGCTGGGCAGGGGAAGGGGCACACTACAGAGGCCCCCATCACCACTCCAGGCACCCGATTCCTGTCGCCTGGCAAGGAAAGGGACAGCACTCACCCTAGGGACAGGCTCTCAGATCGAGGTACTCAGAGCCCAGTCAGGAGAACGTGGCCAGAAAGCTGATGAATCAACCACTTGGGGTTTGTTGGGGGCTGGTGGAGCGTCAGGCCCAGCACAAGGGGACACTCACCAACAGACGAGCCCGGCCACCACGGCTGACCAGGTGACACAGCAGGACTTGTGCCCCTTGGTCCGTCTGCAGCAGCATGCACAGATCAGGTAAGCCGTGAGGAAGATGAGGTTCAGGACCAGGCAGCCGGCAGCCACCAGCCCCAGGAACAGCAGCGACTGCAGAGGGAGAGGCATGGTGTCAGCAGCACTGGCCCCGTGGGGGGGTGGGGGGAGTGGCTGGGAAGTGCTCTCTGCTCCGGCCTGGAGCTCCCACAGGGTAATGGGTGTAGGAACCAGGGCCCAGCCATTCGTGCTCCAGACCTGGGGCTGGGCTGGGTCGGGAGGACCCGAGAACCGGTGAATGGGCTGCGGTCAGCTGAGCAGGTGAGGGGCAGCCCCCAGATGTGTGGCTGACACACCTGGATGAGACTCAGACGAGGCCCTGTCTGATGAGATGCTCAGAGCCGCACAAGGCAGGAGGGCCAGTCTGGCGTATCTGCTTCCTCTGAGCCTAGTCCTAGGTGTCGGGGTCCATCAGAGAAAACAGACAGCATGTGCTAGGGGAGGGGAAATGTCAGGACATGCACCTATGGAGTCCCTCTCACCACATCCTGAACGGGACAGCGACCCCACCATGCCAATGGCAGCAGCAAAGCCCAGGATTCTGAAGTGGGTAGGAGGTGCTGTCTCAGGCCCAGCGAGGACCTCAGGGTCCTGCAGAGGGAGCTGCTCTCTGTCAGGCCTGTGCCCTGCTCCATGCCCTCCAATCTCTTGTTGCAGCTAGATGGGCACCAGATGCCACCAGGATTGGTGGCCGCCAGCCAGGGCTGGACCTGGCTGTAAGTCAGGCTCCTGGGGTGATAGCCTCACCCAGCTTCCCACGTGCCCTGAGTGGACCCTGGTCCAGAATTCCCAGTGCTCCAGTCTGGGATGTCAGGGCAGGAGGCTGTTTTGGGGACCCCCATGCTGGTGGCAGCCATCAGCAGAGTGGGCGAGATGTCAGGCCCTTTGGGTCTAAGGGGGGGAGAAGCCATGTGCAGGAGGCAACCAGGAGAAAAACACCAGGGGACAATTCTGAAAATCAGAGGCTGGGGCTGCAGTCCTGGGGCTGTTTTCAGGGGCGAGGGCACCTGCTGGGTCCACCCTGCCCTTCCAGGGCCTGCTCAGCGTGGGCCTCTGACCTCCTGGGAACCTGTCCTGCGCATGGCTGCAGGGCCTCTCCGAGCCGGGCAGCTGGTCCCAATTAGGTCGCGGAAATGCAATCCAGCGGGGAGGCCTTGCTGGGAAGCCCAAACCTGCCCAAACACGGAGGGCGTCGTTAGCAGTTTACCTCGGGAACTCGCCCAGGTCCTGGGAGGACAAGGGTGGGACAGGGCAGAGGGGCTGGGAGAGGAGGTGGGAAGGGAAGACGAAAGAAGGAAGGTGGGGGAAGAGGAGGAGGGAAGTGGAGGGTTAACCAGCAGCACCCTTGGGTCCCTGCCGCCCTCTAATAGGCAATTATCTTCCTGCCTCTGAGGAGCACTGTGAGTCCCACGTGCACGGGAGGGGGGAACGGGAGAGGGAGCCAGGAGCTCTGCTCACAGTCTTGCTCTCACGGAGCCTGGAAAGGACAATTTACCCTGTCACCGGCACCTCCCACAGTGCCCTGCAGCCACGGCCACCTCCTTTCCCACCCCATCACCTTGCCCACAGCCCCCACATCAGGGCTCAGTCCCAGGCTCTCCTCATCGAAGTGGCTTTGGTCAGTTCTGGTTTGAGAAACCCAGAGCAGAGACCCAGGCCCCAGGCTGGGGGCAGCAGGGACCGATTTGCATTCTGGGAATGCTGAGGCTAGAACTGGACGCCAAGGGGCTTCTGTGCTTAGTAGCGGAGGGGCAACAGCCTGAGCCCCCTTTACCCCAAGACCCTAGGAGACAGAGTGAACTAACCTAGGGGTGAGGCCAGAGGGAGGGAAGCTGGAGCCCAGGATTGGGAAGGGTTAAGTGCCTCCCCCAGCCAGCCCTCCCCCTGCCCCCCCCCAGGGTGAGTGGGGGTGGGGGTGCATCGTGATTGTCCGATGACCATGACTCAGTGTTTAGGCTGGATGAATGGCGCTTCCTCATGCCAACCGTGGCTCCTCTCAAATCCTTCCTGGGGGCTCCCTGCCTGGCCTTTCTTCCTGAGACCTGCCCCCAAGTCAGGAAAGAGGGATAGTGAGGGGAGCCCGTAGCTCTGGGTCTAGCCCCAACTCTGCCCCTCCCCTGGCCTGGGGACACACGCTTGGCACTCTCTGGGGAGTCTATAAGCAGATCCACCCAAAGTTAAGACATGAATATACATGCCAAATATATCAAGTTACAAACATCGCTGCTTCTTTATGCGTGTCCCAGAGAACGGTCTGACTACCGGTGCAGAAGAGGACAGGAAGTGCATGCGTGGCTCCGGCATGGTGACAGCAGCAGTGGTGAACATCTGCACGGCACTGTGGAGCTCACTAAGACATCAGTACCTTTCAAGTACATTCGCTCACCAGTGTCTGGGCTCCTCGTGAGCGAGGGCAGTGAATGGTGACAGTGGCAACTTAAGGAGGAAAGTGAAGTGGGAGACACAGCTGGAGGCGGTGCCAGGTGCCCTTTCTGTTGTCCCCAACTCTGTCCAGGGGACACCTGGCCAGCCGGGGTCTCCTCCCCAAGCAGTGCTTGTGGCAATCGATGATGAGCCGGGCATGGGCCACATGCTTTATAGCCACTAACTTATTGTGTCCTCTCCGAGGTAGGAATCATCTCCACCTCCACTCCTCGCCTGTCAAAGGGGGGAAGACTCAGGCTGGGAGTTCTGGGCTGCTTCCCCTCTGGACACCTCCCAGCGGTGCAGTGAAGCTGGGGGCCCAGGGGCCAGGGCTCCCTTCTGCACCCTGCTCAGCTTACCTGGCTCTGCTAAGTCCAGTGTGACCTCCCCAGGACCTGAGAAAGTCCATGGGGGTGGAGGAGTGGAAGGACACTCTATCGGGGGCTTCCATTGCTCCCCAAGGCCCCAGAAAGTGAGTGGGAGCCCCTGCTTCCTCAGGGAGGTTTGGGAACTGAGTTTACACAGGATATTCCATTTACCAGGTGACCGATCTGCTCTTCAGTCACCTCTACTCTTTTAAGACGCCCCTTTGCCTTCTAGATCCTTGCACAACACAACTCATCTCCTCCCCTGAGCACTCCTCCAGGCCTGCACCTGCGTTCCCATCTCTACATAGGCTTTGGTGCGCACCACCCCCCTCCCCGCACCACAAGTTGTTGTTAATTTTTGCATGTTTTTCAATCTTCTCTGGTCTGGTAGATTTCTTCCCTCTGTTTCCCATGTGGGGTACGTACTTGAACACACTGCTGAACCTCAACACCTGTCCGTGTAATGATTTATATCACTGGGTCCTACTATGTGCTCTGGGACTCTTTATGTACTAAGCATGTTACATGGGACATCCCACTTAATACTTGCAGGTGAGGGAAGTGAGGCTCAGAGAGGTACAGACACCTGTCACAGTCACACAGTGACTCAGACAGCCGGATGGCAGAGCCCTAGCCCCAGGCCCTGGCTGCTTTGGTCATCGCGTCACCTGGGTCTGACAGAGAGCTTGTTTCCCATCAGGTTTGCTGGGTGCTGACATGACAGACAGCAGAAGGCGTCCAGTCCAGGGAGTTAACTGGCCTGCTGCCTGACTGGCTGTGGCTGCTGCTCACAACAAAGGGGATGTCCAGGAGAGACAGTGGGGAGAAAACAGGGGAACTTACCAAAATAGGACCGCCTTAAATAACCCAGAGCCAGACTTCCCATCCTGGCCTAGCACATCGAACTCATCTCCCACTCAGTGTCCTTAAGAGGCCTACATGGGACAAGGAGTGTGGGGGTGGGGCTGGGTGTCCAGCTGCCCAGAAGCAGTGGCCCACAGGAAGGGGATGCCCTCTGGAGTCATCTGATACCCAGCACAATGTGCCAGGCTCCAAACCCTGGGAGGAGAGGGGCAGGGCTGTGAGTGGGTCCTTCTGGCTCAAATGCCACCTTTCCAGAGCACTAAGGGGGATGGGGCAGGCTCAGGCCGTGCTAGCCACAGCTCCTAGACAGACAGGTGCTGTTTCTGGTGGCCTGTGGGGTGAGGGAGTGCCCCCCCCCCCCTCCTGACACCTGGAGATCTGCTTGACCCAGAGAGGAGTTTAGATTTCCTCCAGCCAAGAGGAGAAAACTATGGTTATCCTGGGTGCAGGGTTTGGGACACACACACAACACAGCTGTCTCTGAAATCATATCCGCCTCGCTTCACGCCTGCAGAAGACTCCCCGGAGCTGTCTCCAGGCAGTGGCATTCCCAGGCACACTGACTTCCACAGGCAAACACAGATTAGGAGGGAGGGGAGCCAGGCAAACCCCAGGAACTGCCCCTTTCCAGGCAGGGAGGGTCCTGATTCTCCCTCCTTCCCAAAGAGCAGCACTATAGGCCTGGGACCTGAGGGCCACAGGAGTTATTGTTAGATTCCTAGTCAACTAACTACCCTGCACACTCTGCAGGTCAGGATCCCCATCCCCAGCTCTTCGGGAGAAAGGCCTGGCTGGCGAGGAAGAGGCAGGCAGCTGAGTCCAGGCTCAGCCTCCAGCGGGCGGGACTGGCCCCACACAGGGAACTGGTGCCCAGAGAACCTGACACCGCAGGCAGAGGCGGCAGGGGTCAAAGTCCCGAAAAGGGCCCATAGCTCTGAACAAATGGGCCCTGCCCCGGCAGCCCGGCCAGAATCTTTGTCCCCGAAGAGAAGTGCCCCGGGCTAGGCCAGACCTGAGAGGGCTGGGAGATTCCGCAGCTCTGCCTGGGCTGGGAGCACCCATCCCGCTGTGGGGTACAGAGACCACAGAGGGCAGGGCCAGCAGAACAGGGAAAGGTCAGACGTGCGAGGAGGAGGGAAGTGGCCCGCCAAGACCCCAAAAATCCAGGGTCTAGAGGGTGTGTTTGTAGCTGGGGCAGGGGGAGGGCAGGGCCGCTGGCGAGGCCGGGCTGACCGGGGCCAGCTTTCTTTCCACTGCGGTTTCCAGAGCATCAGGGGAAGGCACCCCTGCCGCCGCCCCCACCCAGCCGCCTTCCTGGAGCGGCCCAGGAAGAGGTGTTGGCAGCGGCTCCCACCCCGCAGGCAGACGCGGGGGAGGAGGGGACGCTCCAGTTAGTTTCTGCCCAAACTTCTCCCAGGTCGCCCGGCCCCGGGAAGACACTGCTTGTCCTGAAACCGCAGAAGAAGGAAAACTCCGGGAGTCCCTCCGCCAGCGCACAGGAAGGACCCGGGTCCAGGCGCAGACGTCCCCAACCCGCCCTCGCGCCCTCCCACCCCGCGCTCAGCCCCACCCCTGCGGGCAGCTTCCGCGCCCCTCCTCCCCTCCCACCACCGGCTCCACTCCAATCTTTCCAGTTTTCCGGGCCCACGAGGTTCCCAAACCCGAGGGCCGAGGCCTGAGGGTCCGGGGGAGAAGGGAAGAGGGGTGAAGGGCCGGGCTGCGGCGGAGGAGGGAGGTCGGAGAGGCTGCGCGGGGACAAGGGGTGGCCGGCTCGCGGCGGCGCGGACTCACCTCCTGGTAGTTGGCGTCGCGGGGGCTGAAGGTGCTGTCCACGCGCTGCAGGCGCAGGTCGAGGCGCGGGACCCGGTGCAGCCACACCACCCACCAGGGCGCGGTGTACTCCAGGCGGGCGGCCGGCATGTCTCGGCCGGACCGAGCCAGCTCGCCGAGGCCACCGTGGCCGTAGCCGCCGCCGCCGCCGCCGCCGCCGCCCGGCCCCGCACGCGCCCGCCGCCGCAGACCCCGCCCCGGCCCCGCCCCGCCCCGCCCCGCCCCGCCCCAGGCTTCGCCCCGCCCAGGTCCCCGGCCGGCCCCGGTCTTGGCCCCCGCCCCTGGGGCGCGCAGGGCTGCGGGGCAGCAAGCCCAAGAACCCATTTGTGGTCTGGGATCTGTCCTGGCCCCGTGGAAGAGAAGGGTGGGAGAAGTGAAAACAGTCCCGGAACGCTGCAAATCTGTCTTTAATAGTCTGTAAGTCCCCGGGCTTCTCGTGAATGGCTTATCAAATCACCGACCCAAGGAACCGGTGCAGCTAGCGGTCGTCGAACTAGAGAGGCGAGGCCGGCGTTCCTCGAGCTTGTAGAGGGTGGTACACTGACACATTTGGGCAGAAGGGAGCAACATTCAGTAGTTGTCGCCTGGGGAGCACTAGGGACTGAAAGCAGCGTGATTCTTCCCGGCAGGCGCAGCAGGGCGGGCCTCCTGGAGGAAGGGCCCCCGTCGCGCCCTCCCGAGGGGAGAGGAGCCAGGGAAGGAACGCGAGGCCATCAGCAGCACGTGTTTACTGAGCACCTACTGTGTGCCAGCACTGTGCAGTCCGTGAACAAAAGCAGAGGGAAACCCTTGCCCGGAGAGAATGGCACTTCAGCGGGCAGATGGCAACAGTCCACGCCCAAGGATGCACAGGGCGAGGTTAGGGGATGTTTTGGAGAAAAGCAAAAGTAGGGTAAGGTCAGCCCACAGGAAGCGGAGGGGGAGCGCAGATCTGATAAAGTCTCGGAGGCGGAGGCGCTTCTCTCCAGTTCTTTGAGGGTCTGCAGAGGCCCCAGGCAGGAGAGGGGCGGGCTCTGCAGCTGAAAATAGCTGTGGTGTGACCAGAGGAAGCGGGCCAGCGGGGGTGGGGCGTGGGGGTGGGGCTGGACAGGTCCAGAGCGGGTTAAAGGGCTGCCTGGGGTTGGGGAGAGGGGAGTGGAGTTTAGGGGTCCTGAAGGGATGAGGCTTGGGCCCTGGCAGCCAGTTTCAGGGGTGGTAGCGACAGGGGCAGACACTGGTGACACAGGAGACCCCGCAGAGACTCCCAGATTCCTGGTTCCAGGAACTAGGTGGATGCTGGAGTCTGAAAACACCTGCAAACACCTGTGGACAGCCCACAGTGGCCCCATGCCGTCAGACACCCAGGGCCAGGAGAGGAGTCCTGTCCTGTGTCACCGTCTCTCCTCGTGGTTGTCAGTCTAGGTCACAGTTCCCTGAGCTTGACTGGGCCGTCTCATCTGAGCATGCCCAGAGCTGGGGCACTGGGGCGCAGAAGGCTGGAGGCCACTCATCTCTCTCATAGGGTCTCTTTCATTCGAGACATTTTGATGGAGCACCCTGTGTTCCAGGGGACACAGTGATGACTAAAACACACAGGCGCCTGTCTGCATGGGGTCTGGAGTCCAACAGGTGAGGGGCCTTTGATCCCACACAGGCCCCTGTTGGCTGTAGGAGGGGGATGGGCGGGTTGCAGGGGTGTTTCCTGGAGAATGACATGAGGTGAGGGCTGAAGGACAACCACCGGAAAGGGGGGAACTCAGGGAGGCTGCTGAGCAGAGGGGCAGTAACTGAGATCAGGGACCGTGGTGGAAAGGGGACTGAAGGGGGATCAAGCAAGCGCAAACCCGAGTCAGGGGAGTGACAAGAAGGAACGACTGAAAACTGCAGAGAGCAGATCAGTGGCTGGGGTGCAAGGGGCTTTCTGGGGCGATGGAAACACTCGATTGCAATGGTGGTTACACAGCTGTATCTGTCAAAATTCATGGAACTGTATACCAGTGAGGGTGAAAATCACTGTAAATCACACCCCAAAAAGCCTTACTTTATGAAAAATACCTTTATAAAAAAATAATAAATACCTTTATTTTTTAATATAAAGGTAGGCAAGAGCCAGATCACACACTGCCCCGCAGGCCCTGGTAAGGGTTTTGGTTTCTGAAGCGGCCACTGCTGGTTGCAGAGGAAAATGGACTTGGAGCAATTGTGTGGGGCCTCAGTGGGCACTGATAACAGGCATGACCATGCAGCCCCAGCCTGGGCTGTCCCTGGGAACTCCCTGACGGGCACAGCCTGGTGCCATGGACATCGGTCCCCTCTTCCCCCATGTCGACAGCACAGAAGGCGACAGCTGCTGGTCCTTGCCAGGCTTCCCACAGGACTGGTTAAGTTATGAGGACTTAGCTTCTCCCTGGGAACATTAGTCACAACTGGGAACTGTGGGTTTTCTTACGAAGGAAAGGAGGAAACGAGACCAGGGCCCCCAAGTGTGAGGGGCCTGCCTCCTGGTGAGGGGTAGGGTGTCATGCCCTCCGGATTGACCTTGAATGGGGGGCAGGGCAGCCTTTCCAGAGCTGGGACTAGGTGGGAGAGGGAGTGGGTGGGAGAGGGGGAAGGCCTGCGCACCCACTGGAAGCCATCAACTGCAAACGCTTGCTCGGGGCCATCAGTGCCGACACTTGGGCGCGGTGGAAAACCCGAACCTGCTGGGCTGGTCTGCACCCAGCTAGACAGCGTGTTCCAGCTGCTTCCCCAGAGGCCTGCTGACCTAGGCAGGTGAGCCGCCGAGGCAGAGGCTGAACAGACCTCCCAGGGCCTCGTTAGGGAGGTGAAGTGAGAACAGCACCCCTGCCCTTTTCGAACTGGCCACTGTGACCAGAATGAGCTCACCCAAGCTGAGTGGACTTCAAACAGGCAGGGGTTGGCCCTGGTCACCGGAGAGCTTAAAACACACGTGTGCCTCAGACCAGCTTAATCATAATCTCTGGAACCATGGCAAATTTTAAAACAGTGCCTCAAATGGCCTGGCCGGGTGTGGCTCAGAAGTTGAGTGTCAACCTAGGATCCAGGAGATTGAAGTTCGATTCCCGGTGGGGGGCACATGCCTGGGTTGCGGGCTCAATCCCCGGTTGGGGGTGTGCAGGAGGCAGCGGATCACTCTCTCATCATTGATGTTCCTCTCTCCCTGAAATCAATAGATATACTGGGGGGAAAAAAAAAGTGCCCCAAATGACTTCAGGGCTGAGAATCTTGGCATGAAAGGATGCTTTCTGTAGACATGGAGAGTGTCTCCTAGGAGCTGGGGCTTGTCTCTAGACAACGTGTGGGACAAAGGAAGCCCAAGTGGTACACCCACACCCTCCCTCCTGGAAACCGAATGCTGAAAGAATGGGGAGGGCTGAAGCCACAGAAGGTGCCCCATCCGGGGCTGTCACTGACCACCCAGAGGAAACAAAACCCACCTCCCTCAGGACCCAATTCAAAAACTACTTTGCACCCTAAAGCTCTTACAGAAAAATCTACGGGGTCTCAGGCACTTAGCTACTTGGGAGTGGACTTCAGCCTGTAAACTGTGTGGTGAGGGTCCGGGTAACTGCTCATTTGTTTGAGCATGTCTCCACCTTGTGGTCAACCCTGACATAACCCCCATATCCATCTCCCAGATTTGCTAAGTGCCAAGAGCACTTCTAAATCTTTAGTGTTACCTCATTTGTCCCTTCATTAAACCACTGAAATAGGCATTAACGGCTATTTTGCCATAACAATTTGAAAGGTGAGGCAGTGTTGGAAAAGGCAGTCTGGCAACCACCACGGAGCACATAACCGGCCTTGGGCCTGGGACACTTTCCGGCCAAGAGCCCAGGACCCCACAACCTGTGCTGGCCTTGTCACCGGTAAGAGTAGCTTTGTTCTAGGCTCAATGAGTGTTTCCTCGTCAGGGTGCTCAGAGGTGAGGTAGTGTGTCAAGATCATGCAGGCTGGCATGTGGTATAACCAGGATTTAATCCCCAAGGAATCAAGCCTGGCTGAGACCTGAACTGCCCCTCATACTGGGATTTGGGCCCTTACGCCCGTGTTCAAGTACTGCGCTCCATCCACACCCCTGCCACCCCACTGCCTGGAAGCCCGGGGTTGGACCTCTGGCAGGAACCCCAGTGCCTCCTTTAAAACCTCAGCTGGATTCTGTAGACAGGTCTTTTTTTCCAGGATGTTCCCTCCCTTGGAATGCTCGGCCCACTTTGCCAGGGTAACAAGCACTCACTTGTTCTCGGCTTTAAAGGTCCCCTCTGAGGCCGGCTCCAAGTTGTTTCACCTGCATTCATCTCTCTTGCACTGCCTGAGCTCCTGTATCAGAAGCAACACTCAGGGACAGTCTCAGTATAAAACTCCCCTCCTGCCTTGGTGTGGCAGACATGAAGCAGCTGGCTCTTCTGAGGGCTGCCATCTACTTATTTTCAAACTTATGCTAAACAAGAATGGCTTTGTCCACTGGGACCACAGCCCAAGATTAGGGATGCGAGGAGGCTGCCACCAGGACCTCCACCCCACCCCACCCGAGGCCAGCACCCCAGAACAGTTCCTTCCCATCTTCAAAGACAAAGACACTTTAAGAATTTTTAACACTTTAATACACGTCGGCGAGTCGGGTTCATTTCAGCTCCTTCACCGCCAAACCTAGAGCGAAAGAGGCAGAAGCCAGTCAGTTACAGAAGACACAGTGCAAATTACTGCTGCTTGTCTGGATTTTGTACTTAAGCTGAAGGAGGCTCACAAAGCTCAGAAATTAAGCCCACCAGGGAGGCTTGCTTAAAATATTTAGTGTTTGATTAAAAACAAAACCTGTCAGCTCTATAAATGGGTCCCAGGGAATTCTCGCAAAGCCACGCAGTACTGGTTAACTTTTCACTGTGGGGAGGCGGCCTCTGGAGCCGCTCTGCACTCTGTGGGTGGCTTCCTCCACAGTGCGGTCCTTCTCCTGCCAGGATGGACCCTGTTTAGCTCATGCTCACCGCCCACTGTATTCAATGTTTCCAGCCTGCGAAACAGGGACCATCCAAACCAGTACCTGCCTGGTGAATGTGAACTGAGCTAGGCACCAAGTGAGCGAGCTGTTACTGTTCTTCATCAGGGAAGCATGAAAGGCAGTGACACATTTGCCGCTGGCCTCTCCTCCATTTGGGCAGAATTCAAGAAATGGGATGGCGAGGTGACATGCACACCTCCCATGTGCAGGGTCCCTCACCTGGGGGCAGGGACTGCTTCAGCTTCTCGGCCTTCTCTTTGTCTGTGATGACCAAGGTATAGAGGTACCTGCTGCACCGCACTTTGAACTTCACGTTGTCCTTGTTCTTCTTGATCTTGACAGCTACCAAGGGGACCAATCAATCAGTAATTGCATCACCAGCCCGCCTACTTTACACATATGCGGAAAGTGGCACTTATGACCCCACCCACGGACAGCTGTGCCTGTCCCCATCCTGTCCCTCTGCTGAGCGTCAGGAATCTGCCTTTCCCATATATTAATACCCAAGAGCCTGAGGCCTACCCTTACTGGCTTTTTAATGCAGCTGGTGCACTGAACACATCCTAGAATGTTCTGTCCCCATCTGATTTTCTGAAGGGATGGAAGCCGGTTTATAAGGTAAGATGGGATATCTGTTGGGATCAGAACCCGCCACCACTCTACTTCTGGAAACCTGTTCTCTGCAGATGATACACATGCTGGGGCGATGGGAAAGCATGGTGAGTGTGTGTTTATGAGTTTCCTAAAATTGACACGGAGCCCACTTCTGGGCTCTTCGCTGCCACCAAATTCTCTCTCAGGACCACCGCTCAATAAAGAGCCCCAAGTGTAGCTCAAATCCCACAGCGGTTTAAAATTTCCAAGAGTCTGGTTACGGACAAGTGTCAATGTGTTTCCACGTGGCTGCAGCTCCTCCAGCTGCTGGAAGACAACTGCTTCCGAGGGCCAGTCTTTTCAGGGACCGTCAAACCCCGAATTCCAACTTCTTTCAAAACAGCTCAGACACTTGCAGGAACCCTGTACTATGAAAGCCAATCAGAAGTCAGATGGTAAGGATCAAATAAGGGCTCCAGTGTCTGAGCCCACGTACCTGACCAGACACACTCAGTGCATCACAGCAGCAGCACAAGGTTAACTTGTACCCACAACCCCATTTCTGCCAACAGCTGCTAAAGGGACAGGAAGCTGAAGAATGGGGACTCTGGCCTGCACATGGCAGTGGCTGCCTCGGTTCATAACGTGGATATTCATTCAAACCACCCTATTTTGCTACCTTGACATTCCTCTTAAAGCTAAGTATGCACCCGGCTGGCATGACTCAGCGGTTGAGCATTGACCTAGGATCCAGGAGATCGAGGTTCGATTCCTGGTTGAGAGCACATGCCCAGGTTGTAGGCTCCATCACCAGTAGGGGTGTGCAGGAGGCAGCCCTACTCTCTCATCATTGATGTTTCAACTCTCCCCCCCCGAAATCAATAAAGACATATTTAAAAAAACAAAACAAAAAACTAAGTATGCTGCACTGTCCCTAGCAGCTCCTGTACACCTACAAACACTTGTAAGGTATGCGGGTCTCGACGTTTACTCTACATCACCATGATGCATTCCACTTATGGTTGGACAGAATGGGAAGTTACTGTTTAATGGTACAGTTTCAGTTTGCAAGATCAAATTTTGAAGATGCAATGGGAATGTACCTCATACCAGCAGAATGTACACTTAAAACGGTAAGTTTATGTTACGTACACTTTAGAATTAAAAATATTAACACTTATGGAACACCCTATTATGTCCAGGGTACAACCTCTATCTTCATAGGACAATCTAAAATCAGGCTCCCAAACAGAATTAAAACGCAAATGAATCAAACGGATTTAGTGCCATTTCTTCAGTGCACTAAAGGCCTCTAAGGGTCATCTGATGTGACTGCACCAATCCCATGAGACACATACTACTGTCACCCCTCAACACAAGGAAACGGTGTCATGTTTAACTTGTTGGCAGCTACCTACTGATAGAGCTGGGATTTGAACCAGGCAGCGACCTCAAATTCCCTGATCTGAACTAAAAATAACATGAAGACCATCTCCTCTTTATTGCATGACAGATACCAACACAACCACACTGGCACCTGCGGTCCCCACAGTCATCGGGCCTGTATATTCCCAACAGCTGCCGCTTGTCCCCACAGGTGGTCACCATTTCATAGAAGTTACCAGAGGATCAAAGGCAGCAGCCTGTTTCAGGACCCAGGGGCACAGATAGGACCCTCCCTGTCCCCCGTGAACCCACTGAGAGGCTCCCCCCACATCCTTTCATCCCACCCCGACACGGAGCCTCAGAGAGGGGCGGGGTCTCAGCCCAACACTGCCCCACTCCCACAGTGACCCCACTTTCTCTCTGTGACAACTCAGTGGGAAAGGAAGCTTTGAGGGAGCAGGAAAAAGATGCCTCTGGGTTAACACAACGCACGAACCCAAGATCTACCTTGTACTAAGCACAAGCCCCCAACCCTCCTCCAGCTACAATAAAAAAGAAACAGCAGGACAGCCTCGGACGTCTGGCGTAAAAACGAGCACCCACGGGCGCCAGGCGCCGGCGCACCCCAATCCAAAGCTTGCCGTTTCGGGTTCCTGGTGCGTCGCTTTCTTTCCCCTTTATTTACAGCCCCGGAAACCACCGCAGGTCCAGGTGAAGCTACTTAGTGAACGAAGCTCCCCGAGAGCAGGGTCTGTCCTCAGCGCACAACCCAACCTGTAGCACTAACTCCGGGTTTACGGGACCCGCGTCTCCAGATTTCCAGCAACCAAACCCACAAGGGGACAAAAATGAGCTCAAGGGAACCAAAATGAACAATAAACGGCCTCCCTCCAGCCTGACATGTGGGGCAGGCGCTCCCGAAGCAGCGCCAGGGTGGGGACCGCTCCACGCAAACGCGACCGCCACCAGCTCCTCACCCCGCGCCCCAGAGGGGCCACTTACATTTGGCGTCCTTCCGCCGCGCGGTGAGCAGGAAGTCTTTGATTTCCTCAATTTTGCGAGGCTGTAATACAAAGAAAACGGGGAGTGAGCTGCCTGTCAGACATCTTCCGGCGCCGGTCAAATCCACCGGCCCCTCTCGGGCCTACAGAGACCCTCGCAACGGCGCCCCCGCCCCCGCCCCGGGGCCCCGCGCCTCCCGGGGCAGGCCCCAGGCAGGGCCCGTACTCACCATGGCTGCGGGGAGCGTGCGGCGGGCACCTGCGGGGAGGACAGACCTAGAGTGAACAGGGCGCGGGAACCCACAGCGACCCCCGCTTTCCCTCCCCGACCCCCCGAAATGCCGGCCTCATTGCACTCCACCCTCCTTCCTCGCACCCTCGACCCAGGCTGGGGGCCCGCAAATTTCACCCGGCCGTGGATTAACTCAGATTCTCCCCCTATTCCCCGGGTACCGCGAAACAGGCGCTTACAGCAAGCGGCTGGAAACGAAGAGGACGAAAGAGAACGACGCTTCCGTTTCCGGGCAGTTAAACCCTCCCCCGGAGAACACCGGGGACGGTGTCTGCACAGGGTCAAGAATCATGTAGGCGTTTGTCCTTCCCACTTCTGCCCCCTTGCGGCCGAGATGAACAGTGCAGCTCCACGAAGGTAATGGGCCGCCTCCCTCCTCCACTCGGTTCCCGTTTCCACCCCCAACCCTTTGGCTTTGCTAGATTTTATTTTAGATGCAGCTTGAAGACCTAACACTTACATCCACTACTACCACTCGACCTGTGCATTGGGCGTCTACGCAGAGATTTTTCTCATTTAAATGAAGGGACCTTCTCATGGATATTTTAGAACCTCTTTCTGGGGGTTCCTCGCGTTTCCTTCTGGTCTCCTTTTCCACAGACATCTAATCTGTCACGAGCGAGCAGGGCCCTCTTTTCCATCTCAGGGAGATTTGCCACGTGCCACTTCCAATTCTTGTAAGAACTGGTGCACAATAAAAGTAAGCAAATGCTTCCAAAAGCAACATTTTAGCCCATACCCACGGGCCCCATGAGCTTGTCGGAGCTGGGAGAGGAGAAGCCAGGACTTAAACCCAGGAGGCCCAGATGCACCCGAGCCCAGGGTGCTGAGTACTTGACTGTGGGCTGGCAGCTTGGGGAGGGCAGCGCTCCTTCCCTTTGCCCTTTGGCTCCAGCCCACGCCGATCTTATTTTCTTGGCGCATAATTGCTCTCAACTCTTACATACCGTCTCTTCAGGAGGGCTCCGGGAAAGCCGTGGTTATCGATTTTATTTTCATCCTCTGCTTTTATTTTATTTTTAACCTCTCTACAAGTGTCTGCATTTTATTATATTTGTTTCTCACAAATTTAATAACCGCACAACAGAATGTAATCGCCTTGTGCGTTTATTACACTTAAAGAGAGAGTACTTGACCGTGAACTTGACCCACCCATCTCCCTCCGTTAGACAAGCCCGGGCTGAGCCTCTTCCCGGGGGGGCCCTGGGGTGCAGGGAAGGAAAAACCAACAGGGAGATCCCAGAACTCCTCCAATTGTACTGGGGAGCCTTTTGAAAGAAGCCACACTATGTTTCTGTAGCTACGGACGCATCTGGGTGTTAACAGTGGGAAAAGTTCCTTGGCAGGGGCTACATTTTAGATTGTCTGAAGGTTGGGGTCCAGTCTGAAAATGATGGGTGCCTCAGTCCTGAGCTGAGACATTCCCAAACCCTCCGCCCGGCTGTGCCAGCCCTCCTCCATCTCGGGCTGATGCATTTCTCGTTTTTTTTATTCCGCCACAGGCAATCGCCCTTTGAGCCTAATCTATTGGCCTCGTAAGGGGCCCGGCGCTTCCTGACTCCAGGTCTGAGCGGTGCTGTCCCTCTCATACCAAGTCCTGCTCACCGGCCGGGGCTCAGCTCCCACGTCCCCTTCAGGCATGACCCTCCCCTCCGACTCCTGCAGAGCTGCTCTCACGCACCTCTCGACAGACTGAGCAGTGTTAAATGTCGTACATTTGTACTGACTTTTCTTTGGAGGTGAGAATGGGCTTCCACATTTCAAGTTCTTGAAATGCAATGTATATATATATATATATATATATATATATATGTACACACACACACACACACACACACAGTAGGTGCTCAATGCTGACACCATAGGATTCTCAAGCTGGATGCAGTGTCTGTGCTCACTCTCTAAAGGGCGGATTGGTTGATGAAGGGATGGAGGAATGAGTGAGTGATGGGGTGGAGAGATGGGGGGGAGGGAGGAAGGGATGGAGGGAGGGACGGAGGGAAGAAGGGAGGGTTAAATTGGACAAAGTCATGCCCCCACATAGTAGGTCCACAGAAATATTTGTTGAGTGAATGCCTGGTGCCTTTTCCCACTGCAGGCCCTACAGGAGGGGACAGGGACAGCAGGAGGGGCTGTGCCTCCTTTTGGCAGAGACCCCAGGGAGACAGGTGTTCACCCCCTTGCGTCCTACAATAAGGAACACAGACGTGGAGCAACGAAGCACAGAGGCAAATTTGTTCAAGTGCCAAAGGCTTTCTCCGGGGGGATGGATTGCACAATAAACGGTGGCTACCGAGAAGCGAAGGGAGGAGCCTGCAGGGGACACCGGCCCCCCCCCCTTTTCAGGGGAAGGTGAGCTCCGAAGGTCGAAGGTCACAGTGTGGCCGTGAAGGCTGGTGACCGAGGGGCCCTGGCCTCTGTGAGCGGAGCCGGGCGATGCATTTGCCAGAAGGGTCCCCGTGGCGCTGATACACCACAACGCGGAAAACAAAGGGGCGCAGGGCGCACCCTGCAGGGCGTGAAGCCCGGGTGCGAGAGCAGGGCAGGGCACGGCCCAGGTCGCCAGCTGCAGGCCACTGGGCTGTGACGTGCGGGGCAGGGTTGGGATGGCCGAGACTGGTGGCCGCGGAAATCACTGCTGCCATTGTCCGAGGGCCCGGGGGAGGGTCCCAGCAGGGGGTCGGAGGGCTGGAGCTGCACGGGGCATGTGGGGAGCCGTGGGAAGCACCCCCCCTCACGCGCCCTGGGTGTGCTGTCCCAAAGCGGCCACGGGGCGGCGCCGAGGCCGGGCCTGCAAATGGCCAGCGAGCGGCCCCTTTCTGCCTGGAATTCTCAAAGCTCGGGCTGTGGCTGCCTATATAAATTAGAAGTAATATTTGTATAGCATTTCATACCTGACGGGGTGCTTTCATATCTACCATCTCATTTAATCTCCAAGAGTCCCCCGAGGGGCCCATGCATTTGGCTACCGGCAGGGCTGGCCTTTAATCATCTCGGAAGGGAGCTGTTTATTAAATCTTGAAGGTTTTCAGCAGGGGGAGAGTCTGGAGTCCTCCTTGCCGAGCTGGGCTACTGGGAAGGGAAAGGCTGGGGAGGAAGGGAAGAAGGCAGAGTGTGGGCACTGGGGCTGGCGTTTTTGGGGGGGAACCCAAGACGGTGAGACTAAAGGAAGGTGGGTTACCCCCTCCTGCAGCCCCCACAGAGCAGGAGAACCTCAGGTGCCCCTGAGGGGTTAGGGCTAGGCTGGCAGGGTGGAGCCCCTTTTTCCAGCAGGAGACTTTGGTAGGGGAAGGGGGAGAAAGTAGGGGAGGGGAGGAGTGGGGGGAAATGTGCAGTGGCTCCCCTGGCCCCCATTAAGGGGTCTGTAAGACAGCAAATGCCCACCTGCCCAGACAGCTCATTGGCTGATTAAACGGATTCACCCATTTTCAGAGAGCTCCTCTGTTGGCCAGGCGCTGTGCCAGGTGTGGCCCTTGTCACAGCCACGTCCTTCCCACACCTTTGTGTTGCTCTGGCTTCGCACCAGCCCCCGAGCAGGTAGGTGGTGAAGACGCAGAGTGAAGATTCTGTCTGAGTCTCTGTCTCCCTCTCAGGAACCCCCCGACCAGTGGGGGAGGCAGTGGTAACGCAGGGCCATGTGTGGGATCAGATGGGCGCCCTAGGAGACCGATCCAGGCTGGGGATGGGTGGGCCCAGGGAAATCCCCCAGGAGAAGCAAGTAACAGTGATGCTGGCCCACAAGAGGGAGAACCCACCCAGCACACACAGAGCAGCCTGCCTGACTGTGCAAACACTCACAGCGTATCTGTTCCAGGGGGGCCAGAATAAAGAAGCAACCAGACTGGGTGGCATCAATCCGGGAGGTCTTCCTGGAGGAGGCATTGTGGCAGGATGGGAAGAAGACTGTTCCTGGAGACAGCCCGTCTTGGGGTCAAATCCTGCGTCTGGCTGGGGGACCTTGATAGAGCCTCCGGCACCTCCGATCCTCAGTCTCTGCTGAGGAGAGGTGCTAATATCTCCTTCCCAACCTTCTGTGCCAACCGTGGGCAGCTGCACAACCATCTGCGGCTGCGCGGCCTTTGAGAAACCAGGAGACACGAGGCACAGAAAGTGCTTAGCCCAGCAGCTTGCTCTGTGACTGCTGATTGAACGTGAGTCCAAGGCCGGAGGTGCCAGTGGGTCTGGGGAGTTTCCACCTGGAGAAGAGAAGGTAGGCTGGAGTCCTCAGCAAGTTCCCCAGAGCTTGGGGACACAGGCAGAGGGGACCCCTCAGAAAGCCTGCCTGGTCTTCTCCCAGGCAGGGCGAGATGACACCTCCTCGACCCCCTGCTTCCCTCCATGGCCCCTTTCATCCCATCAGCCGCTGCCAGGGTGCCCACGCTGCTCCTGATGAGATGGGTCCCCCTCCCTTGCCCCTTGCAGTGAGGAGAACCGCACAGGGCGGGCAGCGAGAATAGCAGCCCTCCTGTGTCAGGGACAACACCCCTCCTCTCTGTCAACGGTGTGCCAGGGTGAGAGGACGTTCGAGAAAGGAAAAGGGCACAGTCCCTCAAAGTAAGGGACAGGGGCCAGCCTATCAGCTTGTACATATCTTGCATTATGCGGCGGGAGAGAGGAAATCAATAGAGCTGTCAGCGGCCTAATGCATTCAGGGCCTCAGACGCCCTGTCTCAGGATGCTCCAGACGGATGCTTCAAATTAAAAAACAGGGGAGGGGGCCGGGCTGAGGGGTGCGAGATAAACACCCTGACAGACCAGAGGGAAGTAAGGGACACGACTGAGGCTCCCGGAAAATTAAAGTCCATAAATCATGAGGCTCGGAGAGCGTCCTGGGTGTGAGTGACAGGAGACCCTTATTGGCAGCAGTGGTGCCCCGGTCCTGGGCTCCCCCTGCCCGGCAGGAGGCCGGGAGGGAGGGGAGAGAGCGGACAGGTCCCTCATGTTATCAGTGTTAGTGGTGGGTGGGGGTGGGGGGCAAGATGAAACAAGTGACACCCTCACAGCCTGCCACGAGGGGGTAGGGGGCCTTTGGGTGGGGCGGTGCTTTGCTCCTTGTTAACTGCTCCGTCCAGAGAAGCTCTGGCCTTAGGAGGCTCTGGGGTCCCACTCAGCCCTTCTGATCTCCCGCTGGGGCATCCCACTGGCTGAACCCAACAAGCTCAGGACCGTCACCCTTGGGGCACCAAGCAGAGTGGAGGCGGGGACCTAGAGAGCGGAAGAGGTCCTGTCCACCCAGTCCCCCACTCTGAGGGCCCACCTCCACTCCGGTGGCCTTGTGACCTAATGTGACCTGTCTGTCTCCTTAGTGGTCCAGAGACAGAGAAGTCCCCCAGGGCCCAGCTGGCTCTCTTCTGTCCTGTCCATCATCCAAGTGTCCCCCACATTCCCTGATCCCTCAAACCCAGACAATGTCTTCAGGCTAATGTGCCAGCCAGTGAGGGCGGGGGGCTCTGGCTGGCGCGAATCCCGCGCACAGGTGAGCCCGCGCACAGGTGAGCCCGCGCATGTACTTCCAGAGAAACAGGCAGGCCAGGGGTGGCTTCACTGTGTTACATGGCCCGGGACAAGCTCTACCAATTAAATCGACGCCTCTAAAAGCAATTATGGAGTGTTGCAATGGCTCCTATGGCGAGGAGATTAAAGAGAAGCTCGTGACTGCGCCCCTGGAAGCCGGGCTCGTGGGTTCGAGGGCTGCCAGCGTGGGAGGCACCGCGTGCGTGTGCAGACCTGCCCTGGGCACGGGCGCGCTCAGGGAGTGGGAGGCCGGGCGCAGCCCCGCGTTCCCACGCCCCTCCTGCTTCCTTCTCCGGTGTGAGCAGGGAGACAATTTGTACGAATCTAGACTCGCCCCGAGGACAGGGAGGCGGCTGCCTGCTTGTAAACAAGGCAGGGGCCCCGTGGTGAGCAGCCTTGGCCACAGCCTCCCCAGGCTCCCGGGCAGCCGCCCTGCTCCCTGTCGGGACACTGCAGCATCGCCCGAGGCAGAGCGGCCCCCACCAGCCTCCTGCCTGGCTGCGTGTCAGGGGAGGGGGTCTCCCCGGGAGGAGGGGTCTGGCTGCTCCCCACAGCCTGCTCCGCCAAGGGAACGCTTCTCCACAGCCCCACTGCTTCCCTGAGCACCTGGCCAGGTGACACGGGCTGATCCCTTGGCCCTGTCATTCCTCCCTTTGGATGTGGCCTGTGGCCTCTGGAGTCTGCTGCAGGGGCTGAGGGACAGGAAGCGAAGGAAGGTGGGGTGGAGGTGGTGGTGGCCCGCAGGCTGGACCCCGGCCGGGTCACCCCCGCCCCTGTCCACCTCCCCCTCCCCTTCCTGCTCCTGATTTCCCTGCCTGGCGGGCTGATCTGCTGTTAATGGAGCAAGACTGATGCAGTTGGCCCGTTAATTACAGCAGATGAAGTCTTCAGCTCAGGCCTCCCCGAGGGCAGGGGAGGAGGGGCTGCCTCATTGCCAAGTGGCCCTACCCTGAGTTTAACCCCCTGGGAGCAGGGGCCTGGGTGGGATTCGCAGAGCATCACTGTGTGTGGCTGACCGGAGTCACATCAGCCTGGAGAGGAAGGCTGCTGAGCGGTGAGGGACCCTGTTCTGTGGCTTCAGGATAGAAAAGAGACAAAAGCTACCACTGTGTCCACTGCCTAGTATGTGTCAGGTGCCAAGCCACGAAGATCATCTCCTGTAATCCTCACAACAACTCCAAATTAGGCAAGATCACAATCCCCATTTTACTGATGAGGCCCCAGAAACAGAGAGGTTAACCTACTTGCCCAAGGTCACACAGCTAGTACCTGGAGGGAAAAGATGCTCAGTGACTTCCTCAAAGCCTTTTGCCTCCCTCTTCAGGGACCAAGGTCACAGGTTGCTGAGAGAAGGACCCACACTGTGAGACGATTCATTTAATCTACAAATATTTATTAAGCACCTCCTCTGAGCTGGGACTAGGGGTCTGGAAACATGTATGAACATGTTTCTGTCCTCACAGAGCTTGCCCTCCAGCCTGGACGGTAGGCCAGCTCTGCCCAGCACCCCTCTGGAGCCAGCCCCATGGGTCCTGCTGAGGAGGCAGTGGCTGTGACTCCCACCCCTACATGACCTGTGACCACACCCCATGGCCTCAGATGATTGGACTAACCTGGAACAACTCTGGGTTTGGAATCAGAACTTAGAGATCCTGGTTTGTGGCTAATTGGTCTGGGATTTCATGCAAACTAGGGGCCAAGGGCACCACTGCCAGGGAAGCCACATGGGTGAGTGTAAGCAGAGGGCAGAGACAGGTGGCTCCCGAGGAAGAGCAGCTGTTGGACAACTTCCTAGTGTCTGTGACAGCAGCTAAACCTCCTGTCCCTGGACACTAGAGGTCCCTCCCCCCCTCCCCCATATGCCTGCCTTTTTCTGTAATTGATTTGAATTGGTTTCTATTTTTAGAAGCTGAATGATCCCTAAGGTAGAAGTCTGGTTGGGGCATATGATTCCCACAGTGCAGGACACAGAAGAGGAGACAGGGCTCCTTTCTGGGACCTCAACAAATGACTGGGATTCCACCAGGCAGAGGAGAACCTGACAGAGGGAATAGCACGTTCAAAGAGGGGGAGCTACATAAGTGAGTGACATTCTCTAGGACCTTTAGACAGGGGTGTGCTGGCAAATGTTTAAAATTTGGCTTTCTTACAAAAAACTTTTTACATTGTAGCATTTTCCAATTCCTGTGGTGTAAATACCCCCACCATGGCCAAATTCAAGCTGCCCATGTGGTGTCAGCTTTTGACTATGTAACAAGCAGCTCCCACAAGTTGGCATGAGCCAGTTCCAGCGGGCCATCTGCCATTGCCTGCATGCAGGGGACAAGTGGGGAGGACAGGAGAGGGGGCTGGAAAGGTGGACTGGGACACAGCTGGGCAAGGTTTTGAATGTCACATTCAGAGTTTGAGCTTCAGTATGAAGTGACAAGCCTGGGCCCTGATAGGATGACTTTGGGGTGTGTGTGTGTGTGTGTGTGTGTGTGTGTGTGTGTGTGTATCAGCAGCTGTATGCTGTTTGTCGTCTACTGTGGCCTGGCCTCCCCTTAAGCTGTCCCCCTGAATAACCCCAAGGGGTCTGTCTGAGCCTCGTATTAGACCTGGAGAGGGGCGCACAGAGTGGGAGCTGCATTATTTTCTAATTAAGAGGGAGAAAAGGAGTTCTAACTCACCCCCAGCCAGCAGCACCTTGGGCCATCCCTCATCTTAATGAGCCCATCCAAATCTCGTTTGCTAATGAGGAATTTAATGGTCACAGACTGACAAGCAAGACTGAGAGGGGAGATGGGAAGGTCGTTATGAAAATGAAGTGTGTAGCTAAATGCCACACCACTGCTATCCTACCTGCCCACACAGAGCGGGTGAGGGGGGGAACAGGGACTGGCTTGACCTCACTCCTGCCTGGTCCTGTGGGTCAGCACCCTGGACAGGGGGTAGCCTTGCTCTATGTTCCCATAGTCTGGGAAGTCTGCCTAATTCCCTTTCCTCGAGTGCAGGTGGGACCTGTAACTGCTTCTAACACATAGCACATGGCAAAGGCCGAGGGATTTTGCAGGTGTAATTAAGAGCTCTAAACAGTTTAAGTTAATCACAAGAGGAATGATCTTGGTGGGCCTGACCTAATCAGGGGCGCTGTTTGTGAGAGAGGGCCTGGAATTCACTCTCCTTCCTGCTGGCTGGAGGGGGCAGGCTGCCCGGACCCTACAGCTGTGAGGAAAGGGATTCTGCCAAGAACCGCGTGTCTGAGAGAGAACCCTGAGCCTCAGGGGACCCCGGGCCCAGCCGGCACCGTGAGCGCGGCCTGGCGAGGCCCCGGGCGGAGGCCCCGGTGAGCCATGAGCAGACGCCTGACCCGGGGAAGCTGCAGGATAATAAACTGTGCTGTCTGAGGCCACTAAGTTTGTGGCAATTTGCTGCGCAGCAATAGGAGCGTCACCGGAGGGTCGGTGTGCCCGGACCAGCCCGCCTTGGCCCAGCCTCGCCGCAGGCCCCTCGCAAGCTGGGGGACGGGCCGCGGGCACTGTGCGTGGCGATGTGACAGTGAGAGAAAATTAAAATCTGAGATGGAGCGATTCAAACACTGTAATCTCGGCAAACAGCGGCACTTAGATTTCCCATTATTGATCCCCTCAGCGGATATGCTCCAATCTCGTAATTACAGGAGGACTTTCCCAATTCGGGCTGAATTGCCTCCCTCCCCCCAGCCCCTCCTTGATTTCCTTACACTCACAGCCGTGCGCCGTGGATGGTGCCGCTGTGGAGCCCAGGCACAGGGCGCTGAGCATTTTAGCAGAAACCCCATCCCAGCAGCGGGGCGTCCTCTCATCTCCGGGAAGAGAGCAAATTCTACCCCTGGCTAGAGGCTCACCCCAGGGAATTCCAAGGTCCCCTCTCGTTGCTGGGCAGCTAAACTTGATCCCCTTGCCTCCAGGTACAACTTAAGCCAGTCTCTGCCAGAGTCCCCCATCACGCCCCAAGCAGTTTCCTCACCTGGATGTTATCAGCTAACCCCCTGGTTCTGCATGAGTGGTGGGCGGGGCTGCCCCCTCCCCCAGGGACATTGGGAAATGGATGGAGATATGTTTTGGGTGTCACATCTAGTGGGTAGAGGCCAGGGATGCCACTAAGCATGCTACAGTGTCCACGGTGGCCCTACCCCAACGAATGATCTGGCCAAAATGTCAGCAGTGTGGGGGTTGAGAGACCCTGAGCTCCCCAAGTCCTTCGTGAACTCGCTTTTTATAGAACAGAAAGAAGATCAGTAGCCAGAGGAGAGAGATTTGGAACCAGTGCACTCGGGTGAGCTCGCACACGCACACGCACACGCCTTTCCCCCCTGCCTCCACTCCTGTTCACCCGACAGAATCCGGGCCAGACGTTACCTCCTCCTGGAGTCCTCTCCACGCCACGGCTGCGTGGCACGTCCCTCCAGACTCTTGCATGCATACGGTTCCCTTCGCATTTATCATCCCCGATAAAATCTAGTTGTTCAGGCAAAACATGATGACAGAGGCCCAGACAATGATCACCTTTGGAAGGGTGGTGACAGGAAAGGACGAAAGGAGGCTCCCGGGTTCCCAGGGGGTTGTTCTATTTCTTGACCTGGGAGCTGGCTCGTGGCACTGTCCACTCTGTGAACACGTCCCGAGCTATACTTACGGTCAGTGCATTATATGCATGTACTTTGTAATTCAATAAAGATGTACTTAAAACCGATGTGGCTGGAGCTTGGCCTGGCCCGCCCTGCCCTGGATCTGCCTCATCCAGGTGGAGACTGTGTCTTATTTGCCTTCTGTGCCTTTCATCTGGAATTCTTTAACCCTCGGGACCACAGTGCCTTCTTTTGTGAGGGGACAGTAATGAGGTCTGTTGCACACAGTTTAAAAATATTTTTTGCATTCAGTAGCACCTGTTTTCACTTAGCACAGTGCCTGGCACACAGGGCTTCACCTGATTGCTATCAGCTGCCTAGTTAGGGTTTGTTGGATGACCTAAGAGTCCAACTTAAAGCATCCACACAGGTAAGGGCACCTCCGCCCTGGCTGCCGGTGCCTAATTTCCCAGGACACTGTCATCCCAGCGTGGTCCCCGTGCAGGCTGACAGGTGCCTCTCCTTCCTTCCCTCCTCTTCCTCAGAGAGATGTCCTGGACCACAGCTTCCTGACCTGGTCCCTCCGTCCAGAGCCCCTCCCCACCTGCTGGCCAGGAGCACGCGAAGGAGACTGTCCCACTGAAGCGATTTCTGCTGCAGTCACCAGGGAGACATTTACTAGTCACTGAAAAACAGCTTTCCCTATAAACCCATTAAGCCCGGCATTTAACCAGGACCCACAAATGCAGCCCGGGGGGACCCTGCCACTCCTTAACCCAGGAATGTGGGGGGGGGGCATTGGCTTTATAGTCTTTGCTTCTCATGGCTCTTTTCTCCAGGCTTCAATGGGGACAGATGACCCCCTGGCTGACGAACTCCCTCCAGCGTCTAAAGCCAAGAAGCTTTGGCTTCTGGGGAACTGAACGAGCTGTTACGAGAAGGCCCGCGTTCGTTTTGCCGGCTCGGGGAGTGCTCGCCAGCCAGGCTGGGCGGCGCCGGGGGCAGAGTCGAGCAGCTCAGATCCAGTGGACAGCCTGAGACTGTAAGATGCGGGATCCACGCAAGCCCCCCATGATCTCCACAAATCTGGAAACGCGGTCATGATGGTTGGAACCTGCCATCAACGTCCCAGCCACAAGCTACTGTGTAGAAGGTCATCTGCTCAGGTGGGGCTCGGTGGGGCTGCCCAGGAGGGTGACGCACCCCACACTGACAGACAGTGCCGGGGCCCGGGGCCCGAGCACGGTGCTCTGACCCAGGGCCTGGTGAGCAGCTGGGTCCTGAGCGGGGCCACCGTGGCTCCAGCCCTCTCCGGTGCCCGCTGGTTCCTTGTCTGTTCCTTGTGTCCTTTCCGTAGATCATCCCAGAGGGATGGGTAGAGGTTGGGGTGGGGGAGGGCATTCCAGGACTTTCCGCCATCATTTAACTTTCATTTGGGACTCCAAGGCCTCGCTCACTCCAGTGCAGATCATAAACATTACAATTGATGTTTCAATTAGTTATAATTTACAGAGCGATTACATTTAATTTCTCTTTTATTATATTTTAATAGCTTCAAATTTCTTGTTGATGAGATTCAGCCCCATACTCTGAATCCGGGGCCAGAGCGTGGGGAGGGGGCTCGGCTTCTTAAGGGGGCAGGTGGGCAAGTTATCTCTCCAGGGCTCCAGGCCGCCTCGGGCCTCCCCTTGACTAGCCCAGCAGCCTCGCACCAGCCTTTGCTGTCTGGGGTGGGGTGTGGGAGGCAGGGAGGAGGAACCTGTAGGGTGCAGGGGTGGGGAGCGAGGAGGAGGCCTGGGGCCCTGGCTCTGCGGGCATCTGGTGAAACTACCCGGCTAATGGAAAAAGAGCAGTTGGCATGTTTTTAACTAAGGATCTGGGGGAATGAGGCAGGCACAGGGGGAGGGGCCCCGTTTGGAACCAGGCCTGAGTCTGAGTCTGAGCCTGGCTGTGGGGGAATCAAGGAGCTGAGCCCCTTCCCCAGGCCCCAGGAACCAGAGATCACCTGGGGAGGGGCTCAGCAGCCCGAGCTTAAAGCAGAGGAGAGGAGCTGGGAGAGCGGAGGCTGTGCCTCCCCCTCGGCTGGAAGGCCGGGCTCCCACAGCACGTGGTCGCCACCTGCCCACAATGTCAGGTCAGCAGCCGCGTTTCCTTGGCCCCAGGCTCCAGGGCGGCTGGGCTGGGGAAGTCCTTGGAGCAGTTCCCTTTGAAGCCCACTGTCACCTGGAAGAAGCCCCTGCACAGACAAGACCACCTCTCCTTCCTGCTCTGGAGGGGCCGTGGCTAGGGGCGGGGGGCACGGGGAGCTGGCCGCAGCCGCAGAAGTCTCACCGACGTGCTTTCCTGAAACGGGCCTCAGCCCCGCTTTGTCTCTGAGGGCTGAGCTGCGCTGTCGCTCCAGCAGTCTCCGGGGGGTGTGGGCCCTTAGGCCTTGGCTGGCCGTGTGTCCGTGGGGCTTGGCGATTGGGGGTGGCCCAGGGGTGCAGGGCCTTGCTGACACTTGGTGACTCCGGCTTTGAAGAGGCTTCAAAGTGTTTCCCAGGGAGGTCTCCAAATCGCCTGAAAAGCAGCCTGGACTCTGCCGGCCTGTGAGCGAGGAGAGAGGACAGATCTGCGGGGCTCCCCCATCAGCTTCCCAGGTGGGAGGCAGGAGTCAGCACATCAAAGTCCTGGGAGCTGGGGGCAGATCAGAGCCTCCGAATGGGCCTGTGGTGGCTCCTGGCTTGTGGTTCTGCATCTCTATTAGGAGGGGCCTGGAGGGCTGTGATACTGCGGGCCGGGCGGGGGCAAAGGCAGGGGCTGGGCTCCATAAACCCTGTTCACATCTGCTCCCGGGGCTGGGGGCTGTCCTGAGCATGCCCCCCCATACCTGGGGCTGCCCTGTTCCTGGCCCAGGATCCCTGCCCGGGCAACGCTGGCCCGCTGGAAGGGGGAGGCCACAGTGAGGGTGTGCAGCTGGCACGTGGGGCTTCTGGGAACCTTAGCAAAGACAGGGGGGTGTCTCGAGGATAGAAATTCCAGGCTGGAGCAGAGAAGACCACAGGCGGCCGCACCGACTTCCCAACAACTAAATGAAACGGGGTGCGGGAAGGCCCAGTGGGGTGTTACATTGTCCTCCTGACCCGGCCATAATTTTAGGCTGAAAAAAACGGCAGCTGTATCCCCAGGGCTTCCACGTTCCCCGGAAGCCTCCTGACAATTCTGATGTTCTCGGCAATGATCACCAAATGCTCCCGTCTTTCCTAATTAATGAGATTTTAAAAAAAGAAATAGAATCATTTATCAATTTTACTGAAGGATCCCTTCCTTTCTTCAGAAATCCTTTAAACTCTCTGAACGGGGGCAGGCTATTGAGCCTCCCTGGGCCTCCGTTTACTCATCTGGGGTGGTGGGATGGGGCATGAAACTAGAAAGCCTCTGGGACCCTTCAGTCTCTGCTGTGTCACACACACACGTACGCACCGGGGACACACAGCTGAGGACGGGCTGCCTGGCCTGTGGCTCCAGCCGCTGAACCCTACTCAGTGTGTGTGGCTGTGGGAAGGGACCTGGGCTCTTCAGCAGGCGCTTGCCAGCCTTGCCTGGCCCTGTCCACCACCCAGAGGATGGCACAGGGGGCCTCTCTTGTTCTTGCTTCCTGTTAGTTAACCACCCGAACCCCAGGCAGCTATAACAAATGACCACAAACTAGATGGTTTAAAACAACAGAAACAGATTCTCTCTCAGTTCTGGAGGCCAGACGCCCCGCTCCCTCCGAAAGCTGGAGGGAAGAATCCTTCCTGGCCCCTTCCAGCCTCTGCAGGCTCCTGGCATCCCTTGGCTTGTGGCTGCATCATTCCAGTCACCGCCGTCTCCTCACGGCCTCCTTCCCTCTGTGTCTGTGTGTCCTTTCCTGTCTCTTAGAGGGACGATCTCATTGGATTTAGGGCCCACCCTGACCCAGTATGCTATCAGCTCAATCCTTACCTTAACTATATTTGCAAAGACTCTCTTTCCAAATAAGATTACATTCTGAGGTTCTGGGTGGACGCGATGTTTTGGGACACGCTGTTCAACTCACTGCACCTCCACAGCATCTCTGCCTGCCTCTTTTGGGTGATGCACCCTCCTTCATTTGGGCAACTCCGCTGTCCCACCCCCCCTTGCGCATGATTCCAATGGTGTCCTTCCCCCACCTGCCTGGCTACAGGGGCCGACATGTGTCCCCTGGGCAACCTTTCCTGTCTCCCAGGCTGTGGGAAAGGTTCCCAGGTGGGGCAAGGGATCTGAGTGGGCCCCATCACAGCCATCCCCGAGATCTTGGTCTCATGCAGCGTATGTTCAGTGGGGAGAGGGAGAGAGAGAGTCCTCTAGTACCTTGAGCTAGGATTATGCACACCTGGAGGGGCCTGTGGCCACCTCCCTCCGTCCTGCGGCCTAGAGGAAGCCAGGATGAGGCCAGCGACCGAAAGAAGCAGACCCAGGCGACAGGAATGTGATGGTTGGTGTTAAGAAAGACAGATGAGAGAAATGGGGAGAAACAGGTGCCATCGTCCTGGAGCCCAGTCCTGCCCACACCCAAATGTACCTTTTTTTTCTCTACAGTTATGGGGGCCACTCACCCCTCTTTGTTTCTGTCACTTGTCACAGAGCCCTGATTAAGGAACAGCACATGAAATAGTGAGTAGCCATCAGTGGCAGCATCGAGGAAGGTGGAGTGAGGGACCCTCAGTGACAGCAATAGAAGGGATTCCCGCTCTGGGTGGGGGCTGGGCTGAGTTGACCGTTTCAATAAGCACACATTAGGCACCACCTGTGCGCTGGGTCCTGGGGATGCAGAGATGGAAGGCGATAGGAAGCTGTCTTGCATCTGTGTAAAGTACATCAGTTAGAGGGTAGGAGTGAGGGGGCAACTGGCTGGCGAGCTGCCAGGTGGCAGGGAGCGGGGAGCCTCCTGCAGCTTGGGAGGCGGCTCCTGGCGCTTGGCGCACGCAGCGGGTGTTTGGGAAGTATTTGTTGAATACGTGAGTTTAGATTATCTTATGGTTCATCTGCTCATGTCTGCCAGTGATTCACGCTGTGCCCATCCTCTCCTTCCTGTGCACACCTGCCCCCAGCCCTCGTTCATGAGGGCACACACATGCGTGCGCACCCCCCCCATTGGCAGCTGCCTGTGTGGTGCCGGGCACCTGGGAGTGCTGAGTAAGCACCTGCGGCCCACGCTCCCGGATGGCTGGCGGATGAGTGATTGGCAGGAAGCTGCCTCCGTCCATCTCGCTGTCTGCGGCCCTCCCGCGGTGGCGGTGGGGGTGGAGCCCCTGTGTGGTGCTGGAATCTGGGCGTGTACTCAGTTGCTCTGATTTTCTTTGTGGATTGTCTGTGGTGTGTTTTATCCAAGGCCTCCCCTCGCCATCCAGGATGCTTCTGGGCTGTTTTTTAAACAAGAATCAGCACCCATGGCTGTTTCACCAGTGGTTCTTAACTCCCAGGCAGTCTAGGGGCCTGAGGGTACTTCAGGGGGACAGGGAAGGAAATTGCAGAGGGAAGTGTGGGATGGGGGGGTCTCCCTGTTTCTAGCTGCTTCGCCAGTCCCTCTCCTTGGCCGGGAGTCTGTGCTGCAGGTCCCCCAGGCAACCACTAGATGTCGGTGTTTCTTAATGGATGGAAAGTGGGGTCTGGAGAAGGGGCGATGGACCATCTTAGGGGGATAAAAGGTTCCAGGCCGTGCCCATTTTAGAGGTGGGAATGATGAGGTCAGGGAACGTAGCTGAGGAGCGGATGAATCAGCTGAAGGAGCCTAGGCCTCCGACTCCCAGCTCCAGGGCTCAGCCTCTTCCTTCAGGACCCTCCTCTCCTGCGGTGTCTGAGGGATCTGGGAGGAGCCAGGGGGTCGGAGAGGTCCCGGTGCATCCTACTCGGAGGGGTGATGCCGGGGGGTGAGAGGGACGCTGTGGAGGGGTCCAGCCAAAGAGCTCTGCTCCTCTGGCTCCCCCCTTTCCTGTGCCCGCCTCCTCTCTGTTTCCCTCTGCCGTCTAAGAGGACAGCAGGAGAGAGAAGAGAAGAGAGGCAGCCAGGCCGAGAGGCCCCGCTCTTGAAAGGAGGGGCTATGGCCACTGAACTGACGTGCAAACTACGTGCCATTTCTCTATGGTGGCCACTCTCCCATGCCCCCTGCTCCTGTCCTTCACACCGGGCATAGTGCCAGGTGCCCAAGAGGCCACCTGGGTGGAGGTTGTGGAGCATGAGCTATCGGAGGAGGGGCAGAGGGTGGCGAAGAGCGGGAGATAGCGCCCCAGGGCACGGGGAAGACCTAGGGGTACAGGACATGAGGCAGCGATCGGCCCTCGAGCCCCCAGCGATGAGGCAACACCGTTTAGGCGGCGATGGCAACAGCCTCAGCTCACCCGAGTGGAGGGGGGGCCGGGGCACCGCGGGGCAGGCGAGATGGATGCTGATGGGGTTTAACCAGCCATGAGGACAGTTACCTGCTGCCCACAACATGCACCAGAGACTGAGTGATTCAGGTCAAGCCAGGACCCCTCGGAGTTTTACATTGTTTCCTGCATGTCATGGACCGTTCGGTAAATATCTGTCTGCTGAGTCTCCGTGAAAACGAAAGCACCCCGAGGAGGGACGAACCATTCCGTCTGTGAGCACCTCGCTTTGCATTAGTCGGTCACACTAACTAGTGTCCTCAGGAGCTTTCCGAGGGGAAGAGAGCAGCACAGGTGCGCTCTGAGCAGGTGCCTGGGGACACTGGGCGGTTTGGGATTTGGGCAAGTGCCTGGGGAAGATGGGACTTGATAAAAGCAAGGGCCAGAGTGCTCAAGGTCAGCACAAGGGCATTGGGGTGCCTGCTGCCGGCAAATATGACCGTGTCCCTCCTCCGCTGAAACCTCCTTACCCATCTCCATAGTCCTCAGGAAAATGTCTCAGCCCTTCAACAAGGTCGCAAGGTCCTTCGAGATCTGGCTGCCTCTCACCCCTCCAGCCTCAGGCCTCCACACCCTCGATGCTCCTCCCAAACTCTTCCTTGAGTGTAAAGTGCAGCTTGAGGTCCCGTTGCCTCCTCCCCTTTGCTCTAACGTGCTGTTCTCTAGGCCTGGCTCCCTCTCCCACATTCTTTGCCTGCTTAATCCCAATTAATTATTCAAATTCAGCGGAGACATCACTTCCTCCAGGAAGTCTTCCATGACACACGGAAGGAGGTTCTTCCAGATGACCCCGCGGCACTCTGTCGCTGCACTTGGTGACGTTTATATCACAGAGTTGTAAGAGATTAATGAGAGGCGGTACATGCTCAGAGTTAAACATTCCCATTGGATAGGAGGCTTATACTAAAAAGTGACAGCTGTCTGCCAGTGTGAGCCAAGGTCCGGTCAGGAAAATAGAAACCTCATCAGTTATTTTAACAGAGAATTTAATAGAGAGAATGGGCTAAACGCGTGTCGGGAGATTAAAAAGGCAGAAAGAGAACATTGAAGTTGCGTGGATATCGCAACGGCGGGAAGAAGCCATCACTTCCAGGGCTGGCAGAACAAGGGGACAGTCCGCCCAACCCCAGAAGCTTGAAGAAGAGGCCACGTGGAGCTGGGCTCAGTCCCCTGCTCAGGGCCCTGGCTGACTAGAGCTGGTGCGTTTGAAGGCACATGGTGATGTTGTGCCGCAGAAACCCGGTTATTGGCATGAGCTGTGCCTCTGGGGTGGAGGCCACATGGCCAAGAAGAGCACGTCCCTTCTCTTTCCTCCAGTCTCCTAGTTCCTCCGGGTCCCGTTAGCCACAGACCCCAACAGGCAGCCAGCCTGCAAAGGGGAAAAACGGTTTGCGGGGTCCCAGCCGCAGCGTCGCAGAGCAGAGCCGAGGAGGCTGCCGCGGGGTCGAGAGGCAGCAGCGGGAACACCGACTCGGCCCAGCCCTGCGGCGCCCGGCACCCGGGCCTTCGGCACCTACCCGGACGCCACCGAAGGGTGAGAGCAACAGTTTTACGCGTTCACCTTCCAAGGCGCAGCTAACGGTGCAAATACCCTCGTCCTATTCTCAAAAAGGGGAGACACAACATCCCAACGGCCATCATGTCCGTCTCCGAGTGACAGTCCCGGTGTCCAGCTCTGGGTGACGCTGACCACCCCTCAGATCCAGGCCCAGTCCCCCCTGAATATTCTATAACTTAGAGGCCAGCGCGTAGTTAACCGCTGCCTTCCCCACGGAGCACTGCCCCAGGACACGCAGGTGCCAGGGGGTCACCAGAGAGCTTCCCGGGCTCCGTCTCCCTCACGCAGCGGCC
Organism: Miniopterus schreibersii; assembly: GCF_964146895.1. Lineage (NCBI taxonomy): Eukaryota > Metazoa > Chordata > Mammalia > Chiroptera > Miniopteridae > Miniopterus > Miniopterus schreibersii. Next base: position 4,325,765 of record NC_138116.1, read on the forward strand.
GCCTGACTCCCCTTAGGGAACCAGGAGAGGAGCCCTCTCCTTTCCTGCTCCTCGGTGGCATAAAGCGCCTCGACGTTTTCACTGTGACGGGAACGTTGCTCTCCCCGGGAACCGGCGGGATGGAGGCCTTGGGTGTGCGTCTCTCTGAATCTTACATCACAAGCCTTGAACAGAGACCGAGAGGAGACTCACATCAAAATCAAGTAGGTTATCGTTTTCTGTTCTCCATCATTTGCTCAAACTTTTGTTCATTTTTAGATCGTGCTTGTTTGGTACATTTTTTTTCTTGGATTTTTAAAAATATGTTTTTATTGACTTCAGAGAGAGAGATGGGAACATCAATGATGAGAGTCATTGATCGGCTGCCTCCTGCTCGCCCCCTGCTGGGGGGATCGAGGTCGCAACCCGGGCCTGTGCCCTGACCGGGAACCGAACCGTGACCTTCTGGATCCTAGGTCAACACTCAACCGCTGAGCCACGCCGGCCGGGCTTTCTTGGATTTTTCAAGTATACATTTTTATTATTTTTGAGAGAGAAACATTATCTTCCTCATCATTTCAAAATATCTTTGGTCCCTGGCTGGTCCCTGCATTTAGATTCGCGCCGCGGTCACTCAGACACTCATCCGAGGACTCTCACGACAGCCCGCATCTCAGATGTTGGCCGTCACCCTGCCAGCGCCTTGAATTTCTCAGACCTTTGTCTTGAGCAGGCTCAGAAAATACGGTCACCGTCACCTCACTGCCTTGTGTTATTGCTCCACTTGTCATTGCCTCGTTACCTGAGGGCGAAGGCTGGGCGGGGGGGAGGGGAGATGAAGTGAGAGGGGGGACAGATTGGGGGGAGCACAGAGAGAGAGGGGGGGCAGGTGCCTAAGGCAGGGAGGCTGAGAACGTGCGGGGAGCCCAGGTGAGACAGGACAGGAGCAACAAGATGACAGGGGAGGGAGGCGGGCCCAGGCCACCGATGGTGCGTCTGGGCTCCTTGGTGGAGACCAGGGATGAGCAGATTCGGGATGGTTTCGGGTGAACCTGAGACATGCTCACGGATTAGATGTGGGAGTGAGGGAGAGGGGGTCAAGGAAGACTCGGGGGGGGGGGGTGGCCTGAGAAACTGGTGGACGTGGGTTTCCTCTTACGGACCGAGAGCTCGCGAGCCAGGGTTGGGTCTGCCACAGCCCCGGGCCTGGTGTGAACGTGTGAATGGAGCAAAGAAGGGGCCTGATGGACGGGAGGGGTCGGGGACCTGACATGTCACCCCTTCAGTGTCCTGACTGCGTTGCCCCTGTCTCGTCCCCTTATAGGTTTCTTCACGCATAGCTGTGACGCGCTGTTATTCTTTCATTCCCGCACTTGCTTGTCTGTCAGCAGCATCTCAACTAGAACATAATCTCTGTGAGGACAGGGCCTTGCCCGGCTTGTCTGCGGATGTGCTATCTGCTTCTCTCTCCATGAGTGACATGTGGGTGGCACTCAATCAACACTGAGGAAAGGATTAATGGACAAGAGAGAGGCGCTGAGAAGGGCCGGTGGCCCAGCGTCACTCAGCCTGACCTCTGGGAAAGGGGTCACAATATCCAGGGACCGCCAAGGCCAGTGGCCTGGTCTTCGGGAGGAGGCTGTCGTGAGTGTTTGCTGACCCTGCTCCCTTGGTCACACCGCAGAGGCCGGCTGGAGGGACAGGGGCAGGAAGGTGCTAAATAAAGCCAAAATCTCATTGCCTCCCGTCTTCTGATTACTGGGTACTTAGGCTGCAGGTCCAGGGGATTATTCCTAACCTGGGAGGCCTCTGGCCCTCCGCCACCTTCACCCTGGGTCCCTTCCCTCCGCCCCCCTTTGCTAGAGCCCCTTTTCCGGCTCTAGGAACCACCATCCGAAGTTTGAAGACCAGACACTGCTTGGGTGGGAGGTGGGGAGGACCCCTGACCTTGCTGCCTAGGGGACTCTGTGCTCCCGGCTCCCAGAGCTGTAGTTCTGACTGTGCTCCCCGCCTGCACCCCGTGGCGTGCAGACGCCAGGCTCACTGGGCTCGCTGGGCCTCCCTGAGCAGCAGTCTGGTGCCTGACTCTGAGCCACATTCCCTCGCACCCTCTGATCCAGCCAGTGGGAGACAATTCCCTGCAGGCTTCTCGAGGTGGTGCTTCCTGTGAGGGCTGCCCCCTGGAGGACACCAGCGGGAGCTCGTGCTTGTTTGGTCAGGATCCTGTGCCGCTGGGGCCTGCAGGGGTAATGCAGGGGCAATAGGGCAATACTCCCGCCCTGGTCCTGCTGGGGCACAATCCCAGGGGGCACCCACACTATTGTCAGGAGGTCCTGGAAGGAACGAGTTCCGCTGCTCCCAGGGGCCGTCTCAGTGCCACGCCTGGTATTGGCTTTCTTCTGTCCCTGTCTCATTCCTGCCCCCTGGGGTCACCTCCCCAATAAAACACCCCCACCCATGCGTCTCCATCTCAGGCTCTGCTTTGGGGACAGCCCAGGCTGAGACACCTACATTTCAGAGGGTCCCCAAGGGGAACATGGAAAGTTTTAAGGTTTCAGACCAGGCCTCAGTCCTGGTGGGGAGACTCCCAGCGGGCAGTGGGACAGTCAGGAGATGCAAAGCCTGCAGGTGACCTTACCTGCCTCTTCTAGTTTGGGTGGGGGCTGGGGAAGCAGAGGGGACATGGCAGTAACCTGGCCTGGGCGGGGTTGAGAGTGGCCCATGACCTGGCCACCTGAGGCAGGACAGGGGCGTGCTGGAGAGGAAGGCGGCACCCTGGCCTGGACCAGCGTGGGGACACGTGAAGTCCTGTCCATGCGGTTGGGTCACTGGAGCTCGGCATCATTTCCTCCGGCTCCAGCAAGAACCCCGACGCAGCCCAGATAGAACACAATTCCCAGGGCGCGGGGCAGGGGCGGGTGGTGCTGAAACAGGGCTTCATTCGGAGGCCCTAATGGAGGGAGACAGTCCAGGCTGGTGCTAATTGCAACCGAGTGCGGAGACTTAGGGCTGATTAGAAACTGCAGGGGGAGAAGGGGGCACCATCGGGGGAGGGAGGGGGCCGGGCTGAGCTGCTGGCTCTGGCTCCTGCAGTCACCCTAGAACCTCAGCACCCTGAGGGGGCCTCCGAGCGTGTGGGGGCCCACAGGCCCCCTCTGAGGGGGGCAGAATCTATCTTGAATCTGAGCGAAACACCTGGTTTGTCTCAGGTTTCCCTGTTCCTTTAGAAAGGGCGCCGGGCTGCTTATGTTGGGGGCAAGGTTTAGCTTGGGGTTACTCTGGGCCTGGATGGAAATTCTGGGGACATGTGGGAGCAGCATGTGAAGTGGGAATAAATGAGGAAGGACAACAGCCCACCTCTGTCCGTAGGGGCCCAGGTTATGCATTTATTCAAGAAGCATTTAGCGAGCAGGTACTGCCAGAAATAGTTTGAGTCGGTTGGGAAACATCAATGAACACGAGAGAACGGTCGCTGTCCTCATGGGGCTTATGTTCCGGGGGAGCGGAGCACAGTGATCGGAATGCCTTGTAAGGTATATTAGAAGGCCGTCGGGGCCACGTGTGGAAAGAAAGAGTGGAAACTGAGAGGAAAGGACAACTGGGTGCAGGTGGGGGCGTAGGCTGCCGATTAAAGAAGGTGGCCGCGGGACTCGCTGGGAAGGAGACACAGCAGACTCAAGGGAGGTGAGACATGACTTTTGGTGCCGGCTCTGGGGCGGGAGCGTCGTTTGTTTTTGCCGGGGCAGGTGCTAGCTCGTGTCCCCCACCCCAGGTCCTCATTCAGGCCCCTGGGAGAGCCACTGAGGTCCAGGTCCCTTCCCTGCAGGGAGATGACTGGTCTCCCGTCCAGAACGCTGCAGCACCCGCCTGGGTCTGAGACCTCAGCGGAGACACGATCACTTAAGGGGTCCCAGACTGGGTTCTCGGGGACTCGTGGAAGCCACCCTCTCCCTCAGCACACACGGCGTTGCCTGCATCTTGCCCCGTGAGGACAGCCTCCTAATGGGCCCATTTCGTGCAAACACATTAAAAAGCTGCAGTGCACTAGGGAAGCTGCCATAACCCTTTTGTGCAATATCTCCGCTCACTGCATTAATGATCCTCTCCAGATTACCCGTCTCCTAACAAACCATTAACACAGAAAGGAGCTGGGGAGGGGAGCGGCCGCGGGAGGGGCTGAGGAGGGGCCCGGCTGCGGAGCTCAAGCTGCCGGCAGGCAGGGCTCTGCACCCCCCCCTGCTTCTCCGAGGTGGGTGAAGCCAGCGGCCAGGGGCTGGCGTCTCTCCCGGGAATGAGGGTCCTTATGAGGCGAGGGTGACGCTCCAGCCACTGGGAAGACATCAGGCTCCGAATCCGGCCGCAGCCAGGAGGCCTCTGCCCCGGCCAGGGCGCCTCAGCTCCTGGGCCAGTTTCCTAAGGGGAGTGACCCTGCTGGAGAAAGGCCTCAGGGCTGGGCGTGGCCGAGGCAGGTCTTACACTCCCTTCCCCATCACGCAGGCTGGGAGTGCGGGGCTGGGGTTCGAACCCAGGTTCCTTTAAGTGCGAAGAGCTCCCCAGTTAACCAAAGCCCCCTGCCACCGCCAACCACCATCGGGGCTCGGCATTCGCTGCGCCCAGCTTTCTGAAACCTCCCTCTTCGCATTTCAGCTCAGCTCCACGCCTGGGAAGGGGTCAATGAGGTCAGAGCCACCCCTCACAAAGGGGCAGCTCCCTGCTTCCTCTCTCCCATTCTGTTCGCACCCGGAACCCCCTCCCACCTCGAGGACTTTATGGGTGCCGGGCAGCATGTGGCCCATGTGGGGCTGTGCGCACATGGGGGCCCTCCATCCCCTAGGACTGACTCTAGGCCTTTTGGGGAACTGCTGTCCTCGCTCCACCCCCACCCCCACCCCCACCCTCCACCTCCCGTTTCCCCATCAGCTGTCGCTTTGGCCATGGTCTGACCCAGGGAAAGCAGTAGCCCTCCTCCCGTAGGAAAGCATGGTAAGATCTATGGGATTTAATAAGATCACCCAAGACTTGGTGCTCTAGCACTTTTCTGGTGACACCATGCCCTTTTGGGAGGTAAATTTCCTTCTCTTCAATCCACTGTATCGTGAGCAGGTGACCCGCTCTGTGTTATTACAAGCAGGTTATTATTACCATAAATCCTTCTGTTTCTACTTCTTCCATTTACATTAAATATAGTTTCTGTTATGGTGCCTAAATTAGCTTTCCAGGAGGAAATCTCTATAATTTAAGGGGGATGAGGGGCGCAAGTGAGGTTGGGGAGGGGAGGGCAAAAGAGGGAGTAAATGAAGGCTTCTCGCTCCAGATAGGGAAGGGCCGGGCTAACTCCTTCCCGATGTTCTCGAAGCCCACAGAGCGTGGGCATCTCCAAGTCCATTCATTTGTCTATTTGGACAATACTCGCGGGTCCTCTGTAGTCCCGGCCCCAGGGATCAAAGCTGATGGAAGTGCTGTGCGAGCCCCACTGTGCAGCACTCGGACGGTGGAAACAGTGAAAGATCCGTGGTTGTCAGGGCTCCCCTCCCCAACCTCACTTGCCCCCCTCATTTCAGTGGCTAAATCACACACATTTATGATCTCACAGTCTCTGTGGTCAGCAGTCTGGGTCTGGCTTAGCCGGGCTCTCTGCTGAAGGATCTCTCGCAAGGCTGCCATCAAGGTGTTGGCTGGGGCTTGAGTCTCATCTGAAAGCTCGACCCAAGGAGGGTTCACTTCCAGCCTTGCCGGCGGGATTCAGTGCAGAGCGCGCTACGGGAATGAGAGCCTCGGTTTCTCGTGACCGTGGGTGGGCCAGAGGCTGTCCTCGGTCGCTGCCATGTGGGCTTCTCCACAGGACAAAGGAGCAGATTGTTTCAGCAAAGCCAGCGAAGGAGAGAGTCTGCTAACAGGATGGAAGTTACAATCTTATGTGTCATAATCATGGCACGTCCCTTTGTCTTTGCTACATTGTATCAGTTAGAGGCAAGTCCCAGGTCTCGCCTGCATTCAACCGGAGGGTCTTACACAGGGTGTGAGTGGCAGAAAGCGGGGATTATTGGGGGCCTTTTGAAGTCTACCCACCACACCCAGTATTTGCTTTTCAGTCGTCACCTGTGTGCTTTGCTCTCTTCTTTCTCTTTCCCTGTTTTGTATAGGTTCATTAAAAAAAAAGATATTCAATTGTAAGACATCAACTTTAAAAAAATCTGTATGTCTGTATTTTTTTAGTGGTTGTTTTATGCATCCTTAACTTACCCTAGTATATTTAAAGTTAATATTATAACACAACGGGAAATGTAAGAGTCTTACAACATGAAAATTGTATTTACTCCTTTGGGCTACCATTACGCATTTTACAACTACATATATAATACAGCCAACATACAAGGCTAATATTTTTTACTTAAAACAATTAGTTGTCTTTCAAGATATTAGTTTGTCTTTTAAAACCTGTTTTGAGGGAGCGGGTAAAGAAAGCCACTTTCTGTTGGTGGTGGCAGACGACGATTATCTGTAAATATCATTCTGTATGAGACACTTTAAAATCTGATGATTCAGGGCTTTGCCCTATGGGAGAGGGGAGTCACTGGAACTCTTGGGGAAGCGAGAGAACAGGGTCACTCGAGCCAGAAAAGACCCCCTCATGACATAGGTGACCTGGAAGCTGGAGGTAATACAGCTTAATTGTCAGCAGCTCGGGGTCTGGAATCAGACATTCCCAGCGTAATTTCACCTATGCCGCTTTCAGCTAGGTGTTGTCAGCAGTATTCCTTGACTAGCTAGAGCCTCAATTTTCTAATCTATCCAATGGGGATACAGGAACTGCCTCTTCAGGTCACAGAGAATTAAACGATATAGCTCATGGGAAGCTGCTGGCACAGTGCCTGGCTCACCATAAGCTCCTAATAAGTGTTAGCACATCTTTTGCTTATTAGAGTCGCCTCTTCTCCATGTGGGGAGCTCATGAGGGACCCCCCACATGGAGAGGAGGAGCCAGTCTTGCCTTAGCCGGGCTGGGAGCTGGCCTGAGGTGCAGAATGGTGGCTTCGGGCCTTGCCTTGGAGCCGGAGGCCATGGCTCACTGAGGTGCCAGGTGCAGCCTGGACCAGCAGGGAGAAGGGCAGAGCCTCCCGAAGGACAAGACCGGGCAGAACTGAACTGAAGGAAAGGGCTGGGGTCTGGTCCTTAGGAAGCTGAGTCAGGCAAAGCCACCGGCGGCATCTCATCTTAGTTACATCAGGTTGAGGGTCTGGAATACTCACCCCTTTCTCAATTGTATTTTAATCGCCATAAAGGAGGTTTTGGGGTTAGGGCTTCACAAAATGTGCAGAGTTAGTTGGTGTAGAGGTCGACCTTCAGGATAGGCACCGAGGGGTCCCATCTCCTGGTAGTCACATTCCACACCTGTGTGGTCCCTCCCACAGGGACCGTGGCTGACCGGTGTAACCCACAGGGTATTGTGGAGGTGATGACATGGGACTTGGAAGGGTATGCCATGAGCGACGTTGGAGCTTCCATCCCTCTCTCCGTCTCTCTCGGATGACTCACGCTGAGAAAAGCCAGCTGCCACGTCAGGAGGACACACGAGCAGCCTTGTTGAGAGGCCCTCCTGATGAGGAACCGAGGCCTCCAGCCAGCACCCCGCTCCTGTGAGGGCGCCACCTAGGAAACAGATCCTCCACCCCAGTCTGGCCTTCAGATAACAGCAGCCTCAGGTGACATCTTGATTGTAACTTCCTGAGAGACCCTGAGCACAGATCACCCAGCTACACCATCCACAGACTCCTGCCCTCGCTATGATGATGTGAGAGAATAAGTTTGCTGTTTTAAGCTACTTCGTTTGGGGATATATATATATATTTTTACACAGCAATACCATAATTGATATAGGTGGTCCAGAAAAAAGAAGAGCTAATGCTTAAAGGAGTTTAGAATTAAGCACCGTTAGCAGGTTTCTTTATTGTGAGACTTCTCAAAAGCCTTTCATGTACTACGGCACATTGTGAATGTCCAGGCGGGTGACCTAACACCTAGGCTTTCTGAAATTTACTGGATCACAGATTCCCCTGGGCTCCCCATCCCCCCTCACCTTCACGTTTTGCAGAGTCTTTTTGGCCACTAGTGTGTAGGGAAAACAGTGGAGGAGATGCTGCCTGGGGTGGTTGGAGGAGGAGGGGGAGGGGCATTATTTCATCTCTTCAGGCCTCGGTTTCCCCCTCTGAGCTGGATTTACTACCATCAGGACTCTATTTCTACTCTAACATTTTAACCCTGAGACCAGGTGAGGTGCACACCCTCCCCACCCCCACCCCCACCCAGGTCACTCCTCAGCCAACCGGGCCACTGGGAGAGCAGTCCCAGCCAGATTAATCAAGGTGTATAGGAGTTATAGGTATGCTAATGCTTCCTGTTAATGACTGATGAGCGAGGGTAATTGGAGGTGGCAGGAGGGTGCGGGGTTGTGAAGAAATTTCGGTTCTTAGGGAAAATATTGCATTCAGAGGGCTTAGAATGATTAATGGAGGTTCCAGAATTACAAAGTGCAACCAGTAGAAACTGCTTGGAACCGAAACTGCCAGGGGAGTAACCTTGAGGAGAGCATGGGCCCAGGTTGGGGACATTCTGTGGACGCAGGAAAGGGGCAGGGTGGGGGCTTGAGTGACAGTGAGGAGAGCCTGGGCTGGAACGGGCATGGACGGTGGCCCAGCAGAAACAAGGTTGGAGCGAGAGGGGCTGGAAGTGATCGTCGCTGCTGGACCTGCGTGCACACCTGTCCCCGCTCGTTGCGCCCGAGCCTGCACCCCACTGTACACAGCAGAGCCTGACTCAGTGGCTGGGGGGGCTTCTGGGAAGGCCCAGGGATGGGGGAGACACTGCCCAGCAAAGCAAGTCACGTGTCTGGAAGGGCAGTGCCCAGGTGGGGAAGGAAACGGAGGCAAAGACGATCCCTCCAGGGAGGGAGCCAGGATTTTCCATCTATTTTCCTCTTAACAGGGGTGTGTGGATCCGGGCACACCCCTGGGGTGTGGCTGGTCTCCTGTGGGAAACCTGAACCCCGGGTGTGGAGCCAGTGCTCGGGGCCCTGACCTTGTCTCTTTCTGCAGCACCACCTGGTTGCGATCGGGCGCTGCCCCTCAGCATTTATAACCCTGCCAGCCGGCCGATGACGGGTGGGGAGGCACGTCTGCCCAGGGAGGCTCTGTGAACCAGGTGCTGTCGGCCTTGGCCTCTCCATCTCCTTCCGTGCCAGCCCCAGGCACCCCCCCGCCTCCCCTGCCCTCCTCGCCCTGGTCATATCCTTCTGCCAGACAGCCTGGCCAGCGAGCGGGGGCGGGGGGCACTCCCAGCTGATGAATGAGGGGGCTGCGCACCTCCTGACCCCACTCCCCCACTTTCAGGGCGCAGGGAAGTCGCTGCTTCTAGGGGTCCCGTGAGCCTGGAGTTAGGATGCCTGGTGTGCAGGGGAAGGGAACAGGCAAAGGCCGGGGGGGCGGGGCTGGGTTCTGGGGGGTGCCCAGCCCTGTCTGGGGGACTCTTTCTGTCCTGCTCTGGACTCAGAGAAGCAGGTCCCCAACCCCCTGTGCTGGTGGGCAGAGCTTTCCTTTAGAGAATAAAGCCCCTGAGCCTGGTGCCGCCCGGCCCACGCGGCCTTTACCATCAGCCCTTCCAGTTGCTTTCAGACTTCAAAAAGGAATCCGCAGTCTTTAACTCAAATGAAGCCTAACCCAAGGCCCCGGGGCCTCCATAGATCAAAATAGAGCTGCTCATTGACTTACATGAAAATAGCACCCTGCTGCCCACCCTTCCCTCGGCCTTCTCCCTCCCAGGCAGGTGATGCAGCCCCGAGTCCCCCCAAAGGCCAGCTGGAAACCAGCGATGCAGGAGGCGGGGAGTGGGGGGAGGTGTTTAATGGGGACAGAGTTTGAGTTTCCAAGAAGCAGCGCTCTGGAGATAGATGCTGGGGATGGATGCATAGCAATGTGAATATATTTAATACCACTGAACAATACACTTAAAAATGGTTAAGGTGGCCTGGCCGGGCGTGGCTCAGCAGTGGAGCATCGACCTAGGATCCAGGAGATCGCGGTTCGATTCCGGGTCAGGGCACATGCCCGGGTTGTGGGCTCCATCCCCAGTAAGGGGCGTGCAGGAGGCAGCCGATCAATGACTCTCATCACTGACGTTTCTCTCTCTCTCCCTCTCCCTTCCTCTCTCTGAAATCAATAAAGATATATTAAAAAAAAAAAAAAAAAGGTTAAGGTGGTAAATTTTATGCTAAATGGATTTTACCCAAATCCAAACAAAAACTAACACCAGCTCGTTGATGCAGCCCATCTGCAGGTGGGAAACTGAGGCCGAGAGGCGCTGACGCCACCATGCTTACCAGCTGCCCGGTGCCCAGGCGGCCCCGCCCTGGGTCCCTCCGCTCGGCCCCTCTGGCACAGGCGCCTGGGGCGGGCTGAGGTCCTCCAAGCAGCTCGTCCAGCAGGGGCTGGGAGAGGAAGGCGACGGAGGAGCAGGTGAGCCCGGGAGGGACGTGAGACGGAGGAGGCACCTGTCCTCGAAGTTCTCGCTGGGAGGGCCCGGGAACCTCACTCCTTTTAGGTGGGTTGCTACATTTTCACCAGATGAGTTTTTTAATTGTGTGATTTACTTATCTCGTCTCCGATCCGCTGATATACTCCACTGCCTTTTAATTGCTTGAAAAGTTGAGCAGTTTTTCATGTTTTAAGGAGTGCTGAATTGTGTAATTAAAACACTAACAGTGTAAATCAACAGTGCAGAAGAAAGACAGAGGAGAATTAAGCAAGGGTGTTGTTGGCATAGTAATATAACCAAACCGGCAGGAAGAGGGCCCGTTCCCACGATGATGCTGAATGCCAGCGGGGCCCTGGGCCTGGTGGTTGTGCTCGCGGGACCCTGAGCTGTGTCCCCCCCCCCCCCCCCGTTTCTGGGGAACTGAATCAAGAGGTGGTTGGTGGTGCCCTGGCTGGTGTGGCTCAGTTGGTTAGGTGTTGTCCTGTGCACCAAGAGGTTGCCGGTTTGATTCCAGGTCAAGGCACACACCCAGGGTTGTGGGCTCAATCCCTAGCAGGGGGCGTGCAAGGAGGCAGCTGATTGATGTTTCTCTCTCACATCGATGTTTCTCTCTCTCTCCCTTCCTTTCTCTAAAATCAATAAAAACATATTTAAAAAAAAAAGAGAGATGGCTGGTGGTGAAAGTCCACGTGGTCAAGGCACAGGGCAGAGGCCCAGCTGTGACTAGGAGGTGGCTTTTAGTTAGATGTGGTTCCTGGGAGTGGGGGTGGGGAAGGCCGAGTGGGCAAGAGGGAAGAGGCGTGAGAGGCGGATGTCTGCAGAATCGCCTCTTCCTCCTGAGCCCTGCGGGTTTGCTTTAGCTGGAGAGGACAGGTAGGAAGAGCTGGAGACACTCCTTCCCTCCCTCCCTTCCCGCCACAGTGATGAGTGTGCCCAGTGCGAGGCAATCAAACAATGCAGAAATACTCATGCACACCGAGAAAGCCCGGCCCAGGGTCATTTTCCAGCCCCGTGGGCCGACGTGGAAGCCTGGGAGTGAAGAGTGGCCGTCCAGGCTCAGGTATCGATCCTGGCCGCGCTCCTTGGGCCTGGCCAGGAAACTCTCAAACTGCACACAGGTCAGCGTTTTCTGAAGAGTAATAAGGTGGGTCAGCAGTGGGCAGTTAGACATCAGCAGGGCAAAGATGATGGGCCAGGCACAGAAGGTCACTGGGGTGGAAAGCCCTGGATGCCTCGCAAAGGACAATTGTAGGCTGGGACCTTGCCCCCAGGGTGGCCCTTCTTCCCCTAGCATATTGCTGGTCACGGGGTTCTGACCCCGGGACCTTTCCTCCCCAGAGACAACACCTAGGCCTCAGTTGTGTTTTAGCTCCAGGCCCAGAAGAGCAACCAAACCAGCTACAGCTGCCCCCAGGACCAGCTGGGTTGGATAATGCCCCTGCCCTGGCTCTGGTCAATCAGCGGAGGCCACAGCCCTGCAAGGACACACCTGGAAAGCTGCTGAACGTTCTACTAGATCTCCCCCGGGACCTCCCCTGAGATCCCTATGCTTGAAACCACGAGGGACCCCGCGCTCTCCTTGCTGGGAGTAGCCTGTGCCTTTCCTCCCCCAATCCCTCCCCCCCTCCCCTCCCCCCTCCCCTCGTCCCCTCCCCCCCCAGGCACCTTACCATTAGCTTCCTCAGTCCCAAGCTCCAAGGGCCCTTCCTTTGCCTCTAGAAGCCCATTTCTTCTAGGAATTGCTTCTTCCACTTCTGTAGTTTTACCAAATAAATGTTCTCCTGTAGTTCGGGTCTTGGCTCTGGATTCTTTCCCGGCCAGAACCCAAGTACCGAGCTTGCTGAACCCAGGGCCGGCCTGACCCCACTGGTCTAACGCCCAGTGCCGTTCCCGCCGCCTGCAGCAGAACATTGGTCAGGGGAGAGCTCCGTGAAAAAAGACTTTTGCAGCCAATAAATCTGAGAAATGTGCGTTCAACAAAATCAAATAGTTTTTTTTAACCTGCAGGACTTCCCTGAACCTTGAATGTACTACGCGCCTGGTTGTCTTGCGCTGCAGCGGGAAACTTAACTGTGTGAAGCCCGCTCTTTCAAGGCTGTGAGTTCGTGGCCCACGGCATGTGAGTCCCGAGGGTGACACTTTGGGAAATGTTGGCTTCCAGTGAAAAGAGCACTTTGCTTGAGTTGCTGAGCCCCTGGCCGCTTGGCCACTGTAGGAATAACTGCCACGGAGATTTACTGTGTAGACATGGTCCCGTTTAATCCACACCACACCCTGCAGGTTGGTAGCAATACCCCCACTTCCCAGATGAGAAAACTGATGCTGAGAGCAGTCAAACATGTGCCATTTACAAAGCTAGTCAACAGCGGGGGGCAGGACTCTGCTCCGGGTTGGCCTGACTCCAAGACCGAATTCTTAACTTCCAAGCTCTGTTCCCTGGGTGCATGGAGACGGGACCCCTCCTCACACTCGGATGGATGCTCTTCCAGGCCGGGAGAGCCCCGAGCCAGAGATCTCAGGAGCTCCGATGACGGCTCTTCCTGCCCACGGAGGAGAAAAGGGGAGCACTGCGCCCTAGAATCCCTGCATGAGGGCCTCTCCTTTCCCTCTGGGGGACCCTCGGCTGCTCCCTTCCCCTCAGCCCCACACGGTGGGTGCAGTTGTTGGGAGTCACTCTCACTGGTAACACTGTCTCGGGCTGGTTGCCGTCTCAGTCCACCCTATTGATAAGCCTTGGGCTGTAGGGTTATTATTTGATATTTATAGCACACTGTTCCTCACCCTCATGATGGATGGTTCACACGTCGGGATCAATATAGCCCTGGAAACATTTACATATTTATATTATTAATAAGCAATAAGTCATCCAGGCAGCCCTGCTCTGCTGGGTTTTCAGGGTGTTCTGTGCAGACAGCTCACCTTATCGTTTGTCCCTTGCATCAGTCCCCATGGCTAGTATCGATCCTCTTGGTCAGAGGGGGACGCGGCGTCGAGCACCAAGCCCACGTGGACAGAGGGGCTGCAAGTCACGCTAGTGCCTTTTGCACTGCGGCTCCTCCCTCTGCCTGGCAGCCTGGCTCCCGCACTCTCGGGGGCAGAGGAGGCCCCTGCCTGTGTTGAGGTCTCTGCAGACAGCGGTCCCCAGGCTGCTGGGCGGCTTTCTTCTTCACATCTCATCCACCTTGGCCTCTCCATCTCACTGCCCTCACCGCCCAGGGCCTCGCCAGAGCATCCTTGGCACTGACCAGTCTCCTAACTGGCCTCCCAGGCATCCCTGTCCCTATGTCCACTCCCTCTGCTGGGAGACTTTGCTGCCTGTCTTCCTTCTGCCTGCCTGCCTGCCTGGAATCATCCCTCTGCTCTGAAGGCTCCCATTTTTTCACATACCCACTTCTCTGTCTGGCTTCAAGAGCCTTGGTCATCCACCTGCCCCAATGTCCTTCTCTTTCCCAACCCACTCCCCCCCTGGCCTCACCTTTGTCTCAACTTGCACACACACACAACTTGTTTATTCTGTTCCCTATGCCTAGAATGCCCTTCCAGGTGGCTCCATCAATACAAAATCTACTCATGCTTCAAGGTCTACTCTAGTCCTACCTACTCCACAACATGCTGCCTGACTTTTCGGGTGGCCACGGACGGTTTTGCCTCTCAAGCCTGCTCTGCTTTTGCTGTCCTTTCAACAATGTTTGTCATGTGCCCACTGCATCAGGGGACCACACTAGCTTGTCGGGTTGTAATGGTAACAAAAACCAGTCACAGTCTTGAAGAGCTGAAAGTCTCATGTGGAAGGAAGACATTTATCAAGGAGTGGCAGAAAGGAAGCAAAATTAAGTGAGGTTAGTCCCATGAAGGAGAGATATCATTTGGTACCTGCGGGGCTGGGCAGAGAGGGGTCGGAGAGAGCAGGGAGGCTTCTTAAAAGTGTGTGTTGAGGTGGGTGACTGGGAGAGCATGAGGGAACAGCATGTGCAAAGGCCCTGGGACAGGAGGAAGAAGGGAGCATGGCTGAAACACAGGCAGGGCAGGGGTGGGAGTGAATGGAGGTGAACTGGGCAGGTGGGACAACGGCCAGGCCTCGCAGGGCCCGTCACAGGTGGTGGCAGGGCATAGTCCTTTGTCCCGAGAGCATTAGGCAACCAGCAGAAACTTTGAAGCAGAGAGGCAACATGATTTGATTTGTATTTTGAGAAGCTCACTCTCGCTGTGCTGGGAACAGGTGGGAGGGATGAGGCAGGTGCTGGGAGGGCCACTGCAATGTTCCACGCACATGATGATGATGGTGGGGCGACGGCAGGGGGGATGGAGAGCAGGGGACCGGTGTGAATGGTATTTAGGAAGCAAAGCCATTAGGAGTCAGTGACATTTAGGATGTGGAGGGGATGGAGGGAGAGGCAGGGAGGCCAGTTTATGACTCATGGTCCTGGGCAGAGCCACTCGCTGGCTGGCGAGAGCGGGAGAAGGTCAAGTTGATGGTGGTGGGTGGGGGTGGGCATAAGATTGGATTTGGACCCGTTGAGGTAAGGGTCCCTGAAGCACCCGGGAGGCAATGTCAAGTGCACACATAAGGGACTCAGAAGAGAGACTGTGCCCGGGGACATAGATGGTAATAAAGACTTGGGGGCTGAGACGGAGAGGGAGGAAGGAGGGTCAGACCAAGCGTTGGGGTGTTCCCTCTTGTCTACCCCCAGTTCTGTACTTCCTTCCAGGCCTTCTTCAGGTACATGTGGGAGCTCAGGGAGCTGCTTTAAATGAGTGAGTGACATTCCACGCGGCAGTCTCCCAGCTGTTTTGCCCTCCAGCCGTGTGGAGGCCGGGCTGAGTTTTGGCTTTGTACCTGTCCCCCCTTTGCAGGAACACTAATAACACCTGCTGATAGCGGAGCCCCTTCTCCGCGTCAGGTACGCGGATGGGCCCTGTAAGGCTCACAGTTCAGATAAGGAAACTGAGCCTTGGGGGGCGTTAAATGACCTAACCAAGATTGCCAGTTATCTCTGGCTGCATAACAAACTGCTCCAAAATGTAGTGTCTAAAACTAGCGTTCATTTTGCTCAGGGACCTGCATGCTGGGAGAGCTTGGTGGGGACAGGATCCAAAATGTCAATAGGGCCCATCTGAGAAGCTCTCATCCACCCCTTTTTGGGCGCTGGAGACATGGCACAGCCTAAAAATCAAGTCCATCTGTAGCAAAGCCCCCAAGTCCTCTTGGAAAAGACTCAGAACGCTCTGGCCTGAGACTGAATCATCTTCCCTGGGGAATCCAGCTTTAGATTCCTTGGATCTTAAGATGGGAAAGCTAGTGGGTGGAGGCCGGCGCCTCCCCTGGTCACCACATTCATGCTGGCCTGGCAGGTGTCTGCACCTGGCCAGAGTCGCCTGTATCTCTCCAACCCTCTCTCCGTGTCTGTTTTGTGGGAAACCAACCATGCCCGTGGAGATACAGAATTTGGATAGATGGAGAAGCAAAGTGGTCCCCAGCCTAGGAGATGCCCCGAGGCAGGGCTGGGCAGTGCATACAGCATCTTGGGGGAGCCAAGGGCATGGCCTGGACTGACTAGCAGAGGGGACAGGGGATCCTCTAAGTCTGGCCCCAGTTTCAGAGTATTTCTGAGTCATACAAGACTAAGGGACATTGTCTCAGGGAGCTCTGCCCTTGGCTTGCAGCTCTGACCTAGGTGGGGTCTCTCTCTTCCCTGGAAGGGGAGAGGAGGTCCTGGGGTGACGCTTGCTGTCCCCTCATGTGGCCTGCAGCTGGCTCCATGGTGAGGCACAGAAAATTTCCTGCACACAGGGTGCTTTTCCCAGGCTAGATGACACTTTGCTAACGTGTTGGTTGGTGTGACCACACAATTACCTAGAGCTGAGAGCATCTTCTTCCCTCGCTGTGGCTTTTCCCTGAGGGCTAGCAAGAGGGCTGAGATGGCAGAGGCCTCCAGTGTGGGCTGGTGTCTGGGTCCTGGAGCACCCTGATTTCCACCTGGCCTCCCCCTCCACCCAGAGGCTCTTTATCTCTGGGCCTTGAATTTCCCTGCTTTGCTCCCAGTTCCCTCTTTCCCCCCCCCCCCCCCCCCCCCCCCGTGTCTGGCCACTATGTCCCGAGGGCTGTGGCCTCTGCCTGAGCTGGCTTGGTGGGCACAGAGTCTGGGGACCAGCTTGCTCAATCATCCCCGCTCCCCGTCCTGGCTCAGCAGTGAAGGCAGAGCTCAGAGACAGCACCTAGATTTTCCATAAGTAAGTGGCTCCCACTCGCAAGCAGATTCGTTCCACAACTGCGTGGCTGGGTGCCCGCTGTGTCCCAGGCCTGGAGATTCCACTGGGATGATGAAGACTTGTCGGAGCCAGCCCCACCCTCAAGGAGCCTATCTACAGTCAAGAGAAAAAGGGAGACAACATTAGGAACGAGGGCACTAGGAACATAAGACACAGCCAGGAGGCAGCGGAATAACTCTTAGAAGGGCCCTCTGTGCCGGGTGCTTCATTCAGCCCAAGAGTCCATCAAGTCCTCCTAACACCCAGAGACCCCTCTCCCCCCCGGGTGCACCCTCCACCTGCTCTGAGCCCAGGACACCACCGTGTGGACCTCAGGAACTAGGCTCTCTCGACTCAGGCTCCTGGGTGGGTGGCGTAGAGGGCAGGAGGTGTAGGGCCAGGGAAAGAGACTCTGGGGGTGTCCCAGCACCCCCTAATCTCCTCTCCAAGGTCCCAGCTGGGTCCTCCACCAAAGGCTCTGTCCCTGCGCCGAGGCCTTCTGCAGCAAGGTGACAGCTCTGGTATCTCCAGGTCACTCACACCTGGTGCAACTCAGAAGTGTCACTACCCCTGTGGTTTCCTGGGACCCTGCCCCGTCTGGGTGAAAGGAACCCTCTCAGGGATAGTGGCCCTGGGCCCTGAGCTTAGCAGGGCCCTCCCCTTGGTGGGACGCTCCCTTGCCGTCACCTTGACACTCGGAATACACCTGGCTCGGGATTTGGGATTCGGGATTCGCAGGCCCCACCGGGTCAGCTGGAGCGCGGTCCGCTTCCTGCTGGGCGTCAGGCAAACGGAGTTTGAAGGAAGCTCAATTACTCGCCCGAGGCCACATCGCTGCGAAGCGGCAGAGCTGGGATTTGAACCCAGGGCCTCTGTCTGCGGAGCCCTCACTCTTTCCAGATCTGAGAGCCCAGACCATAGCCTGCGATGGAAATCGGAAACTGGCGGCGTTTTGCATAGACACTGATTGCTAATCCTTTAATGGGAAAGTCGCCAGCTTCCCAGGGCCTCTATTTCTCTGCTCCTGATTCAGATTGTTTTTCTGATTGTCTGGACCCAGCCAGGTTCAAAGCCTCCCCGCTGGGGCTGAATGACTAATGCAGCTGCCGGGACCCCCGGTGATAGAGTCCAGCCTCCCCGTCCTCCAGGCCTGGGCTCCTTCCCAGCCCCTGCCCACCACCTGCTGCTCCCGGCGAGACCCTCACTCCCAGCCGCAGCCACAAAGCCCTGGCCCTGACATGACAGATGAGGACCGGAAATTTGCGAGGGGCTTCGTGCTCTTGCCGGCTGCCTCTAATTTTATTTTGAAGGGAAGGAGGAGGAAAGGGGGCACCAGCAGACAGGAGACATCCCCCCCATGGAGACGGGCAGTGAATCAAGATAAATGGAGGCTCCTTTCAGATCCTTGTTCAGACGACCAGACTCTCTTCCTGGCAGACACACCTGGGACCCTGGTGCTGCTGCTAGTAGGAAACCTGCCGGATGCTGGGGCTCTGGGGAGAGGGTTCCCGGTCCCTCTGTCTTTGGTCTTGGCCTTTCTGGCCACATGGTTCCCTTGGACCCTGAGAGGAGAGGCACTGTCTCTGGAATCATTTCTCATTTATTTCTTGCAGCCCTGCAGGTACAATACTGAGTCAAACCAGGAGGGTCCTGTCTTCATGAGTGAGCTTGAGCCCTGTGTCTACCACTTCCTAGCGGGGTGACCTTGAGCATGCTCCCCAATCTCGCAGAGCTACCTTGAATTCAGGGACACAGGTCAAGTCACCCTGATTCTCAGCAGAACATGAGCCTGAGGATGTGCAGAGACAGTGCTTGGCCTGAGACCTGGCGCACCACAGACCCCAACCAAGTACACTCCCCGCTGTTGTTGTTTGGTCCCTGACCATGACCGTGGCCTGGCTGGGGGAACAGAGGGTGTGAGGGAACGGCGCCCCAAGTTCTTGCCCTGTTTACAAACGCCCAGTGACTGGGGTGGTGGCTGGGGGGAGGCCGGGGCCTGCCCGGAGGAAACACGGTTCAGAGAAAAACACCCTGGAGTCTCAGTCTGAGCCCCATCGCCTTCCAGCTGCAGGTTCGCAGCTCCGGGGGGGCACCCGGCTCTCCTTCCTCCCTCGTTATTTAAAGTCAGAGGGGTGTGCAAATCAAGCAAAATAATTCACAGGAATCATTAGCGACTCCAAGGCGGCATCTTTTACCGGCAGCGTTAAATTAAAAACAGCGCAAAACTGCGGCTTTTTAAAACACATCAGCTTCGCTTCCTCCCTCCTGACTGCCATAATCGAGGGCTGCTGGGATCTAATGAAATGAAATTAGCATCCAGTCCCCCTCGAGCTACCGAGCTACTGGTTAGGCTGCTGGAAGGAGAAATCGGAGTTTTCAGGAGGTGGCTCCCTTCCCTCCCAGGCCTTTTGAGCTGCCCAGAGCCACCGAGCTGCTGGGATCACGGTGACCCTGCTGCAGAGGGGCCTGGAGGAGCCCTGGGCTCTGTTGGTCCATTTTCCCTTTTGGCACCTGCGGAGGCCGGACCCAGCTGGCGGCGCTCACATGGGCCAGTCCCATCGCTGTTCCCGTGACAACCGCACAGCAGGATGGTCTCCATCCAAAGCCTTTGCTCATTGCCCAGCCCCAGCCCCCAGGTGCCCCATCCTCGTGTCCCTGTCATATCCCTAAGCACTCAGGGAGCTGGCCACGCAGCCCAGAAACTTCCCAGGGCGCAGTGGCCTCTTTCTCCTAAAGGCTCAGTCAGTCCTTCAGCTCCTCTGTTTCACGGGCCTGGGCTGCTAGGAGGCCCCTCTGGGTCTCCATGGGGGCGCTGTGGCACTTGGGTGGAGCTCCTCTTTATCGCTGGGGGGCTGTCTTGCGCAGTAGGATGCTTAGCTCCTGTCCACTCAATGCAGGGTGTCCTCCCCAGTCATTGCAAGAAGGAAAAAGTCACAACGAGTGTCAGGTGCCCCACAGGGATGGCGACACCTGGTTGAGACACCCCCCCTCTTTCCTACTCCCAGCCATTCTCTCCTAACTCAGGTTTTTCTAAAACAAAAGCTACTCATCTCACTCCTCTCCTTATAACCTTCCTGACTTCAGGGTCAGGATTCTCCGAGCGTCTCACTGTCACCACAGGGGAGGGAGTGAGCGATAGGAATGCCCTGATCCCCGGCCCTTCAGCAGGACAGCTATAGGGCACAACCTGCTTGGTTCTGCAGGGGCCGGTGCGAGTGAGCCCAGTGCCCACGGTGGTGATGAGCCCAGGTCCTCCCCCTCCATTGCCTCTCCCTTCCCAGCCTCACTCTCCTTGCTCCCTTCATTCCTGTTTCCTGGGCTCACCTCCCAAATAAACTTACCTGCACCCAAGTCTTCATCTCAGACCCCTTTCCCAGGGGGACCCAGAGTGAGGCCGCCGCCTACAGCTTGTCTGGGATGGGGGGCAAGGGGACCGGCTGTCCTGT
This sequence comes from Miniopterus schreibersii, assembly GCF_964146895.1. Taxonomy (NCBI): domain Eukaryota; kingdom Metazoa; phylum Chordata; class Mammalia; order Chiroptera; family Miniopteridae; genus Miniopterus; species Miniopterus schreibersii. The sequence goes on from NC_138116.1 coordinate 4,345,966, forward strand.
TGGGTGAGGAAAACAAGCACTGTGCCCTCCACCCCCAGCCCCACGTGGACCGAGCTCCCAGCTCAGCTGGGCCACGCACCCGGCGAGGCGGGCCTGCCAGTGAGGACAGCGCAGGAGGCGGCTCCACCTGGCCCGGGACCCTCCTGCAAAAAGCTGGCTTCCCTGCAAAGTGGGAGAAAGGTGCGTTGCGTGGGGAGGTGGGAGAGGTAGTGGGGAAGGCCAGGAACAGCCAACAGTGAGGGGAGCAGGTCCTCCCACAGTGCAGCAGGAGGCCACCAGGGCGGGGCGGGGGGACACTGTGCAGACCTCTGAGTCGGCCCCGAGGGGCTGAGCACAGCGCAGTGGGTAACTGCTCTGATCCGGGGCAGCTGGCAGCACAGGGCGTCTTGCTCAGCAGGCTGGGCCCCTGGGGGCCTCCCTCTCCTGCTGCACTGACCAGATGGTAAATACTCTCAACTTCTCCTCCTGTGCGTTTCCTACTCAACCTGTCAAACGCCCTGCAGGTGACAGGTGCTCAAGTCACTGCAGATGGACATGGGGTGAGACCCCCCAAATCACAACCAGGAAACATTCCTGATGGACGGCCCGGGCCGCTCAGCAGAATCGAGGCAGAGCTTTCTGCTGTCTTTCTGGGAGCAGGGCGTAGAGAGGAGGGGCAGACAATGACAGCTGATCTTGGGGTAGGCGGCTTTGAACTCTGTCCCAGATTGTGTCCTGATGGCAAATGCCCTTACCCCTGGCCTGCCAGCTCTCTGCTCAGCCCCCGTCCCCAAAGCAGCGCCATCGCCTGCACAGCCCGCCCCCCTCCCACCACGGCAGTCCCTACGCCCCGGAGGCCTGGATGGCCAGCGGCCGTCGAGGGTGTTCATGGCGGCTGTTGTGAGCCAGAGGGCTGTGAGGGAAAGGGTGCTCCATCGGAGCTGTGTTGCTATACACCAGGGCCGGCGGCTTATTATTCTGCATAATTACAGGCTTCTTAATGTACAGGCATTTTGAGCCACCTCTCGTTCCCCCCCCCCCCCGGCCCCTTGAAGTGGAAGCCTGGGTGGGGGGCGTGTTTGGGTGGGTGGGACCCCGCGACGCCTGCCCTCCTCTCCTTGACTCGGTGAGCTCTGAGCCCGGAGCACCCCGGTCTGGCTGATGGATGAGTTCCACGCTTGCTCTTAATGGAGGGAAGGAATTCTTCCGAGGGGACCTGGGGAGATGAAACGCAGCCGTGCCGACGTGGAAACGTTTCAGATCATAATATGAAGCTCAGTCTCTCTCTGCCCCTTTGTTTTTGATCCGCAGCCTCAGGTTTACACCCCTGTCCTCCCGAAAGCAAACCGTTAGATGCTTTCTGCGAAGCATTTTCCAGAGTCCGCACCGGTGACACTCCTGATTCACAGACCTGCCTCCGAAGACTGACGGGGAAATTTACTGGACCCCGCTCATTAGAGCTCAGGGGAGCTTGTGATGATGATGACGCCGACGATGCTAATGAAAAGAAAAGCCTTTTGTTTGTAGAATGTAACAGCCATGAGCAAGGCCTCTGGGGGGCGGGTAACCTGGGCTGAAATCCAGGCTCTGCCACGTATTAGCTGTGTGGCCTTGGGCTTGCCACTTAACCTCTCTGAGTCCTGGTTTCCCTGTTGGTAAGGAGGGAATAATATTAATTCCTGGCGCAGTGCCTGGCACATAGGAAATGCTTTGTAAATGATAGTTTTGGCGTTACTCTTGGTGCCTCACACTCTGGTCAAAGACAGTGAAACCAAAGAGTTGTTGAGTCAAGGAAAGGATGAGCACTGGGTTTGGAATCAGGTGTCTTTCGTTGACCAACTGCGGGATCAACAGTTGTCGGACCTCGGAGCTTCTGCAGGTCTATATAAAGTGAAACACTAGCCTCGCCCACGGGCTTGCGACAGGTGGATTAATTGAGAGACACTAAAGTAAAGCATATGAGATGCTGAGTGTGGTGGTGCTCGATGCCCGTTCATGAGTTTACTATTTAAAAGTGTTCTTATTTCCATCATCCCACGTGATCCTTAAAGCAACCTGTGGCCTGGGCAGGCCTTTTACCAGCCCCCATTTCACAAATAAAAGAATAGAGTCTCAGAAAGGTCAGGTGACTTGCAGGGGCTGAACCCCATACCCTATGCCCCTTTGATAAGCTGTTTGTCACTTTAATTCCAATGCTAGTTGTTTGATCCTTTGAGAACATCCCCAAACTTTAAATGTAGGAGATGCTGGAGCTCTAGGGTGTTATGGAATTTCTCCCTCTTTCTCTTTTCTCAAAGCCTGTTCCACCAGGAAGCCCTCCTGGGATGAAGTATCAGCTCACACTGAGCCTTTTTTTCTGGATCTGCTACCCCAGTGAGGAGGATCCTGGGGACACAGAGGAAACACTGAAGCTGCCAGGTTGACACTGAGATGGAATTCACCCCGGAAGAAGCAGGCAGACCCCTGTGTTGGGGGCAGGACGCATTCCCACGTACTGCTTGGGACTCAGGGATTGGTAGCATGGTCAGGTGTCCTGCATATATATGACATGTCCTGTGTTAATAATTTTGTCCTATGACCCATATTGACCCTGTGAGAACACCCTAAATGTCCATATTCAGCTCCCTCCCCCCATATCATTACCAAAGCTAGGCCGTTAGAGCCAGTTTTCAAACTTACTTGGGCATCGGTATTTTTATTTGCTAAATCTGTCAGTACCAATCTAGATTGGTGACTTCCCCAGGTGACATGGAGGTGGGGCCCTCCCAGCTCCCCTCCACAGTGTCAGGGACCAGCCCTCCTTCAGGTCTACCCACCTCCCCCCAGGACTGGGGGACACCTGGGAGGGTGCAAAAGCCAGGGAGGCGCCCTGAATGGAGCCTGGTGAGTCTGTGTGTTGGCAGCAAAGGAACAGGCCCTGGTAATAGAGAGATTTACCATCTGAAGGGCACCCGCCTCCCCCTTGTAGACACGATTAGTTTCCTAAGCACTTCTCTCTGGATTTGTGTCAGGGCCATCGGAGGCCCCCATTACTTCTCCCCCCTTCCCACCGCGAGCTGTCCCCCAGAGATTTAGAGCCAGGAGGCGATCTTCCCTCTGGCTTCCATTACTTTAGCGCCTGAGTTACGGAGCCATTATTTCTGGACGAGTTCTTCATTCGACCTCGGGCAACCACATCCAAGAAGCTGCCGAGCCAGCCTCCTGCTGCGTCTGGGCCCTTCCCCTTCCCGCCCTGGACCTGCGGGGGCGACTGGTCTCTCCATTCATTTAGCTCCTTTATGGGCTGGCTCTGTCGCTTGTGGCTCAGTGACCTTGGGTGAGACCTCGACCTCCCTAAAATTCATTTTCCCAATGTGTAAAGTCAGGTGGTTGAAATAGATGCTCCCTAAAGCCCCTCACATCCTGCGATTTCTTTCATTCAGCCGGGAGACCCCCTCACCCCACATAGCAGAGTGCAGAGGTCATGGCCCAACCCGAGGGGCTGCCGCCCCCTCTGGCTCACCTCCCAGACCTTGACCCCACCTCATCACACAACCAGCCACTCACAAGAGGGGCACCTGGAGGTGGGAAATCGACAGAGTTAATATAAAACAGGAAAGGACAGCCTCGGACCGAGGTCCTCTCATTCAGTGAACACAGTGCATTAGGAATTGATCCCCCGCCCCCGCCCTGTTTACTGTGGTTTCCCCTCTCTGCAGGGAGAGAAATCTTTGCATCAAGATTAGTTGCTCCACCAGGAGCCTGCAATTCGTCCAGCGTGGTTGTTATTACCGGAGCCCAAGCACCAGCCACAAGATCTCGAGTCCCACACCCCTGCTCTTCCTTTGCCTCCTTTCTCCCAGACAGGCTCTGGGAGGAGGAGCCCGTCTTCTTGGGTTGTGGGTTCGGTGCTCCGCTAAGGTCTTGGGGGAAGGTCCGCTCTCTTGAGAGAGCTGCCGACGTTTCTATCTCTCGGAGGGGCGCTTCTGCGACCAGGGATGCGGGCCCCTCCTGGCCAGGAGTCCAGGTAGCGAGGACCATCAGCAGCCCCTTCCAAGGGCTGGAAGAAAGACCTGCTCGTGCACAGGTCGGTGGGCGCGGGAGAAGGCAGAGCAGGTGGCTCTGATAAGGACGGCACGAAATAAATGTGTTTTCAGTCTCCCCCAGGCCCCAGCAGGATTCTGCAAAACTGTAATCCTATTTTATAAATAGATGGAATTGCCTTTTTTTTTTTTTTTTAACCCATTAGAGATGCAAAGCCAGCTGCTCTCATCTCTCTCACTCACTCTTTTCTGTCTCTCTCAATACAACTGACGAAACTGGAAGTAAGCTGCCTGCTTGTCCCAGCTGGAGGCTGCAGTAAGTGAGGGACAGCTAGGTGTCCTCCCAGGGGCCTGTTCTGTTTGTCTTTGAAGCTGGGACCAGTTGATGCCCACACCAGCTGTCCATTCAATTCAGAGCTAGACCCACAGACCAGTGGGTCAGTAGGAAGCAGACTGGAGACTGGGTGGCTCCCCGGAATCCTTCCAGAGTCTTTCCTTTCCTAACCAGGTGTCTGGGCTGGTGTCCTGGGGACAGGCTGGGACCACCCACAATCTTTTCATTTCAGAATTTCAAGGAACCTCATCAGAGCACCTGGAGCAGAGCCTTATAAAACCCACCAAGGGAACTGGCATTATCCCCATCGGTGGGGCCACTGCAGGATTTTAAACAGGGTATGCCATGGTATGTGTGTGTCTTAGATGCCGCTGGTGGCCACATAGGGGAAGGGGGGTGGCCAAGACTGCAGGAAGGAGGGCTGGGTGGAGACACTGAAGGGACCCAGCTCAGAGTGATGGTAGTGGCCTTAAAAGTGTAGCCAAAGAGCTGGGCGTGGGTTGTAGGCCTGTTAGGGATGGTGTAGCTACAGCTGGATTGGAGGGGTGGGGGGCACCAGTGTTCAGGATCCAGCAGGAGCCACTGGGCTGAGGGGACGCGCTGGGAGGGGGCACATCCACGGGTGAGGCTTGCCAGCTCCCGACGGCGAGGCCCGAGTGGGGGGGCAGCCCGAGTCCCTGAAATCCAATTCACCCCACGGCCAGTGGGCCCCGTGGTCCATTTGCAGAATTTATTTGCTGCCTTCAACTTCAGTTTTCGTTGACTGGTTTTCATTTTGTCTTCATGATGGTGGTTTAAGGAGTTGACCTACAGCCCGTAAGAGGTTCCGGAGGCTGTCAGGCTGGAGGCTCACCCGGGCTGTTTCAGGTAATGCGGTTTATGGATGGGCCAGGCGATGCGAAGGCAGGAACCTGCGGGGCTCAGGAGCGGCCAGGTGGCTGGGTGTCACGGAGGAGAAATGCAGCCGCATCGTGGAGACAGCTTTAGGGGTCACTCCGGATCGCAGCGGCCCCAGGAGCCGGGCGTCCTCGCACCCAGCAGCCAGGATGCTCCTGGTCCCTGTGGGAGGGGACGTGCGCTCTTTCGCGAGATGCTCCGGGACAGGAGCCCCCTCCCTGTCACCGCACTCCGGGTGCTGGGAGCCGGCAGGGCGCAGGGATGCGGGCGAAGGGGCGGGTGAGCAGGGAGGTGGTTTGCACACTTGTTGGCCGAGGCAGGGCGGGCACCGGGTCTCCAGCTGAGGCTCAGCCACCCTCTGGGCGCAGCCAGGACGGGCCCGGGAGCGAGCTTTAGCATTTCCACTGCCGCACGGAGGAGAGAAGGGAGCGTGGTGACCGCTGGTGTCTGAGACTCCCCCGGTGACCAGTCCCTCCAGGGCCTCTGCCCACGGCGAGTCTCTGGCCCTCACCTTCCCCACCCCTGCTGTTCGCCTCCTTCTCCTGCCACATGGACACAGAAAAGAAAGAAGAGGCTCCTCCTGTGGGGCCAGAGTCCAGAGCTGAGAGGGAATGATGGTGGGGTGTCGGGGGCACCCACACATATGCAGTTAGCCTTGTTTATTAGGTGCCCTCTCTGTGCCAGGCGTCCCACTAAGGGCTTTACACCCTGTGTGGAAGGTACTGTTATCTCCCCATTTTACGGGTAAGAAAATGCCATGTGACTTGTCCAAAGGCACATAGCTGACAAGCGGGGGAGTCGGATCTGAATCCATGTTTGTCTGACCAAAAGTTCTCACTCAAAACCCACTGTTTTATTCAGGAGGCGGGGATGACTTCTAACCCTCGGCCTGGTGGCCAAGGGAGGGGGTCTTCCGTTCCGGGCGTGCCCTGCAGATTCAGCCAGGAAACATACACCCTGTCTCCCCAGTGGACTGTCCCCTTGATGGCAGCCGCGGTTTGGTTTCTTTGGGGGTAGAAGCAGCCTCTGTTGACCCCCGGGCAGCCCTCTTGTCTGGTCCCCTCTCCTTCAGCCTCATTCTCTGTACATGACACTGGCCGCCTCTCTTCTGGTCCCTCCCCTGCTTCCCAAGGTCAGTTCAGATCCAGACCTGCCACATGGGCTCCGGGACAACTTGCCCACATTCTTCTGCAAAGCCTCCCTGTGTCCCAGGAAGGGGACAGGCAGGGGCAGCCACGGCCACTCACCCCGGAGGCCCCTTCCCCTCTCTGTCAAGCCCAGGCCCCTAGAGTGGACTGGGCACGTCTGGGATGCCAGGCTTCTTGGGAAGGGTACGAGACTGTAACCCACCCCCGGCCCCAGCCCAGAGCCGCCATCGCTGGGGGTGTCTGTCTGCGACGGCACAGCTGGTTTTCAGCAGTTCTTTGGGGAAATGGCTCGCCCCTTAGGAGGCTGGCACCTTCTGTGCCCTGGCGTCCTCCCCACTCGCCTCCAGATAATGGGAGTCGTTTCTGGTGAAGGGAGCAGCAGGGGGCCTCCTGCGAGCTGAAGCCGCTACAACAAAGGAATGTAGGACAATGCCCTTCTGGCTCCCTGCTCATGCGGCGAGAACAGCGCCAGCCAGCGAGTGCCTGCCAGTGGCCTGCTCCCAGTCTCCTTCTAGGTAATGATAAATAATGTGTATTTTTAGTTGGGAATTGAATTCCATCCCTCCCTTTCTCTGGTATGTTTCAGGTGTTTTTTCCCTTCTCCCTTGGGGTCTGAAAACCAGACATTTGTGCATTTACTGTGTGCAGAAACTGACGTACGGACTCATTAATTCTCCCACACTCTTCGCACCCCAAACACCCACCTGGCCGGACCAGGAGGGGAGCTGCACCCAAGAGGGGCTGTCCTGAAGGAATCCTGCTGACCGGAGGGCAGGCGTGCCCTGGAGGCAGTGATCGCTGCTTCCTGCACTTAAGCGGGCCCCTTGGTCCCACCACCAGAGTTGTTGATCCAGTGGGTGTGGGATAGGACACAAGGATTTGCATTTTTAATAAGTTCCCAGGTGATACTGATGCTGTGGTCCTGGGGACGGCACTTTGAGAACCACAGGCCTAAATCCTTACTACTCAGAGCATGAGCTTGGAACCAGCAGCATCAGCATCACCTGAACACTTGTCAAAGGTGCAGGCTCTTGTGCCCCAATCAGGGTCTAATCAAAATTTCCTTTTAAACTGATGACTTGAAAGCATGTAAAGTCCAAAGTTATACACAATTGTTGGCTGCATCCAGAGCAGTGCCCCCGCCCCGCACATTGTTGAAGGGTCAGTTATATGTCACAGTTTGAGAAACACTGGCCTAGCTGATTTCTCAGGGCTCCTGTCAGCCCAGCGGCCTTGAGCTTCGCTGTGCATTAGAATCAGCTGGAAGCTTTTAAATCATCCCTGAGCCCCAGGCTGCGCCCCAGACCAATTAAGCCAGCATCTCGGGGGGTGGGGCCCAGGCATCTGTGTTTCTGAAAAGCTCCCCAAGCGATTGCAGCGTGTTGCCCCATTTGAGAACCACTGTTCCAGCTGGAGGACTCGAACCGGTGGAATGTCTCACCCAGCAACGACCTTGAAGGAGTCAGGAACAGTTGTTTTTCCTCCGCGGTCGCTCACCCATGCCCACTCGCTGGCCCAGAGGGAACTCGGCTTCGCCCAGCCCAGGCTCGTCCATCTTGCCAGGATGTCTTCCGTGGGCGACAGTCAGGCTCCTCTCACGTCAGGTGGGGGGCGGGAGGGGCAGCCGGAATGGTCCTAGCCAGGCCTTGCTTCCCCCATTAGAGTGATGCCCACAAGGAGCCACTTCCCACACTTCTGAATGTCCACATAAGGACAGCTGACTCCTAGGTGGGGGGAGAAGGAAAGAAAGGACCTGAGCAAGAGGAGGGTTCTTCTTAAGGATGGTGCATTCATTCATTCATTCACTAATGGACACTCCTTATCAAACACCTGCCCACAAACTGGCTAGAATCCGGCTAGTCCTTTCCTGCATGGACAAGTCCACCCTGTGGGGGATGGGATGAGAGATGGCTTCCAGGCCATCCTGGTGGCACAGAGCTTAGTGGTGCAGAAGGTCTCACCAGCTCAACACACAGAGATGCTACAGCTGATGCCTCAAGACACCTGGTTAGAGTAAAGGAAACTGAAGACCTCTGACCTTCCTGCCTTGGGGTGGCCCGGAGAAGCACAGGGGACTTTGCTTATAGCCTGTGACTGAGACAGGGACCCAGACTACTGGCTCAACCAAGGACCTGGTCTTCTGAAAAGAGTTGAAAACCCAGATCCTGGTCCCCAGTTGTCCCAGTCCTGACGGGAGGCACCCAATGGGGCGTGTGTCCAGATAGAAAGTGGAGGCAGCTTGGAGCGTTTTCTTAAAGAGTTTGCCACTTAGCGGGAGCTGAGGTAAGGGAGAGGTGGAACAAGCGGGTCTCACTGCATCTCGTGACCTGGTGCTCCCGACACTGAAAACACGGGCGAGGCTGCCAGAGACTGGTCCAGCTAAGAGGCGGGGGCTGATGCGCCCCAGCTCCCCCGGTAGCCCCCATGTCCTGCCCCCCTCCTGTGTTCCGGCACACGCTCCTTGCATTCCTCAGGACCATCCCGACCAGAGCCAGTGTGCAAGGAGGCTCGGTTGACTTTTGGTGACCTTGACTCCGTGGCGCTCTCCCCGCTGGGATGGAGAAGCATCCGCTCCGCTCCGTCTGTCTCTGCAGCTCCGAGCCAGCCTGTAAATGACCCGCTTCGTCCCGGCTGCAGGGCGGTCTGAGAGGCCGAGAAGTGATGGCATCCGCAGCCACTTCTCACAGCAGCTCCCAATGGAGTGATGTCCCCCCCGCCCCGCCCCATCCCTCAATGTCCCAGGGGCCATGGACACCCCTCCCCCCAGCTCCCGCCTGCACTTCCCTGGCTGCCAGCAGAGCCCATGCTGCCTGGATGGATTGACTTGTTGGGAGAGTATTTATTTTAAGAGGCAGCTCACCTCGGGTTTTGATGTGCTTGGCTCATTACCCATAAATATCAACTAACAAAGGGGTGGCGTCTGGGGAGAAGTGGGCTATTTGGAGGGAGACCAAGAGCTGACATATTCGCAGGGGACACAAAGGGACAGTTCTTGGAAGTAGCCTCTATAGTGCAATCCAAACACATTCTGAACCCCTACTGTGCGCTGGCACCGAGTGGTCCTAGGCTGCAACAGGGCATTGCAGGGACGGTGCCTGTGAGGATGTGGGTCTCACTCAGCACGGGGTCTAAGGGGCAGATGAGGGCGTGCAGAGGGGCTGTGCACACCACCGAGACGGGCAGCTCACTACCTTCTGGGCAGCCCTGCCACTACAGGGCAGCTCTAATTGCTGCAAGTTATTCCCTTCATTTAGCTGAAATCTGGTACAAGGCGTGCCCTCTGGAGCTCAGCAAAGTCAATCCACTCCTCTTCCACATGACAGCTCTTCACACAACCGGGGACAGTGAGCACGTCCCTCGCCGATCCTCTCTTTCTCTAGATAAACAGCCGATTGCTGAAAAACACACCCGAGGAAGAGCAGCTCGAGAGCCCTCGCCGACCTGCTCTCCCCTGCTCATGCCTTCCAATGTCCCTGTTAAAGTCTGTGAAATTCTCCGAAGGGGCTTGGCCCAGTAACCAGCCAAGGGGACACGGGGATCCCACGCTGCAGACTTGGTCCTGTGTGCGCATCAGTGTCACCAGTAGCATTATATAGATGCCCGGGCCCAACCTCAAGACTGTAGATCAGTAAGTATGAGATTAGGCCCAGGGGTCTGCCCTTCTAAGAAGACTTCCACAGCCACCTCTGTGGACAAGCCCTTTTTCCGTGGGGAAGTAGAGACAGGGAGGAAAGACGCTGGGCGTCGCGCCGTGAAGCCAACGTGTTAGCCAGGAGTCATTAGTTTGCAAGGCTAGAAACTCAACATAACCAGCGTTAGCAGGCAAGGGCTGTATTGGTTCAGGGGCTGCGAGGGATTCCAGGAGTGGTGGGAGCCGGGCCTCAGGGAGCGGGGTGGAGGGTGCGGAGGTCTCCCTTCTGCCTCTCTCTTGCTTGGCTTCACTCCGGAGAAGGAGCCCGCTCTCTGCTGGGTTTTCTCACCCCCCTGGGGGGGGGGTCACTCAAGTGGGTGTGGCTGCCGCAGCTCTCAGGGTGCCTTGCCTAGAGTAAAGTTGGACGCTGTGAGCAGTGAGGTGTAGTAAAAAACCAGGACCCACACCAGCCACTTGAGCAGAGTTGACTAGACAGAATTGTAGTCGCTTAAGCGAAGAGGCATCCACAAAGGGCCTGTGACACCCAGGCAGTGCAGAGGTGGCCATGGCAGGAGCGGTCGCCATCCCTAATGTGGGGGGATTGAGGCAAAAGGGTGGGGTTATTAGAATTGAGTTCAGAGGTGGGGTTCTGTGGAGCTAGGACTCAGAGCTCGGTGGGGAGGGGACAACGCTGGCTGTCATTGCTGGCGTCTCTGAGAGGGCAAAAGACCAGCGGCCCGTGCTGCTGTGCAGAGAAGGAAACCTCATAGCAGAACCAACGGCTGGCGGAGAAACCAGCCTTCGGGATGAAGACCATTTCCTCTGGTGCCCCCTGCTGGCAGCGGCCAACTGGGCACACCCAGCGAAGAGGAAGTGTGGCTCACCGCGTCCTAGCCCCGAGCCCTACAGCCCAGGATGACCTGGCAGGTTGGAGCTGAGTGACAACAGCTTAAGAACCAGCCCAGTTTTTTTTAGCTTGAATCTCTTAATGTGGTCATTTTGCTGTGGTGGGGGGACCTCCGGAGTCTCAGACCCTGGAGTCAGTCCTCACCAAGCCTCCCAGCCAGTCTTGGAGCTGACACTTTGCCACCACACCTGCATCTGGGTTGCCAGGTGCTGAGAGACTCGGGAAGTCGGGCTCCAGACCGACCACATGTGTCTACATGGCAGACTTGGCGGGAGGAAATTTACATCACAGGCCATTGATGTTGGGGTACAGAGGGAGATCAGACTGGGGTTGTAGGAGGGCAACACTTCCACGTACTGGCGTGTGACCTTGAGCGAGTGAATGACCTTGTCCAAGTCCTGATTTCTTCCTCTGTTCAGCTCCCTGAGGGTTGTCATGGGGGTTGGGAGCAACATATATAAAACACGGCGCCTGGCACACAGGAGACACTTGGTAAGTGGCAGGGATTGTGATTGTTTGTAAGAACGGGGATGGCAGAAGCCTGCCATTGTCCTGGAGGCTGGTGGGTGGCCTCGCTCTATGAGGGTAGCGGGCCCCAGAGAGCGGAAGCATAGGCAGAGAGAGGGCACATCGGGCCTGAGGCTCCAGGGCCCTCCCCAGTCATGAGCCCTGCCCAGGGAGGCTATAGAGGTCCTGCAAAGCCCACAGGGGCAAGGCTGTGCCACCCTGACGGGGCACCTGGAGGCCCAGGGCCAAAGAAAACCGCCCTGCCCAGAGGCAGTCTTGCAGCCTGCGGTGCCCAGGGGAGGAGCGTGCACATGCCTGAGCCTCGGGCGTAATTTCTAGACTCCGCTGCAGCGGAAGCTGGGAGCAGAGTGAGTGGGTGTAAAGAATGTCAAGCAAGATTCGATTACAATTTTTATTTTGGAAAAACCTTCATCAAAACATGTATATCTAATTAGGACAATTAGAGCACAGGAACAAAAAACTGATTAAAAATCAGACACTCCATAAATTACAAGTGTTTTCCTCCAGCTGGGGCACATCTCCGGCTGCGGAGCTGCGGAGGCCAATCAGTGCGGAGCCGGGGCTCTGGCGGCAGGAGCGGGGAGGTGGTGGCTCCCGGGACAGGACACGAGGGGCTGGGTGCTGAGGGCAGGCTGTGGGGTCACCCCGGGTCCCACAGGCAGCTGGGTCTGTTCAGGAGCAGGACGAGCTGGCAGTGCCATGGATGAGCAGGGCTCTGGTGAGCTGTGGATGTGTGTGAGTGTGTGTGTGTGTGTGTGTTTGCACTTTACTGGGCCTGAGCAGGTCATGTATCTGCACCCGTGTATGTCAGCATGTGAACATCTGTGAAAACATCTGTATCACGGTGAGAAGCTGCAACTGTCTGGGCATAAACAAAATGCACGGCAGCATCTGGAGCCTGTGCCAGAGGCAGGAGCTGTGCAGAGGGTGAGCGGGCAGGCGGCAGGTCCTACATGCCTGGGCACTGCTGGCGTGCGGAGAGTGCACGGGGAATGTCACCAGGCAGGCAGAGCTGCCCTGTGAAGATGTCACAAGAAGATGAGGCCATCCCATAAGGATTCCCACCCCCTGGAACCTGTGACGATGGCACCTTTCATGGCTTAAGGGAATTTGCAGAAGTGACTACGTGAAGGGCCTTGAGGTGGGAGCTTATCCTGAGTTACCTGGGTGGGCCCAGTGTAATCACGGGGTCCTTAGGAACCAAGAAGTCACCACGGTTCCATTTCCTGTCAGGGCACGTGCCCTGGTTGCGGGCTGGATCCCCAGTAGGGGGCGTGCAGGAGGCAGCCGATTGATGATGTTTCTCTCTCTCTACCCCTCTCCCTTCCTCTCTAAGAATAAAAACATACTGTTTTAAAAAAAGAAGCTAAGCGATTTAAGTAATTCCTATACTCTAAATGCCCAGTCATCTCCCCGCTCCTCCAAATTATGTATAAATCATAGGAATAGCTTTTAATTTGCAAGGTAGAATTCCCAGCTTCCTTACCTCACACCGAGAATTATTTTAATATTAAATTATGATTGTATTTCTTCCTTTTATATATTTACATATATTTTCTAGGCTTTCCCCTTCATGTTTAAAGACCCTCACCTTTAAAAATATATATATATATACTTTATTTTTTAGAGCAATTTTAGGTTCACAGCAAAATGGAGTGGGAAATACAGAGCTCCCGTTTACCCCCTGCCTCCCCTTCCCCAGCCTCCACCTCTGTCTACATCCTGCACCAGGACTGTACATTCCTCACTATTGATGAACACACCCAAGTATCAGTTTTCAGACAGAGCCGATACATTTGTCCCAGGCAAGACTGTGATTGGTTAGCTTGAATCACATGACCGTCTCTGAATGAATCACTCTGACCAGGGAATGCAGTATCGTGATAGTCCAATCACAGAGTGTGATGTCACATGATCACATCTGTAACCAGAAGAAGGGAACACTAGGGCCACCATGTTTGCAGCCCCCCAGAATCACATGCAGTGCACGATGAGTTCCCCAAAAGAGCCCCAAGATGGGCAGCGTGTTAGGCAGACAAAAATGTTTTCCTAAATGCCCACTTATGCCAGGCACTGTGCTGATGGGCTGCTTGGAACATTTACTCCTGGTGACTTCCGAACCCCAGGGCCCTCAGGGAGCGTCACAGTTTACCCTCTTTACCTGCACAGGTGGAGGCATCCCTGCTGCATACCTTGCTTTCCAGGGGCTCTGCCTTTAAGAAGGTCTGATCTTGGTGCCCAGGCCTCCTCCACTGGCCATGGAGACACTGGGTCACTTCCAGGTGTTGCCTCAGTGGGCATGTCCCACACACTGCTGCTACACCTGGCCTGAGAACCTTCCAGGAACCTAATTCCAGGACACCTGGTGCTTGAATGTGTGTGTGTGCTGCAGAGGTGGTGGGTGTCAGGGGTTTGGGACCCTTAGCTTATTAACAGATGAGGGAGAGGTAGGGTGAGAGGGTGGCCTTCTGGATGCTGCCGTGTCCCCTGGGCCTCTTCCATCTGGTGTCTGCGGCTCCTGATTACTATTCTGGGCCCAGACAGAGGCAGCTGTGGTGGTGGGGAAGCTGACAGGCAGTGACAGGTAGCACCTGCTGCTGGGGTTGGAAGCTGACCAGATTCCAGCAGGGGAGGGGAAAAAGGGCCAGGAGAAGGGAGACCCAGCTGCCTCCCAGGTCTCTTCCTTCTGGCTCTGTCACCTCTGGTGCCCCAGATAGCCCATGATGGCCCTCCTGGACCTACTTCTCCAGTCCTTTCCTGCCAAACCCCCAGAGAGGCCTGAGGGAGGGAGGGGGATGATGTGTGGGGTGAAAGCCCTTGTGCTGGTCATTTGCTTATTTGCTCTCAAATCCACTTGCCAGATGTCCCCTGCTCTGCTCGACATCACAGGGGAGATTGTGGCAGCTGGCTCCTGGCTAGTTTTAGCCAATGTTGGTGTCTCCCCCCAAATTTGCATATTGAAACCTAACCCCAAAATGTGATGGTACTAGGAAGTGACTGTACTTGAGGAGGTGATTAGGTCACTAGGGTGGAGCCCTCATGATGGGATTAGCGCCCTTATAGTAGACCCCAGAGAGCTCTGTCGCCTTCCCACCAGCATTGCTATGTTTCGTTGTTACTCCCGCCCTTTTTAGCCTGGTCCCTCAGCTTCCACGAGGGACCAGCTTCTCCTCTTGTCCCTCCTGTTGCTAGTTCCTGAGCTGCCTTGCTGTCCTCTGTCACCTGCGCAGCCCAGACCCTGTGTGAACCCCTCCCTGTTAGAGGGGGTCTGTTTCCTGCTGCCGCCATCTGATTGGGCCTCAGGCAAACTTGGGCCCAGGCTTCTCTTCTGACACTTACAAGCCGTGTGCATTTGGGCTGGTCACTGGGCTTTATGTTTCCTCCCTATTAAGGGGAGAGGGGAACCCAGGTGGCAGCCCCCGCTGAGCCCTGGACCCTCTGCCCAGGCAGACTCGGGCTTTTCTAGGTGCTGGTCGGGGGCTCAGCAGAGGTCTTCTAACTCTGTCCCCACTCACCTGGCAGGAGTGAGAGACCCACTCACAGGATGTGGCCCTAAGTCCTAAAGCCCACTTCCCGGTGTATGCAGGGCTCAAGCCAGGCCTGGGGTGTCAGTACCAGGGACAAGTTCCAGAATGATCTCTCCTCCACAAGGTGGGAGAAATGAGATCTGGTGGAGACCCCTGAGCCCCCTTCCTCAGGAGGCTGCCTCTCTCCTGTTGGGGCTCAGACGGCTGTCCCTGTGGAGCAGGCGAGGCAGTGGGAGTGGGGCGGGGTGGGGTAGGGAGAGATCAGAGCTGAGCTGAGACCTTGTTTTGGGTTTGAAATGCCCAAACTGTTAATTCGAGAACAATCAATGCTAATTTGCACATATCTGGTTGCTGTAGCAGATTATCTATTTCCTGTCAAGATGCCCAGAAGCTCCCTCGGCCTTCGCCACTGCTGCCCACTCAGCCTCCCCTGCCCGCCCAAAGGTGTTGCGGCTGCTCAGCCAGGGAGAAGACAGGAGGCCCCCCTCCCGTCCCCCCGCAGCCCAGCCCCAGCTGCCTGCGGGGCTGCAGGAAACCCCTGGACACGGTGGGCGCTGAGGGGCGGAGGCCAGGGGCCGCCCTCGAGCCAGAGGAGGAGAGTTAGGCAGAAGTGCAATTACCCAACCCCGTGATTAACATTTCTTCCAAATCCGCATGAATATTAAAGAGCAACCCGCCCTGGTCCCCACACAATGAATTCTGCATGAATCTTAAGATAAATCGTTTGGATAACTTAGCGGCAGCTGTACTCCCCTGCTGCCAGCGGCCTCCCCAAATCATTTCCAGGCAGGGGAGGGAGGAGGGGGTGTGGGCAGGGCCGGGAGGGCAGGAAGGGCAGAGAGGTGCCAGTCGCTGAGGCTCCTCTGCTCAGGCACCAGGGCCAGGCTGGCTGAGGGCGAGGGGTGGGGTTCACAAAGCCTGGGCCAGGCCAGCTTTCAGGGGCTCGAGGGGCATGTGGTGGGGCCACCATGGAGCCGTGCTGAGGATCCCTTTCTTGTGTTCCCGGGAGGCCTGCTTGGCTCTTTTCTTCTTCCTAAAAAAGAACCAGCCCAGGGAGGCCCCAGCTCATTCCCTGTCCTCCTAGAGGGTGCTGGTTTGCAACCGGGAGACTTTGTCCTCTAGGGACATTTGGCAATGTGCGGAGAGGTTTTTGATGATCATGATGGGGAGGAAGGTGCTACTGACATCTAGTGGTTGGAGGCCACAGATGCTCTAAATATCCTACAAACACAGTGCATCCTGCCCACCCTCCCAACCCCGCACCAACAAAGAATGATCCGGACCAAAATGTCCATAGTGTTGAGGCTGAGCAGCCTGCTCGAGGGGTGCCTATCTCACCCCGGTGGCTCTGCTTCCCCACAGAGCCCTCAGCCTGTCTTCCCACCTAGTTATGGGCTAGATGAGTTCCAAGGGTCCTGGGTGGGGCTGGGAGTCAGGGCTGGGAGTTTCGGAGCAGGACAACATCATTATCATGACCACCGATGTACCAGGCAGGTCCCAGCGGCCAACAGGTGGCACCAGCTAATGGTTCCAGCAACGACCAATAAGAGTCATCCATCAATTTGTGAGCAGAGTTAAGGGAACCAACATAGGCTGGTGTAGGATCCAGGGACCAGCAAGAGTGGGCAGCCTTTCCTACCAGGAGGTCTGAAAGGATGAGGGAAGGAAAACTGTTACTGGAGCCCACGGGGCCTGCAGCCATGGAGAAGGGGTGCCACTCTAGAATAACAGCAGGCAGGGAAGGGGGGGATAAATACCTCAACCCCTGTCTCTTCCTGCCCTCAGTCTTGTCAGGCCTTCAATTGGCCAACTAGAAGGTAGGGAACAGGAGGGCCCAGCTGATCAGCCTCTAGAGGTCACCCTTGTGAGGTGCAGAGCAGAGGGTAGGAGAGCTGGAGTGGGGGTGGGGGTGGGGGTGGGTAAAAGTGGGGAGAGTCATCACTATTACTACCAGGGGAAGCCACCCAGGGACACCCTGGAAACTGTGCCCAGGAGTGAAACCCACAGAACAGTTGTTAAAGAAACCCCACGGAACACATGTCTTAAGCATGAGTGGGCCCTTTGGAAAATTCTAGGCCCTTTTGCAGTGGCAGAGCTAGGGTTAACATGTCAGGATTCACTGGGGAGGGAACCTCAGAGAGCCTCAGAAAGCCAAGGGCGTGCTGGGATTCAATTTACAAAAATGCAGCTCGAGCACAAAATCGCAGGAGCGCATCCGTTGTATAAAGGGAATCCCACCGAGATAGACTGTCGGAGGAAGTGAAGCCAGCCTGGCGTGTCATGAGGTGGGACTGGCTCTCTGGGGAGGACAGGCTGGAGTCCACGGGATTTGCAGAAGATTGGGTGTGGGGATGAGGGAGAGAGGACTCAGGAGTGACCGTGCAGGCTTTGGTCCTGACAGCCGGGTGGACAGTGGCGGTGCCTCCAGATCCGGGAATGATTGGGATGGGGGCTGGGACTCAGGTTCTGTTGAGGGGAGATGGCCTCCTCCTGGGCCTGTGGGGCAGTGTCCCCAGGCTGTGGCCAGCTCCCTTCCCCGTTCCAAAGGTGCCGAGAGGATGGTGGCATCTGTAGAGCTACTGGGGTGCCTGAGGAAGGGGTTTGGCCTGAGAATGTGGACGCCCTGCCCAGGTGAGGAGACCAGAGGGGCTGCCTCCTGTTTCCTGTTTTAAGCAACAGCCTAACGAGAAATAGACAAACAGGAGCACTTTTCAGCTCAGCGGGGTGATGGGGGGAGAGAATTAAAATCCCATTATAAAAACACCGTGGAGGCTGCTGGCAGCTCCGTGGATGATCATTTACAGCCACGTGCGCACACCGAAGCCTTCCTCGCTGTGACTCAGGCCACACAGGCAGCCGAGAAAGGAAGTCTAAAGTCAAGTCAGTCTGGCCCACTACCACCTGCCTCCTCCAAGCTTGTGGCCTTGGCCTAGTGGCCTCTCTTAGTCTCAGTTTCTTAACTCTTCTGAGCTGGGAGCTCTCGCTTGCCCTCTGGACCCCTCTCCACCCTTTGTACCTGCTCTGCTCAGGGGGCCGGCCTCTAGGGATGGCATCTGAGGACCAGCTCCTGCAGCCTCAGGCTCGCTAGGGTGCGGTGCTAACCGGGGCTCAGAGGCCGGGCTGGGGCAGGTAGGACTTTTGGCGCCTGGTTGGGAGTGGCTCGGCAGTGGCTGTCAATCCGATGAAGGTGGTGTTCTTACCCTCATTAGAGACACAGGAACTTTGATTCGGAGGGTCCAACAACTTCCCTGAGGTTACACAGCTAGGACGGAATAGCTTCTTCTGACTCAAGCTCCGTACGTGCAGGGTGTGGAGCAGGTGAGGCAGGGCGGGGGGAAACTGAGGATGAAAGCGATGGCTGTATAAGCTCAAGTAGATCTTGGCCACTCTCTGAATCAGCCTGGTCGCTGGTCTGGGTGCCTCACTTTAAGATTTTTGTCTGGAACACACCTTGCCCTTTATTCTCCTGGGGACTGGAGGAGAGCCTGTTTCTTGACCTAAGAACAAAGAACCTAAGAGAGAAGGCTGACAAGGATCCTGCTGTGCCATTTTCTGTCCTGGAAAAAAAGATGGTCAACATAGGAAAAGCTGTTTGCTGTTGTTATGATGGTGGTGCTGGTGATGGGGTGGGGGGGATGAGGATGGTGGTGATGGAGATAGTATTGGTGTTGGGGATATAGTGGGTTGAATGGTGGCTCTAAAAAGATAGGTCCGTGTTCTTACTCCCAGAACCTATGAATGTGACATTATTTGGAAAGAGGAGTCTTTGCAGACGTAATTGAGGATCTCGAGATGAGATCCTCCTAGATCTAGGGTGGGCTCTAAATCCAATGATGTACGTCCTTACAGCACAAAGGCAGAGGGGGATGTGAAACTCAGACGCACCGAGGAGAAGGCCATGTGAAGATGGGGCGGAGACGAGAGCAATGTAGCCACCAGCCAAGGAGCTACCGGAAGCTGGAAGAGGCAGGAAGGGTCCTTTTCTAGAACCTTCATATGAGTGTGGCCTTGTGAACACCTTCATTTCAGCCTGGCCTCCACAACTGAGGGAGTCAATTTATTGTTTTAAGCCACTAAGAGTGTGGTAATCTGTTACAGCAGCCCCAGAAAACTAACTCAGGGGCTCGGCTCAGGGGTGCAGGGTTTCTTTTCGGGGTGATGAAAGTGAACTAAAATTGATGGTGGTGATAGCTACACTACACACTAAAAGCCGTTGAGTTGTACACTGAAAATGGGTGAATTATATGGCATGCGAATTACATCTCAATGAAACTATTAAAGAGAAGGCGGCTAGGGCCCCTCTTCGGGCAAGGTAGGGGCAGAGGCAGGGCCGGAGGGCGGATGCTCTGCCTCCCGGCCCTGGGCTGCTCCTCACTGCCAAGCCCCTCCCCAGGACAGCACGTGTCTCCGTGACGGTGGCATCGGCCCCGCGTGCCCTGGGCCACCGTGGCACGCTCAGGAGGCAGCCTGCGCAGGGTGGGGAGCCCTAGGCGCATGCTCTCCCCACTCTGTCTTGCTCATGCGGATCAGCATCCCCTCCTACTCGCGTGCTCGAGTTCCTTTGGTTCCCCAGCCCTCAGTTTTCACCCTGCACTGTTTCCCCAGCACCACCTTGTTGTGTGCCGGCTTCCTCCCCCGTTCCCCCCTTCCATCGCCCCCTCCAAATTGTAAACCTCCAGGGGCGGAATCCATTTCCAATCCCTCAGATGTCAGGGGAATTGAAAGCATAGCAAATATTTCCGAGATCCAAATTACACAGACCCCGAAGGCAGAACTGCTAGTGTAATCCAGGTTATGAATTGTAAATCAGACGCCATGCAAAGTACTTGCAGAAATTCAATAAAGCTTTTGCTCCCAGCTCAGCAGAGCCAGGCCTAAGGAGGCAGGAGGAGGCAGCTGGGGAGAGAGAGAGGGAAAGGGAGGGAGGGCAGGGTGGCTCGGCCTAGGCTCTCGAGGCTCGGAGCTGCCCATTTTCCTGTTGTAGGAGTCAAGAGGGCTCCGTGGCCTTTGGGTGACATTCCCTCCAACATTTAACCCAACCCTGCAAACAGGAATGCCGCTTACCGCCTGCCCGTCCTAGGGAGGCCGTGCACGTGAAGGGGGCTTCCAGACCAGGCGTCAACATAAACTGTCAGGCTGCCTATATATGCACGTTGTTACCCAGGTGCCCTTGCAGGCCCACAGGGGGCGACAATCACCAACATGTATGCGGTGGGGGTGCTGTGTCTGATATGAAATTGTTTTCATCTCTGTTAGTGAGAAAGAAGTCAGGGGACTCCCTGGGCCCACTGATGCACCCGCCTCTTAGAATGGGGAGGGCGTGCGGTGTCCACGGGGCTCACCCAAGAGTTTCATTTGGAAAGGAGGCTGAAGGGCAAACGGCCCCACTCTATGGCTGGGAGAGGGCGGCGTGAAGGCTGTTATGTTTCCAGGACTGGCAATTCCAAGAGAAGGGACTGGGGGAGAAACAGAGGACAGGCGCTCCCTTCTGACCTGGCTAGCGGGGCTGGGGTGCGCAGAAGCACAACTATGGTTCTGTCAGGCCTGAACTGGGGGGCAATGGGAGGGCTGTATTTTCTATAGTTACATCGCTGGGGCACCAAGGAGGTTAATAGTCCCACTCACTCAAGAATCGAAGGGAAACAAGAAGCTGGTGGAGACCTGGTTACCTGCTCGCACCTGGCTTTGCAGGTGTCCTACCACACCTGTGCAGATGACCTATGCGGGTGACCAGTGATTCATCTCCCATGTGCCTGCGAGGTACTATGCTGGCTGCCAGGGCTAGAAGGATAAAATGAGGTCCTCCCTCGAGCAGGTCTGATGGTGACAGGTTAAGGCCTTCATCCCTGGCTCCCAGCGGCTCAGAAGACCCAGTCTTGGCACACACCCTGCTGGCCTCTGGGACAGAGCTGGGTTGCCCTTGATCACAGCAGGACTGTGGGGCTGCTATGGAGACCTGAATTGCCTCTTTTGGGAGGGGGGCTGCGAACCTGGGGTGTGAGGAGCCCCAAATGTTCCCATCTTATTAATAGTCATGATGAGAAGGATGTGGCAAAGTTCCCCCTCAGGTGCTCAGGGCTCTGCCAGGCAATTAAAATGCGGCTCTGCGCACGGCTCTAATGAGGACACGTTAATATCAGGGCCAGCTCTGGCTCTGGGCTGCATCCTGTTGGTCCAGCCTCGTCAGCGAGGCCTGCCCAGGAAGAGCTCGGGGCGGCCGGTTTCCTGTAGAAAGATCTCTCTCCTTCTTTCCTCCCACCCCCATCCACCCTTGAAGGTCGTGAAGAAAACGCAGCGCAATGATCCGAACCTGAGCCTGTTCTAAAAACCCAGGGCATATGTGACTCAGCTCTTTACTGCCCATGAGCCTTTGGCCAGTGTGGCCCCTCGTGATCCCCACCTCCTGGCACTCACGCCTTTGTGTAACCCCCTCCCTTGAGTGTGGCTAGCCCGGTGACTCGCTTGGAATACAGCAAAAGTGGTGAATGTCGCTTCCACGATCGGGCTTCATAAGTTTGCAATCCGTCTTACTAGCAGGTCCTGCTGCCTTCTTGGGTCATGTACTTCAATGGAGCAAACTGCTGTGTTGGGGAGGCTCACACAGCAAAGAACTGAGGGGGGTCTCCAACCAACAGCCAGCTGAGAACTGAGACCCTCAGTCCAACAGCCCTTAGGAACCTGATCCTGCCGACAACCACCTGGGCTTGGACTTGGATTCTTCCCCAATCATACCTTCAGATCCGATCTGACCCTGGACCCTGGCAACACCTTGACTGCAGCCCTGAGACAGAGGACCCTCTGAGCCAGGCTAGGACTCCTGATAACAACTGTATTGTCAGCCATTAGGATTTGGAATGATTTGTTACCCAGCCATAGGTAAGTAATACAGCCGATTATTTAACTTTTTGGGTTTTTCATTTCTCATCTGTAAAACAATTCGAATCCCGCCGCATTCCGGGGCAGCAGAGGGGACTAACTGATTAGATGCATGTGAAGTGTGTTACGCAGTGTCGGGTACCCAGGAAGCAGGTTGTAGCAGCTTCATTATATTGACATCATCCTAAATGGTAAGGGCTGTTCTGAAGCACTGTGTTTAGACCCGGCCGCTGGCTGACTCTTAATGCACACGCGTTTATGCAGTTTGCTCCCTCCTGTCTGGCCCTGTCCTCACCGCCTCGGGAGAATGCCAACGAGCTCAGATCCAGTGTCTCGGCAACAACATCTGCTGCCATTTATAAAGAGCTTTCTAGTTCACAAAGCTCACTAACACTGCGCCCAGTCCACAGGCAAAGTAGGAATCAGGGCCTTTAAAAGAATTTTATTAGGAGGATAGCTTCTGAAAGGGCAGAATCCATCTTCCTACTTTGGGGCACTCCGGCCTCGTTCCTGGATTTTAAGCAATCACTGAAGGTTAGAGGGAGCCAGAAGGGGCATTTTCTTTTTTTTAGGTAAGATTCTCAAAGGTTAAAAGTAACCATGTTAAAGTGAAAAATTCAGTGGCATTTAGTGCATTCGGAATGTTGTGCAGCCGTCGCCTCTAGTTCCAAAACATTTTTCACCCTCCAAATGGAAACCCCATCCCCATTGTCAGTCAGTCCCCATTCCTCCCACCCCCAGTCCCTAATCTGCTTTCTGTCTCTATTATGGACATTTCGTAGCAGTGGAATCATACAATATGTGGACCTTCGTGTCTGGCTTCTTTCACTTAGCGCACTGCGTGTGAGGCCCATCCACGTTGTGACGTGTATCAGCTCTTTGTCTTATTTGTGGCTGAACAATATTTCATTGCGTGGATGTAACACATTTGGTTTACCCAAGGGGTCTTTGAAGAGAAGGAAACTGAGCCTAGAGGAGGATGGGCTACACTGACAACAGCTGATCCAATTTTTCTTAATTAGTATATTTAATTATTAGTAACAATTTACTTAAGTAGAATTAATTACCCATCATCTGCTCTGGCCGACTATGTCTTCTTATCATGGTTTGCTATCAATATTCTTCTGCTGAGGCCGTGCCACTGACTCTCTCTCCGGGGGAATGGGGGTCTTTGGCAAAGGCTCTTGGGAATGAAGTCCCCACTTCATGCACCTGTTGGGGACGCCTGCCAAGGCATCACATCAAGCCAGAAATTGCAGGTGGGTGTGGCTGAGCCCCAGGTGGGGAGACAAGGGCAGCTGCCCGAACTGATTAGCATCTTTATTTTTCTGGGCTGAATCTAACCCCTGGAAAGGTCCTTTCTGCACATGGCTGGGAGGTTCCAGAACTGGTGTTCAGCCCAGGTGGTGGTGAGGAGGAGTCCATTCTACTTTTCTCAGCTGTCTCCTTCAAGGGCCAAGAGGTAAAAGCACTGGCCCCAGCCAGCCAGTGGGTCTGTTGTTTTCAGGAGCTTTTACTTTTGGACACAGGCCTGCTGCATCCCAGGAGATGTCTTGGGGACGGACAAAAAGAGTAGCTGCTCAGGCACATATCAACTTCCACCTGCTTCTGAGCATACAGTTGAAGGGGGCTCTCAGGGCTACTGGAGCCATCCAGTCAGGTAAACTGTTTGAGCCAATGTTCTCAAATATTCCTTCCACAGCACCTGAGTCCCAGGAGATGCTCTTGGACCAAACAAGGGGTGGGTACAAGTTCAAAGCCACCAAAGAAATTTGGGAAGGATTGAATTCTATACCAGCCTCTTAGAGTCGTGCAATGAAGAGACCAAGTCTGTGGATTCAGCATTCTTATCTTATCCCATCCCCCAAGGGTTCTTGACCTTGGACGAGTGCCTTACTCGCTCTGTGTCTTGATTTACTTAGCTTTAAAATGGGGGTAACACAGTAATACATACAGTGCTGGGCACATTGGGCTACAGTCAACATTGGGTTATTATTATTTGTTATTATTATCAAGGTGATAAAGGATCTGAAAAGCCCTAATTCCAAATAATTTAACTTAATTTTGATGAACCTAAAGCTCCCCAAATTTCTTTGACTACAAACACTTCCCAGAGCTGCAAAACTCTTGCTCCATGTGACACAGTTAGGAAATGTAGATCTAAATCCTCTGGGACTGTTTTCCTCCAAGGTGTCTGGAGAGGCCCCGCCATTTACTGTGCAAGAATGTCCCAGGGCTGGGCCACCCGACCCCTCTTCTTGGTCTTGGTCAGTTCCTCAGCAATTGGTCACGATGGGCTAAGAGGCCCTCTTGAGTTTGGTGTTACTTTCTCAGGATCTCTAGCCCTTGCTCTGTGCTGGTGTCAACTCCATAAACCGCTTCCCATGGTCAGGAATCAAGTCTCCACTTGTGTGGTCAGGTAGTTCCAACTATGTCAGTCTCCAAAAATCCTGTCTCCTTCTCCATGTTGACATGAGGGTCCACTGAGAGTTATGGGTCATCTCCTTGATTCTAAGTCCAGGGCTGAGCAAACAGTGTGGGTGTAACCCGTGGTGCTGACTGAGCAGGGCAGATGGCAAGAAGATTCCACCAAGGCCAGTCCTGGTTGGATCAGTGCCACCATTGGCAGCAAGGACATGGTGGAGTGGACAGGGCCCTGGATTTGGAGATGGAAAATCAAGGTTCAAATCTCAGCTTGCTGGTGGCATGACCTTGGGAGAGTTGTTTAAACTTCCTGGTCCCATCCAGAAAATGGGGATACCCATGTCCTCCAGGACCCCCTTGCTTGGCTGTATTGAAGATCAGAGCAGGTGCTCCATGGGGAGGTGCCCTGTCTTGGGGAAAATACCAGGACGCTGACTCTTCCCTTCTCTTCCCCCACCCAACGGGGAGGGGCACAGGGAGCAGGACCCAAGCCTGAGCAGTCACAACGTCAGGAACGAATATTATCATGTGCTGTGACAATATTTGATGAATTCATAGGTGCCTGGGGGAGCAGACTAAGTAGGTGAATAAAGTGAGAATATTCTCTGTGACAATCAATATTCCTTCAATTGAACCATCTCTGCAGATCTGACATTTTTTTTCTTTTTTGGACGCATTAGCTGGATTTATGCTTCCATACAGTGGAAGCTGCGGGGAGACAGACAGGCAGGCCAGGGTGGTGGTGCTTCCGAGGCCCCTGCGTAGGCTGATGGGAGCAGATCCACTTGCTAAGACCCCAGCGAAGCGGGAGTCAGTGCCCAGCTACTCTGATCACCTGGCCGCTGCTCTCAGAGCTGGGGGGCCCCACCCGCCCGTGGTTCTTTCAGCTCCAGCGTGAGGGCTGGAAGAGGAGGCAGCTGGAGCCTGTAGAGCCTCCTGCCCCGCACCCCTGTCCTCTGCAGCCCTCCCCCTACAGCCCTCCCCCTACAGCCCTGGCCAGGCTCCCAGGGCAGCCGCCTGCTCAGCTCTGGGCAGGAGGAGAGGCCAGGTGACTTCCCAAGGGCCCTCCCAGGAACAGGCTCAGACCACAACCTGGGTTCAGTTGCTGACTCTGCCATTTGCTAATAAATGGTGGCAAGTGCATGACCTCGGGCAAAGTTCATAACATCTTTTGCCTCAGTTTATCCATTTGCAAAATGGAGCTGATAACCCATTAACTCGTATCATGTACTTTTAGGTGCCAGGCATTGTTTTCAGAGGGTTCCATGGATCCTCACAGTGACCCAGCGGGGCAGGTACAATGACTGTCTGGGTGCAGCTGAGGAAACTGAAGGAGGCAGCCATGCATTCTAGGCCGGGCAGGGTTTGAAACTCATCTGTCACTCAACAGCTGTATGTCACGATTCTTTATGGGAAAAGTACAACTCAAAGGAGCTTCAGCCAAAAAAAAAAAAAAAAAAAAGGGAAAGGGTGGGGAAGTGCCAGCTTTGGTAGTTGAAAAGGGTACTGGGGTTACTCAAGGAATCCAAGACAGGAAGAGCTCTAGAACTGTCTAGAATTTTCTAGAATCTCCCGAGGCTTCCAGCATCTTAAGGGTTGCAACAGGCCCTCAGTCCCATCTGCCACCGTGCTCTCCACTACCCATCACTATCTACCTCCGTCCGCTTTCCTTCCCGGGTTGCTTTATGAGGCCGGGCAGCAAAGTGATTCGGGCGGTAACTCTGGAATCTGTCTGGCTTTGCCACTTACTAGCAGTGTGACTTTGGGCGAGTGCCTCTGCTTCTCATCTGTAAAATGGAACAATAGAACCCTCCTCACAGGTTTGTCGTGAGAATTAAGTGAATCAGTGCGTACAAAGCCTGCGACGTTGTGCCTGACCCGTGGCAAGCGCTCGGCAGAGCTCTCTCGGCCACACGCGTTTCCTCCGCGTGGCCGGCGGCTGCCCCTCGGCCTCGGCCTCCGCTCGGCCTACCCGCTGAGGCCGCTTTTCCTCCCCGGGGCCCGGAGCCGATCCGGGAAGGATTCTGATGGCCCACGCCCATGTTAGCTGCTGATCTTAGCCGGCAGAGCGAGGCAAGATTGTCTAGAGCTGGTTCGAGTACTGGCTCCTGTGAGAAATTTGGAACGAGCTGAAAAGATCCCGATGGGTGTCACCAGTGGGAAACCAAGCTGCTTAGCACGCGCGCTTGCAGGTTGTCTGAGATTAGCTTTTCGTGTCTTTGAGCTGTTTTATGGCCCTGTAGGTTGTAGATAACTGATAGCAATGCAAAATAATTATTATCTACAGACATGCAAATAAATTCCACCCAGCGGTTCCTTGATTTCCCTCCCCCAGCGTCAGACTACCGTAAATTCACCTCCACTCTCCTTGCTCCGTGTGAATTTATGCTTCTCAGGCCTCTCCTTTGGATTAGCGGTAACATCTGCCTGGCTCCCTCACTAATATTAAGCCAAATAAAATCATTCACATGTGTTAAAGTGTCAGAGTCATGATCTTGCCTTTTTGGAAAAATTAGTCTTGAACGCTTTAGCCAATGGGAAAATTTGCTAAGCAGACCAAAAAATAGTTACCTCGGACCAGTCTCCTAGTGGCGTGACCTTAATCCAGTTACGTTTTGTTTCAGACCTCCGTTTTCTCATCTATAAAATGGGCTTGAATCGGCCTGGAGAAACCTTGGGCGCACACATAAGCAGGGGTCTATCCTGCTCCAAGGAGGACCACACTGCGTGTCAGGTGGCAACTTCTGCATGAAACTGCTTTCAGACAGCAGCCAAGCACTATAGCAGCCGTCCACTCTTCACAGTGTCCCCTCCTACCTCCACTCTCACCGGTTTTGCCTGGAGGAAGAGTAGCCATGACCTGAAAAGAATTCATGGGACTTTCTTCGGTGCTTCTGAAGGCATCTTGCTCTTACCCAGCGACAGGTTGGGTGCAGCCGCATCTATTTGTTCCAAATAGCGCATTGCCAGGAAGCTAGCTAGAGGGGAGGACAGCCACCCTGCTCAGTTGCAGAAGGATGAGTGAAGGTGGCAAGGTGATCCTGCAGAGAGTCTGGGGACAGGGACCAGAGGGGTGCTGCTGCTCCTTGGATGGGTCAGGGGAGACCTTTGAGTCTTGACCAGTGGGAGAGAACTGGTCCCTTACCTGTGACTTACCACAGGTGCAAATGACAAGTGATGGCCAGGTGAACTGACTGTGGACGTTATTAGGTGAGACACGTGGCCGAGGAGGTCAGCAGAGGCGGGGGTGGCTGTCCCTCCTTGCTGGAGGACCCAGCTAGCCAGGACCCGCCCACTGACACTCAAGCCCCTCGTGGTATGGGTGTGGAAGTCTGCACTTACTTGAGTCATCCAAACAGGCTCTGTCCCGCTCTCCCCTCTAGCTGTTCCGTGAGCCTGAGTTGCTGAATCAGAAAGGGCTGCAGTAAATGGCTTCTTCACCCCACCCCACTCTTCTTCCCTGTCACCCAGCTGCTGGGAGCTGGTAGAGACGGCGCACTTGTTATAGACAAATAAATAAAGCAGCTGCGTGAGCGATCTTGCGGCGACTCCACGTGTGACCTGGCGATGTCCTCTCTCTGCCCCCTGGCGTTCTTGCTCGCTCGCCCGGGCTGCACAGAAAGGCTGCCTCTTCCAGCGTCCCCAAGGCAACCAGTCTGTGTCCTGTCAGCTAGGACTCCTGAACCCATGGCAACCTAGAGGCAGGACCTCGCTGGCTTGCTGTCCCCAGCGATGCTGTTGCCCTCCGCTGGTCAGGACAACCTCCCGGAGGGACCAGGCCCCAGTGAACATTCCTTCTTCTGGAAAAAGACAAACAACACAATCCCCGCAGCCTCCCGGTTCCCCCTTTAGGGAGATTCAATGTCAGCTTCCCCGGGCCCTCCTGGGACGCAGCAATTTTTTGGGGCCTTGGAAATGAAGTAGGATTTTGACTGACCTTGGTGAGGGAGGGCTCACGGCGCCTTTATTTTGTTCTCGAAAGTGACCACCAACCTTGCCCTGTTGTGTTAGCTTTCTTCAAACTCACAGTGATACAGTGACTTCTGCCTCCCCCACCCTGCCCCAGCCACAGGCCTGTGTGACACTCACTCTCTGGGGAGGGGCTTATGTCAGCTACGCCACACCCATCACTTCAGTCCTCTCGGGCCCTCTTTCTCCAGCCGCTGCAGCAGCCGGACCTGGGTGGCCCTCGGCTGGCTTCGTCAGCACCTGGCTCCTGGCCCAGCCAGGGCATCCTTGCTTTGGGCTTTCTGACGGCAAGATGTGAGATGTCCCAGGCGCCACACATAAAGCCTGGAAGCAGGAGGAGTTAATGCTGGGGGGAGCTACCCTTGACCCACGGGGTCAGGAACCAATGGACAAGTGATTTCCCCTTATGTTTCCTGGGCCAAACGGGCTCCTTCGTCCTGCAGACTTGAGCACGGGCGCCTATGGCCGTGGTTGACTCCACACGGAGCACATCCTCGAGTTGGCTTTCCAGCCTTCCCTGCCTCACACTGCTGCTCCCGGGGCACATGTGCAGATGAACTTGTGATGGGCAGACTCTAGATAGTGCCCAATGATCCCTGCCTTCTGTGCTTCATCATGGAATCACCTCCCCTTGAGTGTGGGCCCAGTCACTTGCCTCTAACCGACAGAAAATGGCAAGAGGGAATGGGATGTCACATCACAATTAGGTCATAAGAGATCCTAACTTCTGTCTTATTAGCAGACTCTCTATTGCCTTCCCAGCCCGCACACTGTGATGAATCAAGCTACCATGTTAAAGGTCCACATGGCTGGTAACTAAGACTCTCCATTGAACAAACCTCAAGGAACTGAATCCTGCCAACAGGCACCTGAGCTTGGACTTGGATCTTTTCCCGACTGAGCCTTCAGATGAGACTCAGCCCAAGCTGACACTTTGACTGCAGCCCTAAGGTAGAGGACCCAGCTGAGTCACGCTGGGACTCCTGACCCACAGAAACTGTAAGATAATAACTGTGTGTTGTTTCAAGCCATTAAATGTATGTGACTTGTCCTATAGCAATAGATAACTAATATGTCCCATGCACTAAAGCCGTGTCGCGGGCTCTGCCTTCAGAGAACCCAGGCTAAGACGGGCTCGGCACTGGCTCACCTTCCCGGGACCTGTTAGAGATCTCTCTGCACCGTCCCCCTCTCCCCCGCAGGATAGACTTCTTGCCCAGACTTCCTGAATGCCCAGCCAGCTGAGGAGACCCTTCTTTGCTTTTCCCCTCTCTCCACAGGTGGGAGGCACTCGAATCCCTCAGGCAGCAGGTTTTCTCCTTTGAGCCATGCAGGATGCAAACCGGCTTGACTCAAAAAGACAGAGCTGCAGCAAGAGAGACTGAAGTTAGACATCTTGAAAAACTTCCAGGCTCTTAGGAGTCCTAATTTTTTCAGTGTCAAGAAGAGGTAGACAGAAGGCAATCAGCTCTGGGAGTGAGGGTCATCCAAATGGCTGGTTTTAATCTTCTGTAGCAGCTGGACTTGGTCTTCAGCCAACGAACCTCACAGACACTCATGACCTGTTGTAGCCGAGACACAGGCAGATCCATCATCAAATATCACTTTGCTCTCCGTCTTAGTGAGAGGCCGGGGGGGAAAAAAAAAGAAAACAAACAAGTGGAGGAAAGAGATTTCATGTTTTTCTAAAAGAACTAGGTAAGAAGTGGGGGGAAAACAATTTCATCCCAGCCCTTCCGAGCTGCTGTCACGGCTGCCCCCCATCAAAGCAACAAGAACGGCAAAGCCACGTTCGATAAAGATGAAGAACCGCGCGTCTGGGTTCCTCTGGGACGAGCCGGTCGTCCCCAGCAAGGCCTGGAGGGAAGAGAGAGATGAAGGGCTTTTGGAACGGGGCCACCTTTTGGAGCTGGCCGATGCTCTGAAGGCTGCCCAGAGGCTGGCCTCAGAGGCCTCTGAGCACCAGGGTTGTGACAGGTGTCAATCAGCCTTGACAGCCTCCAGGTTCAGCTGCCATTGGAGCCTTGAGTGCCGTTGGCCTTGGAGCAGCAGGTGGGAGAGAGTGCTTTTGGGATTCAAGAGAGAGAGAGGGGGCAGGAGGGAGGAAGTCTAACTTTTGGAGGCATTTGGTTCCTGGCCTGGGTCTGCCCTGAGCAGCTCTTTGACCCTGGCTGGTCACGGCCCCTCTGCGAGCCTCGGTTTCCTTCTCTGTAACGGGGATGGGGGCTAGACGGGGGCTATCTGTCCTGGGAGGGCTGGGCCCAGGCATCGCTGTTTTTAAAAAGCTTCCCAGGAGATTCTCACAAGCTGGGCTGAGAACACAGGCCCGGAGTCTACACAGCTGGACCTTGGCCCTGGACAAGCTCGAAGACTCTCCAAAATGAGAAAACAAAAATCCACTGGGCAGCACCCTGGCCCGTCCCCAGGTTTCTCCACCAGGAACAGCGAGGACACTTTGAATCCTTGTCACTGGGGTTATGCCAGGGCCTCTTGACATCCCCGGGGGAGGGAGGCCTGAGCAGGATTAAGCAGTGGCCACAGAGATGTAGGGGAGTTGGCGGAGGGCTCCGGCTCAGGGGTCTGTGAGGTCAGCCTTGGCCTGGCTGTCCAGCTTTCCAGGACTGTGACTTCTCCAGGGCCGCTTTGTCGCCTGTGAGTTGCAAATAGCCACACCTGCCTCACAGGGGAGGGGCAGATGAAGTAAGACTTGGAACTCAGAGCCGGGCCTGGGTCATGGAAACAGACTTTAGTGACCTTGTGATTGGTCCCTGGGTTGGACCGCACATGCCTCAGGGGCAGGGGTGGTCTGTACTGGGTTGCGCTTGGCAGCTGACAACCAACTGAAGTCCAGGCACAGGGCAAGCTGTCCACACGTGCTGGCGAATGGATGAATGGGTGGAAGAAAAGAAAGAGGGGAGGGAGGGAAGGCAGGAGGAGAGGGAGGGAGACAGGTGGGGGCGGGAAGGGGAGAGAGAACTTACTTAGAGCCTTACCAGCGGCAGGAGGTGCGGGGATACTTTGAGGCGGCCCCTCCAGGGGTGAAGCCCCCACATAACAAGCCTGGACACTGTCCCGATGGGGGGAGGGAGGCAGGAGCTCACTCCTGACATCTCAGAACCGAGTCTGCCCGGCTCAGTGGGATTCGGCCTGGAGGCCGCTTGCGCCCCAGGGACGGGGGTTGGAGCTGGGCTACGTTTGAAGACTAGGCAGTGACAGCCCTTTTCAGCTGTTATTTCCTCCATCTGCAGACTCGTCAAAGCTATTTTATCGGTATATGTTCAAGAAATGTTTTTTAATCTCCCAAATTATAGCTTCTCTATATGTTCTTGTCATTGTAAATTACACTGTGATTCACTGAGCCAATTTTTTTTTTTTTTTGCTTGTGTCAACTACAGAATTTCCCCCAGGAGCCTCCACTGGGCCTATGTGCCCGCTTACAGTTCTGTGGTTAAGTCTCACCCCTGCCTCTGTTTCTCCCCAAGTCTGGTGTCCTGTGACCCACGGAGCAGCAGCCTCATCACCCTGTCACACTGGGGACGGCTGTGATGTTTCTGCCGCAGCTGTGGGAAGGCAGGCAGGTGGCTCTAAGCAGATTCAAATTCTCAGGCTTCCCCAGAAGGAGGGTGACCCCCGCAGGCCCCTTGCCCCTGGGTGCCAGGGCTCCCAGCCGGGGCCAGGGCTCTGGGCTCTGGGCTCTGCCTCCCCAACCAGTTGACAGCGCTAATTGCCTGGCACCCCGGCAGCTCTGGTCACGTCACTCAGCCTTCCGCCTAATGAGTCATCCTTGCACAGCCATTTGTTTGTGCTGGTTTCAGACAGACTAATGCTTTTAATGGCACATAATCATTTTTCAGAAGTCATTTGTTGCCACTAATCATCTCGGTAATACGCGGCGATGGAACGCGTAATGACATTCGTAACAGGACAAATGGCGGTGTGATTCCTGCCTCTCCCCCTCTGATCTATATTTTAACGCGTGCCCGGCGGCTAATGACCGAGCATCATCAATAAACAACCACCTTAAGGATTTTTCCACCCCTGGGAGGGGCTGGGGGCACCCTTTGAAAAGGATTCCTGAGGTGGCCGTGGGCAGGACTGAGACTGGAGAGGAAGCAGCGGCAGACACAGCTCCTCGGAAGCCGGGCCCTAGGCCTGGCGCGGATGCTTTTTCCCAGGTGGGAGCGAGAGTCCAGCGAGAGGACCAGAGCGAGGCGGGGAGGCCCTGCGAGGTAGCAAACAGAACACGGGTGGTTGACAATTCCTCACCAGGAGGCTGTGAGCTGGGTCTCCAGTGCCAGAAGGTTCCATGGAGAAATGGGTCTTGGCAGAGAGAGGCAAAGACGGGGCTCTGAGACGGGGTGGGGTGGGCGCAGCACCTCTGGCAGGTACCCACTGCCACTCTCACCCGCCAGGGTCCTGGGTCAGTGTGTGGACCCTTCTGAGGCCCCGTGGCCGCAGC
This sequence comes from Miniopterus schreibersii, assembly GCF_964146895.1. Taxonomy (NCBI): domain Eukaryota; kingdom Metazoa; phylum Chordata; class Mammalia; order Chiroptera; family Miniopteridae; genus Miniopterus; species Miniopterus schreibersii. Next base: position 4,378,667 of record NC_138116.1, read on the forward strand.
AAGCTCAGGAGGGACTTTCGAGCGAATGGCATAAGCCTTCTCCTTGGAGAAGGGACACTGGACGGGAGTGATCCTCCCGTTAAGATGGTAGCTTAGGCCCCGGAGGGTGTGGCTCAGTTGGTCAAGTGTCGTCTGGTGCACAGGGAGGTGACAGGCTGAATTCCCGGCCGGGGCACATGCCTAGGTTGTGGCTTGATCCCCGGTAGGGACGAGGCAGCCGAGCAATGTTCCACTCTCACATTGCTGTTTTTCTCTCTTCCTCTCCTTCCTTTCTCTCTAAAAGTCAATAAAAATATTTTTTTAAAAAAGGGCAGCTTGGGTTCTCAGAGGAGTCGGGGTCAGTCAGCTGCTGCCTGGGATTTCTATCCGGAGATGGTTTCCTTCAGCTACACAATTTATAAAATAGAGGAACCTGTGCTGGCTCCCGAGTCTGAGGGGCCTGAATATTTGCCACAGTCAGATCCTTCTCCGAGCCTACTTTCCTATGACAAGTCTTTTGAGTAATGATGTAAATGAGATAATATTTTACCTCAATGCCCGCCAGAGAGTAACTGCAGCAATTACAATGCAGCAATTACGATAAATAATAACGACAGGGGACAGGCTGGACACACTTCAGGAGACCAGGGCAGAGGGCTGGGCCGTGACAGCTGCCTCGCCATGGCAGACGTCTTGAGTCCTGGCAGACAGCCCATTCCCAATCTCGGAGTCCCACCTGCACAAGGAGGGGCCATCCCGGCGGGAGGGCTGAGTTATCTTTCCATGATTCTCTCTCCCACCTCGGTCGCCTTCTCCCGGGTCTCCGGGGAGGCCTCCCTGAGCCCTGTGAACACGCACCTGGGGCGCAGCCCAGGGGAGCGGCGAGGCTCGCTGGTTAGTGGGCAGCGCTGCAGGGTGGCCAAGAACAGGCTTGTAGGCGTCAGAGGGACACTTAGCAAGTGCACAACCCTGGTAGTTAGGAGCTCTGGGCCTCCTTTGCTCGTTTATAAAATGATATTAATGGCATCTCCCTCATCCAGGCTCACTGTGAAGATTAAATAAAACAATTCAGGTGCAATGCTGAGCACCAAGAAGGCCCTGGTGCAACATTCCCTATTCCAGTTACTGCGGTGGGCAGGTGGCATGTTCCCTGTGGACTCAGAGAGCCCGGGCCGAGGGGACAGCTGGAACTCAGACACAGGTGGAGAGTCAGGGCAGAGCTGGAAGGGACAGGTGGGCGGTGTCGGGGGGGTGTCTGGTGGGTCTTCCTCTCGGGTGTGGCATCCCTGGGCTGCGTTCTAGCCTCTGTTGATTTTACATTGAGAAGATGCACAGAGGTTGGGTGGAAAGCCACCTGCTAGCGAGTGGGGAAGCCTTGGGCGTCCTTGTCGATGCTCAATAATTCAGCAGAAGCTGCGGGATGAGGGCTGACCGGAGTCCTGACGCCCATTCTAATGAAGTCCTCTCTGCCGTCCTGGAGCTCAGCCTGGGGACCGTGGGCTCCTACGAACCCTGCACATCCCTGCCCACCGCCGCCACTCTGTCACAGGCAGGCGGGCAGTGGACACAGACCCATAGTGCCCGGTCCGAGGACAGGTGCTGCAAGCACACGCCACACGTGCCGTGCAGCTGTGCACCTGATGGCTGTCTGGGGGCACAGGGTGCCCAGGCCGGCCTGCACCAAGGCCTGCTCGGAGGGCTCTCATGAACACCAGGATGGCTTCTGAATGAGAAGCACCATGTGCAGGGCTGAGGCCTTAGATGACTGCCCATAACCCTCCCCCCGATCATGAGACACGCCCCCATGTTTTATAGACAAGGAAACAGGGTCTCAGAAAAGTAAAGTAAAAGTAACCTGTAGCCAATAAGTGATAGAAGAGGGGTCCAACCTGGGGTTTGAATCCAAAATTCCCTCTCTCCACCATGTAGGCGAGAGGCTGGACTTATGGGACCCCTTTCCTCTCCCCCCTTCCCTCTCTCCATCTTTGACTTCTTTCTTTCGTTAAACGTTGCTCCAGGGCTTCTTGTTAACCCAGGCCCTGCTGGGGGCAGAGAGCAAATATTTAAGGCACTTTCCTGAGGAGCAAAGAAGCCCAGTGGACATGCTACCTGGGACCCCAAGAGGAAGTGATCTGGAGGCCCCGCCCCGAGTCCAGGGGGATACTCTCTGATGGCTCAGGCCAAGAAGTGGGGTGTGAGGATGTTGCCCGGTGGGGCATGGCTCAGTGGCTGAGTGTCGACTTAGAATCCAGGCGATCAGGGTTGGATTCCCGGGTTGGGGGCTGCAGCTGGTCAATGACTCTCTCATCATTGATGTTTTTGTCTCTCTCTCCCTCTCCTTTCCTCTCTCTGAAATCAATAAAGATACATTAAAAAAAAAAAGAAACATCAATGATGAGAGTCATTGATCAGTTGCCTCCTGCACGCCCCCGACTGGGCATGGAGCCCACAACCCCGGCATGTGCCCTCACTGGGAATCGAACCCCGATCGCCTAGATCCTAGGTCGACGCTCAACCGCTGAGCCACGCCGGCTGGGCCTGAATACATCTTAAATGCAGGTTACTAAGTGAATGACACCAGACTCAAAGACTTCCCAGGGAATGACAGGCTGGGAAAGGCCAACTATGGAAAAAAAGACAGACCAGCGGTAGCCAGGGGCTGGGCGAGGGAGGGGAGGGGAGCAGCGGGTTAGCGGGTGCGGGGGAACTTTTCCAAGCGGATGGAACCTCTCTGCGTCTTGTTTGGGATGGTGGCTACCTGACCATATGCATTTGCAAGAAGTCCCAGGGCCATCCGTTTTTAAAAGGGGTCAATTCTACTGTATGGAAATGATACCTTAATTAAAAAGGTAATGAAACAAAAAATCCCAGAAGAGCCTCTCTGGCCTTTGGTGGACTCATGTGGTCGGCTGCGTCCAGATTTCTCTCCTGGCCTTCTGCTCCGAAGACCATGAGGGTGTTGGTGTTTCTTGCCACTGGGGTGAAGGCCAGGACTCTGCCTGGCCCGGATGAATGCTTCTCTCAGGAAATGTAGCAAAGCGGAAGGTTCCCACCTGGACATCTGAGCGCTGGCTAATGGGGTCCCTCTGGTTCACGTCTAGCAAATAACTAATGGCATTGGGATCACCGGGCTTAAGTGGGGACTCATTAGGGAAGTAGGGGGGTGTGCTGGAGGACATCGGGCTAATGTGGGGTGCGTGATGGGGGCGTGTGTTCCTGCCTGAGAAATGGCTTCAGTCAAGTGGCAAATCCACAGGCGTAAAATCGCCTCCCCTTGATAGGTCAGCCTTGGTTCCAGCGGGCGGCAAAGGTCCCGTTAGTGTCTCCGCCATTAAGCAATATAGACACAGGTAATTTGCTTCGCTCCTCAGATGCAAAGTGAAATGACTCATCATTAGCTTATTAATGCAGTCGGGGGCGGAACAGAGAGCCCGGCTGGCATTTCGCCTCCGCAGCACTTTCTGGAGGGGTCAGATGTTCACGGCCCCTTTGGCTCATTTCCCTGACGTCCTCTCCCTTCCCCAGACCTCACACTTTGTTCCCCTGCCTCCCTGGGAACTGGGCGGATGCTCACCCGGGGGGCCTGCTGGGCCAGTGAGGCTCCCTCTACATCCAGGCCCCAGGGTGGCACCTGGGCACCAGGGCTGAGCTCCAGGGGGGCTGCCCTTTTGCAGCCTCAGAGAAATGATTGGGTTTGGAGGCCCAAGGTTTAGGTTTGGCTGATAAGAAGAGGAGCCTCATTCTGTGAACATCTTTTGTGCGATGCACATGGCCGCACACTTGACATGTGCTATGCCGTCCCGCAGCCAGTGCAATTACTCTCTTTATACTCTGCACATCAGGGCTCCGAGAGGGGCTGTGTCCAGCCGCAAGTAATGACATGCAGCTAAAAGTGACTTAAATCAGAGGGCCACTTTGGTCCTCAAACAGGGACCTGGAGGTGAGGGTTCTGGCGTCAGTGATGCCAGGGCTCCGGGAGGCCTCTTGGAGGTTTTCTCAGCCTTCTTGTTTCATCGAAAGGTGGCACAGCATCTCCAGGCCTCCCCCCTCCCCCACCCATGCTCACGGGTAGCAAGGCGTGTAGAGCAAGGGGTTCCTTGACCTCTTCTTTCCCTCCTTCCCCTCCTCCCCCTTCTCTTTCTCTGTCCTAAAAAATAAGGCAGGACAATGTTTCCCGAGGATCCCAAACAGGTTCCCTTGAGTCTCGAGCAGAACTGGCCCCATGTCCGTGTCCCTGCTGTCAGGGCGCAGGCGATGAGTCCTCGGGTAGCAGGAGGTGAGCTTGGCAGCGAGAGGATCCGAGGATGCTCATGGGGCTCTTGGTGAATTGCTTTCATTCCTATGAACTATGCCTGATTTGGAAGGTAAAAAGCAAGAAACAAAACTTGAGGAACCGGAAACATTAATTTTTCACACCAGACTACATCAGAAGCTCTGGATGGGGGCCTGCAGATCCTTTCTCACTTCTCTTAGGAAATGAAGCCTGGACTTCCCTTGAGATTCAGAGGGCGTCTCCTCGCTTATTTGCAGCCTCTGCCTCGTCATCAGGTGAAACTGCCCAGGGCTCATTGTCGACGGGTGGGGGCACGGATGCACCTGTAGGATGCTAATGGGCGAGCGATCACAGAGGCCCGCTCTTCCTGAGCTTTAAGTAGCGCTGAGGAAGGAAAGAAAGAGAGGGGGCAAGAAGGGAAGTGAGGAAAGGAAAAGGCGTAGCAATGCCTCTGCCAGGCCAGGTTCTGGCATGTCCCCATTTACCCCATTTGCAGGTGATGAAACAGATGCACAGAGAGGTTAAGTAACTTTCCAAAGGTCACGCAGCGGGGGAGAGGCAGAGCCACCTGCATGTAACTCCAAGGCTGTGGCATCCAGGAGGGCAGGCTTGTTCAGTGGTTTGGGCCCAACCAGGCTAGGAATTCTGGAATTCCACTGTGCCTCAGCCCTCTGCTGAGCCAAGGCTGGCCTCAGTTTCCCCCACCGGTGCAGAACTGGCCCGAGCTTGTTTCCAGCTGCCGCTCCCGGTGGGAGGGGGTCCCTTCCTGCTATGTGGAGACCACAGTGTTACTTCTCACTGGGAACAGGGGGGCTGGATTCTTCTGGTCACATGACACAAGACCGTTGGCCCTGGGGCTAGGGCTGGCCTGTGCCCACCGGGCAGGCTGCAGGCTGCAGGCTGTGTGGCAAAGCGCTGAGCAGGGTTCAGGGCGTGCGGCCACTCTGCCGGCCTTGCAGCAGCCCGAGCTATCTCTGAGCATGGAGTTTAGTGCAGCTATTCGTCACATCACAGTCTCTTCCTTTTCTTTCCCTGCACTGGCCCCTGATGCCCCCCCCTTCACGGAGAGGGTGGGCTGCTCCGGGGGGGGGGGGCGGGCGGAGTGAGGGCCTTTATCACACTCAGTCTGGCCACATTCTATCCAGAGGAGTCCAGACTTCTGAGCATGGCCCAGACTCAGACCAGCTCTGGTTCTCTCCCTTTCTGTCCCCATCTGAGAAGAAGAGAGGAGACCCTAGAAGTCTCAGTGGGGTTCTGGCTCTGCTTAGGAAGATAAGCTATCACGTCATGTGACTCATCCGGCCCCAGCCTGTGAGTCAGCTACTTGAAGCCTCCAGCTCTCCATGGAGAAGTCTGTTGCCTGGCTGCCAGAAGTCCCATCTCTCTGTCATTCTGCACTGCAAGTGAGGTTTGTCATGACATTCTGGTTTCCACATAGATCAGGATCTCAGGGGGCCCCACCGGTGAGCTGAGCTGGGCCCTGGAGATTATTTTGCTGGCTTGAGAGAGGGGCTGAAGAGAACAGGGAGACTAGCTCATACATGGTGAGCACCGCTTAGGAGCCAGATGCTAGGATTTCTGTGGATCACCTCCTTTAATTTTCCTAATAGTCTTACAAGGGAGATTCTGTTATTTAGCCCATTTTACAGATGAGGCACAGAGAGGGTGATCAACCTGCCCCAGACCACACAGCTAGCAAGGAGTGAAGATGGGGTTTTGCCCAGGTCTTCTGGTCCCTCCTGCATGGCCCTTTCCAAGACATCAGGTTGCCTCGTAGAAAGCCCACGAGTCCAACATTCAAAGTGTGCTCTGTGCTTTCAGGATGGAACAGTGCCCAGGGCGCTGGCACTTCTGCTGCTGGCGCCAGAAGAGCCAAAATAGAACACACCAAATGGATCTGCTATTGCCTGAGCCCCAGCCTGTGAGGTTTCAGGGTGCCCCTGGGGGCCGGATCAAAGCCGGGCCCGAGGTGCTCTTTGTTCCCGCTGCCCTCACCCCACTTGATGAGCTGAGTTTGACTCGGCTCCATAGTGCTGGTTTTAAAAAGGCATCTCACTTGGAGCTATTCTGATCTCGGCAATAAATGCTCTGCACCACTGATCAGAACGCCCGGAGTCAACAGAGCCGGTGACATCTTAAGAAATGCACCCGGTACTTAAGGCTTTCATCTTAATTATACATGTTCAAATCATAGACAGATTTTCTCCTTCTGGTCCTGAATATCAGAGCTGCCAAATCCAATGGAATCATCTTCTTTTAAATGCACTTTGCAGTATGCGTTTCGCCGTTTTCCCAATTTCCATTGTAAACAGGCACCAGAATTGTGCTGAGGGCCCTTTTTTAACATGCCGCATTATTCAAGCAGCAAATGAAGAAAGGAAAATGCTGATTGCAGGAGAATTATAAAACGGTCCTGGGCGGCCTCCCGGATTTGGCTATGACTGGAGGTGGCCAGGCCCAGGAAATCTCTTGGTTAGATGGTTTTGGTCCCTTTACCCCAGGCCAGGATTGACGAAGGAAGGTGCTCCTTCTAGGGTCAGGGGCCACTCCAAATGCGCTGGCTCTCAGGCCAGTGTCTTGGGCTGGGCTGGAAGGGGAGCTGTGGATGACAGCAGGCCCATCGTCATTGCAACACCACTGTCACTAGTGTAGATGCCACAGGCTTTAATGTCTGCTGTTACCCTGGCTCTGGCAGGCTGGGGTCACTCCTGGAAAAGTTTCTGCCCTTGTCCACCAGCTGTGCCCACTGGTTTGGGTCTCCTTGCACATAGCAGGGTCTCAGTGTGTTGGTTACGGGGTGAAATGCAGTCACAGCTGCCCAGGTGGCTGGGGGAGCCTTTAAAACACCCTGATTCTGCCCCAGGAGCAGCAGGCAAAGCCAGCTACAAAATAAAAATGCAGGGCCCCTTGTTCAGTAGCAGAAAAAACTTGTACCTTTCTTTCATAGTGTCTGTTTCTCTCTCTGTCCCCCTGTCAGGATGTCTTTATGTTCCACTCCCTGGGTATGGGAATACTTGCGGGTGAATGCAGACGCTCACAGGTGCTTGGGGCCCCACCCTACCATCCCCTGGCCCCGACACCCAGGCCCCCCCAGGGATAAAAGGGCAGCAGCATTTGCTGAAGGGGGTGAGTGGGGAGCCTCCCACCCCCGCCCCCACATGCTCCATTGTCCCATCAGATCTTACTTGCCAATGGCAGATTCAAAGATAAAAGTATTAAGAAGTTTAAGATGGGCCCCCTGAGCCCTGTGGGGCTGATTGCGTGGGTCGTGTGCCCCTGAAGCGGGTCTTGACAACAAGTCTTGGAGCTTGTGTACTTTCGGAGATGCAAACACATTGGCCTTTCTCCCTGGCCACTTGCTGGCAGTGGCATTTCTTGTGTGGGCAAGATTCCCTGGGTCACTACCACTGGCTCAGTGGCCAGGAGATTCAGTCTCCTGCTCTGTCGGACGTGCAGCTATCTCTAGGCACCCCAGCCCCCCACCCCATCTGCACCTCCACAGGTTGCAGGGGGTGCTTGGGAAGGCCCCTCCCCGGTTCTGCCCAGGCCTGAGGCTCCTCTGAGAGCAGGGGGCGGGGGGGGGGGGGCAGCAGCCAGGGCAGAGGTACCGCCTGATGCTACGTCACATTTGTGTTGTGTGAGGACAAGTAGACAAAGGTGCTAATCAGACAGAGTGCTAATTAATTGGGGCAAGCTCTGTTTTAATGCTGAAAGGAAGAAGCACTCCTGGTTTTCTCCTTCCACCAGCCCTCCTAGGCAATTACTTCATCTGCTGCAGAAAATGTGCAGTCACTAATAATTATTAAGTCTGGTCATCATTCGCCTCCAAGCTCTGAGCAGCATGCTCAGCACATCCCTGGCTCCTGGCCCCGCCATCGGGCGCGGGGAGCGGATGGCAGGCGAGGCAAAGGCGAGGAATTTGACCCCGCTTTCTCAGAGGATCAGAGAGCACAGGATCTGTACCCACAACACACCTCTTGCCCGTTGCTGGGAAGAGGCCTTTACTCCCACCTTCGCCGGGATGACTGTATAAAACTTCCAGTTTCTTTGTGTCGGGAGCAGGAATTGCCTATGAAAATGCCTGGAAGATACGCATGCACATCTAAAGGTGTCTTCTGAAGAGGCTCTGGTTCTGCTACAGGTTTATTTAATGACTGGAGAGCGCAGGGTCCAGGTGAAGGAAATCCAGGTGTTCTCAGGGTTTGGAGGAAACAGCCACAGAAGGTGAGGACAGGCTGTGTTTTGATTTAGTCAAGGCCCCGCCAGAAGTGGCTGGCACACCCAGAGGGCCATTTGAAGAGATTAGTGAAGGACTGTTTTGGAGGTAGAGGCAGGTATGTCAGCCGAGGATAAACACCCCTGCTGCTGTATTTTCCCATCTCCCCATCTCCAGCTGGGCCTCCCATCGGCCGGATCCACACAGACAAGTCACTGGAGGACAGCTCCTGGAGCCCCCGCAGCGCGGAGCTGGTGGAGAACCCATCTGGAGGGGAATGGAGCTGAGTCAGAGACTGTGGGACCATTGAGAGGGCCTTTCTCAGTGGGTGGCTGCCAGGGGCTTTGGACATGGTGAGTGACTCAGAGAAGAGTCCACACTCCAAGGAGCCTCTATCTGACGGCCTGTCAGGCGGATCCATGATGGGTGGACCTCAGGGTGCCTATCTAGACCAGGGCCTCTAAAATTGGGCAGTTCATACAAATCCCCCCGGGGGTGTTGTGCAAAGGCAGATTGGCTCAGCAGGTCTGAGGTGGGGCCCGAGCAGTTTGTCCACAGACCACACATTGAGTAGCCAGCCTCTGTCAGCCGAGGTCTTCCTTCCCCCATGGCCACATGCCCCTCGGGGGGCTGGGTGGTCAGACTGTCCTGGTCACCCATTTCCACCTGGCCTGTCCTCCCTGCCCTTGGCCCATCGGTTCAGCCCTTTGGGGCCTTTGAAATCCGTTCTCCCTCCACCTCACGTGAGGGTAGACAACGGCATTTCCTTCCATCTGGCCAGAAATCAACTTCCTGAAGAATGACTGACCCGGTAACATAAAAAACAAAAAGTTTAATTGGCTGCAATTAACACAAACAAATTGGTTTGACACCACTGCGCTGATCAGCGCTCCCTCTTCCCACTGAATACAGTTCATTTCTCAACTTGCCAGAGAAAGAGCCGGGAGGGGCTTTGGCGAGGTTGGCGCCTGCTCTCAGCGCCCGTGGGCTCTGTGGGCCCGTGGCCTTGAGCCCAGGCCTGGGCTGGGGACGAGGCGGTGTGGGGAAGGGAGCCGACACTTCCTGAACCTCTGCCGCGTGCGGGACCCGCGCCGGGGGAGCCGGTTACCTTGTCTCCCCACCCTTTCTGCAGAGGCCCCCGTAGCCTGCCTGTAGGAGGAGGGCACTGAGGCTGGCTGAGTGTGGTGGCAAAGCGGGCTTCAGTGCAGGACCAGGACTAGGGAGAAAGCAGGAGGCAGTCCCCTGGCACCTGATTTATGAAAGGGGGTTGAAAACTCAGGGCTCGAGAGAGATAATATTTTAATACACCATTTTAAAATATAAAAAATTAATCCAAAGTATCCATGATGAAAAAATTATCCAGATTTCAAACACAGGCAGGATTCGATAGGCCTGGGTTAGGGTGCGGAGGGCGAGGCCTAGCGTAGGGTGGGATTTCGTCTTTATTTAGCATTTGGATATTTTATTCACTGTGGGCTTTCAGCTGAGGCCACTGTCCACCTGAAGGGGGAGGTTAGGGCCGCTTGTAGACAACAGGCGGTGCTCACGTTGGGACAAGGTGATGCTGTGTCCATTTCAAATGGAGAAGCCGGGTTGCTCAGTGGTCTGCCTTCACATCTCTGAGGGATGTGGTTCCTTCTGGAAGCAGGGGTTGGGGTGAGGATCCAGAAGGGCCCTGCTTTCTGGTTTAGGTTCACTGTTCACTGATAGGTGGAGGCTGGGGCTCGATGTCTCCTATGCTCAGGGCACTGGGTGAGAGGAAAACCCCCAGGGTGGCGTGACCCCCTGGGCCCCTCTGCCCTCCTGGGTGGGGACCCACACGTTGTGGGAGGGTTGCCTGGCCTCGCTCCTCCCAGCCTGCTGATTGTTCCCTAGACTGAGGACTGCCTTTGGAGAGGGTCTCCCCCACTGTGGGGCAGCCACTGGGAGCTGTGGGACCTAGCTGTCCCCTCCTGGACGGCAGCTTGGCTCCTGCTGAGGGACAGGAAGGAGCGCTGGGCTCCCTCCCCAGGACGTGTTGGAGATTAATGAGGGGCGTCTGCAAAGGGTTTGGAAGTGAGAGGTGCAGCCCCTTCCCCTCCGGGTCCTTCCCCAGGGATGAGACATTTCAGTGGGGTGTAGAGACACGCTGGGTTCGGCCCTGGGAGGAGGCCGTCCCCACTTCTTGCCTCGCCCTCCTCTGTCCCCCAGACCCGGGGTGTCCCCTCCTGTCTGCCTCGGCCCCCAGCAAATCAATTTCAGCAGGGAAAGAAACAAGGCTATTACAGTTAACACCACTCCGCCCCGAGTCGCAGGGTCTTTGCTATTCATCATTCCTAATTAATTAAAAAGTAATTACTTATGGATCCGACTTTCATTATTTACACCCCCCAGGCTGTGAGGATATTACTTTCCATGTCCCTCTGGTACCCTAAACTGCTCTGGTGCCAGCGACGGTAGTGCCAAGCACGGCGAGGACTGATTGCAGGCGGCCATCCTAGCAGGGGGATCCGAGGCCCCATCTGAGGCATGCAGGCCGGGGGGTCCGTAGCCCCCGGCGAGCCCAGCACCCCTGGGGCCTTCTGGGGCCATGCTCAGGTATGAGAAGCGCTGCCCCGGTCGGCAGAGGGCAAAACTTGTCTGTGCCGACGCCCCCGGGGGCTGCCAGCACTGTGCAGGTTGTATATTATTCCACAGCCCTCGTGGGGCCTGCCCCCCACCGCCCAGCCCAGGGTCCTCAGTGTGCTAATTCCTGCCCTGTCCACCCATGAGTTGTTGTCAGGATTAATCAGGATGATGTATATGAAAGCGCTTTGGAAACTCTAAGTAGAATTTCAAATGGCATCCTAATAAATTCTCCCCCCGCCCGTCACCGGTCACCAGCTCCCCAGTCCTTGTCGATTGCTTTCTTGCCTTAAAATTTATTTGTCCAGAGTTCTATCTGCTCCCTCCGTCGGAGCAGGCAGGACCTGGCGGATGAGTCCAGGCTAATCACTCACGGGTGTGGGGTGAGGTTTCCTCCTGATCCCGTAAGGCAGCTGGAACATGAAGGGCTCTGGGCGAAGGAGGCTTCCTCTCCTCCACGGCTCAGCAAGTGTGCAAACTGGGACACGGCTTTCTCGGCGCGTCAGTTCCCTCGGCTGTCAGATGGCGATGCTCCATGTGTCAGCGCGCTCATCAGCACACGTCACTCAGTCCATTGCAGTTATTATCGTGGTCGTTGCCTCAGTCTGAGGCTCGGGCCCAGCATCTCCACGAGCCGAGCAGAGCACACCTGAGGCAGGGCAGGTGCCAGGGGAAGGCTGATTGTTTTCTACATTTGTGGCCAGGGCTGTCCGGGCAGAAATGAGGACCTTGGGGACCCAGCCATGGAGGCTAGGGGAAGTCCAGGGTGCCATGAACTTTCTCTAGCTGAGAAGCAGGACTGAGGAGTCCTGAGTAATGGGCGTGGGGTTCAAGGTGGTGGCCAGACATTCCATCCTGGTCCCTCGGTGACATCTGCCACTCTGGTGCTTGGGAGGATGGGGCTGAGCTTACAGCGGGTGGGACGTTCTGAGCATGGCAGCCACCTGCCTGAGCAGGGGCTCTGGACGCGCCCAGGAGGGCAGCCCTGCTGGCCTTGTGTGGTGGCGCTGGCCACATCTAGGGGGTGGCAGCCACAGCTACCCCATTCCTTTCTCCCATATCAGGAAAGGGAGTGGGGAGAGTCTTGGAAATGAGGCTGGCCAGGGGTGATGAGGGGGAGGGTATGAGACGGGAGGAAAGACAGTCATGCTACGGGAGGTCCTGGCAATTCAGGCTGCGCGCCCTTAGACGGGCTTCAGGGAGGAATCAGCCTCTGCCAAGCTGACCGTGCAAATCTTGGACAGGAAGGTCCGCAACAGCCTCCCCTGCAGGACCTCCGTCCTGTGTTCACTGCCTCTCCCCCGACTCCAGGGGACTTTCTCAGCCATCGCTGGCGTGGGCCATCTGCACCTGTGGTCACCACAGCCGCTCGCTCCCCAGCTCCGTACCTGGAGCCCCATCTCCCCTCCCCACACCTCCTAATGTCTTATTTCTTTTCCCAGCAACACACACAATATCAAATGGCAGTTGAGGAATTAGACTGCTTAATGGGATGGGGGTGCTTAGGGCTTGAGTAGGAAAGATGGAAGGTTCTGACAAGGCTTGCATTAGGGACTGAATGTTTGTGTCCATATTTATATATTGAAGCCTTAGCACTCAGTGTGCCAGTGTTTGGAGATGAGGTCTTAGGGAGGTCATCAGGGTTAGATGAGGTCATGAGAGTGGCCCTCATGGTGGAATTAGTGCCCTGGTAAGGAGCAACACCAAAGAGCTTGCTCTGTGGGCCTCGTGGAGACACACCGAGAAGGCAGCCATCTGCAAGCCAGGAGGAGAGCTCGCACCAGAACCCAACCAGACTGGCACCTTGACCTCAGACTTCCGGCCTCCAGAACCGCGAGGAAGTTAATTTCTGTTGTTTAAGCCCCAGTCGGTGGTATTTTGCTGATGCAGCCAGAGCCGACTGACAGCGAGTTTATACAAGTGCCTGGAACGCCACGAGGTTAAGGTCAGTGTGCAGCAGGGAGCTGGGCTTCACTCGAAGGGTACTCAGGAAAGGCTTCATGCTCATCTGCCGGGGCGCAGGCGTCTGGCTGAGAGCAAGCTCATTGCAATTCTAGCGGTTATGGTCCCTCTGGCTGCATATCACCTCCTGTCTCGTCTCAGCGAGGACACCAGGCCAGGAGTGGAGCTGGAAGAGGCGTGGGCTGGGGGTGTTTAGAGAAACAGGCAGGGTTGCGTGTCACTTGGGCTTGGCCCTTAAGAAGAGATGGGCCCCTCCCATGGGCAAGGCATCTCCTAAGAGCCTTTCACAGGCCTCCTCTCAGTTCTCAAGAGCACGCTCTGAACGTAGCTGGGGCAGAGGCTGCCGGGTAGCTGGTGAGGCCCCGAGGCTGCAGGACCAGCATGGGAGTCGGTGAGACCCCTCATCACCTCCCCTTCCGGGGCTCTCTCCTCCAGGATCCCAAAGGGCAGAGAGAAGGAGGGGCCTTCTAGGCTGGGGGGTGCAGAACAGAGGCACAGGGGTGACAGCGAGCATGCTGGGGAGGCAGCAGAGGGGGGGTGGGATTCCTATAGGCTTTAAATGTCAGGCAGAGGAATTTGGGGTTAGGGAGTTTGAAACCTTTCTTCTGTGGATTTATAAATTTCTGCAATGAGCAAGCATCCCATTTACAATCGTAAAAGGAATTTTTTTAAAACGGGGGGGGGGGGAGGGTGTAGCATAAACAAAGCACAGAAACAGACCTGCTGGGAGGGGTACAGAGGCTGGAAGCTTCAGTAGCGGGTGGGTTGGGTGGAATTGGACTGTGAGTGTCCGATCTTGTCTGCAAGGAGCCTTCATCTCTGCAGGAGTGAGGAGCCAGGCAGCCTGAGAGGAAGGCAAAGCCTCGGAGGGCACGGCGGGGGCGATGGAAGGAAATAGAAAGTTCTTTGGAGAAATAATTGAGATACTACTGTTTGCATATTGGTAGACTCCTGGCTGTTAAGAGCTTCACCTCTTAGCTTCTTACTACCTGGGGCGCCCTCACAGGCCTGTGATTTATAGCAGTTTGACTTTACTGAGGAGAGGAACTGAGGCTGGCGAGCTTGGAGCCCCTTGGCTGGGACGGGAGCTGCCTCCTACCCGGCGCTGATGCCTTGAGGCAGCTCTGCTCGGCCCCACGCCCCTTCTGTGGGGACTCCGAGGAAAAGTCTTTATTTCCTATGCAAAGTGGCCTCCAAGTGAGAGATCAAACTTTAGAGAGAGCTCAGAAAGCAATTAACTTCACTCAAAGTGAAGGATATTGTTTTGTGCCACAAGACGCTTTTTTCTTCCCCCAGAAAAATTACGCCCTCAAAATCAACATTTGATTTAGCCTTTGTTCGTTTTCAGAATGATGTGAGGATATGAACAGGCAGCATGGGACTTGATGAAAAAAATATGATGCAGCTGAAATCATTTTAAGGCTGGATCTAGCTTTGTATTTGCTTTCTGGAAAGCCCGTACCAATTTTCACCGCACCAGCTGCGTATGAGGAGGGCCTGGCTCTTCATAACCTCGGCAGCGCTGAGAATTATAATTGAAAAAACGTTCATTTGATGGTGAAATATTGCTCCGTTGTGTGTTTCTTTGTTTACACTGAAGCCGAATATTTTTTCTGCTTATATTCCTGTATTCTTTTTCATAATAGGTTTTTGTCTCTGTTCATTTTTTTCCTCATTGCTTTGTATAAGCTCTTTACATATTATAGCTCATATCCCTTGATCCTATACTGGGGTCCTTGGTTTCCACATTGTCATGACCTTAGTCCCTGGAGTTCTAAGGTTGCACAGGAAAACAAAATTTGCCATAACACAGAAATATCCGCTCAAGGGCTGCCCTCTTACGAACTCTGCCGGACTCACACATCCCCCGCACTTACCACTGGCGTATTTATCCACCCTTCCTCATCAGCTCTCTGGGTTGGTCTGTTCCTGCTGGCCACATGTTAGAAACTTCTTGGGTCTCATGCAAAACAATTTCAAATTTTGCCAAAGATGCAAAATTTCCTGAGGTTGATCAAAGTGATTATGGAGAATTATTTGATCACATGCAAGGCTCCTGGCATGTGAGAGTATAGCAGGGTCCAGGCAGCTAACAATTACAGAAGAGAAAATCCACGGGGCTGATGAGATGACAGGCACTTCAAAAGGGAAAGATTCGAATCTGAGAGGATTAAGACAGGCCATTGGGAAAATTGATGACGCCTTCAGATATATATATATATATTTTTTTTTTTTGCAAAAATGTCCTCTTTACGGCTGTGCTGTGAAAATCAAACGTGAAATCAAGGCTGTTGTATCGCTCCATCAGACAATCTTGTCAAAAAAATTATGCCCCCCCTCAATCAACATTTGATTTAGGCTTTGTTCATTAGAATTAAAAAAAGAGTTGCGTTCACAGCCTACTTTTGTTAAATGGAACCTAAAACAAACTGCTTCACAAATTTCTAGTTCCTTTTAAATATAAAGTCACAAACGTTTGTGTTTTTTTCTATGTTTTAAATGGGTTCACTTTGTGGCCTTTTCCCCCCCAATCTCTATTTTTTTGAATAATGAAGACCTTGGATATCCCAATATTTTTTCTTCTGTGACAAGGATGTTTGCTTCCCTCTGTCCACACTGTAGGGTGCCCTGGTCTTGTTCCAAAGTTTCAGGGCACAGGTCTTCCCTCAGTAGTCCCCCTGATGCCTGGTGGTCTCCTTGGGGCACATAGAGGACATGGGACGTGCAAGCACCTTTCCTGGCAGCTGTTTGACGTGTGCAGGCTCCCAGCTCTGGCGACGCAGGCTCCCATTCATAGCAGGCTGGGCAAGGCTCCGAGGCTGAAGAAATGGCTATTCCTGCTCCCATCAGGATAACGTCACCGGGCTTCTGGGGCCTGGCCCAAAGTGCTGGAAACGGTCTGCTGTGGGCTGGCTCAGCTGAGCCTGGCTCCGGGCTGGGGCTGGAGTCGGGTCTGCTCCATGTGTCTCTCATCTTCCCAGACGGGCGGGCTACCAGGGTATTTTGTTCCCTTGGGGGTGGCCCAGGCCTGTGAGGGCGGGCTGGTCGGGCAGGCTCGTTTCCGCCATTGCTTACTTTGCATGTGCTCATCCCCCACTGCCCAGAGCAGGTTTGATCGGCGAACCTGAAGTCAAGGGGTGGCGAAGGTCACTCCGCCCTCCTGGAGGCCAAGGCGAGGGTGTGGACATAATACTACCACGGGGAAGTGGGGCTGAGACAGAATTTCAATCCACTACATTAGCCAATTGAACAAGTCACCCGTTTTCTTTCAATTATGGGCCTAGGGGAGCAAGGGGGAGGAATACCTCTGGGATGCTCCTGCAGGACGGAGGGGCGGCTGACACCCAAGGTGACCCAGCTGCTGGAACCCTGGGCCATTCTCCATCCAAAGCAAAGACGGCAGATCTGGGGCATCGCTCTCCTGAGTCCTTTGGGCAGTGACAGGCCATCCCAGGTCCCAGGTGAGCTGGGTGTGAACGCATAGGATGCACGCACGCACTCCTGCTGATGCAGGTACGAGGCTGGGGTTACAGTGCTCTTCAGCGAAGGCGGTGATAAGAACAGTAGTGAAGGCAGCTGACCTTCGGTGCGCTCCCTAAATTCTAGGCCCTGTTTCAGCTTATACAGAGCGGGTGCGGGATGGGGCGGGGCTGGGGGGCTGAGCATGGATTACCTTCCACAAAGAGACCATTGTCCTAACCGCTTCCTTCCCTGTACCAGGATCAGCTGCCCCTCCCCTCCCCTCCCCTCCCCTCCCCTCCCCTCCCCTCCCCTCCCCTCCCCTCCCCTCCCCTCCCCTCCCCTCCTCTTTAATAGGGACAGGGCAGGCAGGAGAAGGTGCCGTGAAATCCAATTAACTCAGGCTTCGAAAGGCACGGTCTCCACGCGGGGCGGCTCCCACCAGCACAAACAACAGCCGGGCCGCTGCAGCTTCCCACGGACTTGCTCGGACAGGTGTGCTGGGGAGGAGGGCCGCCCTGGGCACCCAGGGTCCCAGGTGAGGTGGCTCCTCCCTCCTCCCCGTGGCAGCACTGGGGTGTGGAAAGGACCGGTGTGTGGTGCCCTGTGTGGGGCCTCAGGCCGCCCAGCTCCCCGGCGCCCCCCCGCCCCCGTCTGACCAAGCTCCCTGCTCTCTGTAAGTCATCACACCTGTCTCCCAGCCTCGAAGGGAGGTGGTTCGGAGGTTTGCAGAATTGGTCCCGGGCCCTGTGCTGGCAGCCGAAGCCTGTCTTGGGCAGAGGTGGGAGGAGGTGCTTGGCTGCGGGCAGATGTTTCTGTTCTCCAAGGGAGACGAGGGATGGCGAGCCTCAGAGTGTGCAGATGGGTGGGAGTGGAGAGGGAGCCTGGGGGCTGTGAGCGGGATCAATGCAGATGGTGTCAGTCGAATGCGATTTTGGTGGCAGACGATTTTGATGAAGTGCCGTGGAAACCCTCCGCGCACACTAAGGTTTCTGGTGCGTTCTGCTACCTCCCACCCCTCGAGGCTGTCTCTCCACCCGTTCAGCGATGGCTTCCTCTGGAGCCCAATCCCTGCTCCCCCCTGTGACTTCAGCCCAGCCCGTGTGGCCCTCCTCACACTCAGAGGGGGGCGGCGGGGGCTCCCGTCTGTGCCTGTGCCCAGGGACTCCATGCTCACAGGCCAGGCGATGGGGTCTGAGGTCATCAAGGAGTCCCGAGGTTTCAGGAAGTTGTCCCCAGGGGCCCAGATGATGGCTGCGGCCCGAGGAGGAAGCCGGCTCTGCCCAGAGGCCGACTCCCCCGTTCCCGAGACGAAGATGCATTCATTCTCTCTGGGACAAAGCAGGGAGATTCCCGGGGGTGCCTCCCCCCATCCCGGCCGGGCGCCCCTCTCTCCGGGTACCTCCCTGCTCCTGCCTGACAAAGGAGAGAGGGGAGGGTTCTCTGCCTCTTTCCGCAGCCAGCCAGCCCCTTTTTCTATCATTTGGGTTCATTATCCAGTAATGAAAAGCAGCTCATTCTCGATCTGCCACTGTGTCTTCTAAATAAGAGGCTACAATAGTCTCCGTCTCACTCTCCATCCCAAACTTCTCTCCTTTTACTTCTCCGTCGCAGCTCATTAGCTCCAAGGGTATTAATGAGTCATCTCGTGGTTCCTTCTCCCTCCCACGCTGCCCAGGCCTGATCCCAGGGGAGAGGGAGAGTCGGGAGGGCTGGGCCATGCATCCGAGTCAGCCCTGTTCTATGTGACATAAGTAGGTGCCTAGCCATTCATTCATTCATTCATTCATTCATTCAGCAAATATTAAGTGCCTAGTATAGTATAGACCAGGAGCAATTCTAGTAGCCAGGGCCAAGCAGTAGCTTGGAAAGTCAAATGACAAAATCAGACCAAAAAAAAAAAAGTCATAAAAGAAACAGTCACTTCTCCTGATACAAAGGGGAAATATCTGAGGAGAGCTGGGATGGGTACAAAGAACAACCACTAAGTCCCTAAAATGTGTAACCTGTAATCCCCTATTATGAGATAGGTATTACTGGTCCCACATGGTTGTTGGATGGAGGCTTCAGTTTCTTACACCTGGGCCTCTCCAGGGGGCTGCTCATGACATGGCAGCTGGCTTCCCCCAATCCTCTGATTTCATGACCTAACCTCAGAGTGACACACTATCACTTCTGCCATGTTCTCTTGGTCACAGTGCCCCCCCCCCCCCCCGGGACAGTGTGGGAGGGAACCACACAGGCATGTGAATACCAGGAGGAGAGGTCGTGGGGTCATCCTACAGTCAGGCTGCCACACTCGTCTTCTGCTTCAAGCCTCATCTAATATTGTGTCCTTGGTCTACATTTGATAAATATTTATTGAGCATCTGCTATGTGCTGGCGCTGTTGCAGCCTCTGGGGATTCATCAGTGATCAAAACAGACCCGAACACCTGACTGGGCTTGTGATTATCTGTAAGGCTCTGAGTGCGTGCCCTGACTGTGTGTGTGTGTGGGGGGGCTCTTTCCAGAGAACCTCGTCTTTCTTCTCTGTCCTCTTTGCTAGTTACCCATCTCTCTGCAAGGCTCAGAGGCGCTGTTGCCGCTGAAAGCCTTCTGGAGCTCCTTTTTGGAATTGCCTTGAACAGGAAGCCCAGGCAGACGCTTTCACACATCCTCAAAGGTACCAGAGCTAGTTCCATGGCGCCAGATTTTTTTCGCCGGAGACAGAGAGGGGTTGGTCAGTGAATCATCATTTGGAACCTGCTCTGGTGCAAACTAATTTAGAGTTGTACCACCAGCAACCACCGCCACCTCCACCCCCCCACCCCCCCACATACATACATATACACAGACACACACATACACACAAAAACATAAACATATAAACACACACATATACAGATACACAAACACACAGACAGACACACACATAGACCCACACATAGACCCACAGACATACACACAGCTGAACTTATGGCTATTAGACTATGAAGCATTTCTCGTGAACGGACTGGAAAGTCAGTTTCCAAAGGTGAATTTCAAAACGAGATGTTTCGAGTAACAGCCTGGGCCCTGGAATAGATGCGCACAGCCTCCCAGAGGGACAGTTTCAATGCGATGCCCTCATCCTGATGCGGGAGCCGGGAGTGTTCCTTCCAGACAGCTTTCTACTCAGACCTTATGCTTCTCACTGTTGGAGATGACAAAAGTCTTGGTTTTTTCTTTCTTTTCCCGTTTTTGGGGGTGTCTCGGCCCTGCTTCCGTGGGTTTCGCTGGGGGGCCTATTCTCACCGTAAGCGCAGCGGGGCTGGGGCCGGGTTACCGCCGCCTCTCCGGCCAGGTGGCCCCCTGGCTCAGGCCTCCGCCGGGGCCGGCAGCGGGCTTACCTTCTGCCCCAGAGGGCAGCTGTCCTCGATGGCCCTTTGCCACCATCTTTTTGGGGGGAAGCGAGTGGGAACATGCAGATGCGTGTGAGTCCCTCTGGCACGCTGCCAACCCCCCCCTTCTCCCGTCCTGTCTGCTGAGGCGTCTTCATCGCTTGGTAAACAGCCGCCCGTCTGATCCGCCTTCCGCCCGCCCGCTCTTCCTGCCAGGACAAGTGACTCGGCAGCATCCACACTGTCATCGGTGATGGTTTACAAGCTCCTTTCCGTGCTTTAGTTATTTATTTTTGCAAAAAGAAGAAAGAAAGAAAAGAAGAGAGAGGGAAGAGGCCCGGAGGGTCTCCAGCGGGTCACGTTCCCGTCTTGTCTGCAGGACTCCGGGGGATTTGACGAAAGTTTGCCAGCTGGGAGCTGAGGCTGCTCTGAGGAGAGGGCCGATAAACAGCCCTCAGATCAGGAGCGGGTTCCGGCTGGCGACCGGGGGAGGGGTCGCTGTCGCGGTGCCGCGTGCAAAGCCTGGCCCCCTCGCTCGCGCACTGGAGTGGCGTTGAACCGGATCCAACGCTGCGCCATCTGGCCCTGATTGTAAACATGTGTATACAAAGTGAGTGTCACTTCAGCTAATTCACCAGGGCCCAGCTGCTTGGGTGGCTGCCGCAGCTCTCCCCAGGGTAGGGGCAGAGCGGTGGCCCCGGAGGACAGCAGGGGACACAGGTGGGCAGCCTTTCTTCCAGCAGGGTTCTGAGAGCCGCGGGCCAGAGGGAGGCTGGCGGCAAGCCTGCAGACACCCAGCCTGGGCATCGCGTGTCCACATGTCCCTAGAGCTGACGGTGGCTTTACATCGAGTTCTCCGACCATCATTGCCGGCCACTTAATCACTATCCTTTCGGGATAAATATCCTAGTGAAAGGCCATGCTACTCACCTGTTTCTCCATTTCAAGAGACTTGCTCTTGGGGAGCTATCATTGGATGAGAGCAGACCCCTACCAGCGACGTCATCCTCACGTGCATTCAGGCTTTCTGCTCTTCCTGGCACAGGTTCCCACTACTCTGCCTTTGCTGGTCAGGGAGAGAGCTGGATCTCCATCCCCCTGTCCTGGAGGAAGCTATGAATGAGTTCCCTCTCAGTCTCTCCAGCAAGGAGCAGCGAGATCTCAGAGGAGCCCTCCTATTCTCTCCAGACTCACTCTTACAATCTTTCAAATGGGGTCGTTGTCTCCACACCTTTACCTTTACACACACCTGGTGGGCCTCTGATCCCCGGGCCCCGAGAAGATCAGAGGGAGGGGACAGCAGAGCAGTGGAGCAGGTGCTGTATCCAGTTACGAGCGACAGCTACCATGGTGAACACACGCAGGTCACTTCATTCCAGTCTCCTGCACAGCTCAGGCTCGGCCCCCTGCACCCCTTGCAGCTCCCCCGTGAGGTGTCACCTGGTAGGTGTGGCTGTTGCTTTGTTCCAGGAAACAGAGTTGCTCCAGGGAGGGTGTTGCCAAAGAGGCCAGGTGGCAGTCTGGGTGGGCTGGCACCTCCCTGCCCCTCCAGATCCTCACAGTGTCCCCTGCCCTGCTCCCCACCCCCCAACTCTGCCCGAATGAGTGAGTGGCACCTCTCCTCAACTCCTCCCTCCCATGCTCCTCAAAACCACAATAGACTTAATTTTCTACATAGGAAAAAAGATAAAGGACTTTCCCAGACAGCCCCAGGGACATGAAAAGCAGAAGCTAATTATTTCCTGTGTTTTCTTCCATGGGGAGATCTCGGCAGTAGGGATAGGAGACTGGAAATGGGCAGGACCAAGAGCAGCCCCAAGACTGCACCCTGGGGTGCGGGGAGGCTGCCCTGCTGGCACTTTAGGAAATGAAGGGGGTGGCACAGGGAGCCTTCGCTTCCTGTCCCTAGAGCTGGCATCTGGAGTGTGTCGGCAGGGCCCTGAGGCCACCAGGCAATCCCACAGGCATGGCTCTGCCCAGGTTAAGGCTACATCAGCACTGCCCCGGGGAGCTTGTCACACAGGGAGGCCACTGAAATCTGGCCACTTGGGAGACAAGGCCCCCCTCTTTCCTCCCAGAGTCCACGAGGCGGGCAGGAGGGGGGACGGTGAGGGGAGAGCTGGGATTCCTAAAAAAAGGAGGAACGTGGGGACCTAGCAGCCCCATGACCCGAACGCAAGCCTGAAGCATCAAAATGAGACAATTCCACTGTGTGACACTCTCCCCGTGACAGACACCTAATTAAAGCTGGACGGGAACAGGCAAGAAAACCACTTAATCTAGACGATATTTGCCTTGCTAATTCAGCTGTGCGTGTGCGAATGTGTGTGTGTGTGTTTTCCTGTTGGGCGAGTGTTTATAAAATCTTAATTAGGTTGTGCGTATTGGAACAGAGATGGAAATACGTCTTTTTTTCCGCCCCGTAATAGTCTCACTTCCCCGGGGGACAGGAAAGCTCCATGCACGATATTCTCTGAGCGGGGAAGGTAGCGGTGGCCTCTGACGGCGGCTCTGGGAGAGGAGGGAGGAGACAGTCTCCGGTTCAATCACAGACAGATGCCTGATAGCTTACATTAAAAAAAAAAAATCAAAACCTCAAATTGGACTCAAAGCAGCTATTTATAACCTGTCTCGAGAAGCTGGCATTTCACTCATATTGAATAAATTTTTAACGACCTTTAATGTGACAGCCGAGCGGGGTCAGAAGGAACACACCGTGCCACGCGCGCGATGGGCACTCGAGGCGGCTAGGACATGGATGGAAATGGATCCAAGGGACGGCGGGCAGCGAGTCAGGGGACCCCGCAACACCGCTGCGCCCCTCCTCCCGTCTGCGCAGCCGGCTGCGTCCCGCTCCTGGAGCTAGTCTGGTGCCGTTTCTCAGTGCGTTTAGGGGGAGCGTGCCTGGGGCCATTGAAAGGGACAAGATTGCGGGCACAGGACGAGCCAGCAGGAGGCGTGGCTTAGGTGACCGGGGGCAATCAGAGTCCTTCCTTGAACACACCTGGTGGGTGCCGAGAGGCCCCCTCAGGGAACAGTGTCGGGAGCGCGGCGGCCGGATGCAATGGCCACACGCGCCGTGGCGGAGCCCCTTCTGCGCTCAGCCTGCCAGGGAAAGGGGCTCCGCCACTGGGTTTCAGAGAACCTGCCTCGAGCCTCCCCGGGGCCCCAGCACCTGCAGCTTGTGACAAATGGTGAGACCTCCTGAAGCAGGCGGACAGACAAGGTCCTCGTGACAAGGCAAGGGGGCTGCTCCCCGGCCCTCACCTATTGGGTGAGCCAGCCCGGGTATTCCCAGCCCCTGCCCGCGCCTCTCACGCCTCACTGCACACGCATCCCCGGCGCATCCCGTTAAACGCAGATTCTGAAGCAGCGGGTCTGGGATGGGGCCTGAGATCCTGCCTTTCTAACCAGCTCCCGGTAGAAAAGTGCAAGAATGTTCCCTATAGAGCCATCCCCTCCCTCCCAGCCCCTTGTCCCCACCAAGAGAAGGGTGCCCACCCTCTGCCCCAGACCAGGAGCTGCTCACCTGTGACTGCACATTCTTAGGACACCTGTGGAGCTTTTAAATCTCATTGATGCCTCAGCCTCCCCCCCAGAGCTTCTGAATTAATTGGTTTTGGGTAGGGCCCAGACACTAGTATTTTTTTAAAAAAAATAAAGCTCCTTCAGAGATTTTCCTATGCAGACAGAGTCGAGAACCCCTGGCTTAGACCCAAGTATATTCCCGCTGCCCAGCTGCGATTTGTTGGGAGTTAGGCACAGGATTGCCCCTCCCTTCTTCACGCCCCCACTGCCTTCTCCCCAAAAAGCAGACAGCCAAGCATCTGGTAAACATCTGTTCCGTTCCACTCGGAGCCGGATGACCTACTTTTTTGCCTGTGGCGTCTCTTGCACAGAGGGGCCCTCGGGATGGAGGGGCAGATGGAAATGTCAGCGTGTCTGTGTTGATGCTGCATCTGGGTGTCACCCAAGTGCTTGTTTCCCTGTCAGATTCCGGACGTGGTATTTAAAGAGTGAACCACTGCCGCCAGGCACTTGCTGGGGAGATCAAAGCATCCGCAGCATCCAGAGACATCCCGGGGTTCTGGCTGCCAAGCGCTGGCAGCTCTGGGCTTGGGGCAGACTGAGGCCAGTGCCCGGGCTGTGTCAGCTTGAATGCACAGCCTGCGTGGAAAACGGCGCACAGGGCAAAATCTTTGCTCATCACAGGGCTGCCTCACCTCCAACGCTGGCTCTCCCAGCTGCCAGAGAGGGGACAGGGACCTCTGTGCCATTCACTCTGGTGGCTGTCCATACGTTTTTCATTGTGAGGGGAGACAGGGCCACGTAGGCAGGGGATGACTCCACGAGGCAGTCATCTCTAGGAGGTTCCATCTCCATGGTTCCATCTTGGGGATCAGCTACCTGGAAAGAGGCCCAGGGGCTCAGGACACTACCCCCCTTCTCCCACTTCTTCCCTTTAAGGAAAGAAAAGCAAACAGGCTGGATTCCATCCCTTCAGAGGGATATTACTCAGCCTTCTGGTTTAGAGGGTCTTGGCTGTCCCTCTGTGTCCTTGGGCACCTCGCACGTGTCTTCTGGGGCTAGCAGACCGAGGCTGGGAGGCAGGAGGTTCTAAGCCTGCAAGACGCTTCTGGCCGTGGGTGCAAACTGGAGCACATGTGTCCTTCTACAAGGTGGCCTGTGTGCACCACGAGTCAGCTGCAGGCCAGCGTCACGGGTGTTTATTAACCTTTCCCACGCGCGTGTCTCCGCACGAGCTCGCAAAGAGCTTCAATTACTTAGTGCGGGCGGCCCTCCCACTTTCAGTAGGCGCCCGTGTTAACATCTCCCCGGTTAGGTTCTGAAGGAAGAGTTTGTCTCATCCTGACAGGAGCGTTTGAGAAAAGCTCAGAAATAGGTCCCTCGGGCTCAGACTGGGCTCCAGCTCCTCCCCTGGCCTTGGATTCTTCCTTGACCAGGAGATGTGAGGCCCCCCTCCCCCCTCCCAAACTTTGAGGAGCTCTGGCCCTCCCGTTGGTACCAAGCCCCCCCCCCAGTCTAGCCTTCCAGCCAGCTCTCTGCCCGCTCAGGGGGGCATGGAGAAGAGGGAAGCAACAGGGAGGGGCTGTTCTGGGCTCACTCGAGGAGGCGCTGGCAGCGGCCAGGAGAGACCCCTCCCCAGCAGGTGGGAAGATGTGGCTTCCCCATCGCTTCTCTCCCTCCCTCCACTTTGCCCCCAGAGGTTGTGTGGGTGCTGAGTGTGTGACCCTGGCCACCACAGGAAGTCACTGGGCTGGGCTAGGGGGCTGGATTTGTGGTTATGGCGGAGATGCTCCACCTCCATCCCACAGACCCTGGTGCCGGGAGTGACCCTGCTCAGGACAGTGGCAGGTGCTGAGCTGGGCATGGGTGGGCCCCAGCTTGCTCACAGGGGCACTCCATCAGGGCGACGCTCCTTTGAGCTCTTTCAAGGTTCAGCTCCAAGGCCACGCCCTGCACGTTGCCTCGGTCTCCCCTCCGGCCTCCCCTCCACCGCCTCCCCCCCCGCCCAGGCAGGAATCCTCCTCGGGATTCTCGGCTCTCTTTCTCTCTGCTCACCTTATATCACGTCTGAGGTGGAAAGCTTCCTAGTGACAGGAGTCATACCTCATCCCCCTTTACGGCTGCTCTGCGCCCGGCCCTGCAGATATTGACAGACTGAATAGAAACCCAACCTAGTGACATCCTGGGGATGCGTGTCATCATGAGAAGGTCGCTCATCTCTGCTTTGCTGTTGAAGTTGGGGGCCTCTCCTGGTCTAGGGAAGGTGGTGGGTGAGACTCATTCCTCTGGGTTGTGAATCAATGATCCGGCATTGACGGACTGGGATGGTTTAGGTGCCGGGGACTCCACAGGTGGACCAGACTCAGGTGGATGGCACCCTCCACCTCTTAGCCCTCAGAACCAACAACTCCGTGATCCCCCATCAGTCCCGCCATAGATGGCGAAGACTCCACTGTGGAGCCTTCGTGGTTCTCACGGTACCTCCCATCGGACTCTTCTAGATCTGCCCCCTTTATTTACTTTGCATCTCTTTAATAGGACTTGTTTCCTTCCTCTCTTGGTCACTCGGCGTTTACTCTGTTCATCCTCTGAGTATAGCTTCACATCCTAGTGTCTGTCGTACTGTGAACTTCAGTGGCCAAGGCCATATGCCTCTTCTAAGCAACCGGTTGTGATTGACTTGGTAAAGCTCAGTACTTCTTCCTGGGAGGTGTCCCACATCCATTGGTCCATATGCCTTGTAGTATAGTTTTTGTGCTATTTGTAGGATAAAAGCTAAGCTGCTATAACGGGGGATCCAGCAATGTAGTGGCTTGAAGAATAAAGTGTATTTCTCTCTCACCCAGTGCTGGGGGGCCTCTCTGTCGCTTGTGGTCATTCAGAGACTGGGTTCCTCCCCAAGATAGTGCTGTCATAGACATGACGAAGGCTGGGCTGAAGAAGGTTCAGCTATAGGAAGAGAAAACACGGCTTGACCAAGCCCAGATTCAGTGGGGTGGAAAGATGTACTCCGCCTACCGGGGGTGGGCAGGCACTGAGAAGTCGCTTGCACAGAGCCGAGACATAGGCTTCTGCAAGACAGAGGGAGTGGAAAACTGGGGACGACAATCCATTCCCTAAACACTCCCTATTAAGAATTCACCCCACCCCCCTAGAGCACATATAACCTTCTAACATATAATTCAATTCACTTTCTTCCTGTGTTTATTGTGTACATATGTGTTTCCCAACTAGAGCATCAGCTCCGTGAATGTGGGAAATGTTGTCTGTTTTGTTCCCTAATGTATCTTAAACACTTAGATCAGACCTGGAACATAGTAGGTTAATACAAATGTGTGGAATGAATGAATGAGTGTATGAATGAATGAATGGTCTTAGCTGTGATACCACCACCAAAGTCCTTACCATGGTCTCTGATTTATTTTGTGCAGGAAAATCAGCCCCTCCTGTGCCCCCATGAGGTGGAAAAAAACCTCATCACAATGCAACATAAACTCAATCCTAGCTCTGGTTTGGAACTCCCAATGGTCTCAAGGGATCCTAAGAAATTCTAAAAATATCCCTCAAAAAAATCCCCTGTGATAACCACACTTTTTCCCCTCCTTCTGGCTGCTGGAGGGGCCCATGTCTATAAATTCAAACCATAGGACACACCGAGTCCCCAGAGACCTCAATCCTGGAGCTAAAATAATAAGTCCCGGTTTTGGCAGGATTTTCTGGATGCACTTGGCTTCTCCTATGTGTGACAGGACGGGACATCCCTGTAAAACGTAGCCACCAGGCCAGAAAGGTGGCCAAGGGTGTTAGCGCCTCTTGGAGCCAACTAACTGGTGGACTCAGCTGGTGTTTGTTGGGTGTCGGCCACGGGCATCTGTTAACCCTTTCAGTCCTCACAGTGGTGGGTGTCGTTGTCCCCACTCTACAGACAGGGAAGGGGACCCACTTTTCCAAAGTTACCCGGCTGGAGGCGGAGGGAGCAGAGCTTCAAGGCCAAGCCTGTGACTCAGAGGCCAGGGCTCGCTCAACACTCCACACAGGTGGATGGTTCCAGAATTCCTGAAACTGGGCGTATCCAGGGTGTGGCATGTATGGTGTGGCTAAGGCCTCTGTGTGGGTGGTGTCCTATGACCTGGTTTCCCGGTGCCCTCACTGCAGACCCTTCAAGGGCTCCTGGACGTGGCTATGAAGGCAGAGCGGTGGCCCGAGGAGCTGGTATGGAAGGTGGTGTGGACAAGCTCAGGTGAGGGGCAAGGGGAGCAGAGCCTGATTGGACAACTACACTCTCAACTAGGAAATTGGTGTCCTAAGAACCCAGGGGGCTTCCTAGAGCCCTTCATAAGCACCACCATGATATCATCAGTGACATTGTTGAGCATTTAAAAAGCACACCCTTTAGTATAGGTATAATCATCTCTATTTTACAGAACAGGAAACTGAGGCACACTGCAGGATCGTGCTCAAGGATACCTGCTCGGTAAGTGGTGGAGCTGGGGTCAGGCCCGGCCGCTTGACTCCAGGGCCCTGGGTCTTCCTCTATATGCTACGTAATATCTGGAAAAAGCAGAATTCTGCTTATTGATCGTTTCAGACGCACCCACTCAGGAGTAAGAGAGGGAAGCCAGGAGGGCAGGGCGCCGGGGACCCAGGATCAGAGAGGCTCTGACCTCCGGGCCGTGGGGGAGGGGAAGGATACAGGCAGTTGTATTAAAATGCAAATTTCTGCCTTGCTTGCTGCTTTATCATCTGACTCGTTACACAATTTGCCAGTTATAGAAGAAAAATTACCATAATGGGGCCCCGGGGAATGGTTGTAAAAAGGAGACCAAACGCTACTTATCTGCGCTCCACTACAATTATCTACTGCGTTTGTTCTTTTGCTCCCCAGAAAAATGAAACCTTCAATGCCCACGACAGGGTGCTGACCGGGCGGGAGGGAGCAGAGGGCGGCTCCTTTCATCTCCTTCCTCCAGCAGCTCCCTGAGCAGAGCTGGGCAGGGGAGGTTTGTAAGCCGGAGAGAGGCAGAGGTTTGGCAGATGGAGCTGTCTTCTGGGTCTCGTGGCTCAGGACGTCCCATCTCCTGGGGACATGCTTGACGTGGAGGTGGGACAACTCCGCAGGACCCACTGAGCACTGTTCCTCTGTTTCACAGGGCCAGGCACTGGGGACTCAGGAAGGCTGCAGGGAGCTGGGCTCCCACAAGGGGGCAGTTATTGTGGGGCTGCACCCCGGGAGTGGCCCTGATGCCCTGACAGCTCTTCCTGCTCCTAAGATGCCTCTCCACCCTGTACCTGCCCCCCTACCTCTGATCCGGGCTCTCTGAGGGCAGACCCTGGGTCTTATGCAACTGAACTCTCCAGGTACTAGCTTGGCGCTTGGGATGTAATAGAGCTCAATATTTAATGAATGAATGAAAGCGTCTGTCTGAGAGCACCTGTCTGTGTGTTTTCAGGTTATCCTAAAGTTGTCTTCCCCATGGTCTGGCTTCTTTCAGGTTCAGCCAAATCTTCCGCAGCCCTGAGGCCCCGGATGGTTCTCGGGCTTCTCTAACCAGCATATAAAACAGCCGCGGGAGCCGATCACAGCGTTCTCCAGGCTGCCCACGTACACTGTGCCAATAGTTTTACTTTTCCCGAGCTGTGGGCGTCCCTGTCATGCTTTTTCACTGCACCGTGGACTCAGGCTTCTTTGCCTTAGTTCCTGGAGTACCTGCTCATTTATTTCTGCCACAATGTGAAGGAAAAAACCTCAGTGCTCCCCGAGTTCAGTTGAAAATGGACAAGTTCAAAGCGATGCTCCAAGAGCTCTGAAGCTGTGTCCAGCAGGCAGCCCTCCCGCCAGGTCTCCTGGGCTCTGCGAGGAGATGGTCACGGTGTGACCGTGGCCATTCACGCGATTTCTTACAAGTTATACTCAAGCTGGAAGAGCCGTAGGCCGGTGCCCGGGGTCAGGGGCTAGGTGAACAGGACACACATTTCCAGTTTGATCTCTGGCCGTTGACCCCTTCTAGCGGCAACACAAGGCAGCCTTCCCATTCCCGCGTGGGGAGCTGATCCGCAGCTTCGCGGAGGAGGCAGCGCCCTGCATGTGCCTCTGAGCCTCGGAGGGGACAGGCCTCTCCCGGTGGCCCGAAGGCTCTTTTCCGATGAGGAAGATGAGGGTGCGGAGTGAGATGGTGCAACACCCTCCACTGGTCATCCAGGGCTCAGCAAACCACGGCCCTCGGGCCAGACCATACTCCAGTGACCACAGTAAAGCTTCACTGGAAGCACAGCCACACTCACTCATGTCTGCATGGCGCGAGGCTGCCGTCCCACTGCAGGGCTCGGGAAGGCGCGGGGAGGAGCGTGGGTTATCCGCAGGCTAACGACTAGGGCGGGCAGAGAGTAAAGGGATTATTTGCGGAGGGGCTAGCAGGCCGAGCTGGGGGCCACGACGGGCGAGATCTTAGGATGTCATAGTCCCGAGCGCTGCTGGGATTACCCAGTAGGACACAGGAGGTGACCTCGATTGTTAAACACTTAAAGCTTTAAGTAGAAGCCCTTGCCTTATCTCCTTCAACCTCCTAACTAACTGGCGATTTGATTAACTGTGAATCTCTTTGCCTGTTAAATGTTTAACTTTATGAGCTGTTGACTTGGTTAACGCCTTCCCTCCCGGGCAGCCCATTCTCTCCTGGCCAGATGGGCAACCAGACCTTGGCCCCAGTGAAGGACCAAACACAGGGAGAAAGGACACGGCAGACAGCTGTGATGGAGAAACCCAGCCACTCAGAACAGCCTCACACCCACTACAGACAAACCACGTGCAAGATCAAGGGAGAGTAATGGCCCCATTTCTACCTTGAGAGTGTAGCCCTTGATGGCTGACCTGTTAAAGACTCTGGGATCGATTTGCAAGTCAGATTTTTTAGGGCACTTCTGAGTCCTTAGGCTTCTAAAGTGAATCCCCACTGCCTGCCAGAGTGATGGAAAAAGGTCATTGCCAGGTGGTCTGGGAGGGGAAAGTAGAGAGAGAAAGGGAGAGAACTCGAGGGAGACTGGGGGATTGGGCGCGTTCCCACCCAGTTGCTTTGTGGTCAGCATGGGACCCACCTCCTGGAGGAATAAGGCTAGAACATGGATTTTCCAAAGGTAAAATGTATTATGGTGGCTGACCATTGCCCAAAGCCCCTTGTGAAAGGTGCTGGGCCAGAGGCTTGCAGCTCACTGGCCCCGGGCTGGCCTGCACCTTGGCAACTAAATCTGAATGTCAGTGGACTGCAGATCCATCCCCACCTGCAGTGAAGACCTTCAGAGTCTCTACACCTGACTTTGAACCCTGATTCTACTGCTCACCAGCTGTTTGACCTTGAGCAAGTGATTTGCCCTTTCCTAGCCTCCCTGATATCTCACGTTGAGTCTTTACTAAGTTCCAGGCACTGTGCTTAGTGCTTCTCACATATAGCTATTGTAATTTTCACTTTGCAGGTGAGGAAACTGAGGCAGAAAGAGGGAGAGAGGGGTTAAGCAAGGTGTCCAGGGTGGCGCAGGTGGTAAGGAGAGGTGCCGGGTGCTCTTCATCTCATGGGGTGGCTGGAAGGGGTACGGGAGTTAAAGGGGAAAGCTCCCAGCCCCTGGCACATTATAAGTGCTTGATAAATGGCTGTTATCACTGTTATTATATTGCTTCTCCGCTCCCTGCCCACCCTGCTCCCTGCCAGGCAGAGACCCCCCCCAGCAGAGCCTCCGTGGTGGGTGGGAGCTCGGAGCCCCTCGTCCGTCCCGGGAGGCGGCCCAGGTAAGGCTCGAGCCCAGAGGACCAGGTTGGTATGGAGGGGAGCGCCTCCTCCCAGCAGAGCCTTGATTGGATCCCATTTACATGTTAAAACTCGACTCAGAAAACCGCAATCCATCAGCCAGTGATGGTGTAAATTGCTTTGCTAAATATATTTCTGGGTACATGGTAAGTAAAAATATCATGAATTTAATAAGCCTTGGAATTCACATTTTTCCAATCCTAATTAAGTTTCTGCTTGGCTTTGGACGTGCTCTGGTCTTCGGCAAGGCTGGGAGGGAAGGCGCCGATGTTCACGGCTCCGGGCCGGGCCCGCTAGACGCTCTACATCATTAGTGCGTTTCATCTCCCGCAGCTCGCGCAGCTGAGTTTATTATTCCCGCTTCGCTGAGGTTCAGGGAGTCTCCCTGCTGCATCTAGGGTCAGGGGCGAGGCCAGGAGTAAAAATGTGTGTCCTTGTTCTGGCTGCCCCCTGCTACTGCTCCCCAACCCCCCTCCCCCCGCACATGCTGGGTCCTCATTTGTCAACCAAGTGGTCCCTGTGGTCCAAGGGCCTGGGCACAGCTTGTCTTACCACCTCGGGGGGATCCTGTGTCTTTATAGCTGTGTTCATGCCCTTGTTTTCGCTCGTGAACCCCCCACATTCCCATGGACACCCCTTGCCTATACCAGCCACGGGTGCCACACCCCATGACAAAGATCCCTGGATGCTGACTGCAAGGGGCAGCACCTCTGCCCAGAACCGCTGCCACAGTGGATGTTCACCACTGTGCGGCTGATTTTATGTGTTGACTTGGCTGGACCACAGTGCCCAGATATGTGGTCAAACATTATTCGGGATGTACCTGCGAGCGTGCTTTGGGATGAGATTAATGTTTAACTCAGTGGAAGTGGAGTAAAGCAGATTGTCCTCGGTGCTGTGGTGGGCCTTGTTCAATCAGTTGAAAGTCTGAAAGCACAAACACTGACTTCCCCCAGGAAGAGGGAATTCTGCCAGCAGACAGCCTTTGGTCTCAAACAGCAGCTCTTGCCTGAGTCTCCAGTCCACCAGCCTTACCTCATCAGATTTTGGACTCGCCCAGCCTCCAAGGAATCACGGGAGCCAATTCCTTAAAATAAATCTTTTCCTCTCTCTCTCTCTCTATATATGTACACACACCCTGTTGGTTCTGTTTCTTGGGAGAGCCCCAAACTAATGCAGCCACATTCAAGCACTGCTCCAGGGCCCCTGTCAGCATGGCAGCCCCTCCCAGCTCTGGGAAGTGGGAACGGTTGTTAGTCTTTTTAGAGAGCCCAAGGGACTGGCCGTCTGTCCAGGGCAGTCGGGAGCAGTTTGAATCCCAGCTCAGATGTGTGAGCACCAGTGGGGGCCTCTGTTCCCTCATCCTCTCGTGGGAAACACCTTCCCCGTGGGGTTGTTCTGTCTGCAAAGCAGCTGGTAAATGGAGCTCCTAGGAGGGGGACAGGATCAGAATTAAACTCAGGTGTGTGGGCTGCAGAGCCTGTGCCCACGGGTCCCCTGCCCCCACGGTCTCTATCTGGGAGTCCCGACGCCCATGCTCCAGGAGAGGACTGCCTCCCCCAGGATGCCCCGGGACTGGTGCCTGGGCCCCTTTCTCATTTCCTGGAGGCCCCCACACAGCCGGAGAAGCACCGGGGAGGGGGCGGCGACCTGTCCTGTGTCACCGAGCCTGCAGGGGGGCGGCTGTGTAACTCTCCACAGAGCATTAGCTGCACATTACACGCTTATGTTCCAAACCAAGATGCATTCCCCAGATGGCCGGGATTCCCGAGAGCTGCGTGAAGCCCGGGGATGGGGCCAGGAGGGAGGCTCAGCTGCTTCCCCTTTGCTACACAGGCCCCCAAACACTGGGGGAAACCTACCTGTCCCAGCTGCTACCTCCAACTTCCCCCTAGTATCTGAAAGAAATTGGATGGGGGGGCTACAGGAAAGCAGAAAAGCGCTCAGGGTGGCCCGTGAGCATGTGAGGAGCTGAGTAGCCCGGCCGACTACTCCTCGGGGCCTGGTCTTTAGGAAATGTCCTCCCTCTACTTAAACTCCTCTAGCGCTTTTAGGATAAATCAGTCCTGGAAGGAGGGGAAGGCGCTCAGCAGACCCCCTTTCATGATCAGAGAACTACCCTCTCTCCCCAGGTCTCAGGGGCCCCTATTCTCTCCCTTCCCGGGGGAGCAGGGAGGGGGACTGTCCTCACATCAAAGTGGCTCCCCGGGTGGTCATTAGCTTAGCCAACATGTTTTCTGGGTGCCTTTTGCTCCTGAGCAGGTGGGGGACAGGGTTAGCTAGAAAAGCTGGGTCCTGGGATGGGCAGCTAGGGTGCTGTCTGCTCTCCCACTGCTGGGGGGCAGGGCATGTGCCCCTGCCTTGGCTGGACTGAACCCCGAGGAAGGAAGCGGGACCTCAGCCATTTCTCAGGTACCCCACCCAAGGCTTCCTCCAGCTGGTGAGGGGCAAGAGGCTGGAAGAGATGGGGTAGGAGACAGGAGGAGATGGGCCTCCGGATCAGGGAGTGGTGCTGTGGGAGGGTCCACGTGCCCTCCACCTTCACTGTGGGGCCAGGGATGGCAGGCCAGCCTTAGAGAGGCCACCAGCACAAGGGTGGCCCCAGGCTGGGAGGTGAGGGGGGGGTGAAGATCAGATCCCACCTCCCACCCCAAACCCAACAGCCTCTCCAGAGCTGACCTGCTGAGGACTGCGACTGGAAGGAAGGAACAGAGCTCTGAATTTCACGGAGATTGGAGTTTTCAAATGAATCAGACGAAACGCTGTGACGAGACAACTCTAATAACTGGGCACGGCTGAAAATGTATATAATTTGGCCAATGTCTTTAAGGGAGCAGGCAGGGGAGGCTCGACAGAGTGTCGTTAGGGGGAATTAAGGGGACACATAAAGCCATTTCCTGTGTGTTCTCTAACAAGTGGAGATGCCTCAATAAATGGGTTAAATGTATTTATCTGTTTATTTTCTATTTCCATACGTGAGCTGAGCTTTCTTCCTCGGCCGTGACATCCCGTGTCAGCTGCACCTACGCCTTGAATAGAGGTTGGTTGCCAGGGTTAATGAGCGGGCCTCGGTCTCCTGACCCTCGAGCCCAGCGCTGCGGAATTCAGAGGACGGGTCCCCTCTCCTGCCTCCCCCTGCGGTGGCCACACTTGTCCTGTCTTTCACTCTGAGGCCCAGGTTGGGGATGGAGGGGGCAAGGAGGCTGACATGTGTTTCTGACACTCAAAGCACCTGTTAATGGTGTTCTTGAAACAGGAGAAATATGCTTGTCACTGACAAAGGCAGGAGGCGCAGGAAGCAAGCATTTTTCAGCGGGATGGGAGCTGTGCCTGGTGTGGGGCGTGGTGGGGACACCCACGGCCACCAGCCTGGACTCCTGGCAAGGGGAGACACTGGAAGAGACACACAGACACACACACACACGCACCTCTTCTCACTCCCCGCAAACCATGTCTTTCTTGCCCTCATGGCTGCCGTCACTTGCTGAGCTGCTGCACAGCCCGTGGGTTACCGGCCAGGTCCTGCAGCACAGGGACCACCTCCCTGGTACCCCCAGTGGGCAGGCGGGGCTGGGTGAGGAAGCTCGCATGGCCCAGGGACTCCCGTCCCTACTCCCGGGAGCTCCGCAGACTTCATCATGGTGGCACGTGGAGCGCGTCGCCTCTCGTCACCACCTCGGACCTCGGTTTCTTCCCTGCACCAACTTGGCAGCTCGGGAACGACCTGCCCGGCCCAGCCAGGGTCCGAGGAGCTGCGTGGGCGCTGGGCTGCTTTTCCCTCCCCAAGCCGAAGCAGGCTCCGAGCTCTGGGGAGGCCCGAGCTGCCGGGGCCTGGACGGAGGCATGCAGCCCTGCGATAGGTATTTTTAGCCATCTCATTAACCGAGCGCTTTCAAATTAGCCTTCTATTAACCTCCAAGGAAAATTAAAGTGTTTTTTTTCTTCCCAGAGTAAGTCTCTCCTGCAGAATATCAAGATTTCCATGATTAACATTTCATGGCCCTCAGAGCTCTAATGAAGGTGGAGTCTCCACTACCCAACCGGATGGAATAATTGGTCCGTGGTCGCCGCAGTGGCGAGGGAGATGCTGCCAAGCAGGGGAGGTTGTCTGTCCCTTCTCATTTCACTCAGCTTTTGTTTCTGTCTCCCCTTTTCTCCCCCAGAGCCCTCCCCTGCCTGACTCCGAAAGGGTCCGTGTGACTGACGCTCCCTTCCAGTCTCATCTGGCAAGTCATAGCCTGTCCTGCATCGGTGATCCTGACACTCAGCCCACTTCTGCTCTCTGAAGCTGTTTGGTCCTTGAGCCTTGCGACCAGGGTCACAGAAGAGGCCTCTTGACTTTGGCGGTGTCCCTGGGAGTGGGCTCATCGCCCAGCCACCCTCCCCCTACAAACCCACATTCAGCCAGGCCCAGCCAACTGCACTACCTGAACATCCCTGACCAGCTCACACCTCTGGGCTTTATACATGGTGCTGCCTCTGACTGATTGGAATGTTCCTTCCTCTTTGTCCGTCCAGTGAACTCCTAATCATCCTACAGGACCCCTTCAAATATGTCCTCTTCTAGGAAGCTATTACAGCGGAGAGGATCTTCACAATACCTAATGGAACCTGGAATCTTCACAATGCCTGGTCCACCTGATTCTCCCCGGATCTCACTGTTGTCTACACTGAGGCTCTATGGAAACAGGAGCTCAGCAAAAACCGTCCTTGAGTCTTTTCCATACTGAGGTGCAGTAGTAACAGTTTTTTGTTTCAATCAAGAGCCTCACTAACTGCCCACCCCCTTCCAGTCTTTATAGACATAGCCAAAGTGCCTAAAGTTAGGTTAGTGTCTTTATTATTTCCACTCAGCTTCCCTCCTGCCTTCTTCTTGTTGCATTTTCTTAGGAGAAGGAAGCCCCATGTGGGCACTGGCCTTTGCCTTTCTAAACCGAGCCTCCAGTGGTCCCTCTTCCTCCTTGCCTGCCCCCTTCCCTCTCCAGTGACAGAGACATGTCCTTCTCATCCCCATGGTCTGCAGGCCCTTGCTCCTGGGAGGGCGAGCATCACTGTTATTTAAGAACTGCCCCAGTCTGTCCAGCACTCACTGTTAACACTGCCGCCGGGGCTGGGGGGGGAAGGCAGAAGGATGGGCTCGAGTTTACTCCTCAGCAATTCAGGCTGTGGGCTTGGAGGGGAGGAGGCTGGTCCTACTGGGTACCAGGAGGTGGGCCTATTTTCTGTTTTTCATTTGCCTGTCTGACCCCTGTCCCTCCCTCACGCCCCAGCCGCTGCACTGTTAGTCCACTTGGGCAGGTAACAACACAGGTGAGGCTCGTTTGAACAAGACTCAGACACGAAAACCTAGTCCTAATGTCAGGTAGGGGGTAATTAGTAACATTTCAAAAGAATTCTTATGTTTCAAAAGCTTGGAGGCAGGGAGCCCATAATTAGTCGACTCCCCTGGAGTCTTCACATCAGAGAGGGACAGCCAGGCCAGGCTGCATTCCTATGTGCGTGTGCGTGTGTGTGTCCCAGCTTACTTTCCTTCGTGCGAGTTATAGACCTTTCCTTCCTTTCTTTTTTGGTTTTAATTAACTTCTTTGTTACCATGCCTTCTCTTTGAGGTAGGGGAGGAGCAGGGGTTGATTTTCCCCATTTCACAGATGTAGAAAACCAAGGTTATAGTTGCACAGCCAGATTACAGAGACACTAGGACCTAAGGAGAAGCGGAAACTGCTGGTTCCAGCGACAGGTGTAATCCTTTTCTTCTTAGTAAGAGAATCCCTGTTATGTTTGGGGAGGTAATGAAACCAGCTAAAAGCCCTGTTTTCTGGCAAGCAGCGAGGCTTGGCTATGGGACCAAATTCTGTTCACCAGACGTCAGTGGCTGTGTTCAGTGGGACTCCTGGGCAGGCGGCTCAAGGGAAGCTGGCTCAGCTAGGCGGGCATGCTGCCCTGTCATGCCCTTTCGCACCATCTCCCTCCCCCCTGCCTGGAAGCTGAGGACTGGTCCTCCAGCAGCCACGTTGGACCAAGTGCGAGACTTGAAGTGATAGCTTTGCACTAGGCTGGCGGGAAGCAGAAAGAGACGGTGGCTGAGTTCTGATAACCATGGAGCTGCTTTACCAGCCTGGGATCACTTAGCTCTGCACTTCTTTTATGTGAGGGAAGAAAGAAGCAGCTGACCCTCATCTTAACTGATAAATTCCGTTTCATGACTCTCATCTGCAAGACTATACCACACCCCCACCTTAGAGGCAGATGGGAGAGTTAGTTTTCCCATTGCCTGTATTTATATAGAAATTACAACTTTCCCCAAATCTGGTGTCTTTCACCCTCTACTGTTTTTTTTGTGTTTTTTAAAAAATCTTCACTTGAGGATACTTTTCCCCCCCATGATTTTTTAAAATTTTATTTTGTTTAAAATATTACAGATGTCCCTTTTTCTCCCCAATGACCCATTCCACCCAGCCCCCTCCCCCTCCCCAGTCCCTCTCCCCACCATTGTCCGTGTCCTTGGGTTGTGCATATACGCATATAAATTATTTGCTTACTCTCTCCCCCTCCACTCACCCCCCCATCCCTCTGACATTCGTCAGTCTCCCAATGATTTTTTTTAGAGAGACAGGTGGGGCTGGAGAGAAAGAGAAACATTGATGTGGAAGATACACATCGATTGGTTGCCTCCCACACGCTCCCTGGCCCGGGGGCACGGAGGCTCATGTGCTAACCACCCGGCGCGCTGGCCAGGCTGCCCTGCCTTTCCTTTACGAGCCCGAGGGTGTGGGCAACCTGGGCAGCGCCGAGGGCGAGGTCTTGCAAAGGCGGGAGGGGGGTGGGGGTGGGGGTGGGGGTGGGGGCGCCCGAGTCCCTTCTGGGGCCTCCACGCTCAGCTGGGAGCCTTGAGAGACCACCCACCACGCTGGGAGCGTGGCGACGTCACAAGGAAATAAAGACCACCGCCTCTTGTGATTGGCTCCCCCTGTAGCCACGCCCACACAGGCTCCGCCCTCCTCTCCTGCTCGGTTCCCACGGCTGTTCCAGGTCTCAGCGGGTGACCGTCCAGAAACTGGTGAGTTGGGGTTTGCAGCCTGTGCACCGGGTGGGCTCGGGCTGTGGACGCCCGGCCTGTGCAGGGCCTGCTTCTCATTGTCCCACAGGCGACTTAGCGTCGCCCCTCCCTTTTCTAAACCTATTTGCACCCCGTGAAAGCAGTGAATTCGCTTGGTCTCCAAGATGCAATAGGGTCAGGCTGAGAAAGCGTTTAAGGCCTAATAGTTTTTAGCTGCGACTTTGACCTGCCAAACTGCCGCTCACTCGGCTCCCCTATGGGCCTGGCAGCTGCAGGGAGGCAGGGAGGCCACCATCCCTCCTCTGCTCGAAAAGGTCTCTCCTTAACTCCCTGCCGGGTGGCCCCGCTCTGGGGGCCCACGTGGAGAGGAGGAGGGCGGTGGGTCAGCTGGCTCCCCTGCCCACCTCCCATATCCGAAGGCCTCCAGGGCAGGAGAGCATTGGAGGAGTTGGTTTGAACACTTAAGTCGTCTTCCTGAACTAGCTCGCTGGCAAATGGTGTTAACAGGCCTCGGCGGGGCCCAGAAGGAGGATTTGAAGGCCACATCCATTAGAAAAAGCCACCTTAGTTGGAGATGGTCGCCTTGGCTGTGGCTCTGAGCAGCCCTTGGGTGGGGCTGGAGCTTCTTGGTTTCCTGGCCTTTCTGGACGGACTTCTCAATGCGTCTCAGCGCCGATATTTGTGAGCTGGATTTGCCTGCTGGGCCCCAGTGACGTAGCTTGTGGCTTTTAATCTATGCGTTCTTTTCAAACAATCCGGGGGCTTCCTATCTTGTTCCGCCACCAATTCCGGTCAGCTGGGGGCTATTCCTGCCTCTCAGGGAGGGTGGGTTGGATTTGTCCCACTCTGAGAGCAGTGAAACTCAGGCTGGGAAACTGTCCTTGTGTCCCCATCATGGGACATTAGCACAAGACCTGCGTGGGACATGTAGCATGAACAAGACAATAGTAATCTTCATGTCGCTTTTGAGATTTGGGGCTTGTCTGTTTCCACAGCACTGGGAACACAGAAGGGCAGGAGGACCCCAACACTACTGTGACATTCATCAGCAGTGTCACCGTCTGGATGGTCACTCAGTGCTATGGGTGAGGGTCTTTGTTGCCACTTCGGGCATGAACACTGCAAACACCCGGGGGATTCAATCCACTCCACGCAGAGGTGTGAAACCACCGCCCAGAAGTGGATCACCTGGGCTTACGCTCCTGTCTAGCTTTATGCTCAGCCACCAGAGAAAGGAGAGTAATTAGTCTTTCTTGAGTTCTTTCAACACAGTGACAAAAAAAAAAAAAAAAAAAATTTCTAAAAACCAAATCTCTGGGCCTGGAGAGGCAAAGGAACAAGTGGCATTGTTTGCCTCCCTCAATGCACTACGACTCATCATAACAACAAAGAATGCGCCTGACTTAGAAATTCTCCGTGGGCCTTTAGTGCTGCTGGAAATAAGCCGGGAAGATGTTGGGAGGGTGCGGGCGCCCACGTGTGCGGGTGCACACCTGCACACCCATTGTGTACGCTCCGGAGCCCCGTGGCATCTTGGCAGCAGCAAAGAGAATATGCAAACCCCCTTGAAACCCGCTCGATGGAGATCGCAGGGGGGCCTGGAGCATGAGAGCTCGCCATCTGGGTGCCCACACCGTAGCTATCATCTCTTTCAGAGCGGAAATGAGATACTCATCAATAGCGGAGTCGCGTCTTGAAATTTCTTCTCCATTTGCAAGTCCCTAGATTCAGGTTGGAGCAGACACCCGTCAGTAGCACCACCTGGGGATCTGGGGTTCGAGGCCACCTGTCTGGGAGCCTGGGTATGCTGTGAGTGGAGATGCGGCGGAGTTGGGGTTTAGAAACGTTGGTTCTTAGAGTTGTGTGAGAGACTTGACAACAGCAGGGAGGGCGGCAAGATTTAGGAACAGATCGAGGGCTGGAGATCTGCGTGTTCAAGAGAAGAAAACTCAGAATACAGAAAAATGGGACAGGTAGGGGTGGGAGCAGCAACACGGAATGTTTAGAAAAAGATGATAAAGCCGGCCGTGAAGGGTGGCTGCGGGCGGCAGGAAGAACAGAGGCAGGTCAGCCAACCGAGGCAGGAGAGGAGGGCTGTCTGCAGGCTGAGGGGACAGCAGGGCCTAGGAAGGGGCGGCACCTCTCCTCTGGAGCCATGGGGCGAGGTTGGAAAGGAGCCAGCTTCCATCCAAGGACCACGATGCGATGCGTTTGCTGTGATGGTGGTGAGGCATCCCTGTGATGCACACAGTAGGCCCTCAACCAATGCCTGGTGGGGCTTTACAAAGACATTAAAGTAGATGCAACAGCACCAGCTTTGCAGTGGGGGCTGTGGAGTAAAGGCAGCTATTCCTGAGAGTTATGACTGATTAAATCAACCCGGCCTGCCCACCGGCTCGCAAGAGTCAGGGCTCTTAGGTCAGGGGCTTATGCTGTGAGGAGGAAATGCACCCTCCAGAGATAACCTGAGGCTCAGGGGCTGAATGCTCAGATAATAGCAGCAAAGGAAGCAGGTGAGAAAAGAGCAGCCCCTTTCTGAAAGGATGGGTAGGGCCGGAGACTGCACTGGAAGTACCTGTCCATACAAATGCGAAACAAAGGCAAATCCCATGCGTAATGAGCCCCGTGCTCTCTGGCACAGATCACTTCTTGCCCTGCTCTGTGCTGGTCATGGATCAGCAAGGGTGGCTAGAGGAGGACTTTTGTGCAACCTTGATGTGCCTCGCAAGTGCAGCTCACATTTATTGAGCTCCTGATACGCGCCGGTCCCTGTTATGGGCTTAATGTTTGAGTCCCTCCCAAATTCATATGTGGAAACTCTAGCTCCCGATGGTGGTGATGGTAGCTGGTGGTGGGGCGTTTGGGAGATTATTAAGATAATTAGATGAAGTCATGGGGATGAGGCACTTGTGATGCCATTAGTGACCTAAGAGGGGACCAGGACTTCCTCTCCGTTCACTGCGTGAAGACACAGCAAAGGCGGCTGCCATCTACAGGCCAGGAGGAGGGCTCTCGCCAGAGCTGGTGCTGGTACCCTGGTCTCAGACACCCAGCCTCCAGAACTGTGAGGAAGTAAATGTCTGTTTCTAAGCCCCCAGGCTGTTGTGTTTTGCTGTAGCAGCTTGAGCTGACTAAGAAAGGTGCTAAGTACTTTACGAATTAGCTCTTTTAATCCTGACATGTCGAAGGCATAGAGGATATGGATACATAGAATATTTTCTATTTTGTGTGACATATAGTGGGTCTTCTGTGAAAAGCTGTCAGTGAGCCAGCACTGGCTCCTGTCCTAAGCAATGCCACCTGATAGAATTAAGCAGTCCCTGGAGCCTGACCATCTGCTTCCTCCTGCCCAGGTTTTGGATGCTCAGAGCATCCTTGGAACTAATACTTGGTCCCACTTCTTCTCAGCTCCTAGATAGATTTCTCCTCCCTCTTGAGTCAGTGGTGGGATCAACTTGGTGTCTGCCTTCCAGGCAGAGGAGGCCCCATGGGCAATGGCTCAAAGCAAAAGAAACGTGGTGCAGGCAGGGCAAGCAGTGGGAAAAATATCCTCAGGTGAGGATTTTTAAAAAAATCACTTAAAAAAGTGTCTCTTTTGTTCTCTGCTGTTCCCCTGGAGCTAGACACTCAAAAATGCACTAACTGAATGAATGAACCAGGGTGATCACTTTCCATGCAGAAGGCACAGCCCCCAATCTGTAGTTCGGGGCGTGCTTCGGCCCCGCTGACCTACCCGCTCCGGGGCCACCGGCCTCTGCGTGCGTGTAACCTATGGGTAGGTGTGGGTGGATTGAGGAGATTTTTCAGTTCTAAGCACCGAGCACCAGTTCCCCTGTGGACGGGAGCGGGGGCTCATCTTCAGCAGGAAGTCCCCTGAGAGCCTTGTGGCAGTCACAGTTTGTAGAGACAGCTCTGCACAGGTGGTTGTGGCGCAACTGGCCCTTGTGAAGACAGTCCCGGGGCTCTGTCAGGTTGTGCACTG
The DNA here is from genome assembly GCF_964146895.1 of Miniopterus schreibersii. Taxonomy (NCBI): domain Eukaryota; kingdom Metazoa; phylum Chordata; class Mammalia; order Chiroptera; family Miniopteridae; genus Miniopterus; species Miniopterus schreibersii. The sequence continues at coordinate 4,420,884 of NC_138116.1, forward strand.
CTCCTTCCTGCCGTGACATTGTTCTAGAGTGGGGAGTAATTGGAGCCTCAGGGCCGCCTCGAGTGTTGTGGATAAGCACAGCCCTGATGCTCCAAGCCAAGTGGCAGATCAGAAACAAAGCACTGCAGTGTGCTCGCGGGACGAGAAGTCAACAGCTGCTTGACATGCCGGGAGGCACGTGCTTCCTGGTGGGTCCGCCGCCAGGGAAGGCTGTTCCCTCCAGACCTGAAGTGGTTGGCCAAGGATTGCCTTTATGGGAGGTGTACTTGAAAGGAATGAAAGCCCCAGGAAAGCGGGACGTTTTCCTCCAGGTTTGCATGAGTTTCATCTCGGGAAAGGTGAATACCGGCGGCCTTGATACTATGGCCTAAAAGGTGACATTGGAAACGGTGATATCATTGTTTTCCTCTCTCATTTAGATGCCGGATGATTCAAAGGGACTTATTCCTCAGGGGATCCCATAAATTGGAGGACTTGATTGACATGTCCCACACTGGGAATTGCAGAAAACAGGATTTCCATGAAATTATAGGAAATTAAAGCCATCCTCAGAAATGCCACGGGCAGGGCGTCTCCGGGCGAGTTACAAGCAGGTGGAGAAGCATCGCCCGTGGTCAGCTGTGGGTGGACCTGGGCAGGCCTTTGTTGGTGGTAAGACTTTCCTTCAACCGCAACTTCAAGGGGCTGTAGGCCTCCGGTGCCTTATACATAAATCTAAAGAAAAGGGGTGGGAGACAGAATTCTGTAAAGTTTTCTGGTAGCGCTGTGGTAGGCACTTCTCATGCTTCAACATTTAATTCTCAACAACCCTACAAGACAGATACTGTTTTCCAGTTTCACAGGGGAGGAAACTATGGCTTAAAGAGGTTGAAAGAATATCCTAGGGTCACACAACTAAAAAATGGCAGGGCTGGGCTCAGAGGTGACACTTTCCCCACTATACAGTATGACCCCTGCACCCACACATGCATCTACTGTCACATTATTACGGGACCACTGGCTTCTGCGGGAGTGTAACCCATTAGTATGTTGGGTGGTTTAAGGGTTTTTTTTCGGTGTAGGATGGCAATAATGCTGATTAGATGTTCTATCATTTCTTCCCATAGAGGAAAAAATAAAGTTTGCTTTTAGTTTTCATGAGGCCCAAAGGACGCATTGGGTCCAGATGGGACTGTGCTGGTTTCCCTGTGGAGAGTCTGCAGTCCTTAAAGAGCACGGACAGCTCTAACCCAGGGGTGTTGATCACTTTGGAGTCTGCTGGCTAATAGTGTGAGGCTAGTCTTTTGTTTCCTGCGTGTAACAAAGACTGGAAGCTGCTCCTTTTAGGCCCATATGCCCCAGTGTTAATGATCTGCCAACACTGGAACCAAAACTAAATGCTAAAATATATTAACACAAAAGAAGGCAGGGAAGAAGGATCAGAGGAAGAAGACAGATGAGACCAATAGAAAACAAATAGCAAAAAGGCAGATTAAATTCAATCATCTTGATAACTTTATTAGAAGTAAATGGACTAAACATTCCTTCTAAAAAGCAGAGATTGTCAGACTGGGTAAGAAGTATGACTCACTATATATTTATAAGACATGGATTTTAAATTCAAAGGCATAAATAGGCTAAAAGTAAAGGGATGGGAAATGAGATAAACCATGCAAACACTAGGTTATAAGAAAGCTGGAATGGCTGTATTAATATCTGACAAACCAGACTTGAAGATGGAGGAATTCCACCAGAGATAAGAGGACACTTCATAATGTCAAAAGGGCCCATGCATGAGGAAGATAGGACAATTTAAAGTGTGTACCAACCTGGGAACAGGGCTCCAAAATCACAGAGCAAAAGCTTTCAGAGCTAAAATGAGAGCTAGATAAATCCACAATCACGGTGGGGGTTCTAGCACCCTTGCCTCACTACTTGACAGAACAATTAATTAAAAACAAATCAGTAAGAAAAGAAAATATTGGAAAAAATATCAATTACCTCAACCTAATGATATTTATAGAACTTTATACCCAACAACTGCAGAATATACATTTTCCCCCAAAGGCACATAAAACAGTTGAAAGACATATGGTAGACCGTAAGACAACTCTCAGAAATTTTAAAAGATTGAACTCTTGCAGAATATATTCTCTGACACAATGGAATTAAATTAGAAATCAAGAACAAAAAGAGCCAGCAGGTCTGGAAATTAAACAACACTTCTAAATAACCCATGGGTTAAAAAAAAAATATCAACACAAAGGAAGCAGGAAAACATTTCAAGCTGAAAGATAATGAAAGTGTAACATATCAAAATTTGTGAAATGCAGCTAAATCAATGCTTACAAAAAACTTACAGCTTTAAGTGGTTATATTATCAAGGAAGGAAAACTTAAAATAAATATCCTAAGTTCCCACATTAAGGAGCCACAAGAAGACAAGCAAATTAACCCCAAAGTAAGAATGAAGGAGGCATTAATAAGAAGAAACCACTGCAGTAGAAAGAAGACAAAAAATAAACAGAGACAAAAGTTGGTTCTTTGAAAAGATAAATAAAATTGATAAACCTCTAGCAAGACTGATCAAGAAAAAGGGGAAAGTTACTAATGTTAGGGATGAAAAAGGAGCGATCACTATAGAGTCGACAGACATGTAACAGATAGTATGGGCTATTGGAAGCAACTTTATTCTAAAATATTTGACAAGGTAGACAAAGTGGACTGACTACTTGAAACACATAACTGAATGAAAACTGTCACGAGGTGAAATAGGACAACTGAATTTCCAAGAAATTGAGTTTATTATCAAAAACTTTGACAAAAGGAATTTCAGGCCCAGGTGGTGTCACTGGCTAATTCTATCAAATACCAGTACCAATTTTACTATGCTCTTTTCTTTAAGAGAGGAAGTTGATAAATTTGTTTGTGAGAGAGGAAATTGGGAAAATGTTCCAACTCATTTCACGAGGCCAGAATCATCCTGATACTAAAACTTGACAAAGACAATCAAGAAAAGAAAAATAGAAACCAATATTTCTCATGAAAATAGATGCAAAAGCCCTTCACAAAATATTAGCCAATTGAACCTAGCAATAAATAAAAAGACTAATGTATTATAACCAGGTGAAGTTTATCACAGGAATGCAAGACTGGTTTGACGCTCAGATTAGTGCAGTTCACCACAATAAAGGAGATACAGAAAAAAAATTTGACAAACAAAAGCACTTGAAAAAGTTTAATGCCATTCAAAAATTTTAATTTATACTGTATAGCATATTTGAAACCAGCTGAGAGAGTGGACCTTAAAAGTTCTCATCACAAGAAAAAAATGTGTAACGGTGATATGATGGATGTCATCTAAACTACTGTGGTCATCATTTCACAACAGACACCTATCAAATCATTGTTGTATATGTTAAACTAATACAACTGTATATGTCAATTATATCTCAATAAAACTGGGGAAAATTTTAAACCCTCAGCAAACAGGACTAGAAGGGCACTTCCTCAGTACAATAAAGGGCATTGATTAAAAACTACAGCTGGAATCATACTTAATGATGGAAGACTGAACACTTTCCCATTAATATGGGAACCAAGGTAAGGATATCTGCTCTTACCACTTCTGTTTAACATTGTGCTGGTAAATATTACTTATACGGGACACAGAAAATAACCATAAAAGAAAAAGTAATACATTTTCATTAAAAAGTGAAAAAATAAAAGGTTTTTTCAGAATTAAAAATTCTCATCAAAAGATACCATTTGCAAAATTAAAAGCAAGCCACCAACTGGGAAAAAATATTCAAAAAACACATGTCTGACTAAGGACTTATATTTAGGGTACACGTGAACGTGTACTATTTAATAATGAAAAGACAACTCGATACAAGGTGGTCAAAAGATTTTAACAGACACTTTACAAAGCAAGATTTGTGAATGGCCAGTAAGCACATAGAAAAGCGTTCAATTTTATTAGTCGCCAGGTACGTGGGAATTAAAACCACGATGACACACGACAGGGCCACGCCCACGAGGCAGGCGAACAGAAAGAGCGGCAGCTCCGAATGCTGGCGAGGGTGTGGGGCAACCGGAGCCGCTGAGTTGCTTGTGGGGCTGCGAAATGCTGCGGCCACTTTGGAGAAAGGTCTGGCAGTTTCTCATGACGTTAACCGGGTACCTGTCCTTTGACCCCTAAGTCCACTCCTAGGAGCTTACCCCAGAGAAATGAAGACGTATGTTCAGAGTCCTGTCCACCACAATTCACTGCCGTTCTGCTAATAACGACCCCACCGGGAAGGACGGGGATGTCCACCAGCGGGAGGGTGGGTGCGTGAGAGTGGAATAGCCCGGGACCGAGGCGGCGGGGCGGTAAGAAGGAATGAACTAGACACGTGTGAGCACGTGGGAGACTCTCACGGAAGTTACGCGGATAGAAGGAATCCAGACAGAAAAGTACACATGGTGTGGTTTTATTTATATGAATTTCTAGAACAGGTGAAACAAGTCTATGGTGGAAAAATTCGGGGTTGGGGTTGCCTGGTGGGGGTGGGGGTGGGGGTACTGACTGGGGAAAATCACTGCAGATCATTCTAGTGATGTGGAAGTGTTCTGCATGGTAATAAGGGGCTCAGGACACACTACCCTAAAATATGGCACTTTGGCGTAGTAGATAATTTAAGCTTAAGGAATTATAAAAATAAAAAGGCAGAAGCGGGAAGGTCACCCTGACCTCCCCTACCTTACCCTTTTCCCCTGAAACAGGTCATAAAACTCCCACATGTAAGATCCCCTCCCTGTACCAGGAGGGAAGAAGACATTCTTAAAAAAAAAAAAAAAAGTAAATATATATATATATATATATATTTAATATGTTTTAATTGATTTCAGAGAGAGGAAGGGAGAGGGAGAGAGAGAGAAACATCAATGGTGAGAGAGTCGTTGATCGGCTGCCTCCTGCACGCCCCCGACTGGGGATCGAGCTGGAAACCCAGGCCTGTGCCCTGACTGGGAATCAAACCGTGACCTTGTGGTTCATAGATTGATGGTCAACCACTGAGCCACATGGGCCGGGCAAGAAGGCATTCTCATCACCAGACACCCGCATTCAGGCCCAGAAATCTGTATAAACCAACCCCGTTAAACTGACCCTCAGCTTCCTAGCTACTTCTACCCCAGGCCTCACCCCAGCTCGAATCCCTTTGTTTTGTCAATTCTTCCCAAATTTGCTGGTTTTTTGTCTCAAAGGTAGAAAAGCTTGCTGCTCTGCCACTTCGCCGGTCTTCGTTCTCTCTGAAGGCTCCCCGCACGCGGTCGGATCCCATCAGACCCGCGTGCTTTTCTCCTGCTACTCTGTCCTTGTCAGCTTAATTTTCAGACCCAGCCAGGGACCCCACGAAGGTCGAGGAAAACTTTTTCCTTCCCTACAGGTTGTATTAAAGTATCCATTTGTCAAAACCAAAGAGTGACGATCTGTGCATTTCAATGCATATACATTTTATCAAAAGAACTGCCAAAAAAATAAAATAATAATAATAACGACCAGGAAGGCTGTCACGGGGAAGGAGGAAGAGATGACATACGACAGGCAGGATGCTAAGAACTGTTGACGCTCCATGATGGGTACAGGGGGGCTCATTCCACCATCCTGTTTATGTGTGTGTATTTGTCACTTTTTATAATAAAGCGAAAGGAAGATGCGTGGGACTCACATCCTTTGGCTCAGCGCCTCGCTGGAAACGATCAGAGAAGCATCCTTGTGAATGAGGACATGGCGCCGCCAGCCTTGGCTTCCTCCCGCCCCCTTGGCCGTGTGTAGGCTCCTGCGGGCCGCAGTGTCTGCAGGCGGCACCCTGAGCTCCGCTGTGGCGCCGGGAGTCGGGACTCGCCAGCCCTGGGACGTGAGGGCCTCTGCCCGGGGCCAGGCTCTTCTGGCGTTTGAACTGACCCTTCCTCAAGGGGACCCGACCTCAGCGGGCCGGTCCTCCGCCCTCGGCTCTGAAGCAGCCGGGCGGGAGCTGGCCGCCAGGCTGGGCTGCGACGCCGAGACCCTGGGCGTTGGCTCCGCGCGTGGCCCTGCTCTCAGGGCCCGTGACCCGTGACGGGCCAGTTCTGTCGGGAGCAGCGTCCTTTGCTGCGCCGCGGGCTTACGCTGCTGCTCCCCCGGGAGCTCTTCTTTGCACCATTCGTTGTTCTTGTCAGTTTTGGCTCTCTCATGCCCCCCACCCGGTGACAGAGTAACCCCCAACCAAGCCGTCTCAGGCCCCCCGCGCTTCCTGCCGCGGGGAGGAGACAGCGCCGCTCAGGAACACGCGGGATGGCTTCCTGGGCCGCAGGTGCCATTTGCAAAATTCAAATCCGTGCCGAGTGACGGAGGGTGAGGACACTGCGAACCTCAGCAGCAGCCAAACGATCATAAATGAGCAACGACGCCGAGAAAGACTTAGGGCGAGACGTGTTCTTTACAGGATCCCACAAAGCCGATCACATATCAAGTCTTCAGTGATGCCGGGAGCCCGCCGAGTGAACATCTCCTCCTTCCCCCCCTTGTCCTTCCTCTCCACTCCCCAGCCCCCTCCCCTTCCTCTCCACTCCCCAGCCCCTCAGCCCCCCAGCCCCCCAGCCCCCCAGCCACCCCCCCTTCTCTCCACTCCCCAGCCCCTCCCCTGCCAAGCCCCCAGCCGCCTGGAGCTCAGCAGCAGGCCATGCCCTCCTGCCTTCGCCTTCGATTGCATCAGATGAAGGCATTTCAGCATCTATACCTCCTCCGCCCCCTGCCAAGGTGCTTGTTTATTGTTAAATTGAAAATAGAAGGAAAAAAACCTATTTAAAAATATATGTACAAAAGAAAGGAAAGCTCCCATCCCTTATCCCACCCAACTCCCCCTTATCCCTGCCAGCCCCCCAGCAAATAACCCCTGGGAACAATTTAGTTTATTTCCTCCCTGAGATGTTTTCCTACTTGTGTACATTTTTGGGATCATCGTGGGGCAAATAAAGAGATAACCCCCAGGAAATAAGTTGGTGGACACTGTTCCCTTTCTGTTCTCTCCACCCCCAGCAGCTATTTTAATCAGTCTTTCCGCTGGGCGGGGAGGGGAGCTGTGCGCTAAGAGGTGAATTTATCCTGCCCGCTGCGGTAACAGGAGCGTATCAACACCATCAGACAAGATAGCGGAGGAAGCTGGCAGGGTGAGCAGGCCACCAAGCAGACAGTCCTTTATTGTGGCAAACTGCTCTTTTAATTTCTGTGACAGAGTAATACAGACGCCCAGGCTGCGACCTTTTCTCAGGCCATTACGGAAGTCAGATTTGCTGGAGTCAGGATCCATCACTGGAAGGCTCCGTCATAAACTCCACGCGTAAGGTGACCCGCAGAGTGCCCGAGAGAATGATGGGCCCCTCTGCTGGGGTCCTCAGCACACACGCCGATGGCGCACACGCGGCCCTGAGAGGGATGGCCGAGGGGAGCCAGTGCGGGAGCCCTGGCCTGGCCTGGGCTGGTGGGAGGGAGCCAGGAGGAGATGCACTTGGCAGCTACCTCTCTGCAGAAGCTGTTGGGGCCCCCAGACCGCCCCACATTGTAGCTTCTGGCTTGAGGTGGAGCTCGGGGAGCCCTGAGCTTGGCAGGTGTCTGGGACTTCGGAGGTTCCCTAAGAAAGAAGTGTGGGAAGGTAAAGGAATAACTGGTCTGAGGTTAGAGAGCCAGACGGTGGTTGAGCTGTCCTTGAACCCGGACCTCCTGTCCCATTAACCCAGTGTTTGTGCTAAGTCCAGACTGCTAGAGGAGCTTGGCAAGAGAAGGAGGAGAGCAGAGAGGCAGCTGTACCTTCTAGGGATGCCATTTTTGGAGACAAAACCCTAGAGTTGCAGCAGAACTCTCAGGAACCTTCTCTGTGCAGGGGAAGGTTCCCAGGCATCGGAGCCCTAGGCTCCCGGAGGCAGCCTGCCGCTGTTGGACAGTCCCTGGGGGCCAAGGCCTGTAGGGGGCACTGTTGGCTCTGCCGATGCTTTGGCGGTGTAGCAGGGCCTGGGTAGAAGCATTAGACAATGGCATTGAGGCCATCAGAGTGGCCTATGTCGAAGTGACCTGAATTCTAACTAGCTCAGCCACTAATCCACTCAGTGGCCTTGGGGCAGGGAAGGCTCAGCATCTCCTCGGCCTTCATCATTGTCATCATAACCATCAGCCATCATTAAGCACTTGCTACATGGCACACACAATGCCAAACATTTTACGTGGGTCCTGCCATTTAGTCCTTACGGCAACCTGTGACGTCAGTGCTGACACCGCCCCATTTTACAGACTGGGAAACATATCCTGGGGAACGTGCACCCTGTAGGGTCTCTCCTGACACTGGAGGATTCTGGGCTGTTTTGTTGATCCGGTTAATTCAGCCAGAGTGTGAGGTCACCGGGCTTCACCTGGGCCCCTTTCAAGGGCACATCCAGGTAATTAGAGCAACATAGGTGCTACACCACTGGATTGAAAGAAAAGGCTGGAGATTCCTGGCAATTTCTGGGAGCTTCTAGGTCTTTCTGAAAACGTCTTCATTTCCCTTCTTCCCTTTGCTTCTGGATACGGGGGTAAGAGGAACCAGGGCATGGCGGCCAAGGCTATAGGGCAGGAAAAGGCCTCGTCTGCCAGGGCGACCCTAGCTCTGCACCAGCTGAGGGCCCTCCCGGGCCTCCCGTTCCTCCTGGGAAACCTGGGGCGGGGACTCCTCCAGCAGCCACATCACCTTCCCTGTAAGTGGGGCCCCAGGAACAGCGCTCGGCAACCCCCATAAAGGGGAAGAAACTGTGGCTAGGGGTGGGGGGTGTCCTCCTGGCTCTAGAGAAGTCCCATTACCTGCCCCAACCCCAAAGGACCCCAGCCAGAAGGCATGGTTAAGGGACATCGGCAATGGGGCTGCCTTGCTAGAATGCCCCCCCCCCCCCCAGCCAGGGGTGGCCTAGCCCTGTGGCAGCTTCAGGGAAGGCATGAGGCAAACAGCCGGGGCCTGGTGTGTGTGTGTGGGGGGCTGGGGGCTAATGGAAGGGGGTGGGTGACGGGCTCACGTGCTCACACCTCCCCGAGACTGAAATGGCTAAGACCAAACCAGGAGTATTACTCACGCTGAATTCATTCTGTACCAAGAAAATGCCCAGTGAAGGCGGAGATCAGAATGGAGTGGAAATAGCCCAGAAAGTGTTTAGAAGTGAGTTTTAAGCCAGATCGTAAAGGTCAGTCCCATCCATCTACCCGCCCGCCCACTCATTCACCTTGGCTGCTGCCGTCAGCGCACCCAGACCCGGACTCAGGGAGGCACAGGGCAAAGCGACTCTAGTGGATTCGCTCATTTATTTACTCGCACCACAACCAACACACACACACAGACACACACACACTCACACAGGCTTGTGCCAAACACCACGAGTGCTCGCAGTGGCCGGGAGGTCGCCGGGGACAGGGGCCTTTGTCAGTAAAGGCTCTGAGTCAGGCGGCACTTGGAAGACGGGCAGATGGCGAAGGGCAGTCCCTCTCCACCTCTGTTTTGGAGAATGACCCGGTGGCTTTAACAGGCCGATGTGACGTTCTGGGCTGCACAATGGCAGTCGCTGTGCATTCCTATGTGGGTTTCAGCTTGGGTGGCGCACGGCTGCTCATTAAGAAACATTTAGTGTGTCCTGCACTGTGCTGGGTGAGCCGGGGAGTGAGAGAGGGGAGGAGACAGGGAGACGTGTCCATCCCCCCACTGTGGAGCTGAGGGGCTTATTAACGACCCCGCTCAGGCCCCACCTGCCTGACCTGACACCTCTCCTTCAGCCAAGTATCCCCGCTCTGTGTCAGCACCTGCGGGGCTGGAAGGCACCGCCGGAGCCTCAGTGCTGCAGTGTGTGTGTGTGGAAGAGAGAGAGGGTTGTGTGAGGGTGTCTGAGTGTGTGTGAGTGTATGAATGAGTGTGTCAGTGTGAGTGTGTCTGTGAGTCTGGAAGCAGCATGTGGCTGGGCTGATGGGACTGGATGGCTTGAAATCCACAGCACAAGCGACCCGAGGCTGGGCTGGAGAAGTGTCAGCGGGAACCGATAGGACAGGAAAGCAGAGGGACATTGGGAAGGAAAGTGTTCAGGAGGTGCCGCCTGATTGAATATGGGGCTGGGGGAGAGAGGAGCTGAGCTGACTGGCACATCCCTAGCCTGGGTGAGGAGGGGACAGGAGGCCGGCAGGGGGTGCTGTCCCCAGCAGAAGCTGGTGAGGTGGGATGTGGCGTGGTAAGCCCCAGGCTCTGCTGGCTGGTCCAGGAGGCCTTTGGTACCAGCCTGGGGTCAGCCCCATGGAGTGCTCATCATGGGAATGAAGGGCTTGTGTGGGGGACGGTGGCTGTGTCCACCCAGAGCAGAGCATGGAGGACAAGGAGAGGGAAGAGCACCTGTTAGGCCATGATCAGGAGGCATGAGTCTGTTCACCTCAGAGCCTGGCACCTGTGGGGTCCCCAGACGGGCAGGCAGGGCGGGCCCCTTGATGAGGGTGCACCATGGGAGGAAGCAGGGAGGTGGCTTTGACTGTGTCCCCACACCAGGGCAGGATCGCTGGGCCCAGGGCCAGCTGCTCCTGGAGTGCACATTTCTTCCAGCCACTTTGCTTTTATACCTACAGGTTATTCATGCGGTTAGGGGAGGCTTTTCCCAGCGCTTTGTTCATAAAGAGCAGCTAATATAAACCCCAGTGGGTCTGTCGCTCTGCTCTGTGTTCCTTCCCTCTGCTGCTTGTGGTCTCAGCAGGTGCATCCCGGCCCCCACCTCCAAGCTGTCTCTCTGGCTGACCCAGTGGCGTAATCCTGGGTTCTGGCATCGGAGCCGTTGCTATGGGGACCTCCCCGATCCAGCATTTTGATGATGGGTTCGGTGGGATGAATGTAAGGAGAGGGGGAGGGGGAGGGGGAGGGAGGGAGATGTGGCATTTTCTGGTTCTCTCATGGAGGACAGGGAGGGGAGGTGGCGAGGAGGAAGTGGGGAAGGGGCTGTATTAGTTTCCTAGGGTCACTGCAACAAAGGACCACAAACTGGATGGCTTAAAACACTGCCAGTTGATTCTATCACAGTTCTGGAGGCCAGATGTCCAAAATTAAGAGGTTGGCAGAGCTGGTTCCTTCTGGAGGCCCCGAGGGAGAATCCAGGCCCCTTTCCTGGCTTCTAGTGTCACCAGTGAGACTTGGCGTCCCTTGGTTTATAGAGGGATGCATCACACCAGTCTCTGCCGCATGTCCACGTGGCTGCCTCCTCCATGTGTCTCTGTCTGTGCTCCTTTTCTGTCCCTTGTAAGAATGGTCTTCCCTGGGTCCAGGGCACACCCTAAATCCAAGATGAGCTCATCCCCACACCGTTGGTTACACCTGCAGAGGCTCTTTTCCAAACAAGCTCACCTGGCGGATTTCAGGGTTTGGGACTTAGACATGCTCTACTGGGGGGTGACTATCCAACCATGACAGCGGGGGACTCATGCAGGAAGGTAGCTTTGCCGCCTCGGACCTGACACGCCAGCAGCTGAACATCCGTGGGGTGGGTGGTTCTGCTCGTAAAGTGCCCGTTTGCACCTCTCCCCCCCACTTTCTCTCCCTCTGCCATGTGATGGGGTAGTTAGGAGTACAAATTCTATAACCAGGCCACGGAGGCAGCACCCTGGTTCTGCCACTTACTAGCCGTGAGAGTCAAGGAAGCGACCGAACGTCACTGTGCCTCAGTTTCCCCAGCTGTAAACCACGCATGACTGTCGTTCCTACCTCACAGGACTGTTGTGACCAATGAAAGCTCAAGGTTCCAGAAGCCCTGAGGATAGTGCTCAGCACACAGTAGTGTCACAGGCGTCTGCTGTGGTCACTGTGACCGCTAACGAGGTCCTCAGCCCCTCCTCCGGTGGAGAGAGGCTCCGAGCTCTGCCTCCCACGGGGCACTGCACGGAGCAGGCGTCCCGCTGGGTGCCCGCTGGGCAGCAGGTGGGTGGAGGCTTTGACCCGCAGCCTCTGGGGAGCCTGACGCCCTGGCCTGACCCCTGGCCACCTCCTTAGTTCCACATCGCATAATCCCAATGTTCTCGCAGGAAAACTTCCCTCGTCTTTGGCAAAATGGGACAAATAAGGACAAGCCAGTGAGATTTTCCTCTAAGTTAATTTTTTCCCCATAATTTTTTTTTAATTAACTGCCTTTTATTTGGAGTTTTGGGCCCTCCTTCATCTTTGGCACAAAGCATGTTCCCTCTTTGAGTACGTAATTGTGACAATGGATAGTGACTCCCTTGGCTGTTTGTGGTTTAATGTCCTTAAGTGGAAAATAGAACGTTGGGATCAGCCCCAGATGTTTGGAAACGTCCCTGCCCCGTGAAACTTCAAAGTCTGGGAACTGCTGTTTGGCGGTTGACAGCACTTTCAGACATAATCTCACTCCAGCCTCCCATTTCACAGACAATGACGCTGCGGTCCCGGGAGGGTTGGAGCTCAGCCAAGGCCACGCGGTTAGAAAACAGTGGAGCTGGGACTTCTGAATGAAGCACCCTTCTCCAGCTTGGCCCTCAAGTTGAACCCAGACTGCTACATCCAACTGTCACCTCGATGACCCTGCTTCTCCGTCTAACAGGCTGTGGTCGCCCTGAGAACGCTCTGGTCACACCTCCGGTTAGGGGAGCCCGGTGACCGACACCCGCTGGACCCAGCTCCCCTGTACCCCGGGCCCGCGACCCTGGGGGCTCCTCCCAGCCAGGTCTCCTCACAGGATGTGTCCGCCGTTCCCGGGTGATGGGGAGATAGCCCCTCTGGGACGGCTTTCAGAGGCCCATCTCCTATCTGGGGTGTCCTTGGCGGTTAGGAGGCTGGGATCCCTCAAGCTCTGGAACCTGGTCCCACTTCCCCTGGGAGACTGAGAGGACCCGGGAGCGCCCAGCGCCCTGCACCTGCAGAGGTGCCGGAGGGACTGACGCCTGTCCCCCCCCCCCCAAGGAACTCAACAGCAACAGGAAAGGGGGGCCCAGAGGCTGGTTGATTCCCATTAAGTGCAAAACAGAAAATAACAAGAAAGCTAAAGCCCGGTGGCGAAAGGAGGGGCTGCGAGGCCGAGGGGAGGGGGCAGAGGAGCAAAGTGCAGGTTCAGGGGGGACGGCGCGCTGGGAACTGGCTCCCCCGTTCCTGGGTGTGCATGGGCTTCCTGCCAAATCACTTGATTACATCTGTAGGCAGAGTTGGCTTTTTATTTCACACCAATTTCCACAGGCAGCGTAAGATATAAATGGAAGGGACGGAGTGAAAGGGAAAGGCGGATTGAATGTTGATGTAAGGGGGGTGTCAGGAGGGGTGACCGGGCCCACGGCCGCAGGAGATTGCTGGAGGGGGTGCTTTGAATCACGTGGTTTCCCCACGCTTTATTCTTTCCTTTCCTTTTTTTATATATTCTGTGAAAATCTCATCTTCGCTTCCCGGTGACCTGCTGGTCACACTGCACCTTGACTGAAAGGCTGGGACTGCCCGAGGGAGCGCGGACCCACCGCCCGCGCACACCGCCCGCCCCGGCTCCACCCCTGACTGGAAGGGGCGTCGGAGGCACGAGGCAGCCGATGGCTCCCTGAGCCTCGGTTTCCCCACCTGGGTGCAGGGATAATCATCCGCTCGCTGTGATGCTGGGAGGGCTCACAGGTGAGAAGTTGGAGCCGTGCTTTGCAAAGGAAAAGAGTAAAAGCAGGCTTCACGATCTGAGCACGTAATAATCAAGTACACAAACACCCCTTAAGCACACCCCTTATTGGAGGGGTACGTCCTGTAGTGGGCTGGCCTGGGTGGGCTCTCGGGGGCTCGGCTCACTGCTGATCCCTTAGAAGGGCCCTCCGCCCAGGGGACATCTGAGCCCTGTTTTTAAAGTCCATCCCTGGGTCTGTGGCTTCCCTGGACTAGAGGCTGAGTGTCCCTGGGCCCCTTTACTATCATCAGGACACAGAAAGCCAGGACTGAAAGGGGCCTTAGCAACAGATGCATCCAGAATTCCCATTTTACAGATGAGAAAAATCAGGCCAGGAAAGGATGTGCCACGGGGCTCCTAGCTAGTTGGAGGCAGAGAGGAGGCTGGACTCTGGGTTTGCTGACTCCTGTGCTAGGGCTTTCTGTGTGTGTGTGTGTGTGTGTGCGTGTGTGTGTGTAGGGGTGGAGGGCCAGGCACACAACACCTTCCACAGAAGCGAGTGAGATGCAGAGGCCCCTATTTCCAGGCCAAGGTGAGAGCTTGGCTCCTGGGACAAGAGGCAAAAATGACAAGTATGTTTGTCTTATACACTTGGAACATGACCTGCCTGGGAGAAGCGGGCGGGAGTTTGTGAAGCAGCAGATGAAGCTGTAGCCGTATTTCCCCTTTATGGCCATCTGCTGGGTGCTCCTGGGCTCCTGGGTGAGCCCCGGGCGCAGGGCCCATCACTTAGCCGGACGGGCAGGGCAGCTGAGAGGCCAGGCATCTCCCAGATGTCACTGAACACTGTACTTTTTCTCAGTCTCCTGTGACAATATATATCTCTGGGTGTGGGGTGGAGCTGGGGGTCACCCCTCTTCATCTGATTCTAGAAGCAGAGGCTGGTTCCCAGCAAACAGGGAACGGGACACAGATAAGAAAGGGAGTCAGGGTACCAATTTGATTCCCCCTGATTGACAAGTGTTGCTGACCTTGGCACCCCCTGCCAGTGGCCTCCCCTCCCTTTCCCACCCACCCGAAGGTCACCGTGACCATGGCGGTGGTTCACAGGAGTGCAGACTCCCACCCCGGCAGCTGCCTGTCTCTCCCACAGGCTGCCCTCCGGCTGTGGATGGAGCTCAGCCCCACAGGTGGGCAGAACGGGGGAGCGACATGCCTAAGGTGGCTCTCCATCCTGAGGGACAGGAGCTAAGAGACAAATGCCCGGCTCCCTGCCTGTCTGCAGCCTCTCAGAGAACCCAGCCGGTTGAGCCCCTGTTGCCCACAGCGGTAGCCTGTTCATTAATGCCGCTTAATTAGCTTCCTCTCTTCTCTGCTTCCTCCTGGGCTTCCTGGAACCACCCCCCAAATAAACTACTTGCACTCAAATCCTCGCCCAGAGTCCTGCTTTTAGGACAAAAACTCAGGCCCGAGCTCCCTGCATTAGTGGAGGGAGTGGGGGGTGAGGGGACGAGCTCAGTCATTCCACATGGCACTACGCATGTCCCATAATTTCTCAGAGCCGCTGTTTCAAATGTGTAAAATGAGGGTTCATGCTCTACCATTCTGTGCGAGTCTGTTTCTTAATCACTGAGAAATTAAATTAATTCACGGTGGCCACAGGGCAAAAACAGAGGCTCTCTGCTGTGTAACTGGATCACAAGATTAAAGATCAATGCAGCACTGTACAGAAGCAAGTGTAAAATTGGGTGACAAATTCTAAATGGCGCTGGGACTCAGAGAAGGAAAAGCTGTGGTCAGAGCCGGCTTCCTGGGAGAGGGGTCTGAGCTGGGCCGTCAAGGAGGGTGAATCCAGGTAGGCTGGGGCCCGCAACAGGGGAGCAGAGCATGGGAAGACGCCTCTAGAACCGCAATCTGAGGGTGCAGGCACTGCTACACCCATCGTATGGGCCGAATGTTCGTGTTCCCCAAATCCACATGTTGAAGCCCTAATGCCCTATGTGGTGATATTTGGAAGTGGGGCCTTTGCAGGTAATTAGGGTGAGATGAAGTCATGGGGATGGGGTCCTTGTGACAATAGATGAGTTATTATATGTGACACGCTGAGAATAGCCCTCGTTACACAGTGAGCTCTAAGCAGTTGCTGGCCGCTAGCATCACCCCCTCACCTGTTCCTGTGGGAAATGGAGGAGCTGGTGGTCAGGACAGGGATCCCTAGGATGTGTGCTTTGGGAGGGGGTGGATTCAAACTTGGTGTGAGGGGCCAAAGGCTGACTGCTGGACGACAGGCCCAGCCCAGCGCACCCTGGCAAGGAAACTTCTAGAAGGCATATCCGTGAGAGCAGAACCGAGATTGGTGGGTCTTTGGGTCCAGAACCACTGCCCAGCTCCTGGCCGGCCAGCTTCGCCCTCCCCCACCAGCTGGCTTCCTGTCCTACACCATGTCTAGGAGGGGACCTGGTGGGCAGGTGCTGCGTGGTTCCGGGGGCCCGACGGGCTGAGGGAGGGTTTAGCAGGTGGCTCCTGGCCAGCACCGTCCCCAGGCCTCCCAGACGCTGTGCCTGCCCCTTTCCCCCCTCCCCTCTCTCTGCGTGAGTTCCCACGGAGGAGGCCCAGTCGGGAGGTCTATCACCGCCCGGTTAATGGCTTATAGATCGTCGCCCATCAGGCCGATGGAAGTGTCTGTTAAGCTTGGCCCGAGTCAAATGGCCTGAGACAGATTTATGGCTGCTTTCCAGGCCAAGCCAGGAAAACGCTCCCCCGTAGAACGCCCCGCTCCCAGCTTGGAAAACCTGGGGCGAGGGGGAGCCTCCGGGGGGCTGCAGCACCCCAGCGCTGCGGCTTTGTGCCCAGGGCCGCCTCGGCGGGGTCGGGATCCTGCAGCAGCCGGACTGCAGTTGCCCGAGTGCGAACTGGAGTCAGAGCAAAGGCGATGTCTGGGCTCAACCAGAAACTAGTCCAGGGAGACTAACCAATTAGCACTAATGTGGAAAGAGGCCAGGCTGACCTAGTAACAAATGCCAAAGTATGGAATTTTAAAACAGTTTTACCACTCTCGAGTAAATAGGCTGCTTTCTATAGACCCCTATCGAAAGCACCCAATATGTGTGTGTGTGTGTGTGTGTGTGTGTGTGTGTGAGAGAGAGAGAGAGAGAGAGAAAGGGAGGGGGAGAGAGAGAGAGAAGAAGGGAAAGGGGGGGGGAGAGAGAGAGAGAGATTACCCCTGTCCTGAAGGAATTTACAATATGCCGGGGAAATGGGTGATTTACAATTGTATTACTTGTCATTCGGTAAAATTAAATTACCCAAATGGTGAAACAAACGTTCTTGGGGACCCACTAGAAGGAAGAGATGAATGATGTGCCATCACCCATCAACATGTTTGCAAGTAAACGGGCACTCCTGCTGGGCGCTGGGAGCCTCTGCTCTTTCCTTTGGGTCAAACACCCCCAGCCCCTGGTTCACACCCTCCTGTTGCTTTGCCGCTGACCCATCTCCTAACTTGCTCAGGTGGATTCCCAGCCCACCCAGCTGCTCCTCTGGGCCGGAAACCTGCTCTTTCATCAAGGAACAGAGCACAAAGGGGCTCTTGGCCCAATGAGTTTGGGGCCCTGGCGTTTAAGTCGTCTCCTTGCCCTTGGAGGCCGAGTTTTCCTAGCTTGGGGAAATTGCTGAGCTTAGAGACAGGCTCAGTGTCTTTAACAGTTTTCAGAGCCTGGGTCTTCCCCTCTCTCGGGCCCCTTAAGAACCCCCAGCATTCACCTCCTAGGAGGAGGTTTGGCATTTCCAACTCCCTTGGCTGGCAATAGTAACTTTGGATATGAGCAGGAAATATGGTGACATCAAGGTTACGGGGTCCCCAGGTGACAAGATCGATAACCCTCTGCAACCCAGCATTTCCCAGGCTCCTCTCTCTTTCTTTTAACTTTTTTTTTTTTTTGAGAACATTTTTGGAGACTTTAATAACTGTGGAAGGATGCTGTAAGGCGGGCAGGGAAATCGATCATTTTTATTCGGTTGTGCGCGATAAAATGTAAGTTTGGGCAATAAATCCTCTTACCTGGAGGGGAAAGAATGGCCGGCCTGGCCATTAGCATGACTCCTGTTTTGGAGATTTTAATGAGCAAAGCCCAGGTCTCAGTAATTGATAGTGATGACTCCCACCTCGTTGGAGGGACTCTGGGTTCTAGACTCGGGCCTTGGCTGGAGATGGGCCTTAAGATTTTCCTCCAATCCAGGCAACTTCTGATTCCCAATCTCCCTCTCCCTCTGCTGCTATCAACCATCCATGGTTTCTAACCAGTGACTCACCAAACACATATAAAGCACCCACTGTGTGCAAGACTCCATGCTCAGCACCAAGGGCGATGCAAATGAATGTCCCAGAGTCTCAGCAAGCTGTTCCTAAGAAAGGCTTCCCACTGGGGTCTGGGGTGATGCTGAGGGTGGAGGAGGGGTGCTGAAGTACCTAGGATGCCGGGGGAGGGGCCTTTGGAGATGTGACTCTGAGGAAGCCTGGAGGAAAGGAATTAGAATTCTTATAAATTCTCAGGGGCTTTGGGTAGTTTCTTGAGGGCTGGTTTTGAAGCCAAAATCTGATCCTTAGAACTGGAAATTGTATGTGGGGGTGGGGGTGGTAGAGAGGGTGCTCTCTGGTTCTCTAGCCCTCAGTATCACCTGCTCCCAAATTCTCCATGGACATTAAGATTTTTCGTGGGTTCTCTCCCCCATCAGTATCCTGGATGCCTCTCCACCACCTGACTACAATCCCCTCAGAGCATGGCAGTGTCCTGGTGTTGGCTACGGGACTTAATTTTGGGTGTGAGATATGTTGAGAACACTCTTTTAGAGGTCTTTGCTCCCAGGATCCTAAGAAGGAAAGGCAGGGATGCTTTGTCTTAGCCCAGGCTGCAGTAACAAAATACTGGGGGGCTTAAACAGTAGACATTTATTTCTCACGGTTCTGGAGACTGAAAGTCCAAGATCAAGGTGCTGGCAGATTCAGTTTCTGGTAAGAGCTTGCTCTTTTCCTGGCTTGCAGATGACCGCCTTCTCATTGTATCTGATTTCTCTTCTTATTATTAAGGACACTAACCCCATCATGAGGGCTCTACCCTCATGACCTCATCTAACCTTAATGACCTCCCAAAAGGCCCACAATCCAAATGTCATCACAGGGGGGTTAGGGCTTTGACATATGAACTTGGTGGGGAGCACACACATTTAGTCTACATAGAAGCTGTGGTGTCTAGCTCCAGTTTCTGCTTTCTTCTTGGGCAGGCCCATTGAGTGGACATCTGGAAAGTTTGGGGCGCAGTGGGGGAGAGGACAGGCCATGACCTCTGCTGCTAGGTGGGCAATGCCCACCCCTGCTCCCGCCACACCAAACCTGCGGGCAGAGTGCAGGAGAATCTAGGTCACGGCTACCCCCTGCACCCCTACTCAGGAAGCCTTCGAGTCCTCAAATTTCCATCGGCTCCCCTCTTTTCCGGGCCTTTCCTAGCAAGTGCACACATGGGCTCATGGCACCCCAGCCTTTCTCCCCTGTGGAGGTGGGGATTCATCTCCATCGCTCTGGACTTGGCCAGCAGCAAGCGCCTTCAACATCCTTGGTGCACACACAGCTCTGTAAACAAAGACAAGACATCCAATTACCCTGAAAACACCCTGTGCCTGTTTGCTTAGCAGACGTCCTCTGCTGGCCCCCAGCAGCACTATTGATTGACTGAACTCTTCCCATTTCAGGCCTTAATGGGATTCATGATTTGTGCGAGGGGAAGGGCCACCTGGGCCCTGGGCCTCCTGGTGCGGGGACCTGGGCCTCATTTAACTCTCCGTGTGGTTGGTGCCACGACTCCTGTTCTAAAGGTGAGAAACTAGGGCTGGGAGAAGGTATTTATCCAAATACTTTGAGGCCAGATCCGTCTCTTCAAAAGCCTGAGCCCTTTCTCATCCATTGAGTGGCTCCTGTGTGGGGACCAGCTTTGATGGGTCACCCCACTCCAGACTTGCACTCAAAGAGAAAACAGGAGGGGACAGAAAAGGCTGATGGGCATTGGGCTATGTCTAAAGTTTGATTGACAGGTCAGTCCCACATCTTGAAAAAAATGGGGCTCATTATAGTCTTCAAATGGACACACTTTAAACGATAGGTAGGTCCAGGGCATTAGGGCCAAAGTGTAACATCTATACGTTGGTTACTGTGGGAAATTTCCCCGTAGAAACAATGGGAGCATCTAACACTAGAGCCCACACGAATACATTACACTCCATTTACACCAGGCCCTGGTACACGCTACTGAAAACAATTCATTAGCACTACACGGAGGCTCTGGGGAGATGTCCCCAAGGTATTGTCGCATAAGAGAAGCAAGACACAAGAAACCGAATATCATATAATTTAATAAAACCATTACCAAAGGCTATTATACGTGCATAATAAACTTGGGTGTGCATAGGGTATGTGAGTGGGCGCATAAACATACGTACGCACATATAGGTTAATATATATGTTGAGAAAGAAAGATAGGGAAAGGCCCCTGCTGGGAGAGTAGCAGGGAGCCCCAGTGGTCCTGTGGCCGAAGGGGAGGTAGAAACGCAAACTGACAAGTAAGAGGAAACACCCCCTCGCCCCCAAACCATGCCCATGCCCATCTTGTGCATTTACGTGAAGGTGTAGGCATTCATGTAAAGAAATTCAAGGAAAAGCTTTTAAAGTTTTTTCCCCCTCTGAGCAATGGAGCTGTCACCCCACAGATCTGGGTAAAGGAAAGAGAGAGAACCAGGCACTTGCAAACCCAGACGCCCAGCGCAGTGGCTGTGGGGCAGCTGGAGAGACCACGAAGCTGAGAGAGGGCCCAGGTCACGGCTCCCACCCCCATCGTAGCAGGAAGGACTTGTTCATGTTCCACGCACAGAGGAGGAAAGCTGTGTGATTTGGGGTCCTCCCAAGCTGCTGCCTGGGAGGCCCCACGTGGCTCAGGGCCGAGCTGAGCAGCAGGAGGGGAAATAAACTCGTTTGTACGTA
This sequence comes from Miniopterus schreibersii, assembly GCF_964146895.1. Lineage (NCBI taxonomy): Eukaryota > Metazoa > Chordata > Mammalia > Chiroptera > Miniopteridae > Miniopterus > Miniopterus schreibersii. Next base: position 4,441,533 of record NC_138116.1, read on the forward strand.
CTTTTGTTACCACTAGGTGACCATAACATTGACCATTTTAACAGGGACCCCTCTGAGAGTGAAGGGGAGAGCTATTGATAATTATATCAGGACAACAGATACTAATCAGGGCTGTCGCTGGCGAGCCTGGAGGTAGGGTGACCCCAGCCGTAGCCCCTAAATGGGGGTCTCCATTCTAAATTCCACTCTCATATCTGTGCGCACTTGAGTGTTAATATCCTAGAGCTCGTAACTGTCATTGGAGACCAGCAAGGCTGAAACGACTCTTAATGATGGTTCCGCTCTGGGAGGGGGCTCTTTGCCCAAGGTCACAGAGACACACGGCGAGGCCAAGGGGAATTTACGGCTCCCACAGGCCCTGCTGAGCCGCAGATGCCAACGCCCTGGGCTGAGTGGATCTGGGATATCTGCCCAGGGCCTCTGCGTGGTCGGCCTGGCCTTTAAAAGCCTGAAATGTGACCAAATTATGCTGTTAGGGCACTTTGTAGCCTGTGTGTCTGGCATCACCAAGTTAGGTAACAAAATGGTACACGCCTAAGATACAAGTTAAGTGACCAGCCCCAACCCGACCATCTCAAGGATGTTTATTCCCTTTCCAGGGTCCTTCTTCCCAGGCACCCCAGGGAGTTCTATTTAATTCAGTGAGAATTAATGATGATTGGACAGGGGAGCAAGAAAGGAAAGGGAGGGGAGAAATTATGTTTTTCCAAACCATCTGTTGATCTGAAATGCCATGATCTAGGGCTCCAGACAGGGGTCCTTGGTAACAGGAGGAAGGCTATTTGAAATGGCACTGAAAATAAGACAAACAAAAGGAAGCAGAGTGAGAGGTAGAGATGAGGCACAGACCCTGCTGATTCTGCTTGAGCCCCTAGATCTATCCATGCCTGAAGTCCACTCCACAGTATGGCAGACTGAATAATTGTTCCCAAAATGATGAATGGCAATTCATCATCTCTAGAACCTGTTAATATATCACCTTACATGGTAAAAGGGACATTACAGACATGATTTAGTTGAAGATCTTGAGATTATCTTGGTTTCTCTGGGTGGGCTCAGTGTAATCCCAAGGGGTCTTTATCCCAAAAAGGGTGCTGGAGGGTCAGAATCAAAGCAGGAGATCTCATGACCGAAGCACAGGTCAAAGTTGTGCCTTTGCAGGAAGAGGGCCAGAGCCGAGGAATGCAGCTGTTCTCCAGAAGCTAAAAAAGACATGACATGAATTCTTTCCCAGAGCTTCCAAAAGGAAGCAGCCTCACAGACATCCTGACTTTTGTCAGGTGAACTTGCTTGCAGACTTCTGACCTACTTCTGGAACTGTAAGACCACAAATTTGTGTTGTTTCTAGCCACTAAATTTGTGGTAATTTGTTATAGCAGCAGTAGAAAACAGATCCGCCCAGCTTCTGTTGCTCGGGACAAATTAACTTGTTAGAGTTATTTTCTACCTGTTGTAACCAAAGAACCCTGGGTAGTACCCCAGCCCCAGGGGGACTGTCATTCCTTTACGAACAGCGTAGCCCATTGTGACACTCTCATAGCTTGCTTTCACATTTGTTACCTCTGAAGACCTAAAACTAGAGATCTGGAAGGCACGTGAGTGAGTGAGTGCCTTCAACTTTCTCCTTCTGCAAAGGAAGAACCCCAGTGGGGTCCAGACAGATTGAATGACACCTGGGGCAGTAGGTGAGTTTTCTGCCCATCACGGGGTCTGGATTTAGAGTTCATGGACAGGCTGCAGAGGGGCCCGCAGGCCTCTGACAGCCCAGAAAAGCCTAGGGTCCCGTGAGGATGCCTATAGGTGGCCCTCTTGGGTCAGCTCCGTGGGTGGTCCAAAACCCTTTCTCCCTGGGGCTGTATTTGCTGAGGAGCAGGAGGGCCGGCTGGCCCTGGGGTGCTGGCCCTGCCTCTGCCCCGCGCTCCGCCCGTCACCGCTTCTCACGTTCCCGAGTGGAGGCTCCTGAGGCTGCCACGGAGATCCGCCTCCCCGGGTGGCAGAATGCAGACACCGCCGGGCCTCCCAATCTGATCGCTTTGACAGCTTCGCCAAATTACAAAGCAAAGGGCCCCTTTTGGTGATGAGAAAAGCAATATTGCGGCAGGGACGTCTCATTTCCTTGGAAATCAGCGGTAAGTGAATTTGATCCACTTAGTAGTAAATAAGTCCGCTGGCCCCCTCTCCGGCTCCTGGGGAGGGCGTGGATGGCTCCCGTCTGCCTGATTATTTTAGATGGGGAGAAGCGGGGAGGGATGGGGGGGAGTGCAAGGGGGAGAGAAGGAGACTGAGAGCAATTTCTTGGGGAGGACGAATTCGAGGGGGGGACCTTCTCGTTTTTTAGCTGTGGCCGAGAATCATGGGGGACAGGTCGCTGTCGAGAAAAGAAACGGCCTCCCTCGGTCGGCGCTGTGATTTAGGCGGCGCTGAAGAGGCCTCCTCATGGCGACGCTAAAACCCTCTTAAAATTCAGCCGGAGCCCCGGGAAGATACACAGGCGTCTGCCGCCGCCGAAGGGAGGGTTCCATGCAAATTTGTTTAAAGTCCCAGGTCGCAAGCTGCTGGCAAGAAAAATGTCTTAACCTTTTTAAGAATAAAGTGGACTCTATCTCTTTCCGAGTGGAGAGAAGCCAGCCACCGAGGGTTTTACGTTCTCCGCATAGGAACAGCCTGGGTGGACTCGTCTTTTACTGCAGCTGCCTGGGTGGGGAGACAGGGGACACGATTGCCTGGCGGCTGGGTAGGAAAGAGGCCGTGGGGACCACGGACTCTATCAGAAATGCAGGAGCCAGAGAGAATCAAGACCAAACTTCTTACCTCGGCCTTCAAGGCCTCTTTGATTTAAGCATCCCACTCAAGGGAAAACCAGGGAAGTGTCTTGATTGAAAAGATACGGAGGCACTGAAAGAAAGCCTGTGTCCCCGCCTCTCTAATGTCATAGAGGATACTATGCTTATTCCAATAGTAAGATAACAATATGCTTATGAGGCATCCATATGTGCCTGGCAATATCCTCTCTGACGGTCCTCACAACCTCCCTATAGGGCAAGTAGTACTATCATCTCCATTGTACAGGTGAATAAAGCGAGGCACAGAATGGCTGAGTAACTTACTCAAAGTCACACAGCCAACAAGTGGAAGGAAAGGCCTTGGACTCGGTGCCCACCTGACTCCAGATTTGCATTCAAAAGGGTTCAGGACATGCCACCCCAAATACGGCCACTCTGTCATATTTGGAGTGGAAGACACCTAAGAAACTGCACACCCAGGAAGGGCGCCCTGACCTCCTTCCTTCTACCTAAAAGCAGGTCATAGCATTTCCCATGAGAAAGGTGCACTCCTCGTATCGGGAAGAGAAAACCATTCTCATCACAGAGACTAAAACAGACCTGTGCAAACCAACCTGCTGAAACAACCCTTATTTCCCATTAGCTTCCCCCATGTATTTCCTAGTCACGGTCTCCTAATTTACTGCCCCTGGCCCAAGCCTCTCTGTCTTTGTTTAAAAAGATAAAAGCTTTTGCTCTAACAGCGTCTTCAGGTCTTTATTTTCCTCGGAAGACTCCTCGCCCATGTAAAAATATTAAATAAATCTGTATGCTTTTCTCCTGTTAATCTATCTTCTGTCACTAACTTGTAGGCCAGCCACAGAGCCTAAGAGGGTAGGAGGGAGGTTTTCCTCCCTCCCAGGCTCTTAGCCACTCAAGGACCCGACGTTGCTAACAGCCAGGCCCGCGGCCCCGCACTCACTGGGCTGCGCTGCCCAGCGCAGGGCCACAGGCCCTGGCCCGTGTCCCGTGTCCCAGAGCATTCGGCATCCAGCGGACGACAGATGCGAAACGGATCATTACAGAGCAGCGAGTGGGCGCGGGAGACACCTGGGGCCTTCAGGAAGGCGGGGGCGGGCGGGGCCGCACTCTCCGCCCTGAGTGTGGGGGTGTCTCACCTGTGCGATGCTCCCGGCCCTTTCCCACCTGTGCCACAGTGTTGCTGAGAATGACGCTGGCTGCCCGCCAGGCACTTGAGGGCATCGGGCCCCGGGGAGACGGGCAGGCACGGGGCAGAGCTGCAGCCACACACGGGCCTCCTCCTGCTCCACCCCTCGCGGCCAAGGCAGAGCTCGGTCAGCAGCCAGCCAGCTGCGCCCCCCCACCCCGCGCCCACCTGGTGGCTGCTCCAGGCTCGTTTACTGTCGCATTTATTGAATCTGACTAGTCTGGAAATAATTGCACTAATATTATTGATATTAATAGTACACCAGGATGTATTTATATCGGGCTTCTCCCTAAGCTAAAATTCAATGTCATCATCGTTTTTGCACGAGTGGTCAGAAGCCAGCAGGGCCGCCACAGGGAGGGGGAGTCCCCGCATGGCGGTGGGAGAGGTCGGGCGCAGGTACCCCCCCTGTCTAGGAGACAGACGGCTTGGGGCCAGAGGCTCAGGCGTGGACACTGCCTTGCTGTGGCTCCCATAGCCAGCTGGTGAGGAGGAGGGATTGGTGAGATTTTCAGAAAGGGAAGGTGGGCGTCCCCAGAGAACTTTCCAAACTGGTAAAGTAGGAAATAATGGGTCTTGAGCCCCTTCCCAGGCCCTCAATCTCCCCTGCCCCTTCTCTGTTCACTGGCCGCCCCAGGAGGTCACCCATCCCCCCCTCCACGGCCAAGTACGCCGACCCACATCAACGCATCGATGGGCTGCTGTGCTGGGCAGTCGCCCCTCTGCACTTACTTAGCCAGTTCTGCTCCCATTGTCCATGTCGGTAGCCGAGAGTCTTGGACAGAATGAAGGAGCGTGTCCCTGAGGTTCTGCTCTTGGTGGCCACTATTGCATGACTTGCAACTTGGGGTGTGTGCATTTTGTTTCAGGGGGCAAGTAACCTTGATTCTCAAAATTCGGACTTTTTTATAAGTCACTAGGTTTATTTTGCTAGTCACTTGGGATTTAAATACAAAAAGCCTTCCTGTTGCTTTTTTATTCAAAAAGGGCACATACAGTGAAATGCGAGTACGCTCACCACCCCGTCTTGAACACTGGAGCACCGCCAGTCCCGAGCAGCCCCCCGCCCTCCCCCCCATTCCTCTCCCTCTCTGCCAGCGGCACCCGTTAGCCTGAGTTTTGTGCTCACATTTCCTTACGGGCCTTTTTGGGAAAGTTTTGCCAGGTGTGCATGCACTGCTAAGCAATATATTATTTAGCTCTGCCTGAGTTTTGAACTTTAAATAATGGAATCGTACTGAATTTTTCCTCCTGCGCCTTGCTGCTTTTGCTCAACTATATATTTGTTGGACTCATCCATTTTTAATGTGAGTAGTTGTAGTTAATTCATTTTCACTTCCAAATAGAATTTCCGCCTATGAATATGCTTCCATTTATCTGCCTGCTGCTGGTGGAAATGTGGGGTTTGGGCTGTTATGAATATTGCTGTAAATATCAATTTACGTGACTCCTGTTTGCTACTCCGGGTGTGGTTCTCGGGCTGATGGCACCGACATCGCCTGGGACCGGCTGAAAGTGCAGGACGCCGGCGCCCTATTCCAGACCCGCCGAATCAGAATCTGCATTGTTAACACAATCGTCGGCGCAGTCAAGTCTGAGAAGCGCCGCTCTAGAGACGCGGGTCCGTACCTAGCTGTGGAATTGTTGAGGGCCGGGGTAAGCACGCATCCAACTTTATAGATGAGCTGGCACAGTGTTTTCCAAAAAGGGTTCACCAGAATTACCCCAGTGGAGCATGAGAGCTCAGCCGTTCCCCATACAAAATGGTGTCTCAGTGCGGTTTCCCTCGTCACTTTCCCGGTTATCAGCTCCATTTGGGGAGCTTATGTTTATTCTTATCGACCTCAAGAAAGACCTTGAACAGTCTTGCAGTGCAGGTCAGTTAGCAATGAATTCTTTTAGCTTTTGTCTGTCTGCAAAAGTATTTCTCCTTGATTTCTGAAAGTGAGTTTCAGTGGTACTCCAATTATATGTACCTTAGACCATTTGTTACAGTCTTTGAGAGGCTGTATATTCTAATGTGCTCCCCTCACCCCGCTTTTTTTTCTTTTTGGGTTTTTGTTGGAATAATTTCTACCGACCTGCATTTTGCTCTGTTGAGTCTACTGAAGAGTCTGACAAAGGAAACCTTGGTCTCATATAGGCTCTTGAGCCCAAGACAGTTACCAGCTCCTCTCCCAGCCCTGGAGAGTTTTTCGTTTACCTTTTCCCCAGCCACATTATGTCTTTGCCTGTGGGCAAGAGGGTTTGCTCTCCTCCCCCAAGTGACTCATGGCTTTGGCTTCGTAGGAGGGAAGGGTCTAGGGAAAGTGGGCAGGGCTTGGTATCTGCCCCTCCTCCCCAAAGCTTCTCTCAAGCCGCATGGGGAAAGGGTTCACAGTCCTTTCTGGTAGGTTCAGGCCCTTGCTCTGTAGGAGAGAAGGGCCAGGGAAGCGGCTGGGTTGTATTCCTCCCCTGCTGGGTTCAGCATCTGGGTGGAGGTGCAGACACAAAGAGCGGATGTGGACACCGGTGGCAGAGAATGAGCGAATGGCAGATGCTTGGTTGCAGGAATGATAACAATGCCTGTTATTGCGGAGCCTTGCGCACTCCTGCTCACTGTGACAATGACCTTCCCTGTGATTCTAAGTCAGCTCTGTGAGCCAAGCTGGGAGGATGGTGCAGATAAGGAGACCAAGGCCTGGGAAGCTGCTGTCTGTCCAAGGTCACTGTCAGCTGAGCTGCAAGTGGACCCCGATGTCCTGACACCCAGATCATTGTGCCCCTTTCCTTCCTTCCCACCACACCTATCCCCCTGTCACTAGACCCTCGGAGACACCCTGTTGTTTATTGCACAAAGAGCAACAATATTGAAGTTGGAAAATTCCTTTCAAGTCTGGGGCCTCTAAAAAACCTGCCCAACAAACCAATCCACTTAAAATGCAAATTCCACTGACACTAATAAGCAATATATATACACAGGCATTTACACATGCAAATGAGAAGGATGGGGCGCAAGCCATCCCTCCACCGCCTCTCGCACATGATAACTGTGCTCCAGACAGTCCATCAGACAGAGCCGAGAGGCCACCTCGCACCCCTCCTGGCCAGCGCCTGTCCTTCCCAGGTGCTCCACAGCCTTCGGGTAGCACGCGTGGTCTCTCAGAAGCCAGAGCACCATCGAGTTCCAGGCTCCCTACTAAGCTGTGTGATGTGGCGTAAGTCACAGCACCTCTCTGAACCTCAGTTGCTTGCTCTGCTGATCTTAATCCTGTTGGTCTTGAACCCGTTGATCTTCCCCATCGCCTGTAGCAACCTCCCTCAACCCTCAGGTCCAGAGGGTCTTCCAGAAAGCTCACGGGCACTGCTGCAACCCACGCCCACCTCCCCCACCCCTGACCTCATAGCCTCATTCGTCCATCCTGGACTTGGCCCTCAGCGCTAACCCCCAGCTGCCCAAACAGACCCTCCCTGGAAGATCTCTGGGCTCCAGTTGCAGCTATGCCTTCCCTTCAAAGCACTGGGATTCCCGGCAGGTGATCGTATTTGGGGATTTATCCCAATGGTGCCTGCAGCCAGGGATGGAGGTAGGCAAAAAAAGCTTATAGGAAGGCAGGACACCTGGATCCCACTCAGGTGTCACAGGTATTCATCCCGCAACAGTTGCGCTTTTCCACGTGCTTACATTTCCAATAACAAGCATCCCTATTCTCTACCAAAACCTTTTTTTCAAAACTATTTTACATATTCAGCTGCCTCCTTAAAGGGTCCTTGCGATGAATGTCATTTATTTGAGGTCTATGGGACAAGGTGGTCCTTGTGGGACCATTGGTGACCTCAGCTCTCTCAATGACCCCACTTGGCTCTTTGGTAGCCTCAGCTTCCCTGGAGCTTTTGGGGAGGGAGGCTGAAGCATAGCAACAAGACCGAATATTATTATTTCACTTGAGGGGTGTGTGTATATAAAAATGGCTAGAACTACATACAGTCACATATTGGAAGTTATCTCTTGGTAATTCATGGGCTTTTCAGTATGTCAGCAAATATTTTTCTCCCACTCACATTTTGATGTTTGCTTGGCATTTCCTGACACGCATGTACCATTTGTTACCAAGCTAGTCTCTTCCTAGGTTGCTCTCTGGTTATTTCTCTGCTGTAAATAATTCTCTGATAAGCCTTGCAGCTCATCTCTGCACACTTATTCCTGCAGGAAAGTTTCTAGAAGTGGGCTCCTGGGCCAAAGGGCATGCTCATGTACGTTTCTCCACCTGACTTCAGACCGCCCTCCAGCTTCTGCTTCCATGGGTGCTCCAGCTCATAACAGCTCAGTCCCACCTCTCTCGCCCCAGTTGAGTCTGGTGAGAGTGTGTGTGTGCCCCTCGCCCCCCGGGGCACCATTCTTCTCTCTTCTTCCTGCAGCTGTGTGCGCACAGCCCACTCCCAATAAATATTTGTGGCTTATTAAACAAGAGCCCCGTCTCCGCAGCCCCAGCCCACAGCCTGGCAGTCCAGGTGCGGCCTGTCCTCCAGTGGAGGCAGGTGACAGATGGCCGGGAGCCTGCCCAGCCTGGTCCCCGGGTGGTGATGAAGGCCAGGAAAAATACGAAGTGAGCGACAATATTTCCTGAAAGCAGGAGCCAGCAGAATCTATCACTCCACCCTGGAGTGCCCTCAAATGCAAAGGGAGAGGGGGTTAGGCAGGGTCTCTGGCTGGGGCTGGCTGGGGGTCAGGGCTCCAGGGGGACAAACTCAGTTCCCTCTCTCAGAGCAGGAAGTAGCCTTGTAGTCACCCAGAGTGAAAATAAAAAATGGCCATTTCTACAGAATTAATTCCCAGCTCAACACAGGCAGTGGTGAGGAAGCTGAAGGTAGGAGGGTGGGGAGGCAGGGGGAGGCCAGACGGCAGCTGCCTGATGGGCACCCAGGGCAAACTTCCTTCGGAACACACAACTTTCTGGGTTGTTCCAGGTTTTTTTTAGCTCCTCCCTCCTCCCCAGTCCTCTTGTCCTCAGGTTCGCGCTGGGACCCAGGTGAGGCTGGAAGGCCGCTAATCCCCCCTGGCTGGTCTCCAACTCGTGACACCTGGGGCTGCGTCCTCTGCTGGTTCGCTCCGAGGTCTCCACTCCTGCAGCAGGAAGACCGCGTTTCTTCATCCCCAGGCTGAGCCTGCCGCAGAGGGGACCATGGTCACCGGTAACCTGTTCAGAACTGGGACTCCCCACAGCCAGGCTCCCCAGATCAGGCGGGCCAGCCGCCCCTAGTATCTGGCTGCTGAGATCCTGAGCTGGTAGATTATGTGAACGGTTCTTCAGATGGCCTGTCTCCAGGCCCTTTGGTAGTGACATCCCACAGTCCCCGAGTCTCAAATCAGATGTGCGACTTCCTCTGGCCAATGGGACAGAAGCAACTCTGACTCAAGCAGCGCTTGAAAAGGTGCTTGCGCATTTCCCGGGTACCTGGGCTGACCTGCTGGAGGCATGTGGGAGATTCATGAAGGACAGCCAAGCTGTCCCAGTCCAGGTCATTCCGGACCAGTGAGCCACCAGCCAACCTAGATCACAGCAGGGCTTCTTCAGGGCCTTTGTTCCAAGACACCCATGTGGGTTACAGTTCTGCAGGACACGCAGCCCTCGGGCCGGCATCTCCCATGCTCTACAGGATGGGGCGGGTCTTGTGGGCCAAGGTGTTCCTTCCAGGCCCCCTAGGCTATAACCAGCCTGCTTCCTCCCCCTCATTCCCCCACCCCTCAGGACACCCTTCCGGTCCCCCTCCACCCCCATTCCAGGGCTGCTTGGGTATATAAACTTGCAGTTGCTTTACGATGCAGAGTGAACCAATGTTTCTTTGTCTCAATCTTTTCCCATCTAGCCGTGCCCAGGGGCCAGCAGGCCCATTAAGGTGTTTCCCAAACAAAAAGAACCAGTAAATCTTCCCTGCCTGCAGGAAAAGGCTCCTAATGTAGCCGCTTTAAAATCGCCGTTTCTGGTCTCCTTGCAGCTACACCTGCAAAGCATTTATCGGGTGCCCGGGTGCCCGCGCAGAGGGGCTCTCGGCTAGACAAGCAGGTGGGGCTGCAGCCGGTGGGGCGCTGGCTGGCTACAGAAGGGCGGGGTGTGTGTGTGCCTGGGGTGCTGCCGCTGGGGAGGCCCTGCCAGAGCCAGGGAGGACCCAGGGGCCAGCGAGGCTCCTCTTTTCTTTCGGTTGGGGGAGCCCAGCTGCCCCGAGAGGGTGTCCTCCCAGCCTTGCTGGGAAACAGACTTCTCTGGAGCCAGAGACAGATGCCAGGGACCAAGTTCGCCTGACCAGGCCAAAGCATGTCGCTCCTTTGGAATGAGGAGGAGGGCGGCCTCGGGCATGTCACCTCCCTCCTGTCCTCCCAGCTGGCTGGGAGCTCCCGGGCTGGGGAGGGAAACGCAGCAGAGCTGGGAACCCCCTGGAGAGTAGCCACAGCCCCTCCAGCCCTGCAGGGCCCAGGCCGGGTTCGCTGGGCGCGTGGGGCGGCAGGGCATGTGCCAGCCCCTTTAACGAGGGGGTAACTCCGTTAGCCTGGATCTCCCCGTCAGCGCCTTCAATTAAATGCAGGAGCAGCGGCTATTAGGGGCCTGAAGAGAAGCTGGGAGCCGAGGGGACGGCGGAGCGAGCGGGAGGAGGCCAGTTGTTAAGCAGATTAGGAGGGAGGGGCAGGAGGAAAATAAAGAAAAGAGAAAAAGCAGAATGGGGCCGCCGAGAACGAATCCGCGCACAAAGCAGCCAGATGAGGCGAAGGCAGGGGGCTGCTTTCTGCCCGGGCCTCCATTGTGTTCCCCGCAGACCTCATCAGAGCAACACAATCCGCCTCCGTGAAAGGCCGCCCGGAGGACGGGAGGGACGGCGCCGCCGAAATAAAGAGCGCGGTGGGGGTGGGGGGTAGGGGGGTGCAGGCTCCCCACAAGGGCAAAGGGAGGCACAGCTGGGGCGGGGCTGGGGGACCGGTTGCTGTGGAAGACGAAGCATTCACTGTGTAGTTTTTATACTTGCAGCGACTCTCTGATCCTATTAGGGCCTTATCCCTGTTTTACAGATGAGTAAACTGCGTCTCAGGTTAACTCAGAGGCTCATAAACGATGGCTCCCTGGACAACTCTGGCCCACTCCCTGTTGGTGTAAGTAAAGTTTTATTGGCACGCAGCCACACCCGTTCATTTGCATATTCCTGCTGCTCTTTTCAAGCAGCCGAGAAGCAGCGCCCCGAGATCCTGTGGCCCACAAAGGCTAAAATATTTACTCTCCAGCCCCCTGTAGAAAATGTTTGCTGACCTCTGGGTAAAATGGCCTGTTGGGAGTTACAGAACCGGAAAGAGACAGAGCTGGTGTTTCAGTCCAGCCTTGTTCCCGAAGCTCCACAGCAAAGGGGGCCTTAAAAGGCTTGGAATGGGAGGGGAGGAGGGGGTGCCGGTGTGATGGGGGAGGCAGAACCGGCCAGTCTGTCCCAGCTGGGCACTGGATGGAGAGGGGCCCGGGGCAGAGGAGCCGGACAATTGGGGGTCTGCAGGGAAGTGTGGGTCTTCGTAGCTTGGTCAGCAACAACCCCGTCTGCCAGGACTCAGACTCTCCTGGCTGGAGAAAGAGCAGCCAAGATCTCAGCTTCTGCCACACTGATGCCTGGAGCCTGGAGGGGGTCCAGGGAGCCTTGGGCCAGCCTGACCAAGGTGACAAGGCGACACTGACCTAGGCCTACAGTTTCCCTCGTCTCCCCCTTGTGTAGACCAATTGGTGTCCTCTGGGCTGGAGCTTGGCTCAGGCTTTCCTGCCCAGGCCAGCTTGGCTGTGTAATTAACGCTCAGCTGAGGCTGGAGGGGGCCTTGTGTGGCCAACAACGGACAGCAGAGTGCCCAGCTTCCAGCCTGGAGTGATGGGCAGTGGTCTCCATCTATGTCGCTGCTTCTGCTGATGGTAATCACATCAGAGGAGCTTGAAACCAGGAGATGCAATAAGTCCATCTGGAAAACTGCAGGCCGAGTTACCTCCCAGGTGGAGAACACCTGCCCTCCTGAAGCCTACAGTCTGGCAGAAGGGGTGGGGTCAGGGGATCAGCTAAGAAAACATCTCCAACGCGCTGGGGTGGCCTGGCCCATCCATCCTGTGCACAGTAGCTTATGATAACATTGTATGCTAAGAACCACTGTCAGCGGTAATACTAGTGACAATGCCATTCATTTGGGAAGTATGGGGTGAGCACCTGCCATGTGTGCTGGGCTCATAGGAAACAGTGGAGAGAAAACGAGTCCTCTGACATCGTTCAGAGAGGGAGACCAAAAATTCCACCCAGTGCAATTCATTAAGGCATGTTTTATTTTCAGGATGCAAATATGTTATTAAAAACCAGGCAGGGAAGGAGCAAGAGAGAGGTTTGAGTGAAGCGTGGCAGTGAGTCATGCGAAAATGTAGGGAAAAGCATTCCAGGCAGAGGGAACAGCCAATGCAAAGGCCCTGAGGTTGAGGAGAGCTTGGCCTGACTGAGGAACAGCAGAAGGCTGGAGCAGAGTGGAAGGGTAGCATGGAGGGCAGTGGGAGAGCGGTACAGAGGTCGGCAGGGGACCGGTCACACTGGGTGCGGAGGCCACAGGGGAAACGCTGGCTGTCACTGAATGTGGGGAAGCCCCAGAGGAGGGAAATGGAGCTCCAGTGGAGGCCTGTCTGGAGTTTTTCTGCAGGAGGAGAGAGCTGTGGTACTGGCTGGGGGCAGAGGCACAGGAAGCTACTGTTTTCTCTTTTCGAAGATAGTGCATGTCTGTGGGCTGGTCTAAGTGACCCAGGAGAGGGGGACAGTGATGAAGCAGGAGAGTGTAAGTTTATGACAGAGAAACTTGGCAAATGCTACCTTACCCAGCGACCCAGGTTCACCTAAGTCAGGGAACTTGTGGATGTCAGGGAACCCCTGACATGATGTGACCAGGCCATTCCACCTCTGTGGTCCCCTTTCCCAAGCCTGTTAACTCCGGTCTAACCATGCAAAAAACCACCAGACAACCCCAAATCACAGTTCATTCTACAAAATACCTGACCAGCCCTTCTCAAAACTATTCCGGTCATCAAAAGAGGGAAAGACAGAGAAGCTGCTGCATACCCGAGGAGAACGAGGACACGTGGCGACTAAATGCAACACCCACGGGGCCCTGGACCCGAACACCTGCGAGACCTGCACCCGATCTGTGGTTTAGTTAATAACGGGGACACGAGAGCATACAGGAACTCTCTGGGCTACCTTTGCCCATTTCCCCCAAATCGAAATTTATGCTAAACTGAAAAAAAATATTTAAAAAAATAATAGGGGAAAAAGATGCCCAGGAGGAAGGCTCTTTCTCTTGTAAGACTTTATCCTGTGTGTGTGTGATAGAGCCACAGGCCATCTTGACACCCTGAAGGGTGACTTCAGTCACCTGGAAAGGGCAGGGGAAGAGAGGACCTGGGTGTCTGACAATATTGTCAAGCCTCTGAATTAGCCAATTTCACAGCCCCACCTCCTACCCCTGGGCTTTTCTTTACGTGAGATAACAAATCCTCATGGTTAAAGCCCTTAGGGGTAGAATTTCGAAGTAGCTTGCAGCTGAGAGAGTTCTAACTGGTTCATTTCAAGGCTCAGACTTACCCCTTGGCCCAGGTGGGCCTGGGCTAACCTGTCACTTGTTACCCACCCATGCTGCCTTCCCTTGCTCATAGGTTGTGTTGCCCAGGGCCAGGGCACCCTCAAGCCAGTCAGTCCTGTGTGGGACTCCAGCTTCATTAATCTCGGTGCCAGAGCGATCCCGGCGGGGCCTGGGAGATGATTGTGCTGGAGCGAAACAAAAGGGAACCGCTAGACTGTGACAGCTGATATTAAAATGACTACAACTCACATCATATCCAGAGTCAATGCATTATATTCCTAATAAATAATGGGTTACTGCAGGTTAAGTGTCCGTTGCCGCATTCCAATTGTTGATATTTAATTAGCTCTAAAATTAAAGCGCTCTTTTATTGCCACACTGCTAGGACTACTTTATCCCTAATTGATTGAGATTAAAGTGTCTTCCAAAGATCCTGGATCCCTTTGTCAGCCCAGAGTGTGAGAGGATTTTAATGAAAACGTTTGACATTTCAAAGCCCCACATACTCATCTGTAAATTAAGCAAAAGACGGTGTTTTTGTTCTATTTCTAAATCAGAGTGATGAGCAAGATGATGGCTGAGGCATGATCCAAGTTGGCTATGACAAGGCGGCGGACAGGGCCAGCTATCTCTTACCGGGGAAACGGTGGTGTGGAGTTGATTTCCATGTTCGGGACATAGGAAAGGGAGGCAGCAGAGAGTGGGGCTCTCCCAAGGCCCCTCTGCTTGCCTGGGGGTGGGGAAGGATTGTGGTAGAAAGGGGGTTGGCTTTGGGCCAATGTGTGTTTGAGCCCGGCTCTGTCTTCCGTAAGCTGATGACCTTCAGCGAGTTGCTTGGTTCTCTGAATTTCAGTTCCCTAACCCTCAAACCCAGATAACGGAAAACCTACTTCCCAGGGCCATCATGAGGGTACATTGAGATCATGTTGGCAAAAGAATTGAGCCTGGGCCATAGCAGCTGCCCAATAAAGGGCAGCTTTCATTAGGCCTTTTTACAAAGTCCTGAATTTACATTTGACGATGACTTAACTGACCCCTGTGAGTAGGGCAGAGCGAGGCTCTCAGCTGGCCTTTGAGAGTTAAGCTGACTGCTCCACCCAGCTGCAGAACTCTTTGCCTTGGTGATCTTGAGAAGGTATAAGGGACCCCTTGCCTGGCTCAGCATTTGGTCTGACCAACCTCTTGCATAGACTTCAATTTGCTGAGCCAGGCAAGGGGCAGGGCCCCCCAAGGAATTAAGGCAGGAATTAGAAATAGACTTCGAATGTTTGTTACCGGAGGCTTGCCTATCCTATTCTAACGAATACACCCCCTCCTCAGTGCCACCTTGCGTTTAGTAGCCCCGGCCATTGAGGGAAGGCAAGTTGAGTACATGCTGGGATAGGAGGGATGTTTGCTTGCAAGGCCGCAGAAATCCGCTCCATCGGCTGCAGGTGCGCCTCGCGAAGGCTGTGGGGAGCCGGAGGTAACAAGCTGCAACCCTGTATGATCCCATTTCCCACTGAACCTGGCACGAAACGGGCCAAGATCCTCACCACGAGCAGCAGAACCTCCTGGAGACTGCGCACCCCCCGCACCTGGCCCGGGCCCGCGCACCTGTGCACTCCAGCCGCCCCGTGTTTTCGCGTTTTTGCGTTTTCGGGAGAGACGTCCTGCGCCCGAGCGCGCTGGGCTCGCCCACTCCGGGTCGGCCCCTTCATGGTGAGGAAGACGGCTCCCGGCCCGGTTTACAGGCTGGCTGGTCGGTGTGTGCCTCACGCTTGTGTTCATTCCTCCTTTCCTAACTGCCGTTGGGTGGAGAGGGGCTATTGGATCAGATAGGGGCTTGGCTCTGCTAAAAGAAATCACTTGGCTTGTGAAGTTCAAACAGTTGTGTAAAATAGCAATGCCTATGAAATGCGACAACTAGCTTTGGGAAAAGAAAGCTCATCAGTAGCTTGGCTCTGACAGCAATTATTCGATCCTGTCTTCCTGGGATGTCGCCGATGCTCGTGAGCCACAAGACACACTCCTGCAGCACACAGGCACTCAACTCATGCACACTCACATGCTCATGCAGGCACACTCATGCACACACTCATGCACACACTAGGCCTCACCCAATTCCAGGCATCTCTGCACCATCTCCTTGAGGGAATGAAAGAATAAAGACTCATAGGCGTGTATCCCAGGGGAAGCCCAGCGGGAACACTGGAGATATCAATCCTCACAGGCGTCCGCACACCCGCAGGCAATTTAAAAAAGTAAATGGGGGTCAAACTCTATCGGGGGAAGCCAGTGACGGGATCTCCCTGGCCCAGGATGTAAATTGTGCTCAGACCCTCGTTTCTAAAGACGCTTTCTTCCCTGTCATGCGGGATTTCCATCTTCTCTGCAACCCAAACCCCAGCACACAGGCGTCACCTGCAGACAGTCTCACCGTTTGCATACACTTTGCAGGTGGCTCGGCGCCAGGGTGGAACAAACTTCCCAATGCAAATTGGGAAAACCCCCAAAGTACAGAAGCTGAGGTAGAGATCCTCAGGTTCTTGCAGAAAGATGGAAGCTTGTTTGGTCTCCCCCCCCCCCCCCATAAACACCACCACCCACAAAGGCATCTGTGCCCTGAGAATCACACACCTAGGCTGCCAGGTGCACCTAGAACAACGGTGACAGCAATAGGAGAAACCACTCTACCTCCAGAGCAAACTCTGTGACTGAGTCTGTCCTAAACCAGCACAGAGATGACCCTAGAAGATTCTCCACCTACCTATGAGTGGCTCTGCTGCTGAGAGACCTCGTGGAGGCCTCCAGGTGGAGGGACCCCTCCGCTGTGAGCTCTGATGGCACCCAGAGCGACGGCTTTCGGCTGTGCTGGGGTGTTCCTGCTGATGACTGTTTCATGTTCTGACTGTCTATAACAGGATTTAATTGTAATGATTTGGTATTGAATTCCCTTTAACAATCAGAGGAAATGGATCCTGACTGTTTGTAAATGTGTTTGCAAATAGCGGAATGATCAGAGCTGTGTGGGCAACTTCGCTCTAGCTGCGCCCAAAGGCGGGGTGGTCAGGATGCTATGCAGAGGGGAGGAGGTGGGCTGTGAGGATGTGGGACCAGGCCTGACCTAGGCTGCGGTGGGTGGGTGCAGAAGGCTTCTCTCTGTCCCAGGGCCTTCTCTTGGGTATGTGGGTGGCATTTGATCAGTTGTATGTGTTCATGTAGGTGGGAACTTAAGCCATCATCGTTTAGAATAATATCAATATTTATGTGATAGAATGAACGGTAATAAATATTATAAATATTACCATTGCTGTAAACATTTACATGTATGATCTCATCCTCCCTAATAGCCCTATGAGATAGGTCATATTGGTTTTTCCCTGATGAGAAAGTTGATGCTGAGAAACTTGCCCAAAGTCACACAACGGAGAAGGCTTGGGATTTAAATTTAGGCCATTTGCCTCCATGGCTTAACTACTATACTGTACTGCTAACCCTAGAGTTTGAAATGATGGAGCTGTTGATCAGAGTTCAGGAGGGTGTATTAGTTACGTGTTGCTGTGTAACATCACCCCAAAATATAGTAGCTTAAGACAGCACCCATTTATTATCTCACAGTTTCTGGGGTCAGGAACCTGGGTGTGGCTCAGCTGGGTCCTCTGCTTTGGGGTTTCTCACAGGTTGCAATCAAGGAGCCTTCCAGGGCTGAGGTCTGATGTGAAGGCTTGATTGAGGAAGGACTCATTTCCAAGTTCCCCTCTGTGGTTGTGGCAGGATTCGGTTCCATAATGATTGTTGGACTGAGAGCCTTGGTTCTCAGGTGGTTGTTGGCCAGAGGTTGCCCTCAGGTCCTCGTTATACAAAGAAATCTTGTATGATTGACCTTAGTCTCCAGCCCTCAGAAGTCAAAGGGATACCATGTGGTTCCTGGCCCCCCAACCCCAACATAAGTCACACTGAAGCATAGTCTGTCTGGCTGGCCCAAGGCCCCAGTAAGTAAAGATACTCTTATCAGGCAGGAATTCCAAGGGCTTGGAGGTGACCGCCCAGGAGCTGAGAGTAAACCTCTCTTTGGTCAAAGTTAACCGTTTACTACATAAGTACAGACGAGTTTCCCAGTGGGGAAGACAGAGGCTCTCCCAAAGGCAAGAGAAAGAATCTAAGACCCTCTTCTCTTTGCACAACAGGAGAGCGCAGTGGGTATCGTGTGGGTTTTAAAGAGCATCCAGGGGCAGCTCACTCAGGTTTTGGGAACTGCTCCCTTTCCTGGCTCGTTCAGGCCTAGGAGGGGGGTCAGCTGGCTTCGCACTCTGGCTGACCCTCCCTGATGACCTCCCTGGACCCTGCCCACACCTTTGTCCCTTTCTGAAATCTCCCCTATTACTCCAGGCGAGGACCTGTCTGCTTCCTGCCTCCCCTGACTGATGCCCTCTCCTTCCCAGTCTTTATCCCCCTACCCTGCTTGACTTTACTTTCGAGCACAGCTCACCGCTTACGTTGCATTGTATATTAATTGGCCTATTTCTATAGTCTGTTTCCCACTAAAACACAGGCTGCATGAGGCTAGGAATTCTGATTTGTTCACTACGGAATCCCTGGTGCCCAATGCAGAGCCTGTACTAGCTGAGCGTTTGTTGAGTGAATCAACAATGGGACCACATGCCCCCCGCTCCACCTTGTCACTCCTCTGCCCCACTGCCTTTTAGGAACGTCCATGGAGAGCTGGGGTTTGTGGTGGGGTGAGGATCTTGGACCACAAGCCCTGGGGGACCTTGGAGAAGGCAGGGGGAGCAGGAGTTCATGGGGAAGAGGCACCTCTTCTGTCTGAACCACCCTCACACCAGGAAATAAAATACTTCCACCTCTATTAGCACTGATAAGAATAATAGTCATTCTTCAGGCTTTTAAATCTTCCTCGAGCGTCATTTTCCAAGCAAAGCTGCTGAGCACAGCAAAGACAACAGTCTTGATGAGGTTAAATCATCCTCAGCGGCAGGAGCTTCTGCCAACACAAGCCCCTAAGGAGGCCACGTCTTCTCTCTTCACCTTGATGACACCTGGAGGGAGGGGGAGATTCTTAACACCTTTCTGAGCAGCTATTTCGAGCCAGAACTCTGCTGTGTGGCTGGCTACTTTGGTCAGCAAGGTGTTTAAAATTACTTAAATTAATATAAGTGCAGACATGTGTTATCTCGTGACCGGTCAGCAAGGCAGAAGAGCAAGGGCTGGGCCAGAGTACTTGGGGCATTGCATCCCTGACCCTGACTTGACCCAGCACATGCACTCACTCACTCACTCACTCACTCACTCACTGGCAGGGGGAAAGCTTGTGGGTACTAGGCCCAGGCTGCCTGGGTTCCACTCCTGGCTGTGCAGTTATTAGCTGTGCAACCTTGGGCAAGTTACTCCACCTCTCTGGGCCTCTGTTTCCTCATTTCTAGAATGGGGAAGACCATGGCACATAATCATGACACTGTCTCGGGGATGAAATGAATTAATGTAGATCAAAGTGTGAAGACCAGCGTCAGGCTCAGGCTAAGCACCCGTTTGCTTATTTGTTGGCTATTATTATTATTAACTGGGAGCTTACTCTGTATCAAGCATAACTCGCCTTTGTCTCCTCACCTCTGATGAGCGGGTGAGGACACCGAAGCTTGGTGGGGTCAGTCACCTGCATCCAAGGTCACACAGGCCTGACCAGGGCAGCGCTTGACTGTAGACAGGCAGTGGGCTCCCTGGTGGCTGCCCCAGTTCACTTTCCCCTGCCACTCTCCAAGATGAGCCTTGGGGCAGGGGACCCTCCTCCAGGGAGCATCCCAATGTCCCCTAGAGCCATAGTGACCACGTACTCCCTTCCCTCAGATTTAGGTCTCTTGTCCCTTCCGAAATGACAAAGCGGGGAGTCAGGGAATGGAGAGCAGATACAAATACAGTGGGGGAGGGTGGGGGTGTGGGTGGGAGGGATAGTGAAGAAGAGGAAGGGGGGCATGTGTCCCCGAGCGCGGACGAGCAGGGACGCACGCGTTCCTCCACGGACAGCACTATTCATATTGATCACCTTATTTTCAGAAGCAAATTGATCTGGGCTTTTAGCAACTTATCTAGGACACAGAAGTCTCTTGAAGCCTTTTCACGTGGGAGGCAGCCCGAGGTGCCCACGTTTGTGACAGAGGAACTGCCAGACCTCTGTCCTCTCCCAAGTGCCAAGGTCAGCGGCAAAGCCTCCAGCCCCAGCGGCAGCAGGACGACAAGATCCGCTCTGCTCCTGACAAAGCGCGTTTGCCCGGAGGACCTCGGCCCTCCGGCCGGGGAGGGAAGGACAGTCACCCAGGACGGTGAGACGTGGAGCTGGGGAGGGTTAGAGAACAAAGCCCCCGGGGCGGCGCGCCCAGGGCACCGGCAAGGACAAGGCCCGAGAGGTACATCTGACCAGACAGCGCTGCCAAACGGCCTGGCCTCCCGTCTCCAGAAGACCCGGCCTGGGCAGCCCGGCTGCCCCTTTGAGAAGAGCCTGTTGCTAAAAATGTCAAAGTCTATTTACACACAGGGCAGGTGACAAGAGTCCTCTCTCCAGTAATGAAACAGCAGGGTGTGCGATGAAGAGCGAATGTCCCCGAGTCCCTGGGCAGAATGACCTGGGCACCACTGACAGGAGTCTTGGGGGTCTTTGTGGGGTCCTTCTGGTCCCTCCCGCGGTTGCCATGGCAGGGGAGTCTCAGCGGGTGGGCAGGAGGCCGAGGAGATGAGCCGCCCTGGAGCTCTGGGAGCTGGGAGCTGGGGCTGGGGGCTGGGGGCTGGGGCTGGGGGCTGGGGGCTGGGGGCTGGGGGCAGGGGGCTGGGGGCTGGGGGCAGGGAGCTGGAGGCTGGGGGCTGGGGGCTGGGGCAGGGAGTTGGGAGCTGGGGGCTGGGGGCTGGGGCTGGGGGCTGGGGGCTGGGAGCTGGGGGCTGGGGCAGGGAGCTGGGGGCTGGGGCAGGGAGCTGGGGCTGGGGGCTGGGGCTGGGGCTCTCACGCCCTCTGATGTGGAGACAAGCACCATGTCTCTTAATGGAGGGAGGAGGCGAGAGTTATCACCCGTCACATGAACCCGAGATGAAATTTAGCAGCCCGAGGTGGGCCTTTACCACTGATAAAAATCTGTCTCCCTGCCAGCGTAAAGTGCTGTTTAAAAGGCTAATATATAATTTAAACTGTGCAATTTGGGGATGGGCTTCCACGGGTGGCAGCTGAGCCTCTCAGCGTGGGTAAGCAGGCCCTGGAGCAACGGGGCAGGGGGGCGGGGGAGGCTAGTTCTTTAAGAGCAGGTGACCACGTGTGGTGGAGCTTGGGTGCATGTCAGCCAGACGAGGGGCTGGAGTCGGGCTGAATAGTGTCCCCTGAAATCCACGCCCACCCAAGCCTCAGAACGTGCGTGGCCTCAGTTTGGAAATAGGGTCTCTGCAGATTGGTTAGAACAAGGTTATGCTGGGTTAGGGTGGGTCTGAAATCCAATGACAGGTGTCCCTGTAAGGAGAAGAAAGGACACAGAGACACACGGAAGGAAGGAGGCCACGTGGAGAAAGAGGCAAAGGCTATGGTGATGTGTCTACAAGCCAAGCGACGCCCAGGCCGGCAGCCACCAGAAGTCAGAGGGAGGCACAGAGCAGGTTCTCCCTCAGAGCCCCAGAAAGGAGCGATGCTAGCGACACCGGGACTTCAGGCCGTAGCCTCCAGAGTGGCGAGACAATAACATCTGTTGCTTTAAAGCCCCCCGGCTGTGTTGCAGGCGCCCTAGGAAAGGAACCCATGCCCTCTGCTCTTAGGTCCCGAGGGCTGACCTGTTGGCGTTCAGATCCATTTTGTCCAAACTGTCCTAGGGGTGTTCTGGGCCCGGGCCCCACCCTGGACATCTAATGGCGTTTTACCGTTCACAATATGCGTCCCTGTTCTCCAACAGCTCTGCAGAACAGGCAGGACCAGTGTCATAGATCCCATTTTGCAGATGGAGAAATAAAGGCGCCTGGGGCTGGGACCCAGGTCTGGCTTTCTGAGCTCTACTTGGCAACATGAATGTGGAACAAGGTGGGATGCGTGGTGATTCCCTGAGTCCCTCGGGCCCAGCACCTCGGCAGGTTCCTCGCTCTACCCGGCTCACCTTGGCCCTCGCCAGGACAGGCAGCTGGCCTTCATGCCCCCCCCCCCCCCCCGTTGTTTTCATTGGCCCCTGGTAATACCCTGGCCTCTCCTGCTTGACAGGGCCTGAGCTCCCTGCCTCCTTCCTCCACGCCATCCTCGGCTACCCCGAGATAGGGGCCCTTACTCATCTCCATCTCCCAGACACCAGCTCACTGACTCCGGCCCCAACTTGGGGACAAAGAGCTGCTTACAACCTGTGGGAGGGATCCCCTCTGGCAGCTCAGGGGCCCTTGGCTTGCTGCTGGCAATGCAGGGTGCCCCATAAGCACAAGCACATCGATGATCATAAAAGGAGGTAAAGTTTCTTGTCTGGGCCGGTTGGGTACTGGAGAAAAAAATGTTATGAATTGCAGCGTTGGAAGATTTGCCATATCTGTCAGCACAGAGAGAGGGGTCGGCTGGAATTATTGTGGCTGGGAAGGATTGTGTTTTAGGATCTGCCCCAGGTATTAATTTGTGGAGGGCTTATCCTGTCAGGAACATATAATGCTCATGGTGTCGAGAAGTAATACTTTAAAGAGTCTGAGCGCCAACTGGCTGGGAGCTGGGAGTCGGAGCCAGGAGGCAGCTCATCCCCTTAGCAAGATTTTTCCAATAAGTTCCAGATGAAAAGCGTGAGGCTGCTGAGTAATCTCATCTTCGGAGACTCTCAAACCAGATCTGCTCCCATCCGTTGTGCCAGCTCGCGGATCATCATCTCGATGCCCAGAGCCACGCTGACTGTCCCGCTCACCGTGGTCTGGCAGGCGGCAGGCGGCAGGCTCCCGGGGCTGGCTGCCCGCCCGGACCCCGAGTCCCGCGTGGAGGCCGAGCCAGGCGGCTTCCGCTGGGTCCCTTGAGGCTCCAAGTCTTACGGCCCTCCTCCCTCCTCCCTTGAGTTCAAAGGGGAGGGCAGGGACTGGGGTGAGGCCTCTGCAGCCTGCAGACTGCTTCGGAAAGGGCATTCTGTGACCCCTAGCCTCCTGCCCCCAGGCTGAGCACTGATTTTCTCACAGCCTGGAGATGAAATCTGTTCTACTGTGATCCTGCCCAAGAGCCGGTTACCCCCATCCTCCCACTGTCCTGCTCGGTCTTGGGGATGCCCAGTCCAATCTGATTTCTGCCAAATGCCAGCCCCGCAAATGGGAAACAGTTCAGAAAAGCATAGAGCCTTTTCAACACTTTCCAAGTTTGCATCTTCTTATATGCAGAAGACTTCACCACCCCCTCACTCACCCCCTCCCTTCGGTCCAGGGTCCCCTAGAGCAGAAGTGTACTGTGGTGATTGGAGCAGGGTGGGAGAGAGGCAGGCAGGAAGGCTGGAATCCTGGAGTTCTGTAGAAGTCACCAGTGTCCCCTCATCCCCCCTGCTGGGCCCCCTGGGATCCAGCAGCAAGCTGACACCAGCCGGAGTGGGGAGAACCTCCGCAGGAAGGGGCCTCACAGGCAAGCAGCGGCTAGCACCCACGCAGGCCTGCTGGGCCCTGCCTGCCAGGCCCTGCCTGCCTCGCAGAGGGTGGCTGTCGGGCTGGCGGAGCCGAGCGGCCTGCTGCCTCGGAAGCCACATGCAGACCCAGCTGCCGGGCTCCCGGCTGAAGCTCCATGGTGCTGCGTCGGACTGAGTCCTGCTGGGGCCAGGGGCAGCCCCAGCCCGGGGCGGCTGGATGTGTGTAGGTGGGCCGGGAGCCCCTCTGGAAGTCCTGCCTGAGGCATGTCAGCTCCAGACCAGTGCCCCAGGCCCCAGCAGCCTGGCCCGGGTTCTGGATCTGAAATCATCTTATCCCCTTGGGGGATTGCTGGCTGCCTGGGGATGGTGTCCACTGTGAGCTGGGCTGGAGCGAGGCACGTGGAGAGCAGGCGAGGCTGGAGCATTGTCCTCGGTCCTGCTTAACATGCATGGTGGATGCTCACCTTTCAGAGGCTGAGGTTGGGTTGGGGCTGAATCAGCTTCCCTGAGCTGGAGGCATGACCCTGGGCTCCCTGTGGCCAGGAGGGAGGAAGGGTCACTTGTCTTCTTGATGAAGTGAGGGCCACTTTCAAGTGGTGACCTCAGCCACGATGGGGGCGGGAAGGCCTCACCTGGTCACTAGCCAGTTTATGAGCAGTTGTGACCGGCCAGCACCTTGCTCCCTGGGCCTCGAGGCTCCTGCTCACCAACTGGCCCTGGCAGGCAGCGCTTCCCTTTGGATGGCTTCTGGAAAGCAACAGAGCTTGCTGCTGCCCAGGAAGGGTCAGGAAGGGCAGCGAGGGACAGGAGGGCAGGCTGGTCTACCCTGTCCTTGACCGAGGTCAGAGGAGGCAGCTGTGGCCTGCGCATAAATCCATTTACCTCTGGTTTAGAGCCAGATGCGGAACAACTGTGAAGGGCACGTGGGGTGCAGGTGTCTTCACGGCCAAGAGCAATTTAAAAATGAGAGAACAATTTCTCACATTGATGGGAGGTATCAAAGGTGTGTTTTTAGTCCCCCTCTCCACCCCCACCCTTAGAGACAAAGACAAGGAAACTCTTTCCAGTCCCCTGCACTGTGGCTTCAAAGCTGCCCCCGAATGACCCTTGGTCTCCGCAGAAACCTGACCTCCGGTGCCTGGGGAAGGGAGGCCTGTGGTGGGAGGCAGGGAGCAGCCAGCCCTGGAGATGGGGTGGGTGTTGTGGTTGGGGGTGCAGGCTCTGGGCCCAGATGCACCCCGCCCCCCACAGAAGCTCTCCTGAGCTGTGAGGACAGATGGCCCGTCACAACCTCGGTCCTCTCTCTGAGCCTAAAGCCAGTTGCGAGACGGACCCAGGCATCAGGGAGCGGGAGTGCAACATCTCAGCTTTATTCTCACCCAAGATGGATCGGCATGGGTGTGGGGCCGCAGTGGGCTTCACGTACCCCCTGCTGAGGTGAAAATACCCCAGAGCAGCAGCCATCACCGCCCTGGAGGAGGAATCCTGCCCGTGGGCAGACCGCATGGCAGCCCGACAGAGAATCAGAAAGACAGTGAGGCCAGGGGGGCTGAGCCGGCTGCGTGGCTGGGTCACTGTCCCCAGTAGCCCCACAGACCCTGAGAAGGCGTGAGGCAGGGGTGGGAGAGGCGGGGAGGGCTCCCCTTCAGTATCCTTGAAGGTGCATTTGTGGGGTGGTTCTCTACCGTGTGGGTCTGCTCCGGGGACCGCATGAGGATGGCACACATGCTCTAAATGCCGGTAGCACCCCAGGGTCGTGATACCTCCCCTCAGTCCCCTGGGCTGGGGGCGGGGGAGTGATTCAGTGCTCAGACAGGGTAGAATCCAGCGAGTGACTGTTGAATGAATGAATGAATGACACAGCGTCGGCTGCCATGCCACCCTACACCCCTGAGTCTACCCCTTTACGCCTTAGGTTTCTGGAGAAGCAGGCACTTTTCTGCTCTGACCCAGGTCTCTCTGTTGTGGCTTTTGCTGGAAACAGCCGCCCCAGCGCCACGCTCCCCGTGAACCACCCTGGAGTCCCCCTGGCCTCCAGCCACCCCTAGGAATGTTGATGACTTGATATTAACTTTCTCTTGCCCTTTCTCCTAGCCTTTCCCCTCATCAAATCTACTCTGAAATAAATTATCCAGCTTCCTCGTGACCTCCTTTTTCTGTCTGAAATCACGGTTTCCTAAACAGCTCCTCCTGGGTCTTGACACCCGCCCCCCCCTTGCCCGCCCATCAGCTAGATTCACCCTCTTACTGCTCGGTCCCTTTCTCTTTGGGGGTCCACAGCACACACTTGTTTCATTCCAACAATCCCCATCTCCCTCTGGGAAGGACCCATCATCACCCACCACCACAATTTTATATATATAATTTATATTTTTATATATAAACGTGAATGCTGGCCCTGCAGTGGGGGGGTCCTTCATCTACACATTTTGGTGGGTGGAGGGTGGGTGAGGTAGGGAGGCACTATTGTCACAGTGGGATCTAGAGATGAGTTTAGTGTTGTTTATAAGGGAATTGCAGAACTTCCTAAGGAGTGCAGCTGTCTGCAAATGAGTGGGAGTGAGCTGCCCATGGCGGCTGTATTCAACCATCCGGTGACCTCTGAGAGGCCTTCGAGAGTGAACAGGGGAGCATGGAAAATGAAGGTGGCAATTTCAGATTGGAAATCTTTGGGGGGGAGGAGAGAAGCAAATCCAGGTGCCCCCTGAGGCTTCAGCCCATTGTAGATGGGGTTGGTTGGGGCATACTGGGGCCAGGAAGAGCCTTGGGAGGATGCGTCAGGGTGTGTGGGTCGTGCTCAGCAGGAAGCGTGATTGGGTGACCCGTGACCCTGCTCTGTGGGAGGTGCAGACACAGAATTTCTCCGTCGCTACTGGACTTGAGGGCTGCACTCGCCGTGTGTCAGGAGCACAGGCTCAGCCAGACCCCAGGTTGTCATGGCGATGCCATGGAGCCTTTACCCTGCCTTTGCTGGGGGTGAGAGAGATGACCAGATGTGTCTGTAGAGAGAGGTGGCTGCCTCCGAGGGAAAGCCCAGTGGCCAGGGACGCCCCAGCTTCCTGCCTGCCCCTCCCTGGGCCCCTTCAAACTCCCCAAGAGTGAGGGGCGCCCCTAGGGTGGTGGCTGGCATACAACAGGCACTCAGTAAGTCTGTTTTTAAAGAAATGAACTTGATTAGTTTGCTTGGGCACTGCGGATGCCCAGATTGCCGTTCGCAAAGATGGCCCCAGTAATAGCTCCTACTCCACTGGCTCGTCTTACCGTCTGACCTTGATATGAGCCCCCAGAACCCGGGAGAACCTCTATGGCTGCCTTGGCTGGTAGAGTATGTGGAAGTGACACTAAGTGACCACCGAGCCTACACTTTAAAAATGCCATGCAC
Organism: Miniopterus schreibersii; assembly: GCF_964146895.1. Taxonomy (NCBI): domain Eukaryota; kingdom Metazoa; phylum Chordata; class Mammalia; order Chiroptera; family Miniopteridae; genus Miniopterus; species Miniopterus schreibersii. Next base: position 4,468,090 of record NC_138116.1, read on the forward strand.
TCCCACCTTGCTCTCCTGCAGACACTTGATCTTGGAACAGCAGCTATGCTGTGCAAAAGCCCAAAGTAGGCCAGGTGGAGGGACCCCACGAGGATGTGCTGGCTGACAGCCCGGCTGAGGCCCCAGACGTTAGAGAGGAGACAAGTTCCCACTGTGACCTGTCCATGTTCCTGACCTCCAGAAACCGTGAGAGATAATAAAGGGATTACTGTTTTCATCCACTAAGTTTTGAGGTTGACTTGTTGCCCAACAGCAGGCCACGATACGATCAGCCCTCAATGTGGAGCACCCTTGCTGGCCTCCCTTCTTTCTGGCTCCCCCTTAGCTGCCCCTGGCTGCAGTGCAGTCTCCCCTGCCAGTCAGTGCTTGCCAGGGTAACAGGTCCAGGTATGGGCGTGCTCCTTTCAAGGTAGTGCCCACAGCTGCTTTTCTTAAAAGACAACACTTGCATTTTCAAGCCTGACCAGTGCAAAAGAATCTAGAGCTTCTCCTTCTTGCTCTTATTTCAGTACCAATTCTTACAGTTTTACACACATTTGCTATGGACTGAATGTTTGTGTTCCCCCCAAATTCATACGTTGAAACGCTAATCCCCAATGTTGATGGTATTTAGAGGTGAGGCCATTGGGCAATTAGGCCGTGAAGGTGGGGCCCCAGGAATGGGGTTAGTGCCCCTGATTAAAAGAGACCCCAGAGCGCCCCGTTGCCCCTCCTACCACGTGAAGACCAGTAAGAAACTGGTCTTACCAGGAAGTAGGCTCTCACCAAACACCAAATCGGGTCTTCTGGCACCTTGATCTTGGACTTCCAGACTCCAGAACCATGAGAAATAAATGTTTGTTGTTTAAGCCCCCCAGTCTATGATATTTTGCTATAGCAGCCTGAACCAGTGAAGACAGCATCCTTCCCTGTCTCCAGCCTCAGTTTCCCTCTCTGCATGAGGAGCAGTTTGGACAGGATGAGTTCTCAGGTTCCTCTTGACTCTAAGCTTCTATGAGTCAATCTGTTGACCCCACTTTGCATGTAGCCTCTGACCCTGACCATGAGGGTTTCAGTACTTGGCCCAAGAATCAGGGGAGAGGCCGGCGACTCCGTGGAGGAAGGGAGTCCCTCCTTACTTCAGCCACTTATTGAATATTAATGTGCTAGGTCCTGGATCTAAGGAACTAATAACACTCTGATTACTTTGGCTTTATTATTTTCTTGTCTCTTCCGAGAGTCATTTGCAAACAATCTAAATCATTATTTAGATTCTGCCTAATCGTGTTTTCAGACCAGCATTGAAAACCACAGCTGTCTAATTTGTCTGAGAGGTGATCATTTCCCATGGAAGGGGCTGGCTCATCGATGTTTACCCTCCTAAAAGGAAGAGTGACCCCCGAGTCAGGTTGCCCGTGGCCTCAGTTTCCCCACCTATAAAATTTCCCACCCAGGGACCCCAAAGGTAGGTTGGTTAAAGAAACTGATTTCATGCTTGCTTTCTAATTATGTGACTTGAGAAAGTCTCACTCTCTCTGAGCTTCAGTTCCTTGGGAAAGATTGTCCCCTCTGTGGGGGAACATTGTACTCCCATCTTCCTTAGTCCCAGCCTGGCCAGCTCTTACTCATTCCTCAGGCCTCCATAGCATTTCCTCCAGGAAGCCTGCCCTGAATCCCTCCCTCCCTGCTGCTCCCAAGGCTGGTAAAGCAGCCCCCTGCGGGCTCTGGTGTGGCAGATACCAGGCCCATCAGAGCTGCCATCCACTGTCTCCATCCCCTCCAGCAAATAGATGCCCTCAGGAGCAGAGATCAGGTCTGTCCTGCTTCTTGGTCTGTTCCTAGCCCCTAGCACAGCCCCGAGCCCCAAATAGGTGCTCAATAAATGTTTGTTGAACAAGTGAATGGAGATAGTGCCAACGCCCCGTCTGCTTTCTGGGATCCAGCCGCATGATGTATGAGCATCTCCCCTGCAGAATGGGACGCCGGCGAAGACTTGTTATCACCTTTAATGATGATAAGCAGCCAGATGCTTCCAACTCGGCTGCGGGAGAAGCCGCATGGCCAGGCAATTCGGATCTGAGATCTGCAAACTCAGAATAACTCAGGTGAAGACGCCGCTTCCCACAGGGGCGCCCGGTCCCCGATATGGAAAGGGCGATGGCAAGGCTTCTAAATCACTGTGGGAAACCTGCGGGAGGCCCGAGGGAGGGTCAAAGCGAATTATTCTGCAGGGTCTTGGCAGCTCCTCTGTCCCCCCTCCCCCGCTCTACTTTTCTATTTCCTCAAGGAGGGGTGCAGAACTCAGTAGGGGACACGGGACATGGGGTGTGGGGAAGAAGGGCCGTGGTCCCCCAGCTGGGGCTGCCAACCAAGGGATGGCTGTAGGTACCCGTTCAGGAGATAAGGGGGGGAAAGATGGCCATGTTGGGGGGGGGAGCGCCTGCCCCATACTGGGCTCCAACTCTATAAATTCTCTCCAAGTAACAAACAACCCTGGGCATCCCTGGGTGTGGAAGGGAGAGTCAACTGTGGATATTGCACTGTGAAAACCTCTAAATGCCTGGCCCGGCAAATGAATTAACTTGTTAAACAAAATGCATATATCTGCATACATTTGAATGCATGAGTCACATCAGCACAGACCTAGCCCAGGCCAGGCTTCTCCCAGAAGGAGTGGGATCCTGGAAAACACGGCGCGGCCAGCTCCCACGCCTGCACCTGAAAGAGCCTGTGCCTTCGGACGCTGCTGTATTTATACATTAAACACAAAAAAGCACCTCCCTGCTGCATTAAAAACTACCCATCAAGGCTGAGGACTCGAAGGAGCAGTAAAATCAATCTCATTGCATAAAGACAACAGCAAGCAATTGGCATGACATTTTAAGTAAATGCTACAGCCATTTGTAAATGTTCATTTTCCGAGAGACCCCATCTATTATATGACAGCTATTTTCTTAGCATCCCAGTGTGAATTCCGTCGGTTTACAGATAAGCCGGTTGAAGAGAATGGATATCAAGATATAAAGTGCTATAATATGGGCGATTTGTTACCATTGCACCAAGTTGCTCTGTCATTATGTATCTGCCTCTTGCAGGAGCTGGGAAGCACTCAGCTGTTTTTGCAGGTCAAGCGCGGGGGTCTGAGGAGGGTGGAGAAGCTGTGGGGACAAAGGAGGCAGCAGTGGCCCTGAGGTGCAGGGCCCACAGACTGCAGACTTGGAGGCAAGTGGGAGGAGACCTGAGATAGGCCTTAGGGCACAGACTTGCCCTTTCCAGAAGCTTCTTCCCCAACAAGGCCCAGGCGGGAGAGACTGTTCCTGCAGGTTCTCAGCAGGGCCCCAGTTTCCGGAGGAGAGAGCCCGTCAAGGCCAGAAACATTAATCCAGAGGCTGACCGCTCTGCTGCTCAGATGCCCACGCTGCCCGGGCACTTGGGGAAGACTGGCCCTTGGCCTGGACTGAGGAGAGGATGCCCTTCATTGGGATTTCATCCACAGCCCTCTGTACCACCTGGCAGAGGTGGCCAGTGGAGGCAGGTAACGTCCCAGCAGCTGTGTGGCAACCTGCTCTGGAGCTGCCCAGCTTGAAATATGAACCGAGAGAAACGGAGGGCCCCCAGCCTCATAAGTCACCACTAACTCCGACGGCCAGATGTTTGCAGGCAGGAAATAAATGACCCCTCCGTGGACCTGGAGTGTCCTGAAGAGATGCATGAGAAGGGGGGGGTGGAGCACGCCGGGCTCCCCAGTGGGGCTTGAGGGAAGGGACTTGCCCTCAGGTGTCGAGAAAATCAAGTGCCCAGATTCAAGTCCAGTTCCCAAAAGAATGGAAGTGCAAAGAGGATGACAACTCTGCTGGCCACTTAGGGCACACACCTCCAGGGACCTAGTTCCCAGGAAAGTCCCCTCCCAGACTTTATTAGTCCATATGCTTCCAGCTGCTTCTCTTTGTCATTCATTTGTTCAATCATCATTCATTCAACAAACACTTGCGGGCCTCTCAGGTCTTTGCCCAGGTAATCCTGACCCTCTTTGGGCACCCCTTTTATGACACAGCGCAGGTCATTTAGCTTAACAATTCTAGGGCACGAACTATATCCCCCAGGCCTATGAGTGTCTGGCACATGGTAGGACAAGTTGTTGAACAAGTAAACAAATATGGATCGGTGGATGGATGAACAAATGAATGCGCCTGCCCCTCAGATGCTGGTGCTTCAGCAGGGTCTCCCCCCAGGGGTTGGCATAAACCCAGGTGTGGTGTGAGCCAGCAGTGAGCACCAGCCAGCCACTTCGCGGGTGTGGGAGGTGAGGCCATGTGACCTCTAAGGGCCACGTGACCTCTAAAAGGCCTCAGGACCTCTAAGGGCCACGTGACCTGTAAGGGCCGCGTGATCGCTAAAGGGCCGCGTGCCTCTTAAGGGCCGCGTGACCTCTAAGGGCCGCGTGCTTAAGGGCCACGTGACCTCTAAGGGCCGCGTGACCTCTAAAGGGCCACGTGCTTAAGGGCCACGTGACCTCTAAGGGCCGCGTGACCTCTAAAGGGCCGCGTGACCTGTAAGGGCCACGTGGCAACTGGCTCCTGTGATTCTAGCGGAGATGAGGAGCTGAGCCCTAAATGAGAGAGGTCTGCGCCCCACCTTCAGGGCTAGGCACGGGGCTGGGGGATGCAGCTAAGGGGCTTCCAGGTACCTGGTCAAGGTCGCCCTCAGTGATGGCGGCTGCTGTTTTCACCACTCAGGATCCGGACGAGAAAATGGTACTGAGGGGGCAGCTGGGGATCTCTCTGGAAATACAAGTGTTGGAGCCCATCAGGTGGCTCCAGAACTGCCCCACTACCCTGTTTCATGCCACCTCCCAGAGAGTGAAGGTCCCCCTCGCCTTGTCCCAGGAGACTCCTTGGGGGGATCCAAGGTCCTGACAGCGGGGGAGCCCAGTCCTCTGAGCTGCCTCAGCAATGACCTCCCTGGGCCCAGCCCTGTGACTCCTGGTTGCTCACACTGTGGATGGGGCATGTTTCTGTGGGTGTGGGAAGGTGACATGTCACAGGGGCGTGGCTGGGGAACTGCAGTGAGTATGTGAGGTAATGAAGGTCGTGTCCTTGCCTGGCCATGTCCAGGCCGGTCTGAGCTGGGAGGCATCTGGCGTTTACGAAGAAATATCTAAGTGCAAAAAATCAGTTCTTCTAAGATAAGTGAGCAACCGGCAGCTTTGGTGCCACCAGGAGTACTTAGCCTAATCAGGAAGTGTCATCCCGGAGGTAATCTAGAGGCTCCATCCATCACGGCTCCTTCATCTCCTCGGCGTCTCAGCTGCTAATAGTTCTCGCTCAAAGGCAGCAAGATGCCAAGTGAACTTTGAGTCATGTCCTCATGTCCACACAACCAGTTCTGGCAGAGGCAGGGGTGATGTTCCAGGGGGCTGACAACCAGGGAGGCTTGAGGATTGACTGACCAGAAAGGCCACCAGGAGTTGCTGCACCAGTTATCCGTGGCCAAACACCACACTGGGCGGCAGGGACACCACGAGGGGCCCTTCCTCCCCCATGGCTGATGGTCTTTAAGAACCTTGAATTCGCCTTTTTGCCGCAGACCTGGGAAGAACAACCTGGGAATGCTCTTCCCCCCATTTTATACCTTGGCAGACTGAGGCAGGACAGAAGAATGGTCATCCAGTCTATTGTTATGAGGACAGTGGGTTTTGAAAGCTCTCAGGCTGGGTTCGAACCCTGGCTCTCTCACTTAGGGGCTGTGTGACCTTACGCAAATTTCCCAATCTCTCTGTCCCTCTATTTTCATCTCTGTACACTAGGGCTGATGATCCCTCCCTCCCTGGGCATGAGAAGATCAAATGAGGACCCTTGTGGCTGGGACAGACCAACACTCAAAAATGGAGCCCAGTGATATCAACAAGATGTTGAAATAGGAAGCCCAGGACCCTACTTCCCATTGAAACACACCAAACTGACAACCAGTCATGGATAATCCTCATGGCAAGAAGTGGGAGTTGGCTACAGAAAAGCGGGGGACTTGCTTTAAGTCACATGGTGGGTCGGAGTCGGGGTGAGGTCCGAAATCCCAGTCTCACCTCTCATTTCAACAGTTTCCATAGCAACACATTCAACCCAGCAATGAGTGATGCTTGATTTTGTGACATCCCAGAGTATATATAAAATTATCTGAAGGCCATCACAAAATAATCAGATCGTCTGCTCCACTGTGCTTTCTCTTGGTGGGGATGTCACAAAGATTTGACCGGGATGACAAGATGTTAGTTCGGTGCCTAAGGAGTCAGACACCCCAGGTTTGGCCTGTTGAGGTTATTTTTGCCTTTGACGCTGACATGGGAAAAGTCTGAGTCAGATTCCGTTGTTTGTGCCTTTCTAAGCCCCAGATGCCCCACTTCAACCGCCCCGGATCCTTTGTCCCTAAATGTCCCCCTTGTTGCTCTATCACTTCGAAGCTCCAGGGCGTCTCTTATTCCCTCCCAAAACTCTCTCCTGCCCCCCACTCCATCCACCAGACCTCAACAGAGAGGCGAAGACACTAAGGTGGTGCTCCTTAAGCTTGAGTGGGTGAGAGGATCATCTGGGAAGCTGTGGAAATGCTGATTCTGAATCGGCGGGTCTCAGGGATGCTTACGATGCTACATTTCTCACAAACTCCCAATGCTGCTGCAGGAACCACCTGAGTACAGGGGGTTCTCCCACTCTGTCGCCTCTGGCATCACCTGGGAGACATTCAAATAGATCCCTGCACCCCAGCCCCAGAATCTCTGACTGTTGGTCTGGAGTGGGGCCCGATAATTTTTGTGTTTTTTTTTGGTTTTGTTTTTTCCAGATTGTGTGTGTATGGGGGGGAGGGGGGAGAAAGAAACATCGATCGGTTGCCTTCTGCTTGCACCCTGACCAGGGATGGAACTCACAACCTTCTGGTGTACAGGACAATGCTCAGCCAGCTGAGCCACACCGGCCAGGGCAGATTTTGCATTTCCAACAAGTTCCCAGGTGACGGCTGATGCTACTGGCCCAGGGACCAGACTTAGAGAACTGCTGCAACGAAGGATGGACGCGGCCAGGCGATGTGGAGAGTCTCCCTGTCCTAGTTCCCCGGCGTGTTACACCTGTGCTCTGACCCGCTGTCTCTCCATCGGTCCCCTGTCTCTTTCCCACATCTCTCCCCAGACAAGGCTTCCCCGTGAGAGAGTCTCGCATTGCAGGGCAGAACCATCCCTCTGTCCCTGCACTGAGCACATACACAGAGCTGGAAGGAGACGGACTAATTTTGCAAAATCTGCACAAAAATCGGCCAAATTTATGTTTCCCCTGCAAGAGAAATGCTGCCGAGTGGAAATAAAATGCAGGATTCCTGGGCACTTCTATTACCTCTTCATGTCACCAGCAGTGAGTGATGGCGAAAAGTAAGATTGCAAACGGAATCGCTTTTGCTTTACCCAGAACAAACTCCGCCCGGCCAAGGAGCCTCCTGCAAATCTGTGGTTCTCCCAAGTGTCCCCGACAGCCGGCTGCTGTGCTCGGAGCCGGGGGAGCGGCCAGCGGGGAGGAGCACGCCTTCCCCCAGCCCAGGCCCCGGGGGCCCGTCCTTCTCAAAGCAGGGGCCCTGCGGGCCAGGGGAGCCCGGTTTGATTTAATAGGGTTCATTTTTCTTCTTTGTTTTAATCACAGAGTAATAATAATAATAAACTCGCCTTTATATAGTGTCTTTCATTGCCAGTGTATCACCAAACACTTTACAGATTTAATAATAGAGTTTCAGAAATAAATAATGGGGAGTAATAATAGGAAGGATAAATAACATATTTATGGAATTGCATTGTGGTTTATGGTGGTAAGCAATTCCTCAGCCAGCCAGAAGCAGGAAATTAAGAGCTTTGGAGGGGAGAAGGGAAGAGAGTTGCCTCCAGGTAAGACGGGAGCTGAGCTGGGGGGATGACGGTAGCCGGAGGAAGCGGGGGCTGCGGGGGGCCCTGGGAGGGCAGCGCTCAGGCCTGTGCGTGAGGGTGGCCGGTGTAGGCTGGATTTTCCAGAAACAAACACTGCGGAGTGAGGTGCGTGATGTTTATTAGGGATCCACCCCGTGTAGGAGGAGCAGGGACAGGAGTGGACAGAGGTAGGGGTCCGGCCGAATAGCCAGGCCTTTAGACCCCACCTGGCAGGTCACGGGGTGCAGGGCTGCCCTGGAAGGCTGTGGCCCCAGGCCTGGTGGCTCTCTGCAGCCGTGGCTGTCTGCTTCCTGTACTTGCTGCTCCAAGCCTTCCTGGGGGATGTGGGGGGAGGGGGGGAGCATTTTTGGGTCCCCCACAGCCACAGCCACAACCAGGGGGACGTGTCCTGAAATCCAGCCCGGAACGAGGTCCTTGAAAAGAAGGGAAACACGTGGGGAAATGTCATAATAGGTTGACTGTTCCTCCCTGAGCCTCTAGCTGGCGCCGGGCTACAAGCGTCAGGGGGTCAGAGGTCAAGGGGAATGGACAGAAAGCAAGGACAGGGGCCTGGCCCTGCTACCAGACCCAAGAGAAATGATCAGGACCTCCCTCTTGATTTGCCTGCTCGTCGATGGGACAGAGATTGGGAGTTAATACGTGACAATATCAGCAGGCCACGTTTCTGGCCCAATTGGTTTTCGCCGGCAATAGGCTAAGGGCTTTACATATGTTGTCCTTTTGTAGATGAAGAAAGTGCGACTTGGAGGCTGAATAGCCTGCCCAGGGACAGCGGGTAAGGGGTGGCCAAGTCAGGACTCGATGCCGGCCCCACGGGAAATCCATTACCCTGTTCTGCAGAAGCCAAAATGGAATCAGTGTCAAGTGCTCAGGGTTGGTACGTGTAGCTTTGGCCTCCCTGCACCTGTTTCCAGAGGCTGCAGACCTCTGTGAAATGCCAGCCCCAATCTGCAGAGGAAGAGCCGGGCTCGGCAGCTGATGCCATGGGGCTAGGGACCTGGAGGCAGAAGCCACCAGGGACAGGCTGATCTCTGAGGCCTGGGCCTGCTCTCCAGCTGCCCTGCCATGCTCAGCTCTGCTCTGCCAAATGGCCTGATACAGGGAGACCTGCTTTGGAGCTGGCCACTGCCTGGCAGGTGGCTACCCAGGGTGGGTCTGGACCCTTGGAAGTTACCCCTGGGGTGGCTCATGTTCCCCTCAGAAAATTCTGGACAAACAGGCTTGTAAGCAAGCAGTGCTCACCTCTCCAGTGCCTCACGTGGACTTTAAATGTATCAGTCCTTTCTGTTGTCTTGGAGGTGGATCGCTAACTCCAGGAGCACACGGCTATCTCCCCAGAGCATCTCCAGCATCTGCCTGCTGAGCAGATGTAGCTCTGGACCTGGCCGGGTGTCTCCCCTCCCAGACTCCAGGCACCACCCATTCAGTCGATGCAAGTTTCCTGGGTACCTACTATGTGCCAGACACTATACAATGCCCTCTGGATATAGCTGTGAATGAGCCAGGCAGAACCCCTGCTCCCTCAAGTAGTTCTAGAGCTCACCATGGATTTATAATCATGCTAAACAGGCCAAGGCTGTGTGGACGCCCGTGCTGTTGACATTTGCAGACCTCAGTGTCCACGTCTGTGACATGCGGCCATCTCCTGCGTTCGTTGGTTCAGGAGCTCTTAGCCCATCCAGCAAAACAGGGTAGCCTGTGGAGCCCAGGTCGCCATTCCTGCCTGTAGACGCTGTGCTGTGACTGTCACCACGGTGGCATTTGTCACCATTTCCTCCCTGTCAGCGCTGGCAGGTTGCGCTGGGATCTCCTGCTGGGAGTATTAGAGTCAGACAACCGATTTGCATGTTACTCTTTTTACAAAGCAAAGCTTCCCTCACTGCCTCCTTTCCCAGGAGGCAGGGGCTCCCTGCCCGCTGCCCGAGACCAAGGCCATCTAGCTGGAGGCTCTCAGATTGTCCCAAGGTTTGGGGAGCTCTTAATAGCAGCAAACTAGTAAGGGCCTTCCCCCGTTGATCAACCAGGCCCCCTGTGGGTCGGCTGTGGGTACAAGCCAAGGAGTCCTTAACCTCAAAGAGTGCAGAATGAAGCTGGAGAGAGAGCTAGCAAGGGAGAGCCGGGGGGGGGGGGGGGGGGTCTGCTCCTTACGCAGAGCTCAGGGCAGAGAGCCTGGGGGAGCCCAAGAAGGAAGCAAGCAGCCCTCACTCTCTGCCCCCACCAGACCTACAGCCCCCTCCAGGCTCATCACAAGCTCACTGTCAGCATTAGCACAGGCTCCAGAGCCCCATAGATGTGGCTCCCGCCCAAACGTCACCACCAGTGGAATTTAGGGCAAGGTGCTGAGCCCATGTCTCCGTTTCCTCATCTGTGAAATGGAAATAAATGCCCCACACCTGTGAGATTACAGGGACCCGGTGGGATATGGGGGCCCAGCTGTAAACACTCCGGCCTCCTGACCACGCTCGGTGGAGACGCTTGGTGCCTGGGCTTACAGGCCCATGCCTCTCCGCTGCCAGTGCAGCCGTGTATTGCTTTATGTGTGTCTTTGATAAATAGCTGTGCTTTTATACTCTAATTGGTAACAGAAACAACACCTCAGAGGCCCAGAAGAAGCCCCAAGTCCCAGCTCAAACGGGAGATGAAAAGGTTTCCAATGAGAGGGAAAGATTGTTACAGGAAAGAAAAAGATGCAGGAGGCAGTTGGGAGAACTCTCAGAAAGTGGGGACCAGGGAAAAATTTGTTCTTGAAGACAGGAGACTGGGCCTCCCGGGCTTGGAGAGCAGACCAAAAGAGCTGCCTCCGTGGGGTCAGCGGGAGGCGAGGGGCCCAGGGAGCTGGAAGCAGGCGGATTCTCAAGCGGTAGGTCGGTGTTGTTGAATGTCCAGAGGGAAGGCTGGACACGGCCCGACACAGGTGACGGCCGCCTGAAGGTAGCATCCCCTAAGGCGGCTCCAGATGTGCCCTGCACCTGCTCCTGATCCCCTCGGCTTCTCAGCACCTCTGACGTCCTCATGTCCCTTCTCCCACTCAAAGCAGAGCTTGTACCAGGATAAACTAGATACTGTAGTGTGGCCAGTCACTGTCCTGTAGGATCGGCACTGGGATTAACCCCAGGGCCCTTGGGGCCTAACACGAGTGTGCAGATTCCCTGTCATCCCCGGAGGTGGGGCTGGGACTCTGCCATCTAACAAGTTCCAGATGCTGTGGTGTGAGGACCACTTCAGGATCGAGGGGCAGTGGGAACAGGGCTGCTAGGAGGCTGGGCTTTGGAGTCAATCAAGGGTTCAAGTCCTCAGTCTGCTGCTTAGTTACTGGCTGTGTAACCTTGAGCAAGTTACTTAGCCTCTCTGAGACACGGTTTCCTCTTTTGTCAAATGGAGATAACAGCATTGTGGGATGGCAAAGAAGATTCAGAGACGGATGTTTAAGCACGTTGAGCTCGGTATCTGGGATATACTGACTCTCAATAATAGGGTTTGAGTTTTTACTAATAACACATCACATGATGTCAGAGCCTTGTTAGGAAGCTCAGGGTAAGAGGGAGGAACATGGCCTCATGGCTTCTGCCGCAGGAGGTCCCCCCCAAGCTCTCGGTGGTGGCTCCAAAGGCAGGAAGCCTGCTCTCCCATCCCTGTGGTATCGGGAAGGGACAGAGCCCGGCTGCAGGCCTGAGGGGGACTGCACAGGCCCACCTCCCTCCTCCCGGGCCTGCCGGCTTGCGGCCTGTCACAGGAAGATGCCAGGTCCAGAGGGAAGCCAGTAGGCAGTTGGGAGGGGGGCTGTTGAGGGCAGGGAGGGGCCCGGGACACCGCCCCCACCACAGCCAAGCTTATAAGGTGGATTTCCCAGAACTAACTAAAGAGGCTGGGCCTTGTGTTCATTTACTCGCTGCCGACCTACTACTTAAATGACAGGTGAGTGGCATTAGCATGCTGAGGGCCTGAGGCTCCCAGAGGTACGGAGTCCGCCCACGTCAACCCGCCTCCATCGGGGCCGTTTAGCACTGCGGCCTTGGGAGTGTGTATGTGTATATGTGCGCGCCCGTGTGTGCACATGTGGCGGGGGGACGTGGACAGCCAAGTGCTAACCTGAGGATGAATGTACATGGGAAAAGCCAGGGGACTCGACCCGGAGGCAGGTGAGCCGGTCGGCACCTGGCTCTGGGCAGAGCAGTTTTCTCAAGCCAGGCTCTGCCGGCAACGCGATGGGATTGTGCTGTGGGGAAGGCCGTCCTGTGCAGTCGGATGCGTAGCGGCACCCAGGCCTCCATCCACTGGAGGCTAGGCGCACCCTCCCAGAGCCGTGACCGTCGGAAAGGTCTCCAGTTGCTGCCACATGTCCTCTGGGGACAGCTGACACTCCCCACTCCCCTTGGGGGAGCCATGGCTGTGGTCTTGGTACGGCCTCTCCTTGGCCCCAGGTCCGCCTGGAGGAAGCTGGGGCCCAGGGCCGAGGGCCCGTGAACACGGCAGCGGGCGAGGGGATGGCAAACAGACGGATGAGCTCACTTCCCTGTCTGTGCGAGGCCTGTGCGGAGCCCGGTGCTCAGCCCCTCCGGCGAGGGTGGGGGGCGGCTGGGCTCCGCGTGCCCACGGCGAAGGGGCGAAGGGGCGAAGGGGCGAAGGGGCGAGGGAGCCCGGGGCGGCCCACCAGGTAGCAGCGTCACCCACGCCCCGCGTCTCCGGGGTCCCTGAGGTTCCTGGAAAAACATGTCTGGACCGGGCAGGGCTGGAGCTGGCGCTGGGAGTTCTCGCTGGAGAGGCCACGGGGTGCGGGGGCTGTGCGGGGAAGAGAGTGTTATCACAGAAACCTGATTTTTCTACACACTCTATCAGCTCCCCATCTGTTCCTTGATTAAATGTATTACCGCGCCGCCTCCCCACGCGCCTGCTGCCGGCTCGTCTCCGGAGCCCTGATTGCATCTGTGGAGAGAGCCTCGAACCTCACAGAGGAGCGGGCCTATCGATCAGCCTGGCAGCTGACGTTTGTTTTATAATCTGGACCAGGGTGAGGAGCTGGTGCAGAGCCGGGGGCCCGCAGGGGGCCTCTTACCCCAAAGGGAAGGTCCACCATCCTCTTTTGCGCCTTGACAAGCCAGGGCCTGTTGCTTAAGTTGGCGTCAAGTACTGATTCCATCTCCGTGGCCTCGGGCGAGCCACTGCCCCTTCTTGGCCCCATTTTCCGCCTCTTTGTCACGGATTATGGAAGCAGGTGATTTCAGTCTCTCCCGGAGCCAGCAGTGCGTGGCTTTGCAGCGCTCAGCCTGGTGCAGGAGCCCGCAGCCGCAGCCCCTGGGAGCTTGTTAGGAATGCAGGCGCTCGGGCCCAGCCCAGGCCGCTGGATCCGAACCGCCTACTAACAAGACCCGCAGGGCCGCATGTACACGGCTCCGTTCATTTGGCTACTTCGGAGATGAACTTGTATAAGAAATCTCGCAAAAGGAATGAGTCACTATGTTGTCTGGCCTCAGGAAACTTTTACAGAGATTTTTTTTTCCCTGTGCGAGAACCTTCACCTTAAAAAGGATCCAGCTCTGAAATCCCAGCCACTTCCTGCGGATGGAGCCCCAGGTTGGCAATATTCACTCAGTCAACCTTAATAAAAGCCTGGGGGTGGAAATACAGGCAGGACTCAGTTCCTGCCCTCCTGGGGCCTCCTCTCCAGCAGGAACAGGTGGAGCCCTCCCTCTGGCTTGAAAAGATGCAGAGAGCCCTGGCTGGTGTGGCTCAGTGGTTAGAGCGTTGGCCCCCATACAGAAGGGTTGTGGGTCCGATTCCCAGTCAAGGGCACATACCTGGGTTGCAGGTTCGATCCCCGGCCCCCATCAGGGCTCGTGAGGGAGGCAACCAATCAATGTGTCTCACATCGATGTTTCTCTCTCTCTCCCCCTTCCACTCTCTCTAAAAAAGCAATGGAAAAAATATCCTCGGGTAAGGATTTAAAAAAAAGAAAAGATGCAGAGAGATATTGGGCCTGTGTGATTATCACCAAGCATCTTGCTCTCTCCTCGTGGGGTCTGACCAAATTCCCGGGGGCAGCACCAGTCTCTCCAACGCTCTCTGTCCGTTTCCTGGGGCTGCTGTAATCAATTACCGGAAACTTGGTAGCTAAAACCCACAAAAACTGATGCTCTCCCAGTTCTGGGAGCCAGAGTCTTCATTCTGGTGCTGGCAGGCCCAGGCTCCCTCGGGGAGGCCCTAAGGAACAGTGGTCCCTGCCTCTCCCACCTTCTGGGGCCCCTCTCTGCCTCCTCCACTTCTCCGGTGTCAAAGCTCCTTCTGCCCTTTTCCCAGGATGCTTGCGATGGCATTTAGGGCCCACCCGGATAATCTGGGATAATCTCCTCTCAAAATCCTTAACTAAACTACACCTGCAAAGATTCTTTTTCCAAATAAGGTTACATTCACAGGTCTGACTTTGACATGATCTTTTGGGGACTACTTTTTAGCCCATCACATGCTCCAATCAAGATGTGGCCTCATTGTGGGATCCTGGGTGAGTTAATACGGCTGAGTCTCAGTTTCCCCCCCTGTGACTTGGGACGGTGATGCCCCCAGGGTGGCTGTGTGCCTGAGAGTCCATTGGCGGTATCCGAGGTCTTGTTCAGCGCAGAGGCTGGGCCCACCCCAGGAGCCTCCCATTCCATGGGTCTGGGGAGGGCCTTAAGAATCCACGTGTCTAGCAAGTTCCAAGGTAATGCTGAGAACCACTGGGTTAAATCGAGTGATACATCTGAGGTGGCTAAAAGAGTCCTCACCCCAAGTAAGTACTGAACAGATAAATGTCGGTGCACAACCCACAAAAATGACACCCACCGTGGCTGCTGGGTGAATTGGAAGACAGTACAGCTGGAGGGTCAGGTATCCAGCAGAAGATGAGTCCCCGTGGGCAGGGCTGTGTCTATGCATCTCCATCCACAGCTCAGTGCTGGTGGCTCAGCACAACCTGGCTGCCATGGGCCGTGAGCCATGAGCCAGCACGGCGCTGGGCTGGGCCTTGCCTCTGTCAGCCCTGGCTCGTCAAGGGGCTAACCAGGTAGCACTTACACGTACATTAACAGTGATCAAACGTTGGTGGACCAGATGCATAGGAAGGTGTAAAAATTAGACGGAGCAGGGAATGATTCCCCCCCCCTCTGAAGGAGGCCCCAGGGAAGCAGTGATGCTGGCAGGGGTTAGGGAGAAGTGAATTTGGCAGCCGCTCTGCAGTGAGTGGGCAACCCAGGCAGAGGGACTGGCACGGGAGGCCTTGTGAAACATCCCTGTGCGTAAGTCACCGTGTGGAAGGGCTGGGGAGTGCGGTTGAGGCCGGGGACCCGGTACTGGCGAGAGGATGGGCCTCTCTCCGCCTGGGAGAGGGGACCTGTATCCTGCCGGCAACGTGGACACATCCCAGGGCTTCCTTAGGGAGGGAGGCTTGCGTAGCTTTGTGTTGGGGACAGTTGCCCTGTGGCAGGGTTAGGGGGTGGCGGACTGAATGAGGAAGAGACTGGACACAGGAAGATCCTTCAGGCAGCTCGTAAGACAATTCAGGCAACGGGTGACGAGGGCCTGGGCTGAAGCGCACGCCTGGGGCGGGTCTGGCTTGATGGATGAAGGTGTGAGCGACCCAAAGAGCATATCATCCGTCAGGCCAGTCTTTCCCCGTCTCTAGGGAGGTGGGCTCATGGCCAGTGCCAGTGATGCCCTGGTGCCCTTGCTTCTCTGGGCAGGGTGTCCGAGCTTCCTCCGCAGCTCTGTCCCCTCTCTCCTCCCGGGGAAAAGCCGCATCCCCTGTAATCACGCAGCGCGTGTCCTCCTGGGCATCCCCCACAAGTTAAACGGGTTAATTTCTGTGGGGATTTTTCTTTAAGCCAGCATGACACAGGCTTTAAATCAATTTGAAATCCATCGTCTACGGATCCACACGGAGAGGGTCCGCGGAGGATGGGCACCAGTTATTCCGATCAGTCGTGGGGACCGGGCAGGCTGTGACGGGCTCGGGCTACAGAGGGGAGACGCAGGTTTCCACCACAGGAGGCAGAGGCCCGAGGCCCCACAGGAAGGCGCGGTGCTCGGTGCACAGGGACACGGCCCAAGGCTGCAGGGAGGGGGCCCCAAAAGTGGGGTTGAAGGAGAAATCGTAGAAAGTCATTGAAAAGGGCTGGGGATGGTCCGGGGATGCTGAGGCCCCTGCCGGGCTCCAGGACGTTGGCCTCAGCTCTCAGGTCACTTCCCCTAGGCTTTCCTCTGCTAAATGCATCAGGTTGTGAAGTAGGACATTAAGGGGCCGGGTCTCGGTGGGTGGCGGTGGGTAAAGGGAAGGTCAAAGAACCTCACCAGCAGCCACTGGCAGCCAGCTGTGGAGCTCAAGCTTGCCAGGAGTATTTGTGAGTAAAATCAGTCTTGTCCCCAAAGTAGCAGGGACCCAATGCATTGCCAGGCTGCCAGGGGACAGAGGAGGGAGCCCCTTTGGGCCCGGAAGGCCAGGCAGCCAGGGCAGGATGGGTCTGCCTGCAGGTGGCCCCCGCAGCAGCCTGGACACCTCTGTGTCCACTAAAGGAGGCCCCAGAAGCCAAGGGACATTCGAACAGGTGGGCAGGAGTCATCTGGGACCACACGGCTCCCTGCAACCTTCGCAGCCTGAACGGTGGGTCCTGGGTGGAGGCCCCTTCCTCCTGGTCTCTCTGCACTGTCCAGCGTTTCCTGGGGGATGTGGGGACACCGACACGTGCAGGAACCCAGCATCCGAAGGCTGAGGAGGGACAGGGCGAGAGAGGAAAGGCCTTAAAATACCCCCAGCTGTCTGAGGACTGGAGCGCTGCACTAAATCTCGGGAAAAGGAGCAGTTACGTCGTCAGCAAAGGTGACAGAATTTTTAAGACTCAGGCCTACAGCCGTAATTTTTCCTCACCGTGTGTCTCCCGGGGGGGTTTAGGGGCCAATTACCTGTCATTTTGCTGCTAGGGGTTGTTCCCAGACAGGAAGGCGTCACCTGCTGTGGCTTCCCTAAGCCCCGGCAGCAAGGGTGTCTGGGTGGGGTGGACCCGACAGCCACAGCCAGAGGGGAGTGTCCCCGGGGCTCCAGGCCGGAGCCCAGGGGACAGAGCAGAGGCCAGCCCCCAGCCCGAGGACGCCCGCCCGGCTTTTCCCACTGGGACCAGCTGGCCAGAGGCCTGGGCTGAGGGATGGGACGTCCTGCAGGCAACCCGTCGCCCTCCACAGGGCGAAGCCTCGTGATTATTGCTACTCAGCTGTGTCCACCCTCCCTTGGCGCCTTGTCACAGGGTTCCTCCCACCCTCCCTGGAATTTCCCCCCTGCTGACATCCCAGTAACTTTTACTGAGCCTTGTGTGTTGGCGTTTGTACACACGCCCCACTTGCCGACCTGCTGCTCACCTGGCCCTGACTGGGCAGGGTCACCTTCAGGAAGCCCTCCTAGGTCTACAGGGTGAGAGGAGCAAGCTTCCTCCACTGCCCATCAGGGTGACTCCACGTCACACCCTGATGGCACTTACTCATATCTGTTTTCTCTGTTTTGAGTCCCTGTAACATAGATCTGGGATTTGAACCCATGACCAACTGCATGAGTAACTAACACCTATTTTCCCATCCTATAACTATCTTACCCGTCCCCCCCATAATTGCACGGGCTCGGGTACACACAGGCATGTAACTCACTCATTTCTTTCTTTCGATGTTGTGGTCTGGGCGTTTCGTAGTGTTAGCTGCCCAGTAGGGCTGTGACCCTCGGACTGCGGGTGCGGTTTGGACTGCTGGCTGTGATGGCGGGACGGCCTTCACGGGAACATCCAACGCAGCGTCAGAGCTGAAAAACTGACGCATCCCCCTTGTTTTCGACTGGGGAGAGGTGAGGGGGCTGGGAAGGTTGCTGGTGGCTTAGCGGTAGGATAACAAATGATGGCAACACTAGAAACCGGGGAGGCTCTTCCATGCACCCCCCCCCCCCCCAGGCACCGTGTGCGAATAAGACGCCAGGATCCAATGGGCTCCCTCTCCCTTGGCAGGCAAGTCTCAGGGAGCATTTGGATGTTGCGGGTCCTGCCATCGCCTACCTTGGGCTCCTTCCTCAGAGCCAGGCTCCACCATGGAGCGCTGTGGCTGAACGTGACGTAGGGGTTGAGGTATGGACTTCGGGTCAGGCCAACCGAGGTGATGCCCCAAGCTGGCTGCTAGTGACATACATGACAGGTGTCAGAACCTCAGGTTCTATACCAGTAACATGGAGATTGGCAATATCAGATCAGCGTGGTTATGGAGAGATTGAACTGTGACGAGGCACGCCAAGCGCCTGGCTCCGAAGTGCTCCATACATGTGTTGCTTCTATTTTTATTGGGAAGCAGAAGGAGGGGACAGTTCACCACCATTTCTCTACTTCTCACACCTTAGGGTGTTTGATTCCATCCACATGGGGACACCCAGGTTTCCGGATGGGATGCAAAGCAGGGCCCCCTCCCCTATACCCGAGGGCTGGCTGCTCCGGGAGAACCCGGGGGACTGGGTGCGTTAACACCGTGCATGATCCAGGCGGTCGGGAAAATAATTAAGTGCTAACTTGTCATTTTTTTAATGAAGTTCTGGAGTTAGAGATTTATAATTGCTAATGAGCTAGGCTAATAATTAGTTGCTTTATAATAAGGGCGATGATCACTCAGACGGAGGCAGAGGGAGCCAGGCCCGGGCCTAATTTTTTCCCCGTAATTATGTGACATGCCCAACTGCCTGCAACTCTTCCCCATCCGTCCTCTGCTCCAGCATGATGCCAGAGCTTCCCTGGCACTGTCCCCACTTCCCACCACCTCCGCCTCCGGACCCCAAGTGCCCAGCACCACCGGCCAGGCACCCGTTGCCTGTGTCCCCTCCTGTCCTTGTTGCCTGAGTTCATCTACCCTCCTCAGGAGCAGCGTGGGCTCAGGGCTGGCATCCGCAGGGTGCAGGGCTGAGTTGGGCGGGAAGCCAGGCAAAGCGGGTTGAGAAGACGCTCGTCTCTGGGCTGCTTCCACCCCCTCACCCTCCACCTTGGAGAGAGGGTGGCAGCTTCCACCCACCCCCATGGTGGCTCTGCTCCTGCAGCAGGCAGAGGGGGGCCTGAAAGCGCCATGACTGTACCACTGCAGGTGAGGGAGCCGAGCACTGAGCAGGGAGAGAGAGCCAGCTCGGAGGAGAGTCTTCCTAACTTCTTGAAGGCAGAGAGCCAGAGCCCTGGATGGGGCGCCACGCAATGGCTTAGAACCCGTGTCCACCATTACCTGGCTGGGTGACACCTGGGGGCCGGGGTTGGCCTGGGTGTGACAGAGCTGTGCTAAAGGCTAGGGTTTCCTCCAGCACTGAGCCTCTAGGGCAGCAATTTTCAGCCTTTTCCATCTCACGGTGCATAAACTAATCACTAAAATTCCGTGGCACACCAAAAAATATATTTTTTTGTCGATCTGACAAAAAAACCAAAAAGGTATAATTTTTATTCAGTCACACTGGACGGTTATTGTGGTGTTGGTTGTTATTTTTTTATTTGACAATCTCAGGGAAAAGAGGTCAGTGCCCCTGACTCCATAGTCAGGCGTTGCATGTTTTAAGAGTTCTTGAGGCGCACCGGTTGAAAATCGCTGCTCTAGGGGTTGAGATGGGCAGGGCTTTGCAAAGAATGCACGAGTCCACCAGCATAGCGCCCCCGGCAGTGACGAAACATCCAGCAGCCCGAGGGAGGTGAGGGCTCACAAGAAGTGAGGGCCCCATGGGAGCCAAGGAGAGAGCTGATGGAGGCCCCTCTATCCCTGTTTGCTTGAGGCCTTGGACGTGGGCAAGCAGATAGTGCTAGTGCTTAGGGGTCGACCAGGTCTCTGAGCAGCCCGGGCCTTTATTCTGCAGGTGCCTGGCATCTATTATGAATCAAGCAGGTAGAGCGAGTTCATTTTTCCGTGGTGGGAATGATTCTCCCCCCCTCCCCCCCAACACACACCTCTTGGAGCCTCCCAAGGGAATTAGTAAGAAAACAGATTGAGCACAGACCCCAAAAGTCACACTAACCTGATGCAGGCATGTAGCCTGGGGTCTATGACAGAATCAGGGCGTTTATGAACCGGAGTGGGGGAAGAGTTATTTATTCTCATTAACCTTAAATAAAAAGTATCATTTCCTTTAATTATGGATACAGGCAACAAACCACAGGAATGTTAGCGGCATGTGGGACTTCTGCATAGATAGACAACATATTTTCACATCGTGTTACGGTTGTGGCAGCTACCTCAAAATATTGTTTACGCTCATCACTAGTTTAGAATTATGGTAGTTATTAGACCTGCAAGGAGATCTCGTTTTGTAACATGTTAATAAAAAAAGCCATGAATTACCATATATTAGGTTTTTAAACTACAAATTGCTACAATTTGTTGTTTTAAATATCTTGATAGCCATGTTTCAATATAATTGCTTTCTTTTACAATTCTATGTATTTTGGTCTCCCCCCTCCCTTCCCCATCCCACATTCAAGAGCCACCCTTCCTCGCCCGGCCACTCCCGCTGTGGGACCGGTGGCTGTGACAGAGACTTGCTCTGGACAGAGACTGAGGGCGCAGGCTGGCGGCCTGGCGCGGAGGAGGCCGGGCTGCAGGTGGCAGCCCAAGGACCGGGAAGGAGGAGACACGAGGCAGAAGGCTGGCCTCGGAGCACTGTCCCTGCTGGTGCCCTGCTGGCCGAGGAGGTAGGTGCTCCCCGGAACCTGGAGGTTTGAGGGGGGCCGTGGGAGGTCAGTGTGCTAAACCTGGGCCCACACTCCTGGTTCTCACCACGTTTTGGGTTCTGTGGGATTACGTTGCCTGAACCAGAAGAAGAAAACAGATGGAGCTCCCATCACGCCCGGCTGAGGGGGTTGGCGCGGCCCTGCTGCGGCCCCACCCACATCCGTAGCCACCGGGGGACTCCTCCAGGGTGGCGGCCAGGATTGCAGAGAGCACTGCTGGGGGCTGACCGGACAGTAAGATTTCTTGGTGCTGACTCTCCTGCCCCTTTCCTTCCAAGACAGAGAGCATGTTCTAGGAGTATCTTTTGTTTTTTTTTTGGTTTAAATGCTTTTGCTCATTCACTTAACAAATACTGAGAACCTGCTAAGGGCATGACATTGCATATAGCCCTTGCTCTCAAGAGCACAGGCTAGAGCTGGGGAGACACCCATTAGGCAAATAGTTTGCCCATAATTAATGACTGCTAATTACTAAATAATAGTGACAACTAATTGCTGCTCTGGGCAGCAAATGACTCTGATAGAGAACTCCGCCTCCCACGGCAAGCCCGGCCCCCGCGGGCGCCGCAGACTGCCACTGTGATGTGTGACTCGCTCCTGATTTTCTGTTTGGCGGAAAATTTCAAGATTAGATTCCGGGACCTGCAATGGTTACCGCACACCCGAGATTCTTTGGAACAGCTCTGATTTCAAGAATTCTATTCCTTTGTGCGCATAAACCATTGACATGCCAATATTTCAGCAACATAACGCTGGCGCAGGCGGCCCTCTCCCAAAGACGTTCACGCACAAGTCCTCTCCGGCCGTGGGTCCCAATTTGGGGTCTGGAAAGTGTCTTATTGGGCTGTTCCACTGCTTTGGCTCCTGCCTCCCCCCGCCTTCCCCCTCCCCTCCCCTCCCCTCCAGGCCCAGCCCTCCGTCCATCTCCGCCCGCCGCCCGGGCTACTGCAGGAAATGAAACGTAGGAGAAATTAGAGCAAACAAAACAGAACAGGAGGCGAGGCGCGGCAGACAGAGGCCATCCGACCCACTCCTGGGCTGAACGGGAAAAGGCTGTTTCCCCCACCATTTGTATAGATAATTGGGCATTTTCTGTGCCATCACCCAGGACAGCCTGTCTTCAAAGACGCTTTGTGTGCGTCGGAGCGGACCGAGGGACTTGTGAGCAGGCGGAGTAACTGGGAAAATTAAGTCCGGATGGAAAACTCCGCTTGGAAGGTGCAGGGCTCCGGGGAGGCAGCGCCTTCGGGGGGGTGGGCCTGGGCAAGGGTGCTTTGCTTTTGTTTTTCGAATCAGAGCAAAGGTTTCTTTATCAAAGGCAGTGTAGAGGAGACTGCCGGTCCTCTAGGAAGGCCCTGCATTCGCAGCCAGGTTCAGCGGGAGCACGGGGAAAGCTGGCTGTCGTTTATTGAACACATACCATGTGCCGGGCCCCTAGGGAAGCATTTTTATATGGGTTACCTCATTGGACCCTAACAGCCCTAAGACGCGTGCACTGTGTTTTAAATGAGAAACTGAGAATCACAGAGAGTCAATATGTCATTCATATCACACAGCCGGTGCGTCATGGAGCTAAGATTTGAATCTGGGAGTCTGACCCCAGCCCTCACTCTTAGATGCCGCACTATACCGTTAAGGGCAGGGCCATCCCCGAATTCAGTAAGATCTAGATGAGGGAAGGCTTTCTGGAAGAGACAAATTCCTGAGCAGATTTTTAGAAAGAGAGCCATGTATGCCGTGTGGCAAAGGCTGGGAGGGGGGAGAGCAGAAAGGGACACTGTGTATATCTCAAATACACCTGGTATTACGCCAGAAACTTTACCTACACTTTTATTTAATGCTCAAGACGATCGCTTGAGTTAGGTATAGTGATCCCCATTTTACAGATGAGGACACTGAGGTTCTACAGTAACCTAAGAGTGTAGTCAGTTATGGAAGAAGCAACTCCTAACATTAATCCACATATTCTATTCATCCCTCCACTGTGCAAGCCAGGAAGGTGGGGGAAGCTAGGGAATGAGAGGGAACAACTGGCAGAAGCATCAAAAGACTGGGCGAAGCATTGGCTCCAAAATGCCTCCTCCAGGAAGCCCACCAAGATTGGTATCTTCCTTGGTTTAATACCATCTGAGAGCCTTAAGCCTAGCATATCCTTTAACAAACACTTGTTGAGTGAAAAAGTGATTTCAATGTCCCCTTAAAAAGAGCAGGTGTGCTCTCTGGATTGGGGGTCACCCTGCCCCCCTCTTTGGCCCTGGTTCTGTCCTTGTCTGTTTCTCCCCGTCTCTTATCTCTCGCTCTTGCCTTCCCTGCTCTCTCTCATTAAGAGCCAGGAGGGAAATGCACTACCCCAACCCTCCAAGCTGCCTCCTCACGGCCGCTGAGAGCCTCGGCACAGTATTTAAAGCCTGTTAAATAACCTGTTTCCACGGGCGATCGCAGCCAGGTGAGTCAATTCCCCACATGCTCACTCTTTAGACAAAAACGACACCCCAGGTCTGCAGAAAATTGGCCATTGTCCTTCAATGGTGGAATTGAACGGAGCAAATGGTAGCACTTTGAAAGAGAGTTGTCCCCGTTCAGGCCAAAAGTTCAGCCTACTGCTCTGGAAATTTCCAGCTCACGGCCCATTTCTCTCCAGGTATAAAGGAGAAAATAAATACCCTTGCAAGGCAAGTGATTAATTTCAGCCAGCACGTCCCAGGTTCCTGCTGTTGGCTGGCTTTGGGGCTCTTAATCGGTGGCCCTGACCAGGCAGGGGGCCCCATCGCTGGGATTTCAAACTGGCAACTTCTTGGCTGGCGTGTGACTTTGAGGCACACAAGGGATATGCTTCCCATGCTCCAGAAGATGGAGAGGCAGTCAGCGGGGGAGGCTGCTGGGCAATCACCCATGTCTTTTCTGAATCTCGGTGGCTTTCACCTGGGCTTCTGTCAGGATCACTACCCCCACCCCCTCCATGCCTTTATTAGGCACCATGTGTGCATGGCTTCGCATTAGGGGGTCACAGAAGGATGCTGGGAGGTGGATAGGTGTGTACACACTGGTGATTGTGGCTCAGAAGGTGTCCAGACTGCCAGGTCACTAGTAGGTGGCCCAGGTCTAAGGCCACTCTTTTTGTTATTCCCAGTAGCCCCCAGAAAGGGCACCGCCTTCCCCCATTTGCCCCAAACCAGTCACATCCTGTGAGTTAGTCACCTGTTGCTGTGTAACAAATAAGCCCTGACCTGGTGGCTGTCTGTTCAGTGTTGATTCTGCAGGTTGCCGGTTTAGGGCTGGGCTCAGTTGGCCTGGGGCTTCTGCTGATGCGGCCCAGGCTTCTCTGAGCTCAGTAGCTCGGCTGGCTGGGCCGGGGGCCGGCTGGTCTGGGATGGCTCAGCTAGGTCAGCTGCATGGCTGGGGCGCCTCTCGGTGCTGTGTCTCGCCCTCCACAGGCCAGCTCAAGCTTGTCCACGGGGGGAGAGGGGGGCGGTCTTGGGGCTCAGACCGTGAGAGCAGAAGCTTCTTGGCCTTAGGACTAAACATTGTCACTTCTATCACCTTCTATTGGCCAAAGTAGGAACACATGGCCAGTTCAGACTCAAAGGGTGGCGTAGTAGGGTGACTAGTGTCCCTCCAAAATATGTGTCCACCTGGAACATGAGAACATGACCTGGTTTGGAAATAGGGTCTCTGCAGGTATAACTCAGGTTCTCTGAATAAGATTCTGGATTTAGGATGGGCCCAAAATCCAATGACGGGTGTCCTTATAAGAGAAGTCACGGAGACAGAGACACACAGTGGGAGCCTTTGATCCAATATGACTCGTGCCATTATGAGAAGAGAAGAGAGACAGCCGTTTGTAGAGGGAAACAGATGTATGACACCAGAGGCAGAGATTGGGGTGGGGGATGTGGCCACAAGCCAAGGGATGCCAAGGATTCCAGCAACTACCAGAAGCTGGAAAAGGCAAGGAAGGATCCTCCCCCAGAGCCTTCAGAGAGAACATGGCCCTGCCAACACCCTGACTTCAGACTTGCAGCCCCCAGAACTGCAAGAGGACACATCTCCATTGCGTGAGGGCACCCGTTTGGTGGTATTTTGTTACAGCAGCCACGGGACACTCATACAAGGTAGAGGAGAGTTCCAGGCAGAGTGGAGACAGTGCAGAGATGCCGTGGGATGATGCTGTCTCGCCCCCTTGGAGCAGCAAAAGGAAGCTGGGAGGGGGCTGGGAGCGGTGGAGATGGTCCTGGCTGCCGTGGGTGCCTTGGTCTCCTCAAGGTGGCAGATGGGAAACCACAAAAGGCTTTGGAGCCAGAAGACATGTGTAATTCCACCCACCGGCTGTGTGACCTTGAACCAGTTTCCTACCCTCTCTGAGCCTATTTTCTCACCTACAAAAGAAAGCTAATAATCCCTGGGGAGTCCTAAGATCAAAGAAAATGTGGATGAAGCCCCTGGCTCAGAACTCAGTATCTGGCAGCTATTCTGTTTCATTCTAACCAACCGTGAGCAGATCCCTCACCCCCTGGAACCCTCATTTGTCCCCATCAGGGCCACAGGAAAAGTAGCTGACTCACCCATGGCGGCAGAGAGCTCGGAGAGGCTGCAAGTGAAGGGCGAGGAGTGCAGCGGGGCGTGTCTGAGAAGAGGCCCTTTTCGCACCTTCATGAGTCATTAGCAAGGGTGCCTGGTCTCCCGTGAAACCTCGGCCAGAGGGTGAGAGAGCTGTCACAAATCTAGCTTCGGAGGTGGCGGCAGTCCCCAGACACTTGCTCCGGCTGCTTTGCAGCGTTTAAGTCCCATTAAGGAGCCGCCGTGGCTGCGAGCAAGGCAGGGCCCGCTCTCTCCTTGAAAGATCAAATCCTCCCTCGGAAGTTTGATTTTCATTGTGATTGTTCTTATCCGTCTCGAAATTCATTCGAGGCCGTAAATCCACTCTTCCCGCCTCGCTCTCTTAATTCTGTGAGGATTAAAGTGATGGGAAAGCATCATACCCTGGATGGAGGAAAAGCAGCTGGGGCTTTGATTTTGAGCAGGTGTCGACTCACGCAAGGGAGGGCCCTGGAAATTGTATGTTTAGGGTCGGGCTCTGCTTTGAAGTTCTCGTACAGGCTCAGCAAATCCTTTTGGATACTGCTGAAAATCTAAAAAAAAAAAAAAGCAGGATTCTGCCCTCAAGGAGCTTATGGTCTGAAGTGTTGGGGGAATGAATGCTGACTAGTTCTCCAACTCCACATGGAACAGCTCAGAAAAGAATCCTCCAGGGAGAGGCGAGTTAGGCAGGAGAGACTTTGTTCCTTCCGATTTTAGAGCCGGCAGAGTCCTGTCTGAAATAGCCTTCCCCACACCCACCCACTCCTTTATTTGCAAGAATAACTCTTCTTTATTCTTCAAAACCCCTAGGAAGGGCTGCCTCCTCTGGGAGGCCTTCTGGGATTACCCTCATGGCCTGAGTTAATCTCCAGCTCTGCGCTGCATTTGCTTATTGGTGCTGTGTATGTCTGTCTCCCTATTTATTTGAGTCTCTCTCACCTCTTTGGCCTTTATCTGGTCATTGAATTTGGCTATAGAGCCACTTAAAGCTAGAAGCCTGGCCCGTGGCTTCTGGAGGTCCCTGCCTCCTCCTGGAGCTTCAGAATTGCTCTTTCCCCAGGAGAGGAATATTTGGCCATTCAGTGAGGGAAGTGAAAGGGTAATTTGCTGACCTTCATATGCAAACTGAGATTTTCCTCATCGGTTAATGATCGAAGGGCTGCCGGGCCTCTCTAGGCACAGAAGCAGGAGGGCTCCGTAGCTGCCAGCCTTCGCAAATGGCTTTAGACACCGAGAAGGCCCAGGCCTCCATAATTAAATTTTGCTCATTAATCGGAGTGGGATCTCTCTGAGGCGCTTCCTTTGAGCCTGGCAGGGCTCACTCAGGAAGCCACCGGGAGAGGGCAGCCTCTGAACAGAATGGAAATCGAAAGGCTGCCACCTGCAGGCTGGGCACTGAAAGTGGCCGGATGCTAATAAGGGCACCTCACTCACCTTGAGGGCCATTGTGGGGACAGCCTGTGTCCTGGCAGTGGGTGGTCACCCCTCGTGGGCTTTCACTGGCTTAGCCCCCATATTGCCAGGACCAGCTCTGCCTGCAGGACTGTTGGCACTGGTTCGGGCTGATGTGATGACTCATGGGTGGCACCCTAATAGAACGAGTGAGGGCACCTCCAGCGAGCTCCGCCACCATGGGTCCGAATGCACTGACTATGTTGAGTCTGTTGAGTGGGGCCGTGCAAGGTGCCCGCCATGAGTTAGTCAACCTACCTCTGTTTCTGTTGTGAACACCGTGATTGTAGACCCGTCCTTCGGTCTACCCTCACCCACTGCACCTCCCTCGAAACTCAGAAGAGTGACAGCCCCAGCCCCAGCCCCAGGAGGGGGGCTGCTGAAACGCCTTGGGGTTGTTCCTTCAGGAGACCTGGGCGGGCTATTCCTGCGGGGCTAGATGCCTGCCTGCCTGTTTTGTGCGCTCTTTTAGGGAGGGGAGAAGAACTACAATTCATTGGGTACCCAGCCAGGCCGCCTCAGACTTTCACATTCAGTGAGTCACCTGGGCATGTCGTCCATGCAGCTGCTGAAGCGGTAGGTCTGGGGCCCCTTGGCCAAGTCCAGACTTGAGAGGTGAGGTCCTGGGGATGTCATCCCATCCACCCTGCCACCCTCCCTGCAACCTGAGGAGGGGGTGGGGGCTAGCATTTCATAAGCACCTACTGTGTGCCAAGTAGGGTGATCATCTACGCCGGTGGGACATTCAGTTGGCCAACTGGGACCATTTGGTCACTCCATGGAGTAAATTTAATCTTTGTCGCCTCTTAGAAAATGGGGAAACTGGGGCCTACAGAGGCTAAGGGGAGGGGAACCCAAGCGAAGAGAAGATCGTGGCCTCAGAAACACACAGCAGCCTTTCCGCAGCTCGGGGTTGGGAGGATGGGCCATCTGTGTTATTCCTTCCATGTTCGGAAATGATGGGTGAGTTCCGGTCCCGGGTATTAGGGAAGATACATTGCAATGGAGGCCGTGCAGGCTTTGAGGCTGGTGGTCAGGAGGCACACTCCTGGCCCAGTGGAAAACTTTGGATCTCACCCTTAACCCCAAACTCACAACCCATCAGAATCACTTCAGGGAGCTGGTTTACACCCAGATCCCCCGAGTCTGGAGTGAGCCTGAGGTCTGGAGGGCAGGCAACGCAGCTCGAGTCTGAGACTCACGTGACGCTCATGCAGGTGGCACGTAGACCTCTCTGGGGAAGGCCTGCCCCACGTGCCCAGATGGAAGGAGCTGGTCGGCAACGCAGCCCTATGGACCAGAGGGACCTCAGAAACCCTGCTCATCAGCAAGCAGGGCCCTTATTGACTTTTTAATTACAAATGACACTGTGCAGCTGAGACCTCCCTGTCCTCCAACACACTTGAACACCAGCTCACATTTGGGATATAATAGAACAAAGCGTTAAACCATTAGGGTAAAGAGAAAGTAAGTTTTCTTAAGCTTTGTACTGTGGGGAATAAATGTTATTCCCATTTCAGAGCCGAGAAAATGCAAGTTTAATCGGCGAGTTTAATTAACTTGTTCCAAGTTGCACGTGTATGAGCAGCAAGGACCGAAATCCATCTAGCTCGTGTTCTCCCCGGGATGTCTGTTTGCCTCTAAAATATCACTGTATGGACTTGCAATAAACACTTTGGCCCACCTGTCCAGGCTGGTTCAATCTAGACCCAGCCGGAGGGCCCAGGACGGACCGTGAGACTCACACACTCAGCCATCCGTTCAACAAATACTGCTGCTGAGCACCATGCAAGGCCTGGGGCGTCTCAGCAAAGGTGACGAATCCAGGCCCTCCCCTGGCCTCCCGATGCCGCTGGATGCCCATGCCTGGTGTGAACGATGAAGTCCCACGTGGCACCAAGGACTCCCCCAAACACTGCAGGCTAAGGTACTTGACCAAGTTCAGCCTGGCTTCCACCTGCGCTGGCCTATGTCCCTAAAAGTGACCCCAGCTCCCATGCTGAGTTTCTGCGCAAGAAAATGCAATTCTGCCAAACTTCGTTACCCTTCCTCATTTCTCTGTGGCCCCTTGTTCCCTCCCTGTTCACCCTCAAGGGCCATCTTTGACTCGGTTGAAACCCTTAGTTGAAGGCCCTCAGTCATCGTTGCATTAGTTGGGGTTGAACAAGTTAATATCCTCTTACCCGAGAATTCTGAACATTCATAAGAGCCAGCAGGTCCCCCCAGTCTTCTCTGCTCTTAAACACCTTGGGTTCCAACAATTCTTTAAATGACATGGTCTGAGCCCCTCCCCATCCTGGATGTCCTCTCTGGAGGCACTAGGATTGGTGGAACCCTTCAATGCCTAGTGTTGAAGACACAAGCACTCCCCAAAACAAATCCAACTGTGGCCATTGTTTAGCTTTTCAGAGCCCCTCTACTTCTTTCCTAAGTAACAAGAGTCCCCCATGGTGAGTCCTGGTAGGCGACAGGAGACCGACCATCATCCAAGTCTCCGCCCCAGAAGCAGGGGGAGCACACAGGGCTGGAGTCAAGCCTTCCAGTGCCCCAGAGGGAACCTGTGTGTTGAGGGAGGGACGCAGGCTCAGGGGAAGGTGGGCGGTCACCGCAGCAGCAATGGCTGAGTGCCCTGGGCTGGGGTGGCGAGTGGTGGCCGCGTAGCAGCGCCCTGGCCTCTTGGTCTGTCTGCCTGCCTTTGGCTCCTCATTTCCCCAGCCTGGTTCTCGCCCTTCCCGTCAACTCCGGGAGCCCCTGCCTTTCTTCTGAAGCAATCTCTTTCTGCAGAAGTTCGCTAGGGCTGGCTTCTGGAACTTGCTACTGAGGACCCAGCTCATGCACCAAAAAGGTTGCTGCTGGGTGAATATTCGGGTAGCGTCATTAGAATGATCAGGTGGCCGTGGCATGGGGGTGGGACAGAGGCAATGGGTAAGGATGACCCCAAGGACACTTGCGATTTGTGGTTGCAGAAGAAAGCCTGCAGGGGGAAGTTCAAGGAGCTGATGGACGTAGTTTGGCCAAAGCACAGGCCCAGCGTTGACCATGCGGCGGGGAGGTAGCAAGTAGACAGAAAGTAGTGCCCGAAGCTCCTAGGCAGCCAGGCGCTCCCCAAAGTGTCAGCTGTGCCAGATGGAGCATTCTGTTGGGGGGGGGGGTGGCGATGGTTTAATGAAATCACTCCTGCTTTTTTCTCTTTCTCCCCCTGCTTTTCTCCCTGTTTCTCATGTGGGTTAAATATCGACAGGGCCTCAGAGGAAAGCTCTGAGCTTTCACCATATTTCATAGAATTTAAGACACCACCGATCATAGGTGCATCATTTTATGTACCAGGAAAGAAAAAAGCCCCTGCCAAGTAAATTATGACATTGATTGTAAAATGCATCTAATTCTGGAAATATTAAAATATGAAAAAACTCTGTCTTGGAATCAATACACGGTAATAATAATAAAATACTAACCTCAGCTCTTATTTATGGAGCCCTATGCCAAGCTCATTGCCTCTATTTTCTCTTTGAATCCCTCAGGAGCTCTGTGTGGCAGGTGCTCTATGATTCAGCAAAAGCGAGGCGTAAAAATTTGAGTAAATTGTCCCCCAGCCAGTAGACGATGGTGTCGAATCTTGGGCCCTTGAGGGCTTCTTTGGGGTGAGCTGGTGGAAAGGTCAGAGCCAAGACAGGAAGACCCTTGGCTGATCGTATATTGCTGGAAACATAGTTGCTCGATAAATAATTGAAGGCAATGGCTGGTTCAAAGAGGTAAAAGGCATTCGATTGATTTTTGGTGGTGAACAAACTCTGCTCCCCTCTGCCTCTTAGATTTCTGAAAACCTAAGTGCCAGGTAATACTGGCCACACTCCCCTTTTGAAAGCTCAAGACCCTGTAGTTGGGGCTAACGTCCCTTTGACCATTTACCTATCGCAGTCCTCTCCCCGACCTCTAGCCAGAGGTCAACAATACGGCCTCCTTCTGGGTGTTTCTGTGCCTTTACATACCTAGGTGGAAAGGTATATATTTTGCACATACATGAAATGCATATGGTATCATACTATGGGGGCTCCCCATTCACTTTTTAAAAATTAACTTTGTTGATGTATAATTTACATAAAATGTACTCAGTTTGTTCGGTTTTGACAAATGTATACATCCATGCAGCCACAACTCCAAGACAATATAAAGTGTCCTCTTGACTACTGATAGTCAACCCCCCTCCCCCACTGCCCACCAGCCCCAGGCCACCACTGATCTGCTTTCTGTCACCATGGAGAGTTTTGTGGGTTTTTTTCCTAGAATTTCATAGAAATAGACTCATACAGCAGTTGCTCTCTGGCTTCTTTCACTCGCAATGTTTTTGAGGTTTCTCCAGCTACTTGCCCATATCAGCAATCCATCCTCAGTATTGAGTAGAGTTCCACTGAGAAGGCCACAATTTTCTCTATTCATTCTGGTGGTGGGCGGTGGAGTCATTTCTAGTTTGGGACTTTTATAAATGAAGCTATAATGAACCTTAGCCGACGAGTCTTTGTATGGACATATGATTTCACTTCTCTTAGGTGAATAAATACATAAAAGTGGAATTTTGGGGTCATGTGTTACGTGTATGTTTGGCTTTATAAGAAACTCCCAGATTGTTTTCCAAAGTGGCTGGTCCATTTTACATGCCCACCAGCAATGCACGGGAGTTCCGGTTGCTCTGTTTCCTCGCCAACACTTGATACGGTGTCTTTGTAATGTGAGCTGTTCTAATAGGTGTGTGTGGTGGTATCTCATGTGCTTTTAGTTTGCATTTCTCTGATGACTAATCCCGTTGAGCATGTTTTCATGTGCTGCTTTATTTTAGTGAAGTGCCTATTTAAATACTTCTGCCTCTTTCCCATTGCACTTCTTATTCTTGATTTGTAAGAATTCTTCATAGATTCTGGATACAACTCTTTTGTCCACATATGTGTTGTGACTATTTTCTCCCAGTCTGTGGCATTCCTTTTCATTTTCTTATGGCATTTTCGAAGAGCAGGACTTTTTAATTTTTGTGAAGTCCAGCTTAGCCATTTTTTCATGTTTTTTTTTTTGTGTCCTAAGAAGCTGTTACCTATCCTAAGGTTACAAAACATTTTCTGTTTTATTCCAGAAGTTTTATAATTTTTTATTTTACACTCAGGTCTAATAGTGCATTATACTGATGATGCTGGTCTGCCTCCCCCATGGCATGAGCAACCTGGCTCCTCTCAGGAGTGTAGAGTCAGTATTCTAGGTAAAGATTCTTCTAGTTGGATGCAGGAAAGAAACCCACCTCTTCTCTGCCAGCTCCCGCCTCTGCTCACTGCCTGTTGCATTCCCACCCACCCATCAGAGCCCGCCTCGTTAGCGAACCCACCATTGCCCACCGCGTGCCATGGTGAGCCTGCCACCCGCCTCGGAACACTTCTAGCCTTTGCCGTCTGCATTGCTCAACTGGAATTGGGCAGGTTGCAGCTTGTAGTATTAGCTTTTTATGTGCAATCACTTAAATTTATGGGATGAAATGAAAGGAAGTGATGTATGTGTGTGCACCTTTATCTAGCGCTTTCCACACAATATCCTAATGGTTGGGTGGCTCGTGCATTTCCCACACTAACTGCCAGCTCCTTGCATAGAGATGTCGTCTGTCACTCCTGTGTCTCCAGTGCCCAGCACCCACCCAGTAGGGGCACCACAACATTTGGATCCATCAGTCCCTGGAAGCATTGTGTAGACGGCCAAGCACTAAATATCCTTGGAGCGTGGTGATGAGGAGTTTGGATGGCGATGTTTCTGCCTTAGCAAGGACGGCATTTTCTCCACGAGCTCGCCACAGGGCGCGACCAGCTGCCTGTGTATCTGGGGGCAGTGCCTATACCTGCCAGTTAATTTTAAGGAGACTCTGGTGGCCTTCACGTGCCTTTGGCAGACGGGTCTCTTGGGACTTGCAGCCATAGCTCTAAGCCAGAATCGGGAGAACAGGAGGGCTTTGCCTGCTCTGCCACTTGCCAGGGGTAGCCTGGGCAGGTAGGTCCCTGTCCTCTCTGAGCTGCTTTCTCATTTGCAACAGGAGAGGCCGGGCAGCTTGATCCCGGGCGCATTGGACCACCTCCCATCTCACATGGGCTGTGCCACTGGCGGGGGCCAGGGAGAGCTGGGGTGTCAGACAGATGTTCACCAATGCCCCCTCTTCCACAAAAAGCCTGGGGGCGGGCGGGCGGGCGGGCTGGGGAGCAGCAATCAATCAGCAATCAACAGCAGCACGAACCGCTCCCCTTCGGATTCCAGCCGGGTGTGTGCCTCGGCGAAAGTTCAGGTAATTGTGCCTTCGGCTCCCGCCCCCTCGCCGCCCCCGCCCCGCTCGCGCTGACGGAGGTGTAATAATTGGGTGCCGCTGCGTAAGCTCATCAGCTCCCGCTTCCTGAAAGGAACGTGGCAATTAGCAGTCCTCACCCTGCAATAAAGCCTTTAATATCCACTTTCACGGTTCACATTACAGTCATCCGGGCCTGTCCCCTCGCACGCAGCCTGCCAGGCAGCAGGGCTGGGTGCCCACGAGGGAGGTGCCCCACTGAATGGCTGGGCAAACAATTGCACCAAAGGCCCAGCAATCGGGGCCAGGCAGCTGGGGAAGGTGCTGGGAAATGAGAAGGGATATTTCTGCCTCCAGGGCTCCAGAGGGCCAATGGGGGGGGGGGGGTGCGGGAGGGAGAAGGAGGGGGGCAGCTTCTGCCAGTCCTCCAAGCCTCCCAGCAATGAATTTACCCAGAGCCACCTTCACTCCACTGTTGGAAATGCCATAAGAGAAGCAAGAAGGTGGAGGTGGTATTGGGGCTAAGGGGAAGATTCTGGATGGAACGTCTGCATCTGCGCACACCTGCTGGGGCAGGTGCAGACCTTGGGTGGGGAGGCTCCCTCAGTGCTGGCGGTGCTGAGGCGGGAAGCAGCTGCAGCTGGAGCCTCTGACCACGTGCACCTGGGCGGGGGGCCATCCCAGCGGTACCTGGCCCTCTCTGGAAAGAACATGGTAGGGTCATGATCAGCCTCTCACTTCCTTAGTCATTAACTTGCAAACATTTCATGAGCACTAGGTGCCAAACACAAAGATAAATAAAA
This sequence comes from Miniopterus schreibersii, assembly GCF_964146895.1. Taxonomy (NCBI): domain Eukaryota; kingdom Metazoa; phylum Chordata; class Mammalia; order Chiroptera; family Miniopteridae; genus Miniopterus; species Miniopterus schreibersii. The sequence goes on from NC_138116.1 coordinate 4,501,900, forward strand.
TACAGACCGTGTCTTCAAGGAGCCAGGCAAAAAATTAAAAATATAATTGTGATATGTATGATGGGGATACTAGAGGCAGGCACAGGAGTAGCCTAGAGGAGGGAGAGGGGCATCTGAGGGCTTCCTGGAGGAGGAGTTGTTGTATGTGGTGGACTGTGTTTTCCCAGTGTGGACACAACCCCATTTTTGTTCAACATGCTCTCTGAGAGCCTTGCCGCTCCCTCATTAAGAGGTGGCAGGTATGTCTGTTCCCTTCCCTTGATACTGGGTAGGATGTGACAACCTCAATAAAGAGAATGTAGCAGAAGTGACACTACCTGACCTCCAAGGTTAGGTTAGAAAACGCCAGCGGAGCTTCTGCTGATTTCTCTTTGGGGATGCTTGGGCATGAACGTGGCTGCCATGTTGGAAGGAAGCCCAGGCCACATGGGGAGGCTGACAGCCCCAGCTAACATCAACCCTCAGACCTGTGAGTGAGAGAGTGCTCAAGGTGACCCCTGCCCCAGCCACCACCTGACTGCCACCATTTGAGAGACCAAAGAAGGACTGCCCATCTGAGCCAGGTCAAGCCCAGAACTGTAAGATACAGTCATAAAAAGACGTGGCTTTTGGCCACTAAGTTTGGGGTGACTCATTACACAGCAATAGATAACCAGAATACTGATTCTAGGGTTCAACATAGGCTGATCACATGGTAGAGGACAGTCTTCCAGGTAAAGGGAACAACGCATGCCAGACACAAAAGCATGAGCTAGATCTTTACGATTAGAGACCCACAGGAGCTGGTGTCACCATGGGTGCCAGGGGGCTGGAGGGAGGGAGCATGCCAGTTTGGGCTGCACAGGGGTGGGACTTTCTCCTGTGCGTCATGGGGCGTTTTGAGGTTTCCAAGGAGGGGAAAGAGCCACCTTTGATTCCGGCAGCAAGGTGGACAGTGGAATGGAGGAAGCGAGGCTCATTCATTCAGAACATCCTGTGCCATCCACCCAAGTGCCAGCCTCGACTCCAGGAATTCGTTCAAGGAAGGAAGCAGTGGCAGTGAAGGTGGAAAAGAGGCCCCCGGGGTCTTTAAGGTATAAGATCAATTTTATGGCCAAATAAACCTGAGAGGAAGGAGAGGGCTCTGGAAAAAGGGCTCTGAAAACCCCTGGGCTCTGGGTTCTGACTTGGGAGGGGAGGGACATGCAGACACAGCACGCAGGAGGGAAGGAGGGCTGGGGGGCTAAAGGGGCTCAGCGACTTCTAACTGGGTGAAGACACTGCATGCGCATCTGGATTTACAGATCCCAGAAGAGGCGGCTGGGCTTTAAGTACAGATATGAGGTTCACCTGCCGCACGAGGCCATGGAAGGTTCCGTAAAATGGGAAGAGCGGAGGGTCAAGGGCAAAATCCTGGAGGGAGCCCGTGTCTGAGGGCAGAGAGGGGAGAGGGGGAGACAGGGCGAAACAGCGGGAGGGACGGGGCAGCTGGGAGGGGGCCGGGGGAAGGCGTCGGGGACCAGGCCACGCGTCTGGCCGTTGGATCACCTCTGGTTTCCCTGGTGCGGGAGGCGCCGGCCCGGGAAGCGGCAGATGGGCCTCCGTCCATGGCACAGGGCTGCCCACTGGGAGGAGAGAGCTGGGTGAGGCCCGGCTACCTCCTATCCGAGGGACTGGGGTAGAGGGCTGAGCGGCAGGGAGGCAAGGGGACTTTTGGTCTTCGCCCCACAGGAGCTGGGGCCAGAGCCCTCCTCCCCCTGGCGTGTCAAGAGCGCGGCAAGGCCCAGGGCTCTCCCAGGGCTGTGCTTGGCCTGGGCCGGCTGCCTTCTCTCCTGAGCCTCTCCGCCGCCCACCCTTCTTCCTCCGGCACCTCCTGCCGGGGCTTCTGCTGCAACCATTTGCCCTCGGCCTTCTCAGGCCACCGGGGGGCTCCAAGGCCGCAACCCCGGCTCCTCAACCTGTCACCAGCTCACAGGGGCACCCAGGAGTGGGGGCGGCCCCTGGGCTCCGGGAGGCAGGAGAAGGGAGGGAGGGAGGAGGTCCCGGGAGGCTGGCGTGGCTTCGGAGGGCAAGGGGCAGGAGAGCCAGGGCCGGGCCGCAGGGCCGTCCCAGGGCGCCCGCACCCCACCCTGCCGCCGCCTCTCACCTGCCGCCTCCCCGCACCTCGGCCGCAGGTGCTTAGCGTCTCTAATGTGCCCGTTACAAATGCTCCACAATAAGGTAATTATGTCGGGAAATAATAAACGTGTCAGTCTTTCTGGAAATATTTTTACTGCCGGTGAGGGGGAAACCGCGCCGTTGTTTTCCAAGTGCGGCCCTGCTGCTGTGCGTGTTAATTAGCCGCCGGCTCCGCCACCTCGGCCCTGGCTTATTCCTAAGTGTCCCGGGGCCGCGGTAACTGACGCCCCCTCGGTCGGGACCGTTCTTCAGTTTCGACTTCTCTGACTACTGCACTTGTGGTTTGTGCGCCCTGCCCCGAGCACCGTCCCCGGCGGTGTCCCCGATCTCCTGTCCCTTCCTTCTCCCTCTGTGGCTTCTAGCGGGTCTCTGGCTCTCAAGATCCTTGTTGGGTCCAAAAGAAAAAGAAAAAAAGAGAGCGGTTTGGGCTCTGGGTGCGGGCGAGGGGCGCTAAGGAGCCCTGGGGGCTGTGTGTGCTCCCTGCTGGCCACGGCTCCCTCCTCACCTTCGCCCGCCCTCTCCCCGCAGCCCACGGCTTCCAAGGAAACGCCCAGAATCAGTCCCCCCTTCTCAGCATCTTCTTACCTGGAACTTAAAAAAAATTAAAGACTTTCTTATTTTGAGCAGTTTTAGGTTTTCAGAAAAACTGGGTAGAAAGTATAGAGATTTCCTCTACACCCCTCCCCTGCACCCCTGCTTCCCCCGTATGGACACCTTGCATTCGTGTGCGCATTAGTTTCAGTTGGCGAGCCAATGTCGACCGTAACTACGACGTGGAGTCCATCGTTTCCATTGGGGTTCAGGCTTGGTGTTGAACACTGCATGGGCTTTGACACGGGCACAGGGTCGCACACCCACCGTCATCACAGGGTCATACAGAAGAGTTTCACTGCCCTAGGAGGCCACGGTGCTCCCCTGTTCACCACCCCCCCAACACACACCCCCAAACCCCTCCAACCTGTGATCTTTCACTGTCCCTGTAGTTTCGCCTTTTCCTGAATGTCGTAAGGCAGGAATCATAAAGTCTGCAGCCTATTTAGGTCCCCTGCACTTCGTGACTTGAATCTTAGCTCTAGGGCTGGTGGTGTGTGGGGTCTTCTCCCTGCCCAGGAGATGGACCCCTAAAGGACAGGGGCCATTTCGCCTTCATGGGATCTCCCTGGCTCTCCTTGGAGACATGTAGGCACACACTGGGACGCCGGGGGCAGGTGTGTTGGAGCGGAGACACCCCCCTGCATTGCGTGGCTGGGACAGATGGCCTTTGAGGTCTGAGGCTCTGAAGATGAGCCAGGTGTCTGGAAACGGCTGTGCCCCTAGAAGCTCATCAAGTTCTTCCGGTCCAAGGAGTGGTGTCAGCTCAGGATGACTTCCAAATGTCCTCCTGCCTTGATTGCTCAGAGCTGATAAGAGGTGCTGATTCTCCAGAGAGGAAGTGGAGGGTAAACAGGGCCCTCTGCCCCATGGGCACACGCTGGCACTGTCCTCCATGGGTTGGAGTGTCTGGATAAGTGTTCTCCCGCCCATCGAGACTGGATTACATGTGGCAAGAGTCTACCGGGGACATCCTCTGGCTGAGCAGCCACTGCAGCTGGGTCCCCCCAGCCCCGGCATGCCCAGTTCCAGCTGCCTTGCCGGAGCAGGGCCCCAGCTGGTGCCCACCCCTCTGGGCCCCTGGCCAGTCCCAGCCTGCCATCCTCCAGCTCAGCCTGCTGGCTCCTCCGCAGTCGCTTCTGGGAGGAGGTGTGGGTGGAGGTTGGGGGAGCAGGGACGGGAGCAGCTGTGGCCCTCCATGGAGCCTCCCTCACCACCCCACTTACTGGCAAGGGGAGGGGTGAGGCCTTCTGTCCTGCTCTGCCCCCCAGGTGGTCCAGAGTTATAATCTGGGTACTCCAACCTCACTATGCGTGGATGCTAAGTGTCATTTGCATTTGCCTTTTTGTCCCCTTGCCCCACTGCAATGGCGAGGCACTGGGGTGATAACCCGTGAGAAAGATGGACTTGCTTGCTGCCCCCATAGAAATTACAGTCTGGTGAGGAAGCCTGATGTGAAACAAGTCATTTTATTTATTAATTTATTTTAATTCTCACCTGAGGATAAAACATGAGGATATATTTTAGAGAAAAGAAGGGAGAGAGAGATACATCGATGTGAGCAACATGGATTAGTTGCCTCCTGTACACCCCCAACAGGGCATCGAACCCACAACCTAGGTATGTGCCCTGACCAGGAATCGAACCTGCAACCTTTCATTGTACTGGATGATACTCCGAACAACTGAGCCACCCGGCCGGGGCAAAACGAGTTATTTTAATAACGAACAAGAGTTAGTGGCACTTAGCCGAGGCTGTCAGTGTGGTCCAGCCAATCAGGGAAGGCTTCTCTGAGGAGGTGGCGCAGGAGAGACTAAAGCTGGGCCGACCCAGGGATGCTGCCCTGCAGCTGCGGGACAGGTTTCATCCTCGGCAGGCTCGCCGCCTCTGCCTGTTTATTTATATCCACGCATCGCTTTATCCCCGAAGGATTCCTGCTACTTTACACTAATTCCTCAAAGTAGAAAAGTAGAATAAAAAATCGAGACCAAGGAAAATAGAGAAACCTAAGGTCAGAGACAGAGGCGAGATGTAGCTGCTGGAGCCACAGGGACGGGCATGTCACGAAACCGAACCACCATTTAACTCTGCTCAGCCGAGTACCTGATGTAAAAAGACAAACACGATCCGCGATGAAACTCTCACTGTCCTTCATACCTCATGTTCCCAGAAAATAAAGCTTTTATGGGTGGTTGTTAATACGGTGGATGCCGGGTGAGATGGTGAGAAACATGAGCAACGCTATCGTTTCCAGAGTAAACTCAGTAACAAGTCGCGTGGGTGCTTCTTAAAGGGTCTTCAGATATCCCCCAAGGGGCAATTCAGGGGGGAGCCAACTCCAAGGCGGAGACATGACCTGGTTTAATCTGGGGCTAAAGCCCTGAATGCCGGGGCAGAATCACCCATAACAGGTGTCGGGGCCCCACCCCAGGAGCTTCTGGTGCAGCAAGTAGGCGGCATCTCAGCTCATCTCAGCAGCTCCCAGCAGCTTCTGATTCCCAGCCGGTGCGAGAAACGCTGACCTCTACCAGGGAGCCTCAGCTGTTCCATGAAGCCCTGGCACCCTGCCAGAAGTCCTGGGGCTATAGGGTGGCCTCTGGGCTCCCCACCTTGGCTATCAGCAGAGGCAGGGTGCTGTGGGCACGAGTGGGTGGCATCCAGGCCAGGACAAGCCTTGAATGCCTGGAACCTCCCTTTAACCTGTTGTCCAGTCCAGGAGGCCCCACGGGAGGAGGTGCACAGGAAAGCAGCAAAGCCAACCCTGTCCTGGCTAAATAATCTGGCTACTCACCGGCAGGTGACTGTTCAAGGTCCCAAGGTCGTACAGGGTGCTCTGGGCACGGCTGTCTCGCAAAGCTGGAGTTAGCCGGTGCTCACCGTGGTCGTAGAGAAATCTCTAACAAAGGCCATGGTGCATTTGACTTTGAGGGGTGGAGCTACTTGTAAATCCTACAGGGCAGTTATGACACACGTCCTTCCGCGACAGGAGGCAGTGAACACGAGCCCACCTGTCGCCGGGTGGTGGGCGCATCTACCGGAGCAAGTTGCTTTGTTCTAGACGCCTTAGCCGGGAGCCCTCCTGACAGCGGTTCAGTAACGAGCTCCAGCCGCTGAGTCCACTTCTGCCCCATGACAATGAAATGATAACAGAGTGAAAGGGAAGCTACCCAGCTTTTTTCTGTTTTCTCTAACAAGAGAGCAGGCATCTGGATAATCCAAAGGGATTTCACGTCATCAAGATACATATTCACAAGAAAGAGGCCAGAGCACAGGCTTGTGTTACTTTGCTCGGACGCATCGCCAGATCTGCCGGCTGACCATTCATGTCATATCTGACACTTAGAAGATCACCAAGCCGCCTACGTTAAGCTACTAACTTGGCCAATAACCAATTCCTTCACAAAGCTAGAATCAGGACAGCTCAGTAAAAGCTGCAGGCAGTCCGAGGTTCTTCTTATCTGATTTCTCCCCAAGACGAGAAAGGGGGTCGAAGAGATGAGGCTTGGAGTAACCTGTGGACACCCCTCCTGCCCCTCTGGGCCATTACTGGTGTGCGATGCCCCAATTTATAGTGTAGCTAGACACCTATTAAATCTGTAGTGTCAGCGAGAGGGGTGAGTTGGCTCTTTAAAGATAGTAAAGACAGAGTTCCTATCTTTACTCGTACTCCAGCAATAATGAACTTGAACTAGTTAGCACAGAGTCCCTTCCAGTTCAACCCAGGGCCCTGAAGTTCCCTAATCTGCCCTGTTATTTCTTAGCGATGGCTCTAACTGAAAGCACATCCAATTAGATACTTTGGGGAGTGTTTACTTACAAAGGGAATGTTTTCCAAGCTGAGGGAAGAGTGGGAGACAGTAACTCAGAGCTGAAAGCCCAAGCTGTTTCCACCCAAAGCTGGGAGGACAAGGGGAGGTTATAGTCCCCTACCCAGGGGGGAAATCCTATGCAAGAGGCTGCCACGGAGGAGCAGTGGCCTTTGGTGGCAGGACACAGCCACCCCCAGGTGACCCTCTGCAGGGTGGCGGCCAGAGGAATGAAGGCCTGGCCTCACTCTCCTCGGCCTTGATCTGTGGCCACAGCACCGCTGGCTGAACCCAGCTGGGAGCCACAGAGCCCGAGGGCCCCAGTGTGGTCCATTCTGGTCCAGATCCCGGGGCCCAGAGCAGGGTGGAGAAGGGCAGGGAGTGGGTAGGAATGCAAAAGACGACCTCAGGATGTGTCCTAGAGGGTTCCTTCTCACAGCCCCTTTCCCCACTGTTCGAGATGCCATGTGTGTGTGTGTGCGGCTTTGTTGAGCTTAATCAGACTGTGGAATGGCAAGACCCATATGTACTCAAGTGTGGAATTGATAATATCACCTTTCTTGGTCATTGATCCACTGATACAAAGTGATAACAGGCCACAAACTTGAGGCACTCAAAATGGTACCTTCAATGATCCCTGGGCACCAGAGTTTCACACTGTAAGTCGGTGTGAGTCCAGGCCAGTGACTGGCACCCTCTCAGCTGTTTCCTGGGCCGGCTCAGCGATGGGGGGCAGGTGGAGAGTGACTGCAGATGATCTCAGCCTCCAGGTCAGTATCCTAAGACATCATAACCTCCCAGAGAGAAGCCCCTAAGCCCGCAGAAACCCAGGGATGCCACTGTTTATCCTGCGCCTCTCTCCAAAGCCCTGTGCAAACACCAATTAGTTCCTCCTCCTGGAAGCTCTGCTGCAGCCCAAGGAAGCTTCCCCCAGGGGGCAGACCCTCTTAGGCAGCTACCGAGGTTTGCAGAGGGAAAGCTGGAGCCTCTCTGCCCCTCCCTGGCTGCGCTCATCACTCCGGATTTGTCCCACGGTCCTGGCAGGGGGCTGGTCAGGCTGTACCTGGAAAGCCAGACTCTCTGATGAGCTTTGCACGTCTGAGGCCCTCCTTCTGTCCCCAAAGGCGTGGAGCATATTTCTTCTCTTGTCCTGGAGCAACACCCACCCCTAGGTGATCTTGTCTGGGGTTCCAAACTCTTTTCAAAGCCTGGTAGGGAGTTCTCCAGGTTTGAAGGTAAAAAACAAAAAACCTAGTTCCTGGTAAACCTCAGTTACTGAACTTGCTGCCCCTCATTGCCGGGGAAAGGTGAGCTCGGACGATGCTGGCGGAAGGGGAGCGCGGGGCTGGAGGAACGCTCTGCTGGGTGGTTTTCCCACCCTGCTCAGCGTGGGCGTGTGCGTGTGTGTGTGTGTCTGCACACCCAAGAGACAGAGTGGGGCCAGGCTGTAGCAGGTGCTCCGGGTGCCCATCCCAACGGTGGAAGGAGAGCAACAACCTGGAAAATACCAGAAACGAGACACAGGGCTGCTTGGTTTACTTGTTTTGGGCAACTCAATCTCTCAGTAACCCAAAGAGGCAACTCATTTACAAACACATATAAATACACTCCGATATTTACTATAGAGGGGGAAAAAAGGGTTCGCTGATTTAGAAAGTGGTTTTGCTAACAAGCAGTTGGTTAGGGCTGGGGGTGGGGAGGGCTGGGGAGTGGAGGGCTATGACTAAAGGGTACAGGGTTGCTTTTGGAGGTGGTGACAATGTTTTAAAATTGTGGTGATGGCCGCACATATCTGAGAATATACTGAAACCATTGAACTGTGTACTTTAAATGGGTGAAGTGTGGGCAATGCGAATTATAGGTCAAAAAAGCAGTTTTTAAAGGGGCAGTTGGTGCAGAAGGCAACGTTTAGCTTTGGGGTTGGACAGACCTGGCTTTGGGTTCCAGCTCTGCCACTTACTAGCTCCACGGACAAGACATTTAACTTCCTTGAAACCTCAGCTTCTTCGAGTTAAAATACTTTTAGGGTTGTTGAGTAGATACAAGATGCTTTATAAAGCACTTTAAAAGTTCTTGGCACATAAACGGTACTTAGTTCTAATAATTTTAATAATTATAATTAACACCTGAAAATTACACAGAACCTGCTACTATAAATCACTATTGCACATTAAATTCTCATTTATTAAAAGAGAAGGTATTACTAAAAAGCAATCCTTTCAAAATTATGTTTACCCAGTAACTTAGTTGGTTTGAGTAAAGAATTAGGTAAGAAAAGGGCCAAGAAAGGGGCTCAGTATGATTATAACCTGTCTTAAAGATTCTGACCTCAAAGAGAAATGGTCACAGATGAAGGGGCATGCATGCTATCGGTGTTAACCATAAGAACGAGCATTCCTGTCTCCCCACACTCGGTAGCCGTGTAATCTTCTGCCTCGGTTTCCTCATCTGTGAAATAGGATAATATCCATCTGGCACAAAGGTAGGGAGAACAAGATTTCAGTAGAGGCTTCTGTATGGTAAATGGGGATGCGGGCCCTTCCCATGCTCCAATCCCCCTCCAGCCCTGTGGGATAAATAGTGAAGGCCATCGGCAAATGGACTGTGAGACCCTGGGAACCTAACCAGCAACTCAGTCTAAGGTCAAAGAGAAACTGCTTCTAAATGTGAGCCTGGACTGTAAACAACTAGTGTTTCCATCTCATGCAGGGACTGTGCCCCTCCCCCTGCATGCCCTGTTTTTCTCTGTTTTCTGTGCTCTATAAAACCATGTGCTGGGAAAGTCTGGGTGGCAGTGAAACAATAGCACTGGTGCCCCCTGTCCTCAGGCCGGATGGGACTCAGCGATTCAGCTTCACTGTTGGAAACCGGTGGGAGGCAAACCCCGCTTGTAGGCTGCCACGGGTGCAAGAGTAAGTCCTAATAAACCCACGTCTTTCACAGCCAGTCCTCGGGGTTATTTCTTTGGAATCCAAGAACAATAGGCTGAGGTTTTCCAGGACCTCAGCACTTCGCATAACATCTCCCAAGTACAGTTTCTGGAACACAATAGACACTCAAGAAATATTACTTCCTCCCGCTGCCTCCCCCTTTAGCGAAATGACAGCTCAGTGAAGACTCTTCTGTGCAAATTCCTCCCCCTTGAACCAACTCTCATTAGAAGCCACTAAAGTAATCTCCATATGAAAACCTTGCCGTCATTATCTGCTTTCAAGATGGCAGCCTTCCCTCCCTACTCCAAGTGGGCCTTGATCCCTGTAACGGCGCCAAACTTGATCAACTTCAGCCGCAGACTCCACTCAACAACTTAAAAAATCCTCCAGCTCAGCGGGCCTCAGGCTCTGTTGTATGTTTAGGTCACCTGGGGAGCTTCAAAAATGCCCCTGCCTCCAACGCCAATGAAAGCATACTGGGGGCGGGGGAGCACTGAGGCACCAGGAATTGCAGAAATTTTCCAGGTGATTCCAATAGGCAGCCAGGGGTTGCTCTCAGCTTCGCTCTCAGACAACTGGGAGCATTTGCATGTGCTGCTTTGCAATTCTGAAGCTGTTCCACCTGAGTGTAATTGGTCTAACTCTGAAAAGGTCACTAGACATTTGCAGGTATTTCACCGAATGCAACGAGGAGCTGTGGCCTGGGCAAGAGGAGTGGGCACACAGGAGAAATTAAAAGGGGGAGGCGGTTCATGCTCTAATAGAAGCCAGGGGAGCGCCCTGCGGAGTCTGGAATTCCACGGGGCCTGGAGCACCGGCTCCGCAGGCCCTGGCTGCTCACCGAGTGCTTGCAAACAGTCTCAGGCTCTCGGCCCCAGCTGCTGAGCATCAGGCATTCTGCATGCACGGTTGCCTTTGAAAATAAGTCCAGTCCTTGCCTTGCTCCCTTGCAGACTAGATTATAGGATTAAATTTTTACCTTCTGGCTGGGCTATGGGGAATCCTCTCTCCTCTCTTTCTTTGGGTATAAACAATCAATATTAAAGATTTTCTCACTTTCTTCTCCCATCTTTCTTTGGAGTTGTTCTTGGGTAGTTACTTTGGTTTTGCTGGCAGATCCTAAAAGAGAAACTAAGGTAAGACCCATCACCGGGAGGGTTGGGCCTCTTCTGCCGCCTGTCCTGGGGTTACCTGTCACACTTCTCACCCCCAATCCCCCCAACCTCCATTCTGTCGGTGGGAAGCAAAGCTGCACAGAATTTTGAATGTGCTTCGAGCTAGTGTTCAATCCCCCTTGCTCACGAACATGAGATTTACTCAGGTAGTTGACACACCTGAAGCCCAGGTAAGCCTGGGTTGTTTACAGAATTCAGGCTGAGTGACAAATTGTCTGAAACTCAGGTGAAATGGGCTTTAGGGAGAACCTGCTGGGCGGAGCCTTTGTTTCCAAACCGAATTCGATTTTCCTCCTGGTGTCTGGCTGGGATGCGAGGAACCAGAAAAACGTAGGGAGCTGGACGAGCGGCTTTCCCGCGCCCATCACTGAAATAGTGGCTGTGGTCCCAGGCTGTTCTGAAAGCCACTGGGCACTGGGGCCTCCCACGACCCCAGGCTGCGAGGAGGGAGCCCCGGAGCCTGATTTCGCTGCAGGTAAGCGCAGGAGCTGAGCAGGATGAGCCTTCCTTCAGGTCTCACCATGGGAAGGTGCAGAAGGCACGAACGGGCTGCAGAAAATAGCCCTCTTGGGAAACTGAGTCCCTCACGAGGCTTTTTAAACAGAAGGGCCCCACACTCCAGCCTGAACAGTTACTGAGCAGGAGTTTGGGGCAGGGGGCAGGGGTGGCTCTCCACCCCCTCTAGCTGAGCTCAAGGGTTGGGGATGGCTGCAGCCTTCAGTCTGCCCCCCGCCCCCTCCCCGATGCCCATTATCTAGGGCGGATGGCACAGAAACCAGAGCTTTGTTCTCTCTTCCTGGGCACCTGCCGCTCCCATCAACCCACCTGAAGGTTCACAGGCCTCCAGAGGGACATCGCAGGCCGGCTGTCCCTGAGAGGGGCAATGAGGTCAGGCAGCGGGGGGTTGATGGCTTCTGGCTTCCAGCAGCGAAGGAGGGGAGTGGAGATCAGGGGGCCAGGGTTTGGGGAATGGGGCCCAAGAGGGATGAAACTAGACAGAGAGTGGGATGCAGCCAGAGAGCTTCCCAAACAGGGGAGGCCTGGCCGCCACTGACGGGCTGGGTTGATTGTCACTTGCCGTAGGAGTGGCCCCCCTTCCCAGTGCCAGGCTCTGGAGCCTGATTGCCTATTCGGAGCTGGTTCTACCTGTAATGTGTTGGCTCAAAGGTCGGAACAGACTTCTTAGGAAAATAAATTTCCTTCTAGCTGTTCCTTGGAGATCTCGACACCAATTGTCCCAAAGTTCAGCCCAGTTTGAGCTTCATGTTCCCCTTGGGGGTGGGAGTGGCTTACAGAGGGAAGGGAAGAAAACAACTGGGGAGGGGGCTATATGCCCACCGGGTCAGGGGCTGGCCTGGCTGTGAGGAGAGAGCACAGGCTGATGGGACCCTGGGAGGCAAGGGGAGAGGGCATTTTATAAATCACTGGCTCCCTTTTAAAAATAGTTTCATCTCCCTGAGCTTTGCTTTTGAATGTATTAGCAGTTTCATTTCCTTGGGTAATAACTCATCTCGTTCCCAGCCCAGGGAGCAGCGCGGGCTGACGTGGCATTTACCTTCCACACCTGTCAGGGATGCTTTTCTAGCCCTGCCATCTTCAGATCACGCTCAGCCCTGCCCCCATCACCCCCGCATCCCCATGAGTCCCATCCCATGGATGTCTCGGAGCCCCTAGGTGCAGTCTGACCACTGGAGGATGACATCCCAGCCGGCCTGGTGGCCCTGGTCTCCGCTCCCCGGCGCTCCCGCCTCTGTGTTTTTCGGATGCTGTTGGCACCAGGCGCTCTGGGGCCCAGCCCCCCTATTGTGAAGGGAGACAGCTGGCGGTGTGGTGAGAGAGAGAACCACCGGGGAGACCCGAAACCACGTGGCAGGTTGGAGGGGCCACATGTGTCGGCTTAACTGGAGGATCTGAAAAGCTATTTCAATCCCACCCCCAAGGGGAGGGCCTGGCAGATGCCCTTCTGTGGAGTGAAAGGCTCCCCTTCCTCTCCGCCTCTCTGCCAGGGAAGAAAGCCCGATTACCAAGGACAGTGATGGGCTTTCTCAGCAGGAAAAGGCCTCTTCCCAACCCCCTCCCCTCCTCACGTCCCAGAAAAGACCCTGGTCTAGCACCCAATAGTCCAGGCTGGGCATGAGCATGGGAGCTCTCCCCTCACTGGCAGTGACCCTCCCTGAAATGATGTGGAAGGGTTTCTCCTGGAGTCTTCTAGTTTCCAACCTTAGTCCCGTTGGCCAGGCGCTTACTCTGCAGTGCGGTTCCCGGGTCACCTGTCTCCTCCCACTGTGGTGGCCCCCTTCTCCAGATGCTATGTGGAAGCTGGCTGCACCAGGAGCGTGAGTCCCGGTGTGTCTTCAGTCTGCACAGTCAGACCCCATTCCCTATAGCAGTGGGCCCCCAAATTGCTGCCTGGTGGAAGTTGATGCCCAAGGTCAGACCAATTAACTCAGAAGCTGGGATGTCAGGACCGTGAAAGTGCTCCGGGGATCCCCACAAGGGCCGTGTTTGAGAAACACTGACCAACAGCCTTGCTGCCCCAGTGCAATCTGGGACCTCAGCTCCCCCGGGAGCTTGTTACAAAGGCTGGCTCGGGGAGAATCTGCATTTTAACAGGATCCCAGGGGACACTTGAGTTGCCACCACCTCCTTCTGCTCTAGCAGCCCTGCTGTGCTGTATGTGAGGTCACAAGTCCCCAGGATGGGACAGAAGGTGACACCTGTCTCCTGATTGTCATCAACTCGCTTCAACCCCACGTACCAGAGAAAGGGCCTGGAGAAAAGGGGGGAGGGAGGAAATGAGGGGACCTCCAGACCCAGCCCGCCAATTACAGGGAAATCAGCATCCAGGAGGCTTTTTGAATCCGGGCTGGGAGAGGCTCGCAGCCCTGCAGGTGAGATTAAGAACTGCTGGTAAGGCTGGGGGCTGCCAACCCTCCAAATCCCTCCTCCAGGCTGACAGCTCCCGGGCGGGGCCTGGCTCAGGAAGCACCTCGGGGCTTCTTGCAGATGAAACGCTGGCAGAGCGACGTCTGGCGGGGCCCCTCCTCCCGGCCAGAGGCCCCGCTCCCTGCTGTTCCTTACCGGAGGGCTCCTGGCACCTCGTGCATTTGTGTCTTATTTGTCAAAATCATAGCTCAGTGTCAAGGCCTTAATGGCTGAGCGTTTTCTTCAGATTAGCACTGCTCTCCTGGTGATGGGTGACACCTGGGCGCCACTGCGAGAAGCGGCAGGATGGGGGGGGAGCTGAGAAACGGGCAACTCGGTCAGCTGGGGGGGGTCTCGGGCCATGGGGGGCCACTCCTGAGCTACAGGTTGCTGTGCTCATCTGTGGCACGTACCTTGTGCGAGGCGCTCTATTAACCGGCTTCATCTTCACAGCCACCCTGGGGGTTAGGCACTGATATTATCCCCACTGTATAGAGGAGAAAACTGAGGCACACATGGGAGAGTCGGTGGGATCTGAACCCAGGTGTTCTGGCCCTAGAGGCTGTGGGCAGGGCTTCCTCACGATGCACCGGGATCCGAGAATGGAGCAGGAGTCAGAGGAGCAGAGCAGGAGGGGGCAGGCTGCATTTGGGAAATCCAGGCCACGCAGCTGCTTTGTGACGGAGCTGGGTCTAGGACCTGTGTCTTTCCATTCCAGGCCCGGAGCTTTCCCCATGCACCTCCTGTCTTCTTCTGGGGAGCCCAGATGTAGGCAGAGGCGCACAGGGCTTGCTTTGCTGGTGCACCCCAGCAGCCAGGACCCAGGGGATCAGCGGGGTCAAAGGTCAGAAGCTGGTGGAGGAGGGTGGGTTTGTGCACCCACAGGCGCTCACAAGTTCTCCTGTGTTATACTCAGCTCCCTGTGTGTCTTTCAATGCATTTATCACTAATGAAAATCAAAGATGTGTTATTATTTGTTCAATGTCTATACTTCCCAATGTCTATACTAGGCCAAGCTCGCTCCATGAGGCAAGGGCCATGTCATGACACATGGACTCTCTGTCGAAGGTGGCTCCTGGCACACAGCGGACAGTAGTTGCTGAATGAATGAATGAATGAACATGAGTATGCCTACCCCCTCCCCTGCACAGTAATTATTTATTTTCACGTCTGCTTTCCTTCCGGACTGAGACCCCCTTGACCACACAGACTGTCTTGGCTCTGTGCAGATAGACCCCAGAACAATGGCTGGCTTTTTATGTGCTCCGTGGGCTGAGCCCAGCCAGGGTCTGAAGTCCAGTGGGCCATCATTCCTGCGTGGGGCAGAGGGACCGCTGGATCAGGAGTCTCCAAAGCACAGGTCTGGGCTTTCCACAGTGTCCTCCTTCATGATGTACCCACAGATCATAACTCCCTGAGTGGGGGACCCAGCATCTCATTTCCTGGGTATCAGGACTGAGCGGGCAACAGGCAGCTTAACCCAGCCAGTGGAGAGGCCGATGCTTCGAGGTAAATAATTGCTACAAAAAGGCTCCACTTAACCCTCCTTTGCTGCAAACCTACGATTGTGAGTCACCCCTCAATTAACCTCTCCTCCCAGATTCTGCTCAATGCGCAGGGTTTTGTTCCGAAGGCGGGAAGCTGTTGCAGACTTACCTTTGTTATTGTATTGATACCAAACCAGAACAGGTCAGCGCTCTTCCCGGGCCACCAGAAATGCATTGTCACAGTCACCGGCGGGATGTAAAACGCCATACTGCGGGGGAGCACTGTACCTGGGCGCGCCCCTCCCTCCTCTCTCCACCAGGGCAGCTACAGGGAGGCATCGGGATTTTGCTCAGAGATTCCATTAAAATGATGAGGTCCTGCCCTGGCCGGTGTGGTTCAGTGGTCGGAGCGTCAGCCTGCGCACCAAAGGGTCTTGGGTTTGATTCCCGGTCAAGGGCACATACCTGGGTTGCAGGTTTGATCCCCGGCCCCCGTCGAGACTGGTAAGGGAGGCACCAAATCACTGTGTGTGTCTCACATCGATGTTTCTCTCTCCCTCCCTCCCTCCCTCCCTCCCTGCCTCCCTGCCTCCCTGCCTCCCTGCCTCCCTCCCTGCCTCCCTCCCTGCCTCCCTGCCTCCCTCCCTGCCTCCCTCCCTGCCTCCCTGCCTCCCTGCCTCCCTCCCACTCTCTGAAAAGCAGTGGAAAAAATATCCTCGGTGAGTATTAATTACAACAACAAATGAAGAGGCCCCTCTTCTCTCTCCCCCATTGTCTCCTGTCAGTTCCAGTCGAACCCACAAACCGTCTCTGGTAGGCAAATGGTGCATTCTCCGGGACAGACGACAAGGCCTAGGGAGGCCTATTTTTGGAAAATTATTAAGCTCATATACCAACCTTATTTTTATCCCAAACTTTTTTTTTCATGAGCTAATAGGCCAGTTGGCTCTGCTCAGGGCACCTGCCAGGAAGCGGGGGCAGGGGGCCAGGGGGCATGAAGACCCAAGTGAGATGTTGTGAATAGCTCGGGGCAGGTCACGAGGCTGAGGGCTTCTGCTCCTGCAAGAATGCATCATGGAGATATCGATCTGCTCTGGTCTGTGCCCTCTTTATATTAATGAAGTAGCCACTTTGATATTCTCTGAAATGTTCCAGATATACACTCATTGACGGGGGACTCAGAGCCACAGTTTCTCATCCCGGCAGTTAAGGCATTAATGGGCGGCGAGGAGGGGAATGGATGCAGGGCTGGATGAATAAATGATGACATCTCCTTGAAGGAATATTATGCAGCCATTAAAAATATATACGAGCAAAGAATATTTAATGACATAGAAAATGCTCACAATATAACATTAAGTAAAAAAGTGAGGACTTAGAACTGCATGTTGCGCGTAAGCCGCAGAATATATGTTGAAAGAAATACAGCAAAGGTTCCTTCTTTACACGTGTCTGGATTCTCCAGATCCCTTCAATGTGTCTTTATCCCATCTCGTTTTAAACTTCTCAGTACTTTAATAAGACATTCTACAAAATAGGACATCCTCTGTGTAGAAATAAATTCCAATTATACCAAAAATTAATAAATACAAATAACATAGAAATGAAAGTTGTTTCCTGCCATAACCACTGTTAATCATTTGGTATGTAGGCTCCAGAGCATTCACTGTAACGTGTATCTATAATATCTATGCACCTGTGCGCATATGCAGAGACATTTCTCAGGTGCACACATGTATAATACACATAAAAGATGTGTGTGTATATACATGTGGATTTTAACAGTAACAGGAAAGTGATGAGATACAATTATACACATGCCCGTTGTTCAGATCATTTTATGTTGGGGACATCAGATTACTTTTCTGATTAAAGTTCTTTTTCTTATTGAAGGTTAAAATGATTTCTGCATGCACACTCAGTTGCCGATCGGTGGGGAACCCTGAGCCATCCTTTCCCCTGGCTCCAGCTCTCCCTGCCATGCTCATGCAGATGCCCGTGACCATCCTCTCGAGGGCTTTTTTCTGTCGAGGGAGCAAGGTAGACACAGGCTGGAAGTGCCAGAGAGCAAACGACCCTGGGCGCCCTCCACCGATGTCACCTTTGCTGAGGATGGCTGCAAGTATTCCACCCCGGCGTGTCTTCAACTTCGGGGTGTGGCAGAATGACCCGGGGCCTGACCTCCTGGCAGGAAGGGAAAACCTGGGTCTTTGTATTTTCACCAAGTTCCCCAGGCGAGTCCCTGAATTGCATCCCCCCAAATTCAGATGTTGAAGTTCTAATCCCTAATGTGACTGCGTTTGCAGATAAGGCCTTCAGGGAGGTAATTAAGATTTAATGAAATCATATCTTCTGGACTCACCTACCAAATAAATGACTTCTTCTTGAATCTTTATGTGGTCGGCAGAGTAACGGCTCCCCAAAGACGACCACGTGCTAATCCCCAAAACCTGTGAATATTTATCTTCATGGGAACAGGGGCTTTGCAAATGTGATTAAATTTTGAATCTCGAGATGGGGAGACTCTCCTGGGTTATCCAGGTGGGTCCAGTGTAAGCCCAGGGTCCTTAGAAGAGAGAGGCAGGAGGCCAGGTCTGAGTGGCCGACTGCTTGGCTGGAGGGGCCCCAAGCCACGGAAAGCAGGCAGCCCCGGAGGCTGGCCGAGGCAGCCGCAGAGTGTCCCTGGGGCCCCCAGGAAAGCACACAGCTCTGCTGACACCTTGATTTTAGCCCCGGAAGACCCATTTTTGGACTTCTGACCTTCCAAACTATAAAAGGTTTGCGTCTTAAGCCACGAAGTTAGTGATCGTTTGTGACGACAGCCACAGGAAATTCAGACACCGTATCTCACGGCCGGCTATGGGGGGACCCTCCCGGACCCAGAAGTCGGGTTAGTTGTTTGTTGTTCACTATGGCGCGTCTCTCATGCCGCCTTCCCACAGGGGGAGCGTTCCCGCATATATAATCAGGAAAACGTTTCATTTCTTTCAAACGTAAGCAAAATGGCTGCGTGTGGGCTGCTGTTCAGCATTTGGGCTACGTCAGTGAGCAAACCAAACATTTCCACCCCCAGAGTTGATGTTCTAGCAGTTCTGGTGGGGGGAGACAGGTAGAAAATAAATACAAGATATAGGTAAATTATGTAGTGAGGCCATGCAGTGGAGTGAAAGTCCAGCGGAGGAGGAAGCCTGGAAGTGGGGGTGCTGAGGAGCTGCCTTCATATGTAAACGGTCTGGGCAACATCAGGCTCGCTTGATTTCTTTAGTAATCACGCATTTCACACTGTGTCAGGTTCTAAGTACTTTACAAATATTAGGTCACAATCCTCATTGTACCCTATGAGTTATCATTTTACAGATGAGAAAACTGAGGCACAGAGAAGCAAAATGACATTTGCAGTGTCAGGCGGCTGGCAAGTGGCAGACAAGGGACTTGAGCCCAGGCATGTGGCTCCAGCCTGCCGTCCTGTCCTCTGCACAACGCCGCCTGGAGTTTGGGGAAACACGTCCAGGCAGCCAGGGGGGCGGCCACGCGGGCCTCTGGGAAAAGCCTCCCTGGCAAGGATCAGCCAGCACAAAGCCCCTGCGGCAGGAGCAAGGCAGCGGTGAGGCTGGCGGGTGAGCGGCCCGAGGCGGGCGAGGCCTTGCTGCTCTGGGGAGGGAGCTCTGGCTGCTGTGTTGAGTGGACTCCCGGGCAGGGATGGAGCAGGAAGGCCAGCCGGAGACGGTGGCGGGTCAGCCAGGTGGCAGTGTAGCACTGGAAAGGACAGGGATGGGATTCTGGAAAACTTGACGTGGAGCAGACAGTACTTCCTGACGCATGGGATGGGGGTGTGGGAGAAGGCGAAGCATCTGCGATGGCTCCGAGCCCTGGCCTGAGACACAAACCAGAAGGCGGACCTTGCTCCCTCTCGATACAGGGACATCTGTTCGCTTGCCAACAAGCGTGGCAACTCCCTCAGCACCACCCGTTGGAATGACACTGACTGTCCCTGTGGAGGTGGCACATGAAAGGGAAGGCTGTCCCGGGAGGCTCTGGTGGAGGTGAGAATGCTTGCCTGATGCTTTCCGTAGGCAACTGCTCAGCGGGCTCCTGAGCATGTCCGGAGGAGCAGCAGAGAACCCAAAGGGCTGAAGGCCAAGACCCAAGGCGACATCCACAGCCAGCCTTAGGAGTCAGAATGGAAGGTCTAACTCCTGGCTGCCCCTGGGTGGGAGCTGGGGCAAATGATGCCATAGGACCCCAACCTCTGCCCCAGCACCCACTCTTGGGCCACACCTGGCTTCTGCCCATGGCACGTACATATGACTGCACATGAATGGCCCCAGCAGTCCAGCCTCTGAGTTGCACTGTCAGGGATGGGGTGGGGATCATCAATGATTTAATTGGTGGCCCAGGAACCCTCAGAGCCTCTGTATTTCTTGGCTAGGGGGGGCAGGAAGGAGGAGTCTTCTTCAAGTTGAACTCCAAGCAGAGGATGTTCTTCATGCCAAAGGCATTAGGACTCCCCTCCCATTACCACCAAGCTCCAAGAAATCCGGCTGTGGCAGAGAAAACACAGCCAGTGAAGACAGTCCAAAACAGGACCGAAATAATCCACGCAGGGTAGAGACTGAGAGCTGTAGGGTCTGACTGTCACTGCCAACATTTATAGAGCATATGGCAGGGACGCAGAGCCTGTCAAGGAAATGAATCCCCAAGGAGCTCAGTACCCACAGAGCAGACACTCCGAGAATGCTGAACAGAGACAGCCCGAGTAACAACAGCCTTGAAGCAGGAGCAGAAGGCCCAGTTCAAGCTGTGTGCAATGGAATGGCACGGGGGCTCGGGGAGGACCTCGGTGGGCCAGCCCGGCACAGCCCCTTGGCTGTGGTCATCCTGGTCTCTGAGAGAGGAAGGTGGGGTCCTGGTAGCAAAACCTATGACAGCTGCTCTGGTTCCTTAAACCCAGTGAGTTCATTGAGTAATCTCTCCATGCAGAGTACAGAGGCCTTGATTGCTATAGTCTGAATGTGCCTCGTCTCCCCCCCCCCCCCAAATCCATACGTTGAAATCCTAACTCAAAAGGTGATAGAATTAGGAGGTGGGAGCTTCTGGGGGTGATTAGGTTATAAGGGTGGAGCCCTTATGAAGGAGAACCTAGAGACCTCCCAGCCCCCTTCTATTGAGGATTCAACAAGAAGTCTGGGTCCCAGAAGAAGGCCTTCACCGCACCATGTGGGAGCTCTGAGCTCTGTCCCCAGCCTCCAGAACTGTGATATAAATATGTTGTTGATAAACCCCCAACCAAGGGTGTTTTGTTACAACAGCCTGAAGGGACTGAGACAGTGGTCCTCAACCATTGCTTTGCCAACTCCATGAAGCCCAGGGTCAAAGACCCCCAATTAGTTATTGATACTGTTCCATCAGACCATCATTTGACAAATATTTACTAACCACTTCCTACGTCCCAGGCACAGTTCAGTGGTGAGATGTCAGGCAATGTACTTTCTCTGATGGTCTTTCAGTCCAGTGGGTGGAAGGAGCCACTTTAACAACTTGACTCAAGGTTCTGTTGTCCAAAGAGCAAAACCTGGGCAGGCAACTACCTCCCACACAGTGGGGTATCCAGGATCCCCCT
Source organism: Miniopterus schreibersii (assembly GCF_964146895.1). Taxonomy (NCBI): domain Eukaryota; kingdom Metazoa; phylum Chordata; class Mammalia; order Chiroptera; family Miniopteridae; genus Miniopterus; species Miniopterus schreibersii. The sequence continues at coordinate 4,522,594 of NC_138116.1, forward strand.
CCCGGCTTCTCCCTTCTGGAGCAATGCTAGTCTTTCTTCTAGAGTAGAGCTTCAGTGAAGGGTGGAGAAGAGCCTTTCCCACCTGTGGACTGTATCCTGCCGGTCATCTCTTCCTCTCCTCACTTGTCCCCATTGCCACTTGGGAGGATGCTGTGTTGGGTGGGTGGGGCATCTCAAAAGCATTCTGTTAATCAGTTGTTCTATGAACATATATCTATAGAAGGTTTACTTTGTGCCGGACCTGTGCTAAGTGCTGACATGTTATAGGCTCTCAATAAATATTTGTGGGCCTCCAGGGACATAAACCTTATGAGCACACCTGGGCAAAAAGCTAGCTCTCAAATCCAAGTATTTCCAGACCCCTTCCCTTGGAGTGATGTCCAGGGGGAGAGGGCAGTGGGCATGGACTCGGCACCAGGACAGGGAGGGATGGGACCCAGGTTCTCTGCATGGCGTCCACACACACACACCCAGTGCTTGCCAGACCTGCCATGGCCATGATGTCCCTTCCACCCTGTTAGTCTCCCATCCCTCCAGGAAAAGCACTCTAGCCAAGGGCCTTGGTAAGGACAATCTCACAGCCCCTGCTTTTAACCTAACACTCAGGCCTGTGGGCTAAAGTGTGAACTTGATCTGCATTTCTGACCGGCCTGTCACATGAGTGCCAAGTCTCATGATCTAGAGTTGATGGATCACAGCTTCCGGACAGGTGCCCAGCCAGGGCAGACCGGTATCCATGCAGTCACACTCAGTTATAAATATCTATAGAGTGCAATACCAAATAATTGTGGGGCATATTTCACCCTGCCTGTTGAACGCATTGCAAGAAAGGAATTGATCCCTGCTGTTTCATTTATTAGATGGTGTAATACCACAAAAATCGTTTCCACAATATCCCAAACTAAATCATTTATTCTTGACAAAAATCCAATAAAGAGCTCAAGCCTTCTCCATAGGCAGATAAAGCACAGATTAACGGGGCTGCCTAGATCAAAAAAATGCTGGGGAAGTGAAAGGGAAAGAGAGAGAGAAGGCCCTTCCTCCTCCTGTCTTCCCCAAGGCTTCCTGGGCTCAGGGTTTTATTACAAAAAAGCCGCCTAAGTATCACAGGCTAATCCGTAAATCCCAGCCCAGTAAAATATGTGACGGATTTGTAAATCGTGCCCTTTACAAATCTGATTGAACTTTTTATCAGGAGTCTTGCCTTTCTCTCTCCTCTCACCCTTTCTCACCTCTCCTGGCAGCCAGGGGCCCTGCACTGGGCAGTGTGGGTGCACTCTGCCCCCTCCCCTGACCCCGTTCTGACTTGGGGATACAAGAGGCTTAGAAAACCGTGAGCCTCTTTTTGTAAACTGTCTACAGGAAATCAGGTTTGGGGGGGGTCAGGGCCAGGCGTGGCAGGCGTCAGGGGTTGGGGCACCCTTGCAGCCTAGTGTCAGCATGGTGAAAGACTGGGGGGTGGGGGTTATACCTCGTTTCCAGTGGGGAGAGGGAGGGGATCAAGCCAGTGATTCTCAGAGCCACGGATGGGCTGGCTGGGAGAGCCTCTGCAAGCAGACCGCACCCTGCCTGTGAACTTGAGCCTTAAACTATCGTCAACCCCACGGCAGGTGGGTCTCCAAGGTCCATCACGTGTACCCATCCCACTCTCTCCTCTGAGTGCGCTCCATCTAGGGGACCAACAGTCTGGGTTTGCCTCTGATTGAGCAGGTTCCCAGAGGCAGGACTTTCAGTGCTAAAACCAAAGAAATCCCCCGCAAACCCCTCTGCCTCATCTGTGGAAAGTCCTGATCTGTCTGCACTGCGAGGAGACCCAACCGCTCGGGCCAGCTGTTAGCTTTCCCTGCCTTATACCACTTCCTTGCAGGGTGGGGGCCCAGGATCTGTCACCTGCTACCTGTGCACATGGACAAGTTACACAGCCTTTCTCAGCCTCAGTTTTCCCATCTGAAAAATGGGGATGGGAGTCCCCACCTCATAGGATCGTCGTGCAAATGGAAGAGAGAATGCAGGTGGAGCGATAGTGCTGTCATCATCGTCATCACCATCATCGGAACAGGCCTCCTTAGGTGAGGCTGTGGAACAGAGTATGGGGATGGTGAAAGGCCCTCCTGGAAGGAAGAGAAATGACATCCTTCCCTCAGCTCCTCACAGCCTGCGCAGCCCCTCACCCCTGCAGCTGGAGCTCTGGCTGGAGCCCAGATGTGAGTCTTTAAAGGAGCCGCTAAATCAAGCAGCCGGCGAGCAGATGGTAGGCTGAGGACCAGGTCCTTCTGCTTGGCTCCATGCCTTGTGTAGTTCTGATCCTGTGGGGCTGCACCCCAGCACCCCGGGAAAATGCTTCCTCTCCTTAAAGAGTTCCAAAGGCAGAGAAAGTTGGGGTGGTTACCCTGGCAACTCGCCCCCCCTTCCCTGCACTTCGGCCCTGCTCAGGGCTGGAGAGAAGCACCGAGAGGGGCAGGCTCTGGGGCCAGCAGTCTGCAATGGCATTTGCAGGTTTATGAGGAGTGTGACAAAACAGCAACACCCCTGAGAATCGGGGCCCTGCTCCCCTGGTTCCCACTCATTTCCTCACTGTCCCCAAAGCGATGGTCCTGAAGTTCCAGAGGGATGGCTGCTGAGAAGTTCTTCCTGTAGTTTCACCTCCATCCTTTCAAAGCAGAAGGTGCACTTAGAGCGACCGGCCCGGCAGAGCTGAGGCCTTTCCCGGGTCACAGGAGAGTCATCTGCCACATCTTGCTTGAGTCCTAAGATGGACCTCCTGCAGTCCCCGGGATGCACGAGGAGGCAGATGGAGGGGAGGGAGGAGTGGGGTTAGGATCAGAGGAACTGACAGCCTTTTGGCTGGTCCCATAAGAGCCATAGGAAACCCAAGCTCTCTGGAGAACAGAAAGCAGGAACAGAGGCTGCAGTGAGCAGTGATCTGGGTGCCTGAAGAGCAACTCGTGGCTAGGGAATAGGGCATTTGCTTCCCCAGAACACTCCAGAAAAAGTGGGGCCCCCATCTACCGGGTTTCCCAAAGCAGCAGGGCAAACCACATGACCTCCATTTGCGCCCACAGAGCGGAGACGCTGCCTTTTGGTCCCTGGGAACAGCCGGTCTGGGCTCCCTCCACTTCCCTCATTAACCTTCATGCCCCCGTTTCCAGCTGAGGGTTGGTCCCGTCCCCCGCATTCCAGGGAGTTAGCCTGGCAACCCGGAGAGCCACTGCCTTGAGAGCAGGAAGACAATGGTCTCCCGCAGCCGTGCCCTGGATGGAGCGCTGTGTCCTGAGCTTTTGGTTTGTGGCGTCAAGATGCAAAGATTCAGGTTGCCCTACCTGTGGACAATCCAAGCTCTCTGGGGACTAGAAAGCAAGAACAGAGGCTGCAAATGAGCAGGTGGTCCAAGCAGTTGAAGGACAACTTATGGCTAGGGCACTGGGCATTTGCTTCCCAAGAACATTCCAGGAAACGTGGGACCCCCGTCTATGGATTTACCACACCTGTGGGGTGGTGGGGCCAGTGGTGAAGAAAGCGGGAGATGGGGCTGTGGGGGCAGGGACAGTCCCTTGAGCACCTGAGTGTGTGTAGACTCGGGTTTAGGGGAAATGACTGTGTGGTTTGGGCTTTGAGGAGGGGGCAGGGTGACAAAGCGGATGCAGAAGAACTGGATTCAGGTGGATGTGACATGTGTCTATTTCTGCACCCACCATTCAAAAGGCCCAGTTGCCAAGACATGGAAGTGGGGGGAAGTCTGGGCGCAGGAGCCCCTCAGTCACTACCTGGGCCTCATTTTCACCCCCCGTTGTCCCATTGGGGCCTGTAGAATGGCCACCAAAGTGCCACCAGAGCTGCATAGACCTGCTTCTCTCCAATGGAGGGTTTTTAAGGCAAGGAGGGCAGACCTCAAGCTCAAGAAGCAGGGTCCTGGTGCTGCCTCCTCGCCAAAACTTATCTGCGCGGGGCTCTCCAGCTCCGGTCTCCACAACCCACCATGATCCTCCCACGAGGCCTAAAGTCAAAACCCCACAGATGGGGGCCCCTGGGCCCCGGGCAGTGCCTGTAGGGCCATTGGCGTGATGGGTGGAGGGACAGGTGGGAGGGAGCACGCCCGGCGGAGTCAGGGTGAGCATTGCAGCAGCCCCTTATTTATTGGGCTCCTCCAGCCCCACAGTGGCTGGCTCTGCTCAATATTTTATTCCTGCTGCACCTGCTCAGGCAGCAGGCTGCGGGCATTTTTGATAAATGGATTGAAAGGTTTGTCTAGTTCTCCTGAAGCTTCTGTAAGTGCCTCTGTATCTTCCACTGAAATTATGTCCCCCAACTTCCCATAGCAATTTCTCTCCCCAGTGCCTCCTCTCTCCGTTTGCCAGCTCTCGGGCGCTCGCTCCCTCTCCTCCCTCTCCATGCGTGCGCACACGGCATGCAAAAATACCCATGTGCACACGGATGGACAAGATACCAGAGTGAATGTACACACTGGTGAGGAAGGGCACCGGCCCGCGGCCGCACCCTCACGTGCACCAGCGCAGGGCCAGGGAAATCTGTTGCCCTTTCCGCATCCATCTGGTTTCTGAGCTCTGAATGAGTGACCGGAGAACAGCTGCAGAGAGCAGCCTTACCCAGAGCAAGGGAGGAGCTGGGTGGATAGACTTTAAGGAGAAGCACGGTGCCCAGTGATCCCTGCCTGCGTGCCCAGGGAGGCTGCGAGGAGCCCCCACCCCTCAGCTGGCTGCCTCCCCCAGCCTTCCTCCTGCCTTATGCGCCTGCCCGGCCCTGGCGGCTCCGCTGGGCCAGCTGGAGCTTTATCCCAGCCACATGGGAAAGAGCTCAGGGGCTGCTGAGCCTGGCCGCCAGCCTTTTCCATAAATAACTTGCTGGGCCTGGCTCCTCGCCCTCCTGGTGATGTCATTGGCCACTGGCCCAACCGGTGAGGTCACAGGCTTCCCTTTCCTCTGCGCTCCCTCCCGGGTGGAGTGCGAGATGCTCTCAGGAGCCTGTCTGCACCCCATCCGGTTCCACCCGGCCAGGCAGCGGATGCGGGTTCTCCACCATCTGGGACCGGCTGTGTGGCAGTGCCAGACAGCAGCCTTCCCCCTCCTTGTCGCAGTTACCGCACAGCCTCCCAACTTTCCATCTCCCCACTGGCTTCTCCTCTCGTCTTGATGTAGTTTCCAGGTGACGGGGGCCTCACGCGCTCCGAGAGCTGTGGTGAATGGCTGGCACCTCAATGGAGCCCAACCAGGTCCAAATCCTGGCTGCCCCACCAACACGCTGTGTGAGGCCGGACAGGCTGCTTAACCTCTCTGTGCTTTCTCATCTGGAGGCCAGAGGTAATAACAGGACCTACCTACCTCGAGGGTTGCTGTGAGACTTACAGGGGCTCATGCATGTAAAACAGAGCACATTGGCGAGCGGTGAATACATTGATTCTGAGATCCCAGTTCCCTGTGTGTAGACAATAGGGTGAGCCTGTGTGTGCTGGGGAGAGGTGAGGGCTCTACCTTTTTCCCTTTTCAAATATGTGATGGGCAGAAGCGTGGGTGGTGTCCTCTCCATGGCTCTCACTTCCCCACAGTCACCAAAGCTGCTGCTTCCCCAGCTGGAGCTTTCCCGGTCTCCCCGCTCTGTGCCAACGGCGCCCCCAGCTCATCCCCGGAACCATCGCCTTGGTGCCGGGAGTGCGAAGAGCAGGGGTGCTAGACGCATTTTGGAAGCAGCCTCTGCAGGGGATGCTCTGAACCCCCACCCCACCCTGTGATCACTTCCAGCAGAAGGAACCTGGCTCCTTCCCTGGTCAGCACAAAAGTCATCAGCACAAGCCAACATCCTAAGATGCAACCTGACCATCCAAGAAGCCCCTGGCCATTTGTCCCCAGATGTGTGTGTCTGGAGGAGCACACGGAAGGGGCCGTGGGGCAACGGACCATCTGTGGACCCAGGAGTGGGGAAGTTTAACTCTGTGGTTTTCTATTCCAGTCCTGTCCTAATGGTCACCGTAAGTCAAATGTGGCTGTTGAGCAGTGACACTGGACTAATGACGTGCTCTGGGTATAGATTATACAGCAGAGTTCAGTCTCTTAGTATTAAAAAGACACATAATAGTGCATGAATAATACCTTTATAGGTGTTACATTTTGAAATGGTCTTTTGCATATGCTGAGTTATATGAAATACAATTTCAATTCATCTTACCTGGCTTTTGTTTTTATATTTTGGGATATACTTTTTCAATGTGGCTACTAGAACATGTAAAGCTACCCCGTGGCCTGCATTAATTTCGCTGGGCGGCGCTGGGCTCCTGTCTTGCTGAGATCTGGAAATACCCGGTGTCGCCCGCACCCCGGGAGTTCTGACCTGGTTGGCTGCGGGCTGCTCCCTGTAGCTCCACTTTCCCCCGCAAATCCCAGGGCTCCCGGTGAACAGGCAGCTATTCTTGCCTGGCTTTCTCCCTCGGTGTGGCCTCTGCCTGCCCACCGGCCAGCTCCCTGAGCTCAGCCTTATTTATTTAAGGGGAGGCTCCCCAAAGTTGGCCAGGACACCAACGTCCAGTGCCAGGTGGCCCCCTCTAGGTTTGTTGTGGCATCTCTGCGGTTTTGTTCACCCCGGGGCCTCTGCCTGGGATCTTGCCCCTCCTCACTGATACGGTTCTTACTCACCCTTTAAAATCTAGGTCAGAAGCCACCTCTTCCCAGACCTCTTCAATAAAGAAATCACTCTGTGCCGTCAGAGAACTTCGCCCCAAACTCAAACTATTGATCAGAATTTGCCCCTACAGCAAGCACGATATAATGGCCATTTCTATTAATATAAACCCTCAGGACAGTCTTAGAAGGTAGCTCCTTTGATTCTGCCTATTTGCTGTATGAGGAAACTAAGACAGAGATTAAGCATCTTGCCCAGGGTGGCAGTTTATAGCAGAGGAAGTAGAATTCCACCCCATGGGGTCCAGTTCCCTGGCCATGACCTTCGCCACTAGTGCGATTCCTGGTACCGCCAAAGCACAAGAGTCTGAGAACCAGGACCCCAGTTGATCCATCGCCCTAGCCTCCCTGCCATCAAGTCAGGTCCAGATACACAGTAGGTGCCCAATAAATGCACCCTGAATGAGAGCAGCATTGAGTAACTGGCTCTTTAAAGCCCTCTCCTGACGGTGCTTTGAAATCAGACTCTGGTGCCCACGCCTCCGGGCGGCTGCCTCCCACCCCCCACTCCGCCTCCCCCACCGCGCTTCTCCCCACCTCCCCAGGGTCCTCTCTGTGCCTGTTTAAAACTCAGTTACTATCCTGCGACCTCTGCCAGCCGGGAATTAATTCCCCTGGTTACCACTGCATAAAAACTAAACTCTCTTTATGGTCTCTCCACGCTTGCCCTTTCCTTTTACGCAGGTCCCTCCGCACTTCTAGGGAATAAATAAATACCGTGTAGCTCTGATCAGCCTTGACCAGCTGTAGGCCTCAGCCGCAGGCTCTGTCTGGAGCCGCCTGGAACCTCAGCCTCGGCGGGGGGGGGGGGGGGTCAGCAGGTGGGGGATCGGAACCGCTCTGTGCACCCGAGCCTAAAGCTCTGTTCCAGGCTCCCTGGGTCTTCACCCACCAGGGATGGCTCCCTTGGGCCTTACACTGCATCCCTCCTCAAGTATTTCCAACCAGCCCCTCCGCTGGGGTGCAGCTGGCAGTGCCCGGGTGAAATGTTACCCTGTTTCAGGAGCGGGTGAAGCCCCAGTGCAGGCAGAGGCTGGGCCCGTGGGCATGGGGCCTGTGGCCCCTCGAGGGAAGTGAAGTTCCCCTCCCCAGTCTCGGCACAGTCTCCATCTCGCTCCTGCCCACCCACCTGGGCCCCCAGGTGAGACCAGGGCGCCACGCTTCTGCCTGCTGCCCATCGGGAAAGCAGGGAAGACTCTGTGTCCCTGGTTCTCGTGGAAAGATCTGCGTGAGAGTCCGACTGATACTCTGTTGGATCAACCCCATTTCCCTGATAACAGTTGTCTTTTTAAAAAAATTTCCCTATGTAGTAAATGAGACTAACACCCCAAATGAAGGCCATTTCCCCCCTTCCTTTCTAGCTATTTTTATGTCTGAATCCCAAGGCAAAGAAGCACCTTGATTGGCTGCCTGGCGCAAGCACCCACCTCTACCTGGATCTATGGGGGAGCCTCTGGTTTTCCATCCCAACACTCAAAATAAGAATTCCCTCACTGCCTCCAGCCCAGAGCCCATGCGCTGCCTCGGCTGGGTCCAGCGACTACCTGGGGACAAACGACCATTTCCTTGCTTGGGAACTGTGGGGAGAAGGTATCTAGAGGGTGGACCTTGGGTAGGGGTGCCAGCAAGTAAAACTATAGGACATATAGGTAATTAAACAACAAAACTCAAACAATGAATAGGTTTTTGGCACAAGTATGCCCCGTGCAATAATTGTGACATTAAAATTTTCCCCATTGTTTATCTGGAATCCCACTGTATGGAGGCCTCCTGTTGGTGGTCTGGCAACCCTAGCCCTCGGCTGCAGGCTTAGGCTTGCAGGGGCGGTTGGGGTGTGTGTATGTGTGTGGATTGTGTGCCTACGGAGGTGGGTCGAGCCCATGACTATTCCCACCTGTGACTGTGTGAAGTCTTCACATTGAGACAGGTGAGCCTCATGCTCCTGGGTGGGCTGTTCAGGGTGGTCCCAATGGAAAGACAAAGCCCCCTGTCTTTCTGTTCCCCTGAACTCCCAACTTTTGCTGGCTTGCTCTTGCCTACATTAAATGACCCATTCTCCCCTTTCCCCAACCTGAATCTACTCTCCTTCTTAGGGGCCTCCCTGGGCTCAGATCTCCTGTCATGAGCTGGTTGCCATGTGTGTGTTTGGCTCTGGGGTGGCAGCTCTCAGGCCAGTTGGTCACTTCGAAGCACGTCTTTGAAGTCCACCTGGCTGGCTCTGCAGCAGCTGTGCCCTCGGCTCGGCTTTGCAGAGAAACTCTGTTAGGGTGTTTCTATATCTGGGCCTTCCCAAACGCTACACCCCCGTCCCGCTCCTCCCCACCTGCCATGAAAATGTTCCTGGTGATGGGCGCAGCTATATCCAAGATAATTGCTTAATTAGGGGAAAATTACTTAAATTTCAGCAGCAGCAGCAGCAGCCACTGGGCCATTCTGATGATAAAAGCCTCTAAAACCCAGCTCCGGTAGAAAGGAGCTCACTGCTCACTCAACACCCACGCCCTCTTCTCCAGGGAGAAGGGAAGGGAGAGCCTGGTGTGGGTGTCACTGCCAAAGTCTGGGGCCCCTTTGCGCCCACATGCACACACGCACATGGGCACACACCTACGCGCCATCACCATAAGCACCATCTCAGCTGGGCTCTGCTAACCCTGGTGAGCCTGTGGTCTTATCCAAGACCAGGAACCAGACTTCTCCATAAAGGGTCAGGTAGTAAGTATTGCAGGTATTACGGGCCATATGGTCTCTGTTGCAATGACACAGGCCAGCCCTTGAAGCATGGACGGAGGCTCAGACATTTGTAAATGACCGGGCGTAGCCAGTACAACTTTATCAAAACGTGGCGGGGCAGGTCTGGCCCATGGGCCGGTTTGCTGACCCCCATCAAAGGCTAATTGTTGGGGATGCAGCTGGTGGGACTGGCTCAGGTGGTTCTTGGTGCAAAGGGGCGAGGCACTCCACGAGCAGCCCACGCCCGCCACGTGCCCGGGGGCTCTGAGCAATGATTGTGCTCAGCTGCTTCGCTGCAGTAGCTATAAATATGGGCTTGGAGCAAAGCAGGCCTGGTTTCCAGTCCTTGCTGTCTGCCCTCCAGCAGGCACTGCTCTCTGAGTTTCTGTTTCTCTTCTCCAGGTTGAGATTAATAAACACTCCTTCCTCCCAAGGTCAATGTCGACCGTAAATGGGATGGTGGGGCTTTGATTGTAGTGAGAACTTAGCGGTGTCAGCTTCTGGGAGTGCCTCACTCTCAGGAATAGTCCTTGCAGAAAGGGTTTAGGATTTCCCTCTTCCCCTAAACTTGTCATGATCCTATCTTTTCTTCTCTCTCTTTCGGGGAACCACTGAACTACTCCAAAGCAAGTGGAAAGCTACAAGGCTGCTCCTGCCCCGCTATCCTGCAAGGGGTGTCGTCCTCGCGGGGAAGACTGGCGTGCCAGGTTGCCAACAGGACCTCTGCTCCTCGCAGCACCCGTTCTTCCAGCACTCTGTCGTTTCTCTTTCTACACAGCTTCCTGCCCTCCAAGTCCCCTCTAGACAGGGCTATCCTGCCGGAGACACTCTCTCCTGCCTCTGGGAACACAAGCAGCCGCAGCCTCAGTTGCTATGGGCTGGGGAGTAAACCTCAGGAACAGCCAATGTTATTGGGCCTTGGGGCCCTGATGTCCCCGCTGATGCTGGTACTGGGAGAGACAGTGCAAGCCTACTTAAGGGTTGGCTGCTAAATGTGGGCAGCCTTGGGGGATAAATAGAAGTCCCAAAAGTGACCATGAGCAGTGACAGTATTACAATGAGCGGGACGGAACTTGGGGCTATGGGGTCAGGAGGTGTGCAAGCAAGAGCAATTCAGGACTGAGATTGGGGGGGGGGCAAATGGTTAGGAATGAGCGAGTTCTGGGGGCAGAGATATTGCAACTGCCCCCAAAGAGGCCACTGTCCCCGGGATGCTTCTGGGAGCAGAGTGTTAACAAGGACTAGCAGTGCTGGGGTTGAGGCGGGCAGAACCCTGGCATAGAGCAGTGTTTGTGCATGTTATTGTCTGGCCAACATACCCACAGACACTAGTCCACTGGCCAGTCCATGCCCGTGTGAGCTAAGGCCCATGTGCTTAAACTAAATGGCGTAGGGTCCAGATACCAGCTTCCCTTAAGTTGCAGTAAACTATTGTGTATTAAGTTGGCAAGAACACAATGGAGGCGGGAACAAGACTTAGATCCAGGGACATTGGTGGCCTTGGAGACGCAGGGAGCAAGCAGCAGGGAATTGGGGTGATAGCTGTTTGGGCTCCAGTAGCTGACAACTGGCCACACCTTCCTGGGGTCTGTTTGCTCCCCGCTTTTGCCCACAGTCCCCTGGCCTGTTCCTGGGCTGCCGCCAAAGCAAATTAAACCACTGCCTACTGCTCTGCCCTCGAATTCTCTGCCCCCCAAGAGATGGGAGATCGGGCTGGGGCTGAACAGGGTTCACGTCACTGGGGAGAAGTCCTGGCTCAAGGCTGTCCATTTAGATGCTCCTGGGCCTCAGTTGCAAATCGGGGGCCGGTAATAGGTGCTTTGACTGGGCTGGCACGTGGCCGCATGCAGTGCGTCGGATTCTCCCCACCTGTGCTATTTCTGGGTCTGATCTGCCCGATTCCCTGCCCTGCATAGGCCAACCTTCCTGTCCAGCCCCAGCCGCAGTTGCCTCCCAGACCTAAGGCCTGACGGAAGGCCAGGGAGTGTAATGAGCCCCCAATTCCACACACTGAGCAGGAACTCTGACCTCAGCCCCTCCTGGCCTTGTTTCCGGACCTTTAGCCCTGCTCCTGTCTCAGTTCTAGCTCCCTGCTCCCTGCCTCTGTCCGTCACCTGCTTCAGCAAATCCAAGAGCACATCGTGATTCTGCTCCCCCCCTCACATCTGGGCCCTGGGTCCCCGCTCTCCCCCACATGTGGCTCTACCCGAGGGCTCTCTTAAGCCCATTCCTTCATCTTTCCTTTTATAACCATCATTTTCCAACTGGCCTCACAGGCTTCCACCTCCCTGCCCCCCTCTCTATCAATTGTTTTCAAAGAATGGTCCTGGGACCAGCAGCATCCGCACCTGGGAGCTTGTTAGAGACGCCAGCTCCAGTCCTGCCACATGAGACACTCCTGGGTGGGGCCAGAATCTGTTTCAACAGCCCACAGGTGACACTGATGCGAGCGAGGCTGGGAACTGCTGTCTAGCAGCTTCCAGAGTGTTCTAAAACCCAAGCCAAGTCCTCACTCTCCTGCTCAGCAGCAGTGGGTAACTCTCATGCTTCAGAATTTTTAATTAACTTCTTAAGTACAGTGTTCGAGGCCCTTCACCATCTGGCTCGAACTTCCCTCTCCAGCTTCCCCCCTCCTTCCTGGCCCAGCCCCTTAAGCATCCAGCTATTCCCTTTGGCGGCTGAAGGTCAGGTTTAAATGTTGCCTCTCTGAAGCATTGCCCACCCTCCTAGTCCTTCTGGGGGGCATAACCACAGCCCTTAGTGCTCCGAGCCTCTCTCCTAGTGATAGTTCTAACATCCTATGAATATCTGGGGACACGTGGGCCTCGCCCTTTCACAGCAGCTTCTGGAAGCAGCAATAATGGTCGTCAGCACTACATCCCCCGTGCCAAGCACTGGGCTGGGGTAGAATATTTATTGACGGGAATAAATCTCTTTATCAAAGCCCCACCCTCACCCCAGCCAGGCTCCAATCCTACCCACCCCACCCTCTCGATCCAGAGCCCAGCTGCCTAGGCTCTTCGGTCCTCCTGAGACCTCTCTTGATCCCTCCTGTATCCCTGTGGGTCCGTCTGGGCCAAGGCCCTTCCAGCCTGGTCATTCCACAGCCAAGTGAGATGTAGGAAGTGAGGAGGGGGCCTCCCTGGGCACCTTGGGCTCGTGCGAACCTGTTCCCCACCACAGGGGTGGGCTGGGGGCTGTCTCCTTGAGATCAAATGACAACATCAGTCTCAACACATGGAGAAAGGCTGAGACATGGACACTTCAAACCAGCAGCCCCCTCCTGTTACTTAAGACGCCGGGATAGGGTTTGGGGGCAGGGTCGGGGTGTTTATTTTGCCTGTGTGGTTGTATTTTTCCACTAGATTTACCTCCCTAATTATGTTTGCTTACAGCGGTGCTAAAATGTGCTTCTATTCCCTGTGCACACGGCAACTGATATAATAATGGGGAGGCGGTCGGAGGCAGGGTGGTCCGGAGGCTGGGCAGGCGGGTGGCTGAAAATCATGGAAATTAAGCCTCCGCCTCAACCTGCAAAACGCACAATTCCCCGGTGAGCAATCGAGGGTTGTAGGAATTTTTTCAGTGGGGCCTCAGCGATCTAATTACCTTCTAGGGGAGATCTCTGACCCGTCAACAAATGCAGTCTTCAGGTGTGTTTGGCAAATGGATAAGCCAAGGTGCCTCGCAGTGGGGCTCTTGACAGCTGCTGGGGCCGGGCTGAGCTGCCGCAAACTTGTCCCCTCGGAGGCGCTGCCCTTTAGGACTTGGCCCAGACACCCCGCTGACCCCTGAAGTCCCTCCCGTGCAGTGCCCTCCTGTGTCTGTCAAGCTCCGGTGTTGGGGACCCTCCCTGAAGGGACCGTGCTGTCCTCTCTCGCCACCTGGTCCAGCTCAGCTGTGTCACATTGAATCTCATCATGATGAAGCGAATCCACGCCAAACCCAGGGCGATACCCAGGCAAACAGCAAGCTGGGGTCCCCTCTGCGGGAGAGTGTACCCATCCTCAGCTTCCATCTCGCCTGCCCTAGGGAGACACCCCAGGTCCCCTTCTGTGATGTGATAGAGACCAGCTCTGCTCTCCCCAAACCTGGCGCTCAGGTCACCTAGCAACCTTGACGGGCAGGCAGCCTGGCCAGTCACCCGTGGCTGCCGACATCCAGCTGCTTCCCCGGCCTTAAGGGGGCCTGGCAACCCAGCGCCTGCCCCACACGGGCCACCTCTCAGCGCCACCCCACCCCTCCGAGGCCCCTAAAGAGGCAGGCGCAGTGACCGAGTTTCTCACCTCACCCTCTGCTCCCCACCTGAGCCCAGCCTGCGGCTTAATCTGTGACATTTAACATAAATAGTTTTCTATTCCCAGCTGACCTTTAGTGGCTTTTATCATCAGCTGTGGTTCCTGGCAGCCGTACAAGAGCTGCTGTCTGCTGCTCGGCCCATCCCGACAGAGCGCCCCGAGGAGGCCCGCGGTCCCCGCCACGTGAAGCCAGGGGCCCCGAGATGTCTGCCTGGACGCGGGCCTGCCACTCTCCGCCCGGAAATGTCATTACGTGTTTCAATTAGGATTAGCGGGGAAGTCGGTTATTAAGTGGTTAGTTATTATGGTAATAGAGACACTCCACGTTAACTGGAGCCGGCCACTCTCGCCGCCTCTAATGGCCACGTTTTAAACCCCTAATCCCTCCTATGCTCAGTTGCAGATATGGCAAGATAGCAACGGGAGAGGGGGTGCCAGACGAGGCGAGTGTCACACCCCCTCCTCCCCGCTGCCCCCACTCTATCCCAGACACCACCCCCAGGAGGCAACCTGATTCGGTGACATTAACCCTCCCCCTGAAACCACAAGTCACATCTTCACACACCCGGGAGCAGAGGCCACTGTCAAAGCCAGTGCCCACTGCCACCAAACCCCCTTCAGCATCTCTCCTGCTGCTCAGCGATGGGTGAGCTGTCTTCACAGAGATGCCTTCTGCAGAGGTCTGGGTTTGGGCAAAGGCCCTGCAGATACTGAGGGTGCAGAGGAGTGTCAGAGACCCCCAGGCTGGAGGGAGGAGCCAGGCTCTGGTCTCACCCTTCCAGGTGACCTCGGGCAGATCGCATGACTCCTCAGCACCCCAGCTTCTCTCTGGGGAATGAAAGCCTACTCGGGAGTTTCTGACCCTTGGCCTGCCCAGCTTGCCCGAAGGATGCAGCATTCCCCGACCAGGGTGATGGTCTGCTATGAACCCAGTTGTGTCTACCCAAGTTCATGTTGCAGTCCTAACACCAATGTGATGGTCTTTGGAGGTGGAGGCTTTGGGAGGTCGTTAGGTTAGATGACGTCATGAGGGTGGGGCCCCCATGATGGCATCAGTGCCCTTATGGGGGGGTTGCCCCCCTCTGCCCCAGCACTACACAAAGAAGAGGCATGTGGGCACATAGCAAGGTGGTGGCTGCCTATAAACAGAGGCCTCATTGTGAAGCCTAACTCGCTGGCACCTTGATCTTGGACTTCAGGCCTCCAGACTGCGGGAAATAAATATCCATCGTTTAAATATTTTGTTATGGCAGCCCAGGCTGACTAAGCCAAGCCTCAGTTTCCTCATCTAACATCTGAAGAAGATTAACAAGATCATGCAAGAGAAATACTCCACGTGGGGCTTGTCAGATGTGAGTGCTCAAGAACAGGTCATTATCATTGCTGCAATTATTTTAAAGATCATGGTGATGGGGGGAAACCTGCAGTAGCTTCCTTTTAAGATCTGATGAGTATTTAAGGAGGAAAAGGGGGGAAAAAGACCAAATAGGAGCCTAGAAGGGACAGATGAAGCGCATGGAGACAGCTAAGATGGAAGGAAATGCTGAGGTGGGGGAGAGGGAGGGAACAGGAGTGGACAAAGTTTTCTGGATCCGGAGGGCTGTGCGTGGTGGGGCGGGGAGGCGGCCGAGGGAGAGGTGTTTAATTTGTTTCCTCCCGCTCAGCTGTGCCAACAAAAAAAGCATATGAGCCCGAGGAACTCAGACAAAGCTGTGGAGACGCAGCACTGACACGTAGCTTGGTCACAGAGGGTGGGCGCGGGGCCCAGAGAAATTATCTTTCTAACCACTACCTTGGTACCATAATTGCCTTCCCGCAGCGGCTCTGGCTCTTGGGGGAGGGGCTGCTGGAGAGCCACTTGGTTTGATTCCTTTAATCTTTTGACACCGCCTGTCACAGAGGAGTGTGTAATTAGGGCGCACTGCGCCTCCCCAGCAGCCCTCGCTGCTCGTGCCTTGAAAGACCAGAGCGAGAGCGGTGCTGCCGGGGCCTCCGGAGCGGGCTGGGCTCTTCACTGGTTTATTCGCTTCTCTTGGAGTCTGTCCTGTTTTTCTAGGGCTGGGGACTGCTTCTCGGAGGCCAGCGGGGCAAGTCCTCAGAGGCCTCCTGGGGACCAGGGACCCTGCCACGATGTTTTTGGGGAATGGGGTGGCCAGTAAAACCGTCACCAGCCTGAATCCCCAGTTGGAGAGCTGCCACTAGCCAATGGCCTGAGAGCACCCGCCTGCTTAGTTGGTCAGCCCTGACCTCACAGAACTGGCCCCTTGCAGGTCCCCACCGCTTGCTAGTTTATTTATAGATATGTAAAATATATTTATATAGAAATACATAATTTACATATGAAGCAACTCTGGAGATACACACATACGTATAAGTAATACATATGAGCCAACTCTGGAGACATACATATATAACAATATGTATGTGTACGTATGAGTCAACTCTGGAGACATCCCCACCCAACCGCCCCAGCACCAGGCGTGACATTTTACTTCTCTGTGGGGGAGCCTCTTGTTTTCGATGGCCAGAAGGATGCAGCAGGGACGGCTGGAGGATCTGCAGGGAGAAGAACTTTGAGGGAGGGCTCAGGTGAATGTTTGCAGAGAGGAGGCAGAGGGAAATAGGGTGTCCATTCTGACCCTAAATGATGTGGAAACTGGTGATTGTTGTGGGCCCTGCAGCCCACACTCCGGGGGGTATATATTCAGAACTGGCTGCCCCCCCCTTTTCCCTGGGACCTGATGGCTCCTTCCGTGTTCTGGAATCTTCCCTCCATTGGGCAGCAGCTCAAGAGCCCCTTGGTGGTGAGGGCTGCTGGGGAGGCTGCGCCTAATCACCCTGCCAGGAACGCAGGGCTCTGCGTAAAAGTGTGGAGCCAGACAGAACAGGGAGGGGGCCAGTCTGGGGAAGAGGCCACACCTAGGGCCATTGGCCCATCCCTGGATTTCCTCATCGCTGGGCCTGGGAGGGGAGGACTCCGCCTGGCGGGTAGGACACCTTATCAAGCCTCTGCAGGATCCTGGGAGGCTGCGTATTCATGGATGATCAGAGTAGGCTCCACAGTCCACAAGCCGGTCCGGCTCCCAGCTGCGTGCCTTTGGGCATGCACGCCTCTCACTTCTCTATGCCCCTGTTTTCCCATCTGCACAATGGGACAACAGTGGAATATCTGAATCAGAGAGGACCTTTGAAAGGACAGAAGGATAGTGAATTCAGCGGCTTGGCCCACAGGTGAGCTCCACAGTGCAAACTGCAGGGTCCTTTCCGAGTCTTCTCATCAAGCCCCGGGACCCCAGGCAGTTCTACGATCCTAAATCGTTCCATGGAAAGGTGCCTTCCAAGTCTTCTGGCCCAATCTTCTCTAGAATATTCATCTCGGCCACACCGGTCCCATTTCAACAGTGTTCATTCCCGGAAAGGAAGGAAGGTTGGGTTTTACTTTGCCCTAACTTATGGGTTCCCTCTCCTCCCCACCTCCAAGTAGCAGCCCTAGATATTCTGGAAACTGACCATGAGCCTCTCTGGATCCTGCTGCTCAAGACTTGGCCCATGGAACAGAAGTGTCGCCATCACCTGGGAGCTTGTTAGAGATGCAGAATCTGGGGCCCTAACTGGACCTGGGGGTCAGAGCCTGCATTTGGATCAGGCCCCAGGTAACTGCACATCAACTTTGGGAAGCACTGCTCTACACCAGCGAGTTTTCTTTTTCATCTCACGCACAGGCAAACTCATTACTGAAATTCTGCAGCACCCCAAAAACATTTTTTGCCGACCTGACCAAAAAATAGGTAGAATTTTAATTCATTCACACTGGATGGCTATTGTGTTGGCTGTTGTCACTTTATTTGACAGTCTTGGGGAAAAGGGGTAAGTGTCCCAACTAAATACTCCAGTATTGTATGTTTTAAAAATTCTGCAGCACACAGGTGAAAATCACCGCCTGACACCATTTGGGAGAGTGTGTGGTTCTCGTGACAGTGTCAAGATTCAGCAATGTGTCAGGAAAAAGTGTGAGCGACTGCAAGTAAATTATTAATCACGGTTACAGTATCAACATCTGCAAATGTCATTTTTTTAAAAAGAAAATTGGAGCTGATTCATAGTTACTCTTACCATGGTGTCACCTCGCAGATGTGCCTTCTGATTTGCTTTCTTGAGTTAGTCATGACCCACGCAGTCCCTGAGATGCCGCGGGAGTGGGTCCCACAGTTAGACCCGTTCATCGGGTGTCTTTTGGGGAGAGGAGAGAGGGATGAACCCTGGGTCCCTGCATTCCTTCCTGAAGCCGGATTCCCGTCCCACAGATCCCAGCGTGTGGTCAGCGGTCTTCTCTTCTGGGCTGACAATTGATAGATTTTAGGGTAGGTGGCATTTGGGCAGAGCACTTGAGAAAGGAGGTTCCCCAAAGCAGGGCCAGGACTAGAACGAGGCAAGTGGGGCACCCAGGAGGGAAAATTCAAGGTGGCCTGGCTTCCAGGCTCATGCAATGGCATGGTGGGCACCTCCTTCAATTTGCACGCTGGGTAACTCCCTCTCCCACCCTAGTCCTGGCCTTGACCTAAGAAGCCGGCTGGGTGGTCTCTGTGCTCCCTCTTGAGAAGTGGACCAAAGCTGAGGTGCAGCCATGGGGGGCTGCCTGGGAGAGGGAGGGGGAGGCCTCCCACTCAGGCTGCTATGCCCCCACAGTTTCCCCCCATGTTCCAGGGGACCACAGCCCCTGTCCCTGGAAGTGGCACATGGTGGAGAATTCCTTTCCCTGAGGGTCCGAGCACCGCACTGGACTCACAACACACTGTGGCCCTCGTGGATGGTGCCCTGGATTCCTCCACGGACAGGTTCCGAGGGCGTGGGAGGTATTCCGGCAGAGCCCGTGAGCCACCACGTCCCTTCCATGGAACCCCAGTCCTAAGCCCCTCAGAGGTGAGGGCGAGTCCTGCCCAGAGTGATGCCCTCAGGCTTCATGCAGGTGGCCTCCTGCAATACCTGGCGGCAGGTCACTGGCAGGTTTCCCGTCCCCCCTCCTCTCTCACCCTCCTGTATTTGATTAACGACTGTCACCTGGACAACAGCTCTTGCGCAGTTTGCAGAGCACTTTTGACATCCTCTCTAATTGGACCTTCACAATGACCTTCACATTAGCCCCATTTACCAATGATGCCCCTGAGGCTCAGGGAACGAGCGAGCTGCCCCGGGCTCCACAGCTCAGAACTGGGGGGTCAGGCCTGGAATTCAGTCTCTTCCAAATGACTTCAGCTCCTCACGCGCCCAGCATCTTGGACTAAATGTCCAGCAGGCGTGCCCGATGAGCCCGGGGAGGGGCAGCAGGACCACAGGCACTTTGCCCAGGTACCTCTGTTCACCTTTTCTGACCAAGAAGAATAGGTGATAAACAGGCCTCAGCCTGGCAGGAAGGGAATTAGTTTGGTCATGGAAAGTTGCCGAGGAGCCCCAGGAGGCGAACAGCAGGTGCCCCGGTGAGGAAGGGCCGGGAGGAGGCGAGCCTGCTGGTTTCCGGCCCTCAGCCCCTCCTGCAGGGGGCAGCGGTTTCTCTGGCTCCGCTCGCAGTCAGCTCCCACCGGGATTGCCTGTTCCCGGAGGGTGCTCCCCAACGGGCCCTCTCGGATTCTCAGCCGCCACTGAGAGGAACCTGGCATTGATTCGTGCCCCATAATCTGCCCTTTACCTTGGTCCATGGACAGCCAAGACTTCTGCAACTCACTCCCCCTGGCTGACTTTCAGCTCTAAGGGCCGGGTGTCTAGAGCTTTGGGCGGGACTGGCCCATCTGAAACCACTTGGGCAGCTCCAGGGAGTGGCTCTCTGTCCAAGCTGTTAACATGAGCATGGGCCCCAGCACATGCCCGGACTCATCAGGATAAATGCCACCCATGGGTGCTCAGGCTGCAGGGCAGCGGGGCCTCTGAAATGACCTGAGAAGGTGCTTGTCTCAGCTGCCGGCTACAGCAGCATCCTTAGGTGCAGGGGGCCCATCCGCCACTGGTCGTCCAAGCCCACTTGGGCTTACTCCTTAATTCCACATTTACTGGGTGACCTAAAACCAGTGACTCAACTTCTCTGAGCATAGGTGTCCTCCTGTGTGAAGTGGGACTAATGGGATCTTCTACCTCATCACGAGGATCACCTGAATTAGCTGATAGATGAAAAAGCACCGTGTGTCCGTCAGGTGCCTCACAAATATGGTGACTGTTAATGTTATTACTGGCATGGGCATGGGCTGGACAGCAGGAGACCCCTCTGCCAGGACACTTACCTTCCTGCCCTCTTCAGGATCCCAGCAATGACCAGGCTTCCAGGTACAATGCCCAGATCCCCTGCTATTGCTAAGGGCTGAATTGTGTCCCCCCAAATTCATAGGTTGGAGTCCTAACCTCCAGTAACTCAGAGGGGAGTGTATTTGGAGGTGTGGTCTTCAAGGAGATGATTCAGTTAAAACAAGGAATGGACCCTGATCCAATATGATGGATGTCCTTTTAAGAAGAGGACATTTGGACACAGACACACACAGAAAGACAGGAAGAAGGCGGCATCTACAAGCCGAGGAGAGAGATCAGAAGAGCCAGCCCTGCCCTCACCTTGACCTCATGCATCTGCCTCCAGACTGGGAGGAAATAAATTTCCGATGTGTAAGCCTCTGGCCTGTGGGGCTTGGGTGTGGCAGCCTTGGTGAACCAACACAGCTGCTGCCACCGAGGGTCCTGGGGCATGTCCTCAGTTCTGTAGGTTATCAGCTGGGGTTGTGCAAAAACAGGGTTCTGTTGTCACAAGTTTGGGAACCACTGGGCTGAGCAAAGCTTCATGGGTTTACTTGTTTAATGCCAGACTCAGAGCGGTGACCGTGCTAGCAGATGCTTCCAATCCCCGGGAGGGGACCGGCTCTAGCATTTCCCAGACTTCCTTGAACATGGAACCCTTTCATTGCAAAGCAGTTCGGAGATTTGTATTCTGTAGAGCATGCCTTCCGACATTCTGGAGACCTCCAACTCCAGGAATCATTCTGCGTCGAGGACTCTGCCTTTTGTTCCCTCCTTCCTTCCCTCCCCACCCGCAGGGGGTGGGGGGGGGCAGGGACCTGGCCCAGGGCGGTGGGGGAGGCGGGTGGGCTCCTGTGGCCCTGCGCCCCTGCCTGCTGCTGGAGAGTCCGCGGGTCTGTTATCAGCCAGGCGGCCGGGCAGGAGCGCAGTGTTTTATGGCCCTATCATGCGTGAGATCTTGCCCATTAGGGAGAGGCTGTCAACGCAAAACATAGATTTCAAGACACACTTTCTACTCCGGGGTTATGAATAACCCCTCCGATCATTAGAAGTGGAGTATTTTTTAAAAATCCAATTTGTTTCTCACCTCGAAACCCATTTACTTTGCTTCCTGCTCTCTGCGGTAGGAAGGGGGGCTGGAGGCTTCCAGCGTCCTGGCCCTGAAGGCGTCGCACCCCCAGAAACACTGCAAGCCCCTCGTCTGAAATCTGGATTTGCCCTGGAATTGTTACCCGTTTCCTGTCCCACAGAGTGTCCTCCTAGGGGGAGGAACCTCGTTATAGTCGAACAGAGCGGGAGGGGGTCAGCGTCCCCCAAGGAAGGGTGGGCACACCCCAGACGGACGTGAGGGGGACCATGGGAAGACGTCGGAAGGGCTCCCCTGTGGGGAAACCCAGGAAGGTGCTAATTCTGATTTGGCAAACCTAACATGAAGTGCAGATCTGAGATTAAAAGAAAACCGAAACGGGAAGTTAGGCCAAAGGGTGTGGAAATTCTCCATTTGTCTGTCTCCTCCCCAGGCCTGAAGCTGGGGCGCAGAGCAGAAGCGACGCGCCCCGCCTCCCCCACGCGGCGCGGCCTCATCACTCTGCCGTGGAAACTGACACGGGAGATTCATCGGCGCACGTGCCCTCATTCAGCTCTCATCAGCCCACCGCGGGGACAGGAGCCCTTCATCTTCTCTCGGCTCAGCTTGCAGCCTCCCAGACGCCGGGAGGGCACCTTGCCCGGCTCGGTGATCACAGGAGCCGCGGCCCCTCCCGCAGGCTGGCACTCTCTGAAGTCGCAGTTTGTCCGCAGGCTCGGGCCAGGCCAGAGTGGACGGTGCCTTCTCAACAGGCCAGACAAGTCTCCCTGGAGGCCGGCCCTGCCCAGGCTCGGACGGGGCTCCTCCATCAGCCAGCCAGCCCCCCTCCCTGCCCGGGAGAGGTCAATGTCCCGGACACAGCAGGTGTTTGTATAAACGGGAGAGCTGGGATGGGCCGAGGGCAGGAGTGACCAGGAGCCCGGGGGAGGTGGTGGCTGATGGCAAGAGGCCTCCGGGGAGTGTCAGGGCTGCTCAGCCTGGGCCCGCGAGGATGGCGAGTTCATCGAGCAGGCCGAATGGTGCGCTGTCCCCTCATACTCACGGCTCTGAAATGACCTTATTTGTGTATCATGAATCATTAGTTGATTTTCCACCCTCCCAAAAAGTTTGACATCTCCATCCTTGTCAAATAAACTCAGTGAAACCACGGCCTTTGTCTATTTTGTGTCCCTAGTACCTAGGTCAGTGCCAGGCGCATAGTAGGTCCTCAAAAAAATATCAAATGGTTGGAAATTAAGGCATGTGGGAGGGTCGGGGTGTGAAGTGTTTTGGTCAAGAGGACAAGCACCAGCTTTGCTCAGGGCCTTATAGGAATCTCCTCCAGACTGCCTGCCCACACAGGTACCAGGCGCGCAGGCCAAGAGAGCAATACCCCTGATTGTTTATGATTCCCAGGTCACCGGTGCTGCCACGGAGAAGGCCCCAGATGAGGGCCCTGGGCTCTGCCCTCCTGGCCAGGGGGACCGGGATGGTGGGTGGGAGCCGCTGACCAGCCCCGCCCTGCCCCCTTCTCAAGCCCCCACATGGTCCCAACATCTGGGGTCCCTCGCTGCCCCCGCTTCTTCCTCTACCCAGCCTTGGTCCCTTTTAGCTCTCATTTGTAAGTGGGCCTCGGCCCAAGCTAAAGATTCAGCAGGAATCCGGCCGGGTTCCCAGACACTTAATTGGAGCTGGGCTCTTCATTACTGCACACCTGTTCCCCGACACCATATGGTCCGAGGTAAATAGACTGTAATTGTTTATCCAAAGTCAATTCTGCCAGGAGGGAGGGCGGGGGTGCGGGGCTGCAGTCCCCAGCTCCCCCGGCGACACTCCAGCTGCTGGCAGTGTCCAGGCTGCTGAAGGACACAGCCCGGCACAAGGTGAGGGAGTCCGGGGCCCACACTCCAGCAGCGTCTCCGCAGCCTCCAAGGGAAGGTCCCCGCCAGGCGCTGTGAGCTTCCAGGAGCCTGGCAGCAGTGCCTCTGTGCCTCTGCCAATGTGGCCGAGCAGGTGGGCACCTCTCAAGGCCTGGGCTCATTTGTCTCTGTCCCCCGAGGAGGGCCTTGGCTCGGATGCAGCCCGCCACTCTCACTCAGTGGCCTTGGGTGAGTTTCTTAATATCTCAGACCCTCGGCGCTGTGTCTAGCGGAGATAAGGGCAGTGACCTCTGCATCCATGGTCATTAATAATAGCGGGAGCCAGCATTTAAAGGGTGCGTCCTGACGGGCCCGCACAAGGCCAGCTGCTTAGATAGCGGATACCATTTAATCCTTGCCACGGCTCTCAGAGGTGGGGACTTGGATTATTCACACTTTACAGATGAACACATTGAGGCTCAGGAGGGTTAAATCGCTCGTCCGGCGCCACCCAGCCAGAACCCTGGGCAGCTGAAATTCTCTGGCTCTGTCGGTCGCTCTGGAACCCACGGTCTTCATCACCAAGCAGTGTTTACAGTATGGGCTAACGGACACAGCGGCCAGTCGTGGGGCTGGGAGCGTAGCAGGAAACCAGTAAATGCCCACTCCCTTCTCTTTGCCCTTCCCCTAGTGAGCACGTCCCGCCCTCACCCCCACTCAGGCTGTTGCTCAGCATCCAGAGCCTCAGGCTGCCAACGTGCCCGCCCCACCACACAGTCTAAATAGGGCAATCCCGCTCCTCCCCAGTCCCCTTGTCTGTGCTCTCCGGCCAGCCTGCCGGGGAGAGGAGGTCCTTCCCCAAGGGACCGCTGGTCCCGCGTTGGCCTCGTGGGCAGTGGTGCAGGCAGGTACAGGCCGAGGGCGAAGGCAGCCAGCAGTGCCCCTGGCAGTGGAAGGCTCCTGGCCTTGGAGGAAGTCAGATGAGTTCATCTTAAGAAAGAACAAGGGCCCCTGAGCATTTTCATGCGAGAAGCAGAGTGTCAGCACCTGGGAGGGAACCGGAGCCTCCACAGCCTCACACTACACCCACCTGGGGCCTCACTTTAACGCACAGGGAAAGGACTCCTCTCTAGGTCGCTCCCTGGTTCCTTTCCCTTCCTAGCCCAGAGCTCCCGGCTCCAGGGAGGTGGATGGTCTCCCAAAGCCCAAGAG
Source organism: Miniopterus schreibersii (assembly GCF_964146895.1). Taxonomy (NCBI): domain Eukaryota; kingdom Metazoa; phylum Chordata; class Mammalia; order Chiroptera; family Miniopteridae; genus Miniopterus; species Miniopterus schreibersii. Next base: position 4,546,715 of record NC_138116.1, read on the forward strand.
AATAGACGCTGTGTGCTCTTAATCTGCACGGAACTGATCTTTAATATGATGGGGATGAAAGGCTCCCGGGCCTCTCGGCCCTGACAGATCCCGCTGCAGCAGAGACACCGGCTCCTGCCCAGAGCCTGCCTGGGCCGGGCAGCAGCCTCGTGGTGGGTGGGCTCGGGCTCAGCTCTGGCCCCGTGCAGTCAGCAGCCGCTTCCCCTGGGCCCAGGCCTTGAACCAGATCTTGCAGGAGGCTCAGAGAAAGGATGGAGCAGGATTCCTAACCTCTGAGACGCTGGCATCCCTCTGGAGAGAGAGACATCAAGTTTCCCAGGACATACACACTTGTCAGACCTTAAGGGCTCCAGTCGAGCCTGCGGCCACCAGAAAGCCTGAACACCTGAAGAGCAGAAAAGGCAGAAGGGGGGGAGGGGATGCTGAGGCCTGGGGGTAATTAGGGAAGTCTTCCCACAGGAGGTGCCCCGCGGGGGGTTCAAGATCTCTGATTCCCATAGGCTCTCCCTGATTGCTCTGTGGAAGTTAGGGGCTGAGGCAGGAGCAGAATTTTGTGAAGGAGAAAAGCTATATAAGAAAAAGAGAAAAGAGCTTTTCCTGGCGAGTTTTTCACCTGCCCAGGGGGAAGCCCTTGGAAGAAAGGCCTGGAGCCTGGAGAGGCAGCCGAATCCCACATCTCAAGAGGAGGAAGGTGTTTAAAAGACATTTAAGCTGCTGCCTAAATTGGCCCCTCAGGGGATGCCTGGCAGTTCTGCTTTGGCCTGGCGAGTGCAGGGATATTTTCAACGCCAGGCATCTGGCAGGAGACTGCTGGAGTGGCTGGTGAAGGGGCATCGGGAGATGCCCTCTGCATGGAAAGGGTGCAGAGTGTCCCAGAAGCAGTGAGTCCCTTGCCCCTGGGAATCAAGCCTCAGGGGAAATCCTTCCAAGTCAGAATGTTCCAAATAGGAAATGGGTCCTGGATGGAGGCGGAGTATGGAAGGGAAGGGAAATTAAAACGCACTGAATTCTTGTTCTATGGCAGGTGCGGGACTAGGCAATACCTCATTCAGTCCCCCAAACAATGTTGCAAGGTAGCATTGCTCCCATTTCACAGGTGAGGAAACTAAGGTCAGGGAGATTAAGTCACTTGCCCAAGGTTACATGTCCAGAGGTCGAACCCAGACCACATTCTGTACCTTTCCGTGAATGCTGCACCTGGGGCAGGATCAGGGGAGGGGAGAAGCTGGACAGAGTCCCTGCTCCTCTGCACACTGGCCGGCATGGACCCCAGCCCTGATCAATCCCAGGAAATGCAGGGCCAGCAGGGGCTGACAAGGGGTGAAGAGAGGGAGAAGGGCTCCTCCCCAGGGCTCGTCCTCTGATCAAAACACACATTTCCAGACCCGACAGCCCATCTGTCAGCCACTGTGAGCGCCCTGTTACCTCCCGGGTGCCCACTGGACCGGCATCTGTGGCTCTCCACCTGCGGCCAAGCTCAAAGGACGGGGGAGCTACTGCCCCTGGGAGAAGACAAAAGCTTTCGCTTCCGTCCCTCGGGCAGGAATAACTTTGGGGTGCTCCTCACCATCTCCCCAAGTTCCCCAGCGGAGTTGAGCATGGTTGCCCTTGGCATTGACCTGCATCCCTTAGCGGCTTCCTCCCCGCCAGCCTCACTGTCCCACCCATTACAGGTGTGTCCTAGGATCTCCTCCCAATAACACTGCTTGCACTCACACCCCATCTCAGGTCCGCTTTCGGGGTCCTACCCTAAAACCTCCCTGTGTCCTTCCTCCAGCCTGTGCCCTCGCCAAGCCTCCCATCCACCTGACTCCCATTTATCAGGAGAAAGGCAATAGATGTTTTTCTTGAAGAGACATAACTAATAACCAGATCACAGGGGACCGAAGACGCAGGATCGAATACCACCCAGCCCGAGCGAGATCGCACCTCCTCCGTCGGCAGCGCCCACTTGATGGCCCGGCTGCGGCCGCCTGGCCCGCCCATTGATGAAGTGTGTTGTAAGTGCTAAGTAATAATAATACCATAAAATGCTTCAGTGCTCGAGCGCAGGCTCTGGGCTCCAGATAAAATGCCAGACAGACAGATTAGCGGGCGGAGGAAGTGTTCTGGGAGCCGTCTCCCCACAGCTCCCGGGCCTAATAGATAGGTCCAATCAGACCACTTCAATTACTACTCGGGGACTAATAGCCGAGAGTCTGATTAAAGCCCTGCTCGGCGCTGGTGTGACGTCGAGTGTGCTATGCAGGGCTGGTGGTGGCAGGCTGGGGCGGGGCGGGGGCAGGGTGCCGAGAACCGGGAGGAGGGGAGGTATGTCCTTCTGGGGGCCAGGACCCAGGTCCTGCAACTGGTCTTCTGGGCTGACCCAGGAATCTCTTCCTGCAGCTCCCCAAGGCCCAGCACCCTGCACTGCCCTCCTCGGCCCCCTCTTCTCAGGGCTCCAGGGAGAAACCCTGTCACCCCAGGAGAAACTTTCCACCAAGGTCACCTCTAATGAAAAGATAGTGAAAGGCCTGGGAGGGTCGGAGAAAACCGGGACGCGAGATTTGCTTGTCTAGAGGGCACAGTCGGGGTGAAGGAAGACAGCCACCAGAGCCCACCAAGGTGGACTGGGCAGGGGCCGTGAGAGATGGACGGAAGGAGCGGTTCTGACTCTGGTGCGAGTGCCTTCCACCCCAGGGATGGGGGCCATGCAGGGCGAGTCGTGCCTCAAACCCAGTATATCCCACCACCTATTTTTAATGAGAAACAGAATGTAAAATCCTATGCAGTGCGCACACAGCTGATATTGAAACGCTCACAGCTGGGTTGGCTGATCCTAAGGGAAGGCAGCTCCGGGAGGAGGCAGGAGGTGCGCCCCGTTGGGAGGCCTCCAGGCCCAGACACAGTGCAGCCGGCAGAATGCACCGTGTTTGGAAAAACAGAAACATCCCCACATACGGAAACGGAATCCGCACACTCCAGTCACTCGTGAGCCGGCGACGAGCTAACGGGAAACGGGAGCGCGGCAGGCAGGGGAGCTGGGCCCCAGGTCAGTGTGGACGGATGGTGTCGCTCAGGAAGAAGGACATAGAATTGCTGTTCTGCCACATGCCCGGCCCTGGGGTACCCCACATCCATGACTTCAAACCCACAGTGACCCTATGAGGAAGGTCTCATGGCCCCATTTACAGATGAGCAAACAGAGGGGGACAGTCAGGACTTTCCAGCACCACAGTTTGCAAGTGGAGGCCAAGGAATTTTAACCCAGGTTGTCTGACTAGCCAGCTTCCTGTCCTCCCTTCTGAACTCACAAAGCCAGTCAGGTCCCCCAGTGGAGGGGGGAGGCTCCTGCGGCGCAGGCACAGAGGGTGAGAGCCGAGTTTTCCTAAATCTCCCAGGGCTAGGGTGTTACATATTCACCTCTGGGCATCAACAGGCCCTGATGCGTCAGCTGGAGGCCAAAACAGTGAGCCAGGCCAAGCTGAACTCGTTTCCCACTGACACGTCCCTAGGGCTGCAACCTAACATCTCAATGAAACCAAATAGACTCCTGCACTGAGGTCCCGGCCTCTCCGGCGGCTGCACGGCCCATGTAATTTCCCCGGAATTGCAAATGGAAAAGACAATTGGATGTCAGCGATGGTTTGAGTCTCCACTCAGGCCGGTGACTTTTATGGGATTCCGGTACCACAGCCTCCAGGCTCGGGGGAGATTTCCCCAGTGGCCGTGCTCCGCTCCCCAACACGCTGCTCGCCTATTGAATCCTGCGACTGTCTCCGGGCCCAGGTGGAATTTTATCGGGATCCTGTAACTGGGGCACTTACTAGCAGCCTTCCGCTGCCTGTGGCTCCAGATAAAGAATGCGGAGTGTGTGCCTGGGTGTCAGAAACTGCCCGGAGCCATCCATCATCCTGTCCCGGCATCAGCCCCCGACAGCCCTGCTTCAAGCAGAGTCAGGTTGGGGTCTTCTCCCTAAGAATGACAAACAGCAACAAAGCCAGGTTAGGGAGCCTTTGCTCCCAGTCCCTTCATTATCCGTAAATGAATTTAGGGTTTCCCCATGTTGTCCCTCTAGTCCCCCTGCCTGGAGAGGCAGGAGTCACCAACCCTCCTCTGGTTCGAGAAGCCTCTCACTATCACTGCAGGTTTATAGCTTAGCAGGGAGGCTATAAAGACTGAGATCATAGAAATTCTTTGCATGCAGAACGCACTTATAAAATCCATCCATGTACCTTACCCCATCGATCTTTATGGCCACCATGTTAGGGAGCTATTGCAAATCTCCCCTTGACAGATGAGCCGGATGAGGCTCAGAGACATTAAACGACTTGTCCAAGGTCACACAGAGTCAGGGGAAGTTGGGGCATAAGGTCTTTTGATTTCAAATCATGCGCTCTTTCCACTCTTCATGTTGCCTCTATTCTGTCCACCCCGGACTCCTCCCCTCTCCAACCCTCTTTTGTGCCCTTCGGTCGCGCTCTGTCCTGCCAGACCTAGTCCCCAAGCAAGGAGTGCTGCCCTTGGTAGTCTGCAGGAAGGCACTGATCTTCCACCAGCCTGCCCTCCCTGGGCAGAGTCCGGCATCCACCCGCAAGGAGATCACAAGGGGGCGTGAAGCCAAGATAGAAAAAAAGCCAGATTAAAAACTACCCCCAAAGAGTTAAGTATCAGCGTGAGGCTACCAGGGAACAAGCCATGTTTCAAGGCAGCACAGTCCATGATTAATTAACAAATAAATTGCACGGGCAAAAACTGTAGAACAGTTCAGAGGACAGAGAAAGCGCTTAGGGCTTCCATGGTCAGGGATGGATTTCCTGAGAGGTAGGATTTGACATTGGCTTTGAAGGAGGTAGAATTTAGACAGGAAAAAATGGGAGGGGTGCAGGAAAAAGACCAGAGCTCAAGGTGCACTTGAGGGGACATAGAGTCGAATGTCAAGGCCTGCCAGCTTGGGTGATCGAGGGGGTGGGCCCTGGAGTCCGTGGCGTCCGTGGCAGAGAGGGGAACATGTGGCCATGTGTCAGGCCAATGCTTCTGGACTTGGTCCTGCCAGGGGCTCGGGACAAATAGAAGATTCTTAAACAGGGCAGGGGTAACCGCAAAGCAGTGTTCCCATAGTTAGCCTGCCGGCAGGACGGATCAGAGTGGGGACAGAGGGAAGGAGGGAGGCAGGGCTCATCAGAAAGCCATGACAGTCATGAGGTGATAAACAGCTGGAATGCAAAGGAGGGGGTGGCCAGAATTTTCTGGAAGACTAGAGGTGGAGAATGGAAGATTGGGGAGCTGGGCTTCTAGGAGCTCTAGAGCTGAGACCCTGGACTGGAGAGCACTCACACCAATTTTATGGGGGGAAAAACTCCATCCTGTTCCCTATCACCCACTGCCCCTTCTGCCAGAAATGTGCTGAACGACGCAGGCGTGGGAGGAAAGAAAGCAGCTCTGGTTCTCTCCCTGCTCAGAGCTGACTCCTGCCCTCAGCCCCGTTTCCCAGTCTCTCCTCTGGCGTCTTTTGAATATTGATGGCCGCGTGGACAGAACGTGGACTATCGGAGCGTGTCAGCCTCGGGAGTGGACTTTAAGAGAGCTGTCACCCACCTGAGGACCCACGGATCTACAGGGGCCCTCGGGCCATTCTCAGCAGCCCAGCCTGCCTGAGATAGGCCTGGTGACCATCTGGTCACCTGCCTAGTTCTTGCCCAAGGTTCTCCTGGTACCATGCACAATTCTCTTCCACTCCAACCTCCCCATCCACCCACACACACACACACCTTGGAGCAGGCAATCCGTGGGCAGGCGCAGGATTGGTGCGTGGACCACCACGTGGCTCATCTCGGGCCAAAGAGAGGCTTGCATTTGTCGAGGAAGAAAAGGCCCCTCTTCCTGAGGCCTGGAGCTGCCAATGCCACTCTGCCTCAATTGCCTGAGCGTGAAGCCAGCAGGAAGGGGGCCGAGCTGGGAACTGACAGAGCCGGAGGCTGCTGACCTCATCCGGGCTCCTGGACTCGGCCAGGCGTGGCGATTTCAGTGGAAGGGATCAGTAAGAGACATCCCCAGCTTTTTGGTTTTTCTTAAGCCATTTTGGGGGTGGGTTTTTTGTCACCTCTGGCCCAGAGGCCGGACACGATCTTTTTTTTCTCTCCCTGCTCTTCAGCCCCCTCCCCTCCCAGCCGCACCGGGTCCCTCCCCACAGCTGCTGACCTGGGCTCTGTGGAGGGAGGCCAGGCCTGCTCGGCTGTGGCCTGAGTGACCTCAACGGCCAGGGTTGCCACAGTTCCGAAGTCACGGGAGACGATGGGGTCCAGGGAGCTGCCCGATGTCCTGTTGTTCACTTGGCAGCTGCCAGGCTTGGCCACTTGCTGCTAGAAAGCGGATTTGGCACTTCTCTACAGAGAGAAAGCAAGGCCTGTGCCCTCGGCGAGGTGGCATACTGCCCATTGTCCAGTTTCCCTTGTACCCCATGCTCTGGCAGAGAGGATAACCCCAGGCGCCCTGGGGCACCCAGCAGGTTGGTTCTTGCCCCTGCCTGGGACCTTAATGAAGACAGCTGCGGTGCTGATCAAGCGCTGGGACAGTGACCAAAAGGCCTCCGACTGCCCGTCAATGGCCTGCTGTCTCCTCCGCCCACACTGTCAGGAGCATGGATAAGTGTGCAGTGCTGGACTTTGTCCACACCTGTGTAGCTGCGGAAGATCCCGCAGCGGGCACGTCAGCGGGGGAGCAGTGGGGGGGGAGCCTCCCTGAGGCCTGCCCAGAATGGGGCCTCTGGCTGCTGGACGGACCAGCTCCACCGACTCCCGGCTTCCCTCTCTGTCACTTCTGAGAAGAATCTTTATTCTGAAAGGAGGAAGGGAGCTACCCATTCAAGTGGCAATTAAAAGGCCCTTGCAGGCCCTAGGCGTGTGCTGAGAGTCAGGCAAGGCTTAATTAATTGCTCCAGCCCCTGGGAGTCTCGTCCACTCAGCCAGGAGCTCCATCGATCTGTGCTCACACCTGAGAGGAGCTGGCAGGAGATGCCGGGGGGACACAGGGCTGTGGAGGGACCGACCCCAGGCTGGGGGAGGATGCTTTTTCTCTTATTACCCCAGAGCACAGCTACCCATCTCACACACGCAGACACACGCGCACACATGGCACGTATACACACATGCCCATGCAAAGGGTAGGGCCTAGGGGCATGGGAATTGCCTGCCTATTTGTCTGGACTCCTCCCATTTCTACCTGTCATTCTGTGTGATTATTAATAGTTCTTCTAGTTTAGTTGGTAACACGTGGAGAGAGACGAAGGTAGAAGGAGCAGACTGGAGGGATGCTCCAGAGAATGCAGGCATCTGCCGTGGCTGCTTTGCGCACTCTGCAGAACTCGTAACCTGGACAGGGATCCTCGGGGCCTTCAGGGAGAGGCTAGTGAAGATTGCTGTTTCCCCCCAACTCAAGCGAGGCTGGTCCTCGGGTCAGAGGCAGTGGCGTGGATCACGTGATACTCTGACGTAAGGTCTCACAGTGCGGCAAAAACCTCACCTTTTAGGCAAGCTGAATGCTCTTCTCTGCTATAATAATCATGAAACATGAAATAATCATGTTTCATCAAATCTGCACAGCTGTTACAAGTTTATCTGTGTCAGTGAATAAGTTTTAAACTATAAGTTCCCGGGACAGACGTGGGCAATAATTCTCATCTTGAATGCCGGCTCTGGGTCCTGGTGTTAGTCGCTGCCTGGGGGATAGCGTTAAGAAGGACTGAGGCTTTATCCCAGATGAACATCAGCATCCCAGAAGCCACGTCTGCGTGGGAAATGGAGTGGTGACATCCAGTCTGTTTGGTACTCCGGCCCCAGAGGGTGTTAGGCTCTCAGGGTCTGTACGCAGCCTTGGCCTGGAGCTATGCTTGTGTGACTGCTCGCAAGGGACGTTGGGGCTCCTCTGCAATGCCTGCAGGGCGGCCTCTCCACCCTCTTGTCTCTCCCACTGTGGCACTGCCTTACTTCAAAGGGGCGCAGTGTCAGGGGCCTCTCCTCCAGAAGAAAACCAGACAATCTGGGACCAAGAGATGGCCTGGCTGGGCAAGGTGTCCGCTCAGATTAGCATAGATTCTTAGGGGACCTTCCTGCCCGAGCCCAGTGCCAGGCACAGCTGTGACACACCCAGGGTTGGTGCTTTCACACGCTGCCCATCCCTGTGCCACCTTTTTCCCTGCAGACGCCAGCCCGCAGCTTCCAAGGCAGGTAGGTCAGCGGGGAACCTGGCGTGGGTCTCTCCCTCCCGCTCGCAGACTCTGCACCCAGCTGCGCATTGGAAATATCGCACCCTTAGAACAAAGAGGCGGTGACGCGATGACCTCTTGGCTCTACGGACAGACGCTGCTACTTCTGTGGCAGGTGTTTCTTTGAAGTCCAACCAGTCTCTTGGGTCACAGCCACCTGCCCAGGACAGGATGTGGTGTGTGTGAGGGGGTGTCTAAGGAAGTCTTTGCAAACAGGCCCAGCTGTCCACCCAAGAACCGGGCTGTCCTCCTTGCCTGTGAGGTCACAAAGGCCAAGGCATCTGAAGCTCAGTGTGATGGTTTGTTATTTGTCCTTTCAACTGACTGCAAACGGGAGCTCACTTGTGCTTGCTCCACTCTCACCCCTTTTGTGAACCATGCTGCCCTTTCTGTTGACCAGGAATGGGATGGTCCTCCACGTGGGCCCTTTCCAATAAATTCCATAAAGGATGCACGGGCCCGGCCGGGCGTGGCCCAGCGGTTGAGCACCCACCTGGGATTCAGGAGATTGAGGTTCGATTCCCAGTCGGGGCGCATGCCCGGGTTGTGGGCTCGATCCCCAGTTGGGGGCGTGCAGGAGGCAGCTGATCAATGATGACTCTCTCATCATTGATGTTTCTCTCTCTCTCCCTTCCTCTCTCTAAAATCAATAAAGATACATTAAAAAAAAGAAGAAAAAAAAAGGTTGTGCATGAGATGGGCTGCCCGTGGTGGAAATAAATTATGAATATTTGCCGAGCTTGTTCGTAAGGGAACCCGAGAACAGGGTGAGCTTTGGGAAGCGAGTGACATACAGGTGGCAATGGAGTCACAGGGCTCGGTTCCCCCATTTATAAAATGAAAAGATTGACCTTCGTGATGCCGTGACGGAGCCATGGCCAATGTCGGGATTACCCGGGAGGCAGCCAGGTTGGGTGAACCGCGAGGCGAAGGAATTCGGACCGGAAATCCCGCTTCCCTCATGGTGGCAGCGCAGGAATGACTGGTGTCCATGCTTCTGGGTGACAAGAAGCCTGCAGCTTTCTCGCTTTCCCTTAACACAATGTCTCATGATGTCAAAGTTGGGAATTCAGCTAAATCTCCGTCATGGAGGATGGCGTTTGCAGTGCCTTAGAGTCCCACGGGAAGCCTGGGCCTGCTTTGGGGGAGGTAGAGCAGCCAGGAGAACTCCTTCCCTGTGACCGCGGTGTTTGAGCCTTTCTGGACTCCAGTCGCATTTTGAGCTGATCCAGAGCCAAACCATAGAACAAGACTGTCCTGCGTTCAGTGCGCTCATCTCTGCCCCATGGTGTCTCTTCCCTGTATTGAGGCCCCCGACATCTACAGGTTCTTGGTGTCTGGTTGAACTGCCCTAAAAATAGCCTGTAAACCCACAGAGGCCAACATTTGCTACCGGTGGTCTAGTTTGGATTTTCCCAAAAGCAGCTCCTGAGAGGGAAATTGGGTACAGGACTTCCAGCGGAAGGAGGGGGTGATGGAGCATGTAGTCAAGCCGGCCCCGTCGTGGCCCCCTGGGCCTTTGTCCCCAGCAGATCTGCAGGGCGGGCGCCTCGGGGTCCCCCAGCCCAGGGACATTCATACACCCACTCTTCTCTGTCCGGAGGTGGGGTTAACTCCCCCTGCTTCTGGCAAAGCAAACTTTTAGGGCTTCAGAAAAAGCCCTCAGGCAAAGAGATGGAGCTAAGGGCAGGTAGATGGTGGCGGGAGACCCTCGAAGTAGTGAGGCCAAAGTGTACCCTGGGCATCTGCTGCCTTGCTGTGCTTTCCCTCCCGTGTGCCATGTCCCATGCCAAGAGACGCTGGGGACAGAAGGTTTGCACAAGCCTTCCTGCTCAGTCCCAGTAGCCTCTGCACCCTCTTCTATGTCCCTTTTCTGCTGCCCCTGGGACCACAGAAGGCAATATATGCTTCTAGAAACATCTCCAAAGTCCTTAGACCCGTGACTCAGATGCAAGTGCCCCTGGGGCTAGACACAATTAGGAGTGATTACAATAAGGCCCCTGTGTCCTTTCCTTTCAGGCAGCAGATGTTCCTGTCACGTGGTCTGAAGAAATCCAGATGTGTTTGCACAGAATACAGATCCAGGGCCTCCCAGGAACAGGGATGAAAGAGCGGAGACCCAGCAGTTGGTCTGCAAAGGAGGCTGGTGCAATCTGGGCCCTGGGACGGGAGCCTTATGCACACCAGGAGGGCAGGGGTGTTACTATGGAGAAGGAGCCAGAGCAGAGGAGCAGGGCCCAGAGGTGGCAGCACCAGACCCCTGGGCCCTGGGGTGGTGCTGGACCACCTGACGTCAGGGCCCAGGGCAGGGGGGTGGCTTGGGTAGGAGCTGGTGCACACCGACCGTGCTGGGGTTCATGCTAGATGGGGGGCCCTGGGCATCTTCCTGTTCACTGCGTGTGTAACAGTGCACAGGACAAACGGGACTTTAACCAAAGCAGGCAGGCAGATGCACGAGTAACAAAAGAGCATCACAGCACTGGGTAAGGGATCATGAGGTCGGGTGGCACTTGGGGACATAAGTGTGGCTTAGAAGTGACATTTCCCTAAATGTTCATCCCTAGCTTTCTCCACTCGGTAAATGACATTTCTGTCCTGACTCTCAAGCAGAAAACCCAAGAACCATCCCCCATGCCTCTCTCCCCCCCACCACTTCCTCTGTTGTCACCATGGTCCAAGCTCCATCAGCTCCACCAGCTCCACCTGCATGTAAAGCATGGGCCTGTGCCGGTCCTCTCCCCCCTCCTCTGCTTTAAGGTGTCCGGTGCCCTTCTCTGCGCTGGGCAGGTGCACATTTGTGTGTTTCCTTGGCTGTGGTCTGTCTCTCTTCCCAGTAGAACGGTAGCTCCTGGGGTCCTCGGATTTTGTCTCATGTGGCCTCTTCTGCTCCCCAGTGCCTTGAACAGTGCCCGGCACAGAGCCAATAAATAGTGGTTGAATTAAGTGCACCTGAAGACTCAAGACCCCCATAGGTCACTCTGCTACCGGTTCATTTTGTCCCCTCACCCAAGGGCCCCGAAGCACTTCCCGATCTTTTCCCCATAGGTGGAGGGAGAAAGAAGCAATCCTCACAGGAGAAATGCCCAGCGATGACAGGTGGGTGCACACACTGTGGTCCTGCTTCCTCTGTCCAGTCCCCATGGGACCCGGTGTGGTGAAGGTTGAACAGAGTGACCGACATTCCTCCCTCACAGCCCAGGCTGGCTCCCCCTTCCTGCGTTCTCTCCGCTCCCGGAGCCTCGCCCTAAATTAATGCAAGAGATGGTCTTAGAGCAGGGCTCCTAGGGCAGCAGGGGGACTTGAGTCTCTGTATCCCTGAGTCTGCCTGGGGTGTCTAGGTCTGTGTGTTTGACTCGTGGCAGCTGTCCGATATTGCCTAATAATGAATGAATGCATGCATGCAGGAATGCATGCTTGCAGGCAGGCAGGCAGGCATGAAGGAAGACAGGCATGAAGGAATGAATAAATGAAGAGAAGAAGCAGGGTGGTGGACCCCAGACCAAAGTTGGCCGAAGCCTCTTAGCACCAGCAGGGCAACTCTGCCACCCACAGCTGGGTAGGACTGGACGATCCAGGGGAAGATACATCCTGCTCAAGTAACAGCAGAGGCAGATGCCTACAGAAGGGACACATGTGGACACTTCCAGCGATCATATCAGAACACAGGCACAACTGCAGCAGAGTCCCCTGAGCTGCCTGGGACTCCAGCGGTGACAGGCATGCCATAGGCCCTGGAAAAACTCCCTGAGCCCTGGCAGGTCCAATGCAGGCAGATCCCTGACTCCACTCAGTTGCAATCTGTGTTTATGGGCCCATAATCAAATGGAAACGGGAAGTTTCTCACGAGAATCATCTGTCAGGATCGTGTGGTGTCCGGGCCCTGCGCTGGGAGACTGGGTTATAAATACGGAGCTCCGCTCCAGCTCTGCCGCGTCTCCAGAGACTCGTGGGTCATTTTTCAACCCAGCACTAATCCGAGGAACTGGATCTTCCATCAAACGCTGTGTCTAACAGGCTGGGTATTTGAGACACTGATGGTCCCCAGTGGATTCGGGTGGTGAGAGCGATCACAGGAGATGAAGCCAGGAGCCAGGCTGGCCTTTGCTTCGGCGCACGGCTCTCACGGCCGCCGGCACCCTGGACCCCACCGGGCAGCTGCCTTGCTCCGAGACGGACTCCTCCGGGCGTCCATCAAGGGATCTGCCACAGAACCATCTCAAAAAAAAGGGTTCCTATTCCAAAGGGTGCTCCATGCAGCAAACTCGGAAATCCGAAAAGTGCAACGAAAGAAAAACTTCCCATAACTCCATCACCTGGAGGAAAACCCTATACCAGTTTTGGAGCTTGATTTTCCAGACTTCTGTCTCTCTCCCCAGTATTTTTTCTTTACTAAAAATACCTACTATTGTACACTCTGGGTTCTAAGTTGCTTCCCTGGCCCCCGCTCACCGTGATATTGTGACTGTTTTGCCCACCCGTCTTTCCTACAGTGTGCTTCTTAATCGCCGCGTTAGGTTCCTCGGTCAGGCCCTTCTACTGGACATTAGTTTGTTTCCATCTCTCCAGCCGTACAGAAGACGCCGTGAAGAACGTATTGCACACAGATGTCTGTGCCCATCGGATTATTTCCTTAAGATAATTTCGTAGGAGTGAAATTCTGCCGGGCAGAGCATGCATACGTTTTTGAAAAGTCTTCAGATGCTTGTGCATCGCCTCTCGCTGTCTCCCCCGTCTTTGGGGACAGCCAGGTATTTGTGGAATACTTTTAACCGGCAACCACCCTACAGCAACGAGCAGGCAAGTGGCTTCCCCGTCGCAGAGGCGGCAGAACAGGCCGTCTCTCTGTCTCACTGGCTGTGTCCAGGATCGCAGTTTATCTCCTGTGGCGGCCGCAGATCTGAAGACGCAGTCATGGTTGGGAGGAGTGAGTCCTCTTAGAAAATTAACTCTGAGCCTCCAACCTCCTTCTAACCTGGCTGGACCTTTAGAATTCACTCAAAAGGAAACATGGTACCTGCTCCAGACGTGGTTACTTAATTGGATGAACTGGAAGGGGCCGGGCTGGTCAAGTGTGAAGGGAGGGAGACGGGTGGGCCTCGCTGGGGAGACCCGAGAAGGGCTCGGACGAGCAATTCGGTGAGAAGGGGTGCTGGTCTCCTGGGAGCGTGGAGCACACAGAAGCCTCTTTCCTGCTGCTGGGCCGTGTGCAAGCTGTGTGCATGCCGGCGACTGACAGCTTGCAGTCTGCCTGGGTGGCCGATTTAAACGAACCTAAAGAGTCAGGGTTGGGAGGCGCAGAGCAGGCTTAGTAACTGGCTCCGGCCCTTTGCTATGTGGAAACCATTCACCCACTGCTGCGTGCACTTCCCATGGAGAACTTTCCCTAGAGAGCTACATATCATGGCACCCAGGGGAAGGGCCAACCTTCCGAAAAATTGTAAATAGTGACAAAATTGGGGGTCCCCCAACCTCCTTGACAGTGCCTGTCTTCCCTCCTTCTTGGAGAATCTACAGCCAAACCACCTGCCACTGCCCAGGACAGACAGCCCTGTAAGGAACGAACACAGGCTTCAGGCCACAGCGATCTGTGCTCTCGCTCCACTGTGCAACCCTGGGGAAGTTACTAAACCTCTCTGATCCTCATTTTTCTCATCTCACTTCTTGCTGCTGTTGCAAGGTTAAATGAAATGCCTACCAGATGTGAAAGTATCCGAAGCACTGCTTGGCACATAAGAGATGCTCACTGAACATTATTTACCTTTTTTTTTCTATCTCCAAGTCCAGGGCCGCCATTCCCAGGAGGGCTTGGAGTCCTGTACCAGGGCCCCGGTTCCAGTCTGCTTGCTCTAATCACTCTGGAAACTATCAGATCAGCTACACGATGCTAAATGTTGATGATCCTCCCAGAAATTCATCTTGAGTAAATAATCATGGATTTGCTACAAAATTGTTCTTGACAACATTGTTTATAATACCTGAGGACCAGATGCAATCTAAATATCAAGACAGAGCGGACCAAATGCAATATAAAACAGCCGTACTCTAAAGCTATTCAATATAAATTCCATTCAGTCCTTGAAGTAAAAGATGGCCATCCCATTCCCGGTATCCACTTACATTTCTTTAATTGTTTAATGACTTGCTGAGCATCTTTTTATTTGCTTATTGATTCATTGTGTTTCTTTTTGTGTGTGCCACTTACCCATGTCGAACGTACATCTTTATGTTGGGCTGTTTTAATGTTTTTTCTTATGGGTGAGAGAAAATCTCAGATCCACATTATCTACTGGGATAAAGGTCTGTCTTGCGCGCTCTCTCTCTCTCTCTCTCTCTCTCTCTCTCACACACACACACACACACACACACACACACACACACACACGTCAGAGGTGGATCTGGCCTGACCAGGTGACAGCCAGGTTGTCAGCTGCCTGGTGTGCGTGGCTCCTCTGCTTGTCCTGGGAGAGCTGGATCCTGGTGGCTGATGGGAACGGCACCAAGGCTGTGACTCCCTGTTCCCCAGAAGCTTCATCCTGTCAGATGCCCAGACGTGATACCTGTTCCCAGCCCAGAGGCCTCTGCTGCCCCCGGCAGCCCACAGCCTCAGGGCCCACTTCCACGTCTGAGCCCAGGCCCCTTCCTACCTCTCTGTCCCTTCCTTTCCTTCCTGTCCGGCAGACCTCAGGACAGGGATCTGAGCCTTCCAAACAGGGTGCAACTCGGGAGAAAGCGACAGGCAGCATGCTGCAGGTGGGGGCTCTGTCCAGGTGGCCCTCCGCCCCTGCCCTCGA
The DNA here is from genome assembly GCF_964146895.1 of Miniopterus schreibersii. Taxonomy (NCBI): domain Eukaryota; kingdom Metazoa; phylum Chordata; class Mammalia; order Chiroptera; family Miniopteridae; genus Miniopterus; species Miniopterus schreibersii. Next base: position 4,561,748 of record NC_138116.1, read on the forward strand.
TGCTCAGAAATTCGTCTCATTTCCACACACATTAATTTAGTACCTGCTCAGTTCCAGTGCAGGGCACTTGGCTCTGCACAGGGCACTGGGGTAGCAGGTTATTAAAACTCAGTCCCTGATCTTGAGCAGCCCACAGGCCAGTTCCTGGAGACAGAGACATCTATCAGGTAACACAATGGAACCTGCTCGTACCAGCTTCTACAGGCCATACTGGCTCGTCCCACCTTGCAAGAACCAATCACTAAATTTTCAGGGATCACGCGAGCCCATTATGAAAGCACTGGTAGCATGGAATTGCCATTTTCAGACTAGTTACACCAAGCAAATGGGCAAAGGCCATGAATCCGGCCTTTTTTGGAACCACGGCAGCTGTGCGCTGAGCAAGCTATCTGCCCTTCACACCCTGAAACAGGATTGTAATTGCACCACCACACCCACCGCCGAGGACGGAAAGAGATAACCCGCAGCAAATGCCCAACAATCCATAGCTGATCTTTTTCACATGTAAGGACATTATTCTACAAAGAAGTGACGCTAACACAGTGTGCTCAGCCTGTGACGGTGCCACGGGAGCGTAGATGGGGAAGTGGCTGACTCTGCTTGGGGCACAGGACAGCCGTCAGGAAGCCCCAGAGGATACCTCGGAGGGGGCAGGCAGGGCAGGTAGGCCAGGAAAGGCAAGGCAAGGCCTTCCCAAAGACAGGCGGGGGGGGGGGGGCGCAGAGTGACATGAAGTGCCCAGCGCTGGGGGCCGGCAGGGGCCTGGCTGACATAGGCTAGCTCAGGGCTCTGTCCTGCGCCAGCCTCCAGGGTGAACTGCTGTGTCCAGAGATGGCAGGGAATGCCCCCAAGAGTCACTGGCAGATGGAGCGTCAGGAGATATCGCTGCTGCAACACAGCACCAATTCTCAAAAGGAGCATTGGTGCGCCCCAAGATTCTCAAATGCACCTCCCATTACCCCCCAGGCTTCCAATGCCAGCCCTCACCACGCATTCCCTTCCAGGCCTTTTGAGATGAGAGCGGCCAAGGTTTGCTGTCACATGCACACCCTCCTTAGATGTGCATTTATTCTACCTCATTCTGAGGGCTGGAGTGTGCTGGTGCAAAGACCTAGGGAATGACTGAGCCAAGTCATGCTAGATATTGTCGCTTCGGTCCCTTCTCCCCTCATGATCCTCCCTGCCTCGCATTAGCAAGCTCATGTCATTCCTCCGTTGGCCAGAAGGGGTCACTACTTCCATGTGCCCCTAAACCTGGATAACGGGGCTTCTCTCCAGCTCACCCCCATCCTTCCTCTCCCAGTGGAGCTGCATGGAACCCAGTCCTCCACACCCACCGGCAGCTGTGTCACCTTCAGAGACACTCGCCTCAGCGAGCAAGAATGGCTGCAGGGCCTCCGTGCCAACAATGGTCTCATCTTATAAACCAAACATTTGCCTTTTGCTAGGTAGTGGTCAAGCCCTGCAGATGGAGCTTGGCCATTGTCATAGATATTTTTAAAATTGTTTAAATAAATATTAAGTGATCATCTTTAATGCCATCAGCATCACCACTTAACACAAGTGGGAGACATGAAGCCAGCTTGGCCTCTCTCCTACACCTTTGTCATTCTAAGGGGTGCCCAAACCAAGACGGGTCAGAGCCAGGTTCTTGACTTCTGCCAGAGGGACAGGTCTGGGTAAGGGTGTGTAAATAAATGGCAAGCATGTCCGCAATCCCCACGCCTGTGCCTGTGGCAGGCGTAACTAATGGAGCCCCGATCTCTTTCTCCCGAATCCAGATGCAGCCTCATATCTTTTCAACACAGTGTGCGTAGGGTCATCACCAGTCTGCGCTGGAATTTGAAATGAAACTAATTTGCTATCTCGGGTCTAGAGTAACCTTTCAGAGTCTGAAAACAATTGCGGAAAAATGATTTTCAAGCCACTAATCTGGGCATAAAGCACAGGGAAGTACATAATAATCTGTGCAGAACACTGAACTATGGAGATATTGGATTTAACTACATAATGTCCTCCTAAATCATAGAGCATTTTATATGAGATTCTGCTATTGATGACAGAATAAGTGTCAAGAGACAGAAAATTTGGGGAGAAGCTGAACAATTGAAGATATTACATGTACTAACATATCCCATCTGCAAATTGAGGAAGATCTTCATTACCCTATTTCACCAGTAGAAAAAGCACCTCCGCTCAGTGTGGAGAACCCGAGGTTGTTCAGAGCAGAGACCAGGGATCAGAGCACTGAGGAAAGATCAGGGAGTGTGAAGTCAGGGCATAGGATTCTGGCCCAAGCCCTGCTAGGAATCACGGGTGACCTTGGGCAAGATGCTCAACATTTCTGTGCCTCAGTTTCCTCATCTGGGAAATGGAAACCATAATGTCTACTTTGCTTGGCCACTGAGCAAATAAAGAGCAACGATGTATGCATCAGTGCTGCCTGAGTCCTGAATCACTGCTCTGGGACCTGGCTCAGATGGGGACAGGACCCTGAGCTGAAGCAGGGAAGACGGGTCACCTCCTAGTGCAAATGAGCAATCCCAGAGGGCATTGTCACGGCCGATGGAGCACCTGCTCTTGTCCACGCTTTCTTAGTGGAAGCTGGAGGGCCACAGCCCTGGACACTTCCCCAGGGGGGACAGTCATCTCCTTGGAGCACAGAGCAAGGTAAAGAAGGTGAGAGGAGATCTAGAAGGTGGGTAGAAAACACCCAGCGCTGCAGGAATTGGAGAAATGCTGAGATAGAGCAAGCAGGCTCAGGGTTAGCTGGCTGGCGAGGAGCCAAGAGAATCACAGAGGCCTGGAAAATAGAAAGGGGAGCCTCTTCCACAGGAGAAGAGAGCCTGTGGACCACCATTCACACTTGTTCCACTCAGCTCACCCTTACAGCCAGGGCTTGAGCACATGCTCCACCTGTGGCTAGTGGGACCTTAACAGAACCTTTGGGGCTTCTGGAAAAGGTTTCACTTCCCCCATACAATGAGATAGGGGAAGAGAACCTGCTGTTGGATATGCCTGTGTGCGATCAAGATGTTTGGAGCTATGGCAGGCATTTTGCAACCATGAGGGGACAAGGGTCACACTGAGGAGGACAGAGCATAGAGATGGAAAGAACCTGGGACTATCATCACTGAGTCATGACAGGACTCTGGGAGCACTTTGCCTCCAGGCTTTCTGTTGGGTAAGAAAACAAATACCCTTGGGTTTTAGGCCAATGGCATCTTGTCTTCTGAGGTGCAATTGCCAGTATCTCAGCTGATATGTTAAAGTCAGGGGAGTGGCTTGGGCAAACGGACTATGTTTTATTTTTGTTCACCACTGGATCCCAGGGCCCAGCAGAATGCCTCACGCACAGTAGGTGTTCAATAAGCACTTGCTGAGTGAATCGGTTAAGTGATGGGTGGACATGTGTGGATGCCCAGAGCCGCCCGCGCCTGTCCTCTCCGCCTCTCCCGGTGGCTCAGAGGCGCTGCGTCTGCCCGCGGGAGGAGAAGGTCAAGGGCTGCCAGAGAGTCTCCGGGGGGCACAGGAAGGCCAGGCTGCTGCACACATACAGATGACTCATAAAGACGTATTTTTACCCCCTTCAAATGGTGATGTTCCTGTAATAAAGAATTTAATAACCCGCTGTGCCTGTGCGGAGAAAAAACTCATTTGTTTAATAGGCAGCAGTTTGGCTTTGTCATGTTCATTTAGTTTTTAATGACACACAGTTGTGCCAATATTGATTTTAGCTTATAGGGACTCAAAAAATTTACTGTCTAGATAGATCAAGACGCAAGCGTTTCATCTTGCCTGCTCCGAAGACACAGCCCGCGGCTCGGCCTGGGAGGGGCCCTGCGGCCCGGCTGGCAGCGGGATGTGTAACCGCCTCTTGGCGACAGCCTGGCGCTCGGGCCGCGGCCTCGCCTGCTGCCCCCGTCAGGCGGGAGGGAGGCCGCTGCTGTGGGAGGCGATACGTTTTTCATCTTGGAAAGCGGAGCAAGACTGTGTCAAGGAAGCGGGAGTTAATTTTCCAGGCTCACTCTCGGCCATGAGTTATTTGCGTGCGTGTGCGTGTGCGTGTGCGAGTGTGTGTGTCTGCACGCATCCACCACTCAAGCCCAAGCCCAAGCGCCGGGGCCCTGCCGATTATTCAGAGGGCACCTTCGAATGTCATTTGGACCCACTGGGCTCGGGCACCTCTTTTTAACATTACTCAGAATTTTGTTTTTATTTTTAACCCAGGACTGTTTAAAAATAGCAAAAGGGACTGTGGAGAGGAGCAGAGCCTCCTCTGTGTTTTCTGAACAGCCCATTTAAGCATAAATACATCCAGCAGACCCTTGGTGTTTGTGGGTGACATTAGTAATGTCGACTGTGTGTCACTTCAGTCATCTGAGAGAAGCACTGAAGAATGGCCTGGGATAGCCATTGTCGTCATTTACTCAGCTCGGGCTATGTGCCAGGCACAGAGCATGTTGCAATTTCTAGGGTTATCTGACTCGGTCTCCACATCAGCCCTTTAAGGTTGGCAGGTACGTATTTTTATCTCCATCAGAGAGGAAATTGCTACTTGCAGAGCTAAGGTGACGGGGCCAAGGTCACAGAGAGTAAATGCCTCCCAGCCCAGTGCTCTACTGTGCCCTGCATTTTCCATGGTGCTGGGTTCAAGTCTTAACCAAGTGCAGTAAACTGGTGTCCAGAGTGTGTCCCTCTCCTAGCGAGTGACCCTAGCTGACCAGGTAGCATCTACACCTGGGTGAGTGGACGAGCCTGCCCACAGCTCCACGTCCAGGCCACGGCCACACACGTGTAACATTTGTTTCTCTGCTGCAGGTGGGCGCGGCCAGGCTTCCCGGGAAGCCACAGGGCTTCTGCTCGGAGGCTGCCTGGCCTAACCCTTGTGTTGCCAAAAGAATAAGGCAGGCTTTAGGGAGCACAGAGATAGCTCTGTATACAGCACATTAGGATAATGAATCATATTAAATATAATTCCATGCCACTGGCCTATTTAATCTATTTATATAAGTTTTAGGGAGCACGTCCCTTCTCGATGGGAAAGGCACTGAGAACTGATTCTCGGATTCACAGAATTTGAAAGGACCTATAAATCATCCGTCCAAGCCCTGTCCCCAGAGAGGTGAAGTGACCTACCCAAGGACATGCAATTAAATGGAATTCACGCGGCCTGTTCTAAGAAAGGTGGGCGTGGGATCCTGGGTGGGAACACAACCCCCGCAAGAACCTCTGTCCTGCTGGATAATTGGTTTCTGCACATATGGTTTCAACGGGGAGCACCACCTCCAGGGGAGTTCTCACTGTGCTCATTAACCACCCACCCGCCACCCACAGCTGCTGCTGCTAGGCCTGCCACGGCCAGCTTCCCCTCACTCTCCTAAACGTCCAGATCCTTAGCACAGCTCACCAGGGTGGCCCTGTAGGGCCTGGCCCTGTGTCCCTCGGCCTTCCCCATCCTGCAGCAACACAGACTTTCTTTCAGTATCTCCCTCCTGCCACAGGACCTTTGCCCATGCCAGATACACCTCTTCTCACCCCTGTGAAGTTCCCATTTCTTTCAGTCCTCAGTCACCCTTCCTCAGGGCCGCTTCCCTGACCGCTCCTGGACAATGCGCTCTCGTAGCAGTCAGATGTCAGCTGGGGTGGTGGTCATCTGAAGGCTCCCCTGGGCTGGACACCCATGGTGGCGCACTCACACGCCTTGTAGTGGGTCACTGCTGGCTGGAAGCTCAGCTAGACTGTCGCCAGGGCAGCAATGTGTGGCCTCCCCGGCATAGGTGGTTTCAGAGTATTCGAACTCCTTACAGCGCCCACAGTGGGCGGCGTGGCTCTTTCTGATCCAGACTTAGGAGCCACTTGCTGCCACTTGACTGCAGCTGCCTTCAATAAGCTACAAGCACAAGTCCCTGAGGCCAGCTCGGATTCAAGGAGACGGGCGTGGACTCCACCTCTCGATGGGGCAGCGACGAGACCACATTGCAGACGAGCGTCTGGGATGGGAGTCAGTTTAACAGCCACTTTTGATACATAGAATCTGCCGCACGTCAAGAACAATGCCATTTTCCCTCTTTCGTTGGATCCCTAGTACCTAGCCCGAAGATTCAAAAATTATTTGACAAATAAGTGGAGAAATGGATGAATAAATATATACAGTGCTGTGGTCAGGATGTTTGTGTCCCTCCAGCATCCGTATATTAAAAACCTAATGCCCGTGATGATCGCGTTGGAGCTGGGCCTTTGGGAGGTGATTAGGTCATAGAACAGAACCGTCATGAATGGGCCTAGTGCCCTCATAAAAGAGGTTCCAGAGATTCCTGTCCTCTCTCATCACGCGGGGATATAACAAGAAGGCTGCAAAGGCCAAGAGGGCCCTGACCGGATCCTCTGCCATCCTGACCTTGGGCGTCCAGCCTCCAGAACTGTGAGAAACAAATGTCTGTTGTGAAGTTGCCCAGTCTGCAGTATTTTGTTATAGCCACCCAAACTAAGACATACAGACACGGAAGGAAAAGAGGGAGGGAGGAAGGGAGGGAGGGAGGGAGGGAGGGAGGGAGGGGCGCCATCAAGCACAAGCACAGCGGCGCCCCTGGGGGCCTGCAGGAGCGCTGGCCCCCTTTGGAAATCCGCTTCCCATGTCCTTGCCCCACCGGACACATTCAGGGACAACTCCCTGTCGACCTGCGGGCATGAACTCCGAAAGGGAAACTCATTTCAGTATCAGTCAGAGTAGGAGAAAATGAGGAAAACAAATCTGTAAAAAAAACAGACCCCAAAAACCCAACAACAAACACAAACACAACAACAACAGAGGCAGGAACCCGACAGGCTCCCAGTGCATTCTGAGGCTCAGAAGAAATATAATTTAATGATCTAAGCGTCCTAATTTTGCACCTGTCACAGCTGAGAGGTGACTGTGTTTTATGTTGCGTCATACAGCGGGGGACTTGGAGCTGAGACAACGTATATGTTCCTAAGGCCAGTGGTTCAATAACGTGGACTCCTTTGATTTACTCCCCTGGGTGGGTGGCAGGTTAATAAGACTTCAGTCAACTTGGTAAATCGCCCTCCCTGCGGTCCTGACGGTGGAGCTCGCGGGGAATCCTGACTGCGCTCTGATGCAAACAGGGCCTCTCCTTGGAGGAGAGGGAGCCCCCCCCCCCCCGGGCCTGCCTCACCATCCCAGCACCTCCGCAGGCCTGGGCGGCCAGCTGGGGACGCGTCCCGAGCAGCCCGCCGCTCGCCCAGACACAGCCTCCGGGCCCTGGCCGGGCCTGACCAGAGCAGGAGGGCGGGGCCCGCCGAGCCTGCCTGTCCTGCACGTCGGGAGCCTGTGGCGCTGGCTCACGCAGACCCACACGCATCCGAGCACCTTCTCCGCCAGCAGGCCCGCGGCTCCCGCGTCCATCACCGCTCCCACTGTACAAAGTGGCAGCTGACGGAAAATTCTATTGACAGACCCTCATTGAATATAACTTCCCGGCAGGAGCCGTGAATCCGTTAACCAGAGCGGGAGTCAGCGGCGATTCTGCGGGCTCCCAGCGCCCAGGGTGGTGCCCAGTCAACACCTGGTGTTAATCTTTACAAAGGCCCTCAGCCTGGAAAAGGGGGCGTCCAGATGGCACCCTCCCCTCTCGGGCATATGCCTCACCTACTTTAATAGCTCTTATCTGCTTCTTATTGGTATTAGGTGCTTAAACTATTATTTCATTCGTGCTATAATCTTATCGGGTGCCTGGTATCACCTTTCCTGTGCAGATGAAGACACTGAGGTTCCCAGAGGGTCAATGGCAGGCTGCAGGACCCCGCCTCCAGGGCCTCCAGCCTGAGCCTTCAGGACTCCCTGCCATCGGCTAACACGTGGGGGGGGGGGGCTGCCTGGTGCTGGGGTTAGGGCTTCTACAGATGGATTTGTGGGGGTACAACTCAGCCCATAACACCTAGGAACTGGGCAGTGGCCAGGACTGGAGACAGAAACAAGAGGGAAAACTCTCAGAAAGTGTGGGATTGCTTTTTGTCTTTCCAGAAGCTGGCGTAGGTTTCCTCTTCCCTAAATAGAGGAGGAGAGCAGGGAAAATGCTGATCATGCGGGGAAAGAAGGGCAAGGCTTCGTCCCCCAGACTGGGGTGGTGGCCAGGACAAGCTGGCTGGGACATTAAAGCTCAGAGGACCTGGAAAAACAGGGGTGAGGTTCAGGGGGAAGGAAGCAGAACGGGCGTTGAGACCTGGAAGGGCGGCTGAACAAAGGCCAGCCTGGGGCCTCGGGGGCCAAGAGGCTGGGCCTCCCCATGGCTGCTCTTACCCCGCCCGCCCTGGCATGTGGGGCGTTCAGGTAATTACACCTTTGGGGGATGCTGACAAACAAGGGGGGAACCCAGGCTGTTAAGTGGGGTCTGTTTCTCAGGTCCCAGGCAGGGGCATAATGTTTAGTGAGCGAGTTATTCACAAACAGGTGAGCCTAGAGCCACCCGGCACGGGGGCCCCCCGCTCGAGGGCAGTGGGGAGCGGGAACCCTCCCGTGAACGCGCAGTGCCCGAGAAGGGGGGAAACAAACGAGAAACAACCAACTGGGCGCCTTCAACACCAACAAGGCGTCATTCACTCCGAAGGGGGTTTCTCCCCGGGCCCCAGGGCGCTGGGTCCCCCGACAGCCCCTGCCCCTTTGATTCCAGCGCTTGGCGAGAGGGTCAGTGGAAGAAGGGTCGCAGTTTCCCACGACTTCAATTGGAAGCAAAATGTGGAAATCGAGAAACTAGTTTCCAGCCTTGGAGACTTGCTCGGAGATCATCCTCTCGGAAAGTGGAGGTGAAAGGAGCGTGGGCGCTGGGCCCTCAGCCAGACCCGCGGCCTCGGGGCCCGCAGCTGGCCATCGGCTTCTCCCCCCTCCCGCGCCGGGCACCGCGGGGCCACGGGAGGCGGACAAACACCCCAAACCCGGGAGTAGGGAGGCGTCTCAGCCTGTCCCAGGGTGGAGTGGGGGTGAAACACAGAGTGGGCGCTGCGCCCGGAGGCAGGGGGCTACAGGATAAATGCACTATCGACATGGCGATGGACTCAGTGAGAATCTGCAGACGCCGCGGCCCCCCCGCTGCCCGCTGACCGCTGCCCGGGCTTGTCGGGAAGGTTAAATCAGCAGTAACTTGCACCAAGCGCTCCCCACGTGTCAGGCACGGTTCTGCGTCCTTTAGGCACCTTGGCTCGTTCGGTTCTCAAGAGGAGCCTAGGAGCAGGGGTGACGTTGTCCTAAGGGACAGACGAGGAAATTGAATCCGCGATGCTGAGTAACTCGACCGAGATGACAGTGTGCAGGTGCGTGCGCGTTGGGTGGAGGCAGGGAGGCTCGGCCATACCCCGGGACCACCGTGATGGGGCCGACCGGGGCCACCCACAAGGGACGTAACCAGCATCCACACATCGTGATGGGCTGGCGGTGGTCGTCATGGAGCCTCCCAGTGGATGGGCTTGGGATTGTGGGATCAAGGGGCCTCCTGGCGCTCAGGCCTCAGCCCCACCTAACGTCATCGGGTACAAGACATAAACCTGTTCAGCTGACGTAAGAGCGGGCGTGTCTGATAGGACAGCCGTGTCTCTGAGCTGACTTTCAGCTGTGCGTGTGCAGCTTTGGAGCTATTGTTTTTCCCACAGTGAAGAGCCAGATAAGATATGAGCCAAGCAGAATGTGTAATCCTCCCCCAGCTCACGGTCCCCAACTGCGTCTGAGATGCGATCTGGCCCCAACCGAGGCAAGGAGACAGGAGGCTGTCGCACGACTGAGAGCCATGCACTCACAGCCTTTTGCATCCCCCGGTGTGGCAAAGCACAAAAATAGGAGGCAAGCTCAGAGGGCTCAGACGCCTGGCTCGGCCGGTCGCCGCCAAGACGGAGGGAAGGGAGGGGCTGACGCAGGAGGAAAGGAAAAGCCGCCGCTTAAGGTCAGAGCAGTGAGAACAGCAAGTGAACGCTGCTAATGGCGCGGAAGCAAGACACCTCCGAGGTTGGGAACGTGACAAGGGAACCGTTGCTGCCTCCTGGCTGGTGTCCCCACTGTGGTCTCGCTGGGACGCTGGATGGACGGCTGGGCGGGGGAGGCCGCTGGGCTCAGGATCTCACGTGGAGGTGCCAGGTCCTCCTAAGGGGGGAGGGCTACTGGCCATAGTGGCCTGGGGACCACAAAGGGTGGTAGCAGGAGGGCCTCTTGGACTAGAAGGCTGCTGGCTTAAGGCTTTGATGGATGGTGTTGATGGGATGGCATGCAAATGTATGCAAATGAGGCCTCCCTGGGCCCCGTGGTACTTTTCTTTATTTGTTTATTTAGTTGAGACAGAAGAAATATGCTCATTGTGAACGAATCAGAAAAGACAGCTCTGCACAAGGAAGGAAATCAAAATCCCGTTAGCCCACCACCCGGAAAAAAACAGAACATTGCCAACGTTCGGGCATATTTCTTCCCGACATAGTTCCGCCCATACATCTACAGTCGAAGGTTTTTCCTCCTCACCAAAATAGGTTCTTGCTTTACATACTGTTTTGCAACCTGCCTTTTTGCATTGAAAATATATCATAAATGTGCTCGTGGCACGATCATTTATTTAGCAAACTCCCTGTTGTTGGAAACACAGTTAGCGTTTGGCTTTCTTAGACGAGGTTAAAAGGCCCGGTGACTCCGTTGCAGGTGGCAGGCTGAGCATGACAAGATTTAGGGGAACCCCGCCATTGAGCACATGGTTTCCACGGCTGGGATTGAGTTTCATGGAAGAAGCTCAGACCACAGGGCGGCAGAAGAAGAATTACTGGTTTTCTCTTGGGGGTTCAGGAGGAAAGTGTTGCCCCCAAATTGGGACTGAACACCAGAAGCAAGTAACATAGAGCCCTTTTCACCGCCCCGGCAAATAGTCCAGGAGTCCCGCCAGCTGGAGGCGTGGTTAGGCAGCTTCCCTGGGACAAGGAGAAAGGAGTCGCATCTAATAATTCACCCATCTCCTCCCTCGGCATCAGGAACTTGGCAGCCCCAGCACGGGGAGCCCTGCATCGGCTCCTGTAGAGGACACGTAGAAGCAGAGAGCACCCCAGTCTGAGCAGAAGACACACTTAAGGGGCAAAGACATGCCCGCTGCACTAGGAGAGCGAGAATGTTCTGTGCAAGCCGTGTGTCTAGGCTGAAAAGATTCAGGATAAGAGGTGGCTCAATAAACTGAGCATCTGCTACATGACTGGAGCTGTGCGAGACCCGTCTGCATGTAGTATCTCATTTAATCCTTGGAACACAGGAGGCGGAGGCTCCATTCTGTGGGTGGAGACACTGAGGATGAGAGACGGGGAATGACTTGCCCAGGGTCACCCAAGTTACTGAGGGTAGAGCTCCAGTGTGAGGTCAGCCCCTCCCTAGGAAGGAGCATGCAGTCTGCAAAGGGTGGGGTGAGGGGGAAGGCTGCTGGGAGGAGGTGACTTTGGAGACTTGCTTTGCAAAAAGGAAAAGGGCACAGAAGGGGTGAGAGAGGGACGGGTGGGAACAGGGGTGCAGAGGCAATGAACAAACCAGGTGGGAGGGAAGGCAGCAGGTCGGGGCTGAGGGTGGAGGAAGGTCTGAGGACCGAGTGAGGAGCACGGGTTATAAGCTTGGAATGGGCGGAGCACGGAGGCTGTCCCAGGAGCCCCAAGGGCAGGGCGGGGCGGGATCTGAAGTAAGTGAGAGGCAGCCGAGGTGCCCGCCCTCCTGGAATCAGCACTTAGAGCAAAGGCAGAGGGAGCCTCTTCCAGAGCCTGGCTCCTGCTGCCCCCCCCCCCATTCCAGCTCAGGGCCCAGGTGCAGCCAGTTTGGGCAAGGCTTACAGGGTTTCTCCCTCTGCGGCGGAGCTTCATTTGCTTTGCTCAGTATCTGCTGGTTCTGACATGGCATTAATGGCCTGTCTGGGGTGCATAATCCCCACCCCCCACCATGTCCTCTCTGAGGCCGGAGGTGGCATCCAGGCTTTTTATTTGCCCATGGGGCTGTTTTTTAATTACACGGAGCAGGCAGAGCAGGGGCTCTGGGCACAGCAAATATTTATCATTATTGTTATTATTTTTACTAATAATCCTGGCAAATGAGAAACTGTAATCCAGAGGATTTGAGTTGTTAATTGAAAAATAACTCCGAGAAAAGATACTACATGTAGATAGAGCTGCAAAAGGAGGGGGGATGCAGGCTCACCTCCTGCCACGGGGTGGGGAGCACACCAAGGCCCTCCTTGCCCAGCAGAAAGGGCTGACCCGTGCTCCGTGCCCTGGGATCCAAGAGAACATCCTGGATTCTGTTTGTTTTTTTATTCTGGGAAATGCAAAATGGGTTTGATGGTATTTATGGGCTGCAATGGACTGATCAGGGAGAGTGAAGAGTGGAGGAGGCAAAGCTGGGGGAGGTCAGAAGGAGGCAGAGAGATTGTCTTTGAAGTCAGCTACCTGATCAGCCACCTCTATCCCCAAGACTGTAAAAGGCTAACAGAAAAACAAGACAATATGCAGTGTCGGTGAGGATATGGGCAATGGTTCCCAGTCACACACACTCCCCGAGGAGGCAGACTGACTGGAAAGCCCTTTGCAGATAGGAATCAAAACCCTTGCAAGTGCGCATTCCCTTGGACCCAGCAATTTCGCTTCTCAAAATGCATCCCAGTGAAATGTAGAGACAAAGACAAAGATAGATGTGTCTATAGGGACTTGGGGACAAAAGTCTCCCAGTCCTCCCCATCCACAGAAAAGGGCCTGGAGCTGTGCTGTCCAGGGCCCTGTTTCGTTGCTCTTCGCATCCGCAGGCCCGGCGGAGGGGGAGGCGTCTAGCAGGTGCTCAGTAAATGCTTGTTACACATGGGCCCCTCAAGCTCGGCTCGACAAAGCAGGCTGGTGAACTCGGCCTCGCTGGTCTGAGTTAGATGATCCAGGGGAAAAACTGTGAGGAGTTTACTGCTGGGATACTAAATCGAGCTGAGGTATTCCTGATGCTTTTAATGGGCATTGTGACTTTTAATTAACTAATTTAAAATCGGATCGGGTTTTAATGTGATCTAACGACGCAGGCTCATCACCATTATCAGGTTCGGCGATAGCTCTGGTGCGTGGAGCCCTGCGGGACGGCGGTGGCTCTGTCCACCCGGCGAGTTACCGCCATCGAGTGTGTGTATACAGGTCTCTGGGCTCCATCAAAGGCATCACCCGCTGATGCTAATGCTTGTTAATAGCCACTGGCTGCCCCGGTGCTAAGGTTGCTATTTAAGTTCTGATGTCTGGAGCATGATGTTTCAGTCATTCTCCAGGGGGAAAGTGAAGACAGCGATCTGTGCAGGGGTCTGAGAGACACTGCAGTTCCACATGAGGCTTCTCCCCGTCTCCTCTCCTCACTCCCTTTGCCGTGATCAGGGCAGGCGCCCCTCACCAGCGCTGGGGTGTTGGCAGCCTTGGTAGCTCGTCTCCCTGCCCCCAGTTCTGAAAACCATCCCACCAGCCACAGCCAGATTCACTTGCCCAAGTCTGGCCTTCAGTCTTCCCTTCAACCTGCCTCCCACTCCCCGCTCGCCTCCAACCCAACCCCCTTTCCAGCCGAACTCTCGGTCTAGGTGTCAGTCCTGTGCTGGGCACTGGGCACAATACATACACGGATTGGCCATGCCCCGAGGGGATGCGCCATCTCCTGGAGTAAACACACGTATAAAGGAAGAGAGAACATGTGGCCAGCACAGCGGAGCGCATGGAGTGCTCAGGGTGAGAGATACGAGGTGCTGAGTTGCCCAGAGGAAGGGGCCTTGCAAGTTTTGGTGGAGGGAGGGAAGTCAGGGAAGGCTTCCTAGAGGAGGTGATGTTTGCGCTGTCTTGAGGATGAGCTGTCATCCAAGTCACATGTCCATATCCATCTGTGTCTTTGTCCCCTCACTATTTTCTCTCCCTCCTCTCTGCATACATAAACTCCCAGCTACCACAGTCACCTCTCTGAAGGGGCCCGGAACTCTGAGCCCACGGTCACCCCTACCTCCTCCGAACGCCCCAATCACAAGCCGCCTGCTGCCCCCACAGACTGCCCTGCTTAGGGCTTTGACCTGCGAGGCTCACCCTCCCAGCTGGATGCAAAGCCCTTTGCCGAGCTCCCTCTGTCCCAACTGTTCTTCCGCCAAATGTCCTCAGGGTTCCCCTTCACCTCCTTCAGGTCTCTGCTCAAAAGTCACCCTACACAGAGGCCTTTCCTGGCCACCCTGTTTAAGTGACACCCCCTCCCATCCCTGCCCACGCACTCATGCCATATACTCTGTATTTCATTGTTCACTGTCTGCCTCCCTCTCAGCTCCAAAGCCCGCGCACCTGGCAACTGCTGGTTGACTGGCTGCAGGTGACCCTAGCGGCCCACATGAAACCAGCCTTCAGCAACCCTCACGTCACAAGAATCACCTGGAGGTCTCGTTAAAATAAAGATTCTGCATTTCTAACAAGCTCCCGGAGGGTGCTTGTGAAACAGGCCCATGGGCCTCACTTTGAGGAGCAGGGGCTGGTGCAGGGGTCTGATCCATAAACAGAGGACCCTGGGTATCCCCAGAACTGCAGTGGGGGGGGGGCAGTAGACTCTGAATCCACAAGGTGCCCAATATTGCTGAAATCTGAAGAATTCCGTGTCTCTCGGTGTACGGATGAGCAGTCCCCGAGCTGGCGAGGTGGAATAACATCCACTCGCTTGAAAGCATTACCGAGTTCACGGTAGCTTTTCACGGCTATGCGTTTTCCCAGCCGATAGATGCTCAACATACGGAGACGGTGGAAAGGAGCTCTAAGGGACCTTCTAACATTTTTTAAGAAAAAGGTGTTTAAGACCTGTCTGGAAGGCTCCGTGGCCTGTGTCCTGCTGTCCGCAGAGTCCGGTTGGCAGGAAATAGGTGTTACAAAGCAGAACATCCTGGGGGGACCAGGGAGGGAGGGAGAGGTGCTGGGAGAGGGGCACAGGGAGGGTGCACAGCACGGCGGCCCTGAGGGAGAGGTGGAGGAGCAGCTTCCCCTGGAGCCGGGCGAAGGACATTGTCACTTCAAGATGCTCTCCGGGTTGGCATGGCAACGGTTATCATTTATGTAAATAGCTGACCCATATTTAATTAACAAAAAGAAAACAGGATGGGAAGAAGAGGGAGAGGGGCAGCCGAGCTGGCTCCTTGCCTAGCGGAGCGAGGACTGCCAGGCCTCTCCCTGGACGGTGGGTGCTGGTGCAGAACAAGCCCCTTGACATGTGAGTCCCCTCAGGGAGCCCTCCCGCCCATGGGAGCAGGGCTTCCCTCAGACGAATAGGCCAGGTGGGGCCCCGGGCAGAGCACCGGCAGAGCAGGGGCCAGCAAACACATCTCAGCAGTAACAAGAGCAGCAGCCGATTAACATTGTCCCGGGCCAGGTACTTTCCATGTATCACTTTATTCAGCCCAGGCGAGGACACTAAGATAAACGATAGCATTGTCCCATTTTAAAGATGAAAAAATTGAGGCTTGGAGAGATTAAATGACTTGCCCAAAGTCACCTGGCTAGTAAGTGGCTGTGGTAATCTGTACATTAGTCACCTTTGCGGGGTCCCCGCCCCTTGAATCTAGGCTGGCCTTGGGGCATACTTTAACAGATGCAATATGGCAGCACCCAGCCTCAGGTGAAGAAAGCCTGAAAGCTCCCGCTTTCCAGTTATCCTGCTGGAGAGACCACATGGGAGCACACGGAGGAGGAGAGGTTCTGAGATCTCATGGAGAGAAAGAGAACGGCCCCGCCCAGCCACTGTCCCCGCTGGCCTGCCGCTGAAGACCACAGGCGAGGCCAGCGGAAGAATCGCCCAGCTGAGCCCAGTCCAGGTTGTTTTACCCATTTTTAATTGTATTGTTTGTCTTTTTATTATTGATTTATAGGTCTCCATTTTCATGTTGTTCTCAGACGGCATCCTCTCCCCTCCACCTGCCACCAATATTTTGCTTATTGGCTATCCTTATTGATTTTATCTTTTTTTTTTTTCATTTTCTGTATTATGGATTTCTGCTTTTATCTTTACTATTTCCATCCTTCCAGTTTGGGGTTTATTTGCTTTTCCCTCTAGCTTTTTAAAGTAAATTTTATATCCATTTTCTTTTCTATTATGATCATTTAAAACTATAAACTTCCCTGCTTCAGCTTCATTTCACAACTTTTGCCACATTGTATTTTACATTCAATTTAAAATATTTTGCTAATGATTTTTTTTTGACCAGTGGATTATTTTGAAGTATATTGCTTAATTTCCAAATATTTTGCAGATTATCTAGAATCTTATTGTTATCGATTTCTGATTTAATTATGTAACGTTTAGAGAACATGCTCAGTGACATTTCATTTTTTAAATCCTTGACACTTATTTTTTGGTTCAGCACAGGGTCAGTCCTGGTAGGTATTCACGTACACTTGAAAAGCGTGTCTACTCGACTATTGAGTGTAGCTACAATCTATAAACATCACCTATACACTGATTGTAAGTGTTGCTCAACTACAAGTTGTTTGTAGCAGCATCAAACCCTGTATGTCCATTACTGATGTTTTGCCTGTTTGTTATATCAATGAACGAGCAAGGGGCTTCAACGTCTTCAACTGTGATTGCGTATTTCTCTGGTCCCTCTTTAGTTCTCTCCATCTTCGCCTCATGTATTTTAAAGTTCTGCTACTAGGTGCCTGCAATGTGAGGCTGTTAGGCCTTAAATTCACCCTTTTATCAGTACGAAACACGAATGTGATAACATGCTGCTGGTGCTCCTCATTTTCAAGTCTACTTTGATAATCTCTAGACACATCAGCTTTCTTATGTTTGCCTTGGACTATCTTTTATATTCTAAACTTGCCTGTGACTTTATATTAGATTGTGCTTTTGATAAACAGCATATAGTGAGATTTGCTTTTATCCATCCTGACTATCTCTGTCGTTTAGTTTGAGCATGTTAGGTCCATTTGTAAAGATTATTGATACGGTTGAATTCAAGTCTACTTTCAAGATTTGCTTTGTATTTGTCCTGTTACTTGTTCACCTATATACTCCAGTCCCTGTTTTTCTTTTTAGATTAATCTTCTTCCAATGTTCCATTTTATCTCTTCTATTGATTTTTAAAGTAATACCTCTGTGTTAATTTTTAGTGGTTACTCAAGGTTACACCACATCAACATAGTTTACCTTCAGGTCATTTTGTATTGCTTCACAAACAATGTAAAACTCTTGTTACTGCTTAATATGCTCTTGCTGTTTACATTTTACTTCTACATAAGGTATAAACCTACACTACATGGTTATAACTTTTACCATGGTCAGTAGTCGTCTCTAGAAATTTAAGACTGTTTCTATAAAGTATAAAGATGATTTGCAATTGTCCTCAGGTTTACGCTTTTCGGTGCTCTTCATGCCTTTCCACATATATAGGCTCCCACCTGGTATTATTTTCTGAGAGTCTGACACTTCTTTTAGCATTTTCTGGGGTGCAGACCCACTGGGAAAAAATTGCTCACCATTTTCATCTGAAAATGTTTCTGTTTCATTTTGATTTGTGAAGAGTATTTTTGCTGGGCATACAATTCTACATGGACAGTGGGATGTTTTTATTTTTAACACGTTAAAGATATTGCCACTGCCTCCTGTCCTCCATTCCTTTATGAGAGGTTACTCACTATTATCCTCATTGTTGTTCCTCTTTATGTATGTTTTAGTTGGTGGCTTTAAATAATTTTATCTTTGGTTTTCAACAGTTTGACTATGATATGGCTAGGTATGGTGTGTGTTTTTTAATATTTATTCTGACTGGAGATCGTTAAACTTCTAGGATCTATAGATGTCCTTGATCAATTTTGGAATATTCTTGACAATATCTGTCTAAATATTTCTTCTGCATTTTATCTCTAATTACCTATATGTCAGATCGTATTGATATTATCCCATAGGGCTCAGGTGATCTGTTTAGTTTGTTGTTGTAGTTTTCTCTTTCTGTTTAATCAGACAATTTCTACTGACCTGTCTTCAAGTTCACTGATTCTTCCTTCTCTTGTGTTTAGTCTGATATTAAGCCCTTTGTTTCTGATTCAGTAGTTTTCAGTTTTAGAATAATTTGGTTCTTTGTTATAATTTGATGCTGAAATTCACAATCTGTTAACATATATCATTCACCTTTCACGCTGGATCAATGAAAATATTTAAAAGTATTATGTTAAAGTCTTTGCTTGCTCATAGCAATATCTGGAATAGCTGTGGTTCTGCTTTAATAAGTGTTCCCCTCTTGAATATAGGTCATATTTTCCTGCTTCAAGTTTTTTGTAATTTTTAATTATATTTCAGACATTGTATATAAAAGAACAGTACAGACTAAAGTACATAATCATTACTAAAGGGGGAGGCTGAGTCAAGGTAATCTGTGGTTGGGATGAGTTCATAGTCTGAGATTTACTGCACCTTTATTTACTTATTTTTTTAAATTTTTTATTGATTTATTGATTTTTTTTTTTTTAAGACAGTAAGAGAGAGAGAGAGAGAGCCCACAACCTGGGTATGTGCCCTGACTTGGAATCGAACCACCGCTTTTTGGTGCATGAGACAATGCCCCAACCAACTGAGCCACACCAGCCAAGACTTATTGCACCTTAATTACAGCCAGTCCACCACTGACTTCAAATGTTTAGAATGCTGAATCAGGACTTTCCCTGCATTTGGGATCTGAGCACCTGCAAGTCTTCTGAACCACAGGTGTCTGAGTTTGGGGTCCACTGGGGAGTTCTTTTGCTCTCCGGCTCTACTCTTGGCTTTCTTCCTTGGGCAATCTCTCTCCACCCTGCTTCCCTGACCATATCCTTTGACTGGGTGCTGCCTTGCACTTGGTAAAGGCCTGGTGCACGTTGAGGGCATTTCTCAGCTCTCCTGACTTGCCTTCAGCCACCTCTATACTCTTAGGAAAGAATTAGAAGGTATGACTGGGCTTTGTAGAACATAAACCTATTGTGTCAGCCTCCATGTGCCTATTAAAAAGTATTAAAGTTTGGATTGTTTATTTTTACTTCCACCTGTGGTGAGTTTAGCCTTCCTCCTGCCATGCCCGCAGTCTTGGGTCTCTTCTGTCCTAGAAAGGACTTGTAAATTCCTGGCATTTGTGTCCGTGGCTCTCTGATGGGTTTTGAAACACATTCTTACGTAGTTTATCCAGCTTGTTCTCATTTTTAGAATAGAAAGAATAGAAGGGGGGTGGTCTCTTGAAATTTGCTGCATCCTGACTGATAGCAAAACTCCATTCTAACCAGAAGCAAATGTCCTAATAAATGATTATTAAATGAATGATGGTTCCTGTTGCCTGGGCAGCTCCGGTGCTCATTGTCTGTCTGAAAGATGCTCACTCAGCCTTCACCTCTTTCTCCCTCCTTGAAGTCTTTCCCAGCTTCCCCAGTAGCCTTGGGTACTTCGTATTCTAGTCTCCTCTGTGCTTTGATCCTGCCTACATTAATCCCATTTTTCTCATTATATCATAATTGTTTGCAGATCTGTCTTCTCAGCTGAACTTGGAGTTCCTTGCAGGCAAGAACCCTGTGGTTAATAATAAATTACACACACACACACACACACACACACACACATACACACACACACACACAGAAAGAGGGACTAATTACTAAATCAATATGTGCTTATTGTAACAACTCACACATCAATTATCATTTTTTGTGTGCTCAAGTCCAGGTCCTAGTGCCCTGTCTGACACATGGTAGAACACAGTACATATTTGTGGAGATAATGAAGGAATAAATGAGTGAACAAGCTCCCTGCTCTCTCTTCTGAAGCTACATCAACATAAGACATGGTTCCCACCTGCTAACATGTGATCCTTTCCTCCCTGCTGGTCTGGGAGGGGAGTATGTGTGTAGCCAGGTATTGATTTCCATGTGCAAATCTGTGATTCAGTCTGAGTATTCTAAGTTTGGGACATTTGCTCCAAAGATTAGATTTTTGGCAGCAGGATCCAGTGTCCAGGGATGGCAATAGGCAAAGGATTTTGGAGTCTGCCCCAAACAGGCTCGTGGTTAGTAAAATCAACTCTGAAAGGGAAACTGGGCTGTGAGCACCGAGATGCTCTGCCAGGAACAGTCTTAAGCAAGGTTGGCGCTTCCTATTTCTATTCTTAGAATTTCAGATCCAGGGCAGGATGAAGACACCAAGGGCATCTTGCTCTAACCCTTTAACCAGGTTGGATGCTTGAATGTCTCTTCCCTACCTCTCCTCGGCCCCCAGACTTCTTCCTCCCAACACAGCTGCTCAATAACGCATAGGATTTGCAGTCAGAGACACCTAAGTTCAAATCTCAGCTCTTCAACTCTCGGAGTCTCTGTTTCCTCCTCTGTAAAATGGGGATACCAATGCCCACCACTCAGGGCTGTTTGAGCACTCCGTGAAATCCTGTTGGTAAAGTGCCTGCCTACACTGGGTTCCTTCTCTCTCCCAGCATCTTCCACCATCTCAGCCTGAGCATCCCTCTGTTATCACCAGGAGAAGTCCTGCCAAGACACGTCACCACGCTGTCTCTTCTTTGTCATTACCAAGGTTGTACTCATAATCCGAGGCCACTCAGGGCAAGGCGGGGCCCGGGGAGAAAGGAGCCGGCAGAGCTCTGTCCTCTAGATGCCGAGAGCTTTGAGGTGACCGTGGGGGGAGGAAGGAAGAAAGAAGTAGGGACAGTGAGCCGCACCATGCACGCTAGAAAGGGTAGAGCCAGTGCTGCCCGGGGGCGGGGGTGGCACAGGCAGACCCCGCCCTGCCCTGCCCTGGGTCCACAGAGCTCTGCCCAGGCTCAGCGCTGCCCCCATGGAGTCTCCAAGGTGGACAAACAAGTGGGCCGACAGCTGAAAGCACAGCACGGTCACAAAGAGAGGTGAGCACATGCTTTGATGAGAAGACAGTACTTAAACTCCAGCTACATGTTAATTTTTTAAAATCTTTTTGTAAATGGAAAACGAGGACGAGTGAATAGGAGAATGTCAGGGAATGAGAGCCGGGCCTCCAGGTTCAGAGTGCTGACCCAGCTTGGCGGGCAGAATCGTAAGGAAACGGGAACTGGGTTTGCAGACGGCCCTCCAGCTGCAGGCACACGAGGCGGCGTCTCCCACCTTCACCAGGGGCGGAAAGCATCCCCACTGTGCAGGTGAGGACACTGCCTGTCAGTAATAGGACTGGGGTTTGCTTGTAGGAGTGGCAGATGCCCAAGTAGCAGCTCCTTTCACTCTCCAGCCAACCTTCCCTGGTGGGGTAGGCTGGCTGGGCCGACTGGCTTTGTAAGCACAGGATGCGACGGGCTCATAACCCACCCGGGGGTCTCTAACCAAAGCGCTGTGAGTCCTCTGGTAGCTGGGGTGCGACACTGTAACAGAGAGAGAAGGGATCCCACATGGGCGCCCCTCTCCATTCATAATAATGGGCAGTAATTCCGAGGACGTTCCCGTTGCAGGACTTGGGCTATGTTGAGGAGTTTGTTTCCCCACTCCCTGCAGGAAAGTTAATCAATTTTAGAAGCAGCCCCTTCTGTATCAAGATGACAACTGGAAGAACAGGGATTGGTTTATTTAGCTGCTGGATTTGCTGGGGCCACTATTGACATTGAAATATCTCAACAATAAGGAGCTATTGATGGCCCCCGAGGTCAATACCAAGATTCATTGACCCAGGCTGCAAATATGGAAAGCAGAGAGTCCAAGGTCACTATTTACCTGAAGGGAGGAAAAATAAATCTTGATAAAAACCAAAAATAGAAATCAATATGCATACTGTGGTGTGCATTGCATTACCTCTTTCCAGCAGGAGGCTATTTTCGGAGGTTTCGGGAGCTCGTCTGCCACCAGGAGCTCAGTTCAGGACTGGAGAGGAAGTAGGAACAGAAAGCGATCCTCCTCGGGTTGCCTGACCAAGGAGACCGGGCACCCTGCACCGCCGGTGGGGATCAGCCCGGTCGCCACACAGAATCTCAGCTTCTGCGACTCCGGCCACTCTGGCCACATCCTTTGCAGAAAGAGCGGAGTGGAATTTCCAACCCACACGAGCCACGCTGGGCGGGGCGTGGCGGTCATCTCCCCGCAGCGTGTTTCACTGGGCATGGGAGAGAGAAGCACCGAGTGCGGAGATCAGCACGACCTTCACCCTCTGGGAAAGCTGCTGCCTCCGGCCTGGTGGGGAAGGGGAGGCCAAGGTCATCCCTGGCTAGCCCCAGCCCCAAGGAAGATGGAGCTGGCTACCTGGCAAGGAGGAGCCTCCCTTTCATGAACATTCCACAGCTGTGAGTTGCTGTGCTGTGACATTTCCTCTCCTTTCAAGGCTATTTTTATTATAATTATTTGTTTAAGCTTAATTAACTTTTTTCCCAATTACAAAAGAAATCCATGTTCTTTGTAGAAAATGTCAAACCTATTTGTGATGATCCCTTTAATCTTGCCCAGAGTATTAGGCTCTTTGATGCAGTGAGCAAAGTGTGGGTTTTGAATTCAGATGGACTAGATCTGAGTTTGAGTCTCGGTTTTGCAACTTTAATGGGTGCGGTATGTGGTCTCAGGCAAGGAAAGGAAGGGTATTCTGCCGCAATTTCCTGACACGTAAACCTCTTCTGTGAAGCTGATTTGGTGATTAAATCAGGATTTGCATAAAATACCCAGCAATATACCAATATAAAATAGACAAATGTACGACAAATTTAATCACAAAATACACACACACGTGCAAATAGATGGCTTTAGAAACAAATGGGAACAACATAACTATTAAAACAAAGATGATTTTAACAATTATAAAATACTATTACAACTTTAACAAGCTTGAAAATTAACATAATAGATGGCTCGATAAAAATAAATGATCAGAACTGATTAAAGAAGAGGCAGGCCTCAGATCAAAATCTGTGTGTCAGTCAGAACATAGGAACCGTGCTAGGTCTTTCAAACCAAGGGGATTGAATACAGGGAGCTGGCTACACGGGTGATGGCAGAGCTGAGAAGCCTCATGGGTTGCCTAGCAGCAGCAGGACGTTGGAAAGGTAAGGAGAGGAGGTACCTCCAGCAGAGGCTGGAAGCTGGACCCACTGAAGGAGGGACTGAGACCAGTGACTTAAGCCACCAAGGGGATGCAGCTGCTATCAGAGAAGGGTACCTTAAGAAGGGACACACGCTCCCCATTTCTCTTCTATCGTTCAACTAGCGCCTCCCACTGACTAACATACCTGGACGCCGCACCAGGCGAGCCTGGAAGTGTAGTTCTCTGGGACACAGCAAAGCAGGGGCAGAGCAGGGGATGGATCTGATGGCCAACAGGGCGGGACTGGCTCAAGGTCATAGTCCCAAACAGTATATGGGTAAGTCCTACTAAACCTTCAAGAAACTGTTGATTCCTATGATATAAAAACTATTAAGGAGCATAAAAGGAAATGAAAGTGTTTCAGATTAATTCCATGAAATAGCATCACATGGACACCAAGCCCGCAATAGCACAAAAAGTAAGCAAAGGCCCAACACCAGCTTCATTATTAAAAATTAGAGGCAAACAAATCATGAGCAAATCAACTTTTCCAATATATTAAAAATAATATCCTCAAGTTTAATTCATTTTAGGAATGAAAGGATGTTTTGATATTAGGAAATATATTAATGTAATTTCTTTTACATGAACAAATTAAGGGAAAAAATATTCCGATGATTTCGGTGGATACTAAAGAGAGATTTGATAAAATCCAACACCCTTTCTCACTAAAAACAAAAGGTTTTGGCAGTTATGACAAAGATTCATTTTGCAGAATCCAGGTCTGTGATTGGGGAAGTTTTCTCGTTCTCAGGAGGACTGAGCCCACTTGGTCTCCAGCCTCACCGGTGCTCAGGTGGCCACTGGAAGCCCAAGTTTCTCTGCTGGCTTACTGGGCGAACCTCTCTCATTTCCACTGAGTCTCTGACACAGAACCATCTCACTAATAAAAGATTGATGGACTAGATGAAATGTTTTTCAACCTGGTCAACTTTCTTCACACTATAGCAAACCACAAACATCATGCTTCACAGTTAGAGATTAAAATTATTTTCACTGTAAACAGTTTCGGTACGAGTTTAAATGTTAATCATTCCTTCCATTTAACACTGTAGTGGGTTACAGGCCAGCGCAACAAGGAAATTAAATAAAATCAGGCATAAATGTTGCTATTTGCACACAAAATGATTATCAACCTAAATAATCCAGGTGCAGCCACTGAAGAACCATTAGAACAAATAAAATCAAGTTGAATTTAAAGTCAACAGACAAAATCCAATAGCTCTTCTATTCACTAGCAATAAACAACTTGAAAATTGAATAAAAATGGGTGCCATTCATAGTTACCACAGGAGCTATAAAATACCCAGACCAGCCTAATAAGTAGACATGGAGGAAATGATAAAACTTCTCAGAAGGACCCCAAAAGAAGGCTTGGGCAGTGTTCCTCTGTGGAAAGACTCAACCTTGAAAATACATTCATTTTCATTATATTAATATATGCATGTAATGCTATCTCAATTAAAAACCAGACAAGAGATTCTCACTTGATGAGCTGATTATAAAATTCACATGGAAGAAGCAACACTTGGAACCAGCTGAGACGTTTTAGGAAAAGAGGCACATTGGGTAGGGTCTTGCCAAATTAGGTAGCAAAACCTACTACACAGGCGCTTGTTAAGATGGCTCGGTAATGAGGCAAGGACGGGAAAGCAGAGCACGCGAGCAAAGAGAGGCCCGGCGCGGACGCGTTCGTGCAGGCCGCGTGGTTTAAGCTTCGGCGGGAGGGGGGCGGCACAGGCAGTGAATTATGTTTTCACCGGTAGGGCAGGGGAGGGAGGCCCTGAATCACCCAAATAAACTCAAAATAAATTAAAGAGCTAAATATAAACAAAGCCCAACCTTCTATAAAAATATTAGGTTAAGACCACTGTTTGAAAAAAACATGGTAGAGAATTTTTCTAAGAAGAAACATAGAACCCAGTAGTCAGAAAGATATAATCCAACAAGTATGTCTTTTAAAAAAAAAAAAAAAAAATAGCCAGAACCAGAATGACAGCCTGGGAGAGAATATTTACAACAGGGTTAACCAATAAAAGAATAATTCATAGCATGGACAGAGAGCATCTACCAGCCAATAAGCAAAGCCAAAATACTTGACTTAAAAATGGGAGAAAAGCCCGGCTGGCGTGGCTCAGCGGTTGAGCACCGACCTAGGATCCAGGAGATCGCGGTTCGATTCCCGGTCAGGGCACATGCCCGGGTTTTGGGCTCGATCCCCAGTCAGGGCCGTGCAGGAGGCAGCCGATCAATGACCCTCTCTCATCATTGATGTTTCTCTCTTTCTCTCCCTCTCCCTTCTCTCTGAAATAAAGACATATTTTATAAATAATTAAAATTTAAATTTAAAAATGGGAGAAAAGATACAAGTAATTCAGTCTTAAATAATAATAATAATAAAACAATGGCTAATAAGTATTTTTCAGACAACTTGCTACTAACTGGTAATCAGAAAAAATGCAACTAAGAATGGAAAGACAACATTTCTTTACTTGTCAGTTTCATTAAATGAACATGGGACATTGCTGCACCCCACTCACCTTTGGCGAGTCCGAGGTCAGGGTGACCCCATGTCATCCCTTTGGCTTCCCCAGTCCCAGGAGTGGCCGCTGTTTCCTATAATCCGGTGACCTCAGCCCGAGGTGCGCAGTCAGGCCTGACTTCTCTCAGCGGCCCCTGCTGCTCCTTCAACCTCCTGACACCTGTGTAACCGACTCCTGCTATTAAATCCCTTCAACACGAAATCTTTAATGATGCTGTTTTCCCACAGGGGAGATAACTTAATAAAATATCTATATCACGCAATACCATGCGGCCATTAAAAACAAAAGATAGACCTGCAGGTATTGTCATGAAAAGATTTCTGAGGCATATTGTTAAATAAAACAAGCCCCAGAAAAATATGTATAGAATCATTCAATGTATTTAAACACACACAGACACACACACAGGGTGTCCCCCCAAAAATATATACACAATTTGAATGATTATAAAGTCAGTGTTTATTAACATACAGTTCATTTTCCAAACTTAAAAAGAATCTACAGAAGTGAATAATTTTTTTGTCAACTCCTGTTTTCAAACTAATGACCGTTCTGGTCCAGGCACTGCTGAAAACGCCTTTTTCATCGTAATAGCGCTTTCCTACTACAGTAGCACTTATTCCACAGGCCAAGGAATGGGGGGGACTGTGCCAGTTCCCAAGCACATTGATTTTGACGATACTTTCAGGAACCAGGAACATGACCACCATCTGGGACCATGGACCTGGTGGAGTCGCTGTGAGGTGACGCTGGGCCAGAACTCCATGGATTGCCTCACTTTCCCCTCCATATGCTTCTAACAGGGGAGCCAGGGTAGTTCTTTGGGTCCCTGAATATCACTGTCCACTTGGACCTTGTTTCCAACCCTCAAAAGATCTGGATATCCCTTTTCCTGGTGGACAGTTGCCTGAGTTCACGAATTATCTTCTAACAAGGGGGGATTGGGCCACTTCCAAGGGCCCTCGGGGTTCAGAGGAATCTCCAGGCTCCCAATCGCCTCTGCTTGGATATCACAACTCCTAAGTGTGACACCCTTCCTAGTAAGGCCCTGACGCTGGCACAGGAGACCTGCCGAGGCTGGGCGTTCAAACTTCTGTGATGTTCTGCACCTCTTAATATCAGCTACTGAGCCTGGACTTCAGCGTGAGCAGACTTCGGGCCACAGGGGAGCAGGGCCTCACGGCCAAAGACACTCTGTGACTTTCACACTTGGCTCTGGGCCTGTCGTTTTCTTTCTCTGATGCGCCGACGGCTCTTAAAAGCAGCCTCTCAGCTCCACAATCCTTATAATGACTACCTCTGCTGTACTGCTCAGATGCCAGGCGCAGGGAGGGCCAAGGCCAAGGTCGGGGTTCAGCTGAAGTCCCGCTCGGCCCGATCCCACGGGCGGCTCTGGGGCATAAAGGGAACCCCAGGGTTGTCCCACCTTAAGGCCATCTCTGAACAACTGTATCCTTACCATTGCCTAAGGAACCCCCACCCAAGGCAGCTGAGAAAACTTTCCAGGCTTCTCCAAGTAAGGCCGCTCCAGAAGGTGGGTAACCTCTGAGGAAGAGGCAGCTATGAGCTGTTGGCAGCCAACGCTCCCGTCCCCGGGCATGAGTTCAAGGCCTGGTGAAGGGCGTCTGGCGGGGGCACCAGCAGCTTCGACTCAGAAGTGCTCGGGGCCTGTTGATCTCCTCCCCAGCGTGGAAACCCAGGGGGGCCGCGGGGCGATGGAAAATGCTTGGGCGGAAAAGCGAGACGAGTGGGACTCGAGCCCCAGTGCCAAGCTACAGCTGGGCGTCCCGCATGTGACCTCAGTGCCCTCATTTATAACAAGGGACTAATCCGCTCTCCTGCGGTGGTGAATGGACTTAGATGACA
Source organism: Miniopterus schreibersii (assembly GCF_964146895.1). Taxonomy (NCBI): domain Eukaryota; kingdom Metazoa; phylum Chordata; class Mammalia; order Chiroptera; family Miniopteridae; genus Miniopterus; species Miniopterus schreibersii. Next base: position 4,589,234 of record NC_138116.1, read on the forward strand.
CGGGAAAAGGGACCGTACACTTCACGGCATAAAGGAACATTACACATTTTATGCTTTCCGCAGGGCAGAAAAGAAACACGTAATTTACTTTTGCTGCTAAGTATGTCTTACAAGGGAGCTTGCTGGGCCACGGGGTTGAGCGTTCGCACCCTAACTGGATGTTATCAAATTGCTCTCAACGCCCGTCACTTCCCACTCCGCGGCGTGCGGGCCTTGCCGCTTCCTTCCCCCCGGCCGGCTCTCTCCTTCGTCAGGCCCGTCTAATGGGCAGAGGGCCATGTGCACGGGGAGGGCCAGGTCCAAGCACATTCTTTCTACTGTTTCTGTTGGAGATAAAATCGGGGACAAGCCTGACATACCTCATTAAGAAAAGGAAGGGATCCGTGAGATGTAGTCACGCGGTGGTTGTTAGGTTACATTATAACGGGTGAACTAACACATGACACACCTGCACCACACGTGCATAGAACAATGTCGAGTGGGAAACATAAGTTGCAGGGCATTATGGAGCCTATTGTGCCATGTAACACACATTTTAAAAACACATAAAACAGTAGTACGTATTGTTTGTGGATACACACATCTGTAATATAAACGTTAAAAGTATACCCTGAACACATCAAACTCATGGTAGAGGTAACTTACGGGGAAGGAAGGGCGGGGCCTGGGAGGGAAACTCGGGTCCGTGAATCTTTCTAAAGCCGTAGTCCTTAATAAAACGACCATAAAAAACTATGAAAAGAATGCTTAAATTAATATTTGTTGACGTGGCATATTTGAGACATGCAATCTCCCATCCTTGGCACTTTTATTTTTCATTTAAATTATTGTTTTAATTGCTTAGGACACATTTCTTCAATAGGGGACAGAGGGTGTGGCACCTCGTTCCATTTTGCAACCCTGCGCTGGGCGCTGGTGTACACACAAGTGAACAAAATAGCTATGACCTTGGCCCTCACGGAATGCATGGCCTCAGGGGACAGAGAGACCCAAATTGTGGTTAGTGCCGAGATGGGAAATTACAGGAGGCCATGATAAAGTAAATGAGGGAGGTTGGATTTAAATTGGGGCACTGGGAAGGGCATTTCTCAAGGGCTGGTTTTAAATTAAGGTCTGAGGGTTAGCAGGAAGTAGCCAGTGGGGAGTGGGGGGAACGGTCTGGATCCTGAGCCTTGGGAACTATGTGGGAGAGACCCCCAGAGCATGGACTGGACAGATTCAGTAGATCGACATGAAACAGAACAATCTTGGAAGTGGCCAGGTTTGAGCTGAGCATTTAGGGAAGTGCAGGAGAGGGGGATCATCCCAGATGAGGTTATCCTTGCTCCAGTCTTCAGTGGAATGAGGCAACACCAAGGTGACGTGAAAGTTAAGGAAGGAGCATGATCCAGAAAGGCCACAGGGGTCGGCCACAGCCAGTGCTGCTGAAGGGACCGGAGAATGAAGGCTGAAAGAAAACCTTTTAGAAAAGTTTGAAAGAGCAGTAAGGTTGTAAGGGGTGAAGGAAGGAAGGTATATAAAGAACAGAGGTACAGCCTGTTTTGCATGAATCCAAGAAATTTGGCAGGAAAAGCCAATTGAGAAATGGGATGGTAACTCAAAGAGGCGAAAGGGCCAAGGGAAGCTTTTTCAAGCCGGAACACCTGCTTCTATTTAAAAGTGTTATGAAAAGAGTTAGTGAGGAGTAAAAGAGGAACAGTACACAAAGGAGGAGGGCCTCTTGGGACTTAGACAGTTTCTCACCTCAGAGAAGAGAAACACCTGATTTCTAAGCCTGGAAAGATGAGAGGATGGTTCGAGGCCAGATGTAGTGATAAGTGACAACCCTTCAGGTGTGTAGCCTTAATAGTTTAAAGCAAATACGAGGTGAGAGTGAATTAAAGAAGCATATCTTACAACGTCACGTGTATACACATCCCTAGGGATCTTGTTAAATACATATTCTAATTTATTAGTTCTGGGTGAGGCCTGAGAATCTGCATTTCCAACAAGTTCCCCATGATGCCTTCATCTATAATATACAACTATTGAGAGTCTTAGGAAATGGTAACAGAGAACACAGAAAAGAGAAAATGGTCAAAAACCTAATCAAGGAAGCTTCCTTGAGGAGACTGAAGATCCAAGTCTCCAGAATGAAAGGGATCCCCTAAGCAGGATGAAGGAAAAAAGGTCAACAGAGAGGCATTTTGGTAAAATTTCAGAACAAGGACCAGAGCTTCTCTCCCAAGATAAGCAGCAGATTGTCTGGAAAGCCCTGAGGATAAAGCTGGTATCCTAGGTTTTATCAGAAATACAGGGGCTGAAATACCTTACAATGTTCTGTGGGAAGACGATTTTGAACCTGGAATTTTATATACCCAGCTAAACTGTTCCTCCCAATGCGAGGAGGCTCTGGTGGGAAGCACAGCTTCTTTAACAAGAACCTTGGGGCTGCTTCTCATATCATCTTTCCAAGGGTCTACTGATATAATGACAACCTGAAATTCAGTAAAAGCAAAGCAGTGAAATTAATTAAGTCCAAGGTCTACAGATCTGACTTCGTGACTTCATCTAGAGGAAGTCGAGGGTTGAAGAAAACAGAAAAAGATGAGGTACAGTCGTTTAGAAATGAGGGGTCAGGTGAAGTCATCCATGAGAGATGAGGAGAGGCCAGTGGCAGAGACTTGAAGCAGCAGACGTGGATTCTCAGTGTCTGCCCAGTCCTGCGCTGGGAACTAGAGGTGGTCCTGTTTCTTGGAGTCATCTTTAGGGGGAATTCAGAGTTCAGTTAAGATAGGGAGGTGAAAGCAGGACACAAGGAAATTGCTTTAGGGTAAAGGAAATGCATGCCCATAACAAAATGGGATTCCACAGAATGCACTAAAAAAACCAGCATGTCGAGAGATTGATTTGCACCGGGATGAGCTGGGTGGTTGTCAGGACGTGGGATAGGACAGCCAGGAGAGAACAGCTGTCAGTCAGGGTGAGGGGAGCAGGGGTTTCCAGGGAACCCTTACACTTTTTCAGCTTGTAAGAATCATGGAGATTTAGTCCTAAATAGAGTACATAATAAAAGGTTTTTTAGAAAGGAAAAGAGGCCCAAACTCATTAATCCCAAATTATAAATTTCCTGGTTGTATTGATCAGAGCACTAGCGGGCAGGGCTGACCTCAGCCTAAACCTTCTATATGTAGGGCTCTGGCGTGAGGAGAAGAAACTTGACAAGGCCATGAGCCCAAGCCAGCAGAGGCCAAGGACCGGGAGGAGGCGGTGCGGGCCAGAGCAGAGGAAGGAGCCAGCCCGCAGAGGTCGGTTTGGGTGGATAGGGTGGACCTGAAATCGACAGGGCCCTGGGCAGAGAAAGTGATACCAGCAAACCAGGCTGGTGCTTCTGCACCCAAGACAGAGCATATTTATATTGTATAAATCCCTGCTGGGTGTGACTGTCAACCAGGTAGAAGTCAGCCGCAGGGAAGCCGGGATCATCTCACATCAGCAGGCTGCTTGCTGCCCTCAGGGGGCTTCAGGAAGTATTGAAAGGGGGACTGATCGTTGTATCTGCAGGCTAATGATCTGGCCGTATACCCCTAGAATCCTCAGTCAGGCCTGGGACTACTTGCCTTCATTTTCTTCTAGAGCAAGAGGTGGCAAGCTTTTTCTGTAAAGGGCGGGTAGTTAATATTTAAAATCTCTCTGATGCCACATCCCAGCTTGTGTCCACCCTTGCATTTTGCCTTGTAAAAAATGCCTCCATCTCATCCTAAGCATGGCGAGGCTTTGGGCTTCGGATATGAATTGAACCACATTGGATCTGCAGTGGCTTTTCAGAATTCCTAGTGTAAACTTTTATAGAGACAAGAGTCCCTAAGCCTGCCCAACTCCGCCATAGCACAGCTCAGAACGTCAATCGCATAATTGACGAGAGGCGGCCTCCTGCCTGAAACTCATGCCACCTTTCGACTTACTTAGTTCTGCAAAAACCTTACTTCTTAGAAATTAAATGACTGTGTGTGATTGCATATGTTACAGATATTAGTCGATCATTGGGTTAATTTTCAGGGAGCAGCAAATTTGTATTTATTTGTAAATACAAATATCGGAAACACATATTTGAGGTGTAAAGAGCTTAATTTGCAAGGTCAGTGGCAGGAAAGACACAGTAATGAAATTGAAAGGCTGTTCACACTTCATTATACTTTCCTGCTGTTCTGATTTCATTGAGCCTATGCCAGCACTTGGTTTGATGTCGATTATTTTATATGCACAGAGCAAAACAGGCAAAAATCCCTGCCTCCAAGTTGCTTATATTCTAGTGATAGAAGAGGGGCAATCAATTAATGAGTAAAACGTGTAGTATATCAGATGGTGGTGACTGTGCTAAAGGGAAAGTGTGAAGGTGGGATGAGGCAAATTGTGTGTGTGTGTGTGTGGACATGCAGGTGGTGGGGGGATTGCTGAGTATGAGCTGGTGGAGTGGCCCAGGCAGTAACTGTTCTGATCACCCTCCCTCCCAGTGGGATTGCTTTTTCAAAGTGATTGACAAGGAGGCCTCCCTAGTCAGGTACCAGTTAAAGAGAGACATCGGGAAGGGGAAGGAGTGAGCCGCATGGACACTTGGAGGAAGGGCATTTCAGAGCCAGGGGTCAGCAAGAGCCAAGCCTGGAGCCAGGCCTGTGTGTGACATGGTTACAAACCGGCCAGGAGGTGAGCGTGGCTGAAGTCAGCTGTGCCCCATCGTGGCTGAAGTCAGCTGTGCCCCATCAAACGTATTTACTCTTTTAGTTGGGAGAGGCTGCCTTTGACGGCTCTGAAAGACAGAGCCAGTTTCTTCTTATACTAAGCAGATTACATAAACCCTGCTCAAGTTCATGGCTCTGTGATTTTGAATGGCCCTAAATGATACCAAATCCTTGTTCAATTTAAAAATCAATGTCTTGGCCACCTAGAGGCAGGCTCCTCTGTGGTATTTATATACTTTATTGTAGACACAAGAACATTCATGAGTAAAATGTGAGCTGGTTTTCTTCCTTAAACTACCACAAAGTACACATTCTGTCCCAACCAACTTCCTCCTTCCTGGACCTTCTAGCAGTGTGTGTTAATCGCGCCCTCTCCTGTCCAGCTTTAGCACTGAGTTTCTCCACCAGAGTTGGTTGCACCCGACATGCTGAGTCCAGGGCTCACAGAGGCTGAAACTGGCCCAGATACAGAAGATGTCTGTTTCCTTCACTTCCTTCCCCAGCCTAGCCTACATTTAGCAATTTTATTGTTTAAAAATGCTGTCTCCTGTGGTCTGCTAACCTCTATTCTCTCCGGCTTGCATCTGGCTCCCAACCAGCAAGCCATTGCACATTTCTGCATGAGTATTGGTGGGTTTCTGCTCCATTGCCCCGTGTCTCTTTTCCCTTTTTTCCTGGAGAATTGGTGAGCAAAAGCAGAAAGGACCACAGAAGGCGGAACCTCAGTCTGTTTAAGTATATCCCCAGCAATCAGATCCCAGGGCTCGGAGGATGGGAGCTGAACCCATGGCAGTTCTGACTTTAACAGAAGGAGCTAACGTGTAGGCTGCCCACGAGCCCAGACATGGACATGCACTGTGCTCTTAGGTCCTTCCCCCTAAGGGAGTGAAAGTAAATTATAATAGTAATCGAGGATGAGGTGGAACCTGGATTAGAGGACTGCTGTGAGCTAAACTGTGTCCTTCCAAAATTTGTATATTAAAACCCTAACCTCACCCCCCCCCCCCCCCCGTGTGACAATATTTGGAGACGGGGTCTTTGAGAGGTAATTGGGTTTAGATGAGGTCATAAGGGTGGGGCCCCCATGATGTTATTGGTGCTCTTTTAGAAGAAGAAGAGAGACCAGAGCTCTCTCGCTTTCTCTGCCTTATGAAGACTGAGCGAGAAAGTAGCCATCACCTGAAAGCCAGGGAGAGTGCCTTCACCAAGACCTGACAGGGCCAGCCCGTGACCTGGGGCTTCCCAGCCTCCAGGGCCGTGAGAAATAAATTTCCGTGAGAAATAAATTTCCACGGTACTTTGTGACGGCGGAGCGAGCTGACTGGGCAGGGACGCAAAGCCTCTCTATTTTCCAATGGAGATTAATAAACCACTCTCTCTTCTACAACTCCCCTTTTTCCACCTTCAAAACAGAACAAAATGAAAGAAGAACGCATTAATCATTTACTGGAAGCCGTGTTTCAGGCAATTAGTTGTCTGCGCTCCCTTCAGGTGCAGCAGAGGTGGCTCCGCTGAACGTCCCTGCTGGGGGGGGGGTGTGTGTGTCCTTACCCAGCCCCACCCTTGGGAACCCCAAGAGCGGCCTGGGAGGAATGAAGAGCTGGGGAGGGTGGCGTTGGGAAGGATGGCAGGGCAGGGAAGCACTTTGCCCCGAAACACAGCAGTTTAAAGCCACTTCAGTCCTGACTCCTTTCCTCGCCTCTCCCCTTTTCCATCTAGACTGAGTCACGTCCAGTCCCTTTCCCTCCTTGATGGCCACGCTTCCTGCCTCCTGACCCTCAGCGTAGCCAGAGAGTGAGCTTCTGGGCTGCGGGCAGCAGCTGGGACAAGTTGGGAAGCAGGGACAGGGGACGAGGGAGTGTGGACGGGCGGGCACAGGGAGGGGATGCGCGGGTCTTTGCCTCTCTGGTATCACTGCCGCCCGCCTGGTCCCCATTGGCGACTCTTGTACCTGCCCCTGCAACGGAACACTCTGTTCTAGCTGCTGTTACATTCGAGATGAAAAACAGAAAAAGATATACAACAATTATGTTGAAAAGAGGACTCTGCCTCGCCTACCCTCTGGTTTCTGTGTGTGAAATGGGGCAGAGGACAGGTTTGCTGCCGGGGGGACGGGGGAGGGGTAAGGAGGAGCGGGGCCTTCTGTGACATTGAGCAGCTCCACCCAACTGTCCTGGCTTTCGTCTCCTTGCTCTTGCCCGGCCCGTGGCGCGATGCACCTCGCGCTCCAAAGCCCCTGGCAAAGCCCTGCGGCAACGCTCTCACTGACTGTGCAGCATGAGAGGCCAAGGAAGGGCCCTGTTGGGGTTCAGTGAAGGTTTTTCTAAGAAGGGGGATTTTAAACACACAGCACCCACTTGGAAAGGGGGAAGGGGAGAGACGAAGCAGACGGAGTCAGGCCTTCTTTTTTGAAACGAATTGTGTTCCTCTCTGCCACTGCCCCCCCCCACACACCTCGAATTGCCAGTGAAATGTATGGACAGAGCGTGTCTGCGATGAAGCGCCCTCTCCGAAGTGCTGGCTCTGGGGATATTGGGGGATGGGACAGAAATGAGGGAGCAGGCCCGGGCCCTGTCCTGAGCTCTCCAGGAAGGCTGTAGGCACAGGCTCCAATCAGGAGGGGCAGGATTGCAACAGGGAGGCGGCGCGGAGCCTGGGAAAGCCGCTCAGCCTCTCCTGATGCGGCACCCACCGTAACTGCGCCGTTTGCAGCCTCTAATTACGCCGCTGGTGGCAAGAATGAGGTCATCGTGTCTGCAAGTAACTTTCCCAGTAATGAGCCCCTCTCAGAGTGGCAGGCTCCCTGCTCAGCCTCCTCCTGGGCCAGCGAAACTCACTCAGATAAGAAGCAAAATCAGGCAGCTCCCTTCCCGAGTGTGCATCCAGGCTGAGCCCAGAAAGAGCCCGTGAGTCATCTTCTCCAAGTGGCAGGGATGGAGGCAGACGTGCCGTAAGAGGTACTGGTGGGGTGCTGTCCGCCCTGCTAACATGCCAGCGTGCCTGGCAACTCCCATCACAAAAGGAAACCTCCTCCCTCCCCGAAGCCCCTGGTTTGTCCCCTGCCCTGGCCTTTGGGGATTAAACTCCCAGGAGAAGGTGCTGGAGCTACAGCTGGTTGTGCCACCATGTCTCTCCTTTTACAAAGAGAAATGTTGTTCGGAGCCCCAAGAGCGTTCTGTTCACAGTCCTGGCTTCTGGAAGTCTGGGATCAGACACGAAAAAGGTGGAACCCACCAAGCTTTCAGGCAGTTGTGCTGCTGTGACTCCCCCCCTCTGACACCAGAGATACAGCCTCTCTGCTGGTCCCCGGTCGGCTGAGGCACAGGAGAGGTTCGCTGCAAACCTGGCTCTCAGGCCCCCTCTGTGAGCAAAGAGTGAAACAGCACCCTACCGACCACAGCTGTTCCCCACAGTCTGGGGAGGACCTGAGCTCTCAGCTGTCGTAGTTAGAGCACCTGGGGGAGGGGAGGTCACAGCTGGGCATCCTTAGGCATCTAACTAGGGTGTGTGGCCATCAAGCGGAAGGAAGGCTGGCTAAACCCAAGCCACTTGCCCATCACCAGCCAGAAGGGCTTTGGCCTGGGATGGAGCAGAGGTTGTCAGGGGGAAATCACAAAACACTTTGAATTAGGTGATTGAAGAACTGTAGGGAAGGCAGGCTAGCTTCTCAACCATTTTCAGAAAATACCCACAGTTCTTTTTTCGAGGCAGGTGAAATGAGAATATAAAAGTAATGAAATGTTTTCGCTGGCTGGGCCCATTCAGCAGCCCCCTGACAGCCTGTGCTCCATCCCAGGCCGAAGCCCTTCTGGCTGGCTGATAGGTAAGTGAGAGGGCTTTGGGGGCAGGTGGTCTAGGTTTGGCCAGCCCTCCTTCCCCTTGATGGCCACACACCCTTGTTAGATGCCTACGGATGTCCAGATGTGACACCCCCTCTCCCGCCCGGTGCTATAACTACGCCAACTGAGAGCTTAGGTCCTCCCCAGACGGGAGAACAGCTGTGGTCTGTAGGGTGCTGTTTCACTCTTTGCTTACAGACAGGGCACCCTCTGGGGTGGAGAAGGCCACCAGGGAATGAGAGGAGAAAGCGCCATGGCAAAAGGCAGCGGGTCTCAGCGGCTCTTTGCTTCTGAAGCCAGCAGGGCCCACTCTTCCATGTGACTCATCAGGCAAAGAGACAGGGACCCGGGAAAATATTTAATTTCTTTTAAAATCAGAAGAAATAAATAAACTTCTAGTTGAAGAAAATATTTTAGCATGTAGTATTAATATATTTGTTTTTATGCCAACACGGTCATAAAGTATTATACATACATATTAAATGGAGGAAGGGATTGGGGAAGGAAAGCAGTCTGGTGCCCAGGAAAGTGTAACTGGGGCCTGCAGCCTAGAGCTGGGCTTCTCGCCATGGGGGTGCCGGCTCTGCACCAGGGAGGAAGCCTTGCAGTCCTCCTCTTGTGGTTCCCTCACCACTTTCCCTTCTGCCCTTTGCAAACAGCACTCAGAACAAACAAAGAATGCATAGATCTTGGCACCGGCCTCACTCTCTCAGCCATCTGTAAGTCCCTGGCCTCCCTTTTGTCTTGCTCTCTGCCCTGAGCGTTTCCAGACTTTTGAAAGCCTGACCCGGGAAGAAGAAACTAGAATCTACCAGCGGGCCGAGTCTCTCTTCCCAACATAGTCTCCACCTCTGTCACTCTGTCGGGAAAGGGTGGCGGGGTTCCTGACTACGGCAGACAGTGGGAATCAGAGGAGGCCTCCGAGAGGCGAGAGGGGCTCAGAGCGCGGAGGGGCTCGATGCCTATCCGTCCTCCATGCCGTAAGAGGTTGGCACTGCTGCCCCCCGGCGGGTCCCGGAGACGCTGGGCGCCCGCGGCCGCGCAGATGAAATGTGTTTTGCGGGGCTCGCTCCCGGGCCTGGCTCGGGGCCGCCGCCCCCCCCTCCCCGCGCGCAGGCTGCTCTCCAGTCGCGGCCACTGGGTAGCGCTCGGCCCCCCTCTCCGCGTCGCCGCCTCCGCCTCCGCCGCGCTCGTCCCCGGCTCGCGCTGCCCCCGCAGCTCCGGCTCGGCGCAGGCAGGAGCGGTTGTTCGGACACCGAGCGGGGGAAACGCAGGGCGGCGGGCTCGGCGAGCGGCGGCGGCTGCCGAGGCGGGCGGCGGCGGGGCGGCCGAGGCGCTGGGGCGGGCGGGGGGCCGCTGCTCCTCCCGCGCGGGCAGTTGGCGAGCGCCGGGCGTCTGGAGGCGCCGCGCCCCCGGGGCCGGGGCCGCCCGCCGGGCTCTCCCCGTGCGTCTCGCCGAGAGCTCCGGCCAGGGCGCGGCGAGGACAGAACCGGCCATCTCCATCCTCCGGGCGGCGGGGGGCTCCGTGCCCGGGAGGCGGCAACAGCGCGGGTCTCCGAGCCCAGCAGCCGTCCCCGCCACCCCGCTGCCTGCGCGGACATGGGCGCGCGGAGCTGCGCGCGGGGCCGCGGGACCCGCAAAGTTTGCTAGCTGGCTGAGGGCGCGCCCGGGCCCAGCGCCCCCGGGGAGGGACCGAGAGTCCCCGGATTGGGCGCCAGGGCGGTGGAGCCGATAGGGGTGGCTCGGCCCCGTTAGATGCCGCCTGCAAAGTTAGAAGAAAACTTCAGCTCCGGGGAGATTCGGACCGCGATGCAAACCGCGCCCCCCGAAACCTGCGTCGCTGAAAGAACCCCCGCGCCCGCGCCTGCCGCCGCGCTCGGCTCCAGACTGGCCCCCGGGGCCCAGCGCCTGGAACCGCGGTGACTGCGTCCGCCCGGACGACCCAACCAGGGGGCGGGGAGGGGCGGGGGGCGGGCAACGTGGCCACTGGAGGAAGTTTCCTGAAGTTGTCCTTTTATTCCGAAGCCCGGCCAGGGACCAGGCCGAATCGCGGAGGCCTCCCTGCCCGGGAGACGAAGTCGGAGTTGGGGTGCTCAGGGAAGCAGCACCCTGAGTCCGAGAGCGCGGCTTTTCTCTTGCTGCTAGCTCGCCGGTCGCCTTCCGGGCGCGCTGCAGGCTCGAACTTGGACAGAGGAGGACTGGGAGCGTTGGGGTCGCCAGAACTGCCCCCCACCCCGCGGGCATATACTGCCCCCGGCAAGAGCCGCGGAGAAAGTCCCCCGGGACGAAGCAGCAGGGTACCGGACCCCACCAGGATTATAACGGTGCTGAGGACCCCCCCACACCCACACCCTCACCATGTGGGGGCCGCTGATCTGGACTCTGCTGGCCCTGCACTGGATCCCCCAGACCAGAGCCCAAGGTAGGAGGGCCACCCCCAAGTGGGGATAGGGAGGGGGCGGGGAGGGGGCGGGAGCCCGGTGGCCTCCTGGACCCCGGGCTTACCCTGGGCAGAGCTCTCTCCAGGGAGTTTCAGGAACCCCTCCTCGAGTTTTACGAGCTCTGTTTGGGGGGTGGGGCGGTGTTTCCGAGACTTGTGGCTTCCGAATGCGGGAAGGTAGTCGGTGCTGGGAGGCTGCGAAGAGCCTAAGATGAGGTGGGGGAGGGGTCGCTACTCCCCCACCGCCGTGGGTGCCCCCCTGGGCCTGCGAGGGAGGGGCGCGCCGTGCCGCGCGGGTCTCAGCCGCGGCTCCGCGGAGACCCGCAGGCCGGGCTCCTGCTTCCCCGGCTCGGAGGGCTCGGCGTTGGAGAAGGGCAAGGCCCTACCCTGCGGGCGCCGGCGCCCCGGGGCGAGGGCGTGAGGCTGGAGGGCGGCGCCGAGGAGCCGGAGTCGGGTGCTGGGTGCCGGGTGCCTGCTGGTGGCCCCGGGAGGGCACTCGCCGGGCCTGGCCACGTACAGAGCCCGCGCCCGGCTGCCTGGCCCGCGGCTGGGGCGGGGGCGCGCTCGCAGTGAGGGCCAGGAGCCCAGGTCGTGGTGCAGCCCAGGACCCACTAGGGGGTGGTGCCCAGAGGGTGCCTGAGGCCCCCTCCCATCCCCTCCCATCCCCCCCATCCCCCCCGGACACACAGGTCCTGCCTTTGCCTTCAGCTCCACTGGCCACTCAATTGTCTCTGCAGCCGCTGCTCTGACCTGTAGCTGCCTGGAACAGCCCCTCGGTGGAGAAGGGCTGGTGGGCGTGGGGGTGGGGGTGTTAGGAGGGATGAAGAGGTGTGGTCCGCACTGCCCACCTCCAGAGGTGGATGCCTGGCAGGTCCCAGAAGGGGAGAGTGGCTGCACCCGCGTTTCCTTGCTTTTGGGGTTCACAGACCCAGACAGTGGTGCCAGCGGTGACCGAGCGGCGCCTGCTGGGGGCGGAGGGAGACAAGCCTGGACTGAGCTCCAGGATTCTCCGGGCTTGGCTTTCCCTCTCCCCGGCTCTGAGGGGACGTGCCCACCCCACCCCACCCCACTCCACCCCCGCGGCCGCAAGGCTGCTCACCTGCGGAGGCTGCAACCGGGAAAGGGGCCCCACCTACCTCTGGGGTTGCTGAGCGGGGTGGGGGGACCCCAGTGCGCCCAGAGTCAAGCAGACCAGAGAGCCAAGATCAAAGAGCTGAAAATAATCAGCTCTCACAGAACCGAGGGGAGGATTTTGCAAGGTAATTTACGTTAAAGCACTTAGAAATTTTGTTAAGGGGCCCTGTAAATGTAAGGTAATAAAAGTTATTATTTTTATGATCTTCATAAAATCTTCCTGCAAACAGGACCTCAGAGGTCGGCTTATTCTAGTACCCATTTAGCAGATGGGAAAACTGAGGTCCAGAGGCATTAAGTGACTTGACCAAGGCTGCAGGGAGATCTGGGGCAGAGTAAGGACTGGGTTCTAAGCCCCTCTCGCCCTGGGACCAGGACCATCCACATTGGGGTGGGTTTGTCGGGTCCCAGGAGGGCTGTGAGGCTGCCAGGTAGGAACAGGTTGTAGTCTGCCCTGGGGCACCTCACAGATTTGCTCTGAGATGCTCATGAGATTACCAGCCAAAAGCCAGGACGAGGGGACTGGGGGGGGGGGTCAGCCTCTGTCTGGACTCTTCTAATGTAATCACAGCGCAGACTCCAGCAATGGCGTAATGTCCCTGGCCAGGTGGCTCACTCGTTCTTGTCCTGCCTAGGCCCGTGAGGAGCCCCCAGGACACCTGACAGTCCTTCCTTTTGAGTCATCAAGTCCCTTTCATGCTCCAACTCCACACCTGTCCCCTCCACCTGAGGTCAAGATTCCACCATCCTGCTGAAGTTAAGGCCAGGCCACCTCCTGTCCCTGTGCTTCCTTGGGGAGGGGCTGGCCCTGTCTGTCAGAAGCCTGAAGGTCTCTCTGATTGATTCACTCCCTCTCTGGCTTCTCTTGTTTACTGCCTTTTTGAGAGTGGCTGCCCGGGTCCCCTGCTGCTCCATTTGTGTTCTCTGATCTGAGAGTATTTTCCTGCCCCCAGCCAGTACTCTATCCATTTGTCTCCTGGGCAGCAAACGATGCAGGGGATTGTGGGAACTTGGTCTCCACCCAGGTTTGGGGACAGGGTTTCATTTGAGGGGGGGCAGGGGCAGGCCAAGGGCCGGGGGGATGGGCACTTTCTAATTTGCTTTGGGGGGTTAGAGTGGAGTTTCTCCTTAAGTTTGAGGTCGTGTCATTAACCTTTGGGGTGGTTGAGGTCACCAGTACTTTGTCACTTCATCACTTCTGAGCCTATGAGCCCCATTCTCCAGTCATGGCACAGAGTGAGGGACCCAACAGTGGTCCTCCCTGGTGACAGACCTCACTTCTGGTCACTGGACCTGGACAACAGCATCTGCTTACACCTAAGCCATTTCACCATTTCCCCTTCAAATGGCTGTCACAGTTTTCATTTATTTCCCAAACTGAGTGAGTGAGGGGGTAGGAAGAGGAGAGACAATATGAGGATTTGAGGTTTGGGGGTGGAGGGAGCAGCAAGGGCCTGGCTCCTAGATGGTGCTTAAGAGAGGGTAATTGTTAGCATTATTATTGTTTTCACACTATAAGCCAAGGCCCATGGGGAGTGGTTCTGGGCCACCCACCAGATAGGCCTTGAATGCCTTTTTCTCACTCGAGACCCTTCCCTTCCTTCCGCGGCTCCATCACTGTGTCTCAGTGGCCGTCCAACAGTCTTGGGCTCCACTCCCAAGTACTCTGGTTGGAGGCAGCAGGGGGAGCCTGGACGTCCGCATCTTAACAGGCACCCACAAGAGTTTCCATGTGCCTGGAAGCCTGGTTACTGGGGGACATCCTGAGGAGGCTGGGAGCAGGAGGGCAGTAGCAGCCCAGCCAGCTGGTCTGGAAGGCTCTTTCAGGAGAACAATTCCCTGGGGGAGGGAGGGACAAAAGGGGGTGTGAGCTGAGGCTGGGGAAGCCAGGCAGTGGGAACCCTGAGTGGGGGTTGGGAAGCCCGGCCCTGGAAGCTCCTGAAGGCTCCAAAGGGAAAAAGTTTAGTGCTGGTAGCTAATCACAATAAAAGCCAAACAGCACGCGAGGGAGCAGGATGAAAGTTTAATTACATGGTGTGGCTAAGCTGTAATTATTAATTACTGACAGCAAAAAATAACTTATTGATCAGGGCCTCTTGCTAATTACCACAAGGCCGAGTGTCACGCTTGCCTGGGGCTCAGCTGGTACATGTCAAAAGCCCTACACAAGAGAGTGGGCCGGGGGTGTCCCTGTTGCCTATGTCCCTTTTTCCCAGGGCCAGAGAAGTGGCTCTCCGCCCCGCACCTCCGGGGAATTATGGAACATTCTGGCTGTGGTTAGATGAACCTCACAGTTTGGTGCTTCTGTTCACTGCAGACCTCCCCTGCCTGGGTCAGACAGACTCAGGACCCCCACCCATAGTCCAAGCCACGCGGGGAGCCCGACACCTGCCTCAGAAACCCTCCCTTTCATGCATTTGTTCAGCAAATACTTATCGACCGCCTCTCCCTGTGTCCTCTCCTGGAAGGCCCGAGTGGGGCCAGGAACCTTGTTCCATCAGGGAAGGGAGGCTGGGAAAGAGGCCAAGTCCTTTACAGCAGTTCTCTGTTTAAACAGCGCCTGAAAGGCCGACTTTAAAATGATGTGTTAAACGGTATTGGTATGCGTTTGACTTTGTACCACGGGACACAGTTGGGCTGGGAGCTAACCAGTAAGGAACGAACTCCTCTGTCCTCAGGATTCCCATGAGTCAGTGCATTGGACTTGAAAGGGACATGAAAAGTCATCCAGTGCTGTCCTCTGCCCACAAACGTGGGCCACGTAGCCATCTGATGTCTGCTTGGATGCCCCTGGTGATGGAGGCCTCACTACCTTCTAAAACAAGCTGGTTGTTAGACAGTTGTACTCTGTGTTGATGAAGAAATTGGCCTCTCTGGCTGGTTATCATCAGAGGATCGGCTGCAGTTGAAGGAGTCCTCTGACTGGTTGGAACCTCCCTCCCATCCCTCTACTCCTGGAACCTCGCTCCCTGTTTTGTGACTCCTGGGCCCTTGGGGAGTCAGGAGGCTGAGTTGGAATTGATGTTGGGTGTTAGGGTGCTGCCTGTGGGATTTCCACCCTGGCTCCCCCTGGAGCACGTTGCCATAGCTGGCCTGAAGCGGTGGGAATTAGTCATCGTAATTTGGGGCCTTGGGATGCCAACAGCAACAAATGGGCCAGCAGCGACTGACTGCCAGCAGCGCCCCACGGCCTGCAATGGAAAGGAAAACAAGCCGGGTTGCGGAGACATCTTGGTCGCTCCTTGTCATCCCATCCCGGCTGGGAGAAGGCAGGGCCAGTGAGTGGTGCTGGGCAAGGGACAGGCCTGGGGAAGGGAGGCAGGGCTGCACAACTCAGCTCATCAGACTCCCCAGGCCAGGTGTCTGGGCCAGAAAGGCCCTCCAGGCCTGGGAGCCCTGCGACCGTCCCCCCAGGGCACCTCTGTGGAGGTGCGAATAAGGGAGGCATTTGTCTTGCTCAGAGTCTGAGCAGCGGTCAGAAATATGGCTGGATACCTGGACACTCGCATTGTCACTATAGAGCGTAGGTCAATTATGAATCTGGTTCAGATGCCCCATTCCCTGCTTTGGACTGTGACAGCCAGTCCAGAATGTGCCATCAGAGGGCCCTGGTAGGACAGCACTAGCCTTGAAGGAGCCTGAAACAGGGACAACTCCCAGGGTTCAAATCCGACTTGTCATTTACTGCCTGGGTGACCATGAGCCAATCTGTGTCTCTGTTTTTTCACCTGTAAAAGGGGATAACAGTAGTCCTTACCTCATTGGGTTGTGACAGGGTTTAATAAGATATGCTAAGCACTTTGGACAGCATTCCATGTACAGTAAACACTGGATAAGTGTTTGTCATTGTCATTATTGTCCTCTTGGTATCTGGGAAACGGCCAGCTTTGCAATTTGACATGGACTGTCTTCAGACACCTCTGCTCCCTTCATCTCTCAGAGACCTGCCATTGGCACCTCTACCTCCACTATTAGGGATTTATTTATTTGGTTAAGATATTATCTGCCTCCAGCTTAAAATGCAAATATGCCACAGAGAGACCGCATAGTAAGCTGTTGTCAGCTCTTCAGGCTTTAGAGTGAATGTTTTTACTAGATCCATTCATAAAACCTCACATTTCTGTGAGCATCTCTCACAGACATCTCATTTTCTCTTCCCCCAACCTATGAAGCCATTGGACCAGCAAGTATGAACACTGTTAACCTTATTAGCATTGAAGTTCAGAGAGATTAAGTCACTTGCCCAGGTCACTTTCCATGTAAGAGAGAGTAGATGCAGGTCAGCCGCTGCTCAAGCCATTGCTTTTGATTAAGACATTGCCTTCAGGAATGAATGGCTCCCCATACTGCTCTGGGACTTGGGAGCTGTTTTGTTTTGTTTTTTACCACAGGCTTCTCCCCAGCTTGGGTGGGCACGGGGGAGGGCCTGGGGTGCAGCCCCATGGCCTCTCCTCTGTCTAAGGGAACTCAGAGCCCTCTCTTGGGGCCCCATCTGCTCTCCCACAGGGTCTTAGCAATGGGATCTGAACACAGACCTCTCACATCACCACCCCCTACTGATGGGCTTCTCCTTGGTTGCTTCCCTAGTGCTGTGGCATCCACACCAAGCCCTGCACAACCTGGGCCTCTGAGGGGCTAGTCTCACCTCCCCTTCCCCTGCCTAGCCATCTGCCCTGCTCAGTTGCCCTCAGCAGCCCAGGAAGCCATCAGCACCCTTCCCTCCTCTTTCCCCTTGCCCCCCCACCCAAGGCCCAGCGGCTGCAACACTCCCTCCCCAATACCCAAGCTCTCAGGATGCCGATGATCTGATGTCTCATTTGGCACTTTGGCCTTGTTGATTCTGAATGATCTTTTAATGTCTGTGTGACTGATTTCTTTAATTATAATCTCCTCGAGTTGAGATAATAACCCTTCATCAACAGGATGGAGGTATTAGACATAAATTACTGTTCCCAATTAATGAAGTCCACCCTTTAAGGAAGGGTCCTACAGGGGTGATGGTATTGTCAGAAAGAGGGTAAGCGGCTCATGAGACTGTGGGCCTCAGAGACTAAGACCAGTTCTCTTTGGGCCCCCGGGTCTTCACTGGGAAAGTGTGAGGCATAAGTGTAGCATTTCCAAGTTCTTCCACGATGGACTCCAGGGGTGGTGATGTAGACTCGCGTCCTGGGGGTCTGGCCACACAGTCTGAGGCTGCCCACTGTCCGCACAACCTTTTCCTTTTTAGTATTTTAATTTTTAAATACATGAACTTTTGGATTCCATCCTGTAGTTTATTTGAATTCTATTTTAACACAAAGGATATTTATTTTTAAAAATATTTTTATTGGTTTTCTGAGAGGAAAGGAGAGGGGGAGAGAGCCATCAATGTGAGAGGGAAACATCAATAGGCATGCCCCCTACTGGGGATGGAGCCTGCAGCCCGGGTATGTGCCCTGACTGGGAATCGAACTGGCAACCTTTCAGTGCGTGGACCACACCTAATCAACTGAGCCACACTGGCCAGGGCCACACAAGGATACTTTAAAGCCAGTTAATGCTGCTGGAAGATGTGGTACTTCTGTCCTATGGCTTCCTGGACCCTCAGGGCTATGTGTCAAAACTTGGTTTTGAAAGACTTGAATGAGATGATTTCTTAGGTCACATCATCTGTAAGACTAGACACTTTACATATATATGTATGTATATGATTTCAACCATTTGTATTTAAATTTTTCTATAATTTTTTTGTATACTTCCTGAAGCAGTTGTGTCCCCAACATAACCATCCACCATGACTAGTCTGTGGGGTCTACGGCAGCACCTTCAAGGGTGCTGGGTGTGAGTGTGAGGCTGTCAGCCCCTCCCTAGGGGGTTCTGCTGCTGGATGGCTGGCATTTTCTGGGTCCTCTCTTACCTTCAGCCAATCTGCTCCATATCATTCGGGAACATGTCTCTGGACCAGGAGAGGTGCTTGACTGGGCAGGCGGGACAGGCGTCAACCGCACGCTCGTATGGTGACTGCAGAAGAGTTGGGGCGGGGCTCTGAGTGAGGCCTGAGGACTCCTCATAGGAGGTGTTTGGCCCTGTGATAACTGTCCACTGCAGGGGCCTTTTTCATGGGCACGCGCGTCCCTTCCAGGAGAGCCGAGGTTAATGGGAGGCCTTCCTCCGGCCAAACCAGGCCTTAGCTTCCCTGCTTCCGCCCCAGCAGCTCCAAGCGCCGTGCCCTGCCCATGCAGCACTAACTAAATGTTCCAGGTCATCGGTTTCCCTCACCCCTCCTGATGCGTCTTGAGGCTCTTGGGCTTCCAGAAGCAGACTCCACAGAATCCTTGCCCTCCCAGGCTCTGCACCCAGCCTTCCCCAGCACTGTTTGCTCTCTCGCTGCCCTGACTCAAGGACTCAGCACTCAGTCGGAGGAAATGCTGCTGAGCGTGCCCAGCACGCGCGCCTCCTTGCTCGGTCAACCCTGAAGGCCCCTCCCTGTGGGCAGCATGCACGTTGGCTTCGCCCAGCTCCGGCCAGCTCAGCCAAGTGGCCCTTGACCTCCCCATTTGGAGCCCCTTCTCCCAACCCTGGCAGAGTGAGTGTGGGCAAGGGAGGGGCTGGCAGGCAGGCCATAGGGGACCCAGAGCTGCCAAGGAGGGCCGAGGGGAGTCCACATCAGCTCTGCCCTCCGCTCCTCGGGCTGTGCATCACTGAGTGAAAAACAGTTGTCGTCAGAATGGGAATAAATACGCCACTGTCAGTGTTGATGTGATTGCCCTAATGAAGAGGAATCGGCCAGCGTGAGAGCAGCCACTCCTGCCTGTGGCCCCGGGTGGCTGGAGAGCTCTGTCCCTGGCTGTCCTCCCTACCCCGGGAAGACAGAGGGCTGGATGTCCTAGAGAGGAGAGGAGGTGTTGGCACTTGGCCCTGTCCTCCTAAGGCCTTGGTGGATTAAGAACCTAGAAGATGCTGGAAAGCTCCAGGAAAAAGGAACATTGTTCGGCCCCAGGGTGCGAGGGAGGCTGTGATAAGCGACCCCAGCAGCCTGGGCACTGGGCAGAGGCAAGTGGACTGGTTGGGTGGGTCGCCGTGCTTTTGATGTTTTAGCTCCGTCCGAGCTCTGGTTGGAGCTCCCTTAGGAAGGCGTGGGAGAAACACAGGCCCATTGTCTCCGTCCCCTGCCTGCCACTTCGCGCCACCTCGCCAGCAATGTTAGGACGTATTGTCTGTCCAGGAACTTGGAATGTCCAGCCCAGGGTGCGGAGAGCAGGCCTTGAACTCCGGCCTCTGCTGTGGAAGAGCTGAAGGGGCCCTGGAGCCTCCGAGCCGAGCTAAGAGTTCAGGCCGAAGCAGAGACGTGCCTCTGAGATGCCAGCGGATGGGGGAGGGGAGTGGCCCCGTCATGGTGCTTGGGTTTGGGGCTCCTCGGGATTGGAGGAAGGCTGAATGACTGAGGGGTACCCTTGCATCTGGAACCTCGGGGGCACATTCTTGGAGCCCAGGTGTAATCTGCCTCAGGGTGGAGGCGAGAGGGTAGCCATAGCATGGGGCTCACACCTGAGCCTGTATTGGATCCCCTGGAGGGCTTGCCGGAATGCAGGTTCCCAGGCCCCACCCCCAGAGCTTCTGATGTGGCCGGTCGGTGTGGGGCCTGGGAGTTTGCCTTTCTAACAAGTTCCCAGTGATACCGTTGCCGCTCACTGTTTGGGGGACCACACTTTGAGAAGGACTAGCCTAGAGGTTTGAGGACAAGTTAGGGCATGGCAGTGGTGACTGTGCTAAGCCACCTTGGCTCTGGCGGACTCTGTTTCTACCACAGAGGACTGTGGGAAGCTTGGTTAAGACAACACACAAAGTTATCACTGGCGGGAGCAGCCTTCGCTGGAAGGTCCAAAGTAACCCCAATGTGTGGATAGATAGCAAAGGCTATGAACCTCTATTGGCTCATTAGGCATTTTCAAAGCACCTACTGTGTGCCAAGCACAGTGCCTGGGATCCAGCAAAGGCTCAGGCTGGTCCCTGTTCTCAAATTGTTGCTGTCGAGTAAGGGCATCAAGCGTGTGGTCGGGAATACAGGGCAGTGTGAGAGATGCTAAGAGAGGTGAGAACCAGGTGATGTCCAGAGGGGTGACCTGAGAAGCTGCCCCAGCCTATTCTTTCATTCTTTTGTTTCACATAGCAACGTGTTGTGGGTTTCAAAGTACAGGTTTTGTACATCACTTGTCAGATTTAGCCCTAAATATTTCATGTTTCTGATGCAATTGTAAATGTTATTTTTTATTTCAACTCCCAGTTGTTTGTCTCCAGGATACAGAAATGCAGTTGATTTTGACATGTCGATCTTGCACCCTGCGACTTGACTCAGTGATTAGTTCTGGGAACTTTTTTGTAGGCTTCATTGGATTTTCTGCGTAGATGATCAGGTTATCTCCCATTGCAGGCGCTGTAACTTCTATTCCAGCCTGGATGTCATCCATTTCTCTTCTCGACCTGTTACACAGACGAGAACCTCTAAGGGTCCTTTTTTTTAATCGTCTCTGTTGCCAGGCAGCAGTTACAGGCAGCAGATTCACACCTAAGTGGCCACTAACCACCAAGGTCAGACTGTGCTTAGCCACTTTCTTGAGTGGGTTGCTGAGACTGACTTCCCCCTCAGGATGCTTACACCTGGGGACACATGCTCTCCCTGGCAGCAACCAGCTTCTGGTGGGGAGCCACACACAAAAGCACAGCGATTCCCATCTGTCCACATGTGTGATGGGCATGTTTGGGGCTTGTGGTCCTTTTCCCTGCACCCCCCTCTGGCTCTAGGTCCTGGAGCCTCCCAAAGGGGCAGTAGGTGACCTAAAACTCGTGGGGTTGTTGGGAGAATTGTCTGACAGGATATTGAAGAACAGACCTTGCACGGAGCCCAACACCTGGGATATTGCTGTGTGAGTCAGGAGCCCTGTCGCACCCTCTGCCCACTGTGCTCCTGGACCATCTGCCGAGGACTCTGCGAGCCTGCCCCAGCCCCTGCCGGTGACTTTGTGTTCATCCCTCAGGAGCATCCTCCCCTGGGGACCCCAGATTCCTACCCTCGCCAGCATCCTGGGGTCTCTATGCCTGTTTCTGGACCAGAACTCAACTCACAGGGAAGGAGGTATCACTGAAAAAGATGCAATCTGATGGGTACAGTCACCATAGTCATTGTTCCCTATATGATTGAACCTAAGCTCCATTGTAAGACATGTCATTATTTTATGTGCCCCTGAGAAAGAAAAACCTTCTGCTGTTTCATCTGCAATGAGGTGCATTTTGGCTCTGGAGATGTGAAATGCATTTGGAACCCACGAGATTGGGCAATAGCCACTATTTATATGATGCCAACCCTCTCTGGGCTCCGCTCTGAGGGCCCTGTGTGTATTAGCACATTTAAGGTTGGATAGGACCATCGTCATGACCACAGATCAGGCCATTTTTTCCCCCCCAAAATTTAAGATGCTGATGTGGGCCCCAGGAAGTCCAGAATGGAGAAGGGGCTGCAGGCCTAAGAGGCTACCCCAGTAGACTAGACACAATCCAGAAACCCTCTGGGACCCACGTGGACCAGGCCCCTGGGGCCAAGACCCCTGGGTTGTCCGCAAGGCCCCAGGACACTCTGCCCTCCCTGTTACCATCTTCCCAGAATGTGCTGGGCCTGATGCAGCCTCTCCCTGTCCTGCCCCAGGCTCCACATTCCTTTCTCAGCTCTTCCTGATGCCAGCACCTGTCTCCCGGGGACGGTGGCCCCCCAAAGAATGAATGCCTGGCAGTGGTTCCTCCCCTCTGAGCTGGGACTTCCAAAGGCCAGCGTTTCTGAACCAACTGCACTTGGCTCTTCTTTCCTTCTTTGGCCAACCCCAGAAGCCACGCCAAGGGCTCAGCTCCAATTGCACGGAGACCCCAGGACAGGCTGGCACAGCTGAGAGCCCTTCATGTGCCCAGCCCACAGGGTTTGGGTGGTGTTGGGTGGTGGTTTCCTTGGAGAGGCCAAGACCCTGAAGACAGCTGGCTCCTCAGGTCCCCTCCTCAGCCCTGGCAAACCCATTGGTCTCTCACCACAGACAGAGGAGGACACTGGAGCTGTCCTAGGCCTCCCGGAGGCACTGTTCTTGGATGTCAGTTTCTTGGCCCCCCAGAAGGTCCTTGCTCAGGCCTCACCTCTGCATTTTCCATCTGCGTTCCAGTCCTCGGGCTCTCCGGGCTGCATGGGGGTGTGGGCTTGCACCGGCCTGCCCGTCAGACACGGCTCTGTCTAGCTCAGCCCTGCTCAACTGCTACATAGAAACAGCTCCGAGACAGAGTCCAGCCAGGGTACCACCTCTAAGTCACTGGCAGGACTGGTGACATATTTAAAGGGCCCAGTGAAAAATGAAAATGCGGGCCTCTTGTTAACAAAACATTAAGAATTCCAACGTGGCCTGGCTGGTGTGGCTCAGTGGTTGAGCATTGACCTAGGATCCAGGAGATCACGGATAGATTCTCAGTCAGGGCACATGCCCGGATTGCGGCTCGATCCCCAGTAGGGGGGTCAGCCGATCAATGACTCATTATTGATGTTTCTCTCTCTCTTTCTCCCCCTGTCCCTTCCTCTCTCTCTGAAATCAATAAATACGTATATATAAAAAAAATTCCAAGGTAGTGGTGGCAGAACATTAACCCGAGAGTGGGCTCTTCTATGCACAGGGTCCCTTTGACTGCACAGGCTGCTGGCCCAGGAGGCTGGTTCCGTCCACTGGTGAGACCCTCCAGGGAGTCCCCTCCCTCTCCTGGCCTCAGTCTCCTGATCTGTCACATCAGAGTACCCAGCATCCAGGATCCTCTTTTCCTGCTTCTGTCTCCCCTGCGCCCCCACTGTCTCTCCCGGGACTGAAAAGGCCAGGGGCTATCTTGTCCCAGGCCCCGGGGTAAGACAAGGTGAGGCAGGACAGTGAGGAAGTGTGGAAACTTCTCCAGGGCTCCCCATTTGTGTCCAGGAGGCCGTATCAGTCATCACGGGCAGGACAATGGGGCTGAGGGATCTGGAATTCAGCCCCGTGTCTCGGGTGCCTGCTTGTCTGGTCCTGTCTGGTATGCACTGCCTGTCTCCTTAGCCCATGAGCAGCTTCGTACAAAAGCCAGTCTTCAAATCCTGAGTGCACCGCAGCCAGAATCCTGGCCCTGCTGTTTGTTAGCTGTAGGACCTTAGCCAGATCTTCAAGCTCTCCCAGCCTCAGTGACTCCATCTGTAAAATGGGGCAGCAATACACATTGCTCAGAAAACATTAATCCTCCTATATCCAGTTTCCTCCTCTCTGCAGACTGGCTGACCCTCTCAGGGAGACCAGGGAAATCCTGCCACACTGGGTAGATTCTCCTACTATAGTCTGCAGTGGCATGGGGCGTCTGGCACATAGTAGGTGCTCAGTAAATACTGGATACTAATAACAGCATTACCACTACCTCCGTTATTAGGATTGTGTCTTCCCCAGCTTAAGCCAGGTTAATTCAAGCTTTTGGCTGCATGGGTACTTTGTACCCCCACCCCCTGCCCCAGCATCAGCATCATTGGCAGTTGGCTACAAATGCAGAACCTGGACCCCCCCCCCCCCCAAAGCTGATAAATCAGCATCTGTGTTTAAGATCCCCAGGTGTATGTGTGCAATAAGATTTGGGAAGCACGAGAGCTCATTTGCCACTGTTGCAATCTTAATAACACCTTGCTGACTGGTCAGGAGTATACACGTGTTTCTGCGTCCAAACGTTGCTGACTGGTCACGAGGTAACTCATGTCTGCACTTACATTAAGTAATTTTAAACACCTTGCTGACCGGTCACGAAAGGAAAGTAGCCAGCCGCAGGGGCAAGTTCTGGCTCAAACAGGCAATCAGCAAGGTCCATTGTAAGAGGCCAGAGGCCCCCTACAGTTGTGCTTTTGGCTCCATCAGCTTTCATGGGGGTGCACAGAGCAGCTGCCGGTTGCCTAAAGCGGTCTCTTTTGGGCCGCAGTTCTCTGCTCAGAGGGCAGCCCTGCCCCAGCCTCGGCCCCGGTCCCGCCCCAGCACAGGGGGCTGGGAGCGAGCAGAGGCCCCGCTGCCCCACCTAGTCCTCCTGGGAAAACAACCCGAGGAGGCCCTGCTGCTTTGCTAACGGTCTGTCTGCGGTGCCGCCTTTGATATGGGAAGAACCTGAAAAGGAAGCGCCTGTTAAATAAACAAAACTGAAAATCCTCCAGGGAAGAGCACGGGAGAGCTCTTGTGGGAACGGATCATGTATTTAAGGGCATTTCTTTTCCCAGCGTGGACCCACTGAACACCCGGGAAGGCAGAGCAGCCCAGGGAGGGGTGGGGGCAGCGGAGGGAGTCGGGTCCAGGTGGAGGTGGGGTGCAGTGGAGTTGACCTTGTAGAGGGGTCAGGGTCCCACGGCATTAGGCTAGACTTGTGACGCCCTCCCTGCCCGTCCCTGCTTTGCAGAGCAGAGGGAGCTGAATTGGGCCAGGGCTGGGAAGGCCTCTTCCCTCCTTACTCCCTGCCCCCCTCCCTGCCTCCTAGCGCCCTGGGCAGAGCTCTGGGATTCCTGTACCTCTACTTAACCAACTGAAGGGGCCTCCAGCACTGGACAGACCAGCGGAGAAGTAAGGTCATGGATAGGAGCTAGGATCCTGGGGCCAGGCTGCCTCTGTGGCTGTGGGCAAGCCACCTAACCCCCCCCCCCCCCCCCCCGAGCCTCAGTTTTCCTACTTGTAAATTGGGGAGGGTACTAATTGCTTCGTGAGGTGGTTGTGAAGATTAAACAAGTTATTATTTGTAAAGGTCTTAGAAGAGCTTCTGGCATATAGTTAACACTACATAAGTGTTTGTTAAATAAATGATAATTTTTATGATCTGTTAGCAAATAAATCATTTATTTGTTAAACAAATGAACTAGGCAGCAGTCATCAAAAAGGGATGAGGTGCCATCCCCCTGGGGGATCAGCAAGGACTTTGCAGAAGATGGGACATTTGAACTGGGTTAGGATTTGGAATGTGGAGGTGCGAGCTCAGGCCGGGGGCGCTGCCAAGTGCAGGCCTGATGGTGGGACCATTAGTCAGGTGCTGGGTGGAAGAGGTAGAGGGTTGGGTCGCTGCTCACTCTACTGGGAATGACAAGGAAGAAACCAGATGGTCAGTGCCCTTGGCTTCCAAGCTGAGAGTTTGGAGTTCATGTCCCCAAAACTGAAAGCCAGAACCAACCCTGCCAGAGTGGTGCCCACGCAGCATTGCTCGTGGGCCATCCTAGATCTGGGAGAGCCCCTGACGAAGCTGCTCCCCCTGTGGTCCTTCTGGGCCCATATCCCATGGGAAGAATGGATGAAGCGTGGGAGAAAGGTTCTCTCTCCTTACGTCGTCCAAGTGTCCTTTGCAGGTCCCTTCACCCCAGGTGATGTGATGGGAAGGTTTCTGTCTCAGCAGGACACTGGAATGATCCTGGGGCTGTGCCAGGCCCCCCTCGTAATTCCATTGCTGGGACACAAAGAACAGGCACAGCTGATAATGGGACACAACATCCTTTGTCCTCTTTTTATCTTTGGTTTTGGTTTTCAGAAGTTTGACTATGACGTTTCCAGGCATGGTTTTACTTTATTTGTATTTATCCTACTTGGGGTTCACGGACCCTTTTGAGTCTGTATGTCAATGCCTTTCACCAAATTGGGGGAAATGTGAGCCATTCTTTCTTCAGATATTTTTTCAGCCCCACTCTCTCTCCTCTCCTTCAGGACTTCACCAGTGCCTGTGCTACATGTGTTGATCCAAGTCCCTGAGGCTCTGTTCACTTTTTTCAATCTTTTTTCTCTGTTCTTCAGATTGAATAATTTCTATAGGTATATCTTCAAATTCACTATTTCTTTGATTGTCTTTATTCTGCTGTTACACCCACCCAGTGATTTTAAAATTGTATATATTTTATTTTTCAGTTCTAAAATTTCCATTTGGTTTTATATAGTAATATGTATTGTCTGCTCTCTAAGAATTTACTGTCTTTGCATTCATTATAAGCATATTGTCTTATATACCGTCATTTGTTTATCCGTTCATTTGTTGATGGACATTTGTGCTGTTTCCACTTTGGGGCTATTGCGGATAGTGCTGCGATGAACATATGTGCATGTGGATTGGTTTGGGTGCCCACTATTTTGGGGTAGATACCTAGGAGTGGAATTGCTAGGTCATAGGGTCATTCCATGCTCAACTTTTTAAGGAACTGGCTGTTTTCTCAGTTACTGAACCATTTTATATTCTCACCAGTGTTAACAAAAATTCAACCAAGTAAATGTAAAGCTCTAATTGGCTTTATTGAGTGATTCATAAATGAGGCAGCATCCCATCTAGTAAACAGAAAGGTTCTTTGAGGAGCTGTGCCAAGTGGACGGGGCAGAAACGGGGCAGCACCAGGAAGCTGAAAAGTGGATTATTTCAGGCCAAGTCCCTGTTCCTCGGGGAGGGCTGGGCGTCTTTACCAGGCAGATCGCCTCTCTGGAGCTGGCCGGGAGGATCCAGACTGATCAGTTTAATATTCCACTCCTGAGAGGCTGACAATGAAGTTACGTTAGGTCCAACTTAACTCTTTTCCTTTTCTTGTCTTATCCAAGAGTCCATTGCAAAATCCAAGGTCGTGAAGATTTGACCCTGCACTAAGAGTTTTATGGTTTAGCTCTTAGGTTTAGGTCATTGGTCCACTTAGTGTCAGCCTGTCTGGATGGTGTGGGTTAGGAATTCCGCTTAATTCTTTCTCCTGGATGTCCCGTTGTCCCAGCACCGTTTGTTGAAGAGAGTTTTTCCCCGCTGAGCGTTACGCCAACCTTGGCAAAACCCGTGGGCCGTGGCTGTACGGGCTCAGCTCTTGACTCCAGCTCTCTTCCACTGGCCTCTGTCTGTCTGTCTGGGAAGTTTGTTCTGTGGGCGGCCAGCTCTCCGGCTTGCTGACTTCAGCCTGCCCTCGGGTGGGAAGCTGGGAAACACGGGAAACACGGTGCCGCGGGCCGCTTTCAGCATCTCGCCCCCTCCAGGCTCTGCCGGCTTTGCGTCGCTCTCGGGCCCTCGGGTGGTTGCCTTTTTGTGTTCCCGTCCGCGTTGGGAGCTGTTAGCTGTGGGATTGTTTAGCCGGTGGTGCCCGAGCGGAGTCTCCACTCCTCTCCTCCCTTTTCCCTACCAGCTTTCCTGGGCTTTTAGTAAAATGGCAGAAGTGAGGGGGAAATGGCAAGTTACCTGCCCAGGCACTTTCTGTTAGACATGAGCAGAGCAAGGACGCCGGGCCGGGCACAGAGGCTCACCAGGGCAGGAAGCCCCAGACGCCTAGCAAGGGGCAAAACTGGGAAAACAAGAACCTTGTCCCCAGGGGAACCTTTCCTCTCCCAGCATATTGCTGGTCATGCAGTTTAGACCCCCTGAGCATTTCTCCCTAAAGATAACATCTAGGCCTCAGTTGTATTTCAGCTCCAGGCCCAGAAAAGCAGCCAAACCAGACAAGTGGCACCTGGGGCTGCCTCAGGACCAGCTGCATAGACTAATGACCCCCTGCCCTGGTGCCTACCAGGACCCTGAAAGAGCGCACCTGGAAAGCTGATGAATATTCTACTGAGACACTCCCCTGAGACCTCCCCCAAGATTTCCACTTGCAAGAGAGAGAAATACACTCAGGACAAAGGACCCAGTGTGCACTCCCCACCAGGGGAACATGCCAGAGCCATCTCCTTCCCCTTCTTCCCTCCTGGGGACCCCACAAGACTTGCAACCAGGGGAGCAATGGGCAGCCGCAGCTCGTGCCGGGCTTACCCCCTGAACCTGTCTGCAGGGTCCCCTTCTCTCTGACTTCTCAGTGAGGCTCTGCTGTTGCTTCTTCTATGTGCCTGCCTTGTTTCACCGTCTTATTTTCCTGCTATCATGGACCAAATACCCTTTGGCTCAGTGCTGTGTAGCCCTTCCTTTTGGATAGCCCCATCCTCCACTCCTTTCCTTAAATAAATTCAGTTTTTCTTTCTTCACCGTCTGAGATGGCTCCTTAGCTGCCCGCACCACCTTAACCTTTCGCTTCCCCTCGACTTCTTGCTGGGCCATGTTCCATCCCATGAGTACGGCGGCCTTATTCCTCCTCCTCCTGCACCAGTCCCAGCACTCAATGGACTCGAGACTGATTCCGGAGAGAAATGCCCTGTGTGTGTATGAGACAGATATGGAAACTCCCCCCTTTCCTTCCACTTCTCACACTGTGCCGGACATTTAGGAGGCTTTCAGTGGCTCCTCATTGAAAATTTCAGTGGTTGTGACTCCAGCAAAGAAAAGGAGCAAAGCTTCCGAGATGCGTTCTGGCTCCATAGCCTTCGGGGGCCAGCCAACCCCTGCCCCCAGGAGGATCTTGTTTTGGCAAATTATAAGTGAATCAGCAGACACGCCGAGCTCTCCCTTCCCACAGGGAGGCACAAGTTGGCATGAATGGCCATTTCTGCCCCCAGCTAGAAGCAAGACTCTAAATGTGGCTGCACAAAGGTTGGGGGGGGGGTCTAATTGAGAGGGACATTCCTAAGTAACAGAACTGAGTCATTTGCAGGCTAATGAATGGGTCCTGCTTAGCAAATTACCATTTTCCGTATTAGCAGGTGAGGAAACCTGCTTATTGGATCAAGGTCTCTCCACTTCGCCTTGGATTAAATTAACCGCCTCTGGCCTTTGATGGGCTCCCCTCGCTGACCCACCGCATTCCATGGGCCTCCCCGGCTCCTTGGTGTGCCAGGCTCGGTCTAGTGGTTAACTCATCAGAGCAGCTTGTCTGGGTTATGACTTGTTTTCCTTTGTTCTGTTTTGTCTTAGGCGTTTCAGTCTGGATGTTTTCTCAAAACAGAATTGCTGGTTTGTTTTCTGTTTTACCGCACTCTTCTTAGACATGGCCCTGCGCGGGGGGCAGGGGGTGGGATGGGGTGGCCCCCAGAGACCTTTGCAGGTTTCCTCTCACGATTGTCCTTTCCTCCTGGAGGCACATCAAGAATTCTTTACTTAATGGGCACAAAGTGCTTTGAAAACACAAACTGTTAAGTGGCGACTGGGACCAGCTCACTAATTATTTATGATTTCTGAGGAGCGAGTTAATTCACCAGGAGAGGGAGTCTATTGGCAGGGACAGTAAATCATTCAGAGGAACACAAAGATAGCAGGGACTTCCCCATAAGCTCCGGGTCCCTTGGAGACTCTGCCGAGTGAGCCGGATTGGGGGGGGGCTCTCTGCAGCCAGGTGGACGAGGTCTGGTCAGCACCACCTGGGACCTTTTTACCCACATGCCTGGGGTTGAAATCAGCCAGGAGCCAGGAGAGACCCCTGGGGTCTTGGGTTCATCCACTTGCCTTAGAGCAAGACTGCGTTCAAACCATCTTCTTAGAAAGAGAAGGGTGGACGTTTCCCCCGAAAACTTTCCATCCAGAGACGGAACGTGGCCAGAGGCTGCCCTGAGAAAAGCCCGCCAGCAGCCCCCAGGTCTGGGATCAGAAAAGCAGCCTAGATCCTTCCTGCTGCTGCTGAAAGGCCCCCCAGCCACGCCCCTCCCTTCTGCGGCCCTCAGCCTCCTCCACTAGGTGCCAGGCTGTCTTGCCACCTGCCCACAAGGGTGCTTAGGGGCCCCTTCCTTCCTCCGTTTCGTACCTATTTGTCGACCCCCTCCCATGCTCTGGATGCGCCTGTGGAACCCCTCATCCCGGCATTTCCCCTGCTCCCCACTCCTCCTAAGAGAGCATGTGTCTCTGCCCATTGCATCCGCCCCCTCCATTCTCAGCTGTCCCCACTTGAGAAGGGGCCTCGTGCCCTGGAATCTGACCCCTTCCCTGGGATCGGAGACCTAGAAGAAAACTATATGCCTGCAACTTTACCTCGCACCCCCACCCCCATCTCTCAGGCACCTTCGTAAGGACTAAGCCGAGGAAGAAAGTGGTTTTGTATCCTTGGGACGCTCGCATTTTGCTGCAGAGAAGTCTCTGTAGTCCAAGGCGAGTTCGTTTCTTATCTTCCTCCTTTTGGACCCTCTTGGAACTTGCATTTTTCCCAGCCCCCAACACCCGGGACTAACACCATTACTCCGGAAAAGGGATCTGCTGCCACAGGGTAGTTCAGCCCGGAGAACAAGACAAACAGGCCAGAGGCGGCTGCATGGTGCTCGGGGCTGGAACGCCAGGCAGCCCCTGAAGGCCGGGTCAGCCTGCCCAGAAGCGGGGCCTGACAGCACCCCCCTTCCTGGGCCGGCCTGGGCGCCTGTGCCTCTGAGCTGGGCTGGGAGGGCTGGGGCCGGGGATGGGAGAGTTTGCCCAGCTCCTAGAGGAGAGGGTGGGGAAGGGAAGGGAAGGGAAGGGAAGGGAAGGGAAGGGAAGGGAAGGGAAGGGAAGGGAAGGGAAGGGAAGGGAAGGGAAGGGAAGGGAAGGGAAGGGAAGGGAAGGGAAGGGAAGGGAAGGGAAGCCTGCCATGGCCCAGCGAGGCATCTGCAATGTCCCAGGCCAGTTTGCAAGGGGCGTGCATTCCTGGTCCCCTGGGCTCTTCATAGCGTTCTGGGAAAGAGGTGGTTCTGATTTCACAGATTGAACCCTGTGCCTGCTCTGTGCAGACTGGCGAGGTGGGGTGCAGGGGGAGGAAGTGTGTGTGTGGGGGGGGCCATGTGTTCATTGTATGGGTGTGATCGTGCTTGGGTATGCATGTATATGTGTGCATGTATGTGTTTGTGTATGTGTGTGTACATGTGTATAGGTGTATGTATATATGTCTGTATGCATGTATGTGTGTTTGTGTGCACGTCCCTCTATATGTGTACATAGTATAGGTGTGTGTGTGCATTTGTCTGTATGCATGTCGCTCATGCGTGTGTGTGCATGCATGTGTTGCTTGCTTCATGTGACTGTAGCCTCAGAAACATGTTCTCGGAAGGCCTGCCTGACCCCCTTGCCCGTGACCCTGTGTCTCCACATCCCCATCCTGGGCATCACTATGCTGGGACCAGTCCCCACAGTGACCGACCAGTCCCTGGGGTCACATGCGGTGGGGAGAAAAAGACTGGGGGTGAGGAGGGAGCAGAGCTTGGGGAGAGTGTCTGTTTCCCCTCCTGGGTGAGTAGCAGACACGGTGGACCTGCCTCATCCTCTAAGTGTTGCAAAGAAAACTGGGTTCTACAGAGACTTACCCCCTCCAGGGGCAGAGAGTCTGATGGGGACTCTGGCTCAGGTGAGGAGGGCATCAGGCAGGGGCAGTACATCGGTGGGGTGCCAGCGGGTATGGTTTTAGGTTCAGCTCCGCCAGAGACCCCCTCAGGGACCTTGGACAAGTCACTTTACTTCTGGGGCCTCAAATTGCCACCCACGACAGAGCGTTAAAATCCGTGGGTTTTAAGGTTATCTCCTGCCGGTATCTTTCCAAGACTCTAATGGAACCTGGACTGTTGAGTGGGCAGTTTTAAAATGTATCTAGTACATGCTTACTGTGTACCAGGCATGGTTCTAGGAGCTGGCAAAATGGAAACAACGAGAACAGCAGCGGTAGAGGTGGCTCATACTTACCCAGCACTTGTTCCGAACCCGGCAGGTGAGGGCAGGGCAGCCCCTGTGAGCTGTTTTTCCAGGATGCCTACTACATGTATTGTGGGCCCTGACCTCAAGTCTAGCCTAGACCCAGTCCAGTCTCCGGGGAGAGGAGATATCCAGAAAAACCCAATAGGACGCCTAAATCAAGTGCTAAGAAGACACACCACACAGTCCTTCAGGAGAGCAGAGGCAGGGCCCGTCCCTCCTGGGGTCAGGGAAGGCTTCCTGGAGGAGGAACACCTGTGCTGAGTTGTGAAGTGGGGTAGGAACCAGGATGGCAGAGGAAGGTGGGAGGGTGTGCCAGAGGCTGGCAATGCCATGGTGTGCTTGGGAAACTAAAAGCAGCCCAGTTTAAAGTATGGGGGGCAGAGGGGAGGGACAGGAGGGTGCAGAGGGGCAGAGGCCGAAGTGGAGGCCATTCAGGGAGCCCTGGACTACATCTCTGTATCTTGTGTGCTGAGTGGGTGGGCACAGGGGTTTTTTTTCTTTTGTTTTTTAATAGCTCCATCTTTCACTGCCTCAATTTTCAACCTTTTTCATCTCCTGGCCTACGTAAACTAATTATTAAAATCCTGCGGCACACCAAAAAATACATTTTTTGCTGGTCTGCAAAAAAAATAAAAGGTATAATTTTGATTCATTCCCACTGGATGGCTATTGTATTGGCTCTTGTCATTTTTTTATTTGACAATCCAAGGGAAAAGAGGTCAGTGCCCCTGACTATATAGTCAGGTATTGCATGTTTTAAAAATTCTTGGGCACACCAGGTGAAAGTCCGCTGCTCTACTGAACTAGAGAGAATATGTTTCATTAAGAAGTACAGGTCCCCTTACTCGTTAGAGCTCCCTCTCATCTACCCTCACTTGCAGAAAGTCACTGGGACTTAGTTGCTTCCTTCCCAGTGGAATCCAAGAGACCCCCTCCCTGAGGTCCCCCCTCCTTGTTAGTTGCAGGGGGCTTGCTGATGGATCCCAGCCCTGTCCTGGTGTGGGCCCAAAATAGAAGGGAAGGCGGGGCAGCTGGGGGGGCGCATGAGGCCCAGGATGCCATTGGATGGGGGTTGGCTGGCTAACAAAGGTGGTCCAGGCCAGTGATGGATGGGTGAGCACATGCCAGCGGGGGAGGGGCCAGCTGGTGGGGGTGGGGCCACACCAAGGCTCCGATTTCAAACAACCTGCCTTCCAAATGCCTGCAAACAGCTGACAGCCGTGGAGAGCGGATGAAATGGGATTAGAACATCCTCTCCAAAGAGAACAGGGACTGCGGAGCGTGACAATACCGTCCCTGTCCTGCTGGCTTCGAGGCTAATTCTGCCAACCTCCAGCCATCTCTCCCCAGGGACCTGGGGCCAGGGGGCGGTGTGGGGGTGAGCAGGCAACTCATTGGTGTCTCCAGGGAGACAGGGCTTGGAGCCAGAGAGGGCCCTGGGCTGGGAGGGAAGGTTCCTGCAAAGGTCAGCTTGGCCATCCCCTGCCCCCTGCCCAGCCACGGGATTATGGAGCCTTTTCCAGGGAAAACTAGTCCTGCTGTCCTTAACCCAGCCCTCGCCTAACTCTGCAGGAGGCCGCTTCTGAGGAACTACAGTCTCTGAAGCCACGCTCAAGGCTAAGGGGGCTGGGGGTGCATCAGGGCAGAGCCTGGGAGCCAGAATGGTGCAGTTGGCCTGGGCTTGTGTCCTGGCTCCCCGGCATGACCTTGAGCCTCAGTGTTTTCATCTATAAAATGGGATCATATTTCCTACCCTCCAGGGTTAGTGGATAGTTAAAGAACATGTGGCACAGAAGCTGGTATTTAATAAGCACCCAGTGTGCGGCTGCTATTATTATTACAATCATCATCATTACTTGGCCATCTGGGCCTCTGGGCCGCTCCGCTTGCCCACAGCCCTAAAGCACGGCTCCAGGGGTCGGACTGGAGTGAGGGGCCTGACTCAGGGAAGCAGGACCTTCAGACTGCCACCCCGGTCCTGTGATCAGCAGCAGAACCCCCTCGCCACCCCCACCCCAGCAGGGCCACAGGGTCCCTGCGAGAGGCGGGGGCGCCGGGCCTGGGCCAGCGTGCAGCCACAGTGCCGTTGGGTCACAGCTCGCATACTGTGGTGTTTGCTTTTCCTGCTTGAAGAGGCTGCAGCAGGGGTGAACGGAATTGATGTTTATTTTGATAACGAGTTCTCGATGCGTTTGCAAACTAATAAAATCAACTCATTAGGCTGCATATTTAATTCACAACTGTACTGTGGGAGACTTCCCTGGTGGCTGATGGGTAATGCGGGCCCCCTCCTGAGATGGGGAGAGTGTCTTCGGTATTTAAACTCTCAATGACCTGCAGCACGTGTCCGGGGCCCTCCCCTTCCCCACTCAGGCCCCAGTCCTGCCCAGGGGACACCTTGATCTACACCAGGGACTCTGGGGAACCTCCCTCTGCATGACTTTCAGGGGCCTGGAGAAGAGGAGAGGCTGGATGGGACTGCCCCCCGTAAGAGTTGGCAGGGAAGTGGATCCTAACCTGGGGGTGGGGACTGGAGTGGGTGGATCCCACAGAGCTGATGTGGTGATAGAGGACCTCTTTTCTGAACCTGACAATGTGCAGACCCTCGCTGGGGTCTTTTCCATACTGGAGCGCCAAGAGAGGAAGGTGCCCAGACCATTGGCTTGCAGATGGGGAAAGGGGGGCTCAGAGCGCCTTGGTAGTTCACTCAAGCTCTCGCCACTGGTTAGCACATGGCACAGCCTGATCTCAGACCCAGGAGTCAGTAATTCCACGCTTGATCCACTGGCCACGTGAGCAGTGGCTACAGATCGACTGGCCTTGAGTCCCTGGAAGGAACCTGTCCAGGGGCCCTGGTGTCCAGCAGAGAGGGGCACAGGGGCCAGGCTGGGCCATTTCTGCTCTGTGGTCTGGTTGCCTGGAGCTTTGTCTAGGAGGAACCCTTGTGCTGGTCAGAGCGGGCCCAGACCATGCTAGAGAGAGGATGCCGGCTTCATTGCGGGCCTCTGTGGGAAGTGTTGGGTGCCAGGATGGGCCAGGACTTCTGACCCGGGGGGGGGGCAGTTCTTCCCCGAGGGAGGTTCGGGGAAAGCCAGGGTCATGGCCCGGCCTCCTGTCACAGCTCTAACACCAGTAAAGGGGAGGACAGAGCCCAGAAGCCTGCACCCAGGTGAGGGGTTTTTTGCCTCCAGCTATGATATCAGGGCCAGAGAGAGAACCCGAGTCCCCCTCTTTGGGCCCTGATTTCTGAGGTAGGGGCTAGGGAGAGCCACAGGCTATCTCCTTCCCACCTTCTACCTCAGAGCAGTGACCTTGGGCGCTCGGAGCCCCTAAGGGGACTCGTTCATAATCACAGCAGGACTGCAACATTTTCGGGGCACGATCACTTGATTTCTAGTAAAATGTAATTTCCCTCTGTGTAGAAAAGAGAGAATTGAGACCACAGCCAATTTCACATCCATTGGAGAGTTTCACCCCATTTCTGACAGATCTTCATGTTCATCCTGAGACGATGGGGGCACGTCTCCCCCCATGTTGTATGCTGTGTTGACCTGCACACCTCGCCTCCCCCCACCTCTCTCTCTCTCTCTCTCTCTCTCTCTCTCACACACACACATACACACACACACACACACACAGAGTCCTTCCCAGGCAACATAACACACCCAGAAACACACTATCTGCACATATGCCATTACACACGCAGATACATTACACACACACAGCAGTTGCACACATACACGTGCTTGTGCATAAACACACCGTAGGCACACATTCCTGCTGCCCTCTCGGCTGCTCTGGGGAAATCAGCAAAGCCATCGGCTCTCTGGCTGTGAGCATCCTAATTGCACTAAAGCAGCCCTGTGAGTCACAGACCCAGAGAGTGACCCAGATACCAACAGTCACTGTCCCTGGACTTGGGGCTCTTTCAGACGTGTATGATGGGGCGAAATTTGGGCTGATAGCTAATCGATTATATTTTTCTACAGTCTCTACAGTAGGGTGAGCAACTTCTAGGCTGGAGTGGGGGCCAGCATGCATTAGGGGGTGCCCCAAGCTCTCCCCAGAAAACATGTGCATGTGCCTAAACATCCAGCATTTCGGGTATAATTTCAGGGGGTTAACCCCCTGTCTGGGGACCCCTGTGGGGGTGGGGGGACAGCAGCTCCTAAGCATCCTGAGCTTTCAATACTTCCAGAGACCAGTGTGTTCCCAGGGACTTGGAGGAAGGAAACAGGGTGTCTTCCTCCCACCCCACCCATCTTCTCGGGGCTGACGGGCGCACAGGGATGTGCGGGCACCCTTTCTCCTGTGCCCTTAGCAGTTGTTTCCAGTGCAGCTGCCTAGCTGAGCTCTGTGTGGTTTGTCACACCAGCCGCGTCCTGCCCCAGGCCTTTATCTTCCAACAGCTGCCTGCTGATTGCTGGGATGGGGCACATGCCCAGCCAGCAGGGGCTCTGTCTCCCATGCCCTCCGTCTCTCCGTGCCCAGGAGGGTCTCCAGTTAACTCCTTCCCCCTGGGGATTTGGAGAGCCCTGGTGACCTCTGATAGCATGCATGTAGACGAGAGGGCCCTGGCACCTGCCTCTAAGGTCATTCCCATTAGTGGACAAATGTGATTCTTCCCATCTTGAAAAACAAATCTCTTGAGCCTACTTCTCCTGGGGCTCAGGCCTTGGCTCTCTCCTCCCCCCTGTTTTCTCACCCCCTTGGGGACCCCACCCAGCCTCTGTACCCTTGATGCCCTGTAAAGCCCTCCAGTCCACACCTGTCTCTCAAACTCTAGACTCCTCCGTCCGACTCACCTGTGCTCACTCTGCCCTGCCTGCCTTGGACTTGTTCATGTTAAGATCGTCCTGGTGGGAACGACAGCACTTCCTTTTCTTTGGAGATCTGAAGGGTTCTGTGAAGCCCTCTTCATCACTCATTGTCCACACCTCTTATTTGGTACTTGAATCAGTAATTGCCTCTTAGGGACACATCTTATCTCCTGGAGACTGTGGGACAAGATGCTACCCATGGAAAGGTTGTTGAATGACTAGGGGAAGAAGGGACTGTTCCGCTCACAATCAATCCCCACCCTCTGGCTCAGAGCCTTGAGTATTGGAGACCCTCAAAAACATTGGCTATTGGGCCATTCTGGTGTTTTTCATCATGGCAGCCAGGAAGGTCGTCCTTACATCCAACCTTCGGCCAGTTACCCCTCTGTTAGACTTGGCCTTGGGAACCTTCCCCCGAGCATAGTCTCCCCCAGCTTCTCTTGGCCCCTCAGCCTAGGCCCTTGCAGACTAGAGAGCACCAGTTTCCACTGCTAATAATCTATTTCCAGTTTCTCTGATCTTCCCTTTCTCCAGACTGAAAATCTGGATTCCCGTGGAGGGAGTCGATGGTGGCTTTCTGAAAGGAAATGGGCTCTGGAGTGAGCCACACCAGGTCAGCAACCTAATTTGACCATTTATGAACCACATCACATTGGCCCATGGACAATACCCCATGGAGCCTCCTCTGCAAAACGGGAATGGCGCAGGCACCGGATAGGCAGAAGCTCTTAAATTCATCACCCCCCTGAGAGCCCCTCCCAGCGGTCTGCTCCCCAGCCCCTCACCTGCCCCACCTCAGAAGAGGGGCTCAGTGGGCCACCCCTCCCCCTGCCGCGTCCCCCTGCCACGTCCCCCTGCCATGTCCCGCCTCCCCAGGGGACTCCTGCTGCCACCTCTGAGAGCCACAGCCTTTCATCACGAGTTTGTCCATGGTTGTCCAGGCATGAAGCAAAGTAATAATGCGAAACGAGTATGGTGTGCCCCCCAAGCGCCCCACAAATAAATAGGATGTTTGCAAAGGAAAACCAACACAGCCCGTCTCTGCTAATTAGATCTCATCAGCGCTTCACCAAGGCCACCTCATTTCGTTTGTTTGGTGTGAGTGGATTTTTTTCTTACTTTCCCTGAAACATAGGAGGAAAAAAGCAAACTCCACAGTTTTCTATGGCCTCAGGGTTGGCTGGAAAGTGGGGTGTCGGCTTTCATAGACATGGTGATTCCCAGGAGGCTGAGTCTATGGAAAGAAGAGACTTTGGGTCTGGAAGTCACTCAACCAGCAGTTTGAGAACCTATCATGTGCCGAGCATGCTAGTGACATCCTCGTGAACGTGACCTGTCACCGCGTGCTCAGAGTTAGTGAGCAACCCATGTCCCCAAACAGAATTGGGCTCTGGTGCGGGGTCTCCATAGACCCCCTTCTACTCCCTGTATTTGCTTTTCCATTCCCCTTTCCTGTGCTCAAG
This sequence comes from Miniopterus schreibersii, assembly GCF_964146895.1. Taxonomy (NCBI): domain Eukaryota; kingdom Metazoa; phylum Chordata; class Mammalia; order Chiroptera; family Miniopteridae; genus Miniopterus; species Miniopterus schreibersii. Next base: position 4,627,190 of record NC_138116.1, read on the forward strand.
GCCAAGCCTGGACCCTGCCCTGCCCCCTGCTCAGATGCCCCCCTCCTGTGCCCTCACCCTCCGCCTGTCTGCTGAGTCCCTCCCGCCCGCCCACGCTGCCCGGTCTCTTGCACCTGAGCGATGTCTCTTGGCTGCCCGGCCTCCTCCCCGTCTCCCTCAGGCACGCCTTCTGGAAGGGGCATCTCCATTTGCCTCCCGTGCCCTCCTGCCCGGAGTTGACCTTGGCTTCCAGACACCACAGTCCCCTGGGGGTCCTCCTGCCTCTTTAACTCTCCTTCCCAGGCCCATTTGGGGGCCTTCTCTTCCTGCAGCGTCCACTAAATGTGGGTGCTTGCCAGTGTTCCCCGCCCAGCCCCACGCCTTTGGTTACCTTCGCTGTGCCCGTGGCATCCTCCCCACAGCTTCTGCCAAAACATCTGTGATGAGCCTCAGACCCCCAGGACGTCTCCATCTCTCCATCTCCCGGCCCTTCCCTTCCCGGCCCACCCCAAACTGAGATTTCTACACCCCCAAGATTTCTACACCGTGTGCCTGCTGTCCCAGAAAGAGACCTGCCTGGCACCCAGTGGCTTGGGTACTATCCCTTCTTGCTCCCCTCACCCCGACTTTTGATAGCTCATCACGTCCCGCCCCTTCCCCTGGACTCTTTCAGCAGTGTCCTAGGTGTCCCTGGCCCTCAGCCCCAGGACTCAGCAGGGCCAGGAGACGGGTGTCTGTGCCTTCAGGCCCGCGGCCCACTCGGCTCCCAGGCTCTCAGGATGCCGTGTGTGCGGGTGTCGTGCTGTGTAGGGAGGTAGCTCCCCCTGGGCACGCTGGGGTGTCACAATTGCCAGTCCTTTCCTGCGACCGTGTGTGCCTTGTCCCCCGGAGGACGACGTGAAGCTCGTGGCAGAGGCGGAGAGGGGCCGCTCCGGGGGCGCCCGTCTCTGAGTTGACTTTTCCGCCCTTCCCGGAATGCGGGCCGTGAGCCACGCAGGCGGCTCCCGCACGGCTGAATGGGGCTCTGTTCCTGAGCGTCACGAGGGTGGCCGGGAGGGAGTGTGTGTGAGCACGTTATTTCCACGGACCCCCACCTGGAACCGCTCCTGGCCTCGCCCTGGAAATAAACTCCCGGCAGGGAGGCTGCCGCGCTGGCGCTGGGGCAGGGCCCGGGGCGGGCGCTCCCTGCGTGGGGCAGTCCCCAAGGGCCCTGCTGCCCACGGGCCCCGGGTTCTGAGATGGCCACTGTTCTTCTGCCAGGTGAAGTAGTTGGTAGGTTCTGGGCCCCCCTCCTTGTCCCACATCTCTTTTCTTTGACACCTCTTTGCCAGGGCTCCTGCTGAAAGGAAACTCATTGTATCCATTGGCTTCTGTTCCCCCAAGAAGTGGCCCAGGTGGGGGACTTCATCAGAGGACCCTCGGTGTGCCAGGGCCTGTGCTGTAGGAGCCGGACGATCTGGGCTGGGAGCCCAACTCTGCCTCTCACAAGCTATGGGACTTCTGGCACCTTTCCCAGCCTCCCTGAACCCTGGTTTCCTCTTCTTTAAGAGGGGCTCATAGTGACACTTCTCTTACAGGGTAGTTGTAAGGAACAGAGATAACAGATGGTGTTTGAAAAGCAAGCACCCAGCACAGAACCGGGAAACACAGTGGGTACTGCCCATTTACAGATTCAGGGCTGGGGGGAGCGGCAGGGGGCCAAATTCCCGGGCACTCTACAAAGGGTCCTGCCTGGTGTGGCATCCTGGGCATCCCAGAGTGTTGGTTGTCATCTTGGGGCCCAGGGCTGGCTGCATTGCAGAGAAGAAGAGGGTCCTTCTGCTATCTCCAGTGTGGCAGGAGCTTGGGGGAGGGGGGTTAGAATCTTCTAGGGGAAGGGTGAACTCTCCCGCTCCAGAGAAGGGATTCTCTCCAGCACCGGGGGGCCCCACCTCCACCTGGACATTCCCTCAGACAGGTAGCTTCTCCTTTGCTAGGCAGGCCCCTGGGTCACTGGGCAGGAGTGGTCTCCCCCCCTCCAGGATCCACATCCCTAGCTGTCACCACCACCACCCTCCACAAACAGGGAGGCCTCTGAGGGCAGGGCCTGGGTGCTCTTCATCTCTGCACCCACTGGGGCCAGCACACAGGGGTCTCAATGCAGGTGACTTTCTCTCAAGGGACACATGACGACATCTGCCCACCTGTAAAAGTTACCCACCTGTACGAGTTTCCTGTGGCTACCACAATTTTCCACACACTGGGTGGCTGAAAACACAGCACATGGCCAGAAGTCCCAAGTTAAGGAAGGTGTGAGCAGGGTTGGCTCCTTCTGGAGGCCTGGTCCATCGCTGAGCCCTGGCTCCAGGTGGCTGCTGGGTGTCCCTGGTGTTCTTTGGCTTGTAGACACGCCACTGTGGTCTCTGCCTCCGTGGTCACGTGGCTTTCTCCCCTGTATCCCTGTGTCTCTCATCACATCTGTGTCCAGGTTTCCCTTTTCGCAGGACACCGTCACTGGATTAGGGCCCGACCAATCCAGTATGAGCTCATAGTAACTTGATTACAAATGCAGCAACCTTATTTCCAAAGGTCGCATTCTGAGTTCCAGGTGAACAAGGATTTGGGGGTTCACTGGTTAACCTGGTGCACTACCTCGGGGTGGTCGTGGTTACACTCAGCTCATTCATAAAGGCTCGGGGTCTGAAGACCTGCAGGCCTCCCCCCAGTGGGTTATGGTGCGCAGGGTGCCTGCCCTCAGAACCTGGCTCCTGTCCCCTGCTGGACCCAGCCCTGCTGGGCAGAGATTGGAATGCACGGGAATGAGCAGCTCTGGATTAGTGGATCTGAGCTGCTCCAAGGACAGGCGAAGGATACCGGGGCGGGAAGTGGAGATGGGACTGGCAGGCGCTGAGGGGAGGGGGCATGTTTGTTTTCAGGACAATAAATGCCTCTTGATGGGCTGTGGTTTGCACAGGGACTCCATGCCAGATCGAGTTGTCTGCATTGATTGGACGGCCACAAAACCCTGTCACAGCAGGAGAGGAGCTGGCAGGAGCTGCCTGACGGCCTGTCCCCAGATCGTCCCCAGGCATCCTGGGAGTCACTTGGGGAGTTAGGGAGTGAGTGACCAAAGTGTGTGGGGCTCTGCCTTGGAGAGGCCCCGGGTCCCCGGCCTTCTGCCTCCCCTCCCACTCGGTCCCCAGGGCAGGCAGCAGCCCAGAGGCCTGTTGGGACGGTGGCCCATTTTTAATGAACAAATTACTGTCCTTGTTAACAGCACGAACAGGGCTTTGGGGGAATCAGGGGAGCCGGAGTTTGGGACGCAGCCACTAATTTAATGAAGAGGATTCGTTCCAGATGTGGCCTCTGGCCCAGCAGACAGCTGCCGCCCTCGGCTCCTGGGGCCGACCGGGGGCTCCTGGACGGGGTCAGGGATGAGATGGGGGCAGGGATGGCACGAGGCGGCAGTCAGGCTGCCCAGGGCTCAGGCCCCGTGGGGCCAGCGTCCCTCCTTTTCCAGCACGAGGAACCCTCTTCCAAGAAACCCCTGGATCGCCACATGCTGGAGGTTGTTCACGTAGCAACCGCTGTTTGAGGAAGCCTGTGATCAAGGGCTGCCATAAATTCAGTATTGCTTTTAAATGGATTTATCTTACTAATCACAGCAGCAGCCCCCCACTTTTTACAGATGGCCGTAGGTGTGTGAGACGTATTGATCCTGTCAGCAGACAGGGTTGGGTGTGCATGTGCCCTGGAGGATCCTCCTGTCCCAGCTCAGGGGCCCTTGGCCCCCATGGTGGGGACCACAGGCTCAGCTCTCTGGGTCCCGGGAACAGGCTGGGTTCCTGGGATTGAGGAGGGCCTGCTGATTTTATCCTTAGTCCCAGGAGGAAGAGGGGGCTGAGCTTGGAGTGAGAGCCGAGAGTGCATGAATTTCTCCCTCCCCCTCCCACCCACCTCCCTCCTTGCACACAAAGGCATTAAGCACTGCTGGGGACCCATCACTGGGACAGGCCCATTATGCGGGACTCAACAATGAAAAAGGCCCAGTCTCAGCCTTCCAGAAGCTTCTAAACTTCCACTGGAAAAACAAAACAAAAGGGTGGTTCCTTCAAGGTGGCTGCTGCATTTCCCACTTGTTCTTTGATCAGAAAAGTGCCTTTTCAGCTGTTTTTCCTTCCTGTTGGGGATCTGTAAAATTTCACTTGAAGAAAGGATTCCATTGCTTAAAAATATATTTTTTAAAAAAGGAGCAGAAGCCATGGATGCTGAATTCACTTATTTTACTACATCAGTGGAGATGGGAGGTCGGAGAGGCGCTGTGACGGACCCAGGGTCTCACAGCTCAGTGGGTGCCAGCCCGGGGCCAGGAGCCAGGTCCGCTCGCCACCCCTGCCCGGCCCTCCCACCTTCCCGGTGGGGAGCACACAAGCAGGCTTGGGGGCTGCCCTGGGAGGGGTCTGCTGCTCCCGGAAGGACCGTTGAGTCCTTGATAAAGGCCAAGACCAGCAATCCCTGTTACACCCAAAGCTTCACACTTAACTTGCAGCGTCCTCTCCAGAGTGGGTCTTTTACAGACAATTGTGGGTGTTAAGTGGGGCCAGTTTAGCGAGTGGTTTCTCTAAAGAGCAGAGCAGAGTCCCCAGGGAGAGAGATCAGGGTGGGCGGTGGGTGGGAGACAGGCACTATCTGTGTTATGGATTTTCGGCTGGAGAACAAACAATTAAAACTGCCTGATGCATGGGCTGCCTTGGCCAGTGGCTGTCAGGGAGGCCTGTGCCACCCGGGCTGCCCCAAAGGGCCCAGCACAGCACCATCGAGCTTGGCCACTGGCTGAGCAGCCTGGCCCAGGAAGTAGGGGGCTAGGCTTTAGGGCTCACCCCCATGCTGTCCCTCAACTCCATCCGACGTCTCTGAGCTCCAGCAGACCCTTTGACAATGCATGTGCTTAGGTGACTCCCGAACAAAGATGGGTAGTGAAAGGTAAGGTAGGTGCGCGGGCAGCTAAGTAGCCATATCAGACGGTGAATAAAGAAAAATTGAATTTATTTAAGGAAAAGGGGATGGGAATATCCAAAGGGAAGGGCTACATAGCACTGAGTCAAAGGGTATTTGGTCCGTGATGGCAGCAAAAATATACTTGGGACAGTGAAACAAGGAAGGCACATAGAAGAAGCAACAGGAGAGCCTGGAGAAGAAGCAATAGGCTGCTTTGGCTCCCTGAGAAGTCAGAGAGAAGGGGCCCTGGAGACAGCTTCAGGGGGTAAGCCCGGGATGAGCTGCCGCTGCCCATTGCTCCCCTGGTTGCAAGTCCCTCGGAGGGATGGAGATGGCGCTGGCAGCTCCCCTGGTGGAGATTACTCCCACTGGTCCTTTGTCTTGAGCATATTTATCTCTTGCAGGTGGAAACTTTAGGGGAGGTCTCAGGGGAGTGTCTCAATAGAATATTCATCAGCTTTCCAGGTGCGCTCTTTCAGGGTCCTGGTAGGCACCAGGGCAGGGGGTCATTAGTCTATGCAGCTGGTCCTGAGGCAGCCCCAGGTGCCACTTGTCTGGTTTGGCTGCTTTTCTGGGCCTGGAGCTGAAATACAACTGAGGCCTAGATGTTACCTTTAGGGAGAAATGCTCAGGGGGTCTAAATATATGACCAGCGGTAAGCTGGGGGAGGAAAGATTCCCCTGGGGACAAGGTTCTTGTTTTCCCAGTATTGCCCCTTGCTAGGCGTCTGGGGCTTCCTGCCCTGGTGAGTCTCTGTACCCGAGTTTTTGTGCCTGGGTTTCTGTACCTGGCTCATCTAACAGGTAGCAAGTGGTCTGTGGCTTGTATTAACCAACTTGGACAGGGGGTTCCCCTGACACACTTCCTCTGGGAAGATGTCATGAGAAAATCCCTAGATTTAGGGCACCTGAGAGCTGCCGTGTGACCTCAGAGCAGTGGCCCAAGCCCTCTGGGCCTCAGTGTCCTGTGAAAACTGGAAGAACATTTGGCCTGTAGGGATGTCATAAAAACCAAATAAAAGGAGACAAAGCAGCAGGCGAGCACTCCTGTGAATACACATCTATGAGGACTAGGTCAGGAGAGATTAGCAGGCTGTCACTGCATCAGCCTGGCAGCCAGGGTGAAAGGCACAGCCGGTGACATCATGGTTCCACGAATCCCATGCCTCCTGTGCTCCAGGGACTGTGCCAGCCAGGTACAGTATTTTGCCCACAGTCAGACAGTTGTGAATGGCTGGGCTGAGACTGGATCATGGGTCTCCTGTTGTCCTGAGACCAGAAATCTTACTGCTTCGGGTCTCATCTTTGACCCGGGTCAGCTTTCTCTCCTGTGTCAGCAGTGGGAGGGCCAGAGGCCCAGGCCAGGGGGTACCAGGTAGCCAGAACTAGGGGACAGTAGTCTCCACCCTGCAAACCCCCAGGGATGGGAGGAGCAGAGTGTCCAAGGTAAAGGAAGCACAGGTGAGCGGGGGAGCAGCCTGCTGTTGGCAGGAACGAGCACAGGTGTGTGCAGGTGAGCGGAGTCCAGGGGCGCTGGGCCGGGCCCCCGGCCGTGGCATGGCTGCCCAGGGAAGTTAGGAGCGGGCCTCTGGGGCCCTCGGCTGCCCATCAGCGTTTCTAGGAAGGAAGTGCTCAGGGTCCTGTCCCCCCTTCCTGGGCTGGGAGTGGAGAGAGGCAAGCACTAGCCTCTGATGACAAGGTCGTCCCCTCTTGCTCCACACCAGCTCATCACACTCGTTTGCTCAGACGCTGCTGGGCTGTGATGAAGAGCTGTCACCAAGGAGCTGTCATCAGAGACCGTGGGGGGATGACAAGAGCTGAAGGGGCCATCAGAGTATGGCAGGAAGGCCTGTGGGGGCTGGCAGCAGCTGCCCTATCCTGTGTCCCCTGCCCCATCCCTCATCGCCCTGTGGGGGTGGGACAGCATCCCAGGCAGCTGCTGGGGACTGCTGGGAAGGGGTGTCATGGGCTCTGGACACTGCGCTGCAGGAACCAGATCCACCCTCAGCACCCTCCCCTTAAAGGCCAGGGCCCTGGGGCAGCGAGGGCAGGGAGATGCATAAACACCTAAGTGCTTACAGGTGTAAATAGATACAATGCGTCGGGATAGGTGCTCCCACAGGTACAGCGACCTCGCCTCATATCCTGCCCACTCAGCTTCCAGACAAGGGTGCTGAGGCTCACGGGGTTGAGAGAAGCGGCCTGCCCAGGTCTCGGGCCAGGTGTGGAGCTCTGCTGGACTTCCATGCCATGCTCTGCACCCTCTCCAGGTCACCTGCTCAATAGAGTAGGGTGGGACCCAGGTGTGCTGGTCACTCCACCAGGCTGCCTGTTGTCGTGAAGGGCCCTCTTGCCTGCACACCCACGCCATGGGCCCTGCTCCAGTCTCCCTGGTGTCAGACTGCCCAGTGGTCCCAAGCTGCCCAGGACCCAGTCTTGCCGGCCTCCCACTGCCTCCAGCCAGGCCGCCTGGGACCTATGTATCCGTGCCCAGAGCAGGTTGAGTGTGGGGACAGGCAGGGGCCGGTGGGGAGGCCTGCCTGGGAGCTGAAGCCAGCGGGACCTCAAAGGTCGGGACATTCCGACTTGTGCAATATCATGTCTCAAGGGCTTGCTGGTCAGCCCACCTGGGTTGTGCCCACCACACCCTCGGGCTGTTTGGTGGCTGGTCCAGGGCAGCAGGAGACAGACAGGATGGGGCCTGTTCCGTGCCCCAGCTCCTGGCTGCCTCCATTCATTCCTGGAGGATGGGCCTCGCCAGGCCTGCACTGATGCTGCCCCCACCAGGCCCTTCTCCATGCTGCCTCTGGTCTCCCATCAAGGGCAACTCCCTGTGCCCCAGCTCCCTGCCCGTCCCTGGGCCTGTGTGAGCAGCTGGGGCCACCTGGGGCTGGCCTGGGCCCCAGCCGCCTTCCCATGACACCACACCTCATTAGGAGGCAGCTTGTGGGACTGGCCAGTCTGCTGACCCTCCAGAGGCTGGTAGTAGCCAGACCGGGTCACAGGCACAGCCGAGAGCCACACCTGTGGCTACTGATGGAGGACAGGTCTCTGGTCAGACAAGGGAGCCCCTCCTTTCTGAGCCTGTGCCATGATCCTGGGAGCTTCACAGCAACTCAGATACCATGCCCGGGTGCCCTCTGGGCCCACCTTCACTCAGGAGCTGGGGATGCCAGCAGATAGGCCCCTGGGGCCCCACCACCCCACCCACCGCTCACACCGCTCCCTCCCACGCGCGTTTTCATTTCTGTCTCTCTCACACTGTTCCCACACCACCCCACGCACGCTGGCCGCCCCCCCTGCACACAGCCCTTCCTCTAGCCCCGAGCCTGCTTCCCCTGTTTATCACACACGCCTCCCTCCCTTCACACAGAGGCAAGCCGGGCCTCCCCCCTTTCCCACACAACCTCTTCTCCTCACACGTCCTCACACCCACACTCTCTCATGAATTCATTCATTCAACAAATGCTAATCAAACACCCACTATATCCCAGGCACTGTTGTAGGAGCTGAGGATACAGTTGTCACAGGAAAAGAAACAGTCAAATATTTCTGTTCTTTTGGCATTATGTTCTGGTTGGGGAGATAATCAGCAGAAGAGATAAGTAAAATTTATATATTTAGATGCTGATACATGATAAGTGCTGAGGGTAGAATAAAGCAGGAAGGAAAATCAGGTCTTTTTTGGGGGGGTGCACACGCCTCGGTGTCTGATCTAGCACAGCCCAAGGACATGTGGCTCAGGCCCCTGTGCCCTGTGGGGAAGGCAGTACTCCAGCCTGAGGGCGTCGGGGTCAGGGAAGTTGTCTGTCCAGTGTGTCACCTCTTCCTAGAGCCCACGAACCTGCATGGTGCTCCCTCCGCCCTGCCCAACATTCAGCCTCAGCTTGACAAGGGTGGTCCCCCCAAGTTGGGAGATTGGCCATGACTGGGTTTGGGGAGACAATTTTTGAGATGGAAATAATATCAGGCAGATCTAGATTGGAATCCCAAACTTACATTCATAACAGTGAGTTACGGGGCAGTTTTCATAACCTCTAAGCCTGTTTTCCCTTCCGTGAAAATGGGGATGCTGAGGCCGACTTTGTAAATTCCCCGTGGAGGTGAAAGGAGGAAATTCAGTGACCAGCACGGAACCGGCCACACTCAGTCTATGCTCCTGGAAGAAAGCAGCTGAGATAGGGCGGGGTGGCTAAGGGAGGGGACAGGGACACAGTAGGAAGAGGGCTGAGGAACCAGGGCCTGCTCCGTGCCCCTTGTGCACCCCTTTTCCCTGCCTCCCCCAGGAGGGCAGGAGAGGAGACAGCACTGCTGGAAACTAGCCCTTGTCCCATGCCCAGGTCCCCATGCTATTTAATAGCCACCTCCAGCTGGTGTCTCTTGGAAGCCTTCTGCCTAATCCAGTTAGCGCCTCCTGTAATCCGATTAGTCCATGTAAGGAACCCCAAATCTGATCAGAAGTATCATGTGAGTGGCACGGGTTGGAGGGGGCCCTGCACAGAAGGGGTTCAACTTTGGGTGCCATCTGCTCCTCCCCCAAGGCCCCTGGCAGTCTGGGCAGGTACCTGGGCAGAGTCCTATATCACCACTGTCCTCGCCCAGTTCCCCAGGAAACCAGTGCTGCCCAGCTTACCTCTAGCCCCGTAGACTTGTGGGGTGGGGCGAGGGGGGCAGGAAGCTGTCCCCAACCCTGGCCCGCTATAGCAGTCCCTTGGGTGGAGCCTACCTGCATGTTAGGAGGGAAGTTGCTATTGAGACAAAGTGAGGGCGGGGGTGCAATTGGGACTTCAGTTGCTCATCAACTTGAGGACAGAGGTGTTGGGCACCTGCCCTGCGGGGCCCCTCAGGGCAGCTCTGAATCCAAGGGGGGCAGAGGGACCCAGGGTTCTTCCCCTGCACGGAGCGGTGTCCCAGGTCACACGCACGGCGAGGGCAGGATGGAGGCCATCAGCCTGAGGGAAGACCTAGAGTAGGATCCCTATTATGTCCCTCGGGACGGGACCTGGGGGCTTGGGAAAGCCGGTCCCCAAAGAGGAGGTTGGACTAGCTGAGCTCCGCGTGTTCTTCCCGCATCACCCCTGTGACGCTGGGAATCCCCGGGTCGGTGGACATCCCCTCCCCCCGACACGTGCTGTAAATACGGAGCTCCCGGGTGAGCCAAGGTTCCTAACTCCCCGAAATCTGCTTGGGAGAAGAGCATATGGACAGTTGTGAACCCGTGAGCCTTTATTCTGTAACCGCCCCAAAGCTCATGGTCTCACGCAGGGCACATAGTAGGCCCTCCACCACTGTCATTCCGGATGGAGAGGGGCGGGAAGCCACCATTGTCCCTCTGACCTGCCCGTCCCAGCCAGCCCCCCTCGTCCCTCCCCTCTCGGACCTTCCCACCCGGACTCACTCCTCTGAAGGCTCCTGGCGCCCTGCTTAGACTCCAGGCGGCCGCGGTTCTGGAGGCGCGCTAACCAGGCCGGGAGCTGGCGGGGACAGGCGTCCGGAGGCACTGGAGGGGGCATGGGAAGGAGGTTGACACATTCACATTGTCCATGTGGCTGGCCTGCTTAAAACGTTAAAAAAAAAAATCACCCTCAGACACTTTCCCTCCAATGTCCCTGTTTGGCTGGGTTCCAACTCCTTCTGATCATTTAAATTTTAATTATCCCGATAAAATCTGCTCTTACCGTTCAAAGCTCACAGGTGTAATCCTGCCGGCAGGTCCGGGCCGCACAGCGCAGCCAGCCCCTGACTCCCCGGAGGCGGGCACAGCGGCCTTGGCCCTTCGAGGGGAAGGTGGACCCAGCCCCGGGGGCTCGGGGCCTGTGGACCGCGTACTCCCTCCTGGCTGCGGGCTGACTTTCTCTTCTGGTGCGGGAGGCTATTGGTAGGGCAGGTTGCGGTGGCCTAGATGCGTCCTTACGGACAGATCAAGGCAGGCGCCTGGGATCATCACCAAGCTTTTAAATAGAAAAGGGTCACCGAGACCAACTCCCTCCTCTCACAGGGGAGAGCAGAGGCGAGGTGTGTGGGGAGCACCCGCCCACCCTGGGTCCCTAGAGAGGCGGAGTGTGCTGTTGGCCACCTTGGATCCCTAATTGATTGAAGGTCAACTACATGGTCCCCAGCCCCTTACCTTTGTAGTGCTTGAGACTTTTTGTCTGTAAGGTTTCCTGACGGCTCCGTGATTGCTGCCTTCAGGTCTCACCCCCATTTCACAGGTGAGCAGTCTCAGCCATGGGGAGAGGGCCCATGGAGGGGGACCCGGTATCCTGGCTTCCAGGGCACCTTCTTCAGGCCATGTTCTAGTTCCTGTGCACCTGGTATCTCCAAGTGGATAGGGTGCCAGGTAAGATACAGGATGCCCAGGTCGATTTAAATTTCATATACACAAGGGCTCATCTTTTAGAATGAGTATGTCCCAAGTATCGCACATGTATGCTGTGTTTCCTGCAGGGTCGGAATGGTGAGAACCCTGACTCTAAGAGTCCAGGGGCTGAAAGGAAATCCTCATTCAACCTGGTGTCCTGGGTTTCTCTAAATCTGACAACCCCAGTGTGGAGGAGTGTGCTGGGGAGCTGGGGAGCAGAGACAGCTCTGGTGACTGGATGCCCTGGCTGTGTGTCACCAAGCACAGTGCCCCAACCATCCCTGACCTGTGGGTTCTCTTGACCTCATTGGAACCCTCCCTACCCTCTGGCTGTGACCCCCAGAGCAGGGGCAGTAAAAACCACCTGCCACCAGGCAAGGATTGCTGAGCAAGGCAGGCACGCCAAGCAAGGGTAGAGTTGGCCAGGCCCTGAGATTTCAAGTCTTTGATCTGTATTTTCTGTGGGTTTGGACCATTGAAAATCCCAAGTCTAACAGGCCAGCATCTGAAGGGGCAGAGTAAGCTGTCCTCTACCGTGGATGGCGGTGGGTTTCGGCCCACGTTCTCGGGGATGGGCAGGGTTGGCCTTGAGTCCTTGGTGTGTTTCTTGTGAGACCTTCAGGCTTTAGGGCATCATCTCCAACGGGGGAGGCGAGTGCCTGGGGAGGAGGGATCGCTTGCAGGCCCCACCAGTTCTCCCGTGTTCCTGGTACCCATCCGCATTGCTCATGCCTGGATTATGGTCACAGCCGCCTAACCGACCCCTCAGATCCAGCCTCTCCCCTCGTCCATTCCGCAGACAGCTGTCCGATTCGTCATGCTAAATGTTCTCTTTCATCAAACGCCTCCCCCTTCTCCAAGGACCCCACTGGCTCTGTTTCCTCTGGAGCCAAGTCTTCGATTGCCCTCGCTTTTAAGAGTTTGTAAGATCAGCGGCATCCTTTCTGTCCACTTGGCTTCCCCCAGGCCCTCTGGCCGTTTGAAAGAGGCCGCATTCTGGAGAGGAATGGGCAGCTGGCAGACAGTCCTGGCCCCGGCTGCCTGCCTTCCCTTTCACGCTCTCCCCTTCGGCAGCCTTTTTTACTTCACCTGATCATGGCAAGGACAAAGGCATAATTAGGTGCTAATGGCACTTAGCACCTCTGCAGTACCTGCTGACATCAGTGTCTCTGCCCAGTGCTCAGATAAACTAGCTGCTCTGCCCTGCTGGCAGCCATGGGGCTTCTCGATTGCCCAGTTATTGCCCAAACAACCTCCTGATCTCACTCCCCAAGTGGGACTCCAGTCTCCAAGAACCAGGCTGGAACCCTCCCCGCATCCCAGCAGCGGGGCAGCCAGTGCCGTGAGCGGGGCAGGGCCCAGCGCTTTCCCACAGCTTCCCGTCTCACCCCTGCCCAGCGCTGAGTGGCACGCAGCAGTGTGCCCACTTTGTAGATTAGGAAACAGGCCATTTTCCCTTCCTGCTTAAATAGATCATTGGATAACAATGGAGCATCTCTGCTCGAGGAGGTCACGCGTGGCATTGTGGTGAGGACCCCGGCTCTGCCGTTAGTGACTGCGGGTTCCCGTCCCTGCCCTGCCGCTCACTAGCTGTGAGACCCTGGACTTCTCTGTGCTGCAGGTTCCCTGTCTGTAAAATGGGCCCCCAGAGGAGGACGGTCGGAGTGAAGTGGGTTCACGTGTGAGCAGCACCTACAGTGTGCAGAGCCATCCACGGCTCCTGGGTCTGGGAGTCCGCCTTGGAACACGACGGGGCACTGTGACATTCCCTGACCCTTCTCGGGGGTTAATTGCAAATAATCATCAGCTGGATGGGCCACGAGCAGGACTTCTCAGCCTCAGCACCTCTGCCCTTTGGCCAGGTCATTCTGTGTTTGGGGTGGGGCTGTGCACCATAGAATATTTAGCAGCATCCCTGGCCTCTACTCGCCACAGTAGACTGCATGGGTACCCACTCCTCCTAAAGGGCTGGAAGAGCCTGGAGAGACAGTGATGCTCAGCTCTGAATGGGACAAGCAGAGTCCCGTCTCATCTAGGAGGGAGCCCGGGCCGGGATGACAGGAGTCCCTGCAAGCGTAACCGAGATACGTCCCAAGGCTTCCCATAGCTAAAGGGAAATTGCTGGAAACTCTGTTACTGAGTAGAGTGGTGATGATGCCAGGGCAACCCAAGGAGAGAGGGGTACCCAGGGGGTGCCCCGGGGTGGTGGCAGCTCAGTAACTTAGCAGCTGCAGCTAGACTGGCAGAAGCGTCTCCATCCAGGCTCTGCCTCGGCCTGTCCTGGGGTACCTACAGCTCCTGGCTCCTCCTCTGTCCTGTGGCTTATGAACGCACACAGGGCGGGGGGTGGGGGAGCATTTGGCAGGCCAGGAGCAGGGAGCAGGCTGAGTGGAGCTTGTTCATGTGACCCCAGTGGAGCTCAGTGACCCCACACTCCAGAGCCTCGAGATGAAATTCCAAGGGTATGGAATTTGAATCAGAGCCTATGTTCAGGCTCCTCTGTTTGTAGCTAGATGGGTGAACTCGGGTTGGGGGGTCCACTTAGTGGAAAACCTCTACCCTGTGCAGTACCTACTAGGGCACTGTATATTTTATCCCGTTCTCACATCAAAGCTACAGGAGGGGTTATCTTCCCCCTTGGACAGATGAAGAAACTGAGGGTCAGAGTGGCAGCTAGAAAGTGATAGATTCGGATCTGATTCTAAAGAACATGTTAGACTTAGTTTTTCCATCTCTAAAATGAGGCCTATACTCCCAACCCATTCCCTCATAGAGCTGTCATAGAATCACATGGGAGAAAATATGTGGAAGGCATTAAAAAGCCAGCAATTATAACCATGACAATTAAACTTCTGAACCTTCAAGTTTCAAGAGCCAGGCCCGCTCCACCTCCAAACATCAGGGAAGGCTATTTAGTAAATCCAGTTGGTCGACCAGGGGTCTGATGCTGGTTACCCAAGATGCGGTGGGTTCCCCAAAATGGTACCCACCCGCCCCACGCAGTCCGCTGAAGCATCAGAAATTAAATTTCACGGCTGGGTGCACGGAGATACCAACTCGAGCTCCATGTGTTTATGGCTCGAGGAGGAGATAAGATTTGATTAAGAAGACTGCTATTAATTTATGGCAAGTACACTCTCTCTAAGAGAGAGGCTGCCTTTAATTAATAGCCAGAAGGAATTTACGCTCTTGGTCTCAGCAAGAGGGAGCTGGGTGGAAGGAGGGGGCAGCGGAGCAAACTGAGCGATGTGGATGCATTGATTCAACCACACACACCCCTGCCCTTTGAAGAGAATATAAATAAAGAGGGCAGGGGAAGGAGAGCGGCATGTGGGCGCGGAGAGCCAGCCCTGGGGACAGGCGAGAAGGGGTAGCGAGTGCCTATGTGCCAGGCATTGGGCTAGACCCTTGTGTGGCTCACCGACAGCCCCAGAAGCATGCGTGGCAGGGAGTTTGTGGCATGGCGGAGGGAGATTACATCTAAATCAGACCTTTCCAGGTTCCCATCCTGGCTTTGCCTCAAGCTGCGTGACCTTGGGCAAGTTACTTAACCTTTCTGAGCTTCAGTTCTTCATGTCTCCAAAAAAACCAGCGTCATCCTCCTTGCTGGATGGCTGAGCAGACTCGGTGAGTTGGTGACTGTGAGAAACCAGTGTCGAGTCACTGTTCCCTGACTTCCCCATGACGGAAAGCAGGACCAGCCAAGCCCCTGAGCAGAGAGTGGACTTACTGGTCACACTGGGTCCCACTCCTCCCCACAGGGACCCTCTCCCACCCGAGCCTCCTCGACAATCAAGCCATTCCAGGTGGACTCCACAGCCAGCACCTTGCATTAGAAGTGAAAGTCTGCATTTAGATGGGGACAGATCCCTGGTGGCGGGCAGACTGGCCCAGCGGCTGCGGGCATGCCTGGCACTCGCTCTGCCCTCCATGTGCTCGCTCGTCTGCCAGGATTCCTGAGCCTGAGGATGCAAGTCCTGGAGGGAACTGAATGGGCAGCTCCTGCCCTCTGTGTCCTGCCACAGGGCGGCGTCCACACAAGCCCAGGAGCTCAGTTGTTTGTGGGCAGGTGTGAGGGCCAGGGACTGTCACTGTCGCCAGGACACACTGAACAGGGTGGCACTACTGATTCTTCCTCCCAGCCTTTGAGGCCAGCAGCTTGCTGGTTGTTTGGAGCCCTCCCACCTCTTTGCTTTGAGGAGCTGGCCATGTCCTGGACTGGGAGGGATGCATTACAGAGATGCAGGGACTGTCCCAGGAGGGGCAACTCCAACCCCAGGTCACACCCCCAGCACTACTAGCAGCGCAGAGTGCCCACCTGAGTAGGAGAGAAGGCAGCAGGGCCCCTCCTGCACGTTATAAAATCTGCTTGAGTCAGGACTGGTCTTAAGGCGCTTACTCATTCAACCCAGGAATACGTATGAGGTGACTGCTGTCTGCTGAGAATGCAGCAATGGGCAAGACACCACTGCTCTCAGGGAGCATATTGTCTGTAGAGGGACAGATATTAAAGTTATTTAATTACCATAGTGATTAGTCTCATAAGGCAAGTTATAGATTCTTTAAAAATATTCAAAAGGGTACTCTGACCTAGAACAAGGGTCTTGGGAAGGCTCTCAAATGATCCCTAAAGGGCGAGCAGGAGGTAGTGGGCAGAGAGGTAAAGGATGGCTGCCCTGAGTGAGAAGACAGCATGTGTAAAGGTCCTGGGACAGGTGGAGGGATCTTGCCATGTTTGAAGGGCTGAAAGGAAGCTGATGTGGAAACTTTCAGAATGGCGTGGGGCGAGGGGGCAGACTGATGGGGCATGGGCCCCTCTCCCCCTCCACACACACACACTTTTGCACACAGAGGTGAGAGCTTAGTGCTGTGAGGGGATGGAATCTTCTTCTGGAAGCTTTCCTGGGTGGACAGCTCTAAATCCTATATCTGAAGGGTGAGGAAGACACCCAGGAGGGAAGGGACTCTGTTCTGGTCTCAAGGGCCAGCTGAGTAAGAGGAGAGGTGAACACACAGTCCGGGAGAGGGGGCACAGCCTGTCCCTCCCCTGAGGGACAGAGTCAGGGGGGAAGGGGCAGAGAGCAGGGCCAGCGCCCCTCAGGGGCGGTGCAGACCCTTCCCCAGAGCCCAGCCCCCAGGTCGTGACGCTCTCTTTTTCTGACTAGGCTGCTGGCAGGGCTTCTGCCTTATTAACAGTGACATACAGTTATATTCTGATAATTGTCACAGCCACAGGCTCTGTGATGTGGGACCAGCTGCTGCCAGCGTTGACAAAAAGGCAAACACTAGTGCCTGCGTGCCCCATTCTCTGCCCTGTTTCTTCTTTCCTACCATAAATTGCATGCTTCCCAGGCTGAGCCTGAAGTGGGGTGCTCGGCCATCTAGGGGAGGGGTCCCCCAGCCTGTCCCCATCAGAGCCCCAGGTCAGGCCCTGGGTGGGGATGGGCCAGGAGAAAAAGGAGCCCAGGCTCCGACTGAACTCCCTCCCCAAATAACAGTCTCCTGCTCCCACCCCCTGCCCAATGCCACTGCAATTGAGAGGTGACCAGTGTGTCTGCGAGGCCCTGGGTCAGGTCGGGGCAGGCTGGGAAGGCACCTTCTCCCCGGAGCTGAGCGGGGCATCTCCCCGAGGCCCTGCAAGGCTGGCATCCTGAGGCTGCTGCCTGTGTGAGTGTGAGGTGACTGCTCACCTAGGGAGCCCCTGCGCATAAGTGGGCGGAGGGAGGTCTCGGCAAGGCGAGGGCCACTGCCCTTGGCTCTGGTCATTTACCATTTTCATCGGTGGCCGGAACTCTGGAAGAAATATATGATCCGAGCTGAGCAGAGCAGGGTGGGCACATCGGATCACAGACCAGAATTCTCCGCAGGCCGGAGGAAGGCAGTGGGAGGTGTAGGAATGAGTGCAGAGGCCCCCGGGAGGCTCCAGAAATCAATGAGGGAGACACTAACTGTACTAGCAGTTCGGGGGGGTTGAGGGGACAGGGATCAGGGGCTTGAGTTTTCCAAGTTTGGTGTGAGACTGGCTGCATAATTTATAAGACCCAGAGCAAAATGGAAACGTGGGCCCTTGTTTGCAAAGCAGGCAGAAAAGTGCCATTTAAGGTACTAACGTGTCAGGCTTTTCCCTCTCCTGCATGTCCCTCCTGCTCACGTGCGCAGGCCAGCCCAGTGTACTTCACCTACAAAGCACAAATCCAAAGATAAAATTATTATGAATTTCAGGACGGTAGCAGCAGAGCATTTAAACCAAGCCACTGACCAGTCCGGGGTATACCTCTCTGGCATTAACTCCCCTCTGCCTCTGCCCTATACAGTTAAGGACCCTTGTGATTACACTGGCCACCCCCATAGTCCAGGATAATCTCCCTATTTTAAAATCAGCTGGTTAGCAATCTTAATTCATCTTTTGGCTGTAAGGCAACATATGCACAAGTTAGGGATTCGGACGTGGACATCGTTGGGGGCAGTCATCTGCTGACCACTCGTGATTCCTATTTTACAAATGAGGAAGCTGGGGCGTAAGATCACTGAGTTGCCCAGAGTCTCCCACCTGGGAGGAGAGAAGCTGGGTTTTACACCCAGGCCTTGATCTCCCTGGGTTAACTGACCCCCTGATAAACAGTCCTGTAGGATGGGTACCCCCACTTCCAGTCTCCACACCAGCTGGGGGCCCCTCTCCTCCCCACTAACTGCCAGCTTCATGAGGGCAGGGGCCGGTCCCCGGCAGCCAGCCTGCGCCTGGGGTTTGGGAGGTACCTGGTACATGTTTGTTGGGTAAATAAAAATACAAATGACTGTGACTAGTACTGGGACTTTGGTGCCGACTGATCATGTTTAAGACTCTTTTGGGTAAACTCAACTGAAGACTTTATAGGTCTCCGGAAAGCCCTAAACCACAGCTAGTGGCACTCATGGGTGTGATTCCTTCCCTCCCCTTGGTCCACCTCTGGGCTGGATTCCAGCTCCAAGGAACCACTCTCAGGAAGTCATTCCAAAGCCCTGTGGGTGCCACGTGGGCCCAGATGTAAGTGAGGTGGGCCAGGCCAGAGATGCTGGTGGTTCAGGCCAGGTGGTGAGAAGTGGTCAGATCCTGGGTGCCTGGTGAAGGTGGAGCCGGCAGGATGCTGAGCTGATGGCTTGGATGTGAGAGACAGATCGGCTTCAAAGAGGACTCCAAGGGTAGTCCTAGCAGCTGGGCAAGTAGTAGAGGTGACTCAGAGTGGCCTGTGGGCATTGGGAAGAGCAGAGAATCTGGCGGTTGGCCCCCAGCCCATGATGCCCAGGGCTCAGGGACTCCTCTGTCACCTTACTTGGCCACATCACTGCCTTGTTATAAAGAGAGACCCCGTCCACCACCTGCGCCTGCTTCCTGTTGCGGAGAAGAGAGGCACAGCAGTGCGGGACCCTGGTCAGAGAAGACAGGAGAGGGCAGGGCCCCCGGCCGCCCGGCGGGCTCACCTTTCCTGGAAGACGGGCCAGGCAGGAAGCAGCCATTCCAGTAAGAGGCGCAGCCCCTCGGCTGCTCCCGCCCCCTCACTGCAAGCGGAGAGAGCGCCCTGCGCCCTCCGTGGCCCTAATGAGTGCTGCGGAGAGCTGTTCGCAGCTGAGTGGGCCGTAATGGCTTTCTGCGGTCATTAGACACAGGCTGTTGGGAGCGCCTGCGGGGCCGCCTGGGCTGGGCTCCCACGTGCTCGCCCAGCACCCAGATCAATAAGCCGGGCTGGGCCTGGGTGGCTGCTGGGGACCACACTGGAGCCACCCTTGACCCCAGGCCATGAGCTGGGGCAGAGTGGGGGAGCTCCTGGGAATGAGAACCCCAAAGGGGCACAGAGCATAGGGGGTTGGCCATGTTGCTGAGGCCTGGGCCTGGCCAGAGGAGTCGTTTAGGATTAAATTTGATTCAGTCCAGCGAGGATTGGGAGGGATGGGAGGATAAGGCCCCGAAGGGCTCCAGCATTAGATCCAGGCCTTGCTTTGATTCCAGTTACTTCACAGGCAAGCTGTATTACCTCTCCGAGCGTCAGTCTCCTCATCTGTAAAATGGAGCTAGAACAGCACACTCGGTGGGGTGGTTGTGAGGGTGCAGTGAGGCAATGTATGTGAAGTGCCCACCAGCATGTAGTGAGTGCTCAGTGGAGGGTGGCTTCTGTGTCATCGTTGTCATCATTGCCGTCATCACCATCATAATCACCACCACCACCATTATCATCACTACAACCATCATAAGAAGGGTGCTCGGTGGGTCTCACTCTCTTGGGTTTTATTTGTTGTTTGTTTGTTTGGCTAATCTAATGTCAGACAGCAAAGCTGAGCCACCTACTCGCCCAGCCGCCCAGACAGCGCTGGGAGCCTGCCTCATTCACCCGCACGTGCGTTCACAGACTATTCATTGAGCAGCTGCTCTGTGCTGGGCTTTGGGGAAACAGAGCCGGTGGGTTGTGTGGTTTCTGGGCTGGGTGCAGAGGGTGGTGGGAGCAGTGTCCTGAGGCTGGGACAGGTT
This sequence comes from Miniopterus schreibersii, assembly GCF_964146895.1. Lineage (NCBI taxonomy): Eukaryota > Metazoa > Chordata > Mammalia > Chiroptera > Miniopteridae > Miniopterus > Miniopterus schreibersii. Next base: position 4,647,006 of record NC_138116.1, read on the forward strand.
AAGGAGGCGAAGGTCTGAGCAGTGGCAGGGAGGGGAGGTGGATGTTGCGAGGCTGGCCCGTGGGGCAGCTGCCCCCGTCTGCCTTGCCCAGTGCAGACTTGCCTTCTCCCCCAGACTGTGGAGCAGTCCCAAGGGGCTCTGGCAGAGTACTGGGGATATCTGACTCCCCACCTTCCCCCTCCAAAGCTTGGGAGAGTTAGGGCTCTGAGGTCTTAACTGTTCATCCCTCACACAGAGTAAGTGTCCTGCATCGCTGCCTCCTGTAACTCAGGGCCTGCTGCAGAGAGGCTCAGGGGATACTTTTATCACCCCTATATTTCCTGGAGCTGAGAGCAGGGATAGCTGTGTACATCCTAGAAATCCGAGAGAAAGACAAGGGGTGGAGAGTTACTAACTTGGAGCTTGGATCTTTGTTCCAAGGGTCTTAACTGAGGGTTCGAATGGCCCGCCCACCGTGGGGTTGACCAGATTTCCCCCTTTGTCTGGTATTTTCGAGGCTGCAGCACAGTGGTTCTCAACCCACATCGCACCTTAAAATCACCTGGAGGGGCTTTAAAAATTTCCAATGCCTGGACTCAAATGCCATGGACTCTGGTTTAATTTGTCTGAGGGGGAAATGATTTTTGGAAAGCCCCCCCCCTTATGTGGTTCCAGTGTGCATCCAGGGTTAAGAGGCTCAAATACAATGGGCTTTGGAGTTGGGCTACCAACCCTGACACTGCCCTTACTGTGTGACCTTGTGAGCTGCTCAGCATCTCTAAACCTTAGTGCTGATTTCCATTGGTGATAAATTAATGAATAAGTTAATAAGCAAACCAGAATGGAGACAGGAGTTCCTGGTTCTTAAGGAGATAGCTGTCAATTTAAAAAAACATACAAAGGCACCGAGCACCTCTTCAGTGTTTTTGTAGCCTCAGTGCCCTCTTCAGAGAGAGGACAGAATACATCACGTTTATCACAAAATGTGCATGTGGCAGAGAGGCGGCCCTGCTGCCAGCGGTTTTTAAGGTTAAAGCAGGAGTGATGGTCGCTCCTTCCTTGGGTCGTTGGGTTACCAACTCTTAGTCTTTGTATTTATCCTACTCAGGGTTCATTGAGCACCTTGAATCTGAAATTTGTCTTTCTCCAAATCAGGCATTTTCAGCCCTTATTTCTTCAAATACTTCTTTCTGGGATTCCCACCCTCACTTTCCAGCTGCTCTGGTTGTCCCCAACTCTGTCCTCTGTTTCTTGAAGCCAGTAAGATTGCGAGCTTTCTACCTGCATTTAGCTGGCCCACGTGGCAGAGGCTGGGGCCTGCCTGCAAACAAAGCCCTGTGAATATGGGCGGCCCACCGAGAGCCATTCCTGTCTTCTGAGTACTGGTCCCCCTGCCTTCAGTGTTGCCTGCTTGCTTCTCTCCAATACCTTCAGACAGTTATCTGCAGACGGGGTTGGTCTGATTGCAGCCACTTCTACCCTTATCAGAAGCCCAGGCCCAGCTGTTTAATCTCCCAAGGTCTTAGGCCGTGGGCTGGGGGGACAGACACCAGGTACCTCTCTGGTCACACCTGCGTCTGGGGGGATTAGTTGAGTCGTTGCTCACAGTGACCGAATCCCCCAGGAGAGAATGCAGAGCAGCCTCGCTCTCAGCAGAAACCGATGCAGGCCGACTTCGCACTCTGCGCCCTCACTGTCCATTTGAACTTTATATGTGACAGTGTGGGGATGCTGACAGGCTGGGCTGGTACCCTGTGGGACTGTTCTGGGTTCCGCACACTCCTGTCTTGGACAGGGCAGGTCTAAGGAAATCCAAGAAATCAAAGTCTTCTGGGCCACTTCTCTCAGCCACCTCACCATTTGGGGACTTTCCAGGCCCTGTGCTGACATCTCTTTTCCCTACCCCAGCTCCTTGTCTTGCTCTCTCCGCCACCTCCCACTCCCTCTCCCCCTCGGCCTCTTCAGCTGAGGCCAGACTGTGCTGAGGCCAGACTGAGGGCTGACCGAGCGCAGGGGTGGGTGTGGTAGGTGGAAGGGGGCCAGGCAGAGGGGGCCCAGCCCTGCCAACCCTGTCATTGCCTCCCTTTCACTCCCACCACAGCTGTCTTCGCAGGCCCAAAATAGCTGCTCCAGCCCCTCCCTTGACCCCATCTCTCTGGAGCTCGGGTAGAAATGCCCAAACTATGGGGTCAGGCGGGTGCTCAGCAGATCCCCCAAAGCTAGGCAGAGTGGGCAGGAGCAGGTGGAGTCCTGCTTGCTCCTGTACCTGTGGGCGGTGGGGGAAGAGCAGGGCACCAGCCAGGGTGGGACCACAGGGTACCAGCCCAGCCTGTCAGCATCCCCACACCGAGTTTCCTGACCCTCAAGGCTATCCTAGTTCCTGCCACAGCCCTTGCTGGCCAGTGGGAGCTTTGGCCCAGTTGCTGTCCCCTGGAGAGGAGGGGAAAATGGAGGAGCTAGCCTTTCAAGAGCAGCAGCCATGCGTGTCCCCCGAGATTTAGCCAACCTTCCCAGTAACCCTGTAAGCAAGGCGCATGGTCCCCCAGTATTCCCTCCATCAACTTCCTGGCTGTTTGGATATTGAAGTCCTTCTGTATTTATACAGCCAGTAAATAACTGGGGCCCTGACACATCCGGGACACTCCATGTGCCAGCCACAAAAGGGTGAAGGCCTGGCACACAGGCCATGGCAGGGTGCCCAGCCCACAGCCTGGGTGTCATTCCATCCAGCAGCGTCTAGGCATTTCCAGCTATTAAATATCTCAGTGATGCCTGCCTGTAATGTATGCTGATGATTTTGGGCAGGGGTGCTGGTAGGGACGGCATCTTACAGGTGAGGAGACTGAGGCTCTAAGAGCCTAAGCAGTGTGCTCAAGGCTGGATTCGAGCCAGGCTCTGTGTGGGTCCAGAGCTGTGGACTGTTCATATCTCAGCGCCCTTCCAGGCCCCCGACCGAAAGGGTTTGCGTTGTCTCACCCTCGCTCGTGTCCCATCCTGGCAAGGCCTTTGTGGCATCATGGCCCTGGTGCACAGACATTTAGGGACACGTCCCTATCAGGACAGGAAGGTATGAATGGAAAGGAAGGGGGAGGGGCTGAGCTTACCTGCCCATCCTGCCCACCTGCCTGTGGGGAGGCCTTTGAAAGCTGGGAAGTGGCCACACGTGTAATTGATAGTAGTGGCTTGCTCAGTTTCGCACAGCTGGAATATTCTGGAGTATTCAAACACAGGCAGACTGACTCTGGTGTCTGTACTTTCTGACCCTGCACAGCCTCTTCCCCGCTTAGCAGCAGAACATTTATTGAGGGTTCTTTGTAGTCCTGATAATGACCTTTATCGAGCTCCACTGAGCCCTGTGCTGAATTCCTTCAGTGTTTTAACTCATATGATCTTCACAAAGGCCCCATTCTACAGATGAGGAAACTGAGGCTCAGAAAATCCCCCCAGAGTCTCAAAGGCAGCAGATTGCAGAGCTGCGATTTGAACCAGGCAGCCTGGCCCCAGAATTGGTGCTAACTGCCTCCATGCAGTATGTCTACCCGGGCAAGGGGGTTATTACCCACTTCTGAATTCCTTTAAAGCCAGGAACAGGTTTCCAAAGGGGACAAAAACGGAACAGCCACTGTTAACACCTGCACAAGAATTAGCAAATATTTTTCACGAAATGTGTGCTTAAAAGAACAGTCCCGTGTGGGTCAAACAGGAATGCCTCGACCCAAAATGACTCATGGCCTGTAAACACCCGACCACACTCGGCCTCTCATCCAACCGGCACCTCAGAGAATGTCACCTGTGACAGGATGCGCTCAGCGCCTGGCTTTTCAGATGGAAGTGGGGGGGGGGGGGGGGGGCGGGGGGAGCTCTCTGCTGCTTTTCTGGCTGGATAAAGTAAGCTCCATCTGATCCAAGAAAGGCGTCTTCCTGTATTTAAAAAAAATAAAGAAAGAAAAGGAAAAGCTCATAAGGCGAAAGCTCGCTGAGCTCCTGGAATTATTCATATTTAACTAAAGCTGTTTACTGTTTTGCTCTGTTGGTCTGTTTGTTTGGAAAGAGCCCGCCTCTTCCCATCTTGATCCACCTCAGTGGCTGTACGTCCATCCTCACTGTCTGGTGTCATTAGGGGGACAGGAATGGTGACTTCCACCGAGTGACATTGCTCTGCCAACTGTCCACTCCAAGTCCAAGCCCCATGGTGCCCTCGTGTCTCCCAAAGCCCTGAGCGTTTCCCTGGCACCTCGAAGCCCAGGCCCTCTGCACCCCCATAGCATCCCTCCCTGCCGTTCAGGGCCTCTGGCCGGCAAGGAGGGCTGGTTGCCGGTCCCTCTCGTCCCCTTGTCTCATTCCCGGGACCCTCTTACCAAGGACAAGGCTTCGAGACTCCAACCCTGCCCAGGTGCTTGGAGGCAGCAGCATTTCAATCGCATGTTTGCCGCTTAGGAAAGGGAAGCGATCCTGTCTGCAGAATATTAAGTGGCCCGGGCGGCTTTGGGAAGCAGAGCTGCTAATCTGCCAACATCTGCTGCTTATGTGATCTTGGTGCCTGGCAGCCCTGCTCCCCTCTTCCCCTACCTGGGCCTGGGCTCTTCCTCACCCCACACCCTTCAGCTCAGCCCCACAGCTTCGAGGTACAGAGGGAGCCCATGGGATGTTCAGTGGGAGCTTGGGCCAGCCCAGCCTCGCTTGCCTGATGGCAGGGGCTGGAATAGTGACCTCCAGGTCTCCTCTCAGGCTCAGGGCAGTGGTCCAGCCAAGACAAGTGACCTTGGACCAGCCCCCTCCTGTCATGAGCTTTAGGGCTCTCAGTAGACAGAGGAGAAGAGGGCTGCACAGAGTCCAAGGTCAAACGTACCAGCCAGGGTACCTCCCCCAGACCAGCCTGGCCGGGCTCCGCTCACCTGCCACACCTTCGCACGAGCTGTCCTCCCCACCTGGGTGTGCCCCCTCCTGCCCTCAACCAGTTCAAGTGCTACCACCCCTCAAGGCCACGTCAAGACTCGTGTCCCCTGTGGCCCTCCTGGTTCTTCTATACACACTGTGCCTCTGCTACTCCTTGTGGTCTCTCTGGTCTCCACCATCCCGCCTGCTGGGTGTGAACCTCCTTGGAGGCCAGACTATGTGCCCGCAGCACAGAGCTCGGGCTGAGCACGCAGCTCCATGAGAGATGCTCTTTCTTGCATGGGGATGGGGATTGATGCTGTCAGAAGGACAACCCAGGAAAAGCTCCCCCTTCCTCCTTCCTCCAAGCCCCTGACTGAGAGAGAGCCCCTGACTGAGTTCCAAGCACCCAGGTTCAAGGCACAGTGAGACCAAGTGCATTCTGGAAGATTCTCTGGGAGGCAGAGATTGCTGTCCTGGCTGAGAGCTCTCAGGCCCGTGAGTCTGCCGTTCCCCGTGTCTTGGGCGTGTGGAGTCCACCGTCTCCAGTACCCTGCTGCCTCCGATTCTCACTCATGACACAGATGTCAAGAGCCCTTCCCAAGCTGCTCTAACATGAGGGAATTCTGTGTCAAATATGTTGCACAAATGAATAATAAAAACGAAGGAGAATTGCCCTCTTTGTTGAAACTCATTTTATGAATAAAACAATTATTCTGGTAATTGAAAAAGTGTGTCGTTAAATTAAATGCAGTGGTTCCTATTAAAATTTTAGTGCGTTTTTGCTGCTGCTGGCTAGAGCCTGGTAATTATAGTCGAGAGTTTCGCTTTCTCTTTATTGTTTTTTAATCTCTGTGTACTGCGGCTCTCCGATGATATTTTATGTCAAAGAGATTTAGAGCTCTGCTCCAGAGGGGATGGAGAAGCTGCCCGGGGTGGGGGGCGGGCGGTAGGGGATCTGCGAGGCATCTGCCTCTCACACTAGGTTGGCCGTCACTCTGGCTGCCCAACAGTCTTGGTTGGTCTCTTCAGCCCTCTATCAGCCTGGCAGCAGCCAATCCCCGCCCTCTGAATCCAGTGCCCTCCCCACCACCTCCTCTCTACTTGGCAGAGGTTGAGGAGAGAAGGGAAGCCTGGAGTTGAGCCTGTGGATGTCTGGGCCTCAGCTCCTTCTTGGAAAGCATGTTTGCAAAGCAGCAGAGTGGGGTGGGGTGGACCTTCTGAAGTTCCTTCTGCCCAGTGGGGTCAGTTGAAGAAGGTTGTGGAATCTCTGTGTGCAAGCACCATGAGGGCAGGGGCCATGCCTGTCCCGCTCACTGTTGCATTCACAGCTCCCAGAATCATAAGTGGTGCGTTGACCACTGTTAATTCTTGTCGAGGGAGGACAAGAGGGAGAAAGGAAGAGCTCCGATAGAGTCTGTTTGGTCCAGGATGGATTAAGTAGGGAGTAACAGGACAGGAGAATGGGAACGGCCTGGAAAAGCTCTGGGTTTCCTTTTAGGACCCCCCTCCCCCATCGCTCTATGGTAGGAGGAGAGAAAACCAAAGACAGCTTCGTCTTGGTTCCTGGCAGGAGCTGCAAGGCTCCTTGGCTGACTTAGACCGTTGGTGACTGCCCTTGATGTGTTACACGTCTCCCTGGCTCCGGCTGCGTTTCTGTTCTTTGTCTGGGAGATTAAGCTCCTGGTGGGCAAGGTCTCTGGCCCTGCAACCTGCCACTGGGAGCTTGATGAATCGGGCTGGGACCGGGAGCTGCTGGGCATTTATCACCAAGGACCATGAGCTGGGCAGGAGCCCAATGCCATTGTCCAACATCATCTGATGGGCCGTCGGCATCGGGAAGGAAGGAAGGCAGGGCGGGCATCTCCGAGGCCCCAGTCGGCGCGCTTTGCGGCTTGCAGGCTACTGTCTTAACCCACTGTGCCGTTCCTGGGCTGTTACTTCTCGGCTCCTTTCCTTGTCCTTCCTCTGCTCTGTTCTGTGTCTCGGGCAGCTGTCTCAGGCTTCCAGGTCAGCTGGCGTAAGCCTGGGTTTGGCCATTGAGAGGCACTGACGAAGGATGGGAGGTGGGAGAGAAGCCGGGGTGTTCCCCACTCTGTGTGCCTCCACTAGCGTTCCTCGAAGCAACTGTGTTTCATTCATGACTCCAGCTCCTGGGGGACAGGGTGCCCTGTTCTAGTTGCCCACCGTGACCAGCCTTGGGCTTAAATCACCCCACTTCCTCCCAGACCCCCTGGCCTCGGGTGGTAGAGCTTTTCTATGTGGCTGATATCTGGGTTGCTCACTGTCACCCATGTGCCTTCTCAGCTCTCCGATCACCTGTAACCAGCCCCTGTAGCAAATTCTTTCCATGTTAATACACCAGGTCAATTCTGTTTCCCGGTTGGACTCTGGCTGCACACCTGTCCTCTGAACATCCCAGGATCGGTGACAGAAGAGCTGCCCGGCAGGGGTGGGGGCCGGAGAGGCTCTCTCAGCCCCTCCTGGCTCTCTCACTGCCTGGGGGAGGTTGCCAGCCATGCCCAGCCTGTCTCTGTATGGTGCCTCTCTGCCTCTTCAGGCAGGCGGTCACTCATGTCCAGCCCCCTCCACTGATCATTTTATGCAGATACGTTCGCATGGGACAGCCCCTCATTTAGTAATAATCAAGCCATTTTCCCAGCTTGGCAAAGGGTTAGCAGGTTAGGGGCCCTTTCCTGGGGATGTTGCATCCAGCGCAATAAATCACAGAGCCATTCACCCTGGAGCAGAGCGGCTGGGAGGCCAGGAGGAGTCCCTTTCCCATAGAGCATGCCTCCTATCCCTGCTTGGCTGACTCGCATCTGTCCTTCAGGGCTTGACTTAGGCAGCCCCTCCTCCAGGAAGCCTTCCCTGAAGCCTCCAGGCTGAGTTAGCCTTCCTAGATTCTCCCATAGCACTTCGTAATGCCTTATTCTGTTTATGTTCACCCTCTCCCCCTGGTCTGTAAGCAACTCAAGGACAGGGGCCACATCTTTGTTCACGTTGCCCAATACATGTCGGGCTCTCAGGCAGTGGTTTTTGGGTGAATGAATGGCGATCAGATTGCTTAACTAAAGGGCAAAGAGCACCTACAGAGTCCACAGTGAGGAAGCTGGGGGCACTTTCTTCAACAGTGAGCAGCCCCAGCATGCTGGCCACTGCTCCCTAGCAATCAAGGAAGGCTGCCTAGAGGAGGGAGCCACCTCCTCTCTTCTCACCCCTCTTCCCTTCGCCTCCTCTCTGCTCCTCACTTGGCTTTCTCTGGTCAGTCTCAGAGCTTCCTCATGAATGAGGAAACTGCTGCCTGCTGGTTTTTTCCTTCGGCAGGAAAATCATTCCTTTATCAGCCAGCAACAGGGCCAGTGCAGGGCTGCTGGCGCCCAGTGTCAGCACACATGAGAAGGCCGATGGCGTCACGATGACAGGAGTCCTTGACGTGTCTCTTCAGGAGGCCGCTGGGGTCGTCATTGATTCTCTGAGTGCTGAGAAGGAGAAAGAGAAGGCTGGCGGCCACAGCTGCAGGTGTGGATGGCACGTCTAGGGGCCAGAGGAGGCCGGGGGGCTCCAGGGCAGCCACCTTCCAGGTGCACGTCCCTCCTTGGGAAAGCAGCGGGCCTCCCCGGGAGCAGGCAACTGCCCACTGGGCACTAAGAGCCGGCTGTTGGGAACCCCAGCAAGCTTGGGCTGTGGAGGGCTGAAGGGAGGCCCGTCTACAGAGAGAGCCAGTGCTCCTGGCTTCTGTTCCAGATGGACCATGGGCATCAGGTGCAATATCCCCCAAAACAGGACAGGATTACTCGTCTGCTGCCCCCAGAAGAATAATCACCTGTGTTCTGAGCTGCAGGGAGTGGCTTGGAGAGGAGCTGGGAGCCGGGTTTGGTGCTGCACTGGCAGGAGGTTCCATTAGGGGAGAGAGGGACAGGGAAGAGGGGTTGGGGACAGGCACACTGTAGCAGAGCCCCCTCCCTCCCAGCAGAAGTGGCACTGAAATCCTCCCCAGAGGCCCATCCAGGCTCCCTCCCCGCCAATCTCCTTTCTTTCTCTCCTCCCTCAGGACTCTTCCCCCCACCCTTGCCTGAAACACCGTTTGGGCCACTTTTCCCCAGCCTCTCACAATGGACCTCTTTCTTTAAATTAAGACTTTATTTTTCAGAGCAGTTTTAGGTTCACATCAAAATTAAGCAGAATATAGAGATTTCCCACATACCCTCCCCACACATGCGCAGCCTCCCCCACGATGTATATTCCCCACCAGCGTGGTCGGTCTGTTACAACTGATGGACCTGAACCCACTGACTGGAATTACCACCCAGAGTTCACAGTTTACACAGGGCTCACTCTCGGTGCTGTGCTTTCTGTGGGTTTGGGTAAATGTGTAATGATATGTATCTGTCATCATAGTATCATGCAAAATAGTTGACTAACCTCCCCTCCCAGACCCCAGACCTCAGACTCCAAGCCCCCCGCGGTTCCCACCAAGCCATGAGCCCCCTTGACTAGGATCTTACACTGCCGTGTAAATCCACCTGGAATTTTCCGTGGGTGGATTCCTTTAGTGACAAGCTGCTTGGAATTCAACTTCTGATCTTCCTGCCACTCATCACCGGTCCTTCCCGCACCCCCTTCCTTCTGCTGCTGTGCATTCTGGGCAAACTTATTTTCATATCAAACCAAACAAAAGCAAGACTAAGTCAGGGAGGAAAATAAGGCAGGAGAATTGCAAAGCCAGCAGGGAGAGACGGAGGATGGGGTGAGCTCTGGCCTTGTCCTCTCCCAGAGACCCTGCTTTCTGTTCTTTGGGGTACACACCCAGGAGCGGAACTGTGGAATCATATGGGAATTGGGACAGTGTCGAACATGGGAGTGGACTGCGCTTGTGCCCTTCCTCAAAATGGCCCCTGGTGGCAGTGGGATGGCGGATACCAGAGAGCAGACAGGAGGTGACGGCAGCACCCAGGCGACAGGTGATGGTGGGGCCAGACAAGTGGATGGAGCCCTGAGTACCTTTTGGTGGAAGTGACTGCAGACTTGTCACCTGAGCGGGTGTGGGCTGAAGGAGACAGAGCTCCAAGGCTGACTCCTAGGTGCAGGCCTGAGAGCCAGGTGGACGGTGGCACTTGTCCCCAGGAGGAAGACCGCAGAAGGGACAGGTTTGGATTTACTGGAGAAATAAAGTTGGGAGCCAAGTACACTCTTAGGACTTGTACGAGTTTCCTGGGGCTGCCGTAACCAAGTACCACAAGCTGGGTGGCCTCAAACAACAGGGATGTATCGTCTCCAGTTCCGAAGTCCAGGAGCCTGAATTCCCGCTGTCAGCAGGGCCGCCTCCCTCAGATCTGGGTGGAATCCCTCCCGGCCTCCTCCCGGCTTCTGGTAGGTCCTAGGGGTCCCCGTGGCCCGCGCTGTGTCCCTCCTGTCTCTGCCTCTCTCTTCATGTGGTCTTCTCCCTGCGAGTCTGCGTCCGAATTGCCCTCTTCTTATGAGGACACCAGTCATCCTGGATCGGGGCCCACCTTAGTGATTCGTTTTAATTTGGTTACATCTGCAAAGACCCTATTTCCAAATCAGGTTGCACTGACAGGTACCAAAGGGGAGGCCTTCAACGTATCTTTTGGGGGAGACCTGATTCAACCCACAACCGGGGTCCTGCTCTCTCCCAAGCACATGGCTTTGTAACCCTGGTTCTCTGTCACTTTTTTCCACCAAAGGGGCCCGGGGCCTGAGCCCCAGCTATGCTTTTGTATCCTCCCAGCCCCCAGCCTCTGCTTTCCCCTCACGCGCGCCTGGGCGTCTCACGGCCCCTGCTGCACCCACTGGCCTCTCAAGCTCTGGCCTCGCTCAGCAGAGCAGAGCTGATGTGGCTGCAAGTTTAACCCCCTCCCTGCCCGCTGACCCTGCCCGGTCCCCCTGGGCTGCCTCCCTCAGACTCACTTTCCTTTCATGACAAACGGATGATTTCCCACTCTCCCACTTACAGCTTTTTTCCTCATTAAGGGGCCTGTCCAGTGAGTGATGGCCAGACAAATTTCAAAAGACAAAGAAATGTCCCCAAGGCTTTTCCTTAGTTTTTTGGGAGATCTGGGAGTGGGGAGGACAGAAATGGCTTCCTCTCCTTTTTGGGGCTGGAGGCTGCAGAGGAACTGAGGCAGGGGAGCATGGGTGTGTCTCAGGAGAGTGGGGGGCCACCCCCGTCCTCTCTTTGGCCTTCCGAGGTCATCTGCCCAGGTAGCACCCCTGGAGTGGGCAGAGGCAACCAAAACAGCAACTGATGGATGACAAAGTCCCCTGAAGGTTTGAGCAGCGATGGGGTGACCCCCAACCCCTGGGAGGGGGGAGTCTGGAGACTTGACCCCTAGACCCACTCTGCTCCTGCCTGGCCAGTGCCCCCACCCAGAGATGGGGATGCCACTGCCAAAGTCCTCCCAGCTGTTTGCATTTGAGAAGAAACAGCTGTGCATACAGTGGGTGCCCAGTAAGCGTTCCTTCCTGCCCTCCTCTCTCCTCTCCGCGCCCCGGCGCAGCCGAGCCTGGTGCCCTCGGAGGAATCGCCGGGCCGGTGCGCCTGAGCGTGACCCTGCCGGGCACTGTTCACTAGGAGTCAGAGGCTTGCTCAGTGCCCCGTCTTTTCAGATGTCGCCCCTGCATTTTGACGTATTTATGTGTTTATTGGAAAAGCTGTTCTTGCACATTTTAAAACCGGAATCCTAGTTCAAGGCCCCAAGGCCCCAACACCACTTAATGAGTTTCTAGCAGAAGGTGCTTGGTGACCCCTCTAAAAAGGGGCAGAGGGATGAAGGCTGAACATATCGGGAGCACAAGCCAAGGAGAGATGCTGGGAGCCTGGGGTCGGGGTCACAGCTCGGAGCCAGACAGGCTGTCTACTGATGAGCTGCGTGACCTTGGTAAGCTGCCTAACCTCTCTGTGCCTCAGTATCTCCATCTAGAGAACAGAGACAGTATGGTGCCTACTTGAGACCAGCCTGTCTGGCTTCTGAGTCTGTGAATGGAGAAGCTTGCGTGTGTGTTTTTTTCCCCCCGGGACCATTTTTACTTGTACGAGTGGGTCCAGGGTGCCTCCTGGCAAGACTATAGAGAAAAGCAAGGGGAATTCAAAGTAGGGGAACTGAGTCAACGCACCAGGGAGAGGTGCCATAGGATTGGCATCCTGAGAGGGGCCCCGCCCCTGCTCCTCGGACATTCCGCCTCGGTTGGGTTTCACGCCTTCCTTCACCCCCAGGATGGGCTCACATCTACCTGCCGAGGCCTTGGTCTGCTATGGGGAAGACCTCCCAAAATATAAAACCTTCTTTTCTCTCCCAGTGCCCACCCCCCTAGGCCAACCTGCCTGCCCCTTCCCACCCTCCCCCTGCCTCTCCGTTACCAGGCCTGGAGCTGGTGAAAGGAGCCCTTCCAAGTCAGGTCAATAGAGCCAACTTTGGGAGAGAAGAGCGTGGGGGTGGGAACAGAGTGGGAGCCGAGGGTGGACCGGGCCAGAGTTGGGGGGGGGGTGTCGAGTTCTGACGGCCTCACAGTAGCATGGACAGATTGAAAATCTGCTTGGATGGCCTCTCTGTTTATCTTCCTCGTTAGCAGATGCGGCCATTTGGCGGGGGTGAGGGGAGCGGGGCAGAGGCAGCCAAGTTTCAGTCTGATTTCTCGGGGCTTACCATCCATCGTCTCTTTGCATAAAAAGGGATTAGATCTGCGGCTGAGTATTACTGCGCACCCAGATGCATACGTGCACACGCGCATGCACATGTGGTGGTGTCCCAGGCTGCTGACTCGAGGGGTCACTGTTCTCGGATCCATCGTCACTGACCCCAAAACCCCCGGGTAGGCCAGTGCTCTTGCTCCCCACATTCTATCCCCTGCCTCCCGCAGGTGGCCCTCCAGGCTGGTGAGAGGAAGGCACCCTGGTCCCTGTCCCCATTATGTAAATAAAGTACAGGGACAGAGACTTATCCCATTTGGGGGGATTAGTTTCTCTGGAGGTTGGGAGATTAGAGTGTCAGCGGGAAAGGGGAGGTGGGGGCCGCAGAGAAGGGGGCTGGTCTCTGCACCCTCTTCATAACCTCCCAACTTCAAAGAGGCTCCAGCAGTCACTTGTCACCTGGCCCTACATGGGCAGGGGTGGGAGATGGAAACTAGTGATGTGCTGCTGAGTTCTCTACTTGTTTGCCCAGGGAAGGGGCTCCCTGTGGGCCTGGAGAGGGAGGGAGCAGGGGAAACTGATGGATGACTCTGTGACCCTTCATTAGCGTGGGGGAGCAGGGAGTCCTGCTGCCTCTGGGGCAACAGCCGGCAGCCCCAGCCATCTCTCTGTGGCCTGCCTGGTCCACTGTCCCTTTACCTGAAAAGGCAATGTGACATCTAACCTGGTTTCAAAGAGAGGTGGGAGGTGGCCAGGTGGCACAGCCTGGGGGCTTGGAGGGTATGGAGTGGGGGAGAGGTGGGAGGGGGGACCTCATACCTCCCAAAGCTGCCGATTGTCTTAACTTGGCTGGGGAGGGTTTGGGTGGCAGGCAAGCAAGGAATCGAGTCCTGGCCTTTCCTGGGCTTGGGAAAGAGCCTCTGAAGTCTGTAACCCCTGAGTCCTCTCCAACCCAGCCCTGCTTACCTTCCCGGGGTGACAGTTGCCAGCTTGCTTATCTGGCTGTCCCTTTAGACCAGGGGTTCTCAGCGTGCTCCCTGGACCAGTGGCAGCAGTGTCACCTGGGAACTTGTTCGAAATGCACATCCTACCTGCAGAACCAGACCCTGCGGCCTGGGGTGGGGCCCAGCATCTTTGTTCTGACAAGCCCTCGGGGGGATTCCAGTGCCCTCAAGTGTGAGACCCACTGCTCTGGTCCATAGACTCTGTGGGGCAGGGATGGGGCCTCTCTGCCAAGTGGGCAGAGCACCTGGACGTTCTGAGTCTAAAAGATGTTACAGTGAACAAAAGAAAAGTGTCAGGATAGGTGTGAAGGAAGGGGAGGAGTAGGGAGAGAGGGTGTGTCTGCTGGGTGAGTGTGGTCCTTATAGAGGGCGCATAGCGCCCTCCTCTCCACCTCCCATGGCCACACAGGGGCAAGCCCACTCACGGGCAGTGACCACCTGTGCTCAAGCAACTTTGTGTTCCAGGGGCTCCATCGGCCTGACCGAGGTCCCTGAGCAGCCCCTTGCCGGTCACACTCACCGACAGATTTCTGCTCCACAATCCTACATTGGTGACATGCAGATGGTCGTCTGCTAGAGCCGGCTCATTCAGTGCCTTTCTTCCCAGTCCCCGTTCCATGATATCCCACTGACAGCTTGAAACTGACTGTGCTGGAGGATTTACACCATGAAAATTGGCACGCGCTGCAAATCAGGGCTTTTTTGCTTTTCCCAGGGAGAGAGCTGTTACCCATTTACTGGCAGGCTACTGCACACATGGGAAAACGGGAGAAGGGAATGCGGTCTGTTCTCGGGAGGCAGCCAGCTCACCATTCATCCGGGTACCTGTTCAGTACCAGGCACTGTGCTGAAAAGAGGAAAGTCTTCATTTGTTGTAACAGCAACCATACGATGTTGGCATGCCCATTTTAAGGATGGGTAAATAAGGTCAGAGAAGTTATGGGTCATATCCTAAGCTACACAGCAGGAAAGTGGCGGGGCATGGGGGGGGAGGTGCTGGTTAGGGTTGTGTCTTCCACAAACCTACTCTCAGAGAAGGCGCGGGTGAGACGTGCTTACAACCTATACACAAACCAGGGCACGCCCGTGTTCATCACACACGGATGAGGGTTTTGAGTGGAGATGACTTTCGGCTTCCTGGCCAGGACTGTGGGGGTTTGCAATGTCTTTGGGGATGCCACCTCTCTTCTTTCCCTTCAGGTTCCAGGCGGTCCTGGGGGCTTCTTCCTTGAAGCTGCCTCCGATCATCCTCAAGCCGAGACCTGGGCTGCAGACCCTGCCTCTCAGGGCTCAGGCTGGTGCCCCCCTGGGCGTCTGAGACCCTGGCCAGCAGACAGCTGATCTCAGAGTATCCCCAGGGAGGCCCAGAAGCTGCAAAACAGTCCAGGGGCTGGCCCCTTGGCCCTGCTGCCTAATTAGAAGGGAATGGGTATCACAGCCTCTTTCTCTGAGATGAGAGGAAGGCAGGTCAGGGCCCAGGCCCTCCTCACTCCCGGCTGTCATGCAAATGAATGGTTTCAATGGAGGCCGCCCCCGGGGCCACAGAGGTCTCTCTCTGAGGCAGTCACACCTCACCCGAGCCAGCACCTCGGACTCGTTCCTCCGCCTGTCCCAGGGGCCCCTCCTGCTCTCTCCCTCTCTCTGCCTCAGTCTGCCTGTCTGCCCCGCCCTTTGTCACTTAATCTTCTGCCTTTGTCCTTCCGGTCTACCTTTCCTCCCTCCACCCCACTCTGCCCACACCCCTCACTCAGTACCCCAAAGGCCTTCCTGAGAACCCGTCTCAGCCTGGACCATGCCATCCCACCACCTGCCCCATATAGTGTCACTGTGGCAGCTTCTTGTCCCTTCCCCCAACAACACACCTGGTCTAATCTACTCACAGGCCCTCACTCACTCATTCACTCACTCATTCATTCACTCACTCACTCCTGCATTCTGTCGTTCAGTGAGAACCTCTCATCTTCACCATGAGCTGTGTGCCACGCTGTACCGGGGATGCTGAGGGGAGGAGCAGAGGCCCCCCAGGCCCCTGGGGGCTTCCTGGAGGAGGGCAGGGGGAGGTGCAGAGGGAGGAGGCGGAGGAGGAGCGGGGCGGAGGAGCAGAAGATGCCTTGGCTCTGAGCGGAGGTGCAGATGTTGTCCGCGTAGGCATCCCTGCGCCCTTCCTGCTGCCTGTTGTGCTTGGAAAGTGATGAATTTCAGCACCAGCTAATTAGTCTCTAATTAGCAAGTGGAGTGTAAACAATCACAACAGATGGGGGAGAAAAGCATTAGCAATAATGACCCTTCTTCGGGGGCAGAGTCTCAGAGAGAGGCGCTTCCTTGAAGGGGCTGGAGGGCAGGCTGGAGGTGGGCTGCGGAGGAGATGCCACTTGGTGCCTGGGTGGGAGGGCGAGTCTGTGGCGCCGATGCACAGAGCTCCTCGGAGAGTGAGTTTTGTTAATAGAGGGGAGGTCCCTGTGGATGTGACAATGGGCACCAGTGTTGATCCAGAGGTAGGGCTTGTCCCCTAGAGGGCCTTGGGGCCTGTGTCCAGGGTGGTGCGGTTTCCTAACTGTTGACACACTTGCTAGGGACACAAACCTGTGTCACTGGCCACTGCCAATTGATAGAAAGACTGCCAGGAGAAGTGTTCGCCTGCTCTGGGGGATGCCATCCTTCCAGGCTCGGCAACTGGCCTCTGAAGCCAGGGCAGGCCGTGTACCAATGGGCACAGGTTGGCCCTGGGGAGTCCAAGCATGTCGGGGCTCCACACCCGTGTCCAGGGCTGCAGGACAGGATCAGGTGGGATGCGGTGACTGGCACACTCCGTTGGCACTACCCACTGAAGGGGACACGGAGGGGGGCTTCTCTGCGCCTCACCTAGAGGAGCGCAGCTTTGCCCGCGTCCACCTGTGGTACAAGGGTTACCTGGCAGGTGGAGGGAGCAGCTCCCAGAGAGGTCAGAGCGAGACTGGGCATCCAGGGAGATGGCCAGAAGGAGCAGAGATGGAACCTGAAGGGAGACAGGCCCGTCGATGTTTACACGGCTCTTTATCAAATGCCTTTATTAAGTGCCTGTCTGGGCTAACTGTGCTGATCCATCAGATAGTTAACTGTCTGTCCCCTGCCCTTGGGAAGCCTGGGAGACAGACCATCAAAGCCCTTGGAGCTGCAGCCCTGGCAAGAGACAACCTTTCTCCCTCTCTGGAAAGTAACCAAGTCCAGCCTAAGGCTTCATCTCTGATGGGACACGAGATCCCCCAGTCCCTCTTTCTGTGGAAAAATCGTCCCCTCTATGGCTGCCATTACAGGCCTAATTAACAGGCTTGTCTCATCGGCCTGGCAGTGTTGGTAAGAAGGGCAATTTCATTGTCTGTCGACGTTATCACAGTCCTGGCAACTTGTTAGGGAAATTGGTCTCATCTGCCCTGGCTGCTGGGGGAGGCCTCTCTCTGAAGGTCGAGCTCTCCACTGCCTCCTTCCCTGTCACCAGATTCTCGGGGCTGGGAGGCAGCCAGCGGCCTTTCCTTGCAGCCCCAGCCTCCTGTGTGGAGCAGCGACTGCATTTCACTCCCGGGCTGCGGTGGGGTGTGGAGGTGCCCACTCGGCTGACGTGCTGAGGGCCTGCGACGTGGCAGGTGATGGTCAGCCCCTGGAGCGTGGGAGCAGATACATGTGGTCCCTGCTCAAGTCTGGACCAGGGTTTCTCAACCTCAGCACCACTGACATGTCAACTGGATCATTTTGTGTTGGGGGGGGCTGTCCTGTGTATTGTACGAGGTATCACAGCAGCCCTGACCTCTACCCACTGGATGCTAACAGCTCCCCTTGCCCCACAGTTGTGACAACCGAAAATACCTCTGGGCGCCACCTGGAGTGGGGGTGAGGGGTGCAGTCTTTCCCGGTTGAGAACCACTGGTCTAGAGACAGAGGAGAGCTGTGCCCCTCCCCGCTGTGGGGCAGGGTCAGCAGTGCCCAAGGGAGGCTGGGCGCTGGGAGTCGGTCAGTGGGTTGGCCAGAGCAGAGACCCAGGGGTGAGGCTGTGTGATGTGTTAGGAAACCGTACGGTGCTGAGTTCCTCCATTTAACCAGTGTTTCCAGAGCACCCACCATGCGTCTGGTTCAGTGACTAAAGGGCCTTGTCTTCCTTGCTGGGGAGTATTTTGTCCCTATTTGCAATGAGGTGCCATTGAGGGAATTTAAGCAGGAAGCACGTGGTCAGAGATGCCTTTAATTAAGGAGGTCACACTAATGACTGATGGCCGGGAGATGAGCAAGGGCTCGGCAGATGAAACCTAGATCAGAGATGACAGGAGAGGGCCGGGGGCTCGCTGGGTGAGGGATGTTCAGGTGGGTGACGGGATGTGGGCGCAGGAACAGAGGAAGCCAAGGAGACGTGCACAGTGGTTCCCAGCGTGGGGCCTGGACGAACAGTCCTCCTGACTGAGCTGGAGAACTGGGGGCTCTACAAGCTCGCAGAGGCATCTTGATGACTTTCGCTCCTCTCTTCATTTTGACGTTGCCACCTCCATTTTCGGATGAGAAAGTTGAAGCTCGGGGGTGGAGTGGATTACCCAGGTTTCCCAGCTCAGAGCTGGTGGAGACGGGCCCCAATGGATCTCTCCGCGTTCCAGTGCCATCTTCCCTTGGCGACACCTTGGCTCCTCGGTCCTTGCCATGTCTTTCAGGGCACCCCAGGGGCTGCTTGTAAGGGATTCTTGCTGCAAGCTAAGCCGCCGCCTCTCTCTCCAGGATCATCTCTCGGTTGGGCAGGGAAATATTTTCTCCCTGTGACTGAAAGGAAGGCTAAGGAGACATTTACAAGAAGCTCAAGTGGCCACAATTGCCTAAGAGGACTCAGGAAAGAGACAACAGAGGGAAATGATAGGCGAGGCTCATGAGAGCCACCCAAGGGAGCAGAAGTCGGGAGAGTTCAGGGACTCCGAGAAAGACAGAGGTGCAGGGGCGAGGCTGCTCTTCCAGCTCCCCACCTGCATGTGGACCTCAGTGCAAAGGTGAATGGATGCACCGATTGGCCCATAAGTTATCTCGGACTGGCATGGCCAGAGGGACTGTCCTCTCACCCTTCTCACCTGGAAATAAAAGCTTTGACCTTGAGGGGTAGATGTAGTGCGAGTGGATGAGCCGCAGAGATTGGTCTGAATTGGCCGTTGCAGATGCCGGCTCTGCAGTGTCCAAGAGTCAACAGAGGGTGGGAGAGGGATGGAGGACAGGAGGGACACAGCCGCAGGGGGAGAACTTTGGGGAAGGGGACAGAGAGGCCCCTGCTTTCCGGGCTGGGACCCTCCTTCTGGCTGCCCCTGTGGACTCTTTCCCGGAGCAGTGGGGTGGTGTGTGTGCCCACAGAGAGAGGACTCCTGGGGATGTGGTTCCCTAAACCCTGCCCCTCTGTGAGGGTTGGTGCTCAGGTACACCCTCCCGATCCTCCACTTGTCCCGGGAGAACACAGCTCAGGCACCCTCCCCAGTCACCAGGGGCCTGACCATCTCCTTGGGACAAGAGCCTTGGCCAGGCGTGGGTGTGAACCCCTCCACTGCCGCTCACTCCTGCGTGATTGGAGGCAGACCCCCAGCCTCCCTATGCTGCTCCTTTCCCGTCTGTTGGAGGGGAGGCAATGACCTTGAAGGGCTGTCGTGCAGATTTGGTGAAATGTGCATCTAGCACATCTGGGAGCACCTGGCATGATGCACGCACTTAATACACATGAGTTCTTTCACTGTGCAGGCACAGAGTAGGAAGTGGTCGGGGGATCCAGGCGGGTAAAGACCCCGTGAGATGTGGGAGACACTCACAGTGCCACCCAACCCCCTTCCTCATCGCCTTCCCCTTCCTTTCTGCCTCATGCTGACTGACGGCTGCACAGCCATTCCCCAGCCCTGGGCTTCAGCGCTGGATGTCCACCAGAATATTCCACCTGGGTGTCCAACAGGCCTCGACTGGCTTTGGTTTTGGCTCCCACATCACCTTTCTGGGAAGTCGCTCCTGTATGTATGTGTTCCCACTGCCCCCTACACCTCCCTTACCCAGCCCCTTCACGCCTGCAGTCCCTTGTCTAACACCTGCTTTTCTTGTAGACGCTAAACGCCATGAGCTCAAAGACGGCTGGCCAGTGCAGCGCTGACAGCTCAGTGCCACTGGATTCATCAACAAGCGGGTGACTCACACACCATGCCTCCTTCCCCCACGAAACTCCCTGACTGCCCGCCCCACCCCCGGCAGCCCAACTCTGTCCCCGAGCCCATGGCACCTGGTTCCCGTGTCTGCAGTCAGCTGCGCTCTGTGACGCCTCACACCATCAGTCATCCCTTCCCAGTGAATTCTATCTCTCCTGCCAGCTTGCAGGCCCCGGGGCAGGGCCATGTCTGTGCCTCTTTGTGTTCCAGGCCCTGGCCCACAATTGGTGCTCACTGGTCAGGAAAAGGTTGACCAGATGAGTCATGACCTTGAGACTGTGCTGAGAAGTTGAGGGTCCCTTCAGTCCATCCTCACTGAGGGTCATTCAGGACCATCTCTGAGTGTTTTGTCTTCTCCTTGAACTGTATTTGACTCTCTTCCAGGGAAACAAAATAGACTAGAGCTGGGAGAGGCTGGAGAGGGAGCTTGGGCTGATCCTAGCGCTCAAACAAGCCCCCAGTGCACACGCACACACACACACACACACGCACACACACACACTCAGAATCTCCAGTGCCTCTCCACCACCCTCAGAGTGACATCCAAACTCCTTCACACAATCAAATACACACACACTCTCAGAATCTCCAGTGCCTCTCAACCACTCTCAGAATGTCATCCAAACTCCTTCACACAATCGATAAGCCCTTTATTTTCTGGGCCCCCGATGCTCACCATTCATTCATTCAAAGACCAGAAAGTGTCCTCGGAGACGACCGAGTTTTCTCATTTATTCTTTGCCACAGTTCTACGAGGCAGGTGCTATTATTCTCATCTCGTTCCCCTCACACAAGGAAACCAGCTCAGAGGGGTCAAGTGCTTCGCCCAAGGTCACGCAGCTCCTAATTGAAGAAGCCAGGGCTGGAGTCCAAGTTCAGCCTGTCCGGCAGCCTCCTCTCCCACCTCACAGCCCACCACCCTTGCACCCCCTGTCCCCATCACGCTGAAATACCCGAAGTTCCCAGAAGCCACTGTTCTCATGACTCCCGGCTTTTGCACAAACAGTACCCGCTGCCTGCAAGTTTTCCTGACCCTCTGCCTGGCGCAGGTCCTGCTCTCCCTTCGAAACTCTGCCAGGGCCTCCTTCCCCGACGGTCCCTGCGGGCCTGGAGAGCCTCGCCCCCGCTCTAGGGAAGATGTATCATGGGGTTTGCTGTACTGTGTGTTCTTCCCACTGCTGATTGGGCTCACCCATCTCCTGCCTGCCTACAAGCAACTGGAGGGCACAAAGTAGGTGCTCAAGAAGCATTTGCTGAACTAGAGAGTTGGGCCTTAAATGAGTGAATGAAGGTGTGACGTGCATGCTCTACATTACAACCAAGGGCCAAGTGCATTTGTGCAAGATGGGGTCCCGGGCACCAAAATCTAGGGAGCAAGTTTGAGGACAGGAGGGGGTTTGTGCAGGGGCCGGCTGGAGGGAAGCATTGCGGGACCCGACGCTGAGTGTGTCTGATCGAGGGAAAGGGGAGCCCAGAGAGCTGAGAGGGTGGAGATGACGAAGGTCAGGAGGCCCGGCTGCCCCCGCCCGTCGCCGCTCTGTGAGCCCCTTCCCTGCCCTTTCCTTCACTCCGTCTTGCCTTCTCATTCATCCTTTCGACAATCTCACATGGGGCTCTTTTGGACCACATGTTTTATCCCTTGTCACCAGCCAAACAGCCCTATTATATTAATTTACTGTCCTTTCCAGTAACTTGTAGCCTTCCTGTAAACTCCCGCTTTCCCACGCTGGCTTTGCCCATTGCCAGACCACAGCTCCCAGACCACAGCTCCCCACGCCTGAGCATGGCCAGGCAGGGAGCAGAGGTCTCCTGGGCCCCTCCTGGCCTTAGCCCTTTGAGGGTGGCTTCTGGGGCCCACCCTCTCCTTGTATGAGCTCTCTCCATGGGAGCCTCTCGTGGTCTCACACTGCTGGTGACAAGACCTTTAACCCCCTGGCTTCTTGCGCAAACACCATCTCTCACTTAGTCCTGGGCACCCTGGGGAAGGATGGGTAGAGATGAGCCAGACTGTGGTCTAAAGGGAAACTGAGGCTTGGAGAACTAGCCTGGCTTGCCCAGGGTCACACAGGTCCTGGGGGAAGTGGGTCTCTTGACAGCTCAACCACTTGCTACATGTGATGGTTTGGCCTCTGCTGAGGACCTGGCCCTGGCCTTTCCCCGGTGACCCCAGGCCAGCCCATGCCCATGGGAACAGTGAGCTCACTGTAGGAGATGGAACTCCTGCCCTGCCCCCCTAAGACTTATGCCTGGTTGAGGACAGAGTGCCCAGAGATGGCTCCTTGCCTTTCCAGCCCACTTCACATGTTACATGTGGACTTTGGAGACAGACAGGCCTGTGTCCGAATCTCAGTGTCTACACTGGCCACCTGTGTAGCCTAGGCCGAGTCACTTCATGACTTGGAGCCCCAGTTTTTCTATCTGTACAGTGGGACAGTCATACCTACCTGGGCTCAGGGATTTACACAGAGACACCTGGCCCTCAGAACCATGGACAGAAGCCCAGCCCTGGGGTTGTGAGACCCTGGCAGGGGGTCAAGGGGAGTGGGCCAGAGGATGGGGGTATCCCTGCAGGAAAAGGGGACCACCAGGAACATGTCATCCACTTCCTGAGCCTGTGAAAGTTAAACATCCCGTCCACTGCCATGCCCCAACCACCGGGGAAGGGCAGGGACTTCAGTTCTGGGAAGGAGGGGAGACCTCGGAGAAAGAAGGGGGGTGTCACATGCAGGAGTCGGGGGGGCAGGATGCTCTCCTTCCCAGAATGGCTCAGCTTCCTGGGAATGAATTGGAAATGGCCTTGCAGGACCATCAGTCACACCGGTGCCTGCTGCCAACCTGCCAATCCTGCCGCCCCTTGTGCTCCCTGCCTTGCGGGATGTCGTCAGTCCCCATTAGCTGAACTCGGGGCCCGCTGCAGAGCGGCTGGCGGCTGGCACACATCATTCTGGGGCCAAGGAGGGCAAGGTGAGGCCTGTGCATGGGGAAGTGACGTGTGAAAATGAGAAGTGATAGGTCAGGAACAGGTTAGGGATTGTCACAGAGCCCCCTGGAAATAAGAGAATTCCTTTAATCCAGTCTTTCCTTCAGTACTGAGCTCCTGCTCTGTGCAAGACACCAGGTGAGGGGCTGTGGCACAGAAATGACCGAGTCGTGTCCCCTGACAGCTTAGAGTCCAGTGGGGCACTCAGAAGTTTGGGGGCAGCACAGGGTGTTACTGATGTGACAATAGATGTGTATGTGGCTCAGGGAGCCCAAAAGGGGCCTCTCCCTTTCCTGGGGGGAGCAGCTGTGAAACCTGTGTGGAGGAGGAAGGGTTTCTGCTCAGTGCTGGCTTTTTTTTATAGAGTGGGCTTTGGTTAGGGGTTGGACTAGTTTCCTAGGACTGCCAAGCCAAGTACCACCAACCAGGTGACTTAAAACAGCCGAAATGTCTTGTTTCACATTTCTGGAGACCAGACGTCCGAAATTGAGGTGCCAGCAGAGCTGTGCTCTCTCAGAAGGCTTGAGGGAGAACCCTCCCTCCCCTCTCCCAGTTCCCGGCACTGTCAGCAATCCTGGGTGTTCCCTGGCCTGTAGATGCGCCGCTCCAGTCCCTGCCTGTGTCGTCACACGGCTGTCTACTCCCTGTGTCTGTCAGATTAGATTAGGGCCAACTTCTAAAGACCTCGTCTTAACGTGATCACAATTACACAGACCTATTTCCCAATAAGGCCATATTCATATATTCACTGGGGTTAGCTCTTTGATATATCTTTTGGGGGACCCAGTTCAGCTCATAACAGGGGGTATAGCAGGAAGCCATGGAGAACATTCTAAAGCACCCGGACCTCACTCCACGGAGAAGGGCAGCCTGGGTTTTCTTGGGGGAAGGAGGCTTTTCTAGCATAAGTCAGACATCCCCGAGAATGTCCCGGATGGAAGCTAGACTTGGAAGAGGGCAGTAGACACCTGTTAAGCCTTATGTCCATTTTACGGGTGGGGAAATGAGGCCAAGAGCAGTCAAATGAGACATCCTGACTTGGTGTCAGAAAAGCTGAGCTCAAATCTTCCCTTAAACTCTTCTGCCTCAGTTTCCTCATCTGCCAACCAAAGAGGTTGGACTCGGTGGGTCCTACAAAGGCTGGCCTCAAGGTGCCTGGAGCCTGTGAGAGGCCCAGGGCGATCATGGGTTAGGGGCAGAGCTGGGCAGGGCCGGCCTGCAGCCCAGGGCTTTGTCTCACGTCCAGCCCAGCAGCTGTTTCCTCTGGCACCACCCCCACACAAGAGGGCTGGGGACCAGTGCCAGGAGCCACCTTGGTGTGAACTGCAGCCCCATGGGGATGCTCTTGGGAAAGCTGGTCCCTCTTTCATTAATATGAATTTCCCTGTATCTCAGTCTCTCTTGTTGGCCCCCCAGTATCAGCTGCCAGGCCCAAGCTCCTCCGGAGAGGCTGGGAGCCCCGATTTACATCTGGGGACATGGCATTGAGTGAGGGAAACAGCAGGGACGGCTGCTGACTAGAGAGGAGGCCACCTGACCTCCCTGGTGGATAAGATCAGGGATCAACTGTGGACGCAGATCCCATCGCCTCCCCCTGTAGCCCTTTAACGCCCGACAGATGGGCTCGGGGTCTGCAAAGCGACAGAAGGTAGAGGCGGGTGGGAGACCCTGCTGGTTCCCGTGCAAGGATAACGAATGCAGCCCCTTTCAGTGGGCTCCCTCTGCTTCCCCACACAGGCCGCCAGGCTGCTGTCAGAAAAGCCACCTGCCACGAGGCCACGTGAGCAGGGGCAGCCAGCCCAGGGCAAGGGGGGCATCGGGGCAGCTGCAGCCTGGGATGGGGGGCCCGGACAGCCTGCAGCTCAGCCTCACACCCCACCCCCCTGCCTTGGGGACAACCTGTGCTACTTCCTCCCTCTCTTGTCCTCAGAGTTCACACTCTGGGTTGGCCTTCGGTGGCATTGGTTTGTGTGGGAGGAGTGAGAAAACTCTCAGTGCTCACCAGGCCACTTCCTAGCTGTGGGACCTTGGCAGTGACTCAGCTCTGCCAGCCTCCACCCCTCAGAGAACCTGGCGCCTGCACTTGGTCCAGAAAGGGGCAGCAGGACTTGGTCCCTGGTGGGCTCTCTGCTAAGGATGGATGCCAGGAAAGACAGGGACAGCGGTCGGGGCGGAGGCTGAGCCTGGTGTCTGGGGGGACAAGGGTCTGCTTCCCTGCAGGTTGGGCACGTCCCCCAGGTGGGTGACACAGAAAAAGAGGGTGGCACTTGTTCCAGCTGGAGTAGCTGCCGGCGGGCACGTGCGGGCCTCTGTGTATAATCCAGCTTGTAAATTGCTCGGGGCCTGTAGCTGCTGAAAGGGCCATGGAGCCGCGTGGTGTTGTTATTTATGATGAAACGCAGAGGTGCCTGCCGGGGACGGGAATGGGCTGAGCGCTGTGCGGGATGGACGGCAAATTGAACTCCAATTTTCTGCTCCGCGGTCTTCGTTACACGCCACAAAGCACCGGTGCGCCGGGTCACCAGCCTGATGAACGCGTGTTCTCCGGCGGCGGCGGCTTCCAGCTCAGCCTCGGCGGGAGGCGGGAGGCGGGCCGGGGCCTTGTTCTTTCCTCCGCACCCAGGCCCGCCCTGGCCCCCCTCCCTGTGACCCACACACCGCTGACCCGAGCGGAGATCAGAGGCCTCGAGGGAGGCAGGCGGCCGGGGTTTGAAACCAGGCTCTGACTAGAGGGTGACCCGCCCGCGCCTCTCCCCTGTGAGCTTCAGGAGAGAGAAATAAAGGGCAGTAATAATACTAACTCTCCCCCAAGGTGGCCGGGAGTATGAAATGAGAAAACACAGGGAGCTTGGAGTGGATTTTTCCTTCGCAAACAACTTTCTCCTGCCTCCTCCTGGGCTGGTGCCCCGCCCTGATGCCTGGGAAGTGGAGGCCTCAGGAGCAGCCGCTGAAATGGGTGGGAAGCCCCCATCTGGGGGCAGTGAGGCCAAGCGGGGCGCCCCTCGTGGGCCTGCTGTCCAGCTCAGCTCCCTCGGATGCATGGTAGGAAGTCGAGGCTGATGCCAAGTCAGGTCCACCAGTGCCTGTCTCCTCACCTCCTGTTCCCTCTCCTCGGGCCCAAGGAGCCATCTCCCTTGGATGCTGGCCTTTCTCAAGGGTGAAAGAGGAAAGGGGGTCACCCTGGGAAGCCTGCTCCCCGGAGCTTGGGCGCTCTTGTCCATTTCTCTCAGCAGAACCCTCTGTGCCCGTGTCTGGTGGTGCCATCACTGGCCAAGGTGGACATTAGACATGCTCAGTGCGGGGTCTCAGAAGCAGTCACGGGCCTGCCAGTCCCTTCTCTCAGCTCCTCAAGGCCTGCGGGAGGCGGATGTTTCTGTTACCAAAGCTGATGGTGGCACCCATGCGGTGGAGGGAGCTCACCCGCTGAGGGATCTTTAGAGTCACCCGGGAGAATGGGGGGCAGCAGGTGGGATGAGCCCTGGCTCGGCGGCTGAGCCCCAAAGCTGAAGGCCTTCCTGTTCAGCAGCCTCGGGTCCCCGCTGTAAACAGGAGAAGCCAAGCGCGTGTTGCACCTCGGGGTCACCAGGGGAAAGGCGAGTGTCATCCACGCAGCATAATCAAGCCTTTTGGGAGTTAGTGAAAATTTTATTATCACTGGTTTTACAACTCAAATGAATCTGAATACACTAAAATGATAACAGCGCTGCTAGGCAAAAGCACTCTAATCAATGGTATGAGTTTCATCTCTGACCCTCCGGCGGAAATGTGAGAAAGGGCTCCCGTCCACCCTGTTAATAGCAGAATAAACCCATCGGAAATGAGAACCATCATTTTCCCACGCACGGCTGGAGGCGTTTGGGCATTATTTACCTGTGAGGGCCAGGCCTGAGGCCCCGCTGTGAGAGGGGCTTGCAGAGGTCACGCCAAGTAAGGACAGGGGATAACTGCAACTCCCCTCGTGCGGGCTGTGTGCCTGGCGCTGAGCTAAACACTTACTCCTTTCAGTGGTCCTGAGAGGTAGCACGATTATTATCCCATTTCTCAGATGAGAGCACTGAGATATGAAGGAGTTACAGAGATGCCTGGCGTCACCTGGTTAGCAAGCAGCTGAGCCAAGATTTGAACCCAGGTCAGGGTCCACAGCACACTGCTCCTCAGATCTTGCAACATCAGGGCTGGAAGGGAATGTAGAGAGTCCCCAGGAATGTCAGCCCAAGAGAGAGGTGATCTGGCCAAGTTCAACAGCAAGTTCATTTGTCCAGTTTTTCACCTAGGGGTGTTCCTTGGCTTGTAGATGCCCCAAACCAATCTCTGCCCCCCGCCCCCCATTGCCACATGGCCGTCTTTCTGTGTGCCTCTGTTCCTTGTCTCCTTTTATAAAGACACCAGGCATTCAGGGCCCACCTCACTCCCAGGTGACCTTATCTTAACTAATTTACACCTACAGTGACCCTGTTTCCAAATAGGGTCTCATTCTGAGGTCCCAGGAAGGACATGAGTGAGGGGGTCATCATTCAACCCAGTACAGGCATCAACTGATCTTGCCCAGGAGTGGACTTTATTGTCATCCCTTAGCTTTCACATTGGACTTTGCCGCATTCATTCATTCATTCATTCATTCATTTCTAAGCATCTTCTTTGCCTCAGACTCTGTGTCCAGTGCTGGGGCAGTAGAAACCCAGGAGGCGTCATCCCAGGTCTCCGTGTGCTTCGTTCTCTGTGACTTTTTGGCTGGGCTGGGCAGCCTGGGTGGTGGGCTTGGGTCTCACACCCCCCACTTCCCCAGGCTGGGCCCCACCACCGCAATCATTCCCGGGGGCCATGTCGGGGCTCAGTTGTGCTGGCTGCCCTGGTGGCTGGGCCCCCCTAATCAGATTAGATGTGTATTCAAACAAACTGATGATCCGTTCCATTAGAGGCTTTTCGAACACGCTTTTCTGAGTGAGAAATCCATTCGGTAGCAGCTGTGGAGCCGAGGCATAATTGATTGTCGCACCATCCCAGGCCCCCCGACGTCAGAAGGTGCCCGGCTCCTGAAGGTCACTGGCGATGATCAGATTAAGGAGGGCAAGAGCCTTCTTTCTTGGCTAATGAAGCACTTGGCATGCAGGCAGCACAGGGACTGAGCTGGGCCAGGCATCTGCCAGGAGACAGGGGAGGAGCATAAATTAGCATCTCATTCGTGGGAGCAGAGAGGAGGTGGGAAGCAGGAGCTGGGGGGCTGAAGGACTAGGGACCAGGTTAGGAGGCCAGCTCCAAGGAGCACAGACTTTCCAGCCGATGACCAGATAGGTTGTGGAGGTCAACCTATCTGGTGGCGGTGTAGAGGCTAGGAGATGGTGAGGGGGAAAGTTTGTAAGAATCCCAACCTTCACCCTGTTCCCACCCATTCCAGACAGATCCCAGTGACAGCAGTCACCATGTGCCCAGGAGGAGGCTGCTGAAAGAGAGAGGCTTTGGGGAGGTTTCAGAGCTGGGAAGGACATTTGTCCCGCCTACTGACCCTTGAAGCTGGTCCTGGAGGGCAGATAGACATCTTTGGGACAATTAGAAGGCCGGTGGAGGTCCTCGCCCTGGCTGGCACTCCCAGGGAGGTGAGGTTCCCAGGCCTGGGCTGGCTGGGAAGTCAAATTCCAGGAGCGATGGAGAGATGGAGGGGCTCAGAGCACGAAGATATTATTGTGCTGGGGGCTGGAGCGGGGGGGCTGAAGTTGAGATAAGGTCTCTATGGGGCCATTTAGCCTAGAGCCCAGAGGGAAGGGTGACAATGGGGGTATTTATTGGGAATATCAAGGGAAAGTCAGGCAGGGGCACCCCCCTGAACTGTTATGGGGAAGGAGAAGGCCCAGGACTGAGGCCTCTTGTCTGCCTCCGAAGGCTGCTCTTCCTTCAAAGGGGCTCCGGCTCGGGTGGTCAGGGACCCCCAGCCACACTACACCCTGTGCCCCAAGCACACAGAGGGCCTGCCGGTTCCTCGGTCGCCAGCAGGGCTGCCCCGTGACACCTCACCCTGTGCACTCGCATACGTTTATGCACATGCATGCATCTCTCTGACTATAAATAAGTAACCCATTATAACTGTGGGACACAGCATGAAAGTTGCAAAAAGTGAGTCCCCACCCCCAACCCCCAGCCCCTCAGTTCTCCCTAAAGCATCACTGAGCCCATTGTCTTATGTAACCACCCCCCCCCGAAAAAGCCGATGCTATACAAGCAACTATATTTTTATACTTGAAGAAAAAAGCACTTGAACACAAGTGGTAGCCGATTACGTACCCCATTGTACACCTTGCTTTTTTTTTCACTTAACAGCGGTTCTCAAAAATGGCTCCGGAGCCTTGTGCAGGGGAATTTGATTGTTGGGAGGTGCAGTCATTTCTTTAACCAGCACCCTCCTGATGGACGTTCTGGTCGTTTCTCAGTTCTTGCTGTTGCAGGGCAGAGAGCTGCTCTCATTGCACCCTTGCCGGGGTACATCGTGGAGTATAAACTCCTTGCAGAGTTGGCGGATTGGGGGAGGGGCGCATCTTTTCATTTGGATAGAACCAAGTTGTCCCTGTAGATGTTGTGCCAAGTGACGGGCTCCCAGAGCAGAATGCGAGCTCGCCTGGGGCCTCCAGAGGCTCCCCAGCCCTGGGTATTATCAAGCTCCCCATCTCGGCCTAGTGACAGGAAGAGCAGGGAGCTCGGGTGGGCTTTAGTTCGCCTTTCTCTCACCGAGAAGTTCAGCATCTTTGTACGTTTCAGGGTTATTTGTAATTCCTTTCTGGGAACTGTTCATATCCTTTGCCCATTTCTCTGTTGGTTTGTTTACCTTTTTCTTATTGATTTATGGGAATATTTTTTTATACCAGGAAAAGGAGCTCTTTGTCCATGATAAAAGTTGCAAATATTTCCCCCTAGTTTGTCATTTTGTCGCTTCTTTTTGTTTATGGGTCTTTTTTTTCCTCTCCCCGTGCACAATTTTTATATCGTTGAAGGCATCAATCTGTTTTACGACTTTCTGGAGTTTGTGTAGTACTTAGAAAGTACTTGGCGAATACGTCGCTTTGCCAAGATTATATATTTTTAAACCCCGGTGATTTTTTTCTAGCTCTTTTAGAATTTATTTTTCATGTTTAAAACATTGATCCATCTAGCATTTATTTTGAGGTAAAGTGTGAGGAAGAGATTCAGCTTTTTTTTCTTCTCCCAAATGGCTCTCTAGCTGTTCCAGAGGCATTTGGTGAATGATCGAACTTCCCCCCACTGACTTGAATTTCTACTGTCATCATCTAGGAAATCATCCCATATGGATCCGGGTCTATTTCTAGACTTTTTAGTCCATTGCTTCATCAGCCTATTTGTACAAGAACCCCCTGTTTTAATTACTGCAGCTTTGGAATATGGTTCCGTATCTCCTGTACTTACTATTATTTTCCAGGATTTTCTTGGCTGTTCTTTTGGTTGTGGTTTTTTTTTCAATGTGAACTTTAGAATCACTTTGTCTAGTTAAAAAAAAAAAATCCATCCTTTGTGAGCATTTTCAAAGTGAGGGAAAGTTTAAGAGAATGACATCTGTGTGGCACTGATTCTACCCACAGCTCTCCATTCTCAGAGACCCCTTCCCCTGAGAAGGTGGCAGGGCTGTCATGTGCACCATAGACGCCGTACCCTGCGCGACCCTAGGACTGAGGCTGAGAGGAGCTGATGGCCCCGCCCACAGGGCCTGTCCATCTGCATATATGTCCATCTGTAATAGTGGGTACCAGTGCCAGGCACTTTTCTAAGCACTTTATGTTGTTCAATTTATTAATCCTCACAACTTACAGCTAAGGAAACTGAGGTGCAAAGGGTTAAATAACTTGTCCAGGGTCAGTGATCTGCGTTACCCTCCTGCGTGTTCATGAGGCAGAAATCTGCTCCCGCCCATAAACATACACGAACATGCACACATACACACACGCACATGCACTCCCATAGAGATCGAGACATACACAGACATGCCGACACACACATGCGCACACACAGACATATACAGACACTCATAGACACACATAGGCATGCACACATGAAAACACACCCACATACATACCCAGCTCCACACAGACAGGCACATGAACATACACACTGCTGCGCCCACCCGTCTGCTCTTCCCATCAGTGACTTTCCCCCTGTGGCACACACACTCCCAGGCCCCCTGCCTTCTCCTGCTTTGGGGCAAGGGGGCCCATCAAGGAAACCAGCTGGCTGGACTCCCTGCCATGGCTCTCATTCCTGTGGAGGACTCCCTCCTAACCTCTGGATCCTGATGGCAGGGGGTGTTTGGAGGAGGCAGGGTGGGGTGACCCACCACGGGGGCTTAGGGAGAAGACCCTTAACCTCTCCCAGGCTACCTCGTGAGGATAACGTGGGATGAGGGATGCGGAGCACCCAGCTCAGCGCCCAGCGGTGCCCAGCAGGGTCTCAGGCGGGGATATCCGCACTCCCTTGCCTCTTCCCCCAAGCCATTATCTCTGGCAGCAGCTGGAATCAACCCATCCAAGCAAAAGTCATTGGCTCCAGGCTGGCACCCCCGGGGAGAGCCAGAGGAGCGAACTGGCAGATGCGGAGCTGGGAGCAAATTGCTCAGCGATCGAGTGGTTTACAGAGGCGAGCGAGGGGTCGGGGTGCAGAGCATGTGTGCGTGTGTATGTGTGTGCGTGCAAGCACATATGCCCCCCCACACACACCCCAACTGTGCTGGCTCTGAGTCAGCCCCACATCCAAGGGACTGAGTCACTTGGGGGCTGGGAATGTTATTGTTTTAAAACAAACCAGTGATGACAGGAACTAACAGAGGGTTTTTAAAAACTCGATTCAAAGGGCTCTTGAAAGCTGCTGGAGAATATGAATGAGCTTTTGAAGTGCGAATGTGCCCATTTGTTAAACAGAGAGCAGAGCTGCCGGCTTCAACAGGCAGGAGGGCAGAGAATCTTTTTTTTTTTTTTTTTGTGGGTTTTTTTTTTCTAGGCAAATGAGTGCCTGCCTCTGCCACCGGCCAGAGGTGGGCTGGGACCCCAGAAGCCAGGGACCAGGGGGTGCTAGCCACTCCCCTGAGTACACGCTCTAAAAGAGGCACTTTCCACTTGTAAGGCAGTAGGCTGACATGACAGTCATTAGGGGTGATGGAGAGATGTGCTCCTAAGCCGCATCTAACCCGAGGCTGCAACATCGGCTTCGCAGACACAGTGGCCCAGGGTGGCCTTCTGTGCGGGTCTGCGCTTCCTTTCCCAGCCACCTACGGTCCTCCCTGGTCAGCCTCTCGGTGGCCCCCACCGTGAGGGTCCATAGCAGGGATGGGGTTCAAGGAAGACTCCTCCAAACACTCACAAGTTATACACTCATAAGATTGAGACCTCAGGCTTGAGGTTGGGGGTGCTAAGCAGCCTGGGCCCCAAACATACTTTATGGCTTCTCTTAAGTTACCAATCTGTGCTTGAGCCCAGAGTGAGGCCTTGCCACAAATTCTGGACTTAACTGACCATGGATGCCCAATTCTGGTTGAATCTGAGGGTGGGAAGATGGACTTGGGGCCCAGGGCTCCAGGCCCCACTGATGCTCTCAGGGGTCAGCCTGCCATGCAGGAGGGACCCAGCCTCTACCATTCCCAGTGGGCTGACCGCCTGTCCTGTCCAGCGGCATCTCAGCTCACTCCCTTCCACCCTGTAAGCTACCCACTCCCCAGCCCCTGACTCCTGCCCCCTTCCTGTGCTTGAGTCCATTTCTTAGGCAAAAAAACCCAAAAAACACAAACACAGCGTAGGTGGTTTCTGCTCTCTGGGCTCATAGGGGAAAGTTAGCTCTGGGCCAAGGTGTGGCTGGGGCACCAGCCAGAGCTGGATGGCAGCCCCCTCCCTGGCAGGGACACGCACACTTCTGTTTAGGGGAAAGAAATGAACATTTGCAGAACATCTACCCTAGCATTTTCACAATTATTTCATTTAATCCCGATGACGTCAAGGTGCCTATTTCTCTCCCTGTGTCTCGTGATGGAGAAATTGAGACTCAGGAAAATGAATGCTTGTCCACGCCCGCGCAGCTGGAGTTACAGGGTGAGCACAGACGGGCGTGGATGCTGGGACCATCCACCACTGGTCTGCAGGACAGGACGCCCAAGGCCTGCCCTGCCAGCAGCTTCCTGCTCGGCTCTGACACGCCCCACCCCTTGGGCACGGAGTGGCAGCGAAGGTGCTGGACTTGGTTTGGCCAGTCTGGATCCCAGGCAGGTTCCTAACCCGTTTCTGAGAGGTGGGTTATGATCCTGGCTACTCGGGGGTTTCACACGGAGTAAATGAGCATCGTTAAAGCATCTCAAACAGTTCAGAACCTAGCAGGTGCTTTAGTTTTTGTTTCCAGATGCTGGCTTCTCCCCCGGCCCACCCCATCCACAAAGGGAGGCGGGCTCTCTGCTGGGCTTGGAGGCCCCCCCTTCCTCTATCTCTTCCTATCCTTTGTCAACCCCTTGTTATTTCATTGCCCCTCCCTCCCACTGGTCCTAAGGGCAGGAAGGTCTTCATGGTCCCCTGGAGTCCGGGGGCCTGGAGTGCATTGAATTAGTTGAGGGGAGCTGTGGGGAGCTCGTGGTTGGCGGGGCTGAGTCAGGTCAGAAGGTTGAGATGACTCTGCAGAGAGGCGTAGCCACGACTGGACCCGCCCCCGCAGCCCGGGCAGTGGCCTTCCTCTGCCAGGGAGCTGACCTGGTGTGTGAGTGGGAAGGTCGAGGCAGGCGGCGGGCGCAGGGTCAGGGATGGGAGGACCTAGCAGCCTGGCAGTGGAGGGGGTCCCCTGGGTGGGCCCTGCCCCGGAGTCCTCTGAAACCAGACTGACCCAAGTTCAAGTCCTTCCCAGCCACAAGGCTGCACCTGCTCCTGCCGAGGGGTGTTAGGGCTCCAAACAAGTGACCGGATCAAGGCGAGCAAGCGGTAACGTGGCTTTGCGCCTCTGTTTCCACAGATGACGTGGCCCCCTATTTCAAGACGGAGCCGGTGCGGACGCAGGTGCACCTGGAGGGCAACCGCCTAGTGCTCACGTGCATGGCCGAGGGGAGCTGGCCGCTGGAGTTCAAGTGGCTGCACAACAGCAGGGAGCTGACCAAGTTCTCCCTGGAGTACAGGCAAGCGCCCCCCCTCCTCCTGGGTACTGGGGGGTGCTGCGTGGCAGTTTGGGGGTGGCGACTCCCGGCCCAGTGCAGCTGGGAGGCTGGGGTCACAGAAGTGGGGCCAACAGCCCTGCCCAGGGATGAGAAGACCCTGCCCTGCCCGGACAAGGTGGCCCCTGCGGGGGTGGGTGGGGCAGAGGCGGCGACGGGGGCAGGGTGCTCACCACCAGCTGGGCTGTTGCCATGGCTGCGACCAGAGCCCTTTCCTTCCCTCCCTACTGTCCAGGGGGCCCTATAGGTGGGGGTCTGGGTTCAACATGGGTGCGGCAGAAGGCAACCAGGGATCGATAAGAGGAGCATAGCTCTTTGGGGGAGCTGCGGAGATGGGACATGAGGCGGCCACCCGGAGTCTTTGGGTTCTCTCCACGCCCTTGTGTGCCCTTACACTGAACTCTGAGCTGGGCTGGCCCTTACCTCACCCAGACACGGCCAGGTGCGGACACAGAGGACGGAGAGAGAACAGGGTCTCAGACAGAGGGTTCGCTGCTGGAAGTGGTCCTGCGAGGCAGCCACTCCCCCAGCCCAGCTGGCCGCCAGCCCTTCCTGGGCCCTTCCTCCTGCTCCGCTCCCCTCTCACTGGCTCGCAGCCCTGTGGCTAGCGGTTAATCCCCCACCTGATGTGTATAATTGGTTTTGTTGGGGAGGAAACAAGATTGTCTTCCCCGGGGGGGGGGGGGATGTTGATACAGATCTGCCGCAGGGGACAGGAATGCAAATGAGAGGAGGGGTTTAATTGCTTGAGGGTTTGTCTTTTCCAGAGAACTTTCTTTTTCTTTGCAAAGGGGGAGACTAGAGTCTGGGTGACTTCCAGGTTCCTTCCGCCCCCAGTCCTGGCCTGCATTGGGCCACACCCAGTGGGTATGGCCACTTTGGCAAAGGAGGGAGCAGGGGTGCCAAGGCAGGAGTACCACCCTCCGCTCTGGATGGTGAGAGGCAGACCAGGAAGCAGGAGCCTCTCCATTGCCCGCCACTCTGGGACTCAGGTCTTCAGGGGGCCCACGAGGAGACTAGGGGGCCCTCCCTGCGCTGCCCCTTTGATGGATTTTAGGTGGGGACCCAAAGACATTCCTAGCCACAGTCTGGCAGCACTGGGCAGTTTGACAGCCTCAGTGAGGAGCCCTTGCTTGCTCTTGGGTGCCGGACATACCCGAATGTCATGCAGAGGGCACACTATGGGGGGTTAGTGGTGCCAGAGCCTCCCAGCCTGTCCCTGACTTCTACTGGCAGGGAGCTGGTTCTTTCGCTGGTTCTTTAGCTGGTTCACAGCTACTCGTTTGGTGCCTGGGAACTGTAAGTGCACCAGTGTGGGCACTGCACAGAAGCAGATTCCAGCTCAGCACACGGACCAGACTTGCCCCACGACAGAATGGGCTTCCTTGGGAAACAGTCAGTCCTGGAGGCATCCTGGTCATAGTCAGAGTCCAGCTGGTCATGATGATGATAATACTGGCAATGAAAAAGAGCTTATTATATGGCAGGCGTTATGATACGCACTCTATGATTATCTCATTTACTCTTGCGAGCAAGCCTGTTTTCCCCATTCTACAGATGAGCAAACTGAGGCTCAGGGAGATTAAACAATTTACCCGAAGTCAGATTGTTGAGCTGGGCTTTAGCTAGAAGTCGTCTGACTGCAGAGCTGGAGTTCTTTACCACCCAGCACTGCCTCTCGTTGAAGAAGGATTGCATCCTTAATGCCTATCCTAAGCAATCTCTGAGAACGGTGCTCTCCCAGTTCTAGAAAACAAAGCAGCGGGAGAAGGCAAATGTGCCACCTCAGAGCTTGGTTGGGTGGAAGTTATTCCAGGGACGTGAATGGGCTTCCACCTGGGGCACTCATCCCCACCCAGCCCCCTCACCCCCAAGAAGGCTGGCCGAGGAGCACTGTGGTTGGCCAGGCCTCCATCGGGGGGTCTTCTCGAGGCCATGGGTCGCTGTGTGTGCAGCCCCACACTAGAGCCACGTGGTGGGAAAGGAGGGTGAGAGCTGTTAGCAGAAGGGAAGGCGGGGGACAGAAGTCACCCATGTCCACTTCACCAGCCCTGCCCCCAAAGAGGGCCTGGCTCACAGCAGGTGCTTTTTTTTTTTCCTCTTTTAATTTTGAAAATTTTCTAATCTTAGACAAATTATAAGTACAGTACCATAAATACCTGTATACATTTTAGCATCCGCCAGTTGTTAAGATCTTGCATCTGCGCTCTCTTGCTCTGTCCACACACGTAATGCGAGCACTTTTTTGCTGAGTTATTTAAGAATTAGTTGCAGATGTGATGTCCCTTGACCCCGAAGTAGAATTGTTAGGTATAAGCAATTCCTCTGCGGAGCCACGATACAATTTTCACCCCCAGGAAATTTCACATTGATACAAGGCTGCTAATACCCAGGCTAGATTTCTCCGTGTGTCCCCATTGTGTCCTTCGTGGTTATTTTTAGTGGTGGTGTTTGGTACAGGATCTAATCCAGGAGCGCACATTGAATGTAGTTGTCATGACTCTTAGACTTCAGGCTCCTTAAACCTAGAGCTTCCTCATTTCTTGTCTTTCACGGCCTTGACATTGAGAGTTCGGGCGGCTTTGTCTTCCAGTGTGGACTCGTCGCGTTAAACCTTTCAGGGGACAGAAAGTTGCACAGACGTGCCTCCTTCTCGGTGGTTCGTACCTGAAGACGCCCGATGTCATTTTGCCCCCTCGCTGGCGGTGGTAGGTGTGATTCAGCTGGTCAAGGCGATGCCCGCCAGGTTTCCCCATTGTCAGGGTGTTAAGGTACCTTCTCGCCCTCGGCTGATAGCCTAAGGCTGTGCGAATGTCCCCTCTCCAGGAACCTCCCGCCGTGCTTAGGATCCGTCGCCGAGTCTTAGCAGTGATAAGCAGATTTTCTATTTGCGTCATTCCTTTTACTTCTGTCAGCTGGCACTCTTTTGTAGGAAAAGACTTGTCCCTTCTCACCCCCTTTGACATCATTTCACAGAAGCTTCTGCCCCTCAGTGTGCTCGACTCCATCCCTGTCACTCATTCTGGCGCCCGTGGTAACCCACACCCTGCCGGTGGCGCCTCTTCAGGCCGGATCCTGGGTCCTTTGGACTCATCCCCATCAGATTCCTTGCACTTTCTTGCTTTTTTGGCTCAACATTGTGTTGCCGATTCAGCTCTAAAATAAATGCATCCTGAAAATTCATTACGTAGTTAGATTGGCCAGCTTCCCACGGTCCTTCAGCCACCGCCTGCTGCCAAGGGCTTCCTTGTCTCTTGCAAATTCCTGACTTTAGGTCAGGTGACAATATCCAATTTTCAGGCAGAAAGATGGCTGGATTTACTCAGCAGGTCGAGAGAAAATAAGATTGAAAGTGCTGCCATAAATTTAGCTGTGTTTCCCACCCCGTCGCCAAAGGAAGAAGTTTGTATTCATGTCCAGTCTCCAAAGGTCTTTATTCTCAGTGGGAGCTGTACAGAATGGGCCGTGTGTGTGTGCTTGTGTGTGTGTGTGTGTGTGAGTGACACAGCTGCACCGAGGAAATCCTATGCATCCTTCTGCGTACCAGTGCCAGCGAGTTTGTGGGTCCACCTCCATCCGTGGGGGGCAGAGTGGGGTTCGGTGGACGCTGGAGCATGGCCCACCTGGATATAGTCACACTGCCACCGGTATAAGCTCTGTGACTTTGGGCAGGACTACTTAGCCACCTGTCTTCATTTTCTCATCTTGGAATCAGGCACAGTAATGCCTACGTTAGGGGGTTAGAGGAAGGATTAAATGAGGTTCTGTGAGACAAGCCCAGTCCCTGTACAACAGACATGAAATAAATGGTACTTGTTAGGATTCTACAAGATGCCCTGCTCGATAGGATAGTGGGGACAAATCTGATAACAAACCCACTAAATCTCACGCGCAAGTGAGTGTATCTCCTGCGGTGTCCTGCCAGTGACACAGCTAAGGCCCAGGACCCTTTTGTGTGGAATTCCTCAGGACCCTTTGTAGAATTCCTCTTGCCCCTTGTTGGTGACATGCTTTATCCATTTTGAAACCAGCCTTGAATTTTCCAGTTTGGGGCTATAACGGTTGGGGGTACCACTTGGGTGCAAAACAAAATTTAATTCTAAAATGGGATTTCTTTTCCCATGTGGGTGGGATATTGCCTGGGAAGACCCTTCCATAGGTTTGGGCATCGGCCCCACTGCCCTCCCCACCAGTGGGACGGGGCACAGCCTCATGGTGGCTATCGGTGTGCGTTGGGGTGGAAAGGGGGAGGTTGAACACAATACTCAGACATATATGATCTAGTGTGTTTGCACACGTGTGTGCCCATTTCCTTCACAGTCTTGTATGCATGGTTAATGGTTGTGAGCGTGTGTCTGTGCAAAGCATGTAGGAGTGTTTGTGTAACCTCCCGACTCTGTGGGATGGTGACTCACATAAGGGTCAGGCTCTCTTCTGGCCGACTGGAACCCACACCCCTCCTCTCGGCTCCCCACCCCCTCCGCGCCCCTCCAGGTTGGATCAATCCCGCCTCAGTTTGTGTCCATTTCACCAGCCAGGGCAGCGAGGCTGGGGACAACCCCACCAGCTCAAGGATGGGCAGGCCGAGCCGTGGCAGTGGAGGAGGGAGGGGAGATGGATGGTAACCACCTGCCCCTGTGACCACTTCATGGCAGAGTCATCAGCCAGATAATCTTGTCCCGCCCTGATAATGCCTTCTCCCATAATTATCCTCACACTTAAAATGACTAGGAAAACCAATCAGCCAGGCAGATTACACACACACACACTCCCCCCGCATTATGGAGGCTCGCCTGCTGCCAGGTATTTTCATACATCATCTCACAGCAACTCTAGGAGGTGAGCATTATTACCCTCATTTGGCGGATGAGGGCCTGGAAGCTCAGAGAAGTTCCGGGACTTGCCTGAGGTCATCAGCAGAGCCAGTGGCAGGTCCCAGAGATGTCTGTCAGGCCTGAGTGTGTTCTGTCCTCTGCACAGATACACACAGGTTCCCAATCAGGACCCTCTGCCCCACTCCTATCACTGTGTCATTCTTCTGGCCCAAGAGGCAAGAAACCAAGGGCCTCAGGCCCTCTAAGGGGCCTGTGTGAGGGTGTGAGCCCAGCTGAGGCCCCGGGTGGCCCTGGCTGGCATGGAAAAGAGCAGTTGTGTGGAGGGGAAGACCAGGTGAGCCAGGCCGGGCGTGTGGCTGGCCCCAGCCTGCGTCCCCAGGTGTCTCTCAGGGAACTGCACAGGCTCAGTGGTGGGAAGAAGAAAACCCCACGTGTGTGACAGCCCTGGTGAGGGGCACAAAGCAAGGGACACATACAAAGATGGTGCTGCCTTTGAAATTCTTCAGAGGCAGGGATGAAGGGAAACTCCCCGGGCCAGCTGCTTTGTCTGTCGCTTGTCCTCTGGCCTCCCCTTACAAGTGAGTGGAAGTGAGAGCGGGCGGCCGACACTGGGGAGGCAGAGGCGGGCTGGCTTCCCACAGGGCACCGGAGCACATGCCACGTGAGTGCCAGGACCGAGCCAGCTCTTACCCGCAGCTGCTCTGGAAGGCTGGTGCTATTATTATCTCTGCCTCGTAGCTAGGAATCTCGGCTCAGAGAGCTTCAGCAAGGTGCCCAAGGTCACACAGCCATACCCGGAGGGTCAGGTTTCACACGGGATCTCTCAGACCCCAAGCCTGGGACCCTCTCCCTGCTCTGAACGTCTTGCTGTGCTTGTCCTTTCCCCAGGACAGTGGCACTGCCAGGGCCCAGCTTATTGGGATGGCCCAGCCAGCCTTCTAAAGAGCTGCAGAAGGGGAACGATTCTCAGCTAACGGAACTTACCAGGGGCCTGGCCCTGTTCTACATGCTTTGTGTACGTTAACTCGTGATAACAGACACTCTGGTCATCTGCGTGGGGGTGTCCTCTACTGGTACTGGCCTATTCCTCCAAGATTCAGCACCAAGACCCCCCAATACAAATCCCAGTCCTGGCCCGACTCACTGTATGCCTCAAGGCAAATCACTTAACCCCTGCCTCAGTTGCTGAGCCTATTAAATGGGCATACTAGAACTAGTAGCTGCCCTAGGGGGCTGAGTGTCACACGAGATCAAGCATGCAGAGGGGTCTGGTCATCCGCGTTTCTGTAAGTCGGAAGGGAGACCTGGAAGGCACCCAGGAATCGCGCACCTGTCTCCTCCCAGTGGGCAGGCTGTCCCCTCTCCATCCTTCCTGGCCACAGTGTCACTCCTGCCCTCCTGGAAAGTCCAGGCTCCGCTTCCTCAACCAACCAGATCCCATCCGCCTGGCTCCAGCCTCTTCGGAGATTGACTCCAGTTCGGCCGTGAGTTTGGACGTCTTGTCTGAAAATGGAAGGCTGCCGGTGAGAGAGCTGAGGTGCAGGAATTGGTTATGATGGGCATAAATTGAATTTTAATAGAGATGTACATGGCATTGAGCCAGCACACTCAGGCAAAGGGAAGGTAGTAATTAAAAGTTAACGAGTCTAGAAATGTGCAAATCATCAGGGGGGGATGCGGGAGGTGGGCCAGGAGGAGCGAGAGGCCCCCTGCCGGGCAGAGGACCCTGCCCACCCTGCTGTGCCTGCACACAGGAGACCTCCAGCAATGGGGTGTCTGAGGGACCCTCACACCACACCCTGTTCTGCCACAAGGAACACAGTGACTAGAGCAGGGTTTCGAAACCTGGGCGCTAGGTCATTCTTTGTTGCGGGGTTCCCCTGTGCACTGTAGGATGTTCAGCAGCATCCCCAGCCTCCACCCACTACATGCCAGTAGCCCCCTCTCCCAGTCATGACATCCAGAAATGTCTCTAGACATTGCCAGGTGTGCCCAGGGGGGCACACATCGCCCCCATTGAGAGCCAGCTTCCTAGAGCGAGGCACTGGTGCCCCTGACACCAGACTCGCAGTTGGAGCCAGAACTGGCCCTCTGCGTGCAGACACCCTGTTGTGTGGGGGGTCAGGGGTCTGGCTTGTCAGGGTCTCTCTTAGGGGCCTCTCCTGCCCCCCTTTGACTTTTCATGACAATCCCAGGAGACGGTACTTCACTGAGTTGCGCAGAGTGGCTTTCCTCTCTGCTTCATGGGGTCCTGGGTATAGGATGAGCATGCCAGGTATGACAGTGTCGTTGCACAGAGGAAGACGGAGCCTGCACAGACTCAGGGCCTGGCTCCCCGGAGTAGAATAACGCAGGCCGGTCTCCTACACGCGGTCCTGCTAAAAGCTGCTAGAGGGCTTGAGGCCACTGTCAAGAAGAGCACGGATCCCAGTTCCCTGTAGCAGCCCTGACCCAGTCCCCACAGGTGCCCGAGAACACCTCCTAACACGGCCCCGAGGCTCTGAGGCCTGGCCTAATCCCCGCCCTGTGGTGGGAGATTTAGGACAAGTTCTTCTTGGACCTGAGGGGCCCAGCCTCAGCCTCAGGGTTCGCTGGTGACAGCAGAAGCCAGGAGAGAGAAGGACGGGAGGGAGGGAGGTGAGAGAGAGCGCCCGGGAGAGTGGTCAGGGCAGGTGGTGAGCAGCGAAGGCACAGCTGGCTCCCTGGGCCTCAGGTTGACGTTGCAATAATTATGTCGATTAAGACAAATAAGTTCAAAATGTACCAGGAAAGGGGAGAAAGGAAGCAAGCATCGCTAAAACATTGGCTGTCTCCGTTTCCATAGCAACCTGTTTCCTCAAACTCTCATCAACTGGTGCTGGCTTGGGGAGGCAGAGGGCCCCCTACTCCCGAGGGAGCCGGAGATGGATGGTGGGTGTCACTGTCAGGGCCCAGGCTAAGGGCCGGGAGGTCCAAGGAGCACACGCCAGGGCCTTGAGTCACCCAGCCACAGAAGGGCTCCGCTGGCTGGCACCTAGGCCCAGCCTCTGTCTTACTATTGGGACAGTGTGGCCTGAGAGGAAAATGATCTTCCTCAGAGACGGGGCATGAGTTAGTGTCAGAATTGGAATTCAAGCCCAGGCCCCCAAGTCCCACCAGCACTGCTTGGTGTTCTCGGCATTCTGGCATACAGAAGGGAAAGGCCACAAGATCCAGTTTGATTAGGTGACATTTCCCTCACCAGGCTGAGCATCTCGGGATACGGGAGGTACACACCACGTTGGGACACGCCCTGCAAGATCAAGGCTAGTGCTCGGGTCACGGGTTCTGCCCCCACCTCCCCCTCCCCCCGTAATGTCCACTGAGTTCTTTTGGTGTCCTTGTGTCCCTGTGATCCAGAATATCACTCCAAGACGTCAGGGCCCTGAGAACCCATGGGGGTGGGGCAGGAAGGACATTTCCATGAAGCTGTGGGTCCCCCTAAAGCTGGGGCAGGCAGGGAGGGGCTCATCTCTCAAAGTCCCCCTGTGCCCTCGATTCCTCTAACGTGCTCAGTAGGCACAGCTCTGCATGTCCATTCACGGTCCGCAAGTGGTACCCAACATGACCCACCACACAGGCACACACGGTGTCAGTGTGACCACGGTTAATTCTCACGGGGCAGCCTTAAGGGTCCACAAAGCAGTTATTAGGCTTCCCATTTTATAGATGCAGAAACTGAGGCCTGGGGGGGGGGGTAAAGGGACACATCCAGGGTCACTGCATATTGGGAGCGAATGGAACAAGGGACTCAGACCCGTGGCTGACCTCCCTGAATGGAACTGTCCCAAATACACAGGTGTGCTCACTGAAGCCACCCCCTCTCTTCTCCCTTGTTACCGCCTCCCACTCTCCAGAGACTGACGGGTTTTCCACAGCCAATCCCAGCAGCCTGGGAACAGGTGGCAGAGCTCCCAGACTCCCCGGAGTGCAGAATAGAACATGCAGACGAGGCCCTGCCTGCCACCTTCAATGACAGGCTCTCGAGGAAAGCCCTTCTCTGATGAACTGAGGCTATTTATTTCCATCGCAAAAAACTTAACATGCAAATTAGGAAGGGTTTGGTCATCCATCACCTGAAATGGATGGGTCTGAATTTGGCCTTGAGCCCTGGTAACCAGTGTAGGGCGGTCAGGCAGGCGGGGCCCAGGCCCTGGCGGAGGCAGGGAGAGGTGGTCCTCGTCAGAGACACACATGCTTTTCCTCTGGGCTATTCCAATATATGGAAACACTGTCTTCCTTCTTTCTCCCCATGCAGCCAGACTGGAGATCCCAGCCTGTCCTGGGGACACCCCCCCTCCTGCCAAAGATCTTCCTGCACCCTACTCCCTCTTGGCTCTCAGCCAGGACACAGAACCTAATTAGACCTTTACTCAGTTGTGCTCCCAGGTAGGCAAGTGGTCTAGATAGACGTCTGGGGAGCTGGTAATGACCCCTGCTTCTGGGGGCTGCCTTGGTGCCTGACTCCCCCCCCCCATACCTCTCAGAGCCTCTCTCTG
Source organism: Miniopterus schreibersii (assembly GCF_964146895.1). Classification (NCBI taxonomy): domain Eukaryota; kingdom Metazoa; phylum Chordata; class Mammalia; order Chiroptera; family Miniopteridae; genus Miniopterus; species Miniopterus schreibersii. The sequence continues at coordinate 4,690,193 of NC_138116.1, forward strand.
GCCCATTCATGGGATTTCTCAATATGGGAGAGTTCAGGAGGCCTCTCCCTGTGTATTTGTCCCTCCTAGAGGAGTTTCTGCCAAGGCCCCCTTTTCTGCTGTCCGACTAATGGCGCACCAGGGTGTCTGTGACATCAAATTTCCACCCACCTAAGGAAGAGGCTTGCTCCCAGCCGGCTGCCCAAGGCCCTGGGGCACAGAGCCTCCTGGGAGTGGGCTTGGAGGAGGGAGAGGCCATTTGTCCTGCACAATGAGGAACAGTAACTGAGATAGTCAATCTCCCCAAGAGAGATGGAGCACAGACCCTGGAAGTCAACCCGCAGCACGTCCAGAAGCTCCAGCCACTGCAGCTGCCCCTTGACCCTGAACCCCTAGGGCACATACAGAGAATGGGGCCCTACCCGAAGGAGCAGGCCCTGCCTCTGGTCAGTTAGCTACTGTGGCCCAGAAACCACCCCAAACTTTAGCGACTTAAATAACCATGATTTCTTACTGCTCTGCTAGTCTCTCCTGGGCCTCTCAGGAGGTCGCCTTGGGCCAGCAGTCAGCTGGGGCAGAGCTGGGCTGGGACAGCTGGGCTGGAGGACCTTTCTCCTCCCGTGGTTTATCTTCTGTGGATGGTGGTCTCAGGGCAGGGATCTGAGAGGGCAAATGTAGAAGCTGCAAGGCTCCTGGGGCCTAGGCTCCAGAATGTTACACCATCTTCCATCAGTGGAAGCACATCACGAGGCCAGCTCAGATCCTGGGGAGGAGCAGACTCCACATCCTGATTGGAGCTGCTATATACTATTAGGGCCATGCTCCGCGGCGTCCCAGCCTGGCAGCCGAGCAGATCACCTTTTCCAGATGGCGGCTCGCCGGTGGGTCCCCAGGGCCTCGTTAACACAGTTCTGTTCTGGGTCCCACACCAGGTGTCTCCTAAGTCAACTCCAAGGGTGACTTTGAAACCCAAAGAGAGTGGGCAGAGGTTGGAGGTGAATCACACTGGACGGAGGCCAGAGAGGTAGAGCAGACAGAGTCGTTCCTGGGGCCAGCTGCCCAGGGGCTGAGCAGATGTGCAGAAGGTGGGGGGGAGGGGATTGGCTCCAGGCCCTGGAGTGCAGGGTGGCTGCCGTCACAGCCCTAGACACCGGATGTCATAGCAGCTGAAGCTCAGGCTCTGCTCCTGGACTGGCCTGCTGGGCAAGGCTTGTTCTACGAGAGTGGGTGTTGGGCCTAGTAGGAGGGGCTGTTAGAAAGGGCTCAGGGCAACGGCCGTTCTCCCAGGACAGTGACTGCGTGAATAGTGACATCAGTAATCCCAGTGGCAGCTACGTTGGTGCTTACCACACCCTTCATTCCAAGGCCCTGGCCTTCTAAGCACTTTACAGCTGTCATTTCATTTCGTTGTTCAGTGTGCCTTCAGGTAGGGACTGTGGTGTGGTGTTAACAGCACAGGATCTGGAGGCAGCCTCTTGCTGCTCTGCCGCCTACTGGCTGTGCGATCTTGGGCACGTGACGGAACCTCTCTGTGCCTTAGTTTCCTCATATTTTTCATCTGCCAAATTTGGATAAAATTAACTCTGACCTCCACAGAGTCATTCATGAGGAGTAACTGCATTATCATATGTAAAGTGCTTAGAACAGTGCCTGGCCAATATATTATTATTATTACTATTATTATTACTCCTCTATTATAAGTAGATGAGGAAATGGAGGCCCAGAGAGATTAAGCAACTTGCTCAAGGTCACACAGCAAGTAAGATGCTCAGATAGTCATTAACCCCCCTTCTCCACCCGCATCCACCGGCCCCTAGTGCAGAGCTACTTAGGCAGAGGGAAGCAGGGTGATGTGACTTGGGGGCCCCTTGGCACTGTGCTTTAGTGGGGTGCTCACAAACTGTGCAAGCGGTCCGCCTGCTCAGGCTTGCTGAGTGCCGCTGCATGTGAGGCAGAGTGTCAGCCACTGAGCGTGATGCAAAAACTAGGAAAGGGAGATAGGAAGCTGAAGAATTAGGAATGAACCCAGCAGGGACCTTCTGTGCTCATGCGGGGACCTCAAACCCTGGCACCCCATAGTGGGGGAAGGTCCGGGATGGAGCTCTGCCAGGTCTGCCATGGAGTGACAAAAACCAGGGCAACACGATGGGTTTTCCTAAAGCTAAATTCATTCAGTGTATACAACTCTCCTTTCCTTTTACTCCTTTGGTGTTAAAAATGTCCTTTTAAAAAATTCACTGAAATCTGCACGACATTTTTTGTTTTGTTCTTGTTGCCTTCGTATCCTTGCTGGTCAAATTAGCGTTCGCCCTACCTGCCCCTAGGTCTGCATGTGGGGATGGACATAGATTTCAGGTGCTCTGTGAAATCTCTGAGTGTTTGCTACACCGTTTGTATGTTTCTCAAGGGGGGAATGAGGTCATGTCACATTTGCCCCCGAAGCCCCCAGCACAGCGCTGGACAGCCAAGACTCTCCCAAAGGGAAACACAGCCCAGAGCTGGGAGCTAGGGGAGGGCTCGGGGGCACACACCTCCCCTGCCTGGACAGCTGAGCCTTGGACTCGGACGGGAGGGATGCAGTGACACCTGAAGCCCTGCCTCAGGTAGCGAGCGAGAGCATCCGCTCTGACCTTGAGCCAGGTCTGCCCAGGCAAGGGCATGGACGTCTCACTGCGCACCCCCACCCTGCCAGGGCTGCCAACAGCAGGCACTGCAACATGGCCAGGGAGGCCTCTTCCCGGCTTTGCTTGGCCTGACCTGCCCGGGCAAGCTGCGGGGGGGCAGGGAGACGGTGCATGTTCCAGCCTTATCAACACTCATTAATCCCACCGACATCTGGCCTGGGGAGATCAGGAGCCCGGTGAAGACCAGAGAGCAGGACTCAGCCGGGCAGGACGCTCGGGCCAGCTGGACAGAGCTTGGCAGGGTCCACACTGCCACCCACGCTGCCACCCGGTGCACCACCCCCAAGTAGATGCTCCCTGTGCACACCCACCCCCCTCCTTGGTATTAATTAGCGATTATCCTTTGTGGTAATTAAAGGGGCCTTGACAAAGTCGTTCCTGCTCCCAGATTAGCAAGCCTTCGCTCCCTTCTGCTCCCTGCACATCAGCGGTGCCAAGGGGCCGGGTGTTGAACTCTCCGCTGCTGCCTTGCCGGGGTGGGGTGGGGGGCGTGGCAGGAAGGGGTGGCCTGGGAGTGGAGCCGGGTTTCTGAGCAGGATACGGCAGCGGCAGTAACGTCTCCATCTGAACGTAAGGAGCTGATGACTGATGACTCCACGGTGCCATGGGGACGACTGTCTTGCTGGTATTGTTGTTATTGTTATTACTCTGATACCCGGAGCCTGATACACTGCCTGACATGTTGTAGGCACTCCAGTCCGAGTCGAACGGTCAATAACAGCAGTAACCCCATGAGGTCATGCTCCCTGCGAGCATGCCGGAGGTCAGGCGCTGCGCCGAGAGCTCCGCCGTCAGTTCTGCTATAACATGCGACATAAGCCTTGGTAGGAATCACCACACTATGCAGAATCGCACAATAAAATCCACAAGGCTAATGGGGGAAATGGGGTGAGGGAACAGCAGTCAAAACCTTCATCCGAGACACTTCATAGAGATGACCACGTGGGTCTGCGCATATCCAGTGGCTCGGAAATGCATAAACACGATAAACAGGGCCCTTTGCCTTGGGAAGGGCCTGGAATTTGTTTGTGGACGTGGGCACAGGAGGGTCGCGGCCTGTGAGTGGTTGTGAAGGGTGGAAAGAGAGAAGTCTGAAATCAGACGGAGAGAGGTCAGACCAGGTGCGGACGGGTGAGCTCATAACGGGGGTGTAACTGCGGCTCCAGTCAGCTGAGTGCGGTTTTCCGAGTTTACCGAGTGTTTCTTGAGGACAAAATCACCCACAAGCAAAAGAAAAACTGGCGCTGGGCACAGATCGTCCTCTAAATATATTAATTGCATTGGAACAAAAGCATGAGCACAAAGCCGCCTGAACGGGTATTTTCTATAAGGCACCGCCCTTGTCCTGTAAATTGTACAGAGGGAGTGCCCGAGGCTTAACGAGGCCCAGCCCTTTGTAAGGTCACGTGCTGAGCGAGTGGGCAGCTGGGACTGCAGCAGACCTGAGGCCGGAGCAGTGCTCCTGAGACGATTGGTCTGCCCTGGCCAGTGTGGCTCAGTGATTAGGACGTCGGCCCTCAGACTGAAGGATCGCGGGTATGATTCTGGTCAAGGGCGCGTACCTGGGTTGCAGGTTCGATCCCCGGCCCCGGTTGGGACTCCTGCGGGAGGCAACCAACTGATGTGTCTTTCTCACGTTGATGTTTCTCTCTCCCCCCCACCTCCCTCCCTCCCTCCCTTCTACTCTCTCTAAAAAGCAATGGAAAAATATCCTTGAGTGAGGATTAAAATAAATTTATTTTTTTTAGAAAAAGATTATTGTTCTGTGGGATCACAGTCAGAATCAGTCTCAGACGGGGCGGCGCTTTGCTTGCTCAGCCCCATCGTTGCTCCCCGGCCTCCGCCTCCTGGCTTTGGCCGCCTCTGCTTCGCTCTGAGCCCTGTAACCAGCAGCGGACGCCTGCTTGTCGCACCGGGGCCAGCGGGCGCGCTCTGGAAAGGGCCCGGTACCGGTGACGGCGCTTCCCGGGCCGTCCAGTCCGCTGCGACATTTCCGCCCCGGGTTACGGAGCGAGAGCCGCCGAGGCGCAGTCCGTGAGCGAGCTGGCTGGCTTCCAGTGCACCTTTATTCATGGACGTGGAAATTTGAATTTCATACCACTTTCACCTGTCGTGAAACATCACTCATCTTTCAATTTTGTTCAACAATTTAAAGATATGAAAACCGTTTGTAGTCTATCTTGCCGAACGACAGAGGGTGGGACGTAGACTGGGACGAGGTTTGGGCTGCAGTTGGCCCACGTCTGTTTTACGCCCCCGCTTAAGCCCCTCCACGTGTTCCCAGAGTCCTTAAGAAAAAGCCCAAACTCTTCAGTCCCGTGCACAGGCCCTGTGGAGACTGGTGCCAGCCGCGAGGCCAGCCTCTCCCCTGGCCAGTGGCACATGTAGTGACTCTCAGAATAGTTCTTTCTCCGATATGTACCCCTCACCCTGGCACCCTGACTCACCCTCCGATCCTACCTTGGACAGCGCCTCCTCCTCAAAGCCTCTGTCCTCTGCCCCCCAGCCCCCCCACGCACACCTCCCCCTGCACGAACACGCCCCTGGGTCTCATCAGCTCCTGGTCTGCCACCTTGAGGCATGGCTGGAATCCCCAGATGCCCCAGGTCCCCACTTCCCCCAAATCAGCAGGGCCCCTGGCATTGCAGGACCCCAGGCCGCGGTGCAGGGAAAGGGTCCTCCCTGGCGCTCCCTCTCCCCGGGGAAGGCCTAGTTAGGGACTGCTCTCTGGGGCTGAGACCTTTCAAGGCAGCCTCTCTCCCCGCCACACACACCTGGCAGACCTGGGAGGGCCTGGAGATAGCGAACGGATTAGGCTGCGCCCCCCACCACCACGATCGGGGCACAAAGCACAAGCAACTGGGCTCCTCGAGGCCAGATTCCCACGCGGCCTCTTTAGGGGCTTGTTTTAATTTGCTTTCTTTCTGATCCACCTCAGCATGAAAAGGGTCCTGAGGCATTTCAGGAAGGTGGCAGGAGACAGGACAAAGGAGCCTCTCATCCTTCCCCAGAGGTGGAGGAAGCAGGGAGCCCTGGGGGAGACTCCAGAGCTTCCTTGTAAGCAAAATAAGAGGCGACACTTTTTCTTGCCTTGTAGTTTGTTCTTTTTCTTCCTTTTTTAAAAATAACCACACTGCCCCCCACCCCCCAACCCCCAGGATTTCTTCTTTTTCAGCCACTTAAAAAAAAAAAATCCAAAGGGAACCAGCTTCAAGTTTTAACTCCTTGCACCCTGGACAGGCTTTGCCTTGTCAGTCTCTCCATTCCTTTCTGCTCCTAGTAATAAAATGTCACATCCCACGTCACTCTTCCCTTTTCAGAATGATCCCAAGAGCTCATGACTGTTGTCTCGGAGGGGACCCTGTGCCAGGGCAAAGACTGGGCAGCTCCCCGGGGGCATCTCTCTGGGATGTGAGAACTGCCTGCTGCCCGCTGAGCAGACAGGACCCCAGAACAGGTCAGGGCATGCGTGGGAGGGGACGTGCTGGAGTCAGATGGGCCTGAAATTGAATTTCACTTTACTGCCCTGGAGCTGGGTGACCTCAGGCAACTTGCTTAAACTTTCTGAGCCAAGGTCCCCTGGCTATAAAATGGCTAGGAGTCCCTTCCTCCCACAGTAAATGTGGGGATGAACCATGACTATGTGTTTGCTCCAAACCCAAGGCTGGTATTATTATCAGGGGGAGGATCCCAGCAGTGACAGTCCCACCTGCCCCTCAGCTTCCTCCCAGGCCTCCCTCCTCCCCATCTGTCTTCTCACCCAGAGTCTAGGGGAAGCACCCTGCTGATGGAAATCCTCAATGAAGCTCTTTTTCTTGCTCACTGAGAGCAATTAATTGGTCTGGAAGGTCACAGGGCAGAGAGACGCCTGCCCCCAGCCAACTAGCCAGGGTTGTCACAGTGTTATCAGCCCCAGCTCATTAACACCAATGTCCCTCTCATTGACCACAGGCCCCAGGATCAATCAGAGCCTCATAGGTTCTCCCAGGGGAGCAGGGGGGCTCTGGGCCACCCACGGGGGGGGGGGGCAGCAGGGAGGCTGGGGCAGGGAAGGGAGGCCCTGCAGCATCTCTTCTGCTTCTGAAGCCATCCATCAGGTGATGGTACAAGCCCCCAGGCTGAGTCTTGGCTGAGTAGCTGCCTTCAGGTGATTCTGCATCCAGCCAGCTCAGCCCTGTAGCCACCTGCTTCTGAAGGGTCTCAGACAATGGGCGGCATCCGTCCTCACCCCCCATCCCACTCATCCCTCCCACATTGTCGAGGCTTTTCCTGCCCTGGCTTCTCCCCAGCCTGGAGGAAACCTGGCTGTATGAGCTTCTCACAATCACTGTAACAACCACCAACTTAGTGACTGGTGGTCACTAAGAGGGAAAGCTCAACATTCCAGGGATGGTATCAAACAGAACAGTTTAGCTCTGTCTCTGATCCCTCCATCCCTGATCCCCTTCCATCCATCACCAAAGTCCCCTGAAGGGTTTTCCTGATCAGCCAAGCTCCTTCCTCCCGGGTCTCCCCTGTGACTAGACTGGCCAGCACTTAGCAACGGCTTCTCTGTGCCATCCCAGGCCAAACCCCTCGGCCCTGCTCAGAAGCACCTGTCCCCTCCATCATTCACAGTGTCAGGGGAGAGTGGGGTGCTCAAAACTGCCCTTCAGAGCAAACCCCAGGAATGAGAGACCCCACACTGCTGGGTACTTATCCAGTTGAGGTCCATCTTCTCTGTGGACTAGACTGTCCCAGCATACCAGGTACTCATTGGTTGGGTCACCTGGGCAAGGTACTTAGTCACTCCAAGCCCGTCTTCTCATCTGTAAACTGTGGTTTCTATTAGCACAAGTCTCCCACGGCATCGTGAGAATTAACTGAGTTGATGTATGTTAAAGTTCTTAGAAGAGTACATTTCTTATGCTACTAATAATTATGTTAATTATATAATGGTACATTATTATTATTATTTATTACCTGGTTCGTGTACTTTTCACTTTAAATCACCCTGGATGGTCTCACCTCCTTTCCTGAGGAACCTGTGCCAAAGCAAACCCACAGTGCAGCACCCATTTCCAGCCTGTCACCACCCCAGTGGCCAGTTCTTGGGGCGCCAGCTGTCCCCTACTACAGGAGGGGGTGAGGTAGCGGTGTGTGTGCCCGAAGGTGTCTGAGGACACAGGCACACATGGGCGTGCACATACCTGGGCCTGCTGCCTCTCCTGCCTGTCACCCTAAAGGCTGTGGGAAGATGGAAGGAAGCCTGAGTTCCCAGGGCTCAGCTGCCTGCCAGTCCCCGCAGCCTGCGCTGGCCTTGGCTGTCTGCAGTGACACCTGCGGGCCTCACACAGAGGACCCCGCTGGCCCCCGGTGGACATGGAGGCCCAGCTGTCTCCCCTCCCAGGGCACCGTTCACTAGAGAAGAGGCTTGGCAGGTGGCTGGCAGAGAGCCTCAGTGATGGAGCCTGGGGAAGGGACACGGGTGGGGGTCTGTCCCCCCAAGTCCCAGGGCTACCCTTTCCCTGCCCTTCCAGCCTCCCTGCCCTATGTGGGCCTTTGGAAAGAAAAGCCTTAGGACCAAGAGTTCGGTGGTGATTAGAAATCTCTGTCCCGGAGGACCACCTAGAACCTAGGAAATGTGGTGTGGGTGGGAGAGTATGTGTGGCTGTGACTGGCCACCTGTCTCTCTCGAGTGCATCTGAATGAGGCGGCACAGAGAGCCTGCATGCCATGGCCACGGGGCAAGAGGGAGTGTCTGGAACCAGGCAAGGCGGACCTCGGGGTGGGAGTGGCCATGGACATGTGTTCACCCTAGGAGTGTTGCCCAAGTACATGAGTGTGTGTTTATGTGGAGATTGTGTGCATGCATGTGAGCATACATGTGTATGTGTGTACACAACCCTGGGCCTCTGCATGAGTGTGCACACATGCATGTGGGTGAGCATGCACAAGTGTGTGCACATGTGTGTGCATGCACATTAGGGTGTGTGCATGAATGTGGTGGCTGTGCACACACGGATGCATGATTGCATGTGAGTTTGTGTGTGGGTGGATTGCATGAGTGTACATGTGTGTATACAACTTTGTACGTGTGTGCATGGATGTGCATGCATATGGGTTTATAAAGAGTGTGCACATGGGCAGGAACATATGAAAGTGCATGAGTCTGTATGCACAAGTGTGTGTATATGTGCATGTGTACACAGGTGGGTGTGTGCAGGTGTGTACCCATGTGATTGTACACACACCCCCTTCCTCCGTGTGAGCATCTACATGCATCTCCGGGCACCTGATTTATTAACGAGGACAATACAAGGAGAGCGTGCCTATTATTTCTGGTGTCCGCATCAGCTCCTGACAGCTTCGTGGAATTGAAATATCTTATTTAATGCGACTAAGAATCATTTTAAATATCAACTCTGACGCTCAAGGACTCGAACCAAAAAGGGCATTGTGTGTTTCCCGGTGCTGGAGAAGATGCCACATTTGTTAGGTGGCGATTGTCTCCCCGGCCTGTCTCACGTCTAAAAATCCAATTATCCATCCTGGCTCTTTTCTGTGTTGTCGTCGCCATGTCCCCTCCACCCTGAGCCCATCTCTCCATCTCTGAGCTGAGGAGACCAAGCCAGCAGGGTCTCGTGGGTTAAATCGGGACACCCTGTGATGGGGTAGAGAGAACAGATCCTCGGGGTGCCTCCCTGTCATCCCAGCCCGGCCCCAGCCCGGCCCCCAGGCTCTCCCCACCGCCTGCTGCCTGTGACCATCTCACTGGGGAAAGCAAAGCTTCCAGCCTCTGAGAGACTCCTGGCTCCTCCGCAGCTGTCAGAGAGCCCGGGGAAGCTCTAAGTGCAGTTGTGGAAAGAGTCCCAAGGCATCTTGTCACAGGCACAAAGCAGGGAGCCAAACAGCACTAGAGGAGGCCCTGCCTCCTGCTTAAAAGTGGGGGGATGATGCATTTGCATGAAGAAATTCTGAGAAGAGACTCGAGAAGCTAATAACAGTGGTTTACTTGGTGTGTTGGGAGCTGGGAAGACCGGGCAGTGGGGGGACTGGGATGGGAGACAGTCATTGGGCACCTCCTCTTTTCCTCTTTGAGCTTTGAACCTTGTGAAGGTATTTTCTATAATAAATCAGCAAATAAGCGATCCTAGAGGTGGGTGAATCCAGGTGCTCACCAGCCCCCAGGGCCATGCCCTGGAGACTGTTCCTCATTGGATGGGAAACGGGGTTGCAGAGAGAGGTGCCTCTTGCCCTGTCCCTCACCCCATTACCTTCCACTCCCCACCAGTGACTCATACACTTGCTCCCTCGTTTGACAGGCATTTGTGCAGCACCTGCCATGTGCCAGGCACTTAGGTCCTCTTGCATTGCTCACATAAAAGGCAACCATCCTTGTGCCCATTTTTCAGATGGAAAAACTGAAGCTTGCAAGGTTCCATAACGTGCCCAGGCCTCACTCCTAAGAAGGAGCCAGACGTAAAGTGAAGTCTAAATGTCTCTGAGTCAGAAGCCCCAGCACTTTCTCCAATGTTCCCTTGTGGCCAGATCAGGGGTGAGCCCTGTGCCCAGAGAGGCGGGGCTTATTCGGGGCCCTGCCAGGCCAGCAACCACAGGTGGGTGGGGCAGCTAGAGCTGCGGGCTGAGTGTGTCCCCAGGGTGGGAGGGAGCTCGGCTGGGATAATGAGGCCTGTTACTGTCATTATCAAGGATGCTCACAGCAAATTGAGATGCTGGCCAGCTGCCTGCGCCGCCCACCTGGGAGGCAGGGGGACGAAAGCTGCAATTTGGGTGGAGCAAAGCTGCTTTCCCTGCTCGGAAAGCAGTGACAGAACCGTTCCTTTAAATAATGTTGCCTACAAGCCAGAAATAGGTCTCCCAGGCAAGGAGCGCCAGAGGTGGCCCAGGGAGAGGAGGCGGAGGAGCAGAGAGGAGAACCTGCCATTAACTAAAGGGCAGGGGAACCGAGGGGAAGCCCTGAGCTGGCCCAGCCTGGGGGGGGGGGGGGCCTGCAGCCAGCTGGCCTTCCTCAGAGCCCCAGGTGCAGCCTGGGGGGTTCTGGCTGAAGCACATGGCTGCAGAGCCTTCTGCGGAAATGTACTTTTATTAAAGTTTAAAATTCACCACACATCACTGACATCGGCAAACAAACCCAGACCCAACGAGTCCCCGGTGTCCTTTTTATAATGTATACTTAAATTACATGCTCGAAGCGCATTTTTTAACTTTATTTTTAAAATAAAACCGATATATACGTACGATAAAGAAAACTCGGATGGCATAGAAAGACGTAAAATCAAAAAAGTAGAAGTTCCCCTCCCCACCCCCGATACTTCTCCCAAAAGGGAGATAACACAGACCAGAGGATCCATCTCAAAAACATAGCATGTACCTGCTGGAGTGTATGCGTGGTTATGTGTGTACAGATATGTGCTATTTCTGTTTACCCACATGGTGTCATACCATTGACACTATTCTTTGACTTTTTTTGGTCCACAAACTCAAATTGCTTTTATTGGGTCAATTTGCATGGTCCTAAACATTAAACTAGGGTTTGGTCACCTGTTTCAATAAACAACAACTTCGCAGGAGTGTCGAGAAGACATCGCCGCGCTTGCCCCTAACGCTCAGCTGCGATGTTGTTTAGCTTATCACTTCCCCGTGTTTCTGTTTCCATAAACATCCGCCTTCTCCGGCTTCCTTGCCAAGCTCCGCGTCCTGGAGACCGTTCCATCCCCTTCCACACAGGTGTCCCCTTGCAGCCTGTGGCTGCGGCCTCCAGTGATCCGGCCCATTCTCGATGGTCGTTACGTGGCTTCGAGGGTTCGTTTGTACGTCTCTACAGTGAACATCCTTGTACCTATTTTTTTGCCACATTTTTGCAAGTATATCTAAAAGGCCGGCTCCCGGGAGTGTAACCTCTGGGTCAAAAGGCTTGCGTAGTCCCATTTTGCAGGTTTTGTCCCAAAGGCTAGACCGATTTACACTTCCACCTGCCGGTCTGCTCGTCTGCCTCCCCTCCCCGCGCTCTTGCCAGCACGGGGTGTGATCGCACATGAGGATCTTCTGCAGTCTGATATGTCATCACGGTTTTGATTGGCTTGTGTTTGGTGGTGACAGAGGTTGAGCATCTTTTTTGTCAGTGTGTTGGCCATTTCTGTTCATTTTCCTCTCCCTGGTGCGATTTAATAAAATCCAGTTCCATTTCCAAAGATAGAGAGCTTTTCTAGCCAATCTCTCCCTCCATCTTCCCTCTCGGGTCACCCCATCGCTTTCAAGGCCCAAAGCTGCCCCCGCTCCCCGCAGGAGAGAGAGGACAGAGACGGGAGAGCTTGTGAGGGGCTCAAGGATGGGTTTGAGGAGAATGGGACATTTGCCAGAGCTGGGCGCCCGCTATCTCCCCATCTTCACGCTTACGCAGTAAGGAAGAACAGATAAGAGCTGCAGCTGGTGGCAGAGATAAGAGGCTTGGGCAGCCAGAATGTTCTAGATAATGCTGCAGAGCCAGAGTGAGCTGGGGCTTATGCAATCCCAGGACAGCAGGTGGGGCCATTGGGCACCGTGGCAGTGCTGAGCTGGTCAGCAGCTGGGCTTGGAGTCAGAAGGCTCCGTGGGACCCTGGCCTGGCCCCCTGCTACCTGTAAGACCGCAGGTCGGTGACGAGCTATTTCCAAACCCCAATTTCCTCACCTCTAAAGTGGGGGTAGCCCCCTCCGTGGGATTAGCATGGAGATTGAAGGAAAGGCTCTCGAATTCAGACCCAGGACCATCTGCACCTGTCCAGGTAAAATGAGAAAAGTGGAGCGAGTGTAGGGGCTTTGCATAAAATTTGTTTAAAACTTGCTCAAATGGCTTTTATGCTGAGATTACATTTCTTTTTTGTGATCTCAGAAATGTCCTTTATAAATAAATTGCTGACCATTTCTATTTATTTTTCTCTCCCTGCCTAGCACTTTTAAATATTATCTCTCTCTTTTTTTAGTGTTTTGTTGCCTGATTTTTTTGTCTGTTTGCTTTTTGGTTGGCTGGTTTTAATGATCTTACTTGGCAAAATAAAAAATTGACAGTCTTATGTCAACCCCCATTTTTTTAAGTGTCACTGGTCCATGATATCCATGGGAACTGCTGTGTGAAGTGAAGAAATGTATGGAAGTACTTAATACAGCATCATTATTGTGAGATGACACTGGTGATGATGAGGATGGTGATGGGCCCCAACTGGAATTCATGTAAAAGTAAACTTGGCAACTCCTGGGAATGAGGTGTCTCTGTCCCAGGGTTGCCACAGCCTAGGGGCAGGTGGCAGTGAGCTTATCCACCAAGTCAGCTGGTCAACCCCTAGGAGACCCAAGCACAGGGGAGATATCCTAGGCACAAGCCCCTTGACTCATGAGGTCTGTGCCGGGCCATTCATTCCCCAGCGATAGGAAAGGTGGTCCCAGAGGAGGTGCCAGGGGAACTAAGCCCTCCAGACCAGAGAGCATCGCCTGCCCATGTCTCAGTGCCTGGCCTCCTCCCTGCTTCTCAGCCAGGTAGGCTCCCCGCTCTCCTGCTCTCCAGCAGCCTTTCCCCCAACACCAGACTCTGCTGCAATTTGGGCCAGACACGTGCTCCCAGAGCCGGCTCCCCAGGGGCCTTCTCAGATTCGTGCGTCCTGGCCCCAGAGCCCCATGCACAGAAAGCCAACCTGTCCTGCTCAGAAGGCTCTGCTTGTCCCTCTGCAAAGCTGCAGTGGTGTTGCCTATAACTTTAAGGATAGAATGATGCAAAGCATTTGGGGAAACGTAAATTTCCCTGCATCTGTCACCTCCATCCGTTTCAGTGAATATTACAGCAGTCCCATGCCTGGCCAGAATAAAACGCCCCACCCTTCTCAGTCATGTGAGTCACAAGAATGGGAGGACAGGAGCCTCCAACAGACCTGAGACCGTGCTGGGAGGCCTGGCCATGGCCAAGGTCAAGGGCTCCAACAGAGCACCTCCCAACCTTGGGAAAGTGTAGGCTGCTTCCTGAACACCTGAGTAAATTGCCTTTGGGTGGGACTCTCCCGTTGCTAAAGACCTTTCTGTGACCCCATGACGTGGCCAGAGAGTCAAGAGTGTCCAGCTGCTCTTCATACTGGAGGAGGGTGATGTGGTGACCTCTGCCCTCTGACCCCCGTCTGGCCTGTGCATACCTGCAAGTGCCTGCTTGCTCACTGGCTGTCTCGTCTGCCCCCAGGTACATGATCACCAGCCTGGACCGCACCCACGCTGGCTTCTACCGCTGCATCGTGCGTAACCGGATGGGCGCCCTGCTGCAGAGGCAGACCGAGGTGCAGGTGGCCTGTGAGTACAAGGGTGACGGGGCAGGGTGGGCGTGAAGCAGGAGAGGGGCTGCAGGGTCCTCACCCACCGGCCGCACTCCGTCTGTGCTCATGGGGTGCTCATGGTGGTCCGTCCTGCTTATCCCGGCCAGTACTCTCGTTCTGCAATTGATGGAACCAAGGCCCGGGAGGTGTCGGGAGCTCTCAGGGACACACAGCTGATGAATGACACACGTCAGCTGGCTCTGAGTTCAGCACTCTTTAAACAGAACTAGCTGCTTTGTTTTTTAGAAGGAGGCCCCGTCACCTGCTTCAAGAGTCTCCTCTGGAGTTGGCCTCACACTTGGGGCATCTTCCAAGTGGCCAACCTGAACCTCTCTTGGCCTACTTCCTGGGGCCCCCCATAACCATAACTTTCCCATCCTCCGACTCGCTCAGCCCTGGAGATGTCTTGGCGCAGGGTCCTCACCATCTTCAGAGGACATTGGGAGGTGCCTCACGGTGGGCACCGTAACCCTAAGAGGGGAGGGCCTGGCAGGCAGAGGGTAAAGTAGGTGACCCTCACCCAGCCTTTGGGGTAACAACCTTCTCCCAAGTGCCCCCACCCCCAAAGGATGGATGGGAAAGGAAAGGCAGCTTCAGAAGAGCCCAAGGGCATCTTGGGGCCCAGGACCCCAGAGCACCAGGCACCACCCTCCCCTGCAACTCAGTTTCCCTTCCCTGTCCTGCCCCTCACCCTGAAATAGCTGCCATGTGCCAGAAATGGGCCTTCTGTGGGCTGTTTTACGCTGGGTGTCTTAGGGGAGAGGTCCAGGGTCACATAGTGGGACATGGGCATGTGGGAAGCCATAGTGAGCCCTGAATTTTTTTTAGAAAAGGTAAACCACTCATCCGGAGCCATGGGGGCTTGCCTCGGACTTAGCACAGAAGAGAGCTTTCCACCTGGAGAGAAATGGGAGAGAGAATCCTAATAGGAAGCCTCTAGTGAGGCGAAGAGTGTTTATAATAATTATAGAAAACAACTGTAATCAGAAGTGGAGGACAGCTTGTCCCCATAAATCAGCACTAAAGGCAGCTCGACTCACTCCAGGAGCGGAAAAGCCCTGAATTCAAGTGACGGATCAGGGCCACTGTCGGGGGGTGGCTGGAGGACTCCCTCGGGGAGTCCAGCGGGGCAGCAGCAGCCGTGAGGCGGTCTCCAGAGAGACCGCCCATGGGAGTGTGTGCACACGTGCATGCAAGTGTGGGTGCACTGGTGTGGGTTCGTGCATGTGTGTGTGCAGATGTGCCTGGCTGGGCTGGTCTGCCTCTTTGCCCGCCTATGTATTGGTGAGAACATGTACCTGTGTGTGCACATGTGTGTGGAGTTGGAAATGCCATCCAGGACCCAAGTCGGTCCCGGCTGTCATGGGGAGTGTTTTCCAGTCCCTTGGTTCATAAGAGACAACAGGAACTTTCTGGAGTTGAGAGCCCCTGGGATGACAGTCTCCTCCTGGCTGGCTCCGCTGGTCAAAAAGAGAAAGGAAGGGCCCTGGTGGTGCCTCAGTTGGTTGGAACATTATCCCGGCGCCAAAAGGTTTCGGGTTCGATTCTCAGTGGGGGTGCGTATGGGAGATGACCAATCGATGTTTCTCGGGTAAGGACCCAGGTGCTGTAAGCTGGGCTCAGACGGACCGGACTCCAGCCTGGATGACACTGGGGCCGAGGGTTCTTTCTCCTCCCCGCGAGGCCCACGGGACAGGCGCCCTGGAGTAACCCGCCCGCCCTTTCTCCCGCCCGCCTTCCCAGGTTCATCCCAGCGGCCCCCCTGCACTCCAGGGCTGGGGTGAGGGTGAGACAAGTGAGGTGTGGGCGATGCACAGCTTCCTCTCGGGCGCTCACCGCGCTGCAGGGCCCGGGAGTGGGGCCTCACTCACCCGGCCCAGCCCGGGGCCTCTCCCGGCTCTGTGTCCCACAGTCCTCCCGCAGCGGCCTGTCTGTCCGTCTGTCTCTCACCCGCTCACACAGATGCGCATGGTTCTGAGGGTGGGTGGGATGAGTCCTGGGCAGTCTCCACCTCCGGCTCCGCCTGACTGCTGCCCTTGGGGCTCTTTCCCGAGCAGCCAGGCCGGCCCCACCCTGGGCTCCACCCCCTTCGCACAGAGACTGGGAATTGGGTTCTAATGAGAAATTAATAAGGCAGCTGTGCTAACAACTAATGATAATAGCAAAGTCATTACAAAAAGATTCTTTACATGTTTTTAATTACAGCAATTAAGGGGAAGTCAATAAAACTTCATTCCCCTCCCCATCTCCCTTCCTGTCCCCATGCGGAATCTCTTCTTTGTTTTTTTAAAGTCACCATAAATTCCTGGCCTGCGACAAGTGGGCCGAGTGGCCCGGTGGGTTGGGAGAGCCTTCCTGAGCCGACAGCTCCCCTCTGGCCGCCGGTCGTCCGCATCCAGATCCTGTGGGCACTTCTGTGTTCTAGTCGCCTGGGCGACTTCCCGACCCCGCTGGCGGTTGGCTCAGACGTGGAGCCCCAGCCCCAGCCCCGAACCTGCCCACTCTATGCAGGGCAAAGGGTCCCCACTCCATGGGGAGCCAGTCTGCTCCCCGTAATACTGGGGGCTCAGTCACCTCTACAAAATGGGACTTCAGGGCATCAAGCCTGTTGTTAGGTGGGCTGGCGTCGATGCCCAGAATGTCACCAATGGACTCGTTTTTCTTCTCAGCCCGGGTGTGACTGTGGAATACTTAGGGGGCCGTGCTGTGGTTCAGGATAACATCATCGTGTCTTTCCCGAGCCCCCATTTTACCTGAGCGTTTAATCCACTCGGGAAACAGCTGTGGCTGCCCGCCCACTGCGTGCCAAGCTCTGTCTGGGCAGTGAGGATACGGGGCAAAACCAAGGCACGTACTCTGGAGAGTCTCCTAGCTGCAGGAGCCAGAGGAGCTGCACCAGACAGTTCTTAGCCCGCAGCCAACGCCGGACACCAACCCAGCCTGCCCTACGGCAGCGTGCGCTGTCTCGATCCACGGGCGTCCATGCAGCTGTGAAAGTGACTAAACTAAGTGCAGGGACATAGGTGGGGCTCCAAAAATATGTTGCACAAAAAAGCAAACCACAGTAGATGGCATGCAGAATGATCCCAGGTACAAAGGGCTTAGAACCAGACTAAATTAGCCCTAAATTGTTTGCGGATGTGTCTGTATGTGGTGAAACTTCCACGGGGGAGCGGAGGGGGAGCAATGGCATGATTGACGCCGCGTTCAGGATGGCAGTTACCTCCGGAGAGGGAGGCGTGCGGTGGGGGAGGGGCGAGGCTTATTAGAGTTCTGGTCCTGGCGCTGGTGCTGGGTACCTGAGTGTTTGTTCTAGTTTTCTTTAAACTATGCCTATAATTATATTCGTTCTTTTGTGTGTAATGACATATTTCATGGTAAAAACTGCTTTAAAAATAAATAAAAGCAGTGACTACATGCTGAAGCAGAATGCCTACTTTACAAGACCTTTTAAGATTATAACAAAGACTTCAGGGATCGTTTGTGAGGCCGCATCCAGCTGTGCCCGGGCCCAGACTTCATTGCTCCCGGGGGATGGGGTGGGGAAGGTGGACGGGCGCTGCAGGGCACAGCAGGGTGTGTTACCAGGCGTGTGCCTGCGAGAGGAAGGGGAGCAGACTCATCCGCTCCTGCCTCAGTGCTCGGGCTTCCCCAGGAGGTCCGGGCCCCAGCCCCTGTCAGAGCACGGCCCTCCTCCCCTCTCGCCTTTCCCCTGCTCAGGCTGGCTGCGTGGACACCCTCTCAGCGGCCCCCCTGCTGCTCCTCAGGACATGCACAGCTGTGCCCAGGGCCCAGGAGCAGGGGCAGGGGGCTCCCTGAGCCGACCCAGGAAGCCCATTTGACAGAGTGAAGTGGAGAGAATGGGAGGGTACTGGGGGCCTGAGAGACACGGTGAGGCTGGGAGATCGTGGGACGGAAAGGAGGAGGACAGTGTCAACTGCAGAACCTGGACCAAGGCCAGCCACCATCCACATGTACACACATACATCCCACCAGGCATAGGTACACACATGCATACATGCATGCATCCCACCATGCGTACATGCACACACATATATGTCCCACCATACATACATACGTACCTGTATCCCACCATACATACACACACATACATTCATACAGACAGATAATTCTCCATGCCTCCATCCCTTCATTCCTCCTCCCTTCCATCCATCCATCCATCCATCCATCCATCCATTTATTCATCCATCCAAACGTCCGTCCATCCATCCACTGAACACACCCATGGCCCTGCCCTGCTCGCACTCTTCTGTTTTCTCCAACTAGCCCTTCTCTCCGACCACCCAGCCTTCACATCATCTCTTCCCTCTGGACCATCAGCCCCCCAACGCTCGTGCGCGCGCGCACACACACACGCACACACACAGGCTTAGCTAACTCCTGCTCTTTAGGTACGTCTCCCCTTAAAAGGAGCCTCCCCACCTCCCCATCTACAGTAGGTGCCCCCGCTGCTGCCTCCCACGTAAGGACTCCTCCTAACAGCCATCACGCGTGCCACTGAACGTTTGTCCCTGGGTTGGTTTGCTGATGCCTGTCTTCCTGACCAGACTGGAAGGTCCAAGAGGGCAGGGACCAGTCTTTCTTCAATATTACCACAGATCCTGCCTGGCCCACAGCAGAGGCTCAGTAGGAGCTGTTGCGTGATGGCATTGGGTGAGTTTAGAGAGAAACTACTGTGTGCAGAGCACGGGGCCGGGTATCTTATAGGGGCTTGCTCATGCGTACAGTGGAATATGACTGCCTCTTAAAGCCGATAGTGTAGCAGAATGAGATAAAGACTGTGCATGAAGAATTTTAATGCAGGGATGAGTCACGAGAGAGGCAGAGAGGAAATGCAAACCAGGCCAGGTTTGAGCGCCGGCCCTGCCCAGCACTCACCGCTTAGCACTGGATAAGCCACTCTGTCTCCATGAGCTTTAATTTCCTTACTGACGAAATGGAGCTAATAAAACTGGAGAGAGGAAAAAGAAACACTATTACCATGAAATTGCTTTAAATTGTTCAAATATATCTTCAGAGTTCTGTGAAAAGTTTTTTAAATAGATGAAATTATTGTAAGAACTGGAATCAGTGTGATTTATTGATGCAATTTTTTATAGGCAGAGCCAAGTAATAGCAATTAATCAACAACTAAAAATGTTTGTTTATTAAGGTTGAGCTTCACGTGTTATTATGACGATTGAATGAGACAATGCATGCGAAGTCCACCTCAAAAGAAGCCCAACGTAGGGTCACAGTTCAGCATGTCTTTGTTCTCTAATTGTATTTGGGTTGCGTGGGGTGATCTTTGTTGAAGAGGTTGATGTTTAAGCTAAACTTTGAAAATATCCAGGATTCTAGTATTTTAACACTACAAATAGGTATAATTTTTAACACTTTAACATACTTTTCTAGTTTCTACGGCCGCATAACAACTTAGCCCAAAACATAATGGTGTATAGCACTCATTTCTTATGCTCACAGATTCTGCAACTCTTGAATCTGGACAGAACACAGTAGGGATAGCTTGTCTCTGCTCTATGATGACTGAGGTCTCAGCTGGAAGACTCAAAGGCCAGGGCTGAAGTCATCTGAGAGTTTGTATGTTCATTCACATGTTTATGTTTATGCTGGCTGCCATGTGGGGACCTCAGTTCCTTCCCACATGAGTCGTTCCCTTGTCTGTGTGGGGTAGATTGAGCTTCCTTCCAACATGGTGGCTGGATTCCAAGCAGGAGCATCTGGAGAGAGGGATCCAGGTGGAAGCTGTCTCCTTTTGATGACCTAGCCTTGAAATTCACACAGCTTCTCTTCCAGCGTATTTATTCATCAGAAGAGCATGTTGGATGGGAGATAAATATGGGTGCTGCCATCTTTGGAAAGATACAGCCTGACACATGCATCTATTCTCATATAACCCCGACTGTAACGTAGGAAGAAGCCACTCTTCTTCCATTTTACAGAAGTAATTAGCCCTGGTCGAGTGGTTCAGTTGATTGTGGTTCGATTCCCAATCAGGAGGGGAGTCTAAGGGGCAGCCAGGTTGGGGGCCCCTGGTTGAAGGAGAGGAAGAAGAGGACATAGTATTCAAGGGGTCAAAGGGGCAAGAGACCAGGTGGCTTAGGACGTGACCCCCTTGGTCATACAGGAAAACAAAGCTAAGGTTTCAATGGTCTGAGCCTATTGCCTACACCCAACACCAGCAAAACCAGGACTTCGGGGGTGAGACCTCAGATTTAGCATTTTTAATTCTAGGTGATTCTTACTGACGTGCAGCCAAGTGTGAGGACAAAGAATGCTTCCCACAGTCTAATAAGGGCACACTTCACCAGGAACCTCGTTAGAAGGCAGGCTCTAGTTCAGCAGGTCTGGGTGGGGCCTGAGACTCTGCATGTCTAGTAGGTGCCCAGGTGGTGCCCAGGCTGCTGGCCCCCTGGCCACACTTTGAGTAGCGGGGATATTAATATTACGTTAATATTCAAGAGTCGTGCTGATCAACCCAAACTCTCCTCCCACTCCCCATCTCCCAGCCTTTGCCGTTAGAATCAGTCCTGCCCTGATCCCAGCAGGCAGGCGGGCAATAAGAAGTGCTCCTACCTGTGTCTCACCTACTCTCTGCCCCCTCCTAGCTGACAGAGCCTCAGATCTGGGAGAAGTGTCCCCTCCTTGTCAGTGAGGCAGGAGTTGGCATGTTTATGAAGGATTATGGTGTTTATGTTCACACATCCACGCAGCCGCACACGCTTCCCACCCAAGGCCTAGGAGGGAAATAGTCTCTACCAGGTGGTATGAGCATCCAGCACCCCACCCACCCTCTTCACCTGCCCACCCGCCCCGCCCCCAAGAGCTCAGGGACCTGGCCCTAAGACACTCCCTTCACCTCACTCCTAAACCCCTGCCCCACTGCAGGGCAGGGCTGGAGGGGCAGCTCTGCCTGACTCCAGAATCTGAGATCTGAGTTCTAATCCTGGCTCTGCCCCTTCCTGGCCACATGTCTTGGGGCAAGTGGGGAACCTCTCTGAGCCCATGGGGCAGTATTTCCATTGTAAAGTGTGTGAAATAGAGACCAGCCTCCATGAATGTGAGATGAATCCTTTGCTTCATGGAGACATATGGGTATAAACGGATGTAAACCCCAAAAGTCCAAGGCAGGGCACTTCCCAGATGGGGCGATGGGGTCATGAGGGGTGGTCTGAGTGTGGTGTCCCCCTGTCCCCTGTTATCCTGTCTGCATTTTCCCTCCACTGTCACCACTCCCCTCCCCGCACCAGGAGGCCACGGACTGCCACTGGCCTGGGCCCTGACCCTGTGTGTGCTCTTCCTCCGCAGACATGGGGAGCTTCGAGGAGGGTGAGAAGCGCCAGAGCATCTCCCACGGAGAAGCCGCTGTCATCCGCGCCCCACGCATCGCCAGCTTCCCGCGGCCACAGGTGACCTGGTTCCGGGACGGCCGCAAGATCCCGCCCAGCAGCCGCATGTGAGCACCCTGCTCTGGGAGGGCTGGAAAGAGGGGCCGTGCCCTGGGAGGGGAGGTTGGGGGCCAAATAAAGCCCCCAAATGCTGAGTGGGGCCCTTTCTGCAGAGGCAGCCTCTCACAGCCCTTCTGGGACATAGCCAGACCGGGGACCTCCCAGACGACAAAGTTTGGTTTACGGGGGCCTTTCTGGGAATGTGCGCGCAAAGACTCGGAGCCAGGACAGCTCGGTCGCCTTCCTGGGGAATCCCGGGCGCTGCCTCCCAGGGCACTTACGGCACCCAGACGGCGCGGCCAGAGGCGCCCTCGCTGTGCTTACGGCCAGGACTCGGGCCAGCAAGGCCGGGGGGCCGGGGGGCGCTGGCATCTCCCTGTGGGGCGCTGGCCCCGGTGTTTCCGCTGTGCGGGTGTGCCCGCGTCCATGGCGTGCCTGGGCTCTGTGTGTCTTGGCCACCGGCAGGAGGTGAGGCAGGGGCCTGGCAGGGAGAGAACACACGGCTCTTTCAGCCCTAACAAAACCCCTCTGTGTGGCCCAAGGCGTCGGCTGGGGCAGCCTGGCTTGTGTGCAGGAGCGAAGGAGCCAGCACCTCCTCGGAGGGCGAGGGCAGAATGTTTCCTCCTGGGACACGCCCGGCCCCCCTGGTCCCCCTCGGGGTCTGGAGCCAGCCCAGGCTTTCCCTTTCCGACTCCACCTCTCCCCTACTCCCAGAAAAGGAGAAAGGCCACCCTGTCCTGGTCTCCTGGGGCAGCAGGTCGAC
Source organism: Miniopterus schreibersii (assembly GCF_964146895.1). NCBI lineage: Eukaryota > Metazoa > Chordata > Mammalia > Chiroptera > Miniopteridae > Miniopterus > Miniopterus schreibersii. The sequence continues at coordinate 4,712,420 of NC_138116.1, forward strand.
GGCAGGAGGACCTGTCCTGGTCTCTGTAGGAAGCAGGAGCTGAGATGCACAGCTCTCACCTTTGGGGACCAGGTCGTCTAGTGAGAGAAGCATAGTAATCACCACAGTGGCTGTCATTTGTGGGGCATCTGCTATATTCTCAGGTCTGGATGAAGTGCATTGCACACCTCACCCTCCCCTCTGGGACAGGTGCGCCCCTCCAAGGAAGAGACACTGTCTCCTTCCCTTCTCAATCTTCAGAGTGTGGCCTCCAAAAATACCTGTGGAACTAATGACCCTCACAACCACCCTTGGAGGTGGCTGGTTTTATCCCCACTTTACAGACCGTAAAGTAAAGCCCCCAAAGTTTAATGACTTTGCCAAATCTCACCACAGCTGGTTCCAGGCTTGCCGACTCCAGAGTCAGGGCCTTAATTCTGTCTTACAGAGAAATTATGTGAGAAGAGGCTCAGAGATATGGGGAAAAAATGGATAAACTGATTGCACGTGGAAAGAATTGGTCCTGGTAGAGTGACTCTCAACCTGGTGACCTGTTGAAATGATTTGGGACAATTTAAAATATACTGACCTTTAGATCCAACCCCCCCCCCACATTCTGACTTCATTAAATGGGGTGTACCCTGGCATCAGGACTTTTAAGAGCTCCCCAGTGATTCCAATATGGAGCCACAGTTAAGAACCACTGTCCTAGCATGTATCAGTTACCTACAGACATCATAATGCTGCGTAACAAATGGTCCCAGGGACCTGAAACAAGAAGCATTTATTTTTCATAATGAGTCTGCAGATTGGTGATCGAGGCTGGGCTCTCTCACTTGTCCAGGGTTGGCTGGCTATTGACTGATGAGAATGGCCGGGTGACTCACCTGTGTGCCACACGTCCCACCCTCCAGCCAGCTCACCCTAGCACCCTCTCCTGGCACCTTCAGAGGAGCAGGAGAAAAAGCAGAAACAGCTTTTTCAAGCGTCTCCTAACCTCCCATTGACCCAAGAAAGCCACGTGGTACAACTCAGACTCGAGAAGTGGGGAGACTGGCTCCACCTCTTGAGTGAGAGGCCCTGCGAAGTCATGTGGCAGGGGCTGCGGATGCAGAGCGGGGGAAGAATTAGAGCTGAACCCCTGGGTAACAGGTGGCCTCACACTGTGTGAGTCAACATACTCCCTTAAACCTGGTTAAGGTTCAATAAACCAGCAGAGCGTGGTCCGCCGCTAACACGGGTAGTGAGGTTGAATTGCCGAACGCTGTGCCACACCGATGCTGAGACAGGCAGGTGAGCCCTCGCCCCCCCCCAACTCCCTTTCCGAGCGTGTCTCACGTGTCCAAGGGGTATCCCCGAGGGCACCCTGCACGCCCAGCGATTGGCGGGGGCTCCCTGGGATGCTGTGCTGAGAAGGACTCTGAGGCTCATCCAGCCTCAGCGGGGGAGCCAAGAGAGGCTCACGGTGTGTGCCGTGGCTGCGGGAGGGGACACGTGGGCCCCTATCTACTGCACTTGCTGTGACAGTGAAACCCTGCCTCCATCCTCACTCCCACCGTCCCTTTCCTGACACTTTTCCACGTCCTTTTATCACCCCTGGCCTCTGCCCTCACCCCCTCTCCATCCCAGCAGCCCTGGCACAGGGCAGGACGGTCTTAGCAAGCACACACAGGGTCCCCTCCACCGCCTCCCCCCTTCGCCCCACTCCTACCAAACATGATAGCGTGCTGTGCCGATCTTATCTCAGCAATTACAGCGGATTAATACTCAAAACCGGGAAGAAAGGTTCCTGGTAGCAGAGTCTCTGGTGTCAGTTTGCCAGAGATACCTATCTGAGGAGTGCCCTCGGCCAGAGGGTGCGCAGGGCGCTGAGGGCAGCTGTCCACAGGGCGGCGCTCTGCCCGGGCACGAACGGTGCTCAGCAGCACCTCCTCCATTCCCGGTGCTCACTCATGAATAGGGGCGAGATTCTTAACAGACCCGTGCTGGGGGCTTCAGGCATGTTCTGGGATGATTTATTTTATTCTTAATTAAATTATCCATCGGGCACCCATGGAGCCCAGAAAATAGGCTGGCTTAATAGAAGGCGTAGATGCAAGGTGGGGTGGGGCAGACCTAGTAAACTGAATCCAGAGGAGGGTGGCAGAAAATAGAACCCGGCCCCCGCCTGAGAGCTGATCCCCGCCTTCCAGGCCCCTCAAAATGCCGCCAAATGCTCTCAGTGTGGGTGCATCTGGGGGCAGTGGGGTGGAAGCCCTCCTGAGTGCTGCTTGGGAAGTGAGACCCAGGGTGGTTCCAGAACCATCTGTGGAGGGGCTGGTCATCCTGAAAAAGGCTGTGAGACCAGGGACCATTTATAGCCACCTGCTGAGGGCAGAGGGAGGGCAGATCAAAGGCCATTATCACTTCCCAGTGTCTCTGCCTCCTGTTCCACTCCACAGTGAGTACTCCAACCCAGACCCTGTGGGTCCTGGTCCAGACCGCTTCCCTCTGGTGCTAGTTAAAGCAACGCTAGCTGCAGTAGCAGGCAGGCCCCCAAGCCCAGGAACTCAGCAACATAGATGTTTATTTCTTACTCATTTAAAATCCCACCACAGTTGAGGGATGGGAGGGGTGCCCCCTCCACAGTCATTTGGGGACTCTGGTTGGTGGGCACTGTGCCGTCACTGACACGGGCTTCCCAGTTGCTCTGCTCTGACGGCGCAGCATGAACATGGGGATCATGCAGGGGATTCTTGTGCAAGCTGAGACACCCCACAATGTAGCTCAGCCACATTGCCCCACCTGGGTGCAGGGGAGCTGGGAAGGGTGACCCCTGACTTCCCAGCAGCTACCCTACATTGTGGAGGGGGCACCTGAAACTGAAGTGGACAGCGACCATCTCTGCCACCTCCATTTGCCACCCCACCTAGGACAGGGTATCTCAGCCACAACACAATTGGCATTTTGGGCCCGATAAATTCTCGTTGTGTGGTGCATTGTAGGACACTTAGCAGCATCCCTGGCCTCTACCGCTCATTGCTAGTAGCAGCCCCACAGTTGTGACAACCAGAAGTTGTTCAGACATTGCCCAATGTCCCCTGGAGGGCAAAGCCATTCCTGGTTGAGAACCACTGGCCTCGAAGGATCGGTCATAATATAGACAAAATACAGCTAAGAGGAGAGAATGGGGGTGGGGGAATCTTCATGGTCCAGGAGAGAAGGAACCGGAGGTGGAAGCCGCCTTCCCTGGAGGCCAACAGGGGACTCAGGACAGGCAGGTGAACTGCACAGCGGGTCCAGGCCGTGCCCAGTGCGCCCACCCGCCGGAGGCTTCCTTCCGCCTGCTCCCACGGTGCCACGGCAGTGGAAGTGGCCGGGGAGGCGGGAACCCGCGCGGTCCAAGTACATAGCTACTTGTCAGATTGTTCCTGACCTTGGACTGTGTGCCGGGTGGGGGCTGTGTGAGAGGAGGGGGTGCACCTCAGGCCAAATAGCCGGGGCAGAGCAGAAGCAACGACAGGAATCAGAACCCCAGCCTCAGGGCTGGAAGAAGCTCTCACGGGCATGTGCCTCCACCCAGCACAGACGAGGAGACTGAGGCCCAGCAAGGAGGCGGTTGCAGGCTCTTTAGAGGCCGGGGCCAGAGCTTCTTCCCGAGCTCCCCCCCCAGGAGCTCACCCTCCCTCCCCCAGCCCTCATCCACCCGGCAGGCTCCACTGAAGGACAGGGGTCCCTGCAGGAGACTCCCAGGCGGGCAAATGGTTACCATCCCTGCCCCATTTTGTTGCTTTTAAAATACTTTAGCCTCACTCTGTCCTACCTCCCATCACCTCATTAGCTGGACGTTACAAGAGCTCTCCAGAAAAAAAGAAATGGGCATCGTTAGGGTGCCCGAGAATTGGAGCAGGAGGGCATTAGCTTCCCACTTCCCAGAGCTCTGCTGAGAACTCCCCCAAACTGCATGTGAACTCAAGAAAAACCAGGAGAGGGGGACCCCGGCCCGGCTGGGAGAGAGCAGGCTGGAGAGGCATTAGCAGGGCTGTTTATTTGAAAGGTTGTTTAAAACTCTGTAACAGTCACCTAATGGGAAATTTTGAAAAGAATGCAACTGGATTTGTCCTTGTTAAACTAACATTAAGGATATTTAACAGCTGTCTCGGGCACATCACATTAAAACCCGAGATAGACTCGACAGACTGATGGCTTTGTCATGGGGAGGACGGGTGAGAGGAGATGACAGGCGGAGCGGCTTGGGCAGTGCCCCTGGAACGGCTTCGCCCACGTCGAATGGGGTCCCCAGCTCCCCGCCCGGACAAGTCCTTTTTCCTGCCTGCGGACCTGGGTGCTGAGGGGCTGGGTGAGGGGATCTCAGCAGTGGGAGCCAGACCGGGAGCACACGGCCCACATCTGGACCCCACTACCCAGCCAACATCCTTTGTCCCTCTCAACCAGCCCCCCCAATCCTCTCTGTTGACCGGCTTTGGGGAGGTGGAAACGGTTACCCCATCGAGGCTATGACGGACCAGGGCAGAATTCCCAGGGACCTTGTGGGCACAGCCCCTAGCCTGGGCTTGGGGTGGGGACAGGGAGCCTTGCGTGGACAGCGGTCTGGGACCTCTGGGCATGGGCTGTATTGGGGTCTGGTCCCCAGCACCGGCAGCCTGTTCTCTACAAACTAAGTGTGGATGGAGTTCTGGCAGTGAGCGGTTCTGGGAGGTGGCTGGAGGAGGGGCTCTGGGGGACACCAGCTTCCTGTCTTCGCTCCCCCCCCGCCGGGTGCCAAGAGCCCCTAGGGCCCCCATCCGAGGAATCCTGTTCCCCTTTCCAGAGCTATCACCCTGGAGAACACCCTTGTCATCCTGTCAACGGTGGCTCCCGACGCAGGCCGCTACTACGTGCAGGCTGTTAATGACAAGAACGGGGAAAACAAGACCAGCCAGCCCATCACTCTCGCCGTGGAAAGTAAGTAAGCGCAGGCCCCGGGGCGCGGAGCTGTCGGTCAGTCTTGGAAATGGGGCTCCGGGGTCACAGGGAAGATGGAGTGAGGCTGGATGGGGAGGCGGGGGGGGGGGGAGTGCAGGGGAGGAGCCCTCCCCAGGAGGGGGAGACCTGGCCGGGGGTGGAGTGACAGAGTGAGGCAGGGAGGGGGCTGTGTTCAGGACCCCATTCCCATGGCAAGTCAGATCCTGCATCAGGACCCCTAGCTTGGCAGTCACAGGGCCACTGGCAGGCCTGGGGGGGCTTGGAATGTAGGGGAGGGTGGACATCCGTGGACCACAGGCTCCCTGGGCTCGGGTGCAGACGGGGAGAGCGCGCCAGGCAGTGGGAAGCTCGTTTTTAAACAAATATACTAACTGCCTGTGCTCAGCTGGCACGTAAAAGCACTGCTTCTATCCGGAGCCAGGCCGTCGTCACTAATGGGGGCGCAGGCTGCCTGCCACACTCCTGTCTGGAAGCACCTCTGTGTCCACCCCCAGAGACCACCCAGCACCCCGGAAGAGAGAGACAGAGCCCTCCCCAGGGCAGACGCAGAGAGTGGCAAATTAAAAGGGTGGCTCCTTGAGTTTCCTTTGGCAAAGAGGCATTTGTCCAGCGGACACTGAGCTGTGATGGCAATGCTGGGATGTCCTCCCTGACCGGGCTGTCCCTGGCCTCGCTCACCTCCTCCCTCCCTGTTCCGTCCCTGGCACTGAGAGGGTGGGTGCCACCTGGGCAGCAGGCCCAGATCAGGACTCACAGAGTGCGTGGGATGAGGCCGGAGCTTCCGGCCGCAGCTGAGCAACCGCGCAAGCTGAGGGAGCCAGATGTTTATGCCTCTCCACATCTGTACCACCCTAAGCCTCATTTATCATCCACGGTCCCTCTGGGACGCACCTGCCAGCAGCAAGAGGGGGGTGGGGGCCAGCATGGGGCTTTCCCACGTCCTTCCTCTGATCCTGGCCTGTCTGCCAGTGCCTGGAAAGTCCAGAACATTCCCAGCCTCCTCCATCCCCATTCCTGGGCCTTCAGAGTGCTCGCAGAACCCCCTCCCATCTCTGCAGTTATCTCTTTCCTCCACCCCAGATCCCAGTCTGCCTAGAGAGAGACCTGGATGCAGGAGGAGGGTTTCATCCTGGGTGCTGGCCTATCAGGGTCACGGGTGTAACCTCTGACATTGACCTGGGCCAGGGTCGTGGCCTAGCCCAGGACCTGGGGCTGCTGTTTCTGTGGAGAAAGGAGTTTAATCATCAGAGGGAGATGTCTTTCCCCATATATTTCCAGTGATCAGAATACCTAGAGTCTGTGGAATCCACTCATCAGTAGGAAGCAGTGCTCGTGGTCCAAGGCAAGGCCAGCGTCTGCCTGGGTGACTCACGTTACCCCGTGACTTGAGGTTGGAGCCTCCCATTCTGTGTTCCTCCCCCAGCTCCAACTCTCCTGGCCGGCTTCGGGGTTTGTTCACTCTTTGCTCCACGACCCCAACCCTGCAGCTGGTCCAAGGGAGGCAGGCGGGGCCCCTCGAGACCCCCCTGCCGACCAAGGCTCCCCGGTTGTCTGTTTCTCCCGCTCTGTCGCCCCTCGCCTCCTGCTCTCACGGCGTGATTTGTACCTTGTACCAGATGGGGAGCAGAATCGGCTGATTTTCAGTTAATTTCTCCTCCCACGAGCCACTGTGCTTTGAAACCCTGTTCCTGTCACAGACACAAATCCCAGCGTCCTGCCTGCCAGCCAGTGTACTAGGAGCAAATGCCACCGGCTCCAGCTCCTCTCATTTCTCCCCCAGAGCCTCACCCCTCCTTCTGCTCCCCCGTTACCCCTTCTCTCCTCACTCAGGGCACCCCAGCTGCTCAGCAGCCCTTTGGGGACGCCATGCTCTTTGGAAATGGAGGAGAGAGTCAGGCCAGTGACCCCGGGCGTTGTTTCTGCCCAGGTGTAACCCTGGTGACCTCACAGGGGCTGTCACAGCTCTTGAAAAGTTCATACTTGGGTGGTGGCCCCACACCTAAGGATCACACCTGCACTGCCCAGTAAAAATATAACACGAGCCACATAAGTTATTTAAAATTTGCCAGTAGCCTAATTTTTTTTTAATAAAAGAATGAGAAATAGGTGAAATTAGTTTTATTAATATATTTTATTTAACCCAACATATCTAAAATAGTACCATTGTAACATACAGTCAACATAGGAAAATATTAATGGGATATTTTACATTGTTTTTTTTTCATACTAAGCCTTCAAAATCCGTGTGTATTTTTCACTTACAATGCATCTCAATTTGGATGCAAAATTTTTATCCGAAATACGTGATCTGTGTTTAGATTTCAGAAAATTTACAGCTGGGGAGGTGGAGACGTGTGCCAGGTTGTTCCACGCTTACTTAAAAGTGTTCTAATAACTGATTTGGGGGCCTGTTTTTAATTAAATGCAAATTATTTATAATTAAATCCCATTAAATCAAAGGGCTACGGGTCACGCATTTCAAGAGCTCACCGCAACCTGTGGTCCGTGGCCCCGGGCTGGGTTGGGGAGGTCAGTCCCTGGCTCATGAGCAGCTGGAACCTGCCCAGGAGGGAAGCCGCTACCCCCCCCCCCACGGCCCAGGTGAGCCATTGTGGTCCAGGAGCCTGTTTCCCTATCTGTAATGTGATGCCTGTGGCCAGGGGTAGTTGGGAGGATTAAATGGGGGGACTTTGGGAGAATGGATCTCAGTGGGAGTCCCTCGCTGTGCCTGTGGCCAAAATCGTCCTGGGGCGGCAGGATCCAGCTTTGCCTATATGTGGGGAGCCCCTACGCTTCCCCCCGCCCCAGGGCTATCCATGTCAGGAGCTCGCGTGAAAGACGTCCCTTCTTGCTCTGGTTTGCCCAGGTGTCCCTGAGCACAGACAGGCAAATCCCTGGGAAGAAGGGCTGTCTGTCATTTATTGAGCACCTACTATGTGTCGGTTGTTTGCACTCACCCCAGACCAGCTTAGGTCAGGGACACCTGGGGCAGACAGGGGTGTTGAAGCAGGTCTTCCTGAACCCCAGGCCCTCCTTCACTGGATCCAGGGTCCCCAGCCACTGTCTGTCCCTCCCTTTGAGCCCCACAGGCTGCCGCCCGGGGCCTGGGCATGAGCTTCAGGGTCCCTGGGGTGGGGAGATCCATCTCCCCTCTACTCTCCCAAAGTCAACAAGCTGGCCTGGGGCTCTGGGGCAGCCTCATATCTTTAAACTCCGAGGGCCCTGCTTACCCAGCTGCACCGTGGGGCACCACTCGGGCCCTGTCTGTCTCCTCCTCGGGCCCCATTAATCTGGGCCTGGTACCTGCACGCCCAGATATAATAAACAACTTAGAGCACACTTTTATGGGTTCAGCTATATCAGCAGCTTTCAATCCGATCGCATTTTATGGCACCTACATGAGGCTTTTATATTGTTGCAATTATTTTGTTTTATATGCTTCCTTTCTTCCTCCCTTCATTTTACTTTATTTTTGACATTTTATTCCTATTCGACCTGGGCCTTTACCAGCCAGGCCTTGAGTCCAAGCAGGAAAACCTGCCCGGGGCTGACCGGGGTGGCACAGGGTGGTGGTGGAGCCACCATGTGCCCTCCCCATTAAGGATGACCTACTGCTGTCACCCAGGGCCTGGAAAGGGGCCAACTAGATGGATCTTTTTGTGAGAGAAAAAGCCCTTTGTTGTCTTTTCAGGAGCCCTGAGCGGGCGTACAGGGAATATTGGAGTTTCTGCCAATACCGTGCCTACGCTGACCCATAAAAATTAAAGCACGACCACTTCTTAAAGGAAATGTTTCTGCCTCTCTTAGGAGGCTTTGGGGTGTTGTTTTGTTTTTGTTTGTTTTTTAAAAATATGTTTTTATTGGTTTTTAGAGAGAGAAGAAGGGGGAGGGAGAGAGAAACATCATTGATCAGCTGCCTCCTGCACACCCCCTACTGGGGATCGAGGCCACAACCCGGGCATGTGCCCTGATTGGGAATTAAACTGGTGACCTCGTGGTTCCTGGGTCGATGCTCAACCACTGAGCCACACCAACTGGGCTCGTTTTGTTTTAATAAAGCCCATTCATGATCAGTTCTCACCATCAACCCTGGGGGCTGTACAATGATCGTTCCATTCATTTGTTCACCTAATGAATGTATTTGAGCACCTACTGTGTGCCAGACATCATTTCTTGTGCTGGAGATGTGGGGGTGCACAAGACTGTCCGAGTGGGCCGAGGCTCCTGTAACAACACCACAGACATTTATATCTCACAGCTCTGGAAAGCCAAGACCAGGGCACTGGCATAGTCAGTTCCCAGTGAGGGCTCTCTTCCTGGCTTGCAGACAGCCACCTTCTCACTGTGAACTCACATGGGCAGAGAGAGAGAAAAAGCTCTGGGGTCCCTTCCCTTAGGGCCCCACACTTATGACCTCGTTGAACCCAATTTCCTCCTAAATATTCCATCTCCAAATACAGTCTCGTGGGGGGTTAGGGCTTCAATATAGGAACTTGAGAGGAGACACAATTCAGTTGCAAGCAAAGACCCGTGAGGTTCCTGCCCCAAGGAATGTACTAGTTTCCTGGGGCTGCTGTAATAAAGTACCACAAGATGAGTGGCTGATACTAGAATCTTACTCTCTCACAGCTCTGGAGGCCAGAAGTCTGAAATCAAGGTGCCTGCAGGCCCAAGAGCCTTCCTTGCCTCCCCCAGTTCCTGCTGGCTCTCAGCAATCCTTGGTTTCCCTGGCTTATAGATGCATCACTCCAATCTCTGCCTCTGTCTTCACCTGCCTTCTCCTCCGTGTGTCTGTGTGGCTGTGTCTAAATTTCCCTCTTCTTATAAAGACATGTCATATGGGACCCAGGGCCCACCCCGATGCAGGAGGACCTCACTGTAACTTGATTACAACTGCAAAGACCCTTTTTCCATTTACAGCTGCTGTGGACGTGAATTGGGGGGATACTATTCAAACCAGTACAGGGAGTTTGCATTCTGGGGGAAGATGTAGAAAGAAGTAAGCCAACAGGATAAATGCAGGTGGGGGAAGGATTTTGGAGACCACAGACAGGACCAGGGGACGACGGGAGGGCTTGATTGCAGGAGGAGCAGGGAAGGCCCTGGAGGTGTCAGTGGGCTCTCCATGGATACTGTGCAGAGACCCATCAGCAGAGGAGGAGAGGCAAGGGGGTCCCTGGTGTCAGTGTCCGGAGGTTCAGCTCAGGATGCTCGGGCGGCTGCCCTGTGGCCACCTGTCCTACTCCACAGGGACAGATGTCTCTGTGGCATCAGCCTCTGACTTGGACTGGACAGAGCTGGGACTTCCAAGCTCTTTCCCTGGGTAACACCCAACCTCTCCCCAGATGTAGGGGGGCCTGCAGACCCCATCGCCCCAACAATCATAATTCCTCCCAAGAATACCAGCGTGGTGGCCGGGACCTCAGAGGTGACCATGGAGTGTGTGGCCAACGCCAGGTGGGTAGTGTTTCTTCCCACCCCCTTTCACTCTTAAACTAACAGCTGCTTCTGACCTTTGGACTCCAAGGAGACCAGTCAAGATTCAGAAAAGCCCAGGGGTGTCATATGCAGACCCATGAAATGAGACAGGGTATTTAACCCAAAGGGAGGACAGCGGGTGAACATGCCAGCTACAGTCAGTCGCAGGGTCATCAGACACAAGAAAGGCCAGCTGGTTCTCTGTGGCCTGAGGGGAGAGAACAGGCTCTGAGTGGAAGTTAGGGGGCAGCAGGTCGCAGGTCTCAGCCCAGGATATTGGGGAGGGGGGGGTCCTCTCACTTCTCACCCTCAGAGCAGCCTACGGAGGGGCGGGGCCTCTGCCCACTATGCCCTCCTCCCAGGCAGCATGTGCAGGAGGCAAGCTTGCGGGAAGCTGTGCGGGAGACAGTCATGTGGTGGACTTTGCAGGAGGGCAGACCTACGGTCGGGTGCATTCGGGGCCCCTTCCCAGCCATGCACAACCTTCACTTTTGTCACACAGGAAACAAATCCATCACGGTGGGTGCTGTGTTGACTGCCTTCCCACACAACTTTTTTTCTCCCATCAACAACTTCCCGGCAGAGATATCACCATCCCAAAGCCCAGAGAGAGCAAGCAGGCTGCCCGAGGTCGCCCAGCTGGCCATTAGCAGAACTGCAATAGATCAGGCCACCTGCGGTGCACACTCACAGCCATGCTCTGGGCCTCAGCCTCCTGGGCCGAGAAATGGGAATGATCCAAGAACCTGCCTCCCCAGTAACAGTCTTCCATCTGCTGACTTTTACTTGGATGGGACCTGGCTCTCAGGGAGAGCAGCTTCTCTGCTCCTGAGAGCCTGTGCATTTAGATATTCCCAAGGCAGGGCCTGTTCCGAGGGCTGTACCTGCATTAACGCATCCACCCTCACCCCAGCCCCGCTCAGCACGGTTGCCCCATTTTATAGATAAGGAAACTGAGGCCCAGGGCACCGAAGGAACTTACCCAACGGCTTGCACCTAGAAAGTGCCAGGGGCCAGGGCAAACCCAGGTGGCCAGGCCTAGGCTTCACGCCTCACCATCCCGGCCCTGCCCTGGGGCCTCTGGAAGTCCCTGTGGCTGAGCACCTGCTCCCTCCCCACCTCCAGGCCCCTGATCAAGCTGCACATCATTTGGAGGAAGGATGGGGTGCTACTGTCAGGTGGTATCAGCGACTACAACCGCAGGCTCACCATCCCCAACCCCACGGGCAGCGACGCCGGGTTCTACGAGTGCGAAGCCATGCTGCGCAGCAGCAGCGTCCCCACTGTCACCCGTGGAGCCTACCTGTCTGTGTTGGGTGAGACGGAGCAGGACTGCTGGGGGTCCCCTGATGGGTGGGGGCAGCATGGCTGGGGCCTACTTAAGGGAGATCCAACCATTGGCTATATCATAAGGAGCATGGCTCTGATCCCCTCCCCTATCTTTCTTCCTGCAGAACCACCTCAGTTTGTCAAGGAGCCAGAGAGACACATCACAGCAGAGATGGAAAAAGTGGTAGACATTCCCTGTCGGGCCAAAGGTAACCCGGCGGGTAGCGGGAACGAAGGGGGACAAGAACCCCCACACCTTCAGCTACTGCTGTCTCTGTCACTGTTCTGAATTCTACCTCCTTCTCGGGGCACCATCACTGAGCAGAGAGTCAGTCTGGCTGTGAGCAGACACTCCAGGAAACAAACAGGCCAAATTACCGTAATCTCAGGACTAGGAATCAACCTCCGTTACCATAAGTTGAGGGTCACAAATGAACCCAAATTACTGTTATTTTAGAATAGGTGACGGACCCAAATTGCCCATAATGTGAGAGTTGCAGACACTGCCCAATTACCATAATGTTAGAGCTATGAGAACTGGGGTGCCTGTCGCCCTAGATGTGCCTCAGAAGCCCTGCCCTGTTTCTGGCTTATTTTTTCCCCTCTCCTCCACCCACCATTTCTACTTAACTCCCCTGTCAGAGCTCCTGGAGAATTTCTGCTTCTCCCGTCCCCGCCCTCCCTCCTTCTGGTACAGCTGAGCCAAAGCACAGCCTGAAACCAGGGTGAACTCTGGGGGGACACAGTGGGACATGACCTAATATTGAGCGGAGATGCAGAACGTAGCTCAGGCTGGAGGGAGGGTAACAGTGGAGGGGGGACCCCCACATGGGAGGCAAAATTGATTCATTCATTCGACAGACTTTTTTTTTTAACCCTCACTGGAGGAGTGAGGATATTTTTTCCATTGAGCGGAAGGGAGGGGAGAGAGGGGAAGAGAGAGAGAGAGAAATGTTGATGTGAGAGAGACACGCCGATTGGTTGCCTCCCACACTCACCCTGACCAGGGGCAGGGATCAAACCTGCAACCGAAGTACGTTCCCTTGACAGGGAATCGAACCCATGACCCTCCAGTGCGCAGGCCGACACTCTAACCACTGAGCCACTGAGCCAGGGCCACCAAACATTTTTTTGATGGCTTGCCCTGTGCTGAATACTGTTCCGGGGGCCAGAAAACGTGCCGAAGGAACCAAACAGCCAGATTCCCGCTTGTACAGAGCTGACATTCCCATGAGGGGGGCAGACAATCCAATAAACAAGTAAAGATGCCTCATTTCGTTTCATCTAAAATGCCATGGGTTGTAAGACACCCCATTATTTTATGTACCACTAAGAAAGAAAAAAGACAGCCAATTAAATTATGACATGCTGTCGATGGCGAGACGCGCCCTCGTCGCAGAGATGTTAAGGCCTGAAGGAGCGTAGGTCGCTGAGCGGGTGAAATACGGGACCGTAGGACGTCGGGGGGGAAAGTGCTAGGGAGGGAAGCGAGCAGGCCTCGGGGCACGGAGCAGGGGGCTCTGGGGAAGTCACATTTGAGCAGAGAGACCCAGAAGGAGAGCGGGGAGGGTTGAGGGTACCTGTGGGAAGGGTGTGCCAGGCCAGGGACACAGCTCGGGCAAGGCCAAGAGGCAAGGGAGCCCCCCTTCACCTCCCTGTGCAGACCAGGTAGGAGGGGGTTTCCGAGGGCCCCCGAGGACCAGTAGTCCCCTCTGCATGCTCCTTGAGGCGGGCTTGGTGGTCAGGTGGGTTTGGGAGACCTACTCCCAGCTGGAGGTTCCCAGAGCACACAAGAGGTTCTGCTAAATATCGCAAGAAAAAATATATAGTTTGTCCAATCCAGCATCCCCAGGATAAACTAATTCCAGAATATTTAAATTTTTCTTGAAATGCCTGTATGTAAGAACCTGAGAACTGCCACTCTAAGAACATCCTCCCACTCTCCCAAGGCCAGTAGTGCACGTCTGAGGAGGTTCTAGAGACCAGTTCACCCAAGGACCCCTCACAGGCTCCTGGCCTCTGCTGTGCACCCTGCAGAGGAGGGAGGGAGGGAGGGAGGGAGGCAGGAGGCGGCTGACTATGTGCCCCCTCTCCCCTAGGTGTGCCCCCGCCCTCCATCACCTGGTACAAGGACTCGGCTGTGGTGGAGGTGGCCAGGCTGAGCCGCTTCCGGCAGCGCGGGGACGGGGGCCTGCAGATCAGCGGGCTCGTGCCTGACGACACGGGCATGTTCCAGTGCTTTGCCCGCAACACTGCCGGCGAGGTGCAGACGTCCACCTACCTGGCCGTCACCAGTAAGTCCTCCCCTGTCCTCCCCCGGAGCCCCCCACCCCTGCCCAGAAGGAAGCTCTGCTCCAAGCCAGGGGCCTCTGGAGAACAGAGATGGGACCCCAGGGCACTGTCCCTCGGGCAATAGCCAGGGTGGCACGAGCCATTTACGCCCACTGCTCCCAGTGCCCAGAGGAGACCTCCGGTCCCTACACGTCACCCCAACACCCCGGCCAAGGACAGGTTCCCTGGGCTCCTCATCTCAGCAGCAGGCTCGGGGCAGACCCACCGAGGCCAGGGGCAGAGGAGAGCGGGGCTCCCCCCGAAGCTGCAGCGGGGCAGGAGGGCTCCGGAGCTGGTGTTTCAGCCCTGCCCCCCTCCGGGCCTGACCAGGGGCTCCTGAGGGCCGGGTGAAGGAAGGAAAACAAACCCAAAAAAGTCTGCTCTGACCCTCAGGAAGTGCAGCCCACCCGGGCTGGGGGGCGCAGCGGGCAGGCCTCTCAGAAAGCGGGTGACATTCTATGGGCCTTAGCTGTTCTCTTTTAAGGAACCGAAGCCTCAGTCTCAGTGGAGAATGAGTCCATTTGCCCTGTCATGGGGATGTGGGCTGCTTTGGGGAGTCCTCAGTTTCCCCCATGGGAAGCTGAGAATCAAGGCAGGGTGGGAACTGGTGCCACCTGGGCCCCTCCACGGGGCGGGTGATGTGGGGAGCCCTCGTGGGTCCATCGCTGGAACCCCATGAAGGCACCTGCATCCTTTCCCAGAGTGGGACCCACACCAGCCAGAGTGGCAGGGGCAGGGTAAGAACTTGGTCATCTGGCCCTGGGGGCTCCTCCCAGGGTGTAGCTGAGGAGCCCCACTGTCTCCATTTGCAGGCATTGCTCCCAACATCACCAGGGGCCCCCTGGACAGCACGGTGATCGATGGCATGTCCGTGGTGCTGACCTGTGAGACGTCGGGGGCTCCACGGCCGGCCATTACTTGGCAGAAAGGTAGGTGAGGCTGGTCTGCTTTGGGGGGCTATGTGATGGTCCTGGGCAGTCCTCAGGGCCCAGCTCTGGAGCTAGCCAGGTTGGGTGTCCCGGCTACAGTTTGAAGGTTGTACACTGCACAACTCAGGAGGGCACCTGTCACACCACAGTGGGTGTCACCTGCCACCTCGCCAGGCTCAGGGCACAGCTCTGCATCTCTCAAGACCTAGGACCTTGGTGAGTTAGTTACTCGCTGTGAACCTCAGGGTCCCCTCTGTAAATGGGGACAGCATACTTCAGGGTGGCATTAGGACTAGACAGAAGTGCACGGGAAAGGCCTGCAGTGTGCCTAGGAGGTGGTGAGGCCTGGCAAACGGTGACTGTTCTATGGTCAGTATTCTGGTGGGCATTAGGGCAGGTAGGAGGGCTCCAGATGCCTGAGCCAGCAAAGCCCAGCCGTCTACCTAAGTGCACCCTCCCTGTGTGCCTCCTTTCCCCCTCTGTATCACACGCTCACCTTCACAACTCTCCCCGTGAACACACACACAGACGCACACACCATTGCTCCCTCCAGCCTCCAAGCCTCTGCTCAGATGAACCTTCTCCACAGGACACCCCCAGCCCCTCCGCCCCAGGCCCTCCCCACAGCCCCTCCCTGCTTTATCTCCCCACCTTCCAATATATACGATCATTTATTTTGCTTATTGCCCGCCTCTCCACAAAGGCAGGGGTTTCAGTTTTGTCCCCTGCTGTCTCTTCAGGGCCTAGAACAGAGGCTGGCACATAGTAGGTGCTCAATAAATATTTGTGGCTTGAATGCCAGCACACTGAGGCGTGTGCCTAGACACAGAAATAAACACACCCACCTGACACACGCACCAGTTTGATATGCCTGCGCATGTGTGCAGACTGACACACCAACCCGCAGGCTCACACGGGGAGAGGCCCTCTCTCTCCAGGCAGGTGGGGTTTTCTTTAAAATAGAGTCACGAAAATCTGCACTCTGCCTCCCCCTCCCCCCATATATATATCCAGGTGCCAGGCCTCCCTAGGTCCCAGTGCACAAGGAGGTCTGTCCTGGCCAGGGCTGTCCCCTGTCCCTCTGTCTCTCCACCCCACCCCCCTCCTTGCTGCTCCCACTCATCACCTTCCTCTGCTCCCCTGAAGGTGACTCTCCAGAAGCATCCTCGGCAGGATGCCCGTCACCACCTTGTCAGGGCTGCCTCCCCTCCCCCCCTCGCCCAGGTGCCAGCTGCGTCAGGAGACAGTCCCCGGCCTTCTCTGGTGAAGGGCAGACAGTGTGGGGGGTGAGGGGCATCAGGAGACCCGGGCTTCGGGCTGCAGGCCCTGTGACCGTGTGCCCTTGTGCTGTCCCCAGTCAGAAACCTCAGCCCCCACTGAAGCCCTGCCACCACCCCATCCTGGCCCTCCCAGCATGTCTAAAGCTGGAGCCTGCCTGACACCGCCCCGCACCAGAGCAGCCTAGGCGGGGTGGGGCGCGCGGTCCGGGCCGCGGCCGGAGCCCACACTGTGCTGCCCGCAGGGGAGCGCATCCTGGCCAGCGGCTCGGTCCAGCTGCCCCGCTTCACGCTCCTGGAGTCCGGCAGCCTGCTTGTCAGCCCCGCGCGCATCTCCGACGCCGGGACCTACACCTGTCTGGCCACCAACTCTCGGGGGGTGGACGAAGCCTCTGCCGACCTCATCGTGTGGGGTGAGTGTGCAGAGAGGGCGTGCGTTACACGCCTGTGCATGAGTGTGTGCTGAGCATGTGTGCAGACAGACACACCTGTGAGCAGAGCACACACTCACCCCCAGCACCTCCGCATCCCCATGTCTGTCCGACCAGGGCGCTTCTTACAAGAGGGCCGTGAACAAATTAATTCAGAGGAGCGGGACCAGGAGGCCAGGTTCTGCGGGCGATGCCCGTGACAGAGGACTCGTGCTGGGCTTGGCCAAGTTGAGGGAACTAGAGGTGCCAGACAGCCGTCTTCATATACTTTAGGGCAGAAACCAGCAAACTTCTTCTGTAATGGGCCAGATAGTCAATATTCCAGGCTTGTGGACTAGACAGTCACAACTCCTCACTAAGTCTTCTATTTCATCGAGAAAGCAGCCATAGGTGAGACTTAATCCGTGGGCCTGGCTGTGGTCCAGCACACGTGTGCTCACCCAGACCCCAGACTGTAGTGTGCTGACCCCTGCTGTAGGGAAGCTCTCTGACTGCACCACTAGGGATCCACACCCAAGACAGACAGGCCTGAGGGCCTCCTGTCCGTGCTGAGTGGTCTAATAAGCAACACACTAGACCAGGAGTCAGACGATCCTCTCTTCACCTTGGCTGGCCCACTGATGTGCTGGGAACACAACCAGGATCATCCTCAGATTTCCATTTTTTATCCCTCACATGGGCTCATGGGAGCACAATCCACTGAGCCCCCGCCGTGAACGTTCCTCAGGCACCGTGGAAGCATGTTGTCCTCTTTAACCTTCTGGGACGTTCACTATGTTCTCCCTGTTCACCTGGTGGCCTGCCTCCACCCACCCACTGAATTCAGGCACACAGGCCGGTTCACCTGCAGACACCTTCCCACCCACCTGCATCCCACCAGTGACTCTGGAACCCATGCCCCTTCTCACTACGCCGACTCCCCACTGTCTTTCAGCCCGGACCCGCATCACCAGGCCTCCCCAGGACCAGAGTGTCATCAAGGGCACCCAGGCCTCCATGGTGTGTGGGGTGGCCCATGACCCCCGCGTGACCATCAGGTACTCCCTCTGCTGTGGCCCCAGGGAGGCAAAGGGGAGGGGCAGCTCTAGGGGTAGCTGGTAGCTGGGCAAATATCTACACCAAGGAGGTAAGTCCTGCCCTGGGGCCAAGGAACATCCTTGGGGGCACCGTTTACAGAGCTGGGGCAGGGCTGAGGTGTAGGGGGTGCAGAGAATGGAGCAAGCTTGAACTGACTTGGGAGCATCCCAGGGGAGAGAGAAAGGGGGTGGGGTAGAGAGAATGGCGGAAAGTGGGGTGCAGGAGGGAGGAAGCGGAAGAAAGGGGCATTGGGAGCTGCTGGCTCTCCCAGGCCCTCTGCCTGCTAAGTGGACAGCAGAGGAGTCTCACTGAATAGATGTGGGCGAAGTGATAGGACCGGGGCAGGAGAGGGCCCTGGGGTGGCCCTCAGAGAGACGTAGGTGATGGGAAAGTGTCCCAACGGAGGCCACCCCCACCATTCTCCATGGGAGCCAGGACCTCGGCCACAAGCTACTTGGCCTGGAGGGAACCAGGGCCCACTGCGGACCCACTGGAGAGGCCGGGGTAGGGGGGAGCTTAGGACAGAAGCAGCCACGGAAGGCTGAAAACCCGGGACCCCTCTCAAGCTTGGGGTGAGGACACCCGGGGGCCATCCCTAGGGAAGGCTTTGGGAACTAAAACCAGGAAAAAAAACATCCCTTTGGACTCTCCCTTGAGCTCCGGGATGCTAAGTGAGAATTGTAACTGCTTCCTTAGAAGTAAATATTCCATCCGTGGTGCTTCTGTACTCTACGGGCAACCCCGCTGCTAAAGCAGCTGGCGCCGAGGCCGGGAGGGGCCCTGCCCTGATGCCACTCGAGTGAGGGCCCCTCCACTCGAGGCAGCTGCATCCTGGGCGCCATCTGGTGGCCACTGGGCATGTGACGGTCCGTATGGCCACCCCGGGGACCCTGGGAGCCAGGGTTAGCGGAAGTGGTCCTAGACTTTCAGAGCAGCACCACCTGTTCTCAGAGAATCCACCTCGGTCCCCAGTTTGAGAAGCGCCCCATTTAACAGCCAGCGTGTGGTTCCGGCCCACATGCCAAAAGGAGCCTGGAAATCGCATAGGTGTGGTGAGAACCCAGGATGTGCGGCGGGGCCTGCCTTCCCCAAGCCGGCCCCCACGCGTGTTCATGGCGACCTGGCTGTAATTTCTCAAGAGCAGTTCCAGGGGAGATGCTTGTCAGACGCGGGCGTGTGTGATTTCTCGAGCCCCCCTTCCTTCGTGCCGACCGACCGGAGCTGAAGGGATTTTTTGGACGCTGAGGTCACGTTGTCACAGTGATGCATGGGTCCAATGATTCCCGTAATACTAATTGCGCGATGTGGTCTGTGCGGAGATGTTCCCTCTGTCCTGCTGTGATCTGTTAACCTCCCTGCCGGCTCTCAGCGCTGAGCTGGGCGGCGGCCTCTGGCTAAAGCCATGAGGCTTTGACCCGGACCTGAACCGGAGGAGTGAACGACCCGTAATGACTTAATGCGCTTCGTCTCCTGGGCACACGCCTGCCCCCCACACACACCACTCAGGCTTCCACGGTGCCCCTCCGGAGGCCAGCCCCAGCGATCCAGCGGGGGCCCGGGGACTGCCCCCCGCCCACCTTCACAACTCTCTCCTGCAGACCAGCCTGGGCTGAGCGCACCCCCGAGAGCACCCCACTTCCCTCCCTCCCTCATTGGTTCTCCTTACCCCTAGGTATGCCTGGGAGAGGGACGGAGCCACCCTGGGCGTGGAGAACAGCCCCCGCGTCCGCCTGGACAAGAACGGCTCCCTGCACATCTCCCAGACGTGGTCGGGGGACATCGGCACGTACACCTGCCGGGTGCTTTCAGCCGGGGGCAACGACTCGCGCAGTGCCCACCTGCGCGTCAGGTGAGCGCCGCCCGCAAGCATCCTTCCAGGTTGGGCCCCCTGCCAGAGCACAGGTGGCTCCAGTGCCAGAGGGATTAGCCCAAAGGCCACATTTTGTGGCTGAGCACCAGGTGTCGTGGAAGTTCAGTCCGAGCCCTGGCTGCCCGCGTGTCACCTGACTCTAGACCTCACCTGTGGCCCCACCGCATCTCTCTCCAGGCAACTGCCTCACGCGCCCGAGCACCCAGTGGCAACTCTGAGCACCTCGGAGAGGCGGGCCATCAACCTGACGTGGGCCAAGCCCTTCGACGGCAACAGCCCCCTGCTGCGCTATGTCCTGGAGATGTCGGAGAACAGTAAGAGCGGGACTTGGCCGGCTGGGTCCCAGTGCCAGCCCCCGGTGCTCAGCCTTGGAGCACACCCTTCCCTCTGGAGCCTTGGCTTCCTCAGCTCTCATGTGACAGAATCTGCCCGCGGGGGTCGCTGTAACAGTTGAACAAAACGCCCCCAAGAGACACGCAGGACACAGGGCCTGTCACACCAGAAGCCTCCGGGAAGGTGGCGACTCTCTTTTTATCCTCGTAGCTGTGAACTCCAAAATTAGCAGCCACAACTGAAGTGGTGTTTTAAATCCAGTTTGCCTAGGGCTCATCGATTGGAGGGGAGGAAAAAAGAGTGGAAAAGACAGATGCGTCTCAGTTCCTGTGAGCACTGCCTCCTGCCCAGCACACTCCACTTCCCCCCACGCCGGCTAAGGGGACCTAAGCTATGACATGACTGGCCTCTGCTGGACCAAGGGGGGTGGCACTCCTCTGCTAGCCCAAATGAGGCTGGACCCCGCTGGGAACGGGGGGGTAAGAAGCATCGCCCCCCAAGATGCCCACCTCTGCCCCCACCCTCTGTCGCTGCAGATGCCCCGTGGACCGTGCTCCTGGCCAGCGTGGACCCCGAGGCTACCTCGGTGGCGGTCAAGGGCTTGGTTCCCGCGCGCTCCTACCAGTTCCGTCTCTGTGCCGTCAACGACGTGGGGAAAGGACAGTTCAGCAAGGACACGGAGAGGTGAGAGAGCAGGCCTCAGGGCCGGGCTGAGGGAAGGGCCGAGAGGGGCCAGGCTGCCGGGCAGGCCCTGGCTGGTCCTCCCTGAGCCCTCCAGGCCGACCCCGCGTCCGTAGGATGGGTACAGTTCTCCCCCCTGCCTCACAGGGAGATGGTAGCCAGGAAATGGGACCAGACCCCCGGCTGAATTTAGCCGTGCCCCTAACTGGGCCCTCTGCAAGGCCCGAGACCTGCCTGCGTCTGCCCCGGGTGCCCGGGGCTGTGCCCAGTCCAGTGGGCCTGTACTTCCAGAGGGACAGACTCCCGCTCGGTCTCCACAGCCAGCGCCTCGGGGACGCCAGCCCTGTGAGGCGTTCCTCAGGGCTTTTTGAAAAACGACGGAAACTGAGTGAAAGCAGCAGGCCCTCCGCGTTCGGGCGTCGCGCACTGAGCCCGCCGTGTCGGGGCGAGTGCTGGCCGCCCCCCAGGAGCGGCGCCTCCAGTGGGACAGGACGTCCGGGCGGCCGAGTGACAGCGGCCCGGCTTGCCCGCGCCAAGGCCGTGCGCTTTGCTCTTTACTTTTTATGTTTATTTGTATTGTTCCCAGCTTTACTGAGACATAATTGACACACAGCGTTGTGGAAGGGTCAGGGGTACGACCTGTTGACTTGACACACTCATTCGCGGCGACACGAGACCACAGAGTTAGCTAAGGCCGCCATCCCGTCGCCTTGGCCCTTTCCTTCCGTGGGGAGAACAGTGAGTGTCTCCTCTCTGGGCAACTTCCAAGCGCACGCTAATGGTGTTAGTGGCTGTAATCGCCAGGCTGTGCGTTAGACCCCAGAGCATGTCCATCTTACGTGGAAGTTTGTGCCCTTTGAGATCTCCCCATGTACCCCATTCCCTAGCCCTTGCCAACCACCTGTCTACTCTCTGTTTCCCTGAGTTCGGCTTTATTAGATTTCACGTATAAGGGATATCATGAAATATTTGTCTTTCCCTCTCTGTCTTATTTCACTCCGCGTAATGCCCTCCACGTTGTCACAAGCGGCAGAGATCCTCTTAGGCGTGTCCGCAGACCTCTGGCTTAAATGGATCCTGTGGTTTTGCCACGGTTCCAACAAGCTGCCTCTGGATTTCACGATGGGTGGGGAGGGCCACAGGGGCCGGGACAGCCTAACAGGAGAGAAAAGTGGAAGCTAACAGCCTAGCATGGGGAGCAGCTACTGGAAGACTGTTCACTGTTTATTGAGCAGCTACTATGTTCCAGGCCATGTGTGGACCACTGGAGGTAGTGCAGGGAACAAAATGGGGAAGGCCCCCGTCGTTCAGAGCTACAAGATCCCAGGAAAAGAAGGGGGCTGGGTGAAAAAGGTGAAGGGATTAAGGAAAAAAAACAAAACCTCATAGACGTAGACAATGGTATGGTGATGAATAGAGGGAAAGGGAGGGGGAGTAGAAGAGGGAAACGGTGGGATAAATGGTGACGGAAGGAGCTGTGACCTGGGGTGGTGAGCACACGATACAATGCACGGGTGATGTGTCTAGAATCGTACACCTGAAACCTACGTAATTTTATTAACCAATGTCACCCCAACAAGGTCAGTAAATAAAACTATATGCAAAGCATTAAATAGGAATAAAAGTTAATAGAATAGGTCTCTACTTTCCTTTCCAATCTAGAGGAGGCAGCCGTGTAAATAATTCGCCTTGACAAAAGAATAAAATACTACCTCTTAGGTTCAAAAAGGCAAGGGAAAGGCCCCAAAGCACAGGGGAAACCACCCCACAGCTTCTCCAGGCCTTGGGGCTCCACTGAGTCATCTTCCGAATGAGGCCTCATACGAACGGCCCTGAGTCACCACGAAAAAGGCGAAGCCACCCTTCCTGCAGCTTTACACAGACGTGGGAGTGTGCGGTCTGCACTGGAAACCTATCCGTCAGAAGGCAAAATCATAAAAATATTAAAAAAGGGGAAAGACATCCATCAAAAATAATTAACTTTTGTTTTTAATGGATGCGTGTCAGTTGTGTGAAAAACACACCGAGGTGGAACGCCGTGTCCCCTGGCGATGCCCGGGAAGGAAACGAGGGGCACCCGGCTTCCGGAGGCGGGCAGGCGGAGGTGCTGGCTGTCACCCACACACCGTGTCACCCCCGCCCTGCCGGCCCCGTCCAGCCTGGGCTCAGCGGGTGGGTAAAGGAAGCCCAGTTAAAGTACATCTCCAGCTGGCAACGGGGAAGTGAGCATTTACGCTCCTGCTTCTGAAACCCTTGACTCTCATGACGGACGTCGTCAGCCCCAACTGCTGCTTCTTTGACAGATGGGAAACTGAGGCCCACGTCCCTCAGCTGCACAGAAAATACATACATCTTACGCTTTACCGAGTTTTCAAAAGACTCGTACATACGTTGCGTCATTTGAGCCCCAACCAGTCTTATAAACAAGCAAGTGGAGCTTTATGCTGTTTCTTTTACAGATACAGAAACAAGCTCAGAGAGGTTAAGTGACTTGCCCAAAAGCACACAGCAATTGTGCAGTCATCCAGGAACAGAGCCGGGCAGGGTTCAGCCCCCTCATATCCCATTAACCCTGTGTTTGCCCTTGGAACTAAGAGTGGGAAAAACCCACCCACTCCTGGTGTTTTCCTATCCAGGGTCTCCCTCCCCGAGGAGCCCCCCACTGCCCCTCCGCAGAATGTCATCGCCAGCGGCAGGACGAACCAGTCCATTATGATCCAGTGGCAGCCGCCCCCTGAGAGCCACCAGAACGGCCTCCTCAAGGGCTACATCATCAGGTAGGTGCCCACCTGAGAGACAGGAGAGCAGCCGAGGACGGGGGAGCATCGGGAATGGACTGGGGAGTGGATCTCCCCAGGAACTCAGTGTCCCTAGTTCGCCATCCCACAGTGACCTCCTCCCCCATTAAAACAGAAGGGTCCAGACACATCCCCAAGGCCTGTGTTGCGCACTCAGGTAGCCACTGGTCACCTGTGGCTATTTCAATTAATTAAAAATAAGAGAAGTTCCTCGGTTGCACTCATCACATTTCAAGTGCTCAGTGGCCACACGTGCCGGCGGCTACAGCAACGGACAGCACGGATACAGAACGTTTGCACCGTCCCGGACAGTGACGCAGTGCCCGAGCCACCGAACCCTGGCTCCCTCCCCTCAGGTACTGCCTGGCCGGGCTGCCCGTCGGGTACCAGTTCAAGAACATCACGGACGCCGACGTCAACAACCTGCTGCTGGAGGACCTCATTATCTGGACCAACTACGAGATCGAGGTGGCCGCCTACAACAGCGCCGGGCTGGGCGTCTACAGCGGCAAAGTCACCGAGTGGACGCTGCAGGGAGGTGGGTGTCCCGGCTGCCCGGGGGGGGGGGGGGGGCCGCGGGAGAGGAGGGGCTGGGGGCGAGCGAGATGCAGGCAGAGGCTTCAGGGCTGCAGGGACCTTCTGCGAAGGTTCCCGTTTAACGGGATCATGAAACAGCTTACAGGTGGCCTTGGACCTGAAAACCACCCGGGCATTTTCATAGCCAGTCCTTTCCTTTATGGGTACCCTGCAAAATGGGTCAGACAAGCTTTATCAACGCAAACCAGTCAAGACGAGGGCATCTTCGTCTACGCAGCGAGGGGAGAGTGGACGGGCCGGGGGCCCAGCAGAGTCCGCAGACCCCCTCCCTCTGTTTTCTCTACTTAACTGGGCAAGACAGACTGGTCGTGCCCCTCCAGCCCCACCCCACCCACTTCTCTGCTCTCCTCCAGTCCCCACGGTCCCTCCGGGCAACGTGCATGCAGAAGCCACCAACTCCACGACCATCCGCTTCACCTGGAACGCCCCCAGCCCGCAGTTCATCAACGGCATCAACCAGGGCTACAAGGTGCGTGAGGCCGGCCCCTGTCCCGAGGGGAATCCGGGAGGTGCTCAGAGGGAGGCGCAGGAGAGGGAAGGGGCAGGAGGGAGGCACCCGTCTGCTTCTGAAATCATTGGTTTAAGCCAAGCAGAGGACATGTGACCACGGCAAAGGGCACAAGGCCTCTCTCCGAGGCCAGGTACAAAACCACCCAGGCTGTGACCCAGTGCAGGGGGCATTCTCGGTGACACCGGCTTATGAACAAAACCGGGCTTGTTTCAGGCTAAGAAATACCAGGCGTAAAACTCCAGAGCCCACTTCTTACCGCCAAGCTGTGGCTCTCACGGGCCACCTGTCCTTGGGCTGCACTTGACCCCCGGCTTCGTGAAAGGCGTGAGACCGGGCCCCGCAGGCTCTGGTTGAGGTCCCAGCGCTTCCTCTGGACGGGTTCTGTCACCTCTCCGAGTTTCCTTCAGTGGGTCTTTATTGAGCCCCACGCCGGGCACTGTTCTGGCCGCTGGGGAAGCAGAATAAACTGTTCGCTCATCCGCCAGGAAAGACGATAGTAGTGCCGATTCCTCAGGGCCGTGTAAGGACGAAGCGAGACAGTATTTGTAACCGGTTGTTCACAGTGACAGGCACATAACAGGTGTTCCGAAAATACCTGTAGCAATTGCGGTGACGGAAGCGTGTCCGTTTGCTTGGGCTGCTGCAACGAAGTGCCCTGGACCGCGGGACTTAACAACAGAAATGGGTTCTCTCGTGGTCCTGGAGGCGGGAAGTCCGGGATCAAGGTGTCGGCAGGGTTGGTTTCTCCTGAGGCCTCTGTCCCTGGCTCGCAGGCGGCTGTCGTCTCCGTGGCCTCGCATTGTCTTCCCTCTGCGTGTGCCTGTGTCCAAATCCCCGCGGTTGGTCTGTAGGTTCTCTCTCCTCTCCTGCTCGCTTTCTTTTTCTAGCAATGTATTGAGTCAAGAGTCTCCGTCATTCGCACCGTAGAATTTTTCACAGTCTGGACGTTGCTGATTGTATCCCTGCGGGGTCGTTGAGCGCAGGCCTCTGAAAACTATCTTTGCAGTAAATTGGACTTAGAATGAGAGGCTTGATCAGATTCAGGTTTGAGGAATTTTCTTTCTTCACAATATTACTCCCTGGATGGTGGTGTGTGTTTTCATCAGAAAGCGTAACGTGTGGCTGCCTCTTGCTGTGAGGTGGCCACCGTGGACCATCCTCGAATGAGCTATCTTTTCAATAGGAGCTGCAAAATTGAGACAGTCAGATGTTATAATTTTGTCTTGATTTATTAGCTGAAATACTTTTTAAGAAGTAGGATTTTCTCCTTACTAACTTTGTGGTTATCCAAAGGTACAGTTCATCCAGTAAACACTCAGTTCTTTTCCATTCCTTACCAATTCTCAGAATAATGAATTGGTTCCTTAGCAACTTCTGAGGCGACAGGTGACTTTGGGTTGGGGTGGAGGAGACATCTTTTTATTTTGTTTTGTTTTGTTTGGGGTAGTATTATTATGTACTTAAGGATTATTTTAAAACACCTCTGGTATGTCTCAATCCACTGCCTTTATAATTCTTATTGATACCAAACTGAGTCATCACTGGCCTCTTCAAGTTGGCTCATGAATCCTTTGGACATGGACCCCGTAGTCTTTTTTTCAAATGTTTTTATTGATTTTAGAGAGAGAGGAAGGGAGAGGGAGAGAGAGAGGGAAGCATCGATGCAAGAAAGAGAAACATCCATTGGCCGCCTCCTGCACCAGGGATCGAGCCTAAAACCAGGGCATGTGCCCCGACCAGGAATCAAACTGGCAACCTCTCCATGCATGGGACAGCGCTCAACCAACTGGGCCACACCGGCCAGGGCAGGCCCCAGTAATCTTCGATATCTCCCTTGCTACCCATGGGACACTACCTACATTTCCTGCACTGTGCCTGGGGTCAGCCTTGTCTTCAAGGAGTCTTGTTCCTTTAGTAAGAATGAGAGTTAGACACCACAGTCTGGGCACCGAGGTGCTCATGTTCTAGCATTGGTTGCTGTTTCTAGGCCCTATTGATGGACAGCTAGGAAATACTGTTGTTGTTTTTTGTTTTTCCAATTCAGTTTGAGGCCTACACGCTTCTTAATAATCTCATTGGTCTTTTGTCTGTATCTCTTTTCTCCAGACCAAAACTCCCGTTCCCCCTGCACCAACATAGTCACCCACGTACTCACTCCACAGATGCCCACGCCGGTTCAGAATAAGAATATCAGCACTTTGATCACTGAAAATAGTTTCGGATCACCGGCAGTTCTTTTTGTTCTCAGAGTGTGTCCCAGTGGGGCTTCCTTCACGCCACACGTCCCGGGGCTGCTAAGTCTTGTGAAGGAGTTTCTTGCTGTGTAATCCTGCTGCGGCTCGATGCGCTGTTAGGCTCATTTGTTTCCATTGGGTTTCGACTTTTAGGGATTGATTTTTTTAATTTCATTTCATTTTGTAATTATGCAGCCTATTTACATGGCTCCAAAGTTAGATCTGCAGAGTGAAGTAAATTCACGGACAGTCCGCCTGAACGCCGGTCCTCTCCCTCTTGTCGGTTTGATCTCTTTTTGTTTGTTTTGGTTCTTCCTTACATTTTTTTCTAACGTAAGCAAGTACGTACATATGCAAAGGCCTGTCCTCTCCCTTCTGGATAAGATGACGACAAACTCTAGACACTTTCCCCATCTTACTTTTTTGTTTTCATTACAACCTGAGACCACGCCGTAGGAATATACAGAAATATTCCTAGTTCCTTTTTCACAACTGTATCGGAGATTCTGTAAATCTCCCATAGTTTTGCCCGCCTGCTCCCCAGTGAAGACAATTTGGGGATTGCCAGTCTTTTACTATAACAAACCTTTCTGTGGCTTTGTGCAAACACCATTTCATATTCTCACATCTAACCTTGGGGTGGGTTCTTAGAAATAAGATAGCTTAGTCAAAGGATAAATATGAATATAATTGTGCTACTATTGCCAAATTCCCCCATTGTATTTTTTAATTTTTTACTTTCCTTTTTAAAATAAATTTACATAATCCTATAGCATCAATCCTGCATCCCACCCCAGGCCCTTGTCTACCTGGTTCTAGGCCACCCACCCCGAAACTCTCTACACTCCAGGGCACCACTGTTGTTAATTTCTCACATTCAGGATGTTTTATGGGAATTCATGCAAATGCAAAGAGACAGACAAAGAGGGAAAGAGAGAATTTCCTTTATTTATTTTTTTTAACTCCAGAAGCCAGCAGGCCATCCTAGCTCTCAACCCCATAATACACTGCTTTCACCCGATAACTATTATTGTCCCTTATAGCAGCCTGAGGGCCAGAGAGGTTGAGTGACTTTCCCAGGGTCACACAGTAAGTGACAGAACTGGACTCTGTCCTGCTTTCTCTCCACTTTGGCTGCACTTTCTCCCTCCCTACACACACACACACACACACACACACACACACCACCTGCAGCACCACCCTCCAGTTAAAGGGTTACCTCCCTGGGCCTCTGCTCTCTAAGTGGGACTTACATGTCCTGGCATCTGTGTGTGGTGTTCCTCCCCAGCACACACGCACCCCACCCATGCTTGGGGCAGCCAAGTCTACCTCAAATCCAAGACCAGGGCCCTAATAGAGTGAATCACAGTGACCCCAAGTAACAAGAACAGGCACAGAGACAGCCAAAGGAACCCCTAACACTCAGCTGGCGACTAAGTGTACCTCAGTGGTGTCCACCAAAGGTCTTGGGTCCACAAATCTGAAGCCAGATCCTGGTGGGTTCTCATGCAGGTTCCTCAACCATCCTGAGCCTCAGTTTCCCTTTATGGAACAGCACAGGCCAGTGGTTCCCATTGAGACCTCACTGTGCTAATGAAATGCAACTAGTCAGTGATGGGCTTAACCCAAACCAGGCACATAGTACAATCTTGTCAGACGGAGCCTGTTGTGTATGCTGGTCCTGCAGTTCCATCCCCTCCCTGCCCAGAGCCCAGCTCCTTTCAGGCGATAGAAGGTGCAAAGGGCAGTTGGAGTGTCTTCCTGACCCTAAAGGGGAGGCCTCAACCCTAAGCCTCCTGCTCTTCAGATGCAGCTAGAGAAGGACAAGAGGCTCGAATCCCAGCATAGATATTTTTGTTATTGTTAATCCTCACTGGAGGATACTTTTTCCATTGATTTTTAGAGAGAGTGGAAGGGAGGAAGGGGGAGAGAAAGAGAGAAACATAGATGGTGAGAGACACCGAATGGTTACCTTCCACACACGCCCCAGACTGGCAATCGATCCTGCAACCCGGGTACGTGCCCTTGACCAGGAATCGAACCCACGACCCTTTGGTACGTGGGCTGCTGCTTTAACCACTGAGCCGCACCGACCAGGGCTCCAGCGTAAATATTTTGACGCAGCCACAGTCTTGCCACTCATGTGGGCTTCAGGCCTAAAGTCATTGTCGCGACCTCAGACCACGCTGCCGGGACCCTATGCCCTCCTTCTGGGCCCTTTCAGAGACAACCTCTCGTGATATTGTTTAAGGCACCTGTGAAGACACCCTTTGTCCTTTGTGGGGTTTTTTAATGGTAGTGAGTGTCATTGGCCTAAACCCAATACAATGATATTTATCCAGATTTTGCCCTCGCCGGGGAACACACCGCACAATTCATTCTGATGGCGTAATTAATTCAAATTTACATTAATTAAATTAAAACATTAAACTTGTCTCTTAATCTACTCCGAAGAAGTTCGGCGATTTAATTGCTATGAAACAAGATAACTGAAATAAAGAGGATATTTAACATACTTATTAGATGCCACTTAGGATTTCTGATGAGTATTTTTAGGGTCTAATTAGTGTCTAATTAACTTGCTATAGGCTATCTTTTCACAATACCAATTAGATTTCCAAACATCCCGTGTAAACTCGTGCTGATGAAAGGAGAAGATTAAGCATTGTTATGGGCGGGAGCTAATCAGGAGGCATCGGCAGGCTATTGTTCTATATCTATAAATACCCGCACTTATTAAAACTCATCAAGTGTTGCTTTTCACCATTAATTGCTATTTAATTAACTTCAAATAAATGAGGAAAATCTCTGAGACCAGCTCTCAGTGTTGGAGGCAGATGAAGAACCCAGGAAACAGGACTGTAAGGTGAGGGATCTAGAGGCAAGAAGAGCCCCGGCCGGTGGCTCGGCTGGTTGGAGCATGGCCCGTGCACCGAAAAGGTTGCAGGGTCGCCCTGGCCAGTTTGGCTCAGGGGTTGGAGCCTCAGCCGGAAGACTGAAGGGTCCCGGGTTCAATTCCCGGCCCAGGGCACATACTTGGGTTGCAGGCTCAATCCCCGGCCCCTGTCAGGGTGCGTGTGGGAGGCAACCAGTAGATGTGTCTGTCTCACATCGATGTTTCTCTCTCTCCCTCCCTTCCACTCTCTCTAAAAAAAACAATGAAAAGAATATCCTCAGATGAAGATGAAAAAAAGAAAAACAGAAAAGAAAAGGTTGAAGGTTCAGCCTCCAGTCAGGGCACGTAGGGGAGACAACCAGTGGATGTTTTCTCTCACGTCAATGTTTCTCTCTCTCACTGATATTTCTCTCTCTCTCCCTCTCTCTCTCAAATCAATAAACATACCTTCAGATTTCTTTTTTTTTAAAGATGTAAGAAGAAAAGGAAGGGGAGGCAGGAAGCTTGTGCAGCCGTGGGTAGTACTTGTAGAGAGGAGATTAGACAAAAAAAGACATTGAATTTCCAGGGGGTTTTCTTGCCGGCGCCCACCTCTAGGGGAGAGTTAAGATTGAAGTCTCAACCTGGACAAGTTTAAAAAAATAAGAGTTACCCACAAGCCACGGTTCTGTAGGAGAGCCTCCAGGGAGCCGCCACCCCAGCCCAGACGGAGAAAGGTATAGGAGGCCAGGTGCCGGATTAGAGACCCCGGGCTTTCTGCTTGCTGTGTGATATAGAGTAAGTCGCTTAGCCTCTCTGAGCCTCACTTTCCTCATCTGTGAAAAACAGGGCCGGCTTCATGGGAGCTCAGCTGGGCAGTGGCTCAGGGCTCCATGCTCAGAAGGACCCCACGCGCGGTTCAATGCTCCACTGCCGTCATCTTGAAATTCTCACTAATTTTTGCAGAAGGGGGCCCTCTGTCTTCATTTTACACTAGACCTGCAAAATAGGTAGCTGATCTTGATAAAAGGTCAGACCTGTCTTTGGCGGGTCACTGTGGGTGTGAATCTACAAAGCCGCATGGCTCCCGGTGCCTCGTTGTCACTCAGCGATCCGAGCATCATACCAAAGGAAACCCCCAGGACGCGTGCCCCAGCGCCTGGGGGTGTCGGCACGGCGCCCTTCCCTGGGAGGGGGGACCACAGGGACCAGGGCTCCTGGACGCTCCCTGTCCACTAGTCCAGCCTGTGGGAGAACGCTTGGCCTTTTCTGGAACATTCTGACTGCCCGGCCTTCGTTGCTGGCCTCCCTCCCCCCAGCTGATCGCCTGGGAGCCAGAGCAGGAAGAGGAGGTTACCATGGTGACCGCCCGACCCAACTTCCAAGACAGCATCCACGTGGGCTTCGTGTCCGGCCTGAAGAAGTTCACGGAGTACTTCACCTCCGTGCTGTGCTTCACCACCCCCGGCGACGGGCCTCGCAGCACCCCGCAGCTGGTGCGCACCCTTGAGGATGGTAGGCAGCCCCCCCCCCCCCCCCCGTGGCCTCTGCGCCATCCACCCACCCAGGGGCCAGGCACCGGGAGGCCCTGGGCTTGTCTCCATCCCCGGGCGCCCCTGGGACACCACAGGCTGTCTTGCAGACGGTGGTCTCTGTCTGGCTCTAACTGGCATTGGGTGGCGTGGGGGGCCCTCTTGGGGTACAGTGCCTGGGCCCGTGGGACACCTGAGCTTCAGTGACATCCTGGACACCTCGCTGAAGGTCAGCTGGCAGGAGCCGGGAGAGAAGAACGGCATCCTCACAGGTAGGCACCCTCTCAGGTGGGCACCTTCGCAGGTAGGCACCCTCTCAGGTGGGCACCCTCACAGGTGGGCACCCTCAAGTAGGCAGGGCTCTCAGGTGGGCACCCTCTCAGGTAGGCAGGGCTCTCAGGTGGGCACCCTCTCAGGTGGGCACCCTCTCAGGTGGGCACCCTCGCGGGTGGGCACCCTCACAGGCAGGTACCGCGGTATCACTGAACGTAGGTAAGGAGAAGGTCACCTTGTCCATCCCTCTGGTGTCCATCCAGAGCTCCCAACAGCCATTCCTTAGAAAGTCCTCAGAGGAGGCTCGTGGACCCTGTGCTCTGTGACACATCCCAGTGTTCAGCCCCAGGCCCCACGTGGCCACCACAGCGACCTGCCCTTCCCCTCCCTGCAAATGGGGGCGTCCCACAGAGGGAACACCGGGCCCCCAGGCAAGATGCCTCCACCCGCCTCAGCCCAGAGCTTCGGGCGCGCAGCTAACTGCCCGGCAGGGGAGAGGGGAGAGGGGAGAGGGGAGAGGGGAGAGGAGGGGCAGGCCCAAGGCCAGCTCACAGCCACGGCCAAGCTCATGCCGCCCTCGGGGGTCTCCAGGCTACCGGATCTCCTGGGAGGAGTACAACCGAACCAACACCAGAGTGACGCACTACCTGCCCAACGTGACCCTGGAGTACCGCGTCACTGGCCTCACCGCGCTCACCACCTACACCATCGAGGTGGCCGCCATGACCGCCAAGGGCCAGGGCCAGGTGTCTGCCTCCACCATCTCCTCCGGGGTGCCTCCAGGTAGGTGCCCACACGGGGGGACTCCTGGCCTCTTGCTGCTGATCGGCAACCCCCCAGGAGGTCCCTTGTCTCTCAGGAGTGTTGGCTTTCTTCAACTTTCTTCCCCAACTTCTGCCCTGCTCTGCGACCTTGAGCAAGTCAGGTGTCCCCTCTGTGCCTCAGTTTCCCCTTCTTTATTGATGAGGACATAGACCAGATAGCCACGTGGCCGTGCCTGCGTCAGTGAGGCTATGTTTGGGTGGCCTGGCCAGAGTCCCTCTACCTGCCCCCTGAGATGGCTGAGGTTCCCAAGCTTCGGGTGACCTCAAGTGATAATGACAGTGACAAGTATTTACATGGTGCCCGCCCCCCCCCCCAGGCTCAGAGATAAGTGCTTCATATACATCAGCTATCCCTGAAGTAGGTGGTACTATTATCATCTCCATTTACCAAGGAGGACCCTGAGGCACAGAAGAGTTAGGTAATTTTGCCCAAAGACACACAGCATGGAAGCAGCAGGGTTGGATTCCATTTCAGTGCCTGTCTGACTCCAGAATCTGTACTCTTTCTGCTCCTCCTGAGCCCCAGCGCCCCTGGTCTGAAAAGGGGCTGCCACCTGCCCCCACCCCTCCTTCTCATCTCCTTGGGTTTGGGAAGGGTGATCTGTTCCGCTTCTTTCTGAGCCCAGCTTGGTTTGTGTGGTCCCCGGCTCCACGCGAGCATCTCACGCACATGCAGACCCCAGAGAGGAAGCCCTGAGTGCCCAGCTTGATTCCTGGCCCTGGGAGCCTCCCTGGGGGGCTAGGGGGGGGGTCTGTCCACCCGAGTCAGTCTCAGGGCCCTGGTACGAATGTGCTGAGCCATGGGTGCAGGGACAAGGACTGTGTTGGCTGGGTGAGGCCACGCCATGCTCCTCCTCAGAGGTTTCTAGAAAAAGTGCAACACAGCGCCCTCTGTGCCCAGAGAATCCTGTTCCATGTGGAACGAAGTCCCTCTCACCCCGAATCTTTCCGTCCTGTCTTCCTTTCTCAGAGCTCCCGGGGGCCCCCACCAACCTGGGCATTTCCAACATCGGCCCCCGCTCCGTGACCTTGCAGTTCAAGCCGGGCTACGATGGGAAGACCTCCATTTCCCGCTGGCTGGT
Source organism: Miniopterus schreibersii (assembly GCF_964146895.1). Taxonomy (NCBI): domain Eukaryota; kingdom Metazoa; phylum Chordata; class Mammalia; order Chiroptera; family Miniopteridae; genus Miniopterus; species Miniopterus schreibersii. Next base: position 4,745,826 of record NC_138116.1, read on the forward strand.
GGAGGCCCAGGTAAGGCTGGTCCAAGGGGAACCCTGGTGCCTGGGCAGCCCACTCCCGGCCTTGGGTGTGCCCACATTCCTGGGTTCCCTTTTCCCCATGTCCTCGCCAGCACTTGCTGTTGGTTGATGTATTGATGAGAGGCCTGCAGCCCTTTAAACCTGTACGAGGGGAGCATTCAGGAGTTCCAGCGCCTGGTCACACTGCAAGGATTTGGATTCGGATTCTGATTTAGCTGGGGTTTTAGAAGCCTCCAGGGTGTTCGGAGGAATCACCTGGGGAGCCTGTTGAACACAGATCCCTGGGTACCAGCCTCAGATGATGGGCTAGGGGTCTAGGGCGGAGCACAGGAGTGGACCTAGGGCTGAGCACAGGTCAAGGGCGGGGCACAGAAGCGGGTTTATAACATGAGCCTCCGATGCAGGGGGCTGGGAGTCACACCTGACGTAATATTTAAGGACCTGGACAGATGGTGGCCCCATCTGGTGCCCTCCACGTGAGCCCTGGGCAGAGCTCGCATACACCCTAGAAGCTGGGGCTCAGAGCGTCTCGCCTGCCTTGGCCCACAGATGGGGAAGTCTAAGGGTATTTCCCTTTCCAGGTAGGTGTGGTTGGGGAGGGAGAGGAGTGGCTGCTGATCCACCAGCTCGCCAATGAGCCCGACACCCGCTCCATGGAGGTGCCCGACCTCAACCCCTTCACCTACTACAGGTAACGGGGCCAGAAGGGGGAGGGCTGCCCAGACCCGGACGGGCCTCCGCCCTGAGATCCTGCCCTCACCACCTTGCTCATCCCCATTCCCCCCACCCCAGCTTCCGCATGCGCCAGGTGAACATCGTGGGCACCAGCCCCCCCAGCCAGCCTTCTAGAAAGATCCAGACCCTCCAGGCGCCCCCCGACATGGCCCCGGCCAACGTGACCCTGCGCACAGCCAGTGAGACCAGCCTGTGGCTCCGCTGGATGGTGAGGCTCCCTGAGGGCAGTGGGGGTGGGGGTGGAATGTCTCCTCAGTGCTCGTCACCTGCAGAGGTGTCATTACCTCCAAGGGGCCGTGTCACAGGGGCATCCACCGGAATACCTATCGCTCCCTTCTCTCTCTCTTACACGTCCAGCCTGGAGAGGTGCCTGATAACCAATCTCAGCCAAATAGAAAAAATGCCCCGTGCGAGGGGAGGGAGCTAGAAAATGCTGTGTAGTAAGCACCGCTCTGTGCCAAGCCTTTTGCTTTTTTTTTTTTTTAATGTTTTTATTGATTTCAGAGAGAGGAAGGAGAGAGAAAGAGAGATAGAAACAGCAGCTGCCTCCTGCACGCCCTACTGGGGATCGAGCCCACAACCCGGGCATGTGCCCTGACCCGGCGTCGAACCGTGGCCTCCAGGTTCATAGGTTGACTCTCAACCACTGAGCCACGCCAGACGGGCAGCATTTTGCATTTTTAATTCCATTTAATCCTCCCAGAAATCCCGCAAAAGACACATTACTATCCCAATTTAGAGTTTAAAAAAGGAAGCTCAGAGAGGTTAGGAATCCACCCGCAGCCACACAGCTCCCAGGGGTGGGTCTGGGATTCAGGTTTTATTTGTTCCACCAACACAGGAGCGAAGGGCTGCTTCTGAGGTTGGGGGACGGGGGGAGGACCCTTAGGTTTGGCTCTCAGACTGTCCCTACAGATCAGGCTTGTCGCTACCCCAGGCAGCCCTGGAGGAGGGAATGATACTAACATGCTGAGGGCGCCCTCTCCCGCCAGGTGCTGTTCTTGGCTTTGAGCCCTGTCCACAGGCCTTCTCAGGGCGTCTGGGCCCCCAAACTCCCAGCCCTCACTACTGGCCCGCTGCCGTCCCACCTCGGGGAACAGGGGAGACCATTTCTCCCTGAAGGCTCCCTGGAAGAGGGGGCACAAGCCAGGCGGTGTTTTGTACACGGGGGGGGGGGGGCCCGGCCTCACGGCGGTGCTGCCCCCTCCCCTCCCCCGCAGCCTCTCCCGGAGATGGAGTACAACGGGAACCCCGAGTCAGTGGGCTACAAGATCAGATACAGCCGGGCGGACGGGCGCGGCAAGGCGCTGAGCCACGTGGTGCAGGACCGCGTGGAGCGGGAGCACACCATCGAGGACCTGGAGGAGTGGACCGAGTACCGCGTCCAGGTCCAGGCCTTCAACGCCATCGGGAGCGGGCCCTGGAGCCAGGTGGTGATGGGCAGGACGCGGGAGTCAGGTACTGCCCCCTCGAGCCAGCCGCCCCCTAACTTCCCGTGGCCTGTGACTGCGACGCCCCCCTTTGCCCCTCTGCCCTCAGGGCCTCCCGAGGGCACAAAAGCTGGAGCCGTTGCCCTGTTCGTGCTCACGCCCAGCCGAGCCCCGCGTGTTGACCGTCCCGCAGCTATTCCCGCAACATCTGCCCGCTGCCCCCACCTCTGTGCCCTCACCTTCAACCCTGACACCAGAGCCTTACGTGTGGGGGTTGGGTTAGCTCGCAGAACATTCCAGAAACACAGCCGGCAGCTCACAGGGGCCTGGCAGGGGGTCGCCCAGAGAACGCGAGCCCCCAGCCTACGGGCGGCCCTCATTTGTCCACACGTGGTTTTCCTCACGGTGGCTTTTTCCTGGCACCTTTTAAATGACGGGTCCCACCCACCCTGGCCCCTGGCCCGCCCCTCAGGCTGTGCTGGCAGGAAACGCGGGCTCATCCTAACGTTACCTGAACAGAGGGCGAGGGGGGCGACTCTGGAAGGAGACACTATATGTGATGTTCCGGAGCCAGAAGGGGCCGTGGCAGGAAATGCCGCCTGGGGATGTGCCCCATTTCCTCCCCCAGGGCCCACTGCGCTCCCGTCCACTAGAGTCCACTCTGGGTCTTGACGCCACTCTCCTCGCCCCCTTTCTCCCTCAGTCCCGTCCTCGGGCCCCACCAACGTGTCGGCGCTGGCCACCACCTCCAGCAGCATGCTGGTGCGCTGGAGCGCAGTCCCCGAGGCCGACCGCAACGGGCTCGTGCTGGGCTACAAGGTGAGCCCCGGTCTGAGGACGGAAGGAGGCTGAGGCTCTGCCCCGGCTTCCCCGCCCAAGGCGCCCTGTCCTCGCCACCCCCGGGGCCCAGTCCCTGCCTCTAGAGTGGACACGGGGGATCCGCCTGGCTTCCCATCCACCAGTCACCATTGCAACCATAGAGTTCCCCCCTTAGGGGTGGGCAGGCTTCCAGTGAAGCCACAGGGTCCTTGGGGCTGTCCCACCTCCCCCAGGAGGCCACGCTGGCTGCCCCAAGCCTCATTCTCAGCTCCAATGGGCCCAGCTTCAGTTCTATGATCTTCTAGAATTCCTCCCCACCCAAAGCCCAGTCTACCGGCATAGTTCAGCCCTGGCCTGGAAATCAGAAGATGTGACTTGATGTCCCGACTCTGCCACTACTGGCTGTGTGACCTTGAGCAAGTCACACACCCTCTCTGGGCCTGTTTTCCTATTTGGCTGCTCTCTAAGGAACCTTCCAGCTCCATGGCTAAGTGAGGCATTGTGTCCCCCACCCTCCCGGAGCACTAGCTTTGCCTCCCTGGGGCCAGGCCACTCCAAGGAGCCTGTCTACCCGCTCCATCCACCCCTCAGCCCCTGGGGAGGGATTTAGAGAAGGGCTGGCAGGGCAGACCCGGGCCGAGGCGCTCACCCTGTGCTGGGCTCCCACAGGTGCTGTATAAGGAGAAGGACTTGGACGCCCAGCCCCGGGTCTGGCTGGTGGAAGGGAACTCGTCCCTCAGCGTCCAGCTCACGGGCCTGGGCCGATACGTGCTCTACGAGGTCCAGGTGCTGGCCTTCACGCGCATCGGGGACGGCAGCCCCAGCCACCCCCCCATCCTGGAGCGGACGCTGGATGACGGTGAGCTCCCACCCCTGCAAGCCTGGGAGCCACCCCGCCTCCTGCCATCCCCCACCCCCCGCGGGGTCACACTCTGTTCCTGCGAGAGGCTGGTTGCTGAGGGCCACCAGCCCCGCTGCGAGGGGATGCTGATCGCAGACTGCGCACCCCTGAGGGAGAAAGGACCACTCGGGGGCAGCTTGACCTCTGACTCTTGCTCTCTCTCTGGGTCAAGTGTCCAGAATAGAGACTTTGCATCTGGTTTGATGTCCAGCTCGCCTGGGGCAGGCTCACCTTTGAGCCAAGGTCTGTGCGAGGCAGAGGCTTGGCTTTTCCTGGGCATGAGCCTCCTGGTCCTGTTTGCAAAACAGTGATGCCAGCGGGGCTCCGGGCATTCACCCTGCAGCAAAGGCAGACTGACGGGGCCTCTGGCCTCTCCCTTTCCCACACACAGACTCACAGGCTGCCCCCCACAAACATCTGTGGGGTACAGACAAGAATGCACAAGGAAGCCCAAATACCATATGTCTGCCTAGTCTAAAGTTATAAATCAAGTTACTGAGCTGTTAAATGAAATGTGTCCTGTTCCCCTACCTTCACAAATACATTCTCCTACGACCTGGAAGGCCAAGTTCAAGTTTAGAAATCTCACCCTTCGGGGTGCACTGTGTTGGAATGAGGCGTCACAGGGAGAGCTCGACCCCCGACCCCCACCCCCAGGTTTTCTCCCACCCTTTCCTCTGGCCCATGCCATTCTGTCTCCATCCACATGCCCCAGAAAGCTACCCCTTGCCCATTTCTCAGGCCAGAGGTGCGAGTCTGGCGGTGGGAACCCAGGAGACAGGCCCCTACAGACCCAGGGAGCACGCTCCGGACTGTCGGGCAGGGGATTCCAGGATCCCAGGATTCCAGAGCGAGGTCTAGAAAGAGGAATGGTGTGGGCTCAGAGTGGACCGTCCCCTTACCCCACGGCTGCTGCACCCATGGGGGCAGGAAGTCAGAGTGGTACCTTCTAAAGCACAGACCCCCCCTTGCCCAGCTCTGAGGGCACGAACATACGTGCACATGTGCACAGGCCCTGAGCTACAGGAAGCTGGAGCCTCGGTCCCTTTTAGTCCTGCCAAATCATGCTTACTTGAGGGTAGAAGCCTCAGATAGCATCTTGGTGTGAGGACACTGTGTTAAGACACGGTGCCCAGCACAGAGCAGCACCCATGAAATTGTTGTTGAGCTGTGTGCCACCCACCACACAGCTGGTCTGGCCTCTCCACACTGCTCTGCTGAGCTGAGCTGGGCGGCTGCAACTCACTGTCACCCGCTTCTCCTTTGTCCCCTCTAGTCCCGGGACCACCCATGGGCATCCTGTTCCCAGAGGTGAGGACCACATCGGTGCGGCTGATCTGGCAGCCCCCCGCTGCCCCCAATGGCATCATTCTTGGTAAGCCTGTACCCTTTCATTGCCCTGGTGTAAAGGAGGTAAATTCGGTGTTGGCAGGGGGGAAAACTAGACCAAGGAGGTGCCCCCACCTCCTCAAGAACAGTTCTGAGTTGGTTTTCTCCCACTAGACATCTCAGTCTGTAAGATTAGCAGCTGGAGGGCAAGGTCACGGATCACTGGTTCGCTTTATGCCCCCAAGAGCCCCAGGTACCCAGCCCGGTGGTTATCTGGTAAACATCACTGCTGTTCCCAAGTGTGACCAGGTGAGGGCGCCCTGGTCACAGGTGGGCAAAGCCAAGCTCACAGGTGGGAAACAGGAGCTGATGCAGGCGGAGGGATGGTGCAGGTCAGATGCATCAGTTCAGGTTCAGGTTCCCCCCCTAACCACACGCACAGCCTCCCGGGAGAAGACCCATGGGTTGAAAACTTGAGCAAGTCAGTTCCCGCCACGGCCTCAGCCCCCTCACCTGTAGAACAGTGGGTCGGACCCCCTGGGGCTGGCCCAGGCTCAGCCCTGACGTCCCGCAACAGCTGCCCCTGGTGAATGCCTCAGAAGGCAGCCTGGAGACGGGGAAGGGCAGATGCACTGGGCGTAAAAGGACCGGGCTGGAATTCCAGCTCTGTCACTTCCTAGCAGCTGGTCTGGCCTCTCCAAGCCTCGCTTTCTCACCTGGGGCTGTTCTGGTGGTCACAGACACTGCGTATAGAGCCCCTGTCCGTGCCCCCCTACAGCCACACTCGCCAAGTGGCAGCTGAGGACACAAGAGTGACCAACAGGGCTTCATGCAGATGGACCACAGCCAAGGTGGCTCCCATGCAGACATTGTGGTGGCCGAGGAAGGAACGACCCTTTCTCGGGAGTCTGGGGGCCGTTTGCCCTGCTTCTTAGCGCGCCCTGTGTCCCTCTTCCCCCCCAGCTTACCAGATCACGCACCGGCTCAACGCCACCACGGCCAACACGGCCACCGTGGAGGTGCTCGCTCCCAGCGCCCGCCAGTACACGGCCACCGGCCTCAAGCCGGAGTCTGTCTACCTGTTCCGCATCACCGCCCAAACCCGAAAGGGCTGGGGAGAGGCTGCCGAGGCCCTGGTGGTGACCACTGAGAAGAGAGGTGACTACGCACTGGGGCTGGGGAGGCCTGACGGTCAGCCGAGGGGCCCCCACCCGCCAGGTGTTCTGATCCTCCCAGTGGACCTGGTTAGGGTCGCCCGGCCCTGGTCTGGAGTGGAGAGTGGGCCCAGGTGCCTAACCGTCAAGGTCCGGAAGGGCCCTGGTGGAATTCCAGAGCTGAACCAGGGTTCCCCTGCAAGGATCCTGCTCCCCCCAGCCCCCGGTTCTCTGAGGGCAGGTGCTGAGACCTGCTTCTGAGACTGTCTGGTGGAGAGAGGATGGCATGCAGCCCTGGTGCCCGCCCTCGGCAGGGCTTTCCAGAAACATTCCTGTGAATGGGGTTTATTAAACAACATTCCCAGGAAAACCCGGAGGGCAGTGGCCTCAGCTGGGGCTACTGTGCCCCCAGGGGACATGGGGCACTGTCCAGACATTTTGGTTGTCACACAAGGAGGGACATGCTACTGGCATCCAGTGGGTAGAGGCCAGGGTCCTGCTACGCACCCTACAGTGCACAGGACGGACCCCAGAGCAGAGTCCTGCGCCCCACCTGCCAGTGCTAACGCCGAGAGGCCCAGCGGCAGGGCGCGGGGCAGTGAGGGGGAAGCCCAGCTCCCCGGGGCATGAAGCCGGAGACGGGAGCGGCCTCTGTCCCACTCAGCAGCAGGGGACAGTGTAGGTCCCATCTCAGCACCGTGGCGGGCAGGGGAGCAGGAGCTGGGTGTGCCTGCACCCCTCATTGTCAGTCCCTGGCTGGGCTGCCCACACACCTGGACCTCTGGCCGCCTGGACAGGTGGCTGACCCAGAGCCACACGGGTGCCGGCTGTTGGGATGGGGCAGGGGCGCCAGGCCTGAGCCCAGGGCACCTCCTTCCCCTCCCGAGAAAGCGCACCCTCTCCCCGCGGCTCATCGGCTGCCCCCGCCCTGCAGACCGCCCGCAGCCCCCCAGCAAGCCGGTGGCGCTGCAGGAGGACGTGAAGCCCCGCAGCGTGCTGCTGACCTGGGAGCCGGGGAGCGACGGGCTGTCCCCCGTGCGCTACTACACCGTCCAGACGCGCGAGCTGCCGGGCGGCAGGTGGGCGCTGCACTCCACCTCGGTGAGCCACAACGCCTCCGCCTTCCTGGTGGACAGGTGAGCCCCCCCCCCAGCCTGGACGGCCCTGCGGGCTGGGGAGGCCCCCTCCGCCCCAGGTCTCCCGGCCCGCGGCCCCCGGGCCTCTCCCTGGGCCTCTCCCCGGGCCTCCCCCCAGCACGCTCAGCCGCAGCCCTGGCCTCCCCACCTCCCCTCTCCGGGGCCCTGGTACAGCCGCCTCTTAATTCTCTGTTTCTGGAGCCTCGAAGCCCCCAAGTGAAGCGCTCCCACCCTCGTTGGCGATTCCCCCCAGCCAGGCGGCGTCTCCAGCTCCGTCTTTAATGGGGGAGCGGAGCCTCACTCCGAGACTCTGGCGGTCATGGGATTCCTAGAGGGTCGTATTTTTTACATCGCAGTTGACGTGACCGAGAGTTTTGAACAGTTCTTTCCCCCTCACCCTCCACCCCCAATAAATCAAAAAGGAAGCCGTTTGCCTTGGAGAGGAAATGAGGCTGATAGAGGTGAAATGTGGTTAACTCCTGAGAGCCTCGATCCGTCCTAAATATACTACATTCGGGGAAGGGGTGGCAGTTCCAGGAGGGGGTGTTGACATTCAGCGCAGCGCCGCTTTCCTCCCAGGCAAGAAATATGCAGGCCGTCCCTCCTGGGGCCCTCGTGGCCACACCCCAAGCTGGCATAGTCCAGGGGCAGCCTGGGAGCTCGGGACCCCCAGGGCCTGGCCCCTGTTTGTCCCGTGTAGCGTCTTCCTGAGCCTCGATGTTCCTGTCTGTGCAGTGGATCGGCACCTCCGCCCCCTTTCCCGAGCAGAGATACCTCTGTTCACTAAACCCCGTTCTCCCTACAGGCTTAAGCCCTTCACATCCTACAAGTTCCGCGTGAAGGCGACCAATGACATTGGGGACAGTGAGTTCAGCGAGGAGTCGGAGCCACTGACCACCCTGCAGGCCGGTCCGTGCCCGCCCCCCATGGGTGTCTTTCGGTTGGCCCACTGGGCACTTCCTAAGCACTGGGCCTCTCTTCTGGGGGGAGGGGCCCCCAAGGATGGGAGGGGCACCAGGCCTGCTGGGCTCTGTCTGGCTCTCTCGGGGGCATTTGCCGTGGGCCCAGCACCCACACCTAGCCTGGCTCCTAGTGTACTTCCTCTCTGATGTCCCTCAGGTTGGTGGCCGACCCCAGAAAACCAGTGACTGGCAGTGGGGGAGCTCAGTGGCAGCGTCAGAGGCCTTTGGCTCTAGGAGCAGAAGGATAGGGCTCTGGGCTCTTGGGTTTGGGCTGTGGCCAGGTCCCAGCCCCTCTCTCCCTTTACCTTGGCCCTTTGTTCTGCAGAAGTCGGGGTGGTGGGCGTGGAAGGCGACTGAAGGCGGAGCTGCCCGTAGTTCAGTGTCTGCAGAATCGGGTCCCTGTGGCCTCCTAGGGGGCCTAAGTCCCAGCCCCCAAAGCTCACCTGTCTGCCTCTCTCCCCAGCTCCCGACGAAGCGCCCACCATCATCTCGGTGACACCCCATACCACCACCTCAGTGCTGATCCGGTGGCAGGTATGGCCCGGCAGCAGGGTGGGGCCAGGCACCCAACCTTCGCCCACCTGTAGCCCCCCCTGAAGGCAAAGTCCTTGAAGAGAAAACAGGGAGGGACTCCTGAGCCCTCCCCCAGCCCAAGGCCTCGTGAAGGAGGACACCCCTCAGATGACAGTGACCTAGTGCAGCTGGAAGCTGGGAGAGACTGGAGCAGATCGGGGGCCATCATGGCGAAGGGGGAAGGGGGCTGGGAGGTGCCAGCAGCTGCTAGGGATGCAATTAAGGATCCAGTAAAAGGCTGAATCGCTTCAGCAGGATTTTTAAAGAGGTATCATAAAAAGTAGCTTTTACCTTCCCCAAAAGCCTGTTCTACTCAGCTGTGGATGGGAGCAGAAAGCAGAGAAGCAGTCAAGGCGGAGGGGGAACAGAGCATGCAGGGGCACCCACCCTCGTTCTGGCCCAAGAGCAGGGAGAGGATTGGGCTCCCAGGAAACGCTGGGAAATGTTGGCCAGATGGCAGCAGGGGATCAGCACGCCAAGGGCGGCTGGTGAGCGTGTCAGGCAGTTCCTAGGCAAGGACTGGCTCTATGAGAAGAGCCAGGGTCAGGCTGGGGCTCCAGCGATGCTGTGTGACCTTGGGCAAGTTCCTTAACGCCTCTGAGCCTTGCTTTCCTGCTCTGTCCAATGAGATGGCATGGCGATTCCTGTCCTTCCTTGCCTCACAGAGAATGCTGCAGGGATGAAATAACCTTGTTGGAAATGCTTCGTGAATTAAAACTGCTCAGTGTCATTTTGATTCCTGGTTGAGACTCAGTCTCTGCCCTGTGGCCCCAGGAGGCAGGATGGGGAGGGAGGGAGGAGCAGTGGAGGGGCCGAGCTGCGGTGGTCCCGGCCCCTCTCCATTCCCCACTCCCTTCCCTGCAGCCACCAGCAGAGGACAAGATCAATGGCATCCTCCTGGGCTTCCGCATCCGGTACCGGGAGCTGCTCTATGACAGTCTAAGGGGTTTCACGCTTCGTGGCATCAACAACCCCGGGGCCAAGTGGACGGAGCTGACCTGTGAGTAACACTCTGTGGGACTCAGGGGAAGGGGGTGGGCACCCTCACCTGCCTGCCTGAAGCTCTCAGCTTCCTGGAATCACTCTAACCCGAAACCCTGCCATTCACCCCTGTGTGTGCCTCTCACCCCATTCCCCTCAGTCACTCAGCGAGAGTTTATTGAGCAGCTTCTTTTTCCCCCGGACACAGCGAACAAAGCAGACAGGCTCCCTGCCCTCTCAGAGCTCGGAGGCTGGGGGAGGACATGTTCCAGGAGAGCCTAAGCCAGTGTCAGAAAAGACTGCCCAGGGCGGTGGACACTGATGGGTGATTCCATGTCAACCAGTCCAAAGGGAAAGGGAGAGCCCAGCATGTGCAAAGGGCCTGAGGTGGGAAGGAAGACGGAAAGCCATGCCTGGTCACCTCCCGAGGGTAGCAGTCTGGCCCACTCTGGTTCCCGGGGAGGTGACAGCTCTCCCCTGGGGAACCCAGCCTGCCTCTAGGAAAGGTGGAAATTCCAGGGAGAGCCGGCTTGGGATGGGACTGGGGGCCAGCATGGGAGAGGACGTGCGGCAGGCTCCAGGACTGGCTCATGTTGGAGACGGGACAGCGAGAGAGGGAGGAGCCCAGAGGATTTGGGTGCCCAGGTGGGTGGTGGGACCACTCACCAAAACAGAGACTAGCAGGAGGCGAGGAGCCATTTAAGATGCTCTCTGCTTTGATTTTTTTCTCTCCCGTGCTTCCCATAAACATTTTGTGCCTTATCTTTGAGCGAGAATTAGCAGACAGCACAGTGCTGGGCCACGTGGCAAAGGCGCATTAATAGAAACACGCGGGAGCAGCAGGTCCAGCGGCTTGGTTATCTTACTTAAGTATTTTGCAGACACGTGCTTGTGGTTGTGACTTTATATCGCCTGTGTACAGCGTGTCCCCAAAAAATGTATACACACTTCAACAGCGGGTAGCTCAATTTTGAAAATGAAACGTATTTTAATAAACACTGCCTTTATAATTATGCAAAGTGCGTGTGTATATTTTGGGGGGACACCGTATATAGACAGTCATGTTTCTTGGTAGGAAGATAGTTTCTGGTTCATAGGAGGAAATGAACGACCACTGCTCCACGGTGGTCCTGCAGGGGCTTAGGCAAGGGAGCGAGTTGGAGCGAGAGGGTCCCCCAGTGCTGTCCCCAGGGATGCTAGGCTCCACGGGGCTCACAGTACCCCCTGACCTCAGACCAGCGCACACCAGGCGGGGCAGCACTGTCCCGGGAGCCGCCTCCTGCCCCCCTCCCGCCTGGTCCCCACCTCAGCATCAGGAACCCCGCTCCCTCTCTCCCTCCCACCCCCAGCAGGGCCTTTGTGGAGGGGCGTGTGCACTAACCTCCTGTCTGCTGTCTCCCTTGGACCCCCGCCCCCCCACCCCGTAGCTTTGTTTTCCCTGCGGAACCTGAGCCGGCCCAGCCTCACGCAGTACGAGCTGGACAGTAAGTCTTGCATGGCCGCTCCGTCTGGGGCCTGGTTGCAGGTGGAGCCCCCCCCCCCCGGCTGCCCCTCCTCTTGCCTGTTCTTTCCTGAGCCTTCACAAGGGGACCAGAATTGCAGGGGTGCATCGTCCCAGCCTCCCTGCAGCCTCCATCTTCCACGCCCGCTCTGTCCCCTGCAGGACCGTGACCTCTGTTTCTCCCTTCCCCCACTCTCGCCCACCCACAGACCTGAACAAGCACCGGCGCTACGAGATCCGCATGACCGTGTACAATGCCGTGGGCGAGGGGCCCCTAAGCCCCCCACAGGAGGTCTTTGTTGGGGAGGCAGGTGAGCACCGCCAGCCCTTGGCCCCAGCACGCCTTTCCCACCCACACGAGGCCCAGCCCACCTCCTCCTCCTCCCTGAAGCCCACTGGCACCGCACACTCACCACCCCTCACACCCTCCAGTGCCCACAATGGCGCCCCGCAACGTGGCCGTCCACGGCCCCACGGCCACACAGCTGGACGTGACATGGGAGCCACCCCCGCTGGAAAGCCAGAACGGAGACATCCAGGGCTACAAGGTAGGGGCACTCCGGCCAAGAAGAGGGTCCAGGGGGCAAAGGGCCAGGCTGGGGGTTGGGAATGACCCACGGGAAGGGGCGGGAGAGGCCCCCAGGTCTACACCTGCTCAGACGCAGGAGCTCAGGCCGGGCCTTGGCTCATATCACTTCCTGGCGCCGGCCCCCCACGCCCCTGGCTCTCAGAGTCAGCATCAGACCCTGCAAAGTGGCTATTTGGCCAACCCTAATTTCACTGTTACTAACTGGATGGCCAGTTGGCAAAAGACCACTGTCTAAGACTTGGAAATCTCTGTTTAAAAATTATGTCTAAATTTGCAATGATGTCATGTGTTATGACCGGGTTCCATTTGTCCCCAATAGCCACAGAGCCCTTCAGGACTCCTTCATCCTCTTGAAAACCCTGTAAGGCTGGTAGATTGTAAATGTGTGTGCCCATTGTATAGATGAGGAAACCAAGGCCCAGGTCAGGTGGCCGGGCCAGGTCACAAAAATAGCAGGTAGCAGAGTCAGACCCCAGGTGGGCTGGCAAACAGAAATTAAGCCAGTAGATGCAGAAAACACGTCTGCCAGCAGGTGGCGACAAATGCCCACTAATCCTCCTCCCAGAGCCGCGCTGGCCGCAGCTCAGGGAAGTCGCTGGGCCAGTCACAGCCTTGGTCAACTGGGCACCGAGGTAGAGACCCAGGTCCGCCAGCCTCTGCAGCTGGCTTTGCAGACTGTCGGACTTGTCCACGCGGAGGTGCTGGTACAACAGGGCCATGGGGCACCTGACACCCTGCCTCCCTAGCCAGCGCCCAGGTGATGTGACCCGCTGGTCCTTGCCCCCCACACCTCATTGGGGGTGGACCCTCCTCTCCACTTACCTCCCGGCACAGGTTCCTCCAGAGCAGAATTGGCTTATTCCTTCCAGAGACTCTTATTCTAAGGGCTGATATGCTCAATCCTGCTGGCACCCCATAAACACACAGTGAGTCTGGGCCCTCGTGGGGCTCACAGTCCAGCAGAGACTGGAGTGTCAGAAAAGGAAGGTTCTGCAAGGGTTTCTAAAACGGCTCTCAAATACCCCTACACTGTTACCTGGGTCGCTCACGCCTGCCGTCCGTGCGTGCGGATGTTCGATGCAGGCGTCTCTGAGACCCTGGGGCTGGCGGGGGCAGGAGGGATGCTTTGCCCATCTCCTGCCCCCGTCGTCTGTGTCCACAGATTTATTTCTGGGAGGCCCAGCGGCAGAACCTCACCGAGCGGGTGAAGACGCTTTTCCTGGCCGAGAACGGCGTGAAGCTCAAGAACCTGACGGGCTACACCACCTACATGGTCAGCGTGGCAGCCTTCAACGCCGCGGGGGAAGGGCCTCGGAGCGCCCCCACCCGGGGCCAGACCCAGCAAGCAGGTCGGGGAGAGCGGCTGGCGGTGGGGGGCAGTCAGCCTGGGGAGTGGAGGAGGGAACGCCTGGGCCTGGCTGCTGGGCTCCTGGGGGGAGTGGAGCCAGCTCCTGATCCCACCTGCTGAGACATACGGGCTGGGTACCCAGGCCCCGTGGGACACCCTCCAGAGTGGGAGAGCACAGCCCCCGAAGAGGGGCCAACATGAAATGCGCAGAAGAGAAGCTATCTCCGTACAGCCTTGGGGAGAGCCCCCAGGCCTTCCCCATTTCTCCCCACATCTTGCCCCTGCAGCCCACCTTGCCAGGGGCCAGTCCTCACCCAGCCATCCCACTCTGCCCCCTGCCTGTTCCCACCTGTATATACCAGAAGCTGGGACCACAACAGTAAAGGAGACTGACACCCCCCCACACACCCCCCACACACACCCCACCCCAGGGAAGGAGGCAGATCAGAACAAGAACAGAGGTGGATTAACATCTGGTGGCTGTGCCAGGGATCGAAGGCCGGAGGCCGGGGACGGACAGTGGTTATAGGCAGGTCTGCCTGCAGAGGCGTCCCTTAGGGGTGACATCTGAGCTGGCATTTGAGTGAGGAGAAGAGGCCAGCCATGGGAAGTTCTGGAGGAAGGGTGTTCCGGCCAGAGGGAACAGCAGGTGCAAAGGGCTGGGGGCTGGCGGGGATTAGACGGACTGAGAGGAAGCCAGGTGGCTGGCAAGGACGTGGGAGTCATGTTCTGGAGGGTCTGGCGGCCTTGGAAGGAAGCTGGGATCACCTAAGTGTGTGAAAGGCATTGGCGGGTGTAAGCGGTTGGGCGACAGGATCTGGTTTGCGTCTTATTTAAGAGATCGCTTTGACCACTGGACAAAAGACCGACTGATGGAGGGGAAAGGATGGGGGCAGGGAGGCCAGTTAGGAGGCTGGGTGGTGGGCAGGGCAGGGGACAGGATGGTGGTGAGGACCCTGCTGCCCACGCGTGGGGAGCCAGCCCCCTGTATCATGTCCAGAGCCGCTTTTCAGGTAGGCGACACTTGATACTCCTGGGAACCCTGGAGGTGGGCAGGGCAGGTGGTGCCCCTATGTCACCATGAGCAAGGGTGGCCTGGGAAGGGATGCTCCCCAGGATCTCCCAGCTCGACGAGACGTGGGCCCAGGTCTCTAAGCTTGCCCTGAGCTGCCGTGCCTGTCACGGAGTTCCATCCGCGTGGGTTTCAATACAAGCCTTTCATCCTGACCTCCCTTAAGTGTCTTTTCCAACCTACTGCCTCCCATTCTGTAAACTGCCTTTATTGTCTTCTTTGGGGACAAGCCCTGGCTCCAAGAGAACCCTGTCCCTCCACCAGCTCCCAGGGATCTGCCTGTCCGCCTGCCGGTCCCGACCGTTCTCTGTCCGTGTCGTCAGCCGGATGTGAGCCCCGGGAGCCTGGGAGCTCTGTCACTGTAACAGCAGGACACAGTGTTCTGTCCCACGTCCCTCCAGCCGAGTGGCGGCAGGAAAGGCCCCCTGAGCTCGCCTTCCTCCTTCAGACACTGCTCACTGGCCCTGCCTGTCCCGGGCTGGACGGAGCTGGACGGAAGCGGGGTCCCGATTAGCTCCGGCTCAGTGGGGGCGGCCTGACAATTAGAGACGGGTGGTCCCTCTGGAGTCAGCTCGGGATGCTACCCAGTGAAGCTTCCTTCCTGTCCTCTCTGTCTTCCCCCGGAGAACCACCCCCCCCCCATGGTTTTGGGTTGCTTCTGGGTTCTCAGGCCAAGAATACATCTCTTCCAAAGGGTGTGATTGTCCCTGGCTCTGGCTGCTTCGTGACAGTGTGGTCTCTGGGCCACAAGACCTGGGACCCTGGGGACTAGAGAAACTGCGGCTCTGGCTTCTTCTCATTGAGCGCCCACCTGGCGCTCTGAGGCCCAGACACCCCCCTTCTCTGCCCAGGAAGCTGAAAGAGAAGCCCCACAAAGCCAGGACGCGGCCTGGCCCCGCAGAGATCCTGGGGTGAGACCCAGGCTTGTCCTGGGCTCTTAGCCAGGGCCCGGGGCCCCTTAGCAGGAAGAACCCGAGGTCTCCAGCTTTAGGGAAAAGAATTCTTGGACTCTGAGGTTGGGAAGTGAGTGTTAGTGATGCAGTGGGGAGGAGAGGGGTCCGATGACCCCAGTGACCCCTCCTGCCCTTTCCTGCTCGGAGTCCTGCCCTCTTGTTGTGCCCAAGCCCAGCCCCCACGACCCCTTGGAGCTGAGCAGGGCTTTGAAAGTCCGCAGAAGGAGGAAAGAAAACCCCTGTGCTGTCCCCCCGCAGCCCCCAGCGCCCCCAGCGCCGTCAGGTTCAGTGAGCTGACCACCACCTCGGTGAACGTGTCCTGGGAGGCCCCGCAGTTCCCCAACGGCGTCCTGGAGGGCTACCGGCTGGTGTACGAGCCCTGCACCCCCGTGGATGGTGAGTGGAGACCCCCCATGCGGCTCCTGAGACCCACCTCCAGGGGGCTGTCTCAGCCGGGCTCCCCTCCACCTTCACTGCAGTCCACGTGGCAAGTGTCTCCCAGCTTATAAATGGGAAACTGAGGCCCGGACAAGGGAAAGGGGCATTCCACGGTGAAACAAGCTGGGGGCAAGGCTGAAGAGCAGCCCGGGTGCCCTAACTCCCAGGACAGAATTTTTAAATCTCTTCTTCCCTGCCCATCGATGGCAGTCAGGGAAAGGAAGGGACACCTGGGAGAGGCAGAGCATCCCAAACTGGACAGGTCTCTGTTGGCCCGTGAAGGTGGGGGTCCCCTGGTGGTCCTGGCCCATGCATGGCCCCCCAAAATCTAGGACTCAGCCTTACTCTGGGTTCAGCTTTCTTTGCTGGAGTCAGGAACTCCTGTGAAAATCTGATGAAAGGCGAGAGCCTGTCCCCAGAAGGATGCACAGATTTGGGGAACACTGCACCCCATTTTCTCTCTGAGCCTCAGATCATGTACCCTGCCTTCGGGTTGTCTCCCTCTGACCCTGAGCCCCATTCATCTGAGCTGTCTTCAGAACCTCCCTGCAGCCCTGCCCCACCCCTCCCTCCAGGCCCTGGCTGGGACCCCGGCCCACTCCCGCCTCCCCCGTGTTGGCAGGTGGGGGAAGAGGGGGGGAAGAGGGGGGCAAGAGCCACGGCTGTTTCCTTAGAGAGGCGGGAAGGAGACTGCGCTCCCAGTTGCCTACGTCCAGTTCCAGAGCCCAGCAAGGCCTTGGGCTGTGGCTGGCCGACCGACCAGGTGGCGGCCCTGGTGGCCAGAGGTGACCGCCTCTGGGCTCACCCCCTCACTCTGACCCCTCCCCGACTGCAGCCTGGCCAGAACAAGGGGCGGGGCCACGCGAACACTGCAGTGGCCGCAGTTCTGGGTCAGCCGCGGACACAATGGCCCTCAGTCTTCTCAGCCGCCACCTGTGAGCCAGCAGCTTCCTGTTGTGCAGAGTGGCACTGTGTGCTAGGCCACCGAGGGGAAGCCAGCCCCAGGAGGTGCGGTCAGGGCAGGGCCCGGGAAAGGGGACACCTCTCCCAAGGGTAGGAAGGAGGGGACAGAGGTCACGAGGAGGAAACGCAGGGGGACAGGACAGGTGATCCCTCGTCACAGTGGCCTCTACCTAGCCTGCCCAGGGGGTCCCCGCACTTTGAGAGGTATGAGTGCTTTGCTTTGGTCCCTCTGTCCAGCAGGGTCTGAGCCCCATGGCTGACCCCACACCCCTACGTGTTCCTGTCTGCCCCGTGATGGCCCAGCTAATGGGACCATCGAGCCCTGCCTGTGGCTAGACGACGCCCAGTCTGGCCAGCACGGCGTCTGCGCCCCTGCTTCGTGCCTCAGCCCTGGGTTCAGGTCAGCAGGCCTTGTGAGAGTCCAGGACCCCCTTTCATGTAGAGAAAACCAAGACCTAGGCAGACGAGAGGTTTGCTCAGAAATGTCAAGGGGCAGGTACCCAGAGCTGCTATTCCAGGGCCTGGCCATGTCCCCACATCACCCCACAGGTCTCTTCATTCCTGCAGGAAGCACCTCTTGAGCACCCCATCTGTCAATCGGCCCTTTATTTATTCAATACATAGACTGGGCACCTACCACATGCCAAGTACTCTGCTGTTTTATTTAACCTCATAACATCCGGCCTTAGATGTCACTGATACCCTTGCTCAGTGGAAGAACACCCTGAAGCCAGGGTAGGGGACATGCCCAGAGACCCCTGGGTCAGTGCTGGGGTCTGGCGCAGCCCACAGGCTGCAGAGCACGTCTCCCAGCAGTGACTGGCGAGCTCAGTGGACATGGGAGCCAAAAGCCAGTCCTGGCCCTCAAGGAGGCTGGCGCGCAAACTCTCGCCTCTTGAGGACCATCCAGGCCTCCCCTTTCGTTGCCGCAATTTGGGGTGTAGTAGACAGGGGTGCCTTGTGTGAGCTCCCGGATCTTGCTGGCGTAAGAGGAAGGAAAGAATCCCAGGCTAAGCTGGAGCTGTCCTGGCTGTAGGAGCTGAGGTTGTCCTGGCTGTAGGGGCTGAAGCTGTCCCCAGCTGGCTGCAGGTATGTCTCCTCCAACTCTGGGCTGTGCTATCTTTACAGAAGCACTTCCTGGAAGATGATCCTTGGTAAAAATTCCCCCAGCCCAAGACGAGTCTGGTAGGATATGACATTGGGGAACAAAAATGGGCTATAAAATATATTTGGGGTACAATAGTTAAGTTAAACAGGACAGTGAGTTGTTTTTTCCCTCCAGATGCAACAGGACACTGTGTGGTTATTTCATAGACAGACAGTATGTAGCTTTCCTCAAGCTTGTACAGCCGTGGAGCCCTCTTCCTAAGAACAGCCTGTAGGACTGTGGTCTGGGAGACACCGCTGTGTGGCTGAGGGTGCCAGCCCTGCCTCATGCCAAGGGGCTCGGCCCTGGCCGCTGCCCCCTCTCCCAGGGCGCCCACCTGCCCCACGGTTTACACACCCTCTGCTCTCCCCCCAGGAGTCAGTAAGATCGTGACGGTGGACGTGAAGGGGAACAGCCCTCTGTGGCTGAAGGTGAAGGACTTGGCAGAGGCCATGACCTACAGGTTCCGCATCAGAGCCAAGACCTTCACCTATGGGCCCGAGATCGAGGCCAATGTCACCACAGGCCCAGGCGAAGGTAGGGGAGATGTCGGGGGTCCCTCAGCCCCCCAAAAGCAACCTCCTCCTATCATGGGCCTGCTCTCCCATTGTCGCACCCACCTCTACTGCCCCCCGTGACACGCCCGTCGAGCCTCGCATTCCAAAAGGCCTTTGCAGGTGGGGAAACAGGCGCCAGAGGGCTCTGTGAATTGATCAGTCACCATCTAATGGTTCTGGGTTGGACTAGAAACCAGGGTCTCCTGAGTCTGCTCCAGGGATTTTTCTGACATCACCCCAGAGCCCCTCTCCTGCCTGGAACCTGAAATTGGGGGGTAACTCAGAGGAGAATGTCATCAGATCCCGGGCTAGACATGCTCCTCCAGCCTCAGCACATGCAGGGTTCCCAAGACGCGGGCGGGACTGGTTTCGTGGGCCAGTGCCTCCTGCTGGAGCACAGGCGGGTCTGTGGGCTCCGTACATCCCTTGCCCACGGGGCGCTGTTCGCAGGTGCCCCGGGACCCCCTGGAGTGCCCATCATCGTGAGGTACAGCTCTGCCATCGCCATCCACTGGTCCAGCGGAGACCCCGGCAAAGGGCCCGTCACCCGCTACGTCATCGAGGCCAGGCCTTCAGGTACGGCCGCCCGGCTGCCCGGCTGCCCGGCTGCCCCGTGGAGCGGGGCCCGCGTCTCACGCTCTCCCTCCGTCCCAGTCCTTCCACCCGGTGCGCTTCCAGCTTTGTTCCCTGAGATGGAGCCTGTGCTGCTCCGGGTCAACCTAGAGGTGGCAGGGGGGGGGGGAGCACCCTTCGTTGAGGAACACCCGAGAGGTGCCCCGAGAACAGCACCTCGTGCCAGGTGAGGACCCGCTGGGCTGGAGGATGGTTCCAGAAGCCGGAGAGTTGAGCTCACGTAGGTTAAACACCCATGTCCTCCATACAGCCCCACTGGCCAGTGCCCCATAAGGAGGCCACCTGTCCCCCAGAGACTCGGCTGCCTCTTTAAGGCCCGGCTCTGCTGTCGTGACCGTCTCGGCAGTTCCTGTAACCGTACCACCCCTCCCGTCAGCCTGAGATCGAGTCACGAGAACTTCCACAGCCCGCAGATGAGCGGTGATAAGTGCTCCAGGCGCTGCTTTGCTCGCTCCTGTTTCAGTCGCCGCGACACCTGCTCCTCCCGGCTCCCCTTACCCCGGGCCCTTGGCCGCGGCTGCTCGGCCTCGGAGTTAGTCAGAGGTGCGGGAGTCGGCAGAGCCCGCGGCCCCGTGATTAGGCCACGGGAGTTGAGGCGCTGCTCCTGCAGGAGCGGCAAGCGGCAGTCGCGGCAGGAAGGAGCCGGGCATGGCGGCCGCTGACGCTTCTAACGGGGGCATCGGAACATCCCAGGGACACATTGCTCCTCCCTGGGGGTGGCTGAGCCCTGGTCATCTCAATAGCGAGTAAATTTCAGTGGTTCCAGAAAGCAGCCACTACCCCATCACTGCCTTAACCTTAGACTAATGCCACAGTCCCAATAGCTAATGCACATGGCAGCTCAGACCCAGCATACAGCCGGAAGGGGTGCGTGGGGGGGGTTGGCTCGCTCCCCACTCCAGATGGTCCCTCCCCAGCCCTCCAGTGCCGGCTGCTGAGTTGGCCGGGAGACCGACCAGTGCTTTTCCCAACCAGGGCCCCAGCCTGTTTTTTCCACCTGAGCTGGCCAGCCAGGGTGCCAGGCTGTGGAATGTTGGCTCCAGACTGGACTTTGGTCCTGTTGATTTTCTCTCGTTCCCTGGGAGACCTGGCGTGGGACCTGGTGTTCTGGGTTTGGAGGCCTTGAGCTGGTCCACACAGGTGGGATCGAGGATGGAGCGTAAGAGGAGCGACCAAGCCAGGATCCCCTGAAGGGTCGGGACTTGGAGCAGTGGCAGAGGGCTGGTGGTGGGGACAGCAGGCTGTGAGGAAGGGAGGGAGGGCCGGGGGAATGCAGGGTCTCTCTCCGCGGCTGTGTGCGAGCAGGGTCCTGTTACGGGTGGTCATCTTCCCCACCTCCGCGCCCCTGGTGGTCTGTGACCTCACCCTCCTTGTCTTCACGATATGCTTTGTGCTGGGCAGAGTCGACTAAACACACCCGCTTTCTATGAACCGAGAGCAGCCAGGCCAGGGAGGGATTCGCTCGAGGTTTCTGGCCCACGGAACCCGCCCCGCCGATCAGCCGACTCCCAGGGCTGGAGGCCAGAGCCACAGCGTGACATTCCAGCAGCTTCTGGCCTGGCCCCGGTGTCCCGGCCCTACCCTTCATTCCTCTTCATTTCTCAGAATGAGGCAGGTCAGACAGCAGGCAGGAGAGGCCCCAGCTTCTGGGAGGAGGCAGCAGAGTCCCGGACAAGCCCATCCAGCAAACACTGATTCAGCTGCTGATGGTACTAGGTACCCTCCTGGGTACCTGGAGGGAGTTCAGTGCCAGGGGGAGTCACATGGCTCTGCACTGACACCCCAGCTCTGCCACTTACGTACTCCAGTGTGGCCTCAGGAAAATGGGTTCGGCTCTCCGAGCCTTGGTTTCCTTATCTGTAGCATGGGTACAGCAGTTCCTCCTTCCTGCTGTTGCTGTGGGTATGAAAAGCAAAGCCCTTCAAGCCACGATGCTTGACGAGGGACGCGTGTCACTGCGTGGTCACCATCATCATCATCCCTTGACTGTCGTGAATGAGAGAATTCAGTGTCATGGGGGGAAAATGGATCTGCACCCCAACACTTAGGTTTAGGGGCACATGGTACTGAAATTGGGGTACATGACGCTAAGAAGAGGTTGGGAAAGAAAGGTTTGCATTCATATACTCCGAGCTTAGAGGAGGCCTGTGCTGGGGGAGGGGCTGTGGAGACAAGTTAGGCAAGAGCCTTGCCCTGGAGGAATTTCCCAGCCTGGCAGGAGAGAGAGGGAGACGGTAAACAAAAGATGTGACGTGTAGGAGGCACCTAACACCAAGTAAATAAAACGGAAGGTGCGTCCAAGTCTCAGGACGCGGAACCTTTGGTAACAACAGCAGAGAGCAGCCAGTCCGCAGGCACCTTGGAATTGGCGATTCCCTATGGGAGGGGCAGGAAGGCAGCTTCCGCAGGTCCCACCACACTCTTGGTGCCAAATTCCAAAATGCTGATGGGGTTGGTGGCACCTCCACTGGAGTTCTTGACTGGGGTGGATCTGGTTCGTTTCTCCTCAGATCCCTGCTCCTAAGCATGGAGGGACCTGAGGATGGGCCCCATCAAATCCAGGCGACTTGGCCAAACCCTCATAGGCAACCCCAATCCCTTTCCCAGCTGTAAAAAAAAAAAAAAGAAAGAAAGAAAGCCAACAAAAAAAGTCCCCTTTTTGTCCTCTGCCGCTGCTGTGTGTGCTTTGAATAGGGGCGGGGGTCAGGAGCGTCGGGGCCTGGTTCAGTAGTGGAGGGTGCGCCAGATCTAAAGTCTCGCGCGGACCAGGACTTTTTGATGCCATGGGCAGCCTGATATGCAGAATTCTGCCACTAGGGCTGAAAAGGTGCATCTCTTTGTCTGGACGGTGGCATCAGGTTGCTCGTTACAGAATTTCCTGCATATTACACATCTTTAATGTTTTATAGACATTTTAACAAAGACACTAACAGAGTCAGATACTGCAGAAAGATTGGGATCTCCTGAGGACCTGGGCGCCCGGCGCTGGAGGTCAGGGTGACGGGCAGCCAGCCAGGCCGCTCTCAGGGAGCAGCAGGCGGGATGGGCCTCCCCTCACGGGTGCCTCCCCTCCACACTCTTGCAGACGAGGGGCTATGGGACATCCTCATCAAAGACATCCCCAAGGAGGTGACCTCCTACACATTCAGCATGGACATCCTGAAGCCCGGCGTGAGCTACGACTTCCGGGTCATCGCGGTCAACGACTACGGCTTCGGCACCCCCAGCAGCCCCTCCCAGTCTGTGCCAGGTACCGGCCTGTGGGGTGAGGGCCGCGGAGGCTGGGCCCCGGGGAAGGAGGCCTGGAAGCGTTGGGGTGATGACTGAAATACACTGTCCCCTCTATGCCCCGGAGCAGTGAGCCCCTTGGCCAGGGCCTGAGTCAGCTTTTCAATGACTCCAGAAGCCCTGGGCAGGGGGCCCAGTGGCCTTGTGATCAAATCAGCGAGCCCAACAGGAGAGCTTCCGTGAGCTCATCACCCAGGAGATTCAAGGGCGCCAGGCCATAAGCTGTGTGTCTCCATAGAAACTGCCCCCCAAACAGTCAGCAGCCCGTGGAGCACAGGCCTGGATGCCCTGACCAGCAGGGCCCTGGTGGGGTGGCTGCCATCCTCCCCTCTCTCCTCTCCCTGTTCTTCCCATCCCTCCTGTCTCAGAGCTCACAAAGGACTCTCTTACCAACATCCATGACCCCAAATCTAACCACTACCCCCTTTTAATCCATGGTCTCTTCTTTCAAGGCAGAACTGTAACTCAGAATTTCTGCTCACCAGGGGAGTTTCAGACACCCAGCCTCCCTCTTCCCTCCTCCCACCCACATTCACCCTTGCCCAGATTGATAGAACTGGATGGTGGGAAGTAAACACTGAAGACTAAAATAGAAGCCAGCCCCTCATCGGGCAGCAGCATGGGTTAGACTGGCCAGGTACAGAAAGCATAGCCCTGGGGGCTTTGAAAGAAGGGGAGCCCTCCCTGGAGAGGCATTGGAAAGACCCACTCATGTCCACCCTCCCAACAACCCCTGCTTCCTGCTGCCAGAAAAAGATTACAGCCCACTTGAGCCTGGGGACAGACTCCCCCAGGCCCACCACAGGCCAGACAGGCACCTTTCCAATGCCAAGCTGGCTCTGCCTATCAAGGTAGGCCATGGGAGGCAATGGAAAAAATAAAAGAAAAAATAAAAGGAAAAATAGCAAGCATACCACCTCTCCTCTACTCCAGCCCGTGTCTCTGGCAGACATCACTAATCAATCCCCACACTCTTTCCTCCTGAGTTCGGAAGCAACCTCAGGGCACTTCTCAAAACAGCCCTCCAGGGAACCCAGTGGATCAGAGCTGCCGCTGAAGATGGTTGTCCCTCCTCACCTTGTCTTAGGCTCCACCTCATTCAGAGGACACAGACCCCGCCCACCCATAAACTGAAAGCAGGAGACGGGGTCCCTGGGGGCCCAGCACCCTGGCCCTGACACCCTGTCTGTGTTCCAGCCCAGAAAGCCAACCCCTTCTACGAGGAGTGGTGGTTCCTGGTGGTCATCGCCCTGGTGGGCCTCATCTTCATCCTGCTCCTGGTCTTTGCTCTCATCATCAGGGGCCAGAGCAAGAAGTACGCCAAGAAGACAGACTCGGGTGAGCTGGCGCCCAGCCCCACATGTCTGCCTCCTTTGGCGGGAGGGTGGAGGTCCCTCTTTCCAATCGGTGGGGCAGCCCAGGCTTCCTACACAATCTCCATCTCCTATTTTGCTTTGAACCCTAACAAGAGAAAGAGGGGGCAGCCCAGCCAGGTAGGGAGAAGGGAGGAGTAGGGGAGGGGAGGCCGCCCGGTCTAAAGGGATGCAGTGAGTGACTAATGTCAATCACCCCCCCAGGGAACAATGTCAAGTCCAGTGCCCTGGGCCATGGGGAGATGATGAGCTTGGATGAAAGCAGTTTTCCAGCCCTGGAACTCAACAACCGACGGCTCTCCGTCAAGAACTCCTTCTGCCGGAAGAACGGCCTGTACACCAGGTAGCGGGCTCTCTGGGGGGACTGGAGGGCGAGGATCTGGGGCCCAGCCGTGTCCAGGATGGGGAGGGCCACAGAGCAGGCAGTGCCCACGCGACCTCACCCTGTCCTGGAAACACTTTCTACCCCCTGAGTGGGAATGGGTAGCAGAAAGACACAGCAGGGCCGGGGCAGCTCAGCCAGGGGCAAGGACAGGGACACACTGGGGAGAAAACCACAAGGAGGTGGGAGAGGGTTTCCGCCGGTGATGGCAGAAGGCAAATAACTTGCACAATTTTGCAAACTGACTGACTGCCATTTGAAGCCAGCTGTTCCTAGGAACAGCCCGAAGCCATGATATTCATTTGCCCCAAAGGGGAGACAGACCCTGCAAAAGAGGGCTGGGCAGACACACCTGATTGAGAGGTGCCAGGAGCTCCCCGGGATTGCTTATGCCCTGCCTGCCCCCCTACCAATTCTAGAAAGAAAGGGCACTCTGAGTGTAGACACCCTCTCCCTGGGCCCTCCCTTACACCTGCTGTGATTGTAGAACAGTTCCCCCACCCACCCTGCCTCCCCAAGTCCACACTCTCAGCATTGTCCTCAAAGGGCAGCATCTAAGAGCAGCCCCCCAGGAAGGACGAGGCTGGTGGCATGCCAGCTCTCTCCGCCTGACATCTCTCCAACCCCAGGCCCTCCCAGCCCACTCCCTGTGGCCGGCCAGGCTGCCCATTTCCAAGGGCAGGGCAGCTTACAAAACTTCTCTGTCTGGTCCCGAGGAAGAGGCGATGTGTGTGTTCTTCAGAAGGTGGGGGTGCTGGCCAGCGAGGCCCAGCTCTCACCCTCTGCCAAAGCCAGCTTCCCAAAGAAAGGGACATTTGAGGCCGCGGTGGCAGGCCCAGCATGGCCACCACAGTCTCGCCAGGCTGGCTCCAGGGCCCTGCCACACGGAACAAGGGGGCGTTTCAGCGATGGCCTGGCCTCGCCTGCCCCTCGCGCCCACAGTATAACCACACCACGGCCCCCGAGTGTCCCTGCACCACTGGGTATACACAGAAATCCTTTCTGCACCAAATGAGCCCCAGGCTCCGTCCCAACCCAGCCACGGTGACACTGCCAGCCCCCACTCCCCTGCATGTCACCAGGACAGTGTTAGCCTAGCACCCCATTTTCTCCCTCCTCTGTGTCACCTACTCCCCTGTCTTGTCTACATGAAGCTACAGCTAGTCCTGTTACTGTTTTATTTTTAGTACAAAGATGCACTTTGTTGGTTGGAATAAAATCAGTGCAAATAGAAACAGGAGGTCGGAGGGGGTAGGGGGCTGCTTGTGGCACATTCCCAGGTCTTGGGACTATTCTCAGACCAGCATTTCTGCAGTGAACGACCTCTGGCCCCTGTGCAGACAGCTGGGGTTCAGAGCCACATAAAGCTCCAGAAAACCTTCCTGGAGCAGGCTGGGCAGATGCTGGGGTGTTAGGCCCTGTCCTGAGAGCACAGTTGTGGAGGACACCAGGCCTGCCCAGACGCCTCACCCTTAGCCCCCATGGATCAGGACAGCCCACCCTGTAGGCACCCATGGCAGGTGGAAGGCCCAGGCACCCTGTCCTGGGTGTTTCTTCTGGTGACTCAGAGCCAGGTCTCTAATTTGCCTGGAAATGCGTGACTTTCTGGGGCTGATTTTTTGAAGGTGGGGAACAACGTAGCCCCGGGAACCACTGCGGATCTCTGAGCAGATCACGAAGGAGGAGGTGTTTTCCTGTTTCTCCTGACCCAGGTGTTAACTCTAAAGCTCACCTTGTGCGTTTACCAATTGCACGGGGAGTTTGTTTGCAGCGAAGGTCTCCGGGCCTCACCTGAGGGTCTGATTCGTGGGGCCCGGGATGCGTTGATCGCTGCCAGGTGACGGTAGAGTCTGCGGTCCTAGAACCACAGGCAGAGAATCAGCGTGCTCTCCCCCTTCCCTGGAGCTAATTTGGGAGGTCGGTGCAGCGCCTTCTGCACCGTGAGCCTTCCCTACCCCAGCCCGGGCCCCCAGCCCATGTTCCAGGGCGCAGGCCCGTGAGGAGCAGACACAGTAGGGCGAGGGATCAGGGGCCTTCGTGCCTCCAGGCCTCGCGGTGGCCTCCCGGACCAGAGGAGGCTGCTCTGAGTGAGGCCCCCTCTCAGGTTCACTGCCCCCTCTAGGTCTCCGCCCCGGCCTAGCCCAGGCAGCCTGCACTACTCCGATGAAGACGTCACCAAGTACAATGACCTCATCCAGGCAGAGAGCAGCAGCCTGACTGAGAAGCCCTCAGAAGTCTCCGACTCTCAGGTGAGGGGCGAGAGGACCAGGTGCCCTGGGCGGGGAGTAGAGCGGCCCCTTCCCAGAGTGCTGGCTGCATGGTGGCCCATCCAGGTGGCCCAGCTCATGGACTTCCTCCCTCGTCTCCTTTATGGCCCATAGAGACTAAGGGGCCCCAGCAAACTATCTAAAAGTCATCTTCGGGCCAGCTGCCGTCTTCCATGCTCTGCCCAGAGTTTGCCTCCAGGGCTCATGGGGTCCCTGGAACCTGGGTGATGTAAGAGCCCGCCCCCAAGACCATGGTCCTCATGCTCTCAGGAGTCACCCATAGGCTCCGTCACTCAGTGACTCTGGCCTGCAAAGGCCCGTGACGGCAAGGAGAGGGAGGCTGACACTGCAGCCTTCTTGCCAGAGCCCAGAGAACAGATACACTGAGCTAGCCAGGGTCAGAATGAGTCCCAGAGATGGAAGGCTGGGTGCCCCGGAGCCCTGAGGGTGGGAAGCAGCAGAGATGGGCAGGGCATTCAAGCTTTGGATCCTGGCTCTGCTGCCGATGAGCTAGGGTATCCTGGGTGTGGTAGAGAACCTCTCTGAGCCTCAGTTTCTCCATCTGTAGAATGGGCAGGGGTAATAACAGGCTCTCATGGGCTGTAGGGAGTATTTGCTGCGATTAGGCATATAGAAGCTTAGCACAGGGCCTGGTACTCGGCAACTGTTTAGTAAATGTCAGCCTCTGGGAGACTCAGAGCGTTAGAGAGGCTGCCGTTAGGTGGGCCACGTGGGGACACTCTGTCCTAGGCCAAGGGGAGAGGGGGCTGAGTGCATTCCAGTGAAGCAACGTCATGGCCTCCCACCCCAGCCCTCTCGGCCTTGGCCAAGCCTGGTGGTTGCCCGGGAAGGGCCGAGAAAGGCCACCATGTCCCACGCCCTAGACCTTTCTGCCTGGTCCTGGGAGAGAACAAAGGGAAGAGATGCCAGCAGGGAGCAGGGTTGTGGGCCTTGTGGGAGGTGCCAGCGAGCCTGGGATCTGCTGTGGGCCCTGTGGACCCAGGGCCTCTCGCCCACTGCTGCTTTGTTCGGCTCCAGGGTTACTGACGGGCTGGGCAGAGCCAGGGAGGCTGGAGCTAACGCCCCAGCTCAGCTGGCAGGGCCGGAGACCCCAGCTTAGCCTGGCTCACACGGGGACTCATGTGACTCAGGCCGTGGCATCCCATTAGTATTTAACTCCTTGTGGCCCCAGGCATGAGTTTTCCTCTTTCTCCCAGAACATGGTGATGAGCTTTAGATTCTAGGCAGTCAAGGTGAAGTTCAAAAACATAAACTCCTTACTGACTCTGGAATGGGGAGGGGCCCTGGGCAGCCCCACCCACACTAGGCAGCAGCTCCGCTGTCCAAGGGCTGTTGCGAGGAGGGCACCAAGTGCGAGAGCTGGGCCTGGGCAGTGCCAGACAGGACCGTTTGGGTCCTCGCACTGTAGGACGGTCCTTCAGCCACAGCCTGGCCCCTGTGCCTCCAGGATCAGGTCGGAGTTTGTGCCTTGACAGCTAAGGAAGCCCGGATGTCGGTGTCCGTCGGGTGGTGAGGGTGCTCCGGTGGGTGCAGGGGGTGTGCAGACGCTGACTTCGCAATGCTCATTTCTTGAGCCTGTTCTCTGAGGACGTGAAGGTGACGGAGACATGGCCCTGCCTCCCATGAGCGCCTGTGGGCTGGAAGGGACAGACTGGAGGGGACGGGCTGGAGACAGGCCGGCTAGCCTTCCTCTGAGGCCCTTGCTACCAACATAAGTAAACCCTGGAACTACTCTCTTTCCGCCATGTGGAGCCACTCACTGCAGATAGTGTGTGGATTGTGGGGCGTCCACTGTTGCGACTTTCAATCTGGGGCTTACGGTCGGTGCCACTCTTGGTCTCCTGCTGTGATGGTTTTCCAAGGGCATGTTCCTAAGGGTCAGGGCCACCCAGGCCCGTCCCTGTCAGCTGCTCCGAGACTGACCGCCTGTCTTTTGAAGTCCTCCTTCCCCAAGGTCCTCTGAGAGTGAGCTTTGCATGTGCCGCCTGGTTTATATTCTAACTCAGACCACCCAAAACTCACTGTCCAAAATGGGTGGAAATTTGCCAGCCGGTTCCCTGTGATACCGTAATAAACAGAAAGTTGATGTTTCTTATAAACAGACACACATGATATGATGTGAGAAAGGCCCTAATGGGGCTGAGGTCAAGGCTGGGGGGCTGGCTGTCCCCAGAGGGTGCAGGGGTGGGAGTGAGGGTGGGAGCTGCACCTCCAGGGCTGCAGGAGAAGGGGTTCCAAGCCTCTGGGGGGGGGCACACAAAGGCTGAGGCTCAAAGGGCCTGTGGCTTGCTTGATGGAACTTCTAAAATCAAAGGATGGCTTCATTCCAACTTCATTTTCAAAGTAAAAGCCCGAGTTAGGTATAAAAATTTCACAGTGAACACGCAAGAAAATCTCAATGGAAAAGAAATTCCGAGCCATGGCACCGGCTCCCGATCACTCTTCAGTTCTTTATGTGATGCTGGCAGCCCGCTAAGCTCATTATAATGGAATTAAGCCTACGTGGAAAAGTACGAAAATATACAGGACAAATTAGATTTTATATAGTACTTAGCGAGCGCCCAGTCATCATAGTGAACATTTATGGGGCCCTCACTAGGAGCCAGGAGTGACTCCAGGGATTATTCCGGAATGGCACCACTCAACCCTCTAGAAGGCTGGTGGCTTTATCGCTGTTTTCAGATAAAAACAAGAAGAGTGAGTTGGGGAGCCCCCAACAGGAAGCCAAGCTCCGCCTCTAGACCCCCTTCACATCTACTGTGGGCCACTCATGCTTGGGCCCTGTGTGGCCCCTGGGAGGGGTAAGGACTGGATTTGCCCTCCATGGGGCCCATTCATTCCTTCCTTCGTGCATTAACTCAACAACTATTTGTTCTGCACCCACTAAACAGTACCTGCCACAGTTTACATGTGGTGGCTGCTGTAATGAGCAAGACAGGCTCTTATGAAAGCTGCATTGTGATCTGTTAGGGAAATCACATGGGTGTAAATATCATGTTTTCATTTCTCATTAAAGTATTATCACCACAGTAACTAACTTTGGGAGGAAAGTGGTGAACCAAAGGCTTCCTGTTTCCTGTGGGAAATCCTGGGAGAAGGTCCTATCCTCCTGGAAATTCACAAGAGGGCTGCCTGGAGGAGGTGGCATTTCAGCTGGGCGTGGAAATGTGACAGGGAGGAATGCGGGTTCATGTTTGGCTGCAGTGGTGGCGAATGAAGTCATACTTCGTTTTTAGAAGTTCCGTCTAAGTTCTGCCATCGCCCTCCCTCCGCTGAGTGTGTCCCATCTTTTGTCAGTGTCGGCTCTTGTCCATCAGATTGGACCACGAGTCTTACAGGTTCAGCAGGGCCCATTTCCTGCTTCTCCTTAGCCGGACCCACACAGACCCGGGAAGCCCAGCTTGTTCCAAACTGGGCTCATCAACAGGACCGAGAGAGCCTGGGGGGAGGAGAAGCCATGTGTTGGGCACCAACCATGCCAAGCCCTGTGCTTTTCACATTCTCATTTACCATCTAACCACCCTGCCATGCAAATGGGAAGACCCCCATTTAACAGCTGGGGAAACTGAGGCTCTGAAGTCAAGCAGCACTCCCTTGGTCACAGGGCTGCAGCCAGTGGGGATTTTAGTATGGGTCCGCTGGCTCTGAGGCCAGGTCCTCTGCAGCCCGACACAGAGGGGAGCTCGAACAATTGAGGCCTTCGGTGACCCCGACCCCCCTCCACACCCTAGTGACCTCCAGGAGGCCCCTGACCACAAATGTCTCTGACAGCTGAGGGCAGGCACACATTGGCTGTCACCTGATCTGTAAGGGCACAGGTAGCCTGTGTGAGATTGTGTCTGAGCTGTGTGCTTCAAAGGACATTAGTGGGAGATTTCCAGCTATTTTAGTACAAGGAGCCCAGACAAAATTGTGCCTCAGGGGGCAACCAGTGAGGAAGACCCTTAGCATATCCCCCCTCCCCACCTCTGATCCCCAGGCCGGCAGCCCCTGCAGGAGAGGCTCCCTCAAGGTGAGGGCGTCCAAGGGGCCAGACTCCCGCAGGGCTTCAGGCTGGACTGGAGCAGGCAGGGCCTGGGACCTCCGGTGAGGGAGGGGCTCCTGCTTCCCGGCTCTAAAGGGGCTGCACAAGGTGACCTCCTGTCATCTGGGCAAGACATTCTGCATGACATCATGAGATTCAGCCAGAGGAGGGTACCCTGCCTGGCACCAGGGTCCCTACACAGGTCCGCAAGCCTGAATGGCACCCACCCTCCCATTGCCTGCTGAGCCTGGTGCAGAATTCCTGCCTCTAGAAACCAGCAGAAAAGCTAAAGGCTTTTCTTCGCTCCCTCTCTTTTGTTCCCCTTCTTTTCTCAGGGGTCCTCCCTCCCCTCTCGCTGGCCCCCTCCCAGCTCCCATCACCAGGCCTGGAATCTGTCCCCCCACCCCCTCCCCAGACCCCGGTAATTGCTGATCGAGTAGCTTTGAGGAGCTGTTAAGAGGCCCAGGAGCCGAAACAGTTGCCTGATTGCCTGGCGGCCTGGCGGGCCTGCCCGTGAAAGGCCCCCTTTGTGCTGGGCCCGTTACTGGGAAGCTGCATTCAATTACCAAGGGCCGCGCACGAGTTGAAAGGCGGAATGGGAGCCCCTGGTCCCCCCTCGCTTTCTTTCTTCTCTTCTCACCCCACCCCCACCCAGAAGAGAAACAGATGTTCACGGAGATGGAGGCCAGAGAGCAGTCGCTAATGCAAAGACCCCCCTCCTTTGGCTTGGGAGAGCTGGGGGGAGGAGGGAAGCAGACGGGAAGCTAACCCCCAGACCATTTGGCTCCCAGCTCTTTCTTCTCTCCCTTTCCTCTCCCTCATCCAAAATGCTGCCCCACAGAGTGTCTGGCACACAGTAGGTGTTCAACAGATGGTAGCTGGCACGAGGGAGATGATTAGATGAATGGGCTTTGAGATCTGAGCCTCGAGGAGGGCAGAGAGACCAGTTCCCCAGCCTCCAGACCTGCCTCCCTCTGCAGGAAGAGGGGAGGGGAAGGGAGGGGAGGGGAGGGGAGGGGAGGGGAGGGGAGGGGAGGGGAGGGGAGGGGAGGGGAGGGGAGGGGGTGGAGCTGCCTGAGCAGAGTCTGCCGCCCCCACCCCCTAAGCCCTTCTGATCCCTCCTGGTGGGGCTTCCAGGCCCCCTCCCACCCAGCCTCTCCCTCTCCCTCTCCCTCTCCCTCTCCCTCTCCCTCTCCCTCTCCCTCTCCCTCTCCCTCTCCCTCTCCCTCTCCCTCTCCCTCTCCCTCTCCCTCTCCCTCTCCCTCTCCCTCTCCCTCACCTTTCACAGGATTCTTTCCTAGGTCGTTCATTTCACCCTGTGACCTTCAGGGACCTCCCCATCTTACAGACAAGGATGCTGAGGTCAAGAGAGGCCAAGCAATGGGTCCAAACTCACCAAGCCTATAAAGAACAGAGCTGGCACTTGCCCCTGCCACAGTCACCTCCTACCCCAGACACTCATTCACCCTGGGATGGGCCCCAAGTGATCTGAGAATTCCTCCCCAAGACTGAGGCCCAGGGCTGGCAGAAGTCCTAGAACCTCTACCAATGATGCTAGCAACTATCCCAGCCAGTTAGTAGGTGCCCCGCCACAGAGACCTAACCTGCAGGGAAAACTGGGCACCCCCTTCAGCCCCCCCAACACATTCACAGACCCTTACTGCCCCTGAACCAGAGGGAGCCCCCAGCCTCCTACCTCCTGGCATCGGGTGCCCACCCCTCCACCCCCTTCCCACTCTTGGCATATGGAGCCCTTGCTTGTGCAGTCCCTTTGTTCCCTCCCGGGTCAGCAGCTGGGCAGTAGGCAAAGAAAGGGGCTGCACCGTGTCCTGGGCAGATGGGGAGGGTCAGGCGAGGGACTTCCCATTGTCTTGGTCCCGGGTTTCCTGCTGGAGCGGGGAGGTGGTGAGGAAGGTTAGGGTTAGTGGCAGGGACTGTGGAGGAGTGAGGAGGTGGAGCGGAGGGGCCAGAGGACATAAATTAGCAGATTGACTGGGGAGTATTTATCACCGGGAGGGGAGGGGGCTCTCCTTCCCCATCTTGTGACGTCTGGGCACGTGTGGGCTTTGGAAAAATCAGGCAGCTCTGAGTTCAAGCCCAGCTCACTATTTCCTTGGGCAAAACTCATGAGCTCCAGCACAGAGGTGTGAAAATTCAGCCTGGTAACTGAGTCAGCTGTGTAGTTTCGTAGTTGGTGTCATTATAGTTCTATACATTGTAGCTACTTCTCCTGAGGGTCTAGATGTGGTAAAGGACATGGAGCTCCTCAGAACTAGGGCACATACAGATCCCACAGTTCAGATCATGGGGGCAAGGCCCACTCTCCCGTTTATTAGCCTGCAAAACAGGGAACGGCTGATCGTCCCAGACTCACTTGTACTGGGCCCTCTGGGTTTCCTGGATATAATAGTTTTCTGAAGTATGTTTTATATAGGTTGAAGGAATTAATTTACTGCCTTCAAGAATGTGCTTGCTGGGCAAAGGTGAGGCGACCTGAGCATGGTCTAGGCTATATTTTATTTTATTGATTGATTGATTTTTGAGAGAGAGAGAGAGAGAGATAGAGAGAGAGAGAAATGTAGATTTGTTGTCCCACTTGTGCATTCATTGCTTGCTTCTTGTATGTACCCTGACCAGAGGTCGAATCTGCAACCTTGGCGTATCAGGACGATGCTCTAACCCACTGAGCCACCTGCCCGGGCCCTGAGCTCTGTTTTGTTACGAGTGTCCTGGTCACTAAAATCAGAGTGCCTCTCTTGCCGAGAGTTCTAAGGGCGTCCCATTTGCTGTCTTCTTAGTTCTCCAAACATCACTGGGAGCTCGGGGTGGAGGAGGGGCACACAATATTTTTAGCTTCACAATTCAGATCCTGATGCTATTTTACTTTGCAACCCAGATTGACTCTTGTCTCGTGCTGATTCCCCGACAGGCAGATGGAGTGCAAGCCAAGGGACACCAAAGCACTGACAATTTTAAGAATGATTTTAATGTGTTATATATTTTTTTAAAGCTTCAGGATAGTCATTGTGTGAAAATCCAGAATTCTTGTGGATATTTTTCTTGTGCTTGTTGTATAACTGAGTGTTGCTCTCATTTTGGATCCCACATGGATGAGCAGTGCCAGGAGCCTCCACAGGTCTTATAATCTGGCCCTGGCTCTGTCCCCAGTCTCGCAGTAAGTCAGAGGCTAGACCAAGGTTGGAACTCAGTATATCATGTGTGGACCTCTGCTTTAAAATGTAGGTTTTGTTGTTATTCAGGTCTGGTGAGGCCAATAGACCAGAAGACAGCTGCCCCTGAAAAGATATTGTTTGTCACTCACAGTTCCCAAGAAGAAGGGACACATTATACCACGCAGGGCCACATGGGGAAGCACCAGGGCCAGTCAGCAGGCAGAGGGGAGCGGGAAGAAGACCTGGCAGAATCCTCAGTTGGGGTTCCCACAGGGAAGTCAAAGCCAAGGGAGGAGGCTGGGGTGAATCTGAATAAATTCAGGGGCTCTGGAAGGTAGGGGCCATCCCCTGTTATCTGGTACTTGGCCCTGGGGTGATTAGGGAGAGGGAATAGTGGGTCAGCATGTGAGAGCCCGTTAGAGGAGGTGGTGGGCTGTGGGCTCTGGATATGAAAGCTGCTAACTGTCTTAAGAATTGACCCGCCCTGGGAAGGGCCGTCCCTCCAGGGTCAGCAAGGCCCCAGATGTCAAAGCATCAGGTAGACAGACCAAGATTAAGTCAACCTCGAAAACATTCTGAGCGCACCGACCTGTCCCCGCCGGGCCACTCACACCCCCGTTCTCTGTCCTCCCAGGGAAGTGACAGCGAGTATGAGGTCGACCCGAGCCACCAGAAGGCCCACTCTTTCGTCAACCACTACATCAGCGACCCCACGTACTACAACTCCTGGCGGCGGCAGCAGAAGGGGATCTCCAGGGCCCAGGCGTATAGCTACACGGAGAGCGACTCGGGGGAGCCGGACCATGCCACCGTGGCCAACAGCAGCGGTGTCCAGCAGGGCAGCCTCTTCCGGCCCAAGGCCAGTCGGACCCCAACGCCCCAGAACCCCCCGAACCCCCCGAGCCAGCAGAGCACCCTCTACCGCCCCCCCAGCAGCCTCGCCCCTGGCTCCCGGGCTCCCATAGCAGGATTTTCATCATTTGTTTGACGTCTGAAGATGAAAAAGGAAGACAGCACCGGACTCCCCCCCCAGCCCGCCCCGCGCAGCCTGCCGGAAAACAAGAGCACCAGGCCATCGAGTCAGCTGTTCACCTCCTGAGTTTATTTTTCCAGAGATTCCAGGGCCAGCGGAGCCGGAGTGAGGAGGGGGGAGAAGAAACCCATGAGGCGCCGTGTGGCCAGCGATTGGTCAGCTCGGGACTGTGGGGTTGGCTCCCCTTCGGGGACAGCGCGGAGCTGGGGGAGCGGCGGGGGTGGGCAGGACCGGGCTGGGCCCCTGGAGAGAAGGGGGAGAGAAGGCAGAGAGCCAGAGGGCTGCAAGGCAGGGCTGACTGAGACGAGAAGCTTCTGGAAGTCCAGCCGGCGGCCCCCTCCCGCATGTGCTGAGCCCTGGGCCTGCTGCGGGCAGATGCTACGCAAGGATGGGGGTCTCTGGGCACAGCTCGCCTCCTCTCTCTTCAGCCAGCCACTGCCACGTGCGCCCTGTCCCTGGCAGGCATCGATGGTCCCTGCTGCCCCTGCCATGCTCCTCACCCCCACTGCCCCCCTCCCCTGCTCAATTTCCTCATCAAACATTTGGTTTATTTAGAAAACAGAAAACAGCTCAAGGGTGAGAGTTGGCCTAGCGAGCTCCTTGTTCCTAACATACTTTTTTCTTGTAAACCCAAGGAAGGGGGCCCTCGGGGTGTGGGCAGTCCCCCCGCCATGCCTGTGCTTGAACTCCCTTTCCGGAGCACAGAGGAGCAGCAGTGAAGTCGGGGACAGAGTAGGGGCACGGGCCGGCCATCGCTGCGGTAATCCGGCAAAACACAGGGAGCCCGGAGCGTGAGAGGGCCGCGTTGACTTTTCCCTTTCTCCAGTTCAGGCACCATCTGCCGCAGCCCTAAAGGAGGGGGAAGGGGAACTACTCAGACAAGGAAACTCAGCTTGCCTGGGGCTGGGGCCTAGGTGGGGGCGAGGGAAGGCCATGCAGACACACCTCAGTCCCTGGGCAGACACCTCCTCCTGTCACATACACGTGCACAGGCGCACACACACACAGGTGCACACACACATACCCCATGCACTGGCAAGGAAAAGGGTCCGGGGATCCTCTGCAAGAGAAATCCCTTTGGGTTCTTCTAGCCAAACAAGACACTCACTTTCAGATCTGTGTTCCTCTCACTCTCAACCCATAGCTCTGTGTCTAAAACACCCCACATCCTAAGCACAGAGGCTCAGGAGCCCCGCAGGGTGGCCAAGTCCCCAGTCCAGAGGACAGGGCTGCCCAAGTTTGCCCAATCTACTCAGTACCCAGTTTACAAAGAGTCAAAGAGCATCCCAACCCCCAGGGATGTCTTCTAGGCTCGGTTCAGCCTGGCCAGGGCCTGGAGTGAGGCAGGGGGGCCCAGTCCAAACCGGACACAGTTCCTGAGATGCATAGCCAGGCAGGCCAGGAGGAGCAGGTCAGATGGGACCGAGAGACAAGACCAGCTGATGGCAGGCAAAGCTTCTACACACACAATGCGCTCCAAGGAATGTTCTGTAGAAAGCCGCTCGTGGCCTGGATGTTCCCATCAGCTCGAGACTTCCAGATGCAGGGGTCAAGAGGGGAGCCTGTCTAAATCTCCGGGCCTTTGATGCCCGCACAGTTGGGGATGGACACCCCTGCCTCTGGAAAGATGGCCAGGCATGGGGCACCTTAGTGGGCAGGGCTCACTGGGGTGCTCAGCACAGGCACTGAGTCTGCCCAGGGGGAGTTGGCAACCTATTTGAGGGGGTGAAGAGAACAGTTAGGGAAGGCCTGAGTGGAGGATTGGGAAGCAAGCCAGGGGAAGAGAGAGGCTGTACGCCCCTCCCACCGGCCCAAAGCAGGGCCAGGGGCCTGGGAGGGCCCACCCGCACGGGCTCTTCCCCACAAACTGGGACACCCCACCCCACCCCCCCCGGAAATGTACAGGGGAGGTCGGAACACAGCTCAGCAGACAGGCTGGCCCAGCTCCGGGGTCCAGACAGAGCTGCTCCGTGAAGCAGGTCTGGGAATGGAAGCACAGCCTTTCCCCCAGAGGAAGACAGGCGAGCTCTTGCTTCCATACACATCTGGCATCTCCATAGCAGCACATCTGCATCTGCCCGTGTGTGACCACACTGCTGCTCTCTCCTCCCTCCCTCCCTCTCTCTCTCTCTCTCTCTCTCTCTAACAGCTGTGTCTTCTTCCCTCTCTGCTGTGTGTTTAACCATTTAAGGAAGTTCCCCGCTTGCAATAAGGAATTATTCTAGCCCAGCCCAGTGAGGGGTTTTTGGGGGCGGAAGCGGGAATCCAGTGAAAAACATGATGTGTATGTGTGTTGCACGTGAGGCCAGATTTCCTCTGCCTTTCCTAAATCACTTGGTGCAATCAGATGTTCGCCCTCCCCCTCCCCCCAGGCTCATTCACACCCATGCTGACACGCGCAGGCTCACACACATGCACACAGTTATACACAGAACACACACCACACGAGCATGAGCGGGGAGGCTCTTGCAACAACCTCTGGTGGCTTAGGTTGTCTCCGCTGTGAGGCACAGGCCGCCTGAGTCACCCCCACTTGGGATCTGTCGTCGAGAGGACAAGGTCGCTTTCCAGACCACGGCTCTTAGATGACCCCGTGAAGGCAGATTGGGCCCAAGGGGAAAGTCCACCCTTAGCCCTTACCCACCCCTCTGAACTGTGGCCTCCACGGTCCCCCCGCCAAATCTGGAACTTAGCTTCCTGAGCAGACATCTCTTTGCCCTTGTTTACATATCTGCTGGGGCAGCGGAGGCTCCCAACCCTCCTGCAGACACCTGGCTGCACGGGGGCGGGCACTGCCCATGGGTAACAGAGAGCCTCCCAGACCCGTGGTTTCCTGGGCCAGGGATGCCAGGGCCCCTGTCTGTGTGACTCCACCTGCGGCAGGTTCACACCGGGACACCTGGCACCTTTGGCTTTGCCTGGCTGTGGCCTTGGGAAATCTGGTGTCACACCCAGCAGCCCACACATGGCACACCAGGGCCGCCCTCCCCCCCTCCCGGCCGTGCCTCGGGTGTTCACATCAGCCCTGCACCCAGACTGCCAAGACAAACCAAAAAGCTGCTCTAAGTTCCTCCCAGGGCTCCAGGGAGTTTGCAGACGCGGGCTGCCTGGCCTGCCCCCCACCCGACACTGCCAGATACCGAGGAAACAGGACACTCCCGGCCGCCCCCGGCGCACGCTGCCTCAAGGCCTTCTGTCTCTGCCCACAATTGGGCAGTGCTTTTAAAGGTGCCAGAGGTGCCCAGTAGCCCACGCTGGGCAGGGGCTTCCCTCACCTTCCCACCATGCACATCCAAAGGTGCCCACCCTGGGGAGGGGCACCATCTGAGCAGTGGCCACTGGCTCCCTCGTGCCTGTGTGGCACTGCCAAGCGCCACCCTGACCACCACCCTGAGCACAGGTGCCCTCTTGGGACCACCCCCTCCTGTTTGTTTCCGTAAGAGTAACCAAAAGCATTTAAACGTGTTACCTTTCTTTACGCATATAGACTCCAAAAACAAAAACCAACACAAATCTTTATTTTTTTGATTTAAAAGATATAATGAAAAAGTTATGGGGAGAGTATTCATTATGGCAGGTGTTTATGTGTAAGAAAAAAATATATATCTATATGTCATATAGCTTGTTAGGTTTATTTTTTAAATGAAAGGTAAGAAAGCAGTTGATTTGAAATATATACCACGAGAAGTCCCGTGTCCTGTCGATCTTGTCAGTATTTTATAAATAAATTTTTTTTTTGGAGTTCTGAAGCCACGTTCATTTTCTCCTCCCTACACGTTTAGGACAAGAGCCTCTCAGATTATGCCAAATGAGATGCAAAAATGGTAACAAGGGGCCCGGCCGGCGTGGCTCAGCAGTTGAGCATCGACCTAGGACCCAGGAGATCGCAGTTCGATTCCGGGTCAGGGCACATGCCCGGGTTGCGGGCTCCATCCCCAGTCGGGGGCGTGCAGGAGGCAGCTGATCAGTGACTCTATCATCACTGACGTTTCAACTCTCTCTCTCTCTCTCCCTTCCTCGCTCTAAAATCAGTAAAAAAATATAATAAAAAAAAGTGAAAAAAATGGTAACGACGAATAATAGCAGTAATGGAAATAGCTAACGCTGTGTGGCATTTGCCCTACGCCGGGCACTGTTCTGATGACTTCACATTGATTCACTCATAGCATCCTTGTGACAACCCCTAGGAGGGAAGCTGCACCGGGCAGGATTTAGCTGGCTTGCCCTTGCTTGGAAAAGCCAGGACTTGTACTAAAGCAGTCCGGCCCTTGGACCTACCGGCGGCCTCTCTGATATGTTAAAGCAAGTTTCATGCCCGTTTTCATTTCCATTTCTAAGAAGCCAGCACCCCAGGCCCTAGGGACCTGGAGGCAGGGAGAACCGTTTGCTGATCTAACCTATTTAATCGCCCAGGGTTAGAGTTAAGGCTTGAATCACCGGTTGATGAGTGCAGTGGTGTCACATTAGACTACATTTAACTCACATAAATTAAGTCAGATGGATTCAAACAGAGTCAAGGAAAAATGAATTTAACAGTACATGTAATGCCATGCGTCGAGTACACTTACCTTACATAATATATATTATTGAGTAATGCACAGCAGACGTTCACAGAGGCTTCTCTCTATAGTCAAATGTAATTAGAGGAGGGCGTTTTCAATCTATACACGTGCGCACACTTTACTTTTACTTAAAACTCACCGCTATAAATTCATTCACCAATCTGCTCATGTGCGGACATACTTTTTTTTTTTTTTTGACAATGGGCTTGATATATGGAATTTTTTATTATCTTTCTTACATAAACCACATCTATAAGGCATCATCAGTGAATTCAGTTTCTATCTCTTTAAAGCAAAAATGTATAGAAATTATGAATGGAAGACTGTTCGTTTCCAGTCCTGCATGTAAGGAGCGTGGGAGTCGCAGCTCGGCCCTAACAAGTGAAAACCTGGACACACTGAAAACAACACCTCTTCTGGGGTCCATCAGAGAAGTGAGGCCATGGGGCAGACGGCGGGGACAGATGGGAACACGTCGCATTTACCGCGATGGAAAATACGGCAAGATGAGAGCAGAGTCCCTAGCTTACCGTTCCTGTCCATTTCCAGTGCAGCGCACTCTTCTATTTTTGCAATGTATTCCTTTCCCAAGGCGTTCAATGTTCATTTTCAGAGAAATTCTATTTCTCCTTTTGCACTCTAATCTTAGCCACTTACGTCATGTTTAATTAAATTATGTAATTACTAGAAAATGTTCGGCGGCATGAACAGTTGGAGAGCGGTGGTAGCCGACTCTGTAGGCATCCTGCTGGGTTCGGCGGGGCCTGAGGCCTTCACTGTTCATGGACTCCGGGCACCTTCGGGGCTGGAGACAAATACAGGGAGTCATGTGGCCAGCTGGTTAAGCAGAGGTCAGGCGAGAGCGCTCCTCCTGTTCATGTAACAGTGCACCCCATGCATCCTGTAAAGGGTAATTTTGACTACACATAACCTT
The DNA here is from genome assembly GCF_964146895.1 of Miniopterus schreibersii. Classification (NCBI taxonomy): domain Eukaryota; kingdom Metazoa; phylum Chordata; class Mammalia; order Chiroptera; family Miniopteridae; genus Miniopterus; species Miniopterus schreibersii. The sequence continues at coordinate 4,786,122 of NC_138116.1, forward strand.
TACAGGTAATTTGGAACCCAACCCCCCACGTTAGACAAAACTCCACTCCGAGGGGCTTGAGGATGTTCGGTGAGAGGGTAGGAGCATGGAAGACACTCTAGAACCGGAGTCAGAAGAAGCATTTCTGGCTCTCGAATGGTCACCTCCAAACTGGGCGTGCTCCACCACCAGTCAGGCGGATGGAAAGGTCCAGTGAAATCACGGGGTTAGAAAGAAAGGGCCTCGACCACCAAAAACATATCCTTCTGGTGGTCGAAGCACGTTTGGTCTAGACCTAAGAGAAGTCTCGTAGAATTCTTTAATTCCAATCTTCCCCCTCATTCATTTCTAACCCCGGGCTGGCCCCACTCTAACCCTGGCCAGTGGGCATGGATTTCAGCTGCCTCCAGCTTCATTACCAGCCAAATACACTGGGAAAAAAGACTGTGTCTACACCAAAAAAATGAGATGGTAAATCTGCTGCGAGGGAAGGGGAGGAGAAGGGAGGAGCTTTCCAAAGCCAAGCGGACATGGTGTGATATCACGCACTGGTTTGCATTATACATGCTACTCCTTTCCTTGGGGAAAAGGTAACCTCACCTGGAAAACATCAAGGAGGCCCCTCAGAACTCAGTGGAGTTTCTTTTCTTAAGGTTTCCAGAGTCACTGAATGGGAAAAGCATGTTTTGGTTGGTGAGACTAACCAAAAAGAGCATAGGGTTGGCAGACATGGGTTCCCGGAAAGTCCAGCTTGAATTTGAACTTGAGTTCAACCTCCACTACCTCATCTGTAAAATGGGTGCAATTTCTGCCTTTTTCAACATCAGACTCATGGAGCGCAGGGAAATAACCTCTCAGACAGACGTGACCTCTAGGGGGGGTTCTCCCCTGACTCCAATTTCTATCTCAGTTTCTCTGTCCTGCGCACGGTCCAGATCCATCAGAGCTTTTGTTTTTTGTGTTTTTTTGTTTTCCAATTTTGATGGCAAAGCACTTTGGCAATGAGGCTTGGCTAGAGTCAACAGATGGAGAAAGCAGCTACAATTTTTCTTTTTGATGTCCTAGCTTCTGGCAGAGAGGAGTCACTAAAGCGCTGGCCCTGGAGTTCTGGGAGGAGGCCCTGTCACAGTGCAAAGTGAAGGGAGATGAGTCTCCGGTGGGCCTGAGTAGTCAGCTGCAGCTCGGTCAGGTCAATTGGCTCCATCAGACTTGCTATGAGCTGCCTGCACCACCTGCCACGAGGCTCCCAGCACATACTGCAACCACCCTGCTTGACTGCTGGCCCTGAGAGGTCCCAAGGACATTCAGACCTTCCCACTTCCCATTCGGGGACCGCTTGGGCTGTACAGAGCCAATTGCTCAGAAGCTAAGCAGTGGGAATGAAAATGGAAATAACTAGTGTTTGGTTCCCTTTCCTCCCAACATTGACTTTTCCAGTTGACCAAGCCCTATGGATTGGGCCTTATCTCTACTTAGCCAGAGCTTCAGCCAGGGCCCAGGCTACCCCAGAGGGCACAGGGGGTCAGAGCCCCAAGAACAGCACCCATCGCTTAGGAGGATCCGGATGCAATGACACCCTCGGGCATGACCTCCTGGACTCTACCCTGGAGAAATGGGCCAATCTACTCTCCACCTGACTTGGAACACGCAGCTCAGGTAGATGCGGCCGCAGGGTAGCGGGGGCTGGGCTGGCTGCAGCTCCCCCTCTGCTCCATGGCCTGCAGCAACATGGTCTTGAAGGGTTTGGAATCTGCTCAGCAGCTCCTCATGGGGCCCAGATAAATTAGCTAATGCATAGTGTTACCATAGGTCCTGCTCTCTGCCTATTGTCCTGGAGTAATTATTAATAACGTCCCCTTTCACTCTGGTCAATACATTACTTGGTCCCCCTACTGATGGCCCTGGGACTGCCACATTGAAGGTCGTGAGAGCCAACGTGCCCATCTCTCTGACACAGCTGTGACTTGGGACTGACTGGGTGGGGAGGTGGCATGGAAGATCCAGCAAGTCAGGTGTCTTATAGCGCTAGATCCCTTGTTCAGCTCCACCACCCAGGGTGGGACACTGTGACCCCAAATTCAGAGGAAAGCTCACCCCGTTATTGTGTTCCCAGACCCCATGTCCTGCCACCTGGGGGTCTGTGCTGCTCTCGGCCCAGTTCTCTCTACCGAGGGCTCCAGGACACTAATGTCTGGAGGACACTGCTCTGCCTAGACTCTTCTCATGAAGGGTGTCTTGTTAATACGAGTTGCCTAAGAGAACGAGAAACACCATTCCCTTCCTTCTATAGGCCCTCTCCTCCTCTATCCCCACGCTCAGTCCCCAAGAACTACCGATTATTTGTGACATCTGGTAGAAAATTAGGGGAAATCTGCGTGGGAGGTAGGCTGTCCCCAGGAACCTTAGTCGTCAGCATAGCTGATATAGCAGAAAACATGCCTTGGAGACCTGGGTTCGAGGTAAGGGTTGCTGGATAAAATGCAAACCAAATTTTGCATGGGACATGTTAACCCTAAAACACGATTTGCCGTTTTTCTGGAATTCAAATTTAACCAGGCGGCCTCTATTTTTTATTAACTAACTCAGCCACCTGGCTCGGATCCTAACTGTACACCAAGGGGCGGGGGTTCGTGCAAAACTTTCAAAACCTCAGTTTCCTCCTCCGGGAAATGGGGATGCTGAGACCGCTCCGTGTTCCCCGCTGAGCAGTGTGTGGGTATTAGCAGGGCGATTACGTGTGAGCGTAATTTGTAAGCTGTACAACACTCTGCACATGTAAGGGATTATCGCTATTGTTCGTGGATAAAACGACACTAGGATCATCCAAGAGCTTCTGGCTCCGGGCGCGATTCCGGCTCCATGAGCCCCGACTCCCAGCCCTTAGCAAGCGGGCCCTGCCTGCCTCAGAAACTGGCCCTTCAGAGTGTGTCAGTCACGCTAGAGGCAGCAGGACACTCACCTTAGGATCGTTTGACGGGAGTTTCATACGAGGAGATGGCAGGACCCAGGGTCAGGCACAGCTGGGTACCATTACCCCTGGGGCCCGATGTGACAAGTGGACAGAAAGGGCTGGCTGGAGACACAGGCGCAGTGGGGAGCTGGAGAGTCCCCGTCTCCGCGCCTGGACCTGGCTCCTCTCCCACCCTCCAGTCTCCTGCCTGGGCTTCTGTGGTCCAAGTTCGGCAAGAAGCCAGAGGGCACTGGAATGTGGTCCATGCAGGTCGGCCTCCCCCAGGGACACAGAGCAAGTGGGGCGGGGACAGGCGGGTCATGTGGGTGCCAGCAGGCCCACAGCGGCCCTCACCGGTGCCTCCTGATGTTGTTTTTCCCATGGAAAGTTCCGCTCCTACCCCTAAGGCAGAAGACGGGCACTTCTGTGACTCTCTTTTCTCAGTGTTGAAAAAGCATGGAGTTAGACCCAAAGATGCTGCTGGGAGCTTTCACGGGAACAGGTGGGGCTTTCTGGTGCAGGGAGAGTTCCAAAGGCCCTTGACTTTCTGTGGCCAGCAGCCTCCTGCCTCAGAAGACAGAGCTGCGGGGATAACAGCGACAACTGCTGACCTGTGGTGACCAGTTCTGCTGAAGGCCTTCTCTGCAGCTTAGGTAACCCCCACCGCAGGCCCACAGCTCAGGAATTTCACTTCTTCTCCAGTTAACAGATAAGGACACCTGCCAGGGACCTGCCAGGGACGAGCCGGAGCCAGGATCGGCCCCCAGGCCTGGCTGCCAGCCTTCCACAGGGTTCAGGCACTGCTCGACCTGGAGGAGGGGACCTGGGCCCATGTAGAAGTCTGTGTACCCTGGGAAGCCGCAGGCCAGACAGAAAACACTGTTTTAGGGTAATGATGTCCACTCATTGGGCAAACTTTTTCCCAAAGGGCAGAGAGTAAATAATTCAGGCTTCGAGGGAGCCACCAAAGAAGATACAGAAATGAACACATGTGGGTGGCCACGCGTGTTGAGTTGTATTTATGGACGCTGAAATTAGAATTTTATATAATTTTCACCTCTAGTGAAAGATCGTTCTGCTTTTCTCTCTCCGGATCATTTTAAAATGTAAAAATCATTCTTAGTGCATGGGCCACCCAAAAACTAGCCGAGTTTGCTGAGCCCTGGTCTAAAGTGGCTCCAGGTCAAGTCGATACTTGCTGGGACCTCTATGGGGTTCCAGTGTGATCCCCAGATAAGGTAGTCAAGGGTTCTGTAACAGGTTGAATAGTGTCCCCCCAAAATGTGTGTCCACCTGGAACCTCAGAATGGGGCCTTATTAGCCTCCCCTGGAGCTTCCAGGGGAACCGGCCCTGCCAACACCTTGAGATTGGACTCCTAGCCTCCAGAACTATGAGGATTAATTTTCATTGGTTTCAGCCATTCTGTTTACACTCATTTGTTATGGCAGCCCTAGCGAAAGAGTACTAAGTTCTGCTTGGAGCTCCAATGTGCATCTTTTATCTTGGGAGTTTAGGTTCAATAGACTGGCAGAGGCTGGTGGGATCCCAGGACCGGGCCCCTCCTGGACCTCGGGCCTCCTTTCCGCTTCTTCCCAGCAGTCTTCGATTTTTGTAGAAAAGTGCCAGCCAGCCCTGAATTAAATTGGCAACCATGGGATGCTTGTGTTCCTATTTCCCCCCCTCCCCCCTTCTTAAATTGTTTCCACCTTTCACTGGGAGCCAAACAACAGTCCTTCCCGACGGTCTGAAAAAACCCTTACCCACCACCAACCTGCAAAGTATTAATCACAGATGCCGGAGACTGGACCTCCAGGGGCCTCTCTCTCTCTCTCTGTGGCTGTCGCTGGATAAGTGCAGGGGGTCAGGAGAGTGGCGGGGGAGCAGAGGGGATACAGGCTGCCTGCATGTGGGTGGAGGCAGGACCTGCCTGAGTTCTGGGCCTGGGACGGTGCCTGGGACGCGGGGAGGCCAGGCAGGCTTTCCTCATAAAGTAAGGCTCCACATCCCCCGACACCTACCAGGGCCCCACAGCACAACACTGGCTGGAGGAAACCCAAACACCTACAGGACACCTGTGCCATGAACAATGGCTCACACTCAGCCAGACGCCTTCCTTCCTGAGCGTTTTGCATAAACGAACCCATTCACTCTTCCAAAGGCTGGACCAAAGTAACCTGCGGATGGTGGCAGGGCCAGGGTCCTCAGGGACATCCCCAATGCCTGGGGACCAACCAAAACACCATGTGTCCCAGCTTGAAGGGAGTTCGGCCCTCCTCTGAATGAAGGAACCTAGAACCCCTTCCTGACCCCCTGGTCCTGGCCTGTGTCTGTCCCACTGTCTCTTCTGCGGAGAAAATCATTGCTCTTCTTCGAGGCTCCTAGGAGGACATGGAAATGTGGTCACAGTCCTGGCATTGTTTACTCTAGAGGCTGTGTTGTGAAAGGATATGGCCAGTAGCAGGGAAGATCCGGGAAGGCTCTAGAAGATTCTGTTGGATGGGAATGTCAGGGAAGCCACCTCAGAGGAAGCCCCTATGTGTCATTTCTTGGAAGGAGATCCGTGGGAGTGGGGCAGACGGGAGCGGTGGGTCTTGGGGCCCCCAAGGGCCGATCTGACCACATGTGTTTGCAGTTTCCAGCTCCCTCCCCCCACCTCACCCGCCCTCGGAAATTAATGAGCCAGCTGCCTGCGCTTGTTGGGGCTCGCTGGGGCCGGGAATCAGAGGCCGCTCACTCCTGGGGCCTTCGTGGGCTTGTGGGATGGGGTGGCCTTGTTCCAGTCATGACGCCATGGCTTCACCTCAGGGGAGTTCCTGGGGTTCTGCCCTGGGGATTCCCTCTACGCAGCCTGGACGGGGCGGGGGGCACCCACGGACCCCGGGAACGGGCAACAAGGAGAGAAGCAGGTGAGTGTGAGGGAAATCGCAGCTACGCACCGTGGCTAGACGGCAGCTGACCCGGACCCCAGGAGAGGGGGCCGCAGGAAGTGGGTCACCTGCCCCCCGGCCTCCTAAAAGGGGCGCCTCTCGCTGACCGCTGCCCTGGAAACGGGAGCCCAGGCTGCCCGGCTCTTCTGATTCTTCACGACCAGATCCCAAATTTTATGTAGACCCCACTATGCTTAAAATTAGCAACTAAAAATATATGTATTTATATAGTTTTTATATTTTATATACACAGGAGGGGGCAACAGTAGGTTTACAGTTGTTGGTATGGAAAAGAATACAATAATGAATAATAAGACAAGAATAATCTCTGCATTTCCCGTACTCACAACTGTAAACCTCCGTTTGCCCACCCCGCCGCACCCAACCCACGGGCCAGCAGCCTGAGTCTGGATAAGACCAGGCCTGTAAAGCTGCCCACCCTCGGGCCACGCCTTCTCCGCCCTCTGGGATGGGGGGTCGGTGGTGAAATGTAATGGTGGGAGGAGAGGGGAGGAGATGAGCTAGGGTGCAGGGACAGAGCTTTCCAGGCGGAGATGGGTGTGCACCAGAAGTCATCCTCGGCTAGCAAAGATCCCACTCGAAGAGCCCAGGTGCCAAGAGATGCAGTTCACCGGGACACGGAGAGGAGGGAGCTCTGCAGAGAAGCTTATGCGTCCTGCAGCCCCACTGGTGTCAGGTCTCACAGAACTTTTCGGAAATCAAATGAGCTAATACAAGTCAAATCCTTGGAAGAGTGCCTGGTATCTTAATGGAAACTGACCTGTGCCAAGGGCTTACTATTGTTATGATTTGGGTTAGGATTTTCGGACAGTGGCTTGAAGCCTTAGGTTCCCCCAGAAGTGCCCCCAAGAACTGGGTTAAAAAGCAGGTAGGGCTCTGGACCCTTACCCCACTATAGGACTACCTTGATCTGTTTTATATCTTGTACAATTCACTTGAAGATGGAGGGGAGGATTCCCCTACTTACAAAAATAAAATAAACATTTAAAGACCATTCACATAGTGGGACAAGTACTGGCCCAGGGTTAGAAGAGCTTACGTCTTCCTCCAGGTTCTGCTAGTAGCTGGCTGTGTGACCTTGGACAAGTCACTTCACCCCTCCCGATCTTATTTTCTGTTCTGTAAACTGAGTGGCCTACGTTATTGCTGCCATTAGCCCAACTATTTGCTCAAAAAGAAGGGGAAACATTCTCTTCTGAAAATTTCCATGTAATTTATTTATTACAGATTCAATTACAAGGCCCATAAACCTCCTCGCCCCAGCTCTCTCTCCCTGTTACTGTCTGGTGGCCTTGAACAAGCAAAGTTTTGCTTTGCTGGAGGGACTCCCTGGATGCCACTCAGCCAGGACTTCACTTGCAACTCAGAAACTCCTCTGATCTGCTGCCGAAAACGGACTCCTCATTGCTAGCTGACCTGACATGTCTTTTGCCTTCAACCACAACTGCTTTCTGGAGAGCAACTAGCTTGGGGAGGTGACAGAGGGCTTGGGGAGAGGAGAGAGCTAGCGTCCAGAGGCATCAAGCCATCAAGCTGGGGAATTGTAAATTAGCTTTGATACCAGGCTTGGATGAGTTATTGTTATGACTCAAGGACTTCCCCAGGAGCAGAGGAAGGGCACACATGTGCATGCACACACACGTGCATGCTCTCTCAAGGCAACACAGGATACTGAACACTCTGGAGAAGAGAATTTAAACTCTGTAGCCACCATGATGAGCTTTCACAATGACACCCAGCCCACAGACACGTTTTTCTATATCTCTTCTTCATTCTCTCTGCAATCAGAAGGGACAGATGCCAGGCCCTTCTCCATTCTTTGCAGCCCTTGACTCAAGACCCAATCCCACTGGCTTGAATGTGGGAGCAGAGTCTAGTTGAGGCAAGACAGGTAGCTTGCAAAACCCTGTCTTGCAGAGGAGCCTCCCTTGGTGTTGCCCCAGGGCCTAGGAAACTGCAGGGGGATCCCAGAATCAGACAGAAGTACACAAACATCAGATACTGGGATTTGGGGGGAACTCCATGCAAAGGAAGGCCACAGGAACACCCCCAAAAAATGTACGGACACAAGAACCCACTGAATTGAGGTTACTGTTCCTTTAAGCACTGGGAACATCTAGGCTGTGTGTCACATCACATTGAGACCGAGAGGATGCTGAGTGATGCCTTCAGCTCCAGTCATCACCCTCTTCACCCCTGGGCCATGCACTGAGCTCCAGGAAGGGATTTAACTGGGGTCTTTCATGTGGATGTGGGCTGGGGGAGGCAGGGTGACAAATATAGAGGGGGACATGACCGCAGCCTTCTAAGAACTGCCTTGAAGCCGGGGGTGTCGGTTCTCCATGAAACAATGTGGGACCTTCGCAGGCAGAGAGGAGCCTGTCAGCTTGGTAAGACAGCGCCCGCCTCCTCCAGCTGCCCTGCCCGCCAGGGCTCAGTACGCAGCCAGATCACTCCCGCTTCGGCTGGAATCTGTTTCCTTTCCTGCTGTCTCGTGGTTTTGTGGCTAGAATTTCGGGCTCTGGAGCCTGCTTAGAATTTTTCAGTCTAGGATCTGGACTTCGCTGTGTCACCTCAGGCCAAGTTATTTAGCCTTTGCTGATTTTAATCTGGAAAACAGAAGTGAGATGCAGAATTCCGAACCTGAGTAAATTCCAATCCTCAACGAATGACAGTGACCTGCCTCCTCTGTGTGCTTATTGAGGCCACATTTGCCTATGAGCTGGGCTCTCGTGGAAATGAAAACCCTCTTTCCTCCCCACCAGGCCCTGTTCTTACCATCTCTCTGGAGGCCCAGGAGGGTGTCTGGCTACTTGGGCTGCCCCCCAGCAGAGGTGGGTCCCTGCCCACCCCTCCACAGAGACAGTGACAGAAAATTCTAGGCAGCCTCAGGCGCCTGAGAGGCTCCTTTATCAGAAGCCCTGGGCTGCCCCTTGCAGATAATAAAGCTCATTTTTTTTCTGTTAGCTCAATTCTAGGAAACACTGAGGGGAGGGGCCCACTCTGTGCCCGAGGACGCCCAGGAACAAACTGGTTCCAGGTCACCCTTGGGCCCTTAATATGGAGACAGGCTTGCATCCATGTGAGGAGTCCTCCATTTGGTCCCAGCTTTATGCTGACCTGCATTATCTAACAGCCTCACACCAACTATATGAGGTGGGTACACACGTGGTCCACATTTACAGATGAGAATACTGAGCCCCACAGAGCTCAAGTGACCTCTCACATCATAGAGTGACAGCCTGGATTGAAGCCCAGGATTGTCTGACCCTGGGGCCTGTGTTCCTAATCCTGATATTTGGGCCCTTGGAGCACCAAGAGTAGGCCTCTGCTGAGAGGCAATCTTGGGCTCTTCAGCTTGTCATGATGGGGTACTGGTGGGGAAAGCTCTGGGCTTCAGAAATCTGGGGACCACAGAGATGTGTGACCCTGTAGACGGCCCAGCGAGCTCATTGAGGGGGGTTACCAAACAGAGCTCGGTTTGGGGCTAGGGTAGCAAGAGGTAAAGGGGAGGCCTGTGGGGCTTGGGACACTGCTCATTCATTCATCTAGCCAACATTCCATGTGCCAAGCCACATGGAGACTAAAATACCAATCGGACACCTCCCTGTCTCCAAAGAGCCATGGGGGGACCTGCTGTTTTATTCTCTAGGCGCACTGGCTGCCCCAGAGCCCTGATGCGTGTTAACTCCCTCAGAAGAGGGTTCATGGCTGGGAGCCTGGCTGGGGCTTTTCTCCACAGTGGTGGGGGCTCTTGTCCTGAGCTCCAGGTCGGGTATCCTGGGGTTTTTCCCAGCCTGCTCAGCAGAGGTTGCCCTGCTGAAGAAATGGCTCCAGGTGGTTCCCAAGAACAGGGAACCGAGGAGTGAAAGAGCCTCTGCCCAGCCGGGTGGCAGTGAATGGCCCAGGGTGGGCAGGGCCTCAAGTCACCAAGGCTCCACTCCTGTGCTAACATCAGGCCCCGGAGACACCCCAAGGTGTCCATCCAGGACCGTATCTGACAACCTCAGTAGAGGAAAAGGTTGGGGGGAGGGGGGCTCAGGATAGAGATGGGACATCATAGAGCATTTGTGTGGTGGGAAGGAGCCTTGGAGATTAGCTTATTTCAGAAAATGAAATGACCTGCCAAGAGTCATACTTTATGGCAAACACCAGACTAGAATGAGTGGGGCCTCCAACTTTTCTATAAGGAAACAGGATTAACCAACGTAATGGACCCTAGTAGGTCTGGGGCAAAATAATGCGAGCTACAGTGCCCAGCGCCCAATGCTAACAAACACTGGGAGGTGTCAGGCCAGTGCAGTTGTAAGGATCACAATCACGTGTGCCCAAGTCCCAAGGGCAGGCCCCAGCACCTGGGACAGGCAGAGACTTGTGCCCAGGCCTAAGGGCTTATAGGTCAAATTACACTGAAGGTGCAGTTAAGACCTGAAATCCCTCTCCAGAGTCAGGGGCTTAGTAGAGCTTGCCAGAAATTTCAAGGTAGGTATTCAAGCTTCAAGTTTTTTTATTTTGTTAATTTCCTCTAATTATCAAGAGAGAGCTCTAGTCTGAAAGGTTGGAGCAGAACTTCGCCTCAGCGGATACACAGGAGGAAAAGGCCACCCAAAATTCACAGGTCTGGGATTCCAAATACCAGAGAAAATTAGCACTTTCTTCCCATCACGCCTCCCACCAGGGTACTATCAGTGCAGCCCGGAGCAGTGTCTAGAAGCATCTGAGCTCCTCCCCGGTACAGCCTGTGTCCACTGTGGGCCTCCTGAGGGCAGGATTGGTCTTGATTCAACCCCAGGCAAACCTCAGTGAGTGTTAAATGTTCCCGGAAGGAGCCTCAGAGGCAGAGCACTAATTTCCAGAAGGGGCAGAAGCCGCACAAAGAGACGGAAGAACTTTGTCCCGTGGGTATGCTTAACTGATATGTAATCTAGCTGGGACGGCCAACCTCGGACACCTGCGAAAAGGACAGATTACCGCCAGCTAGCCCTAAAGATTTGTTTTAAATGGAGGGAAAGAGAACGGGGACTTTTCTTGTGACAGATAAGACTTGAGCTGCAGGGGACCTGGGACTGGAGACTGGGGAAGGGGGAGGTGGGGGAGGGTTTACAACTAGCAGCAATGAGGGGAAAGTACCAGCGGAAAGGGGCCCACTGAGTGTCCCATCCAAGGCCACGTTGGTAGGGGGAAGCCTGCAGCCTCCCCTACCTCCACCCTCCTTCCTTGAAAACCCAGCTGAGGGAGCGGCTAACAGCAAGGGAACTGGGACGCTGTGCTGTGTCCACTCTCCTGTGGACTATTCCACGGCTGGCCTTGGTCAGTGGTTATCATCTACAAATAGAGGCTATTTCTCTAAAAACCAAACCCAAGGCCTGCTGCTCATGGGATGCAGGCTCCGAGGCTCAGGAGTTCGTCCCCCTACGTTTCACTGGGAGCAGGATTTAGCCTCCGCAGATAATCCGGCGAAGGGCACAGTCGGACAGGCTGGACGATCAAAGGCAGGTCCCCTGCCACGACCTCCTCTCACCCCGTCCCAGGCTGGCCTCGGGGCCGGGTCCTCCCGCCCCCCTCGTTTCCAGTGTGTCGGGGATGGGATCCAGCATGGAGACGGCGCCGACCCTCGCCTGCGGCTCCCATCTCCCGTCGGTCCTGGGTCCGAGCAAGGGGCGGGGGGATATTGGTGTCTGGTCACTGTTCCGAAAGAGAAGAGCCTCAGGAGTACCTCGTGTTGGGCCCCCCGGGGAGAGTCGCGCTCCAGGCCCCAGGGGCCCCAGGGCTCCGGGTGGTGCGGGGTCCAGGAGCGCAGCCACGCGGGGGCGCCCCGGAGCACCCCCGGGGTCGTGGCTCAGGCTGCCCCACCTCGAGCCCCGCAAGTCCAGAGCTCACAGATTTGAACCGCGGAGGCCGAGCGGCCGGACTGAGGTTCCCAACGGTCATTGGCTGGGGCGGCGCAGTGACGTCAGCGTGGAGGGGGGTGGGGAGGGGCGGAGCCGGGGAGGGGAGTGTCCCCACCCCTCCAGCCGGGAGCCCGAGAGCGAGGGAAACAGACGCGGGCGCGGACAGGGGCCGCCTGCCCCGGCGCCGCGCCGAGCCCACCCAGCCCACAGCGCAGCGGAGCGCGCCGCGCGCTCGCGTCTCTGGGGACCCAGGTAGGCGACTGCGACAGGCACCGCGCCCTGCGAGGTCCTGGGGGGCTCGAGCCCTCCTAGCGGGGAGAAAGGATTGAAAAAGCCGCGATAGGGGCGGCGGGGCGGGGACGAGGGCACCGAACCTCACTCCTCCGAGTCGCTGCTTCTCTCCGCGCCGGCCCGCGGGGGGCACGGCGGGGGCCGGGAGCCACACACCCCGCGCCCCGGCGGAGCGGGGTTTGGGGAGGAGAGGCTGGCAGAGAGCCGGGCGAAGCCTCGCTTCGACTCGCTTTCCTCTCCGCAGATTGGGGCTCTCCTGCCGGGCCAGAGCGCTGCTGGGGTGGGGGTGGCGCTGAGGGTGCGGTGGGGTGGGGGGCTCGCGCTCTCAGGTCCACCCCTTTCCCGGGAGCGGGGTGTGTGTCGCCACTAGCGTCGGAGGCGCGCAGCCCGCGGTCTCCCCGAAGGGGGCGTGTGTGCGCACGGAGTTCTCCATGAATAAAAAGCCGGATTACCTGTGGTGGCGAAGGCGTGGACACGCGCTCTCACTCGTATTCACACTGCAGCACACGCCACCCTGTGTCACCCGGCCGGGGGGGGGGGGGGAAGAGGCTGCCTGGAAGGGAATGGCCGGGGAAGCGCTCTCCCGCCTCCCACCCCCGCCTCCTTCGCGACGAGCCCTTCCTTTCCCGCCCGGATCCCGCCCCGCCCGCCGCCTCGGGAACACGGGAGGCCGAGTGGGGAGCGGCCGCGGCGGCGTGGGGTGGGGCAGGGCCGGGCCGGGCCGAGGGGCCGCCCTTGGGAACCTGGGGGGCGCCACGCGTGGGACCCGCGCGCCCGCAGCTCCCTGGGCAAAGCGCTCGTGGCGCGGCCGCGGGCACGGAGCGGGTGGTTAATGATTTAATCTCCCGCTTGGGGCGTCGGAGCTCCGACCGGCCGTTCTCTGGCTCCGCCCCCGCCCTGGAGCGCCCCCCTCCCCGCAGCCGGGGGCACAAAACTGTCCCCTGCCCCTGGTGCGCCCCCAGCGAGCTGTCCTGCGGTTTGGGCCGCCGCCGGTGGCCACCCCGGGCCGGGCGCAGGCGCGGGAGCCGGGAGCGGGGCTGAAGGCTGAGCCCGGCGGACTTCCTGGGAGAGGACCCAGCCCGACTGGGCTGCGCGGGAGCCGGGGGAGGGGTGCCCTCTGTCTGCTAACTCGAACCAGATTCCTTGTGTTTCCCGACGAGATACTGCAGCCCGAGCTTTGGAAGTTTTCTTTCTCTCCCTGGGAGAGTGGAGGGGAAACACAATGCTTTTTCTTTTCTTGTCGCCCCTTGCAATCTGACCGGCTCCCACGGCTCCCGGCGGCGTCGGCGGGGCCCATTCTTTGCCCTAGTGTCTGAGCGGTTGAATGGAGAAAGGGTCCCTGAGCTGCGAAGCCCCCCGCTCCTCTCTAGAGGGTTTGGGGTGCTGGGGGAGACTCTGCCCCTCACCCCCAGCAGCCATCTGGACCAGAGCAAGCTTCCCCCATCCAGCCAGCGTAAACAATGAGGGGCCCCTTGCAGGAGGGCCTCCAGCGGAGCAACTTTGCACACTCTGGGTTTCTAATAACTCCCCACGCCTCCGCCCCTTTCTGAGGCTGGGGTGGAGGAGGGGACCACCGGCTGGGTGGACTGAATTTTAAGAGAACAAAGAACAGGGCACAAAGGAAGGGGGAGCTCCGCTGTGGATTTCCCCCAAAAGGGGAGTTTGTGGGGCCAGGACCAGGCCTAGCCAGACCTCTCCGTGACCCCAGGGCTCCCGAAGCATTAAATGAGGCATCTGCAGGCCACTCGTGAGGCTCTGCCCTCTGGGGTAGTTAGGACCCTGCTGTGAGTGTGGGGGTGCCATGGTTCCAGCTTTCATCAGCTGCCCGGTGTGAGCAGCCATGTGACCAACAGAATAGAGTGGTTTATCTCCCCCCAACTTGGACTTCACCTCTCCACTCCTTTAGGACAGCTGCTCCTTCCCACAATGGGGTTCAGGGAACCTTGGGAGGCACCCAAGCTTGTTATTTCTCCTTAGTTCCCCTGGTCTTCCCTGGGGTTCCTGGGAGGGGGCTGGTGTGATAAAATGAGCCTGCTCCCAGGAGGTGGCATTTTGGGGTGAGCCCCAGCCCCCCTGATATTTCTTTGAATTCTCAGGCCCCTGATCACTGGTGGCCCAAGTGCTCCTGTTATACTTTCTAGCTGAGGCCTCTCCTTTGAGCATTCCTTCCATCTCCTGGGATTTCTGCCCTTTTCCCCTCATTTCTCTCTTACACCCATGCACTGATGCTGATGATCAGACAGACCCAACCAGGGAGATGCAAGCAGATGAGTCTTATCTACAAAATGGGGCAGAGTGGGGTCATGCAAAAGTTGACCTGGAAGGAGGATCTCAGACCCTTCTTTACAAGTCAGGTGCTTTCCCAGAAGAGCCTGGGGTTGGCTGTGGTTCAGGGAGTCCAACCACCTGCACCTTTGGAGTGGTTGATGGATTTGTGTGGCCAGGACAGGCTGTGCCTAGGTGTGGCAGGCAAGGTGTTAGCAGTCTCAATCTCTACCCCCCCTCCTTCTCTGGTATGGGTTGGCTGCGACTGGAGGGCTCCGCTCAGAGGCCAGAGCACCCAGGATTGCTGTTGAGCAGTGACTCCAGCCTCCTTGGGCAGGACGTTCCACTGGCTCAGAGGAGCTTGTCCCTGTGGGGGAGGGAGGAGTCTGTCCCTTGGAGGAACAGGATCTGGGTTGATGCCAGAGATAAGGCTTGGGGGCGGAGGGAGCAGGGTTGAGCAACCTTGCCCTGGAAGCTGAGAGCTGACCCCGGCTCAGGACTTCTGACCTGTGGACCGGAAGGCTTTTCTCCGACCTCAGGAAAAGAACCGAACCCTGGAGTTCCTGGCAGAAGGTCCTGTGGCCAGCTCCAGCCAGGACTTGGGTGCTCTAGGGAGGGGAGGCCCAGGCCCTCTCCGGACAGGGACTCATGTGTGTAACTGGATGTGGCCTTCTCTGCTTGCCATGCACTGTGAAGGAAGCTTAGCCATTAGCCTCCCGCATTCCCACTTGCTGTGTCCCCAAAGCGCCCCATCTTTCGGAGCTTTGGGCCTCCTTCCAGTAACATGCATTGGAGACTCCCCCAGGCACTGCCAGCTTGCAGCTTGGGGCTCCAGGCCAGGGTGGCAGCTCTGGCTTCCAGAGCCCTCCTGTGCTGGGAATAGGGGCACTGGGGGTCTCCACTTAGCCTCCTTAGAGGAGTAAGGGTCTTCCTTGTGGGCCAGGTGAGGGCATTATGGGGCATGTTCATGAAGGAAGGCTTAACTTTCTTACCCAGCTCTGGCATTCCCGTCCCCCCTTTTTTTTTCTTTTGGTTTTTTTTACCCCAGCGACCGAGGAGGCCATCTGAAAAGCAATAGTTCCAGGACAAGAGAGATCCCTGGCTTGTACTCAGGGACAGCCTCTGCCTGGGCCACTGGGGGGGGCAGGTGGGGGCAGCCTCTAGCCTCCCTGGGATAGTCTGGGTGTTCCTTATACCTGTGGCCATGCAATCTTGTGGCAGCTGAACTTGGGCTGCAGGCTTCAGCTTCAGAGCTCCCCAGTGTGACCACAAAGCCAGGCTCCGTTTCAGCCCTGTTCCCTGCCCCTCCTTGCCCTTTGCCCTCAGGTTCCCGCTCAGTGCATCCCTTCTGGGCCCTGAAGCATCCAAAGGGGACTGGTGCTCCCCCGCTTCTCGCTGGGGTTTACGGCTCAATCAAATAATGGGAATAGAGAGACTGAGAGCACAAAGAACCTCCTTAGGGATGGCAGTAGAATTTACAGGCACCTCTAATGAGAATCTGGTTAGGCCCAAAGCACCAGATGGGGGGGTTGATCATGCTGAGGTTTTGTGCATTATTTGCTGCTGGTAGCACCCGGGGCCCCCCAATCCTCAGTTATGGATGGATGAGGTCAAGTTTCTCCTCACCTCTGCCTCATTTACCCCGTTCAAACTGAAGTCAGACAGGAAGCCCTGCCTGGGAGAAGCCAGGCTTCTTGGTCCTGCACCATGGAAGGTGAAAAGTGAAGCGGCGGGGAGGGAAGCCAGAGGGGGCCCCCCTGCTGGGGACCACAGCCTGCACCTGGGCTTCGGAAGCTCGGAACAGCCCCACCCCCTTCCCACCACAGTTCATCCTGGGGACCCCCACGGACTTGGAAAGGGGTCAGCCCTGGAGCCCGTGGCTTAAGTGTTCCTCAGGCGACACTGGAGGTGTGTGTCAGAGCATAGCAAACACACAAGAGTGCTCACCCCTTGTCCATGGACGTGCTAAGGGTTTTACATACAATAAGGCTAAGACATAATGTTATCAATCACTTTGAAAGCTAATGAGAAAACTGAGGCACAAGGAACTACTTTTCTAACGTGGCCGAGCCAGCTGGCGTATCTCGGGGAGTCTGCTCTTCACTCCCCCACCCACCCCACAATATGCTCTGGCAGGATCAAGACCCCAGATTTGCAGGCCAGCTCTGGAGTGAGTCCAGATCACCCAGCTCCCTCTGGGGACCCCAGAGTGTCCTTTCAGTCCCCACTCAGCTGAGCACTCTTATCTCAGGAGGAGCAAGCGAAACCAAACCAGGCCCCGCAGATCTGATTTCAAGCCCAGCCGCTTCCTTCTGAGGCCCCAGGCAGGAGGGGGAGCGGGGGGCCACTCCCAGATGAGGGAGACCTGGCTGCCCGGGGGAGGGGGGCACGTCTCCAGGAAGAACCCTGTAAACATGCGAAGCTACAAATGTCCTTGAGTCACTGGCTCCTCAGCGTCTTGACTCCTGATTTGTCGTTTCCTGTCACTCCCAGTCGGGGCTCACTCCTCTCTGTTCCGTTCCCTTCCCTTCCCTTCCCTTCCGGAGCCAACTCCCAGATGGTGGGGAGGGGGCCTGTCTCCTTCCCCCTCCTGCTGCCTTCCTGCCCCCGGGCCCACAGCCCCGGCTCTGGGATGAGACGGGAGGCGGACGTGGGGCCAAAGATGAAGAAACAGTGGCGAGAGTGGCCCATTCCTGGCCCGGGAGGGGCAGGGATTTCCGGGGGGGGGGGGCAGTGTCTATATTTCCCAGGATTTGTCTGTACTTTCCCTGGAATGGTGGGGAATGGGGTGACCAGACTAGAGAGACTTTAACCTGAAATTCAGTGCAGAACTGTGCATCCGACGGGTGTTGGTGTAGCCTGCCCCCTCCCCGGGCGCCAGGTGCAACCATCGGACCTCCGAGGCCTGGGCCCACGGTGCTTGTGACCCTCCCGATACCCCGATACAGAAAAAGTAGGAAAGGCCCAGGGTTCAGAGTCAGGCTGACCTGGCCGCCTCCCTGCTCTGCCCTTAGCAGCGCGGGGCCTGGGCAAATCACTTAACCCTAAGCCGCAGGTTCCTTATGCGACTGCATGGGATTGTTTGGAAGAATAGAGAAGATAAAGTTCTGAGATAAAGTCTTTGGAATGCCAAGACAGTGTATGACTTGTGAGTTTTTTAAAAGGCAGTTTAATCAAAATAAAGCGTGGTAAACGCTCAGTGACTTAGTTCCGTTTCTGGTACTTCCTCCCTGCCCCGTGGGGCAGGCGCAGGGGAGGGCGTGTCCCCCTGGGGTCCGTGGGGGGGGGTCCTGGGTGCCGATTCCCAGAGAAGGGCTTGGCAGCTACCGGAGCCCACACTGGGCCATGTCACTCCACGGCTCTCGTTCCACATTGTAAAGACCAGGCGCAGGGGAGATGAATTTTAATGTGTTGTTTAACCTAGTGCATCCAAAGTATTGTCATTTCACCGTGTAATCAGAAAAACATCAATAATATATGTGACATTATCTCTTAACACAAAGGCTTTGAAATCCGTTGTATTTTTGACACCCATAGCTCATCTCAGTTTGGATGCTCAATTTCATTACTGTCAGAATTTGGAGTTCGTGAAATGTACCGTTCAAAAAGTAGATTCACATACTCAAGTCGTTTTAAAGCATCCTTAGGATTTCCATTTGCCAAATCAAGCATCAGTTTTTACATTTAAAATAAAGTTAAATTAAATTAAAAATTGAGTTCCTTGGTCTCACTAGCTACGCTTCAAGTACCCAACAGCCCCATGCGGCTCCTGGCGACTGTCCTGAAGACGGGTTTAGGTTATTGCTGCAAATCCTGGGGCCTCTAGAGATGTTTTCAGTCAGTGGCATTATTCAACATTGTATTGGCAGTTGTCACAAATATAACAATTTAGCATGAGGAGTGGAGGAGGCAGAGTTATTATTAGTTGCAGAGGATGGGAAGCCCAAAAGAGTCCATCGTAAAGTTGATTAGAGCCCCGGCTCAGTTGGTTGGAGTGTTGTCCGGTGCACCAAAAGGTCACGGGTTCGATTCCCGGTCAGGGCACATACCCAGGCTGTGGCTTGAATCCCCGGTCAGGGTGCATGTGGGAGGCAACTGATTGATGTTTTCTCTCTCATGGGTGTTTCTCTCTATTCCTCTCCCTTCCCCTCTCTCTCTAAAATCAATAAAAACATATCCTTGGGTGAAGATTAAAGAAAATAAAGTTGAGTAGAGTGTATAAGATAGTATAAGTTTAGTAAGGTGGCCATTAAATAGGTATATTTAAAAAATAAGCTATGGGGAGGTTGCAGAGCCCATTCACAACAAGAGACCATAGAATAACCCTCAATAAACATGTAAAGAAAAGTCTAAGACTCAAAGGAGGAAAAACCAGAGTTTAATGGAGAATGTCTGAAAGGATGGATGTGAGGACTTGATGTTGTGATAAAGCTGTTTCTTCCCAATTTAGTTTATTGCTTCCTTTCGATTCCAATGTAATCCCATCAGGATTTCTTTTGGAACTTAATAAAAATGTTTCCAAAGTCCCATCTGGAAGACTAGCTACGTTAGCAAAGCCAAGAAAATTTTAGAAAAACGTTACAGGTGGGATATTACCCTACTAGATACTCTTTTACAGAGAGGCAGTGCAGACCTGGTATAGGAGTGAACAGAAAAGGGAGCCTGGAATAGACCCATGCGTGGATCTGTCTTACATAAAGAATTTAACATCTGATGAAGGTAGCACTTGATGCTGAACTCATATGACAATTCTCTAAAGAATCAGTAACATTACTTGTTATGTTTTAATTTTTAATTTTCTATTTTAAATGACCCACAATTTTACAAGCCACAGGCATCTCTAGTTTGGTATATTTCCTTCTAGATTTTTTTCCTATGAGTAGTTCTTAATTTCCTGATAGTTTTAGAAGTGAATATTTTCATAAACTTGGGAGTTGGGAATGTCTTAGCTTCAAGATACTAAAGCTAGAAACCATAAAACAGACTTGACCAATAAAAATTAATAAGCACTTTCTGGGAAGGAAAACAGCCAAATCCCTATATGGGGGGGGGGGGTAAATTTGCAGCATCTTTGCAAAATATCATGGTCAAAAATTGAAATAGCTTGCCATGGCCAGTGTGGCTCAGTTGGTTGAGCATCATCCCTTGCGCCGAAAGTTTTCGCGTTTGATTTCCAGTCAGGGCACATACCCAGGTCTCAGGGTTCAATTCCCCGATTGGGAGGAACCGATCTATGTATCTCTCTCACATCAGTCTTTCTGTCTCTCAAATCAATTTTAAAAAATTGAAATCGTTTTAATATTTTAAAGAGTCATACAAATCCATTGGAAAAGGTGAAGGCCCCTCCTATAGAAAAGGGGGTAACAGGCTTTAACCAGCAGTTCACAAGAGAAAGGATACAGCGGCCAATAATATAAATTTTAAAATGCTCATCACCCTCATTAGTAAGCAAAGAAATGCAAATTACAAGTGAAGGTGGCAGTGGCTGTGTTGTGTTTTAAATTCCATCGTCCCATGCTGGGGAGACTGGAACTTGGTCGGACCTTCTGGAGAACAGGTTCACAGGAAGAAAGAAATGTCATTTGCTCGCTTGGAAGGATGCATCCTCCGGAAATAGTAAAGGACTTGAGCAGACTGAGCTGGAAGGATATTTGTTACAGAGTTCAAACAAAACGGAAACAACCTAGCATTCATCCGAGGCCCACTGGATGTAGAATTTAAGCCATTCGGATTTAATCTAAAATACTGAAACATGATTTACTAACATGTCCATATTTTCACCCAAATGTAAACAATGGCTGGCTTTATTTGTTCATCTGCAACGGAAAGCACTGCTTGTCCCATGAAAGGGGGAAATATCTACACTGGCACTCAGCAGAAGTATGGAGCAAGCCCCAGGACAACTGACATTGCTAATAGCTACATTTTAAAAAGTAAAGGGAGCCCCGGCCGGTGTGCTCTAAGGCCGGTGTGCTCAGTGGTTAGAGCGCCAGCACCCTCGCTAAACGTCTCGGGTTCTGTTCCCTGTCGAGGGCGTGTACCTGGGTTGCAGGTTAGTCTCTGACCCCAGCGGGGTCGGGGTGCATGTGGGAGGCAACCAATCGATGTATTTCTCTCTCTCTCCCTCCCTTCCACTCTCTAAATATCAATGGAAAAGTATCCTCCCGTGAGGATTAGCAACAAAAAGAAAAGGTAAAGGGAAACAGGTGACAGTAACATTTTATTTAACCCATTGTAGTCCAGATATTGTCATCTTAACAGGTGATCGGTATAAAAATAGGACTGAGCTTTCTGCATTCTCTTTTTGGTTGTAAGACTTTGAAGTCCAGTGTGTACCCTTCGGCACACACCAGTTTGGAGTCGCCACGTTTCGAGGGCGCTTTAGCCGCTCAAGGCCGTGGCTGCCCTACTGGACAGCGCAGGGGCGAGTGATTTAACAGCCCCCAGAGAGGCAGCAGAAAGGGCAAGAGCTGAGAAGCCCTGGCCTGGGCTCGCTCTTTCTTCCCGCGCAGTTCGCCCTCTGAGCCCTGCCTGAGAAGGGCCGAGAGCCCCATTACCTGGGCCCTTCCCGGCCCTCGGCCACCCGCAGCGCTCCTCCCGGCAGGGAAGCCAGGGAAAGCGCTTCGGCTGCGGTGGGAAGCCCGCAGTGAAACCAGGGCCTCGTTCACTTTCCTTTTCTTCCAGGAAGAGGCACCAAAGCAGGGAATGTTTATTTATCTCCAGGAAATGGGACGTGCCTGAGAGCATGACTCGTGACTCGGTGGTGGCACCCTTGGGCCACTGGGCCTGGGCTGGATTGGCAGCAGGCAGGGAGGGTGGAGCGCGCCTAGAGCGCCCGGGCTGGGAGACTTTAGGGAGAGAGTTTGGGTTGGGGTTTTGGTCTTGGCAGCTGGAAGAACCAAGTAACACAGCCTGGCAATTGGAGCGAGACGGGCATGGAAAACGCTTGGAAATGTGGCCTCGTGCTGGGCCGGCTCCTGTGTGGGGAAGCCCAAGATGCTGCTGCTTCAGGGCGCACCGCCCCCTCTCACCTCCCAGGGAATCAGAACTTCGGGAGGCTCCTCAGAGCAGGGAGCTGGAATGAATGCACTCCAGGCCAGGAGGAGCCCCTCCGAGCCATGCCTGGAGCACTCCCTCCCTCCACAGGCACATTCTCAACCGTGGCCCTTGAATAGGCCCGAGTGGGGGTGACCTCATACAAAAAAATCACGTGTTCCAAGGTCCAACAGAAGTGGGCTCAAATCACCGTTCAGTAACTGTGAGAGTGAGCGAGGGAAATCACCCCATCTGTGCCTCATTTTCCCTTCCTGTAAAATGGGCCCATGCATTTACGATGCCCCAGCACAGTGCCTGGTGTGCAGCTGCTTCTGCCCTTGGCTGGGTGGTCTGCAGTGGCTGGAGCACAGAGATGCTGGCTGGCCTGGTGTGACACCCCCCCCCCAGCCTTTCTCTTCTCTGCTCCCTGCAGCCATCAGAAGACCTGAGCTGAGGCTGTAGAAGCCGCAGAAGCAGAATCTTCACCTGCCCAGGGTCTCGGACAGGATCCCACGGTGGGGTCACCCGTGTGGGAGGCTGGCCTCCAGCGTAGAGCTTCAGTGCCCCTGGAAACTGGCCAGTCTCTGGGGTGGGGGTGGATTGTTATCTCCATCTCCGGCTCAGTTGAGGCGGCTCAAGCATCAGGAAGCAGCTGTTGTGGAGCGAATTCTTTTGGGGGTGTCCTAAGCTCCCTGTTTTCCTGACACCAGGTTATAGATTGCCCACTTTCTCCTTCCAGACAAGTTAGGATAAGATGAGAACCTAGTAAACATGTCCAGCTTGGGGGAAGGGGGGCAGGACTCTAGGGGAGAGAGGGAGAAAGAGAGCAGATGTCAGTGACCTTGACCCATTCGTACCCAGCCCTGACTCGGTGCCTGGATAGAGCCCCGAGAACTGGGTTGTTTTAAGCTGGTTCTGAAATGAGAGGACTTTTCCTTAAGCCTTTGATGCCTTGGGATTTTAAAATTATTATTACAATAGCACCACCCCATTAAAGGAATGCCTTTCTCAATAGCCTGTCGCCCCGTCCGCCCGCAGCCTGACACAGCTCCTGAGTTTCTCTGGTGCCCTTTAAGTCTCTGTTCACAAGCGCACATCTGCGTGGAGCTGTGATGGCTGCGTGTGAACAAGTGTTAGTTCTGCCTTGTCTCGTCCACTCGGTGCTGTTGGGGGAACCGTTTTCCAGGCCGCAGCGTGGTCTGCGTGGCCCCTTCAGCGCCTGCGTGGTCACCTGGTGAGTTAATGGCTCGTAGAGTTCTCAGCGTTTCCCTTATCGTTGGAGACTGGGTTGTATCCAATCTTTTTGCTGTTATGACTATCTGTGTTTGTGACTTTACAAATTAGTTGACTGGGGTAGGTTTCCTGCTGAGTCACACTCATTTTAAAGCCCTTATTTAAAGAAATGGCCGTCGTTGTTGATGTCACAAGACCACCCCACCCTGGGATCGTTTTGACTTTGAGCAGTCCTTAGTCCAGGGTTGTGTCCCTCTAACTGCGATTATGGGCAAGATGTGACAGGCACCAGCAGGTCTAGCCTGGTGCCTGCAGCGTGTCACCTCGGTGCTACCTGGGAAAGACCTTTAGGTGGGGAGGCAGGGGACCTGGGCTCCAGTGCCACCTGGTCCCTCCTTGGCTCCACGACCTTAGGCTCTCGCTGCAGCCCCGACAGCTGGGTAATCTCCAGGGTGTCCTCCGTCTCAGTGTCGGGACTCTAAAGTTGTAGGCATTGTGGGCACCTCAGTGGGAGTCACATGATGCAGTGGGTGCTGTCACCAACACCCCCAGGGGTGTGCAAGAAAGTCCACTGGGTGAGGGAAGGAAACACCAGAACGTCTGTGTATATTGTTTTAAAAAAGTAAAAAGGGGAAACTAAAACTTATTTATTGATGCATGAGTTGATAATAGACATGTATATAACCTATAAATATAAATGTATGTATATGTGTGTATATATGTATGAGTTACGTGTTCCGTGGTTTTTATGTGCCGTGGCTATTTGTGCGGCTGGAGCCCTGGTGTGGGAATACAGTGTTGGCTTCAGTCCATGACCCAGGGCAAGTCCCTTAATTTAGTGTCTCCGTCTGCGAGAGTGTGGTCGCTCCACACCCAGGTATTTTAAGGAGACACTGACACAGATACATGGGAGTTAGGATAGTGATCGCTCATGTTCCCGTCCTGGGATTTATTTGTTTTATTTTTTTAACTGTGGCTGTTCGGGCTCAGGTGATTTTAAGAGAGGGCTTCTTTTACCTCCTGGTGCAAACAGACACTTTCAGCCTCAAGGGCTTGCGGCAGAGCGTGTGGAGGATGGCACTAAAGCCAGCCAAAACCACAGCCCAGCCGCACGGAGGTGTCCCTCGGGTGAGAGGCAGCCCTGTGTGTGGACCAGGGTGTCACAGCTCTCGCCGTTCACGTCCACCCATCAGCCCCCATCTGCTGTGGGAATAAACAGTCTTCTGGTGCCTTCCCGGGACTTATCTTCGCAGGATAAGGCTGGTGAGCTTTCAGAAAGCCCCAGCTCTTCCTCCCTCTGGTGACAAGAGCCCAAGTCCCTAGCCTCTTAGGGTTGTGGCCTGTGTTACACCCAGTTTCTTGCACAACCCCCTCTTGTTCCAGCTGACAGACGTTATAGCAGAACGCCTCCCCCATTCTGGCAAAGTCAGCTTCTCGCTCATGGTGGCATGTTGGTGGCATCCCAGGGAGAAAGGTCCATGGCCCACCGGGTGAGACCCACCACTGGAAAAGGACACCGGGGGTCCCCTTCAGTTCTGTCCTTTCTCCCCTCCTGCATCTGGGCCCTCAGCAGCTCCTGGTGTCTCTACCTTCATGCTCTGAACGAGGCCCCCTCTGTCCAGCTCCTTAGTGGCACCCACATCTTGGCCCCCTTCCTCTTTGCCCGGAATTGCTGTTTCCCGACCTCTGCACCTCCAGTGCCAGCAGCCACGGGAACTTCCAAATACGAAGACTGGGTGACGTGCCCTCTTAGAAACTGCTACTGGTTGCCTTGTGCACCTGGAACAAACGCCATCTGCACGCCTACCTGGTCTTACAGAGAGGGCCCTGGAGGGCCCTGGGTCACCTGGGCCCTGGGTTTTCAGTCTAACTCAAACTTCACAAGCTAGTTCCCACTTCTGAGCCTTTGCCTATGTTGTTCCTCCCGCTGGAATGTTCTTGATGATCCTGGTTCCTTCTGGTCGTTTGGCTCTCAGCTCACAGCTGCCCCTTCATCAGAGTTGTCCCCAGCCTCACAACTCTTTCACCTTGTTTCCCTCTGGACAGTGAGGACTGAGAGGTACTGTTTTATTTGCCTGTTTACAGCTTGGCTCCCCACCCACCCACACTCACCCTGCAAGTGTGCCAGGAAGGCAGGGGTGTGGTCATCTCGTTTTCCCTGCTCTGTCTGCCAGGGCCCAGAGAGTATGGGGAAATTGGTGGGTATGCAGGAAGCCAATGAATGGGGGGGAGGGAGGGAGGGAGAGAGAGAGAGAGAGAAATGAGTGAAGCCTCTTGTAGTCACTCCGAGCCATGACTGAAGCCGTGCCCAATGCCGCCTCCTGTCCAGCCCTGTTGCTTGGCACTGGTATCAGGTGGATGGTTAGAATATCTCCGGAACCTGTGCCGTGGCAGTGGGCGGTGTAGAAGCGTGTGTACTCTGTATGCCAGGGTGAGCTGCGGGTCAGCTGGAGAGGGGGAGGCCGCTTGGCTGCCCCAGGACGACTCAGGTCTGTATCCGGCTCGGGCCAGGCTGCCAGGGCCAGGCCACTGCCCGGGACTTTGTCCTGCTGACTGCCCAGTGGCTGCGGGGCTAGCTGATCTGGAAGGCCAGGGTGAGTCTCTGCAGTCCCAGGATCCGATTGGAGCCGAGGGTGTGGGTTGAATAGACCAACCAGGGCCCTGGACTTTGGTTGCTTCTGCCTTGAAGGAATGTTCTGTGGTCAGTGGGGCCAAGGGTAGAGGAATCTGGTTCCACCAGAGGCCGGAGAGTTGGGGAGCTGTGAGTGCTGCTCTGGTTTCCTACATTCTGCAAGGAAAGTGGGATGTGGTTTCCGGGGTGGGGTGGGGTGAGGTAGGGGTGTCCCTCCCAGGACAGCCTCTGGGGAGTGGCTTGCCCTGTGCTCCAAAGCTATTTTAGCCACTTCCCCAGAGCTGAGTCACACAGCACTTAGCAACACCCCCTCCCAAAGCCACAGCTCCCTTGGCAGATCCCCTTCCGGGGAGAAGGGGGGGCACCTAGGCCTCCTGAACTGGCCCCAGGACTGGCCCGGCCACCTGCTTGTATTTGAACTCCACATTCATCTTGCCCCCAAATCTTTCGGTTAGAGGCTTAGAGTGAAGATGTCACTCTGGGGCCTAAAACAACCATGTGAGTGAGTCCCACAAGCCCGCAAGCCGGGCCTGTCTAGTATGTCCTCTAACTCTAGGGTCCCAGAGGCCCAACCCCCACCCCCTCTCCGGGACTGTTGGGTCCTGCAGCCCCTCCTCACTGGGCCACGGGACAGGTAGGTGACCATTTAAGCCCCAACTCTCGGAACCTTTTCATGCTGGATGTTGAAGATAGTTTGGTTTTGCGAAATCCACAGAGCCTTGTGCCCACCCCCGGGGCGTGAGACCACAGGCAGCAGAGGGCACTGGCCAGACCTGTCTCTTATCTGCTTGGGGTATGGGGCTGTGCAGGGTCCCGGGGGTCCCGGGGCTGGTCTCGGGATTTCCCTGCTGGCCCCTGTCCCTCCGCTGCATAGCCCTGCCGTGAGGATGTGCCACACGGGGACCCTCCTGGCCTGTGGCCATGTGGCCAGGATATCCTATGCCTGTGGCTGGCCACAGGGGTCTGCATCATGCCCGCTGAGCCCTGGGCAGCTGGGCCTGTGGTTTCCCTTTTTTTCTCTAACAGGCACTTAAGATCAGAAACCACAGGCTGGGAGTTGCTTACGGGGTCTGGGGATTCCAGCCGATACGTGACTTTGGACGTTATGTCACTGTTCCCACAATTCTGATGGTTTCCGTCCCCTCCCCGCCCCTCTCTCCCTCTGTCTTCATCTTTGTCTTCATCTTTGTTTATCTGCTTTATTTTCACCTGTGTTCTCACTTCTGGGCAGCGGTTCTTAACCCAGAGGAGATGGTGCCCCCCAGGGGGACACTTGGCATTTCTGGGCACATGTGGGTCGTCACAACTGGGGAAGCAGTGCTGTTGGCATCTAATGGGTAGAGGCCGGGGATGTTCGCATCGCGCCGCAAGCAGGACAGCGCCCGCCGCAGGGAACGGCTGGCGCCGAGCCCCGGGATCTGCTCTGGGGCTGTGCTAGAACTCTCTCCCCGGAGAGCCAGGCTCCTCCTTTCTCTGGGCCCCGCCCCCCCCGAAGTGGGGAGGGCTGCTCGCCGGTCATGGCCACGGGCTGGTGATGGTGATGCCACCTCCCATCGCTTCCCGAAGGCCTGGGATGGAGGAGAGGGCGCTGGATGCCAGCAGCGGTGAGGGGATGACCCCGAGGCCAGTGCTTTCCATGGGTCTGATTTAGGGGTCGGCACACGACGGCCCGCAGGCCAGATCTGGGGCCCGCTGCTTGATCTGGTGAGTAGTTTCATTGGGACGCAGCCACACGCATTTGCTCACGTAGAGTCTGTCGCTGCTTCGTGACTGCAAAGGTGGTTTTGTAGCTGCGACAAGGACACTTTTAGCCACAAAGCCGAAATCTTGACTGTCCAGCCTTCTATAGAAAATGTTTGCCAATCCCTGGTCTAGCTGCTCCTGTCCGATTGTTTAGAAGTCAGATCCCAGGGCGTGGGCAGGAGGGGGGGTTCAGGTTAGAGTAGGAGAAGCTACTTTTCCTAGGGCTTGGTGGGAGGAGGGGAGTGAGGAGGGAGAGCCGCCCAACATAGTGGTCACCTCAAGGCCTTTCAGGGCAGTCCTCACCCGGCCCTGAGCCCAGCCCAGGTCACCCATGTGGCAGGGCTACCCTGGTGCCTGGCTCCCACCGTCCGCCCTGGAGAACTTTGCTGGAGTGACAAGCAGTGTGACTGCCTGGGACGGGGGGAATTACTGGTGGGGGAGCCATGAGACTGGTGTCAGCAGCTGGGCCAGGAGGAGAGCGTGGGATGGGGTTAGAGGACACAGAGAGGTCAGGCTGGGCGCCCTGGAGCCGGCTGCAGGCTGAAGTGAAGCCAGCGCTGTCCTTGGCCTTGAGAAGGCGAAAGGGAGAAACTAAGGGAGTGGGGAGGGGAGGAGGGAGGCCTTGGCTGTTCAGCCAGGTATTTGAGACCAGCTGTGCCGGGCACTGCCAGGTGGGATTCAGGGGTGAGCAGACCTGTTAGAACCTTTTGGAAACTCCTATTGCAGGAGGAGATCACAGCCCAGCCACCAGGGGTGGGACACTATAACTGTGCCTGCTGGGACAGGGGACATCCAAAGTGCTGGGGGCGGGGAGGTGGCTGGCAGGATTCTACCTGGCTAAGAATGGTCTCCCAGAAGGAGTGGCATCTCTGCTGAGCCCTGAAGGATGCTGGATGAGCCAGGTGACAGAGTATTCCAGTGGGGGACTGCATGTGTCCAGTCCTGGAGCTGCAGAGAGAAGCTCACGGGCTGGGGCGGGGGGGGGGGCAGTGAGCGATGGCATTGGGTGGGCATGCAGCGACTGATCTCTGGACCAAGGGGTCTGCCCTGGGGAATCCGAGAAGGGTTTGTTTTAGCTAAAAGGTAAAGAATAGACTAGAAAGGGGCACAGGGGGAGCAGGGTTGATGTGAGGGGCCAGGTAGGATGTGGTGGCCTAGCTTAGGGGCAGTAGTGGGGGTGGAGGGGGCTGTAAGGATGAAATGTGGGTGAGCACCCACGGGTTGAGCTTTGTATCAGGAAGGATGGGCCTGCAATGAGGGTGCTATTGAGAGCTGTGCTGTTTGCAGGACTGGTGACCCAGCACCACCCCTCACCCACCCCGCTTTGTGAAATCCCTGCAGCCATCTCTCCCCACCCTGCTCAGCCCTATGCTGTTGGGTTTAGCATTGGGGGCAGGTCCCTGCTGAGGGAAAGGGGCTGGTTTGGGTCCAACACTGAACTTGAACATGACCCTTGCCAGGAGCTGCGTGGGTGGTGCCTCATGCTTTCAGATGGCCCTTTGCCATCTTTGGTTCAGGTTAATCACCTGAGGTTCCGCAGATCCCGGGGAGCTGGGTCATCTAAGGTCTAGTCCCTCCCTCCTTGCATCCCTAGTGATTAAAGAAATGGAGGGAGAGTCTTCTGGTCTTGATCTCCCCAATGGACGAAGGGTGGATCCTTGACAAAGCTTGGGGCCCCATGGTAGAGACATCACAGGCAGGATCCTCACTTAAGAGACACCTGACAAGGACTGGAGGCTGGGGAGCTGGTTCTGGGAATCCCAGCAGCCCCACCCCAATTCTGATTCAGAAAGTGAGCTGGGACGCCCACATACGTTGAGGTGCCAGGCGGCATCTCCCTGGGGCCTGTCCTGTCTTCTCCCTCCTCTGAAGACTGTGACTCAGGTTGAAGTGTCCACTGATTTCACAGAGATTGAGGTCAGACAGCAGGAAGAACTTGCAGCATGTCTCCAGACTAGCTGTTCAGAGGAGCCAAGTCCTGGGCTCGGTCTCTTTCCTGCACAGCTTTGTCCAGTCGCCTGCGCACCTCCACACACTTAAATGTGGCCCCGTTTGCTTCGGCAGCATCCTGGTTGGGAGGGGTGTGGCCAGTGGGGAGACGTTACTGTCCTTCAGAAGAAAAGATCTCTTTCTCTCTCAAGTTTCAGGGACTGTGTGTGGCTCCTTGAACTCCAAACAGATTTGCAAAAAGCACTCCCCTAACCTGGGAACCTGTGGGTGAAGAGGGCGGGGTTATAAAATTGATTGCTGGCTCACGTCATATTATTTCATTTGGGTGGGAGCCGGGGTTTGAATAACAGCCCACAGGCAGATGGGCTTTTGTGCTCTGAGGCCGCCCAGGTTAACCCTGTCCTGTTCTTCTCTCCTTGCAGCCCTGTGAGCTCTTCCTTGTCGCCCCCTCCACCTGCCGGCCTTCACATCTGACTCCAGCCCTGCCTGCCACCTCCGAGGCCCTGCCTCCCTCCCCGTCGGGCACCATGCCCATCCTCAAGCAGCTGGTGTCCAGCTCCGTGCACTCCAAGCGCCGTTCCCGCGTGGACCTCACGGCCGAGATGATCAGCGCCCCGCTGGGCGACTTCCGCCACACCATGCACGTGGGCCGAGCGGGAGACGCCTTTGGGGACACCTCCTTCCTCAACAGCAAGGCCGGTGAGCTAGACGGCGAGTCCCTGGATGAGCAGGCGGCCACCTCGTCCTCCAAACGCAGCCTCCTGTCCCGGAAGTTCCGCGGCAGCAAGCGGTCGCAGTCGGTGACCAGGGGGGACCGGGAGCAGAGGGACATGCTGGGCTCCCTGCGGGACTCGGCCCTGTTTGTCAAGAACGCCATGTCCCTGCCCCAGCTGAACGAGAAGGAGGCCGCGGAGAAGGGCTCCGGCAAGCTGCCCAAGAGCCTGTCGTCCAGCCCTGTGAAGAAGGCGAGTGCCGGGGACGGGGACCAGGAGGCGGCCCGTGTGGAGGGGGTGCCCCGGCGGAACGGGGCCGCCGCTCCCCACTCCCCCGACCCCCTCCTCGACGAGCAGGCCTTCGGGGACCTGACGGACCTGCCCGTCGTGCCCAAGGCCAGCTTTGGGATGAAGCACGCGGAGTCCATCATGTCCTTCCACATTGACCTGGGGCCCTCCATGCTGGGCGATGTCCTGAGCATCATGGACAAGGAGGAGTGGGAGCCCGAGGAAGAGAATGGCGGCTACCATGGCGACGAGGACCCGGGCAGCCTCCCCAAGGCCCCCCCTCCTGGGTCGGTGGCCTCCCTCCCGGCCCGGCAGGAAGGCAGAGCTGGCCGGGACTCGCCCCCGGAGGCCCGGGCTCCGCAGGACGAGGGGTGGGCTGCGGCCGCCCCCAGCCCCGGCTCCGCCCGCAGCATGGGCAGCCACACCACGCGGGACAGCAGCTCCCTGTCCAGCTGCACCTCGGGCGTCCTGGAGGAGCGCAGCCCTGCCTTCCGGGGGCCGGACAGGGCCCGGGCCGCTCTCCCCAGGCAGCCCGACCAGGAGCTCTCGTTCATGGATGAGGAAGACGAGGAGATCCGCGTGTGAGGCCGCGGGAGGCGCGCTCCGCGCTTGGCATAGCCTCGCCCCAGCCCGCCGCCACCCTCCCCTTCCCCGTCCCCGTCGGGCGGCCAGGAGCCTGGCTTCTGCCACCTCCCCTGGACCTCACGGACAAGGGGCATGGCCGAGCCCGGGACCCACGGAGGACTCGGGGAGCTGGCTGGGGCCCCCCGGGTGCCTGACCGCCGCACGCCCTGGCCTCCCCGAGCCCTGCGGACGGCCGTGTTCTTACAGCAGAATCCAGCGCCTCCCTCCGCCTTGGCCTCAGCTGGGCGCCGGATGGCAGCCTGAGCTCCTGCCCCAGTGAGCTCAGCGCAGGGCGGCCTTGGTGCCAGGCGCCGGGGCCAAGGACAGCAGCGCTCCGTCCCTCTCCTGGAATCACTGACCCAGCAGTGACTTCCCCCGGTAAATGTGTGTCACCGGAGGAATGGGAGGGCACGTGTGACGGCCCCTCCCTCCCCGGCCCGGCTTCCACACGGGAAGCCAGGAGCCCATCGGAGTAAAGCTGGACCGAACGTGGACACTGGACACGGCCCCTCCCGGGGGGAGAGAACGGGAGTGGGGAGTGGGAGGGAGGCCCCTGGGCTTCTTGAACTCTTCAGAGGGGCCCTGGCCGGATGACACTAGGAACAGACTGTAGCAGCCGCTCAGCCCGGGTTTGTTCGTTCTCAGTATGTTTAAATCGGTCTAGAGCAGTGTCAGGAACAGCGTTAGTCGATCCGCCACCAGAGGGAACATCGACTCCATTTAGACACCTTTATACTAAGTGCTTCCAGACTTTATTTAGAATTGTATGGGGTGGGTATGTGCGTGTCTGTCCCCCCTCCACCCATAACTATTACCAGCTGAAGGCGTCCCGTGTAGAGTATTTCTGAAAAGTGACTTTTTAAAGTAATATATCATTCCTATGGGGGATAAAAGTTTTTTTTTGGACTGAGTTATTCCCTCACTCCCCCCCCCACTTCCTTTCCCAGGCCTCTCTGCCAGCTCGGCCCACTCCCTGGCTTCTGAGGCAAGGGCCCTGAGGGCGTAGGTACAGGGTTGCCAGATTTAACAACAAGACAAAAGGGTAATTTCTCCGTATAAGTATGTCCCCGTGTCACACGTGGAGCATGCCTGTATTAAAAAGTTACTTGTCCTTCTGAAATTCAAATTCCGACTATGGCCGCTGACCCTGCCCACGGGGATTGCGTAGGAGCCTGAGTGAGCCCCAGCGTGAACTGACGGTCGCTCTTCTGTCCTGGGAACGGGCTGACCCACCTCCTGTCCTCCTGCCGCCCGTGGGGTGGGGCTGGCGACCGCGGATCCAGCCAGGGCGGTGGGCGTGGCCGAGCCCGCCTCCCACTTTCTGCCAGATCCTGACTCAGACACTAACTTAGTTCCTGAGCCGAGCACCCCGTGGGTGCTCGGTTTCCAGTAGCTGCCCTTGAAACCCATCCAGACGGCGGTCGGCTCCAGATTCTGAACTGTATATTTTTTTCATGAAATTGTTAAAATGACGAGGCAACATTAAAAAAGCCCTATAGCGTGTCTGGTGTTCATCTCTGCTTCTGGGAAGGGTTGTTTCAGGATGTGGGTGGGGCGGAGTGAGGGTGCCCCATCGGGGGCCTGAGGTGGCTTCCCTCGGTCCCTTTGGGGCTCTGGGAGTTTGATGTCCCAGCTGCCACTTAGCTGCTTGTGCCACATTGTCCTCACCTGTTACGTGGGGATCCTGCTGCCCCCTCAGGGCTGGGCTGCAGACACAGTCCCTGGCATGGTATTTGCAAAGTTGTTATTAACGGAGGGAGGCTGTGCTCTCGCAAGCCCCAGGTGCCCATGATGCGCGTGGGATGTTTCACCACCAGGACACAGCAAGTGCCTTTTACCATTTGACCTGGAAAATCAGCTTACAGGCGGTGGCATGTTCTTGCTCAGCCTTGTGGCCCAGTGAGGTAGACTCTGTTGTCCCCATTTTATGCGCAGAGAGGCCACGTGGCCACTTTCTCCAAATCACCAAGTAATGGAGTCAGAGCATGACTGGTTCAAAATGCTTTCGCCTCATCAAGGGTGCCTGGGAGTTCCATTACTCAGAAAAGTGAGGCCAGGGGTGTGTCTGCCCTGGGTGGGGACCCGGTGGCTCCCCCGCCCATCTCCTGCCTCACCACCTTCCCTTCCTAACGTCTACTTTGCCCTCGGCCGTGGCATCTTTGAGAAGGGGACATCAGCCTGGGCAGGGCCTGCTCTGCTACCTGAAGCCCCTCGCATGCCCTCCCATCCATATGGGGCCCAGCGAGGCTGGGTCCCTGGAAACCCTGCTCCTTTCCCCAGCATCGCAGAGAAATTTGGGCTGCACTCATAGTCATCCTGGGGAGCAATCAGGAGCGTAATTAAAATATTCCTCTGTCCCTGGACCGGCTCATTAAAGCTAATGAGGGGCGTAGCTAAGGCGAGTTAGGAATAGCTGGTGTGGTGGCCCCAGGGGAGCGGGGCACACATCCCCAGCCCAGTAGGAGCCAAGGGCCCCTGGGGGCTGCAGTCTAGCTCTAGGTCATTGCACAGAAGAATGCAGAGTTGAGGAGGCCCAGGCAGGTGAGGGGGAAACACCTAAGCGGGGGCTGTGCTCAGACAGTGTAAACCCCATATTCCACCAACAACCCCTGATTTTTGAGGGTCTGGGAGAAGCCAGCTAGCTACCTGAGCCCCAGACTGCTCTTGGACTTGATGGAGAAGTAGCTGCAAACCATCCGGGAAAACCCAGGGGCCTGTAGAGGGATCCAGCTGGACCCACACCTTTAGCAGCATGAATTTGGTTGGGGGCTCAGCAGGCCCACTGGACAAGCATGGGGTAACCAGGCAGGATGAGCCCAGCTATACCAGCTCTAATCTCAGTTTGCTGTGTGGCCTCAGGCCAGTTATTTTCCCTCTCTGGGCAGTTTCTGTTTCTCCATCTTTAAAATATGGCATTAGCTCAGTTGTTTTCGACTTTTTACCAGAAGTTTTATTTGCAACAAGGTATGCAGAACCCCTATACATAGCAGGCTGGGCAGACCAGCGCTCCGGCTGGGCCTCTGCCTCCCAAGCCTGCAGCCTCGGGCCTGTGTCCCTGCCGGTGCCCAGGCTGGTCCCACAAGGTGCTCACCTTCGACTGCATTCTCACACACACCCATCCACCCCCTCCTCCTCCCGGGGTTCGCCATGTCCCCAGAAGAAAGTGGACAAAAGGAATAGAGGCTGTCGGAACACACAAAGGCTCTTCAAATTTCAGAGTCCGGTTCACCACCTCCCCCACCTCCATGATACAGAGACTGGAGGAAGAAGGCACCGGCCAAAGCCCTGCGAGTGGAGCCCAGCAGAGATTGCGAAAGGGAGGGACGGGGCTGGCGCTGAGCCGGCGGACAGTATGGGGCACAGCTGCTCACGGCCGGGGGTGTGGTGGTTGTCAGGATGGCCAGTGGGGCGGGGGTGGGTGGGGTGACCTTTTCAGGTGTAGGCTGCACATCCCATCCCTCCCTGGCTCACCCTGGCCTCACGCACAGCTTCCCGAAGTTCCTGGCTTCCTCCACAGACCCTGAGTGAAGATGCAGAAAAGGAAAGTTAGGAGTAAAAACGGGGGACTTTGTCTGCTTTCCCTTTGCAGGCTCCTCTAGGCCCCGTGGCCTCCCGCCAGCAGCCAGATGGGAGGCTGGAAAGAACATTTTGAGGAGGGGGAAGGTATTTGTAGGCAGATGGATGTTGGTGGCTTTGCCTCTAAAACCTGTTGCTCTAACTCACCGAGCTGTTGTCCAAGACGAGACTCCCAGGAGGGGACAGGAGGAGCCAAGGAGAGAGGCCTTCCCGCAGGACTCCAATCCTGAAATGACTTTTGGCGTGTTAAAAAGTACCCCTCAAGGCCACAGGGCTCTGCTGAATTTTGCTTTGTTTTCATGCCCTGCTTTGTTCCAAAAAGGATCAGAGGCAGCTTATACGCAAATTACAATACGATAAAAATAGATCCGGGGGAAAACAAGGCTGGAACAAACATGCCACGAGCTAAGAGCAGTGTGCAGAGCTGTTAGCAGGCTGGGCCTGCACACTTCTCAAAGGTGGGCTGAAAACTGGGCTCTGAGCTTCCTGTCAGTCAAAGCAAAAAGGGAAAGCTACCTGTTAGGAGACTCTCAAGGTCCACAAAGTTGAAACGGTCCCAGAAACAACTAACTCAGCTTTTTCTGACACTGGGGTCTGAGAGGGATTCTTGTGAGAACTTTGGCGGGGGCAGGGCTGGGGTTCCAGGCAATGACCTCAACAACAGTGTGGTAACAGATACAGTCATGCAAACCCCATAAGGCTGCTTTTCCACTCAGTATGAATTGAAGGCCTGAGGCCAAGACACGGATCAATAAAACCAACTCTCTGGAGGGTCAGACCCAAGCCATCCAACTCATTCACCCAAGACATACCACTGAGACCCTCCCACAGCAGGATTTCTCAGCCTCAGCACTATCAGCACTTGGAGCCCATCATTCTGTTGTTGGGAACTGTCCCCAGCAGCATCCCTGGCCTCTACCCACTGGATGCCAGCAGCTTCCTAGCAACCAGCTATGTCACTCCAACACATTCCCAGACATTGCCAAGTGTCCCATGGGCTGCTGAAAAACCACTGCTCTTACAGGAATGATGAGATGCCTTTTTTTTTTTATTTTTACCATAAGAGCCAACTTAAGACAAAAATGTTTTCTCAGAAGAAAGTAGACAAAAGGAATAGAGGGTGTCATCCCCCCCCCAAAAAAAGCTTATGAAATCCCATAGGGGAAAATGTATCTTGCATCTTAAATTACCTACTTTATTGAGAAAACTTCTTTTTAGCCAGTAGCATTGTTACGATGAGGGTGTTATTTGAGAAACAGCCACACAGAGGCACTTTCTTATTTCTCATGCTGGAGTTAGAACGAGGGATGTGCTGAGAAGCTGGCCCGGCCCGTGGTCTGCTGCCTGCGAATGGATCTAAGGCAGCGGGTGGCCTGTGCCATCTCCCCGCTGTCCTGGAAGATGACGCCTCCTCACTGTCAATTCCTGCACCCAAGGCTCCTCCCGCCTCCAGCCAAACCAGAGCTGGAAGCTGTATTCTCTGAAAACAGAAACCTGCGGCACAGACTCATTTATTCATCAGATATTATTGAGCACCTACTGTGTGCCAAGCGCTCTCAGAGGCGCTGGGGGAGCGGGCAGGGTGAGAGTGCACAGGACAGCAGACAAGACAGACAGGGCCCTGGGGTGACCTGTGACTTCCATGGGCCCCTTCCTCCATAAAAGTCACTAAAATGGTATTATATGACTATGTCAGAAAAAAGGCTGGATGAATTAATGTTATATAATCAAACTTTTTCTTCGACCTGAAGGTTCATGTATTTAATTCGGATTTTAAAGAAACTAAGACATTTTTCATGGGCCTGCTGGGCCTGATGGAGAGGCCACATGGGCTCTGCCCCCAAGGGCTGGGGGTGAGGTGGGGATGCCGGGAACAGACAGACCGTCAACAGGCAAGACAATAAATGGACACGTCCTATACCGCGGGGAGGCCTTCGGAGGACGTGAACCAGAGGGCGTTGGACAGAGAATGCCAGGATTTCCCCCTAGAGAGGCCACGGGGAGGGTCCTCCCTGAGGAAGTGGGGTTCAGACCAGATCAAAGAAGGAGGATCTGCGAGGGGACGAGCAGGGACCAGCAGTTTGGGGAATCGAGGACACCCGCAGCTCCGGCCCAAGTATTGGGTGGCGGTAACATTCTGAGAGGGCAAGACAGAGAAGGTGGCACCGATGTCTGGGAAGCTGGAGTTTGGTCTCAGACATATTCAAGTAGAAATGGCAAGAAGACAGGTGTCTGTGAGGCGGGTGCTATGGACTGAAGGTTTGTGCCCCCCCCCAAATCCATATGTTGACACCCCTAACACTCCATGTGATGGCATCAGCAGGCGGGGCTTCGAGGCGGTGACTGGGGTGAGATGCGATCAGGAGGGTGGGCCCCGTGATGGGAGCGGTATCCTTATAAGAGGAGGAAGAGACCAGCCATCTCTGTCCACCACGTGAGGACACGGCCAGCCAGGAAGGGGCCCTCGCAGGGCACGGAATCTGCCAGCGCCTGAGCTTGGACGCACGGCCTTGGGAAAGGTGCCAGTGGCCTGGTCTGTGGTCTGTCACAGCTGCCCAGCTCCCCGCGTGTCTGCAGCCACACATCTGGGTCAGAATGGTGGCCCGGATGGAATTCAAAGGGAGGCCAAGAAGTGAGACCAAGGGCAGCTCTATGGTTTCGATGAACACAGGAGGGAAGGGCAGGACTGTGAGCGTCCCCCTGGGCCCTGCCAGCTCTCCCCCCAGCCCCCAGCCCCCAGCCCCCAGCCCCGGGTGGTTTATCTAGGCTGGGAACCAGGAGGAGCTGCCCTCTGCTTGCCCACCACAAGCCACCAGGCTTTGAACAGAGTGGGCACCATTGACTCCTTGTCGATCACCAAGGCCAGGAGGGTTTTTCCATCTGTACTCTGGCCGCCTCCTGACCCGAGAATCATTTAGAGATAACAGACTGGAGGACAGTCTGCCGTGATGAAAATGAAGTTTTTTTTTTCCAGACTCTATTGACCTAAAGGCAGATCAAACGTGTGACCTTGGCCCTCCATCCATCAAAGTGAGTGCCCCAGGCTGTGGCTGGAAGAATTAATCCTTGACTGTGTCCCCTGGCCAGCTGTGGGCTTTGTGTTCTATAGAAACCCTGCTCTCTCTCCTCCAGTGAGGGTGGGGGGCACGTCGCTCCAGGAGGGACACAGACCCTCCCCGGGGGGG
This sequence comes from Miniopterus schreibersii, assembly GCF_964146895.1. Taxonomy (NCBI): domain Eukaryota; kingdom Metazoa; phylum Chordata; class Mammalia; order Chiroptera; family Miniopteridae; genus Miniopterus; species Miniopterus schreibersii. The sequence continues at coordinate 4,823,426 of NC_138116.1, forward strand.
GGGGGGTATCAGAACTTTGCTAATGACTATGGTTTATCTTGACCTTCCACAGTTTGCCATTTTACAAAGCATGGAATCCTTCAGGGTGTTGGGGAATGGTATCTTCTTTCCTGGGGCTGCTTTTCGGCCACTTGTGGATTCTGACATGTTTGCTGCTGGAGCCCCTTCTCTGGCCCTTACGTAGAGAGTGGTCCCAGGTTGGCAGCCAGTGGGCTCTTTCTAAAATGCAAATCAGACCCAAAGCTGAAAGTCCGGCTCCTTCAGTGACTCCCAAGGCCTCAGGTTCAAGGCTCTCCCCTACCCGGGCTCCCAGTCCCTTGAGCCTCCCTCAGCAGCAGACCTGCCCCACGCAGCCTACAGGCCCAGGAGTGGCTTCCCCGGTGCACTGTGCTGCTTCCACTGGGAACATGGTCCCCTGCCGCCTTGATAGCCATGCTGCCTGTCCACAGCTTTGTCTCAGAAGGTTCTAGAGGTACCCCAAACCCCCGGCTTTTCAGAGCAGCTCAGTTCATAAAGGGGAAGGAGCAGGGTGACCGTTCAGGGAACCTGCAGCTGGCGTTGGATGAGAGCCTCATCATGATGGTGATTACAGCTGACACCACTGTGTGTTTAGCGATTTACAAGTCCATTTTGCAGCTGTGAATTAATTAATCAATGCAAACACAGGGCTGGGGATAAGCTCTGGGCACCAAAGGGCAGACTGTGAGGGTCCAGCAGGGAGGTCCCAGAGCCCTCCTCCAGGGCATCGCCGGGACAGTGGGGCGCCGGTCCACTTGGGAGCCCCGAGGTGGTAATATAAACGGGGGAGGGGGACAGCTCCCCTGATCTGAGTGAGACAGAGCACCTGCGAGGTGGGAGACCCAGGTCACATTCCCAGTGGAGACTAGTTAGCTGTGGGACCTTGGCGGTATTTCTATTTGCTTCGCTGTAAAAGGGGTGAGATCTTAGGAAACTGAATTTCTACGTGGGAAGATGTATTAGTTTCCTGGGGCTGCCGTAACAAATTACCACACACTCGATGGCTTAAAACAACAGAAATTGATTTTCTCACAGTTCTGGAGGCCTGAAGTCCGAGATCAAGGCGTTGGCAGGATTGGTTCCTTCTGGAACCTCCGAGGGAGAAATGGGCCCAGGCCCCTCTTCTGGCTTCCCGCGATGGCTGGCCTCCCTTGGCGTCCCAAGGTCACTGGCTGACCCCAGTCTCCTCCCTTCTTCACAGGGCTTTCTCTAGGCCCCTTCTGAATCGTCATCTCAAATCTCCCTCTTTTTTCTTATAAGAACACCAGCCCTTTTGTTTAGGACTCACCCTAATTCCAGGATGAGCTCACCTTGAGATCCTTAATTACATCTCCAGAGACCCAGTTGCCAAATAAGGTCACATTCACACCAGGGGTTAGGACTTAGGCTGTCTGGGTTTTTTTCTGGTTTTTTCCCCACGGGGGGCGGGGAGAGGCATTCAACCCACTATGGAAGGTATTTTGCAGAAGTAAAAAGCATGAATGCCAGGTGCTGTCACTCCTACGACACAGCCTCGGGAGAAGGGCATCCATCTCTGCCACGTCCTCCACACACCTCCGGCAGGCCAGGCACACAAGTGGGACAGGAGTCCAGGTGGAGGGTGCCACCTTGACCAGAAGAGGAGGGGATGCTGGGGTGCATGGATGGAGAGTCTCCGCCGGCTTCCTTCATCCTCAGTCCTCACAATGGATTCTTGGGCCGACAGCGGGCTGGAAGGACCTCTGGCTATATCCCCAGGACTCTGATTAGTTATCACCCCCTAAGTAGCCCCCTACCCTGGTCTTTTCCCCTCAAGTCTTCCCCATAGGGCTGTGTGCTGCTCTCCTAATTTTTCCCAGGCCCTCCACCGGCTGCCTTCATGATAAAAACTGGGTCCTAAAAGACATTCCGGGTTCAGGCCCTATTTCTCCCATCTTGTCACCCACCACTCCCCTTCTCTAAAGCCAGGCTTCCCCCAAACCAAACCCTTGCCCATCCCCTGAGCCTGCCTCTTGGCTTCATGGCCCAGTGCCTTGTACGGCAGGCCCCTCTTCTGGAAGTTTCTTCCTCATCACCAGACTCTCCCAGGAGCCCTCCTTGCCACCCTCTCTGGGGTTTACCATTATCACACTGGCACAGATCACCCCCTTGTGTAACTGTGTTGTTGAACGTGCTCCCACTGGACTGGGCTGTCTCTGAGGGGCAGGGCCACAGTCCTTTGTGTGGGGGTCCCCGATACCTAGTATAGAGATGCCCCTTGGGTGTTTACAGAAGAAAATCATCAAGAGATGTGGGTTCGAATTCCATTGTTACCACCTTCCCAAACATATGCCCTTGGCTTTGCTGGGCCTTGATTTCCTCACCTGTCCGCAGGCCCTGGCACGTTGGTGCTGGCCTTAAATGAGCCTGTGTTGACAGAGGAGTGTGTTCTTGGACTAATCAGTGCACACAAATAGGGCATCTCCCCAGGGACACCCCCCCTCCCCCCCAGCCTCCAGCTTGCCCTCTGCCTTCCTGGGAATGTGGCTGGAGGGAGGCCCCAGCTTCTGGAAACTCTTGGATCCCCTCCCCCCCAGCCCATCCCTGCCTCGCCTGGCCCCAGGTGTCTACCTCTCCATCTACTTTCTTTTCTGATCCAGAGTTCAAAAGACCAACAAACCAAGGAGTCACAGCCCGGGGGAGACAAAGCCAGCAGGCTCGTGCTTGTTGGCCCAGCTGCGGACCTGCAAGGCGCTGCCCACCACTCCCTGCTGCTCTGGGAAGCAGGGCATTTGGGTTCTGTGGGCATCGTCCCCAATGTGACTTGGAGAACACCAGCTCCAGTTAGAGGGAAGGCCAATGAGGGGGCCCGAGCAGGGGGAGGGGGAGGCCTGGCCTAGTTAGAGCCCTACAAAGCTCCTTTGAAAACATTTTCAGATGTCCCCAGGCCAGGGGGGAAAGGGGTGTCGTAATAATAATAAACTAACATTTGCATAGAGATTTCGTTTACAAAGCACTTTCTCAGGGGCGGGGAGGCTCTGGGGTGGCCCAGCGGATTCGTGGCGGGGAGGCTGCAGCCTCCGATTGGTTCCACCCCCCGCCCTGCCTGCGATTGTGCGCGAGGTAAACAAAGCGCCATTCATCCAGCTATTTCCGATTCTTCTGAGTTTCAGTCTCTCTTCCCCTCTCCCATGAAGAGCTCACTCTGCGCTTGCCACTCGGGCCAGAAAAGGGGTGTCAGGAGCCCGAGAGGGAGGGGCTGGCTGGGGCCCGATGGAGGGAGGGGGGAGGCGGTGGGGTGGGGGCTCTGTCCCTCTGCACCCCCGCCCCGCCCCCACACCCTCTGGCTCTCAGGCTCCTGCGAACCGGGAACAGCCTGGCTGTGGTCGGTTTGTGCAACTTCTCTTGCTAACCCGGGCTGTGTGTCTTCATGTTTGAAGTATGAGCGCAGGCTTGGTAACGTGTGTGCATATGCCGTGTGTGGGTTTGGGAACAAGCAGAGATAAGCAGCGTGTGGGGCTCTGCTATCCCTCCCCAGCAGGCGCGTTGGGATGGGACCCACCAACAACAGTGTGGGGGTGTGGGCCCCGGGCGGCTGCACCTGCGCCGGGTGGGAGGGGGCAGACAGCTGGGCCCACTGCAGTACAGCTGGGCCCGCGGGTAGCCTGGCTGTCACCTGGCCCCTGGCATCAGACCCTGGCCCTTTAAGGGCCTCCGGAGCTTTATAGGGTCCACCTGTAGGGGCTGGAGCAGCTCTTAGCAGCCCCAGCAGGAGGTGGGAGATGGAAGAGGTCATTGCAGGGCTCGAGGGGTTCACCTTCACCTTGGAGAGGGATGTGGAGACACAAAAGGGCACTGGACTCCTGCCTTTCCAGGGCATGGACAGTGAGTGAGGGCGGTGCCAGCATCCCTCTCAGGGACCCTGAGCCACCCCTTCCTCCTCCCTCCCCCCCAGCCTCTCTGCAGGCCTCTCTGCTCAGCATCCTGCTGGCTGCCCCTTCTCTCTGCTGCTCACCAGGGGGGCTGAGCTGGGGGCTCGGGCCCACAGCCTGGGAATCCCAGCTTAGCCCCTGTCTTCTCAGGCGCTCGGGCCTCCCCTCTTACATATTGTGCGGGACTCCAGGAAAATAGGGCTGGCTCCCCAGCTCCCGGGCTGGTCTCGGGCCCCTCCACGGCCACTGTTGCAGACTTGGGGGGCTAGGTGTTGAGGCTTGGAGGCTGGTTCTAGAGGCCAGCAGCCAAAGGCAGGACGTGGGGGCCTTTGGGGAGGTTCCCAGGGACTTGCTGATGGTCGAAGACCCTCTGGGGAAGCTGTCCTCTCTCTCCCCTTCTCCCCTTCTAGAGTCGAGCTCAGCTGTGTGCAACTTCTATGCAAAAGGGCTGTGCGAGAAAGGTGGGTCAGCAGGTGGGCCTGGGGCGGGCGGCAGCCGGGCGCAGCATAGCCCTGAACGGGGTGTCGGATTTGCACCTGGTGAGGGGACGTCGGGGTGGGGCAGAATTTTAATCCTCTAAGTAGGCAGTGGGCAGACCCACCAGGAAGCCTGCCCCCCAAGGATTTCCCTGACTCAGTAGCATTGATCAGGGGGGTCAGAGCAGCCTGGAAGGGGGCAGTCCTTCCTTCTGCCTTGCTGGGGGTGGCAGTGTTTGTGGGTCTCAGCCAGGGGACCGGCACCCTTCCCCCACTCTTGTCCTCTGAACCCACCTGGGGCCGCTCATCAGCTCCATCCACTCCTTCCCTGTGCCCCGAGGTAGCTCTGGCCAGTCTCTGAAATGCCACCGACAAGCACCCCTATTTCCCTCCCACCCCGATTTGGATCAAGCAGTGCCCTCTCCCACGCCCCTCTCCCTGAAGCGCCTGACTCAAATCCAGGAGTTCTCAGCTTCTTTCTGGCCCACAAACCACTCACCAGCTCCTCTAGAAATGCACAGTTGCCCAAAAAAGGTCTTGCCTCCAAGATGGGGGCTCCTAGTCCCCCTGTAGGCCCAGGTTACAGACCCCTGCTGATGAGAATGAGCTTAGGACCTGCTTTTGGGATCCAAGTATATTCTTGGGAAGCTGGGCGGCAGGAGGGGCCCGGGCAGGGAGGCCCTGGCTTGCTTTTTGCCACGTGCCTCTTGTCTCCAGGCCAGGCCTGGATGATGGGATGAGGAGGGAAGTGAGTTCCCCAATCGCTGAAGGCTTTGTGGAGCCAGGACTCAGTGACACCTCGGTGGGTCCTGTGGCCTCGGCCTGTCTCTGGGGCAGTGTTTCACAGTGACACTCTCTTGCCAAGAAATTAAACGGCTTTTGTGGAAGGTCAGATCCAAGCATGTCTATGGCCAGGGGTGGGTGGGGGTAAAGGCAATTTAAAAAGAATCTTCCCGGCTCCCCTCAGATTTGAGACCAGTCCCGCTTAGGAACTTGGGAACTGGGGTGTCCTTCCTGCTGATGGCCACACTGCTGATGACAATGACGAGCTGAATATCACATTCCTGTTTCCTTCTAAATCCTTATAGCATTGTCTCTTACGTCAGCATCGCTCATCACATCAGGGCTCTGGAATCAGGAAGCATAACTTTTTTTTAAGACATGAATTCAGTAGGCCCTTAATGAGCACATACTATGTGCTGTGTGGAGGAGGGGCCCGGGGCTGGAGATGGTGGTTCTGCTCTCTGGTAGGAGCCCCACTGTCAGCTGGAGGAAAGGAGAGGGGGTTGTAGGGTGCTACAGCTGGGGGGGGGGGAGGAGTGTCCTGACAGCCTGGGGGCTGCCTAGGGTTTGACTGGCACCATTCCAGGCAGAGAATTCGGGCAAAGTTGTGGCTATGCCAACAGCCATCTGTTCAGAAGACAGCAGGTCCTCCGTGTTGCCTCTGGCCCCCAGTTCTAGCTGCCACCAGGGTCCAGGGGAAGGGAGCTGGGGTCTGAGCCCAGGGGTGGGGGGGCCCAGGCTGTGGGTGGGCAGGGGCTCCCAGTTGGGCACTCTGGCCCCCAGGGAAGCTGTGTCCGTTCCGCCACGACCACGGGGAGAAGACGGTGGTGTGTAAGCACTGGCTACGCGGGCTGTGCAAGAAGGGCGACCAGTGCAAGTTCCTGCACCAGTATGACCTCACCCGGATGCCCGAGTGCTACTTCTACTCCAAGTTCGGTAATGCGCGCTCCTGGCTCCCACCCTTCCCCCGGAGGCGGCTGTGGGACCAGATGTCTGGGGGGACCCCCAAAGGAGGCCTTCCACGTCTCAGGTGGCAGGCCAGGCCTGTCTGAGCCCCAGACACCAGGCCCTCCGACTCCCTAGGGAAAGTGGGACTGGGCTCCGGTTCCTGTTTCTCTGCCCCCAGGCTGAGGCACACACCGCTTACCTAAGGGAAGGAGAGGGTGCGGTTGGATCAAAGGCTGAATTGTTTTCCTCCACAGTCCCAGCTGCGTCACACACCCAGACTGACTGTCGGGAAGTAGCCTCAAATGGGCCATCTCTCTGTCCCTGGTTTGTGTGTGTGTGTGTGGGGGGGGGGGGTCCAGGCCAGCGGTTCCCAAATAGCAGGCACGGGGGGGGGGCCGCTTTCCCCATGCCTGCCATTCTTGCAAAGCACCTGTCACGTCCGTTGACCTGCACCAACATCTAAGCTTTCAACTGTCGCTATTTTAAACTCATTTTAATAGAAAACTTTATGTCGCTTTCATCACTGGAAAGCCAGCCTCGCTTATGGGCAATAAAAGGTAACCATAAACAAATAAGCATGGGGATCAGAAGTATAGCCCCCAAAATTATCTTGTGTGGTCAGGTCTGGGCCAGTGTCTCACCTCCCACTGGCCTCAGGTCCTTCTTTGGTCATCCAAGGGGAGCTCTGGCCCCCAGGGAGCCACAGTCGCCTCCTGCCTCATGTAAGCGTGGACTCTCTGAATGAGTTTCCGTCTCATTCTCCGGAGAATTCTACAGCTCGGTGCTCTTCAGAACTGGAAGGAGCCTTAAGGATTACCTAGTCCAGTGGTTTTGAAATTGGGTTCCAAAAAGAGTGACCTGGAGGGGGAGGAGCTGGGACAGTCTCCAGGGATGCCCCTGAGGGCCATGGCATGGCTTTGAAACTGAGCCAGCACTGGGGGCAGGTGCTCCTCATGAGTGGGGAGGGAGGGGCCCTGGCAAGAGCTCCTCCCAGGTCAAAATCTGTTTCCTGCCTGCTCCCGGGTTCCTTCAAGGACAGGGCAAAGTTTACCTGGAGCCTGGCTCCCCTTAGTCATCGCCTAAACGTCTTTCATTTTGAAATGCCACTTATTTACTCCGATAACCCTGGGTTGGTTTTCTTTTGGGGATGCTGTGCTGGACACGGGTACAGGGATAGGACCAGGTCCCCTTCTGCCCTCAAATAACTCCCACTGTGAAGGGCAGGCATGTGAATCAATGATTGCAATACGTAATGTATGTTTTTGCTCTTTAGAGTAAATGAACGAATATTTCTTTCTAATCTCATGCCAAAGTAATGATCATTCTTATTGGAAGTAAATTGTTTTATTTTTTAAAATATTGTTGGGGAGCATAGGAGTGGGGAGGCGCAGTGGAAAGGGGTGAGGAAGCCCGTGATCTTTGACCCTGCACCTACCTGGCTGTGCCCCTCAAAAAGGTACACGGGGTGTCTCTGGAGGGTGAGGCGCTGGCGCCACCTGCTGGCCAGGAGAGGAATGCAGAGCCGCGCATCCGGGGCAGAAAGGCCACCAGCGCACAGGGTGACTTCTCATAGTCTCCAGCTGTTGTGTTCACCAGCCCCTGAGGGTGGGAGTGGGGAGGGTCACTTCGATTCCTTAGAAGGCTCAAGCCCAGAGTCAGCTGCACACTGGCGACGAGACAGCTAACCACCTTATCGTGAGGAAGCCCCGTGAAAATGGACATGACGTCTCCTCTTCTGATCACTGGCGTCTTCGTTTGTGAAATGAGAAGGCTGGGAATGAGCAGTGGTTCAGAACTTAGGGATCAGTGGGGTTCTCTTCAGGGGAACCCTGCTCTGCAGAAGCCTAGTGTGTAGTCTGAAAACCAATGGCATAGATAACTATGTTCTTTATGGCTCTGAAAGGCACAGAGCCAAAGGCACAGACTTCTGAGGAGGATGAGTTTGGAAACACCAATTCTTGACTTAAGTGAGGTGGGAAATGGACCGAATCTCCCCCCAAGATGCCTTCAGAGCCCCTGGTCCCTAAGAGACATCTAAGAGGGTTGTCACAGTAACTCTGAGTAGTCTGTGCAAACAGCGCTGGCTCCTCCTGGGAGCCATGGGTCTTGGTCTCTTCCATAGACGCTACAGCAACCACAGGTGCTCTCTGCAGCATCTCTCTTCATCCCGGGACCAACTCGGAGGCAGGTCTCTGCTCTTCTCGGCAACTTCACCGGAAAGAGCTGCACCCCCAGACTCTGGAGGAGTGTCGCTCTCATTGCAGAGAGGATCGGTGGTGTTAGTCACAGCGGGTGGCTATTTCTCCGTTCAGTGTTTTATGTCTTCTTGGGTCTTTAGCTACCAGCTCGGGGTCCCCCCTTCCCTGTCTCTCCTCGTTCCTTCCTCTCTGATGGTGTCTACATGTCTTCAGTTTCAGCCCCCCTCCTGGACATCCAGCCCTCCCCCATCCAACTCCTCCAATGTGTGTATTCACCCCAAGCCCTGCTTAGTGAGTACAATTGGGGTGACCCTTCTTAGACTGCAGGAAGGATTAGAAATACTGTGTTGTCTTCAAAAGCTGCTGACTTTTGAAGGAAGGCAAGTGGCTTATATCTGAGGGGCAAGGTCGGTTCAGCGTGGGGAGGGCAGAGGTAACTGACCATGAGCCTGCTCATCTACAAAGAACGTTGCTGGTATTTTCAGGTGAGTGCAGCAACAGGGAGTGTCACTTCCTCCACACGAAGACAGCTTTCAAGACCCAGGACTGTCCTTGGTATGACCAAGGCTTCTGCAAAGACGGTAAGGCCCTGACAGGAAGCGAAGGGGATGTGGGTGACCAGATGGGCCGTCTCCCTGCGGGGAGGTTGCATGTTGCTGATGAGGCCCCGTTGGGGTGAGGTCCACCCCTGGGTTGAAATCCCAACAGAAGTCCTTTCCATAGTCTCACGCCCTCCGTGGGAGAATCCTCTGTGATGTGATGACCTGTAGGCTGGTGTGGGCGTGATGGGCCTGAGCGGGCTTATCTGGGTTCAAATCCCAGTGGCTTCAGGATGTGTCCGCTGTGTGACCTTGAACAAATGGCTGAGCCTTTTGTCTCCTCACTTATGAAAAGGGGAGATGCTTCCCTCCTAGGGTTGCTGGACCACTGGGATGAAGGACCCCAAGGGGAGCACTCCACATAGGGTCTTGCCCATAGGGTTCATGAGTTCACCCACCTGGGGTATCCTGAGTGTCACTTAAGCATGCTCCACCTACCCCACTACGGTCAGCCACTCAGGAGACAGGGACCACATCAGAGTCCCTGCTCTGAGCATCCGTGTCCCTTCTCTCCCCGTGCCTCCAGGTGTGTTGTTCTTACTGAGACCTTGGCAGGGTTGCTTTGGGGGGGAGGTTACAGAGGAGGGGTGCTGAGCAAGGATTAGTGAGATGTGGGGCTAGCCTTGCCTCAGCTGTACCTTCTATGACAAATTACAGTCCTTCAAGGCACGGCATGTGGGGGACACTGGCCACTCTACACATTCCAAGGTTCCTTTTCCCGTCTGTCACAGCTGGGGAGTAGGTGCTTCAGGACACTATGGACAGGACAGGGAGGCTTATACCGCCCGTTACATGGAGAGCCTGTGTCCTCCCCAGCAAGCTTTGTCCTGTTTCCCCCCCTTTGCTAACACAGTTTCTCTTTGCCTGGCAGGCCCCCTGTGTAAATACCGCCACGTCCAGAGGGTCATGTGTGTTAACTACTTAGCTGGCTTCTGCCCCAAGGGACCCAAGTGCCAATACGCACAGTAAGTAGGATCGATCCCGCAGAGTGCTGGGCCCAGTCTCCGGCTTCCCGATCGAGATCCTTCCGTAGTTGCCCTGACCCAGGCGGGAACCGAGCTCTGGCAGCACCGCCCAGTGTTTCCTGCGCATCGCTCCCCGACATCCCCCCACCCCACGAGCTCCCCTGGACAGAGCTCTGCCCCCTGCTGTTCATGCATGTTCATGCCAGGGGTGGGCATGTGGCTCTTCACCAACTGTTCTAGAAATAAGAGGAGAAGCACTTAACACCTAAATCCCCTGCAGCGTCCCGTCTGTCCCCAGAGAGCATGCGGGCCCCTTCGTGGGTCTGACACATGGACTCTGCCGCCGTTAGGGAGCAGATGGCGGGTCACAGAGCCCGGCTGTAATGGCCTCTCTGCTTCCTCAGTCCCAAGGTGAACCCTGGACCCAGCCCGACTTCCGCGGAGGTGAGTGCAGGCAGGCGGCTGACGTCTCCTGCCATTTACTGCGTGTTCCCTGGGGAACTCGGGGTCCCGAGCACTGCACTGTCCCCAGCTGCCCTCACCTCACAGTGTCAGCTCCCTGTCCCAGTCCTGGGAAAGGCACACCCGTTGCGTGTGTGGCACTTACGTGTGGCTGTTCCTCCCAGGCCCCCTCCGAGCTCTGTAACCTCTGCTTCAGGTAGGACTTCTCCGCTCTCAGCCCCTGGCTTCCCCTTTTCCTTAGCTCATCACACAGGCGTGGTTTTGCTAAAGGACAGGGCCCAGCTTGCAGCTTGTGGTCCAAAGCTGTCACTGTGGATAGGGGCCATCCTGTTTGCCTGGGGTCCCTGTTGGAACAGATCTCTTCCTGCAGACACCAGGCACGTGTGACAAACTCCAGCAGGGTCAGTAAACCGCAGCCTGCGGGCCATGTCTGCCTCCTGCCTGCTTTTGTACCACCTGGGACCCCAGAATGATGGCTGCTGAGCTCCTGTTCATTAGCGGTCCTCTGTCCAGCCAGCAGGAGGGCTGGGCCAGGCTGGGATGTCCAGGGCTCTGGGGGAGCCGCCCCCTGCCGGTTCTGAGGGGCATCTCCGTTGGAAGGTGGGAAGCAATCTTCCACAACTGGGGAATTCATAAGCCCATTTCTAACTTTCATCAGTTATGCTTTTGGCCATTAGGATGGGCCATAAAGGCACCTCAATGCCTGGCTTCTGCCCGCCTGGCCTGCGCCTGCGCCTGCACGGAGGGGTGCGTGGTAGCTCTTTGCTTCCTCACACCTTCCCTGTATCTGCAGCTCAACCAGCCGCGGGGCTCAGCACCCCCTGCTTCAAGCTGGCGACCTTGGAGGTCCCCTTTCCCGATGGAGTGCCTGCTTCTCCCCCCTCTGATGATGTCGCCCCAGGAGCAGCTGGTCTCCTACTGCCTGGGGCTCAGGGCGCTGGAGCTGGGCGAGTGCCACAGGGTGAGTGGGACTGGGGCTGGGGCTGTTTTCTGTCGCGGCTGGAGGGTGGGGGTGATTAGGTGCAGAATGTATGTGTGACTCCTTTCCTGCCACAGATAAGAAAACCATCCTTGGGTTTGGAGTGGGAATTAAGGAAATACTGGTACACCAAACGGTAGGACTGGGATGTCTCAACAACCCAATCTTACTATCTCCTGCCAGATAAGACTTTATTTCTTTAAAACGTTAATACGTTAAACGTCTTCCAGGTCTTATTTTGCTGCCTACTAACTCTCTGGAGTTATTTATACATAATGTCCTTGAGATTTGGGGGGCAGAGGTGGGGAGGGAATGCAGCGCCTTGGTTTTCCTTTTCTGCTGTCTTCTGGTTGATCAGGACTTCATGTTCTATCATGACTTCATGTGATGGCCTCTAAACTGTCTGAGTTCTGTCTTCTCTATTCTGCCAGACAGTCCTGTCAGGATGAGAGGCAAGGGCAGCCCCTTGCCTTCCCCGTACGTGACTTCCCGGCCTTTGAGCGTCCAGAGCCCTATACTCCAGGACAGTGATGCTCGGCCTGAATCTCAAGGTCTCCTTTGGGCCTGAAATGGGGCTTCACTTAGGAGCAGAAGCCACCAAATTCCTCGGAAAGCCAGCTAACTTTCTCCTCTGGTTCCCTAGACAATTTAGGATTTTTCTTTGGGGATTTGAATTTACAAAAACCAATGTTACTTACTTTTTCTTTCAGTGTGGAAAAATGGGCCATTACGCCATTAACTGCAGTAAGACTGAACGGGTAAGAGCCATCAAAACACAACCCCTGGTCTGCCTGGAGGACTGGAGGACCTGCCAGTGAGGACCCCGTGGCCATCCTGTGGGCTTCTCTGTTCCCAACATCCTCGCGAGCCCACTGTGGGCCTGAACAGCGTGAGACGCAGAGTGGCTGCTGAATGTAGATTTATTTCCTCTCATCCGGTCAGTGAATGAGCTACTAAAAATACAACAGCACTGGAGGCAGACTGACTGTGGTGGGATGAGTTATCCATAAAACAGGAGCAAAATGTGTGCAAAAGCGAAAACCTGAGTATCCGGGAAGCAGCCACTGCGCTAGGCTTGGCTGTGCACCCGCGGCCGTCGGGGCAGGTCCTGTGCACGCGGCTCCACTGCTGCTGCAAACTGGCAATTAAAGCGAGTGGTGTTCTTTAGCATGACAGCCGCTTCCCTGCGTGGCTTACATTTAAAGCTGTCTTCTGTGCGTGCCAGGCGCGGGGAATTACAGGAGGTAGATGGGACAAACAAGGCTTATCCTGGGAGGCAGGATGTGACATGGGACGTTTATGGCTGTGGATGTCGACGCCAAGGCATTTAATCCCCTGGGAGAGGAGCGGGGGCGCTGGCTGCGCCTTTTGGAGAAAGGGAGGGAAGGGCTACAACAAAAGGAGTGTGGGAGGGAGGACCAGCCCCTCCCTGCCCGAGCTGGAGAGTGAGGGGTGAGAGAGAAGCTGGCCCCGGAGACAGGTCTGGGGGTCTAAATACCAGCTCCACCTGGGGCTGCTATGCGACAAATACCACAGCTGTGCGGACATGCTGCTTACCCTCCCCAAGTCTGTTTCCTGCCGGGGCGGGTGTGTGTGTGTGTGTGTAAAAAGGAGCGCGCGTGCGTAAGGAGCTCCGCACAGCACTTGGCTGCACGTGTGTGGGCTGCGGTGGGGTCTCTCTTGCTTGGTTCAAGTTCAGAATCTGAACATATGACACCAGCAGAGATTTTCGAAGAGCTATATTTTGACCCGTCAGGCCTTAACAGGTGCCAGACTTCTAATCTCATCAAATCTCTGTAAAGCAGGGCTTTACACCCAGACCAAGGAGGCTCCGAGAAGGGAGGTAACTTACCCAAGGACGCACGTGAGGGTCTAGAAGAGGCAAATAATCAGAAGAGGACTGTTTTTTCTTTAAAAATATTTAGCTATAGGCACATCTGTATGTGGTATATAATCACCCCCCTGTGCTAGAAAAGGGGTCGAAGAAAGTTATCCACCTGTTTTGGACATTTATAGACTTTTCTATCTGTAAGTATCCAAGTTACTCTCCAGGGGCCAAAGCAGAGGTCATAAAATCAGAAACACACTGGATATTCCAATGGGGGAAGAGTCGCAGGAAACCCACCAGCCCCTAACAAAGCAAAGGGATGTAAGTATCTCACTGAGATTCTTGAACAGGGATAGGGTGGGACTCAGACCTTTCCAGGAAGAGAGGACAAATGGACATCACTGCTGTAGCCACTTAAGATGTCTAAGAGGTGACTCAGCATCCTGTTTAAGGTGCTATTTGCATCACCTTAAAAAATACCTGTTAAGGACTTTTCACAGGCTCACCAGCAACTCTGTTTCCGCCCCCTTCCTTCACTTTTAAGTCTCTCACACCTGCCAAGATCTGACTGGGGCCCCAAAAGGGCCAAACCATTCCTGAGGGGAAGGGCCGATGGAGGCTGACTTTCTGCCAAGTCAGATATTACTCTATCAGTGTATATGTAGCTCAGCATCTAGCCTAGATGAATGACAGCATGCCAAGGTGCAGAGAATTTTAGGAAGCTTTAAAATTGAGATATTAGTTTTTACTGAGGATTGGACAATCACTAAAAATCCTAACGATAACCTCTGTCATCATCACGTCTCCTTGAATAACATCAGCCTTTATGATAAAACAAGCTGATTTCTTCCCAGTAACTTTCAGTCACTTGAGAGCAAGCCAAAGAAATATCCAGACAGAACCAGATCTGTCCCCATTAAAAAACATACTTCCTAAGTAAGTGCTTTAGATTCAATAATTTATTCTTTCCCCTCCCCTTCCTGCCCCCAGTACAACTTGAACTTGTGAAGGGTGTCCTGCAGTTGTCTCCAGCACCCTCTTCTGGGCGTCCAGGCACATTACTTCCACTGACGCAGCAGCTCTTTGGATGAACAGAGATAAATGTAAGGATCCAAGACTCCTTATCTGTCTCCTCTACAGATCATGCTGTTAAACTGAGAAGTTTCTGAATTCTATTGGCCCTAGTGTTAATGGTATCTTGTACTTTTACACCAAAAGTTTTCATCTGAAAGTGTTGAGGCTCTTATTTTTAAAATTGTGGGAAAATACTGGACTCTTTTAATATCTTTCTATATGCCTTTTTAAACTTTTAACTATAAGAATATATTTTTATAAAACAATACATTAAAAAAAAAGCAAAAGTCATCTTGAACTCAAAGAGAAAAAGAAGCAGGCATTTTCCTCCTGGTAAGAGTTGGCCCAAGTGGAAGCTCCTAACTAGAAGGTGTTTGTTTTTTAAATGTTAAAAGTCGATTAGCTACAACAGCTATAAGCTTATGAGTGACAGCTCTATTCTGTTTCCCCTCCTCTCTTTTGGGGCAGAGAGCTGGTTTCAACCCTAAAAAGAAGTCCTTAGGTAGGAATTAAAAAGTTCCCAAGGAGAAGAGCCCTGATCTTCTAGGAGGCAAACATATCTCTAGTGACAACCTTAAATGGAGCACAAGAGCAATTATGTAAATCTAGTCAAGTCTTACAAAGGCCACTATAACCAAAACCTCTTAATAAGAGGAATCCCAGTGTCTGGGGCACTAGCTCATTCACTGCGAATGTCAGATAGTGCCAAACTGTAACGCTATAAAAGGCAGTCCAGAGACTCCCCTGGAGGTCCCTGCAATGGGATGTGACCTGCAACTGAGGCGAAAAATATAGAAAGGCTTACTCATATGCTTGAAACTCCAGCTACAACAAAGAATGAAGTATCCTGTAAAGAGCATCGTGACGCCACCAACTCCACTCTTCATGGTGGTGCTGCACCTGATCCAGCCTGTTTAAAAAGAGACAATGCTGCCGTGAACTGTGACAGGTTTACTTGTGAGTTATCCCAGTTAGCATGGGCAATGGAACTGTATTCAAAGAATGCACATACTACTATGTGTGTATATATATATATAAACAGATGAAAAGGCTAAAGTCTAGAGGACTTTAGTTTTGAGAAATTTAAATTACTTTTGCTTTTGGGAGTTTGGTTAAAATCTTCAGTGGCGAGACTAATATGACTGATTGGTTAACCTCCTGGCTTTGGGACTATTTTATTAACTTTGGTGCTTTCAATGATGTCAGACTCAACCTAACAGGAACAGGAAGACTACACATTCATCTCTTTTCTTTAGCTGTGCTCTAACAGTCACGGCTAAAGAGAACAATCTCCCCATGCTTGGAACCAGCAACAGAACCCAACAAGCGATGACTCTGGCCTCACCTTTCTGTACAGCTCCCAGGAGCCTCCGGAGAGAGTCGCTGGAGGTTATAAGCCTGGCCGGGGGTTCCCCACTCCACAGAGCAGCCGAACTTCTTCCTAACAAAGGAACTGCAGTTCCAAACAGAAGTCACAGTGATAGTCCATCTGAATCCTTCCTCCTTCCCAACTCTCAGTACCCAAGGTTCCCGGGGCCAGGCCTCCGGAGAAGCACATTCTAAAGGGGTGCACAGGGCTGCAGCTGTGCTAAGTGCTCTGAGTCTGAGGAGCCCATTGAGGTAAAGAGGCTCTGCAAAGGCTGAGGAGCCCTGGGGATTGGCACCTGGACATACCTTTGATCTGATGAATATTCTGCTCAGATGGTCTGTGTGTACATGCCAAATGAAATGAATCACTCTTATTTTCTATCATCTGCTAAAACATCTTAGCAAAGAGCAGGACTTTCTACAAATTAACTACAGCTCCCTGTCATTATGTCTGCAGTCAACAAGTTTGTTCTAGGGCACCGTCACCTCTGCTGACCAACAAACATTCCTTACTTATGTTCAATACGTACGTAACTAAAGGAGAACTAGAAAGGAGGATTCATGCTATGTATTAACATTTTCCCTGTACCTGTTTTTCTGTTTAATGACAGGCAGGGACTCTCTTCTATCTCTGGTTCTCTGGTCTTGGCTTGGTTCATCAGGATAAAGGGTAAATTAAGCAAATATTTATGACAGATTTAGCAGGTGTGGTAAGAGTTGATGTGGATGTAAAAATACTATCCAAATGGTCATGAATTTATAGTAAGTAATGATGAAAAGAACCATGCCGGCGTCCAAGAAATTACACAGAAGATAATTCTCTTGTAAGGTGAAGATTAGGGTCTTAAAAAAAAAGCATGGCATCACCCATTCATCTTGGAAAAAATATGGACAGATGGGGTGAAGCAACTTCATGAAATTGCAATTGTACAACTTTCTCAGCAGGGTCAGGAACTGGGTGGCTCAACTCTGTTCTTTGTCCAACTAGTTGAGCCTACTGACTTCCTTACAGGTTGTCAATCTTACGTGCATGACATCAGTTCAGGCTCTGAGCTGGGATACAGAAGCCCAGTAGAGATCAGCTCACAACCCACAGTCCTGTTTTTTTTCCCTAATGTCGTCTTGCTGCCCAGCTACTGTGGGTTCTGATTTCCATCCCCTTGGGCTTGGGGCTGCTAAGATCCACTGCTATGCCTCTGCCACCTCATCTCCCAGACACTGTCTTTTACCTGCCAGTGTCCATGTCCTTACATTTAAACCCAATGCGTATGGTTAACCCTCCAGTGACACTCGCCCCTCTCTCTAATACAACCCCTGAAAACCCTTAGCCACCCTCTAGACCTCTAACATTTCCCGTCACCCCTCTGGAATCCCAGACCTATGATTTGACTTGCCCCTTAAGTCTCTGGCTGTTGACTGCTCAGATGCTCCTTTACCTAAAAACAACCCCTTCCACGGACTCCTCTGGCTAATAAGGGCCCTAATCCTGGCCTGTCATATCCCTGCTCAAGTTCTGATCCTGACTCTTCTGAGCCCTTCCTCACGTGCCCCATCTCAGACATCTCACACGGATACCTGACTGATGGAGATGCTGTTTGAAGATTTAAAAAGAACCTCTGTTTAACTGTTACTTGGCCTTTTAAAACCCATGGCCCTATCAGGTTTCCTCACTTGACCTTCTGGTACCCCCATCAGCCACGTTTTGCTTTTGGTCGTTATATGAACTATACTTTTTTCAAACCACCCTCCCTTTCCCCCATCAACTGTTCGAGACTATTCTCCTGCTGGGCCTGAGGCGCCTGCTCTCGTGCCATTTCCTACATCAGCAGTTCTCTAAATTGGCTGTCCTTCAACACAAAGGAAATGTCTGAAAACATGATTTCTAGACCTTGACTTCAGAACCAGTCTCTGGGATGATGCCCGGGATCTTTAAGCACTGTGAATCCTGCAAAGGCCCAGCCAAGTGCACCCAGCTGAACTTTCTCAAGGCCACAGGGACTCTGAAAGCTTTCCTTTGGACAATGGGAACCAGTTCCTCTTGCTGAGGACTCTCAGGCACTTGCACTTGAGTCTCTTCAGAGTTAAATCTTGAACTTACAAAATCTATTTTCTTCAAGGCCAGAAAACTACTAATTTTCATAGTAAGTCCATGAAATCCTTCCTGAACCTCAAAAGGTGGCTCCTGATGCCACTGAATTCATAAGCCAAATTCTTATTCCTGACTTACTAAAACTCTGTGGCACCCTCAGAACTACGAGTCTGCCTTGGGACCTTTTAGCCTTGGCCACCAAAATATACCATTTTCCATCAGTCATGAGAGCTTTTGGGTCCACTGTGTTTCATCAAAGTGACCAGAGAGTCTGTTATGCCTCTCAAGACCCTGGGTACCTTTTCCCTGGTAGAATCGCCTTAACTAGGTTCACTCAGATATCCTGTGTGCGAGGACTAGCTGCTGTTACAGGCTTCCCCAGGTAGGAAAGCGTATCTGACACCATCTCGAAGCCCAATGTCCAACAGAAGAGACATTGCCTGGAAAAGCTTGGCAAAGACCAACCATCAGGTGATGTCAGATGCCAACCGTCAACTGAAACTTGATGCTGGGCAAGTTATGTCCTCTTTGGAACTCAGTTTCCTCGTCTATAAACGGGGCTAAGAATAGTCTCCCAGGAGTGGTAGACATGCAGGCAGCACAGCTGACATAGAGTCAACTCAGTCACTGTTAGCTCACGGGCCCTGCCTGTTCTAAAGACATGAACTGGCTTCCTGCGATAAAGGAGGCCGAATGGTCTCCCAAAGGTCCTACCTGAGCAGGGAACATAGGCCATGCTCTTCTGCATAGCCTCCATGAAAATTCAACTTTAATTTGCAGTCACGGAGGTAGCCATTGCCTGGGAAAATGACAGAGCTAAGGAGTCACACTGCCGTTGAATCCTTGTAGATTTAGGTGGCCTTGCTGAAGTCCTTGGCCAGCTGAGGAACCAGGTCTTGACCTGACTGAGATCCTAGGGTCTCATTCAGTGGCAGCATCAAAGTCTGAACGTTAGTTGTGGCCCTAAATTCTATAGTTTTTCGTTTATAACAGAACCAGAGGCCCTGGAATGGCCACACAGTCTGATAGAAACAAAACTAATCACTTATTACAGACTGGAATCAGTAAGAGAACAAAACAGTTTCTAACCACGATCTTGGAGGAACTTAATGCTGAAGGAAAGATTGTATTTCTCCCCCATATTCAATTTCACAAGCCTGGTGACTGGATGACATGTTAATGCATCTCCTAATTTACTATTACTGTATTCTTGGGACCCATTCAATTGAGTGCGTCCACTAATAACTTATCTCAACCACGGTATCAACCACTAAGTGCCTGGAAAAGTAGCCTGAGGCTGTGTAAAGACCACAGATGTACAAGTCAGATGAACCTGGATTTGAACCCTGACTGCCACTTACTGTGTGAACATGGGCAAGTCACTTAAGATGTCTGAGGCTCAGACTCCTCACCTATGAAAGAGAGCGGGTCAGCGACATCACTGCAGAGTTGTTCTGAGGGTTAGATGAGATAACAATGGAATGTACCTAACCTAGCACGACTGAAACAGTTCTCACTTGACAAACGCCAGTTCCCTCCCTTTGCCTTCTAAAATGAAAAGGGGATGTATCAAGGGCACTCTTTAGTGCCATTAAAGGCAGTAGAGAAGCCCGTCTGGCATAGCTCAGAGGTTGAGCATCGACCTAGGATCCAGGAGATCGCGGTTCAATCCCTGGTCAGGGCACATGCCGGGGTTGCAGGCTTGAACCCCAATAGGGGGCGTGCAGGAGACAGCCAGTTAATGACTCATTATTGATATTTCTATCTCTCTCTCCCTCTCCCTTCCTCTCTCTGAAATCAATAAAAACATATATATATATATGTAGTACAGAAAACAGAGAAGTCCTGCTACGTGCTAGAGAGATTTGCTATGGGCTGTGTGTTTACGCAACTGAAGATCACCTCTTCCTAAAGGGATATATTTTCCCCTCTGGTATACTGTATAAATGACCACGTATTCACTAAATGCCAATTTGTCTGGTGTCAAAAACATTTTCTTCTGTATTTTAAATTATTCCTTTCTAAAGATTTCAAAATGGAAGCGTATTAGGTAGTGTTGTTAGCTAAAGCTCCATTTTCTTCAACTGCCTCAGCAGTGACTGGTTTTGGTACAAAGTCTGTACTTCTCTGGCATCTTCAGGCCTGAACCTATTCTGAGTTGCTATGGGTCTCCTGTCAAACCTAAAGGACCAAAACTACTACACACACAAAAGAGATGGATGCTACATTTAACTCTGCCCCTAGAAGACCTATAAAAGGGGAAAAAAAACCCAAAGCCTCCTGATGAGGAAAATGAAGAAACTTTATGTATATTAACACAGAGATAGTCCAACACCTAAAGATAAGAATCAGAAAAAAACAAGGACACCTGAAATGACTGTCAGGAACTTCTTGGCTCCTACTTGGGCCCAAGTCCTACCCACCAGTTAAGCTCTTCTAGGCATCAGCAAGGAGCATCTAGAAAACCGCTGAAGAGACCGACTCACAATCCAGATCAGTTTTGATGCCCCCTGCAACCGGTCATGTCTCAAGGCTCAGTCTCTGGTTCCATCCTTGGGTCCTACCCTCTGTGGACTAATTTTTCTAGTGCATCAACTTCTACGCCTTCCTCGCTACACCCTCTATTCCTGGTCCGCACGTCCTGAACCTCCACTTCCCCTTAACTGCCTGAACTGGCCTGCCTCCCTGGACGGCTTTAATCCCATCCTGCCTCCAAATCCAAAAACAGTGCCCGCTTGTAGCCTCTTTGCTATTCTAAATTCCCAGATGTTGCATTTGACCATAAACCTGGAGCCTATTTTGTGTACAACCTGGTCCTGATGAAATCTGAACACAGTGCTTGTTCTACTTAGGTGGACCCTGACATCTTTGCTTTGCTTGAGTCTGTTCAGTTTGAACACCCGCCCAATTTCTTCTACTGGCCATGCCTCTTCCCAGTGTAGAAATTCAACTGTTATCAACATCACCAGCCAGCCTGGCCTAGTCCAACCTTCAACCATTGGTGGAGGGGAAGGGAGAGAGATAAACCACTGCTACCTTTGGAGCAAGACGCAGTGTTTTCAGAACAACTCTAAGTCCGGCGTACTTAAATGCCCACGTAAAAATAGGCTAAATGAGTGAAAATATTAGTATTCTGAATCTTAATTCAAAAGGCACAGATTAGTCTGTATGAGCTGGATGGCCCTTAAAAATGAGTGTGTTTACCTTGTGATAGTCTTTCCCCCTGGGGACTGATGAGCTGAGGCTTGTGGACCATTAAATTCCAATACTGAGGCTTCCCTGGCAACACCCCTAGTCCAAGATAACCAGGATAGAGCTCTGGAAACCACTCCAGCCCCAGGGAGCTAGGGAGGGTCTTCCTGTCGGCAACATCCATCTGGGCAGTGAAGAGGCTTTTAGAAGCATAATGCTGGGTTGAATGTAAAGACCACTGGCACTCGGGGTGTGAGGCCTGTGGCCCACAGCCAGAATTGGGCTCCAGAGAGGCTTGCTCCTCACACTCCATCAATGCCTTTCCTTCAGGGACTTGATGAGGATTGCAGGCTTCTGCTTTCTCCTCTTGTAGAAATTTTATAGCCAGAGAGGAAAGACTTTGATTACGTGACTGTGATGCAGAAAGAAACTCTTTGCAAGTGGTATCCCTTGATGTGAAGAAATTTAAATTGGGACCTTCACCTCGAGATTTCTTCTCTGTGGCTGGCTCATCTGTTGAGTCATCACTCCTGGAAGGGCACTCCTGCTTTCCTGTCACATACATACTCTCCTCCACATGTCCTTTGCTCCCACGTGCCTCTACTCCAAGGCCAAGTCCTGTTCCCGGGTTCCCCTCAACTTGGATTTTACCTAAGGGGCTGACTTTGAAACCTAAAATTTGTGATTCCATGTGCTTTTCCCCATTCTCAGAGGCTTTAACGTCGGCACAGATTTCTGAGAGGTGGTCTCCGGCCTTGGAAGCTCTCGCATCACTTGAACACAGCGTTCTGACTCTTTTATCTCCACAACTGAGATTTTGGGGAGAATTATGATAATCACCAACAGGCATATCTAGTAATTTTACTAAAAGCTTCTGTCTTGAGGGATCAGTTTTGTCCAAGTTTAACTTAGGAGAAGTGGTTTGTACATCATTAGGTAAGGCTGAAGAGTATGTCCTATCTTGATTTGACAAGGAAGGTTCCATCAGGCCCAAAGGTAAAGACGCTGTAGTTTCTGAAGGATCACTTCTACCTGCCACTGACTGAGGCAAATCTTTGGCAAGTTTCCTTTTAGGAACAGTGTTCTTTGATGCATGAAACTGAGCCTTCACTTCTTTGAAAGTGATTGGTTCAGGATTTTTTAACATGAGGGAGGGTTGAATTTGGTTCTTGATGTCTTCACCTGCCTTTGTATTGCCTGCTCTTTCCAAACCAATAGCTGGTAACGGAAAGGGCTCAACAGTCTGTTCTGGTTTGTCCTTTATCAACTTACTATTTCTTTTCTCACTCTTTGTCCCCAACTCTCTCTCTTTAGCTTTACTTATGCCTTTGCTCGGACTTTTCATTTTCTTAGCACGTGGGAGTGTAGCCTGCTCGGTCTGACAAACATTTTGATCGGCAGGTATAGCTAGTTTTATCATCTTACAATGTGGCAGGTGGGACTTTAATCGTTTAAATGGCTTCTTACAATAAGGACACACTTCCATTCTGGTGGAATCTCACTCTCCTGTTCCTGAAAAAGGTAAACATAAAATCATAATTTGTATTGTAAATACCAGTATTTTACTTGTTTCATACCTTTTATATTCATTTGGAAAAACCTAGGTTCAAGATAATTTTTAACAGTTTGTTTTGACCTATTTTTCTTACAGAGGCAGGAAATAGAAGACAGTTCAATTTTTAGATAAGTATCCCCGGCTCCACTTATACTTGGTATTTACATTAGGAAGTTTCCTAGGAATCAATCGTTAAAAAAACAAGCAAATCCACACCCGACTAGGAGGTAAGCAAGACAAACAGGCTTCCATCTAATGATTGAATGGTTAGTGGAAGGAACAGATGTCCAAATACCAGTCAGAATGAAAGGTTTGCTATTTAAGGTTGTAGCAAGTCAACTGGATATCACACGAGTGTAAAACTGTTAAAAACCCTTAAACACATCATTCAGGGAAATAATGAAAAATAAGAAACTCAGGCCAGGATCTGAAAGTGGTTGATTATAGTGGTTTCTAAAGTGAAATATATGGACGACTTACTGGGTACAAGTAGAAAACATTAGAAGTTCAGAGGGCAAGGACATGTCTATTCCGTGCACAGCTATATTCTCAAAACCACTACTGAGCCTGAATGTGATACCTGCTCAATGAAAATTTTCCCTGCATATAAACACACAAGTATTATGATGTACTGTGTGATTACCTTCTGACCATTAAATAGGTCAAAAAGTGAGACTCCGAAACCATTTACAAAATAAATAGATATAATCTTGGCCATACCATTATCAAAGTAACCAACCCACCTTATCCTACCTGAAGTAAGGCAAACAGAACTGTTTTTCTGCCAACAGACTTATAGTGATTATTCTTACCTTGGAGATAACCCCTTTGACAATATAATTAAAGTTATGGGCCATTTATTTACAAAAACACACACAAGTGAGGCCAGTCCCTGGGCCTTAGGCTAATAACTTTTTGAGGCCTCGGTTAGATCGTCTGCCTCTACAGTACTCCACCCTCTCACTTAATATCACTCGAAGAATCTCTCTTCCCTCACATGGTAACGTCTTATCGTGGGTGCCTGACTGCTTTCTTACCAGAGCTTCTGTACAGAGACGCTAACTTTGCGGCTGGTTCTCCCGGATCTCCATAGTTCCCGATTGCCGTTCCCGACTTTGGCAGAATGAAACTAGATTTAAATGTCACCCTGTGCGAGACACGGAGAAGTCAGTCGACAGGACGGAACCGAACACAAATAGCCTGGGCTACGATCAGGGCAGTTCGCCTTCGGTGCCCCGGGACGCAGAGAGTTAAGGCCTCGCCGGCCTCCCGGGCGCCGGGCGGATCTCAAGGTTACGCCCCTCCTCGCCCTCACCTCGGGCGCTCTCCAGCCGACCCGTCCTTCCCCAGCCGCCTAATCTCGCCCGCCCTCCTCCCGCCCGGCCCCCTTACTTTTCAGAAAGCTGTCCTGCAGCTTCCAGAGCGGGCGGGGACCGCTAGGCGGCTCCTGGGGCCGAGGCGGGCCTCCCGGCAGCCCCAGCCCGAGGCGCCGGAGCCGCCGGGACGCCGAAGGGGGCTCATTCGGCGGCTCCGGGTAGCCCCCGATCTGTCTCGTCACCTCACTGACTCCCCTCTCGGCTCAGGACAGTCGCCCCCACACCTAGGGCCGGGGTCGTAGGAAAGAGCCCCACCGTGGAGACTCTACCAGACCAGCGTCCTCACCTCCCAACACAGAAAAGTCCAGGAAGCCCCCGCGACAATCCCCCCCAAAGCGTCCCAAGAGCGGCTCCCTAACTCCCGGTCCCGTCTACGTGACTGCCTGTTGCTTCTCAACTATTTTTTAAAAAATTGTTACCTCCCAGAGACCTTAACTCAACTGCTTATCTCGTGTTGTTATGACATAATT
The DNA here is from genome assembly GCF_964146895.1 of Miniopterus schreibersii. NCBI lineage: Eukaryota > Metazoa > Chordata > Mammalia > Chiroptera > Miniopteridae > Miniopterus > Miniopterus schreibersii. The sequence goes on from NC_138116.1 coordinate 4,847,696, forward strand.
TCATTTCATTTAAATCTGGCTTCACTTTTACACTGTCCCCGAGAGGCTGTGAACAGGCGAAAGCTCAGGCCACCTCTAATGAGGTCCTTTTCTCCCAGAGGTTCCCAGTAGCTCCTCCCCCTCCGAGCCCGCCTCTTCCCGTGGGCGGGGCTACCGGTCGGCTAGGCCGGGACGCGTCACTGCGCAGCCGCGAGAGGGCGGTACCACGGCGGCTGCGACATGGGGGGGCGCGGAGCAGACGCCGGAAGTAGCAGTGGTACGGGTCCCACCGAGGGGTACTCACCACCGGCAGAGTCCACCCGAGCCGCGGCCAGAGCCAAGGCCCGAGGGGGTGGGCGTGGCGGCCGCCGCAACACTACACCCTCTGTTCCCTCTTCTCGCCGAGCGGCTCCGCGTCGCTCCCCTCCACCGGCTGCCATGAGCGAGCGCCTCCGCCCCAGGTGAGACCAGAGGGACCCCCTTTCCTTTCCAGCCCTTCGCCTCTTTCTCGGAGGGTGGAGTCGACGGGGCGCCCGAAGCGGAGTCCGAGCCAGCGTGGGCCCTACGGGTGTTTATCTGGGTGCCCTAGTCAGAGGGAGAAGGGGAGCGGGACGTGCGAGCGCTTCGGTCCCTGGTCCCTGAGGGTACTGGTGGAGTGACTCCGGGGTCCGGGTCCCCCCTCAACCCCATCTCCTCCCCGTCATTCTCTGTGTGCAATGAAGTCTGGTCAGTCCCGGAAGAGAGACGGTGGCCCTAAAGCGTCCCTGTCCTAAATTTAGGAGGGTGGGGGGATGGGAGGACGGTCTGATCTTCGAGTGGGAGCCCCTAGCGCGTCTAAGGGGGACCGGGCTCCGCGCTGCCGGCTCCCCAAGGTCAGGAAGGATCGGGCTTAACCCTGCAGCCCCGAGGGGTGAGGTCGACCGAAGAATTTGTGCCCTGGACGGTTGTGAACACGAAGGGCAGAGCCCCCGAGTGGCTTGTGGAGTCTCTCTGGCCCGAGCATTGAGAACTGACCGGATTCGAAACTGTTTGGACGCGGAGCCGTTTGACTCCGAGGGCGGGAGGGCGGGGGACCGGGTCGCGGCGCATGGCTTCTCCTCGACGCCCGGCCTCGGACCCGGGCTGGGGGTTTTATGCTCGCTTGACACGCACTCGAGTCGAGTCCCGGGACCAGGCTGCGGTTCTCTCTTCTTAAGTTACCCCTATGACGATGTGGAGAGGAGCAAGTTGGGATTAGGTACCCCAGAATGAAGAGGATCCGCCTTACTGCAATTTAGAACAATCTCTCACGGTGGAGTGTGAAAACCTGTGGATCACCCAAGTCCAACTCTAAACATTTTTCTGATGGGGTAACAAACCGGAGAGAGCTCAGCCGATTTACCTGGGTCTTCCCAGGGCCCCTGCGCTTTCTTGCCTTTATTCCGTAATAGTCTCAGTGAGGTTTAAGGGGATACATAGGATTGCCCTGACAGGTTATGCTGTATGTTTTCCTGTCCTCTGTTTTCCTTGGCTCTGAATTGTAATTGACAGTCTTCCCATGAGGACCCCGCTCTGGAGGATAGTTAATTCGTGGAATTAGAATTCAGGAGAGCTTTCTGGGGTTATTTGGTCCAGTAGTGAAAAGCTTTGGTTCTGCAGACTTCTGCGTAGGATTATTGATTTGGGTCATGCAGCAAGTGAGGCAGGAAACCTCTTTATATGGAAAATAAGAGTGGACTAAATTTGACATTAGGGGACCACTGACATGTTGTCGGAATTAGTAACAGCCCTTACTAAGTATAGTAAGCCTGATCTGACTGCCATTTTCCTTTCCTTTGAAAACCCAGCTTATAGTTTCTGGTGAGTCTCTTGGGATGTCTCACGTATCTGAAAAAGTGAAAATATTTCCTAGAAAGAGATTCCTTTTATCCAGCACTGTACACAAATACTCTGAATGTGTTTATCCTGGTAGCAGGTTCCTTTTCCCTAGTACACAAATTATGTCAACATGTTTATGTCAACTTATAACTTATTGTTATAAAAGAGGCCATTTGATTTGGACAGGGGTTTCTTACCTACTTTTCTCTTCACCCCATGGTTGCATGATGGGCCAGCTCTGCCAGCTCCGGCTTTCTTGGTATCTCCAAGTTAGTCCACTTCTCTGGTTCTCTTTCCTCAATTTTAAGATGAAGGTTGGCCAAAGATGGTGGTATACTGGGATGACCATAGAGGAGCAAGTGTGTGGCAAGGAAGCCCTTTCTTAACCAGTACAGAGCCTTTATCTCATATATTGAGGGTTGTTTTTTTTTTCCCAGTAGGAAGAAAGGGCTCTGCAATATCCATGCCCAGTCTCTAGGCGATGACAGGAAGGCTGGAGAGAGATGAAATGGTGAAAAGTGATGTAATCAGCCATCCTTAGAAGTAACAGATGCTAAACAATAGTCTATAACTAGATGGCTAGAGAGAATATAATCAATTACAGGGTGGCTGCTAAAATTATAACCTGGTCTGTGGCATTAATGTTAAAAGCTGTAATCTGACTGATTATGCAGATAGGTTTGAGCATGGAGCTGTAATCTTGCCAGTTACTGATGATTTTGTTGAAAGAAGAATGTTTCTGGTACAGAACCTGCAAAGAGCCTAGAGAAGAACAAATAGGGCTCCTTCTTAATCCAGTTCCGTCGGAAAGAGAGGGCCTCCCCCAGGCGAAGGAGGGAATTCTGGTACTTTGAGAAATCAGCTTTTGATGGGGCTGGGCTATGCCATGTGACCTTCCCAGAGTTTAGTTGAAATCTGCAAAACCAGCCCATCCCCTGTTCTTACACTCTTTTTGCCTTGTGGCCTCCTTGACATTCATATTCTTGTCACTGGGAAGATAATATTCCCCATTATAAATGAGGAAATTGGAAAGTTTTGGTCAGGCTCCTAAGTTTGGTAACAGTGACTCAGCAGCCCAAAGCACAATCAGCTGTTGTCACCCTGATAAAAGAGGAGTTGGGGGACCAACATATTGCTGTTCCAAGAGTTTCTCTGTAGGTGTCAACCAGCCTTCCATTAGACATTGCCCTGTAACTTCTTCATATTCTCATGAACATTCTCTGGTCATATTAGGATGAAAGTAGCAATTTCTTGGTTCAAATCTGTGATGATAAAACATCATTTAACAATTATTAAAACCTGGTATTCAATTAGTTTTTAGCTTCTAAGTACTTCAAAATAATGTGTAGATATGACCTGATCTAGGAGAAAGGTAGGGAGCATAAGTGGTGATCTTATTTTACAAACAGCTGAGCCTTAAAATGAGATAAATGGTGTAGCCCTCTGCCAGTTTGTTTGGTTCATGTTTTATCAGAACCACACACCCACTATTTATCCTTCCAAGCCTATACTGGATCCACACTCATTAATAACGTTAGTTGTACTCAGAATGTTGCAGAGTACAGGAATTGAGGTCAGGGTGAGAGTGTTTATTCAATATCCAGACCTCAATTCAAAACTTGAAGGACCTGCCCCAGTAAGCCACCCTACTCACACAGAAGATATGTAACTGTATAGAAGATACTGTCTTATCAAATTCACTACTTTCCAAAAAGCTGTTTTTTCCTCTACCTCTAAAAATTTGAACCTTTAATAAGAGTTTTCACTGTAGTACATTATGCTGCTTTGTAGAAATTGGCCTCCAGTCAGCACTGTCATAGCATTTTCCACAGTGATGGGAACCTCTGTGCTGTTCAGTACAGCTACCACTAGCTGAAATGTGGCAAGTGTGACTAAGGGACTAGATGTTTAATTTTAATTAATTTAAATTTAAATAACCACATGTGCTAGTGGCTACCATATCGGACAGCACAGTTCCAGGCAATTTGACTTAAAATTATACCTCCTGTAATTTATTTCTGTTTTCTAACTGGGTTTCAGAAGTTCTGACAACACCTGACTCTTGGCATCGAAAACATACACATTTTGTCTCTATTGCACATCTGAGAACACTTGACTGAGAAGGGTGTCTCGTTTTTCTTTAAACTTGTACATTTTAAGCAGCTTGTGCTACAGTCTCAAAGAAACAATCTGGTAAAGTAATTATATCATAACACTAGGTGCTGTAGCCAGAATAATCAAGTTTGTGTCCAAGAGCAGCATTTCCAGTGATTGTCCCAAAAAGTGATTTAACACTTTAGAGGGAACAGAGCTTTTGTTTAATGTGACAATTAGAAAATCAGGGATGAAGAAAAACTGAAGATTAGAGGCTACCATGAACCTCTGGATATTTCTGTGTAGCGCCATTTTTATATGGATTTTCGGGGTAAAATAGGCAAAGACAGCCATTCCTATCTTAGGTGTTGTCATATGGAAAGGAGTAAAATTAAGTAACTTGGAATTGTAATTTTAGGAAATGTAGAAAGACAATAACCTTAATTAAAGGTGGAGTTTGAAAGCTCGACCATTACGGTCTTCCTGCTCTTATTTATTCCTAGTAGGCGTTTAAAATTGTCAGGCTTCTTTTTGATATTAGTCCACTAATTTAAGCATGGCCTTACTGCTGCTGCTTTATGTTTTTGCTCTTTGTGCCTATTGATGGTGTACTTCCAGTGTTGACCTATTGGGATAGCACAGAATGAATTAGATTTTCTCAGGCAAGAGGGAGAATTTATATGTTGTCGTGGTTTACAATTTTAAGTGTCCAAAAGATGAATTGTTGGATTTGTTTCTTCCTTGTGATTTCATTTCAGGAAAAGGAGAAGGAATGGCACTGAAGAAGACCACCACCTTCCTCCCCAGACCAAAAGGAGTAGCAGAAACCCTGTCTTTCATGATTCCTGGGACACAGAGGTAGGAAGTGCGGTCAGAGTCTCTGGTGTTTTCACTGCTTGAGCTAAACAACCCAGTTTCTTCTGTGTAATAAAAATTGTTCTTTGAATAAACAAAAGTGATCTACTTGATTGCAGTGTTTCAACCTTTTCTTGAGCCATGGCCCCTTTGAGGAAGCTCGGCACCCTCTCCCAGCAAAATGGTCTGTGTCTGCACTACATACAAATCCTCCCAGATTTATATTTGTTAGAAGTTTCATGAACCTTTGCAAGCCCTTTGAACCCCCTATTTGATATTTCAGAAACCAGCTTGTGTTCTAATAGTTTATGAACCACTGTTGTCTTTAAGGCAAGAATATTTTGTTGCTTCAATTCACATATTTTAAATAATATATGATGTATATGTATGCAGAATCCTGTTTTTCAGTGTTTTTACCTTTTCACTCTGTTGTTCAAAAAGAGCATCTGTGGAAGGCAGAGTAGTGGGGAGAGAGAGTGGAAAGGGAGGAAGAGCTCCCAAAGTTTTGGCTTCCTAAGAGTGCTTCGTGTTTCTGGGGAGAAATTCTTCGTGCACTCGGAACACTGAGCTACAGTGCGGGAGGGAAGCTCACCTTAAAGTGATGCTACTATTAAACTAGGTGCCTGAAGATTTAGACCCTTAACAGTTACCACCCTGGCAGAGAAACTCCTCAGTGGCAAATTCCTGAGCCTCAACTTGGAGCAGAATTCTCTATGTCACAATTCTTGTGCAACCAGATAATTTGTAGTTTACTTCGTCCTCAATAATAGGACTTGACCTATATCCAGTCTTTGCCAGAAATCCAAAGTAACTCCCCCCAGGGTAGGGGATCAGTAACTCTCGTGTGTAAGACTCATTCAGGAACAACGAATGAAAAGTATAGCTAGATCCTTCTATGCGGAGACTTCAGTTCCTATAGCTTTTATCCCTTTTAAAAAGTTTCCTATTATACTTTTTCGATCTTTTTTTAAAAATGATGAACAGAAAGGTGACTAAGCTTTGTTTAATGTGGTAATTGGAGACTCGAGGATGAAAGAAGTGGACATTAGAGGCTCCCGTGGGCATCTGATGATAAGACTGGAGCGCTGATTGCGTCCCCATGACTCTTGTGGATTGTAAGGCTGTGCCTTAAAGAGCACGCAGTGATCGCTCACGGTGTCGGCATGGATATTTCTTTACTTGTATCTGCATGTACGTTCCACCGTGTGGTACTCACGTTCGTTCGAAGGTATAGTAGTAGGTCTAACTCTTTGTATTGGTCTTTTTTCCCTTTATCTACATTTTTGATGCCCAAGAACAGGAGTATAAATTGTAATGTTTAAAAAAGTTAAACATTTCTGATCTCTTCTTTTTAGTGAAACTCCTTAGGATTAGTTTTTGTTTTGTTTCATTGCTGTTTGTAGAAAACAACTTTCACTGCCTTTCTGAAACCTGTGTGTTGGCATCACAGAAGAAAACTGTGTTGTTACTCAACCTGTAGGTTAGTGTGTCTTGTTCTTACTTGTCCCTAGAAATTCAGTGGCTAAACCACTATGTAAATCATTAGTCAGGGGATGGACCTGATTGTCTTTGTTATAATTTTCAGGCAGCACAGGTACCTTTTATCTGTCACATATCTGAACTTGCCAGTAGCCCCCACGGGCAGTGGTGACCCTCTCTCTGTGTCAGCTTTGCCGGCTGAGCCTTGACCAGCTGTCTGCGCCAGCAGCCTGCAGTGCTGCGCTTCCCCAGCAGTGGTATTAACAAGTCATGAGGCCCAGCGAACCCAGGGAGAGCGAGAGAAGCAAGGGCAGGGGAAAGTCTTCAAAGTGGAAAGTTAAGCCCTGAATAATTGAATCCTCGCCACTGGAATAGGTCATTATGCTTATAACACAAAAAGACCAAGTTTAGGGGCATTTGGCTGCTTTATGACAATTGCATATTAAAGGGAAAATAGTAGAATGATTCATTACAAGTGGATTATTTTATTAATTTATAAAACAAATTACCTTAATGAAAATGTTACTTTTTAATTCTAAGGTAGGGCAGAGGTAAGTTTCCTTAAGACTAACTCAGAGAAACTGTTTGTCTTCCTGAAATATCTAAATAACCTTAGACTTCTTTTTCTTGTAACTTGAAGAACTTTCATTTGGAAGAAGCTTGTTTTAATACTAAGAGAGATTTAAAATTCCCAAAAGTTATCTTTTTCTCCTAAATGTAATAACATTGACAAGTACGGGGAAGTAAGATGTGTTAAACTATTAAACTACGCACAGGTGCATCATAGTTACTGAACACTGGAGCTGGGACCTGCCTCTTTCTCCCCAGACCCCAGGAAGCTAAAGAATGTGCACTGACTTGCCAGGTGACATATGCAGAGACAAACTTACACTCTAATGTGCGTTTCCTTCCTGACGTTTTAGTAGGTATTATTATTTCTACTTGTAGCACAAGGCAGGGCCGGTGAGCCCCGAGCTGCCTGTTAAGCAGCTTGCTCCTCACCATGGCGTCTGCTCTCCCAGAAGACAGGTGGAGGTTCTGGGAGACTATGCTGACTCTCCCCAGGGGCAGCAAGGCCCTTGACTGCTCAGGAGTCATCAAAACAAAAGAGTAGCTGGAAAGTGTTTCCAAGTCAATGCTGTGATAGAGCTAGAAAGCCATTTTCAGTTTCTCTTCTAGAAGAAGTGAAGACTTCAGGGTCTAGTGTTTTTTTGTTTGTTTGTTTTTTAAATCTAATTGGTGTTTGACTTGAAGACCTTGAATTTTAACTGCAGTGACTTAGATTTAATGACATGGAGCCTTAGGATGCTATTTTTTAAATTGAGATATGAATTACTAGTGTAGGAATAAAAATGTGTTCAGTATCATAAATGTATTTTCTCTGCTTTATGATTTTCCTAATATCTTTTCTTTAGCTTGCTCGATACGAATGCAATATATAATGTAACATACAAAAGATGTGTTAATCAACTGTTTATGTTATTGGTATTCTAGTCAACAATGGGCTATTAGTGGTTAAGTTTCGGGGGAGTCAGAAGTTATATGCGGATTTTTAACTGCACAGCGGGTTGGCACCCCTAACCCCCATGCTGTTCAAGGGTCAGCTGTATTTGGCAAGCATTGTCCCTGGTGTTTGGTGTCAACTTGGATGTCTCCATTTCCTTCCTGAATCCCTTCCATCTCCCTCTGGGGTGTGACACATACCCCTTCATGGATATTGCCACAGTCCTCATGCCAGCCTGCTCTCCTGCTTAATGTTCTAGAAAATTGCCCAGTTGGCTTCTGCTAAGTCTCCACAACCTCATTCATCTCAGTAGACCCCTAGCATCCTAACTCCTCAGTACAGATACGAACACATCTTACATGCTTGGAAACTTCCTACGGACTTCGGGCTCTTGTAACCCAGCCATGACCTCTCATGTATGTATGTATGCATGTATGTATGTATGTATGCCTCACTAACGCTTCCTGGAGGGGCGCAGCCGCACTGCACCGTTAGCTTTTCTCTGCAGAAACTCCTGATTTTACTTGCCCTCCCAGTTTGTCACACCTTCCTACACAGAGTCCTTGTCCTCCAGGCCCAGTCCAGATACCGTCCACTTGAGCCTCTCCTAGCTCCCTCGTCCACACTATTGCTAGATTCCTGGCCCTGCAGTGGCTGTGTCCTTATCAGTGGCTGTATCACCACCATATTCTTGATAAAGCTCAGTAAGTAAATGATGGGGGAGTCCTAGTGCAGGGCCTCCTGGTACACAGCGGCACACACACATTTGTTTGGATAGTGGTTGGACATCAGAATAATCTCTGCCCACCTGAGCCAGGTTTTCCTGAGGCGGGGCCCTGGTGTGTTTACTGCTTAAAAAAGCCTGCAGGTGGTTCTAAAATAGACTGCATTCTTGGCCTTATCCAGGCATCTGCAGTTACCAGGGTGCCCAAGTAGATTTTATTACTGCCTAAGCTAACTTAGAATCCTCCCTTTCACAGGGATCTTCACCATGGGATTCTCATGAGCTGCCTCTGTGTATTTAGAGAGAGACACCCGATGATAACCTTCACAAATTTAACTTTATTGTGCTGTATACCTGGATTTGCAAGCGGTTTTTATTTCACAGATCATGACCTTACTCTCTTTTGATTTGCAATACAAAGTTGTCATTGAAATACCCTGGTTAGTGTCAGCACTCAGCCCAAATTGAAAATTCAGAGATAAGAAATGCGCTTTGTAACAGTGGATTTGGATAAACTGATGAGGAGTCTGTAAAGAATCAGGAGCCTGGGGGCAGGCTTCCTGTCTGATGAATCTTCTCAGTCCCAAAGTTTCTAGACTCTCAGCACAGAACGGGCTCAAGTCTTTAAGAACAGAAACAGTAACAAGGTAAACACTCTGTACCAGTTCTCAAAACCATGTTTCAAATAGTGGTCCTGCCCTCCTCCCCCAAGGGTTTGATACGAAAAGTTCCACTTATTTGGGGAAATAGGATTTTTCCCCCCGTTTTAACTTTTTAATTTATAAGACAAAGTGATTTACTACTGTATGTAACTTAAAGCACTGCTAGAGTTAAAATTTGATTTTATGCCTTGAGGGTTAAAAGTAAATAATGGTCTTTATCCCATTACGTAGACCCTTTGATGGCTGACATTTTAAAACCAGCTGACATACTATAGATGCTGTTTTGTAACCCGTGAAAAAGATGTTAAAGGCTTCTATCTCGCTCTGTGTGTATCATTGTTAATAGCTGAATAGAATGTCATTGTTATAAATTATAATTCATGTATTATACTTTATATACATATAATTTAGCCAGTTACTCTATTGTTAGACATTTTGGTTGTTTGCAGTTTTTAGCTATTATAATCAAGGCCACGCTAAACATTTTTATATAGCTTTATAAAGTTATATTACAAGATTTTTAAAATGGACTAGAAATTGCTGGTATATGGGTGTCCCCCTCCCCCTTTTCTATGGTGGTTGTACAGAAATCTTTTCTAACTTGTTTATTTTAAAGAACTTTTACCTTTTCTCAGAATAGTGTCACCTTGGCTGTTATATTGTGAAATGAATATAATTTGAGATGGAAACTTGACTTACTAGAAACTGATTCTAGTTCTTGCCTTAATTTTCAGATAGTACCTGTAACGAAAAACAAAGAAAACAGACTAAGAGGAAACAAAGTTTTCTGCGCGGTGGGTTTCTTATCTAGTGTAGTGCCTGCTTGTTAAATACTCACGCCCTCAACCAGCTGTATCAGCGCAGTGCTTGGTTGTTACACTCTGAGTCAGGAGAGGCTTCTATGGGAAGCAGGTTTTGTTTTTGAATTGGCTTTGATTTCTGAAGTCTTTAAGTAAATGTAACTGTTGCTGCTAACCCTGCCATCTGATGCCACTCAGCCCATTTATAATGTTTCATGAATGTTTTTTAATTGTAGAAAGATAGGTTGTTAATTGTAGAAAGATAGGCAGTAAAATATGTGACCCACGTTATAGAGCTCCAGATGACCCATGGACCATGACAGTTCCTGGTTTAGGCCTTGTTAATAATGGATGCCTTTTGTGACCATACTTTCTTTGCTGTTTTAGGCACATCTATGTACAAAGATTTTTTTAAGTAGTGGAGTCAGAGTTACTTAGACCTCAACCCGATGTCCCTTTATCAACTACAACTGTAATTTCTCTAAAAGGACTCTGTGATTCCCATATACCCCTGTGGATTTATAATATATGTATTGTTAGGTGTAACTTTTGGTATTTTAAAAATCACTTTTAAAGTATCTATCTTGAAGCAACATTTTGTTTTATTTATACATTTATTTTAATATTGCAGATATGTAATAAGGGTAGAAAAAAAAAGCATGTATAACCTCTATTTTAATATAACTACTATGGGCTGTTTCTTTCCAGTCTGTTTTTTTATGTGTAGAATTTACATTGTTGTAAGCAGTCAAGAGGGAGTATACGTTTAGATCTATCAAAGGGCTAATGAGTTAAAAATTTACACTAGATCATTAATTACTAGAATTCTAACTTTTTCATGTGTTGATTCCTTCTAGGACAATATTGTATTGAGTTGTAGAGAGGAGTGCTAATCGAGTGGTCGGGGTTGTCATTTATTAGAACTGCAATGTTAAAATTGTACAATACAGTAATTCTGAAAAGATCCTTACCGTTGCCTTCTCTTTTGAGACCCCTCCTAGTGGGAGAAGGAGATTTCTGAGTGACCCTTGTTAGGGATCTCTGAGGAGCTTCTTGAAGATGACTAGACACCACGCCACGTTAGTTACATTAAAAAACCAGGCAGGTTACATTAAAAAACCACACATGCACACGCACGTATCAAACTGCAAAAACGCTAATATAACTGAAGTACATTTAAGTCTCAGGATGTGTTCTGCATTCAGAGAATACCATTTTGTCTCCATGAGATAGATAGCAATTGTCACAGGTTTTTTTTATCTTCACTTGTGCCCAGAAGCCATCTAGTGTGTTATGAGAACACTTTTTCACACCCAGTACCAGTGAATGATACGTTCCCTTAGAGGCTGAGACCTTCTTCCTTTGATTATTGGAAATTATTGGAATGACAGGTAGAGAAGACATGTAAAGGAGTTAAGTAGTTGGAGGGATTTGCAGTAGGCCTGTGCTTGAACCTGGACCCTGCTGCTTCTTAGGGATGTGTAATGGGTACCATAATCATACTCAACCTTCCAGGGTGCTTGGGAGGCTAGAATGAAATCTTAGGGGACCGTACCTTGTAAACTAAAGGCCAATCAGCATATGTTTTGATGCTGGTACTTCTCTGACTGGGTAGGAAGGATATTCTGAAATGGGGTACTGTAAATTAAACCACAGTGAAGTTCCTAAGAAACAAACAGTCTAATCTGAAACTTCCTTTTTTTCTAGTCTTCAAGCAGTGACAGTGGTGGGAGCAGCAGCAGCAGCAGCAGCATTAACAGCCCTGACAGGGCCAGTGGGCTGGAAAGCAGCTTGAACCACACTGGCACCGGGTCCAGCCCCAACACCCCTCAGCCGGTGCCCGAGCAGTCTGCACTGTGCCAAGGCCCGTACTTCCACATCAACCAGACCCTGAAGGAGGCGCACTTTCACAGCCTGCAGCACCGGGGACGGCCTGCAACATGAGGGGCTGGCGTTTCTTGCCTTCTGTGAAGGGACAGTGCTGTGCAGATTTGATATTTCATCTTACGATGTTTTAAAAAATTGCACAAAAAAATGCCTGTTGGCTTTTCAGTCTATATTTGAAATAACAGGTTAACAGGCAGTTGTTTACTTGTGGTTTTGCTGCACTATTGCAATTTTAAAGGGGCTTTGAAGCAATTTTTTATAGGATTCTTTTGAGGGTGGGTATTAAATCCATGTCAAGGTAATAATATGAAGAAATCTCATCTGCGTGTTGAATCCATAGTTTGTCCAGTTCAGACTGATTTCCAAATCTGTCAATTAGAAATTCTACTTTATGTAAAAAGGCCTTTTAACAATGCGGGATCTTCAATTTTTTTAATTCAATAAACTAGTAAAGAGTATATAGTTTCCATGAAAAAACATACATTTTTTCCAAAATATAGACCTTGATTCAGTCTTGCACTGAAGTTGCCATACTACCTCCTAGTATGTAGCTGTCCTGTTGAGAGCGCTCTCCTTTGTAGCAGGAGACGTCAGATCCAAGTGGGACTGTGTGAGCAAAGTGCCCTCCCTAATAACTGTCTCCTCTGTATGTATTTGTATTTCCAGAGAATGTCTTTCAGACTCTTGTACACCCAGATAACCTGTCACCATTACTGCTCCAGAGCCTGCATCTCAGACTTGGTAGAAAACATTGCAGCTCCAACAGTCAAGAAATACATAATTTTTTGTCTTACAAACCCCTTGTTGGCAGCTCGTGTGATCTGGGTGAGAATTCCACCTTGTGTCGAGAAGGACGGCGTTGTCGAATGCTGAGAAGTGTAAGCGATCTGAAGTCTAAAGTCACAAGTGCTGTGGGACTCTATTGGCCAAGGATTCACTTTATGTTTAAAGTAACCCTGACAGTAACTAGGGGCCACATTCTACCACTGACGCTGGAAAGATTGGCATGGCTTAGAAACAACGAGCAGAGACACCTTTCGTAGAAATGACAGTAGTATTTATTCAGAGTGATGGCTACATCCCATGTCACTTAGTCATACTAGAGAGCCAGCCAAGTTTGAATAATGAAGGTGTAGCTGAGTCTTCCTCACTGACGAGCTGTCTGAATGAGGAGCCGGGATGCATCGGGTCATCTGCTCTCGAGAGTGCTGGGGGGACGACCTGCCGTTGCATGGAGAGGAAAGTGCCTTAGAGTCTACCCAGATCCTCCTGCCTGCCCACCCTCCACTCCACCCTGCTCCACTCGGAATGCACACAGCACACAGCAGATCTGAGAAGCACGGATAGCTCTAGTTCAGGGGATCTGAAAAGGATATGGGGACAACTAAAATTTTCAGATGGAACTATTGTAGGAAAAGGGTAAATATGTACCTCCTTTCCATGGGTTTTCCTCTACTATGGACAGAATTTAAAGGTCAGTTACTTGAAGTAGAAATTTAGAATTGCGGGGGAAGTTACTGCACAGGCCAATGCTTAAGGGGTGGATGGTTTGTGCAGGAACTTTTTTTTTTTTTACTACCATCTCCAAGTTTTAAAACCAGATGTTTGACAAGGATTTTGGATCTTCATGGGTTTGATGGCAGGGAATATGGAAAGGACTCATTACTAATATTTAGTCTAGCAATAAAGCAAACAACTCAATGCTGTAAGAAGCCAGCATCTGAGCTTTCAAACACACATGTAATACAACACAATGCAGAAATACCCAGGACTCCTGCAGGCTAATGGATGGCAGCCGACTGAAACAAAAGGTGCATTAACAAGAAAACTTAAAACTCCAAAAAGCAAATTTCCTTTTATTTACTACCCAACGAAAGGAAATGGAAGATGAAACCATCACCAAAACAAATCCATTTTTTTCCAAATAAGTATAACAACAGTGCTGGGTTAGCAGTTCACTCTCTTATCCTACAAAACCCAAGAATAACCTCCATCCTATCCTGTGTATTTTCTACAGCCTTGGCAGCCTGAGACCCGTTTCTATTACGAGGCTACTTGATAGTGTAAATGGGCATCTTAAACCTCCTATCAGCTCAAGCTAGTAAAACCTTGTACTTCTATATTGCACCACCATTAAAAGCAGCATTAGTGCATTTTGTCACCATTCAGTTCTTTATTGATTCTTTAAGGGGAGCTGACTGTGTGGTTTGGTGGGAGATGGGACAGGATCAATAGGGATGAACCTCGATTTCTGCACTGACCTGCGCTTTTGATTCGATGCTCCTGCTGGTTGATCTGGCCTTTCGAGTGCTTGTCATGCTCAGTGGAAGAAGTCCAAACCTCCAAGACAAGATGAGCGGATTTCAGTAGCATGAACAGGAAGCTGTGGGGCCCAGCAGAGCCTCATAGACTCGTTACCTGATCTGACTCGATGCCAGCGGCAGTATGTTGTGGGGTTCCTGGGAGTTGAATGTACTGCTCCTGGGGGTGAACTGATTCTCTGTGCCAGTAACCAATCCAAATAGAACCTGACAGATGAAAAGGGGGCACAAAAACATGCTGGGTTTTTACTGGCCAGTTAAAATCACTCCTGTTAGTAATCAGTCACTGCTGTCTCTGTTTCTAACCACCCTTTTGGGGAATGTTCTTTTCAGTGTGTTAATGCTTAAAAATTACCACCCGTCAGAATCTCAGTCACATGGCTCTTTTATTTTATTCCTCTTTCTAAAACCCAAATAATCCCTATCTACAACTAAAGGGGTCAGATCACAGTTGTCTCAGCAAGATCTCACCTAATCCAATTTCAATCTTTATAACTAAACTCAGCTATTTGTGCCCCCCCCCCCCCCCCCCCCCCGAGCTTTAGTGCTGGAGCGGGTTTGGGGCTCACAGGCCGGGACCTACGGCAGTCCGCTGCACCAGGCGGCTGAGGTTGCTGTTGAGGTGTGGTGTGAAGACGTCCAGGTCGAAGGGGTCAATGAGGGCTTCCAAACAGTCGGCCACTTTCTCAATTCTGAGAACAGGGTTAGGATGGTTATTCCCCACACGTTAGGACAGAAACCCACCTTCCGGTATTCGTGCTAGAGAAATCCCAGAACGATTTATTCTCAATTGCTGGCTTAGAACCACGTGTTACTGATCATCCTATTAATAATCCTCAAGAGGTTTAAGCTGATGTGATGTCTAAGTCAAGTCCATTCTTTGCCCTTGTTTTTAAGGAGGGCACTCGAGGCTCAAGTTCTACCCAACAGCTGGTAGGCTGACTCAGGAAAGAAGGAGATTCCACTTACTGTGCCTGAGTGCGGAATCTATCCAGCAGGTGGTCCTTGTTTATCTGGCTGGTAATAGGAGCACTTACTGTTTAAAACAAGCACAGCTACTGTGCAGTGGGGCCAACTGGCAGCTCCCAGAACGGGCTACGTGCACTAGGAAGAGGCCATACTGGGAGCCGGGGCGAGGGTACCTGGAGTCCTGCTTGCGACCACCTTTCACCTCTTCACCTTTGGCGGTCAGCACGATGTTGAGGTAACGCAGGTCGTAGAGCAGCTGCAGTGCCCGGTTCTGGGTCATTGGAAACGCGCCTTCTTTCTGCAAACGAATCCCCGTCCCCGCCCATTAAGGGAGATGACATAAGAGCATAATAAGCAGCTTCATGGGTTGGTTGAATCACAGCTATTTCAGAAGCAGACCCTTTTTACACTCAAGGTCAGCTGCATCTCACAACAATAGGTTAGAAACTTGGTCTTAATACTAAAAACCCCAACAGCAGGGAGCAGGGAAAGGTTTGGGTGCTGGAGACGGTCACTTAAAGGGAAAAGCGCTTCCTGCGGGAAGGAGAGGCGCTGTGGGGAAGCTGGGGAGGGGAGGCTTGTCTGGATTCCCAATTCGAGAGGTGGGCCTGTCTTAATGTTACTGACGAAATGGGACTGTAGAGCAGAAAGCTTCACAGACAGGAGTGGAGGGTGGGGAGACAGGACTCTTGATGAGGACCTCGTGTGCCCGGGCTATGCTTTGTAATCCTTCCAACTTCCTCACAGCCCCCAGGAGTTTAGTTTAAGTGGCCACATTTGATCCTGAGGAAACATATTAATGATTTGCCCCAAGCTGGGCGAGTGGGGTGAGTGGCTGGGCCGGTCAGGAAGGGTCTTGTTACTCCGAGGCTTTCATTCGCCCACTGTACTGACTGCTTTTTCTGAAGACCTGCCTGACCCCTGAGAATGGGTGTAATTACTAGATAGCCTGGCTCAATGACCCTTGACACCGGACTCCTTGAAGTGCACTGCCCAGACCCAAGACAAAGCTCCGGTTCATTTCCATTCTAAACAGAGAAACGTCAAACACCTACCTTCATCTGTTTTTCCCCTGAGAGCTGCTCATAGGCAGCAACTACTTGAGCCAGACAGCTTTTCAGCATTTCCTGCAGCGTCACCTTGGGCAAGGCGTGGCCTCCGACCTGGTTAATTTCCTGGCACAAGCTAAATAGGAAGGACTGTACATACCAGGACGGCTAGAAGAACAAAGGAGTGTCCAGTCACCAACAAGTACCAATTAAATGTGATGCAGTAAACACGGGCCCATTTATCCTGGCTTCACGCCAAGACCTTGACCTCTTCAATCAGCCTCTCTTTCAGACCAGTGAACAGATGAGTGACATTTGCTGTCGTTCCCTCGGTGGTCTGGGGCTGACCTGGCTGGTGGCACTGCTTTACATTGCTGTTCTCACTTTACGGTAAGTGGTTCTCTAATTAGCACAGAGCCCGTGCTACGAAAGAGAATCATTAACTGGCTTCTCTGCAGTCTATTTACTTGGCCCCATGGCCACTCTGCCTCCCCCACCTGTAGAAAGTTATAAATATTACTTGTGGCTCTTCCTCAGCGGCTGTCAGTTAATGTTTTTCTAAAATCTTTCTCCTTTCCCTAGAGCATGTTTCCAGCCCCGGCTCTGACTGTGGCGCTGACTTACCTGGATAGGGAGTCGGATCTTGGATGTGATGCTGCTACCAGACTCCGCTTCCTCCTGAATTTCCAGCTCATCCCAGCTGGTGGCTGTGGCCAGGACCGAGCCAGCATCATCTAAAAGTAATGACTGGGCGAATCCATGAGCCAACACCTGGTGATAAAAGGCAAATACCCATAGAGGCCAGTCAGATCCTGTAGAGTTTGTTTCAAACTCTAATCTTGAAACCAGCTTCTGCTGTTTAGGTCACATGTAGGATGGCCAGTGGCAAACGTCATTCTTCTCTTGTCTAATTTCTGATATTAGCAATGGGCATTTTGTTGCTAATTGCTCTACAAATGTCAGCTCTTAAGACCCCCGTAGAGACTATAGGGAATATGATATTTAGGTTGAAGAGCAGGAAATACAGACCCTTGTCCAGAGAGAGAGTCTTTCTCATCAAATGGAAGGAAAAAAAATCCAGGGTTTCTGTCTATAAAATCTAGGCTAAAGGCGAATGGAAGAGTTTTGATATTTGCTCTACGTGGCAGAGATAAGTGAAAGTAAGTAACTGTGTGAAGTAAGAATTGTTATTCCCTTATTACTAAGAGATCTTATCAAGGTTGGCAAAACTGGACTCTAATAAAAGGGAGACAGAGTGAGGATGAGCTAGTGAGCACAGAAAGAATGCATCGATGTCCCTCACCTGCACCACTGCCGAGCTCCAGACCCGGTAGCCCATCACGCTCTGCTGGAGGAGGAGCTCCTTCACTTCCTGCCACTGGGTCTGCATAGGTAGGACTTTCTCAGTTTTCCCCTTTCCCTGTTTTTTCAGAGCCCTAGAATCCCTTGCTGGTTTCTCGGAACTCCCAGATTTTCCCAGGATGCACTGCTTCAGGTGAGGACACAGTTCTCCCAGGGACTGGCAGAGTCTGGCCATGAAAAGGACTGCATGCAGCTTGACACGGCTGAGGGCGTCCTGTTGGCCTTGCACAGCCTCCTCGATGCTCTGCAGCTCCTCCCGGACACAGTCAGTGATGTGCTTGATGCAGGCCACAGAGTGAGTCCGAAGCATCTCCTGCACGGTCCCGGCATCTGCATACCTGTCAAAGGCGCAGTTCTTGGCTTGCCCAGGGGAGACGTCCTTGGTCAGTGCCGGGTCGTCAGAGGGAAGGTAAGCCAGGAGGTCATCCAATTTCACCTTCAGTTTAGCATCTAGGGCAGCACAGAAGTTCTGGACACAAGGGCTGACAGCCTGAGCTTTCATGGAGAGCCCACTGCTGGCTAACTGGCCCCGGTTTGCCACGTTGACCCAGGCAGCATCAGGAGGCAGGTCGCTGGGACTCTCGGACCAGAGGAAGAGAGACATGTTATACTCAAAGTGGATGTGCTTGTTGGACATGGACTTGCTGGAGCTGCTTTCCAGCTCCTGCAACGCGGACATGAGGAGCTGTCTGGAGCTGGTGGAGATGGAGTCGAAGCCCTCTTTGGTCAGCGTCTAAAACAGAATGAGAAGAGTTCTAATCACAATTCCATTCAGAAACCTCAGAATAAGAGCAGCAAGTAGCGTCTACCCCAGCATTCAGAAGGTTCTCCACCAGGCTCAGAAAGAGGACATGGCGATGGCAGAGGGCAGTCATTACTGATGGACATGGACATGCCCCCGATCACCTGCCAGAAGCCCAGGCTCTTTCAGCACCAAAGTCTGGATCTCGGCTCATATCCAGAAGAGACCCCCTGGAAGGCATTCATGGGACTCCCTAGAGTGAGACCCCCTGGAAGGCATGCATGGGATTCCCTGGAGTGAGACCCCCTAGAAGGCATGCATGGGACTCTGGAGTGAGACCCCCCTGAAAGGCATGCATGGGAACCCCTGGAGTAAGTCAGCAGGGAAAAAATACACTTAGGAGTGACAGGAGTCAACCCAGTCAGTCAAAGATCACATAAAGATTGGCCATAAAACTGACGGACCATGTGACTGCCCATGGTACCTGTAAACGGTCCAGGAACAGCTGCCGCATCAGATCCTCCCATAGCAACAGTGGCTTCTCCAGGAGCCGCCGGCATATCACGTCCCAGCTGTGGCTGGCAGACTCACTGGTAAGCAGTTCCCACACGGCGTCCCGGATCCCCGCCAGGCCTTTCATGCTCTTTACGAACATGAGCAGGCTGGTGATCCCATTTTTAATGTCTTCCTTGCACCTGCAATAAAATCACTGTCCTTGGGCCTTGTTAAATTCATGGTCCCACGCCTTGATTAAGAAAGAGAGCAGGCCTCCATTTGCAAAACTCTTATCTGGGTCCCAAAATATAAAAACACTTATCTCAGGGCAGTTAGAAATATGTATAAACACAGGATTCGGGGCAGAGAGCCTGTGGCCCTCTCACCAAGCCTACCCCGAGAGCCCCATAGAATGGCCTCAAAAACCAATGCACCCAATAAAAGTTTGGGAGCGGCAGAACTCTTACATAAAGAGAACATAAAATCTTCTACATAGTGTTTTGAAAGATAAATTCCTCCTTTTTTCCCCACAATGGAGGCTACCCGGCTATGAAGGTGGTGACAGGCGGCTGAGTGAGGAGCCGACGTGACCTCTTGGGCGCCATGCAGAGCATCATTCAGGTCAGGCTTGTCCCTTGTTCATCACTGGCCCTTGTATGGCCACACACGAGGCTGCCTGGTTGGTGCCCACCAGCCTCAGGAAGGCTCCGTCTGGCTACTCACATGTGGATCCATTTCTGCAGCGTGTCAGTCAGGTGCCCCTGGCTGATGGGATGTGCGAGGGTGCGGAGAGCTGGCCGGAACGTGACAATGGATGCTGGCAGGTGCCTGAACCAGCTGCAGAGCTTCATCTCTTCCTGCAGAACGCCAGCTCCCCTTTCTAAAGAGAAGGCCAAGTGAGAGGGAATCGGGCCATCCTCTGAATAGCATATTAAAAAACGGACCTAGAAGGAATATCCAAAGATCCTCTAGTCTTCCCCGGGGAGGGCAGACTGGAACCCTGAAAAGGGGGGGAAAAGAAAGTACGGAATTTGCACAGGGCCTTCATCATCAGGGAGCTGGCAGCTTCCCTCCAAGTCTGGTCATCCTGTCGGCTGAGAAGGCAGCGAGGGAAGCGAGGAAAGGAATCAGAGAGAGAAAGGAGGACTGGGTGTTGTGTAGTCCTTGACATTTGCAAAGTAAAACTTTAGTTGTCAAAAAAGGTGACACTTCCTGTCTCTCACCATCCCACCTCCCTTGAGGATCTAAGGGAAGAACTGGTGGCCACTCATCCAGATCAGTGAGTTGTTGTAGCTCTTCAGAGGTGACCTCTCCAGAAGGGCACAGGCCCACACTGTGCAATGCCGGGAGGCCCGCTCACTGTGCACAATCACCCTCTGGAGCTTGAAACAGGTCCTCCTGAGGTCCCCTGTACTTGTTTTCCAATGCCATGACAAATTAGCCAATAATCACCTGTCACAGGAGGGGAAATGTGCAAACACAGATACATGGAGGGAGACCAAAGCATAAGGAAGTGGTGCCCCAGCTGAGAGACAGAGTAGCCAGAAACGAAACCAGCTAGTACACCACTGAAAAGGACCTCACGGCTGTCACCACATTCTGCTTGTTTCTCTTCCACCTTTGGCTGTCTCCTCCGTCTGACCTTTGAGTTCTACAGTTTCCTAAGTCATCCTCTCTTCTTACTGATGATGTCACCCATCCCCCCATGGCTTCAAACAACAGCCACATGCAGAGAGTCACAGATATGTGTCTCCAGCCAGACCCCTCATAGCTCTGTTCCTGAGCCACAATCGCCAGCCCACTCACATTCCCATCCAAGGTGTCAGTCGTCCCCAGCACAGTATTTTCAAGAGTGAACTAATCATCAACACTTTTAGACAAGCTCTTTTTCTAGTAAACTCAAAGACACCTCCCTTCCACACCATGCACAGCCAATCCCTCACCAGATCATCTCCTCCTAAACATATCTGAGTTGTCCAGTTAGCTCTATCTGTACTGCCCCATCATCTGTCACCTGGGTTGCAATGACAGCCTCCTCAGTAAGCTCTCAGCATCCACTCCAGCCTCATGGGGATCCACTGCCACATAAAAGCCAAATGCATTTAATTCCAATTGGGAGAAATTTTACCAATATCGACATTAAACAGCTATGTGTGTATCTGAGCTCAAAACCTGCCTCTACCTATAGACTGTGACCTTTACAAAGGTGGGGTCCATATTTGTCCAGTTCACTGCTGTATCGACAGAGAGCCTAGCATAATAGCTGTCAGATGGTAGATGCTCAATAAACATCAGCTGAATGAACTAGAAAATAAAAAAGGTTGGCTAAGAGCTCACCAGTAGGATGCTGGCCAGTGATGGTCTCCAGAGTTGAGAAGAGCAAGCCACATGGCAGGGATGGATCTGGCAGGAGACCTTCTGGTAAAGTGTAGAAAAGAGCATGAGCTTGGTTCAAAGTGGTGGCCAGCAACTCCACTAATGAGCAAATCTGAGCCTTGATACCAGCACCTACGAGAAGAGACCATCCTTTTAAATCATTTCCTTTAGAAAAGTTAAAAACACAAAACACTGGATGCTTCAGTCTCCCACAGCCCAACTGTCTCCGTTCCTATGTTTATGGACCAAGTTTTGGAAAGAAGCCACACCTACCATGGTGCGGCTGGTTGAGAAGTTTCTGAATAGCTGCTTTTCTGGCCAACAGGAAGTCTGCCAGGGCTTGGCGAGGAGAACTCTCTTCTAGGAGCATTATAGAGCACAGGGCCTCAGCTACAGCTTGGTCCGACACGGCCTGGCATTTGAGCAGCATCTTGCTCTCGTGCAGAATGGTTGACCTAGGAAGATGACAAAGGTCACCAGGGAATTTTTCATTTTGGGAGAAGAGCCCTGGTGCATCAGGAAAGAAGACATCCTCCATAAAACTAGAGTGGTGAAGCCGGGCCCCCACCAGAGGTCCCCACGCTGGGCCCGCTCACCGGAAGTGGCTGGCCGCGGCCACCTGCCGGACGAGGATGGGGAATCGGGAGAGGACGGGGCTGTTCCGGGGGCCAGAGGAGTCCAGCTGGAGCAGGCTGTGCAGGTGGCAGCAGAGCAGGTACAGCTGTGTGGCACGGAGGTACTGAGAGGCCTCCATCGAGCTCCAGATCTTCTCAGGAATTTCTAGGAGGAGTTTGATCTGGGCGGCCATGCTGTAGAACTTCTCCCGGGATGGTTGTGGCTGCGGGAAGGGCGCAGGAGTCAGAAGAACAGGCAAAAGCCAGGGCAGTGCTGGGCTGGCTAAGTTGTCGGGCATTTTAGGGTTCAGAGCTTTCATCAAGCCTGATTCAGTGCCGCTCGGCAAGGCATCAAAGCGCGGTGCAGTGGAATTACTGGAGTCGGAGTGCTGTGCAGTCCCACCCGTGTCGTGCATCTTTGCTCAGTACCAAGGAGAGGCAGACTTACTCTGGCCATCTCAGTCTAGGTATCAGTGATCCTTGTGATGTCTCAATGGCACGGAGCCCTACGGACGCCCCCCAAGTGAGCCTTCCCCTTCCTTTTTCAGATGGTAAGCCTCCCTACACTCTCTCCTGCTCCTTCGAGTGCACCATGGACTTCCTGGCTGGCGTTCTTCCCAGCCCTCCACCAGCTCTCCCCCTGGCTCAGTCCTCCTGCCTCCACTCCTCTCAGTCTGTCCTGAGACTTCAGGAGTCTCTTCCCTCAGGCATCGCCTCTAAGCAGACCACTATTAGCACATCTTTATCTTTGGTCCTCCCCACTCCCCTGAATCCCAGTCCAGCCCTTTGTGCTGCTGCCTGGTGTCACTACCATTCCATAACCAGTACACTTAAAGCTGAACTCATTCCTCTAACAGAAATCTTAGCCACAGCCTCTGTATCTGTCTTAGCATATACCACCACCCTGCTGCTAAATCCCAGGAGGGTCATGTCCTTCTGATGGGGTCTCGTGGTATCCCTGTACCCGTGTTTCTGTTACACTTCCATGACTCTGCTACACTTAGATTAACCCACATTTAGATTAACCCAAACACATTTCGCTTGTGCTGTGTTCGTTCACTACTCCCTCCAATCTGTCCTTGTCTCTTGATGTCAAGTTTACCTTCGTCAGTGGCCACTTAGATACTATTTTTGCTTAGTTCTCAAAGGCTCCTCGCTGCTTAGTATCATCAGCCTGGTGGCCAAGGGGTTCCTGTCCTGCACTACTTTCTCTCAGGGGCCCTTGAATCCATTGGTCATGTGTGGGGCAGAGGGGCGATTTCATCTCCCAGGGAACATTTGGCAGTATCTGGAGACATTTCTGATTATCACAGTGGGGGTGACGGGAGGGTGCTACTGGCATCTAGTAGATGGAGGCCAGAGATAACTTCTAAACATCCTGCAGTGCACAGGACAGCTGCTCCCACAAAGAGTGACCCAGCCCCAAATGTCAACAGCACCAAGGGTGAGGAACCCTGCTTCCATCAAAATGGTCACGTTTTTAATTGCCTTTATATATTTCAGACCCACATTCCAAGTCATCTGTCCTTCCGGCCCCTCTTTACTGACAAGGAAGGACCCAGGTCTGAAGCGACTTCCTTCAGAATTCTATGGCAAACGCGCACAATTATTACGGGAACCAATCACCATGACCCTAAAATACTGTCTACTGCTATTGTAAATTATTTCCATTTTTCTTACCAACTTTCCGTGGATTTAATACCTCGACCCGATTACTGGGGGACTTCTGTTTCCTTGTGCACTCAAAGTTTTGTGGGTTTATTATAAGGCAGCTCAAACAACTATCAAAATAAATACCTTTCTCAAAGCAGGCATAGGACGGGTTGGTTTACTAATAAACGTGATTCGGTGGCTGCAAAGGCCGCCCCGTGGGGGGACGTGTACCCACCGCACAGCTTTCAGGGGGCGGAGGGCGCGCCTTTAAAAAAGGAGCCATTTCCAACCTTCCACGGCTCTGCTGCGCCAGCCGGGCCCACTGACCCGAATTCCTCCAAAACCCGGGCTGTAGGAAACGCTTCCAAGATGCAGCTAACCGGTCCTTTCGCAGTGCCTCTCGGCAGGCATGTCGCGGAAGGCTCTCCTCCCAGGCGGCTCAGAGCAAACGCCCCGTTTCCCTCACCCTTCACCCTTCGTGCCATTCCGCCCCTAAGTCACCCGCCAGGAAGCGGACCGCTGCCCCAGCGCTGCCCCAGGGCGGCGTCCTTCCCCTCAGGCCTGGGGGGGGCACTTAGGGGAACCTGGCAGTGATCCCCTTGGCTCTCTAACGGGGAAATGTTCTGCTGGCCGATCCTCCAGCAGCCGGCGGAATGGCTGCTTGGGATCGTGGACGTTATTCCTGGGGTTGGGGTGAGGATGAACGACGGGGGGCCGCGTCGACAGGAAGGAGAAGCCGGTTCTAACGGTAACGTGAGGAAGGGGCTGGCAAGCGGGCGTGAGCGGCGCGGCGCCGTCGGACGAGGGAGACCCCTGGCGTTTTCCTTAACGCGGGACGCAAGCGCCCGGGAGCCCAGGAGCGAGGAGGGGGGACCCGTCCTGGAAGGCGGGCGGCTCCCGGAGGAGAGGCCGAAGGAGGGTCAGCAGCGGCGGGCGAACTGCCGGCCGCGCTCCCGGAGCGGAGGAGGCCCCAGGCGGCCGCAGGCTCCTCCCGAGGCAGGTGAGGCTGCGGCCCGGGCGGGCCGGGCCCGCGGGAGCGGCGGGGCTGGGGCGGGCCCGGGGCTCGGACTGACCTGCAGGCCCCGCGGCGGCCGGGGCGCGGCCGAGCCCGCCTGGCGGAGCCGCGCGCAGTACTGGTCCGTGGCCTGCACGGCGTCCACCAGCCCCTCGGCGCAGCGGCGCATCTCGCCGATGGTGTCGGCCGCCTCGATCAGGTCGCGGTACCGCTCGCCCACCATCTGCCGCAGCTCCTCTTTCTTGTGCTCAATCTCGGCCCGAACCTGGCGCTCCAGCCCTCGGATCTCCTCCGCTCCGTGCGTCTCGAAAAGCGCCGCGGGGTCGCGCAGATCCAGCCGCTTGAGCGCGGCGGAGGTGGCCGTGGCCGCCATGCTGGACCCGTCAGCCGCCCCACAGGTCACTTCCGCCCGGCCGCCCCGCCGGGGCCGCCATCTTGGTTGGGGGCGGAAGTTATTTCTGCCCCGGCCGAGAGCCAGGCTCTTTCCCGCAGGCTCTGGAGGGCAGAGGCTTTTTTAAAAAAGGAAGACCAGGCGGTTACGTTAGGTCGCTGAGGCTGGCAGGCTGTCTGGGGGCCCAGCCGCTCGGGGATCTGAAGCCCTTCCCAGCGCAGGCGGAGTTAATTATCGTGATGAAGCCCCCGCCATCTGAATTGTAGCGTCTCGGAATGCTCGTGTTCCTCTGGGCCCATCAGGACCCCGGACAGGGGTCTTCCCCTGGCGGGGAGGCGGCGGCACAGTCGGTCGGTCCCCTTTCCCCGCGAGTCCCGCAGCCGCCCCGCGTCCTGGGCCGGCCGGGAGCCCGGGGCGCCCGGAGCCGAGCGCCGGCGCTGGGCCGCGGCCCGAGGACAACTTCACCCCGCTGCCTGCTGGCCCCTCTGCGGCGTCTTTGTCCTTCGGTATTTCCCGTGGTCCTGGGCCTAAGGCAGTGCTAGGAAAAGAGAAGTGTGAGCCCGTTGTGTTTTTTTTTTGGAAAGAGTAACTTCACAGGCGCTCTGACCCGGGACGGAGCCCAGGGACAGGGGCGAGTGTGCGCCCGTTTGGCTTGTTTTTCTTGCTTTTCTCTCGTTTTCGTTTTGGTTTCAAACCAGTGTTTTGCCACCGAAGATGTTTTCCCTGATATAGGCTTAAATCGGCACCAGCCCTGGAAGGAGGGCAGTGGGAGAGAGGAAAGGCCACCATCCTGAGAAAATAGTGCCCGAGGGGTGACGCCTGACGCTGGCTCAGTAATAAGATTTGGAGAGTGTGGCCTGTTTCTTCCAGGTATTTCCAAGACACTTCATTTAAAAAACCATTTGTTGACGATTTCATACCCATACTAATGTAGAGAGAGGGGTATCATGTGCCCATCAGCTAGGGGTGATAGCTCGAGGTCAGTCTTATCTATTTTGCAGCCCACTTTTCTTTTTTAAAATATCTTTATTGATTTTAGAGAGAGGAAAGGAGAGGAAGAGAGAGATAGAAACATCAATGATGAGTCATTGATCGACTGCCTCCTTTACACCCCTGACTGGGGATCGAGCCTGCAACCAGGGCATGTGCCCTGACCGGGAATCGAACCCCAGTCTCCTAGGTCGATGCTCAGCCGCTGAGCCACGACTGGCCTGGCCCTATGGGTTTGTTTAAGGTGGCTTGCACTTGTGCACACGCCTGTCATTGCAGGTGTGTAGAGAAGAGGCCGGCTTGCCGGCCCGCTGACGTCTCCACTGTGGGGCGTGTTTGAAGGCGGCGCTTTCCCTAACCTTTCTCCCCGCCTCCCCGGCCAAGTTCACCTGGCTGCCCTGTAGATGCCACTGTTGCTCTTCTGCCTGCAGAACCCAGCACCTAACACGCTGTTCCCAAGGCTTCTTGCTGGGGCTCTGGGAGAACACCAGCGGCTGGAGGAAACGTGGCTATGACTCTTGACTCCCCTGTCTCCTTTCTGATCCCCCCTGCATGGAGCAGCAGCCCCTTCCTCTTCTGCCTTCTGCTTTCTCGCCCTGTCAGAACCAGGATCAGGCACAGAGCTCAGCTTTGGCAGCTGGACCGGGCGCTGTGCTGGGGACAGAGGGGCAGAGATGAGAACTCAAGTCTTTTTCTCTCAGGGTGACATGTGAGTAAAGGGCCCTTCCTAGTTTTGCCGCCATCATTTTGTTTTGGTTTAGGGATGAGTGTGTGGTGACTCTCGATGTCAAGTTTTCTCCTTTTCGCCTTAAATCTGGCCGGATGACTCTATGGCTCCGTCTCCCGTTGAGCCTCGCATTCCCCATGGCTTCGGCTCTCACTGGGCTCTCGCAACATCGCCCGCTCCCTGGCCTCTGGGCTCTAGGGCTGGGCAAGGCGCCCGCCTTTACCTAGTCCCTGGCATGTCCTTGCTCTGCTGTTCCCTTCCGCCTCCCCACACGTCTGTCCGCAGCGCCCTCGTCACATTCGTGCCCACTGAGCCCCTTGGAGCGTGCCATCTGTTTCCAGCGGGCCAAGAGCGACACAGATGGCTACAGGCCCGGGATAACGGCCTGACCTTCTCCCTCTGCTTAGCACCAGGACCCAGGCCAACCACCGTCTCACACTGGAGGAAGAACAAAGAGCTCAGCAATCTGTACTGAGCTAAGTTTCTAGAATGCTTTGGCAAGACGAGGCTCCGTGTAGGGAGGGGAGAAGTTATATCCTGGCCCCTTCTGGTGGAGAGCAAAGTGTAGCAAGGCTTTGCCGAGAAGGACAGTGCTCTAGCCAGGGAGGAACGCTCCGTGTAGACAGAGCCGGTAGCACCTTCTCGGGCAGGCATGCTGCATTTGCTCTTCTGCGCGGGACCTGCTTTCCTCTGGCATCGTGAGGTCGGTTTTGATAGTGCCAGCTACACTTGCCACTATGGCAGGATTGGGAGCCATGGTTTATTATTAGCCAATTTGGAAAATAGTCAGTTGCTTAACAACCAAAAAGTTTCTGATCTTCTTTTGCTGTGATTGAGACTGAAGGGAGCCCGGCTAGTGTGGCTCAGTGGTTGAGCATCAGCCCAGGAACCAAGAGGTCGCCGGTTTGATTCCTGGTCAGAGCACATGCCTCCATTGTGGGCTTGATCCCACCCAGTAGGGGGCGTGCAGGAGGCAGCTGATCGATGATGTTTCTCTCATCATTGATGTTTCTATCTCTCTATCCCTCTCCCTTCCTCTATCTCTAAAAATCAATAAAAACATTAAAAAAAAAAAGGTAAGGGGAACCTAACATTTATTGGACACCTCTATACGTCTGACAGTGTGATCAGTTATTGGATATTTTCTTTTCTCCAATCTTGACACAATTGCATGAGGTCTGTGGGGCCCACGGGGTCATGCCTGCTTTGCAGAGAAGGAGGCGTGGGCTCAGAGCTGTCAGGCACTGGCTTGAGGTCCCACATCCCACAGGTAGAAGTGCTGTGTGGCAAAGGTGCGGGTTCTGGGCAAGAGATGCAAGTATGCTCCACCTGCCTCAGTTTCCTCACCTGTAGATGGGGGTCACAGCAGTACCTGCTTCATCGAGCTCCTGTGGGAATTAAAACGAGAGGATGCACATGTAGAATGCCCCAGACAGGTACATTGTGAGCACTCAAAACACACGCCAATTTTCAGATTTCAGCTATCAAATTTGTAGTTAAGGTTCCGTTTTAAGCAGCTGGGCATTTCTGTTATGTTTTGCTTCTGAGTGAAAGGTAGACAAGAAGATGACAGGAGTCGTTTTCTTTGACCTGATTGTAAAACTCGATGTTTTTCTCTGACTGGTCCTGCTGTCAGCCAGACCTCACCTGTCTGTGGCATTTTCAGAGCCCCTGTTCGTCATCTGCTTTACAGTGACTTAGCCATGCTACTTGAACTAGGTTACGAAGCAGGGAAGAAGGCAGGCAGCGCCATTCAAAATCAGCCCGTGGACTAAACGGAACTTGCCAGTGGCTGCCGATTTTTAAGCTTATTTTTTCCTCTTGCTACCAAACCAATCAACCAATGAAGACAGACATCTAGAAGACATTTTGTAGGGCCTAGAGTTTTATAACAAGTTATAAAATTCTCAAGTTTCCAGGGGTCACGTCACCTTGGACTCTGGCCCGTTTTCCCCAACACGTGGTGTCTTTTCCAGAGGCGGATGGGGACACAGGTAGCTGACTAATGAACAGACTGCAGCCCGAGTCCCTTCCATTGAGTGTACAGCTTCACTTGAAGGTGGTTTATAAAACGGCACTTGCCAAAAACAAACACGTCACCGAAAAGTAATGTTTGCTTTTTGAGTCCAAGTATTTTTGCACTCAATTATAACAGCAAAGACAGAGGTGCACTTACTCGACAGAGAAACACACAGACACGAAGGCAGTCGCAGCTCATCTGAACGGAAAGCAGTTCTAGCTTTCGTTTTCTATACACTGGACACGCAGGCATGACATGTGACAAGAGTAACCACATTGACAATACCATGAGAATAAGAACATCAAGCTTAAGTGCACACGGATTCTCGACATATTAAAACCATCAATCACATCTCGTAATTGACACTTTTTGCGTTGGGGCTGCTGAAGGCGTGTGGATGTCCCTGGTTCCCTGGCGCCCACAGAGCTCCGAGGAGCCTTCAGAGGCGGGCGGAGAGGAGCCCAAAGGCTCCCATGTCGTGATCACCACAACCTTCAGGAAGGGTCAGGGGTGTGGGCACGGGGACGGGTGAAATGCCACGAGAGACTGTGTGTGTGTGTGTGTGTGTGTGTGTGTGTGTACGTGCGTGTGAGTGTGCGGAGTTTTTAGTCCCCTTTGATAATGATTGATGCACTGTTTGTAAAAACCCGCTGTTGTTTATTGGTGAGTGACAGCCCGAGAGTGATGGGGAGATTATGAAGCCACGGGTAAGTACTCTCTAGCAAAAATGCACCGTAGATGTGAAACCATCTCTGAACGCTCCAGTCAACTGCATGCGCTGCGCGCTCTGCCCTCTCCTACTGAGACGGCTCTCAGTCTCCTGGAAACTCGAGTGGAGACTTCCCGGAGAAGAGGCTTCAGGGGAGTCGAAGTGTCCGCTGTCTCCTTTGTTCACTGTAAAAGGCGAGCTGGGCCCGTGGTGCTGCTTTGTGTGGCTGGGCGGCCGATTTCCTCCTGCAAACGGACGCAAGCCGGTCTTCATGCGCGGCCCGTTCTAACCAGGAGCCTCTCGCTGGGAGCTGTGTATGAAACTCCTGGCCGAGGCCGGGCAGTGGCCCGCAGGAGGAAGAGACGGGGCAAACAATGGCACCTGGCTCTGGGTCGCCCACCGCAAGATGACAGGCCTCTCCTGACCGTTTCCTTCACCATTGGTTCCCAGCCTGATTTTATGAAAACCAAGAGTCCCTTTCCATTGTTTAAAGGTAGGCATTGTGGAATTCTCACAAAGAGAAGGCATTTTTGAAAATTTTAAATTTTAACTGTAAATACGAGAGAACCTGTTTTGAAAGATCAAGGGTATCGTTAAAGAGAGCAGACTCTGCCTGGCCTGTGTGGCCCAGTGGATTGAGCGTCATCTCACATACTAAGAAGTCGCTGGTTTGATTCTGAGATCTCTTCTTTGTAAGGACCTGGGACAACCACGTCCCCTTCTGCTTCAGGGCTAATCCAGTCTTACTCAGTGGTCCACAGCATGCCTCTCTGCTCAGAGACCAGTGCTGCCAAGACCTCTACTGCTCAAGACACTGGACACCCCAGGCACTGAGTAACTGGAGCTGCTGGGCGGTGGGAAGCTATTTCTTCCAAGTGGGCCTTGCATCAGGCTCCTCAATAGACTTTGCTCAAAGGACAGGGCAACCTGATCTCTCAGCACTGTGTTCCTTTCTGCTTCTAGTCCTCTTAATAGGATCAGGATTGGAAGTAAGCCACCCCTCCCAACCCGACACCAACATCCTGGCATCGAGGTCTTCTCCCCCTGATCTGGCCCTTTAATAATGCCGGGAAAGAAGAGAGATGAAAAAAATTGAGCCTCTCCCCTTCTCCGTATAGCCTCCCTCTCCTCCCACCTGAAGCTGAGTCTCGTGTTCAAAGTCTTTGTGCACCGGGAGGCCGACATCACCGAGCTTGTGGTGAAGCCACAGGGTTTTGTTTTATGAGGCTATACTCACTTTTAATCTTGGGAAAATCAGTGATGCTTTATTTCAGCCCTGCTAAGTCTTGGTTAATACTTTGCTCTGGTTTTAGGCACAGGCCATGTGTCTAAAGCAGGACTGTGTGATCCTGGATTTGGTCACTGCTGTGTTGAAGGAAAGGGTGGGCAGCCCTTGAAAGTGGTGGTGGAGGTGGGAGGCGTGGAAGCCTGTCCTCCATCTATCATTCTCAACCCTAATGGTCTGCAGACTCAGGTAACAGAGCTACCGAAGCTCTCAGCCGTGAGTAGAATACGGTCCCCGGTGCCTACTTTCTAGATGAGCTGCGAGGAAAAAAACAGAGACTCTGCCCATGGGAGTGTTTTCAGAAATTTACTTATCAGAAGCCCAACAGCCACTTAGGTAAAAGTTTCCTCTAATAGAACATCTGATAGGAAATTCTGGCAAAACATGGATTAGACAAGGGACTGAGGGTAAGTCGTTACAAGCTCAGATGCTTGGCTGGCCATCTACTGGGATTCCTGTGATGATGCGCTTCTGACGCGCTATTGGACCGTTCCCGTCGCATACGGAAACCGATGATTCTCTGGCCATCTTTCGTCACCAGGCCAAGGTCATTTCTGCCTTCCATTGTAACTCGACTGTCTCGATTGAACAGGCACATGTGGAGCTGACTGGGGACATGTGTCCGGACAGCCATTTACTTCCCATCTCTCACCGGCCAGACCGTCCACTTTCCCGCACGGCGCTCCGATCTAGGGCGGCTGCTGCCGAAAGCTGCGGCCGGCCCTGGGCGGCCCGTCCACCAGCCCACGTTTTCTCTGCAGAGCATTTGTGATAGACACATAAGCCCATGCAAAAAGGAAAAGAAGCCAATTATAGGGTGAGACTGGAGGGGAAGCTGTTACACAAAAAACTCTTTCCCCTCCCCCTGTCCCTCCCCCTGCCCCTCCCTCTCCCCCTCCCATGGCTGCTGCTGCTCCATAGAAACAAGCAAAGATTTCAAATGAAATGCGTTAAACCCGACTTTACCGTTATTATAACATGAGACTTTCCAGGGTCTTCGAAGAAACGCTGATTTTTACTTAGGAAAGCGATTCCAAGGGAGCAAGAATGGGTAGAGAGAATCTCAAGGCAGATGGGTTAATCCCATAACACGCAGCCCTGCAATCAAACTGCCCCCAAGGAAGGCAGGGTCCAGAGCAGCACCCAGAGCCTCGAGATGAGACGTGTGCCCCGCATGTGGGGAGTGCTCAAGGGCAGAACTGTCCCTAAGGCTGAAGACGCGGCCTCTGCCACTGAGGCTAACCACCCATCAGATTTGGCCAGGGTGAAGCGGTGTTCCCCACCGCCTGAGATCTCTCTGCCAAGGATGAGTTGCTCCCCGGTTGTTTTCTTTTATCCCAAAGAGGAAACCACATTATAAATGAAATGTGAACACAGTGTTAACTTCAAAAATTAATCTTAGCCTTCACTCGGCATTTAATTATCAAGATGAAGCTGCTGGAAGCTGGGAGAAAAAAAGCAATGCACCCCATTGACGTTAGGGACCCGGATCACTCGGGTTGCGCAAGCTGCCCATGGGAGCTGATTAAACCGAGTGGGTTTAGTGGGAAAGGCATCGGGAGCGGGGATGGGACATTGTGGCCCGTGTGGAATGATGCTGGCTTGTGTTCAGTACCACAGGGAGTTCAGGAATATTGGACATGGGGCTGAAACCTTGGTGGGGTTCACGCCATAGCTTGGGGCAACCTAAGAAGTCACAGGGAAAAGGACACTGGGTGCTGAAAGGACACTGTGTTTTCTTCCTTTGCTTGTTTTTATAAAGAAGAAAAGGGAGGAGGGAGGAGGGGGGAGAAGGCGGAGAGAGAGAGGAAGGAGGAGGAGGGGGGAGGAGGGAGGAGGTCACTCTCCACTAATCGGGCTGCTAGGAAAAGCCGAGCTGAACTTGTCGCTGCCTTCGCTTGAGTAACGGTGTGGGATTTTACTGCGTGGAAATCTGCGTAGCAACTTTCCCTATAGTCTCATCTCATAATGATCTCTTTTTATTTTTACATGGGTTTATCTATCATAAATCTTACGGAACATGTTTTTCTAGGCCACAGTAAGTACTCTGGGGAATGAGGTGGCATGAGTAATAGGGACAGCTGGAATCAAGGCAGCGCATGAACAGCGACAGTCACAGGTGGAGCTCTCCGACATTCCCTCGGTTGCACAGCCCTCGCAGAGAAAGGGAGAGCTCGTTTTCTAAATAGGGTGCAGTCTGCATGTGTGACACCAGGAGGGAGGTTTTCCTCTAAACCCAGAGGTGATGGCACCCTGACAAACACCCGAGTGTGTATTCCTTCATCCCCTGGAAATTGGGACCAGCCCCTGAAATGGGCATTGTTTCAGCTCTTATCACATGTACAGGAGCCCAGCTACAATGTCAGGGACAAAGCCACTGATGGTGCGAGGTGTCTGTCTGTGATGGTGTGTGAGGAATACCTGAGCCTGTGACATTGAAGGTCAGGCGCCTAATGTGTGCGCGGTAGGTGAGGAAGGTGACAGCCATGCCTGTGAGGAGGGGGCTCCCTCGGGCCCTCACACCTGCACACCCTGCAGCACTGCCCGTTTATGGGCCCGTGGGTGTCCTCGGGTCCTTAGTATGCGCTGGGATTTTCTTAGCGCCCAGCTTTGTATCGAGTCCTTTAAAAAAGCTCCTCTGAGGAGTTGAATTACATTTCCATCTCCTTTTATTAGTAAGCCACGTCTGGCATAAAAAAAAACAAAACAAAACCCACAATTTCATGGTTTCTTATAAAGATGTAGTTTTGCTTCGTTCTTATTTCTTTTCATGGTGGAGAGAATGAAACTCTTTCCCCATAAGAATTACGGTCTATTTTTTGCCTTTCATGTTAGTGATCCCCACCCCTCCTTTTCCTTGGCCCCCTAAGAAGAATTTAAGCAATTTGACAAGAAAAAACTTCACAGTCTTTTAACAAAGCAGGTCTTGTCTATAAATGCAGTGATTGATGACCATAAGCGTTAGGTCCTTTGAGGTCAGTGAATAATTCTTTGATTCTATCTAAGAGGAAGAAACACATGAAGTTACGTT
Source organism: Miniopterus schreibersii (assembly GCF_964146895.1). Classification (NCBI taxonomy): domain Eukaryota; kingdom Metazoa; phylum Chordata; class Mammalia; order Chiroptera; family Miniopteridae; genus Miniopterus; species Miniopterus schreibersii. Next base: position 4,881,286 of record NC_138116.1, read on the forward strand.
CTGGGTCCTCAGCTATCTTCTCCCTGCCCCTTCTTACCTGGATATAGCGTCTGAAATGGATGAAGCAAATGCCCACGGGCAGCGTAGGTGTGTGAGGCTGAGGCTTATACAATTTAAGAACAAGAATAGAAAAATATCTTCCTTTTATAACTTTTTACAAAAACACGTGGCCGTGTGACCGCACCGCCCAAGCCAGCGAGATAGATCCCTGAAGCTTAAACTCTGTCGGCTCCATGGACAGTCCGTGGCTGCGGGTTCCGTGTCGTCGTAAGTGTCCACCTGCACTGTCCACACGTAAACTCGGTACTTGTGTCTTTGAACACAGGAAATGTGGGTCATGACTGTACAGGGGCCAGATAGGAATATACAAGTATAAATGTAAGAACACCAGATTACATATTGGGTCAAACACACACACACAGATACAGTTTGCTATCTTGGTTGAGCGTCAGCATTTCAAAGGCGTGATCACCTCTTTTCCAGACTTTAAATTGTCTGCCTGCCTTGAAATGCTCACTTTAAGAGGGAGTTGATCAATTTAATACAAATCATTCACTCAGGCAAGCTGACTCATACACTGTTCTCTGAACTGGACTCATGCTGGACAATTCCCTATTCTAGAAGCCAGGTGTGATGGGTGGGGGGCGGGGGGGAGAAAGGAAGTGGATGGGGGTAAGGGGCACATCGCCAGTTGGCAGAGCTTGGCGATATATTTCAGGCAGTTCAGATACTGGTCTGGAGGTCTCCATTGAGGAGGGTTCTCTGGGTCTCTGTGGTCTCGTTCAGTCGGGATTTGTCCTGCTTACTGTCACTCCGTTCCCCATCATCTGTGCCGCTCACCTTGACCAAGCAGAGGACATTCTGGAAGCTCTTCTTGAAGTTGTCGGACAGAAAGGCATACAGGATGGGATTGGCACAGCTGTTAGCGTAGGTGAGGATCACAACAAAGTCGAACATGCCTTTGAGGGCTGGAGTGGGATTGATGGCCACAGAGACCGAGGAGACATTGAATATGTAGAAAGGGAGCCAGCAGAAAATGAAGACGGCCACCACTATGGACACCATCCGGGTGACCTTCTTCTCTGACTTTTTCCTCTTGGAGGAACCCACTCGGATTCCAGAGGACTTCACCTTGATGATAATGAACAGGTAGCAGAGACAAATGATGGTGAGGGGCACCAGGAACCCCAAGATGAAGGCGTAGATGATGAAGCCTGTGTACCATGCCCCAGATTCACCTGGCCAGTTAATGGTGCAGCTGCTTCTGCCCCACTGGTTGCTGCGAAGCCCCGCATAGATCATGATAGGCAAGATGACCAGCAGAGAGACTCCCCACACAGCCACGTTGATCATCTTGGCTGTCCAGGGTCTCCTCCACTTGGCCGACTTGATGGGGTGGACCACAGCCAGGTATCTGTCAATGCTCATGACTGTCAAGCAGAAAATGCTGGTAAACTGATTGATGCCATCCACAGTCATGACCACCCGGCAAATGGCCTTGCCAAAGGGCCAGTGGACCAGAGCCACCTGCATGGCCAAGAAGGGCAGACCCAGCATGAAGAGCTCGTCTGCGATGGCCAGGTTGAGGATGTAAATGTTGGTGATGGTCTTCATCTTGGCATAGCGGAGGATGACATAAATGACAAGCGTGTTGCCGCACAACCCAATGATGCAGACCACAAAATAGATGAACGTGAGGACCACATTGCTGGTCAGGTCATAGTATGGCTCTGTCTGGTTTGAGATGTTGGCCACTGCCACTGAGCCGTTGAGTTCGAATGGAGCGGAAAGCAATGGTTGGCTGCAATTGAGTAGCTCATACGCCGTCTCCATGGCTGCCTTGGGGTTTTAGGCTAGTTCCAACCGGCCAAAGATCTTATTCTCACCTTAATGGGTCCTGGAGGCCAAGGATCCACTGGGACATCTGCAGGGAAAAAAGGAAGACCAGCTCCTCAGTCAGAGGCTAAACTCTCACCAGCTGTCGGTGTTCCTGGTTTCCCCTCTCGGACACGCTCTTCATCTGAGAAGCATGTTATCTTCCACATCAACGTGGAGCTACCAGCCCATTCTCACCAGTGTGCGGGACGTTGGGATTGTTTTTCCAACAGTGGGGAGGAGTTTGGGTTAAGCCATCATCGTTTATCTTGTCAGCTTTGGTGACGCACTTGTGGGGGATGACTGTGGCTGCAAAAGAAATATACTTTGATCCCTAAGAAGTTGACTGGTCCGTTCTTGGCCTTTCCCCGTGAGGAAATCTATGCTGACCTGCTGACTTATTTGGAGTTTTTCCATTCTGAAAACTCAGTGGTGGAAAAATCCCAGACTTTAGAGGTAAAACAAACCAGGGTTCCACCACAGAGCCCGTGTGACCCTGTGCCCTGCACTTAACTGCGTTGACTCTCATTTGTTAAAATGGGGACATCATGAAGGTTAAATGAGGAAATGTACGTGAAAACGCCTAGTATCTTGCTGGGTTCACAGCCGGAACTCTGTAAATGTCTTTCCCCCATTTTTCCTCTGCTATCTCATTTATCTCTAATTTATTGAAATCTGCCTCCAGAATGAACCAATTTATAGTCTTAAGTGTAAAAAAACCCAAACCACCCAAATCTGGCTTGCTTTCATTTTTACAACGTATGCTTCAGTTTATTTTTGTTTCCCCAGTACCCTATGCTTGAGCTCCTTATGCCTGGGAGAGCTCTTTCCTAAAATCCCTCAACAGAATACTCCAGAATGCTTGTCTTCTAACGCCCCAGAGAATTTGCCTGCAATCCCCTGATTAAGGCCAAAAAACAGGAGCCAGGTTCATTCGCAGACGGGAAGAGAAGGTTCCAAACACAAATGTAGCTCATTCACACCCCCTTGATCTTCCCAACCACTCTCAGAGGTGGGGACATTTGTCTCCATTTTACAGGTGAGGAAGCCGAGGCTTAGAGAGTTTAAGTCACTTGCTCCCATAATTGGTGGGGCTGGGATCTGAACACGGGATACCCACATCTTCTGCACTTTTTACAGCATCACATCTGCTTGCTCAGTGGGCTGGAAAACTAGCAGCTGCTAATGGGGCTTTGGTTTGAAGCAGCTGACTCCTCTTTTACCTCCAAGCTGAGAAAATATAACTATCGGCTTGGCCTAGGGTATCTAACAATAGCTCTGCACGTAATTCAACGATTTACCTAGTCATTCACAAACCATCACTGGGGGCGTCTCTATCCTGGACACCAGGAATGAACAAGACGTGGCTGGTGCCCTGTGGGAGGTGATCAGTTAGGAGGGGAGACGGGCCAGGAAGCCAGCTCACATAGGGCGTGACCTGCACTGCGCTGTGAACCAAGGACTGAAGAGTGCCTTTGGCTCCTGGGGGACCCCGAGGGGGCTTCCTAAGGGGAGTGCTTGAGCTGGGTCTTGACTATATGTAGAGTGAAGCAAAGAGGGCAGGGACAGTGGTGAAAGGATGGCGTTGTTTAGCACTGAGTGGGATTAATGCACTTGGCGACACATTTCCCTTGAGCAGAGCACTTTTTCTGGTGCCTGAGTGAAGTCTGAAGATTGCTCCCATAAGCTTGGAGAGACTCCTGATAGGTTAAAGGGGACTTAGCCAGCAACATGTACTTGAACCTCCTGCACCTTTGCCTCGGATTGGTTGTGCAATCCAGGCGCATTGCTTCTCTGTTCCGTGCTAATTTCCCCACCACACAACTGCCTGTAAAGTGCGGTCTGGGCTTTGGGCTGACCTTTCTGCAAAGTTCTTTGGGGGACCTTGGATTTAATGTATGTATTGAGTAAAAAGCATAAATTAGCAGCTATTAAAAACGGAAGCTGTAAAGAAACCATTTTTTATATATCCCTAGATTAACGGGTCATTTCCACTGTCATTCCTAACCATCTTATCAGTTACTTTAGTTCCACAGACCCAGAAGCCTACTTAAGGCCCCTGCATTGAAGTGTAATTAGTCATTGGCATTCCAGGGTCCCATCTGTGTGATATGCCAGGTCACACCCCGATGTCTGGGTAAGACTGAAGACCTCTGGGCTGCAGAAGCTCTGTCTAGTGCTTTGGGGATAGAGATGCTGATGGTGCAGACACGCGAGGGAGGGTTGAGTGCTGTTCTCCAGCCCCGACTCTTGTCTTTTTGGCTGGAGTCTCACTCAGTATGGTGTCAGGTTTTTTTTTCTGAAATAGGCTGAGAAGTAGCATTTCTCCACTTTTGAGTGAGAGAGAGCAATGGACAGGGTTCAGAGCTTGGTGAAGGTGGCAGAGACAGTAAGGCGGGGAGCCAGTGCAGAGTGGGAGGGCTCCTTCAAGGAAGAAATGAATTTAAATCACAGCGAATCTTACTTCATCGACAATAAGGTCGCTGCCTACAGTGACTTCCGCTTAGTGAAAGTGGAATCCAATGCCATGCAGTCAGTACTTGTTGGATTGTGGTTAAAATGAAAGGCATGAAAGGCACAGGAAGTTTGATTTGTGGGTTTTTAAAAATTTTTCCAGCTTCAGAATTGTTAGATACTGGCCATGGCTGTATCTGACACCGAGTCCTGGCTGTGTTGGAGAGGAGCTTTAGAACTCAGGCATCTCCTCCCTGGGGGAGGCTGTGGTTACCAGCCTAAGAACTGCCTGTTGGGATGGAGACTAGCGTGGGTGGGGGCTGGTGACCCTAAATTCTACAGTGCTTCGGTTTTTCCTTTCTCCCCAACACCATTTCTTCATTCAGCCCCCACCCCTTGGGGCCTGCCTAGTGGATCTCGGGCTGGCTGGGGCTGAGCCTCCCTGGCGGGGAGAGACCACAGCCAAGTGCCTGCCGCCTCCGCTGGAGCGTCTAGGGAAAGCCAGGCGGCGCTGGCCGAGGGGCATGCGGGAGAGGCGAGTCTCCGAAAGCCCAGAAAAAGCATTCTTCTGGCCATCCCACCCGCTGACCCTCAGGACCAAGGGTTTCCTAAAGGGTTCCCTGCTATGTCCAGGAGGACACGGGTCAGGTGGAAGATGGTCATGCCAGCACCCCCAGTCCCTGTCCACCAAGAGTGGTCCAGGCGGCAGAGGAGGCTGCCGCTTGGGGACTTGACAGGCACACTGTCCTGTCCACCTGAGCACCAGGGAAAGGACCCTGGACCATTAGGGGTGCGTCTGCCAGGCCAGGAGAGGAGCAACAGAGAGGAGCCCCTTTCTTCTCTGCTCCCCCGCCTGCCCCGCAGAGGCTCTGATCTCGGATGCGCGCCACAGGAGCCCTGGCAGTGCCTCCCGCCCCCGGCTGCCCGCTTGCTCTCCTTTTAAAGGCGGCTGGGAGAGAAGTTGTCCGGGTCGCAGCCACCGCCAGGACACTGGGCTGGGGTCTGCACTAGGGCGCACCCCGCGCTCCCCGGCATGCGGCTGTGCGGACACACGGGTTCCGGCACTCAGGACCCACACAGCCCGCCCCCCTTCGTGCCGGGACCCTCGCAGTCGTTCATTCCCACCAAAAGCACCCCTAAATGGGCACAAGGGCGGGGGACCACGCACTGGGACCTGCACTCTGGCTCATCTAGGCGCACAGCACCGTGGCGCGCAGATGCGCTCGGGTGCCCCGGCGCACAGTGCCTCTCCCTCCCTCCCCTTCTGTGACACACACACACACACACACACACACACACACACACACACCCACACCCACACACCCCCTCACCTTTGCCTTTCCGCTGCAATCTGCTAGCTGGGCTCGCTGGCACCCAGCGGCTGTCCCCGACCCAGCCGGGCGCGCAGCGGCTCGGCGGGCACCCCTCGCGCTGGGCGTCCCCACCCGGCGCCGCGGACAGCAATCGGGGCGCGTTGCCTGCGCGCCGACCCCGCCGCCGACCGAGGCTCCGGGCGGGCGGCTGCGTCGCCGGGACTGGCCCGGAGGAGCGCGAGCCCCTCGGCACATTCCCCACGCCCCCCCGTTACGTCACCGCAGCTTTGCTCCGCCCGCCGGTCCTGCGGGAGGACGGGGGCGAGCCGAGCGGGGATCCTGCCGGGGGCTGCGGGCTGCGGGCACAGCTCACACGCACGGGGCGGGGACCTCCGTGCGGGGCGGGGGGGAGGTCCAGCCACTTGGGCCCGCCCCCCCAAGGCTCCTGGCAGGGACACGCACCGCCGACCCTCCGATGTCACAGAATCGGTCCTGTTTCACTGACCAGCACGTTCCGGGCGGCTGGAGGGGCGGCTGGGGGGTACCCCAGAGTCGCTTTGGGCTCTCTCAGTCTGACAGGTTTGCAGAACTGTGTCTACTGAGGGTCATCCCTGGGCACCGGGCACAAGGCCAGGGGAAGGGCAGGGAGGAAATGGGTCCAGGGTGGGGTGGGGGAGCCCTTCTCTGTGAAGTGACCGGGGAACCTCCTCTGCACTGTGTGTGAGCCCCCACCCGGGTTCCAAAGTTCAGTTCCAGGAGCAGACAGAGGCTCAGACTCATGGGGACTGTCCCAGCTTCACGCAGGGTGGAGGCGAGGCGCAGCGGCCGCAGGGCCAGTCCCCTTCCTTAGCCAGCCCGTGGGCACCTGCTGGTCCCAGCCAGCACAGCCTCTCCTCCCTCCTGCTGCGAGGGAGCAAAGGGAAGCCAGCAAGAAGTGGGAGTTGTGTCGCAGCAAGTTGCAGCTGTTTATTTTTTGACTGCGATGATTCAGCCTCTGTTCCAATAGTTAATAAGTCAAAATCAATCCCACAGCCTCTCCTTCCCTACCTTCCTCCAAGGACACACACACACACACACACACACACACGCCTGAGTGCACTTGTAGACCATGGGAAACAGGATACAAAGGCCAGTTTTCTCTGTGGGCTGAGCTGCCTTTGACTGCCCATCCTATTATCTGATTTCCAATTCGCCAGTGAAAAGTCAAAGTCCCAGGCTTTTTAGCAGGTAGGGTGAGCACTAGAGATGGGTGAGTGACTGGGGGAGGGAACCACCAGGTAAGGTAGCAGTCAGCTGGGCCAGACTGCGTCTTGGGGTCCCCGTGCGAGGGTGGAAATCAGGCGTTTTCATTGGCTTGTTCTCTGAGGTGTTGGTCATGATGGGGCTTGAATCTGTCGTCCTGGATCTCCAGGGCTAGAGCGAAGTTGAGCTGTTGATGGTCTCATGTCCCAGCCCATCTGGGAGCCAGCTTCTCTTTAGACACGGGGTGCAGGGGCTGGGGTGGGTGGTTCACTAGAAGAGGGCGCCCTGCTCACCATCGGCTAGAAGTGGGAGGGCAAGTGGAATTGAGCTCAGGAGAACTCTGCACGCTCAGGGGACACAGATGCTACAATAGGAACCTGTTGCCACCTCTTATTTGAAATCAGTGACTCAACTGGTTTCCAGGGAAAGAAGAGGAAAGGGAAGACCCAGGAAGCACCCACTCCGCCCTCAAATTCCTTTTCCTGGGACCTTGCTATCTTTTCAAAGGTCTTGAACTATTGATGCCGAACTCAGGTATCTTTTTGAAAAAGTAACCATAGTTTTCTTATCTATATAAGAAATAAGCTACTGGCTCTTAGTGCTCCCTCCCTTCTATGGTGACTTGGATGAGACAATGAATGCTTTTTTTTAAAAAAAAACATTAGTTTTAGTATGAGGACTACCAGTAAAAACAGTCTGTTCCCAGAGGATCAGCTGAGTAACCATCTCCCATCAAGGCAGCTTGGGTGATTAGCTGGCATCTTCTGTATGCCTGTTGGTTTGCAACCTCATGAGCTCCCCTCCACCCCTGACCCACCATACTCGAAGGGTAAGGAGAGACTGAGGAAAAAGCAGACCACTCCAATGGGTAGGTGGCAGTTCTAATAAGCAAGGGAACCTACATATGAGGCTTGTCTTGGGTGTCATAAGACAAGTAGATCTCCACCCCTACTGGTCAGCATCTTAAAAGTTTACATAGAGGCCTTAATTGGGTTCAGTTATGTATACCATCCAGATGGTCTCAATATTGCTCTCTCAATGCTGAGTCCTTGAAGCATCTTCTAGCGTGGGAACAGTGTGTGGAACATACATTCCAAGGACAAGGGAGTGGGGAGGAGCTTCCGACCCCCGGGGTTACCTGGTAGTCACGACTTCTCGATGACCTCCTCCAACAATGCTCTTTATCTTGGATGAACTGATGCAGTGAAACCCCCTTCAAAACCCTTGTGATGTCTCCCTTCTCCCTCCCCCCATGAGTCAGGGTGGGTGGGCCGGGTGGGTGAGCCCAACCTGGAAAATATGCTGGCCCCATCCACCTCAGGCACACCTGTCTCTGTCTACTGCAGGGCTGGATGAATGGGGTCTGAACAGCATTGACCTTGATGGCAGAACAGGTGTAATTAGAACAATTGTTGATTTTGCCCAGATAACGTAGGCCTCCGCCCCAACCACCCTGAATGCCTCCAAAGAATGATCTGACTTTGCAGCCCCCTGCACTCGGCAGCCACCCTCGGGTTCCGGCTCCCTCTTTGACTCCTAATGGCTCTTCCGACTTTCCCCTCCACCTGCTGAATGAAGTCTGCGGCTGCCACGCCCTCTCCGTTAGTAACTAAGTAACCAAACCTTGAGCCAGAAAAATCGAGGGGTTGTGAAGCAGATAACCTCCGCACTGGCTTGTTTGATAGCTTTCGAGCAATTAAATGACACCCTTCCCTCTTCCAGCAGTTATCAGAGAGGCAATAGACAGCAGGAAATTAAGAACAGGAGCAGGACAAAGGGCCAGGCTGGTGCTCGGCCTTGAACATGGGGTGATACTGCTCTCAGGTCGCTCTGGTGAGAAGTTCACAGCCTAGGAGCTCGAGTAGGTCAGTGTGTCTCTTAGCGGCTTAATTAGATGGGAGGAAATTGTTACCCTGCAATCAGTTTCGTGGAAGTAAACCTGGCCGTGAAGCCCAGAGGAAAGCAGGAGAGCCGGGCATGGGTTGGGACTGGTGAACACCAATCCAGGCAGCCAGCGTGGTGCCTGTCGTCGCCACGGGAATGCCGGGGACGAAGTCTACCATTTTGGTTGGTGCGGAAAGAGCAGTGCTCCTGTCGTGGAGAGCGTACAGATGTGCAGAGGAACAGGAGGTCCCCGGTGTCACGATCACATTACCTGGACCTACTGGGACACTCCTGTTTTCAGCAGTTCTGTCCCTTGTCACCCACAAACCATGTGCACTTTACCGAAGTTGAGATGTCAGCTTCCTCATTCTATCTCTGACACCCCGCCTTGCCCCTGGTGGCATGCAGAATCCTTCCTGACATCAGGGGTCCTGATGTTTAGTTAGGAAAATATGGGATATGATCATTAGACATTTTAAAAAATGTGGCCATTAAGCATAGTGGACAGATACAGACCGGGTTAGTGTGAGGACCTTTCTTCCTTCTCTCTCCCCCACCCCTTGACAAGGGCGTCGGAAAACACGAGGCCGCCCCCTCCACGATGTCTCCCAGCCTGCTTCCTAGAGCACCGATTCTACAAGCTGCTCTAGGGAAGGGCGCAAGGAGTCTGGGAGACACGCGCCGCTCCTCCGCTTGGAGATCCCCCCGGCTTATTAATCACACTCACGGGTGGCGTTTATTAAGTAGCCATTACGTGCATGGGGGAGCTGATCGTTTCGCAATCCCTTATCTCATTTACTCCTCTCAACCTTTGCCGCACTGCCATTATTATTACTAATATTGTTACTTTGAGAAGTCTTACAGTGAAGAAAACTATTTATCTTAACTCTTTCTGATGAACGGCCTTAATTGTTTTAAGCTCCTTTCTCTTCAGTTTATCCCTCCCGGTTTCTGCTGGTGAGTTCAGACGGAGTCAGGTAACAAGTGTCTGGTGCCCTCTTGCTGTGTCACCTGCCCCCTCCCCCACCCTGTACCCCCAATGCTGACTCGCCTAATTAGCCTGCTCCTGGGGAGGCCTCTTCCTGAGAAAGGGGACCTGCCATTAGCATTGGATTTTTAATTTTTAATTTTTAATTTTTTTAATTTTTATTTTTTAATTTATCTTTATTGTTGAAAGTATTACAAGTATCCCCTTTCCCCCCCCCAATTGACCCCTTCCACTTCGTTCCCACCCCCTCCCCAGGCCTTCACCCCATTATTGTCTGTGTCCATGGGTTATGCATGTATGCATATAACTTCTTTGGTTAATCTCTTCCCACCCTCCACCCCCCTTCCCTCTTCCCTCTGAAATATGACCGTCTGTTGCCTGTGTCAGTGTCTCTGGATCTATTTAGTTTGTCAGATTCTTTTGTTCATTAGCTTCTTCTCAAAGAAGACCCTTCAACATTTACTGTAGTGCTGGTTTGCTGGTGATGAACTCCTTTAGCTTTTCTTTGTCTGTGAAGCTCTTTATCTGACCTTCAGTTCTAAATGATAACTTTGCTGGGTAGAGCAATCTTGGTTGTAGGTTATTGTTTTTCATCACTTTGAATATTTCTTGCCACTCCCTTCTGGCCTGCAAGGTTTCTGTTGAGAAATCAGCTGATGGTCCTATGGGTGCTCCCTTGTAGGTAACTAATTGCTTTTCTCTTGCTGTTTTTAAGATTCTCTCTTTGTCTTTAACCTTTGGCATTTTAATTATGATGTGTCTTGCTGTGGGCCTCTTTGGGTTCCTCTTGTTTGGGACCCTCTGTGCTTCCTGGACTTGTAAGTCTATTTCTTTCCCCAGGTAGGGGAAGTTTTCTGTCATTATTTTCAAAGGTTTTCAATTTCTTGCTCTTTCTTCTCCTCCTGGCACCCCAATATTATGAATGTTGGGCTGCTTGAAGTTATCCTAGAGACTCCTTACATGATCTTCATATTTCTGGATTCTTCTTTCTGTTTGCTCTTCTGGTTGGGTGTTTTTTGTTTCCTCATGTTTCAAATTGCTGATTTGATTCTCAGCATCCTCTACTCTATTGTTGATTCCCTGTAAATTATTCTTCATTTCAGTTCGTGTAGCCTTAATTTCTGACTGGTACTTTATTATGTCATTGATGGTCTCACTTGTTTTCTTAATAGTCTTACTAATATCCTTGAGCATCCTTATAACCATTATTCTGAACTCTGTATCTAGTGGCTTGCTTGGTTCTATTTCATTTAGTTCCTTTTCTGGAGATTTCTTCTGTTCTTTCCTTTGGGACATGTTTCTTTGCCTCCACATTTTGGCTTCTTCCAGGTGTTTGTTTCTATGTATTAGGTAGAGCTGCTATGTCTCCTGGAATTTGTAGGCAGGCTTTGCGTAGTAGGTGTCCTGTAGGGTCCAGTGGCTCAGCCTCCCCAGTCATCTGAGCTGGGCCTTCTAGGGGCTCCCCTGTGTGGGCTGTGTGCACTGTCTTGTTGTAGTTGAGCCTCGGTTGCTGTTGGCGTCACTGGGAGGAATTGACCCCCAGGACAATCGGCTGTGAGGACCAGCTTCAACTACAGCCAGAGAGCTGCTGTGTGGAGACACCCCTATGGAGCAGGATTTAGTTCAGTGGAGCTTTGGTGTTCACCAAGTGCGCCCCTTGAGCGTGTCCCTTGTGGATGTGGTAGGGTTGTAACCCAGCGTGGTCGAGTCTGACCACCAGGTGCACTGTCTCTGGGGCCTCCTGGGGGGTGCAGCAGCGTGCCCCATATGGCTTGATAAGCCGCCCCAGGCCTGGCACTAGCGGCAGCCTGCGCTGGCTCATAGCTTGGCCTCTCCTGGACAACGCTCGAGAGGCCACTTGCACAGAAAAGCCCCTGGAAATGGCCCGGATGAGCTTGGGTGTGGGGAGGGGCGGGGCCTCCGGGAATCACGGGGCGGGGCCAAGGGTGCAAGTCAGGTGCTGGCGACTCAAACATGGCGCCTGCCTGCCGGCTGTGTGCGGGGAGGACTCGCCACAGGAGCCATGGCCTCCGCCAGCCCTTCTGCCTGGGAGGAAGCCGCCCTCCAGCTCTCGCCCGGATCTCAGGCAGGTTAGTTCCTCCCCGAGTGTCCCAGGTCCTTTCTGGCTGCTCCCGGCGCTGGGCTCAGCGGGAGCGTCCGAGTGAGTCCGTGGCGGGCCCTTAAGAGGAGCTGCTGGGGCTCCCGCAGCCTCCGCGACCCTCAGCCACAGTCCCCGCTGGTTTCACAGCCCGAAGCTGTGGGGACGTCTCTTCCCGGCCCTGGAGCCCTGGGCTGGGGGACCGACGTGGGGCTGGGACCCCTCCCTCCTCCAGGAAACCTCTGCCTCTGAAATATCCCTCCCGGGTTTCAACCACGGCACCGGGTATGGGACCGGGACCGGGACGGAGTCTCCCGGATCCGCCCGCATCTCCGCCCCTCTGCCAGTCTCGGTGCTTCTTCAGGTCCCTGGCTGCAGGGCTTCTGTTCAGCCGGACTTCAGGAGGTTCCTCCTGGCGGTGGTTCTGTATTTTGGTTGTGACTGTGCTGTGGTTGCGGAGGCGGCGGTGCGCGGTGAGCTGCGCCGCCATCTTTAAGAACCCCTGGCGTTGGCTTTGAGACCCACGGAAGCCAAACGGGCCTCGGCACCTGGCCCAAGGCTCGCAAGCAGGCCGCACGTCAGAGCCACGGGGCAGTTTAAGAACCGAAGATGCTCTGGTCCATCCTTAGCGTGTCTGATGTAATGGACCTGGGACGGGCCCAGGTACTTTTTTAAAGCTCCCCAGATGACTTTGATGTCAGCTAGAGCTGAGGACCACGGGTGGTCCGACGCTGTCATTTTAGAGGCGCAGGAACTTGGATCAGGGAAGCGAAAGTCTGTCCTGGGTCAGACAAACCACTCAGTCCGTTTGCTCCAGGACCACGTGTACCCACGGTGCATCCCATAATTCCAGGAATCCTGGTACTCGGGGACAGGGAGCCCGGGGCAGGGTCTGTGCACACATTGGGCCTGGGAGCTTCAGCTTTCCTGGCGGATGGAACGGGTTTTCCTTCAATAAGGAACAGTCCTGTTGAGTAGCAAGCACCCTGGTCTCATAGGGGGACATCAGGGTGAGATGGGGCAGGACCTCACTGCCCTTTGGCAAGTGCCCACTGTCTCTTGTAGGAACGGGTATTGTGACAGCTTGTGAGAGATGGGCAGTGATTGCACAAATGGACAGAACCAGCAGATGGGTCTGCCTCAGTGGTTTCCTTTGCATTTAGAGCAGGGAGGAGCGAGCCAGGCTTCATGCTGACCAGCGTTAGACGGTCCCTGCACCGGACCGCGCTCCAATTTCTGGCCTGTTTCCTCCAGGGGTCTGTGCATCTGTGTGCCGCCAGCTGCCTGGAACCTTGCTGAGGGTTCCTGCCTTGTTCTTTCTCTACTGATAACTCCTTCTGGCTTCGGACATTCTCCTCGGCCTCTTCCTCCTGCCCCAGTGGCCAAAATGATAGTTCATCCTTAAGGAGACAGAATAGTTTACATTTTAAAAGGATTTGGGGAGGCACAAGCCCATAGGAGAGGATCTCCAATGGAGATGCTGGCCTGACCTAGATGCCAGGGCTGCCCTCGGAGAGGTGGCTCCCTGATGGCAGAGATTCAGGAATTTCTGCTGCTGAAGGGCCTCTGTTCCTCAAGAAACCAAAGCCAGGAGTTAATCCAGAAACTGCGGTTGATTTTTATCGGTTCCAGAGACGCTGCAGTTCCTTTGCCGGCCCCAGGGTGGGGTGAGCGCACAGAACTCGCCTTTGTGGCCCTGGGCACCAGGCCTTGCAGGATGGGGCCCAACAGCCCACCGCTGGGCCTTTTCTTTTCTCCTTTTTCTTCCCTCCCCATCATCCTGTCAGGCTGGGGGTGGGATGCAGCCCTGAGAGAATCAAATTGATCCTAGCGCCTGGGACCCAGTCTCCCGGAAGAGGCAGCCTCTGCCTGTCTCCCGTCCAGTCCCGTAGTAGGTGTGTCCCTCTGGCATCACTGAAGGTAACCTCCTTTGTCCTGGGCCCCCGTAGCAGATCAGGATGGTCTTACTAGGAATGGGGCAGTCATGCAGCTTCCTGGGCTGAGATGAGGAGGTGCTAAGGGCAGATGCAAATTCTGCAGAGGGGATTTTATAGCCAGATGGCTTTGGAAGGGGCCTTGAAGAGCTGTCTCAGGGTGCTTGGGGCCTGGTCTTGGGCTGTGTGCTGAGTGGGACAGAAGTGTCTGGAAGGTAAAGAGGACAGAGTTCCCTTCCTTTCCGTCAGAGGAGACCTGTGGGCATTGACACAGGTTTCAGCTGCAGCGCCAGGAGGGCTGCATTGAGCCAGGTGAGGCCCCAGCTATGAGACCTGGCCACTTTCCAACCGTGAGAGTAGAGGGGCAGCTTCTCCATTCTCTCTTGCTGGGAGCCAGCTGCTGGCTTTGTTTACTGGTTCAGCTGCCAGTCCCCAAGCTTCGCAATGCCTGCCCACCCCCCCGAGCAGATGGCTGGACCAGGGAGGGGGAGCTGAGGCCCCACAAGTTATTTGCTGCCTCCCCTAACCCTCACAGCCCCCCATGCTCTTCCTCCTACCCCTCTCCCCTGCAGCCTGACCTCTTCCCTGACACCTTGGCCCCGTGCCTGCTGCCAAAACCTAATTTCTCTGCGCCACTTCAGACCACCCAATCTCTCTCCCTGGCAAGACCCTGGGTTTGGTTTCTAGCCTGCTGGGACATGCAACCCCTTTGGATAATTGAACTCAGGGCTTAGGAGGTATTTTCCTCCTAGCAGAGATGGGTTAGCACATTGTAGGGCCCTAACCTAACCAGATGGAGCAGGTAACCGGGGAAGTGGGTCTTGGTATCCCTGAGAGATATTGCAGGAGGACTCACTTTAAAGTCTTTTAATAATAAACTCAATTAAACAGAACTTAGTTTTTTTTAATGCAACTTTTTTTTTTACATGTATATGGCATATACAAATTTTAAATTACTTCCTAGAATATGGCTGGTTCTAAAAATCAGACTTATCCCTAAAAAGTGATGATTTGGCACCGAATCTATTCCGAACATTCTGCTTTGGACTCCAAAGTGGAATTTTCAAAGAGGAGTTCTAAAAATGACTTGGCAATGGCGATATTGAAGGCATATTTAGTGTTCCAAGATGAACACTTTCTAGCACTATTTGAAATCTGTTCGACTATTTAGAAACAGCTCAAACTCACGTTGATGTAAAGTTCTGATGTTATTGGCACAAAGAAACCAAAAATGTAAAACAGGCACCTGACAATGGGCTCATGTTTCTGAAGATTATGTGAGAATATGATCTTCCTATGGAAGTAAGCACCTTCAT
The DNA here is from genome assembly GCF_964146895.1 of Miniopterus schreibersii. Taxonomy (NCBI): domain Eukaryota; kingdom Metazoa; phylum Chordata; class Mammalia; order Chiroptera; family Miniopteridae; genus Miniopterus; species Miniopterus schreibersii. Next base: position 4,896,390 of record NC_138116.1, read on the forward strand.
CCATCCATCCATCCATTCATTCAATAAACGAAAAGAACGTATCAGAGAAAAGGGGAGAGAACTTGTTTCCTAAGTTCTGCAATCAAACTTCTGACCATGTCCTCTCAGGGGGAGGGACCTCGGATTCCCCACCTCAGATCCTGAAGCCTTAGCAAGTGCTCAGAAAGCGTGTTGGGCAATAATTACATTTGATGTGCCTCTGTGGATATTTCAGAAATCAGTTGTTTTTTCCCCATAGATTCTTATATCCCACATAGCAAAGAGGCTATACAGGGTTGTCATCTCTAACACTGTCTTTGTCCCTGTTTTTGGTATCTTGCCACAATGCTGGCAGTCCATCAAAAAGCAATTAGTGGTGCCTGACTTTCCAAGCATTTGGTGCATTTCCTTGGTGGGGTAGGGGGCAGCCCTGGAGCCCTGAGTAGACAGAGGCTGCCTGGTGGGTTCCTATTACTCTCCTGGTTAATTTCCTCTAATGTGGTATCATTCCCTATAATATGAAGTCCAGATAGTAAACTATATGCCCATACTACATGCTGATCTTTAGTATAAGCCGATAGAAGGATTTGTTTGGCCAGTGAAATATTTTTATTTTTAATTTAGTTTTTATGAAGTGATTATATATATATATATATATATATATATATATATATATTTTTTTTTTTTCAAAAAGTCAAATGGTAGGACTAAGATTCTAATGAAAAAAATGGCAAAATATACCCTTCTCCATTTCTGATACAGCCCCTAAGGGCAAACCCTTCAATTTCTTTTGCTGTTTCTTTTACTTAACCTCCCATGTTCATAATGACACACCTATACTCCAATTTCTTGATGTTTCTGTTTTAGATTTTTTCGACTTCCTACTATAAAAAAGTCCCCAACTCACCACTTGCACAATGAACTTCCCTGCCGCCTTCCCTCTCAATATAGTTTACATCCTTTTGTCAAATCAGTGCTCAGTGTTTACATCATTGTAACTATGTAAATAGTACTGAAAGCTGAGCCAAGCGCTATTCTCTGCTGGCCTCTTCTTTCTCCTACAGCCTTTTGTTTTCCCTGGAGTTAATGATTACCTCTTTTTTAAAAAAATCGATTTGAGAGAGAGAGAGAGAGAAACATCGATTTGTTGTTCCACTTTTTCATGCATTCATTGGTTGATTCTTGTATATGGCCTGACCAAGGATTGAACCCACAACCTTGGCATATTGGGACAACACTCTAACCAACTAAGCTACCCGTCCGGGGCCAATGATTACCTCTTAAAACAAACAAACAAAAAAATTGCTTACTTTTCTATGTAACTATGAACAAACATTGAGTCCATAGCACTGCCCCAGGAGGGAACTGAAGCTTACGGCCATTATTGTTGGTGGAGGGAAGGGGTGGGGGTTGTGGGAAAGCCAGCTCTGTGTCCAGCCTTTCATATCCATTTTCAAAAGGGACCTTGCTTGCCCTCTTCCTTCCCAGCTCCCGCTCCTGTCGATGCCCACTTTCCTGGCGAGCATGCTCATAAGAATACATCTCTTCTTTAAAAACACAAAACAAATTATTATTATTATTTAAATATATCTTTATTGATTTCAGAGAGAGGAAGGAAGAGAATAGAGACATCAATGATGAGAGAGTCATTGATCGGCTGCCTCCTGCATGCCTCCTACTGGGAATGGAGCCCGCAACACAGGCATGTGCCCTGAAGGGGAATCGAACCACGATCTCCTGGATCATAGGTTGATGCTCAACCGCTGAGCCACACCGGCTGGGCTAAATTATTATTTTTTAATTACAAAAGAATTGAACGCTCAACAAAGGTAACTTGGAAAACATAGAAAAGCACAGGGTAAAAACACCAGAAAACTAGGTGATCTTTTTACCCAGACCCAGCCTTGTAAGATGCAGTGCACAGGCCTTCCAGTGTTTTCTGTGCATGGCGTCACTTCCTACAAACACCCTCTTCCTCCCAGTGCATCTAGCAGCTTGGTCTCCTCAGTGTCCTCCCCACCCCACCTTGGTGTCCCACTCACTCCATGGGATTCTAGACCCATCTGTGCAGCCCACCAGCTGCCTGCTCCCGGGCGTTTTCCTTCCATAGGAATCACTGCCTTTGGGGCCACACTGCCAGCTGATAATGCCAAGTGGCCAAGTGCTTTAGTGGCAACACTTAATCCTCCATCTTCCTTGTTCTTGCCCAAGGACTTGGGGGAGGGAGGAAGTGGTATCTTCTGAATTAATGTTGTAAAGTTTTGGCATAGCCAGTAAGAAGTTTCCAAGACCCGGATTCCCTCGGCTAATGGAACATGAAACTGCTCTGCAGGGGGGGTGTCCTTTTGTCCGTCTCTTCCCTGAGCAGAGATGCAAGTCCGTAGACAGGTCCGGTCCAAACTCTTGTTAAAAACACAGAGGCTGGCACCCACTCCCTGCAGTCCTTGACTCTGATGTTGCCAGATGTCACCAGGCATAATGACTGGGGAGAGTTATAGTTTTATGTGGGAGTAATAAACACGAGCTTCTTTGGAACCAAGAACAAATCCTGTTTCAATGTAAATGCAGCTTGTACTAAAAACCTTCCAGGACAGAAGTAGGAGGCTGCTCTTCCCAGCAGGTCACTCCCTTGGACGGAGCCATCTTCAGTGTTATCCTGGGCCTGATCAAAGCAGCTAGGACTTGGAATTAAGAAGTGATGGGGAGGCAGGGAGCTGGGTGGCGTGGTTTAGATATTAAAACATAAGGCAGAGTAACAGCCCCCTTGCTTTCTCAACATTGTCATAGTTAAAGTCCCACATTTAATAGTCCCTTCAGAGATGGCAGATGGGTGAGGGCGAGGGTGCAAGTCTTTGCTCTGTGCTGTGTCTGCACCTCACCCAGGGAGGTTGCTTTAGGCGCAGAATTCCATTCGTTCCTCTAGACGACACAGGACCTGGAGTGATCTTCCTGGGAAAACAGCTCCTATCCCCACTCAGAGAGGCCAGTGGTTTCCTTCAGTTCTCGCAGCAAATTAATGCAGAATTGGAGCCACTTTGCCTCAGAAACCTGAGTTCCTTTCCTGGGCTCTGGCTCTGATCGCTTTTCCCAGCGGCCGAAGGAGCCCAGGTTGAAAGACTCGAGGTTATCCCAGGAGCCCAGGGAGAGCGCGGGCGTCTCGAAGCCAGTGGAAAGCCCCAAAGGGAAGTTGGTGCAGGAAGCGGAGTTGAAAGAGGACCTGACAGCTCCCCCACGGGGGCTCTGAGAGTCTAGAGGTGCTTCCAGGAGGAGGGGGTGCCTCGAAGAGGAAGGCGGTGCTTTGTGGGGTGGGTGCTAACAGATGGTCCAGGAGCCATTTCAACGTCATTTCCCAGACCAGCTGTCACCAGGCAAAGGTGCCCTGGGCTGGAAAGGAGCCAAAGAGAGGAGGGGAGAGAAATCAGGCATCCAGAGCTTTTTCATTTTTCACTCTTCTCCCCCCTCCCGTTTTCAGATGACCGTGGTCCTCATGGGGTATAGATAGCAAACGAGCCTTCCAAGCCAACCGTGTGTCGGCTGGCTGGGCTCTGGGGTGCGCATCTCCAGTAGGTGATTCATCTGTATCACCCGTCGGCACCCATTGGTCATCCCCTGTGGTCCATCTGTTTGCATAGCTAGTGCTGGGCAGGTGGCCAGCCGGCAGGTGACTGCAGGACCCAAAGGGGCAGCCCGCCTGGTGACCACATTGCTGGGCAACACTGGAGGAGTTTCCCATAGATCCAATTTCGACAGTTAAGCTCTTTGCAAAGCCAGGCGTTTGCCCAGCGCTCTGGGAGCATTTTCTGTGTCAGGTCAGCGGCAGTGGGCTCCACAATCTGAATGGGAGACACGGTCAAAACCCTTGGCTGGAGAGGACAGTTATTTTCTGCAAGCATTGCGTTTGTGACATACGTGGTACCTGTTTGAACTGATAATGTTGATGGATCGTGGGGGCAATTTCACAATATTTTACAAACGCTTCTAAAATCGGATTTTTGTCTTTTAGTGTTTTGTTTTTAATGACTTCCTATTTAAAAATTTCTGTGTTTTTGTTATTTTTTGCAAGTTAATCCTGTTGTGTACTGTTGGCAGTTGTTGCATTTGGAGACCACCTGGGTTTGATGAGGCTGGTGGATGAGAGGTGCCATTTTTGTAAAAATAACTAGATCCATGCACGCACCAGGATCTGAAACAACAGCCGGTGTTTTAGAGCTCAGTTTATGCCAGGTGTCTGCTCGGGGCTTAGTAGACCTTGTTTCATACAATTCACGCAGTAATCCTATGAAGGAAAGGACCCTAACAGCCTCTCTTTATAAACATGAGAGTGGAGGCCAGAGGCCAGGGGACTGGCAAGGCCACGGGGGTTTCGGCTTGGACCGTTTAAGCCTAGAGCCCGTGCTTAAAGCCGCCGTCCTGGAGGTTCATCCCTGGGAGGTGAGATTGCAGGCGTTTTTATATTCATCGTATTGTCTATGTTTTCTTACTCTTAACATGTACACATTGCTTTTGCAATAGGGAAAAAAATTCCCAAACTATATAAAAGCAGAGAAAAAAATCAGATCAGAGTCTGATTTTTTTTGGAATGCAGAGAGTTTTAAAAATTTCCAGTCCAACTCATTTCCAGATTCCTGCTTCAGAACGGTTTGGCAGCGCTCTGTCAATCTGAAAAATTTGCGAAGTCGTTACAATAGCTGAGTAGGTATTTATGTCTTACGTTGGTGTCTATGTTACTTTGTAATGCACCCTAATTTGTTTTAACGAGTTGATGGACATCAAGGCTGTTTCTAATTTAGAGCTGGAAATAACTGATTGACGATAAATTAAAAGTAAAAACCACGAAGTAGAAAAGAATGAAATTGTAGACAAAATAAAGTGTTATAAAGCCGCTTCAGGATGTTCCAGAATCACTAATTCTTGGGGGAAACATCGGGACGGGAGTTTGGATTAGATTGTCATCCCAACAAAATGATATTCAACCAAATTACCTTGTATTGGACACTCATCTTTGTGTTCCCACTGTGAGAACTGCCTTCTGTATTGGGAACTTCCCCCTTGTGAGGCAGAGCTCACCTCTGGAATAACCAGGTATGGGATTCCCTCACCTCCGTTAACGCTGCGGTGTGGGTGCCATGCTAATCCTATTTGCCTGCACGTGGCTTTGGGTGGGAAGCCGGCAACGGAAAGGGACCATGCTGAGTCCATCGTTATGAGGGTGATAGCAGCAGCCGTGAGTATGTCTAGGCTCCAGAAGGTTCAGTGGCAGTGGTTGTGGAAGTGGCGTCCCGGGGCCCGGGGTGCTGGAGAGGCAGGGTTGCAGCCCCCCTGTTCTCACTGGGTTCGCTCTATGGTGTAATTATGCTATGGCACCTGGCTATTTAACTCTGTTCCCCCTGAGTGTTCTGCAAGCTGCTCAATAACCATTTAATAAATTGTATTTCTATTTAAATAAATCAGAGTTAGCTTCTATTACATGCAGCTAAAAACTGATGGATGCACACGTGCTACCATTTATTTCCATATATTTGCTGTGTATATCTTTAATCCAATAATTCCTTTAAACAATAAACAAATAGCAGGGCCAGGAAATGCATTAAAGATCAAGAGAGATTTTCAGAGTTTTAAAAATTAATACAAGATATTTGCATAATTTATAATTTATGAGTGATTTAAGCTTAAAATTTTATGAGACTCACTGAAAAGTATTCTGGAGAGATCTTTTTAATTTTTTTTAGCTAATAAATTGGGTCGTATATCTTAAGTTTCCAAGAGCCGTGAAGGTTGAGATGAAAACATTACTTATAATGAATCTCATACGTAGTCATTTTCCCAAGTGGTGGCACATTTACATAATTGTAGGAGTTTTATGCTGAAGTCTTTTGATTTTCCATGTTGCTGCAACTCTAGCCCATTTAGTCCAATATTATTTTATTAATAACTTATTCTTGCACACCATTGAAATCCCAGTGTAAAACTTAGGTCAAGGATTATGTAATTTTTTTTGATCATGTATTTTATTGGGGTTTTGCATGAGGTTAGTGAGGAAGGTTCACAGGCTACAATCTAGAATGTAGGGAGTTGTTCACATACACAGCAAGGATCCTTTCAGCAAATTTTCCCTGAGTCCTTCTGAAGTGTCCCCATACCTCCCTGCTCTAGGTGCTGAGGCTATGAATTACTTACAATTAAGTTAAACTCCAAAAGAAAACCCAAAAGGGCAGTGGCTTAAATTAGGTAGAAAAGGTCTTTAAGTAGTCCAGGGCTGATATTGTGTCCATAGTGTTAGTGATCCAGGCTCCTCCTGTCTTGTTGCTCTGCTGATGATTGCAAACCAAAAGAGATATGTTGACCAGCAAGCTAGAGGAGATAGGAGGTTGACCAGCAAACCAGAGGAGATAGGGGGTGTTGTCCATCAAACCAGTCTGGCCCCTTGGGATCCAAGAGGGTTGCTACATTGACAACTATCGCATAGCATTCTTGCCAGAAGGAGGGGAAGCAGAGAAGAGAGGCCTGCTTCCATCTTTTAGGACACTTTCTGGTTAGACTTTTATCATATGACTTTGCATAGTTGCAAGGGAGCCTGGGAAAGGTAGTCTTTACCCAAGGTGGCTATGTGCCCAGCTAAGACTAGGGTTTCTTTAATTGAAGATGAAGAGGAGAATGGGTTCCTGAAGACAACTAGTTGTGTCAGCGCCAAGCAGTTATAAAGAATAGGTGAGTGCGTAGCTGACTTGGTCGGTGGGCGGTGGGGGTGCTCTGGGAGTGTGGGTGCATCTTAGCATCAGCCTGAGTCACACATGATTAGGAGGGTAAATCTGCTCCAGGAAGCAGAGGGAGATGGATGACTCCTATTAGCATTGAAAACCAATTATAAATGCTTTTGTGTTATCTGCAACTTGGGATTTCTGTGCTGTCACATGCACAGCTGGGAGTTGGCTGCACTAGGATGTGGAAAAGCCGAAAAACCCAAAGGGAGCAGGGGACTTGTCCTGGGATAAGAGGCAAAGCGCTCTGCCCTCCCCGTGGTCAGAAACTCTTACCTTCACTACCACCGACTTCAGCAAACTTCCTCTGTCAATGGCCAGAGAGAAAACATTTTTGGCTTGTGGGCCCCATTGTTGCAACTACTCACTTCTCCCCTTGTAGCAAAATGGCCACAGACAACTCATAAGTGAATGACAGTGGCTGGGTTCCAATAAAACTATTTACAAAGAGCAGGCCGTGAACAGATTTGGCCCGTGAGCTGCAGCGGGCCCACCCTTGGATTAAAGTTTACAAGGCCCCGCTCTCTCCTGCTTCCTTCCTCCCTTTGAATGTTTCAAACTGTGCAGGTGCGCAGGCCCTGTGACTCCTGGGCAGTCCCTCCTGGGGTCCCGTCGCCTTCTAGGAGAGACCCACTTTGATTGTAAGTTGATCTTGGTATTTTTCTGGGCCACGTTTTGTGCAGCATAGTTCTTGGCAAAGAGCGCTTTAGTTGATTTTTCTTGTTAATGACTCTTGTTTCATAAGCCTGTTTGGATGGTCCCCCTGCAACTCCATCCGGCTGTATAATGCTTTTTCAATCTGTGTTGATGGGTTCCTGGGGATGGGAGATGGAGCCCGGGACTGGCTCCTCAAGGGCATTGCTGCCCAAAGCCTCACCCACTGGGGCCGGCCCCACTCAAAACCAGGCAGCAGGGCTCTTGTGGGTACAGCCACCCTCTCATGGAACCGTTTATGAAAAAAGTTACAGATATGTAATTATACATTCATCTCTACATGTTCTAAAAATTGTGGTAAAAATTTTAAAATTGTGGTAAAAGAATATAACATAAAAGTTATCATCTGTGGGGTAATAGAAAAGACACAGATTGGTTTCTGCCCCCAGTTCCTGCACAGAGCCCCTAAAACCCTGTGACTTCCTGTGATAAGAGCGCCAGGAGCATCTTTTGTTCTAATGGGGTGGCTCTGGGTGGGCTTCTTGGTGCCTCCTTGGTGGGGGTGGTCACCAGAAAGACCAAGCGGTAATTAGAAGCTTGAAATTTTCAGTCTTCAGAGAAGGAAGGTCTGAAAATGAAGGTATTGCATGTTTTATTTTATTTTATTTTTAAAAAATATATCTTTATTGATTTCAGAGAGAGGAAGGGAGAGGGAGAGAGAAACATCAATGATGAAAGTCATTGATCGGCTGTCTCCTGCGTGCCCCCGGCTGGGGATCGAGCCCGCAACCCGGGCATGTGCCCTGACCGGGAATCAAACCTCAAATCTCCTGGATCCCAGGTTGATGCCCAACCGCTGAGCCATGCCCGGCCGGGTGGTATTGCATGTTTTAAAAGTCCTTGAGACACCCGTGTGCTTCTTGCGGGTCCCCGGTTGAAAATCACTGAGTTAAATGAGTGCCGTCTTTCTCTGGAATGCAGACCTCACCAAGCTGCCTCCTGACCCAGACCTTTGGGACCCCCCACCGCCCCCCACACTGTAAATCACTTGTTGGGCATCCAAGTAACGTAAGTTACCTTTGCTCTGACCGGAATCAAAATGCAATGTCAACTGGTAATTTGGGTTCAGCTCAGGAAATAAAAACCTTTTTTGCCCGGGTCAGCATGGCTTCAGGTCCTCAGCAGCCTGATTGAAACGGCTTTCGAGAACTCCATAGTCACGTATTACTGGTCTAATGGACACACTAGACGGTGGCTTCCCGGGGCAGGGCTGCTTTTCTGTGTCCCCTCTATTCCTTGGGCACAACTTACCACTGGGGAACATCTGCATTATCTAATTTATTCCTTTGAAGCATTTCATTTTTGTTGGTTGCTCTTTAAAGGTCATTACCAAATAAACACGGAACGAAAGGTCACTGCACCCAGGGGAAAATCATCATGAAGCCTGTTGGTCCTGATCGATTCCAACACCAGCCTCCTTGCCGGCAGAGCCTGTCCTTTGGGTGGCTAATTGTGCTGCCTATTGCTTCTCAGCTCTGGATCTGGGGACAGGGTTAGCAGTTGGAGGGCAACAGGTACAACTCTCATCGCCAGTTCTTATTTATGGAGGTGCAGGCTAAGGTGTGGGGGCAGGAGACAGGGATGAAGTCATCTCTAGAGGTTACCAAAGAGGACTACAAGTTCTGGCCGGTGCCGCCGGATGCCTGCGTTTCCACCCCGGGTGAACTGGATGCCTGGAGACGTGTAGGTGCACTTGTGCATTTGCTGAGCAGGGTTTTGGAAGAACATACAGAAGGGACATTATGGCAGCAGACCAGGGCTGTTCACCTTTGTGCTTTTAAAGAGCAGAGAAGGGAAACACCTCAATGAGGCACATGAGAAGAGGCAATAAGACAGTGTAGACAGAAACTCTGTGCCACGAGGAGGGTTCCGGAGGCCACACATCTGTTTTGGGGGATGTCACAGCAGATGCTTATGTGTTTTAGTGCCCCACCTCCCCCAAGCTCAGCAGACGACCCCTGATTTGGACCAGCCACTGACTTAGCTGAGGCTGTGGTTCTTCTCTGTGTCTCTGCCCTGACATGCTCAAGGATCTGTGGCTTTTCCATCTCCATGTGTCCCCAGGGCAGTTATTCTCGATTATGGGACCTTGCCAACTGAGATGTATCTGAGACACTCTGGTCATTCGTGGGGGGTATGCCTCAGTCTCTTCATCTGCAAAGTGGGCGTAGTGTCAGTCACTAGCTTCGGAAGGTTGTAAAGTATTTAGCATGGTGTTGCTCGCATGGTGCAGCTATTACGTAATTTTTAAAATTTCCTGAGAGGGTCTGATACATGTCCCCAGTCCCCTCCACCCTACCCCCAGCCGGACCAGTTAAAAACCTCCAGGCTAAGCTAGAAGGAGGGCTCTGAACCAGTGAATTCACTGGTGAATTCAGCAAATTCATTTCTTTAGGTGCTGGTGGTACAAGGCTGGACAATATTGGTGGGGTCCGTGTGCTGTGGATCTTACCTTCTCATAGGGAAGACACAGACCGATCTGTAACAAGCAACAGCACCCTCCCCCTTGCCTCCCACTATGGAAAACAAGGGAATGTCGCAAATTATTTACTATTCCAGGGGCTGATCCCAGAATCTACAGCCCTGTCCATGCCCCCTTCAGTCAATGACTGTTTACCGATTGCCTCTGAGTGTTAAAACCCCCATTCTGTGCAGCGCCCTGTGCTGAGTCTCCATCCCTTCTGGTGCCTCAGGTTCCATCCTTGCAGCTGAGCTTTCTAATTCTGATGCCCAAGGAGAAAAAAGGGACTGCCTCGCTTTCTGTGTGGGGCTCACTTCCAGAGGACTGCTGCTCCCTGAGACCTGTCACCCACTCATGTCCTTTTGGTTCCCTCCAGGTCATCTTTATTTGGCTGCAAAGTGATTATTTTAGCCTCTGGTCAATTCCTGTTGGCTCACCAAGGGACTTCAGAGCTCAGGCCCTAAGAGAGGAATCTGGTGGAAGGTTAGAGGGCTGATGGCCACCAGCATAGATGTCACCTGGCGCTGCTTGTCACGCTGATGTGCTAACTGCCCTCTCTGAATTCTTGACTTAGATGAGAACTCTGGGGTGCTGGCTGCTATAGAGGGGTTCGGAGGCCCTCACTGATACCGTGACCCCATGTGTTTTCAGGGTTCGCCTGGAGGCCAGCCTCAGCCCGCTGTGTGCAGCTGGGGTCCAGGTGTGGGCTGCGCCTGGTGGCTTACCTCATTCTTACCATAGAAACTCCATAATTGAAGAAAAACACAAGCTAGTTGGAGGGAATTCAGAGGAAAGTCACAATGATGCGGAGAGGAGCCGATGGTGGGTTCTGAGGAAAAGCCTGGAGGAAAACAAAGCCGAGAAAAGGCCCATTAATCATCATGAGTGTGGAACACGTTACTGCACAGAAGATGGTGACTAACTGCGGTCTCGCCTTTGCCAGAGAAAGGGTTTCATCTGTGTCACCAGAGATTTCAGCTGGACCAAGCCAAGTCCGATAGCAGACTGTGGCATTTGATCACTCTAAGACTTCGTCAGCCCGGGGATGCACCATTATTTCATGAACCGTCAAGAAAGAAAAAGACAAACATACCGTCCCAAATGATATGACTAGCTTACACTGTCCAGTTCCCCGTGACCATCTCCCTCCTAAGGGCCGGAAGAGTCCCCTTCTGGGCCATCCCCATCTCCGAAGCCCTGCTGTGAGTTTGAGGCCCCTGCTTTCCCCGTGGGAGCGTGATCGAGCGAGATGGCTGCTTCCCACCCGCCACCTCGCTGATGGCAGTTGTAATGTTGCCGGATGAGTCAGATTTCCGAGATGCCAGTGTGGGGGTGGAGCGGTGGTTTGTGCATCTTTGCATCCACAAAATACAGTAGTTAATCTTCTCTATGTGCCTGGAGTGAGAGTGGAGCCCCTCCCCCAATGTCCCCAAGCCTGCTGGGGCTACTGGGACAGTGAATGGCATGGGGGACAATTGGGAACGGAGCAGGCAGAGCCCCGGCTCGTCTGGCCTTATGCCTCACGTTACCAGGGCTCAGGAGCGAGACAGCTGGTTCTTTTGGTGATTCTAACAGAAACGGCCCAGTCTCTCTCTCTCTTTTTTTACATTGCTGCTGGAACCCTGTGGCACCATTCACCTGACACTCGGATAAAAAGGGGAAAGGTCTTCCTTGTGTTCTGCGGGTTCAATGGTACAGAGCAGCTGTGAGTTGGGGGGCTGGCAGCGGGAGCTGATGGCAGAGTGGCTGCTTGTCTTCATTAGCGTCACCTATGGAAAAGTGTCACCTTAGACTGGAGGTGGACCCTGGAGGTCACCCAGATGGTTCTCTCCTGGAGCCTGCAGGGATCAGCTTGGCCCAGTTTTGGAAACTTTAGTAAGCGTCCCAGCAGGAACAAGCTCCCCAATGTCTCCCTGTGGTCCTTGCTGCCTTAGGAGCATCTCTTCTTTGTCTGAGATGGCAATGGCGGTTCTCAAACGGGGCCTATTTTCCCCTCAGGAGACACTGGGCAGTGTCTGGAGACTTTAATGGTTGTCACGACTGGGAGCGGTGCTACTGGCATCTCGTGGGCAGAGGCCGGGTGCTGCTAAGTAGGCATCTATCATGCACAGGACAGCCCTCCCTCAACAAAGCCCTCCCTCTACTGAGCCCTGAGGGTGAGACACGCCAACAAGCAGAGCAACCACCAACTCCGACATGTTGCTCTGGACTGTTGCATTCCCCTTTTCTGCGATCTGGAGAAGAGATGGAAGAGAGGAGATCAAATGTTCTCTAGGTAGCACCCACCCCAGCCTTCTGGCAGTGCCATGCCGTAATTGCTAATAAAAAGCTATAACCCAATTGGCACTTTCGGATGGTTGCCCTGATCTTGAAACAATAAAAGAAATAGCACATGCACAGACTCAGACTGCTGAAGGCACGCATTTTAGCAGAAAACCCTGTGCTGCTTACACTATAGGACTAGCTGTGGGCACCTGGTGAAAATGCAGGTTCTGGTTCATCGGGTCTGGGTGAGGCCTGAGATTTTGCGTCTCTATGGAGCTCAGCGCCTGGGAGCTCCTGGGGCTTGCTCGTGCCGCAAGTGCATAGGTCACAGAGTGAGAAGCAAGGTGCCACCCTGACCTGGGGGGTTCCTGAGCCTGTGGAGGGACTGGGATTATGGCCCCTACTATTCCTCTAAGTTTGGGTAATGGGAAAACCCTTTGCAAAGCTCTGGGCCCGATGGTCCGCTTGCCTTCGCAAGTGTGATGTGATGTAGAGGGGCCAACTCTTCCTGGTTTGTCCAGAACTGTTCCAGTTAAAACCCAAAGTCCTGTGTCCAGAAACCCCTCAGTCTTTTGAAACCAGGATGGTTGGTCACCCTACAAGCCCTGCCCTATCCCCAGGGGACCTTTCAAATTGCCTTTGGTGAGTAAGGCTCTGAGTTCCATTGCATCAGGGACTCTAAGGAGGCTTTTAATTTTATTTCGTTTCTCTGCTACTCTGGGAATAGACGCAGATATGAGATCAGGAAACCTCACGGCCTGATATCCGGGGCACTTCTTGGGTGGATTGTGTTTCTCCTCCCTCGGCTGTGACCAGCCCTCGATCTCCCGTCCTTTCCTCCTCCCCTCGATGCCAGCCACGGGCCCTGGTTCATCCCTGCCTCCGAGCAGGCCTCACCCCTACTCTAAAACTTCCAGTGTTTCCTGACTGGCATAGTTCTCGAGGTGTTTACCCTCCAAATAAGTTTTGTAGTCGGTAGACAAAAAGCATGGGGCACTTCCACACTCTTAAAAGTAGCTTGTACTCTCAGTGGGTGGCAAATTCATTGTATCCTCTCTACTCACCAGAGGGAGAGCACACATTTGCTCTAATTCCCTTTAGGCTGAAAAACCTAATGTGTGTGCAGGTTAGAACAGCAATGGACAAGGGTTGGGAGCTACTCACATAGTTAACTGTTTTGCGTGGATACATTTACACTGTTTTCTCCCTGGTTCCTCAAAGCCGAGGACTGTGTGTTTCTCTGATTCTACCCCCTGCAGCCATGAGTCCCAGCTTGGGGCTCCTGAGCTGGAAGGGGCTGGCTGGTATTGTGTTCATCAATTACAACGTTTCCAAGAGCCGTGAGGCAAAGGCAAATTGAAATCCAGTGTCTTTGCTTTGGGCTGGAGTGACAGCCTCTCAGTGCTGTAGCGCTGGTGACTCATGTGGATCGGGAGCGCTGAATAAAATATGGGGAAATGAATTAATTCTTTTTTATTGATTGATTTTTAGAGAGAGAGAAAAAAAAACATCCATTTGTTGTTCCACTTATTCATGCATTCATTGGTTGACTCTTGCATGTGCCCTGACTGGGATTGAACCCACAACCTTGACATATTGGGATGGTGCTCTAACCAACGGAGCTACCCAGCCAGGGCCAAGAATGAGTTCTTTTTTGTTGTTGTTAATCCTCACCAGAGGATGTTTTTTCCATTGCTTTTCAGAGAGAGTGGAAGTGAGAGAGAGAGAGAGAGAGAAACATCGATGTGAGAAAGACGCATCGATTGGTTGCCTCCTGCACAAGCCCTGACCGGGGATAGAGCCTGCAACCGAGGTATGTGCCCTTGGTCGGAATCGCACCCAAGACCCTTCATTCCACAGGCCCACACTCTAACAGCTGAGCCAAACCAGCTAGGGCCAAGAATTAATTCTTGCTTAACATAGTTTGTTTGGGAAAAAAACCCTCAAATTATTATTTTTTGGGGGTGGTGGTGAGGTTAGAGAAATAATAATAGGTGACTTATAGTTAGCACAGAGATGATTACTTATTAGATAATCGATGCTTCTTAAAATGAGTACAAAGTAGATTTTGGTATTAAATCATAATGCTTTGGTATCAACAAAATCATAGTGCTTCTCCACTACGGCTATAGAAGGTTCTGAAAGAACTAGGCATAGCCCTCTCAACCCCAGAAGCAGGAACCTTAGGAGACAACATTCTAAAGTCCAACTGTCATGTGTCCCCCTGCTGGTACCCAGGTTGGTGTCAGGGGCCCTGTCTGGAGCCCCATTGTTTTTGTACTTTTAGGGGGCTGGTGAGAGGAGAAGAGGAGCCTTGGACTTGAACACTTCGCCCTGCATGTGTGGTTCCCTGGGCGTATCTGGGGAGCATTTGAGAAGCCAGAGGAATGGGGTCTCTGGTAGACGGTGAGAGCCCACGTCTGTGGCGTCTCAGGACTCAGATGTTCAGTCTGAGCCAAGGCCCCGCCAACCATCTGTCTATGCAACTGGGAGGCAATAGCCCTGGGACTGCAGTGTGACAAGCTCGCCTGGTGGTGACAGGCAGGCCCCAGGGCCTCCTGGAGGAACATGTGGGAGTGGTCAGGAGGGAGGGAGGGACCTTCCGTGGGCTTTGGCTCCTGTCACATGGAGACTCTACCTCTTTGTGCAGCTGGCCTGTGGAAGAGCTAATGAGGTGAAGAAAATTCTGGGGAAATGATTGATTAAAACAAATCGTGGAAAATTTCAAGGGAACCTGGCTTTCTATAGAGCTGGGTGTTTTAAACATCCAAGCGGCCTTGGATATAAGCACTGTGTCTACTTTGTTAACTGAGAGTCTTGGGCTGAGAATCATGAGTTTCACTACCGACTTGAGGTCTCGTTATTTCAGCTCAATGAACCCTGTTTCCTGTAGTCACCTTTTATACCACATTAACGTATTTTTCAGTGGTGAAAGGAACATAATATTACAGATGGGGGAAAAACTCTATACTCTCATCACCCCATGTCCCAACTACTTTAATTTTTATGGATTCCCTTTCAGCCTTCTGTCACCTGCATTTTCCACCATTGTAAGAACAAATGGCTTATCATTTTGTTTATTGCTTTTTTCACAAAGTGCGGTATCATTAATATCTCCTGTGTTGCTAGGGTATCTATCATTTTGACTCACTGCGTGAAGCCCACTGCATTTATGCTCTGTAATTTGTTGAACTATCCTTTTGTGTAGCATTAGAGTCATCAATATCTTTTCCCCCCTACCTTTTAAATAGTTTTATTAGGCATGTCCCTGGGAAATCATCCTGATGGGCCAACCCCATTAGCGAGCTCAGAGGGCACTGTGTGATCTGGAGACTCCATCATTCCGTTAAATTAGATAAATGATTTTTTGAGTGCCTTCCATCTGCGACGCTTTCTCTGTTATTATCTTTTGCAGGTCCCCGTTGAGGATTCCTGACCACGTGGGAAGACGATACGACGGCGACTGGGGAAAGGTCAGTGTGAATCTGGGCAAAGTCTCAATGACAAATTATTTTAAAATTGTAGAAGATTCAGCGTGAAAATTACTGTAGTGTCCCTGCTTCTTGTTTTCAGGATGTGCTAAGACGTGGAACTGGAACCTCGGTTGTTTGTTAGCGGGTGCGCCGGGAAAGCACCTGAAACCTCTGCCTGAGCGTTGGGGTTCTGACCCATTCCCAGTAGCCTTGCTCACGGCACTCATTTCATGGTTGGGATGGGAAACTATGCCTCTCATCTGACAGTTTGGGATGATAAGGGTCTCACTAATGTGTGAGCTGTGGGAGAAACGGGGCCAATGGGAGGGGTGGGTTCCAGCCCCGCTCTGGCACCAGCCAGCTGTGTCCAGGGTTGTGCTGTCATCCGTGAAGTAAAGCCATGGACCAGAAGGTTCTGGAGTTTGCTCCTAGCAGTAAATTTTGTGATGTAAGTGCCCTTCGGCCCTGTGTTGGTTTGTTAAGGCTGCCTAACAAAGTACTACAGACTGGGTGACTTAAACAACAGAAATTTATTTTCTCACCATTCTGGAGGCCAGACGCCCTAAATCGAGGTGTCGGCAGAGTTGGTTCCTTCTGAGGTTGTGATCTGTCCAGGCCCCTCTCCTTGACTTGGAGGCGGCTGTCTTCTCCCTGTGTCTCTTCACATCGCTTTCCCTCTATGTGTGCCTCTGTCCACATTTCCTTTTTATACGGACACCGGTCGTACAGGATTAGAGCCTGCCCTAAGGATTTCACCTTAATTTGGTTACTTCTATAAAGAGTGTCTACAAATAAGATCATATGCTGAGGTACTGGGGGTTAAGACTCTAACATGTGAATTTTGTGGGGGGCACAATTTAACCCATAAACTGAATTTAACCTATGGAATCTGAATTAGGAAGCTTGGTTGCCTCCCTGTTAGGTTGAGATAGTTCCTGTTAGCACAGAGAAGTGGCTTCCTCCCTTCCTCCCTCGTTCTCCCCCCACCCCGCTCTAGGGGAGAATCCTCCCCTGTCTCTTCCAGCTTCTGAGGCCCCCAGACATTCCTTGGCTGTGTCACTTCCATCTTTCCTCCGTCTTCAAATGGCCTTCTGCTCTGTGTCCTGTCTTCTCCCCTCTGTCTCTTAGAAGTCCATGTGTCAAAGGATTTAGAACCCATCTGGTTAATCCAGGGTGATCTCATCTTGAGATCTTTAATTACATCTGTAAAGACCCTTTCCCCAAATAAGGCCACAGGCACCAGGGGTTAGGATTTGAACATATCTTTTGGGGGCCACCATTCAGTGCACTACACAGGGCTTCTCAGATGCCCTTGTGCAGCAGCCACACATTTCCAGCCCTGGTCTTGTCACCCAGTTCAGTCCCAGGGGGTCTGGAGAGCCTTGGGGTCTGCTCCTCTTTTTGACTATAGACCGTTGAGGGACCACCTCCCTACCTTCTCTTTTGCACTTGAGGGGGCTTCCCTCCCCACCACCCTGTCCTCTGTGGGCGCCTGGAGAGAGGAACAAAGCTTTTTGAAATCCTGCCTCCTTCCATGTTCCCTGGGGCCTCTTCAGATCTTTGAAGGCCCTGCAGAGCTCCTGCTTTTTTGAGATCTCTCCCCGTCGTGCACCAAGCATGTTGAACTGCTCCCTCATGCCATGTTGAACTTTCCCCCTCATAAAAATCATCAGATTTTTATAATTTTGTTTTGGAAATTATCTGGCCCTAAGCGTGTTTCATTTATGATTAGCTGTGGTTTCTTGGCCATTGTTACGCATACTAAGGAGTTCTCTCGAAGTGAGGAAAGCTACGCTGCAGATTGTTTTCCGAACATAATTAAATTTTTATGAATACCAAAGTCAACAATTAACAAGGTTTTATAGGCATTGAATTAAATATTTATTAATTTAAATTTCTACGGCTTTTTTTCTTTAGCCCAAGAACCAATATTTTATTTTTTTCATTTCTTAACCATTTCATAGGCCCCTGGAAAACCTGGAGGCCCTAGATACTGGTCCCCTAGTTTCTGATTGCTGAGAGGGCCCCACTTTCTCCCTTGCCTGGTCGCTCCTTCCCACTAGGAACTGAAATTTCTCCTTCCCAGATCCTGGGTTCCCCAGCAGGTGTCTGCTGCATCCCTCCCTGGGCTGGCTCGGACCAGGATGGTGGACTCCAGCCGTGGTCTTGCCTGCAGTTTTCCCTCCATCCTGAACGTTCTGGTTCAGAATCTCTGGGTGGACTTTTTTTTTGCTGAATAACCACCCTTTGCCTTGCCTGGCCCTGTCACACAGTCTCAGTGACACAGTGTCTCAGTCTCAGTGACACAGTCTCAGTGACAGAATCCGCCTCACGCGGGCAGAGACCATAGAGTCCCACGGACTTCCACGATTAGAAAGGCTCGGTGCTTGCTTTAATGCTCTGCTAGCACCAGCTTGAGGTTCCTAAAGGTTTTATCTCTGGACTAGAGTTTCATAAGCCAAGTTCGAAGAGACAGTGGAGTCTGCAGTGAGCAGAGGAGATACGCAGAAGGAAGGAAAAAGCTTTATATTTTTGTACTTTTTTTTAAAAAAAAATCCTCACCTGAGAACATGTTCATTGACTTTTAGAGAGAGGGGAAGGGAGAGAAGGAGAGAAAGAGAGAGAGAGGGAAAGAGAAAGAAAGAAAGGTCAATGTGAGAGAGAAACATCTATTGGCTACTTTTTGAACCTGCCAGCTAGGTGTGTGCCCTGACCAGGCATGGATCTTGCGACTCGCTCCAACCCACTGAGCCACACTGTCCAGGGCTATTCTCCCCATGTTACCCTCTGGTAGGGACATCAGATAAGATACAGGATGCCAAGTTAAATCTGAATTTCTGATAAACGACAAATATGAAATATGTTTTAGCTCAGCGTGTCCCAAATATTGCACAGAACACACTTAACATGAAAAAAACGATTTGTTGTTTATCGGAAATGCAAATTTAACCACGCATACTGTTTTAATTTTTGGCTAAATCTAGCAATTGTACCCTTTGGTCTTTTTATAGAAGGCTGGGAGAGCAAAGCTCTTGACCTGGAGCACTGGTTCTCAGAGCGATCCCAGCAACGCGTAGTTCAGGACACAAAGTCTCAGACCACCCCGACTTCCAGAGCCGGAACCTCTGAGGGTGCTGGCTCCCTGTGTTTCCACATCACTCCTGTGATTCTGTTGGGAGCTGCGGTTTGAGGGCCATTGGCCTAGAAGAGAATGATGCTGATGGTGGGAGATTCCAGCTCCCTCTCCCCACCCCACCCCTAGACCCTTTCAAACAATTTGATCCGCTCCCTCCGGGCCCGAGACTCAGCTGTGCCATAAACGACATCAGGGGTGTTACAGAGACTCCTTCCTTGGGTTTCTGTGGCTCCAGATAAGACGGCAGAGGCTTAGACGTGCAGAACGTCCCTTCTGCTCCGCCTCGGGCCTCTGCTCCGCCCGCCCCACCTGTTCCCGAGCCTGCAGTCGGCTGTGAACCAGAGAATCGATTCTTCCGGCGGGATCTGCCCGTCACGGCGGGGGGCGGGGCCTGGTGGCCGCCGGCCACGTGTGCGGGAGGGAAGCAGGAAGTGACTTCGGGAGCGGAGCCGGCGAGCGAGCGGCGGCGGGGCCCATGGCAGTGGAGTGGGGGCTGGAGAGGGCACCGGAGTGAGTCGGCTTTTCTCTCCTTCGGCGCCTTCGGGCGGGCTGGCGGCCCGGGGTCCCGTCAGGACCAGAGTGTGGGACTTGGAAGGGCCGCACGGAGTTTGGCAGGGAGCGCCCCCCGGGAGAGGAGGGGTTGGAGGGGACCGGGCGGCTTTGGCAGGTGGCGGAGAGGGAGCAGGGCCCCAGCTGCCCGTCCCAGGCGGGCTGGGGGTGCGGGCCTGCCCTGTCTCCCTTGGACGGTGGTTCTCCAAGGTCCTCTCCACGCAGCGCTTCACTGTGGGCGCCGGGGACCCTGCAGCCCTGGGGGCGCCCGCGGCTGCCGGTCCAGCTGCTCTGTGTCCCCTCCCCCTGGCGGGGGCGGGGGTGGCGGGGGGTCAGCAGCACCTCGGGAACTTGACTGGGAATCCGGTTAAGATGCAGCAGGCCTGGGGTTGTGCATCTCCCACCAGTGCCCGGGTCAGCTGGTCCGCGGAACCCCTCCCTGAGCAGCGAGGCCCTGGAGAACGTTCCCACAGTCAGAGCAGCCCGCACCGCGCTCCCTTTTGTGGATTCCCCTGGGGGGTCGGGGCCTGCGCGTGCTGTTTCCACCTCTGCAGCTGCACCAGTATCTTGAGGGTGACTCTTGGAAGCCGGGCAGCAGGTCTAAAGGAGAGAAGTGGAAGAAACCGTGGGTCAGCTATAGCAGAGTGCACACTTGTGCACCGTGTTGGCATGTTTAAAGTTGGGGTTGCCAGAGAGTAACACCCCCGCAACACCCCCCCCCTTGCAATCTAATCAAGGTTTATATATTAACATCCACATCCCGAGGAAGTGAGGGCCCCATTGCGGAAGCTACTTTTGAGGTGCCAAGGCTGACACCCCCTGTCCCCACAGTGCTGGTGTCCCCTACTGGGGAAACTCTTCGTTCCCTTGAGACTCTGAGGGGCCTTGCCAGCCCCTCACAGGGCAGGAGAATCACTTTCTAAGCTCCAGGTCTTGCAGAAGTTGGTCTAGTTTTAGACCAGTGCTGTCCACTGTAATGTGCATAACGATCCCCCCATGGGACTGGATAAAATGCAGATTCTGATTCTGATTCAGCAAGTGGGGGGGGGGGCTGAGATTCTGCATTTCTCACTAGGTCCCAAGGGGGGGGTCACCGCTGCTGGACCACCTTTTTTAAGACAGCAAAGGGAAGAAACTTTCCCAAGGGTGCTGGCTTGTGTGGCCAACGATAAAGGCTGCAACTGTCGGGGTGAGAAGAATGCAGCCTTGGTTTCTCCTTATGTGTCCCTTCTTATGTCTAGGGGTGCTCCGCTGTAAATGGACAGGAGTAGAAGAGTGTGTTCCCCTCCCACTACCCCCCAGGAACGCCCACGGGCTCCCCAAACCAAACCCACTTTGACTTTGGCCTTTTGGCAAATGCAAATGGTGTCCGCTTTTCTGTAGCTGTTAAAAGGCACATTCAATACTGGAAAAGAAGTTTGTTTTTTAATAACCTGTGGGAGCTGGAAGATCAGTGAGGAGCTGAATGAGCCCTTTGAGATGAGGCCCTGGGCCCCGATGTTTGTGTACCGGGCTTTTTAACAAGTGGAATTCTCCGCCCTGTAACTTTCCACAGCGAGAGTCCGATTCCCTGTCACCTCAGAGCTAGGATTTAAAACATGCTCAAGTCCAGAGGAGGCTCCCCGAGCAAAAACAGGAGGGTATGGTCCTTGCTTTTCATTCCTCGGTGGGCAGTGCTGTAACTTCAGCTTCAGCAGTTGACTGGGGAACATGTCACTTAGGGCTCCGTTTCCTTGTCCTTGCTGAGTGTCCTGTTGAGGTAAGCTTTTCCAAGGTGCCCGAAATAATTCAGCAAGCATTTTTTTGGCTGCCAGCGAGCCCTATGTACAGGGGTGCCAAATGTAAAAAAGCATCGTACCTGTTCTTATGCAACTAATGATGTGATAGGTGAAGGAGGGACGCCCACACAAAGGAGCAGCGAGGTTGTGCGCAGGGACGGGAGGGGAGAGGGATCGGAAAGCATGGAACCGAAGTTGGCGTTAGGTGGGCAACAGAGGATGCCCTGGATGTGAAGGCAAGGGGCTGGGAAAGAAGGCATTCTGAGAAGGAACCTTGTTGAGAGAGGCGTTGAGCAGGACCATGTGGGGCTTAGGCTCCATCCGTAATTTGGGTAAGCTGGTGCCCACACAGGGCACAGTGGTAATGGAGACACAGGCCTGAATTGTCAGCAGGCTATTTGAACGTCAGTCGATGGAGTATGCCCCTGGCAGGCCACAGGAACTTCCACGGGGAGCTCTTAAAGGTTGGATTAGGACTTAGGTGGATGAGTTTCAAGCGGAAACCTGAGCTAGTTACCTGTATTTGGAGAAGAGAGAACGGATGATTGGTAGGGACAGGAGGAATAGGCAGGATGGCCGGGAAGGCTGCAGTCAGACCCTCCCTTTCTCCAGGCTCAATAATCCACATTTTCTGAGCTGCTTTCTCTGAAACTATTTCCCAGTGTTGTAACCTTTTTCACCGTGTCTTGTCCTCTGGTGTCACCCTCTGTGTCCCCGCGTCTCTACTTCCAGAGTCAGATGATTTCACTGAGGGCTGGCATGGTGGGAAGTTGCATACACCAACCCAGGTGCAGGCCAGCTCAGGTGGAGGGGGTCCAAGTGCCTTAGAACATGTGTGTGTGTGCTGAAAGGAACCGCAGGCACTGACCCTCTTTCGCTCCTCTGCACACAGCGGGATCCAGAATGCTCCAAGGCTACAGCACTGTGTCCCAGGCCTTGCTGGGGACCTTCTTCACCTGGGGGATGACGGCGGCTGGGGCAGCTCTCGTGTTCATATTCTCTAGTGGGCAGGTGAGTTGTCTTGACTCAGATCTGGAAGTTCGTGGGGACTCTCAGGCTCTGAACTGCCTCCACTGCGCACAGCAGGGTGGCAGGGTCTCCAGTGCCACTGTGCTCTCATTTGCACCCCCTTCTCCCTGCCAGGCCTGGAGAGCAGGTGTCTGCAGCCCCCGCAACACTTGCTTCTCCCCTCCACATTCCGAGGGAGCAGGGAGTGAGGAGCCCAGTAATTCAGCCTCCTGGAGTCCCCCTCTCTTACTACAAATCCAGGGCTCCTCATTCCCTCTCCCGCCCCCTTTGGGATAAATACACTCAGACCCACCTCACCCTGGGCCTATAGACCCCATACCTGCCCACCCCACCCCACCCCACCCCACCCCACCCACCTTCACTCATCCTTATGCCCCTACACACCCATGCACCCCTATGTGCCCCATGCCCTGCATCTGTCCCTCCCTCTCACCTTATATCTGTTCTACGCTCCCACCCCTTCACCCATACCCCCACCCACCCTCCCCCATTCCCCTCCCCCACCCCCACCCCCACGGCCCACAGCCCACAGCCCACATACCCCACCCCTCTCCTCCCCAGCCCTTGCCCACCTCCTGGGCCTGAATTCCTTAGTCTTCTTCAGCCCTTGCCTCCCTCCATCCCCAGGCCCAGAGCCATCTGTGAATAACTCGATGACTGCAGCCTTGGAAATTGTAGGAGTGCTAAGCGAGTAGGTGATTTCAGATCTAGTTAAACGTGCTGTGAGGCGGATCTGGAAACTCAAACACGCCTGGGAGGTTGGCCAGGGAGTCACTGTTGTGTTAGAGACCAGTTAAGCAGGTATTGATGTCAGCGATAAGATCGGCCTACCCCCGCTGCACTCTCCTCCCTCCCCAGTGGGAGGCTTCGGCTCTGTCAGAGACTTGGAACTCTAGACCCGCAACCCCGACTCCAGGTTACTGTCCACAGGTAGTGAAAACATCCGAAAGCCAGTCCCTGAGTGAGAGGTGCCCAGAAGCCAGAGGAGAAGGCTGCTGGGCATCTCTCCTTCCTGACAGCCACACGGGTTTCACGGGGTCCTATTCCTGAGCCCTCAGGGAAAGAGCAGCCCACGTTTCCACATTTACCAGTTTCTTTTGCTCCGAGAAGGAAGGATCTGAGGGGCACTCTCTGGGGTCTAGCTGGCCATTGAGATCTGAATTAAGTGCAGCACCATGATGAGTAGAACCTCCAGCCCCGTGTGGCCCTCGCCGATGCTGTGGGGCTCTTCAGAAGTGGAGAGCCATCCCAGAGGCGCCCCCTTCCCCTTTGGAGCTGGAAAGGAGGAGGGGTTGCTGAGGCCTTTCCCTGTGTGGAGGCACATAGGAGGTCCCCCAAGACCACCCACATGTCTGCTGATTCACAGAAGGGCCCACGGGACTCCGCATGTAGTTGTCCCTATGGTTTGTTATAATGAAAGGGCATAAAACAGGCTCAGTGAGTGGAAGACACAGGCAGAGCCTAGAGAAACGTGTGCCCAAGCTCCCGCTGCTCCTGCCCTGCGGTGGGCACCCAGGGTGCTCCTTTCCCAGCACTACTTCCATGTGTCTGCCCAGGGACGCCCATTAGAGACTCAGGCTCTTCTTGGGCTCTGGCCACTGTTACCACCAAAATTCAGACTCGCAGAAGGAAGCAGGTGTCCCGCATCAATAGGCTCAGTGACCCTCCTGATCGGTTAGGGAATGGAGGGAGCAGTTTCAGTCCCAAGTTCCCAAAACCCAGCCTTGAGAGCAGGACTTTCTATTTAAGAGCAGGCTCAGGTGGGCTGTGTTAACCCTTTCTGCACAGGAGTGTGTGTGGGAAGTGGGGAGACAAAGGCCGCAATAGGTGTGAGTCCACAGAGGTATGCTCTGTCCCCGAGCAAACCTCAGTTTTCACCCAACTGAAATGGGGGTGCGATGAGGGTCACTTGAGGTAGGAGACACTCAGACATCTGCCCTTTGTTATCAACATTGGTGTAGCTTCACGCAGAACTTGTTTTCCTGACTTAAAAAAAATCGTATTTTAATTCTAGGAAACTGGTCAAATATGGAAAAGCTTGAAGAAATAACTTAGAAAGTTTCTAATCCTACTTCTCAGGAAAAAAACGTATTTGTTCAAATTTGTTCAGTTGTATTTGATTATGCTTAAGTATATACATGTCTATTTTCTTTATGTAATAGGGTCAAATTGTATGTAATGCTTTATAACTAGCTTTTCACTTGATATCATAAGCAGCCCCCATATCCCTGAATGGATTTTTGATTACTTTGATTATTTTGATTACTTAGATGGTTATGTAGTATCGTATCATAAAGATGTACCGAAATTTATTTATCCAATCTCCAGCTGCAGGACAATTCTGTTATGGCCTTTTTTCTTGGTTTTAGAAGTAGTGTTATGATGGACACAAATCTTTGAGCACATATCTGATTAGTTCCTTGAAATAATTCCTGAAAGTTTATTTGGAACAACAGGTTTATTGACCTTAAATAAAAGTGTCATGTTTTTCCTTTGAAGATCCAGATGAATGCCGGTAGGATGGTTTTACCGCTCTCCTTTATTATACCTGCCTGGCTTGATTAAATGAGTTGGCTAGATTAACTTGGCTGATGTCATGGCGTGCCTTGAGAAGAATGTCCCTTGCATGGCTCACTGGGGTCAAAGCCTTCCTGCCACCCCATAGTCACTTGGGGGAAGGGCTGCCTGTGGCTGGAGATGAGCGACCCCGCAGCTCTAGCTACGCAGACCTCATGGGAGTCTCACAGGTCTGATGAGTAACATCTCAACGTGCCTGTAAGGTGTTCACGTGGCTAGAGATTATATTCCTAATTTAGGCCACTTCTTAAAAAAAACACCTTTTGGCTGAAATATAAGATGCATATAGAAAAATACACATTTCATAAATGTACAGCTTGATAATTTTTTCACATGTTCCCATGAAAATAGTACCCAGATCAAGCACTAGAACAGTACCCCCTCTCCCCCCAGCAGCCGTTTTAGGCTCCCTTTTAATCACGACCCACACCCCACCTCCAATAGAAGGCAGCTCCTCTCCTAGCCTCCAACAGCAGAGAGTAGTTTTCTCTGTTTCTATACATTATATAAATGGAGTAATCATGTAGTATGTGCTCTTCTGTGTCTGCCTGTTTCACCCTGTTTGTTTTCCAGTTTACTGGATGTCTCTGCCTGACTGTGAGCGCCATTCATATATATTTTGTGTGTTCTCACTGCCGTATGGTATTCTGTTGTATGAATATATCCTAATGGATGTACCCATTGGATAGTTTCTAGTTTTCAGCTCTCACAAACAGTGCTGCTAAGAGCATTTCTGTACACGTGTTTGGTGACTTTGAGTATGTGTTCCTGTTAGGTAATGTCTTAGGCGTGGCACTGCTGGGTCACAGGGTGTGCCTGTGGTCACTTCAGTGGCTGTGCCAGTTTGTACCCCCACCGGCAGTGCAGGATGGTTTTGGTTGGTCTGCACGCTCCTCGCCAACACTTGTAAGTTTCTGTCTTTTCGGCCAGCTGCTTACTAAAGGTTCTTAGTCCTGATTCACAGAGAATGTAAGAGGTAACATGGGAACCCTTGAAAACTGTGCACCACACTGAGAGGAGACTCTGGCTGTGGGATGGATGGAAAGTTAAAAAAATTCCCCCCCCTGTATTTTGGCCCATTTTAAAAAGGGTCAGATCCAGGCTTCCAGTAAAGCTTGAAAACGCAGGCGTGGGCCAGTCTTTATTCATGTGGCTCTCTTATGGGTTATGGATCCCTCTTGTCCCAGGAAATACCCCTTAGAAACTGAAACACCCTGTTTTCATTTGCAGAGGCGGATCTTAGATGGCAGTCTCGGCTTTGCTGCAGGGGTAAGTAGTATGTCATAGGAGGAATGTAAATTGAGACTTGTTTATTCTGACATTTCTCTGCTGAGAGGTGTTTCCAGTCTCTCCGGGTGTGATCAGGATGGTCTCTGATCTCCAGGTGCTAAGGGCTCCCGCTTATCACCAACCTCATTTGTTCCCAGTGTATTTAATGCCCCACCTCTCTTTAGACAGTGAAAGAGGCTTGTTGGGCAGCTGCCCGAGGGCTTATAAAACAAGATAACATTTAGGAAAGGCCTAGCACTGGGCTTTGTTGGCACTAATTAAACTTCTCTTTCTCTCCCCCCCCCCCCCCCGCCTTAAAAGACCTTTTGTTATAGACATTTTTCAACATATAAAATTTTTAAACATATAAAAATGAGAAGAGAATTCTATGATGTACCCCAGGTATCTGGCAGCCAGCTTCAGTCATTATTGACATTTTGCTAATCTCATTTCATTTGTCTTCCCCCAACTTTCTTGGGAGGTTGGAATAGTTTGTAAAAGGGAATCCCGGACATGTAATGTCACCCAGAATGCCTTGTATTTTTTTAATCCCAGTCACCGTGGCATTAACAATAATCCCTTGCTATACTCCAACACCTGTCCACATCTCCTGTGAGCCCAGAGAGACCTAGGGGTGTGACTAGTTCAGATTCCGTTCCTGGGTCTGTGCATGTCATAGTGGTGCCCTGTGTTCCAGCTGTGTGAGTCCCATCAGAAGGCATATAACGTGCAGTTTTCCCTTTTGGTTGCTCAGGATGTAGTTACTTTCTCCTGTTTGAATAGACCTGTGATTTGCAAAAACTAGCCTGGGGGTGGGACCTCCCAGAGGTCCTCTAAGTCAGCAGCACTGTGGAGAGCAGGTGGGGACACGCCCAGTGTTACAGGGGTGCACCCAGGGTGATAACACAGTTTCCAGGTCCTCAGCTTCTGGTTTGTCCTTCACTGAGCTGCTTGGCCTGCGATGCCCTGACAGCTGGGGCTCCTTTCCCAGGCTCCCTGGCTCAGCCTCCCTTTCCCATTTCACAGGAGAAGGACGGGCTCTCACCTTAGTTCCTTGCCTCTGGGGAGCACAGTCTCCACGCATAAACAGAGGGACCCTGTGTGGTGGTGGTGGTGTGGAGAGAGTGGAGGATGCTAACCGCTGATCACTGGGCACAAATCGTTGAGCAGTTCAGCTGCTGTCCTGCCCTTCGATGTGAATCTAATCAAATCATTAGCACAGAGATCCTTAAAAGTAATTTTCCATGATGGACCACAATGAGATTTGGGGCCTGTAACTTGGAAAGAGTTCACAGAACAAAATGACAATATTATAATAAAATATCTACTTTCCAGTGTCTTGTGTTAAAAAAAAAAAAAAAAGAAAACAAAGGAAAATAGAAACAAATTGGTGCTTGTCTTTTTATAGCAATGACTACTTAATATTTATCCACATATATACGAATGAATTGAAAAAACAAGAAAAAGCCTCATCCGTGAAAATTTGCATTTCCAAGAATATGTTCCTTTTTAATGTTTAATAATTATGAACCATGTACAGTATTATATTTTTGTTGTTATGGATCTGTTTCCTACCACTAATGGTTGTGATGGTAACTCCATCCAGGAAATTGCTTTTAAGCAGTTAGAGCCCTAGGCTCATAGGAAATCTTACAGAATGGAATTGAAATGTATAAATATATTGAAGAGAGGTACGTTAAGGAATCAATAATAGACTCTCTAGCCTAAACTATGCGTTGCTCCAGGATCACAGTCTGTGGGGAAATGTAATTAAATACAAGTTGGAGTAAAAGGAATGAAGCGAATTTTTTGACTTTTGAAGGAGAGCTTGCCTGTGCCTTTCGGTGTGTGTAGAGTATAACTCAGAAAAGTGCATGAAACACAAATGTGCATCTCCGCTTATCTGAACTTTTAGGTGGGTAGTGGTGGGAGTCAAATCCCTGTGCTGCTTGGATACATACGAATGACTGATCAAACAGTTGTTTAAACTGTTTATGTGCTAGAAGTGAGATCGTTTGCAGCTCCATAAACTTAGATGAAAGCCTTTTAAATGTCAAGTTCAAAATGAGTGATGGGGGAGCCTAGTTTTTCAACATTTTTATGGTGGGACACTCAGGAAGTCTTTTGTTCTGTGTTGTCTTAATGCTTCCGACCAGGCATTCGGGGGTCCTGTTCTGGTTTACTTTTAGGCCAGAAGCCGCTCTAAGATTTACGGAGCCAAAGGCAAAAAACAAAAGGAAACAAAGAAAAAACAGAGTGTCTTCAGGAGATGTAAGCATGGATTTGGGAGCATTAAAACACAAACATTTAAGACATAACTTCTTAAAACTACCATCAGACCAGTGTATTATGGTGTTCACTTAACCGTGAGGATCTAAAATAGTTTTACTCCCCCCCCAATCCTCACCTGAGGATATGTTTAGAGAGAGGAAGGAGAGACAGTGAGAGAGAAACATCAGTCGGTTGCCTCCCATGCGCGCCCCAGCTGGGGACAGAACGCACAAGCTGGGCGTGCGCCCTGACTGGGAACCACACCCACAGCCTTTTGGTGTGCAGGACGACACTCCAACCAACCGAGCCACCCAGCCAGGGTTAAAATAGTTTTACTTGTGATTTTTAAAGTAGTTGGTAGGAAAAAAAAGATCCTAAAAGTTATTTATGTGTTTTTGATCAGAATAGAAGTCATTTGCGTTTCTAAAATTGACCTTGAGTATGAGCTGGTTGCACAGAGGAGCTCCTGGCAGGTCACCGGATACATAGAGAGAAGTCAGAGCATAACGTGGGAGACAGCTGGGACTCAGACTCGGGAAACCTCAGTGGCACTGGTGGCTAGGGATGGAGTCTCATAAATGTTTCCCAAACTAGGGACAGGCAGCAGAGCCTAGGTGTCCTGAGCTGTAATGATCACTTATACTTATCAGAGAATAATGTGTATTTAATGTACCTAATCTGTTGGCTAGGACAGTGGGCGATTTTGCCCCCCAGGGATGTTTAGCATGTTGGGTTGTCACAACTGGCATCTAGTGGATAGAGGCCAGGAATGCTGCTAAAACCCCACGATGTACAGAACAGCCCCCAAAAAGAATCATCCAGCTTCCAGTGTCAGTGGTGCCAAGCTGAGATCCTGGTCTAGAGAATTCTGATGTATCACCTCTAGCCACAGAGTGGAATGTATAAAAATGCAGATGTTTTTCAAGTTTAAAAAAAAAAAAAGAGGAAAGCTCCCTTGCCTCTCCCCCTCGATTTCCAGAGGTCACCAGTGTCAACCCTGAGCATGATCCTTGGAGAATTTTTGTTAATCACTTACAAAGTGTCAGGATAGCTAAATGAGCCATAGTGCCCGGTGTCTTAAGGACTGTATTTCCTCAACACAGCTCTGAGTTGCTTTAATAAACATCTCAAGAAAGGGAAAAGCAGCTGTTGGTCAGTTGACTGGGGTCCCATTGCACCTTGTACAGGTGCAATGTGATTGTATAGCCAGTCGTGCATATGTTTATGTATGTGTCATATGTGCATTGAAATACGTATGTAATATGCTGCAGTGACATATTTATACAGTATTTACTTGTGCATCGAAACACATGTTCTTGTAAGAGAAATTTCTGGCACAAAGGGTCATACGTATTTTAAACGTGCTGAGCAATATGTTTTATAGTTTGTTTTTCACATTAGCAGGACCTTGGAAGCATTAATCAGCTCTCCTCCAATGACGCCTCTTAAAACCCATTTGCTTGTCTGTCTCCTGATTCCTTTAATCACCCTCCAAATCTCTAGCAATCACTGTCTTTATCTTCTCAGTGCCTGGGTTTGGCCTTGGTTTGGCCTAAGGCATGAAATTATGGGGAGAAATGTTACCAGTAGATAGAAAGAGGATAGTTGTCATTTTCCGCTGGAGTCCCGGAGTAATACAACCTTAAAGCTGGAGAAGATTTTAGATGGTGATGATAACTAACATTTAATGAACCCTCACTGTGTATAAGGTGCTCTAGCAAGCACTTGGTGACCATCTAATTTTCATACCAGCTCTATGAGGTGTATACCAGGTGCTATTATGTACCCCCACTTTGCAGATGAGGAAACAGGCCAGTATCTATAAGTTGTTCAGGATTGCACAGTGAGCGGAACTGAGATTTGAACCCACAGTCTGACTGTAGAGCTCCCCCTCTTAATCTACCATGCCTTCTAGCTGAAGTCTGGTCCAGCTGCCTCTGTTTACAGACAGGAAAGAAATCCAGAGAGAGTAAAGGGCTTATCCAGAATGGAGAATTGCCAGGTAAGGGCAGAGCCAACACCTGAGAAGTCAGGGTCTGCCAGCATTCAGCTGTGTGACCTTGGCCAAGCTCCTTAGTCTTATTGGACCTCTGTTGACTCTGCTGGGAGTTGAAGACATTGGACTGATGTTTCTTTTTTGTTGTATATTTTTTCCATTGATATTTAGATTTTTAGAGAGAGTGGAAGGGAGAGAAGGGGGGAGGGAGCAGTGAAAGACAGAGAGAGAGAGAAACTGATGTGAGAGAGACACATCGATTGATTGCTTCCCACACTCACACTGACAAGAGCTGGGGATTGAATCTGCAACCTAGGTGAGTGCCCTTGACCAAGAATTGAACCTGAGACCCTTTGGTCCACAGGCGCTGATGCGCTAATCACTGAGCCAAATCGTTCAGGGGCTGGACTGATGTTTCTTTAAGGGCTTCTTGGATCTGCACATTTCAAGGGGTGAGCTCCAGAGAAAGTCAGCATGATCATTTTTGTCATAAGGCTATTGTGAAGTGTTGTGGTTAGAGTTTTGCTTCACCCATTCACCAGTCATCTACTCAATGGTCAGTTTAAACCTGCAATTGAATATCTTTTCATTGGGATGAGAAAGCAGTCATTGTTCCCAAAGATAAATGCATAGATGAATTTGGAGAGGCCCAAACATCCAGGGTCACCAGTTCAATGTTCTTGGCTCTGGTTCTGATGGCTCTTTTCGATGAACTCACGAGAGGTCTCTTAAGTCAACACACATTCCATCGAGGAAGAGGAGTGGACAAGACCCTGAAACTGCAGGAGAGAAGGGCAGCCTCCAGGTCAAGAAGCTCACTTCTAGGCATGAAGAGGCAATTTAATATCTATTATTTAGTCCCACAGGGAGCTGGTTTCTTAGGAAAGACTTTCGTGAGGAGACCTTGTCTGAATCTATGTCTGTGTAGCAAGTGGCAAATAATGTTTTCAGCAGATAATGGGCTCACTGTTGGAAATTAATGACGCTCTCCAGCGATGGCTCCGAGTCTGGAGGGTTGACCGTGACCAGCTATTTCCCATTTCCACGTGCTTTGTGGGAATGCTGCCATGGGCCGCAAGTTCTTGCCTTTCAGCAGTGGCTCGCTCACAAGGAGGGAGAGGAGCCAGGAACCAAAGCTTCGTCAAAGGCGCCCTGTGCAGTTTTAGAAATGGCCCAAACGTGGCTCTGTGTGCAGAAGAGCCGTGCTCTCTTCTTGGAGAGCACCTGCCCAGGATGTGGGAGCAGGGAGAGAACTGTCCTTAGGCCAAGCCATCAACCATTTAGTGAGCACCTGCTGTGTGCAAGGCGTTGTGGGGAGTATGCGAAGATATAACCACTCCTTGCAAGGGACTAAGGTAGGGCCGAGAAGAGAAGCCACATTCACCTGTAATCATGAGACAGGCCAGCATATAGTTGTAAGAAGGTAATTGGCAAAAGGTGATGGGAACCCAGACACTCGGGAATTACATAAGGACCCAGGGGAGACAATTTCTGCTTTGTTCTCTAGATTTGGTGAGATCCTGGAGGTTTTTGAGAGGGTGACATGATCATAGCTGTACTTTCAGAAAGCAAATTTTGTGGGTAGCAGATAGCACAGCCATTGGGAGTGTGCGGGGGGGGGGGGGGGCTGGCGGTAGAGAGGCGGGCTGGAGGCTGTTGTTACTCTAGGTGGCTCCTTGACTCATCAGAGGCCTTGACTTTGGGGGATGCAGAGGAGTTAGGAAGGGAGAAAGCAAAGGACACTCCTGCTGGAGAGCTGAGAGGAATTGGCATCCTTTGATTGTGACTGCGGCCAAAGAGGTTTAAGCTGATCACAGGTGCTGCATTCCTGGGGCTACTTCCCCTGGGGCTGTTGGTGAATTTGGCATCACTCTCTTGGCTTATGGATCGAGGGGGGTACTTTACCAGGAATGGGGAGGCGAGGGGTTGGGGGCGTCCCTCAGGTTTACATCAGGCCTTTCTCATTTGAGTGGGTTTGGAATCTGTGTGTTAGCGCAGTCTCCATGGCAACCAGACACCCACAGCTAGTTGTACTGATGGTGATGCTTCCTGCTGCTCTGCTTGGGATTAGATCTGATTGAGAGTAACTGAGACCTGAAAAAGAGTGGCTTAGTTAGAAAGATTCTTCTTGGGTAGAAGAAAGCCAGAGACTGTTGCTGGGAAAGTAGGAGTCTCTGGGGACCCAGACTTCTTTTTTGTTCACTCTTTTGCCCCAGAGCCTTTTGTCTTCCTTCTCTTTGTATCAGCCAGGTTCATGGGTGACTGAAAAACGACCTCGGTCTGGCATAAGGAAGAAAGAAAATGTGTGAGCCAATTCAGATGAAATATCTGCACGTAGAGGTGTCTTCAGATACTGCTATACTCTGTGGATCAGAGGACATCACCAGGACCTGGGTTTCTCCATCTCCTGGCTCTTCTTTCTTCTGTGTGGCTCCACCTTTAGATAGTCTATCTACATCCCCTCAGGCTCAAGTCTGCCTGTGCCAGTTAGAAACCACCCCAAACTTAGTGGTTTATGTTAACAACAGTTTCTCATTTCTTATGATTCTGGGTTGGCTGGGCTCAGCTGGGAGGTTCTTCTGGTCTTGCCTGGGGTCACTCATGAGGCTGCGGACATCTGGCAGCTTGCCTCAGCTGGCAGGTATGAGAGGGCCTCACTCATGGGCCTGGGGCCTTGGTGCTGCCTGTTGTCTGGGCCTCTGTCCACACGGCGGCTCGTGGGTCAGTAATGTAGCGCAGGCGTCCTTACGTGACTGTGGGAGAGTTCCGAGAAGGTGCAGATGGAGATCGCAAGGTCTCAGGGGGCCTAGACCCTGGAGCTGACACAGATTCACTTCTGTCACATTTGATCGGCCAAAGCAGGTGACAAGGCCCACCTAGATTCTGTGGGAGGGGAAATACTCTCCAGTTCTTGGTGGGGCCTGCAAAATGTTGTGGCTCTGCCCTGGCATCTGCCCCCTCCCCTGCAGAGGTGATGCCCGATGACAGTCCATCCTTCTAGAACCCTGTTCCTTCACTGTTGCCACTGCCAGCTGTCACTGCCACCCGCATGGCCTCTGCCTTCACCTTTTCTCCATCCTGCCTCTCAGCTTCCCTTTGGGCCCCAACTTCCACCCGCTGGGTGAGGTAGCATTCTGTGGCTGACAGTCACGCCACCTCCCTGGAATCCTTCCGTCACATCCCTCTTGAGAGTGGGTGCACAGGCTGTGGAATGGGATGGGCCAGGAGAAATACCTCTTCTTATCTTTTTGCTTCGGCATTGAGTGGTTTTGTTAACTGTACCTGTAGGACTTTGCTTTCTTTTTGTTTTAGGGTAAAAAAGTCTCTTTCCAGTTCAGGCTCCCATCACCTTCCCTCTCTGTGGGGGCGTCTGCCTCATTTTATGAACGTGACTTATGGGGATGAAGAGCGTTTTGCCAGGGGCGGAGCAGTGGAGAGGAAGCCTGTCCTGGTTGTTCTCGGGTGGGGGTGTGGGCAGAGCAGAGGGAAGGTGCCAGACTGTGGTTTCTCTTTGTCTCATTGACCCTTGAGTTTGATGACAAAGGTGGAGGCCACGGAGCTATAATCATGGGCTGAGAAGCATCGCTGGCTGCCTTGCCCGGGGCCTGGTGAGAACCGGGTGCAGGATGGAGCTCCGGGCTTTGTTGGCCTCCCTGATGCCTCCCACCCTGAGGAATGGGCCTTCCGAGTGCCTTTGTGATACTGCAGCTGTCCCGGCGGAGAGGAGCCCCTCTGGGCAGCCGAGGCTGGGAAGCAGAGCTCTGATCCTCTACAGTAATAAAGAGGGTGTTTGGGCAGAGCTCTGATCCTCGGCAGTAATAAAGAGAGTGTTTGGGCTCAGACTGGGAGTCCAGAGCCTTTGGGTTGTATTTCTAGTTGAGCTGCCTGTAATCCCTGTGATTAGCCGCAAGTCTGTTACCTCCAGGCTTCTCATGGCTCCACGGAAACTGAAATCCTTGTCCCTCCTCCCTCCTGCCAGTAGTGGGAGGTCAAATCCATCCCGACCCTTTATTGCTTCTGTGCCCCCCGGAGCAGAGGGTGAAGTACCAGGGGGCAAACGCTTTAGGAGCCGACCTTCGCTGTCAGGGTGCCCTGACTTTTAATCCTGCACCTGACTTTGGCTCGGGGCTGTGAGCCGTTTCCCCAGCCTGGCCAAACAGCTGACGGATGGAACCCCAGGCCCGTGGAGATTCAGCTCCAGATCTGTGCCTTTGACGGGCAAGTGAAGGGGGGCCTTCGCACTTACCTGTGTACAGATTTCTTTCTTTCTTTTTCTGTAGCATTTCTTTGGAAACCTCTCTCAGTTTCTGAAGCTCTGGTCTTCTTGTGAAGAAATTAACCTCGACAGCCCAGGGGCTAAGTGAGTTAGTTCTCCAGGATGGTGGAAAAAAAATTTATATTTGTTAAACGCATAAACAAGAGCAAAACAGATTAGTATCATATTTAAGGCAGGAGGAAGGGGCACAGAGTCACTGCCTGTGTATAAGCTTTAAATAGATTACTGATTCAGATTTGCGGGACACTTTGCAATTATGCATGAAGAAATCCATGGGGTGGGGATGTCTGTAAGCTGACTGTAGGAACACTTGCATCTTATGGGCTCATGAGCCCTAAATGTTATTACGTGGCATTGGTTTATTGCTTTATATCTTCTAAAGCACTCTCCATCCATTACCTCACGTGACCTTCATAATAATCCTGTAGCTGTAGGTTTTATTATTTGCATATAATAGATGGAGGTTGGACTGTGTTCCATGCTGGACTCCTTTGTCTGACCTGGCCATGGGAGGTAGGGTGGTGGAGAAAAGAAGGGAGCCCCCAGTGGTCCTCTTGTACCCTCCCCCCACCCCGGTGTGCCAGGCACTGTTTTAGACACTGAGGATAAAACACTAAACAGCAAACAGAAATTCCTACCCTTGTGGGACTGCCATTCTAGCAGAGAGTCACATGATCACAAACTGTACAATAGAACATACAGCATGTCACACAGAGATGTGATGGAGAACCATAGAGGAAGGAGGAGGAGGAGAGTGTCCTGGCGGGGGTGGGAGTTCTGAGGATTGCAGTCTTAAAAAGAGTAAGGCCGTAAAGATGCTAAGAAAGTATTCCTGACATGTGGGAGGCTCACAATACATTTTTTTTTTTTTTTTATGTAGTGAGCAAATAAACAAATGATCAAATGGATGGATGGATGAATGGAGGATGAATGGATGGAAGGTTGGTTATAGATGGGTGGATAGATGGATATGGATGGATGGACAGATAAATGGATGGACGGATAAATGGATGGATGGATGGATGGATGGATATGGATGGATGGATAGACATGGATGGGTATGGATGGATGGATGGATATGGATGGATGGATAGATATGGATGGATGGATATGAATGGATGAATGGATATGGATGGATGGATGGATAAGTAGATGGGTGAATGTATATGGATGGATGGATGGATGGATGGATGGATGAATGGATGTGGATGGATGGATGGATATGGATAAATGGATATGAATGGATGGGTACAAGAAAGAGGAGGGTGAGTCCTACGCCCTATAGATCTGTGCTTACTTGAGAGCCTTAGTATACCTAAATATTTTCATACTCCCCCACCCCATATCATGAATCATTGTGCAGCATGCTCAGTGGGACCTCATCTCATGTGGCCCCTGGAGAGGTAGCCCCTCCCTGCTGGAGAGAGCCAGCATCCAGCTGGCTTGGAACAGGACTGCTCCTGGCAGTGTGTAGCTTGTGTTGGAAAGTAGATTTTTCCTGGCCAGTCAAGGGAGAGTTTTGCCTTATCACAGATTCCACTTCGGCCTTCTTATCATGGACCTAGTTCCCAAAACGTCAGGGGTTTGCCTGCTCCGTACCTCTGGGAGTATGGTCGAGAGCTTTCTCCTTAAGGCAACAACATCTCATTTTCCCCTCCACAGTCTTCCTTGACAAGCACCTGGAGCCCTCTGTGCTCACTCTTTATAGCGATTGTCTGTGGACTCTAATTGCTTGTTCACGTCTCCCTTCCCAAACTAGACACATCTAGAAGGCAGGGATTGTCTTTTCCCTGTTGAACATTGGTCCCTGGTACAAGGGTTAGAACACAGCCGACATTCAAAATATTTTTGAATCAAGTGTTGAGTGAGCATGGCGTGTGCATTAGAGGTTTCCTTGGGGTTGGCTGCCCTCAGGCCTACCAAGTTCCTCCAGATCTTCTGTATGCACTGATTTACCTCCCTGGAACACCAGAATGAAATCTCAACAAATAGGCAGTGAGAACACCCTCCCCACCGAGTCTGTAAGGAAATCGGTCCTTCTGGTTCTCCCAAGGAAGAAACTAATTGAATGTAAGCTCATTACATCTCTGAAGCACTTTGAAAATTTCCCCACGATTTGATTATGATGAAATTCTCAGGATGTGGTCATACCAGGAAATGTCTCAAACCATCAGCAGCTGGGGTGAGCTGAGGGCAGGGGGCATTGGGCCCTGAGGGGTAGGGCCTTTTTCTGGTGGACATGTGATGAGCTCTGGGGCCACCTTGCTTGGGTTTGGTCCTGGTTTCTCAACTGATTAGTTGTGTGAGCTTGAGCTCGTTACTTAGACTTGTGTAAGCCTCAGTTTCCTCATCTGTAAAGTGGAGATAATTGTCTCCTTTACAGGGTTGTGTGGACGAGTAAGTAAATATACTTGAAGCACTTAGCCTAGTGATTGGCACTTCGTAAATGCCCAAAACATCTTGATTATTACCTGACATTAAGGGAAATGGGTGTAGGACGCGAGAAGTTGGGATTGGTGTGAGCCAGTGAACTTGGGTGTTACGGTTTTGGATCCGCCTTCTTCATCCCCAGTTGATTGTTTCCCACACAGACTCCTCCAGGCCTTTCTTCTCAGGAGCATGGCCTTCTGTACTTTCTCGTTTATGTATAAAAACATGTTCCTTTACTTAGAACGTCCTGAACCCTTTCTTATTTGGTGGATGCATGGCACTTCCTCGTACAAATTGGCCATGATGCTTGTTCTCAGCTTTATTGAGATAAAACTGAATTACACTAAGCTGCCACGTGACCGTGGCATTTTTTACCAATGACTTGTTGGGCATTTAAGTTGGGCTTGATTTTTGGAATCATTGTTTATTTTTATCAGGGTCCGAGATGCACCCATCTAGAAAGAGCTAATGTTAATAAAAGGCTTATAAAGAAAAAACGAAAGCAGCCCCCCCCATGGCCCCATTGTGTTCTCTAGAAGTAACCATTTGTTGGTTTCTTGAGAAAATTTCCCCCCGTTTCTAAATAAATGTATTTTGCAATTGCTTGCTCGGGGAGCCAGTGCCCTTTGGTCCTGGCGAATGCTGTTTTATGTCCCTTTAATAGCTTCCCCCGCCAGTCCTTTGCTCTCTCTCTATTAGTCTTATTAGTTGGCTCTTGGACTTCCTGGGCTGAGCCTCTCATTTTCCTCCCTTTGCTCGTGTTATTTTATAATCTCTCTGCTGTTTTGCTCCGCATGGTGGGAAATTTCATTGACTCGAACTCCATAAAAAGAGCAAACGTTTCTTTTTTTGTTGTTTTCATGGTTTCAGTGTTGGAAAAATCTTTCTTGTTCTCCCTGTGGTTTTTCCCCCTCCAGCATCCTGGCCTCTTTCATAGGTTTATCCCATGCACTCGGAGCCCTCTCATATTAATAATTGGTCTTTCTCTTTATATGTGTCCCCTCCCTGAATTCCCAGGTTCCTTCTGAAATCCTTCATTTTTCCTGTTTGGTTATTTTCTCACATAGCATTTGCTCTAATTGTAAAAAAAAATAGAGATGCATCATACGCCTGTGTAGTATCTAACATTTATAGAGTCCTTAGGCCAGTTTTTGTGCTAAACAGTTTACGTGCACTATTGCATTTGGTCCTTAAAATGGCTCTAGGAGAGAAACACCACCTGCGGGATGGTTGTAAGGTCAAGAGCAGGGACTCAAGAGCCACCCTGTCTGGGACTGAATCTTGGCTCTGCCGCTTACTAACTGTGTGACTTTGTTAATTACTTCACTGCTCCATGCCTCAGTTTCCCCATAAGTGAAGTAGGGATAAGGTACCTGACTATTAATGTTAGGAGGATTAGGAAGGTTCCTGGCAGGTGGTCAGTCTTTATGTAAATGTTGTTTTTCATTTAATTTTACTTAGGAGTGTCACTATTTCTCTTGTTATTTCCATTTTCCATATGAAGAAA
Organism: Miniopterus schreibersii; assembly: GCF_964146895.1. Lineage (NCBI taxonomy): Eukaryota > Metazoa > Chordata > Mammalia > Chiroptera > Miniopteridae > Miniopterus > Miniopterus schreibersii. Next base: position 4,934,858 of record NC_138116.1, read on the forward strand.
TAGCAGCCCCGGAGAGATGCTTCACCCCAGGCCTCCCAGCTGGGAGCTCGAAGTGGTGGGGCTGAGGCTGGGGTCAGGCAGTCTGGCTCCAGAGCCATGCCTTCTACCTGCTGTGATGTATTTGCCTTTCATAAAGTGGGAGGGAGAGAAGAAAAATGGATGGTAGATCTGGCCCAGAATTGCTAGTGGGACTAATCAGGGTTGCCAGATGAAATACAGGATGGCCAGTTAAATTTGAATTCAGTTAAGTAACTTTTTTTTCTAATTTGCTAAATCAGGTAAGCCTAGGTGGGGGGCTTTTTCTTACTCCATCTAGTCCCTTCTTGAGATTCTGTCCCATCACTCCTGCCCTCTGCCCTCCACCTTCCAAGGACCACTGCCACCATACTGATGGGAATCTCTTACGTTCCTCAGGTGAGTTAGGACAGAAAACACTGTGACAACCCATGTTTTCATGGGTGGTGAAAATGTAACGTGATTTTGTTTGGAATAAGGGTTGGCATTTTCCTTCTCGTGACCATGGAGATCCTGCCTTGGAGCCTCTCTTTCGAGCAGAGAGGCACAAAGCCAGTCGTTTGGTGGTTTGTCAGCTCTCTGGGGGCAGATCAGGAAAGCAGGGTAAACACCCCCTCCCTAGGTGTTTGAGTTTTTTCTCAATGGGTTCACTCTTCTCTCCTCCTTCATATGTTGGCAGGGCTACTTCGCTAGCAGCCAGACCCGGGACAGATTGGATCAGCGTGAGTGGGTGGTGGTGTTGGGTGGGGAGGGCTTGACCAGCTGGTGCAGTTGTCTGTCAACAGGCCGAAGTTGAGAGGGTGCTGATGGTTGGTGGCTGGTTGCCACGGAGAGGGTGCCGTGGGCAGTGTCATGTTCTCGCTGTCATGGTGAGCAGCTGGTGAAAAGGTTCAGTAAGGTTGCCCCTCCCCCTCTTTTTAAAGTCTGCATGGAGTTAATGGTTTTGGCATCTAGCTAGTGTGAACCTACTTTGAAAGGCCTGAACTACTTAGTATACTTGCCCCTCTCTGTCAGTCAAATAGTCGGTCTTTGGAAGAGGAACAGGGAACTCCAACAAAGAGTCTAAATGGCATTTGACTCTGGAGCGCTGTGGTCATGTTTAGGTGTAGCTACCATCATTGCCAATGGGTGCTGCAGTCCAGGTGGGCGTCTCACACACGGTTGTTGCCGAGTAAATATGCCTTGAGTTGATTGCGCTTGGGAAGGGGAACTCAGATTTGGAGCAGGACTGGGCTTGCTTGATGGCTAACTCATTTTTGGCCCCTTCCCCTGTTTTGGCAGAGGAAGTTAGAATTTGGTTGTTGGTCAGTATATCTGAAGCCTAGACATGTTTTGGGTGATTCCTTTCTTCAAGGACCTTCGTGCAGTCTGGGGCCTCACAAGCAAAGACCTGTGGTCGCTGAGAGTGGATGCTAAGAGGTCCTTTTGGATAGGATTTCTGTGCTTGTCTAATACTGCCGATGCTTAGCGTTTAAGAATGGCCTGACTCTCAGCTCTGGGCCTGGGCTTTGTCAGGTACTTGCCGGTTGTGTTGAATGACTTAAGCCTATGCCCAGAGGGACCGCTTTAGGTTGGACCCTAGAACCTGGGTTCCCAATATACTTTTCATAGTGCAAATGTGGCTCATCAGAACCTGGGGCAGCCTTCCTAAGGCTTCTTAAAAAATGCATATAACTTACATATATGCCCAGATCTTAAAGTGTTAGCCCAATGAGTTTATTGTATACACCTGTGTAACCGCCATTCAAAATGAGATGGAGCATTTCTGTCAGTGCAGAAAGAGCTTCTATTGCCTAAGCCAGTGCGTCCCCTCCTCTGGGGCGGCCGTTTTATGACTTCTGTCACCATTAATTAGTTTTGCATATTCTTGTGCTTAACTGGAATCATATGGTGTGTATATATATAGCATCCCTTCACTCAGTGTAATGATTTTGAGATTCATCTATGTTGTGATAGCAGTAGTTTTTCCTTATTTTATAAACATGCTACAGTGTGTTTATCGATTCTGCTGTTGATGGGCGCCTGGGTGGTTTCCAGGTTGGGGCTATGAATAAAGCTCCTGTGAACATTCTTGTGTAAGTCTTATGTAGACATACGTTTTCACTTTTCTTGGGGCAGCTGTCTAGGAGAGAAATTACTGGGTCAGAGGGTAGACTATTTTTTTTTTTTTAAGCTCAAGTGCTTTTTCTTAGTTGGGAGAGTGCACACAAACTTGTAGGCCAAGCCCCTGCCCATCACTTCCACTGGGTAGGTGTAGCTAACAAGAGTCACGTCATTCAAGCAGGTCTGCACCAACTAATAACTATGATTGGGGCTGGATGTAAATGGCTATTATTTTGAGCTGTTAGGTTTAATTCTGTAAAATTACATGAAGCTGGTATATTATGAGGACTTTTTGATAAAAGGAAATTAGGTACAGAGATATCCCCCATGTGAATTTGACTCATGCTTGAGACATGACTAATACTTGACATGCCAAGTTGGAAAGCTGACTCAGTGCAAAATTCATGAGGCCGCCCAGCAGGGCTTTCTGATGGGTGGTGACTCGATGTTGAGTGGACATGGGCAACCTCATCCTGGAGGGTTGCATGCAGCTATCTTCATTTTTCCGTGTCCCTCTGCCTCCGTCCTGATCAGACCTCACCACCTCCCATGTAGGCTCTGTCAGTAACCCAGCAGCCAGTCTGTTGGTTTCCTTCTTGGAGAATCTCTTCCAGTCGGTTGCGGAGGGGCCGTAGCTTCTGTATTTTGAAAACTCCAGGCGATTCTAGTGTGCAACCAGAGTTGTAACCCCGCCTCATCCCCCTCTCCATTGTCTCAAGTCCAAGCCATTCCGCCAGCCTTCTGAATTATACCCAACTATCTCGTGCCCCCCCCAATGCCCTCTTTTCCGCCAGTAAGCTTAGGCATGTTTGCCCCCGAGACTGCTCACACTGCTCCTTCCTTTCCAAGCCCTGGCCAACTTTCAAGAGCCCTTCACTGTGTTTTCTTCGATGTTCTTTTTTACAGCATTGCCATCTCCTTACTTGGAATGACCAAAGACTTCCTCACCCGCCGTTTCAGATGTCTCCTTGTTTACCCTGTCAGACATCTGGTGCCCTCTCACCGTGGTGTGTAGCCAGGTCCTCAGGCGGGGCCCGGCTCAGCCTTTGTACCCTTTCTCTCCCTCTCAGCTCCTTGGCACCCAGCATGTGTTGGTCGTGCAGTAGTCATGAACCTAGGTACCTATTAATTGACTTTTACAAATGAATTTTCTATCTGATTTGGAGACAGAGTGAGGCACCTTACTTGGCGACTGTACTTTCGGAGTAATTATTGCCTTGATTTGTATGGATTGCAGGGTTGTGCTTCCTCCTTAATTATTCAGTGGCCTCGGGGGTAGAGTCCGTGTTCATTTGCTTCAATGAACATTGATGGAGGACCCACCCGAGCAGGCCTTAAGTTGGGCATGGTTGTTTTGAACTGTGTTCCTGTCTCTGTAGACTTTCGTGCTGCTCTATAGAGACGGTGCCATTGAATAACGGATACTGCTGCTCAGTGCCTTGGTACTGATCAGTGTGCGGTGTTTGTCTCCCCCCGTTTTATTAAGAGGGAAAGTTTGTTTTGTGGCTTGGATTTTCTGCTGGTCTTTAAGCTGTTGTTGCTATCATAAAGGAAATGCTTAACTGCCCCCATCATGCCCGAATATTTGGATGTATTCCTTAAGGAACGCTTCACCAATTCATTTATATTTCCAGAGCTGAAATTGTCCCAAAATGAGAACTTAAGCACAAATGAGGAGGTTTGCGTTCGGTGGGCTAGGGAGTTAGCTTATGATCTTTGATTATTCTATGCTGGTACTTCTGACACTAGAGGGAAATTAATAGCATTTTGAAGTACAGATCCCTATGGCATTTTGCATGATATTTTGAAAAAAAAGGAGCATATGAGTTTTGCTAGGTTTTGGGAATTACTGAAGAGAAATGGGTGATTTTCTCTCAGAGTTTGTAAATATCTTCTGACTTTAAGTGTCTCCTCCAGTCCTTTTCAGTTTTCTGGTCTCCAGGTTATGATTTAGGTGCTTTTAACAAAAACACACAGTCCAGGTGGGTGTCTCATTATCAGGCAGAAACATTTCTGGAAATTGAGTTCTTGTACGTAGTAGCATTTCCCTCATTGAATGTTCACTGTGAAATCAGTTTTCTATTATAAAACATTTAAAAATCGTATTATAAATTTACTTATAATATTTACTTCTATATATTTATATATTTTCAAATTATATTAATCAGTTTATTTAAAAATCTCCCCTAGAGATGTGATGTATAGTTTAAAAAGTCGGGTTGTTCTACCAGGTTTGTAACACAAACCAGTAGTTTGCTGCCTTCCCCACCCTGACTCCTGCTTCTTAGGATAAACGTGAGCAGCCGTTTTAGGTGTTTCTTCAGCTTTTTGTCTCTATGTGTCTCAGCTATGGATAACTTTGCTGCTTTTTCACTTTTTCCCAGCTGTAAACATATGTAATGATTTTCTAGCGTAGAAGAAGAGGATCTGGTTCTTCTATCCCTACTTGCACCCTATATTGTCGATACAGTATGTTTTTTTTAGGTTAGTTCAATAGTTACAGTTTCATAAATGGAATATTACTCAGCCATAAAAAAGAATGATGCTCTGACACATGTTACAATACGGATCAACCTTGAAAGCATTACGTTCAGTGAAATAATCCAGACACAAAGGGACGAATACTGTATGATTCTACGTATAAGAAATATGTAGAAGAGACAAGTTCATAGAGACAAAGAGTAGATTAGAGGCTACCAGGGGTTGGGGGAGGGGAGAGTGGGGAGTTATTGCCTAATGGTTACAGGGCTTCTCTTTGGGGTGGTAAGAAAGGTTTGGGAATAGTGGTGATGGTTGTTCAACACTCTGAATGTAATTAATGCCACTGAATTGAGAACTTCAAAATGGCGAATTATATACATATCTCTCCATAATAAATAAGCACATTAATTAATTAATAAAAATAGCTTACATGTTTAAGACTGTAAATATTATTCTTTTATTTCCTTTCTTGTGCATTTTGTGTTTTCCAGAGTTAATCAAGGTTTCATGTTCTTGCTTTGCCCACTTTTTTGGGTACCCCTGTTATCAGCCTCCCACCCAGAAGTACATATCTCTTCCACACCTTCAGGTCTCTCAGGGCTCTACGGTTTGCTCTTCCCGGGAGCCCTCCAGCCCCTCTTTCCGTCTCTTTGGGCTCTTGCTCTGTGGAAACGCGTCCTTGAGTCTCTTCCTGAGAAATGTTCCTGGGAGGGAGTCTTCAGCAGGCTTCCCCCAAAGCAGGGCGTGATATGAGGACTCCTGTGCAAGGAATTTAGGGAAGATAGGCTTTGGGAGAAGTGGCCGGGGGTGAGGGATGGATGGGGCTGGGGAGGAGGCTGAGCTGAGATGTGGGAGCATGCTGGTCACTTCCACACAGCGCCCAGACCTCCACGGTCTCCTCCTGGTTTCCGTGTGGTACCCTAACCCCCAGCGGGGAGGGGCATCCCTGAACGTCTGGCAGGACGGTTACATTGATAAAGATGGACTGTGGGGAGGGCCTGAGGATGTGATGGAAAAGATTCCTTACCTGGGTCATGGTTTTAGATTTGTTGATGGCGGGGATGTAGGGGAGGCCCTGAAACTTGCAAGGAGAGGGCTTGCTGGGCAGGTCCTCTGTGCAGGTCCTCCCGGGTGGGGAGGTCACCACGAACGGCAGCTACCAAGGACTGTTGAATTCTAAAGCTGGTGAGACAGCAGTCTGGGGAAGGGAGGGATTGGACCATGGCAAGGAGAAGGAGCCCACCGGCTTCCTTCGATGGTCCCAGGGAGCTGAACTGATGAGACATTTGTATTCTTTTTGGGTGGTCCTGAAGCATCTGCAGTTTTCCGGGAGTGGCACTGAGGCCTTTGCTGGGAGAATCTAGCCCAGAACACCTGTGTGTGGATGAGACTGGCAGGAGGGAAGTCACTTTCTGTATGGATTTGTCCTTTATTGTTACTCTTGTGACACTTGGCTCTGTCACTCTGCATGTTATTTTGGAGATGGATGGTGCAGATGTCTTTTTAAAAGACAAGGTATAATTAAGTCACTTTTAGAAACCCATTCAACGTTTTGCATGTCAGTGATGACTGTCATGTGGTTGTGGTGGGTAGTGGGAGTACTCCAGCTGAGGAGATGTCACTGCATGTACAGGAGTAAATGACCATGATGCACTTTTAATTTGCTCAGTGCTAGGGAAGCTTTTATTGGCTTGACCTCACTGAGATCTTGCTCCAGCTTCGTTTTTCTCTCTTTGCTTGTGTTTTCCCCCTCATCGATGGTCCTGCTTGCTCAGTTCCCTGAATCTGCCACTTACTGGCTCTGTAACCTTGGGCAAATTATCACTTTGAGATTCAGTTTCTTTATCTACAAATAGCAAGAGAAAACAATATCTACCTCTCAGGGTTTTCGTGATGATAAAGTAAGATATCAAATGGGAAGCTTGCTCCCTAGAAATGATAGGTGATCAATAGATGTTTGTTCCCTTCCTCCTTTTCAGTGATAGGAAGATGGATGGGACCAAGCCGACAGTGACTCACTGGCTGTCCCCAGGTATTTCAAAGGCTGTCATGTATCACAGAGGAAAGACACATTCTTGGGTGTTCCAGAGAGCGGGCCTAGTGCTAATATGTAAAAATGAAAGGGAGAAATTTCCACTGGACATAAGGAAAACCTTTGTCTTATAATAATACACTGGCGCTGGTGAAGCAACGTGTCCCAGAAGTCTTCAATTAGAACAGGATTTCTCAACAGGGTCATTGACGTCAGGGCCAGGTGATTCTTTGTTGACAGGACTGTGTGTTGTAGGATGTTCGCAAGCATCTGTGGCCTCTAGTCATTGGATGTCCTAGTGTGACGACCAAAGATGTCTCCAGGCATTGCCCGCTGTCCCCTGGATGGCACAATTGCCCCGGTTGAGAACCATTGAAATAGAAGCTAGATGGCAGCGAACCAGACTTCATCTTCCCAAGGTCAACACGATTCTGCCCCAAGTTGAGTTCTTACAGCATTAATTTCAGGAATTCTGATGGCAGCCTCTTGGTTTGGGATGGCACCTACCGTGGAGAACTAAAGGCCTAACACATGACATTGTAGGGTTTCATTCGGGCCATAGAGAGCGACTGAAACCCACGCGGGAGGCCTTCTGTGGTTGGTTTAACGGTCCGCTGCTCACTGTGGTTTTGCAGGTCATGTTAGCGGCCTCCTATTGGTCCCTGCTGGCCCCAGCAGTTGAGATGGCCACATCCTCTGGGGGCTTTGGTGCCTTTGCCTTCTTCCCGGTGGCTGTGGGCTTCACCCTTGGAGCTGCATTTGTCTACTTGGCTGACCTCCTGATGCCTCAGCTGGTGAGTATCACCCTTCAAATGTGACCCATTAATGTCGCTGTTCAATCTCTGGTGACATGGAAGTAAGTGTTGCAAACCATGTAGGGCTTTTATGGAGAGGAACTGGATTTGACGTTTTTCCTAAAAGGAAGTAAGCTCTTGGTAATATGACTAATTGTCCCCTTGGTTATGCTTTGCTAAGTTCAGATTGTAAATGTCAGGCTTCATTATAAATACAGAGTGCAGCCCACAATCCACCGTGTGGCTCCACATACATGAATGGACCCAGAAACTGGGAGAAGTGAGTGACCGTGATCACGATCATGGTCCTGACCCTTAAAGCGCTAATGATGTCAACAGGGAGATGACAACACACCCAACTATAGCGTCAGACCAGGGACAAAGCAAGCAGTAGGAGGACTTACCTTACCTTGACCTGAGCAGGACGGGGTACTCTGAACAAAGTGTGGAAGCCAACAGATAATCACAGACCCGTGATGGCAGTCAGTGGTGGGCAGCCCAGGACACTGCTGCTCCAGCGTCTGCCAGACTGTCTCCTGCTTACCTTGCGGGATGCGGTCTGAGTGTTCCTTCCCCAGAAAGCTCCCTGACTGCCCATGCCTTGGTCCACTTTACACTTCCCCATCCTGGTCCTTGTTTTCTCTGTGCTGTCATTGCCTGTGGACCCGATCACTATGGCCTGAAGGTAGAGGCATGGCAGGGACAGGTCTGCTGTGGTCTCCCGTGTCCTACACACCAGCACAGTGCCTAGTGCATAGTAGGTGTTCAGGAGGGATTGATAAATGAATGAATGAATGGAGATGCTGAGAAAATCAAATAGATCTTTATGAAGACTCCTTACGTAAAGTTTCTAAGCTGAAAGTCCTTTACGCATGGGGAGTTATTTTCTGCAAACAGATCCATGCCCTTTGCAATTGACCACATTTTTGGCACTACAAACACGAGGCCCAGATAATTAAACCTGGAGGCAGAAAGTAGAAAAACCTTAATCTTAGAAATCGGAATCTGTTGTACGATTTTTCATGCGTTTTTTACTTTCTTAATTATGTTTACCCAAGAAGCTAAAGGTGCCTACTGCCATCTAGAAGGAGCGTTTTGGAGTAGTGCAGTCAGGAAGTGTTAGAGGGGAGGTGGGTGGGAAGGAGCAGAGAGGTCACTTTTGCTGCTTTGGAGAGATGTTGACACCTGAATCTCTCTCTCTGGAGGCTCTGATTCATCATATCCAAGGTGAGGCCTGGGCATCTAAACAAAACATCTGTACAAAGGCTCTGCTCTCCATCAGCCAAGGTTGCTGACTGCCCTCTGAAGGCTGCTTATAACTGGCTTTTGTTCAGGTGCTTTTTTTTGGATGATTCATAGCCATTCAGGTATCTTCTTCTTTCCCTTGGAATCCAGAGTCTTACTGTTGCAAAGGACTCAGAAAAGAGGGACAGAAAGACTTCCTGCACATGCTGAAAGGATGGTCTCAAGATGAGAAAGAGGAAAGGACCTGGTTCTATGGGTTGCAAACTTTAGAATGCACCAGAACCACCTGGGAGACTTAAAGAATGCAGGTGCCTGGGCCCCACCCCAGACTCAGTGACTTACAAGCTCTCTGGGTGAGGCCCAGGCACCTGCATTTGAAACTAGGTATCTGGGGGATTTGGGTGCTCATCAAAGAGAGAGAATCAGGACAGTCCCGAAAGGTGAGTAGTAGCCCTGGGGGAGCCTGGAAGGCTGTATCTGAAGGACCATCCATCCCTCAGGGGGTTCTGACGTGTGGGTGGCGTCTCTTCCCTTATCAGAGGAGCTCCAGGTTCCTCAGGGCATGTTTTCACTGTTATGGCTGCCTTTCTCCTCACTTTCTCCTGACACCTTCGTAAAAGCCATCGCCTGCTCTGTCTGACACCCTGATCCCGACTCTGCTCAGCCCTCCCCATTCTGCTAGGAGCTGTTTGCATCTCAGATTTCCATATGGTAGCGAGTGGCTGCTGGGGGTCCCAGGAGACTGGCTCATGGATGATGCCATTAGAAGAAAATACGGGAGAGCCTCTTACAAGAATGTTCATTTTATCCTAGATGACAGTAATGACCCCACATAATTAAGTCTATGGTATCCATATGTGAAGCCCATCGTCGGAAGAGCAGTATCCCAGGACTCGAACACTGATGGATACTCCATGCTCTTGCCTGTATTTACTTTTCAAGACGGGGACTTATTACTTTTCTCTTAATGAATGCAAAACTCTACATCTTGGAACAGTGGAATAAGATAAACTGTCCTCACTCAAAGCCTAGCTTGGTAAAATCCTGGGAGGTAAGGATGAATGACAAATTGTCATCATGAGTTAACACGCTTCCCATGTTCAGTGGTAATTTTGTAGAACAGTAGATGCCCTTTAAAAATTCTACCGAAAGGCAAAAAAACAAAGATACCAGCCAGGCTTGTTTAAAGGTAATCTGTATCCTTAAGCCATATCTTAGGAGGGTGTAAATAGCATGATCTGACACAAATGGAATATTTATATCCTTTGCTATTATCATGTTATAAGGCATGGTAGTTGCTTCCAGCAATTTAAGAGAAACTTGTGCTGGCTGCTTGTTGTTATCATAGCAAAATCATTTCATTGCAAATAAAAGGATTAAACATTTAGAGGAAAGGAGATGCCAAAGTAAAGAAAATCCCTTAAAAGAAACACAATCTGAGGAACCTCCCAGAGACCTCCCGGCATCCATGCTGCTGCTTTAGGCTCTGTGGCTAGAGGTGGGATTCCATGTGCCTATTGAGAAATAGATGTTTATAAGGACCCCCCCCCCCCCGCCCCGCCTCCAGAGGTTTTCCTGACTTCAGCAGTAACCTTCCTTTACCACAGGCTTCCTGAGTCTCTTGAGGGACAGAAGGCATTTTGCCAGCTGGGATACATAGCTCAGGATTGTGGCCATTGAAGATGTCAGTGGCTTTAGCAAATTCCACAGCCTATTTTCAGAGAAGAAACCAGGAATGCAAAAGTATCTCAAATGCCAACCAGACTAAAGCCTCCTTGAGCTGGAGTGAATATGTCTAATGCAAGAAATCAGCTATTTGATATGATTTTCTTTGACTTATCCTGGGCTTGAGTATCAAAGGAACTGCCATTTTGGAGTCCCAACTGTTGTTGTTTTTTGGACTCTTTTGGCAGAGACTCACCAGATTGTAACTGGAATGGGATGCCCAGTGTAAACAGAAAGGGGTTCAGTGAGTATTGGTTCATTTAGTGATGGTGAGCCCCTGAGATGGGGGGTCTCAAAGCCTCAGGGAGGTGACCCTCCAGAAGCTCGAGTCTGGGTCACCATTGCACATGCACGCCAAGACGAAAGAGCTATGTTTTGTACTTCAAGGGTTGACCAGGAAACAAGCTCATTCAGAGTCTAAAAAGTCCCTTAGGAAGACTCTGCTGGGACCTTTGGGACTCCTGGGGTAGACCCTTCTTTGAGGGCTCCTGACAAAGTTGGTGACCAGGTCTTCTCTAGGCACCTCGCCTCTCCTACCTTCTTTCTGTTACTTCAGAGTTAATGTTGGAGCCAGAGTCATCGTGGTTATGGGTCTTGGGGGGTGGCGGGTGGTGTGGGTATAAGGGTAGAGACCTGGAGTCAGATTGCTGGCTCTTACTCCCTGGTTCCTCCAAGATTCACCGTGTGTCCTTGAGGAAGTTAGATCAGGTCTCTAAGTCTTAGTTTTCTCACTGGTAAAATGAAGATAAAAATATCACTTGCCACATAGGATTGTTTGAGAAGATTAAACAAAAACATCCACTTAAAGCAGTAATCTCAGTGCCTAGCGTTCAGTTAATTTTAGCTGTTATTACCTCAGGTGAGACTCGTTGAGAAAAAATGACTGGCTTCTTATTTAAGCAAAACTCTGAGCCCTGAAGTTTCAGATGAGAGGGAAACTTCATTCCAAACACCTAACAAAATCCAGCTCTTGGCCCAGTCTTCACTCTTGATGAATGTCACTCTCTCTTGAATGCTAAAACATGACCCAAATACCTGGCTCTTCTTTGCCGAGATAGGTTGATATTTTTAAAGACTTTGTTAACTACCGATGGAGGACAACAGGGGAATAATTAAGAACCTAAGAACAACTAGCTTGCAAAGTACAGTCCACTCCTAGGACCTTGGGTCCTTCGCTCTTCCACATAACAAACGAGGTGCCTACAGTCTAGCCCCAAAGGGTCGAACGGAGCCTGGTTTGCTGCCATCTAGCTTCTCACACGGCGTCCCCTGGCTTCAGACCAGCAATGGTGTGTTAACTCCTCTCATTTTCGGATCTTCTGATGTCACCACAGACAGCTCTATGCTTTCGAGGGCTCGTGGGACCAGATCAGGCCATCCAGGCCATCTCCTTTCCTAGGGTCAACCATGCTGTACAACATCCACCATCCTGGGACTTCCCCTTTCCCCCTTTCTAACAGAACCCCGATTTTGTTTGATCTAGTGATGCACCCAGCCATAAATCCTTAGTATGGCAGCCTCCCTTGCAGCTAGACCAGCTCATGTGATAGGGTCAGCAGAAGTCTTGAGGGACAGCTTCCCTTCTCACCTTCTCCTCACCCCTTCTCTTTCCTGGAGCAGCACGGCAGCCGCGGGGAGGCAGCGGCCGTCGCTAAGGGTGGCAGGGCAGGGAGCAGGAGTCCCGTTCCTCCTGGCAGCCTTGGACTGTACTGTTGACTCCCAGCCTTCTTGTCAAGTGAGACAAATAAACCCTGTATGTGTTTAAGTCACTGCAGTAGGGTTTTGTGTTTCTTCTGACCAAACCTAATCTTAACTAGTTTTTTGAGCCGACTTCTGTGCAATGGTTTGAAGGTTTCTGTAATTTTTTCCATTTTACTGTTAGTTCAGATTCCCTAAGAGAAGGACAAGCAGAACAAGGCTCGGAGGTATCCATGGTGGGTCTCACGTACCCATGGCGGGCACGAGGGAGGGCTCAGCTGGAGGCCCGTGCGGTGTCGGCAGAGGGATGAGTCAGCGGGTCATGTTGTCCAGCAGCCCACAGCATCCCCTTGCTTCCTGCCCGCCCTACTAGAGTTTGGTATTTATATTATGAGTTCTAGACAAAGAAAAGAACGTCTAACAGGAGGCCTGTCCAAACCTGACCCCGGCAGAGAGGATGGGGTGGGGCAGGAGGCAAGGCAACTGCAGCTGCTGAGTAATGTTTTTTGTGGGGAGAACAGCATCCTATTTTTGAAGTCAGCTCCAAGTCTGGGAAGGAGACTCACAGCCCCCAGGAAATAACCTGTGTTTTGCAAACACAGGAAAACAAACCGAGAAACAGTGATCTTTTCTTTCTAAGCTTCTCCGAGGGATGTAACACTGGAAAATAACTGTTAAGTCTCGGTTGGCCCGGGGCCCCTGAGTGGAAATGGGAGAGGGTATTGATTAGCTCAATGGCTCGTTAAAGAGCTAGCTGTGTTTGTCCTCATGGCTGGTACACAGGCAGCCTCGTTTCCGTCTCCATACTTATTGGATTTTAGGTGGCAACGCACACAAATACTGCTTTCACTGGGTAAATATTAGGCTTGTGATCGGATGGGGAGACTGCAGAGTGACTGTAGCAAGTGGAAGGGTGGGAGGGAGCCATCTATATTGTAATGCCCAAAGCTGGCCGCAAACCCTCCGCCTCCCCGATTCTCGCCCGCTGATTTCCTAAAGTGACAGGCCACGATGGCGACGATGATGAAGGGGAAAAGTGTTGGCCCTGATGAGCACAAAAATGTCATTAAAAAAAATTTAGCCCTGTCCGCCGTGGTTCCGTTGGTTGGGTGGGGGCCCAGGCACTGAGAGGTCACTAGTTCGATTCCCGCTCAGGGCACACGCCAGAGTTGCAGCTCTGTCCCCGGGGGGTGGGGTGGGGGCAGAGGGGGGCGTGCAGGAGGCCGCAGATCAGTGTTTCTTTCTCTCATCAATGTTTCTCCCTCTCCCTTCCTCTCTCTCTAAAATCAATAAGAACATATTAAAAAAAAAATTTAATTCTTTTCTCAATTACACTTTACATTGAATGTTATTTTGTATTAGTTTCAGGTGTACAGCATAGTGGTTAGACAATCATATACTTTACAAAGTGTCCCCCCAAATGTTTCCAGTACCCGCTTGGCACCATACAATATTAGCCACTCTATTTCCCTTGCTGTACTTTACATTCCCGTCATAATATGTCTCTTTATTCTACTGTGTGATGTGCTTTCACCCCTCACTCAGACCTGAGTTTTTGTTGCAGCGGCACCAAGTCTGTTTTCTTTCCGCTTCCCTGTTGCTTTCACGGCTGAGACAGGCCAGTCCTAGTTTTCCATCTAATGATAATAATGATGGTGAAAATCACAGCTAATATTAATCGAGGGGTTATTCCAGGCCAGGTGTCCCGCTAAACACATTATATAAATGTCTTTATTCTCATTCTAGGGAGCAGCTCAAGTCCCAGCAGGCTGGAAGCATGCTTTGTCCCGGAGTCGGAATTTCGGCTCCTTTGTGCAAACCGCAGATGCTTTGTAGATGTAATCTTCTCTCCCCGCATGGCGAAATTGGAGGTCTGCAGGCTCCCCATTGCCTGGAGCGCCTCTTCTTTAATTACACAAACTATAAACCAGGTTAGGTGTTGTGCACTCAGTTATACTGGGCGGGGGACATTCAAGGAGCCACGGGCTCTGAACAGCAGTCCTCCTGGGGGTCACCCTTCTGGGGAAGGGAGAGTTTCACCCACAGGTGCAGTCCTCACGCCTGCCCTGGCCCAGGACAGATGGGAGCCTCTCAGAACCACTTCGAATTTGCTCTCTGGCAAATTTCCTTGCTGGGCTGTTCCCACAAGGACTGATGGTGGTGGTCTCACTCTCGTGATTTTTATGTTTGCTCTCCATCTGGATGGAAAATCGGAGAAAACACATTCTCAGTCAGGAGTGGCTTGGAGATAAAGGACTGAGCTTTTCATTATAATTGGGGGCATTGTGCCATTCCTGTGGGAGGCAGAGCTGTATGATCCACCCAGGGCCTCTCTCTTGCCACCTGGGAAATCAAGTGATTTTCAGAAAGAGAGAGAAAATGAGAGAGAGAGAGAGTCTGTTGGGTGAAGGATGGGGAATACAAACCTTGATGATCTCTGTAAGCAGATTCTATAGGCAGCTTGCCACCAAAAATCTCATTTTAACTCAAGTTCTCAACCATTCCCAAATCTGACCACTCTGTTTCACTCTCACCCTTCCTCTGCCTCACTCTTTGGTAAGCAGACATTGATCAAAGCGCACAGATGCGAGAACCTAGAGGTCTGGGCGATGCAGACGCAGGGTAATCAAGGCTGTAGGTTATGTCATCCGACAGCACAGGGGACGTGACAGCCTGTGTCCTGGGCACTGGAGAGGTGGTGGGGACACTGAGTCCCAAACACCCTGCAGGGGTGCGGTGGAGGGGGAGCACAGGGAGAGCCTGCCGAGCCAGGCCCTGAGGACACCTGCCCATGAGGCCAGCTTGCTGAGTCCTCTCAGGAGAAATGCATTTCCATTGGTTCTCTGTTTCAGATCTGATTGGGGGGTGGAGGCTTCTTCTCACCCCCTGGGGAGGTTAGATGCCCAGTGTGACCCCAGGACTCATGGGTCCTTTGACTCAGGCATCCCACGGTTGCCATTCTCTTAGCTAATCCTCCAGTCGCCTATTTAATAGTCAGAAAACCCGAGAGCCTTCAGGGCCACGTCCTGGTGTATTACAGCCGACTTAATTCTCATCAGAGTTTGTCCCGAGCCAGGTGTCAGAAGCTTGATCCTTCATGTAGATGTTAAGATGATGGGACTGTTGCATTTAGTGGCTTCTTGTCGCCATGTCTCTGGCAGTTCAACAGCCCAAGAGCTCAGGATTCTCTGTTTCAGGCATTAAAGGGGAATCTCAGGCATAAAAGGGATGAACTCACCTCAGGTGGCCTCTGCTTGTCACACATGCCCTCTGGGATTCAGAATTTAAACAAATATATGAAAGATAAGACCAACATCATCGTCTCACCATCTATATTCAGTGTTTCTCCCCAGCAACCGGGGAGAGTTTGGTGTGTCTCCTTCCGGAACCTGGGACACTGTGGCCGCCCCCTGCCTGGCCCTGGCTTCCCATGGTGGACACGTGTGCTGTGCATTGCAAATGGGGGAGCCAAGGCCTCTGGACTCTGATTTTCTGCTCCGGCAGGGGATGGTGAGGGGTCAGAACAACCGTGGCTTGGGAAGTTAGCAAAAAAACAAATTAAATAAATAAAATGACTTTTTCCTTTTAGTCAGCTCTTTGTGACACCCAGGGCTATGTCCTCAACTGGCTTGTAGAATATTCTGTGGCTGAGACTGGTCACGCCTTGCTCCGGCATTTTCCTCACTCAGTAGGGATGAGCGTTACGCCCTTCCCTAGGCCCTGTCTTGCACATGATTGGAATTGTGGCACCAATAGTACAGGTATATGTGGACGGTGGGGCCTCAGTGACGTCACGTGTCCCTCCACTCCACCCACTCACCTGCACCCACAGGCCGGGTGTGGCTCTGGGCAGAGGCGGGTGGGCTGCAGTCAGGATGGCTGGGGTACCTGTGCGAATGTTAGTCATTTCCCTCCATGTGACCTTGAGCACAGCCAGCAGCCTTGAGATTCCCCTGGTTCCCTCCACACAATTGTTCGGATCTTAGAAACGGGGACGAAAAGAGACAATGTCAAGCAGCCAGTTTGCAGTGAGTCGGTCCAAACCTTTTCAGCACTGAGCCTCGGGCTCCTGATATTTACTGTCACCCCTTTCAGTATAGTGACAGACACCTTCCCTTCCTGCTTGTCCGTTAGCTTATGGGGTCTCTTGGGCAACAGCTAATTTTCCAGATACGCACTTGCTCCGACTACCCACTGCTGACGTTGCTTTCTGGGTCCCCAGGGGGGCCCATTGATCTCCCTGTTCCTCCGCCGGCATACAGGGTGATGTTACAGACTAGGTGAGAGATGATGCCACGGGGAGGGGTGGGGGCGGGGGGCCCGAGCCATATTAGTTGCCCACAATATGTGGTGGCAACAGGGAGAACTGAGGGTGGAAAAGAACCGAGCGGGCTGAGAAGGGCGCTCTCCTTAGATGTGCTTCCAGGGCCTGGGGCGCAGTGAACCCTGGTACTGACCTCCCTCGCTGATCCCACATACCCTGGCAATGACTCCAGGGCCCTCCGGGCCCTCTGGTGAATTTGAGGCTGATTTGCTGGCTTCCTGCATGCACTCAGAAAGCATACAGAGGGAATATATCAGTCCACCTGCGGCTACGAGATGGAGAAAAGCAGTCAGTACCTTTGCCCTGATGGATTTGTGCTCTTTGCAAAGGGCTCTTTCCTCTGGCTGTGGGCGTTTTCCGCCATCGATTATCTTTCTAAAGGTTTGGGAAGGGCGCCTGTGATTTTTTTCTCCGAAATTAGTTTACCTCTCCCAGGCTCCTGTGGACACACCGACCCTTTGGTTGAACTAGAAATTCGTAGATTTATAGAAGGCTTGGTGTGGAGCAGGCCTGAGGGATTGTCCAGTGTAAATCTCCTTGCTTTACGAACAATAGTTGACGACGTTAACAGCAGACCTTCCTTGCTGTCCAGGCTTTGCAGCTTTTGGGGTGGCGGGTCCCCCTGTCTCTCTGATCTTTCTGTCATCATTCATTTTGGTTCCCACCCACCCTATAAGCCTCCCCCTCTTCCCTATACTTCTTTCCGTCTTGGCACCTTCCCATCCTTCCCATCCTTCCCATCCTTCCCCCCCCCAGCTCTTGTTGGCATTTCCTACCCCTTCATCCTAATGCCCACCTATTTTCACACTAAAAATTACCTCCGAACACCAAGTGACACGCTCAGTTTCTTGTCTCTTTCTCTTTGATAGGACGATGGTCCTATCGACATTGTTGCTAATAGTCTGATGCCCATTTTCTGTAATTTGAGGAGGATTTTAATCGCTTCATTTATGTCCTCTGACCCCCTGCAGGGCATCCACCCCCGCTGTGAGGTGACTGAAGGGAACCAGGAATCCACCCTAACCTGGACTCAGTGCTACTTAAGCTGCTCACCCAGGAGCCCCGCCTGGCTTTAGGAGCCCTGTGTTTGTAATTTCAGGCTCATGTGTTCCCGTCAGACTAATGAGCATATCAGCACTGTCCTGCGGTGGCCTGGGCACTGTCCTGATGTGTCACTGCGCTCTCTCAGTTCACTTAGTCCACAGGCCAGCATCCTGGGGCCTCGGACTTGAGGGACTCCTTTCCACGAGGCTCAGGTGCCCCCTGGCATTGCCGTGGAGCTGGGCAAGGAACATTGACGTGCCCCGCGAAGGGGCGCCCAGCCAGGCCCACCTTTGGGCTTCTGTGGGCTGTACGAGCTTTTGTCTTTGTGGGCCCCTTCCTCCACCAAAAAAAAAAAAAAAAAAAGATGAAAAATTATATTTTACAGCTATGTTGGTATAAAGACGAATGTAACCCAGGCCGCATTCATTCTTATTCTTTTTATTCCCTTCTTTTTTTTAAAAAAAATTTATCTTTGTTGTTGAAAGTATTACTGATGTCCCCTTTTTTTCCCATTGACCCCTCCACCCAGCACCCACTGCCCGCCCCAGGCCTTCACCACACTATTGTCTGTGTCCATGAGTTATGCATTTATGCATATAAATTCTTTGGTTAATCTTTCCCTATCCACCCCTCCTTTCCCCCCCTTCTGATTGTAAAAGAAATGAAAACATTCTCGGGGGCTCCAGCATTGGGCCTCCAGGCACCGTGTTTCCTGTGCCTGATGGACCCGTGTGCCCTGACGCCACCACAGATCTCTTCCCCACGGTGGCTGAGCTGGAGCCTGTGCCTGGCTGAAACCCTAGAGTACCCACCTCACCAGGGTTTACTGTGAGTCAGAAGGTACCAGCTTTGTTCTGTGAGGTTGGGGCTTCGACAGAAAGCTACTAAGAATTGGGGGAAGACTGCATCTTGTCCATAACATAAAGCTCCCGATTTAGCCATCTAAGGGACCCTTTAGACTCTAGGAATCTCAAGGTGATAGAATATCAGAGGAGCGAGTTCATACTGGGGACATTGTGGTGGGTGGAATTCCACCGAGAAGGCCCCTAAAGGTCGCACCTCCTGGTGTACAGGCCATGGAAGCCCTTCCCCTCATGGGAT
Organism: Miniopterus schreibersii; assembly: GCF_964146895.1. NCBI lineage: Eukaryota > Metazoa > Chordata > Mammalia > Chiroptera > Miniopteridae > Miniopterus > Miniopterus schreibersii. The sequence continues at coordinate 4,953,420 of NC_138116.1, forward strand.
TTCACTCCCATTAGGTCGCTACTCAGGTTATCTATCTATCAGCTGACTGAGTTCATCAAAAGGGAGATTATCCTAATCAAGTGAAACCTGAAAAGGGATCGGGCCCTTTTTGAAGTCAGAGGGATTGGATGTGAGACAGCATTTCCTGCTGGCCTTGAAAAAGCCAACAGCCATGCTGTGAATCTCCTCTGGTGGGGGCCTCATGGCAAGGGCCTGAGAGTGGCCTCTAGTTGCTGAGCAGGCCCCGGATGGCATCCAGCAAGAAAAGGGGGACCTCAGTCCTTTGTCTGCAAGAAACTGAATTCTGCCAACAACCAGTGCACGTGGCAGAGGGCCCTGAGCCTCAGATGAGATCACAGCCTGGTCTGCGATGATCTCGATTTCTGCCCAGTCTCTGCCCGCTGAGGCCCTGAGCAGAGGACCCAGGACCCAGTGTAACCCACTCCCGGATTCCTGAGCTGTGGAAATGGAGAGATGAGAAACGAGCGTTGCTTTCTGCCGCCCAACGTGTGGCCTTTCGTTCTGCAGCCACAGAAACCTCCTACAGGCGGGCGTACGCCTCAGCTTGGCAGTTTGCCTTGGAACTTAGGCTTCGAGAAAAGGGGAAGATGTTGGTCCCCACAGACCCATGGCAGGAAGCAGAAAAACATTCCTCAGAACCAGCTGCTTCGGCACCTCCTCCGCTGCCAGCTCTCAAGCCCAGAGAAGCTGAATAATTAATTCTGCTTCAGGCATAGTGATGCCTGGACGAAGCCCCGTTACAAAGAAATCTCCATGTTCTCCAAAGCCATGCTTCTCTTCTGAAGTGGTTTGCGTGCCGTTTGCACTGTCTCCTTCGTGTGAAAATGCACGGGGATTTCCACCCTCATCGGAAGCGTCTTCAGGCCCCTCCCCACCCGTCTTTTCCAGCGTCTCTGTTTGGGCTCTATACCTCGATCCGCAGTCTGTTCAGGAGGCTGTGTCTCAGCCTCGAGGGCAGAGTTAATTGGGAGGCACAAGGACTGTTTTCAGAAACGTTTTGGGGTTTCCGACCCCCGAGGTCAAGGCCCTGTGGGAATGGGATGCTGCTGAGCAGGCTGTGAGCAGGGCCTGGAGGCTGAGGAGTTGATGGGGGCTGTGACTGTGAGTGTGAGATTCAGTGACCATGCTGTGAAGTCCTCCCCGCACCCCAGGGCCCCTTGTCCGCCCAGGCCCTCCTCTGGGGGACTGCGGGCACAGTCTCGCTCTGCCTGAAACGGTTTAGGAGAGAAACATTGAAGCCGTCTCGACGTCGCAGCCCTGCTGTGCTCTTCCCCTCCAGGCCGTTGGAGTTGGTCCTTGTCTCTCTGATCCCCTCACCGCTGATTGCTTGGGTGAATGTCTGATGGTTCCGTGCCCCCAGCATGGCGCCAAGGGGACCTGTGTCCCTTCCAATGACCAACCCCTTTCTGTCTGCTTTTCATGTTAGGCCATCTTTTTTCTAATCCTCACCCAAAAAAAGGAGGATATTTTTTTCCCCATTTTTTTTTTTTTTTTTTTTTTTGAGAGAGTGGAAGGGAGGGGGCAGGGAGAGAGAGAGAAACATTGATGTGAGGGAGACACATCGATGGGTTGCCTCCTGCACACTCCCCGGCCCGGAACGGGATCAAACCTGCGACCCAGGTGTGTGCCCTTGACCGGGAATCGAATCCGTGACCCTCTGGCGCACAGGCCGCACTCTAATCACTGAGCCATGCCGGCCAGGGCGTGTGAGGCCATCCTTAGCACCATTAGTAACCATCCCCACTTTTCCTCTTGTGGCCTGGACTGGGTTTTCAGGTCAGGCCATTACCCTGCAGGGCCTTACCTTAGTCTCCATCTGTCTGCTCCTGTGAAGTGAGAAGTGGAGGTTTGTGGGCACGTATCCCTGGGATTCTGCCAGGAGCGGAGAGACAGGAGCACCGCCCGCCCCCTCCCCGCCGTGTGAATGCCCCATTCCCACAGCACTATGCCCTGAACACGGGCACACGACTGGGTTCAAATTCTGCCTGTACCTCTGACTAATGGTGTGATGTGAAGTAGGACATTGGCTTTTACCACTTAGTTTCCTTGAGTGTGAAATGGGCGGGTGTGTTAGTCAGCTGGGGCTGCCATAACAAGGTACCACAGACTGGGTGTCCTAAACAATAGAAATGTATTGCTGCGCAGCTCTGGAAGCTAGAAGCCCAGGGTCAGGGTGTCGCCAGGGTTGGTTCCATCCGAGAGCAGTGAGGGGGCGATCTGTTCCGGGCCTCTCTCTTTGGCTAGCAGGTGGTCATCTTCTTATAAGAACACCAGTCATATTAGATTAGGTCCCATTCCAACAACTTCATTATAAGCCGGTTACCTCTCTGAAGGGCCTGTCTTCCAGTGGAGACAACCTCATTCTGAGGCACTGGGGGTTGTGATGTCTGCATATGAATTTTAGGGGCGGGAAACTGTTCAGCCCATGAGAGGGTACTGATGCTACTTGGTCTTTATCACGAGAAGATATTGACGGTCAACTGAAGTAATACGAGAGGAGGCGCACCATATGCCCAGCGTGGTACAGACAGGAGGGCGTGTGTGAGCATAGGCATTTTCTGTAACACAGGCCAGTGCCAAGGATGAGTCTTCGCAGCCCAGCTCCTGTCCTCTGCTCATCCCACCCGGGACATGGGGTTGCATTTCATCTTTGATTCTGCTCTGGAAGTTCATGGGCAGAGGCCTAGTGAACCGTCACTCTGCCCTGTGGGTTGTGACTCTTGTGGATGCCTCTTTTGCCGTCTCATTTCCCTCAAATCAAGAAAAATCATTTTATGGTTGTCAAAGCTATAAAGATGGGATAGGCCAGACCTTAGGCATTTCTCCTCAGCACTGCCACAGTAGAGCTCTCTTTCCCGGCACTGACAACACGAAGGTGGGGTTTTTATTATTACTATTTCACTATGGTAAAAGAGAGGGTGGGTTTTATCAAATAATTACTTTCTTGGTTTTCGTAGCTGGTGTGACTCTTAGGGAAGACACACACACGACGTTCTACAGACCTTTACTTGTGCACGTGATAGATAATTGAGATCAAGGTAATTCATCCACCCTTTGTATGTAGGAGAAATATTTTGCCGAATGTTCTGAGTACTGGGCACAGAAGAGAATCCCTCCCAGCACTCACCATTCCCTAAAGCCTCATTTGCTGAATATTAACAGGTTTTATATGTGGCCAAATCAGGATGGGAAATGTGGGATTGATTAAATGAAACCCGTTTCTTGCTGTGGGATGTCTCGAAGTCTTCATCTGTTCATGTTCAGACTTTCCCAGAGTTTCCGTATTTGCAGATCCTTTCTCTGGGAGCATCTCTTAGAACAGAGACCTCAGGGAAATTGATAGCAGAGTCATCAAGGAGATGTCTGTCCACTCAGAGGTGGATGTTACTTTGACCACGGGAGGCACAGAGCGTAGTGACTTAAGCAGTTTCCATCATCTTGAGCATAGAAAAACAATCGTCAGGTCACTGTGGGCTGTTAAGTTCTCAGGATTTGTATGTGGTGTGAAGACAGAATTGGCCATGTTTTAAATGGCAGTGGATAGGGAGGGGAGCACCTGAGGAGGAGAATCTATTACTTTGAGCTGTAGGCCAGTGTTTTCCCATTAGACTAGTATATGCATTCATTTTAAAGGAAATAAAACCCACGTATTCCCAGTTTTGATCCGAGCTACTTTTACTGCACCATTGTCTACATATTCATAAGCATAAATACGCACACGCACAGAGTTAGGTGTAAGTTCACATCAAAATGCCCAGATCCATAAAATCGAAACCAACAGCATTTTCTGTGCTGTGGCAGATGGTCTTTTGCTAAAAATAAGCCACCAGTTGCAAGTGCCAGTGGTACCGGCTGCTATGATCTGCTCCTTTTGGTTCCGGCGAGTCCATCCCATGAATGCCGCTGGATGGAGTCATCTCTCCCCCACAGCTGTCCCCGAAGCAGTTGGAAACCTCCGCCATCTCCACAGGGCTCCGTGAAGTAACTTGGCCCGAGCTTGGCTCAGACATATTATCCGTCTATTGAGCCTGTCCCTCCATAATCACCCTCAGCAATTAAGGCAGGGCTGCTTGGTACCAACTCAGTCGTAAACACAGACGCAAACAGAGGCACTGAAATTGAGCAGAGGGCATTGGTGAGAAAGGGATCACTGTAGCAATTCAGATCACTGGTATTATTTTTTTTCTTTAGATCATTTACTTGAAAATATAAAATTTAAAAATTTATATGTAAAACTCTCAGACTGCTGAGAATGGGTCCCTGGGCCCCCACTGGGGAAGCACTGCCTTAGGTGAATGGGATTGGGTTTGCTGGTTTAACCTAGAGCAGTCGTTTGCAGGCCACACCCACGGAGGGCTGCGCGGAGTCCCGGCACCCTGATACTTCACGCAGCGTTATGTACGTCTGCGCACGTGTGCCACGGTACATTGCAGAAATGGCCGCAAGTTCCTCCCCCATTGTCATTCACACTCTAAGGACACTGGATCCTTCTCACAAGAGGTACAGTTGATGGATTGATCCACCCCATCATGGTGGATGGCCACTGACTTGCTGAGGTCAGTGGATGGTAGAAAGCGTGATGTACACAGAGACTTGAGCAGCACTTGACAATGCCTGTTGCCTTCTCTTGCTGCCCCTGAGAGCCTGAGTTTACCACACGAAGGAGCCCAGGCTAGGCTGCTGGAGGATGACAGGCCCCATGGAGAGGAATTCCGGTTTTCCAGCCACGAGTCAGCCAGCTTCTGGCCCACAGCCCGCCGGCTGCCAGTGCACATGCCATCCTAGACCAGCCAACCCTTGGCGAGCCACGCGCTGACCGCAGATGTGCGAGTGAGTCTGGGCGATATGAACGGAGCCTTGGCAGATCTGTCCAGATGACTATAGATTTAGGAGCAGTAATAATTGGTGGCCATTGGAGGCTACTGAGTTTTGGGGTGTTCTGTTACCTAGCAATAAGTGTCTAGATGCACGTGCATTTTTTCCTGGGAGGAGAAACCTTGACTTTTGGCAGATTTCTGGAGGGACCTAGTATGCTCCAAAAGGATAGCAGAGGTGAGAAAAAGTTGTCTGAAAAAGACCAGCTGGGGGTTCTCAAACTGTTGAAAAGACAGAAGAGGCTCAGAGTGGATTATATGGGTGCATTTTAATGTTTTCTAGGACTAGCTTAAGAGGGATGGGTAATCAGTGAGGATTAGAAAGAAAATACCTCATTATACTTAGGTACTTGCATTTCTTTAGATTTGTATTATTTTAGGGAGACTTTCTATTTCAAGTTACAAGAAGAAGCACAATGGTTTGGAAAACTCTGTCAGTCATGCGGTAGGAGACCTGGCCCTTTGGGACACCAGCGTGGAGCCCTTCACCTGGAGCACCTGTTGGAGGGCTCTCTTTGCAGACTCCCACAGAGCTGAGGCTTTGCAGAGCTGTAGGGAGCTTTAAATTCTGTTTCATGTGTTTAAGTAGGCTTGATTATAAATAGTAATTCGGCATCAAGAATAGGAGAAGGTTTTTGTCCCTAAGAAGATAGTTTGAGTAACAGCCTACTTGCATAACTTAAATATAGCTAGAAGTCTGTAATTAATTTTCTCCATTGTGAAGCTTCAGGCTACGGTCTAGGAGGAGACAGGGAGGAAGCTGGAAGATGTGGCCTTGGACCGATCATGGCTCCAGGGTGGAAAGGACTTACCTTCAAGAGGAGTGATCTGGGCTGCCCCACTCTGGGTATTCCTGCCAGGAAGGAAGTGGACATAGAACCTTCGGGTTGAGAGTCGCAGGGTAGGTAGCTACCCATCCTCATGTGGTCTCTGGGCTGATTTTGAGGGTCTTACACCATCATCAAGAGGACAGAAGCTGGGGTGGGTAGAAAGTCATGCTATTTGCCATTAGCTAGAATACTTTCAAAGCCTTTTCTTTCCCTCTCTGCACGAATCTCTCTTTCCCTCTTTCTCAGGGCCTAACCATTGTGTGCTTACCTGGATCTTCGCTTTTTTGTTGTACATCATTTTGGAGACTTTGTGGTATTGTTCATGCCAGTAAATTAGCTTAGTTATTGAACACTGATACCATGCTGGGCCCTGACCGTAGGGCTGGAAGACACAGCTCCTGCTTTAAGAATCTCATGGTTTTGAGATAGCCAAGGGAATGAAAAGCTACTGTGCAGCTATGCAAATGTTATGATAGAAGCACCTGTGGGATGTCACAGAGAGGGAGGTATATTTAATCCAGACTAGGCTGGGTTTACCCAGGAAGGCTTCCTGGAGGAGGGAGCTTGGTCTTCTTCAGCCAGGATTTTAAAAGTATCAAGTATGGAACAATTAGAAGCTTGAAAACATGCCTTGCTGGCCACTGATTGGATGTCATTTTGTTGTAGGGACAAGGGACTCATGCAATCATAGTGTCCCAACCTGGGCAGGGTGAATTGTGCCTCAGAAACCAAGTAGGGACCTGGTACTTTGTCGTCGTTCTTCTTGTCTTTAGGCCTCCTGTCTACGGCCCGTGATCCCTGAACATGCAGGCAGTTGAGACAGAGAAGATGGCAGCGACCTGTCTAATAGAACCCGAGGCAGGATTGTACCCTTTGCCTCAGTGTCTGTGCCACTCTGTCTTCCTGTTTGCTCTGGGGCCGGTCGCCGTCACCCTGAACGAGCCTGGCCCTGGGCAGCAGGTCGCTGCTGGGCTCCTGGGGAGAGAAGGTCAACTCTTATGTAAGCTTCATCCATATTCTGGCTGGTGATAAGGGGCGACATTTAATTTTTTTTCCATTATGTGGAATAATTTAAGATTGTGTTACGAGTGTCATTATTATTGCAATTTCTCAGTAATGAAACCAGCATCAATTATTTAATGCCACCTCATGTGTCCGGGTTCAGTGGGGATGGTGAGAGACACAGGAGGCTGGTGGGGGATGGAGGAGGGAGACGAAGCTCTCTTGGGGCTCCAGGCCCCTTCTGCAGCCTCAGGGTCCTTAAGTCCCTGGGGGTGGGCTGTGTGCGACTTCCCTTCACATCCTCCTTGCCTTCCCCACTGAGGTGTAACGCGGGCCTGGTTTAGCTGTGGCTGGCAGGGGACACCAATTAATTCTCTGACCTTTCCCTTGGCCCTTCGTCAGCTAGTTGTATATGTGTTTGTGTGTGTGTGTGTGTGTGTGTGTGTGTGTGTGTTAATCCTCACTGGAGGGTATTTTTTTCATTGATTTTTTTTTAGAGAGAGTGAAAGGGGAGGAGGGAGACAGAGAGGGAGAGAGAGAGAAACATCTGGGTGAGAGAGACACATCAACTGGTTGCCTCCCACATGTGCCCTGACGGGGGCCAGGGCCCAAACCTCAACCCAGGTCCATGCCCTTGCTGGGAATCGAACCCGCGACCCTATCCAGGATGGCTGGGTCACCATGGCTATGACTTCCTCTTCTCCACTACTCCATGCTCTACCTGGTAATTTATTGCTCATTTATTGTCTGTCTCTGGAAGGAGAATGCAGCAGGATTCAGGAGGACCTTGGGCTCCGCTATTTTGTATCAGAACCTGGAATAGTTCTGATGCTTAATAAGAATCTGTCAAATACAGGAAGGCAGGCAGGCTTCCTGGAGGCAGTGGCAAACGTCCTGTCTTTATAGTAAACAGGAGGGTCTGCGAGTTCCCAGCATTACCCATAATCAGGCAGCTCTGGGCTCTGAGCATCCCGAATCTTTCTCAACCTCAGTACTGTTGATGTTTGGCAGATCATTTGCCATGGGGCTGGCCTGTGCCCTGTAGGGTGTTTAGCAGCATCCCTGGCCTCTACCCACTGGATGCCAGCACCACCCCTCTCCCCCACCCCCACATACAAATGCCCATTGCCGAATGTCCCTGGTTGGTGGCGGGGGTGGGGGTGAAATCACCTCAGTTGGAAGCCTCTGTTCTCAATTAAAAGCGGTGTCTCTCCAGGCTGCTCCTTACTAAATGGGCTCCAGTCAAACAAGCAGCGTCGAGTGCATTCGTGCTGCTGCGTCTCGCTGTAATGAAGTGGTTCTCCTCCCGCAGCCTCCTCCCAGCCACGCATCCATCACGCTATAAACAGAAGGGAGACGAAGGAAGGTCAGCTGACCTGCTCTCCCAGAGAAGCGCATCTTTTATTGCTGCCGTGATTCCTCTGATGTCAGCAGGAGATGTGGGATTAGAAATAATTAAAGCCCATAAAAAAGCAAAGAGCTGCAATTGTGTGGCACATGGCACATGGCACAGACACCAGCTGTCACTCGGGCGGTGAGAAGGGGTTTCTGCAGGGGGAGAGACCAGCCTTCCTCAAGTCCCTTCTGTCCTCAGGATTCCGTCCATCTGTAGTGTCAACCTCGAGTGTCACACAGTGTGACAGGCTGCCTCTTTGTGCCTCTCCCAGGGACAGAGCAGGTGACATCCTGCAGCCCCTAGGATTCTACAGAGGGACCCGAGAGCCACGAAGCTTCCTCCCTCTTTAAAACAAAGTTAAGTGAGGTGTCGGCATCTAATATGCATTATAGAGGACACTGAAAATTAACGATTAGGACAATATCAATGTATTGGACAAATGAGAAGATGTAAGAGGAAGGGTCAATGTTTTTGTTTGTAACACTTGATTGGAAAGAAATAATGAAATAAAAGTCTGAATCACTCGATTCTCTTCCTGACCCCTGTGTGTGTGTGTGTGTGTGTGTGTGTGTGTAAGACACAGCCAAACATCACTTTTGTGAGATTCTGTCATGAAAGAAACTTACCCAAGAAAACAGTTTTAGCATTTGCTCATAAATGGCTGCATTTCAGTGACGGGATCAGAAACCCTCTCCTCTCCCATATGAGAGACACAGATTTTTAAATGGAAACTTCTCTTTCTTTGGAACTATTTTTGCCTGGTTTTCAAGAAATACCTACTGTTTTTATGACTGTTTTTATGCCCACTGAGACGATTTTACTCACCTTCCCTTAGTGTTTGGGTAAAAGTGGAGGTGTTTGTGTTGGGGGGGGTCACCCCTCTACTCATTCCCTTGAGATCCTGTGCCGTCAGCAGGGCCATGAGGTTTCAGCTGATGCCTCGGGAGCAGAAGCTCGTGGCCCCATTTTGGATTCACCTTTCTGCTCTTTTTGAATTTTTATTTATTGATTTGAGAGAGAGAGAAACATTGATTTGTTGTTCCACTTATTTATGCATTCATTGGTTCCTTCTTGTATGTGCCCTGACCGGGGATCGAACCCACAACCTTGGCGTATCAGGGCAATGCTCTAACCAACTGAGCAACTCGGCCAGGGCCATCTGTTTTCTCTTAGCTGGAACCTAAGAGCTGGGACTTTGCCTTGTTTTGTTTGCCAGTATCCACAGGATTGGTGGTCAGTAAGTACTTACTAAGTAAATGTGGGGATCAGAATTAAGACTTTGCCTGGTTAATGCTCAAATGGTCGAATTAATTAGTGACAGATAAAGCAGAGGGCGATGTGGTTGTTTCAGGCCATCTGGACCTACCTCCCCATATGCTGTGACCTCCCTAATGCTCGCTGTGCCTTCCCTTCTGATCACGTGAGAAATGTGAAGGTGGTGCGTGTCTAAGAAATGTTGACTTTGCTTCCTGGACTGGCGCTGCCATTCAAGCGAACCTGCCAAATGGGCTTCTCTGGATGGTTCAGGGGCTGAGCCTGTGGTGCCGTTTGCTCTGCCGAATGGGATTTCGATGTATTTTTCCCATTTCTAGGACCTGCACGGACTCCTCAGATCCTGTTTCTGTCACCCCAAAAGTTCTACAACCAGAAAGCTTGCCCTCTTCCTAATGACCCAGCCTGCCGACAGCTGGGTCTGGCCCGGGGACTGGCCCGGTGGCCTGATGCTCTTGGTGGAGATTGGCAAGCTGCCTGGCAGCTCTGAGCTGGCGGGGTGTGGGGAATGAAGGTAGTAGAAGTGTCACAGCGACTGCTTCTTGTTTCAGGGTGCAGCAGAAGACCCCCAGACGGCCCTGGCGCTGACCTTGGACCCTGTGTTGATGAAGAAGTCTGATGCCGAGGGTCCCAGGCTGCTCTTCCCCGCGAGTGAACTCTCCATCCGGATAGGTAGAGCTGGGCTCCTTTCAGGCAAGCTCCCTGCTGCAGACCCTGGGCTGAGCTAGACAGGGCAGACTGGGGTCTGGGGGGAGGAGGGATGACGGGAGGTGCCAGGGGCTCTGTCCTGGGCCTCCAAATGACTCACCCCACTATGCACAGGGCCGAATGGGCATCTGGCCCTGGGCCTTCCCATCTCGCTTACTCTCCAAACCACCGGCTTGCTGCACAGGGGGTAACCGTGCCTTTTGATTATATTTCCAACTGGGGCAGTGGAAAAGAACCCCTCTGATGGGATCTGGCTGGTTTGCGTTAGAGTGTGTGGGCATTTGTCCTGTCTCCACCTCTCTGACGGACCCTGAATGATCCTTCCCATGTACATGACTTTCCTCTTTTTGATTCATCTGGGAAACTGTGGCCATTTCTCTCACTGATTCATTGTGGAGCCAGAAAACCTAAAAGCTCAGCAAAGTCATGCCTTCTGAGAGGGAGTGTGTCCCTTGAGGGGACTCAGCCACTCCCGAATCTCCTCCGTGGGGAGGGCAGACAGGGCGTGGCCACTGAGCAGGAGTTGAAGGTAAACTAGAAAGATGACACTTTTCCAGTCTCTGTAAGATTCTCCCCCACTCCCACATGCCCAGTCATTGCTCACTCGGCATTTGGCTAATTTGAGGGCCAGTGAGTGCGAGGAGAGGTGGATGCCTCTCTTTTCCTTCGAATTTATTTAAGTCTCATGTTTAACTTGCAAGCCCCAGGCTCTGAAGCCTGTGTCCCTCCCCCTCCCACTCTTCTGTAGACCATGGACTTAGGACCTAAAATCATGCAAATGATGCTGGGAATGGGCGCCTCCTCCTTTGCATGGACTTCTCTCTCGAGTGCCTTGGGAAACAGATTGGTGACTGGTCATTGTCTTCACATTAGGGGTTTCAGGGAGAAAAGTCTTCAGGTTTCTGTGTCAGCATTTTAATTTGATATTTTCACATTGTGTAGGCTCAGGTGACCTCTAGATCTTGGGGACAGTCAACGTACAAATGTTACGGTGATACCGCAGCTTGTTCTCCGTGATCTATGCCCAGGTTATGCCCTGCATGAATTATTCACGGAGCACTCGAGGATCTTCTTCACTTGGGCTGATGCTCGCAGCCTCCCACCACTTCTTATGTGGGATGTAATCAGGAAATAAAAATTCCTCTAACGTGAGCTCAAGATAGAGACTCAGCACAAAAAACCCGCCCTGCCTCCAACCACACATGCTGTTCATACTCCAGTCAGACGACTTAGGTGCTGTGCTGTCCGCTGTTCTTGTCTGGGAGCATCCAGAGCTGTCTGGTGACTGAGACAGGTCATCCCTCTCCTGTAAAGTGCTGTTTTCATGGCAGGTTGTGGGAACACAGGGACTGGGGGCTTCGTGTCTGTTCTCAGCGGCTATACTGGGCTGGCGGTCCTGTGTGCCCCTTGGGAGACTTCGGTCTTGATTCCGGACCTTCTTGAGGATGAAAAAGTTAGCCAGATTTTATTCCATTCCATTTGTTTTTCTTTATCCGAAGGCCATAGGGAAGGGTTTAGTGCCTGTCAGAGAAGGTGAAGAGCGGCTACCCCTCCCCTGGACCTTTTCCGAGGGGCCATGGGAACGTAGGGCTCTGCAGGAGAGTCTCCCAGGACGGCTGGCTCTGCTTGGCCACCCGGGGCTGCGTGGGAGGAGATGCAGCCCGGTCCTCTGCTCAGGAACACCTAGACACAGCCCGTTACCAGGTTACCAAGCAACCCTCAGTTGCTGTTGCTAACTGTTTAGACACAAAAGCAAATGCAGCTGCAGGGGGAGCTTGAAGATGGTTTGCCAAGGGGGAGAGAGCCCAGCCCTCTCTGGAAAGGTCTCTCTTCTCACCTGGACACACCTGGGAGTGTCAGGCAGTCGAGGCCTCTAAAACTGATAATGGCTGTCTGATGACCGGCCTCTTGCAGATCGAGCCCAAATATGCATTATTTGTGCCATCTGGATTTGCCCTGAAGCTCGCTGTAAATGGGGCAAGGAGATGGGTTTAATGGGTATTTTGTGAACAACATAAGCCTTTAAAAAATAATATTAGTGCTGCTGTTATGACGTCCCATAATTGGCTCGGCAAGAGGAAAGGCCACAAAAGCCACACTGTGGGGAGAAGGTTCAGCTGCGCTGAGTGCTGCAGCGGCCCGGCTGGGAGAGCGCTTATGAGATGCTTTCCTCTTTATGTCTCTGTGCCAAACAGTTTGCCGTTACCAGCTCTTCTCAAGGCTGGGGCTGTTTTGGGACTTAGCTAGACCAGAATTTCTTCTGAAACTATCAGTCTGTCTCACCAGTCTCCTCTCTCTTCTCTCTACTCTCTCTCTCCTTTTCTCTCTTCGACTATTAATCTATCTCCGGCTAGCTTTCTTTTAATTAAAAAAGTAATAACGTAGATTAAAAATTAAAAAGTAATTTTTCTTCCAACTTCAAATTCCTTATTGTCCAGGCTTCCATCTCAGACACACTGTTTTCTAGTTTCTTTCACATCCTTTCAGAAATGTTATGTTTTACAATTATACTTGGCCCCTTGACCTGTACCTTTTGTTTTTCACTTAACCACACATTCTGATCTTTGTTTTCCGGGACACTCATCAATTCATCCCATTCTTGTTATTGGCCATGATCTTACCTAATCGAGTCCCCTCTCGGTGGCCCTATTTAGGTCCTTTCCAGTCTTTGGCCATTAGAAAGAATGTAGCAGAGAGCGTTTTTAGACCTGCATCTCTGTGGGCAGTTGTATTGTTGAGTAAATTCTAGAAGTGAGGCCAGGGGTTCCGTACATCTGGGGTCCATGATGGACACCAAAGGATGAATCTCTTGACATTTTATGCAAAAAAAAAAAAAAAAGTTTTTAGAAGGCAGAGGTCTGTGACTTCATCACACTTCAGGTGGCCCATGCCCCAGTGTTCATCTAGACTTTGAACTTCACTGTGCCCGCCTCCCCCCTTCAGCTGCCCAGCTGTACATTTTCTTTCTCATTAGCACATTTCTGGCTACAGAAGGGTAGTAAGAAGTGAATCAATCCATTCTTTTACTAATTAACTGTCCTATTTCAGTATGTTTTTCTTGAGAGAGGCAGTAGAAACTCCTCGAGAGCGAGGGCTTTTGTTTATTGTTCCATTAGCAGGGCAGATGGAAAATTCTGTATAAATGTGCAAAGAACAGCAGTAGGCATTATTTTCCAGTAGAGAAAGAGGTGGATTTAATTTAGAGAATTATTTAGTTGTGGAGTGGCTATTTATTTTCCTTAAATCGCTCCAAAGCTCGTTGGGGGGAAAAGTGAATGGGTACTTAAGTCAGGAAAGCAGGAGCTGTAAGAAACTTTGCTTAGAAAACAATGTTTGCTTAAATTTTATTGATTTTAGGGAGAGGGAGAGAGAGAGAGAGAGAGAAACATCGATTTGCTGCTCCACTTATTCCTGTATTCATTGATTGACTTTTGCATGGGCCCTGACCGGGGATTGAACCCGCAACCTTGGCATATCGGGATGACTAACCAGCTGAACTACCTGGCCAGGGCCCGATGTTTCCTTAATGTCCTATTCTTTTGTAATTAGAGAATTCACCTGGCAATAAGAAGTCTACCTAGACCACCTGGCAGATTAGAAATCATGGTTGGAAAAATGAAAATGGTGCAGACCTCGTGTTCACTGGGTCATAGATTTGGATAAACTACCGTCACCAGCCCATTAGCAACACTGTTCGTATCTTGGTGTAAACTCGAGTTCCTTATTGGTTATGCTACCGATTTGCTGGGTGGCAGCTGCCCGTGGAAACAGAACTGCTTGTGGTGGACAGAAGTTGCCTTTTCTGACTCAGGTGCCCGAGTGCCCGAGCCCCCGGGGCAGCACCGGCCCGGCCTGTCCCGTTCAGAACTGCGACGAAGCCCAGGTGTTCTCGGATGCCGTTCTCCCTCCTCGAGGCACTCTCGTTTCTCCTCCAGGCGCCATACTGCCCTCTCTGGATCTTGTACTTGGAATCATTCCTCCCTATTTTTCCTGTTAAACATCCTCCCTGAGGTGCCTCTGGGAAAAGGTTCGGTAAACGGACGAACTCAGAGATACTCACCATTGGTCACATTCTGCTCCTGCTTATGTGCTTGCATTTGAGCTGGGGACAATTTCTCCAGCCGCTTGGTATACCCAGTAGATGGCTTTTTGCACTGGCTGGCCTTTGGAGGGTTACGTTTTGGGGCACATGTGGGGCCTGGGAGGGCAGCCGGGCTGCGTGGCGTGAAATCCTGCCTTGGAAGATAGCCGCTTGTTCTCTCTGGAAGACCAGCACGTGTACTCAGCTCCCCAGCCCTGCATTTCCTTGGTGCTGAAACCCCTTGGCATATCCTAATCCTAGGGAGCCAAAGAGGACCTAGTGCACCAGCTCCAAGGCTCTGACCATCATGGTTTTCTTCTTCCATATTTTCTAACTTTCCAGGTCTTCCCAGAAGGAGATACCCCTTCTGTCACCTATATTCCAGCATAATTTAGTGAACTTGAGTTTGATCAAGAATCAGATGCAGCTCCTAGGAGAAATTCTGAGTGTTTCTTTATAACCAGGTCTCCAAGATAGTGTGTTTAGGGAAGTCTCTGGGACGTTAGTCATTTTGACTTTTTATCAGTAAGATCTCTAAGGACAAAGGGCTAACTTTCCAGTTATTTTTATAGATTTAATGTTTTGGCATGTGGTTTAGCAATTAGACTCTTTTTTCTCTCTCTCTCTTTCCGCCCCTGTAGCTGGTTAGTTCGGGGACATTGTAAAATCTTCTCCTGGCCTAATTGAGAGGAATCGTCTGGGAACTGAAAAATAGGCAGGTCCTGGCATCGTTGCCTCCTTTCTAAGACCTGGGTTTCTTCATTAGAAGGTTGGGAATGAACCAAACCTGTCAGCACATGGCAGTAGTGCCGAGGCTGTTAAAATGTGCCACATTTTAAGACAAAAATATTTGGCTGAAAGATAAAGAGCAGAGTGTTCGATAATGATAATTACCAGGAGCTCTTCAGCATCATAGATGTTAAATATCACACCGAAATAACACGGCGTCTCGAGCAGGGCGCTGTGTGGGTGGCTTGAGTGACTGGCAGTGCGTCCCAGCTCATGGAAACATTATTAGGTGGATACATTTTATAGATTCTTTTGCTTCTGAAGAGTGTTCTGTTTTCGCCTAATATTTAGTACCCAAATAGCATGTTTCCTGTTTACTTGCCCTTTTATTGCGGTGATTGTTTTTCTGAGTCCCTGTTTTCTAAGCTAGGCAGTCATTTCCCAGTGTGTTTTCATGAGGCCCACGCCTAGAGGCCATTTGGCATTTCTTTGAGTTGGGTACAGCTGCTGGAACAAAGTACCGCAGGCTGAGTGACTGCACAGCAGACATTTATTTTCTCACAGTTGTGGAGGCTGGAAGTCCGAGGCCAAGGTGTTGGCAGGGTCCGTTTCTCCTGAGGCCTCCCTCCTTGGCTTGCAGATGGCTGTCTTCTCCCCGCGTCCTCACATGGTCTTCCCTCCGCCTGCCTGTATCCTAATCCCTCTTCTGGCCAGTCATGTTGGTTTAGGGCCCACCCTAGAGACCTCACTTTAACCTGATTACCTCTTTAAAATCTTATCTCCAAATGGTTGTATTCGGGGGTACTGGGGGTTAGGCCTTCAATATATGAATTTGAGGGGGACACAGCTCAGCTCATAACAGCATTCAGCAATCCCGTGGATGGTCATCAACCCAAAGGAATACCAGGTGGCCAGAGAACTTGGTTTTTGTTTGTTTCTTTCTACCGTGTAGGTTCTCTCACTGTATTTCTATCTCCTGGTCTGTTAGTCTCACTCCTGGATGGGCTGGAGACACTGAAGAAGCAGTGTGGAAAAGAGTTATATGAAGTTGAAAAGTTACTCAGAGAGAGCTACTAGAAAGAAAAGTCCTGTGGTTTTAAGTCTAATCTTATATAAGACTGCTGGCAGGCATACAGTCTCTGCTAATAAAATTGCGGGGCAGTGCTACCGACTGCCACCATCGCCTGAAGTGATAGGCTCAGGTAACTTTGGGGGAGATTAATATTATTACACATTTGCCTGTGTAGACACATTCTCCTGACTGTATTCATTTTCTGGGGCTGCCATAACAATGCATCACAAACTGAGTGGCTTTAAAAACAATAGAAACTTATACCCTCACAGTTTCCAGAGGCTAGAAATCTGAAATCAAAGTGTCACTAGGGCCACGCTTTCTCTGAAGGCTCCAGGGGAGTGTCCTTCCTTGACTCTAATAACGTATAGTGGCAGCCGGCATTCCTTAGCTTGTGGCTGCATCACTCCAGCCTCTGTCTTCTTTGTCACATGGCCTTCTTCCTCCCTATGTGTGTGTCTGAGTGAATTTCTCTCTCCTCTTTCTTATAAAGATGCCAGTCATTGGATTGAGTGCCTGCCCTAACCCATTATGACCACTTCTTAACTAATTGCCTCTGCAAGTAATCTATCTCCAAGTAAAGTCACATTCTGAGGCTCTGGGTTGACATGAATTTGGGAGGGGTGGATGCTTTTTAGCCAATGCGCTGGGTTGAAACCCCATATGACCGGGTTAGTATGGAGGGGTTTGTTTCTTATGTGTGAGTGAGGGGGGCAGAAAATGAGAAGAAACAGGAGGCTAATCCTGGTAGGAATAAAAAATACAATTTAATTCATCAGGAGCCTGTTTGGAGCAGCTGTGGGCTCTCTGCTTGAAATATCCCTTACGCATCTACTGAGGAGTTAGGGATCCTGTCTCCTTATGCAAAATTTAACATTCTCTGGGCCAGCAGGTTCTATCATCTCTATGAGAGTCTGACACATTCATTTCAGCTCCTATGTCTGTTAAACCAGGAAATGTGTTTTTAATGTGCTTTTTGGGAAACAGAGACAAGTGACTTGGGCAGTATTGGTCCCTGTTAGGATATTCCTGCCAGCGCTTCTACTACCCAGAGACTTAGGGGGCTGCTGCCAAAGCTGGGCAATTGGGGCTCTTTTCATATTATTTTGTTTTGTTTTTTTCAGATGTTATTTACTTTTTTTTTTTTTTTTTGCAAAAGCTCCTTAAGCTGGAGCAACACAGGTGGCACTTTGGTTTCAAGTATTTAAGATCACAATTCTTTCTTTATTTTTTGTTCCTTTTGCCTCTTATGGAAAGTGCCTAAGAAGGGACGGAAGCTGGCTTAGTGTCCGTGAAACGGGGGGAAAGTGGATGCCCCTGACTGAGATAGGCGGCCTTGGAGGGGTGGGCCGTGGGGCAAGATGAAGAGTTGGGGTCTGAACCTGTGAAATCGACACCTGGGACGGGGGTGGTGCAGCCCCGCCTGAGAGAAGCGGTGAGTGCATGGTAAGCCCCATTCACCCCGGGCGGTCTGTCAGCATGCCGGCTGCTCAGCCTCTCGTGTGCTCCGGGTTGTGTGCGTTCTAGTATGTTGTTCGGAGTTCTTGTCTCTAGTGCGTTTTCCCTCCAGGGACCAGAGAAAGGAAATAGCTCTAAGTATCTTCAAACGAAATCAGTCCTCTCAATGAAACAGGATGCCGACAGTCATAGCTATTGGGAGCTGGAGATGTTAAGGGAAGTGTTAGCCACTCCCAGTTGGTTACCCCTAAGCATACTAACTCTCAGGCCTCCTGACTCCTTGGTTCCCCCAGAGTCATCATGAGCTTGTAAGGGGGCAGAGGCGGTCGGTGATAACTGCAGAAGGGGGTGCACAAGATGTCCCTGCAGCTCTTGGCTGTGCAGCCCCAGTGCAGCGTTCCCGGGTGGTGCAGCGAATAGAAAGCTCTTCAGACGCCCTTTCTTCCCTCTCTGTGTGGAGACCCATGTGGGCAGATTGCACTCTTCGTGGGAAATCAGATCTGGGTAAAGTCCCTCCAGGCGTCTGCTTTGGATTGGCCTCTCAGAGGGGAACCCCACTAACCTGCAGTGCTGATCAAACTCACCCAAGCGACCTGTTGTTAGGGTCCCTGCAATCCGTTTTGGGTGGAGCCCCGTGACAAGTCTGGACACCCTTGAGATTTAGGTTGGAGAGCAAGCTTCTCCTTGCAGTCATTCTTTAGCCAGGTCCGCCTTCAGCCTGCCTGTCATCCAGCCCTCTTTACAGCTTATAGCTGTTAACCATTTAGTGCCGGATTATATTTGCTTCTTGTACATCTCCTACAGCCAGGGGATGAAGATTTGCCGTATTAATTTCTTTTTTGCAGGTTTTATGTTGCAACACTGCTCACATTGAGGAGTCTAATTGTACTGCACCTGTCCCCTCACTGCTCTCTACCTGTCTTGGCCGGGAGAGGAGCAGTAGGGATAAGGCTTGAGACTCCACGCCGGCACCTCACAGGATCCAGCCAAGGCCTCAGAGCCTTTTTTTTTTTTGCTAGTTATTGGATGAAGCAGTCCGGTTTTCAGCCAATTTTCAGGATTGAGCGAGTGGAGTGAAACCTTTGTGGGTGGATTGCTTCACATCAAAGGAGGGAACAGGACAGGCTACAACTAGAATGACATTGAACCAGCTCTCCCAGGACTAATGAGCTGCTCCTGGCCTCCCCCCCGCTGCTATTGGAAGTCTCTGAGCTCCGGAAGCGTCTTTAAATTCTGGCCGCAGAAGGCTGCACCGACGCTAGTTTTCATCATCTGCTGGGACCTGTAGAACAGGACGTTTGGTGCAGCCTGGACTCTGAGCGCCTGATTAAGGAGCTGGAGCAGAGGGCTGCGGAGGCCGTTTTCCCGGCCTCTCTCTTTGTCTCCTGCTACCCTGGTCCCCCACTGAGGTTCCCTGTGCACAGTCAGGGACCCTTCCGTGTCATCCCCCGCTGAGTTCACTCAGGTCAACAAGCGCATCGCCTCTCTCCGGAGGGGACTCTTTGGCACCGTACATTGAACACAGAGATGCGTTTTATTTTCTAAGCACAGTGTCATCTTAGAGCCATTTGGCAGTTACTGTCTTTAATCTGTAGGGTGATTAATGGAAATGAAACCCACAGTTTCCAAGGGCTCCGTGACCCCTGGGACACCACTGGGAGGGTTGCAGGGTAGGGGAGTCATCTGCTACTAGCAAAGGGCCTGATTCCTGCTGTTTCCCTTCCCTTAAGAAACAGGGATGCAGCTTTAAACTAAAAACATGAAATTTTAGTATTTGAAAAAATGTAAATGAAATAGAAACGTTGGTTCAGCCTCAGGCAGCAGATCTTCTAAGGTGGCCATGATGTCTGTGTGGATGCCCTGAAGTACCTACCAACCTCTTCCTTACTGGGACCCTCACATGATGACCCCTGTCCAACCGTAATCCTCAGGACATCTGCCATGACCATTTTGTGGGAAGGAGAGTGCTGAGCACCTGGTGAAAAGCGCAGATTGTTGGCATTTGGGGTGGTGCAGTGATGTCTTGTACATTGTATGCTGCTAAGCGTCCTCTGGTCCCCAGCCACTAAATGCCTATAGTACCCCCTTGTCAATGTGTCTATGGGACAAAGGTGCCCCAGACATCCTAAGGCCCCCTAGAGGGCTGTCCACGAAGGAGCAGATACGACGTGGCAGGTGGAGTCTTGCATAAGGACGGCAGACCCAGGGGGTTTGGATTCCACCCCAGCTTCTGCTTGTGAAGTGGTCAGCCCAGGGCCAGGCTGTGGCTGCTCAGGGGAAGGGGCACCTCGCGAATGTGCCGAGTGCTGTGTAGGCTGGCTTCCCCCTGCCGCTGCCCCTGGCTGAGAACCGCTGCCTGAGACCCTCTCCCCAGAAATCGCACCTCTGTGGGTTCACACTCATTTACACTTAATTGGCCCAGCATAGTGCCTCGCATACAGCAGGAACTAAGGGTGTATCTGTTGATCGAGTGAACTAAATAAAGCTCATTTATGGTTCTATCTGGGGCTCCGAAGCCCTTGGTGATGAGCTCCTCCCTGGTCCCCTTGGTTCACATCAGCTCCTTCCTGAAGGCCTCTCCCTCTTGTACTGACACTTGAGGTGCAGACTGGGAGGCCATGGCGCAGCTACAGATGTTCTGGCCCGGGGGCTGTATTGGCACAGATTGAAGAAGAGCCAGAGAGAAAGCAGCACTGAGGCACTGAGTACCTGGAGGCTCAGGTTTTTTTCCTTGGAAGCCACGTCCCAGACATCTTGGGGTCAGATTCTGAGTGTCTGCGTTCCTCCACCTGCGCCCTGCCTGCCTTCTGCCCTCTTCTGTCCTCATGCTCATTCCTTATCCGACCTCTTCGTGTGATGTTTTGGACTCGTGTTCTGTTCTAAGAGCTCCGACTAAGAATTCCCGATTAACCCTTTGGTTCATTATTTGCCGGCCAGGTTTCTGGCCGGATAGGGTCAAGCTTGGTACGGCCGAGAGTCACCTTTCGTTTCCTTTGTACAGAACTTTTGTGTTCTTATTTTCATTGTTTCATTCATTTGTTCATACTTCATTGAGCCAACTGGTCTATCGGCTAAATCCGATCAGTGAGCTTGGTCCCTACCTTCAGAGACCGTGTGTGGTAGAGGCAGACACCCAATAGAAACCATTACACCGTAATTACAAATAGTCGTACAGCAGTGTGGATGCTTGGCCTCGTTCATAGTCTCCAGAGGGTGGTTGCAATGGTCCCAACAAGGACCCCACTCAGCAGGCCTGGGACCCTCCTCTCTGAAGGACTTTTATCCTTTCTGGGCCAGTGAGTGTCATCTGAGCACATCAGATTCCGCCTCATTGAGACTCTCATGGTTTCTTCCTCTATTAATAACGTTCTTTGGACGAAGGTGTGTGGTTCAGGGTGCTGCTGCAAATGCTCGAGTATCATTGATATTCCCTGTGTGTGTAAAGGGAGAACGGGTGTTCTCCAGTGTGTGCATGCGGACACACGTGTGTGTGTGTTTACACATGTGTGTACATGTTGACATATTTTCTTCCCAATAGAATTGAATATCCTTGCATGTAAGAAATGAAATTGCCTATTGATTTCACAGACTATTTGGGCCCAATGCACTTTTTCCCTGAAATCTGACAGGACAATGAAAGGTACCAGAAGCACATGTCAGTAACAAGGGCCATGACTGACACATGGCACTGGCGTTTCTCTGGCCCTGTCAATGGAGGCTCATGTATGAAATGTGCAGGCTACGTGAGCCTTAAAATCACCAGATTAAAAAATTAACAGCAAAAAGAGCCACAAGGGCTTACTGTACCTCTGGGCTCCATTCTGAGATGCTCAGTAATCTCCTTTTGAGTCAAAAATAACAGCTGATGAAAAGGTAATAGAGCTGATATGTGATCACACACTGCAGAAGTCACCTGGACAGATAAGTTGGGGGTCCCAGAGGCGGTCACCTTGGGACGATGGCATTATTCGGAAGACTTCTGGAAGTGTAGAAGGCTTTTCAGAGTTGATTTACAATCCACTTTTAAAAAACAAAAGCAGTCTTATTTTTATGGTTGGGCATCATTTTAGCAACAACATCAACATTCTCAAAACAGCCTCTTCCCAAAAACATTCAAAATAATTATTCTAAAGCCGGAGGGGCCTCCACCCATCTGGCCCTGCTGCTTCCCAAGGCACACCCTGTCCCTGGTGCTGCATTTTAGGACATTTTCTCATGTCTGTTTGGCCTCTGTGGCTTTCCCTGGCCTTCTCCTGGTCTCTGGAGTGACCAAGGTTAGGTGAGAGGGTACAGCAAGAACATGCAGTGAGAAGAGAAATGAGCACACGCTCTAGATATGGTTTGTTGTCCAAAGCATGGCTTTGCCTTTTTGTTTTCATTATTTCATTAAGTTTCACTGTTCGATGACTCACAACAATGACCGCATTCATTCAAAATCTGTGCTTTCGGATTCCTTCCCAGAAAGATGAGGGTTTATAGGCCTGAGGGCTCTCAGGGGACTCCAGGCATATTCCTTGCATTAAAGTGTGTGCTTCCAGGAGTTCTAACCTTGACTTCACTTATCTACCGGGAGTAACAGGCCGTGTGAGTCAGCTTTGCCTTATAACAGGCAACTCGCAAAGTTCCGACACAGGTGGATTTGCTTTCAGGTTACATCAGGCTGCAGGTTGGCTGTTTCTCTGCTCCATTTGCCTCCTCCTGGATCCCAGGCTGAAGGAACAGCCCCTGTAAGGAAAGCCCAATGGCAGGACAGGGAAAACAAGAGGTCCAGCAGAAACCTGTGATGCCCTTTGAGAGCTCTGCTTGAATGCCGTGTGTTCATGTCCACGCACATCCTGTTGCCCAACAAGCCACGTGGCAACTCTTGACATTATGTGGGAGGGAAGTATGCTTGACCTCTAGGTAGACACTGCAAGTCCAGGTGGGGATGGAAAAGTCCTCTACAGGGAAGGGAGACATGAATAGTGGTCACAAATAATCCCTTTGGTTCCTTCCGTACACAAAATAATTTCACTTCTGACCCAATGGAATGTACCTCACAGTTCCCATCCGATCACTGAGTCAGGTCTGAATTTCGGGATCTCATGAAAGGCTCTTCAGATCTGGCTTTAGTCCCTCTTGATCTGGAGACTGATTAACACATGTTATCTGTCCCACAGGTCCAACGTGTAAGAATGGTGGCCACGTGGCCATCACTGGTAAGTATCAGTTCCCAAACCCCACTTGACAACCATGAGGGCTCCCTGCCCTGGGGGTAGGGAACGCTCCTTGAGCAGTTCTGAAGGGGGTCCATTGTCCTCCATGGCTCTTGGCTTCTCACTTTGGGAGATCCTTCCTTCCTGATGATCCTCTTTGGACAAAAATATCAAAGCTCATGCCTTCCTTAGGGGTGAAGCTGCTCCCTTAGCCTGCTTCCTGCCTGGAGAAATTTGGGGTCCCTAAAGCTATTTTATACCTGCAGTGGTCACAGTCTCTTTCATTCCGGCGCATGTCTCTTTTGGCGATAAAACTCATTCTAAACCACTGTCAGTTTGTATTTCCTTTTGATTTCAGCTATTCCACGGGCCAGGGCCATATTCCCGCTTCTCTTGAGATAATTCTTTTCCAGACACACCTCTCTCTAGATTTAATTATAGGCACTTTGAGCTTATCAGGTTTCTGTGAGACTCTGGCACTAATCGCTTTTCCTATAGCCATTTCGTCCGGGAGGCGGCTTTATTTTAATCCACTTAGAGATCTTAACCTGCCCTTGGCTTTGTGTGCGCCCTGAGGCTAGGTTTCAGTCATCTTTAATGCAAAGGGCATTTCCCCCCACTTTATTGATAGATGAGAAACAGTTGTATCTCCCAAACTATAAAGTTCCACATTTTCTAGATTTTTCCTTTTTCTGCTC
Source organism: Miniopterus schreibersii (assembly GCF_964146895.1). NCBI lineage: Eukaryota > Metazoa > Chordata > Mammalia > Chiroptera > Miniopteridae > Miniopterus > Miniopterus schreibersii. Next base: position 4,976,756 of record NC_138116.1, read on the forward strand.
TCCACCCTGCTGGAGAATCAGTGGATTCTTTCCTGAGCTGTTTTTTCTTGTAGCACTCTGTCAAATGCACCTAATAGCAACTTGTCACATTAGCAGTGTTCTGTTTTGTGACCTTTTCACCCCAAACCACACGCCCATTGGTTGTGCCATCTGCCTTTCAAGTTATCACGGGGATGACGGTTCCCTCAGAGGTGCTGCCGCTGTGTGGCAAGGGGTCACTGGTTCTGAGACTCAGGTGGGAGCACAGCCCATCGCTCATGCCTGTCTGCGCTGCCTCCCGCAACTAACGCTTCCGTCGGCCCTGACAGCGGGCCAGGCAGGGGAGTGTGGCAGCCTGCAGCCCCGCACACCACGCGGCATCCAGCGGGACGTATAAATCTCCCACAGTGAAGGGGGATGTTGAGTCATTGTGGGAAAAAAGACAATCTATCACCAGTGTTAGACACAGAGTGACAGGGAAGAGCTGAGTGATGATACCGGGGCTAAAGATAAAGTTGCATACATGTCACCAAACTCAGCAAATTTGGGAGAGGGGGTGTGTGTTGGGGATTAGGGTGCTCTTGGGGAGATTTCTTTGCGGTTACCTCCGGGTAGTTTACTCACTGAGTTCCCACAAACACCTCGGGGGTGCCAGCCTGCCCTGACTGCAGAGATACCCAGTGGGGTGGGCGCTTTCTCTCACACCTGTCTCTGCACCCTCTGCAGTGCATGTGCAGGCCGTGCTCATGCCCCGCCCAAGCTTCCGAGACTCTCCTCGGTTAATTCTTTGATGATAGGGGAGCGTTTTAAGACTGACAGGGAAGCACCTACCTTTTGTTTCTAAATCGCACCTTCAACTCAGAGCCCTGTCTATTCCGGATCATTAACTTCTACTTTAATCGTTGTTTATTGAAGTGAGAGGAGCCGTGAAGTTGATGGAAAAGCAGAGGCTGCTGAGAATAATAAAAGCGGCCCCTCTGCTCTGGGCACTGGGAAGCTTGTCTGAAGTGTTGCTGCCGATATGAGCCGGGAGCTTCACGATCGTTTGATACCCAGCTCGGGTTGCTTGTCCCTGGCAGCCGTGCCCAGCTAAGCTGCCGCCGTGGTGACGGCTGGACCTGCTGTGCGGGAGGCCCCGAGGGGAGGGCTGGGCAGAAAAGGAAGGTGTAGCACTGGCTGCCTGCATAGCACGAGTCATCGTTGGAGCTCTGGGGAATGGCCTGGAGACTCGCAGGTACAGCTCTAGGAGCCTAGAGGCCCGCCTCAGCCAGTGTGACAGGAGTTAGAGGCATACGGTTATATTATGTTTAAGGTGATCAAATAGTGTTTTCTTTTTTTTGCCCCTCCTGTTACAAGGTTTCAAGTTTATGTGTGTGCACATAGTTGTGTGTGTGCATGTTTGTATGCATGTACACACATATATGTGCATTTTATGGCCACTTACAACTTACAACACGTCGTTCCTGTAGAGTTGAAGTGAATGGAGCATTTGAATGCCGTGAACTCCAGGACTTGCTCGTTGACTGAGCAGAAATCCCCATTGTTCCAAAGGTGGAGTGGCTCCCACTCACGATCCCCTTTTGAAAAACAAAGGCCAGATCCCTTTCTTGTACGGGAGTATTCCTGGGTAAGTCCAGATGCATGGACACGTGCTTCAGGCAACTGCACTAGACTCCGGCATATGGTTATGTGGGTATAGGCGGCTGGTTTGTATTTGCACAGTCAGAAAGTGGAGGTTTCTTAAAAATGTCTACTTAGCAGACTTTTAAAAAAATGAATTCAGGGACATTTTTGTTAAAACAGTCCCAGAGGTGTGAATGCAGGAGCCCTGTGGTGTGTGCTGCTCCAGGCTGACGAGGGACTATCTGGGCCCCTGGCACGCAACTTCTTGTCGCACTGGCTTGGAGCTTCTGCCCACGACCAGGATCTACGAGGTGCTAGCACGTGAATTAAGTGCATGGTGACCTGGAGCAGGGCAGACGCTGGAGAAAGGCTAATTTGGGGTGGGGAGGGGAGTGGGGTGTCTCATGTATACCCATGAGATTTTAATTCATGGCACGGAGAGGCCAATGTCATTGAAAGAAGAATTTATCACTTATTTCTCGCGAGGAGGGGGCGTGCCAGGCCACACAGGAGCACAGGGAAACATCCGGGTGATCAGGAGGCTGGGGACAGGTGAGGGAATGCTCCAGCCCAGAGCCTTTATTGGGGTTTCCAAGGGAAGGGCCAGGCAGGGCAGGGCAGACAGTTAGCTCCAGCTTTGGATGTAGAAGCTGTCCCCAGTCCTCCAGCACCTGGCCCTGGGATGACAGCAGGGGAAATACTGGCCTGGTGTGAGAGTTTGATAAGGCCATGGTTGGCTGCCTGTGAGAGGTGTTCTCCCAGATAAGCTGTTTACTCTAGGAATGAGCTGGTCCTGGGACACTGTCTGCAGCACTGGGCCTGCAGGCGGGCTTTCGGCTGGAGAGTGTTGGGCCGTCGTCTCTGTCTGTGGTGGGAGGATGTGCCTGGGCCCATCAGGGGGACCAGAGCTGGAGCAGCTGAGTGGAGGCCGGATGGGGAGCAGTTGGATCTGTGCGCTGTTTTAGGGGAGGAGGGGAAAGAACAGCTATTTTAGGACGTGTGTCAGGCAGGAGGATGGGCGCCGTCTCCGCCGGGCTCTGCCTGCTCCGCCAGCTCCGTGTGGGAAGGTCTAATGCCATCTTCCTGATTCATTCTTCCTCCGAAGGTGTTTTGCTTCCACACCCTACCAGTGCCGGGGGAACTGGGAGCTGGAGAGACCCTTCCAAATGAAAACTCGGGAAATGTCACCGCTTCCTAGTGCCCGCTCCCTCTGCCCACTCCTCTCCTCCCGAGAGTGTGGGACTTTAGAATGAGCCTGTTTAGTTTGTTCTGGCCGCCGTCTCTTCCCGGCAGTGGCCTTGGCCGTCAGAGCTGTGCAGGCGGGAGCAGGCGTGTGGCTCAGGGGTGCTGCTGGCAGGATCCATCACTTGAAGGGTAATCTGGATTTACTCTGTCATGTTTACATGGTAGGTTTCCGACCAGGTGGGAGAGAAGATACTCTGCAGCGATCAATCAAGTTTGCCTCCGAGGGCAAGGATTATCTGAGAAGCAGCTGGATTTTGATTTTAGGCCTTTAATGAGATTTGTTTAAGGAAGCTCTGTCAGGGGATGTTAGTCTGAGCTGTCTATTAAAGCCGTGTTTCATTAAGCGAGGCCTGTTTCAAACAAGTTGCCTTCTGCTGTCAGCTGGAGTCAGAAGGATTTGGGTGCGTTCTTGCAGCACAACAGGCCGATGAGAGACCCTTGGCAGGGTGTCCGGCCTCCCGGCTCCTGCTCCAGCAGTCTGCTCTTCCTGCTGTGGGCATAGGCCCAGCCCAGCCCCCAGGCCAGCTCTGGTTTTGGGTAGGAAGGAAGTCTAGAAGGAGACCTTGCCTCCAAGGGGAGGGGGTGCCTTTCTCACCATAGTGCCCATGTTTTGATGCTGACTTTGTACGACTCCTTGGCCTGGCTTCTGGCCACTTGTGGCTCAGACCTCAAACTGACTCACTCACCTCCTCCTCTTCACTCCTGGACAGGGCTCTGGGCACGAACCCCTAGCCAGTTTCCCCATTTCCCCCTCTGCTTTCCTTGGCCACATGGACCTCTTTGGATCTGACCTCTTTCCTGTGTGACTTTGAGGAATCAGATGTCCTCTAGCCAGACTCCTCACTCTGGCCCTTCTGGTCTGATCTGTCTAGTTGTGAGCTTAAAACATTAGGTATTGAGACAGTCTCACTCTTGATGTTAAAAGTGATAGTTGCAGGGGTCAGGGTTGTGACTAAGGTTAGTTAGAGCAGCCTGGAAATGACCTGTTTGCCAGGACAGGTGAGTGCAGGAGGCAGAGAAGCACCTGTCTTGGAAAGTGACATTTAAATGCAGATCTGACCAGTGCCTGCTGGAGTCAGGTTAGGATTTCTCCAGCTGACTTTTCCCTGTCTGCCACTCCTTCGTTATCTCCTTTCCCTCCCCAGCAGTAGTTACTGTTGGTAGTTACTGGTTTATGAAGTCCCTCTCCCCAGTGATGCCTGAGCTGTGTCTTCGTCATCTCGGGGTCCTGTGTGCCCAGCATAGGGCCTGCCGTATGTTGAGTGAATCTCTGGCACCTGTGCCCCTATCAACAGCAACAGGAATTGTAGCTGGGATTTCTGTGTCCAGGAGCTCATGGCTCCCAGTTTGTAGAGGGCAGGAGTGGAGAGGTGACAGGGCAGTGGTTTTAGGGAGAGAGCGGCTGAGTTTACAGACAATGGGATGGGGGCTGGATATGGAGACCTCCGGATCTTCTGTCTCCTAGTCTTCCAGGCAGACAGATCTTTCCAGACAAATAAAAAGACCAGTCAAACCCAATTACTTTGAAAAAATTCTGATTGTTTCCCTCCACTATCTTCTCTCTCCGCCTCCCCCCTCAAATGTAACAGGGGGGAAAAAAGAAGATAAATGACTTGGTGCCACCCGGCTCTCAGAGACCTTGGGTCTGCTGATGATTCTGAGGCTGGCTGCCCTTTCATGCTGCGGGGCTGGCTCAGGCCTTCCATGGTCACAGTCCCGCCAGTAAAGCATCCGAAGGGCTCACAGTTCCTGGAATCATTACAGGCGGTCGTGGGAGAGCGTGAGCATGCGCACAGAGCTTGAGAAGACAATGGTTACTTTTCTCATGCCAGACAAGAGGTGTCTTAGGAACTAGGGACTACTCCAGATTAGGATGTGGCCCAGATGCCCAGCATCAGGGACTGAACTGGGCTTTCATTGTGGACCATCAGTCCAAGAAGCCAGACGTGCCCTTGACACATGTTCGGCCTGTGACTCTTTCCCGTGTCCTTGGATGGAGTTTCTTAATGAACCTCTTCCTAATCCCTTTCCTAACTGCAATTTATCATCTTTGATCAAATAATTCTGGGTCCCATGACCTATTTGTAAGGCCAGATTCACCCTGAGATGGCTACAAAGAGAGGGAGTGAGTGCCAGGGAAAGGCCTTGGGTCTTACTGAGCATCCATCCTGAGCAGAGGGGTCCCACCCGAAGAAAGGGGTTTTTAAGCTAATGCTACAGCTGGCTCACCTCCACCAGCTGCGTGCTAACCCTGTTTCTTCTTTTACTGGTTTTCGCAGTATGTCCGTTACCCCATCTCCATATACTTGTTGCTGGCGTGCTGCCTGAACTAGCCTTCCCTTGGCTTTGTTTGTTCGTTCGTCCGTCCATCCATCCATCCATCCATCCATCCATCCATCCATCCCTCCATCCCAGGTCCTGGTTTCCTTAGGCCGCCATAGCAAATGACAGATCAGCAAGCCTCTCCACCCTCGCCTTTCCATAGACCCATTCTCCCTGCGCAAATCAGGATTCGACACAAAGAACGTGGGACTTAGGAAAAAAGATTTAGGTGGTTGTGATTGTCGGGTCTTAGACTGAGAAAGCCAAAGCAGGATTCAGGCTGGAGCTCAGGTTGAGGAGGCAGATTGCTAGGATGGGCCTTTCCCTAACTCTCTGTCTCCTTCCTGTGAGCAGTGGTGGGGGAGTAGGGGGGGGAGTGGGCACCGGGTGGTGGGCACTGCCAGGGCCACGGAACTTTGCATTACTGCACTTGGACCTGGGCTGGGCTGCTCAGCCCAGGCACCATTAGCAGCCCAGCTAATGTCCACTCAGGCGGTCACTGTTTCCTTATTTTTTTGTTTGGGTTTGTAAAAAGCTATTACTGTTCCCAGATGAAGCCAGTGAGTGCAGCCCAGTTACTTGGGCTGATGGGGATCAGTGAAGTGGCTTTTATTTAAACAGTCTGATGCTTAGCACACCACTTCAGGCTGGGCACACACGGCCTGTGAAGTGTCACGTTCCCCCCAAGCAGGAAACCTCCGCGTTCCCTGGCAGGAGTGTTCTAAGCCCTGAGCAGCTGCTGTGGAAGAAAGGACCACTGGGTCTGGAGCCCGGAGATCCGGATGCATGCACATATGAGAAAGGGTGTGTGCATGCATGCAGCACACGTGTACATGCATGTGCGCATGTCTGTGTGCACACATGCATGTGCATATTTGTGGCACAATGTGCATGTGTACATGAATGTACACACACCTGTGTGTATATGTGGAGTACAGTTCACCACATGAATTTGTATGTGTGTACGTGTGCATGTGTGTACATGCATGCATATACACACACAGGCATGCAAATGTGTGTGTGTGCATGCCCGCACGCCCGAGTGTGTGTTCCTTCTTTGATAAGCTCAAGAGCTTTTTAGTCTCTCTCCCAGGAATGAGCACAATACCTTCCAACTTGGTTTCCATGCTCCCGGTCCTTTCTGGATCTGTGTTCTTGGAGGACAACCGCTCACCTTTTAGGACTTTACTTAAGCGTCATCTCCCAAGTCAACGCTTTCTTGCCTTCTCTCATTCCCATGAACAGGCAAAGTGGAGCACTTTTACCTACTTCTTTTCCTACTTCTCTTATTACAGTTAACAAATGGGTTATAAATATTACTGAAAATAGATCCGTGTGGCCCCCTCCCCCCCCCGTAAACCCTTCGAGGAAGGAGCAGCTTGGTATTTATTCATTGTTCGGCACCCTGTGTGGGGTGCAGCACTAATAAGTGTTTACTGAGCAAATGAAAGAGCAGTGTGGATACTCCCTCAAATGTGGTACCTTTGGCTTACATTATATGCTTCTGATAATTTGTTATAAAAATTCCACCTATTGAAATACCACGTAACTTGAAAACCAAATTTTCATTGTACCAGAAAATGAGTTAGATTAGTGGAAGACAGTTGATTTTAAGACACTGAATCATGCATGCACAGACCATAAAAAAAGATTAAAATAATCTTCACTAGGCTTTTGGGATTATGTGCACTTTATTAAGCACTAATTCTTTCAAAATTGGCAATTTGGGTATGATCTATATGAGCAATTTTCATTTAACTAAAGCAGTATTTGCTGAAATAAAATATCCCTTCCCAACCATTCTTCCCAGAGAGAGTTTATTGAACGTTCTCAGCTCAGCTTTGCTGAAGGTAGTGTTGCAATGGAGTGTCTTTTCTTGAGCTTAGAGCAAACCACGGTGGGGCACTGACTTGGACGCACAGCACAGGAGAGAGGAAAACGGAAATGGAGAGTGGGGAGTTCGTTGTGGACGGTGGGGGGCTGGCAGCTGCAATCCTGGCTTCTGTGTGGGGGGAGGGTGGGCACAGGCGCTTCTTGATTCACCAGCACATTTAGAGAAGAGCTTAGACCATTTAGGCAGTTTCCAGGCCGGGCCGGGAGGCGCTCTTCTCCCTGTGCACCAGCAGCTCGGTGCGTTTCCAAGCTGGCTCCCCTCCGTAACCTGCCTCCTGCGCTGCCTCCCAGCTCCCCCTGCCCACCGCCTGTTCCTTCCCGTCCCCAGCCCCGCTGCCAGCGGCGTTCACCTCGAAACAAAGCAGCAGATTCTTCTGGGTCGGCGTCATCAGTTACGCAAAGCTGTGGATGTTTGTTCAGTCACCGTGCTAGGTTCTGGGGGAACAGCGGTCAGTGGGATGAACCGTGGTCCGCACCTCATGGCACTGCCCAGGTCGCTTCCTGCTGCTTATGAGATCAAGTTCAGACTCTGGCTCCACGCAGGAGGCCTTCCCCATCTGCCTCCAACCCACCTCCCGGGTGTGCCTCCTGCGGCCCGCCCGCCGTGCGGCTCCAGAATCGTCGTCTCTGCTGCACAGGCGGCCCCACCGCCCGGTCACCTGAGCCATTCTTCAGGACTCGGCTACTGCTTCCCTTCTCCACAAAACCTTTTCAGCTCGCTCAGGCTGAGGCGTCATCGCCTTCTCCTAGATCCCCTCTGCTGTGCTTTTTCGTCTATTGATCATTAGCATTGGTTATTTTCTGTTGTCCTTGATGAGTTTACACACTGAGCCCGCTCACTGCTTGCTCCTTTGAGTTCAGATGCCATGTCCTATCTGTATGCCCAGCACCCAAAACAGTGCCTGACATGCGGCCGGTACTCAGGAAATATCTAGAAGGAGAACCGTATTTTATGGGGGTCATAAGTGCCTTCGTAGCCTAAGAGAACTCACTCGCCGTCTTTCTACCTGCCAGTGACTTGTGCCACCTCATTTTCGTCTCTTGGCCCCTTCTTCCCAGCACTCCATTAGAGTCGTGGCATCAAGGTCTAGAACCAGCTCTTGTTTAATCCGTCTCTTTGTAACCAGGTGTGCATTGCCGCTTTTGAGAGCAAATTAAAGTCCCTCCGCTCCTTTTCTTACTCATGGTTCTTTCAACATAAGATTCTCAGGCCATCCAGCAGGAATGAGACTTAAAGAGCAAATGTGTAGTATAGGTGGCCAGGGACTTGCTGTTATGTTGAGCTTCTGTGGTCTGCAAGCCTTCATTCAATGGTATTGGGTTTCTTTTTCCCTTTTCCTCCCCCCTATTTCTCTTTCTTTTTGTGGGGGCTGGATGGTGGTGCTCGGGGGTATTGTTTTCTTAGAACTTTGCCTAAATGATCATCTTGACAAGGGAACAAAGCCCTCGTTCTGACTGGCGCGGTATTTGAAATCAAAGTCTCAACTATCATTATGAGGGCTCATTGCCTGGTGATGGATTTAATATAATTGCCTCTTGGAAAACTTACCCTGGAAAATCTGGGCAGTGAGTGACAAGCCACACTGGTTCCCCTCCTTCCCTCCAGCTTCTCTCTCAGATCCAGTGAGTCCGTTCGTGGTGTTTGGTGTTTGGTGGGCAGTGGCCAACAAACCTCCCTGAGCAGTGGTACATGGAGCTCTTTCTAACTCCAAGAACCGTGTGCGAATCAGCCTGGTGCTTGGTTTGGGGACCAGTGGCTTCTGCCTGGGGTCAGCTCACCTAGAATCCACAGTTTATAGCATCTTTTAGCCCTCAAACCAAGAGATTCAATTTAGTCTGCTGCTCACTTAGAAGAGATAGAGAAAAAAAAATCACCTCAAATCAATGGGGAAATCGACTCCTCAATCTGGAAGGAACAGTACAATATTATTAAACTATTTCTCTTCATCTTTTTCCTACCCCAGGAAGGTAATTATCTCATTTCCCCCCTCCTAAGACTCTCAAGAGAAGGAGATTCTGTATTTTTCTTTGTCGGCTATTCTGGTTTCCCAATAACTTTTATAATTAGAAAAGAAAATTAGAAATGCCTTCCCTTATATTGCCATGGAAGCGCGTTTCATCCTGAGCAGTCCTTGGTAAAAATCAAGATCTCATCTCTACATTGGTCCTCTATGACATTCGTGCTACAAATTTTTATTGAGCACCTACTGTGTATTCTTCCGTCCAACTTGAGGCTCCTTCTCTCAGCCCCTCTTGCCAGGCATTCATATCACCCTTTTCTTAATTTGGAATTAAAAGCCCTTTCTTTTTAGGCTAGAGTTATGTGCCTTTAGCATTGTTGTATCAGTCAGTGCAGGCATGGGACTCCGGGAAGACTGCTCCTTATAAGATGCTCAGCTTCTCTATTTAGGCTAGTGAAGGCCCTAGAAGGCCTTTCGAAAGACCTCCTGTTCCCAAATCCAAGTCAGCAAGCAAGCACTAAGCCCATCTTTTGGTAAGCAGAGCTGATGGGCGTGAGTTCCTTTGCGTGGCTTCATTCTATGGAAATTCCTGGATTAAAGGGCAGTTAAAAGTTCTGTGGAGTCCTCTCCTTGGCACTGCGGTGAGATACCAAAGAAACAAAGGCAGGTTTTAGACCTTTAAGCACCTCATAATTTAATGCAGTTCACATGTAGGAATGAGTAAGTTTATTGTCAGTCTTGAGATGAGCAGAAAGGTCTTCCATCTCACACACAGTGTCTTCGTCTCAGTGCCCATGGGATAATTAATGGATTCTGACCCCTATGACTCTAGGAAGAATTTTCCAGCTCTTGAGGTGGCTCATTTAACACAGACAGGAAAAAAAAAAAAAAGTATGTTATTAGAAACAGTGACTTGGGTGCAAGGGTAATGCAGTTTTCTAGGTCAGATGGGAGCAAGTAAGGAAAGTTGAATTTCTAAACTCCCAGTTCAAACAATCGAGAGATAGGGAAAAATAATTTTTCCCCCAAGCTCATTCACAGTTAGAGTTTAGGTTTGCATTTAGTTAGAACTGAAAGAACACATGGAAGCAGAGATCTGCTGAGGAGAGCGGGTATTTTTAATGAGGATTTTTTCTTTCTTTCTATATATGCTGTGGCCCAGGCAAGCAGGCACACAAATAGCCACAATTTGCAAGTTGTTTCCAACATGTCCTCGGCTCTTTGAATTCCCCGCGTGCCTGCAACATAATTAGAAGCAATCTTTTACATCAGTAATGGGAAGGAGGCCGTGGTTTCAGCATGCAAATGAGACGTGTTAGCTAAACGGGAAATTACAGAAGCAGCGGCGGCTGTCCTCGCCATGGAGGCAGAAAGGGGGCCACCGAGGCCGTGGGAACCGTGGCTGCTCTGCACGCCCGCGCCTCCCCCGGCTGCTCCGAGCCGCCCCCTGTGCCACGGGCGCGGGGAGGTTGATGCGGGTCAAAGGGGAGGCGAGCCGAGCCCTCTGGAGCAACACACGCCATCGTCCCAGCGCTTCCCTCGGGGTCCGAGGCTGGGGACTGGGAAACAGTGTGACGTCCCCCCCCTGCCCTGTTGCGTGGCGCCTCTTCTGATGCCGAGGGGAAGAGCTAGGTAGACTTTACGGAGGGCACAGCTCCTAACCCCAGTTGGTGGTCAGTGGGTTGACTCATTCATTCATTCATCACTGTATTTGGTGAGCGTGTGGACAATAGAGTGTCTGCTTGGTGCCACTGGTGGGAGATGGGAAGGGTGGACGGATTGCCGAGCAGTTGGCATCACTGGATTTGAATAGCTTTTCCGTAAAACTCCCTCTTGCTTTGCCAGTTCGCTGGCGTGGCTGAAATCCCGGATCAGGGCCTTCCGGGGTGCCCCTGCCGTCCTCCAAGTCCTCGGGAGGGTGGCAGCTGTGTTCAGAAGGGTGCCCGTCGCCCTGGCCGTTATGAGAGCTACAGCTTTCTCGGGAATGAGGAAAGTGCCCCGCTGTGCCTGGGGGTAACTGAACTTTGGGCTGAAGTTTTCCCCTGCAGCGTTGCCGGCAAATTCAATAATGACGAATTAAGCGAAACAGTCAGTGTTAATGTGAACGGGACTTAGAATAATGTATACAGTTCACTTAATTACATTCCTCCGGACCGCCCCCCACCTTCAAAATGTTATCCCAGCATCCAGTCTTATTACGCCAGCTTCTCCTTCTCTAAACAACCCCGTCTCCTGCTTCCCCCTCTCGGCGGTGATTTGCTGTTTCTCCCCTACTGTGCTTGAAATACATTTACCAGTCTGGGGTTTTTTTATGGTGAGGTTCCTCCCTCCTTGTAGCGTATTCAGTCTGCAGCGGCTGTAATGTTCCTTAGCTGTATTTGCCGTATACAGTGAGGAGGCCTTGTTTTCAGGGGAGAGAACTGGAAACGACTGGGTCCCGGACTCTCCAGTCTTTGGCCCGCTTGCTTCATCCGCAGTCAGCTGGGAGACCCGGGCTGTGCTCTTTCTCCTGGGGAGGTGGGGAGGGTGGGGCCCTTGGGAGGTATGGCCAGTGTAGGTGGCACCCCAAATCGCCTCCGTGTCCTGCCCGCATCGAGCACTTTTGCTCACGTGTCCACGGCTCTCTCTCCTCTCAGCACTGTCCCTGGTGGTTTCTTTGGAAGCAGGGTTTTGAACGTGACAGTAGGAGACAGACATCTAAATTTTCTGGACTGGTGGCATCCGGCTCCTGCATCAGCCCCTTCACCTGCAGAACGGGAGTGATTTATAGGACCTTGAATTGCCAGGCAGCAGGATTTTCTCCTTTCTCCTGGCGCCTGAGCTTTGCACAATGTCCTCGTGACAGCCTTGCAAATAGTTGCCCAGCTCTGTCCTCTGAGCACCCAGCCTCGCCAAGGCTTGCGCTTTTCCAGATTTAGGCGCAACATTATGAGGAGGGACTGCTAGGGTCTGGGGGGGCAGAGAGTGTGGAGAGATGCCCCTGTGTCCAGCAGGGACTAAGAGGGGACTCTGGGCTTCTGTCTCTGCTTGGAGCAAAAATCATCCACACTCCCCTGTCCCGGAGGCTGCTTTCCTTAGGCAAACATTTACTTCCAACCCACTATTCTCTCATTCCAGCATCAGACGCCCAGACATCATTGTCACTGTGGTTTTGTCTTGATCAAGGAAAGAGCCGTGGGTGAAAGGGAGGGAAACCTGCTTCACGCCGGCTGCAGGAAGAAGACAGAGTGTATTTTAAGGACACAGACTCCCAGGGCACTATCAGTGTGGCCACGCAGGGCACTGGGATCAGGAGTGTGATGCTGATGGCTCATGACTATTCACTTTCTGCCTCCTCACCAGGGCCTCTCATTTCCTCTTTCCATCTGTGTTCTCACCTGCAAATGTGCTCTCAGCTCTCCCAGAGCCAGTTAAGGGCCACCCCCAACTCTCATATTGCTGCCTCCTTGGTTCAAGAGAACAGTTGAGTCTGAGAATCGGGCAGAGTTGGTGAATGGCACCTGCCCAGTCCAGGTGACCGCCTATAGGGAGCACAGTAGAGCTCTCCTGTATCCCAGGCTCTCCCACAAGGGGGAGGCACCCCCAGAGGAGGCGGGTGGGCTGTGAACAGAGAGCTGGGGCACACCCCAGAAGATCTGTAAATCTAGGGGGTGTGGGTCTTGGCTTCCAGCTCCATTCACTTCCAGGACTCTGTCAGCCAGGTGAGGTCAGCCTTACCCAGTGTTTGGGCACTGCTCTCTCCCTGTCCACCTGCACGCCTCCCAGTGATGGGCAGCCTCGCTGCAGCCAGGGAAGGGGGATTGCCAGAGATTTTTGGAGATAACTAGGTGAAGTATGTCATAGGCTCATTAGCAGGTAAACCTTTTAAAAGATAAGGGAGACTGCAAAATGATGTTTCTGGCCAATCAGCAGCAGCATTATCTTTGGAGCCACTTAACAGCCAAAAATCTGCAGGAGTGTGGCCAAAGACGGAGGGGAAGCAGGGTCCCTCTGCGTCTGGAGAGCACCTGGGCTGTGTGGGACCAGCCCCTTGGCTGCTCTCCTCGCTTTGCGTTGAACCGAGCGGGCAGACGGTCCAGCACAGTGCTCTGCAGACAGACAAATTGCCTCCGGGCGCAGCGCTTTCCCAGGGAAACGCAGGAATCCCTTCCTGCCTACTGCTGCCGCCTGACCCTCTGGCACTTATCCCGGGACCCTCGCAGGTGGATAAACAGTCTAGCTACAGAAACCTGCCCAAAGCAGGATGTTCGGAGGAATGCCAGGGGGCTGCCCCCCATCAGAGAGCTGTGGGGGGCTCTCCAAAGCCTCCTCCAGGATGGACGTCCCAGCCAGGGAGAGCCCCGTGCTCATCCGTCTCTCTGGGCCGACTGCTCAGTGTGGCCTCCGGGCCTCCCAACATTAGGATCACCTTCAGCACTGACTGAAAACGCGAGTCCTTCCCCACTTTAAACCTGTGTAAATAAATGAGGTCGGTGTTTAAAATGCCGACGTAGAAAAATCTGCAGGTTCTATTAAGCAAAAAACCAAAACCAAAACTACTATCGTTCCTTTGGGGTAAAAAAAAAAAAAAAGAAAAAACCAACCTGTTGGTAAGGATATATATCCTGGTACTAATGTAATATCTTTTTCTGGAAGAATCCGTGCAAATCTGTGATCAGTGGTTACCTTGGGAAGGGAGACTTGGGCTGGGGGGTTGGGGGGTGTCTCCTAGTTTTCATTTCAACCCTTCATCTCCTGTCTGCATTTCTAACCACACATCTGTGCCGCTTTCGTGCTTTTCAACTCCCACAGAGATCATATGGGTGGTGGGATTACATACCAGTTTCTCTTTTTCTCTCCATGCTCCATTTGTATTAAGAATATCAATTTCCAGAAATGCATTTTAAAGACATGAATCTGCCACCGGTTCACGGTACCAGATTCTCTGGGGAAGGAGCCCAGGGTCCCATATTTAATACAGACACTGATATTTGAGAATGAGGGGGATCAGAGCATGCCACCCCAAAATATGCCACTTCAGCATATTCATGATTTGGAGCCGCAGATGCTTAGAAACTTGTTCTTCCCTTCCTTACCTGCCTGGCAGCCGCTGACCTCTCGTCACTGTTTTCCATATTTTTGCCTTTTCCAGAATGTCATATCTTTGGAATCATGCAATATATAGCTTTTTCAGATTGGCTTCTTTTACTTAGTAATGTGCATTTAAGACACCTCCATGTCTTTTTAAAAAATCCTCACCTGAGGATATGCTTATTGATTTTAGAGAGAGAGAGGATTGGGGGGAGGGAGAGAGGGAGAGAGAGAGAAACATCGATGTAAGAGAAACACACGATCAGTTGCCTCCCATATGTGCCTGGACCTGGAATCGAACCTGCAACCTTCCAGTGTACAGATGATGCTCCAACCAACTGAGTCACACTGGCCAGTGCCATCTCCATGTCTTTTCATAGCTTGATCGCTCATTTCTTTTTAGTGCTAAAAAATACTCCATTGTCTGGGTGGAACACAGTTTATTTATCCATTCACCACTGAAGGACATCCCAGTTGCTTCCAGGTTCGGGCATTATGACTGAAGCTGCCATAAACATCCGCACGCATACTTCACGTGGACATGGTTTTCAGGTTGGGATTTTCCTCGCTCACGTAGAAATAGAAACTCAGAACTCTGACTGTTCAAGGTGAAAGCCTGTGGATTTTATTCTTCAAACAGTTCTCTTTTTCCTCCAGAGACGTGGCAGGAACATATGATTGTCCTTCTTGTCTCTTTAAGATGCTGGATGGATTTTTTCCCCCCTAGTCTGCCCTTCCACATAGGAGCAGAATTTTATGAATCTCACATGTATAGAATGCCGTGTCCTGCGCTGGCGGCCCGAGGCCTCATCTTTGCCCCATGTGGACAGTGACACCAAGAATCTGTCGATAGGACCCTTGTTAATCCTCAGGCTCTGATTTACTGCTCTTTTATCAATAATAACCCCTGTCTTTGATGCAAGCTCAGCTCTGCATTTTAAACCTTGTTTGTTTATTTCCTCTGTCATTTCTAGGTGTTTGTGGAGGGAGATTCTGGTTTTATCTGCATCTTTAATCTTGCTGGAAACAGACATTATCTCTAGTAGAAATTTAGATCTGCAGAAATGATTGTGCTCACATCTTTCTCAGTCCTTTGCCAGATCCTGTGTGTCCCCCGCTCTGCCAGGCAACAAGCCACCCTTCAGTGTCACTTCCTGGAACTTCATGAACTCGAACCTTCTTCCAGACTCACAACTTGATGTTTTTATAAATTTGACAGTGTGATGAAAATACAAACAAAATGTTCCTGATCACCAAGAGTGATGATGTAAGAGGCGGGTTAGGGCCTCGGTTTGGCTGTTGGGCAGAAAGGGAATTTTTGAGTGGAGGCTGATTTTGCAAGTGGCGAGTTCATTCATGAATATTATGGGTTATCAGCATGTGCACTTTCCTGTTCCACCTTGCAACGTGGAGAAGGCATACCTGGATCCCGAGGACCCTAGCAGGAGTTTTCCGTGTGCATCGGACATATTCAGAACCCTGGGCTGGGGAGCTCACCATTGCGGTAGCAGGGGTCTCCTGTGAACCTTTTCACAGCCCATAGCTCATTTGGTGAGCAATAGGCTGTTAGATGTCCAGCTTTTGCTGAGCTCAGCCTGCCCTAGAAAGGACATATCTTTGGGACAAGCCCACATATGTGGGTCTACATTTCTCACAGGGTGGATGGATCTTGATCTGTTTACACCAGCATTTGCTGGGGTGCTGGAAAAAAATACAGATGCCAGTGCTGCGCCTCTGATTTGCCCAACTCAGCTCTCCGGGTGTGGGGGCCAGGGAACCTGTCTTAACATTCCAGGGGATGCTCAGTCATAGCCTGAGAATGTTGGTCCTGGATGCCTGTTGAGAGGTGCTGATGGTGAAGTCAATGCATTCCTAAGCATTTTTTGGGCAAAGCAAGCGGTTTCCTTTGAGTGGAATAGGCTGCAGAGAGAACCAGAGATCTTGATTGCTTTGTGCTTCGCTGTCGTGTCAGGGAGGGATATTTGGCTCAGTGGTTTATCAAATGTCTCATCTTTGGAGGTCATTTTGGGGCAGGGGAAGGGATGGTTAAAAGCCACTTGGTGGCATGAAAAGAAAATGGGGGGTGGGGAGAAGAGGACAGGAGGAAATCTAACTGAGCTTTAACTTGGGGTTTGTGTTAAACATTGCCTGGGTCTTAATTAAGCAGAGCACCTTCTTCCCGGTCCCTGGTTGATCCTGGTTGCCATGGCAGCAGGCACATTGCTATTTGTAACCCACCCCACTGCCAGCCTCTGGCACAGGCGGTCCTGCAAGCCCCACTGAGCCCAGACCCGACTTTACTGCAGACTTGGGGCCGCAGTGACATAATGCGGGGCAGGTTTTGGTGGGGGAGGTGACAGCTTGCCACGTCAGCTGGTTTATGGTGGGTAAATCCTGCATCTGATAACTTCAAGAAGTGTGCCAGGCAGCTCTTCTGGGTGGACATTCTGTCCCTGCTTATGTGCTTTGGCCTGGATTCAGGAATCATCTGAGTGAAGGTGTCTCAGGTTATCCCATGGGCAGAGTACCTCCTTGGCTCTCACTCACCCAGTGTCTCTCCATGGTTTCCCTTGAGGCCTTGGATCCTCCCAGGACAGTTTCCGTGGGCGTTCTACACAGTTGACACTTGTTCCCATGTTCCTGGTTTGGTACACAGAGGGGATGATGGAGTCTGTCAGACTAAGAGAGGTGATAGGAAGAGAAACAGGGTCTAGGTAAAGGCGATGCATTCCATCAGCTGGCAAGAGGTCAGGACTAGACATCCAGCCTCGGGAGTCCATTCTTAATGGATTTGCATTGTATTTTTCTGGACCTGTCTTTCTCCTCTAAATTAAATTACCTGGAGTGTCTGTCGCATGTACAGACACCTGAGCCCTGCCCAGGTTGACCGTGAATTCCAAGACTCTGCACTTAAACAGAATTTTTTTTAATTGATTTTTAGAAAAGTTATTTAGGTGATGTTTCTTTAACTTCATTATGGTAAGAATAATTAACAGGAGGTCTACCCTCTTAGCAAATGTTTCCATGTACAGTACGTTACTGTTGACTGTTGGTGCAATGCCATGTAGCAGATCTCCAGGTCTTGTTCAGCTTGCTGAACTGAGTTTTATGCCCATTGATTAGTGGCTTCCTATTTTGGAAACAGGGAACGAACGCCTCACCAATTCAGGTGTCATCCTTGCTCAGGGGCCATGCTGATCTCTGTATCTTTCAATTTTACTATATATGCTGCGAAATGAGCCCAAGACTCGCACTTTGCTTAAGTTCCCCAAGTGAGAGCTTCATTCATTCACTCATTCATTCATTCGTTCATTCATTCATATACTCATTTATTTTTGCATGCTCAAGTATGAGAACCGCAGTGAAACTCTCAGCTTGGCCTGGGCTCCGTTAGTTAGGTCTTCTGCCATCCGCTGTTCACAGATGGCTCCCGGGGCACCCACCTGGCCTCGGCCTCCCACCTCTCTTTGTGTGGTAAGTGCTCCAGTGTGGGTGAGGATTACTGCCCGTCTGCCAGCCCTGTGGACTTTTCTACACTAATGGTCAGTGGTAATCTGAACATCACTCAGTCACGCCTTCTGAAGCTGCATTTTCAGCAAGGCGTGTCTGCTTTTCTCTGAAGCTGAAAGAGACAGAGCTCTCGGCAGCCCCGCCACGTCTGTCCCCTTCTCTGAACCTCTGCCGCAGAGCATTTGCTTTGCTACCAGGAGCCAAGCCATTCTTCATGTGTCCCAGGTGGTCGCTGTCTTAATAGGAACACTATGAGAAAGTGTGTTCCCTGCCAGGCAGATGCTTCTGCTCTGCCCCATTAAATCTTATCATTGCACCAGGCAGGGCCTCCTTTGTCCCCGTGTTGATTTCACTGATAAGCCCCACTCCATTTAACTTCCCATTTCTTTTATTCCTGCTATCTCAGGACCAATTCTTTTCTTTGCTCCGATAGCTCCCGGCTGCCTTAGGTCAACGCTGGTACCTTTACCTGTCAGTCTCCCTTCTGGCCCAGTGCTTCCGGCTCGGAGCAGAGGGCTCTGGAATTCAGCCTCCTGGCCCTGGGCTCCACCAGGAGCTCCTGCCGGGAGGAGGAGGCCGGGCATCGCCACGTCGCATCCCACTCAATCTGTTGCACAAAGACAGCCGCCCTTTGCAGATGTGGTGGCCCCCAAATCTTAACCAAGATGCTAGAGAAAGAGAGGAGTTTCCCTTGCTGGGGGCTACGTTCTGATGGGTCCGTTAGCTTCCAGAAACCAATTTTCTTCCTGGCCATTTCCCTTCTTACCTGTGTTTATGGTCAAATCTAGGGAGTCAGGAGTGGTGCTTCGTTTTCCCTGCAATTAGCTTAGTTTTCCCGGCAGTGAGCAATTTCATTAAGCCGTTAAGTTTCCGTTGCCAAGGTGACTCTAAAAATCATATATATACACAATTAAAAAATATTAAACCTGAAAATGGAAATATAATAGCTTAATGAAATAGCGTCAGATATATAAAATACGTATAGTATACAGGTCATTTATGCATTTATGTATGTATATGTGTGTGCATGTACCATTTCTCTATCTCTCATAGTTTCCTTTGGACAGTAAGCATACTTCAGGGATGCTAGCAACCTACTCTCTCCCCATCTCCCTAATTGTAACATTATTTAGGAAGTGCAAACTAGTATTCATGTTAGCCTAAGTAAACCACATTGGATGAGTAAATCTACTATTTAAAGAAAAGGAAAGGGGAAACAAAGGAACTTTGTGTTCCAAAGCTAAATAGATGATCTTAAAGGGCACCAGCCCTCTCCTCTTATTGACAGAAATTCTCTGTTATCTTCAGCAGCAGGCGATCCTTTCTCAAAGTCCGAAATGTCAGCGTGATTATGGAGTCTTAAAAGGCAGTCACTTCATAGATAGGGCGTGACTCTCTGCCGCTGACAGGGAGAGTTGGCGTATTTGGAAATTCTGCACCGAAGCCTGTCATGATCTAATTTTCTCTCCTGCACGGAGGACCTCCTGCCCTTTTGGATTTAATTGAAGACTGGATTAGTTGTCCTGGGCACACCTAACCTTTCTTTTCTATTTTATCAATTTATAACACAAGTTCTTTGTGGGAACTGTCGAAACGTGGTTTGTGTCCCACGTGTGCCAGCCGGGGAAGCCCACCCCACTCTCATCGCCTTCCCACAAGAGTCCTACTGGGTGGGTAATGTTATCATCTCCATTTGGCAGATGGGGAAACGGAGGCACAGGGGTATCAAATGACAACCCCAAATATGCATAATCTTCCCTGCTCCCTTCGCACGGCCACATGGAGAGTCCCCTGTGTGTTTCCTGACCTGGCACACAGGATGGTAGTGACAGCTGAGAAACTAGTACCGGATCTGCCTGGGACCCTCACCACGGGGCCTGCACGTTTTCTCTCCGCATTTACTCCCACCTGCTTGTGAAACCTGGATAGGAGTTCGCAGTCGTGGGAAGTGATGGGACCTGTGTTCTTTCGTCTGGGGACACCCAGGTTGGGAGAGTGGGCTTTTCTTCATTGCTGGGAACCCCATTCTGGCAGAGTTGTTTTTTCTTGTAGTTCACCTTTGCGCTCTGCTTCTTTCTTGAACAGATTAATAACAACAACTCTGCTGGGGGGGAGAGAGTATTTAGCTAATTAAGAAAACAAAGTTTCAGAGACAAACAGCTGTATTTATATAAAGTGTAAGTTATTTGCATCTCAATGATATGCTAATGGATCCTCACCACTAAATCCAGGCTGATGGGAAATGAGCCAGCTAGCCCAAGAATGCCCCTTAGGGCCTCGAGTGGCTTCACCTTTCCAGCTCTGTAGGTTATGCTGACACTGGGCCTCTTCTCTACCTGAGGGAATTGGGGTGCTTGCGCCCTTTGCAGGTGCCCTGTGGCAGACCCCACTTCCTCTGCCCCACCATTTCCGTTATGTACTGGAATTTCTTCCTGGTTAGTAAGCTCATCTGTTGAGATGCAGCTCAACCACCTGCCCCATCCCCAGGGAGTCCCCTGTTGTTCTTCACGTGATGTTTCTGGATCTGGGCAGTGTCCAGGAGCCCTCAGTGTTGGTGAGGAGGGGGCTCCCCTGTGGGAGAGAAGGGGAAGGCAGAGGAGGAGCCTGCCCCCGCCTGCACGCCCTGCTTCTCGCGGGCTCCTCTGGGCTCCTCCCCACCTGAGCCTGCTCTTCCCTGGTTAGACTTTTGGACAGGGTTGACCTGTGGGTGACCAAGGTCAAGGACTGCCCAGGTCAAGAAGATTGGCTGCTTTCATGGGCAGAGTGGTTAATCTGGCCAGAACTCATGGCCAGGAGACCATTGTAAGGACCTGGGAGTTTGTGTGGGCAGCGAGTCTTGGGTGAGAAGATGGACCCGAGTCTAGGCCTGAAGGCCAAGTTCAAGTCCTCTTTGCCCTCAGATGTCTATTTTGTCCTGCTGTGAGGGTGAAGCCTGCAGATCTCACAGTCACCCCGAGGTTGGCTAATTACTTTGGAATTACAGGGTTCTTGCAGAGACCAGGGCTAGGCAAGGCCGGAGAGTGGAGACCTCTCAATGCAGCATTTAAATGGAGGTTGAAGAAGGAAGGGCTCAGAAACCACCGACAAAGATAAAACATTTGCATCAGAGAAATCACAGAGCCAGAAACACTGGCCCTTTTAAGTTCTGCCAACACTTGGCCAATTTTTAAGTGGTGATTTATAATTCTCTCCAGCTAGCTTTTATTATTTTAAATACCAGAGCTCTCTGGAGGCTTGGATGGTAACTGGTTGTGCCTGAACCTTGAAATGATTTGGACAATAAACACATCTTTTCATCTAACAGGAAAAAAGGCCTGAGTGTGTTTTCTTAGTTAGTTCTTTGCTTGGCTACTAGAAATTCTGCACAGTGCCCATCTTGACCTGTGTTAGCTAAGGGAAATCAGGTAGAGAACCATTGATCCAGGGGATCTATAAAATGTGGACTATCTTCGTGCCTTATTGCTATTTAAAGTCGTGTTTCAAAGCATTGTGATCAAATGGAAAAATCTGTACGTGTGTGTGTGTGTATGTGTTCATCTGTACGCACAGTATAAACGTAAAAAAGGTGGTTGGGATTTTTTAAACATGGTTACCTCGGGTGGCAAATGATTTTCAGTTTTCCTTTGTGCTAATTAATGTTTTCCCCTTTTCTTACAATGTATGCAAATTTCTATATTATCAGGAAAATATTTTAATCAATTTTAAGGGAAAGTAGTGCCTTTTAATTTAGGGCACAGAGAGCTGTTGATTACTTCGGGCTAATGAATTTGTTCCTCACTTAGTGGACGTTTCTTGTTCTATGAGCAGTTGGAATGTGCTGTCCCCGAAGCTCCTCCTGGGGCCTTTCCTACCGCGTTCCCTAAACTTGGGTGCTGGAAGCAGCCATTCTCTCTGACTCACCAGGACGAGCAGTCACTTAGGCCGCCCGTGTCCAAGGCTGTCTCTGGAAGCATAGGCTGCTAGTGCCGGAAGGGGCCCTGAAGTCCACATAATTCAGCTCCTTTGCAGTTGGAAGAACCTACATCTTTAGAGGTTGGGACCTTACTAGGGCTGTACGCAGAAAACGGAAGAGGGAGTTGACCTGAGAACTCTGTGCAATGGGTTTCATTTGCTTATTTGTTGTTCTAAAGGGAGAGGAAAACCTGGTGTAAATTTAATGTAGAGTTGGAGAGATTGAAGATGTGGATGTCTGAGGACACGAATAAAGCTTCCCCGCAGTAGCTTCCCCCTGTTCTTTCCTTCCCTTTTTCTCTCCCACCTCCTCCCCCTCTCGCTGCTTAGCTCAGGAATCCCTTGCCCATGTTTGGGACTTGCCTTTCCTGCCCACTGTGGGTGTGTTGGCAGAAGGCAGAGCCTGCCTCGCAGGACAGCGGTTGCATTTCCAGCCTCCCTTGCAGCTAGAGGTGACCACTGTCTGACCAGTCGGACGGACCCGATAGCAAAGGGGGCAGTGGTTCCAGCAGGACCGGCCAGTGTTCAGTGCCAGTGACCTAAGCTGGGCATGTGGTTTCCAGTATTGAGATAAAGTTGCTTCCCTGAGGGGTGATGTGGTGGCATTTTGTTGGTAGAACTGGAAGTCCTGGTCTCCCTTGATCCTGTTTGGGTTCCAGAATGGGTTCTGTGACCTCCTGGGTTGGTTCCCTGAGTCCCTCAGTACCTTTCTGATGAATGAGTTGGTGTCTGTTGCCCACCACTGGGGACTGGGCTGGATAAATTCTCCTACTGACGCGACATGGACTCCAATTCTCCTGTGCATCCAGTAGAGCCTCGGCTTTCTCACCTTGTAACAGAGACAGAAAGCAAACCCCAAATCTTTAGGAACGTGCTTATCTTTTTCATTTTTAATCTCTAGCGATTATCCTGCGTTCGAGCATCAATTGTTTGTATCCCGAAAAGCGAGAAAATCCGGGAAATGTTTATGGAACATTAGTCTCACTTAAAGCTGTTCAGCACCTCATTTCCTTTCAGTTAAGTGGCCTTTGACAGAAGACAGATTCTGTTTTCCTGTTGCGGTTTGCAGAATATCTGTGTTAATACTGACTATGTATTGTGGCAGCTCAGCATTTTCATTGGTGCTGTCCTGTTCTGGAGAAACAGGAAATATAGATGGAGAGAGGGATCCTGTAGACTTAGACCCTGTACAGACCCTACATAAACTTGGGGAAGATGCAAGAATGCCTTGGTTTGGGGGAATCTGTTTTTATCTCAATTCTGCTGCTGTTGGTTGCATTTCTATCTGATGGCCCCGGCCCTCTCTTAGAAAAAAGAAAAAGGTGATTTTTACTGAATGTATGGAAATGGTAGCCGGATGTTTTAATCTTACTGGAAATTTTGGCTCCGTTGACGGAGAGCAGAAATCATCACCTCACTTAGATGTTTGGAAGGAGCACCGTGCTCGTGGGTGGTTTGCTTCGCGGGTGAGAAATCCTTAGGTGACAGTGAGCCCATCTCTCCTTGGGATGTGCGTTTAATTTTTACTAACCATGCAGGGCAATTTGCGTCTGTGTTGTCACTAAGCAACTGCTTGTTCACAAGCTGCGCAGGGGCAGTGGGCATCGCTTTCGGTGCCTGGGAGACGGGCATCGAACTGGGCCCATTACACTGGCAGCATGAGACCCCCGGTAACTGCGGGGCTGCCGTCGTTAGTGATCAGCGGTGACGTCTGAGAAGATGGTAAAAAAGCTTATCGCCGCATTTCTTAGACTCCAGATGTTCCTCCACCTGCGGGTTAGTAACTGAGCATCATAGATATTTGTTGTCTTCCATGGAGCCTCCTTGGTCTCTGAAGGAATATTTTCCCACCCTGGGTGACACGTGAGCCACACAGTCCGTCCTTGGAATGTTTCACCCCGAGGTAGGTGTGGGCTGCCTACAGGGTGCAGTGCCATCCGTTTGCCAGATTTCCCCCTGCCCGTGACTTGGACCCTACATTCCGCACAAGTAGGACCGTCAGATAAAACACAGGATGCCCAGTTAAATTCAAATCTCAAATGAACAATGAGTATTTTTTAGTGTAAGTGTAGCCCACACAGTATTTGAGACATGCTTACATGAAACACTTTTGCTATATCTGAAACTCAAATACAGCTGGGCACCCTGTTTTTTAATTTGCTAGATCCGGAAGCTCTGGCAAGGGGCCTGTCCGCACGAGCTCCTTTCTGCTCTCTGCTCTGGCCGCAGACCTGCTTGGCTTGTAGGAATCCGGGGTTATGGGAGGAAGAAGGCGGGGAAGCAAGGAAAGCTGTCAGAGACCCTCCGCCTTTGGAAACAGCGATGTTTCAGTATTGAGAGAGAAAAGTAGCTTTTGGGACCGTACCAGACCGTGGCACAAATGAAGCAGGGAACGTGTTTTTTAAGAAGGCACTGTGCTTTCTCAAGGAGTCTCAAGAAGGAATTTAAAAATGGAGATTGGCCTTGGCTGGTGTGGCTCAGTTGGTTGAGCCACCGTCCCATGCTCCAGGAGGTCACCGGTCAGGACACACGCCTGGGTTGCGGCCTGGATCCCTGGTAGGGAGCGTGCGGAGACAGCTGATTAGTGTTTCTCTCTCATCCATGTTTCTCTTTTTCTCTCACCCTCTCCCTTCCTCTCTCTCTAAAATCACTAAAAACATATATTTTTTTAAAAAAACCAGAGGCCGAAACTCCACCTTGGCCAGGTAGACACAGCTGTCTGACAGGGAATCGTATCTGTGGCTCCCAGCTAGGTGTCATTAGTCAGTGAAAAACGTAAGTGGATCACAGGAAAATTACCCCTGTCTGTGAGGAGTTAGCTAATCCTGTTATCATGACTTTAAAAGGCCTCATTGGGATAGAGGACCTTTCACAGACGAGGGAAAGAAAATGCCTGAAACTATGAAAAATACTCAACTTTACTTGTAGTCAAAGCAATGCAAACGAAGGGAAATAGCATTTCCCCAGTAAATGAACACATTTATTTCCAAATGAGAGATACCCAGGCTGACTGAGAAACCAGTGGATGAGAACCGGCCAATTCTGTCGCCGGGAGTATACACGGCGTGGCCTTTCTGGAAATTACTTAGGCAAACGCATCAAGGCCCTTTGATTGAGAGCTCAACTTCCTGAAACTTTGTCCACATTTCTGATTATTTAAATAAATTAGCCCGGCCAGGCGTGGCTGAGCGGTTGAGCGTCGACCTAGGATCCAGGTGATCGGGGTTCGATTCCCGGTCAGGGCACATGCCCGGGTTGCGGGCTTGATCAATGACTCTCTCGTCATTGATGTTTCTATCTCTCCCTCTCCTTTCCTCTCTCTGAAGTCAATAAAGATATAAAAAAAAAAATTAAAAAAATAAATAAAGGTTTTGCAGTGATCATTATAGGAAAAAAATAGCTGAAATGCCCAAGGGTTGAGAGTTTGTGAGTAATAATTTGTGGTGTTTGAAGTGCTTGTAAGGGGTTTTCGTTCTGTGGGGGAAATGCTTGTGGTATGTTTAGTGGGAACAGAAAGTCCACAGTTGTATATTCCACCTGAGATATGCACAACTGCCTGTAAAAGCGGGGAGGGAAATAACGCCAAACTCTAGCATTTGTTTCCCACGATATGACTATGTGTGGTTTAAATTTTCTCCTGCGTACTCTGAGGCTTTCCAAGGTTGCTTCAGTGTGCATTTCATAGCTTTATAATCGGAAATGAGGTTATTGGCAGGAGTATTATGTTCGGGGCACTTGCCCGATGGCACGAGGGACGGGATGGCCAGGCAGCCCTCCCTCCATCGACCACTTACACCCGTTGAACCTGTCAAATTGATGAGAGTTAAATGAATGCCCTGCTGTCGGTTTCATGCCCGGACTTCCCATTTGCAGCCTGTATATTGGCAGTTCGAGGGGGTCCTGGGGGATCTCAGGACGTTGCCAGGTACGTAGCCTTCGACGGCTCAGAGAAGCAAAGGAATTTCTCCATGAAAAGGCACCAAGGGCGTTATTTCCCTTCCCCTTTCCATTGTCTCTTGTTCAGCCACTTGCTGCATTACGTTGCCATCCCCAGCACTGCCGCTCCCAGTTCCCCACGATGAGTCACGGCCCAAGTGCCCAGTGGCTTCTAAAGATAGCATTTAATACAGAAATGTTGAGAGTCAGCATCCCCCCCTTGGAAATCCCCTTTTTTCTTTAAACCGCCGGGCTGTGGTCCTCACAGAAGATCAAAAGCCAAGAATTAATTTCTTTTGTTTTTCTCTCTATTTCAACTGATGTCTCTGTTTTTTGGGACATTGAGGCCAAAATTACTTTGAAGATATGGAAGGTGGGAAGGGAGCATTGGGTAAAAGAGGGGAATTTTCTCTCCTTTGTTTTCAGATGCGTATACCTGCATGTGCAATACAGCTCCACTGTGGTTCAATGTCAGGAAACCTGTTGTTGGGCAACAATTAGTTACAGACAAGCACATGAAAGATTTAAGGATTATTGGGCAGCTCCCCCAAGTCTTCAGTAGGAACTTCCCCTCACCTGCTAAGCTTTTTCTTGGGGTAGCCCAGCCCCTTGTACATGTTCCTCTGGTGTATATGAACCATGAGGCCATAAAACAAAGATTTAGTGAGTGAAGTCAAGACAGGAGCTTTCCCCCGTGGGTGCCCTTTGTGGGTGGGAGGGAGCAGAAAGAGTGCCCCCATGTGGCAAGAGCGAGGCACTGCAGCTTTTATCTTCTAGCTTCTGGAAAAGAGCGACTGTTGAAACTTGAACGAAAAGGAAATGGTTTCGCAAAGGAAAGGCTTAGAAATAAGCAGAACGCCGTTGAGCCATTAAAAACCAGAGGCACAGAGGCTCGGAAATCTCGGAAATATTTCTGAAATTTTAAGTGAAACAAGTGGAATATGAAACTGCACATTAAAGCATATAATCAATAGTAATGGCTGACGTTGAGTGTGGCTTTCACGTGCCAGGCACTGTGCTGAGTGCTTTACGTAGATTTCAGCCCTCACAACAACCTTACTAAGTAGCTATGATTATTAGACCCATTTTGCCCCAGTGGCACTGAGGCACAGAGACAGCGTTTGCCTGAAGCCTTATGGCTAATGATTCGACAGAGCCACCATTCCGTGTTGACAGAGCCAAGATCCCACGGCAGCCAGTGTGATCCAGCATCTGTTCCTGTCACCGTTCGCACTGACTGCAATTACGCAAAACATCAATGTACATTATCTTTGGGCAACGGTCTTTAATGCGGTTATGTTTGTAGCTCTACAGAAAGGACACAGTATGAGAGTTGTGGATAGGCTTAGAGACGGTCATGGGCTTTCGTTTCGGATATCTCTGAGCTGAGGGGCCCTCGGCCAGGCCTGGGAAGATCACCCTTGGCTCTTTCTTAAATTCCCACATGACCGTCAACAAGGGCCTCCTTGGGCCTTGGTTTCTCTTTCTGCCAGCGTTGATGCTAACCATTGTTGAGTAACTGTTTCATGTTGAAATTCAGCATAAATTATATAAAGGAAGTCATGCTAATCCCATGAATAATTAGAGAAACAGAACCCAATTCTCCGCAAGCATTGTCACACTCATGTGAATAATTGAATTTCTTCCCCCAAATTATCCAGATTCTCTGCAAAACAAGAAGGGAAAATATTAGTCAATGGCGCCTCCTCTTTCTCTGCTCTCGGTCGGCCTTTTGAGTTTGTTTGTGCCCACATAGTACACAGTAAACATGTATCGTAGCACACAGTGGGGTTTAGCTTTCAGAGAAGGTATTTTTCCAGGGATTTGAAATTTTTTGCAGTTAGCAGCCTAGGATTTGCTCATTTGTGCTAATTCAACCAGATAATCTCCAGTGACGTCTTGGGGATGTTTTTGAGGCTCTTGTGGCTGGTGATCTGTTAATTAGTGCTCCCGTATTCATTGGGGGCCTGAGCTCCCATCATTGGGCCCATGAGATTTGGCCCCATCCCACTGACAGCAACATCCTGTGTTCCTGGTGGCACTGGGCCCCGGGGGTTATGAAAACAAAGGTTAACACTGCATTTATCCAGCAAGGTGTTCTCATCTGAGGCCCTTGAATCGGTAAGATTTCAAAAATCATTTAAAAATCATCTGTCAATGTAGTATTATTTTTAAAAAATTTTTTTCTGGAGAGAAGATCACAGCTTCCAAAACCAGTTGCTGATCCAAATGGTTTAGGTCCCATGACCTAGAGACGGCAGGACTTATCACTCCATGGGGAGGGAGGGAGTCAAGCCCTGAGGGGAGGGGGCTCCCCCAGGCAGCAGGGTTCCTTTGCTATGGTCCCCTGACTTGTGCCCACGGACCCCTGTCTGCTTTCTCTCTGTGACACAATGTGTTGAGATACGGATCATGCCTCTTGTTTGGAGGAGAGGAAACGAGGAGGTCATGTGTCCCATTGGGTCACCCCGTGGTCCAGTGGGAAGAACGAGCCTTGGACTGGTCTGTCTGTCCTGCTGGGGTCCTTATTCTGCAACAGTGATATGGTGGCCCTCTGGCAAAGATGAAGTGGGGGACCCCAGGCTGAGCCCCAGCAGGCGGTACCCTTTTGTGTGGCTTCTTAGATGCCTGCGTTTGGATTTTAAAAGAGGCTCTTTGAGGAGGATCTGCTTTGAAGAGGTTCCTTTCTTCCCTCTGGAAAGAACTGCAGCCCTGGGTTCCAAGTTCCCGGGGTTAATAAGTATCTCCTGCTTACACTTAGAAACAGTGGGCCGGATGGGTTAAGAAACACTGTTTTCAGGTTTGTCTATGAGCGGGAATATGGTAGTTACGAGATTTTCGTGGAGTCTTTTCCATCTCCGGTGTCACTCAATGCCAGCTTACCGGACCCTCTCTGCCACCTCAACATCTTTGATGGACTGCGGGAGAGAAGAGCATGTGACAGCCACCACAGTTCACACACACAGCACTTGGGACTGTCTAAGCATTTCCATGCAGCCTCTCCTTTAATCCTTGCTGACGCCCTCTGCACTCGGTACTGTTATCCCGTTTTGTGAATCAGGAAACTGTGGCACAGCGATGTTAAACGGCTTGTGAGCTGCAGCCTGGTTCCAGACTCCATGCTTCCCATCACTACTCAGTATTGCTTCCCTAAAACAGGCATTTCCAGCATCTTCTTTCATCTTCTCTCCCCCTTTTAATACCTTTACATTGGGCACTGAATGTAGAGTCAGCAAATGTTTGCTGAATGAATGAATGAGTGAATGAAGAAGTGAGAGAATGAGGGAGTGAATGAATGAGTGAGTGAATGAATGAATGAGTGAGTGAGTGAGTGAATGAGTGGATGAAGGGACTGAGAAATGAAGGCCGCACAGAAGCTCGCGGGGCCCATTAGGAAGTTAGGAGGCAGCTGGTGTCCCGGCCTACAAGCTCCCCTGCCGCTGGCCCAGGCCCAGGTGCCGCTCATGCTCCAAGTCCACCCTCTCCCGCCCCTCTCCCGGCTCAGACAAGAGCGAGAACGGCGAGGCCTACCAGAGGAAGAAGGCGGCGGCCGACCTGCCCGAGCCGGCGGGCCCTGCTGTCCCCGCGCCTCCCCGAGGGAGCCCGGCCCCGCCCAGTGGCAGCAGCTGGCGGAGGATCACGCTGCTCATCCTGGCCATCACCGTCCACAACGTCCCAGGTGAGGTCCCGCCGCTGGCTGCCGGGCGGAGGGTGGGGAGGGCCTGGGCGATCGTGGTGGGGGTCTTGTTTTGGGGGCCAAGGTGGAGGAAGGGCGGATCTTTCTTGGCTCTGTTCTGGGGGTGACTTCTAGATGCATCACTGTGTGATAAAACTTCCGGCTCCAGTCACTTCAAACAGTTTTAGTCCTATTTCCAGAAACGAGTTCCTTTCTTTACGTATTTGCTGCCGAGTCGCCGGGCGCCCGACGCGCCGTTGCCTGACTGCTGCGGAATGAGCTTTCCGTAAACACGGGTGTCTCGTTCCGCTTCGTGCTCTTTTAAAGCACTGAACTCAGTGTGGTCGACACGGACGTTGGTCTTACCTGCTTCCTCCATGCGGGACCCCGTTCTGAAATGTCCTTACCAGCCCTTTCCTTTTCAGCATTTTTGGAGGAATTCGTTTTGTGTCTTTGGGTTTATTTTAATTGAAAACAATGTATTGGTGTTCTGTTTCAAAGAATAATACGTGTCTTATGTAGCATAACTAGAAAACACAGGTAAGAATAGAAAAGAATAAAGGTATTATGAGAAAATTAATTGGGGGAACCTGAGGAGCTCCTTGGGTTCCTTTTTGGCATTCCAGCTCTACTACTTACTCGCTGGTCTCTCTTGACAAGTTTCTTGGGGCTCACTTGGTTTTCTCATCTGTGAAGTGGGGGTAATGCTGCTACTGAGGTAACTGGGATATTCTTTATGAAATAAGCTACACTTATTTTCGTAAGTAAAGAGAATGCTATATGTATGCATGTGTGTGATAAATAAGATGCTATACATGTACCCTGTTGCTCCTTATAAAGATGCCTGTGTTCGCAGCGAGGACCCACCCAGGTAGTCCAGGGTCCTACTCCACCCCCAGATGATCTCGGCCAGTCCCATCTGCAGGCTTCTTTGTCACGAAAGGAGCCTTCACAGGTTCTGGGGTTGTTGGTGGCGCGAGCCTGGGCATTCTCTCTACCCAGGCCCAGTCCCCGCGTGCTCCGGGGGCAGCTTTGGAGGGACAGCGCTCAGACTCCGCAGGAAGGAGCCAATGGCCGGAAAGAACTTACGGATGCTTCATTTTCCTGGGACAAAGACCGAATGGAAAATTTTATTCGACACAGACCTTTCCAGGGAAAACACTGATGCAACAGCCTCTACTTCCCGTTGCTTTGCTCCCAGAAACTGGAGGAGTTTGCTCCACAGCCAGAGACCCAGGCTCAGTTAATGAGTAAACTGAGCCCCACTCAAAGGCATAAATCGTGGTAATAAAATACATCGATGATACTAGAGGCTGCCGCCTCCTGGGGCCTTTCGCAGTTCCCGGCGTGAAGTGCTTCACGTATATGATTTAGATATTTGTGTATCTCTTTTATGTTTTAGAAACTGCCACCCAGAGGGGTTAAATTAGACCGAGCTCAAGGTCACCCAGGCAGGTATGGGTGGAACTGATAGACGCTCCGTCTCCACGTTGCCCCCAGTCTACCTCCTGCTTTGCGAGCTCGCTTCCTTTCTTCCTTCCGGCGGATCGCAGAGGTTTTCAGAGACGGCTATGGAAAAATTCAGGACATGCGTCTCGCTGTTTGCAGCTTGTCACAGGAAATGCTCCTGTCTGCGGCACCACACTGGGGCGTCGGCATGATGGGCTCTGCAGAGGCGGCAGGCTCGGCTCAGCAAGAGTTAGGTGGGGGGTGGGGGACCTGGACGGAGCCTCATCCACGAACAGGACCTACCACTGTGGGCGCTCTGCGGATCTGCGTAGAAATGAGCCCCCTGCAGCCCCCACACACCCACCGCCGCCACCAAGTGAGGATGGTCCCGGACCCAGAGATCCTCAACCCTTTACCCACCTCAAGGGGAGTGACGTGAGAGATGGAACAGCACAGGATTCCACATCAGGAAGGCCAGGCCTTGGATCCTGGGTGGCCTTGGGTAGCACTGTGGGAGCCTCGCTTTTCCCAGCTGGACAGTGGAGGTAACTTCGATCTTTCAGTTCAATTTTAAGTGAGGTGACAGTGATGGCTGGCAGCCAGCAGGGACACTCACCCTGTTATCTGCTGTGAAGTGCATATCAGATGCCTACAACTCACTGGGACCTGAGAAATGTTCATCACCTCCTCCCTCCCCCTTGGCCTTCCCTTTGTTTCGATCCGTTCGCTTCTGGTCTCAGTGAAACATCTCTGATCACTTGAATTTTCACCTCCAGCAGGTTCCTCCAGAAGACGCTTCTCATTTCCTCCAGGATTTGGAAACCCTGTAATATTCCCCTCTATAATTACCTGCGTCCCAGTGGGAAGCCTGACATGATAATTAGCTCGGGCTCCCGTCTAGGGTGCCATTCCACTCAGCCTAGCGTGTTCCCTGGGCTCGCCCCGCTCCGCCCCGCAGCAGAGGCTGGGAGCTCCCTCCTGAGTCACGCTGTTGGGTCTGAGCGTGAGGATCGGCACAGGCGCCCGGAGGCTGCAGTCACCACTCTGGGGTCACTGGAAAAGTGATGGGGCCCCGGCCAGGTGGCTCAGTCAGTTGGAGCGTCGTTTTCTACACCGCAAGGTTGCGGGTTCGATTCCCAGTCAGGGCACATGCCTAAGCTGTGGGTTTGATCGCCAGTTGGGGCACATGTGGGAGGCAACCGATTGATGTTCCTCCTTCACATCAGTGTTTCTCTCTCTCTCTCTCCAAAAATCAATTTAAAAACAACATATCCCCTGGTGAGGATTTTAAAAGAAAAGAAAAGAAAAGAAAAACCTGACAGGTCAACTTTGAGATTATTTCATCTCCCACCACGGGCTCGACACACAATGCCCGTGCCCCTCTCTCTGGCCTTCGGGTCCAGTGAGCGGTGTCCTGAGGCTGCACCGGGATTGGGGCTCACATCCAGACTCATCCCCTGTCTACCAGATCCTGCCATCCTCTACCTACACGTAAATCAAGGAAAAGAATTAAAAAGGGAATTTGAACACATTTCTGTATCAGGACTCAAAAGTTCCCAGTACCTCCCAGTTGTCTTTCTAACTATGGCCAGGCGGATATTGGCTTGCTCAGGGGGCATCGCTCAGCAGTCTTGTCATCATGTCTGATGTTGGGGGGCTTTAGGGGGAAGAGCTGCTCCAAGGAAGACCCCTCCTCCTCTCCTCTGGGTACTGCGTTAGCTGCAGAGAGATGCACCCATCCCCCAGCCAGGCGACATAGCCTGTCTGGGTCAGCTCAGCCCCTCAGAGCAGCTTCTCCACACTCAACTCAGGCTTTGACCACAGGATATCCTCTGTCAGGGGAACATCCCCATGGCGTTCACTGTGAAGCTGGTGCCAGGGGCACTGCCCAGTTCATCCCCCGCCCCGTGCTCCTGAGGGAGGCGATGCGCTGCCCGGCAAAGGCCGCGTCCCTCGTGGAGACCAGTCTTCACTCACTGGGACACCTCGTTGTCTTACCTGCTGCCGGACACGGAGCCCTGCGGGCCGCTGAGATGCGAATGAAGCGCATCCTTACAGTCAGCTCTCCGCATTCCCCTCGCATCTCAGCCCCTTGACTGCCCTCCGATCCCTTTCACAAGGAGGGAGCTCGTTAATCTGTCGGCACAAGTGGATTTATTCCTTCGCCGCCAGCTTCCCTCCTCTTGTTTCCTGGGCACGGGCTCTGTTTCTGATCCGGATACCTGGCCGCAGCAGTGCTTTCTCTGGCTAAGGTGGAGCCTGGAGACGAGGTGGGGGTGATGGGGTGCCCTGATTACTCAGCCACGCAGCCGACCGGTGCTTTCTGGAGGCTTTATACATTCCCTGTCCACGGAAATGTCATGCACACACATTATTACGTCACCACGTGGGAATTCCAGAATCCCACGTGATCCACACCGGCTTTGCGATGACCTGTGACCGGAGCTTGACTTACCTTTCCTTCACCGTCAAGAGAATTTTAGCTTTTCCAGAACTTTGATGAGTGAAAGTACCTGGCGCCTTTGCTGGTAGGACAGCTCACCAAGGAGCCACGTCACCTGCTACCAAGCCTCCCCCCCCCCCCCCCCCCCCCGCCAGGGGAGGTGGCCTCCTCTGTTCAGAAGCTGTAGCAGATGACAAGTTTAGTCAGCTGATAACACGTGAGATGCATCCTCTATAACAGGCCCAGCTCATTCGGATTCACATGGGCTAATTTTAGTGCACATTAATTACGGATTTCGTAAGTCCCTGTTTATTCCACTTTGTCTTCATTCCCTTGGTAGCTGTTACGGCGTGGAGGCGAAAAGAATTAAAATGTTCCTTGTGTTCTTCAAGTAAGAATGAAGGATGAATTCTGAAATCACAGCTCCGTTTCCCCCCCCTTCCTGCGATTGAGTCCGATGAGTGAGACGACACCTGACTGTACTTCTAGGGCCATTCCTCCCTTTTCAAGGCGGCGGTCACCAGGTGAGCTCCCCGCCGGGCACACAGGTGTCGTGACCTATACAGCTTCCGTTGCTTTTGCCTCCCGCATTCTTGTTGACACGGAGACCCGTCCAGAGGTGACACACTCGGCGTCGGGGGTCAGGAGAGGAAAGGAAAAGACAGGCTGCTCTCTGCAGAATACATGGGGTCGACTATCTGCAAGTTCAGTCTGGGCAAAGCCCCTGGGGAGCTTGTGATGGACCCATGCTTCCTCCAACACTTAAGGTTTCCAAGCCACTTCCAGCCCCGCCCCCCGCCCCCGGTCCTTCAGGGGTTTGGTCCTTCAGTGGTTCAGCCCGTCGGAGAATTGACATGCCCTTGGCCTGAGTTTTTTGCATATCGCCTGCCCAAAGGGGCAGGGCCCCATCCTCCAGGGCCGGAGCCTCCTCAGCTGTCATCTGCCTGCTCTTGCAGTGGCTGGTAGCTGTATACATTCAGTCCCATTTCTGTTTGTTTTGGACCTTGTGCCAAAGCTTGCCACGCCCCAGCATCCTACCAATTACTAGAGCACGGTCACTCCGCCTGCCTTCGAGCTCCTCCGGCCACTTCTCGTCTTTCCTAACCCTGCAAGTGGCCCTCAGCAGTTGGCTTTTGCAGACAGCCCATCCCGGGGCTCAGGCTCCACTCTCAGCCTCATAGACCATTGGCTCCGCAAACCAGCTATTGCATATTGCACATGGCACTCAGAAGAGGGCGTGAGCCCAGCCGGTGTGGCTCAGTGACTGAGCATCCACCCATGAACCAGGAGGTCACGGTTGGATTCCCGGTCAGGGCTCAGGCGTGGGTTTCGGGCTCGATCCCCAGTAGGGGGTGTGCAGCAGGCAGCCGATCGATGATTCTCGCTCATCATTGATGTTTCTTTCTCTCTCCCCCCTTCTCCCTTCCTCTCTCTGAAATCAATAAAAAACCAACCAACCAACCAAAAAAACCCGAGGGCTTGAAAATGAACCAACTCCCTTGTTCTTTGCAATTCTGCTCCAGGAAGGAAGAGCAAGGAGGGGAATCTCAACAGACCCGCCTTAGCGATACGCTACCGAAAGAATTTAACTAGAAAATAACTCACAGCTCAGGAAGACAGTGACATTTGGAAATTGCCTTTGAATTACAGCAATTTAGACAAGCCCAGATCCCCATTTCCATGGACCAGTGAGAGTCGGGAATCAGAAACTGTCATTTCTGTCATATTTTGCAAATAACCGACTGTGTGATTGTGTGTATGTCAGTTTCTCCAAGTTGTGATTTTTCTAATTGCTCCCCCACCCCCCGCCCCCCTGCTTCACAGGTGCCATGAGGATAAAGTGCAGTTGTGGCATGAGCCTGCTCGACAATTAAAGCCACCAGGTAAATAGCAGTTGTCCTGATTATTGGACACAGCAGTTAAAAGGCCCGACGGTCGGCGCCTCCTGCTTCCAAATTCCATTTCCTTTCAGCCGCAGAGCTCAGCCCTCCTCAGCCCTCTTTAGCTCTGATTAGAGTTCAGAGCTGTCCTTTCCAGAGACCTCCTTCATTTGTTCCCCTTCTGTATGTTCTCTGAAACCCTTCCTGGCGCAGAGATGTCAGGGAAGAGGTGGGGTCAGGCGGATGGGGAATCTAATCTCCGAATCCTGTTTTCCCCGCAAATCCACTCTTCTTAAATGTCAGTACAGCGATATAGGCATTTGCTCCGCTGTGCTTTTAATCACATGCTTTTCTCCAGCAAAGCCGTTTGTTTATGAAGTCAGTAAGTCACAGTGGCGTCTTAGCTTTCCCCCTGTGCCCTGGTCTCTGGAGTCAGCTCCCCTTTCATTCTAGAGCCACATAGGACCTTGCCGCGGGGCGTGCGGCTTGCGGGAGAAGCCGGCTCATGGTCTGAGTCACCGACCCCTCCAGAGGACAGAGGAGTAAACCCAGGGGAGGACAGTGGGCAGGTGGAAGCCCAGGCACAGGCACGAGGACCTGGGGCACGTGGGGTGTGTATGGGCTTTGGCGAGGATCCTGGGGCCATGAGGGTCGTGGTCCTTGGGCTCTGCCCTGGGAGGGCCCAGCTGCCCTACCCTGACTTGACTGGTCCCTGAGGACTCCCGATAAGCCTGGGTTTTGCCTCCCGGTACTTCTGAAGAGTGCCCCGTTGCTTAGAGACAGGAGAGGGTGCCTGGAGTGAAGATAAGGTTGCCAAGGAAACCCAGCCACAAATTCCCTTGTTTTTCTTCAGGTTGCTGGACAGAAGAGTAAAGGATTTCTGCTCTGATAGCTGGGGAAAAAGTCTCTCCTTTTCTGTGTGTGTTTTAAGCAAATTGATATGTTGTGCCGGACACATCCAAGCTAGTACCCGAGTTGACAAAAACAGGAGTTGGGTTTTGGGTTTTTTGTTTGTTTGTGTGTTTGTTTATATCAGGGAGCACTTTCTGATGCAGACAGAATTAAGCAGCCGTTTAATCCTGATTTGTTTTCAGATGTGTGGACTCCAGAACTCAGCCCCCCTCTATTGCATAACTCAGCTTTATCGAATTCCGAGTTTTCACTTATGGCCCCAATCTCTCTTTGTGGCGGAGGGTTTTGTTTCTGGAGTTTGACCGCAGCAGCATTTTTCTTTCTCCGTCTATGGTTATTTGCTCGTTTCAGATGGTAGTGATCAATAAACCTAGACACCCTCCTCCTAACTCTGGTGTGTGTGATTCAGAAAAAAATCCTTTCCACCATCACTCACCCTTGAGGGCGTCCTTGGCGAAGCCACGAGGGTTCATGTCTTCCCCGTGCTGAAGTATCGGTGGACGGAAGCATCGAGGGGGCCACATCCAGGAGCTGGGTCTTCCTAACAACTTACTTTGGTTCCCAGATGACCTTTCGGCTATAATAAAATTCTCACTGTAACTCGGAAGACAGTTTCACAGTCCAGAAGGGAAAACAGGCAATGCTTCTTTTGCAGGGGACAGTTTCTCCTGAGCCTGTCCTTTCTAACAAGAAACAGACCCGCTGTTATTACGATTCTGCGTATGTCCTGTCACCCGACTACACTGTCTGTCATCTGCCCTCTACTGTCGCCCAAGGGACGTCACAGGAGCTATTTCTTTTCTGGCTTCAGATTACCTGTTGCTAATTGAAGGTGAGCCGGCATGTCTGGGCTGTGGTGTCTCACCTGGAGTCCTCCACCTTTAGCACGCGTGGAGGCCCAGGGGGAACCCAGGGCCGGGTGTGGGTTTGGGTTGAACTGTGTGCGGCACAGCATGGAGGAGCAGCAGGCGGTGTACTCTCTGAACACCGAGATGGAGGCGTCCTCTCTAAGTTCATGCCTGGAGCGGACCACCATCCTGTTTCATTCCTTGGAGCCAGTGTTTTGACTTGACTACGATTTCCCTTCTCTGAGTCCCCAAGGACAGAAGAGAGCCCATGCCCTTGAGCTTGCGGAAAGAACCCCCGCATGCTGGGCTGGAAGCTAGAATATGGACCAGTGGCTAAGATGACTGGACCCTGTGGACTGGAGAAAGGAGGCCCAGGTGTCATAGGCTACTTTATGTTGTGGAAGGACCACCTGGTCCTCGGGTCTGCAGAACAAAGGACAAGGGACAGGGGAACAGGTGCCAGCGCAGTATAAGGAGTAATGTTTTCACAGAATCGACTGAAAATGAAATACTCCTGTTTGTCTTGGGGGTGGTGACGTTGTCACCCACACAACCACTGTCTTTGGGCGCTCACTGTGCACCAACCTGCTCTTAACACGTTCCAGGGAAACGAACCCCAGGACCTGCCACAGTCACCCATTCCTACATCTGACAGACTACAGACGGCTCCCAGGAACCCTGGAAGTCAGAAAACTCTCACGATACAGCTAATCTCTTCCTTCCCCAGACCAGCGTTTGCAAGGAACTAATCACTTGTTTATTAGTTGATCAGAAGTCAGTTTTTCTTTTGGCAAATGAACTTTGTTCTTCACCTCTCTCTCCATAAGCTCAGGCTGGGCCGTGGGGCATGAAATCTAATCTCTGCTACGGGGAAAGGATTATTTATTTGCACGCTTCCCTGACATCCATTAGGCGTCTCCGAGCATTAGTTTGGGATGACGGGCTTCGAGGCTGCTCTGTGGACACGTGGGGCTTGTTATGTCTCACACGGGCCTTCTCCAGGCGCAGCTATGAGGGGAGAGGGACTGGGACCCCCACCCCGCCCCCAGCTGTAATTAACCCACCATCTGCAGGCCTGGATCACCTCCATCAGCCTGGAACCGGTCCCCGACCCCCGTTGCTTTCCTTAATGCGCTCGCTTCGCTCTCATAGGTGATTTGCCACTGCTCCCCAAGCTAGAGCGCCGCCGCTTCCCGAACGCTGCGCCTCTAATTAAGAAAGGGAATTGGATGTGCTCTTGCCGAGCTCCTTTTACTTTTTGTTGCTTTCTCCCTGGCACAGGGACCGGGGTGGGAAGGAAGAGCAAAAGAACAGCGAAGTGATGTTTAAAAAGCGCACTCTCTGCTGCCGCCAATGACCAAAGCCATGCCTGGGAGGTCACTCCTGTGAGAGGTGGAGGAACCCCCAAGTTCAGATCCAGCCTGGGGAGCACAGTCATGGAAACAGACGGCACTCTGCCGCCGGGCGGCTACCTGCAGGAACTTTTCTCAGCCCGCGGACATGTGGGCAGGCGACCTTGAATGAAGCATGTGGGACTTTGCAGACCAACGTATAACCCGCTCCCTCCGTGGGCTTCCTGACATCCCAGTTAGGATGAGAGGTTGACTGCATATACAGAATACCCGTAACAGTGGCTTCGTTTGTCATTTCAAAGAAGCCCAGCCCTGACCAGTGTGGCGCAGTTGGTTGGAGCGTCCTCCCAGGCACTGAAAGATTATGATGCCGAATGTGCAGTAGCTCCGCTTGTTTCAGGTAGAGGAAAGGGATGGCTTATTAGGTTAAAAAATCTAGTTTTTTAGACTACTTTGAACGGAATTCAATTTTATTACTTCAAAGTACAAACTAACAGGTCCCGGTCCCACAGTGGACCGGAAGAGAGCGCTGTGTCAGTCAGGACTCTCTGGTTGCAAGCGACAGAGGTCAGCTCTGGCCCGCTTAATCCAGTCGGGGAGCTTACCGGGAATATCAGAAGTAACCCAGAGAATCAAGTGGCAAGTGGGTACAGCTCAGAAACCAGTCGCAAGGCGTCCAAAATCGACAGTGATCGATGTGAGCTGAGGCTTAGACAGTTTCCTCAAAGGGCCGACAGAATGGCTCCGGAACAGGCGCTTCCCGCCCCATGTCATTCGGCTCAAGGCTCAGTTCTGGAAGAGAAAATTTGACTGGCCTAGTCTGGTGGGGAATTTCTCAAAGGAAAGCCTAGTGCTGTGTCCAAAAAGAGGGGTTAGGGATGCTGAGCTTATAAAGAACTAAGATCCCTGCCCCCCCCCCCCCAACACAGTGTCTCTTTAAATCATTACACACGACGGAATTATAGGAGCAGACTGTGTGTTTATCGTTGCAATTTTTATCCATGTATCACAGAATAGTAGAGTTTACCATAGAAAGGGGGCCTTGGAAATTATTCAGTTCACCCTAATGGACTCACTCTACAGATCAAGGGACTGGGTGCTTTCCAAGGGTCCATGTCTGGATAATGGCAGACGGGGGACCTTCTGCAGGTGTTGGGCACAGTGTGATGTTCCCGCCCCTCCGCCCCTCTGCGCCCCACTCATCAGCACGTGTCCACTTGCTGCTTGAAAGCACGTCTCCTTCTCGTGTGGTTGGCCATTCCTCTTGCGATCTTACAGACGCAATTCAGGTGTTGAGGCATCTTTATGACAGATTGTATCCAGCCCTAGACTCTAGGTCCTAAATCATTCATGTTCACATTAATTTTCACTGTGGCTCTGATTCGAAACAGCAACCAAAATGCCTGGGATACAGTGGTGCTAACTTCAACTTGAGGAAGACGCTGAAGGAAAGTGTCTGCCAGCCCATCACATTGACGACCCGGTGCTTGGCTTCCCTCAGAAGTGGCCTCCAGTAAAATTAAGGTGACCTTGGGAATCAGCTTTCTCTCCAAACATAGTATGTTTAGTTGCTTTTTTTTTTTTTCCTGGGCAAAGTCTGGGCTGAGGAAAGAGGCACTTTATTCAGTGGCCCATTAAGCTGGCTGGTAGAAATACTAACTCTCTCCAAAGCCTGGGATTGTTAGGCAGCTTTGGTGATAGAATTTTTATTGTGGATGTAATTTCATTGCTTTAGAGATACAAGACTTTGCTTTAGATCCAATATATTTTAGGGCAAAATAAGGCTCTTTCATCTAATAGCGTCGGCTAAATTCATCTCCCCGAGCTAGTTGAGTGCAAGAGAAAATGGGTGACGTGGCCTCCGAGCCCTGAGAGCTTATCATCGCCTCCGTGGTGGGAAGATAAGAGGAAAAAAATTGTGTGTCTGATTGAAAGGGAGGAAAGTGAGAGAATAAATACCTTTCGGGTTTTTTTTAAAAAAAAATCTCAACTTTTCTCCAGGGGTCAAAGAATTTTAGAATTGGGATGGACCTCAAAGATAATGTAGGTCACGCCCTTGTTTTAAGAGGAAATTGAAGCTCAGAGGAAGTGTGACTTGGCGAAGACCCCGCTCCGGTCGCGGAGCTGAGCAGGAAGGACTGAGCTGTGCGTTCTGGTTACTGCATCGCAAACGCAGCAGCTGGGGTGCGCAGAGGCCCCCCCCCACTTCTAAGGCCTAGGCAGGCTTCTAAAAAAAATAAATCCCCCCCCACCCCAGAAAACCTTTTCCAACAAAGCTTTAAAACTACGATCAGTGATATGTTATTTTTTGTTGTTGTTCTGAAGTCAAGTTATAACATATGTACAATAAGACAAATCTTAAATAAATATCAAAGAAATTTTACGTATCTGTACATTTCTGTGACCGCTACTCAGACCAAGATACAAAACGTTTTTCACAGCTCGGAAGCCTTCCTTGTATCCTTTCCCAGGTAGTAACGTCCTTTGAGAGGTGACGTATTTTAGCTGTTGGCACTTATTTTAGCACAGATAGGTTTTCCCTGGTCC
Source organism: Miniopterus schreibersii (assembly GCF_964146895.1). Lineage (NCBI taxonomy): Eukaryota > Metazoa > Chordata > Mammalia > Chiroptera > Miniopteridae > Miniopterus > Miniopterus schreibersii. The sequence goes on from NC_138116.1 coordinate 5,017,353, forward strand.
TGAATATCATTTAATGCAATCGGACCATGTGTTCAGGTCCTTATCTGGCGGCTTTTGCTTTGAGATTCATCCATGGGTGTGTTGCCTTCGTTGGTTATTATTGTTGTTATTATGAGCTGTGTCGTATTCCATTGTATTTGAACGCTGCCATTTATGAATTCTGCAGTGGATGGGTACTGGGGTGTGTCCAGTTTGGGGCTCTCTGGAGAAAACCACAACGAATGTTTTGTACAAGTGTTTCAGTGGACACGTGCACTCGTGTGTGTGTGTACCTACCGATGGGATTGCAGGCATATATGTTTAGCTTCACTGTACCAGCCAAAGTTGGGAAAGACATTTTCTCACCATAGTATTCTGTGGTTTTTATTACTGGTGTTTTCTTCATTAAAAAAACAAAACAAAACCCCAAACCCCAGAGACTTAGAATGGTCAGACAGACTTCTTTTGAACACTGCAGATTTGGTCCATGCGTTTCTGTTTTTCCCCCAAATCCCACTAAAATGACAGTAAGGAATTAAAAAGTGGATACCTGCAAGGACAGAGCCCTGGCGTGGTGAGGGGTCAGTAGATGCTTGGAATATGGAAAGCAGATGGAAGAGTGGTAACTGATGGACGTATAGAGTGGAGGCACACCTAAGCTTTCAAAAACCTGCAGGATGGAAGCAGCTAGGAGGCCAGCTGAGATGGGCTACATCACTCCTGGGAAACCTGAGAGCCCAAGGCGTCAGGCCCGGGGCAGCGTGGGGACGAGACGGGACGCCAGCAGGACTGTTGTCTGTCACCTGTATCAGGAGAATTTAGATCTTTATTCCACACCCAGCACCTGAACAGTCACCTCCCCTGCAGTGTGGCAGGACAGACCTTTATTATCCAGGGAAACGAACCCAGGGAGGCATCTGATAAGCGAATCGCAGGAGAGGGCCAGCTGGAGAGGCCAGGAGGAGTTAAAGATGACGGTCATGCCCAGCTGGTGTGGCTCAGTGGGTGACCCATGCACCCGGAGGAGGTCACAGGTTCAGCTTCTGGTCAGGGCACATACTGGCGTTGTGGGCTCGGTCCCCAACAGGGGCCAGGCAGGCGGAAGCCGATCGATGTTGATGTTTCTCTCTCATCCATGTTTCTTCATCTCTCCCCCTCTCCCTTCCTCTCTCTCTCAAATCAATAAAAACGTGTAAAAAAATGAAAGTCGCAGTGGACACAGGGAATGGTGAAGCCAAGAGTAAGTGTATCATGTCCTCCAGGCAGAAAAGGAAAGGCCCCTCTGCTGGAGAAACCGAAGGCTCTCAGACAGATGACCTCCAGACATGGGCCTTGGAGCCCAACCACCAATGCGGTGACTTGATGCTCAGTCCCCCCGGGTCTTCCACCACTGACCAGCCGCGTCCACATGGGGCTGCCAGTGCGCTTTTAAATACCTGGGGGTTAAATATGACTGAACAGCCCAAATTCCTCAGGCTTCTGAAAGGTGCTTTCCCTGAGGAAGATAAAAGCCGAAAACGAACTTGGAGATAACAGAAACAAGGCAGATCACAAAACGACATGAACACAGACACAAGAAGATTAATTCCCTCAGAGGGAGCGGGCGAGGACACTCTTAGTAACGGAAAGGGGCGGTCAGATAAAGAAGGAGCTCCTGGAAGTTAAACACGAGGCGGGCAGGTTTGACAAGCAGCAGGAGTTCAAAGGCCAAGTGAGGAAACCTCTAAGGAAACAGCGAAAGGCTCGTGGAGGCAGCCCGCCTAGCAGGAGGAGGAGGCGGGCGATGGGTCCCGGGGGATCAGCTCCCTGCCCTTGGGCATTCCAGCAAGAAGGAGAAAACGGACATTAGAATGACAGTGTCCCCAAAATGAAGCCGGTGAATTTTCCGGACCGGGAAAGGTCTCCTGAGTGCCAGCCCCGTGAGTGAGAAAGGGACCCTCGCCAAGACGCGTCCTCACGAAACCGGCCGGCCGTCGAGCTCGCAGGCATCGGGAAGCACATCAGACGCCCCGCTCCGAGCCGGGCCCACGGGGGAGGCTCCAGGCTCCCGGGCGCCCAGCTTTCAGAGTCCCGAAGAACTTGACGCTGCATGAAGATCGAGGTGAAGCCAGGGATGGAGGTGAGGACAGGCACCAGGGCCTCGGGGACCGCCGCAAGTACTTTGCCTTTCATCTCGAGAGCAGTGGGAAGTAAAAGGGGTTTTAGTCATGCTTCATTTGGAAGCAGGAGCCTCTGAATTTCAAGGAGGCGCCGAGACCCTGTGCGCAGCGTGTGGGGACTATTCCCAGGTGCTGCCATTAGCTCCAAGGCGCAGTCTCATTTCCCCGGGATGCGCGAGTCGCTCCAGGAGGACGCCGCAAACTGCAGGCACAGCTGGGCGCTCACAGCGACCTAGATTTTGAAGCTGCTGTCACCTGTTGGAGGCAAGACGGCGGGTCTCTCCAGCTTCCTTCCCCGGCCTGTGCAGCTCACCTGGGCGGGGTGCGCAGTGTGGGGCACGCAGAGGACTGGCCCACGTTTGCAGAGCAGGCCTTGCTGCTCCTACCGGCCGTGCCGCGGGGGTTTAGAGGGGATGTAGGAGTGAGACTCGGAGAAGCACAGCTTGTGCACCACGGCTGCTTATTCCCTTTCTTCCCATCTTCCTCCATCAGTTCAGGCAGAACCCTGTGCCTGTCGGCAGGCGTCCCCCCTAAAAGGGAGAAATCTGTTACCCTTAATCCTGTCTTCCTTTATCTGTTTACACAGTTCATCCTTTCATCAGATCCTCTGTTTTATGTCAAAGAAAAAATTTGTTCAGTTCAGGGGTTACACATATAAATGCCTTGGCGGGCCAGGCAGCTCATGTAAATAAGGCCAGCCAGGTAGTAAAAGGCAATAGGGAGGGGTGGGGCCTGTGGCTAACTGGAGATGCTCGCCCAGCTACAGGGTTTCTTAGTGTGCCTTCTGTGGCCTGTCTGTGGCCCCTGTTTGGGTGGCACCCTGGGAATCTGTGACCCTGTGTCTGATCGGGGACCGTCCCAGTTCTCTCTCCCAGGCTGTACAGCAGCCTTTTGTCTGGAAGCCTAGCTGTACATCCTCATTTTAGCTTTCCCCACACTCCACCTCCAGAATTACCTTCCTAAAATGGAAAATATGCTTATCAGTCTCCCACTGAAGGCCCCTGCTGACTCACAGAGCCTGTAGGATGCAGCCTAAACATCTTGAGATGAAAATAAGGCTCTTTGTAACTTTCCCCAAACGTTCCACTCACACTTTGGTTTCCCTGCTCACCTGAGGGCTTTTTGAGTCTTGTTTTGACGCTGCGTTTGCATGCCTGGCGCCCGGCACAGCTGTGGTAGAGAGTCCGTGCTCCGTGCCTCGCGAGTGAACTTGCTCACCCATGAACTTGCTCACGCGTGCACTGCACACAGGACAGAGCATGCTCACGTGTGTGCTGCACCCTGAATGGAGGTCATGCCCTCACTGATTTGCAGTGGGGGGTGCGGCTGCACGAGGGGGCAGTGACCTCAGTGGGGGAAGACCTTGACCTTGGTCTCACAGCCCCGTCCCAGCGAGCCGCCTCAGCAGGTGCGCTGGCCCTGGGGGGGCTGTGAGAGTCCTGACAGCGTGTGCAGTGTCGCATGGTGCATGGCAGTGGGAGATAGGATAGAATGCCAATTGGCCTAGAGCAAGGGCTCTGGAACAGACGGGCTTGGGTTCAAATCCTGACTCCACCACGTCCCACCTGCAACCTTGTGTGTCTGAGAGCCTGAAGTTCTCTGTGCTGCCCTGACGTCTTTGAGCCTCAAAGGGCCCCGTAGTTCAAGCTGAGTTTTCTGGTCTCATCAGATACGCTCCCCACACACAGAGTGGGACAGGTTCCTATCAGCCAGGCCGGCAGCACCCCACCCGGTCCCCAGCCTAATGGATTCACTTCCCTGCAGCCGGCAGGACTATCCAAACAAGCGCGGTGCATCCTCCCTCGGGGATCAAGAGCCACCTCTTCCTGTCATCAGCACGGAGCCTGCTTCCTGTGGCCCCTTCTGGTTCACTCTGCTCCTGAGTACAACTCCTAGGTGGACCTGCGTGGTCTGTGGCGTCCCCTCCCCGGCTGTGAGTACATGTGACTAACACACTGTTGCAACATCTGTCCAGTGTCAGGGGTCCTGTTTTGGCTCCTCTCAGACTGTTTAGGGTGAGGCCTCCCTCTCACTCCCAGGTGAACAGGAGATGGTCAAAGCACCTTATAAAAATGACCTAACCTCTGTGCCTCAGTTTCCTTTTCTGTAAAATAAGAGGTTATCATAGCCCCCACATTACAGGGTTTCCATGAGCATTGAATGAAATAATATCTGTAAGGCACTTAACAACTGTGTCTGACATACAGGAAACCCTGCTGGCGTGTTCGCTGCTATTGACCTAGTGCCGTGGCCCTTGACCTTGAGCAGGCATCAAGGTCACCTAGAGAGCTTGGTTGTCCCCCACCCCCAGAGTGTCTAGTTCCGTAGGTCTGGGATGGGGCTTTTCTAACGAGTTCCTGAGTCATGCTGATGCTGCTGATCTGGGACCCCACTTTGAAAGCCACTAGCTTCCTGGAGGGATCCCGATGAGGGAGCTCGGATTTTTGTCCCTGACCTGGGTTGAGTGATGATATGGATGCCATCTCTCCTTTCTGTGCAGTGTGCCCCTAACTTTGCACGTAAATGTGACCTGAGGTCCAGAAATTCATTGCTTCCTTTAAGAGCAGGCCTCCTGACAACTGTGAGATAAGAAGGCAGATGCCACAGAGATTATGAGCAGGACATAAAATCGATGGCCATATGTCATTCATGCAGACGCCACCTCCGTAAACAGACCAGATGGGGTGGCTCTAATGAGGCCCTGACATCCCCCCCGCCTCCTGATGATGGAGACCATCGTGTTTGGTGACCTCACGTGGTAATAAATGTTTCTGGGATGATTCTGGGTCCTCAGTGCAGAAATTATTAAATTAAGGATGCAGGGAAACGAGGCTCGCCTTTAAGGGTCACTTCTGTCCAAATAAAGGAAAATGTCAGTGCTTAGGGTAGACCCTCAGCCATAGGACAAACCGTGTTAATTAGCCTGGCTCCCGCTGTGGTTGTGAGTAACCGAGCTTCACTCCATCGGAGCGTGCGTGCTGACCGTGGTGGCCGGTGCCGAGGAGGCAGAAGTGGCCCCCATAGCAGTGTGGCCGGCCCGGTGGCTGCGACCAAGGCCAGCTGACCAGGCTACAAGTCTCGCTATCTCTGCAGAACTGTGCGAACATGGCCTTCTGTTCTTGGTGTCTGTGTGTCATCTCTTATTAAAGGGACATCAGTTACTGGATTCAGGACCCACCCTAATTCACTGTCACTTCCTCTTAACTGATTATATGTGCAAAGACCTCATTTCCAAGTAAGGTCATGCTCTTAGGTTCAGGGTAGACATGAATTGTGGGAGATAATCCAATACAGTAGATTATTTCCTTGTGCAGTTTATAGTTTTCTGAGAAGGCTCCCTGCCAACTAAATCCCTCCCTCTCCTCACCCCCGTTTCCTCTTACCTAGCAGGCCAGGTGAGACCTGAGCCTATTACTAGAACTTCTCGATGCCCGAGCCTGGTGGAGAGGGAAAGGAGGGAGAAGGTGGCATTCTCTGAGCTCCAAGCCACTCCAGGCTCATGGGATGTGCCCCTGACTTAGGCTTAGGAGGAAGAATAAAGCACTCTAGCCTAGGTGGTGCGTGTATATGGTTAGATCCAGGCAGCTGGGAGATGCTCAAGCCAGGGGCCCCTGCTTCCTTTTCAAAGAAGCTTTGAAATGTTTTAAACAAAGGAGTAGGTCCCACGAAATGGCCTGTTCGTCAGCAGTTGATTGGGTCCACTGCCTTACTGATTTGATTCTTAAGTCAACTGACATGTCCAATTAATGCAAGTTTGGGAGTCCCCGCTAGGCATGACGTCAGACTGGTCTGTTTACCTTTGCTTGGTGAAAAGGGGTCTTAGCGGTACCTTAGTGGGCTCAGGTCATTCCAGGGAGACGCAACCTTGGCCCATTTAATTACGTGCTGCTCTGGAGCGACTGTTTTGCAAAACAGAGCTATAACAGAAGACCTGTTATTTGGTTGCTTGGAAACTAGCGCTTTTACTACCCGAAGTCGTCACCAAGCCCTTCTGAGGAGGCAGGGCAAGCTGCCAGCAGCTCTCCCAAGTCATAAATTTCTTAGGAGCCAGGCATAATTCAGTGGAGCAAGAAGATGGAGATTTTAGTGGCAGTCGTTCCCTTGCAGCAACCTGAGTCCTTGCCGAGGGCACGAGCCTGTCTGTCCCCTCCTTTGGCTCCAGCCGGCTGTTACTCAAGCACCCTTGTTCATTTGCGTTTCCATAGGCCAGGTCACCATGCAGTGTGAGGACCGCAGAGTGTCTAGAGACCAGCAGTGATTCTGTGACATCTTGCCACTGGAGACACTTGGAGGCCCAGAGAGGTCAGTGGGAAGCCAAGCAGCTCTGGCTTCCAAGTTGGCCCCACCAGCACTTATCGCTGTTAATATCATCCCTGGGTCTTTGGCTAAAATTTAAAAAAAAAAAAGTTTTTATTGATTTTAGAGAGAGGGAGGGAAATAGAAACACTGCTGAGAGAGAAACATCAACATTAATCAGCTGCTTCCTGCACGCTCCCTGCTGGGGAAGGAGCCTGCAACCTGGGCATGTGCCCTGACTGGGAATTGAACCAGTGACCTCCTGGTTCATGGGTCCACGCTCAACCATTTAGCCACACCGGCAGGGCTGGCTAAAATTTTAAGTACACACCCAGGCTGATAGGAAATTGAGGTGCCTCCCTGTACAGGCCCCATCGGAGGGCCAAACTGCTCTGTGGAAGTCGGCGTTGTGGTCTCCAGCCCCCACCCTTCCTTGAAGAAGCATCTGCCTTGTTCACGGCTAAGCCTGAAACCTTTTCTGGGTCTGCAGGCCAGTGGTGGTCACATTGCTCAGGTCCTGTTGTCGTGGGTATGGAGGGGCTCGGAGCTATGGCCAGCCCGGTGCCACCCAGCAGCAGGCGCCACGCCGAGATACCCCACGCGTGCGCGATGGAGAAAGTGGCCCGTCCTTGCCTGTGAGATGCGTTTTGAAGCAGCGTCCAGCCTAGGGCTAAAGCATGCCTCTCAGTGAGCTTCAGGACGGTCCGATCGCGCCCCGGCGTGGCTTCTCCACCCAAGGCTGGGATCCAGGGATACACGGGCCTCTTTCTCTCTCCTTCCCCTTCTCTTCATGCCCTTGTTTGTGTCCTTCATCCGTTCGCCTGCCCTGAGCCACGCCCTGTGTGGCTCCCACGGCCACGGAGATGTAGAAGATCCCCGGGCAGGGCTGCGGCCCCCCGCCCCGAGGAGCTCAGAGGCCCGGGAGGGGGAGAGGAGCGCTGTATATTAAAAACAGAGCACAGGGAAGGGCAAGGATGTGTGTTGTGCTTCACCTGGGGTGCTGGTGGGCTGGAGAGCCCCGGAAGGTCCTGAACGTGGATGTGCTGGTAACGGGACAGTGCTTGGGTGCGATGAGGAAGGACCGATGCGGCGTGAAGGGTGCGACCCGATGACTTTCCTCACTGGGCGGAGGGATGGCAGCAGGTTCCGGGGGGAGTGGGGAATGAAGTCCACCCCGTCCCACAGTGACCGCTGCACACGGCCCCGCTCAGCCCTCCTGGAGGCCCGGCTCACAGCCCCTTCCACGGTCCGGGCTCAAGCGGAGGAGGGGAGTCCAGGAAACAGCTTTTCATCTCGGGGGTGTCGCCAGGCCAGGTGAATGAATGACCTGGAAGAAGAAAGGAATGTCTGGGCACATTTCAATGAGGAGGGGTGGGAGGGGAGCAGGAGGGATGGTCGGGAGGAAAGAAAGCTGCCCTCACTGGGGCAGGAAAAGGGGCGCTGGGCAGGGGGGGTAAGCCCTCCTTTTCGGGGAGAGGGAGTGAGGGTGAGAGCGCGCTTTTGCTCCTTCCCCCCCCAGACCTTTGACACCATCTCCATTTCTTTTTCTGGTGGCTCGTTTATTGCGTTTTTAAACTTAACACAATGTGAGACGCTGCATTTTCCCAGATGGTTTGAGATCTAAGGGAGAAAAATCACTTTCTCTGTAAACTGCACATTGATTTCCCTCGCTTCTAAAGATTGTAGTGGCCTCGGCCGAGGCTGGTGGACACATTACAGTCTAGTCTGGTCCCGTGAGGAGTCTGAGCCCTGGGCTTTGTTACCGATGTCGAGTCTCATCCCTCATGGCGTTTGGGGTGTGTGTGGGGGGGGTCAGGTGGCTGCTTGAAACTTTAAAGATAGTCCGTCAGACCACAGAGCCTCTCAGCCTAGAGGCTCTGACTCTCGGGGACAGGTGAGCCTCAGGGCTAGATGTGCTGTGACTTCCCATCTCCTCCAGGTCAGCTCCCATCGGTCACAACATGCCCAGTGGCTCCCGGGGCACATTGTGCTCCTGGGCTCCTCGCCGTTCCTGAAAGCGTAGGGCTGTTTTCAGGATTCTTTTAAAATGAGCAGCACATTAAACATATAAAACAATACCTGACATATGGTAAACGCTACATGATGTTGATGGTTATTTTCGGCATCACTGATTATAACCAGATTGTACATTATGACAAGCCCTTGCGGCCTGCTCACGTGCCGAGTGTGGGCGAGAACGCCAGCCTGCCTCGGGAGTGCAGGGTCTGCGCGTGCTGGCCATCGGCAGGGGTCAGCACCTGTTTGTTGAATGAATACTGTGGACCGTGAGCTGTGAGCTGTAAGGTCTGAATCAGTTGAAGGCCTTTCTTGCCATTCTTCCCAGATGCACAGATGCTGTTCCTCCAAATGCACAGGTTGCTCTGCAGGGTGTTTATTGGGCGTTTCACTCTTTTGGCCAGTGGGATGGTGTGTCAGCTCAGGTCCTCCAAGGAGCAGGGGCCAGGAAGGGATCAGATGTGCAAGAAATTGGTTGGGGGACATGCCTGTTTGGATCTAGAGGAGGGAGCAGCAGGTGGCAGGGGGAGCCTTGGCCTGCGGTGCAGACCTGGCACCTGTGAAAGGAAAGGGGGAAGGAAGGAGGGCTGGGGAGGAACCTCTGACCTTGGCACAGTTCCGAGTCAGGGCAACGTGGAGGGAGGTCCTTGAGCCAGATGTGTTCTCTAAGAAGAGTTACATGAGCCAAAGATGTTCTCTAAGAAGAACTGCGTGTCCTGCACTGGGCCCAGCCCCCTTCCCCCATGATCAGTCAACTGGTGACGGGATGTGGTGATGGTCCTTACTGGGGCCATCAGTCACTTTGGAACTGGTGGGCAGAGCTCTGGGTGCGCTTGCCGAGGCTTCCTCAGAAGGGAGCAGGAGCCTGAGTGCTCCCTGGGATAGATGGGGGGCAGGGGTGGGAGCCGGGAGTTGGGGAGGGAGAAGTTAGAGGCCAGACTAGGGGTTGTCCCAGCCGCCGGTGAGCGCTGTCCAGCGGCCCGGTGCTGAATTCTGATGGGCTGCTAGTTATGCGAGGAGCCTGCTGCTCCCTAGGGGGATCGGCCTCCCGGGGAAACACTGAATCGTTTGCCACAACCCGTTGCCAGATTAGGAAACTGAGGCCAAGAGCCAGAATGACACACCACCACCATCCTTTTGTTTGTGGCCAGATCTGGGACTTCCCGGTGAACTTGCTGCGTGATTTACTCAACAACACGTCAGTGTGGGCACCGTGCTCAGTGCTGTCGGGTGACCAAGGCGTCGAGAGCAGACCCCTGTCCCCGGGTGCCCATAGTTTTCACCACAGCCTGTCTTATCTAGACAGGGATTCCCCAAGAAGGTCAAGGGTTGGGGGTGATATTTGGGAATGAAGCAGGCAGGCCTCTGTCCTGTTTCCTTGGTGTTGTGTTAATCAAGGAGCTAATGCATTTAAAATTTCCGCATATTAGACATGGTGTAAGTTTTCCGTTGAACAAGCAGATGTGTGTGTTGTTTGTTGTACCTGTATTTTTGGAGTGTGGTAAAACACGTAGTATAATATGAAAGTTGCTACTGTAACCGTTTTAGGCCCACGGTCCTGTGGCGTTGAGCACGGTCGCACTGCTGTGCAGCCACCGGCACCATCCAGCTCCACAACTTCTCCATTTTCCCAGACTGAACTCTGTCCCCATGAAACACTAACTCCCCCTCCCCTCCCCCTGCCCCGCCCTCTGTCTCTGTGAATGTGGCTACTCTGGGGGCCTCCTGTAAGTGCACCCATACGGCGTGTGTCCTCCTGTGACCGCCTGTTTCACTCAGCATAATGTCTTCAGGGTTCGGCCTTGTTGTAGGATGTGTCATGACTTCCTTCCCTTTTAAAACCGAGTAATATTCCATTGTGTGTGCTGAATGGGCTTTGAAAGGTTGGGAACCTCTGCTCTGCTGTGTCACGGATGAGAGATGCCCTGGAGAGACGAGTGCCACTCAGGGCTGAGGGTCATTGGGCATCACGGGCTCTGGAATCTCACCCCCGGGGGTTTAAGTGTTTTTCTGAGTCCCAGCTACTGGCGAGCAGCGTGAACCCTGGCCAGGCAGGGAGGGCGGTGAGCAGGGAAGAGTGTCCAGGGGTGAGGCGTTCGAGAAGTTCCATCTAGAAGCCAAGCGGGAGCCCAGCTGGCTCCCACCCGGTCATCCCCCAGAGGCTGGCGGGATCCGGCTGCACCAGTGGCCCTGCCTTATTCCAGCGTTAGAGAGGCTGGGGGGTGCAGAGAGGTGGAGCGGGCAGGCCCGGTGGGGGAGAGGGAGAGAAACTGACCCCAGTTCCTGCCTCAGGTGAGTGCACAGCCCCGGCCAGCAGCTGGGAGGCCGAGGCCATGCTGGGCCACGGGTGGGTCTGTCACTCCTGGGCGTCACTGGCATTGATCAGCCCCCCTTCACCTGCAGCCCAGGGAGTGGACATGCGCCTTCACCCCGTCCCACGGGGTAAGGGATGGGAAAATACTGCGTTTACTTGGAAGACACGTTTAAAAGAACTAAGCATGAGGTTTTTCTTCCACCCAGCGAGAGGAGGGGCTGTGATTAGACCCCTTTGGGTGCACGCTCCTCCGGGGCCACCTTTACTGCAGCTTAACAAGGGAAGGTGATTTATAGTTGGGGAAACCTTTCATGTACACGGTCTCCCTCAGACCTTACCTCGACCTGGTGGGGCAGGTTTTAGGACACCCTCCCCGGCCTTGCTCCGAGGCCACGGGGCACCACCCTCATTCTTAAATCCCCAACCCACATCCCACCATGAGCCCCCGTGGCCTCTTCTGCCAAGAGGAGCAGCTAGCAGTGCGGTGACGCCTGCCCACCCTTTCGCCGCCGACTGGGGGGGAGCCAGGCCGACTGGTGTCCGGGTGCTGTCTGGGCTCTGGAGGTTGATGAAAAACCTTCATTATCTCTCTACCAGCACTGGGTCAAGCTCTGAGTCAGGCTTTTCTTTGCAGGATGGAGGGGAAAACAGTCTCTCCTTGGGGAAGCCTTAGACAGCGAGATAAGAATAAAACTGACAAATATGTCATTACCAGCTTAAAAAATAGCCGGCTGGTGGTGACTTGCTTTCATGAGCTTGTATCTGCAGAGGAATACTGCTGGCAGTTTCATTGGAAAGGAAAGCACCCCAGCTGTGGCCAGCCCAGCCCCCCAGAGCTCTGGGCACAGCTCTCTGCGTGCCATCGACGGTACCCCAGTCAGAGTGACCCAATTCCTAGACAGATTGCCCTTTGTGGCAGGTCTGCAGAGATGCACCTGAGCCACCTCTGACTCCTGCCACTATTCATTTCCTCTCCTATGTCTGGGCTACAAATGGCAGATACGTCAAGCAGCTTTGACAAGATTCAGGATCAGCCCCACACTCCTGAGCTGGAACACCGAAGGCTGGTGATAACATGCCCTCCAGGACACCTGGAGCTTACATTGGCTCCCCCTTGCTTTGTCCAGCCCCACCGGCCATGGACAGTCTCACTGACCTGTCATTGAGGCTCTTCTGGTCGCACAAGACAGATCCTGGGGCGACCCTAGGGAATGTGGGGCATTGAAGGGGCTGAGACTGCAAGGAAAGCTACCTCCCTCCTAATGACCCAGTGCCCGTAACCACTCCTGTGATTGCCCCCCAAGGGCGTCCACATCAGTTGTTACGGATGAACCAAGGGCAGTTTGGGGGAGCAGCATTGCTCTACTGTGGAAATGCCCCTTTGGCCTGGGCAGGTACAGCTTTACCATAGTAGTTTCTCTTAAGACAGACGGGCCCTGCCTGCCCCCCCTTGGGTGTCTCATGGATAGAATAAGGTGGGCTTTGTGGATGGGTGGTCCAGTGTTTTAGCATTTAAACGACTGATTCAGACTTTCCCCTACTTGGGCCACCTTTCCGGCCTGTTTCCATCCACACACGTGTGAACCCGTGTCCCTGGGTGGTGTGTGCTCACCTCTGCACAGGTTCCTCCTCCCTCCTCCCAGTGCTGCGTCCCTGGGGGTGTCTCTGAGCTCCCCCACCCGTGAGAGCGGATCCGTTCCCCGGAGAGGCTCTGCCCCTCCTGCCTCCTGCTCCAGCGGTGTCCCCCTCGCCCCTGCCCGTCACGCCTGTGTCAGCTTAGCAAGTAGCCGTGTGCAGAACATGTCATTAAATGATTTTCAGCGCTGCAGTGGTGTCGCAGTCTCCCAGTTGACGGCGCTGAGCTTTGTCATTCCCGCACCCGCCTCTTCTCTTCCTCAACCCTCCTTCTCCCCCTCTGCCCCACTGCCGAGTGGAAGAATTAACCTTATGAAATGAAATGTTAGATTTGCCGGAGACGCCTGTTGGAGAGACAGCTCTGTGCAACCTCAGAAGAGGCCCTGTCTAGCTACCTAGCGTGTCCAAGGATACACTCCCAAAGGCAAGGATCACCAGACATTCGAGGAAGACCCAGAAAGTGGGAAAGAAGGACCGAAATAAACAGGACCACGTCCCCGGGAGAACACACGCCCCGGAGACCAAAGATGAGACTGCGAGCATTCTCGGTAGAGCGTTCAGCAGACTGAAGTGGCTATGACCGTGTCCGCAAAGCAAGAGCGAACCGGAATCGAAAAGGAGCAACCGGGAAATACGCAAGAGTTCCTTAAAATTAATAAGATAATTGCCAATTAAAAAAAAAGTGAGCCCTGGCTGGTGTGCTCAGTGGTTAGAGCGTTCGCTGGCGCTCCGAAGGCTCTCGGGTGCCCGGCATCCAGCGGGCAGAGGCCAGGGGCGCGGGCCAGCCTCCCGTGACAGACGCGGTGGTGAGAAGCCTGCTCTGAGCTCATCGCCCTGGGAGCAAAGCGTCCTTGCTGTCCTCTGGTTTTCACAAGGACCTTGGCTGTTATCCCAGGTGCGAGCCCAGGTCCTGTGGGGGGGGGGGACTCAGGAGGGATGCGGCGATGGCGATGGCGATGGCAGACACGCCTGCCTTCCCGCCGCAGGAGAGGGCTGGACGGGGCAGCTCAGCGCTGGCGCCCATCGCCCTGTTTGCCCTCCAGGCCCCGCCATCCCTGCCCCCCGCTGCACTCCTGGCACCGGGTTCCTGGCGTGTCTCCCCCTCTTTGCACCTGAGTTAATGGTGGCAGCTGTGAACAGAGGCGTGGCTCGCTAATAACACGCCAGTCACTTTGGATTCTGTCATAATTACCTTCCTCATTTGCACTTGTGCGCGAACACCTGGGGTGTGAGCTCCGGTTGGCATTTCCTCGGCTCCTTTCCCACCCAGGGGGTTCTTGCTGCCGTCTATGGGTCCTCAGTGCCTTCCTAAATCCCCTGGTATCGGTTCTCCCGCGCGTGGAGTTCGTCTTGGTTTCTCCTTAGTTTGGCCTCAGGTCTTTCTCCACCTTCAGACACGATAACAATTCCCCTTTCTTCCCCCGTGACCTTTTCCCCCTCTTCCCCTTCCTAAACCACAGGGAGAGATGGCTGCCTCCCTTGGCAGTATGTGCTTTTGGGTCGCGGGGGGGGGGGGGGGGTCGTGGTTCCCGCCCCTAGAGCCCCAGGAGAGCAGGGAGGAGGGACCTGCCCTTTTGCCACCCAGCGCAGAGCCTGAGGGCCAAGGTACACAAGGCCACGGCCAAGGCAGAGAGACAGTGCCCTGGCTTTGTCCCCACCTGGGAGAGAGCCACAGCCAAGGTCAGCGAACTGGGGTTGGGGAGCGGGGGAGGCTGTGTCACCCTGGGCAGGCCCTTTCTCTACCCCCCCCTTTATGTAAATCATTGTGCTGGGCTGGGAGCTAAATGAGCGAAAGGGTTAGTTTGCTAATTACTGAGTCCTGTTGCTTAGAGCTGCACTATCATTTACATTAAAACCACTAATTAGAGCAAAATCTTTAACAAAAGAGCCAACCAGCTGTTGTTTGTGGTTTAGGGAAAAAACACAGATTTTTTTTCAAAGGGAGGGGTTTGTCCCTCTCATGTCAGGAAACACCCCGAGTGCCTCCCTAGCTTCTGACCTCTCCCAGTGTCCTTTGCCCTGGGAGTGGGTTGTGGCCTCCGCTGTGTTGGTTCAGAACAATCTTGAGAACAGTAGGTTTGTAAACACTGGACTCCCCAAAGGTAGCAGGTGTCCAGATGGAGGCATCTCCAGTGTTCTCTCACGTAGCCGTGGACGTGGGCAGCTCCTGGGCTCCCGGGGCTGCACGGAAAGAGGCTGCCCCCCTTGGTGGAAAGGGTGTCCGCAACCCTGAGACAGCCCATCGCAGCCCGTCTTGAAATCCAGCTCTCACCTGTACTCACACTGCCCCCGGGACACCGTTCTCGCCCACCCCTTCCTGAAGCTCGTCAGATGCATGGGGCAAACCTGAAAATGTTGAACCGGAATCCAGACCCCTCTCTGGAGTCACAGCTTCTACCCTTGGGGACGTTTCTGGAAGAGAATGGAAGGGAATAACTAGCTATGGAGAGCGAAGAGCCCGGGCCTCAGAACCACAGCCCAGTTGGCCTCTCAGAGCCCCCTTCGCCCTTCCCCTCTGACCCATAGGGTGGAGGTGACGATTCTCACCTCCTAGCCCCTAGCTCAGGGCCTGGTGTAAAAAGCACCCCCCCCATTTCTCAAGAGAAAGGTGGCAGAGAGGCTGAGACCTCAAATATGAGGCCAGGTTTGGAACCTGGAGTCATCTGAGGAAAGACTGACTGAAGACTCAGCCCTTATTAAGAATTGTCACCAGGAGCCTTAAAAATAAATAACAGTAAGTAACATTTTAAAGCCTCACTCTGAAAAGCCTGGTGGCTTTGACCATGTTAACTCGGCTGGCACTTGGGCTGAGAGTGTGGAAGGGGTGTTTCGGGGCTTCTGCGCAGCCCTGGCGTGAGTCATGCACGAGGGGAGGCTGGGCCTGGGGCCTCTGGGCTGCCGCCTGGCTTCTGAGTCTGCCAGTGACCCAGTCATTCCTCATGGTCTCTGGGGTTCCCTCCACTTCTTAAGTCCTGGGACTCTGAATTCCATGGTTGGTCATCATGAGAAATAGGAAAGATATTTGGTGGGGCACCAGAATCCCAAATTCTCAACCAGCAGCCTCTGGTGCCCAAAGTCACCCCACAAGGTCCCAGCAGGGAGACTGAGGCACAGGGAACACTTGGTGCCATAGCAGGTCTGTCTGTGGGTGAACCAGACAGGGTCACAGGTGAACTCGCTCCCCTTAACACAGGTCAAGCCCCAGGGGCCTGTTGTCCCCGGTGCCTCCTGGAGTCCCCGGTGCCTCCTGGAGTCATTATTACAATCCTGTATCCTTAGCCCACCCTCCGCAGGACACAAGGACAGCAGGGAGTTAGTTCAGAGAGACAGTGGATCCCAAAAGAAGACAAGCCCTCCTCACTCGGTGGGCTTGCCCTCTTCCCTCTTCATAACGAAGGTTCCTCCTGGCCCCAAAGTCCTTGGTCCTGAGCCTGACCAATGCTGGGAATTCTGTTTCCTATTTGGGTGGAGGCTGAAGTCCCCCATGGATGTCAGGAAGTGCCTTAATTATGCTTCTGCCCCACTGGCCCCAGGCCACTGGGACAGTTCCATTATTTTTTTCCGTAGCCCTTACGTCTCCGTCAGATACTTGTGGACTAGCATCTTCCTTCTACTTTTAATCACCGTCAGAGTGTTGGTGAACTTGGCAAGTGCACGAGCCCCACTGGACAGGACTTGGAGAATCATTTCGTCCATCCCTAAGCTCCAAGCCGGACCCCAGCCACACCACCTCAGAGTAGACTGTGACAGTCTCCACCATCTGAGGATGGCTCGCCAGACACCTGCAGTGACATCCTTGGGTCACCATGTCACCATTGGGCGTCTTGCTCATGAGCTAATAAAACACTGCCTGTTTAGGTCAGGGGTCGTCAAGCTCCTTCTGTAAAGGGTCAGGTGGCAGGTATTTTAGGTTTTCGGTCCATATGGTCTCTGTCACCACTACTCATTTCTGCCGATGGAGGGCGGAACCAGCCACAGACAATTCTTCAAGTGCTGTGTGCCACTAAAACTTGGTTTATGCATGCAAGAATTATACAACTTTTATGTGTCACGAAATATCCCAACTTTGATTTTTTTTTCAACACTTAAAGATGTAAACCTTGTTCTTGGCTTGCAGGCCATACAAAAACTGGCGGTGAGCTAGATTTGGTCGCCGGGCCTTTGCCTGCCGGCCCGGCTTAGGTTCCCACCGTGTGGACTTTTGGTTAGTGGCCGCCCACTGCACCCTTCGCTGACGCGGTGACGGCAGTGAGCGTCGCTGGAAGATCACCCCTAACCCCGCGCGCTCTTTCCGCGTCTCTTTCAGAGGGCCTCGCCGTCGGAGTTGGCTTCGGAGCTGTAGAGAAGACAGCGTCCGCCACCTTCGAGAGTGCCAGGTAGGCCGCACCTGCTGCCCTAGCTCCTGGCCCCGCCCCCCGTGCTCAGGACCCGGATGAGCACCCCCAGCCCACAGGGCCAAGCCCGCGGAGGCGGGGAGGAGGCCAGGCGACGCTCTTACCCGAGAGGGGCGCTCCTCCGAGGAAGCAGGTTTATGCCGGCTTTTCCAAACGTGCTGTCTCATGGTGACCCCTTGAACACACAACGTGGGTGTGACCGCATGCTGTTGTCCAAACTCTTTAAATGGATAAAGATGGAAAGGGGGTAGTAAGGGGTAAAGGGGGTCAAATATACGGTGTCAGAAGGAGATTTGATTCTGGGCGGTAAACACCCAATGCCATGCGCAGATAATGTAGCATAGAATCGTACACTTGAAACCTATATAATTCTATCAACCCCTCCCCCACCACACACAAAAGACTAAAGACAGAAAACATACCACAGGCAGCAATCGACGCCCCCAACTGCGCCCTCGTCTTTGAGGCCCTGCTTCTCTGTCTTGACTCTGGCCTCTCCTGGCTGCCCCCGCCCTTATGTCCGCCCCTTTGCAGGGTCTTCTGCCAGCTTCCCATCCGGGGCCCTTTCTGAAATGTTGATGCTGCCCAGAGACCTATCTCTGGGGCATCCAGTCTTCCCACTTAATGGCCCCTCCTCGAGGGACTGTCTTTATTCCATGACTTTGCATTTCATTTATTTGCTGGTGGGGCCCAGGTTGACCTTCAGCCTAGACTTTTCTTCTGAACTCGTTCCTTCTGGACATCTCCGCATAGATATTCCTCAGCATCCTCACCTCAGTGTTTCCAGAGCCAAGCTCATTGTCTCCGTCTGCTCTCATGCAAAGCCTGCCCCTCCCCCAGGGTCCCCGTCGCCGCCTCTCGCCCAGCCGACCAGGCCAAACTCTGTCATCCTCGACTCCTCCTGTTCCCTCATTTTCCATAGGTGGTCACCGGGCCTGGTTTATTCTCCCTGTCTTCTCCCTCCCTCATACGAGACGGGGCCATGATAAGGCCAGTCACAGCCTTGGGGTCATCAAGGGGACTCATCCCTTAGTCACCATAGAGATGAGCTCCACCTGGCCCACCTGTGTCCACAAAACCATGCATGTTGCCACCTCCAGGCTGAAGGAGGGCAGCGAACTCAGATGACTTCAAGCGGTGAAGGGGTCCCCAAAAATGAGTGGAGACAACTGGGTGGAGCCCATTGGGTATGGTGACATCAGAGGTGAACCTCAAATAGACAGCCCATGCACAATCGAGCGGCACCTGAATTCACAATTGATTTAAAAATGTAATTCAGGTCAAAGAAATGTCCCACGGCCACCAGTTTCTGATGCCTGCTTCTAGCTTATTCCCCTGCCTTCTCACTGGTGCATCTCAATGTATACTTTTTTTTCCTGCTAAGGAACCACCTCCCTTTAAAAAAAAAAAAAAAATCTTTATTGATTTCAGAGAGAGGAAGGGAAAAGGAAAGAGAGAGATAGAAACATCAATGATGAGAGAGAGTCATCGATCAGCTCCCTCCTGCACGCCCCCGACTGGGGATTGAGCCCACAACCTGGGTATGTGCCCTGACCGGGAATCCAACTGCCATCTCTTGGATCCTAGGTTGATGCTCAACCGCTGAGCCACGCTGGCCGGGCAAGAACCACCACCTTTAATGATCAGCCCGTGCCTACTGGTCAGAAGCTAATTTTTCAGGAAACCCCTTTCCTCGCTTCCCCGGCTCCTGAGCCTGCGTGGGGCCTCCTAGACCTCATCACCTGGCTTCACGGGGTCCTTCGGCCGATGTGGGCCCTGCGTGGTCAGTGTAGTCTCTATCGAATGCTAATGCTGTGCGTAGGGACACATCTACTCCACAAAGCCAGCATGTTCTGGGTTGGAATTTTCTGTTCTCAGCTTCTCATTCCCGCCTGTCAGATGCCCAGGGCGCTTCCTCCCTCCATCACCAGCGCCATCCATTAACCTGACACCCGTGGAGAAAATCAGATGAGACAGGAGGTGGGGAGGGGCCTGCAGTGTGTGAGAAATGTCGCTGGAGTCAAGGGCTGATTATGACTCACGGTGCCTTGCAGGCTGTTTTTCCAGCACCAGGCGTGAGGTGGGGAGTGTGGCTCCTTGTCCCTTGGCCATTCTGATTGTGGCTTCGGTTAGAACATGAGGGACTTCAGGGTCGGGCAGTAACCGGGGGGTGAGGAGCCCGGAGGGGCTGACCCTGTAAGCATCCCAAGGCCAGGCCGTCCCAGAGCAGGGGCCCGCACTCGCTGTGAGGTCCGTGTCCCGGGTGGGGCCCACAGGCCAGGCTTTCTGTCTGGTGGCACCACATCTCCCATGACATCGAGATATCAACTCTGATGTCCCTCTGTTCCGTCGCCTGCACTTTCTGCCAATCCTCATAAGTATTTCTAAAGAAAGTAAGCAAAAGCCTTCCCAGCCCAGCTCGCCCTTCCCTTGGCCAAGCAGATTCTCCAAGTTGCGTAGACCTCAGGACCCTCGGACGGGGACTGGATGGGGCAGCAGGCCTCTGCTAAACAGCATCCCTGGGAGTTTTCATGCCACCACACTCCACCCCGGGTCACAGCTGTGACCTTCGTCATCACCACTGTGTCCAGAGTGCCCTGGGGGGGTTGTCCCTGTAACGCAGGTGCTGGTTGTGGCTTCAGTTTTCTCCCTCCCTCCTTCCCCCCCTCAGGCTGACCCTACCCTTCAGCGCGTTTTCCTCACTTACAGATCCGTAGCTAGTGCGTGATTTTGGCCCTTCCATTCCGAATGCCTGGGGTCCTACTCATGATCGGAAAAATGCAGAACAGCCCTCAGTCCAGACGGGTTGGATTTCTCTGCCCTTAGCTCAAGCTGCAGACCTGGTTTAGCGGGAGGATGGTGACCGGAGGGTGGGAGGGAGGAAAGAAAAGAGAGGAAGACAGACTAATTGCTGGGGGAGGGGCGAGAAGCAGAGTCTCCAGATGATTACACACATCTTTTAAGAGAGATAGGCTTTGCTTCCTAAAATCCCAGGATCAAGAGGTGGCGCGCCTTGGACACCACCCGGAAAGGTTAGAGATAAAGGAATGAAAAGGGATGCTGCTGATGAAAAGAAGGCAGGTATTGCAATTTTAGTATTAGACAAAACAGACCTGGAGGCGGAAGAAAGGTCAGTACTTAGCCACAGGAGACACAGCTCCGGGATGACACAATGATCCCGGTCTGCGAGCACCTAGCAACACCCGCTGCAGACGTGGGAAGGGGAGTCGTCAGAGCGGCAGGGAAAACAGGCGACAGCGCCGTCAGGGTGGCTGAGCGCCGTCCCCCCCGATTCCGGTAAAACAGATGAAAACAGCACGGTGTACTGAATGGGCATGGCTGGAGCCCCAGCCCGGCCGCTGGAAACGCACCCTTTCCCGCACACGTGGGCGTGTTTCCTAAATCGATTCGAGCGCTGAGCCGCAGAGAAAGTCAGAACGGCCCGGACACCGCCGCGCAGACCGGTGTCCGACCTCAGTGCGACACATAATTGAAAGTCAATAGCACTCGGCGGCCAAAATGTCCTGTTAGTGGGCAGCGAAACCCGTCTGCGGGCATCTTGAGATGAGCCAGCGTGAGCTCCAAGGGAGGCATACAAACCAGATGACCTAAGAAACCAGTGGACGCGGGGCAAGCGCTTCCCCCTCGCAGGGGCTTCATGGAGCGGGCATGTTTCTTCGGGATAGGTGGAGCTGATAGGGCAGGTGACACGCTGAGCGGGTAGGTCCCGAGGCATTTTCAGGACCGTGGACATACATGTGACCGCGATAGAGGTCCCACGGAGCTTTGTGGAGGGGAAGGCGGAAGGGTTGGCAGCTGTGATGGTGCCGACACAGGGAAATGACAAAGCCCGAGAGGCGATTTAAGCCCTGACCCCAGCTCCCCTGGAATAAATGGGGGGGGGGGTAGGTAGACGGACCAGCGGGAGGAAACTCAGCAGCGGACAGATACTCACTGGCCACCCGCAGCCCTGTGTTTCAGCTGCCACAGGAAGCTAGGGGGTGATGATAGCGGGGATGAGGGACTGATGGCAGGGAGAGGTTTTTTGTTTTTATTGATTTCAGAGAGAGGAAGGGAGAGGGAGAGATAGAAAC
Source organism: Miniopterus schreibersii (assembly GCF_964146895.1). NCBI lineage: Eukaryota > Metazoa > Chordata > Mammalia > Chiroptera > Miniopteridae > Miniopterus > Miniopterus schreibersii. Next base: position 5,038,240 of record NC_138116.1, read on the forward strand.
GTCAATGATGAGAGTCATCGATCAGCTGCCTCCTGCACGCCCCCTACGGGGGATCGAGCCCGCAACCTGGGCATGTGCCCTGACCGGGAATCGAACTGTGACCTCCTGGATCCTACGTCGATGCTCAACCGCTGAGCCACACCAGCTGGCCAAGAAGCGGTTTTAAATGTAGAACCAGCTGATGGCCTTTGTCGGCTGACTTTGTTGTGCGGAAGGGAGAAGGGAGAATTCAAGTTCGGGTGTCCTGGAGATGTAGGTAATCTCATGGTGCCACGGAAAGGGGCTGAGAGGGGAGGAAAGATAGATTTTCGTGGATTTGGGAAAAGAGTTGCCCAGCAGGTGCCTTGGGTCCACATGGATGAAGCCGGCTGAGCCAGGTAGATGTCCTGATCATTTCACGTAGGGGTCAGCAGCCTGTGGTCCACAGGCCAAAGTCGTCCCAACACCCATTTCTGTAAATGAAGTTTTATTAGAACAGCCACACGCATGACGCTCATGTTGCCTGCAGCCCCTCGCGCCCTGCAGTGGTTGAGCTGTGTAACTGCCACGGGGTCAAGGCTGAAGCTGAAAAGGTTTACTGTCTGGCCCTTTCCAGGAAAAGCATGGAGACCCCTCATTTAGTGGACACAGCCCATAGTTTTAGTTCCGATTCACCCTCAAAGGCTCTGACTGCAGTGACCGTTTCTTACGACTTCCTTCTGTGTATTATGCATCCGAAAGCCGGAGGGTCTCTTCCCTCACCTGTGGCATCATAACCACTCACAAGAAAAGTGAAAATAAATACTGGAGGGAGGCACTGTCTTCAGGTGCCCTGCCCGGGAAGGACCACAGCGGCCCGGCGGGTGCTGTGTGCACGGCTGCTGCCATCCAGCGTCCAGATGCTGTTACTTCACCACCTTCCTGGCGCCCTCTCCAGCATTCCCTTCCGCCCAGGCCACTTTCCTTCCTCGTTAGGTGGCCTGCGCTGCGGATTCCTTCGCGATTCACCTTCCCCTGAATGATGGAGAATCTCAGCCAGCAAAGGGCAGCCCGTGGTTCAAGGGAAACACAGCTTTCTTCTTTCTGATCTGGGCCCTCGCAATTTCTTTTGGTTTCACTACAAAGAAATTCTTCAGACCACATGTCCCTGGGGAGTTGGCTGCTTAAGCAGTTTTCCTTTCTTAAGTGTCTTACCCCCAGAGAACATGTTTTCCAGAAAGGAAATGTGTCCTCGGCTCTCACTTAACTCAGTGGCAGGCATAATTCACACCAGCAGGGAGGCCAAGGTTATTTATGCCTAAACATTTGGCTTCGAGCATTACTTCCCGTTTAAGCTTTCACTGAGTGTCATCTGTGGCCACGCCCTGATCGGCAGGTGCAGCAGGCATCCTGGAGCAGGCTGTGTGTGACAGAGGGGGCCGGCTGTAGACCTCGACGTGTGCCACGGGTAATCCACAAAGCACATCCCCTCCATACGCCTGGGTGTGTCCTGCCGAGGGCCCTGACCAGCTCCTGCTAGCCAGCACCCAGACACACTGCAAAGGATGCCGGGTAGATCAGCCTGCATTTGGACCCATGATTACTCATTAAGTTACATGTGGGAACCTTAAAATAAATGTTAAAGTATATGTTTGCCTCCCCGATCTAAGAGTAAAGTGTAAGTCAGATACATCCTTTTGCCTGGCTTCAAAAACCAATATATATGTTAATAACAATCATTTAGGGCAGCAGCCATTAGTCAGCTAAGCAGCTGTTTGTTTAGAGACAATGATGGCAAGAGACAGTTTCCTGGTCATTAGTCAAGGTTAGCTAGTGACGAGTATGCCTGTATGTGTAAGACCTGCTGCATCTATGCGTCTGTATGTCCAAGGAGACCCCTGCTTTGGTTCCAGTATGTTTGTGAGAACAGGTTTGCACATTAAATGTAGAGAAGTTGAAGGGGAGACTTGGTTGTGGTGGTGGGGAGGGGCCTTAGCTGAAATAAAAAGCTTTTCATTACAGTTCACTCAAGCATCTTGTGAGGAGCAGGTAGCCATAGCTGCCTCCACATTGCAAAATGCTCTTAGGATGCCCCCCAGGCCTCCCTGCGGCAGGGACAAGCTCTCAGGCTTCTGGAGAGTTCTGGGGAGACTCCCTTCCTCAAGGACGCCGATCTTGACCTCCGCTCTGCCCAGTGAATTGCGTCTCACCCTTCCCCAGGGAAGCCAGAGCCCAGCCTGGTCTCCCTGGAGAGTGGGCTTTAGCCTGAGAAGTAACCCCAGGGCGCAAAGTCAGGACGGTGCCTAGGGGAGGAAATACTTTCAAGCCTAGATCCAACCCCTCCCATGCCTTTCCCTGCAGAACAGCACACATCTCATCCCCTGCCCCCGCCTGCCCTTCAATCACTTCAGAATTAGAAGTAAATTATTGTGCTATTGTTTATTTGGCAACCGCAGATTGAGCTCTCAATTTTATTGTATGCAAACAAGCCTTTCTCTTGAACCCATCAAACTACCCTGCCTGGAATTCTAGAGTAGTCTGTAGGCAGCTCCTCTTAAATTTTTCTTCCCAGTCCTCCCACGCACTGGTAGCCGTACCTTGAATTGTTAAGAGACGGTGGAACTTGGAAGTGCTGGCAGGCAGGCAGTGGTTGGCAGACAGCGCCACCACGTGGTGGCTCTTCGTCATAGGTTGGTAGGCGACCCCCAAAATGACCAAGGTAGGTGCAGAAGGCCATGGAGAGGTGTTGACGTCTGAGGCAGCGGAGGAAAGGAGAGGTGTCAAGAGTCCTAACTTCAGCACACCCCGAAATCAGTAAGGTTTTAATGTCATTTTAGAGGGTGACACATTCATTTTTGTAATGACTTTAAAAAAATAATGCTATTTGTGTCATTCCTGGCAGTAAAGAGAAAGGGCCTAAAGCTTGCCAGGCACCTGGGCGAAACCAGGCTAAGACGAGGCAGTTTCTCACGGACAATTTTAGGTAACAAATAATCAAGTCATAGATTTATCTGTCTGTCCATTCAATCCACAGAGATATCACGGAGCCCATTGTATGACTGGACCACAGTTTGTAAATCCATTTACTCGTTGACGGGCATTTGGGGCATTTCCAAAGTTTGGCTGTTATAAGCAGGGCTGCTGTGAACACTCGAGTACACATTTCTGAGCGAATATGTGTTGTCATTTCTCTCGGGTACATACCTCAGAGTGGACTTGCCCAGGCATACGGTAACTCTATTAAGTTTTTGGGAAAGGCAGCTTTAAAAAATTACCTTATGTGCGGAAACAAAAGGAACCAGGTTAGACCAAGAGTTTGTTTTAATCTTGAAAGATCCATTCCCCAAACACGGTCACTGCACGAGCCTCTCCCGGGGCCACTGCCCCTCATCTCGGCCCTAAACCACCGTGATGACGGGCATTCTAACGACAGGCGACCTCACTGAGCGCTTGAGTGCTTGCTGTGCGCGGCTCTGCGGTGTCCTTCGCCTTCATTCTCTAACTGAATCTTCGCACTGGGGCTAAGACCCGTGAGCAGCCCTGTTCTGCAGGCAGGAAAATTGAAGCGCTGAGAGGCGCATTGCCCGCAGCCCCTCCGCCAGCCAGGAGGAGAGCCGTGTGCTCCCAGGTCTCTGGCGGAGGACCTGGCTCCCTCCTGGGACTTTCAGTGGCCTGCGAGGTGATCTGTTTGGCCAGGCTGAGTGAGAAGCCAGGTGAGAGAACATGGCCATGGGCGGATCTTTCCATCGAGTGTCCTTTGTTGCAGACCCCTTTGTGTGTGAGGGATTGTGGATGGGTTCTGGAGCTAGACTCCCTGGGTTAAATCCTGTCTCTGCCACTTACTGGCTGAATACCTGGATGGGTGTTTTTTTTTTCTTTCCTGTGCCTCAGTTTCCTAATCTGCAAGTTGAGAATAATAATAATAGTATCTACTTGAGCAGATTGTTCTGAGAATTAACTGAGTTTTATTTGCAAAGCACCTGGGATAGGAAGGCAGTGCACAACCTGGGTATTGTTTTTGCTTATTGGCCCGCCCATGGCAGACACTGCAGACGATGCCCAGCCTGCTCTGTCCCCGCCCGGGTTCCAGGACAAGCGCTCCCAGCCAGGACAGTGGGTTCAGGGTCTGCATGGACCCAGCATGCAGGCCGGAGGCTCAGGTGCAGGCGCACGTCTCCTTCACTTCTGCTCTCCTGTGTCTTGGGCTCTGAGCTTTGCGCCGTGGTGTCCTTCCCTCGGTTTCCCCGTTGGGCCAGGCCAGCTTTGCTGCCTTGTCTCAGCAGGGCCTCCGGGCCTGCTCAGTAAGCATCCTCACCGTCGCTGTGTGGGGCGTTTTTCTCATCCTGTCCCCTCGCCCGGAGCGGGGCCGGGGCCTCTTCTGTTCTCTGTGCAAACCCAGGGCTGGGTTCTGCTCTGCACCGGGGTGTTGACACCTGGAATCCCGCAGGTGCTTTTACAACGGGCAGACCCCTCGGGACGGCACGAGCTGCCTCCCTCCTGCCCCTCAATCCCGCGGACTCGCTCTTAGGCCCCTGCGCCGTGGCCACGCGTTTGTGCTCTCAGACCAGGCTGTCTCCTCTGTCTGCCGAGCCCCTGCTTCGCCCCGTCGGCCGCACAAGGGGCTGTTTATGCGGCGGCCCCTCCTCCGCCCTGCTGCCCGGGCCACCCCCACCCAAGTCCCTGGCGACAGGGTTGGACATCTTGGCACAGGGTCGGATCTCTACACAACGTGCGCTCTGTTCAGCCCAAAGCCGGCCTGGGGGAGGCGCGGACCTGCGAGGCTCTGTGAGAACGGAGGGCGGTTTCTTTGTGGCTTTCCAGGCGCTGTAGGTGACACATGGTCTTCTCTCCGGGTTCCCATCCCTGCCCTGTCCACCCTCCTGCGTGGCTTGTGACAAGCAACGCAAGGCAGAGAGCTGCTGTGTTTCCTCCAGGACCACTAAGGGAGCTCAGGCGCCCCTGTGGGAGCTCTAGGCCTGGCCCGTGGGGTGCAGGGTGGTCTTCGATTCCCCGCAGTTTGCCCGGCGAGCTGAGAAAGGGGGGGCACTCCATGTAGGAGGAGCAGGGACAGCTGTCACCTTGAGCTGTTTGCATGCATCGCTTCGGTCTCTGCCATCCCTGCGTGGAGGCAAGGGTACGCAGCCTGGGACTTTCTCTGAGGTCATACGCATGACAAGTGGCAGAGTCGGGGTTTAACCGCGGTCCCTCTGACGTGGAAGCCTGTGAATTAGACTGTGCTGTGTGCCGTTCCCCAGGAAGTGAGGCCCGTCACCACGGTGGCCACCCGGATCATCTCAACACTGTCTCTCCGGAGTTTGCCCCTCCCCTCCCTTGGCATCTTGCTGCGTGGAATGGGCCGGGCCGTCGGGAAGAGAGAATCCAGAGCGAGTCTCCTGTGCTGTGGGTTCCAGAATAAGAGGCGGCGGTTGGCCGAATGGGAGCCCCAGGTTTTTAGAACGAAGGTGTTGAGGTTGAATTACGTCCCCCAAAGAGACACATTGAGGTCCCAACCCCCAGCACCTATGAATATGACCTTACTTGGCAGCAGGGTCTTTGCAGATGTCAGTCAAGATGAGGTGATGCTGGATTAGGGTGGGTCCTAAGTCCATACGACTGGTGTCCTTAAGACGAAGAGAAAAGACACACACACAGAGGAGAATGCTGTGCGACAGACAACACAGAGGCACACAGAGGGACATCCCGCCGTGAATGACTGGCGGAGGTTGGCGTGATGCAGCCACAAGCCAAGGGTTGCCAGCCACCCCCGGGAGCGGGAGGTAAGGAAGGGTCCCTCCCTAGAGCACAGCCCCGCCGACCCCTTGGTTTAGGACTTCTAGCCTCCAGGACCCTGAGAATAAATCTGTTGTCTTAAGCCTCCCAGTTGGTGGTCCTTTGTTACAGCGGCCACAGCAAACTCCTGTGTAGGGTCCCCCACTCTCCTCCCACCCCCGTGTGGCTTCCTGCACCTCCCCCCACAGTGGAGCCTAAGCTCTGAGCATCACTTTTTAATCCACAGTCTCTTCTATCCTGGTGCATTTTGTCTTCCCCACCCTTTTGGTGGCTTTCATTTTTTTATTTCAGGAGGTTAAGGTCTTTCTCCCCCCCCCCCCCCCCCCACTCTCTCAGTTCAATTCGGACGGTTTGGGGAAAAGCAGTGGCTGTCTCCTCTCAGCGCCGCCTGCAGCCGCGGGCCCTGGGAGAGTCGGCGCTGTCCCCCGTATTGGAGCTATTAAACTGTCGTAAGAAAGAGGCCTTTGTCACGGGGAACGCGGCCCTCGGCTCGGAGACAGAGACAGATTGTGCCAGAAAACAAACACCAGAAAAAAAAGGTTCAACCACAGGATTCTTTGGGACTTCAGTCATCAGCCTCCCGCTTGTTCTTAAGAGACAAATTTCCTTTCTTCGGGGTAATTCCATCAGATAGGTCGTCAGGTTTCAATTCTGCCCAGAACCGAGGGCTGGGGGCCTCCCCGGACCATCTGCGCTGGCTCCGCCCAGCTCCCCGTTCGCATTACCTCATGCCCGCCCGCCCGCCCGCCTGCAGGTTGGGGAGTCAGAGGCCCCACCGGGCGGCTGGGGGGCTGGCAAAGGGCCTGAGTTAGATATTTTTTTAGTCCAGGGGAGGGAGCAGTGGTTGGAGAAGCCCCCGAGTCTGGGTTACAAAGGCCTTAGCGCATAAGTGTAAGGACTTTTATAACTTTGCATTCCACTTAGGAGAGACCTCAGGGAGCCTGGTTTTTATGCAGGAGAAGATGGAAGTAGAGTGACTCGCCCAAAGCCACACTGCCGCTCACGTCAGGCCATGCCTGCCCGTTCAGGACCAGCGGTCAAAATGCCACTTCACCCAATGTGGCACTTGGGGGACGCTGTGGGCCCAGAGCCTTCTCTCTCTTCAGTAAAAGGACCCTTCTTCCTCTCACAAAGCCACAAGCACCCTCAGCCCCCTCTTAGCCAGGTTTTGCCCTTGACTGTCCTTTCCCGCATCGGGGTTAACATCCCCAGTTGCTGCTCAGGTGGCCGGGCAGGGTGCACTCCACAGGCCATATGCTGAGGAGATGGACAGAGGGGAGGAAGGGGCCTTACCTGAGCCTGGGGTTAGAGGAGCAGGAGGAAAGTCACCCCAGGCACAACTGAGAACACAGGTCCAGGTCTGCCCTTCAGTCAGTGAGTCAGATCTCAGGGACAGGCCCCAAGGCAGCATTTCAGCAGGCTCCCTGTGGAGGCACCCACAGCGTGACAGCCACAGTTCTAGAAGGAAGGTAGAGAAGAGGGGGCCATCCCCCCCATTTCCACAGTCCCTTCTTGGGGGGGATGTATGCTTCAACATTCGTTGAAAGGATATTGGAAATTCGGAGCACAGAAACTTGCAGCCTCATGAATAAATGAAATTGGGCCTAAAAAAATCTAAATCAATTGATCTCTCTCTCCCTCTCTCTCTCTCACACACACACTCACATGCACACGTACATACTTCACTTTTTATACACAGCTCAAAAAGGCAGTTGGTCCACAATTTCTTTGCCCAACAGCCACTGTCCACGGAATACCCCTGTTAAATTTTAATGAACTGAGAGAGGGAAGGTATTTGGATCAGCTCAACTCTATTCAGGGAGGGACCCTCCCTGTGACCAGGTATTCACTCCTGGTCCAATCGGTGGGGACCCCAATTAAAAAAAAAAGAGCTCAGCCCTTTCCTGGTCAAGCAAATGAATTGAAAAAGAAAGGTGAGTGTCTGAGTCTGGCACGGGTAAGGCTAAGGCATAGCACTGAGCTGATTGTAGTTTCTCAAAAAGGAAATCTCAGCGTGTGCTCATGGGCTGCCAAGAACGTCTTCAAAGAGGCCGAGTTGAACTGCTGAGGCTCAGACCTGAACCTAGCCAGCACTCTGCCCACCGTGTCTGGTACGGGGCTGCTACTGTGGAGTTAGTTACTGTTCTGCAAAAACTGTCATCAAGTCGTGTTTATTTTTACGTTCTATCGACTTGCCTCTGGCTGATTAACCTTTACCGTTGGTCATACTCCGAGGGTCTCTTCGCCTTGCTTGAGCGGAATGGATAAAGGGGCTGCCAGGGTGCACGCTGACTTTTACTCGGGAACTATTAGCCACGCCGTAGCCTTTGCCGCCTCATCGCGCTCCCTTCGGGGCAAAGAAAATGAACCGCGAGCTCCCGACGAGGCACCGGGCCGAGCGCGGGTCCGGCGGGCGCGGCGTGGGCGAGCCGAGGGCTGCCCTGGGGATCTGTGCTCTCTATAGACGGAAATGATGGCGTCTGAGGAGGTGCTTGAGGACGTGCGAGTTTATCTTCCGTCTCCTTCTCTTCCCTAATTCCTTACGGGTTTCTGATCGTCCCACAGCACCCCCCACATGTTTCTCTCTATATCTACATATAGCCATTCAGGACAGGCTCACGTTTTCAGTTATAATCAATACAACAAAATGGTTAGCGATGTCATTCGCTTCTCTTTCCCGTGCTCACCCTTGGAAGCCCAGTGTGCCTTCTCCACCGACAGCTCAGCTAACTTGAACTGACCACGTTTCAGCGGCCACGCGTGGCTCGCGGCTGCCTGTGGGACAGCGGTGCTGCACCTCGGCTGCATGCTGGAAGCGCCCGGGGAGCTTTGACACGCTGGGGCCCCGTCCCCCCGCAGTGGTTCTGATTTAACTGGGCCGGGCTGGGGCCTGGCCTCCGCAGGGGCCCGTCGTACCTGTCGGGCTGAGAACCGCCGGTCAGCAGGGCGCGCTCCTGGGAAAGTGAGTCCTTCCCCCCCCCCCGACCGGACCGCTCTTCCCTCCCATCCCGTGAGACTCACACTGTAAACAGAAATTAAGCAAGCTCTAACTTGGGCCATGGGTGGAAGGAAAACAAACAGGGTGGTACTAAGTTCTGTCTGACAGGCAAGAGGGAACAAGCTGGGTCGCTTGTCTTCTCGGGGTCTGTTTACCAACAGGCTCAGCAATTATTTGTTTTGCCGCTGCCCTTTGAGCCTGCAGTGCGTTTCCTGCTCTCCGGGAACCGAGAATCGTTTAAAAACACTGCAGCTTTGGCGAGATTCTCCACCCCTCCCCACCCGTGTCCCATTGGGAGCTTCCAGGGGGAGCAAAAGCATCCCACGAGGAACCCTGGGTCCCAGAGTGACTGTGGGGATCTACGTGACGGGGACCTCAGGGTAACGTGGCCTCTGCACAGCTCGCTCCGCTCTGCTCTCGACAGGCGGACCCTCCTCTGCAAATAGAAACCAGTCCAGACAAACCGCAGGGATTCGGGTTTCCAAGTGCATCCAAAAAACATTGTTTCAGGGAAGCGGACAAATGAGCCATGAGTAATTCAATCAGCAGGGAAACAAATGCAGTGACGCCCCACATCTGAGACCCGGGGGTAGGCGGGCAGCTGCTGGCCAGTCTTAGCAGCTCACAGACACCTGGGGCCCCGGCTGCCCGGTTGGTCCCTCACACTTAAAGGACACTGCCCAGAGGTGGCACAGAAGCCAGGCATCTTGGGCAACACAAAATTGCTGAGAGTGTCCTGGGGGCAGCGAAATCAGAGAAAAATCTATTAATAGAATTGTTGGGAGGACGGGATATTTGAGTGATTTTTACTCCGTTTGGACTGTCTCAAGAATTCGTGAAGACGTAACTGGCCCAGGCAAAGGCTTTTTGCTCTAGGGAACGTGCTGGGAAGATGCACACAGCCCAGCCTTTGCCACTGAGCCACGTAGCCCTCCGACCCCTAGGAGGCCACACCCCCCATGCTGACCTTCGGACGGGAAAGGGCCAGCCCATCCACTATGAAGTGGGTTCCTCTGGTTAGGGATCACCAAGCGCAGAAATTAATTTCTAACCACCTCCCAAGAAGACACTGCGGGAGAGGGTAGCTCCACTTTCCCCACGTTCCCTCAGGCCTTGGTCTCTAAACACCTCGAGTCCATCTGGGCCGGCGAAAGGAGTTAGAGACTGGATCTGTCTGGTGCTCAGTTTGGCCTGAGAAAAACCACTTTAGCTCATCAGAAAAGTAGGAACAGGAAACCTTACCCCGTATGCTGTTGTTAAGACAAAGAACGTGGGTGACACGCTCGGAGCCCTGTGGGGTCGAGGTGGCCTGGAAGCCTAACCCGAAAGCCCGATCCTGTTCCCCTCACCTGGCAGGAAAATGCCCATTCAGAGGCCCTTCCGCTTGCTCCGTGTTCTTGTGACAGTTCTCCCGTCCCTGCCCCAGAGAACTGCTGTAATTAAAAGGCCGTCCTCGCTGCCTGTCCTGTGACTTGGCTGTAAAAGTCCCTGCAGGCTGGGACTCGCGCCCAGACAGATTTGAGATCGATAAGCAGAGTTTACGATGCCGTCTCCCTCCCTCCTGAGGCACAGACACAACAGGAAGCCCGGCCCCACAGGTGGGACTTTTCTAGGCCTTAGGTTTGGAAGGGATCCACTCCTGATGGAAACCCCCTTGAATTGGAGGAAAAGCCCGTGAAACAAATCCGAGTAGGAGCAAGAGGTATGGAAGAAAGATGTGACAACCCACGGCCCAGGTGGCTGGTGACCAGGCCATCGTGGGGCTAGGGAGACCGAGTGGCTGGAATCCATTCTTAAAATTCCTGGGAAAGAGGCATTCACATCCGTTCCCAGGTTCCCTTTCTGCTCCTGTGCAAAGGTGATCTCAGAACTGGCACGAGTGACATTTGAGGCTGAGTGATTCTCAGTTGGGGGACGTCCTGTGCATTGTAGGATATTTAGCAGCATCCTGGCTTCTGCCCACTAGATGCCAGAAGCCTCCCTCCCCTGGTTGTGACAACCAAAAATATCCCTAGACATGGCCCAGTGTCCCCTGGGGAGACACATCGCCCTGGTTGAGAACCACTGCCCATCCTTGAAGGCCTACAACACGCCAAGCACTGTGCCAGGTGCTGGTTGAAGAAGAAACAGCCCGTCTCCCCTTTGGGACTCAGACTCAGAACAGTGAAGAGAGCTTTCGAATCAGCGTCAGTGCTTAGAGCAGGGATGGTGCGGGGAGGGGGGCAGTGATCTGTTTGCTGAGAAACGTCTGTGTTCCATGGACGGTGTCACTTACTGTTTTCTGAAAGAGCTGTTGCTGGCCCCGAGGCCTCCCTGCTCAACTGCTCCTCGAAATCCCTCGTCCCCCTTCGGCAGTGGGAGGGAGCAGCTGCTCCCCGTCTCCCTAAGAACCGCGCTTCAGAGGCTTGGCCAGTGTCCTCCGCGCCTCCGCCTCTGCAGGAGAAATTCTAGGTCTCGAGCCTCCCGGGAGGCATTGTGGGTAATGCCGAAGTCAGGCCAAACATCTGGATGAGAACCGCGAACGTGGCCAGCTCTTCACGGGTTCCCAGCTCTGTCGCCCAGATGGAGCATTGAAGTCTCCCACCACCATGGCCTAACACCCGGGCTGTGTGTCCTGCCGGGGGCCCCCTTCTCCCCTTCTTGCCCTCAGTTCGCTCCCTTTGTAGGTCTCTTCTCCTGCGGTCTGAGGAGCTGAGGACAGGGACTGTGCCACCCTGTCTCCTCCCCTGGTGGTCCCCAGCCCCCACTTTTGTAATGGTGTGTCTGGGAGATGCTCAGAAACCACTAACGACATCTTGATGTTTGATGTTCTGCATATAAAGTGTCAGATGTCCCCCTGGCAATATGTTTCATTGAAACTGTATTCCAGAAGCAGCTGTGCTCATCCCCCAAAGATCGGCTAGAAGTGACACTATGATTTGGAGACTTAACGTCATCTTTCCCCCCCCGACATTGATGGAAAGCAGCCAGGAAAATTGAAATCAAGTTCTTTGCCTCCATCAAACTCAGGATCGAAGCGATGAACCGTACATTTAACAAAGAAGCTGACCAAACCTCGCCAGTGTCCTGGCAAAGAAACCAGCGACGTGATGGCCCGTCACCTGGGGAGGCGCGAGGAGGGATATTGACGTGACGCTGAGGTTTTCTCCCTCCTGACCTCCCTCTCTCCACTCAGGACGAGCCATGAGTAACTGGGATGCAGTTAACCTAGCAGGGAGCAGCCCAGAAGGCTTTTGTCTCCTGGTCCCTAGTGGAACATGTCCTCAGCACCGGCATTGCTTGCCAGCCTCACTCTCAGGGTCGCTCTGTCCCCAGAGACCTTTAAAACCAGCTGTGTGTCCTGAGTGTTCACAGCAGGGCCTTGAGGCGAGGTGGGCTGGACCCTCTCTGGAAATACCTTCCAGCCCCAGAGGGCAGGGACCCAGGGGGCAGCTGTCAATAGTGACTGACATGAGCAGACAGACCCCAGTACACACCAGGGGACTTCCTGGAGCTCCCCCCAGTCCCGCCTGCTCCAGGATTCCTAGGAGTAAGAGACTGGCTAGGTTCCCAAGAGGCCAGCCCAGAACTGCCCGCCTCCACCCCACCCCACCAAATCTAACCCCAGAGGTGCCCTTCATGGTTGAGGAAGCCCAGCCAGGTATTCATCTGGGTGGAATATGTGAACCGTGGGGATAATGTCAGCTCCAGGGGTCCAGGGACCCCATCTGTCCTGTCTGACCTGAGCTCCCAGTACCTGGGATGGTATGTGGCGCAAGTTCATATTTGCCGAATGGATGGATGGATGGATTCATGAGTGAACAGTGAGAGGAGAGGGGGTTTGAAACCATTGTCTTTCAGCCAGTCTTTCTTTTTCTTTTTCCCGATGGAACATTTTATACAAACGTACCGGAAGGAGAATAGTATAGTAATAAACCACACCTGCCTGTCTCCCAGCTTCAGTAATTCTTCAGCCAAACATGCCTTTCTTTTCTTTTTTCTTTTATTGTGGGAATTTGTAAACATACACACAAATAAGCGACAACTGGAACACACCCCACGGGCACATCACCGGCCGCTTCAGCAGCAGCAGCCCCGCTCCCCGCCACGAAACACGCTGGGGGCAGTTTCAGGGCCTCCCTTTTGGAGGTAAGCAAGTCAGGATGTTTCTGAGCTGTGTAGAGAGACAAAGGGAACATCTTATAATGACACCCAACTTCCTTTCTGGAAAGAGACCCAGAAAAATGTGTTTTTCTCTCTGTTCCGAAGAGCAGCCCCCCGCCGCCGGCCCGAGCGCGTAGACGCAGGCGCGGGCGCTGTATCGCCCAGCTCGCCCGCCAGCAGCTCCTTATCTGTGTTTATCTTATCAGGACACCGCTCACCCAGGCCCACTTAGAACAAGGCGTTTAGTCTTTGCAGCCCAGGCTTCTGTTCCCGGTCACCAGTTCAGTTTATAAATCCACTGTCCCGGGCGGAAAACAATCTGAAAGGCAACATTGTTTCTGGACAAAGCTGGGACTGTGATAACGGGGCTGTGTGGCTCCTGTCTGCTAATAAATAGCTGGGCCCCGGGGTTGCAGCCAGGGGGCCTTGGCAGGGATTGAACCCTGCGTCTTCTCCTTCCTGAGCCCATCCCCGTAGCCACGTCGAGTTCAAATTGGACAGAGAGCGCCTGGGGTCGTGGGGAGGTGGGTTCTGCTCTCGGGGGCATGGTGCCCACTGGGGGACTCATCCCCCACCGCGACCCAGTGCTCCTTCCAGGGAGAGCTTAGCCGAGCTGATCCGTAAGGGGGATTTGCCCTGTGGTATAACCAGCTCATTGTTTGGGACCCTTGGATTTTTGGCCTCTCCCTGGCTCTTTGCCCCCTCAGCCCAGCCATGCCCTGGGTCCTTATTGGGAGCAGATTGAAGTGAGACACCTCCACATAAAATGACACACACAAAAGTCCTTGGCAAAACCATAAAAGGCCGTGTCAAAGCTGACATTGTTATCAGCAGAAAGGAACAAGAACGCTGTGGGCCACTTACAGTGGACACACTGGGCTCAGACAGGCATCACCAGCCTTGGGCCAGGGTCTTGAGTCCTGTATACAGAACGCAGGTGCCGAAACATGTCTCGGAGGCTGTTGTAGTTAGAAGCTGATGTAAGTAAAACATCTGCATGACGCAGAACACAAAGCAGGGCTCAAAAAAGGAAGGCAATGGTGATAATAGTACTCTGGTAATGTTTATGTGTCATATAACTTATAGGGTACTTTATAGTGCTGAAAAGAGGTGAGTAGGTCTATGTGGGAAAATTGGAAGGTCCCTGATACAGGGGGTGGCAGGTTAGAAGAAAGTTTACACGGAAATCAGAGAGTTTGGGGCACTGAGTGTTCCTCTAAGGAGCGTGGGTATTTTTATGTTAGGCAGTGGGCACCCCTTGGAGGCTTTTAAACAAGACAGGACAGTGAGAGTACCCACGAGGCCCAGTGGAAAGAGGAGGAGACTTGGGGGGTCTGACCTTGGTTTAACCTTGCAAGTGCGCTTAACCCCCCAGCCTCTGGTCTCGGATCTGTAGAGCGGGGATTCATATCAGCCTGGCGGGCACCTTGGCAGCGGTGACTGTAGAAAGGTCGTCCGTCAGCGGGTCAGCGGGGTGTAGGACGCGGTAGACGGCAGGAGGAAGCAGAGACCAAGGGCAGGACCCAGCGAGGACCAGGCTCGGGCCTGAGCTCCGCTGCCCCTCCGTCCCCGAGCCCTCGGTGGGGATGCCGACTCCTCCCCTTCCCCCACCTCATTCACTCGCAATCCCCCCAGCCACCCCGTTTCCTCCGCCCTTCACAAGCTGTAATTATATATATACTTTCCTCTTGACTTAATTATTAGTGTCTCTCCTCGCAGACTCTTCGCCCCACACCAGGGTCTGTCTCACCACGCCCGGCATCCAGGTGTTACGGATGCCCACCCCCTCTGCATTAGTGTCTTGTGGCTGCTTTTACAAATTACCCAAAACTGGGTGGCTTTAAAGAACAGGGATGATTCTCTCCCAGTTCTGGGGGCTGGAAGTGTGAAATTGAGGTGTCAGCAGGGCCTCCCTCCCTCAGAAGGCTCCCATGGAGAGTCCTCCCTGCCTCTTCCAGCTTCAGGGGGCTCCACGCCATCCTGGGCTTTTAGCAGCATGAGTCCAGTCTGCCTCCATCGCCCCAGGACCCTCCTCTTCTGCGTGTGTCTCTCCTGTCTTTGTCTCATGTAGGGACACTCATCATTGGCTGTCAAGCCCTCCCAGATGATATAGGAGGGTATCCTCTCCAGACCCCTAATTACATCTGCAAAGACCCCTTTTCCAAGTGAGGACTCAGCAAGTCTACCATCTTTTTCTCCAAAGAGCCAGAGAGTCAACTTTTTAGGCTTTTAGCAACTCCTCAGCTCTGCCCTTGCAGTTCAAAAGCAGCCATGAACAATGCATAAGTGGACGGGCATGACTGAGCTCCAGTAACACTCTATTTGCCAAAACAGGACAGGTTAGATGTGGCCCACAGCCGGTTGGCTGATGCCTGCTGTAGGTAGTAGGGAGCTATGCAGTGTTTTTGAGCAGGGGAGCAGCATGACCAGTTCTGTGCTCTGGGAAGATGACTGTGGTAGCTGCACTTGGCAGACTCAGGTCTGGGGCAGGGAAGACTGGACCCCTCTTTGCTCAGGGTCTGGGGACAGGGGCTGTGGACTCTGCTGCTGAGTGTTCAGTTTTCCCAAGATAATGAGGTATCTGTCATCCTCTGGAAAGCAAGACGCTTGCTACTCTGGGACCACCCAAGGAACCAAGGGTTTATTGATCTAATTTTTAAACAGAATATTTTCGTAACGTTTACGAGGCTTACAAGCTTTCCCCAGGCTAGGGCCCACCTGGCATCTAGGCAGCTGACTGGTTAAAGAGCTCATTGCGGGCAACTCTGCCCGTCTGTTTTGATGAAAGATGCGGGCCGGGGGAGGAGGGAGGAAGTTCCCCAGGCCAAGAGCATGCTGGCCCAGCAGTAGCCCGTGAACTTTGGAAGTGGGATCTGGGAGGAGCCAAGCGCTCCCACATGCTCTTGGGGCTGAGAGGACAACTGGAGGGTGGGGTGCGCCCAGGAGAGAGGTGGCTGAGGTTCATGCCTCATTGGGCTGCTCAGCCTTTGGACCTAGATCCGGAGACACCTTTGAATTCTAACATTCGTAGTTCCCTTTTTTTCGCTTCCATTTTCATCTGGGGACTCTCTGTCATTTAAAATTGATCCAGATGTTCGGTTCATATGAAGATATTTGGCATCTGATAAAAGCCACGGAATGCTGACAGAGCTTAATATTCTTTTAGTGCTGGGTGGCCCCAAAGTGTGTGTGAGACCAGCACTTCTGGGTAAACTGGTCTTGTCCGAGAAAGCAGAGCCCAGTCCAGACAAGGATGAGTGCGCTGACAGGCTTCTAAGAAATGTGGCCATGACCTTTGGACATGGCCACAACCTTCCAATGGAGCCATGACCTTTCAAGGCCATTGTCTCTGCTTCTCCGTCTTCCTCCAGCCCCCATTGTGTAGCATCTTATGGTCATTGATGTGAAGATGTACAAACCCATATTGTCCCCTCTCTCCTCTCCTCATCCCCATCTCATGGACTTAGGATTTGAGCAGTTTTACAGAAATGCACTCGGCACAATGGGCAGACAGGTAATGGGTTAGGCTGGGGACAGATTGCAGTCCCCCGGGTCAGGCCTCAGTTCCCTGTCTCCTGAGTCCCCCAGGCCGGAAGTTTCATTAGCCCAGTTGGCCCAACTCTGACAGTGTCACAGCTGGAAGAGAAATATCAGGTCCTGAAATCCACATGCGTGCAAATGTCAGAGATAACATTCAGGAACCAAAGGTGTCTGCATTCGGACATGACTCAAGTATGAGTCAAGGGCAGGCACTGTTTGCTGGTGAATAACTCCCCAGATGCCACAGGTTCGCTTTTGCAATGGCTGTGCCCTGCATCTCCAACGGCTAAAATTATTTAAAGCACAGTCTCAGTTATAAAGACCTGATCCGGCCGCCAGGATGTTAGCTTTCTGAAGGCAAAAGCCTCAGCTCTTGCCCTGGCCAGTTTTTCTCAGTGGTGAGAGCATCAGCCCTTGGACTGAAGGGTCCCAGGTTCGATTTTGTCCAGGGGCACGTATCTCGGTTACAGGCTGGGCCCCCGGCTGCGGTTGGGTGTGTGCGGGAGGCAACCAATTGAAGTAACTTGCCCAAGGTCACCACCGGGAGAGAGCTGAGCTGGACTTGAGCTGCAGGGCTCCTTCTCCTCCCTCCACTCGGCCATCTCAGCGAGGACTGCGCTTCCGAGTCACCTCAGTGGGCTCCGTCCCCAGGCTGCCCTTGAGCTTAGCACCTGCATTTATAGACTTGCTCCTTCCAGATGAGGCTTCAGGAGATCTTGAGATGTGCAGAGAAGAAAGAGGGATTTCACCTAAAGCCCAGTGGCCCTTTCGTACTTGCCCCTCCCACTGAGGGCACTCAGCCTCAAATATTTAGGGAATCTGGTCTGGTTTGTCTGCTCTGGGGGTTTCCATGTGTCGACTGCTCTTTGGGGCTATGTGTGTTGTTGTTTTTTGCCCTCTCCTCCCAGCCCCACCCTGGGCCTGGCCTCGTTGACCTTGGCTGCCTCAGGACTCCTGCTGTGACCCTCTGGTGCACCTGACTCCCAGGGATAGAGGAGGGGAGTGGAGACTGGGGGGCTGGGGGACCTTCCTGTTGACGCTGCCTCTCTGTTCCCTTCCCCCAACACATGTGGCACTTCTGGTGTGTCAGGTGCCACTGAGTATCTGGCTGGTCACCTGCAAGGCTGTCACTGCAGAGGACACCAAATCTTCGCAGGATTTTGACTCAGAGGAGGTCGGGAGAGCGCCGAAGCACAGGTGGTAGAAACTGGGCACTGGCCAGCCCACCTTGGTGCCTGCTCCAAGAGAGGCCCTGGGTACCAGAGGGCAGCCCTGGGCCAGACAGAGCACTGGTGCCCGGAGCCACTGATGAACTTGACGTTTTCGCCTGTGGAGCAAGTTCGGGGATGGAGGAGCTGCAGCATCGTTTGAGTGCCCAGAGAGTCTACCCAGCAAGGCAGGCCCCTGCCTCGGAGGCAGCAGCTTGGTTCTAGGGATGTGCATGTGCCAGCTGATGCAGATTCCTTTCTCTGGGGTCCTGCTGCCTTTGGTCTGCCAGAAACCGTCTGCCCCAGGGAAAGGAGTTGGGCTACTAGAGGCTTCTGTGAAGTGTATCCTTGAACTGCCCCTGCCCTACTGATCTCCTCCCATGGTCAGCCACAGCCCTGTTAAACTCAGGGAGCCCCTGGGGCCACCCTGGGGCAGCTAATGCATCCTCCACTGCCTGGGAAGCAGCCTCAGGGGCGCATTTATCGAGGGTGGAGGGCAGCCCAGCCCCGCACACACGTGTGACGGCCTGGTTGCCGCCGATTGTCCTGGCCTGTGCGGAGGTGGCTGTCCAGCACAAGGTCATGGCTGCAGGGCTCCAGTTAGGAGAGTCGCATTGTTTGCCCAGAAAATCTTACCACCTTCCCTTTCCTGCAGTGATGCTTGGCCACTGGGCCCTTTGGGAGCCTAGCGCCGGCTTCTGCCTCCAGCAATGATGACACTTTGTACTTCCCCTGGGCCCTTCGTTCAGGCGTCTCTCGGCCCGTCCTGTTCTGCCGGGCCCTGCAGAGCACAGTTCCTCGTGCAGAGGGCGGGACAGGCCCGGGCAGGCAGAGGCTGCGGAGCCCAAGCACGCTGTCCTCCCTGACGTTCAAGTGAATCCGCCAGAGCCTTCGACAGCCGGCTCAAGAGGCCTCTAACTCGGCTGGGTTCTTCCCGATTTGTAACCAGCTTGGGCCGCTCGACTTGAGTCACGCAAACCTTACACACGGGAGCCCTCCGATGCCCCTGGTTGTAAGTGGGACACACCCAGGTTCACGTCGTGCCTCTCAGGGAAACGTGTGGCCTTGGGGTTGTCACCGAGCCCCCCAGAGCCGCCGTTCCTGCTTGTGTAAAATTGGAACAATCATACTTACTTGGCAAAGCTTTTGGAGGCTCAACAACAGAATATAGATTGTATTTAGCTCAGCCTGAGCATATACTTGCTTAGTAAAAGGTATTATTAAAAATATTGTCTAAAAAAGTATTATAAAAACATTATTTAAAAGAATATTATTAAAATATTATTCTAAAAGGTATTATTAAAGTATTACTTAAATAGGTATCATTAAAATATTTAAAAAGGTATTAAAATATTTTAAAATCTATTATTAAAATTTTAAAAATATTTATGTAAATAAGAATATACAGGGTGGGGGAAAGTATGTTTATAGTTGTGAGTATTTGAAAGAGTTTGTTCTTGTATTATTACTTATTAATTATTGTATTAATTTTCCATACAAACAACTGTAAACCTCCTTTTGCCCCACCCATATTTAGTAGTTTATCAACAGTAACAGCTGCTGTTGTTTTGCCAGCGTCCCTAGCACTGTGGACTTTCCTTTTTTCGGGCCTTGTCACGGGGCCTGTGCCCCCGCTGCGCAGGATCTGAGTTTTCAGGTGTGGTGTTCAGACTGCCTCCCTCAGACCTCTCGCCTTTCCACGGTGGAAGTGTGGAGCCAGGCGGGGCTCCCATCTGTTTTAAATATTACGCTTTGCCCAAGACTTTATTGGCAGCAAAGGCTCGCCCAGCTTGATGAGTTTGGAAAGTAGCGGTTCTAGAAGCCTCTTGGGAGTCTGTTCCTTCCTTAGCAAGGCTCGCTTGATGGGAGGGGCACTTTGCCAGGCAGCACAGCCCTCTCTTCCTTCCCTGGTGAGCAGCAGAGGGAGGGACCCAGGGACCCGTGGCTGTCCCCGTATGCCCCTGATTTCATGGCAATCGAATCTAAACCTCCTTTACTGCAGGTTATGCCCATTCAGTAGGGACGTCTGCTCGTAAATTGTCTGCCTGTCCTTCAGCCTGGGCAGAGCCTCCAGGACGCACGCTGGACACCCACGCTGTTGACTTTACCAGGATGTGGTGCTGTAAACTTGTAAACTTTCCGCTGACCTCGAGCACTTCCCGGGGGAGAGTGGGTCACAGAACCCAGGCTCTGATTCGTGAGCTGTCCAGGGATCCTGACAGATCCTTTGGATGTCGCCTGCAGATAATCTCGAGCTATTAACATGCCCAGGGAAGTAACCCCATGGTTCCTTGGGGACCAGAACCAGAGCAGAAAAACCTCCTTGTGAGTCACTGCAAATATTTACCCTCGAAAGTCTGATTTTGAAATCTCCTGAGCTCTTGGATGGCACTCCCCTTGGGACCGAAAGGGCCCCTCGACCAGCGGCAGGCAGATGTGCAGTGTCCCAACAGGGTTGGCAAGAGGACCCCCCCACTTTTAGCCTGGGAAGAATCCCAAGCTGCCAGAACTGCAAGAGAAACCCTGGGGCTCTGTCTTGTCTTAGAAAATGTTGGTGATAGGGTCACAGACCTTCCTGGCTATCCTGGCGAACTTGACCTCTCAGAGCTTGTCTGACTCTCAGCTGCTCTTTGGGAGCGTGTTTCCCTAAATGGGATTTCTACCCGATCAACCCTTTGCCTCTCAGTAGGAACTTTTAGTGGCTGGGTGGCTGGGTGTGAAATCTGTTTTCACTATCTAATTGGCGCAGCAGATGGAGCCCTGATGATGTTGGGTACCCTGCTCTTCCTCCCGTGGGAGTGTCTATTTTATCCATTCACCTGCCCTCCTTTGCTCCCTCCTGCCAGCTGGGCCTACTGAGGACCAGCTCCATGGGAGAGAGAGTCTGGGTGAGCCTTTTGCCCACAGTTACATGCACTAAATAGGAATGTAGGGGCACCAGGAAGATTGCGCAGGAAGCAGAGCTTCTTGAGAAGCCGGGGACAACTTGGCCACGTGGCAGATTTTCAGCCTGAGGCTCTAGCGCCTGCACCTTCCCTCCGCCAGTGCAGAGAAGCTCCTGTCGAAGCTGGGCGAGGGCTCCTCTCACAAATGCTGGCTCCCTGCAGAGGGGCCAGCAGGTGGACCCATTTGTTTTGTGCCGTGCTGACATTTTGTTTGTGTTTGAAAGACACTGGGTGCCCCTAGGGAAGCTGCACGTCTCCTGGGCTGTTCAGATTTGCCCTTTTACCTCGTGCTCAGGGCTGACTCATACGTCAGGCAGGCAGTTACATAAATAACAGGCTGATGCGAAGATAGCTGAGGCTCCGTCTGAATAAACAGCTTCCTTTAGGGTGGAAATCGCCTCGAGGTTGGGGGCCAGGAGCTGAGCCTCGCGGCCAGGTGACGGGAAATGGTTCCCTCTGACGAAGAGAGTTTGGTGGGGGGCAGTGGGTTTCTCTTAGCGCAGCTGGGGAGAAGTTCAGAGCCAGTGTGGCCCGCCTGTCACGGGGCTCTGCTGTTGACTCACCGGTGGGTCATTTCAGGGGAAAATGTCAGTTCCCCTTGGCTTGTGGCCAGACGTCCACAGCTGTGATCGGAGAGCAGTCGAGGCGAAAGCGATGAGGGGCATGGAGTCTGTCACGTCTCTTCCCCCAGCACCGTCACCTGGCCTCTCCTGCCTGGACTAATGCTCACCGCGGGCCACTCCCTACCTCCCTCTGCCCCTCTGCCCGCGCCAGCCATAGCGAATGCGTAAAAATGCAATTCTAATCCTGCGGCTCCTACTCAAATAGCCTCTACCTGCTCCTGAGACAAGTACCAAGTCCTTAACGTGTGCCCCAGTAATTCCGCTCCTGCTGCGCCCCCCCAATATCGGAAACCTGTGCACCGATGCTCAAAGCAGCGCTGTTCTCGACAGCCAGAAGGTGGGAAGTCACACGCAGAAGTCACAGGCTGTAGGATTCTGCTTATTTATTTACTTAAGTTTTTTTTATTTTTTATTTTTAGAGAGAGAGGAAGGAAGGGAGAGGGGGAGAGAGAAACATCGATGTGAGAGTGAAATATCGATCAGCTGCTTCCTGCACGCCCCCTACTGGGGATCGAAGGGGCCAGACCGAGCCTGGAATTGAGGCTAAGAGGACACGGCAAGTGCTGCCTGGCTTGTCAGTGTGATGTCCCCGAGATGGCCCTGGCGGGGGGGAAGGGCCCTCCCTGGGTTTCCCTGCTCACACACTGGGTGCCAGGCCCTGTGCTAGGCAGCGTTCTAGAGAGCCCCAGAAAGTTGTCTCATTTGCAAAGGAGTATTGTCCTCTCTGTCCTGGGAGCCCAGGCTCAGTGTCAGACCGCAGACTGCACGTGGACAGGCAGCTCCCTTCCCAGGCACAGAGGGAAGGGAGCCGGTTCCAGCCGTGTGCAAACCGCCGGCGGTTCCTCCCCCGAGCTCAGAGCTCCCTGCTCCGTCTGCATTAGGTATGCAGTTCAGCCCCTCTCCCTGGAGGAGGAGAGGGAGCAGGTGGTGCTCAGCTTTGAACCTGGGCCACATGCCTCAAGGATACGTGGAGGTACAGTTTGGTCTGAACAAGGGAGTGGGGGGGAAAAATCCCTGTTCTGTAAGTTTTGCATTGGCCAGGAGCCAGGTGGAGAGAGCGATGTGACAGGGACCGCGGTCAAGGGCTATTGAGAGTGTGTGTTATTCAGGGACAGAGCCTCCCGCCTCTCAGATCCTGCCCAGAAGATTGTTCTGCAGGCAGAGAAGAAAGGAGCCTCTCAGCCCCTCTCGGTTGGCCCACCCTGCATTTTTCGCTGAGCAGCCGTTTCGGAGTTTCCTCTCGGAACGATTGGTTTATGCTGTCCAGATGTGCACAATGTGACGGTTTTGTTTTTGGGCGTTCCAGATGTGCATGGACGGGAAAATGAGCTTTGGCAAAGGCAGAGGCCTGCCTCTGCGGCCCCGGGAATCTGGAGAGGCCACAATGCCCTCGTTGTATGGGGATCACAAAGCTCAGGGTCTGGAAAGAGCTTATTTAACCTCCCGCTTCTGCAGCCGAAGACACAGAGGCCTGGGGGGCGTGGGGTGCTCGCCGCTGATTGATCACCCGCAGCTGGGAGCAGAGAAGACACGGCCCCTGTCTGTACACACGTCCGATTCAGCGCCGTGTGCTCCTGGCACTCTTCCAGGTGCTCGGGCCACATTGGCGAACAGAGAAAGATTCCTGGCTTGTTCTGGTGCCAGATGTGAGGGAAGGAATGAGCAATAAACATAAAAAAAAATGGGTACATCATATAGTAGGTTGGCAGGTAAGAATTGCTATCAAAACACGGGGGGGCTGGAGGGAGAGGAGGAGATTAGACGGGTTTGGGGGGTGGGAGTGCTGTGGTGGTTTACAGTTTTAGCTAAGTGAGTAAGGGTAGATTTCATTGAGACAGTGACTGTCTTAGTCACCTGCTGTATAACAAAAATAGCTCAAGGTTTGGTGGCTTAACCCAGTAGGCATTCTCTCACATTGTGGGGCAGGAACTCAGGAGCTGGACTTGAAGGCTAGACTGGGGCTGGAGGATCCGTGACGCCCTCACACGGCCGTTGGCGGGAAGCCTCGGCTCCTTGTCGCATGGGCACCTCCAGATGGCTCCTAGGACACGGCAGTTGGCTTCCCCCAGAGCGAGTGGTCGAGAGACAGGTGGAAGTCACAGTGTCTTCTGTGGCCTGGCCTTGGAAAAGCCATGTGACCTCGTCTTGAAAGAGGGAAAGAAGTGAACTGCAGATACCCGAGAGGGAACGTTCCAGTAGAGATGCCCTAAGGTGGGTAACCAGCCGTGTCTGCGGCAGAGCCTGGAGGCCACCTGGCCGGAGAAGAAGATGAGGTCAGAGAGAGAACGGAGGACAGGGACCCATGGGTCACTGCGGGCCTGGGGAGGGCCGTGAGTGGAGGAGCAGCCCAAGCAGGGCAGGGAGAGAGCAGCCGGGAGACAGGGCAGGAGGCTGCCCTGGAAAACCAGGCGGCAGATGGGGAGGCTCCCAGCCAGCGTAGCAATGGAGGTGGGAGGAAGCACCTGGACTCCGCATAGATTTTGAGGATGGATCCACGGGATTCCCTGTTGGATTGTGTGAGATGTGACAGAGGGAGTAGCTGAGAATGACCCCAGAGCTGTCACTGGCCACCTTGTCTCGTCTCCCGCCTTCTGTGGTTTTGCAGGAGGAGCTGAGGTGTGGGAAGGGCTTGGCATGGAGCCTGTTCCCTTTACTGCGGGGACCCGGGCTGTGCTCTCAGTTTCTCACCCTTTGTGGGCCTGGGTGACCGCGTCCACCAAATGGGAAGTGGACTTAGGCCTCCCAAGTGAAGGAAGCGATGTGTTTAGGAAGGCACTTATTGCTCCTTAGAAGGAGGTGCCAGAGCACCAGGAAATTCTGTGCTGTTGGCAGGGGCATTTTGCCTGCTGGGAACTGAGTGTTTTTGTTGCAGCCCCTCCCCTAGGAAGTTGATCCTGCAAGTGGACTGACTTTGGCACTCAGCAAACAAGAAACTGGGGCGAAAGGAGATGTCGGGCAGGGGAGGTTGAGCTTAGGGATCCTGAGTACATACCCTGTGCAGAACTCCAAACCTATGGTCATGGTTGAAGGAAAGGACCACAGGCTGAGTCTGCAGGTGATGAAAATGCAAAGCCCTCTTCATCCAAACCCTCACCTCTACCCGGGTCGCATATGGCCTCCTAAGTTAGTTATATGAAGCCCCAAAGCAGGCAGGACTCCTCTGTGCCTCGAGCAGTGAGGATTGTGTCTCCCTGGGGGGGCTCTGCAGGGCAGTGAGGAGCGGGAAGCCCAGGGGTGGGGGCTCTGGGGGGTGCTGGTCACGTTCTGTTTCGTGAAATCTGTCAGGTTTCTGAAAATTCATCAAGTACAATACTTAGAGCCTGAGCCCGTCTCTGCCCGGCATTCATCTGCAATAAAACATCTTTATTAAGAGACCAGGGGAAGCTATTTTTCTCCCCTAACGGGTGACCCCACCCAGATGGGACCTGAATTCCCACCTTTAGAGATTCCTTGTTGTCTGCTCAAAGGCATTGTTTTTAAAATTCCAAATACCTTGAGAATTCACCAACAAGTCGTTGCCATTGGCCATGGACACTCATCACAGCCAGTGGACAGGAAGGCGTAGCTTGGTTCTGCCTGCTTAGGGCTTTGCGTGAGTAGAATGACACCACTCTGGCTCTGTTGTGTCTGTTTCACTCAGAATTGTGTCTGAGGTGCCTTGTTCATTTCCATTGCTGTACACAGTGTTTCATTGTGTGAGTGGAGCACAATTTATTCGTTCATTGGTTGACTGGCGCTTGCTTAGTTTGTGCTTCGGGGCTGTTCCTGATAGAACTCCTGTGATCCCCTACTGTGCGTCTTCTAACAGTTATGTAGGCAGGATGCTCTTGGGTAGCTAACCCCAGGGGCCTTTTATATCGAAGAGGCAGCCTCATACCTGGGCTGTGCTGGGGGACTTAGTAGGTGAAGATCCCCAGAACATCCCTCAGGGAGTTAGAGATCCCAGATACGGGAGGCTTCTCTACCTTTCCGCAAGGGGAGGTAGCAGCGAGGGCCTGAATCACCCTCAGACAGCACCCTGCCCTGTGCTTTGACTCCTTGGGCTCTGCCCCGCCCACCCTGAGGAGGGTGCCGACTTGGAGGGAGCCGATGGGTCATCTCTGCTTTCCAGCCTGTGGTAATGAGCCTCCCAGACCCGGAGGGGGGGGTGGGGAGGATCCCTTGCGTGCTAAGCCAGTTCCACTGAGCAGGCAGGGCCGGCGGCCCTTCGGGGAACATCCAGCCCCTTCCCACCTGCAGGCTCATCAAACACCTCACCGGGCAGCCCCAGTGGGATCTGGTGATGTCATTGCCGAGCCCAAACAATCGGGCCTTTCATGGCAAGACGATAACAATCGTCTGTAAGGGCCTGCCACGCAAGAACGCACAGGCTCGCCGCACAGGGGAGGAGCTGGAAGCGGGAGAAGCGGGCTTGTCAGGCATACACTGCTCCCCTTTCATAATCCGCCGGCCGGAGAATGCAGCCCGGAGAGCAGGGCTGAGCGTCGCGTGGACGCTCACTTGCTGGTTCCCAAGAGAAAGCCACGGTGCTCTCCGCATTGCCCCCGGGACTCTCACCTCTGGCCCAGAGCTAACCCTGCACTGACAGTAATCCACGGTTGGGGTGTGAGCAGGAATGTCCCGTTGCACACCTCCAGGGGGTGCCATTCGCAGACCAGAACGTGCAACATGCCCCCAGAACGCGCAGCGCTGAGGTTCCAACGCTGCTGCCTTCACGTGAGGGACAGAGGCCTGGCGCTTCCCGAGTGTTGTGTTGACCGTGGCTCCCAGGAGTCGGTCTCACCACAGCTAAGCTCCCTAGAAGACCTGGCTCCACTGAGCCCAGAAATTCTCAGTAGGATGCATGAGATCGTATGTTTTCCTTGCTTGGTCGGGGAAGTTTCTGGTGTGCAGATACTGGCCGAGGAAGCAAAGTCACCTAAACTTAGTCTGGGTAGGTGGTTCTCAGCCAGGGGTGGGTTGGTCCCTGGGAGACATGGTGGGTTGTTTCAACTGGAGGGAAACTATCAGCATCCAGTGGGTAGAGGCCAGGGATGCTGCTAAAGATCTGACCGTGCAGTGGACAGGCCCCACGACAAGGAGTGACCAGCCCAGAATGTCGCCGGTGGCCAGGTTGAGAACGCCCGCTGGAGATGAGATGTCCAAGCCCATTAACCCCGAGGTCCCTGGTTTGCATCTCCCCCATCCGACCTCTCTCCTTGTCTTCCAGAGCGGGCCAGACCCTCAGCTCACTGGCCCAGTGCCTGCTTCTGTGCTGGGAATCACAGGTAACCATCTCTCTACGATGGTGTCATTGCTCTGTGTGAAGCCCAGAGGACCCGACGCGTATAGATTGTCTGGGTGACCTTGGGACAAGTCGTGTAACCTCCCCGTGCACCCCTTTCCCCATCTGTAAAATGGCGATGATGATGGTGGAAGGCACTTGGGAGGTGCTGGTGGGGGCTAAGCTTGTTACTGCACGTAAAGTGCTTACAACCTGGCGCTGTAACACTCAGTACACGGCAGCGACAGTGATCACCCGGAGGACCTCAGGCTCCCTCTGACGGGCGTGGTCAACGACAGAGGAGCTGGTTTCGGGCCAGGTGGCCGCAGGGCGCCTGTGCTGCTCGCTGCTGCTCTGGGAGCAGGCTCGCTCGGGGCCTACACGCTGCCGTTCTCCCCAGCTTGAGGCCGAGACATTCTCCGTGAAAGGGCTTCTGCCCGACCCGGTGACACACTTGCTTAGCTGCTAAGGAGAGAGCTCGAGGCGGGAAGAACCGCTGCTGCGCACCGCCCCCGAGTCAGGGAGGCAGAGGGACGCTCGTCACCTTCCTTCGTGCCATCCTCTCCTGCAGCATGGCATTTAAAAAGCACACCAGAGTCCTAGGAAATGAACTTAAAAACAGACCCATTTCCCCCAACACCGAATGGGTCGCCCTTCCTAGCAAATTCAGGTCCCTATAGGAAAAAAAAAAGAGAAATCTGAATGCTCTAAGCTAAATCCCACTCCTGCCCAGAGGCGACCCTCCTGGACAGTCCCTGGGCCACCTTCCCAGGAGAGGCTTCTCAGGGCTGTTCTTGTCCCCGTAATTGCAGGGCAGCCCCCAAGAGCCATCCGCCCACACCCCTGCAGTGACCCCCTGCAGTGACCCCCTGCCCTATAACCCCTCCCCCACTCCCTCTCCCCGCCCCCACCCCTGCTCTCCCATGGGGGCCTTTTCATGGGATCCCCTCCCTGCTACTCCCAGTCAGGCCTGGGCGACAGGTCACCGCGGGACTTGGCTTGACCCCACCGGAGGGCAGGGCCGTAGCCTGTGGTTCCTTTCCTCAGAGAGCCCTTCATTCCCACTTCCCTCTCATGGCCACTAATTAGCCGTGGTCCAGACTGGTAATGGTTTCTTTGTGCTCCGGCGGGAAGAGCAGCACAGAAGACAGCGGCCTCACTGTCCCCCGCAGGGCAGGGGCTAGGTCCCCCCTCACTTCCGAGTCCTGCTTTGAGTCTTCACGGCCTCTCACTTGGGCTTTTCCTCCACAAAGTTAACGGTGGAGGTGGCTGGCCGAGCCCCGCCGCCTCAGGATGCCGGTGGGAGTGTCTGTCAGCGCGGAGGCCACGAGGAGAGCACAGTAGGGCTGCAGGAGGACGTGAGTGGGTCACTGCGTCCATCCCTGCTTGCCACTCTAGGTGCCCACTGCTCCTAAGTCAGCTCTGAACTCCCACGGCCAAGGGACCAGCCCCGCTACCCCGAGCCCCTCTGCCCTCTGCTCCTTGCCCCTGGACACACGGTGTCCGTTACCCCATCACTGACCAGTGACCTTCTCCCCAGTGACCCTCTGCTTCGGTGCTGTGCTCTTTGTCCTCAAAGAGCCCCACCAGGCCTCCCCAAATCAGGTTTTGGGCCCAGAAAGCACCCAGCTGCAGGCTCCCAGCTGGGCCACCCTGCGATGCTCCTCAGCTGGGTGTCTGAGTCGGAGGCAGGTGCAGCCACCATGCTTTTCCTCACCCCCTCAGTGACGTCAAGGTCCCTGAATGGAGTGTGTAGCCAGGGCTGAGAGCTCTGCGTTTAATTCACGGTCTGGAGCTGATGCCAGTGGGAAGGGGTGCAGAGGGCACGGAGGCTGAGCCTGTCACCCCTAACAGATGCACAGCAGAGAGAGAGCGAGGGACCATGCAGGCCAGTGCGTGTGCATGTGCGTGTGCGTGTAGGAAAGCCCGGTTCAGGGCTATATATGAGGGCGGAAAGGACGGAGAAGCTATGGTCCAGCCCTCGCCGTGTGTGGGGTGAAGGAGCCCGGGAGCCCTCAGGAGAGATTCCATAGTCACCGAGCGAGGCGGCACCCTGAGAGCGGCCTGGCAGGATCCCAGGGGTGGGGCACCTGGTTCGGCTGGGAGCCCCATGCCAGCGCTGGGGCGGGGCTGGGGAGCTTGGCTTGCCAGGGACAGAAGAATGGGGTTTCTGTGCTGCTTATCAGGATGGAGGCTCCCGGACAGGATGTGGCGGAGGCTTCCACAGCCCGCCTGGTGGACGGCCGCAGTCAGTGCTGCGTCACAGCAAGGACTTTGACAGGGAGCCCCACCTTGACCTGCTGGTGACATTGGGCTGGCCGCTCTCCAGGGTCAGGCTGGGGATAAGTCACACACTTGCCTGTGGACCCGAGGGCAGGTGGTGGCAATGGACAGCGAGCCAGCCACAGCGTGCTGTTTCCACATCTGGCGGGGGCCTCGCAATCTGCCCAGACCCTTGACCTTGCTCATTGGAAGATCCTCTTTGGGTCTTTGGTTCCATCTGGTCAGGTCTTTCTGCAGCCGAGGAGATACTAGGGCAGAGATCAGCAAACAGCAGCCGATGGGCCTAATCCGGTCCACCACTTGACTTTGTAAATAAAGTTTTATCGGAACACCGCCACTCATCCGCTCACATACTGGCTGCTCTTCCGCTACAACGACAGAGTGGAGTAATTGCAACAGAGACCAGTGGCCCTCAGAGCCCAAAATACTTACAGTCTTTCCCTGTGTGGTGCCCTGTGGGTTACGGGATGAGGTCAGAGCCTGTCTGAGCCTTTACTCTTTCAGAAGTAAAAGGAGAGAGCTGCCTGAGAACACAGGCGGGGGTCCGAGTGAGCCCGTGGGAGAGGCCGGCAGGTGGCAATGCAGCCAGGCACCCTTTGCGGACATGCCGTGGGCCAGGTGGGCCAGGTGTCCTCTTGCCTGTCCACTTCATTTCATGGACAGTTGTCCTCAGTGAGTGACCTATCATCCCCGAGATACCAGACATTTCCTTTATTAAAAAGCTAATGATAATTTTTCAGACGCCCTCACTTTGCCGAGCGGATATGTGGATGTGGAGGGGAAGCATGAAGCTGTCAGGAAGGGACAGGATGTGGGTTCATTAAATGAACCACCTACAAGCTGCATGCTTGTAAGTCCAAGACCCTGCTAGGGCCGGTCTCTTCCCACGCGTCTCCCTGACCTGAGGGCCACAAGGAAACATTGACCCCAGAGCCTCCCGTATGTCTGGGGCTCTGAGCCCCTCATGAAACGTGTGCATGAATTGGGGGATAAAAGAAAACACAGGCCGAGGTTTAAGCCCTCAAATGAAAAGGTTAAATATTAAACACCGAGGATCATCCCCGGGCCTCTTTGCTGGAAGATAGAACAGGAGACTATGACCAGAGCTGGTCAAACGGGACCTTCCAAGGCAGCAAGTGTGTCCCTGTCTCAGGAGCCTGGGGCAGTAAGCGGCAGGAGGTCAGGATGGAGTACCCCCTTGTCGCTGTCCAGAGCTGATGGGTGGATTCCTGTTAGCGGCAAGAGGGACAGACGTGAGCAAATGGGCCAGAAAACCAAGTGACAGTGGGGCTTCCCTTTTCTCTCTAATCCACCCACAACCCTTCGGGCCACGTGCCCAGCATTGCCTGCCAAGTGGCACCTCTCCTTGCGCCTTGAGATCGGTAGTGATCAGATGGGGCCTCCGTGGAGGGGCTGCCCCACGGACCTGTCCAGCCAGGGTAGATGCTCCAGCACCACCTTCCCACCGCATTCAGACTGACCCCAGTGCTTTACTTACTCTGAAGGCTGACACTGTTTCCCTGCAGTAGTTTGCAGTGCGCCTCACGAGGGCCCTTCATTGACGCGCGTGCCTCTCCCCCTGGGGTCACACGCTGCACTTGCACCCGTCTGTCTCATTCAGTTGCTCCCTCTCTCTGCACCCCAGTACCTGGTCTGTGCACAGAGCAGTCTCGCAAGGCTTGGCTCTGACCAGCTGACCAGCTTGCACAGCACGGTGTCCTGCAGAGGCGGGAGGAGAGAGGACCGTGGTGAGCACCATGGGGGCCCGGAGCAGTGTGATGCCAGGTTCAGACCAACACGGAGAGTCCACGGGGAAGCGAGCCTAGGCCTAGGAGAGCTGGGTCACTGTCTGATTGTGCGTCAGGACTCTCTTGTTCCATTTCTGAAGTTGCTTCTCAATAAAATGTGATGTATCGATCTCTGCACCATAAGGGAACAGAAACCAAAGCGTGCTGAGCACCTGATATGTGCTAGGAACCCTCTAGGCATTAATGAGGTCACTGGGTCACAGCGATCCTTCATGGCAGATGCTATGACCCCCATGTCATGCCTTCCACGTTATAGAAAAGGACCTGAGGTGTGGAAAGTTGAGTGGTTTGTGCAGAGTTGTACGGTTAAGTGGCAGAACGTGGGCCATCCTGACACCCAGCCAACATGTTCCCTGCTGCACTGTGGCTTCATAAACATGGGGTGTCCCTGGGGACCAACGATAGCATGAAGGGGTGGCGGATCCGTGTCACCCCCTCCCTCTCCTGTGCCCTTCTCCTACACACAGGCCCTCACCTCTCTCCTTCCTCCGCCTGCCCCTGCTCTCGCCTGGATCGCTAACACCACAGGATGCCCAGGGCTGAGGCTGGGGCTCCTGTCCTCAGAGTGCTTGGTTCTGGACGGCCACCCTCATGAGTCTTCTTGGTCTTTCAGGAATTTGGCCATCGGAATCGGGATCCAGAACTTCCCCGAGGGCCTCGCTGTCAGCCTTCCCTTGCGAGGGGCTGGCTTCTCCACCTGGAGAGCCTTCTGGTAAGTGCTCCCGAGCGTCCCGTGTCAGGGGCCGGGGTTGTGGCTAATGTGGAGCTCAGAGCAGTCGTGTGCCGGCTAACTTCTTCAAGGACCACCTCTCTGACCTGGCAGCAAATCTGGTAAAATGCCCACAGGCCGGCAGAATCTCCGTGGACAGCCACGCCGTGTCCCTTCGGTACGTGTCTCTGGTCTCTCCTCAGGTATGGGCAACTGAGTGGCATGGTGGAGCCCCTGGCCGGGCTCTTCGGGGCCTTCGCCGTGGTTCTGGCCGAGCCCATCCTGCCCTACGCCCTGGCCTTCGCCGCTGGCGCCATGGTCTACGTGGTCATGGATGACATCATCCCCGAAGCCCAGATCAGGTGGGAGAGCTGCCCCCTTCGTCTGTCCCTGTCGCCATCCCAGGCCTGGCCCCAGCCTCCAGTTCTGCCCTTTTGTTCATTGGCCCCTCCTTTCTTTATTCCCACCCCTTCCCAAGACCGTCCTTAGCTGTGCTCTCCGAAACTAAGAGAAGGGGGAGCGACGGGCAGGCGGGTGGGTACAGGTGCTGACATACACACCCTGCCCCGCCCCTCCCGAGCCCAGGCCTTTGAATATTCCCCCGCCTCCCCTCCCTCCCGAACCACCCTCCCTTCCTCCCACCTTCTCTAGTTTTCTGGGGCTGGAATGAGGAGAGAGGTGGGCTGTGTTAGCCAAAG
The DNA here is from genome assembly GCF_964146895.1 of Miniopterus schreibersii. Lineage (NCBI taxonomy): Eukaryota > Metazoa > Chordata > Mammalia > Chiroptera > Miniopteridae > Miniopterus > Miniopterus schreibersii. The sequence goes on from NC_138116.1 coordinate 5,070,206, forward strand.
CGATACAGCCATGGTCTCATTGTCAAGCTACAGGCCAGGTGTCGGGGGCTGGGGGCTTCCTCCCCGTTTCATTTTGGTTTTTATAACAATGATTTTGAGGCTAGCTTACCTTCAGATTAAGTAAAATCTTCAGGAACTTAGTCGCCACTATATGAATCAAGCATTGATTCCAGAGCCGCAACAAGTGACCTTTGGCAAGTTACGTAACTCCCCTGTGCCTCGGTTTCTCCGGCAGTAAAATGGGAATAATACGTGGTTGCCCTTTGAGAGGACATGAGTTGACCAGATTGCCTGGCGTAGCGTAAGCCCCAGTAAAGGTTGGTTATCAGTGTTACTACCACCGTTAAGCGTAGTGGGATGTCTTCTGCTGGAATCGGACGTTGCAGAGGACGCGTCCAGCTTGCACGGCGCTGCAGCGTGCACTAGGGTCTTACTTCTTTCCTTCCCTCCTAGTGGGAATGGGAAACTGGCGTCCTGGGCCTCCATCCTGGGGTTTGTGGTGATGATGTCACTGGACGTGGGCCTGGGCTAGCGCTGAAGAGCCTCGGACCCCAGGACCGGCCGCACGGGGACACGGCCACGCTTGGCTTCCACGGGACCACGGACTCTCTTCACGTTGAAACATTTGCTTTCTCTCATCTCACTTTTCCTGATTGACTCTGATCATACGACGATTTACACTTTTCTTTTGAGGGGGATACTGGGTTTAGTTTTGGAATTTCAAGGTGTCGGATTTTTGTTTGGCCGCGAGTGGAATCTCTCTTCAGTGGGATTAGAGTCCAGGGAGATCTCTGCTCTCAGACCTCCAGTCTCTCTTGCTAGACTCAGTGACAGCCCCCCCACGGTCACCTGCAGAAGCAAGCTACCCGAGAAGTCTCCTGAACGCGTGTGCCTAGCGACTCAGAACAGAACGACCGGGACACCTCTCGTCTGTCCCTCCTGATCTGCGACTGGACGTCGCGGACACAGCCGCCCGCTACTCTGCAAGGCCAGCCAGCCCAGAAAGACTTACCTTCCTCGGCCTCCCCGGCGGAGATGCCGAATGGGATGGGGGCATAGCAGGGGAGAAGATCAGCTAGTCTCTCTCTCTCTCCCCTCCTTCCCGCCCCCAAAGATTGACATTTTGAAATTAAGGGAATTAGGGAATTTTGACAACTGTGAACACACAGTGAGCCTGTGAAAAAAAGAGACTGTAGCTTTGGTCAGAGACCCCTGTTCTCTGTTGATTCCAAGAGCACAGCGTTTGCCATGGTTTCCAAATCCCCGTGACATTTATTTTGATAAGTATATAGCCTTCATTTTTCTAAGAGATTTGGGGACACCAGCCAACTGCTAGGACCCATCCCTTCATTCATCTGTGGACGGACCCACTTAAGCTAACTTTAGTGAAAGGAAGACATTTGGCCTCTGCGATGGGTCCTTCTCTGCTGGCCATTCGGTCACCTGTAACCTGACCCAGGTCTCTTAAGCCACGGCAAGCTCGGCTGGAGTTTGGCCGGAGCGCTTAGGATGAGAAAGGAGGAACAGGTGGGTAAAGGAGAGATTTTTACATTTCCCTTTTCAAAGTAAATTTTCAGACAGTCATCACTCTGACGTGGCCCTAAACAGTGACGTGAACTAGACTAGAGGCCATTCGATCCCTCCACACACGTAGCTTCTCCAACAGGGGCAAGAGAACTTAGCTGCTTCAGACGCAGCTGAGGCCTACCGTCCTCACTGGTCAGAGGAGCCCACGCACGGGACCTCGGGTGGGCTCCACGGACACGCCTGCCCTCTGCGTTTACACGTTCGACTGCTTCCCAGGGCGAGTGCCCTGCTCTGTGAACGCCCGGAGACCCCCGAGGCCAAGCTGATGCTGGGCCAATAGATGTACGTTTTTCCAAAGCACTGAAGATCAAAACTGGACACATCCAGAGGCTTGATTGGTGGAGAGGGTTTGTTTCGGTGATTGATGTGTGTGTATTTTTGTGTCTTCTTATGTAGTTCTACATGATGTAAACTTCTTTCTGATGGACAAGACCTCATAACTGTGATTAATATTAATAAAGGGCATACTGTTGTGGACGACCCGGGCCGTGCTCAGTCCTCAAAGCCACCTCTTTCCAGGGTTGTTAGTGTGTGAGCTAAACTAAAAAGTTAGTCCTAGCGTCTTCCCTACTCAACGCCAGCAGAAGCAAAGGGAAGAGCTCAGGCGGGGAAGGCGAGCTCGAGTCCAGGTTGCAGGTATCAGTATCCAAGGCCAGGCGACGTAGGGAACTTAGGGGAAGGCTACGGAGCTCACAGGACCGAAAGGGGAACCAGGCTTGGAAACTGGTCAGACCCAAGAAAGCTGAAGGTCTGGGATCCCCACGGCCCCTCAAAATCAGCATCTCAAAATCAGCTTGGCTTGGGTGCCGTGGCCCCCAGTGCTGGCCCCCAGGTACTGAGCACCACCCCTCAGAGAACTGCAGCCCTGGGCTACCTCCACCCCCACGGGGATGAACCTGCACTGACCACCTCTCCCCACCCCCTTCAACCCTCCTTGACCTCGGAACCGTTAACCCCACCTTACTGACAAGGAGGGCGAGCGCCAGGAAGTCTGACTGCCAAGGCGACCACAGCCAGGGGCAGAGTCGGCTCCCCCACCATCCAGCCCAGAGCTTTCCAGAACCAAGGTCCTGCTGCCCCCCCCCCCCCCAAAATGCTAGTGAAAGTTGGAAGCAAATGGGGGCCCAGGGGCCCTTTTCCCCTTCCTTTGGCATTGCGATATGATTACGTATGACAAAGTCACAGACCATAAGTGTTCATAGAGTTCCACCAGTTTTTACCTACACCCCATCTCGGCCAGGTCTCCCCCCCCCGCCTCGGGCTACACACGCGGGTCGAAGGTGTGATGGGACTGCCTGGCGGGCAGGGCACACAGCTGGCGCCTTGGCCAGGTGAGGCCCAGCTGCCTGCGCCCGCACGGTCCCCGTTCCCCGGGTGGAGGGAGCCTTGCCCGGCGCCGGGGCGGGTCCCGGGCAGGAGGCGCTGTTTACCTGCGCGGGGCGAGGCCGGGACCGCAGGGCGGGTCCAGATGCAGGGCGGGCGCCCCGGGGCTTGGCACAGAAGGGGCAGCGCCCCCAGGACGCCCTGGGACCCGCGGTCGCCCCTCTGCTGAGGGACACAGCCCTCAGCCTCTGTAATCCTGCTTGGCTACAGCGACGCCAGCCCGACGCCACAGAAGGGACCCCTGGCATCTCCGGGCTCCCCGCTGTCTGTATGGGCTGGTCGCCCCCTGCTTGTCCCTTTCATGGCCGGCTTTGGGGGATGTGAAGTTTATACAATTTCAGGAGCACACTTTTGAAAAAATAGTGCAAAAGTACAAACACAAAAGTAGGCTCAGCCTCCCCGCAGTGAGGCTTCCCCGGCTTAGGTAAGTTCACCTCCGGTCGCGGCTTCCAGAGGACTCCGCGCAGCGCAGGGCAGGGAGGCCTGCAGTGCTCGGGGGTCCGAGGCTCCTCCACAGCTTCGCGAGGCCTCTGCAGTGAATTCACTTCTCAGTCACCTTCCTAGCACCCCAGCCCCGCGGCTGTGAGAAGGGGCTGCTCTGTGTCTCTGCACAATTCCGCTTCCATTGGCTGTAACTTCGCAGGTGAAAGGAAAGGAAAGGAGACAGAGGGACAACAGGAACCCAGAATCAGAGCCCACTCCCAGGTCTGTAAGTGTACAGACCTAGGAGTCTCCCAAGGGATTTTTTTTTTTAATGTACCTATATATTCAAAAGTTGTATAATCAACTTGTGTAATGAAAGCAACAACACAAATCTCGTATTTCAAAGTCAAGCCTTAACTCTCTTGCTTTGAGACCCAAACTTTAATGTTAGGGGGATGTTTCTGGTCGTGCGGAGATTAGAGCAGGGAAGGCTCTGGAAACTGGAAAGGTTCACGAGCCACGTGGTTCTCCTTCCTAAGAGCTGCTTCCTTACCCAATAAGTTATGTCTGGTTGGGAGGAGGGGTGATGCAGGGGTGTGTGTTTGTTTAAGGCAAAATTCTTGGCAAACCTATCAGGTTGGCAGGTGCTGAAAAGTAAAATCCTCTTTTTCCAAACCAGAAAAACGGATGCCAGTTTCCCATCGTTGTCCTCCCAGCTCCGTCTGGCAGCACCTCTCTTAGCCCCTGGTGGGTCTAGGCCCCGGACACAGTGGCCGTCTGGCCATCAAGGTTAAAGGGAAGGTCATGCTTAGATCCTTCCCTCTGTGGGCTCCGTCATCCTAAATATTTATCTCCCAGAGGGAAGAGAAGGGCGAAAGTCCACGGAAGGTTGGGGTTGGGGTAGGACTGGGGTAAGGGGGCAGCTAAGGGAGAGGAGGAGAGGGAAGTGAACCGGGACACAGGTGGCACTGTTGGCACCAGTGGAGGTGAACTCCCGGATGGCCAGACAACGTGGCTTTGGGAAAAGGCAGGATTGGATCAGGTCCCTTAGATTCACAGCACTGACTGTGTCTCTGTGAGAGATGACAATGCCGATAGCGTGGCCGATTGTGATCAGCCTTGGCAGGGGAGTGCCAAGCAGGGCTTTGTGGTTTGGTAAACTGCAGCAGACAAGTAGGGCACAAGGCTCCCCGGGAAACACGCCCTTCCCTGCCCAGGGCTGCCGCCGCCCTGGGCTCAGCTTCCAGCTTCGCCTGAACCTTTTCCTGGTCAGGGAGGCTGGTCCCACCTGGAGATAACACCCATAGCACCCGGTGCTTTTCGCTGGGTCATTGACTTCCTGGGCGGCCCATGTCCCACGGATTGGTCAGCACGGATCTTCTCTTAGAGCCTGTGGGCAGGTCCCAAGGGGAATCGCGCCAGCCCAGGGCCGTAGGTACTCACATGAGTCGAGAAGATCAGACCTTGCGGATCAGAAGGAGAGAGGGGGTGGCTGTTAGATTCTGGGGTTGAACTGGTTATTTTTGATATCACCTCCCTAATCTCTAAGAGCAAAAGCAGCAAGAGGGAAGGACTCCGTGGATAACATCAGCTCGAGCAGCGAACGAGTTAACAGTGGGAGCACTGCCCTCTCAGGCATCCTCAGGAAAGAATGGCAACGGCCTCGCTGGGAGTGCTTGACCTGGAGGTGACTGAAAGCGATTTTTCCAGACAGTCTGCCTTTCCTTCTGCTCAAGGGGCTTCTGTGCTTGTCATCTTCTGAACCATCCCTACAGCCTCGACCACAGTGTGTCCCGAGTGTAGGAACTGGCTTCGGTCCCCCCAGTCTCTATCGTGAGAAACCTGCTCCCACAGCACAAATATATGGGGAGTAATTGTCCCTAAAGCTGCCCTGGAGTCCTACCCGAAATGGTGAGCGGTTTGCTGTCTGACTCTGACAGGCCCTTTCTCACCTTTCTACTGTCCAGTTATAAAAAGCAAGACCGAATCCACGTTAGCCGCCACAGTGTAGAAGCAAGGCCAGATCTGGTCACCGGCATTACGAGGTAGACATAAGTTCTGTTTTGATCTTGGAATTTATTTTTGCTCCACTTTTTATTAAGGAGAATTTCAGACCTATGCTCAAGTAAACAGAACGGTGGTACGATCCTCCATGGACCCATCACCCAGTCCCGACAGCCCGCAGCCCCTGCCAACCTGGCCCTTCACCTCCCCCGTCCTCGTTATTTTTGGGGGCGGAAATCACATCATTTTATTCATAAACAGGTTCGTATATATCTCAAAAAAAGAAAAGACTTTTTTTATACCAAGAAAAAAAGAAGGCATTATGTAAGTCACTTTAAATATTGCATACAAGTTATTCTTTGCCTTTAAACTGAGCCGTGGCCTTTGGCCAGAAACGATAAAAATCTTACCTGATATTATCCAGCTCAAACATCCTGTATGTCTAAGGGAGTTTGTGCTGTTCTCAAAACTCATTCATTAGCTCATTTTATTCCTATAAAGAAGCCTGTGGGGTGGGCGCAGGGAGGGAGATCCAGGGAGCATGACCGGAGCAGCAGGAATCAGCTCTGAATGCGCCTGTACCCCAGAGGGTGCCAGCTCTCCCACCCCAGAGGGACAGCAGACCTGAGCCCTCCCGTCTCTCCTGTCCCCTCCTTCCGTGCCGAATGCTGGGGCCCATCTAGGCGTCCGTTGTTGGAGGAAAACACTCATATATTCCTGCCTGGGTGACCGGTGGTCCTGTCGCTGGAGGGGGGTGGGGGAAAAGAGGGAGATGACAGGACAGAACAGCACAGCCAGGGATAGTTTGGAGGGCTTGTCAAGAATGCCACATAACAGCACAGTCAGCATCCACAGAGACCAAGTCTGGGTTCTCCCAGGACGCGATCCCCAAACCCCCTCTGAGCCTGCCACCTCGCTGCTGCAAAGGACGGTGCCAGGCCTTTCGGGGTGGTGTTGCCGTTGCAGCAGATCTCATCTGGGAGTTTCTACTCCCACCCTCCCTCTTCCCAGGCGGGGTTCAGGCCTTTAACCTGCCGGCCGCGTGAGCCGGGGGCGTGCACGGCACACATGCGCTCGTGCGCCCACGTAGCCGGAAGAGCCCTCTGCCAACATGGGAAATGATTTTTTATTTTATTTTATTTTAAGCAGCTCTCTCGGGGCTGGTTTTGAGAAAGCATGTGTCAGAGTTTCAGGGGCACCTTCCCTGGCTCAGCGTCCCCCTTGCCCGGGTCCCCACCCTGGCTCTCAGGAGGTTGACTGACACTTTGCGTGTCAGCGAGAGCTGCCTGCCCCACGCCCGGGGCTCTGCTGGAGGATGTGGATCACAACTTGCATTGTGTGTACCGAGGGCCTGACAAGCGCTGATGGATTTGGCTTCCTTGCTGATCCCGAGCTCTGGGCGGCGACAAAGGGGAGCATTGTTTGGCGGGGCAGGCCTCTGCCTGCGAACCCGCTCATTTGCCTGGTGGTGGAGACAGGTGTATCACACGCACGGCGTGCCGGAGCGCCGCCGGGTGATTCAGATCTTGGCCGCGTTCCCCAGGGCCAGGCTCCGGGGAGCAGATGCACAGAGGAGCGGCCGTGGTCGCTCTCCTTTCCCCGGAGCCTGCGCCCTGACTCGTCTCCTCTTCGCCGGCTCTTCTGCCCTCTGCTCCTGAAAGCAGCGTCCTGTTAGAGATGGGAAACTGGATCCCGTCCTGACTGCTTGCCCTTTTCAGCTTGGGGAGCAGGAGGCACTGGGCATCCTCACCAGGGAAGGCAGATTTGGACATTGTCGAGCCAAGGCTGAGAGAGCACCTCCTGGCTGTGCTCCATGTCGGCCCCTGGAGGGACCATTTCACGTCTCCCAGCCTGACCCACCCCAGCAGGGGGCATTTTCCTTGTACCTTCTGGGTTGTTGCCCTAAGTGCTCCAAACCATTTTTTGTCATTTTTTAAAATTAAAACTTTATTCTTGTTAAGTACCAGATAAATAAAGCTTCATAAGTTGAACAGCATGATAACAGTTTTAATGAAATTCCGTGTACTCTGCCCCCTGTTCCTCCATTATGGATCCTTTGCAGCTCCATGAATCGTTCCTATCTGGAGTGGGTTGAATAGTGTTTCCCCCAAATTTAGGTCCACCCAGAACCTTAGAATGTGACCTTATAGGGCCTTTGCAGATGTCACTAAGGTAAGGATTGAGATGAGATCATACTGGATGAGCGTGGGCGGTAATCCAATGAGCATGTGCATATAAGAGACAGAAAGGGGCACACAGAGACAGAAGCCACATGAAGACGGAGGCTGAGATTGGGGTGATGCTACCACAAGGCAAGGAATGCCAGGAGACACCAGAAGCTGGAAGAGGCAAGGAAGGATTCTTCCCTAGAGCCTTGGGAAGAAATGTGTCCCTGCTGAGACCTTGATTTTAGACTTCTGGCCTCCAGACTATGAAATAATTAGTGTCTGTTGTTTTAAGCCACCACGTTTGTGGTCATTTGTTGTGGCAGCCCTTGGAAACAAATATGCTAGTCAAGGCTGGAAGGTGAGGGGGTCAGTTGCATCCCTCCCTTTTATCAGGGAAGCGAAAGATTTCCTAGAAGCACCTCAGCCAACTTCCTGTAATATCTCATTGGTTAGGAATATGTATATGGCCAATCCTAGCTGCAAGGGAGTCTGGAAAAACTAGAGTAGAATTTGGCTTTGCCAAATGTGACAGTTCTGAGCTTTGATGACACTCTTCATGCCCTTGTTGTAAAAATGACCAGGACACTCCAAGAAGTCAGCTTGTTCCTTCCCCAAAGCCAGGAGACAAGGAAATGTCTTTTCTTGCATCTGTCCACTTTCCTATGACCTCCTTTCTCCCTGTTCTCTCTGACTGTCTAACTGCCCCCATCCTATACGTACGTAGCTCAAAGGAGTGTCATGAATGTTGAATAAGAAAACATGCAATGAACTCACCCAGCACATAGTTTGTGCTCAATAAAAGTATATAACAAGAAAGCTTGGAAAGGTAAAATTGGATATTAAAAAAATGAAAGTTGGAAAAGACTGACTGAATCCTGAGTATTATGAGAAATATGCAGCCTTAGATACATTTAAGAATTTAATAAACAGCCATGTAACTCTGATTAGTAAGTGTTGCTGTCCCGGATCATGATTTGGACCAATGCTTCTCACACTTGAAGTGCATTTAAAAAAAATCACCATAGCCCAGCTCAGTGGTTAAACATCGACCTATGATCCAGGAGGTCATGGTTCGATTCCTGGTCAGGGCACATGCCCGGGTTGCAGGCTCAATTCCCAGCAGGGGGTGTGCAGGAGGCAGCCAATCAATGACTCTCTCATCACTGATGTTTCTCTCTCTCGCTCCCTCTCCCTTCCTCTCTCTGAAATCAATAGAAACATTTAAAAAAAAAATTACCATAGAGCTTACCAAATGCAGAGTCCCACCCTGCTCATCGACTGGGTCTGGTGTAGGGCCTGGGACTCTGCATTTTAATAAGCTCCACCAAGGTGGTCCATCCACTTCACAGTTGTGACCAAATTCCTGACCCCAGATTCTAGTCCCAAGATTCTGAAATCCTGCAAGAGCTGCCCAAGCTGACTTCCAGATACTTTTTGAAAGAATCGGGATACAGCTCTCTATTCCTAGATTTTTGATCGGGAATTCAGCATCACAGGTCGTTAGTCTCTGAGGAACTTTTCCACAAAGACGGGAGTGTTTCCTGTAGTGTTTTCGGGCTGCCTTGGGGCGGGAGGCAGAGTGTTGCTCGTTTACTGCAGCATGGGTGGGAAGAACCATGGAAGGCATCCCGTGGTCTGTTATTACAGATTCCTGTAACCCCTGTGGGCACACATGCACGCACAGCCACCTGCCGGAACGAAGGGATGGGAGGCATCTGCAGGGGCCTCTGTACCTGCCTTCCGAGCACACGGTTCCAAGGTCCTGGGGAATGAAGCTGGTTAGAAACAGAGCTGGGACGCTGTCACCCCTCCACATTCCAACAGCGGTTATTTCTCTGCCTCGCCCTGTCTAGTTGTGGAAAATGTTCCCTCGTTATTTTATGAATTCCCCCATCTCCACACCTGCCCTTCTGTTTCATTCACTCTCTCTGCGTATCACATCACACATCCCCTCAGGTACCTCGGTCTCCCTCTCTCTGACCATCTCTTAAATTTTCTTTTATGTAAATAAGGCTCTAAAGATAAAGCCCTTAGAACAGCACCCAGGGCATAGGAAGCCCTAGGTAAGTGCTGGCCATTGTGTTGATGCCGCCGGGCACCCCTCCTGCTGACCTCGCTCTCACACTGGTCCTCCTGGCAGTGCCCCCACCCGGTCTGCCCACCTCCCTCACTCACCGTCTTCCTCCCGCCCCTGCCATTCCCAGCTCTGCAGGGTCTGGAGCTGTTTTATTGCCAGCCCATTTCCCGGCTACACAAAGGGGGCCTTTGTAACAGGTCCCTCCAGATGTTGAGTATTTGGAAAAACATTCCGATCAGAGAAGGTGTTTGTCCTCTCGATGCCCTCGGAAGAGGAAAGAATCCAGAACAGGGATTCGGGAGTGGCAATCCCAGCCCTCGGGGTTGGGACTCTCTGAGGGAAGTGGGGGAAATCGGGGATGCTTTGTAGTATCTCTTCCCCATCATCATCGTCCGTTCGGCCCCAGTCGGTTCACTCACCACTTCACTGATGCACCAGCAGAGGCCCCCCCCACCCCCTGGCCCTCTCCCGTGTGTGCCCATCTCAGAGCCGACTGAGCTCGGTCACATTCCTGTTTAATTTGACTCCAGAATCCGCGGGAAGTGCCCAGTAACCTGTAACGGCACCTCCTGGCTCTAGGGGGCCCCCTTGGTCACCTTCCCAGTGATTTCTGGGAGGTCAGGAATAATGCGTAAACCGGGAGGCTGAGGCCTACCGCAGAGAACGCCAGCGGTGTTGGTCAGGCTCTAGATCTCCAGTGGGTGGCCGATCCCAGGCAGCCCTGTTGCTGTTGCACATGCAGGTGACATCCGCTCAGGAAGCAGCATGATGTCGCTCACAGGCGTGTGGGCTCCGCCTGGGTCTGAATCTTGGCCTGACACTCATTTAGGCCTTAAACTCTGTGCCTTCATTTCCTTCCTGGTCTATAAAATAGAGATGGACGGCAACCTCCAGGAGGAGGCGCTTAAAACTGCCCGCCACCTACTGCAACTAGTGATAGTTAAGGGAATGAATTATATATGTTACTCTGTATCCACCCGCTATCACACAGTCAGCTAGACCGAGCTGGAGGGATGCGGAGTTGTGCTCATGCAACGATTCAACTGGTTAGGCACCTGCCCTGAACCGGGCACCGGGCTAATGCGGCTCAGCAGAAATAAGCCGGTGAGTTATGTGGCCTGACGCCATTTATTGATTTACGAGGAAGGTGGTTTAATGCAGCCAGTGTTGTTATAGAGTCACGTGTTCACCGAGGTATCACGGAGGCCTCATGGAGGAGGAGTTCCACCCAGCGGCCCCGAGCCCCTCTCCGGGTGCGGGACTGAGTGTGGTACCCCGGCTGGTCTGCAGTGATGATCGTGGATTCTGCCTCGGCCTTGAATGGGAGTGATTGTAGTTGGGAGGAGCCGGCCGTGGAGTTCAATAATTAATTTGCCACAATTAAACCAGAGACTTCTGTCTCCAGCAGCAGATAAGCTGGCGGAGTGCTAACAATGGGGAAGGGAGGGGCGGCTTTGACAGACCGGTGGTGAAGGGCAGGCGAGGCCGATAGAGCGTTGATAGTGGCCATCAGGGCTTTATTGTGGCAATAATGTTGTCATCAGACATCTGGGGGACCTAGGGAGACTGGCGTCAGCTGCTGGCAGAGTGGGGAAGCCCCAGCCAGGTTTCCTTCACAGTCTGCTGGGCCTCCAGGGAAGGCCTGTGTCCTTGAGGTGGCCGGCTGGCGATTAGCTCACCCTCTTCCTTCCTGTCTGGGCCAGATGGATGGGGAACAGCTGTAGTGTTGAGGTCTGACACCTCCTCGGAGAGGCACCTGAGGACTCTTAGCAGACGCAGTGGTCAGCCCAGAGGGAATGGCCCCCTCGGGAGAAGGGGTGGGAGCAGGCGGCACCAGGTTAGACTCCAGGAAGCACTTCCTCCTGAGGCAGCGATGGGCGGGACAGCGGGCCTCTACTGAGAGCTCGTTAGGCGCCTGCAGCAGGCGCGTCCCAGGAAGTCACTGACTCCTGTGGCCACAGGTGGGTGCTTATATTGTCCCTTAGTAGAGATGACACTGGGTCCCACAGAAGCTAAACACTGTGCCCGAGGTCACGTAGCTCCACAGTAGAGAGACGGGAATGGAACTCAGCCTCTTCTCGGAGCGTCTCGGCCCCAGGTATCCTGTCTCCCCAAAGTGCCCATCAGTCAGAGGTGTTTTAGCACAGCCTTAGCTCTGAAATCTTCCTTGGTCCTTTTGTTCTGGCATTAATCAGCAGTGTGGCCACACATACATCACACACATGTACACACCACATGCACACACACGGCATACATGCATGCACACACATGAACACATATCACACGACACACCTTCCATGTATCATACACATGATGCACATACCATATGCACACAGGACACATGCATGCACATACAACACATGCATGTGTGCACACAGATGCATGCCTATACATGCACACAGGTGTCACTCATGTACCTATATGTTACACCTACCAACACATGCTGCGTGCACACATCATGCACATGCTACATACCTGCACACACATATCACCTTCTCCCACCTCAACACATACCTTTGAGGCTCTGGCATGACTGCAACGGAATCATGACCCGGTGGCAGGTTCTCCCCGGGCAGCCAGTGGTCTTCCTGGAATAGACCTGGGGCTGTGCAGACCCACCAGCCTCGGCCGCCACGGCCACGCTGGGAAACAGGCCTCACTCTGGCCTTGGAGTCGTGCACACTCACTGCACACTTGGCCACAGTAACTGGGTCGTGCTCCGTCTTTGCAGGAGGTCCTCCTGGGAGCACTTTAAACGCCTGAAAGAGCTCATTAAACTTTGCCATGGTCTCAAGATGGTGACTGGGGACCATCGCTGCCCATTTTGACTTTATTAAATTGAGGCCTCGTGAGGGTGAGAACCTTGTGTAGTCATCTGGCTGGTGAACAACAGTCAGTAGGGAGAAAACAAAACCCCAAATGCAACCTCTGGAGTCTCCAACATGCCAGGGGTGTCAGAGAGTCTAAGACAAAAGGATAGGGTGCCCACACCCCTCGGTACTGAGGTTACTCGGTCAGCGTGCTGAAGGATCAGGTCGTGGCTGAGGAACCCGGGCTTGACTACCTACCGCCTCTTCTCCTTGGTGGCTGTCCTCTTGTCCCCAGAGTTAGTCAAAGGGAGATGGATGCATTATTGCCTGTGTGGTTCTAGGATTTTCCTCCCTCATTTACCCTGCAAGAATGGCGGGATTTATGGAACTGTTGTGGACTGGGGCCATCTGCAGAATGAGAGGTGGCCTGGGTCCTGAGGAGGGTATCTCAACCTCATCGTGGTGACATTTGGGGCTGGATCACTCTGTGCCCTGTACACTCTAGCGTGTTTAGCAGAATCCTGGCTTCTACCCACTAAATGTCAGCACCACCCCCACCTCCAGCTGTGACAACCAAAAACACCTCCAGGTATTGCCCGTTGTTCCCTGGGGGCGGGGGAGAGGTCACCCTGGTTGAGAACCACTGGCGTAGATAGTTTTAAATCTGGGGATATGACTGTCTTCACGCCCACAGTCGCCTGGCCTCTTAGTCCCTTGGCCCGCTCCATCCAGCCCCGCCCTTCCCATCTGCTCCGTGGGAGCCGTGGAGACCCCGGACCAAAGCATTTGCTCTGGAAGTCGGGGGTGGGGGGGGTGGGGGGGGTGGGCAACGCTCGTGTCCTGTGTCACAGTGGCCCCGCCACTACCAGACGCGGTGCGCCGGTCATTTCAGGAAGCCAGCCCTGCTGCAGAGGGCGGCCCGGAGCGGGAGACTCTCCTTCCCTCCAAGCCCTCCTCCCTGCGAGGCCTGCGAGTGGCCCGCGGAGACCGGAGTCCACTCTGTGGGCAAAGGGACAAGCAAGCCGCACAAGCGCCCCTCTGTCCTTTCTCCGGAGGGAGTTTTCCTTCCTCCGCCCCCCCCCTTATAGAAACCCTGGAGGCTCCCCCATCCGTCCACTTGCCCTGCCTCCCCTCCCCCAGGCCCTGCCCCGCACACCTGACTTATTTATTTATTTGCCGCGCGGGGTTAGCCGGGGTCTGTTAGGTTTGCGGCGCTTCCTGCCGGGAGGCGGGTAATGAGTAACCATAGCGTGCTGCAGGCAGCTGGGCGCAGGCTCTGGGGAGCCGCATAAGGGAGCGTTTGTTCTGTCCCTTCTCAATAGTTCCTTGTGCAGGAGGCAGGGTGATGGGCGGGAGGGAGCGGGAGGGGGAGGGAGAGAGGAAGAAAGGGACACTCAATCACTGAACTTCTGACAGTCCCTACCCCCCCCCCCCATTATCACGGACTTAAGGCTTTCAGAGTCTTCCCACCGACTCCATGGACCTGGGGATGGGCTCATCCGACCCTCGTGGGGCACTTTTTCGGCGAGTTGTAGATGACACGGAGCCAGAGGGCTGACATGTCACATGCGGATGGTTTAGGGGCCCTGGATCCCTCTCCCTGTGTGGATTAACACAATGCTGCTTGTCCCCTAGTTCATTTAATGATCCAATAAATCTCCAGATCTCTCTTCCCGACCCCGAGTGCCTGGGGGTGCAGTAAAGCTGTTGGAAAGGGCTTTCAGAGAGCAGTTCAAGTAAATGATGGGATCCGTGGTATGGCCCACAGTCCACGTGGGGCTCGGGAGGGCCATGCTTGAGTTACGTCATTACGCACACAAGAAAGATGGATGGAGAAATATAGCACACATTTGGCCTTTGGAAAACCTCACAAGCGGTCGTCGAATCCATGTACTCGGTGAACAGGTTCCAAACACCTACAACAAGCCAGCTGCTCGGCCAGGCACTAGGGGCAACCACCGAAATAAACAGGCAGGATTTAAGTTTACAACATGGGGAGGAAAGCTGGGAAGGACCCGTGTGCCTGGATTATGGTTGTGTATGGTCCAAGGGGGTCCCTGCCATAGAGGGGTACCAGCAAAATATGTAGGGAGAGCTGGGAGCAGGGGAAGATCAAACTCTTTGGGGAGCCTGAAGGGGGGTGGGGTTCCAGGGAGTAAAAATGAAGGGCGGCCCCTCCTCCAAGCAACCTGGGTATGTGTCCTGATCAGGAATCAAACCCGTGACCTTGTCTCCTTATCTATGAAAACGGGAACATCAGTACTTGTCACCTCGCGGCCTTGACTTGAAGCTGGAACGATATCTTGTTTGTAAAATGATGTCGCAAAGCCCCTTAGAGTTTAAGATCCAAGGGGGAAGAAGCTGTGATGCCTAGATGCGGACACAGGCCCTTTGCATCTCCTTGGTTTTCAAAGTCACCTTGCAAAATAAGGAAGGCTTGGAAAAATTCTCCCCACGTTTGAGATGGAGGGAATAGGTTCAGAAAGGTTCAGTGACTTCTCCAAGATCACCCAGGACAGGCAGTGGGCCAGGCATTCAGACTTTAGCCTGGCACAGTCAACATGGCTGGGTATTCGTTAAGGGGGGCTTCTGTGCACATGACACAAACTCTGACCTAACCCTTGAGTTCAGACCGAGGATCTGCACTAGACATAGGATGGGCTCTAGGATTAGTTGGTTCAATGGGCCAATGACATCATCCGGGACCCAGGTTCTTTTATTTAAGCCCTCTCAGCCCCCACGTTGCCTTCATTCTGAGACTAATCACTGGCTGGGTTGCATGGCAGTTGAGTCAGCACACTTTCTTGTTTCCAAAGGAAAAAAGAGAGAAAAACCTGTCATCCAAGCATGTTTGACATTTTAAACGGGCTCAGAGCTCTTTCAAAAGGGGGCGTTTGGCCCAGCCGGTGTGGCTCAGCGGTTGAGCATCGACCTAGGATCCAGGAGATCGCAGTTTGATTCCCGGTCAGGGCACATGCCCAGGTTTTGGGCTCCATCCCCGGGGGGTAGGGGGGTGGGCAGGAGGCAGCCGATCAATGACTCATCATTGATGTTTCTCTCTCTCTCTCCCCCTCTCCCTTCCTCTCTCTGAATCAATAAAGATCTATTTAAAAAGAAAAGGGGGACAGCATTTGAGTGAAGATTGAAGGGGATGGTATTTGCATCTCTGTTGTGTTTTTTTACATATTCCTACTGGGCCTAGTTCAGCACCCTGTTAAATGAGCATTTAGGTGTAAAATAATATTATTTAATGACAGTGTGACCCATTATTTCTGATTTCCAATTTGGGGCCATTAAAAGAAATAGGAACCCGTCAAGCGCCTGGCGTGCTTCAGAGGCCCCGAGGCCCACGTTGGACCAGGGCCTCCCAGACTTCAGAAGAGGGAAGAGGGTCGCCGGCCGTGCATTTGACAGGTGAGTTTCAGATGCCCGGCCAAGAGCCGCACACTGAGGCGAGATGCAGTGAGTTATTAACATGGAACCCAGGGCTCGTGGAGAAGTGCAGCTCAACAGAGGGACTCAGGTGGCCCAGAATGGAGGGCGGGTTGTGACTTTTGGTTCCTGACTTGTTAGAAAGTTCTAGCCCTGGCCGGTCTGGCTCAGTGGTTAGAGCGTCGGCCTACAGACTGAAGGGCCCCGGGTTCAATTCCGGCCAAGGGCACGTACCTCGGGTGCAGGCTCCAGCCCTGGTCGGGGTGCGCGCAGGAGGCAACCCATCGACGTGTCTCTCTCCATGGATGTTTCTCTCTCTTTCTCTCTCCCTTCCACTCTCTCTGAAAAGCAATGGAAAAAATATCCTCGGGTGTTGTTTAAAAAAATAAAAGAAATTTTTAGATCTCACCATTTGCCATTAAATAGTATATTCCAACTGTCTGAAATGTCTTCAGCGACACTGGTTTTATTTCACTGCCACTATAGGGAACATTGAACTTACAGTGATTTCCAATTGCGCCTTTGTCCTCAGGGTTAGCTGGAGTGCGAGGAGGCGACGCGGCCCTGGCGGCGAGAGTGTCCACATCACGCAGGGCTGCCTCGCTTGCCCCTTCTCCCTGCAGCTCTCTGCCTCCCCTTAGCTCTCTGGCAATCGCCAGCCTACTTTCTGTCTGTGAATTGGCCTGTTCTTGCCATTCCATATAAATGAATCCGACAGTAAGTGGCCCTTTGGGGCTGGCTTTACAGGGCACAGTGTCTTCGAGGTTCCTGCCGGCTGTCGCATGGATCAGCGCTTCATTCCTTTTCATTGCTGGATAATATTGTGTCCCTTCGTCAATTAACTTGGTATATTACATTGGCTGATTTTCCTGTGCGAAATCCTCTTTGCGTTCCTGGGATAAATCCCACTCGGTCACGGTGCGTGGTCTTTCTCTTTGTTGCTGGATTTGTGTCGTTAGCATTTCGTTGAGGATTTTGGCATCTGTATTCATAAGGGATATTGGTCTGTAATTTTCCTCTGTTGTCTTTGTCTTGTTTTAGTAACAGGGTGATCCTGGGCATTACTGGGTGTCAGGGTCATACTGGCCTCACAGAATGAGTTGGGAAGTGACCCCTCCTCTTCTAGTTTTTGGAAGAGTTTGTGAAAAATTAGGGTTAATTCTTCAAATGTCTGGTAGCGTTCATCCCCAAAGCTATCTGGCCCCGTGGTTTTCTTTGTGTGCGGCTTTTATTATTTTTTATTACTAATTCAATCTCTCTCCTCTTTTTAAGTCTAATTAGATATTGCACATCTCAGATAATGTTTGGAAATGGGTCAGTTTGTCAAATAAAATGAAGAGCTGTTCTGTCCAGTCCAAATGACTGCAGTGACAGTGTTGAACTTCCAGTGTTGTTTCGAGCGGTAAAACCATGGAATGCGACCCCTCCCTGCCCGCCTGGGCCCGCTCCTTCCTTGCATGTGGGATTTCTCTAGTGGAGCCCATCCCTTCAGCTGGTCTGAGGCCGACCTGCCGGGACGCAGGGGATGTCAAGGGAAAACCCACAGGTTGTACAGTCAGATTAACTGGACGAAGTTCAGGATTTACCTGCCACATGACCTCGGTCAAGTCCTTCGGCCCCTCTAAGCCAGTTTTCTCACCTGAAAGGGAGGTAGGGTGACAGTGGGCTCCACCTCATGGGGCCGGGGGACAGGCTTGGATGCACATGGGCCTGGCTGAGCCTCCTTTCTGCCCCTCTCCCCCCACTCCCCTCCTGCCCTCGCAACCCTTCAGTGAAGGAGAGGAGACAGCACTCTCAGTGTGGGGTGAGGTAAGTGCGGAGGCTGGTTTCAGACGGTCCCAAAGTCCCGCAAACAAAGCCTCAGTGTTCAAGGGGAGCCACCTCCTTGCTGGGGGCGGAGGGAGGAGGGCTGGGGTGGGGCCCAGGCGTTTTCCCAGCCCGGGTCAATCCCATCTCCCACCCGGCTGACCTGCTCCCTGGAATGAAAGAAATGACTCAGGAGAGAAGGGAGGGCTGCACCTAGGTTTTTAAGAATATTTGCATTCTGAAGCTTCTTGCAAAACCTGGGAGGGCTTCCTGTTAACTCCCCGAGGAGCCCTGCGCAAATGCCAAGCTCAGGTCCCCCGCCATACACACAAGAAGAAGGAAGGAAAAGATGGGGTGTTTATTGGACGACTCCCTTCCTTCATTGCCTGAGGGCTGTCCTTGGGGGACTAAGCCCTTGGCACTACTGAGGTGCTCCCGTGAGGAGCTGAACAAGCCCCGGGTACAAAAGAGGGAACAAAAAGGAGCCAGAGCTGGCTGAGGGAGAAAGAGGCACTTTCTAGAATGGTCCATGGGCTGCGGGGGAACTCGGAGGCCAGGGAACACGGGGCGGGGCATCGACTGCGTGCAGGTGAAGATGCGTTTTAGACGGCTCGGGGTTGAGGCGAGGTGCAAACATCCAGCAGCGCGTGGGGTTGGGTGTGCAAGCGGACAGGGGTCACAGGAGGGAGGCGAGGGGACAGCTCAGAGTCAGAGGAGCCTGGGGTGTGTCCCACGTCTGGGGGGCAGGGATGGGGGCCCCGTCGGTCAGCAGGGCAGGGGCCCAGCTGCACAAGAAAAAGGAGCTGTGGAGAGGTGAGATAAGGGAGCCCTCCAGAGGCCCAGGAGGCCGAGGGGACTCGGTAAAGCCCGGAGGAGGAGTTGGAAGCAGGAAGAAAGCGGCAGGGCTCTGTGGCCACGGACTCCTTGCTCTCAGTTACCTGGCTGGCGAGACAGCAGGGATCTTACCCCCCAGCTTTCAGGGTCACTGTGAGCATTCACCGCTTGAGTGCTTGGCACAGAGCCCAACAATTAGCAAGTGCTCAGTGAAACCTTGTTCTCATTTATAATTGAGCCTGAGCATGTTGGGCAAGGAAGACTATAAGCTTGTGATATGAAGAGAGAGACCTGGGCTCTGCTGGGTGCTCACCTGTGACCAGGCACATTGGGAACGAGCCGGGAATCTAACGGCCTGGCTGACCCTCCCTGACCCCTCCCGGTGGCCCTGGAGCGCTCACGTCCATTACATGATAGCATTTCATTTATTTATTTTTTTGACTGAAATCTGCCTGGGTTCACCTCTTAGCTATTTTCGTCTCCGCACCAAGCATAGGAAACCCAGCAACCTGGGTTTTATCATGAGAGCCCGTAGACATCCCTTCTCACTTCTGGAACATGCCTTCCCTGCGTAGACCACTCTCTGATATTTCTAGACATCAGCACCAAGCTCATCTGCGTGTTTCCACCAGCAGATGGTCACGCATGTCCTGCGATCTGGGAGATTCGCTCCACGTGTGGCTTCCGGTCAGGCTTGGGCTTGGCTGCTTTGCCTCCGGGTCAGAGGATTTCTGCAGGCCGTCCTGGAGCCTCTCTTGCTCCCACGCTCCCTTTCCCTGGCTTCAGCTACTGCGGTCAACTGCGGTCTGAAAATACTAAGTGGAAAATTCCAGAAAGAACTCATCCGTTTTCAGTTGCTGGCCGTTCTAAGTGGCGTGATAAACCTCGCTCCATTCCACGCCATCCCTCCTGCGATGTCAATCACCTCTTTGGTCTGGCGTCTCCAAGCTGTAGGTGCTCCCTGCCTGTTAGTCACTTAGTAGCCGTCTGGGTGCGCAGATCGACTGTCGCGGTCTCACAGTGCTTGTGCTCAAGTCACCCTTGTTTCACCTAATAACGGCCCAATGCCACTCACATAACTTTTATTCCAGTGTGTTGTTGTAATTGTTCTATTTTATTATTAGCTGTTGCTGTTAATCTCTTACGGTGCCTAATTTATAAATTAAACTTTATCATAGGTACGTATGTGTAGGAAAAAACCCGGTGTATATAGGGTTCTGTACTATCCGCGGTTTCAGGCATCCACTGGGGGTCTCGGATGTATTCCCAGGGATAGGGGGCGACTACTATATTTCCCTGCAACTTCTAGATCTGTGAAAATTCTCCAAAGCATGTTGCGAATAGGAAAAATGATGTTGCAGGATGAGACATTTGTTTAATGCAAACATTCTGCCCAAGAGGTGTTGATTTGATGATTTTAAAAGTAGGATTTTTTAAAAAGTAGGATTATGACTGGTTATACATATGCTCACTTGCAAAATTAATTAAAAAAAAGTGCATCAGGAGATGCAGACTCTGATGCTCGGGTGCAGCCTGAGATTCCGCATTTTGACACGAGCCCCCTGTGGTGCCCAGGTTGCAGCTCTCCAGTGGCTCTTTCTGCAGTGACTGGATGTCCCATGCCGGCACGGTCCGAACATCAGCCAGTAGACCCCTGTCTCTACTGAGCACTGAAAATGTTGCCAGTGCAGCTGAAGGATTGAATTTTAAAGTTTATTTACTTTTCATTAAATTTAAAGAGCCGCATGTGGACTCCTGGCTATGGACAGTGCAATTCTCAAGAGTCAACTTTCGAGGGCGGGGACCGTGTCTTGTTTATCTGTGTATCGTCTTTGGGATTTGCCTGCTATGGGAACAGCGAGGACAACAATGGTAATAATTACAGTAACAATTCCCTATATTACACTGATTGCGCTTTAGGGAACCCTCTTCAGCAAGTCCCCCTTCCCTCTCTTCTGCCCTCACCGTTTCCTCCACAGCTCTCTGCCTTCCTTTGTTGGTGGTGGTGGTGGTGGTTTGGGTTGTGTGTCTTTTAGTTTGGCTGTTTCCATACCCACTCCAGACTCAGCTCAGACACGGGCCTCAGGACGCCTGCCTTGGCTGCTGGCCCCAGGCGGGGTTAGGTGCCCGGGGTCCCTACAGTCTCCATCCACTGCAGTGGGGGCTTGCCCCTCCCTCCTGCCCCTGGGCTGTGAGCGCCTGGAGGGAGGACGTCTGCCTCCTGCCCCGTGTGCCCAGGTGCGCAGGGGTTGAATGAAGGAGGCGGCTGCAGAAATGCAGGCCTGCACAGGGGCGGTGGCCGCTCCGGAATTTCAACCCAGGAGGGCCTCGGGTGGCGATTGGTTTGTGGCGCCCTGAAGCCAAGTTTGCTTAGCACACGAGTGTAAGGAAACCGCAGTCGTTCCCATTAGAGATGGGGCTATCGCGCCACCCCGTGCGGGCCAGCAATGCCTGTGTCCCTCTCACACGCGACGGGAGCAGACACTCCTGTGCTCTGTCCGCGTCAGAGGAGGGACCCGAGGCCTCCATGCGGCTCCGTGGCCAGCTAGTGGCCGGCGGGGGCTGCAGCCTCGCTGTGCTCCCCTGACGCCCGGACCAGGTCTGTCATCCTGGGAGGCATTTAGGGGCTTGGCGCCACCCGCCTTACGCAGACCTAACGGAATTGCCAAACGAGGCTGGAGTCCCAGCCTTCTCTCCGAAGGGCGCCCGCAAGGGAGGGCAGCTGGGGCGCGCAGCCTGACCATCCCCGCGGCTGCTCCGCATTTCTTGCGCCCGGGGAACAGAACTACGTCTCCCAGGAAGCAGTTCGGCCCTCGCCGCCGCGCCCCGCCCCGCGCCCCGGCCGCCGCGCCCCGCCCCGCCCCGCCCCGCGCCCGCGCCGCTATATAGGAGCCGAATGGCCAGGCCCGGCACCCGGCGCGGAGGCGGCGCGGCGCGCGGCGAGCCCGTGGAGCCGGCCGGACGCGGCCGCCGCCGCCGGCACCCGCGGCTCCGCGCTCCTCCACCCCCGCGCGGGGTCCTCCACTGGCCCGCGGGCGCCCGTCCTGCGCTCCCGGGGCCCCGCGGACCTGCCAACCCGAGGCGGAGAGCGCATTTGCCCTCGGTTCTTTCCTGGGCTTGGCACAGGGGTTCCGGCGGGAATCTCGGCTGGCGCCGGCGATGCGCAGCCGGGGAAGGCGAGGAGCCGCGTCGGCGCTGGGGGCTCCCCCCGGCGGAGCGGGCGGGATACCCTCGCCGGGGTCCGCGGGGCGCCCGCCACCTACGCGAGCCGTGCGCCCGCCCCCGGGCTGGGGAACGCGGGCCTGGGGAACCCTAAGCAGTGAACCCCCCGCGACCTCCACGGGTCCCGGGCGCAGAGGCCGGCTACCAGCTCTTTGACCTTGGATGGAAAGTGGCTAATGGGCTGGGGTGCCCCGGACCCCTACCGTGGATTACTTGGTGCGCATCAGCCGGGCTTAAGACTCACGACCTGGTCTCCATCCGTGGATTGCTTGCCTGGAGGTAAGTTTTCCTGCGATTCGGGAAAGAGATTTGAAGGTCTCGAGGTTCTGGGTTGAATTTTTTTTCTTCTTGTCATTGACGTTTCGGAGGACATTTTAGCCGCCCCTCTGTCTCCAGACAGAGCCGATGGCCCGGGTCGCGGTGGTCAGCGCCACCCCGGGTGTTCCCGGTCATCGCCCCGCAGCATCCAGCGCCGCCCAGCCGCTGGCTGCCCCGCGGGACCGAGCGCAGCCCGGGCACAGGCTCCGCGTCCTGGGCGCACCGCGCGGCCCTGGCGCTTCCCTTCCCGCCCCGTTAGTTTGGGGAGCCGAGCGCCTCGGCGAGCTCCTGGCGCCTGGCCACCGGCGACTCGGGGTGCGGCTGGGGCGCAGCGCCCGAGTAAGGCCGCGGGGCTGAGCCCCTCTCGCCCATGGGCAGGGAAGACGGGTGCGTTTCGTGGGGTCGCTGGTCGGCTTTCCTGCAGGGAGCGGGGGGCCCGTCAGGCAGAAGCCGCAGTAATGTGGGCAGGTCTCTGGATGGCTGGAAGGTGGCAGGAATTCGGTCCACCGCGTCCCCCGCCCGTCCCCGCGTCCCCCGCCCAACTTGTTCTTGGGAGAGGTTGCCTGGCCAGCGTGGGGAGGGGGCTTAGTCTTGATCCTGAACTGAAAGCAAACCGCCCCTGTGTCCGTGGTCCCTGCTGTCCGCCTCCTTTTGTGTCAGCGCTGTTTGGGCAGCGCGGTGGCTGTCATTGGGTCGGCTGGGAATAGGTGTTCCTGGAATGAATGGCTGAGCCCCCCCTGCTGCCCCACCATGGGCAGATAAACTGGGTCCTGCTTTGCCAGCTCCCTCTTTGGCACTTGTCCTTAGCTGCTGAAGATGGATGGTTTTCCTGGAGACACTTTCCCACATGTGGGGTTCCCTCCCCTTCTCCCACCCCTACTGGCAGCCTATCTGTGATGATCCATTTCCCGCCCAAAAGTTTCTCCTGCACAGAAAACATCCGGAAGCTCTCATTGGTCTCCTCCTAGGTGCCCAGGGTGCTGTGGCCTCCAGTGAGCACCTGCGTGGGGGAGAAGGGAGGGCCAGGCGCCGCAGGAAGAGGAGAAGGGTGCTGGGTGCTGGTACTGCCCCCCTCAGGAGCCGTGCCTCTGGCCACACCAGGTCCCAGGAACTGCCCAGTTGGGGCAGCAGCCTTCCTTGTGGTCGTCCCCAGCCTCTTCCCAGCCAGACCCTGGGAGTGAACCATAGAAACTGACCCTCTGATGACCGGCTGCTCCACCTGTGCACCCTGTCTGATTTTAATCTCTTTTATAGAAAACTAGGAAGAAGTGCCAAAAGCAGGGAAAAAACCACCCAATTCCCACAGTAATGCTGGCAATTGGACATATTTCCTCCCTGCTGAAACTCTGCAATCTATAAAATGCTGCTTCCTGCTTCCCCCCGCCCCCCTCGATTTTGTTTGGACGGTTCCCCATGTCATGACTGCAGTCCTCCCCAAGTATTCATAATTTGCTTGACAATTCCCCATTGTTGGACGCTTAGGTGTTTACAAGTTTTTACCCTTAGAAACAATGCATTGGTGAGCATCTTTTGCACATAAGGATTTGTCCACCATTGGGATCATTTCCTTTGGAAAATTCCTAGAAATCACTGTCTTTGCTCTAAGTTGGAGTCATGTCTAAAGTCCGAGGAAGGCCACTCTGGGTGGACAGTTCTGAGGTGGCCTTTCTGGACCCGGGACCACTTGTCCATCAGATAAGCCTCGTCTGGGAATGAGAGTACTGGGGCTTTTTGGTTTTGTGTTTCCTGCAACAAAGAGTTGGTCAGCGTTGGTATGAGATTGGTAAAATTTGCCAATTTTGTTAGCAATATGATAGGTTAAAATTTTCTAGGCAGCTGGATTAAAAATGCTATCATTTTTTTAAAAAATTAACTTTGATTTTGATATAAATCTAGACTTACAGGGAAGTTGCACTAGCAGGGCATGGATCTCCCCTACACCCTTCACCCAGCTGCCTGAAATGCTAACATTTTACCTATTCGCAGCCTGCTGCCCAAACCCAGGGGATTAACGCTGATTGCTAACCAATCTCCAGGCCTTGCTCAGTTTTCTCCGCTTGTCCCACTGACGTTTGCTTGTGATTCAGGATCCTGAATTGCAGAAAAAGCTGTCTTGTGAAAAAGGGAGGGAGTTGAGAGGGGCTCAGCAGACCACACCTTTTTAAAAAAAACCTCTTTATTGAATAAAGTCTGACTGACACCAAAAGCTGGCCCTGTTTAAGGTCTACAACTTGATGAGTTTGGCGGTAAGCACACACCGGGAAACCCTGCCCTCTATGTCATCAACATATCCATCGCCTCCAAAAGTTCCTCCCGCCCACTTTATTATTATTTTCATGTGTGTGATAAGAACACTTAATAAGAGATCTACCCTCTTAGCAAATGTTTAAGTGCACAATACAGGATTGTTAACTCCAGGCGCTGAGCTGTGCAGGAGAGTCTGGGATTTATTCTGGAGGTTTACAATTGAAAGTCTGCTCATGTTCCTCCCCAGGTAAGCTCGGCCCTCTTCCCTAGGTGTGGCCAGCAGGGCGGAGGAGACCCCCCAGGGCCCCGAGGGGAGAGGAGTGGAGCCCTGACCATGAGTGGGGGAAGCGTCTCCGTGTGTACCCCCTCCCTTCTCCCCACACGTCCACTGGGAATGAGTCGTTTAGTAAAAATCGGGTTATAACCTGCCCTGTCCCGACATGCCTCCGAGGGATAGGTGGATGGGTGACATCTGGTGTGCGTGAGAGCAGCGAGGCGCCGAGCCCCGAGCCCGCCGCGGACAGGCCCTGCGTGCTGTGCCTGTGCGGGTGACTCACGCTGAGCAGCAGGTGTGTCTCGGGCTCAGTGCAAACCCAGCCAAGAGCATTTCCTGGTGACTCGGGCGGGTTTAAAGGAACATGGGTTTCTGCTCTCACCTCGGAATGGATTTAGGGTACTGTCAAGCGATCTCGAGCCAGGAAGGGGTCCCCATTCTTTTTGAGGGGCCCATCTCACCAGAGTGGGGTGAGGAGAGCCAGCCTGAGGGGTTTGGGAAGCAGCTGATGGGGGTGGCGTCTGGCCTGGCCCAGTGTCTTTGCAGGAGAGGCTTGTGAGAAATCGGGGGGACCCAGGAAAGAGGCTCCTGTCCTGTCCCCACCACACCAGAGACGACATCAATCCCCGCCTTCCTCCACATACACCTGTGAGCTCCAGCATCCGGGTCCGTGCCAGCTTGGAGTGGTCGCCGCGGAGTGCAGGCGATGTTTGTCGGGCATGGGGAGGCCTTGAGGTTACTCGGATCTCAGCAGAACAGACTTCTGTTGTCCAGATGGAGTTTCTCGGTCACCGTGCGGGTCTGCTGGCCTAGGCTTGACTTTTCCTTTCCTCTTTGAAACGCTACAGTCTTCCGATTATGGCTCGTAAACTGAAAGGGGGCCCCCGCTCCCTCTGCCCCCTCTCCCCTCCCGCTCCCGCCTGGCGCAGGCGGTTTCTGTACCCAGCCCGCTCCAGTGAGGATCATAACAGGAAGTCTCGGGGGGAGAGGGGCTGGGGATGTTGTGACTGAGAGGTTCTGGGGCAGCCTTCCGTCTACACCTGCCTTGTCCCTCTGGGGCCCTGCCTCTCAGGAGTTGCCGCTCTCCCCAGATCCACGGGGGCCCAGTTCAGACTGTGCAGGGAGCGCTCAGTGATCTGCATTTTAAACAAGATGCCCAGGCCACTCCAATACAGGTGGACACTTTAAGACACGGGGAATTAACCGGCTTCTGGGCCACCTAAAGCCCACATCGAACCTTTTCCTGCTGAAGCTTGCCCAGCCACAAAGCTTCTCTTTTCTCCTCCTGCAGGAAGCCTTCCCGTCTTACCTCCACCTGGCCTGGGTCCCCACACGCACGTATTTGGTGTATTGGTAAAGGTTTTGACGTAGAAGCCTTGAAATCAGGTGCCCTTTGTACTCGGTTAAGACAGGAATGGCTGCATTGGGGCAAAAGATAAAATACCTGAGGAATAAATGGTATCTGCAATCTCTCCCCTTGGAGGTGGGGCAGGGGTTGTGAGTTCCCCGGGAGCTTGGAAAATGCCCTTTCATAGATAGCTTCCTGGTACATGTGTCCCTGTGCCCATGGAGGCCGTCGCTACTTCTGGCCGACGTCGTCCTAGGCGATGTCCACTGTCACCACGGGCTGGCGCGGGTCCTCCCCACCGGGTTAGCACCCTCTCCTGCACATGCCCGATGCACCCAGCTCGCTGTACACGAGGGTGTGAGGGGTCCTGGGTGCATCCCCTCCCTCTGAACTGTGCCGTTGGCCAAAGACGCTCTGTCCAACATCGCTCGGGTTCCCTTGCGCTGCAGACTAGGTTTGTGCTCAGGAAAATGTCGGCACCAAACCAATGCTGGTTGATCACAGGACCCGCGAAAGGCCCGAGGAAGTGTGCAGCCCAGAGGAATGCTGACGCGGCCAGTTTCCGGCAAAGGATCCCTTCCCTGCTGTGAATCATCACCTCCTCCCGAATGTGGTCTGTCGCTGCAGGTTTTCACACAGACGTCTTGAAACAGGGGCCTTTGTCGTTGGTTAAGACGGACGCTACCTCTGGGCTAACGATAAAGGGACAGCAGGTCACCAGAAAGAGATCAGACCTTCAGTCTCTCCCCTGGGGTCTGGGAGGCTCCCGGTGGTTTGGAAAGGCCCCTTATAGGGTCTGATTTTAATGGTTTTCAGACCCACTTCCTTTGCCTGACACGTGGGCCCTCCACCTCAGTTTTCTGTCGTGATTCCCTTCCCTTCCCTCTCTTTTCCTTGGACTGAGAAGCCCGCGTGGGGCAGGACTGCAAAGGGCATCCCTGCCTGCCCAGCAGCCCCATCAGGTGACCCCTCAGGGTCTCAGCCATGCTTTTGGGCCATCGATGGCATATCCCTCTCTCTCATTATAGACACCTTTCCGATCATTTGCCTTAGGCTCCCTCTCTCGCTGATTCTGCAAATATCGAGCGCCTGCTGGACGCTCCTTCGGACGGCGGTGACACCGCTTCAGTTCTTCGGCACGTGGGCTCTCGTGGGCTCTGGGCCAGTGGGACGCCGGCTCGATGTAGCAGCTTTGCGGGGCGGCCTCCGCGGGGCTTCGGGCAGGAAGGGAAGGTGTCCGAGATGCCGGCCTTTGGGGACACTTTCCTCAGTCTGTGAGTGCAGCCCTCAGGAGCTCTGAGCGACAGTGATCATTTCTGCATTTGGGCTTCCTTCCCTTAATTTTTATTTTTTAAATTGTAACCGTTTTTGTTTTTTTTAAATTTTTTTTATTGTGGTAAAGCGTACATAACACGAAGTTTACCATCTTAACCGTTGTTAAATGTGCAGCCAGTGGCAGGATGTCCCCTCACAGGGTCGTGTGACCGTCACCACCGTCTCCCGGCAGAAACCTTTCACCGTCCCACAGGGAACCCTGTCCCCCGCTCTCCTCCCCCGGCCCCTGGCCGCCTCCGTCGCGTTCCCTGTCGCTGTGACTTTGACTGCTGCAGGCAGTTCACCGAAGTGGAATGTACGGTATTTCTTCTTTGTGTCTGACTTACATTTTTGAGCGTAATGTCCCCAAGGGTTGCCCGCGTTGCAGGGCGTGGTGGAATTTGCCCCCGTTTAAGGCTGAGTAATATTCCGTTGTACGGACGGAACACTTTCTGTTTCTCTGTTTTCCACGGAGGGACACTTCTGCCTGTTGTGACGAACGCTGCTTGGACGTGGCTTTGTGGGTACCTGCCCGAGCCCCTGCTTTTGCTCCTCCTGTGTGCACACCCAGACGTGCGATTGCTGGGCCCCATGGTCATCTGCGTGTAACTTTTTGAGGCGTGGCCGCACTGTTTCCCACGGTGGCTGCACCGTCCTGCGTCCCCGCCGGCAGCGCACAAGGGTTCCAGCTTCTCTGCGTCCCCGCCGACGCTTTTTTATTTTATTGATAATAGCCGTCCCCGCAGGTGTGCAGTGGCCCCTGACTGATTTTAAAGGCAGATCAACCAGGACGGTTAGGTTTTTAGGGGGGCACATTCCAGGAGCCTGTGGCATCTCCTTTTATCTCAAAGAGGAATCTTCACTCAGGGCTGAGTGCCCAGGGACATCGGGAGCAGCCGAGGGTACGTGGGGGAACCCAGGTCCCAAGCCGCTGCATCCACACTTCCTAAACGAAAGGGTTTGGTGTTCTAGCGTGTTCTGTAGGTCCCGAGTATTTGCACTGGAGTTTTTCAAGAGCTTCTGTGCCCACACCCATCTCTCGCCCTCACCCTGGAGGAATAGTCGGGTGTCATCCCCTTTCTCTGGAAGAGGACATTAAGGCACAGGTGAGTGAGGTGACGGAGTCCACCCTGAAAAGTGACTGTTTTGGAAGTGATGGCATAGGGAGGGCTGGGGAAATGGAGATGGGAGTCACGATTTGGGAGAACTCTAGGGGGCGTCCTCTCTGCCCACTTGTCCTGCGTGGTCACATTTCACACACGAAGTTTGCTGAGTGTGGGGCTGTTTTGAAAAAAATTGAAAAATTATTTTCCTGTGGAACTGTTTTCCGCACAGCCGAGTGGCGTCAGAAATGCCGTTTGGGCTCAGTGGTGAGAGGTCCTACCTGTGGCTCCGCCGGAGAGCCCCGGGCGTGACTGGGCTGAGCCCGTCTCCTCCTTTCTCGGGTTTTCTTCCCTAAGCTGTGCGTGAGCCCCGACAGCTCGGTGTCTTCCTGTTTGTCACTGGACCACCCAAGTGTGTGTCTGGTCTCGAGGTAGGGGTTAGGTGTTGGCAGTAAGTGGTTTCATCAGCCCCGGGGGACCAGGTGTGTCCGCCCCCCAGCTCTGCACCTCTTCGCCTCTCAGGGCCTCTGCTCCCTTCCCCATGTGGCTGGAGGAAGGTGACCTCGTGCCCTGGAGCCACCACGAAGGAGGCTCTTTTTCATTTTTATTTTATTTCATCACGATATTTCTTTTTATTTTTATAATGAAGCAGCAATAAACGGACCTGTGGCCGGGGCGACAGCACGGATGTCCCAAGCCCAGTGGCCTTCTTCTCTCTGGGCAGGGCGGGGAGGAGAGGGCGCGACCTTCCCCATGACCTCTGCCCGCGACCTCACACCAGACTTGTCTAGTGGCCCCAGGGGCACGCTGAGGGCCGTTGCTCTGAATCGAAGGGAGTCCGTGGCCACTGGCAGGCCGGCTGGGAAATTCAGATGTTTGGGGTTTTAATTAAGCTTCTTAGGTGGAAACCAGGCATGTGGTTAACCAGGGAGCTGAGATGGGCCTGGTCTCTCGGTCCGCGCTGGCCGCTGGCCTTTCCCTCCTTTCCTGGAACTGCCCTGTTGCTCCGTTTCCCTCCCTCCGCCTCCCGCGTTGGATTCGACCCTGGCTCGTCCCCGCTTTTCCAAACCCTTTCTCTTTGCCCTTGTCATCCTGGGCCTGTGTCTGTAGGGCACCCAGTTGGGGACGATGGCTTTCTGTGTGGCGGCATTTGATGTCTCCTGTCCCTTACACTATACCCAGTCCTATTCCTTCTACATCCCTGTGTCAGGGTTCAAGACATGCGACCTGCCAAGCAGCACTGGCTGCTTTTGCCGGCTTGGGCAGGCGGTTCCAGCATCTTCATTTTCCTCGGTCCCTGCAGGGCCTGGGGTGGGCGGGCATTATTATTCCTGACGTCTGAGGTTCAGAGACTCTAAGGAATATTCTTGAAGCCCCAGAGGTCTGAAGGAGGGAGCCATGGTTTAAACTCAGGTTGGCTCACGCTCTCACCAGTGTCTGTGTGTCTTTGTACCAGTTGCTGAGCCTCTCTGGGCTCAGTTCTTCATCCATGAAAGACAGGCTTTTTCAGGTTGATCTCCAGGCCATTGAGCTCACCGTGGGGACCCTGGTTTGCCTGCTTTGCCCGCATGTTACTTAGACAGGTCAGCTTTGTTTGAGGAGCGGTGAGTCATGCTGGTGGGCTGTTCGAGCTCTTCAAGGAAGCCATGCGGCCTGGCAGGTGTCAGCAGCTGCCCTTGATGGTCATTGTGAGGGAAAAGCTCGCTGTCATGGCGAGAGGTTATTCCTATGCCGAAGTTGGAGTTTGAACGGCCTTCTTAGGGGGGGTGGTGAGGTGGGAGGAGAGGGGTGATTATCTCATAGTAAAGACGGATGTCCTAGGAAGCATGCTAGTTATGCATTTGGTATTGCCCCATTTAACAGATGAGAAAGCTGAGGCTCCCAGGGCTTAAGTTACTTGTCCAAGGTCGCCCTGCTGGTCAGCAGCAGAGCCAGAACTTGACCTGCCTCCTGGTTGACTCATGACTGTGTCCGTCTGGTTTCTGACTGCAAGCTTGGATCCCTACTTTTTGGAAAGTACTAGAAGTCCCAAATTTAATTAGGTCTCTATAGCTGTGATTCACCTGTCACTTCTTCCTCCCCAGTTTAAAACAGTTTCCTCCTCCCTCTTGTGATGGAGGCAAGACCTGCATCCTTTGAGGAGTGGAGGTGGGTAGAGACTGACCTCTCTGTCCTTCACGGATGACACAGTGAGGTCAGTGTTACCATAACTAACACCAAAATTAATGGAAAGGTTCCTCCACTCGCGTTTTCCCTGAGGAGGTGCTCTCCTTAACTGCTTCCCAGGTCCCAGGCTGTCCCCTCATGCCTACCTCTCCCCTCGTTCCACCCCCACACTCCTCTCTGCAGATGTGGAAGCTGGTTTGGGCCACCGCCAGTCATGGCCCACCCTCTCCCCCAGGCAGGTGCGGGGTCAGGGTCCAGATACGGGTTCGCTTGTCTTTAAGGTCAGAACGTTCTCCCTCAGTGTTGTCCTGCCCCTCCTCGCTCAGGACATGCACGTGTCCCAAACAGGCACCAGCATCGTTGGTCGCCTCCTGTTGACACCCCGTGACAGAGGCTGAGGGCGGAGCGCACTGAGTGACTTTCATCCACATTTCCCATCTCCTGTGATCACTGGCATTTAGAGGGGTGATTGTGGGAGGTCCTAGCATCCTCACTAAAGCAGGCTTGTAAGGTTGGGGTACATGTGCCAGCGGGTCAGGGACATGGACGGGGTCGTTATCGAGGCATTTGATGTCGTGTTGGGATGAGGGGTCTGACTCTCAGGTACCAGGACTGTGTGCTTTTTGCTCCTTGAGCTCCAAGCGTAGGTGATCTTTCCGAGCAGACCTGTCGCCCAGCTTCCCCTCTGATGTTATACTTGGAGGCTGGAGACAGCTGTCGGATGCCTCACAGCATCACCCCTGAATGGGAGAAGGGCCCGGCGAGAAATCCTCGAGCCACCTGAGCTGCACGCCCGTCAGCCACCACGCACTCCGTCCTTGGCACAAAGGACCTTTAAATGACATGAATTTTTTTTTTTTTTTTTGGTCAATGCCTATTTCCAAACCGATGACTGTTCTGGTCGAGGCACCGCTGATAACGCGAAGCCCTGGAATCGCAAACGTCAAGAATCATTTCTTTCGGTATTGGCGTGCCCTCAGTTCGTCAACTGTTACCGATGTTGTACCATAAACTTTATCTTTCATGTATCTCCATAGAAAAAAAGTCTAGTGGCACTTTAAGATACATTTTCTTTGTCAAAGCTTGGTCTGGCTTCACCCGTTATTTCAAATCAGTTAAACCTGAAAAGGAGTAAAAATTAAGTGAGTTATCAGCTCTCAATGTGTTTTGGGACACCCTACATGTATTCGGTGACTTGGCGGGTTGAGGTTGACTTGGCGGGTTGATGGTGACTCGGCAGGTTGAAGGTGACTCGGCAGGTTGAAGGTGACTCGGCAGGTTGAAGGCGACTCGGCAGGTTGAAGGCGACTCGGCAGGTTGATGGCGACTCGGCAGGTTGAAGCCCAAGCTGCTGTCCGTTTCGATGCTGCGTGGCTGTGGGTGCTGGGTCCTTGGACCCCGGCTGGATTATCCCAGCACAGCCCATGGGGAAAACAACTCCGCGTCTGGAGGCTTTGGGCAAGTTTACCCCACATCATGGGGCCTCACTTTCCTCCTGCGCACCTTGGACGTGTACTCGATGGCCCCTTGGTCCAGTTCAGCACAGGGGACAGCCCTGTGTGTCTCCACTGTCTGTGGATGACCACGAGCAAGGCGGGCAGGAAGAAACCCCTGATTGTTCCCGAGGTCACCCGGCTCCGGGCTTTTTCCACGGCCCTGCTCAGCCGCTCAGAGAAGGACCCAATTAAGCATCAAGGAAATCAAAACAGAGCCCGGCCTCGCAGGGCTGTCTTCATAAAACAGCATTTGTGATGGGCTGGGATGCCTTCCGAAATCGGTCTGGGTGACCTTGTACCAAAATAAACAACCACAAGAGTAAATTACCCTCCCTGCCCTGCGGCTGGAGAGATCTTTATTTATTTAAGGGCCCTGGGGTGCTCTGTCCCCCCTTTTCCAGCGTGAAATTTGGACGCAAACCTTCTTCAAAGGATTGATCTTCCAGGGCAGCGGGGTAGAGGCTGCCCTTAGGTAAAAATGAGATTCTCCTCTGCTGGCCGGTGGGCTCCAGGCTGGAGCTGGGAGGCTGGCCGGCAGCTGCAAAGCAAACAGCCACCGGGCAGGAGCCTGCTCTGCGGGTCGCCGGCCGCTTGCCTTTCGCTGGCTCTTGAGGCCCAGATCCTCCTTTCAACCTGAATTATTCTGGGAGGGAGAAGCCCTCCCGCGCCCCCTTCTCCTTCCTGCCCTAACTGCCCTCCCCCCTAGGGAAAAAAAAATCCTGCCCCCTGTCAGCATCTGTGTCTTTAAGAATTCACTCCATTGTAGCCCCGGGACAGAGACCCTTCTGTGAGAGTCCTTCGGAGGCCTGTCCTGGTGACACCCCGCCCCCCCTATTAAAAGCCCATCGGAACAAGCTGGCCATTCTCCTCGGGAGAGGGTCCCTCTGTCCCTGGCCAAGCCACTCTTAAGGGAGCGTTTATCCCGGGACACTCAGTTTACAAAGAGGGCTGGAGTGTCAGATAAACTCACTCAGACCCGCGGGGGGGGGGGGGGGGAGGGACAAAACCCCCTTTATCCTGCCCCCGCGGGGAGATCAGCAGGGCCTGGGCTGCAGAGCAGGGGCTGAGCCACGGGAGGGGCTGGGGCCGGACGGGTGGGGCCAGCACCGCCAGTTATTATCTTATTTCATTTTTCTGCCAGAATTGCCTCCCCTCCCAGCTCCGGGTCATCCAGAGGCGCTTGGGCAGGTTTGCCCTGGGTTAGCCGGGAGAAAGCCCTAGTTTCTTCTTGCCGTTTGGATAAAGAAAAACTCAGCCGTTCAGAGGGCCGGGCGCCGCTGTGGGTTTTAGACTTTCGGTCTAACGGCAAACATCAGAGATAAATGTGGCCACCTGGGGGGGTGTGTGAGTGGGTGTGTGTGGATGTTAGTGTGAGTGTGGGTGGATGTGAGTGTGAGAGTTTGAGTGTGTGTGGGAGTCTAAGTGTATGTGAGTGTGAGTGCTATTGCATGTGTGAGTGATTTGTGTATGTGTATGAATTTGTGTGTGTATGAGTGTGTGTGTGTGAGCGAATGTATGTGTAAGTGGATGTGTGTGTGTGTGTGAGCGTGTGTGTGTGTGTGTGTGTGTGCATGGTTGGGGAGACAGGGAGGGCCAGCTCCTGAAATCCCCGGGTTGCCCGAGTCCCATCTCTGAGTGGCCCTGCTTTTACTCCCTGTGCCAGACTGAAGCGGCCTAGAGGAGCAGCGTGGGGGTGCCGTGGGAGCTGAGGGGCCTTCCCAGGCGGGCGCTGTGGCCGTGTTCTGAGTGATGGTCCCATGTAACAGCTGCCAGGGCCGTTGGGGGCTCTCATTCCAGGGCAAGAGGCTCCTGGCCTTCCCCTGGTCTGGCCGAGTCCCCCTTATCCTAGGAGGGCTGGACTTCAGGTCATTCCACCTGGGACCTGCCTAGAGTATGACCAGGAAGGTGAGGGTCACCCTGGAAACGCTGGGCAGAGGAGAGATGCTGGGGAGAACTTGACCTCCTGGGCCCTACAGATGGACATCCTGCAGGAGGGCAGGTCTCGGAAGCACCTCGAGCAGGTGCCGGGTGGGGAAGAGGCAAGAGGGAGGGTGGTGTGGGGAGTCCAGGCTGGACCGAGAGGGGTCACGTGAGGAGCAGGCGGAGCTCCGTTCCGTGGTGATATGGACCCTTAGGCTCTGATGACTGCACACAGGAGAGGTGGCAGGTGGGGGGATTGGGGAGGAAGGGGTGGAGCTAAAGAGAGGAGCCCAGGTGGGGGGATGGGGAGGGTGGCGACGGGGAGGTTGTGGAATCGGGGAGATGTTAGACTTGTTGGAGAAACAGCAAAAGCCCCTCTCGGACAGTGGAGGGCGGGTCTCTGCATCCCCGGTGTGTCCCCGACTAGTCTTCCAGGACTGAACCAAGACAATGACAGTTACTGGTCTGAAGTCCCTGCCAACTATGGGATGCAGAATAGTCCCCAGGGACACTTACAGCCCAATGTCAGCATCCCCCAGATGGGGCCGGATGGCAGGTGGGCATGGACTGGGTGCTCATCCGCCCACCCCCACCTCCGCTCACTCCTGGCAGGGTGGCCGCCCTTACAGGTGTGCCCTGGCCCCTTCTTTACCTTTACCACCTGTGAGCCTTCATCTTATACAGGTGAGTGTTTAGGACCCACTTACAGCATCATACAGAGGTTTCAGTCTCACGGATCTGGAGATTGGTGATGCTAAGGCAGGCGGTGAGGGTGGCATTGGCCCCAAGGTCGAGGGCCTGGGTCTCAGCCTTAGCATGTTCTGTCCCACATGAGTGATCTTGGGCAAGTTTCCCTACCTCTCTCAGCCTTCGTTTATCTCATAGCAAAATACCAGGGATGAGTCCTGAAGGTGTATCCAGCTCTAAAAATAAATAGCCCAGCCCGTGTGGCTCAGTGGTTGAGCATTGACCCATGAACCATGAGGTCCCGGGTTTGATTCCCAGTCAGGACACATGCCTGGGTTGTGGGCTTGATCCCCAGTAGGGGGCGTACAGGAGGCAGCCGATCTGTGTTTCCATCTCTCTATCCCTCCCCCTTTCTCGCTTTCTAAAAATCAATAAAAACGTATTAAAAAGTAATAAAACAGTCACGCTCTGGGATGGGCACACACGTGGCTGTGAGTGCGCCTGGGTGTGCGCACGGACTCAGCTGTCTCCTGGTTCTCCACTCCCATCTCCCTGTGGCTCGGGCCGCCCCTGCCCTGGCTAGTATGCCACCCCCCACTGGCAGTGGCGGCCGTGAGGACCTGAGCACCTATTGGCCCGTCCAGCCTGACCGCGGGCAAGGCGGGCAGGTCTGGCTGAGATCAGGAGCCAGGATGCTCACCTCAGGGGCGGTTGGTGAACCCGCAATGCCGAGCGTGAGGTCAGGGCTTGGAGCAGGTGCCTGCAGA
Organism: Miniopterus schreibersii; assembly: GCF_964146895.1. Classification (NCBI taxonomy): domain Eukaryota; kingdom Metazoa; phylum Chordata; class Mammalia; order Chiroptera; family Miniopteridae; genus Miniopterus; species Miniopterus schreibersii. The sequence continues at coordinate 5,105,592 of NC_138116.1, forward strand.
GGTAGGGTGGCTGCCGACCCCTTCCTGCTTCCTCCACACCAGAGACAAGCTGGGGGCTCCGGGGACTGTTCCGCAGATTCCGGAACAATCCACGTGTGAGCCTGTTTGGGCAGGATTCACGTGTCTCTTGTTTTGGCTTTTGGCTCCTGCACACTGGTGCAGCCCACCTTCGAATAGCCCAGAACAAGCTCCTACAGATCGTTGATGTCCCTCCGGCCCCAACACCCCCAGAGTGGGCCTGATCGAACTTATTGATTTGACAAGTGGGGGGGAAACGTGGGTCTGTGCTGGACTTCGTCCCTTGTCTACCCCTTTCATCGCTGACTTTTCCAAGGGGTGAGGAGGAGCCTTGTGGATGAAGGCCGTGTTTTGGAAAGCTTCCCCCACGCCCCTCTCTTTCATCACCCTGCTGTTACTTACCGCCTTCCCGGTCCCCTCGCTCCCAGGCCTGAGCGGAAGGCAGGGGCCTGGGCCATGGAGGTGCCCACTGTGTCGCCTGCTCTGGACCGAATCTGCACCTGATAACCGCGCAGGGGAGGCCTCGCGGAGCCGCTCCTCTCCGACACTGGGCTCCTGTTCTGTGGGTGGGGGAGGGCGCCCCTTCGCACAAGGGAGACTTGAGCCGGGAAGGAAGGGGGAGCCGGGCGGCTGGCGAGGCAGTGGCAGGAGGTGGAGGAGTGTGTCATTTATTAGGTCTATGAAAACAATACGGGGTTTGTCTCCAGGGTACGGTGGTGCCGGGGGAGGCGAGCCAAGATGGGCCTGCGAGGGAGGCAAACAAGCGCAGGTCTGACGAAAATGCGGTGGCTCCGAGGAGCCCGGAGAAAGCACCTTTGTTTGGGGCGGTCAGAGCCCGCGAGGGGGGAGGGCGGAGGCCCGGGAGTGAGGAGGACTCCCGCCGGCTCGGAATCGCTGCTTCTGTCCCGAACCGGGCCCTGAAGGAGCTCGGGAAGACCGGGTGACCGAGTTTCCCGGGTGCTGGTCTCAATGCTTCGCATCCTGGACGGTTTGGGGAACCGCGTCCTCATGGGCTCTGCTCCTTGGGGGTGGCCCGAGAGAAGACACCGAGAGGGTGTCGCTGGGGTTGGGGAGGGAGGGTGGAGAGAGGGCTCTGCCTTGATTGGGGGCTCCTGGTGGGCCACAGTTTCTCTTCCTGCTCAGCATGGCTGGGCCATCTGGCTGGACAGAGAAGTCCCCAGAGCCGGACGACAGACAGCTGCGGGATCTGGGGACACCCATGGGGTGCCCTTCAGCTGGCTGCACTGTACTGATGGGGACCGGGGTATCCGGAGGCTGCAGGAGGAGGTGGAGATGCTAAGAGTCCTGCCCAGCGACGCGGCCCCTACGTGGGGGAGTCTGGATTTTAAACCAGCTCCGGATTGGAGAGCCCTGTTCTCCCCCCACCTTCCCGTCTGTCGTCCATGCTGGCTCGGCCCCCAGCTCCTCTGAGAAGCCCCCTTGGGGACCCCTCCCCTCTGTGCCACCGCTTGACCCCTCGACTTTTAGACCCTGGTTATGAGGTTTCATGCTTAACCACCTTGAGTTGCTTTCGAAGTGTATCCACAAGGTTGTAAACCTGAAAATCATACCTTTTCTATTACGTTTGAGTTACCCCACGCATCTAGCCTAGTACCGGGTACACCACAGCCACCCCATCAAGGACCTGTTACGTTGAGAGAAAAAGCTAAAAATGGCATTTGAGGGCCTAAGGTGAATGTTACTTGCATCCTTTCACAGAGGAGGAAACTGAGGCATACCCAGGGTCAAAAAGCTGGTGAGGGGCTTGGCCTGTCCCACCTCAGAGCCCTTAGTCTGTCCAGCCCGCTGACGGTCAGCTGGGGCTTGAAGTGCCTGGGCGCAGGGGACACCCTTGGTAAGGCTCTCAGGCGACAGGTGACTCGTTTGAGAGCAATGTTTGATTTTTTTTCCCTCTGAGCTGCCTACCTGGCCGCCCACTTTTTATTTTCTAACCAGCTTTATTGAGGTATAACTTCCACACTGTAAAATTCGTCTATGGTAAATAGACAATGCAGTGCGTTTTAGTGAATGTGGAACGTCCTGCGACTGTCACCACAATGTAGTTTGAAAACGTTGCCATCAGCCCCAGGTTTTCTCAGGCTTGCCTGCAGCCCGTCTCCACCCCCACGGCCTGCTCTGCCCACTGCCCCTCTGCGGACACCTGTACCCTTGGCATTGCCCATCTAGAGGCTGCGCACCTGGCTCCCTTCACTTAGTGTGTTTCTGAGACAGCGGCCACCGCCGACTTTTCACTGAGTCTCACGTGTGTGTCCAGACTTTAATGCGTGGCAGCGAATGGGTGAACCAGAAGCATGCCCTGTGGGTGGCTTGGGTGGAGCTGGGATGGGGTGGGGGGGCACTGGGGGCCTGAGCAGCGTCTGGTCCTCAGCGCTTCCTGCCTGGGCTCCCGATGCCCCGCCTCACCTTGCCAGCCAGCTTTAAGGGGCCTGGCTTCCTCCTTCCTGGCTGTTAGGACTCAATTAAGTCATAATGACAGACAGAGAAAGTCTGTTTCCTGGCAATTAAAGTAAGCGGAAGATTGGCACTTGGTCCAGCCCTCCTCCCAGCCAGGGAGGACCCCACCTTCCCATTGTATTTTCCCCGCTCCCCCAGAGGGGGTCTGGGAGGACTTGACGGTCCTCTTGCCTGGACGAGGCTCCCCACGCCGTGGCTGATTTCTCTCTCCCCTGGCTGCTGGTTCTCAAGGGCGGTAATGCCCATTTCACTTCATTTTCAGGCCTCTTCCTACTGTCCCACCTGCAACCCAGGGAGGCAGGGAGGAGCCAGTTATTCATTCTGCAAACAGGCCTTGAATGCCTAGTACAGTCAGGGGAAGAGAAAGGTGAAGCAGGCTCAGCTGCAGGTGGACCGAGGCTGGAAGCCAGGAGCTGGGAGAGAGGGTGTGAAATGAGCAACTTTAGGCTGCGAATATGGGACTCGGGTTCCCCGTCTGCAGGGTGGGTGATGGAGCTGCCCTAAGGGCGCAGGTGATGTGTAAGGTGGCCGTGCGGACGGGTGCATCGTGCGCGAGAAAATGCCCTGTAAAGTCACGTGCTCTGCACATGCTCAGTGGCCCCGTCTCTCATCCTTGCGGCTCTTGGCACAAGAGGTTTAATACAGATGCAGACTGACTGGCCCTGGTTTGCAACTTTGTGTCCCCAGGTGCCTCCTCACTGACCATCCCCGTGGCCCAACATAGGAAGGTGGGGGTTCGAAGGTGCCAAGCTGAAGAGGGTCTGAGTCTTGCAGCATCTGCAGCTGGGGCGGCGATGGGGTGCGGAGGGGGCCTTTTCTCAGTGTGGCGTTTTCCGCAGGTGGTACCTGCCCGGGTGGGCCAGCCAGACTCTTGGGCTTTGGCACCCTCTAGTGTTTAAATCAGATTTTTGCAGGCGCTTCTACAAATAACTTCTATAGGTTCCCCGGCTTCAGACTGGGACTGAAAAACTGAAAATCGGGGCTGCCTTCTCTCACCTCAGTCGGACACTGCTTTTAAAAAGTGACACGTCTTTGCGAACTATAAAGCATACGCCTAGGGGACCTTGCCGCCAAGAGGATTTAAGGCAGTTTATTTAAACTTTTATTTATATAAGGCAGGAAAAATAAAGGTAGGAAAAAAAATACAATGAAGCCGTGAACCAAGCTAGGATAGAGTAGTCAGCTGTAACCTCCGTAGGATTGCTGAGGATCACACTGCTACGGACTAGAGGAACCCAGAGCTTTCCAGATCAGTCCTGTCAGTTCCTCTTTAATCACATTGTCTGTGTGCTGCCTGTCACTGGCGGAGATGTCTGGGGACCCTGGGCTCCCCAGGAATGCCATGTGGCCGCGGCATCGTATTTATTCTCAAAGGAAGTCCTAGGTTCCTCCCCTGCTTTTTTACCCTTGGGGGGGGGGGGGGTGGCTCTCCTTGACATCAGTGGGGTCTGTCGCCACCTAGTGGTTCTCCTCTGTACCAGCTCTCAGAAGAACATCTCACTGGGGGACTGAGGCTGTGACTGTGCAGCCTGACCGAGGACCCCCCTGGTCTCTTACAGGCCTGAGGGCCCTGATGGGAAGAGGCGTGTCCTCCAGGGCTCCAGGCTCGGAAGGGGCACTGGGGCGTGTGGAAGAGAACATGTGCTGGGGGCCAGCCCTGGTTCAGACGCGCGCCTGATGCTATGTGACTTAGTCAAGGTGACTTCACATCCCCTAGCTCAGCTTTCCTTTTCAATGAAAACTGTTTTGAGAATTAGAGATGAAGCACCTGGTACCCGGTAGCTGTTCTATTGCATTTCATAGTGGACTGTGGATCTATGGCCAGTGAAACCGTATACAGTTTTGTTTTTGTTTTAAAATATGTCTTTATTGATTTTTAGAGAGAGAGAGGGAGAGGGGTAGAGAGAGAGAAACATCGATGAGAGGGAAACATCATCCGTCGCTGCCTCCTGCACGCCCCCTACTGGGGATGGAGCCCACAACCTGGGCATGTGCCCTGACCGGGAATCAAACCGGGGACCTCGTGGTTCCTGGGTGGAAGCTCCACCACTAGGCCACACCGGCCGGGCCATATGCAGCTTCCTGACGTCACCCAGTTCTATAATTCCCGGAGGCGGGTGATGGTTTGGGCCAGTTGTACACCTGCTCTATCAAGTACAGTTTTCAAAACAAATTTTTTATTTTAGAGTAATTCTAAATTTACCCCGAAGTTGCAAAGTGAGTACCTGCACACCCCTCTGCATAGCTATTTTCTCCTATTGCTAACATTTCCCATGACCCTGGCATCATCCAAACAAAGAAGGTGACATCGGCACAGTGCTTGTAACTACACCGCAGACTTTGTGCCTCATTAGGTTTTCACTGATGACCTTTTTCTGTTCAAGGATTTAACCCAGAACCCCATGGTGCTCTCAGTCTGGTCTGTGCGGGGTCTCGCAGTCTTTCCTTGTTTTTAATGACCTTGATGATTTTGGAGAGCGCTGGCCGTCTGTTTTGAAGAACGCCTCTGGCTCGTCCGATGTTTTCTCATAATAGACTGCAGTCTGGAGAAGAGGGCCACAGAAGCGATGCGTGCTCTTTGCATCGCGTCAGGGACACATGATGCCAATACGATTTATCCCTGCCGATCGATGTTGACCTCGATCGCTCGGATAACGTGGCGTCTGCCAGGGTTCTCCGCTGTCCACTGGCTGCTGTTTTCTTTCCGTACTCTGTTTGTTAGAAGAGAGACCATATGCCCGGCCAGGCGTGGCTCAGAGGTTGAGGGTCGACCTGGGATCCAGGTGATCGGGGTTCGATTCCCGGTCAGGGCACATGCCCAGGTTGCGGGCTGCAGCCGATCAATGACTCTCTCATCATTGATGTTTCTGTCTCTCTCTCCCTCTCCTTTCCTCTCTCTGAAGTCAATAAAGATATATTTAAAAAAAAAGAAGAAGAGAGACCATAGTGCATCCCACACTCAGCGAAGGGGAAGGGAGCCCATTTCTCGGAGGGTGGTATTTGCATATGTCATTTGGAATTTCTCCGTAAGGAAATTTTGTTTTTTCTCCCCCATTCATTTGTCTACTCAGTCATTTATTTCTGTCACTAAGGGCTCAGGGACACCTGTTATACTTCATTCTTTCTCGTCTTGATCCTAGAATAATCCATTTCAGGCTTTGAGGGACAGTCCCTTGTTCTGGTTGGAGTTTGAGTGAACAGTCCTTTATCATTTATTTTATCTCTAGCTTTTTCAAGACCGAAATAATGGTTGTGTCTAATTACTCACTCAGATTAGGACCCGGTGGGGTCTTTTGGTACAAGAAGGAGGTTTTGTGGTGGGCCCTGTTGGTGGCAGGCCCCACGACGCCCTGGCAGGGGTGAGGACTTGGGGGGTCTCATCTGGGAGAAGTGAGGGGCTCGCCCTCCGCCCTGTGTGGGATCCTGGGGAGGCCGGAAGGCAAGTCGCTGCCGTGGCCCTCCCGAAGCTTCGTTATCTACAAACTGCTATGCTCCCGCGTGAGCGTGGGCATGAGGGCAAGCGGGGCACCAGCAGCGAGGAGGAGGCGGAGACCCGCCAGAGGCCCCCGAGCAACGTGGCGGGCTAGGCCCAATGCTGAGGTTGTTCAGATCTGGCAGAGAGGGCGCTGTTTCTGCAACGAATTTATGCTCTGCCTTAATCTAAACGAGATTTGAAGTAGTCAGTCATCCCCTTAGAATTTAATTTTCTTTCTTTCCATGGACTCCTCCGGCAACGATCGGGTGCCTGCTCTGTGGCGGGCACTGTCCTTAGTGCTCCACGTGTGTTGGTTATCGAACGTTGCATAACAAGTTACCCCAGTTGGGGGAGTTCAGAGCACAGCATCGAGGATCTTACGTTTCTGCGGAGTGGGAATGTGGACCTGGCTGAGCAGTGCAGGCGGGGACTGGGTGGGTGGGGTGGTCATCTGAAGGCTGGAGAGGGGCAGGACCCACCTCCGACTGCATTCAGTGGTGGTTGAGGGGAGGGACCCACTTCCAACCCCACTCCGTGGAACTCAGATCGAGTTCCTTGTGGGCTGTTGGACTGAGGGCCCTGGTTCCTTGTCTCCTGGGCCTGTCTAGAGGGCAGGTTGCATTGGGCAGCCGGCCAAGAGCCGGCGAGAGCGAGCCAGTGGGCCAGCAAGGTGCAGTCCCAGCCGTTTATAGAGCAGCCTTGACCAAATGCTGTGTTCTCGGTGCCTGAATTCACGAAATGCCGCACAGCCAACCCGGGCACGCGTGGCTCACCTTTTGTTTGTTTAAAAATAAGAGTAATTAGTGTTTGCTGTGGAGTAATAACTGTGTTTTGGGGCAGGATGTCCTGAGTGACCTTGGCACATGAGTCTTCAGGGAAATGGAAAGAATAGCACCTGTGTCTTAGGGAGGAATTAACAAAAACTCCTGCTTATGGTGCTGTGGTGCTGGCATCTTCTATAATGCTCACCATAGCCTCACATTTAAAGGCAATTAGGCCAGAGAGTACATAGCATTGACATATTTAAATATCTAAATATATTTAATTCCCTTCCCTAGTGCTGTGCTGGCCTGGGGAGGCAGAGATGACAAACATGGGCTCCTCTGTCTGACGCTCAGCTGCGATGTCTCAGTGGGTTGTGAATCCAGTGGGTGCAGGTGCAGGTGCAGGTTCAGCTTTGCCTAAGGACTGGGATGTGCACAGAGCTGGGAGGGACCCCCCTGCTTTTCAGACCAACATGGAAATGCTGTCCTGAAAACCGTGAATGCAGGGAGGTCACTGGGTCCAGTCTTCCTCAGGAGGGGCTCAGCAGTTGTGACAACGATCATGGAGCCCTACTGTACATCAAGCATCCTACTAAGCACACTACATATATTATCTCATTTAATCTTTTAAATAGATGAAAAGGATCGTGGCGTATAGTCCTAATTGTACAGAAGAGAATATGGGCTCCGAGAGGGTGACTTGAAGCTCATGGCCACACAGCCCTTAGCCACAGGTCAGGGGTGAAACCTCAGGTCTGAGTGTCTCAGAGGTTACCCTCTTTTCTGTGCCACACTCACCTGGACACCTAAGGAGCAGGTGACAGACATTCCACCAATGAGGAGCACAGAGAAAGAGAGGCCAGATAGTAAGAGGAAAACCAGGAAAGCATGGTGCCCAGGACCCCAGAAGAAAGGTTTCCAGGAGGGCAGTGTCAGGGGAGCAGATTCCTCCAGGGGGGAAGGACTGCTCCTTGTACTTGGCAGTGGGGTGTCATCGGGTGACCTGGAGTCCAAGCAGTTTCAGGGACACGCAGGGGCATGGCTGTCCATTGCAGAGGCCAGAGCTGGGAGGGGTGACTGCAGCATGTTTCAGGAAAGTCAGCACAAGGGGCGCTGGAGAGCACAGGTATCTACCCTGGAGATCATGACACAGCAGCCCCCCACCTTCCCGGGGCCTCTGTGCCCCGTACCTAGCTGTATATCTATAACCTCATTACTTCTCGTAAAGGAAGCTGCCCCTCCCTCCAGAAAAATGTATAAGCTTTAGGTCCCACAAAGCCCAGATGCACCCCTGGGAAAGGGGTTTGGATGGAAGTGGGGGTTGGGGAGGAGTCAGCAATGAGGGGCTCCAGGCTCTGAGACCCAGGCCTGGCTTTGTCACTCACCAGCACAGGCCTTGGGCAAGTCCTTTCACCTCTGGGCACCTCCCTTTTCTTTAAAACAAAAATGATAGGAGTGCCCATCTCCTAAGGTGGCGGCTGAGATTCTGTAAGATGATGCACGTAAAGGAATCAGCACCGGGATGCACAGGTAGAGAATGCTGGGTCCTTTTGCTATCTGTTACAGACTATTCTTATTAATAGGTATGCTCCCGGTTGGTGTGCTAAGGATTTTTTTTTCCTGTAGGTTGTGATCACATATTTTCTCAAGTTGCCCCGTAATCTGTTTCTGAGACCCAGATTCTGTCCTGGGAAGCACATGGCATCACGAGACGTATTCCAGGGGAGAGATGTGTCCGAGGTGTGTGGACCCTGCAGGGCTGTGGGTGGTGAGCCAAGCCCCATGCACCCAACTGCCCGTCTCACGGGCCTGGGGGGGGGGGGGCTGCATACGTGACCCGTGTCTGTGTGTGTGTGTGCACACCCCTGAGCAACCTCAGAGGGTGTTACTGGCAGCCCTGCTGCCTATCAGATCTCCCTTTGCCGGCCCCGCTCTCATTGGGAAACAAACCTTTCCACTTGGAGCAAGTTGCTGGGGGAGGGTGGGGCCGGGATTGCAAAAGCAGCCCCTGAACATCTTCTAGGGCAGCCGGTTCCAGGCCAGCCCTGGACTGTGTAGCGTGCCTGGACAGCTGGTTTTCGTCTGCAGGCTTCTGCCCGAGGGCCTGGAGTGACAGCTTGGCGGGCCAGGCCCTGCTCCAGACCCTCCCGCCGGCCCAGAGGCTTCCCGCCCTGGAGGGACCTCTTCCCCGGCGCCCTGTGCGGCTGTTCCCCGAGCGGCCGCGTGGAGGCGCTGTGGCTCCACCGGGCGCGGGCTGCTCCTGCAGGCGCCTGGCTCTGGGCGCTTGAGGGGCGCAGGCCCCGGAGCACAGGGCTGCCGCTCAGAGCCCAGAGCCTCCCCACTTGCCACCCCGGATGGGGGCAGCTGGGGTCTCTGGCGTTTCTCCCGCTCCTTGGCCTGGCAATTCAGAGGATCCCTGCTGCTGATTGAATTCTCCCTAAAGCACGTTTCTTTCTTTCCTGGCTTGTTTTGTTTATTTGCCTGAACCAGGGTTCTGCAATTTTACCAACAGCTATTTACCAGGTCAGTCACCCCGAGCCCGGGGCGCGCTAGAGACCTGCAATTTAATTCAATTTCCACTCTGATTTGGGGGAGGAACGGACGGCGGAGAACCGGCCAGGCTGGCCTGTTTCCTCTCTTCAGGCGTCCCCGGGATGGTGGCTCTGGCTTTGCCCCGGGCCCGTGCTGGGGCAGGAAGGTGTGTGGACGCAGTGTCCGTCTGTCCGTCCGTCCGTCCGTCCGAGCGAGCTGGCCCGCGTGGGATGCAGCAGGAGACCGAAGAGAAACGGCGGCTTTTCCAAAGTGAGCTTTTTATAAAAGTACCCAGCAGCCCAAGGCTCTGCAGGGCACTTTTATAAAATGCCGAGAAACACAAAGAAGGGAGTAAAAAACATTCATGATTTTTCACCCAGAGACGACTTTCCAGTTTCCATATCTCAGTCCGAGGTGCATTGTCATTGCACAAATCCGTCCCCTCCCCCGTGTGCTCCCAGGTTGGATCCGTTTACTCATTGGTTTGGTGGCCTGACTTTTAACGTAACACATCGGGTCCGCTTGCCCGTGGCCCGCGGGCTTCTGAATGTGGGACTCAGTAGGTCCACTTGTGAAGTTTAAGTGCAGATGCTCTTGGCTGGGTCACCCTGTGGAAACGTCTCCTCGGAGGCGTGATTCAGACACTTGGAGAAGGACAGTTGAGCCGGAGCTGCCGGGAGGCAGGACGGGGTGGACCCGAGATGCCCGGTTTCACTTTGCAGAGTGAGCGGCCTCATTTTAATTCGGCAGAGCCCAGGAGCACCCAGAGCAGCCAGGGCTCCCAGCGCCTGCAGGCATCGGGGCCTGAGCACAGAGGGGCAGGGCTCAGGGCTCAGGGCTCACAGGACCAGGCCCTTGCCCTTCTGGAGGGTCAAATGCAGAAGCCCAGGGTGGGGGGAGGTGTTGGGCTGCGGCTTCTCCATCGGGCCAGCCCGAGCTGAGCGTCTCCCGGTGGCTCCCAGGTATGGAGGCCTCGTCCAGATGCAGCGAAGGGCAGGGGCCGAGGGAAGGCTGGGCAGGCCCTGGAGCGCCCCTCCTTCCTGGGCCACCCGGGCACCTATCACCAGGGGAAGGAAAACGTTCCTCTTTTTTTTTTTTTCTTCTTTGCTGCTGCTGCTGATCTCCTAATACACAGCCTGGCTGCCTCCCAAGGGGTCCTGTGGTTTCTCAGACTCTGGAAGGAAACCACTGGGAACAGGGACACAGGAAACGGTGCTGCCGTCTCCAGAGCCCCGATGTCCCAGGCGAGGTGGCATTCAGGTCCCCAGGCCTGCGGTGGCCCAGGGGCAGGGCATCCGCAGCCACGCTGACCAGTGCTCAGACCCTGTGTCGTAGCCTCAGTTTTCTTACCCATCAAATGGGGCGAATGCCGCCAGCCCAGGGGGTGGGTGCAGAGAGAGCTGCGATAGGGGAGGGCCATCTCCCAGAGCTGGTGGTCATTAAATCTTTCCCAGGAGCCAAACTCTGTGCGAAGGGCTTTGTCTGGATTATTCCAGCTAATCCCCACGAGGCTCCAACACGGGCTCTGTCAGGATCCCCGCGGTGGGGAACAGAGACCCCCCGGGTCAGTGTGCTGCCCACAGTCACCCAGATGTCAACACTGGAGCCAGGATTGGAGGGAGCTCCACGCTGACCCATTTTGCTGACTGACCATCGCCCTCACCCCCCAACATCACTTGCCACCCTGTGTGCTCCTCTTGGGAGCACCCGGTCAGATGGCCGCCCACGCCGCCCTGCCGTGGACCTCTGTCTAGAGTGCGGGGATCTCTTCCTCTAGAAGCCAGGGATCCGCTCCCCGTTTTAGACACTGCGCAGTGATCAACCCCAGGGCCTCAAATACAGGAACAGGGCGCTCGAGGACGAATGTGCACCCTTGTGGGCATTAGACTCGGAGAAAATAAATGTCTCCGCCGTGTCTTGTTTCCACGAACGAGCCCCACACCCACCAAGGCTGCAGTGTTCTGTGCATGCACGTGTGTTGTGCGAATGCACATGTATATTGTGTGTGTGCACGTGCGTGTTATGTGCCTGGGGATTCAGGATGGAGATACGGGCCCTTCGTTTAGTTTTAACAACAACCCTCGGCGATAGGTTTGGGAAGCGTGGATGTCGGCATTTCCTTTCTGTCTTAGGGGGTGAGGTCGCCTTGTGTTAGGCAGCCTCTTGTCTGCCTGCCCGGAGCCCCCTGTGCCTCACTGGTGTGTGTCATCCTGCGGTCATCCAGCCTGCAGGCAGGCCCAGCATTCCCAGCAGTGCTACCTGCGATAAGCCTGTGCTGAGAACAGCGCATTGCAGAAACCGTGAGACTGCCCTCCTGCAGCTGATGGCCGACATCCGCGGGAATACTGTAGATAATCGCTTTGTGCCCAGCGGGTGTTCTGCATGGGTTATCTTGATGCCTTCCATGATTCGGGAAAGTAGGTCTTATTTACATTTTATGAATGAAGAAACACATTCAGAGAAGTTAAGCAACTTGCCTGAGGTCACACAGCTGGGTGGGAGCAGAACTGGGAATCTGACCCTCATCTGCCTCCCTCCCCAGTAGGATCTCTGAGCAGAAAGTCATCTAAGACACAGCCCACTGACCGCACGGTGACACCAAGTGCACACACGAGTCCATTCACCTCTGGACGTAGCAGGCAGAGGGGTGGGGAGGAGGTTCCCCTCTAGGTTCGACCATCAGTAGCCCTTCCCCGGCCTGTTAACTGCGGCCGGGTGGCTTCCTGTGGGCAGTGGGCAGTTCTGATTGAGATCCCCTGAAGCCCCTCTTCTCTTTGGACCAATGGGCGAGAAGCCAGCCTGACCCTGCGTGGGTTTAGGACCTAAACCCTTAGGCCTGCACCTCCCACCCCTTCCCAAGATCCTCCGAGACTCACTTTCTGAAAATTGTGAGAAAGAGCAAAAAGCAAAGCGATGATTTGTTGGGCAAAGCGGACAGTGGAGAAATTTTCTTAAGTAAATGGCAGCTGGACACCGTCCCGCAGGTTGAGGTGTGGGCCTTACGCTTGTAAATGTTGGCACCTGGAATGGGTGTTGATACATGATTTGTCTTTAAAAAAATAAGAGCTCTTATCTATAGATCTTCATATATTCATTTGTTAATTGACCCCACGAGTACTTGTTAAGCGTGTACTGTTGGCCTGGCTCTGTTCTCCTTGCCGGGGCTATAAAGGTTCGTGTTGACAGATGCTTTTGTGGACAGAGCGGGTAGACAGATGGTGGCTCGTGATGGGAGGCTGAAGAGAAGCCTGGACTTCTAGGGGTACACAGAGGGGTGTGCGACTCCATGGCCACGGGGAAGGCTTCATAAGGGACATTCAGTTTAAGGGTAAGAGATGTTTAAAGAATGTTTCAGGGAGGAGGTGTGGGAGGAAGGGCATCTCCGGCAGAGGGAACAGCATGCACGGAAGCTCAGAGGCTTGTTTAAGGCATGGTGATAGTAGAAGTTAGGTGCACAGTGGGGCACAAGTTTTGGGAAAGAGAACATGAGAAAGTTCATGTAACACTCAGAGCTCAATGCCAGGAAGTAGTGCTCAAAAAAACCCACACAACCCCCAATAAACCAAACCAACAAAAAACCCAGCTCTTACTCTCTTTCTGATGATAACAACACCACTTCCTTCTGCCTCCTGGCCAGAGTTTTTGTTCCTTCATTTGTATCCTTAATGTATTCGTTTGTGATAAAATGAGAAACTTTACGATGAAAGTTGTCAAAGGAGACTGGACATCAATGTTCCCTTTGTGGAACATGGGGTATTATTTTGAGCACGTTTGTATACTATGTTGCCCCGAACCGATGGGATACGCTTCCCTGGAGGAGCGATCGCAGTTCAGTGCAGGTTGCTTGGACGGCTGGGATTTGAGTTTGGGACCCATGGAATTATGGATAACTCATGACATGTCTGGATGGTGGCAGGGAATGTGCTTTTTAAATCGCTTTTCACGCCTTCTGTGTTCTTAGGTATGCCGAGTTTAGGCAGTCATCCCTCAGGTGGCCCAGGGCTGCGCTTCTCGGAGTTAGTAGGGGGTTTTATTAGGTGGATGCAGGGGTTGGGGGGAAGGTCAGAGGGGATGGATGCAAGGGAGGGGCTGAGGGTGAGACACGGGGGTGGGCAAAAGTAGGCTTAAAAAATAAAATCAATAACACAATAATTATAAGTAAGAATATAAGGGTAAACTCTGAGATTTGCGTCCTCACAGCCAGAAACCTAGCGTTTGCCCACCCGGTGTAAGCAACCAAGGTGCCGAAGAAAGACATTCTCGTCTGTTAAATCTTTTCAAGTTTTAACACCGAGACCCTCCTGGGGGAGAGAGAGAGACCCAGAAACGAACGGATGCTCTTAGGAGGCCTAGAGATGTGGCCGCCTAGAAATTTCTTCAAGGCCTGGCCTGGACATTTCTTGGAAGTCACCTTTATAGATTCTCAAAAATCCTGGGAGCTTTGCAACTTCACTCCTACCACGATTATCGCACATCGCAGGCCAAACCCGTGAGTTCCCAACGTCCCCGTGTCCCAAACCCAGGCACTCGGGGCGTCACGACGGGGGCCTCCTTCCTGGCCTCCGCGCCGGTAAGTGGCGGGTCCAGGCACAGCCCTTCTAGCCGGGGAACACTTTCCGTTCCTTCCACTCGGCGCAGTGAAAACGTTCCCAGGATCTGGGCAGCTTCTGAGCGGCAACATGATTGCAGGTCCTGTTCTCACACCCTGTGCCCAGATAGCTCCAGCGGGACGTGTCTCACAATGGGCCGCGTGGGGTGGACAGGGGACTTCTGATTCCTTCGTCGGGAGGGCAGGAGCGAGAGAGGAACGGGTGGCCAGGGAGCCCATGTCCTGGGAGATAATGAAAATGAAGAAACAAATGTGTGGGGAAACGGTTACTTGAAGCATCCCATAGCTGCCGGATTTTTTTTTTTTCCTGTGGACTTTTGCTAGTGGGGAGGTTATATTTTAAAGCACAGAGGATGGTCGGGCGGGGACCGTCCCTTGGCTTACCGTTTCCGCCGCCTCTCGGGTCCACAGCAACCAGTGGGCCACATCGTGAGGAATGCACCCCCGTGCCCCGGCCCCACCCTGTCAGCGGAACCGAGCGCTCGGGCCCTGCCGAGCGGCTGCGCGGCCTGGCCGTGGACTGTCTGGAAGCAGCCGATCCCTAAAGAGCGAAGGGACACGGTCTCATTTACAGTGTCCGCGGTGGCGGGGGCTCAGTTTTGGAGGCCAGGTGTTGTTCCCTTGGGCTCCCCCTTCATTTCCCAAATTCTCAGGTTCCTGACGAGCCGAGGCCGAAGGTAGAATTTGTTCTACCTGGACGAATTCGGGGAGCTTTGAAAGTTGGTGAAATGGACCCCGGGTTATTTTCAGGTTGTTTCTGGACGGAGTTGAAAACGTGAAGGGTTGGTTCTAGTTTTCTAGAAACAGAGATGGGCTTGTCTTTGATGGAGTCGTGCGAACGTTTAAATCCATCCTGCGTTTCCTGGGGGTGTGTGTGTGTGGACACCTGGGCCCAAGCTCTCTGCCTGGCATCTCTGTTTGTGCACAAATATATACAGGGCTATAAATAAAAAACCACAAATGAGTGCCTTAGACTGGACACGAGGGCTGCTCCTTCTATTTTGTGTAGCGAATGAGGCAGGCAGATCTCCTCAGGAGACCCAGTTGGGGACGGCAGCTCTGGGCGGGGCTGGCAGAGGGGGCCGGGCTCCGGGGGCTTCTGTTTGCCCATCGGGCTGTTTTCCTCGTGCTGACTTTGAGGATGATCCTGACTTTGAGGCTTCAAGGTGATGCCCTGTAAGCCCCAAAGACAGACTATGAGTCCTGCCCTCTGTCCTCCTGTGGATGACACTTGTAGGTTTCCTAAGGCCACCGGAAGGCTGCCAGAGAGGGTGGGCTGGGGAGTGGCCTTGGGAACAGGTATAGTGATGGTGGCGAGCGTTGGCTGAGCGCCAGAGGTGTGCCGGGCCCTGGGCTAGGCACCTGTGAGGTCGGTCACAGCATCGCCAAATAGGAACAGCCCTTGGCGGGGGGGGGGGGGGGGGGGGCGGTCAGCAATTCGCCGGTGTCACCCAGACTGACGCAGGGCCCCGGCGATGACTCAGGCGGCACCCTGCAAGCCCGCATCGCCCGTGGGTAGTTTCCTTCCCTTCAAAGGGGTTACAGCCCTGGCCGGTTTGGCTCAGGAGTTGGAGCGTCGACCTGCAGGCCGAAGGGGCCTGGGTGCGATTCCAGCCTTGGTTGCAGGCTCGATCCCCACCCCGGTCAGGGTGCGTGTGGGAGGCAAGCAATCGATGTGTCTCTCTCGAATGGATGTCTCACTGTCTCTGAAAAGCAATAGAAAACCATATCCTCAGGTGAGGATTGATTTAAAAAAAAAGGGGGTGGTTTACATATGAAAAGAGACATTGAATACCTGCCTATGGAATGAGCACAGAGAACGCTAGGGGAGTGGGTTATTTTGGGGCCCTATAAATCGCAGGGTATTTGGCGGAGGGTCGCCCGGACCGTGAAGGGGTCTGAAAGGCATGTGCCGTGTAAGAAACACCCGCTGCTGTCGTCCGTTGCGTTCGGTGCTGAGTGAACCAACGGCCTGAACACGAGGTGACCGAAGTGAGGATGCCGCTGGCTCCGGTACTTGAAAGGCTGCCGCCCTGAGGAGAGGGCGTTCGTTCCATGTGAACGGAGGGAGTTTGACGCATTTCAGCAGGATTGGGGGAGAGTCAGGTCGGCGAGCGTCTCTAGTGACTTTTGTCCCACGCTTCAATCGACTGCCTTGCAAAACCCGCCCGAATAAGACACCAGCGACTCGAGCTGTTTCGGTTTCCCTTCCCCAGGGGACTTGTCGGTGAAGCCAGCTGAGGGGACAGCCGTCTGGGACAAGAGGTGGGCGCTTGTGGGGGCAGTGAACGAACTCTCGATCGGGTCCTAACAAACAGCTTGGCTCTAGTCGGGCACAAAGTAAACATGCGATGGTTTAAAAAAAAAGTATGCATGCGTGTGTACTTTTTAACTAACGAGCAATGTAGATAAAGTGAATTTTAAATGTAAGGCTCAGTGAATATTTATGAATGTCTCCATCCACCTAACCACCACCCAAAGGAAGAAATGGAATATCCCTGGCAATCTGGAAGGTAGTGTCCTGTCACTTCTCAGCCAGTAATGCCCCCGTCCCCTGCCCCCCCCCCCCCCGCCCCTGCCCCCCGCAGGTAACAGTTTCGTGGTTCATGGTATTGTTCCTGTTGCAGACGGGAAGAGTTACAGTCGCAGCTCAATTGCCAACCGAGAAAGAAGGGGTGCCTTCTCCTGGAGCTGTGTCTAGGTTTGGTCAGAGTTACAAACGAGGCTCGGTGGATCCCGCGACCTTTCCGCGGCTGGAATATGTAGACGCCGTATTTTGAGACCACTTTTGACTCATTTGTAGGCTTTTATCTGGCCAGGTTTCCATCCTCAGAGGTTTCCTTTCTACTTATCTGACAAACCATAAATTTTATTTCCTTTCGGGGCAAAACCAAGCTTCCGGCACATGGATGGCCCGAGTTCTCAGCGCCAGCGGCCCTTCTGTCCCGTGTCTCCGGTGAAGCGTGTTTTCTTTCTCTTGAAGCTGACTTCGCAGCGACGGGCTGCAGGCCTGTGCGCCTCGAGGGGGCCGCCTGCCCGGCGGGAGAGAGGATGTTGGGGGGCAGCCGGCCGCCAGCTCGGCCCGGTCACCGCGTCTCATGCTGGACACGTCTCCGGAGCCCGTCTCTCCCCGATCTTTGTTGCCCTGTTGCTTTTTGGTTTTTATTTCTCTCTCCTCTGCCTCCTTGAAAGTGTGGCACATTTTGGGACTTTGGAAATCCAGTCGACCTGTTGATTTTCCACGAGTCCCTTTAGTTTCGGGCACCGTGGCCTGCTCTCCTGGGATTGGTCGATGAAATGACGTGACTGTCCCCTCGAAGACGGGGTCCCGGAATGCCGGGGGAGGATGAGCGTCCTTTCTGTCGGCCGCCTGTCCTGTGCTTGGGGAGTTAGAGATGGGGTCTCAGGCTCCTCTGGGGACCTTCTGTCAGCGGCATTGTGCAGCGCTGTCCTTTTGTGACCGGCGTATTTCATCAGGCACAATGTCCACGTCCGGGGTCACCCACGGTGCAGCCTGTCAGGATGCCCTTCCTTTTTCAAGGCTGAGTAACATTCCACAGCAGCCGGACCACATTTCGAGCAGAGAGTTTTTAGTGCAAGCACATCATGAACCAGAATCTTCTTAATTTCCCGTGTCTTGAGCACCTGCTGTGCTCCTGGTGCGGAAACGGACACATACGAGACGGGGGGCCCTTTGGGTAGAACCCCACGGAGCGCCTCCCCGCCAGGGCTCGCTGCCCGAGGCCCCGAGGTGCCGTCTCACCCGTCTCTCGCTCGGCAGGCGCCCCTCCCAGGTCCCCAGAATGTTCTGAGGATTGATTTTCCTGGGTTCGGAGGCCACCCGTGGGGACGTGCTTTAGTTGTCGGCTGTTGGCAGGGCTGCCGGGACGTGGGATCCTTTCATTGTCCCCTAAGTCAGTGTCTTCGGAGAGCTTTTGGTATGATGTGGGAGATATAATTTATGAGAGATTTAAGGCCCTAGAATACTGTTTTGAGAGAATCGAAAGAAGCAAGGAGGCTCGTGTTGAGACTCTGGGGAGGGTTTTCGTTGTCTGTGCCGTCAGCCTCTTGCTCGCAGGCGGAGACGCGCCCTGCCCTCCCTGTGTCACGGGGGGCTGTGTGGGGAGCGGTGGTTTAACACCAGGAACTTCTAAAACTCTTCCCACCAGCGGGCGCGGAACGCCCAGCCCATCCCCAGTCTCTTGTATGAAACAGAGTCCGTGCTTACGGTCCCTGCATTCATCCGTCTCACAGTTTTTCTAGAAGGCTTACCTTCCACATCCGTTCGCCTAGCCATGAAATGGTCATCGACTGCTTCCCTGTGCTAGGCGCCCACTTAAGGCTCTAATGAGAAGGGGGTGATCAGCGTTTTAGGCATTCGGTGTGTGCCGATCAGACTTTGGGGGGAAAGGGAGATCCTGTGAGATACGCCAGCGGTTATTACAGTGGCCAGAGGCCAGTTCCCACTGTTTCCTCCCTCCCTCCATCTCCACTGAAACACATAAGTTGAGTCTGACTCTTAACAACTCTCTGTCCCGTTTGGATGCGTGTCTGGTGTGTTCATGGCACACACAGGTGTCCCCTCAAGGTCTAGGGCACAAACAGTCTTCCTCTGTCTCCACAGCTTCTCTATCAGAGGGGAATATAAACGAAGCATGGACCCCCAGAGCTTGGAGATTTCGGGGAGCAGAGGGAGGGTATGGAGGAGGCGGCTTTTGGCACATGTTTGGTTCAGGGGTTCCTGCTCGCTGAAGAACCCAGACATTCCCAGTTTATTCAGCAAATGGCACATTCACCCAGCTCTGAAACACTGGGACAGCCTCAGGCATGTCCCACACCGGCAGCCCCGTACCACGTAAGACTCCCGCGGTGAGTAACCAAGAGGCAGTCCTCAAAGACACGCTTCTCCGGGCAGGGGTGATGGTTGCCCCCTGGAAATAAAGCGGTGGGGCAGAGATTCACGGAAGGAGTCCTGTGAGATGATTTCTTGGCTGGAAAGAGCAGGAGGCGGACCTGCTGCTCAACAAAGCGCTGCTGTAAGTCACGGGCTGAGAAGAACTGAAGGGCTCTCGTAGGTAATGTGGAGAGTGCGGGCCGGAGCCCTGGGGAGACTTGCCCCTAGCTCCTTGGGCCTCTGCTTCCCCATGGGTGACGCGAAGGAGGTCGGCCAGATGTCCCTGCGGTCCTTTGCAGGAGCTCCTGCCCTGCCCCTGCGTTTCTGCCCGAGTTTGCCAGCTCAGCTCTTGGGCAAAGCACCTCAGGCCTGGAGCCGGCTCTCAGGTACCCGCCGCTGGGACCCATTTCGAGAGAGTGTTTAATACACAACCCTGCCCACTCTTGCAAACCTTTCTCGGTAACACTTACTTCATTGCGCTCTTAAAAACAAAAAAGAAAGAGAACCCCGCTTAGCAGACTCGGGGTAATCGGGGCTGACAGATGTCACTCAGGATTTTATTATCTAAAGCCACAATGATTTTCCAAATAACCTAAAAATATATATAACCCAGCTTCAAGCCAGTGTCCTGTAGCAGAGGCCAGGGAAGCCCGTAGGAAATGAAGTCAGAGTCTTGGCCCCCGCGTGTGCTGGTCCGACGGCTTTGAACACTTTTACGTTCTCTGAGAAACCCCGGCCCGGGGAGCCGTGTCGGGTTGCTGCCAGGGTCTCGGGGAGCCGGCGGCATCTTGAGTGTCTCGCCGCGGTGCCGAAGCCGGCGTGACACCTCTCTGGTCCCTGTGAGAAGCTTTGGCCTCACTCCACGAGAGCGTGGGTGGACCCGTGACAACCGTCACGCGTTTAAAGTATTAAGCGCCTTGGGATCGGCAAGTTCCGCTGTGCTGAGAAGATCACATCGTGCGTCTGGGCAGGTGGGGAGTAGAGGCCGTCACCGAAGGGAACTCGCGTGTTTGGGCGCCTGCTGTGATCGGGGCAGCGTGCTTCAGTGAACCCTCACATTGCCGCGGTCCCCCCTCGTCCACGGGGGAAGCGCCCAAGACCCCCAGTGGATGCCTGAAACCGTGGATAGTCCTGAAGCTTGTATATACTGTGTTTTTTTTCCTGCATGTACATACCTACAATAAAGTTTAATTTACAGCGTAGACACAGTGAGAGATTAGGAACACTAACTAATAGCAAAATAGGACAATTACAATAATATACTGTAATAAAAGTGACAGTATGTGAGTGGCTTTGGGGTTGTTATTAAGTAAAACAAGGGTTCCTTGACCACAAGCACTGGGACATGGTGACAGCTGATCTGAGCACCTAGATGGCAGGGAGCATGTGCGGCATCGAGGTGCTGGACAAAGGGGCGATTGGGGACCAGGCGGGAGGCAGTGGGATAGCGCGAGATTTCATCACGCCACTCAGATCTGCGCGCCGTTGAAAACCCGTGAATTGTTTATTTCCGTAATTTTCCATTTAATATTTTGGGACCGCGGTTGAGCGCGGGTGACCGAAACCACGGAAAATGAAACCGTCGGCTGGGGGGGGGGGATGGACACGACTGTATTTATTTATTCCTTGTAATTATTTAATTATGTTTAACTATGACTGTTCATGTCAGCTATATTAAGACATAAGTAATGAGTAATGCATTCATTAAACAGCCTTGTGAGAATCATTGCCCCGTTTTACACGCGAGGCAGTGAAGGCCCAGAGAGGTTGAGGAACCTACCCCGTGGATCACAGCTAGGAGATGGCAGGATGGGGCTCTGGATCTGGGTGGGTCAGTCGGGGTTGGGGAGCTGGTGTGAATTTCACTGCCAGCTGACACCCCTGAGCTGGCCGCCCTGGAACAGCAGATGGGACTAGCTCCCTGTCTTTCTAGGACCAGGAATCGAGGAACTGGTCTGCCTGGAAGTATAGGGACAAGGGGCATTTTGCCCCGGTCATCTCTGCCCTGCCCTTTCCAAGGAGCTGTCAGAAGCCAGCCCCGTGCCCCCAGGTGGCAACCCCTCCACACACTCCTCGGGAAGCTCTCTCCCCAGATGGGTCTCCAGGAAGCATCTCCGGGTGGCTTCCGAGCCGGGGGCGAGGCCAGCTGGGCTGCCAGCATCTGCTGGGCTGGTATTTGGTTTTCTCTGACTAGATCTTTGTTTTCTGTGAAACCCTCCGCTGCCGAGGCTCCCGCCCGGGCCTAATCGGTGCCGCATGGAGCGCTAGCCTGGTTAAGTAAACACCGTTGGAATATTACCTGTCTGTTAACCTGTCAAAATTGCTTTACAGCCCCCTTTTATCTCCCCCACCACGGAATTTCCCCTGGAGTTCTCTGCCTGCACTCTGGTTCCTTTCCACGCCTGCCCTCCTCCATCCTGCAAGCCTTCCCCACCCCCTGAGTCATTAAATATTGTCAGAGTTCCGCCACTTACTGTGGCCCTGTTTGCCCAGCGCAGATAAATTGTTGTTGACTCTATGATGCTGACCAAGGACACTGGGCTCCCGGCCCCAAGAAAGTAACCGAGATGCCTGCCAGGTGGGAGGTGGGCAGAGGGAGGCGGGGGGGCGCTGGGGGTCTGGAGCTGCCGGAGTCTGGTGGGGGGCTGCTGGGGAGGGTAGTCCCCCTTATTCCCTGTCTCCCAGGTTGCTTCCTAACAAGCCAGCACCCTGGCTGCCTCGCTTGCCTTCTTCCTTCCCTCTCTGCCCACCCCACCCTCTCTTTAAATACCAACTTTATACATTCAAGGTCTTAGGGGAACATCCAGCTCTGAGCCTCGTGGAGGCTGAGACCTGGCTCTGTGGTTCGGTCTCATGCTTGATCGCATAAGGTTGATTCTTTGGAGATTGACTCCCTCCCCGCCGCCCCCAATTATGGTCAAGTACGTATAGAATAAAATGTGCCATCGTAACCATTTTAAAGTGGCATTAAGTACGTTTACAACGTGTGCGACTTGGACTGCTCTCCAGCTCCAGAACCTTTTCATCACCCCAAAAGGGTGCCCCGTGCCCAGCAGGTAGTCGTTCCGCGTTTCTCCCTCCCACGCCCAGGCCCTGGCAGCCACCGATCTACTTCCTGTATCTGCGGATTTGCCTGTTCTGTACATTTCACGTAAACAGAGTCACACGTACGTGGCCTTTCGTGTCTGGCTGCTTCCACTTAGCAGACGGTCTTCAAGGTCTGGAGGTTTGCTTCTGCCCTCTGCTCAGGGTGGGACCTCCTCCAGGGGACAGGGGGACAGTTGCTGGGGACCTCTGCGGTAGCTGTCCCTTGTTGCTGGCAGGGTTGAGCCCCTCCCTGGAGACTTTGCACTTGTCCTTGGGGAGGTCATTGTGACTTTCATTGAAGCCTCTAGGCCCTCCCTCTCCCCTGGGCTGGGCAGAGAGCAGCGGGCTTCAGGGTCTGGTGCGGCCAGGGCCTGGGGAAGGCTGCGAGGGGAGGGACCCCACCTGAGCACCCTCTACCCCATGATTTGGCCAAGTGCCACTGTCCTTCCATCTTTTGTGTGAGAAATCTGACAAGTCAAGGGACCCGTTCCTCTCTGGACCATGGGCTCAGCACACGGCGTAGGAGAGCACTCACTCTTTAAACGTGTTTTTATTGATTTCAGAGAGAGGAAGGGAGAGGGGGAGAGAGAGAGAAACATCAGTGATGATAGAGGGTCATTGATCGGCTGCCCCCTGCACGCCCCCAACTGGGGATCAAGCCCGCAACCCGGGCCTGTGCCCTGACCGGGGGAATTGAACGGAGACCTCCAGGTTCATAGGTTGGTGGTCAACCACTGAGCCGCGCCGGCCGGGCTGGAGCACTCATTCTTAATTAGTCGGTGTAACAGCGTCGGGGGCCTGGGCCTGGGAGTTAGCAGGCGTCTGCGTCACCTTTCTGCCGTCACTCGGCTGCATGACCTCAGTTTTTCCACCTATAAAATGGGGATGGCAAGGCCCATCCCTCAGGGCTGTGATGCTTGTGTGATGACTGAATGCAGGGGTAACCATAAGTCACTTTCTGTGGTGCCCGACAGGGAGGGTGTGTACAGCAACTGGTTATTGTTCGTAAAATCTCGGATCAAAAAATAAATCAGTGCAGTAACACACCCACCCCCATAGCCCCGTGAACAGCGTCCAGAAAGTGTGCAGGGCTTTAGTGGATGGGTTAATTAGATAGTTTGCTGGTCATGGGGATTCTGAAAAGCTCCACACTTTCAGTTTGGTCCGTGATGAGGGGGAGACCTCGATTCTATCAAGTCAGCAACCAAACAAAACGTCCCCATGTCTTTTTCTTTCTGCCTCTTCTCCGCCCTGCTCCACCGCGTTTGGAATGTCTCCCACTCTAAGGCTATTGCGGCTGCATGCGTGTTTCCATCCCTGGAGGCTGACCCCTGGGGCGATGGGGACACGGCTCTCATTAATCTCTGGGGACACAAACGGGCTCCAGAAAGTATGAAAGAGTTCCTATGCCTCCCCCCCCCCAAGCGCCCAGTCCCTTGCAGGGCTGAGGGACAAGTGGCTTCATTTTATCTGTGTTTATTGAGCACCTACTATGTGAGTGCACCAAGCAGGCTGTGGGGATGCTGGTGGGCACCCAGCCTCAGGCTCTGTTCGGGGCTGTTGTGATCAGTGACTTGGGTAACCTCTTTGTCTATTCCCTTGTGAACCACTGGTCCCGGGCCTGTGTGAGTCCTGCGGTGGGAAACAGGGAGTGGCCCTCCCTGCAGCGCGCCAGGTTCCTGCTCTGGCCGGCACCCCTCGGGCCTTTCAGGAGAGTTGGGTGGAACTGGGTCTGACGCCTACTAGTGGCTGACTCCATGCCTTTCTTGGCCCTTGGAACAGAACCCACTTTTGTTTTCTGAAGGAGGGAGTGTTTAATTTTTAATTAAAAAAAATCAGTACCACACGCCTGTCAAACAAAAAAAAATGCGAATTTCTCCCTTCTTTGCTACCACCTAATATTATGTGTATGTGTATATCATTTCCTTAGGAAGGACGGATCTGTGTTTTTTTCCTAAAGCCAGGTCTGTTGAAGTCTAATTAACGCAGTAAAACTCACTCTTTTCCAGTGCTCAGTGGGTTTGGATCTTTAATGTAAGGCTCTCTTCCTAAAAGACCCCCCAGGAACCTGGTTTGGAGCTTGGCGACTCTGTATGTACATGTGGACATGGGCACCTGGGAAGCAGCCCTGCAGGTACATCCCTTGAGATGAAACTGTTTCAGACATAACTAGAAAGTGGTCCTAGGGAGACGGTGTCCACAAGTGAGGGGGTTTTGTTTGTTTTGTTTCTCTCGGGGGGGGTGGAGTAACAGTTGCCCGGACATTTGAAGGAAGACGGTAACCGGTGGAGAGCTGAGCTGGGTGCGTAAATTCTGGGCCAGCCAAGAGGGTCCGGGCATCCTGTCCTGACTTCCCGAGACCGACTCTGGCTGTGAGCACTTCCCTGGAAGGCCCCTGACCTGTCCCCACCAGGTAGCCCCGAGAAGGGGGGGTGGGCCTGGCACCGGCCCTTGGGTGAGCCACCTGGCCTCACCCCTTGCTGGGTGGCCTCACGGTGCCTTCCAGAGACTGGACCTCACTTTCTCCCTCAGCTGTAGAAAGCAATTCTCGGGGCCCTGGGCCCTGGGCAGAGACTGTACCTTCCTCCCAGAAATGTCCGAACCCCCGAGCCCCCTCCACGCTGTGGCGCAGGCTGCGAGGCAGAGAAACCCCCGGGGACTTCCAGGTCACTGGCTCGGTGATAAGGTTCCAACGGATCTCGTGTCACGTTGCTTGGAAACGGGTGGAAAATAGGTCAGTTACGGTCTAAAGTGGGGCTTCTGAACTTCCCCAGGGCCACCAGATCTGAGCACGGCTTCGTCCCTCATCTTACAGGTTCCCTCCCGGTCCTGCCTCCCAAGTGAGCAGAAAACAAGCAGAGCTCTGTCTGCACTCAGTGCCTTAAACCAGGAGGGAAAATAGGCAGAAACACCCTCTGCTTTTCCACCAGTTGCTCGATTTCTCTCCTGGGGTCAGGGGGCTATTGTCTCGCCTGCAGGCCCTCGAGCCTGACGTTAGCCACCAAATGTCCACCTTGGGGATGGGACCACATGTGCCTGCCCCGCAGAAGGGAGGGAGCCGTAGGAGGCCCCAGAGAACAGCTTTGTCTCCGGCCCGGCCCGCGGGCTCTCGGCCACGTCCTGGCTGAGCGATAGTGCATCCAGCTCCTCCGGGCCAGGGCTGAGTCACCATGAATCCCCCACAGCGTTGGCAGCCGCTGCTTAAAGAGCCCGGCACCGAAACAGCAGGAGTGGTGGTCAGAGGTTTTCGCCAGAATCAGCTGGACGAGGGAACACAAAGGGTCAGAGTCTCTCGGGATCTTCTGAGACTCAGGGGAAGCCCAGCTTCGTCTACTGGGGGAGAGATGAGTGTGGGTCCCCGTGGCTTTGCGGAGCAAGGCTCAAAGGCTGGCTCCGAGGGCTCAGGCGTGATCCCTTTATTCTAAGGGGCCCTCCAGATAAAACCGGTGAGGGTTTATCGAGAGCTTTCATTTCATTCAAGCAAAGTCCTTAAATGCATTCTTGCTTTTAAGCCTCCCCACAGCTGCATGTAGATGGGCCCATTTTACAGATGAGGAAAGTGAGACTTAGAGGGGTTAAGTAACTCACTCAAAGTCAAGAGCCGATCAACAGTGTCTTCTTCAGGGTTCATCTCGGCCTATGTTAGGCTCTTGCGATGGGGCTCGTGGAAGTTCGCAGCTTTAGGTTCATTGCCGTGTTGTTAGTTTAATGTTGGTTCCCTCCCCTGCACTGGGGAGGTGGCTGATTTTGGTCCACATTTGGTCTCTAATACCTGGCGCAGAGCAGGCTCTGTAACAATCAAACATAAATAAATAAATGACCCTAAAGCCCCTGTACTCAACCTTTTGGCCATCTGGTAGACCCCAGCTTCTGTCGTCTCGGCTGGGCACATGTGGAATGAGGCCCTTTGAACACGGGTGGCCAAGTCCAGCTCTCCCTCTTGAGAAATTGGCACTGGAGCTCAGCAGTGCACTTCATAGCTCCCGACCAGCTCTGCCATCTGTCCTGCAGGCTTGGGCGGCCAGTCCAGGGAAGTCACAGTTTTCCTGTATCCTTCTCTCACTGTCCACCTCCGGACAGGCACAGTAAGGAGGGCTGGTGAGAGGGGCCCAGGAGTTAAACCATCCCTCCTGTCTTCTGGGAGGGTGAAGAGGGCAGGGAGGGACTGCGACCCGGCCTCTGGGTTGGTGCCCATCCGCTTCAGTTGGCCTCCCTGCTCCCCTCTGCCTGGCTGTTCAGGCACTGGGCACTCTTGTCACCCGATGGGTTCTGACTGCCCCTGCGTTTCTCTCCTCAGGTCCCCCATATTCCAGAATTGCTCCCCGCTCTTTCTCCTCTAGGGTATGCAGAATGCGGTGGCTGCCCCAGGTCCCTGCAGCTGAGGGACCTGAGAGTGGGGGGAGGGGGTGGGATTTCTGGACGCCCGTGTCCATGCTCATAGAACCCCGTGCGCTTCTGTGACTGATCCCAGCCAGGAAGGTTTACTGGGTGAAGCAGCCCGGCCAAGTTCTGGGGGCCTGGACACACTCTAGGCTCTTAGAGGCGTTTGCTTGAAATGAAAGTAAATACACAATTGGAGGGGTTACAGGTGACATGAGGGCAACAGGGCATTTATGGTCTTTAAAAGCTGAGGGCCACGGCTGCCCTTGGATTACACCTCCTGGGATCTCTGCCCTGGAGACACAGAGAGGAAGGGACCTTGGAGGTCCTCCCAGCAGGCGCTCCCAAGCCACCTCTGGGACCTTCAGCCTCCAGCCTACCATGGTTGGAGTCGGAACCCCTAAGAGAAAGAGTCACCCAGTTTTGTTTACCCTGTGACACAGCACGGGGGTGGCATTCTGGATCCAGGCTGCCCGAGTGTGCGTCCTGGCCGGAGCCTGTGTGGTTCAGCCCAGAGGGACTTAGGGGGAGTTTTCTGCTTTCCCTTGTCCCCTCCTCCCTCCCACCCTCCACCCCCCCAGCCCGGAGCTGTCCTCTGAGTCACCTCCGTGAGAGGTTTGTCTTTTGTGCCCGAGTTCTGCCTCCTGCAACAACACTCCGGCTGTCCCTCAATGTCAGGCTTCGTTTGCTGCAAGTTTGATTTGATCCCCACATCGTGTTTCATCGACAGTACAGGGGTCTGTCCGTGCACCCTCCCACGTTTACAGTTTGCGCTCACAGAGCCTGCACGGCCATTCACAATTATCAAAAGAAAACAGACAGGCACAACACCGAGGGAGGACTGCTCGCAGCCCGGGGCTTGGCTGAGCGGGGCGCTCTTGGCAGATCCCGCCTCTCGGTCCGGCACACGCGTGCCCTCTCCCAGGACCGGAGTCCCGAGCTCCGGCCTTGGCATGGCTTGGGTCTTAATGTCAGGTTGGTGGGTCGAATCACCTGCATGTCAGAGCTCCCCAGATAGGCCTAACAAGACTCTGTGAGCTGACGCGTGCTTCTGGATCCTGGGAGACACCCCAGGACAGCGCTGCTTTGGTGTCTAAGGCTCCTTTCGAGCTGGCCTCTGCAGTAACTGCCCCTCTGAATTATCAGAATACGTTCTCAGCTTACGAGAGAACGTGTCCCCTTTGTTCGAAAGCCTGTTTTTTCTCCCTCGCCACCCGATTCTATATGTTGCCCTTCTGCTGAAGTCCTCTCCTCCCCGATGGCCAGGGGACCTTGTAGGAAAGCAGGGACATGAATGTCCTCCGGGCAGACCCTAGGTCTCTGTAGCCACTTGGATTTTTCTCTTCACTGGGAAGAACCTGCCGTGGTTTCTGGGCCGGATTCAGAGGTGCACTGGGTTCCACCAGCCACTCAAGCAAGCCGACCGCAGGGCCCCGGCCCCGGCCCCGGCCCCGGGGAGATAACAAAGCCTGGGATCGCGGGCATTGTTCTTGGCGCAGTGGACTTGGCATCCCTCGCCTCTGAGACGTGGTCCCTCCTGACCCGAAGGTGTGGCCTCGACCAGAGTGACAAGATTGCAAACACTGGGGTGAGGAGAGTCTCCTGCGGCAGCCCCTCTCCTCCAGAACATACCCCCTTCCTGTTGTTTTTCATGCGTCGTGTCCGGAGAGGAGGCTCTTGGTTTACAGCAGCGCCTCCCCCTCGAGAGGCTGTGCTGAGCATGGATTCAGGCTGAGCTTGGCCCCCCCAGAGGCTGTGCTGTGCATGGATTCAGGCTGAGCGTGGCCCCCCGAGGCTGTGCTGTGCATGGATTCAGGCTGAGCTTGGCCCCCCCAGAGGCTGTGCTGTGCATAAATTCAGGCTGAGCTTGGCCCCCCCCCCCGAGGCTGTGCTGTGCATGGATTCAGGCTGAGCTTGGCCCCCCCCAGAGGCTGTGCTGTGCATGGATTCAGGCTGAGCTTGGCCCCCCCAGAGGCTGCGCTGTGCATGGATTCAGGCTGAGCTTGGCCCCCCGAGAGGCTGTGCTGAGCATGGATTCAGGCTGAGCTTGGCCCCCCCAGAGGCTGTGCTGTGTATGGATTCAGGTTGAGCTTGGCCCCCCTGAGAGGCTGAGCTTGGCCCCTCCATTCAGGCTGAGCTTGGCGCAGGGGAGCGCTCCCTCCGACCAGTGGCTTGTTTTGCCCTTTCCTTTTTCTTTCTCTTTGCAAACCAGGGTGGCACTGAAGAATTCCCCAGCATGGGGTTAGGTCTCCATTTCTCTACACTGGCCCCGCGACCTTTCTTCCCCCAGTCATCTCAAATATATCGCATTTTACGGTGCTGAGCTTGGGGACCGAATGTTTTGCAAACTAAAATCCGGCTTCTTTTGGAAGGCAGACCATGGCCACAGCTAGCATGCTGGGCAGGTTCCCGGTTCAAGCTCAGCGTGAGCCATTTCTAGATGGGCGAGCAGTCTTGCCATCTCTACCCCCCGCCCCAATTACTTTCACCATAAAAATAAAAAAAAAAAAATGAAAGGCCTGTAACTCTGCTGACTATCCAGTCCTTTTGTCCATCCTGCCGCCTGCATCACGGCACTGTCCGCTCAGAGCTTTTCCTTTGGGGAGTTTCAGTAGACACTACAGAGAGATGAGAAGGAAATTAAACTCAGTGGGGGTTGCCCCTGTACCCCGAAAGTAATTCCATGATCGAAATGCCAAAGACATGAAGATCTGTGTGTCAGAGCCAGAGAAGAGAGTGGGGACGGCCTGAACCGAAGGGAGGGAAGGTTTCCTTTCTGGGGGGGCTCTTTACAATCATCGGTCTGGTTTGCGGGGGAGACGACTGTCTCGAAAGTCCATTAACTCTCTCTAACCGCACGTCTTCTCCCCACGGCATGGAAGCACCCGTTTACCCAGGAAGTCGTTTATTGTCCAAAAGGAATCTAATTAAAGTTACCAATCTGTTGGCAGTTAGGCAAGTGGGTCTGGGTGTTCCGGGGGTGAGTGTGGAAAATGAATTTAAAGCCTTGAAGGGCACACTCTTGACCCAGACTCAGTGCAGTTGTAAAAATGTATCCTGAGAGCAGGTTTGCTCAGCACGGATGAATGTGCCCGTCCTGTGTTTACGGAGCAATCCAATAAAGAAAGCAATGGAAGTGTCCCTCAGGAGGGCGGTGTCTCCCATCCATGGAGTGGGGTACCAGGAAGCTGTTGAAAAGGATGTGTTTGTTGATATGGAAATCGGTTTATTTAAAAACTATGAGTGCACTCCAAGGCAGTATCCCAGATGGGATCCGGGACCAGAAAAAAAAGACTTGGGCAGAAAAACGGGTAATCCGAATAAAATCTGTAGTGAATAGTAATGTACCTGTTGTTGATTTCGCAGTTTTGACCAACATGCCATGGTTATGTAAAATGTTTATGACATTTTACCCTTCATGGGTAAAGTATATACAGGAGCCTGGACTATCTTGGCAGGCGACTATTTTGCACATCTAAAAGTATTCCAGAATAAAAATTTTTTAAAAAGCGTGTGAGCACAGTTAAAAATTTTAGAAGGATTTTTAACAGAAGATTACCGGATTACCTCTGCGTGCTATGATTATAGGTGATCTTAATTTTCTAGTTTACAGTGAAAATTATTTTTTGTTAAAAAAATCAATACAGCTCATTTCCTCTGGGGAAAGAAAGTAACATGCAGGGATAATTTTGCTGTTGTCATTAGACATCATGGATCCTTCAGGGTTTAAGTTCGCTCTCTGGGTACACCAGGCAGGCAAGATAGACTGTGATTGAGAGCATGATGTTGGAATTGGAGAGATCTGAGTTTGAATCCATCCCTTACCAGCTGTGTGGCCGTGGCAGTCACTTACTAAAGTCTGTACAATGGGTTTAATGACCCTGAGCTCACAAGGCCTTTGGCAAAAGTGAATTAAAGCGATAAGGTCTTATTAACCCTCTATGTTTCCCTGAACACATCTTTTCTGAAAACGTTCATGCTAGTTGTGACCATTTCCATGATAGAGAGTGTGAATTATATTTATTTGTTAATTCACTTAATAAGAATTTATGAGCTGTTACTCAAACATTAAGTATTTGAGAACCATGATTATGCTAATCCCACTCCCACCCCACCGTCCCGTGCCCTGTGCCCAAATAATCTTTGCGGCTTGTGTTTGTATATGTCGTGTCTAAATTCGGCCAGTTGAAAAAAAAAAAATCCTTCCTAGGTGTGACTTTTTTTCTCCCGGCCCAGAGTCTCTCAAAAAGGGGCATTGACTTCACATGTCCTCGGCCTACCTTACCTCTGAGAAGTCCCCCATCCTTCCTGGTGGTGACCGATAAATTCCCATGTCCGAGAAGGGTGGCCCCGGGATGGTCACCTGTGAGCCAGAGCCTGAGGCTGTCCTGGGGCCAGTGGGCTCTGGGCACGGCCTTGGAAATTATGCCACCTGCACTCTGACCCAAGCTGGGCCACTGCTTACCTCTTGAGAAAGGTCCCCAATGCCTGTCCCAGCCTCCTCTCCTCCATCATCTCATGCTGTCCCGCTCGACGTCCTGGGGCGCAGGTCCCGTGGCTTCAGAACATTTGGCAAGAAGAGGCACCATCCTCACTCCCCGTCCCGAGCCCCAAACAAAAAAAACCCGAACCAACATCAGAGGCTCAAAGGCTTTGAACATACCATTAAAAAAAATGTTTATTTAATATTGGATAAAAATATACCGCCTTACCTTTGAAAAATATAATGAAATACCTCGGAGGGCTTCAAAGTATTTCCTCTCCCCTCTGCTTTCCAGGAGGAGAAATATTTTTCAAAGTCATTTGCATATTAAAGAGCTGGGCCCAGAAGCCCTCGGTGGGATCAGCAAGTCAATCGAGCATTTTCAGAATGGTGGTTCCGTGCACAGTTTGAAACAGAGACCCTGCCTCCACCCCATGGTGTCCCCTGTCTCTCCCGTTTCCCTTCTTCAGTCCTGTGTGCCGAGAAACGTAATCCATTTGTTTCTGATCCATTTACACTTAACTCATCAAAATGCTATTTAGCGAGAGGCATTCCTAGTCCGAGAGGTGCTTAATCCTGACGAACAGGAAATTGCATCTTGTGCAGAAAGTAACTGGATGCAGACCCAGGCCTCCGTGACTATGGTCTTAACCCGGACCCCAGAGTGAATCTCTGCACCGGTGGCTTGAAATCGGCCCTGAGTGCCTCTAGTTCCTGGCCTCCTCTCCTCTCTCCCCAGCCCCCTGGATCTGTGCACCCTGGGTTTGTGTCAGTAGCTCTGAAAACTCTCTACATCAATGTTTTTTTCACAGGGAGGTGTTTGGGATGCCCTTCCCTTCCCTCCCCCCCCCGCCTCCAGATTTTAGTATGAAAATGTACAAAAATATGTACAAATGGAAGAACTTTACAGTGATCACCCGTATACCCAGGCGTGTCTCTGTTCCGTTTTCTTTGATCCATCCAAAGTAGGTTGCAGACAGGAGTGTGTATCCCTCCAGATACCACAGCTTGCATATCGCTAGCTAGAATTCACTATTTAGTTGCAGGGTTTTCTCGTTTTGTTTTAAGGTAAAGTTTGCATGCGCCGTGCTGTACGTATCTGAAGGGCCCCGCGGGTGCAGATGCCACCAGCACCCCAGCATGGTCCCCTGTGGCCTTGGCCAGTCCACCCCCACCCCCACCCCCACCCCCACAGTGATCTTTTCCCTGGCTTAGTTCCACCGATTCTAGGGGGAGCTTCAGAGAAATGCGTGCATTTCATCGTCTGACTCTTCTGCTCAGCGCGATGTTTTTGGGATGCAGCCCCGTTACTGCAGGCGTCAGAGGTTTGTGCCTTTTTACTGCCCAGAGTGCTCATCCTGCTGATGGGCGCCCGCCCTGAGCGCAGCGTTTGGCCGTTTTGAACCAAGGTGCCGTGCGCGCCCCTCACCAGAACCCCCTGTGGGCGCCCCGTTTCATCGGCCTGGGCACACGAGTAGGAGTGGAGCGGCTGGGTCGTAGAGCGGGTGTCTGTTCAGCTCTGTGAGACACCTCCTGACCTTTCCCCAGCGTGCCCGTGTGTGTTCTCACCTGCAGGGTGTGCGAATTCATCCCCATTCGGCGATGGCACTTTCTAAAGTCGAGCCGTGCCGGGGGGGCGTGGGGGCGCCCCGTGTGTGTTGCCTCTGCTTAGACACGGATTAGGCCGAAGTGGCAGGAGCAGGGATTCTCATATACGGAAGGACTTTCCGAGACGGCTGCCCTCTGCTTTGACCTTGTTGTGACCTCCAGAGCCTTCCTTTCTCTAAGAAAAGTAGGACTTTCTGATTCCATTTTCTCTCTCTCCCTCTCTCTCTAAACATCAATAAACTATTTTTTTAAGAAAAACAGCAGCTGACTTCTAGGCACAAAGTGGTAGGTGCTGTGGGAGCCAAGGGGGAGGAAGTGCACCCTCAACCGGCAGGTGTCTCTTGTCTGTTACCTGACCGTGCGCGTTGGTGTTTCGTGGAAGCCTCCGCGTGCTCAGCTGTGCAGTGGGGAAGGTGGCTGTGGGGATAAGAGCCCCTGCTGAGGGGTCCTTCGCGTGATGCCTGGTCCGATTTTTCTGGACTCTCTTCCATGACCACATACCAAATGGACACTCCATGTTACATGAACATTAATGTGTAGGGGATTTTTTTTTTTTTTTTTTAATTTTGAAAAGGAAGCATACACCCAACAATGGGTGTGGCGTTGGCTCTGCCCACAGTCCTGGATAACCTTGGACAGGCTTTCCTCAGTCCAGCGTTTTCAAATCATGTTAGAACAGATGCTTCGTAAGGATCTGATGACGTTCTTGGACTTAGGACCCAGACCTCTCTTCCTGCCGAGCCCCGGGCTATTGGGGCTCACTGGGCTGAGTCTGGTCCCTTCTTAGTAATGAGGATTGTAAATGAGCACCCCCCGCCCCCCGGGAAATGCCTGCAGGGAACTGGCCTGTCTGAAGGATCCAGTCACAATCCTATTTCTAAGAATACAAATGAGGAGGGAGATGGTGAGGGGATGTGAGCCAGAAAAGTCACCTGCCCTTGACCCTGTTCTCCAAGGCCGCCTCCTCCAGGGTCACCTTCTTGGGCTCCACAGGGCAAGTCACCCCTCGCTGCGTCTTCACCCACCTCACTCAGCCAGTCCCCCGCTTCCCTCCGGGGTCGGATATCCACAACGCACTTCTAGCAGCTGGGCCTCATGTCGCCGGCAGGCCGAGCACTGTCTGGCGTCCCCTCCCGGCCTCCCTCCCCACCGCCCTTTTGATCCAGGATTGAGTAAGAGACATTGGCAAGAACCGGGAAAGGCAACTCCATTGTTTCAACTTGCAGAGAGGGGGGAGTGGGTCCTGGTCTGCAAATGACTCACACACCCGCCCCGCCGTTAGAAAGCGCGAAGCCGAGTCCAAAACCAGCAACACACCACGAGCGAGGTGCCCCCTTGTCCGTACACACGCTAGGAGTTCAGAGACACCCCGGGAGAGAGGTGGCCCGGGATGAGCTCCTTCCGATGTGCGTTGTCCTGCCGAGCCTTGTGTCCCATGGTAGGGCTTGCTGTTCGGATGCAGGGTGTGATTTTTTTAGGGCTTGGGGACTGGGCCACCCTGGGAACTGGGAACAGCCAGGCTCATTGGACAGCCCCCCCCATGCAACTTGCTTCCCCCCATCTTGCTCCCCTCTGTCCCCCCATCCCCTTCCCGCCAGGTCCCTTCTCAGCGTTCCTCTAAGAACAGCTTTGCTGTTGCCTGGACTCTGGAGCGGAGCTGCCGTCCAGGCCTGCGGCGTGGGCACCGCGCAGCCCCTCCCGGTTCATTCCTATGCAGCACAGGTAGGCTGCGGGCTCTAACAAGCCGCCAGCCAGGCTCCGCGAGGCCTCGGCACCGGTGGAAATTAAAAAAAAGAGAGAGAGAGAGAGGGAGCGGGAGGGAGGGAGGGAGAGAGAGGGATTATTTTGTTTCGACGTGTTTGAAAGCGGGATCTGTGGCCAGTTGGGTTTTTTTTCCTCCCCCCTTATTTACACAGTCTGTGTGGAGACACACCAGGGCCTGTTTAGATTGGGTGTTTGCATCGGAGGCCGGCCAAGTATTTCAGCCCTGCGCGCTGGCACAGCCACCTCGGCGGCACCAGGAGGCCCAGGCGGTCACAAGACCTCACGGGGCCTCCTCGCTCTCTGCGTAGCCTCCTTTCACCTTGTGTCCTGTCCTTGCCCAGGGAGCGAGGGTCCCCGGCAACCTTGGCGGCCAGGGCACGAGACCGCCGGCTCAGTGGGCCTCACCTTCGGAAGGAAGGCTTTCTGAGGCCCGGGCAGGGGAAAGGGCTGGGGTGCAGGCCCTGGGACAGATGCTTCTCTGGAAGGGTCTGGATTCCCCGGAGGGCCTGGGATGAAACTTGCAGTGTGTGGACAGGTGCCAGGTTTGGGGAGGTCAGCCGTGGCCGCAGCCCCTGGAAATCTGCATCAGGGCTGTTCTCTTGGGGGCGGTGAGCTGGACCAAGGCTTGTCTGGGGAGGCGGAACCGAGCAGAGCCAGCCAGCGCTGTGCTCCAGGTCCTCGCCCGGCCAAGGCGGAGGCAGCATCGGCATCGCTTGGGAGCTTGCTAGCAATGCAGAGCCCCAGGCCCCGCCCCAGACCCAGCGAGTCGGAACCGGCATTTGAGCAAGTGCCCGGGGTGATGCATGTGTACATTCAAGTTTGAGAAACACTGCTCTGGGTCTGTGGTTTTCCTCACATCCTTATATCTTGAGATGCTCCTGGGCCAAAGGATTCTGTATTCCATCCCTTTGCAAAATGCAACGCCTCCTAGGGAATTAATATGCTTGTGTTTGCTGCGGCATCTCTGAGTAGTTCTGCAGGAGGAAATGTGTGATTTGCTTTAACCCAGTGTTCCCCAAATTTGACTCAGGTCACCTCCTCCCTCTTCTTCCCCGAGGAGCACATGTTGATATTCTTTGGAACTAGTGGTGTGTGGTTCTGTTTGGACAATCACTGCTGCAGTTGGTCAAATGGTTCACCATTGGGGTTTCCCAAGGAGCTTCCCTTTAGCACAGGTAAGAGGACTGGAACATAGTGGTTACGACATAGACTCGAGCTAAATATTACCTGGGTTCTGCTCCTGACCCAGCCCCTTACTGGGGCACAGTTTTGGCCAAGTGATTTAGCTACTTTGTGCCTCAGTTTTGCCTTCTATAAAATGGGAAGGATAATGGTATTTACCAGATAGAGTTGTGATGAAGTTTAAATCACTCATGTTGACTTAAACCGGAACAGTACCTGGAACGTAGAATACGCAAAGTATTGGCTAGCTAATCATTTCAAGTCTTACTTTCTTGGGGTCACAGCCTCCCCATTAGGCCAGATGAGTAATCTCAAACCCAGCTGTGTGTGAAAATCACCCGACACAATTTCCCAGAGCCCCACACCAGGTCCACTGAGTTTGTCTCCAGCAGGACAGC
This sequence comes from Miniopterus schreibersii, assembly GCF_964146895.1. Classification (NCBI taxonomy): domain Eukaryota; kingdom Metazoa; phylum Chordata; class Mammalia; order Chiroptera; family Miniopteridae; genus Miniopterus; species Miniopterus schreibersii. Next base: position 5,141,261 of record NC_138116.1, read on the forward strand.
CCAGGAATTTGCATTTTTAAGAAGCTCCATGGTGATTCCCATGCAGTGAGCCTTCCCTTGGGTGGCTGGGGCATGACGCCTGTGAAACCAGTCTTCTATGGCTGAGGGAGGCCTGCCCTGACTTCCATACTGGCTTAAATCTACCACCTCCATTGGGAACATGCCATCTGTGGGGACCTGGAATTTGCCACAGAACCTTCTGTCTGCACTCGAGTCTCATCTTAAAATAGGGGAGCCACGCGGAGTGTGGTCACTTTGGCCACATTCTGTTGGTTACAGCGAGTCACTGGGCAGCCTAAATTCAACAGGAGGGGATCAAACGAAGCTGTGGTATGAGGAGGTGAGTTTCATTGGGAGCCGCTGATGTCACAGGTTAGCAGAGGACGTTGCTGCTGGCGAGGTCTGTCTTGTTCAGAATCTGAGAGTGACAAGATTGTCTCCAAACCCCAGCTCTGACCCTCCCATTAGCTTCCTACCTGAATGCTTTGCGGCTCAACCCCCCTTCCTCAATAGTTTTCACTCACTATGATTCTTCACTAGGCCATGAGCTCTGATCCTTTCCCCTCTCTCAGGCCCCTGACTCGGTTTCCTATCCAGCCGAACACAAAAAGTATCGAGAAGGAGATGGCAGGGCCAGTCCAAGCCCCGCTGTCTTCATGAAGCCTCCTCTGTACACTGGGGTCGCCAGTGATCCCCCGTGGCGCTCAGATCCTCGAGAACTTGTCTGATCGTTGGTAATTATTTAGTGCCACTCACGGTCTGCTTTTGTCTATTAATTTTCTCTCTCTTCTGTGAAATTGCAGCCATTGAAGCAACGCCTCCAACTTTAATGGAATAAAATAAGGCACTTCCTTACGGCAGGAAACACAGAGCTTCCCCTCGGGAACACTTCTTTAGTAGTTTCCTCTGCCGGAGAGATGCACGTTTTGTTCCAGGTACAGATTTGCTCTCTCCAGGCTCAAGTTACCATACGATGTTGCCTGCATGGCAGCCAGCCGTCCCCCCAGGACGCGGTCCAGGTGGCATTTGTCGCATCTCTGAAGCGGCAGCAGGGAAAGGCGAGAAGAGCAGAGGCCGCGAGGAAGAGGTGTACGCTCAGGTGCCGGCTCTGCCCTTGCTGGGAAACCGGTGCTTCCCGCTGGGGCGCTGCCGCCATTCAGGCGGGCAAGGCCTGCCCGGCGGAGGTCACCAGCACCCCTGCCACCCGCCCGCTGAATGTCAGCAGTGCCCCAGGAGCTGTGACATCCCAGAACGTCCTTGTGCTGTCTTGCCCCAGCTCCCCTGCCCGAGACCCTCAGAGGCCGACTTGAGACTTTCCTCGGCCGGCCCTTGATCCTGCTGGGACGCTCCACTCGAGCCTTATCGGGCTGTTGGAAGAATCCCATTAGCTCGTGACCTAGGGTGTCTGGTATGTCGCTAGTGTTGATTGAGCACTTTACTGAGGTTATTAATTTATGAAATGGTGATCGTGGTCACTGGGTGCCACGTAGCCGCTCTGGATGCAGGCCCACTGAGGTTTTAAGAGGCTTACGACCCGGGACAGGCTGTTTTCCTCTCGCCTCTCCGACTGCCCTTTGCCCAGGTGGCTGCAGCGCCTCTGTGTGCCTCCGTTTCCTTGTCTGGGGACACCTGTCTTAACCTGCCTACGGGGTGTGGTGAGATTACACAGCCTTGGTAAGCACTTGTGTCATTCCAAAGCGGCGGTTGGCTTCTCTTCCAACAGCTCACATGGGACTTTGCAAATTTGTCTTGGGGACTACAGGACAGCTGATGGACACTGACAGAGTGTCCACTCTGTGCCCGCCTGACTAGGAACTGGAAAGTGTGTGTGTGGGGGGGGTGAGGTTGGGAGAAAATAGTGCAACTGTATTCCCATCATTCCCATTCCTGTTTGTTGCTGAATGGTTCCCACCTGTTCACTCTTGGAACTGGTGAGTGTGTGCGCGCGTGTGAGTGTGTGGGGGGTGTTTTCCGGGTGGGGCAGCCGGGGGGAGAGAATGGGCCGGAGAGAGGGGGTTGGTAGCTGTGCTTACTGTCTGCAAGAGAAATAGGAAAGAAGAGCTAAGCGGCCCGTTTTCATTAATGCGACCGGCTCGGTTAGGACCGAGAACTCGTGCGTGGACACTGGGCCAGTGGGAAAGCAGCTCCGATTTGCTGAGATGGGACCGTCTTCCCGTCCACGACTTCTTTCCTGGATACGCTGTTTCTCAAGTCGCGCGTCACCTCGCCAGGTGTCCAGGTGTCGTCAGTTCAGATGGTCCCTCCCAGCAGAGGGAGGGCCGGGGGCGGAGCAGGTGGCCTGTGATTGTTACAGGACGGGTCACTGCCAGGTGGAAAGGAGACAGACAGAGCTGTTCCCTTTCAGGTGTGGGGCACCTTGGCCGAGGGCTCATGATGGTAAGGGCTTCGGATTCAATGTTGACTTAATCAGGGGAGCAAAAAGGGTGGCTCAGAAGGAGGGAGCCCTAAGAGAAGGCCTTTGATTCTTACCTAAGGTCTCTGGAGTTAATGGTCCACTGTTCTCATTCAGGTCCACCCTGTCCTGCCTTTGAAAGCTTCGTATCATAAATGTGACAAGCTGGGCCCATCGAAACCAAAGATGGTCAACCAGTGGCTCACGGGCCAGATCTGACCCTTAGATGTGTTTTGTTGGTCTGATGGTGTTCACTGTTTTTCTTAAAGTTACTTGCCAACATCACAAATTGAAATATTTCACAAAAAATCCAGTTTTCCAGCTTTCCTTGAAAAGTCAGGAAATCTGGCAACAGTAGGCTCCTCATATGGCAAAAATCAACACGCTGAGTAATAAATGTCCTTTTAAGACTGGACATTCGCTCTCAATTTATTCGAATCCCCACTGCTCCTGACCTAATCCCCACCACGCCTGGCCCTCTGGGCCTGATTTAAGTTACTGTTGGCCCTGCGGGCGTTCGGGCTCACGATCCCAATGCAAATGCAAGACATCTCCCCTTGGATGATCCCACTGAAGGGACGGAGACTCGGAGATGCGGCCACTGGTTTCCAGGAATCTGTGAGTCTCTGCTGCAGGGTTAAAAGGCCGAGAGTTCAAAAGGCTTTTTCCAGCTGTGCCCTTGACTTTCACGATGACCTGTTAGCAATCATTTAACCCAGGTCAAGCAGAGAGGCCAAGTGCCAAATACCAGGGCTTCTTAATACATCTGCTGTGGAATCATTTCAGAGGGGAAAAGTGCCCCCAGATGAATTTTTACCTCCATCGGTCTCCTGACTCTTCCCACTCTTCCTCAGTGTCTTACATCTTTGGGGCAAAAATGGTCTGGAGTTCAACTACAGGTCATTCTAATGGATACAACCCCTTTGGAAAACTGGCGGCATCTACTAAAGTTGAACATATGTGTACTTTATGAATATCAATATATGCCCAACAAAAATATGTTCACATTTCACTGAAAGATACGTGCTAGAATGTTTTTATCAGCCCTTTTTGAAGCAGTCCCAAATTAGAAAGCACCCAAATGCCCATCAACAATAGAATGGATAAATAAATTGTGGTGTATTCAATGGAGTACTATACAGCAGTGAACAATGAATGGGCTCCAGCAACACACAGCAATATAGCTGAATCTCACAAGTAAAATGTTGAGTGAAATATGAACAGATAAAGATAATACATAGACCAGATGGAGACTATGTTACTATACAAAAAGCTCCAAAACAGGCAAAGGTAGTCTGTGGTGTCAGAAGTCAGGATACTGGCTGTCCTTGGTTGAAGGTGATGACAGTAAAGACTTCTGGGAGAACTGGTAATGATCATGTTTCTAGATGTGAATACTGATTACAAGGATGTGTTTACTTTTGTGAAAATTTCATGAGTTATACTCTCATGAGACATGCATTTTTCTGTGCTATATTGTATTGCAATAAAAGTTAAAATTAATAAAGGCAAAACCCCACAAAAACACAACCCAGGAGACACAGTGTTATAACTTCCACGTACCAGTGCCAGAGTTTTTGTATGGAATCCTATATCCATCAGAGTTCTTTCTGCAAGCAACAGAAATCAGCCCTGGATAATTTAATCTGAAAGGGACTGATTAAAAGCAGATTGCATTAGGTCAGCATCTGCACGAGGGTGGGGAAACCAGGCTTGGAGACTCTGCAGACAGGAACACATCCCAAACGCTGCAGAGCTGGTCTGAGGACGACACCAGACGCTGGGCACATCCATCACAGCCTGCACCCTGACGCTGGGTGCCAAACCCCTGCCATTCAGGGCGGAGCATCAGGCCTCCCGACTTTTGCTGCTTTGTATCACTGCTTCAGGCTCACAGTCAGGCACAGGTGTGATGGGTGAGGGGACCCCTCGGCCTGTTGATCTTGTTCTAAATACAAGGGAGGCTGTGACAAGAAGGACCTGGCATTTTCAGCTTCGGTAGCAGGTGTCGATCTTTGCTTCATGCAGTGGAGTGTACCCCAGACTCAGGCTGACAGATGTTCACAGGCTAGATGACTGGCCTGCCTGGTAACGGCCAACCCGAGCCTTGGCTGTTGGTGGAAGAAGCTTTCAGTGTGCTGACCCGGGTTTTGATGGTCCTCCTAGACTGAGGGAAAGTCTGCTGACAAAGGGAAATCAGATCGTCCGCGTTTATTTGATCACATTTCCTTGTGCCCAGATTTTCTTGTTGTTTTAAAAATAACTTTATGCCTCCCCAATCTTACACATTGAGAAAAAAATCAGAATATTTCTTCAGTGGTCGTAATTGATCTTCCCTGTATTTGAAATATATGCACTTGGTTTTGTAATGCGGATGGGGTTGCTTCTTGGTACTTGTGCATTTCGGGCTCATGTTATAGATTCCTTGGGTGAAATACCCACCGTCTCAGCATCAGTTTCCTCAGCTGTAAACTGGGGATCATACAATTGACAGAATTAGCACTGATGAAGCCTGGATAGCGGTTCACATGAGTGGTAATAATAAATGGATTCATGATCCCTACCCTGGAGAGTCTGGAGACAGCCCTGGCTGGGTTACTCAGTTGGTTAGAGTGTCGTCCCAAAACACCAAGGTTGCAAGTTTGATCCCCGGTCGGAGCACATACAAGAATCATCCAGTGACTGCATAAATAAGTGGAACAACAAATTGATGTTTCTCTCTCTCTCTCCCTCTCTCTATCTCTCTAAAAATCAATTTTAAAAAAGAGTCTGAAGATAACACGAGACCGTGTATTAAAGCACTTAGCACTGGGTATAGTTTGTAGCAAACACCCAATAAATTGTACGAATGGTGGGTACTAGGTTAATAAAATGACAACCCCTACGGACTGTGGGAGAACACCCCTCCCGTATAAGACTCTCCTCCCCTGCCTAGGCCCCTGCTGAAGACACATTACACAGATGAAGAGACCTTGGTCTTCAGAAGTCTGGTCCTAGCCAAGCAACTTAAAGATGGGATGGATGCGGGATAAATGAGCCTCCGAGCTACCTGAACGAGCCAGGCACGTGCAGCCCAGACCTCTGATTTAGAAGTGTCACTTTGGAAGCCTCATCATAACCAAAGCAACAGGAGACAAGCAGTTCCAATAAGTGCCTTAACCGCGTGCTGATTTGCGCGTTCATAAGTTAAGGTCCAAAGTAGGGAAGCTGCCTGACTCCCCTCTAGCTCCCTGGGAGCTGTCCTGACTCTTGCATCTGGGCAAAGCTGGGAGAAACACCTGGCCGGGCTCTCCGTCCACAGAACCAGCTCTGCTGCTGGAAGGTCCGTGGAGCCCGCTGTGCGGAGCCTGTAGTTCTTAGGGACGCAGTATAAACAGGATGGAAGGGAGGCAGGGTGCTTGGGGAGCACCACGTGTGGCTGTCCTTCCTCCGTCCCCTCCCTTGGTCATCTCCTGTCCCTTTGCTCAGTGCTATACTCCAGACAGCCTGGTGGCAGGAGGGCAGCCTTCTGATCCGGGGACGGGACGGGCTTCAGGCCGGGAAGATGCGTCGAAGGAAAGGGTTTGCCAGCCGTGCTGTGCACCTGAGCAGGGCCCGGCCGGGAAGGCTCTGTGACTGCAAGAGGTTAAAACTTGCCCCTGTGTTTACTTTCGTTGGCTGCCACGCTGCATAATCATCTGTCAGCACGTCAGGTGCGGATTTATTTGTGCATTAAAAACCGCCCGGAGCGGACGGATGCAGACGCTCTACAGCGAGCTGGAAAATGTGCCTCCAGCACAAAAACAGCCTCTCCAAATATTTCACCCTTTTAATAAGTGCATTTAATTAAAGTCATATAACTTTTTTTTATTATATTAAAAAAAAAAAAAAAACCTGCTTGCTCGCTGAAGCCGCACGTCAACCCTGGGACACAAAGAAAGGCCGTACCTCCCCGGTCCCCGTTCTCTAAGACGGAAAACTCATCAGCTGATTGGAGGAGGGCATCCCGGTGGCTTGAGGGGGGACAGGGTGTCCGTGTGGCCTACGGGAGGGCCCCTCGTTGGCGTGGAGACAGTTACAGGTCGTGGTTTGTTGTGTGTTTAACGTTACTGGTCAGTTGCGCGGGTGTGAGCCTCGCTGCCTTCACGGCCCACATGCGTTATGAAGACAGTGGGACCAGCCCTTCCCAGACTCCTGTTTTTTCACGTTGATTTTGAGGACAGCCCTGCCCGGCGCAGGGGGATAGACTAAATGACCCCTTAAGGCCTCCCCTCCTAGGGTGGACCTGGTGACCTGGGGGAAGGAAGATGGAGCGCGATGGAGAGGGGGGATCTGGACGGGGGATCCGTGTCGGTGCCCCTCTCCGCGTTGGCCTGTCCCTACCAGCGCTCGGGGCGCCTCCAAATGGGTTGAGACGGAGTTTGGCTCCGAGGTGGTGACAGCAGGGCTTTGTGGACTCGCTCTGCCTCCGCCAGGGGATTAGGGAGCGTGTCAGTGTGAGGGTGGCGGGGGCCCCCGGGCGCTGCTGTGTGGGGACCCGCAGTTGGCGAAGTGAGGCTGGGGGAAGGAAGGGTGGGGACCCGTGTGGCGTGGCTGAGGAGGTGGCGCCGGTGAGGAAGGGGCTTGCGGCTGTTTGGGAGCGGGGAGCCACAGCTTACCAGGCGCGGCGGCCTGGAGCCCGCCAATTACGCAGCCCAGGGGAGCAATGTGGACCTGCCAGAGCCGCCGAGAGGTGGCATGGAAAACCTCAGAAGGTGTCTGCGTGCCGGGCTCTCACCAGGAAACGGCCCCCGGAGCTGCGATGCTGGCCCGCGGGAAGCGGGGCTGGAGGCTCTGGCCGCTTGCGTGCCAGCGGGAATGGCTTTCCAGGGTCTTCTGGTGGCTGCCCGTGGGGGAGGGGACGTACTCGAGAGCATCTCCTCCTACGAGCCAGACCCAGGTCCTCGGAGCTTCTGCAGCGCTGGGTGCCCATTCCAGAAATTCTTCAGAACCGCCGGTGGCCTCGGTCTTGAGCGTCCCGGGCCTCGCCGCTCCCCTGGGAGTGCTCAGTGCCTTCTTTTCATGGCTGCGGAAGCACAGATCCCAGGCTGGGTGACTCAGGGCCACCCAGGGAGAGCCAGGTGACCAAAGGCCAGGCAGGTTTGCTTTCTTTCAAGTTATGCTTTTCTTAGCATCGTCTAATGATACGGACCGTTGCTATTTATGATGATTTCTCCTGTTTTCAGAAGGTAAACACGTCCGAGCTTCGGTTCTCAACCTTCTTTTTGGAGTTGCCCTGCCCCATCCCCGGCCTGGGTTTAAGTTTATGATTTTCCCACTTTCTCCCATGACTTAAACATTTTTTTCCCCCACTGAAATGATTATATATTTCTGTTGTTGTTTTGAGAACTTAATAGCTCTCTTCTTCTTTCCAGAAGAAAATAGGTTTTATTTTAGGAATTGTTACTTTGGACCTTAGCCAAAGGTATACTCTAAATGTTATTCTTTGCATTAAAGACACACACACACAAGGGGAGGGCAAAAGGAGGTTTACAGTTGTGAGTGCCTGAAACACAGTTTATTCTTGTATTATTATTTATTACTTATTGTATTATTTATTTGTATTGCAGCTGTAAACCTACCTTTGCCTGCCCTGTGTGTATTTTAAGTAGGAGGCTTCTTGTGGAGGCACACGAACCCCTCTGCAACGTAACAGGGAGAGGCCACTCTAATCCAGAGCCCGCTGGTCATTGCCCCGGCGTGTGAGGTTTCAGAATGAATGAATGAATGAATGAATGAATGCCTGAGATTTCAGGCTGCCTGGGGAAGGTAAATGCCTGAAGAGTCCTGGAATGGCAAAGACGACACCAAGCAGAGCCGTAACGTGTAGCGATTTACTACGGCTGTTCCATTTCCTATCTGGCTTCGGAGTCCTCATCTGTAAAGTAGGGACCATGACGTCTCCCCGCTATGGTCGGCGATGTTTGAGGTGACACTTCCTGTGCTTGGTCAGGTTCTCCATGGAGACATGATGAGAGATGGCGGATTTGGTGCATGAAGCAGAAGACATTGCAGTGACCTCTGCTGCAGGTGCAGCCTTTCCCTAAGGAGAGAGGCTCCTTTTGTCTCTCCTCCGTCTTTTTCTAAAAAATATATCTTTAATGATTTCAGAGAGAGGAAGGGAGAGAGAGAGAGAGAAACATCAATGATGAGAGAGTCATTGATCAGCTGCCTCCTGCTCACCCCCGACTGGGGATCGGCCTGCAACCCGGGCCTGTGCCCTGACCGGGAACTGAACCGCGATCTCCTGGATCCTAGGCCGCTGCTCAGCCGCTGAGCCACGCCCGGCCGGGCTCTCCTCTGCCTTTTGATGGGCGAGTTCCTTTCTGAACACGGTTCTTGGACCGAGGTAACTTAATAGGCAATTTTCTATGCAAAGCTTAGGAAAAAGAGCTACCATCTTAACTTTTTTTAAAGCATTCCAAACGAACACAGACTGAAGTACAAATAATATTTTTGGCTTTCTTTGAAACAACAAGGTTTCTTTAAGTTTTTCGAGTTCTCCTGTTACTCCAAGTTTTGCCTACCTTAAATGTCCCCTGCATCAAAACCCTAAGGACTTCTGAAAAAGCTCCGGGGCATTACTAACAGATCTAAAGTCTGGACCTCGAGTGGAGAGGGAGGGCCTCCTTTATGCCTGCCAGAGACACCTGAGCTTGCTCCATGGCCAGGTAGTGGGGTCCTGTTGCACGAGCCTGGGCTGTGCTAGAACTGAAACTACCTGTTGACCAAAGGGCTTAGAGGTTCCTTGGATACAGAGTTCCTAAAGGAAGGGTTCAGCTGGATCTTCTCTTTGTGACTTCGATATCGTGAATGTTCTCAGGTGTGCAGGGACATTATATGCTGTGGTGTCAACCATCTGATTGTAGCCACTGGATGTCCAGGGGAGGGGCATTGGCCTGCTAATCAGCATGCCCTGTGCTTGTTGAGGCACCGTCTGGTCCCCCAGGCATCACTCATTGTGCATCTCAACTTGTATTTTTTAAAGAAACTGCAAGGACATGGGAGATGCAAAAAAACCCCAACAAAAACCCACCAGTCACTTGTTAAAAATTTAGGGGCATTTTAGGCAATGTGTCTTAGCCACCAGGAGCACAGGAATTTCCCTTCAGAGAAAATTCCCATTTTTTCCAAAGACAAATTATGATGGACTTCTAACCTACGGAGCCAGTGCAATATGTATAAAAGTCCTTGGTACCCTGAAGGAAGGGTGCAGGAAGACTTTTTTTTATTTGCAAAAATGCTCTAGAATTAAAATAGAGTGCAGTGTTCTAGACATTTTCTGCTTTTGAAGATAAAGACTATGATTTTATTCAACCAACCAAATATTTTTAAGAACCGACTGTGCACTAGGTAGGCATTCTCCTTGCCGGAGCTTTAGCCATAAAGAAGCAGAGCTAGCCCCTGCCCTTAGGAAACAGATGTTCAAAGGAGGGAGACAGAAAATATCCAAGCGTACAGATAAATCTATAATGTTGAGAGTGATAAGGGATATGGAGAGAAAGAGACTGAGGGTCATGAGGGGGTTAAGGACCATATTTCTTTTAAATTTTTTAAATTGGATTTTTCGATTACAATTTACATTCAGTATTATTTGGCGTTGGTTTCAGGTGTACAGCATAGTGGTTAGACAGTCATATACTTTACACAGTGTTCCTTCCCCCTGATATTTCCAGCACCCACCTGGCACCGTCCACAGCGATTACAATACTATATTGACTGTATTTCCTAGGCTGTGCTTTACATCCCCGGGGCAATTCTGTAGTCACCAATCTGTACTTCTCACTCCCTTCCCCTTTGTCACCCAGTCCCCCAACCCCCCTCCCTTCTAGCAGCCACCCATCCGCCCACTGTGTCTATGAGCCTGTTCCTGTTTTGTTTGTTTGTTTAGTTTGTTCCACGGATTCCACGTGTAAGTGAAATCCTACGGCCCTTGTCTTTCTCTGCCTGACCCCTTTCACTCGGTATCCTACTCTCTGGGTTAAGGACCACGGATTTTGAAGATTAGGATGCGGGCCTGAAGTGTGCCATCTGGCAAAATCACTTTCACGGCAAGGTTTAAAGAAAGAGTATGCGTGGCCCAGAGCAGAGTCCCGGAGTTGCCTTCCGCAGCCGCGAGGCTGTGATGCCATTGTGTCGCAGTGGCCACGGGAGGGGGGGGGGGCGGGGAGCAGCCGGGGGCGCCGAGATGGACGACACGGCGCAGTGTCGGTCCGGCTGGCGCGTGGCTGGGACGCGGAGCCACTGGGTGGCCTGGCGAGTCTGCCCGGCTCAGCAGGCCTCTAACTAGACGCTAGGGCCCAGGGGGAACTGTAGCCGTGGGATGCAGGGCCGTGGGTCTTCCGAATAGCGGGGCTTCCAGATTGAGAAACTGAAAAAAATATACGGTTAGACCCAGAGGAAGAGAGTAGAGACAGAGGCGACGGCAAGCGGAATGCAGCGGCCTTCCATCGGGACATTTCACGATCGGAAGGTGAACTCCGCTCGTGGAGGCAGGAGGCTGGGTGCTGCAAAAGCCGGCAGCTTGGGAAGCCGGGGCCTCAGCCCGAGAGGAGGTTTTGCCGCCCTGCGCGGCCGTCTCTCCGGGACCGTCCTGGGGGGGGGGGGGGGGGTGCGCAGGTGCGCCTGAGGTCGCCGTGGCACCCGAGCCACCTCCAGAGGGCGGCCACTGCGCTCCAAGAATTTATTGCTTAGTCTTTCCCCAGTCGAGCCCTTGCCAGAGGAAGGCAGGGAGGAGCAGGTCCGCGTGCCCAGAGCCTGCCCGGGTTGGGGCTGATGTTTGTTCAGCTCTGCGCAACCCCAGCTGTTGCTCCAGGTGCTAAGTTAGACGCTGGGTAATTAGCGGGGCTAATTTATTTAATCGTGCTTGTACTGTTTCTCTTCTCGCAGTTGTTCATCTCGCCCTGATCCTTCAGCTTTTCCTGGACCCACTCCCGGGCGTGTTTGTTGGAAGGTGTTGTCGAGGGACGGTGGATGCTCGTCGATGCCAGAGATTAGCGCGAGCTCTGGCTCGGCGGCGGTGGGGATGCTGGTCTCCTCCGTATCCTGCCGTGTCTCGGCCCCGGGACTGTAGACGTTGTCGGCCGGAGGATTCTCTTCCGAGGGGGGCTGTCCCGAGGGTTGAAAGATGTTAAGCAGCATCCCTCAGCCTTTGCGCACTTTGTGCTCTAGCGTCCCTTCCCCGCTTCTGAAAACTAGAAACGTCTCCAGATGTTGCCAGATGCCCCCGAAAGGGTCAGAATCGCTCCCAGGTGGGAACCCTGTCCTAGTCATGGTGCTGATCACCGATGTCCTTAACTGGGACTTTTGGAATGAAAATGATTGTTTCAAGCCCACATGGTAGGCTGGGCTGATGGATGTCCTTTCCCAGACATCCCCCAAGCCCTGTCTGTGACCTGCCTGACTGGACAGATGGAGCCCGCAGCCTGGGACGGGGTAGGCTTAGGGGTCAGGAGCTACAGCATCTTCTCCTCCCACGCAGGTTCTTCTCTTGATGTGCCACCCTGGTGCTCTCCAGGGAGGGACAAAAAGGGAAGCTGTGATATATAGAGGGACAACAGGTGGCAGGGTTAGTGTCACCAGGAAGATAAGCAGAACCAGAAAAGCTACTTCTGTGCAGAAGGTGAAAACACAAAGCTTCCCGGCTGCTCAGGTGGACCCAGTCCCACACAGTGGCCGGGCCTGGGAGGGGAGGGCGCTTGTAGTCCCTGTGTTGGTGGGTCCCCTGGGGCCAGCTCTCTTGGCCTCACTTCTTAAGGGGACATTCAGGCCCTTCAGAGCCTTAGCCTCTTATCCAAGAGCCTGATTCATTTTGGGGTCCCCACAGTGCCTTATGTGACTTGAATGTCTTTGGCAGATGAATGAAGATGGATATGCTCTTTGTAAGGGTCAGATAATCTAAGGTGTATCTGTAAGGAAGGGAGGAGGCGGGGAGGAGGGAGAGAGCAGCCACTGAGAACTACTAGCCGAGAGCAGTTCTATCCCATGGAAATAAAACACAAGCCCTATGGGCAATTTTAAACTTTCTAGTAACCACAGTTCAAAGCAGACAAAGGAAGCAGATGAAGTCAGTTTTATAATATATAGGGTGTCCCCAAAACCCATATACACATTTTGAATAATTATTAATTCCAGTGTTTCTTTTCAGACTTAACCTATTGGAATTAATTATTATTCAAAGTGTATATACGTGTTTTTGGGACACCCCTGCATTTTGTATAGCCTCCTATGTCCCCAATGTTATCATTTTGACGCGCAGTCAATATAAATAAATTTAGTGAGGTGTTTCTACCTCGCTTTATGCTACGTCTGGGAAGTCCGGCGTGTAATTTATGCTCCCAGCTCACCGCCATGCAGATGGGTCCCTTTCCTGGCGCTCACGGACCGGGGTCTCCTGTACTGGCCAGTGAGGTCTAGAGAGCAAGTTGAAGCGATTAAGTTTGGGGAATAAACTACTCATCGTAAACAGGAATAAAAATGACCTCGAGGACCCCTGTGGACAGATTTCATCCACAAGTGCCCGTGACTGCCTTGAGAAGTGCCATCGCCGTGGCACCTCCGGGTTGCCCCCAAACCCTGCCCATTCACGGGAGCCCATTGGCTGCCATCCTCCCCTCCCCCTGGCCCCTTTGGGGTCCCCTCCACTCGCTTTTGTTTCAGACGAATGAGCACGCAAGCAGGGCCTGCGTCCCACTGCGCAGCCTCACTCAGACAGGGCTGCGTTTTCTCGGTCGCGAGGCCGCCCCCCAACCCTCTCTCCTCCGCTGGGTTCTCAGCATCTTAATCGGGGTCCTGGCCTGATGCCAGCTTCCAGGATAATTTCAGAGGCCAGACTCACACCTGCCCAGGTAAATAAAAGCCAACGTAGCCCTTTCCAGGTCCCTTCCCCTCCTGTACTAATAAGAGACATCGGAACACCTATCCTTGGGAGGTAGATGACGGTGGGCCAAGAAGGAGCCAAAGGCAAAACACCAAAGAGACAAGTCACCTCCTTGAGGAGGCCCAGGCTTCCAAAGTGGCCCTTGGCTCCTCGGTAGGCTTGAGTTCTGCTCTCACTGCCGCGGCCTCTCTTCCTCCTGCTGCTGCGGCCAAGGACGAAACGTGGAGAACTCCGGCAGCCTGATTCTGTGGCTTTCTCTTCTGCTCGAGAAGGCGGTTTCACTCTCTCCGATGGTATCACCTTGAGGTTTCCAGAACTCTCCGTGATCAGAGGTTACAGGGAAGCCTGGTGTGGCAGCTGCCCAGGAGGTATGATTTGATGGGGCTTCGGAAACAGGTCCCCCCTCTCTTCACTCAACCCCCACCTCAACCGGTAGATCAGTGATTTCAACCAGGGGCGATCACCCCTCCCCTCCAGGGGACATCTGGCAGTGTCTGGAGACATTTTCGATTGCAAGAGACAGTTCAGCAAGGAGAGGGGTACTAGAGGCATCTAGTGGGCAGAGCTCAGGGATGCGGCTAAACATCCCACAATGCAGAAAGGCAGCACCCCCCAATAAGGAATTATCCACCTAAAATGCCAGTCGTGCCGAGGCTGAGGGTGAGAATCCCTGTGTGAGAGCTCTCTTCCTTTGAATTTCAAAGACTGTGTTCCCCTCAGAAAGAACCTTCTTTTAACCTGCAGAAGTCCCTGGGAGGGGTTGCCTATATCAGACATATAAATGATTAAATTTCTACCTTGCTTATCAGATGACACCTTCTAGAGCTTTGCAGGCAGCCAGCTGGGTGCCCGAGGGAGTGGGTGGGAAGCCCCAGAGGGAGGGAGGGAATGGGAGCTGAGTGGCCACCTAAATGTCACAACTTTCTAATTCTTTAAGGGCAGGCATGTGCTTTCCTGGAAAGGGTCCCATTTCATTCTCTGCCCCCTGACTGGCAGAGCCCTGGTGACATCCACTTTAGGACCCGTTACTTCGCTCTGTAAAGCTACAGTAATGAGCCAGCCTTGCCTGATGTCGCAGTGAGAGCTGCTTTGCATAGATTAGGCAAAGGTGAACACTCAAAGTATCCCTAGTGGGGTCTGAGTGATTTAGCCCCATTTATCTGGAGGTTTCTGTAGGCAAACAGAAACAAAGAACGGCCTACTGGTCCACCAGGCCTAAGGTGTGGGCCGGCTTGGAGTAGCTTCCTCAGGGTGGGTGGAGCCCGGGTCTGGATTCTGTCCTCCCACAGATGTCACTGGTTCTGTGTGACTCTCGCAGCTCATGCAGACCTAGTCTCTTCAGTTACACTCGTTTCACTTCCAGTGGACTCAGTCACCCGGCCCCAGGTCTCTGTGTAGCAGGGTGGGTGTATCCTGGACTCAGGTGTGGAAACACAAGGATTGTGTCCATGGACACCCTTCTTTCCGAGCATCTGGAGGGCTCGGAGCCTGAGACCACAACACAACCTTGACTTTGCTTTGGCCCCGCCCAGAGAAAACTGCCCCCCAGAGGAGCCATTTGGGTTACTTGGCCGGTAGGGAGTTTGTGCAGAAGGTTTCTGATGAAGTTATGGGTGATCTGGAGTCCGTCACTCCTGACAGTCGTCTGCCCCACGCCTCTCCTCGTAGAGCTGTTGTGGAGATTAAAAGGCATTTGGGGCCTGCAGGGAAGAGAGAGAACATGATTCTGTGATTCCGGGGGCGGGGGGCTCATCTGTGGCTGAAAAAGAGGGATGTGACTTAGCAGGACCCAGCTCAGCTGCTTCTGTCCCAGTGTTCTCGGAGATCGCTTTCCAGACTCCCGGCTGATCTCTACGTCTTATATTTTAACCATGAATATCTGCATTTTTCTTTTATTTGCGTGCCCCAAATAACTTTATTAGGTCTGCTTAATTAGGAATCGTTCTAGGTTTGGGCCGGGCCAAGAAGCTCTGTCACTAGCTAGCTATGTGACCTGGGGCAAGTCACCTAACCTATCTGGGCCTCCCAGGTCCTTGTCCATAAAGTAGAGTCCCACTGATCCAGCAGACTTGTCACAAGGACCAGTGAGCAAGGTCAATGAAGGGGTATCATAAAGCACCGACGAACAAGTGTCTTATTACTAGTACCGAGGAATCTTTTTATTTTTTATTTTTACTTTCCCCCCGGAGGAGACCTTTCCGTCGTCTAAAGCAGGACCCTTATCCGCAGCTTTGTAACTCCTCAGGCTGTCCCTCGCTTCCTAACCCCTGGCCTCCATGGCTCAGAGCCTCCCCTTATTGGAAAAGACAAGAACTGGGCGGGAGCGAGAAAAGGTAGGAATTCGGAGCCATTGCCGTGGCTGCTGAATGATAGATTCTGTTCCCCGTTTGTCGCCAAGCTGTGTGCAGGAGCATATATCATTTGGGTCCCCCTAAGAGGGTAGATGCTCCCGGCCACCACGGTCGGCTACATTCTGAGTTTTCACCGAAGGGGGGATTATGCCCTTTAACAAGCTCCTGTCCCCAATAAAAGCCAGGTGGGAGCCCAGGAAACCCCACACCTGCCAGTGCAGCCCCTTCCGTCTGAGGCCACTTCCTCCCCTTCTGCCAGCTTAGCTCGTTCCCTTAGTCTTTTAGCCATTTTCTCGGCCAGCGGCATTTTGCCACCTTGACACACGGACTGTCCCTTGGGGAAGGGGAGAGCAGAGCCCGGGAGGGCGAGCGAACAGGAGAGGAAGAGATTAGGAGGCAGGGGGAGGCATGGCAGCCCATTAAAGAAGAATAAATCCTGCAGAGGGGAAGCGCGAGGTCCCTCCCGGTGTCCCCGTAAATCACAGTGTTTTATGGGCGGGATGCGGAGGGAAGAGGGAGATGCGCCGGCCCCGATAACCGGGGTCAGTTCTCCCACTTACGTCTGTCTGAATTTGGGGATGTTCCGCGAGCGGACAGCCTGGAGCTGGAAGCCGCTGGAGCTTCTCTCTTTTATTGTCGTCATTACTCCTCGAAAATCAGAACCACGGTTACTTAAGGAGAGCGTTTGAGGAGTTTTATTAGAAAAACAAGGCGGGTTGTATCTACCGTCCGTTTCCCCGGAACGCCCTGCATCCCGGGCCCCTGCGCCGGCGCGGCGCCCACAGGAGCCGGGCATTTGTAGGTCGTTTGAATTCGCCTCGCTGTTGGAAGTTGTATTTTATGCCGGGAAGCTTCTTTCAGACCCGACGTCCATTATAAGCTCAGGATCTCGGACCTTGCTTCTCTTTGTCCTGTGGACTAAACTCATCTTTCAACCAGAAAGGCGTTTAAGAGGCGAATTCACCAGCCAAGGGCCCCAGGGGCCTGGGTGCGGGTGTGTGTTTACCTTTTACTAATAGCTTGTGCTCAAACGGCTGGAGTTAGCTGCCCATATTTAAATCATGGGTGTTTGTTGTGAAATTCTGGGTCCCCGGCTTTGCTTGAAAACGTGAGATGATTGAAGATTGAGCCAATGCTCTTCCTTGGCTGCAGACTCCGGGAGCTGCAAAGTGCCACCACCCTGGGTCTGTCCCAGTTCCTCTCACCTCCTGGTTCCTTCTTAGTTCCAGCCAGTGTCACTCGTTTCTGTTTTCTGCCTGGTCCCTGGAGACGCCGGAGGAAGCCTTGAATTACCTGCTGGAGGAAACGAGGTGAATGAGGGAACCAGGCATGGAATTGGGGTGACCCCAGGGCATGTGCAAGTTCTCTCCTTCAGGGAGCTGCAGGACCCCTCTCTGGAGTGTGGGGTTACTTGGCAGGTACAGGTGTGGTGGCTGGTTTGGAGGTAGATTCCGCCCCCCTTCTCCTGCCACCAAAGCAGCTGTGCAACTTTGGACAAAACACTTCCCCTCTCTGGGCCTCACTCTTGTCATGTTTAAGGCGAACTGGTTGGAATACATTAGGAGTTAAAAGAGATTGTAGTCGACTGGGCCGGGTAGCTCAGTTGGTTAGAGTATCCATATGCCAAGGTTGCAGGTTCGATTCCCGATCAGGGGTCAGGGCACATACAGGAATTAACCAATTAACGCATAAATAAGTGGAACAACACATCTGTGTTTTTTTCCTCTCTCTCTTACGTACACACACACTCTCAAAATCAGTAAACAAAAAAAGAGGTTGTAGCCACTTACCCCTTTGTATAAACAAAATCTTACATGATAGTTGAATGTAATAGTCTCCTTTACCCACCAGCGATACGTTCCAAGGCCCCCAGTGGATGTCTGAAACCACAAGTAGCACTGCACCCTATCTGCTGTGTTTTCTCCACCGGTCAAGTTTGATCAGTAAGCCACAGTCTCCTAAATGTATTACATGCATTGCTTAGGTTAGTTCGTTAAACAACAATATAGTAGGTGCTGTTTTGAGCTCGTTTTACAGATTGAGGCTTAGAGAGCCGAGAAGAGGTGGATGGCTCCTGGGATGACTTTCTGGCATTTTGGGGGCTCAGATCCTGAAGAGTCACTTTCTGATCTGAACGGAGGCCACTGGGATTGCCTGAAATAGAACTAAGTGAGCCAGAGCCTCTTCTGAGAGTCTTGACCTCAGTCGCACCCCACTTTTCCCCACCTGGCCTCTTCTGACCTTGCCACACAAAAGCCAGCATGAAAGGGGAGGCCTGGGGGGAGACTGTGTTAAAAATGTGCCGTCTATTTGGCTAGAGGACTTTGGCTGTTCAAACAAGCCCACCTCGCCGCAGCTCCTCGCCGCAGGACGGTTGACTGGGTCTTTGTGCCTCTGGTCGGAGCGGGATGAGGCAGGGAGGCGGAATCCTGCAGGTGTGGTCGGCAGGCCGCGGTTTTATATGTTTCACTGCACAGTTCACGGCTAATGACAGGGCACCGGCAGGTAGGGACACGATCGAGCCCTTGGGCTTGCACATGTGTGGTTGGGGCAAAAGACAATCGCAGATGTTCCTGGAATTCCCAAACCGGATGCAAAGTTGCTAGCAGGATGCAGAGAAAGAGGAAGAAGCCACGTGCTTTACATAATGAGAGGAGCCCTCCTCCCGCCCGATGGCCTCTGGAGGAGCCCGAGGTGGGTCGGGCCTCCTGTTCCTGAAATCCCGGGAATTAGGAAACCCGCGTGCGTGTCTGAGGGCAGAGCCCTGCTCCAGCAGCCGGCTCTCTCTCTCGCCCTGGTGGGTTTAGGTCCAGGATCCGTGGCTTTCCACCGGGTGTGGTGGGCCCCAAGGCAGCCAAGGAGAGCTCTTCCACCAGATGTGCCCTGGTGCCTGGGATGGAAAAGAAATCGGGCAGTGGGCCTAAAAGGAGCTGAAAGCAGCCACCCAGCTCTCTTCCCTGGGCACCCCCCTCCCCCTGTTTTTGAACGGAATTCTGTCTGGGTGGTGGCAGGAGGGAGTCCAGCACCGAGGGCCTTTTGCAGGCGGTCTGGAAGGTGGAGGCTGGCCGTAGGGAGGGCTGGGCAGGGAGAAAGACAGGAACAGGGCAGATCTGAGAGATGAGAGAGGCCGGAGGCAGAGGCCTCTCAGGGGGAGCTGTGAGTGAGGCAGAGCCCTAGTTCTGGGTGTCCTGGGGGACAGAGATAGGGGGCAGTGAACTGATTCAGCCGCCAGAGCTCAGAATGGTGAGCCAAGTGAGGACCCGCCCCTGCAGTCTGGTCCTTGACTGCACTGCTCTGTGATCCCTCCCCAAAGGGGCACTTTGTAAAATGCATGGCCCTCCTCCCCTGCCCTGGTGCTAGATCGCTCTTGGAGTCCCTTTAAGCTCTGTCTGCCTTGGGGGAACTTTTGGGAAGGAATTGGTGCAGGAAGGCAATGCCATTGTTTAAGGATGCCCAACACGCTCTCTGTCTGGAGCTAGATTTCTTGGGTTCAGATCCTTGTGACATGAACTGGGGGCATTAATTGTATGCTTACCAGCCTCAGTTTCCCCTCTTACAAAAACAGGGGTGATTTTTACCTACCCTGTGTGTAAAGAGCAAAATGAAGTTTTTCATGTTGAGTCCTTTCACGTAATCAGTGCTCCATAAGTGTTAAGCTATCGTTATCACTATTAAAATGTGTTTCTTTCAAAACAAAGACCTCACGGTGGGTTTCCTTTTAAATATATTCGATTTTAGACTGGATTTGGCAAACTGTGGCCCTCGGCGCCAAAACCAACCTGCTGCCTTCTTTTGTACAGTTCATGAGCTGAGAATCATTTTCACACTAAACGTTTATTTTAAAGGTATTATTTAGTGACACATGAAAAATGATGTGAAATTTACATCTTGGTGTCATCCATGAATAAAGTTTTATTGGAACCTAGCCAAGCCCATTTATCCACAGATCGCCTGTGGCTGCTTCCACACGGCCACGGCAGAGCTGACTGGTTGCGATGTGGACCCTACGGCCCACAGGGTTGAAAATAGTCACTATCTGGCCCTTTACAGAAAGTTTGCCATCCGGTTCTAGATGACTGGTTATTAACCAGGGAGGGCCGGTGTAGGCACCCAGAACAAAAATTATAGGGCGTAACACTGATTGTAATAAAGCCTTAACAGTCAGAAAAGAAGAAAAGGCTTTGCTGCTTTAAAATAAGAGAAGGGGCCCTAGCTGGTTTGGCTGAGTGGTTAGAGCATCCCCCCCTCCCCCCTTCTACTCTCTCTGAAAAGCAATGGAAAAAATATACTCAGGTGAGGATTTAAAAATTAAGAGAAGGGGAAACTGGGTTCGAGTTCTGGAAATCCTACTGTGATGCTCATGCCATTTTTTCAGAAACAAACTGAATGTCAGGACAGCCAGCTGCAGTCATGTGTAGACTGCATGTTCCCTTCAGGAATGAATTCCCTAGGTTGCTGAATGGACTGGTCCCAGTGAGTTGGGGTAGGAGGGGAAGGAGAGCAGGGGGACACACATCTCCACCCCTGTCCCCCCTCATTTGTACAAGTGGATCCATTGTAAAAACAGCATTGCTTGGGAGCTCATTTGATTTCACGTGTCGTGTGTATCTCTCTGTCTATACTCTGCCTCATTTAACCTTGATCTGGAAAGGACCCTCGAATGTGCAGAATCATCCACCCCAGAAGCAGCAGCACCTGGGGATGGTTGAGAAGGGGGAGCTGAATGGGTGCCACTGGTGACTTTGGAGCTCAGCTTCAAATTTTTCAACCGAGGGAACCTTTTTTCCTTGCCTTTTCCTCCCTGCTCACTGTGCCCCCCATCTCTGCTCCCACTCCCTGCCTGTCACAGGACCCACTGTGTGTCCTGAGAGAAGGCAGGGGCAGGGCCTAGAGGGCCGCTCTAAGCCAACGCCCATCTCCGCACAGTGGCAGCAGCCAGCAGGCCTGGATCAGCCATGGGGATGGGCACAGGGAAGAGGCTGAGTAATGGACAGAAACCGCTAATCCATGGGTGACCTGGCTGAGAGCGAGGTATGAATCACCCCAGCAGTGGCTCACTGCTCTGGAGGAGCCGCTCACACATTCCCAAGGGAGCCAGCGTCTGGGAGACGTGACGTTGTCGCTGGGACGGGAGTTTCAACCATGTGTGGCCTCGGAGGAGCTTGTTCCCATGGGTAACACCCAGCTCCGTGTGAAATATCCCAGGCAAAGGAGACGGGGCTCCAGACTTTCCTGTGTATGTCTGTGTGGGTGCATGTGTGTGCATGTGTGCGTGTGTTTTAAAGGACGGGCCTCCTCCATCCTGGGACCTCATCTTAGCCACTGCCTGTGTCCACCGAGGGTGGTGAGCACCCGTCTGCATGATCGAGAGGGAGGAGGGTGGCTCTGATGGATGGCCCGCCTGTCTGTAGCCATCCCAGCATTTTTTTTTCAAAGACTCTCTTCCCACAAAATCCTGCTCCAAACCCATGATGTTCACGAAACATTCCCTGTTCAACCACGATGTCTCCTCATTTGGCATGCACGCTCACATCGTGGGGGGAGAGGGGCCGGCTGCCTTTAATTGATTTCAGAAAGGCAAGGCCAGCCCCGTGCAGTTTGCTTGCTTTCTCCCAGGCACCGACCTTTGCGTTCTGGCAATGTTTTCCAGATAAATGGGCCCATCAGGCCTTTTTACTGCACGGATGGCCCATAAGAGAAGGCGCAGACCTCGTAACAGCCTCTCACCACTGCCTTTTACTTGCAGACCTGATACACACAGAGCAAACAAAACTGCCAGACACCAGAGGCTTTCCCTACCCACTGTCACCAGCCATAATGAAACCTTTCTTTTAATTTTAATTAATTATTTTAATCCTCACCTGAGGATATGTTTTTATTGCTTTTTAGAGAGAGAGGAGGGGGGTGGAGACAGGCAGACACTGATGGGAGAGAGAAACATCCATCTATGGCCCCCCCTGTACACTCCCTATCTGGGGTTTGAACCTGCAGCCTAGGTATGTGCCCTGACTGGGAATCGGACCCGCAGTCTTTCCGTGTATGGGATCATGCTCCAGCCAACTGAGCCACACCAGCCAGGGCAAACCAGCCTTTTATATTTTTATAAAAGATCCCACAGATCCCTCAGATTTGCCGTATAGCTGTACCCAGGGCTCGACAGTCCACAGGGCTTTCTTAAAACAAAGCTCCCTAAAACCAATGAGCTGCAGTTACAAGTTCATATCTATAAGCTCATTATTTCATTGCGCCCTGCCGTGCCCGGTGACTGTGTCGACAGTCCCTGCGGGCACCTCGGAGGTTCATGCTAGCCTAGGCGGTGGGCATTTCTGACGAATTCCTCATTTCCTCCTGTTCTCTGGGGATACGTGTAGCTTTAGGGACCCCTGAGTTCCTCAGAGGCAGAGAGGGGAGGTTTGTGGACTGGGCGCTGAGCTACGGCCCAGAAACTGGGTTTCGTTTTCTCTGCCCGCCACTCTGGGCAGAGGCGCAGATAGAGTGACCACGTCGTGGGCCCGGCGTGCAGGAATGACCGTCCTGGCCTGGACGGGAGGCGCACGTGCTGCAGTTACCCTCGGATCCCGGAGAATTATCTGAATCACATTTGAAAACCACTTTCTTAATTTTTTTTCCCCTAATCACAGACTTCGCTTCCTGTTTCCTTCCTGCCACACTCTTTCTGAAAATGTAACCGTGCGTCAAGCCGGCTACTTGTGTGGGGTGATCTGCAGAGCCTCTTGCTGGGGACGCCCGACTGGCGGCGGCCTTTCCTTCCCGGAGAGCTGCCTGCAGGCCACGGCGCGGCTGTTTTCTGGTTCATTCTGTCTTGCGATAGGTACAGAGCGCCGGGCAGGTTCTCGTTTTCAGAGGCTGCTGCTTTCCTACAGGCTCTAAGGGATCAAGGGCTGAAGGCTGGTGGGTTTCTTCCCCCTCCGGAGCTGTCACCTGGACATTGCCATGGCGATAATCCGCCCAGAAACAAAAATAAAGGGCAGAACCGGTTGGACGGAAAGTGTGGCCACAAACTCTTGCACTGAGACTGAGTGCTGGGGGTGGGGGTAGGGCTGCAGGCTGCCTGGATCCTCCAGGCTGTGTCCAGAGGAGGGAGGTGGGGTAGAAAAGGAGAGGGCGGCCCGGGAACAGCCGGGATCGCAGCCCCATCCGACAGCAAGGCAGGGAAAAGCTCCAGTGTGGTTCCTCCGTGGATTAGGTGGGAGTCTCTTCTTTCTGCAGCTGGCAATCCTGTCTGGGCTGCCTCTGCCCTTGGGAGGAAGGGAACAGTAGATCCATAATCTGTCAGTAGAGATTAGTCTGCATGTGAGTCACGGGGAGGGAGGAGGGGGGCCGGGGTTATAATCCGCTCTGCGGAGTCTCTCCGGCTGTGCGATGGTGGAGGCTTTTGGCGTCTTGAGAAGCCCGGGGGTTAGGAAGGCAGGTTTCACTGTGTCAGCCCTGAGAAACCGGTTTGGAGTTTAGGAAGCAAACACCCACAATGGCTGGACAAAGGGAGGTGGATTTTATGAGCTGCTACAACGGTGCATTTGCTGCTGCTTTTTTTTCTCTGAACGTCCTCTGTGGCATGTTCCGAAGGGGCCGGCGGATTCCAGGAGAAAACGCTGTTGGCTCAGCCCGGTCTGCTCCGCTGTAGTGCAGAGCAGCGACCTGGGGTTGATGCCGACAAGCATGTCACTGTCCAGATTCTCTGGAGATTCTAGAAAGAAAGGAAAACACCCCAGAGTATGAGGTGGTTTTGCACGCAGGCTCCCTGGGCGGGGAGGTGGTCTGGTAGCCGGCTGACCTGTGGAGTCTTCCCTTGCCCTGAAGTTGAGACACCTGCATTGCTGGGTGACATGCTCAGATGGATGAGGCATCTGCTCGCTCAGTCACCCGACAGGTATTCACTGAGCTCCTACTATGTGCCGGAGGCTAGTCATGAGCAAAACAGAAAAACACCTTTGCCCTCCATCGCTAGAGAGAAAGTAGATTGTCACGAAACAAATGAATATCCAGAAGTGATCAATGCTATGAGAAAAAAACCCAGAGAGGGAGAGACAGACGATGCTGTTAGGAGTGTGACCAGGCAAGGTTTTCGCAGTAGGTGACATTTGAATGGACACCAGGCAGGTGTATCTGAGGGAAGAAATGTTTTAGGTCAGTGGTCAGCAGGCGATGAAGAGCCACTTGTTTTGTAAATAGAGTTTTACTCTCGCTTGGACACACCCCTCCGTTTCTGCATTGTCATTGGCTGCTTCCTCACTAATGCAGCAGAATGCAATAGTTGTGACAGTGTCACCTGACCCGAAAACCTAAAAAGTATGTGGCCTTTGACAGAGAAAGTTTGCCAGCTCCTGATCTCGGCAGGAGCAAAGTGCAAAGTGCATGCGGTGCCTTTCTGTGTCCACTCTCCTCAACACTTCGGCACAAGAGACGAACTCTTCCTAGAGCATCCTTCCTGAGTCACTGGGTTTACCTGTGTGAGTTCAGGAGTGGAGGTGTTTTTTATATTAGGATGAGCAAGGGAGCATAAAACTGCCAACCAGCAATTTTAATCAGATTATAAAACCTGCCCCGTCTTCCTTGCTGTCCATCCAGCCACAAGGGCTGTCGCTCCTCTCAGGGACGGATATGGCTTATTTGGGCTTTGTATCAGGCCTGTGTTACCTTGGTTCATTCTCAGGAATTTGTGTCCGTCATCAAAGGAGACCATGTCCATGCAGGTCCTTAGAAACCCGTAGAGGCCTAGTAAACATTGAGGGGAGGGGGCAAGGATGATGTTCTTCCCCTCAGTGTTGTAACTTATCCATATAGTACAGAGTTTTAAATTCCTACTTTATTTTTCACCTTCCTTTGATGTTCCCCAATCTAGAACTGAAGTCTTCTTAAGAGTGGGGTCCATTCTTCTAGTCTTGGGGCCCGGCTAAGAGATGACACTTATTAGGGACAGAGCAGATTCTTTCTGAATAAAGAAATGCTACCTCCTGTTAAGTGCTTTTAAGCAAAGCAGAAAGTTGTTACTTTAAAAAATTATTTACATTCTGAGGCTGAACAGAAATGAGTTCAGGTACGGTTTTTTTGGTGTTTGTTCTTGGAGGGGACATAGCATGCTGAATGGACACAGGGAAGCATCCCGATGTCGCTGATGGCAGAGAATGGAGAGGCCTCACCGCCTGGGCTGCAGAGAACATAGACAGGCAAGGGTGCAGAACCATGTGTTCTCACCTCCTGGTCCTTGCCCACACCTGTCCCCCTGCCAGAAACAACCAGGCTGGCTCTTCTCTGCAGACCTGGGTCTTTCTCTCTGTTCCAGACTCAGCTCCTCTATAAAGCAGCCTCGGCCCCCAGGCATTCTTCTCTTGACTTCATCACCACATTTAGAAACCGTGCCATTCGTATTTGCCCAGTAAACCGCACACCACCTGTAGCATCTCTCTAAGTGGGTGCCAGGAGGCGAGAGTCTCAGGGACCAGACCGTGGCTTCTGTGTCTGGCTGGTGCTGGGAGGGCCGGCTCTGGACTTTCACATGGCAGGCTCGGCGAGTGCTGATTGCTTGACTGGTAGGGTAGCCCATTGACAATATAACCATTGTACGTTGCCATGTTAATATCTGTCGCTAGCCTACGTTGGTTTGATTCTCCAAATTACAAATTAGGGCGAAGCTCAAGGCATGGCCTCCAGGTTACTCATCTTTACAGTGAGAGCAGTGAAAGCTGCTGCCCAGGGCGGTCCTCAGGAACGCGCGGAGCTCGGCGGGTGCTCCAGGGCCTCCCTGCACCCGCTAAAGCAGGCCTCTGGTCCCGGAGGTTGTGTCGTCCGTGTTTCTCTCGGGTCCTTTCTGCCGATGGTCCAAAGAGGCTCCTTTTGTGAGTTGTGACTTTGTTTAGGATTCTCGGTGCTGGCCTCTGGGACAGAGAAGTATTTCTGGCAGAGCTGACACCAAGTCTTTGAAATGAGACAATTTTTTTTTCCCTGGCGTTTCTATAATTGACAGTCTTAACTTTGCATGAACCAGGAAGTTTGGCCATGTAACTTCTTTGTGATCTCGGGACAAGAAGGTGAGGAATGAAAATGCCAGGAGAGAGAGAGAGAGAAAACATGCTGTGGAGAGCTGGGGTGGGGGTGGGGGCCACATGCCAAGGAGCCTTGACAGCGGCTGCTCCCTGGCTGCGCCTGGCGGGTGCTAGGCTGAAGGTGGCCATGGGACCCGCTTTCCTCTCGCCTGTTGGGTGGCTGCCAAGGCAGGTTTTAATTATTTCATTTAAAGAGTTTTGCTGCTGCTGATTTTTAAATATTCAAAGCAGAGCATTTATAAACCTTTGCCTCCTACTTTGAGGAAGGGTGACATTTCTTTACCTGTGTATTGTCGGGCACAGGGGAATGTTGGAGAAATTCATAGTGAGAGAGGCCTTGCTAGGCCCTCTCTGTTTGCAGACTGAACCTGTCCTGGGACACATCATGGATCCCTTCTTTCTGGGCCCTAGTTTCTCCATTGGAAGAAAGAATGAACTAGGAGGTCTTGTAAGACCCTTCCAGAACCCCAAAACATTTCGGCATGGGCTCCACCCACGTTTCCCAATGACTGTCCCAATCTCCTTCCTTTTCTGGCTCCCAGGCGGTTACACCAGTCTTGAGAAACAGGTATCCACCAAGTTCTGGAGATCTGATAAGCAGGGCATGACCCCTGGGAAGAGGCCTGAAATAGAAATGGTTTCTGACATTCTTGTTTGTGACTCAGAAATGGTGAAACTCTTGTCCATCCGTCAGCACGCAGCAGAGCCTTCTGGAATGATGGTATTTGGATATGAGGGGCCGGGAACCGATGCCTGCCTGCCCCGGGGACCTTGGGCTGTGGCTCTGGAGCTGCAGCAGACATGGGCAAGAATGCTTCTGTTATAGCTTCTCCCAAACTAGAGCCGTTTTAGTACAACGTTTACTATTTAAATCTATATAAATTTTTCTTTTTAAATGTATTGATTCAAAAGCAGTAGTTCTCAACAGAAGAAGGGGGTTGCCGCCGGGGACATTGGGCCATGTCTGGAGACATTTTTGGTTGTCGCCGCTGGGGTGGGGGGATGCTGCTGGCATCTTGTGGGTGGATGAGGCCAGGGATGCTGCTGACCATCCCGTGGTGCACAGGACGCCCCCACCACGTGGAATTATTCAGCCCCAAATGCCGGTTAGGGCCGAGGTGGATAAACTCTTGTTTCAAGAATCATTATTTTAAAATGAAATTGAGTGAGCCAATGGCACGTCCTGTACAAAGTAAATATAAAAGTACTAAGCTCAACGAAATCAAAACCATGTTTATAAGTTCTAGGTCGATGCTGCTGTCCTCTGGGCTTGAGGTTCTTTCTCTCTTTATACCGAAGGGGGGGTCAGCATGCGGAGAGATGTCACAGGCATGGCCAAGCTGAGCAGAGCCTTCCTCCTTCAGTGCGATCAGAAGGATTAAAGAGGTGCTCCCTCCCTCTGTGATTTGATGCTATTTTGTGCGGCCTGCCCACTACCTGAAACAAAACCGGGCACCCCTGTGATGTTCCTCATCTCAAACTGGGGAACCGCTGTCTCGGTGCCATGGGCCTAAGTATACGCTGCAGGGAGCAGTTGCCTGCAGGGACCGGCTCCCTGTCCCTGTCTCTGGCTCCTGGGCGCTGGGAGCTGATCATTAGGCAGAGATGGGAATCTCTTTTCCCTTTCCTCACAGGCAGTTATAATAATAACAGCCCCCGTTAGGCTCAGGCTTTTTCATCTTCAAAGCGCATCATAAACATGAGCTAATCTCCCTGCTCCCCAGTGAGGTCAGGAGTCCCAGGTTTTTACTGGTTGGTGCCACCAAGGTAAGAGAGACCAAGTGAGTCACCACCGGCTGCCCTGTCCTGTCTGGGCTGGGAGTTAGGCGAGGTGAGGGTTGGGATTCAAGTTTACGGTCGCTGGACTCCTGGGTAGGTAGGTCCTCCACCGAGACGCATCTTTCTCTCGGCCAGCCCTGTCCTGGTGTCTGGAGCCAAACCTCAAATTCAGGCGTGTCTGGAGGGAGAGAGGGTGACATTTCTTGTCTCTTACTCTCCCTAGGTGCTCATACAGGGGCAGCTAAATGCTTTTCTTAAAATAATAATAATGATAATAATAATTCCCCTTTGGAAGGCAACCCCCTCAAAAACCTGGGAGTCACTTTAAGCAAATATTTTCCTTGTGGACCCTGTTTCCAGGCTGGTGGTGGGTGTGGAGCTGAACCAATGCTTCTTTTCACAGGCTCTGTTTGAAGACGGCTGTGGTTGGCAGGGCCAGAGCCGTGCGGACCAGGGGTGTCTGGCCACGGGCCGTGACCACTTCGACAGGGACCACCATGGTGGGAGCAGCCTCTGGGTGCCTGTGGCCACTGGGGTATTTCCTTTGCACTCATCCCAGACGCTCCTGGCCCTGGCCCATGGGGAGCCACGCAGAGGTGTCGGAGAAAAATGGGGAGGGCGGGCTTGGTAGGGAGGCAGAAGCTGCAGGGATTTAGTCCATAGCACCTCCCTGCATTTCATGCTATTTCCCAAGGGTTAAAAAAAATAAAGTAAAATCTTCAGGATTCAAGAGACTTTCCAACCTGCCGTGGATCATGGTGGGTCTTCGGGGCTCCTGGCTCCTGGGGACGTGATCCGATTGGAGATGTGTGGACCCCTGTGCTACTGGCCCTTAAATACTGTCTACCTCGGATCAAGTAAATCAAATCAGAAAATGTACTTCGCCTTGGGGCTGGAGGGGTGGAAGTGAGTGTAGGTTTTTATGTTGATAACGTACCAAGATTGGGTTGAATGGACTTTTTGTGGCTCAGAGACCCTTGTGTGGCTGGGCTGAGGCGTGGCACTTTGTGGGTCGCTCTAAGTCTTGCTTGTGCGTCCATCTAAAACCTTTCATACTGTGTTTGTGTTTGCTCCCGCTGCTGTAACAAAAATACCATAGACTGGGAGGGCTTAAACCATGGACATTTATATCTTACATTCTAGAGCCTTGGAAGCTCAAGATCAGGATGCCAGCATCGTCCGGTTCTTGGTGAAGACTCTTCGTGGTTTGTAGATGGCTCTCTTCTTGTCGTATTCTCATGTGGTAGGAGGGGTGGAGGTGGGGAAGCAAGTTCTCTCCTGTCTCTTCTTATAAGGGCACCAATCCCATCCTGCAGGCCCCACCCTCGGGGCCTAGTTCCTCCCGAAGGCCCCATCTCCAAATGCCATCATATTGGTTAGTAGGGTTTCAACATATGAATTTTGGGGAAGAGGGGGACTCAACATTCAGTCCATAGCTCCTCTCTATGGGATCTTGTGGTTATGAAGCACCGAGTGTGGATGGAGAAAGGAATACAGAGCAAACAGCCACTCGCCGAGACCCACGGGCAGCAGCAAAGTCCAGACCAGGCTTCCCCCGCGTCCTCTGATCACTGTGGCCTACGGGATGTGACGAACCTCAAGAGGGCTGGGGCGGGCGTGAGCTGGCAGGTGGGGAAGATGCTCCTAGCGCAGGGCCCCCAGGCCTGGCCTGACTTTGGGAACCCAGTCTTCCGTTGTCCCTGGTCCACGGCCTGGCCACAGCTGCAGCCAGCTCGTTTGTCCCACAAAGGTCAAATCCGGTTGTTGGAACAGTCAGCCGCGGCCTGCTTGTCATCTCACCCTTTGTTGCTAAAGGATCCGGTTCCCCAGAAAACAGAAGTGTGGCCCCATGCGGCACGGTGTCCTCCTAGCATTTCAGTCATTTCTTCGGGCTTCCGGTTACCATGGTTTCTAACTAAACCAGGTAAATGATATGCAGATAGAATGGGATGGAGACAAGGGAGGGGGCTCCCACTGGGATCAAAATATCCCTTCCCTGGTCTCCTCCCTGTGCTTCACCTCTCCCTGCTGGCTCTTCCTGCCTCTGGCCCCAGCCCCTCCTCTGCTCACCTCCCCTTCTCCCACTTAAACCCTCCCCGCCAGGGCACAGATGTGGAGGGGAGAGCTCGGAAGCCCAGCCTCTCTGATTTGTTCTTGCCTCGACTTCACCTTGACCTTTTCAGTCCATTCTTGACATTGAAGCTCCCCCTTCCCTCCCCCTCCGTGCCTCTCAGGAATTTCTGTGTCCCTCCTTCCTGCCAAGTCCTAGACTGTGATTGTCCCTCTAGCAGAGCCCAGAGACTCATTCCTGCACCTGACACATGGACATACATGATTACCCCCTCTGTCCTCTCAAATTCTCTCTCACCAGCTGTCTGGGAACGTGCATAAGGACCTTTCCTAGCTTAAAACTCTCTTGGACATTGACACTTCATTTTTACCCCTCTGCACAAAGAGGTAGAGATTTCTGGGACTCTGGTATCTTAACAGCTCACCCGTCCCTTCCTGTTGGAAATCTGACTCCGGCCGTTACCACTCTTGCCGTGTGGTTCCCTCCAAACCACTTCAGATCCAGTTGCCTTTTCTCAGTTCTTTCTCCCTGAATTCACCCTGGACTATTCAATACTGACCACCCACGGACTCCCTCCCCACCCACCTCTGGTCCCGGGGAGGAGCTTCAGCCCTCCTCTCCAAAGTCCAGTTCCTGCTGTGGTCTTGGCCACACCCCTCATTAAAAGAAAATTTTAAAAAACGACTTCCATGCCTACCTCTGTAGCCTGGAGATTTTTTCAAATGCCGGCTCTGTGCGTCTCTTTTGATGTCTACCTCCCAAGTTCATTACCCTAGAAGCCCAGTGTCCTCTTGCCTGCCCCCAGGCTGTGCTCGGCTCTAGGTTTCCTCATTTCCCATGAGGGTAAAATAATTTGTCTGGACATCAGCTGTAAGTTTTACTATATCTTTACCTTTTGATGATCATGTAGCTCATCACTGTGATTTAATCTATACCCGTAGCATTCAGTGGTTCTCTGACCCGCTCCGCTGTCTCTAACAAATGCGTTGCGGTGGAAATAAAGTACCCTCCCATGTTGTACAGCATGTTTGGTTTGCCCTCCCTCCTTCCCTCATTGCCCATGGCCCAGCCCTGGGCGGGAGGTTCACCCCTCACCCCCGGAGCGCCTCGTCCTTGTGAATGTGAAATCCCAGGTTAATATTACATTTTTTCATAGACTCCCATCGACTGAGTCATGACTTAGTGTTTTATCTATGAAGTACTTGAAGAATGCAGCCCGTGAGTGTAAGGCATGGTGTATCCGGTCTTCTGGCAGCGCTTAGCATGCCTGCGTCTGTGGGACTGGGACGTCAGTCTTGTGGCCATTGGGTGACCACCACCCTGGCCTTTGGCAGTGGTTCCCGTTGGTTTGCCTGTCTCCCGTGCCCACCCCCCCTAGCCTGGCCGACACACGAGAGGGTTATGCACCTGCTTCTATAAGCCACCTTCCGTTGACAGCCTTCCTGCTCCTGCACCGCTTTATCCTGAAGGTGCGCTACGTCGCCTGCCACCTAGGTCCTCCGCGGGCTCCCTCTCCCGCCTTAGAGTCCGTTCCCCTTGGGCACATATGGTCCATCCTGGGCAGTTCTTTTCCCCCGGCGGGCACTTAGGTGCCGGTTGCTTGATCTTGGCGCCCACTGATGCCTTCGTCGGGGCAGCCCTGGCGTTCTTAGCTCTGAGAACTACCTGTCTCAGACCCACACGAACCTTTCCGGCTTCTCCCGTTGAGTGGCCCGTCTCGCAGACTTGTGCCGACAGCGTGCCGCCCGCTGCCTTGGTTTATACACACGTGTGCACATGCTCACACATTTTTAACTTTAGTTTGGAAATAATTCAAACATTCTGAAAATAGCACAAGAAACACTCATACCCACCTTACCCAGATTCGCCTGTTCTTAACATTTTACCCCACTGTCTGTCTGTCTGTCTCTCTCTCCCTGTAGTTTTTTTCTGAACCACTTGAGGGCAAGTTACACTGGCCTTTACCTCTAGACATGTCCGTGTGTACTTCCTAAGAAGAGGTGTACACTCTTCTATAATTAGGTGCCAACGTCTAATCAAAATTGTGTCCATGCCCAAGAAAACTTCACTGCTCACGTTCGTGAATTTACGCTCATAGGACACTTTCACTTCATCTCTCCCCATGTCCCAGGTCTGTCTGTTGATCCGATCACATCCTTAACGACATGATCTCCCTCCAGGCACGAACCCAGTCTGGAGTCAGCTGTTGCATGGCGTTGCCGTGTCGCTTTAGGCTCCTTTCATCTGGAACATCTCCACAGCCCTCCTGTTTCTTATGACGTGGACGTTTTAAAAGAGTCCAGTCTCGCCCCTCTGCCCTTTTGTTCATGGAACATTTCTCATTTTGGGTGTGAAGTTTCCTGGCGATGGGATTGAGGTTACGTGTCCAGACTATGGGATAGGTGAGGTGGTGTCTCTCACAGCATGTCACATCTGGAGGTAGCCAATGCCTACCTGTCCGTGGCTGGTGATGTTAATCTCGGCCACCGGTGTAAGGTGTGGTCTGATTTCTCCAGTGGATAACTACTGTGTTTTTTACCCTTTGCAACTAATAAAGGGCCCATTGGGGAGACACTTCAAGGTCAGGTGAAGGTCCTCATCAACATTTCCTCCTAGGATCAGCATTGGGTGGTGATTTTTGCTTGATCCAATCTTTACCGCGATGGTCGCAAGTGATTTTCTAACTCTCTCAATGCTCTCTCAATGTTTATCGCTTGGTTCTTGGCATTCTTTTGTTAGCGAGAGACCTCCCTCTTTCCTGTCTGTCTATAAATCTATTCATTCACTCTGGGCATGGACTCTTGAATCCCTAGTTATTCGATGCTCTATAATTCACTAATTACTGAATTATTCTGTTGCTCATCACATCCCAGATTTGGCCAATGGGAGCCAAACTGGCTCCTGTGTCCTTCCACAAACACACATTTACTGTATTATAAGCCTTTGGAAAGACTGTAAGCCACCTGAGAATTAACATGGTGACCCACACGTGACAGTAACTGAAATGTCAGGGGAGAGAGATGACTTTGTGTATTGGATACTGCCTTGGGTCCCTTCACGCTACTTGTTAGGCAACATCTCCAATGCAAAGATCTAAGGAACTTCGGGGTGTCAGAGCCCTTGAAGCTCTGCTGGTTCGCACTGGAAAAACCTTAGAGCCCCGTCGTTGGTGTTAAGCCCTCTCTTATCTTTGAGTCTCTTTCTGCCAAGCCGTGTGTGAAGCTAGGAGGGCTAAGTGGATCAACACCCACCTTTGATATTCACATGCCAGAGACCAGCTAAGAACCATGTGGTGGAGCTGATTTTTTTTTTTTTAACCAGGATAGTAAGTCTCGTGCGTTGGCCTGGTGCGGGGGGCAGTGTCCTGGAGAACACCCGTTTTGCCCCAAAGAGGCAGCTGTTTCTCAGCTCTGGCTGCCTGTCCCTGTAGAGGATCCAGGTGCCGGGCTGCTCTCGATCTTCTCATTTTTCAGGACCATCCAGAAATCCAGACTTTTATGTAAAATCCGAAAATCTCCCATTTTCAATCGCATCACCTGATCCCAAAAATGTTAAAGCTACGAAAGCACGCTGTAGGTCTACAGGACGAGTCAGCCAGCTGCATGCCTTGTGGCCCCAGTGGCATCGGAGCGCAGAGGCAGAGAATTGATAACGACCTTTTCATGAGCCTTCCTGGGGACATAACGTGGTGATTCTGTGACTTCTTATCCAGAGGAGAAAATCTTTAAGCTTTGTCTTAAAAAGCAAAACAAAAACCAAGATATAAAATCCATACGTATAAAACCCAATTCATTTTCTTTTCATGTGAGTCCCATGTGTACAGCCAATGCCCTCCCCAAAGTAACCCTTCCCAATGGCTCACCCGGTCCAGTTTCCATGCAGATGTGGTTCCGTCCCTTGGCATTGGGAGATGATTTATGGGCACGTCTCTGGGACCGAACAGAGCCGGATTGTAATAGCCACCCCCCCTCGTTAACACACATGTCCAGCCTGTCAGATCCCCCCCCCCCCCCCCCCCGGCCAAACCATTTCCAGGAGCAACATCTTCAGTTTGTGCACTTGGTCACGACTTCACAAATATTTCCACTGAGCTGCTACCAAGAAAGCCTTTGCCTTATGAATTTTTGTTTTATTACTTTGCTAAAGCAAATACACTCCAAACAGACATGCGATATTCCACTCAGTCAGACGCGGTGCCTAGAGCTCCCCCCCCCCTTTTGCCTTCTAAAGAAAAAGCCCAAGAAATGCCAACTTAGAACACATTGCAATTTTCAGACGTGCGTGGGTTGTTTTCTGTCCTGCCTCTCACTACGGGTAGGTAAGCTGGACTTTGGATTTGAAAGACGCCCAAGCCCCACAAGTCTGTTGACCTATAAAATCCAGTAAAACCCATTGGTTCGTGTTCGGAACAGACAGACTTATCCGTCCACTCTTGATTTTTGCTTCTGTTCGGAACACCTCCCTGTTCTCTTCTTTCTGGATAAACGAGACCAAAGAAGTTGATCTCATGATAGGAATTTTTTCAGTTCTTCTGATCCAGAGACTTCCTTCCCTCCAACAGGGCTGAGTCTTGGCCAGTGTCGTCAGAGGGCTCCGCCGTGACCACCAGATCGGGGTTAGGACTGGGAATGGCGCCGACCAGGGGTCCACATGTCTGCTTTCTAACCCTTCCCCTAAACCTCCCCTAAACCTCCAGGAGCCTTGGCCTCCCCTCCTGCTCGGCACAGCGTCCCTGCCTTTCTCGTGGAAAAGGGCCGCCGGGGCTCTGTCAGCCCTGGTTTTTTGCAGGTTCAACCTCACGGCACAAACCTGAAATGCAGCCGCTCACGCCCTGTGTTTACTTTCACTCCTGGCCACATCTGGAGGCCAAAATTCATAACTGTATCGCCAGGCCCGACAACGGTGTGCTGAGCCCGTCCGTTAGGGGGGGAGGGTGCCAGCGACCTGACCGGCCGGTGGACGGAGGACGCAGGCCGGAGGCCGGAGGGGCGGCTGGGCAGCCGTAACCCCGGCGTGTTTATGGACCTGCGGCCGGCCTGCCCGCGGCGGAGGCGTGAGCGGCCGTGTTTGTGTTGGAGGCTCCCGGCCGCGGTGGACGCTCCGCGACAGCCAGCCAGGCATCTTGTAACCCGGCAGAGCCGGGGGAGGGAACAAGGGCCGCTCAGAGGCGGAGGACCACAGCCCGCTGGGGGAGGGCGGGTGGGCGCCCGGCCTGTTTACCATCGGGCAGTGCAGTGGGTGGGCCGGCCCTTGTGACGTACTTGAGGCTTTAAAACAGGGCCATAAATCTGCCGTCTGTCAAACAGGGCTGGCATTTTCTTTTCCCTGCACAACCAGGTTTTGTGTGATTACCCCCCAAAAAGTTTTTTTTTAAACACAAGAAATCCTCTAAACTTTCTCGAAGAGTGTCCCTCTGTCCCCCCATTGGGGGGCAGCCCCTAAAAGTGTGGAGTATTTTGGTGGAGGCTGTCGTCGCCCCCTCTCACTGGGGAAGGGTGTTACTATTACGTTTTTGTGTTTTTAAGGAGATACCGGAGCGGGTATGGAAGCCCTGATGGGGCCTAGACCTGAAGCTCTGTGTTCAGCAGCTGGACTGTCGCCACAGATGTGCCGGACCCGCTCTGGGTTGGCCTGAAGCACCCTAAATAAGCCCCAGCTCCTTTAGGTAGTTGCTTTTCTGCCATAGATACAGCAGGAGCCAGGGGAGCCGTTCTGGAGCCCTAGGGGCAGGGTGGGGATGTGCTCTTTGTAGCTACCAGCCAGGGACCCTCTGACTAGAAAGAAATGTGCTGGGGATGTCCTTTTAGCAGGCGGTTTGGCTGCCTGGCACCTCACGTCTGAGGTGAGCCCGCCAAAGAAAAGGGCACTTTTTGTGGTCAGAGCCTGGGGCTTGGCCTGAGCCCTTGGACGGAGGCAATATGCGTCTGGGGAAGGCGTGGCCCACGCCGAGGAGAAAAACCCCCTGTCTGTGCGGAGCCAGGCTGCCAGGCCTCTCGGCTCAGGGAACAGTGGACAACTGTTGGAGAGCTTGGCCTGCCCAGCGTCCAGGTGTGCCCTGGCCAGTCAGGTGTGTCCTCTTATGAAAAGAGGCACGAGGGTCCCAGTGCCCACCCTGGCCCCACCTCCGCCCTCCCCTGCATTCCCATGCCAGAGCTTTTGGGAAGCACCCCTTTAAGATCATCGCGCGTCCCATGGACTTGACCCTCTGCTGTCACATGGGCCACACGGTGTGGGGGCTCCTTCCTCTCCTCGCTCTACCAGATCTTCGCCTTCATTTTGCACACTGGGCAGTGCCCCAGTTGGGCTGCGAGCCATCGGGTCTGAAGGGCTCACTGCTTTTCAGGGCATTTTTCCTGGCCCCTGGCCACTTTCGACTGCTTGGTTATTTGGGGAGCGTCTTTCAAGGGTGTGAAACCAACTTGGGCCAGGGACGGGAGGTTGGTGCTCAACCCAGTGGAGTGGGATTTCCCTGTGGGGTGCGGGTGGGGAGCACAGACGTGTCCCCAGCAGGGTCCCCTCGAAGCAACCCAGCCACCGAGATGCCAGTACTTTTCCATTGGTGGGCGGGGCCAGGAGGAGAAGAACTTTGAGCTCCAGTGACCCAGCAGCCTAGGGATTTTCCAGGTTTGCCCAATGAGGGACTAGGGATCAGGAAGCTTTTATTTAATTTTTTAATATTGTAACCAAGCTCCACTCATAGGGATACAATGTTGAGTGGTCATGCTTGAGGCCCTCATCAATGCCCTCCCAGAACCCCGTGGGCCAGAAGGGTCAAATCTCATGGTTCTGTTTCCTTCCTTCGAAACATGTCATGCCCCCCAGTGTGGGGGTAGGTGCTGGATAGAGGGAGACGCTGCTCTCAAGGGCTCTCTGGGTGTCGTACCTTACTTACCTCAAGGTCATGTCTGCAGTCCCTGAAAGTGGGGGTTCCCTTAGCTTGTATTCTCATGGGCCTTGTGTTCTCTCAAGTCTAGTTATTTTTTCTTTTAACCGTTTCAGAATTTTCACTCTCCGCCGTGTGGCCTTGGAGCTGGGGTCCACCCTACGTATGCCTGGGGTACAACCAGAAGGTGGCAGCTCCCTGTGTTAACTCATGTCGTTAATGTAGTCCCATGTGTCATCTTTTTTTTTTTTTACACTGAATTTAGAAAGAGACCTAGAGCTGATGTAACAAAAAGTGCCACAGACTGAGTGGCTAAAACCACAGAAATGTGTTGTCTCACGGATCTGGAGGCTGGAAGTCCAAGATCAAGGCAACGACAGGGCTGGTGTGGTCGGGGGGTCACCAGGGAGAGTACATCCCAGACCTCTCTCTGGCTCCTGGTGGTTTGCTGGCATCGCTGGTGTTCCTTGGTGCGCAGAAGCGTCACCATGGTGTCTGCCTTCACCTTTACGTGGCATTCTCCCCGTGTGTGTGTGTGTTCAGATTTCCCCTTTTTATAAGGACACCAGCCATTTGAGATGAAGGGCCCACCTTACTCCGCTGTGACCTCATCTTAACTAATTACATCCGCAACGACCTTATTTCCAAATAAGATCACGTGCTGAGGTACAGAGGGTTAGGACTTCAGCATATGAATTTGGGGCGGGAGAGGGGGACAGTCACTATTCATCCCACAACAGGTGACAAATGACCAGCCTTTACAACAGAACCACAGGGAAAAGGTGACTTCAAGAATCTTGACGTTGTTAATAGCACCTCAAGTCTCGAGTTTCATATGAGGCCCCGAGGAAACCTGCAGTAGGGACTTAGAAAGCTCCGGGGACAGAGCCTACCTTTCCAGCGCTGTCGAGGACTTTTGTGATTTTTGCGGTGCTGCTACCGGGACTATTATTTTCTTAATATTTTTCTACATGGTTTCATGTTTTACTTGAGTAAACACACTTTAAAAGGAAACTCCGTATCACTATCATAAATGGAATCTCGGGTCACTGGACCTGAATAGAAGATACAATAAAGAAAAAAAATCATCAAAGATTTGTCTTTGCGGCTTTTCCCAAGCCTCTGAGCCTGAGAATTGCTCCGCTGTCTCTCTTCTTGGAGCCAGAATTGCAAGAAGTGAAGGACTTAAGTGCTGAGCGGAGAGGCCCTTCCTGCTTTGATCCGAGTGGAAGGAGCTGTAAAAGGGAAACGCACTGCTGTGTGACTCAGTGTTACTTAATGCCACGTCTGGGTGTGGCCAGCAGTTATCTCAGGTACCTCTAGGTGATACATTGTACCTATTTGGGGAAACACCGATCAAGTCCAATTTCCTCCTCTCATGGATGAGAAACTGAAGGCCTCTGGGATGTCAAGTTCCCTGACGATCTTCAGATCCCATTGCCGGTTAGTGGCTGAGCCCAGTGATTCTCTGCCGGGGACAGTTTTGCACCCCCCTCCCTCCGGGGGACATTTGGACGATGACATTTTTGATTGTCACAGCTGGGGGATGCTGCTGGCATCTAGTGAGTAGAGATCGTGGAAGCTGCTAAAGAGCCTACAGTACACGGACCGGCCCCCACACAACGAAAAATCCAGGCCCAGCGTCCCTCGTGCTGAGGTCGAGAACCTGCTCTGGGGAAAGGCTGCTTGGCTCTTGGCTCCTGTTTTTCCCTGCGCCCCCAGCTCGATTGCAAATGCTGTCTGTTCTCAATGCTACTCAGTAGCTACTGTTCACACCAGGGAAGGGTTGGAAGATGTTAGCATATGAGGCTTCTAAGCCACTTAGTGATAAACTGACAGCCTCTGGTTCTCTCAACAATCTCCTGACCATGCCATGTTAAACCTTGCCCGTTACTCATTCGGCATAGCCTGGAGTCTGCTGGTGGCAGAATCGCAACCCCCCCCCCCCCCATCTTCCTACACACAGGACAGCAGATTAACCTCCATTCCCATCTGAAAAGGAGGAAGCTTTGGGGAAGTGTGATTTCTTAAGATAAAGCTCTGAG
This sequence comes from Miniopterus schreibersii, assembly GCF_964146895.1. Lineage (NCBI taxonomy): Eukaryota > Metazoa > Chordata > Mammalia > Chiroptera > Miniopteridae > Miniopterus > Miniopterus schreibersii. The sequence continues at coordinate 5,179,764 of NC_138116.1, forward strand.
AGGTTTTACGTTCATCCGACAGCAGGAAAAGATGAGCTGGTGATGGGACCGTGCTTTCCAGGGGTGCCTATCCTAATAGGGACAGTAAGCGCCACAGATTTTTTTTTTTTTAAAATATGTGTTTTATTGATTTCAGAGAGAGGAAGGGAGAGGGGGAGAGAGAGAGAGAAACATCAATGGTGAGAGAGTCATCGATCGGCTGCCTCCTGCACGCCCCTCTCTGGAGATCGAGCCCACAACCCAGGCGAGTGCCCTGACTGGGAATCGAACCGTGACCTCCTGGTTCATAGGTCGATGCTCAACCGCTGAGCCACGCCGGCCGGGCTCTCCATAGATTCTTATAATACAGACCCAGCTAGAAATTCACAGGAGAGCTAGGGGCTCAGACAGACCGGTCGAAGGAGCTGAATATGTACCAGCTGTACTGGAAGTTGAAATTCCACGCACTTCTTTCTGAAGCAGCGTACCCAGTCTCCTCCCCAGTTGCAAACTTGACCCTGCAGCTCTATAAGTCGCTGAAACGTTGCCTGCTTGTGCCCTGCTGTGATGCGTGGAGCCGCGGCCCGCTTTGCTCTGCAGCTCGCCGGGCCTTCCTCCTGGGTCAATCTCGGATGTCGGCGGGCTAGGGGGTGCAGAGCCCGCGTCCAGACAGGTCCCGGGTCTCATCGGAAACTTGGGATGTGATGACTGAGGCTCGTCACTGTCTTACCTCCAAGTCGTAGTTTGAGGAAACGGCTCTGAAAGTCACACTCCAGACACAGCCCGGAAGGCAGCGGTGGCTCATCGTGGGAGAGCCAAGCTGGGCCCCCTGGCTGCCCGGTCCTGAGAGGGGCCAAGAGAGCGAAATTCAACAGCCGTCCTATGTATCAGGCCCTGGTCACAGCGCTTTCAAATCAGCCAGGCCCGGGAGGGGAGGCATCATCTTATGGGGCTTTAGCGATTCCCTTTAATATTTTAACGTATCTGCACATTCTTTCCCGGTCTTGGTTAAATAACCTCTTTTCTGTTAGGATTTTCTGATAAACCCAGAGAAACCCACAAACGTTGCCCACACACGGCTTCCCCAAGTAAAATAACCACCCTTTCAGCTCCCGGCTTGCCTTTCTTCTGAATCTCAGCTCTCCGCCCCGCCCCCGCCTGCTTCTCATGTGTCCCCAGACGTCCCAGGGAGACAGGAAGGAGAGGGAACGATGGTCCAGATTTTGCCGATGGCGATGATAACGCAGCGTGAACGCGGGTCGGCCGCCCTGCCACCCGGCTCCCAGGAGGGCCTCTCGCCTGCTCGCCCGACTGTGAGCTCCGCCGGCCCTCCCAGGGGCCTCATTGGAGCCCGCCTCTGCCAGGCTGTCTCGCTTTCTCTCCTTAGCAATTAATCGATCACCTCCCGCCTGCCCGCCCCGGGGTATCTGTGCCCTGTGCTCTTTTTACTTGATGCTCCGAAAAGTGTTAAAAACCCCGGTGCCCAAGATTGTACAGCTAAAAATGCCAGAGTTGTTACGCATCCCAGAAAGGCCCAACAGCCTTCTTTCCACTAAACCAAGTTAATCCCCTGGCAAATGACCTTGCGGCCATGTCCCTCCTCACCTGCCCAGACACCCCCAGCCCACCACCCGGGAGGCGGGGGCCACCTTCTCCCCAGCCTCGCTGTACACGTTGGACGTATGATATACATACATATCATAATAAAACATATAACACAAAATATACATATATAATATATAACATAGGGTCCCTCGTTAAAGTTTGCTAGGAAGGAGAAGCTTTTAAACCAATAGGGTACAGCATTTATTATGCTCCACATGCTGTGGTAAGTGCTCTCCCAATATGAATTTATTTAACCCTCCGGCAACCTTATATGTAAGCACCATTGTTGTGCAAGGTGTTGGCAGGTGAGAAAACTGAGGCACAGAGAAGTCTGAGGTGAGATTCAAACTCACATGGTCCTGTCCAGCCTGATTTTGGTTCTGCTGCTTTTACGGAACAAGTTTGGGAACCACGAAGAGTTTAGTCCCCTCTGCCCCCCGAGTTTGCTGAAATAGCCTCTCCCCGACTGGGTGCAGGCTCAGGAAGCAGCCCTTTTCTGGGAGAGGCAGGCCGGGGCGGGGATGGGGAGCAGCCTGGCCAGGGCCTGGGAGGTTCCGCAGTGCGGCCCAGGGTGGGAGCTGGGAGCTGGGTGCGGGGAGAGGGGAGAAGTATGGGCGGGAGAAGGGTTGTGCCAATGCCCTGGGGCCACCTCCCTCCTCACCAGCCCAGACACCAACCCCGGGAGGTGGGAGCTTTTCTCTGCCAGCCTCACTGTACAGGCAATTAAGTGAGGATTTGCCAATCAATAAATCAAAGCACCTGAGAAACGAACTGGGCACCACACTGGCTCTTTCCTCCCTTTCTTGATTAAAACAAACAACATTGTGAAATGTCAACCTGTCAGTCGGTCGGAAAGTTTGCGGCATGGAAAAGGCAATTACCCAAATGACTTTTTAAAAGTATGAGAATTTGCCTGGCTGAATGTTTTTTAATTAATGCCGCGAGTTAACATGAGTAACTATTCATAGCTCAGCAAGCGGGGCCCGGGGTGGGTTTAGGAAACATTTGGTATCTCTGGCAGAGGCAGGATGTTGACCCGGCTGGCAAGGGGGCTGCTGGCCGCGCTCGCGAACCGAAGGGACCTCAGGGTCCGTGTGCGCCTCGGAGGGGAGGAGGCTGTTTGCAGGGAGGGTGTGGGCTTCTGTTGCATCAGGAGGGCTTTGCATGCGAGCAGACGTGTTGCTGCCGCCCAGGTGGTCTCTAGGGCTAAGGTCTTCCCAGATGGGTCCCCCTTCATCTAGTGAACAAGCCTTTCAGGGAATTCTTTGGGGAAAAAAATGTTGCTTGGGGTCACACCATTTAAATTTACCTCCCTGGTTTTCTGTGATCTCATTTTTTCCTTAAAATATCACTGGAAAAGTGTTTTGGATTTGAGTATTCTAGTTTCCATTGAAACATGGTGAAATTAACGCATGGGGCCAGGCTTGGTGTGAGGGTGGGGGACCCGGCCCAGCACACCTTCTGTGGGTCAGCCCTCCGCAGGTTGGGGCAGCTTGCCACGGGATGCTCCCCTTCTGTGTTGCTGATGGCCACGGCACTGCGTTCAGAAGGTGTCCCCAGAGGCAAAGATGCGATTTTAAAGAGAAAACCTGATGGGCTTGTAAACTTTTGATTTTATTTTATTTTTTAAGCGCAGTGGGCGGGACTCCATCCTTAGGCTCATGGCAGAGACAGGAAGATCCAGGGGAGAGCTCCAAGTCCGACCTATGTTAGCAGCTCCAAGTGGACATGGATTGGGCAAGACTTGAGAGGCCAGAGAGCCACGGAGAGGTCCAGCTCTTCTGGTTTAGTGAGCTTGAGAGAGCTCGGCCACTGTTGAAGTCTGTCACCTCCATTTATGGAGCGCCACAGGCCAGACAGCGTGCCGCATAGTAGCCCGGCGGCTCTGATTAATGGTCAGTACGCTGTAAGAGGCTCTAGGAATCCAAACACATGAGGCACATTGCCCACCCTGAAAGACGTTAAGATGTCCTTGGGGAGAGAGGAGAGAGAACCTCTTCCCTCTGTCATCTTATCTTTAGGCAAATGTGGGGTGCAGGCAGTCATACTGTGGCTCAAGTATAAGCCATCAGCAGAGGCTGGGAAGTTGGGTGATTTCTCGTGGGAAGTGGGACTTGGCCTTTAAAAGGCAGGTGTTAGGGAGAGGCAGAACAAGGGGGGTGTTGTAGGTGTGGGGGGCAAAGATTGGATCGTTCTACAAGGCTGGAGAGAGAAGAGGAGGGATCAGAATGCAGATGGCCTTGGATTTTAGGCAGAAAAATTTGGTCTGTGCCTAGAAGGCAGTAGGGAGCCATTGACGACTGTTGAGCAGAGTTTGGCAGAGCTGATGGATATTTCAGAATGATAAGCTGGGAGGGGTATACAGAGTGGACTGGAACAGGCAATTGGAAAGCCAAGGAGCCCAGGAGGGGAATGACTGCGACAGTGGACATTGTGGTCACTTTCAGCTTTACCCCTGGAGCCAGAAGAGCTTGGTGCAAATGTTGACTCAACTATTTACTAGCCGCATGACCTTGAGGAAGTTTTAAATCTTATCTTTCACCCAGGGATACTAACACTTATTCATTCTATTCAGCTGAAAGAGGGCTGTATCATGTAATGTGTGTTATTCATAGGACAGAAAACAAATCAGACAGGCTCTCTGCACTCAGGGGTCTTAGTCTATTACCGTGGCCATGGGGATATAAGAGAAGACCGATCACGAGCCATGTTAGCGGAAGAGCTGACCGGAGGTAGAGTCATTCCCTTGATTACTGGGGGAGGGCTGCCCCTCTGGGCGATCGAGAGAGTGAAGTTAAATTCTGGGACACAGCGAGGTTCCCAGGGGAGCCTGGTTGTGGGGGATAGCGGAGGCTCCATTTGGATGAGAGAATGTGAGGTCATTTGGGAACCCTGCAGGCAGCTGGCACAGTGCGGCCTAGGACAAAGGTGGGGGGCAGGGTTCGGGGAATCTTCAAGGTCAAGGGGAAAGGGTGGGAAGTCAGCTGGGCTGAGGACTGAGCCTTGGGGCCTCTTTCTGTCCTAGACCCCAGAGGAAGGAGAGGAATCCGGGGAGAGGAGGGGGTGGGGACAGCGTCTGAGACTTGGGTGCTGGAGTGAGGTCGCGGGGATCCTGGTTCTCAGGCTCCAATCCGTGCTCTCTTCTCCAGGCTCACGTGGAACAGCGGGCCCTTCTCTCTGGCGTAGGCTCTGCAGGCTGTTGTGGAGTCTGGCCTCTTTCTCCAGCCTGGCCTTGTGTAACAGGCCCCGGGGAGAGCTCAGGGCCCTAGGTCCTGACCTGAAACACAAATGTCACCAGAGCTGCCTGTCTGTAATGGCACAGGTATTTGGAAAATGCCACGGAGCAGGTCTGCTCAACCCTGCGGCCTGCAACCTGTCATCTGGGTTGGGATTCTTGGTTAAGTTCATGGCGCAAGCCAATATTGACGGAATCGTTTAGTGGGAGCTGCTGCTCTCCCGTCAGTGGGAACTGTGTTTGCCTCTGAGTGTGTCGTGCGTCTTGCCTTCTGGGTGTGTCTCTCTCCCGGTCTCACTCTGGGTCCCGCAGCAAGTCCCAGGGGCACCCGGGCCGGATCTCACTGCAAACCCCAACTTTGGATCAGGCTTGCAAGCTGTCTAACTCCAAATTCCAAGCTGTTTCTGATTTCACAATCTTGCGACTTCTACTTTAACTGTGTTTTAATTAAAATTGCACTTATAGTTTTATTTCTATTTCCAGATGATGAATGCCCATTTTATTTGTTTTTATTTTTTTAATATACTATGGCATTTTTGAACAATGCCTGTTCTCTGTAGTCATGAAGGAATAAGAAAACAGATCATCCATGAACTTCCTACCCAGGGAGGACAGCTCTTTAACTTTTCCTTTCTCCTTCTGGGTTTGTTTAATGAGCTGAGGAGATGGGCACCAATTCCTGTAAATAGCCTTGGAGAGGGGAAAAGAGAGAGAGAGAGATGTGAGAGAGAAACATCAATTGGTTGCCTCCCATACATGCCCTAACCAGGGATCAAACCCGCAACCTTTTTGGTGCAACCACCTGAGCCTCCCGGCCAGGGCTGGGCATGTCAGTTATTTTGCTTACTCTGTATTGAGTTAATGCCAACTAATGAAGCCCTTGGTTTGGGTTTGGAATGCTTCCACTTTTCTTTTGTGAAAAAATATTTATTTATCTAGCTATCAATCACCTCTCTTGTTGGTGCTTTATTTAACTTTAGCTAGAGTTGGGTACTTTGTGGGACAGAACACTGGGAGACCTGCTTGTCTACCAAGCAGACCAGGAGGGGGTGGGGAGAGGGAGAGATGGGCGTCAGAGAAGGCTTCCCCACCCCCCTCCCTCAGCAAGAACGTAAGAAAGATAAATAAACCCTAATCCTGACCTGGGGGCAAATTGCAATAGAGATCCAGGATAATTTTTTCCTGTTGATCCAACCCTCGAATTCATTGTAGGAATTAAAGACAGTTCTGTGGCTCTAATTTGCCAGATTGGATTGTATAATTATCTTTTACGGGCCTGGGTGTGATGCGAGCCTGGTGTTTATGCTGTAGGGGGCTGAGGGTGTGTGTCTGGACTCAGAGGTCCTGCCTGGCTGCAGGCTTCCACGCAGGAGGGAGCCGTAGCTGTCGGAGCATCTGCCTGGATGGAGCCCAGAAGCCTGTGACAGAGCCAGAGTCAAAGGGCAGACCAGTGTGGGGCAGTTAGGGGAAGGGCTTCGGGCTGGGGTGGGGGTGGGGGTGGGGTCTTTGAGAAAGAGCATCGGTGGGTGGTGGGGGTCAGCAGGGGCAAACAAAGTGTCTGAATGAGGGCTGGTGAGTTTCGAGATTGGAAGGAAGTGGGCAGGTTCAGGGATGAGAGATCATGCTCATGACCTTGGGCACTTCTGTCTTCATGTGCCCCTTCCTCCCCTCCTATCTTTCCCCCCAGCGTAGGATTTAGAGAAGATCCCCACCAGTTTCCCACTAATCCCATCCCCAGTGTCTGCTGCTGATTAGTGTGGGTCGGGATGTCCTGGGGGCTGGGTGAGTTTAGATTGACTTGTGTCAAATTTCCTATCTCCCCTGAAAAGGTGAGGCTGCAACCCCAGAGTTTATCGAATGCTTTGCACCTAACAGACTGAACATGGGCTGTTGGGTCTGGGGGTGGCTTTGTATAAGGTAGCATCAGGAGCCGGGGATCCATCCTGGTGTCGGAGTTAGACTTGCAAAGTGTCTTGTGGTTTTGCCTGCCTCTTCCTGAGGGGTTTTCTAGCATTCGCAAGTTGTCTAGTTAGGTCCCAAGTGTTGCAGGAGCTAAAATCGGAGCTAAAATTATCCAGCTCTTTGCCCTGCAGTCAAGAGCCCTATATGACATTCGAGGTTGGTCCTGGGGTAAGTCCATGGCTGTGGCAGAGAAAGGCAGGGCCAGCCAACGTGTGTCCCCGGGATGGGCGGAGAGGGGGCTGGAGCGCAAGGAGACCCCAATCTGGTGGCCCGAGTTGGTGGACGGGCTGGCTGCAGAGTAGCAGCCCCGGCCCCTGTCCTCAGTAACTCTAGAAACCTCGGGAGTGATCCCAGCCCCGAGGCGATGTGTGTGCACAGCGGGAAAGAACAAAACGCCACCCAGACAATCCTTCCTTTTGTGAGTGAAGGTTACAGGTTTTCTGTTTCACATCTGATGGTATTGTTTCTCCCCTTTCTCTCTTTCTCTCTGTTTTCATTTGCCAAGCGAAGGGTCTAGAGTGATTTCTTTGAGCCTAATGATGGGGAAACTGAGAACGGGGCTATTATCTTGAAACGCCTTTTGAAATACTGCTCTTCCTGGTGTCTGAACTGGGTTGAACAGAGGTCGGATTTAAAGATTAAATATTTTAGCAGGAACAGCGACTATGCTGATAACTGTGCGCATCTTCTCAGGAATTATGTGGTCGGTGCGGGGAGCCCGGCTCTCTAAAAACCCACATAAAGGAGCAAGACTCATAAAAGCACAGCTGATATGTACCGAGTGCATGATAGGGGTCGGGCACGGAGCCAGACGTCCCCCCTGTGTTACCCTGTTTAACGAATTTAGACACCATAAGGTCGGAACACGGAAAACTCACAAATCGTCTAATAGTGACCGCCTTTGAGTAAAAGACTCAGTAAACACAGAACAACTCAGAACCGTGGCGACAGATCATTTTGTAATAAAGGTCCCTTGTAAATTTCAGTTTGTTATAACTTGGAGAAGAATCACTATCCAGTGTGATACCCGCCTGCATCTCAGTCTGCTCTAGGCCTGGTCGTTAGGCGGTGACCCGTGTGTCCTGAAAGCAGCCTTCGGGTGCCGTGGCCCGGCCGCCGTGGGGAATGGATTTCCCCTTCACTCGGGATCAGTGTGGCCCTGCTCTGTGCTGGACAACCAACAGCCATTCAGCCCTGCGCTGGGAGGCCGTCTGACCTTGAGACCCCTCCTTCCACGTTTTAAGTTGGAAGATGAGTTTCACTTTCTTGTCTCCTGAGGTAACTCTTTCCTTCTTCCTCCAGGCGGGATCGGAGGTTCGTCGCCAACCCGGGCAGGTGCTTCGGACCCAGAAAGGACAGGACGAAGGTGAAATGGCACGCAAGGTAATCAGGGCACAGCCGCTCCCCTGCCGCTCTCCTTGCTCCGGGGGTCATGTTCTCTCTGCAGCAGGACCCCTCACCCCGACATCCCTAACGCACCCGCGTGCAGCCCAGAGCAGAGGCGGGCAGGCGGGAGCCATCGGGGAAGGTCCGGGGACACAGCTCAATAAGTACTAATGGTCATCACGACCGCTTCAAGCTTTTACTTAGATGAACTCGTTGTCACCTCTCACAATCCTAGCAGGTCAGTCATGCTATACCTGATCCACAGATGAGAAAACCAAGGCACAGTCACCGGCCCAAGGTCTCACGGTTTAGTGAGGGAGCCGGGATTCAAAGCCAGAGCCCAGCCCAGCGCCGTATTCTCTCTCCATTCCAAGTGACAGTGCGTGTTCCTGCTGCCCGCCACCTGGTACTTTATGCACAGGGTCCCAAGCAGGGCACAGAGGGCTTGTGGTGCTCAGGGGGAGCCATCAGGTAGGTGGCTCAAGGTCTGCAGGTCTGGGAACAGAGGGGCATATGGATTGCACCTGCTGACCTCCAGGAGCTCAGAGACTGACCAAGGGACCAAAGGGGATCTCAGGGCTTTCTGGAGCGCTGTGGACTGCTGTCCAGTCCTGATAAACATGATGTGGGCGCGGGGCCACGCCCTGACAGCAAGTGCTGGACTTGCCCGTAGCTGTTGAGACCCCTCCATTCACAGCAGTGGCCCTTCTGGCTGTGAGTCTCGCTCCTGGGTATGCGTCAGTCGGCACAGCCAAGGTAGCTGGCCGCTCAGGACGTGCACATGTTTGACTGGAGGCAGCCAAGTGTCTCTGACTCTCCTGTGGAGCCCGGGAGAGGGGAAGCTGTGCGATGCAAAGCAGGGCTTTAGAACTGGGCAGGTTATGTCGCAGATTTCCACTGTTGGCCCAGCACAGTGGCAAAGAGTGTGGACCTAGAAGCTCTGGGTTCAAATCCTGCTTCCACTGTCTCCTCCCTTGGTGACTGCAGACGGATGGCCTTGACTTTCCATATGGTGTTCACATCTGTAGAATGGGGATAATAAAGCTAGTCCATGACGTGTGTGACTTGAGATGAGGGGACACACAGGCTGAAGTGCCCAGCACAGTGCCTGGGATATATTAAGCATACACTAGATATTGGGCTTGTTGCTTTTTCTTAGTCTGGATATGATGTTGGGTAGATTACTAAGCCTCGGTTTTCTCATCTGTAAGATGGTGATGCCAGCACCCTGTGGTCAGGGGAGGTTGTGAGTTAAATGAGAGAACCCAAACAGCCTAGATCAGAATAGATGCCTTGTACCTCTCTGGGTTTTCTTCCTCATTTGTCTGATTCCATGTGGATCGATTAGCAGGAAGGTGGCTGGTGGTGGTCAGTCCTCCATCCGTGAGAACACCGAGTCCTAGCAGTGGCTCCACAGTGACTTTCTGATTGACCCTCCTGTTCTCCTGGCCACCGCACTGGTCTTGACTTCGGCAGCACCACCTGGGATACCCACCAGGGGCTCCTGCCTGTGCGATTCCAGCCTTTCTTTCCCAAAGTAATTCTGTGTGTGTTTTCCTAAGCCTCTGTCTCAAACTTGGAATTTGTCAGGTCACTTTCTGCTTAAAAAAAAAACAACCCACAAAAGCCCTGGCCAGCGTGGCTCAGTGGTTAGAGCATCGGCACCAAAGGGTTGCAGGTTCACTCCTGGCCCCCAGTGGGGCGCATGTGGGAGGCAACCAATCGATGTGTCTCTCTCACGTTAATATTTCTCTCTCTCCCTCCCCCCTCCTCTCCACTCTCTCTAAAAATCAATGGGGAAAATATCCTCAGGTGAAGATTAACAACAAAATAAAAAACAAAATCGCAGTCCTTTCAGCCCCGCTCACCTACTTGCATCCTACCCCCAAGATGGAATATTTCCGCACCCTGCCTCAGTGCTCACCCCGCACCCCCACTCCATGTTACCATCTGAATGCCTCACTTTCTCACAAATCCCCCACAACCACAGGGGCCCCACGGCACTGGCCGCTCCTTCGCCGGGGACATCATCTCACCCGTGGGACTTCACCTGCAGTGTAGGGCCTGCCGCCCAGCAGGTGCCTTGAGAGCGGGTGGGGCTGGGACCGGGCCCCGTTATCTGGGACTTGGGTTTCTTTCACTCATCTCCTTCCACGGCCCATCGTAGGGTCCTGTGCAGACTCGGTGCAAGACAGTGGTGTGGGTTCCCCAGGGGGAGGGTGGGCCTGCAGGGGAGAGTCGGTGGCTTAGACGATTCTTACCCTGCTGCCTGGGTTCGGGTGACTGGCAGGCTGTGTGCGTATGGGGGAGGGGAGGTTAATGAGTGACTCCCAGGGGATTTCCAGGGAAGGGTGTGAGCACGGCCTCTGAAAACAGCACCCTGTGCCCCAGCCAGCTCTCCCCCCCTCCTCAGTGACCCCCAACCTGAACACCATTCTGTAAGGGGCACAGCCCTTTACCCTCGTCAGAATGGCAGTGACTCCCTCATTCATTCATTCATTCATTCATTCATTCATTCATCTGACAGATAGTCACTGCCGGCCTCCCGGGTGCCAGGGCTGTTCTAGGGAGAGAACACAATCTGATCTTGTGGCCTTGCCTTCCAGTGCGTGTGTGTGTGTGTGTGTTGGGGGCGGGAAGAGTCGATGACAAAGAGCAAAAATGGTGACTAAGGAATGGAAACGGGCAGGAAAGGCAGCTCAGGGGTGCTGGGCAGGCAGTGGAGGGCAGGTGGCAGCACTGAATAGGGTGGACAGCTTACTGAGAAGGTGACACCTGAGCTCAGGCTTGCAGGAGGTGAGTGAGCCCCACGAGGGTTTAGGGGCCGAGCTTTCTGCAGAGGGAGCAGCTCCCTCAAGGCCGCACTGTACCTAGTGTGTTCGAGGACAGGAATGCCGGTGGGGTTGGCGCTCACTGGGGGAGCTCAGAACCCGGGGATAAGGCCTGGACCAGGGAGAGCCTTGGGGAAGTAGTGTGTCAGGCTTTCCCTCCAAGGGAACCGGGAGCCCCCGGATAGCAGGGTTTGAGCGAAGCGTGCTGAGATCCGACTTACTAGGGGCTGATACGATAGCGAGAGGAACGGGGCAGCTGAAAGGGAGGGAGCGTTGGAGGTGCCTGGTCCTCTCCTGTCCACTCACTTGCACAGGACAACAGAAGAACCGTTAGGACGGTGATGGGCCAAAGCTCATGATGACACTCCTCAGGGGCTGGTCTCAGGAGCTCTGACTGCCTCGGTTAGGATAGCTTCTTGCATTGTGACCATGGTTTAATACGAGAGTCCGTCTGCTCTCCTCCTGCCTGCAAAGCCACCAGGGGTCACATAGGCAGACTCCTTGCGCTCTTTTACCTTTGGACCAATGGCCCCAGGATATGGAGTCAGATAGTGGCCTGATGGCTGGGTCCACCCAGCAGTGGTCACCATCAGTGCTGTTACAACCCGACCCACTCGCATTGGTTTCACATACTTCCATTCAAAGGAAGGTCACAGCCACGGCCTTCACGCCCAAAGGCGCCATTCTGCATGAGGTCATCGGAGGAAGGACTATTTTTATGGATGAAAAATCTGACACCCAGGGAAGACACACTCTTTCCTCCGGTCCATCCATCATGTGTGTGGTGGCAGGGGAGAGGTGCTGTGGCTACCATGATGATTGCTGCCCTAACCGTAAGTGAGAGTGAGAGGCCAGCCCGGCCCGGGAGAAGAAGGAACCGAGTCCCAGTGCTGAGCCCCAGTGCCGATGACCTCACCCAGGGATGGGAGCAGAGCTGTCCAGAGGACTCGCAGACGGACGTCCCTTCAGGTCCAAATGTGAGTCACCGTGGCTTGTGTCCCTGCAGTGGGCACTGTCCCCAGGCCTCCCACTTCTCCCTGGGACATCATGGTCACTGGTCAGGCATCGTGACTCATTTGGTCTCTTGGGCGAGCCACTAGGGGTGGACTCTCCCTTTTGGCATCTGGACCCTCGGTGCTATCGACGCAGCTCGGCTGGCCCTGAGCTCGGATGCGATGTGCAGGACGTGTGGCAGGGAAGGGCCCTCACGCTCCGCAGCGGGCCAGCTAGAGCCGCTGCCACAGTGAGCCCAGGGGGCTCCGTGGAGCTCACACAGCCGAAGCCACAGCTTCCCGTGGCCCAGGGTGATGCCCGAGAGGTGGGGGAATAGACAGAGCTAGCTGGGGAGGGGGGCTCCATGTCTCCCCATCTAGACAAGTGGGGAGTTCACCCAAAGGGCCAACGGCTGGCAGGGTGTCAGATTTCCCACCACACCCAGCGCAGGGCCTCTGCTGTCATTTCTCCCCCTTGGTTTTCATCTTCTAAGGGTAGAAGGAGTGTCATCTCCTCTCCACTTGTCAGTCTCACACCTGCCGGGAGGCCCGGGTGGTGGTGAGACAGAGGTGCCGTCCAGCGTCCAGCCTGATGTCATTCCTGTTTATTGTCTGTTTTAGAAACCAGGTAGCAGGAGGGACTTTCTGAGGATTAAGAAAGAGAATAAATCCCCAAACTATTCCAGGGAGGTTTTTTCCTTTCTCTCTTTCTTAATCTCTCTTTTTAATAAAAATAACACAATTTGTAAACAAAATCATAAGAGGGAGAGGAAGGTGGGATCCCCCAAAGAGGGATGTTTCTTTTCCCCGTGATAGTTTTTTGATACCTGTCTGAGCGACTTATCCTGAGAGATGTACCCCAGGGCCATGTAGGCGTCTGGTGACACCGGAAGTGGGGAAGCCTGTCAACAGTCACAGGACTCCGTTTACCTACTTTCAGCCTCTGCCCTTCCCAGAAGTGATGAAGCCAACTTATTGCCTCACAGTTGTCTCCTTTAGCTCATCAGATCTGGAACTTTCCACTGCTAGTCTGTGCGCCCAAACGGGGTTGGGAAGGTGTGAGAGCACTTTTTATTTAGGGTAAAGGTTAAAGGTGACACAGATCTCTCTCCTTCCCCCTCTCTCCCCCCGTCTCTCTCCCCCTCTCTCCTTCTCTCTCACATCTCTCCAGACTCCTCATAGGACAGTGAGTCACTGTCCCAGTTGAAGGAGGGGAGGTGAGAAGGGGAGGGCCAGAGGCCGGGTCCCCGGGATGCCATTTGGTCTACACCGTGAGGGTGAGCTGACCTGGAAAATGGGTGGTCGAAGGTACGGACATGAATGTCACCTGGCCCAAGTGTGAGAGCCTGTGTGAAAGGGCCGGCCTCCGGGTGACTCAGCCTGCGAGCAAACTGTAAAAGGAAGGGAGTGACTCACTGTCAACCCTGAACAAGAGCTCTGAAGGCCCGGCCGCCAGCACCTGTCTGGGACGCGGTTAGTTATTAACGCAGCTGGTAAGAGTGTCATGGGAACCGGACGCTGGCCCCGATCGCTGCGGGCGGCCTGGCTTTCCCCAGCCTGCCCACCATCCTCTCTCCTCCCGCAGCTCCTCCCCTGCCTGACCCGGCCGCAGCGGAGCCCATCACGCTCTCCGGGGCACAGCGTCTTCCGGGGCCGCCCCAGAGGATGCGGGGATGAGGAAGGGGCAGAGACGTGGCTTGGGGAGGTGACAGATCGGCCTGAATCTGGGCATTCCAGGAGTAGGCTGAGGATGAGCTGGCCCTGCCCACCCCACCCTGCGCTCACTCCCTCTAGGTTCTGGTTCCTGGAACCCGATCGCTCGTGTCTGCAGGGACTCTTTGGGCCATGTGGCCTTGTTGGTCCAGGGACCCCACCAGAAAGCAACTCCACCACCTCCCATTGAGGCCCCTGGCCTGGGCAACACTGACTCCTGCCCCACTGACCAGTGGCCCTGAGGAAGGGCGAGTTCTTGCTCCATTCTGCCCAGCACTTGCCCAGCCACTCCCTGAGGCTGCTGCAGGCAGCTTAGTGGAACCCAGGGCCCAGCTCTGAGGCCCTCTGCAGGGCACATGGGAAGCCGGGGCTTGTCGGGTTGAGCTAGATATTCACATCAGCTCCACTTTGGCCTCCCTCTTTCTCCACACCTGGAGAAATACACAGGGGAAGACTCTCCTCCCAGACCCCAGAAGGTGTGCTTCAGCCTGGACACAAGCCATGCCTGCCCCGGCCCCGGCCAGGCCTAACTTCCAGCCGCCAAGCAGGGGCGGAGGCTGATTGAACAGGAAGAGGGGGGCGTTTAGCAGGTCAGGCTCCCCAGTGCTCGCAAAGGAAGCCCACCGCCCAGAGGAGAGCCATCCCCTGATACTTACTGCCACCTATATAAAGCCCTAAAGTACTCATGGCAATAGGATGGGACACCTTTAGCCTGCCTGGTCTGTGGAAGGAGCACTGTACTAGCAACTGGGACATGTACTCCCTGGGTGGCCCGAGCAAGCCATCGGACCCCCCCAGCAGTCTCCCCATCTGTGAAGCGGCAATAAGGACAACACCTGTCCTGCTTACTCGACAGGGTTTGTAGGAGGCCAGCTGAGATCACTGGGCACGTGATGAGGCTCCGGGAGTGGGAAGGGCCACCCAGAGCGGGGTTGAGACACCGGGGTGCTTAGGGCGATTAGCAGCAAAGCAGGGCCTGAGGTCTGAGCTCCTCCAGGAGGGTGGCTTTATGGGCACCCACCTGTGGCTTAAGAGCTTCTCGGGCCTCCCACAGCTGATAAATCACCGCCTGGTGGGTGTGTTCTGTCTGGGCTCCAGCCTGAACAGACAGCCCAACTTGGCTGCTACGCAGAATGGCTGCTTTGCCTTCTCTCCCTTTCCTAGTGGGCTGGGCGGGAGCAAAATAGATCCCAGGGCCTTATCTCCTAGGTTTTCCCGAGGGACCCTCCAATTGTCCATGTAGACACTCTGGTGGCGCCGAGTCCCTTTCTCAGTCCATGTAATCATCGGGGTACTGATTTAGGCTTCTCCTGTCATGAGATTTGTCCTGGTTCCTCACTTTCTTGCAACCAAAGAAGAGAGAGGCACAGAGTAGGCGCTTCAGATCATACCCCATAGTGCAGGATACGAGAAACATTCTTGACAAACCATCACTGAGCATATGACTTGGCTGATTCCTGGCTTAGTTTTCTTTGTAGTGCTCTATGCATCCATCGAAAGGAGGAATGTTGAGATTTCAGGGGCATCCCAATGGGGCAGTGAGCATCTAGTTAGAGCCTTTTCTATGCCCAGCCCTTGCTGAGTTGACTGGGTGTAATCCTTGCATTCATAAAACCAAACTCTTTGGATCAGCTAATTCCATGTCCCATCCAGACCCAGGATCTTCTCCACATCTTCCTAGATGGGGAACCCTTCAATGGTGGAGACTTTGATCTCTCTGAAGGTTACCAGTCTAACGTTGGGAACTCTGATTGTTGGGGTGTTCATTCATGTAGGGAGACTCCATCTGCCTCTGGATACTTCCAGAAGGGATTGCTCACTGGGACCTGGAAAAGTCAGAGAAGACTTTGTGAAGTTGCTGAAACTCGGAGGGAAAAAAAAATAAAAATGAAGCTACCTTTCATGGACTGAAGTCTAGTGTAACCCCAGAATTCACGTCTACCTAGAACCTCAGGATGTGGCCTTATTTAGAAAAAGGGTCTTTGCAGGTGTAATTAGTCCAGGATCCAATGACAAGTCCCTTATAAGAGGAGAGAAGGGGAAACACACAGAGAAGAAGGCATTCTGAAGACGGAGGCAGACGTTGGAGCAATGCCCGGCTGAGGTGTGTACAGAGGAGAACCCTTTGGCCGGGAGACTGGACATCTTCGGAGCCCAGGAGGGTGCCAACCCTGGATTCTCTGTTTGATGTGCCTTCACTAAATTGTCCACAGTTCCTGCTTCTCTATTTCCAGAAAGGGATTACAAGAACCCTTACCCTACTCACCACTCTGCAAATAAATATGTGACGTATGATGACAGAGGTAATTACAAGATGCTTACTGTTAGAAAAATGTCTAAAAGGGCAAGGAAACTATTTAAGATACAAACTCAGTTATCTGATATTAATCTTTTATTATTAAGTAATATTTCAGTATTCTGGTTGTTGAGTATTTCATTGCAGGACTATGACGTAGTTATTTGTTAGTAGCTCTTTGATTTTTCCAGGTTATTTTGTTTTTTAGCAGTTCTTTGATGGTTTTCCAATGGTTTTTTTGTTGTTGTTGTTATTGTGAAATAAGGCTCTGATGACAGTCCTTATAAACAAGAACGTTACTCATATCTGCACTAGTTTATGGGGCTGCTATAACAAGTGACCGCTGACTTGGTTTATAATAACACAGGTTCACTTTCATACAGTTCTGAAGGCCCAGGAATCTAAAATGAAACTTGATTTTGGTCCCTGAAATGATTTGGGGTCTAAAATCCAGTTGACAGAGCCGGTTTCTCCTGGAGGCTCCATGGGAGAGTGATTCCCGGCTGCTCCAGCTTCTGGAAGCTGTCAGCATTCCTTGGTTTGTCGCTGCAACACTCTGGTCTCTCCCTTTGTGGTCACCGCATGCTCTTCTCTCTGTAGTCAAATCTCCCTCTTCCTCCCTCTTATAAGGACACTTGTGATTGTATTTAGGGCCCGTCTGGATAATCCAGGATAATCTCCCCATGTTAAAAATCCTTAATTTAATCCTATCTACCAAGTCCCTTTCGCCCCATAAGGTAATGTTTACACTGTGACTATCTTTTTTTTTTTCTGGATGGGGTTGGTCGTTATTGAGCCTATGACCGTTTGCATGACGACTTTCTCCCAATAAATTCCTATATGTAGAAAGAAAGAGTGAAATGTTTGGAGAAAGCATTCAGTGTGAAGGAGATGGAACTGGCATGATTTTGCTACTGTCCCTTTAAGAGCTCTCCTAGGAGTCAGATGGGATGGGGGGTGCGGGGCAGTGGGGGGGGGGGGGCTGTGGATTGAAATCCCCATTACAGGAATCATTTAAAGTCAGCCTCTGGGAAGCTCGGGGCTAATGGGATAATTCCCATTAGGAGAGGAAGGAAGTGAAGGTGGCCTGACATCCTTTCTGTCTTTAATTTATGTGATTCACTGAAACCTCCCCCTCTGCTCCCCGGGGGCCCCTCCTCCAGCTGCCCCTGTGAATTCTGGGTCCACTGTCCACCTCGGTCTGCCAGCCGGGGCTCCGGTTTCCAGCAAGTCCCAGCACGCCCAAGAGCCCGGGAAGGTTGCCTTCCGCCCAGACCAGGCGTTCGGGCTCTCTTCTTGGCAGCGGTGCCAGCCAGAGAATCTGGTCTTTGCCCTTTCTTCCCGATTCCCAGAGCCGCCCCCAGCTCCCCTCCACCCCCACCCCTGCCTGGACCGACCAGGACGGGGACTGGTGTCCATGGAACCAAAGGAAAGAGAAAAGCTTTCGACAGAACACAGGCAGGCTCCGGGGGACCTGGAGGCCAAGGCTGCCAAGATTTTGTTTGTAGCACCCCGGCCCCCCCCTTTATACTTTGAGAGGGAAGGAGAGAGAGAGAACACAGAGATGCTTCTCTTCCTGTTTTGCTGCCTACATTTTGGTCTGAGCTCTCCCTGCAAACATGAAAATCCAGTTTGGGTCTTTAATTAGGAGTGTGAAGTAACCCAGGGTTCAGGGTTTTTTGAAGTGCAGATCAAAAACCCTGGAAACATCTGGGGGCTGCAGAGAGAGACCTGATCTCATCCGGTATTGTCACAGTCAGAGTGGCCCATTTCATTTATTGACACCTGCTGGGGACAGATCTAGCCGCCCCTCCCGCAAGCCCAGGAAGGGCCCCTGGCACCCAGAGGGAGGCGAGGCTCTTTCCTGCCCCTGGCATGCTCCCCGAGGGAGGCCATATGGTGCAGTGTCCCGAGTCAGGGCCAAGGGCCAGAGCCTCGCTGGCCCCGGGGACAGTCCAGCAGCCCTGATGTGCTGTGTGGGTGGCCTGTCCCGTGAACTCGCTGCCTGACCTCCCAGGGCCTCCTGGAGCCCAGCTGCAGCCTTGAGTAAGAGCCCGGCCTCATCGTGACCAGAGGGTGCAGAGGCCCAGCGTCGCTTGTCACCTTGGCACCCGAGCCACGTGGCATCCGGGCTGTGCTGGGGCTGGACCCGGGCTGGGTGGACCAGGGAGACTCCTGTGAGCATCCCTTCCCGTTGGGCTGGCCTGGCCTAGCTCTTCAGGCTGTAGGGCCTGTAACGAGAGGGGGACAGACAAGCGAGCCAGGGGTTCGAGGAAGAGAGGACAGAAAGAGGGGGGTGAGAAGTGAGGGCAAGGCATTAGAGTTGATGGCAGAGGGTGTCTGTCATTTCAACATGAGATACTGGCGAAGCCTGAGTTCCCTCTGGAGAAGAGAGAAGAGCCTTGCGAGTGGCCGTTAGGTGGCCTCTGAGGGACGTATTGCGTGACAAGGAGAAGGCAGAAGGTGCCTGGGACTAGGGTCCCTATTATCTTGAAAGTCCATCTTTAGGAACAATCCCCTGCAGATAAACAAGGGATCCAGGCCGGCCCATTCGGAAGGGTCTTTGATCCGCCTAGAAGTTAACGCTTTTCAATGGAGAACCACAAAGCAGCCCCACCCAAGACAACGGAGATAACAGGCTGGTGCAATCGCTAACCACCGGCCTCTTGATAATGCCGGGATTTATTGAGGTCTGGTTTTCACCCAATGGGAACACATCCGGCGAGCATCAAAGGGGCCAGGCGTCACCTTGTGCAAAGAATCCTGGACCCTCAGGTGTGTGCGTGTTGGGCAGGGTGCGTGTGTGGCTGTGTGTGCACAAGGCTGCCCGTTGGCAATTACCTTCCTGCGGATCAGAGGCCACCAGCCCCGGGGGGCCTTGGCAAGTCACGAACTCCGTTCCCTTGTTCTGGCTGGTCCAGCTCCTAAGATGGTTATTTAACATCTCTCCGCGCAAGGGGTGCTCTGTATCATTTTGTCCTTGATTCTGTGTCACAAAGGCAGTTCATATAAGAAGTTTAAGGGAGACGTGAGGCGGGTGCTCAGAGAAGACAAAGCCTGGAAGGTTGTCCTTGGAGAATCTCAGACTTGCTCCTTTGTGGTCTTTTGGAGGTTTTTGCTTCCCATGGTACAAATGCCAAGGATGTATGTCTGACCTGTAAGAGGGGAAGAAACGGCATGGGGGTGGTGGAAGAATAAAGGGGGGCACATGGTCGCATCTTTGCAAGGGGGGAGTTGATGGACGAGTGGGTGAGTGCGGTCCTGGGGGAAGGGCCCCCTCCCCACCCACCCCAGGCGGTGCCTCTTGGCCGCCTCCTATTCCATCTGGGCCGTCAGGATGCTGGACATCATGCAGGGGCCCCTGGAGACAGGAGCAGAGAAACAACACCGTGCAAACAGAACATCTGGAAGCTTTTTAAGGTTTATTTTTTAACACATTTGCAAGAGTCAGGACATTTGTGCGGGAGGCTTGCAGGCTGGAGGGAACCCAGGGGTTTCAGTCAAGTGGGAGCTGTATTTGGACTCTGCGGGGAAGGGCGGGGGTGTGGGGAGAGGAAGGTGGGAGCGTTGGAGCTGCCAGAAGCGAAGGCCTCCATTCTTTGGTCTAACTAGTTGCCTGGGAACAGAAGTCCCCAGGAACAGAAAAGGGACTGGGTTCCTTGCCTCTTGGGTACCACCGGTACAGAGCAATAGGGTTTCTCCTACCTGTTCCAATCAGTGGCTTTAAATGGAATGGAAGAACAGGGGGCAGAGCCTCTGGGAAAGGCAGGAAAGATGCTAGTAGGTTCCACTCCGCTGGGCCTTAGCCTCCTAGAGACCCCCGGGACCTGGCTTTTCCATGTGGGTTACAGACTCATACCTGTCCCTCGTCTTTCCATCTGGGCTGGCCAGGCGGGGCTGAAGGAGGTAGGGCCCGAGAGGCCAGTTCATCCTGGAGCTGCAGAGACTTGGTTTACCCTGCACGCTTCTCTCTCTCTGTCCTCCAGCCCCTCTGTCTTCCTCTCCTCCTGTCCTCTACCTTCCCCTTTCCTCCCCCAAGGACATCCTTGACTTAATGATTTGGGCCAAAGGAAGCAAGGAAAAGCCTGGCTCAGCATTTCAGCCGGGCAGGCTGGGAATGAAATGATGAAGGCAAGAGACGGTCCCAGCAGGAGAGAGAGTTTTACGCGTGACTTCACCTTCCTTTTCAGAGCATCAGCCTGTTCAGCTCTCCTTCTTTCTTCATTGCTGGGTCCTCATTTAATTCTTTCCTTCCTTTATGCCCTGACCCGGTTATGGATGCCTGGCCAAGCTTATTTTCAGGCTGCGTTAAATATACGGGGAAGTCTCTCCTTGCTCACAGTACATCCTTGTGGGAGGATTCTGGTTTCATTGCCTGGGGAGTTGACCAGTTGGAGGGAGAGTGTGTGCTCCCGGGGTTTCTAAATAGGCCCGCTGCCCTATCGCTGTCTTCATGAAGACAGTCCTTTGGGTGGAATGAGCTAATGTTTACAGCACCTTGTGGGAGGTGTTCCTTGTGTGCTCTGTTTATTAGAGGAGGAAACTGAGGTTCTGTGTGGTTATTCATGGGAGACACTGGAAGGTGTCCACCCTGTTCTGATGGGAAGTAAGGTGACACAGCCACCAGGAATTCCACCCCATCCAGTCACCCCATCTGGCAGCTACATGTTCATTCCCAAGCCTGGCCAGTCACACTTGTTACAGTTTCTGCTTGGGAGCATCTTGTGTCCTTTCCAGAGTCAGGGCTCAGGCGTGTTACCACCTTCCCCAGCGCGGGGCCGTCTCTCCTCCAGGCCTGCTGGCCCTCTGCAGTGTGTAGTGGATCTCAGCCTTGGCCATTCCCAGTTTTTGGCTCAGTCAGTCTGGGGCGGGACCTGAGAATTTGCATTTCTAACAACTTCCCAAGTGCTGCTGATCTAGACTGCACTTTGAGAACCACTACTCTAGATTGATTCAGAATCCTATTTTTCTAGATTGGTGATATATTGAATCCATTGTGGCTATTAGAAAACTCTAAAATAATAGTGACTTAATAACTAAGACACAAGAGCATTCTTTCTCACATAGTAGAAATCCAGATAAAGACCATCTGAGGCTAGTGTGACAGTTCAGGAATTTTTAGGGACCCAGGCTTCCCTCTTCCTATTAAATCACTTTAGTGCAGGACTCTCGTTTTCAATGTCCCTCATAGTCCAAAATGGCTGCTGGAGCACCAGCCATCACATCCTCACTGAAGGCAGAAGGTAGGAAAGGCAGATAGGTAGTAATCGGGCTCTTTCCAACACCTTTCGAACAGCCTCCCCAGGAGTCCCACAGCATTTGTTTACATCTCTTTGATCAGATCTTAGTCCCATGGCCATAGCTAGCTGCAAGGGAGGCTGAGAAACAGTTTTTTTACTCTGGACCACAGTGTGCCCACCAAAAGTCAGAGTTATCTTTCTAAGTAGAAAGGGGAGAACAAGAATTAGAAACAGTAACTGACATCCTCCTAAGAGTTAATCATTTATTTGGCATCTGCCAGGTGCCATGTGCTTTTCACGTGGTATCTCATTTAATCCTAAAGGCTTTGCAAGGCAGATATTATCTTTATTTTGCAGATGACAGAAGCTTTCAGAGATTAAGCCACTGGCCCAGGTTACAGTCACAAATGATGTAATTTAAAGGCCCCTTTAAACCCCGGGCTGCTTCTTGACTCAGTTGCTCTCAGAGACCTACCCTTTTCCTCCTGAGGCTATAGTATGTCTGTTAGACTTTTCTAAACCAAATTCTGGACCCTGCCCCTTCTGACGAGCCTCATTCCATCACTGCCTGTATCCCTGCTAATACCCTCTTCTACAGATCTATGGGGAAACAGAGACACCATGTGCCCTGAGTCACAAGATTAGTTCCCTGTGGCTGCTGTAAAGTGACCACAAACTGAGTGGCTTTAAGCAACACACATTTATTCTTTTTTACTTCTGGAGGCCAGTTTCCCTGGGCTAAAGTCAAGGTACCTGCAGGGCTGGTTCCTTCTGGGATCTCTAGGGAAGAATCCATTTCCCTGCCTTTCCCAGCTTCTGGAGCCACCTGCTCGCCTTGCCTCATGATTCCCGCCTCGAATCACTCCGGCCTCTCCCGGGTCAGGTCTCCCTCCGCCTCCCTCTTTCTTATAAAGACTCTTGTGATTACATCTGGGGCCCACCCAGATAAGCCAGGAAAATCCCTGCAGCTCCAGAGCCTTCGCTTATACCTGCACAGTCCCTTTTGCTGGAGAAGGTCACATTCAAGGTCGCAGGCATTAGAGCCTGGTTGTCTTGGGGGGCTAATATTCAGCCTACCGCAGCTGCCCCCTTGCTACTGTCCTTCCTTCCCTTGTCCCCGGCTCTTCTTCAAGGGCTGTCCCAAACACAGACCATACACGCGTTTCACCTCTGTCCCCGGGGTTTTCAAAGAGGCCAGAGACAGGGTCTGAAGGGCAGAGCAGTGTGTTGGGAAACTTGTCTAATCAGCTCCCTGTGGCCATAGCAACGGACACAAAAACATTTGAGTGGAAAAGCATTGGGGGGAGGGGATCCTGCCCTAGAGGTCACTGAGTGACTTAACCTGGGCAGTGGTGCCCAGTGAGGACACATAAACAGCAGATCTGTCTCCTCAGCAAGCTTCATAAACCCTCTGGGCTGTGTGTTTCTAGGTAACCTTTCAAATCTCTAAGTGCCTGTTAATCGTGTGCCCCCTATTGCCATTCTCTGGGCTAATAGAGGCGTGTCTTTGGCCACATATAAACGCTACACCTAGAGGAATTTGACTGGGGGGTAGGAGGGAGGGAGTGTTAGGCTCTGCTTAGACTGGTTATGTTCTAACCTAATTTTCCTCTGCTGTGCTGGCTCCCTGGTCTCCACCCACCCAACCCCCCTCTTGGCTGGGTTGCCCATGCTGGGATGAGTCTGGGGTGTTGTATGTTTTGCTTTTTATTTTATTTTGCAAGTACCTCCCAACATTCCCCTCTGTGTTTAATGTCCCACTGCCAAGTGCATGGGGTTGCCGGGCAACAAGAAGGAAGTCCCTGTGTGATTCACCTGGCTGCTGCCAATTAATTTACTTGCTGCGTGCGTCTCCCCGGGGAAGGAAGAAGGAAAGGCTTCTCCGGGCCCGTCTGAGCCAGCGGGGAGGGCTGCTGCCCCGGAGGGGAGAGGAAGCCAGCGGAAAGTTAGCAGAACTTTGGGGGTGTTTTCGGGTCCAAATGAAAGAGAGTGTCTGGAAGGCCCTGGCAACACCTGGACGAAGACTTATGATGTCCCTCTTGGCCGCCAATCAGAGAGCCACCTGGAATGCCCAAGCACCTCTGCGTAGGCACGTTGGCTGGCTTTTTTTGGGTAGGTGACTCCAATATGCAGACTCTCCTGCACAGAAGTATCTTTAAGCATCATCTCCCTGTCCAGTCTCCCCGGGCCCTCATTGTGACAGTCTCCCTCCCCTCTGCGTTTCCCGGCAGCTGCACACATCCCTGCCAGGCCAATGCCCACAGGAAAGAGGACAGTCTTGCACCAGGCTGAGCCCTGACCCACACAGGCCTGGAGGCACAGAACAGGGCCTGTTGGCCCAGACTCCTCCCGAATCCTTAGTGTATTTCCTGAGATACTGCTGGCCTCCTTTTGGCCTCCTGCTTGGTCAGTGTCACCTCTCCATGAGTGCCTAGGAGGTGGGGTTTGCCTGTCTGGTTTATGTCTGGATCCACAGCATCTAACCCAGTACGGTCCTGGGGACACATGGATTTGCATTTCTTGTAGGTTGATGGTCATTGCTGGAAGCAGAGACCCAGCAAGCGACCTCTGTCCTGAAGCCCCAATGATCTCTTCCTGTGAATAGGCCCCTTACCCTGCATTGCTGGGTCTCATTCCATTTTATTTTTTATGTTTTTTTAAAAAATATATCTTTATTGATTTCAGAGAGAGGAAGGGAGAGAGAGAGAGAGAGATGGAAACATCAATGATGAGAGAGTCATGGATCAGCTGCCTCCTGCACGCCCCCGACTGGGGAGCGAGCCCACAACCCGGGCATGTGCCCTGACCGGGAATCGAACCAGCTGCTCAACCACTGAACCATACCGTCAGGGCGGGCCGCATCCATTTCAAAATGACGAGGTCCCCTGAGGGCATTTTAGTGGTACCAGATATATCCGTCACTAGAAATTCAGAGGTGGTGGGAAGCAAGGGAAGTATGACAAGTGCCAGTCCACCTCCGTTTGTTTGCCGTCAGCATTAGGGAAGTAGAAATGTGTTAAACCATGTGTCTTCGTTTCCTCCGAGGGACCTCATCCGCTCTGGGTCATTTCCTAATTAATTATTAAGGGACTTGTGAAAGCAGAGAGGTGCCAGCTGAAGGGAACAATAGGATAAGAGACCAGACCCTTGTCATCCTCTACCGAGAACTCTGGCGCCGTCTGCGCCTCAGTTTCCCATTTGTAAAGTAGGTGATCTGACGCCTCCGTGCTCCCTGCCCCACATCTCACGGACGTAGAATAGTGACACGCTGAAGACAGAATTTTCCACGTCCTCTGGGCTGGCTGGATTCAGTGGTTTTTAAAAAAAATCAGCTATGGGTGTAGTGGTGAGATGTGTGTAAAGGGCTCCCGGTGATGATTCATTGTCCAGGGAGTTGCTTGAGATGTATAAATAGGCCTTTTTTGCCTCCCCCCCCTTAACAAAAATCCTGCTTTTAAAAGCAGTGTCTGTTCTCTTCAGTAGCTGGACTATCATGGACTCAAGTCAGGAAAGTGACACTCATTGGTGAAAGACATCTGCTGGAAGGGCAGACACCAGAGCCTCACTCTTACGCTGTTTTTTGCTCTACAGGCCTCGAAAAGAGGATTGGCAGAGGGCTGCCCCTTCTCGCCACCACTTCCCACCAGGAAGCTTCGGGGAGCCAGCGTGTGCCACCAGGGTCCCCCTGAAGAACCTGGCTCAGAGGCGACCGTCTCTTAAGAGGCAAGAGCTCTATACTGGATCGAGAATTCTTATTTTGGAGGGTAAAGAAGATTCTGGATTTGAGAAGACACTTAAGGAGAAAGCGAGACCCTACACACCGAGGAATAGTTTCCGCGATGACCTGCGCACACGGGGAAGTGCGTCGCTGGGCCACCTACCGCTGGAGAGGACGCCGCTATCCCAGACCTTGCTTTTCCTTCTTAAGGAAAACCCTCCCTCTCCTGCCGCCGGCTCCGAAGACCCCCCCACCCCCACCCCAGAACCCCGGGGCTCTCTGCTGCGCCCTTCTCTGCCCCACCCCCACGTCTGCGGTGCAGCCATTCTCCTTTGCTCCGAATCTTCTAGCGGATACAGAAGGAATAGTCACCTACACTTGGGTCCAACGGGACCTTAGTTTTTCGCTCCTGCTCCTCCTGAGGGAGTGTGCGTGTCGCCGTGAGCACAGCCTGGGGACAATCTTCCTTCTCATCTGCTCAGGACCTGGCTGCGCAGGTTCCCCCGTGATGCTGCTCAGCGCAGGGCCGTTCTTCAGACGCTCGGGGACGCTGGGGGGACTTCGGCAGGGGAGCTGGATCGCGAAGGCTGGTGTTCTCCATGTCCCACGGCCTTGGTTGGGATCACACATGGTGTACCTCTGGAGGAGCAGAAAATGAACCCTCCTGTCTCTTCCGTCTGTCTTCACGGTCCGCTGGAAGACCCTCATCTCCCAGGTGGCAGTTGGGGACCACGCCTGAACTTGGGGCCTCATTACAGACCGTCCAGCTACCGGAGTTGGTGGAATTTACTGCAGACCCTCTTCCTCCAGGGCGTGCTGATGACACACATCCCACAGTGGATTGGGCCCCACGGGACGCGAGCCCCGTTTGTTTCCTTCACCCTGTAGCTGCCATGCGTATGGACGACGATATGTCTTGGATGCCTATCCTGCTCCAACCTTGGCCAAAACGCAGAGCCAGAATGCATGGTTGTACTTCCAACGTCCAAAGCGAATGGATGGCTCGCCTTTGTAAGAAAGAATTAAAGCTTGACCTGTCTACCTCACCTGTGTTGTAGACGATGTGTTGGTGTGACCACTTATTGACTTCATTGTCTTTTTGGTGGAGCCAGGGGGTCTTCCTGGCATCTCAGATTCACCACAACACGAGTGAGGGGACCTCTGGAGGAGGTTTGGCGCTACTGAAATGTAAGGCGTGTCTGTGGGTTTTTCGCCTTCCTTCCTTGACAGGCAGACAGGCTCATCGTATGTCAGATTCCTTTGGGTGTCAAGGAATTGAAACCCACTTATCTTACCTCCGTAGATGCTGGTTTGTTCCAGGTTTTCGTGGAAGTAGACAGGAAACAGTCTACCCAGCAGCGGCCCAGCTAGACCTTTCCAAGAAGTCCACGTCATTCAAGAGTTCCCACCGCTATAGGTGGTTTCCAGGGATAACAGAACTGTCACACCACGGTCATTTTAATCTTCTGCTCAGCAGCAGAATCCACTGCTCCTGTCTCTAGAATTCTGCTGTGGTGATGAGCTGAGGGTGCCCAGGACTGAGGGCTTTCCCTAGATGCAGGACTCCTCGTTCTAAACCTGTTATAGTGCTGGGCAAACTGGGACAACTGGTCACCCTGCTGGGTGACTCTATGATCCTGGCTCGGCTTCTGCTTTACGTTCTATAACCGGCTAGTACTGTTGATCAGTTTGTCCAATCGCCGTTCAGGACCCTTGAATATGGGCAACCTAGAGATGAACGGCATTGGGTCAGCCACCAATCTTCAGCAAGTCAGTTGTTTCTAGAATGGTGGATTGCATGACAATGAATGAAAACCTAGGTATGAGAAACCAGCTGTGACTACTTCCTTCAGGAGAGTGCTATGGACGGTGGTGTGTGTGTGTATATGTATGTGTGTGTGTGAGAGAGAGAAATATGCACGTACTATGTAGAATGAACCAAGAAGAAAATTCTGCTACTTAGCTAGACAGAGACTAAGAGCTAAAATCTTTAGATGGTGTCTGAGAGCCAAGGAGTTGGCTAGAAGACTTCCTGAAATTCCTTTGAACGCTAGGATCCTTTAAAATATCAAGGGCATGTAAATTGGGCCTAAGTGTGTACTTTCTCTCTAAAGTCTCCTAGATAACCTTTGGGTTCCACTCCGATAGTGTGGAATGGGACCACCCAGCTCATTCTTACCTCTGCAGACATGACTGGATCTGGGAGAGAGAAGCAGACAGTGGTGCTGGCAGTGGAGGGCGGAGGAGAGGAAGGTCGGGCCAGCCCAGTTTTTGGTGTTCATGACAAGTAAGAACAATCGGAAGGCAAATTACAGGTTCTTTTCAGGTTCGTCAAAGCCAGGCTTTCGGGATTTGTGCCATCCTGAAGCTGTTGCTGCTTGTCGGGGGATCAGGCCTCCGTCTTCTCTGCCGAAAGGCGGCCGTGCGTGTGTGCAGCGCTGGAACGCAGCCCTTGGGCTCATCCCGCGCCTCCTGCCCGGTGCACCAGGGTCTTTGCCACTCTCCTGACCCTCACTGCCATTGAAGAGATGCTAGCCCAGCTCCTGGACTATTTTAGATATTTCTTTCATTCATGTCCCCCATACGTGGTCATTGGTTCCAGGTCCGCCGCTGCATGGATGACAGTCTCCTCTTTCTCTCTCTCTCCTTGTCCTCTCTTCCACTAAGATCCCCAAATCCCAGAGGTTGAAGTGGTCTAAGTCATCCTTCTTATCTAGATCTACCTCGGATCATTCGGGATCCCCATCCCAACACTCGGCAAGGGATCGACCCACCCTGGAGAAGGCAGCCTGTTTGGCACAGTGAGCGAGGACCGTGAGTGGTTGCCCCTGCCTCTGCTCTGGAGAGAAATCAGACAGAGGGAGCACATCTCTGCCTAGGTCTGGAACGAGCCTTGAACTGGGGGGTGTGGGGAGGGGCTGGAAGCCTTCACTCTTATCCCACCTTAGCTTCGGCTTGCTCCAAGGCCAAGTGTAAGTCACTGAAGCCTTTTCTCTGGGCCTCAGTTTTCTCATCTGTAAAATGGGAGGGGAAGGAGACATGGTTGGTCTTGAGGATCCTCGAAAGTCCCTCCCATGGGCCAAATTCTGAGCCTTGCCTGACGCAGGTGGCATCTCCCTTCCCCTTCGGCTCCACAAGCCTAAGGACAGGGCTGCCCGGAAGTCCCCTGCCCGAGAGCACTTCAAAGCTGTTTGCACTCCTTGTCAGTTGCGCGAACATGAGCTTGTTAAAGGAGAGCGCAAACAGACCACAGACTGATGGCAGGCCGGGGGAGGGGACTGCTGTTTGCCCCGAGCTTGGGGGGGGGGGCACGACAACCCTGCCTGCAATTTTGACCAGTAAATAAAAACTGGGAGCTCTGCGTGGCTCGCACTGTAGGGGATTTATTAGTTTGCTTAGTGAAAGGCAAATATTAAGTCTGAAGTTGACCCGTCCTGTGGCCTGCCTTTGGCTTTTGTGTGCCGTCAGGCGCCGATCGCCGCGTCCCCCAGGTTATCAAGTTCTGTCAAAGGGTTTTTTTAATTGCTTCCCGTAGCCTTCTCTTTTTCTTCCTCCTTTGCTTACCCCCCTACCCCTTTTACACTAACTCAGATCTGGGTTTTAGAGAGGAGAGCAGGGTCTGGAAGCCATACTGTTCTGTTCCCCAACCGCCCATATTCCGGGCTGGCCTGGGAATTGGCCTTCCTCCAGCTTCGTAGGCCTGATGGGTCCCCTCCTTCCTCTGCCCTGAAGTTTTTCTTTAAAAAAATTAATTTATTTTCCATTGTTAGTTAGAGGTGTACAACACAGTGATTAGACACTTATATACCTTACAAAGTGATCACCCCAGGAAGTCTAGTGTCCATCTGATCCATACGTACTTATTACAATATTCTGCACTGCATTCCCTGTGCTGTACTTTACATCTCTATGACTATTTTTAATAACTGGCAATTCGTAATGCTCAATCCTTTAACTTTTTCACCCATTCTCTTCCAAACACCCCTCCCACCTGGCGACCATCAACACGTTCTCTGTATCTATGAGTCTGTTTCTGTTTTGTTTCTTTTGTTTTTGAGATTCCACACATACAAGTGAAATCATATGGTATTTGTCTCTCTCTGTCTAACTTATTTCACTTAGTGTCATACCCTCGAGGTCCATCCGTGCGGTTGCAAATGGCAAGCTTTCATTCTTTTTTATGGCTGAGTAATATTCCATTGTGTCTAGGTACCCCAGCTTCTTTATCCATTTATCTATGGATCTCGGCCCTGAATTCTTAATAAGTTAGGTCCCTTAATAGGACTGTTGGGCAAAGGCCTCACCTCTCATTAAGCTTAACATAAACATAATCACAGACACTGGGAAAAGCTATAGATCTTGTTTTTCTAAGTTGTAAACTTTATTTCATATGTGACTATTCATACCTAACAGTGACAGGTGACTTCAGCCCGAAGCGTTGAAAGATGAGCTGCTACAGGTGGAGCTGTGAGTGCTAACGGGGGTCTGACCAGTGCTTATCTGTCCCCATGGAGTGAAACATCCAGACCCAACAGGGTGGACAGCTACCCGGTCTGTTCACTTTCAAAGTATGAGCTGCAGTGAAACCAAACTAGATAGAACAGCCTTTGTCCTCTGATTTAAACATCCTGGGTGCAAGCCAGCCTGGGCCTCTGACCTCATGGGTGGTGCTTGCTAATAGCCACCCACTGTGGGCACATTGCTCCATGCCAGTCCCTCAGTGTTTTCTCCAGGCCACCCTGCTATCTGTCCACGGAGGGTGCATCTCACAAGCCTGCCCGGGATATCATGGTGCCCTGGCACTGCTCATGTAGTCAAGAGGTGGGAATGTTCTGGAATTGCTAACCTAAGAAACTTCCTTTCACACTCCAGTGCTGATTTTTAATTGAACTCAGCATGATTTTTAATCCTCTGGTAACTCTTCCGGGATGAGTCTATGTTTTTAAAGATTGTTTTTGGGCACCCAGGCTGCTGAAATCTTACTAATCAATCCTTTCAGCTTTGCCTCATGTGGTCCCTTCTCTAGGAAGTCTTCCTGGATTTCTCCTTCCCTCTCATCCAGTTGTGATGCCTCCCTTACATATTCTTTTAGAGTATGTGGCATTGGATAGGCATTAAAAAAATAGCTTATCCCGCCTGCCTTATAGCCGTTTTCATATGTCATTTACTGTGATTGTACTGCATTTTTTAACTACCCCTTTCTCCCAAGAGCAGAAACTGGGTCACTCCTTCTGCACTGAAATGTATCCCTGAAATTTCCAACAATGTTCAGGATCATGCAGCAGTCATTGTGATTGACATTAATTTTCAGAAAATGGAGATGTATAGGGTTCAGTCACTTTGATCAAATCTTATATGTGAGAGTTGGGATTCAAAACCAAGGTCAACCTGAGGGTCAGAGCTCTTAAGTTGTGGCCCGGTGGCTTTTATGTGGTAGATGTACAAGAAGGATATTGAATTGGCTCGTCCTATTAGCTATCTGATATTGTGTGTGCCACCAAATTTGCCTCCCCCCACCTGCTATTAATCAATAAAGTGTTTTCTGAACAGTGGAGAAAATCTGCTTGTTTTTTGACTGGTTGCTTTCCCAGCAGAAACTCTTCTTGAAATAAAATGTACCTGCGTTTTGCTAGTTGTTTGAGAGCTTGGTTCATTTTTAAGGTGGGCAAGAGAAAAGAAACGGACTCAAGCATTTAGGTCAAAATTTCTCAATAATTCCACAGTGTCTTGGAAGGAGAAATACAGAAGAAAAACAGCAGCAACATATGAAATTTCTCTGCCTTCAGGATCTTACTTCCAGTCTGGCTAGAAAAGACAGGCACATGTGAAACCATCAGCCGAAGGACCCCACAGCTGGCGGCACTGGAGAGTCTGCTCATATCTTCACATGAACATTCCCAGCAAGTCACAGGCAGAGAAGTTGGAAAATGTTGGGCAGGTCCCTGCTACATGGGCTACATGGTAGGGCCCGGGTTCAAGGGCTTCTCACTTGGGGACGGAAGGCAAAGGCGGGCAGAGGCACCAACTGGAGAGCAAGCAGGTCCAGGGGGAGGAGAGTCTGTTCCCATTTGCTATCTGAGTAATTTCCCCTGCCATGGGCCACGGTGGCACATGAAGAAGGAGAGAGGAAGCCCTGGCCGGATAACTCAGCGGGTTAGAGCATTGTCCCCATACGCCAAGATTGTGGGTCTGATCCCTGGTCGGGGCCCATGCAAGAATCAACCAACGAATATAATAAGTTGAACAACAAATCTCTCTCTCTCCCCCTTCCTCTCGCTCTGAAATCAATTAAAAAAAAATTTAAATAAAAGAGGAGAGAGGAGGAAAACTCTAAAGCCACCCCCCTCCTCACCTCATACAAAGAAGTGAAATTCAAGTTTGGACACAGTGGATGTCGTCTGTGGGCTACGACCACCAGGACCAGTTTCAGGAAATGCTATGCCATTTGGCCAAGGAAAACCAGGCAGTTCAGGGCCTAATACAGTCCGATGCTCGATGGTTCTTTCCCAATTTTAAAGCTCTTTGCAAAGCTTCTCATTTGAATCTCACGACAACTTCTTGAGAAGGTCCTGAGACCCTATTTTTGTAGATGAGGAAACTAAGTTAAGCTGGAATCAGTGACCTGCCGTGTGGCACCCCCGTAAGGCCCCTGCCCTCCATGAGTGGTTACGGTTTCATTATGACCACTGCAGGAGAAACTGAAAAGGCAAACTGTATTAGTCACAGATGGTTGCTATAATAAAACACACCCAGATCCTATTGTTTTAATTAATGGTTTCCCTCATTTACACTTCAGGGGAACATGAGTTGGCGGTGCTGAGGGCAGAAGGCTCTCTTTCATGAAATATAGGGACTCTGGCTCCTATCTCAGGTCACCACCACCTTCAAAGAGAGGCTGGATGGAGCAGCAGTGAGGAACAAGGACTTTGGCTCAGCCTGCCTGGGCCTGAACCACTCCCTGGCCTCTAACCACTCCCTGGACTGCCCAGGAATAACTCAGCCTCCCCATGCCTCAGTGTCCATATCTTCACATTGCTTCATGGGGGGGTGCAGGGTTAACTGAGCTATTGCAGGTACAGTACTTATAACATTACAGCACAGCCAGGAACACAACACTCAGTACATGTGAGATCTTCTTTGGTTGTCAAATGATCTGTAGTTGAAATATTTCCGTTTGTAATTCTTAACTAGCTGAGCATGCCACTGCTGATGTGATCTATCATGTCATGACGGTGACGGCCATCGACATTGCAGCCCGCAGACTGAGCAGTCCCCGGGATCTCTTTAATGGTTCCAGAGAATTCTCTAGCTAAAGATGGGGCAATGGTGACCATCTCATTGAAAGCTGTATTTCCACTGTGCTTAATGTATTTTTGCTTCTTTCTGTCTCTGGCAGTTCTTTGAGGGCCTTGAAGATCAGGGCAGAGGCAGAAGGCTCTATTTCCACCTGGGCCTGTCTGTTCTGAATGGTCAGTTTCACTGTAATCCTCAGACCCTTCCAGTCACTGGTTGCTTTGGTGATGTCATCACCAAACTTTTGTGGAGACAGACCCGGGGGCCGACCTTAGGGGCAGGGCAGATGTGGCACTGACTTCCCCACCCGTGCACCTCAGGTATAGGATTTTGATCTCGGTGAGGTCAAACTTCGCCAGCTGGTGTCGGATGAACCTGGATTCAAGACGACCAAAGAAAGTGGCACCTAAGCTCTTATAAGAGTGATTTTCCTTCCTAGACATTCTCAGCACGCCGTTCACTAAATCTGACTCTAGTAGCAGCCAAGCTTTTTGTCCCAAAGGCCAAGTTCTCTCCAGAATCCATCAGTTCCCTCTACAGGCTAAGGAGGGGCAAAGAGACCTGCACCCTGGAGACTTGAGGCCCCATTTGTGGCCTCCTCTCCTGGGGCAATGAGAACAGCTGGTGGGGGGAACCCCCGCCCCGACGGCTCCCTGTCTCCACACCTAGGTTTCCAATCACACCCTTCCTCACTGCCCACCGACAAGCCCCTCTCGGACCCCGGGCCAGGCGTGGGCTCCCGTCGCTGTGAGATCCGAGTCGCCCAGGATGCTGGCACCCGCTCGGCGCTCTGTTCCGTCTTTGGCTCTCCTGGCACCGCTGGAGAGTGGAAAAGCTGGTCTGTTTACAGGACGTGGGGCCAGAATAACATTAAAAACTAAGGAGCAAATAAGATGTTGTAAACAAATCTCCTTTCCAGCGAGGAGCGCTCCTTGCCCTGTCCACCCCCGGTTCCTCCAACGTGAGCCATTTTTCTCGAGTGTTTGGATAAACTTTCATCCTGTGCAATTACCATTCCCAGGGAGCGGCTGCCTGTTTCCGTCGGCTATTTATTTTGATTTTGACCATTCCCCTCGCCTTAGAGCATCACACACCTGATGGTCAAGAAAACATGCTTCCCATCGGGACAAAGGGGCAGCTCGCTCCTTCCCTGCCCTCCCCCCTTTCTCCCCGACACCCCGACAGGCCGTCGCTCTCCCACCTCACTTTAGGGAGCAGACGTGGCCCTGAGGAGAGGAGGGAGGTGGTTTCAAGTGCAGGCGGGACCAGGTACAAAGGGGCTGTGCGTGGGCGACCATCTCCCCGGGAAATCTCCTCGACAGGAGTCCCCCTCGTGACTCTCTGCGTGAGCAGCAAGCTGTTGGGCTCCGTTTCCTGACCCCAGCAGGTAGCTTATTGTAAAACAGTTCATCCAGAGGGGAAAAAATACCTTGTTTCAGCATTTTAATTTCTTTCTTTTTTGCTCTGAACCGGACTTGTGAGCAAGGGGCTGAAAGGGAATGGCCATTTTTTCTAGCCCTGAAATACATGTGACTGGAGGGGAAAGAAAGCGAACGGCGGTTATTCATGTTTATAAAAGCATGGCGTCGCCAAGGACCCCTCGTGGCATGTTCTCGGCCCTCTGTTCCCCTTCTGGGTTGGAACGGGGGGGAGGTCCACCCCACACAGACAGCCCCAAGCGCTGGTAACCCTCACTTTCTATTTCAGTGCATTTCACTTTCTAAATGCCTTGCCTCTGCCCGGCGGGGTGAATCAGTAGCCTTGGAGGTGCCGAAATCAGAGAGGCCACAAAGAGCAGGGAGGCGCTGACTCACGGGCCAGTCACGGAACCGCTTCGCTTCGGATTCCTTAGGACTGAACTCGGGAGGCAGCAGAAGTGGGACGGGGTGGGGGCTGGGGCCTGCTGTACCATGGTGACTTCCCCACGAGCCCTCCCGCCCGGCCTGCAACCCGGGGCTGTTCCGGGGCCACCTGACCTTGGTCTGGTGCCTGGGCATACGTTGGTGTCACGGTGAGGGGGCAAGCTAGCTGCTCCCCCCTTGGAAGGATGTGGGCTTTCTCCCGGCCCTGGCTCCTGAGGGCCAAAGGGGATGGTTCTAACTCCGGAGGGTGTGAGAACCTCATCGGTCAAACCTGGTGGACGCTGGGTGATTCTTGCTGTGGGTGTTAATGAGCGAAGTGCACAGAACCGTGTGCTGTGCCTGGATCCTGAAGTGTGCTGCTGGCTCTAGGCCTGGTGGGTGGGTGTGAGTTTTGGGTAGACTTTTCCAGACTCGAGGATGAATGCCTAAAGATCCACCCCCAATCTGGCGCCCAGGCCCCCTTAAGAGCAACGGGAGACTCTAACTTAATAAAAATGCGTCTCCAGCAATGTAACATGGTGGGAGAGAGACTGTGGCCTCGGTTTTGGGAGCCAAAACTGAGATTCAGGTGGGTGAGTTCAGCCACCCAGCCTCACTCGGCAAGTTCATGGTGGGTCTCGGGTCCCCACCCGGAGTAGGATCCCCCAGATGCCTCCAAGGTTAAACGCAGGGAGAGGAGGCCAGAGGAGGCCTCTGGGAGGGAGGGCGGATCAGCTCAGGCAAAGTGCTGCAGAAGCAAAATCCATTTGTGGTAGCTTCGCACCCGGCGTCAGGGTTGGGCACTCCCGGGTCAAGAATGCTTTGAATGAGAGGCGCCGGGGTGGACCGTCCATGGGGATGCTCAGCTCTCCGGGGAGGGGAGGCCTCACCCGGGCTGTGGCCCGCTCTCAGTTCCGCTCTATTTAGAGCACTTTGTGTGTGTGGAGCAGGCTGCTGAGGAGGCCAGCTCCGCCAGCAGGGGACATGACTCTGTGGGGGCCTTCAGAATTTGGGGGGCGGGGGAGGAGGTAGAGAGAAAGGCGGGGGCTTCCAGCAGGACCAGCCCAATAGCCTTCTCACCTTTTCCCGTTGCTCCCCTGCCCCTCACCTTTCCCTCCAACCCAGCAGCCCATCTATGGGAGGGTCTTATGGAGGGAAGTAGAAGCATCTGAGACTATTTTAACCTGTGCAAGGTAAGATTTTAATTCTGTGAGTCCAAGGGACAGAAGGCCCCATGACCATAAACACCACCTCCGTGGCGAGGGTTGCTGAGCGGGACTTATGGCACCCAGGCCAGGATGGCTGGGTGCAGACTGGCATATAATATGATTCCCTTCTGGAAATGTGGGCGACCTGGACTGTGTTAAATACAGATTAGGTCACTGCAAACTTCGTAGGCCAAGGGAGTTGTGGGTGGCCACGGGATTTTTGAAAACAGCGTCTTTATAACCCTTTCCCCGGTCCCTGGCCCTCTCTGCAGCCTTTGTCCTTGCCGAAGAAACTTAGTGTCTGAGAAGTAACCCCCCCTCCCCGGTGGTATGTGCGTACAGCTCACTCTGGAGCTCAGTGAGAGGGGACTCTGCCTACTGGACTCCAGTTAGCATCCTGGATGTCCCTTCTCTACAGAATTCTTCCCCCAAATGGGCCAAGGTCAATCACCTTTCCAACCAAGGCAACTTTGAGACCAATGACAACTGTTTTTCAAGAGCTGTGGGAGCCCTGGCCAGTGTGGCTCAGTTGGTTGAGTGTTGTCCTGTGCGCCAAAACATCGCTGGTTCGATTCCTGGTCGGTCTTGATCTCTGGTAGGGGGCATGCAGGAGGCAACCGATTGATGTTTTGCTCTCTCATTAGTGTTTCTCTCTCCCTTCCTCTGTTGCTACAACCAATAAAAACATATTTTTTAAAAAAAGAAAGAAGGAAGGAAGAGCTCTGGGAGCAGCGGGGCTCTGTACCTGCTTGTTAACAGGCGTCATCCTCATGGCTTTTCTGGATGCCAGTGGGTGGCTCCCTGAGGAGGTCTTTGTAGGACACAGCCATTGGTGACCAGCAGATGTTCAAATGCACGAGTGCTCCACTTCTTTCCAGCTGGCCAGCTGGCTGGCCCTTCTGAGCCCCTAGAGCAAGCCCATAGGTGACTTTCACACTCAGCCAATGGTTCTCAACCAGGGGGGGTGACTTGCCTCCCTACCCAACGCTAGGGGCCACTCGCAACGTCTGGAGACAACAGCTTGGTTGTCATAGCAAGGGGGGAGGGTACTACTGGCATCTAGTGAGTAGACCAGGGATGCTCAAAATCTTACAATGCACAGGACGGGCCCCTGAGACACGGTATTATCCAGCCCCATGTGCAGAATGCCAGGATGGAGAAACCACGTGTTAAACCTCTGTGGAGGGTTAAACCAAGCACCAAGCCTAGCCCTCCCTGCCCTTTCCCCAACACTTTATTTACAAAAGGGGGAAAAAAAAATCTGTTATTTTTTCCAAGTGCATTTCCCCCTGTATCTTATCATGAACCACCAAGTTCAGCACACCCTTGATTAGTCACTTCCATTAACAGTGTTTATTTTGGGGTTTGTGTTTATTTTTGAAACGTGGTCTCCTCCCCCACTGCCTCCTTACGCACTAGTGGTGCTCGGCCAGCTCTCGTACAGTCTCGTCCACACTTTTCTGGGAAGCCCATGAGCCCGCTGAGCACCCTCTCCTCCCTCCCTTCCACCGATGGGGGAGGTCTGCAAAGGACTCAAGCTCTCTTCAAGTGGCTTTATTTCTCAGATACCCTTGAAAATCCTTTTCATTAGTGACTCCATGGACCAGCCGACCAGTGACAAAGCCGAGGCTTTCTCCCTAGCTGCCCACATGCTGTGAAACCAAGGACTCTGGGTGGTTTTCTCCACTGAGTCAGAGGCCAGGAGATTTTTGACTGTGGGTCCCTCCTGTTCCTCCCTGTCCTTCCCCTCCACACTGCAGGCTAGTCTCGGGGCTGTATTTAAGTGTTTCTGAGTCACCGAGAACTGATCCCTGTTCCTCCCACCCTCCCAAAAGGCGCTCAGCACTCCCTCCCCAGCCAGAGGGACTTAAGGGCCTATGGCTGAGTAGCCCCGAGTCTCAGTCTGAGCTTGCAGAAAATCTCAGCACAGGTTTGGGGGGTCTTCCTCTTTGATTGAGCACCACCCACCGTCCCCCTCTCCTCATCGCAGAGTCCCAGCAGCCACAGCGTCCCCTACAGACTCCCCTTGGCTCATGGAGCCCCTCTTCATTGGGGGAGGGGGCGTCATTGCTAAGTCTTGTACTTGAGCACTGGCCCCAAGATGCTTCCAGGCAGGCAGGCCATAGAAGGCCCAGAGTCCCCTTCCCCTCCTCCCATACTCCTTCCTGGGACATTTATTTGAATACCACCCGAGAGTGGGTTACATGGGGGTATTTATTTGTTTAAACATGGGTGGTTCCTACAGCGGAGGGTGTTGGGTTTCAAGGTTGGAGGACCAATGCAAACAGAGAGTGGGTGGTCCGGAAAGAGAAGTGGGCCGGTGGGAGTGAGAGAGCCCATTCCCTCCTTCTGTTTGTAGGTGGGAATGCTGAAGGGAGCGTGACCTTGTTGGTGACCCAGTTATCTCTATCTGCAAGACAGAGCCACTCGGGACCTGTGTATTCAGACTCCGAGGCAGCCTCTTCCTAGACTGTTGAAAAGAGTATCTGGAAATCATTGGGCAATTATTTAAGGGCAATAGTCCTATTAGTTTGTCCTGAGGGCTTTGGTGGCTCTGAGTGCCTTGGGGAGGAGCGGAAGGGTGCAGGCTGAACTCGTTCTAATGGCAGCCCCACCCAATAATTCTGGAAAATTCCTAAAAAACTGGATGGCGAGCCTCGTTCCTAAAAGAAGTTGAGTTGCTGACCAGAATGAATGGTCCTGCCTTGTGTCCTAGGGCCAGCCTCCTTCCTGGGTTCAATTAGCCAGAAAAGTATCTCTGATTAGTTTTTGGGTCACATCGGCCCCAGCAGAGCTTGGAGTTTTCTACTCGGCAGGTAACTATCAATAGAAAAACCAAGATGGAGGGAAAACCAGAGGTGCAGGTGTAGGTGTAGGTGCAGGTGCAGGTGTAGATGAAATCTCTGCTCTCTGGTTCGCAGTATTTCCCAAACAAGAAGCAATGGCGATTTGTCTGTATGGTTCCTCCAAAGTTGAAAGGCCCACCATTGGCTTCCACAGATGGAACGCTGAAAAACTAGAATGTTCTGCCAAGTAGTAGTTTTGGAGGGAAAATACCAGGGAAGATCTTGGAGACATGGCAACATCCATTCAACGTCTTTATATACCAGAGATATAGTAGAGATGGTGATGAGTGACCAAGGGAAAGAGGTGAGATTAATGGAATGATGTAAAATTAGGTCAAACACCAGAAATCATCTCCTAATGCTGAAGGTCGCAGCACCAAAAGAGGCCGTAGCATCATCACTTTATAAAAAGTTGGATGGAGAGGGACGCTTTTTGCCAAGTCCTAAGTGCTGTTTCCTCTGGACAGAGAAAGAGACTGTCACTAGATAGCTCCTGGATGCCCAAGGTCAGATACAGGGATCTGAGCCCAGGAATCAATCGAAGAACCTAAACAACAATGGTGTGCACCCTGAGGTGTTTAGGGACGGACACTCATGTCTGCATTTTACTTTGACATGTTTTTTTAAAAAAAAGATGAGCTGATGCCCAAGCAAATGCCTAAATATGTGTTGAAGCAAAGGTAGAAAAATCTTGATGATCAGAGACTCTAGGTGGTGTGTGTATAGATGCAACATTTCTATATGTTTGCAAATTTTCAAATAAAATATTGGCACCAAGTACTGATCCCTGGGCCACCCATGGTGATTTTGATTCCGTGAGCTGGTGTTGAGGTCTAGGAATTTTTAAGTGTTCCAGGGGATTCTGATAATAAGCCAAGTTGGGTTGGGCGTCGGTGGAAGAGGCTGGTATCTCTCAGACTTGGATGTAGACAGGAATCCCCTGGAGACTCTATCAAAATGCAGAGAAGGATCCAGCAGGTCTGGGGTGGGGCCTGAGAGTCGGCCTTTCTCACAAGCTCTCAGATGATGCTGCTGGGGCCGGGGCCTGGACCACACCTAGAAAGGAAGGAGAGGACTGTCCCTTGTCCTTCCCATCGGGTAGTCCAGTGGGCTCAACTTGGACTTCACACTGGGGGCTTTAACATAAACTGATACCTGGGGGTGTCACCCCAGAGATTCAGCTTTAGCTAGTCTGGGTGTGCAGGATGGGCAATGAGATTTAAAATCCCCTCAAAAAATAAAAAACTCACCCTGGCCAGTGTGGCTCAATTGGTTGAGCATCACCCCATGCACCAAAGGGTCTCCAGTTGGATTCCCCGTCAGGGCACATCCTCAGGTTGCGGGCTCAGTTCCCAGTTGTGGCACATGTGGGAGGCAACTGATCAAAGCTTCTCTCTCACCTCAATGTTTCTCTCTCTCTCCCTCTCCCTTCCTCTCTGTCTAAAAAATAAAATAAAATAAAAATAAAAAACTCCATTGATTCTAAGGTTCAACCACCGATTGACTGAATGTCATGAAGTGACTCCATGGAATTATTAAATTTTAGAAAATGAATTTTTGTACCGGAAGACACTGCAGAGCCTCATCACCCAGGTGTGCAGGGGCCTTTCCATAAAGATGAGAGACTCAAAGCCAGGTCCCCATTCTCTTTGATTAGGATAAACAGCCAGCAGTTACTGAGTGTCGGGCGCCTTTCCTTAGTGCATTACATTGTCCCAGGAACCAGGTAAGGCAGGCATTACCATCCTATTTTAAAGATGGGGAAATTGAGCTGGATTGAGGCAAATGACTGGCCCAAGGTGACACAGCTTAGCCTGAGGTGTGACCCCGGTCTGCCTGACTTCCCATCCGTCTCTTGTCTCTATGATCTATGCAAAGGGGTTGGAACACTGCAGCCCATGGGCCATACCAGGCCAGCTGCCTGTCTCTGTAAGTCAAGTCCTTTTGGAACACAGCCGCCTCTCGTTTATATGTGTCATCTGTCTGCTTTCACTCTGCAGTGGCAGGTCAAGCAGTTGCCACAGGACCCCCTGGCCTACAACGCTGAAAATGTTTACTGTCTGGCCCTTTTAAAGGAAATGTTGGACGACCTTTGGTGGATTGGTGAGGCAGCCTGCACAGAGCCACGGGGGATGCACTTGAACTCATCTCATGGTCACGGCAGCTCCTGTATCTGCTCAGACCTTTTTCTTCAATCCTGTGGCCTGCGTTTCACACAGAGGGTTACTTGCTTCCTCTGAACATATTTTATTTCGATGCCAAAATTTCTGATCTGTTTTTGTAAGAGTAGGAGGTCTCGATCCCAAAGCCAGGACCATCGCCCGGCTCTCTGTGGAGTGGGGTGAGGGAGGCCAGCTGGCGGCCACCTTCTGCTCCAACGCCCTGGGCGGCCTGCGTGCAAAAGCTGCTCCTTGGGAGGGGGGTCAGCAGCCAAGAGGCTTCCTCCCATCCCTTCGGCCAGCTAGGGAGAAACCCTAATAAGAGGTCAGGAGGGAAGAAGGGAGGAGGAAATGCCAATCAGCCCTTCAAGGCCCCACCCTCCTGCTGCTTCCAGCCCCTGAGCTGGGTCTGAATCTCCCTGCCCCACCCCCGGGGGGCCGGGCAGGGCGAGCAGGGGAAGTGCATTTGGTAATGATTCTAGATTTCCTGTTTGGTTTCTGTCCAAGGGCCTTTGGGATATGCTAACTCCTATGATATGTGTACACATTAGCAGCCCTCTGGTTCTCCCAGTTTTTTGGTGTTTTTTTTTCTTTTGCTACTTTTTCCTCTTGGGCTTGTTTGCATTTTCTGTTGTTAAATGGTGTGAGGCAGAGCTATGGGGCAAGTTCCCTGCCTCCTTGGGGAGAGGGGAGAGGGAGGGAGGGAGGGGCCCAGACCCTGGGTCCTGGGGCTTTGGCCTGGGAGCCATAGAGATTCTGTTCCGGTTGGACCTACAGCCGGTGAAGCCATAAAGGATCTGTTTAGGCCAACAAACATTTATTTAGTGCTTACTGTGTACATGAGATACAGGCACACAAAATAGCCCAGTCTTGTCCTCTAAGAGGGGAGGAGAGAGAGAGAAGTTGAGAGAGATAGGAGAGATCAAAGTAGCTGGATAAATTGCAATGGCAGAAATAGGCAGCGATGGGGATGGGCTGTGGGGGCGAGGGGGCCATCAGGAATCCTTTAGCTCAGGATTCTCTTCCAAGCAGGACTGAGGCTTGGGTTCCTAGGTGTCCAGGGCCCCTAAGCAATAACAATCAGAAATAATAAAACCAGGCAGCACCGCTAAGCCCCTCCCGCACTGTAGGTGTTAGCTGGCAGGTGGGCCACCTCAGGCAGCCTCCCTGGGACACCAGCCTTAGCCTGGGGTGGCAGGGGGGGAACAAGGGAGAGAGGGGTTGGAATCACGGGGCAACTGTAATCTCAGGGAGACTGGGGCTCCAGGGAGGAGGAGCCTGCACTTCCTGGGGAGCACGGAGGTGATCTGCCTCCTCCTTCGCTAAGGACTCTGATCCCTCCCACGGGGAGAACAGAGAGCACTCTCGGCACCTTCCAGTACCCTCCCCGGGCTGTGCCTCGCCCCACTGTCACCTCACCTGGAATGAGACAGGATGTGTCTGCAGCTGGGCCCTGTTTCTGCCCCATGCAGACTGGAGTGAGTGCTGCTCACTGCACAGAC
Organism: Miniopterus schreibersii; assembly: GCF_964146895.1. NCBI lineage: Eukaryota > Metazoa > Chordata > Mammalia > Chiroptera > Miniopteridae > Miniopterus > Miniopterus schreibersii. Next base: position 5,221,570 of record NC_138116.1, read on the forward strand.
TGTGTCTGGAGCCACATGGCTCAGGTTGCACCTGAAAGTGTCAGGTGGAGGGAAAGGGAAGGGGCCGAGACACAGGGTCCTCACTGCTGTCCCCTCTCAGCTGCTCCCGCCCCCTTTGCACAACTCGCTTTGCTGATTATGCTCCAGGCTGGGGTTGTGGTGGAGCTGGGGGAGCCCAGGACCTGGAACTGCAACTGGGCCTGCCCTGCAGGGTCCCCTTGCTTCTGAAAACTCCTTATGAGGCTGAGCTGCCCACCTTACTCAGCCAGGCCTCCGGGGTGGGGCAGGCACAGGATCATCTCTTTCCTTTTTCCCTGCCATCCAGGCTCACCCATTCTTCCAAGAGCTGAGTGGTAAAAATCTCTGTGAGATGACATGATGTTGGGGTTTCGATCTGTGTGTGAACTTTCCACCTGAAAGCTTTTTCAGAGTTGGTGAAACCTGGGCCATCTCTGAACTCTCTGAACTGAAGGGAGGGCAGAAAAATAAACAGAGTGCCGTGATGAAAAGCACACGCCAGCTTGAACCCCCAGCCGGCTGAGCGTACCCTGGATCCCTTTGAAAACCCGGCCTGAAAGCCCTTCCCCAGACGAATGGCTGGCGGAGGCTTCGGCAAAGGCACAGGAGAGCCAGGGACAGGTGTGCCTGGCCCCCCAGCCAGAGATGGTGCAGCCAAGCTGCTGGGAGAGAATCTTCCAGAAGTGCTAGGGTTTCCCCCAGAAATGACAGGATCACAGAAGTAAGTGGATTTCTGGTTGCCTTCTAATCCATCAGCTTAGTTCCTCTGAATTTTCCATCCAAAGGTCCCCTTCCCTGGTTGACCTTGTAGAGAGGGATGCTACATTTTACCATGTTGCCAGGTGAAGATTCTTTTTGAAATGTGAACACCTCCCAATTTGTCTATTTGGAAAATTCATACACATTTGTGTACGTGTTTTGTGTGCATATACATAAATGTATAAAGAATTTTACAAAGGACTGAGCTATATATTATAATAGCTGATTCCCTGACACTCTTCTTTAGAAGGGTGACCAACTTGTTCAGTTTGCAGGGGACTGTCCCAATTTCCAAGCTGAATGTCCTTTATCCTTTGAACCCCCTTGGACTTGAGCAAATTGGCAAAGCTGAGCCCCGGCCTCTGTGGCTGGGTTAGTTGGAGTATCATTCCATGTACCAAAGGGTGGTGGGCTCCATCCCCGGTCAGGGCCTATGAGGGAGGCAACTGATGGATGTTTCTCTCTCTCTCTCTTTTCCTCTCTCTAAAATCAGTTTTAAAAATTAAAAAATAACCTGGGAAGGTCGATGACCATAGAGCCAGATGTTTGAGGTCCATTGTCTCAAGTACTCATGATGACACTGTCAGTTACATGCTGTTTTGACAGAGAAGGAAGCTGAGATGGAGATGATGAATGAGTGGCCCAAGGTCACACAAAGTCAGTGGTGAGGCAAGGATGGCATTAAGACCATATTTTTATAGGGACACCTCACACCTTGCAGATACAAGCAGGGAAGGCTCTGCTGATGGTCCACAGTGATAGCAGTGGTTACCTGGGTTGGAAATAGCAGCGTTCAAAAGGAAGGGGAGGGCAGGAGGAGAGCAGGTTCCCTGATAGCTCCTGGTCGGTGGCTCCCACCGCTCGAAGGTCTCCAACTCTGGGTTCTCAGGGGGATCAGGGCTCAACCTTCGGCTGGCAGGCCAGCTTCTGGGATGCCTGCAACTCCTCCATCGGGCCTAGTGCTTTGAACCCTCTGCCTGCAGCAGATGAGTCCACTAATGTGGAACCCGAGGACACGAGGCTGGGGGTGAGCACTGGCCGAGAACTCCCCTCGTAGGGTCGGCGGGATTTTTCTCTCCCTCCCAGCCCTCAGCCGCACCCCAGCCCATCCTCCTCTGCTCCCCAGAGGTTTCCACAAAGCTTCTCCTTGCCCGTGGGCCAGATCTGCTCAGGCTGCTGGGCCTCAGGAGGAGGAGACAGGCGGAGAGGTAATTACTATTTTCTCTCCCAGGCCTGTGGCTCTGCCAAGTAGGGATTCCCACTCTGTAGGGACCCTAATCCTCTGCTGGTGCCTGGAGGTGTCCCAGGTACAGATTTCCATCCTGCTCATTGTCATGGGCCCGTTTCCCAAACATGTCCACTCCTGGGCTCTGCGCCGTGTCCCGCCACACACGCCTGGGCTTTCTGTTCAGGTGGCTTCGAAGCCGCGCAGAGAAAGGGGTGGCTGGGGGTGACTGGGTCTCCCAGTTGCCAGCGCTGAGCTGATAGAAACCAGGCCAGGCCATTCTGCCCACAGGCTGTGAGGGTAGCGGTCCTTCTGGGAGTTTCTGAGTTTAAAAAGAGGGGGCACTGGCCCGGGGTATGGACTTGCCAGAGGACAGGGGTCCACGGGCTGAGGGGTAATTACAGAGAACAGGACCAGCCGTGGGGGAGTTGCCTGGGTTGCTGTGTCCCATTTTGAGGGAAAAAAAGCACAGATACCGGTGCAGCTGGGGATCGTTCCCCGGCACCCGCTGTCGCAGCCCCATCTGCCCCCATGCCCATCCCGTTCCCATTGAAATAATCACAGGGTAGGCCTGGGCCTGGCTCGGTTGCCATGACAACCGCTCTAATTTCTTTTAATCCCAGTGTTCCTTCCTAAAGGGACCTCCCCAGCCCCCACTCCCCCCTGCAACGTGTTTTAATTGTAATAACTTCTGGGTTTTGGGGAGGTAATGACCGTGTGTGGGGAGCCAGTGTTGGCCTGGCTCCATCCCCAGAGTCGCCCGCCCAGCTGCACCAGGCAGCCCTCTGCCTCCCAGCAGGAGTCCTGGAGGAGCCAGGGGCAGGCTCGGGCAGGGCTGCCAAGGGGGGTCTGCGGCCTCGGCACTAATGAACATGAGCCAGGGGGAGCCTGGGCCCTGTGGGGTTCGTGTCCTGAGGACATTTATGGCACACCGCCCCTTACCGCCATCTGCAGGCCCTCTCCGCCTCTGTGCACACCTTGAAGGGAGCCCATGGGCCATTACTCTGCTCCAGGTACCAGCCAGCAGATTCAGGGATGTGACCCTGAACATATATTCAGATCGCCTGGGATCTCGTTACGGTGCAGTTCCCGAGGCTTGGTGAGGCCCAGGATCCCGCATTTCCAGCCAGCTCCTGGGGGGCACCTATGCTGCCTGGCCGCAGGCCACCCCTTCAGCAGCAAGAGCCTAGAGCATTCCAGTCCCAAAGAACTATCTGCGGAGGTGGAAATGCCTCATATCTGCACAGTGTAATACATTAAATAGCCCCATCCACGCGAGGCCGTTGAGCAGCTGAAATGTGAAACCGAGGAAGGAATTCTGCATGTTACTTAGTGTTCATTCATTTAAGTTTCAATAGCCACACATAGGCTGGTGGCTATCATGTTGGAGAGCACAGGACATCCCATTGGTCAGCGCAGGCCTGGACCTGGCTTGCACTCTGCCAGCAAGGGGAGCCACTTATATGCGGCCACCTGGTCACCGTGCAGCCCGAATCTGCTCCCTACACCCTTCCCTCCCATGAACCCTGCGCTGCAGAGACCCGACACCTCTGTCTCTTATACTCAGTACTTCTCTCGCAGATGCCTGTCTGTCCTGCCTCAAATGGGCTGCCGAGAATTGGGCCCAAGATCTGGTGGCCTGGCTTAGAAATAAGAGCGTGTGGCCTGACTGATGCCTGTGAGATCTGCACAGGCCCAGCTTTTCTGGGGAGCTGGTTACGTTGGAAGCAGCGCAGAGGTGCCTGGGGCCACGAAGGGCTGTCACATGTGGTCTTATAGCTGCTCTTTCACCCCTGATGACATGAAGAGACAGTTTTCGGTGGATTCAGTATTGATGCAGACGCGCTGGGTCCCCGATGGCGTCCTCCGGAGCCCTCCCGGGCCATGCCTTCCCACTTGTGCGCCGAAATATTAGTTCTTCAGCTGGGAGTCCAAGAGCAAAATATTTCTGAAATTGTGTGTGTGTTTTTTTCTTCTAATTTAATGTGCCAGACAAGCCTCCCTGTAATTAAAACCAGAAACAAGGACCAGACTTAGACAGAGATTTGAAGGCTGTAAAATTCTAGCGCAGGTTTATGTAAAGCAATTAAAAAGGGAGTTAAAAATTGTTAAAAAATTAAACACTAATTACTTTTCTTCCCCCCCTCTCGTTTCTGCTGAGCTGTTTTGGCCACGGAGCTCGAAGAGAGATATAAAAAGGAGAAAGCTTTGCCCCGTTGCCGTAAATGGTGTTCAAGCAATGCTCCTTTGCATTTTGCAGCCGGACCCATCTGCTGTCAATTAGCCTAAATCATGCCTTTTCAATTAAGCTGGCTTAGGGAAGTCTGGTAGCGAAAGGGGTGTGTGTGTGCGAGCAGGGAGGGGGCCCGTGGGGTGGTTGTGGGGGGCGGGAGAAAGGTGAAGTCTGATTTCAGGCTGCGAGGTGGAAATATCTTTTAAAAGGTGTGATCCTGTTTTAGCGTTTTCCATATAAAACGGGGCATTATTTGCTGTGCTGTGGGGAGCAGTGAAGGGTGGAAACAAAGTCGAGGAGGGGAGCCTTGAGAATTGGGAGTAAATTAATTCTTGGGAGCCCCAGCTCCAGGGCGAAGCAGCCAGCATGGAGCTGAGTGTTCTGCCTGGAGGGTGCGGGGGGGGGGGGGGATGGCATCGAAGGAGCAGGAAAGAGGGCTCAAATGTGGGGCCCTTGGGGGACACAGACAGAGGCTTCCTTGGAGGGACAGTGGGTTAAATACCGGAACTGGGTGACCTACAGAGAGACACATTCCAGCAGAGGCCAGCGGGGAAGAAGGGAGGGGAAGAGGCTAGTATTATCTTTCCAAACAACATGGACTTTCAATTTCTGAGATGGTCTGGACGTGGTCCAGGACAGGAGTGAAAGAGGGTCCAGTCTCTAGGGACCTGATGGAGGTGTCTGTGCTTGACTCTATGCTTGTTTTAGAGCTTCCCCAGGCCATGTGGACTCTGGGTCCTGGGTCCTGGGTCCTGGGTTCTGGGTGTGGGGGAAGGAAGGTCAAGTTGAGTTGTGGCTACCCCTAGGCCAGGGCCCTTGAGCTGAGGAGTGGCTGGATGGGAGCACTGGTGTGTCTTTGCATGTGGGACCCGTCTGCATGCTCCTGTGCCCACCCCTGGCTTCCCAGCCTGTGACGATCCCCACACTCCCAAGCTTCCTGCTTCTCCCCAGGTTCATCAGGTGGGGCTGCCCTGAGACTAGGTGATGTACAGGGGGGTAATTTGGGGTGCTCGTGTTTGATTCCACGTGGCCTCCTCTCCCTCAAAGAAGAAAACAAGTTTGCCTTCACTCGGATTGAGGAATTTGCATGCCTCTCCTCCTGCCCCATCGGCAGTGGGAGGGGGAGAGATGAAGTGTGTGGTCCACTGATGACTGTTTATTTTCAATCACCCAGCCCTCCTCCTGCCTCTCTCAGCTCCCTCGGTGGGGCTGCCCTGAGCCATCCACAACCTGCAGGGAAACGGTCTGGTGACAGGAGCTAGGCCTTTGAGATTCTGGCCGAGGTTGCTGCTACTGCTAATAATAACAGCTGAAGTTTATTGAACACTGACAACGTTGAAGCACTGGCCCAAACATTTTACAGAGAACCCCTCATTTCATCCTCGTAGTGAAGGTCTGAGGGTGGACCATCCACAGCTTTGTTTTGCATGTGAGGAGACTAAGGCCACAGAGACGTTAAGATATCTGCCCCAAGTCACACAGCACGTAAGAGCAGAGCCAGGATTTGAACACAGGCAGCATGGTCTCCGCCTGCACTGCACACTGCCTCTTAGAGTAGGTGGCTTCTGCGAATTCCCAAGCGCTTTCTGCTATGCTCCCGGGTGGGAGTTGAGAGGAGGTGGCTGGTGGCTGGAGGCGCCGTCACATCTGTGTCTTAACGGTCTTGGGCATGATGGATGGAGCACCTGGCTTTGCGTCCCAGCTGTGCCACCTGCTGCCTGTGGAACCACCAGAGTCGCTTACTGTGTTGGTCCGTCTTTGAACCGGGTAAAGCCCGCCCCCCATGAAGAGTGACATTTCACATACGCCGCGTGTGCCCAGCACGGAGAAGACGCTCCGTAAACGCTGGGCGCTCTGCCTTCTGCCTCCTCGTGGCCTGTTTCCAGGAAGCCTGACCTGGTTTCTTTCTGGCCCCCGGCCTGTGAGTTTCTGCGGATCCAGTTACAGGTCTCTTTCCAAGTGATTCACTCCCAGCAGGACCCGGGTGGGACGCTGTCCGCAGAGCAGGCCAACACCCCTCTCAGGCTGGGCCAGGGTGCCTGTCAGGGACTCCACCACGCTGAGCCGCCCTCTCCCCAGGAAAGGCCACCGCCGGACCCGAGGGGCCCTGCCCCTCACGGCAGCTGGAAGGAAAGGTTGAGGCCAACCCCACCCCTGCTCCCTGTCCGCGGCTCCCTCAGGCTGCCTGGCGCCGTGGGTCCCGCAGAGGAGGGAAGGGCTGCGGCCTTGCTGCGGCCCAGCAGCCCCAGCCCCGCAGGCCGTCCTCCTCTGAGCCCCCTAATCCGATGGCTGAGAGTCGTGATCCGTGACCGGGGCTTCCAGGGGCCTCCCTGAGCCAGGCACCGGCGTTCCCAGCCTCCTCCGCGGGTGGTGGAGAGGGTGCCGCCTGGCTCCACGGAGCTGGCAGGACGTGGGAGATGGAACCAGGGGCCAGAAGTTTCAGTTGGGTGCACAAAGGTGCCTGGTTCCCCGGGAGGTCCTCTCTGGGTCACAGGAAGGAGTTGACAGAGCAGGGGTGGCCGGTGAACATAGCCTGGACGACCTTGGGGAGCCCACTCTGTAGGGGCTTCTTGCTTTCGGTCATGGGCCACCATCCTCATCGCCCCACCCTCCCCAGCGTGAAGCGTGGCATTCCCCAGCCTGAGCCCAAACACTGCATTGTTGAGGCCTGACCCAGCTCTCAGCCTCCACTTCCTGTCCGCCCCCACTCCCCTGCCCTTGGGACAACCTGAGAAGCTTTTCTAAGCAGAGGAGGAGGCGGTGTGGAAGAGTCCTTTTATTCAGGTGACATCACGAAGGACAGCTGGGGGCCGGCCTCAGACGATCCAGGTTCTAACCTCAGCACTCTCACTGGGCTGTGTGACCTTAGACAGGTTACTTAGCCTCTCTGTGCCTCAGTTGCTTCATCTGTAAACCAAGGACAAATCACACTTATCAGCATGGTTCAGGTGACCTGAAATAGTGCCTGTACAGCCCTTAGTACAGCACTCGGCACATGTAAGAGCAGAGTAAATTGTTCTGTCTTTCCTCCTGTCCCAAGTAATTCTATGCTGTGACCCCTTCCTGTGTGGTCATCACGAACCCTCCTCTGTCAGACGCCGGTCCTTGGGACCCCTCTGGAGCCCATGGCCAGGCTGCGTCTGCCCCAGGAGGAGCCAGCCGGCTGGGCCCAAATGCTCCCCGGCCGGCAATTAGTCACAGGATGGAGCTGAAATCGAACTCGGAACTGCTGGTTTCACGCTCCCGGCGGCCGGCGGGGAGGTGGCCCCCTCCCTGTGTGCAGACGCAGTCTCCGGGCGCAGCTGAGCTTTGCCGTGATTGGGGAGGGGAGCCCCGCGTCTGGAATAACACGCTGGCCTCGAGGCTTATGTGTGTCTCATCATCTGGGAAGGCAGCCAGGCCAAACTGGCACCTCGCTGTCCGGGGGCCTGGAGACCTGCCCTTTGGTGGCTAATCTGCGGGCTCTCATCCCCCTGACCCCCGACAGCCACTTGGTCCTGCGTAGCCCACTTCTGGGCTCCACCCTCCGGCTACCACCCTGCTGCCTCAGCTTCCTGGTTCTAGGGAAACGCTGACACCAGCCAGGGAGAAACGATAGTCCAGCTACCAACGTGGGGGCGGGGTCCCTGGAGACCCTGGTACTACTCCTGGGAGATGGTACCTGCTGGCATGAACTTAAATATGAGTTTCTGTCCGGTTGGGCTGGCCCAGATGGACCCAGCAGAGCCCCTGTTGGAATCCGACTACACTCCAACATCCCTCCTCCAGGGAGCCTTCCTGAGTTACATGTGTGCAAAAAATGTTTTCCTGGGTTTGCATTTTCCCCTGTGTCTCCCATCATATGAACCAGTTTGAATAGCAATTGTTTCCTTATTTATCTTGCCCACTAAGGCGCTGAGCTCCTTGAAGGTACCGGCTCTACCAGAGGCCTGACAGTCCTTGGCTCAAGGGGAGAGCTCATGAATGGACGCATGGGAGGGCTCAGGGGAGAGGTGCTCACAGTGGACACGACAGGGGTTTTAGAGATGTCCTTGAGTTAGCTCACCTCCTAGGAGGCAGAGTCCTGTGTTTGTGGGTGTCAGGTGTCTGGGAGACTTACCTAAGACGAGCCGCAGGCGGTGGACAGAGAGCCTGGGGGCTGCCCCCCACCTGAGGTGCTGACACAGGGTCAGAAGCCACGGTGCCCGGTTTCAAAAGCGTGGAGGGGATGGAGGTCAGTCTGGCTGGCAAGCTGCTCTGCCACGAGCTCAGGAGAGCAGGCCCCCTGTGGGTGGGGGAGGGACGGGCCCTGGGGTGTGGCCACACCTTCGAGCACAGCTAGCCGTGAGTCAGGCTCCCGGTCCCCTCTAAAGGGCAAAAATGAGAAACAGAGTTCAAGTTCCAGCCTTCAATGCACAAACACTGCTTTGGAGTCAAGAGCTTGGGCAATTTGAGGCCCCTGCCAGCAGGCCTATGTCTTGGGTTTTTTGTATCCTGAAGTGGAGGACCTGAGCTGGTAATGCTGTGGGAGGCTCAGATCACGCGTGGGAGAGCCATTGGCTGGAGCCACAAAAGGGCTGTCCTTGGGTCTAGAGGCCTGGGCTACTGAACGCTGTACCTCTGCATCGCTGGGTGGCTTTGTGGAAGCGCCTTAACTTCTCTGAGCCTCCTCTATTTATTGCGATTAAAGCATTCTGCCTCACGAGCTTCCAGGGTGGCCATGATGGTACGTCAGCTGATCCATGTTTAAAAGCATCTTCCAAAAATTACTCTAAACGTGTCAGGTGCTATTGGTATTTTGTTGTTAATCATCAACAGAGGATATTTTCTCCATTGAGTTTTAGGGAGTGTGGAAAGGAGGGAGGGGGGAGAGGGAGAGAGAAACATCTATGTGAGAGAGAAACATCGATTGGTTGCCTCCCACCTGTGCCCTGACCAGGGCTGGGGATCGAACCTGCAACATGAGTACATGCCCTTCACTGTGGAAAAATCGAGCCCAAGACCCTTTGGTGTGTGGGCCAGTGCTCTAATCACTGAGCCACGCCAGCCAGGGCAGGTGCTAGTGGTATTTGTTTCAAGTGGTGGTTAGCAGAGCTCAGGTGAGCTCAGCCCTGACCCCCCCCACACCCCCCAGCCACCATCTTTAGCTGGGTCCTCTGGAACTTTCTCTAAATCGAGAAGTTGGTTCTGCCCGTTTTTTTTGGCTCCTGATGGAGACAGAAGCCTCCTGAGAGGCAGAGAGCCTCCTGGCAGCCGGGCCAGTGCCCAGGACACTCGGTTAGGACATTGCCCCCAGGAAACTGGGGCTCCGGTGACCAAGGACATCGCCTGCGGTTTTCCTGCAGAAAGTTGTTGGACTTGGACTTTGGCAGACTTGCCGTGCCATTGACTCTTCCAGCTCCTCCTGGAAAAAGCCTGGTCCGTGCCCCTGGGGGCGGAATAGTCCCTTTGAGCTGGGCCAAGTTACTGCTGAACCGTGACGGAGCCCATTTCCTAGGCTGCTCGGCCTGAACCCAGCCATCAGGAAACTCCACGTAAGCCAGCAGTGCGATCTCCCCCGGGGCCCTCTGACTTAGCCCGAAGCCTTCATTTTATTGTCAACTATTTCTAAAGAAATATCGTTTCATGCATTCAACTTGAGGGTACCCTATAAGCCAAGATACAGAAGAAGTTGATGAGTATATTAACGTAAAATTACAAAGAACAACAGGCTTATGTTTCATCTTGGGGACTGGGAAATATGGACTTGGACACAAAACGTAGCGCAGCAGAGGCCAGACTCTAAAATCCACCGGCATTGCGGATCTTAGCCGCCCCTAAGCTTTCTTATTTTTGGAGGCCCCACCCTTGATGTTATCAAAAGTGCAACAGTGCACCCACACCCTACATTAAATGTAATTTTATGGGGGGAAAGAGAGTAACTTTTTATAACTTTGAGATTTTTGGGAAAAGGGATTTATTCTTGTGATATAATCTTTATTATATTCCTTAATAACTATTTGAGAATTAACTTAAATTACCATTGGCCGGTTAACAGTGTTATTTTGTAGATATTTAAATAACATTTGGTAAAAGTAGGTTTTGTAGTTCCTTATATTTTGGAGCCAATACTTTTTTTTCTTAAGGGTTCCAGTGTTTCCATGGGCCCATGCAAAGCCCGCAAGCTGCAGTCATTGTGCCCCTGTAGTCTTCAGGGAGAGACGCCTTGCTGCAGTCAGAGCCCTGGGTTTGATTCCTGGCTTTGGAGAAAGTGAAGCGTTACTCACTGTGGGACTCTCTGAGCCTCGCCTTTTCCATCTGTTAATGGGACTAATTTGCTCTCACTGTTTCATACATTTATTGGGACAATGAACTGAGATAATACATGAGAGCACAGAGCCAGAGCCTGACTCCTACGCAGAGAGCTACCTGGTTAAACATGTTAGTGTGAAAAACCATCTAAACAAAAGACACGTGATTCTAGAGCTTGAAAAAAAATAATTTGGACGATTTTCTCTTATTCTCTAGTAAGATCCTGAAAGCACAGATAGATCTATCTATATCTATCTATCTATCTATCTATCTATCTATCATCTATCTATCTATCTATCTATCTATCTATCTATCTATCTATATCATCTATCATCTATCTATCTATCTATCTATCTATCTATCTATCTATCTATCTATCTATCTATCTATCATCTATCTATCATCTATATCTATCTATCTATCTATCTATCTATCTATCTATCTATCTATCTATCTATCTATCATCTATCTATCTATCTATCATCTATCTATCTATCTATCTATCTATCTATCTATCTATCTATCTATCTATCTATCTATCTATCTATCTCTATCATCTATCTATCTATCTATCTATCTATCTATCTATCTATCTATCTATCTATCTATCTATCTATCTATCATCTATACACACACACACATATGCTAATTATCAGGGGTTCCCCTTATTAAGAATTCAGAATAATTTCACCATATCTTAGGTTTGCCTATAAATTTTCTGTGATTAAGAGGTTAGCCCAGGGAACTAGTGATAGAAACAATATTTGATGGAGAGGGGGAGGTTTGGGGTTTACTTGAAGGAACAAGCTTTTCAGACCCTTAGAAACATCTACTGGGAAACAATTAGTGTGTTAATTAGGGAGGATTCTTATCAGATGCTGCAGAACCTCACGTGGCCCCGCCTCCCAGCGGAGGTGCTCTGCACTGGGAACATGCCAGCATCCCGTCTTCCACAGCTTTCTGCGACTGAGGGTTTGAACTGATTCAGACCAGCCTTCCTCCCTGAGCCTGACCTTGGGGGCTGTGTGGAGGTGGACCTTGATGGGTGGTGTCATGGGCGTCCCCCCGGAGGCCTTCTGCAAGCGCATGACCAGCACACTCGTGACATGAGTCACGCCTGAATGACTCCAGGTGGTTTACCCAACACGATATTTGGCAGCCGTAGCTCTTGTCTTTCTAATTGGAAGGGCAGAGTGGTGGACGGATGGATGGGGGAGCTTCCAGCTGGAAAACGTGTGGGCATTTCAGAGGAGGTCCTCCCAGCCACGTGGTGCCGCTCTGGGGGGTGGTTTCTGCTTCGAGACCCTGTGCCTTGCTTTTCTCTTGGCTGACTACATGCCCATGATTTTCTTGATGGCGTAAGAAGCATCGGGATTCAGGACACCTCAATTCCAGCTTGGATCCTGTTAATAATAAGCTGTGTGGCTTCGGATAAGTCGCTGTGGCCACGGAATAGTTAGGGTTTAGAGCACGCTGAATTCAATAAGCATGATATATTGGGGGAAATGAGATACTTTCAAAGGGCACGCTCTAAATGAATGAGGTTTCATCTGACTTTGTTGTCTGGTTAAAAGGGTAAATGCAAGCTGGGTAGCAGTCTTGTTCGGCAGATTCCCGGGGGGGCTAAACGGCAAACCCAAAGTATCCATCGGAGGCTCGTTTCAAGTCTCAGTAGTGCTGCAGGCCCCCGTCTTCATCTGAATGTTTACCAGTGACCTGGCTGAACATCAAAAATGTCTGAAGATGACACTAGGCTAGAAGGGGAGCTGGTGTGATGGATGCCAGCGCCAGGAACCCCGATCCCCTCCATAGACCCAGAAGCCCAGCCAAAGCCGGCAAGATGGAAGCCTCTCGGCCGGCGCTGTTCAGTTTCATGTGGTTTCGAATTCAGAAGCGCGAGGGCTAGATTAGAGGACCCTCCGCTGGCAGCCGTTCCCATGAAAGGGATCTGGAGGTTTCAGGCGGCCACAGGCCTAATTTGATCCAACAGTGTGACTGTTGCTAAAAACGCTAAAATCCTTGTAGGCCTCCTTAATAGACATGTGGTATCCAGATCCAGGGAGGTGATGCGACAGGGTCTTCTGGCCCCAGCATCTAGAGGAGAGTGTTTAATCCTGGGCATCACGTTGAAAGAGAAAACGGTGGACCACTGGGGGCATGAGATGGAGGCACAGCTGAAGATACTGAAGGAGCTTAACTGGTACCATGGAGACCCACCAGGCGCTCGCCGTCCCCTAGTCCCTTCCTAGGCACGCTGGGGGCCAACGCCGGGCAGCCTCCCCTGTAGTTGGCATCTGACTGGCTTCTGGATGGTGGGATATGGGTGGGGCTGACGCCCTTTATTTGCAGGGCCCTGTAAAATGTCCTCACAACATTTGTCTGCTTTTTTCTTCTCCTGGTCCGAAGAATCTGGCAGAACAGCAAGATCGTAGGAGCTGGACACCCTGGGTCCTTTGGGACCCCACTGGGAAGGTTTCCTATAGAACATCCACCTGGACGGTGACAGGAACAAACACGAGTCTTTCTTGGGTCAGACCCCTGAGACTTGTTGTTTTGTTCCAACATTTGGATTAATCACCCCGTGGAAGAGAGAATCGGGATATGATCGTTATGATGGCTGTTGTGTACTGATGATACATACTAACCGTACGTGAGCTAGATTAACCAGCCAAGATACTGCTTTGTTCTCACAACTCAAGGACCCGTAAGAAAGTGGACAGGGGTCTATATCCTGCTGGGAATATTCCCGGGAGACGGCTCCTGTATGAGCAATTTTAACTCTCTCTCCCCGAATGCCCTCTCCAGTTTTTGTTTTTTTAATGGTCTGTTCATACTTCCCTGACTTGCTAGTTATGTGATCTCAAGCAAGCTACTTGACTTTGTTCTGTGGCTCAGTTTCTTAATCTGTAAAATGGGCACAAAATAGTACCTATGTCATAGAGTTGTTGGAAGGGTTGAGTGAGTTAATCACACAATATACAATAGTGCCAGTCTGTGTTCATATTTTGTTTTGTTTTTGTTTTAAAGGGCTATCCTCAAAAAACTCCCCACTTAGGTCTTTGGAAGGTTAGTCGGATCCAGTTCTCCACAAATGAGAAAGAGTCGAGGTTTTGGCTTTTTTTTATAGATGATGGCGTCAAGGCCTGGCCTGCCCTTCCGTGACCCGGATGGGGGAGGGCAGTGACCACAGGGGAGGGTGGTGGTGAGGAGGAAGGGGCCAGACGGTAAATTAGCTAGCTGGTGAAGCCCCTGCTCCCTAGGGAGGACCCAGCAGGAAAGGGACCGTCTGAGAGCTGGGGAAGGACCAACCCTGAACCCGAGCATTGTGAACCTGAAGGTAGACGCCTTCTGATGATGGAGGTCACCATCTGGGACACAAGGACCAGATTGTCTCCTGTGACTCCGGGGTTTGGAGGAAAGATCTGTGAAGAGTGCTGCTAGAAGCGGGTAGGGATTATCCATCCCTGGGACAGATCAGTACACAGGTATGGGGAGATGGTGTGTTGCTGAGGGCAAGAGCGTCATGTCCCCCCACCCCACCCCATGACCCTGCCTCATAGTTGCTGTGAGTCCTTGGGAAAGCCAGGTAATCTCTCTAGGCTCCACTCTGCTCACCTGTTAATGCCTGCTCGGTCATGTCCCAGAGCAGATGACGTCAAGTAGGCAGACTCACCTGTCAGTCACAAAGTGCTGCCCAGTGCAGGTGTCTCTGGTTCTCTTTTAGCTCAGGAGGGGCTTCCTCACCTCTTAAGTGGGCTCAAGTGGTTATGTGAGTTACCTGGGGACCAGAAGTGACGGGCAAGAGGCCAAGGGTGCAGGAGAAATGGCTCTTGCATGACGGATGTGGAACCAGACCTACTCCAAGGTCATCTGGGAGCACTCTTCTTGGGGAGTATTTTCAGGGCAAGAGCCCTGGAAGGGGCTGTGGGGCCCAGGGACAGGTCACCCCTGGACCAGCAGGGTGGGCAGGCGGGTGTGGGGTGTGGGGTGTGGGGAGGGGAGGCCCAGGCGCCGGAGCATCTCACATCATAACTCAGGACCGCCTACAGCGGCGAGGTGTTTCCCACCCTGCACAGCAGATAATGAAGCATTCTTCCAAAATGAGAGAGCATGACTTTTCTCTGCTTCCCCCCTCTTTTCACAATAAAATAATTAAACCAGGATTTCCCGAGGCCTGACACCTCACCCCCTCTCCATTTCTACAGAGGGAGGAGGGAAGCCGGGCTGGGAGGGGGCTTGGCTGGTGACACAGAGAGTGCAGGCCTACAGAGAAGGGTGTCGGGGTCTCAGAGGGCACAGGGGAGGGGCCCCCTGACTTCCCACCACCCCAGATGACATACGACTTGACACGTCCTCGGGTCTCCGGGGCTGCAGCTGGCTGTGTACTTTTCACATGTGTTTGGTATTATCGGTATTTTAAAAATAATAACCGTGGTCTTGAAAGGGGCTAAAATTAATTAAAATGCAGCACTCGGCCACATTTCACGTTATTATCACAGGAATGCTCGCCTGGAGAGGGCCTCCCTTGGGGGGGGGGGGTGTCATCTTGCCCATCCCCTCTCCCTGGCCCAGTCTGCACCCAAGGTGATTCTATGAGCCAGTCTCAGGAGGTTGCCCAAGAGAGACACCCTGCAGGGTCTTCAAGGTTCAAATACCCTTGTTTAGGGAAGTCTCTCTTGATATTTCAACTACAGCAAGTAGGACAGTGCAGACTCTCCGAGGCTGTGCGTGGGTCGCCGGCCCACACCGAGGAGGCCCACTGGCACGCGGAGCAGGCCCCCGTGGCACGCTCTCCTCGGAGGCACCTGCCCGAGAGCAGGCCTTGGTTCGGGGCGTCCTGTGCATGCGGGGTGGTTAGCAGCACCCCCGGCCTTGCCCACCAGCTACAGGTAGCACCCCAGCCCCATGACAACCAAAAATGTGCCCAGACATTGCCAGTTGTCCCCTGGTGGACAAAGGCGCCTCCTGTTGTAAACCACTGATTTTGGGAAAGGCTCTCTGGGACTCCTGCCGACGGCCAGGGGTCCAGGTAGGACCAGGGGGCTGTTGCATGTCTCAGAAAGGCCTGCGCCCCCTTCCGCCCCAGCTCCAGGGAAGCAGCTCTCATCCAGGGAGTCGTGACATGGGAGTGTGTCACCATCACTCCTGAGGAGGGGAACAAGTGACCTGTTATATAAATAAGTTCCCGAGGTTTGGGAATGATTCACTGTAAGACGGATCAGGGCAGGTGACATTACAACATCGCTTCCCCTGTCTTGCGTCCAGTCTGCTTTTCCGAGCGGCTGGAGCTGGCCGTCACCCCGAGCCTGTCGTATTTAGGTCACAGTCCCGATCCGGTCAGCAGGTTTTGCTAATACGCCCTAAAGAGTGTGGTGATGACGAATTATTGCCGTGGTGCATTGTTCCATCACAGCTGGCTGGTCTGCGAGACGGTGCTGCTTCCAGGACCGCCACCCTGCGGCTCCACTTAGGAGAGAAACTGCGCCCCACGGTGCGGGCGCCGGGCACTGTCACCCGCGTGGCTCCTCCCCTGGGAGCTGCCCACACTCGCGACTGGGCTTCGGCCACAGTTGCCCCTTTCTCCCCCGCAACACGCGTCTCCCTCCCCGCGCTGCCTGGAGCCCGGACCCTGATGCTCTGAGCACGGCTGATTCCTCCTTGTCTCAGGTCCACTGTCACCTTCTCAGAGAAGGTGGGTACACGCGACCTCCAGCGAACGTTGGCCTCTCCTGCCGAGCCAGGCTCTCTCATGTGGCCCATTCCCTTCCCATAGCCCCCGTCGCTCCTTGCAACTGCTCTGGCTTGGGCGCCCCCCACCAAGTCCCTGGTGGGGTCCCCGGGAAGCAGACACTAGATGGAACTGGGGGTTTATTGGAGAGAAAGAGGTGGGAGAAAAGGGGAGGAAGCAGGCTGGGGCAGGAGGGGCCATCAGAACGAAGACCTGAGAGGTCTCTGTGCCCACGACAGCTCTGGGGCAGACACTGTCCACTGGACAAGCCCTGTGTGGATGGAAATGGCCTGGGCCTTGGCTCACCACCTCGCTCGGTCATGGTCCAGGGCTGCCCCAGGGAGACAGTGGCCTCAGCCTGGAAGCTCAAGGGGACCTTGGAGATGCTGGTGGCTGCAGGCTGTCGGCCAGTCAGTCAGTCCCTTCTTGAAGGCGGACCTGAATGGCACATCTCCACGTCTGCCTATTGGGCTAGCAGGCGCCTTCCCCCAGGGCAGGGGTCTTGTAGCTCTCCCATATGGATGACCCCCAGCCCCTGGAGAAGATCTTGGTGCATGATGGATGCTCAGACAATATTGGGGAAAGACAAACTCATGTTTTGAGGAGGGGGAGGCAGAGAAAGCCTGTTCCATCGTATCTCAAATTATTTTTCACCCTGCACGCTTCTGAGGTTTTAAAAATGAAATAAAAATCATGACGCTGGGGCATCCTGTCACTTGCCTCTCGTAAGGTTGGAAGACCACTGGGTGGCATCTCTTGAGGCTGCTGTGTAAGTCAGGGGCGAGGCAAAGTGGGGAGGGAGGAGCAGCAGCCCCCCGGGGGATCCCAGAGGAGAAAGAAAACACAGTTATCAGGTGGGCCAAAGGCACATACCAGGGGCCTGGGTACCTGTTAAACCGGAATGGTTATCTGCTCTGGTCGAGTGCAGCACCTTGGGTGGCTAAACAAACCTCAGATACCGTGTTCCCAAAGACGGGGCAGGGGAGAGTGGCCTTTCCTGGTCCAGCCCTTCTCCTGCCCTGGCGTTTCCCTCTGCCTGAGGGTCAGGCTGGGATGGGCTTGTGCCCTGAGCTGCTGTCCTTTAAGGGGCCATGTTGAAGCCCAAGATGCCAAGAGAACAGGCCTTACCATGCAGCCTCAGTATGTATACAACACACAGCGATGCCCAGGACTCTTCCTGGGTGGCAGAGATGCCCAGGGGCTGGTGCCCAGGGGCTTGGGGTAAGGAGGGGAGGGTGTAAACTCTGAACTGGGGGGAAAGGAAACTAGGGGGGAGTCCATCTGGGAGAGGTGCTTGGCTCAGAGAGCAGGTGTAAACCTTCGCTTATAAACTCAGAAATGCAAGAAATGCAACATGATTTTCTTATAGCTCCATTCTACCCTTTTCTTATGGGTCCCTCCCTCTTTTCATTGGAGCTGTGTTCAATTTCAGGGTCTGGGGAAGACTAATGGGGTGCCATGGAATTAGGGGGCTGAGCAGTGTGCTCTGTCTGCACTATTTTTCTACACTGGACTCCTTGAGACCTCCAACAACTCATCCAGAGGGTCTTGGCCATTAGTCCACACAGGTGGTGGCTGAGTTGTCTTTTGCTCCCAACCAGAGATGCTCCAGGGCCAGACACCTCCACTCTTGCTCAGGGCACCTTGGTAGCCCAGCGTGAGAACTAAGCGGTTGGTACAGCCTCAGTGGTGGCAAAAAATCAATCAGAACCTGATGGGAGGCAGGGTGAGTCTCTACATTCCCTTCCATTCCTGAGACCCCCTTGCACTGAGTTGAGAGGGTGGGGAAACAGACCCAGAGCTGGAAGAAAGAGTGGTACAGGCCACATGACAGACACATACCAAGTGTCTGCCATTGGGAGATCTCAAAGCCAGTAAACCCAGACTGAAGGCAGATCTTCTGAGTCCGTGTCCAGGCAGGTGCTGATGGGGGCCGGGCGAGAGCTCCGAAATGAGAGAGACCCAGGTTCAAACACCAGCCCCTCAGGTCGGTAGCCATCCTGGGACGCACATCCTGTTTCCCTTTGTCTCCGTTTCCACATCTTCACGGGGGCATGAAAATTGTGACGATAAGCTGCAATGATGCCTAGGAGGCCCTTTGAACAGTAGTTAGCCCACCCATTCATGACCGATGACTGTTAATTCCCTTCTGTTTCTCCTACGTACGAAGTCCAAAGATGAGAGAACAGCTCTCGTCTCTGTGGTTCTGAGTATGTATTTTAGGCTGAGATTCGCGGGACACTCGGGCCCTGGAAACTAAAACCGACCAAACACAGAGGAGGGATTGCTCAGACCTTGCTAGCTTTCTTGCTCAGCTCTGATACCTGGGAAGGTTGATGACTGAGTGTCTCATCTTGGCAGGGACCCTACCCTAGGGTGACTCAGTCTCTTGCCATGCCCTGCGTCGCTGGGGGACTGTTTCACTGTTGAGAGTCTTTTACTGATAAGATGTTTCCTCCTTTAGTATCCGTTTCTTTAGCTGATTGGCTTCCTTCCACTGCTCCTTGTTACGGGTGGGCACCCAATGGAAGTGTAGCTCTGACACTTTAGAAGGAAATGAGTAAGAAAATTCTTCCCTTTAAGTGATCTCACCATCCCTTGAAACCAAAAGTCTGCAGGCGAGATGGTGGGAGGTGACTGATTTCAGCCCACCAAGGAGGCGTGTGCATGGCATCTGCAGTTTCCTCCAGGCACAGCATCAGGTTCCGTCTTCTGAAGTTGGCCATTTCTCAGCTTTTGTGCACAGGATTAGCGCTGGGATTTCAAAGGGATGGTTAGCCCTGTGAGAAAGGAGAGCTCCCAGCCCAAGGCCTTGGAGGGGTAGGGCCCAGCCTCAATGGGTCGCTTATGGACAAAACCGTCCTCGTGATGAGGGTCCGAGGGGGCCCCGATGATGTGTGGGCTGCACATTACATTCCTTCCAGGTGAGTCTTTGGTGGAGGAGTGAAAGGTGTTTGGCAATGTCCCTACGAAGTGGAGCTGTCTTCATCCTGACTCAGAGGGTTGGGGCTGCGCGTGGCATGGAGGGGAAGGGGCACCGGACTAGGGGAATATCTTTGTCACCTAATTCTACTGTCCCAGTTACCGGCCCCGTACCTGGAAGTGGTGAATCAGTAATAGTGCCCGTGGCTTCGACAGTGTGGGTTTCACTCACTGTCCTTGGGCCACCCCACCGGGGAGCATAGGCCGAGGAAGTGCTAAGGACTGGCCCATTTTTGCAAAGGTGTTTTTACCTTATTTGGCCAAATGGAAGAGGAAGTAGCTGCAGGAAGATCCCTTCAGGCTCATGACCCGCCACAGTCTTTCCAAGCTGGCTCTTTCCCTGCTGCCGATAGCCGACTGCCGTCCCCCATGGTGACCCACCGTGCAAAGGCCTCAAGGCTCGGGCAGAGTCTACACTCGGCGTCATGGAAGTTAAAGCTGAAAGGGATCTCGGAAATAATTAGGTCCATCCGACACCCTCATCTTACAGATCAAGAAATTAGGGGGCTGGGGTGGGAGGGCACCCAAGGGCACAGAAGCGGTTAGTGGCAGAGATGAAAGTGGTACAGAGAGAGACATGTGCATATCCACATGGATGGGCGACGCTTGAGCTAAAACTCTAATTGTGATCGGGCATGTCTTCCCTCACGGGAATGGAAAACCCTGCGTGCCTGCTCGGCGCCCCAGGAGGCTCCCCTGTGTGGACTGTGTCGGAAAGCTCCTCACCCCTCTGGCTTCTGGGTGGCTTTGGACATGCTGAGTTTTAATGGGAGACCGGAGAGGAGGGGTAGGAGGAGAGTGAAGCTGGGGGACCCCCTGCCCCCTCCCCACCCTAACCCCCTGTTCTTTCAAGGGCAGCTGTTGAGCCCTATGGATGGCACTCTCCCTCATAAGTTTCCTACAACCTGCCCACACCCTGTAAAACAATCTCTTTACTAACTCGCCTCAAATTACCTAATTGGAGTGTGTGTCATCCTTCCTGCCAGGACCCTGACTGACACAGTAACGGAAAGCTAAATGGGAGAACTGAAACACTGGACTGGCACTCGCCGAACCGTTTCGCTTTTGCATTCCTTGAGAGTAAGCCGAGCTTTGGAGAGCATCACCCAGGAGGACCCGGGAAACGGAAAGGATGGGGGACGTTGAGCTAAGGATAGGAACCAGCCAAAGGCTGCCCACTTCCTTTCGGTTTTTCCTTTCATTATCACTGTGGCTTTTGTTCTCCTCATGGTGAAAATTATACAGGCGTCATGTGGCTGCATTTTGGTTGTAAACCAAGAAAACAATACAAGTGTCTATAGGTTGAATGATTTAGCCTGTCCTTGTGTCACCACCAACCTGTCTTTTTCATTTGGCCCCGTGCGTTTTCTTCTAGTGTTTCCTTCTAGGTTATTTTGTACACACAAATACAGGGCTCCTCCCCAAAAATGTATACATACACTTTGAATAATTATAAAGGCAGTGTTTATTAAAATACATTTCCTTTTCATTTAATAGCTATCAGCTGTTAAAGTGTGTATACTCTTTTTTGGGACACCCTATATATATATATAGGATGCTGAGTTGATGTTCTCAGTTAAATTCAGTCCAACTCAAGAGGCATTACCCGACGCCCACTCACTCTAGCAGCTCATGGGAGGGCTGGCCAAGGAGAGGTGATTATAGCCCCTCCTCCAATGAGCTGTCATTTGAATCTAGACCTTTGTGTCCTTGTATGGAAGGTGGAGCCTACAAAATGGCTTTGGGGTCTCTCATCAGTGAGACCTAGATGGCTGGTTTACCGTGTCAGCTTGGCCAGGCTCAGTACCCTGCATTTAATCAAACACTAATCCGGATGTTGCTGTGAAAGTATTTTGTATTTTGTGGTTCACATCGACCTTTAAGTGACCTTAAGCGAAGGAGCTCACACGGGACAGTGTGGGTGGGCCTCATCCAATCAGTCAAAGGCCTTTGGAACAAAAACACGAGGTTTCCCAGAGAAGAAGAAATTCCTGCTCAAGACTGAAGCATCGCCTCCTGCCTGAGCTTCCATCGAGCCTGTTTGCCTGCCCTGTGGATGTGACACACGCCAGCCCCCCTACAATTGCACAGCCAATTCCTTAAAACAACTTGGTTCTATTTCTCTGGAGAACACTGGTTATTAGCAAGATTTACTCTCTTGCCCATATTTAAATTTTAAGAATACGAGACTGAGAGACCCCGTGGCTGCTGAGGCTGTGGAGTGGACACGGATGCGGCCATCCCGGACCACTTGCTGCCTGCTGCTTCCCGCGGCACCTCCCCGCTCCCTTCCTACCCTCAGCGATATTCAGCCTCCGGGTTCCCTAGTTGGCTGGTCCCTGTCCTCCTCTGTCAGCAAGAGACATCTTCTCTAATCCCTTTCGGTGTCAATGAATGCCATCCCCATGACAAACCGGCTTTGCTGTTTTGCAATCCATGTCATCTGCCGGGAAGCCTAGATCAACAGCCTGCCACCTCTGGCTTCTTCCAAGTCATTAGCCCCAGGACTCCCTGCCCAGCTGTCTCAACTGGCATTCCCCACTGGTGACACTGCCCTTCCCAGGCACTTGTGCAAGGTGACATCTGCAGAGGCTGCCTGTCAGGCGAGAGGAAGGAGGGCAGTGGCTCACGGCCCTCATGTCGCCCCCATCCCAGCAGACGTGGGTACCTCTCATCGCAGCAGAATGGGATGGAAGGAAAAAAAAAAAGCGTCTTGGAAGAGATTTGCCCCATTAAAAAAAAATAATAATGAAAAGAAACGGCTTAGGCCATGAGCTTTGGGGTAAGGAAGAGGCGCAGACCTCGCCAGGGCAGGCTTCCTGCTTGCAGGCGGGCGGGAAACAGCGCAAACATCCTCCGTTTAGGGCCTTTGTTCTTGCTCAGCCAGTGTGCTCTCCTCGGGGTGGCCTTGCAGACGCACGCTCCCGGCGCGTTATCTGCCGCAGATCAAAAGAGAAATGCATGGGAATGTGCTCTGAGGGCCTGGTTACCACACACACGCCACTTATAATCATAATCATAAGTGCCTGGGCCGGGACCTCGTGGGGAATCCGGGATTGTGTCTCTCTCCCCGAGATCTGTCCCCTCCCTGGAGCCCGGGCCAGCCAACCCCGACTGCATGTTCACAGGCACCACGCCGAGCACTGGGGGCCTCGCTCCCCGTCGGGGTAGAGAACGGAGTTTCCATGTCTCACAGGGAGCTTGCGACGGAAGCACTCATTCATTGAGGCGCTTTGCTCATCCAGTTTTCAAGTTCTGTTTGAGGAGCTGCTTCTGCCTCCTTTCTTTTCCCTTCCCAAGACCTAGAAAGTTCATAATGGTCCCTCCCCACTTGCCTAAGACAGTCCCGTTTCCATGTGCTAACAGCGTGTTTCCGTCCTCAAGAGCGTCTCGGTTTGCAGGGTACATGGTAAGGTCTCTCTATTTACAACCCTTCTGGGCGCAGCAGAAAAGTCCAGGACCTTTCCTAGGAGCTAAGACGGGGCTTGGCGTCGAGGAGGACCCTCAGAAATGCTGATTTTGGAACCAGTTTGGCCATTTGATTCTTGTGGGGATTTGAGGCCTGTGAAGAGCACAGGGCAGGGGCCTGGGGATGACTGTGTTAGGTTTCCTGCATAGTCCTCGAGCAACTGGATGCGCCAGGACAGTAGGCGACCAGAGACGCGCGGAGCGGCATTCGTGTGATATCCTCACACCATGAAAAATTAGCTCCAGCTTTTAAACGCTATCTGCGAAGTGCCTGATGCCAGTCCCAGCCTTTATAGAAGAAACTGGGCTTCAGGAGAATGGCCAAGTCAGTGGAAATGCAAGTGTGAAAGCAGCCGTCTCCGGGCCTACTCGCGGCGATGTGTTAGCACCTGTCCTGTGGGCCGGCTCGCTAGGGATGGGTGTCATCTGTTTAGACTCTGGCACGTTGGGAAGCGTATTTGCATATGTTCTTGCTCAGGGCTCGTAGCAATGGGAGGTAGGGAGGACAGGTATCCTTATCGCCCCCCCCCCATTTTGAAGATGAGGAATGTTTTCCAAGGTTGCACAGCTAATAGGTGGCAGGACCCAGAGTCTTGAGGAACCCTCCTCCATGAGCCCAGTGTTCTTCTCACCAGGGGTGGGAATGAGGGGGCTGGCAGGGTGAGTTTGCTCACCTAGCAGTTTATACGGTGACCAGCCGGCTCAGAGAAGCTTCTATGAGTCGGGAGCTGGTGGGAAGAGATGTCATTGTAGAGCTGACCTTCTTAGGGGACCACACCCAATGACTTCTGTTCATAACTTGCAGGCCTCCTGCCCAGAGGGACCCCAGCCCCGTGAGCGCAGAGCAGATGTGTGTGGCGCTGGCGCTCCCACTACGTGATTGGGGACATGTGAAGGCAGGGTGGCTGAACTGTGGGTGACCCCGCGGAGCAGGAGGCTAATTAAAGCTTCTCTTCTCCGCACTTCAGTCACAAGCCCCTCCTGCGCTTCCTCCCGATGGCGCGGCTGATAAGGCTTGAACTTATGAAAAGCGATGAAGATGTTTGGATAAGCCTCGGTACCCAGGGAGCCGCCCGGCGAGTCAGGGCCTGACCAGGCAGCAGGGGTGCCTGGGCCTCGGAAGCGGCCGCTGAGGCCAAGAGGGAGGCGGGAGCCCAGCGCTGAACGTGACACCCCGCGGGTGCAGCCTCGGGACTGCGCACCTTGGCAGGTCGGGTGGAAATGGGCTTCTGAAGGCCGGCTCCGCGGGCAGATCGTTCCGCTTGCCCCATGTCACCTGGCAGCTGACAGTTCCCAGACCTGCCACCGTGTCCTGTGTGGGCGGAATAAACAGGAGGATGTGAAGCCCATGGGAAAGCAAAGGCTCGGAAAGAGCATGCCCCCTCCAGAGGCGAAGGGGCGAGACGGCTCCATGGAAAGAACGATGAAGGTGAAAATACCCGTCGTTTACAGAGGGTTTGCCACGTGCCAGGCCCTGTGCCCAGGGCCTTATTTATTTAGTCTCTCACTCAACCCTTTGATGCAAGTGGTGTGGTGGTGAGCATGTCTGTTACACTGATGTGGAAAATGCAGCTCAGAGAGGGTAGGTAACTTCCCTGAGGTCACACAGCTAGATCTAGGAATCAGCACCAAATAGTGATTTTTAAAAAAAGAAAATCATTCTGGCCAGTGTGGCTCAGCGGTTAGAGTGCTGGCCCGCACACCTGAGGGTCTTGTGTTCTATTTCCGGTCACGGGCACGTACCTGGGTTGCAAATCCAATCCCCTGCCCAGTAGGGGCACATGTGGGAGGCGACCAATCAATGCGTTTCTCACAAAGACTTTCTCCTGGCTCCCAGAGGCCAGCCTCCAGGAGGTAAGATCCTCTTGTCAGGGAAAGCCCTCCCCAAATTGGGCACCCTCCTTTTTTTAAATATATATCTTCATTGATTTCAGAGAGAGGAAAGGAGATGGAGAGAGAAAGAGATAGAAATGTCAGTGATGAGAGAGTCGTCATTGATCGGCTGCCTCCTGCACACCCCCAGCTGGGGATGGAGCCCACAACCCGGGCATGTGCCCTGACCAGGAACCGAACCGCAATCTCCTGGATCATAGGTCGATGCTCAACCTCTGAGCCACGCCCAGCTGGGCCACCCCCCCTTTTTTAAACCACAGTGAAGACTCAAACCATTGGAATCAGCCAATTCCATAGCATGCTCATCGTGGCAGGTTCCAGAATCACACATACAAATCAAGACACTGTTTCCCACCCCAGATGTTCTGCACACTCTCCCCTTTGCTGGGAATCCCTTTTTGCCGAGAAGGCCAAACTGTGGTCTCAGTTATTAAGGGGACTGTCTGGTGTGGTCTGGCCTGATCCAGCTGGGGCTGGGAGGTAGTAAGAAAGGAAAAGCCAGGGTGGAACAAATGTCTGTGCATTCTGATATAAAATACCCTCTGTCTTGGTTAAATGCCAGGCACGATGTATGAATCAGCTGGGTCATTTAAGTTAACAGCTCGGACTCGGTTTTAATATTGGTCATGGTTCCCGCAACTCATTTCATTAGTGTCAGTTTAACAGTTGGGTACATGGGCCAGGGGTAATATTAATGATTACTTGTTAGTTAAGTGGAGTGGAGCTTTTACAGGGAACGCCAGCCCCACAGAGACTTTCCGAGGCTCCCCCGCGCAGGCTGTGGTAGGCAGGGTGGGCGGCTGTGGTCCGGGGGAGCTGGAGCTCCCGGGAGGACAACTTATGAAGGATCCCTAAACCCCAGCAGGTCTGGCTGGGCCTCATCTGGAGCTCAGCCTGGGGGGCCCCTTGGAAAGGGGAGCTGCTGCCCCTTTGGGGCCAAGTCATTGTCTGAGCAAGAGCTTTCTCTATAGCCAAACAGCCCAGGAAGCAGCTCCCTGGAGCCCAGAAGAAGTGGAGCGAGTGGCCTCGGGCCTCCGTCTCGGGGAAGAAGCTGCCTGTGAGCCTGGGATGGGTTTTCCCTGGGCCGAGATGGGAATACCCAGCAGTGATTTACGCAGACGTTTATAGAAAGCAGATAAGCTTGCTCATTCCTGAGGTGGAAAACAGTGTGTGTTTGGCCCTGGCAGGGCCCCGGGGCAGCTCAAGGTAGTGTGGCTGATTGTGATCTTTTCTGGAAATGCCCTGATTTGCCTGCGGGGGAGGCCAAGGCTGCGTGGGAACTGCCCGCCCTGGGGATCTGAGCCAGAGTGAGCTGCCGTGAGGGTCCCTCCAGTCCTGCCACCCCTCCTCCCAGACACTCTTCTGTCTTTTAGAGCTTCCTGACGGTTGGTAGGCAGTCACCGGCCTTGGGACAGGGTGCCAGCCTTGTAAGAATGCTGGGAAGAGATGACTCTTTCCGGCCCTGCCTGAAAAGTTGGGCTGGGGGTTCAGCAGAGCCTCGCCCCACTCTCAGCAGCCCAGTGGGAGCCAAGTTTGGGCCTTGCTCTCCCTGGGCAGCTAGTGTCCTTACTTGAGCTGACTGCTGACTCACTGTGCTGGGGTCTTCGCCCTGTCTGGCCACCTTGACTGTGGGCCAGGTGGGTGGGCGGGCAATAGAGAACCAGGGACCACTCAGCAGTGATGTTATTTCAATTTTACTCTAGCCACCCCCCAAACCTATATTTCTCACAGTTCTGGAGGCAGGAACTCTGGCTTCTACTTGGTCATTTGACGAGAATTTAATGACTGTCTACTACATACCAGCCACGATGCTGGGTGTTGGGGTTATACACCATTGATGCCACCAAGTCCCTGCCTTCCTGGGGTTTTCATAGGGCAACACTGTGTTTATTGCCTCAGTTTCCTTTTCTTGATATAAGTGCTATGAGGATAGAGCTCTGACTTCACCATATTTCTATTTTTAACACCTGTCATGTAGTAGGAAGCCAATAGGTATTTGCAAACTACTCTACCCTTGAGGGTCTCCAGCCCCGATACATAACGCCCACGTGTACAATTTGCACATGTTTTAGGACCCCTGTTTTGACACCCTCCTGGATGTGGTCCCCTTGGGAGCCTGGGAGTGCCTGTGGTTTGCGTGTGTCAGGACCATTGGCAAGGGAGGGCTGCACATCTGGATACACAGTACATGTCTGGGAAGTGATTCCTTTTTTAAAATTAAATTTATTGGGGTGACATTGGTTAATAAAATTATATAGGTTTCAAGTGTACAATTCTATCTGCACATTGTATCATCTGTGTATTGCATTGTGGAAAACAGTATGGAGGCTCCTCAAAAAATTAAAAATAGAGTTACCATATGACCCAGCAACCCTTCTTCTGGAGGTCTATCTGAAAAATTTGAAAACACTTATTTGCAGAGATATATGCACCCCTATGATCATTGCAGCACAATTCACGGTGGCCAAGACATGGAGACAACCACAGTGTCCTTCCACAGAGGACTAGATAGAGAAGATGTGGGACATGTATACAACGGAATACTACTCAGCCATAAAAAAGATGAAATGCTGACATTTGCAACAACGTGGATGAATCTTGAGAATATCATGGTTAGCGAAATAAGTCAGAAAGAAAAAGTTAAGAACAGTATGATTTCCCTCATATGTGAGATATAATAAAACTGAAAGCAACAAAGGACAAGCAAGACTAACAAACAAACAAAAACCCCTAAACACAGACAGCATTATGGCTGTTGCCAGAGGGAAAGGGGGGGTAAAGGGTAAAGGGGGTCAGGTACATGGTGTGGCGTGATTCTTGCTCTCAGCTCACATGAATGGGTATGGAAATCATCATAAACTTATTCCGACCATGTAATTACTTATGCAGAAGATGGTACACAGGTGATGTTGAAATTGAAGGCTTCGGGTGCTATTGCTGTGCCGTGAGCTTGTCACTAAGAACGAACAATGGGTTGGAGACAGTGTCCGGGCCTAGCCCCAGGCCTGCTGGTGACTGTGTTGGTCATTGACTGGCCCACTCCCTTCTCTAGGCCTTCACGTCCATGTCTGCAAAAGGGGGAGTGGGCAGGAGATCTTCGCTTCTCTGTTTCCTCAAAGGCAACGTTATAGGTGGGTACAGGTGGGACAGCTCCAGGACTCCAGGGAGACCATAGTGGGGGACCTGTACCTTTTGTACTGTTCAAGGGCGGGGAGGGAGCAGCCCTGGTCTGCTCCGAACACTTGGACACACCATCCTGTGGCCTGGACTCTTGGGAGCATTTTATTGAAAGAGCTTGGCTTCCCAGTCCCAAGGGAAAAGCTGGCAGGAGAGGCCGTGCACACTCGGCCTCCCTCTGCGCGGTGGTAACACTTCAGTGGGCACTCTAACGAGCCCGCACCCCTCCCTCGAGCCATGGCTTGTTTGCTTCTCCTAGGAGCCTGGCACTGCGCCCTCCATGCTGTCATTGTCTTGGGGACAGACACCCCTCCCCCAAGAGCCTCAAGTGGCCCGCATCACCAGGTTGGGCAGCTTTGCCCCAAACCAGGCCCCGGCCCTGGGACGCTCCCTCCCGGGCTGCGGGAAAGAGCAGAGTAAACAGATCCCTCTGGTCTGTGCCTTGTGCGCCTCTCTTCTCTCTTCTCGGTGCAGAAAGTTCTCAGGCCAGGCTGGCTGGGGCTGATCTGCGGCCGCTTCATTCACAACTTGTTGCCGGTTGGTTTTTCTCTTCCAAGGGAGGCGGGGGTGTGGCTGCAAAATAAATCTTAGGGTTTTTTCTTCTCCCCAAAGACATCATTGTGTTGTGATGCAGGGAGAGCCCAAGCCGATGACATTTTTATGGGGCTGCCTCTAGCGAAGACTGTCGCGTCTGCTAGGGCCGTCCAGAGGGCCGGGGAGATCTCCCTCTCCCCTCCACGGCCACCCCCACCCCTTTCTCTCACAGCAATACAACTCCAGCTCAACCCTTGGCGAGAATTCTCAGTGGGGCTACCTAAGCTGGGGGGGGGCGGGCGGGGGAGATGACATAATATTCACACAAGCCGATTGGCTGCTTTCAGGCTTCAGGAATGATATCATCTCTGCCTCTGCCTCCCCACCCCCCCTTTGCTTCCAGTCCTTCCCCGGCCTGGCAAGCCCCCCTCTCCAGCACCCCACCCCAGGACACCCCGTTGCCTTGGAGACCACAAGTTTTCAACCTCCTTGTCTGAAGGACTCGTGATTCATTATACGTCTGACATGGGGGCGAAGGGTGCGGGGAGGGAGACCCGGGCTGGACGGTTGTGAGGGGAGCTTGTGGACAACCCAATAATGAATAAAAATATGTTTCACGCATGAGAAAC
Organism: Miniopterus schreibersii; assembly: GCF_964146895.1. NCBI lineage: Eukaryota > Metazoa > Chordata > Mammalia > Chiroptera > Miniopteridae > Miniopterus > Miniopterus schreibersii. The sequence goes on from NC_138116.1 coordinate 5,250,486, forward strand.
TGTCAAAGACAAAGACGGTGGGGAGGGAAAGGTCATTGCGCACGGTGCTTATGAAATCAAAAGTGGGGACAGAATTCTAAAAAATAAGCCGCGGCCAAAATATGGTTGAAAATAGCCACCCCCTCCCCTGGGCAGCGAGCTCGTTAGGAAGATTTTGGAGAGGATCACAGGCGGTCTGGGACTGTCGTGTTATCTTTGGAGGAAAGGCCACCCCCCCCCCGACCGTGTCCCCCCTCCCAGGGTATGTGCACGGAGACAAATCTCTCCTCCCACGGGCTTTGCTCAGGGAGCCAGCAGTTTCCTGAAGAAACGTCCGAGATAAGGGTCCACCCACACTCTTGGGGTCTGTGGGTGGCTCCAAGAATGGAGTACAGTCCTTTAGTTTTGATCCCCAGGAAACCAAGCCAGGAGGAAAGAATCTCTGGTCGAGGCTGTGTGTGTGTGGACGTGTGTGCACGCGTGTTTCCATTCTCCGTAGACTGCATGTCTACTTTGGTCATGTTCACGCAGAAATATTTCAACCCAGCTTCCCTGGGGCAGTTTAAAGACAAGGCGCAAGCTCCCCCGGTCCCACCCAGTCTCCTCTCCCGCCTTCTCTGCTCTGTCTTCTGCCCAGGGGTCCGCCACGTCTCCCCACGGGCCAACCTGCCCCCTTCGGTCCCTACTTCTCGCGCCCGACCCCCGACCGCCACTCCTCTTGGCCTCGCGCAGGCCGCCCCTCGGTCTCTTACGGGCAATTCTGAATCTACGGCAGCTGGGTTGAAAGGAAAGTAAGCGAATCATAAAAAGGTATTGATTATACACTTTCTGGGCAATACGAGGAAAGCCTATAGTAGAGTCAATTTAGGAACAGATTCTTCTAGATGTGCCTGTGGGCAGAGATTGAGCAATGGTTTTTCCCGTAAGTCTAGAGCATACTGACAACTCAATAAATGTTGCCTATTACTATCTTTTTGTTTATTCGTACATTTTTTTCAGCTAAAAATGTATTTTAAAATACCAGCTAGAAATAGAGAAAAATTACACACACACACGCACACAGACACACACACACACAGACATACACACAAACAAGGGTCTATGTATGTGTGATTACATTTCCTTATTTCTGTTTTTGACGTTCCCAAATGTTTTGCAGTGAGGAGGTATGACAAATATAATCAGGGAAAAAAGGTATTTTAAAAAAATCAGTCCCTGGGCAGGATGCTCCAAAGGGCAGATGACTATAACTTCCAAAATGAAGTCACCGGATGTCCCTCAGCTTGGTGTGGTGGAGAAACAAGGTGTGGGTTTGTCCTCAGTGGGGTGGTGACGTGAACATCTCTGGAGTCCTGTGGCTTCTCTTCCATTCAGCCACGGCCTACTTTCTCAGCCTTAGAGGGGAGACAAAATCCCTGAGCAGTAGGATGGAGGTGATGTTGAGCAGCCTTCTGGTCTACCCCCTCCCATCTAAATTAGACATTTAATGGCTCTTGAAAAGTCAATGTTAACCCAATATTTACACAAACGGTCACCTCAGAGTCCACATGCCCCAAACCAAAGTCATAACTTCCCCAAACTGTCTTCTACCGCCCCCTAAAGTTCCTGTGTCTGCCCCCAGATTCGCTATTTTTATCCAAGATAGAAAATATGGAGTCATTTTTTATTAATCCCTATCTGTCAGTTTCCAAGAGAGTCATTGAGAACAGTTTATTTTTACTTCCAAGTCTGTCACTGTGTTCATCCTTCCCAACTTGCCACTGTCCTACCAAGCCATTTCCTCCGAGCTCCAGCTAAAAATGCCACCTCCTCCATGAAGATGCCCTTGATCACGCCTGTCTTCATAGAGAAACACCTAACCTGCATTCCATCAGCATGAACAGACTTTGGTAGTAGCACCAGGCACCTGGAGCACTCAGCCTTGATGGGTTTAAGGAATTAAACTTGGTTTCTCACCTAAACCACGTGACTCAATCAGTGCAGAAAGTCCTTTTGGACAGTTCAGGCCAGATCCATAGCCCAGCTCTGCCACTCACCATGTGTGTGAACTGGAGCAAAGTGTTTGACTTTCTGGGCCAATTTCTTCATTAGCACCTACCTCCTGGAGTTGTTGGAGCCTTAAATGAGTGAATACAGGTAAAGCACTTGGACTAGTGTCTAGAGCACAATAGGTCCATCATAGTTGGCCATGATGGTCTTGTTTCCCAGCTATTGACTCATCTCCATGAACTGACCTTTACTCCACGGATCCCTATCACTAACAGCGTTCTCACTCCCTCCTGCCAAGAATTCTCTTTGATCTCCCTTTAAAGACAGCATTATCTGGCCAGAGACTATTCACGGAGGCCACCTCCTTACTCACATAGCAATTACTCTATCAAACCATAAGCCACCCTGGGAAGTGAGAATCGCTTCATGTTGGACCCTCCTGGCCTCTAGGCTGGGCTCGCTGGCCGTGGTGGCCACCAGGCCGGGGGAGCTCTTTCTCTCCCCTGGTTCTGGGACGGGAGTGTGGAGAAGGCGGGTAATCAGGCAGCATTCCTCACTGGTGACCTAAGGAGCCGGCATGACTAAATGACCATTAGGCGGAATGCCTGTGTGAAGTGCGGTAGAAAAGTTCCTCTAAACTTCCTGAAAAGGCAGATAATGTATCTAAATAGCTTCCTGCCTCTTTGCTGCCAAGCAGGAGCAGCAGCAGAATAGATCCTGCAGCAGGGAAATATTCAGCGTGTTGGGTGCCTTGGCCCCTCCCTGCTTCGAAGAGTGAATGGAGCTGGGAAGGGAGAGGGCCCCTGGCACTCCCGGATGGCGGATGCCCGTGACCTTCGGCAAATTGTTTCTGAGCTAGAGAGTAAAAAGACATCGTGGGTGGGTGCATGGAGGGTGCAAGGGACATGGGACAGAGACTGACTTCCAGGCTCCCATTGCTGACCTTCATACCGAGTCATCGGGGCCTGGAGCAACCTCTGCTTTGGTTCTTAGAAACCCTGGCTCATGTCTTAGCAGGAAGGGGGACAGACTGCTTGCTGCCCGCAGATCTGCCAGGTCACACCTCCGAGCCCTGCGCGTGGCTCTGGGAGACCTACCTTCTTGTTGCTATTGCAGACGTGTCCCGGGGCTTGACTTTAGATGGAAACTGCTACTTACCGCAGCCGAACTGCAACATGGAGGCCAGAAAAGCCCTTGTGCCTTTTGCTGTGGCTCTAGTGGGCAGAGCAGAGCTTTCTCAGAAGTCACAGTGCGGGTCCCCCCAACCCCATTCCCTGAGGAGTTTGCAGCAGGGTGAGGAAGGTGGGTAACGCAAGGCGTGGCCTGTCGGAGGGTGGAGGGTGGCATCTTTGGGGACAGGCCCAGCTCCCTGGGTTCAGCTGTTGAAAATGTCCCACACGTGAGCTTTGGGGTCCTCTCTCAGCACCCCTCCCCCAGCACCTCTGTCCCTCTCTTTGCAGGCAGGTTATGTGAAGCCCCATCCGTAGCTGCTCTGGGGATCTAGACCAGAGGCTGGCAGACTTTTTCTTAAAGTTTCAGAGAAAGGGCTTTGCTGGTCAAGAGGCAAAATCGATGATGTTATGTAGGTACTTATATAACCATTTACCATTTAAACATTTAAAAAAATCAACCCTTCTTAGTGTGAGGGCCGTGCAAAAGCAGGTGGGGGGATGGATTTGGCCTGTGGGCTGCTGACCCCCGATGCAAGGTGTGAAGTGTGGCTGGGTCATGGATGACAAACACTTACTAAAAGGTTACTGGGTGCTAAACGCTGCGCTGGATGTTGGGGATACCATTGTAAAGCAAAACAAAGTCCAACACAGGCTGTGTCCTCGAAGGTTCGTTTTCTGATGGGGTGATAGGTTTATGAAAGAGTCATTGAATGACAGGATTACAGATAAGTGCAGAGGAGCCGATGGGCACAGGGAGGGGGCCGTGGAAGGACATCCAGCCCAGCTATGGTGTGTGTGTGTGAGAGAGAGAAGGGAAGAGAGAGGAGAAAGGGCTCCCGGCTGAGATTCCCAAGCTCAGTCTTTAGGATGTTTTAGTTGAATAGGAGTCGCTGAGCCCCAGGCCCAGGAGCAGGGGCCGGGGAGCTCCAGGCTGAGGGGGAAGCGCCCTCAAAGGGACGAAGGTGGGAAACGACACGGAATTCTGGGAGCAAAAATGCAGGCCACAGGCAGGCTTCCAGAGTGGGCCACGCCAGCCGCATTATCCCTGGTGGAAGGGGCACTGGCATGTGCGCTGGGGACTTGGTGCCCAGTAGCAAGCCCTCAAACATGACCCTGAGTTGTACTTGTGGGAATGATGGGACATTATAGAAGAACTGAGTGATGCCCACACCCACGCAGGGAGAAGATGGAGCTGATGCCAGTGGAGACCCGTGCATTCCTTACCCTACACCGTCCTCTGTCCCTCACTGATGTCACGGAGCCGCCCAGACTCTATGGCCTGTCCCTTCCGTGGCTCTGTGGCTCAGCCCACAGGGGTTTTGTCAGGACCTGCTGCACTCCAGGCCGTAAGTCCTGGGCGGCTCTTTCAATTTCAGTTAATTAAAGTGGAATGACATTTAATTTTCAATGGCTCCATTGCACAAGCCACCTTTCGAGGCCCGATGGCCACATGTGGCCGGTGGCTACCTTATTGGACAGCACAGGTGCCGGAGGTTCCTATCCCAGCAGAAGGTTCCACTGGACGGTGGTGGTGTAGGGGATGGACATGGACTCTCTGTTCCTAGCTTGGCTGTGGGGAGCAGTTAGGAAAAAAAAAAAAAATGAAAAGAAAGAGAGAGAGAGGGAGAGAAAGAAGGAAAGAAACCCAGCTCTTCTTTATAAACAGGTCGGTCCCGTGTTGTGGGAATGTGCCTGGGCCTCTCCTGGAGTGCGCAAGAGAGGAGACAGACAAAACGGGGCCGAGGTGGGGACGCGTGTTTTCCCCAATATTACTAAGCAACCGTGTCCTAAAATCGTCAGAGCCAGAGCCGGCATTTGTTTATCAGGAAGAAAACACTTGAAAAGGAGAATATTTAGCGGAAATGCGCTTGGGATTAGCAGGGTGGCTGTTTTTTTTTTCATTTCTTTTTTTTTTTCTTTTAATGCTGTTTTGTTTTTCTTCTGGGTTGTTCAAGGTACTGACCTAGCACGCAGCCCGCTTTGCCAAGAAACTCTTTCCCTGCCTAATTAGCTTGTGGTATTGTTGGTGGTTCTGGGAAGGGAGGGGAGGGGGCGAGGCGGGCGGAGGGCAGGGCTTGGCGGGGCCCAATGGGGAGCTGCAGTTGGGGTGGGGGGAGCAGGGCTGGCCATTAGATGCGAGGTCTTGAAAAATCCCTCCGTAATTAATTTTCTCCTGCATTAATTAGAGAAATGTTGGACGGGGTGGAAGAGGGAGGGATTTCTTGCCCCTGGGCTGCTTTTCAGGGCGACTGAAGGGAAAGATGGTAATCTGGGGGAGAGTTGGCCCTGGCTGGGGTTTTCAGAAGACTACTGCCTGTGGGAGGGGAATCCGATTTAAACCAGGGTCGCAGGGAGGCATGGGCTTTAATTTAACGTGGACTGGATAATGGGTGACATACGTTCAGAAAGCCAGCGTGTGTGTGTGTGTGTGCCCCCGTCACTGCGTCTCAAACATTGCCCCTTGAATTCCGAATCCACAGCAGTTTAGCAGAATTCCCTCCGAAGAGCTCCCTCTCCCCCCTCTTGCCCCCAGTCTCACAAGAAGTCCCACTCGAATGTAAATTAGAGTCCCTCTTGCCTGTATCCCCTCAAACGATTCTATTTTAGCCCTGACGGAAGACGCAGTCATTTCCCCCCCATGCTTCTCTTCTTAAAGAATCAGCTATGGTGACTCTCTTACAAGTAAGTGTCTGGCCCTGTGGAAAAGAGATCCCTGAGAAGATTCTAATAAAAGCTTCTGGAATCCACCAGCCCACAGACTTTCTATCCTGAGTCCCAATGTGTTGAAAATGACGTTCGGGAGGCAAGATGCCAGCACACTTCTGGATCTGGTGCCAACTCCCTGGTCCTGTTAGCTGCTCGTATGGAAATTTGAATCGAGCCCAGATTCTTCTAGACTCTGGTTTCGTATGGATTTTATTAATTTGACCAATGGCTTCATAGTTCTGTTTTAGCTGGTGGGCCACATCCAACAAGCCATGTTCTTGTGTCTTCGAGCCTGCCCTATGGCCAATGCCAGTTAATAATTCAGTGGTGTTTTCCCCAAGCGGGAGGGCAGCCTGCTGCAGCCTGTTACTCTTTTTAAATCGGTGAATTGGCAGTAAGGGTTCAAGCTCCAGGCTCAGGTGAAGGCACCCCTTGACTGGTTGCTGACTACAACGAGTAGATCTCCAATAGAAAGAGGTCTCGTGGGAAAGACAGACCTGCTAAGGGAAACGAAGCTGGTGACCGGAGACAGGGGCATGGCCGACTCCCCTGGCTGGAGTTGTGTGTCTTCCGTGTGTGCTTGTGTTATCCAGTTTGTGGTGACCGCTTTGCGTGTGCTTGAATATTTCTTGTTAATGTGACTTCTGATGACTTCTAAATTGTGTCACGATGTCACTGAGCTTCTGTGGAGTTTTTAGTTATTTGTAACTCAGAATGCCGTGTGCTCTGACAGATCCCACGGAGCAGAAACCTTTGCCTGGTTCTCTGATTATTTCCTTCAGATGGATTCCCAGCAGTGGAATTGCGGGGTTGAAGGTGAGGGCGATTTTCAGGCTCCTGATAACATATTGCCTAATTGTCTTCCAGAAACACTGTACCAGTTCGTGCTCCTCCCAGCAACGCACGAAATTGCCTCCTTACCCTGTTCTCACCAGCGGGGAGTACTATCATTAAAAACAGTTACCAAATTGATAGGCAAAGATTGCATTTTGTTGTTTTGATTTGGATTTCTTTGATTACTGGTGAGGTTAAGCATTTTTTTCATATGTTAAACACTTCTTCATATGTTTATGGCCGAGGGGAATCTTAATAATGGTCTTCAAGTGTACAGAGGGGTTATTTAGTCGATTGGGACCAGCTGTGTTAGAGAAGGAACCAGAAATGTTGAAACTTCAGCAAGAAAGCAATGGGCTGAAGGTCCTTGGATAAGGGATGGTCTATGAGGGATCAAAGGCTGAGGGAGATGGAGACGCCGCTCAGAGCCCCTCTCAGGGAGCAAGGAGGCCAAGGAAAAGGGGCTACAAACTGTCAGGGTGCTTGCAGGCGCTGGGGACACCGCTCACGTTGACATGTGTTCACGTTTAAATGCTCACGAAAGGCCCGTGAGAAACATGGGGCTTAGACGCAATTTATTATTAATTATCCCAAGTAGGACTGAAATCCTCACTGTAAAATCCTGGTGTCGTGGCCACTGTGCTCTACTGCCTCAGAGAGAATGGATTCAGTGGGTGTCCCTGGCCTGCAGGTTCCTCAAGTTCTTTATAAACGAGGCTCCCATAATTCCCGGCAAGACCCCTTGTCCCCAGCCCAAACCATAGCACAGTTGCTTGCGACCAAGAGCTCTCTCTCCTCTCTGCTGTTGGTGCTTTTGTACTTTTTCTGAATGCACCGGGTGCATAGCCGGGCCTGCTTCCGTCTTTCCCCGTCTTTGTCCCCTGTCGCCACCCTCTTCCAGAGGAGCCACAAGTCTCAGGTGTGCGCTTCGTTCCAGACTGTCCTTCTCAGCAGCACACCGGCCAGGTCGGGCTGTGCTTTCTCCCGTCTCCGTCTTTCCCTGGCTGCGGGGAGGATGGTCGGGGAATGAAAACCCTCCTCGGGCTCTCCCAGGATGTCCTCTCCACCGCTCAATGGGAGCTTTGTCTTTGCAAAGAGCACACCTGAAACCCATCCGGCCGCGGCAATTGTCTGCCAGCTCCTGTGCCATTTGGATTCGGCCTCTGTTAGAGGTCTTGTAATTTAAACTTCCACCTGCTTATTAGAAATTCAAGGAAATGGTCTAATAATATTCACGGCCTCAGCTCTTGTCCCCGCCTCCCTTTCTTTGCCAGTCTCATGACTCTCTTTGTAGGTTACTCTGAGATCCAGGTTGCAAACACCGTTAGGAGTTTATTCATCTTAAGCAAATACAACAAATTGCTCAGGTGAGCGACTTCCAGGGTTATAAGGACGACGTGGCTGGAGGTGTTTTATTTGGGGGGAGGAACTGAAGGCTTCAACTCCAGTTCTTCTGCCCCTTGGGTTTTCAGCTGAGGATGTGAGCAGTCTCATCTTCTAGGTGCCTGGCATTCTTTAGCTGCCTGGGCAAACATGAGGTATTGCTTTCACTAGTGTTGCTGTTAAGACAAACGATTTTTTTAAAAAAGAATAGCTTATTGATTTTTAGAGAGATAGAGAGGGAGAGAGAGGAAGAGGGAGAGAGAGAAACATTGATGTGAGAGGGCAACATCAACCGGCTGCCTCCTGCCTGCCCCCTACTGAGGATCGAACCTGCAACCCGGGCATGTGCCCTGACCAGGAATTGAACCGGGGACCTCCTGGTTCTTAGGGTGATGCCCAACCAACCGGCCAGGGCAAAAGAATGGTTTTTCATCTCCACTTGTCATCTCTCACCCTCTGGAGAGTTGGCCCCCGTGAACCTGTGTGTGTGTGTGGGGGGGGGTGGCTGGAGGCAGCAGCTATGCTTTGTTCATTTCCCTTAGAGATGACCATTCATATTCCAGCAACTCTGCCTCCCCCCCTCTGAGAAGGGAAGGCCCGCGTGCTGCCATGAACAAGGATGGGGAGCTCTGCTATTGCCCTGGGTCGCTGTGTGCGAGTTGGTTCTACCCACTGGGTTCACTTCCTTCCCTTTAACAATGATGGGCTTTTGGCCACCACAGTCCATTTCACCTCCAAAAGCCAGTGTTCCCACAGGGGCAAGCCATTTTCAGAGTGGCAGGCGACTTGTGTGGCCAGTGTTGTCAAAGTGCTGAGACTCTTCGGCCCTCCTTCCCCAACCCTCAGCTCAACCATCCCAGGCTCTCTCGCTCAGCTTTGCCTCTCCTCTGAGCAGTTAAGGCAAGCCCTAAAGATGGCAACAGGTTCAGATACATGAAAGACAGTCCTCTAGGAAGCTGGTTCTCCAAGAGTGGCCCAGGACCAGAAACATCCCATTGTCTGAGCATGTGTTAGAAATGCAAACCCTTAGATCCCACCCAAACCTACTGAATAAGACACTGTGGGGATGGGTCCCAGCAGTCTGAGTTTCAACAGGCCCTCTAGGTGGTTCAAATGCACGCTAGAGTCCCATGCCCACTGCTCTGGGCTAAATCTGCAGAGGTCAGCGGGAGAACACAGACACACGCTAAGTCCCCTTTGGTCCCATCACACACTGGAAAAGAAGAGGGAATGGGCTCTCTTGTCCTCCTGTGGGTGGGATGGGGAGCCAGATCCTGCTGCAGAGGCCTGACATCTTCCAAATGAGCTCAGAAAAATGGGCTTCTCTCCCCTCTGGGTGTGGCAGCAAGATTGTTTGGATTTGGGAAAACGGCTGCGTAAGAGTGAGAATGCAAGAAATAATCAAAGAAAGTATGGTTTTCCTCTGGGCCACACAATCAAACATTAAGTGCTGGCTTAGCAGTTAATAGTCATTATTATTCCTCCAACATGTATTATCTCAGAAACCACAGGGCATGGCTGGGTTGAAAGGAATTTAGAAGCAGAAGAAGGCATGGCTTGTGACCCCATGGTCAAGTTCAGTGTTGAGGCCTCCTGACTGTCCTTCGTGGTGATGAACGGAGATCTACCAGGGGCATCCCTCCCTTCATGCGGAGTTAAAGGGCCCTCTCTCAGGAGCGGACTCTCTAAGCAGCTGAATGTTAGATCCTTAATACATTGAAACCTATGTACCTGTAGACGCCTATAGACGCCTCAGTGCTGAATATTGCTAAAGACAAAACAAAACAAGACAACAAATAAACAGAGAAAGTCTTACAGAGCTCAACAGGGTCTTACCGTTCAATCCAGCAACTGTGCTCCTGGATATTTACCTAACTGGATTTGAAAACTTATGCTCAGCTCTCCGATGTTTATAGCAGCTTTATTCATGACCACCCAAACTGGGAGCAACTATGGCGTCCTTTAACAGATAAATGGATAGAGAAACCTTAATGCATGCATGCAGTGGAATAGCAAGAAATGCGCTCTTGGGCTGCGCAAAAGCACCGGTGAATCTTCGGTGCACGTTGCTCAGGGGAGGGAGCTCGTTTGAAAAGGCTGCATAGCGTGTATTCCATTTTTATGATATTCTGGAAAAGGCAAAAATATGGACAATAACAACAACAACAAAAACTAGTGCTTTCCAAAGGTTCGGGAGGGACAGGGCGTTACACAGCTGGCACACGGAACTTTCAGGGCAACAGAACAATTCTGTTCAATACTGTAACGGTGGATACCCAACGCTGTTCTTTTTGTCAAAAGCCATCCAAGCTTGGCAGCCAAAAGGGCAAACCTTAATGTATGCAGTTAAAACAAAAGCATTTAGGAGGTGGGGGATCCCAGGATGGGATGCAGAATGTGACAAAAACACCTAACTGATACTGCAAATGTACACGCAGCCTCGCTGAAGGGGCGGGGGGGGCAGGGTTGGACCTAAGTGACAATGCAAACGAGTCTGTCAGACCAGAGGCAAAGGCAACTGTGTGATTTTACCCAGATGGTAACACCGTTTCCTAGGGGCGGGGGCAGCAGTGCTGCTGCTGTTCCCCATGTGCCCTGGACGGACAGGTAAGGACGTGGGTGGTGCACGCTGGGGGCCTGGCTTCTCACCGTCGGAACGAACCTTACGGATAAGCAGTGGGAGGAGCTGGGACCATCCACGGGGTAAAGGATTAGCGTTGGAAATGTCAGGATGAACTCATGTTTAGCTTAATATAGGCGCAGATGATTACATGTATAAACGTGAGATATGTACGCGTATGTGTGTGTGAAAACGTGGGTTGGTATACACATATAGATTTCCTTGCTCTGTCAACTGACAGGGCTTAGAATTAACAATACCCCAGTAGCCAATACCCCAGTAGTGCCCAGGTCTTTTAAAAAATATATATATATATATGTTTTTATTGATTTTGGAGAGAGAGGAAGGTCTCTAGAGAGGGAGAGAAACATTGATATGAGAGAGAAACATCGATTGGTTACCCACCATGCACACCGCAACCGGGGACTGAACCCACAACTTGGGTATGTGCCCTGACCAGGAATCGAACCCGCAACCTTTTGGTGCATTGGAGGACGCTCCAACCAACTGAGCCACACCGGCCAGGGCAAGATCGTTTTTGCTAGTACGATTCTCCAATAAAAAGAAGCAGAGCTCCTTGGAGAAAGGGTTGATGCTGGGGCTGAGGCAGGCGATATCCAGGACGAGCCGGGAGCATCTGTAGAGCCAGAAAGGAAGGAAATGCTTAAAACACAAACAGACAAAATAAAACAAACCCCCCAAACACACATGTGCACAATGATGGGGGTTATGAGAAGGAAAGACAGGAACCCAATGAAAGAGCTCTCGACGGCCAAAGCTGAGACAATTCGAGTGAAAAAATAAATAGTGTCGTGTTGGATGATAACCCCAAATATAAAATATTCATGAGTCCCTCCTGATGGAAATAGATGGTGGAATAAATAAATGAAAGAGAACAGACAACTTTCTGTGCAGGAGAATTTCAAATAATTCTTCTGCTCTCAAGGAGATTAGACCTAGTAACTCTCTTCCAAAGAGCACAGTGTGGAAAGGAGGGGAAAAAGGAGCTTCGTAGTGGAGCAGCCCGGCAAACACTGCCTAGGCCAAGGTCAAGGTCAAGGTCAACGGTGATGTCACACAGAAGGCATGTTTCCTTAATATGATGTGATGAGGACAACGCTTTACCTTTGTGGGTTTTATCCCCCCAAACTCATAACCCCAGTCTCACCATGAGAAAAGCATCAGACAAATAAAAATTGAGGGACATTCTACAAAGTAGTTGGCCAGTGCTCCTCAAGACCGTCAAGGTCATGAGAAAAAAAAAAAGGAAAGTCTGAAAACTGTCACAGCCAAGAAACACGTAAGGAGACTTGTCGACTCAATGTAATCTGATATCCTGGCAGGGGATCCTGGCACAAGAGAAAGGGCGTTAGGGAAAAACAAAGGAAATCTGAACAATGTATGGACTTTATTCAGTAGTGATGTATCAATATTGATTCATTAATGGTGACAAGTGTGCCGTAGTAATGTGAGATGTTAATTCCAGGGACAACTGGGTGTGGGGTATGTGGAGACGCTGTACCAACCTCACGGCTTTTCCGTAAATGGAAAACAATTTTCAGATGAAAAGTTTACTAACAAAGACCAGAGAAGCTCCTTGACCCTTGAGATTAAAGTCGAGATCAAGGACATTGGTGGGAAGTCATAAACGCAGCAAAGGAAAAGACGTCGGGGCTGGAGACGTTAAACCAGGCTTTGGGGAGAGCGCGGCTGGCCCGGGCCTGGAAGCAAGGGCCCGAGGTGGGGAGCAGTGAGCTGCGTGTGAGGACCTGAGAAGAATGCAGTGAGCCGGGGCCGCCACAACGGGCCACACCCCGGGGCTTAGACAGCAGGAGTTAATGTCTCGCAGCCCTGGAGGCTGGAAACCCAAAACCAAGGGGTTGGCAGGTTTGGTTCCTACTGAGGTGAACGGGTACCTTCTAGGAGAAACCACTGCCCTCTTAGCCCTCCCGATTCCTCTTTCTCCCGTGGTGAGACACACCCAAGGGCGCAGGGGTGAGGAGAGCCCTTCTGAGCCCAGAACCTGGCCCCTCCATGGCAGAACGTGTGGCCCCGAGGAAGGCAACGGGGCTGTCATCCGGGAAGGACTCTCCCACCAGACTAACCTCCACTAGAGACCGGACCCGTCCACTGTCGCCCTTGAACCTCGCCCCAGGCAGCTCTTGCTTGTGAAGGAGGCTGAGGCAACAGGTATCAGTGCCTCTGCCGAGGTGCCCCCTGCAGCGCTGGCCGTGGGCCGAGGCTGGACGCAGGCATCGGCGGCATGCAAATAGTTTTGCATTGAGTGTTCTTCTGCAGCAACGTGGACAATCACATTTGGTTAAGTCGCGTCTGCGCCCTGATTAATCCCAGCTTGCTCTTGCTTTACTGCAGCCCCTCTGAGCTTATCGTTTCCTGCTTTGGGATGCCCTGGCTCTGACATCTGGTGGTTGCCACGCTGTTATCTCATGCAAATACACAGGCGAGGAGGGGGCAAGCAGGAGGGAGGCGGTGGCACCCCAGCCAACTTCCTGAGTTAGTCTGCAGATTAAAAAAAAACCTCACACACCATTTATAGAGATGGTGATGGCCACGGGAGAGCCGGAGTTTGGTTCTCTGAGTTGTTTCTGAGGATCCACGGAAGTTGGAGCTGCTGGGAGGGATTCTGCTCACAGGGGAGAGTCCACCGTTGGGATCAGCCATGCGAGTCCTGTCCCATGTCACTGGGCACATGCATTACCCTGCTGCTTCCGGGTCATTCCCCCGTCTGCCAGTGGGTCTTTGTTTCTGCAGTTTGGGTATCCAGCATCATCTGGGGGTAGAGAGCTCAGTAAAAAGAATATGTCCAGTGGTCTCTTCTGCCTCAGAGTTAAGATCCAAGTGGGAATAGCTTCTCTCTCTGGTCTATTTCCTCCTGGCCCAAGAACCCTGGGGAGGGTGTGGCACCAGCTGTCAACAGAAGGATCCAGAATGTCTTTAGGGTACAGCTAAGTCTCATATCATTTCCGCCCATTTCACTGTCCTTTCCTTGTAACTCTGGCCGTAAATGCATATGGCCCTCTGAGTACTCTCTACGCGATAGGTGCCCTACTTTGTATATGTTCGGCAGTTTGAGAGGATTCTGACTGTGTGTGTGTGTGTGTGTGTGTGTGTGTGTTGGGAAAGGGGTGAGTGAAATCGAAATGGAGAAAAATTTGCACAGGGGCTGCAGCTTGCACGATACAGCCTGAAGGATGGCTGAGAAATCACAGCCCGCATCAAGCATTTTACCTCTTGATTCCTTGAAGGCCCTTGGAGAGCCAGATGGATGGAGCAGGGAAATAAATGGTCATTTCCCTGGTGGCACGGGGTGGAGATGGGCTGTGGCCGGGGAGAGATGGTGGATTTCCCTCTTGAGTGACTCCAACTGCCAGCGAGGCTCAGCCTCTGACCAGAAACAGATTTATTTCTCACTGGCTGGAGGAGACAGTGATTTCAAAACCTCCCTCCATTACAAAACTGCCCCCTGGGAGCGTGGTTGGCTAAAGCTGCCACAATCTTGCTTTCTCCGTCTTTTATGCATCTAGAGTTTCATCCTGGAAATGAGCGTTTGGGTTCTGCACGGGCAGGCTTGGGGTTCCTGGCGCCCCTGGAGTGACAGCTGGCGGCCCCGGGAACGGGGGGCCCCGCTTCGGCTGCGCTCTGCGGGCCCCCCCTTCTTGCTGTGCATGTGTCTAAATGTTACTCGCAGCCTAGAAGCCGGCAGAAGCAAACCTCTGGCAAACCTGGGGGTTTGTGTTTTATATTTATGCAGTTTTGTTTTTGTTTTCCTGATAGAATGCTCAGTTTTGAACCACGAGCAACTATATTTGCGTCCCGAGCAGTTAGGGGACCTTGGAGTGAAGCAGCCAAACCACGCACACGGGGCGGAGGCGTTGCCACCACCTGTGCGACTGATGTTCGTGTCCTGTGGGGACGCGACGCCTGGCCCTGCCTCCTGTGCCACGTAGCTGTTATCGCCATCTGAAGGTATCACCTGCTTACAGAGTTGTTTGTCTCTGTTGCCCTCTCTATGCCCATTAGACTGTACATTCCAGAATGACAGGAAGATTTAAAAAAAATTTTTTTTCTGATACTTTACTTCCAGTAACCTAGGATAGAACCTGTCCAAAGCAAGTTCTCGCTGAATATTTCATGAAATGACAAACAAATGAGCAATGGCTAGCAGCCAGCCACTGACTTTGAAGGGATTATCTCAGTTGTGTTTTTACCTTTCTAAACTCTATCACACAGGCAAGGTCGTTATCCCAAGGTTTTGGTCGAGGAAACTGAGGCTTAGGCGGGAAGAAGCGGAGGGGATTCGAAGGCTGGGAGCAGGACCAGGACCGGCTGAGGCACGTGACCCTGGAAATGGCACCTTGGAAATCGTGCTCGCCTCGCCTGGTCCTGCCCGGCCTGGCTGACCCCCGCAGGACCGGAGCTCTCATCGCAGGTCAGCGCTGGCTCTCCTGTCGTGACTGTGCACCCACACGGGACACGCACGCACAATCACGCATTCGCACTCACATATGTGCACACTGACATGTTCACACTCACCCATCCCTACAGCCACATGTTCACACGCACGTGCACAACACACCCACACTCACTCACCCACAAACACACTCATAACACATGTAAACGCATTGCCACACGCGCACGTGCACACCAGCCTCAGCCTCGATCAAGGCGTTCTGATCTGATTTGTTCTGATTTGGTTTCTCCTTCCTGGGAGCCAAGGAACAGACTCGGATCAGCTACTTTCCAAATTCACATTGTAAACAGGAAAAATGACTCCTTTGGGTCTGGCTGGCTTTAGGAAGAAGAAAACCTTCAACTCGGTTGACAAAGTTTTCTCCAGCTAGGCCTCAGAAAGCCCTCTCCGAGGGGTTCAGCCTGGATGCCCTTAACGACCACCTAGTGGGCTCAGTTACAAAACTGACTCCCAGGCTCCAGCCTGGGGGAGTTGGATTCACGGTTCTGGGATGGGACCTGGAGATTTGGTTTCTGATAGGGCTCCCCCAAGTAACCGTGACGCAACCAGTCCACAGGCCAGCCAGGGGAAGCCAGCTGAAGGATGCGTCCCTAAGGACAGAGCGGGACTTTGGCATCCGAGGGGGAAATCATGCTGAGTTTCACTTATTGCAAAAGCAACAGTGCGCCCAGATAGGCACAGCTGTCCTGATAGGTGTGGCCGAAACACCTTTCAGCTCTAGAGTCTTATTTGCACTGGAAGGTCCTCCATAAATATTTGGGGAAGTTGTTTACCATCAGGGGAGGGGCAGCAGAAAATTCTGAATCCTTGCCAGCTCTGCAGTTGCACAGTGTGTCTTCAAACTTTGTCTAGACCTTAGGAGCCTAAAAATCTATCCTTACCTAAGCACACCCCTGCCCCCATTTGGACTTAATGGATTTGGGCTGGGCCCACATCAGTCAACTTTAAAACTGCCCAGGTAATTCTACCATCCTGCTGAGGTTGAGGCTCACTCTTCTAGACCAGGGGTGCACAAACATTTTCTGTAAAGGGCCAGGTTTTGAGGGTCATGGGATCTCTGTCACCATTACTCAACTCCAACATTGTATTGCCAAAGCAGCTCTAGACAATCTGTAAACAAGTGGGCATGGCTGTGTTCCAATAAATCTTTATTTGTAAAACAGGTCGTGGGCCAGATTTGACCCATGGGCCGTCATTTGCCAATCCCTATTCTAGACTATCCTAGACTTCTAAAATGTGTGGTCAAAAATCTCCCCCAGGATGTCTTAGAATGTGAATTTCCTGGCCCCCTTAGACAGTCTTGTCCTAGGTCTGGGCAAAGGCCTTGGAATCTGTATTGATTGGGAGTATCCCAGAATTGGGGGTTATTCTGATCTTGGGAGCCAGTGGACCACACTTGGAAATACCTAGCAATCATCTAGCCAATCCATCTTCATGCCTACCCTGCCCAGGCTCTACCCCTAGAGATTTGTGGGACAACCTAGGCTGGGCTGTCTTCCTCCTTTCTGGGTTTTAAATAATTTTTATTGATTTTTAGAGAGAGAGAGGAAGGGAGAGGGAAAGAGAGAGAGTGAAACATCGATTGGCTGCCTCCCGAATACCCCTCACTGGAGATCAAACTGGCAATTTTTTGGTGCATGGGAGGTCGCCTACCCAACTGAGCCACGCCAGCCAGGGCCCTCCTTTCTATTCTTTGTCTTTTTGTCTCTTAAAGTCTTTCTCAGACATCGGCTATGAATTCACACCGGTTTGAGGGAAGATTTGGTGCCAGGCCTTGGCCAGCGAGGGTGGGAGGTTGATGGAGAGGCTGCCTGTGGGGACAGTTGCAACGTGGCTCTCGTTGAGACTCTTCTGGGGTACTTTTCATAACCCCCCTTGCCCCACCATCCACAGGCACAACCCTGACTCCTGCTAAGCCCCAAATTTTCATGCCTCTGCACCCTGGCTCTTATCACTGGCTTATTTTCACATGCGAAGGTGAGGGGGACTCCTCCAACTTTCTGTTTCGTGATGAGATTCTTATCTCATTGGCCCTCTCCAGGCCCCTGGGCGATGGCCCTGTGGAGGCCTCAGCTTCTGCTCGGTCTTTCTTAATTAAATTTGAAATTGATGTGAACAGAGGGCTTTGGGAGCTGGGTGGGCTGGGGGCCAGGGGCCTGAGCAACAGCCGAGGAACAGCACTGCCTCCCACAGTGCTGATCCCTGGGACGTGTGGACCGATTGTGGAGAAATCCCTCTGCAATGAGATTTTGTTAACTCTTCAGCCTAGGAGCGGGGTTTTAGAAGCTCCCACAGACAGGGGCCGAGGGCCCTGCTTTGTGTACCAACTGTGTGAAGCTAGGTGCCATCGGGGGCTGTGGGAATCAGGACCCCCCAGAACTCTCTGCTCGAGTTCTGAGGCATGATTTCTCCCTGCTAACTACATCCCCACGACCTTTATTCGGAGGCTTCCCTTTAAAGGAACCGAAGCAGCTGAGGTATCCAGGAGAGAATGTTTGGGGTTGGAAGGAAGAGTAGGTTGGTGCAGAAGTGGGGGATAGTGCCCGGCTTCAGCAGTTTGGGCTGATTCTAGGCCCGCCCCCACTCACATGCAGCGCAGCAGGTGAGCACAACAGGTGCTGGGAGACTTTCTTATCTGTTGTACACACAGAAAGCAGTAGGAGTTCTGCATATGTACAGCGGCAGGTAATATCCAGCATTTGTTAAACATACACGTGTTTTACATATGTGCTCCTGCTTAATCCTTACAACAACACCGAGACCTACCATTATCTCCACCGCAAGATGAGGAAACTGAGGCACAGAGAGGTTAAATAATCTGCTCAAGGTCATCCAGGCGGTAAGTGACCGAACAAGGTTAAATCCCAGGTTGGCCTGATGCTGAAAGAACTTAAAAGTGTAGTAAGGGAACAGGGTACATCCCCTGGTCCCAGCTGGAAAATATTTTCAAGGTAACTCCAGAGCAAAAGCACTATGGCGTGGTTGGCCATGGGGGGCATTCAGGCTGGGAGCAGGTGATTAGGGCGACTGAGGACTTTGAGAAACGGAGTTAGTGACCAGACCCCCGAATTCTGCGCGGTCACTTTCTGAGGGGGCAGAGAGCCAGCTTGCCTGTGTCACCTGAGGTCAGATGCAGCGGGAGAAAGAATCATCTCCAAATGCAATAGCATATGAAGACAGTTAAAGGACCGCCAGGCTCTGTGACGAACCCTAAGCAGGACTGTGCTCCCTTCCCCCCGCCTCCCCCAGGGACACTGCTCCTTCCAGGCCCTTTTCTGACCTTCAACATTCCTTTCCCTTCAAGTGTCTCTGTGTCCTGCTTCTGCCCCAAAGGAAGAAGACTGGGTGCAATGGGTTGAATTGTTTTTACCCAAATTCACATGTTGAAGCCCCAACAACCCCCAATATCTCAGAATGTGACCTTGCTTGAAGAGGGGCCTTAACAGAGGTGATCAAGTTACAGTGATGTCGTTTGGATGGGTGCTAACCCAGAAGGACAGGTGTCCTTATATAAAGGGGAGATGGTGACACAGAGACCCGAGTAGAAGGAACGCAGTGTAAAGAGACACAGGGAGAAGACGGCCACCTCCAAGCCAAGGAGAGGGACCAGGACAGATCACAGCCTCAGGAGGAACCAACCCTGCCGACACCTTGATCTGGGACTCCAGCCTCTGGGACTGTGAGCTGATAAATTTCTGTTTTCAGGCGCCCCAGTCTGAGGCCCTTTGTCACGCAGCAATAGCAAACTAAGCGTAAATAATGTATATCCCAGCATGAACCAGGGCTACAGCAGTTCCAGGAGCATTTCAAATTTAAAAGAGTAGAAAAAACCTTTTAAAAAATCATCTTAAAGGAGAGCATTCAGGGCACTCAAACTCGTAGGCAAACGCTGGGGGGCAGCTGATCCCTGTGGGCCCCACGCGCTGGTTCATTTATGCCGTCCACGCGGCCGAGGAGCTTCGTGTCCCAGCCTTGCTGGGCTCAGCCCCCACCAGGCGCGTTTTCCCCTCCGCACTCCCCCTCTGAGACCTTGGTGTCTGTTTAGCCGCTTAGTTTGGTTTCCTGGAAACTGAGCGATGTTAGCGCCACTACCCCGAGCAAGCAGGGCTCCCCAGGGCAGTGATTTCTGGAAACAGAATGTTCCTGGTTTCCAGAAGGTAAAAAAAAAAAAAAAAAAAATTCCCTGGGGTCACTTTCTCCTGAGCAGCTGGCGAGCAGTGTCCAGGCCTCATTTCGGTTTCACCCTGCAATTCCCCAGCCGGAGCGTTCAGTGTCCGGCCTACCAATGCTCGCTGCACGTTTAAGGGGAGGGGATGAATGAATTACCTGGATGGGGTTCGGGAGACCTTCACTGGGTCTTTACTTGCGTGATCTCTGGGACAAGCCTCATGCATCTGTTCCGTTTGGCACTAATCGACTGAGCATATTCCCTGGGCCTGGGCCTGGGACTGGGGATGATCGTGAGTCTGACAGTCCTGTCCTCCAGGAGCTCACGGGCTGGGAGGAGAAAGCCTCAGTGAGCGTGTATTTTAGAGCTGATGGTCATTCTGAAAGGAGATGTGTCAACGCCAGGCCCTCTGCTTAACCTGTTGTCCATGGTCCCTTATATATTTATTCTCATCAATCTTCGCTGCTATGCTTTGAGGACACAGCGATCCCGCTAACGTACTTCTTCCTGGAGGCCTTTTCTGTTCCAGGTATCAAGGCAGTTTTTATGAGACTTCAGTGTGTGTCCTAATCACGTGGGGGGTAGTGAAAATGCAGGTTCCCTGGCCCTGCCCTTGGAGGGTCTGGATGAGTGGGCTGGAGTAAGGCCCGGGATGGGCATTCTTAACAAGAACCCCCAGTGATGGTGGCTGTGGAAACGTGGGCATCACGATTAGAGAATGCAAATCTTAGGACCAGGGGCCACTGGTGATTTTTCTGGGACCCCCCAAAATAAAACAGAAAGCAGAGAATCATGACAAGTGAAACTGGCAAACAGCAGAGAGAGAAAACATTGTTTTGGTGAAATTAGCAAATCAATAAAATGTTGGTTGGATTGAATTGGATTCCTGCTACCAGAGTTTGTTTGTGTTTTTTTAAGAATTGATTTTTGAGATGAGTTTAGGTTCACGGCGAAATTGAGAGGAAGGTATAGAGGTTTCCCATGTACTCTCTGCCCCCACACGTGCACAGCCTTGGCCACGATCAACAACCCCCCCCCAGAGTGGGACGTTTGTGATAATTGATGAACCTACGTTGACATGTTGTTATCACCCGAAGTCCATAGTGAACATTGGGTTGGCTCTTGGTGTTGTACATCCTATGGCTTGGACAAGGGCATGAAGACATGCGTCCACCATCAGAGTATCATACAGAGCAGCCTCACTGCCCTAAAAATCCTCTCGGTTCTGCCTGTCCATCCCTCCCTCCCCCTTAGCCTCTGGCAACTGCTGATCTCTTTGCTGTCCCCCTAGTTTTGTCTTTTCCAGAATGTCATGTCGTTGGAATCATACAGCACGTAGCCTTTTCAGATCAGCTTCTTTCGCTTACTAATATGCGTTTAACTTCCTCCATGGCTTTTCATGGCTTGATGGCTCAATGTATTTTTTAGTGCTGAGTAATATTCCATTGTCTGGATGGACCTTAAATTATTTATCCCATTGTTTGCTTTTTTAAGGCACTGAGGTAGATGGTACAGTGTTTCCATCAGCTGTGGGTCTCTTTCTCTTTCAATAAAGAAAAAAAAAATAGCCAAAAGAGTCATAAGCTTCATGGTAGTTGATTTAAAAACTTATCATCACAGCTAAGCATCAGAACATTAACTTGGTGTTTTTTTTTTATTTTCTTAGGACTCGGGGCTTGTTGACCACAGAATCTGGGCTCTAGCCTGAAACAGGACAACAAAGTGGGTGGATGGTCACCCATGTGTCCATCCCGCGGCCCTTAGATGACAACGTGGTAGAGACCTGCAGTAAGGTGAGTGTCTCTGCTCTGGAGCTGGTGCATGCACCGGATCTTCTGCCCCGTCCTCACTGTCCTGGGGGCCAAACAAAGCAAAGTCTCACCAGCCAACTGGGGAGCTGTGTGTCTTAGACCAGGCTGTGTATCTTGCCCTCCTGAGTCTTGCTTTGCTTATTTGCAATTGGTGGCTCCTCAGATCTCCTCTCCCTTCGGCACTGAGTGGCATGGCCACATCGAAACCAGGTGCCAGCTTGGCTTCATACTCACCCAACCTGCCCTGGCCCGTGGGCCGGCCCAGCCCGGAGAACAGCATGAGACAGAGACTAGGCACTCAGCACGTATCTGGAGATGGCTCTTCAGTTCCCAGACTTGACCTCTCTGTATCTGGCATATTTCTGCAATATCAGAGTGGGTTAGAGAGAAGGCAGCTGGAGACAGTGATATGTTTCCCCTTAGGGACACCCCCCTCCCATTCCTTCAGCTCCATCCAGCTGCTGGCACAGTGGCCCGGGGACCTGGGGCCAACTTTCCTCCCACTTCTTCTGACTCATATCTTTCATCACGTCTCAGGAGAGCGGCGTCTGTCACTCCCTTCTCCTGGCAAGCGCGGGGGGGTGGGGTGGGCTTGGGCAGAGTCTGAGCCATAACTCGGTGCAGCCCGGGCCAGGCAGGATCCTCGCGCCGTTAGCCAAGTTGGGAGGTCTGCCCTCGGCAGGAGGTCCCGGGGAACATTCGGGTGAAGGGAGGTTCCAGCTTTTTCAGCTCCGGTCCTCCCTTCCCCCTGAAGCATTACAAAGAGGAAGGCGTTCTTGCCTCTTTCCCCTCTACCCGCTTCGGGTCGTGGATCTGAAGGACACTCAGGCGACGTGCTCTGGGGTGAGAATTGCGCCCCGCGTGGCGATAGTGCCTGGCAGCGGTGGGCCCGCGCGGGCCCGAGTGGAAGCGTGCGCTATTGGGATCGCACCTTCTTCCACGACTCTGACCCTCCCCGTGAGATTTCCAGGGGGGATCTTTGCTGCAAAGCCAACCAGAGCCCTTCGGGGGAGGAGAGCTCACTCTCCCTGGGCTTCCCAGTGCGAGCCTGTAATTACAGCCCGATTCCACAGTGCTAAGTGGTTATTACTGTGAAGCCCACGTGCTCACTGCCAAGGCGATAAGCAAGACCGTATCCGCCACGCCAACGCGAGATTTAAGGAAATCAAGGGTTTTTGCTGGATTTGAGACTGAGGCGTGATGGCGAGAACCGAAAAATAAGGATCTTTAGCCACGTAGGCAAACTCACAGTTCCTCGGGAGAGAGAGGAGATGGAAGGAAAGGAAATGACGGAGAGAGAAAGCCTCAGGACTGGTGGCAGAAAGAGCGGTACTTAGATGCAGACACAAGGTCCGATAGCCCTTCGCAAGGATTCTAGAATATAGGCAACCACGGTGACGTTGAAATGTGCATTTCCCCAAGCTCTTACTCATTTCAAAGTGTTTGTGTAGCTCGCTCTGTCCCAGGCATTGTCCCAAGCCCTCTCTGCGTGTATTAACTCATTTAATTAAATTTCCATCGACTCTCCCAGTTCCTAGATTTATGGAATTTTCACCCTGGGGACCTTTAGTCAAATCTGTGATCACTGCTCATCCAAAGCAGCTCTTGAAGGGTGACAGATGGTTCTAGATTCCAGCCCCCAGTGTCCCTGTTCCCACCTGCATCCCTGGGACCTGGCCTCTCCCCGGTCCTGGGAGTGTTTAACCCCTTGTCTGCTTGACAGAACAAGAGCAAGTGAATGAGAAAGGAAGGGGGAGGTCAGGCTGGAGGGTGGGGAAGGGGAGGGCACAGAAGGGTGGAGAAAGGACAAGTCTGAATGTGAGCTCAGGGGGAACCTGCAGACAAGTTAGTTGTGACGGTTTCGCCTAAGATCTGCCATCCAAACAGCAGGAGAGAGATCTCTTCCAACCGGCGAGATGGCCCTGAGCTTCTGACCACCCGCTCGGCCCGTCCACCTCGAGGCAGGGAGCAGGGAGGTGCTGGCGAGCTCCCGCTCCCAGGAACCCGGGAGGAGGGGATGGCCTTTCCTGCCCGGGCATTGTCCTACTCTCCGAAGGATTGCTTTTGAGAAAGAACCGAACTCAGGACAGATGCAACCCACATAGCCAGGTCACTCCTTGAGCACCGCGATGCACCTTTGTCCACCTCGACCTTTCCTTTCTGTCTCTGCTCCTCTTGGCACCGTTCACACATTTGTGGTGCTGACTGTAGGGAGGTGACAGTGACATTTCTGATACGTTGACGTCCTATGAACTAGGAACCTTTTGCTGTAGCAGCCAAGTCAGTCCTTCCTCCTGGGTGAGGCGTTGGCTTTGAGGGACCTGGGCCGACAAAGCTCCAGAAGGAAGCAAATCAGAAGCCTATTAAGAAAAGTCAGAGTCAAATCCTGGGAGGTAGTGTCCAGAGAGCCAGGAGCCAGGGGCTTTGGAGGAGTTCGGAGCCTGGCAATAACCCAGACGATGCCCAGTTTAGGAGGCAGTGGAGGGCACCCGAGGCAGCTGTGGGGAAAACGTTAGGGGGGCCCCGTCGCCTTCATCGCTGCGTGTGTGGGGATGGGTGGAGGGATCCGAGGCAAGGTGGACCCTTAGTTTCCTTATAGAGAGGCAACAAGTCTGTTGTGAATGTCAAATGACACAATTCATGTAAAGTGCCAACAGAGTGCCTGATATAAGGATTCAATAAATCAGTCTTTAGTCCTGGCCAGTGTGGCGCAGTGGTTAGAGCGTCAGCCCCTTTGATTCATGGGTTCGATTCCCAGTCAAGGGCACATACCTGGGTTGCAGATTCTATCCCGAACCCGGTCACAGAGCGTGCGGGAGGCAACCAATCGATGTGTCTCTCACATTGATGTTTCTCTCTCTCTCACTCTCTCTAAAACTCAATAGAAAAAAATATCCTTGGGTGAAGATTAACAACAACAAAAATTGTGAACTAGTCTTTAGGATTATACTTTATTAAACAGAATCTTCAGAGGTCATAATAAAATCCACTACTCTTTTTTTTTCACTGAATTTATCGGGGTGACATTGGTTCAAAAAACCCTACAGGTTTCAAGTGTACTACTTAGTAAAACATCATCTGCACACTGCATCCTGCTCCCATCGCCCAAAACAAAGTCCTCTGCTCTTTGGCCCACTTGCCAACAGCACATGGTGACGTTGGCTTGAGATAGCTGGAAACAGGTATATTTTCTGAGTCTTGGCCTGATGCTTTGAGAGTCCTGGATCAGTGAGTCTGCGCTAGTTTGCTGAGCACATAAACATGTCCTGTTGACTTTGGGGAACTAAGAAAAATCTAGTTGCAAGTTCGGTAATTTGTCGAGAATTCACCGAGAAGGCAGCACTTGCCCTTGGTCATTCTAAGACAATAGTTGGACAATGATTTGGAGATGGAGTCCAAGGAGACTGACTTATATATTTTTGAATTCTAGGATAGTTTGGTGTGTGAGGGGTGTGGGGGGTGGAGTGGGAGGAGAAGGGGATCGAAGAGCTGGGCGGTAGGTGGTGGGAGGATCCTGTCTATGACGTCATCCATCTCCCGGTCCCTGGACCGCAAGCCCACCCTAAATTCTACTCACTGGTGTAAAACATTCCCGATTCCTTGCGCTCTATGTGGTGACATGATAAGATTCCTTTTCTTTTCTTGAAGCCATTTCTCTCTTACTACCCTCTTCTACCGGGCCTGGTTCCCAGGAGCCTTGCATGTCTGCAGCTTGAAGGAAGCAAACTATCTTAGAAGCTGGAAAACCAGGCCGGATTCAGGGAGCACCTTCCTGGCCGGCCCCCTGGGCCACTCTAGCTCTCCCAGCCCAGGCCTGGCTCGTTGCACAGTCCTACGCCCAAGAAACTGTGGGCAGGAGGGCCGAGCTGGCCACCCCAGCCCCACCCCCCTTCTGCACTGGACTGAGGCAACCGCTGATTCCTGCCAAAACCAACAGGAAGACTCAGTTTTGGGAAGTTTAAAGTCATGGTGGAAAGGGTCTGCAGAAGCCACAACACGAGGCACAGGGGGCCCTTCTGCTCTCTGGGGTGCAGACCTATCTGCTCCAGGAGCCGCAGGTCAGTGGCCAGATGCTCAAAGGCAGGGCCCTCATTCCTGGGATGGTACGAAAAGGAAGTCGACGTGGCTCCAGGGGGCTTAGCACACAGTGAACACACTGTGGGTTCGGCGGATGATTCGATATTGACTATCCTGTGCTTCACATACTGTGAACTCATGCATAGCAAGGAGTCTTCTGCTTACAGTCATCCCATGTTAGCGACCTAATCCAATTTGTAAAATATCTTTCCTGGTAAAACCCTTAGTATGCGGACCTGGCTGCATCTATTGATGTCACCCCCTTTTCTTCTACTGGCACATTTGTTTTTGGTTGTGTATATATAAGATTAAAGACCAGGAGTGGGGTTTCCTTTTTTATTTCATTTACTCAACACAATTTTATGAGTGCTCACAATACCTGAGTGTAGGCTCTTGGAAAAGTGAGAGAAAGTGCTTCCTCTTCTGGGGAAAAGAAAGGGACAGGTAAACAACCCTAATGGAGTGTGAAGGAGCAACAGCATCTCCCAATGCGGTCATGGGAGACTTCTCAGGGGAGGTGACGCTTGATCTGAGGCTCCCAAGACGGGCAAGGGGCGGGGGAGACAGGGGTTGGAGACAAGCTATTTCAGACAGATGAAAAGCCACATGTCCAGGCAGTAAGGTGGTCAGAGCACAGGCTCTTCTGGGATGGTGAGTAACTACAGATGCCTGAAATACCACACGGAGGGGCCCAGGATGAAAGATGAGAGATGAAGCTGGACAGGAATGAAGGAGCCATGAGCACAAAATGTCTCGTATGCCACGAAAAGAAGGGGACACTTTATCCTGTCCTGGCTCTGGTACAATGCGGAGGACCTGTGACAGGGGAGTTAGGGTGGAGGCAGGAAGACCGGGTAAGTGCATTTTCAAAATTCGAGGCAAGGGATGCTGAGAGCAGTGGTGTGCATGTAGTGATAGAGAGGGGGCAGGAGAGGGGATTTGAGGGGTCTGGGGGAGGTGAGGTCAACTGGACTTAAATTTTAACTACATGTGAATGTGAGAGAAAGGGGAGCATTAGCATGTGGGGGGTGGTTTAAGTCCCGGCATGGTTAAGTCACCCACGGGCAAAGATGTAGAGGCAAAAGAGAGCTGAGTGTTGGGAAACACCTATATTTAAGAAATGGGCAGAAAAAGAGAAGTTCACGTAAGGGCCAAGGAGGAGCAATGAGAGAGAAAAAAGGAGGGGATTAGAGGTAGTGTCAGAACTGGAAAGGGGGCATTTAGAGACGGGTGTCATGGATAAACCCGTAAACACAACAGAAAGGACAAAGAAGACCACTGAAAAACACCCTTGTATTCGGGAATTAGGAGGCCACAGGCGATCCTGGAGAGAGCGGCTTTAGTGCAGAGAAGAGAAAGGAAGCCAGCGAGCTAAGGGGCGCTGAGAGGAGAGGGAGTGCGCATCCTGAGCGCGGGCTGCCCTTAGGAAAGCTTGGGAGTGTCAATGAAGAGAGACAGGCGATCGACAAATGCACAGGTAGATAGAAGGATAGACAGATGATGGCCGGGCACAGCAGTGTTTAGAGGGGATGGAAAGCTGATAGACGACTCCTTAAGACAGGAAATACTTGAGTGTGTTAATAGGCCGAGCGGACGAAGCCCATGGGCAGAAAAATAAAAAATGCAGGAAATACTGGGGCCAGTTATTTGAGGGAGGTTATGGAAGAAATGGGCACAGCACATGGATTCATCTTGGTTCGAAGGGAAGGGACAATTTGTGTTAGAGACCCGGGGAAGGAGGAAGGATGCAGGTAGGGTTGGCGCTGAGGGGGGACGTGCGTGGCTGGGAGAGGAGTCTGGATTGCCCCCCCTTTTTTTAGGTGACATAAGAAGCAAGGTCATCTCTATTAGGAAAGATGGCAGAGGGGGCTTACAAATTTGACATTGCTGCTGAGGAAAGTGGGGGAAGGAGTTGATGAGAAGATTATGGGAGGATTGCTAAGCACTGGCTGTTGGCACTTTGTGAGGGTCTATGAACAATGCCCTGGTAGAGAGAACGTGGCCCATCCGGACGTGGGAGCAAGCAGACCTCTGGTTGGCCTGGCCCATGGCGGGGTTGGAAGTGGGAAGACAAGCAGTTGCTTTAGTTCCTGATGGGAGAGTGGCCGTGGCCATGGCCAAACAGGCCTAATTGGGAAGAAAATGACACCGGGGGGAAGGTGACAAACTGGGAGAAAAGGGAGGAGCCCCGAGTCTGGAGATCATGATGAGGTGAGAGATTGGGCAAAGGAAGGGAAGGAGCTGGAAGGATGGACATTGTGGCAGAATCTCAGGTTTTAAATGTCAGAGGTGGGACTGTCCACAGCAACGGCCAGCCCGAGATGCGTTCACCAACGCATGCTGGTCAAGAGCAAAGACGGTGCAAAAAGCATTGACACTGAGGTCAAGGGACCAGAAAGCTATAGGGTCTGCTGGGCATTGGCTGCCTCTGGGACAGACACAGGGTTGTCAGAGCAAGAGGCCATAAGGCAGCAAGCAGGAGATTAAAGGACTCGCTCAAAGAGATAAGCCTTGTAGCAACGAGACCTTCTGAAATCTGATGGCAAATTCTTGATCAACATGGTCTTTTGTGCAAAACAGTTGAGGGGGAGGGCCCGTCGTCTGTTTCATGGCCTGGCTCTGCTCGTTTTCATAGCGAAGGGGGCAAAGCTAGTTCTTTCCAGCGTGCAGAGAAGTGGAAACTTCGACAAGAGTGTCAGTGACTTGCCCCAAATGACACCACGAAGTGCCGACCTCAGTCTGTCACTTCGCCCCCCTTCCTCCCCACCCGGCTCCTCCTGGGCGTTTGGCCGGTTTCAGCAGAGCGGGGTCAGCGCGGGCCTCCTCCACGCACGCCCCCTGCCGATTTGGCCTTGAGGTTTGCTAGAGGGAGGTGGAGGGGAATTTTCCCACTTGGCAGAGAGGCACGAAAATCAGGAGGGAATGTTTTTCTTGCGCAGCAACAAGAGGTATCAAGTCATGACATCTTCTTGCTCCCGTCCAACTCTGTTGCTATTTATGTGGATGCAACTGTTCCACAACAATACCTTTCTCCTGGAAAGGGCCTCCTCTCACTAAAACTCCAAAATAAAAAAATAAAATACAATAAAATATCCCCCTGTATTTCTCATTCCAGAGGTAAGCATGCTGGG
Organism: Miniopterus schreibersii; assembly: GCF_964146895.1. Lineage (NCBI taxonomy): Eukaryota > Metazoa > Chordata > Mammalia > Chiroptera > Miniopteridae > Miniopterus > Miniopterus schreibersii. The sequence continues at coordinate 5,278,848 of NC_138116.1, forward strand.
TTCTCTTTCTACTTCCATTGTCTAAAAACGAAGGATCTACGTGGGCGTTTATGTCCTTCCAGCCCGAACCCCACCTAGGAGGGAGGTCCCTGAAGGTTAGGACTCTGCTGTGTCTTACTGATTTCAGAATCCGCTAAACTCTTCTAGCCCTTAGCACACGGCAAGGGTGTCTGTTGAATGAAGAAAGCGTGGTTAGTGAATGAATGGATGAAACCCTTTTGCCCGCTGCTCTGAAGCAGGCACTTTGAGGCTTGAGTAACTGGGGCAGGAATACATTACACTGAGCCCTTAGCTCTCACCCCGTGCCCCCCGGGATAAAGCCGACACGGCTGGTAAAAAGAAAAAGAAAAAGGTCAGGTCCCAAGACGGCTGGGTTTAATCTTGACTTTACCGCTAGCTGTGCAGCCCCAGGTAAATCATTAGACCTCTCTGAATCCAAGTTTCTTCATGGGAAAAGCAAAAGAAATAATACCTTCTTCGTTCGATTATTAGGAAGATTAAGTTTGACTACATGTGGCCGGGTAACTGAGATACAGAAATTGATCAATTAGGAAAAGATTCTGTCTTGACTTCCACCCATATGGACACCCGTCTACCCATCTTTTGGTCGCAGGGCATGTGTCTCTGAGACGTTGCACTAATTAAGAAGTGGTTCCTGCGGCTGTGGAGCAGCTTTTTCCTCTGTACGGATTAATCTGGAATTGGCGTCATGACCAGGACCTAGCACACGCCATGCTCGGAGAACTCTAGTCAGCTCGGGTGCCTGTGTAGGGAACTGAAGCTGAGGAGAGAAGGCCCTCTGTCGATCCCAGTCCATCCCGTCACTAGGCAGCGTGACAAAAAGAGCCTCTTTCCTGAAAGGGGTAGGAGGGGAGCGTGGTGATGGGGCCAGGAGCTCACGCATCAAGAAAAGAACATGGGGACTTACTTCTTTTGAGTAGTCACCATGCTCCAGGCGCTGGGCTAGTCGCTTTCTATTTGTAACACCTTTTAATTATTTAACGACACCCCTTTGAGGAGCTGGGAAAGCTAGAATCCCGAGGCCAAAGAATTCTGGATATGTCAGCTTTGAAACTACCTCTGAGTTTTCAAATATAGGAGTACAGGCTGATTTGTTCCAAGTTGCTTTGTGAAAACAGAATTGAAAGGAACCAAAATCACTGTAATTGGACAGTCTCTGCGTTAACAAGAGGCTGTAAGGCACAAGCAGTCAGGGATCCCGTCTGTTCGGCTCATCCTCGTATAATGTTAGCCAGGTGATAGGTGCTCGACACAGGATTGGATGTTTGGAGCTGCAGTGGCCGTTTTGTGACCATGAGGCAAAGGGAAGGAACTTGAGGGAAGGTAGCTCAGAGCCCTGACGCATTTGAGAGGCCAAGTGAACTCACCCTGGGTGTACCTTTGGACGTCTTGCTCTGTGCACAATGAAATGTCCTTATTTTTAAAAGTTATTCTTCTCTGACTTTCCTTTTCATGACCAAAGACATTCCAACTGACCCAGTCTCTAAACATGAGCTCGGGCTGGTCATCACTGTCATGCTCTTTAATGGAGCAACACTTATGAGAAGGGCGGCAGGCGCCTACTTCTTAAGGCTCAACGGTAAAGTTTGCTGGGACCCTCGGGCCGATCTCCCCCACTTTTAAACCAACTCCTATTTCATGGGAGAGTTGGACTCCCGGCGGCGCGGGTGGTGGAGGCTGAGCCTGGCAGTTTCGTGTTTGCTTTGTCAGGGTGCCACACGGAGTGGGTGCCAGGCCGTGTTATGCGAGCTGAGCCACTCGCTGACCTGCCTGTTGCCACGGCTCATGACAGGCCGGCGTTCGAGAGAAAGCCATAGCTGACATTCTTTGCTCTCCCGGGGAATTCTGTAAAGAGAGACACCTGGACTGGTCTGCTGGGCACTTCCCCTCCCTTTTTCTGATGGATCTGCCTGCTTTCAAACCTAAATTGGGGGGGGAGGGGGTATCGATGTATTCTGAGGCTTCATTAGCCTCGATCAGAGGAGACCGTGACTGGGGAAAGCGCTCAGGTGAGATACTCAGGAGTGTGCGTGACTTGGGTGTGTGGGCACCTGTATTTCTTGTCGGGGAAACAGTCCGACTTCCATTTCTCAAACAGCCCTGACATGGGCTGGCTGCCTGGGAAGAGCCATTCCGTCCCGGTACCTGGGTCTCCCCATTAACTCACCTGTGCTGACCCAAATAGCAAGGAGAGGGCCTAGACAGGGCTGAGATGCATCTGAGCCGAAGCTCCTAGAAGCGGTATTAGTATTGGGCAAATGGTGGTCACAGCTCATTCTCTTGGGAGAAAGGAACCCTTCCTGCTAAGTTTCTGTCATGGCCCCAGTGGGCTGAGGGCCACTAGGCTCTGCGGAGAGGCGCGGGCAGAGTGTTCAGGTGGGAGAGACAGAGCCCAGCACCCTGGGCACAGCCAGGCTTGGGCGAGAAAGCCCATGTGGGAAGTAAGAAGAGCCTTCCCTAGGAATTAATTGGCTGATGAGGTCAAGGGTGCAGGCAGGGACTCGGAACAGAAGCACCTACACATTGAACCAGCCCCCAGATGATCACTTAGCTTTATCGATTATCGATTACCACACGTTCTTCAGGGAGGGGGAGCTAGCCACCCACTTGGGAAACCACTGCGTCTCCTCTGTGCTTGTTTGACATGAAGTCACACAGTCGAGTCTGCGGTCCCAGTTCAAGTCTGGGCCCAGCCGATTGCAACCAACCTCTCTGTCGTGAGAGGATCCCAGATCCAGCTCCCCTTTGGCAGCTATGGCAGTTCACTATCTGTATTATGTCTCTCTATCGGATCTATTTTTAATTTTTAGATTTTTATTTTGAAACAACCTCCAGCTTACAGAAAAATTGCAAACACAGGACAAAGAACGTTTTTCTGCATAATCTCCTTGAGAGTAAGTTTTCAGCATGATGCCCCACCCCTGTTAGTATGTAATTCGAAGGGCATGCTTCTACATAGCTCCATATCATGCGTACGTCTTCCACAGCTCCGGTCCAGCCGTCACAACCCCAGCAAGAACACAGACACATGGCTGCCACTTAGCCCTCGGTCCCCTTCAGCTTCCACAAATTCTCCCAATAATGGGTCCAGTTGTCATGTAGCTGTTATGTCTCTTTAGGCCCCTTTGAATCCTCACAGTTTCTCAGTCTTTCCTTGATTTAAATAGCATTGGCAATTTTAAAAAAAATTTTTAATGCGTTGACTTTATTTTTATATATTTATTTTTCTATTGGGTAGCTTCTTCTGAAATGCCTATTGTCATTTGCCCTTCTTTCTTTCTTTCTTCTTTTATTTCTTTCCATTTTTTAATTGAATTTATCGGGGTGACATTAGTTAATGAACTCATTCAGGTTTCAAGTGGACAACTCAATAACACATCCTCTGCACACTGCATCTTGCACTCACCTCCCAAAGTCAAGTTCCCTTCTGTCACCATTTATCCCCCCTTTGCCCTTCCACCTCCCCACCCCCCTTTCCCTCTGGCAATCACCGTACTGTCGTCTGTATCTGTTTTCTTAACCCCTTCATCTTTTTCACCTAGCCCCCCAACCCTTCTCTCCTCCGACAGCGGTCAGTCTCTTCTCTGTATTTATGAGCTTGTTTCTACTTTGTTTCTTAGTTTATTTTGTTCATTAGATTCCACATATAAGTGAGATCATATGGTATTTGTCTTTCTCTGACTGGCTTATTTCACTTAACATGATACGCTCCAGATCCAACCATGCTGGATCTGGAACCAAAAAGGTAAGATTTCCTTCTTTTTCATGCCTGAGTAGTATTCCATGGTGTAAACGTACCATCGCTTTTTTACCCACTCATCTACTGATGGGCTGCTTCCAAATCTTGGCTACTGTAAATAACACTGCAATGAACATAGGGGTGCCTATATTCTTTCGAATTAGTGTTTTGATTTTCTTCAGATATATTCTCAGAAGTGGAATCTCTGGGTCATAAGGCAGCTCCATCATGGCATTGGCAATTTTAAAGATTATAGCCCAGTAATTCCTCGCATATCGCTCAGTTTTAGTTTGTCTGATGGTTCTCAATGGTTACTTTTAGGTGGTTCTTCTCATAACATCCTGATACTGATACACAGCTCCGAGCTCTTGATTAAGGTGGGCGACCAGACGTCTCCATCAGTAAGCTACCCCCTTCCCTGTGTAATTCCTATTTTTCTTGTGTGGGAAAGCATTTGGAGACCATGTAAATATCCTGTTTCCCATCAAATTTGCCGTGTATTTATTTATATCAGTATGGACTCATGGATTCTCATTTTCATTAGTCATAAGCCATTACTTCATTAATTTTATTGCTCAAATGATCCCAGACCTGGCAAGGGGGAGCTCCTTCAAGCTGACTTGGAGCCCTCTTCACAGATCTTCATCATTTTCTGAGCACGTCCTTAATTTATGGACCAATGTAATGGTCCAGGCTCATCTTGTCCTTTCCCTGCCCAGCCCTGAGCTCAGATATTCCTCCGAGGATCCCTGGTTTCCTTGAGTGGAGAACACTGTGTAGAAAGCAGACCTGGGAACTAAGCGTACTCCTCACTGCTGGACAGTTTGCTGCTCCCAGGCTCTCCCGCTGGAACGTGTGTGCATGTACCTGTGTGGAGAATACACAACACACACATAGGTACTTGTATGACATCCATATTTATCTCTGTCTATCCACAGCTATTGAAAACCATGAGTTACATCATCCCCGGTTACATCTACCACCACAGGGGTCATTCTAATTTGTTCCCTTTCTACGCTGGTAATTTTCTAACAGTGAGAAATTTGGCTTCTACTAGGCTTAGGATATAGGGGTGGGCCAAAGTAGGTTTACAGTCGTGAGTACACGAAACACAGCATTTATTCTTGTATTATTAATTATTGTATTAATGATTTGTATTACAACTGTAAACCTACTCTGGCCCACCCTGTATTTACCGATTTGATGGTCACTTTGTATATAACCAAAAATCTCATCTCCTCTTCACCCTGTTCGGGCTCCCACACCCACGCTGGACTTCCCCATGCGTAGACACCCCCATCACGCTTCCGGCCTGACACTTGACCCTGGGTCACCCTGGCCTGTCTTCTGCTGATAGGAGGGGAAAGACCCAGGGCAGCGTCTCCTGCCAGCTTGCTCCTCCTGGCCAGTCTCTTTGAGTCTCTCCCTCTCCTATGGCCGCTTCTATCGGCTGAGCTCTTCGCCAGCCCTTTCTCCCCAACGCTCCCTCCTGCTCCAGACACAAAATGCCTGGGTGTCCTGGGGCTCGGGGTCAATGACAGGAAGGCCAAGGCTGCCTCTGTCCCCGGCCTGGCTTGTCTCATGCCACGGGGCCACATCCTTTGTGCTCCCTGGGACCAATGTCATCCTCCTGGGGTTTGACTAAAGAGGCGAGCCCGCTGCTCCGGGCGCCCAGGTCAGGCCCTGTCCCACCAGCGGAGGATTTGGGACTAGCCTGGAGAGCCAAGGGCATCTGACTCAGCCAGCGTCGATATTACAGCTCTGTGGCACCCCCCGCCACAGCGTCCCCACCCCCTCAGACACTGCCATCGTCTCCTTCCCTCTGTATCAAGGCCGGTTGCTTATACTGTTGTTTGATGCATTTGGGGAAGGGACAGAGAAGGTGCCACTGAGGCGTAATGAGCAAGCAGGAGGGTCCCAGAGAGAGGAACGCAGGGTGCCAGAGAAAGCCCAGCTGTTTCACCCGATGCATGCAGGGGTAAAGGCGCTTTGAACATCAGGCCTGGGATTTCGGTGCCTCCCCAGGTCTTGTGTGGCTGGAACTTTGCATGGGCGACAAGGACAGCCAGCTTTCTTCTCTGAGTCGTGGGAGAGGAAGGACACGGCTCCTTGGGGGCTCCTAAAAGCCAGGGCCAGAGGGCTCCTCGAGACGGCCTCAGGAGGCCCAGAGCAGCGACGCTCCCACCTCCGCTCCCCGTCACATCCCTTCCCGGCTCCAAGATTCTTGAGCGATGCGAATTCTCCCCCAGAGAGCACAGTGGCACGGTCATAACTTGTTAAATACCGTAATTAAAATAGTTCTCTTATTAACTTCGTGATAACGCTTTTCCCTCCCTCCTCCTCGAAATTACATGTTAGCATTTTGTTAATTAAATTTCCAGTTCCAACAGAACTTTGCGCGGCTGCCATGAGGTTTACAGGGGGCCCTCTTCCTGGGGGGCGGGAAGGTGACTCGGCAGGTCCGACGGGTTCTCGTCTTTTCTGCTGGAAGGTTGAGAAGGAATCAGAAGAGACCGCCAACTGTCTATGCCCGAATCAGGTGGCCAGATTTTCGCAAGTAAAAATAAAGGCCTCCAAGTTAAATCTGAATTCCAGACACACAATTAATAATTCCTTTTAGTGTAAGTATGTCCCAAACATCTCATGGGACGTACGTATGCCCAAAACTTGTTTGTCATGCCTCTGGATTCCAGACTCAGTGGGGCGTCCCGTGCTTTCTTGGGCAATCCTACACCTGCATCCAAACCTTGGCTCGCAGCCTCAGAGAAGAGAGGTTTTCCACTCTTCTTTCAACATCTGTTGGTTCTTTAATTACTGAATTAGCATGGGAGGTTGTTTTTATTGTTTTGGTCAGCTCCTTAAATCACACGATCTCAAAAGACTTTACAGTTACATGTTCTGCTAATGCTGGCACGGTGACTCATCCGGATCCATCGATCTCCTAATCATTGCAATAGTAGCCACGGTGCACCAGGGGCTGTGTGAGGTGCGAGGGGTAGGAAGGACAATGCAGACACAGAGAGCGGGCCGGCAGCTGTCAGCGGGGAGGGCGTGGGGGGGTGGAAAGGGTGAAGGGGTTAAGCAAAAAGCAGCCACCCCAAAACTCATAGACGCAGGCGGCAGTGTGGTGACTACCAGAGGGGAAGGGGGTGGGGAGGCAGGAGAGGGTGCAGGGGGAGAAAGGGGGAGGAAGGAGCCTTGACTTGGGGTGGTGAGCACACGATACAATCTACAGGTTATAGAATCATACACCTGACACCTGTATAATTTTACTAACCACTGTCACCCCAATACGTCAATAAAAATAAAAAATCCAAGCCAGGGAGCTCAGAGTCATCGGTGGAAGATGGGACAAGGGGGTGAATTAGAACGGGACCGCATGAAGGGGGCATATCAGCGGGGCCTCTCGGGTCAGGACAGTGACATGACCGGGGGAGAGGGGCTGCCGGGGCCCACGCTGACTACAGCCTGCAATGAGCCGCGGGCAGGGCGGCCTGTCGGGCGGCCTCGCCAAGGCAGTGCCGGGGGAGGAGAGCGGGGCGGACGGGCGCCGTGGGAGAGAGAAGGCAGACTCAGCAGGATCTGGGGGTGCGGGGCCGGAGGAAGGGTCATGACGGTACTTGTTGGAACATTACGACACCGGCTGAGGTAAGGAGCGGCGCAGGGCAGCCCAGGTGTGTGTGCAGGGGCGGTGCGGGAGGCGGGAGGGCTGATGCCGGGCGCGCTGATGCTGAGGTGGCCCCGGGGTTCCCACGTTCCCACGCGACAATTTCCAGTGAGCCAGCGCAGCTCTGGATCTGGACCCTGGACGACGAGACCGGGAGAGAGAGCGCTGGTCTCTGCGCGGATTGTCCCCGCGGACGTATTGCCTTTCTTACCTCGTGATGTCCATTCCCCCACCAGACCATGGTCCCCGAGGGCGAAGAGGGTGCCAGGCTACGAGCTCAGAGGGGTCTGAGTTTGAATTCTGCTCCACCGTGTGCTAGCTGTGTAACAGTAACGTGTTATTTTGCTTCTCTGAGTGATAAAAGTCCCCCGTCTGTAGAATGGGGCTAACATTAGCGACCTCTGAGGCTGTGGGTGTAAAGCACGCAGGATGCCTTCAGGAGCAGCAGCGATTTAATACCTTGCTCTCCGGGGTCAGCACGCACGCGGTGACCTGTGCACAAACGCAGCATGGACGCACACTGACTGTCTTGAAATCCTTGGCTGAGGTGTTTATCTTCCTCAAACACGCTTCCAGGACAGGGGTGTTGCCCCGGTTATCTCTGTGTCCCAGCACCTAGCCCGGTTCCGGACCACAGGCGACGGCGACCTCAATCCTGAGGGCTCCGACTGGGGTGAGAGGCCTCTCTGACGTCACACAGCTGGCAACAGGCAGAGCTGAGGCCTCTGTGTGCCAGTCTAGCGCTCTCGGCAATTTTGGGAGATCAGACTCTCTCTGGTCATTGTGGTCAGCAAAGAACCCAGAAACCCACATTGACTTTGGTCTTGGAAACATATAAACTTACCTTAGCAGGTCAGCTCACACCCCTGGTTATATATGAGATGAGTTCTCACTCCTGAATCTTCCCTAACTGGACAGCGATGAGGGAAGGCAGGTCTGAGGTGCCAGGCTCCTCTGAGGGTGACTGAGAGTTAACTGGGTCTCACCTTGGCTTGGGATTGGTGAGTCTCAAGGCTGGCGCTTCGGGACTCTGGACACTTGGGCTCTGTTCCTGCCTGAGTCACCTTGGAACAGCGCTGCCCCGCCCAGCACGTCCACTTCGCTTCCGACTGGCACCACGGCCGGCTTTCTTCGGTTGCTTTCTTTGCTGGCCGTCTCAGCCAGAGGTACCCACCTGTCCACTTCTAGACCCTCTGGTCGTGACCCATCACGTGGCCTCAGGCACAGGTGGCCTCCTTTATCAACCTCATAAAAACAATTGTCATAGAAAATCCAATGAAAAAGCTTAAGGAACACTTAAAACAACTTTTAAAAGCGCTGTTGTACATTTCAAAGTCAATCCAAAGCTATTTTTTAATTCACCATTACCGCTGCTTATTTCTCCTTTGATATTAATGATAGTATAAGTCAGAAAGGGGGCAGAAACAGATTGTCTTGGTTGAAATCAACCCAAAATTATGGAGTTTTACTACATGCCAAGCCCTGTACTTGCTTTTCCCTTGAGATTCCCAACAAACGGCAGCTGCATCTGTCTTATTCTTGGGACCTAAATATGCCATCTGCTGCTGCCCTGGGAGTGCCAGGCCATGGGGTATTTAGGTGTGTTCTGCGTTCGGCCCCGGGGAGCTCCCGAAGCTCTGCGGTCGCCCAGACTTTCGGAAGGACCCAGTTCAGGATGCAGGGCGCCGCAGAGCTGCAGGACTTCCTACCTCGGCGCCCTGCGGTGGCTCATCGAGCGAGGAGCCTCCCCTCTAAGCCTGCAGGCTCCTTGCTGTCTGACCCCAGCCATCTACCCTCGCTTCAAATTACAAGTAGGACTGGAAGCCAAGAGCCAGCCAAACGCATCATGGTTCCCGCTAAGGAGACGAACCAAGCTGCCAGCCAGCAGGGCTTGGCTCCCGAAGCCCACGGGGCAGCAGGCTTCTCCCGAGGCGACTGCGTGTCTGCTTCCACCACGCGGCTCCTCTCCCCGCAGAGGCTACACGCTTCTCCAGCTCCTTTATGCTGACAGATGCGCGGCGTTGTTGGGGTGCCAGGGGGAAGGCGTCTACTGTGGCTCGCACCCGGCGAGTTTAACTGGCTTCATTCGAGGTGAGGGTTCAGCGCCCTCTACGTTCGAATTCGCCTGGCTCTCTTCTGGTGATCTGAGAGGACACCTTCGTAAGTGAACGACCTTGGTCCCAAATGGACCAGGAGGAAGGATCTGGAAGGATTACGTTCTCAGTCTACTCCCAGCACACGCTAACAGCTTCCCTCCCCATCACCGCCCCCTCGCTGCCCCGAACACCCCTTGCCCTACAATTTGGTTTGTCAGTTACTCGATGTGCCCGTGATGGGCGGGGGCCCGACTCGTCGCCGAGAGAACCCTGGGGGCGCTTCATCTCGGCAGGGCTGGCTACGTCGAGGGTCCGTGGACAGGACTGGCTCTGTGGGAACCGGGCACCTAGAGATGCAGAGTCTTTGCTGTTGGTTATTGTGCAGATAGGAGTTTACTCTGGAAGTCAGGGCCCTGAAGAGAAAGCAGTGCCTGTTTTCTGATATTGCTGTCACTCACTCGTTCCCGGGTTCATTTGTCCCTCAAACATCTGCTGCCCTCCTCTGAGTGGGGGGCAGGCACGGTGCTTCCCGTGGGGCGTCTATCGGTTTCCCAGGCGACCCTGGGTGAGTTCATGGTCATTTCTGTAGAAAAGCCCTGGATGGGAGTCAGGAGATGACATCTCTTTACTGGGTGACCTTAAGCGAGTCGCTTCCCATCACAGGGACTCCCGGCTCTTCCCTGAGGTTCCCTGCGTCTCTCGGCTCCGTGTTTCTGTCTGTGACGCTGGGAGGGCCTGGACTCATGGGCCAGGATGAGCCTCCCTTCTCCTGCCCCTGGCAAAGGCTGAGGCCCGACTGGATGGGCCCAGCCCTCACCCCCTTCAGGCGTATCCGCGAGACTTTCCCCTTCCCCCGCTCTCTCCCTGCAAAGGTGAGGGACAGATGAACCGAGGGCGGCAGAGAGAGAGACAGGACTGGAAAAAAGCCTCCCGGCTTCCTGCGGCGCGTGAGAGCTCTCAGGTTTCAACCTGAACCAAACCGGGCCGAGCTCCCTGCCGTCACCTGACCCGGGAGCCCAAATGGGTGTTCTCGGTGGAGCCAGAGACTGCGGTTCTGCACAGCGACTTATGTACACGTCACCGGGGCAACGCTTAGGTAAGGCCCGAGGCAGGTGGCTGTGTGGGACAGCTCCTCGCCTCCCTCTTCCTCTCTGTTTCTTTTTCTCTCCTCTCTGAACACTAGCCGAAGGTAAAGCAAAGGCGAGCTGGGTGAACTGGCTCCTTTTTAGAGATTTCTCACTTTTTGGATATATTAGGCTCTGCAACTGTCAATGGGAGCTGAGCTAAGGGCTCAGCCCGAGGTATTCTGGGGCCGGGGAGCTTTATGGATAACTGGAGGGTGTGACTGATGGTCTCTGTTGGACAGGACTGATTGTGATGCTAGAGGGAGAGAGGGCTGCATGGGTGTGTGTGCACCCGTGTGTGCGTGTGTGCACGTGCGTGTACTGGAGTGGGGATGGTGGTGGTGGCTTGAACTTGGGCATGTGCTTTCTCCATTCAGTGGCCATCTGCCTGTCCTAGATTCCCTCTGTAAGGGTCACATTCAGTGACACCCAAGTTGTCTTTGGTCTGCTCAGCCAGGATATGAGCCATGATCACATAGCAGCAGGATCCTGGGACACCGAATGAGCCTTCTCCAGAGGGGCCCAGAGCAGATGCAGGAGATGAGGTTACACCTCTTATCCCTCTAGGCGTTGACACTAGAGACCCCCAGAAGCTTAAAGCAATGAGAGTCTAATTTACTTTACTGGTTTTCTGACCTGAATGCAAAAGATTTGGTCCAGTAAACATTGATAGAGGGAATTTGTAGCTCATCTTTTAGAGATCGGCGAGTAGCCTCTAAGCAAGATTAGAAATCTCCTTTGCTGGGGTTCGCTGAGCCCCATGCAGGTGGACATGTGGGAGGGGATCCACGGCTGCGATTGGTAGAATTTGGAGGGGCCGGTTCTGCTCTCCCTATTACAAATGTGTGAAATATACTTGTAATTCTTTATCTGAAGAACTGAAAACAAAATACCTGAGAAGCTACAACTTCTACAGAGGTGTGCCTCATGCTTACAATAGACAGGTAAACTAGGTGCCTAGAAATCCATGTGCTTGTGGAAAATTTGAAGGAGGTGAATTATAAATGTATTGGAGAAGATCATCAGAAGAAATCCTTGGCGATTCCTTCATAAAGTACATTGTTTCCTTTAATTCTTTTGTTACCCAGATTTTTCTGCTTCCAGTTGGCTTAGAATTGAGTGTCCCACAGCTTAGGACAAACAAAACCTGGGTTTGGCCTGGATTTAATTCTGAGTAAGCAGCAAGGTCTTTGGCACCTTCGTATCTCTCTGCTGGAGATCCGCTTAGCATTTGGGAGAATCTGTGGCCACCTTTCCTCTGGGTCTTCAAATTGCTTAGGTCGTATTTTCTCTTCACACATAAAATGCACTTGTGAGAAATGCATCTATAGTTTTGTACTTTAGAAGCTTCTACGGCACAGAGACTCCTAAGAAACCACGTTTCTAGAACCACCTTGAATGTATTTGGACCCCTGCTTCTTTGAGATGCTTAACTTTTTTCTCTTGCCATCTCTGATAATAAACCCTATTTTGACATTTCGAATATTTAGTCAGCAACTTGAACAGGGAGAAGTAACAGGAGCTAACCCGGAGACCGCAGGGACACCGGACAGAGATGGAATAAATCATGTTCGACTGCCGCGTGCCTTCCAAGTTCAAGTCAATACGGGAGTCCCAGGACTCCCCTGGTTTCGAGAACTGGTGGCATCTATCGGGTCTTTCCTGGGCTCCGATTGATTCCAATATAGTAACTCTGCTCTTGGCCACGTCGGCTTGGAAGCCAGAAGTGGTCTCTCTCGTCTTTGATCCTTAAGGAAACCGAAACAAATCAAGTTGCTTATTAAAAAATAAAAAGCCAAGGGTGAGGTTCCCTGGGGTGTGGTGAGAGGACTGTGCTGGAAAAGGAAGGGCATGGTCCAAGTAAACAGGGCTGAGAAACGCCTTCCAGCTGGACCGGGTTCCCAGCAGTTTCTCTGGGCAGAGGGGAGATGCGATTCCTGATAAAAAGCGGCTCAGGCTCGCCACCCTCGGAGCAGCAGCTGGGCAGGCGGCCAGGCAGTGGAGAACCACGATTTCCTTGCTTTTAGTTTTGATTATTAGTTCATATTTATTGGAAGCCCGTGATGCATTCAGCCTTGAAGCCAACATGGAAGAGGAGGCAGCCTCATGGGGTTCATTTTTTCCTATTGACTTTTTCCAGTTTTCATCAACTGAGTCAGCATCTCACTGGGAAGAGACGTTGAGCTGAATCTCATCTGATCACCATATAGCTGCTAAAATGGTTCTTCGCCTCCTTCAGGTCATATTGGCCTGTGCATCCCCCCACCCCTCCACACACACACCTCTTTCTGCTTCTATATCGATAAGGCCTGGTTCATTTAAAATGCCTCTAGGATCGAGGGTTTCCTACTGTTACCTGGAAACAGTCCACTCCAGCATTTGCTCTGGGGTTTTAACTGTTTTAGGGGCAAAAGAGAGAATAGCTCAGGATGATGGGCACCTTTTTCCTGTTTGGTTTTAATATTTATTGCGTGCAACTGTGTTAGACCCAGTGCTTGATGAATTATCTCGCTCAGTCCTCATAGCCTCAGGAGACAGGCCATGCTATTGGCCCCATTTTACAAATGTGGAAACAGAGGCCGAGAAAGCCACAGGAAATTTCAAGGTCTGTCTTCCCTGAGACTCCCTGGGACGAACCACCCTGCGCATCGCCCCCTGTGGCTTGGATGCTGGTCAGAGCCCGGTGTCCTAAATAGTCCAAGGCCAGCCGACAAGGGCAAAGTGGCATCCCCATTATTCCTCCGGGAAAAGAATTGGGAACTGAATGTAAGACTCGGTTCACAGAATGCTTATAATTAGAGGTCTGACATGAGGGGCACCTTGCAGCTCAAAGCATCCACTTAAGAATGCATGCTCCTGCTTGAATTTGCTCCGGAGACCAAGCTGGAGCTCTCTTATTTTCAAATTGCACTTTTCAGCGGTGCATTGAAGAACTGAGTTGCCATGGGATAAACTCCACCTAGATGCACCCAGGGGTAGAGCTGTTTGCCCACTTGTCGAACAAGCTGGTGGCTGTCTGAAGGTTGGGCAATCTCACCTGGGGAGTCCAAATGGAGCTCACCTTGGCAGCCCTCCCTGGGGATTACTGGTTCTTGCGCTACCTGAGGTTGACCTAATGAGGAATTGTTTCGACTCCTCTATTTGCCCATTAGATGAGCTTTGGATGAAACAATTTGGATATGAGTGAGTGCTAGAGGGGTTTGCAAATAAGGCCAAGATTTTTGCAATCAGTTGATGTTTTTTCTTCTGGGGATACAGGGTTGTGGTTTATAGCCAGGTGCAGAGTGGTTTATAGGCTGCCAGTAGCAGGGGGAGCCAAGAAAGAGCACAGGGAGCTGATGTCAACAATAGTATTCTCTCCGGTATGTCACGGATGGCTCATGGATGGCCCTGAGGGGGTCGAACGAAAAATATAGAAAGTCAAGTTTCCGTATAAATCACTGTGTGTCCAGAAGGGGTTTATAATCACAGGAGATTAATGATAGACATTGTTAGGGCTTGGGGTAGCACTGGTTTTTAGCAAAATCCTAATGCGGGACCTAGTTGGATGGTAGTGGGGTGATTTCTTATTTTCAGAAGGGTTAGTAGATAACCGGGTGATCTGGCAGCAGCTGGGGTGCCCAGAGGTCATTTCTAGGCGATTGTTTCCAAAACTCTTCCATGTAAGATTCAAGTGTCATTGGATTGAAGTCAAGAGTTTGAGCAAGACAGGCCCCAGATGCTCAGTTCCTGGTGGGCGAGCCAAGCAAGCTTTCTTTCTGAGCAGGCAGGGCTCCGTAGCCGCGCTCAGAAGGATGTACTCAAATGGGACAGATGGCGAGTTTATGCCAACAGTCACTGACGGTCAAGTTCCAGTCTATTGCTCTGTGGACAATCCTGACAATGCCACCGAGGTCTGCCAGTGTTGGGCTCCTGGGTACACAGAGGTGCTGGTTCTGATGGATGATTCTTAGCTCTTAATCTCCTTAAATTATATCAAGACATACCTGCAATTTGCAAATATTCCTTTTTGTATTTTTGTAGACTTTCACGTCTAGCCCAGATCTACCCTTTATGACATAGATACTTCAGGTGGTGATGTTTTCTATTAATTCTTTCTACCGAATCTAATATGAGGTGCTGCAAAGAGTGGGTCTGTGGCCGATCTTATTGATAGCCTAAGATTTTTTTCTAGATGTTCTATCCATCTAGAAGAATCCCCTTGTCACTGTCATAGTACCCATACCTGGGAGGGGGCATTCTAGGAGTTTTGGACTGAGGAGCAATAATAATAGTCTCAGTTCTATTATAACTTAAGGAAAGTAGTTGAAGCTTTCAAAATCTCACTTTTTTCATTGGTAAAAAAAAAAAAAAAAAAGGGTTGTTATAGTTAACACTTATCACGTACTCAATCATGATGAACCAACCCTTATTATGTACCGAGCACTTTATGTATATAAGCTTGTTTCATTCCCATGATGACCCTATGAGAGTGTGCTGGGTGCTTTCGGATCCACTCTCTACTCTTTTCCACCCTGCTCCGTGCCCCAAGAGGCTGAGCGGTAGCCACTTGCCCTTGGCCTTCCAGTTGGGTTCAGCCAAGCAGGGGCGGAAGGAAAGTGAGCCTTGCCTCGCCTCGCAGGGTTGCCTTGTCTGGCTGCGTCCCTCCCTCAGAGCCCACAGCTCCTGTTAAGGGGCATCACTCTTCTGAGTTCTCGGGCGATGGTCCCCGCTGTTTCTAGCCCTGGGGTTCTGCACTATCCCCCGCTGTTTCCCCACACTCTGCCTGTTCCCAGAGAGACGGCGCGTTTATCAAATTCTCCTTAAATTGCCCAATTTGACTGTGCCGCCTGTTCCTCTCAGAACCCTGAGAGATGCACACGTAGTTTCTAAGACGATGCTCATTTCACAGGCGAGGAAACCGAAACTTGGAGAGGTCAAGCAACTAAGGCCAAGGGGCCGTGTCTAATAAGAGAAAGAATAGGAATTCGAGTCCAGGTCTGTCTGATCTCAGAGCCCGATGATTGACGGCCGCCCCTCAGCGCTTCTGTGAGGCCCCCTGGAGCGCTATCTGCCTCTGACGAAGGCACCATAACTCCCCAGCCAGCGAGCATGGCCCTGGCCCTCCCGCCACACTCTGCCTCCTGGGAGGGGGACCGTGCAGACCCACCTGCCTTCCTAGTCCAACGTCCTTGGGACAACAGACATGAGTCTGTCTGGCAGATGATCTGATCCGGGTTGCAGATTGCATCACAGTGCTGAGAAGCCACCTGAGGAGTGACTGAGCCTGGCTTCCTTGGCACTGTGCCCCCTCTCTTGAGGGACACGACAGAGGGAATGCTCCCAGGGCATGCAGGGACTGCAGAGTTGCTCACCTCATACTGGAGTCACTCCCGAGAGCGTGGGTTTACTTCCAGGAGGCCCAGGATGTTGGCTTGCACCCTGTCCCACACTTGGGTGAGCAGAGGACAGCGCTTATAAAAAGCATTAGGAACATTCCTGTCTGTCTCTCAGAACACAGGTTAAGGTCAGGGCCAAGAGAGGTTTGCTGGGAAATTAATAATGCTGGAAATACTTTCTGGGCAAGTAGGAAATTATAACGGCTATCATTTTTGAGAGTATGATCCTTCCCAGGCACTGTGCTGAGGTTTAATCTTTACAACTCCATGAGGTTGATAGACTTATGCCTGTTCTACAGATGAGAAAGTTGAGGCTCAGTGAGAACATTGCCATGGCCTCCAGATTTATATTTCTAATAAATGACAGCATCGGGATTAACAGCCAAATCCGTCCTCACACCGCAGGACTCTGGCTAATTATTGAAAGCTCCGGGTTGGGTGCCTGGCATTTCTGATCCGTGAATCCTATCTCGCGGGCACGGCCCAGATGCGTCCCCACCGTCCCGCACGCCGATAGCCCCGCCGCCCGAGGCAGCCTCTGCCGATGTGACCCCCCTCGCCCCCGCCCGAGGCTCCTCTGCCGCCAGTTTCCTCCGCGCGTTGTGAAACGCTTCCCTCGCTGTTGCTGCCTGTCCGGGCCCTTCGGGGAAGAGGCGCTGGAACTGAGGCGCCGGCGTTTGCCCCGACCTGCCTGTCGCATCTCACACCGCACCGGGGATGCTCTGCCCTCAGCTTTATTAATCATTGCAATTTGACATCGTGTGTGTTTTATGGTTTTCGCTTCTGCCCCCACTTTGCTCCCATTCAATGATGTTTACCTTTTAACGCAACACTGGAAGGGAAAATCTATTTCTCCTGCCAGATGATAAAAAAGAAAAACACTCCCTACCACACAAACACACACACACACTCTCACACACACACACACTCTCACACACACACACACTCTCACACACACACACTCACACACACACACATTATGGCCTCCGGGTTTCCTCTCTAACATACACAAATAGGAGAGGTGGGCAAACCCCCGGCCCTTGGGGTTTTTCCCCCTATTATTATTGTTGGCACCCTTACAGATGTCCCCATGCCCCCCTTTACCCATCTCCGTCCAGCCCCGGATCCCTCTGCCCTCTGGCCATCACCACACCATTGTCTGCGAATGAGGGTTGTGCGTATTTTCCTTGGCCAATCCCTCCACCTTCTTTCACCCGGCCCCCCTCGTTCCCTCCCCCATGAGCAGCAGGGACATTGTCCTGGGCTAGGAGGACCTCTCCAGCGATGTGTCTCACACTCAGATGTGTATCCCAACCACCTGGGGGTCATGTGCAAATTCAGATTCTGATTAGCTGGGCCTGGGTGGAACCTGAGGCTCCGTATTTCATGCCAGGGAGTGGCAAAGTGGTCCTTTAAGTGAGGCTCCGAGTTTTCCCCCCTCCCCTCCCCACCTCTATTTCTCCATCTCTGACGGTTCTCCATTCTCGGTCCTTTGGGGAAGCTGCCCTCACCCCCAAAGCTCCCTGGGCGTCCCAGCCACGCCACATCTCTCAGGAACTCCGTGCCCAACTCAGTGGCCTCGCCTTTTATGGCGGAGGGACTTTTATGGTTTAGGCTGGTGTCTCCCTGCTAAGCCCTCCCGAGGATAACAGTTAGTTGTCAACTGGCTGGGAGACAAAAGAAATGCATTTTGCTGGAGCCAGTTTTCCTCAAAACGCTAATGGTACCTTTATCTCCTGGTAATTAAGGCTCTGACTGATGAATGCGTAATTACGCATAAGCCGGGCTAAAATGATCCTCTTGGTCTTTCATCCTTGAGCTTACTTCATTTAGACAGGTAACTGTCTTGGGCGTGCTTCAGAGAGTAGCTGTTCCGAGGTGTCTGCGTTGGGTGGAGTCCTTGGGGGAGGGGCTGGCCACCACCACAATTACTGTGGGGTGTGAAGGCCAGAGCTGTCTCCGTCTGTATGAAGTAGTGGCTTTTGGTGGCTGAAAGAACATTGGGGAAGCCATAAAATTTGTCAGGATCTGCCAGACTGTTTGGAGGTTTCCAGCTGCGGCCCCTGGACCTGGTCCAGTTCCGCCTCTGGATAAACCAGGTGACAAGGCTGGGCTCCATCTCTGGTCCTCGGGCCACTGACTTCCCTTGTCCCCTCCCTGTTTGGGAACAGGCTTGGCCTTCATTCTGGCTGCCCTTGACCACACCCATGCTGGTATCACTGTCATCCCGGGACCATCCCACCCTGGGTCTGGGCCAGGGCTGACTCCAGGCTTCTCTCCTCCTGGGCAGGTGCTCTTGGAAGCAGGGAGAGTGCTAGGTAATCCTCTGGGTCTCAAAATACCAAGCAGAAGGAGGCCCACAGAGTGCTGGCAGAACCCCGGGTCCCAGACACGGACTAAACCCAAACCATACCTGTCCCTCACGCGAGCTAACAGATGACAATGTGTTCAACTCTTCTGAGTCTCAGACTTCCCACCTGTGAAATGGGGAAGATTATTGCACCAACCTCACGGGGTGAATGAAGTGAAACACAGCGTGTTACTCTTGCAACTTTATTATATGGGAAGACCCCTGTATGCTCTTCGGTTGCTTTAAACCAGGAGGGACTGTCTGGGCCACGCCTTGGAGGGTTCACTTCCTCCCTGACAGCTCCCCAAAGCTGCTTTGAAATCAGGGAACATGCGGGATCCAAAGCACAGGCGCAGTTGGACTATCAGCTGATCTCCACAAGCACAGGGACGTTCGTTTGAGGGGAATGAGCTAGGTCTACAGAGACACGATGCGGTGGGAGAAATCACCTGAAGGCGCTGGGGAATGGGTGGGCATCTGACGGGCAACCGCCACCGGTCACGCTCTGGGCTGTGTATTTTCACACATATTAATTCATCTTCACCACGATCCCACAGGGGAGATATTAATACTTTCCTTTGACACACGAAGAGACGAAGGTTTAAGGGACGACCCCTCCCAGTTTACATCACTGCTAACTAATCCATACAGGGCTCCCTTGTCCCAATGAGGCCTTTGACATCACTGTCCTCTTAGGCTGACTTTTTGGCTCCTTCTTTCTTTCTTCAATTCATACACATTTCTCAAATGTACCTCCTTCCCCTCTAAGGAATTCATCATTCAGTCCCTTAAAACTAGGCTTCCACTCAGCCCTCTAGTGACACTGTCACTCAAAGGTCAGCGAGAACCTACTTCTTCATTGTCGGATTCAATGACCCTTTCTTGTTTGGTCTCCTTTTCTGGCATGTCCTCCAGTTGATGGAAGCCTTCCCTTCAACCCTAAGACGACACACCACATGGGTTTTCCCCTCCCCACTGACTCACCACTTGTCCCTCTCTGCTGCCCCTTTGTCCCTCCTCAAACTGACTGCTTTGGTCCAATTCCTGTGTCCTATTGCTGGGAAAACTTACCTAACATCACCATTTCAGCTCTTTCCTTTCCACTTCCCCTTGCCTAACCTTGTAGACTTTTTATCTAATGAGCTACAGGCACATGTACCCTTGGCCATGTCTCTCTAGATGTCTCCCCTTGATCTCCAGCTCCACAAGTCTAATAGAGAAATCTGTGTTTCTCTTCGACTTTTCTTTCACTTCCTGATTTCTCTGTTTTGCCAACATACCATGGCCCTTCGAGGAGGAATCTCAGTCAGCTTTGATTACTTTGTAGTCTGACCCTCGAGTTCAACTTCGAATCCAAATCCTACAGCTTCAGTTCCTGAGCTCCGACCCCTCTGTGAGGCCCTGAGCACCTCCAACCTGCCTTATTCAAGTGATTTCCCAAAGGCTTTCATTTCCTCCATTAGTTCTCCAGACTGGGCCACTCTACACCGCACAGAGGATTCTGGAAATGCCAGTTTTATTATATTTGTCTGCCCAGAAAGCCTACTGAGTAAATGACGCATGCCTTAACTTGAGAAGTTCTCCACTTATTTCCAACTTGCTCCCCCACTGATGATTTGACTTGGCTCAAGTCAAATTTGACTATGTTCTAATTAGGATTAAGTTCAATTGCCAGTAACAGTATAACCCAATATAACCGCGACTTAAACTACACAGAAGCTGATTTCTCTCTCATTTCAAAGACCAAGTACAGGCAGCCCAGGACAGGAATGTTGGCTCTGCTCCACCATGAGCCCAGAGACCCAGGCTCCCTCAATCTTGTTGCTCCACTTTGTGTGATCTCCATTCCCAAGGTCACCCATGATATAGATTAGTCATTTCAGATCCAGCCATCAAATCCACAGTTCAACCAGAAAGAAGAAGGGAGGAGTGAAGGACACAGTTCTTCCCTTACCAGGACATTTTCCAGAAGTTGTATGGATGGCTTCCACTTAAATCTCATTGGTGAAAATTTAGGCACATGACCATACCCTGGTACAAAAGAGGCTGGGGAATGTTTGTTTTTGTTTTTTGCACTGTGGGGGACCATATTCATGCCTGGCTAAGATTTGGGGGTTTATTAATAAAGCAAGAAGTTGAGAAAAGCTATTGGGAATAACCAGTGACCCTTATTACAGCCAAACCTTTCTCTTTCCTCATAAGCCATGGATATTTTTATCCCCATGCTATGGTGCATGCTGACCTGATATATTTTCCTACTCATCTAAATCTTGCTTGTCAGAGAAACATTCTGACAGCTGGTAATGAGTCCTGACCTTGGGGTTGTACAGAACCAGGTTCAAATCCTGGTTTTACCACCTTCACTTGCTGTAGGACCTTGAACTCAATGTCTCTGAACCTCACTTTTCTCCTCTGTCACATGAGATAACAAAGCTCATGCTGGTTGTTAATAGCACAGTGTCTGGCATAACTTATGTGCTTGAGTGATACAGGTTTCTTATCGTATCGATAATCATGAAAATTACTCCATTATCTGTAAAAGGCTCAACTCAAGTCCTTTATCTTTGGCAGAGAACTTCCTGTCCATTTCAGATGAGACCAACCATCCAGTGCCTTGGACTCTTATAATAATACAAGTACCATGGGAGACACTGATGTGAAAATTAATACAGGATGCTTGTGACATCTTTTTTTTTTTTTTTAATTTTGAACCCTCAGGAAAGTTGAAAGAAATAGTGCTTTGGCTTTTCTGAAATTGTCATCTTAAGTGATTATGTCTTCATGTACACATGCCCGGTTTTCTCAACTAGCGGAACCATCTCTGGAAGGCAACGACCGTGTCTTAAACGGGAAGTTACTTTTGCTTTTGATTCTTTGCTTTCTTATATCCTCTGAGTACCTCCAATGCTGCTTAATAAAAATGTGCGTTTCTCGTCTTCTGTCTTTGATGACTTTCATGGATGTCCAAACACTGAAGGCAACAAGGCATGTGCCAGATAATATATTTAGGACTTGTTGGAACTGTGCGTTACTGCTTTAAGGTGCGGTCTCCGGGTGGCTGTGTCTTTCTTCCCTTCTCCTTTGCGCGTATCACAACTCCCAGTAGTATTCCTAAATCAAAAACACAGTTGCTGAGGGAGTGAACGAGGGAATGAAGGGATGAATGGGTGACTGTAGAAATCCATCTTAGGGTGACTGCGATGTGACCCAGATGGTCAGCGAGAGAGCACAGGCTTGGTTCAACGTGAACCAGGGCTCTAAACGATGCCCTGCAAATAGCAAGCTCACCCAGAGACAATGATTGGTCCCGAAGATGCCTTCTATGTGTCTCTAAATTATCCTTAGGGAAGTATAAATTAACTAATTTCCATGCCAATCCCACCTCCTTTTTTTAAAAAAGAGTTGTGTTTCTAAGGTATAATATATATTCCCAGGCTTTGTGGACGCCTGGTTCTTTCTTTCATGGATGCAGCAGGGGGTCGGGATGACCTCCCAAAGGCAGTGAGAGGGAGCCAATCTCCTTCAGCAACGGTCCCCTTGTCATGCCTGTGGTCCCCTCTATTTCGCAGGAGGGTTGGAAGGACTATCTTAGAATCTGGAGCACAGTCACTCCCCAGTTGCATACTCGGATATGATAAATGCTAGAACTATGTGCATTGGGTGCATAAATGATCTTCACTTTTCCCAACACTTCCAGGACAGGTATTGTTGCTCCATTTTACAAATGTATTAAGTGACGATCAATGCAGATCTCACACGATCACATGGCTCCGAAAGGACAACGGTGAGTTTCAGACTGCAAAGACCGCCTTGCTTTGGATGGCCACTGAGAGCAAACAGGGTCACAGTTTCTAACCCTGGCAGGATGGCCTGGGAACTTACTAAATCAGCATTCTGAGCATCTGCTTGCTTTGGTTCAGTTTTGTTCTGTTTTGAACAAACTCTAGTGGCCTCGTATGAGAAATTCATGGATAGGTTAGAGGAGGCAGGGAACAGCGGCTGGGTGAGTCAGCCACAGGAGCAAGGTCTCTTCTGTGTTGGTAGCGAACAGAAAGGGAGAGGAAAGGATAGATCAAGAGACATTTCAAAGAGGGAGGGACACGCCTTAGTTATTTACTGCCCATGGGAAGTGGGAAGGAGAGGGAAAATGCCCCGTGATTTCAGAACTGAGTGCACATGAGAGGGAGGGGAATCGTAGACGATGATTTTATTGATTCAGGTGAGATATCGGGAGCAGGAGAGGGTTTGAGAGAAGATAACCTGGATGTAGTGTCATTCAGAGATTTTAGAGACTAATGAGAATGCCCAAGAGGAATCTGGGGTATGAGGGATGACGCTTGGATAGAAATTTAGAACTTGACTTATAATCATGGGGCCCATCTGTCCACAGGTCATAATTAAAGCGCTAGGAATGAATGAGCTCTTGTAGGGCTGCAGAGAAGGAAAGATCACAGTACGGAACTAATTCTCTATACCGAAGGCCTAAGCAATTCGCCACTAGAAGCAAAGGGGAAACAAACAAACAAACAAACAAAACCCAGGCGGCGCTCCTATTGTGAGTGTGCACAGGGCCCGCCGGCGCCCGCGCCCGGCGCCCAGCGGCAGAGGACAAGCAGCGGCTCCCCAAAGGCCGGGCGTTCCGCGGCCACACGGGGTTCAAGAGGCACCGAGTGGCCTTGAATGGGGCTTCCAGAGGCCTGTTTCCTCCTGAGGCAGAGACCAGGTTTGAATGTACAGTTTCCTCCTCAGTGCAGGACTTCGGACTCTCCAGATCTCCTCCTTGATGTCGTTCCTGGAAATATGCGATCCCAATTCCTGCCCCTTCTCCGAAACTCAGGGGGTTTGTGAGCCTCGCTCTGAGCCTGTCTTCAGACGCCTTTAGCTCCCGGCATCTGTTCTTCTTCCTCTTGACTGAATGTTCATCCCAATCCGTGTTTATGCTCCACGGGAGGGGCTCCGGAGTGGCAGGCTAAAGGTGTTCCATGTCCAGAGGCTAGTCATTTAGTTCCTCATCTACGGATAAAGGAGGTGGGACTCGACCTTTTGAGTCTGTCCATCACATTCCCTTTTGACAGGGCTGCTCTGTTATTTATTTTTTCACGTCTGATTTCTCTTTGCAGCTCCCATGCCCGTTATCCATGCTGAATACTCCAGAAGTGTTTGTTGAATGAATAACCGTGGTGATTGGGGTACAAAAGTCAGAGTGGGGTAGAATATGATCGGCTCCTGAACTCTGACTACCTCCTCCCTTCTCTTTTAACTTGGGGTGTCTCAGAATCAGTTCCTCAAAATTCTGGGGGATCAAATGTGTAGAGAGCATTTGTGCGTGTGTTAATTTCCCACAGGGAAATTCTGTGTTCTACTTACCTAGGAAAATTCTGTGATCAAAACAGCGATGAACAAAGCTCTCCTCCTGCGGGACTTCTCAGAGCCTTTATCGCACTAATGTATACTGTGAATTGCTAAAACCAGTATTGAATAGACAGTGTTTCGATGCAGAAATCACTCTCCACTCTTTTTTTTTTTTTTAAAGAAAATTTTGAGGCACTAGTTTTCTGCAGATTCCACTTTGGAAAGCACTCACTGATTACTATATATCAAATTATAAGGAAAAACATGTATATATGATCTTTGTTGCCCACTCACATTTGTTCACTGATCTTTTAGGATCCCAAATTTCAGATGTCTTTACTTCCCTAAAGTGGAATTTGAGAGAAAAAGCTAGAAATAAGCCTTTAAGGGGCCATACGGTCAGGATATTTCAACTGAAGCCTTGACAATATCCATATAGATTTTTGAAGTATGTTTCATTCCATTCAAAAATAGTGTTTGGACTGCAAGTTAGAGGCTCCTGTAAAGGGAAGTTAAATCAAACCGGGCACACCCTGAGTGCTTTAAAATTACTCATGAGAAACTTGTTGTCAATTACCAGAGTAAAATAATAGGGCGCTTTTTTCCTCTTTTTATTTAAAATACCACTTCTCAGCCAAGCAGTCGTAAGAGTGCCGTCAGGGGCCGGATGTGCTGTTTCCCAGCAGGGTTGGACAGGTTGCTGGGGCTCACCCCACCGGTGGATTTATGGCTTAGCTGGCATTCTGGGCGACACAAGGCGGTCTCGTGAGGGAGCCCCGGGAGGAGGGTGCGTCTGCTGTGACTGGTCCCATTTTCTTTCCCAAGACAGTTCCAACCTCTCAGCCCCACGGTGGTCGTGTGCACCCTGAAGATTTCTGGGCTGCCCTGGATGGCCTTTCTGGGAGCACTGCCGGCACCCCTCTGCCTATTGCGGCCTCCTCACTGTCCAGGTGAAAGGAGAGCTCCCATGGCTGCTGGGAGCTCTGCCGCATTGATCTCTGGGGAACACGCTCCTTTTCTGCATTCTTGGGACGAATGGGAAGGAAACAGATGCCTTGGCAGTGGACTTGGGGATTGCTCATGGCTCAATCTATGGCAAAGAAGAGCATCTCCAGAAATCCATACATTAGAACATTTGTAAACACCCCCAAATCATTGTGGTGTTGACTAGCAAGGAGCATGAGCTAAGAGACCCAAGTTCTGGTCTTGACTATTTTATTAACTAGACATCCAAGTGTCATTTCACCCCCTGGGGCTCAGCGTTCTCAACTAAATACTATTGGCATTTGCCATATGTGGCGCCGAGCACTTTCACTCATATTCTATCAGTATGAATCTTACAACAATACTGTGCTTGGAGCATTATCACCTCCATCATACACGATGGAG
This sequence comes from Miniopterus schreibersii, assembly GCF_964146895.1. Classification (NCBI taxonomy): domain Eukaryota; kingdom Metazoa; phylum Chordata; class Mammalia; order Chiroptera; family Miniopteridae; genus Miniopterus; species Miniopterus schreibersii. The sequence goes on from NC_138116.1 coordinate 5,303,964, forward strand.
AATTGGGGCTCAGAGAGTTCGAGTGACCTGCCCAAGGTTACGCAGTGGGTGACAGACAGATTCGGGAACTAAGCCCAAGTCTCTGTGCCTTTCCTCCTCTTCATAGTGAAGAACTTTACTGGACAACCAGCAGGTCAACGCCTGCTTGGAGGTGGTGTCCTACACGTTCATGGCAATTGTGGAATCTGGAATTCACAAGGGCTTTCGGAGGTTATCTTGGCCTTTTATCCAAATAATAAAGGGAGTCAGAATCCCCTCTTCCAAGGCACCGCTGAAATCACTCGGTCCCGTTTTCAACCAGCCCCACTACTGATGAGATGACTCTCCCGGAACTTTTCCTCTCCTCTCTCCTGCTCCCACTCAAGAAATATTTATTTCCATCTTTTACTTAAAACAAACAAACAAAAAAACCCACTGGAGCTTAATTATACAGGTCGTTAGCTCAGTAAATGTAGCCTAGTTTTCATCAAGAGCAGGAATGCTGAACCTCAGCAGCTGGTGTTGATCTTCTGCCTCTGATAAGACTTACTTTTCTCTTCCTCTCCTCATGTGTGGTTTCTGTGTGAATCCCCTCCCCCGCCCTCCTTTGTCAGAGCTTCAGAAGTCTCCGGGGCCAGCTCTGCCGTGGTTCCAGCATCACACGCTTTGCTTAGTTGCGTCAGATCCCTTGCGGTCTCGATCTTCATACTTTCGGACTCTCCCGCCAGCAATCTGGGCTGTCCATCAACTTTTAATCTTCCGTTTTGCCTCTGCCACTTTCCCCCTTCCTGTCTCGGCGTCGGTTCGCAAGCCTACGTGCTGAGAAGAAAAGTGGAAAAGTTGAAAGTCTGAAATCCGATGCCTGGAGAACCTGTCTAATCCTGTTCCCGGGTAGAGCAGGGGCTGAAATACCTTCACCCAGAGCAATAACCACAGGACATGAAAAGGAAAGGGGGGGAGATGAGCACCCACTTTCCCACTCATCCTGACAAATGCCTGTCAACACCTAGAAGGACGCCTTAGGGTCAAAAGGTCAAGGCAGGTGCAGGTTATTGTTTCCCTTCGTAGAGCTTGGGAAGGGCGCTCATGCTCCACGGGAGAGGGTGGCCAGGATGGCATGAACCAGGCAGAAGCTTACCTTCTGCGGAGAGGGCAGGAACTCAAGTTTCAGTGACACAGGTGACAACCCTGGACGTCCTCTCAGTGGGTGTGTGACCACGGAAAAGTCACCTACCCTTCATCGCTTGAAATCTAGAGATAACAGTGTCTCCACAATGGGCCTCACAGACGGTGACGTTAAAAAGTTAGAGACGTACCCGTGCTTGGAAATAACGCAGACCTCCCGTGAAGGCGTGGATGGTACTCGTCTCGGAAGCATCGCTTTTGTTGATGGTGACCTTCACAGGGAGTATTAAATTCCCGCGGGCTTTCCCCATTGGCTGCATCCTTTTGTGGCTGACCGAGAGAGCCAACCAATTTTAATTCATTTGTGCCAGTGCGGTGTAATCTATTCGTGCCTCTTTATGGATGTGAGAATGACCTGTCACTCGCTGATCACAGGGTTTATTTGGATGGTCTGGCTGGCTAAGTCAGCTTCCTTTTTTAAAAAAAATGCACATTCCTCCCTGATCTGTGAGCTCAGTTGAGAAGAGCATTCTTCCTGCACAGAGAAGGGCAATTTTTCCATCACGTTATGTGAGTAGCTGACCCCCCTTGTTAAAACCCTCACCTCTTGCTCCCTTGTCATTTTGAAGCAACGTAATACTTACTGCACAATAGGGGAAGCTTCCGGGGCTCCTCTCGTTATTAACTGGACTTAGATTTCATGTTATCATGAGGAGGAGCTCAAGGCAAGCTTTGTTCATGGAAAGAAGGCTCCGTAAAACCACCTCTCAATTATCGGTTTGCAGGGAGATAAACTGAAGAGAGATTAGGTCATCAGCATTATCTAATTGTAACTGTCATTACTCACCCCTGATGGGTAAGTTTCATCCACTCATAATATACTCTCATTGTATAATAAAGTCTCTGGAATCAAATACATTTTAGTACAATAATTCTAGGGTTGTTGTTTTCAAGAGAAACAAAACCTAAGCCATGTGAGGAGGAGAAATGTGTGTTCCTCATCTAAGACCAACTGGGACATCTGTGAGGAAAGAATCAAATGTTGATTCTGGCTTTGTGGAGGAGGTCTTGCTTCTTAGGTCCCTTGTAAATCTATCAGCTGCAGCTTTCTATTACAGAAGGTAGAATGTAAACTTGAGTTTCCTAGCTCTTGGAACGCATTTCCTTCAGATTTTCCAAACACGGGTCGATGAGATTCCCCACTTGCATCTAGTACAAGGCTGAGTTTGCGAGACATAAGCAGGGAAGGAGGGAAGGGGGAGGGTTCTTGAGGAAAAGGTGTGGGATACATACTGGATGGGACTCTGGGAGGACAAGGAAAGGGACAGGTCAAGAGAGGGGAAGCATCCTCACGGGACCCCTGCTTTGCTGATTTCTATGGTACCTCTTCACCTTGGTGTGGTGCAAGGAAATAAGAAAGGTGATGTCCCCAGTGTTGCTTTCTGAGGTCTTCCCCACCCTTCCGGAGAAGGTATGGGTGTTCAGGTAGATGGTTTGGAGAAGACCAGAAAGGCAGAGGGTCCCAGGGCAAGGAGGGATGTCTGCTTCCCCTCACCTTCTGGCTGGCTTCCACCGATATGGGGCTGGGAGAGCACCGGTCCTCGTACCTGGGGGTCACCAGCCAAGTCACCTCAGGGTGCCAGTAGTTGTGACTCAGCGGTGGCTGAGGCAATTCCCTGAACATAGGAGACAATGAAACTAGCTCCAGGATCGCTTCCACCTCTCACTGGTCAGCAAGGAAAACACTGTGAGAAAGAACCAAGGGCCCCACACCATGCCCGCTACCCACCTATGGAATGTCCATGCTGCGTCCTACATATGTGGGCCACACTCCCTTCTCATCACCTCTGATTTCCACGTCACAGCTAATACGTGTGATCAAGAGACGAACAGTCACATAAACGTGAGCACGCAACTCTCGGCCCGTAGGGAAGCAATCGCAAAATAAAGCATATTTAGTTCATCTCTAAATTAAATATAAGCACCTCTTTATCCACTCTGTGTTAGTGAAATTCTGTTCAAGTGGATAATTAAAAGTAGCCTTTAAATCTCCAAGTATGAAAATGAAGTGTCTTTGTTGGTCTTTGGTTTCTACATGGTTCAGCCAAGATTGGCTAAGAAACCAGAGGCAACTGGGACCAACGCCCTTCCCCTTCTCCGTGGGTCTCTGAGCTCTGCTGGACTCATTAGTTGGGCTTCAGTGGCCCATCCAAAGGTTCCTTTCCTTCGTCTCAGAGGATGGGACAGGTCGAGCTGGTTGTTGCCAACTTCTTGAAAGCATTCCCAGATAGGAACAAATATTCCTGCCAGGTGGTTGGAACAGGAAGGATTTCTAGGGAGGAGTTCGTGTTGGGTCTAGTTTTCATCGCTAATTAAAATCAGTGGGTAATGGGTTAGCAATTTGTTGGTTCCCTTTATCATGTTCCTGCCTTTTGAGGACTCGGGGGATGAAGAGGTTACGTTACAGTGGCTCCTGTTTGATCGGGGTGGAGGCGTCTCACAACAGTCTTCAGGGCCATCCGTCCCCGGTTCTCTTTCTTGGATCTAATATTCTGGATGACAGAGTTTAGAGGACCCTTTGCCCTGGGTCCCCAAGCCAAGCCAAATCAAGCTTCTCTTAAGTTTAAGCAGAAGAGAATGGCAGCCCATGGAGCTACCCTCTCCTTCCCGGAGGAAAATTCATAATTCATCACCATCAGCCCGCTTGCCAGGCGGTTTCAGAAGAGGCACCAGGTGGGAGGAAAACACTGACCCTTGTTTTCTGAGAACACGTTAGGGTGGAAAGTCTGAGCGCCGGGCTTGGCGGCGGGAGGTTGGAGCTGGCATCTGGGCACGGCCACATGAATCTGGGAAAGCCATTCGAGTGTCTGAAACTCGATGTCTTTATCTGTGAGATCCGAGTCGTGAGAGCTCCTGTTGCCTAATTCAGAGAGAGGGTTGATGGCGTGAGGAGGAAAATTAAAATGAAGTATCGTTGGACAATAGACATCGCAAAGCGCAGCGCAGCGGGATGCGATCATCGCTCAAGGGTCGAGAAGCCAGAGCGTGTTATAACCTACAAACTTGACCCGAATAAAAGACGCGCCCCCCCAACTCACTCCCTAATACATCGTCCCATCTGGAGACCCCTCTGCGGGCTCTTGCTAGAAATGTTGAGCATCGAGTCACGAGGATAATAGGTTTGCTCTTGATTTCACACTTCTGTCCCGCCCTGCGGGACCAAGACAGGCTTATCCACTTCAAGGACAATCCCCTGGTGGCTTTTGGGGTGACTTCCTACGGACTTGGCCATTTCTAGAGCGTGTCCGCCTCACCCTTGAAGTCTTTGCTTTAGGGGCTTCAAATGCCAGTGTCAGGGCCTGAGCGGCTTCCAGTGGCGAGGTCTGCAGAAGCTCGCGGCCCCGGCAGGGACCGCTGGGGAAGTGGAGGCAGATCCCAACCGGTCGGGCCGCAGCCCCAGGGAAGAGCCTCGGGCCGCTGCCAGGTTTCATCCAGGAGGGAACATCTCCCCTGCAGTTTATAACCCTGAGAGGAGGGAGCAGTAACGAAACGCTGCACCACGCCCTTAGCACCACAACATTACTCATGAGCACCTTGCTGTTAATTAACGGCGGTAAATACCACAGTTATTTCATTCTGCTCACCGCTCTCAGGCAGCAGCCCCGAGCCACCCGGTGGGACGGGACGGGCTGGAGGGGGCACTTTGCCCCGTGGGGCTTCCGAGGGCCTGCGGAGGCCGGAGCTGCAGCAGTTCCCAAGGTGTCTCCTCGAGGAGCCAAAGGAAGCCTGGTTCTGCCCACACGCTTGCCCCAAGTGCAGGGTATGTGGCCGTGACTTCTCCGGGAAGTTCAAGTTGGAACCTGCTGGATTTTGAACACTCACCCCAGCAAGTGCTTATTTGATACCAACAAGTCTCCAATCGCCTCGAGCCTCCCAGCTTCCTGAGAGGGCCTCCGGAATGACGGGGTGGCTCTCGCCCAGTGTTGACATGTGGTCCTCCTCGTTGCCCAGAACTCGGAAGGTCTGACTCACGGAGCATTTTCCGACTCTGCAGCAGCTCCGCTTTCCCACGTAGACACGTCCCCGTTGAACGCTCTAGTTTGACATGGTACGCAGCAACCTTTTAAAATTTTTTTAATAAAAAAAAGAAAAAAGTATGGAGGACTTCCTCATGCCAGATACTGATGAGACGAAGACACATGGGGCGGGACCCTGGCCGTCAGGAACTCATGGTCACGCAGAGTAGAGAGATGGCTCACAAGTTCAACTGCAGTGTTGAATCAGACGTGCGATGGGGATGGAGGTCGAGGGTGCTGTGCTAACCTATGGGGAAAGCAGTCCTTTGGAGGGGGTGCGAGAGATGAAGTAAAAATAAGTTTTGAAGGCTGAACAGGAGCTTTCAAGGAAGGGAAGTCTTGTCATTCCAGGGAGAGAGGCCGCCAAGGGCAAAGATCTCAAGGTGCCCGAGAGCAAAGCGTGTTCCATGCAGTGAGAACAAGTAGATGCTAATGGCTTTTCCCAGACGGGACTTCTCTCGTGGACCTGTCTGGCTGTCTGAATCTCGCTTCCTTGTAGAGCATGTACTGGGTTTGCTCTGTCTACATGGCAGCGTGTCCATGCGAACATGCTAAGCATCCTTGAAACATTCTTGTATCGCACAGCGATGGCACTGAGCTTCTTTCGTGTTTTGCTTTCTCCCTTCTCCCTGCCTCCAAATGTGGGGCTTCATCTTCACACAGCCCTTACAGTCCCCATTCAGCTCAAAACCATTGCCTCTGAAGGTAATGAGTTCGAATCCACCCAATTTCCCCCTTTTAGCTGATGTCTGGGGTTGCAGAGGGAAGCGTGTGGGGCTCATTGCCTTTTCTCCAGCCCCCATTTCCCTCCCAGGACAACTGGCTAGGTCTTCCAGCAGCTCTTTCTTCTATTCTGGGGTCTCCAATCACAACTTCGGCTTCCTGTCTGCCCCCCATCTTCCACGGGCGTGTGTCCTTGGCGAGGTCAACATAACGAGCTTGACGGTGGGGAGGGTTCCTGGCCTGAGCCCCATGGGACTCAAAGTTCTGTGAAGCTTCCTGATTCATTCATTCACTCATTCATTCCTTCACCCACCCATGTGGCTCCAGGTAAAGTGCTAGGTGCTGGGGTTGCCACACTGGACAAGGCCAATGGAACCTGCCTCCATCAACCTTTCAGTCCTGTTGTGGCCATCAGTCAGGCTCAGAGTTGGGGACCTGGGCCCCTAGTACTCAGCCACCCTCCCAGAAGGGCACTACACACACTGGAAAACCACACGTCTCTCTTGTGGGGTTGAGAAGCCACCTTTGACCTGGAGCAGCCCCAGGTTCCAGCAAGGGTCAGGGCAGCCTCTGACCTGGCACATAGATTCTGGGCGGCGGGGCTGCTGAGGAAATGGTGCCCCAGAGGGTTTCTGTTGCTTTGGCTCCAAATGGCTTTCGAGTGAATATATTTCTAGGCAAGAGATCTGGAAATCCAACGAGCGTCTGGTCCTTGGAGATAATGCATTGCATGTGTCTGAACTTGAACCCCTTTGCCCACTGGCCTTGAAATTGCAGGTGTCTACGTTGAATAGTGGTTTTCTGGAAGGGGCATTTGGAATGGACAGCCAGCCTGCCAGCAGACTGGCTGATTCCGTCATGGGATTAGGGTTCGGCGTAAATAGATATCTGCCACCAGCTTCTGTCCCGAATCTTTTTTATTTTCAAAATATGTTTTTATTGATTTTTAGAGAGGGAGAGAGAGCTAGAAACATCGATGAGAGAGAAACATTGGTCAGCTGCCTCCTGCACGCCCCCTACTGGGGATAGAGCCCCAACCCCGGCATGTGTCCTGCCTGAGAATTGAACCGGCGACCTCCTGGTTCATGGGTCTATACTCAACCACCGAGCCACACCAGCCGGGCTGTCCCTAAGCTTCTCAGAGCCTCTGACCTCCCCCCTCTACCTGGGGCGGGGTTTCTGTCTGTGTCACACACCGCCACGCCTCCAGTGCCTGGAACAGTGCCTGCACCATAGTGAGCGCTCAATAAATTTTTGTGGGATGAGTGGTTGAATGTTCATTTCGACCCAGACACAACCACCCAGCTGCCAACACCTTGTGAAAAGGAAGGCGAGGTGCTTGTTCTCTGCTGGCTTAATAACAGTCTGCAGGGACTGTTGTCTTTTATATGCCTGCTTAGCTCACTGTGAAGACCCAATAAATATTAATTGATGGAGAAGAAGTTCTAGGGTTTGGCTCCAGCTGGATCCAAGGACTATTTGGGGGGGGGCAATTTATAAGAGCAGGGGAATGTCGGGTGTTACGTTGTGAGTCTGGAGACTCTCGGGGACCCCCCTCCTCCATCCCCAAAGCCTGGGAGAAGTGGGTGGGGACAGAAGGGAAGCGCTTAATTATATTCATGGGTTATATAATTACACTTTCAGGTTCCCACTGGTGGTGGGTTTTAAAGGAGCTTTGAGTAATTTCGATTTTGAAATGCTTTGTTTTCCTTGGCTTTTTTTTTTTTTTTTTTATTCAGCCTTTATTCAGAGTCCTTGATCTTTCCCTGGTGCCTTCCAGGGGGAATTACCTGAAGACCAGCTGACGTTACCTAGTCGGGCTCCCCCAATGAACTTGGTGGGTACACATGACAAATGGAGATTTGGGGAGATTATCCAACTTGCCAGTGGTTTAGCAACAGGACACAGACACCCCGAATCAAGCCCAGGCTCCACCTCCTGTTTAAGTGCCCTTTCATGGCAGGACCTCACGATGCACTAAAGTAGTGGTTCTCACAGTCCTGTCCTCAGACCAGCAGTCTCAGCAACACCTGGGAACTTGCTAGGAGGGCGAATCCGTGGGTCCCACCCCAGAATTCCCAGAAACTCCAGGGTGGGGCCCAGCAACCTGTGTTTTAACAAGCCCTCCCGGGGACTCTGCTGCATGGTAACATTTGGAAATCCTGCTCTAGATTTGAGAGTCTAGAACATTCCCAGGCATGGGTGAGCACATATAATGAGCAGCCGCCTAGCTGCCACCCCAGACCAACTAAACGAGAATCCCCAAGAGTGTGGTCCAAGCGTCAGATTAGCGTTTCACTCTTTGAAGCACCATCGGAGTTCTCATGATGCCAGATCATGGCTGAGAGCCACTGCACCAGGGTAATGTCCTTTGCACTGGGCACACGCTGGGGCTGTTCCCATGAGCAGAGGAGCAGCAGCGGGGATAGAGGTGTGGGCCTCACAGGTGCTGTGCAGGAACGTAACCAGCTCTTGCACATTGACCACGTTTCTCCCTGTGCCTGGCCACAGCCAGCAATGCAGCTTTGAACAGACAGAGGCTGGGACCTGGGGACCCAGGTGGGACGGCATTAGGCCATGTTTTCACGAGCACCTGTGGTCGCTGCTGCAACCACTCAACGGTGCCATCTAGCAAACAAGCGGCCACAGGCAATGTATACCTGAATGATTGCAGCTATGTCTCCATAAAACTTTATTTATAAAACCAGGTGGGGGGGCCAGTGGCCCAGGGGCCCTAGTTGGCCGACCTCTGCTCTAGATGATAGAGCTGGACCCTGACCATCCATTAGATGCACAGGGAGAGTTGTTTCATTTACATTAAGGCCTGGATGCTACTCTCAAAGGCTTGGAGTCAGTTGCTCTGAGGTGCGGGGCCAGAGTGTCTTTCCTTTTTTTAACTCTCCTCTGGTTCCAGGGTGCAGCTGGGGTCGAGAACGGCTGCTTCAGGTGTTCATTTAGGTGACTTTACCCACCTTGCGCTTAGAACTCTAATAAAACCCGAGTCAGGTCATATTACTTCTTCTCACGACACTCCCTAGCATTTTCCATGTCACCCTTGATGAAAGCGATGTCCTCGGCGTGTCCAGCAGTGTCCATCGAGGTCTCGTCCCCAGCTGCCTCTTCCACCTCCTCTCCCACTGCTCTGCTGCTTCCGTCCTCTGCTCGGCCACACGGGCCTCCCTGCAGGACCCAGGACATTTCCATCACCGTCCCAGTCTTTGCCCTCCTAGCAGGAAACTCCTGTTGCATTTCAGGATTGCTGTGTCACCAACCATCCCAACACTTAAAACAGTAGCAAGTGTGTAAAATTTGGTTCGCTGTCCGCAAGTTTCGCAGGACTTGGCCTGGATGGCTCCCCTTGGCTCCCCCGAGAAATCAGCTGGGAACTGTGTGCCTCCGGGTGCTGGAGTTTGCACCTGGGGTCCTCAGCTCCGAGGTTGAGAATCCCCGCGTCCAAAGCACAGCTTCCTTCGGTCAAGGCCCTGCGGCAGGGACGGTGGTCGCATTCCACACCGCAGCCAGCGGACCGCGCGTGGGAGGGCCCCGCCTGCCCAGCCCTCTGCCCCCGTGCTCCCGGCAGGCAGTCCATCCGTGTTAATAAATGTCTCACCTACCAGACAGCTTCAATAAGGTGAACCGTCAAGGGGAGGTCATGCTTGTCAGCTTAGTTTTACTGAGACACGGAGGCCCGTCTGATGTGGCTCCGGAATCTAGCTGTTGTCCCCAGGGAAAGACGGGTCGGGCCGGCAGCTTCTGCCCAAAGACTCGGCCCCCTCCCTTCCCCACACGCACGCTCTTGTGCGGTTTCCATGCTAGAAGTCCAGAGACGGCTCGAGTCACTGATGTGTCGTTGGAATCATTAGGGGCGGGCCCTGCCTGTGACAAATGAGAGAACAGAGGCGTGTAGGAGGAAATGATTGATCAGAGTCCGGCAGGAGCAAGCCTGGACCGTGGGCCGACTCCCAGCCTCGGCCCTTAGCGCCGGCTTTCTGCTCCTGATCGCCGACACAGAGGTCCTGGCGGCCCAGGACACCTGTGCCTCTGAGCTGGTGGCAAGTGACTTCTGCCTTTTATTCCCTCGCATGTATGGATCCCCCTTAAACTCCAGTAAACCCGATTTTCTCTGTTTGGCTCCTGATCAGTGCTCCCTTGCTCTGAAGCCTGCCCATAGGATCTCCCTTCCCCTCCCCTGCACCCCTCTCCTCTCCTCTCCTCTCCTCTCCTCTCCTCTCCTCTCCTCTCCTCTCCTCTCCTCTCCTCTCCTCTCCTCTCCTCTCCTCTCCTCTCCTCTCCTCTCCTCTCCTCTCCTCTCCTCTCCTCTCCTCCCCTCCCCTCCCCTCCCCTCCCCTCCCCTCCCCTCCCCTCCCCTCCCCCCCCTCCCCTCCCCTCCCCCTCCCCTCCCCTCCCCTCCCCTCCCCTCCCCTCCCCTCCCCTCCCCTCCCCTCCCCTCCCCTCCCCTCCCCTCCCCTCTCCCCTCCCCTCCCCTCCCCTCCCCTCCCCTCCCCTCCCCTCCCCTCCCCTCCCCTCCCCTCCCCTCCCCTCCCCTCCCCTCCCCTCTCCTCTCCTCTCCTCTCCTCTCCCCCCTGGCCTCCCAGAGGCTTCACCTGCCATGCTAGGTCTCCCTTCTTCTCCCCGGGCCCCTCCTCCCCTCTTTTCACATTGTCAGGCCATGAGTAATGGTCCTTCTCCTTCAAAGAGGAAGCAAGATTGATGACTGAGAAAAGGGCCAGCGAGATTCCCCCTGCTCCTCCGGCTCCAGCAGAAAATATGCCTGGGCCTGGTGGATTTATGAAGTGGTCCCATCTCCCTTCCACATGAAGCCCGGCAGAGACTCGGCCGCCCACAGTCACGTTTCCTGTTTGCAGCCCAGCCCAGGGAAAGGTGCTCCAGGGGGGTGCAGAGACCACCAGAGGGGCACAGGGGCTGCTTTTTCAGCCCCAGAGAAGTGCAGGCAGTCACTCCGACCTCCCCTGGCCCTGCAGTCCAGCCTGACTCTTGAGAGCGAGGCAGTAGGATTAAGGCGGGGCCTACTTTGTTTGCATTTTGTTTTTGATTACTGGTCAAATCCTGCTCCAAGGAAATGGACTATTTCTGCACATGAGAGCATCTGGTCCCTCTCTGGGTTTTTCCTATGAGATTACCTCCACCTGAAGACGGTATTGCCAGATAGGCTACGGGGCACCCAGGTGGATCTGATTTTCAGATAAATCACCAACTTTTTTAGTATAAGTATATCCCAAATACAACATGGGCTATACTTACAGTAAAAAATGCATTCCCCGCTGTCTCATTGCTAAATCTGACAGCCCTTCCTGAAGAGCCAGTTTGCTTGCATCTCTTTGGTCTCTGTTTTAGGGATAAGTTTAAAATTTGCCAGAATAAAACCTTCGAGGTCAGAAACTGGGCACCATTTTTTTAAATTTCCTCCCTCATCATGTCCCCCGGGGCCCTGCCCCTCACCCTCCTGCCTGTCTGGGACCCTTGGAAGGCCAGTGAGGTCAAGCTGGTGGGCAACGATTTGAAGAGGCAAGAGGGAGAGGCCCTGTAGAGCTGTGGCTCTCTGCTGGGGACGATTGTGCCCCCAGGGGAGATTGGGCAATGTCCTGAGACATTTTCCGGTTGTCACAGTTGGGTGGGGGAATGCTATTGGTATCTCGTGGGTAAGAGCCAGGGATGCTGCTGAGCATCCTGCAATGCAAACACGCACACACACACATATACACAGAAGAATGATCCATTGTCAATAGTGCCTCGGTTGAGAACCTCTAGAGGAAAGAAAGAAACTAGTTTTTCAATAAAAGGCTCAAATATGAGCCTAAAAGTACCCTTAGGCCCCCAGGCACCGCCTGGAAGGACTGGACAAGCAGGCCTGCCCCCTCTTCCACCCAGAGTCCGTAAGGGGCCGAGAAGCCCCTGCCGCCCCTGTCACGCTGCCCCGGGGCTCACCTTCACCATCTTCCATGGCGGGACCAGGCTGGGGGGTGGGAGGCTACACCCTGTAGGGCCAGGTCCCTTCTCCAGCTTTTGCTCTTCCCAGCCACCATCCCTCCCTGACATGGGCCTTCAAGGCCCTGCGGTGACTGCTACACACCTTTCCAGGGGGCCTGGCAGGTTCTTTCTCCCCAGACGGAGGCCCAGGGAGAGGTGTCCCCTTGCTTGCTGCTAATGGGAAATTTGAAGGGACGGAGGTATCAGCCCTGCCCTTTTCCTAGAATCCACCTCCCCCCCTCCCCCCCCAGCTCCAGAGCCCCGGCAGGAGACCACCAGAGTCAGGGTTTATTCCTAGGTTCTCAAAACTGGAGACAGGGACTGCGAGCTGCCTCAGCAAAGGAGGACCTCTCGCCTCCAGCAAACTAAGTCGATTCTCAATAACTCCTGGTTCAGGGAGCTTTTCCAGGGCAGCTCTCCCGCACGCCTGTTCATTCCGTTTGTTTTCTGTTTGTTTTTATGTAATCAGCAAAAATGGTGAAAGACTGAACCCTCGCCCTCTAGGGCCCACAGCCTGCCGGGGATGGAGATACTGAAAATGCCCCCATCAGCATCCCTGAGAGCCTCCCACGTGGTGCGGATGAGCTAGACCCAGTCCTCTGTTTAAAATGCAAACAAACAAACAACCCCCCACCAAACACCCCTCTCCCCCTAAAAATAGCAACGACAAAAATAAGCACCAAGGAAAGCAGGGACTTTGCTTCTTAAGTAAAGTTACAGGACAGATAACTTTGACCTTGTTTTCCGAACTAGAAAACTTTTTAAAAGTTCTCATCTCACAAATTCGCTTTTTGTTTCCTTCGTCAGCTCTCCCTGGAGAAGCAAAAGACTTTCTTTACTGTGACTTGTGACTTTCCCCTCCACCGAGGGACAGGAGCTAGTGGCCGGCCGCCTGCCGGGTTTCAGCCGGGACACTGTGAGTGGCCTGGCCCCTCCCTCCCTGACCCCTTCTCTGTCGCCTCTCGCCTCTGGCTGGGGCCGCCCCCTCCCGCTCCGCCCTCGCGGAGATTTATAGGGCAGAGTGGCCCAGAACAAGGAGCAGACATTAGGCTGCTGTGTTCTGCATACTAATGACAAGATACTGCTTCTGTACCGAGGGGCAAAGCCAGGTCAGGCCAGTTTAACCATAAACTTTATTTATGGGCTTATAACTTTGCAGCTGCAGAAGCTCTGCCCAACCTGGGGACTGAGGTCTGTCTCTCTCCGTAGATTCATACACATTTCTTTAAGCAAATTGGGGGGGCGGGGGAGCGAGTGCTGGTAGCTCTTTCTTTATGATCTACAGAGTCGTTCCAGGGAGAAGTGTAAGCGGAAGGGGAAAGTGAGTCAGAGAAGGAGGCAGCAGGGATTGTCCTAGCAGTAATAACAACACCAACGGCGCCAGAAATGAGGATACTTGCTCTCCAGAGCTCCTGGAGCAGAATCTACTCTCTCTGTTACTTCTGAGTTTTCTGCGAGTTTGTGTTCAGAGCTACCCATCTTGAATTTTGAATCACAGGATGAAATGCCTGTGCGTTGAAGCGGCTCAAGTCTAAGCTTGACGGTCTTCAATGCATCTGCAGCTGGGCCTCCCCAGTCCATGCAGTGGGATGCTCTGAGCTCTGGCCACCCCCCTCCCGCCTTCAGTCCTCAGCATGTCCCTCCTGCGCCTTGATTCTGTCTTAGGACCAGATTGGCCCAAGTTGGAGCAGTGTGAGGAAGCGGCCAGGGTCATGGGTTCAACGCCCATCGAAACGCATTGATGTCGCTTGGTGTCAACGTCATGAGCTTAGCTCAAAAGTAGAGATGGTATAGATCGCTTCTGTCATTCGGTGAAGATGCATCGGGCACCTGCTTTGCGCCAAACACCGCACTCTGTCAGGGATCCCACAGTGAGCAACATGCAGTGACCCGGGGCCACAGTGAGCCCAGCGGGTGTGGGTTCGCATTCCAGAGTGTATGCTGGCCTAGTTCTGGACCCTGGTCCATCACTTGTCACACATGCCAGTCCTTTAAGTTACAAGATGAGCGCATTGGATGGGTAGTTGGGTGTTCACTTTAGTATCCCGGGGGCCTCGGTCATACTCCTTGCCCATCCCCAGAGTGGTCAACCCATTTAACCTCCCCGCCCTTCCGCCTGCCCGTCAGGCAGGATCAGCGGTGCTGGTACAATCAGACGTGCACATGCAAGATGGACGACCCCAGACACAGACCTTACACCTTACGCCTTACACCTTACATGGGACCTGGTGGGGGCAGGAAATGTACAGAATGAGCCTGGAGGATCCTGCGGTGCCAGAAAGTAAGAAAATGCCCAGAAAACAAAATAACAACAAAAACCAACCAAGCAAAAGCACATGAGATGATGGGGCTATGTTAAAAACATCCAGGAACCAACGGAAAGAGCTCCCGATGGTCAAGGCTGGTTGGGCCAGAAAATAAAGTAATATTACGTATGACCCAAAGTATAAAATAAATGCCCGTGAGTTCATAACGATACAAAGAACAGATGCATCTCTTGCTCAGAAGAATTCCAAATGATTCCTGCAGCTACTCCGCCCTTGGTGTGGCTGTGCGGAGTAGCTTTCTTCCCAAAAGGGCAGCGTGGAAAGGAGGGGGAAGAAAGGGTACAGTGGAGGAACCTGGCGAGCCCTACCTCTCAGCCAGGTGACACGTATTAATACCAACAGTGATGATCTCGCTGCTAGTATGTTCCCTTGAAACGATGCGATGGGAATAGCACTTCCCCAAACACAGTATCCCATGCTAATATTAAAAAAAAAAAAAAAATCAGACAAATCCCTACCTGGGGACATCCAACAACACTCCTGACCAAGTAAGTGTCCTTCAAATGGTCCAGGTCATCCAAAACAGGGAAAGTACTTCTGAGAAATGATCAAAGCCAGAGGACAGCTAAGGAGACAGGATGACTACATATGACTGCCCTGAGATCCTGAACAGGGTCCTGGAACAGAAAAAGGACATTAGGGGGAAATGGAGGAAATCTGAAGTATGGCTTTTCGTTAATAATAATTTATCAATATTTGTTCATTCATTGCGACGAATGTCCTACACAAATGCAAGATGTTAATAATGGGGGTGGAGGGTGGATGTGGCATGTACAGGAAGCTTCTGACCTATAGTCTCGATAATCTTGAAAATCTAAAATTGTTCTAAAATAAGAGGTTTATTTTGGAAAACCATGCGGGGAGCAGGCTGGACTTGGTGCTCAGGTTGTGGTTTGCTGACTCCTATCCTAGATCAATGTTCTAAATCTGCCTAAGTCACTAGAATCAGCTGAGAACTTTGTAAGAACTTTATTTTTAAAAATAGGTGATTCACCTGCTTCAGAAATCAAGACACTCTACAAAGTGCCCCCACCCATGTTCCCAAACACTCTGCCACCCCTTCAACCTACAGCCCTTGCTTTGTTTTCCTGTGTATCCTTCCAGGGTTACTTTATGCAAATACAAGCAATATGAAAATATGTAATTTTCTCCTTTCTTCTTATACAAACAGTAGGACCCTATAATTCTGTTCTGCCTGTTGCTTTTTTTTTTTTTTCACTCTATATAGCCTAGAGATCTTTCATGTCAGTGCAATGAAAACCTTCCTCATTGTTTTTTAACAAATGCATCATATTCTAGGTTGAGGCTGGCCCAGAGTTTATCTAATGAATCTTCTATAGATAAACATTTGGGGTTGTCGCCAATCTTTGCTCATTCGTAATTGCCAATCAATTACGAATTGTGACATAGTGTGTAATCTTGTATGTGTGGAATGATAAGTTTGTGGGGATGCCTGCACCCCCACTTCAAGCCAATTAAATCAGAAATTTGGGGGGGGGGAATAGACCTCTTCCGTTTCACAAAGTCCTAAACATACCTACCCTTTAAAGTAAGAAGGGAGTGGGGATTCTCTTGGTGGATATTCCAAGTAGGTCAGTGGCTCCCCAGCCAGGCTACATAGACTCACTGAAGAGCTATGTTAAAATACCCATGTAGCAGGCTCACCACCACCCCAAAAAATGACTCATAATCAATGGAGGCAGCCCCCAGGATAATTTGCTAAAACTTCCTCTGTGATTCTGATGCACAGTCAGGGTTAGAAATCACCCACCTGTGTGTGTGTGTGTGTGTGTGGGTGGGTGTGTGTGCACCTTGTTAGAGAAAGGGGTTGTCCGCTGAGTGAGAGCCCTCTCTTCTCCTTCGCCAGGCTTTCTAATCCGCTGTCTCCCGGCTTCCCTCCCTCATCCTGCCCGGAAAAGCGATTTGGGATTTGGGGGTAAATGCAGAGCAGAGGCTGGACGGCGGGGCCGGGCGCCCGCGGGGCCGGGTGGGCTGGTCTCGGCCCACAGGCGGCGCGGACATGAAGGGAGCGCCTGCTGCGGGCCAGCGCGCATCGCCGGCCATCCGTGAGCGGCCGGATTAATATTTGGCCAGGCCCTGATGAACTTTGGTTTCCTTCCGGCGGCCCCTTTCCCATCAGCAGGACTGTGGCGAGTGATGAGGACCCCGGTGAACAAACAGAGGCTTCTCTCTCCTCCTCTCGACTTGATTTCAATGAGTTGGCTCCAACGCTCCGCCTGACATTCTTGGGCACGGCTTCCTCCTTGCGTCATGGGGGAGAGGAGGGGACAGATATTTTTAAAAGAGAAACAAAGACATGGCCCTCAGTAATTGACATGTGTTGAGTGTTTACTCATGGAACCCTTGCCCCAAGTGCATGACATTCTTCCAACCTCATTTTGTAATGGGAAACTGAGGCACAGGGAGGTGGAAGAATGCGCTCAAAGTAACACACACAGCCAGGTAGTTTCAAACCAAGAGGATCTCGAAACCATTGTCTACCTAGCTCCGAAATCCAAGTTCCATGCTATCCAGTTTTCCGGTAGGAGCTTAGAATTTTCTCCTGATTTCTGTGGGCTGCCTCAGGCACAAGGTATATTCTTGAGCATTTTCATCTTGGTCGGGATCCGAATCATAGGTGACTTTCACCTTTTGGGGGTGGGGGTAAAAGGAGTCTTTGTACATATCTGCCCTTGTTCCAAGATTACATGTCTGCATGAGGCCAAAAGGACTGCTTTGCATCTCCAGTAAAGCCGGAGTGCGTTTTTAAGGCATTGTACCCAAAAGCTCTTTGTTAAATCCCCTCCAAAACACAGCAGATGCCACCTACTACAACAGGGTTCCAGTGACATGATAGTTGCCAGGTGCAGAGGTGCTACTTTCATTGCCTCATCCGATCCCCATTCTACTCTATGCAATGAGCAAACTGGGCTCAAAGAATTCAGATAACTTGTTCAACATCATATGGCTAGGAAGCGGTGCAGCCAGATTCAAATTCAGGTCTCATTTGATGGCAATGCCTGTGCCCGACCCATTCCAATGTGTTTTCCAGAAAAGAAAAAAAAATGTTCCTTTTCACCCCCACGTGTATCTTTCTACCCTCCTCTCTCCACCCCTGAAGACATTCAAAACTTTCAAGTCTCTCTTTCTTCTCCTACCCAAGCCAGAGAAAATTAGGCCACAGTGGGCGGAGGGATACGCAGAGTTAACCCATCCTTTCGCCAACGGGGGCCAGAAGAATCGCAGGCCTTAGAATGGGGCCAGGAGTTGGAGTGAGAGCCCAGGGGTTAACGTGGCTCTAGTGGGAAAGTTTGTGCTTTGTTGTAAAACAGCTTCCCAGCACCACAGAAGGGCTATTAGCATGCAAATGCACTTTGCCTCATGCTTTTTAATGTTTTACTTCTCTTAATTGCTGAAACCGGTTGTAATTTCTGAGCTCTGCTGGCTTCAAGGAAGCAGTTTCCTCGGAAGGACTCTGTCATTGCACCTGGGAAGATTTTGAATTCTAATTTTATTAACCAGTGGGGCGAGGTATTTTCTTTCAAAGGAAGGGAAAACAGTCCAGCTTGAAGTTAGAAACCTCCTCACTTGGCCCCAGCGCTCAGTGTCCTCCAAATTCTTTGGTTTGGAGCTTGACATTCCTAAGAGATCAAAAATCCCATGTGATATCTGACAAAGATAAGAGGGAGCTTATTAAAGATTTTAGATAGCAGACCCCTGGTTATGAATTTGCAATGAAGAATTTTTCTGAGCGCTACCTGGATGGAAGTCTGATCGGTTCTCTCGTTCCAGAGATGCTCTAGGTGAGCAAATTATTTCTATAGTGCCCCCAAGTTCTAAAACTGTTTACTACAGGGTAGAAGTAACTGGAGAATCTGTGCCATGAGGACAGATGTTAGCACCAGGCAAGGCATCCCCAGTCCCAAATGGATTTTTTATTCCTGAGCCGGTATTGAATGCAGAGACTCTGAAACCAGGCCTGGGCTCCAGCAAACAGGCCATTCTTTTAGTCCCTTCCCAGATGCCACTGCTGGTCAAGCCCTTTCTCTTTCTGGAAGTATTTTATTACTCACCCCTCGGACACTGTAGGCCTGGCCCGGCACTCCTTTCTGGGTGGAGGGCAGTCTTGTGAGGTTTGAAACCTCATCAGGGGTGATCAGTGGCTCCATGAGGACTGGGGGGTTAGGACTGCTGTGTGCAGAGGGTCTGTGCTGGAGAGAGCGTGGGAGCAGCCGGCAGTGACGTCCCTAGGTGTGAAAGCGCAGTTCCCACCCTGACCCCACTCGCTACAGAAAGTCCATGCAAATACAAATTCAGCCTCTACTGAATTCACGCTGCAGACACGTACGTTTTCTTGCCATTTACTGCGCAGAGCGGATCGCTAGTATGTTTCATGTGGCAGTTCTTATCTGTCACTTGGATATTTAGCTTTTGCCTGAATTCGGGGTTTTGGGGAATCCTGAGTGCAGTGAGAAATGATGGAAAACCGCCATCTCGAGACTTGATGAACGAAAGAGCAGTGTGCCTGCAACCTCGGGGCTTGGGCGAGCCTGCGGTCTTGGGTGCAGTCTTGTGTTCCCGGGCAGTGTCTCTATGTCCCCACGAAGCCCTCCCTGCGCAGCCTCTGTCCATAGTAACGTCCTCAGGACTGTGCTTATAATAAGAGCCCAGCAAAGCAGAACAGAAGGGAAATCCTGAGCTCACCTGCTGATCGGTTCGTGCCCAGGTTTCAGGGGTGGGAGATGGTGATGTCTGAACGGACTGAGTCATAGCAATTGGACAGTCATAGCAATTGAGACCTGGACGGAGCTTTGAGGGAAACCAAGGCGAAGAGACCAGAGGAGTTTGCTCCCAGGTGGAGGAGGCTGGACACTGCGTGAGCAGCGACACGTGACGTTAGCCCCTGGAGCGGAGCCTGCCTCCGTTCACTTGCCTTGTTCATTTCTTTTTAGAGGTAGTCAGAGTTGGGGGGGGAGAGGAGAAGGGCTTGCCCATGTTTGAGGACCTCATAGACTTCATTGGGGACATTAAGAATCCGGGAGTTAGGTTTTATCTCCATTCTGCATGAAAAAGAAACCGAGGTTCAGAGTGACACAGGCGCTGGGGGCACAGGGCCCGCGGGAGTAGCAAACAGGGCTCCCATCAGTTCTCTCCCTTCCAAAATGTTTCCCTCCACACTGGCTCCGGAGGCCCCAGAATCTCCCATTTACCTGGGCAGAGCCTCAGACTGGGCCTGGCGATGATGGGGAGGGCCCCCTAGAAGGTGGCCTTGGTCACACGTGGACTAGCCCTGTCCCCAGCCACCCACCAGCCCTTCCCCTCCGCAACAATTCCAGCTTCTTCCCTTCCTAGAGAACGTGGCTTCTCCCACTGACGGACCTCCCGGGCCAACAATACACCCAGAGCGTGCTCCCTCTCCCACCCCCACTCCTTTTCCCCTGGACCAGGCTTTCACGCTGGCTGTCCCCGCCTGTCCCCCACCTCACCTGCCCTGACCTTCCTTTGGGGGGAACTTTCTGCATAACAATGTCTGGTCCCTGCTGCCCGGAGCTGCCTTTTGCTATTAGCACCTAATGAAAATGTAACCGTATTTAACCCCCCACGGCCCTGCCTTAGCAGGGAGAGCCCCGCGGGTTTAAGTCCTTTGTATGCTAAGCATCCCGCTCTCCGCGGGCGGATGGTCCGGCCCCTTCTCCGTGGAGAGGACGCTGGGCTCACTGCGACCGCTCAGCTGTCCCGGGCACAATGGGGAAAGTATCTTTTGTGGCAGTAACGGCTTTGGGGAGGGGAGAGGGGAGGGTCCGGGCTGGTGGGGAGGGGGTGCGGTTGAACAGGAGGCGAACAATGTGTGAGAAGCTGAGGCTGTGGGTTTCCCACACGGACCAACATGTCCCCCCCGCCCCCCTCTGGGAGAGACCGATCTGCAGCGACCAGCCCACAGCTGATCCCGCCTTGATTGGCTTTTTTTTTTTTTCATTGTGCTCTCAGGGGACGAAAATCCTTTTGTGGCGTGAAAGGAGAGGCGTTCCTGCCGTCCCCTCCCTTGAACTGATTGGCTGTGTCACACGATGGCCAAATCCACCCGGATTATTGTGTGGCCACAGGGACCCGGCCTTGGGGCAAGGACGTCGGGGTCCACCCACCCCTTCGGGCTAGGGAGCGTGCCTGTGGCCCTGGGAGCAGGGGAGGGGGCCGGGGAGGGGGCCGGGGAGGGGCAGCCACCACTCTCTTCATATTTATGATTCCCCCACCCCGGGCCCCACGGGGATGTTTATTCATGGGCCACATCTGCTGGCTGGCAGGCAACTTGTCTCTTGTTCGAAATGCCTGGAGTCCCCAAGGAGCCAGGAAAATGGGGCACATTCCTTAGGACCCGCGCTGTGCCTCGCAGGTGCCGGTGCTCTGGCAGCTCACCTGGAATCCCGTCCTCCCCCGCCCAGCCCTTACCTGCCCCCGACTTCTCACCTGGAGGGTCTGGGGACCCTGAGCTCGCCCCCTACCCAGTGCCAGGAGCACATCCTCTCTGTCTGCCCTTTGCCCTCCTGTCATTTCTATTGACCCATCCTTCCCTGTGTCGCATTTTTGTGTAAATAAATCCCAGGCCTCTAAGAACCAGCTCGGGTTTTGTGTCTCCGAGTCTCCTAATTGGCAGAGCCGTTCCTTTCTCTGCCGTCTCCCATTATGTGGTATCTCTTTCACTGCACTTAACACTTTCAGCCTTAAGCAATCACCATGTAGGTCTTGTCTCTTGTTTATCTTTGTCACCTTACCGGTCCCCCATGCGGGAAGCAGCACTCAGTAGCTGCTGAGTGCGTGAAATGAGCCAATGCAGCTGGACCCGCAAGGACTGCATCGTGCTTTCGGATCTGCCAGGGGTGCTGGGACTCCTCTAAGTTTTTGCTCCAACATAGCTTTGCGTTCGTCTGTCCTGTGTGTGGTTTGAGTATCGCCATGCATTGGAGCTTGACATTTCAAGAGGATAAGATGCTGAGGGCAGAGGAGGGCCCCAGCACAAAGAGAATGAAGAGACTTATGCCCAGATTGGGGGGGGCGGGGGAGGACAGGATACTCCATTGAGCCGCTTATAGGTCAGTCTGTCTATGGGACCCTTGACATGGCAATCAGGCTAATGATGACTGGTGTTGGTAGCTGGCCATGTCTTTGCTCTTTTCTAATATAATTGCTGTCAATTTTGGGGAATGGGACAGCCTCCAATGTACTTAGGAATATGAGCAAAGAGGAAAAATACAAAGAGAGAGAGGAGAGAGAGAGAAAGGGAAAGAGAAATAGTGTTTTTATAGACAAGCCAGGTTAAATCTTTACAGGTTTTAAGTGAGGAAAACCTGTAAAGTGGACCGAGTTGTGTTGGCATTATACAATTTTAGCAGTGCTATCAAGAATTCAATTTAGATCATGGCCAGTTCTAGCTGTGAATGGGGAGTACATCAGTGAGATTGGGACAGGGCCAACTTTAAGGGTGGGGATGGCTAACTTTAAGTATCATCTTAACATGATAATTAGGACATCTTTCAGGTGCACAGTGGAGGGGCTGGAAGGCTCCTTCTTCCAGGAGAAACCAGAGAAATAGAGTATGACTGGCCCGGAGACACTTTCACCTGTAAGTGCTACTTAAATATTGCTCATTTATATCAGTCATTCACACACTAGCATGAACTGATACAATCAGATTGTCATTCTCTTACTTCTTAGCTGATATCAGCTGCCCTAGGTAATGGGAACTTGATAACTAGGAGTAGGCCTGGGAAAGGTTGAATGAAGCTAAGAATGGAGGCTAAGACAGCCCTAACACTGTCTGAGAAAGGACCCCAGGAAAGAGAAAAATGCAGAAAGGGAGAGTGTGGTTGTCAAACTCTGTCCCTCTCCCCCCTCCAAAATTTTTGCTTAAGATCATTCCTGTCTGGGAAATGTGACAATGACTTTTCACTTTTATACCCCTGTCCACAGAGGCCTGCATACAATAGTTATTGCTGCAACGTTGCTCTTTTTTGTGTGCGAAACTTTTCTTTAAAGATAAAGTGTTCACTTCTGAAATGAACGTTTCTCGTTGCCACTAAGGAACTGAGTGCCTCTCTCTAAATAGGCTCACGCAAGCTTCTAGGAGTTATTGTTAGCTGCTTACCTGCATCTATGCATAAATAATACAATTATTCGTTCTCAGCCTTCTGAGGGCTCTGACTTGAAGACAGAACTTTTCCTGAGAGGGAATCTTGCACGGATGGGGCACTACTCTGGAGGTTTATCCCTCCATTTATAACTGTTAGGGAGAAAAAGGGAGAAGATAGTCCAGGGAGTATGCTGGGGGAAAAAATCTCCAACAGGTTTTGATATATCGAAAGGAAGCATTGAAATTGGTCTCATTCTTCTAAAGTTTATCAGTTAGTCTTTTATACTGAAAAATACACGTGTTCAAATGAGAAGAAACATCTTTGGCTGTTTCTAGTGTTGAGAAACTTCACACATCCTTTATAAAGGTCCAGTTAATTAGAGCCAAGGTCGTGATATCACACTGAATTAATTCTCACCTGGGTGGATGGTTCGAGAACAACCTCCTGGCGCTGAGTTCACAACCCGGAATTAAAAAGCCCACCGTTTTCTAAAGCTACTGTTCTAACAAATAGTTTCCTAGAACATCGGCATTTCAGAACCACAGCACGGAGTCCACATATCAGCAACCTCAAAGTTGCTTTGTAAAATCGATATATTTCCCTGTGTATTATTTTATGTTTACTGTATTATACATGTAGTTCTTTGACTTTTTTTTAATCAAGGATAGTATTATAGCCATAGGAAAGTGCACCAGCCCCAAAGGTGAGTGGCTCGGTGGAGTTCACAGTGCACAGGCCTTTGTAACCGCCCCCGGGTGGAGAACCTGCTGCTGGACGCCCCCAGCGCTTCCTTCCCGCGCCTCCCCCCGCCCACCGAGGGAGCCCCTGCCTTGACTTTTCCTGCCATCCATCTGTTTGCTCATTTTTGAACCGTTTGTAAATGAAAACACACGCGCGTGTGGTTTGTGTGAGGCTCCTGTGCCTCGGCATTCAGGCCGCCCGACGCATAAAGCCTTAGAGCATTTATTCTCGCCGGTAAGATAGGCCATTGTGTGCAAACACCGCAGCGCGCCTTCGCGGCCTGCTGCGGGTGGACGTTTGGAAAGCTTCCAGCTTGGGCTGTTCTGACCAGAGCTTGCGTAGAGTTTAAAGAGCCGAAACTTTGCAGATGAGTGCATCTTTTAAGTGATAAAATTGTATCTAATTTTTTTATCTTAAAATGTATGCTTATTTTTTAAACTTTATATTTCAATTACAGTTTACGTTCAACACTATTTTGTATTAGTTTCAAGTGTATGGCATGGTGGTTAGACAATCCTATCTTTAAAAAGTGATCCTGCTGATACTTTAAGGGTGGAATCTGCGTGGCCCAGCTCACCTTGTGTTCAGGCAGTGAATTGAATTGTTTACCTGTGCGTGAGGGGATGCAGCCAGTATGATTTGGGTGGTGGGTCCAGATGACCCGCCTGCATGTTGGATGGGATGGGATTGGATATAAGGTCCCATTCAACCTGGACATCCTGTGAGCCCAAGAACGATGCTGGTACCACGAGTTCTGTCTCCTGCTTGGGGAGCAGAAGTCCTTTCTGGACAGTTGCTCACTACCTGGAGGCAGCTTCATTGTCACTCATCATTACTATGAATTTTGATGTTACAGTTTAACAATTCACCTGCTAATTTTACATTTTCATCTAAAGGCAACATTTCTCTTCAGGCCACCCCCAAACAAAGCACTGTCCAAATACACACAGGGGTGACACCGGGGTAGGAGGCCTGGGGGAGTCTTTCCTGAGCCCTGTTTAGACTGGGGCCAGGGCAACGATTTTAGGACACCCCCCCAGGGGTCCAGCTCTAAAATAATGACCCTCTCCAAAGAGCAGCAACATGTCCCTGACTCGTTCTTCTCTATGGAGAAGTTGTCTGTGACTTAGACACTGGTTCTCAACAGAAGATGTCTATCTTAAAGGATTGTTTCCCCAAATCTGTGCCCCTTCTGCTAAGATGGGCTCTGATAATGGCTGTGTTTTCTTAAAAATTATCCATACACATGTATATGAACATATATGTATACATGTACATGAATATGCATGTATATATCTAAATAGGTTGGCAAATACACACATTCACATATGCATACATATACATACAGATATACATTTACATGTGTATAGGTATATTGTATATATGTGTATATACATAATTTTATTATTTATAATTAATAATTATTACAGGAATATATGATTTGTTATACTGTATTAATATATAATTTATTAATATAACACTTTATTATATTGAGAGACATTAATTATATTCATATTCAATTTTGTAAAAAAACACAGTGGTGCTCTGTGTTATATGGCTTGCCATCCCATTTCATTCCTAGAATGTTGGCTCTGGAAGAATCTCTCGCGTCTATAAGGAGAAATTGAGGCATAGAGAGTGAAGGTGACCTGCTCAAGGTCACAGAACAAGCCAGTAAAAGCAGCAGGACCAGACCTCGGGTCACCAGCTGCCCAATCCACCCTCTCTGGCCCTCAGGTTTCTCCTCTGCTGTGGCTCCCCCTCCACAGTGCGACAGGGCAGGAAGGACAACTGTCCTGCTCCCCGGATGGCATGTGCAGGAGACTCCGGCTGATCGCATGTCAGGCTTCTGGGCGACCCGCCAGCTCTCGAGCCCTGGTTCCCACGATGAGCACCCTGTGCTACTGAGGCAGGAAGGAAGCCCTTCTCCGAATCCCATCACCCCAGTGCCTGTCTCAGTGCCTGGAACAAGCCAGAGCTCCAAAAGTTTGCTAGATCAACCTTCTTGTTTGATGAGCTTTCAAATGCAAATAATGGTGGGTTGGGTTTATATTTTAAATTGTCGCCTGTCATCTAGGCTTTGGCATGGACAACCAAATGAATGTTTGGAGAACAGGCTTTATATCAGGGGGTGGGGAGACTGTGAAATCACTCAGTTCTGGGAATCAGGGTAAAATCAGGAGTTAGAACAAGTGCAGACCAGGAAGACAGTAACATCAAGGACAAATATAGGATATTTCATAATTTGTACCTGGACTGTCCTGGCCCCGGGGGTCACGGTGGCCGTCAGAGAGGCCTCTCCCTACCCTCCGGCTGAGCCAGGCCCCTGGAGGGGATCCAGACCACACTCATCCCTTCCTGGGAATCTGCCCATTTCCTGTTTCCCCAGAGTTAATAGATGCTTCTCCTCTTTCCTTTATTGGCTGTAATGTCATAATTAATCACTTGAGATGAACTCTTCAGCTTGGGTTCCTACCTGTGCAACCAACAGGCAGGGCTGCAGATCTTGCCCCCACCCAGGTTGCTCGCTGGCCCGTGGCTTGGCCGCTGCAGTCCCGTTTACTGAACGCCCGTGTGTGCCAGGCTCCACACACGCGTCTTATTTCTTCCCATTCTCCCCACAGCCTTGCACTTGTTCCCACGTCTTACAGGTGAGGGAACTGAGGGTTCCTGTTCAGTAAGTGGCCGAGTCGCAGCTCGGACCCTCGGCTGCTGACTTTTCGCGGTGCCCTGCCTGCCCGGAGCGAGCCCTCCAGCTCCGCGGCCTCCGGTCACCCGGCGGCGATGGCGCGGGGTGTGCGGGGACCCCGCCGCCCTCAGGCCCTCGCTCGCCTCTCGGGCCTCCACACAGCCTCGCTGCCCTGGTCCTGTCGGCGCCCCAGCGGCCGGTCAGTCAGTTCACACCTCGGCTCTCCTGCCAGTCATTAGGCGCATCAGTAATGCTTGATGTCTTTTCGTGGCGTCTACCAACATCAATTTGAAAGTTTCATTAGTTTTGAGAGCCGAGCTGACATTTTAAAATGAAATGTGGGAAAAGGGATTTGATAGCACTTTGATGTCACTGGGCAAGAGTGAGCTGGGGGTAGAGAGAGTCCTGATTTGGGGTGAACATGTCATACTTTTATTTATTCTTTACTTGTTCATTCAGCCCTCCAGACATATTGGGCATCCCCTGAACCCAGAGACCTAAACAGAAGCTGAGGAGGCTGACATCTTCAGAACACAGTGGCTCCTCTCCAGGGGGTGAGGCCCCCGTTTCCAGCCCAGTGTCTCACAATGAAGCAACTTAAAAGGATTTTGGAGAACGGTGTGAAGGCCATTGCAATCAGCAGCATCTTGCAATCACACTGGCCATTAATGTTAGATTAATGTCCTGCATTTAGCACGTACCCCCTCATTTAGTGTCCCTGCCCTTTCTCAGATTCATAAACTGTGCTGACAAAGCCTGGAGGCATTTCTGCTAAAATCAAGGGCAGACTTATACTCTGGATTATGAAAGCAACACAGTAATTTGGCCCTATTGTCTAGAGTATAGAAGGTGTGTCTTTTTTTTTTTTCTTTCTCTTTTCAGTTTACTTATTTATTTTCAAATCAAAGCAAATCCATTGTATGACCACACGTAATTCTTTCCTTTCCTTTCTCTCTCTTCCTTCCTTTCTGCTTTCTTCATCTTTAAGCAACATTTCTTATCAGTCAATCTTTCTAGGATTCAGAAAGGTTAAGAGATAAAAAAAAAAAAAAAAAGCAAAGAAAATGGAAAGTTGAAAACAGACTGGGAGTGTTTCCCCTGGAGCAGAGTGACTTGAGGACGGAGTTAACAGCTACCTTTATCCTGAGGCAGGTGGAGATAAGGCCCTGGCCCTCACAGAGTCTGAACAATGGGTCAGGCATCCCTGCTCAGGTTTCTCCCTCTAATGCCCAGTGTCTCAGGTGCTATCTCTAAATTTTCACACAGGAAGAGACTGGGGCTCAGAGAAGGTAGGTGATTGCCCCCAGGTGCTCAGCTTGCAGTCAGTAGTTAGCTCTGGACCTGGCTGGGCTGGCTCATTGTGCCCTTGCCCTTTGTCCCACCAGGGTGAGGCTGTCCCCTGGTGCTGACGGTCCCATCTCACTCCATCCCTCCTGAGCAGGGAGAGAACAGAGGGAGAAAGGGTAAGTGAGACACCTGAAGCCTAAATGTAGATCGGGAAGTCAGTGGAGGGGAAGGGATACAGGAGCCTTAGTGATCCAGAGCTTTGTGGGGAGACAGGCCCGGCGGAAACCTTGGCTCTGCCGGTATTTTCCTCTGCGTGATCCTACGTGGCCTTAGGAGGGCCGGAGCCTCTTCTTTCTCCGGGAATTAGGGCTGTGAGAATTAAATGGCATGATGTCAGCGGCAAGCGGTGCTTAACACATCAGAGGAGGCCCGTAACTGGCAGGTGCTGTTAACAAGAGGGGCTCTGCCGAGTCTGGACCCTGGGGTGGATTTCACGGAGTTTGGACTCGGTCCCATCTGAGGCATATACTTTGGGGGAAACCTGGGAGCTCGGATGCACCTGGTAGGCTCACCTGAGAGTACACTCAGCTTTCTTAAAGGGCCCTGCGGTGGCAAACCGGTGGGCATTTGAATGATCAATCTCAGAGCTGGAGCTGCAGGGGATGGTCTGGGAGTCCGAGCCACGCCTTCCTCCATGGTCCCCTTCAGAAAAGCGTCGCAGGGACCTGAGGATCCAAGTACATCTATTTCCCTGTGACTCCAGCTGGTGAAAGGCATGGTAGGTGAGCACTGGACACACAGAGCTTCCCCATGGCAGGCCTGGCCCCAGGTGGGTGTCATAAATGCTGACGCCTCTCATTGAACCAACCCACATATGACCAGGGTGACCCAGCCACAGGCAGAAAAGGGGACAGCCAGAAACCCCCACCTGCAACTCGAGGTTCTCCCTCAGGGCTCAACTCCCCAAAGTGTCTCCGTTAGGGACCCCATGACACCTGGAGCTGGAGGACAGCCCCAAGCTATGACTCTGGTCCTTGGTAGATGAAAAGAAAAAGTGGTCAGGTTTGAATGAAAACCAAGCGCCTCCAGAATATGAGGCCTTCAACCACCCTTGAGGATGCCAGAATTTTAAAATACCTTGCCACAGGCTCTGCCAGGAATAAGGAGTCTTCTGGGCTCAGTGGCCTTGCTGCCACCACGGGACTCCCCGCCAGTTAGCAGCACAACTGTTATCTGAGAGGGGTTCCAAGGCATGGGGCCAAGTGATCACGTGAAGTCGACTTGTCTAGCGCTCCTGCCCCAACTCTTATCACCTGGGCTGGGAGGGAATGAAACAGGAACGGCGAAATCTTAGGAGGGTCCCTAACTGAGCCTCTGCTGGGCCTGCCGGGGGGGGGGGGGGCATCCTTGCACTGGACTCTTCATTCCCCCAAACACACACCTGAGTGAGCACCTCCGGTCTCTTACCCTGATAGCGACAGGAGCCCCTGCCCAGCAGATTCCCCCCACTGCTCCCCAAGCCCCCTGGACGCTGGCCCCGCCGGCTGGGGGCTTTCGATGCGATTTCATCTTCCCCTTGGAGGTGAAGTGGCCTCTGAGGCCCCGTGGGAGGGGCGGCGAGGGAGGGGCGGTGGAGGGAGGCGGGCAGCCAGGCCCTCGGCCTGTGTGAACCTGGCAGGCGCATTGTTCCTCTGCTTTATTCTCGGCCTCGATCGCGCTGATTTAGAAACCCTAATCGGGAGCTCTCAGGGCTTCCCGGGTGTGACACACCGTGAGCAGCTCTGGGGACCCTTTGTTCTCCGATGACAGCTGACTCGGTCTCCAGTGGGAACAGTCTGAGCATAACTCCACACTGCAGGGCTGGCAGCTGCAGCCTTAACTCTTTGTTACCCTCCCCTGAGGTCCCCTCACTTGCCTGCTCCTTGCTCAAAATTACCTTCCTGAGGCTGGAGAAGGGGGGAGATGCCGAGTAGGGGAGGGGTGCGTTGTGTCCCACACCTGGGACACCCTTGGAAAGTCAAGTGTCCCCCCCCTCCAACCCCTCTTCAGTCCCACTTTGCTGGCAGGAAAGGCTGTCTGGCTGGTCTGATTCTGTCTGGCTCAGGTTATGGCCACTGACCTCTACACAGGTGCTCAGGCGGATATTTTTCCCTCCTGGCTGAAGTGACTGGAGGCAGAAACACAGGGATCTTATATGCATTCTCACATTCAGGGGCCTCTTCTGCTCTAAAAACAGGGCTGTGCAGCTCAGGAAATCTGCAGAGAAGGCCACGGAGCAGAAGAGTTAGAGCCCTGGGTTTGGAGCTAGTGGACCTGGATGCACGGGGTCCTCGTTGGACACCAGGCAGCCTGTTCCGTCTCTGTAGGCCTCAGCAGGTCCATCTGTGAAATGGGGGTGGCTCTGACAGTATCGTGACCCTGTTGGATTGTTGGGAGGATGACATGAGATAATGCATGTGGTGGGCATTACCGAGTGTCTGCTGTTGTTGCTGAGAGGTCAGAGACTTTCTAGGAGGTGGAATCAACAGAACCAGTCAACTAGATATTGGGAGAGAGAAGTGAAGTGTCGAGGATGCCCCACCCACACCCCAAAATTTGGAAAACAAGTTTATAGACGTGGATTATAGCAGGAGTCCTGCACTGGCTGCGTCTGATAAATTGGTGTGTCGGTGAAATGCTCAAGTTTATATATAAATTACATGTCATTTTCTCTATCATCTATCTATCTATCTATCTATCTATCTATCTATCTATCTATCTATCTATCTATCATCTATCTATCTATCTATCTATCTATCTATCTATCTATCATCTATCTATCTATCTTGTATCTATCTATCTATATCTATCTATCTATCTATCATCTATCATCTATCTATCTATCTATCTATCTATCTATCTATCTATCTATCTATCTATCTATCTATCTTGTATCTATCTCTATCTATCTATCTATCTATCTATCTATCTATCTATCTATCTATCTATCTATCTCTATCTATCTATCTATCTATCTATCTATCTATCTATCTATCTATATCATCTATCATCATCTATCTATCATCTGGAGGGGTGTGATAGGACTGTTTTGGTCCATGGGACAGAGATGAGGAGACAGGGATAGGTAGCCAACAGAAAGATGACCATTCCCTAGCCTGGGCCCACACAAGCCTGATCTCCCTATAGAAACAGCAGCCAGTTTCCTTCAGGGTGGCCAAACGTCCGAAGCTCTAGGGTTGTCATCTTCAAAACACGCTGTCCAAGACTGAGATGTTGGCTTTGGTGGCGCCCTCTGACAGTTGAAAACTCAGAGCCCGGCCGGGCGTGGCTCAGCGGTTGAGCGCCAACCTAAGATCCAGGCAATCGGGGTTTGATTCCCGGTCAGGGCACATGCCCAGGTTGCGGGCTCTATCCCCAGCAGGGGGTGTGCGGGAGGCAGCCGATCAATGACTCTCATCATTGATATTTCTCTCTTTCTCCCTCTCCTTTCCTCTCTCTGAAATCAATAAAGATACATTTAAAAAACAACAATAACCAAAACCAAGATTCTCTCAGAAGTTTTAGCAAACTTTCCCTTAGGACTTCAATGGGAAAAATGCCATGTGTTGATTGACATAGACTTCCTTTAGCTGAACCAATCATGGTGACGGGAGGATGGAATCTAATCTCTCATTGGTCCAACCTTGCAGCTGGGCGGGGTCAATCTCCATTTAAATCCTGTGACTGCTACACAGTGGGCCAGAGAGTTGATGGGTTTCCAACTATAATTTCTACTGCAGTAAAGGCTTTACAGTTTTATAGTATCCAATCAGCTGGCATGTTTCGAGTGCCTTCTACAATGCAATGAACCCTGCTAGACTTTTGGCCGGTCGCATGCAAAGATCCTGGCCTTGACCTTTAGAACTGCTGCAGTGACAAAGCAATGACCTGACAGCCTGGAGAACAGGCTGAATCTATGCCCCCGGCTGCGGTGAGGTCAGGGTGGAGAGTAGTTTGTTGTAAGAATTATGGTGAGTACCTAGAATTTCAGTGATTCAAGTCACCAAGTTTCCAAGCACCCGAGTTGGAACACGCTATTTGCATTAAAAAAAAAAAATAGGACTAGCTGCGAAGTTTCTTTCCTGTCTTCCTCCCACGTTTATGAAAGTTCTGTCCACTAGACCTATTGGGCTGTGGTACAACTCGAACTAGTACTTGACCGTTGGCGTCCCGTTACACAGAAAACAAATAGTGGAGACTAAACCGCAATGTAAGTGGCTGCTCCTCTCTTCTCTCTTGACATTGGGCGTCTCTCCTCTTGTAAAGAGATGCCTTTCTGCTAGAGGCCATGTTCGCCGTTTGCCTCAGCTGGAGAGAGTGGGGAGAATCTTTTGATGCTGTTTGGGCTTCATGGTCGACTTTCCAAAGCGACGGAAGGAGGTTCTAGCGGCCAGGTCTTCCCAACACTCTGCCTCCTTTCAGGGCTTCTCGAGTACATAGCCAGCCACCCCCCTTAGAGGTTACCCAGATCTGTTGGTGAAGGGGAGGAGAGAGTAAGAAATGGCCATTGAAAAGAAAATAGAGCTTTGATGGGTGGTGTCCACATGGATCCAAATGACACAGGTCCCAGCGGAGAGAAAAGAGGCTTCTAGTCTCAAGGACAAAGCCCCCGTGTTTGTACCTTACTGCCCAGTTTCCCGTCCCACCACTTTCGCCCTTCCGCCTGAACAGATTGACAGATCTTGGCTCATATTGGTCCCCCCAGCACCTGTGTCCATCAGATTGTCCTTCATGGGTATTTCTTGATCTCTTGGCTTCGGCTGGCTGGTGTCTCCATGGTAACCAGGAGTGGGGAGGGAGATGTGGGGGCCGCTCAGTCCATTTGTCATCAATTGCCACTGTTTTGTTCTGCCTGGTGTGTGCTCTGCATTGAGTCCTGGAAGAGGCAAAGCAGAGCAGAAAGATTCCGCTAAAGGGCTGCCCCAGCCTCTGAAACGGGGTGGGGGGACTGCAACCATGGGGGCTGCCTCCAGAGAGGGCCAAGGCGGGATGGTGACTGAACGACACTTGCTCTGGGGGAAGACTTTTCCTCTCTCCTCCTGCTTCTTCCTGCCTGTTGGTTCAGCCCATTGCAGAAATCTATGTCGCTCACCGAGGCCAGGGGTCTATGTCCTTCCAAGGTCTCCCTCTCCCAATTAGACCTTCCTTCTGCTTTTGCTACTTTTGGCTAAATCAGTCTCTACCAAAAACTTTAGAATGTCTCTATTCCCTAGAAATCAAAGTCCAATCCTTGCTTAATGTCCCCAAAAGATGGCTTGCGCTCTGCTCCTAGTGTCTTCATGGATGAGCCTTCTGGCTGCCCAGAGCCCACTGCTGGGCCTCTGAAAAGGCAAAATATATTGAAAACATTATATAAGTGTTTTGATCAAGTTATCCCACTTTCAGGAATTTATCTCAAGGAAGCAATAAGAAAGCTGCACAGAGATCTGTGCATAAAAAGCTTCATTACAGCATAATTTGCAACTATAAAAACATGGAAATAGTATCAATGTCCAATAATATCAGTACAATGGCACACTAGGCAATCATTATAAAAAATAGACCTATTTATTGATATGGAAAGATGGTTCCAGTGTTTTTCTGTTTTTAAGTAAAAGAGAAGTTATAAGGTGAATTATATAATTAATATAATTAACATATATTAGTATACAGTCTTTATATATAATACATGTGCATAAAGAAATAGAACAACTCTCAAATAATATACATGTATATATCGGTATTTAAAAATTAATCAGTATTTAAAAATTTTTCTTATCAGTATTTAAAATTTTTTTCTACAATAATCATAAAGTTATAAATAATTGAATTTATTACATGCTGAAGCAAAGCAACTTTTAAAAAAGTTTATAAAAGAAAAACATGTCCTCCACTCTTTTGTGCCTTGCTTTTGTTGATCTCATCATTGTATCCGTAAGTCTTCACCTCTCCACATTTCAGTAAAGCAATATTCATTTCCAAGTACAATTCAATTTCTTCTGCAAGAGAGGAGCAAAGGATCTGGGGTCAGAGGCCCAAGGTTTGTGTCCTTACTAAGCCAAGTTTCCTAGGTAATGATACCTCATTCACAGACGAGGCATAGGATCAGAAAATGTACACAAAAAGCATTTAGAGAATTGCAAAGCATCACACAGCGGCCAGGGAGCCTGATTTATTATTGCTGGGGCCCAAGCTCTAACTCCGTGGACTGAATTGCCACACGAGGGTTGGAGCCTTTTTAGCCCCAGCCTGGAGCTCAGTGTGGACCTGGCCCAAGCAGCACATCGGTTTGAGCTCTGGCCCCCGAGAATTGACTGTTCGGGTGAAGGGAGGGCATGGCTCCTCCCCACACCCCTCAGCACTCCCCGTCTCTTCCAATGTTTCCAAAGCGATGCTTAACTCTAGAAGTCACGGAGAAAACGCTGTGTCCTGTGTCTGTCTGGCACTCACATGGAGCCTTCAGAGCTGCCTTGCTCTCTCTCTGACCTTTCCCGGATCTGAGGGGTTGAGTTGACTGTCCCCAGGAGCTGGGGGCCCCTGGTGCTGCTGGCTGTGTGAATGATAAGGAGCCCCCCTTCTCCATTTCCCATCATAGCCCTGGCTGGAAGCAAGCTGGTTGCTCTGTGTGTGTGTGTGTGCGCGCACGTGTGTGTTTCTTGCATAGTTTAAAGACTCCTCTGTACACAAGAGGATTGGGCCTACCGCATGCTTTTATTTATTTAAAAAAATTTTTAGGCACTTAAGTGTATATTTTATTTCTCTTTTGCATTTTTTCTTTTTCTTTCTTTTTCTAAAATTTTTCAACCACAGTTTACATTCAAAACCATTCCGTACCAGTTTCAGATGCTCAGCAGAGTGGCCAGAAAACCATGCACTCTACAGAGTGGTCCCCGCTGCCCCAAGCACCCAGCTGGCCCCATACCCAGTTATCTCGACATCAGTGCGTCATTGCTGTGTGTGTGTGTGTGTGTGTGTGTGTGTGTGTGTGTGTCTTGCCTAGTTTAAAGTCTCCTCTGTACACAAGAGGATTGGCCTACTGCATGTTTTTAAAAGTGACTCAAGACTCAGAATCATCTACTTAGGTCCCGAATGGTTCGAGCGGGAAGGAGATAGTCTGGAAAGATAGTACAGAAGGTCCAAGAGGCCCCCTGCTAAGCTCTACCAGGTAGCCAGTGATGCGGGCATGGATGCGGGCATGGAGAACAGAGTCAGTCTTCTCTCTCTTGGTCCGCGCATTTGCCTGTGGCAGCAGGGGCAGCCTGGGGATGCGCCATGGGGAGTCCTGGGGGTGGGCTGCTATCCAGAGGAAGGACTTGGAGGCTGAGGGGTGCAGAGCTGGAGATCATTTGTCTTGGCTGGGTCGGGATGCTGTTTGGCCAGCCTGACTGAACCTGTCAACAACTAGAAAGTGAGGTCAGCTGGGGGCTGGAGGCCTCATTAGCTATCAGCAGAGCTTGCATCTCAACCTCTTGAATCATCCATGATGAAACCCTTTATCAGCCTGGGAGGAGGCAGCCCCAGGGGATAAGACTCCTGTATAAGGTTTGATTTTGAGCGAGGCTGCATCCGGAAGGCCTGGCCAGGATGAGTTAGCCCCAATGCACACTCCAAGATAACCAAACAAGCTGACTTGCTGAAGGGAGGTATTTATTATGCTCCATCTGGGATCGGGGGAATGCCTGTTCTCCTTCCTCCAAAGCCAGGCCAGCTTAACCCTCCAGGTACCAGGCTGCAGAGTTCCCAGGCTTCATCTTCTTTCCCCCCAAGCTCCACCGTCACTCTCAGCAGAGATTCGGGGAAACTCTCAGTAGAGATTCGGGGAAAGGGGCCGCCGGCGGGTGGGGCGTGGGAATAGTTTTCCTTCTGCAGGAAGATCAGGATTCATTAGGAGACAGGGTGTGATAACACCGGGGAGGACTGGAAGCTTTGTCAGAGATGTTCTGCTAAAAAGAAACTATTGCAATCCTCCAGCGACTCCTCTGAGAGATAGCCGACAAGGAGAATGTCTTGTCCCTTTAGTGTCTCAAAGAGCTTCAAGGCCACCCCAAATAGCACGGGGGAGAGGCTGGCCTGGGGAGCAGTCTGTGAGCCACAAGGCAGTACCGGCCTCCTGCAGTGGCGGTCCCAGGGTTTCGATCACAAGGGAGGCTGGAATTTTTAGCACAGCCTTGAAAGCAAAGATCAGCCCACCCCACCCTTGCGATGGGAATAGGGTAGGAGGTTGGCAAAATAAAGTCTGCTGTCCGGACTGAGCAGGAATAAATTGTCACTGGAACAGCAAAAGAAAAAAAAAAACACAACGGGCCAGATATTCTTTCCAGGCTTGTTTCCTAGCTCCGCATCCTCATGTCCTCAAAGGGAGAAATTGTGTGAGAGCTACAAGAGGGCCGGGCTTGGAAAGTAACTGCAAAGCTTAGGGGTGCTGAGCTGAGGGCCCTGCTGCCCCCTCGGTCTGGCGTTCCCACCCTGGGAGACCCTCGTGGGGGCGTGGGTGGACACCCTCAGAGCGAGGCCTGGCTGTTTGCATCCAGGGCCATGATTGCCCCCAGGCCGCCCAAGAACACGCCGCTAACCGAAAGGAAGCGCAAAGCTCGCCGCCCAGCGCTTCTGTTTACCTTGTTGGATCCTTCCAAAGGACATCCCGTTGTCATTACAGTGACTCAGTTCGCAGCCCTGGGAGGTTTGAACGGTTCCCCCTTGTGATTTAAGTTAGCTGTTCTTTTCAATTGTTTTCAGTGTCGCCTTCACCCGGGAACAAGGGAGATGGCCGGAGATGGTCTCAGGCCCAAGCTTTTCAATCCTGCTACTGCCCTGAGCCCTCCGTGGGGATGGCTGCTCTGTGGCTTTATAGGTGAAATTAACTTCATTAGAAAATGGTTATGTGCCTGACCAGTGTGGCTCAGCGGTTGAGCATCGACCTATGAACCAGGAGGTCACGGTTCAATTCCCGGTCAGGGCACATGCTCGGGTTGCAGGCTCCATCCCCAGCTGGGAGCATGCAGGAGGCAGCCGATCAATGACTCTCTCTCATCATTGCTGTTTCTCTCTCTCTCTCTGAAATCAAGAAAAAAACAACAACATATTTTTTTAAAAAGAAGGAAAAATAAAAAGAAAGTGATGATGTGCTTATGAGGTGGCTCTACTGTTAGGCCAATCGTAGGAGCCAGGCCAGCCACCTAGCGAGCATGTTCTTTCGCTTCAGTGGTTGCCATAGCATTGCCAGACTTCTGGGCAGGTGGGGCTGCGTGGGAGCACCCGGGTGGGTGGTGGGCGGCAGAGATGGGGGATCTTTGCTTCGGTCCCAAGAGCACAGTGGCTGGGGAAACATGGAAGGGGAAGCGCTATGACCCTTCGGCAGGAAGAGATGTCAGGAGCCCCAGGAGTGTGGATGCTGTAAACTCCCCGTGTTTTTGTTGTTTCCCTTCCCTTCCCTTCCCTTCCCTTCCCTTCCCTTCCCTTCCCTTCCCTTCCCTTCCCTTCCCTTCCCTTCCCTTCCCTTCCCTTCCCTTCCCTTCCCTTCCCTTCCCTTCCCTTCCCTTCCCTCCCCTCCCCTCCCCTCCCCTCCCCTCCCCTCCCCTCCCCTCCCCTCCCCTCCCCTCCCCTCCCCTCCCCTCCCCTCCCCTCCCCTCCCCTCCCCTCCCCTTTCAGTTTTCCTCTCCCAGCCTCTCAGCCTCTCTGCCTCCCTATACCTCCCTCTGTCTCATTTACATCTCAGGCTCTCAGTTGTGCCAAGGGGAAGGGGAGCAGATGGCTGGCCACGCTGGGCGGGAGCTCAGAAGGACGAACAGCAGTTCGCTGCTGGTTGCTGTGATTGTGGATGTGAGAGTCAGAGGGAAGAAGGGCGAGGGAAAGAGGAAACTCGGGAGAGCTGCGGGCCCTGCTCCGTCAGCACCTCCTCCCCACCTGGAGAGCTCACTTCCAGTTTGAAAGCTGTGGGGACTCGGTTTTGTTTAAACAAGGGAAGCTGTCTCCTTACATCCTTTTCAAAATAAATAAATATAAGGCTGTAGTATCGTCTTACAGATGCTGCTACCACCAAACAAAGGTTCAGAATTCTGGACAGTTTTTATGAAATCAAAAGATCAGAAGGTGGAGAGTGGGATGCAAGGGAGGGTTTCAGAGACAGAGAAAACCAAACAGCTGGTTTATCTGTGTCTGTGTCAGTCCCACCACTGCCAGTAGTAACAACAAGTCACCACCACCACCACCATCACTGCCATCACCATCACCATCACCATCACCATCATCGCCATTACCACCACCACCACAATCATCATCATCACCACCATCACCATCATCACCGTTACCACCACCACCACCATCATCACCACCACCACTACCATCATCACCATCATCACCACCATCACCACCAATCACCACCACCACCATCACCATCACCATCATCACTATCATCACCAATCACCATCACCACCATCATTACAACCACCATCATCACCACCAATCACCATCACCACCATCACTATCACCACCAATCACCACCAATCACCATCACCATCATCACTATCACCACCAATCACCATCACCACCACCATCACCACCATCACTATCACCACCAATCACCATCACCACCACCATCACCACCATCATTACAACCACCATTATCATTATCACCATCATCACCATCACCACCACCACAACCATCATCACCACCAATCACCACCATCACCATCACTACCATCATTACCATCATCACCACCACTGTCACCACCATCACAGCCACCACCACAACTACCACAACCATTGCTGCCCATCCACCCCTCCCACTCCCACTGCTGTCACCGCCAGATAACTCCTAGGAACACCAAAGTTAGGACCTTCCAAGCTCACCCAAAGTGATGTGCACAGATTGCTGAAGCCGATGAGGGCCACTGAGCCTGCAGGCACATTGTCCCAGAGGATGGGGCTGAAAAGCTGGATGATAGAAGCAACCCCACAGCTACTGATAACAGCAGCAACTTGGTGGAAAGTTTCTGGCCTTAGAGCCAGAAGGCTCATGTTCTCGTCTGGCTCCACTGTTTGCCGACTGAAGAACCTTGAGCAAGTTGCCTCCTTTGGGGCCTCAGGGTCCTATGCATAAGACCAGGATAATCAGTACCCGCGGCCTTACAGGGTTTAAAGGGGAAAACACATGTGAAACGCCACATTACCTAAGCTGCAAAGGATGCTAAAAGCCCTTCCTCTCTTCCCTCCCCTTTCCCCTCCTCTCTCTGGTCTTCCTATTATTCCCCTTCTCATGGTCTTAGATTTGAGACCCTCATCCATCCCCAAACCTGCAGACAGGGAACCATCTACAGGAGGTAATAATGAGCCCTTCTTTATCTGCGCCTCGTAACTACTCCTTTAGCTCCTAACATCCTGTGCTCGCGGTGCACTCTCACTTCTCTCAAAGAGGGTGGACGCTGATCCTAGTCCCCAGGCGCCCAACGTGCGGGAGATGGGTGAGGGCTGTGGAGGGGTCCCTGAGTGGGAGGTCTGGTTCTTCTAGAGCATAGGCCAGGCCCTGTGCAAGGGCTAATTAGAAGGCCGGGCCTCATCTCTTGTGTCTTCCAGGAGAGCTCTTCCACGAGCAGGCGGGGCAAGGCCGAGGCTTCCTGAAGTGTCCTGCCAGCTCTGTGTCGCAGCTGCTCGCCGGAGAGCTGGCTCCACGGGGCTGTTTGCTTTGGCCAGATGCGCTACACGGAAACAGTAGTAGGACAATGTCAGGGGGCCCTGTGCATTTTCAACAGAGGGAACAGTTTCTTTACAGGTGGGGTGAGGCCTCAGGCTGCCTTGAGGAGCCAGCTGTGACTTGGGCTCAAGATACTGGGCCCACAGGGACACACAAAAGATGCCGGGGTGAGCATGCTGGGTAGAGCAGCTGCGCTCTTCAGTGCAGAAGTGGGGGAGGGGGGTGCAGAATTAAGCCCGGGTCCAAGGACAGCCGGACTTCAGCAATTTCTGTTTTCCTTCCTGTCTCCATTTGGGTTGAGTTTTCTTGAGGCGGCAAAGAGTTTGTGGCTAATGGGCATGTGTGCTCTCCACCCAGAGAGGAGGTGACCTTGAACTGAGGGACAGGAGCAATGGGGCCAGGAGATTGCACTGCTAGATGTGGCTGATCTAACACGAGCTTCCACTCTTACCATTTCAACTTTGTTTGCAATAATAAAAGTCAGATTTCTTGAGCACCGTGTACCCTCAAAGTGCTGAGTGTTTTATATACATAAACTCATTCAGTGTTTTAAAAATAAACTTGAAGACGACTTATCCTAAATCTGAAGATACTTAGATACGAGAGGTCATATAACTAATAAGAGAAAATTTGGACAAGTCCTCTCCGCCTCTAAGCCTGGCTTCTTAGCAGCCCAGTTAGGCTGCACCAGGGAATGATAAACACTTTCCAGCAAATTCTACAACTTATGCAAAGACCACGCAGGGGTGAGACCCATGGAGGGCAGACACTATCATGTGTGATCTTACAAAGGGAGAGGCTGTGGTGAAACTGAAGGAAAGCTTGTGCCTCCCTGGGAAAAGGAAGGTGCTGCTCAGGATTCTGAGGAAGCAGCATCTCTGAGAGCCAACTTGGTCCCAAGAATAACTGACTTTTTTCCTCACTGCTGGGCTGAAGGGAAGAAGGGGCTGAGCCAGGTGACAGAGGACAGTCTCCTTCCTCCAGTTCCTTGAGGAGAAGTGATGAGGCTGACTTGAAACAAGAATGTTCCACGTGAGCCAAAGCTACTGCAGGAACCCAGCGGAGGTTCCAGAGCCCCCAGGTCATGAATGCTCCTTCCTGACAAAAAAACAGTAGCTTGTTCCCGGTCCCTTGGTCATGTTCCTTTTTGCCCTCTGGGGGAAAGAAACATCCCGGAAGGATTTTTCTACTTACTCTGCCCTCTGAGAAGGAATCAAAACAGTTGGTGGGGGGAGAGGCCGCGTTTGGCTGCTGGGATTTTCTGGGGGCCTCACAACAAGTGAAGAGAGAGAGGAAAGATCAGGTGTCCATCGTTGAAAGACACCCCCAACTGAGTCTGTAGCCTCTTCACTTCAGGTCGCCACATGGGGTCCCTTCGGCCTGCCCGGCCGCCAGCTGGTGGCTGCAGAAGAGCTGACCGCCCCCACCCTTTATCCAGGGAGCAACCGGGCACTTGCCGGTTCCAGCCCGGAGCCGGGCCCCAGCCCCCTGCACGGCCACAGCTGCTGCTCCCTCTCCTTCCTCTGGTTGGACTTTCTCCGCGTCTCGAAGATCAGGGTTCAAATCCAAGAGGCCAACACGCCCTTGGCAAGAGCTGTGGAGAGGGAGGTGCGCTTGACACATGCTCACCCGGAGCGAGCGCACGGGAGGGCTCCCAGCAGGATGCAATTAAGGGCCGAGGAGGGGACTGCAACAATGCGGGTTATTTTTTTTTTCTCCCCATATCCCTAGTTCTTGGACTTTGGCAACAACTCTTGGTGGAGGGAGGCGCGCCTCCCGGAGACCTACCGACCAAAGGGCGGGGCACGTTGATCTGAGGCGGAAATTCAATGTTTTATGTTGTTCATCCTGCCCTGGAAACCCAAGGATCTCAGGGGGGAAATGCGTTTTCAACTAGAAACCAGCTAAAGGGCATTAGGAAATTTTCCTCAAGTTTAATCTCCTGAGTCTTCGCATTAATTTTGGAAAAAAAAAAAAAAAAAGAGAGAGAAGTAAAGCAGGATAAAGTTATTAAAAACTGAACGAAGTTAGGCTAAGTAATCCCCGGGCACCTGAGTTGGAGGGGTCGGCCCAGGAACGGGAACAGGACTTTCTGTCCCACGCTCTGAAAGAGTGCGTCGGTTCCCGAGTCGCAGAGCGTCTCCCTAAGCTGTCAGGCGGTTCCTGGCTGGAGGGCGGCCATGGCACAGCGGCGGGCCACGCGTGTGCATCCTGCCGGCTGCTGCAGGGCCTGCGGGGGTCAGACTCCAGGGGTCCTCGGCTCCGTTCCCCCGCATCCTCCAGGAAAGAAGAAAAGGCAGTAAAAGACTATGAACTAGACCAGAACATGTTTGGGAGGAATCATAGTGAAGATGATCAGAATAACTCTATCTGTGGACAAGTTGGAAAACTATTTTGGGAATGTCTGTTTTTCTGGGGAAATAACAGTATCTGACGCCCGTCTGTCCCCATCGGCGCCTGGCGAAGCACACGGGCTCACGCTGTCCAGCCCGCCGGGCTCAACCATGCCCGGTTCCCTTTGCTCCCCTCTTGTCGATGCTCAGCTAACTGCGGTGGCGCTGAGGGGGGCCAGGCAGGAAGGCTTGAGGATGTGCGTCTGCCCCCTCGCTGCTCTCCTCCTGCCTCCTCTCAGCCCCGGCTTTCCTGGGAGCTGGTCTACCAGGTGCTCAGTTGCATGTGTCACTATCAGCACCGAGTCCTTTTTTGCACATATCAAGGAGGCTGGGGAGAAAGAAACAGAGACCTTGGACATCTCCCGTGCCATTCGCCTTCACGAGTGTCCTGCAGGTTTCCCTGATCTGCTCTGGGAAGGTTATTAACTGTTGTCCGTTTCATCGGAGGTAGCCGTAGGCTCCATGATCTTGCTCAGTGATCTTTTCTTGGCACGACACAAAAGCTACTGTTGGACTCCAGAGAGCTTGGGCCAAGGCAGCTTCCTCCAAGCCAAAAACACTGGGAAGTTCCAAAGACCAGCACTGGGAGAGCCCACTGTAAGTGAAAGGGCCCACTTGGAAGGGCCCTGGGATGAGCTGGACACTGGGAATTAGAAGATGACCCTTGCCCTGTGCCAACAAGTGTGTCTGCGCCTTTGTTTTTTATCCAAGGACCAGGCGGGACTTGATGGCGGGAAGTTGAGGCCGGCTTGTTAGCATAAGCTTTTTAAAGGACCCACCACTGCTTAGTGGCTAGCAGGTTGACAGGGTGGGGCTGATGGAAAGATGCCACATTCCTTCTTGCCCATCCCTTCCCTTGTCCAATCCAGTCCCATCTCCTCCCTTTCCCCATGTGACATTAGCTGTCACAGAAAAGCCTTCCACAAATATTAGCTCAACCTGGATCTGGCTGCGGTACAGCTCGCTTCCAGTATCATCCCGGGGTTTGGCGGGGCTGACCCAGCGGTGCCTGGCACCCCGCAGAGATTTACAGAATCCCAGAACTGGAAGCGACTTTAAAATTCTTTCTTTTTTATTTTATTATTTTTTAAATATATCTTTATTGATTTCAGAGAGAGGAAAGGAGAAGGAGAGAGAGAGAGATAGAAACATCAATGATGAGAGAGTCATTGATCGAGCCCGCAACCCGGGCATGTGCCCTGATGGGGAATCGAACCCTGATCGCCTGGATCCTAGGTCGATGCTCAACTGCTGAGCCACGCCCATCCGGGCAAAATTCTTTCTTTTTTAAATTTTCTTTTTCAATTACAGTTGACATTCAATATGACTTTGTATCCGTTTCAGGTGTACGGCATAGTGGTTAGACAATCATACACTTTACAGAGTGGTCCCCACCCCCCCAATATTTCAAGTACCCACCGGGCACCCACCGGGCACCCACCGTACATAGTTATCACAATATTGTTGCCTGTATTCCCTGTGCTGTACTTACTGCCCCCTCCCCTCCTGGGAGACTGGACGGAGCACCGCATCCCCCGCCCTGGGCCCCTGGGTCCTCCAGCATCACTGTGTCCTTACCTCGGCCAGTATCTAAAGAGCTATTTTAGGTGTCCCCGAGCTTCTAAAACCGTGCAAGTTGAACAGAGCTACTGTGGGTGGGACAAATCCTCAGCCTTAATCTTGGCCCTCAAAGTGAAGGCTGCTTGAATACAATGTGCTGTTTATGCAAATCCCATGCAAATCAGGGCAACTGGATTAATGGGGAAGAAAAAAAAAATCCCATGGTCTTTCTGAGTCTTCCCAGCACTGTGTGTTGGCCTCAGAAAAGATGATTTTTTTTTTTTCTGGTAGAAACTTCTTCTTTGCCTGGTAGCCTCAGCCAGTACGGAGCGGGTCTCCCCGTTTGGCTGTTTCCACCGACCAGGTGGTGTGTGAACTGGGAGGTTTGTTTTAAGTTCTGTCCACCGGGCCTTGTTGGAAGTTGCCACACCTTAGCCAAGGGCTTGCCAAGGTCTCTGTAGGGGGTGAGCGTGGGGAAGTGGCTGCCAGTGACCAGGGCTTAGGGAGGGCCCAGTCCTGGGACACTCGCTCAGCCAGGGTCAGGATGTCTCACCAGCACCGGGACAGATGAAGAACCAGCCTTCTTTTGGGTGGGAATCTTCTGTGTGTAAGATCCTAAAGATCCTACTTGAAAACGTAGTCCGTTGCTATTTGACAGCCTGAGAGACACCAGCTCGGCCACTCAGCTTGCATATTTATGCAAAACAAAATGCAAATGAGTCCATTGAATCCTTTGTCTCCGGCCTGCCACGCTGGGAACCCGGTCTCCTGACAAACTCCTCCCCCAGCCTTTATTCTCTGCAGAAGAGCCTTTCTAATTAGGATGTGGAGCCTCGGAAACGTTGCTTGTTCAGTGAAATGCAACTTAATAAATATGTCTACTGAGCTCCTACTAAGTGCAGAGCAGTGTGTTGGGCTTCTAGCGAGTTGCAAAGAAGAAAAAAAAATCTAGCTCTTGCCT
Organism: Miniopterus schreibersii; assembly: GCF_964146895.1. Taxonomy (NCBI): domain Eukaryota; kingdom Metazoa; phylum Chordata; class Mammalia; order Chiroptera; family Miniopteridae; genus Miniopterus; species Miniopterus schreibersii. Next base: position 5,347,646 of record NC_138116.1, read on the forward strand.
TTGAACAGTTCACAATCTCTTAAGGAGATTTCCAGTCCTGGTTAGTTTCTCATTTAATTATTCAAGCAACACATGTATTGAGCACCTACTATGTGCCACGCCAAGAGCTCAGCACTGGGGATACAGCACTGAGCACGTATGAGAAGGTTCCCACCCTCCTGAGCTCACATCCTGACATGGAGGAGACAGACAAAAAGACAGTGGTGGCCAATGAAATAATGAGATCAGGACAGATTGTGACAAGGGCTAGGAAGTAAGTGAGCAGGATGATGGTTTATTACCACAGAAATGCACCACGGACAAGTGTGGCGCGATATAACAGTTCAATCTTGTTTTTCTTTAATCCTCAGTGGAGGATGTATTTGTTTATGTATTTATTTTATTTTTAGAGAGAGAGGAAGGGAGAAAGGGAAAGAGAGAAACTTTGATCAGTTGCCTCCTGTATGCACCATGACCAGGAATCGAACCCTCAACCTAGGTATGTGCCCTGATTGGGAATTGAACCCGCAGCCTTTTGGTGCAGGGTATGGCGCTCCAACCAAGCCACCTGGCCAGGGCTCGACCTCGCTTTTCCGTGGACAGCAGAAGGGCAAACATGGAAGCTGGATGTTTGCAGGGGCTCGGGTAGGAGGAACGGGCCGGTCTCACTCGAGGGGCAACCGTGGAGCTGGTGTGAAGGCAGACAGCTCAGCCCTGTCTCGAAGGTCAGGCTCACCTGCCTCGTGAATGGACTGGATGTGAGGTGTGGTGGAGACAGAAGAACCGAGGCTTTTGTCCTGAGCAAGCGGGTGAACAGCGGTGCGCCTTGTGCTTTGGGAAGGCTGGGGGACAGCTGGTCTGAAGGGCGTCAAGAGTTGTGGTGAAGACATGGCGAAAGGTGAGATAGCTCTTGGACATCCAACTAGGGATACAGAGAAGGTGGCCGATGCGTAGGCCTAGAGCTCAGAGCACACGCTAATTTAGAGCCGGTGTCTTCACTCTTACTCCAGCGTATTTTCCACCATTTCGTGCAAATATTGGTTGAAGCAAAGTGAGGTCTTCACGGTCCGTGGGAGGGGGCAGGTACTTGTCTTTCAAATTTCTTAAGGTTGAAAGTGGAAAGGCCACTGTCACGTCCTTTTGAAGGACAGAGCGTCTTGTATGAGTTGAGGTTTTGTAACTGTTCTTTGTCACCGGTCAATTGGAAAGCTTGCCAGATGCCAGGAGAAGGCGCCCGGTCCCGTTTGAGTAAGCAAAGGCCTGCTGAAGTTGTCCATCGGAAGTGGGGGGACTTAAGACTAACCTCCCCCTGGCAAAGAAAATGAAAGGAGGCAGAGGGAAAGGGCTAGAGGCTGGGAGACGACCTTCTAAAGCCAACGCGATCTTTCAGGGGTCGGGCAGTAGGCAGAGAATCAGCACAGCGACTTCTCTCCCTGCTCCCTCCACATGAAAGAGGAGAGGAGCTCAGTGTGGGGAAATGAAACCCGGAGGGGGTGCGAGAGACAGGGGGTAGACAGGCCCGGGGGATCCCCTGCCTTGAAGTAATTAAAAAGAGTTACAGGTTTAAAGCAGTGGCGATGCTCTTTAATACCTGGTCCTTAATGTGAGCTTAAAAAATGCTCACTGAGACATTTAATCAACCTGACTTGAATCTCGGAGGAAGGAGAGAGGTGTTCGGCTCTGCTGGGCACAGAACTGCAGAGAAATATTCTTATGAAACCTGGCCCATAGTTAGGTTAGCCTGGGGACCCAGGAACTAAGTATTAGTTTGAAAGTTTCCAAATTATATCCATTTAGATGTTTCTTTCAAAAGATGTGCTTCATCCTGGTATCGTTCTTTTAAGCTGTTGCATAAAATGTCCATTTCAATTTATTTATTTAAATATGTCTTTATTGATTTCAGAGAGAGGGAGGGAGAGGGGGAGAGAGAGATAGAAACATCAATGATGAGAGAATCATTGATCGGCTGCCTCTTGAACACCCCCAACTGGGGATCGAGCCTGCAACCCGGGCATGTGCCCTGACAGGGACCTGAACTGTGATCTCCTGGATCCTAGGTGGATGCTCAACCTCTGAGCCACAGTGGCTGGGGGATGTCCATTTCAATTTTAAAAGATAAGAGGTAAAAGTGTGTTCTGATCTTGGTTTCAGGTTAAAATCAAGGTAGCTGCAAAATTCATCTTGAACTGGTTTTCTTGGGCTGTGAACCACGTAGACAGGATCCCAAGGACTCTTGGCCATGCCATTTGCAGTCAGGCAAAGAGCTCCAAGGAGGGACCGTCTGTGAATTTGGTTCAGAGCTTGAGTTCTGGACTGGACAGGCCCTCGGGAGAGTCCCATCTCCATTTGCTCGCTCGCTACTTGTATCGCCTCAACTCAGCTATGTCACTTCTCTGAGCTTCAGTTTTCTTATCTGCAAAATGAGGAAATAATAGTATATACTTCATGGAACTTGTAAGGTTTAGAATTGTCCTTGCAGGTAAAGTAATGACCATAGTGTCCGAAGTAGGATGGGCTTTCAAATAGCAGCTGTTACGATGTCACTTACTACTAATTAAAAAGGGAGAGAGTTCTGAAGAAGTGTATTAAACTTGCAGCCTTACACTGTCTCCCTGCACAGGAGGCTCCCCCAGGACAGAGAGGTAGACTGCATCCAAGAAGACTCATTTTGAGGGTCAATCTGCTCTGGGGACTTGTTTAGACACATGCAGTGTTCTTCTAGGGCTCTGGGCTTAGTTAAATATCTGGCTCTTCACACACAGGTCCAACCCCCCCCTCCCTGGTTTTGTTGTAACATTTTTCTGAAACCACATGCTCTCGTTTAGAAGGACTTGAAAACGTCCACGGTCTTGGAATTTGGGGTTAAGTCCTGGGAATGAGGGGAATGAGACAGCGGGACGGAATGGAGGAAAACAGAGATGTTTGATTCTGCCCCAGCTCAGGAATACCTGGCCCCAAGCGCTCCCTAGGAAGGGCAGGTGAGCAGCGAGAAGGGCGCTGGGACCCTTTATGGGGCGTAATAACGGCTGCAGCTGTGCAAGCAGAGATCAAAGATCAAATCACATTTCAAGCTGCGGGGACCTCAATCCGATCACCTGCGGAGGTCAGGGAAAGGAATTTCTCTTCCCTGAAGAGCCCCAAGATTGGATGAGTTCCCAACAGGGGGGTTTGGCACTGCCTTGAAGGATCACATTACTGGCTACTGCCCAGAAGCAAGGGGACACGGCCTCCTCCGGTTGATGGGACTGGTGGGGCCCTTCTATTGTTCCCAGGCTATGTCTGCCAAGCAGAAGGGAGAGACTCAGAGGAAGCCCAGGGACTCAGCCTCCAGGGGCTCCGTTGTGGACAGTGCTCAAAATCCTCCCTTGGGGTGTCTGCTCTCAAGGTAGGTACCTAGAAGGCTAGATGTTGACCGTTTTGTGGGTGCTCCAACTCGTCTGCCTTTGAAAGAAAGCGTATAGCTGGTGAACCCAGGCTAAGATGGGGCTTATGCCAGAAGGAGAATGGCAGGTGACTGCAGGGCCATCTGCAATGATTGCTTGTCCCACTGTCCTCTCCCCTGTCCCCCGCCCCCCCAAGCCCAACACATATACACAAAGAAAAGTGGCTGGAGCCGGGCAGCCCAGGCCTGTGCCCAGCCTTGTGGATACTTGCCCAATGTGCTCTGCTCGACACAATAGCAGCTGCTCAAAAGGACACCCTGGCATCTCTGTGCAGCTGAGAAGCAGGTGGCCCTGGCGTTAGCTTTGAAAGACCCCAAGGAACTATCTAAACTTGGATCTTCAGCTTCAACCCTCTCTCTTTGCCTGGCCTTCTCCCACTCCCGCTTGGTGACATTCCATATTGGGGGAGAAATTAGGAAGGTGGTGGGAAGAGGACTTTGTTCGATGATAGAGAACAGAATTTAGTTCTCAAGAGATCCTGAGTAGATCGTTTTGTAAACATCTCCCCCCCCAATGGTATTTTAATGGTCTTTATCAGAGGGTGTCCTTCGGGGTGACCAGGAGGCATGTGCAAGGCATGGGGCTGGGGTGCAGAATGAAGCCTATCGCCAAGTGAACATGGAGAGCCAAGTGAGGGTGAATTTGGCCGCTCAGACTGTGGATGTCAATCAAACTAATGTGCTGGGGGAGGGGGAGGAAGTTTGTCACCGGTTTTAATATCAGAAATTCCTTTACGTGGGTGGTAACTGGGGAACAGCTGCAGGTAGCTGAATCGCAGCCCAAATCCTTGCAGAAACGCTGGCGGGACCCCTGCCAACACCGAGCAGTGGCTCTGCGGGCTGGAAGGGAGCAAGTCAGACGAAGCGAGGGGGTGTGCGCTGGGGAAGCAAGTCTTGAAAAAGCTGAGCTTGGAAGCCAGTGCATATTTAATGGGATTAGAACACATGAGCTGGAGGCTGAACGCTCTCGGCCGCCTCGTTAACCAGCCAGCCTGCAGGAAGGCCGCTCTCAGCGAAGGCAGGAGCGCAGGGCGGTCAAACACCTGGGGTCCTCCCAGGGAGCGCACCTGGGGTCCTTCCGGGGAGCTGAGGCCCAAAGGGGAGATTCTGGGAGCTCTTTTCTCTCCAACATGCTCTTCTGTGGCGTCGGAGCTCCCGTCTGTCCCACTCCCCAGTCCACTGACACACCCAGTTGGTCAACAGTGCCTTTGGATGCTCTGTGTCTGTTTGACTTGGCCCCGGCCGGTCCTCAGGAGGGAAGTGGGGACTTTGGTCTACTTTGGGCGAATGGGCCCAGCCAGCCTCAAAGGTCATTTGGATGTGACTTTGAGTCTGGGGGCTTGGGTGACAGGTGGTGGGAAAGGATTAGGGTGAGCTGGACCAATTCTCTTCTCCAAACGTGGATCCTTCTTTGCTTGCTTGAGGACTTTGGTCTGCAGGTGAGAAGGCTGTCCCAGGCCCTGGGTGCCCGAGCTGGGTGGCCCACGGCACCAGGAGTTAGCTGGGCCTTCCCTGGCTTTGAGCTCTTGCACTGACTTGGTGAGCGACTTCAGACAGGACCTTTCTCCCCCTTGGCTTCCTTTTTCCTTAGTGACACACAGAGGCCACAGGTCACCCGAGCCTTGCCTAGGGTGGCTTTTGATGCCATTGGAATGAGAAACAAGCCCCAGCGTTGCTACAAATATTTCATCCGAGACACTGCGCCAATCATGCAATGAGGGTCAGGGGTCACAAATGCGACTGCGTTTACAAGATTGAGGACACACTGGGCACTTCCCACGGTGGCACCTGCACTGTGTGCACTCTCTAAACCATTGCTTGGTCCTCACAGCATCCCGGGGACCACGCCTGGAGGCTGACAGAATTACAGCCTCTCTGGGAATCATTACGGGAAGCTGTAGAGGCTCAGCTGCGTCGGTATTGCCCCCCTTGACTCCTCACCCTGCGAGCTGTCCTCTCCCCAGTGTTCTGCATGGAAAGAGAAGCGTCGCCCTTACACGGCCAGGAGGTGTTCTTCAGTGTCAGTAGAGGGGAGCACATAGTGGTCGAGAGCCCAAATTTTAGGACCACATAGGCTTGGGTTCAAATTCTGGCCACCGCTTATTAACTGTACAAACTTTGAGCAGTAGTAAAGCTCTCTAAACCTGTGCTTTTGCTCTAAAATAGGTAAAAGAGAGGATCAGGTAAAAAAAAAAAAAAAAACACCCCAAAACCAAAACACCAACTTCCTGTACCTGGTACAGCTGCAGCAGTGATCGCTGTCCCTAAGAGCTGCCACTCGGCGAGCTTCCCGCGGCGCGGGCACCGCAGTGAGCACGTTACGTGATTCATTCACTCGCGCTCCTCAGCCCAGGGCCTGCTCAGCTGACTTATCTCCCTTCTCCGTCGAGGCAAGGACTCCCCATGTCCTCTTCCCCAACTGGACACCCAGGCCCAGGACTTGGCCTAGATCGAGATCGGAACCCGGCCCGGGGAGGCCCCGGAGGCCCCAGTCTTGGGACAACCCGAGGGGATGCTTGGCGCCCTGTGAGGGGTGGAGCCCCGGCGCCCGGATGCGGGGGCCTCAGGAATCCGGGGAGGCAGGGACCATTCCGAGGGCTCTGGGGAGCCCTGAGCGAGCAGTGTGTGTCCTGCCGGCTGTGTAAACACAGCAACCGAGTCCACTGATGAGTTCCAGGGCCCACCAGATGGCAGCGAGCACAGTGGGCCATGTGCTTTGGCCTCCCTCCCCCGTTTGTTTTTATGTGCTCCTCAGGCCTGGGGGCGGGGGGCAGCGTGCGAGACGCCCAGGAAGCTGTTCCAGCCCCAGAGTCTTGCTTCACAGATCTGCACCCTCCCTCACCCGGTCCCTCAGGGCTTTGCCCAAACGTCACCCCCTCCTTGCAGCCTGCTTGACCCCGAATCAGTCAGCTTCCCAGCACTTCACACGCCCGCCCTCTGTTGTCTTTTCCCCCTTAGCATTCACTGTGAGACTTCCATATATCATAACCATTCCTTTGGTTTTTAATTTTGTTATCCAGTTCCCCCCAACAGAAAATAAGTTCCCAGAGGGCGAGCATTTTTATTTTTTATATGAACATATCTCAGGGTCTGTAACAGTAGCTGTATTTTCTGAGTGAGAGAATTCATCTGTGTCCCTCCTGGGCTAGCCTGGGCATGAGGCTGAGTTCTGCAGAAGTATTTTCTGGAGTCTGAGGAACATCACATGTCCCAGTTCCAGACTTCTGCAGGAGACCTGGGCAACAGGGGTCCACAGAGATCTTCACACGCAAGTTTCTAAGATAGAGGAGACTTCCTTGCTCAAATGCAAGGAACAGTGAGAATACTTCATTCAGATTGGCGTGATCACCCCTAGTTTCCCTCTTTGGGGGTCCCAGCCCCAAGCATCCACCCCCACCCAACTCCTGCTGCTCTTACCAGAGACTGGCGCTCATGGCTGGACCTCAAGCTGCACCCTCTTTCAATGTACAGCTGTGGGATGCTCCAATCCAGCCTCCCCTTCAAAGCTTGAATCTAGTTTTCCTTTCACAGAAGTGAGATAGATCTTTATATTTTACTTTATGCATCTTGTTTTTACTACTTTGGGTGGTGAGAGCAAAGGTAACAATAGTGGCCAGTGTCCCTGGATGTTAACCGACAGTCAGTACTCCCAGCTCGCTCTCTCTCCCTCTGCACTCAGCGTGAGCTCATCAAAGAAAACAGAGCAAAGAAAAGGCAACTGGTCCTGGGACAGATGGAGTCACTTAATAGGAAAGCGGGGAGCTGGGAGGAGAGGAGAGGGGTGAGAGCCGGGAGCTGAGGTAGGCTTTACAGCGGGCTTTTCTGCGTTGGTTTGGTAGGAGGGCTGATAAAGCCTGGACGGGCTTTGAACCATCCGAATCTCCCAGCGAAGTCTTCCCGTTACTCCAGAGAAATAAAAGTGGAAGCCCAAAGTGATTTTCAGTCCATTTTTGGCTTCTTGCCTTTTGTTCGTTGGACATGCCCAGCAGCTCTTCGTGGTGGGTGTCGTCATTTGGCCAAGTTCTCTGTCATCTGGGTTCAGGCTTCAGTTATGTAATCGATGTAATGAAAAGGCAAAGCCAGTGCTGTGTGTTTTTTTCTCACTTGGCTGAAAATTTCATCTCTCACTCCTCTCTTTATTTTCCTTTCTTGTCCTCTTTGTGATCTCTCTCTCTATTTTTCTGAATGAAGGAGAAATCGCAGGAGCAGGGTGGAGAGATGTAACGATTATTTCCTACATCCCTCTCACGAGCTTTGCTGTATTTTATAAGAAATGCTAACACGAAAGAAGAATTTTCCAATGTTAACAATGTTGAGCATCTACCAAAACGTGATGGTGATGTGGTCCCTGCTCCTAGGCCAAGTAAGGACACAGACAAAGACACAAGCTCACCCTGTGCACCCTGCAAGGGTCTGTAACCTGTAACGGGAGGTACAAGGTACGGTAGGAGGCGAGGAAGGCTGTGGGTGCAGAAGGGATTGCTTTCCAGAGTTTGTCCAGCAATCGAAGGGAGGGTATCCATTGTAGGGTTAGAAAATCAGCCCCGTGAAGGAATTGAGGGCAGGCAGGTCATGGCATATTTGGGGAGCCCATAGGCCTTGCACACGGCTGCCTTGCTGGGTGGGTGAGGCCCGGGGAGTCGGAGGTGGGCAGGGGAGATGAGGCTGCAGAGTGGCGGGGCCAGGACATGGCACGCTACGGTTGCCATGTAGCATGTTGGGCTTTTTCTGTGGCTGACTGGAAGGCATGGGAGCATTTGTAGCAGTCAGACAGTGCGGTCAAATCTGTTTTAGAAAGTGAGTTTACTCAATGCAGAAGATGGACTAGAGGATACATGAGAGTGGAAGGAGGCAGACCCGTTCATTCATTTATTAAGCAAATATTTATAGAGCTCCTCTATATACCAGGCATCACTCCAGGACCTGGGATATAGCAACGAACAAAACAAGAGTATTTTCAGGAAAGGCAAGCCAACAATAAATATATTATATATATACAACTAAATACGTGATGGATAACTGTATATTATATATGTATATATGTATGTATGTATGTGTGATATGATGAGAGGTGTGCACAGGGTCTGTTAAAAAAATGAAGTGGTCTGTATGAAGAGTGATGGGAGGAGTCACGTTTTAGACTGAATGGCTAGAGAAGGGCTCTCTGAGCAGGTGGAACTGGAGCAGAGAGCTGGAGGAAATGAGAGATCCAGCCGTGCCAGTTCTTGGGGAAAACTATAATAATATCTTGGCAAGAGTAAGCATGGCCCAAATTGGATGGCGATGATAGGGAGAGACGACAGCGAATTTTAGGAGATGAAATTGAAAGGACTCCTAGCTGCGGAAAGTGAGAGAACGGAAAAGGGCGAGGTGGGGCCTGGTTTTCTGCCTTGGTCATAGAATGGGTGGCAGTCATATGAAGGAAGGGGGATACGTTTTTTATTTTTTTATTTTTTTTAGAGGAAAAATAACAAATACGTTGTGTTTCAGTGGCTGGTGGCACACTGTGGACTCTTTCATTTTCCTAAGCATTCTTCTTGTTGAGAAGTGGCTCCGGACCTTGGAAAGGTTTTGCGTACTATCCATTTTCCTTTAAAATAAAGATAGAGTATCTCAACCCCAATGGTCAGGAGCTAAGGGACTGCTCCAAAGTTGACCACTGACTAACAAAGTCAAATCTTCCCATACCTTAGATTAGAAGAATGGAATTCAGACAAGGCGTGAAAATAAGCCCATGCACTCCTCAGAGCGCAGAGGCTTGGAGACCCGCAGTCCAGCCACCCGCAGGACTTTAAAACCATTCTGAACAGACCCCACATTCTGAAGACCAGCAGGAAAATGTCAACTTGGCCACAAGGGGAAATAGGTGACAGTGAATTTTCTGGACTAGATTCTTAAAGTTTTCCAACTCAAGGGGGGCCATACTCTAGAGATTTATGAAAGACGTTTGCAAAAAATCGACCAGCGGGCTCCGAGACTTGCTTTTTTCCTGTTCGACCGCACACCGGACGCCGTCCCTGTGTTCACTGGAGGGGACGCCAATGGGACTTGAATCGCTTACACATTTCCCCATCATTTTGCTAATCACACCGCGGCTTATTTCGCCCCTCGGGCAGTGGTGAAGCTGACACGGCGGCGGCGAGCAAAGCCGCTTTTCCGTGGGCCAGGGGTCGGCCGCGGCCTGTGCCAGGACCTGCAGGGAACGGTCGGCTGACCCGCGGCCTTGCCCGGTGAGCGTGTGCGAGCCCTGGGGTGGGATGGTCAGTGACCCATCCCTGCTGCTAAGCGCTGGTGTTGCGCCATCCTGACACGTTTCCAAGCAAAACCGGAGAGGCCGGCCAGCTTACAGGCCGGTCACCTTTACCTTGTTTCCCAGCTGGGCTGAAATTCCAGTTCAGCCTGGGAGCCTCCTCTCCTTCGAGCCTTCTCATGGCTGGTTGTCAGACTTCAAACACCCACTCTGTCTTCTTTAGGAGGTGTCAGGGCCGGTGTGGGTGGCATAGCTTTCCCCCTCTGCTTTGGGGGAAAGACTTTTTTATTTTACCACATTAAAAAAAAAATCATTGATTGATTTTAGAGAGAAACAGTGAGAAACATGGATTTGTTGTTCCTCTTATTTATGCATTCATCGGTTGCTTCTTACATGTGCCCTGACCAGGGAACGAACCCATAACCTTGGCGTATCAGGATGACACTCTAACCAACTGAACTACCCAGCCAGGACTTGGGAGAAAGACTTTTAACGTGGATGGAAGTAAAATTTTAGCTCAGACCAGAAGGGTGTGTCCGCTCTGGACCAGCTTGAGAGCGGGAGAGAAGAAGAGACCCACTGTTCCCAGGCTGATCACCAAAACCTTTACGATGGCCTCCTGTCCCTGGGAAGGGGACCCTCACTGCCTCTCAGATTCATCTCGTGGCCTTTCTTTCCTTGGCTCTGAGCTCCATCAATATTGGCTTTCGGCAGTTGTCTGTGTCCCTAAGTTGTAAGCTCTAGGAGGTCAGGGGTCATGTTTATCTGCTCACCATATTTGTTGGTTGAATGAATGAATTAATGAATGAATGAGTGAATGACTTAGGGAGCTTCAAGTGGGACTCTCAGCCTTCCAAACTGGGGCTCAAGGAAGGGTCCTTTTCTAGTGAACTCCCCAGAACTGGAAAAGTTAGACATTTCCTTTCACAAGAAGATGCTGCCTGAGAAACCCAAATGGCTTTATCTGGTGGAGACTTGGAAATGGGGGTCTTGCCCTCTGGGGATGGGATTACTCTGAGCCCCTCCTGAATGTGGGCTGAGTCTCAGACTATGACTGAATGCTGCTTCCACATCCAGAGGAATGAGGGGGCCAGTTTTTAAAAGCAAGGCTGGCGCTCGGGAGAGCATTTAGGCTGAACACCATGCTGGTCATCGAAAGGGAGCCTGAGGATGACTTGGCTGTTTGATTTTATAAAATGTGACTTGGGCTTCATTTGGAAGCTTTAAAAAAGTAACCCCTCCCCCCCCCAAATTTAAAACTCAAACTCACCATCACTTCTGGAAAAATAAAAATTAAAAAGCAGAACAGAAGTGGGTCAAAAGTCAAGCCCCCATCGCCTAGAGGGAGTGTTTAATATGCATGTGAGCTGGGGGTTGGGCTGGGAGCTGATACCCTCCAAGGCTCTGGGAGAGGCTGAGCCCCAGAATGGATTGAAAAGGCAACAGGGAGAGAGGGAGGAGCCAGGTTTATACCCCTGTAAAGGGGCTTATCAACGCTGACTTCCTCCCAGCAACTTTCATTTTTTTATACTATTTTTCTTGCAACACCTTAAACCTAAAAGGACCTTGGAGTCGAAAAGCAAATTTTCCTGAAGCTAGGATATGTTTGGATTCGCATTGGAGAGGCTGGGGAGGAGGCAGTGCCTGGCTACCTGAAGACCCTGGATCAGACCTGGCCTCCTGGCCCCCTGACCTCCTGGCCCCCTGGCCTCCTGGCCTCCTGGCCAACGCGGAGGTCCAGCCAGGAGTCTAAGCCCATTTTGTAGATGCTGCAGCAATGATTAGAGAAGACACAGTGTGTGTGGCTGCCAGAACCTTGTGTTTCTCCCCTGCTTCCTACTTGGATCTTTCTTTAGGTCGTCATTGCTATTTATTTGGGATCTACTTGCAAGCGTCCTGGGTAGGAGAGAGGGCCTCTGATGGGCAGGCTTGTGGAAGCAATGGCTGGAGGTGCTGGAGGTACCTCTACTGTGTGTGCTGGAAAGGGCATTCACCTGGCTGGGGGCAGCTGCCAGCATGCAGGTCCTGCCCTGGCCATGACCCAGCGGTGCGGCTAACTTGAGCAGGACACTTCTTTCTGGGCCTCAGGTCTGTGGTCTGCAAAAAACAAGGCAATTAGGTGGGAGGAGTTATCAATTTCAGAGTCTAGGGCTGTCCCTGTTTGCACTGGGGAGGTAGCTTCGTGCGCAAGGCTGCAGAGAGTTTTGACTCTTCCAGGTTGATAGTCTAATGTAAGATCCTGTTTGAAAAAGCCACATGTCCTGGTGCACAGAGATGCCCTGACTGTGCCTTTCTCGGAGGTGTGTGTCTGCATGTGTGTGTATGCGTGTGCTGTAAAAATATAAAATTGCATCTGAGTCTACATTTATTCTATTATATCACCTGGTGATCATGAGAATGGCTTCTACAATCTAGGGTCAGAGGAGCAGGGATTTGAAGGCAGGGTTTGCATCCAATAACTGAATGCAAGATCAGAGCTCCGGTGGCCACATAATGCTGTGGATAGGAGGGTGCATATAGGCAGGGGTTTCTTTCTCTGTCCTCACGGCTGCTCCTTCCTGTTGTGCGTCTCACCTTGGTCCCACCATTGGGTCGTTTCGCGAGTGGAGGGCGTGCACAGAGCTTCCGAGCACTGCCGTGTTTCCTGCCACCAGCTCTGCAGCCTCTCTGGCCTCAGTGAAGCCAGCAGGCCTGAATTAAAGGCTGTTACCGAAGCCAGAAGGTTGCAATCAGGAGCTGGCTGGCAGAGCTATGGGTCACCAGAGGGGTCACCCCTGACTTATTTCCGTGTCCCCCAGTCCTGGCAGGAGGTCTGTGGGGGCACAGAAAGCAAACACAGTGGAGGGCTCCAATCAGAAACAGCCTGTGACCTTCTCTGGCCCGGAGCAGTCACGATGGTCAGGCTCTCCTGCAGCTCCCAGGAGACCCAGGTGGAGGCCAGAAGTGCGTCTCTGCGTGTCTATGGGCCCAGCTTTGCAAGGACTTCCGCAGAGGCAAGCAGATCTGTGCCCAATGTGCCTGCGACACTCACGGGAGAGAGCTTTCGGGGGCTACAAAAGCATGCAAAAGGCTTGCACGCTGTGCCAGCCAGTTCAAAGTGACCAGCCTCACGGGCTGTGTCTGTGTCCCTTGCTCTTTTGTTCAAAGGCTTGAAGGAGCCATCCTGAACGCCGTGGCTAATGAACAGTCGGATCAGACTGCCTCCCCGTCACTCAGTGGATTTGACCAATCAATCAGTATCGGGGCGGTTGGGCACGGGAAGGCCTAGAAGGAGAGCTCACTTTGAAGGCAGCGTGGACAGGGATGGGGGTGCAGGCCAGGCAGCGGTCCCCATGCCCCTTCCTCTCTCTGTCAGGGCCGCAATGTCCCTGCTTCACGCCTCGTGACATTCTTTGGCAGCAATGATCTCTCCTTGACCATGGGATTCCTTTTGGGATGGAGGTTCCCCTGCTCGTATTATGGGCTTCGGATGGGTCCTTTGGAGCTGCTGTCCTGTACGTTTAATATGCATAGTACCTCACCTATTGACTTCATATAATGGCTCCAATTTGCATGTTGCTTTGCATGTGATTTGCATCACATTAGGTCCATTTCCCCCTCCAATGAATATTTATCAACAGTCGCATACCATGGAAGATGCTATATAAAGAGCAGCGGCCTAAGGACTGAAAATCCTCTGCTCTCGATCTTTGTTGCTTTTCACCCGCAGCCTCCAGCCCCTCTCCAGCCCACTAATCCATCTCCCCACCTCCTCCTCTTTGACAGCCTCTTAATAAAAGTTGATCTCCTTGAGACCATCGCCAGCGTGGCTTCTCAGAGCTTAGCCCGCCCGGGACGTGTACCTGAGGAGTCAGAGCCTTTGGGAACCATGCACACGCGGGGGTTTCCTTAAGTCATTTCTCCCGAGTGTGCCACGGATTTCCCCGGGCTCCTTGCCTTTGAAGTCACCCGAGTGTCTGCTACCACAGCTCTCACGCTCCTAAGGAGACATCAGAAGGAGAGCCATGGGCTTTGTGCCCCTTACACTGAGACGTGACCCTCAGGAGGAACTTACCGAGGGCTGCCCGCCAAGTTCAAGCCCAGCCGGAGGCTAGACTAGACTGGAGTCAGTGTGTACATTCTGGATCCTGGTCTGTCTGAGTCCTGCGTTAGATGCAGGGGGGGACACGCAAAAAGAAAAAAAAGATGTCCTAGAGATTTCATAACCCATCAGCCCTGTCCATAGAGCACGCTCTTTCTGACCTCATCTTGGGCTGGTTTCACTCGCTTGGTTGCCGCATCGGAGGAGGTGGACCTGTGTAATATTTGGGTCCAGTCGCTTCCCAGATTCTTCCTTACTCCACAGAGCAGTGCAGCGTGGACCCTCTTTGAAAGGAGAGTTTTGTGTAAGACAGGGTAGCATAGACTACGCTTCAGCAACACACACGCTTAAAAACGTCCATCTGCACCTTTCCGAAAGATGGCCTGGCTCCCTTTATCCTGGGCCCGGACATCCTGGAGTCTTTTGCTTTCGGTCATAGGGGTAAGCACGTACAAGATGGTTTCAGGGTCCAGCTGTGGGGACCACGTTGCTTCTGGCCACACTCCAGAGCTCGGTAGCACCATCCACACGATCGCAAGGAAGACTAGGACAGGGAGAGATGCGCGAAGGTGCGGGTGACCACCGATCAGCTGCGCCGTACAGCCCAGCTGCGGCCTCGGACAAGCCTGCGAGCCTAAACGGGGACAGGTTCCCCCCTTCTGGAACTCTTGTGAGGCTTAGATAAGATCATCCATAGGGCGGTACCTACCAGCACAGGGCCAGGCACAGAGCAGAGGCTAAAGAAATGTTTCCCTCTCTCTCTCTCTTTTTTTTAAGATGCTTTTATTGATTTTAGAGAGAGGAAGGGAGAGGGAGAGAGAGAGATCGGCCACCTCCTGCACGCCCACCGCTGGGGATTGAGCCCCAAACCCTAGCATGTATCCTGACCTATCGGACGGAGACCTCTTGGCACATGGGAAGATGTTCACCACTGAGCCACACCGGCTGGGGCCCCCTCTCTTTCAATCTCACCCCTCCTCCCTATGAATTCTTTCTGACAGCTTATAGGAAAAGAGGGGTCAGGATGGCCCACATATGCTTCTAACAGGACAAGCCAGGATGTGAAGGGGTGTCATTTGCATTCTCTGCTGGTCTTCTCAAGGCAAATGAGTCATATCTAGCTGTTTGGAAAAAAGGACATCGCCTTAGCCCATGCCAAGCCCTTTCTGACCACTGGGGTGGCTGTGTCCCCAGGCTCTGCTGGGAAGGATATGATACAGTGTGACACTGCCCAGAATTCAGGACAAGGACACTGAATTCTAAAGCCACAGCCATTTGCTGGGTTGTGCTTGTGAGCCGTACGCAGAGAGGGGCAGGCCGTGTGCCCTCCAGGTTATTAACACGGGGGCTGGGAGCTGACTCAGCCCTGCTCCGTTTACGGGAAAAGCCGGAGGTGGGTGGAGGTTGTATGTACAGATGGGCTCCCTCTCTGACTCAGGTCCCAAAGGTGTCGACACCGAGGGCACAGCTTTGGGAAACACACTATTTGGATAGGGCTGACTGATGGCCGAGGCTTCATTCTCAACATTTAGAGTATGTTAGAAAAGTCAAGCAGATGGAAATCCTGCCCTTCCTCTCCTATCCCCAGCTCCCCATTTATGCTGGCAGACGTGACATGCTTTTTTTCTGTGACCTCTTGACAATTTAGATTTATATCTTTAACATTCTTTTCATTTTAAACACCAATGTAATACAGTTGTGGAAATCAGTATGGGTACAATGCCTGAAAAGTACCAAATTATAGTAGTAATAGAAACAGTTGTATAGGAATCCTTTCCCTTTCGTCCACAAATAATAAGGCTTTAATAACGTTGGTTTTAAAACGAAAGGCATTTAATTGCCTCCCAAAGAAGCCTGGAAAATAGTAGTTCAAAGCTAGTTTTGCACTCACCGATGACCCCCAAGTCCATGCTTCCTTCCACCTTTCTATATTTTTCTTCTTCAGCTTTTAACTCGTTGGCCTTTAACCCTCATGGATGTTGCCTCATAGTCACAAAACAGCTTCTGCAGTTCCGGGCATCACATTTGCATTCAAGGCAAGAAGAGGAAATAAATTAATAGCATTAGCTATCTGTCCCGTTTATCAGGAGAGCAAAAGTCAATCTTGCAATGTAACTTTAGTTCCATATGTTGTGTTCATTCATGTTTCTGGAATCTCTTGCTTTTTTCCCATACTTCCTCGGAGAGGGAACCCGAGGCTATAGTTCAGGGGTATGTCCACCTTTTCTCTGACAAAGATGAAGGGGACTTCCAAAGGTGTGAGAGAGAGGTGGGGAGAGCTAGAGCTAGAGCTGGAGCTGGAGCTGGAGCTGGAGCTGGAGCTGGAGCTGGAGCTGGAGATGGGGTGGGGGGAGAATGAGAATGAATCACCCGGGGCGTAGAGAGATGTATTTGATCTATTTCAGTCAATGTAAACTAATACTATCCCCCCCCCCCAGCCATATCTTTAACACCCCCTGCTGTGAATGTACCTGCTTTCCCAGTGAGGTCCTGCACCTTGTGTTTAATAGTAAGGTTTCAGATTCAAGTGGTGATGTAAGAAGGCCCATGAATAGGTAGCTGGCTGGTTAGTCAATCTTACTGATAAATTATTTTAGGGGGGCAGAAAATAGAGCTTGTTACAGATGTAGAAATCAACTTTCACTGAACCGTCTAGGACTGGACCTGGTATTTGGATAGGAGGGTTTTCATACTTGCTTTAGCATGTATAAAAAAACTGATTTCAACCCTGGCTGGTGTGGCTCAGTTGGCCGAGTATTGTCAGTACACTGAAAGGTCGCCAGTTTGATTCCTGGTCAGGGCACATGCCCAGGTTTCAGGTTTGGCCCCTGTCAGGGGATGTGCAGGGGAAGGGGGGCAACCGATCCCAGTTGTTGTTTCTCTCTCACATCGATATTTCTCTATTTCTCCCTCTTCCTTCTTTTCCCTCTAAAATCAATAATAAAAAAATATTTAAAAACTGACTTCAGACACCAGTTCATTCAAGCATTAAAATAATAATAATAATAATTCTTTCTCTTCTCCATTTTATAGTCTAAGAAAATGAAAATGAAGGCCCAGGAATTTTAAGAAACTGTCCAAAGATTCCTTGGAATGAGCCTATTAAAAAAACAGGAATTTTATTTTGTATTATCCAAGGCAGGTATCCAAGGCCACCACGCACGGCAGACATTGCTAGCCAATCACCGCCAACTTAATGCTGGTTTATGGGTTCACAGCCTCTTGGCCACACCTGTCACAGACACCTTCCATCGCTTTCTTTGACTAGATCTAAAAACCAGAACACTGTTTCATTCATTCAATTAAATTTTGTTTAATCTCTTTATGAGACGAGAAACTTCCTTTAAATATTCTCTACCCCCATCCCCCATCATAAAGATCTCTGCTCAGTCATAGAGCCAGAGACTGTAAGGGGTGTGCCCCAATCTCTGCCACTGTTGCCCTGGGGTGCACACAGCTGGCCTTGGAGAAGGTCCCCTGTATGGAGAGAAATCAACTTCTCTGCAGGAAGCTCCTCAGAGACGAATGGCTAGTGGGTGACCTGAAGGGCCCCAACTCTCCTCCCCACAGCTGGAAACACTTGGTGGTGGATGGGACATCTCTCAGCAAGAGACTCTGCCCCAGAATTAGCGAGGACAGCGTGTCCCCTTTCCCACGGGGCTCCAGCATAATCGAGCCGACACCTGGGGCATCGAGTCACAGGGAGCTGGGCTGAAAGGACCTGAGAACTCTAGGTCTCGGGATTATGTGAGAGTAGGGAGGAGCCAGTTGGGGGGCATATTCCACCGATAGCGAGATCATGAAATAGTGGTTGATGTTCCTAACCAGCCTCATTGACTAAGAGCAGTTAGAACATGACCACATCCAGAAAGTACTAGCCAGTGGGTTACCCCTTCTGGAGGTTTGCTTTTCTTCTTGAGGCGATGATTTCTGTTATTTTGGTTGTCTTCAGCCTTCATTGGATGGGTTGCTGAGCCTGGTTTTAGATATGACGAATGAGGAATTTGAAGTCCAAGTGCAATTTTCATTTGCAAATTACTGTCTCGTGACAGAGACTCTGAGTCTAGAGTTGTGCTTTGGATCCTATCTTCCCTACTGGGTATAAATTCATTCTTACAGATTAATAGCAAAATAGCTGACATTCATTGAGATTTTACTCTTGCTAGGCACTGTTTTCATCTTTAATCCTTGCACCCCTTTGAGTCAGGGACTGCGATCAATCCTATTTATAGCTGAGAAAATGAAACCCAGAGAAGGTAAGTGACTTTCCCAAGGTCACGCAGCTACCAAGTGGCAAAACCTGGGTTCGAACTCAACTAATACGACCTCAAAGCCGGTAACCCGAAACCCAGTTCAAGCTCCCATCCGTTGCGCCTTTAAAATGAACTAATTATTGTTCAACATCTGTTTTCCTTGCGCGAAGGTGAAGAGATTTCCTCTCCAAGCAGCAGGACTGGTTCTAGGCGTCACTCTGCGCCCCCGTTTGTGTTTTCTGCTTCTTGGCTGCGATGGAGAAAACCCCAGTCCTCAAGGAACCAGCCCGATTCCCGGATCTTTATTTTTGTTCCTGACGCATTCTCATGTGGCCCTTCCTCGTCTCGTGGCCCTCCCAGTTCCCGGTCGGTCCGCAGGGCTGGCATTCCAAGGGCAGCAGAGCTCTCTAGCTGGGGAGCCCCAGTTGCTGTTTCTCAACCTCCTTTGATCTTCTTTTGTGGTTGACTTGGCGAAAGTCCACATCTGTCACCAACGGGCTTTAAAGAGGCTGCAACTCGTATCGGATCTGACCTCCGCACGCCCAGTTCCGAGGCACCCGCTTCCTCCGGGCCTGGACGGGCGCGCGGCTCTCTCATTCCACATCTATCTGCGTCCCTGCCTCGCCTCCCCCTCGGTAATCCTGCGGGCTCAGGGAGGACCTTCGCATGTTTCTGTTGCTGTGTGGCATATGTTGTGTCCTAATCCTTCCTGTGTTTGCTGTAGGTATGGCGCTTCTCCAAGACAAATTACCGATGCTGTTGAGGAGGTCACCCGGGCTGGCTGCATTCTGGTGGGGATGGGGAGGGAGATGTCTCTGGTGATACACCCCTGGGGCCACCTCCGCCTCCTGGCCTGTTCAGTGCTTGTCAGAGGGCGAGAGTGCTGGACCCCGGGACCCCAAGCTGCGAGCTGGCAGAGGGGAAGGAAGAAGAGAGCCTTTGCCTACTGGCCCTGTCATCTGATGAAGGGGAAGCTTGTGTGGGCCAGACCTCGGGCAACAGATGTTGGTGGAGGACCTGCCAAGACTGTGTTGAGGGTAGGGGAGTGAGGCATATGTTACTTGACACGGGGGGATTAGGGAAACCATGAGGAAGCATGCCTCATCCCTTCACACCGTGACACCTCGGGGAAGTGAATGAGAACAGGGGAGCCCAGTCCACGCACATGCGGGGGATGACAGGCCAAGGGCAGGCAGCTTGAATGATGCCTTCGCCCCCCTCTCCACCCCCACCAACTGCCCTCCCCCCGCTCCCCTGCTGGGGCGATTGGCAGGCGTGGGGAGATGTATTGTGCAGGCTGCAAAATCAAAAGCAGGAGCCATTTGATGGAAGCGCTGCCTTGGGGTTGTCTTCCCTTGTTCTGCCCAGTTAGCCCGCCCCGCCCATCCCCGCATTGATAAGGGACGTGACGAGATGCCCAGGCCTTTTCCCTGGACTTTGCAAATGAAGTCATATGGAAGGCGGCCAGAGGGGCCGAGCATTCGTCTTTGTTGATGGCCCAAGGAAGCATCGATGAAATGAACACTATTCAAGGGGCTCGGGTCCTCGGGGAAAGCGGGCGATGGGACCATTGGAAACCCGAGACTGGGCTAAATGAGAACCAGGCATCGAGTGGGAGGAAACGAACTAGATTCCACGGTTCCTTTCTTTCCCTTTGTGTTGGGTTTTCGTGGGACTCTGCGTGCTCCTGGCGTGGCCAGAGGCAGGCAAGAGACGTAAGCTCCGTCTGCATTTCCCTGCCTGGGAAATTTCCCTACCTGTGACATGGGGGTGGGGTCGAGGGGAAGCGTGGAAAGAGGGAGACAGTGGGAGACAGGCCTTGGGAGAAGCACATTTTGGTAATGAAACAGCTTTGACAATGATTCCAGGGGCTACATTTCTTTCCAGGACTATTGCACTGCCCCGGGCAACCCAGTTGACCTTCTGGATCCTGTGAGGTCATGGAAGTTCTCTAAACTGGGGGACCCCGACAAAGAGAGGTCAAGGTTGTTTATCCCCACCTAATGAAGCACGCCTCTAGACCAAGTTTTGGTTGCCTTCCATGATTTCAACCTGTTTCCATCAGAGACTCCAGGAGGTGTAGAGAGAAGGGGAAGGGAGGGGGGCCTAGCAAAGAACACCATGAGAGGTGGCGAGGGACAGAGAAGATGGAGGGGAACCTGGGACAGAGAGCGAGGGGGCTGAGGAAGACTGAAGCATTCAGCACGAGAGAAGCTTCAAGTAGGGGAGACCTAGGGGCTGCGGTCATCTTGGACCTGCTCTTAGACCTGGAATTTCCTTGCAGACTGGTGGAAGCCATTTATTGAGGCACTGAATTGAGTCAGAACCCAGACAGGGAGAATTGTAAGAGCATACACACTGTGGCTCATGTATCTCCCCTCCTCTCCTCCATTCCCTTAGAAAGCTGGCTGAGGCCCCCCCTGAGACGTCCTCATTCTGCACAGCTGCTTTCAGACCCTGCGAAACAGCGCAGGGGAGTCGTGCCAGGCTGGAGGCAGCTTTGCATGCGACAGGTTGTACACAGCAGGTGTATTTCTTCCCCTGACTTCATTATCAGGAGACTTCTCCTATCAGAGGCATAGCCCAGTAGATTGATCTTGAAGGGGTTCTGTAAGGTGCTGTGAAGATTTAAAATACTCTGGGAAGATATATTAGTTTCCTTGGGCTGCCATAACGAAATACCACAAGCTGGGTGGTATTTAAACAACAGAAATATTATTTTCTCTCAGTTCTTGAGGCCAAAGGTCTAAGATCAAGGTGTCTACAGGGTTGATTTCTTCTGAGACCTCTCTCCTTGGCTTGTAGATGACCATCATCTCCATGTGTCTTCTCATGGCCTTTTTTCTGTGTGAGTCTGTCTCTAATCTCATCTTTTAATAAGGACAGCAGTCAGATTGGATTAGGGCCCACCTATGTGACCTCATTTTAACTTAATTACCTCTTTGAAGACCTTCTCTCCAAAGGCAGGCGCATTCTGAGGTCCTGGGGCTCAGGACTTCCACATATGAATTTTGAGGGGAAGACAATCTACCCCATATAAGAAGAGTGCTCACCTAGTTAACAGGCCCAGGACAGCTAGCTGGCAGCAGAGCCCACAGGTATGGAAACCTAGGCTTCCCAGGAGTTCAGCAGCTGGCCCGGGGACACAGAGCTTGTAAAGGGAGAAGAGCGGCAATGTCAACAGGGGCCAGCGGGACTCCAGCGTTTGCTCCAGCGTTTCTATCATGCAGAGAAAGGGAAGAGTTGCGAGGGCTGGGGTCTGAATCCAGGAGGAGGCGTTAAAGCTTTGACCCTGAGGCTGAGGGAGTGTGCCGATGGGACTATAGGGACAGGCCTTGGTCCCTGAATCATCTCCCCATGACCGATAGTGGCAGTGTCCTGACGTCATTCCTCACAGCGGTCAATCTCCAGTTCTGTAATTCTTAATCCGCCTGCCCCTCACCCATTTCTAATTTAAAAACATGCTCAGAACTGCAGGTTTGTATAACAAGCCCGTGTTTCTAACTCGAAAGGATTTTACGCTTTCAAGCGTGCGCTGCCCTCTAAGAGCTGTATTGCAGGATTCTAGAATTCCCCGGACTCTCTCTTTAATCAAACACACACACACACACACACACACACACACACACACACCCCACATTCTCACTGTGGCTGATCCGTATAGTTTCAAACTTTCCCGAAATGTCATATCCACAGTGATTCTGAGTAGAAATGAACTGAGGTCTGAGGTCCACTTTAGTACCAAGTGCTGAAGTTCCAAGGGGGCCGACTTTGGCCTGGGCCATGCTATGGTTCAAGGTGAGCAATAGTGACCTTCATCTCCACGGCACCTGCTTCGTGCCGGACTCTGGTCTAAGCGCTTTGCTTATATAAAGTCATATAATCCTTTCCGACGGGATACGTGCTCGTATCATTGTCATCGTTTCCATGTTACAGATGAAGGAGTTAAGGCCAGAGAGCCTAAGGAGCTTCCCTGTGGTTGCAGAGCCCCTGAGAGGAGAATCTGGGACTGGGTTTGGGCAGCCCGTGTCCATGGCCTGCAGCAGGGCTTGCTCAGCCTTGGCAGTGTTGGCGCTTGGAGCTGGATCCTTCACTGTTGTGGGGCCTGTCCTGTGCATTGTAGGATGTTTGGCAATATCCCTGCACCCTACTCACTAGATGCCAGTAGCACACCCCAGGGCTGGGGAGAGGGGCCCTCCTCAGCCCAGTTTAAGGCCCCTGAGGAGTTGTAGTTATGTTGGCCCTTGACCTTGTCCAGAGCTATTGATGGTGCGTCTCCTGGCTCAGGGTTAGAGTGGGCAGAGAACGCCCTTCGGATGGAAAAGCAAGAGTGTCTGCTGCCTGAGGTTCCTGTAGCCTCCGACCCCTGACAAGCAGGTGACGTGAACCCCTTTGGAGAACTCTGGGCATCTTTGAACCCTGGTAATGAATTCCAACTAACCAATCAGAAAACAAAATACAGCCTGGGAAGCAGGGGAGAGGGCAGTGAGAATGTCTCCTCCAGGATTTTCTCCCTGAGACCAGAGTATTTACATTCAGATTTGCATACGATTTGCATATAATTTGTGTCCAGCTACAAAGCCTGTCTGTTGTTCAGATAATGTTTAAGCTGAAGTTGATTTCCAGAATGTCCATCTCTCCCATCCTTGCTCACCTACTCAGACGTTTGGTGGAAATGTCAGACTGTCAGGGGACAGGGTAGTCCCCGGGGTTACGTACTTTCTGCGTCAGCAATGCGGCAAGCTATTGTGCATTTTATTGTCACAGGCAAAGAAACGGGACAGGGCTGCCTGGAGGGTTGGGAGCAATAAAGAGGAGAGTTATCCAGATAAACAAACAAAAAAGGTAAAGTTTGGGAAAATTATTAATGACAGGCACTAGCTCTGTAAAAGTGCTTGCAATGTGCCAGGCATTGTTTGCAGGGCTTTTTATGTCTTATGTGTTTGAGCACCATAGTCCCATTTTACAGATGCAAACACCGAGGCACACGGAGGGTCATTAGCTTGCCTAAGATCATGCAGCTTGAAAAGAGGCAGAGCCAGGACTCGACTGGGTGCTCAGATTCCAGAACTGTGATTTCACTAGCTTGCTGTGCTGCGTATAGACCAGAGAGGCATAGTTCTGGCCGGCTCTTCACTTCAGGCTGCAGGGACAGCCACTCTGGCCAAGAGAGGGTTGGGGACGAGATGTCTGGACATCCAGAGGCTCAGGAGATGGGAAGAGGTGGCAGAGCCCACAGCCCTCAGCACCAGTGAGCTCCAGCTCCACTTTCACCCCTCTGGTTTTCCAAAGCCACCCATGTTTACTCTGACTTTTCACCAAGAACTCCCTTTAGGGCAAGAACTGGTCTGAGCCTGAGACAGGGCTGAGCTCGAGCCTGCTGATGCGGGCGAGGGAGAAATACTTGGTCAGTGGCCTGGAGTGAGAGGGTGGCTGGCCAGACAATGGCAAAGATGAGTCACCCTCTCTATGGTCAAAACTTCAAGAATCCATCTTATCAGGCTCTGAATGACCAAAGGGAGAGTCTCACCACAAAACGGAAGGACCTGGAGGAGCCACTGCTCTGTGGCTGCAGGGAAATGACTCCACCTCTCTGTTGGGTCTGCTCTTCTCTTTCAGTAGGGTCTGAAATGTGCTTTTCCCTCTGGCTTGTCTTTCCTGCTGGCTGGCTTTTTATTTTGTGTATCGGGATGTTGTCAGCTTCTGCAGAATGAGCAGTGGCCAGCGGCAGCTGGGAAGTGCAGGGGACTGTAGCTGAAAACAAACCTCGCAGGAGCGAAGGGGGGAACATAATTAATGAAAGATGGTGGAGAGGCCGCCCGTCAGCCTTGGCCGGGGCAGTGTGAGAAACTTCCTCGAGCTGGGGCGTGTTGTCGAGGAGAGAGTGCTGTCATCTGGGCGAATTTGCATGACAATGGCCGACCCTCTTTATGCCCAGGGATGCTAATGGGCACCAGCCAGAGCACATTTCCCTGGGAAAAGGATCTTCCTTGGAGGAGGCAACCTCTGCCTCCTCCCCCTCTCCCCCCTCCCCTGTCCCCTCCCTCTTTCTCTCCCGGCCTCCTCTGCGCAGTAAGAGCGCCCACCCCTCACCTGGGGGAGGAAAAGGTGCTGCCGGGGGAAGGGGTGCTTTTCAGAAGGTGTGAGTGTGTGCCCTATAGCTGGAAACAAATGGACCTTCAGTCCTGCCAACCTCATTGTAATTGGGGATACTGGTGGGGGGGAGCCACTGTGAGAGCAGGTGGGACAGAGGACACCAAGGTTCAGGGTGGGAGTGGGGACCGTCGCAGGGATCTTTATCCAGGACCTCGAAATCTCTCTGGGAGCCAGCTGCTCTCTCGTAGCTTCGCCATCCGTGCTCCCTTGAAGAAGGACCTGAGACTCGGCACCACGTCGTTCTGCGCAGCCTCGCTTCCCTCACTCCACTCTGGGGGCTGTAGACTTTCAAGGGGAGGGCTTGGAGCCAGACTATGTGGGTTCAGATCCCACCTCCGCTCTTAAGTTTGGCCCTGCGACTTAACTCTGTGTTGCCCCGTGTCCTCGCAGGTAAAATTGGGCTCCTAGTGCCTCTCTCTGCTAAGCTAAGTGCTTAGAACCTACCCCCCCCCCCCTTGGGCACTTCGGCTGCATTTCTCACCCCTTCGTAGGAAGACACGGGAGGAGACCGCCTTCTACAGACCAGGATACAGAATCTGCTGGAGCCTTGTTCTTGGACTTCCAGCCTCCAGAACTAGGAGAAACAAATTTCTGTTGTTCATAAGCCACCCAGGCTATGGTATTTTGTTATAGTCGCCCAAAATGACTAAGACAATTGCCACCAGCAATCCCAGTCACACCAGATACAAGCAGAGGTACCCGGTGGGCAAGAGCCCTGAAGTTCTAATCGCCCCAGTTACATTCACAGCAGTGCCCAGGCTAAATCAACGCTGCCCTGCTCTGGTGGACGTCGAGTTGCAAATCCGAATAGGACATCTTCATAGAAGGACCCGTCTCATGGGAGAGACAGGTAGGAAGCGGCATGTGACTGTTACAACGGCATGCGGTAAATGCGAGGAAAGAGGTGATTTCAGGGGCTCTGATAGCAGAGAGGGCTCACGCAGCTGGGGGAGGGGAAGGCTTCCCGGAGGAGGTGACGCACCGCGGGGCTTGGAGCATGAGTAGGAGTCACCCAGGGGAAGGGGCCCAGAGGTCAGCGGCGGGAGCCCGCTCAGGTGGGCCTGGGCTACGAGAGCGGCAGGAGTGGCGGGCAGGAGGGCACCGCTTTCAGCTCAGGGGGCGAAGCGGGCGGAGCCGGGGCGGCAGGGAAGCTGTGCCGAGTAGCGAGAGGTTGGGTCACTCGGACGCAGGAGATTGGCCCAGTCAGAATCGGTTTAGAACGATCACCCCTTAGGCAAGAGTGCTACCCAGGTTCTAACTCGTGAAATGGGATGGTGGCATGAGGAGGCGGCGTCGGGGGTGAGCCTGGAAATCCAGGTAGAATTCGAACCTGCAACGTATGGAAAAGGCATTCCAGATGGCGGGAGGAATGTAAGCAAAAAATTTTTAAAAAAACAAAACACCAAGAGATTTGGGGTCAAAGAAGGAGAGAGGCGGAGGGGAGAGGACAGGTCACCCCCGTGAGGGGCGTGTGGAGCGGTTAAAGAGGGAAGGCAGTGTGAAAACCTGGTCACCGGGTCAGTGGAGAGCGTGGAGGGCGAACTTGGTTGTCTTCTATTTGTCTTGGTTCCCTGCCGCTGGATCATGAAGGCCTCTGAGCAATAGTCAGTCCTGCCCCATCCTTTCCTCGGAAAGACACAGCGTTTGCCTTTGTCGTCATTCCCGGTGGTGCTTGGGGACAGGGCCTCTCTGAGTCGGCAGCCAGGGCCCGGGAGCAGAGGGTGGGAGACCCGCTCTGAGCATCAATATTTCCTTCTGCTTCTCTAGAAGAAGCGTGTGTAGACTCTGCCACCCAGGATGGTGCCCCAGCCGCTGGTGAGCAGGTCCATTTGGTGGCCCCGCTGTTTGCCCCGGGTGAGCATACACTTGCTCGCGACGTCCCGTCCCGGGGACGGACAGAGCACGCGGTAAAAAAATGTATTGGTTGGTATGTTACGGGACTTACTGGCATGACTACGCCAATAAAATGATTTGGGTAAAAAAAAAAAAAAGCACCTGGTGGCGACTGCAACGATCGGCTGGTACGATCCTTTGCACAAGGCTTCCCTCTCACGGCGGCTGCCTCGCCCACTTCGGAGCTCTTCCCGCCTCCGTAGCTTTAGAGGGAGTCTGGTTCTGAGACTCGGGGAACCGTCCTAAGGCTTCCTTAAGGGAAAGGGGTTTGGTTGGGGGCTTGAATAGCTATTGAGCTGATTTTCCAGCTGACAGGAGATGGTTAATTGTATGCCGTCTGCAGGAGTCTTAAAAATCTGTCTGGCCACGTTTATAGTGGCTTGAAATTTACAACCTGAGACCGCTGGGGGTGATAAAGAATCCAGGGTCCCCACGACTCAGGGTAATAAGCCCTCAGGTGAGAAATAAAGACCAGTGGGCAGGTCTCAGAGCCCCATAAACAGAGACGATCAAAAGCAAACACGTCCGAGTTTAGCATCGTCGATAGTGCCCGGTTCTTTCCTTCTGGGATCGCGCCTGCGTGTTCAAAGGCCCACGCAGCCCTCGGAGCGCGGGACTAACATCTGGGGCTTGGGAACGGCCCGCGGATGTGCTATGGGGATGGAGACTCGGCATCATCTTTAGAAACCAACTTTTCCCTGATGTGCGATTTTATTCTAACAACTGAAAAGTAAGACAGGCAGTTTATTATGGGTGGGCGATCTCTTTTCTCCCTTGACTCCTGAGTCGAAGCGCGGCATTGACGCTCCTGGAAGGGGAGGACACCCAACCTGTCTCCCTGAAAGAGTGTGGGAATGTGTTCCAGCGTTCACACAGGATGTCCTGTTGAGGGACAAGGTCTAGCGTGACCTTCGGGAGGGAGGACAGGGTCAGCAGTGGCGTGAGTGGCACACTCTCTGCCCAGAGGCTTGAAGCCCTGAGGGAGGGGGTCTGGTCAACGGTCCTCAGCCGCCAGCTCCTTGCTTTCTGGCCCTAGTTCAGCTCTCAGCCCACCCGACTCTCAGTGTCTCCTTGGTTCCTCTGACCCCTGCCTTCTCACCTGAATACCTGGAAAGTGGGGCTAACGGGCCCTCCCCACCTCACGGCGTCATCAGGAGGCTCAAGTGAGGCAGGTGCTCGGCACGAGGTGCTAAATAGAAG
Organism: Miniopterus schreibersii; assembly: GCF_964146895.1. Lineage (NCBI taxonomy): Eukaryota > Metazoa > Chordata > Mammalia > Chiroptera > Miniopteridae > Miniopterus > Miniopterus schreibersii. The sequence goes on from NC_138116.1 coordinate 5,374,900, forward strand.
TTCAGTAAGTCACTTCTCATTCTCACACTTACGGGGCCCACAGGCAACGGGCAATGGAGATTTATTCCCATCGCGAGCTGGGGTCCGTGGGTTCTTCCACGTCTTGTTCCACGCGCCTGCAACTTGCTCATGGTTCACGCCACGCGGGACAGGTCTACAGTTACAAAGAAAAGCTTAAATGCCGCAGTAGGAAAGGAACTGAGGCTGCTTTATTGCGCCCTGCAGATAGCAAAGTTGCTGGGGTAAAAACAGCCGTATCCACTGTGAAGAGCGGTTACGCGGACTCAGCAGGTGAGGAAAATGCACTGGCTGTGTCCACAGTGCGTGGGCCGAGGGGTCTCACCCCACTGCTCGCCCGCCACGCCCGCCCCTCAGCACGCACCCAACGGCCTCCTCGGCTTCGGCTGAGCAGCCCCTTCCCTGCCTCCCCTGGGAATGCGCCTCCACCCACGGGGACTGGAGGTGACCAACGTCCCAGCAGCCGCCCTCTGAAACCCAAGGCCAGGTTGGTGCGGAAGCCGCGCCTTCCACAGGCTGCTGGGGCCCAGGGCTGAGCGCAGCCGGGACGCCTTGCCCGGGGTGCGGGGCTCCTGGGAGACCCAGCGTCCCAGAGAAGGCTGACTTTGGGGGTGATTCCCACGCCGTCTTGCCCAGCTGTCTAGGACGCGTCTCTCCCTCCTTCGCTCAGGGTCACACTTGCCCTGCGGGCTGACGGGGCTCCCAGCTTTTCCAGCTGCTTCCCTATTTCCTCTAATGCGGCCCTGGGGCATGTCATCCCACCCCAGCATCTGCCTCCTGGAGGACTCGCCTGACGCGCTTTGGGGTTTTGCTTGTTCTGCGTTTGTGTTTGTTTGGTTTTGTGCCCCTATCTGCAGCCTCCAGGGCACCAAGTGGGAAGATCCTGCTGCTTTCTCCCTCCGAGGTGGAGGGAAATTCTGGGGCTCCCGGCACGGCCTCCCTCGGCACCGCATTCTGAGGTGCCCTGGCTTCTTCCCTGAATGGCAGTGGAGCAGCTGCAGGCTTGGCAGTGAGGTTTTTGAGTTTCTGGGAGAGTAAATACATTTTACTTCTTTGCTGACAGACCTAGACGAGACATGGCCTGGAAAGGGGGTTACAATCCAGCCTCAGCTACCTCTGAGCTGGGACCCGAGGCTGGACAGGTGAACCTAAGGGAGCTCTGCCCTTCTACGAGAAGCTACCGAACATCTTGCCTCCTTCCCTCCCTCCCTCTGCTCTTCCCTCCTTTCACTGATATTGATTGAGGGCCTACTATGTGCCAGGTTCTCTGTGGTGAGTGACACACTGTATTACTCGCTACGTGCTATGGGTGACACCTAAAACAGAGTAAGGGACAACTCGAGTCATCAAGTAGCTTGAAAGCTATTGCTGTAGAAGCGACAACCCCACTTAAAAACAGTTGTAAAGCGTCAAAGTAAAATACCGGCCAACCCCTGGGCGCTATCTAGGTAGCATGGGGAAAGGCATGGGACACACCAGTCAGGGCGACTCCCCTAAGCTCTTAGGAGGAGCTGATTCAAGTCTTCAGAGTTCTTATAAGGAGAGGTAGATAATAGGAGTACGTCCCAGACCGGGAATCATGTGAACATAGACTCACGGCAATGTTCTCAGCCAGGGCACTATTACCCCACCCCCAGCAATATCTAGAGACGCTTTGGGGCTGTCACAGCTGGAGAGGGATGCTATTGACATTGAGTGTGTAGAGGGCAGGGGTGCTGCTACAGACCCTATATATAATAAATACACAGGACAGCCCCCCTGCAATGGAATGTCCATGGCGCTGAGGTGGAGAAACCCTCAAGGTTGGGATAGATTATCCAGAGGGAAGATCGGAGATGACCCATGGGGGAGGGCGGGAGAGGGGGAAAAAGAACTTCAAGTTTTGCTTGGTGTTTAGGATTCGGTGCTATAGGTCCTTGAAAAATCCAGAAATATAAGCACATTGGGGCTCCCAAAAGCTCTGGTGGCAGAAGGAGGGGGCAGAGATCTGCACCCACTTCATCAGGAGCTGCAGCAGCTCTTTCTAGGTGGGTAACGGAGACTCGCGCTGGACAGAGAACAGACTTACTCCTGCCCCATTAAGAAGAAAAAATAGTCATAAAAAGCCTGGTTTGGGGACTTCAACGTGACAGTGTTTTTAAAGACTTAGCTTTGTCCCTGGGGCCTCAGGGACTTGACTGGCTTTTATGATGCCATTCTTCTTAGGAGCGACACTATTTTGCTCCATCTCAGGGGGACATCTGCTCTTTTAATAAGTTTCTAACTTCTCTTAAACTCGAGGGGATCACTTCTCTTAGGTGTTCTAGGCTCGAGTGAATTAGCACGGAGAGCTTTAGCCACTAAGCCTGTTTTATTTATTTTTTTAACAGGAAAGTTTAAGTAAAAACAAAAACAAGACAGGAAGTTCTCCTAGGAAGAAACCCTGTTGTTTCATGGAGAGGGCTTGGTTCCTGTATCGGATGCTCTTCTCGCCCGCCACACACTGTTCCTGCAAAGCCTGCCGAGGACACCACCTCCGCTCCCCACGGCTGCCTCTCATTTCAGGTCCCCGGGGTGCTGACGGGCGGGTCGCGCTCACTCCTGGTTCCGGCTCTCCACTGTCCCCCAGGACTCTGTGGTGGCCTGGTGCGGAGCGTGTGTGCACGCGTGCATGTATGTGCTCGCTTCTGGGAACAGGGAAGAGGGCAGGAGGGAAACAGATGGGCCCCCTGAGATCCCCCTTGGCCTGGAAAATGAAAGGCGGAGAAAATCGTAATAAAAAACGGAAACAGCTGTGGCAGGACAACAGCAGCGTGTGGGGTGGGTGGCGGCTGGAGGGGCTTGCTGGCTGTCAAGACTCTGCTCGGAGGCGGGCGGGTATCACCCAAAACAGGCCCGCAGCCTGGGTGGTGCCCACTCTGTGGGCCGGCGGGCCTGCCCTCGGCCCTGCCTCCCCTCGTCACTCTCAAGCCAGACTGTAAAATGGAGAAGGACCCATCTTTCGCTGCATTAGAGAAGATTTGCTGCTGGTAGTTCACTGCGCAACGTGGTTGTTCTCTCTTCAACCTCATATAAATCCCCCCAACTTCATTTAAACCTGGTTTTTCTCAGAGTCTCGGCACAAAAGTCAACAGCAGGTTCACGCACCGTGTGTTTCTGTCGATGATGGGCCAGCGTGACACAGCGACTGGGCAGGAAAGACACTCCCTGGGCCATAAGCATCGGCTCCCTCGAAAAAAGCGATGGGACTCTGTCTCCAGGGACTTGTGGGTCGGGCAGCTCTGAGAAACTCAGTGAAAATGCGGCGACGTGGAGGAGAGCACAGACTTCATATCAGCGTCGACAGAGTTCCTGGGAAAGTGAGGAATTTGCCACCCCTCCCCGCGCCGCCAGAAATGAACGGTAATTACGGCTTCAGTTCATCGCTAACACTGGTAGGGCACCACCTAGCCCTGCCGGGTCGTGCCAATGCTCCACAAATCAGGACGCTGATCTTTTGGGGGGTAATCAATTTATTTACGAAGTAATCTCTTATTTTTCGTGGGGTATTTAAAAGTAATACACGTTCAGATGATGAATTTTAGAAGCTAGGAAGCTCCTGACTACCAAGTTTTTATTCACTTAATTCTTTTGACTGTGTTGAACCCAGAGACCTCGCTCTCCACAATTTATTAAAATCGCTCCTTCGGTGCAGGCCTCTGCCCACCAGGTGCGGGGTCCTGCTGTACCACTAGCTCCTGGCGCTGAGCCTGTCAGCTGGCACACGAGGCAGGCCCATTTGTTGTCTTGATTCTGGCGTCTTGAGCGATGTGGCTGGAACGACCAGAGCAAGCCAGTTCTTTCCACGCTCTATGCCTATGAGGATCGTTTTGGTGACTAGCTTTGGGCGCTGGCCTCTAGCTGGACGGCTGAATTTCATTTGGCCTCGTGTCCATTGATCAGCTACTGCTTGCGGCTGATTCCTGATACTCTGTTGGCTCAAGCCACTTTCCTGCCACCTTAGTTTTGCCATCTGGCAATGAGGTGCAGGCTTCGTTAGCTCAATAGTTAACCACTTGCGTTACGGCCAAATCGAAATGTCCAGATAACACGGGTGAAAACTGGACACGGAAGAGTCCTGGTGAGAACAGGGGACCCAGGAGCAGGGGCATCTGGGAGACTTAAACATGCCATATCATTATTGTTTCCAATCCCAGGAAACAGCTGCAGGTGGAGCATAGCATGGATTTCAGGAATTCTCCATGGAGGCAGGGGTTCAGACAGGGGCCAGCTGGGTGATGAAATCAACTCGGAGGTCAGCTGTGTGCTCATGTTCACTGAAGGCTTCAGAAATTTCAGGGACTTTCAAAAGTGGCTCCAGAGAGAGGCGGATCTGTTGACTGAGGCGCTGGGGCTAATTGCTGCATGGTCGTTGTGAGATTCGGGAGCTCAAGAGCAAGGGGAAATGGGGCTCCGGACTCCTTCCTTTATCTCTGTTTTGGGGAACCCTACAGGAGAAGTGCCTCTTCTTTCCAAACTCACAGAGATGAAGGACACCCCAAATGAGAGCAAATCTTACCTTTTTGAGGGGCTTTAAGCTATAAAGTGTGAAAGCCCCACAGATGTGATATTTCTAAGGTCCTTCATGTGCACAGATGTGGGTTAGCTCTCCACAGGTCAGAGAATTCAGGGCAATTTGAATACGCACCGCCAAGCAGCTCAGATGTTTATTTGGGCTTCAACATCTCCCTCCATCCTCCTGCCTTCCTCCGCCTCCCAGGCTGCTGGGAGGCGCTGAGAGCTCACATCAGACGCTCCCGCCTTCCCGGGCCTCTGTCTCCAGCTGGACCTGGGGGACCAGCGCAATCGGCTTCCTCGCGGCCCTTGGCGTGCCCTGTACGGGCCTAGCTGGACTCATACCGCGCCGGGACAGCTGCAAAAATGAAAAGTCATAAGAAAAATGGATATCCAAGCTCTTCCCATCCAGAGAAAGGAAATAAACATCTGGGTTGCAGAAGATTGTAGGGGGCCGTCAGATCTGATGTCACATTAATTCGATAATGCAAAACACTCTGCCAGGGAATTACACAGGGCGTGGAGGAAGAAGGGTCATTGGAAATGCAAATTAAAAGCATGAGATAGCATTTCACACCCGCGAAAGTAGGTGTCAGGTTTTGAAAACCTGACAACAAATGCTGGCATTGCTGTGGAGAAGCCAGGACTCTCCTACATGGCCCGTGAGGGTGGAACGTGATTTATGCACTTTGGAAAATGGTTTGGGAGTTTCTTACAACATTGAGCATTTATCTGTTTTGTGACCCAGCAGGGACATTTCTAGGTATTTGCCCAAGAGAGGTTTCTATCAGCTTTATTCACAATAGTCCCAAACTAGAAAAAAAAATCCAAATGTCCATCAGCAAGAAAACAGACGAACCCATTGCTGTATGTTTATACGAGGAAATAATACTCAGTAAGAGAAAATAATGAACTGCGGATACATCAACGCAACATTGATGATTTCGTGGACATTATGTTGAGGAAAAGAAGCCAGATATAAATCTGCATAGTTCCATTTACCCGGCGTTGAAGAGAGCGCAAGTCTAACGCGTGGTGATAGAAATCAGACCGGCGGGTGTCTGGGCGGATGCGGGCTGAGTGGAAGGAAATGAAGCAACTCTCTGGGGCGGTGGTCACGCTCCCTGCCTTGATTGGGTGGTGGGTGCTCAGGTGCACACATCCAGTAAGTGCAGAGTTACATACTTGAGACCTATGCCTTTCACCGTATGTAAAGTTTTTAAATTTTATTTTTACCGCAGTAAGATAAAGGAGGGGCAGAGTCAGAAATGGGAAAGGGCATCTGGAAGGATGCTTTTTGGCGAGTTGTTGCCATCCTGTCTTCCCTGGGGAGGTGTGGAGGTGCCACCCACCCCCCCCGAGCTTAACCAATGGGGCTTTAGAAGACGTTGCTCCCAGAACTTTGAAACGCGTCCTAACTGTTGAGAAACACAGATAATTGTTGCGAGTCCAGATGTAAGGAGCGGTGACTTGTCCTGGGTAAGCCATGCGTTCCCACTAACCCAACGTGGTTCCCAGGAGAGGGCAAGCACGGGATCCCCTTGGGTCCTGTCCAGCAGACCCCCTGCAGGGGCAGGGAGACCTCCGGGAGGGGCCGAGGCGCTCGGCAGTGGCCTAGGAGGTGAAAGCTACCAGCCTGGAGAGTGAGGCGTCTCCCTGGGTCAAGACAGCTGCACAAACGAGGAGCCCGGGGAGGGCCCGGGGAAGGAAGGGTCCCCCCGGACGGGCGCCTGGCCCGCGGGGATGCCGGCATTCAGCGCCTAGCAGGACCCAACAGGGAGGCATTACCCAGACCAATGTCCCTTTCACGCCTCTCCTCTTCCCTGCTCATCCCATCTCCTTCCACTCTGCTGGGCAGACAGGAGAGGGGGCGCCAGGGGCCATGCAGAGGAAACTAGGACGGCCCTCTTTCCCGCTGCAGGTTTCTGTCCTGCAGCAATCACGAGCTAAGGGCCGGAGGAGAATTACTATTGAGCCAGTCTAGGGCTTTCCTGTATAGGTCAAGTAAGTAGCAAGTGCAAAGGTCCTTAAATGGCAAAGATGTTGGCATATTTGAGATGAGAAAGATGCCGGGGGGGGGGGGGGCAGAGGGAAGAAGGCGGGTGATGGCAAGAGAGAAATAGGCAAGGGCTAGGTCGTGCAGGGAAAGCGTCAGCAAACCTCTCTGCAAAGGCCAGCTGGTCAGTATTCCAGGCCCTGCGGACCGCGGTCTCTGGCCCCCGCACGCAGCTCTGCCATCATAGCGGGAAGGCAGCGTGCCCGACAAGGAAGCTAACGGGCATGGCTGAGTTCCATTAAAAATTTATTCGCAACAATGCTGGTGGGCCAGAAATGGCCTGTGGGCCGTGGTTGGCAACCCCCCAGGAGTAGGCCATGGTCTCCTAGGGCGAAGAATTTGGATTTTATTGCAAGTGAATAGGATGCTATCGAAAGCTTTAGAATGGGGTGGAGGGGGGAGTCCTATGGTCGGATCTTGCTTTAAAAGTTTTCCCCGTAATATAAGATTTTAGTCTCGTTGTCCTGTTACGAGCTCTATTTCATATTCTCTTTGGAAAACTGAGGACTCGGTTGGTTGGGGTGTGGGGGGCGGTGGGTAGTGGGGCGGTGGTGGTGGTTGGCTATGCCGTGTGCTCGTTTACGCGACCTCAGGATAATTGCTTAATCTCTCTGGGCATCAGTTTCCTTCTTAATAAAACTGTAATAATAATGCCTGTCTCTAAGGGTTATTAAGTGGATTAAATGAGATCCGTATATAAAGCACCTGTCACAGAGCCTGGCAAAGTGAGGGCTCGATGACGCAAACCCCTTGTCCTCTCTTTCCTTCCAAGGAGCCTGCATGTGTCGCGCTCCAGTCAAGACGGAGGCAAATGTAAAACTCGGTAGTTAAGTTAAAAAAAATCCACTGCGCAATGACCTGCTAGGTGAGAGGTTTCTCACCGTAACATAACTGGGTGATGTGGGCCCTACAACAATGAATACAATTTTAATTTTAATTTATAGAAGCACAATTTCTGATTACACGCAAGATGAATCTACTTGTATTCCATATTAGTCAAACCAAAATTGGAGTTGTGAGTGTAATTCTTTCTACACATGCTAATTTGTGAGGACTGTTGATAAGTGAAGTGCATAAAAAAAAAAAAAAAGGAATGGCAAGTTATGAAAGAGCTTGGGAACCATATCAGATAGAATATGTATTGGAAATGTTTAGCACTGGGGAAAAAACTAACAGAAAACTTGAAAAGTGTACAAATAGTTAAAGGGCTATTATTTGGAAGAAAGGCAAGACTCACATCATATTGATGTAGAGCTCGGTCGCCCCATTGGATGGAAATGACAGAGGTAAGATTTCCAGAAGTGAGCTCTCCATCAATGTAAGCATTCTAGAAGCGATTGAGGAGCATTCAATGGCTGAGATGTTGTTTTAAAGATTTTTACAATGAGAATACAACCAAACTTAAAAACCTTCCATCATTCCTCCCAAATTTCTGATCCCATCAATCTCTGGGGCGCATTCACCAAATCCTTGGAGGCCAAGAGACTCTCTTGGGTAGCAGGGACTGGAGCCTTCTCTTGAGGTCTCTGGCAAAAAGGGGATTGTGAGATGCATGAATTTGTGCTTCACTGAGGTGTACAGACACAGAGGGTTATTGAGGTGGGCAGGGGGGAGTAACTAAGGTGTAAGAGACTGGGTTACTTCTATGTCAACTGTCACTGGAAAATGGATGGACATTAGGAGAGAGAAAAAGTCAGAAAGTTCTCACCCAGATCATTCCCAAATCCATCAACTACCTTGTCCCTCTGCCATCCTCCGCCAGCCACCGTCACCTCCGCCTGGATGGCTGCAGCGGCCTCTCAACGGACCCTAGTCGGTGGCATGATTCTGCTGCTCGTGTCCTTGGCACATGAACAAGGAAAGGGCGGGGGGGCTCTGCGGTTTTCCTGCCCCTCTAACCTGTAAGCCCGTGAGGGCAGGGGGGCTACGTCTGTCCTGTTCACTGCCGAGTCTTGACCCACAGGAGATGCTCTCCAAATGTTTGTGGGGGGAATGGACAGTAGACATCTTTCGCAAGCGGAATATGGCACCAAGAAATCCTGGCACCTGGACTAAGTTCAATATAAAACCTTGACATTCCAAGGGATGCGCCCAGCAGCAGCTTTAAGGTGACATACATATGACCCGAATTCTGCCTGGTTGTTTTGAATGAATGCAAATCCCACGTTGCCCGGCCCGTGCTGTATTTGGTCTACAAACAATTCTTCAGATGTCCAGGGTACAAGGGTTCTCGTCTGTGAATGGTGGAAAAGGAACGGTGCCGTTAGGGCCCAGCGAACTTTTTTTGGCTTCCAGAGTTAATGGGAGACCCTAGGAAATGTAGGGCGGAGATGGCCTGGGAAAGGAAAAGAGAAATGAGTAGGGAGAGGAAGTGAAAAAGCGAGGTAGAAGAAATAACTAACGTTTCTTACGGGCTTGGCTTCATGAACCTCTGTTATGCCCATGAGATAATATCTTTTGAGAAACAAAAAGCATTTGAGTCTCAGAGGGGTAAGAAAAATGAGTTAGGACAGGATGTAACGCATTGGCAGCCTCGCCATCAGGTCCCCGGAGACGATGAAAGGTTGGTATTTATTAAGCACCTACTAAGTGTCAGGACTGTTGAGAACGGAAGGAAAGGCATCTTGCTGGCAGCTGCCAATGTCATGGTTTGCTGTCCAACAGCCACAGTCATGGGCAGACTCAGGTTTTGTGGGGCCTGAAGCTTATAGTTTTTGTTTGGAGGGGGGGGCCTTCGAGAAAAAATAAATATATATTTGTAAAAACATGAGATTAAATACAAGGCCATAATTGGAGCCTATGCAAGTGACAAGTCCTGAAGCTTAAGCATCTTTAGCATCATAGTAAGTGCATCTCTGACTATAGCAATAGTCACCAATTAATTTAAAAAGGGTCACAGTGGTGCCTCAAAAATGTTCATTTTGGAAATGAAGGGGAGGGAGGGGGCGGGATGGAGTTGAGTTGGGAAAGTCAAACATACTTCTCACACGAATCCATAAGCGCCGTGTTAATTACAGCCCCAAAAGACTGCTTCTCGGTGATTTTTCAAATTCCCTTTTGTTAAAAATTCCCTTTTTGTTAAAATAGTTTTAAAAAAAGTCTTATTTCAAGTGCAAATAAACAACTAACCCTGGATCTAAATACAAGCTTTTTCTGATCTGGAGGACTCTTTGCTGGGTTTCCAATAAATGTCTTGTTGTCCGGGTGATAAGCCCTGCATTTCTGGATTTAGACTGAAAATTCCTCTAAAATATTTTATAATCTGGTGATGCTGGGCTTTGACCAGATCTGGCGGGTGGTAGCGACGGGATTCGGAGGCACTCGCTCTCTGCACTGGGGTGCCTCTTGTATTTTCCCATGTATCAAAACCATTTGGGGAGCCTCTGAAAACCCCAAACATTTTCCTTTCCTTCCAAAGCAGTAGGAATCCTGTACAGACCAGGAGATTCAGAGCAAGTCAATTCTCAGACTACTCCTCCCCCAAAACTGCTCTAACAACAACCCTGTTACACGAGGGAGGGATTATAAACATGCTTAACAAAAGGGGAAACCAAGGCACAGGAAAATACGCAGCCTGCTCTAGATCACCTAGCAAGTTTATGTCTCAACAGCATATTCTGGCTCTCAGGAGGTCAGCCCAAGGTCACGTGCTGAGGAAGAGAGCAGGTTTCTAGGAGTGGAGAAAATAATCTTGCAAACAGATTTGGTAGGGAAAGGGCCGAGCATGATGGGATGATATGTGTTGATTTTAATAGACAAAGGGATTTGGGCAAATAAGAATTTAACAGAGGCCCTGGCCAGTGTGGCTCAGTTGGTTGGGCTTCGTCCCGCGCACCAAAACGTCGCTGGGTCGATTCCTGCTCAGGGCACATAACCCAGGTTGCAGATTCGATCCCTGGTCGGGGTGTGTAAAGGAGACAACTGATCGAAGTTTCTCACATCGCTGTTTCTCTCTGTCTCCCTTCCTCTCTCTCTCAAATCAATAAAAACATATTAAAAAAAAAAAAGAATTTAAAAGACTGTGACAAAGGACTGTGTGCATATTGGCAAGGGGAAAAAAAATAGAGATTTTGTAAAAATAGAGGATGGGCTCCGGGCCTAAGCAAATGGGAAGTCACAGAACCAACAAGCAACAAATCTGATGCCGGAGGTGGGGGGTGGGGGGTGGGAGACAGGGGCGGGTTAGTGCAGCACCCAGCAGATCCCAGGCCCTCAATCAATGTTTGTCAAAGGAATTTGCCAAGGAGGCCGAGCACTCACGTTGCCTCGATTTGATAACTACCATTTTCCTGGTTGCCATGATCCTGGCGTGGGCCGCGGGCCAGGAATCCAATGAGCAGAAACAGACAACGTGAGGCGGCCGCGCACACAGGCGAGCCGAGCGGGCGGGTGAGGGCCTGGGAGCCGGGCCCTGCAGTCGCCCGCCTGAGGCTGCAGAGGAGGCCAGCCTCCTGGGGACACTGCCCCGATCAGCTGGGGTGGGGGTGGGGTGTCTCGGTGTGGGGGTGGGAGGGAAGGAGTGATTTCATCTGTTTAATGAAAAATGACCTGAGCGTTTCTCTGATCCTGGAAACTCCCATCTAACCGGGGCCAAGGAAAACAGGATTAGGTCTTATTACTTCTGAGATGGCTTTGCATCTTCTCAGAAGGAGTTAAACTGGAGGGAACAGAAAAATCACCTCCTTCCGTGGCCCCCGCAGATAAACTCGGGATTATTTAGTGGGTCCATGGGACAGACTTCCCCGTGGTCCCCTTCTGACACTCTGTTCTACTTCGGCTTCCTTTGCCTTTTAAGCGGACACCCCGTTTCAGGGGATGTGTTCGTAATAACAGAAAGCTGACTCTACTGAATTCAGATGAGCAAGTCACCCCCTCTGGCATCTGTCTTCTGACAAGCTCCTGGCTTCAGGTTTAATATTCCCTCCTGACTTCCAAAGGGAACAGCTTCTGCCCTGAACCACAACAAACATTTTCCCCGGCGGCCAACTACTGACATGTAATTCTCTTTGTGCCCGAGTGGGGTGGCACTTGACACGATTTTTCTGTATAGATGTTTGAGGACACAGTCTTCCCAGGGCCGGTTTTCGGGTCGCCCAAAGTGCACATAGAAACCAAAAACCTCGCAGTGATCAGGTCAGCAGGGGACCATCTCCTCTGTGCCCCGATTCTTCCGACGAGAGAAAGGGCTGAATAAGTCCATAGGGCAGTGTTCTCTTTAATGCAATGTATATTTATTGTAAACAATAATATACACAAAAAAAAAAAGAAAGAAAAAGAAGGAAAGGTAAGTTTCACAGAGAGAACAAAAGTATGGGGGTGGGGGGCAGGGACAGGAAAACAAACAAAACACAAACACAAACCAAACCTTACCTAAAGACAAAATATGATTTAAATGCCAGGTTTTTTAAGTTACAGAAATATTTTTTTTTTAAAGATCTGCTTTTATACAGAAATTGAAAGATGCCATATTATAAGAGTGCTTTACGATTTTATTCTACTGACTTCTAAAACTGTTAATATATCTTTTTTTTTTAAATAAAAAAGTAAAGTTTGCTGTCTTTTTTAAAAAGCAATCCTCAAACTCTCCAGCCACAGAAGTAATTAAGAATTAAGGTCTGTCGGCGGGCCCGCCCCTCCCCCTTTCCTCCCTCACTCCAAGAGAACATGCAGGGGGAAATCCAGGACACAGGCTCGCACCGTCCTGTGTCACGACGCGCACACGGCGTGGGCAGCCCGAGGGTCTGTGGCAGAAAACACTGCAGGACTCAGTGATACACTACATTTGAAACCTCTCATTTGTACAAAAAAGAGAAACAAGTTTCCAGTTTGTTTTCAACAAAAACAATGAAGAAAAAAAATAGAAGGACGGACGAAAAGGCATTTATACAAATCTAGGACAAGGCATCCAAAGAAACTTGCTTTTAATAATAAAAAAAAAAAGATTAAAGAGATAAATAAAAAAAAACTGGTTACAGTTAAGAACATAATTTAACAACAGATGACCATACCCTTTGAGGAAGGCTCCAACAACCTATTTTAAAGAAGGTTAAGTTTTCAAAATAAAAAAAAAAGGAAATTCTTTTTTTTTTTTTTTAATTAAAACCTCTCCTTACAAAATAAATAATTTGAGCACGTGGAATGTCTTGAAGGTTAAACTGCTGGTGTTCAGAGAGGCACAGGTGACTGTGGGAGGACTGGAGCATCTGTGTTCCACATGGGGCCGGCCAGGCAACCAGGGGGCAGTGTGCTGGGGGGGGGCACTGACTGGCTGCTGAACCATCCCCAAATCACATTTCCTCTCCTCGCCTTTCGCTTCTTGCTTAAGATTTCAATGAACGAGCAAAGGCAGGGGGAAATAAATGCACTAAGAGAGAGCGCAAGTATTTTTCAGCAGCATGGTTTTTAAGGCTCAAGGTGTTTTGCTCTTGTTTAAAAAATATATATGTGATAAAGCTTACCATATGCTTCTCTAGGCTAACGTGTGTAGGTCCATACTTGCAAAATAAGGCCTTTATTTTTCTAAGGCAGCTCCTTGAATCAGAAAGCCTGAGGCATTAAGCAAAGCTAACTCCCCAAAACTCATCACATAACACAAATCTGTGGGTTGTTTTTTTTTCTTCTTGTTAATACAACAACACACTTTTTTTTTTTTTTTCCTTTTGTAAGAGAAAGCGAATCTGTACAAAAATACTCTGGTTGCAAGAAAAGCTAGGGCACGCTGTTCAACTAAGTAGTTTAGCTGTTGGAAAAAAAATAAGAGCATTTAATTTTTTATCTAAAAATATGTATAAATCCCCTCAAAATGGTAATGAATCATACACAGTACATACTAAAAATATTTAAAATAGAGAATATTCCTCACAGAGGACTTTTTTTCTTTAATTACTGCTAAAAAATAATTACAAAAAGTCCAAACAGGCGGAGAGGTTGAGCGAACGGGTCCCACGATTCTCCTCACGCTCTGGGCTCGCTCTGGAGGTTTCCAAGTCCAGTCTCTCGGGGACACTCCGCCGGCCCGTCGGGCCCGCCGCGCGCAGCAAGGTGGTGGCGCGTCTGGGTGGCTCATGTCTCTGCCTTGGAATCTGGGTACGAGTTGCCTTTAGCTTAAACGTCGTTATGGGGATCACGAAAGAAAAAAAAAAAAAAAAAAAGTCCAATGGGAATTCTGGTTGGTTTTTTCCTTTCTTTCTTTCTTCCTTCGGTTATTTTCACGATCGATCGCCGCGCCCCCGCGCCGGGCTCCTCAGGGTCGGGTGAGCTGTGTGTAGACGGGCTGTTCCCAGTGCTGCGGGCTGTGCGTCTGCGGGATGGAGGGGACCCCGGAGGTGTCGGCGATGGGCGTGTACATGGGCCGCTGCGCCGGGTTCATGTAGGTGAAGGTGGAGTAGAGGCCCGAGCCCTGGCCGGCCGCGTGGCTGTAGTAGGAGCCCGAGTTCTGGTGGTCGGCGTAGTCGTACTGCGAGCGCGTGATGGGCGGGTAGGAGGGGCTGTAGTGCGGGAGGCTGAAGGGGCTGTAGGCGATCTGCTGCGCGGGCGCCGGCTGCTGCTCGCTGTAGTGGCTGGGGCTCAGCTGCTCCGTCTTGATGTGCGTTCGCTGCGCCTGGCCCGGCTCCCCGCTCAGCGCCGTCAGCGCGTGCGGCGGCTGCTGCGGGGGCGCGGGCGGCGGCGGCTGCTGCGGGGGCGCCTGCGGCGGCTGCGGCGGCGGGGCCGCCTGCGGGGCCTGCGGGGCCGCCTGCGGGGCCTGCTGCGGGGGAGGCGGCGCCTGCTGCTTGGACATCCACACGTGGCCCGCGCCCGCCGGGGTCGCCGCGGTGCTGCTGATGCCGTAGCTGCCCGTGTAGGTGACCTGGCCGTGCGTGGCCGGCACCCCGGGGTGGCCGTTGGGGGGCAGGTACTGGTCAAATTCGTTGACGTCGAAGGTCTCGATGTTGGAGATGACGTCGCTGCTCAGCTCGCCGATGTCCACGTCGCGGAAGTCGATGGGGGGCTGTCTGCCCCCCTCTGGCAGGGGGCGCCCCTCTCGCTTCAGGTCGGCCTTGCCCGGCTGCACGTCGGTTTTGGGGGTGGTGGGCGGCGTCGGGGGGCCCTGGGACTGCCCTGCAAGCGATAAAAAAAGAAACGCAGGAAAATCAACAAGGGTGGGGCAAAGGCCAAGAGTCTTAGGAGCGGTCCTGGGACCCTCCCTCCCTGACAAAGGGTCCCCTCCCCCGCCCCCTCCTCCCTGGCACCCCCCCCCCCCACAAGGGCGCGCTGCGCGGGTCTGAGGTCCTGAAGGATTAACCCGCCAGCACGCACAGGGCAGCGGGTCTCCTATCGGGGGGCTCCCGGGACCCTCGGCCTAACTGCACTTGCAGAGGAGTCCCCTGGGTGCTTTTGGGGTGGGAGCGGACTAAAGAGGGGCGCCGTCCTGTGCAGCTGTAGAGGCATCCCGCCTCGCCATGAAACCAGTCTGCCAGGACGCAGGGGCCGAGAGAGAGTGTGTGTGTGTGTGTGTGTGTTTAGGGGCGTCGCGGGGCCCCCGGCAGGGAGGGGGGAGAACTGGGCGGCGGGGGCGGCGTTTCGCTCCCGGGCAGCTCGGAGCCGCAGGCAGAGCCCGCGAGGTGGGGACCCGGGGCGGGGACCTGGCGCGGGGCGGGCGGGGACTCACCCGAGTGCTCGCCGGGGGAGTGCACCTCGCTCATGCCCGAGGAGGAGTGCGGGGAGTCGGCCTGCAGCGCCTTGAAGATGGCGTTGGGCGAGATGTGCGTCTGCTCGGCCGCCTCCTCGGCCTCCGCCTGCCCGTTCTTCACCGACTTCCTGCGCCGCGGCTGGTACTTGTAGTCCGGGTGGTCCTTCTTGTGCTGCACGCGCAGCCGCTCCGCCTCCTCCACGAAGGGCCGCTTCTCGCTCTCGTTCAGCAGTCTGGGGGGGGGGGGAGAAAAAGGGGGGGGTCTGTGGGATCCGCCGGCCGTCGGGAGCGGGAGGTGACCGCGACCTCGCCGCCGCCCCGCACGCGGCCCCCTCCTTGCTTCTAGCCACTGCCCCGCCGCTGGTAACTTTTCTTAAAAAAAAAAAAAAGTATAAGAAGTAGAAGAACGCTCGCGTTTTTTTCAGTCGGACCCGAGCAGCGTCTCGGCGCCCCGCCCTCCCCCTTCCCCTCTATATTTTGGGAACCCCGCAGATGAAAATAGCTCCGTGCAGCCTGCGCTCTGAAGGTCTTTGCTACTGGAGTTATCCCTCCGCCCACCCCCAACTCCCTTTAAAAACTTTCCAAGGATCCCACTCCATCTGCAAGGAGCCCCTCCGGCCACCCCCCAGCGCAGGCTGCGCCCACCTATTTCCAGCAGCCTCCCTCCCTCCCTCCCCCCAACTCCGCGAGCGCGGTTTGGGGGGGGGAGGGAAGCAAACCTCACTTGCCACTCCAGCACCCACTTGGGATTGGCCTTCACGGCCGCGGAGATCGGGCTGGCGGCCCCCTCCCACGGGCGTCCTGCGGGTCTCCCTCCCTCTCTGGCTCTCTCCCTCCCCCTCCGCGCACCCGCCCCCTCTCCCGGAGCAATCCAAGAACTTGGTCAAACTCTGAGCCAAGTTACACCGCATCCCCCCCCTCCGGCCCCACCCCGCCGGCTCGCGGACCGAGACACCCCCCTGGTGGGAGGCGGGGCGCGGAGAGCGGTCCGGGCCCGCGCCCCCGCCGCCCCCGCGCCGCGGAGCCCCCGGCCGCGGCCCTACCTCCAGAGCTTGCCCAGCGTCTTGCTGAGCTCGGCGTTGTGCAGGTGCGGGTACTGGTCCGCGAGCTTCCTGCGCGCCGCCTGCGCCCACACCATGAAGGCGTTCATGGGCCGCTTGACGTGCGGCTTGTTCTTGCTGGAGCCGTTGACGCGCACGGGCATGGGCACCAGCGTCCAGTCGTAGCCCTTGAGCACCTGGCTGACGGCCTCCCGGATGCACACGGGGAACTTGTCCTCTTCGGTCTCCTTCTTCAGGTCCGGCTCGCCCTTGGGGAAGGTGTTCTCCTGGGGCCGCGTGTTTTCGGTATCGGAGCCGGAGCCCGAAGGGCAGGGCGAGCCCGCCGAGTCCTCGGACATGGTGGGGCTGGGGGCGCCGGACAGGCCCTTCTCCTGCTCTTCGGTCATCTTCATGAAGGGGTCCAGGAGATTCATACGCGGGCCCGGGGGAGGGGGCGGGTGGCCGGGAAAGGCGAGAAGCCGCGGCGGCTCGGGGACTCGCGGCGCGGGCTCCTCTCCCCTCGGCTGCCCGGACGCGGAGCGAGCGGCTCCCGGGGAGCCTGGCGCGTCACCCGGCGGCGGCGGCGGCGAGCGCTTAGGAAGGCGCGGGGTGGCCGGCCCGCAACTGCCCGCCTCAAGTGGGGGAAGCCGAATTGGCGAGGAGGAGGAGTGGGGGAAGAAAGAGCTAAAGCGGGGGCGTCTGCGCCCCTTCTCCTCTCCCCCTGCACAGAAAAGTTCCTGGGGTGAACCTGGCAGGTCGCGGCGCCACTGAAGTTCCCAGTTAATTTCAAGCTCCGCTCTCCGCTCTCCGACTCCCAGCCCGGCTGCTCTTTAATAAATACTCCCCCTCACCTTAGAGCCGGCCAGCCAATCACGGGGCTGGCAGGCGGCTGATTGGGCCCGGGTTTGCGGGAGGGGGGAGGGCCGCGGCACTGGGCTGGGTGGAGAGAGGGGCGGGGAGCGGCGGGGCGGGGCGCGCTGCGCTGGCCCGGCGGCTGGGCGGGGGGTGCTGCGGGAAGGCGGGGGACCCGGGACGTCCAAGTGTGTAAGTTTGCCGTACTCTCCTAATGTCAGAATTTTGGTGCCGTCTCCGCGCGAATCTTCGTGCGTGTGCGGGTGTGTGTGCGTGTGTGCGCGCGCGGGTGTCCGGCCAGGACCTACCCCCACCCCCAAGCCTTTCTTTCCACCGCTTTCTCCGCGGTACCGGGGACTTCGCTGGAGTTCTCAGTATTCGCGAGGCGAGTCTCTCCCTAACGCGCAGCCCAGTGTAAGCGCCGGGAGCCTGCGTCTGCCGAACGTACTCAGAAATGGTCTCTGGAAACAAATGTTTTGGTGACTCAGCGCCCGCCGTTCCTCTGTAATAATCCATATAAATAGATTAACACGCTCCGGTTCGCGGGGGCTGGCGCGGCTGGTCGGGGCTCTGCTGCGCTTTTGCACAGGGAATCAATGAAAACCAAAGCTAGGGCCCCGCGGAGGCCGGCGCGGCGGCGAGGCCCCCCCGCGCTCTGCGCTCGCCCAGCCGTCCCGCACCCTCGCGACCTTGAACTCCGACAAGTCCTTCTCGGGCCCCCTCCCAAGCCCCTGCCCCGCCAAAGCGCCTCGGTGACAGGGCGGCCGCTTTGACGGTCTGCTTCCACCTCCCGGCCGAGTCCCAGCGTGAGCAGGGACGTTTGGCCCTGGAAAGAGCGGGCAGGCGGCTCCGGCTGGGACCGACCGAGCTTCGCGAAGGTGGCCGTCCCGGCCGGAGGCTGCGGCCGGTCGGTCGCTCGGTCTGTAAAAGGCCAAACAAATGGGCACCGCCGCGGACGAAACGGGCCACTTCGGCGGAGTCCGCCTGCTTTCGCCCTCCTTTGCAAACACCTGGAGGGGCGCAGCGCCTGTCGCCCTCACTTTACAGTCCGGTCCTTTTGTGACTCGCGGACAGCTGGGACTTCTGCGGCAGGGGTGGAGGTGTCTGATGCGTTTCGAGTGTGATTTGAGCGCAATCTTTATGTTTACACGAATGTTTAGAGTCTGGTTGGGTATCTTTTTGGGGGCAGAAGAAAAACCTTAGTTGCCTGCGGGTACCTTGTCTTCAGAATCGCATATAAACTGTGGAAAACTCTCCATTTTCAGCTCCCCCCTTCCTGGCTCCCGCAAATATTCGCCTGGATTCAAATTTTTGTTATTGTGACTTGGCCCCGCATCCTATCAAAGACTTGTTTATTTCTAACTTGCAAATTGCGGACACTAGGACAAGATTTCAAAGACTGTTTTCCTTGAAGGCTTTTTTTTTTTTTTTTTTTAAATCTCGTTTTCTTCCGAAAAACTCGACATTCCTTATAGGAAACGAAACTCTCCAGAAAGTAGTAAGTTGCAACCCTGTTAAATAGTATTTACTTTTTAATAGAATGTAACTCACAGTGGTTGTCGTTGGTACCTTAGAGTTTGTTTCACAGGCAGTTAAGAGATCTCTCCATACAATAGTCTTGCGTTCATGGCTTCCCTATACGATGGGAAAATATTAGAAAAAATTCCTTGCTTTTCGGGGGGAGACAGTCCTGCGTAGTATGCACTGATTTGTTTCCGGAGGGGACATTTGTGAGGATAACTAACTGTGTGATTCGCAGACACCTGACCCAGAAGGAGGCTCAGAGACCAGAACTGGGGGCAGAAGTTTTAACCAAGGCGCCTATATTTAGTTGTATTTTATTGTGATTCCCACGTTTACTGACATAACAGGCAGCGAAGACGACTGAGGCTTGAAGATATTTTTGGAATATTTCACTAAAATATTGGTTTAGAAAAATACGTACATATAAAAATATATCGTAATACAATTAGGTAATAGGACGTAAATAATACATAGCATTTTAACTAGTAAGTTACGGTACTGGATCCGTTTTCTGTTGGTTGGATGCAAGCATTTTGTGTCCTTGTATCTTTTTGAAAACAGGATAAACAATCAGTTGACTTAAAAAAATGGACTGCCGTTTTCAGCTGCATCCGGAGGGGGCGCCAAAAGCCCAGAAACTGTCTTAACCCTCCGAACCGCCGGGCGTTTGACCCGCGCTGGTGGAGAGGGCGGTGCGTTCCGCTCAGTCAGAACTGCTTTGCTGCTGGGATTTACCTCTGCAGAAATCCCTACACCATAGATATTCCTTCCGTGAGCACCCACCTCTGCGCAGCCCAGTTAGGGGACCTGGGAGGTGCGTGTCTATAGAGGACTCAGCAGATAAAAAGAGCATCCTAGGTGCCTGACATTTCTATTCTGCACAGAACGCGGAGACCGAGGCCACGGGAAGAACCCCCACCCCCACCCCCACCCATCTCCCAGGGGCCAAGCGTTGCCCTCTGCTAGGCGTGCCAGGACCAGGCCGAGTCTGACGCGTGGGCACCATCGATTAGCCAGTGGGCGGTCCCGTGTCTCTGCTGGGGCCTGGGTGCCAACTCCCCCACCCCCTTTCAGGTACTCGGTTCGCTCCCCTATGACTTTTCCCGGTCGCCCCTGACTTCGCCGCCTGGCCCCGGGAAGACACTCGCAGTCTCCCACCTGAGGACCTGAGTCAGACAGAGCCAGGGAGAAAGGAACCCTTCCCCAGAGTTGCGGTTATAGATGGGGAAACTGAGGCCGCTGGCCCAGTGTTAGCCAGAGCCTTCTGCCAGGTGCTAAACGCGTCGGGATCCACAGTCTGGTGGGGCCGAGGGAGGGAAGGGGCGCTGGTCAGAAAATGGACAGGCAACCGGCGGCCCTGCGCACGGAGGCGACAGCGCGCGCTGGGTCCCGGCACCTGAGCCAGCGCCGCGAGGTCTGCCGCCGGGCGCGGAGACGCGGAGGTGCGAGTGGATCCCCAGGGGAACCTCGGGAAGCCGAGGCCTGGGGTCCCCCCCTTCTCTTTCTTGCGGCGTCCGGGGCCGGGGCCGGCGCCGGGCTCAATTTCTCCAGCCGGGGCCGCCAATCTCCCTCCGCGTCTACGCGGGCGCCGAGGCAGGAACCCAGAGTTGGCGCAGAGCGAGTTTCTCCCCCTCTGCGGGGCGGTGCAAACACGCGGTGCTAACACGCAGTGCAAGGGGATGGGGGCTCCATCCCGGGGTGGGGGCGAGCGGTGTGGTGGATGGGGTTCCCCATACCTGAGGAATTAAGGATCACAACCTCCCTTCCCCAGATTTCCTTAGCCAAAGCGGGGACCGTGTCTAAATCCGTTTTCAGCAGGGATGCGCGTCCCTAGAAGAATTTGGGTGGGGTGAGCAGCGGAGTCTCCCAAAGGTCTCAGCCCTGGGGACACCCTTCTCCTGCCAAGTCCCCGGGTCTCCGTTCCCTGCAGAGAGAGACCCTAGCCCCGCGGGGCCTCAGGTCCGCGCGGCGCTCCCGGCGCTCGGGGTCAGCGGAACTTGCCCGGGCGCGGAGCCTGCCGCCCGCCCCGTCCGCGCGGGCACCGCTCCCCTCTGGAAGCAGCGGCAGGTGGGGCGAGGCTAGGAGAGTCCTCGGGCTGGACGGCAGCGGCAGAGGGCTTCGTGGAGGCGCCAGACGTATCCGTGACCGGCCGGAAAAAGTGACCTCTGGACGCGGTGCCCCAGTGTGTGTCTGTCATCACAGGCCCTCAGACCTCCCAGAAACACGCTCCACAGACGCAGGTGACTGGAGAGCCCTGTGCGTGTATTTCTCCCGAAACGGGCGCCCCACTCAGGGAGATTATCTGTCGTGTGTCACCTCTGACTGTGCAATCCCGGCGCCCCTAACGCTGAAGGCCAAGGGGCTTTTTGGGTTTCTTCCCTTCTCTGTTTTCGGAGAGAAAGGCGGTTTAGGTGGACAGGAGGGGAGGGGGGCGTGAACCGTCCACGTGCTCCCCGTGACCCGGCCTGGTCTCAGGGCGGCGGTGGCTCTAACCCATCGGGGCGCCCCGGGGAGGGGGCGGCGGGGGCGGTTCGGACCTGAGCCAAAGCCGGAGCCGGAGCGGCTGGCTCCCCGCCCTGGCTGCTCTGCGAGGGGAAAGGACGGTGCCGGGAGAAGTTCCATCCCAAAGGGGCTGTGCTTCCCAGGGGAGTGGGCGCCTTTGGTGCCCTTCCTCTTTAAAAAAAAAAAATCCGAACTTTTCCAAAAATATCCACCTTTAGTCAAGGCGCAAGGGAGCCGCGAGTCATCTGGGTACCTCGACGCACCCCTAGAACGGCCTGCGGGAAATTTCCTAGGCCGAGTTCCCCCACCCCCTCAGCTTTCCGCTTACCGACCTTTCAGGCTTTCCCAGCGAAAGGTGCCCTCGCCCTGCTGACTTACAGACCCACACAGCAGCGCTCAGCGGCGCCTTTGGAGGGGCTCCGCGGGCCGGGCTCCCTGCGCCCCACGAGCTTCCTCCGCAGACGCCGGATTCGCACCCGCGCCGCCGCCTCGCCTCCGGCACCTTCCCGTTTCGGGTGTTGGGACCCGGGAGCGCGGCCGCAGGAAGGAGCTGAGACGCTCGCGACGTGTCTCCGAGGTTCCCCCAGGGGACGGCGGGGCTCCGAGCGACGCCCCGGCTCAGCCCGAAGGGGCTCCAACCCGCTGCTCCCCCTAAGAAGTCCCACTGGGCGCGCGATTATTTCGGATCTTTATTAATAGCGGAAAATGCCTCCATCAAACCAGGGGAAGGGAGAAGTGCTATTAATACACAGACGCGAAGGTAGCTGAGCGAAAGACGAAGTGTCCCGTGTTTTCGCTCAGTGCTTTCCGTCTCGGCAGCGCCGGGCCGGGGCAGAGCATCGCCCTGGCTCCTGGGACCTGCAGATTTGCTGGGGCCCAGCCGGCGCCCTACCTGCTGCGAGCTGGGCTCCCCCTGGAGCGGCTGCGCGGGGCGCGGGGTTCAGGGGCGCAGCCCGGCCGCGCTCCTCGGGTCTGAGCTCGGGCTGCAGCGCCTGAGGCCCCAGGAGGGCCAAGGTCAAGAGGTCAGCCCCCAACTCTGGAGTTTCCGCGAGAGGGACGCATTTAGGGTGGGGGCTGGGCTTTCGGAGCTGTAAGGTCACAAGCACTGCAGGGGGTAGGCCGCCCTAGAGCCGGTGAAACAGCCCCGGGGCCTCGCGCAGTTGGGCAGCGAATACCCGGCCGGGTCCGGCCCGGTCCGGCCCAGCCCGGTCCGGCCCGGCCCGGCCCGCCCGCTCTGGTTGGTCCCACGCTCAGTCCTGCGCGCGTGGCCGCCTGCGAGCCTGCGGGAGGCACCGGCTGCACCCGTCAGACTCCATCCCGGTTTTGTTTGGGGAGGAAGCAAAGGGTGTCTCTGGTGCTCTCCCAGCCTCCAGGAGGCGGCTCAGGGATTTGGAGAAAGCAGGGTTTTGTTTTGAGTTTTTTCCCCCCTTGTCTTTCCTTCCCTCTATGGCATCTTTTTCCCAAGGCCCTTTTCACTGATGTAAAAAGTGATGAAGTGGGCTCTTAAATACCCTTTCATCCGGCCCAGCCTGTCATTTTTATGGTTTTTCTGGATGAGTGTGAAATTTGGTCTGGTATAGGAGAGAGGAACAGGGTTTTTTGGGGTGTATGTGTGTGTGTGTGTGTCCCTCCCTTAAGTCATTAAGACCTAGGGAATCTCACCGTCTCCTTGTCACTGTCTTTAGGACAAAGTGTGTTTCCGTCATGTGAGAAAGGGCAGACTGTCCTGTGCCAGACGGAGCCCTAGGTTGGCTGAAGCAGGAGGGAAGGCCTGCGGCCTGGACCAGGCAGGGGCTGAGGGCAGAAGCTGCCTCCCTTTGGGGTGCCCGGAGGCTCACAGAACTCAGCTTTGGTTGGCAGGAGAGCGCTGTCTTTTTAGTCTCATGTGCCTGACTATCCGCGTGTAAAACAGAGACCAGAAAGCAATTCCTGGGATAATCCAGGGGCAGAGTCACCCTAGATTCCTGTATCAGGGCATTTATTCGTCTTCAAAAACGAGAGAGTCCGAGAGGGCCCCAAATGTAGGTGTCTTGCCCTGAAACGCTCATTGTCAGGTGGAGACGCTTTCCTCAGGAATAGGAGTGAAGGTGGTACCTGGCTGCGGGTTGATACCTCTGTAGGAAAGGAAGGCAGGGTGGGTGGTCTTGGCTCAGCCTAATCTGCTCAGGCATCACCCACGCCCCTAGGGTCCCCTGCCCCCTGCCCTCCAGGGACCTGGCTCCAGCAGCTCCTGAAGGAGCCCCCATCCAGCTTTCACTTGAACGAAACTGTAGTAAACGCACGAGGTTCACGGACAGCCAACCAGGTGCTTGTGACTTTGCGAGGCACGGATGATGGAGGCCGTGCAGGGACTGGGGGAGCAGGCGCGGGTCCCTGGATCTGAGGCTTGGCTCTGGGACACCAGGCGGCGGGTTAGAGTTCTGGGTGCAACGCTGCGGTGCAGACATCTTGTCCTCTCTAGCCTCTCTCGTTCCCTGCCATTCTTCCACTTGCCGTCTCTCTCCCCGTTAGCCCAACATTCAGCAAGTGCCGCTGGAGGCTTACTACGTGCCTGACACCCAAAGGGGACAAGATTGGGTCCCTGCTGTTACTGTCTGTGTCTGCTTCCCGCCAGAATTCAGCCTCTGCCACCAGTGCTCCGCTCTGCCCTCCGGGCTCATTGTTCTGAGACCCTCTTTCTCTGCCTCTTCCACGGAGTCCCCTTTTCTTGCTCCGAAAGACTGTGTGGGTCACAGAGGGCTGCTTCCCATCCTGTGGCTCCATCAAAGTCCCCAGGGGAAGGCGCAGCCTGGGGAGAAGTGGTCCAGAGCTCCTGGCTCAGTGTCAGGGTCCCTCCCATCCCTTGGCCCTGGAGCCCCTTCTCTTCTAGCCCTGGTGATGCTGTTTTGCTCTGTGCCCCAGCCATCATCTCCCACCCACCTCTCCCCCTTTCTTGGTCCCAGCCCAGAAATGCCTTGTAGTGTGTGGTACGCTTCACTCTCTCTTTGGGGGACATCTGCCAACCAGCACAGTGGTGATGACAGTTTCCAGATGATTTTCCAGGAGCAAAGAAGTCTGGGGGAGGAGAGAGTGGCATTGGCCAAACGCTGAGTGGGCTGAACAGTGTGGTTCCGGAAGAGGCCCGGGGAGGCAGAGTTCTGCGGGGCGCCAAGACTCCTTTTTTTCCCCTTTAGATTCTGCCTGCAGCGAAAGTCACTAATTGCTTTTTGTTTTCCTGGCACTTGGGAGGTTCTTGGAGTCTGACCCTCCTCCAGGAACGTAGGTCTGAGGAGAGCAGGGCTGCGGGGTGGTATCGGCGGGGCATCCGCCGCCAGGCCCACCGGCCTGAGCTCAGCTAGGCGTGGGGCCTGCGGCAGCAACTCCTGGGTGAGTCTCATCAGCCGAGACTCACCTGGAGAGGTGAGGCCGAGGACGGATGCGCTGAACGCCGGGCTCTTCAATCCTTGGGCCCAGCTTCCCTTCTGTCCGGGCACTTTGATTTCTCAGTCAAGCAAACCGGGGGTGGGAGGGAGGGTGCCTTTGAGATGTAAGGGTGGGTTCGGCGGGTGGGAAGGTGACCGGGTTTAAGCAGCACAGGGCGGCAGTTACAGAATAGCCGCACAGATGTGGATTACGGCGCAGGGGGTCGGGTCCACGGTATCGTGATAACTGCGTGCGGGGCCAGGCGGGTGCCTGAAGCAGCGGGGGAACCACTCTGTGAAGCACATGATTTTCTAACCACGTTGCTGTGCATCTGAAACTAACACAGAATAATACTGAATGTAAACTGTAACTGAAAAAACCCCAATGGGTTCGAAGAAAACATGAGACTCTTCTTTGATTCTGAAAAATCCCAGGCAGTGCCTCCTTAGCGGGGAAGGAGTTGTCGACTGGCCTACGTCTGCTCATTCCTAGGAAGAGCCCTGGCCCCCCAAGTCTCTCCCACGTCCTCAATGACTCACGGACGGAACTAGCCCAGCCCTCCTGTATTTATGTACCGACTTACTCCCTGTCTTCCAGATTTTCCTTTCTTGGGTACAGGGGACGCTTCCTTATAAAGCTTTTCAGGGAAGGGTGGCTTCCCAGATAAAAGAAAAAAGACGCTCTCCTTGAAAAGATGAGACTCATTCAGACTATAGAGTAAATGGCTGTTAAGGCTTAGAATACTCTCAGTCTATGAGGCAGCTCGGCTGTAATGGGGGAAAGAGATCCAGCTGAAACACGAACCCCTCTGTGAAGACTAGAGGTCTCCCCAGGAATAGATATTCGCTTCCCTCTCTGTGTTCTTACTACGTTTCGTGCATGCCCCTCTGTGCTGTCATTTGTGCCTTGTGCATGTATGTTCACCGCTAAACTACGATCTCCTTGAGGACAGGAACACAGTGTTACCCCTAGCTGATGTGCCGCACAGACTCTGCTAAGTAAATGTTCACGGAGGGAATGGATGACCAGAATTTAGCCAAAGCAATGAAAACCTAATGGTAGATTACAGCTACCAGGCACCTGGTGGGATGCTTGGGCAGCTGGATGGGATGTCCTTATGGCTCCCCTCCAAATGTGTCCTGTAGACAGATGGCTGCTTGTGCCATTTAGAAAGAATTCTGTCCTTGCTCTGGGACCCTCTTCTAAATCTCCTACCCTTTGACCTTTTTCTGTAAGAAAGGGCGTTGGAGCTGTGCCTTTGGAGACTATTTGGAGTGATGGATATAGAGCTTTCAGATTGCAATCTTTTTATATGTCTGGCCTGGATTTACAGGTTTTGAGAAAACAAACCACAAACTGAAATCATTATTAACATATCAGAACCTCTAAAAACCCCGGGACCTCGCTACCCAAATATACAACGATAATAAATATTTTTTTCTCCCTGGTTTTCTTGCTTGCTTTCCTAAGCACAAGGCGCAGTCCTCCCACGGATGAGCCTCGGTGTGGCCGACTGTTGAATGAATGGTGGTTGGGGGTGGGTGGACGGGGGGTGGGGGCGGGTGCAGAGGAGCCGGTTATGACCCGGCTTTCCTCGGCAGCTCCTCTAAGGAAGGCATTTTCTTTTCTCTGCAAACCGAGCTGCTGTTTGTTTGGAGTAGGAGAGCTGTGGGCATGGAATTAGGGGGTGTCATGTGGGCTGCACGTGTGGCTGGAGCTACCTGAAATCTGCAGGCTAATCACTCCCAGATGGCCCCAGGGACTGAGGTCCCAGGAGCCCCAGGAGCACAAGTTCCTCCCCAGCTCCTTCTGGGGTGGATTTAAAGGGAAAGAGAGCAGGGAAGTGTGTGTAGGTGGGTACGGATGTGTGATATCTGGGAACGTTGGGGACTCTTGCAGTACAGTTTGGACCTAATATCCTGCATCTTCTTCAACCAGAAGCATTCAATAAAAAAAAATAAAAAATAAAAATCACCCATTGCCACCCTGTCCCTAATCCCAAACTGTGATATATTTGGAAGCAGTAGAGGAGAGGAAGGCGAGGTAGAGAACATGGGAAACAGGGGGCTGCAGGGTGGGGTGGGGTGGGGTGGGCGGAGAGGTACTCATTCGTTACTAACTGTCCAAGTGCCACAGCTTTTTGCTGCTCCTGGGGGAGCCTTGCTGCTCAGAAGGGTGGGGCGGTGCAGTGAGGGGTCAAGGATGGGCATCTTCCTCCAGCCGATGGGCAGCGACCCCGTGTGGGAACTGTGGGTGCCAGCTGGGGGGGGGAGCTCTGGCCCGGCCTCTGTCTGTCTAGAGCCGCATTTTCCCTGCTCTGTCCAAGGCACTGTGTCCACTGCTGTCACAGCTGGGGTCCCTATCCCTTTGCCCCCATAGCCAGTGGTTGCCTGGACTCGCTCATCGGGCGCCACACGGTTCCTACCAAACACCAGGGGACCCGACGAGGGGTCTCGGGGGTACACACCCTCTCCCCGCTCTCCTGCCTTCTCCCACACATCACTCTGAAGCACATGTGTTCACCTGCTCCCGTGCCTTCTCACCTAGTGCGGAAAAATAATTTGATGCCAATGAACATCGCCTGCCGCCGCTCCCCGCCTCTGCGTTGGAAGGGCCCTGGCACCTGCGCGTCAGCTCCATTCCCTGGACGTCCCCGGGAGGCGGCGGGGAAGAAATCACCCCCCCGCTTTTTCTGCACAGACACAGAAGCCCCGAAAGTAGCACGTGGCTTGGTCAAGGCCACGCGGTTGAGGGGAGAGGCAGGTCCAGCCCGAGCGGGGGTGCGCCTGCCTCCCCCGCGAGCCCGGCACACACAGAACCCCAGAGTCCCACGCGCTGCTCTCAGCGAGGGCCGCCGGCTCCGGGCTCGCGGGCCAGCCGGCCAGGAGCCCACTCCCCCGGGTTCTCACTGTTCCCCCTGGGCGCCGGCTCTTTTCTGGGTCATGCAGAGAAACTGGGGCTCCAGGCTGTTGTGAAGCGTGTCTCTGATCTTATCTTCTCCCTTCTCCCCTAATCAGGGTTTGGCTGCCTTTGTCCCTAGCAGCAGAGAACAAAGTGTGACTTGAACCGTGCACAGTGAACGTGGCTCTTAATTTCCTTTCCAGGAGACCGGCTCTGGGTTCACAGTGGTGGGGCCTTGGTTGACTTGGTTTCCCAGGACTCATTTCACTCCAATATGTGTTGGGGCTTCTTTCTCCTTGGGGTCACGTGGCAGCATTTTAACATCTTGATGGAGGCTTGTCCGGATTTTCAAAGTCATTTTGTTCTACAAACCAGAACTGGGATGTCACCATTGCAACCTGGGGATGTGCAGGCCCCTCTATAGCGGTTCCTTTTTCTTTTCTTTTTAAAAATATGCTTTTTATTGATTTCAGAGAGAGGAAAGGAAAGGGAGAGCTAGAAACATCAATGATGAGAGAATCATTGATTAACTGCCTCCTGCACGCCCCCTGCTGGGGATTGAGCCGGCAACCCAGGCATGTGCCCTGGCTGGGAATAGAACCGTGATCTCCTGGATCCTAGGTTGAAGCTCAGCTGCTGAGCCATGCCGGGCTGGGCTCCCCTCTCCCTTTTTCTGCTTCACAGGGACATTTATTAATAAGAAATGTTTGCAGAGCCCTTCCTATGTGCTCAGCAACTTGCAAAGGGCTTTCACCTCGATGCCTCACCTGTATCTCCCCGGGAAGACCTCTTGTGGATATTCTTACCTTCTCCCCATTTAACAGGTGTGAAAGCTGAGGTTTAGTCGGTTTATTTACTTGTCCAGACTCTCAGTGTTAAGGGGTGAAAACCTACACTTACGACAGCAGTGAAACAAGAAAGCAATGGCTGCCAACTCTCGGACGCTTGATGCTTTACTGCGAAGACCGAGGGGGCTGTGCGATGGTCACCTTCGTTCCCCAGCGAGGGAGGCTCTTTACTCGGGGCCTTATTTCTTTTTTTGGCCTTGCCTAGTTTCTTTGGACTCTGTGTTTTAGGGCACGACGTTAATTCACACTGGGCGTGACAGTCCCCAAGCAAGGTCGTCAGGGGGCCTACTGAGAATCATCATTTCTCAATGGCTGTCTTGCATTTTGCATGAGCCATGGCTGAAGGGGTGACCTCCCATGGAGGCCAGGCTGGGGCCCCTCAGAGCCTTTCTCTCCCTCTGCCCAGACTCCAAGGGGTCGCCTGACATTGACGGGCCACAGAGAAAGACACTCTCCTCTTGGGAGGAATCAAGATGAGGATCCTCTGGTCCCAACCTCCTCTTAGTGATAACACGTTTCACTTGCACAGCGACGACTCTGTTGAAGGCTCGGTCGTGTTGAACGCGAGGGGAAGAGGGTTGTGATGCTGGTTTAAGGAAAGAGGAAGCTGACAGAGGGCGGGCAGGCAGGTGGCTGTGGGACTGGGAGCTCAGATTCCCTGAAGAGGCCAGTGTCCTGTCTCTTGTCCGTCAGCTGTTTCCTCCATGGAAGAGCCAGATGATGGCTCAGCTGGACTCAGTCTTAATGTTCACCAGTTACTCTTGTATAACAGGTTGGGGGGAAAAATGAAGTGGGATAAAGGCAGTTGCTAGGGATGGGGGCAGACGATTTCAAGAGAAAGACAAAAATCTATTAGTTTAGGAGCACAATTTTTGGTCGCTCTCCAGGGAGCCAGGGAGCCCAGTGGAAGCAAGAACAATGGCAAATTCAAACGCCAGGACTCCGGCCTCTGGGAAGCTTCCAGTGGGTGTCCTAACGACGACACAGAGCCTTTAAAAAGGCAGCGCACGCTCACTCCACAAGCATCTCACGAATGTCTCCGCCAGGCCTGGCTCCGTGCTAGGTGACTCCCCAAAGTGACTGGCTCAGCGGCAACTTCGTTCCTGAATTCATCACATCACGCTCTGCTGAGGCCCTTGTCAGTCTACCTTTTGCCAAGAAATGCCACTTTGGGGACCTGATTAGAAAAGAGAGAAAGCCACACATCCATGCCACCTAATCGGACACTCCCCTGGGCCTTCCCATGTGTGCCTGACACTGGTCACAGCTGTTCTCTAACTCCGTGGTCACCAAGGTTTCCATGGCCCTTACGAAGGGCTTTGTGTATTGGAAACTGTGAATAAAAAAGTAATGGGAGGGGGAAAAGGGCTACCCGTCGAGCTCACCCAAACCCTAAACCTCAGACTCTTGGAAGCAACCAGCTGCCCGAAACAGTCCCAGACGCAAACAGACAGTCAGCAGGGAGGGCAGGGACGGTTCCCAGGAGGCTGCTGCCGCCACCGCCACCGGCGAGGCCTTGGCTGCCCAGTCCACACGGAGGAGGAGCGGAGAGCCTTTTTAAGTTTCTGAAAGCAGGACACTCTCTTCCTGCCGCCCCCTCACCTCGCTCCCTCCGACAGGGCTGCCCCCCAGGAGCCAAGAACAGCCTCCCTCTGGATAGCAGGCACCTCTCCTGCCAGCGCTTATCTGGGAGAGCGGGAGTCCCACCTTTCAGATCCCCCCCGTTTCTGAAAGAAGGTATTATTGTCTCCAAACTGCCCAGGTCAGGAACAAAGGCAGACTCGGGTCTTCTTTAGGTGGGATAGGATTGGGTCGGCATTCCTCTGAAATGGCTTGTTATTACAGCCGATTTCTGCTAACAATTACCTGACAGCACAGAAAGGGATCCCACTCCTTTAGGCTCTTGTTGAGCTTCCCTTTTCTCTCTTTGTGGAGACTTAAAAAAAATCAGTGCATACTTGGAGTTCAGATTGATACATGTCTCGTATACCTATCTCCATGACGTATGTGTAAATCTTACTGCACAAATAATTATGTTATACATGCGTGTGTGTGCATGTCTATGTGTGCGTGTCTCTGTGTGTGTGTGTGTGTCTGTTCTCAGAGAAAAGAAGACAGGGATAATTTCTTTTGCAATCAAGTTGTCTCTTCTTGAAAACAGGATTGTAGAAAACAGAAAAGAGCGGTTGCTGAATTTTGGAAAGATATGTAGAGAGAGTGTGATATGGTTTGTTTCACAAAGCGATTTAGTATTTTTTAAATGATCTGACTTGAGCAAACGCCTTGCACATAATTGATGCTCAGCAAATATTTGTTGAAAAGAATGGCACCTGCCTGGCTTGGTATATTCACGGAGAAGGCAGTCAGACGATACGCTGGAGTGGGTTGGGTGGGAGTAAAGGTTTGATTGTTGGTGTGGGAGACAGAAGAGTTCTGAAATTCTAATGCGATGAAGCTTAAGCAGATGGCCAGGACGTTTGGTTAAATCTAAAAGCCAATTTTTTGTCAACACAATACAATCTCTTTATATCTTTCAGGTAATCATTCTAATTCCAGAGTTTCTTAGAGCGAGAATGTGACCACTGTGTTCCTGTAAATAGTTGTGTGACCTTTTGTAAAACACATTCCTCCACAAGCCATTTCCCTCAGATTAAAAAACAAGAAGTTGCCTTGTCCGGATTTCCATAGATTTTTAAGGTGCGTTGACTCAGGCTCACTGGGGATTTTGACCGAGACAAGAGCGAGATGGAAGAAGCCAATCCAACCCAGACACCTGGCATTATCAGCATTGCTGTTCCGTGAGATCAGTTTGGTGATAGAGAAGCTGGGGTGGCATTAGTGGGGTCCCCAAGTGCCCCCGCCTGGTGAGAGCTAAGATACTCCGTGAATACCCCTTGCAGCCTGACATACCTCCAGAGCTCAACCGAAAATTCCCCGAATACCAGGAGATTTGGTTGTTTGGGGATGGATGGAAGCTCCCTTGAGACTCCAGACATGTGGCAGCCTTTTCAGAAGTAATATGTGTCGAGAGGGGGTCATGTCCATGCACTATTCTCTGTAATATGAGCCTTGTACCAAATGAGCAGGGTTCTTTTTGATGGGGATGGGTTTGATTGCAGATAGATGGGTCTCTGTTTGTTTGTTTCAACCCAAACCAAGGTGTCACCTTCCCCTTTCACCCCTTTGTTCCCACCTTCTCGGGATCCCTCTTTCAGGCCCCACACATTGATTTTCATTTTCGACACTTAGCACCCGACTTAGTGATCTGAGATCACTGGCTCGGAAAACGGGAAAGGTCAGTCTGACTAACACCTCACCCAGCGTCCTGGGATTAGCATCCAAGAGAAACAGAGCAGAGATGGGCTGCAGGCTCCCCAGACACGATTCCCACGTGTGAGAAAGCCCGGGAGCAAAGCTCACTGACATCACTCGAGTTCAGGATCCAGGGCTTTACCTGCCTGAGGTTGGGGGTTGGAATTTTCCAGGAAGAACCCAAGAGCTGGGCTGGTGGATTAGAAGGAAGGCAGGGGGAGGGAGAGGAGTTCTTTTCTGCTAATCAAAGGAGAAACCAAGTAAAACGGAGGAAGTCCAAGAAAAACACACCTCTATTGTTCTGGGGGCATAAGATGCTGGCTGGGAGGCTTCATTGAGTAATCCGAGTCACACCCTTTCTCCGTGGGACTGAGGAATGTTGGCTGTTTCTCGGGAGGCCAGGTGGGAGGTGGGCAGACAGGTCTATGGAGATGAGAATTTCTTGGAGCTGGAACTCTCTGAACATCCCCATGGCCTTGCAGCTGGGAGGCTGGGACACGCGGTGTTGAGTTAGGGCCAGGAGGTGGCAGCCACAGTAAGGGGTGGGGGGTGGGGGGAGAGCAGAGAAAGGTGGAGGGAAACTCGGAAACAGGGAGGGAAATGACTCTGTTCTTTCTGCCCTCATCCGAGCAGGGGCTTCTGTGTCCTGCAGAGCCCCTTGGCTCTCTTTCATTAAACCACAGGGCGGATACCCAGGGAGAGGTGGCGTGTCTGGGTCCGGGGTGCGACGGGGAGCGGGAAGTACCAGTCATTTCACAAGAAGGCTTGACAGTGGAGAGAGCCAGTGAAAACTGGCAGACCCCCAAGGTGGGTAGGGAAGGCTGGCCCGGTGCGAAGAGCGCCTGCTTCCCAGAGCCGTGCGGGGACGCTGGAAACCGGGGCGGCCCACGCTGTGCTGCGGGCCCCCCACAACATCGCTCTCTCTTCCCCATCCGTGGTGCTTCTCTACGGTGACATGCCAGCTGCTGGCCGTGCATGAACTTCCATGGCCCAGGGAAGGATTAAGGTGATCAGACGTCTTGGCACATTCATTTCCCCCAAAAGCAAGTTCTTAAATGTAATTCTCATGAAGGTGTGTGGGCTCCTGATAGAGCCTGCTGCCCTGCTTCACCCCTCTGGGACTTTAGAAAAGCTACACCCCATCTCTGGGCTTCAGTTACATCTCTTACTCAAAGGCGGCTCTTCGTCAAATTGAGCACACACTCCCACTTTCTTTCTCGTTCCCTCGGCCCGGAGGCTTCCCTGCGAGATCGCGGACGCGCTCCCTCGGAGTGAGTTCGAAGGAGCTCAGCACGAGGGAAGGGTTGGAAGCAGGCAAGAGCTTTTTGGGCTGGAAGACGGAGGTCCTGTTGCCTTTAAGCGTCCCCACGCTTAACTACAGCAGCAGAGAAGAGCTAATCACCCACGGGGCACCAACCCTGGCACCGGCAGGGTCTAGGATTTGCGTGGCAGCCACCACGGAAAATATCTTTGAGCTGAGGAGGCGAGGGATGAGCCAGTCTGGGAATGTTTCCGCAGCGTCGATAGCCATGTTTACAGTAGAGCATACGGATGGAGTTTAGATTTGACGCATTTCCATCACTTTTCACAAAAGGGTTTTCCAGCCAATAAAAGATAAACCTTAACCAGCGCTGGTGTCTGACTCTATCCGTCTGCGACCGCATAGGAGTACCTGACGACGGCACTTAGCATCTGCCAGTTCTTTATCACATCCATGCCGCCCGGGGTTCTGAATTTTCTGAGCATTCAAAGCAGCGGTCTGCAGAAGGGTCTTTGCCAGCTATGCGGAAAACAGCTCTTCGGGAGGACCCTTAATTTGGGGGTGCCACCTTCAGTACCAGGGCACTAAGCAGTGGCTTCTGCTGTAAATACAGGATGTGGTAGGAACCCAGAACAAGGAGAAGCACTTATGGTTGGCTATGTTCTCAGCTGTAGTTGGGTGCTGACTGGGTGCCCTCTCTAAAAATACTATAGCTGCTGCTAATTAATAATAACAATGATACTAATCCTAGAATTATGCATTGAAAAACTGTTATTCACCTTGGCTCACAAAGCACCCCAAAGCAGCAGACCTGGACTTCCGGCCTAATTTTCTCCCAAGGGTGACAACACTAGGGTCCTCTCATGCGGTTACCCTGAGGATTTGGGCTAGTGGGCTTCGTGTGGAAGGGTCCCTGGCATTTAATAAACGCTCAGCAGAGGTTCGTTGGGTTAGCTCTATGCCCGCAATAGAACTGAAGGTGCACTGAGGCTCAGGGCAATGAAATAACACATCCAGGTTCACACAGCTGGTAAGTGGGAGGTTGAGATCGAAACCAGGTCTGTGTGTGGCCATCACCTGGGCTCTTCCCATTTCTGCAAGAGGGTGACGAGAGGCCCTGGAAAGCCACGTGGACAACCACTGTCCATGCTGCTGGTCCCTGAGACAGGTCTCCTGAAAAATGGGGCTCAGAGGAGAAGATATGAATGTAAGAGCCTTAAGGAGAGGGTATTAACGAAAACGTATGTTTCATGGGTGGTTACCATGTGATCCTTTCAAATGTTCTGGGTATTTGAAATTTTCTTAATAAAATTCTGAGGGGAAAAAATGGAGCAATGGAAGAAAGGGGAGGCTTAGGTGGAAGGCGGGAGGGCCTCTGCCCAGTGACCCGAACTGTAACCTCAGCATTTTCTAGAGGCAGGAAGGAGCAGCCATGGCCCGGAGCTCTGAGCACCATTTCTGGGCCTTGGCCCCTGAGAGTTGGCTGGCATCTGCCCTGGGTGGCAGATAGGTTCTAAGAAACAAAAAGCCTCTTTTCCCCAAATGTTGCTGGTCGCCACGTTACATAATACAGAGTTAAGTGTCTGCTGTGAGGTTGGCAGGAGCCTGAACGTGATATGTTGATAGTACGTGGAGTCTTGCATGCAAACTTTGTTTATACGCTGGGCTCTCCCTCCCAGACCAGGGCAGGTAGCTGGCTGCGGAGCCTTCTCTGGAGCCTGGAAGCGTCAGCATTTTATGGACACTCATGTTTATTTTGCTGTCTAACTTTGTTAGCCATTGTGAGGTCGGCTAAAGCAAAACGCTGTAGGATGGAGAAAATGCCCTTTGATAGAGAGGCAACTCTACGAGCATCTCCCTTGTCAGACAGCACCCTGTCCCTGGAGGAGGGGCCGCCCATGGCCAAAGGAGCCTAGATTCTACATTGATGTTTTGTCAAATTGCCTGAAAATTGTTTTTTTCTGTGGATGCCATTTAAATAGCCATGTTTTCATGTCCAAGTTGGCCGCTGGCTTTTGAGAACTGACACCTGGCACTCCATCTTGGAAGGGAGAGCAAAGAAGACACCTTCCAGCTTGTCACCTCCAAGCCATCAGGTCTGAGTGGGAAAGGGGACCAGCCCTTTTCAAGAAGCCCTTGCCATCCCAGCCAAGAAGGAGCTCGGGCCTCAGGTTGAGGCAGGTTCTCACCGAGCAGCCAAATGTTTGCAAAACAAGCACTGGGCTGAAGAGGCTTGGTCTGCAGAGACATCCCGAGGTTGCGACAGTCTTGGAAGATGTGAGCTGGTGGAAGAGCCCTGGGGAGCCAGGGCCAGGAGGCAGAGCTGCCTGGGAAAGGCTGGCTCCCCTCTGCTCACTGGCCGGGATGCGGCGTGCTGAGCAAGGAAGGGCTGACCGGCTGGGATAATTGTCCGGTGTTTATATTTGAAAAGGGATACCACACTTCCAGGATAATTCCCTCCAGCCTCCTCTTGGGCTAAGATTTCCAACTGGTCTAGAATCCTGAAGAGAAATCCGGGGCTGATTACCTGGCCGACGGGGCTGCAATCACACCTTTCAATACTAATTATCTGCTCCTTGAGTTCAATGACATCGAGCGTCCTGGCTCTGGCTGGGGCAAACCTCACTCAGTGGTTTGTATCACTGGCTTAAGACAATGATTCGAATGGACAAAGTGCCCGTGCTGGGCCTTGATAAGCAGGAAATGAACGCTTGTTTGCAAATAAGATTGGGAAATGTGATCAGCTTCTCCTTCGGCATTTGTCTCTGGGTTACTGGCCTGATAATACTAATGTAAAAATAATATGTTAGAAGTC
Organism: Miniopterus schreibersii; assembly: GCF_964146895.1. NCBI lineage: Eukaryota > Metazoa > Chordata > Mammalia > Chiroptera > Miniopteridae > Miniopterus > Miniopterus schreibersii. The sequence goes on from NC_138116.1 coordinate 5,410,632, forward strand.
ACCAATGGGGGAGCCTTTTTGAATGACCTCCCCACTCCCCAACTTTCTGCTCCTGAAACAAAGGCAGAAGTAAATGAAATGTGTGTTTTTTGTGTGTGTCTGTGTGTTCTCTCTGAAAGTATTCTAGCTTGAATGCTTTTTTGTGGGGATTTGATGAAATGGGTAATGATGTGATGTGATACTTTTTCAATGTTGAGATTTGGTCATAAGCATGGCTTTTCCTAGGTGCCTCTGTTCCCAGCCTGTGGTGCCCCCTCCCCTTCACTGGATAGAAATTTTATTTCTACTTAGATGAGCCCTCATCGGGGTTCATGAGTTTCATCAACAGCCTTCTTGCAGATTCGTTCCTGTGGCGTGTTCCTTGGGGGCTGGGACGCATTCCCAGTGTCAGGAAGCTCTCGGAGGAGCAATGTGTGGGCGGTGGAAGCGAGAGATTGCAGGCCAGCTATCGGTTGGCGCTGCCCGCATGGGCGTCCATCCGAATGTATCATTTCTGGTGAAGGAGCATGGGGAAAGGAGTAGATGTTCCTGGTCTGTAATCTTTCTGGGAATGTTACTTTCAAATCCTGACTTCTGGATCATAAATTAGAGAAGGCTAGTGTCATGAGTTGAATTGTGTCCCCACCAAAAAAGATGTTGAAGTCCTAACACCTAGTACCTCAGAATGTGACCTTATTTGGAAATAGGGTCATTACAGATGTAATTAGTTTAGATGAGGTCACACTGGAGTAGGGGGTTGAGGGCAATCTAACATGACTGGTGTCCTTTAAGAAAGGGAAAATTTGGACACAGACACATACAGAAGGAAGACGTGGGGGGGACATCACGAGAAGACAGGATGGGACTGATGCATCTACAAGCCGAGGAACACCTGAAGCCACCTGCAGCCAGCAGAGTGACATGGCCTGACCCCTTCCCAGTGTTTGCAGAGGGGACATGACCCTGTTGATACCATGATTTCAGACTTCTGGCCTCCAGGACTGTGAGACAGTATGTTTCTGTTGTTTTAACCCACCCAGTCTGTGGCACGGCGTGGTGGCAGCCCCAGGAAGCTAATACACTGGGCCTCCACAGAGCCGAGTCACTGGGAGGGAAGAGCAGTGTCAGCCTACCCACCCCGGAGCACACGTGTCCTCTGGTTTTCCAGCTTGGGCAGCGTGCGGTTCCCCTTGGCGTGTTACCACTCAGGTCTCAGCAGTCTCTGGCTTCTCCTGGAGGTGTTTAGGTTTCGGGGAACTAAATCAACTACAAGCATGCCCCAGGCCACATTACCAGGTCAGGATGTGTCTGAGGCCACTGTTTGGTAGGGTGGACTCCACTCTGAATACCTACTTCATTCTCTTATTAGCTTCCCCGCCTTCCCTCTAGAAGGGCAGCCAAGAGAAAAACGTTATGGACAGGAGAGTTGACTTTATAGTCAAGCATGGTGAAAAAAAAACACATGCAGTTTTGCCCTGGCCGGTGTGGCTCAGCTGGTTGGGCACTGTCCCATGCACCTAGAGGTTGCCGGTTTGATTCTTGCTTGGAGCACATGCCCAGGTTTTGGGCACCCTCCTTAGTAGGGGGTGGGCAGGAGGCAGCTGATTGATGTTCGCTCTCACATCAGTGTTTCTCTCTCTCTCCTCCCTTCTCTCTTTAAAAAATAAAAAATAAAAAAAAAAATCAATAAAAATATTTTTAAAAAACCACATGCAGTTTTAATGGATTTTCTTACCTACTTGACCAATCTTGGGGCCTTTTGAAATAGATTAAGTGTTACCTTTAACACTTGTCCCATGTAATTTTCCCCACATACAAGTGAAACCCAGGAGGAAGAGGAGACCCTCCTGGCTGGAAATAGTGGATGAACTCCACCTTTATCTCTTTGCTACTGTCCTGGGGATCACTAGGTCCATGGGGTCCTGACCAGTTTTTTCCTCTACTTTCTCCACTCGGCTCCTACTCTATGATGGGGCACACAATGGGGAAGAGACTTCACTCGCCATGGCCCTTACTTTTTGCCAGAATAACATTTAACACCGTTGAACCAGACAGCTATAAAGACCTCCAGAGATCAATATTAAAACTTTTGTTTTGGCTTGAGAATGCTGAGGTCCAAAGAGGGAATCAAACTTGCCCGAGACACTTTTGCCTTAAAGCGGACTCTGCATCCAGGTGTCCTCAACCTTGCTCTTAGTGTCCCGCCCTGGCCCATTCCTTCCTGTCCTCTGGAAGCCTCCGGGCTTGTCCCAGGATTCGACAGTTCCTCACCGGACCTCTTTCTCCACCACCACCAGGAGGAAAAAGGGAACTAATATCTGCTGGATCCCTGCTCCTGGCCGTGCATCACGCCGAGGGCTTGAAGAGGTTTAGCAGATGAGAGGACTGTGGCTCTAAGAGGTACAAGTCATGGCCAAGATCCTGCAGCTATTAAAAAGCAGAGCTGGAACCCACACTTCTCTGGGGAGGCTCTTTCTCCGAGAGACAGGGGACCCACCCAAGGCGCTGTGCACGTGTGGGTGTGGTGGTCACGAGCCACGGCAGCGTGCAAATGCTGCCTTCCTGCCACGTTTCATTCTCTGTCATGCTCTCCCAGCTCCCCTGTTTCTTGCTTCCACGTCAACAAGAGCATTTTGGTTCAGGAGGAGCCAGGCCTGCTACCTGTGGATGAGGTGATTTATTTTTCCTGCTCTGAACCTTCCCAACATGAATAGCACACGCCACGGTGGTGGCCCACGCAGACTCCCCCGCTGCATGCTTATAGGTCCGGCATCAGAGGCAACGCAAAGCACAAGATGACCAGGGTGTGGGGCGCGATGAGTGAGCGCCTCTATTCCAGTTGGTTTCTTGCCCTGAGAGCAATGACTCAGGCGCCGCTTGGCCGGACAACATGCCAAAAGTCAGGGTGTTCTCCGAGGAGCAAAGAACACTGGCCACCCCTCGGTTCCCCTCCAAGCGGCTCCTGTCACGTCTCTCTGCTCCTGGCCTAGTCCTGTTGCTATGGCAACTGCCCCATCCTGCCCATTCATTTCGGTGCAGTGGCCAAGGTTTTGCCCCACCTCCTCCTAAAATGGCCCGGGTGCTGGACTGGAAAGACTGGGTGCCTGGGCCTCTGACCACCGACCCTCCACTGTTACAGGAACCACGTGGGGGGAAAAGCCCCCTGGACCTCTTTTTCTGCATCCGTCATTAAAGGACTTCTCCCAAATTAAATAAAGACACGCCCTGAACAAGAAGGAACGTCTGCACTCCCACGTTTACTGCTGCGTTAGTTACAGGAGCCAAGATCCAGCCTAAGTGTCCGTCGGCAGGCGAGCGGGCAGAAAGGTGATGCACGCAGGCCGGGCAAAAAGCAGTTGACAGCTGTGAGCACGCGAAACAGCTTATTCTTGTATCATTACTTATTAATTGTTATATTATTTTCCATATGAACTGTAAGCCTACTTTCACCCCACCCTGTAGAGCGCACACGCGAGCACGCGCGGACACACACACACACGATGGGATATTATCCAGCCATAAGGAAACACAGAACGCTGACATTTGTGACAACATGGATGGACCTTGAGGACACTGGACTGAGATAAGTCAGACAGGGAAAGACAAATCCTATATGCTGTCACTATATGCGGAATCTAAAAAAGCACAGCTGGTAAAAACAGAGGAACGCGGTGGTAACCGGGGCTGGGGAGGGAAGGGGAGAGACGCCGTTGGTAATAAATAAGCCCCGGAGCCCTAGTGGGGTTACAGCAAATAGAGACGGCAATACTGTGTCATGGTCGTCACGCTTGCTAAGAGGCTGGACCTTAATTATTCAAAACTACACAAAAAAGAAATGGTAATCGTGTGATGTGATAAGAGGCGCTATCACACTACGACACATGCACCCCTCAGATCCACACGCTGTACCTCTTAAACGTACGCACTCTCATGTGTCGAGTATTGTCCATTTGCAGGACACTCGGAATAAAGGGGCTCTACTTCACAATAAAATGAATCCTTCTTCCAGTTCTAAAGCCTGTAATTTTTCTATGCCAAGCTCATGTGAACAAAAACTACTGGTGACAGAGAGGATTGTTAGTTATTGAGCGTAAAATGACATCGCTCATTTATTTGTAATCTCGGGCGCTAGACACATCTGTATTGTATGAACAGAACTTCATCATGAATTTCTATTTATTAACTTGTCGCTCATAGTATTTTTCCATTCAGTCTGCTGTTAAATTCCTCTGTGATTTAGATATTTTTACAAACACACTTAGGCGGGTACAGAAGATTCCCAGGAAGATGGGGGAAAACGTTACACAACTCCTGTAGTGTGCTGGCCCCAAATCGCAGATACACAGTAAAGAGCGTGTGATGCCCTTTCCAGCAACGAGTCCACTAGTTCCCCTGGCCTTCTGGGTGACACGTCTTTCTGCCACTGATAATTATTGTTCGCATGAGCTCAGCTGAAGATAAAATTGCCCACTGGGTCTGGACTGATCTCTCCCTTGAACTGATTAAGCCTGGACAAAGGAAGGATGCTTTCTCATTAGTTAAACAGTCATTGATTGAATCCCAATAAAATTCCAGGCATTGTGCTGACACAGCGGAGAGCAGCCCTCAGAAAGAGAAGACAAAGCGAGTAAAAATTATTAGGAATGGTGACAAATATTTAAGGAAAGCAAATGAATGGCCAAATAGAGAGTAAGTGGGGTGGGTGGGTGGAGGATGACCTGCTGGGGAAAGGGACTTTGAGTGGATGGCATTTAAGCTGAAACCTGAAAGATGAGGGGTGCTATTCAGGAAAAGGAGGGTGTGAAAGGAGGGGAGAGGGAATGAGCATCTTACGCAGAGACAAGAGCACATGCAAAGGCCCTGGGGTGGGAAAGACTTTCGTATGTTGGAGGAACCAAAATAACACTCACAGGTTTCAAAGGCGGAGCCTGTGGCCCAGAGGCGAAGTCACCTTTCCCAGCCCACCTTTCTGGGGAGTGGAGACTCTAGGTTTGTCCTCTGTCCCACCCACCAGCCTCACGGCTGGCAGTCTGCTGGGCGCGTGTCTCCGTAAGGAAGTCAGGATGGATCACCCGTCAGGACTGGGGACCCGGCGGGCAGGATGTGGAGTGTGTGTGTGTTCGGCTTGCTCTTGAAGTTTGCTGCCCTGCAAGTACATGCCTCCCTGCCGTGCACCGTCCACGAGGAAGCCAGCGCCGCACTCCATCCCTCACGAGCAGTCCCGCAAACACAACCCCGGGCCTTCACGCCACCCCAGGTGCCAGCCAGGCAGGCCTGCGCTGGCCGGGCTGCTGGGAGCTTAGGAACAATCTGGGGCTCAGCAAGGGAGGGAAGAAAAACAATTTCAGGTTCCAGGCGCCCAGGGCCTCTCACAGACGGCCATTGTTGGGGGAAGGAAAAACTAAACTGTGCAAAGGAGCCTGCGGCGCCTCTGGGCAGGGAGAGGATATTGAGGTTGGGGGCTGCTGCCCGGGGCGGGAGTGGCGGGGTGTGGATGGGCAACCTGAAGACAGGGCAGACACTCCTATGAGTGCGAGTGGGTCCCCTTTAAGAGCCTCAGTTTCCTCATATCAGAATTATGAGAAGAGTGCCCTCTGCCTGCCTCCCTCGGGTTGGACCTGGAATGAGGATGCCCTTTGGAAAGAGCCACGCACCCTTTAGCTGGCAGCGATCGCTCGAGGGGCTGCCTCCCTCTGAAACAGGTTGTTGCTCAGACCCCCGAGAGTGTCTTCGTGACGTTCGCCCTCCTGGGCAGAGCCATGTGAGAAAGTCTTGTAGTTTTCTCCTTTCAAAGATGAAGGTGGTGGGTGGGTGCTCTTCAGAGGGATGTAGGCCTAGGTTACCCCCAAGTGACTTTGGTAGATGTCAGATGGTACCAGCATATCAAGTTTTAAGGCACTAGGAGCCATGGTCGAGAGATGCGGGAGGGCAATTTTAATTATGATGACGATGGTGACGATGAGAAGGTTGAAAGGAGCCATGGCATCTCTGTACTTTGGGACAAAAGAGAAATGTTGTTTCCTTGTCTGCTGGCACTAAACGTGGTCTCCATCTCCACCCCAGCGGGACATGTGGTTAAGTGGCAGCTGAATGGACATTTCAGAAATGGAGCACATTGGACTTGAAATGTGCCAAGTCTGCTGACGTCTCTCCTTGACTTCCCTGAAGTCAATGACACCAGCTCCTCTTGGCCTGGTCCCCTCCAGAGTGCAGGCCAGTGCAGGAGGCAGGAAGGGAGGTGCCCAGACCTGGACTTGTGTTAATATTGTGAGAGCTTGTCGCTTTTTCTGATTCGATTGGCCAATTCATTCAGATCGCTAAACACAGATTTCTTGAGCTCAGTTGTGAAGGACAACCAACCGGAATGGATGAGCCTGGGGGATGACTGTGCCAGAAAATTCCTTCCTTGCTGATTCATAGGTGCCAGGTCTTCAGAAGGAAAGGGCTGCTGTTTGCAGGGTGGGCCTTTGTCACCTGGATGGAGCTAGGGAAACTTCACAGCTCCACTTCGAACTCCCTTGTAAGAAGTCAGGGCAAACACTGGAAGTGAGTGACTAATTCGTGTCTTAAATCCTTTCCGTGAGAGTCAAATTCCGCTCGCAGCTGTTTAAGCAGGACATCTGGACCCTGGATGTGAACACTCGGACATCCATTTTTAAACGGGCAGACCATTGGCTGATGACCTACCACCACCTTTTGGCCAGAGGAAGAGGCGGAAGGACTACAAATGGCAGGATACGCTGTACTGTCTTAGATTTGAGAGTTGGTCACTCAAAGATTAGTTAACTTACAGGTTCTCCCCCCTTTTATTAGGTCAGTATTATCGTAGGGTGAGAGCAATGTGCAAACCTGTGGAGCTGCAGTTTTGTTCAGCAACAAGTTTACTCGATAGCGCCGCGCTTCAGTTCTCGCACAAACACAGTGGAGAAATGATGAAAAACATGCAGGCACCGTGAGCATCACGTGGGCATCTCCATTAATCCCTTAAAATCAGCATCTGTACTGGAAGGACATGATAGCAGGCACATCTGTTCTTGGGATGTTTAGTTTGGTAGTTATATCATTACCAAAATTTGGGGTTGGGTATGAGGCTTTGTCTCAGGCTCCACGAGGACCCCGCACAGGCTGCCTTCAGTAACGGGGGCGTATTTCAAGGATTGGTGTGAGCTGGGGGAGAAAGGGATACTATCTCTTCCATCATGGTGTTTCCTTAAATCTTAATACCCCGGGACTGGGAGGTATATCAACCCTCATAGAGAACTGGGCTTTAGACACCAGACTGTTCTTGTTTACTTAATAGGCACACTCCCTGAAAGGATTTGGTTGGGATTCTATGCCACCATCCTACTTGGATAGAGTTATTGGGTAGAATTTAGAACCAACGTGTCCCAGGACATTCAGCTTTCTTCCTGTCCGGTCCACATGTAGCTGCCTTTGACTTATGGACCATTTCCTGGGGCAATCAGATGTGGTTAGAGAGCAGGCTTGGTTTCTCCACACAACACGGCAGGAACTACATCATGATCTGTAGGAATGAACCATTTAGCCACTTTCCTTAAATGTGTGTGGACAGCTTGGGCACCCGATGATTTGGGGGCTCCTCCAGCAGCCTCTCCTTCATTTCTCTCCTCCCATAAAACCCTCTGAAGTAAGTCTGAGTCTTATCATTCTTGTTTCACAGAGACGTTAAAATAAATATCCCAAGGCTACTCATCTAGGAAATGCCAGATCCAGGACCTGGATCTTTCAGCTCTTGATCTCAACATTCCTACTGCTCTGTTTCTGCCCATGAGACAAGTGGAAAATCCCACAGTTGGTTTTCTGACTAGACAAGTCAGTACTTCCTAACACCAGTCTAATCCTAACACGTGGGATCTGGAACTGAACCGCTGAAGGCCGAGAATGTTTAGGGTAGCTCCCCAGTAAGAGAAATGTCACATGTCACACACCCAAGACCGCTCATCCTCGGCAAGGTCTTTTCAGTGACTGATCCTTGGACCAGCCCAGTGACTCATTCACTCATCAAATATTTGTCAAGCCCCTCCTGTGTTCTGAACACCGCTGTAGACGCTGGGAACATACCTATGACCAGATGAATGTCTCTGTCCTCATTGAACTTACATTCTAACAGGAGAGACACTTCTTAGGTAAATAAGCAAAAAAAGATACGATAAGATGCCAGGAATGACAGTAAAGCAGATCTAGAGGGTAGCCAGCGCTGGGTGGTAGAGGGAGCCCTTCAGAATGGCGGTCAGGCACGCTCTCTCTGAGAGGGTGGCATTTGCGCGGGATCTGGAGTGACACGGAGAGAGGCAAACGGCAAGCCTCACAGAGAAGTACTGCCGCTGTTTTGAGAAATAAATTCTTCGTATCGTGCATATATGACTTTATATCCAAAAAGCACCGGGTCAGCGCGGACAGCAAGGTCCTAAGGAGGATGTCCCTCCCCGAGGCGAGGCAAGGCTTCGCGAGCTATTTTAATCTACTTGTTGTTGCTGGAGGCGTAGGTGGGGTAGATGGCCCATGAAGCTCTTGGCTCCAAGGGGATACTCCTCTGACCGGGGACTTGGGCTCTGCTGAGTGATCCCCTGTTTGTTCTTCTGAATTAAATTAGAATTGGGCAGCCTCCATGCTGCGGTTTTGTTCTCAGTCGGGTGGACCAGAGCTTCGGCCAGTTTTCGTTTGTGTTGATTTCCTTGGAGGGAAACATTGTGACATGAGCCGCGTGATGTGTGAGGACGGCGGCCACTCCCGGCTGACTGCGGCGGGCTCTTCCCGGGGCCTTTCTGTGGCCCAGCGTTTCCAGGCCCCGGCTCCGGACGCTGCACACGCCCGAGCGCCCATGCCGTGGACCCCAAGGCCCTGCGGGGGCTGCGTGAGTTCAAGGCCCGCAGGCACAATATGATGCGTGACCGACTGGGCAGGCGGTGTCCGCTGGGGCCCGGGCTCCTCCGTGAGGATCCTGGACTGTGACGACCACTTCTGCGCAGAGAAGGGGGCGACTTCGGGCAGCGTCCTCTCAGCGGCCGGGCCCCGGAGAGCCCCGACATGGGAACTGTGATCGGGGTAAGAGCTGCTGTGAGTGAAGGTGGATGCTCCCGGGGCATCTTTGGCCGGAGGTAACATTTTAACTCTGCTCAGAGCCAACTTTGGAGTTTTGGCAAAAACACATTTTGCAACTCAAAACTTCTCTTCCTGCTTTCCCCTGATTAGTTGTTAGTTGAAAGCTCTCAACACCTCAGCTCTGCCCGCCCCTCCCTATTATTCCCCTTCCCCCTACGACTGCCAGCTTCCAGGCTCAGGGCTGTGGCCAGAATAGCCATTTATAGCAAGGTAAGTGGGAAGAAAGTGGGGGGTAGAGGGAAGGGGGGAGGGAAGAAACTCCCCACCCATTCTGGGCTGGTCTTGGGGATACTGCTCTCTCGGCCCTGGGGCCGGCCTCAGGGTTCAGGACGGTCAGCCTCACAGCTGACCCTCACCTGAAAGCACTGCGTGCCTCAGGCAAGTGACTTAACTTTTCTGATCCTTGGATTTTGCTCATCTGGAAAGAAATACTGTGTGGATTCACCTCAGTGAAATAGCTTCAGTCCAATGATGCTGCGTAGGACACTGTGAGCATGGGGTGGAGAGTTGCTCCGTTATTTTATTTAGACACCAAGGCCTCTATATCAGGGTGGCACTGCTGGGCCTGGGGTGAGATTGCACCCACATATCCAAGGTCCACAGAGTCTGGCTTGACGCAGCTAAGAGGTCAGAACAACCAACACCAAAGCTTCTTATGACACAAGATCTGCATAGAGGTCCAGCTGCCAGCACAGCCGCGGGGATCTGTGGCAGTTCATTTTGGTCCCACCTTGGCTGGGCTCGAGGATCCAGCTATTTCATCCACACCCATCTAAGTGCTGCTGGGAAAGTATTTTGTAGGTGCGGTTCACACTCACAACCTGTTGGCTGTACGTAAAGGAGGCCACCTCCACAGTGTGGGTAGGACCCATTCAATCAGCTGAAGGCTTTGGGAACAAAAACGAAGGCTTTCCAGAAAGGAAGAGATTCTGCATCTAGACTGCAGAATCAACCCACAGCTGAGCGTCTAGCCTGCTGGCCTGCAGTATGCATCCTAGACTTTCTAGTCCCTATAGTCCACATGAGCCAATTCCTGAAAACAACTTTTTTATATTCAGGGAGTCCAAAAAAATGTATACACACTTTGAATAATTATTAATTCCAATGGGTTAAATCTGAAAAGAAAGAAACATCACTGAGCTATCAAAAAATGTATGTGTATACATTTTTGGGGATACCCTATTACATATATAATAAAACTTCATACATTTATATTTTTATTTATTTAAAATACATTTAAATAGATATATAAATATAAAATAAATATGTGTACCAAAGTATATTTCTAGTTATATATAAAATGTTTCATTTCTGTTTCTCTGGAGAACCTGGCTGACATAGAAACCCATGACTTACGCATGTGGACGATTTTTAATAGGATTCTTTTTTCAGTTCCTCTATTATTGGAATCCAGACTTGAGTTCTTAATGAAAACAAACAAATGAAAAAGAGGAGATGAAGGCCGGAGCTTCTGGTCAGAAGGGACGGGCCTGGGGAAGGGTTTCCTGATCTTAACCTGAAGAGGGAATTTCAGGGTGGCGTGGACGGCAGCCCAAACCCCGGCCGTCGGGCCCTGCGAGGCTCGGAGCCGTAAACAATCTGGGTGGGGCGTGCAGTTCTGCCGGCTCCGATGCTCCATGTTCTGGGCCTTTCCCCTAAGCTCGGTCACGGTGGTTTGTTTAAAATTAGTTCTTGTTTGGCCTGTGGGGGAAGAGTGAATTGCAGAGTCTGGGATTTACTCTGAGTCTTTTGCAGTTCAGGTTCTGAGGGCTGGATCCCTTGTCTATTTTAAAAGTGGAGAGACGTGGTTGCCTAAGACTGTCATGTGACCAAACTTCTGTCTTCATGGTCAGAGGCTGTCACCTAATTGGGGAAGGCTCTTGTGCCCAAACAGAGTTCCCTACCTCCCATGCTGAGATGCCTCCAGTCTTCCCGGAGAGTCACCCCTTTCCAGGGTCGACCCGCACGCAGCTGCCCCGTTGCAAAAGTGGCATCTCAGAGCTGTCACTGATCATTTAATTTCATCTTTAGGACTCACGGGTATCTCCTCAAGCAGGGTCACCTTGGGACAAGGCACAGGCTAGGTAAGCTTTGGGGGGGGGAAGAGAAGGAAGACTGAGATACTCAATGCATATCTGGAAAAGAAGTCTTGGCTCTCTGGAAGTCAACATATTACCACTGGGGGTTGGGGAGCAGAGGATTGCGAATGGGAGACATCTCAAAGGGGACAAAGAAGCCCAAGACCTGGCATTCATTCACTTCCCAAGATTTCAGCTGGTATGAAATCTTTGACTTTGGAGGTTATTCTCACTAAATATATTTGCTTTCCACCTTTGTGTTAAGTTGGTTTGGACCCAATGCCAGAGTCAGGCTACAAATGGCTGATTACGCACACTGCCTGGTCCCTGCGAAAATACCTAACCCATTCTTGAGTTCAGGGGTTCTCACGATGACTGTCCTTCGTGGATTTCAATCATGCAGCCTTGTCTAAATCATGAACCACATCAACAAATCATATTGCAAACCTGTTGTTGGCTTGGGGAGTTTAGGAGAGAGACCACACACATACACACTCGCTCCCACAGAGACACGCACGTACAAGAAACACTGTGCTACCTTAGAAGCTGAGTGTAGGTATATTCATTTCAACCCCAACAATGCTCGTTTTACTGCTGCCACATATCAACGGTAAAAGCAGAGGGGATGACAAGTGATTGGGTTTTTAGAGACTTGAGATGACACATTAAAATCTTTGGTTGGCAGTTCAGTCTCATGGCCACCAAACAGAAGTGATCCTTGGGATGAAAATTAGCTTGGTAAGAATGTTAGGATTTTAATACTCTGGATAGAGTAAAACAAACAAACAAAAAGTTAAAATAATTGGAAAATTGCTGTGAATTCCTATTAAGTTATAATAAAAGACACCCATGTACCTATCCTATAGACAGTGGATGTCTGTTCCACTTACAGGCAACTACGTAATCTGTTAGTCAGTTAAGAAAGTTTATATAGTTTGCATTCAAACAGATACGTTTGAGCAATGAAAAAAAATATTGTAACTGCGTAACAGGTAGTGTAGTGGACAAAAAGTTGCTTGTGCTTTTTGTGATTCCAGTAGCTATTACCTAAGAATAATGCAATTTGGAAAGCATTCGAGCCCTCGCGTGCCCACATACACATGCCTACATACCCAACCATCCTCAAGGTTGATATGTTGGGGTTTCCAGGCATCGCCATGCCTAAAAAATTGTTGAAGGATCTGAGGGACCTAGGTCCGGATTCCTTATGGCTCCTTGTATTCAAGTTTGGTAAGCTGGCAGTGCATCGGGAGGCAGGGCAAGGGAGCAGAGGACCGGGAACATGCAGGAGAGGTGATCGCCCAGGGGACAGCAACCTCGGCCTGGTTGGGGTCCTCCTCTAGCCACATTGATTCCCAAGCTCGGAAGTCCTGTTTGCTAAGAGTGCTTCACAGGGAAAATTCAAGGTGCGGGCAAGCCAGGACCTGCTCATAGGAGCTGAGTGACCCGAGTTTCCAGAGGATTTCCATGACCGCACTTCACCTCTGCTTTGTCCCCTATGAAGGAGATACACGTGCTCGGGCCTCTGAAGAGCTTTGCACCAGCTTGAGTGGAAAAGAGGGTAAGTCATTGCTGGGGCCACTCGACCTGAAACTATATGTTGATCATAAGAGAAATGGTTTTCATTTCAATTAACCCAGCCATCTGGACTACACCGGCCCTAATAGCCAAATGTAAGGAACCGCATTTGGAAGAGATTAATTTACCTTTGTAGCTTAGCAAGGAGGTCACACGGGTCACTCTCAGGACCTCGACAACACCAGACCGGCCACTGATGCAGATCCTAACTGGGTGTGACAGGTCTGAACGTCACGCTTCCAGGTTGCTGCAGGGACACACTTCCTGAAAATCACCTCTGATTTAAAACCCTGTCCTGACGGTCCAGCCATGAAGGCATAGTATCTATGACCTCCACTGAAGGAGCTAAGGAAAACATCCATGGGCCATCACGAACACTTCTGGTTCAATTACCATCAAGCGACTCATCAAAGACAAGGGGGTGTAGGAAAAATGGTGTCCGTGAGGGACCCCGATGGCTCAGAGACCACTGCTGCTCTGAGGTGGGTCCTTGCAGTGGACTGAGACCTGCACAGGGCTAGGAACTGTCACAAACAAGCCCCCCCCCCAGTTGACTAGGGGTGAGCAATAAAGACGCTTTTGATAGATACAGGTCTATCAGGAGGAGACAGACGGCAAAGTCACGGGCCTTACATTCTGCCTCCTTGCTGGTGACACTCTGAGGTGGTCACACTTAGCCCAGGGCGATGCTGGTCTTTCCTTCCTTCGGGGACTTGGGGAGTGTGAGGGGACGAGACAGAGGAGGCGGTTTTGTTTTTTTAGACATCTTTCTTTAGACCAAGACAGTTGACAAAATTTCAAAAATATTACTGTTTTTCAAAATAGATATTTTTTATCAGAAGAAAAAGACAATGCATATGAACAACATGAACTGGTTGAGTTGCCAAAACTAATCCTCAGAAAACGAAGGATCGCCACAGGCTAGCTGGTAGGACCGGCGGGCGTCTGTCCTTATTTCTGCTTCCTGTTCCTGTCCCTCTGGTCGGGGACGTTCCCACTCCTTAGGCGCCGGCTGGCATAAGCCTCCTGCTCCGATTGAAGTGACGCGTGGCTGGCATTCCCTCGGTTCCAACGTACGTGCCCCCGGAGTGCGGCGTCCGCGGGCGAGGGCGGGATTAGGACTTGGGGGGCGCAGCTCCTTCCTGCTGGGGCTCCCACGGACCCGCGGGTGATGCGAGGACTTACAACACGATGCGGGCACAGGAGAACCAGTGGCAGTTTTCACATCTTTATTTCTTTCTAACCTCTAACTGAAATTTATATATTTTTCCTAATTTTGAATAGATGCAATATTATTGGCCACGCCTGAGACTTTGTCACCAACGGAAACAGCAGATATTTTCATATCACACTGCAGTGTTGTCCATACCCCAAAATAATATCATCTGTAGTCATCGCTCCTTCAAAATTACGCTTGTTAACAGAGCCACAGTCTTCTTATCGGATGTGTTAGTAAAGAAACATATATATCATCTAGGACGATGTTGTTGTCTAAATATTTGGACAACTGCATTTCAGTATAATTTATTTTTTCATAACTCTATGTTTTTCAAGTTATGCTTTCAAACATACGATTCTGAGGAGTCCTCAGGCTTCAATGCATTTTCAGAAGGCCCCTTGGTACACAGGTTGTTAAGAACCTCTGTTCATTCACAGATACTCATTCAAGAAAAAATATCAATGGCTGGGTCTTGGGGAAATCTTTTTCCAGAAAAGAAAAATAGCCCAGTTACTGGGAGGCCTGGACAGTGTCCGCGTGTGGAATTCCTGGGCTAAATTTTTTAAGTTCAGTGTATTGACTGTACGTAAACCATCTTCAGATTTGACCTGATTCTATTTTTTTCTTCAGTTCCTTGCTCGTCTCATAAATCAGTTTCCTATTTAAGTGTCCAGCTCCCAAACGTCAAGAGCAGAACTTGTGATCGTTGGCTTCGTTTCCGTTTTCATTGTGTAAACTTATGTGCAGTAACTCTAGCTCCCCACGTGGTTCTCATACTCACTCCTGAAGTGTCCAATGAGAAACTGCCAAGTTTCTGCAGTTGTTTATTTTGGTTCCAATACAAGGGTGCGTACCCAGGCTGTCTATCTCGCCAAATTTCCTCCAATTTGTTTCAAAACCAATTGGCAGAACAAAGAGGAAACCTGTTAGGGTCCAGTTTTCCGCACCTGATGGTGCCGTCTCTTCCCCCCACCCCCACCTTCCAGTAATCCCTCGACTTTCTTTCAGATCGAGCCCTTCTCCGTCGGAACATGACCACTTGGCAATGACTCTCCATATGTGATAAAAACACACTCTTCCCATCCCTACCCCACGGCCCCCTCCCCTCTGCTTCCTCTCCTTCCCTCCGGACGGACTGCCCCCCAACACCGACTTCTCTCAGGCGGGAGGATGGCCAATCTCAACCTGGCATTGCAACATCCACAATAAATCTTATTTTGAAAAATGGTACCAGCGCTCTTATCAGTAAAGGAAACGGGAGACATCAGCCTCTCTTCCCATAGCTGAGAATATTCCTGTGTGGTCGACACAGGGGGAAGAGCTGTCCCGCAGAGCTCACTGAGGTCAGAGCGGGCACGTCCCCCACAGCCTGCTGGCGTTCAGGGGGGCCTTGTGCGATCGCCTCTAACACGGGTCTCCAAGCCCTGCGACCAGGCTCTATAGCTCCGCTGCATTTTCGGGACCAAGGGGACTGAGATTATTTGCTCCCACGTGTGGCCCGAAGACCAGGGACTCAAGAAGGTGACCTGTTTAAGGTTCTTCAGTCAACTGGTATCAAACCCAGAGTGAAATTATTTCCTCTCTTGGACTCTGCCGCTGATCGGAGCTAAGTCTGAGTTGGGTCCATCCTTGGGTTTCCTCCTAGGCCATCAGCAGAACGGATCTTTGCTGTACTTGTTAGGGGCAAAGGGGAAAGCAGAAGCCACATGAGGAATTTCACCGGCGGGGACTTAACCCAGGAGACTGATTATATGGGTGCAGGAAGGCTGAGCAAGTGAAGCGCCCACTGGGGTAGAGGTGGCAGCAGCTCCCCCACTACGGCCGAGGGAACCCGGGAAGAGACTGAGGCCAGGGAACCTGCGAGGCCAGAGGGGGTCCTGAGGGGCTGAGGCTCAAGCCTCTGCGGAGGACGTTCCGGGTGCCTGCGATGGCAGCTGAGGAGCGTGGAGGAAGAGCCGGGCAGCTGGGATTCGGGCTGGGAAGCCGGGATGCTGCCCTGCTGGGGCTGGTTCCTCTGAGGAAGCTCCTTGAGGCCGGCTCGGGGCGGCGGAGGCTGCGCCCAGTGGCTGCTGGGGGATGGGTGACGGCTGCTGCGAGGTGGCTTCGGCAAGAACAGCAAGCACAAAGGAAGAGGGGAGTGCCTTCTCCCCTCCCCAGCTTGCAACCTCTCTCTAGGGCCCCCCGATGCCCGAACCTAGGAAGAAGTGGTTAGCAAAGACGGAGTATGATTTGCGGAGTCTCCCTTAGCATCATAAGCGGGGTGTCGGGGGCTCCGGGCTGGGAGACCAGAGCTTACTACCTCACACAGGTAGCAGGACACATCCAGATGACCAGAGGAGGCGCCGGTCACCTGCAGGGACATCTGGTATCAGGAAGAAGCCGATTTAATCTGAAGTCTGCAGGTCATGTCGGTATGGCCTAGAGCTGGCTTGTGAGTCACCGGGACTCTGGATTTCCTAGGTCCTGTCTCTTGTTTGCACAGACCCGTTGCTTGGGGCGGAGAGGGTGGGGTTGGTGTGGGAAGGCGGTTTCGACAGTCACCCGGTGGTGAGGACTGGGTTGACGGGGCCGAGGTGCCACCAGGGGTCAGGCAGAGAGGAAACTGACAGGATGTCTGAAGGACCACACGGACACCATGTTCAGATGGAGCAGCCAGCCTCTTGGCCTAGGGGAGCATCACGCCCACCTGTGGCTCAGGTTTCTGGAGTTACATGGAATAGAGAGGATCTTGATTATGTAAATCTGCAGATGCGTGCACTCCTCCGATGGTTAGGTAGTGCCCGGGACATGCTACCCGCCATGACAGGCCTGGGGATATGCAGGTGAGCTGGTAGAGTTGGTACGTGCACACAATAGAGCAGTCTAGTCACATTTCTCTGGCAGAGTGGGAGCCGAGCTGAGGGAGAGGTGACTTAACTAGGGTGCGCTGGGGACAGCTTCAGAGAGGGGATAAGAAAGGGTGGGCACTCCGTGGGTGGCAAGACGGGCAGGAGGACTTGGCATGAGCAGAGGCCCAGTGCACTGGGAAAAGCGGGAGCAAGGGCATGAGAAACTTAGGGTCTTCATTAAGGTGACTGCTTCCAGCTTCCACCTCCTCCTCTGCTCAAACCCAGTGCCAGGCAGCAGCTTGACCGGTTTAGATTCACCTTCTGCTCACCTCTGAGGAGAGCAACAATCATCACGATCCCAGAGAGCAACAGAAGGACTGCGAGAAAACGCAGATCTGGGCCCCACGCCGCTGGGAGAGCGGCTCTGGGCTAACTGAGAGGTGGCCGCGCGAACGGCCTCGTGGAGGCAGGCCCGCCGCCCCTGGCGTCTGCCTTTTTCCATAACCGAGAGCCGATGCACGTTCCATGTGGCTTCCAAGGTGCACAGAGAACATTTCGGAGAGCAGGAGGGATCGCCAGCGCCTGGATGCGCGGAGTGTGACACACGGGTCTCAGTGAGCTGGCCGTTACTAGGCCACTTCTAGGAAGCTGTCCCGAGACCTAGGCCAGGGCGGCAGCCTTCCATCAGCCCCCTCCCTCGCAGAACCTCTGGCTTCCACCTGACCAGCCTTGACACCCAGTGTCCAAACAGCGATGACATTGATTGCTGAGTGTGGGAAAGTCCGGGAGCATCGATTGGTTCCTCCCCGTTGCCCCCCCGCCGGGTGTTAGCGCCCCCCCAGGTCGCTCCTTGCTTGTTTGGTCGGAGGAGGTCAAAGCCCCGATGAAGAACGGAATTCCACAGCGTCAGGCCAGTCTTGATAAATGACAGCAGGGGACCGTGCGGGGAGGGGAGGGGGTGGGGAAGTGGGGACAGCTGACTGGCCGCCTCCCCATGTTCCACCAGTCAGTTTAGTGCTTTGACTGTGACCAAGGCCTTGGCACTCTAAATATGTGGAAGTTCAAAAGTGACCTATGCAATAGGTTTCTTTTTTTTTCAGGTGAAAAATATCTTATTTTACTTATTTTTTAATATGTCTTCATTGATTTCAGAGAGAGGCGGGGATGGGGGGAGAGAGAGAAAAACATCCATGATGAGAGTCATTGATCGGCGGCCTCCTGCACGCCCCCCCCGGGGATGGAGCCCGCGACCCGGGCATGCGCGAACCTCCGTCTCCTGCATCCTAGGTTGAATGGGAGCAGCTCTTGTTGTCACGAGCAACGTTATTAGCCTTCTTAAATGGGGTTCTTGAGGGAAAAATAACGCTCAGCTCAGTTTTCCAGTGGTGGAGCCCCACGTGTTCCAACACTGGAGTAAGACATTTTTAGCTATGGGCCTCTTTCATCGCTCTTCAAATTGCTGTGTGTAGGCAGCCACCTACTCTTAACAGCCACCTTATCGATGGTAATATTCTGAGCAAGATATTCTACAATCTTCCTTGGAAGCACACCTGAATGTTAACCAGGATGGAGACCCCTGGATAACATCACCATATCTGCCTAACGCTAAACTCTTGAATATAATGAAAAAGTATCCCACGTGGACTGTCCTGGAAAATCCATGATTTATAGCTGCTGAACTGCAAACCAGGGAAGTCCCTTGGCATTCAGTATGAATCTGCCTCTGTGGGGGGGTCTTATGAACATGTTTCCAGCCTTTCTGATGTCAAGTCTCAGGCTACAGATGAGGGCTGCCCCCTGACTCCCAGTTTAGCAGAGGGAAGGAAGGTGGCATCTTCCTGATTAGAGAAAATAAGTCAAATCAAGTTCAAGCCCGGCCGGCGTGGCTCAGCGGTTGAGCATCAACCTAGGATCCAGGAGATCACGGTTCGATTCCCGGTCAGAGCACATGCCTGGGTTGTGGGCTCGATCCCCATTGGGGGCGTGCAGGAGGCAGCCGATCAATGACTCTCATCAATGTTTCTGTCTCTCTCTCTCCCTCTCCCTTCCTCTTTCTCTGAAATCAATAAAAAAACACCACCACCACATTAAGAAAATGAACCTCAAGAACCCACCGTCTCCTCCCCCCAACTCCCCAAGAAAAAGGCTGAGGGGGTGTCTCGGTCATGAACCACTGGGCCCTGTCCTGTCTGTTTTCATCTCCTGAGGCCTCCCCACACCTTTTATGACTCTGTTTTGGAGAAGAAAACCACCCTTCAAAGGCTTGGCTCTATCAAATCCCCCAGCAGCTGCTCTTATTAAAATGTTTATGACGCTCTTTATCTTGGGATTATGGTGTTAGGGCTGCCATCAATTGATACAACCTGTCGTAAACTATAACTTACCATTTAGATTTAAAAAAATATGGGAATAACACATATAGTATTAAAATTTCTTAGCCAATCCCAAAGCAGTGTGAATATCAATGAAGAATCTTAGCAGGTCATGTTATTTGCAGACTAGAGATACATTGACTATATATGTTTTGATGTTAGGGTCACACTCCCTGTGATGTTGCCTGTCATGAGAATGTATAAAGACCATTTCAAGGCTTTCCTATCTAAAGTGTGCTCAGATATTTGTATTAAAAACACATGGTATATAAGCTATTTCCATGAACGATTTTGACTGATTACTAAACTAACTATGCTCATGGTTAAGTATTTTAGAATTGTTAAGTAGAAAATAAATTTCACTCATGATCCTACCACCATTTAATAAACCCTGTAAACTTTTTGATATTCATGTGGATACATTAATAGACAACTGTATCCCATACAAACACACCTACAAATGAGTAGAAAGTATTTTGGTAGATCTGCTGCACATACAGTTTCCACCAGCATTATCCTCTGAGCATCGCCTCCCCCAGGGCGGGATGAATTCTTCACCAACAGCGTTTCCCGGGCTGGTGGCAGAGCATTCCGTGGGCGCAGCCAATGTCCCTCACTCTCAGCAGCTACACAAGAAGCCTGCTTTCAATTTTTTACTATTATAAACAAAGCTACAGTGAGCATCGCCGGCCCCATCCTGAGGATTTTGTGAGGATTAAATGAGATTCTCCATGTACACAGTTCCCAATGTAATAGTGATAAACATTCAAAATGCCTCTCCCGACTCCCCCCTCCCCCCACCTGCTGTTCTCCTCTATCTCCAATGCGTTTTTATTTTTCTCTTAAGAATACGACCCTAGAAGTATAGCTACTTAGTTAAAGCCCATGCACATTTTTTAAGATCTCAGCCCGGGTCACTGGGTTGCCTTAGGTTACGTCTCAGAGAGTCTGTGCCCATGTTTCTCCTGCATTGTGTGTTGCTATTTGAATCTACGAAGCTTGGTTGGTCATGAAGCTTCGTGATTCTTGGTGCCAGGCTTAGTTCATGTTAAAATGTAGGAGGAGGGGAGGAGGGTGAGCTTTGGAGGCAATGATCACCGAGCGGGAAGGCCCGGTGAGCAGGCTGCCATGTCAGATCCTCGCCCCCTCCTGGGGCACATTAGCTGTATCTGCTCTGGGTCCAGAATTAGGTTCGTTGTGGGGGGTGAGACCCAAACACCTTCCTGTCCGCCAATCCCACGTTACTCTACCACGCTCACTCAGTCCACAAGACTGAACCTTTGCTCCCCGGATTCCTGCCTTACCCTGGACCCCCTCCTCACCATGGAAACCTGTCCCAAACCTGCCCGCTTCCTGCTGATCCCTCACCCCTGGGGCCACATGGGAGAGCCCCCTGTCATTCTGTCACATCGACTTAGAAATTTTTGTTCCTCCTTCCCACCCACAAGAGCCAACCTTCTTGAGCAGTTACAGTTTTCCAGATCAAGGTCAAATTTTCCCTTGGCTTTGGCATTTTGGCCACCTCTTGTCCCAAAGTACTGGTCCCGGGGCTGATCTGACCCATCTGTTTCGAGCCCACCCTTCCCAGCATCCGCCCTTCAACACTGGCCAATGCCCCTGAGCTCTTAGCCTGCTCAAGGCCAAGCCGGCTCCCAGAAACAACCCCGGGTGATGTGCTTCTGGCTACTTCATGGCTACCAGGAGGAGCAGCAGCTGGCAGGACACATGCTAACTACACCTGGCTCCTATGGGAATCACAGAGTTCAGCATTCCCACCCCTCTGGGCACCTTTCACGTTTGATTGATTTTTTCGATTGGTTGTTTGCCTGACCTGATCAGAGAGTTTGGGCAACAGTTTCTGTTGACACTTTATTTCACTTTGGGTAAAGTTTAAACATGACTTATCGCAATCCTGACACATCTGGAAGGCCATGCCTTGCCCCCTCCTGTCCTGGACTCTTTCAGTTGTGAGAACATAAGCTACCAAGGCCTTTTTTTTTTTTTTTTTATACATAGGAAGCAAGTTCATTGCTTTGGATCTTTTTGGAGAAAAGTCTTAACATTCCGGGTTATAATCCCTGCTAGATTATCTCTCTCTCCTGTCCTAGGGTTAAACACTTCCTATTTATTTCATTTCCCACAGGCTAAAACCGCCCATTTTTTGGAGAAACACCACTGTGGGGTCACGAGTCTCAGAACCAGGATTTCCATGTGTCTCTCTCTCCAGGGAAGTGGCTGAGGGTCAGGAGCTGACCTGCAAACGCCACAGTTCTTTGTATCTTAGGCCAAGACTGATGAAAGCTCTTAAAGGCCCTGGTTCAGCCTGCTACTGGGAATCCTCTGCGCAGCGCCCCTGCGTGGGAATCACACGAACCCATCTAGCACAGGCCGATTTGGGACTTGTCCTCATAATTAAAAACCCTTTCTCTTATTTAGTGGGAAATTCCCTCTAGTTTCTGTTCATTCCACATTTGTTCAATACCTACTATGTGCCAGCATGCTGCTCAGCCCCTGGGATACAAAGTTGGGTAAACCCCAGGATTTGTCTTTAAGGGGTTCAGAGGAGAGCAATGGAAATGGTGACAGAGGCTGATGCACAAGGTTCCTGGGGGACAGAGGTGGAAGAGGGCTCAGTTCCACCAGGGAAGGTGGGAGAAGGCTTCACAGGTGAGGTGGCCTCAGATCTGAGCCTTGAGAGGTGGGGCTGGATTTCGTAAGGCTGAGAAAGTGGCAGAAGAAAATAGTGGGTGGCAAAAAACCATAACCATCCATTGCCAAACTCTAATCTCACTCCGCAGCAAGCCTGAGACAGAGAGCAGGTATGCTGTGGAACAGATGATTCTGGAAAAATGGCTGGAGGTCAATGTAGACCTTGAGTGCCATGCTGGGGATCTGGAACTTCATCCTGCTGAGGAGACCGGCCACTAAAGTGAAAAATATGTGGCATTAGCCCCGTAACCCTCCACCGATCCAGGATAACCAGGGATCTGGGGCCGAGGTAGTGCTGAGCTAAAAAAATACTGGGAGGTGGGGTCGCAGAGCCTAGCCACCCTCGTGTCCGGAGGGTAGCGGGGGACACTGTTCAAACCCTGCAGTGCCCTGAGCACGGCTCTCCTGCTTCCCAGGAACCTTCTCCTCTCTGCACTCCGTCCCTTGACCACACAACACACGCTTTCAGGAGCCCTCAATGTTCTCATCACCTCTCTACAAACACGGCGGTGAGCGGGGCCCCTCTTAGATGTGGTTCCCGGAGTCAAACACATGCCCCGAAAGATCCACAGCCAGGGCAGAATACAGCATCTTTTTAAGTGCACAGGATGTTTCTTCCCCACTCAACTCGTGTCCTGTCATTACCTCCGCTCACCCCGGGGAGGACGCTTCCCCTCCCTGTCTCCGTCTGTTCATCAGCTCCATCTACTAAATAGAGCCCATGACCACTCACAGAAAGGGTGGACAAAAGTCCTGTTGAGCATCCACTTGTTCATTCTGTGAGAATTTCTGATATTCATAATGTGCAAGGTGTTATAAGCATTATAATTAAATACCTACGATGCACCAGGCACACCCTGGGCCCAGGGGATGAAATGAGGGGTCAGTTCCAGGACTTGCCTTCAACAAGTCCAGTCTAAACACCTAAATATACGAAACGACGTCTAACACAAGTTTCCTGCTAACAAGAGACTTAGAGTCCAGAGGCAAGGAAGGCAGCCATGCCCACTTCCATTCATGTTGAAATAATAACGTGTGGCGGAGCAGATGCCCTTCAGTCAACTCAGGCCTCATCCGAGCACTGGAAGGCCGGAGAGTCTCCCTCACTCCCATTTCCCAGAGGAGGAGACTGAGGCACAGCAGCTCAAGGTCACACAACTAAGAATCAGGGAACCAGAACTCAAATGCAAGACTTTCGCCTCTCAGGTCTGCACCCTTCATCAGTAGGTTGCATAATCTCTTGCAAATAACTAAGATACAAGGTGGGGAGAGAGAAATGTGGCGCAAGAGAAAGTGCCAATTCCTGGGCCTGGAAGAGGTGGCCCTTGTGGCTGGCCCGTCAATGATTCATCCTTGTGTGGGCTCCTCGAGCATGTTTCCAGGTTTGGGGGAGGGATAGGGTTGTGTGTCTCGCTGCTGCCACCTGGACTTTACAGGGGGAGGGCTCCCACCCAACTGGACCTTGGTGTTAAAGTGATAATGTTATATGCTTTTGCTTTTAGCAGGTAACAATAAAAAAAATCAATGGGTTACAATGACAGGGCCTTGAAGTTCAGTGTCGCTCCAGGCTGCAATGAAAATTCATTTATGGCAGGACAGCCGCAGATCAGCCACTTATCTCTCCCCAAATTGCAGGGCGGCTTCTCGTGTGGCTGGCCTGCCACAACCTCTTACAGAAGGGACCAGATCTGTGCCAGGTGGCCCAGTGAGTAGTAGCCTGGGCTTATCACACAGGATCAGTCTATCACACTCTTCTTGCGTCGGCTTGAGAGGTTAGATCAGCGAGCGCCGGGCTTGGGAAACAGTTGTTGGTCAACAGCCTGGAGTGCTGACAGAGGCCCTCGACGCCCTGAGTTTGGAGCGACTCGTCAGGAGTCTGCTGCAAGTGGGTGGTAAGGATCTGGGGTGTGCTTTGGGAATTGGTTTTCAAGAGGACAGCAGTTCTAAATAGAGGCAGCTTTGGCCCATTTGTAGATCAAGAACTGTATCAACAAAACAAAACTGCAGAGTTTTTTCTTGGACTGGTAGTCCTTGTCATTTCCCCGAGCAGCGATGACGTCATTGGAGGTGGGTGGGCGGCGGTGCAGAGATGGGGGATGGGTCATGAGGAGCACATGGCTGCCGGGGACAGCATCCTGCTTCTCCGCAGTGGACAGCGGCTGGGGTGTGGGGAGCTGCTTCAGCACGATTGTTTGTGCCTCTTTATCTTTGTGAGCTTTAGGTGTTGTAAGAGCCAGACCTCTGCCTGCGGCTGGGGTCACGGCAGGGGAGAGGTGGGACAGGTTTCCTCTGCCCTTTGCACCCTGCTTATCTCTAGATGGTTTAGAGGGTTTCTCTGCACATCTCACAGCCACTTGCCAAAGGGGACACACTGAAGACCATCAGGACCTTTGTCTCCCTTGGGTGAACGCTCCTGCCTAAAGGTCCCACAGAGCTATTCCATTGCCTCCCTCTGTGTGTACAGTTAAGAGTACCGTGGAACAGGCACCAAGGCCACCAGAAGAGGCTGTGTCGAGGGTGCCGGAGTCGAGGGAAGCAGAGCCAGAGAGAAGGTTCCAGTGATGGGCACTATTTGGAGTCTATTTCAGAGTCAATCGTGTCTTGCCTATTGAGAGGCAGCCACACTCCCTAAGGAAATTCTGGGTGTGAGGAGTCTTTGCAGCTGCACTGCTCCAGCTAATGCATTTCATGTTCCTACCTTGTCCTTTCCATTGCCAGACTTAGACTCACCAGAAAAACACACAAAGTTTTCAGCTCTCATCTCAGAAGATAGAAATTTGTTGACACCGAAGGGGATCACTAAAATGTAACACATCATAACAGGGGCTGTGAAGGTGTATCAGTCAGGGCTGTTAAGGGACGGTAACAAACATCCCCCAATATTTGTCAACCTCTTAGTGTCAAATAAAACACAGATACAGAAACCCACACTAAACAAATATTTATCATATTATTATAAAGCTAATATGGAGGCAGCACTCGAGTTAGGAAATGGAGCTCCCACAGGCACCCCAGAAGTCCCTTCACGTGCCCTGTGAGTGGGGCACAGGGAACTGTGCATTCTGGGAAGACACACATTGGCTCAGCCTGGACGTGATAACATGTTACCTGTGTTCACAACTCATTGGTCAGCGCTGGTCACCGGTGGAGCCTGGGAAACTGAGTCCCACAGTGTGGCCAGAAGGGGGAGCCGAGAAGGAAAAAGGAAGATTTGGCAAACAGCACAGAAGTCCACCTCTGTTCTAGACTTGGACTCCGGGTCCAAACGCTAGTTCTACCAGTGGCTAGCCGTGTGCTTTGGATAAGCAACTTTTCAAATGCTTAGTTACCTCATAAAATTCGTAAAACTCTCCTGAGAATGAAAGCAATGCCTTAACACTGTAGGACAGTGCCTGGCAATCTTTACGCAGAGCTCATTAAGAAACTGCTCAGCCATCCCCTGTGCAGGTGAGAGGCTCAAGGTGGAAAGAGCTTCCTCCAAACGGCGTTGAAGACGGGTGGGGCGAGGAGCAGGCGGCCTCAGGGGTCTGAGTGTCTCCAGCCCACGTGTAAACACGAGGTCACGCGGCGTCGGGCCATCTCTGGAAGCACCCCGGAGCCTTTCTGTTCTCCACCCCACGGCCTGTTAGTCGGGGGTGGGGATGGAGGGGGGCAGGAAAGGAAAGGCGAGACAGCCCCATTGCTGATCCCTCGGGGATTTCTATTTTGTTGTTGTTATTGCTTCAGGATGTTGCTCTTTCCCCTTTTTTGGGGATGACAGGCAAGTGATTCATGTTCAGGGGAGGGATCCCATCCCCTCTCTCACTGACAGCGCAACTGTCAAAAAGCCCATCCCTATAAACACTAACCTGGCAGAGGAGACCAAGCCTCCATATGGAAAATCAAAGTAAGGGATCTGGCAACGAGTTGCAAAGATGGTTTGAATCAGAGGCAGAGACAGCTCGTGGATATTGGGGTGGGGGCTTGGGGGGCTGTCTGCACCCTCGTGCCAAGAAGGCTGGGAACCCGGGCCAGCGAGTTTCCACTCGCTGGGGAAGGCAGGGGCTGTCTGCCTTGGAAACCAGATCATGGCAGGTCTCTGGTTTAAACTCGGCTCATCGGAGGGTCCCCCGAGCTAATTGGGAAGGAGCCGGGCTGTGTTTTCTTTCCTGCTTAATAACAAGGGGAATTGCTTACAGCTCTGGACTTTATTAGGGGGGAATTTGACATTGTTTCCTTGGACAGAGGCTCCGTCCAGGGAGCTAATCTCTCACACCTGTTTGGCTTTGTTAAGGAGCCAAGGGGCCCTGGCCTGTTTGCTATTGATTACAGCACAGAGAATGGGGGGGGGGGGAGGAAGGGACAAGAGAGAGGAGGGGGATTTTGCTCCTCACTCCTAAGTCTAAAAATCTCCAGCCCTTACAAATGCCAGCCACAGGGTTAATAGATAGCATAATTCACCCAACAGCGCCAGGTCCCCCAGTATCTATTCAGTATCTACGATCTGCAAGGCATGTCCTGGGCTAGCAGCAAGCAGACAGGCGGAGCCCCTGCCCTCGGGGGATTTATAGGTCGGTCTTTCCAAGAAAAGGAAACAATGAGAGCACTCCTCAGGATTCTGGGAAGTGGGGCCCTGGGGGAGAGGCTGCCTCTAGGAACTGTCACTGGCTCCTCACCTGTGCTTTTTTGGTCACCGGAGTGACTTCTGACATTATGGGCCACTTCCCCTGTCCTGGGAACCTCGCCCTTTATCCTTTGTGGGAACTTGATTCTCATGAGTGTTCCCCAAACAATGGTCAGTGGAACCAGAAGAGAGTACATGTGGGCAGAGAACCAACGGGGGAAGGCAAGTCCTCCTTCTATGGGATGAGCACAGGGCAGCCCAGGGCCTTTGGGTTGTTCATCACACATGTCCTCTCTTCTGTGACATGGCTGCTGGCAAAGGAGGAGCCCATCAACGCTGAGACAGTGGACGGACCCTCATGGACGAAAGAGAAAGTCCCACACAGTGATCAACAGCCCCATCTCCTGACTTGAGGTGTCTGGGTTTCACTCTCAGCCAGGTCCAGCTACATAACCCATGGGGTCTACTGCCCAGCAAGCATGCACAGCCTTGGCCAGGAGAGGGGAATTCACGGGCCCACAGCCGAGACACAGGACAAGACCTCAAAGAGACTGCAACCTTCCTTCCAGGGCGTGCTGGGAATCTGGGCAGGGGTGGGTGAGAGGCCTCCTGCCCCCCTGATGGAAGCGATTGGGGCCTTCCTCACTGGGGAAATAATGGGGTGCACTTGACCCTGTCCCTGGCGTGCCTGTGCCCAGTCCCTGCTGGGGACAGAGGAGCCCTGGACACAGAACACGAGTGTTTCCATGTCGACAGGACCCAGGTGCTGACCCGGGGCTGGGCTGTGGTCAGGGGCAGGGGTGGCAACTGGGAGGACAGGTATCAGGAAGGGAAGGTAGGTAGCTGAGAACCCATCCCAAGGAGGCAGTGGGATAGGACCACGTGTGTGCGGAAGCCCTGAGAACCCAGACATGCTCCCTCTGACTTTATGCACAAAACACAAATTTGAAGATAAAATCATTAAAAATTTTAAGATGAAGTCCGCAGAGCATCAAACCCAAGCGCCGGCCCTGCTTGCCCAGGAGGCCAGCCCCAATCTCAGCTTCACTACCTCTAAGCAGTAACAGCTCAAGAATGTGACTTAGCCTCTCTCAGCACAAATTTCTTAATGTACGAAGCAGTGATGAGAGTCCCTTGCTCAACAGGATGCTGTAAAACACTTAAAAGGCTGTCACGTTCAAAGGGCTCAGAGCAGTGCGTGGCCTTCTCGAGGACTGTTAGCTGAGATTATGATTAGAGTCACCTGCTCGCTTCTCTGCGGCGCAATGTATGCGCGGAGCTGCACTTTCCTCTGCCCAGCTCCACCGAGGGGCCTCCACTCCTTCCTTTTGCCCTTTTGTGACCAGTGGCAGGAGAGTCCAAGGCATCCAGCCAGCTCCAGGAGACCCGCAGTATAGACCATGGGACCCTCGGCTCCCCAGCACACACCCCAAACCCTCATTAACATTCATTGGTAATGGGGATTTTTTAAAAAGAACTTTGAGGAGACTAGGATTCTTTGATGGTGCTTAAAGAGTCCCCATGAGATGACAGCAGTAATAACTGGGACTGGCCAACCCCCTCTCTTTCCTTGTTCAACCGCAGAAACTTGCCTTTTGGTCTGAATTA
Organism: Miniopterus schreibersii; assembly: GCF_964146895.1. Classification (NCBI taxonomy): domain Eukaryota; kingdom Metazoa; phylum Chordata; class Mammalia; order Chiroptera; family Miniopteridae; genus Miniopterus; species Miniopterus schreibersii. The sequence goes on from NC_138116.1 coordinate 5,438,729, forward strand.
TATTTTGCTGTTTCATATAGAATTTTGCTGAAAAAAAAATAAAAAGGCTTCTGCTATTCTTAAAAAAAAAAAAAAAAAGTATAGAAAGCGGCGTTCTGATTCAGTGAGCTATGTATGGCCCCTTGGCTCTGCCATGGTTCTCTGCCTGCTGAGTGCGATACTCCGGCCAGGTGGCTGCTAGCCTGGCGTGCAGTGGCTGCAAGTGACCAGCAGACAGATCAGAACCTGGATGCTGACATCGTAGGTCCCATGCCCAAGGAGGCAGAGCTGGTGAGCGTGGCGGAGGTGGACAATGGGACTTGCAGGTTCCCAAGCACCTTCTTTTCCGACGGCACTGCCTCCTTGCTTACAGTCGGGCCTAAGAGGGGTGGAACTTTCCAGAAGAGCTGCTCCAAAGGGGGTGTTTTGATGCTCCCTTGAGAAACACTGGGCTGGGATTCAGAAGACCTTTCTAGTCGTAGCTCAGTTACCCTTGATCGTGTGACTTTGGGCAAACTACACAAGCCTTTGAACCTGAACATGCTCAGCCATGAAGTGGGAAGACTCTCTGTCTCACCTTTATCACAAAGGCTCACATGATGTGGTTTGTGCAAAAGTCCTTTTGGAAACTAAAGCACTATCTGGATATAGCAACAACTGAAAAGTCGGCTCCTGCCTCCTTTGCCTGTCCTTCGCTGAGCCATGTCCTTCGTGGCCCTGATGAAACATAGGGCAGGTAGGCACAGCTCACACTATGCCATTTTTCTACCAATAGCCGTCTCTCAGTGATCTGTGATCTGCCGCCATTGAACCAGAGCTAATTGATGAACCACACACACGCACACACTTCTACTTATCATCCTAGAAATCATTCCAATTACCCCCTTTCTTTACATGTAGTTGTGTTTTGGACAGTGGCATTCTAATAAATGTTCAACAACCAGCTCTCTATACACACGTCTATACACACATAAGCTGATTATAAGTCTCGATATAAAAGATGTGTAGCACATAGTTTGCAGATAATTATAAAATGTGCAATACCCTTTACTGTCCATTCCAGAAAGCTGATTCTCAAAAAACAATTCACTGACTTCGCTTCTGCAGTGGATGAAAGTAGTTCTAGCGTGAATGCTGGCTGATGCTTTCATTTTGGTTAAGGAACAAGATGAAACAATGAAGACATACACTGGGACCTCACTTCTTAGTCAATGATGTAAATTAATTACTGAATTTAAAAAAAGATACAGAATACCGGGAGAAAATTTCATATATATATATAAGCTAATCACAGTGTAACAACTATAGAAGCGATACGTGTTTATAGCTTAATTTGTGTTACTGATACTTCATCACTCAATTTTAAGTCTAGACAACTACAGAATCATAGATCAAACGCTGATTTGCAGCATTTTTAGATTCCCATGATGTCAACGCTCCTGCCATAGCCATTGTTAAGCTAAAACTGTGACATCCTTGCACACAGAGAGGGGGTGGGGAGGGAGATGGGCAGTGGTCACTGTTGCACAGTGTTTCCATTCTATAGATAGCCCGAGGTAAACGAACTCGAGCGCGTAGATAACAGTAAAAACACTATAAAAGAGTAAGGAAGTGATAAGCTTATTTACCCTTGTTTTTAATATAACTTCTTTACTTGTCCATTTCTAGAATTTAACTCCTAACGGTGGCTGTGCTTAACAGCGGGCTCACACCACCCTTGCAAACTTGACAATCAGCGCCTGCAGGGAGCGGGAGCCGGCGGCCCACCGCTGCGAGCTTGTCCGCCCATTCCCGGTGAACCTGAACGTTTCCGCCCTCAGAGAAGAGTTGTTCAGCACGCCTATGTGCCCGACGCTGGGGACTCAGGACACTGTCCCTGTTCCATTGGAACTTATAATCTTTTTGAAAAACAAATAAATAAAGCAGTGACTTAGGGCACTTTTCTAGTGCATCTTTCTTTCATTACAAGTAGAAAAATGCTGTTTGATGTTCGATTGCATATTTGTCTCACTCTCATTTCTCAGTGGCCTTCTAGGCCTGGCTCTCTCTGTCGCTGCTCTCCAGTTTTCTGGCGAAATGCTCTCTCTCAATGAAGGCTTTGGCCGAGGAGCATGGAACTAAGGACATGAAGCGTTGCGTCCAAGTTGGCCTCTCAACTCTATGATGCACGCAGCACCCGCCCCACTGAGAAGACAAATCCTCTGACCACCTTGTGCTGCGTCGGGACTGCAGGCTTTCCCCTTCCTTTAGCGTCAGAACTTCCTCAGGGACTTCCACCCATGTCCACGGGCAAGTGCAGTCTCTGGATCCCAGGCAGAAATAAATGCACTAATGAATTACACCCCCGCTTACTCTCTGCTAAGAATAAAACAGAGTTGGTGTGGAGAGGGCTTTTTCCTTTTGCAGATTCCCTTCCAATTGGGGACTTTCTGAGCAACGGCTACACCTCTGCTTATGGGAAAGGTGTAGGGCTTGAAGAGTGTGGGTCACTTTGCCCAGGAAAGGGGAGGGGGGATGTGTGTATCCATGCACGTGCACATGCACACACACATGCACACACACATGCACACAGAGACTCTTCACGTATGAGTTGTTCATCAAAAAGAGCGAGCCGTGAGCTCTCTTGTCATCATTGGTAATAGCTCCCGAAATGGCTTGGGAAACTTTAATTATGTTCGAGCCTTATTTTCAGCTCCTGTTATCTTTTGAACTCCCGGAGGGTGGGGGAAATGGGCAGCCCGGACTCTTTCTAAAGAGCCTTTGTCTCTCTGCCCAGGTATTAAGTCGGTGGCGCAACAATCACAGGTACATTCGGGTCACTTTTCTCTGCCCCCCCTCCCCGCCCGAAGCGCCATCCTGGGTCTGAATGCGGGCCTGTGTTCTCCTGGCCCACCGTCCTCAGCCCTGCACGGGGGACCGGGAGAGAATGGGCCACAGGAATGCGCCCAGAACAGAGCCAAATTGTTCGGGCTGCGAGAAGAAGAAAGAAAAGCCGGGAGGGGGGCAGGCAGAAGAAGAAAAGCTTTCCTTGTAGGGTCGATTTCTCTGGAGATATTTGGAGGGTAACACAGCCATTTTTTTTTAGCTGGGGGGGAGAGCCCAGGGGGAGCGAAAAGGAGAGGGCTGAGCTTGACGGGCACAGTGGCCCACACAGAAAGGTGACATCCCTGAGAACAATTGCTGGGTTGTTTGGCCACACTCGCCGCTATGAATGAAGCTAAAGAAAAGCTGTCTTTGGATTGCTAGTAATAGTCATCTTCATGATTCCCGCTCGCTCTCTCTCTCTCAGTTCCCTTATGAAATAAGGGCACGCAGGTAATAAACAAAGCACTATAAAAGATCAGATCGAGGTATTCTGCGGGCTCAGTCCATGTCGGAGGCCGGCCCTCCGCACACCGCCGGCCGTGCCTCCGGCTCCCGACGCTGGCTCCAGCTGGGGAGTGGTGGCAGGATTAGGCCAGACCCCTCTGTCCCTTTTGACAGCCTTGCGGGATTCATCAGGGCCATGTCCTTCGTCAGCTAACCCACACCCGACGAGCCGGGGACAGAGGAAAGGATGGCAGGGTAGAGACCCTTGGATTCCTTCACTCGGATTTTGGATCTTGACCCGACTCTCTTTGTCAGTCCTCAGGCCAGATGCAGGTGAGTGAGGCGCTGCCTGGCTTAGAAAGCTGTCGTTCGTCCCTGGAATCTGACTGTTTTGTCCCCCCAACTTCGACACGTGCTTCATTTCTGATTCTAACTTTTCCTCTGTGGCCATGGTGTAGGGACTGGGGGTGGCCTGCCAGGGTCCTGCGAGGATCCTGCCTGTCTGCCTGTCCCTAGAGGCAGGCCATGCTCAGCAGAGTTGTGGGGATGGACAGGCCTGAGCTGGGTGGGCTCATTTGATTTTTGGGGATCACCCGTGATGGGTGGATGGACGGAGTGAGAACGAGCCTTCTCCCAACAGGCGAGATCTCTCGCCAAGAGGCCCCCTAGTCTTGGCCGGGCCCCTGTCTTCTGCCTTTTGCCTCCTTTCTGATTCTCTTTTGCTTTCGATTTTCAAGATGCGCCACACGTGACCTGTGGGCCCTGTCCCATTTCAGAGAGAAGCAGCTTAGGAGTGTGAGTGAGCACTGGCTATGGACTTGATTTCTCCCCACGAGTCACTGCCCTGTGCCCTGGTCTAGAAAGTTCGTCCACACGCTTGTGCTGGCGAGCTGGGCTGCTATAGGCGGGCCTCTGGGTTGACAAGGAATGAAAGCTGGAAGGGGGACCCCAGGGTCGCGAGGCTCTGTGCTTCAGGAGAGCGCGCTCTTCTCTGCTCAGCCACTTGTTTCTCACTACTGAGGGTATAACCAGCATTACCGGGCATATAACTGATAACGGGCTGGAACAAAACTCCATCAACCTTGCAGAAAAGGGAGTAGGGCTGGAAGGTTTTGTGCCTGTGCTTGTGTGAGGATGGGCTCAAGTAGGTGTGAAATGCGCACTTCAGAGATTTGCTTGACGAAGCCTCCAGAAGGCCAGTGTTGCTGGTGGACATGCAGTGATCTCGGGTGCTTGGTTCTGGGCACCAGAAGGGGAAAGTGGTCCCGGCAGCTGCTTTCACATTTGTTTTCACTAGTGAATCATCCCAAGCAGTGGCTCGGTGTACACAGGCTGCAAAGGAGGCTCTCCCATGTTTATACAACAGCTTTAGCCTCAGGATGGCAGGTACTTTCAAATGACCCCTTTATTAGGATTTATTTTAACCTGCATTTTGTGAGTAGAGAAACTGGTTCATCCGTGTTTCAGTTATCTTGCAATTGTTGCAAAGGACGTCCTCCTGGAGTTTAAAACCTTAGATGTCCCAGATGAGCGAGACTCTGTGTGTTGTATGTGTGCATGTGTGTGTGTTATGTGTGTGTTGTGTGTGTGTGTGTATGTGATCACATACACTATGAAAGCATACACACTGGAACACACACCGTGAAAGCTGTATACACACAGTGGTATACGGCTCATCCTGCTCAGGTTGTGTGTGTGTGTGGATATTAAAGAGTCATACTGGACATACCGGGTCATCGCCACCTGGTCACTTAGACCAGGCTCCGGCTCTCCCGCCAGAGGCTGTTCCAGCGGGAGCAATGGGCTGAACGCTGCGAGGGTGTGGTATGTGTTCATTCGCAGGAACGGGGTTCTAGTTACTCCTCAGATGTGCTTCACAGGCATGTGGGAAGGTTAGTATACTTAGCTCTTCTGAATCACAAGCAACAGATGCTTGAAAGTGTCCCCAGTTTGTCATTACACAGGACACGATCTCTTTATTTGTTTAGCTTAGAGGGTTTTTTTTGTTTTTTTTGTGTGCTTGTGTTTTTCTAGCAGCACTGACCTCTCTGGAAATATCAGGGTTTTTGCGATGGCTACTGTAAGGGAACACTACCAAAAGTCTGGTTTTAACCTGTGCCTGGAACACAGTAGGGATTCAGCAACTGTGTGAAGATAAAGGAATGATTACAGTTCCCTGGCCTGTAGGTCAAGTTCACCTCTGTATTGATCTTACTCTCGAGTAGAATATTCACAGAGTTATTGGACTAGCTGTCTTCCGGCTCAACTGACAAATTCATTCAGTCTCGCTTAATTTATCAGTAACTTAAATTCAATCAATCGACTGCTTTGGTTTTATGTAAATATATCGCCAACCCTGCAATCCTTCAACTTTCCTACTTTGTTTATCTCCCATCACCACCTATATTTAATCAAAAGTATTGATTTTATAAATATATTGGGTAGGCTAACATCCTGCTTCATTTTCTCTGAGACCAGTGTTTGAAATACGCCTGCAGTATAAGGACACGTGTACCAAGAGCAGAACTTCATTTCCTCTCCTAATACTCACCCAAATCCCCTGGTGGGGAACCAGAATGGCAGCAGAGGGGTCGCTCAGGGGTCATAGGTTATTAGTCACGTATCATGAAAGGGGGACAGTGCATCATCGCTGGATTATGAGTAATAACTAAAGGGGGACAGCACATCATTGCTGGATTGTTCTACAGTGAACATCAACCACAAGTCACAGTTGACGGCTCTGTCCTAATAAGCATTTTGCCCAAACAAAATTGGGTGAAGCAGTTCCTGATGATGTCTGGCCCCTGCTTTTTACAGACCTGGGGCTCAGACACAGGCGTTAGGCACCGTTCCTGTCCCTGCTTATTAGCCTCATGGGAAGGGCGGCATTACACTGGCCTGGCGGCCTTCTAGAGCAACATGGCAAACTGCAGGAGAACACACGGTCTTGTGTCTGGGGCCTTAAAAGACTCCACGGTGACTTGGTGCTCAGGAGGATTTGAGCAGGTTGGCTTGTGGCCACTCCTGTTGGCTAATAATTGCACTAATCTTTTCGAGGGGGTTTGCGTGGGGCGCGCCCCCTCCCTCCAGCTCCAGGTAGGTGAGAACAATGAGAGAGCTGTGCTCTGCACCGGTCCACGAGCAGCCGGGGCTGTGGCCGGGGGGAAGGTCCGTGACTGGTGAGTCGCGGGCATTAGCCCCGAGCCGTCAGGAGGGAGCCCGGGACCTGAACGCACCGGCTTTGGCCAGATCAGAGGGCGACAGTGGAATAGCTGAGCCATTCGGGCAGCAGCTGTTCCGGGGTCATCAGATTCAGTGCCCTTTCGGGGACCTCAAAGCAAGTGGAATGCTTGCTGGAAGAGAAAGAGGAGTGTGTGCGTGTATGTATGCACGCAGTGTGTGTGTGCACACATCTCTGCCTATGTGCACACATCTACTGCCTTCTATCCATTTTCCTCTTGTCTAAAACTCACTCAGCAAAACTGTTCTGTTTTCTTTAGAATGCATAATATCAAACCTAAACTTGGAGTAGAGATGCCAAAGCGGAGATGTTTCTATAGAGCAGAGATTTTTCAACCTTTCTCATCTCCTGGCATACGCAGACTAATTACTAAAATTCTGCGGCAATCTGACAAAAAAAGTAGGTTTAATCTTGATTCATACCGGATGGTTGAAAATCGCTGCTGTAGAATAAACCATTAGTTGTGTGTGTGTGGCAAACATGTTTATCTTTAATGTTTAAATCAAGTCATCAGCTCTACAAGGAGTTAAACTAACCTACAAGCTTAGTCTACGATGAGGACATGCCCTTGGAGACAGAAAGCGTTATTGCCATGCTCCCGTGTGATGAGAAGGCCCCCCATAATTTAGAAAGCAAGGGCTTAACAAATCTGTATGCCCAGGTCAGGACAATGAGCTCGATGGCTGTAAGGTCCCAGGAGCAGGTAACATCACCGGTGGTCCATTTGTTGAGTGGGTGCTAATTTCCATACGGCCCCCTGGAATGGGCCCCACGGTCATGGTGAACATCTGAGACTGCTGGTTCCTTTTGGTGAGTTTCCATGGGTGGCTGTCCATGTGGCGGGCGCTGTGAAATGGGGTCCTTGCCAGCATATCGACGGGATAAGTGCAGGTATTTTAATTCTCCTCTGCCCCTTGGCCAGGTTTCCCCGGCGCCCGCTTCGGGGATGTTGCACGTCTCTCCCCATCTGCTCCCTGTTAAGCAGCTGCTGAGTTTAGTAACAAGGAGGCCGGTGTGGCTGGTGGATGGAGCACGCTGTTCGTGTAATTTGGCAGGAGGTAGCACGCTGGCACCGCCGGGCAGTGAGAATGAGAGAAGGTGAGGGTATTTCCACGGGTCGGAGGACAGGGAGGGTGGCGAGGCTGGGCAACCTGGCTGCCACCCGTGGCTGGCGCCCTTGGGGAGCCGCTGATCCAACCTAGAGTGAGATCCAAGCGGACGGAGACGCAGTTTCTCCCCTCTCAGACCCCAGGAGTTCTCTAGCCTGCGCTTTCCAGCTCCCCATGAACATTTCCAAATTAAAAAAAATAAAATAAAAATACGTGTGGAAAAATACAGTAAAAGTGACAGCGCCTTCCCAGTTTCCGACAGTTCTGTTTTGACTTCACAATCAGCCAAACTGGAGCCCCTGAGTAGCTGGCTTAATTTGTCACCTTGAATTATTAACCGTTTCCCTGCCTCGCTTGGTGGGTGTCCCTCTGGCTCTGCGCCCACGCCTGGCTCAGCGACCTGCTAATCCTGCGCCCTTTCTCTCGGGCTTACGGCTCTGCCTGATGAGCCTCTGTAGAGTCCAATTCGAAACCACTTCACCGTCACCTCTCGGTTGGTTTTTGCCAAGAAATCGAGGGTGGTGGGTAAGGACAGGAAAGACTGACTGCAGAGTCAGGTCCCACATGGTCCAGACTGTCCTTCAGAAGTCCAACCGTGTAGTACGTTTCTCTTGGTCAAGGGCCAAGGGCAGAGAAGGGCTGGCTTCAGCACTGGGATGGTATGGGACACAGTCTTCTGGGAAGCGGGGTGAGCGCTAAGGCGTTTATATTCTGTCGGCAGTCAGTCTCTGTGGCATCCAGTCGCCTCCTCTGGGCGTCTCTTCTCTTTCCCATCATCAATCTGGTACCACGAACCTTCACGCAGTCACTTGCGTGCTCAGGATCTTTTTGGGTGATACCATCTCATCAGACCATTTCCCAATATATTCCTTTCCTTCACAGCTTCCCTGTCCCCAATACCATTCTCCTTGGAGCCTTGCACGTTGGGGCCATGCAACTTATTAATAGGAGAAATTAATCCAAGTTGATGAATTCTTTGGGAGCCATGTTTCAATGCATTATTCAAAAACAGTGCATTTCAAAACTAGGATGTTTTGGTTGTTGTTTTGTTTTTTAGAAACAAACAACTTGGATTAAAATTCTGTTTCATTTTCGTAAAATATAAATTTTATGAATTTTAAAGAGCTAGTAAATTTGCATGATTTATAATTCAAAATATAAAAGTACATATAGTAAAAACCTTTTCCTTAAGGAACTCAGATCTTTCTCCAGAGGCGATAGAAACAACCAATCTCTACCCCTTTTTAATTTTTAACAAATGTTTGATTTTAGAAGTTTTAAATGGAAAGAAAAGTTGCAGGGACATTACAGAGCTGACACACACGCCATCACCCTGTCCCCCCTTTTGTTAACATCCCATGTTGTCAGGGTACGTCTGTCTCCGCTAAGGAACTGGCATTGGCCTGTTACTATCGACTGCATTCCATCGTTTGTCGGATTTTGCTAGTTTTCTCCCGATGTCCCTTCTCTGTTCAGAATCTCATGCAGAACTCCACCTGACACTTCGTCACCACGCCTCCTTAGCCTCCTCTAGTCTGTGACCGTTTTCCAGACTGCCCTTCTTTCGATGACCGGGGCAGTGTTGAGGAGGGCTAGCCAAGTGTTTTGTAGACTGGTTTTCAATTTGAGTTTAGCTGATGGTTTTTCTAACGGTGACTCACGGGTTTGGGGGAAGCGCCACTGTCATCGTCGTCAGGGGCACATGGCGTCCACACGACTTATTACTGGTGGTGTGAACCTTGACCACGTGGCTGGGGGGTTACCCGGTTTCTCCGCTGCAGAGCTGCTTTTCCTCCCTTCCATTTGTGCTCTTTGGAATAAAGTCGCTAAACTCAGCTCAGACGTGGTGGATGCGCTGTGTTCCACCTCCACGAGGCCCCTGTAAGTTTTAACAACATGGCAGCCTACTTTATTGGCTCTACTATGCCTTGCCTTTTTTTTAAAATAACATGTTCTAGAGATTATTCCCATGCCCGTATTTAAAGAAACTTCCATATTCATTATTAATCTGCATTTATTCTGTGGGTATTTTAATACCGAAACTGATGTAACTAGGCCCCTTGTGATGGGCGTGCAGGTTGCTTTGAAACGTTTGTCTTGTAAACAAAGCTGACATAAATAACCCGGTTCACCCTCACACAGTCCTGCAGGATCAGTTCCTGAAAGTCCGGTTTTTACTTGAACCGAAAGTGATTTGCAATTCCTCGAGCTATGGCCAAATCGCCTTTGTGGACAGCGAACCAATGTGGTCTCCCCCAGTAATGTATCTTCAAGATGATTCAGTGGACAGAATTTCAAGTTGGGGGAGGAAATATTTTTAAGTCGGTGGACCGTTCCATGTCTCTGCATTGATCTCCTTAAATCACAGCACAACAGGAGACTACAGGAAACCCAATTACTTAGGCGCGACCTGGCCCATGAGCACATAGAAAACGGGGAAGAGCTCCCCCTGCCTATTCACTGCACCCCCTCCGGGCCCTCACCCCCGGGCATCGGCTCCCTCCCTCCTCCCTCCTCTCTTCCTCCTCCTGCTGGGCTCCCTCCCCAGGGTATGCAGGCCACACAAATACACAGCCCTGGGACACTGCAGCAAGTTCTAGAGCCATGTCACAGGCTGTCCTGCAGTCGCTGTCGGGACATTTTCTTTCCTGCCCAGGCGCCCAGCCCTGGAGTGTGTCCTAAGGTCTCCACTCTCCTCTAGGGACACTCTTCCTCTTGGGGATCTCTCATGGCTCTGCCTACCCCTGCACCCAACCTGACACACGTTTCCCCTGGGTCCCCACTCTGCACAGGGGTGTGCACTGGTTTGCATCATGTCCCTTTGGGTCCATTAATATTCACATAAGTCATGGGGTTGTGGGTGGGGGACAAGGGGAACGAGGCTGCTTCTCCGTCCTGTCCCTGAGATAGGCCTTCACGGGCATTGGGGTGAGCTGTTGGGGTGGGGTGGGCGGGTGCCGGTTAACAGTCACCGCCTGTGTACTCTCTGGGAAGGGGGCGTTGCACCGGCTATTTTAAGGCCAGACTGGTGAATGTTGGGTTCCCCTTCGTTTACCTAGGCTCTCCGTATTTTCCCTGGCACACTCCGAGGTGGTCACAGAATGTGGGAAGCCAGGCAAGGGAAAAAATTAACTCTCTGGGATGACGCCCCTGGTAGCTGCTGCGAAGTTCCATGGAAAAGACGGGGGCCGGGGTAGTGGGGGGCTCCCTATCTGTGTCTGTGGGTGTCTCCGAAAGCTTTTAGCTGCGTTGGCATCTGCTCAACTCTAGAGATGGTGGAAAACGAAAGCTGGCTGCCAAGTCAGTCCGAGGCCTGCCCGGTAGCCCCAACTCCACCCACCCCTGTGGAGTGCCGTTGCCCACAGTGAATGCCCCTTTATCGTCAGCGAGCGATACTGACTTTTCAAAAACACTGTGTAGGCCTTGTGTCCAGATGCCTGTGGCGCGCAGCCTCCGCTGCCCTTTCAGGGGTGTTGGCCTCACAACCCACCCAGAAACCTGAGAAAAATGTTCCCCACTTGGCATCTCAAGAGGCTGACTCCAACCGCCTTCTGTCTCTGAGCCCACTGGCCACAAGCTACCCAGGGGACGGTTATTACAAGGGAAGGAAACAGCTCCGGTACCAGGAATTCTGCAGGAAGCAAATCACAGTTATTTAAAAGTTTCCCAGGGACGTTCCTCGCGCCACTTCAACTCACATGGTAAAGATTTAGCTCATCGCCTTCACGAGCTGTGTGTAGATTGGCTTTCCAGGAAAGTTCCCGCTGGCCTCTGTGGGCTTGGCTCTCAGTGAGCACTGCTCCATCAGAGCCAAGAGTGGAAACTGAGTCCAAGTGTAGGTGTGAGGCTGGGTGTGTGTTTGGATGTTGGTCTCTCCCATGGGTCAAGCCCTTGTTAAATGCTGACTGTGTACCAGGCGCTTGACCATGACACCACCACCATGTGGTAGATGTCATTGGACCTACTTTACAGGTGCCAGGTTGAGTGCCAGTGTGACTACGGCCACCAGAGAAGCTCAGCCTGGATGGGTCCTGTTGATGGGAGGACCACTTGTATCTGTAACTGGTCAGCGTACAGAGGCTGTTACATGTGGTCTTCTGTTGACCCACACTGGACTTCAAGGCATCACAAATGAATCACTTGAGACTGTTGAGTGCAGGGGTCCCTGAAACAATGCTTCGTGTGAACTTGGGTTCCCGAAAGGTGATGTCTAGCATACAAGTTCAGAGTGTTGCTTTCTTACTTCCTAGTTAGAAAACAGTGCTCAAAGTCCCTGGTATTTGACTAAGTCTAGGCAAAGTCATAACTCCAATTTCTATTGATGCCTAGGCTCCCACCATGATCCCAGTTCCCACTATTTCTTCTATCCATCAACACATTCTGCCTTCTGTTGATGTTTTTGCTCCTAATTGTGACTGCTGGCTTGTCTTCATTTTGAAAAGTCGCGATAGCATCTACAAGTGAAAAAAAGTCCACAGGCGTTGGCCTGCGGCCATAGTCATTATTAACACAAGCTATGACTTCTAACTGAGTCCTTGACAACCCAGAGGACTGCAGCCTCCTCGTTATAGGCAGGCCTTCCCCCTGCTTGGGAGACAGGAGTTAATGAAGCACAGATATCTAGGAAAAAATCACACTCCAGTTCTTACTCCAGAAGACACTCACCCAGCCCCCGGGATGGTAAGAAGAGGGGGCAGTATTTTCAGAGCCAGTCTAGGTCCTGGTATCCTAACCCTAGACTTGCCCAGCATTCTTCATGGGATGGTTTTCCCTCCCCCTACGAACATTCTATCTAACCTGAAACATATTTTGGGGACAAGTTGCTGTCATTCACTTTTTGACTGATTACCTTTTCTCCAAAATCTTTTGCCTGTGTTCTTTGTATTATGCAGCAAATGACATTCATTCCATAAATCTCTAAAGTGACTAATCTGGGCAGTACCTTATGCTTGGGGCTCTGAAGTACATGGATGAGGTCAAGTGTAAACGAGGGACACTCGATGACCATTCCTAGAACCAGCCAACAACTCCAAGTCAACAAACAGATGGCACAGCGTGATACTGACAGTGTATTATATTTGGGCTTTTGCCAACATATTCAGATTAACTATAGCTCATGGAAATGAATTAGAAAAATACAGTCACTCATTCATTCGTAGATTCATTCATTCAACATGTACTTTTTGAAGGTCTTGAATGTCCAAATCTCTGAGTTAAATACTAAGAAGAAAACAGTTAAGTTTCCTGCCCTCAAGGAGCTTACAATTAAGCCATCAGGAGAGCTTATAAGAGGCTCTTATTGACATTTTTATTGTAAAATATAAAGATGGAGCCTATTATTTACTAGGAAATTTGTGATTGGTGGAATGCAATCACACCAAGGTCAGGTTCAAGCGGACATCACCATTTCAGCCATTCTGAGATTAAAATGGAAAAAATTTAAAGTAAAAGGGAAGAAAGCTTGATACCAAAGCAATTAAAAAAAAAAAAAAAGCCTTTCTGTGTGTTGAGGTCTTCAATGGACAAGGTATGTTGAATGCTCAGGAGGGAAGGCTGTTAGGGAGTGTAACTCATTAGGGAAACCTTCAAAACAACTTTTGGAGAAGTTGAAGGTCACAGAGAGACAGGCCTCTAGGAAGGGAGCCTTTTGAGCAGAATGTAGAGGGGGGTGGGGAAGCTGGCATGGTGGGTGGGGGGAGTGGGGGAGAGAAAACGATTCATTTAACATGACAGAAAAAACAAAGCTGTGTGGAAAGAAAGGGAAACATAAAGAAGGAGGGGTAAATGTAGGCTCTGAGGGTTTGCTAGGTTAAAACAAATTTTCATGTTGGTCCATCAGATTCCAGCGCCATGATCTTGCCTTTGCAAGCACATTGTGCACGCTTTAAAAAGGGGAGTCGGGAAAGCTACCAGATAAACGGGTCAACATGGAGAGCCCACTTATACATTTTACCTTGAAACGAATGAAAAAATATTTTAGCAGAGAAGACAAAACGTGCATGAAAGGCAAAGATTAAAATAGGAGGTGGAGAGAAATTTCCTATTTTCCCTGGCCACTGCCAGGCCCCCAGTAATCTTTTTTTCTGCCTTCCTCTGCTTTTAGCATTTATTCGGTTAAAAGCTCTGAGGACTCCTGCCCTCCACCCAGTCACCAGCATCCACCTCTCAGTTTGTCCACTCACACAAGGCATGCCATGAAAAACATCTGTACCTTCAAAACAGCACCATATCAAAACACCTAAAGCAAACACTGTTGGAATATGCAAGAACAATTTGGGCAAAAAACACACTTGTAAACCCAAACAAGAGCGAAACCACAGGAAAACAGCCACGGGAGGAACTTCTGTTAAGGGTTCGTCTTGAACATGCCTTCCCTTCCTTTTGCAGTTAAGGGCGGTGGTACCCCTGGAAATCTCCAAGAGTGGCTTCGAGACCCAAGCATACCAGGCGTGCCCACAGCTGGAAAACTTGTGCCAATGGAAGAATCCGTAGCGTCTCCCAGACTATGCGTCTAAGGAAGGCACCCAGTTCCAGGAGCAAAGCAAAATGGCAGCCCTGTTCCTTCCACGGAAGACTTCTCAGGAGGGAGCAGGTTCCCTGTTGGGTTGTCACTACATTTATGGCCGTGTCCTTCGTCAGTCTTTTCTGTTGGAAGGATGCAGAGATAGAGCCGCTACTTCAAGGAATCAGGGAGAGACAGGCTCTGCCACCACAGGAGGGTAATGATTTTAAGGACAATAAAATAACATCTAATATTTATGGAACAAAACTATATGCTGAGCACTAGAATAGTGGTTCTCAGCCAGGGCTGATTTTGCCCCGCCAGGGCCCTTTGGAAATGCCTAGAGGCATTTTTGATTGTCATGGTGGCGGGGGTGGCCTGTGGGTGGGGATGCTACTAGCATCTCGTGAGTAGAAGCTAGAGATGCTGCGAAACTTCCTCTAATACACAGGGTGGGCACCCCCACCTGCAATGGCAAACGTTACAGCGGAGGAACCTTGCAGTAGACTGAGGCTTTTACACACATTTAACCTCTGCAGGAACCCTGTGAGGCGCATAGTATTGTCCCCACTGTGCAGATGAGGACACTTGGCCTGAAAGTAATTAGTTCAAATGGTTTCGACCTTTGGACACTTTCAGGTTTCTTTCCTGAGATCTCTTGGGATCTGTGATAACTGCGGGCAATGCAGGTTTGTTCCGTGGCTGGGAACCGGCTCCCTATCTGTCAGCATGGAAGTCACTGAGCTCAAGCGGACCCCACCCCACCCCATCCTGGGGTGAGGCTGCCCACCTGCCTATCGGCGGGTGGCTGGGGCAAGGGAAAGAAGATATTACATAACGTCTATGGAAGTAATGAAAGGCTGACTCAACCGCTACGATAAGCAAACGGCAAGATAGCAAATGAGAAGCCACAGTGATTTAAAAATACGTTTTCCGAGCAGAGTGTCCAGACGGCCTCCTCTCCCCGTCCTTTACTCCCAGCCTCTGGCCGTGGTGTGGCGCGTCCTGCTGAGAAAACGGGCCCGAGGCCACGAGACGCCGGCAAGAGCCGCAGCCTCCGCTCTGCAACCTCGAACCGCATTAGGTCATTGAATTCCAAGAGCGTTGGGGCCTCGGGAAGACAACTTCTGTTTTTCCTTTTCTTTCCTTTCTGATAAATGCCAAGCCCCTTGTCAAAATATTTATGACTAAACAGAGGGCAATCAGACGTTTTCTTTTGAGTCGTTTCTCTGCTCTGGCTTGGGCATCCTGACAGTTCTTTCCTCTGCTTTTTCCTGCCCTCTTCTCACCCCCCTTCTTCGCAGCTCTCCCCAGGCACCCCCTCCGCTCTCCCTGTGGCATGTCTCACGGCCCACATGCGGTGCGAAGGGACGGAAGGGAGGGGACCTGCTTGACTATCAGGACTGACCATCCAGTGGGACGGCGGCGGCAAAGATCTCTCTCATGTAGCTAGGGGGGACCAACTGCGAAGTCTTGACGATGAATGAAACCCGCCTGATAGTGTCTGAAACACAGCAGGACACCATAGGTACAAATTCAAATAACCTTCTCCCACAATTTTCAACGTTGAGTACACGCTGCAGAGACCATATGGTCCATAAAGACGCCTACAGTATTTACTGCCTGATCCTATAAGAGACAATTTGCCCACCCCTGGCCCACAGGAAGGTTGACAGCGAACAAACAATGACCGCATCGTGGTGCACGATACGCTCGACTTACGGACCAGGGTCGTCAGGAGCGCGGGGGCACGAGTTCTGTTCACAACGGTGTCTGGGTTGGTCAGCAGGCTTTGGGAATGTTTCCTTGAGGAAAGGAGGGGCTTCCCTGAAATGAGATGTGTCAAAGGAAAACTTGTTTACGGCACTTGTTAAAGATGCTAAGGACGGCTTTACTTAACAGACTCCTACAACGCTTTGTGGTGCTTTGTGGTTGGGGTGGAGACACTGGGCTCAGCCCTGAGTACAACAAGGACCAGTGGAAATTTATAGCTGAGGAGCAGCATGGGGGGTGGGGGTCAGTTGGTGGAAAATTACTAAGAGGAATAGGGGGATTCTGGTTAAACCAACTAGACAGGATTTTTGCGGAAGGCTGGCCAGGGCGGTAAGACATCCAGGGCTCGAGATAAAGAATTTGATCAGATATCGAGGGTGCGGACGTTTTGCAAAACTGATCCAGCAGGATTCTTGCTAAAATTAGACGAAACGGTCCAAGGACAGAGCCTAAGGTTGGACCTGATCAGGAACAAGAGCCTGCCTCAGGTTCAGCTAAAGGAGAGAATCTCTGAGTCTTTGTCAGAGCAGAACAAAGGGAAAGGGTCACTTTCAAGGGTCCTTAAGCTGGTGACCGCGGACTCTTTAGAGGGTTCGGGTACTCCCCGGAATTGTTTGCCAAAACCCGTGTTTATATGCATATGTGCATTTTTTCCCCCTACGAAGAGGGCCTATGCCTTTCAACAGGTTTTCAACAGGTTAAGAATCGCTATTGCGTAGCAGCCCGTGGAAAGCCACTAGGGTGTAAAAGAGAAGAGCACACCAACAGAGGTCAGCGGTGATAATACAGGAGGGGGTTCTAGGGACGCAGATGGTGAGGCTTAGACAAATGTCACCCGCCACCAGAGGGCTAGCCCAGGGCCTGGATAGAGCAGAGGCCTGAGGCTGACTCAGAATGTAAAGCACTAACTCGTACAAGGATATCAAACAAAACTAAGTTAAACATATTTGGTCTTTGCTCTCAAGTGGCCACTCCATCAAGAGCGGCTGACGAATGGGCCAGAGCGCAGCGGCCCTACAGAGAGGTTGCGGGTTGCCAAAGCTGGGGGATTCGGCCAGATGTCTGATTTTTTAATCAGTCCTTGATCAAACCCTTTTCTGTACCCTCCCCTCCAAACCCAACCAACATCGACTGAGTCTGCGTCTGGCCCTGAGAAAAGTCTGGCCCAACAGCAAGAGCCGAGACCCAGCTCCCTCTTCCAGAGCCTCTCTGCTTGACTATGCGGCAGGCACATGCACAGAACCCCCGTACTGGGCAGGGAGCGTCCCTAGGGCTGGGGGGATGGAGGATCTGGACATGAGGGGTGTGGGGAGGAGGTAATGGTTTTCACTGGATTCCTTTTCCTATTTTATTTAGATTAAGTTCTGCTCAGCGGGGTGATTTCTTAATTAGAGCCGCCCAGCCAGGCAGACCTCCAGCTCAGACCCCTGTGCTGCCTTCTAAGGTTTCATGAGGGACCTTGTCCCGCCTTATTTCCTGAGCTCTAATATTTGAATAGTATGCACTGGATTTCAATGGGAGGAAAAGACATGTAATTTAATCATCTTTATTAGATTTTGCCTGTGGACTGGGGAGAGGGGAAACAAGGAGGAGGGACACGTGTCCCCTCTTTGTTAATTTCCCCCCTTTCTCTACCTTTCTTCCAGTGGTCAAGGGAGGAAGAGATTCCGTGGCCTTTTCTTTTTGCTTCCATTTTCAAACAAAGAAGCTGAACGAGACCAGGAAGCCCGGAAGAGAATGTGTTCCTCGCAGAGCTTCTCGAGGCTTGGTGGAGACATTTAGATGAGCAAACTATTCAGTTCCTCCCTGGGTAACCCTGGTCCTGAGGGGGGGCGTGGGGATGACCCTCCGGTGTTTTGTCCCCTGTCACTCCAGAAGTTGCAACTATGCTCAGCGAGGCCTCACACGACGGGGAATTAAAGAGAGAAACATGTTCCATGGGAATTAAAGAGAGGAACATGCCCCATGGGAATTAAAGAGAGGAACATGCCCCATGTTCTCTGATCTGCCAGAAATGGGCGCATTCGGGGCCACCACCGGGGGGGGGGCACCCACAGAAACCGAGAAAGGAGATCAGACGCTGAAGTGAGGGAGGGAGGTTTGCTGTCCTGCTGTCTTCGGGACAGGGTGGGAAACCCGCAGGATTTCGCACGCGCAGTGGACAGCGGGGCTCTTTGAGAGGAAATAAATGTAGTGGAGTTTTCCAAGGAAGAGAGAGAATTCAGCACGGCACATGGCAAAGCAGAAGAAAAAAAAGTTGTGCCCGGGACTCTCCCAACTGTCCTTCTAAGCACAAAGATACCCCTTCCACACACCCTTGCTTTTAGCTTCCTATGCCAATGGGCACAGTAGAGGAGGTTTTGTGTTCTCCCGATTATATTCTATTACTCCCACCCCAACCCCATCTCTCTGCACACACACACACACACACACGCACACACGAACACACACACACACACACACACACACATACGCACACACACGCTCACACACACTCTGCAGCCTCCCGCTGCCCCTATCCTGTCAATCTTTCTTTTCTTAAAAATTATCAGCAACAGGTTTGTTCATTTGGGAGAATTCCAGGCACTACATTTATGTTTGGTTCAAATGAAACGGGACCCAGACTTCTCAGACCTGCAGATAAAACACAAAGGAAGGACCTCATTACCTGGAGACAGGGCCTTTCTCTCTCCTCCTGCCCCGTTTCTAAGCCACTTTAAGCTTGTTTGGAAAGTCTCCTAACAGGGGCAGCAATTTTTTTCACCACCTCTAATTCAGGAGGGTTTTTCGTTAAGAATAATGAATTTATCTCCAGACAGATGGAAGAGTTTTAGGAAAGCAAGAAAAGACACTTTTAGTAATATCCCCTGTAGGCTGATCCTAATCCTCTCATTGTTAGAAATGGTCCAAGAGAGTCTTATTTAGGTGCCAAATGTCTTTATTAAATCATTACATTAGCACACAAAAAAATCCTGTTACAATGAGTTTCTCTGCATGATCAAAAGTTCACCACGGCCCTGCTGATAGCCTATTTATTCCAAAATTCAAAAAGGTGAAATTCCAGGAAAGCCCAGTGTTTGGCCAAGTTTTTAAAAATTCACTATACTGTGGCCTGAGGAATTACTAGGTCCTAGCCAGGAAAAGTCCTATGTTTTATCAAAGCGGCAGTCAGTCCCCAACACAAAGAAAACTGTGCAGAATAGAAATAAACCGCTTGCAACATTGTAATACGATTTGACCTGTAGAAACACAATGGCTCTCTGATACCCACTTTGATTTAAAAAACCCAAGTGGCAAATTCAAAGATGAACTGCACCAGTGAGTTTAAAAGTGAGCAGAAGCGAAGTCTGGTGTGTCTGCATATTGGATTTGAGAGAAGTAAAAAAACACAAAAGATTTTTGAATGCAAAATTAATGCGTGTTTGTTATGGGGGGAAATTCACTCATAAGTACATGTCTTTTGGATTCTAGAGTTGATTTCTGCCTGCAGGTGGGAGCAAGTGTTAAGAGCTCGGCGTTGGGGGGTAGTTTAGAAGCTTGGGGCCTCAAGGACATTAGACAAACCTACACAGAGAATAAAGGATGCAACTGGGAGCATCTAAGAACTATGTCCTGCCAGGGGGACTTGGCAGGCTAGCTTGACCAAGTAAGGAAAGCCAACAGGAGGGTCCAGATGAAGCCATGGACACAGGGAGACCGCATGCGACTGCAGGTCTTAGTAGCACAGAGATGAGGTGGCTGATGTCAGAGAGAGATGGGGGAGCATGCAGAGGGCTTGGCCCTGGACATATATTTAAAATTCGTTAGCCTTTGCAAGATTATTAACCCAAATTACCTTCCTTGCTCATTCCAGATGCCTCACTATCTCATATTATCACTGAGGACCTGCCCTGCTAAAAATAAACATTTGGGAAGCAAGGGTGATTTTTCTCTTTCCTTTTTAATTGCAATCGTGAGGTTCTCAAGGCCCGACGTTGCACGGGGTCTGGCTTAGATTAGCCCCTGGCTGGGCGACCCGTACTAATTTAGTGACTGCAATTATCCTGCCTCTCCCCGTGGCCTGCTCTTTGTGGGACGTGCCCTTTGAGTAGTTTTTGTCCAATAGAAACAGTGGGTATGTCGGGCCATCCATACCTTCTTGCCCCAGGCCCCTGAGGACACACATGGGTGAGGTGACTGGCCAGGATGAGGGGTTGATCCGTGACCCTGAAGCGCAGTGAGATTAATTGGCAGTGAGGGGGCCGACTCCACAACAGTCCCAAGTACCGTAAGTACTCTAATAAAAGACCCCAACTGGCGCAGGTGTGCACCTGCCTCCTGGCCATAAAGATTCTTCCAGTAAAAGAAGCCAAAAGGAACAAATATACAACAAACAAGACTTTTTCTAAATACCGGCACCTCTGCTTGGGGTCTCCTCCAGCCACTGGCTGCAGGTGGCCGGGTGCACGTCAGCTGAGAATCGAGAACGATCATCAGCTTTTGCTTTCCGTCTGCAGAGGTTGGAAAAGAGACAACCAGCTGCATCGCCTGGTCCTGGCAAAACTGATGAGTGGGTGAGTGTGTGGGGGGGTCCCCCCTTCCTGCTGTATTAAAAAGCTGCAGAACCCCCAAGTTTGGGCTTTGCATTAGACCCCATGAAAGACAGAGACTGGACATTAACAACAATTCTAAGTTGGTTCAAAACTATACCTTAAAAAGCCCTTTCTCCCCAGCACACCTGAATTATTAGCAGTTATTAGCATTTTTTATTAACAGAAAGAATAGGCTACGTACTGTCTTTGCAACTATTCTCATGCATCTAGATTCACAAATGATACCGGGAAAGAGGGGAGGGGTGGGGGGAGGCGTTGAAAGCTCACTGTTAACGAGCTCGGAGCCCCGGCTCCACTTGGCTGGGAAGCCACAGGAGGCTGGAGGGGTAGAGGCCGGGCAGGAAGGGGAGGAAGCGAGCCAGGGGGCGAGGCTGGGAGGGGTCCGGGCGAGGAACCAGTTCCTGCACTGGGGGCAGGTGGCCGTCTCCAGGGTCATTATCGGGCAACCGGGAAGGCGAGGGACGAAAGAGACTTCCGCCCCCCTCCTGCCTGCTTCCCTCCTGTAGGCTGGTTGCGAGGAGGGCAGGAAGAAAGGATGTATCAACCCGAGAAGAAAGGACCCCTGCCACTCGCCCCCACAACCGCACTGGGCAGCGGCTCGGAGCAGATTAACAGCCGCCAGGGCAGGAGGCAGGCAGATTCCGAGAGGGCTGTTTTCTTTAGCCCCGAGAGCCGGCTGTAGGCACAGGTCCCATATCAAAGGAAAGGGGACTGCGTCCCTGTGCTCTCACGTCTGGCCCTGGACTGGGGGTGGGGGCGGGACCAAGTCCCAGAAGTTGTCGAACCCCAGCTGAGTTTCTGGACCTCATTTCTGCAAATGGAAATGCAGTCAGCATCCCTCCGATACCATTAGCCCCGGGGAGGGCCACACAGCGGGTTATCTTCTCGGCCTTGGAGTGTAACTTTTCTTTTATTCTGCCTGCATTTCGCTAGTGGGTCTTAACCAGAGTCAAAATGAGTTTGAACATAGGATGCAAAAGCTCTGGAGAAAATGCCAGGAATAAGCACCAGAATTTTTTGGGGGGGGTGGGAACTATGGGCGTCCAAATTTGCACATAATCCAGGGCCGGCCAATACCAGTGGCTGCGTGCTTTTTATTTCTGGCTCCTTCATCTACCTGAGCAGCCCCTTAGGCCACGCAAGCATCTCAAGCCTGGATCCTCAGGTGGGCCAAGAGAGGACCGGCCCGGGGCAGTGAAGTTCTCTCAGTAACTGGGATGGGAAGGGATCCCTTGGTGGCAGGAGGAATATCTATCTCTGCATGTCCTTGACCTTGAAGTTTGCCTGAGGAAGGCGCGTGAGAGGATGTGCCAGAACTGGCCATTTCTGATGTCTGTCCTGTTCCCGGTCAATAACATTCTCTCCAGTCCCCAACAGGGACAAATGCCACTTGTTATCGGGTGCCGTGCAGCCTCCATCCTTTTCTGAGTCTTTAGTGTCTGCCAGTTCCCTGAAGAGTTACTATCAATGCCTTTCCCTTCTTACATTTTCTGTGAAAAGGTTGAGGAGTGTTCAAGAACTGGCGGCCACCTGAAAGGCAGAGAGAAGACACGGGGACCTTCCGTTGGCTCTCTCGGGGTGTTTTATTGCTGTACAGCGTCTCCTCTTTCCTATGGAACCCCAGTTGTATTTTGTGCGGAGGCGCGGGGCCTTCGGTCAGTGGTGAGGGGACGGCTCTTTGAGGTGCAGGGGGTTGCCTCTGTCAGCCTGTTGTCTTTTCTCCCTGTGAAAGAGCTATTGTCTGCTCGCTCGCTCGCTCACTCATTCATTCAACAAACATGAATGCAGCCCATGCTTTGCGTGGAATAAAGGTGTGCTTCTCCAAGGATCGCCTCCCCAGCCTCCAGGCCCTGCCAGGCTTCTGAGAGTGCTTCTCTGAGAAGGGATGAGCAAGGCAAAAATCCATCTGAAGAGGGTGGTCTTGCATCCTGACCTTCCTGGGCTGGGGTCATCCTAGGCCTCCTCTGAAACACCGGAGACCAGTCTCCCAAAGAGGACAGAGGGTGTGAACTTGGGAACTGATAGTAACAGCAGCTCACGTGGAGACAGCTCCTGCGGTCCACAGAGAGCTCTCACGTGCTTTAGAATGAAAGCTGACTTGAGGGTTAGTCAGGCATGAGCTCCAACCCATGATCCCTCCTTGCTGGGTCCTTTGATGAGTGCTGGGGATGGAGATTCCTAAGCCTGGCCTCTGATCACTGTTTCCCTAAAACGTTAGCAATCGCTCACAGTTGTCATGTCCAGGTCGCACATCCCAGAAGGGGTCAGATCACCCACAGGGCACGTGAGGACAGAATCAAAATCTTGTTACTTGCCCCTGTCTTCCTATTAGATGCTCACCTAGTGTGGCTGTCCACTCACATAACAAAATCAACAGAAATGAAAAATGCATTGAACCAACCAGAACAATTATTTTAGGGACTGAGTGTGGTTTCAAAAGGTTCGGTTATTATCTGCTTCTGTGGGTGTTTTCTTGGAGTCAGAATCAGCATTAACCCCCCCCCCCACATACACGCCCACACCCACACCCACACCCACACCCACACCCACACCCACACCCACACCCACACCGGCACAGATCCACCAAAACTAGACTGGTTCTCAGGCTTTGACCCTTGTGCCATTTACCCTCAGCAGTCATGGGATCCACGGTTCGGGCCCTGGGACTGAGTTAATCTTTGAGGGACCAATGTGGCACATCCTGTTTTCTAGCGCTGTTTTAAATCTAAATATCCTTGTCAGTGATTTATGATCTTCTGTGGTTGTTTATTTAGTTTCCTATGTCTTGAAAAGAAAAAGCCAGCCTTTAGGGTCAGCCTGCCTGAATAGCAGTAGGACACCTCCACCGTGTCAGCCAGCCTTTGGCTTCTGCTGTGACCTGGGCATGATGACCGGGAATGTGACATATGTCCAGCCAGCCTGGTCACTGTTCCCTGTCTGGATAGGCTCCTCCCTCCATTATTATAACTAGAGTTCTGGGGGGGGGAGAGGGGGAGAGGGGGAAATCAGTAAACCTGGCAGATTCGTATGGGTTTCCATTCTTCATGGTCAAGCATTTGGGGTTTGAGAAAACCCCAAACACTGTGAACCCTGGGCACTTTTTCCATTAATTTTTTTACACTGATGTGTACGTCAAGGGAAATTTAAGACAGAGGTTTCTGATTCATTTACACGTAACTCATCAAAATGTTGTTCTGTAAGAGGCACTTGGTGTCCAAGAAACCTTAAGAGCCTTTTTATAAGCTTTTAAACCTGTTTTAAAAGGTAAGAAACAGAAGTTGCAGTCTCCCCAATGTAAACAGGAGTGAATCCCTGGGGAGGGGGGAGAGTGGGAGGGAGGTGGCTCAAAGGAGCCAAGACAGGTGACCTCCCAGGACAGGGAGAGGAACACAGAGCCCCAACCCTTTCCAGTCCCCTCCCGGAGCTCAGTGCCTGTCCCACAGTCAGGGGACCCATGGTGGCTCTGCCTTTTTGAATCCTCAAGGCAAAGGAGACTCTTTCAGGGGTCTCGCTGCTGGCACAGAGAGAGGGTCCAAGTGGTCTAAGGGAAGAACATAAACTCCCAAAATTTCACTTCCAGGCAAGACCCTTTTTTCTCCCTTCAAAGAAAGTGCTCATAATGTGCCCTTTCATTTATACTTTTATGAAGGTCTCAACTGAACATGTGAAGAAAGTGGAAAAACTCTAAGTTGCCATGGACATTTGGCATGCTTCCCGCTCTCCTAAAATCTGCTTTCTCCCCTGAGCGAGCCGGTTTTGGAGACTCCAGTCCAGCGGGGAGAACGGGAGGGAGCTGCCTGGAGCCGGGGCTTCACCAAATACATCTGTATTCTATCACTGGAGTCGAGCTGCTTAGCTTTGCACCCTACTCCACTTGGCTTCCCCCGCTCAGAGGAAACTCCCTGGCATTTCCCAAGGCCCGTTACGTCAGTAACAGGCACTCACGGGTTTTATCTTGTTTTCCCGATGGGTCAATGTGGTGAATGTCACAGAATCTAGGCATCTGTTGTTCAGGTTTGTGTGTTTGTTGTGTATTGTTTTTATTGTTCCAGTTTTCTAAAAAAAGGGGGGAAACCTCAAGAATAAAATAAATCACTGATAAAATATTGTTATGTTTTTGGTTTTTGCCCCTTCACGCTCATCGTTCCTAGCAAACATGGAAAGCACTCATACTCAGCAAAGGCACAGGACAAATGACAGAAGATGCATCTGTTCAGATTGACTGCACATACGATTCAGTGGAGGCGTTTTTCTTGGCCTTGGTGCTACGTTATTGGTGTTGGCCGTGTCTGCTTTCCCCTGCCTTGTTTTAAACAGATTTGGGCTACCTAAAAACTGATCTTTTACTCAGGTTGAGATATATTCTCTTCTGTCCTCGGACACGATTTCAGGCACAGAGGCCAAGATCTCTCATACACTATGGAAATCGGTAGCATTAGAGTTGATCAAGAAATGAGGAGCTGAGCTAAACCGGGCAGCACCCTTGCCACAGGAGTGAAGGGACAGGGAGTTTTGCGAGTCCTGTGCTCACCTGTGGGTCCAATGTGTGCCCATCCTTTGCAAGGACCTGTCCAGTAGACCGTCTTGAGACACACGCTTTATAATCTGGTCAAGTGCATGGCCCTGCTGTGCTGCCAGCCTGTTGGGTGCAGCATGTCTGATGCTCTGAGTTGTCTGAGGTAGGTGTGGATACTTTTCAGGAAATCGGATGTAGAAATTCCTCCTGGACTCTGAAAGGAACATAAAATACATCCTTCTGAAAAACTGGAATGACCAGTCAGCGAAGGAAATTCCTGCCTGTGGAGGGTAAGGCTGCACATATTTTCAGCAAGTTTTATTTTTTCCTCTTAGATCAAAGTTCTTATAAAAAAGGAAAATCAACAGATGTCAATATAGCTGACACTAAATAATTACTTTCTGTTAGGGTTGGGATTATCTTATTTAACTGTCACAACTGCCCCATTTCACAGCTGATTAAACCGTGGCTTAATGAAGTCACCTGGTGCAGGTATTGATTAGCTGGACCAACAAAGCTGCCCGCCGGATTACCTGACAATGTTGTCTGACAATCTCCTTGCGAAGGTACCTTGTGGACCCAGCATCAGAACAGACACTTCTGGGTTTAGAACATGTGACAGAGACATTCACGATTTCTTTGACATAGAAATTTTTGTGTCTTTTTTTAAGTTCATAGGAATAATTTGTATACCCAGGGGTATATTTGCTCATCTTAGTTCTATGTGTATATTTTAAATGATTACTTGTTCATTGATTCACTCACTGAATGAATGCTGACTGTTGGCTGGATAAGGCTGGAAACAGATAAAAAAGACAAGGTACCTGGCTCTGAGTATATAATCGAGTAGGGGGATAGACAGAGAAATAATTAGAAAACCATGTATGAAGTTCTAATAGAGATGTTTTGCAAAACACTTAGCTTTATCTAATGACTCTCAACTTGGACATGATTTCCCAGTTAGAACACTGGTATCCCATTTAGCTAAGAAGGCAGAAGAACCTTCCTAACAGGTACAAACACCCGAGAGTTCACATCTTTTCTGCTCTAAGAACATCATCTCAGGTAGGTCTTTGGTTTTACCAGAAAACTTCAGATTAGCCCAGTTCAAACCATGATTCCTAATTCTAGCAATATGCAAATGATGCCAAAAAGTATCCTTCATTTTCAGTTCCCTCATGGCTCTCAGTGACTGGGAGAGGAGAGAGTCGAGTTCCAACTTATTTTAAAACCTTTCTTTGAACATTGAACACTTTTGTTATTCCAGTTAGATCTATAATTGTAAACCTCTCCCTTGTCAGTGGCAGAAGCCCCTTCCTGACTGCCCTCCCCTTCATGGACCATTACACAAGAAGAAAACGCTAATTAAATGATCATTAGCTTGAGGGTGAATAATTATACTTAGATTTACTCGTTGCCTTTTATGTTCAAAGAACTGCTTAGGCACCAACTAATTAATCTACAAATGAAGACCACTCCCAGCGTTACTCTGTAATTAGACCATCTCAGGAGGAAACAAGTTTCGAAGGCCTCGGGTCATTGTTTCATGGCTCAGGTAGAATGGCCAGACCTGACTCCAACTGCCAATGCATAACTCTTATTTACTAATAAATTCATTTTTAAACACACACACACACACACACACACACACACACACACACACACACACACAGTTATATAACTGATGAGAACTTGGAAATAAAAACATATTAATAACCAAAAGTATTGCCTTTATCTGAGCCTTTTGAGTTATTTTTTAAAGAGTTCATTCTCAGTGAATAGTGAATGTGAGTGAATCTGTTTCATGATATGCGGTTGGCTTTGCTTTCTCTCCTTTCAAAGTTACTGTTGTGTGAGTGTGTGTGTGTGTGTGTGTGTGTGTGTGTGTGGTGGGGGGTAGAGAATTAATACTTCTTTTGGGCCTTGATTTTCTGAGTGTTACAGATTTGAGATAGGACAAATCCTAAATAAATATTGAGAAATCCACAGACAGTATTTCACAAATGTTTCGGGAAGCAAATATTTGTGACTATAACCATTATTTATTTGTTATTTTAAAAATCTATTTATTGGAAGTTGGAAGTCTTTTTGGTGTAACGATGACTACAATGAAGTGACATATTATCTTTATAAACTCCTGACCAAATTATTAAAAAACAAGGGCCATGAGTAGTAACACAAGATGGGTGGGTCTCAGTGTTCTCAGCTGTATGTTGGGTTGGTGGGTATGTAATATTCAAGTGTTTCGTCTCTGTGGTCAAATGGCTTTTTATTAAACTGTCATTGAAGTATCATCAGCCTTTTCAGCTTCAAGAAACAGAGGGAGGTAACAATAAGTAAATTCAGTTCAAGTTTCTGGTGTTCTGGTGTTTTTTTTGGGGGGGGGGCAGGGGGTTTGTTCTTTCTTTTTCTTTTTTTTTTTTTGGTTTTTAACTTTTCTCAAATTTCGCAACTAGCTTGTATATGAAAATTTGTTTTGTGGGAAACTTTCCCCATTAATTTTTAAACTTGTAGACCAGTGCTTATTTGTATTAACTTTTCCCCTTCACTTACTTGCAGAAAATTAAAGTGATGATCTGTTTTTAAATTATAGTTTGGTAAGTGGCTGTCTTTGGGAGTAGTAACTCAATTTTCTCATAGTGAATACGCAATTTCCAGACTGCCAAGACAAGCACAGATTTCCCTTGCCACACAGGCATTCTGATATGACATTTGGAAAGTTGGGATTGTTAGAAGAGCTAAAAAAGCACAGATTACACCCAGTTTGGACAAAGGTAAACAGAAAACATGCTTTTTTATGAAATCAGAGATTGAGTTGATGGAATCAAGCCTAGACATCTACATAAGCGAGAGTAGAAAATCACAGACTAAAACACATCTGATATCAAAAAGAATGACTCTCTCCAAAAACCCTCTTTTTATTTGAATCAAGGATTCTTTATAAGCTCAGCAACCCCTAGTATTTTTAAAGGGAAAATAAAATCCACAAAACAGCATGGCCGTCATCCAACAGCTTTGTGATTTTCAAATGACCAGATTTGAAACTTTAATCACCTCACACCTAGAGATTTTTTAATGCATGTTTTAATTTGTGAGGCATGTCCACAGACAAAACGGCTCATGAAAAACAGAATCGGACTCAACTCCCAAATGGCCCCATTCCTCTGCCAAATCAAGAAAGTCAATTTTGCTTTGGGGTTTTAGAGTGTTCCCAAGTAGCCCTTAAAATCGGGCAGTGTTCGTTTTGCAGCTAAGATCACTGATTTCTTTTGAGATATACTTAAGCTCTTGCTTAACCAAATCCATTCATGAACAATTATTTGGGAAATGGGAAAGTCCTGTTTTCCATGGAAACCCTTTTGTCCCGGGCCTCATTATAACTTGAGGTGATGGTTCAGACGGCTATGGGTTGCACTCCGTGAGCCTGTTTTATAGGGGCAGTTTTGTAGGGGATGTGTAGGCTTGAAATAGATTTGGAAAGTATTTAGGAGCTAAGATAATGCCTTTTGAGAGTCACCGGTGGCCTTTGAAATTGTGATTCACAGAAAATCACTGCTAGCTAAGATCCCTTTTGAGGGGGAGATAGGGAAACAATGTAAGGGAACTCATCTCTTAGAGAATCAAGTCTCAGTTCCCTTGGAGTTGCTAATACAAATGTCACTGCTCTGTTTTCCTCAAAGATAGAATGCCACTGGTTAAAAACTAAAAGTCTGTGAATTAACCATAGAACTAAAACAAATAATCCTAAATTTGATATGGAACCACAAAGACGCTGGGTAGCCAAAGTAATCTTGACAAAGAAGAACAAAGCTGGAGGAATCATGCTCCCTGATTTCAAACTATCCTACAAGGCTATAGGAGCCAAAACAGCACGGTACTGGCACAAAAACAGACACAGAGATCAATAACTTGGTACAAAATAGAAAGCCCAGAAATTAAACCACATTCACATAGGCAACTAATCTACAACAAAGGAAGCAGACAATGGGGAAAAGACAAGTCTCTTCAATAAGTGGTATCGGAAAAACTGGACATATACATGCAGAAAATAACACTGGGCCACTTTCTCACACCATATACAAAAATAAACTCAAAATGGATTAAAGATTTAACTGTAAGACCTGAAACCATAAAACTCCTAAAAGAAAACATAGGCAGCAAAGTCTTTGACATTGGTCCTAGCAGTATCTTTTTGGATATGTCTCCTCAGGCAAGGGCAACAGAAGAAAAAAACAAACAAGTGGGATGATATCAAACTAAACAGCTTTTGCACAGCAAAGGAAACCACCAATGAAAGGAAAGGCAACTTACTGAATGGGAGAGGATATTTGCAAGTAATATATTCAATAAATGGTTAACATCCAAAACTTAAGAAACACCTCTTATAACTCAACATAAAAATCCCCCTAAACAATCCAATTAAAACATGGGCAGAGGACCTGCACAGACATTTCTCCAGAGAAGACATACAGGTGGCCAGTATCAGTAACTGTTAGGGAAATGCAAATGAACACCACAGTTTCACCCCACACCTGTCAGAAAGGCTGTTATAAAAAAGTCAACAAATAAAAAGTGTTGGTAAAGATGTGGAGGAAAAGGAATCCTTGTGCGCTGTTGGTGGGAATGTAAATTGGTGCAGCCGCTATGGAAAATAGTATGGAGCTTTCTCAAAAAATTAAAAATAGAAGTACCACATGACCCAGCAATTTGTATTTATTTCAAGAAAATAAAAACACTAACTCAAAGAGAAATACACACCCCTATGTTCATTGCAGCATTATTTACAGTAGCCAAGATATGTAATCAACCTAGGTGTCCATGGATGGATAGATAAATAAGTTGTGGTATATAACAATTTTCTTTCATACCCCATACCTCCTACTTTCCTTGTCTTAAGCATCAAACATAACTTCTAACATAATGTCAGTGGTAGTGACAGTCGTCACCTTGTCTTGCTCTAACCTGAATGGACATGTAGCTGAACTTTTCTCCAGGATGTATCATATTTTTTTAAGTTTTCAGTATATTTCCTTTATTGAAATAAATCCTTCCCTAAAAGTCTGTGACTTAACATTTCAGATTATGCCCCAAATCACTTGGAAGTATAACAACAACAGAACAGAAAAAGAGCAGCAGCATCAACAGAGAAACAGCATCTAGGAGAATATTAAACCCTTTCCCACAGAGAGGAACAGGTGCTTTCACTACTTGATGATATGCTACAACTTTGCCCCAAAGGAAGACGCTCTCTGTAGGTAGTACCTTAGAATGGTTTCAAAGCACAGATTAAGACAACCGCAGTGTCGTTTCATAGAGGACTGGATAAAGAAGACCCGGTACGTATACACAATGGACTACTACTGAGCCATAGAAAAGATGAAATACTGCCATTTGCGACAACATGGACAGATCTTGAGACTATCATGTTAAGCGAAATAAGTCAGATGGAAAAAAGTCGAGAACCATATGATTTCACTCATATGTGGGTTATAAAACTGAATGCAACAAAGGAACAAACAAGATATATAAACATACAAAACCCCACAGATAAAGACAACAGTCTGGTGGTTACCAGAGGGGAAGGGGCGGGGGGGTAGAAGAAGGTAGGGGGGTAATATACGGTGATGAAAGGAGATCCGACTTTGGGTGGTGGGCACCCAACGCCATACACAGGTGATGTGTCATAAAATTATACACTTGAAACCTACTGAATTTTATTAACCAATGTCACCCCAACAGATTTAATAAAATTAAAACAACAAAATAAAAGCATCAGTTAAAAAAACCTCAGCTAACCTGGCTGGCTGTGTGAACCTGGAACTCCTCGGGTTTCAGCTCTTTCATTTGCAAACGGGATAGGTCAGGTACCTGCAGAGGGAGGGTGACCAGCTGTCCCAGCTTGCCTGGGCCTGGTCTGGTTTTTGCACTGGGAACCCCAGGTTTCAGGTAATTCTCAATCCTGAACAAACCAGCATGGTCGGTCACCCTATTTATGAGAAAGAAACGAGGACATGGTGCTGGCACATAAGGAAAGTTTGACTTATTTTAGCCATTAGTAAGTGGATTATTAAATGGACCAAACTTGATCTTTCCCCCCATACATGTTGGATGTGCTTTTGTAAAACGAGAGAAATACACCTGTCCACAATCAGCCGTCAGACTTAGTCAGAATCTTCCTGGCGACCATGAGGGCCTTGTATCAGCTCCCTTCTGAGGACAGTCCAGGACAGAGTGTGGGTGAGGACACTCGGGGAGGGGGGGAGTCAGGCGGGTGGCAGCCGCACAGCTGAATGAACACGGCATGCTGCTGTTCCTGTTTTCACTGTGGCACGATCACGTGTCTTTCATCTCAGCCACAGTCGTCTGCCCATGGATATTCTCAGCCCCAAGGCTCTTGGCTTCCACATTTTCAACTTTCTACCTTTCCTCGTAATCGCAGTAGCCAACGAATATTGGACACTTTCTATGTCACACATGGTCTTTAAGTACTTTTAGACTTTAACATATATTAACTCAGGAAATCTAACCACCACCCATGAAAAAATGACGGTTGTCCCTCCCTCATTTTACAGGTGAGGTCACACGGACACAGAGGTGGAGAAAGTAGCTCAGGGCTGAAGGGTTAGTCAGTGAAGCTGTGAGACGCATCAAGGCGGCTGACCTTCTTCAGCCTTACTCTCCTCTCCTATAAAATGGGCTGATAGTGACTGCTCACCTAACTCACAAGGCTGCTGAAAGGGCCCAGTGATCCAGTATATGTGAAAGCATGTTATCAGCTCCAAGCATTAGGCAAAGGCGCCCTCGTTATGTTTTCATCACATTTTTATTTGCGCACCTTTACTGCACAGTCTGAAGCTGCAAGTGTTTGAGAGATAACAGGACTGCCTGGACTAAGCGGGGCCCTTCTGTAATCAGGGACAAAAGCCTATTGCCTTGGCCTCAACCCCTTGGGGATGAAATTTAGAGCAAAGAGTTGTCCCAAACTTCTCAGGTCAGGGATGCGCCCGCCTCTTCCCCCTTTCAAAACAGCGCTTGTTGCTGTGAGACGGCAAACACAAATGAGGTCCCCAGCATAGTGTCGCGCAGCACAAAAGTGGACGGTGCAGCTTTGAAGATGGGAAACAGATGATAAAGTTTAGGCGAGGATTGAGTTACCACTATGCAGCCTCTAACTGCAAAGTAATTAGCATTCAGGCCTGTTTCTGAGGAGCCAACCAACAACAATGTCCTTAGAACTCAAATAAAGGGAGAACAGTGGAGCAGGGCTTGCTTTGGGTTAGAGAGCCCGGCAAGGACCGTGTGTGCACATTGCAAATTATTGGCTCTTCCCCAGTTCAGCAAGCACCCACCCAGGCTCGGCCTGATTAATGGAGGCTCTGTATGCACACTGACATCGCATCAGAGCTCCGCAGCGCTGGAAACCTCTCCAGGTGTGGCTAGTTTATTTTCAGGTGTGGACAGGACGGTCATTAGAAACAGAGCCAGATTTGGTCTCCTACCTACACTCAACACCTCCGCTGCCCCGCCCCTGGCAGCATTTTCCTGCCTGCGCAGCCTGCCTTTTGCTTGCTGGGCATGCACACCTTTCACTCATCGGGGCCCAGAGGACTGTGGAAGCCTCGGATGTGTCAGTATCAGTCAACTAATGGAAGCCATGTGTGTGTGAATGGAAAAAAACCTGGCATCTGAAGGAGCCAGACATGTCTTGCTGTAAATGGGTCTAAAGCAGAGATTTTTGTTTTTGTTTTTTGAGTACATTGTTGGCCACCTTGCTATTGATGATGCTATTCTGGATGACCCTACTCTTAAACACCAAGGGCCCTTCCACCCAGAGCAAGGGAAGCAGCCAAGATTTATTGAATATGCATATTAGGTCCTCTGCAGTTTATTCATTCTACAGGGTGGGGCAAAAGTAGGTTTACAGCTGTTTGTATGGAAAATAATACAATAATTAATAAATAATACGAGAATAGACTGTGTTTCCTGTACTCACAACTGTAACCCTACTTCTGCCCCACCCTGCATTAATACATAATTATATTAACTAATGATGATCACAATATTTACTATGTATTTAGTGCATTTACCTGCTAAGAGCTCTATGTGGCTGATTTGTGTAATCCTGGCCCCAGGTGGGAAGGTGGGTGGTGTCACCCCCATTTGATGGAAGGGGTATACTTCCTCTGAGGAAGGGTCAGGTAACATTTCTGCTGGCAGAGAGTAGTGTGTGTGTGTGTGGGGGTCACTAACATTTGTATCCTCCCCCCCACACTGCACAATAAGTTGGAAAGATTTGAATTACGATGCTAAGAAATCTGAGGTTTAGAGCATTTGAGTATATTTTCCAAGGACACATGGCCGACAAATGACAGAGGAGGGATCTTAGGACAGTATTTAAGTCATGTGGTCCATTGTGCGCTAGCACAGGGCAGAGTTTCTATGGTGAGAAGGGTCCAATTTCCCAGCAGACAGAGGAGACGCATGCTAGACACACCACTGTAAGAGCACCAGCGTAAAGAGAGGGAGAGAAAGTTCTGAGAGAACTCAGTGATTTCATGGAAATGCCAGATGATCCAGGTGGTCATTTGGGACACGATGGGAAAGCTTTAAGACTTCTTTCTCACTATATTTTTGTATTTTCAATAAAAAACAATGTCAAAACCTCAGTGGCTGAGAATAACAACGGTGCATTATTTATTTGTACTACACCTTCAGCATGGGTCAGCCACAGGGGGCAGTGGGTGACAGCTGGGGGCGGGGGCCAGCTCTGCACCACCCTGTCTCCACTCAGGGAAGCAGGCTGACGATGGAGCAGCCGGGCCTCGGCGGCACGGGAGGGACAGCAGGGCCACTGTGCGCCGGCTCTTAACCAGTCTTCCCCGGAAGGTGTCTTATCTCTCTTCTGCTCACATCCCACTGGCCAAAGCGCATCTCACGGCGCCTCTCACTTCAAGGACGTAAAGGCTGCCCATGAGCAGGGAAGAAGACACCCAGCAACCGGGGGGCGGCCTGATGACTACGAGTTTTTACATAGATAGACGGATGATGACAGATGATAAAGAGATACATACACGTACATACATATACACACATATGCATACATACATACACACATACACATATATGCATACACACATACATACATATACATATATACACATGCATACATACATAGACACTGTGGGATGTGGAAGACAGTAATCTTTCAGTGCCTGGGGCCCCCCAAATGTCTTAATCCTTCCCAAGAGGGAAGAAGGAAAGGTGGGTGGCCCCTCCTGGGTTGGGGTAAGTGCAAACAGGAAGACTCCACAATCCCCCCGCCTCTCCACACCCTCTGATTCTTACTCTCTCCCAGTCCTTCCTGGTGACTATCTCTTGTCACGTTGGCACCTGAATCCTGGAGAATGGGGTGAGGGTGGCCACTTTGGGGTCCAATGGCTCTGAAGGCTCTCAGTTAAGAGGGGGTCATCTGTTGGTCCCATTCTCACTAGCCTGAGGGACATCCCCCCCTTCCTTCAAATGTGTAAGTATAAGAACAGATTGTGTCCCCAGCACTGTTCAGCTTGACACCGTTTCCTCGCTGTGGAGCCTGGCAGCCAAGCTCCAAGGCCCCCTCCCTTTGCCCTCTGCCACTGGCTCGTACCGGCTCCAGCCTATTCGGAGATGAAAGGATGTATCTGAAAGGTCGGTCCTGATGAGCCCGGGCCCTTTGATGAAAGTCACCTGAACTGCTCGCTGCTCCACTGCAGTCCTCCTACGGCCTGGTTTAGCTCCGACCTGGCTCCCAAAGGGATAACTTTGACATTCCTTCAAAAATTAGCTGCAAACTGAGCTGTTTTCAAAAGTTAGGTCTCATTTAAAAATATATACACTTCCTTCGTTTTCTTTTGTGGTTCATTAGCATCTTCTAAAGAAATTTTTTTCCTTTCTTTCTCTTTCTCTCTGTCCATGGCAAGGCACAACTATTTCGCCCTGGCGTGCCAAATGATTTTTATCTCAGGAGAAAAAGAACTTGCTATTTCCTGAAAATCTACCGCCATCACCCCCCTTGCCTTTTTTAAATACATTTTGTGCTGGGAATCAAAGTCAGGTAACTCGATAAGGAGTTAATGAAAACAAATTAATTCTGTCTGCATTTAAAAGCGAGACAGCCTGGCCTCACGGAGTTATCTTACTTGCTTCCCCGGACTCTGCACTTTTTTGGATGTAACACTGCTGGGAAGTCTGGGTATTTGGGCGAAATCAACAAGGGCATACTCTTTCCCACTGGAGTAAGGTGATTATGTATGTGTAAATTATTCAGATAATTTTGGGGGTGGGCGGGAGAAATTTCATTCCTACACATCTGGCTAATTGCACCTAAATTATCATTTTGACCCTCCGTCATGTGGGCAATTTGCATTAAATCCTGGGATACAGAAGGGGAATTTTAAATAGCATTTGTGTGACAGCTGCAAAAACAGTATGTTAACCATCCTGGGTCTCTCCTCCTGGAACGGGGCTGCAGAGCAGTAGGAGCGGCGCTGTGACCTTCACCCCGTCTTTCCTTCCTGAGCCCCGGTGCTCCCAAGGACAGAGCATGCTCGCTCCATGATCTTTCTGCACTTCCAGGAAGGCTTCCCAGGTTGAGGAAAGCGTACCTTTCAAAGCTGGCTGCTTCCCATACTCTTGCAGAGCCACGGAAGAGCGTCGCGCTGAAAGTGACACGGGAAGGAGGAAGGGTAGGGGACAAGACGCCGCATTTGCGTGTCTAGTCGTGTGAACTCGAGGAGCCCCGCGTCTCTGACACAGAAGCGGTGACGGACCGTGTGGGAGGCTGTTGTCGCGTGGTGTGCGGTGCAGAGTCGGCGGGGTGCGGCCTAGGCCTGCCAGTGTCAGTACCGGAGGGTCTGTTCTTACTCTGGGCTCCCAAAGAATCACACGGAGAGGGGACCAGAGGCTAATACATGGTGGGGTCCCAGGAGCCTTGTGTGGCTTCCTCTGGCCAAAAATAACTAGATCAATAGCGAGACATCCTTCCTCCCCCCTCCTCTTCCTCCATTACCAGGTCTGACAGAGCAGCTGCCCTCAGACTGGGTGGGTGAGCTGGCCATGTGTCTGACGCCACCGCATCTCCTTGTCCAAGTGCACCCTCTCTTCTCCCTCATAGGAATCTCCCAGGAGGCTCTGCCTTTTCCTCTATCAGTTGAAGTATTTATCTTAAGCTCAGCTAGAGATTTAAGGGCTATCAGGCTGAGATGCAGTTCTCAGGCTAAAGCTTAAATATTGACAGAAACGCCCAACGTGGCCACTTCACACCCACCGTAGTTGAAGGATGCTTTCCAGATCATTTCGCTTCTTTATGGATCTCATTCCAAGAAGTGGAGGGAGGGGCGTTCCATTTCTTTACGATCTCCGCCAAGATGTTGCATAAACCATTCCACCTCTTCTCGGGGTTCCCTCCCTGTGCTGGGGAGATTTCAGCCAGGATGTTTGGCTCCAGGAGAAACCGACTGAATTGCCCTCTAGCTCTGGATGTTTTGATGAGGTGCCTTGGAATAGTGATGGATCTGTGGTCTGGTTCTGGAACCCAGTAGATGGCAATAGCTATTTGCCTTGGGATTTGGGGGCTTGAGGCGTTCAGCTGTTGGTTGAGAATGACAGAAAGGGAGAAACCTAGTAGACCTAAGGGAGGGTGCTGGCAATGCCAATGGGATTCAGAGGGTGGGGAGGGGGCGAGGGTGCTAGTATCTTCCAAATAAGGCTTCCTCCAACTACGGGGGCAGTTGCACCTTGAGTTTCTGGATTCCATTCTCCACATGCATGCTGACTCATTCCATTTTCTTCCTAGGGCTTTCAGCTTGCCTTCCAGGATTACACATTGATGATTATCTGCTAAGGCGGACTCAGGCTTGTTAGCACCAGGGCTATTTGATGTTGAGAATCGGCCATGAAACCTTGGGAGAAGTGCAGTAGAGGACTGTGGAAGCATCAATTTAGGTAATCTAAACCAAAGTCGTCTTTGTTCTGAGTGTCTGGATATCTTTGTTTTTGTTGTTATTGTGTTTTGTTTGTTTCTTAGGTGTTTTTCTGGGGGGGGAGGTCTGAGATGTTATCAGTGAGTCAGACAACAAGCATTGCCTTTTGATGATGTAACAGGCTACAAATGATCCAGGTAAATGCCCATATTCCCTTTACATGGACTAACACCGCATACTTTCTTGCGGCATCTTTAAGTGTGTTCTCTTCATTTCAGCCAGTTTCCATCATAAGTAGGAATTCAGGGAAATAACATGGGGACCAGGAGAAGACATGAGGGAACTTGAACTCGAGTGTCTGATTCACCATTAACTAGCTGTATGATCTTAGCAAAGCCATTTAATTTCTCTGAGGGTCAGAGATCTTCAGTGGAAACTGGACTGGCTAAGATGCTATGACCAAATATGTAGGAAAGCTAATGGGAGGTGCCCCTTATTTCTATTGCCTTAGGTCACCCTTGCTAGTTCTCTTTGCCAACATTTTATTATAGAAGAGTTAACCACACTGTAGCCGGGACATTGAGGGGAAGAGCTATGATTGCTTAAAGGCAATTGTAAATACAAGGAAACTGGAGATGAGATTTAGGGGTGCCGTATCTGCAGCTATCTTTTTCTCCCCCCAACCCTGATCTACCCTCCCAGGCTATTCTGGGGTTCACTGAGATTTATTCATTGGGATTAATAAAAGTTTCTCTCAGGAGTCTTTGGTAGTTACCTATTTTAGTTTTCTATTGCTGCCCTAACAAGTTACCATAAACTTACTGGTTTAAAACAACATAAATTAATACCTCATGGTTTGTGCCGGTCACAGGACCAACGTGGGTCTCACAGGGCTGAAATCAAGGTGTTGGCAGGGCTGCGATGCTTCCCGGAGGCTCTGGCGAAAAATCCCTTTCAAGTCCATGCAACTGTCGAATTCAGTTCCTGGCTGTAATAGGCTGGAGGCCCTTTTCCTCACTGGATGTCGGCAGGGGGTTGCCGGCATTCCTTGGCTCATGGCTCCCTTTTTACTTCAAAGCCAGCAACAGCAGAGCCAGTCAAAATGCAAGTTTTGGCCTCCCCGCTGGCCTCCTTCCTTGTGCTCACTTCTGCTGCATCTCTTGTGTTTTCCTGCTCTGCCTTCCTACTCCGTTAAGGGCTCTTGAGATCACATTGTACCCACCTGGGTAACCCAGGCTATTCCCTCCACTTTCAGGTCAGTTGCTTAGTAACCTTAATTCTCTCTATATAGGCCCTTTACAAGAGCACCCAGGTTAGTGTTCGACTGAATAACCGAGGGCTGGGAATCGGGAGGGTGGGGAGGAAGCATCTTTAGAATTCTCTCTAAGGAATTATCTCACAGGGCAACATATTAAGCTATTATCAGTCATCAGCACCTTTACGAAATTAGCTTAATGGGTGGATTTCCAGTATCACTGCCAGCTAAAGGGAGTAGGGTAATATATATATATTTTAATGTTAAATGGCACGTTACATGGGAGATTATTACTTCAGTGTTTGGGATCAAGGGTTAAAAATTTGGGGAGAGAGTATATGAGGGCAGTGGGGATCTAAGCTAGGTGGGGGAGAGAGAGAAAGGGCCACCTACTGGAAAAAACACCATAAAATAAGAGAGATCACCAAGGAGGAACATCACTTACTTAACAGTACTCTGATAAGTTTGAGGTTGAGAGGTATCTACTGATCTATAAATAACACAATATCGCAGAAAATGAACACTGCTCACATTTCAAGTATAGCTTTAAAAATGAAGAAGAGATTTGCAAGAGTTGGGTTTGGGAGAAATCTTTCCCACCCTCCTTGGTTTTTTAAATTGAGCCCAATTGCCACTTAAGCCTAGCCCCACAAAATATGCTCTTTGTAGCACTATGTAAGTAGTTTTATTGATACAGATACATAAGGTTTAAATATAATACTTGCTGTTTCAAAATATCTTCAGGAAATGAGAAACCCATTGCTCTCTTTGGTGTTATATACATACACATACACACATATACATACATATACTTACACATATATACATACGCACATACATATTCTATTTGTTCATGTAGTTCTGGATGCATGTGTATCTATAAATATAAATACAGATATGGATAAATGCAGACACTGGTGGCCATGTCATCATTATATAGACACACATCCCAGACACAGACCCCTTGGCATCTTGTTACCAAACGAGAGCACTTGCAATACTGCATAAGGAAGAACTACGCCAGGTGTTGTTTGCACCCGGCTTCCACCATTAACCTACTCATTTCCTTTCTCTAATCCCCTTGAGGTAGATGCAGGTCTCATCCAAACAGCCAAACAGCAGCATTCCCCAGCCGCGAGTCCTTGCAGGGTGATGGGAAATGTATCCCTCTCACGTGCTCCTTCTGTGGTCATCCAGGCTTCCTGTCCACGTTCCCTTCGTGAATTCCCGTGGGGCTTCATCTGGCCCGTGTTTGCAGGAGCGACTGGAAGACAGCTTTGCCTGTGCCACAGGCACATCATCTCATCAGGTCCCACCCGCCCTGGCCACCTGGGGATTTTCAAATCACGCGCTCGTCTGGGTCAAGCTGACCACTGTCTGGTGTTCGGGTCCTTGACTAGAAGTTAACAGGGCTAATGGATGAAGAAAAGAAATCATATCCCGTCGATAAGCGCTGAAAATATTTAGAGTGGCAAGGTCTGTGTTTTCCTTCGTATGGAAAGCTGATTAATATTCAGTGGTTGAAGGTCAATACCTCATTCATTTTATTCACTTTGCATCCTGCACACAGCGGTGACTGTTCCAATTTCAACTCCTAATTCATACAAACCTGGTTCCAATCAGGAGACTGGTAACTCACTGCCTAAGCAGAAACACATCGCACCCTTGCTAAGCTTACCTTTCGACTCATGCACGGACATGCATATGCCCTTGAAATGGACTCATTTGTGGACAGATGCAAATGCCTACGGCCCGGCAAGTCCAATCACTGCTAGGACATTTTGTTTGCTTGCGTGAGCCTGTGACAGGGTCAGAGGCATGAATCCGAAAGCATTGTCTAAATAGACTCACATGTGCAAAGGTCTTTAACCTTGCTCAATAACTGCATCTCTGTGAAGTTTTCTACATCACAAATATCCCGATGTCGAATCATGCTTTAAATGCATTAGGATGAGTCACTATTAAAAACCATGTTCTTTTGTAGAATATGGTTATTAGTTTGTAGTTTGCCCGCTGCACCTCCACCTGTTTGTATACAAACTCATTTGTATGTTTGAGAGGTTTTTGTAAAGCCGGACACGTCACTTTTTTAAGGAGGCGAATCGCAGCAGGACGAACCTGCGAGTGGTGATAATGAAGGTTTTTCTGATCCTGTGAGTAAAGCTTCAAAACCAGTCACCGAGGTAGGGAGGGGACTTGAGTTTCCTGAAGATTGTTTGAAATCGTATCACGTTTGTCTGGAAAGGATTAAGAACAGAGCTGCCGGGGTCTGCTTTTTAGGCTCCTTCCAGTTTAGAGGGTCTGTGATTTGGGGAGCTCTGCCTGTAGTCACTCAGTAGGAAAGATAAGTTTGGGGGCATCGGTGCCAGGAAAGAAGGGAGAGAAGAGGGAGTGCATCGAGTTTGCATTTTCAGACGATGGCACAACAACGGCTGGCCTAAGGAATGAACCATCCCAGAGACTGGCCGTCCCTGTTGGTGAGGACACCGGTATTAGGTTTTTTACTGTGGTTTTTAAAAACTGTACTTATTTCTGCTCCACATGGATGTGTGCTGCTAAAAAAAAAAAAAAAATGATACAATGGGACAAAGAATAAAGTCTTACTATTTTATACCATGAGAGCTTTGTTTGAGGGCCTTGATTTTGGTTCTCACTTCCTACCACAGGGATATTTCCCAAAGCCTTGGTGAGATGGGAATCAATGAGATGCTACTTCAACTTATCTGAAGGCCTAAAACCCATACATCACCTAGTAGCTCTTAGGATTCTATCCATGCTTCCTTTCCTCTTTGATTATATTAGAGAAAAAGGAAAAGGACAGAATTTGGGGTTAAAAGATACCAGTACCACAATCAAACAAGCAAACAAACAAATAAACCACCCTGCCTTAGGGTCATGTCTCTTCTATGTACCAGCCCAACTGGCCTTGGCTTCTCTAAATCTCTGAAGATAAAATAGTGCAAAAGAAAAGGCGACAACTGACACATCACAGACCCTCCATGGTGGCAGTTAATCATGGGTTTGCTGTGAGGATATGTGGTTTATATTTGCGAAACTATTTGGCAACCTATACCTATACATTGCTAAACAAATTATGCATCATTAATATTTCTTGGCGCAGTTAGTTATATTTCAAATGTCCTGGGTGGTTTTTATCTGCCTCTGTCTGTTGACTCCCCAGCCAAGCCCCAGCCTGGCTGTGTTCTCTTTGAACTGCAGGCAACACGACATCCTTACTTTTCAGCTGAGGCTCAACCATCTTCTATCTCACCTGATACTAAAGGCCTGGGTCCACAGCAGCCCGAGGAACTGGGGAAGTTCCCACCTGTGAGGATGGCACTTCTAGTAACACTTGGAACACATCTGTCTAAAAGCACTTGGGAATATGGAGGCCGAAGTCCCAGATTCACAGCCCTGAAAAGCACGTTTCACTGTGGATGCTAATTCACAAGTACCTGGGTAAGGACTTGGAGTCTCAAGGGGGCTTTCCTAATCACCTTTCTGACTGGAACCATCCTTGCAAATTGTGGTAAAACACATGTAACATGAAATATACCATCTTACCCATTCTTAGGTGTACGGTTCAGTGGTGTCGAGTACATTCACACTGCTGTGCAACCATCACCACCACCCATCTCCGAACTCTCTGCATCTTGCAGAACAGAAACTCTGTCCCCATGAAACACTAAGTCCCGTTTCCCTCTCCCCATGGCCCCTGGCAGCCACCATCCTACCTTCTGCCTCTGCGGATGTGACTTCCCTAGGGGCCTCCGATGAATGGAATCACACAGTATTTGCTCTTTTGCGACTGGCCTATTTCCTCGAGCATCTGTCTCCTCAAGGTTAGTGCCTGTGGTGTGAGCATCCTCCGTTTCTGCATGAGGAGGGAGCGCTAGGGACACCAAAGAAACCCACGTGTGCGGTGTCTCCATGAGGTCACGGGCATTGACAGGTATCCAGGGTGTGGTAGCCACACGATCCTTACTTGTGACTGGTGATGATAAACCACGTTCAGCAGCTCCAGCCTTTCCACCAGCTCTGCAAAGGATTCTGGGAGCGAGGACTTGGGCATCAAAGTGCAGCCTGGGGTCCCTGGAGGAGGCGTCGCTGCCGGAGACTCGCAGGCCGCGCTGCGAAGGGCGTGCTCACTGCGTGATCACCCCCTTCCTCCCCAGATGTCATCGGGAGGGACTCCGGCTGTGGAAATACTCTGTTCTCTTCCTGCCTGTGGGTGACTGCACACACTTATAAAACAACAACACAAAAAACCCCCT
The DNA here is from genome assembly GCF_964146895.1 of Miniopterus schreibersii. Classification (NCBI taxonomy): domain Eukaryota; kingdom Metazoa; phylum Chordata; class Mammalia; order Chiroptera; family Miniopteridae; genus Miniopterus; species Miniopterus schreibersii. The sequence goes on from NC_138116.1 coordinate 5,481,236, forward strand.
CGTGCTCCAGCGTGGCTCCGCGCAGGGTGTCTGGCCAAAATGCAAAGTTTCCCTGCAGTGCGCAGCAGACAGCGTTTCTCAGGCCGGGAAGGAGCGCGGGGCCTTTCAGCACCTTTTCCGCCACTTCTTTAAAGTGATTTAAATTGGAGGCAATGGCATCGTGCGCCGAACATCTGACACCCAGACGAGACCTAATGAATCATGTGCTCTAACATCGCTCTTCTCCAGCCACCTCCCTTGGCATCCGTGGTGGCTGAGTCTTTCCCCCCGCCCCCCACAGAAACATTTGTTTCGCAGACCATGTGCTTGTTAGAGTGTCCTGGGCAAGTCCACGCTACTGGAGAGAGAACTGGCTCAGGAGAGGCTGCAAACCCAAGTCCCTCTTAGTCCAGTCTCTCCAGTCCAAAGGCAACAGCGTCCCTTAGAAAACCAACTTACAATCACCTTGGTCTCTCCCCAACTCAATGTCTTGCAGAATATCGACGCTACACAACCAAATGCGGTTCCCACCCCCACAACAGCCAGAATTATCACTGGACTGATTTGAGTCAAATTAACGAAAAGTGTGAGCGATTTGGTGGGTAAGGAGATATCAGTGCCAGGAAAGAGCCACTAATGTCAAGCATTCGAGTTAGGGCAAATGGTTCTCTTTGCTGTCCCAAACTCACCCTCTCCTGGTGGGTGTGGCAGGATAGCTCAGGGCTCGCCAGGCAGTTGTTGAGGACACAGGCAGAGTGGACAGGGGCTGCCTAGCTGCCCGAGGACCACGCATTAGTGTCTCACCCTCCCTCCGGGTACGTGACAGTCTGAGGGAGTGCCACTGGCAGGGACAGTGGGGGCTCTTCCTTCTGCAGCTGCGATGTGTGCAAACAACTTAATCTTCCAATCCAATGCTTAATGTAAATGCTTAATAGGAACCTGCTGTTAACACACTGTACACGAATTTACTGGCAGGGAAAGCTGGGATTTACATCATTCTGAAAATCAGATGTTCTTTGCAGCAGGAGTTGGGAAAACGTTCAAAGATGGTGAGATTTTCCTTCCGAATGGCAGGTGTATCCCTGAAGTGCACAGGGCTCAGTGCTCCCCTGGGGGACCGACAACGCACAGATGCCCGATTCCGGTGCAATTTAAAATAAAGTTTTATTGGAACACAGCCACGATCACTCATATGTGTACTGTCTATGGCTGCTTTTGTTGCACAGTAGCAGAGGCAGGTAAAAGGACAAAACTGAAGCTGTCCTGCTTCGGGCTTATCATGAGAAGATGGGGCTCTTTGAAAAAGGAAATACTGCTGGGAAAAATAGAAGGGAGCAGGAAAAGAGGAAGACCAAAGAGGAGATGGCTGGCATGGAAGAAGCCATTGGCCTGAGTCTCCAGGAGCTGGGCAGGGTCGCTGAGGACAGGACATTGTGGACGTCACGCATTCACAGGGTCACCAGGAGCTGGAGCCGACTCAAGGGCACACAACACACACACAGCATACTGGATGCTCATCCACACTTGATGCTACTGCTGTTAATGCTACTGATAATTATTGATTGCTTCCTTGTATCAATATACTGACAGCCCCTTCAGTACGAAGCACACAATATGTGAATTGTAACTTTTTAGGAAATCATATTTGCTAAGTGTTTGTGGGACTGTCACCTACATGGACCCTACCTTTGCCTACTCCTCTAGGTTTGGGCTATTCTACATGTTAATGATTGTCTGGAAGGAAATAAAAAAAAAATCCCTGAAATCTTACCATATTCCCAGATGTTTGATGATTTACAAGTTAGGCAAGTATGTCCCCAAACTGGCTGATCATCAGTATTTCATGGGGGAACCTGAGAGAGGCCTGAGATTAATGAAGCAGGTCTGGTCTGCTTTTGTTTGTTTGGTTGTCATTTCTAAATTCTAATTATCAGCCTCAATGGGGAACCAGATAATTATTTTATTTTACGCTTTTCAGACGGATTTGGCGTGTGTTGTATGTGCCACGTGACTTGGAACTCTTTGAGAGGGAAACTGACTTCCCTATTTCTTTAATTTTATTTTTTATCTTCCAAGCCCCCAAAGTTCCCCTCCCCCAGCAAGGTAAGGAGACAGGACTTTGCAGATGGGGGTATACAAACCGAGTTACTTGATAGACTAGACAGTGCAACCCCTGATAACATGTACTGACTTCCTTCCTCTCCTTAGGAAAGAATTTTCCTATGAAGATAAAATGCACCCACAGAACACTGAATTTTTACATGAAAACAGAGCGGTCTGGGGTTCAGGACTGGGCCAGGTTGGAGAAATCTCTTTGTTCCTGGCCAAATTTTCACAAAAAAGTCAGACTCACCTTAATTGGGACTGAAAATTCCTGCCTGGCCCTAAAGTAACCTCCTAAAAGGTGAGGAGAAATCATTATCATCAGGCTTAATATCTGCACTTTTATGATGGGAACCAATTTTTTTTTCCTTCCAAACTCTTAGGATTAATTTCCTTAGTTTATAGGTTACATGGAAATGTCCCAAGGTCCCGTGGCCCCTCTGGATGAAATAATTAGCTGCACATGCTATCCAACACACTTCTACACTTCGGTCCCTCATTAGTTTCAAATCTCAGTTTAATTTCCAGGAGAAAGAGTTCAGGGTTTCCTGAGACTTAGCAGCTGAATCTGACCAACCGCAGGGGGTCTCCTACCCAGCCTGCCTTTGCCGGGTCCCCTGTCCACCTCTCACCCCACCTCCCACAATCAGATCTCTGTGAGATTCAAAGCTGCTGCCTCTGTGTTTGCAAATGGGACAGACCAGAAATTGTTTCCTGAGACCCGAATGCTTCCATTTGCTCTCTTCCTAGTGGCCCCCGAGTTTGATTTCAGACCAGCAGCTTCCGGGCCTAGCTTTCCTTAAGTCGGCCTGTGGTCAACTGAGGCAGCCATAGAATCAGGCACCTGAGCCGTTAACTCAGAGGCAATGGTGCGAACCCGTGCACTCAGTGCATTCGACGGGGACTGTGTAAATCCTGCACTGTCCCCACAGTGACATCTCTGCTCCTTGTTCCTGGGCCTGTGGGTTCGGATGCAGTTGGAGGATGCTACTTTCAAGCATTATACTCAAGTGAACAGAACATTCTGGGGGTGACGTCATACCTGGATTTCAGCTGTCACGCTAATTGGGTCTCCTTTCTCTCCACATATTATGCCTAAGCACCCCTCTTTCTCTTTGGTGCTCTGCAATCCTGAATCAGCGGTCACCCTAGAAATGGACAAAAAGAAGACACTATCGGGATCCCCTTCGGTTCAGGGTAAAACAAATCATGACACAACTGTCTTAATAAGAAAGATGTATATAAAGTCATTTAACAAAATGTCCTGGGCAGGGAAATGCAAGTTCGACGAATTCTTCTGCTCAGAGACGGACTTGAAGGACTTGAGTTCCTTCCGACTGTTTTGCCATCCTCGCATGTTCTCTAACGTCCCCTTTGCCCTTGCCCAGCGCTCCTCACTGGGAAAGGTGGCGCACTATTCGAGGGGCCACAGGCGGACGCATCGCTGTGCAGCAGAAAGGGGCCTTCACCTCCTGGCTCTTTTCAGTAGCAAGGAAACCTTCGTTGAAACCTCTGCCTTTTCACACTCCCTCGCATCTCACTGGGAGAACTGGGTCGCGTGTCCTTATTTTAAGCCAATCACTCCCGAGGAGGAAAGGGTTGTATGACTGACTGGGGCTAATCTATACCCGTCCCCCTTGAGTCACGTTGAGGCCGGGGGTGAGCGGGCCTGTGGTCAGGTAGTCAACACGGAATAGGCCTGTCCTACTGGACAGTGAGCCACAAAAGGGGCTCGAGGAGTGTTTGCACCGAGACGAGTGAAAACAGCTCTGCTGAAAGACGACAAAGATTAACTGACTTCTCCACCGCCAGCCACGCACCCTTCCTGAAATATTCAGAACCATGTGCTCAGGTGGGTGGCTTCACACTCAACAGTGTCTGATGGCCCCTGCCTTTCCTTTATGACACTGCAACGGTCTCTAGTGTCACGGGAAGTGACGCTGAATTCTTATGATTTGGTCATTGCCAAAGCCACAGCACGAATCGGCGTTCTTTGCAGTTTGTGCAGAATTCCTACCCCTACCACGAGCAGTAGCCGCAATCCCATGTAAGAACTGCATTAAGTCTCAAGTTTGACATAAAGCCAACTCCTCCAATAAAAAAACCCCAAAAAACAAAACACCAAAAAACTAGAGTCGAGGGAAAGGGAGATAATCGGAAGTTTAGAGCTCATATTGAGTTGTTTTTATTGGCTGGCATAACGCATGGATTATTTCCCTCCTTGTGGAACAAAACATGATACCGCATTTCTCTACAATTAGATTAAGGTTAAAGCACAACAGAGACACTGCCGCTCCATACACTGCCTTTGGGAGAGATCGCTTGCGCTCTACTGGAAGAGAGTCGAGAACGCCTCCACTCTGTTGCTTCACGAAATGCCAAGGTTTCAGGGCAAATCCTATTAAGAGGTCTTAGTTTCTGTGCGGTATTTTGCTTTTTTTCCTCTGCCAGCTGCCACTGCATAGAGACGCCTCAGGATTGCTCAGGCTGTGCTTGGACTTAATTTCGAAATGAAAATGACTAGGACGGGGAAATGTGTCCATTTGTTCCTTTCCCTCATCTACTTATCGATCAAATACCTATCATGGATGTAGTAAGTTTACTATAGTTGCCCGCTGCTTGTCATCTCCCTCCACTAGTCTGGAAGAATCTGGTGAAAGCTGGTCCTGATGTATCTTCAGTGTTTGGTCTATTGACTGAGTAATCAGTGAACATTTACTCAGTGTTTGAGCTCTCAGTGAGCTTCTAATCTAGGAAGAAAGGTAAGACATACACATTTTAAAAGAATAAAATGTTGGGTAGGAGGTTGCCGCAAGAAGTGAACAGAGAATTATTGGAATTTTGAAGAGAGAGATCCTAAATGATACACTCATTAGTGTTTTAGCGGGAAAATTATCAATATCTCTCTCTATCTAGTTGCTTAGGTAGCACACTTCAGGTCTGTATTCTTAAGCTACAATCAAGCGGAACAAATCAATTGTTAAAAAAAGTGTTCACAGAGTATAAATGTTGAATATATTTATTGGCAGTGTTTATTCAAACTATTTTTATTTAAAATGCGAATGATCTACATGAGTTCCCTTTTTTTTTTTTTTAAAGACTAGATACTTCTCCAAGGGGGACACACGGGTGGCCAAGAGACATATGAAGAAATGCTCAATGTCACTAATCATCAGAGAGATGCAAACTACGACTATGCAAGTTTCATACAGATAGTTCCTTATGGGTCTTGCCTTTCTATCCCAGTTAGCACACACTATAGTTTGAGTTTGTCCACCCACATTTCAAGGCATCATTGATTTGGTGTAGATAAGTCAACCATCTTGCTTTTTTTCCTATTTGTCCCGTATTTTGTTCCTTTCTTATTTTTTTCCCCTTCTTTTATTTTTTTTTGGGGCGGAGCAATGGTAATTGAATATTTTACTTCCCCTATTGGCTTTTTATAGTCCACTTACATTTAGTGTTGTACCGCTGCATTTCACATCCAAAACATCACGGATGTAAGAACTGTATTAGTCAGGGCTCTCCAGAGAAAGTATATGTATAAATATATACATAAATACATATGTTTATTCTTTTGTCATTTTAAAGACGTCATTCCATTGCCTTCGGGCCTCCATTGTTCTGATGAGAGGTTGGTGAACATTTGTCCTGCTGCTCACCCCTGTGTAACGTGCCCTTTGTCTCTGGCTGCTTTCAGGATTTCTTCATCGTCTTTGTTTTTCAGGGGTTTGACAATAATGTGGCTATGTATTAATTTTTTTATATTTATCCTGCTTGCACTTTGCTCAGCTTCCTGGAGTACAGATTGGTGCTTTTATCAAATGGGGGAAATATCTGACCATTTTTCTTCAAGTTTTTTTTTTTCCCCCTTGCCCCACACACTATATTCTACTTCTGGGATGCTACTCATACGTATGTTAGATTCCCTGGTGTTTTCCCACAAGCCAGTGAGGGTCTAACTCAGTCTTTTTGTTTTCTCTCTCCTCTTCAGTTTTGGATTGTTATTTAGCTGTCTTCAAACTCACTCACTCACTCTTTCTTCTGCTAATTCCAATCTGCTGTCATGTCTCTCCGTGGTTTTTGTCTTTAATTTTGCAGTTATAGAATTCCCAATTGTGTTTTTTTTTCCATTATGGCTCACACTCTACATCTATTCACTCATTAAAACTATACTTCCCTTTAAGTTCTTGAACTAATGTTGGACATCTGTTTTGAAGTCCTTGTCTGCTGATTCCAACATCTGGGTCACCTTGGGCTCTATTTCTGTTGTCTGCCTTTTTTCTCCCCTGTTTCTGAGTTACATTTTCCTGCTTCTCGGTATGTTCAGTATTTTTGTTAGTCATCTAATGAGTATTATAGGTCATGCATTGCAAAGAGTCTGGGTTATATCGCCTTCCTTTAAAGGGTTTCAGGTTGTACTCTGGCAGGCAAATAATATACTAGTTCTCCTCGATCCTGTTGGAGTTTGGCTTTAGGCTTTGTTAGGGTAATCTAGAGTAGTCCTTCATCCAGTGCAGTGTTGAAAAAATTTTCTTAAAAGGCCTGATGATAAACATTTTAGGGTTGTGAGATGTAATGTGTCTGTTGCAACTATTCAACTCTGCCGTTGTAGCATGAAAGTGATCATAACATATGTAAGCCAATAGGCATGACTGTGTTTCAATAAAAGTTTATTTACAAAAACATGGTCAGTCCATGGGCCATAGTTTGCTGATCCCTGCTCTAGGTCACGGGCCTTACTTCTAAGGAATGGCCCCACTGGTGTCCAGCTGCGTTCTTGGGATGTTAATAGCATCTCTATTCTGGATGGGACAACAATCCGCTGTTGCTCAGTACTGTGTCACCTCTGGAGCCTCCATTCCATCTTTAACACTGAAATAGCTTCTCTAGATGAGGCCCATGGTGTCTCTCCATGCACATTTGCAGCCCAGCCCTTGGCTAGGGTCTTGTGGAGAACCCTTCAGAGACCTCTTCTATCATTCCTCACCCGCACCCGACACATGCACTTTTACCCCCCCTGAAATGCCCACTTGCATGAGTACTCCTCAGCTCTGGTCCATGCCTCCTCAACTTTACGGACCGCTGTGCAATTGGGGTTCCAGCTCCCTGTGCCGTGGTTTGGACATTTTCTCCAGCAGAGAGCCCAGGTGAACACGGGGCTAACCTTGCGCATTTCCCTATCCCAAGACTCTCCATCCAGGGCCCCCAGTTCCCAGGGCCTGAAAATAGGTGCCTGATGTATTTTGTCCAATTTTATCATTGTTTCTGAAGAAGAGCAACTCCAATACTGGCTATTGCATCAGGGCTTGAAGTAGAAATGAATGGCTATGCTGTGTAAGAAACTAGAAAGACTAACCCCATTCAAGTGGTACTTTAAATAGTTAAAGTGGGGATTGCTCAGAGACAGCAGAGCATGGGTGTGGCCCCCTTTCTCACATTCTGCAATGATTACTGGAGCCCTCGACACATACCCGGCCTGCAACAGATGCCCTTATGGGAGTTATAATCTTTCCAGCATTTGAATACTGGCTCCTAGTCAGAAGCCAATATATCAACAAGAAATTCCAAAGGATTATAATAGATTAAACTCACCACAGAGTTTATAGCCCATAGACTTACTGACATTACCTATTACTGATTTCACAAGAACAAAAAATTCAAGTGCTAGGCCCTATGCTAGGTGCTCAGAATATAAAGGTGAAGGAGACACAGCCCCTCAAAGGCCCCATGGTCAAAGAGGAGACAAAAGGTGTGTAAAAAGAGCATTATCACAGCGAGAAAAATCCTGTGAGAAGGTGAGATGGATGAGGTGCAAATAACTGGATCCAGACAAGCTGAAAAACGCTCGAGCTAGGCTGGTACCAGTGGTTTGCAATTCATCACACAGCAGGTGAATGCATGTGTCATGGACACGTGAGGCAGAGCAGAGCATCCGAGCACCGCCAGCAGGTCGTGAAGGGAAAGCCTGTGCTTGGTGCCTGAGGTGACTAAGCAAGGAATGGTGGGAGAAGGGGCTTCCTTGCTGCCCAGGTGATGATGGATTTGACAGCGGGAGCTATTCTGTGTGTGCCCAGTAGCTGCCGGCTGCGTTTTTACACCTGTTGTACACCTCAGCTCAGTGCTGGTTTTTAAGTCTTGCGGGCTGAGAGCTCAGGATTGATTCCAAGGATCTCTCTCCTCTTCTAAGGCTTTAGCCAAGTTGCTTAAGTTCTGTAAAGTCTTCTTTCCTTTATCTTCAATGTCTCATCTCAGAGAGATGAAATACTTACCTGTTTGCATCACTAAAAGGATCTCCTTGTCTGTTTGTTTACAAATGATCAGAACCCTCCCAAGTTGGATAATTTGGGTTTTGAGATTATAAACAACAATTGCAGACTGTTTCAGAAGTTCTGTTTAGCGTTATCATCTTTTTAACGTCTTCCTGCCAACGTAGCTGAGATTTACTCTAAACTAAACAATCAGGCCTCTCTGTGACTCCACTAACTTGGAAGGACCTGGGAGGCAATCTGGTTTCTCCATCAATCCTCTGATTGATTTCGTTCTGTAACTCATTCCATCTTGGGAACATGTTCCTCCTCCATTAAATGGATGTAACACACCAAATTAAATCAAGCTTTTCTGTCTTCCAACTTGACTACAGTTCTGCGATGGTGGTATTTTGGTTTCCATGTACTGTCTTGAAGACTGAATGTCAAGGAAAAGTAAATAGAGAAAGTAGGTTGTCAGCAAATGAGCACCCTTATTCTAGGAGGACATATGTTAAGAGGGACAATTTTAACGAGCATTGTGGGCTAGAGAGGTGGATTCCTCAATCTTAAAAAGTGAGAGCAATGGTGTGAGTGTATTGCCATCATGGGTGGCAGATCGTGGCTAATCGCAGAGAGGGCATCTCTAGGGTCCCTTTGTTGACATCCACAGCTTTCTACGGCAAGAAGCTCATTACACAGCAGGAAGAGGGAGCTGTCTGGGGGAAACCCTGAGCTACCCACTGGGAGTTGTTACTATTGATTCTGGCCATTAGGCAAATTCCAGTGGTATCTCAGGGTCCCCAAGTCTGAGAACAGGATTCCTGTAGGGACTCTGACTGCCTTTGGCTATGACACACCCTTTGGCACGCTCTCTCAGCAGTTGTCACTTACAGTTGCAGTGTGGAAATCAATGATGCATCATCCCCTGAAAATTGGTGGCGGCAGTGGTGGGAGTGGGGGTGGGGGTGGGGAGTGGGGATGAGAGAGGCTCTGATGGGACACCTCCCTGAAACTTTAAGGCTAGAGAGTGGGCTTGGAGGGTGAGACGGGGCAAGGAAGCCTTTAGCTTGCTTTTTGTCTTTTTAATGTTTCCTTTTAGAATAATGGATTTTTGAAGTCAGAAAGGAGATGAAATATTAAATTATTGTGGGAGGAATATACAAAACAACATTTTTCTTTGCATATAATAGCTGATCAGTGTTAGCTATTTGCAATATAGGGATTTGAATACAAGTGAGCATAACCCTCTGTAAGTCAAGAACTGCTTTTCCCTTGCAAATCTGCACCTTATCTGATACAACTCAGTGTAGCTAAAAGCTTACCTGCACAGAAATGCCTTCTCTTACTGTGAATCACAAGACATTGTACATAATGGGGGCTCCATCTGTAAAGTCAAATGATGGAGGTTCAGGACAGAAATATCACTGAAAGCCTGACTACTGAAGGTCAGGGGCAGCCTGTGGAAAGGCCATATTGGATTAACGGAGGCCGGCTACCTGGGATTTTTTAAATGACTTCTATGAATGACAGAAATCAATTTCAGGAATTTAACCCTAGATAAATAGCATCAACAAGGAAGAACCAAGTTTTCTTTATCTTTGAAACCTGTTATTGGGAGGTCAGTGAGAAAGGTCAAATGACTAAATGCTAATTTATGAACTATAGATTTAAGTGACCTTACTATCATTTAAATCTGAGGTTATAGAGCCTTAGAACTAGGAGAGAAGGTGGAGCCTATCGATGACTATTCTATACTTTATAGCTTCTTGGAGGCATTGGGGGAGGTAAGAAAATGAGGATTTTGAAGAGAAACAAAAGTAGATCTTTCTTATCCCACTTTCTCAGGACGTTTCTAGACTCTCTCATGAGGCTCATGGAGTACTGAGTCCATCAAATAGCAACTATGGTTAGCTGTGTCCTTTTAGATGTCCCTAAATGAATGTAGCAATAATCCACCTTCTTCCAGTGGAGAGGGAAACAAAAGTAAGAGACTGAGAGGTCATCGAGAAACACACAAGCACCCAATGAGTCTCCCTCTTCCTTCCTCAGGCCCTCAGTCTACGGTCCTGTTGGAACGAGGCCTTCAGGTGAGAGGGTTCCACCCCTGGAGGCTTCCCGGTCTTAACTAATGAGATTTTCCAACTTGGTCCACACAGCTGGCAAAAGTCACCATTTTCCCTCCTTAACAAATGAGACAGGAGTGGAGGGACGCATGCCTATCAGACGCAGGGTGTAGACGGATGGTGGGAGAGGGGACTACCCTCCAACACCAGCATTTATAGAATCAGGACAATAGGACAATTTTTTCCTATTTTTATGGCAAACCTAAAATCACGTTGCTCCTTTGCAGTCGGAGAGGGACTCTGCCTGGGGTTTAACCACGCCACTTGTGACTGCCGTTTTGAAAGGTCTATAAGGGTAGGCCTTGCACACATGCAAAATCTGTCCCTGATGGTCAATGTGTCCATCTTTGTTCACTTGTTAGAAAAAACTTCAGGACTGTGTTCAGTGAGCATAGGCTGGCACAGGGCAGGGTGCTGACAGCACATCCTGGAGGTTCATGTGTTTTTCTGGAGGGTTGGCTGTGTGTTTGGAGAGACTAGTCTTTGCAATTTTATCCCCACCAGAGATGGGGCTTAGATTTTGAGCTCGACTATAATTACTGCCTTCAAAGGATTGACTGCATAATTGTCCTGGGATACTGGTGACTCTGCGTGACTATATTTGGGAGAAGCTTGAACAGCACCTGTTGGGAAGCTGGCTCTCCAGGCGTGATGCTAGGGAAGCACCCTGCAGCCTCAGGGTGAGGCCTTCTCTAGCTTTGTGCCCCCCTGCCACCACATCTGGGCTGGGATGATGGCAGGCCTCATGCAAGAGGCCTGCTGTGGCCACGGGTATACCTGAGTAGATCTTCAAGGCATTGCTTAGAGAAAGGTGGTTATTGAAGGTAGATTGCTCTTGGCAGGCACATCAACAGTTTATGGGGGGAGACGACAGAGGACTCTAAACATATTTCCATCATTCCTTCCACCACACAGTCTTGTTTATGAGAGTTTGGGTCATAGGAGGCCTGGCCAAGAAGACACCTCCTGGGTGGAGTGATACCTACCTAACCACACCTCTGGTATGCTGAGACACCCCCAGGAGAATGTGTGTGGAGAAGGCAGGCCGGGCGACCACACCCTGAGTCGGCTTCCCTCCCTGCTCAGACAAAATAAGGAAGGGCCTCTGGAAATCAATCCTGCTTTCCCAGAGTCTGCCACGACCATCTTAGAACTTAACAAAAAGGGCAAGGAATGACACGTGGGAACGTCGTCCTGGGGAGTTGGCACTTATATTCTCCTCAGATGTTTATCTGAAAACAGCTCAGGTAATTCAGAGCTCATGGGACCGTGAACACAGTGGCATGTGTGACTGGGGCAATCAAGTGTTGGCTGCTTTTATGAGGATCCCATTAATTGCTCCGTAAATGAGAGGTGTTTCCCAAGGATTCTCTTTCTGATTCTCTTTTCAGATAGGAGTTGAGGTAATTTGACAGAACACTCGTTTTACTTTCTATCTCATGGAGGTAAGGCTAAGAGGCAACATTTGTATCTGTACTTGTATTATATGCTAGCCACATTGGTTCAGATTTCACAAGCAATTTATTTTTTATCATTTTTATAAGGCAAGTGCTTTAATTTTCTCCATTTGGCAGATGAGGAAATCAGTTCTTGGAGAGATTCAGAGAGTTGGTCATGATCACGCAGTTAGTAAGAGACTGTATTTGTCCAAGTAATCTAGGTTATACCCTGGTAATCAAGAACCCTCAAAGCCCAACAAGTAAGCCCTCAAATTCCATAGCTTAAAAAAAAATAAAACAAAAAGCCCTGGCTGATGTGGCTCAGTGGTCAGACTGAAGGGTCACGGGTTTGATTCCTGGTCAAGGGCATGTTCTTGGGTTGTAGGTTCCATCCAGCCCCGGTGCAGGCCCTTGTTAGAGGCAACTAATGGATGTGACTCTCTCACATCAATGTCTCTATCTCTCTCCTCCTCCCTCCCTCCCTTCAACTCTCTCTTAAAAAAATCCATGGAAACAAAAGTTCATTCCTCCTGTATATTACAGGCCTGTCCAGTTACTCAAAACCCAGACTGAGGGAGGCTTCACCAACTTAAAATTTCATGGCCTGGGAACAGGGCAGGGAGGAGGCCGCTGGAGCAGTTATCGTCTAAAAGTGACATCCATCACTTCTGCTCGCAGCTCACTGGCAGAAAGCAGTGACATGGCCCTGCCTAGTGCCCGCTGCTGAGCTGGCACCGCTCCCCACGCCTTGATGAAGAGGTGAAGCGAAACGGCTGACGAACAGAAGCTGCCCCGCGCAGGGACACTTGGCGCTCGCAGCCACCGCGCGCTACTGCTCTTCAGAAGGCCCACTTAATGCCGGACAGGAGACCAAAGCGTCTGCGTGGAGCTTCGTTATCCATCCCGCCCCACCCATCTCAGTCTTACCATGCCTGCCACTGGGTCCCAAGCAGGCTCAGTGAGGACCTCCTCTCCGGGGTCCTTCTGGCCTCTCCGAGCTCCTGTCCTGTTTAAGACCAACACTCAGTGCTTCGTGGCCCAGGCTTAACCTCTGGGACGCATGTGAGCAGCACCCACACAGCTGGGAATCACTGACTCACAGGCTGAGTCACCGCTTGCATCTTTTGTGCCTGGAACAGAGATTTGTGGGACAGAGTGTATCGGCCTCCTACACTTCTGGCAGGCTCCGGGGCTCTGTGCATTCCTGCTGCAGAGCCTCATGGAGCGTGGCTTTGACATCTCAGAGCAGCACTACACAAATGCCACTACCTGGAGCTGCCAGAGCACAGTGCTCTCAGCCCTGGAGGTCTGATATGAACATCTTGGCAGAAATCTCCATCAGGTTGCTGGATATGCGGCTTGGGAAATGTGTTCATTAGCCTGCCCCTTTATAGCTCATGGACTAATGGATTCATTTACTTTGTCAACTTATCCTGCAGGTAAGGTACAGTTTCGATCAGCCCGGAAGTGAACAGCAAGAGAAGCTATGAGGAGCCCAAGTGTAGAACTTGTTTGCAGACGCTGCTTTTGGACAGAACTCTCTTCCTTATGGGACAAGTAGAGGGGAAAAAAGTCAACATCACACCCATGGGAGACAAATAGTCAAACACAAAGAAAATAGAACTTAATCCTGAAAACTAAAAAAAGCACATACTTCTGAAAAGTATCTTCTCTAGGAAGTAGCAGAATTGAAACAAACAAAACCAACCCCTTGTTCTTCAGTCTTTTCATTTTAGCTTGTCTCCTCTTTTCTGTTTTGTTGTTTTTTTTTTAAATCCTCACTGGAGGGCATACTTAGAGAGACAGAGGAACATCCATGTGAGAGAGAAACACTGAGCGGTTGCTTTCTGTACGCACTCCAACCAAATCCACAACCCTTTGGTGCATGGGATGAAGCTCCAACCTACTGAGCCACTCCTGCTGGGCAACTTATCTCCTCTTGACTTTCTCTTTTGTTTCACAGATGCCAAGTTATTGTTTCAACCTTTGAGGAGAGCAGAGCCAATGAGCAGAGAATAGAAAAGATGCTGGAGAGAAATAGAACAATTGAAAAGGCAGAGAACTTGTAATGTCAGAAATAACGTCGGTCTTGCAGATGATAAAAATAGGCTTGACACTGAAGAAAATGGAATTAGTGATATTGAACAGACTAAACTCCCAGAGTGCAGAAAAAAACAAAAAAAGGTTAAAGAGAGTGAGAAAAGCCAAGTGGGAAACGACTGATGTGGAAGAGAGAGAACAAAGACCCAATAAAAGAATTGTGGGCGCTTTTTATAGAAGGAAATAAAAGATCCACTCATTAATGACTATTCATGTAAAAATCACACATGAAAATGCTAGTGAATCGTGGTCCTATAGCAGCAATCCCTAGTTAATACATTTCAAAATTCTCAATTCAAAAAAGAAATTAAGAATTTTTTTTGAGACCACTTAAGATAAATACTAAAAATATTTTACTAAAAAGATACAAAATAAGCTTTGGGTATTCTCGGTTGGAAGATCATATGATATAAAGATATAAAGTCTTCCTATATTATGATTTAAATACTTTTAATAAAAATTCTAAGAGTATGGATGCAAGGAGCCCTTGGAAAAGTAAATATAACATTTATCTGGAGGCAGACACAGTGCAAGAAGCCAAGACATTTTTGTAAAGAGCTATTATAATGGGTTGTAATCAAAACAGCGTGGCATCGGTAGAACTGATAGGCAGAGAATGTATGGAGAAGATGTCCCCGCATTATTTAATGATTCCTTCTCTTCTAATTTTGAGTGCCAAACTTAATCACAAACTCACTCTTCTATACAGACCCAAGTCTATTTTTGGGATAAGTGGTTCACTATTTGAAATAAAGTTGGCATCGTTTCCCCAAAGCATACACCACAACGTAAAGACCAAGAAAGGACTAAACAGTCAAATGCACAAAAAGAAGCCAAAATAAAATATAGGTGGATACAGCTCCGATCTCGAGCTTGGTTTGGTTTGTCTGTGTGTAATGAGATGGGGGAAATTTTATTCACCACAATCCCACTTATGAATGGAACTCATTTGTTGCAGAATGTTCATGAGGTGGGAAGGGAGGCAATGAAGGGGGCTGAGCGATAGACATTGCTCTCTGGGAGACAAGAAGAATTTCCCTGGCGCTCCCCACAAGTAAGGGAGAGGGAGACAGAAAGAAGCGAAAGGGAGACATCACGACGTGTGTGGAGGGAAGAGGAAGGCGCATCTAGGCGAGCAAGGCGGTGACCTGCTGCCATCCACCAGAGAGGAGTTTGGGTGTGTTCCCAGCACCTCCATAGGTCAGGAGGCGACTATCAGGTATGTGGGTCCCTTGAGTACAAAAGCCATAAAGAAAATCTCAAAGAGGAGCAATTGGTGGGTTTCCTAACATGAGACTATTTTTTTTAATTATTTTTTTTACATTAGGAGTCTGCAAACTACACCCAGGGGCCACATCTGGCCACACCTACTGGTTGCTGTATTACCTATTCCTGCTTTCTGGCTACCATGTTGTGTTGCGTAGTTGAGATACAGAACAAATGGCCAACAAAATCTAAAACATTTACTATTTGGTCCTTTACAGAAAAACTCTGCTAATCTCAGCCACACATAAAAAGACATCATAATTAAAAGGCAAACAGCAAACTCGGAACACAATAAAACACTTGACCCACGTATGTCAAAGCAAAGAATAATACCCTAAGTGTACAAAGGGCCTTCCAAATTTACTGAGAAACTCCCAACTGGCCACAGGCAGAGGATATGAACAGACAAGTCACTGAAGGGAAATACAAATGTATCGATGTATAAACAAATGGAAAGTTCAGTGTCACAAGTGAACAACTGAACAACAGCAAAACTAACCTCAAGCACGGAAAGTGTTTGGAGAAAGGATGTTACAGCTTCAGGTGGTGTGGTTGGGGGTCTACTCTAAGGCGCTTTGGCGATATTACTAGTACCTTAAAAACAAGCAAAGCTTACATCCTTTGATCCAGAAACTCCACTTCTGAGAAGCTTTTATGAGACACTATTTGCAAATAAAGTTACATAAAGATAAGAATACCCTGAAGTAATAACAGTATCTCTGGCTCCACCTCTTACTGGCTGGGATGGCTTTGTTTGAATCACCAAACCTCACTAAGCCTCAGTTTCCTCATCTGTAAAATGGGAATTAAAAGGGCTACCTGATCACAGGGCTGTTGTGAAGATTCAAGGTAACAGTACATGCACATTTTTATGTACAAGACCCGCTACATAGTATAGACATGTACCAAATCCCAACTAGTTTTTAAAAGTGAAATAACAGGGAAATAGTTAAATGAATACTGCTATATCCTTATAAAGGAATATTATCAGTCATTAAATTAACGAGTCTATGGCATGTTAATGATATGGAAAAATTCATTGTCAAAATAAGAGCACAACACTAAATCTGCCGTATTATTTCAATGGTATTGAAATATAGAAAATCCCTAAGCACATACGCAAAAGGGTTGGAAGTAAATATATCAGATATTAAGAATAAGGTTGATGGTATTCTTGGCTTTTAAAAATTATTCTAAATATTTTTTCATAATTAAACCACAAACTCAACCTTTTCTAATATAACTTAGACTAGGCAGGGGAATAACTAGAAATCGCCTATGTTGTGCAGATGTGGGCACCAGTAAGAGTCAGCCCTGGCCGTAGGAAGGTTCACTGGACAGGTGAACCCAGCAGCAGGGAACGCTGGCTTGGGCCAGCCGAGGATTTGGCTTTCTGCCTCTGAGAAATTGGTTTCACCTAAGCCAAGAAACCGGTTATCAGATGGGAACGGCATTCTGTCATCCCAGCCTTGTGTCACCAGAGGCCTAGAGGTAAACATCTCTGGGACATATTTCCCTGATTAAACCACCATGGCCTCCTTCTGACATTGTGTGGAGGGAAGGAGTGCACTATGGGAGCCCAGTGCACTAACCTTTCTAGAGCATGACGTTGGACCTGAACACAAATGACACCTCAGTTAACAAATATTTTCAATGATGAGCCTCCCAAATGCCATCCAGGTGACACGGAGGGCACAGTCTGCAGAAGCTGTAAAGGGCTGCACTATCTGTAAGCTGAAGACAGGACCCAGTTCGTATCCCTGCTGGTGGGGACAGAATACGCAAGTGGGCTTGAGGAGATCAGAAGGAAATAGTGGCCGATGGAAACTGTAGAATCTCTAACCTCCACTGTAGATTTTTAGAACAGGAGAGTTTCTGCCATGTTGAGAACTACTTAATTATGGTCACTTTTGAAGGCAGAAGGCTAGACCCCAGTTAGACCAATATGGATACTAAAGCTTAATCTGAGGTAGACAAGGAGTGAAACAAGGAAATTAATAATTATTGATTGGCTACAATGTCCTGGCCATTTTCTAACCATTGACTCATTTAATCTTCCAAGCCTCACAATGATGCTGGTATTACTATCTTCCCATTTCACAGGAGGAAGACGGGGCTCAGGCAGGCCAAGGGAATCTACTACCAGGGAACCTAGGCTCATGGAGCCAAGGGAACCTACCACCAGGAGGAGCTGCAGAAGGAAAGTAGATGAGGGCTCCGAGCTCCTTTCCAAGGCTATGCTGAGAATAAAGACAACCCCACCCTCGATGCTAATCAGTTTAGTTACGTTCTAAAATGGAATATTTTCTCAAAAGGACTAAGAGCAAGGAGGCATTCTCTGGTTTGCAGCTCATCTGCCAAGCACCGGTGCCCTTCCACGGCTCTGACTCCTAGGCTGCTTGCATGGCCTTCCAAAGAAAGACCCTGGAGTTTTCTGCACCTCCACACCCATCTTTGCTGGGCCTTTTCCTGTGAGCTTCACAGATGGGACCATGATCACCGGCAGCCTCCACCTATCAAAATTAGCATCACATCAGGATGACCTCTGCCCACAGGGAGGTGGAGATGTCTTCGCAGGAAGGCTTTGTGCAGGTCCAACCCAACTGTCCTGTTTGACATCTGCGGTCCTGACCTCCTTTGGAGCCCTTGGCTTTGTGGTTTCTCTTGCTAGTGGTGACTTGTTGAAGCTGCATTTTGCCAATAAGTGTGAGCCATGAGGTCACTGATACTAACTACATAGCCGCTACCCTGTCTGTGTGCTCCACAGCCGGGCCCTGGAACCTGGAGCCAGCCTCGGTGGGCGACCACTATTAAAAGAGATGGAAGGAAGTAGAGAGGGGACAGACTCCCTGATGTTGGCGTGGCCACTGCAAAGGGAGACTCTGCAAGTGTCCTGAAGGAATTAGTGAGGCAGAGAAACCCTCGAAGCCCTCAGAGCCATTATCTTTGTTTTGAGATTCATGCACACAACCTAATCACCCATAGAAATGCTTGGATTTGACCACTGGGAACTTAACCAGGGTTACCCAGACTGAAGGTTTTCCATTTGTATTAGTTTTGTATGGTTCCTATAACAGATTATGGTAAATTTACTGGCTTCTAACAACATGTATCTATTATCTTACAGTTCTGGAGAGCAGAAGTCTGAAATGCGTCTCACTGGGCTAGTGTTAAGGTGCCGGTAGGCCTGGGTTCCTCCCGGAGGTTCCGGGGGAGAATCTGCTTCATTGCCTCTTCCAGATTAGAAGTTGCTAGTGTTCCTCGGCTCCTGGCTCCTTCTCTGTCTCCAAAGCCAGCAACAATGGGCTGAGTCTTTCTCACATTGTCATTTGTCTAACTAAATCCAGGAAGCATTAAGGTACGGGCTAACTAGAATGCTCTTTCAAGTTTTGTCTCTACCTATTAGGAACTGAATGCTTGTGTTCCCCTCCCCCCACCAAATTCATGTGCTGTAATTCTAATCCCTAATAAGATGGTATTGAGAGGTAGGGTCTTTGGGAAGTCATTTGGTCACGAGGGTGGAGGCCTCATGAATGGAATTAGTGCCCTTACTGGAAGAGAAATGAGAGATGAGCCCTCTCCTGCTCTGTTTTCCACCAGGTGAAGACACAGCCAAATGTTCCTCTGTAAACCAGGAAGGGCTCTCACCTGACGCCGTGTCTGCCGGCACCTTGATCTTGGACTTACCAGCCTTCAGAACTGTGAGGACTAACGTGTGTTATTGAAGTCATCCAGTCTACAGTAATTTGTAGTCATCCCAGACTGACTAAGGCACTCTTTAAGGTAATAATTTAGCAAAAAGGAGGGGAAATAAGCATTCCTGATGCTGGTTTGGTATAGATGCTGGAGACCTCGAGTAGCAACTCTAAGTCCTGGGGGAGGTTCTCTTTCTGCCAATAACTAAATACTAGGCCACAAAAAGTCAGGTTGCTTACTTGCAGGCCACAGTGTATGAATCTCTACAACGGGGCATGGCTCCCCTAGTCCTTCCTACCTTCTAGGACTATTGCAAGGGTAAATGAGATCATGAAAATGTACTTTGAAAAGGATGATGTTATTTAATCGAGTTTCTGTGACCTCACCAAGGTAGATGGGAGAGAGGTCCATGCCTGCTCCCACCCGCTGCACAGCGCCCACCCACGACCCGGCCACTCACTTCTTTACCAAGCCAATGGGCTACTGCTCTCTTGTGGCAGTTTTTTTCTCTCATTACATTTGATTCTATTTACATACTTAATATACAGCAATGCCTCATAAGAAGGAGGGTATCAATAGGTCCATAGCGAGCACTCAGTGAATATTTAATGAATAGTAAAGGAACAAAAGAAAGGGGGAAGGAGAGAGGGAGAGAGGAATAAGTGTCTGGCAAGTGGTAGAGTCCCCCTCCCTGCCTTGGGTAGAGAAAGCTCCACTCCTACTTTCTTGGGGAGATTTCTTTAAACTGATCTACAGTATGGGTCCTTTTCATCAGAGAGGAGGAGACAGTCTTGGAACCACGTGCATTCTCCATACAGCCCATGAGGATCCGAGGACCAGTGTCATGCTGGCCTCACGTGGTACAGAGAACACCATACCCTACACCCTTTCTCTCCAGGGCAGCTTTGTTGAAAGAGCCCTGGTCTCTGGGGGATTTGCTAACTGGGGAAGCTCCATTTATTTCAAGCCCCCCCACCCCACCCCCCAAAGGTCTCTCTGTCAAGCAGTTCTGTTTAGCACGAAGTAGGCCCTGAAAACCATGTGACAACTGAATGAACGAGTCCAGGAATAATGGGCCGCTGGGCAGCACACACGCAGAAAAGCCAAGACAACGTGTGAACACATCTCAGTCATGCGGCTGGATCATTCTGGATGGAGACGAATGGCCCGAGTCCTTCCAGCCACTGGGCGGTTTCTCGTGGGCTTTTGCTGTAGCCCCGCTCTCCTGGCCTGGCTATCGGGGCTCTGAGGGGGGATCGGCTCAGTCTCCAAGGGAAGGAGCTGACCACGCAGGTTAGACCCACATGGGCCCTGCTGCTGCCAGAGCCGCTCCCCTCCTGCAACCTTTGGAGGATCATGAAACAAGCTCTCAGCAGCCCTCAGCACTGCCCTTCCCCTCCCCCTCCTCCGGGCCTCTCCCTGGAGCTGGGCAGCCTCGCTCCTGGCAGGAGAAAGGAACCTCCTCTGAGTCAGGCCTGGGTGAGTAGCTATTGCTTCACCCCAGCCCCCAAGGGCCTGGAGAGCCAACCTGCTTCGTCCGCAGGAAACTGCAGGGCCTGGGCCACACAGTGACCCAGTAGTTTGATGTGAATAAGTAGGAAAAAATAAGTGTCTTCATTTTATTTTTTTTCTCAGATTGGATTTAATTGAAAACAACCACTCGCCCCCAGCACTCTTTCTTTTCGGGCAGCACTACGGCCCAGCGTCAGCCTCTGAGTCACAGGAGGGAGCAGAGGCTGCACCCCAGATCCAGAAGGGGTGGCCGCAGCCAGAGGGCTCAGGACCACAGGTCTGTAAAAAGGTGTGGGGCTCGGAACAGCCGCCAGCTCGGGCCTCCTGCATCCAACTAAGGAAGAAAGCAGACAGAGAGCCAGCGGAGCCTGGGCGTGCAGGGAGAGGGGAGCCGAGCCGAGGAGGGAGGCACGGGCTCTCCTGCCCTGGGGACACCCCCCAGCCAGCCGCGCGAGGGGGCTTCCCTTCCCAGCACTGCACAGTCTTGGAGAAGGAAAAGGCTCTTGCAGACGCGCCAGGAAGGCAGCCCTGGAAGCTGCTGCTGGCACTGGGCAGGGCTGGGGCTAGGGCTGGGGCTGGGCTGTCTGCTCTCCCTCCCTCTGGCTCGCTGGGAACCCTATGCCACTCTGACATCATGGATGAAAGTCAGGTCTGGCTTTCAAATGTTGGGGCTGCTCCTCCCAGCGCAGCCTGGCCAGCTGGACCCTCCCAAAACGGGATCTCTTTTGTCAGCTGCCTTTTATAGAACTATAAAACCAGAAGTTCAAGTTCGAAGCCTGAGACAGACCAGTCATCAGAACAGGCAGGCTCTGCCTCAGGCGCTCTCCTGCCTTCACCCACTGCAGCAGCCCCCACCACCAGGCAGAGCCCGGGGCTGCTGCCTTCCATCCCTCAGCCTCACAAAGACCCTACAACCCCAAAGGCACATGAACCCGCCCAGGAGGGGGATCTGGACACGAGCTTTGGAATTAGGGGAAAGGGAGGAAGAAGGTGGGTATGCTGTCACTACTGGGGAGAAAGAGCGATACCTCTGTGAGGCGGTAAAACGGAGCATACAGAACTGGGAAATGTTAAAGTGGCCACCAGGACCACAGTCAACGAGCTCGAGGCCTTTGCCAGATAACTGGGCCTCTGCTATTTTAAACTCCGTTTTCAGGCACTGGGATCCTTTGGCCAAAGAACGAAGGAATAGGATGGTGGGACCCCAGATGAACTTGTGCTCAGCTGAGTTCAGAAGGAAGGCGATACTAGCCATTTGGAGCTTGAGAAAGGGGTTGAATTCCCTCTTCCTTATGTCAGGAATGGGCCACGATGGTCTCTAAGTTAATAACGGTTGCGGAAAGAAGCAAATGGGTGATGAGATTGGTTATTTTTAACTTAAAACCGGCCCAAGATCAACTGATGGAGGTCTTTGTGGTCCTTGGGACAATGACACGACCTCTACAGGGCAGGGAGCCCCGTTTATACTCTGAGCATGTGAGAAGAGAAAGCAGAACCAATGGGACTCATCCAGAGGCCCAAGACGGTAGCTGAGCGGCACCTGTGGGACCATCTTGTCCCCCTGGCCTTACCTTTTAAGCATGTCATCTACCTGCAGCATATAGGATTAATATGAAGTGGAAGGAAAGGTGTTGGTAAAACCATTCATTGCTCAAATGAGATCACTTATCTTGACCTGATAAGAGAGTTTTTTCAAGGGGTAATACATGGGACCTTTCTTCTCTTGGCTTTGAGACACTCACAGGTACCTTGAGCATTAACATTCCTGTGGGTCTCACAGGTCGTATCGGGCCGTTATATAACTGGCCTGATAAGATTGGGAAGGATCTTGAGGATAATACCTAGGTCAAAGTCTTTAATTTATGAATGAGGTTGAGGGAGGTTCAATGACAAACATGCTTTGTATGCGCCTACGTTTGTTCACCAAGGATTATTATTACTCTTGCTCTTTCTGCTCTTGCTGTTGTTGTTTAGTACCTACACACACTAAGCATTGTTCTGCACACTGGTGAGTCACTGGTGAACAAAAGGGGGGCACTATTCTTGTTTTCTGAAGCTGATAGATTAATTGGAGAAACTGACATTAAACAAAGTGAACAAATGTGGAAATGGTACCTTTTCAGAAAATGAAGAAGGAAACAGTGAAAGAGGTGATGGTACTTTAGATGTGATGACCAGAGAAGGCCTCGCCAAGCAGGGCACCGCTGCGATGAGCTTTCCATGACGGGACAGAGCAGCCATGAGAGGCTCTGAGACAAGAGTTTTTGAGGCAATGGGATAGCAAGGGTGTAGACCCCGAGACTGGAAGGATCTCGGTACTCTTTTGAGGCAGTGATAGAAGAGTGTAGCTGACACACAGTGAATAGAGTGTTCAGGGAGCAGAGCAGGACATGATCCACTACCCACCACCACCCAACTCACAGCTGTCTGTAAAGAAGGCCCATGAAGCATTGTGTAGCCCAGGAATTAATGTGTTCTTTGTGAGACAACCATGCCCCTGTTGTAACTAATCTTGTCCTACAAACTCTCTCAGGGAACAAGCTCAAGGTGAAGGATGGTTCCCCACCCAAAACACCATGAAGACCCTTTCCCTCATGCGCTCCACAGCAGTTTACCATCCAAGTCCAAGCCTGCAGGAACATCAGTGGTCACTCAGACAGTCGGATCTTGTTATGGGTTGGATTGGTTCCCCCACAAAAGATATCGTGAAATCCTAGCCCTCAGTACCTCAGAATGTGACCTTATTTGGAAACAGGGTTTTTGTAGGTTGAATCAAGTTAAGATGAGGTCATTGAGGTGGGCACTAATCCAATATGACTGGTGTCCTTATAAAAAGGAGAAATTTGAACACAGGGAAAGTCCCTCAAAATCCTTTCACTGTGACCTGTAACTCAATCTCTCGTTATCAAAATGCTCCATATCCTTACTCTTTTCTGTGAATGTTCTCTTCAAATGCCTGCTGCAGCTGAGTCTGGCCTTCGCTCCAGGCCTTCGTGGCTCCCCTTTCTGCCATCTCTCGCAGAGGCTCTTTTTTCTTCCCTGGACACAGGGTCTAGAGAAGGGTTGTGGTCTTGCAAGCTCTACCGTCTGCCCTCCAAGTCACTTCTCCATCCTCTGTCCTTCCACCCCCGCTTCTCTGACCCATAGCCTTAGACTTCCTTCCCAATCTCATTTTTAAGGATCCCACTCTCCACTACCTGCTACCTTCCAGATAATTCATTGACTCTTCCATTGGCACCATTCCTTCCACCCTTTCATGCCCTTCATTCTCTTTCCATTGTTATGGTCGCTGCCTTGTGTAAACCCTCAGCTTCCATCTCTCCCTCCAGCCTACTGACTTGAAAGTCTCCTACCCTGCTTCACCCCAGCTCTCCACGGACTCTGAGCCTGCACCGGAATATCTGAACACCCCTGGAGGAAAACATAAAGCAGAGATGCCCGGTCATGTATTAATTTTTGACCACAGACCTCACTAGGGACCTTAGCACTGCCTGGCAGTCCTACTACCTTCCCCTGGTCAACTCGTAGGCCCATTCTCCATGGCTATTATTTCACATCTCTTCTCTCCTCCCACCCACCCCCTCATTCTCAGTTGATGACCTCATATTTATTCACTGAGGAAACAGAAGTAGGCAGAGAACTCCCTCATCCACCTCAGATGAGTCACCTGCCACCTCCTTCAGGACCCATACGTCCTGCCTTCCCTGCAGCCCGCAGCCTGCTCCCACCTGGGACCTACCCCGCTGCTGGTGCACCACATCCCACCCCGAACTGCCTGCCTGAAGGCTCTGCCCCCGATCACCTCCTCTCCCCTCACCACCACCTCTTCGCTCCTGCATCTCATTCGCATCAGCCTCTAGTGCGCTGCAATTGCTCCCCTTCCCGGATGGCTTCTCCTGGCTATCACTTTATTTCCTTTTTACCGGAGAACAGAACTCCTTGGAACTGTGGCCTCTCCTCGGCCTCCCCGCCTCTACCTTCGCCTATGAACTCCTCTCAGTCCTTCTCTGCCGGGCTTTTGTCCACAGTTTTCTGTTCTTGTCTCAGCCCCTGGCCAGTGTCGCAGGCCCATTCTCAATCCTCACCTGGAGATTACAGCAACATTTGGGACAGCGATTTCTCCTCACTTGGCTTTTTGTATGTCATGCTCTCCTGGTTTCCCTGCTACCTCAGTGGATTCTTTTTCAATCTCCTTTCCTTCACCCTCCCCCCTCTCTCTCTGTATCCCCTAAATACTCTTTTGCACCAGAGAGTAGTTCATGGCCCTTGTTTTCTGCGTCACTATCTAGCAGATCATAAGCTTTACACATCTACATGTTCGTGACTCATGAACTTTTATCTTTACACCCAATCTCTCCCCCTGAATTCCAGACAAATATACCCAACTGCCTACCAGACCTCTCCGCCCTGATATCTAATAGATATGTTAAATATAACATGCCTAAAGTGGAAATCTTGATCTTTCCCTACCCTCTCCTCCCAAAATATGTTCCTCCTGCAGGTTTCCCCCTCAGTCAATGGTGTCGCTGCTCTGCAGCTGCTCAGGTCCCAAGTAGCGCAGCCGTTCTTGTACCTCTCTTCCCCTTTACTGCCCAGGCGAATCCACCAGTCAGCACGTCCACCTGCGGCGCACGCCAATGGGAGGAACTGATCAATGCTACCAAGAAGAATAAACAGTATGGGGGTAGAAAGTACCAGAATGGAGGGAAGGTTGGAGGTATTATTTGTTAATCATGGTCAAGGACAGACTCTTTGAGAAAGTGACATTAAAGACTTTCCTGAAATAGGAAAGCAGCAGCTCCCACAGGATCTGAGGAGTGAGCACTCCAGCAGAGGGAGGGCAAGTGTGAAGGTCACGGGGGGTCGAGAACATGGCAGGTCCGAGGAGGAACAGCAGGTTCTGAGCTCCCGAGCAGACAGAGTGACGACCGCAGACAGAGGCCAGGTTATGAGGGATCCTGTCCACCTGGGTCAGCCTGAAGTTGGTGTTTCATTCTAACTGTTATGGGAAACTAGTGGACAATTTTGAGCAGGAGACTATCAGGATATGATATATATTTTATGAGTAACGCTGGCTGCCTGGTGGAAAATGAATTGTAAGAGACCAAGAGAACAGTGGGTCCAGGTAGGAGTTTATTGCAATATTATAACTTTTTCTATAGAGTTGTGCTGTGGACTGAATGTTTGCATCCCCCCAATATCCACACACTGAACCCCTAATTCCTAATGTAATGGCATTTGCAGATGGGGTCTTTGGGAGTGATTAAATCATGAAGGTGGAGTCCTCATGATGGGATTAGTGCCCTTATGAGAAGAGACAGCTCCCCCCTCCCCCACGGGACTACAATGCAAAGGTGACCATCTGTAAACCAAGAAGAGGTCCTTCACTATTTAATCCACTGGCATCAAGACTGTCCAGAGTGGCCTCTCAAGCCATGCTCATGTGAGAGGCCCAGGCCAAGGGCTTCTGAAGAACCAAACGCCCCTTTCTGAGACTCACTTTTCAGTTTCTCCAGGGCAGCTCTCTGCTTCCACCGGCAATTTTCTCTTTCGGACATTCCTCAGACAATACTAACATTTGTATTTCCATTAGAGGAAAATAAGGTTGAGTTCACTTAGTGGGAAATAAGGTGAAGTCCACCCAAAGGGCCCTGATTTGATGCAGAAGGAAAATATTTCCCCCCAAACCAATCTGCTATGTCCATCACACTCAGCTCACCAAGATGTGGTGGCCAATAACGGTGAGTGTGGTCCTCCCTCAGGCGGGGAGGAGTCTTTTATCACCGAAACTGTTTAGAATTTCAAGTACAAGGTGCCAATAAAAAAATCAGCTGTTCGTTGCTTTCTTGATGCTTTTAAATTCTCTACCTTCAGTTTACCTTCTGCATGTAAAGGGCGAGACACGGACACTTGAGTACTAACTCACCCATAAATTTATGTGAGATATTGAGGAGAAAAAGAGAGAAAAAAATAGTTATTTAAGAAATTAATTAGGTGTCACTAAATATCTGAATATCTAGAATTTTCCCAAGGAAAGCAACTGGTGGATACAGAGTATCAAAAATAGCAACAGAGACACACCATACACTCCTGAGCGTGAACTCAACGCAGAGGGAGAGCCCCCGAGGCGCCGCGTGCCCAGCAACTTTCCACTGCCCTCCCCTGCTCCCCTGCGCCCGTCCAGGTCGCCATCCCCGTGCTGGGAACACACTGTGCTGGGGCGGGCTGCAGAGCCTCCCTGGTGCAGTAATAAAGTGCACACTTATAATGTTGGGCCGGGTGACAAGAACAACATGAAACAGCACTCTACCCACCCACTGAGAAAACCAAGTGTGTCACTCCTCTGTGTCATGGTTTTAAAAATATCTGCACGGACGGTCCAAGTCTCAGGTTGGGCTGGAGGGGTGTTTGGTGCCTCGCGGTGCCAGGTGGAAAATGTTTTCATCGGCGTCCCCGGGACCCGAGTGATGGACGGCGGCCCGGCTGCCTGTGCGCGCGAGCGAGCGTGTGCTTGAGAGAAGTGGGGGTGGGTGGCGATTTCTTTGCTCACTTTTTCCCCTTTTTCTTTCTTTTTTAATTACATGTTCCTGACAGAGAGGCGTGGTCCCTGGCACTGCCGCCCGGGCTCGCCTCCACCTCCAACCGCACGGGGAGAAACACAGAGGACTCCTCAGTCCTGGGCACGGTTCTCGGCACCGACGGAAACATAAGCAGGGGCCAGCAGCGAGCGGAGGCTCCTTGAGAACCGGGGCTCTGGGGGCCCAGTGGGTGTCTGGGGAGAGGCTGGCTCTTCCCCTGGGTCTATCGGTTCCTCCCACCTGCCTCCTCGCCTGAGAAGGGCACAGTCAGGCTAAGTCTGCTACAGTTTTGTCACCCGGTAGGGGTTTCAATCAACAGGGTAGACTTTTTTTATTTTTCACCCCAGAAAACTTTTCCCATTGATTTTTAGGGAAAAGGGAGAGAGAGAGAGAGAGAGAGGGAGAGGGAGAGGGAGAGGGAGAGGGAGAGGGAGAGGGAGATTGGTTGTCTCTCGCACATGCTGAAGGAACAAACCTGCAACCCAGGCACGTGCCCTTGACCGGGAATTGAGCCAAGGCCTTTGGTGCGCTGGCTGATGCTCTACCACTGGGCAACACTGGCCAGGGCTAGGGTGGACCTCCTAAGCCCTTGGGCTTCGTTCCTGTTTCCTTTGGAACCCCCAGCACCTATCAGCAGGGCAGCTCTGGCCAGCTGTCTAACCTTGAAGCCGAGGCTTCCTGACTTGTGAAAGGGAAAACTCACAATAGGACCTATGTCTTTAAGGCTGCAGTGATGAGAAAACGTCACTCAGGCCAGCGCTTACTACGGTACCTGGTGTGCAGCGAGCACCCAAGAAATGTTAGCTGTGTGTGTGGCATCAGAGCTGCACAGGTGACAGACGGGTGGGAATGAGGTCTTTCACTTGAAAATCACAAAGGGAAAATGTGTGTGAGACCCCAGGCGCTCTGGGCCCCACCTGCACCTGGAGCCCATCCTGTTCCCTTGGACATGGGTTTGCTCTGTTCCACTGAATTTCCTCCTGGAATTTCTTCATACCTGTCAAGCATCTGGGTCTTTATATTTGCTCTTCCCTCTGCCTCGAACACTCTACTCCCAGATATCCCCAGGACTCGCTGCTTCACTCTATTCTGATATTTTCTCAAACTGAATTTATTAGAGAGATCTTGCTCTCTGAACAATCTATAGGGGGCGCCCCTGCCACCCCAGTCACGCCCTGTCCCTCTTCTCAGTGTCATTGCCCTTTTCCTGGTACCTGCACGTTATATGTGTGCAAATTAATATAGTTACTATCTATCTCCCCTGCTAGCATGCAAGATCCATGAAAGTAGGGGTTTTGTCTTTTGTTGTTGCTCGCTGCAACATTTCTAACACCTAAAATGGTGCCCAAAATACAGAAGGCATACACTAATTATCAAGTAAATAAGTAAAACATACACATACTTCCTATTTTACAAACAAATAAAACATATACTTCATTATCCCAATAATGAAGAATCATGAAAGCACTCAGACCATCAAGAATATTCTGGGCCTTAACCTGGCCTTTGTAACCTTTGACAAGAGATAACTTTCAACTTAAACCCATGAAATTCACATCAGAATCACTGCCATCTTCCCTCCCCTCCGTTTTCTCAGCCTGTGTGATATTATATTTGATTGGAGGTAGTCTACAGACATGGAGGGGAAATGTCACGATTTTTTAAATTGATCAGATTATTCTTGTGGTTTATATACTTCCCAAGGGTCTCATGAACTTTTACAAAGCTCCCAGGAATGAGGAAGGCTTGACCCTGCTCCCTAAGACTTCCTCAAGCTCATTTTGTCTGAAATAGAGGGAGGCCTCCTCTCTATGACTAGGGCTTCGTGCAGTGTGCTCCGTGTTGGGGGGAAGAGACTTCTCCCGTCCAGGCATTCCCCAGACCGCACGTATAAGCATTCTTCCTGGCTTTTTAGGATTTCTATATAATGGAGCAAATCATGCCCATTCTGAAGCCTTGAAAACTACATCAAAGTGAACTCTGACCTATGAAAGTTGTCAAGCAATTTACTGATGGACCAGACATGTGAATGAAGGTATCTACTTAAAGTTCTGAAGACACATAAAATTATCATAATACTGCTCGTTTGTTTCTACTCAGTTTGAAAAGAGCTGAGTTGGCTAAAAGTGATTCCCACTATCATCACATACTGAAAAGTAAATGTCCAGGCCATCATTGGAAAAACCCAGCAGACAGCTGGCTAAATGATCACCTGACCACAAATGACTGTGGGTCATAGAGCTCAGCTCTGGTCCTCACCGAAAATTAACCTAGCTTTGAAGGCACATAGTGCATTCTGTTCTCAAGCATCCCAGCTCAGGGTCAGGTGCCACAGGAATTATTTTATTTTACTTTGCTTTATTTTATTTTATATTTTCTTCAGTTCCGAAGAGAAGTCTGCCTCGCTCTGCTCAGGGCCCAAGTTGTTCTCAAGACGTTTAGGACCCAGTGAGCTGAAGACACGGAGTTGCTGGCTGTTGTGTTTCACTTTGGATACAGTAAGTTATTTTCTCTTTATATCTGAAACAGAAGATGGATTTTTTGTATCTGGGCAACAGGACTTGTGATCCTTCAGCAACTTGGCTCTTTACAACAACCTATGGGCGCTTTCCTCCGCCGTTTAGCCGACAGGTAGTAGCTCACGAGTCTAAACTTCACTCCTTAGTTCATAGCTCTTCCTCCTGCTGAAAGCGTTCGGAGTGTGTTGAGTTCAAAAAGAACAGGCAGCGACTGCGGCTCCAGAACCCCCAGGTTCCGCGGGAACTCTCCCGAAGGCGCGTTTCTTCCACGTCTCCGCCACCCTCATCCATCTCCCAGACCTCCCCGGCCTACTTGATCCACAGCATCTTTGCTGGGGCCCTCTCCGAAAGGGCCTCCCTCCAGTGATGATGGTGGACCAAGAGGCTGCCACTGGTGACATCAGACCTGTTGGCAGTAACCACAGTGGCACTTCTGACAATATGCCAAGAGTTCTAGGAGCCAAGCGTGAGGTGGGTAGTCCAAATAATGATTCCTGCCCAAGCCGCCCTCTGCTGGGACAACCTACCACTAATTAAAGGCCATCTGTTTAGACCATACAGGCTATCCTGCCAGAAGGAGCCAGATGTCAGCACATTACTCCAGTCCGTGACCTCTCTTAGGATATTAACATGGATTATTTATGGGTGGGCTGAGGTGGTTACCCTATATGAGCCTCCTTCCTGGTGCATGGCTTAAGTATTTATATATATATATATATATATATATATATATACACACACACACACACATATATAATATATATTATATATAAACTTTATGACGATACCATTAATTTTGGGTATTGCCAAGTTCCAGACCCATGTGCTCTGTAGTGGGGTTCTGGGCCTGGTTCAACAATAATAATTTTTAAAAACACTCCCATGTCTCATTTCTCTGTGTTTTCCATGGGCTCTACCTAAGTATAGATATGAATACTCTCTTCTTGGGAATTTGCTGGGATTTAGTTCTTGCCAACTGTCTGTGAACTACCCTCTCTCTCCCCATCAGAGAGGGGTGCCAAGTGAGTGCCGTATTAAGACTAGGAGAGAACTGGGTGTCACCATTCTTGATGCTGTTCTTATACTTCTAAGTTATGAGTTGAAATGCTTTCTATCCAAAGCAGGTTCTTTGTGGATTAGTTTACCCCACGAGGGGAACAAAATTGGGTCAATACAGAATTAAGACTCCTAAAAGCTGAATTCTAGTCCAGGCTCTACAATTTCTATGTCACAGGGACATGGAAAAGCTGCCTGATCTTTCTAAGTCTCAGGCTGTTCTTTTCAATATTCCCAAATGATGTGTCTTACATATAATAAGTGTTAATAATTAACTCTAAAATGAATATACATTTTTAATAAAAAATACTTAAATGGATTGAGTAGTGCCTATCCTTCGGACTGAATCTGCATTCTGTAAAATGTAAAATAAACAATGCTGAAAAGAGTTAACTCTACATTGGTCTAAGGTGCTGATGTTATTAGCATTTGTCCTACCCACCAAAAAATATGTCACAAAAGAGAGAGAAAACCCAAGCAATTCTGATCTGATACATTTAAAAGGGCAGTACCAACCCATAAGCAAGGACCCAAAATTCTATTTCTACAACATCTCACCTTCGCCAGCCAATATCTGATTGTTATTAGAGCCTCCAGACAAATGGCTCTCGACTCAGGTAGCATCACTTCCCAAAGGGTGGTTTGAAAATGGCCATGGGCATTTTTCGGTGTCACAGTACAAGGGGTGGTGGAGACGCGGTGGCATTCAGTGTGTAGGGGTCGGGGACGTGGCTCATTCTGCAATGTGTTGGCCTGTGCTTCACAATGAAGAATTACTCATGTCCCCCACCAACCTTCACACAGTTCACTGGACATTCGTATAAAACCTGCTAATAAGTATCTCAGCCTAGAAGCTAATTCCATCTCACACATAGAGTTCTTTCTGTTTCAGCATTCCATGAATATTGTGAGTTTAGGGGGTGTCTGAATAGCTCCTTAGCAAAGTCAGAAAAGTATTACATAGGACATACTGTGTGCCAGGGATTATTCTAAACACTGGACACACATTTACTTAATCCACACAGAGCCCCTACTAGGTAAGAATAATTACTCCCATTTCATGGGTGATGGGACAGAGGCACTGAGACTGTCTCCTGAGACCAGACACTGAGTAAGTCGATGAGCTGGTCTCCGACTCTGATCACCTGACTCCACAGCCGAAGCTCTAGATAATTCAGGACACTTTCTCTTCCAGATCCTCCAGATAAATGAATAGTGTTCCTCGGCAGTTTCTCCAGGGATGAAGGGCTTCATGGTATTAATCTTCTAACGGGTGAAGCGGAAAACAGATTCTACCTGAGGCGAAGGAAGTCTCTATATCCTTTAAAGATGGGTATCTCATAATCTCACCCATGTGACTTCGAAATGTTCTTAAAGAGATAAGAAGTGAATCAAGGGCTATATTTAAAAAGACGTGACATTACCTCACCTGGGTATTTCTTTCCTGTATTGTGCAACCAGGTAATTTGTGAGCGGGATGCTCAGACGAGAAACAGCCCACTGGTGAGAAAGCAGAGGCGAGAGGGCTTGTGCCGCAGCTTTGCCGAGGGCCCTGCGTGGCGTGGACACCCGCACACTGTTCCAGTGAAGAGTCTCTGAGGGATTTCTCTCCCCTCGGGTTCTGCCCACATTTCAGTGGCTGCACCCAGCAGAAGTCAGCTTCCTGCGGCCTGGCTGCCGTGCAGGCCGCTGTCTTCCGTCGGAAGCTCAGCCTTCCAGAAGGTTTCAACGTCTTAACACCCCCCATCCACCCATCCGCTGTTCCCCTTACTATCGCAGAAGAGAACGTGGGGCATCTCCCACCACTCAAATCACACGGGGAGCTTCTCTTTTTGGCTCACATGCCAGAGGGAGTCGCATGGCCCTCCTGCATCTGTTGATAAATAATACTGAGCTGTTGGTAAATAATACTGATGTTTGATATTATATACTCTGGATACTTGACCCTTATTGGTTATATGACTTGCAAATGTCTTCTCCCAATGTGTAGGTTGTCTTGTCACTTTTTTCATAGAGTTTTCAATGTGGTGAAATCTATTTATCCAGTTTTTCTTCTGTTGCTCATGCTTTTAGTGTCAAGCTAAGAATCCACTGCCAAACCCAAGGTCATAAAGATTTAATCCTATGCTTTCTTCTTAGAATTTTATAGTTTCTGCTTCTATATTTAGGTCATTGATCCATTTCGAGTTAAATTTTGGGTATGGTATGAGGTAGGAGTCCAACATCATTCTTTTTGCCTGTGGATGTCCAACTGTTGCTTGAAGAGCCTATTCTTTTCTCATTGGGTGATCTTAGAACTCTCGTCAAGAAGCAATTGGCCAGAAATATATGAGTGTTAGTAGCTACTTTTAATTTACAACCAATTTCTCAATTTAAAACATTTTTTATATCACACTTAAATCTCACAGGCTTCCGTTCAAAGACTTTTTCTCTTTTCTCTAGTTTTCAGGAAAAAAATGGAGAAAAATTGGCCCTATGAATACATTCAAACTACAACAAATATAACTACCCACATTGACATTCAGCCAATATCTGTGCACAGCTCACTAAGTGAAAGGTCATGTAGTTGATACCGGGAGGGCAAAATATAAATAATATATAGTCCCTGTCTTCCAGGACCACCTCAATCCAGTGGGGAAGAAAAGCACGTATGCAAATAACTGTGCCCAGCATTTACAAAGTGACGCAGAGCGGGGAAGACTGATTCGCTCTGACCGTGGGGTTTGGAGGACCTGGAGGAGAGGAATGTGGGTGGCAAGAGGTATCTTGGGTAATACGAGTGAAAACTTTTCCTGATGATATTGTTTTAACATTCGAAAAGCTGGTCATGTTATGTGAACTCTGACCTTAGATCCCGCTAAGATGCCCGCAATATTAAATGTGCCAGTGGTTGCATCCAGATTATAGTGATTTCGTTGGCAGATAAGGAGTTTAGCCTTACAAAGTTTTCTCTTGGTTGGTATATTTTACAACAAAATGTTTCAGTACAAAAACACACAAGAAATATTATTAATAGTATGTTTGGCTTGATGGGACTGGAGTGAAGAAACAAAACTCTTATTGGTACCGTGGATCTAGGTGACTTCCAGGTGCCTCTGAGATGGAGATCTGCTTACATGTGAGAAATTGAGGAGACGCTATTTATGAAGGAGGGGAAAGTAGGAATGGAGAGAGAGAAATCAAATTGGGGTGTAGTTAGAGCAGAGGCATCGGCTGATCTCACGGGGAGCTCTGAAGCCGGATAACCCCTTAGAGAAGCCCTAACCTGAGACAAGGATACTGGACCTTTGCATTCTACATACACCAGTCACTGGATGTGGGCTGCTTTTGGAAAGGGTGCATAACCTGGGGCAAGGTGGCCTTTTAGGCGGAAGGTAATTCCTGGAGACAGGTTGGTCTGCGACCTCTCAACAGGCAATGCTTCCTTCACCCGGGAAAACAATTTCCTTGGTCTCTGAGAGGGAATCTGGGCTGTATACTACAGCATCCACTACACTAGGTAAGGATGGCATTACCATGGTTACCATTTTCAGAGAAGGAGAATGAGACTCCACGGTTTCACTGCCCTCCCAAAGGCCCTCAGCTATGAACGGCGGGGTTGGTACCAAAACCCAAGTCTTCTGATTCCAAGCCAGGCTGCCTTTAAGCAACACTATCGTCCCTCCAAATGTGCAGCACTGTTTCATCTCAACAAATATTTTAAAGCCAGTTGAACTTCAGTCATTTAGATTTCACAACCCTCACCTGGGAATCCCCTTTTTCCTTCCAAAACATAAAATTCAGTTCTCAACTTGCCCGTGTCAAGGAATTCTTCTGAGCTTACAGTCCTAAAAATGAGCCAGTTTTCTTTCACACACAAACACGTGCACTGATGCACTGTAATATCAGCACATAGGACAGAAGGAGAATATTGCTGGAATTATTGTTAAGTTAGCAGAATAACACAGCATCCA
Organism: Miniopterus schreibersii; assembly: GCF_964146895.1. Classification (NCBI taxonomy): domain Eukaryota; kingdom Metazoa; phylum Chordata; class Mammalia; order Chiroptera; family Miniopteridae; genus Miniopterus; species Miniopterus schreibersii. The sequence continues at coordinate 5,515,811 of NC_138116.1, forward strand.
GACACTGATGCTATTTCCAGACTGCAATATAAGGAAAAATGTATTAACAAAGGAGGTATGTGTGAAGATTAGGGGAGGGAGATGAACAAAGTGGTAAAAAATGTCAGCTTGAGGCAAAAAAATAATGAACTTGGAAACCAGAGTAAAGGAAGCGTTTCCAGGCAAGGTTCCCTTTCTTTCCCCCACGCTGCCCTGAGAACTAAGGAACGAGGCAAGTCTCTGCCTCCGAGAGCCTGCCAGTCAGTTACCAGTTGCCTGAGGTCCAGGCCCTAGGAACCTGCCATGTAGGGTTTCAGGAGATGATCACGAGGTGATTGGCACCAACATCGAAGGTCACGGGAAGAAAGGAGGATTTCCTGCGTAAGGGTCAGGACTCGAGAGGAGTCTGGGTCTTCACTCCACCACTTTCTCACTGTATGACTGGGGTAAGGATCTTTCTCACTTTAAGAATAAACAGATTCCTTGTCTATAAATGATATCTCCTAGTAGAAATCTCCTAGTCCTTATGAGTGGCTGATTTTAGCTTTTTAAAAATGTGTATTTTATTTATATGGGTGTGTGTGTCTAAAAGGACTGTACTATTATAATTGGACCTGAAGAAACTGAACTATAATAGAGTAGCACTGTCAACAGAACAGTCTGTGATTGTGGAGATGCTCCCTATCTGTGTTTATGTGGTAGCCACTGGTCATGACTGACTACTGAACACCTGAATATAGCTATTGTGACTGAAGAACTGAACTTTTCATTTAATTTACTTTCAATTAATTTAACTGTAAGTATAAATAGCCATGTGGTCAGTAGCCATCACCATAGACAGCCCGGATATGGAGTATTCCAGATGGAAGATATTTCAAATATTACCTAATCTGAAGCGATCTCTAGGGGGGATAATATACATATTCCAGAGAGATGTGAAATAACATGCTCAGGGTTTCACAACCACTAAGCGGGGCTGAGCCAGCATCTGATTAAGCTCCAATATTCCAAATCAAGGCATCCTATTGCCACACGGAACAACAAAGTAAGTGATTTAAAGACATGGGCAGGTTGGCAACAGTGTGGGCCTGGTCTTCTTCCAACTCCAAAAGTTGTAATTATCATCAGTCCCATAATCATATTAATCCAATTTCTGAGCACCTACTCTTTGCTCAGCAGAGAAGAGCCAAGGACTGTTGTCTCTCTTTTTTAAAAATGTTTTTATTGATTTCAGAGAGAGGAAGGGAGAGGGACAGAGAGAGATAGAAACATGAATGATGAGAGAGTCATTGACTGGCTGCCTTCTACACCCCCTGTACTGTGGATAAAGCCCACCACCTGGGCTTGTGCCCTGACGGGAATCGAACCAGTGACCTCTTGGTTCATAGGTCAACACTCAAACACTGAGCCACTCGGGCTGGCCAACGACTGTCCTCTTGACCTCTATGCTCACATGCCTTCCTGCTAGGACCCTAAAACTTTTACTGGCAGGCTCTTGTACCTTTGTAGGATACAGTACCCATGTTCTGGAGCATACATATCTCACCAAGGCCTCCAACATGCTAGTCATCCCTTGCTCATCTGGTCTGGTGAAAACAATGTCATCAGTGCAGTGGCCCATCCAGGGTGTTGTGCTGGGGGATGTCTAGGTGGCCCAGGTGTCTTTGGACTATGTGATAGCAGAGAATGGGAGAGTTAACCTGGCCCTGGGCAACACTGTAAGTGTACTTTTTTGTCTCTCCCAAGACAAGCAAACTAGTTATAACCTTCTTTTCTGATAAGGCAGGAACAGAAGACCTCCTCAGAGCAATGAGCACAGACCAAATACAGGAACCGTGCTCTCTAGGAGAGCTGTCGCATTTGGCCCAGGAGCGGCGGTTTGGGGTTACTAGGCTACTACTGGGCTGAGTTCTCAGTGGTTCACTGTCAACCTCCAGGATTTGTCTTTTTTCTTTTTTTCAAGATTCCTGAATAAATGGAGATATGATGGGGACTACCTTGTAATGCAGAGGTTGGCAAACTTTTTCTGTAAAGGGTTAGATAATACTTAGGCTTTATAAATGGAAAAGTTGAGGCTATTATGTAGGTACTCATGTAACTATCTAAAATGTGGCCATTTAAAAAGATAACCCTGTTGGTTCTTAGCTAATAGGCCTCTCACAGAAAGAAAACCCGAGCGATCTGTGGTTTACAGGTCTCCGATCTAATCCTTTCAGGGTGGCATTAATTTCTGCCATCATTTTCAATATGATATATTGATTTTGATGAACTATTGTGTATGTGTGTGGGGGGGGGGTAGTTAGGAGCTTCACAGCACTTACCCCATTGGCCACTGTGGGGGCTGGACCGAATACCAAGTGTACCGATTCCATTTATACAGGCAGGTACTGGAGAAATGACCAGTGATGCTGAAGATGGAGTGGATCCTCTGTCAGCTGAATCTGAGACAGGGTTTCATTGATGTCCTGGTCCCCATGTGCTCCCATTCCAACAGAGTGGCCATGCTTATGCTTCAGGTGTGTGGGTCTCTATGTGAGCTCAGACCCCATCTCCCAGAATCCTCACAAATGTTTGGTTGTGGACGGCAAATGGGAGCCTCCTTCTGTGCTACCAAGGATGTCCTCTGGTTTTCCTGCTTCTCTTTTAATTGCTGATCCATGACACTCAGCTTTCCTCTTTTCTATCAAGCTTACCAATGGCCAACCCACTCCACCGTCTTCCTAGCTGCTCTTCCTTCTGCATTTGTAAAGGCCTAGCACACTGCACCAGCTGGTGCATGGCCTTCCACAGGCATGGCACCCAGTCCTCCACGGAGGAAGTTCAACAGGGGCATCGCTCCCTGCGCTTCACCTGGCACGGGGGGAGGGTCTGCCTTGAGAGCTGGGCGCAGAGCATCAAGTTCCCAAATCCCACCTTAGCTTCGGCCTCCTCAGCCCATTCCCGGGAAGCTGACTCCAAGACGGCGAGTGGCGTGCAGGGGATGGTTATGGCGCAGAGCTCCTGGGGTTAGCATCCTGGGCAGGGAGGGGCAGGGGGGAGGACCGGGCAGGAGGAAGAGCTGGGCTGCAGTGTAGAGCCAGCACCACAAGGAGCTGTGGAGCCGCAACCACCTTCTGAGTTGTCCAGACTTCCTGTGAGCAGGTTGGGCCTATGTATTGATCAGTCATTGGGGGTGACCCATCACTGGGTGTGAGCTGCCCTGGATGAAGGCAGAGCTTTGGGTGGGACACCTGTCCTTGGTAGAAGCAATTCTAAAGGAGGCCCAGAGCTGAGGTCTCTCTCGGCACAAGCAGCAACTAGAGAAATCTGAAGGAAGTCATCCAGGGGCATGTCACGGGCTCCGCCCCCTCGACTGTGAGGCGTCACCACACATTTCGCCTTTTAATAGAAGCCTCCAGTGGAGCCTGGATGAGCCTATCATTTGACCTGTGAGAAGCTCAATTGGCAGTGAGCACTGACTTTTAGAGAAAAGACACACTTTGAGCCAAAAATTCAGTTGACGGTACTAGAGCACGACGTGGAAAAACTTTTGTGAACCAAACAAAGGGAAGGGAGGAGTGGTGAGGAGGTAGGAATGAGGGGTGTGTGTGAGGGTGGGTGGGGGGTCCAGCCTAGCAAACCGCTAAGAAAGAAATCTTTTTTACAGCAGCCCCAGGAACTTATTGAGACCTCATAAAATAATGAGAACCAAGGAAACAACACTCTCTGCTAAGTGTCTCTTTCAGTGTTTTACAGACTGGGGTAAGATTTTTATTAGCTATTTGGCTTTCCCTCTGGATGCCTCTCTGGGAGAAGTCCCTGGTTCTTCAGCCAGTTATTTTAACTTTGGGCCAGAGTGTGAGGAGATTCCAAAATAGGATAACCATTGAGGCTTTCTGGCAATGTTCTCCAGATGTTGACCACCACAGGCGCTCAGCGAACCCACAGGGACTGGGTGAGTTGGCCAGCACGGTATCTCCATACCTGGGTCCCCCTGGACGGCAAGGCAAAGTCTGGTGGCTATGGGGATATGACACCAAGGGGATCCCTCGATTTATTCCATGAGTTCTGGCACCGAAGAGCTTTGGGAGTAAGTCATCAGATAGTATTTATAAGTTTCTTGGATGCTCAGCCAGCCTCAGAATGAGAAGTGAAGTCACAAGTTCTAAGAGCTTAAAACCCCCTCTCCTTTCAAGATGGTTTGGCCATCAAAACATGCTCATTCTAGCGGGTGAGGCAAGAAGCAAGACGCCAAGCCTCTCTCTCTCTGCACAGGACAAAGAAGCCATGACCTCGTCGTGGGTGGTTCTTTGGTGTGCTCTAGGGCTGATCCCGTGAACCAGTTTAAAAAATTAGGACTCATCCTGATCTTCCATGTGCTTCTTCAGTCATTTAAGGGTCCCCAAAGCAAATGAGTCACCAATACTCTTTGGTGATTGTTTTGCAATGGAAACATCAGCCAGAGTGGTGCATTAACACCCAAAGCAGCAAATGGGTCCGATGTCCAGTTTGGGGCTCTCTGGGTAAATCAGCTCCACACTTAGGTAGAATCTTCTGCTTCAGCTCACCCCGTTCATCAGGATATCACATAATGTCCTAGGCTGAGGAGACACGAATGGTGCAAACCGACCGCAATCCTTGTCCCACCCAGGGACCCTCTGAGCGTATCCCTGAGCCCAGGAATGGACTATTTTGGTGACCTGGGGCAAACGGGACCTGGCAGTAGCGAGAATGGCCAGGACATTTTCAGTCCCGTCTACAGGGTTCCCACATAACCTGCCTGAAGGGTCCGTGAACAGAATCTACTTCCATGACGTGCCGTTTCCAAGCCTCTCTTCTTTACACAGCTTCTTCACTCGGACCAGTGCCTCTGCACTCTCAATACCACAAGACTTTTTTGGTGAGAATTAAGTGATTTTTATGATATTAGCTGGCATGCTACTTTAAGTTCTCGTTTTTATTGCCATTACAATCATTCAATTCAACCCTGGGTTTTTGTTGCAAACATCAGTTTATGGGAGAGGATGGGAGTGAGGGTGAGAGCGAGAGTGAGAGCGGGGTTTCATAAATGTTTTAGTGGGTCGCAGTGAGAGCCTACTGCAAAACGCTACTTGGACGTTTTAATTTTAAATTGAGATTTTAAAAGTCCATTTTGATTCATTTTTTTGAGTTGTGGGTGAACCCAACCTCTCTTTTGTTTGAAATAAGTAGCATATCCTGTGGCTTCTAGAAGAAAGTCTTGGGCTTTAAGTAAGTCAGTCTGGGCTTCTCCTGATGACATTGTGCCTTGAGGTCCATCTCTTAAATCTAAATGAGTATCCTAGTGTCAGGGAGCTGAGACAGGTCTATCTGTGGCCATCATGGACAGTATATCTCACCTCAGAGAAGTTTCCACAAATGCGGGCAGAGAAGAGCTCGTCTAGGAATTTGAGGATGGAGAGGGGATATGGAAGGGCTATTCTTTCCCTGACATCCCCTCTCCCAACGTGGAACCCACGATGACTTTATACACAATGGTCCCTATTAAGCCACAAAACCTCGAGAAACAGGGCAGTAAAAAATAATGAAACACAATATTCAGAATACATGGAAAAGCAATGATTTACTTTAATCCTGGGGTCCAGGAATAATACACCTGCCCGGGGACAGGGGATGGCATAATGTTGGCATAACGGCAGGGGTTTAACGCTTTGTGACCACATTTTATAGGCCCTTTCCTGCAATTAATGCTAAATAAAGTCAACGTCTTCTCCACCTGCTGCCGTGCTTGGGGCTGTCGTCGAGTGGGAGCCGCTCTCCTTCGTTACCCGGCTGTCCCAGTTCTTGTTTCCCGTGTTCTTCTCTCGTTCCTCTGCCCTCGATAAGCCCTTGGACTTTCACGTGTGCTGTTTGTGGTTAAGAATGGGTTTCCAGTCTTTTTTTTTTTAAGTTAAGCTAATTGAGTTCAGTTGCACTAGTCCCACTGCTGTGATCCTAAGGCCCCCTCTGTAGAGTAGGTGCCTCAGTACATTTTATCTCTGTAATGATGGGGTATAATTTTCTCCCATCCTATTTTTAAGTAAAATTAATGTTAATGGCTTTACACACACACACACACACACACACACACACACTGCTATTTTTTAAGTCTGTCTTTCTTTTCTCTTTCTTAGGTGGACTCTTGAAGTCCTGAGAGTTTCTTTCTTTGTTTGTTGTTTTTTTTTAAATATGCTTTTATTGATTTTAGAGAGAGGGGAAGGGAAAGAGAGAGAAAAACATCGATGTGAGAGAGAAACATGGATCGGTTGCCTCCCACACACACCCCAACCGGGGGTCGAACCCATAACCTGGGCCTGTGTCCTGACGGGAATCAAACCGGTAACCTCTTGGTGGACGGGGCGATGCTCAACTAACTGAGCCACAGCGGCCAGGGGGAGAGTTTTATCTATGACTGGGCTTGTGTAAATTCTAGCCACATTTTTGCCACATTACTGTCTTGTTTCAAGGATTACCGGACAACCACCTGGGGCCTCTGGTCCAAGATCCCATGATGAAGCACACATAGGACATAGGCCTGCCCTTGGGGAAGGGACTCTCACCTGCACCCTAGTCTTTGTCTCTCCTGAGCCTCGGGCAGAAGTTTAGAGGAAAAGCAGAGCGAGACACAGAAATTTTCATTTTGCAAAATGAGGGAGACATGAGGGTATTCCTGTTTTAGTGTGTGTGTGTGTGTGTGTGTGTGTGTGTGTGTGTGTGTGTGTGTGTTTGTGGCTGCTTTGTGGGGAGGGAGCTGGAAGTATTATCTAGAAACACCATTAGCAATTTCCAGTTGAGTCAAATCAGTCTCCACATTTTTCAAAAATCTTGCTTGGATCCCTGCACTGTTACAGGCTGCGCCGAGGCGATTAATTCACACTGGGGCCGTTTATTTAATTGTAGTAACAGTATATAAAGCCAATCTCTCTAATCTCCCATTTTTGAGTTTTTAAATCCCAAATGGTGAGTGGCAAGCAAGGTTGCTAGTTTTATAGCTTCGTGAATTAGTTCAGCTGAAAAATATTCTGGCCGGTTCCACTGGGGAGTCAGCGGGGGCAGGGGTGGGGTAGGGGCAGGACGGGGTTTGCCGGCCAGCACTAATCGGTTCTTGGCCTCCGGCAATCTCTGTGGCCGAATAAAGGGAAGAGATAATTATTTCCCTTAATCACCGCATCAATGGCTGCATTTTCTCCTTCAAGGCTGAGCAGACTTCCCAGAGAATATTCTCAGCTCTTCACTGATCTGATTTTAAGTAAATGGATGTTCTGAAAATATCTGCTGGCAGGGTTGTGCTCCCCTGAGACTCGCAGGGACAGGGAAGCTGCAGGGGCTTCGGATGGTGACCTTTCTCCTGTCTGTCACCAGGCTGTTAATGAGGGCGGGATTTTGCCTCTTTGTGAAGGGGTCTCATGCAAGGGGTTACCGAGCAGTGGGCTCCAGAGGCCAGCTGCCTGGACTTCTTTCTCTCTCTCTCCCAGCTTCCTGCCCTTCCCGCGGGTCCTTCTCATCTAAACTGCGGGTGTGTGGCCTCAGGGATGGATGACTGAGAAGGCAGGCGGACAGGAGGCAGGCAACACAAGGGCTACCGTCGTCCGGAAAGGAATTCGGTCTTTGCAGGCATATGAAAATACACGCAAAGAAAATGCTACATCACTTTTTCTCTCTTTGACCTGTCAATGAGGGAAGGCCAATGTCTTTGGGTTACGGGGAAATCAAGCTGACTTTTCATGCGACCCTTGCTCAGGGGCTCCATTTTGTCAACAGATTTTGAAAAAAAATGTTAGTCCACCCACAGGTCCTGGTTTCGGAGCTGCTTTGTCCTTTGCGCAGCCTTCTGTGTGCCCCGCCACGCGGTCGCGATGCTGGGGCAGCGATCCCGTCCTACCTCCCGCATGCCCCCCGCTCTCTGCAGTTCTTCTCGTACGTGATAAGTGAGCAATCTGTCTGCTCGATGTCTCTGCGCTCTTCCCATCCAGCCCTTGGGATTCGGGATGAAGCGAGGTCAGGCGGGGGGTGGGGGATGCAGGACCCCCATCCGAACGCCCAGCTCCGGGGGTTCTCTTTCTGACCTTGGTTCAACCTGTCTTGATTTTCCACAGGGAAGCCGAAGTGGAAATTAGTCTTTTTGGAAAGGGATTTTCAAAGTAGACTTCGCTCAAACTCGGCCAATAATTAACTTTTCACCCTCTCGTAAAATTGAGACTGTGGCTGGTTCAAAGCCCAGGACCCCAGGCCTTAATTGAATTAACTCGGTTTTCCATCCTTGGGAAGGATCGCTCCAAACCATAACATTTAGCAAGGGCTGCCCTTCCTGGCGAGAACATAGCGCCCATTGAAAGAAGGGCGGCAGAGTCAGGTCTGTGGCACGCAAATGGGGCCTGATGGAAAATGGGAAGGTCTCCGCCGGGGACAAAACACTTTCTGTTTCCCACACTTGCGAGTTCAGTCTAAATGCATCTCCACACAGCGCTGTCTCCGCCAAAGCTCAGAGGGCAGCGCGTCCCCCCGGCCGACCGGCTGCCGCGCACCTGGCTCCCTGACTCCGTGACTTTTCGGCTGCTGCTTTCCCCTTTCGGAATGAGTGTTCCTTCCTCTCGTCTCCACACTGCCGCCTGCCCGTCACCCCCTTTCAGACGTAATTTGCCCTTGTTCCCTGATCTCCGTCTCCTTAGCTCCAGCTCCTTGATGCCGGCTCCCACTCATGTCCCCTTCACTGAGTTTGTGGCCCTGGCTTTCGGAAATGAACATGTTTCGCCAACTTCAGGTTAAAAAGTTTTAATGCAAAGAGGAAGCCCCAGTGGTGAGTGGTCTTAGTCATTTCATAAAACTGAATGAGTCGAAACAAGTCATTTCTCTGTTATTTGGTTGTAGGTCAAACAACTCTAGGTACAGAGGAGCTAAAATTACAGCAACAACAACATATGAAACACAGGCTCCCAATTAAACTGCAAGTCCCCTGAAGGCAGAGAGCTGTCGCCCCTGTTGTGCTCTCCCGCCACCTCTGCACAGTGCTCTGCACGGCCGGAATGCTCAGTAAATACTTGGCAGGTGACACATTTGTCTGAACAACAAGACATCTCCCATGCCTGGGACCTGGCACAGTTTAGATACGAAAATATGGCTTTAAGTAATTCTGAATTCCTGAAAGCTAACTTATAAAGTACTTGGAAGGGTTTTTCTTTTCTTTCAAAATCTTTCTGGCCTTGTAGGGAGAGGCTCTTGCCTTCGAGGTAATCTCTTGGAGACCACCGAAGTCTCCTCAACCACAGAGCTCTCAGGCATGCTGAGCTGAGCCCCGGAACGAGCGATCTGCCTGCGGAAACGTAGAATAAACTCCAGTCCTGAGGCTCACACTCAGGCTTCATCTGGGGCCGTGTGGGGAAAAGTCTCTCCGTGTGGGATGCGAAATATAGTTTGTGATTCAAGGTCAGTGGAGGGAAACCCCTGGGTTTATTTTATTTGGATTTATTATGTTCCCATAAAGTCACTGCTGATCTGAATTTTTAAATTTGTGCTGGCTTGTGCGGTCTAGCTCAGTGAGCCCCATTTTGAAAGACACTGTATTGGTATAAGGAGGCTTTGGAGGCGATTCTTCAGTTTGTGCAAATGTAATTGGAATATAACTCCATGCTTATGGAATTCTAATGTGTGATTGATATCCGAGTGGAGAGCCTTCCAGGAGCAGAGAGGGTTAACATCCAGAACTCAGCCAGGCTCTGAAGGAATCAGGCCCCTTCTGCCTCCTCCCAGCCAGCTGCCCCATCTTCTGTGTTAGTCCCACACTGTGGCTCCAAGTTAAACATCTTTACTTCCCGCTCTGGGTCTTAAGAACTGCATTTGGCCAGACTCCATCCCCCCAAATTTCCTTGAACAATTGGTTTATCAGTTTTAAGGAAAAGGAGATGAAAATAGTAAGAGCATGTTGAAGATGGCAGCCTGATATTTTATACAGAGAAAGAGACTTTACAAGAGGTGGCACCTCTCCGTAAACATGATAGCTGAGTGTGGGTGGCTGACATGCTGAGCCAGGAGCTGTGCACTGTGGTTATTTTTTTTAAAAAAATTAGAGTTGAGAATAGCTAGATCTCTGGGAGTTGTGAACAAGGGAATATTCCCAAAAGGACTCACTCACACAATGCCAGGTGTATTAGGGGAGACTCCCCAATAAGCCAATAGAGTCACACACAGGTTCCATACAAGGAGGGGGAGTTTATGTGACAGAATTGAGCACAGCGAGTGTCAGACCTGAAGTCCAGATCACCGGTGGTGACCACAGGTGGAGGGGTGAGCATTGCGTCTGCGGGAGGGGAAGCCTGGCAGGGTCTGAACGTGGCCTGTGGTCAGGCTCCAGAGTAGGGTGGTCAGAGCTCTGAGCTCTTCTAGCCCACCAGGGGTGGGGGTCCCACTCACATCAGTGTCCAGGTGGAGTCCCTATCCAAGTGCCCAGACTTGTGGTTTAGGGCATTCCCATTACACCCCACTAGCTCAGTCCTGACACAGCACTTGACATAACCATTGTGGCCGACAGTGACTCCATATTGGGTTGTCAGAGGTGCCCAAAAAGTCTGCTCTGCTGGTGCCCTGTACACACAGCGTCTGGGTTCACACTTACGTCTGGCTGACTCTAGAGCCTGCATTCTCACCAAGGATGAGATTTAGGGAGCTTGTGGAAACTCCACTTCTCACTTTTTGCTTCAAGTTTCTCATGCGTTTTTCCTTTTTGCATGTCTTCCCACCTGAACCTGATTCTTTTCCTTGGGAATAAGTATGTTTGGAGCTAAACTGGAGCGTGCTGGTTGGGAGTGTCTAGGGGCTCCGACAGTTCTTCCAGTAAACGAGGGTGGAAACGCAGTGCCTGCCACCAGCCTTGCCTGCAGGGGAGGTGGCCACGCCGTGTGTGTTCCCTGTCGGGCTTCACTGTGCCCGGAAAGCCACCTTAGCATCCCAACCCTCCGGCCCCAGACGCTGCCATGGGGAGACTCCTTCCCACTCTGGGTAGCTAACATCCTATCTGAGATTGGCATTCTTAGAGCTGAGGCTAGTTCTTTCTTTTCCATTAAGAGAAACGGATTGCACTGGGCCAGGCACCCAGTCTGTCCTGACACCTTAACAGTGCAGTGCTGCATTAAGAGTGGTGCCTGGCCAGTGTGGCTCAGTTGGTTGTCTCCCCATGCACCAAGAGGTCCCCCGTTCGATTCCCGGTCAGGGCACATGCCTGGGTTGCTGGCTCAATCCCCAGTAGGGGGCATGCAGAAGGCAGCCAACTGATGTTTCTCTCTCATCAATGTTTCTCTCTCTCTCTCTCTCTCTCTCCCCCTCTTCCTTCCTCTCTCTCTAAAAAAATCAATAAAAAACATTTAAAAAAAAAGAGTGGCAGTGTTTTCAGTCACAGAGTTCAAATCTTGCTCTCAAACCCAATCCTCTCCAACCCTTGGGTTATGCACAAATCCATAAGCTAGGAGCCCTAATACCGGCTTCAAAGGGTTCTCAGGAAGACTAAGTGAGGTTTTCTCATTGGAAACATCTCTATGTAAGTTCCTGACACATCACAGGCACTCAATGAATGTCCTGTGCTATTACCATTATTAGTGGAGTTGTTATTAGTACTACTTTCAACTAAGGTTGAGGGTACTGTGTGGGACCAGGGGATAGCTTGAAGGTTCTCAAACACAGGTGAGCAACCTGCAGCTCCAGCGTGTCCAGAACTGGGAACACTCAGCCACTGCTACCTCCGCATGATTTCCCATCCGAGAGGCAACTCTGCGTGAGCTGCCCGGCTGCCATGCCGTGGGCAACCCCGGCCTTTACGTGATAAATGCATTTTTTAGACTGATGGTAAGTGGTCCATTCCTTTCCCCGGACACTGATTCCAAGTCAGTAAAATCATTGCCGTTCTGCCCTCCAACCTCTTGTTAATCCTCGGCACGTACCCAATTTTAACTTCTCCCAGGACTTTTATTTCCCGAGACTGATTATTTTCAGCAGATGGATGGGGTGTCTGTGGCGAGGCGTTGCTCATTGTGCCCACAGCTCATATTTCACTAGATAAATATACTACACAGTGTAATCCGGGATTCTGCGGGCACTCAGGCCTGGAAGAAGCTTTGAGGATAGAAGTCAATCAAGTCCGATGGAGGGAGACCTACAGACACTGGATTTAGTGCTGTGAATGGGGACACTGCTGGGCGACTTCTCTGTTTATTTACTCAGACAGTAGACATGTGGAGAGTCAGGCTACCCACTTAGCTATACGTCTACTCTAAGATATCACTGACTTTATATGGGAATGATCTCTGGAGAGAAATAAAACATGCTTCATTTTTTAAACAGTCAAGGACAGATCATGAAAAGAGAATGAATTATAGTGGCAAATATTTTTGTATCTTGAAAACATTCCGGCACACATTTTTATTCAAATGGAGCTCCGATGCCTTTTTCAGGTAGTGAGTATGGGGTTCCTCATAAAAGAGGAACGTGGCCTAGATATCACCCCGAAGGTGGTGGCTTGGCTAATGTAGGGTCCCAGGAAGAATGCCCTGACAATGTTTCTTCAGACTCAGTTACCACGTCTCCTTTGTTAGCATTGTGGAGAGAGGATGAGTGACAATGTAGACAAGCAAGCCTGTCTGCTTAAGTACACATACAAGGGTATCCAGGCTGTCGGTAGCTATAGTAAAGGGTAACTGAAACGAATGCATGGGTTCGTTTGCAACAAACAAATGCTACCGAAATGTAATGTTCTTGATACCTAAGATCTTAAAGAAATCCCCCCCCCAAGTAATATAAATATAGGCAAAGAACATGAACAATTCATGAAAAGAAAAATACAAATGTCCTGTAAGTGTATGAAAACTGTCCAGTCTTGACAGCAATTAAAGAAATAAAAATTAACATGGCATTCTGTTTTCACCAATCCCGTGAGATTTTAAATGAGTTTTTCACTTTTACTTTAAGTGCAGGCTGACTATAAGGAGATGCTGGTTGTCCATTCTCGCACTGACACTCCTTTCTAAAGTTATTATGCTTCACGATGCATTTTATTACCTAACCCAAAGTGCTTGTATTTTTTCCCAGAGGTTTATTGGTTATTTTTTGGTACATTTTTCACCCCCCACCCCCCCCAGATAAACTCTAGAATCACTCTTCCAAGTTTCAAAGTGTAATTCTAGTGCTTTGATTGGACGAGCATTAATCCTATGTATTAATTCTAGATTACTATCGAAAGCAGTGGCACATGGGCAGTGTTGCCTCCCATCTCTAGAACATTTCTACTGCTGATCTGAGCCCTGTGTGGCCCTCCAGCTCCTCAGCTGTCCAGAACAAGGAGCACCTGAGTGCGTGTGGGGGTATTACAGATGCAGTTCCTGGGGAGTGACTGGCCCATCACGCACATAAATAATGCTTGAATAACTCTATTAACTCATAAAGGAAGGAGTGATCCAAGCAACAACGATGACAAAAAACACGAGTTCACTTCAATTTTATCGCAATCTGCCTGTCCATCAGGGATCTATGTACACTGTGGTCCTTCTGTCCCTGTCACAGGTTATACTGTCTTACTCGTCTGGGTACCTGCTGTCCCCTTTGGCGGAATCATATCCTTTGACTCCATCCACCTGCAGCACACTTCATCTATTTCCTGTTTGACTGACAGGTCTCTGCTTAGGGTTACTTCCTCCAGGAAGCATTTACATGTCCTCTCCCACAGCATCAGTATTTCCCCTCTGATGAAACAAGCAACACCTCCCCTTGCCCAAATACACAAACTTCTTTCTAAAACACATCCGGGTATGATGGCTTTGAAGCCAGGCTGTCTGGGTGCACACCAGCCCCATCACGCACTAGCCACGTAAGTTACGAAGAAAAGCCTTAGTTTTCTCTTATGTAGAAATATAACAGGGTCATAAAAGTAGCTTCTACACAGGGTCATTATGGGACCAAATATATTAACATACCTAAGATGTTTAGAATAAAACCTGTCACATAACACAAGTGCTTGCTATCATCACTACATAACGTATTCTTTCACAAGCCTATCTTGTACAAGCTGCCAGAACACAGTCTATTTTATTCATTGCTTTATTCAAAGCCTAGAGCAGTGCTAGGCATATAATAAGTATTCAATAAATATTTGGTAAACGAATGACTTGCTATATTAGACCTATTTTGGCTCTGCCCCTCTTTAAGGCACTGTTTTATTTATTGAACAGATGATTTCTTTGAGTAGTCTGGTAAAATGCTATATTATATTCTTGGTAACTGTACTCTTTACCTTGAAGGTAGGGTAGAGGTTTTTTTCTTCTTTCTTTCTTCATCCCCTCCTGGATTATAGCTTTAAAAATGTAAAGCTGTTCAATGGGCTGTTTAGGAGGTAGTGAGAGCCCTCTCACTAGGTAGTGAGATCCCTGTCACTAAAGGCATGTAAGCACCTGATGAGGGGTCGGCCTGGATGACTTTTCCAAGTCTGTGATTCTATACCCTTTGTTCTCACTGCACTTAATAAGGGCAGTTAAGTGAAACATTTACCTAACTAGTTTTCCACCTCTAGCTCATATTAGGTTAAATGCATTTTGCATATGTATAAGATGCCTCTTAGAATGGAGAATATAATCTCACCATTTTCCTGACTCTCCTGGGGGATTCTGTGACGTCAGGTACTGGAAATGCATTTAATACTCTTCTCCCCACCCCCAGCAGTTGTTGGTGCTGTTTCACCTATTTTACCAGTCATTTAACTTGGTCAATTTTTAATAATACAAATATATTGTATAAAGTGACAGTGCAATTTAAATAAAGGGCATATAATATTTTACAAACCTCAAATCTGGAAAGGAGCAAGTGCATTTTTCTCCCCTCTTGCTACCCACAGATATAAAAATAAAGACCTTGGGAAGGATTCCGGGCAAGAAGTCAGGCAGACTGAATTCTAGTCTTGGCTTTCCCACTGATAAGATGGGGCGAGGGCTTAATGTCTCTTCTGCATATGGAAACTCAAGCAGCCTCTGTGAACTACTGGAATGGAAGGGACACCTGGAGCTGGGCTCCTCTTGCATAATGCAGACCTGTGATGCATCGAGGAGCTACCAAAACAGCTCCCAGCTGAGCACAGAGACCCAGGGCTGGAAGGAACATTCTGACGGGCTGGCTACCCAGATGAGTTCAGAGCCTGGGGGAAAACAGGATGTGGGCTCCTGAGAATTGAAATAAAGACTGAAAACATTTGCCTCAGCACCGGGGCTTCTGGGTGAGGCTCGGCCTCTGTCTCCCCAAGTCCCTTTCCCGTGACACATACAGAGGAAAGTCTTCCCCCCGAATGGCAGAAATTCACTGACATGACTCCACGGCCTTAGAGTAGATACCTCGTTTTGACGTCCAGTTCAAGCAGCCTCCGTCTGCTTGCTCTCTCTTGCTGTTGGTTCTGTTTTCTCTGAAGAATCCTGCATCCTATCCACCTACAGAAAAAAAAAAAAAAAAGTTCTTTCAAAACAAGGCAGAGATTAAAAATCCACTGAATTAATCAACCTCCTCTCCCCTGCTGACTCAGAGTGTCTTGGGTGCCACATCTATGCAACTTTGAGTCTGCCATGGAAAATAAGATTATTGCAACAGCATATCAGACCTTTGCTGATATCTTCGCCCTTTCGCCTCACCTATGCAAGGCCCTCTCTGCCCTGCGCTCTCATGACACCCAGTACTTTCTTTTTAGAGTACTTAACACCGTGTGGGTAATTATTCGCTAAATGGCTCTCTCCCTTTTTAGGTGTAAAATCCATAAAACCAGTGAGCATGTCTGTCTTGTTTACCAGCTCCCCTCCCCCCCAGCAGCTCACACTCCTTGGGATGGTAGGCGCCCAGGAAGTGCCCAGTTCAGACACTTATTCTGGTTTCGGTTTTAGTTTGGCACATGGCAGTACTGGATTAGGTGCGGGTGGTGTGGACATCAGACTGTGAGAAAGTTCTGATCAAAATAAGACTTCACACTTCTCTCACTGACTTATCGATATCAAGTAGATGCCAATTCTTTTGGAATTCCGGTTTTGCAAGTTGTCTGCCATTGTAAACACGGGCGCAGAAAAGTTTTAAAAAACATTCTACTGTTAAATGCATTGAGGGGGAAAATGTGCGATGTCTAACACTGACGACCTCCGGGCAGGCAGCAGGTTTCTGAGGGCTGTTGTCAAGCGAGTTCTTTAGGATTTTTCTAAGAAAATAAAAAGCATTTGGGGTTCAGTGTGAACCAAGTAGAAGAGCACAGAGTGGGTTCTTCCATCCCTCTCAGCTTCGGCGCCTGCCTACATGCAGCTTGGGTTGGACGGAGTGGGGCCCGGCTGAGCTAGTCACAGGCACTGCACCGTGGTGAGGGAAGGGATCGGTCGGGAATTTCCTGAGTAACTGGTGGAAATGCATCGCTTCTTTTTTGCATCATAATGCAGTTTTCCCTTTTTTCCTTCCTCTTCTCCTCTTCCTTCTGCATTGTCATTTTTCTGGCTCCTTAGGGCAAAAATAGTAGAAAATATCCCCAACATTTTCTAAAATGTTTCACAATTGAGAAACTCAACTAAATCAATTTTGGTCATTTTTCCAAATATTTTTTATTGATTTTAGAGAGAGAGAAAGGGAGAGGGAGAGAGGGAGAGAGAGACACTGAATGGCAGCCTCCTGCAACTGGGGATCGAGCCCACCACCTGGGTGTTTGCCCTGACAGGGAATCGAACCCCAGACCTTTTGGAGAATGGGGCGACTATCGACCACTGAGCCACACCGGCCGGGGAATTTTGGTCATTTTTTTAATCTGAATACAGGGGGTTTAATTTTCAAAAGCGGAAGGCATTCCTAGGCCAAACCTATGTGGAGTCCTTTCAATTCCCCATTAAACAGCCAGAAACGGGCAAGAGGCAGCAGCTAGATCTTTCTTTGTTTCTTTTTTCCTTTTTTGTTGAAGTGACTGCAACCACCATGCTAAACTAATTATATCATTTCCTAATTTATTGGAATGTGTATTTGTAGACCTACACATGCATACATATCTATACTTTTAAGGAAAATTAAGTCAATAGTTACTTTTTTTTTAAGTCAAATAATTCCGAATGCAGCAGACCTTTTGCAAATAAGAACCCGAGAAGGGTGGATGTGCGTGCTCCGAGGGGCTGATTTCATAGCTCGCTGACTTCATTCACTCTACCTCCATCTCCGGGCTGGGATCATACCCGATAAGGCGCTGGGGCAATTGGTTCTGATTTCAACTTCAGTCTCGCAGTCCAACTTTATTTATTTAGATTTTCTTATTGTGAAATATTACAGTCGTTGCTAATGCCAGACGTCCAGGATGAGGTTTATATTTTCCAGGTTTGCTGTCTTTCTTTTCTCTGCGGTCTGCAGAGTGATAAGGAAGAATGATCCTGAATTAGGGGTTGTTTGTCCCACTGGCAGATACACTGATACGTGGAAAACAGGGCCTGTCATGAGTCATTTGATCCCAGGATCGGAAGGCACCTCGCGAGCGTAACTACTGTCTCCAGTGGGTCTAGGCTGCAGTGTTCTGCTCGCATGCTTTTCAAGGGTCAAGGCATTAAGGAGTCTGATGGATACAAATGAGGTTCCTTTGGCATTTTATAAATAAGGGTTTATTTTTTGGATAGGAACCAACATAGTCCTGCTTGTGCTGAATTCAGCTTCATAACAAGTTTGTTGGTTTGTTTTTTTAAAATTAAAACAAAAAGCTAAGCAATATTAGGTCCTTATTTTCTCTCCTCTTTGAAACCACAGGTAAAACAAGAAGCAGTTTAATCCAAATTCCAATTCTCTGTGCACATGTGGGAAATATCCCACTTTCAAAGGGGTTGGGCAGAATTTAATGACCCCCCGAGCCTGTGCTCTCCTTTCCCTTTCATTCCCATTCTCTCCCTCTCCCTCTCTCTCTCTCCCTCCCTCTCTCTCTCCCTGTCTCTTACCCCCTCTCTCCCTCCCTCTCTCCCTCTCTTCCTCCCTTCCCCCCCCCCCCGTCTCTTCCCCCCTCTCCCCTTCCCCCATCTCTGTTACCCCCATCTGTCTCTCTTTCCTTTCTGTCCCTACAAAAGTGAGGAGGAAGGGATGAAATGTCGTTTGGCTGGAGCGCACTGGAGCTGAGTAGAGTTGAGCAGCCATGAATCTTCCACAGTGAAATGCAAATTTGTCTAAGCAAGGATGCCAAGTATTTTTTTTTTTTCTTCCCTTCTCAATGGTAGCAATAACAGAGACGCGCATTGGCCCAGTAATCAGGAGGGAACCTTGCCCAACTCCTGGTCTTAATGAAACGGGGCCTTAAAAAAAACAGCAACAGTGAGCTTCTTGTGAACTGGCGGCGGCTCAGGGGCTCCATCAGAGCAAGGCTCCGGTTAACCTCCCCCCACCCTCTCTCTTCCCAGGTCCTGCTCTCATCTCTGTTCCCCTTAGCTCTCCCCTTCCCCCTTTTCTATCCTAGGCACCTGCCCCCTCCCCCCACTTACCCATCAGTGTTTTCTGGGTAAAAAGTTCTTGATGTTTCTTAATGAGGTGATCATTTTGACTTTGGAGGACATCAGGTCCAAAGTATAAAGAATGGGCCCTCCCAGTGAAATCCACCTTGATAAGGTTACTGGTTTCCTGGCCTCAGAGGGAGTAGGAAAGGCACGGAGGTTCTGCATTGTGATTATCTGACCTTCATCTGGGTGCCCCTTCCCCTCCCCTCCACCCAGAAGATATACAGAGACTTTTGCTTTGAGTGAAATGAGGTCTTTGTACCCTGATGAGGTGCCATTGATCAACACGCCTGGCTACAAATACCACCGTGGCCATGTGTTGGGTTTGCATCAATCCCCTGGGCCTGGCTTTGAGAAGACCCTATGGCTTGGGTGGTGGTGGTAAAATAGAGCAGGTATTTCGCTTGTTCCTAACAGTAGTTAGAATGTCGGGCGACATGAGTGGGAGGCCCCTGGTGATCTGATTAAGGAACACAGGGTGTTGACATCCAAAGGCAGTGACGCTGTTTGTCAATGTTTCTGAAGTGGTAGATCCCCCAGCTGTGTTTCCTAAGCCCCAGAACACCAAAGTCTAGTGGGCTGGCGTAGGCAGACGTGGGTAGAAGACGGAACAAACATTAACACGTTCATTGTAAACTGACCAGAGAGCCCTTCGATATGAAGTGCAAAGAATCGTAGGAAATAAACTGTCATTCTGGCTATCCTATCTGCCTTGTGAGAACTTTACCCCATCATCTCAGTTGTTACAGGGGGACAATTATTTAATTTTCTTTAAGAGCAGTTCTGAAAAAAAAAAATCTGGAAAAATTGTCTGAACAAGCTTCTTTGGAAAAATCTCTTTTGATATTGGCCTTTTGTAGCATTTTTTTTTTTTGAACCGAAGCATCTCATGCTTTATTTCCCCCCTTAAAACTGGTGTATTGCAGCTGATGGCCTGGCCTTCCAAGATGTTAATTCAGCCTCACCCCTGTTCCTTCCAGCCACCAGTCAAGCTGAATTATATTTTCCAGGTTGATAATTTCCAGTTCCACTTCTGTGGATCGAGTCTTCTCAACCTGTCATCACCTAAAATATTAGTTTTAAATTGGATAATAAAGATGCATTACGTCTCTATCAAATGCAGATAAAACAGCACGATGCCTAATACGTTCACAGTCCTCTACGCGAAATTGCTTAAGGAACTTTTCAAGAGTATCTTTTCCCCCAAAACACAGATGCTATGAGTCGCTGGCGATCTCCTGTGCCACCCTTAGTAAAGTGAACTGTATCCGCTTTCCTGGGTCTCCGTTTATCAACTGAATATGAATCTCTAGTCTATCAGAAATCTGAACCCCAATCCCTCCCCTCCCCACCTGACAGGCAAAAGTTTCAAAATGTAAGCTTTCTTACACTATATTAATTGCTCCCTTTTTCCTATCCTGTCTTCTCTTCTGGGGCACTGGGTAAAAGGAAGATTTACTTGGTAAGCTCTTAAATTTGGTGCATAACCTCCCTTTCCTCTCTATTAAATCAATAAACATATCTTCAGGTGAAGATAAACTAAAGGCAATGGTGCCCAGGCAGAGATCAAGGCATAAAGGGGAGTGAGGGATGAGGGGGTTGCCAGATAAAATTCAGGAAAGCCAGTTAAAATTGAATTTCAGATAAACAATGGGCAATTTTTCAGTTTAAGCATGTCCCAGATGTTGCACCTACTTCCCAGTGATTTGATGAGCCGCCTGGTTCCCTTCCTGTCCTCTTGTATCTCTAAAGCCACCGCAGGCACTTGTAGGACCAGGAAGGCCAGGCAGACTTGATAACTGAGGCCTCGGCTACATTCTGTTTCTCCTGATGGCAGATGATGGAACAAGTCGAGAACCCCTTCAAGAAGTTCTACCGCTTATAAGCCAAAACTCTGTCTGTGACAGATGTTTTTTCCTGTCTACAAAATCTGCTGTATGTTACTCCCTTCATACTCAAAAAATTTCCAACCCGCAGCGCTTCCAATCAAAATAAAATACCTTCCTAAAATAAGATGATTTCTAAGCTCTCCACAAGTTCCCTAGGGAAAACCAGGGGGGATCTACGTGGTGAGGAGCAGCAGAATTTGTAAAACACCTTTCTGAGCCACCCATCATATATATACATACATACACATACATACATACATATACATCTGATATATACATGTTGTGTGTGTACATGCTGTGTGGATAGATACACACACACAGTGGCAGCTTGTTCACTCCTTGCCATGTAAGGTGGTTAACTGGGACATCCCTCGCTGCCTTGAAGGTCTTGCACCTGAGAGTGTGTGCTCTTTGGGGATCTAACTGAATCCTCCCAGACTGGGTGGTTTCCTGTCTGGCCTAAACTTGCAAAACAAGGGAGCTGCTGGGGCTGAAAATAGCACTTGGCCTGACGGCTGGGGCATTGACCGAACCTGGAAAAGTTCTGGATTTGGGGGAACAGGGACACCCCAACATCAACAAAGTATTGAATGCGGTGGCTGATGATGTTGTAATCCTAGGGAACGGGAGTTAGAATTCCTCTGTTCAGCTGCTTCTCTTAATTTACACAGGTTCCATGATTTAATTTCTTGTTGTATCTTGTGGTTCTTCCACTTCCCACACCCAACTCTGTCAACACCCACTGCCGGCAACTTCAGTGCCCTGACACTGCTATTAAAAAATACTTGAGCTGACAGTTTCAGGAAATGTGATGACTGCCATACAGTGGATGTTCAGTCAATGTTTGCTGGATGAACCATAAACTAACGAGTTTACCACGATGGCCACTCTGTTGGCCAAAGTTGGGTCCCACGAGTGAGAAGACCATTAAACGTCCTAAAACTCAGTAGCAAGAGTCTCGAGTCTCACTTAACCCATGTCCCCAAAGACAATGAGTTTTTTGATAACATGTGGCAAATCCATTAGATGGACTCTACCACTTCTCTACCTTCAACAAAGGAAAAAGGTCTTTCCCAACGCAGGGCCTGAGTGGCCTTAATCTGCTGTAAAAGTTCTTATGAAATGCCCATGTCCCAGTACTCTCCCCCAAATGTTACCTCCTAAGAAATAACTTGGTTGAGCAGGGCTTGGATACAATATGGGATGACACTGCCTTCCTTATGTATGTGTTGTGGGTCCTAATTAATTGTCACTTGTAAAATAATTTGTGGTCTGGACAAGAGATTCCATGTGTGTATATTTTTTTCCCTCCACAGAATTTTCCACTGAGTAATGACTAAGCTTTTTATTCCAGTGGAGTGACTGGTGAAACGAGAAGCCAAGCCCAGCAGCCTCGATGCTGCTGCTATGGTCTTGAGCTCCTTCCGCTTCCTTTTTAGGAACATCGGGCTACACACTTTTGTGTGTGTGTCTGCTGAAAAACTCTGGTTTGTCACTTTTTTCCCTTCACCACTTCTGGGTTATTTTTTCTTGTGTGCATTTGAAACTTAGGCTACACTGGAAGTGATTTAATATTTAAGAGGGAGCGAGAAGGACAACAGCTAATTTCCAAGTAGGAAAGCAGATGGCAGGTTGTAATTTGGGGACTTTTGATATAAGAGAGGAAATGACTAGTGAATATCAAGACATCCGTAGGTCTTCACACACTGATAACTTATCAATAAGATTTTTTTTTTTCTGTGTATTTACTGACATGAAGAAGAACCAGATGTCAGTGGACCCAAAGAGAAACTGAGTTTCAAAACTCTTGCTAGTAGAATAAAGGCCAGTAATAACAAGTACTGGCAGGAATGTAGAGAAACTGGAAGCCTTTGGTATTGTTGGTGCGAATGGACCACAGTGCAGCCATTTTGGAAAACAATTTGACACCTTCTAACAGATAAATTTACCTTATGACTCAATAATTCCACTTGTGAGTATTTACCCAAGAGAATTGGAAACCCAGATCCACACAGACTTATCTATGAATGTTCAAAAGAGCATTATTCATAATGGCCAAAAAAATCAAAACAATCCAAATGTCCATCAGTTGATTGATAGACAAAGTGTGGAGTCTCCCAAATAATGGAATACTATTAGGCATTAAAAAGAAACAAAGTACTGACACATGTTCCAACACGGATGAATCTTTATTATGCTAAATGAAAGAAGTCATATGCAAAAGACATGTATAGAATTACAAATACTGTATCACTCTATGCATATAAAAATTATCAAAAAAGGCCAGTGTATAAAGACCTGAAGCAAATCATTGTTTTCTGGCTGCTGCTCATGGTTACTATTATTTCTATAACCCTGGGCATACTTTTCTCTTGGAGTTGACCAGCCAGCAGGAGTCAATTAGTAGATCTCTAAATGAATGAGATGCATTAAGTTTCCATGTGTTTGAACGCCTTGGTGAGGAAACTCTTAATAACCCAGTTGGCTTTGCATATCTAGATCTGGATGAGATTTGCCAAGTGGAATGAAAAAAAGAAAATGCCACTTGTATACAATTTCATAAACAAACAGACCTTATTGTGATCCGACTGGCTTTTGGTCTTTGCCTGATGGACAGGTTGCTTGGGTGATGTCTATAGCCAGTGGGTGCTCAGCCTATCAGGAAGGACAACTGGCAGGTTCCTCTAGGGGCTCTTAGGCAATGCTGCAGCAGCTCCTGGCATTTGTCATGGAAGGGGCTCAGGAGATTTTGTTCTTTGGAATAAATTTATAGAAAATTGGGATTATTAGAATAAGATTCCATAAAAAATGCAAGACAAATGCCCATTTATCTAGGAATTTGAGAGAAAGTAGTCAACTTCCTTCTTTGTTTCATTTTTACTGTGTGAACTTGACCTATGCTCTCAGCATCTCCCTGGTCACTGCATTTATACATCACGCCTTATAAGATAGCTGAGGAGTGACATAGTGTGACCCAAGGGGATACGTCTGTTTTATGGACGTGCTTTCACTACCACAATGCTTCATGGTTGTTTGCTGTTGTCACCATTGGATCTCTTGATGAAAGGTCTGAGTGTCTAGGCTTCAGCAGGTGGGAGACATGGAGAGGAAGAGAGAACCCTGTCCACATCCATGGCTCCTAGGAGGAATGATGCAATCTTGAGATCTCTTTTTCTGGTCATTGTACTGTGCTGTGTGTTCCTGGCTTTTGTTCTCTGTCCAATCCATGTACCCCTTGTAATAGTTAAACTAATGCAGCACCCCAGACAGCTAAATGGAAGGGCCATGCTAGAGGCATAAGCTACATGCTAAGTCAGGAGAGGGAAAGGTCACGTCCCCGCATGGCAATCAGGAAGGGGCTCACACAGGAAAGAGCACTTAAATGTGAACGATAAATTGGATTCTAAATGAGAAATTTGGAGTGAGCATGCTAAACAAAAAAAGGACAAGGACAGTTTATATAATGCTGTACAGTGTTTGGGGCCACTGAGAAAAACCCCCATTAGCTGAAATGTGTTTATGAACTAGGGAAACAAACAAACAAAAAAGTGGAGGGAAAGGTGATACGGAAACAGAGATCAGACGGGCTGTGTTTGGCCTTGGACTCTAGGCTGAGGAATGTGCAGATATGCAGTTGGCTTGCGATGGCTATCCACTGGTTTATTTTTAATTAATTACCCAATTTAACAAATATTTTTAAAATGTCTACTTTGTGCCAGGCACTGTCCTCAGTAAGATTAGGATAGTTTAATAAGCAAAATACACAGACATCTCTGTCCTCATGAAACAGAGAAGGCCATCGATCATAAACTTAATAAATGACATTATGACAATTTATTACTTCAATCATAATTATATTTAATTTTAATAGACTTTATAGTATGTTGAAAGAGATAAATTTTATAGAAAAGTGTGTAGCAGCCATGGAGTATCCGAAATGCTGGGGGGAGGTGGGGAGTGGGTTGTAACTTGAGTAGAATAGTTGGAGCTACTGAGAAGACAGTTTCTCCTCACTGAGAAGATAGCATTTGAATACATCTTGAAGGGGCAGCGGAAGCTCGCAACCATGCTATAGGGCAGAAGAACATTCCAGGCAGAGGGAACAGTTAAAGCAAGTGTGGGAGCGTACCTGTTGCTTAATGGGACAGGGTGTGCGTGCAGGGGAATTAGACAATCGTCCATTGACAAAATACATGGATGTTGATACTGTCTCAGAATGATGGCAATTATGACATTGATGCCTAAACTGCATTAATTTTTACTTCTACAATGCTTTTTAAATGGATAATATCAACATTTTGCCCTTAAAGCAACCTTGTGAAGGTGGGAGGAGCAGAGAGAATAATTCCTATTTTATAGATGGTGAGACAGAGTCCTGAGACTTTATGTGATTTGCCCAAGGTCAAATACACAATTTGGGGTTCTCTGTACTCAGCTAGAACAAGGCCCCTCTGTTGGTCTGTGGGGTGTCTTCAGCAGGGGGCACAATAAAGTTCTCAGATAAAGAGTGGGAGGACTCCTATAAAAGACAGTCCTGTGATGTCAGCACTTCAGGAGATGCCGCCCCCACCCCATTCCCCGTCTGCATGGGGTTCCTGGAACTGGGCCTCTCCCCTTAGGGACATCACGCTCCCGCGGTCACATCTCCAATGAGAGTCTAACATCTTGGTTTCCTCCTCTTGGTGGTGGTGGCCGGAATGAGTGGGATTCTCTCATCCTTGGTGTTTTCTCGGGCTTGGGGCAAAATATTATTTAGATACCAATGATGGTGAATCCTGTTCTTTTTTTTTTTTTTTAAATTATATCTATTGATTCCAGAGAGAGGGAGAGGGAGAGAGATAGAAACATCATGATGAGAGAGTCACTGATCGGCTGCCTCCTGCATGCCTCCGACTGGGGATTGAGCCTACAACCTGGGCAAGTGCCCTCACCAGGAATCGATCTGCCATCTCCTGCATCCTAGGTTGATGCTCAACCACTGAGACATGCCTGGCTGGGCAGTGAATCTGTTCTTATCTGAGCAAGGAACTTGCTCTTATCTGATAATCCTCCTGCTGTACCTCCTAAGTACCTAAGGAGAAAACAGGAAGTCTGCAATTATGTGTCACAAAGGAAAACCATCTGAAAAGACCAAGGGACAGACCCGTGTTCCGCTGGGGGAAATGCCACTCTGATTTTTACACTGGGAAAGTCCACAACCCCCTCACCAACTTCAGGAGCAGAGTTCTCCAAACACTGGCCAACAATATGCTGTCAGCATTGGCCTCTCAGAGGGTGGTCATTGGGAGCTGTTCCTCCAACTGAACTAAGTGAAACTGAACTAGATCACTTTGCCTTCCAAATGAATCACAGAGCATACACCCTCTTTTCTTGTGGTGCATCCCTAAAGCTGTATCTATTGCCCTCTTACCATAATCTAGTGGTTACTTAGGACTCTCTAGTTAAAAGAAATAAAATAGCTCCATTCTACTGTTTTCTGTAACTCTTTCTCCAAGTCGACTAGTGACAAAGACAAAGAGAAACGCACTGTATACCTACTACCAGGGTGAGAAAGGCTCTTGTCTTGTTTCCTTTTACTTTATTTTTTTCCATGCCCAGCCTGGCTACTGGGGCCAAGTACATTGCCGAAGGTCCATAGAACAATTTTCTTGTGAGGGATGTGTCAAAGGAGAAACAAAACGAATTTCTCCCACTTTTAAAATTGTTTTATCTTCTTCACAAAGACAGGCCCAAATCCCTTAGTTCCACTTTAATCATCCGTCTCCTGACAAGTCCAAGGACTGCCCGAGAAACTGTGTCAAATCAGATTAAAAGTTTAAGTCCCCACTGGAAGTGCCAGTGGAACGCCTCTGGTGATCCGAGTCCCCTCTCGCTCCACTCTGAAGACAGCTGCTGTGACCCCAATTCAAGGATCAGTGGCTGGATTAGAGGAAAAAGATGGAAAATGGTTGTGAAGGTGTCAACGGCTTGGAATGCTGCTGGCAAGGGTGCACTGAGTTGGTGATGGTGCTCGTGAGAACCCACGTGCTTGTACTTGGCCACAGGCGCCACCTGTCCATGCACTAACCGAGTTTCTTCCCGAAGAGTGGGCTCCGGGGCCAGCTTCCTCTGTAGGGCGCCCCCAGTGGGCCAGAGCGTGGGTAGCCTCGTGATGGTCCAGGCCACACCTCTCCGTGGTAAAGCAACATTGTTGAGCTCGGGCCAGCAGGCTGTTGACACTTTGTTGACCCTCCCTGTCTCTCTGCCTACCTACCCTCTCCCACTCGGCCTCCACTCTCAGGGTTCCCTGTCCACCCACCCACGCGCCTCCTCAACCTGCTCTCCCAATGTCTGGGAGAGTGGCCCAAGGATGGAGAGTAGGATGCTAACAAGGGGTGATACCAGGGGGTGGATGGGGGTCACAGACTAAACAGGAAGAGATGTGTGGGCAACAAGGAGTTACTGTTGCCACCAGAACTCCTCAAGGCTTTCTGAAAGCAGTTGCATGTCTGTCTAATGGCAGCTATGTGATGGGAACAGGAAGACTACGGGGGGAGGGGGGTCTCCGCAGGCTAGGGCTGTCCAATTTTGCAAACAGAAACACATGATATCCAGTGAATCCTGAATTTCAGATATGCAACAAGGTTTTCTTTTTTGGTGTAAGTCTGTCCCATGCAATATGTGCAACACACTTATATTTTAAATAATTATTTGTTGTTTATTTCCAATTCAAGTTGGACACCTTGCCTTTTATTTGGTAACCCTGACCCAGGCCTTGTATTAAAAATAGAACTTAAATAAAAAACTTTTTAAAATCCTCGTTTTAGATCTGTAACTGAGAGCTATTAACATGTAAAAAGTATATATGTATATATGATTAATTTCAAAAGTCACCCCACATTTTCAGTAGTTAAGATGCTTTTTATCATCTCTCCCCCCACCCCCGAAACACCAAACCATGTAGAATTGCTGATATTTATTGTTGATCTATAACCACGGCCACTTCATATAGTTAAACTTATTAAACAAGCAGATATTAGGTTGGATTCTTTATGTTGTATCCAACTTAACATCTCACAGCATCAGCCTGATTTACACATTTACTAGTCGTTAATAAAAAGTGCCCACTGGCCCCCGGTGCTCCGTGCCATGGCTCAGGAGCGAAGTGAGGGTCAGCTGTTTTTGTGGAATCACATTTTAAAAATTCTCTAAATTTGCTCGATGCATTTTTCTCAATATGGTTATTTTTCCTCTTTAAGTTACACTTAAATTTCATCAGGCAGCCATTGCATAATTTATTTCCAAGTACAGGTAAGGCTGTCAAAAATAAAATATAATTAATATCATTGACCACAGAAACATTAGTATAACTTTTTATCTCCTAGATAAAAATATGTATATATACACATATATACACACATATACATATGTATATATACACTATATAGAGGGGATTTTTGTTCTTTCACATCTTTAACTTCCATTCCCAACCTTATTAACCTAATATTTAGGTTCTTTCATTTCTTACAATTTTTAAAATCCTTAATAATACAGGAAAGATGTGTTAGTGCAGAATAATAAAGATGACTGAGAAAGTGTGGAAGATGGTTTTACATGTGCTTATATACATCTAGAGAGACTCAATATTTCTTCGTTTAATGACATTTCACTCCTTGTGTTTATTTGAGACACTTTAGCGAAAGTCTAGAAACTTCTATCGCAGGTAACTGTCCTTAGCTCTTGGTTTCTCTGGCTCTGGTTGCCGTGGGATCTCCTCCTCGGTCACTGTTCCTCTGCCTTCCCCACCCTCCTCAAAATTCCTGACCAGAACCCCCCCGGTTAGAGACGCGTGGATGGATGGCAGCTGATGTGCGAGCATCCCTGAGTCAGAGCGGCAGGCTGTGTGACCAAACCATTTATTAACCATGTGTTTTCCATCTCAGGGGTTAGATGGGTTACCTGCCAGCCCCTAATTAGCGGGTGTGAAACATCTTAGTTACCTCAGGCTAGTGAGCCAAAGTTAAGACTTGATTCTTGCTAGTGATTGATGGAGAAAACAGGGTCCCCAGGAATAGCATGGCCTGGGTTGAGGAGAGGCTGTAGGGGAATGTTCCTCTGAAGGTCACAGAAATATCTGTGTCTGGGAACAGTCCGTGTATCTCACTAAAACGGAGCCAGATCCAAGACTAAAACTACCCCCAAACTACCTGCCATTTCATCCAAGTCCACACCCTGAAAACCACATTTTCTTCAAATTAATCTTACTTAAATTAGGAAAAAATGAGACTTTAATGTCTGTTTTTGTTGTTGTAGAGAATTTAGTTTCTTTAGGAAGGTTTTTTTCTCTCCTGTCGGGTATTTTAGACGGTTAGTAAAAAGAAATTATATAAATTCTTAAGAAGTAGAATCCTTATATATTTTAAATAACTAATTGATTTTAAAAAATAACATTCGGTAGATATTTAGTGAAGTCTCACTGTGGGCAGAATGCCAGGCCCAGCGTGGAGAAGGTGCCTTCCCTCCAGAGGGCACTGTAGCTGGGCTGTCTTTCTGTTGTTTGGTTGCCTTAAATCTCTACACCTACATCTCATTTTCAACAATAAATGTGCTCCTGAAAAATGATGTGTAAACAGAATTTTTACAAATTGAGTCAACTCAGAGTCATAATTAGTGATCTCCTCGGTTTGTTTTCTGTGTCCATGGATTATAACTGTCTGATTTAATGGTCTATATAATTCACAGTGAAAGGCCTCTCTTGAGTAGGGCTCTCAACCTTCGCACTATTTGGATTGATTAATTAACCTGGGGTATTTTGGACTGATTCATTCTTTATATGGGGGGGGGTGTTCTGTTCCTTTTAGACTATTTAGCAGCCTTGTTGGCCTTAGCCATCTACATACTGGTAGCAACCTCCTGCCCGAGTGTGACAACCAAAAATGTCTCCGAACTTTGTGAAACGTCCCCCTTGCAGGGCAAAAATCACCCCCAGATGAGAATCACAACTATAGAATAAAGTGTATGAACATAAAACGTGAGAGTAGGTAGGGGAAATATTCTTTTAGGGTCTCAATTAGAAAGATAACCCTCAGGTGACACAATAGCCCTTCATTGTATTTAAATAAGTGTACATACCTACGCCCTCAGTAGCCAAGTTCAAGGAGTATGAAAGTGGCCTTCATTATGATGAGGCGGCATCACCCATCAATGTCAGAAATTTTTACTAGTTGTTCTAAATTACAGCAACCAGTCTGGAATGTTGGATCGTCCAATAAAAATAAAATGTCTCTCCATATGTCATCGATTTCATCACTCCTCTAGTCACAGCCCAACTCTAAGAAATCGTTAATTTTTTAGTTCCTTACCCTGCAGCTTTCTGAGCTTCTTGGCGAGCGAATCTGCACGGGAAGGAGAACTGGTGGGGAGGGCACCGGGCACAACTTCACACCCTCCCAAGTCTCCCAGGGCTTGACCTTTCCCAACCAGAACTTCCTGTTTCTTTACTCCTTGGAAACTAAAATCTCTTCCTAGAATTTATTGGAAATACATCTGATGGATCAGAAAACTCATCGAAACATTCTTTGATGGAGAGCACAGAAGAAGACATGCGCATGGCCTACCAACACCTAGTCATTGCCCGCATTTTAAACAGTCTTTAATCTTTGGAGAACAACCCCAAATGTTTCTCCTGAAAGAATATTCCATTATTATAAGGCAACTGGTAATGGAAGTTTTAATGTTTACTGCAGTCAGTCAACAGTGAACATGAACTCAGTTGGGCCCGGCTTGATGGAATTCGTGGCAGAAGACCAGTTAATAAAACCAACACATTCCAATTGTTTGATATAAGAGGTTGGTGGGAGTGTGACTTTTTTTTCAGGCCATTTAATTACATACCCTGATGTCTTCACTCAGCCATTCTCTAAAATATATTTTCCCAATTTCGGCATCTACCCCTTCTCTACTCTCAATTAGCTATTGCACTGGGCCTTTGCTTCCAAGCCCCATAAGTAATAGTAACTTAATTTTCCAAGCCGTAAATCAGGTGGACGTATGCTCCACAGCACATGTTCCATTTGTTTTTAATCAGGGGCAGCCTGGTGCTCAGAGGTCGGCAGCTTTAATTCAGAGGGCTCCCATGCCTTTCGGAGGGAGAAATCATTTAGCCTTCCAGGGTTCCCTTTGTGAAGGTTTAAGTATTGTTTTGGCAAGAGTTGAGATATACGGGATATACATAGTGTCTCATGGAGAATCCTCCCTTAATTCACTGACCTGTACACATCCCCTTCTAGTTCAGCTCTACGATGAAAAGAAACAATATTCCTACACTTGTGTAGTCTCCTGATTTTTCATGCCAGACTTTCCAATGAAATGTAGTTGCTGGGAAAAGGGACACAGGAATGGAAGAGGTGTTAGCTTTACATAAACCATTTCAATGAGATCGTTTTACTAGTAGTGATATCACTGGGATAGTTTGTGTTCAATATTATCTTAAGAAAGAACGAACCACAAAAAATCTCGTAGAGTTTATAAAGATTCAGCGTTCCTAGCACACTGCTTTTTAACTGAAAAGGATCTCAGAGACTTTCAACAGCCTCCTCATTTCTTGTATGAGGAAAGCAGAAACTGATGTCCAGAGAAGTTTTAAACCCGGACAACAGTCACACACACCTATTCACACAGAGCTAGAGTCAGACTCAGACTCAGTTATTCTAGGTCCTTGGACGCTGGATCTAAAATAAAGTCCAACAGGTATTTAGTCATTCAGATGCCTTATCCACCCAACATAAAACATCCCAAGATTTAGAAGTTTCCTAATTGCTTATCAACCTTTACAGCATCATCTAGACATATTGTATTAAAATTTTACAATGCCAAGAGTCAAGAGTAAAATTCTGAAAGCTATCAGAATAGGGAAAACATAGGTTACCTACAATAGGTGGAGGCTCGTATTGACATGAGCGTTTTTATCAGCGTTGATTGTAAGACTATAGAAAGCATTTTAAATGCTGGAGGCAAGTTTCTTTTAGTCTAATTCTTAGTGCTACTTTTTAAGCACAAGTTTGAAAGGAAGTCAGTTTTCTACATACGAGGAATAAGACAGTTAAACTCCTATAAACATTTTGAAGGAATGATAAGAAAATACAGAGCAGCACTAAGAAAGACAAAGCCAAGGGGAGATATGAGATGGAAAACCAAAGGTGAGCAATGATATTAGGAAAACTTAATGCTGAGTTTAATAACATTCATTGTAAAAAACATATAGACATCTGGGACTAAATCTCCAGAATATGTCAATGAGGAACTTGAGGTGGGATGGGAAGGTAGAAGAAAGGAAGAAACATGCAGTGTGTCTAGCGTTAGTGAGGGTATACAGAGGCTATGTTTGTAAACCAATTTGTAGGGCAATTTTTAAAGAATATATTAACACGCAAAATGTGCATTTTGCATGACCTAGCAATTCTTCTCGGATGTTACCCTTCAGAAAAACATGCGCATCTGCCCAAGGATTTCATAACAGCAACTGTTCCTAACAGTGAAGGAAAAAAATCAGAACCCACCTACACCTCTTTCCACCAGGGAGGAGAGCTAAAAGACCCGGGGTATATCTGGTCTACGGAGTCCGAAGTAGTAATTAGAAAAGCAAAACGGAAACAAAAGACAAAAACAAACAGACCCAAATGGCCTGACTCAGAAAGACCTTCAGGGCATATGTTTTGGTTAAAAAAAACCAAAAAAAAAAACAAGTTGCATTCCCAAAGAAAATATAAGGTATTGGATTGTTATGTGTATTTATTTGCACATTAGGTTTTACATGAATGGTGTCATTCTACACGTTAAGTAAATGTTCAGGATTGGCCACTGCTTTGCATCACCCGTGCAAACATGCTCTCCACTGGTGTCGCCGAACAAGTCAGAGGTTCATGTATTTACTCATTTTTTTTATCAAATACTTATCACATATTTGTTGAACCCCTTATATATGTCATATCGTATGCTGAGACCTAAAAATGTGGTCTATGCTCTCCTTGTGTTTATTTTATTTGATAGGGGTCAAACCATTGACACATGATGTCAGCAGTTGACAACAGGATGCGTATTATACAAGAGGTGAGCAGAGAGGGAGGTAAAGCCAGGCTGCAGGGAGAAGTAGCCTCACTTGAAGGGTTTGAGGAGACTTTGCAGAGGAGATGACCGAATGCCTGGGCCTTTGGAAGGAGTAGCTCTTGGCCAACACAAGAAGTGCACCAAGAACATTCCAGAAGGAGTCACAGAATGCTCAGTGGAACCTTGGCATGGATGTACATCGCACAGCTGGGGAAACGGAAGTATCCCAGTGTGTGCGAAGGGCATATGATAAAAAATTTTCCATTTTACACTCTAGAGAAGAGAGAGCCACTAAAGACAGGATACATCACTAGGCACTTGTCTTCAGGAGGATAACTGGATCACTGGGAAGACAGGGATGGTGGAGGAAAGCCGAACACTGGCAACCTGCGGCAAGAACCCAAGTGTAAGATAATGCAAGAGCCAGAGTCAGAGAGGAAATTGATGGGATAGAGACAGAATTGTCAGGATGAATTTGGGGGAAAAATGTTGGCACCTAATTTGAGGGCAGGTCTCAAGTTAGATCTCAATTTTTTTTCTTCTCCTTAAATACATCTTTATTGATTTCAGAGAGAGGAAGGGAGAGGGAGAGAGAGAGATAGAAACATCAATGACGAGAGTCATTGATTGGCTACCTCCTGCCCGCCCCCAATTGGGGATCGAGCCTGCAACCCGGGCATGTGCCCTGACCGGGAATTGAACCGCGATCTCCGGGATCCTAGGTCGATGGTCAACCGCTGAGCCACGCCCGGCCGGGCTTTTTTCTTCTTTTTTGAGTCTATTCAGTCAGTTTCTTTTTTTACCCCAATTTTTCTGGAGGTGGTGGTATTAATAGATTATGCTAAGTAAAATAAACCAGTCAGAGAAAGACAAGTATCATGGATCTCACTCATATGTGGAGTCTAAGGAACAAAATAAACTGATGAACAAAATAAATCCAGAGACAGAGAAGCATGGAACAGGCTGAGGAATCTCAGAGGGAAGGCGGGGGTGGGGGAGTGGGTGGGTGGGGAGAGATTAACCTAAGAACTTATATGCATATAACCCAGGGACACAGACAACAGTGTGGACAAGGCCTGGGGGTTGGGTGGGGGCAGAGGGTGGATGCCCCATGGAGGGGATCAGTGGTGGAAAAAGGGGTACATCTGTAATATTTTCAACAATAAAGAGAAATAAAAATAAATAAAGAAAAAAAAAGAAAAATATTGGATAATGGGTGGGCCAGGAGCTCCTTCCTGGTGACTAATGGTCTCACAGACCTTCACCTGAAGGGTACAGTTGGATGATGGGAATGGGTGAACCCCAGCTGAAGGAAGGCTCCCTTGCAGACGTCCCCGAGAGTTCAGGGGTCTCCAATCCCAGTTCTGATGACATCCAGGGAATACACTCCCACAAAGAGATGCCTTCAGCCGCAGGATGGGGACTCCTGTAATTGGTTACGCTTGGCATACAAGGTCTCACCACAAGTTGGCAGAGGCCAGTCACACACAGAGAAAGACGTGTCTGTGGGCATGACCCTCTCCAAAGCCATGGTCTCAAAGTGGGTGGTGGCGACTGAGGGTGGAGGAACTGTGAGAGCTCTGGAGTCACCAGGGGGGAGCCTGGAAAGGGGCTGAGGTTTGGTTTGTATTAACACCCGGCTTCAGCAACCTCGGCTACTCTGCTAAACCTCAGAAGGGTGAATTATAAGGCTGGACATGTTACAATAAAAGACCTCCTGGGGACGGAGCTTTCCATTCCTGGCCTGGACGGGTGGACCCTGAGCGTTACGTCCTGACTCTCCTGTGTGCTGTCCTAATTTCTGGTCCACAGTGTGCCAGGATGACAGGAAAAAATTACAAAAGGATGTTCTTTATTAATGCTCCGAGAATCAGCCACTTTTTTTTTTTTTTACAGCCTTTTACTAAAGTTGAAAATTTTTATTAAAAACGGTCAGTTACTGGCATTGTGTGCATTTTGTTTTCTTTAATCCCAATAACCTCACTCCCCTCCTGCTGTCATTTCTGCAGGGGGAGAGAGAGCAGCTCGTGCACAAAAGGCAGGTGAGTCTGTGTGGTGTCTGTACATACACACGTGTACTGTGCACACCAACCTGTGACCCGTGCACTCAGGACAGTCCCAGCTCAGCGGAGGAGCAGGGAGACTCAGCTCAGAGCGAGCTCCAGTCCCTACCACATCGTCTGTCCTCTGCAGACACACTGACACAAAGCTTAACTTTCCCTTCCTTTCTCCTTCTCACTTCTTCCACCTCTTGCCCTCCTGGGTCTTCCTCTTTCCTGTTTTTCCCCCATTTCAGGCTGATGGTAGATCCTGGAAGAGTAAATGACTGATTGACTAGTTCATCGATTCCCTGTTTACCAGTGAGTGGATTTTCAAAATAATCTGTGGGTGAAACAGAATGCGTATGTGTATGTGTGTGCACGCACATAAGAGTGTGAGTGCTTGTGAGAGCAATGTTAGTGGCAAGCAAAATACACTATTCAAAACGAAACAAAACCTGAACAGCCCTGACCGAGGACAGCTGTGCCTTCTGAGGGTGCTCGTGAACTTCACCTGCGGAGGCGGGTGGGGAAGCTCGGTCTGCTTAGGCATCTGAGCGTGGGAGACAGCAAATGCGTCTTTGTTTCCTAGGGCACCGCTACTGAGTTTGGGGACAGGCTAACCTGGGCTCCCCTTTGAAGCAGGGCGTGGAGGGCTGTCTTATTTTGCTTAAGAAACAAATGAACATGTGCAGGAAGACACGGCAGCTGGCCACGGGAAGAAGGGAGTAAGGCACGGGACAGGGGGCTGAGGCCCAAGAGGAATCTCCTGATGTGGGACTGCCGATGGGATTCTAACGTAGGGACCTGCTCAGTGGTTCCTGGCATGTCTTGCAAGGAGACGACCTTGTTTCTTGTTTAACTTTCAAACTCCCCTATGCACTGAGGGTGCAGAACTGACTAAGGTGAGCGGCATCTGGGAAAAGGCAAGGCAAAGGGGGAGGCGTTTTCACGTCCTATACTGGGCAGGGGAAAGAGAACACTCAGGTGAGACTTAAATAAAGTTCAGCAAGAGCAGGAACCCGGAGAAAGAAGTGACTACTAGAAGCACCAGCTCCTTTAGAAAACCTGCCGATCTGAGGAGGGAGGTCCCCGCCTCTTGTAAGACAGAGGATGGAGAAAACGTATGCAGATATTCATCAAAAAGGTGTCCTCACAAAGCTGAAGGACCCGGTACGGCGGAATTTTCTTGCATGAGCCGATAGGATATGGGGGTGAGCTGAGCTTTCCACACGGTCCTGACTAGTTGAAAAGGACCCCAAAACATATGGAAAATATGGAGAATAGGGTATAAGTAATAAAAATAAAAATAAAATAAATAAAATAAATTGGGAATGCCAGTTTCTGGTAATGATTTGTTTTCACAGTAACTGAGAACTCCCTTACCCCTGCGATTAATCACACATTTACGGTGCGGGTAAGCCGGGAGAATTACAGGGCTCCTTGGGACTTGCGTTATTAGCGCAGCTGCTTTTCATTGATGAGACCTGAGTTCAAGTCTCGACCAACGTTACAAATGAAAATGTCATTCTGAAAGTTAATTAGCTCCATGCAATAAATACTGGCTACTTGATTGATGTACCCAAAAAAATCACTACCCAGAAAAAAAAAATTATATATATGACCCGTTAGGAGAGTCAAGCCAGTCAAAAAGTCAGACATTATTTAAACAATTTGCTTTTCTTAATAGTCCAACCACCTGCAGGTAAATAGAACTTATTAAAAGAAGGTGGAGTTTGTAGTAGTCAGAGCACGTGAAAGAATGTCTGAATGTATTAGCTGTAGACTTTTAGAACTAGAAAAAAATCTTTAAAGCCATCTAATCTAATCCTTGATTTTTTTTTTTTTTTTTTTAAATAGAAGAGGGAATAGAAACTTGGGAAGTTAAGTTAAATGACCAGCTTAAGTCACACAGTTTAACTAGCAGGGGAGGCGGGGTTGGATTCCAGGTGTCCTGCCCGTTACCCACGTTCTCTGGGTCACTCCCATGGGTGCTGAGCTCGGTTCTGCTCTCCTGGCTCTAGGGCTTCGCCTCTCCCCAAGGCCCATCCACTCAGCTTCTGTGCTTCAGAAGATTCTTTTTCTTTTAAGAAAACTCAAAACTTACTTTCTTCACACTTTTTCATTTTAAATGAAAATGGTTCCATCAGAGCAGTGAGCTCTGCTCACCTGGGGAGAGGACAATCAGTAACACACACAACTGTGACGCCTTTACAGGAGATGTCCAAAAATTACATGCAGGGTAAATGTAGCCAAAGTCAGAGAAGTGGGAGGCATTCCGTTTAGTAAGGGAGCAGACAGCTATCCCGCCTACCCCAGTGTTATGTAAAGAAATCTGTCTGGGCCAGTGAGATGGAAGTAAGTTATGGGGAGGTCCCAGATCTCTTTGCTTATGAGGTTCCAATCTACGATTGAAATTATTTCATCTTGAAATAATGCCTCTTATGTGGCTTTTCATTTGGTGGCAAGGTGACCACTAAAGGCAATTGTAATGAGAACTCAGGGAGGAAAGGGGAGAGCTGTGGAGGAAGCCTCTTGTCTTGGAAAGTACATATATCACCATGAGCAGAATGATGTAGAAATGCGAAC
The DNA here is from genome assembly GCF_964146895.1 of Miniopterus schreibersii. Classification (NCBI taxonomy): domain Eukaryota; kingdom Metazoa; phylum Chordata; class Mammalia; order Chiroptera; family Miniopteridae; genus Miniopterus; species Miniopterus schreibersii. Next base: position 5,552,882 of record NC_138116.1, read on the forward strand.
GTTAGAGGCCACTTTAGAGAGAGAGGGAGGGAGAGGGAGAGAGAGAGAAACATCAATGACGAGGGAGAGAAACATCCATCGGCTGCCTCCTGCATGCCCCTTACTAGGGATCGAGCCTGCAACCTGGGTATGTGCCCTGACTGGGAATCCAACTGGTGCCCTCTTGGTTCATGAGTTGGTGCTCAACCACTGTGCCACACTGGCCGGGCACTATTCTCTTTTAAATTCACTCTCCATTCACAAACCACACTCTCATTCCTCCTCCACCCGGCCCCTCCAATTTATTTCCCTATAGGTCATATCCCACTATAGTAAACTTAAGGAGATTTCTCAAATTTTGTATCTGTAATTAACGTCAATTCTTTCAATGATCATATTTAAAATTCTTTTTTTAAAAGTGGTTTCAGATCCAACGAATACTTACTGAGAACTAATTATCTTCCAGGTTTTGTGTTAGACACTTTCAGTCATAATGTCTAATTCAAGTTATTGGACAACTCAATTTTTGTGGGAAGTGTTCGCTTTAACTGGGGAATTGTTTTCCCTTCTGGAGCATAATTGCCTCCCTCGAATCCTGTAGGTTGCAGATGACACATGACAGAGGGATTTTTTCTTTAATTCTTGAGGTGTTACAACAATATTCCTTTGAAAAATGCACTAGGTCCTTTCTAGGGCAGTTATGACCAGTGGGCAATCCCCAAAGCTCGCACCCTGAAAGAACTAAGGCTATGCTTACAAGGCACTAGGCTGGGGACTCCTAGTGCTTGAAACTGTGTATTTCTACCCTATAAATACTGTCTAATACCAGGCGGATTGTCTAGGTCACTTGTCTCTCTCATTCCAATTCTTGATCAAAACACATTTCCTGAGCAATTTCTTTCTGCTCAGTTTACCCCCGTAGCGTTACATACCACTCGGCTCACTAACTTAGAAGCTGTCCTGCTCAGTCTTAAATGCACATTATGTCTCTGTGGTCCTCTCCACGCCTGGCGCCGCTGCGTTCGCCCAGGCCAGCATCACCCTGCCACTGTACTTGCCCCCACACTGCTTTAATTCCTGCAGTCTTGTTCTTTTCCCTGCGCCCCTTAGATTATTCTCTACGTTGCCTGAAGCATCCTTCCTCAGTGCAGGCCTGAGCATGCGGCTCCTGCTTAAAATCCTTCAATTACACTCAACTGCATTCATAACACCATCCCAACTCGTTAGCAACAACAGTCGCTGTAAGTCCTTTCTGGAATAAAGCGGGCTGTGGATGCAAACACGACGCATGCTTGCACGAACTCCTTCGCAGGGCACGCATGGAGGACCTCCTGTAGCCTGGCCTCGGTCCTCTCACCCTTCATCTCTCACCCTTGACACTCTCCAAGCACCCTGGTCTGCCCCGTACCTGTGAACACACATCCTACTGTTCCCTGTGTGCAATTCATGCTCCTCTACATCTGCCTAACCCCTCCTCTTTCAAGCCTCAGCCCAGAAGTAACCTTCGCCGGGAGCCTTCCCTGAGTGGGACTGGGGCCCTCTTCTAAACTCTTCCAGCATTCTGAGCACTTCCCAATCAAGCAGCTCTCCCCTGTTGTTGGTTTAGCTGTCAACCTCCAGACTGCGAGTTTGCTCAGAGAGGGAACCAGCATCGCATCTGGCGTTTGGCATTTGGTAGGCACCTCTATCCAGACAGACTGCTGTCTTACTGACTTGCTTTGGTCCATGCAGCATCATTTTTCTCGCTCTGAGGCTCTTCTACAATAAACCACACGTTCTACATCATAGGCTCCGAAATGAAACTGGGGAGACAGTCTGGCCCAACCCAGACTCCCAACATAAACTCTGTCTCTAACATTTGGAGGTCACCCAGCATCCGTCTGACACCCTGGCCTAGAGCTACCGCACCTTACCGTCCCCACAAGGACTGGGGGTACTTCTCATTGACTTGATCATTTTCTGGCAGTGCTTTGGGGGAGGGCCATCTCTGGCTGTTGTTCCCCTAGAAGTACTGACCACAGACCTTCCTCTGTGTTGGGTAATTTACATAATTGTGAAATAGGTAAAATATGTCCTGGACAATTGCTTATTTCCCCTTTCAGTTTTCTCGATGTGCTTCTCCTCTCACGATCCTCAGTGCCTTGACAGGCTCCGATTTCTTTATTCCCACCTGGCTTCCTCCCACTTGGTGGGTGCATGGAGTTTCTATTATACCTTCTTATGTACAAACCTTTCAGACCTGTTGCCTTGGAGACATTTACAACAGGAAAATTCCTAGTAAGTGGTTGATAACTAATGGTTTAATTCTCTGTCCACATGCTCTTTGTATGTTAGATTTTTCCACTTCAACCCAACAACAACAAGACTTGCACTGATAAAATTTAAGACGTCGGATATGGACGTGGGGGGACCTTATAGGTGGTGGGACAACGGTTATTCTTCCTGGCACCTTTGCTAGACATACCCTCTGGTTCCCGTCTATTCTACTAATGCATTGATTTATGACACAGCACTGATTTGTTTGTGACAGAGCAGAAACAAGCTCGGGCCTGACTTAAACTCCTGGCCACGTGCAAGGGATCTAATCTGATGGGGGAAGCCGGACAAAAAAGTGTTTTTTGGGGGTAGGGCCACTCCTCCGGCAGTTGGGTGGATGCTGAATGCTTCCTGGTTGTCAGAGGACCCTCCCAGCATCCAGCTCGAAGATCCACTGACTTATGGGGAGAAAAGGAGCCATATACAATCAAGAGGCTAATAGAGAACTCCTAGGAGTTTATGCATTTTAGAAATCTGTTGATCCAGAGAATAAACCTCATCCTCAGGACAGTTTCTAAATTTTGCATTCATCAGATGTTTCACAGCCTTCCCCTCCGTGCTCAAGGAGCCTTCGCAGCAGCTAGCTGTGATGTGATTTTCCACACTGATATGAACTCTGGCAGGGCTCCCCCTCCATTTCTTTAGGCTGCCAAGACCCCGAGGGCTCAGCTCCATCCTATTGTACTCCTTCCCTGGAATGACTGAGGGAGAGGCTTCGCAGAATCATCTGGCTGGCTTGGGACAGCAAGACTCATTCCTGGGCCTTTGTTTCAGCTTGAAATCGACCACAAATTAATTGGGTTGATGGAGATAATGAAGATAGTCACTTGGATTAGGTGCCTTTCCTCTGAAAAATGTCTTGAAGTTGCCAGATCCAAGCTTGGGGTATTGAAATGTTAATGATCCATGGCCTTTAAAAAAAAAAAAATCTTTCCTTTGGATGGAATTCATTGCTGGATAAAATGTTTAGAGTGATTAGCATTCACACTGCAGTCTCGGCTGCTCCTCTCAATAACAGTACGTCATTTAGCCTAACATACAGGGGTGGGCAAAGGAAGGTTTACAGTTGTAATACAAATAAATAATACAATAATGAATAAATAATAATGCAAGAATAAACTCCCTGTATGTCTCAAGTATGTCAATGCCAAACTTCCTGTAGACTCCTGCTGTTATAATGACGATGATTTTTGGTCTCTAAAATGATTTTGCAGCAGAGAGAAAAATACCCTGGGGTGACTCCTAGATCTGCAATTAGAGAAGACTGAACTTTGAGCAGAAACAAATGGTTTCAGCAAACAGGAGTAAGTTGCAATCAGAGTCTGTTAGGAAAGGAGACAGATAAACAGAGCAGGGTAATCAGAGCCCTTTGGCCTTCTCTGCTGGTGGTTAAGAGTCTTTAGAATTCCTGGGTTTGTGCTAACAAATTATGCCCTTGTCTCTTCTACTAAGGAGGACCTATGGTATTTCTTTTATATATATATATGGTTTTTAAATTATTATTTCAGAGAAAGGAAGGGAGAGGGAGAGAGAGAGAAACATCAATGATGAGAGAGTCACTGATCGGCTGCCTCCTGCACGCTCCCTGCTGGGGATTGAGCCTGAAACCAGGCATGTGCCCCAACTGGGAATCGAACCATGATCTCCTAGTTCATAGGTGGCGATGCTCAACCACTGAGCCATGCCAGCTGGGTACCAATGGTGTTTCTTTCTCAGACGCAGATTTACTGTGTTTCTCGCCTGAACCTCTTTTTTGACACACACGCTTCATTTCTGATCCTAATTTGGATACTTCTGATCACGAACTGGTTGCCTGGTCCTCACTCCTCATTGGTCCCTGAGATTTAGGTGTCAACTTAAGAATGTGTCCTACACAACTTTGCTAACTCCCACCACAGTAGCACAGGAGAGGACCCCAGTCTTCCTCTTCCGACAGGCAAGTGCTCTTTAACTGCACACCAAAGCTTTTCTGCTCTCCTTCAGCATTCAAATCACTCTTGGTTGGAGAAGAGTATTAACGTGAACATTTAAAATAACCATTGTTGAGTTATATAGAAGTACAGTAAAGCACACCTTTTTCCCCCAAAAAACGTTTTAAAATTTCTTTTATAAAATATGTTTGTTTTTAAATGGATCAGGGGGTGAAATTGTTAATTGTTTGCAATTAAACATTTTTTAAAAAATTGTTTGAGCTAAGCAGGGTAGATCAGGGTTATCTAAAGGCAAGATGTCTGACGAGTTCTGATAAATTTCTACATTTGTGTAAACACTATATATATATCATTTTCATCTACCCCAGAAAGCTTCCTTATGCCCCATCCCAGCCAACCCTGCTCCAGGCAATTGCTAGTCTGATTTCTAGCTTACAGGTTAGTTTTTCTTAGACTAGAATGTCACATAAATAGACTCATACAGGACATGCTCCTTTGTGTCTTTTTTCCCTTAGTGTAGCGCATCCCATTCTGCCACATATCTTTCCATCTTTCCCACTTTCTGACGGCCCTACCAATGCCGTATTCAGCAACTGGAGAGTCGATAGGGACCAGATGTCTGATCATGAAAAACAGTTTTTAAAATTCAATTATGATAAGACAGTAACTACACTAAGCGATTTATCATATTTAATACTCACAAAAACCCTGAGATGTAAGAATGACTCTGGGACCTTGAACCACTTACTGAATTGTTTTAAGTCTCAGCTTTCTCCTCAGTAGAATGAAATACTGAACAGATAAGAAGGGTGTGGGCCCAGACCATCCAACTGCAGGACGGGGCTGCCTGTTTGCGGTTTAGGAAGAACTCTCCCAAACTGCCTAAATGTGGAGCGTGTGTTTGAATATGCGTGGCACAGCCTGTATTCATGTCTTTAAAAACTCTACTCACATAGCAGTAAAATACTTTCAAAGAAAGTTTGAGGTTAAATAAAAAAGGCAGGAAAAGATAATAAAATGGACTAGAAATTTCTTCGAAAGTTAGATAGGGAGAAATGGGTGATGATCTTGGTCAGTGACTCAACAGGTGATAGGGAGAGGGAAACTGTGTGCCCGTCGATGAGGACAGGCATTAAAAATAAGCTGATTGGTGCTAATAAAACATAGTCACTTTCAGGTGCTTGGCACCAGGTTAGGCAATGGGAAGGCAGGAGCGCAGTGTGAGGTGCAAAAAACTAAACCATGGCTCCCAGCCTTCCGTCACTGTACTCCTCCCCCTACCCCAGCAGCAGCTGGGGGGTACTTTCTGGAGAACAGCAAGCAGAACTGGGTTTGCTGTACATGGGGAACACGGGACTAGGGACAGTCGTGGACCTCTAACTTCCAGGCACCAATCAGCTAAGACTTGAGGTCCCTGGAGCTCTGCTCCCTACATCTCTGCCCTCCGGTGGACTCTGCCCTGCAAGCTCCAGCTGCAGTTACCTGGGTTCCCAGACAACCATTTGTCTCCTCAACTTAAGGAGACTGCTAAGCTCCACCTGGGTTCCCCAAATTCACTCTGGAAAGTAAGCTGGGTAAATTGTAGGGCTCCCCTTGTTGTTTCCTTTCACTTGGGGTTCACTCTCCTTTGCTGACTGCTGTTCAATGTCCTCAGAACCATTGTTTTTGGGTATTTTTGTTTTGTTTTGATTTTTGGTCCCAATTTAAAAAATCTGTTTCAGGTGGGAGGGTCCCTTTTCCTCCATCTTGGCCAGAAGCGGAACTCACACATGTAGAAGTCTGATAAAATTAACATTTGCTAAAAAAAACCATGCTCTCCTCTGGAGTATTGGTAATTTTAAGATTTATAATACTGGGTGACCATAATAAGTGCTCAGCAATAATGGAATTGTTTCTTATACATTCTTTTAGGACTTGAGTACTTCATATAAGTTTCCAAATGAAGTTATTCAATAAATTTGATGGAGGTTAAAAAAAATAAAAATCACGGTCTCAGTCACGGTTAGGAAGTTCCAGTCTGCTCGTGTCTGCGGGAGCTATGATGCCAAAGCCTCCATGATGTTCACAGAAGAGAACCAACTTGGGCCCTCCCAGTAATTTTAGCTGGAACGCAGTCTCCTTTCTCTTATGTAGGTTTCCGAGGGAACTATCGTCCCACTTAAAGAAGATACTGTCACGTTTAGTGTAAGGAGATGGTTTGGTGCTTTAGACCAGTCACTGAACCTTCTGTATCCTTGGTTCCTTCCTCTACAGAATGGAGCCGATTCCATCTCCTTCGCTCGGCCATGGTGAGCATTAACTAAGATATTTATAAGAAAACCTGTACAGCCCGGCCTGTGTGCTCAGTGGTTGAGCGTCAACCTATGAACCAGGAGGTTGCTGTTTCGATGCCAAGTCAGGGCACATGCCCCGGTGGTGGGCTCCATCCCCAGCAGGGGGCGTGCAGGAGGCAGCTGATCCATGTTTCTCTCTCCCTCTCCCTGCCTCTCTCCGAAATCAATAAAAAACGTTATTTTTTTAAAAAAGAAAGAAAAGTAGCACAGAGCCTGATTCATAATAACTTTCAGAAAATATCAGTTAGTTTATTCTTATGCACATCCATAAAGGCACAGCAGCCACAGGCCTATTCCATTCTCTTGCAAACCTACTGGCTCTTTACGCTGTGGACATATCTTAAATTATTTCCTTGTGAATACAGCTGGCTCCTGAAGCATATGACGTTTCAGCGCTCCGTGTCCTCCTAGCAACCAGGCACAGAGCCTGGCGCAGCACGAGGGCAGGCCTGCGGTGAGCAGATCTGCCCGGCTGCCCTGCCCGTCTGTCTGAGCGTCTCAGCTCCACCCAGCTCAGGGGTGCGGAAGCCGAGTGCTTCCTGCGTCGCTGGAGACGCACATCCATCCATCCATCCACCGCAGGGCAGGAGATCGGCTGCCGTACCAGCTAATGACAGAGAAGGGCTGTGCGTGCCGTGTGGAAAGTTCCGGAGCGAGCTCTGCCGTAGTGCAAAGCTGAAAAACATCCCTGTGCTATCTGTCACATCGTTTATGCTCACTTCTCCTGGCCGGGCCTCAGCACACTGCATAAATCCACAGCTGCAGAAATCGAAATCTCATATAAAATTGAAGGATTTATTTTGAGGTATTGAAAGGTTTATGGCCGAAAAAAGTTGAAATTTGCCGAATCGGCATTTGGAAGACTCTCCTGTATGCCTTGCCCGCTTGGCTCTCCGGTTCTGCTCTCTGAATTCCCGTCTCCACAAGGAGACCAGGGAGCCCGGGGGAAACAGTGACGTGGGTGGAATTGTGCAGACTTTATCTACTCGTGGCCTTTGCGGCTTCATATTTCAACCTAAGTAGCCCGTGAAAGCTGTCACTATAATGCTAAGACCCATACGCAAGAAAAATAAAACAATAGTTCCATTCTGCTCCCGGCCTGATTGCATTTGGGACTCCAGGAACTTCCGTCGGTTTTCAGGACGTGCTTTAGCGCGGTGCTAAGTTTTCAATGCCCACTTCCCTGCATCTTTACTGCTTCGGTGGGAATCAGATGGGAGCTCGCTTGGGGCTTTAGCTATTGCCCAGAATACAAATCGGAGCTATTACTCCTGTATGGCACCCAGAATTCAGTGTTCCATCCTCTGGATTCTGCAGATCCTCCCTAGGACCTCCTGAATCTCTGGCTTACGGTCTAGTGCATTTCTTGAGCTCAGAGAGGTAGCTCTTCAAATCTTAGAATGATTGCAGATGGACTGAGTAGCTAAATTAAAAAAAAAAAAAATCTATATGTATATGCAAGATGTTATTCAGACAGATTTAGAAGGCAGTGTGGCTCACTGGTAGGACTAATAAGCAAAAACCAAAAGCCTTCAGATCTGTTACTGTATCATTGACTATACCAATGATATCAATGATACATTGGCTGTATTATCACACTGTATCATTAACTACCATCTTGGGGGGGGGGGTGGAATTACCAGCCTTAATCATTTCACCTACAATGGGTGAAATATCCTAGCTGCAAATTCATAGTGACACATGCCCTATCTATCCTCCGGGGATTGGTAAAAAATCAGTGAGATAATAATACATATAGCCCTGAAAGCTGTAGACTTAAAAAGTACCAGGCACAAGGACTAACTGCAACAGTGCAATTGGCTGGCTGTTGCTTTTGTTCTTATTGCTACCTGCCTCTCCCCAAATCATCAGCTGTCCCCTCTTCCTTTCTCCAGCCCCCTCTAATCCAGGAGATAAGGAAGTGTCAGGTGAAGGCCCCTGGAGTCCCTGTAGCTAGTACTGTCTTTATTAGTACTATTTTTTTAATCGTCACTAGAGGATATTTTTTCCATTAATTTTTAGAGAGTGGAAGGGGGGGGAGAGAGAGAGAGAGAGAGAGAAACATCAATGTGAGAGCGACACATCCATTGGCTGCCTCCCACAGGCCCCTGACCAGGGCTGGGGATCAAACCTGCCCTTGACCAAGAATGGAACCCAAGCCCCTTCACCGCACGGACTGACTCTAACCATTGAGCCACACTGGCCAGGGCTAGTACTATCTGTCTTAGGTTTCTGCTGCTGTTCCAGCGGGTCTCGGGGTCCCATATTCGCAGAAATAATTTCAGAGGTGTGTTTGTGTTGGAGCAGCCCTGACCCCCGAGTGTACTAGTAGCAGGATGTGACACATGAAAAACACCTTTAATCTGCAAATGAAGTCTAAAACTGGCCCCTGGCTGCCACTCTGGTGGTCTCTTCTGGGAATGGGCTCACTTTTTAGCTGAAATACAACTATCTGGGCTCCTCTGCAGGGTAAGCGGACGTTGAACTGTATGGACCCTAAAAAGTCTGGGGGTCACACATATTGCTTCGCAGGCCTGCACGTCTGAACTCTGCAAGGGCTTCGTGTGTCTGAAATCTCCCTCATCCTGAGAGAACTCTTTAGCTCTCTCTGCCCAATGCCAGTTCCAACAGCTGTAACTGTTTCATTTTTAATTTGCTCCTTGCAGCCTTGTCTCTGCTTAATCCATTAAGACAACTTTGAATGTTCCCGGCTCATATATTTATAAAGGGGGGGAGAAATGAAGGGGAAAGACTTTGAAAAATGGTATCTAAATTGTAGCCAAATGTACTCAGAACTCTCCTAGGTTAAATTGCAAATAATTTTCTTTCAAACATCACAAACACTCTCTCTAACTTAACTCAACAAATTGGACCGAGGGGTTTCATTGCTCTAGGAAACATGAGTCAGTCTCCTTTTCTCTCTGTCTGTCCCTTTCTCTCCCTCTCCCCTCCTCCCTTTCTTTCTAGAAATGTTATTCTGGTTGTGTTCTAGCCAAATTGCATAATCCCTGTGTTTCCTTCCTGGGGCTTCCACAAAAAAATTCGCCTTTTTGTTGAGCCATCTTGGAGACCAGTCCTATTCTGAGTGCTGGGAGAAGGGAGGATTGGGGACCGAGGGACGGCTGCTTTAAATCAATCAGTTGACACTAATCTAATGTCTAATTAGCTCTGGGTGGGCGTGGGCTTTGATTATAGGAAGTGCCTCGGGCAGTGACTGGCATTTGAAGGGCTGCTCCACACATATCAATCATGCTTTGACAAGGAGATCTGGAAAAAAGAAAAAACACCCCAAAACAAGGGGTGTGTGTGGGGGGGCGGGTTTCTCTCCATCATCCCTTGATTGTGTTTCCAGTGGTCCAAATCAATGCTTTGAAACTAGTCTGCTTGCTCTCAGCAATGAGCGCCTGACCACAGAGATAGACAGCTTTCTAAAGCCAACTAAAACTGCCAGTTGTGTCAAGTACAAAAAAAAAACACAAAACTAAGTGCAGAAGCTGTACTTTTCAATATTCAGCTAAACCCTAAAAAGGAACAATTCATGATTATGGAATTGTTCCTGTTTATCATTCCCGTGAAATGATGGATGATTGAACAAAAGAGGCAAACATCTTTCATTAAAATAAGAAATTGCTTTGACTGAAAATGGCATGCCAGTCATTATTTTCTGATTGTCTTATTTTTTGTTCTGCGTATACAGTTACTCTTTTTGAGGGATAGAGGGTTTAACAATGTTCCTAGCAGTGGCGTTGGCATATTTAAATGCTGCTGTTGCTGCTGTTGCTATTTCTAGTAGAACAGCAGAGGCTGACTCTCTTCTAGGTGACCTGCAGTCACAGGATGGCGATCAGACTGGAATTAGTAAGGCAGTTTGGATGCCTTCCAGTTTTTAAACAGAGGAAAACACATTTAACTAAAGGGTTAATTTTACTCTCATTCTTCCTGGTCATGAGACTGAAAGAGGTGTTTTGAAATACTATTTTTTATTTCAACTCTCTTTGGTTTGCTTCTCCTGTGTGCTCTTATTTTTCTAATGACTCCAAGCTGTTGAATCGGTCAGACACAAGGAAGTGGAGTGATGGCCAAAGGGATACTTGGAGCGATTCACGGGCAAAGCCTGGTGTGGAGTACACTCTGAGCCTCCACAGATGAACTGTTAGGCTTGAGTACTGGCCATGCTCCTTACCAGCTGCGTGACCTTGGGCAAGATACTTAACCTTGGTGAACCTCACCTGCAAAATGGAAATCACTCTAGTGCCCACTTCACAGGGTGATTATGAAAATCGAATAATATGATGCATGGGGAGTGTTTAGCACATAGTAAGCACTCGCTAAAACGTTAACTGTTAATGTTGGTGCAGTTAAGTATTTTCCCAACAACCCTGACCTGAGTTTGGGAATCCACCAAAGGTATGTCTTTCTTAGGAGGCAGGGACTTGAAAAGGAAAGTCTCCTAAAATTTAATGTGAGGATCAGGCACAATTCTTTTTTTTTTCTTTTTTTTTATGTTTTATTGATTTCAGAGAGAGGAACGGACAGGGAGGGAGGGAGGGAGGGAGGGAGAAACATCAATGATGAGAGAGAGTCATCAATCAGCTGCCTCCTGCATGCCCCCCACTGAGGATCAAGCCAGCAACTGGGGCACCTGCCTTGACCGGGAATCGAACCGTGACCTCCTGGATCCTAGGTCAACGCTCAACCGCTGAGCCACACTGGCCAGGCCAGGCCAGGCACAGTTCTTATACCACTGTCTGATACACAGGCATTGTGGGCATACAGAGGGGATTACTGAACGTAAAATAAAACACTGAAGATCACTGATCCACTTTGATTTGGGATAGTCTTTTCTTAATAATTTTCATAAGGATAAAACTTCGTATCATACTCCATGAAGAAATTCTGGTCTGGTCTGACTTCATTAGAAAATTCACATTGGAATGTTAACTGGAAGACTCCCACCCTTGCTAACTTCAAGGACATGCCCCCCGCCCTCTCTTAACTTCTCTCGCTGACACAGGACAGAGGGAGGGGAATGGTGACGTTTGGACTGTATACAAGGCACCAGCTCACTCTTTCACCCTCTAGAATTTGATGCTTTTAAGTTCTGTCAAAAATTGAAATAAACATAAAATGTAAATGATTAAATTGTAAACGTTAATCCTGCTCTATTTGTCAATGTGATGAATTTTAGAAATTTTTGTAATGTTGTGAAACAGCGTTTGTTTTTTCAAAAACAGAGGAAATAAGACTACCATGAAAGCAATCAGTTTTGGTTCCTTTCCTCAAAGCCTCTTGTTAGTGGGCATGTGCTCACCAGCGCACTGGCACTCGGGGCAGGCAACTGTCCGAAGTATAAACTCAGGTTGTGCACTTCCAGGCCCCTCACCGGATGACTACGGAGGCTGTGTGACTCCAAAACAATTTTGAAAAGAGCAGTGGGAGGTAAGACATGTGAGCTGTAATGCTACTGCCCTGCTCTCAGGTACTTCCAGTAATGTAAAGTCGGACAGGAGCTCGCCAGTAAGAGGTTCTGGCTTTTCTCTACTTCGAGTCGCAGGAGAGTAAATATAACGCGTAACAAGCATGTGATGTGCTAAACAGTAATAATAGATACTACGTGGTAAATATTTTCATGGTTTAAGGCTGTATATCCCAGATTTCACACATTAACTGATTTCATAAATCTCTTAATGATTTCTTTCATTATAATGAAAGCAAGATAGGAAATGAAGAATTAAATGGATTCGTGTCACACTTATCAAAATCGAACATAACTGTCTCAGTCAGAATGTTGCTCTTTTGTTTTCAGTGTTGTCTTTAAAACAAATCAAAATTCCTCTTTTGCCCCCCAAAAGTACCCAAAATAGAAAAGAGGGAAAGAACAACACCTGCCTTCCAAAAGTCCGTACCGCCCTTTGCTTTGATGAACTGTGGTATGAAAATCCTAGTTAAGACCAAGATGACACTACAGGAGGCAGTGTGGGGTGTGGGGGGCACTCACATTGCTCGATTCAGGTGCTCTGGCGCATCGAGGGCGAAACACGTCTCCGCTACTGTGGGAACTGGCGTTAAGCTGTGGCGGGAGAGACTTTGTCTAGACCGTAGAAAACACTTTCTCCGTGAGGGTTATGTGTCATGGGAAAGCGCTCTTACAACAGGGGCTGTCGAGCTTCCTGCTTTGGGAATTGCATAATAAGAGCCAGGCTGGTGTCGTGTCACACAGGACCTGCCCGGAGGTAGGGGGATGGATAAAATGACCTTTCCTGCCTCCTCCAAGGGCTATGGCTGGTCCTTAATGAAAACCTGGTACCAGGGACTCGTTTGGTATGGAACAATGCTTTCAAGGCCAAAGTTTAATTTCATAACAGCAATCGGATACTGCAGATAGATGGACTGCACTCTTGGAGATGGATTAAATGACTTGGTCTTTGGAGCTCATCCCAAGGGGCGCTTTTAGGAATATTCTCCGGGAACTGCATCCTGTGCTGGCAAAGGCATTACTTGATGATTTAATGGGTCTTTTCCATTTCCAGGTCTGATGATGTATTATTACCACCATTGAGCGGTTACGGTCTAAGACTTTAGTATCCGTACGGTAATGGACACCCACTAAACAGTTGGGCCGTCGGACTGCGGAACTGCTGAGCAGTTGCTCAAGACAGTAGCCGCTGCTGCGCTCCTTTCCCTTTGCACCGGGGTGTGCTCTCCGTGGCCGTCATTAAGATTTGTGCGTAGAGTTATTCGACGTCAGTCTGCATGCCAAGGAGGCTGCTGCGAAAGTTTATTGGTAGTGCAGCCTATTATCCTGGAAGTTGAAAGTCCCAGTGCCTTTGATCTCAAGTCTATTTACTTTCACAAGGGTAACAGATAGGGTGTACTTGGGGATACCAAATATGAACCGTTTTGAATTAGGGAGAGAGGGGGTGTGCGCGCGAGCATGTAGCTGACTCACAGCAGTAGTGCTGCATGAAACATCCACATAAATGCTTGTGTTGCCTTTCACGGATCCTCACGTGCTGCAGATCTGGAAAGAGCTAGGATCGCTACACTTACTACTGAAATAAGCCACTGGGCAAGGCCTGGGGAAGGAAAGAGATACAAGGAAGTTTTCTGGCCTCCTTTGTGTGTGTGTTCATGTCGAACGACTGGCTACTTTGACTTCTTTTCTGCTGCTACTGAAACAGAATAAGGTTTCGCACAATGGGGACTGGGAGGAGGGGGTGCGGCGGGCAGCCCCCGCGACAGGTGCAGGGAGCATGGCCGCCACTTTCCCACACGTATCAGGCAGTCACAGGGGGCCCTGCGCGCTCTGAATGTGCAGTGACGGTGCGGATCAAGTGTCTGCCAATTAGAAGCTGGACGCAAAAGAGCAACAAGGAAGTGGGTGCAGGGGGTGAGGAGGGGTGCAGTGCAGTGAGTGGGGCTGCTGGTACCCCTGCACCTTTGTTCTTCTCTCCAAAGCCTGGATGTGAAATCCTATCTGTGTTATTTTGCTCCCAGTGATCATGCTCCACTGAGGTTCTGAGATGGTATCTGGGTGATGAGCACAGAGAGTGGGCCCTTTGTTCCTCCCTTCACCTGTGCCGAGGGGCCCTGGTAAGCGTCTTCAGGTGGGACTGGAGAGTTCCTCGGGAAGGCAGACTCTCCGCGGAGCCCGAAGTGGGGCTCCCACAGGCAGTCTTCCCTCCTGTGCCAACACCTCCGCCCTCTAGCTCATATATCATTCATATTTAATGGACTGATAGTGCCTGTCATATCCTTAAGCCTGACCTGAAATTGTGATCCTCACTTGGAATAATTTGAGATCAGACAAGTAGAAGACATGTTTGTGGTTAAGGAATTATTTTCAGGGGCGTCAAAGTGTTTCCATATGAGGCTAATGCCATTTTCGCAAGGATCAAATGCAGGAGACACAACAAATATTATTTCGTTTCCTTTGGTCCATTAAAAAAAAAAAAAAAAGATTTGATTGTGGAGAGAGGCACTTATAGGGAGATTTTTTTCTAAGACAAGTAAAACATAAGCAAGTATTTTTCTTGCTAAGCAAGTATTTTTCTTTTGCTATTTTTTGGGTCTTCTTTCTCAGACTTGATGTTTGTGGGGACATCTCTCAGTGATCCATGTTTTAATTCACTTTCATTTTCTGCATCATGGGTGGTGGCGAGAGGAATATTCCCAGAATTCCCTCTCCAAACGTACTTCTGATCCCTGTAACATCTCTCTTCCTCTGGCAGCATTTAACTCTCTCTCTCCACGTGTCCAGAGCTTTCTAACCCTTGGTACCTGCTCCTCTCTATGTGGAGTCCTTTTCCTTTGCATGATCTGGGCACTCCCTATCTTCTAAGACTGAGACCCCACATCCCTCCTGGTCATGCCAAGCCTTCCCCCAGCCTCCCAGGCATAATAGAAGTGCCTCCTCTCTGTGGCCCCGTCGCTGTCTTTGTGCTCATGGGATGCCCTAATGGGCGGTAATTATTTGTGAATATGGCTGTCTCCTCTCTGGCCAATGAGTCCGTCTGGAGCAGGAGACTTCTCTCCGTCTTTAGCTCCATCACTGTCTGATGGGGTGCTCCATAAATGCTGATTGATGAGGCCAGGGATGAATGGGGCTTTTAGAGGTTGGGGGAGCCTAGCTAAAGGATGGGATTCTCGATCCCTTTTAATGATTTGCCACGGATGAGCCTCAGAGCCCAGAGGGATGAAGGCAGTTCTCCACATCAGGAATTCTCTGGTGAGAAATCCTCTGAGACTTTATTTCTTAGTAATAATAAACATATTATATTATATGTAAAGTTGATGTCAGATTTATGGTCAGACTTCTTTATATGTGTTTGGTCACATAGAAATGATGATGATGTTGATGATGATATAACGACAATATCAATAGCTAACACCTATTGAGTGTTGAACAGATGCCAGACACTAAGTCAAGTAGCTTTCAATGTCTAATCTTTTCTCCTGCTAATGAGAACGCTATGAGTTATGTAGTATCATCCCTTTGTTATGGGGGGGGGGGGTGGAACTGAGGAAGAGGGTGATTGAGTGACTTACTCAGGATCTCACTACTAGTGAGTGGTAAAGTCTGGATGTGACCCAGGGAGCCAGGTTCCAGAGCTTCGTACAGACATGTGAGCAGAAAACAAGGGCGCTGAGAGATGGTCAAGGCTGCTAAAGCTGTCTGAGCACCCATAGGGCTTCGGCCTGTGATTTCTGGTGTTACTAGAACTTGAAGGGCACTGCATGCTTCCTACTTTCAAATTACCTGCAAATGTCCCCTGACCTCTCAAAAGCTCGGTGTTGAGTATACACCCCAGACCCATCTGACTCTCTAGATGGGGTGAAGAGGGCCAGCTGGGACTCTGCTCGTGTCACTAGACTCAGAAGAAACCTGTGGGATCAAGTGGTTTTCTAGAAAAGTTGGCCAAAAACCACATTCACCCCAAATTGCTGTCTGAATGAAACACATGGGTTTTCTTTGTGTTTTGAATAATTCCAGTGGTGGCCTCAAGCTTCTATTTCCTTGTGTCTGTGTGGAGTCAACCAAAATAGTTTTATACAAACAAGAAAAAGTATGAAAGCGCACGCGCACCTTGTGACTGCTCTGCCCGGTGGAAATACGCTCGGGACACAGGCACTGCAACAAACAGCTGTGGCTCTAGAACCCATCGGCGTGTAAAATGCTAAGGGCACTGCTTATTCCTGGGGGTCTCTGTCTTCTATTTTGTTGCTTCCCAGGGTTTGTATTTGCTCATTAGCTAGTATTTCAGGCACTGCCTTTCCCTTCTCCAATCAGAAAGCTTCAGTTAAATTCTTCAAAGATATTTTTCATTGTAGCTGATGCTTACATGTGACAAATTCTAATAAGGGGGGGATAACATTGGTTTTAGGGGGATAATGTTATATTATTTTTGTGGTTGACAATTGGGAAATTCCTAATGTATTTATTAAATATTTGTTTTTGAAATTATGAAAATGTTGAATCTAAAGGTAAATCTCTTTCTTATAAACATCATCAGAACTCATTCTAAGATGGAAATTAGTGGTTTCTGTGTGTCGATTTTAGTTTTCTGTGGCACAATGTATATAAACTATAATAAACATTTTAGATTATTTTTATTTACCAGCTATTTTTTTTTCAGATGACACAGGATATGAGAAAAGAATTACCAACTGCACTAAGATGTTTGATCTAAGATACTTCTCTCCTTTAATTCATATTAATCTACCTGGAATTAAAAAGGCTCATGGTAATGAGGCAGGGTTTGATTATGACTGGTGGAGCATAATTATGGTGTTATTAGAAAATGTTTGTATGGAAAAGCATCCTCAATAATTTCACAAGACAGGGGAAGAAAAGTACGGAAAAGGTTTCTATGGAATGAAGTTAATCTTTATCTGACGAAGCTCGAGATATGTCCCTGGTTAAATCTAAATTCTTCCAAAGCCCTTTGCTGATGTCAATCTATACTGGGTAACATGAATAGTTTTACTTAGATATTTTGAATACTCAAAATATTTAAAAAATATATATATATATATGCTGAGATTTCAGTAAGTTACAGGGGTTCAACAATGTTGGTATGCTGAGTCCACTTAAAATGACAGATCTTAACATTAGAAGACACTATGGATGTTTTTAAATTTTTTGAGTAGATGCCCAGAGGACAAACAAACAAAGACTCACAGACACAGACAACAGCATGGTGGTTAACATCATAGAAAAGGAGCCAAGGCCAGTCGAGTGAAAGGGCAATTCCACAACTGCTCCTCCATTTACTCATAGAGCTGGGGCTTACCATCTTGGCTACTTGAAACTGGAGGCCTAGATTCTGCTGTTTGTGTGTCATTATAAAAAGAGAAATATTCTATAAATACTGTGCTTTGTGGAGGTCATAACTACTGCCACCATACCTTTCTAAACAATTCAACGTTTTGTGTGCCGATGAGCACATTGGTGACTACTGACAGCAACGTGTCTTCAATCCTGGTGTGGGGGCTGTGCTGCGGTCCACACACTATGGCTGCCTGTGTGTATTTCTCACATTGAGTGTGGGATCAAATGGTGACAACTGTATTGAACCAACTAATGATTCAGGTAGGGAAGCAAACCTTTTCCTTTGAGATCTAGGCCTCATTGACCTGACCTTGTTGATCAGTCAGTCTCCCTTGCACCATCCAGCATCCCCAAACCGTTCCTTGCGGCGTGCAAGGACTGCGGCGAACACCACCGTCTCCACACCGCACCCGTGAAACACGGCTCTGAGCAGTTTCCTACGGGGAGTAAACTGTCATTTTCACCACAT
Organism: Miniopterus schreibersii; assembly: GCF_964146895.1. Taxonomy (NCBI): domain Eukaryota; kingdom Metazoa; phylum Chordata; class Mammalia; order Chiroptera; family Miniopteridae; genus Miniopterus; species Miniopterus schreibersii. The sequence goes on from NC_138116.1 coordinate 5,570,741, forward strand.
TAAATTTTATAAGTTTCAAGCAAATGGAAAATGGATTTTATTATTCTCTCTCTCTCTCTTTCTCGCTCTTTTAGCCACGAATGTTTTATGACTGCAAAAACAGAATCTGTGGTTTCAACAGCTCAAGCTTGATGCAGAAGGCTATGGAACCTCTTATGTAACCTGATGGCCTGAATAATTATCAAAATATTTTGCTTTCCACCCTTTCTAAGCTTTAGGAGCAGAAAAAAAAAATAGTGTATGCAACCTTTTGACCACAAAATAATAATGATGAGAAAGCCCCTTTTACCAGGTCTGCTCCGGCACCTACACTAAAGATGCCGTCACTGGGGGAGGCTGGCGCTTAGATGGCTGGGGCCTGTGTCCAGCTCTTATCAGGAATAGTCTTTGGTGAAGGAGGAAACAGAGTCTATGAGAAGAAGAGCCAGGGTTAAGAGAAAAGAAAGAAACGTGGAATGGAGACCACTTAGGAGAGATCCAAAGCCATAAGGTATTTCTCCCTTCTGAATTCAGAAATCATGTTATGTTGATTTAAAAAAATTGTAGGGTACAAAGTGTGTGTGTGTGTGTGTTTATGTGCTTTTCTTTTGGTTTACACAAAACATTGTTTTCCAGCATCTACTGAGAACATGATGTCCTCTTAGCTCACTCAGCATGGTGTCGCCTCAGACATGTCTTAAGTAGAGGTGGGCCTCACTTTATGAAATCTGGGATCTAGAACATATGCTGGTGAGTCAAATACTAATGAATTCTATTACACATGATATATAATATGAAATGTTATAAATATTTTCTTTTTTAACGTTAGGAGTTTTACAGCTCCGTTTATTCAAAATTGGTTTCAAATGAACATTGCAGTAACGTTTCTTCATAGTCAAACATCCACATACACCAACGTATACATGAACTATAAGGAGTCCTGCTTAATGCAAATACCACCTCCCTTTCCCTATCACACAAAATGAAAGAAAAAAAAGATATCCCTTTTTTTCAGTATCAATTGGGATTATTTCCCCCTTAGTCACATTCATAATAAATGCCTTTATTAGCATAGTATACTCTTTAGGAAAAGAATAAGAATCTAGTTTATTTTACTTCTAACAAGAAAATATAAACTTAGTTGCCACCAATTTTCCCAGCACGTTACCTAATGTATCAAGTGTGTGAGAAGTGTAAAAGCCATTTGCGGACATTCTTGTTGCATTTATCAGTAGAATGTAAAGAGAAGAGGGACACTGTCCATCCTGTTCTGAGACTTTGGCCATGGTCTGCTACATGCCACCATACCGGTATACAGGAGAAACTCAATAAATGTTTGCTGAATGACTGAATTAACCCACCAAGCTCTACTAATAAATGGCATACAAGTAGCAGGCACTGGCTCACTGCTCTGACTCAGAGACTGAGAGGCAGCAATGAAGGACCTGCCTCTGAATCTGCCAGATATCATGGGAATGCTGGGGTAGAAATGGCACTGGACTTTAGCTCAAAATATCTTATTACAAGTTATTCGAACTCAAAGTCTGTTTCCAGTTGAGGTGTGTGCCTACTTCACTGAGTGACCTCTTAGAACAGGTTGTGTAAGGGACAGCTAACTAAGATCCAGACTATAAATATGCAATATTGTTCTAGAGCTCATATAAATCCACTCAATTTGACTTAGTTATACTCCCAAAGGGGTCTAATGGAAGAGCATAAATATGTTAGAACTATCGCTACCAATGATTTTAGCTGACCATCACCAAGACCTTGCAAAAGTGTCTCAGTAGGGTTTGAAGGGACATGCTTGGGCTTTTGAGTCTGACAGATGTGGCAGCTTCATTAACTTATATTATTTTATGAACTCTCTAAGCATGAGCGAGTTAATTACTATCTGCATGCTTCAAATTCCCACCTATAAAGTGACGAGAGTAACTCTCTTTTGGGATTTAGGAACAAATGCAGTTATGACATTCATGTAGTAGGTGGTTTTAAATAGTAGGCTCTGGATTCAGATCTCCCAGGTTCACATTCTGGCTGGGTTATTAACAGTAAGATAAACATCAATAAGTTATCTAACTTCTTAGTGCCTCAGTTTAGGGCAGTTTTGAGGAACTTGAGTTAATAAATAATATTTAGCATTTCCTGAAACATGGCCAAATATAAATAAATGTGTGACTGTTATAATAGTAATAATAAATTAGATAATTTTATTATTATAATAAAATATAATTAAAATATATAAAAATAATAAAAATAAATGTGTCACTGTTATAAAATTATTATTATTATCACTTATTAAATGGAAACTATTTTAACACTTCCACTAAATTTTTCATGAGAGTCAATTCCATTTGGATAAAATGAATAATGGTTGTTTATTTGTTTTTCAAAGAGACACTCTGTCCTATTTAGAAAATTATTTTAATGAGGGGACTGGTTTATTTCCACAGTCGTTTCCAAAAGGGAAGGCTCCCTCAGTGCTGGCTTGAGCGATGGTAGAGCCAGGGGTACTGGAGAAGGGAAAGCTACTGTCCCAGCAGATCCCATTTCCTCTTATTGGATTAACCCAGTGCCCATCAAATGCAAAGTCCAGTGATTAGCCATCCATTCTACTTGGTCAATAACAGCCCTTCCATTCAGCACATATTCCTTCCGAACGGGACTTTGTTCATGTGCTCAGAGAACAATGGGACGGAATGAGCCACCAGTTGGAGCGAGAGGGATGGCAGAGCTCAACAGCATATCTCATTCTGGGAAAATTAACCTCCCAATTTTGCCCAGTAATTGATTCCATCTGACTGGGGAGTTTCAGTCTCGAGTGTGACTGTCATTTGGATAGTGGGAAGCGAAAGCCTGTAATTACAGGCAGGCAACCCTGTTATCAGAGCAGGGAGGGCTTTCCGTCTCTTGCTACCCTGGGTGATCACAGGTGAGGCTGGCCAGGGAGGGAGGGAGGGAGGGGAAAGTAGGATGCTGGCTCCTTCTCCACAGGAAAGAGCCCCCGAGGCAACCTGGACCATGGAGGAGAGGTCAAAGGTCTTTGGGTGTCCTCCTGAGTTTTCATATGGACGAGAAGAGGCGGGAGCTTTCTGCTCGCTGTGAATCCTCTCTGGGGGCACGATCTGTGTGGAGATGGTCAGTAAAGGCTGGAAGTGTTATGACGGATAGGCAGTTGGGACAATCATTACAATGCCAACTACCATGCTATCAGCAGCTGTGTGTGTGATTCTTACTATGTTCTGACAGGGTCCGTGAACTGACCGAATGAGAGCTAAATCCTACAGGACACAAAAAAATGAGATAAATGAAAAGCTGGACTTGTTCTCACCTTCCATACACGTGAAAAGCAGCACTGCCACAACATGTATGAACAGGCTACATGTTGTATGAATAGACTCTACATTATTTAACCAGTCAGGGCTGCTGTTAGGCTGAAGCCAGCTTTCGCTATTAGAAACCATGTTGCATGTACGACCCTGCCCACTGCCCCGGGATTCCTCCCGAGCTGTCTCACCTTCTGAAGGTAAAGGCTGCTGGTCACTGGAGAGAGTCCAGGTAAACAGCCCATATGGCTATTTTCCATTTTACTACAGGGAACTGGAAAGGAAAGGAGGGCAGAAAGCCACCGAGTGGACACTCGGGCCACCTAATAATTGAGGCAGCACATTGCTGGGACCCCTGGAAGGCGGAGTGGCTGGAGTATGGAAAAATCCCAATTAGATGATTAATTTAGGTTCTGGGTGTGCTTTTAGCCTATGGCCATGGAGGCGGGGAAAAGAAACAATTACCTCTCAAATTGCCATGCTGGACCGATTAATTTTTGATTGAGTCTTGTTAAAGGCATGGAAAACTGTGACATATATAACCCGGAGAAACAGTCCCGAGCCAGTGGGAGCCACTCCTCTCCCAGCAGGAGCTCAGGGATTGAACCAGAGAGCAAAGTGATTCGGATGGAGCCTGGAGGCCAGGCTCGGCAGGGATGCAGGAGGACTCAGCTAACTTGGAGAGAGAGCCAGACTTCAAAGTCATGTCAGAGGGACAGCTGGTCTCCCTTCTGGCTTTGCTGTGCCCTGCACCCTTCTTCTTATCACTCGTGTAAAAAATGACAACACACCTTGAACCTCACTGCTGCCTAGAGAGTTCAGATTAGAGCGGGGCCCCAATCCCTATTTTTCATTGGCTCTGCACAGTAAGATGAGAAACAGAGACTGAGAGGAATGTCTCATCCCCGGGGAACATCTGAGCTGGACATCTGGGTCTAGGTGGAGAAACGAATCGAGTACCGGAGGAGAGGAGTGGAGGAGGCCTGGGGTGACTTTAAGGGGAACATAGACTTACATAGAATGCTACAAATCAGAAAGGCCCCTCACATGTCATGCCGGAGTTTTTGAGTTTTCTAAGGTTCGGTGGAGGTAGGACCATTAACGGGGTCTCATCTTTAATGAGCATCACTACACTAAAGATAACCCACTGAGTCCTTTAAGTATGTTAAGCATTCCTGGTTCCTTGGAAATCTCAGGGTCTAAAGAGTGTCTGGGAACAGATTCATAAACTCAAATTATTTACATTGATCCACCATGTACAACTGTATCTGAATCAGTTGGCATTATTTCCTTATGAGGCAATTTCCTCTGAAATCTCTGATCATTATCTTTAAGTTGTTGTCAAGGAGACTAATTAGTGATGAGAGGTGTTTGTTTTTTTAGTTAAATTTCACCCGGTTAAGCCAGGATCAAGCCAGTGGTCCAGCAGAAACTTCAGAATCAGGTGAAATAGCCACCGTTTCAAGGATAAGCAGGTACACAAATACCTGAAATCTTAGTGATGATGAAGTGCTGACTGTGGTAAATTAGATTACAGTTTAAGAGTATTCATTCCCTTCTTGAACTTCCATGGGGGAGAGCACTTCCAAGGAAAATTATCCTGGGCATGGCCACAGGGCTTTTTAGCTTCATCCCGGGGAGAAGATATTTTTCTGCCCTTCCGTTCAAGCTCAGTTGTTGCTGGGCTTTGGCCAATATGATTCGTAGAAGTGACAGGATCCACCTGCATGGCTGGGGTTTGCGCTCTGGCTCCTCTGCCATTAACATGAGATGATCGTGTCCTGGCTAGACCCCTGCTCCACGTAGGGGGACAGGCTCAGTGTGCATTTTGTACTGCCCAGTTGAGCTTAGCCTAGAGATCAGCTTAGATGGTCAACTCCCAGCCCACCTGCAGATGCACGAGCAAGACTAAAAACTAACCACTACAGGCCACTGAGCTTCTGCTTTGCAGGAAGAGACAACTGGTAAACGAATGAAATCAGTGTGAGGTGTAGGACAGTTGTACAACCCATGTGTGCGCTCATCTTGGGATTTACAGGCAACAGTATAGGTTTTCACCCTTTAAAGAGAGTATCTCAATGAGTTCTTTTCTCGCTTGCGGCTGGGGCTTACCTCGTATCCTTGGACAAGTCACCCAGGCCTCTATATGTCTGTTTCTCCATTTAAGGAAGAAAGATATTACTTGCCACCTACCTTACCCCAGGGGTCATAAATTAACCATAGAAACACTCTTTGAGATGTCCCGTGAAAGGTGCAATTTAAGCAGAAGCATGCCTATTATTTATTTTTATTGTCCATTTTAAAATTGAATACTTAGAGCAAATAGATTTTCCAGCCACCAGAAAGGAAGTCTCTTCTATGCCACAGCATATTATGTATTGGGCACTCTCCAACTATAGACTCTATTTCCCATTTATAGCACTAATTTAGATGTTTATGGGTCTGTAAATGTATTCCATTTCTCCCGGGGCTGCTGAATACCTATAAGAGTCTCATATTTTGGAACAGTAAATGATGCCTCAGGCAAAGTATAAAATAAGGGAGCAAGAAAGGCAAGGAAAGAATTGGGTAACAAGGGAGACACTTTTTTAAAAAAACAGAATAATTTTTAAACTCCCAGAATTACTCTGCAATGGAGTCCAATTTGTGATTATTGTTTCTCCCTCATGTTACAAATTATCACTTTTATATTGAGCTTCTCCTGAGTGCTCAGCACAAAACGACTAGTAGAAGAGGGTATAATCATACTAACAGCTCCCATTTGCAAGCCTTCACTGTGTGCTAGGCACTGTGCTGGGTGCTTTATATTTTTATTAATTAAAATATGTTTTCAGAGAGAAGAAGGGAGAGGGAGAGAGAGAAAGGAACATCAATGAGAGAGAAACATCAATCAGCTGACCCCTACATGCCCCCTACTGGGGATCTAGCCCACAACCAGGGTGTGTGACCTGACAGGGAATTGAACCGGGGACCTCCTGGTGCATGAGATGACGCTCAGCCAATGGAGCCACACCAGCTGGGTGCTGGGTGCTTTTTAATAAGTACTGCATTTATTTCTCTCACTTACCTAGTGGGATATGAACTATTATTAATGTAATTTTAGACACTGAGAGAGGTTAAATGACTTGCCCAAGATCACAAAGAGGTGGAATCAGGATTTGAATCCAGAGTTCTGTTTAGGGGGAGAGAGCCCAATGTTTTCATTGTGATGCTATGCTTCAGAGTGCCTGATGTGGTCCTTGCTTACACCTTTTGGGGGCGACGAGACCAGTGTAAAAAGAGTATAAGATATTTTAGCATCTATAATGAAAATCAGGGTGGTGTCCTCGAAATGACCATAGGAAGAGCATTAGTATGGGAGAAAATGGAAATCAAGCCTGATGAGACATTTCCAGTTTATCTTTGGTGTTTGCTTATTTTTGTAATTCCTGTTCCAACACTGATGTAGATAATCAAGTTTTTAGTCTAAACACTAACCCAAACAGCTCTTTTTTTGATGGGCTATATGGAATTTTCTAGGCAGTGATGTACAATAGAATGATTACTTAACTGTTGTTCTCAGTCACAAAGACTTGCTGCTGTAATTGAAGGGACAGCATTGTGAAGACTAGTTGGACGAACAAGCACATGCTAACATAATCAGAGGAAAAACCATGGATGAAGGACTCTTTCTAAGTGGATCCTGAATGGGGCCCTAGTCTGTACCAAGCTGTAGAAGCAGCCAGTCTCTTTTAAGGACCTTCCTTCCTCCCTCCTCCCCCCCCCCTTTCATCCATCCATCTATCTGCATGCTGTGCTCATCAATCTTTGATCAAAGTAAGTGCTTGAAGAGGTTGTGGTTAAACTGGGAGAGACACATCCTTCTGCGGAATCCGTTACCCCATCACAGAGTGTCTCCATTTTTATCAGTTCTCCCAAACATGATCGAGAGCATAACATGTTAATATAGCTCTATATAGGAGAGAGCATCTTTGGCTTTTTACAACTCCATAAATGAGAGACAGGGACTATTTGGGTACCAACAAGGCAGAAAAAGAAACCTATATACATATTTTCTTCTCTCTACTCCTACCAACTGGATTGTAACTTAGGAAAGAGATTTTTAGATTATTTAATGGCCCACCTAATGCAAGTGTCCTCCCTGTGAGCTCTCTCCCTGGCAGGTGTGAACCAGCCTTCACTGAACACCCAACGGGGGGTTTACAATCTACCACCCAGGGGAGCTCACGGGAGCTCCAAACATTACAGAATCTTCCCTGTACTGAGCCCAAATCTCTCCTATGGTTTCTTAGTCTTTTTAAAAAAAATATATGTTTTTACTGATTTCAGAGAGAGGAAAGGAGAGGAAGAGAGACAGAAACATCAATGATGAGTCACTGATCAGCTGCCTCCTGCACGCCCCTGACTGGGGATCAAGCCTGAAACCCAGGCATGTGCCCTGAGCAGGAATCGAACCGTGACCTCCTGGATCACAGATCAATGCTCAACCACTGAGCCACGCCAGCTGGACATAGTCTCTTACTCTTAGTCATTTCAATTCTGTGCTCTCTCGGTCACAAAGAACTAGTTACTTCCCTAAGGAAAACCCAACTCCTCATAACCAACGGCCAACGTGGCTCCTAAGAACAAGCACTTATTTATGCTTCTGTAGAAAATAATAGTGGGGCTTATCCAGATTCCTTCAGCAGACACCTCAGTAAACTGTGCCTTCCGAGGGCAGACAGTTAAATCTTTCGGTGGTGCCAGCCTGCATCGGTGCCATGCTGAAAACCACCACGTGCTCCATGGAGCGGGTGATCTAACGAGTTTGTTTCCCTGCCCGGGTTCCAGTGGCGGGGCCACAAGTGACTTCACTGCAATCAGGATTGCTGACTAATGCCTGTATCAACACCTACCAGCACTTCAGTGATTTTACGTTCAGTTTGATTTCTCCAGACAGAGCTTTTCCACATCGTTGGAACTAATTGAGGTAATGGAGAAATTCTTCTGGTGCCAGAACACGCTTACTTTCTTTCGCCCACTTCCCCCCTTGGTATTGAGGGACAGCAATGCTCACAGTCTCTCAGTGTTTCTTTGCAGCAAGAGGGGAAAGGGGAGCTTGAGAATGTCATCGCTGCACCCGGGACAATGAAGGTTGGAAAACAGACTCAGACTCCAGTCTCTTTCTGCTTCCTGAGGCTTTGGGCTCATGCACAGCGGCCGGGGCCCTGCTACTGAGCTGCTTCTAGGTGGGGATCTGAGAATCTCTCCTGTTCTCCAGACTGGCCACAGGAACCCTTCTAATACTTGCTAAAACAACTAGCAGATGGAAACAAACATTTATGGGAACATATTCCACCTTAATTATATGCATTGTCTGCCAATGTTTATAGCGTCTCAGAGGGAGCTTGGAGGTAGGACGGAGCTGGCCGAGTATGGTTTTGATTACAGGGATTTGTAGCAAAGGTGGAATGGGGCCTTTTACCGAACTCCCCATCCCCCGCCTGTCCCCCCACTTCATGTCCCTCACTCAAGAAGGCTGGACAGACTGTTCCCAGAGAGCTTGGCATACTGAAAAGTCCCTAGTTTCACCCATATCAGCAGTGAGGAGCTCAATAAGCCTTTGGGTTTAATTTGGAGACTTTCCACTGCAGGGCCCTGTCTGGTTGGGATTTAGGGGGCTCCTCCACATTGTGGGGGGGGTATGGTGGCCTTTCAACAGTTCTCAGTGTCCTTTCTTGCTACGTGAAATGGTTCATTATCATTGGCTAGAGGGCAATTAAAGATGAGTGGGAGATGTGCATGTTTACTTGCAGTTGGAGAAGTCTAATAAATTCTAAATAAAAGTTGCTTTAAAAATAATACTTAACTTGCACAGTATGCCTATAGCCCTTTCTCTGTGTTTTCCTTCTTTCTAGTTTGCTAGTCTTGTCACTTTTTCCTTACTGATCTGTGCATCTGAGGTGAGTAGCAGAAATCATTCGACTTGAGCAGCAGGCTGGTTCCCAGCCCCAGCCAGCACTGGGAAGCAGTGCCTGTTAGAGGCAGAGCTGAAATGGGTGTTTTGCATTACCCGTTGATTTTATTTTTCCCCATCACCTCTGACCCCTTTTGCAAAGTTAATTGAGAGTTGGCCCTTTTCAGATTGACTGCAGGAAATTGACCTTTGTGTTCACGCTATGTTAGGAAAGGCCTGGATGCAGAGCAAATCAGGAGGCGAAACAGGAGCGGTCTGGCCCTTCTAGCCTTGCTCCGGCACCATGGGGGATAATCACGGATTCCTGGGTGCAGCTGCAGGGGCAACGGGACCTGCGGGACTGTTTCTCTACAGAACCAAGCCCTAAATTAGAAAACCCCATTTTAATTGGCAATACACTCTGACAGCTCAAAAACTGTTCAATCTGAGAGTACCTTTTTTAAAAAAAATTTTTTTTTATTGATTTCAGAAAGAGGGAGAGGGAGAGAGAGATAGAAACATCAACAATGAGAGAAAATCATGGGTCGGCTGCCTCTTGCACACCCCCTACTGGGAATCAAGCCCACAACCTTGGTATGTGCCCTGACAGGGAATCTAACTGCAATCGCCTGGATCATAGGCCGATGCTCAACCTCTGTGCCAGGCCAACTGGGCAATCTGACAGTATCTTTTAAATTAATGTCTAATATCTCGATTCTGCTCTAGCTGAAGCCTGCTTCCCCATTTTTAATTACTGGCAGAGACAGCTGCTTGAGGCCACATATTTAGAAACCTAACCCTGGGGGTTGTCTGGCAGGTGAGCATGCCTGTTACTCTGGGGAGAGGTAAGGGGAATTTGGAGAAAATGCACACATTTTGACCTCAAGAATCCTGGGTTCAAAACTGGACTCTGCCACTCATTCCTCAAGTTTACTTTAGGAAAAGTATGTGAAACCGCAAATCTTTTTCTTTTAATCCTCACCAGTGGATATGTTTTTATTGATCTTAGAAACAAGAAGGGAGACAGAGAGGAAGGGAGAGAGAAACATTGATTAGTTGCCTCCTGTACCTACCCCGACTGGAGACTGAGTGGCAACCTGGGGAGGTGCCCTGACTGGGAATAGAACCCTCAACCTTTCTGTGTATGGGACGGTGGTCCAACCAACTGAGCCACCCGGCCAGAGCAACTCTGAATCTTAGTGTGTTTCTGTAAAATGGGGCACTCTGCCAGAAATGAGGTTATGTGGGGATTAAACAAGTACTTTTATGAATTTAGCACCTAAATGCTTAATCCCTGTACTTTCTCCTTTTATGTTTCTCTTCCATTGACAAAGGGGACAGTCAGGGGCCTCCCCTTGTGAAGGTTACACTCTCTGGGAGCTGACAGTTTCCTTACACTTCCAGGGACAGGGAAGAATCCTGGATAAACAAGCAATGTTTCAAATGCAACAGCAAGTGAACTGTTATTTTTAACTAGGAAGCCGACATGTGGAGCAGCTTCCTAAGTCTCACAGCTGGATTAAATAATTCTGGGGCAGAATATAGATTTCATGGTCTGGTGGTGAGGTCAGCCGGAGCTCGAGGCAGGGTGTCTGGTTCCCTGCTCGATCCCAGACACACACCCTACATCTATTTCAGTCTTAGTTTTTGCTTGTTTTACCTATAAAACTGGTATCACAATACTTTTTTCAATCTTCAGTAATATAAATGTAAACCCAGATAAAATATGTGAACGTAGCATACAAAGAAATATATTTCTAAGTTTATTCTAATTTTATTATTGAACCCAGGCGGAGACACTCTATCCGGCAGGTTAATGATACTGACAAATTATACAAAGTAAAACAAAGCAAAACAGCACTAGGCAGTCCTGGAAGAGTCTTCAAGTTCAAATACAGTGACCCAAGCTACATGCATAGTGAAGATAGAATGAGTTCTTTCCTAGTGAAAGTAGTTGGGGAAGGGAGGCAGGGAAAGAAAATTCGGAGGAAAGTGGATTACTTGTGAGATCACCATCTGCATGATGGAGACAAAGGAAGTTTTGGAGACACACATAAGAGCCTAGGCCTGGGTTCAAATCTCACTCCTTCCACTTTCTATCATATCTGTTACCTATTGCTGTGTAACAAACATCCCCAACCTAAGTGTCTTAAAACCACCACCATTACGTATAGGTCAGCTGGGCAATTCTGCTGAGTTCTGCCAGGTTACCTGAGCTGGGCTGGGCTTGCTCAGGGGTCTACTGTCAGCTTGCAGGTCAGCCAAAGCCAGGCTGGGCTGGCTACCTCCCTCCCATGCCTGAGTTTTGACAGCTGGCTGGGGTGATGGACGTGGCCAGGACATTGTTTCTCATTATCCAGCATCCCAGCCTGGCCCGACTGACGTGGCAGCAGGAGGACAGTGAAAGACAGTGAGGCACCCAATGAATCTCGAAGCCCAAATTCTGAACTGCCACCGTATCAGGTCTTCCACATTCTGGTGGCCCTAGAAAGTCACAAGACCAGCTGAGGTTCCAGAGGTAGGGAAAGAGACTCTACATGCTGATAGGAGGGGCTTAAAAGTCACCTTGCAAAAAGTGTGGCTATAGGGAAGGAAAACTGGGTTGTTTCTGTAACCTACACCAGTCTGTGCACATTTCCTTTAGGGTAGCAAGTGCTTCATAGGACAGTTGTGAGGGTTAGAGACACACGTAAAACCCTAGATACTGTGTAAAAACTATAGGTAGGTACTACACATGGCAGCCATTCTGATTTCTCCATTTAGTTACACACACCTGACATTTCTGGTAATATATAGGGTATCCCCAAAAATGTATACGCACACTTTGAATAATGATATAGTGTTTATTAAAATACATTTCACTTTCAAAATTAAGCTATCAGCTGTTAAAGTGTGTATACATTTTTGGGGGACACCCTGTATGTTCAAATTGCTCATTTATGTGAGATTATACGATGAATTTTCGTTTAGTCAAGAAAATGGAATAAAATCCAGGACATTTTAAGTAAAAACAGTACTATATATATGTGTGTGTGTGTGCGTATGTATGTATATCTATATATGTATTGTTCCAGATATATTTACATAATATACCTAGATATATTGACATTAATACTAATATCTAGATATCCATCTACCATCTAGAAGAAGACAGATAAAAAGGGGAAAAATGAATCAATTTCTTAGTAGTGCTTATATAAGACCTGAGTAATATTTTTGCATTTTCTAAATGTCTTGCATAGAGGACAGATTAATTTAATGTTAGAAAACAGCTAGTAACCAGTGTAAAATATATTGAAGAAAACTATTATATGCAAACTAGTATTAGTTTGCAAACTAATACATTCTACTCTTAATGCTGAGATGTAGGGACTACAGGGCTACATTTATACATTTATTAATGTGGCTACACTTTTGCACAGTAAGTTGCCAAATGGCCCTCTGGGTGGTTTTTACTTAAGAAAAATAATATTGCTTCTGCCGCCTTCCATGGAGAAAACTCCAGACAAGCATTTAAGAAAAAAACCAAGTATCAGAAACAAACAATATAGTTTTCTTTTAGAAACAAAACCTGTGTTTAGAATCCAAAAGTAATGTAATCGCTCTGGAAACTATTATCGTAAGTAATTCCATGTCGATTAGTTCACACTCCCCTGTCTCCAGGACGTGGTAAAGTCTAGCAGAAACAAAGGTTTGGACAGGAGTGAAAATAATCTTAGGATCTCAGCTCCACCCATGTCCCTGGGTTAGCCATGAGTGAGCAGTGACAGAAGAGTCTCGATTGCCTGGAACTTCTCTTAAATGTAGACTTTTCCTATGACCTCTCGGTTCATCCACCTGATTCTGACTTTCCAACTGTTTCTATTTTGGAACATACTGCATTTGGAGGGGTTGCCTTTTGGTCAGAACCCACTTTTACTCTGTTTCCCATCTTCTTAATCATACTCCTTCCTCCTATGGTTCATGGGAAACCCTCAGGCTCCACTGGGTCTGGGGAAGGAACTGGGCCTTGGGGTGAGTGGAGAGGGAGAGAGCAAAGTGCAAGTTGATTATGTGCCTCCTCTTCTAGTGGGGCATCCCAGCGGTGATGGCCATTCAGGTGGAGCCTCCTCTGGGGATCCCTCCACTTCTTTGGGCTGAGATGAAGGAGGCTGGGATAAATGGCTGATGTGTCATGATGCTTCTTGGGCTGTCCCTTCACAGGAACGCCTACCTGGTGGAGTGTTCCTTCATAGTTCTATTACGTAAATAAAAATAATAATGAGAGTCTTCAGGGCATTGCCCGGGATGCCTCACAGTTCCCAGTTGTGTCTCATATAATTGGTTAGCACTCTTGGTTGAGCTAGACACAATGTGACCAACTGATGACCTATGGAATTTGGAGTCAAGTGGGTGGCAGGTGAATTCTGCCATGTAGTAGCCAGGTGACTCTGAGCATTCTGTAAAATGGGAAAAAAACACACCCTTGGATCCTTCCTCCCTCTGCTGCAGACTTTTGGATTTCCATGCCCACAGGCATGTCCCAACATGCCTGCTGCTCGATATACACCTGCCTCCCATCATTTCTCAGAGAAAAACTCCATCCAGTGACCAGTTCTCTTCCCCAAACACTTGCCTGCCAAGCCAGTCCACCTGGTGAAACAACAGGGATGGAGTAGCAAGAATTCATCACCCACTTTACCAGTATTTTTATAGGTTCTATAAGAGACTGTATGGTCCACAAAGCCAAAAATACTTGCTCTCTGTCCCTTTACAGAAGAAGTTTGCTGATTCTGGCTCTAAATAGTGAGAGCATTTCTTGAGGTCAAGTTTGCGTTGTGCTTACTTTTATGTACCCAGAGCTTGGTACATGCTTGGCTCATAGTAGCCACTCAGTAACCATTGTATGAACAAATAAGTGAATGAATACATGGATGAGAGGTGACTGAATTACTATCTATTCTAATATCCACTGCAACTTTAATCTTCTATAGCTCTAAAGTACACTGGAGGCCACTAGTGTTGGACTTTTTTTTTTCCCCATGTAGTTTTATATGCAGATTCTGATTTCCATGAACATTATTTTGCAAAACGAGTTATAAAATATAGTTAGCACCTCTCAAATAATTAATCTTCTCTTTCAGTTGCTCTTTTTTAACTGGCATATTTATTCTTTGTTTGATAAGGTAAATAAGCCAAAGTAAATCAGTTTTAATCAACTAGCAAATGAAAGGGGCTAAGTTATTCAAGATGGTAGGAAATGGGGTGAGAGGGAGGAATGGAGTAGCAGGTATTTTTAGGATCTGTCACCGTTTTAATAGCTCTGCTGTTATCACTTCAGAAAGGTCCGCATTTGGGACCATTTATGACTAATGGACATGTGTTGAGAGGTGTACGCAGGATGATACGTCACGCAAAAGTGAAAGCTAAATGTTTGATTTTTGCCTGACCAGACTGTGGACCAACACTCTAAGTGCCTCTACTCATAGCGAACAGGTGTCCCCAGCTTATGTGGAGTATTTCCATGTATGCTGAGATTTTTCCTTTGGAAAGGGGTTTGTCAAGATGATGCTTTAAATCACTCAGGTTCTACAGGGCCCCAGGCTGGCCTCAAAGAAAGTCACCGTCCTCCTAGCCTGGACATTTGGTTTGACTATCATGGGTTAGTGAGTCTGCAGGGGAAATAATTAAATCTCACCCACCTTGAAGTTCTTGGTGCACATCACTGTCTACCACAAAGGCTCTAAGAACAGGGCCCAGCTTGCCTCCAGTCAGTTCTTGGCAGAGGTGGACAGTGGCAAGTAACTGATGTGGCTAGTACAGGGAGCTGGTCAGAATTCTTCAGAGTCCAGGTCCAGGCTCCCAGTGGTAGGGAAGCAGGACAAGCGGATACACGGAAGTGGAGGAACACTCCCCATCCTACCCGCCTACCTCCCAGCACAAACCTAACTTGAGTCCAAGTTTATCATTGATTTGCCTAGAGATGCCTTGAGCCATCTCCCAATGGTTCTTTCTGTATAAGCCACTTGTTACTGCCTGAGACCCATGGGAATGAACATAATTTTTTGTGTTCCTATAGAAGCACAATTTTTTTTTTCTTTTTGCATTAAAAAGCCTGTAGTTATTATCTCACTGTGGGTCTCAAGCAGATACAGGGCTGAGACTTTGCTGACTACCCCACTAACCCCATCTAGTCTCTTTGGCAGAGATCTGGGGCTCATTCACAGTTCTCTATCTAACAGAACCAAATGCACGCTCATCATAAAAATAAATGTCAGTCTGCAGCTCTGAAGCACCTCAGGGGATTCATGCAGACCCCTCAACTAAATCTGAATTGCTCAGTACTTCCTCAGCTCCCCCTCCCGGGAAACCACCACAGAGCTGCTTTTGCAGTCAAATAACTTGGCAGGGCAGTGAGGTTCTGACTCTCAGAGCAGAGAGGGCCCCCCCTCCAGAGCCTCTTTGCAAAAACCATTCCGGTCGCCATCAGCTTCTACACTCCTGTCCCGCAGTCCCCGGGGGCTCTGCTGCTCTCTGGAGGGGAAAGTTAATGATTTAATTGTGTCTATGTGGGATACATAATGAATGAGCTGAATAATTCCAGACAGGATGTCAGCAAAGAGGACACAGCCAACACCTGGGCTGGACAAAGATTTCTTTGGCTGCTTCAGGGGGGTGGGGTGGGGGGAGGGGGTGCACAGTCCTCATTTTACCATATTGTCCTCCCAGCTGCCAACAGTCTTCACTCCAGGGACTGGCTCTTTCCCTTTTGAGAAGACAACAGTGGCTGTCTGGGGGGGGGGGGGGGGGCGTGCCTGTGTGCGTGTGAGTGCGTGCATGTGTGTGTAGGCATTTCCTTGCCAAGAAAAATTCTGATGATGCATCTGGCACCTTTAAAAAGACACTATCTTGGATCCCTTTCCTGAACCTCAGACTTGGGCCTGAGAAAAATACCAAGTGAGACGCACTCTTCTCTAAAGTTTTATAATAATGATAATAAAGTGGATCCCTACTAAGTTCAAAGAGGTTTTTCAACTGGATACTGTGACCGGAATCTTTGCTGAGGGGCGAGTGGGGATCCACTGGAATTCTGCTGCCCTGGGAGAAGACGGGAATCATGAAGTCAAGCTGCTGGCTCACCTGAAATAACCCAGTAACTGAAATCATTTGGTGATGATGCCCCGATTTTTGCAGCTAGAGCATTACATTTTACTTAAGGGGCTGTAGGTTTTATAGCTTCTGAGAGTTTATGATTTTGTTTACTTTTCTGTTAAATTTCAGAAAGTAATAAGATGAAGAATTGAAGTCAGTTCTGCAGATAATTCTCAGGAATTTTATAGGAATATCTTGAGAGCCATCAGGGGGTTGATTCCAATAGCTGAAAGACGAGATAACCACCCACATAAGCCTAGGGTTTCTCTACCTTCACTATCCACATGTGTTACATGCCCTCGAGCTAGCTCTGACTCCTGATGACCCTGTGAATGAGTGACATCCACAATGCCCTGGTCCTCAATAGCCCTGCCCAGCTTCTGGAGACTCAGCTTGTGGCTTCTTTCATGGAGTCAGTCCATCTACTGTTTGGTCTTCCTCTTTTCCTACTGCCTTCTATTTTCCCCAGCATTATTATCTTTTCCTTTTTTTAAAAAAATTGTCTTTATTGTTGAAAGAATTAGAGATGTCCCCTTCCCCCTCATTGACGCCCTCCACCTTGCATTACTATCTTTCCCAAAGAACCCTTCATGCCCCCTTACAAGTTTCAACTTCAACCTGCAGATTGTTTATCTAAGATGATGGCTGTTACCAACTTGTTAGGGGAATGAATATCCTGGACACTCTCCCCAGTAAAATGCACATGTATACATATTCAAAGTATGTACAATTTCAAAGGTCTCCCTGACCTCCTGAAGGGCCATCCCCCAGGCTCCCAGACCTCCTTGTCACTCTGGTCTCCATAAAAATGAAATTAGTCCTGGGGGAAAGGTGGTGGCATATGTTAAATAATCATCCACTCCCATAATCTGATAAGAGTGGTAAGAAAGAAGCTGGAGTGATGGATTATGATTTCAGGAATAAATCTAGGCCACTTAAAGAAGTTATTGGACTTTAGGAAATACTTAACAGACCTTTGATATCTCTCCAGGGGTCCTGCAAATGCTGGATGAGGGGAGCAATGAGGCAGAATAGGAGACGGAGACCAGGACACAGACATGCCCATTCCCAGGACTATGTATGCCCCAGAAAGTAAACAGCATTCTCCCAAATGCCGTTAATTCTGGTAATCAGCTGCTACCTCTCAGATAAGCCAGCATCAGAGCACAGGATCATCTGTGGTCAGCATCACTGGGAAATACCATCCTGATTAATTAAGAACATTTGTTTAAAAGCTCCAGGTGGATATGAACATCAGAGAACTGACCCATTGAACATCTTCCCGCATGTCAGAGCTTACGGACTGTGTCAACTGAGAAAATGTGACAGTCGGTCAGAAAGTGCCCAGTTCAGGAGGGGCCTTGGCCATCACTGACTTGCTCCCTCCCCTTGGACAGGTAAGCAAATTGAGACACAAGGCTGGAGAGGAGGACAGTGTCCCACCCAGGTCACTCACTGAGTTTGGTGGCCCAGCCAAAGGACACCCACTGCCAGACTCTCTCCATTGGCACCTCCCATGCTGCCTACATTTGGACCACAACTCTGTCAACTTAAATGATTCAACTACTCCAGCTTTAAACAGGGTCTCATGATTTTAAAAAAAAGAAAGAAAGAAAAAAAATACAAAATCAGACTAACTTTCCATGACTCACTTTTCCAAAATGTTTTATATCAATGTATCACGTACGAGGCAAACGTATGACTTGTAGCAGGACCGCAGCCAAGGTTCTCAAAGGCGGGGCACGCGGCAGGGAAACCCTGATACAGAGGAGTGGGGTGCAGAGCCTCTGTGAGTAAATTGATGTTTATAAGTTCCATGTTCGGGAGAAAGTAAAAATGAAGACAATGCAAACCACAGAACAAAAGTAGAGATTTCCAGCCAAGCAAGAAAGGGACTTTTTTTTTTTTTTTTAAAAAAAGGGGATGTGGGGAGGGGGGAGGGGAGTGGGAGAAAGGGAAGGGATTCTTAATGGTATATTGTTTTCTGAGCTCTACCAATTAGCAACATCTCTTATAAAAGAAAGAAAGAGGGAAGGAATTCCAAGCACTGAAACAACCCGTCAGCTGCAACCGCTCCAGGCTGCTGGTACAAGGCTTTCATCCCCAAAGGGAGCCCCCCCCAACTCTGGCCATTACATCAGTCCAAGTGCATCCTGGGGGCTATTGTCATGCTGATGAGACTGGATTCTCCCACTGCCTGGGGAGACATTCCCACCAAGGACTGGATCTGGGGCTCATTCAGGCTGGGCTGAATTGCCAGGAGAATAAAAGATGCAGCCTTAATTAACTACTGCGCTCAGCTCCCCATCACTGCTTGATTGTTGAGCTGGCTGCACTCTGGGCTGAAGAGGAAATGCCAGGGCTCCCCGGCAGACCCCGCTCTGGGAAGTAGGGCTCTGCTTAGAGAAGAGCAATTGGGTTGTGTCTTTGTTTTGAAAATAGAGCTTGGTAGGTTCCTACATCTCTGGATTGCTGGGGTCCGGTTTTTTTGGATAGAAACCAGAGTCCCCGTCTGCTATCACTTCCCTGGCCTGCTCCTGGAATCCACACACTGCCCTCATCTCACATCTCCTGGCAAGGGTCTTGTCTTGCATTTTTAAACTCTGGCAGAGAACTCAACGTGTCTTTTTATCATTTTATTTATTTATTGGTTAGGATATTTTTTCCATTGATTTTTAGAGAGAGTGGAAGGGGGGCGCGAGAGAGAAATATCTGTTGGCTGCCTCCTGTACCACCCCACTGGGGATGGAGCCTACAACTTGGGCATGTGCCCTGACTGGGAATCTGTAAAAGGGGGTAATAATATCTCTCTTCTCCTGCTTAACTTCCTCCTGCTCATTGTTACAATGATCATAGGGTATCTGGATTGTTCTCAAGGGCCTCGGTCTTCATCTTTGTATCATGAGCATTTGGAATAGTGAGCAGACATAGTCAGCCCTCAGAAAACGCTTGATGAGTAAGTGAATAAATAAATAAATGAATGCTATCCTCCGTACACAGTGTACTGGTCTCATGTGGTGTTCTCCTCTGATCAGACATGTTGTAAGTAACAACGAGGTCATTCAGTTTTCTCAGGTGTCTTGCAGTGGACACACTTTTAAGAGCAGCCGGAAAGGTCCATGGAGGAGAAGTGGGGCGGTGGTGACGGTTTTCAGGCTGAGAGGCTGAAGATGATACTGCTTTGTAACACCCCCACCCCCCCCGCCGCCACTTATAGTCCCAGAATCAAATAAAATCTTTCCAAATTTTCAGAGAACAGGACAGAGTTTCCAACATCCCACCCAATTAATCAAAGCCGCTTTAATGCTCTGTTAAAAGTAAAGATTCCTGCAGTGTTTGGTTTATAGTGACTCAAACATTTTTAACCAAGAAAATAAAAGAGGCAACTGAACTCACTGGGGGACACAGCTTCCTGGTCTAAGTCTCAGGTCAGAAGTGGGGAGGCTCCTTAGAACTGCACAGTTCAAATACAGCCACACTGAGTTACCCACTCGTCTTTTCTGAGATAAACTGAGTTGCACTTGGCTTATGGTGTGGGAGTGTCTTTTAAATAGGAAAACTAAACACCCAAGTCAGTTTCTGTCTACCCCCCCTTTTTTTTTTTTGCTTTGTTTAGGACATTATAGAACTCCCGAGGCATTCTCTTTTTTTCCGATTAG
This sequence comes from Miniopterus schreibersii, assembly GCF_964146895.1. Lineage (NCBI taxonomy): Eukaryota > Metazoa > Chordata > Mammalia > Chiroptera > Miniopteridae > Miniopterus > Miniopterus schreibersii. Next base: position 5,590,771 of record NC_138116.1, read on the forward strand.
AAAATAGTTTGCTGTAATTTGTTTGGCCCCAAATTCTGGTACTCGGCTGAAATGTTAGGAAAACAGAGAATTGGCTTTCTCCTATAGTCTATTAGACACTTAATAAAACACAGATGATTAAGAGAGACCTCTTTCTGCTTCCCAGAGGAGTGCTTGGGGAGACTGGGGGAGAAACAGACATAAAGGAATGGGGTGACCAATTTCAAGGCAATGCTTTAAAAGCGGGGCTTAGTTGCATGGCCAGCAAAATGGCTCTCAGGACTTTTAAACTGACATTGAAAAGCATAAGGATATTTATTTCCAATGTGTTTTCAGACAAAAACTAACAGCACTGTGCTTTTGCATCTAGGCAAAGGAACAGAATAATGGGTATAGAAGTGGTTATTGGATTATTAAACATATAAAAGAAATAATTCCTGCTTTAAGAAGGAGGCCAACTCTATAAATAACGAGGCCCTTAAATTTCCAGGCAAGATTAATTTGAAAAACACACCAAAAAGAGTAGGGCTCACCCATAAATGTACGCTGAAGAAAATGTTTGCATTTCAAGGATTTAAAAAGAATTATCCACCTATCGAAGCAGAAAATGCAGGTTATGTGCAAAGGAACAGAAATAAGCCCTTTCTCCTTAGTAATACTTAACACTAAGATAGTTTGGGAATTCCTACAGTTTGGGGTCATAGGATTCAAATATCCCACAATACACCACATGATGAGCAAAAAAGCAGATATTTTCTCAGAAGTGAAAATATAGAAACTGTAAGCTCCTTGTGTATACTTTGGAAAAAATGACTTAGATTTACTCTAGAAATGTTAGAGGTAAATAAGAAAAAAAATTATAGCATCAAGGCTGGAAATGGGAATGGAAACCAGATTATTTCTATCGTCAAATACAGATGAGAGGAGAAACTCAGTCAATACGTATTGAATGAATTATATGTAAATATGTGAGTATATGTGTGTGTGGATATATATAGGAAATGATGCAAAGCCACACTGAATGAACCCTATTAAAATGTAAAGTAAATTGTGTCAAACAAAATTTGGGAAGTGTCACATATATACGTCCCTGCCTTTGCCATGCTCCTCCTGGACTGCATCCAGCCAAGGACCAGGCCGCAGCATGGGGACTCTATCTGGGCCATTTCTGCCCAACTCCCTTTGCTCTGTGGCTCTCCACTGGCCGGTCGAAATGTCTGAGAGCTGCACTGCTCCTTTTCTAGACCTGTATTAGAACATCTTCCCCTCCTTCATCTCCCCTTTGTCTTTCATTCAGTAAATCCCTTCTAGTTTCATCTTGGGGGCTCCTTCCCGGAGGATGTGAATTGACATAGAGAGTTTGGATATGTACATGCTTGGGGTGAATTGGTAGAGAAAGTAAAGGTACACTATACTTTAAATTCTCATTTTTGGAGGGTGGGCTCAGAGGTTAGAAAAAAAATACAAGATTTTTAAAAGGGCTAAACAGGAAGCGTGGAACTACACAAAAGAGGTGAGACCAAATACACTGTAAATGTAAGGTGCTGACCCATCCAATCCAACTACGCTACAGTCAACTTGCTTTTCTGTGTCGGGGAGGTCTTCCACTAAGGTGGAAATCAGAAGAGTCCCACGTTCGTTCTGGATGTGGAGCTGTGCGCCTCCGGAGTATTTGCCAAGTCCTTCCACAAGGTTTCAGAAAATGTTTTTCTTTCCCTCGGGGTACATAATTTCACTCTAGCTCAGGGGAAGGCTTTTTTTTTTTTTTTTTTTTTTTTAAGCTCAGGGCTTAAAAAAAAAAAAATCCTATTAGGCTCTGAATATCAGCTTCCTTGCCCAACTTCTGACCATAGAGCTACTTTAAAAATAAATAAATAAAAAATCCTTTTGAATATCTTGTCTGGTTTCAGCCGGGACAAACAGTACATATTCTTGGCACTACTGAACACCCACGGCACAGAAGGCGGTCCCCAAAGAGGGTGCAAAACGATACTCCCGTCCCCCAAACCAGAGCCACGCCCAGCGACAGCCCAAATAAAGAAGGGCTTGGACACGTCCCCCCAGAGCTGGCAACAGTTGGTGGAACCCGGGGGCAAACGGAGCGCAACCCGCGTCTCTGTGAGGCCCTATTTTTGGTCACACTGTTTGTAGATAAAATGCTAAGCAGGGCTCAGGGGTCGCGGCCCCTGGCAAGGCCTGTTCTCAGGACACAAAAGGACACAAACAAGAGGCCATAGCTGTCGCCGGGAGCGAGACGCCCACAACCCATCGCGGCCGCCCCAAAGCGAGTTCACAAGTCACAATGCGAAGACCTCGTTCTTGCCATTTTTTCCCCCCCTGACAATCTGAAGGGAAGGGACAGCATGGACATTTACCTTTCTCTCCCGAGCAGGCACCACACGGCGGGGTCTCGGAGACGAGCCTCCATCTTCCTCGAACTTGGAGGCTCCGGCCAGCTGCCCCGGGATCCTGTCTGCAGGTGCTGGGGTGAGGGCGGTGTCCCCGCAGGTGTCCCCCTGGTTACCAGGCGCTGCAGAGGAGAAATAACTTCCCTTCACCCTCGGTGCTGAGCGCCTGGCCGAGCCCCGCGCTCTCCCGGGCGCCTCAGAACACGGACACGCTTCCCCGGGGTGGCCCCGGCCCTCAAGGTGACTGCTGCTAAGGGGACCCTCCCCGCTCACACTTAACAAAATCTTACCCACCTGAGGCCTCGCGCTGTTCAGTGGGGCCCAGCCGGCCCTGGATCCAGCCAGAGGTCTCCGTCTGTGCTGGGCTGACGTCGGTCCCGCCCAGGCTGACGTAGGCGCCCCTGCTGACGTCACCCCAGACGCCGACGCCCGGTGGCCCGGCTGACGTGATGCGTTGACCTAGGTGCCCCGGCTGACGTCGGCCGCGCCCAGGGGGACGTCGGTGCCCCTGACGTCGACGTCCCTGGACGGTGCCCCTGACGTCGTCGGCCCCGAACAGCGCCCCTGACATAGGCGCCCCGGCTGAGGCCAGCTCCCCTCTGACGTAAGGCCTCCGCCATCTTTGGCGGCCAGGCCCAGTCCCGCTGTCCCCTGGCTCCAGACACAGTCTGGAAGAGGAAATGTCAGCATCCATGAGGAGAACTGCGCGCCAGGACCCCGGAGCCGTCTCCCCCCAAGGGGCGCCGCAGGTACCAACAAGGCCTCGTTGCTCCTCGACCCGGGGGCGGTAAGGGGGGGCTCCCCTCTGTCCTCCCTCCTGACCCCAGAGCCCCCCAGGATAAACTAAAGCACGTCCGGGAAAGTCTGAGAGTTTAATTGAGCAGGTACCGGCTCCTCCCGGGCAGCAGCGGGCAGCCTGGCAGGCGGGGAGAAGCTGTCGGGGCGAAAGGCTCTGCCAGGCAGGGGGCGCGCGACCCTGGGAGCTACGCTGGGCGAGGCGCGCGTCAGGGTGGCCGTTACCGGCCCGCCGGGGGTCTGTCGGGCCTGACCTCAGCTGACCTCAGCTGACCTCAGCTGACCTCACCTCACCTGACCTCACCTGACCTCACCTCGCCTCACCTGGCCTCACCTGGCCTCACCTGGCCCGCTGGGTTAAGGCTCCGTTTCAGGTCGACCGTCCCGGGGAGAGTGGACGCCAGACTGAAGCTTCGGTTTGGTGGTGACGTGGGACTTGACACAGAGCGAATTCCTTTTGGGCCCCTTGTCTCGTTTTTCCCCAACCCCGTCGCTCAGGTGTAGTCGAAGGGTCATTAAAAAACCCAGCCTGCTCCTTTACCTTCGGTCCTTGAGGAGCGGGGAGAAGACACTCAGGCGGAGCGGTCGGCCGCGTGTCGTTAGCGTGAGGGTTGCTTTTCCGAGAGACGGTTTCGTACAGACTCTTGACCAGTGCATCGGGCTTTGGAGTTGCGTTGTGGCCGGTCCGCCTGTCTGATTCTTTACCCTTGGAGGGGAACGCGCGTGACTTACAAAGACCCAGCGAGGCGAAGCGCGTGGAGCAGGCTGTTTGCAGGTAAAATACCGTAGAGCCAGGAAGGCTCGGAGGTGAGGCACGGCCACCAGCAAGTCGGGTGTCGTTTAAGCCTGAATGCAAGTGTCTGTGACCTTCTTGGAGCGTGTCCCACCCGAGCTGCCACTCTTCCTCCCTCTCTGTCGCGCCATCTGTGCAGCTGCAAGCAGAGCGCCCCAAGGCCCGGGCAGGTCGCTAGGACAGAAGGCACCGACGTCAGTGAGCTTATGCCAGGGCGCTGCCCAGGCCACCGACAGTGGGCTTGGCACGTGTGAGGCCTGAAGTATTGTCCGGCTGCAGCCGCTCCTATTCAGAGGCTATTTCAGAAGCTAGTGTTTAGTTATTCTAGCCTGGGTCTCAAAACTGTTATTCAATCTTTCTGTTGGTGCCGAGAAAGTAATGCAAATGTTAAACATCACTCATTTTTTGTAATTGAAGTTTTACTCTCTTCCTATAGCAATACAATGAAATCCAATTGCCCTGCCCTCTCCTTAAGATAGATTATTTGGTTCTTTAGGTAGATTTAGTCTAATTTGATACCAGTTTTTTTGTTAGATACAGTTCTCACTGCAGAATACCATTAGTGGGTCAAAGATTGGGGAGTTGAAAAGGTGGTTGTTTTTTTTAATAATAAAAAGCAGTGACAATCAGATCAGGTTTTCTCCCTGGTACTTATTTTACATGAGTAAATTTTAATGGACAGTTTTAGACCATCCATCATGAAATAAAATAAGAAATTCAGTGACCTAGTGAGGGTTTTTTCCCCCAAGTTTAATTCTGTGTAAAGAAAAATATTTGGAATATTTACTAAATTTTTGAATTTTTTGTCAAAACTTTGGACTTATATAGACAGTGCTTTCACTGGTCTCTCAAGTAAAGGCTGGAAAAAAATATTAGGCCACAGCAGTAATTCAGTTTTAGTTTTCCCCAGCAAAATAACATTAGTGCAATAAAACATACAAAGTCAGCATTTGTTATTGTTGTTGTTTGTGAGAAATGATCATTCTTCCCTCTCGGAAAGTTGGCCCAGAACTTGATAAACTCCATGAAATGACCAAAAATAAGAACCGAAATGCTGGAAAATTAGGACACTATGTAAGTCGTGGAATTCCAGTCTCCTCTTGTGATGGGAACCCATTGTGTTGAAAGCTCAGGTGTCCTAGTTAAGAGGGATTGCCTCTCGTGAGGCTGCTTCTGTAGGTCGTCTCCCTGTTCTTTAGAGGTTCCACTAGACACACATCAGCAGCCACATCCTCTCTCCATGCTGATTGTATAACAGCTACTAACTAAATGTAAAGGTCATCGCCCCTTTTGCCATAACATTATGATCAAAAACACGAACCCAGGCTTTTAAAAATAACTCCTTTGGCACTGAGAGAGACAGAAGAGAGAAAAAAGAATCAGAAAGTAGAGTCGTAAGTTTCACTGCTCTTCCTGCCAATATATACAAACCCACATCCAAAACACATCTCATTTACATGCCTGTTTATTTTGTTTTCATGGCTGTCTGGAAGCTAGGACCTTTCTTTTTCTCTAAACGGAGACAAAGAGATATTAAGATAAACTCTGACCCTGCTTAGCTCCCCATAATATCTTGGGTTTCCCATCTCCACCTGGGCAGATGCCCTTATCATGGAGAGGTATAGGTAGGTATGTCACTGAAGATGTGGAAGGAATATTGTGAATTATTTTGTGTACAGATTTTGATTTGGTAGTTGTTTTGCTATGAGTTACAAATTCTACTTGGAAAGAACATAGCAGAAGACAAAATCATTGCACAGAAACAGAAACTTTGAATTTACAGAGATTTTAGAGTAGGTTCCATCACCCTTGAGAGGCGATTTATGGTAGATTTTTGTTATTGTTGTAAACAAGCACTTTCTCTGTGCCAGGGATTGCTCTAAGTATTTTAAAAACTAGTAACACAACCCTAGTAGCAACCCTACGAGGTAGGTACCATCATTATTGCTATTTTATAGATGAAGAAACTGAGGCTCCAAGAACTTAAGACACTGTCTGAGGCCACACCATGCACATGGAGAAGCCTGATTTGGTCCCAGACAGTATGGCTCTCCAGCCCTATACTCCTCTTGCTCATTTGCTCACTTCCCATAATCCTTTCCTTAGGAGACCTCCTCTTTATAAACTGGGTGCCATTTTCCACTTTGGATATTCATTACCTCCTTGATCTAAGTCTTTCCCTAAGAAGGTTTCTTTCCTTGCGTCGGGTTACTGTCATGTCCTTAGACAATGACCCATTTCTCAGACCCTCCTCCACATCAGGCTAGGACTTAGAAATAGGGGATCTGAAGAAATGGAACCCTCCCAAAATCAACTCCCTGTTTTACAGCTCACAGCTTTGTCTCACTGAGTTACTGGTTTCTCTCTCACATTCTACTGATTTCAAAGGGCTCCATTTCCATTCCATCTTTGAGAGCCCGTCAGGGGCTAATTTCTCTGTTCTCAGCTACTCCCTTCCGTTCTTAACTAGAAATGATAGAGATGTGAGTGGAGGTAAAAAAAAAAAAAATGGCCTTATGGGGAGTAACAACAAAGGGGCCCAGCATTGCCTCATTGAGTGAGAAAAATGCTGTGGTGAAAGATTTCAGAATACAAACTCTCCACGTACATCTGTGCAAACCCAGCCTTGGACATGAAGGAGGAAAGAGCTTTTGAGGATGGGATTTTTAGCCGGGCACAACCAATAACCTGTGCACGCAGTGATTCATCCTGGAATTGTGCTGCTGAAATGTAAACTCAGTGGAGAAATGGATGCTACGTGCATCAGGGTTCTCGGCCAGACGCATCTGTGGTCTGGAGGAGGGACGCCGTGAGCGAAGGGATATTAGTTTGTTGTAAAATCAACAGTTCCCTGAGGGCTTCCAAAGAAAACAGGCCCTTTATTCCTAGCTCCCCACATTCTGCCATTGCGTACCCTCGAGTAAACAGAACACCTTCCTTGGCTTTTTATTGCTTTTAAATAGATCGGTCCATCAGGCTCTTCTCTGTGTCTGTGAGTCTGTTTCGGTTTTGTTTGTTCTCTTCTCTAGATTCCACATATAAGTGAAATCATATGGTGTTTGTCTTTCTCTGATAGACTGATGGTAGCCAGAGGGGAGGGGCTCAAGGACTGGGTGGGAAAGGGGAAGGGAGTGAGAAGTACAGATTGGTGGCTACAGAACAGTCCCAGGGATGTAAAGTGCAGCATGGGGAATATAGTTAGTAATGTTGTAATAACTGTGTATGGTGCCAGGTGTGTATTTTGTAAAGCGTATGATTGTCTAACCACTCTTCTGTACACCTGGAACTAGTACAAAGTAATATTAAATGTAAACTGTGATTAAAAAACAGAATAGATGGACCCACACGGAACCCTCATGCTCTGGGCACTGCTGGTCGGTCTGGTGTCCTCCTTTGAGCTGCATGATCCCACTGGGTTTTCCTTCCTCTCTGTTTTCATACCCCTCTGAGCCTGGATGTTCGCCTTCACTACTTCGTCCAGTCCATTTGGAGTTGGTGCTCCTACCATGCTTCTATCATGGTTTTCACGCAGCTACTCTCCCTCCTCAGCCTAGAGCTTACCTAGCCCTGGGATGCTCCTCCTTTCTGCCTCCACTTGTGGGTCAGGTGCCCTTGAATGTGATTCCCCTCTGCACAGGTTTATCCCACCTCATGTGACCTTTAGTGTGTGAGCATTTAATCGAGCACGTCAGCACACGCTTCTGAAAGAGGGGACTGTTAATAAGCACACTGGGGCCACCCAGAGAAAACTGGTCTGTCTTTGGGATGTTTTCCTTGAGTTCCATGCTTACCCCACCACTTATAACTCACAGGAAAGGAAGAAACTCATTTTGTGTTGTTTTCTGCTTATTTCCTGATTTGCTCTATCTTGCATCAAAATGCATATGTGAGGCTCAAAGCTAATAACAACGGTATACGACAGCAGATATATGCAAAGAAGTATATACATACAAAATAGTAAAATAATGTATTTATAAATAAGTATATAAAAGCAAAAAAAAAAAAAGTGTGATTCTCCATAGATGACGATCCTGAGGCATGAGGAAGTTGAGTGAAGAGCTAAGATGCAGCCTCCAGTCAGTGTGATGCTAAACCTGAGTCTCAGCTGTGCTGTCCTGCCTCAGCCAGACTCCTGGGCAGTTTCTAAGTCATCTTAATGTGTTCCCTTTGATTTGCCCTTCCCGTTGTCCATTGGGCCCCGTAACCAGTGCAGGTCATTATTTATGTGACTCACAGTTGTTCCAAATAAGAAGGACCCTAAGGAGAGTATGAAAACTAAAAAGTAAAACAAACAAAATTTTTTTTGGTAAGGTTAGGAAAACATGTTGAAAAGAGGGGGGGGACCCTCCTAAAAATTAGACTAGATATGCTTGAATGAAGCGTCTTTCCGACCAGGAATTGGTGACCAGGGTCTAATGACTTGGAATCCTTCATGGAGTCTGAACGAACGCACATGCAGCTCCAAAAGGATACATCATCAGCATGACTTTTATTTCTGTTTCCAGGGGGAGAGTCGTTACTGGGGTGAGTGGACTAGTTCTGCACGTGAGCTGGTGTTTCTCCTCCCTCTCAGCCTCCAAGGTAAGAAACGTTTACTCAGAACCTGAAAAAAATCAAAATGGCAGCATTTCTGTCAAAGGACTTAAACCTTTGTAGTGTCTAACTTGAGCTGCCCTCAACACAAAAGGATTGTATTCTGCCCTGCCCCTTTCTGGTTTGCGTTGAGTGGTAGCAGTGCTCTGATCTTAAAATGCACGCCTGGAGCGTCTCTTATTTACTTTATCACTGTAAGAGTTACATATAGTCTGTGTGTTGGAACTTTTTTATTTGGTTTTCCACTTAATATCTCATGCCTTCTTGTTAGAGCACGTCGTAAGGTGATTGATAGAAACGATGATTGTCTGGTGGCAAGAATGACTAAGTGTGGCTCGGAATACCAATCTGATATTATCCGGGGCAAGCTGAGTTGGAAACTGAATGCAACTGAAGTCATCGCCCTTTTAGTCCAAGGGGAACATGGGGAGGGTCTTGGGTGAAGGATGGACCAACTCTCCACCATGTCCCATAAGGAAGAATTTCCTGGTAGGGGTAGCGTTTAGAAGGCAGTTTTGGTCATTCAGCATTATTGGTGTTTCACAGCTTCTAAGCCAATTCTTAGGTGTGTGGATACCCATCTATTTCTGCTGAAGAACTGGGTAAAATAGAAAATACTAAAGGATAAATGACAGGATTGAGAAATTCCATGATATCTCCCAAGAATGGGAGCATAGTTTAGAGTTCGGATTACTTTTTAAAGAATTCTACTGTAAGGGCTGTTGAGGTATTTTAATTATAGTTGGAGACTTAATCACTATTTTGGGCTGATAGACTGAATTTTAAGTCATTGGAGGTTTGGGTACTAGAGTTATTTTACTTTCCAAAATGATAAGTTTTTATTTTGCTATAATTTAAGTTTAATCATTTTTTATATTAAAACATTAGAGTGTATGCTATTATAAGTGGGGCTTTTAGATATTTTTTGGTCAAAAGGTGAGAAATTCTGGAATATGTATGATTAACCAATTCAGCTACCTTAAAGAGTAAAGGTGAACTCCCTGGAGTGTTCTTTGGTGATCTGATTTCATGAAAGTTTTCTCAGTCTCTTTGCACAAAGTTACTCAACCATTCAGGCAAAGTTTGCCAATTATTAGTAATATACTTCTAGTTCCTAGAATTCCAAGGTATCCACAGAAGTTCAGACATAGGTGTTGACCAGAATCAAATAGTTCTACTCCATGTAAGTGCATTATTTACCTAATGCAACTAACACGAAAGTTATTTGCAAACAATACAAAATAAAAACAAAACAAACAAAAAATTACCATTATTGAGGATTACTATGTGTCAGAAATTCTTTGAAGAACTGTCAGATACAAGGACAAATACAGTATAATTCCTAACCTTGAACAATTCATAGTCTAGTGGGGAGACAGATAAACAAAAAGATCTAATTCAGTGCCGGTGTTCTCTAAATGAGACATCCACACTTCTGCTAGAACACAGGAAGGAATGATTGAATTTTCTCAGGGAGTTTCAGAAGAAAAGGTGAACTTTGCGTTAGACATTAGGTGATGAGTTGATTCCTCAGGTAGGTAGGTGAGGCAGGTTATTCCAAGGAGGGGGAAAATGTCCTCAGGGCATATTGGGAGGAATGGAAAGTAGTCCATGGACACTAAACTGGGCAGAGTGCAGGGAAAGTGGAAGATGCTGAGGGACTTATACATGATGCGGACAGAGGTGTTTGAACTTGGGGTGACCCTGCCAGATCAGGTGCCATCACAGAGCACAGAGACACATGAGCTGAGAACAAGGCCACTTGTGTGTAAGTCCTGACCCTGCTGTAAGCAAGAAAGCATCACTCCAGGCTCGTTCCTGATCTTTCTTGCCTCCAAAATGAGGCAGTTGTTGCAGCACTAAAATCCTAATTTATAGATTGAGGATGATGCTTCATCCAAAGAGATAATGAGAAAAATGAGTTTTGTTTGCCTCCGAGACTAGCCATGTATTTAATTCCTATTCTAGTCGCGGTTGCTTCAGCTTATAAATAGAAGTGAATTTATACGGTGTAAGCGAGCAGGGGACTTGACAGATAGGCTGATGATCTGCAAATGCCCTCAGTGAGATGTTATAAATGAAGAACCGGAGATCGCATCCTCCAGAATTGGGAAGAGAAGGAATAATGGCCTGAGATGGAGGACAGGACTGCTTTTTAGAGTAGACTTAAAAAGCCTTTCTAATCTTGGAGAGCATCTGGGCTGTGTTGCAGACTCCCTGGAGGGGTTGGGTAGGGCTCCTCTGAGACGTGCAGGGCAGGCGAGCGAGCCCTGGGATCCTGGAAGAGGCAGGGGGAGCTGAAGGAGTCGGCCACGGCAGTGATTTGCAGGCAGAGGTGGAGGAACAATGGGCCTTGAGAAGCTCACACTTGACACCGTCTTACTGGTTTCCCGCTCCCACTGGCTCTCAGCCCCAGAGCACCATTCCCAGGAAGGTCAGGGCTCAGGAGTCCTTGTACCTTTAAGGGGAGTACTGTTTACTGGACAAGTACCGTTAACTGGACAACATTGTACTTATGCTGTACGCTCGGGAAGCTAACATGTTAGCGTATATTGAATATTTACTAAGTACTGACTGCGGACTGTGCCACGCACTTTAGCAAACAGCATTTCATTCACATCCCAGAGCAGCCCTCCCAGGTAAGGCTTATGTAATTATTCTAACTCTCCTCCCCCTTTATGTAAAACAACAGGCCGGAAGCTCATAAAGGATAAATGAAGCTGCCCAAAGTCAGGGGCAGAGTTAGGCCCTGAACCTAGAACTTGCCGACTCCAAGGGCCACACACCTTCATGACATCCTAGGAGTGCGTTGTCCACCAGTTCCCCATAGGATTGGTTTCTCACCGGGTCACTGCTCAGAATCTGCTGGAAGATTTTCCTTCATAAAAATGCTCCCCTTGGATTGTTCCTGCAGGTGGTAGAGAGGCCGCGGGTAATGGCTGACACGTGACCAGCGGAAGGATGTCCATTTTTCTTTCTTTCTTCAGTTGAGGCTATGAATTGGATCCAGCTGTTCTTTGATGCAGAGGCCAAAAGACCCCAATATCCTGCTCTTTGTTTTCCTGGACGTTGTTGGCTATTGATAGTCATGAAGGCCAGGTTGGAAACCCTCACAGAACTAAAAAGCTGGTCAGTTGGGTACTGGCAGAGCAAGGTCGTGGGGCAGTGGGGATGATGGTCTTTCAAGATGAAGCTTCCATTTTAGGCCTGGCTAAAACCACGTGTTGACCTCTGGGGAAGAGTCTATAGAGAGACCTCAACAAAGAAGCCAACTAGGTTCTCCTCACCCTTTACTTAGAACAAAGAAGAGATTCAATAACTCTCATTACATATCACGTCATTATTACATGCTAAGTACTGTGCTAAGATGCTTATAAACACCACTACCTCTGCCCCCGCCGCCTCCACCACCACCACCACCACCACCACCACCATCATCATCATCATCACATTTATCTCCAACATTTACGGAGGACTTACTATGCACCATGCTGTTCTAGTCAGCACTTTTGTCTTCACCACCCTGTAAGGTAAATGCTAATATAGTCCTCATTTTGGAGCTAAATAAATTGAACGTTAGGTTAACTAACTCTTCCAGTGTACCTTCATTACTTAATGAAAGAAGTAGGGGGCTAGAATAGAAATCTTTATGGAGATTCTTGAAAGGGCTAGAAATCAGTTACACTAGGATTAAAAGGAAGGACAGGCAAAGAGCAAAATTATTGAGAGCACTGAGAAATCTGAGAAATCTTTTCGCTGTGCTGGCATGATCCCACTGCCTCTGGTAGCAACTCTTCTCTGTTTTCATCTTCTGCGCTTGCAGAGGGGGCTGACCGTTTGGATCGGCACAATCCTAGGCGTGTCTGGAAATGGGATTCCCAAGTTTCCTACTAAATAGCAACTCCAGTGAGATGACAAAGCATGAGCTTGGGCACGGAGTACCTTTGTGGATCAACTTGGTGAGAATCAGAAACTCACTCACAGTTAAACTTGGAACTCAGAAGGGATTTTTGTCTTCTAAATGTCAGATGTGATAGAGGGCAGTTGGTGAGTCACTCCCCTTTTTTCAAGAAAGAGAGGCACGATTCCCAGTGGAACAATGAGCTTCAGCCTACTGGCGCCCAAGGAGCTAACACAATGGGCAGATGTCCGAGCTCCACTGGCCACGTCCCAGATGCAAACAATAGAACCCTGGCCAACTTCTAAAGAGAATTTCTGAAGCCATGGTATTGCCTTGGCCAGCCAAAAATGCATTACGAGACCACAGCTATCCACAATAGTCTCACTTCATAAAGAAGGGAAGGATCGGGGAGGGGGAAGTAAGGCGAGCTTACATTCACTGATGGAGTTGGAGGAAAAGTGCTCAGAAATTTTGCCTCTCTGCCCTTTGGGATGATGGATTGCTTCAGTTTTATGAAAGGCTGGGGCTCAATCCCTTCAAGGTTGGGTCTGCATGAATATTAATTGGTCCCAAACAAGAAGACTGAGGCCTTGCTCATTGCCAGTCTGGGACCGTTGGCATCATCATTGGTCTTTTCCGGACACTTTGTTTTAAAGGAGACCTTTTCAGTGGGGGAAACTCTGGGAGTTAGACTTGGGAAAGGAGACTTGTTTTTAAGCTTTCCACAGTCATCGTTTATTTTGTTCCCCCCCAAACTGCATCATGGTAAAGGACTATTATGACATTGGATCATCTAAGCAGATCCTGTTTCATATCTCCTGAAATGGATGCGCATTACAAAATTGAGGATAAGCACTTTTTACAGTTCCTAGAATTTTGTCTGTTTGTGTGTTTATGTAGTACTTTCCTATATATCATCTTCCCTCAAGGTACAGAAAGTATGTATTGTTTTTTCTCTTTTAGGGCAGGATGAGCTATTAAATAACTTGCAAGGGATAGATCACAGGGAGTGAGCGGCAGAACTGGGGCCTATATCTGGGTTTCCCAATCCCAGGCCCCCTCTGTTGTGTGCGCAGATCCTATCCAGTCCATATGGGCCACTCCTTGCTTTCTGCCACTCATTCCATGAATAGGTTCGGCCCTGGCTATGCCATCTTCTCCATAAACAGGAGAAGCATGGGGCCTAGACAAAATTACATTTGTATAATTCACCTGGAGCCAGGGAACGACTTTTGTTTTTTTGGACGTATTAACTTTGGGCACAAACCATTTGTTTTGGAGGAGTGATTTACCTCTAACTTAAGGGGGGTAGGGGTGGGGGGGTGGAGTAATTTCCTATGGCATGTTTAAAGATGGTTTTCCTCCAATGAATAGAAGTCTGTCACTCATGCTCAGACAATGAAATAAATATAGAGAATACAGATGGGTTTGCTTGTGTAGGAGCAAAACCATGAAAATTAAAAAGCACATTTAGTCAAAGGAGGTTTTCTCAGAGCCACTGAATCTCCACACACAGTTCCCCTGGGACAGAATTCTGAAAGCTAAGAAGGCTTTTGCTAAATTAGAGGAAAATAAAACAGAACAACTCCCCTCGACTTCCAGAAGGTTCCAGCCAAGCCTGAGTCCTAACCCCCTTGGATTTGGAATGGGTTCTAAACTTGGCAATAAAAAGCACTAGCCCATCCCTCCTGGAAATGTCTCAGGAGAGTCAGTTCCAGCTTTCCAAAAACTTGCAGCCCAAATATGTTTGGCTCCACATCTGAACCTTTGTAATATTTGACATCCATTAGAAATTACCGAGTCAACTTCACAAACCTAAAATCAAGCCGAACTCCAATGGGCGTATGAAGTTAAGCTGATAAAATTGCCATCTAACTTAAGCAAACATTGAACCTGACTCGAAAACCCATGCGAAGGCTTACTCGCATTTTTTGGCAGGGGCTCAGAGATCTTTGGAGATACTAATGAGGAGGCAGAGGAAGGAGAGCTTGTTTTTTCTCTTCTAACCCATTACTTCCACGACACAGCTACTGTATTGCATGACTTCAGAAGACAGCTCCTGAAACCTGCATAACAATGGCCCCTGGGAAATCTGAGCTCTTTAAAAACAAGGTGATAATTTTCCTAATCTAAATTAACCCAGTAGAGCTAGTAACAGAGTAAGAAAATTATTACTTAGACTTCACCAAGAGATTGGTGGAGGCCTTTAAGCTGGGGAGACCTGGATAAGTTTGCTCACAAAGACAACTGACGGAAAGGCAGTTACAGATCAGATAGGGCATTAATCCAATTTGGGACTCTAGAGAACAGAGAGGAACTGGCCAGTTGAGGCTTCTGACGTGGCTTAAAGGCTGAGAGGACCCTCAGAGTGGCCCATGGACTTTTTGGTTCAGCTGGTAGCTTGCTGGTTTCTTTAGTGGATGCTATAATGTAGAAAAACAGCCTCCTGTGAGCTTTGGGGGTTTGAGAACCTTGAAATTTGTTTGTGAATGCCTGAGGCCCATGGACATGCTGTCTGAGCAGTAGCGTGTGCTATATGCATTGGAGGCCACAGGAAGTAGCAGTAAAAGGCAAGGGCCTGGTCCAGACATTCTGCCACTGAAACAGCAGCGTGACCTTGAAGTAAATCACGTCATCCTCTGAGCCTCAGTTTCTTGAGCAGTAAGTGATTATTATAATACCTTTTTCAGAGTGTCACGAAAATTGAATGAAGTAATGCATATGCAGTCACTTTGTATTGTATCTACCACAGAACACGTTGTTCTAGGAAAGTTATTTAAACCTATACGGAAATACAAAATCCATCTCTCGTTCATCTCTCCCACCTCCATGTGTTATTTCTAGGATAAGAAAACCTAAGCTTCTCTCCAGAGCATGATTTCATGATACGTGTCAGTACTGATTATGAGACAGTCATTTGTTGAGACTTTATATGTAACACCAGTAAACTGCATGTTCTCCCTGCTTTGACATTCTCGCAGAGGTGGTCGGGTGGAGGTGTAGACCCATTTAAGTGTTATGCATGTTGAGGTGGCAGTAAGTCCTAGGGTAAAATATGACACTAGACAATAGGCTAGAGGCTGATGGAAGGCTGGGCCCAGGAGGATATTTCTGATAAAGGAGCATTTGAGCAGAGACCAGGGAGGCAGGCGAAGTAGAGACACGTGTGATTTTGGGAGGAAGAGCATTGAGCAGAGGGAGCAGCCAGTGCACTGGGAGGATGTCAGGGACCCCGGGGTTTACTCTTAGTTGGACATGAAGCCATCAGGGTGTGGAGCTCATGAGGGAGATGATAAAATGTGACTTGTTAGAATTATATCCTGGAACCCATTTGGAACCTGGCAGTCAATGCCTGAGTTAGAAAGAACAATTGTGGAGATTAGGACTCAGAACATTAAGCCTATTCTCATAATTGAAACTTTTGCTTTTTTTGTTGAATAGTAATGTTTAGGTTAAAAAACAAACAAGCACCCGGCTGGACGTGGCTCAGCGGTTGAGCGTTGACCTGGGATCCAGGCGATCGGGGTTTGATTCCCAGTCAGGGCACATGTCTGGGTTGCGGGCTCGATCAATGACTCTGTCATCATTGATGTTTCTATCTCTCTCTCTTCCTCTCCTTTCCTCTCTCTGAAATCAATAAAGATATATTTAAAAACAAACAAAAAACAATAACAACAAGCAAATGAAGTGCTAACCTTCTATGTAAAGTTATAGCTACTAGTTTTTCTCCTTCCCATCCCCTCCCTCTCACTCCCTCCCCAGCCTTCTCCTCCCCTCCCCCCCTTTCCCCCCTTTCCCTTCTCTCCCTTTCCCTTCCCTCCCTTTCCCTGTTCTCATTGGCTCATGAATTCATATTCCTTCTGCTAAGCCATCGTGATTGAGTCATGAACATTCATTTTTTTCAATGATCTATGTAAGAAAAAGAAGCCCATATCCTCTCCAGTGTTCCACACTCCTGTGTGAGGTTTCCCTTGACTCAGTTTCCCCAACAGTCTTCTCTGAGCACATCCAAGAAAAGCCTCCTGACAAATGTGTTCTCCAGGAGGGCAGCTTGTCCTGAGCCAGTTTGCCCTGCCTGCCACTCCTTTGCTTGGAAAAGAAAGAGCACCTTGGAAAAGGGAGTTACTCTCTTTCAGTACAGATGTAGATAGCCTGGGACGATGTGACCTCTGCTTCCTCTGATCCATATATAGCTCATCCTGCTATCGTCAGTGATCATGTTGATTGAAGACTTATGTACCAAGTGTATTCCTAAGTGCACTGCATGAAATGCATCTACTCCTTAAAGGCTCACTACTGTTATCATCCCAAACACTCCCAGGCACCCCCAGTGTAATGTTTGACTGAATATCTGGGTACCCCTGGGCCCAGTCAAATTGATAGAGAAAATTAACCAATTAAGCATCACGCTTAACCCCCAGCTCCATGCCCTGTGCCATTATATTTGACTATGCTCCCGTAAACACTCCCCTGACACACACACATGCACACACACACAGGATGCAGTCACACAGTAGCAGCAAGACACAACCATGAAAGAGATAAAAAAAAAAAAAAAAGAGCAAATCTATTTCTGGAAGAATCTTCTGCAAGAGAAAGGAGCTCACAAGCAGGATTGAATCTAAGCATAACCCTTTACTGAAATTATTTGTCACAGGAGAGAGCATTCACCTGAATATCCTGGCTGCACATAAGATATAAGCACTGGTGTTTAAAAAAATAAAATTGGAAATGAAAATCACAACAGAGATGGCTTGTGCATTTTCATATGTCCCGAACACGAATCAGTGCCTTAGTAAGTTCCTGATTCATTGCATACCGTGGAGTGACCCGGGGGCCTCTCAGCACTCCAAGTGGCATCCAGCTTGCTTGCCTTGGCCTGGCTGAGAAAACCACAGCTCACTGCCTTGCTCAACGCACTCAGCAAGACGACAAAAGGAGACAGGTGAGAGAAAACACACTGGGCAGCGCTGACTCCATTTAGAGAGCCCCGGGACAATTAAGCTGCAATACATCTTGACTCCTGATACTGTTAAATACTCCACATCTACTTTTCTTTCCATTTCTCACCTTCCTGAAGCAGGAGGGAAAAGAGGGGGTGCAAGGAAGGGGGGCAAGGAAAGTTTGGCTGGAACTCCACCTCAGAGAAAGAAATCTTACAGGAATAGAGGTCCCACATCAAGAAGCCCTCCTTGCATTTGCTTTGATAACTCATTAACTCTTTATTAACTTGCCCAAAAACCTTGCCAAGGTTGGATGGTAGGAGGGGCAGCAGCTAGCAGTGCTTAGCTTGCGAGATGAATGGAAGAGGGGAAATGAAAATGAAATAAAAACCAGTGTGTGTACATGAGACAGGAAAGCGTCCAGTGCTCAGCACTGAGAGAGTTCAGCTGTTCTGGGCAGCTGCTTGTAACCACGTAGTGAACCTGAGGTCCGGTTGTGGCATCTGTGCTGCTCTCTAATGAGGTCTGTTGAATCCTCAGATGCTTCAGGTTTGCCCTCGACTTGGACATCTATCTTCTCGTGTTATCTTCTTGGCGAAGAACATGGGGATGTAGAGATGTTTGAAGCTATGTTGAAAACAAAAGGCTTGCTTTCTGTTTTGCTTTTTCAAATGAGAATGTGTTTATTGGACTGTAAGACAGGAATGAAAGTGGAGTTAGGGGAAGGGAGGCAAACCTGGGCTGGACTCCTGCTTGGAAGCTGGGCATCTTCCCAGGTCTCTCTGCCTGGGGCTCAGGGTGTGCGGGTGTGTCGATGTGTGCTTAAGAGTATGCTGTTAGGTACAGCTGAAATGAGTTGAATCTTTATTGTTCTAGTAGTGCAGATTGATGGAGACCATTGTAAAATGAGCTGAGCAGTTCTGGGGATCTTTCCATGCAGTGGGAAACTCCTGCGAGCTCTAAGCACCCTCGCATAATACCTGGTTCTGTCCAGTTGCAAAACCTTCCCTTCTGATGTTACTCCTCTCATAGATTTTCCTTATCAGGAGACTCATTATCTGGTACAAGGTCAACTTACTATTACAAGGCATTGCCACAAAAATAAACTTTCCCCATGAGATGCGTCTTACTCTCTTCCTTTTGGGGAAACTGAGGATTTTTAAAATACCAGGAAGATAACTTCTCTATAAAGGTCAAAATATGGGTTCTTCTTGATCTGCGGAAGGAGTTTACCAGAATAAACTTGCACAAGCACGTGTGTGTGTGTGTGTGTGTGTATGTGTGTTACATAGGAAGATCACTTGAGATAATAGTTTCTAAGGAAGCACACAGAAGCAGCTCTAGTTAGTTTGCAGGAGAGAAGAACCGACTTTGCAGTGTGAGTTATTTAAAAAGAAGCCAATTAGGAAAACCATCTGTAAAAACTGACTTGAGCAATGTGTGTGTGTGTGCTGTGTGTGTGTGTAGTATGGTGGGGCTGGACTCGGAAGTGATCCTAGGAATTGGGGGATACGCAGCTGCCTGTCTGGGTTACTTTTATTCTATGTTCCAGGGAAGAAGGCTGGGGAACCGATAGTCTTCTGTGTACATGTCTACTGGGGGTGGAGAGAAAGATGAGACTTAAGCCACATTGAAAGATATGTCCCAATGCCATCTTTCAAGACTTGTGTTTCCAGTTTCAGAATCTCTGGGCCCACTATAAAGCTGTGTGTCTTCCCCGGTTTTTATCCAACAACTCACATCTGTGATTCATTCCTTTGACTATTGCAAACTGGGGGTCTGGCTGGCAGGACATTTTATTGTTTATACCGAGTGATGGGTGTATTTGTTTCTAACCCTGCCAGTGGTATGATTTTACATTTGTGCTCTGTCCCCTTCCAAATGAGTTGCTTCTTCTAAATGGCATCATAGCAACAGCCACAACCAACATAAAAACAAGAACGTCAAGAGCAGTAACATCTGCTGCCATTTATTGAGCTTTAATTATGTGCCAGGCACAGCCCGAGGTGGATTTAGAACATGGCAGTCAGTAACCTGGACTGTCTTCAGACTGGTACTCCAATCCTGACTCCATACTTTCAGTTCTGGATGCACAGGCACTTTCTTTAAATCTCAGTCTCTCCATCTGTAAAATGGGTATAGTGCTATGACTTTCTGGTCTTAAGTAAATGGAGTGGGATGATGCAAGGAACAGCTCTACACTGTGTCAGGCACATGGTGGGCACTTCATGTATATCAGCTATTATTACTATTTTCCTTTACCCTCTGTTTTATTTAACCCTCACAGCAACACTGAAGGGTTGATATCATTATCTGCATTTTACAGATTGTGAGGCAGAGGCTTAGAGATGCTGAATCCTTTATCCAAGCTTGTGCATCTTGCCAGTAATGGAACTGGGGTTTGAATTTGCACCCATGATACGGGGGCTTTTTGCCACAAGGCTAGACTACCCAGTGCAGCCTGTTCTGTGATCTGACTGTGGAGGGCAGCACACGTCTCGTGGCAAACAAGCACTATGGTAAGAAGAATGTTATTTACTTACTCATGTTAATGACTTGCTAAAACAAAATCACGCACTTTTCATACATTATTTCTAATTATCTCACAACAGTTCTATGAAGTTGACATTCTTATCCCGTTCGAGAATACATGAAAAAAATAAAACTTTGAAAATTATAAAATATAAATTATAGGTTTCTTGAGAATGCCTGTCAAGCTCCTGCCTCAGGGCCTTTGCACTGACTGCCTGAAATCTTTTCCCTCAAGATATTCACATGGCTCATATCCTCACTTCTTCCTTGACCGTCCTATTTAAATTACACACAATATCCCTACCCTTTTCAGTTCCTAAACATCTTTGTTGCTTTACTATATTTTTTATATCACGGACCCCCAAATGACATTCTATACATTACACGTATTTGTTCAGGGATGGCCTGTCTTTCCCCACTAGAAAGTTAGCTCCATAGTTAAGGGACTTTTGTCCCTTTTGTTCACTCCTTTAATCACATTACATAGAGGAGGTCCAGGCAAGGGGAGAGTACAGGACATCTATATCTTTACTTAATGAATCAATGGATGTTTCCTCATGCTTTCCAGCACTTGTAAACTCTAGGACCGGAGTTTTCAATTCACTGTACCAGAATTTTTTCTATCATGTGACCTTGGGATCTAAAATTATTTGATAGTGGAGTCTTCACGTAGCCCACTTATAATCACCTTCGCAATGCATATATATTTTTCCCCTCTCAAAAGGAGGTTGTCATTGAGGGTAAGGGGGCCACAAATAAGCTAAGCCAACATTTAAAGAAGATCATTAAATACCTGTAATCCACACAGATTTGGCCTCCTGTGCTGTTTTCATGCAGGGCCGCCTTCAAACAAACAGCAGCTCAGACTGACATTCACTGAAAGACATTGGTATCTCTGCTGATATCTAGCAAAAATTGGTATGTTTTTAGTTCACTTACTACACACCCCAGGAATTTCTAAAATCCTCCACTCTTACCTCATGCAGACACTCTGCCCACCCCAATTCCATCAAATTCCCTCATATATTTTCACCCCACAATTATCCCTAAAGCCCTTTTCCCCCTCTGCCTCCCTCTGCCTTCCAGATTGAGTCTGTTCCTTTTTTTTTTTTTTTTTATGAGGGATTCTTTTCTCCTCCCACTATGAATTAACCAGCTCCTCTGAGAATTAACTGGGCTCCTCTCAGTTATCTCCCGATCCGTCATCCTGACTCTCTACAATATAAGAACAGGACATCTGGGAGACCCAGAATGTGTAAGACGGTTCAAGGGAGTGATCGTGACAGTTATTCAGATTAACTATTTTTTTCTTCTGTCACGCTCACTGAATCCGATTAGATTTCCTTGAGTACTTTCTCTTCATTTTATTTAAAAGTATGTTTTTATTGATTTTAGAGAGAGAGAAAGAGAGAGAGAAGCATTGATGATGAGAGAGAAACATTGATGGGCCACCTCCTGCACACCCTGCACTAGGGATCCAGCCCCACAACCCAGGCATGTGCCCTGACCAGGAATTGAACCAGTGACCCTTTGGTGCATGGGACAACTCTCCACCAACTGAGCCACACCGGCCAGGGCGAGCACTTCCTCTTCTTGCATTTAAAAGAATGTAGTAATTTGTTAGGTCTCACTATGATGTGCGCCCACCAGCTTGGTGACAACCCTGATAAAGACCAAAATGCTTTGTAGACATACTCCCCCCAGAAGACAGGGATGGCAGGTGGGAAGATGGTTGGGAAGCAGGGAGATGGAGAGAAGATTGTATGTTTGCTTTATACCAGTCTCCCATCCTAGAAAACTTAAAATGGTTTATGTGAGCTCAGACTAACCTAAACATTTTAACCTGTCAATCACAGCCTGTTTGTTGACCTAAGATGGACAGATAGTGAGATAGTTATTAGAGGGGAAAGCTCTACTCCCATCTCCGTTACCCTGGCATTAATTTCAGGCCTTTATTTTCCATCCTGGCGAAATAACACTGAGAAAATAAATGCACTCTGATCATTTTCACTCTTTAAAGGGCATATGTGTGTTGAATGTTCTTTAATTTGTTTATGGCAAAGAATCATGACTCCTCTTATCTCCTTAAGCAGTGCTTTCCCTCTCCCATCTGCCCAATTGATTTTTGTGCCTACGTTTTCTACTTAGCAGTCCTTTGCTCTGAAGTCGTCTTTGTGTGGCTATTGCTTTTCTGATGGAAAGGAGAGGGCAGCAATTAAGGGAAGTCAGAGGCACAACGTCTGACTATGTCTCGATTCCTTGGATCTGGGATGGACCAAGCCCCTTGTCTCATGAGGTTCCCCAATTATATCTGTCATGCCTGGTGCACTGTGTTGATGTTCCTAAGGAAAGTTCCAGAACTCTCCTCTGGTTTCCCCAAAGGAATCATACTTGCTCATTTCTGTTCTCATTTTCATCAGATAAATGAATAGGTCATTCTTTTATTTAGTGGGTTTATCTCAAAGAAACCATAAAGATAGAAAATAAGAAACCGGGAAACAAATACATAAGCTTTCACTTACCTTGCCACTCAAAGAGGTTCATGGCTAGTTCTCAAGGTGATTTCTTTGTTTAATGCAGCAACATGTGGCCCCTGTATCATTTCAGGTCATATCACCCATGCGGGGTACTGAACCTGGGTGTTTTGTATATAGAGTATCCCAAAAAATGTATACACACACTTTGAATAATTATAAAGGCAGTGTTTATTAAAATACATTTTCAAAATTGAGCTATCAGCTGTTAAAGTGTATATACATTTTTGGGGAACACTCTGTATATCTTACAACCTTATGACATTTTTATATTCAGGTACAAAGTTTGTGAAAGGTATTGAGAGAAATTAATACTCTAGAACAAGAGGCATGGATCCAACATATTAAAAGGAGACTCAGCTTTTAAAATGTGTGTACTTTGTGGCCACCGATACGCTGCTGCCAGCTCCAGATCTCCAGTCCTCTCCTTCCATGTGAAAGTGATGGGGTGTGTTAGCCGTTAACCCTTTCCTCTTCTTCAGGTGCTGACTTACGTGTGCCGTATCCTTCTTTCACATCATATTTTAAGTGTCCCCTAAAGTCTGGGCCAAGTCCGCACAATAACTCCAGAAAAAAGAAAAGATATACAAAGTGAGGAAAATGAACCCACAAAGCTACCTTAAATTCCAACGCCATCAGAAAGTCTCCCTGCTGCATCTGAATAGCTCCAAACCCCAGGAGCTGCAGTTACCCTGCAGACCTGTATGTCATTGGCTGGACCACAGCATTTTTCTTTCCTAGTGAACCCTTTTTCTTAAAGACACAATTTTCTCTTGATGAAGACATGAGTTATTCGCCCAACATCTTTCAAGAAAAACACTTTATTTTTAGGAATTAGGGAAAATCTTAGGTGACTCATCCATAACATACTTTTGGGGGGGGGTGTCTCTCTCCTTCTCTTTATGAAGATAGTGTCAACTTACTTCTACCTTGACTGAAATTGGGAAATCATGCCAGCTGTAATGGGGGCCCATGATGGCTCTCAAATGGAAAAAGAGAAACACCGAGAAGTGAGTTTGCAAGTCTTCGGCTTTCCTTGTTCTGATATCCAGTTGCTAGTTTGGCTTTACTTTTTTACATTCTTTTTGGTTTTGTTCTTAGAAACAACCCTGGGTTTAGAGAGAATCCTTAGTCTCAGTTCCCAGAATCAAGTAGCATGAATACCTCTTCTCAACAAGACCGGATCGCTCCACCTTGATCGTATCACCATTTATATATTTTAATTAAGAAGTTTTAAAAGAGCCAACATGGGGAGTGAAAAGCATTGCGTTCCCTTTGATTTGCTTATGCATGGAAGGAAGCGTGAGCGTATTTTTAAAAGGTGAATCCCATTGTTTTGATTAGACACCGCTTTGTACAACCTGTCAGAAGTGCATTTTTCCCCCATATGATTGACTGTGGACAGTGCAAAAGAGGAAGTAAAACAGAAATCACACCCTGAAACAGACAGCAACATATGATGAGTAGAGAAATGTAATAAAACTAATAGAAACTACTTTTGACATCTGGCAAAGAGATCATCACAAGTTTCAACCAAAGTGGCTTGCCAAGGCTAAGCATTCGTGCACCTTTGTAGTTTCACTTGGTTGACGCTTGGTAGCATCTGTGGTTGGAGACTTCATGCAATAAGGAATTGAGAGAGTGAAGGTGAGAAGAGGTCCTGGTAAACCAGAACGTGACCTCAGTCTTTGTGGAAAGGAAGCAGAGAAAACCACATGTGGGAGTCAAGGTGGAGAGGGAACTGGGGAGAAAGACCAGACTCCCTGTCAGCCTCCCTCTTTATGTCTGTTCGCTGCCAGCAGACAAGCTGAGGACGTCCTTCGTGACCTGCAGGCATGCTTCTCCCTTTCTCTCCTTACTGGCGTGAGGGATGGTGCATGTCTGTGTGGAGATGCCTGGTCCCGTCATTGCCCAACGAGCTCATCAGTAGAAAGGGCTGTCTGCAAGTTTAGTCTTGACTCTGGCTTACTTGGTTTACACCATCAAAGTCAGGATGGGTCACTTCTGACTCCAGGAGGAACTCTTTGGCCCCAAGAACTCATCCCACAAAGAGGAACCCATGTATAATATGATGCCAAGCTGAGCTTCTTGGTCTCATTCTTCCAGTGAAAATTGATTTTGTGGTTTTTCATAGGAAGAATTGCATGTATTCAAGGGTAGCATACCTGTTACCACATCCAACAGATTACGCATTTGTTTTTAAATAACTGTCAACATAATCTCACCTTATTATTCAAGAACTGTTTACTTACCATTGCTACTTGTTAGGTAGAGGTTAAAGGGAAGCTCTCGGGTTCTTATGCTGGTATTAGCACGACATTTTGGCAAGGATCCTAGGAATCCCAGAACTCGATCCCAAACCACAGCCACCAATCAGCATGGATTATCTAATGTATGGATCTACGTGAAGGACACTGGCAGCTGGAAAAGTACCGCTTTGTTGTTGGCTTAGCTCACATCTGAACTCTAGTACATGGTATTCTGCTCAACTGCATTATAGGTGTGATCTAAGGGATAGTCTTCATCTTGTTCAGCTCACACTTGACTCTCTTCACTGCAGAAAGTGTGATGGATGGAAGAGAGAACATAGGCTGGATGGACCAGTCTCAGGTGGACAGGTCAGAGATACAGGCAGCATTTCTACATCATCTATGCAAGAGAGAGGGGAGAGCGCTCAGTGAGAGAGGTCCATCAACCTATGTGACCATTTACACAGTGGTAACTAGAGAACTAGAAGTTCAGGTTTAATTCATCCCTTGGAGTCTAAGTCATAGTAAATTTCCTTCCCTGAGAGGGAATAGAGAGAGAGTAAAATCTTGAGAATCTCATTGCCTGGAAATCTACCCAGCCCGATTCCTCAGAGAATTTGCCGGTGGTGATCTTTGACCAATCTTCTTGTCTCTTTAGTCAGTATGTGTTTATTCATCTTATCCACCATAACTAGCCCTGTGGAAAATATTTAAAATGTAAACAGTGGCACTCACCCCAGGGTGTGGATAGGTTATCACAAGAGACAGACCGTAAAAGATAAGAAATAAGTTAACTACAAATTCTTAAATTTCTCACAAGCTGTACTTTGATTCTGGGAAGTCTGTCTTAATTTTTTTAATTCTTTCCAACAGGTTGCCTAGCAACCACCCTGTATTCTTTAAGATTTTCTGTATTATAATTCAGCCTACGGGTTCTCAAGCGAGGGCAAGTTTGTCTCTCAGGGAACATTGGAGGATGACTAGGACATGTTTTTGTTGTCATGATTGTGTGTGTGTGTGTGTGTGTGTGTGTGTGTGTGTGTGTGTGTGTGTTTGGGGGGGTTGGTCAAGGCCAGGAACGCTACTCAACATTCTCAATGCACAGGGCAGCCTCCACGACAAATAATTATTTAGCTCAAAACGTCAGTTCTATCGAGGTTAAAACCCCTGATTTTCCGCCTACTAAATAATCTCTCCATGGTATGCCCTCTTTGGACCAATACTCTTCATAGATATATCTCTGAATATTCTCTTTATTCAAACTCCATATGTTTGCTTGAGCATAATGTAAGTAAATTTATACAGATATGTAAGTAAACATGGATATTAAATAAACGTGTATATGCATGTATATATATTTGACTTTATCTGGGTCAGTGCTGTGAGATGGATTTATTTTTCTTTCTAGAAGGGTACACCAAATATTACACGTGGGGAAGGGGGAGTAGGGACAAATCAGTTATTTCAAGGACAAGCTTGAGCAGCAAGTGGACAACGACAGCCTTCATTCTTTCTCTAATCAAATGGGACATCTTCTCTAGATTGTCTTCTAGTGATTGTGAAACCCTATATTTTGTTGTTGTTTTAGTTAGTACTCCTAGATATTCTGTCCATACACGTGAAAAACATTACTCATTCCCTGACAGGTGAACCTTAATGCTTTCCCCCACCACCTCACCCATCAGTGAAAGGTTAACAGAGACAGACGTGCCAGTAACTCTATAATAAACCCTAATAGGCCGAGATTTCTACTTCTGCTTTTAAGAATTAAGTCAGCTGTCCTAGGAGTTAGAAACATGCATGGAATCTCCTACTGTATTTTGACATTTTTATTTCCTTTGTTTTCATTTTCTTAAGCTATATTTTAAAAATTTATTTCTACAAGTATTCCATTGTTTTAAAAAGTGTGACTCATGTTTATCATATAAATTTGAAACAAAAAGAGAAGTCAAGACAGACAACCGATTTCCCAAAATCCAGCATTACTATTTCGCATATGTTCCTGCCAACTCTCTCTACTTAGTACAAGAGATATGGATGGATGTATAATATATATAAAGGGTGGATGAATGGGTGGATGGATGACATATAGATACAAAGAAAAAGGAAATATTACTATATAAATGGCATCTTTATAGATTACCTTTCATTTTCCTTGAATTTCCTATTTTTGTTCATATTTTCCAACTCATTACTCAGGCTAAGCATCCTGTTTATCCTCAGAGCAATTAAACCTCAGTGGCTTCACAAAGAGAAGCTCATTTCTCATTCACACAAATCCAGTGTGGGTCAGCAGGTTCTCCTCTGGGACCTAGGCCCCTTCTACATTGGGACGTTGTCATCTCATGCAATCCATGGCTTGCAGGATCACCTCAGTCGTGGTAGGACTGCATCACTAGCTCACCCTGTTAGAGATGCACTTCATTTCTGCTCAAATTCTGTTGAATTGAACTTGTCTTCTGGTCCCCAATGATCTGTAGTGGAGGCTGAGAAATTCACAGAACCCTGAGGATATTGGTGGGCACTGACTGTCTCTTCCCAGTCTGTTGAGGTCTTCCCCAAATGTCTCCTTCATTCTAGCTCCTTCATCACTTGGACTCAGGAGACCCATCATGTCATAAAAATGATAACTCTCTTCAGAATCCACCAGAACTTCCTTTGCAGATTTTCCTTTTCTTGTCTTGTGGACCCCATGTCACGTATCTCCAGGAAGCCTTTACTGTGCACTGTCTCCCTTTTGTGGTTTGCCATGTGGAGATAATTTCAAGAAATCATGTTAATTTGATCCAAGGAAGATTATTGGTATGCAATTTCAGGTAAGTCATAATTGCTCGTGATTCATCTCTAGCTGACTACTTAACTCTGTGACTAGTTAAACCTTTTCCACATCTTTAAGCTGCTATTGAACCCATGTCTCTTCAATTTTCAATGTACGGATCAATACCCATTGTTAATAAAAGCCCAAAGGTCTGTGGCCACTTTATGGGATCTTCCTCAACTCTTCCATTCTCAACATTTCCTGTATCTTTGTGAATTTTCTCTTCCTTTGTCCCAATCTTATAAGAAATCTTCTTTTTTTCTTTCTTTTTTTTTTTTTTGCTAGAGCGTGTCTCTTGGATTGTTCTTTTGATCAAGGTCTATATCTTTACTAATTACACAGTGTCTTGTTTCATTCACAGACTCTTTTAATTATTTAAACTTTGTCTTTCCATAGACGTCTCTGCTTGTGCACATGTTCAGTATTTGATTAGTCCTAATTTTTTTCTTTACTTTTACCCTGATATCTCTTTAGGCTTTGCCCTCTCTGTCACTCATTTATTAGTGTGAAACTTCATAACAGAGAAGTCTGTACCTGGTACCTTTGCAAAATAGCTTCACCGGCAATTGCCAACATATCCTCCATGTGAAAATCACCCATTTAGATGGTTATTAGCAGCTTCCTAAACACCAGAGCCGACAGTGTTTCATCATTCTTGATGTAATAATGCAGACTTCATCAGAGTCCAATATTTTTGATCATTCTATAATTCCCTTTTTCCCCAGCTTTTGTCACACAATGTGTGCACATCTCCCTTTCTACTTTAGTGATGAATTCTATTTATATATTTTTTTGGATGATCTAATTGCCTCCCTCTTTTCTCCTACTAAAACAATGCAAATGTCTTTGGACTCTATTTTTCTCAGATAAGATGAAACTTGAGAGTCATTATCCATACTGGGCTGTATTTCAAACTCCATCTCTTAAAAAGGACACTACGTAAAGTTATCCAGTGATTCGCTGCCTGAAGCTAAACAGAAATTCCTGCCCTTTCTGGTTTTTATTTCCCTGAAACATGTGGTCTCCAGCTAATTTATAACAGTCCGAGGAAAATCCCACCGTTGCATCCTGGATCTGGTGACCTATGATCCACAAGGGAAACTTGGGATCCACGATGTTTTGATGTATGAAAACCAAATCCAAATAAAATAAAACGAAAGTGAAGAGCTATTATCTGGAGGTTAGCCATCTACTAAGTCTAACGGTTTATCAGCTCAAAATTGTTGGGGAGAGATTTGTCATGGACCCAATGTCAAGTCTGTAGAGTCGAAAGGACACAGAGAATTGGCTATTGTGCTGAAACACGATAATGAGTCTGTGTAAGCCAAGAAGAACAGGTGGAAATGTTGGTCCTTTGTGACACTTAACAGCTCCTGATCAGACTAGTTTGGCAGCATCTATTTTTTGGAGGATTTTTATTTCCTTCCAGGCATCTTATCTGAGGCTTTGGTTGCTATCAGCAGGATCTTCTGTGAAATTACATTTTTTCTTTCATAATTCAAATTGGAATTTACCTGTCTGTGGATTTATTTCTATGAATATTAGTTAAAAACAGGTTGAGTCTGTTTACTTTTCATTGTAAGGTGTTTAGCCTTGAGTTCCAGAAAAATTGTCCTTAATTGTGGATTCGATCACTGCTTTTCTTTCTAGGGTTGCAATTGTACATTTTTTTCTATCCTTGGGAATAACTAAGTTTTAGCTTCTGTATTTGACACCTGTCCTCCTACCCGTTTTGGTCCTATGTCGTTAGCTCTGTTGCAGAAGAGCTTATCAAGTTTGTTTTGAAATAGCTGCTTGAAAATTCACATGCCATTACTGCTTTCAGTGATCTTCTCTGAAGACTAGTTTTGCCATTGTCATTTTAAGTATCCATGTGCTCTTTTTCTGTCTCTTCTGGATTTTGTGCCTCTGTGTGTGCATTTTGTCTTCTTTTTTGCTTTATTTTACTCCCACTTACTGCCTTTGTTGCTAATTCTTTTTGTCTTTCTGTTTCATTCCACCCTTTAATGGGAGTCTGCTTAGGACTTTACCCTACTTAGGAATTTACCCTTTGCCTTATAGTAGACAATTCTTGTAAACCATTGAGGATTACTTTTTGGTTCCTGGACTGTTTCATTTTTATTTTATTTATTTTACTTATTTATTTATTTTTAAATATATCTTTATTGATTTCAGAGAGAGGAAAGGAGAGGGAGAGAGAGATAGAAACATTAGTGATGAGAGAGTCACTGATGGGCTGCCCCCTGCACGCCCCCTACTGGGGATCAAGCCCGCAACCCGGGCATGTGCCCTGACCGGGAATCGAACCCCTATCACCTAGATCCTAGGTCAACGGTCAACCGCTGAGCCATGCCCTGCCGGGCTTTTTTTTTTTTTAGAAGCATGTTCTTCTCCTGAGTTTTTATGACCTTTCCTTTCTTTTTTTTAACCCTCACCAAGGATATGTTTTTATTGATTTTTAGAGAGACAGGGACAGAGAGAGAGAGAGAGAGAGAGAGAAAGAGAAACATCGATGTGAAAAACATCAAATGGGTTGCCTCCTGTATGTGCACTGACTGGGGATCTAACCTGCAACTTGGGTATGTGCCCCGACTGGGGATAGAACCCCCAACCTTTCGGTGTACAGGAAGATGCCCCAACCAACTGAGCCACACTTCCCATGGCTGGCCTTTTCTTGTCCCCCTGTCCTCGGGTCCCATTTATTTTTCCCTTTTACCCTTTCTTACCCTTAAATGAAGGGAATTCATTCCCACTGAGTTTGTAAACACACAAGTGTGTCTAATGTCCTTGGCCCTATTATCCCTGGTGGTGGAGAGAGTCCCAGGCCCCTGCACTTGCTAAGCTCTCATCCCTAAAGCTCTCCTGTGCCAGGTGAGAGATTCGCCTGTGCCTGGGTCTCTACAGCACATCTAAGTCTGATGTCTATGAACTAGGCACCTTTTCCGTCAATACCTACCATGCTTTAGTTATGAGCATGTTTTGTGGGTGCAGTGACTAAAGTAATCACTGCCCCATACATCCCCCACTCCCGTTGTAGACTCCTTTCCATGGAAATACAGCCCCAGATGTGCGTGATAACGTAAGAGTTGTGGGAAAGGGCAACATAAACAGATCTCCTAGTGTCTCAAAAAGTGGGATCTCACAGTGACATTATGATTATTTAATTTTGAAATTCGTAGCCATTTTTGTCTCTCTTAGGGAGCAACCAAAATGGCAGGAATCCAAAGCATGCCCATCCCTTCCTTTATTTAGGCAAGAATTCTTTTATCCTGTGTAAGCAGCCCCCACCCTGCAGGTTGGCTCCATTCACCTCGTGTTTAAAAAAATTTCCTTTTAAATTCAGAAAATTTTTGTTTAGCCATTTGGAGCTTCTATATTCTTGTGAATTCACTATATTTTTTGTGGGAGGGGTGGAGGGTCTTTTTAGATATTTTTACTGGAAAGTTGGTAGAGGTGGTATCAAGCTGAATATATGTTATTTAGAAACTAAAATCCAGTATGTTTTCAAACACATTCTGTAACTCTCTAAAATAAATTATGGTTTCTAATATGAGAGCTTCTCCTTGGAACCATCAGAATTTCAGTTGGACAGATCAGCAAATCCATTTTCCAGGTTCCTGGAATAACTCTATTTAAACTGCCCTGCATGTATCTCTATAAAAATGAGGACTCCAAGCTGACTGGCTCCTGGGCAGCTGCTCCCTCTTCTGAGTCCCATTCCTTCCCAGAGTTTGGTTCTCAGTGTGAAGCCCGTGGTCAGATGGAGATATGAGGCAGGTTATCTCTGAGTCACCCCTGTGGATCCCCTTGCAGGGCAGCCTGTTTTCTCTAAGCCTGGAGGCATTTGAAAGCTCCTTTGCACTGTACCTACAGCTGATCATCCTCTCTGCCAATCCTCTGGCTTCAGTGGCCTGGGTGGGCCCTTCACACCCAACCTATGCCGAGGGCTGGACTTTTGTGCAGGGTGCTCCTGGGAAAGGGCCCTGATGCTTTTATTTATTTATTTATTTATTTATTTATTTATTTAATATTTTTATTGATTTTTTTTTTTAGGGAGAGAGGGAGAGAGAAAGAGAAACATTGATGTGAGAGTGGAACATTGATCAGCAGCCTCCTGAATGCCCCCTACTGGAGACTGAGCCTGCCACCTGGCCATGTGCCCTGACCAGGAGTCGAACCAACAACCCTTTGGTGCAGGGGATGATGCCCAGCTGACTGAGCTACACCGGCCAGGGAAAGCCCCAGTGTTTTTAGAACTCACAGGCTTCACCATTCTAGACTAATAACCACCGTCTCAGAACCAGGCCATGGACCGATATCCAAATGAAAGACTTCATTGACACTCACAAAGCTTCTAGTACTTGAATAAATGTGACTTTTAATTTTCCTTCACACTTTAAAGCAGAATTGCAATGATCTATGAAAATAAGCTATAATAACGAGCAGATCATTTTATATCCCTTTCTGTATCTTTCTCGCACATGTGTTTATGATTTGCTTTTTCTAACAAAGATCCCTGTGGTCCATTCAGACCAATCCTGCCTGTCCACTCTCCCAGAGAGGAAGGATTGAGGCTGCATTCATAGCATAAAACTTGGTTTTCTTGTGTGTGTGTGAACTTGGAGTTGTAGGAAGAGATTTTGGTAGTGGTAATGTTGAAATGGCTGATAAAAGCTTTTCTGTAGGCCAAACTGGGATAATAATTTCTAAGACCAGCTATAGAGCAGTCATACTAACATTTTTTAAGGAGGAATTTGAAGCATTACCCACATCCTTCAGGTAAGGTGAAGGTAAGGTGAGGAATGGCCTGCGGAGATCCATCACCCGGGCAGGAAGAATCAGCGCCTTGTAAATCACCAGCTAGGCAGCTCATTTGCAGACAAGAGCAGCTCATGTGTGACCCATGGAATGGGGCTGATGTGCTCAGGGATCTACTGCTCGGAAAAGGGAGGGCGCCTCTCAGAATCCAGGCCAGCACTGGCAGGGGCTTCTGGCGTCTTGCAGGTGAGCCTCCCTGTGAAAGTGGTCTTCAGCTCATTCTTCTGTGACATGAGCACGTGGGCTGGATGCTGAATGGACTTGGCTCTGAGTCAGCCTGGCTAGAATCAATCAATCTTCCCTTCTTGTTTTTAGAAGCCAGCTTTGTACTTTTTCTTTTCCTATTGGCTGTCCTTCAATACCTGTGATTCTGAGGATAGCTCTCAATGTCTTGCTGTGTCCAGAATTGATTTAATGAAGACTGGGTATGTGTTGGCTAATCTGGAAGTTCCCAGCCCTTTTGGGTTTCTATGGAGGCCTCATGACATAGCGTGATTAAGTCATTGGCCATTGGTGATTGATTCGGCCTCTAGTTCCACTCCCCTCTCTGGAGGTGAGGTGGTGAGACTGAGAGTTCCAATCCTCTGATCACTGTTGGTTCTCCTAGCATCAGCCCTCATCCTTAGGAGCTCTCCAAACGTCACCTCATTAACTTAAACTCAGGTGTGGTTGAAAGCAGCCTGTTATGAATCACATGACACCTCCTCCATTCTTATCACTTAAAAAATGCCAAGGGTTTCAGGAGCTCAGTGCTGGAAATAGGGACAGAGACCACATATATATTTTATTATAAATCACAACAGCACAACACAGTAATGATAAGAAATGCGAACTTTATTGCCGAGAAAGGAAATGTCAGTAGAGATGAGTATGGTCTAGCTTTTATCCAAGCTCTTTCTACTGTGCCTCACTTTAAGGAAACTTCATTTAGAGTATGTATTTCCAAGAGGAAATGAAGATGAAAATCTAAATTATTGCATTACCCATGAACACAGACAATAGAGTGGTGAAGGCCTGGGGCAGGTGGAAACTAGGTGGTGAGGGGCAAGGAGAAAATAAGGAGGGGAGACATTTGAAATATGCTCAATAATAAAGGATAAAAAAAAAATTAAAATTAAAAAATCTAAATTATTACAGCCACTAACATTTGAAATGAGCTTTAGGGTTCCAAAAGTCTTTTCAGATTCATCACTCCATATGGCGCTTGCAATAGCCACGTGTCATCCATATGATTGGGACGTTCCCTCTGGACAAGCAGCCAATGGAAAGAAGTCAAACCCAGAATTTTGCCTAAATATGCAAATTGCAAAATGTGTTCCCCTTCCCCTCAGAAGCAGTTACAGTTCTTTATACCTTTTAAAAAAAGACAAATTGTTTGTGGAGATTCTTAAACTATCAAAACCTCTTACATGGCTTCTGAATAAGAGCTGGTTTACAATCATGTTTGAAGACTGCGACCGCCACATTAAAAAAAAAATTGTGTTACTACTTCCTAAAGGACCTCCAATGCCAAAAAAAAAAGTATTTCAGTCTTTCGCTCTGATAGCCACCATCTGAAATATTGGATAATAGAATCTAACATATTTTGGAAGTCATTAATATTCAATAAAATATATCACCAAATTCAGATCCACAAATACTGGGAAGTAAAAGCATTATTAGTGTCCCCTGTGCCATCACTGATGGGGATAATGGTCATTACTAAAAAGGAATACAAAATCATCACCTATGCTTTTATGTTTTCTACTCATTTTTGGTATATGTTCCACAGTCATCAAATGTAAGTGTCTGGGCAGAGATGAATTGCCATTCTATAGATTCTTTATGTAAAAGTACATTTTTTGATAAGGGCCAGTTCAATAACAGAGATATCTTTGAATCAGCAACCCCCAGAGCACACAGCATAGTTTAAGTTTTCATCCAGGTACGAGGACGTGGATGAGTTGTTTGTACTAAGCTATGCCTGGGAAGTGCAGAAAATGTCATCTCAAGAAAGGAGAAGGGCAAGTTGATAAGGTTTCACATTTTTCATCGAGTTGGGATTACGGTGGCTCAAGAAGAGAGATGCGTGTGGCAGCAAAATGCAGATTAGTTTAGCATAACAATAACTTTTGAGAGTGACAGGTAGTGATTAGGATGCCTTGGGTTGCATTTCAGCCTCATGATTTACTTTGTTTGACTCCCAGCAAGTTACCTCAGCTTCTCTAAGCCTCAGTTTACTCATCCGATAAATGGGGATAACAGTAGAACCTGAAGAATGAATGAGATAATGCTTGTAAAATGCTCGGCACAATAAATAATGGCTGTTACCACCACTGTTCTTGTTATTACTATTACCCAGGTACTTGGGTTTCAACTATGACGCACAGCATTTCCCTAATGGGAGAGCCACATAGATATAGGAAGTCATTATTCCCCTTCTCCAGTTTCTCCTACACGTTTTACTTTCCATTTCCCTCTAAACCAGAACCACCTCAGCCTGTTCCATTCAATGTAAATGTAGTCCATGTTGAGGATCCCATGGTCAGTAAGGCTTAGAGCAATCAGTACAGTTTTACCAGGTAGTGAAACCACAGCCTCGTTTCAGTGGGCATCACTTGTCTAATCATTGGCCCTGTTAACCATTTGTAACTTAATCTTGAATTCCACCAGATGTTCTATGTGGGGATAGAACACTTTTATTTTCCTTTCAAAGTCAGGTAGAGCCAGTGTCCTTGGGACACCCCAGCTTCCCTCCGCCTTTGCTAATCACAACAAGCCTATGGGATACACAATCATAGCGTGATCAGGGTGGCCCAGATATTCTGAAATCCGTTACTCAGCATGCAAGGTGGGGGGAAAAGTGAGGCTATCGACTTTCAAAAAAATGCAAACTCCTTTCCCAGAGCCAAGCAAAAAGAAGAGAGGAGCAGGCCATTTACTAGTTAAAGGAGAGGAGGGCAGAATGTGGCTCACTGAACATGGGAAATGGGTCAAGAATAAAAGGGCTGTGGCCGGCAGAGATACGTTTCACTTTCCCGCTCTGAGAATTATACTTGGAGGGCGCTTCTGCACAGGTCACCTTACACATTATACTTTGACTCAGTATTGTGCTTGCTCCAAATCTTTGCTCTTTTGTGTTGCTTTTGGTGCATCTGACTTACAGACCTGCCATGCATTTTAGGAGACTTTTGCCCATTTTAATTGTCAGGGTATCCTCAGCACAGTAGTCATCATGATCCTGCTAAAATATAGTTCAGCCATACAGGGTGGGGCAAAAGTAGGCTTACAGTTGTTCGTATGGAAAATAACAAGATAATTAATAAATAATACAAGAATAAGCTCCATGTTTTGTGTATTCACAGCCGTAAACCTACCTTTGCCCCAGCCTATTTTATGCCCCTGATCTGCTCAACCTGGTGAAGTCTCCCCATCTCCTGCATTCTAAAAGGTCAATGTCAGATAACATCCCCGTGATCTGTGCTCCCAGTGCCTCATCACCCCCTCTTCAGCCTCTCTCTCCCTTGACTCCAGCCACACTTTCTTTCCTGTTCCTTGAGCCCAGTGGGCATCCTTCGCTTCTCTGTCTTCTTGGAATTTTCTCCTCTAAGATTCTTGCTTCGATCAGCCCTTTACCCCTTTACCTTCTCAGTGAGGACTATTTTGAGCACCCCATATAAAAATGTACCCCGCCCCCCTTCAACACTCCCTAACCCTCTCGCCTGCTTTATTTTCTCATGTATCACTTGTCACCATTTAGCACACACCATATTTTATGTTTTCTTTTTGTCTGTCTCACCCTCTAAAGTGTAAGTGCCAAGATGGCCAGGATTTCTGTGTTTTGTTTTCCACTGTGTTCTTACCACCTAGAATAGCTCCTAGTAGGCACTCAATAAATATTTGCAGATTTAATTGACTTAGCCAGGAGGTTTCAGGGACAAGTGTTTTTCTCCCCAGTTACCCATTGAGCAGGGAGTGGACTAGGGGAGTGACCCTTTGGGCCTGTGATGGATAGAAGTAGCTGACTATCCCCAGTGGTTCAGTTAGTGGGTTAATAATCCCTCGCAGCCTGAACTACTTTGATGGGAAAGACGGAGATGACATGACCTTTCAACTTTGTGACTGCTCATTGCTGCTGAGACAGCGAATGAAATTCACTTCATTATACTGCATTTCCTCTTTGAGTTTAATTTTTTTT
Organism: Miniopterus schreibersii; assembly: GCF_964146895.1. Taxonomy (NCBI): domain Eukaryota; kingdom Metazoa; phylum Chordata; class Mammalia; order Chiroptera; family Miniopteridae; genus Miniopterus; species Miniopterus schreibersii. Next base: position 5,627,311 of record NC_138116.1, read on the forward strand.
AAAAGACTTAACAATTTTTCTTTTTTTTAAAAAAAATATCTTTGTTGATTTTTAGAGAGAGGAAGGGAGAGAGAGAGAGAGAAACATCAATGATGAGTCATTGATGAGCTGCCTCCTGCACATCCCCTACTGGGGATGGAGCCCGCAACCCAGGCATGTGCCCTGACCGGGAATCGAACCATGACCTCCTGGACCACAGGTCGATGCTCAGCCACTGAGCCGTGTTAGCCGGGTTAGAGCTTATTTTTTTTTTCTCCCATGTTAGTCTGTCTTTGTTTTGCACAGCAAGCTGATCTTAGTTACTCTTGCAAGAGGCCAGATAGAGATGCTCTTAGATGCATTGCAATGGTATTCTTCTCCTTGCTCACCCTTAAGATGCACTCTTCTGTTTGAAGAGAGGGCCTGGAAGCTGATGAGATCTCTCAGGACCCAGTTGGAAGGTGGACAAGAATAACAGTGCACGTCTCAGACCCCAGTCACTGTCAGGCCCACACGGAGAGGAGGGAGGATGGGAGGTGTCTTCTGAGGCACCTTGTCCAAGGTTGGAAGATTGTCGAGAAGCTCCTGATGGATGAGATGCTAGGCTTCTGCTGCTGCACTGCATCCCTGGGCCATGCTACAGACCAGCCACATCTGCTGCTGATGGGAAGCAGATGTTCAGCTTTGCAGGGAGAAAGCCTCCAGAAATGGAATGGAGGATTCAGACCCCCTTTCTCTTTTGTTCCCCCTCAAACACAAATCGAGGAGGGAAAATTACACCTGAGTAATGACCGTGCAAGAGGGCTTAACTACAACAGGTTGAAACCAATCCCATGTTTTAAGGATTTGTGTAATTTAAAAAAAAAAAAAAAAAAAGTTACACTCTTTAAAGTTAAGTTCAGCCAATTGGATAGTTTCAGGGGTTTTTTTTTTGTTTTTTTTTGTTTTTTTTTTTTTTATGTCAAGTTCTATTACTGCTGTTCTCATAACATTTCTTTGTCTCTGTCTCCTCATGTTAATTCTTGTCACTCCAATTCTCTTGCCTTTTTTGTGTAGTTTTGCTAACTTGCTTTCTCACCTCCTCTTCCCTGCTGCAAGTCATCCTGTGTGCTGCTGCTAGATTAATTACTAAAATCTTAGGTCTGGCCATGTCATGCTAGTCCTCAGACACTTTCAGTGGCTTCCTGTTGTCTACTGGATGGAGTCCATATCCCTCAATCTTGAATTGATGTCCTCTGCTATGTAGACCCAAGCTGTATCAGTTTCGCCCATCTCCCACTACAGTTTTTATACTCTAGTTAAATAGTATATTTATACCACTATGGGTTCCTTCCTCCCCCCCCCCCTCCCTCCCCATCCATCCATCCATCCATCCATCCATCCATCCATCCATCCATCCATCCATCCATCCATCTTGTCTTTCTCCAAACTCCCTTTGGTTTCTTTCCTACCTGTTTGGCCTCAATTGTCACTTCATCCTATCAACTCTGTATTAGTTTGCTGCCACAATAAAATACCACAGGCTGGGCATATTAGGCCTCCAGAATTTATTAATCTTATTTAAAGTTTGTAGCCTTTGACCGTCTCCCCTTTACCCCTGACCCTCAGCCCCTGGTAAGCATCATCCTACTCTGTTACCATGAATTCTCTTTTTAATATTCCAGATGTAAGTGAGATCATGCAGTATTTTTCCTTCTATTTGTCATGTATTTCACTTAGATAATGTCCTTCAGGTTCATCCATGCTGCCTCAAATGAGACATTTTCTTTCTTTTTGTAAGGCTGAATTTTATATACATGTATATATGTGTATATATATGTATATCACATTATAACATATATATATATGGTGTCCCCCAAAATATATACACACACTTTGAATAATTAAAATACATTTCATTTTCAAAATTGAGCTATCAGCTGTTAAAGTGTGCATACATTTTTTTGGAAAAAAATGTATGTATATGACATTGTCTTTACCCACTCGCACAGACTTAGGTTGTTCCCATGTCTCGCTCACTGTGAATATGGGTGCCGTAGACATAGGTCGCAAATATTTCTTTGAGATAATATTTGTTGAGGTAGTGATTTTATTTCTGTTGGATATATATTCTGAAGTGGGATTGCTGGATCATATGGTATTTCTGTTTTTAATTTTTGAGGAATTTCCATACTATTTTCTGTAATGGCTGTACCAATTTATAATCCCACCAATAGTACATAGGGGTTCCCTTTTCGGTATACCCCCACCAACACTTCTCTTTTGACTTTTTGTCAATAACCATACTAACATGTTCGAGGTGATTGACTACTCATTTGGTTTCGATTTCCATTTTCTTCAGGATGAGCGATGTCGAGCCTATTTTCATAGATCTGTTGAATATTTATATGTCTTCTTTGGAAAAGAAGCTACAGTAAATATTGCTTCCTGAGATTATTTGAAATACACTGACACTGGCGAATGCTATTCTTGGTCATCAGTATTATTTTGGAATTGCAACATATTGTCAGTATCTGGTATGATGGCCCCTTTTCCTTAAATCCATTTACGACCTGTAATTTTTTAAATTACTTTTCACATATGAATATGTACTTGGTGAAATCTCTTTTTTCCCCCCATTGGAAAGTTCCTGAGGTATCAAACCACAAAGTGTTTCTATGAAGGCAGTATTCTCAGTGCTACATTTGGATTAAAAATATCTAAGGTGCATTGATAAGGATTTTTATAGAAATAAAATCAGTGCAAGTTCTTACCCAGTAAACATTCTTATTTTATAAATATTTTTTTTCTATCAGTTAAATTAGAAAAATAGAGAACTTCTCATGATCTCATCGTCAAAATAATTAAGAAAGTATATTCAATTTTTCTATGTTTTATATATTCCAATGGAATTTAAAAAGTAGAATATCTACTGTGTACAGAATATTGTAGAAAGTCCAAGGGATAGTAGAGTAAGATAGGATCACTGATTTCAGAACTTCACAGTCTGGTAGCCTGGTATCTCAATATAAATAAATTTCCTGTAAGAGGTGTTGGATGAGAGTATGTTAAATAAAACAAAAAAGACCTGGTAAGGACCTCTTATCTTGGTAATAAATATTCGACAGCCTAGCTTCCCCCGACAGAGGTAGTCGACCAAACCACCTAGGAAAGCTGAGGGTGTGTTTCTCTGCAAGAAAAGTCTCTGAGGACAATAAAGTCCTGAACCAGCATCTCCAAATGAATGAGTTTTTCAAGACACGCCGAGGTTGGCGAGGGGTAAGGCCTGCCATGGTGCGGTGTTTATATTGCATGGCACATAGCTGTCTCCGTTCTACATGACTTAAAATCTTAAACTGTTATGGGGGAAAAAACATTTTCAACATTCTTTTTCCAAGTCCCACACATTTGAAAAAAGCACCAAATCCAAGACCATACACCCTGCTGGGAATCCATCCCCTATGTGTGGGCACTGGCTCCTCTGTCTGGAATTTATGTGTAGGAAGCATGAAGTATATTAGTTTTTGGAAATCTGATAAATGAAATAAGCACAGAATTCTAACCTCATCTTTGAATCTCAGGAAAGAAGAATTTTGTGGTGTGTGTTTAAGCTTTATTGTTAGAAGAGGCAACCTCCTTTCGGGATATCTGCACTCTAAATACTGAATTGCTGTGCGTGGGATTGAAGAAAAACAATGCAGAGGTTTGAAATGAGCAGTAGACCTGGGCATTGGGTAGCACAAAGATAAATAGTTGTGGGAGCCCAATTGGAAGTTAGATACGCTAGATGTCAATGGTATTAATAATAAAGGACTCTAGGGACATAAGAGTGAGAGTGGAAAGAAAGCAGGAAAGCTGCTGGGATTTAAAGGTGGGGCATGCATATGTAGAGGGGAAGACTAAAGTTTGATTCTGAGAGTAAAGTCAAATGTCACGCTTGTGTTTCTCTCTCTCTTCCCCACTCTCTCACTCCATTTCATCTTCTTGGACTCCTCGTGCTATCAGTTCAAACTCTCACAACATTATATTAACTGGTATTTTGAGATTATAGGCAGATGACATAATCTTCTCAATAGAGAGGACAGGGTTTACCTAAACAGTTGTAACTGGAGAAGATTTAAAGATGTAGAAGCAAAACCAGCAGACTTCAGAGGGAAGACATGTCGTAAAGCCTTGAGGAATAGATGTGGTCTCGAGTAGATGAGCTCACAGCTGACCTTCGTCAGAAACTTGAGGATCTCCAAGTAAGCTCATGGCCAAGAAATGGATTCATGTTTATGAAGAAGTGTGTATTGGTTTGCGGAAGGGGAAGGAAAGACACCCTAAGCAATATGGAACAACAAATGTGAAGTATCTGTAGGGGAATTATTATGAAATCCAGCAGCAACAGGGGGTATAAGGATGCCTGAGACCCAGGCAGCAATGAAAGAAACACGTTATGCTCCTTACTTTAAGAGAGATGGCGAAATAATGGATGCAAGTGACACTCGCGTTGCTCCCTAAGATGAAAGGGAGGTCCCTTCAGAGAGGAAACCTTACAACCAGTCCACCAAAGTCCTAAGTGGTCCTAGATGGAAAGGAGAAAAGCAATGATGGGAATATAATGCAATTTCTATCAGAAAGAAATTAGACAACGTGTCATATATTTAGACAGTGGAGTACAATACAGTTGTTATAGTGAATAACTTAAGGTTACATTGAACATGTTGATGAGGCTAAAAAGAACATTTTATATAAACAACCAAACAACAAAACAAGTTGCATAAGGATATGTACTGTATCATACTACTTAAAAATATTATGTAAATATAAATGAAGCAAAATAAAAAATACTAAATTTTGGACAGTAGTGACCTCGGGGAGTAGAAGTCATGATAATAGGGAGAAGTACAATAATTTTCGAGACCCATGAACAGGGAGCATTCAGTTTAGAATAATTTTCTTTCTTTTTTTTTTTTTTTAATATATCTTTATTGATTTCAGAGAGAGGAAAGGAGAGGGAGAGAGGGAGACAGAAACATCAATGATGAGAGAGTCACTGATTGGCTGCAGCCCACATCCCGGCATGTGCCCTGACCGGGAATCGAACCCCGATCGCCTGGATCCTAGGTCGACGCTCAACTGCTGAGCCACGCCCGGCCAGGCTAGAATAATTTTCTTAAAAGAAATTTGGACCAATTCACAAAAATGCAAAGCTTTGATAATGGTCAATAAAGACAAAATGGTGTTTCATAGGTCATTCATGATAACTTTTTAAGTGCTTTGACTATTGCATAATGAAAGGCCACAACCAAAATCATGGGAGAGAGTAAAAGTGCAGGACGAAGTTGTCTGAAAGTATTAGGGGTAAAAAACTTTGGAGGAAGGAACTTAAGAAAAAGAATAATAAAATAAAACTAGACCTAATTCCAGGAGTGCTTTTGCACATTTGCTTGAACAACCACGGACATAGCATAGGGTGGACTCACCCGTCTGCATCCTGAAGGCAGAGAGCGTATACCTTTCTGTGTGTTGAGAATTGAGCTGCACAGTTCTAGCCCACGCTGTCTGAGCTCAGGCATCCAGATTTTAGAGTATAAATCAAGCTTCCTTTTCCCCATGCTGCTTTGCTTAAGTTTTACAAAAAGGATGCAGCTTTATTTGGGATATAGGGTTTTCCTCTTTGGGGAACAGAAGCAAATGTGTTTGCTTCATGGCCATTGTTTCTGACAGTTCATTTACGCAGATGAAACAATCCATTCATTGGGCGAATCTGCGGAATAGATGACTTCCACTTTGTACTCCTTGAAAAATATACAGCATTTCAGGCCCCTGGATTTACATTCCACAGACTTTCGGGTATAATGGAATAGTTTTGGGTCCCCTGAGAGCAGGCATATGGCTCGGCGAGAGTGTTGATGGCTCTCTGTGACACGGGCATGTGCATTTCTACATGCTCTCACTTGGAGCAGCTCTTTAAAAAGCTCTTTGACATATAACGTGCGAAGGAATTCTTCTCAATGGCCATTTATGAGAACAGTTGCTTCTGGACGTAGGTTCAAGGGCTAGAATGTGGCCGCTCATCTCCACCTTCAGACAGAGATGCTTCTACATTGAGAATAAATATAATTTTTTTAAAAAAATATGTTTTTATTGATTTTAGAGAGGAAGGGAGAGGGAGAGAGAGAAACATCAATGATGAGAGAGAAGCATTGATTGGCTGCCTCCTGCATGCCCCCTACTGGGGATCAAACCCGCAACCTGGGCATGTGCCCTGACCGGGATTCAATCAGGTGACCTCTTGGTTTATGGATCAGCACTCAACCACTGAGCTACACTGGCTGGGCGAGAATAAATAGCATTTTTAATAGCAATTTGATGTAAACCTTACTTTGGAATAAACATCTCTAAGACCTCATTTTTTTTCCTTCTGTGTCCAATTAGGTATTTGTGGAAATGGATATTTAGCACACTGAAAATTAACAGAAAATAATTATATGTGGGGTGGGAGAGAGTTTATCAATTAGCCATTGCTTCACATTGCCCCACAAAAAATATGATAATTCCCTACTATATTTAATAATGATGTTATGGTTGGGGTCATTCGTATATAACTCTGTCAGGAAGACAATCACATTGCTGCCACCAGGGTCCTGCCAGGTCTCTACTGTCTAGTAGCTTGAAGAGGACTGTCTACTCTGGGAGCAGAAGCATTGTGAGTAAAACAATTAGGACAGATCTCTGCATTTTTAAATAAAAGTTCAATGTCAACTGCATGACCTTGAAAAATGTTTACATGTGCATAGAGGAAGCCCTTGAATACCAGGTGAAGGGTTTGTTTAAATGGCTGATTGATAAAGGAGGGTAAGGATTTTGCTTTTAGCTCCAACCTGCTCACAGGATGTTAGTTTCACAGACTAAGATACTAGACCAGCCCATCACTTGATTGTAGGAGATGGACTCCTTTCCCTCACCAGGAGCCTTGACAAGATGCCCCGAGTCCTTGTCCTTGGCAACAACTGGCTTGAACAAGGCTTATGGAAAAGAAAGAAGATCGGGAGGCTTAATTGCACCTGGAACTAAGTGACACCAAGGGGTGGCACAGAGAGATTCTTGACTAGCCTGACTCATGAATGGGGAAAATGGACATGAGACTCATCCTCTCTTAGAATTAATTGCTCTTTGTTGTGCCCCTACAGGAAAGGAATTTTGTTGCCGGTACCTTATAATGCCTTTTTTTCAGTCAATTCTCCGCATGTCTGTCTGCTTTGCTGTGCAGCAGGGAGCTGTGAGCCTGTGGGAAGGTGCCCGACACAGTCAATGACCAAGTACTGAGTTGATTTATTGAAACAGTTGTGTAGGGCCCTTAAGAAAGCAGCAAAAATTCTAGTTACCCAAGAGCCTAGAGGGCTCAGAGTGCCCTCACATCTCCTGATATTGCTCTACTTGAGCCTAGGAACCAGTCTCGGGCAGCCGTTTTCCTGGATATAGTACTCTTTAATATGATTAAAGCAGAGCATGTTGGTTTGGAAGTCTGACTGCTTAGTTTGAATCACTGCCATTGAAACTTGTTTTACTATCAAGAGCCTCAATTTCTTCACCTGTAGAATGGGATGACAGTGTTTTCAAGCTCATTGTATATCAGTTGAAATACCTTCTGCTGAAAGTAATGGGAAACCCCAATTCAAATTTACTATCTCACCCAGGTGGAATCAGGGAGAGAGCTTGGTTCTAGGTAGAGTATCATCAGTGACTCAATAGTGCCACTCAGGACTCAATTTTTAAATAACTTTTCCATTACCATTTACGTTCAATAGTATTTTGTATTAGTTTTAGGTGTACAGCATAGGGGTTAGACAATCGTATACTTTACAGAGTATTACCCCAGTATTTCCAGTATCCACTTGGCACAGTTATCACAATATTATTAGCTATATTCCCTGCTATCCTTCGTACTCCCACAATTGTTTTGTAACCACCAACCTGCACTTCTCCAGACGTCACACCCAGGAATATTAATGTGATGGGAGGAGATTGCCTGTTTCTTGTATAAGGAAGTTGTTCCTAAAAGCCACTCACCAGACTTGCTTTCATATCTTATTGGGTAGGATTTCATCACATGGCTACGCTTAAATCAACACCAAAAAGAGGACTAGCGTTACAATGATTATCTTAAGATAATCACTTAGAATGGATTGCAGAAAGCAACCACCAGGACTCAATTTTTTTAAAAAAAAATTTTAATATTTTTTATAAGATACATAAGATTTTGTTAAGTATTTAATGAGATATTGCTCATAAAGCCCCTCATACAATCTCAGGCACAAAATAAACTCTCAGTGAATTGTTATCAGCTATTGATCAATTTACTGATTTATACTAATGTGAAATTATAGATATTACTTGATGTGTTTCTCTAAACATTTTTGTTCTAACGAGCCACGAGACTTGAACTAAATGACTTAATGATGGATTTGCAGACATCAATGGGCGGAATTAGGAATCTGTTTTCTGGGCTTGGGGTACTTTCATCAAAATCCAGGCATTTGTTTTGGGAGAGGAGTTACATCCTTAGAGTTTCAGTGACTGTTGGGGCTGGGAAGTTAATGAAAGTAACAGGAGGAAGAGAAAGAGCAGAACAAATTTCTCCATTGGCCGTAGCCCCTTCCCTTTATCTTGCCAAAGGCCTTAGAGGCTCCCCTTTCTCCTAGCAACCCTCACACTACCTGTGAGTTCCCATCTAGCTGCAGCCACTGGGGAAGGTATTCCTGCACATAATCCCTGTTGTTCTTGTATCATCTCTAGATCCTTCTGAGTCCTCACCACAGGGTGGAGAAAGAAGGAATAGACCCCAGGGTTTAAGGCTGCCTGGTGCAGAGCGGAGCAGGAATGTGCGTGAGCTGCCTCACCAGTCACTCGCGAGGAGCTCCAAGGTGAAAAAAGGACCTGCCTGTAGTGACAAATGAGGTGTTGGGCCGCGAGTTTCCCCCTCCTACTGTACATTTGATTTGTCAAGAGGGTAAATTCCAAATAGGGAACAGGTTGTAGCTTGACCTCAGGGTTCAAGGACAGGTCCTAATTTGACCGCAAACTTTTAAGCTATCGCATAGGCATTTTCTAAATTTTCTTGTACCATGGGTGCACAAGACCGCCTCGGGCAAGACTTAGGGTTTTTTTTGTATACCCCCCCCCCCGCACTCTCTAATGGGGGCTCATGACTAATAAACAACAGGGGAATTTCTGGGACTTAGTGATGGGAAGCTCAGCTGAAAGGGGCAGTGCAGGTGCCTCTAAAACCCATACCTCAAATGTGCCAAGACTTTGGCGCCTACAAGATTGGTTTGGGAGTCTTACAAGACCAGCCATTCTCTGGGAAGTTTCCAAGAACTTCCTGTTACTAGTCGGGCCAAAGGGAGAAAGATGAAGAAAAAGTGAAAACAACTTCATTTCTTTTGGTGAGTTCAGCATAATTTTTGTGGTCCAAGGCAGAGTTCGAAAATGCCAAGCTTGCAAGAAATGTCACCTCTTCGGTAGTGCTGTGGGCGGACAGATGGTTCCTGGGACTGTGGATGGTGGTGGTGGGCTTGTGGGTGGAGTATGGAGAAAATCTTTCATCAGACTTTTTCAGAATACCTTCGAGAACTACTCATTGACATCAGCAAACTCATATCGATTCTAAATTTCATTAGTGGCTTCTCTTTATGGCTTTGAACTTAGTTGCATGATCACAAACCAATATCCTCTCTAATAGTAAGTACATATTAATGAAAGAAATATATCTCATACATATCATGGAATTACTGTTTTAAGTTCTTACTTTGGGACTTTTAAAGAAAAGAAATAAAGATACAGATAAAGCAACTCTTTTTCTTATTGCAAAGCCTCCTGAAAACCTTATTTATTTATTTATTTATTTATTTATTTATTTATTTATTTTTCCAGAAAGTAAAAGAATATTAAGTGATTAGCTACTGCCAGTTAGCTACACCTCAGAAAGCACAGGTCCATCCTCTTTGACAAAGTTATTCAAGAAATGTTTCTCTTAGAAATGAATGTTTTGCCTCCTTTGCTAACCACGGCACTGCATTTCAAAACTCACAGGAGTACTTAATGTACAGGAGTCTTACTGTATTTTAACATAAAAATAGCAGAAGAGAAAACCAGTTCTAAAAACCTGTTTAGGACAACCTTATGTGATGCATTTTTAAACAGAGTCCTCTTGGTCACTTGGCTCCCTATCAAGAAGAAAGAAAAACAAATATTGTTGATCTTGGTAACCAGCAGTTTACCAACACCCTTCTGTCTATTTCACAGCCTCCTCCCTTGCTTCCCCCCTACTTTCCCCAAACACACACACCGTCATACACACTTCCTAATTGTAAATGAGTGGCCAGTTTATTTTGGAGGTTTGCTATGGTCAAACCAGAGGCATAGAAAATAGAGCAACATAGAAAAGAGAATGGTTTTCCCTAGAGCATATTTAAAATAGCCCCTAGCAAGGACCCTCAGTATGAGTGTGGCTAAACCCTAAGCAGCTCCTTCATCCCCATGTAATTAAGGAACCCCAATTAGTAGATTAGAAAGTATGAGTTTGTTTCAGTATTATTTTGAATGTTATAAATTACTATAGCCACATCCAACATCCATTTATTCACTTATTCATTTGCCTATACATACAGTACATATACATTGAATTTAAAAAATCTCTAAGTTACTGTTCAGGAACAGGGGGGTTAAAGATGAATATCCATGCTTCCTGCTCTTAACTATCTCAGGTTGTAGGGGATGTAGGAGGGGAGATGTAGACTCACAATAATAATAGAATACTTAGTCAGTGCATTTATGGAAATAGGAAGAGGGAGCTCTCAGCACCTAGAAGAGGGTGAGTGGTTAGCTTAGGGGGTGATCAGAAAAGAATTTCTGCAGAAAATAAGGTCTCAACTGTACTTTAAACTATGAGTAAATTGATAATCATACCAAGGGGGTGTAATCTAAGGGAAGAGATTCTAAGCTTCTGGGACAGTTTATGCCCAATCATGAAGATGAAAATATCCTGATATATAGATGACAAGCAGCTCAGTGTTGCCAGAAGGCACCTCCAGGCAGGAGGGATATTAGCAGATTAGGCTTTAGGGGGAGATGGGAGCCTACCTCAGAGGCTTTCCTAGGACATTTTAAGAGCTTGGATTAACCTGATGGAAAATTAGGAGCCAAAGAGTGGTTTAAATAAATGTGTGACATGGCTAAATTTTTGTTTTTGATAAATTATTCTCAGGAGAGGATAGATTCGAACAGTGATATGCTGTTCAATGTTTAACAACTCCATGTTGGAAAACAAGAAGTCTTGATTATAGTGTTTGCCAATTTCCATGGTATAAACACTCCCACCTTGGCCAATTTTAAACTATGGATGAGATGCTGCTGAGCCCAGAGTTGGGAAGAGAAGAGCCCAGCACTGGAATGGGAATAGATTGGAAGAACTAAGTCACATTAAGACTATTGGGTAGTTTATGCAAAAGATGACATGAGCTTGAACTAAAATAGAGGCAGCTAACATGGGGGAGAGAAGATGGCCTGGCTGGCCTAGAGGAGTGTTTGGATGTGGAGGGTGAGATGTGGAGGGTGAAGAGAGATTTGGTAGAAAACATATTTTTAATAGAGGAGGTGGTCAGATGGGGAACATCCTGACAAGTTCAATCAGAGGTAATGCATGTGACCCTGGGTCCTGGGAGCTAAGAAAGGGGTGGATATTTGGACAGAGGTATAGATGTGGGAGTTATCAGTCTCTAGGTAATGATTACAAATGTGACTGGATAGTATTGACCACAGAGGTGTGGAAGCAGAAGTGTGGAAGAGAGCTGCCCAGATATTGAGCTGCAGTATCCTGGTGTCCCTTAGATGGGTTACAAGTATCCAGACATATTGATACCTTTCATTTGGGGGCTGGTTCTGGACACTCTGGACCACAGAGCATGGTTTGGGCCAACAGAACCCCAGGACCAATAAACTTGGGTCACAAGCAGCTTATCATCCCCCTCTTTGTGTATGGAACAATTATTATCATCTTCTAAGTGTTTTCGATATGGAAAAATATGTGACATGCTGGCGTATTTTATGACCACTGAATATATTCTTATTTAAGAGGAAGGTAAAGGAAAATAATCCTTAGAAGGAGACAAGAGGAAAAGACTAGAGAGGGTCAAGGAGAACCTGGAAAAAGTCATATCAAGAACACTGAATGTTTAAATTTATAGAACATACCGTCTCGCTGGTGATCAGTTACAGTGTATGTCAGTTCATTTGCTTATTATCTCTTCCATTCATTTATTCAGTAATTTGGATAGTCACATGCACACATCAAGCCCCTGGGAAGTGTCAGGTGCTGGACTTTTCGGACATTTCTTATTCATTCTGTCCTGGCTGATAACATAGAGCAAACAAACATTGCAGCCAGGGAGAGGGCAAATCATACTTCACTGATGTAAAGATTTATAGATGACTGTAGGGTTCCTGTTATTTGGAGGAGGGTGCAGATCTACCTATGAGGGGGTTCTCCAAGATCAAGGGGGTTCTTTCTGGCATTTTAATGAGACGTCCCTTTCAGTTATTTTGGTCCTTCAGGAATACCTGAGTACATACTGTGAGCCAGACACTGGACTGAGAATTCAGTAGACAGACGAAATCCTTGCCCTTGTGGAGCTCACATTCTAGAGGAAGGAGACACTTTACACGAACGTATTGGATATCAGATGAATGCAGTGGAGAAAAATGAAGCAGGAAAGGGAGTAAAAGTGGTTGGGGAGGAACTGCAGTTTTGGGAAGGTGGTCAGGGAAATTCGAACATGCATGGAAAGGTGTCAGGGAAGGAGGTCTCTTGAGTCATGATGACCAAGAATTGAGTAACCCACATGAATATCTAGTGCGTTGTTATTTTCTCCAAAAAACTTAAGAACACTCTAGGGCCTGACTTTGTCTTCCAAGTTTTGCCCATGAGGCCGTGAGCTTCTTTTGTATTCATATTAGCGAATGGTTAAGGCTTTCTTTGCTCAGGGTTCCAGAAGGAATGCCTTTCATCAAGCTTCCATGTGCTAAGCAAATGGAGCATTGGAAGTGTCCCTAAAACAGTCTTAGGTCTCCTCTGGCTTTAAAGTGGGATATTTTGAATATACTAAATTGTATCTTCTATACTGTCTCACCCGTCTTGTATCCTTTAACACCCCCGCCCCCCGAAAAAAGCCTACTGGCAATTTTATTTCCCCTGCCAATAATTTTTCTCCAGAACTTTGTTGTTTTCCTGCCTGGGAGCTTGCTAAAGCCAAATTCTGATTTGCTAAGCTTCACCCCGAGTACCCTGGGACATTGCTCATGGACGTCTATGCTAGGGGGTGTTTGGGGCAGAAGGAGCAGTACTTATAATGAGGTCCCTCTGGCCCTTTGAAAATTAACTTTCCTTGGATTGAATTCAAGACAGATTTGTAGTGATGTGAGTTTGGCTAAACAGGTATACCTCCTTTTACCCAATGTGCATGTTCATGAAGGAGCAAATGGAACCAGCTTTGGCAAGTCCAATCTGAAGCACTCTACTAGAAATCCCTGAGAAATGACATTTTATGGTGAATCCTGGAAAGTGAATACTTGATGTAAAATTAATCTTAGTATAAGGCACAGATGTGTGTGTTTGAAGTGTTTCTTGGTGTTACACCATGAGTGAAGACTTTGGGAATGCCTGAGTTACTCACTAATCAATGTGATAGTTAATGATTTATAGCATGAAATGATTCCCAGAACAGGCATCTACTGGCCAGCAAACTTCTTATGTAAAAAAGAAAAAGGAATAGTAAATACTTTTGCCTTTCAGGCCACACAGTTTCAGTGGCAACTACTTACCTCTTCCATTGAAGCACAAACACTGATGTAGACACCGTGCAAATAAATAAGCATAGCTGTGTTCCAATAAAACTTTATTTATGGATACAAAAATGGGAATTTCATATGATTTTCGAGTGTCATGCAATCATCTTCTTTGGGTTTTTCTTTCAACCACTTAGCAATATAAAAAATATTCTTAGTTTGTGGGGCATATACAAAAGCAGATCATGGTGAACTGGATTAGGTCCATAAGCTACCATTTGCCAGCCCACATGCTGCAGCGTTATGCTAGTCAGGGTACTGTGCACACACCGTTTCCCCCAGGTTTGTGTGAGTTTTGTTTAATGGAGGTTTGGGGCATTATTTTCCCATCTGTGTATTTCATAAATAAATGTTCCAACCAGAGTTCCTACCTTTCCTCTGGGCTCTCAGACCAGTTGCATGACCTTTCTGAGTCAGTTTCTTTAAAATGGGGAGGGTGATACTTGCTTCAAGGGAGTGGTAAGAAGGTTCTATGATATGTTTATAATGCAGGCAACACAGCTCTTCTACATAGTAATCACTCGGTAAATTAGCATTCAGTGTATGATAGCAGGTGCTTAAACAATGGTAACGTATGCTCATTTCCTCTCCCACTGGAAAAATGTGTCACTCGTGGAGATTAAACTCTGAGGGCTGGTATGTGGCTCAAGAATCTGAGAGTGACTGGTAGCCACCACCACCTTCCCCCTTGTTGTTCTGGGTTGTCTCTTTTCCACGATTCACCACGGGGAGCTCTGTCCTAGATGGGAGGCAGGAAATGAATGAATGATGGGGCCTGTAGGTTAGTGTCATAGCAGGATGACAAGAGCAATGTGAGAAACAGAGCTCACACAGGAGCCTGAGGGAGGGCCAGAGGTAGGAAAGTCTAAGGATCTCAAAGACACAGTGGCATCTGCATAGAGGAGTCAAAGGGGAGTTTGCCTCTTTTATCGTTGCTTTTGCCAAGTGGTTCTATAACAGCTGTGGTTCTAGCTATATGATAATAATATATAATATTCTTATAATATATAATATTAGATATTATATGTCATTTATGTGTATATAAGCTTTATTGCTTTTTGTTAACAATATGCCAAAACTATAACAAACCCCAAATATATTATGTTTGTTATGTTGAATATATATATGTATTATAAAATACATATTAAATAGACTAGACAGTAAAGCCAATACCAAGGGGTAAGGTAAAATATTAAGTGTAGGTTCCTCATTGTCTGGGGTTCTGGGACCATAAAGATGAGTGAGGAGGTGGTACTGGGACTGCTGGTTTATGGCCACCAACAAGGAGTTGCTTCACTTTAACATTCCTTCCAGGTTTGATCACTTCTTTTCGCTGTAGAAATGATTTTAGAGTTGAGTCCTGCCCACTGACAGTGGTATTATAGTTAAGAATTATTTTCACCAAGCCCACCAAAGCCTGAGCCTCTACTCTCAGACCATGGAAGGCTGTTTCAGGTTTAGTAGCAGGCAGGCTAGATTCCCAAGCTTCCTGGTTTCTATATCGACCTTCCAGGTTAACCTGGGAAGGGAGCATCAACTGAGAAGTCCTATCTAGTTAGTGCTGGGAAAAGGCTATCAGGCACAATGAAAGGTGAAGTTACTGGAAGTTAGCAGACTGCTAGGCAACAGATTGATGTTCTGATGTAAGAAAAATGCAGCCATCCACTGTTAAAAATGTGCTCTTTGTTCAGGACATAGCATATGAAATTGCCAGATATGATGTCACACTGAATGCCACAGTGCATAGTATGTATGAGCCAGAAATTCTGCCCTAGAATTAGCTGGTATGCTGAGCGATTGAGGACTTTGCAATAGAAAAGAGGCTCCTATGCAGGCGTGTTCTCTGGTGTTACCAGCCTTTCCTCTATCGCAGCTCTCAGCCCCCTCGCCTCCTCTCATGCGTCCCACTGCATGCGCACCCATTCCAGGAGGCTCCCGGTCATCACCTGTCTTCTTTAAGATTGTTATTTTAGCCTAAGGATGGTGTAAAGTATCTGATGGGATGGCTGCGGTGAGACGATACCATCCTGACCTTCAGACGGCCTCTGATTGTTCCCGATGATTCTGACCAGTTGACGCAGCCGCGCCACCAGCTTTGAAAGCAAGGGCGGGAGGAGGAAACGAGAGCGTGCACATGGTGGGATTTCTTTCCTTGCTTCTCTCTCTTTCTCTTAAAGGAAAGATTGGCTTAAAGGGAGAATAAGTGAGAGTGAAAGGAATGGTGCTGAAGAGAAGGGTGAGAGTGGAGAAAAACACCAGGGTGTTTTTATTTTATTTTATTTTTCTATATAGCACTCTGGGAAGTTTTGAAGGGAAAAAAAAAAAAAGATTTAAGAAGTGATACTTTTGAACGTCGGCCAAAAGCAAGCCATCAAAATGGGACACTGTCTCTTTAAGTGCAAGCCTGCACAAACGAAAGGAAATTAATTAAGTATCCGCCGCTGTGTGTAGTGTGTGGCGCCATGGAAAGAATACACAATCCGGGTCCAGCATGCCAAATCTGAAATGAAAATGAAGGTGATCCGTCATATTTGGCTGTTTTTTTAAGACAGAATATATATTTTTGAAAGTTTACTAAGCAATTACCCAAATTAAAGAAACTGGAAAAGCAAACAGTGGTAAAAATGCTTTAATTTTTTAGAGGGTAAATTAGTTTTAAAATGTGTGCCTTTTATTATCTTAATACCAAAGAGAAAAGGGGAAAAAAATGCCAGGGTGTTCCTTAACTCCTTCATGGCAGCATCCAGGAGATTTATTTACCGCCTCGGCCGATGATAAAGTTTCCAAACTGAGGGAAACTTTAGAAGCCTCAGGCTGCTTCTGAGCTCTAAGGATGAGATGCTTAGTGTATGTGTCTGAGTCTGAGATTTGGGAAAGTCTTTTTCCTTTCTTACACGTGGGTCTCCATGCTCCACTCCCCCCGCCTTGCAAGCTGTCAGCAGCCAGATGGATTCTGTCCCCTACCACCAACCCCTACCCTCTGGACCACTAAACTTTTGGCAGGTAAGGGCAGTCTTGTGTTGCCACGTTTCTGTATGAGTCTCTGCGAAGGGGAGAGATGAAAGGGCTTCAGGTAGGAAAGGATTCACCTAGATAGAAGATAATAGGACAGGTGGATTGTATCATCCCCCAAACTTTTATTGTCCTGAAGCATGGAAGAGACTATCAGAGACAAAGCTCCTGGGATTTCCATCTTAAGTCTCAACATTGTAGAGTTTTTCCTAATCCATTAGGTGGAAATAACTGTCAGAAGGAGACGTCTTCTAAAATAAATACAGTATTTATGGAGATTATTGAAGAGAAGGCTGTATTGGGTTAGATTCTCTTGGTTGCAACAGGCAAAAAAAATCCATGACGAATGGTCTTGAGACAAAAGATGGTTTGTTGTCATAAGTTGAAAGCTCTACCAAAGGTCTGGCTTCAACCATGATTAAATTCTACACTTAGCTATACATGGTGTTGACTAGAGTCCTCACTTCCTAATTTTGGCAGTTTTCTTACTCTGGAATTTTATCTGTGCTTACGTAAGTCTAGTGAGAAAGGAAGTTTCTGAGAGAGCAAACAAGGGCTGTGGAAATTTTGCTGGCCTTGATTGGCCTAACTGGGGACATGTACCCATCTATAAATTCTTCACTATGTCCTGGGACATGACACGGGCATATAGCATTACCTTTGCCATATGTTCCAGAAGTTGGGAGCAGAGTTGGCTTCATCCAAAGTGCCTGAGAAAAGAGAGTGTGCCTTGATTGAGCAGTGCAAGCTAGAGAGGAATCGTATGATGGCAAATATAAGATTTCTTGCCTTCTGAAGGAGCTTAGGCATCATTAAGGTGTTTCAAAATATGTGGGATATAAAACTGAAAGCAACAAATGAACAAATAAAAAAGACAAACACACAAAAACTCACAGACATGGACAACATTATGGTGATTACTAGAGGGAAGGGGAGTGGGAGGTAGTAAAGGGTGAAGGAAGTTAAATGTATGGTGACGGAGGAAGATTTGACACAATCCAATAGACAGATGATATATTATAGAATTATACATTTGAAACCTATATAATCTTATTAACCAATGTCACCCCAATAAATTTAATTTAAAAATTACCAACAGTTGATTCACAACTGGTTCAGAGATTTAGGCATGGAGGCAACAAATTCCCACCAGCAAACACAGTGCAGAAGGATGATTATAATGGGGAAATTACTGGGAGCTGTCTTGGTATTGTGGTCACCAGCCCCTGGTTTAGAGCTAAAGAGGCCTGGGTTTTGCATATCGGCTCAGTGTTCTCTAGATGTACAGTCCTGAATGAGTTACAGAACCTCTTTGATCTTTAGTTACATCATTTGAGAATAATGCCTACCTTGTAGGATGTATTAGTTTCCTGTGGCTGCTATAACAAATTACCACAAACTGGTTGGCTTAAAGCAACAGAAATGTATGCTCTCATGGTTCTGGAGACCAGAGATCGAAAATCAAGGTGTTGGTATAGCCATTCTGTCTGGAGGCTCTAGGGAAGGAACTGTTTCCATGCCATTCTCAAATCCTGGTATTGCCAGACATTCTTGGTGTTTCCTGGCTTGTAGATGTGTCACTCCAACCTCTACCTCTGTTGTTACAATGTTCTCCCTGTGTGTCTGTCTCTTCTCTTCTTACAAGGACATCAGTTGTACTGGATCAGGGTTGACCCTAAATCAGTATGACCTCTTTTTTTTTTTTTTTTTTTATTGAGACATTATTGACATATAACATTGTGTAAGTTTAAGGTGTACAACATACTGATTTAATAAATTTATATATTGTAATATAATTACCATTGTAGCTTAGCCTTAGCTAGCACCTCTATGATGTCACGTAATTATTATTTTTGTGTGGTGAGAACAAATAAGATCTAGTTTCTCAGCAACTCTGACGTTTATAATACAGTCTCGTTGACTGTAATCACTATACTATGTATTATATCTTCAAGACTCACTTATCTATTGGATGCCTGTTTGTACCCATGAACAGTGTCTCCCAATTTTCCCACACCCTATCCCCCAGCAACCATCCCTTTTCCTGTTAGATTCTACAAATTAGTAACACTGCCCTCCTGGATGCATAGCCAAAGAAAATGAAAACAGGATATTGAAAAGGTATCTGCACTCCCATGTTTTTGCAGCTTTATCCACAAGATACAAAGATGTAGCCAAGATATAAAAAATGTCACACACACACAGCGGCATATTATTTATCCACTTAAGAAAGAAGGAAATACTGCCATTTGGGACTCCATGGATGGACCTTGAGGATATTGTGCTACTAAGTGAGCTAAGTCAGAAAAAGGAAAAGTACTGTATGACCTCATTTTAATTTGATTATCTTTGCAAACACCCTATTTCCAAGTAAGGTCCCATTCACAGGTACTAGGGTTAGGACTTAAACAGTTTTTGCAAGAAATAATTCAACTCCTAGGATAGGGTTGCTGTAGTTACCCTATGAGATGATGCATTGAGCCGTCATTACCAGCTAAGGCTCCCCAGCCAGCCTTTCACAACTTGCAGCATTAGAACAGAAGAGGATTTTTAAGAAGTGTTATGAAGTGTAACAGATATGCAGGGGCATGTTCCACGTTTAAGTATAACCTTGGTTTTCAAACTGAGCCCAGCCATGTAAACAGCAAACAGCACCTCGATCAACAAATAGAACATCATTGGAGCGCATAAATGGGCCATATGTTATGCATGCATTTGGCCTCCATGGATGAGACGAACAGGATTTCAAAGCAGTTGTAACAGTTTGCACTCCCCCATCAAGGTGTAAGAGTTCCAGCTGTGTGACACTCAGGAGAGGAAACCTATAAGTGTTTCTTTTGTTCTTTCCTTGATGATGTCTAAAAATCTTATCAAGATCTATGAAAAGTCTACCAAAGAAAACCTTAGCATCTCCCTTCTGATAAAAACTGAATAAATGGAAGGGGTGTTGCCTATCACGGCTCTTGGAGCATGAGTCAGGTGGTCCTTCTGGACTTCTGCAAACTTCTATCACTCCCCCTCATCACTATGTGCCTTATCCAATTTCCTGGATTTCTGGTTCTTAGAAACATGGTATATTATGATTTTTTTCTTCTTCTCGTTTGTGACCTTTAGTTTAAATATAGATGACTCATTTTTATCTGGGCCTGGGGAGAAGGGACATAGGCTATATTGGTGCATTGATGACTAGAGTGTGAGATCCAGAGAAATGACATGAGTTGTTTGAGGTCAGCTAATGTGCATCAGTGATTGAGCTCGGACTAG
The DNA here is from genome assembly GCF_964146895.1 of Miniopterus schreibersii. Classification (NCBI taxonomy): domain Eukaryota; kingdom Metazoa; phylum Chordata; class Mammalia; order Chiroptera; family Miniopteridae; genus Miniopterus; species Miniopterus schreibersii. The sequence goes on from NC_138116.1 coordinate 5,647,435, forward strand.
AAATCTTGAGAGTAGCCAGGTGACTTTGCCACGTAAATGTGCATATATTTTTTATTGGCTCGAGTCTTCTTATATATTATGCAAGGGGTCACACAATTACTAACTCAAGGTAGTGTCTGTCTTTACTTTTATTTGCTAGAGTAATGTAAGCTGATAGTTTACAATATAAGCAACTATATTAGTATTTTATACAACACTACTGCCATTTTCTTCAGTGCCTTCGTTTGACATCCCACTGATGTCTTCTTGGTTTTCTTCTAGAGTCTGATTGTGTTAATCCTCTCCTCACTACTCCAAAAACCTTATAAGGGACAGAATTATTGTCGTTTGTCTTTTCCAGAAGGCATAGGACTCAGAAGAAAACTCATAGTCCCCAAATAGAGCTTGGATTGGCTTTAACCATAGAAAGAACCTTACGGAGAAAGGGCTGATGTAAAATGGGCACAGGTGCAGCCTTCTCAGGTGTGCTTCGTAGCAGCTCAGTGTACAAGGAGGATGCCCCTGGGCTTAATAGAAATAACAAGAGCTTTGAAATTGGTACAGGTGAATTCAGATCCCGGCTTCGCACCTTGAACTTTTCCACAGCCTCAGTTTTGTCATCTTTACAATGGTGACAGTGTTGCAAGAATTAAGAGACCCTGAATATAAAGCACTCAGCCCAGTGTTTTAGAAGGAGTGGAATGCAGTGAAGTTTAGCCATCATGAGTAGTGCTGTTGATAATCTTTATTATTATCAAGGTGAGGTATATTCCTGACACATCGACGTCTGTTCTTTTATTAGAATAATATGCTTATGAAACTGTTTAGAAACTCTCTGAAACAAATTGAAACAGAAGCACTAGCAGCCTTTTCCCTAAATGCCTAACACTTCGTGCAATGTTAGTACAGATGTTGCAAGAACCACAGTCTGCTTGTAAGTGCCCTTTCAACCAGAAATGGCCACAACACTGGTTCTGGGAGCATGAGTATCCTCTAGGACTTTTAAAAACATACAATGTTCTGGGCACCTTCCCTGAAATATTGACAGATGTGCCAGCGTGGTGCCCGGCTCAGGAGCCAGACGGCCTTGCTGTGGGTTCCAGCTCTTCCATTACTCGCTGGGTAACTTCATGGAGTTATTTAGTTTCCCTGCCCACGTTTTGCCATCCGTAACGTAGAAATAACACTTAATGCTCGCCTGGTACATAGAAAGAACTCAAAAAATGCTTGCTTTCATTAGGAGGTGGGAGTGTGTATTAAAACCAAAACAAACTGCCTGACAAATCTGGGATCTGGCCTTGCTTGCGAATCGCGACCCTGGGACAGAATGGAATATGGTATTCTGGATACAAGTATTATGCCTCCAACTATAGCTTCTTAAATTCTTGACACCTTCTGAGATCTAAAAAATATGTAGGTGTTTGAAATAAAGAGAATGAGATATCCATTTGTCTTGAAGAAAATTAGATATAGTTTGAGATGTATATTAAACTGTATTTGCAAATATTTTTTTTTTACTTTTATTTATTTTTTTAATCCTCACCTGAGGATATTTTTTTTCCATTGCTTTTCAAAGAGAGTAGGAGGGGAAGAGAGAGAGAGAAAGAGAGAGAAAAACATCGACGTGAGAGAGACGTCGATTGGTTGCCTCCCAGAGGCAACCCTACCAAGGCCGGGGATCGAGCCCACAAACTGAGGTACGTGCCCCTGACCAGAATCGAACTCGAGTCCCTTCAGTCTGCGGGGCCGACTGACTCTCTTTGACTCTCTGAGCCAAACCAGCCAGGGCTGTATTTGCAAATACTTATTCTCATGTAGTTCTGTCCTTTATTTAATTACATTGATATAACTTCCTTAAAGAGAAAGAATGAAAGAGAAACGGAGATAGATTTTAGGTTACAGGTTCTACATTATGTACTTCCCAGCACTGACTTTTCCCAGAGGCCACTTAACCCAAATGTTGGTTGCAGCAGTTTTAGGACACGTCCTCATTTTGCACTGGGAATTAAAAAAACTGCATCTTAACGTTTGCAGTGTTGGCGTTACATCTTCTCTGTGGCTTGCCAGGGTCAGAATTTGTGAGTTGTTTCTGATTCCTAGGTTCTGCCTTTTCCTTTTGGTGCCAGATCTGGGGCAGGGATTCCTGCCTCAGGTTTCAATTCTTGTCTTGGGGTCTGATCCCAGATCCTGTGGAATTATCACAAGCTACTTTTCTAACTGCCAGTGCTCAACCAAATTTCCCTGTCTGCTTGGGTATTTGAATATTACATGCTCCCACATCCACAGGCTCTGTGTTTTGATTATATTTTATGATTTTAGTATTTTGAGTTTTCTCTCTTTTTTTTACTTGGTTAGTCTAGATAATGTTTTGTCAATCTTGTTGATCAATAGTTCTTGTTAAAGAACTATTTTTTTTGGCTTTATTGATTTTCTTTACTGTTTTTCTAAATTTTACTGTTTTTAAAATTTTCATTTATTCCGTTGTTAATCTTTATTATTTCCTTTGTTCTGACTACCTTGGGTTTAGTTTGCTCTTCTTTTTCCAGATACATAAAATGAGAGCTTCTGTTACTGGTCTTAGGTTGTTTTTTTTAAGTATAGGCATAGACAGCTACCAATATCCTTCTAAGCCATATTTTAAATTTAATTTATAAATTATGGTATGTTGTACTTTTTCATCTCAAAGCATTTTCTGGTTTCTCTTGTGACTTTTTTGATATATTGGTTATGCATGAGTTTAATTTCTGTAATTTGTGAATTTCCTAATTTCCATCTGTTGATTCCTAATTTAATTCTGTGTGTTCAAAGAACAAGCTTTGTATGATTTCAATCTTTTTAAATTCAGTGAGGTTTGTTTTATGACCTAGCGTATGTCTATCTTGAAGAATACTCCACATGTGCTTGAAAAGAATGTGTGTGCTGCTGTTGTTAAGTGGTCTATCAAGTCCATTAGGTTTACTTGCTTTATGCTGTTGTTCAGGTCTTTTGTTCAATGTTACTTTTCCACCTAGTTGTTCTATCCATTATTTGAAGAGTTCATTGAAATCTCCAACTACTATTGTTTAATTGTCTATTTTCCCTTCAATTTTGTAATTTTTTTGCTTTATGCATTTTGGGGCTCTGTTGTTAGGTGCATATATATTTATAATTGTTATATCTTCCTGATAGATTGACTATTATTTGTTTTTTTTTCCATGATAAAATGTTCCTTTTTGTACCTAGTAATATTTTTTACTTTTAAATTAAATTTTGTCTGATATGGGTGTATACCCCTACATATTATCCTATCACTTCAGTGCACTTATGGTGCTGTTTGCATGGTATATCTCTTTTTCTATTTAATTTACTTATATCATTAAATCTAAAGTGTATCTCCTTTAAATAGCATATAGTTGAATGTTTTGTTCTATACACAGCCACCTTTGTAAGAACACTGGTTATTTAATTCCAGTCATCCAGACAACAAACAGTATTTTTGAGCATCTTTGTGAAAAAAGAGAATATTTGAAGGGTTCATGCATGGAAGTGACACAATCAGGTTTATATTAAGTATAATTACTACATCTCACTTGCAGGGAAAATAGTTATGTAATAGAGAGCATAGGAGCATGTCGTAGTCTAGGCTACACAGGATAGTGTCCTGGGGATGGCGATTGTGGTGGAAGAGAGGGAAATGAATTAATTTGGGACATATTAGATGGGAGAGAGGACAGACATGGACATTGACTAGAACCACTGGGTATATGGAAAAATATGAGATGACGATGATGCTAAAATTTTGGAGGGATGAGTAGTGTCATTCACTGAGAGTTGTCAGGACTGGTTAAATGACTGCTGTTCCTACAGAGCTGAATGTTGAGCAGAACAAGACATTGGTAACGCCCTCCATGTAAATTCAGCAGCTTTCTAACAATGGGGTAGAACTGAATGAACTGTTTGTGTGATCTGCACAGGCAAACGGGAAATACACAGGAAAGGCTGCAACATTTCTAGACAGTAATGCACTAAGGTGTCCCAGAACTAAGTATTTCCATATTCAGTTTCACAGAAAATTTTTCTACGGACACTGCCAATCATGTAAAAACTCCATGTGTTTTGACACGTGTCACTTACGGAAAAAGTTATTACAGGAAGTTAGCGGCCTTCCCCGTGTTCTCTCCAGACGCCGAGAGCTCAGCCATGGCTACTGTGCACGAGCAGTAGGAACCACATGAGTCCATGTGGTGCTTTTACTCCTGTCTGTGTTTTGACTGCCATCCTTTCAGAAGGGATGGATCTGGACAAAAGGAATGGGTTTCCCTGTGGCTCGATGGGTCTGAGAGGTTTGCAAAGTAAATCATTAAAGGGTTTTATGATGAGATTGAAATATATTATTGATATGCTGAATACCACATGGGTATAAAACAAAAGCAAAGCAAACAGAGAATGTCTCCCCACTGACCCGAGTGAGGAATTTCCAGATGCTGTCACAGCAGGCTCCGGGGATGGAACCTTTGCTGCCTCCAGGAGGTCAACTGTGTGACCTTTCCTGGACGTGCACTCACACACACACACACACACACACGTGCGCGCTCACTCACACATGCACGCACACACACACACTGAACACATGCATGTGCACACACACTTTTAATTTTGGGATTTTAAGCTTCTGGTAGCATCTGTTGCTTTTCTGATTGACTTTTGGACAATTAAATTGTGGTTCAAAATAGATATGTGATTTAAAGAGAGAGAAGAATTTCCCTGCTGCTAAAGAAAGAGTAATTTCTGCATGAACATTATGATGGACAACTTTGGGGATCTTTTTTTATGGTTCACAGTCCTAATAGAAGGTCAGAGTTGGAAGGGAAATCTGAGACCAAACCCTTAATTTTACAGATGTAAAGTAGCAGAGGGTTAAACTGGCTTATACCCAGACTCAGGCAACTGCTTAGTGGCAGAACACAGATGAAAAAGCAGTCTTCCCGTTTCCTTTCTATACTAACGTTATCATAATATTTCCTTTTCAGTTTTTCTCAATGTCGTCTAAACAGAAAATAATCTGGGAATCAGCTCTTCATTCCCTTTGTTTTCCCGATACAAGTTTTACACCAGGTTTTGCTTTCTTTAGATTATGTTAATCTCTGGGTAACCCATCATTACTGAGACCTGTGTTCCACAAACATACCATGTGGCGGAAGCAATGAATTGCTACCTGTAGAGCCCATGGTTTTGTTATCTGAGGTTAAACATGATTGCCTTTCTGTTCTGTTTGCTAGAATGTGTAGGCTTCAGTGGTCTGTACCTCCAAACCTTATGTTCTTTCCAGCACACAGTTTTCTTTAAGCCTATTTATTTTCTAAAATGCCTTAAATGTATTTTCTAAAACCTAGTTTATGGCAAAGTATATACTTTATACACAAAAATAAAATAAATACACATGAGATAGAAGAAAGAACATGGGTTTTGTTTTTTGTTTTTTTTTTTGAGGAGGGATAAACCTGGCTTCAAGTCCTGGCTTCTGGAGTTCACAGCATTGAGAAACTGAACCAGCAAGTCACGGCTTTGTTTCCTCAGTGATGTTCTTTGTGAAGTGTGGACCCCGTAGCATGGTATGAAGATAAAACAAAATGACACATTGAAGGGCCTTATACATTGTAGGCTGTTGGTAAGAAGACTACTAATTAATTTAAGCAGTTCTTTCTTGTTCATCACAATTCTATATTCGGGCTAAGTCTTCTGTTATGGGAAATGAATAGCAAACGTGCTTTGAAGAAAAAGATGTGATGCATATATACAGTGGAATATTACTCAGCCATAAAATAGAAGGAAATCGTTCCATTTGTGGCAACATGGATGGACCTCTTAGAGGGTGTTATGCTCAGTGAAATAAACCACACAGAGGAAGACAAATACTATACGATTTCACTTATTTGTGGAATCTAAAAAAGCAAAATGAACAGATAAAACAACAGATAGACCAGAGAACAAACTGATGGTTGCCAGAGGAGAGGGGAGTGAAAGGATGGGTGAAAAATGTAATTGCAAAAAAAAAAAAAAAAAGCTCTTTGAAAGGAAATATACAAAGTAAAATTAAAGGGGATAGTGGTTGTCATCCTTTTGGCATTCATGAAACGCTTAGATTGTTTTCGACATTATTCCAGTCTTGAGGGAATGTGCATGCAAAGGGAACTTGTAAAGGAATGGTGCAGTTGCCCTGTCCAACTCTGGTAAACATTATGGCCCCCAAACGTCAAGGTTTAAGTGGGCTGCTCAGTTCTGATGCTCTGTCACTGCACATGTGACCATGCAGAGGACCATAGCTGCCTTTCAGAGCTTAAGCCATGTGCATTCCCCATCGGCGAGGAAAAGGCTTCACACTGCAAGACCTGGACAGCCCTCCAATGATCCATTTGAATCTCTCGTTTTACAGACATGGACACAAGAGCATACAAACTTCACTTGAAAAACCAGTGAATGGATTTGGCATCTAGCAGACAGATGTAGAATAAATATTTGTCTAATTAAAGAAAGTGTGTATCTTTTGAGCCTAAGTAGATTGTTTTGAGGTAAAGCGGGTTAAAAAAATAAAAAAATGTGGAATGACAGTGCTTGCGGCTTTCAAAAATTGTTATCTTAAATTTTAATTTCTCTTGGCATTTATTTTCCTTGACTTTAATTTTCTTTCAGCATGTAGATGATAGATAGATAATTAATTCCAAAACAATGCCAGCTATTTTTTTTAATGTTCCTTACTAAGACAACTGCTCTAGACAAATGCCTCCCTGTTTCTTTCTTTTTTCTTTTTTTCCTTTTTGCTCAAGGATGAGTGATTGTTTCCTTCCACAGATTAAAATGAATCTCGGGGTCAGAACATGCATTTTAGCTCTAAGCTTCATTGATTTAACTCTTTTTTTTCTAACATGATGCACTTCAATACTATTTGAATTTGGGGGGGGTGACTTTTCTTCGATTACCAAGTCATGCGGTTTAGGATCTTGGTTTGGGTGCTTCCTTGAGTCTGCTTTTTACAGAGGTCTAAGTGGGAACATAAAGGGGCTATTTTAGAGGTATTTTAATCTTAGCCCAAAGCATCTGGAACCTTCTGAGTGAATACATTCCCACAAGTATCATAATCTTTCTGTAACCATTTAAATGTAAAAAAAAAAAAAAAAGGAAATACCAGCCGTGGGATACTTACACACCTAGACTTAGACTGCGCAAGACCGGAAATAAAGGCTGTGTCTACACCAGCTTTGCTGCATGGTCACTGGGAGGCTAACTAGGTCCTATCATGTGCAGTGAGGCCACGGCCTGACCTGGGGGCCAGATGTGAATTTGGAGCCTCATCAAAGACTTAGGACTTGTCCTGTAGGAGGCACTGGAGTTCATTCGTATTTTCTTCCTAGAATATACTGCAACCAGAAAATGCGTATCTTTGTTGAGTTTGTGGACCAAATTCAGTCAATGTCTTTAGACTTTTACAGCTACATTTTAGAGAGAAATACTTGGATTTTTTTTTCCCCTTTAATGGTTCCTGGATCAGGCTTAACGATGTAGATGAACCCTCACAATGATTATCGACTTGTGTGGGTATTGCCAAATGTTAGTAGATGGGAACGAGAGGAGTAAAGTATCTCCCAACAAGAGTGACTAACTTGCTTTCATGTTTTCTTACTCTTTGGACTCTGGATATTAGGAATCATATAGGCACGCCTGGGCTACATGGTCAGTTGTCAGAGGTCTGTTTGTGTCTTGGGTAAATAATAAAAACCCTCAGCAGATTAATGGGCCCTGTATCCCTCTTTCTTTCCTTTTCTTTTTCCCTATTTAATTTGTAAACAGTATATCCTACGAATTGGAGAAGTAGTGAGTAGTCCAAAGCAAACAGTTACCTTTGCTCTTTTACAGTGAGGTTCAGAGAGTACTTCTTTTCCCCTTGTCATTAAAAACAAACAAACAAACAAAAAAACAACACCTTTTTCTTTCTCCAGAAAATTTTAATAGCAAAAAGTGATCCGTAGCCCCACTGACATTTTCATCAGAATGGGAAGGACTGGGCATGTGCCTCGCGGCCCCGATGCCCTCTTTCCCGCCCGAGTGAGGAATGCTAACTGCGTTGTGCTGTAATGAGCCATGCCCAAACTACTGTTTTCTGCTCCACTGTTTATTTGATTTCTTTATTGTAATGAAACTCAGATGGTGGGTGTTAACACTAGCTGTGTGCTGGGAGATCACGCTGGGAACCACTCTAATGAGCTGTGAGTGGGCCTCAGAATTAGAATGGAGGAAAGAACAAATTTTTAGTAACGACGTTAAATTGAAGCCCTCATTTATTTTCATTACGGCTAGACCAGAAGCGAGCTAATGTTTCCCAGGCGAGGCCTGTGGCTCAGTTTGGCGGAGTAGCATTCGACTGTTTCCGACGCCCTACAGCCTGCATTGCTCCAGGAGAAGGACTTTTAGGGTGAGACTGGAGCGAGACACCCGGCTAGAGTTGTCAGAGCAGAAGATGAAGTGCGCAGGAGTCGAGAGGAACTTCTGCTCAGCTTTGAACTTCTCCTTCACAGAAAGAGTGATGTTTTGCTGAGTTCTGTGATCTAAAAACACCTCCTCCTGCCTGGGTGTATTCTCAGAAATGAAATCTTTTGGTGTTTCTAGCAGAGTGGCCAGTGGATTACAGTTTACCCTTCAGCACAGAACAGAAGCCAGCTTAACAGGAAAATCACTTGCTTTCACGGGCCAGTGTTTATGTATCTTCTGGATTGGTGGTACTCATTTTTTTAGAAGCAACAAATTGGCCCATCATAGGAGATTTCAACTATCTAGTCCTACTTGGTATAGAGGGTGTCTCTAAGTCATACTTACTGTAGCACAGAATATCACTTTAATGGTTACAGCATGTAGCCAGATGCCTCCCAAGGCTTCTTTCAGGATATGATTCCAGGATGTGAATTTGTAAGGCATGGTTTATAAGAGCTGCTGAGGGCTTACTGAGGAAATCACAGGTTCTTCTCTGTAGAACACTTCTTTAAAAATATTCATTTTAAAATAAGAAAATGGAGATATCAAATAAAACATCCCAGGGATGGACACATTGACATCCCTGGGCCCATTGCCTCCTAGAGCAGCTTCAGCCCAGCAATGGAAGTCATTCCAGGTATGGGCTTCTCCTCTCTAGTGAATGTTTCCACTGGCCCTGGGTTTATCCTTTAGGTCACCCACATTGGTCTCTGCTGGCATTTGGGTTTGTGACATCTGTTGAAACGGAAGATATAGGCAAGAGGAAAGACACCAAAGGAAGCTGGCTGACAAGGAAGAGCACAGACCAGACCTCGGCTGGAGGGTGGGTTGCAGGGAGGAAATTGTGGGGTAAAGAGCCTCCTCAGCCAGGAAAGTGACTACGTGGGGGCAGAGTGAGGACCTGAGGCTATGATGTGTTTAGAAAGTAAAACAAAGATCTGATGGATTCAGTGTTTGTATCCTCCCAAAATTCGTATGTTGAAATCCTAAGCCCCAATGTGGTGATTTTAGAAGGTGGAGCCTTTGGGAGGAGATGAGGTCATGAGGGTGGAGCCCTCATGAAGGGGATTAGGGCCCTTATAAAGTAGACTCTAGAGAGACCCCTTCCCCTTCTGCCACTTGGGGACACAGCAAGAAGACGGCCACCTAGGAACAAGGAAGTTGACTCTCATCAGACACCAAGTCTACTGACACCTTGATCTTGGACTTGCCAACCTCCAGATCTGTGAGAAATAAATATTTGTTGTTTAACCCAAGCCAGTGTATGGCATATTTTGCTATAGCAAGCAGCCTAGACAGACTAAGAGAAAATATAAGAAAAAATAAACTTGCATGAGAATAAACATGAGTATGAAGACAGAAGAGAGCTGAGATGAGAAGAATTAAAGATGGGTCAGAACAGGAGCCCAAGTTGAAATGTGACCAGTGAGACATTTCAATGGTCAGGATGTCTGGGCCACTTTAAAGAATAAGTATGATCAGTCTTTATGGCTATTTTTCATCATGTCCCTTGACCTTCCTCACAGTGTAAATCTTCATGGAAATCTATGTACCATATAAAGGCCATTTGATTGTTTTGGTGGAGGGAGAAGACAAACAGCTGAGTTCTATGCCTGGAGAGGAGGGAAGAAAATGCTTGTAGGAGATGAGACACAAGCAAAGTGAACTGGGATCGAAAGCTCAACAAGAGACAGAACTTGAAGTGAGATAGGACCATGAGGACTCGAGAGTCTGATATTTTGTAGAAATCTTGGGGAAAGCCAGGCATATCCCACAGGATGTGGACGAGGGGCTCAAGCCAGTTTTATTTAAATCTCAAAGGATCGGGTGACCTTAGGTGACATCCCCTTACTACTTTGTTTGCCCGATGCAGACTACCTGATGCTCTTTGAGTTTTCTTTCCTTTTAATAAGCTTCCTGCTGATCCAATAATAAGCTGGCCAATGTGGTGCCGAGACCACCTTGGAACACTACCTCCTGGTGCGAATGTGGGAAGAGGCACTTGAAGGGGCTGCTGATTCTGGACCGAGGGCTTTCCACTTGGAATCCCGGTTCCAAGCTGCAGTCCCATTTGCAGGATCCCTGAGGAGTAGACAAATGTGCACCAGTATCCAGTCACCTGTTGGCAGACGCAGGCGAACAGCGAAACAAGGAGCTCTCAGAATAACCAAGTTTATGGTCGTTGGCTGGAACAGGGTTTGAAAAAATAAATATCGCCTTCGTCCTCGGAATGTGCAATCCCTGTGCACCAGTTGATGAGACTGAAGACATTGTTTTATGGGAAACATTCCTGCGCCGAAATCTCAGTGGTAGATGGAAAGGATGTGTGTGTGTAGAGATGAATGCCTGCAGCTATTTTACAAGGACAAATGGCACCAGGATAGATCAGTCTGTAGAAGACGTGATTAGAATACTGGAGGGTCTTCGTGAGATACTATGAAGTATGTGTGGTTAAGGTATTGGGGAGTTTGCTTTGTAAAACCTTTAAAAATGGCACAGTTCACTTAGCAATAAAGGGTTCCTCAAAAGTAAAAGGGAATACACTGAAATAACACCTGGCTTAGGTCGATAGTCTTTGTTGAGAAGTTTAGGCTTATCTGTGACCTTTCCTTTCTCTTAACAGTCTAGGGTAACATTTATCTCCTTATGGTCATTATGTGGATATGCTGTTTGATAGTAGTAAACTTAATCTAAGCTAAAAAAAAAGATAAGGTTCCTGGATACCGAGTGAGCAGAGCTTGATGTGCCTTTAAATTTGGCTCAGAGCAGGGCCAAGAAGATTTTAAAATTCAGCAGTAGTTGCTATTCAGAAGGTTGTTCTAGTACCATTGCCAGTAAAAACTCAAAGTGAAAGGTCTAATGTATCACACACTGGATTTGAAAAAGTGTGTTCAGGGTAATAAGGCAGTCACTTCTTGCTCTCTGTCTCTCTCTCTCTCTGTCTCTCTCTCTCTCTGTCTCTCTCTGTCTCTCTGTCACACACACACACACACACACACACACACACACACACACACACACACACACACACACACACCCACCCACCTACATCCCTGGAGGTATCGCATATTTCAGAAGTGTCCTGAATTGCTATTGGCTGTTCTGATGTTCTGAGCAAACAGGGTTAGTACAGGCAGGAATGCTTCTACCCCCTCATCTTCTCCTTTGCAGACACACATGAAAAAAAATAAATAAATTATTTAAAATGAGTAACTCATGCCTGTGCTCTTTGGACACTTTCTTTTCTCATAAGTGAAGTATAACCCATTCTGGGAAGTATAGTTCAAGCTGTGACGTGCAGAAGGGAAGGAGAGAGGGCTGGAGAGTTGGATTCAGAAAGTACTGCATTGAAGCTGGCATCTAGCGATTGAACTCAAAATAATTTTCTACAATGAGATTAAATATGATGTGGGAGGAGATAGGACTAGCAGGAGCCCCGAGTCCACTATACCAGGTTCCTCTGATTATTACTTTGGTGGCTTCTTCCACACTGACTCCTCAAATGTCTATCACGTGGATGGCCCTGTGAGACACTGAGGAGTAAAAGTGATGTTTGTAATAGCTACCATAACCCGAGTACCTACTGTGTGCCAGGCTCATGCTAAGAAGTTTTAAAAATTTGTGTAACTGCTCTAGCCAGTTTGGCTCAGTGTTTAGAGCTTCAGCCTGTGGGCTGAAGGGTCCAGGGTTCGATTCCAGTCAAGGGCACATACCTCCGTTGTGGGCTGGCCCTGGGTGGGTGCGCACAGGCAGCAATCATTGGATGTATCTCTCACATCGGTTTCTCTCTCTCTCTTTCTCTGAAAAACGGTGGAGAAAATATTCTCAGGTGAGGATTAAAAAAAAATTGTGTAACTGAATCCTTCCCACCCTGTAGAGCAGAAGTCATTATTCCTGTTTCATAGACAGACAAATAATGAGCTAGATGAAATGACCATTTCCTTTCTCCAAGGGTCATTGCAAAGAGTGGATTTAGAATAAGACTCTTCTTTATTTTCCACCTGACCCAGGATATAGGGGAGATCATGTGTCGTAAATTTATGGAAGGAGGATCTTTGTTGAATGGGAACCTAGACGTGACTGTCCCTACATGGAAATGAAGACTGAGTTCTTCTAAAGACCTAATTGAAGTCAGTAGGCTTTATGTGGTACATACAGGGGACAAGGCAGGTACTCTCTGCTCTCGAAATAGAATCAGACTTATGTTTTCTCCGCTTAGCAAAGAGGGGGGAAAGCATGAGACTGGGAAGAGCCTTGGGTTTTTACTGAAACAGACCTGAGATTTAAGCCCAGCTCTAATATTTACTTACTGTTAAGACTTCAGTCATTACAAACTCATACATACATGGCGGTCTTTAATTTAGATGAGAGATAATGTATACCAAGTGCTTATTATATATTATCTATGTGTATTGCATATTTGCAAGCACTCTCGACATCAAAACTATTTTTAGTTTTATTTTATCCAAGTAGTTAGGGAAGTTTTCCAAAGGGTTTTATTGTCCATTATGGTAGAATTTGAATTCATTTATTTGAGCCGTCCTGTTGGTCAGTTATCTGTAAACTCATCCATAAATGTCATGACTCCACTTCCATTCATCCTTCAGCCAATGTCTGCACCTGGGGTAATCAGTTCCTTGTATTTTTACCTAATCTGTTAAATGTGCTTCCTGTTACTGCTCCCGAACTAGGCTACTAAATGCTAGAATTTCAGGGTTGATGCCAAATCTGTGTTTGAGCTTGTCTAGTTTAGTTTTGTAAATCTGTCCTTTTGATTTTCATCTTTCCTGATCCCCATCATGTAGTCTGTTCTCAAGAACACTTCTCAGGATGCCTTCTCCTCTTCTGGCAGTAGATCTTCATTTATGAGACCAAGGATGACAAGGGGTTTGATTATTAGCATCCAAGCCAACTTTTGCTTCTCCAATACTTGACATTTGTTTGACTAGGCCTATTAAAACTATCTTGTTACTGTTTGACTTGGTTTAAAATGTAGATGGGCCTGTGGTAGCCAAACAGCTTTCCAGATTTCTACTTAAACGCTCCAGGACAGTTTTATTGGAAAAGGGCCTTTGAGTTTCCAGTTATGATGGAGGTTTCTGGAGTCTTTTCCACTGTACCCATATAAAAGGGGAGTTCCAGTACAAAGACTTTTATGAGAGACAATGTGAAAATGGGCATTAAGTACTCGATGTCAACCCAGCATATGACCACACTTCCCTTTATCTGCCACATTCAAAAGTTGATCTGTTTCACATGGTAAGTGCCAATACTTTGAAATGTTAACTCTTACATGGAAATAACAACGGAAATATACCACACTTTACATATTTTTAAATAGCTGTTTTTCTGATTACAAATGAATAGTTATACATTATAAACGATTTAAAGTAAAAAGAAGCATATAAAAAAAGCAAAAATCACTCACAATCTACCTCTTGGGTGTTAGACTTTGCTGTCCATCATTCCATACTTTTCTCTAAGCATTCAAATATTGAAAAAAGAGCATCTTAACTATACATTTTGTTTTAAAATCTATTTTGTCAGCCTTTTGTTGTATAATTTACAACCACTCAGTCAATCAGTTTTAAAATGTATAATTCATTGAATTTTGTGCAATGCACATTCTTATAACCACCGCCACAGTTATGATATAGAACAGTTTCATCACCCCGTTTGCAATAAATTCTCTCCCCTATCCCTGGCGTCTGGCAACAACTGTTAACATCTCTTAGTTTCCTTTGTGGATTGCTCACTGCTAGTGCATACATGCTCACCTGATGTTTGCATGCTGATCCCGTACTCTGCAACTTTGTTGAATTCCTTTGTTAGTTCCAGTATTTTCTTGTTTTTTGATGGATTCTTTGGGATCTTCTCAGTAGAGGACTGTGTCATCTGTAAATAGAGATAGTTTTACTTTTCTATTTGCATGCCTTTTTTTCCTGCCTAATTGCTCTGACTAGAACATCCAGGACACCATTGAAAAGCAGTGGTGAAAGCAGGCATCTGTGTTTTGTTCCTGATCTTAGGGAAAAAGCTTTCAGTCTTTCACTATCGAGTATGATGTTACCTGTGGATTTTTTTTTATAAATGCCATTTGTCATGTTGATGCATTTTTCTCCTATCTCTAGTTTTCTGAAATTTTTTTTTTATCATGAAATGTTGTTGCATTTTATCAAATGCTTTTTCTGCGTCAGTTGAGATGATCGTGTGTTGTATTTCATTCATTCTATTGATGTGATCTATTACATTGATTGATTTTTTTAAACTTATGTGGAACTACCCTTGCATTCCTGGGATCAATCCCTTTTGGTCATGGTGTATAACTTTATCAGTATGATTTTGAGTTTAGAATGCTAGTATTTTGTTGAAGATTCCTACATTGGTAATCACAAGGGATATTGGCCTATAGTTTTCTCATGATTTCCCTGTCTGGCTTTGGTATCAGTGTAGTGCTGACCTGATAGAGTCAGCTAGAATTATGGAGTGACTTAGAAACTGTTCTGTACCCTCTCCCTGTTTGGAAGAGTTTGTGAGGGGTTATTAATTCTTTAAATGCTATAATTACCAGAAAAGCCCTCTTTTCTCTTTTGGGATGTTTTTGATTACTGATTCAATCATTTTACTTGTTATAGACCTTGTTCAGATTTGTGATTCCTTCATGAGTCTTTATTGGTAATTGATGTGTTTCCAGAAATGTTTCTGTTTCACCTTGGCTCTCTAACTGGTTGGCATACTATTATTTATAGGATAATATAAATATTCTGTTATAACTCTTTTTATTTCTGTACTGTTGGTTGTAATGATTCCACATTCATTTCTGATTTTAGTTAGTGGTATCTTTTCTCTCTCTGTTTTTTCTTATTCTAGCTAAATAAAAGTTTGTCAATTCTGTTGATCATTTCAAAGAACCAGTTTTTTCGGTCTTGTGATTCTCTCTGTTTTCTGTTCTCTTTCTGTCTGATCTCTGCTCCATTGTTTATTATTTCCTCCCTTCTGCTACATTTTCGGTTGCTTGTCTTTTCCTAGTTCCTTCAGGTTTGAAGTGATGATTGGTGACAGAGGAAGAGAAAATGCAAGCCTGGTTTATAGATGGTTCTGTGTGATATTCAGGCACAGCCTGAAAGAAAATAGCTGAAGTACCCTCTGGACATCCCTGAAAGTGCTGAAGGGAAATCTTCCCAATGGGCAGAATTTTGAGCACTGCTTCTCACAGAAGAAATGGCCAGGTGTGTTATTCTAGTCTGATTCATGGGTTTTGGCCAATAGTTTGGCTGGATTTTGAGAGATTTGGAAGGAATGTGTTTGGAAAACTGGCAACAAGGAATCTGGGGAAGATGTATGTGGGTAGATCTCTGAACAGGCCAAAAATGTGAAGATGTTTGGCTCCATGTGAATGCTCACCACAGGATGACCTTGGCAGAGAAGGATTTTAATACTCAAGTGCATGGGATGATGCGTTCTGTGGATACCAGTCAGCCTCTTTCCCTCAGCACTGCTCTCATTGTCCAATAGGCTTATGAACAACATGGCCAGGGTTGCAAGCATGAAGGTTATGCATGGGCTCAGCATGGACTTCCACTCATCAGAGCCAGCCTAGTGACGGCCAACCCTGAGTGCCCAATCTGCTAACAGCAGAGAAGAACACGAGGTCCCTGATATGGAGCCATTCCCCAGGCCGATCAGCAAGCTACTGGTGGCAAGTTAACTACATTGGACTGCTTCCATTGTGGAAGGGCAGCATTTATTTCTTACTGGAACGTACAGTCTGCATGTGCATTTGCCAACCTTGTGCACAATGTTTCTGCCAAAACTACCAACCATGTACTTACAGAATGTCTTACCCATCATCATGGTATTTCACACAGAATTACTGCAGATCAGGGAACTCACTTCATAGCAAAAGAAGTGTGGCAGTGGACACATGGTCATAGAATTCATTGATCTTATCATGTTTCCCACCGTCCTGGAGCAGCTGGCTTAGTAGGATGGTGGAATGGCCTTTTCAAGACTCAGTTAAGTATAAGCTGGTAGGTGGCAACACCTTGCAGGGTTGGGAGAAGTTTCTCCAGAAGGTGGTATATGCTCTGATTCAGCATCCAATAAATGGTGCTATTTTTCCTATACCCAGATTTTATGAGTCCAGGAATCAAGGAGTGAGTGGCATCACTCACTTTTAACTTTAGTTACTAACTAGCAGAAGTTTTGCTTCCTATTTTCGTGACCTTATGCTCTGTTGGCCTAGAGATCTCAGTTCCAAAGGGAGGGATGCTTCAACCAGGAGATGCAACAATGATTCAATTGAGCTGGAAGTTAGAACCACTGCTCAGCCACTTTGGACTCCTTCTGCCCCTGAATCTACAAAGAAGGGAGTTACTGTGCTGGCTGGGGTGATTGATTCTGACAAGCAAGGGAAAATCGGACTGCGACTCTGCAATGGAGGGAAAGAAAAGTGTGTCTGGGATACAGAAGACCCCTTAGGGCCCCTCTCAGTATTACCACACCCTGTGATTGAAGTCAAAGGAAAATTGCAACATTCCAATCCAGTCATGGCTACCAACTGCCCAGTACGTTCAGGAATGAAGGTTTGGGTCACCCCACTAGGTAAAGGACCACAATCATCTGAGGGGTTACTGAAGGCCAAGGAAACAGAATAGATAGTGGGAAAAGATAGTTATAAATACCAGCTACAACCACGTGACCAGTTACAGAAATGAGAACTGTGATCGTCATGTGTATTTCGTATTTCTCCTTATATTTTGCTGTGAATATGTTTGCATGTGTATGTGTCAAATATATTTATTTTCTTCCCTTTCTTATTCCCCCATTAGATAACATAAGATACATTCATTTTATATCATTTAAGAATTGTTTTAAGTATTGGTTATTTTACATCATAGTATTTAAGTTACAGGATTTCAAGAAGAATTCATCACTCAGCGACTTTTTCTCTTCTGTGGAAGGACTTATATTTCAGTTGTATGCAGTCCAGTTGTATCTTGTTGGGAGGAATTATGACCTTGGTATTTTCTTTATTTGGAGATTAATTATAATTTAAGGAGATGCGTATAAGTGTCAGGTTGACAAGTGGTGGACTTGCAATGGTTATTTTTATGTTTCACCCAGATGCTCAGATATTTGCTGTGTCTGTGAGGGTGTTTCTGGATGAGATTAACGTCTTCTGTTCCAAGATCCCATCTGAGATACTACGTTACATTTACTTGTCATGTATCCTTAGGCTCCTCTTAGCTTTGATAATTTCTCAGACTTGGCTTGTTTTTGATGACCTTGATGGTTTTAGGGAGTATGGGTCAGGTATTTTGTAGGATTCCCTTCATTTGGTATTTCACTGATGATGACTACACTGGGTTATGGGTTTTGTGGGGGAAGCCCACAGAGATAAAGTGTTATTTTTATAACATAAGATCAAGAGTACATCCTATAACATGATTTATCACGGTTCATATTGACCGTGACCAACTTACTGACAGTATTTATCAGGTTTCTTGACTGTCAAGTTACTCATTTTTTCCGCTTTCCATACTGTATTTTGTTAGAATGATGTCACCATGTACAGCCCACACTTAAGCAGTGGGGAGTTATACTCTCTCCACCCTCCTTTTGGTGGATTATCTACATAAATTGTTTGGAATTTTTGTGCATATGGGAAATTTGTCTGTTTCCTCCCCATCCCATTTATTTATTTAATCAATTATTTATAGCATTATGGAGTCATGGATATTAATTTTATTCTGTGTGTTATAATCAATACTACTAAATTAATTTTGTTGCTCAAATTATTCCTGTTTTAGCCACCAGGAACTCTTTCAGTTGGTTCCTCTGTCCCTTTGACAGACTCCCATCAATGTGGTTGTTTTACTTTGTACCTCCTTACTTTGTGGCACCCCCAGAGGCTCATCTTGTATATTTCCTACCCCAGTCATAGCATCAGCCACTTTTCCAAGGAGCCTTTGTTCCTTTTGTTGAAGAATAATATTAGAAATGAGATCTGAGTGCTTTGGATGAGTAATACCCAAAATGTTTTTAATTTAGATATTAAATTAAGGTGCCTTTGGGTTATTGTTATATTTCACATTTTTTCCATAAGGATCATATTTTTCTCTACATTCTTGAACAGATATAGTACCCTGGTAACAGCTGTTTTATCTCTTGTATTGTGAAGTCTCTGTACTCTGGCTGGAGAATATGCACCATTCCTTGTCAGGTGTGGACTCTGGGAATTGTTCTGTCTACTTGATTCTAGTGTTTTGTCTCCATGCCTCTGGTAGTTTTCTCTCTCATATGCAGACAAAACCCGGAGGAGGTGCCTCTGCAGAACTTCAGTGCTGTGGCTGCTCAGCTCTCTCTCCTTTCTTTCTTCGCCACCCTGATTTGTGTTCTCTGTTCCCTCCACTAAGTGAGGTCATTGGCTCTCTTCGAGTGCCTCCCTCTCCAGTGCATTTTGAAAAGTACCTTCAAGGAGTGAACCAGGATGTTCTAGGACTGCCTTGTGTCTTTTCCCAGTCTCTCAAGGACTGTGGTACTATGATGCCATCTGCCCAACTTTCAAAATCGTTGTTTCATGTATTTTGTCTGATGTTCTTGTTGCTTATTGTGAAAAAATAAATCCAGCCCTTGTTACTTCATAGTCACTGGGAGGGAAAGTCAATAAGCTATTTTAAATATAAATACAAATTTTGAGCACTTTCCATGTCATTAAATACTCTTGTGAAATATGATTTTAATTACTACATATATTTCCATCATACACCTGGCTCAACTATTTTCTCATCTGGTTCTTAGCCTTTGAACTTTAGTTACGGTGTTTTTTCATGAGCAAAAATTCATATGTAGACAAATATAACAGCCTTTACTTCATGGTTTCAGATTTAGTGTTTGCGATTAGAAAGGCAAGATAAATATTTGCCTGTTCCTTTTATTCTGGTTAGTGTGTGATTTTATTTTTTTACATTAAATTCGTTAATCCAGCTGGGATTTACTTTCATAATGTGATGTGAGGTAATGATTTACATTTATTTTTTTCCAACATAATAAAAACATGAGAATATAGAAAAAAGCATTAAGAAGATAAAGACCACACCCAACTCCCATGTTCTCTTTCCTCCCCTTCTGGAACTTCAGTAACGTGAATTTTAGATGACTTTTTCTTATTACACAAATGACTTTTATGCTCCTTAGTATGTACATGTTCTGTGTAATTTTCTTTTCCTCACTGTTCTTCCATCTGGGTTCTTTTTGCTGATCTATTTCCTGCTTCCTTCATCTCTACTTCCGCTCAATCTCATCAACACTCGAACCCACCTATTGAATTATATATTTTTTGTAGCCTTTCCCAAACCCTTTAGAATTCTAGAAAAATTGGGTTCACTTATTTCAGTTCTCTCACCATATTTTCTCGGACATACTAACCATAGTTATTGTAAAGCAGGAATTTGAACTAAAAAACCTGGATCATCAAAATGCCTTCTCCCCCCCACGTTATGGTCACCTGGCCTTGCTTGTTGTCTTTCTTGGTAACTGAGTGCTGGGCATTTTGCATTAAAACCTATAGAGGCTCTAGATTCATTCTCCCAAAGTGGGTTTGGTTTTCTAATAGCAGGAGACTTGACCTGGGGAGATCACCTTTATCCAGTTAGATCCTGCAACTGGCGCAGACTTTGTTTCAGGTTTTGTGACCACTATTTCCTGTTGCCCTGGCTCCCAGGGCACAGCCCTGCAGGGGACGCAACCCAAGGCTTATAGTTTTCCAGGCTCCCACCTCCCTGGGATACCCCTGAGCTCTTTATCCTGGTCTCCAACGATCTGCACGGCGAGGCTCTGTCTACCCGTCTAACCATATCCTGTACCCTTCTCCCTGTGCCTTAGCTCTGACCTCACCATCCTGTTGTTGTTGCTGCTTAAACACGCAGCCTTGTTTCTGCCCCAGCTTCGTGTGAAAGCCCTCTGCCTGCTTCCCGCTCAGCGAGGCCTCAGGTTAAATGTCACATCTGCAGAGCACTCTCAGCCCCTCAGCATTTGCTAACTCATCGGCCTTTTTGGTTTTCTTCAAGGCATTTTAAATAATTTTTTCCTGTTGTTATTTTTGTAGCTTTCAGTACCTCCCTTGACATAGAAAGTAAATTCCACAAAAACGGGAACCTTCAGTATATTGTTTGGTGCTTTATCCTCAGTATCCAGAGCTGCCCTGTTCAAGGCAGGAGCCACTAGCCAGCTGTACGTGGCTATCGAGCACGTGAGATGTGGCTTGCTCCACATGGAAAAAACACACATGCCAGGGTTTGGAGACATAATATATATAAAATAACATTAAATATATTAATAATTTTTACATTGATTATGTTGAAATCATAACATTTTGGATGTTATTAGGTTAAGTAAAATATATTGTTGAACTTAATTACACCTATTTCTTTTTTTACTATTTTTAATGAGGCTAATACAAATTTTAAAATATACAGGTAGCTCACATGTGTGACTGGCATTGGTTTCTAGCAGACAGAATTGACCTATTATAATTACTGGCCAGGGAAGAGTCACCCATTTTATTTAGTCTTTTCCCTATTTTCTTACTACAACAAGCGGAAAAAAAATTCAATATTTTTTTTGTGGGTTCAAATTTCTGAACTGTAACCAAAAAAAAGTGACTATTGAGGGTATACGTTTCCTTTTGCTACTTTACATAGCCTTAGACTTAAGTGTTTTTGTTTTTATTTGCTAATTTGTTTAATAGTTTTCAATACCTTAGTTTTCCTGTATTTTCCCTATTTTAGGGTATTAACCCTTGCATTTTGCAATGCCGACTTCTCTTGAAATGATTCCTTTTCTTATTGTTATCATTAACCCACCATATATTGTACAACCAGAAGCAAAAGTGCTTGGACATTTGTGTCTTTAACAAGCACAACTAAGCACTGAATGAAACTTACACCCTACTGAGAGTCAAGTATTGGAAACTTTGTGACATCTATTTTGGATGGCCATGGTTCACTTGATCTTTTATTTTTTTGAAACTTTTCGCCTTTGCTTTCTAGACAGCATATTAGTAGGCTACCACCCCTAAAACATTCCTTGGTCAGAGAGGTGTAACTTTAAAAAAAATAAGAATGATAATAATGGTGAGAGACCTCAGATAAGATATAATGTAACATATTTATTTCTCAAGAGACTGTTCCCTTGAAGGTATGAAAAAGCTTTTTGGATGTTCTTTAGCTAAAAATTTTTTGATTGGGGTTTGATAAACTATTGCAAAATAACTGATTAAACCAAGCAACTTTCAACTCTGGAAATACGATTCCTAGAGGAGAAACAGTTATGCTTGCAAAACAGCCACAGGGATGGACAGACATATACAGGAAATTTAAGGTATGTTTTTAGAAGGCAGCTCAAACACCTAACAGTTTAGGCAAAAGTAGTGGAACATATGAGCTGTAATTTTATTATTTAAAGATTTTTCAGGAAATGGAAAATAATGGCAAATCACACCCATCAAGTTCCAGTAACTCAAAACATTTATTCTCAGTCTATAAGGAGCTGAAACAGGGCCTTTTATTCTCGGACTGACATTTTGCTGCTCTGGTCCTATAAGAAAAGCTTAAGTTTTCCTTCTTATGTTCTCCCTAATGAGCATGTAGTATCTGGGTGTAGACTAACCTGATTTTGAAGACTGCTTGGTCGAATGCGGCATGGCAGTAACAGGACTTTTTCTACCTGGGGAAAGGATGGAGCTGGAAAAAGTCTTAGTCACAATTCGTAGAATTCATGTGTTGCTTCATAGATGATTATCACCACAGCGGCTAAATGTGAAAAAGCGGTAAATATTGTCCAGTGTGTTTGTTTATGGGAACTTTATGTAAGTAAAAAATGGGGACCGGGGATTGGGTAAGAAAATATTTTCTCACTATTTTAAGGTTCTAGTTTGTCCCACAAAATTAAATTAGGAAGATTGTAAAAACAACATCTATTTTAAAACACTGTAGAATTTTAATCTTTAAAAAAAAAGGGGTGGCTCAAATTTTGATGGTGAGAGTTGGGCCAGTTCTCATTTCAATTGGGGAAATACAACTGCGTTAGAAAAAGTCTCAAAAGAAGGTGTAAAATAATTGGAACTTTGAAATAACAAACCAAGACAGGGAGACTATGCAAAGAGTTAGTCTTTAGCAAGACCACAAATTATCAGGGTATCAAAATATCTGCTCAGGGTCCCAAAACTATTTAAGATGAAAATAACTTGAAGGCAAAGCCTCTGGAGCAAGAGAAAAAAAAAAGGTTGAAACTTGAAAACTAATTGCCTTCAGTTTGTGGATTAGAAGCTGGCTGACCAAACACATTTACCAGCCAAGAGCTCGACTTTTCTAATGAGAAACAAAGCGTTCTCTTCTTAAGATTACCTCCTTCAGCTATGTAGATTCAGCATGGCCACTCATGGCTACTTTGATGTTAAATTGATAGATTTTAGTGTTTTTGAGCAAAGGCCTGGGACCTTAAGACACACACACACACACATATATGTATGAAAGCCAATGGTATAATTCAGTCCAGGTCTGAATCCTGAGAGCTGCTGGGCCACTGGTATACGCCCCAGAGTCTGAAGGCCAGAAAGCCAGGAGCTCTTAACGTCTGAGAGCAGAAAAAGGCGGATGTCTCAGCTCAGAAAGATAGAGAATTCACCTTTTCTTCACTTTTTGTTCTATTTCGTCTTCAGTGAGTGGGATGATCCCCACTCTGCGTTGGTGACGGTGGATCCTCTTGACTCCGTCTGCTGACTTAGATGCTCATCTCTTCCAGATAAACCCTTATAGACACACTCCAAAATGCAGTTTCACCAACCATCCGGGTGTCCCTTAGCTCTGTCACATTGATGCCTAAAATTAACCAACACATTATGTACTTAAGGGCACCCTTTTTAGAATATTCTCAAATATCTATCCTGATGTGTTAAAACTGTAGATGGATTTTAAGGACGAGTCCATTGTCACTGCTTCATGACATAGACTTCTACCATTAGAAATGACTCTTCCACATGCCAGAGGTGTTCCAGGCATCTTCATAGCAACGCATATCACATTATCCTGTGCACTGGAGGTATTCCCTTCCCTGCGCCGGTCTGCCTAAACTCTGCCAGGAGAGCCGATGGCACATAAGCTCTTATCTTCATTTTTGAGACCTTTCCAGACCTTTGAAGAAAAAATTGCTCATAGAAAATACTCAGGGACTTTATTAAACTAATGAATACATTCCTGGTAGAATTTGTCAGCTTGAAAGCTTCAGTCAGACAATTCAAAATGTCTGGGTAAAGATGAAAACACAGCTGGTTTTCCAAAAGAAGATAAATATTTTAATGCAACTGTTGATTAGCTCTAATTATAGAGGCCTCTTGATACTCAAATTAAAAAGATAACAGCAACAACACTTTGCAATGAGAAGGAAAAATGACTTCCTAACCGAATTTCTTTTTATTTGTTTTACTGCTTTGGCTGTTTTCTAACACTTGTGATTCCAAAACATGTATAAGGAAGCAGAGGGGAGGAAAACCACTGGGCTGGGCTCAAATGTCAAGGTGTCTCACATGCAACTGGGCAAGGACACAGTCCCCCATGGCCTTGCCCTCTGGTACCCTCAGGCAACCTGACATGAATCCCCAGACCCAGAGCAGAGCCGAAAAGTTGGCAGCCCTCATTGAGACTGTACTGTGGGTTGGTCAGTATGAAAAAGAAAATAAATAGAATTCCATTCCCTGGTTACCATTCTGTCCTCTGAGGTCCTTTGGGTAATGAAAAGTAAACTGAAAAAAAAAAAAAGAACTGGGGAAAAAAGGGATTACTCAATACCTGGTATTGGGAATACTTGGTAGCCATCATGGGGGATAAATGGATCACATTAAACCTCTTACCCCAAAATATATCCGTAGAGATCAAAATCTGAGCATAAATATACATATCAGCGTATCAGCATCCTAAAAAAGGAAGAATTTTATATCCCTTATCTCAGAGTGGAAAGGCTGCCCAATAAGTAAATTCCATCAAAATTAAAAGACAACAATTTGGTTATATAAAAGTTTTAACAAATTCTTATAAAAAGATACCATAAAGAAAGTCAAAAGTAAAATAATAAGTGGGGATAACATATCTGTAAAGCCTATCAGAGATTAGGTTTCGTTTCTATAATAATATTTAATAAGAAAGATATGTTTATTTTCCTTTATGTGTATTGTCTGTTGGCAGCATTTGCCCATTTCATTAGGTTGTTTATTTTTTATGAGTATTTATTTGACAGATATGCCTGAGCATATGAACTCTGATTTCTAATTTATGAGAAAAATGTTGGAAATAATTGAAATATCTATAAATAGGGCACAAGCAAAACAAATACAACACATCTATATAATAAAATGCCATTGTGGAAAATAATTTTGTAGGCCATTTCTTTATTGACATAAGATGGTATCTTTGATATATTGTTAAGTGAAGGGAAAACCAAGTTGCAGAAATATGCACATGTGTAGTATTTCTAGTGTGCTACATTTGTGTAAAATATACTCATATTGTCTTCTAAACGCATATATCTTTAGGGGAAAAAAACACACCAAAAAATGGTAATAATTGTTGTTCTCCCATGAGGAAATTGGATGCATAGGGACTGCCCTGGGGAAGACATTTGAGTGAGACTGTTCCCGTAGTCAGACACCTTACTAATTTTGCAGCTAAACATATGAATATTCACACTAAGTGATGAAGACCATAAATAACTTTGTATCCATTTTAGACTAGGTTTCAACAACCATTGAGTTTGTCTCCAATGTACAACAGAATCTAGTACAGTATTTCAGACATGAGATTTGGTTTTCAAGTGAAATTGGATTGTTTGAATTTTGTACCAGGTGGAAACACTACTCATTCACAATCTGATGCTACAATTAAACACTGGTGGTCATTCAGTATATATTTAGCAAATGTCCTGAGACCAAGTCAAAGCCTGACCACATCCTCTCTAAGCTGTGATTCTTACAGGCATGACAGACTAGCTGATGCTTGGTTTAGTCCTTTGTGAAATGAGGATAGGACATTTCCGCCTCCCACCCTTGTTTGTGGGCTCGATGAGGCTGATAAATATGCAGATATCTACAACGTAGGGCTCGAGAAATGTTATTCGAAATTGAAGCAGAAGTGATGTTTGTTGATGTTAATGATCAAGTCAAAGCTTAGCACGGCATCGTTCTGCAGTGTCAGTGCAGTAGCATGCTGAAGAGCAGGGGCTGTGAAGAATGGGTGATGAGACCAGCCAGGTGGCTCAGCGGTGGAGCATCACCTGGGATGCAGATCACAGTTCCATCCCGGGTCAGGGCACAGGCCCGGGTTGCAGGCTCGATCCCCAGTAGGGGGCGTGCAGGAGGCAGCCCATCAATCACTTCCTCTCTCTCTCTCCCTCTCCTTTCCTCTCTGAAATCAATAAAGACATATTAAAAAAAAAAGAAAAGAAAAAAAAAGATTGTGTGATGAGAAATGAGAGGATTGTACCTTGAAAGCAAGGACACCTCAGACCTAGAGATGACTCCCTAATCACCTCTTCAGAACCAATCGCATATGCATGAGACATACCCTGATTTGAAATGGAAGGTTTTAAAAAAGTTACAAAGGTAATTTGGGGCATTTCCTGAATATTACATCATGCACTCAGTAGGGTCTGAGACTGTCCCCTATAATCAAACACACCACTAATTTTCTAAGTAAATGTGAATATTCACATAAAATATGTAAGATTATAAATGGCTTCATATCCATTTAGGCCAGGTTTTGCCAACAGGAGTTCTTTACAAACTTACAGAACGGTTTTAATATTTCAGAAATAAAAAGAGGTTTTGGAATGAAATTGGATTTTTATAATTATATATAAGAGAATATAGAGGAAGCTAACAAGTTGATAATATTTAGTTTTCACTGAGCAGCAAACATAAAGAGCATGTTCAGTGGGTAGGGTGTAGTTAGTCAAGAATGGATTGTAGAGCGAGGGATTCTTGAGGCTGTTTTGTCTGTAAATGACATAACCATTTATTATAGTTCCTATGTGTTGCTGCCCAAAATGAATTGCAACATAGCTCTGTTATAAGAAAGCTGTGTGACCCTCCGAACTGCTTGATAGACAAGGGTCTTTATCCAATAATAAGCCTGACCAAGGGGTAATTTCACAGGTCGAGTCAGATCTCTATGTAAATTGCAATAGACATTTTTCAAAGGAACAGGGCTTAAATAAAGGCCCAATTCTTGTTACCAGTGAGTTCAAAAGGGAGAAATCAGAGAAGGGAACCAAGTCTTTCATTCCAGCACACATTTACTGAGTGTCTGTCCCATGCCAGGCCCTGATCTGTGTTTTGGGATTCAACACTCCACACAGGGACCTTACCTTAATAAGATGTACAGAAAATAAAGAAGGTGGTTTCAGATCCTCTAAGTGCTGTGATCATGAAGTTCATACAGAAGGGGATTGGGAGCGATGGCAGGGATGGGAGGCTACTTAGAGAGGGTGATCCAAGAAGGCTCTCTAACAAAGTGTCCCTTGAGACCAGACTTGATTTATTAAGGGAACCCATCATGTGGAGATCTAGGGAGAATATTCTAGGTCGAGTGCACCGTAAGTTCAAAAGAACTGAGGCACGAACAAACACACGTGCATGTTTGAGAAAGAGCCAGGACACTGCCATGGACACTGCAGTGTAAGGCAGGAGAGGGCTGGAGAGAAACGAGATTGGGCACCATGGCCTGAGTGGCCCACGTAGGGTATTTTGGTTTTATTCTACCTGGTATGGGAGCTTTTGGAGGATCTTAAGGAATTTGTGCTCTTAAAACACAATCTTGGCTCTTTGTGAAGAAAAGGCTGTTGATAAGAGTGAGAGCAGGAGTTAAGTTGGAGGCTTTCGTGGTCATGCAAGTGAAGACACAATCTTGAGAATCCAAGTGCTAGAAGTGATGGCTGAGTTGGGCTGTATTTTGAACTTAAGGACAGATGGCCCATTCATGGATTCGATGTCAGGTAACAGAGTAAGAGAGGAATAGAGGTCAAGGTGCAGATCTTTGATGATCAAATTGGGTTTGATGAGTGGGGAAAGGAAAGATTTGGAAGGGAAAAAATTGTAATCCTTGGCCAGGTTCAAGTACTATGCTTCCTGGATGCACATTTTACGTCCAACTATTGATGCTGATTGTATAGAAGAGGTGCAGCTCAGCTGTGGGAACTGGAATGTGGAAGCCATAAGCATATAAATAGTAATTACCCCTGAGGACAGTGGATGCCTTGCTTATGTTTATTTTGGAGGAAGAATGGAAGTGTGCCTGTGATTCACTCTGATGGGATGTCTTTGAAGGGGTCTGGCCTGGAGCTCCTACATCCTGAAGGATGGCTGTGCTAGATGCAGAATCCCAGGCCTCTCCTCACACCTCAGCTGTTTTCAAGACCTTAGAGAACCAAAGGCCAACACATCTTTTTCCTTCTCTGCTTTGACCTTCCTCTCTGCTCCCATTTCTAACACAAAAATTATTCTTGGATTTTGTTCCAGTCAAATAGTTCAACCTTAGTAAAAATAACCATATGGGGTAAAAACTGGATCCTGGGAGAAAACCAACGCATGTGCATAGGGGGTCAATTTTTTGAAAGGTGGTCACAAGGACCCACAGCAGAATTTAGAAATAATATTTTATTTTCCACAGGAATGCTCAGACTCTATGAATAGGTATGCAAGACTTAGAAACAGGGCTAACACCCTGTAAAATGTGTGACTTTTCGGTTGCATTTTTCTTATAGAAAATTCGTATTTATAAGATAGCAGGGGGGAAATGAACACTGAACTGTAATTCCTATTTAGGGCAACCGTTCACTAAAATTGGTCACACTCCCTGTGATTTGTGTCATTTCAGGAGTAGTAAAGAGAATGAAACTCCGGGGGGGGGCGGGGAGTGTTGCGGTGAACAGGGTCACAGCCTTCCCTTCCTTCATCTTTCCATTAATGCCGAGATTTAGTGAGAATAGTCCATGGAAAGGCCTGTCGTTAGGAGCGAATTCATGAGCATGGAGGGAGGAGGAGTGGGGCAAAGGGCACCTTTTGTTGGGGAGCAAATTCTATAGGAAGGACAGAAGACTAGTTCTCAGACAGAACCTTCCTGCTTTCCAAAATAGAATAAGGGATGGTGGCCCTTCCCAGTGGAAGCAAACACTGACGTTGGGGTTAATGACCAAGACCTAGAATTATATCAGTGATGAGTAAGTTAATTAGCATCAAGGTCAAGGGACCTCTGTGTTCTTTGAGGGCACCTTGACTTAGATTTGGGTTCTAGGATTTTCTGGCTCATCAAGCATTGGCCGTTTACCAAAATGATGTCGCTTCATGTTCATAGTGTGGCCTGCTCTCAAATGGCACGTGCAGACACGGGAGGCTTTACGCTACTCCCCACCCTTGAGTGCCAGTTTCCTTCTGAAGATCTTCCCCATCAGCGAGGACAGCAGAAAAACCTAGCCCCGGACAACACCGGGTGTTATAGGAAATGCCGGAGCCTAGATTGCACTGTCTGGCTTTTCGTGGTTAAATAAGACCTCTGTTGACTCTTGACTTAAGTGTGATTACCCCCAGTTGAAAATTTGAGAACCAGACCGTTTAGCAGTGGATTGGTGCCTCGTGTTGCCGGGTACCCCGTGAAAGTGTTCTCTGTGAGAGGCCAGCACACAGCACCTGAAATTCATA
Organism: Miniopterus schreibersii; assembly: GCF_964146895.1. Taxonomy (NCBI): domain Eukaryota; kingdom Metazoa; phylum Chordata; class Mammalia; order Chiroptera; family Miniopteridae; genus Miniopterus; species Miniopterus schreibersii. The sequence continues at coordinate 5,676,662 of NC_138116.1, forward strand.
ACAGCCCCAGAGGCGCGCCTGGATGCACTCCTTGTTTGTGGGGTTGTCTGACCACCAAATGATGGATGAGAGGCCTTAGTGGATGGGAACGTTGATTCACCGAAATGTGTAAAATGTACATTTCCTTTCTTTCCCCAATTTAAACTACCAGTGTATAGTCCGTATATTTAAAAGGCTGGTAATGTGAGTCTTTGTTAGTGTTTCTCTGTGTTTTATTTCCCTTTGCTTTCCTGGAACAACTAACTCTAATGAAACCTGACATCTTAGTGCTAAAATATGTTGACGCTCCCACTCTGCCCTTATTGTGCATTGAAAATGTGCATAAAGTCTCTGCTAAATCACCGGTCTTACAGTGTTTAGAGCTCCTTAGGTTTCTCGAAGGTGATCATGGGCCCAGCCCATTTGTTTTTGTATTGAAATGGGGAGCAACCAGACATGAATGAAGGTGAGCAAGACTGGAATGGATATCTGGTCTTTGCAGTAGATAGATACTATGGTGTGTCTCCCTGATTTCACCTTCAGGGCCAACTCATTTCCCCAGTTGAGTTGACTACAGATGGATCCTAAGAGAATTTCACTGAGAAGATAACTGCCTTGCCCAAGGTCCTAGCCCAAGGGCAGCCCATAATCAAATAAAACATCAGTAGGGCAGCATAAAAGCCTGCGCATCTTGCCTTAGTTTGGAACAACTCTGAATCGTCCTGCTAACACCAGAGCTCTCTTTGGGGTCAGCTGATGTCTTTGTTACATTGCATTTTTGTTCACCATTTCCCTCTGCCCACTCCTGCTTTTTTCATTCCTTCAAAGGTGTCGATCCCAAGAGCACCCCCAATAAACGTACTGCATGCAAATCTCCATCTCAGGGTCTGGTTCCTGGACCTCCTAGACCAAGCCCATTGTAGAGTGTTTAGATGAGCAAGCTATTTCTGCAGCTGTCAGAAGTGTAGAATCCAACCCTAAACATGAAAGACAGCTTCAAGACCATGGTGCAACTTTCCCCGCCTCCTTTTGTAAACAGCCAGATGGACAACTGTCTATGAACATCTCTTTAAGACTAAGAGAGTTGCAAAGAAGCAGAGAGGAACTGGTTGTAACCAGGATTTAATGAATTGTTCAGACCCCAGGGTTGGTATTGGGCACCATTCTTTACTTTCTGATAGCTGGTGGCAGCAGGATGATAACCTAGGGAAATGGGTGTCAAGCTGGAGACACTTGTTAGAAATGTACATTCCTGACCGTCCTGGGCGGATCGGGATTCCCTAGGAGAGCGTCTGGTGGTCTGTATCTCAGAATCATTCCAGAGGTTTGTATATTCAGGCAAGTTTGGGAAAACTGAACTATGACAAAAACTATCAGAGGCTGCCATTGAGAGAAACTTTTTATAGAAATAACAACAAATCATCTGCATAGAGCCATCTTTTGTCACCCGCTGCCTTACTCACACTGTCTGAGGCCCAAACAACTGCCTCTTCTGCTCCCACCCGTATTGGTTACCAAGAAAACCACACCAATGAAAATAATAAACAAGCTGGATGTGCAGTTTTTCAAAGCACCATTTGTTCGTGATGGAAATTAAGGCACCCTGGTGACAGAGCAGTAGAATCCCTCTGAGGCCAGAGAGGCAGGTGACCTAGTGCCTTCCCTCTGTGTCTGGGATTTGGAGTAGACCATGGTGAAGTAACTTCAACGCCTGTCTGTGTAGATTGAACCTGAGGCTGGATGTCTGTAGATGGGCTCGTGAGCTCCTCCTTCTCGCTGTTTCCGGAGCTTCCCATATTTCTTCCAGATGACTGGTGCTCTTCCTCAATTTGTTCCCTGTGTGAGAAAAAGCACAGCCAGATGCTGGTTAGTGTACTGTACACGCAGCCATATGTTAAGCTAATTCACTGCAGCCGAACATTGGGGGGCTTTTTATTTGCAACTCAGTAGGGTAAACTATGCTGATCCTATTTCAATGTTAGGTCAATGTATATATATATATAATTTCCATTTCTTTAAATTATAACAAGTTTTTCATATAAGAAGTCAGTTTTCATGACAAGTGTAAAAATAAATTCATTCATGCCATTTATTGGCTCTGCTAGGCAGTTAGCAGTTTTAGACTCGAAAGTTAGATTTGGTTACTCTCTCCTTCATGAGGGTATTAGGAACAGCAGCATTTTACCACTTTTAAATAGTGATAACCAAGAAGTCTGCAGAAAACCACTTTTGTTACTTACATCTGTGGCCCTGAAGCTCACTGCTCCAAGGCTCTAATAGTTCCGTTGGGTGTCCCCAAGAGTCCGAGCCAAGGCGGCCCCAATCTTGTCTTTCTGACAGTCTAAGGATGTCCCGAATGGTGATTTCCTACCCTTCTTACACTTGTATGGGGTTGGCGTTTCCTTCATAAACGTACTCGGTTTTCCTCAGGATCATTCAGTGGTTTTCTTGGACAAATTTACAGTCCTGGGTGGATTTACAATTGCAAGATAAAATCTTTGACAAGTTTCTTCCCCCCCGCCCCCCCCGACTTGAAACTGCTTTGCTAATTAAAAGTTTCAGTCTGATCACTAAAGCTTTAAAGAAAATTTCTGCTGAGAAACAGGTCAGGAGCTATGCTGTGTGTTTTGCACAATGCACATGTCCATACATGATTGCCTAGAGCTTCAGATAGAATGGACAGTTTTAGTGAGTATTTGAATAGTTGGGCCACTTTAATTTGTTTTTCCCTTTCTGTAAGGTGATATTTTTAACCTGTGTAAAATTACTTGTTTGGATATAGACTATTGCGATACAGAGAACATCAGTATAGACATAGATAAGTGATACAAGGACATACAGTACATAGACATCCATCAGCGTGAACAGCAAGATACCTAAACCGAAATTGGCTCTGTATTTTTACCAGTATTTATTGTCAGCACATCTTTGGCAGTGAAAAAAATCAGGGGCTTCGTATGAAACAGCACCTTGAACAGGTCATAACTTCTAGTTGATAAACTAATAATCCTAATATTTTCGTTTCAGGGCATCCAACCTGACACCAAAATAACAGTTGTAAAGCAGTTTTTATTTCCTTTCTATGGTCTCAGAAACAAACAGCAACAACAAAAACTGAATCAGCATATTTGGATCATTTCATCTGTTTGGATGAACTGAATAATTTTGAGACAGTATTAAAAGTAGCAGAGATAAAGTGGGAAACGGATGAAGTTTCCATTGAGACTATATTAAGGATTTGGTGATTAATGGGACCGAAAGGATCATAAACTTCATGAGGGCAAGAACCTAGCTTGTGCTTAACGGTGGGAATACAATAATAAACAGAGGAGAGTAGGTATTCAATCAGTACTCGCTCAATAAATAAATGAATGGAAGATGAAAAATGGAGGGGATATGTTTCTCTGAATTTCCTAGGTTGGGATGTTGGATGGGTGATATTTCTCTAAACCTGTGCTGTTCAGTATGGTAACCACATGTGGTTATTTAGATGTAAACTAATTTGAATTAAATGAGGTTGTTAGCCAGCCACCTTTCAAATGCTCAGTAGTCACATGTGACCAGTGGCTGCCATATTGCACATAGAGATATAAAATAGCTCCAGCATCACAGGAGTTCTGTTGGTGAGCACTGCTCCAAACAGCGAAACTATGCCTGGAGCAGCAGCAGTGGGGATACCTGCCTCCTACCGACCTTCTCTCTTTCCATCTACTCTCAGGCTAAGTTGTGCTAACTCTGCCGACTTGACGTGTTTCAAATCCCAACTCAACTTTCTTTCACATGTAGCTCCACCCCAAGGTCCCTCTTTCCATTCTTAGCATCACCATTCTACCCGAAACCGAGGCTGAAAACATAGCTGTTTTCTCTCTGTTCATACGGTTGTAGTAAAGCCCTGTAGGTTCTTGCCTCCCAGTGTCTATTGAACGGGCACTTCCTCCCCATGCCTGCCATACAGTGATGCACATCATTCGGAATATACACTGACATTTATAATAAGGGAACACAGTTCATCAAAAGAACAAGCTCTCTGTTTCCGTGGGGAAGAAACACATTGTCACCGACTCCGTCCCTGTTCTCGAACATTGTGGACGCTAGCTTGTCGTCAGATGTGTGCGTTGCAGATATTTTCTACCAGTTTGTGGCTCTCTCTTTCATTTTTACAATAGTATCTTTTTAAAGTGCAAAAGATTTCAATTTTGATGAAGTCCAGTTTCACATTTTTAAAAAATTCTAACGTTTGTGCTCTTTGTGTCCTATTTAAGAAATTTTAACCACCCCCCCGTCATGAATGTTTGCTCCTATATCTCTTCTAAAATTATTATAACTTTAACTTATATTTACATCTAAGATCTAATTTGACTTAAGTTTTGTATGTAGTGTAGTTTTTGTTTGGAGGCTCACTGTGTTATTTATGGCTATCTTACTGCTTTGGCAAAATTTGTTGAAAAGATTATCTTTTGTACATTAAATTATCTGTTGTGGGTTTTTTTTCTCTCTTGAAACTTGATTGATAATCTATGTGTGGCCCTATTTCTGGACTCTCGGTTCTTTCTCGTTGAGCTATACATTTGTCTTTATGCCAGTACCAGACAGTCTGGATTACTGTAACTTTATTACTAACTTTGAAATCAGGTACTGTAAGTTTTTGGGCTTTTGCTCTCATTTTTCAATGGAGGGGGAGATTATCCAGGTATTTCGCATGTGCACATAAATTTTAGAATGAGCTTGTCAATATCGACACACATGCAAAGCTTGCTGGGATTTTTATTGGGACTGAATTTAATCTAGGAGAGTTTGTTAAAATTGTAGGTTCCAGGACTCAGTTTCTGCAGATTCTGATTCAATAAATTCTGATTTAAAAAACCTTGGGATCTGTGTACTTAGTAAGTACCACACTTGACTATGGCAGTGTGCTCTGTGTTGCAAAGGTAACAGCAGGATTGGTTTTGAATAAAATTATTCCAGAATTTATGTTAGGGTAAAAGCTCACCAAGGAAGGCCTCTGTGTGTGTCTGTGTGTCTGTGTGTCTGTGAGAGCTTTGGTTGGGAGTTGATGTGTGTAGGCTGGCAAAGAGTCTCTTGACCTATAGATACAGCAAGATCCCAAGCGTTTTTCCTTCGGTTGGGTTGAAACTTTGGGGAGACAGAGAAGTCTTGTATAACATTTCTCCTCCAGACCCAGTACTCATATGGGAAAGTTAGATTTACTTTAATAAAAGGAGAGATTTATGAAAGTTGGGGAAAATATATGGAATGTGCGAGTGAGGGCAAATTTGAAATCTGAGACCCTGGAGATTTCCTTAAAACAAAGAAGAGACCTATTTATCTGGAATTGTTTGGATTAAGGCTCCCTGGTACTGTGGGGGTGGGAGGGAGGGGTTCAGACATCCTCAGGGATCCTTCCAGCTTCGTCTCCATAATCCTCCATGAATAATTAGCCTTTGAGGCAGTTAGCCCTCAGCCAGGTTTCTTTCCACATACTCACCCCAGTACTCCTTCCCCAGGACACTCACCTTCCCCACTGCTAAATGTGTTTTGAAGATATTTGGTTTTCACTTCTCCAAGGATCTTTTTTAGGGCTTTTTTTCTTTTTTAATTCCTTGACTGGAAACAAATAAGGTAGAAAGTGTTGGTTATGTGAAATTATGGCATACTAACTCAAGAAATAGCAAAAAAAAAAAAAAAAAGGTTTTGTGTGTGTGTCTGTAAATATAAACCTCTGAGCTTTGTATCTAGAAACCCTTTTCAGATTAACTTTAAAAGCTCCTTCCATTCTAATGACTTTCTGTGTGACCATTTCAATGAAATTGTGTAACCTGCACATATCTTAGAATCTGGCTCTTGCCCAGCAGATTTTAATTTATAAAAGAGTAGAGACTTACTTCTTAAGCAGCTTTTATTTTTTATTTTTTTAATTTATCTTTATTGTTGAAAGTATTACAGATGTCCCTCTTTTTCCCCCCATTGATCCCCTCTACTCGGCATCTGCCCCTAGCCCCTGCCCCAGGCCTTCTCTACACTATTGAGACTTATTTCTTATTAATTCCAAATTGCCACAGTGCCTTCGTATACTTTTATTCTGTGCAGAGCTTTCAGGGTTGGGGAAAAGCCACAGAACGTTTAGCATTTTTAGGTATCTTTACTTTTCCCCTGTGATACAGAATATCACAGTGTTTAAGAGCTTAGTCTCAGAGTGTGACACACTCATTTACAAATCTCAGCCCTGATCAACGTGCTTATGAAACTCAGCCACACCATTTACTAGCTATACGACCTTGGCAACAATTGAAACTCTCTGGACCTTGATTATCCTGCCTCCAAAATGGGGGTTAATAAGAATACATTCTTCAGGAGGTTGTTGGGGGGATTGAATACATTGTAGCATCATATGTGTGCATAGTAAATAGTAAGAATAGAGTGTCGGCTGTTATTATTATCTGTAACTGTGTTACCTAGCATTTCTCAGGAGGATCATTAACTATTGTTAATGAAGTTTAATAGAAAATAGAACTTTGGATTTATACTACTTTTACATGGTTTTAATAATTTATTTAGAGCTGTGATAGTCCTTGGTGATAATGTTTGTGTACGTGCTGGTTGTACTATTTATTTAGGGAACATATGAAGAGCAATTCCTGCTGCTACATTCCCCGAAGCATGCAGGGTGAGGTTGTCTGAGAAGCAGCCCTATCACAAACCTAGGCCTTAAATTTGAAACATCTGCCTTTGACTCATTAACGGTTAAGATGAAACTAATGATCTCCTCTCTTTCCAACCTTTGTATTTGTGAGATAGAATCGGGAAGTACGCCTTGAGGAAAAATACTGATTCCTCTTCGGCATACTCTGTTGAAGCGCGCTGTTGTAGGCCTTGTTATTTTTAAGTGTCTGGATTTTCTTTATGAATTCATTAAAAAATGTTTTAGCGGCTCTGGTGGCCCAGTATCTCATTCCAACATAAACTTACCACTGGAAAGCACATACCATTTGGCTCACCTTTTCATTTCATGGCTTAATAATAATGACAAATTACAGGTGCTGAAATGATGTTAGATCCCTTAGCATAACTGAGTCAGGGCTCATGTTACTATTCTTTTCTCCTGAACTTCTTAATATATGCCCATCTTTCTCCTGATGGGCAGTCAGTGTCTCACATGCTGGAATTCAGTTTCAATAACCTGAAAATGATAGTACCTTTTCTCATTGGTAGTAACGCAGGCCTGTCATTATATCTCATTTCCAGCTTCTCTGTAAGAGTAATGTCTATGTGATTGGGATTTCCAGTGGTCCCCATGGTAGAACAGGCTCCATTACCCTTCAAAGAGGATGTCTCTCCTTAATCTGTATTTATCTAGATCTCTTGAGTCTCTCCTAAAAGATCATATGACATACTTGAAAAAATAGCTGTGTAAAATAGTCATCTTATTTTTAAAGTTTATTTTCCAATGGTTCTTTGACATTCATTGTGGAGACTATAGCAATATATTGTATTAACCTTACACAATGTGGCCCTGGTAAGTTCACTGTTCAAGTTCTCATAGCTTCATTGTAGATTCTCTTTGGAAGTTCTGGGTATATGATCATGTCGTCAGTAAGTAAGGAGTGCCACCTCTTCCTTTCCAGTCCGCCTGCCTTTTTTTCCCTTGTCTTGTTACATTGGCTGGGAATTCCATTACAATGTTGCCTGGAAGTGGTCAGAACTGACACCTTTACATTATTTCTGTATTTAGGTAGAAAAAACATTTAGTCTTTTACTACTAAAAGACTATTAATGCACTATTTAATTTGATTCTATATGTTCTTTATAAAGTTGAGGAAGTTCCCACCTATTCCTATTTTACTGAGATTATTGATCACAAATGGATATTTAATTTTGTATAATTTATTTTTTTCATCTATCAAGATGGTCATATGATTTTTCTCTTTTACTCTGTTAACATTGTGAATTACATCAATTGAGTTTTGAAAAATAAGCCATTTTTACATTGTTGGGATAAAACCCATTTGATGATGATGCACCAACAAGTTTATATATTTATGAATTTTATTTGTTGAAATTGTGTTTGGAAATTTTGCTTCTATCTTTGTGAAGAAAATTGATTAAAGTTTTCTTTCTCCCAATGTTCTCTTATGGTTTTGTTATCAGTGCAATACCTGCCTTATATAATGTTTTGGAAAATGCTGTTTATTTTCTTTCTGAAATACTTTGTGTGAAATTAGTTCCATGTCTTCCTTAAATCTCTGATAGAAGTCACCAGTAAAGCCATTGTGAGTCTGCAAATATCTTTTGGGAAAGGTACTTAATTACAAATTCAACTTACTTAATTGCTAGCAGGCTATTTAGGTGGTCTATTTCTTCTTAGGTCAGTTTTAGCAAATTTGTGTTTTTCAAAGTATTGATCCATTACACCTAAATTTTCAAATTTGTTAGCACACTTATTCTTAACATTCCCTGTGATCCTTTTAATTCTGAAAACTATATTGTGATTTTTCTCTTTTATTCCTGATTTTGGTAATTTTTAGTGATCAGGATAGATGCTTATCAATTTTATTCATTTCAAAAAAACTAGTTGTGGTGGTGCTGAGTTTTCTGTATTATTTCTTCACTTTCTATTTCATTGTTTTCTGCTGTCATCTTCATTATTTTCTTACTTTTACTTATGCCAGATTTAATTTGCTCTCCTCCCCCTCCTGCCCCTTCTAAGTTCTTAAGGTGGAAGGCAGCTTGTATTGTCGACTTTGGACTTTTCTTCTTTTTAATATGAGCACTGAAAACTACCTATTTCATTCTAGGTCCTCCTTTAGCTGTATCTTACAGATTTTGATGTTTTATTTTCCTGTGTATACAATTAGAAATATTTACTATGGCTTGTAATGTTTTTCTCCATGAATTATTTAGAACTGTGTTCTTTAATTTCCAAATATTTGATCTTACTACAGAAATATTTATTATTGTTTCCTAATTTAACTCCATTTTTGTCAGAGAACATATGCTGTTTGATTTCAATCCTTGTTAACTTATTTTAGAGACAAACAGTTTTTCTCGGTGAGTAGTCCATGTGCATTTGTAAAGAGTCTGTACTCTGTGGATTAGGGTTGACTTTTTCTATAAACTAACTTGGTTGATTGTTATGTCAACCAACGGAATTTCTCTCTGTATATTCTACCAAGTACTGGGATGGGAGCACTGAACTATTTAGGTATAATGATGCACTTGCCTTTCTTTTTTTTCCCTTTTGTGTCTGTCAGATTTTGCTTGACGTTGTCTCAATAGTAGAAAAATAAACCACTAAATTTCTATCTGAAATTCTGATAGGAGCTCTGATAGAGCAGCACTGACAGATACCAAGTGCTTTTGAATGAAAATAAAGTCTTTCTAATTGGGGCTGTGTGCGGAAGGAGCAGGGCGTGGAATAACACACTGTGGAAGTCAGGCAAGAGGCAGTCACCTGGAACGTGTACCCATACTTTGCAGCAACCACTAATGGAGAGGGAAGGTTGACGATGATTTTAGAAAGATGTTGTGTTATGTCCAACCAGGTCTTCAGTCAAACGGAGCAGGGGATCCACGGAGGACTTGGACTGTAGGCACAGGGACAAGAGTGCTTACTAGCTGGGCAGCTGACTAGCATAAGGAATAGATACTAAGGCAAAAGGCTCATTTTGGATGCACATTGTGTCAGTGCAGTGAGACAGGCTGAGAGCGCTGAACCACATGTGTCCAGTGGTGGGTGTGGACCATACCAGACACCAGGTGCAACTGTGAGTGGATTAATCTGGGTAGTAAATATAATAATAAAAAAAGTACTAATCTTTGAGTCAAGCAACCGTGATTTATTAGCACACATGCACGTATTCCCTGCTTTCTGATCTTAGATGAGATACTTTCAGTGTCTGGTTTTTTTATTTTTAAAATGAAGATGATGCCTGTTCACAAGGTGGTTAGATGTAAGGTATCATGAACTTGGACATGTAAAACATATACAGCCCAGCGCATAGTAGTATTGTAGGTGGGTTTTCTTTGTTTACCAATGTTAAGTTTCCTTCTTCCTGTGTAAAGATAGACTTAGGAAGACTAAGGAAAAAGACATTATCCAGCTGAGGCATTCATGCTGCATTGCAACAAAGAACTAAAAACAGCTCTGTCTTCCGCTCAGGAATCGCTAATCCTGGCCCAGACTCTCCTCCCTGCTAGAAAGTGAAATCCCTTTTTCTGGCAAATGCCACTGACTACCCAGGGCTGTTTTCTTTGTTGAAGAAAGCCAGTGACTGCTGACAATTTTGCCTCATGGGCTCCTTTGCCCATCACACCACATTTTTTTTGTTTTTTTCTGGGGGTGGAGAGTGAGGTAAAGTATTCCTAGATCCTCAGAGAGACCTCGGGGTTGTTTTCTGTTTTCGTAATTTTTTACTTAACTCATTTTAGCAGAAATTCTTATTTGGCCATGTAAAATGCTTTTTAAAAGTCTGTTTATAACCATTTCACCCTGATTACCTTATAAGGCTAGAGGGATCCTCATGTATGCCATTACCTGCGCCAATACTCATGCCTTGGTTTGTTACCTGGCAACCCCCATATTCTCCATCTCCATATCTGCCTCCTTCATGGCCCCAATTTCACCGCCATCTGCTTTCAACAAATCAAGAATGACAGCACATTGCTTGTAGCGGTCCTTCCACACCCTCCCCTGTCCCTGCACAACTGTGGTTAAATTATCTTTATTTCACCATTTTACCGGCTGCCAAAGACGATAGCAATCAAAACTGATAAATCCCTGAGTGCTTCCATTAACCAATCAGGGGCTGTCACTGTTGTCAAATCTTCCCTGAGAGAGGCCATTTTTGGTAGCTTAGAATTCCTGTGTATACGTCCACTGGGGAGAGACATGTTTAGCCAGTTAAAAAAAAAAAAAAAGGGTTTCTTTTTTTTTTTCTTTTTTCTTTGACTCTGCAGTTATTTGCAGAAACTAGTTCTAGGAGCCCAAAATACTCCTTTCGAAATTTAAAACAGGTCTGGTAGTTTTCCTGTTGCTCCTTGCGTGTTCCAGGAGGTGATTACACTTACTTGTCTTAAATACAGCAGAGTAGAAACAAGCTTTGAAACTCCGCACTTGGAGACAATCAGGGAAACCAGGAGAGAATTTGTAGCAATCTGAACGCGCGTCGAGAAACAGTAACTATCAACAGGGCGGCAATGAGTGACACATGTTGCTGAGTGAGATTCTCCTCCGCTCAACAGCACAGGGTTTGACACTTAAATTGCAGGCAGCCCTGGGTCCATTCCAGGAGCCGCCCGCGGTTGAACGCAGTTCTGATCGCTTGCTTGAGGGGCGCCGTGGGGGTAAAGAGAGAAAAGGGGGGGAAAAAAGAAAAAATCAAATTGTTCTCGGAAATCATGTTTAATGTAGAAATCTGGTTAATATTAAAATGCAATCTGCAGTTTTCAAGTATTCTATTCCTCACGGAAAATATTTCCTGTTCAAGGGGCAGGAGCAGTAAGCACTCTCTTATTACATCACTTCCTATGTCAGGCCCAACTAGCGTTCAGAATGTATTACCGTATTGATAATGCTAATTTCAAAATGATGCCTTCCCCCCCCCCCATCCTCTTTGGTTAAAGGGTCTGGGCACAATTCCAATCATATGGATCAATTTAGCTTTAGATGGCGCTAGCCAAGCTGATATTTCATGCGCCGTTATAGAATGTGGTTCTCCCCTGTGCTCAGAAATAGGAGCCCATGTGTCTTCTCTACTCCTAGCATAGCATCTTATTTCCAAACGTCTCCCAAGGGAGCAGCTGTCTCATGGGGTTTAGGGGAGAGCATGTCAGCAGCTCCGGGAGGGAGAGACATCACATCATCTTCTACTCGAACGCCGTCTTCAGTCTTTGAATTACCGGGGAGCTGGGGATTGATTCCCGGAGCCCAGCTCTGTGGCGCGTTCAGATCAACGTGGTGTTTTCCCTGTCGGCTTGGCCGGCTCTCAGGCAGCAGTTCTCATCACCAGGAGGACATGTGGATGTAACCACTGGTATTTAGTCTCCCTTCATTCCAAAATTTTCCCCCAAATGCCTTAAAACATGAACACGGATGATTTATTAGAATGAAGTCTTTCCTACTGTCCGTCTCCCGTGTAGTTGCTCGGTGTAGTTACCTTTTCATTAAAGAAAAACGACACTGGCAGAAAATCAACATGGAGCACCCATGTTCTAGATCAGAGGGCAGCGGGTTCGTTTGTCGCACGTCCTTCCAGAGCTTGGGAGTCGGTGGGTGCCTGCTGGGTAGAGAAGTCATCATACCCAGGATGGAGTCAGCAGCACTCTGAAAGGCTCTGAGAGAGAAAGGGGGCTTGCATGTAGGTACTACTAATTCATCCTTTTAATTTTTATATTTTTAGGATTTCCTCTAGGCAAGAATTCCTTTTATGCTAAATCCATAGTGTAGACCTGTCCCTGTGGGCTATTTTTTTTAATTCATAAATTATATGATATGAAAGAAACATTTGGAAAAATATATTTTTATTGATTTCAGAGAGAGGAAGCCAGAGAGAGAGAGATAGAAACATCAGTGATGAGAGAGTCATTGATCGGCTGCCTCCCGCACGACCCTTGCCGGGGATCGAGCCCACAACCCGGGCATGTGCCCTGATGGAATCGAACCTCGATCACCTGGATCCTAGATCGATGCTCAACCACTGAGCCACGCATGGCTGGGATGAAATGAACATTTTTTTAGTGCTAACAATGATAAGAGCTCATGCTTTGCCATAGAGTGTTGGGTGCTTCTCTACTGTGACTAAAAAATGAGACTTTATTTATACCTATCTTCTTTATATTTGTAAGCACTCTGAAGAGAAGCAAGGAGAGGGAAGGATGTAGGAAGGGAGGGAGGAAGATATGTCTGAGTGTGTCTGGTTAGCGGTGGTGTTCTAAGTGTTTTGAGGGGAGGTATAATGTGGTATGAACCACAGGTTGGACAGGTGACTCTGAAAACAGCGTCATGCTGCCCTGGGAAAGCAAGGCCATGACCTTAGGAGGCCAGTGAGAAATCTCTTGTGTGGGGGGGATGCCAGATAAGTAAAGAAAAAGACGTAATTTAGGCTGGGGTGAAAGGAACAGAGGGTGCATACGTTGCATGGACAGACTGGGAAGACCTGCTGATTGATTTTGTCCTGGGGAAGGAGATGAAAGCAGGTGTGGAGAGAGGAGTGGAGGAAGTGGGGGAGAACCGGGTCAGTTCGTGTTAGGGCATATTGAGTCCCTGTGTCAGCACACCCTCCTTTTGGAAATATTCTGTGGATGTTTAGGTCGGAACTGTGGAGAAACATTGGGGTGGGGCACCAATTTGGGGATCATCAGTTTGTAGCCCATACTAAACGCAGTGAGACAGAAGGAGACGGGCCCCGCCGAGACCCAGGAAGAGGAACTCCGCAGGCTGGAGAAAGGGGGTGAGGAAGGAGACAGGAGATACAGACCTAACACCTGTTTTGAATTTCTGAAATAAAGGACACTTTGATATACTATTGTGGGTTAAGGGAAAGAAGCTGGAGAGATAGAAAAGTCAAGTATATAAAAAGTCACAAAGCATGATTATGGACTGGGCAAGATCTCAGTTAGAGGGGACTCGGAAGCATGAAAGCAGGAATTGTGGGGGGAAATCTGAACTGTAGAGGAATGGGACAGACTTTTTAAAGGCGGGAGGGAATGGCGAGAAGATAGTGGAGACCGCTGGAAGTGGTATAAGGGAGGGTTGGGACATGTTTGTGCATTTTTTTGTTTTTTTCTCAGTGTTGTAAGGGGAAGGCAAAGGAGATAATCCACAGTAGCTGGTGTTTGCAAAGGGGTGGGAGATGAGTCAAGAAGAAGAAAGATCACAGGAGAGACACCCGAGGAAACCTCTTGTGTGATGACTTCGTGCCGAAGCAGCGCTGTTGGAACGGAGGGACATAAGGGGAAGTGGAGGTGGCAGAGAGGAAGACTAGGAAGTGGCACCTACGGAGACGGAGGGTTGAGGACAATCAGTGACTGTTTCCATTTCTTTCACTGGAATTTCCACTTTGGATTGTACGTTGCCTGGCACGGCCTAATCCACAAATTTTAATGCATCCCTTTAAGATGCTGTTTATAGTGCTAAGACCTGTGGGTACTGAGTGCGACTTAAGAACAGCTACTTACCTGGTCTAGAAGCAGCTTGTTACTAACCAGCCCTGGTAGGATGGGGCACGGAGGAGAGGCCATGTCACTCTAGGCCAAAGCCGCTGAGATATAGCAACTGGCCTCGGTTTTATCGCTAATCAACAGAGCTTTTACTAAGTGCTTACTAGATGCCAGACAGCATTCTTAGCCAGAGGTTAGCAGACTTTGCACTGCAAGCAGAGTCAAGCAGTTTCCACAGTACCATATGGTCTCCAGAGCCTACAGTATTTATCAAGCTGCCCCATACGGAAAAAGTCTGCCGAATCCCGTGAAACATGCCGGAGGTACATCAGGAAACGTGTTAACACAGCTTATACACTCACGGGAGGCTTGGCTAGGGAGGCATCCGTTTTCAAATCGCGATGAAAATTTGTATATTTTAGTACGATTGCACATAAAATGTGATGCATTGAAAGGCAATATCAATCTAATTAGAAACCATCAGGATGTCATGGCAAAAACCAGAGAAAGAAACCCTGTTGGAAGACTCGTGGTTTGACTTTTCCCCACGGAGTGATGGGCATGTTGCTTTCCAGATGGTTTCCATGGCCTTCGACAGCATCCCTCTGCCTTGTACAGCTGAGCCTGCTGAAAGGGGTGTTTGGTAGCATGTACCTTTCCAGGGCCGCTGGACAGCAGATGATAGGATACAAGGCGTTCTTGGTCGGTTTCCCAAATTCTCAAGAAGTTTCCATGTGGGTGGATGTGCACTGTTGATTTCTAAATTATACCTTAGCAAAAAGAGTGTAAAATAACTGAATTATGGCAAGTTTCAAAGAGGCAGCTAGCTGCCTCCTTCCATTGAATGCTTCCTTCTCAGAGAGAGCAAGAGAGAGACAGAGAAATCCTGTCTCGGCCAATCAGGTGCTTGCGAATTTTGATGAAGAACCCGCGCTTCTATTTGGCACTTTTTTTTTTCTTTCTTTCTTTTAACTCAACCAGACTGTTTTCAGCTTGTACTCCTTTGGAATGTAGCACAGACAGACTGCTCAGCCTGGCATGTCTAGCCTGAGGAAGATGGTTGTTATATTCCAGTTCTTGAATACTGTCTCCATGTATCAAAGTCAGGTAACTAATTAGCAGCTGAGGCCATAAGCAGTGGCCCATAGCCAGCTTGTGACAAAATAGTGAGAAATGTCTGCATCAAAGAAGAATAATTAGTGTTTTTTTTTTTCTGCTGGGACTGACTCTCTTTATACTCTAATTTCCAAATTAATACTTTGCTTAAATAAATAAATATGACAACTGTCATTAGTGGCCATACACCAAGTTGTGTCACAATTTTTTTTAAGTCTCATTGGATTTCTGTTTTTACAGTCAAGAGGGATGAGCTCTGGAATGAAAAGGAGTAGGTGAAGTTTGTGGAGGGGGGCGGGCATGACACCAGAGACAGGCAAACTGTTTTACATATACCCCGGTTGTTTTGGGTCAAGTCACACTTTTGGGCTCAGTGGATTTGCTCCCTGCAGTGAACTGGCAGGGAAGCAGTTGACAAACTGGTGTCTGTAGAAACCATGGAAAGTGGGGAGAATGCCTGAAGACCTAAAATGGGTGAGCATTCGGGTGTCCAGCGTGGATTCTTCACATTTCCAGTCAAAGGAGAAACTCTGGAACTGTAACGACTAAAAGCAATGGATTCTAAGACCCAAGAAGAACTTGCGCACTAGTGAACAGCATGGCTTCACCAAGAGTGAGCGATGTCACACCGAAAACGTTGCCCGACTTTGATAACAAGGTTGTATGGCAGACTTCAATGTGATTGGCCTTTATCGTAACATCGAATGTCGTTTAGGTGACACCCCAGTTAAGGAGCACTCAGGTGACGTGTGTCCACCATCTGTGCATATGCTGAATGGAAAGGGACCTGGAGAGTGTAAGGTATAAGTTATTTATGGGGCTGTGTAGTATTTCAGTCAAATAATATGTACATGGAGAGTTCATTTCATAGCTTTTCCCCTTTTCTCTCTTTCACAGGTATTAATGTGTGTGTTCCTTGCCTTTCCTTACTGTATATAAATCACAGCTTTTATAGAGCTCTCTGCCAATGGAAAGTCAGGGAGAACTTCGTAAATTTCTTGGCATATGAGGTTGAAAGAGGAGCTCAGGACCTGAGTGCAGCCTATTTCTTATGGAAACAAACAGTGCGGGGCCATTGAAAATGCGACCATACTTCACATTTTACCAATGAAGGAAGCCCTGATTATGTTATTTACAGTGTATAAATCGACGAGGGTCAAGAAGAATGAAAAAAATGGCAGGATTTATTGTGGAATATCTTAACTAGCACAAAAGTCTGAATTTAAGATGCGTAGTTATGTTAGATCCATACATTAGGCTCTAACTGCATAATGCAACTCAGGGACTGATGACAACGGTGTCCCAGCACAGTGCACGGCGTTACTAATCGTACAGCGCGGCAGTCTGCAAAGTTGCAGTATGGAATACAAAGTAAACGCTAAGGTGCTCTTATCTAAACTCAGAAAGGTTCATTTTCTGATTGGCAGATGATAGGGCTGGATAATAAAATAGCTATGTTCTGAAATTATTTTACCATCTCTAACCCGACTGGGCTGCCACAGCTCATCTTTTCTCACAGGAAGAATGACAATAATTCTCTTTTGTACAGATCCGCTTAACAACAACAAAAAAATTAGCTCAAG
The DNA here is from genome assembly GCF_964146895.1 of Miniopterus schreibersii. Classification (NCBI taxonomy): domain Eukaryota; kingdom Metazoa; phylum Chordata; class Mammalia; order Chiroptera; family Miniopteridae; genus Miniopterus; species Miniopterus schreibersii. The sequence continues at coordinate 5,693,494 of NC_138116.1, forward strand.
AAATCTGCAAGAATGGACGGCATTGTAGAAAAAACAACATCTGTTAAATTATGATGATCTATCACACAATCAAACCCACTTTATAATCAGCCTAGAACGCACTTATATTCCTTCTGTTATTACTGCACATGCATTAATTTTATTCAACATAAAACAAATGGGGGGAGACAACTAGATTTTCTTTCCAGATGGTGTGAAAACAGCAAGGTCAAACTTGGAGAAAGGCCGTGCCTTTTTTGTAGAGAACTTAAAATTTATCACCTCTCATTTAAGTTATAAAACTTGTTTTTCATAGTTTTCCCCTGGAATTTTTTTTTTTTTTTTTGGCTTCTGATCCATTGGAAGAGAAACGTGTAGATCGGAGAAACTAATCTGCTCGATATTGACGGCCTGCCGCTTCCCCTGCTCTTGTCCTGGAGTTTTATTGATTTCTTTCGGGTTGCAGATCAGCACAGCGATGGGCTGGAATGCCTCAACTTACTGGCAGACGTGGAGGGCAAGCAGCTCATTTTTCAAGGACGTTGCAGTCTGTTCTCCGCCTTAACCTGCTCCAAGAGTTCCTTCTCCTTCAGCTTCTCAATACTTTTGTAATTAGCTGCCTAGAATTTTCATAATTTGTAAACACAGTAAAATGGCTGTCAGACATTCAGGGCGGTAAAAGTGGACAGAAAAAAAAGAAAAGACCAGCTTCCTCCAACCATTTCCATTTGACTTGGGGAGAAAGCTGGGCCCGTGCCCACGGCAGTTAAATGGTCAGGCGCACGCCTCAAAGTGATTTTTCTTGAGGTGTCCCTGCCACACACAAGTACCATGTGTTCTTTCTTGGCTCCGGCTGGCCGGGCTGGTCGTCCAGGACTCTGAAGGCTGTACCCCCAGCCCCAGATTTACATCCATTTTTCTTTGCCAAGGTGAAGGCGGGAAAAACCACACATGTTTTTCTTTCTCCCTCTTCTCGACCGAGCTGATTGCCTCCGGATGAACCATCTTCCACATCGGCGAGCACTGGTATTTCACCTGGCACCATGGCCCGGTGGATATGGCCCGCGGCGGGGAACACGCAATGGAAAACAAGGCTTCATGGTAACGCAAGCGGAAACGACCAGGCGGCGGTCCCTTCCGTGCGTGGAGTCCAAGTTGCTAGCTCAGGACTGGCATCTTGAGCGAGAAAATGTTGGGAAAAGCTAAGAGCAGGAGCGAAGAAGGGTGGAGAGAATCATAGGCCCCGAAGCATGCTCTAGACTGAGTGAGAGGAAAGAAAGCGAGATGCCTTTCCTAGCTAGTCGTGTACTTTCACTAGCACAAAACTAAGCCATAGTAATAACAAAGTCAACAATACAATAACCCTCGTAATGGCTAAATGTCTGTCATTTCCTATGGATCAGGCAGTATTTTAAGGGTTTTGTATTTTTGACTCATGTAATACTGTTACTGACAATATTATCAAAATTCTTAGTTTATGGATGAGGGAACTGAAGTACAGAAGTAGAACCTTAGCTTGCTCATTACTGTGATAATGTTAACATTACTGCAAGACCCTCTCATTGGCCCCGCCTGTGGTCTTGAATGCTCTGTGCACACAAGAGATGTCAGCATCCCACGCTCGTCTGGTCAGTGATCTGCCCTGGAAGCCCTATAGGTTAATGGCATCTTCCCATTTCTGGACTGTAATAGATAAACCAACTCTTTTTCCGGTTTTATTTTTAAATTTTCAAAATCATCAACATTCCAAAAGAGGGTGAGGCCATGTTTGTGTTAGTGAGAGTGGAGAGGGTTTGAGGCTTGTCTAGACTCTAGAACTCGCTACCCAGTTTTGTTGACAATACTAAGAGGTCACTCAAGCTTCTTTACATTTTTGTCCTGCTAATGATTTCGTGCTGACGAAGTGGGTCATTAGGTCCAAGAACTGAGAGAAGGGACTTGTGTTGTCCCCACCGTAGATGTTTTGCTGAGTGAAAGCTCTGACTGTCAACTGTGTGCCCCTCCTCTTCCTAACATGATCCTTAGTTCCTCTTCAGAAAAGGGCCCCTCAGTTTTCTTCCGTGACGTATGATGCCTAGAATAGCGTGGAAGACAGATGTTTCTCTTTCATCACCAGCATTTCCTCACAGCTCATTGTATCATTTTTACTGGAATCATGACATTTGACAGCATTGAAGACTTTGATTCTTGCAGTTCCCCTCAGAGACATATCTGCAGATCCCAGACTGCTCAAAATATACTTAAGGACATCCTCCTGCCTGTCTCTCCAGCTTCTTATTTGGCTTTATCAGCGAGGATATTTTCATCCACAACTAACACAAGTAACCAAGTCAGGTAGCTCTTGGTGCATAATACACGGTCCAAAAACTCAATGGCTTCGAAGAATGAACACTTATTATTGCTCACAACACTATGGGTCAGCTGGGCAGATTTTCTGGCCTTGGCGAGGCTCACTCATGTCTGTGGTCAGCTGGAAGTTGGGAAGTTCTGCTGCTCTTGGCTGGGCTCTCTCATGTTTGGGTGTCGGCTAGCCGTAGACCAGGATGGCCTTCACTGAGACAACTAGGCTTTCTTCCATGTGGTCTCTCATTCTCTACAGGCTGGCCCAGCTGGTAGTCATGACATTGGGAGAATTCTGAGAGAGAGCAGAGACACTCAAGGTCTCTTCTTGTCTAGGCTCAGAACCAGCACACCGCCACTTTTGTCACTTTCTATTGAATAAACAATTCTCACATTCAGAGTGGGCAGATCCTACACAGTCACAAGGCAGAGAGCATGGATCTGTGGGTGTCAGTCGTGGGGATAGACCATCAATGAGATCGCCCTGCCACAGCACACCAAATTAAATTGCTTAAACCTTACACAGATCAATAATCTCATGTGACAGAAAGTCAAGATTCATTGTCGACTACAGAGTCCTTTGACCAAATGACTCAATAATGTCATCAAGGACACGGACACTTTCCATCTCTCCTCTCGGCCATTCTTAGTCTGTTGGCTCATCCTCAGGCTGGCTCATTTCAAGGTCTCAAATGGCTATTAGTGATAATTAAAGAAACATGCTTCAGTGTTCACATTGGATAGATTCTTGTACTGAGGAGCCCAGAGAAATTCTCTCCTTGTGTTGTGCTGATTCAAATAGGCTTATGCCTCCCCTTTTCTAAACTAGTCACGTACTTTGTGCTGCATGTACGAGACTTAGAAGGTAAAGGGTAGAAGAAGGTAAAGGGGGGATAAATGGTGGTGGAAGGAGACTTGACTTGGGGTGGTGAACACGCAATACGATATACAGATGATGTGTTGTAGAATTGTGTAGCTGAAGCCTGTATAATTTTATTACCCAATGTCACCCTAATAAATTCAGTTTAAAAAAAGTAGCTTAAATAACAGAGGGCATTTATTTTTCGTTTAGAAAGAAGTCTAGCATTCTCACATATACAACAGTTAGAGTTATGGCAGCCCTGGGATGGACCCATCAGGTTAATGGTGTCATTAGAAAGTCAGGCTCATCCCATTTTTCTCTGCCACCCTAGGTGCTAACAGTCTCTCTCTTTGTGCTACAGCTCCAACCATTATGTTCTTACTCAACATCCAAATGTTAGAAGAAGGAATATGGGGAAGAGAGATAGCCTCATGGTTGGTCTCCTTATATTAAGTATAAAATTCTGTCTCGAAAGTCCCTGAGCAGATGTCCCCTTATGTCCGATTGACCACCTTGCTGCTCCTGGCTGCAGGGGAAGCTGGGTAAATGGATACCTGCATCTCCTTGCGCTCTCCCAGGGGAGGTAAACTCTTTCTGTATGAAAGAAAGGACGAGAAATGGCCGTTGTGTATGCGTAACTGTGTGTGCGTCACGATGGTCAGCACACTAAAATGCTACCTCTTTAAATAAAGGTCTGCAATGCCCTGATTGGTATGAATCCACTTAATCAACTAGGCAGTTGACAGTGTGGATATTTCTTATTTTTTGACCAGAGGACAGAGAGATATTTCTGGAAAGCAGAAAGGAATCGGTACATTCAGACACTACTGCTAGATTAAGACATAGTTTTCATTTGTGAATAGTTTGCAGGCCAAAGCACTTATTTTTTGTCTGGGACTGAGTCACTTGTAAATGAGACTAAACACTCATCCTCTGTAGAGTCCTGTATTCAGTGAAATTAGCCTTGGTTGCTATCCTCTTGCAGATAAGCCTTCCATTCATAAAAGGTGCATTGGAGGGGTCTAGCATTGAGGCCTCTGTGCATCATAGATTGACTCTGCTTTGACTCTACTGTGTCTTTGTTCAATCATTTCATCTATCGTTCATCACGTTTTATTGAGCATTGTTTTTTTTGTGGTGTTTTTTTTTTTGACATGGAACCCTCTTCTTGGGCTAGCTGTCCCTTAGAATCATAAATTCACTTTAAATCCAACCAATGAGTTGTTGAATGAATCTATTACCCTTTCTGGGTTTTTCCTTGCATCTAAACAGGCTTATACTCAACTCAAGAGGCCAGATAGTTAAAGACATGATTTAGGGACACAGAGGTCTTCTGATCACTTCGTATATATGAAATATGAGCAAGATAGATTCTTGGGAAAAGACTTCCTTGTGTTTCCGTGCTTTCCAATTACCTTGTGATTATAACAGATAGCTTCTCCGCCTCCTACACAGTGCTCTCACTATCTCTCGATCGGTGCCTTTAAAAACCACAGGTACGGGAAAAGACAGAAAACTATCTGGCTGAAAGCAGGTTCCCAGACATTCTCTCCTGCTTGTTTTCCCCTAATGGAATATGAATGATGGGTTATGAGTCACCCATCGCCATTCACCACCCTAAGCTCAGCTATCCAGTGCTGGCGTGGAGGAATGAGAGGCATGTGAGGTAGAAGGAGCGGGTATGTCAGAGAAGCTCAGAAACAAAGGGTACCCGAAGGTCAGTAAATACTTTTCTCTTGTTAGCTAAGCTCGGGCTTCCTTTTTGAGGGGGCTGTGATTCCAGCCTCTTCGGTGAGGAGCTTAGTTGAACAACAGGAATGATTAGTTCATCCCCCACTTGGAGGTTATTGTTGCAGGCATGGTTTTAATATACCCGGGGATTTGGCTTCAGTTCTTGCTTTCAAACTCCAGCAAGTCTTGAACTGTTTATCAAATCGATGTTGAGAAACAGAACATAGAGATGAAGCTAATAACTGGCAAGAATCCCAATCCATTGTGTCATTATGGTCATTAATTAGGGTAAGGGTTATGTAGGGAAAGGTTGCTGATTTGAATGACTTGTTTCCAGATTTTTTGGGGGTGGGGGAGTGGGGAGGGATGGGGCTATAATTGGGTGTCCTATTTTTTCCTGTAGATAAACAGAGAGATTGCATTAGGAAGCCTGAATGGAAGCAGACTTAGTAGATAATTTGTTTCACTGGCAAATTAGTCAAAGGAAAAGAAACCAAATTTTCCCTGCTCATTATTTTCAACTTGAAACTTTATTGTATCAATCAGTAGGATATTTAGTCTGAGGAGACCTTTATGGAAAATTCGCAGTAAAATGAATTTCTACCTTCTTTCCATTCACCTTCTTTCTAGGTAACTGGAGGCTAATGTCACAGTTAATGTGGAAGTTGGATCAATTTCATTAGAGAATAAACAATTTTCCAGTGTCCTGTAGATGGGCTTGGCCCATTCATAGGAGGGAATAGAGTCCTGGCCCTGTGACCTCCTAGGAGCTCTGCACCTTAGAAACTTAGGTATGCATTGACAACTCTAAAAATTCTCTTTTATATTTTTTTAATTTATACAAAGCTCCAAATGTCCCTAATTCAGGTTTGTAATAAATATGAGCAGAATGTTAGCTCACAAATGTTGTCTGGTGTTTCTTATTTACCCTCTAGTTGTGTTCATGGTGACACGGTAACATGGTAAATGGGGTGGCATTGTGTTCTAATCTGATGGCTTGTTCTGAGTGAGAAAATTTATATATTTTTTGAGATTAGTTACTTTTGGGGTTAGATGGAACAGTGGAAAGGAGTTTTAATGAGATACCAAAATGTAGTAAGATACCAAAATGAAAAGCAATACAGCATGGCCAAAAATTAAATAAATAAATCCTGAAGATCTTTTTTATTTGTGAGATGGACTCTATTTCCTGGTCTCCTGCAACATCTTCACGGTTTATTTCTTCACTTTGTGTTCAGACAAAACCACGTCAGGTGGCATAAGGTCTCAGGAGTTAAAAGCAGTGGCCTCCATGTTACCCTTTGTTAAGATAATTCACACGGAAACCTCAGGAGGTTTTTTAATTGAAAACCCCAGTGCATGGCAGGGCGGGGTGGTGTTGTCTAATACATACTAATGACAGTAGAGCGTGTGGGTGTGATGTGTGGCAGGATCCCACAGGGCATCTATCTTCAGCACTCCAGGTGCCAGGATTGCTCACCACACCCCGGCTTCCTTTGGAAACTCTGCACACCATGGGGTACTCTCAGGCCAGAGCCTCCACGAGTCTCTTCCTCTGAAGCGAAAGAGTGTATGTGAAACCAAATCTACTTCCATTTCTCGAGTCTGGCCTGTTGGGGAGGTAAACAAGGAGCCTAGACTCCGGCATGGCAGCCATGTTTCCGTAGGTGGGATGGAGGAAAGGTTGCTGAGGTGTGTGCCTGGGAGAGCACCTGGTGGCCCTGCATTTCAGCCTTGCCTTGGGAGTTACCTCTCTGTTTATATTAGCATTATTGCATCTTTCCATCGCCATTGGTACATAAGATTTAAAAGCCACTGGTTCATAGTCATGTCTTAGCAAAATCAGCTCTATCCATGGCATTTTCATATTAGTTGAAAAGGAAAGAAAATTGCGTGTAAAAATTGTGTGTGTGTGTGTGTGTGGTGTGAGATTACTTGGCATGGATAAAATCCTCAGAAAAATAAGCAGTTCACTACCAGGGCTCAGAGCATCCGTATTAACTGCTTCTAATCCTTCACTAATTAGGAGCTATTTAAGATCTGAATCTTAGGTGTTTCTTCTCAATTATATTCATTTCATCTGTGTAGAGTATTTCTTGGGGTGGGGGGAAGGTGATGGAACTCAAAATTAGTCAACTGAAAATAAGATTGTGGGGTTTTTTTTTTGCCCAATGATAGCAGCGAGATTTTCCCAGAGCTGAGTTTCTTTGACAGATCTGATTGGCTAATTTAATTACAGCGACGATGGGTGTGAATATTAAAATAACACTGTGTGGGTGTGCATGGGGGGGTGATTTTCTGCTTATATTTTTGTCTTGTTGCCAAAAACAGCTGTTTCCTGCCTCTGTGTTCTGCTTCCTGCAAAGCAGTCACCGTTCACTCTTTTACTAGATTCTTTCAGTATTTATTTACGTATCTCTAATGTTTGATAATATCACTGTTTCTTGATTTTTATGTTTTAAGAATTATTTCTTGAACTCTCACTGTGGAACACAGGGATTTGACTATTTTTTTCCCCTTATCCATTGACTACAAGACTCCTATCGCCCCTTCTTCCAGTATTATTATTGGTTACTTAATGTTAGATCAATATTTATTCCTATATTATTATAACTATGAAAATACCAGTCCCAGCTGAGCCATATGGTATACTATGGTATTATTTCTTTTATAATAATTGTCTTTTTTGTATGGATCATTAATTCAAGGCCCATGTTTGCCTCAGCTATGTCTATGCTTCCCAATATGATAACGGACAATTGCTGATCTGTCAGTTTCATTTTCTGACATGTTCCCTTGCTCGGCCTCCATTCCAACACTACCTGCTACCTGGGCTTTCTGCGGTAACCTCCCAACAGGTCTTTCTTGCTCTCCTGCTCCATTCACCTATCCCAGCCACTGAGTGGGCGCTTGCAAAAACGTAATCCAAAAGTGGGACTTCTTCAAACACTTCTGATTGTTTCAAATTACCCTTTAGTGGTCTCTAAGCTTTCTCCACAGCCTGCAAGCCGCCGTGTGATCTGTATACACGCCTGGCTCACCCTTCAGTGCACCACCTTTCCTTCCTGCACACCTCCCAATCCCCAGGCTGGCCCGTCCTTCCGCCTCCAGAGCTTTGCGCTCGGGTTTCCTCTGTCCAGAATGCCCTTTGCCTGCTCTCCCCACTGCTGTCTCCTCCATCTTTATACACTCAGATATCATACAGGTCACACTCTTGATTTGGGCTGCTGGGAACCTGAAGCAGAACCAAGCCCTCCCCCCTCCCGCCCCCGACTTCTGTAATTGGCTCCAGAGACTCCCACCACTTACAGTTAGGGGTCCATCAACAGCTACCTGAACTGAGCAGAGCTGTTTGCTTTTTTGGGTCGACTGAGAGAACAGCAGCAAGATTAAAGAAACACGTCCATCCTGGGTCTCTTCTGTCAACAGGCTAGTCAGATATCTCCTTTGTACATGAAAATTATCATGCTCACTGGTAGAGTGTCACATATGGGAAGACACGGGTGTTGGGAGGAATGCCTAAATAAAATGGGTCATTTACAGTGTGGTTGTGTGTTTAAATATTTTATTACAGCTAAGTGGGTGTCCAGACTGCTGTCAGACCAATAAGATAGTGCCTAGGGTGTAACAAATTCTCAATGAATTACCTTGAACTGAACATGTAAACACCAGGAGCATAGGAGTTCTATATTGATAACTATATTTCAATTTGGGGAGTACCCTGCCTGTCACAGACAGTGACCGGGCAACACTTGTTGTTTGTTGATATGTTGATGGTGGCCATTCTGGCAGGTGTGAGGTGATACTTCATTGTGGTTTTAATTTGCATCTCTCTGATGATTAGTGACTTTGAGCATTTTTTCATATGTCTCTTGGCCATCTGTATGTTCTTCTTGGAGAAGTGTCTATTCAGGTCCTCTGCCCATTTTTTAATTGGATTGTTTGTCTTCCTGACGTTGAGTCGTATGAGTTCTTTATATAGTTTGGAAATTAACCCTTTATCAGATGTATCATTGGCAAATATGTTCTCCCACACAGTGGGCTCCCTTTTCATTCGGATGCTGGTTTCTTTTGCTGTGCAGATGCATCTGTAGTTTGATGTAGTCCCATTGGTTTATTTTTCCCTTTGTTTCTCTTGTCCTAGGTGATGTATGAGAATCTAAGTACCCTGATTTTCTAAGCCCAATACCCAAAAGTGCCTGGTCCTTACTCAGTGTGTAAAACATGTGGAGTGAATGACTGAATTAATAAATGTTTCCAGAATGTTTTGCCTTAATTCCTCAGCTACTTTTTCATTGAAGTGAAATTCACAGGACATAAAATTAACTATTTTAAAGTGTATAATTCAACGGCATTTAGTCTATTTTCTCTATTGTGCGACCATCACCTCCATCTAGTTCTTAATCTAATTTTCAAAATAGTATAAACTTTAGTTTCTCTGCATTATTTTTATGTCTTAAAACCTGGGACAAAAATATAGACCCATCAAGGATGTTTTTGATCCTAACTGCTACCTTATCTGTCCTGGAAAAGCCCTTCAGATGTCTGAGGCTTACAGGTCTGGGTACCACCAACAAACTTCCCTGGCGGTTGAATGAAGAACACATTCGCAAGTCAAGACAATCTTTTTCAAGATCAGGCATCTGCTGGTTACACAAGCGCATTGCTGATCTCCGCCCAGTTGCCTTTACACTCCTTGAGTCTGTCATTCCACTTGGATCACTCACCGTGTTTGCTGACTTTCTGGGAAGTGAGCAAGAGTGTTTCCTTCAACCGTGAGCAGAGCATGTCCGAGACTGGGCTATAGCTCTCAGACTTCTCTTCACTGTCCTTACCTAGAGATAGGGAAACCTTGATTTGAAAGTGGTTGCTTGCTGTCAGGCGGTGTGGAAGTTGGAAATTGTAGACACCTGGGCTGTTGTGTTACTGCCGGGCTTGTTTTATGGCCCCGATGGATGCCAGATGAAAGCTGCTCGGGCAGGCTGCAGCGCCGGCCCAGGTGAGGGTTTTAATAGCGGCATTCCAGTAAGGAAAGAGCCACCGGGTAGAGCACCGCTGGGCTCTGACCGCTCAGCAGAGGTTGCTATCAGCAGCCGACATCTGTTTACTTCCGGAACCTTACGACAGCCCAGCAAGTTCCCAGATGTGTGCACACCAAGGACCAGGGGAAAAATAGTTCGGTGTGTCATCTTTTATCAGTTGTGGCTATCATTCTGTTTCTCATAATTGATGCTTGTTTTTTTTCCTAGAGTAAGATACATCTGTTTGTATCAAACTGCTTTCTCATGATATTTTTTGGAGGCTACTATGGGAGAAAAGACAAGGAAATAAAAATGAGGAAGGGAAAAAAATGAAAAGTCTTCTATTATCAGCTCAGACTATCAACTCAGTCTTCCTCCCAGACTGTGCACCTGTTTCTTTCAAGTTCCTTTCAGGAATGACTAAGAAAATGATTTTATTATATTGTGACCTTCAGTCTGAATTCCCCTTTATGAAGCAGTGGCTTTAGATAGTGAGACTCCAAGGATTTTTAAATACTATCCATACAGTTCAAACATCTGGGGACAATGGCTATTTTTATGATGTAAGAAATAACACCCCAAGAAAAGAGATAAATCTCTAACTTGTTAAAAATGCCTAGAAAGTTATCTTGAATGGTTAAGATACATCAAGAAAATGTCATTTAAATGTGATGTCTGCTAAACTCTCTGATTCCTTTCCTCCCCCCCCTGGTGTCACTGTTCTGGCTTTACAAATCAGATATCCAGTTTAAACCAGAATTATTAGTGATGTAAGCAGAAGAGTGGCCCAATTTCATATTTTACGGCGTGACTCGGCAGCTGCACTCCCTGTAAGGCAGGTTGCACGTTCTAATAATTCACTCTAATTTACTCTTTGCCGATCAAGGGTCATCTCTGCATAATCCGCCAAGGAAAGCTTTGAAGTTGGCTCAGGTTACTGGCAGGAATCATGATAACACGTTACAATGCTGCTTAGACGTTTCTGTCCTTGGAGCCCCCTAGATAGCCATCTTTCCTACTCATCTTTTTTATTCATACCCTTAACTACCTCCTTTGACACTTTCCTGGAAAACTTAATCTCAGGCAGTCTCCTTATTTACCTAACATTTTCTTGTGCCACCCAGAGAGCATCATTTTATACAGTGATGCCAGAATGGGGACAGTAAATGAACTGTCCATACATGCACACAAAAAGCATTTCAAGCCAAGCTAGATGTGATTTTTCTTATATTCTACTGTTTTTGGAATATCCAAGTGACTTTCCTCGCTTCATCCAAATAATCAAGCAGTGTGTACATTAACTGGGGGGGAAAAAAGATTAATTTGATTGACCTGCCGCTTGCCTGTTGCTTAAGCTCCAACTCTTTTGGGTCTAATTAGAGGTGAGTCTGAGAAATGTTTTTCTAAAAAGTAGGGAAGATCTAGAAAGTCAAAGTAGTTTTAAGAGAGTAGATGTTCTAACTGGACTTGACTTCAAAACCCTGATGGAAAGACCTTTTTTTTTTTTTTTTTTTAAAGGTTCTGGCTGTCATTTCACAGGGAACTCTCAGCAATGCCACCTCCTTTCAGGGCTTTTCAAGTCCTGAAGATATGCATTCTAACCAGGGAAACCGCAGGCTCTAATAATATTTCATTGTTAGCCCCTGCTGTAATTCTACACTGGTGAGGGGGCGGAGGAGCAGTAGCTGTTATCACCCAGTGTAGCGTTTCATAACGTCTTCAAGCAGACAGAAATAACCTCCTTCAAAAGTGTACGGGGACACTTTGATGTGGCAACATGTGGGTCTCTGGAAGTCACTCATCACTTTCCCCAGGCATTTGTTTCTTCCTGTTTCTGTCATTCTTTAAATACCTACCTTTTGTCACCAGCTTTTAGTTCTTACTCTGCAGGGTTGTGGAAGATCCGTTGGCCAGGAAAGTGTCTCCAGATGCCCTCTGAAGGGGTCTGAATTCACAGTGGAATCTTAAGACATGCCCATTACCAAGACTTTTTTAAAAGGATGATTTTTGAAAAACTAGGTTCCTCTGTATGAGTGCTCTATTGCTGCTATAACAAATTATCATAAGTTCAGAAGTCCTGAGATCAAGTTGTCAGCAGGACTGCATTCCTTGGGAAGGCTCTAGGGAGATTTCATCTCCCTGTCTTTTCCAGCTTCTGGAGGCCTTCTGCATCCCTTGCCTGTGGTCTCTTTCTCACATCATTTCAACTTCTGCACCCATCATCACATTTCCTACTCTGACCCTCCCACCTCCTCATTATCAGGACCATTGCGATGGACAGTGATCCATCTCCTCATATCAAAATCCTTCATCATGTCTGCAAAGACCGTTATGCCATGTAAGGTATTATATTCATAGGTTCTGCGGATTGAGCCAGGAACGTCTTTGAGAAGTATTACTCTGCAGGTGGGTGACACATTCAGACATCTTCTCATAGAAAACATTAAGTGCTTTTCCCTATTTGGAGAATCAGCATTTGAAAGATATGCCTGCCTTTGGGTGATCAAGTCACCCATGGCTCTTACAGGGCACAGGATGGGGTATCAGCTTGCACCTCCATGTTCAGATAAGATGCTAGTCTTTGCAAGTCATATCTCAGGTAATGTGGAGAATGCCTTTTTGCCTGTTGGAAAAATTCCATCCTGTATCACTCCTGTATATATCCCAACATAAGCCATGGAACTGTGGGCACATAATATATAATGACAACATTCACAGCCACAATACAACTCTCTTCTTGAACATCTAGGAAGGACTTTTCACGCCTGCTTTGATGTCTGCCAATTAGAAAGGAAAGCTATGGTTCCAGGGTGAAGAATCTTATATTTTCCTCTATGTTTGGCTTAGATCACGGGGCATGCGAGGCGCCTGGTTTTAATGATTATTTTTAATGGTATTTTAAGCCACTGGCTTAGATGGCTCCTCACCCTTGCCAGTTTTTACTTGTCTTTTATGTCTTATGAGCCTTGTTCTCCAAACCCCACCGGGCAGGGCTGAGACGGTGCGTTCCCCTGTGAGCTATGCCGTGCCAAGCAAATCATTGGCCTTCAGTAAATAATAATAGCATTTGGGTCTGTGACAGGAGATGGAAACTGGACCCTTTCCTCCCCTCAGTTCCCCGTATTCTCAGAGCCCACTTGTTTTGGCATATACTTTGGAAACTGGAAGACCTCTGAGGGGATATTAATCACTTTTATAATGACATCAGTAACTTGTACATATGTGGGTACACATACCCACTGTGGTTACAGCTCAGGTTCATAAAAAAGGAGGACTTGTCAGACCTCTACGATGTGCATACCACTTGTTTGAGCATCCTGGGGTAGAATATGGTAATAGATATTGTCCTATTTTCTTATTAAATTCCCATCCAATCTTTATATCTTGAATATCTCTGTCAGTTGGAAAGAGGCAAGGATAACTGGCTGGACTCAACAGGGACATGACAACTTCCTCTTGTCATCACCGTCTCTTTTTCCTTCCCACACAACCCAGGGAGGTCTCTGGACAAGAATGACCATTTGATTGGTTGGACTTTGTCTACTTTGCTCTTGTGTCCCCACTCGCATTAGGTGATGATATGTTTATCATTCCTTGTCTTCAACATCTTACTTTTCTTTCATTCTTCTTTTCCCCCCTCCCCTCCCCCTTCCCCTCCCCTCCCTTCCCCTTCCCCTTCCCCTTCCCCTCCCCCTCCCCCCTCCCTTCTCCCTCCCCCTTTCCCTTCTCCCTCCCTTCCCCTTCCTTCTCTTCTCTCTCCCCTTCCTTTACCCTCAGCTTCTCCTTCTATTTTTCCTGCATCTTCCAGATGCTTCCAGTTGTTTCCTGAGTTATTTTGTATATACAACCTTTATCACAACCCTATTATGAAAGTACTGCTGTGAGTCCATTTTAGAGATGGAAAAACTGAAGCTTTAGAAAGGCAAGAAACTTGCCCAAATTCTTAAGCTAGAACTGGTTAAAACAGGATCCGAACTCTGGTCACTCTTTTGTTAGTCTCTAGACTACTACTTATCCTACCCCTCCATTCATTTGCTATTCTTTCATGTCATAAATATATATTGTATATGGTTAATGCTTAATTACTTTCCAGGTGCTATGCTGGGTGCCTAGACATAGGTTAACATCTGTATGCATGTGTGTGTGGTGGAGTGCCAGATAAACAAATAATGGCAATATTACATTTATATTATGATTGATGATATGATAGAGATTGTTATAAAGTGTCACTTAACTACTAATGAAGCTCCCTTGGGGGGAACCAAATAAGGATACACAGAGGACAGAAAAATTGCCTTGTTTCTTGAATAATAATAAATCAGTGTTCACAAATGGGGAAGAGGAAAACCTTTGAAAGTTATAAAAGAGCATCTTCTCCTTGGGGGAACAGGAAGACGTTCAGGTTGGCAGAGGCACAAGGTCGGCTGTGGGATTATGGGATATCTTAGTCCCTTTGAGCTTCTGTAACAAAACACTATAGACTGGGCGGTGTAAAGAACAGAAATGCATTTCTAACAGCTCTGAAGGCTGGAGGTTCAAGGCCAAGGTCCCGGTAGGTCCCATGTCTGCTGAGGACCTGCCTCCTGCATCAGAGGTTTCCGTCTCCGGCCTGTGTCCTCCCGCGGCTGCAGGAGTGAGGAGGCCGTCTCAGGAACTAATCCCGTGGCTGAGGCTTCTCCCTCACGACTTCATTCCCTACCTGCCCACCGCCTCACCTCCTAAAACCACCACAAAGGGGCTTAGGGTTTCAGCCTAAGGATTTTGAGGGGACGCAAATATTCATTCCTCAACATGGGAAAATGCTGGCAGAAAGAGTTAACTACTTATGGGCAGGATGTTTAAGATTCGGCATCCTGTCCAGGGGAGCAATAAAGGTTTAAGGTCTCCTGATTTTTTTTTTTTGGTAAGGAAAAAGTGCGCCTGTGAAATATTTTAAAAAGCAAAGTTTATTTACAATAGAGTCAACAGTTATTTTCAATGTGCTTATTATTACTGGCAGACATTTTGGAAAACAATAGATGAGTAGGTTCTAAATGTGAGTCAGATACTCAGGAAATATCCTCTTTTGTGGGGAAAATACTACATGCCCCAAAGCTAGGGAATACATGTAAGGTGATCTAATGTAAATTTTATGCACATGTGCTGCAGAGACATGGGGTGGCAGAGATGTGTGTGACAGGCAGGAGGAAGACACACAAAAAAAATGAAAGAAAGAACCTCAGAGATACTGGCTTTCATTTCACCCAATATTTGGTTCCTCTAAGAATAAAACTAAACAGAGGGTTAGCGATTAGGAAAGAAATATTCGTTCCCCAGTAAAAAGAAGAAATCATGTTCGGGAGAAGTGTATCCATACTCCGAGGATAAATAAGACCGATGTTCCCTAGTCCACTGTTACTCCAGGTTCCTGGCTGGACCTGACCCACTGCCATTCTCCCTTGAGACAACTGAAGTCTCCTTTGAAAGGACCAGCCAAGACGTATGTCTCCCATTTCCAGTCCTTAGACAACACTCCGAGGCCAACAGGGATCTCATAAATGATGAAGAGAAAGATAGAGCGTCCTTACGCTGAGCTGAGCCTTCTACCGACTGTTGGTTCACTGCACTTGGAAAAGCCTCCTAAATGTTTCCTCTTGGTATAGTCCTTAAACATAAATATCACACAGTCCTTGGCTGGTTTTTGTGTTTGTGTTTGTGTGTGTGTATATTTTCAGTCTGTTGTAATATTCCAAGTCTTTGGCTCTAGCCTTTGACATCAGCTTCTGTAAAACATAACTCAGTTTTACTGCTAAACCAAAGGTACTTTCTGGAGCCCAACATGTAGCAACACTGTACTTATTTATGCAGAAAAGTTCCTCCAAAGCTGGAGAGACTTCGAGGCTGTTCTCAAAAGGCCAGGGTCAGCAAAATGATTTGTAAGAGGCTTCTCGGATCAGGTGTGAACAGGTAAGAACAGGGAGAGAAAGCAGTGGTATGAAAACTTACATTTTGCTCTTTCTGTTAGACAGGTATATCAATATTTTAATGAAGGACAATTTAAAGTTCTATTTTGGATAGGTGACAGGAACACATGGAGCCTTTTCCTCTCACTTCTTCTGTTTTTAGAAGAGAGATTTTAAAAGTCCCAGAAAACAGTAAGGAATGACCTGGGTGTAAGCTCGCATCTCCTTAATCACTGAAGCATTTTGAAAGCTGGGTGAAAAACAATTCTCAGGGATGGGTAGGCCTATGTGGGAGCAGACAGGTAAAGCTGATAATCTCAAGGAACTGCATCACTGTGTAAGCACTAGAATTTGTCCCAGTCAGTCTCCTTCATACGTGGGACCCGATGTCAGACTTAATTAGGGTTAGACACTCCTAGGGGGCAGTGGCTCTTGCAAGCTTGCCTGTTAGCCCAATGCTTACTATGCCGCCGTTAACATTTGATTATTAAATGTATATTTGAGAGTGATGGTATCATGCAAATATTACCTATTTGGAACAGAATAGAATGACCTAGAAAAAAAACAGAAAGGAAATACCCCTTTTTTAGTAACAATATATATTTTTCTTGCTTCTCGAAGAAATGGTACCTTCCTAACTTTAAAAGAACGAAAAAGAGATATCCACTGATATGTCTCACATTTCACTTTGGATTATTTAAAAAATTTTTTTTTCTATTACAGTTGACATACAGTATTCAGGCTCAACGTGGCTGCTTCCTTCTATCCTTAGTTATAGGAATTCTGTGCAGATAGCTAGTCTTCACGTGGCTCCCGACGATGGTGGTTCTGTAATTTCCTGGTAATTTTGATGTGGCCGTGGGAGGGGCTAGCCCGAGTGTACCTGCTCCACCATCTTCACCAGAAATCATTCCTTTTGGATCTTACTGAAAGCATATTGATTCAAGTTTCCTTGCAATGTAGTGTGACTTTCATCCACTGCTGTGACAGTTGGTGGTGGCCCACCTCTCTGAACTGTGGAAACTCGTAGGTGATGATAATCTCATGGCCTCTCTTCGCATACTCAGTAGATAAGCAAAGTAATAGAGTGAGCCTTGAAACTGGAGGGCCTCGCCGAGTGGCCTCATGAAGTGTGTATTTTCTCTCTGTTTCTAATTCTACAGTTTGGGCGTCATAATTTCTGACTTCTCATCCCAGGGAAGCACGCTCTGAAGCACTGAACTAATTCTCCAAATGTGGTTGAAATTATGACTAGATGTTTCACGTACATAGCTGTTACCATCTTTATCCAAGGGTTCTTGGAAAATTGTGTGGAAGTGAAGGATTCCGTAGCCACTGACAAATGCCAGAGAGATCTGTTAGATAAGTCCCCTCCCTTACGCTGACGGCCCCTCATGCCCAAGTCAGAATAGAAAGAAAACAATTGTTATTGCAGCAAATCCATTTTTCTGGAAGCTGCCAAATCGCATGGTGCTCTGAGCTTTTGGGAAAGCAGAAATAATAGGCCAGGCGGCCAGTCACTGCAGGGGACTCCAGAGGGTGGATGAAAAATTTCCAAAAAAGTACACACACAAACACACACACAATTTTGAAACATGATTTAGGTAAAGGACTGAAGATAACAGCTTGTAGGTATATAAGGAAAAAAAGAAAGCATAGGTCCATGCATTTCTGTATATACACAAAAGAGTGGGACAGGACAATTCTGATTAATTTAGTACATTTAACTTGATTCCCTAATTATCTGTGATAATTACTGGTGATAATTAGGTAAAAACTAAGCAAACCAAAAATGTAATTCATTTTTGCTTCTCTGTAGATAAATGAATAAAACATCGTGTGTTTTTTCTTTCTGCCTTTGAGCAAAGTATTTATTTCCCTACCTCTAAAGTCTTCCCTCTTCATTTGGTGACATAATTAAACTAGTACATTCTTCATGAGCTCAAGATAGACAAGCAGCTTCAGAAAACCCCATTTTGTCACCTGTTATATCCCTGTTTCTGCTCATCTATGATCAGTTGGGCTTTAGAATGTGCCCGTAGTTAATATTAGTCTTAGGGACTTGAAACAATATCATGTTGAATTTTTTTCCTTCCTACTTTTTTCTGCTGTGGGTTCACTGTTTATGTCGTTCTCTCTCTCTAGGAGGAGTTGTAATTCTACAAAGACAGGAATGAACATCTTTATTTTCTTTGCCCTAATACAGTCAAGGATCAGAACTGATCAGTTCTGGAATGATTTCGAGTGGGGAAAAAAATTAATGAATTAATGTCATTAAGGTTTTTAAAGCTTTGAAAACATCGCAAGGGAATTTACTGAATACATCACTTTGTTCCAAAAAATTCATATGGTAACAGTAGGAGATTGAAAGCAAAATATTTTAAAAATATGAGTAAGAAAACATCAAGAGTATAGACCAGGAAGAGGTTTGTTGGTTGATTGAAAAGGAAGGAAGAAAGAAAGTCCAAGCAAAAGACTAATAAAATAGAACTGGATGTCATCCACGTTTCCATTTCCTGAACTTCTTTAGGAGACACTTTTGCGGTACGTAGTATTTACACCCATCTTCTTTTCTGTCTGTTCTCTCGAATGGCTTCCACACGCAGCCAGTATTTATATTTCAGGTGAGGGTAATGGTCAAGGATACGACTGGGACAGTTTTTATGGAGTGGAGTGAGTTCTTTAAGATTGCTCCCATTGTTTCTAGTTCCTCTTCCTTCTTGGCATATGGTACAACTGCATGTTCTTGCTCCTTCTGAATTTAAGCCATAAAATAGGAATAAATGTGATGTATATCACTTCCAGGAAGAGTCTTTAAGAGCCAGAGTGTGCACGGTGCACCACATTTCCTTGTCTTCTTCCTGGGTGGTCCTTCAGCCTACGTCTGTCTCTGTTTACCTTTCGTATCCAAATTCCCAACCAATAGTTTTTGTACACAGTATACAGGATGAGCAAAAAATACATTTTCATTGCATTCACCCACTGAGTATTGGGGTTGTTTATTATTGCAGAAGAACCTAGTTTATGCTGAATGATACGTTACATACATGGTTCCCTGAACCACTGCTTCACTAACGTGTAAAGAAGTTGGTCCATATATCTGGGATGGTTCTGAATTTCTGATTCTACTGAAGAAAAAATACTGGTTGCATATCTGGCTGAGCAGATGAGTGCAGTGTAGGCATCTTTTCATTGACTCAGTAGGAAAGGACATAAGCAACTTCTTTTAAGTCGGACACACCTGCCTGCTTTGTAGCTTCATCCATCTACTAGAGTTAGTCTGGAGAACAGAGACACCTTCCTGGGTCACACTTAAAATAAAGATGTAGTGAGTGTTTAAACTTAGATAAGTCCAGTTATATTCAGTATCTTTGACCGCAAGACCACAACATGTCCCATATGGAATGTGGCCAGTTCCAGGGACAGTTGGCTCTTCGGCTCAACTTAGTAGGCCCTTAGCTATTGCTTTCTTGATTTCAAGAACTTGGGTATCAAGATTATCCTCTGATACCTTGAACTGGAGTCCATGTATGAAAACATATTTACTCTCTGGAGCTTCTCATGTTTTGATGTTTCCAAAAATGATTTTTTTTAATTTTATTTTTTTTGTTTGTTTGCTTGTCTAGCCTAGCTCTTTTCTGAGATACTCCTATTCCTTTCTCTCAGTGATCAGAACATGATATATGAACAGCTGGGGTGGGGTAGGGGAAACAAAAAGCAGAGCACATTTCCATCTGATGTCATGCTGCTTATGGACATACACAGTACTAGGCTTTAATCCCTATAATTGCCCAAGGGAAAATGATTAATATTTGTAATATTGGGAGTGGGTAGAAAAGGAGTGTAAAGCACACTATATAAATCAAAGAACCAATTAAGTATATATGTGGAGAGGGGAGTGAGGGTAAATTCACCAAGAGTAGGTGTTTTCATTATTTTTTCATTATTTTTCTTTCATCTATTTTCAGAGTTAAACAGTAGGAGTAGACAAGATCGAATCTCTTTATTTTCGGTTTATCTTCATATTAAAATTGTTGGTGCTAAACTTTCTTCCAAGTTAGCCCCATGCTAACTTTTAACAACTATTTTTCATGACTAACATGTGAGAGAATAGCTTGTTTAGAATGTGGTTCCCTTGTCAGTGAGATAATACTACAGGGGTACCCAACATGCTTCCCAAATCAAGAATATATCACAGCTATGTTTCTGTAACTATCAGTAATCTCTCAGCATTTTTAAAAGGTGAATTTAACCGCATTTTAAGGAAATGGCTATGTGTAACTAATGTACCTTTTCCATGGACAATGGAAACAAAAGAAAAGCCATATATTTCAGAAATATACAACAAAGAGAAATCTGTTAATTTTGTCTCAGGAACATAACAAGTATCTCTGTTAGCACTCCTTCTGTTCAATACTGAATCGTGATCTAAAATAAAGGCACAAGGATTACAATAGTACTTATCCACTATGATTATCTACTAGAAAGAAATCCAGCCCTGGCTGGTGTGACTCAGTTGATTGAGCATCCTTCCATGCACTGAAAGGTCACCGGTTTCATTCCAGGTCAGGGCACATACCCAGGTTGCGGGTTCTATCAGTGGTTGGGGTCCATATGGGATACAAATGATCAATATTTCTCTCTCACATCAATGTTTCTTTCTCTCCCTCTCCCTTCCTTTCTCTCTGAAAAAAAAAAAAAATCCAGAGACTAAATAAACTGTTGACATTTATAAAAATTCAGGAAGGTTTCTAGTTGAATGCTCAACAAAAAGAAACTGTTAGCATTTTTATACTACTACAATAAAAAGTGAGAAAATAGATGTATAATGTATCTGGGAGTAAACATAGCAAAACAAATACTAACTAAATGACAAAATAAACCATGTTCATGGATGAGAATTCTCAACAATGTAATAAAGGTCAAACTCACAAAACTAGAAGTAGAGTAATGTTTACCAGGGGCTGGGAGTGTGGGGATTACGGAAAAGTTGATCAAAGAGTACAAACTTTCAGTTATAAGATGAGTAAGGTCTGGAAATCTAATATACCACATAGTGACTATAGTTAATGCTGTATTATATACTTGAAATGTGCTAAGAGAGATCTTCAGCATTCTTATTACAAAAATAGAAATAGTTACCATGTGAGGTGATGGATGTATTAATTAACTTGATTGATGTTTATGTATATTAAATCACAATGTTATACACCTTAAAAATCACTTTGTACAATCCAGATATATACGATTTTTGCCAATCGTACCTCAGTGAAGGTAGGTGGAAAAAACTAAAAAAAAAAAAAAAAAAAAAAAGTATTAATAGTAAAAAAATTCAGAAAAAACGTAAATATCAATGAAGAGAAAAATAAGTTGTAGAATATTTATAGAACATCACAGAGCATACAGTGAATGAACTAGAGCTACATATATCAACATGGGTTAATCCCCAAAACATATTGTAGTTAAAAAAGAAAGCAGAAGGATGCATGCTTTTTTACAGCATTAGGACACAAAACAACACTATATGTATTCATTTTTTTGTGCTATCATCAAATGGGGTAATAGGAGGAAATCGTACAGCATGGATCGACCTGGAGGTTATGATGCTAAGTGAAATGAGCCAGCCAGAGAAAGGCAGATACCATATGATCTCACTTATATGTGGAATCTAATGAACAAAATAAACTGATGAACAAAATAGAAACAGAGGCATGAATGCATGGAACAGACTGACAGCTGTAGGAGGGGAGGAGGTCGGGGCACTGGATGAAAGAAGGAAAAGGGATTAACCAAAAAACATATACATTGTACACAGACACAGACACTGGTGTGATGATGGCCAGATGGAAGGGGGGTGGATAGATGGAGGTGGGCAAGGATGGGGGAGGGGACAGAAAGAAACTTTGCTTGGGCCCATGGGCGCACGGTGCAGTGTGCTGATGATGTTGTACTGAGTTGTACACTTGAAACCTGTATGATTTTGTGAACCAATGCCATCCTAATAAATTCAATTAATAATAACTTTTTTAAAGAGGTAAATGAATTCCAGAATTGCTAGAAAGGGTGCATCAAAAGAGGCGACTATGGGTGTCGGGCTAGGTAGGGAGTTAAAAAAACAAAGTCAGGATCTGAGAAAGAGACTTTGGTCTGGGAAAAATCAGATGATCCGTAACTTAAGGTTATAACAGGAACAGAGTGCAACTTAAGTAGTTTTATCAGGTTTGGAGACTAGACTAGCCAAAGGGTAGCTACGTTGTCATCTGAAAAGAAAATCTTCAAATTTGTGATCTAACATAAATGTACCATGACTTTTGACAAAAATAGCTCTTAACAGTTAGGTGAATGATATTGTCTGGGCATTAGCAAAACACTGTTGGAGCATTTCTTCAACATTTCTTAGTGCATACCCACTAAGATCTGATCCATCCTCTCAAACCCTTTTTCCGCTGTGGTCTTTTCCGTTTCCACCTGTCTTCACTGTAGTTTATTTTGATGACATGCTCTCTTATAACCTATAGCAAAGCCTTTTTCAAGTGGGCAGTTTGTAAATAATGCATACAGAATTTAAATCAGACCTCTCAGAATTTTACCCATGGTTTTTACGTGACTTGTATAATGTCACACAGAGGCAGAAACTGGACTAGAATCAAGGTCTTCCCAGTTCTAGACATCGTCTTTTCTAGTCTTCCCTACTGCCTTTTTAAAATAAAGGAGCCGCCCGATCATGTAACCATTGAGTAAAAGAGAGGCAGCTGGGAAGACACTGAGCCTGAAATTCACCAAATGTTTCCTTGGATGGAGCTAGAAATCCTGTTGTGATTGTTTTTAGATAGTGTTTAAAATGAATCCTACTACACATGGCCAGCAAATGAAGGTACATTTCCTGCTGGTCCAAGAGGGCATTATGGGTGGAAACGACACCATTAACTGATGGTTTATTGCTTCGGGGAAATATTTGGACATCCTGTTTGCTTGATCAGCAGTTAAACCCCAGGTTGCTGTTTTGACCTTGGTTCACCCAGAAGATTATTTCTATAAACTTGAAAACTGAAACCAAGTAAGATCACACACACAAAAGCAGTTCAAGGGGAAGAAAGTCAAAGCGTTTGTTTGTCTCTAGGGTGTGAATGCTGGCCAGAGACTAGACTACTGTTCCCTCCCTGGAAACAAGGCTATTTGCATCTCTCCTGGGTTTTAGCTCCAGATTAACTATGTAAATAACGTTATTTAACAAAGCCTTTTCCCCCTTGGATTTTGACCTTTGAAGCTCCGCACTGATGTTTGTGGGAATTAAACTATGAACATTAAATATCAGAAGTTGGGAAAATATGGGAAGGCCTAGTGGTATGGGTCACGTTTTAGAGTGTAAGTCATCTAAAATAAACATAGCTTTATTAACAGTTATGTTTCCCAATGGCTACTCATAATTACCTTCCTGCTTGATAAATAATATTATGAGAGACTTCAGAGGCTAACTCCCCACAGCTCACCCAGCACATAAATGTGAGTGATAAGAGCTGTGGGCCATACGTCTCGTTAGCCAGGCGCGTTCTACTCAGGTTGGTCTCCAGCCCCCCTACCTGAGGACCTTATGTGTAATAGGATCGCTTTCTTTGGTGGAAAGGTTTATAGCCTGTAGAGCCCTTGAACGTGTGGTCTTTTTGTTTGTTTATCATGCTTTGTTTACCCAAACACTATTGTGAGTCAGTTAGTGATAACATTCTTAGTATTCTTATTACTTCCAGTGGAGAAAATAAGTCTTAGAAATTTAGCCACAAAGAACCACTATTCTGACTCTTATAGAAACTCTTCCTTGTATCATTATTGCTCTAAAAGTCAGAATTGTGGTTCTTTATGGAGATGGAGGAGCTGTGATAGGGATAAGGGGGCCATGGACACTTCCTGGAGTGGCCATTTGCGAGATGTCCCGCTTATGATAACTCATTCAGCTCTGCGCAGTCCATGTGATTTTCCATATTTGCCTCTTCCTGTAAAATAAAAAAGTACAATCAAACTAAAAAGGGAAAAGGAAGGAACTTGACAACTGTAGTTTAGAGCTACTAAGTGCAGGTCTGGTGATGGACTCAAGTGCTTGGACTCCAGGTTTAGTGCTTCCCAGCATTAAATCGGTGCAGGGGTTGAGTCTGATGCCCAGGACCAGTTGTATTCCCCACAGTGCTCTTACCTGGCCCGGCCAAAGCTCTGCCTCCATTCCACTGCTGTCCCATACACTGTATACAGAGCTGTGGGGACACAGCGCCTACCAGTTGCTTGCAACTTGTAACAGAGGACATTATCATTTTCGGGGCTCTTCAGGGAAGGTTCTGAAAAAGGGAGGTGATTTTAGATATATTTTTTAATCACTCAAGTCTAAGCAAAAAACAAAGGGCAGAATTTTATAAAGGTGCCATAAATGCAATGTTAGTTAACATCTGCCAGAGTTTCCCTTGGGTGTCAAAGAAAACAAAATAAGACAAAAATAATCAAAACAATGTCATAATGAAACAAAAAAAGAGACTATTACTGTATCAGAGTTGGCCCACCAAAAAAGAAAATAAAAAAGCAGCAAAGAAACTACCGAGCTTTAGGGTCCCTGGGTTTCTTTTACTCTGGTAAAGCTTGGCTAAAATAACACAAACCCTATAGCTTACTAATTTTTCAGGCAATATTTGGGTATAATTTGTGTGCTTTATGGGCCTGGAAAACCCAGGAGAGGCCACAAGTTGCTGACGTCACTGTCTTTGAATTTAACAAAGCCCGTTACCGTGTCAGGGAGGAGAATGGGGGGAGCTCATGGGGGTAGGTTTTCCAGGCACCCAGAGGGGCTTTTCACTGCAGCTACTGAAATAATAAACTCCCTTGATTTTTTGGCACTGACCAGAGTAGTTTTAACAGTTCTCTTCTAATCGCAGATAATTCTTTTTTTATTATGTCATTTTAGATGCTATTAGTACAGACATAGCAAATGTTGCTGTGTTACTGAAAACCATGAACTGTACACATGGTATCAGCCCTAACAACAGTGAAACTCTGTAGTTTTGGGTTTAAAGGTTGTGCGTGTGTGTGTGTGTATGTTTCCGTGTACCCTCCATCCATTTTGAGTAGGTTTCATGATGTTGTGTGATGTCTGGAATCTGCACTGAACTTTCATACTCTCTTAATTCAGTGACGGAAATTAAGGGCTTGCTCATTATCTTTCCACAAAATTTTAGTATAAATCCCAGAGTAGGAAAATCTTAAGCAACCAAAGGTCATGCATTTCCCAAAAATAGAGATGAAGGACTATGTCGTATGTCAAGACAGGGAAGTCTTCAACAACGCAATTGCTTTTGATTTTTTTCTTAAAGTGAGACAAATTATACTTGGTGATTTCTGGGGGATTTTTATCCTGAGATAATATGCTTAGTTCAACTTCAACAGGCAAAAGTGGGCCATAACCATTACCATTAGGCAAAGTCCCCCTTTCCCTCCCTCCCTCCCTCCCTCCCTCCCTCCCTCCCTCCCTCCCTCCCTCCCTCCCTCCCTCCCTCCCTCCCTCCCTCCCTCCCTCCCTCCCAGTGCATGTGTTTGTTTTGTTTTTTTTTGGTTTTTGCTTACATTTGTTAGGGAGTTCTCATTCAATTTTCTTTCTTTTTTAAAAATAACTTAAACTCAGGAAAGTTTCAAGAAAAACAATTCCTGTATACCCTTTACTCAAATACACCCATTGTTGACATTTTGCCGTATATACTTTATCATCTAATTTTAATTTTTTAAATAATTTGAAAGCGAGTTCATAAATTCTGCTCCTTTACCTGTAAATTCTTAAGAATAAGGGCATTCAGTTTCATACATTAAAGAATGTGAACCAAAATCAGGTTTTTAAGAAATCAATGGCACTGTTATCTCCATAGCTTGGTCACAGGTCATCTGCTGTCCCAGTAAAATCCTTATGGTAATATTTGCTGGTCCTGGATCTAGTCCAGGATCGTACATATCACTCTGTTCTTATAAATTTCTTCTTCCTGTTTCCGCCATATACGCCTCCAGTGCCCCAGCTCTTTAGCATGTCTCATCCCTTTGCACCATCCTGCTTTCTTAGGCAGACAGCATAGATGCCGGAGCTCTTTAATTTTCCTGTGTTTTTCCCCCCCAATCAACATATCTGCCTTTCTGTCTCATTCTTATACTTGTGAATAATCTAATTTACACGAATGTGAGAATGAGCTAATATCTTAGAGCCTTCATTCTACATATATAAGGTTTGCATATCACTGAAAGTGTCCATCGCGATAAATGTCTAAATTCCACAGGATGATTCCAATAGTGGGAATTGAAGACCCCATAGCAGATTGTGGGACTATAACAGAGTCTATGGACATTTGCTTGCTCTGATCCATCACTCATAATTGGCAGGTTTGACCCTCTCACCTCCACCATCGCCATTATCAACAGTTCCTATTAAGTACTCATACATACAAGTGGTAATTGAATCCATTTCTACAGAGAGGCAATGATACTTTTCCAATCAACTATTTCCAGTCTGTTAGCATATAATTGATCCCCCACTCCAGCTCATTTCGCTCCACTTACTATATGGCATCATAAGGTAAAGTCATGAATTTTTGAGAGATTGAGAATTGGTAATACCAAAGGCCCCTTCCCAGTATTTTCGTGAAGTTACTATAATCAGTGCATTTCTCCTGAATTTCAAGTTAGCTTATCAGAATGTTTGGTAAGAAGCTCTTTGATACTGTTGGAGCTTTGCAAAGTATGAGTACTTTGCAGAAACCCTTTTCTTGCTCTGTGCGTCAGGAAACAGCGTTCTGCCATGTATAAAAGGAACCCGAGCCTCTTAAAGGGGCTGAGAATGTGAAGTCTCAAAGGTCTGATGGATGTGAATGTGGCCAAATGTGTTATCCCCTCTCTGTTTTGTTACATTGCCAGCTGCTGGGGTTAGTTCAGTTTTACCATGTAAAGGTTGGTTGTTGTTTTTTGGAAGAGGAGGGGCTAATAAATATTTCTGAAAGATGGTGTTGCTTTAGAGCTCATGCTATCACAGTATAAATCAATTCCCACCTCCATTGTATAAGTATGTGATTTTTACCCCTACAAAAACTCTGTGGAGATATTACAGGCTTTATTTGGCTAATAATAGGCTATGGTGGTGGTCTGGTGGAAACAGCTCTGGGTAGAATTTGGGGGAGAGAAATTGTCATCCCTTGGGCTGCAGAATTCACAGAGGAGATGGATGCTGCCTCACAGCTTCCCCCAGCTGAGGATAGACCATTTTTCTCCACTTACTATATGGCTTCATAAGGTAAAGTCATGAATTTTTCATCTCTTTCTCAGAGGACAGGTCTTAACACAGCCTCTCTTGGGGGATGGAAAGGCAGGGGAGTGAGAAAGACCAGGAGCTTATCCATAAAATAGCCTCTGAGCGTCGGAAATTGTTGGGACAAGGCTAGGGAAGCAAGGGACCATGGCCTTCAGCTTCGTGATAATTAAGAATTTACTGCCCCTGAGTGCGTACCGTGTGCCCTAATAAGCAGTAAAAGAACGGGCCTGTCTGCAGTAATCATTTTATACATATTAACGCAGCTCCAAGAAATGGGGACCCAGTTCTAAGTGTGACATTTTATTTGTACGTGTGTAGTTTAACTATAGCCGTAAAAGGTTGATTAGTTAAAATTTGCTGCTGTTTTGTGACTTGGGAGCCAGACGGTTTGTAATCAGAAGCAGCATCTGACGTGGGCCATTGTTAAGGCTGAGAAACAGGCAGGGGACAGTTGCTGAAGGAACGTCTACATGTTTAGGAGAATAAATACATTTTGTCCCAGTTAAATGTGCTTTGTCCACGCAGTCAGGTGGCACTAGGTCCTGAATCTGCTTTCGGAGTGGCGTTGCCCTCATTTCGGGAGTATGAGGAAGGAAATTGAAGTAGTTAAGGTATTGATGAAATCTATCGTTTGTTTGAAGGGGTTCTGTGGACTGAACTGTGTCTTCTCCCTGAATTCATACGTTGAAGCCCTGAACTCATATGTTGAAGCCCTACTCTGCGATGCGACTGCATTTGGGGCCAGGGCTTTTATGAGGTGCTTAAGGTTAAATGGGATCATGAGTGTGGGTCCTAATCCAATAGTGGATTAGTGGCCTTATAAAAAGAGGAAGAGAGTTCTCTTTCCCTATGTATGTACCAGGGAAGGGCCATGTGAGGACACAAGGAGAAGGCAACCCAAAGAGAGAGGTCTCACCAGACACCCACCATGCTGACACCTTGATCTCAGATGCCTCAGTCTCCAGAACTGGGAGAAAAGACATTTCTGTGGTTTAAGCCACCCAGTCTATGGTAGTTTATTATGGAAACTTGAGCTGACTAAGACAAGAGGGGCTCAGGAGGGATAAGCAAAAAATAATTAGAGATAAAGCAATGCTGTGTGATTGGAGCAGGTGTAATTCTGGGTCACGGGCCACGGTGAGCAGGGTTAGCTGGGAGGGACTGGAGCTCGGGGACAAGTTAGACCAGAGATGAATGGATGCAGTGGATCCCAGAAAGCCAGAGACTAAAGAAGGGAGGTGAGCTGAAAGAGAATGGCATGGGCCTAGTTCTAGAGAGACAGGTAGACCCCCCAAATGGGGAGCTGATAGACTCTCCAGGTAAAGCATTAGGGGCAAGGCTGATGAGTTATAGCCCCCAAGCCTTTAGATCTCTGCCTAGTGTTAACCCTTCAGTGGATGTGGATAGCCTTAGGCCATAGGAAGTCCATGAGTTCAGAGGTTGGTAAGTTGTATTAGACTTTGCTTCTGAAGTCACAGCAACAGAGGTGTTGATGTGAGAAACCTACTGTCCAAAATATCGGGTAATGACTAGATAAGTGATGGTAAAGAAGTTCATGTCTGTAAGAATCAGATTGAACATCATACTGACCTTTGTTAGGGGATGACCTATAACCTCAGGCATACCACTATGACATCCATGTGTTAAGTGTAATCAAAATCATTTTTAGAAGTTCACTCACACAAAAGATGGAAATACACATGCCCCCGATGGGAAAAAAAAGCTATCTCTGGATGTTGGGGTTATTCTTATCATATGCCTTGTTCCTTTTAATGATTATTTTTTCAAAATAAATATATATTACTTTGAAATCAGAAAAACTAACCCTCCTCTTGAAAAAGGAAAATTTTGTAGGGGTAACGAATGAGCTAGGAGCTGGGTCACCACAGAAGACCCTGTCGGTCTCACTACTGCTTTTTTCTTATTCTGGGGATCTTTTTTTAGTCCCTATGCTTGTCTAATTTGATGTAGGGTGAGGGTAAAAGGTGTCTTACTGTCCTATGGCCATGAAGAAAAACTGGACGGTCTCACCCTTTTGTTTCCTTAGCGTATGACTCTGCACGTGTGGTGTACAAGTTCTCTTTCCACATTGAAACAGAAGAGAGTCACAACGTAACCCTGCCTGGCAGCCACACACTAACACCTCCTCCTGCATCTGTATTTCTCATGCCCCTGGTCCTGTCAAGGCAGTAATTACAGTCAACATTTAAGGAAGGTCTCATCACATCCGTTTTTAAGAGAGTTTGAGAGGTCATTTAAATATCTTTTGTCTAGTAACTGGTATTCTTTTTGAGAGGTGTGAGAGTCTTTGAGTGGGACAGAAGCAGATACCAGTGCTGGGAGCTGTTGTGGGGGTGAGCTGAGGAGGGGTGGGGTGTATCAGAGTCTGAAAATAAAATAAACTGGCAATTGTGTACATAAAAAAATGAATATATTACATCCATCAAATGTAGCAACTGACATAAGAAATTCTGAAATAAATACCACTGTCTACATTTAGTAAAAAAAAAAAAAAAAAAACACGTATTTTTTATTCTCTCCTTTCAATCCCAGTGCTCTAAGAGCCTTCGCTCCTTTGGAAGGCGCTTCTGTTGTGCTCTTTGTGACAAGGTAACAGCTCTCTGACAATGGCTAGTTTAGACATGCATGATTCATCTGTAACATAAGCCTGCACAGTCCCCAAACTAAGAGCACAGTGTTTTGTAACACTTTGTAAACTCTGGAGATAATGGCAGTTCAATCCTCACAGAGCTGAGAAATTTAGGCTTCTAGGAGACCAAGCTTACAGGTGACCGACCATTTTGCTGGTTGTGGCAAAGACTCACGTTGATCAGAGTTGGAGACATGGGTGTATTTCATTGAACATAATAAGAGCACTTTCCCCTCTTAGGGCGCAGCGGGCTGTGAGGAGGGTTTCCGGGCTCTTGATTTGACCGCTTCAGGAAGGCTCCAATTCGAGAGGAAGGGTGTCATACAGGGGGGCATGCGCTTCAGGTGCCCTTGAGCACCTGCTGGGTGATGGTTCAGGAATTAAACGGGGGTCCCATGACACCTCCACTTTAGTCCTCGGAAGACTCTTTCTTCTTTGCTAGACTATATTTCTTCCACTGCTTTGCCAGTATGCATGGGCTTCATTATCTCAAACAGAGAAGGGAAAATTCAGATTAGATTATTGCTACTAAACTTCTGGTTGAAAATTTCTATCAAGTTAACAAATATCATTCGCTTTGAGTCAATCTGAGCCCATTTTTGCTTAGTATCTACTGTGAGCAACCCCTTTAGTCTGTAAAAAGCCTTTACTTGCTTTTTACATCAAGCTCTGGGACATGACAGGAAGAATTAGGGTGCCATTTTGGAAACATTTAATTAAAAATTGTACTGAGTTTTATCTAGTTTATCACGGTCATCTAGTCAAGGGAAAAAAGACTTCCTTCGGTTGAGGGTAGAAGACATACAGGTATCTGCTTTGAACCAGGAGGTGAAGGTCCTTGCGATCACTAGTCCTGGGTTGAAAGATATACCCTCTCCCACGCACAGGCATCCCGAACTTCCTAACGGGGGTGAAACCAAGAAAATGCTTGGACATTTAGCCTCTGGAGATGTTTAGCTTCATAAGCATAGCACTTAACACTTTTGGGGATGTTGGATGTATGAGAAAGCGACAAAAAACAAAGATGAGTCCTCATTTAAAAAGTTTTATACATGGTCCAATTCAAACAAAAAGAAAAGATAGGAGAAAACCTGACTGCCAAATTTTGAAAATCTGCATTTAAAAAAATGTATGCATACCAAGGATATAAGGGCTGGAGATTTACTTTGCTAAATCGTCTTTTTTTTCCTCCCTTGAATGGCTTCAGAATTTTTATTTTTAATTTAGTGCAGGGACTATATATACGGTAACACCAAGCTTTTAACAGCTGTATTTTCCCCCTTTTGCTGTCGTAATTATGGTCTCATTAGGATTCCAATAAAAAGTCAAGAAAAACCTTTTTTAAAAATTTTTTTAAGGCAAACAGAAGTACCCACAGTGTCTTTCTCACCAACATGCTATGCTTTTAAAATATTTGCATTTGAAATTCCTCACTGCAAATATTCTCAAACCAAAGGTAAATATAACACTTAGATTACTCCCAGAAGAACATTCCTTCTGCTATTAATACCCTGAATTCAAATCAGAATTTTTGCAAGTCTGTATAATTTTACTGTATGTACTTCATCCTGCAGTTTGGCAGGCTGGATGTGTTAGGAAACTAGATGCATCAGGAATGAATAGAAGGTGGCATCTCTCGCCTGGGTGAATACTTTTTTTTTTGGTGGTGGTGGCGGGGATTTCCATTTCATACACTAGTCCATTTGCAATGTCAGATTCACAAGGATGGAATTCTGTTAGTCAAGAACAAAGACAGGACAGGTCTCCCTTCAAAAAAACACCAGGCCCACCCACATTCCAGCTTTCAGTGGATCATTAGACTAAATTATGAAAAACAAAAGTATGTCGTCAGCTCCTCTCTATTTTTTATGTGCTCTCTCATCTCCTTTGACATGTAGCCCCTTCCCTTTGTTGCAGTGTCCACTGCCAGGTACTATCCCGGAGGCTTCCACCCTTCCCACTCTGGAATCATTGCCTTACACCCCGAGGGCTTCCTTTTCCGATCACAGGTTGTTTTGCTTGTTGACCCACTCCCTAGACACCCATGTGTTTTTCTAGGAATGACTCGAGGAGTTAATCCAAGCGAAGGCATCGCAGATGTTATTTTGAAAGTGGCTTATAATACCTCCCCCAGAAATAGTGCCGAAGGTCATTTGAGGCCTTATTGCAAAGAGCAAAATAAGGCACTTCATACTTCCTGGGTGGCTCCACGTGCTCTCTTTGAGCAGGGCTGCCCTTGAAATACACCCACAGCAAAAGGCTGGCTGTGTGAAAGGATGCATAGCAATGAGAGCACTGGTGGCATCCCCCAGGGCGGTGTCCAGTGCAGACAGGGAAACGAGCGAGATGGCAGAACCTATAGAAGTAGAGAAATGCAGTCTGTGCAAGTAACTAATTGCTTTCGAGAAAAGTTGTTTAAGAGGAGCAGGAGAGAGAAGGGAAGGGGAAGTTTTTTCTTTCAGATGAGTTTTGAATGAGTCGAACTGTCAAAGGAAAGGAGAAATGGAAGCTCATACTTGAGGAGAAATAATTGAATGGAATTCCAGAGGAGAAAGGAGGCGGCAGGGGTCGGAGTTTGCTGGAGAGTGGCCCTAGTCAGCAAGAGGACTCCTTCCCCAGAGAGGACGAGGCAGGAAGCCCGGATGGATATACGGGTGAGATGTTGGTTCAACATGCAGATCTTCAGGAGACTTTGATTTTTTTATTTAATTGATGGATGTTGAGAGAGACAGAGACAGACAGACATCGGTTTGTTGCCCCACTTATTTACGCATTCATTGATTGTCTCTTGTATGTGCCCTGACCGGGGGTTGTACCTGCCACCTTGGCATATGGGGACGATACTCTAACCAACTGAGCCACCCGACCAGGACCAAGGAGACTTTACCTAACAGATCCGTTTTTCTGAAAGTTGTTAGTTTATCCAGTAGGAGGAGGGAGTTTGAAAGAACTACCCTTTCATAAAATAAGTCACTTTTGGAGACTGGAAGTGTTTGAAATAATCCATGGGGGATATAGGGAAGAATGAGTTTCCTGGAATATATTTCCATAAATGGGATTACTGAGTTAAATATAAGATATTTTATGGGTTTTTGTTTTTTTTTTTATAAGTGCTGCCAATGTTGCTTCCCAAAAACTTTTGCCATTTGTGCCGACTCCAGCATTAGAATGAGATGGAGTTACCTGGGCTGGCCCTGCCTGACCTTCCCTTTGCCTTCTCTCCAGTTTCCTTTCTGTCATTCCTGTTCCCTGATGGTCCCTTGAGCATACTGTCCTTTCAGCCTCTTCCAGCCGCCACCTTCTTTCCCACCACAAGGCTTTATTCTTAATTTTCTCTTTGACCATGTGCCCAAAAGTCATCTCCCTGTAGGATCATTCCTTGAAGTATCCCATGAAAAACTGTTCCAGTCCTCAGCCCAATCTCTGTGTAACCCCTTCCTTTGATTTTTTCCATAGCACTTACCATTACAAGAGTTATATTATTTATTTTTACTTACTATTTTCCTGTTTCTTCCATTGTATATACATGTTTATCCATTCACCCATCAAAAGACACTTGGGTTGTCTCCACGTCTTGGCCACTGTGAATATTGTTGCAATGAACACAGAGGTACATCTATCTTTACGAACAAATGTTTTCTAATTTTTGGGGTAGATACCCAGAAGAGGGGTTGCTGGGTCACTGTTTTTCATAGTGGCTGTACTAGTTTACATCCCCAGCAGCAGTGAATGAGGGTTCTTTTTTCTCCACAACCTGTTCAACACTTGTTATTTCTTGTCTTATTGGTAATATTTATTCTGACAGATGTGATGTTAGTTTTTCTTACGCTCTTCTGAAACTCATTGAAATTTTTATTTAAAATATTTTTGAGGCAGCAGTTATATTATTTTTAACATGACTATTTTTACCATTCATAAATTTGATATCTCATTATATAATAAATTTAGTTTTATAACTATATTATAATTATCTACATAAAATTATAAATGGATATCTATGTTAATGTTATTTCTAGATACTTTAGGGTGTCTTATGTAGTACTGTTATGAATGAAATAGTTTATCCATTCTACTTAATGCTTATTGACCAAGATTTACATAAGATATTCATCTGAGTTACTGAATTCATTAATTATTCTAATATGTTTTCAGTAGATCCTCTTGGAATTTCTAATAAAATCAGCGTATCATCTGAAAATCATGACAGATTTCTATTTTTTTTCTTTGCAGTATGTATGGCTTGCATTTATGTTTCACGTAGTATTTATTGCCCAGGACTTTTAAAATAAGGTTTAAATAATTCTGGTTGGATTTTTGGACTTTACATGTCATACTGAATTGATAGACTTATATGCATTAAGCATGATGCTATTTATTGGCTTGTGATAGAAATTTTCCATCATGTTAAATAATATTCTTTCATTTTTCTTTTAAGAGTTTCCATTGAGAATAAGTATTAAATATGATCCAATACCTTTTTGTCTTCTATCTGGATAATTATGGGATTTGTGGTTGCTGATATTTGACCAATTAGTGGGATGTGTTACATTAGTAAGTTTCATAATATTAAACAATCCTTTCATTCCTTGGTTATGTTTTTCATTCTTGAACTAGTTACTTTGGCATGATATCTAAACAAATCGAGCGTAAACATCAATGCAGAGAGAACGGAATATATAGCAGCCTTTCTTCCTTTGACTGCCCAAAGCAGTGTGTGTACTCAAAGGCAGACAAGAACAGAGGTTAAAGAACCAGCTAGTAAATGTGATAGGTATTGACCAATAATCTTGGCCATTCGGCTGGTATTTTTTAAGAGCATGTTTGGCCTAAATTCTTAGGCTAATTATTTTAACTTACCTTGTATTGATATATCCTTAGGGTTGACATTAATAAGATAAAGGCACTAATGAGACCTGGAAGGCAGTTCTCATTCTCCACATTGAATACTGAACAGAAGAGAGATTTGGCATGTTTAAAAGAGTAAGTGTTTGAAATCACCATGTTTACTGGGTGTGGGTTGCTTGCAGTGTATGTATGTATATATGCGATTTGATAATAATTCTGCAAGCAATGTGATCTCTAGGTGTCAGTTGCTCTAGGTGAGACTGTTTGGTATCTCTGAGATTGTGCACAAAACCAGGGGTTCACCGTGTTGATTACACATTGGAATTTCCTGGGGGAAATGATAAACAGCAAAACCCCAAAATACATTTCTTAGGTATCACCCTCAGAGATTTCACTGGTCTTGGGCGGCACAGGGATGGATGGGGAATTTTATCTCCCCAGGTGACCCTCATGCATGGCCAGGGTCTGGAGTCACTGCACTGATCCGTGTGATAATAATTGCTTCAGAGATGGATGATCTGAAAGAGTCAACTCAGCATTTCCAAGGTGACTGGCCCAAGAACTCTCCTTAGTGAGACTCAGTCACCTGCAGCTTGTGTTTGGCAGTTGGTATTGTCATATATCAGGCAAGTGACGTGAGGAGGAAGAGGGATGGGCTATTGGAATTTGCCCCTTTGCTCCTGTTTCTCTTTCTTTCTTTAGCTGAGAGGTGGAAACTCATAAGGATTCCTCTCCTCTATTATAACTTGAGCAGATTCCTTCAGTAGCAGTGGCTTGATAAATGCTCTTTCCTAGAGGTGTCACAGGCAGTATTGTGGACATAGTGGTAGGTGGTATAGAAAGGCCACAGAGCCAGAGGGTCAGTGATGGAACAACGGCAGCCTAGGCTCAGAAGACAGAAGCTGTCCGTTCACACACAGGGCTGACCTAAGACCTGGGCACCTGCTGCAGGTCCTGGGTGCATAGGATTGGCGTGTCCTTAATAGGAAGTGCTCAGCGTCTCTTCTCTGCTGCCTGTGAGCAGTTGTTGGCCTCTTTCTTATGAAACAAATGGGTCAAGCCTAAATGGAGATAAACACTGAGGTTCTAAAAAGTAAGAGATGCAGAACAACCGAAGCTCAGTGTCCTGGTGTTACCCAGAGCTAATCTCAATGGGATCCCTATTTGGGGGAGAGTTGTCATGATCTTCCAAAGAGATCAGCACAAAAGCTCCCCCATGTTTAATTTTGTTTTTCAGGCAGCTCAGATTCAGTGCTAAGCAAAAACCGATTGTCGTGGCCAAGTTCATGGATAACAAAGCCTGAGTTGCTCCTAGGAAGTCTATAGAATGATCTGGGGCTTTCGGGGCATAAATCTGACTTTAATTAGCTTACAAGGCCTTCTTGTCAGCCGTTATTCAGCCCAAAGGCCCACTGACTTTCTCCTTTGATTTCTGTAGTGGAAGATTGGCCCAGGCAAAATACTTTCCATGGGAATATAATGTCTTGCAAATGGTTTTCAAAAATCATCAGGCCCACAGATTCCACTTGTCCTGTAAAGTCCACATGGGAGAAAATCATAGTCCTTAATGCTGTTGCGATGTTCTCGGTTATTTTAAAATCCTGCAATTCCCTCTCTACCCCACCATGTCACTTTGCTATAAAGTAACACACACAAAAATCTGCATGCGGAAATGATGTTTTTACATAGCTTGATTAATTCAAGAAAACAACAACTGCAGCAACAAATCTTAAGGAGGTGTGGAAAAGGAAATGCTGAATTCATCTGATTTGGTCAGTCTCCTCATTTCCATGAAGCTACCTGAGCTTTTAGTAGTCGATTTTATGACATGGCTTATATGCTTTGCTTACGTAACAAGTATCAGTTACTCAAATTGATATAGTTCTTTTATCATGTCATTGAAAAATTTAAAGGAAAAATAATAACATTGAAAATAGGACTGAGGTGTTTGGGATTTTGCAGTTGGGGAACAGCATTGGGATTTCCTAAGGAGAGTTCATGGGTAGTGGTTTGCAGCCGACATGACCACATACCCTAGCATTAGAACCGAGGCCTCCTGACTCATAGAAAGCCTGAGGAAACCACCTGGGGTTGAGACATGACCCTTCTGAACCTAAGTGTGTGACATTGGATGATACACTCAACTCCCTGAATCCAGTGTCTTTATTATTGTGTAAGGTAATAATACCCACTCAACAGTATTGTTGGAACCTCTTTTTAACAAGCAGCAGCCAACTTTTATTAAGCATTTCTATTGTTAGGCACTGGACTATGTGACTTATACCAATCAACTTGTTAATCCTCAAAGAACCCTAGGAGATAGGCTAACCTTAGAAACCCTATTTTGCAGATGAGGAAACTGGGGTACAAGGAGGTTAAATAAAAGAAAATAACCTAGTATTTTGTGCCAGAGCCAGGATTCAAATCTAGGGCTCTGGCTCTAGGGTCCCCAGAACTTAGAAACAGTGGTAGACAATGTTATTAACACTCATTCTGTTTTACCTCAGGATGTAGTATTTTCCCCTCTTGTTACATACACACACATACATTTTTGCTGATAAAAAAAAAAAAAAAAAAAAAGTTGGCTTCCAAGTCTATTTGCTTTAAGCGAGATGAATGAGAAAAACACATTCTGGCAACTTGCCTTTCCTTTTGTATTGCAAATTGACAAAATAAAATGATTCCAACTCCACTGCCTAGTTTCCCACTGAGTACTGATCTGCAGGTCCTGGCTGGCTGGAAGTTTTCTGAATGACTGTTTCCATTCAATGTGGTTGGACAGCACGCAGAAGAATCTCAGAGATTTTTCGGTTGGAATGGCGGTGGCAGGGCAACTGCACATTCTTGAAGTATTGCGCATGAACTTTTGCCCCCCTTGTCATGGGACAAACACAGAGGTCCCGATGGACTTCCCTCCGGGGCCCTCTGCTGGGCCACACCCTGCCTTGTTGCTGTGCCGGTTGTATGTAGACATTTCCCAGCATAGTGTGACCTCTGAGACCTGGCAGACTCCTGCGTCTTCAAGAATGTGCCCAACAGATATGGAGCAATGGTTCTCAGCCAAGGAAGATTCCCACACCCCTCCCCTCCAACCACAGACATCTGGCGATGTCTGGAGATGCTTTTGTTGTCACAACTGTGGGTTGTGTTACTCAACATCCTACAGTGCACACCATCTCTGACGAGAAAGGATCATCCAGCCCGTATCATTCCTTGTCCCGTTGAGGAGCCCTGATCTAGAATACATGCCTACAGCCCCTTCTTTGACAGTTGCATCTTGGAAAAGGATCACTGAGTTAGGGTGAGTACCTCTACAAGCATGTCTTACAGGTAAAAACCACCATGTGATACCACTGCACCCCTAGCCAAGGGATACAATGAAAAGGAAGAGAAATACTAGGACTTGGCAAGCTCTGTGGCCAACTGAACTTTCATATACAGTTGGGGGTGAGGGAGAGTAAATCCATAAAAGCACTTTGAAAAACTGCTTGGTGGTATCTAATGAAACTGAGCATATGCACACCGTGTGACCCAGCAATTCCACTCCTAAGTATAGACCCATTTGAAATATGTGCTATATTCACCAGATGTGTGCGCTGGAATGTCCATAACAGTGCTATTGGAAGTTGGCAAGGTTGTAAACTACCCAAATGACTTTCAGTTGTAGAATGGGTAGATAAATTTTTATATATTCACACAATTGCAGACCATAGAACAAGGTGGGGGCCCCTACAGCTTTACACAATGATGTGAATGACTCTCACAAGAATTATCGTTGAGTGAAGGAAGGCAGACATAGAAAAAACATATTTTATGATTCTATTTGTATCATGTACGAAATGAGCAAGCTAATTTCTGCTATGAGAAGTCAGGAGAGTGGGTGTCCTTGTGGAGAGAGTGGAGGAAGCATGTGGAGAGCTTTCAGGGGGCTTTTCATCTTCTGCTTCTTGGTCTGGGCACTGGTTTCACGTGTGTTCACTTTGGGAAGACAGGGCCCTGTCTACTTTTCATAGGTGCGCTTTTCTGTACATTCAGTTATCCTTCAATGAAAATTTAAAAGTGTTCAGCTGGTGGTTTGGAAAGTGGGGCAGGCTCTGGATACCTCTGCTAATTCTTTCCCTTACAGTTTAATGTGGATCGGTCCAAAGGTGCCTTGAGAGGTGGAGAATTTAGCATTGGGGAGAGCAAAGGAGAGTGGCAGAGGAAGCTCCCTTCCCAGGTGGCTTGGTGGGGCAGGAGGCAGCCTGGGGCACAGATGGGACACTGCACTCGAGAGGCCTGTCCCTGAACAGATGAATGGTGCAATGCCAATTTCAGAGCCCGTGCTTAAGAAAGACGCTCTCATGGGTCGGCACCGAGCCCAGGGGACCAAGATGCCTGGTATCTAGAGTAGCTTCACTGGGTAGGAGTGAGGAAGCCTTAGGCAGAGAATTGATAAGACATGTAAAAATCTACTTTGCAATTATATTTTGCTCATGCCATGATTTTGTGAATGCCTCTTTCTCATATCTCTCTGTGTGTCTGTCTGTCATCTATCATCTTTTCTCCCTCTCTGTCTGTCTGTCTGTCTGTCTCTCTCTCTCAATTTCCAGGGAGATGATGGCCATGCTTTGGATGCAGGCTCAGTTCTCATTCATTTTATCTCATTAACTCCTTAGTGGTCAGATTGCATTGAGGATCGTTTGTTATGTGTTTGTTTTGCATGGTGAGCTTTGCGATGCTGGGAAATTCACTTGCTTTCTGTCTGCTCCTGTCCTTTGTGAAAGAGGGATGAGCATAGCACCATACAAGGTGAAATTTCCCATTTATGCTTGATCTTAGCATCCTTGTTGACACTGAATCCTACACTACTACAGCTAACTCTAGAAATCTGATCTACTGTAAAATCACAGCATCCCAAGCAAATTTTTCAAAGTCCCCTCTTTGCAGCTCTGAAAAGAGCTGTAAAAGCATTTTCTTTTGGTTCTCTATGCCCAGTCCCCTTCATGGACCCCTGTGATGGGAGGGCTGCGTGGGGAGTTCGTGAGCGATGGGGAGCTCTGGAGGGAGGCACCTTGCTTGGAAGCCATGTGGGCACACAGTGTACAGTTTGTAACATCAGTGTTAGTACTGGCGGCTGGATAGGGGTTGTCATTTCAGCCCTAGAGAAAGGTCCCGCTGTTGAAGGCCAGTGTAGGCAAATAACATATTTTAAATGTTGTACAGCATATGGAAATTTCTATTACTGCAAACATTTGGTTTGGTCCTGTGCCTGGTCGACATATTGCTCATTTCTAAATTAACTGTCTTCTAAATGGGGCACAGTCATGATTCATGTCCCTATTTTCCCTGTGGGTGGAGGACTCGAGGTAGGTGCCGCTCTCCGCTTTTCCACAGCCCCATGCATGGGTCCAACTCCCCAAGGTCAGTTTCTCATTCAAAGCCAGGCAGTGAACTGCTGAGCGGGGGTGGGGGACGCTAGCTGTTTGGTGAGTGTACTGAGCTTGCCAAACTCCCCGACCCTTCCAGAACCAGGAGGAGGGCAGGGAACTGCAGCTCACAATTTTTTCTCCCCTGCCAGATCTCATTTCCTTCATTGGTGAGATGAATCTGGTGGAAAGAACTGTGGATGGGACATTCCGATAAGCACTGAGTTGGTGTCTTTATATAAAGCCTAGCCTTCTTACAGGAAAAAAAAAAAATAAAATAAATTGTTAATTGGAATCCACTTTTTTGAACCATTTATTATTTTCATTTTCTGACTGTTCAAAAGGTAATATTTATTTAGAAAATTTGAAAGAAAAAGTGTAAGTCAGAACATAAAGTACATTATGAGATAATGACTATATGGGAGCTCCTTATACTATTCTATCTACTGTGGGACTTGCTGGAAAGGCTTCGTTATAAAAATGACCCATAACTTTATCATCTAGATCTCATCACTGTTAGCATTTCTGTGTGATTTCATTCTATCTTTTCCATATCAGTGTTTACTGTGCTCAGTGCTGGTACCTTCTCTGACACCTTGTTTCAGCTACCTGACAAAACTTGGCATTGCTTGACTTTGACCTGCTGGCCCTTAGAGACAAGGGAATAATCTCACCTTTTGTTAAGAACAGGGTTTCACCCTAACCGATGTGGCTCAGTGGTTAGAGCATCGGTCCTCCCACTGAAGGGTCCCGAGTTCCATTCCAGTCAAGGGCACGTACCTCGGTTGCAAACTCAACCTGCCTGTGGGAGGCAACCAATGGCTGTGTCTCTCTCACTTCAGTGTTTCGCTCTCTCTCCCTCCCTCCCTTGCACTCTCTCCGAATAGCAATGGAAAAAATATCCTCAGGTGAAGATTAAAAAGAAAAAAAAAAAGAGTTTAAATCCCAAGGTGAAAAGAAATGAGCAATGCCTGAAATAATTCAGTGGGGCAGTGTTGTAAACATCCTTAAGGCTCTACTCCAGGGCCTGGGACTCAGTGTCAGCGGGGTCACAGTGAGTGAGCACAATGCGGAGATGACATGCGACCATAAGGTCCTGTGACCTTGTGTCTTAGGGGTTCCCAGTGACATCACATCAGCCTCGGCCGAGTCCTCAGTTTGTTTCTCCTCCTGAGCCGCTTTGGACATTGAGTTTACATCACTTATTTAGCTGCTGATTTTCCCACTGCCCCTCCAGTGAGCGGAAGGCTGGCCATTTCTTGAGGGCATCTGTGTCCTTATCAGGCCATATGTCTTTCATTTTCCCCCCCTTTTTATTGAATGCATTGGGGCGACACTGGTTAACAAAATTATACAGGTTTCAGGTGCACAATTCCACCACACATCACCTGCACACTGTACTGTGTGTTTGCTGCCCCATGTCAAGTCTCCTTCCATCACTGTTTATCCCCCCATTTCCTCCTCCACAGTCTCCCCACAATCACCACACTGCTGTCCCTTATTCGTGAGTTTTTCTTTTTTATTTCTTTCTTATTTGCTCAATCCCCCCCACCCCGTCCTGCACCCCCCACCCCCCGGACAGCTGTCAGCCTGCTTTCTATTTGAGTCAGTCTCTGTTTTGCCTGTTAGTTTATTTTGTTTGTTAGATTCCACATGTGCGGGAAATCCTATGGTACTTGTCTTTCTCTGACTGGCTTATTTCACTTAACATAATGTTCTCCAGGTCATCCACGCTGTCGCAAAGGGTAAGATTCCCTTTTTTTTTTTTAAGGCCCAGCAGTATCCCATGGTGTAAATGAACCACAGCTTTTCTCTCCACTCGTCTACTGATGGGCGCTTGGGCTGCTTCCAGATCTTAGCTACTGTAAATAATGCTGCAGTGGACATAGGGGCGCATCTATTCTTTTAAATTGGTGGTT
Source organism: Miniopterus schreibersii (assembly GCF_964146895.1). Lineage (NCBI taxonomy): Eukaryota > Metazoa > Chordata > Mammalia > Chiroptera > Miniopteridae > Miniopterus > Miniopterus schreibersii. The sequence continues at coordinate 5,735,508 of NC_138116.1, forward strand.
CGGGTTTCTTCAGATCTATTTCCGTAAGTGGAATCGCTGGGCCGTAAGGTAGTTCCATTTTTGATTTTTTTTTGGGTGACGCCATAGTGCTTCCCACAGTGGCTGCACCCGTCTGCACTCCCACCAGCAGTGCACGTACGTCTCTCTTGCCAGCCCGCGATTCCTGCGATTGCTGGAGGAGAATGGAGGAAAAGTCACAGCATTTTCCCGAATTTAAAGTCTGTGCCGAAAATACCCTTCAGTCCTTTCCCTTTCCAGGAAGATCCTAGGGGGCATGGGAAGGATTTGGTATGCTCGTCACTACAGAACGTTTTGCCAGGGAGCAGTGTATTGATCAGAATTCTGAGGAGGAGTGGTGCTCAAATACAGGGTGTCCCTCCAAAATGTGTACACACTTTAACAGCTGATCCTATTACATTTTGAAAATGAAATGTATTTTAGCAAACACTGCCTTTATAATTATTCCAAGTGCATATACATTTTTGAGGGACACCCCATATTTCCCCAGAGCCCTTCACTGACTGGACGGTGCCCACGGCGCTTGGAGGTGGCCACTGGCAGGCTCCTGGCACCGGCTAGCCTGCCTCTCGTCTGAGGGCCCATTCATTCCTGCCCGGCCTCCCCACGCCCACTTCCCTCGCCCCTTCCAGCCCCTTTAGGAAGATGTTTTATGAGCTGTGTGCATGCATATTTCGGTGCCTACAGCAAGAATGTTGTTTTCCTAAAATCACGAGTTAGAGCAGAACCTCGGGAACCTGGCTTCTCAGCCTCAGAAATGCAGCTGCTCGGCCACCGTCTTGGGAGGAGACCCGGGCTGATCCAGCAGCACAGTGGGACCAGCTTCTTTATGATACATGGTATCTCTCTCAGTCTCCTTCCTCCGCTCTCCTTCTGAATCTGTCTTCCCCCTAAAGGCCTGTTAATATTAGTGCAACTATAAGCACAGGTACCCCATCTTTGCCCCTTATGCTAGATATGAACTTGGTCAAATCAGGACTCTTTTTTCTCTGTTTCCTGGTCTCGCCTGAAGTCATATAGTTTCATGAAAATGGACATATCAGTGCTGTGGGAGTAACATAAACAGGTATCAACGTATATGTTTATATTTTGTGTACTGAAATGAGTCCACTTTGAAAAGGAGTCACTATTGGCTCGTAGGCCAAACTGACTAATCAGGCTAATCTGCTCTGATTTCAGATAAAATCCGCATTACTTCTGCTGTTTTTCTAAAAATTTAAAAATAAATTTCTTACAGTCTTAGAAGTAAATAGATGTCATGGTATGATTGATGCTGCTAATTTGCAGTAGGTGAATTCCAATGGGTTTATTTTTAAAGCTGTAGGCAACTTGAGTTTTGTTTTGAGGATACTGTTCCATGGTTTTGGCTTCCTCATGCATTTAAAAATAGATCTTCCTTTATCCAAGCAGCCACATTTCTATGTAAAGGATATAACACATCCACATATTTTTATTCTTGTTTAGGTACATCCACTATCACACACATAGCGGATCTGTATCTGCATCTATAAATCTATATCCTAAAATACATGTGACATATAATATCAGATGTTATGTGTGTGTCTGAATAATGCATATTTCCTGGTTGATTCTAATAGGGTCAGTTTAGACTGTATCTTTCTTCTAGGTTACAATCAGACATCTAAATCTATAAGATACATTCCTTCTGATTACAATTAGGTTTGTTTCCCTTTTAGAGCTTCAGATATTGAAATAATTGCTTTAAAATTCTAAGATGTAGGATTTTCTGGGTTCTCAGCAAATTTATGTGTCCATCTCTGTTGAGGTTCTTATTTCTTTCATGTCAAACCTCTTGTCACACAGCAAGGGCACAAAGTCTTCTAGCATTAGAAAAATATTTTTCTTAAATGCTCTCCCCCCCCCCCCCCACACACACACAATGCTTTCATCAAAGCAAATCTTACATTGAAGCTCAGAACCTTTTTGATTAAATGGGGGAAGGGACGAGGGCACCAGCAGCCTTGCCCACCTCCCCTCCCGTGCCCACCGTGTAAGTCCATAAATGGGCCCGCAGACCTCCTGAAGCTTTGTAGACTGAGGTTTGTAAATAAGGCAGAAGAGACCCCTGCACGGTCCACCCAGGTGATTGACCATTGTTGGTCTACAGGTGGCACCTAAGGCAGAGACTTCAAACCAACGTAGCTTGAGCACCACCCTTCGAACCTGTAGGTATCATTGGTAAGACACTGGTCAGGTGTTAATAAGGGAACGTGGGAAAGGAGGCATAGAACCTGCTATCAGCTCAAGTTAAAAAGGTAAATAAAAGAACACATGGGATGGACAAGACAGGTCTCCCACCCCACAACCCCAGAAGCAGTTTATTTCAGGAGACACCGGTGGCATCCTTTATAGAGGAACTGGGCCTCTAGACCCTGCTGAATCAAGGAAGGAAAGACTGTAAGTCTGCTGAGTTTCTAGAGTTTACTCAATAATGCAAACGAAAATAAACCGGCGTCAGCGTGTGTGGCTCCAAGAACACCTACAAAGACGACGGAGCCAGTAACCCCTTGTCTCTGTTAATTAAGCACATCTTCTGACAGCCGAGGCTCATGGCTGTTAATCTTCACACCTCCCTCTGGGGCCCCTGGATAGCGGCTTTGGAGGTCTTACTGCATCTCTGGCCAGTCTGGTCCATGGTCAAGTCGCAAAGGAAAACAAACACGCAGAGGGATAATTCTGTGAAGAACCCATCTTCAGTGTTATTAGATCAACTCTGCTGTTGGACAGCTGACATCCTGGTTCATATAAAGGTGACATCTGCACATGGCACTCCAGCACACAGACAGAAGGAGAAGTCAGCCGTTGGCTGGACAGGGAACCTTCACCTGGTCAGACCTCTATGAAGTCACCAAAACCCGGGGCAGAAATAAACACTGTCTTCCTGTGATTCTAATTGAACTTGGATTACTTTTATTTAAAAGCTCTGATTTAGTGTCACTTCAGTAATTCTACAATGAGCCATATGCATTTTAGGGGGGAAAGGCTTTATCTCGATGAAGTCAGTGTCCTTCACACACAGCATAGGCCTTGAGGAGAGACAGAGGACCAGGAAAGGGTGAAGTGACAGAGCCATATAATCTCCTTCCAGGATGGGACTCCTGGAACTCATCAGGAGGATGTCATTGGGACAGTGTAAATAGGAGGCTGTGGTGTCAACAGGACCCATTTCCAGGCCAAGACGTTTATATCCTTAGAAATGACAGATTCCCATAATATTCAGAAAATAAAAACATTCCTCCTCAATATTTTAGGAAGTGGTTAAGGACCAGAGGACAGAAGCATGACATTTTAACTCTTCAGAGGGGGAAATGATGCTTCTAACATCGGTGAGCACCCTTTTCAAGGATCCAAATTTCTATCACCTACTTGTGTGACCAGCAGAAAGGAATCCAAAACCACAGCTCTTCGTCCTGCCTTGCGGTCGGTGGGCAGAAAGGAGAGCTTTCACACCTACAGGTAACACAGTGGCTCCCCTATACCTGCAACGCATTTCCTGATACGTTCCTGGATGATTAGAAAAGGAAAAGCAAATGCATTTATTCCTGTGTCATGGGTGGGAAACCTGTGTTCCAAAGAGGAAAGGAAATTCTACTGGGGTTCCAGAGTGAATCAATTGGACCAAGTCCTCCTGTGGACGTGAGATTTTCTGTTAGATTGTGTCATATCCCTCCCTGAACACCCTCCCTTATAAAATATGGCAGCCGTAGGTCACAAGTCTTCAAGCATCCACGCCCCTTAGAGTTCAACTTTTTAGTTTCTCCCACAAAGAGGATGGTGGAGTGTACTTCTACATTGCTTGACTTGGGGTTCAGATGTGTACCTTGCCTTGACCAATAGATTGAGGTGAGTGTTACCAGGCACCTCACCAAAGCCAAGCCTGTAAGATGCCTGGCCCATTTCCACCTGTTCTCTCACTTCTGCCACTGCCCGGGGCAGAACGGCCTTGGCTGCCACCTGGTTCAATCGCGGCAGATTCACTCCAACTGAGCACAGCTACCTCCATCCACTGGCCTGAAACAGTCCACGGCTGCATGAGAAATGGCAATAGCACACCAATCTACGCTCCAATAGGTCATCATTTATTCAGGCACAATGAACAGTGTGTGCCCTGGCAGTGTGGCTGAGTTGGTTGAGTGTTGTCCTGTGTACCAAGAGGTCGCCGGTTTGACTCCAGTCGGGGCACATGCCCTGGTTGCTGACTTGACCCCCAGTAGGGGGCGTGCAGGAGGGCAGCTGGTTGATGTTTCTCACATTGATGTTTCTCTCTCTCTTCCTCCCTCCCTCTCTCTCTCTGAAATCAATAAAAACATATTTTGAAAAATGAATAATGTGCATAATCCCAGAGAATATGATGTTTTAAAATATTCTTAAAATAGATCGTGTAATTAGTCAATAAGGAAAAAATAAATAAAGTTTATATTTTGTGAAGGGAGAGAAAAGGTTCCAATCTATTATTTGCTTCTACTCTTTCCTGTTTTTTAACAGCTTCATTGAGATATACTTTTTTTTATTATTTTTTAAATTTTTCAATTAAAATTGACATTCAATATTATATTAGTTTCAGGTGTACAGTGTAGTGGTTAGAGATTTAGATAATTTACAAAGCAATCCTCCTGATAAGTTTAATAACCACCTGACACCAAACATAGTTATTACAGTATTATTGAGTGCCTTCCTTAGGCTGTACTTTACATCCCTGTGATTGTTTTGTAACTGCCAATTTAAACACCTTAATCCCTTACCTTTTACACCCAGCCCCCCAGTGCCCCATCCATCTGGCAACCATTAGTTTGTTCTCTGTATCTATGAGTCTTTTCCAGTTTTGTTTGTTGATTTTTTTTTTTTTTTTTTTTAGGTCCCACATTATAAGTGAAACCTTATGGTATTATTGAGATATAATTTAAATCCTCTAAATTCACCTGTTTTATGTGTACAGTTCAATACATTTTAGCATATTCACAGAATTGTACAACCATCACCACAATCTAATTTTAGAACATTGTTAGACCCCTAGAAAGAAATCTTGTGTTGAGTTAGAGTCAGTCTCTATTCCTACCCCAGTCCTAGGCAACTACAAACCTCCTTTCTGTGTCTATACATTTGCTTTTGAGGCATTTCCTATCATTGGGATGATATAATATGTTTTCCTTTGTGTCTAGCCTTAAATGGGTGGACAATGGAATCACCATGATGCAAAGAGATTTGAATTTTTGGAATTTAACAAAAGTGGTTTAGGATTAGGCATAGGAATTATTTTCAAAAGAAGGTTAACTCGGTGTTGTTAGAAAAATTTAACGTGAATAAAGGCTCCATTACCCTATTTATGATGCACTGAACCATTCTATGACAAAGGAGCTCAAACAAAATCTATATGAACACACATCATATAAAGTTGCATCGAGATGTATTTCATCAGTTTGCAAAACATATAGTCAGTGATCTTTCTATGGAGGGCCAGTCTGTGAGTCCAATATCTTAAAGGGAACACAGTCTTTGGAACACAAAATATAGCTGAGAAAGAAAGAAATGGTATTTGCACAAAGATACCCTAGTAATTTCTTTGGAACTCATTCTGAATTCAGCCTTTGCATCTGCTACAGCTTCTGTCCAGAGAAAGGGCACATGGCGTTTGTTGTCATAAATAGATTAGGAAAACCTGTGGAAACAAAATCTAGACAAGGAGGCTGTACAGATGCGTTTAAATTGCTTTACCTTCATTTAAAAGACACTGTCCATATCATCCAGGACAATCAGCCATCCCCATCATTGTAAGACACAAATCTGACTTGGTCACCAAACGCTGAAGTAGCATATGGCAAGTAATAGTGGCTTGGCTGCCTCAAAATGTACGTTCAACCTAGAGAGGCCTGGAGTGTCTTCACAAATCTAACCTGTCATTCCCGACGCTCACAGAGCACTGCATATTCTTAACTGAAACAAACATTTAAGGCATTTTTGATAAAATATACCTTCTGTGAAACAAAGCGGTCCATTGACATGAGGACAGAGAATAGCAACGGAAGAATTCACTTCACAACTCCATTTGGAAGTGGAAGCCAGTATGAAATTAAATGGCAAAAGAATAACTCGTGACATTCTCCAGCATAGTCCAGCTCCGCTCATTAAGTAGCCCTGTTTCCTAGTAGCTGGGAGTGGCTCCAGATGGTGTCCAGTATCCAAGGTCCTGGTAGATATGACCCCGGTAATGACAGACCGAGAGCCTTTCCTTCATTGCGGGGCATTGGTGAAACGGGCTGATGAAAGATGCACCTGGGCTCTCTGGTCCATCTGCCCTAATAGTTCACCTCTGAGTTCCCTGGTTCAAACTCAGGAGGTGCATCCCTGACCTGTCCCTGGCCACATCTGAGCACCCAAATGCCATATTCATTACAATGCACGCATCCACGTGTTAATGTAACATTTGGTCTGGAGAGGAACCCTGGGCAGAGATCATGCATTTCTACGTGCAGTGGAAAAGTGAAGAGAATGCATTTTTTTCTTGCCACCACACATATGGTTCCACTTTCACGGTCCTGTCGGTCTCCCGGGTTAATGACATCCCACCATATGCCCAAGAGCAAAGAGTGATTGGACTGACATGCTGCTCAAACGGACTGAAACAAGCCGAATCGTGTGTCCTTGCCATAAAATGCCATTCAAGTGACCCCGTAAGCTGACATTTGCCCACATGTTGCAGACATTTCAGTCCAGGTTGCCCATTTGTTTCTTTCTGAGCTAAATGTAAATATTATACATGAAAACATTTACAAGTACAGTCTTTTTTTCTTTTCTTTCTTTCTTTTTTGTTTTGTTTTGTTTTGTTTTAGAGGCTGAGGAAAGGCCAGGTCATCTGGGTACCAGTTAGAGTCTCACTTTTAAGGTTAACATTTGTGATGCTTTCAATGTGTCCTGATAAATTATATGCTTTGCTTCGAGACAGTTAAGTCCTTGTAATTGACATAAAAGCTAATATGCAGTTTTTCTTCTCAAAGTTCAAAACAACTCTTTGAAAATATAATGTAATTCTTGCAGACAGTAGACCGTTAAATCAGCAACTCTGGATCCTGGTTGCACCCTGGTTTTATTTGATTAATTCTCTGACTTGATAGTCACTTTTAATCCACAGGGCACTTGGCCTAGAATGATTGAGAGAGGTTCAGTGATATCCCTTCTCTCTCTCTTTCTCTCTTTCTCTCTCTCTCTCTCTCTCTCTCTCTCTCTCTCTCTCTCTCTCTCTCTCTCTCTCCCCCTTCCTTCCTCCCTCCCTCCCTCCCTCCCTCCCTCCCTCCCTCCCTCCCTCCCTCCCTCCCTCCCTCCCTCCCTCCCTTCCTTCCTTCCTTCCTTCCTTCCTTCCTTCCTTCCTTTCCATTTTTAAAGTTCTTTATGGAAAAAAAAGATCTGTCAAAGTGATGTCACCGGTGTCCCCTTTTGTGTTTAGTCAAATGTAACTGTTTCCTCATTGAAAAGTAGCAAGATAGTTCTACTACTAAAAACCCAAACTTCAAGCACTCCTGTGAATTATGACTTTGTTTTTTTGTTCACAAGGGAAATCCTGCAACTGAGATTCCCGATTTCTATATTGAGCTTAATTTGCCTTTCTTAATACCTTTATAGGGTCATCTCATTAGCATCGTATGTTCAAAGAGGAAAGTGAGTCACTGGATAGTGACACACAGCAAGGATACTGAGAACAGAATAAACCTGTGAGAGAGACCTCAGTTCCCTCCTCCCCTCTGCCTTCTGCCTCCAGTGCTCTGTGGGGCTCCCTCCCTCATCTGTGTTGTCCAATACGGTGCCTACTGGCCGCATAGGACCTGAGCATTTGAAATGTGTCCAGAGACAGTGAGAAATTGAATTTTTCGTTCTATTTATTTTGAACTAATTTAAATACACGCACGTGGCGGGTGGCTACCCCCTTGGACAGCTTCAGACTGGAGATTCTAATGCAGACAGAGAACTAACGTATCAGAATAAATTAACAGAGAGGTGGAGGTGGGGAAACTGTGTTTACAAAGTGACACATAACACTCTTGTCACCTGCCCAACAGCCGTCTCCCTTCTCTTTCTAAGTTCCTCAGCTTTAATTTTGGTATCGCCACCTCCCTCCTGCAGCCTGTACCTGAGAGGTAAAGCTAATTCTACTTCTGGCCTGAAGAGTTTAGATGTGTCCTAAACCTCCATGAATCAGCACGTTATCCAACCATCAGCCAGGGTTCCTAGTTCCAGGCTCAGCGGGGGACCCAGTGAGCATCAGTGAAAGTGAAGGGGACATTTTCTGGACGTTTCTAGGAAGGAACTAGCTCTCTCCTCCTTGACCATGAGGCATACAGTGGGAAACCCAGAAATAGACATCATTTGCTCCTCTTGAGTTTCCCACGGAGGAAGGCAGGGGATGGCTATGGCAAGAGACCGGGCCCAGAAAGAGCATATCTGATCACAGAAACCGCTTAGCCCTAACGTCGGTGCTATAGATGGGCTTTTCCGTTTCGTAAATCGATAAATCCCCTTTACAGTTTAAATGAGCTCTTGTTACCTGCGACATAAAGTTTAAGAGTTGATAGGAGCGATGTGTCTGAATTTACAGTTTCAGGGATGGAAAACTTCCAGGAGTTGAAATCTAGAGTGTGGGGTCTGGAGTGATGGCGACATTAAGTAGAGTTGAAGGTCAATGGAAATTCAGAGGCCATGACATTGAAGGCTGTCCTTGCCATCTGGGGTACTAGCAGGATTTGGGGTGAAGCAGAACCGTAGGTGAGGTGACAGATATTTTAGAGAAGGGAGCCTTGGCCAAGATTTCATTCAGCACAGCAATGAAACGCTGCCTGGTATTGCTGAGAGCGATCCAGTTTTCTTCCCCTCCTCCTTTCCTTTTTCCCTCCCTTACTGCATGTTTTAAAAATGATTTAAGGTGGCTTTAAGTATATACGTAATGCAGCCACATAAATGAAATAAAAAGAATCGTATTGAAAGTGGAAGCAAAGGGACTCTGAAGCTGGGGGAGATCCGAGGAAGCCGGGGTGAGGTCAATGCACAAAACACACACGAGAGTGTGCAGTCCATTTGCAGCAAGAGCCCAGCCATAAATTTGGCTCTTGGTGTTTTTCATTCCCTCCCGGTCTTAGCTTCTCTATTTTCTCATTGGATATGAAGCTTTCCCAAGGTTGGGCGGCTGCCTCAGTTGAGCTCTCTCTTCTTGAATTGTGAGTTTGTAGTATGTGTCCAAGGTCACAGAGCCAGGGATAGAGTCTGATTTTGAACAACAATAAGAGGTTCCACCCCCATTTCCAGCCCTGCTGGCTTCCCGCTAGATCACACTACATGTCCAACACGGAGTCATTTCACGGTAGACGTCCTTTGTCCTGGACTGCAGGGTCACAGAAAAACCAAAGAGCCACTGCGGTATTTTCATCTGTCTCTCAACCCTGTTTAACTGAGGATGGAACAGAGTCTGACAGACGGACCAGGGCCCGGATGGACCGTGTCTGGACGGTTTGACCTGGGAGAGGAAGCCTTCCTGCTCGGCTGCCCATCTCCAGGGAGGCCCTGGGCTCAGGCAGAGAATGTTCTACATGTCAGGATTCAGGTGGTTTGGCAGAGGCGTGAGGAGGGAAACATACTGTGCCAGCCTCTGCTAGACTGGGCCAGTCTGTGCCCTCGGTGGCTTGAAAGATAGACATCTGGCCACATCCTGCCAGGGAACAATCTCTTTTCCCCCTGCCTGCTCAGCCTCATACCCTGCAATCCTTGTGAAGTCCAATCCCCGGATATTGGTCCAAGAACTCAATATCTGAGCGAGAAAAGCATCTCACTGCAGACTGCTGAAAAGGTCAGGAATGAAAGCCACTGTTTGCTTTCTCGTCTGTTCAGTGATGTGCACTCCCCTCAAAGAAGGGTTGCCTGGGGAGAGGAGAGGGGGCGGTGGTGTCCATCCTGAGTTTCCTGAGATGTGTCCAGGGCTGTTTCTTTACATGTAGAGAGCAAACCCAAGAGCAGTGCTGTTTTCTCCTGGCCAGAGAAGTCCTCTTCGGGGACCCTGGGATGGAAATGTTAGGATGATTCAGTGCAGGGACAACCTCTACATTTTTAAAATATGTTTTTATTGATTTCAGAGAGGGAGAGAAGGAAAAATAGAGACATCAACCATGAGAGAGAGAATCATTAATCGGCTGCCTCCTGCACGCTCCCCACTGGGGATCGAGCCCACAACCTGGGCATGTGCCCTGACCGGGAGTCAAACTGTGACCTCCTGGTTCATAGGACAACACTCAGCCACTGAGCCACACTGGCCGGGCATCTTCCCCCATTTTATCATTGGAATTCCAAGTCATTGGGTGAAAGTGAAGGACTGATCCCACCAGCAGATGCAGACATGATCATTCCACCTCATTTCCTGTGATATCACAGAGGGGGGATCACGGGCCTCTTGAGAAACTCATGCTTGGACAGAAAGGAAGGATTTCAGGTCTCTGTCACTGTTTTGGACAGCTTAGCAGTATCAACTGGAAGGCTCCAAACATTGATTGTTGAGAACGGCACTAGCCACCTACGTGCACGGAGATACAGGTTCATGCCCCAGCTCCACCACTTACATGTTGTGTGCCCTTGGGCTCTAGATCAGTTTCCTTGGCATAAAACAGGGATGGTTCTGTCTGCCCTGACCAACTTATAGAAGGTGCGATCAAATGAGAAATAGGCGAGGTTTTCTGTAGCACCTAGAGAGAGCCAGATCTGGGTAATAAAAAACAGGATCTGAGCTCATTGATGTGTGAAGTTCATTAACATCATGCATTTCTTGCCCTTGCATATCCCATCCCCCTCAGGGCGAGTGCTGAAGGCTGATCCCCTGCTTCCTTCTAACTGGGTGAGCGTCCGGGGTCTGTGCCAAGCTCTGGACCTCCCTTGCCAGTTTCTCTTGTCTTTATTGCATGTGTCCTGAGTCTGCTCCTCAAGACTGGCTCTAAAAAGGGACTGTTTGGTGATAATAATCAAGAATGTTTTGTTAATGGCTAGATAGTGAGCTAAGTTCAACCTTAACAGCTGATGATAAAGGACGTAGGTCAGTGCTCAGTGCAACAATGGTGAGTTCTCTGTCCCCTTGCTCTAAACATACAGAAATACATACAACTCAATAAACTAGATCTTCTTAAGGAGGCAGGACAGCATATACCTGTTATCTCTCTTTTATTGATTTATTGATTGATTTGAGAGAGAGAGAGAGAGAAACATCGATTTGCGTTCCACTTATTCATGCATTCGTTGCTTGACCCTTGCATGTACCCTGACCCAGGATCAAACCTGCAGCCTTGCCGGGTCAGGACAGTGCTCTGAGCAGCTGAGCTGCCCCGCCAGGCTCTTTTCATCCCGCTCTTAAGTAACTGGACGTACGTATGGGCCTGGGTCCCAGACACACAGTTGCCCTGCCCATTATATCAGGTCTTATAATTAACACACATTGTTCTGCAACTTCCTACAAAAGAATCTCACCCCCATCCTCTCGTTAGGACCATGTTTAGAAATTGGGGTGGGGGGAGGTTACATGATAGATTTTTAAAAAAAAAATCATATGGCATAATACTAAGCATTATCATTAAATAGGAATGCAGTGCTCTATTCATGGCACGCCCATAAAGCCCTGTGTATGTTCTGTTCTGCCCCTTGCCGTGTCCAGTGTGGCTGGGCCCCTCCGCAGGCCTGGGGGCCATCCACGGAGCTAAGAGAGGCCTGTTTGATTGGGGGGAGGGAGAAAGGCAGAGGAGGCTCCACCCACTCCTGTTGGAGCTGAGGCTCTGGGAACCACACAAGTCCCTGGGCCAAGGCCCCTGCACCCCCAAGATGAGTGCTGCCTCCAGGGGGAGCGAGTGATTGATGTGATGGGTCGGCAGGGGTGAACAGCAAGAGGAGCAGCTCTGGGATTCCGCGTCTAGACGGGGCGGTGTCCAAGGAAGCCTGAGCTCTCCCCCAGTGAGCCTGAGCGTGCACTGGCAAATTCTGCTCTAGTTTTCAGCCTGAGAGGGGAGGCAGCGTTTGTAAATCCATAACGCGTAGGATAGTGTGGAAGGAGCGGCCTCGGCTATGCTAGTCCCCCCTCAGGCCCTGTGGCTCATTTCCGATGCCCAGCCTCATGGTGGAGCGCTGACGGGGCCAGGTGAGGGGAAAGGGGTTAAAATGGGAACACGGTTACTCTTCTCTGTCATTTTTCCTGAGCGCTCACCAAGGACCTGTGTCCTTGAATGCCCTGCAGCCTTCGGGTCCTGGCCTACAGCAAATGGAGATGGGGGGGGGGGGACAGGGGATGTGGCTTTGTCACTCATCTTTCTCACCTGTCTCCCCAGGTTTGCCTGGTACCCCAGTCAGGCATCCACTCCTGTTGGTCATGTTAGGAACTGTATTAAACCTTTATTAAGCCTTTAACAGTCTTTATTGGACAATCCAAGTTTTGAGAACAGAACGATATTATTTTTTTTTTCCTGTGCAAAAGGAAGGAAAAAAAAAAGTATCTTCTGCAGTAAAAGTGGAGAAATCGGAGGAGCCAGGCTTCAGTGTTCCCCTCTCATCCTCTGGAGCCCCCGGGCCCTCCTCCATGGGCAGCAGTAACACCGTGACGGTGGGGCCAAGAGTATTTTCAAACATTTTTAAAGTTACCACTGAAAAGAGAAAACGGTACATTTACACTCGTCTTTCTCCACTTAATGGCCTTACCAGAGACGCCTCGTCCCCCTTGGGCCATAAATTGAGACATCACTCAACAGTTGTCCTGGCAAATTTCCCCCAAAAAAGGCCACTTATGAAGTGACTAATCGCATTGGAGGCTAATTCACTGAACATTTGAAGCTGTCGGGGGTGGGGGTGAGGGAGCGAGGAGACTGAACCTGGGATCGGATCCATCACATCCCCAGACTGAGGACCGAGGTCTGGCTCATCCCCGCGTCCTGTCCAAGGAGCCCAGGCCAGTTTTCTCTTTCCCACGTGACCGCAGACCTCACAGCTTGGTTGGGCACAGCCTCCGTATCAGGAGCTTTACGCTAAGACACTCAGAAGCCGCGGTCTCCCTGGTCTGGGATGGACATTAACTTTTCCCCAGGCAGCTTTAGTGAGAGCATGGGGGTGCACTCGAGGTCGGGGAGGAAATGAAGATTATAAGTGTAATGCTATATTCATTTTCCCGAATTTGGATAACCCAGTGACTTCCATCAGGGAGACCTCGCTTCTAAACCCTACCCTGAGCTGCCTCCTGTTTCAGGGCTCACCTCCCGGGCCAGGTCCTTCCCCCCGTGTATACTCTGCTCCTGGAGAGGAGCTTGGGTAGAGGAAAAGCTATTAACATCTGTGCGCCTCCGGAGGTTTATGTCCTAAAGTAATGGGCCTGACCCTCTTTGGAAGACAGGAGCAGACTGTGGACTTTCAGCAGAGGTGTGGACATCAACCCCCAGCCTCTCAGGTACCAAGCCGTAATGTACGAATGGCATCCTGCCACAGGCTCGCTCCCCGCCTTCACGAGCCAGAACATTCCCTTTCCCGGGGCTGTTTCAGGTCCGTGGCGGCTACACAGTAATCCAAAGATGATTTTGGAAAGCTGGGTATGCTTATTTGATGATGAGGAGTATAGAAGCTTTTTTTTTCTTTTTGGCTCTTGTAAAACACTTGGAAATACTCTGGGATGGAGGGATATCCATTAACAGCTCTAGACTTCAAGTGGCTGAAAAGAAAAGGAACTGAGTCAAGGAGAGCATCGCCCAGTAGGCGTGGCTGTCGCTGAGCTGGGCTGACAGAGCAGGTGGATGGAGGCTCAGCCTCCGGACATCGGGAAGTCCGTGCGCATCGCAGTGGGACTCAGCCCTTCTCTGACGCCATCTCTCGGGCCCTGGGCCGCTCTGTCGCTTCTTGCCACTGGATGTTCTGTTTGGGTTGAGGGAGAGTGCGGTATGCTCTGTGAGCGAATCCCAGCCACAGAGGCTGGGAGCAGGGACGCGGGGCGTGGGGCGAGCGGGAACAGCTAACGTGCCAGCGCGCCTATGAGTGTGGAGTCACGTACTTGGGTGCTTGGCTGCCAAGAGGAATTAAACCCTGCAGATGCCTTTATGCAGAAGTGACCACGTTATGCAAGACAACATAACAAAACTCTGTGCTGGTGTGAAAAGCTTCTTTGAATCTGAAGCTCTTATAAAATGACTAATCCCAAACGAAGAAAGAGAAAAAAAATTCGTTGAGTGTGTCTGAAGACTCCGACCGGCTGAGCGTCACAGCCTGTGCTCACCTCCTGGGATTAAAATTCCCAACCTGGTTTTTCTACAGGCATTCGCAGAGACCAGGGAAGCTCATTCCAATATAGGAATAAAAGAGGTTTATAGTAATAGAAAATTAGATGATAATGTATTCCTGAATGTGGGAGTCGGTAGAATTAGACAAATACATACATGAATGAATAGCCCCTTTCTCTTCCCACCCCTCTTCTCTTTGCTCCGCTTCTTGCCCTTTCATTGTGTCCTTATTATCCTCTAAGTGAGTGACTTGAGGACACACTTTCAAGGACATTGCCTAACGGACATTCGGACAAGAAATTGCCGTGTGGAGTGAGAAAAACGCAGTGTGATACGTTCTTCTGGGGTGGCCGTGGCGGAAAGAGCTGAGTGGAGGTGAGCAGGGCAGGATTCGCAACGGAGAGGGTGTTTGGGCTGCATCTCAGATGCTGAGGGAGAAATGAGTCTTGAACCTTCCATGAAAATGGTGCAGAAGAGAAAGACCAGCGAAATAAGCATCCCCCTGGGATATGTTGATGTTGACGCCAACATCAAGCCCTCGTCTTAGATGACTATGTGACTTCATCATATCACTCTTGACAAGACCGAAAAAAAGATTCAGTCAATCCTAGGTAACTAGGATTGGAGTGATTACACGGGGTCATTCCCAAAGTTTAATTCAAAGAGAAATGACACGAGAACATAGTCCCTGGGAACCTCGAGGCAAACTGGAATGCAATGTATTCCTGTTTCACCCACCATCAGTTTCTTAACTTCATCTTCGTATTTTATCTGCATAAAGGCTTTTATTTTTTTAGAGGGTAATGGTCTCGATTGGAGATTTATAAGCTGGAGAGAGTTAGGTCCTCTCCAAAGCAGACACAAGGAGTTGAAGTATGGAGGGCGGATTGAGTTTAAGTGCTTTTAGTGTTTATTTGAGTAAAACAGGTCCACTTTTCGTGCGTTTACCTAATGGCATTTCAGAGAAAGAGTAGAAAGTTTATAGCGGGGAGAAATCTTACTTATTGAGGGATTTGTGTGACAGGCAGTCACTGAATCAGACAAAATAAATTAACAAAAATTTAATTAGCTTGTATCATTCTTGTCAAAACTGACAACTAAAACACGGAGAAAAGATCGTGTTTTCTCCGGAGGGTGTTTTAGGTGTTTTTTTCTTGTCTGAAAAGAAACGTAGGCTTATCCAACTATTTATAGATTTTGCATGGACTGCTATTTCCTACAGTTCAGGAAGATTCAAGAGTTAGGTCACAAATGATGGGGGGACATGTTCCTCACACCCCCACCCAGGGTCTGTAGAGCCTTGTGTCTACTTCTGTGCATTCCAGATGCAGCGTTTGCTCTCTGACTCAGTTTCTCCTTTTAGGGGTCTCTGAAAAATCAGGAGGACATTCCCCTATCACACTCTATCCACCAACTCAGCAGCTACCACAACTTCCACGCTCTTTTTGCTGCAGTGAGTCCACCAGAGAGTATTGGCAAGATGACTCCAAAGCAAGTCATTACAATGTATCAATCTCTTGACTTAGGAATTAGTTGTCACGAGTGCACCAGGGATGCTACTGACATCTACTGGGTAGAGGCCACTGATGCTGCTAAACATTCTGCAACACGCGACTTTCCTCCACAGAGATCCTGTCCAGATGTCAGTTGGGAGATTTCGAAACCATGGTGTAAGTGAAAGTGTTACATAGCATTCAAGACACAAAGCCTAGAGAAAATATTCAGGTTTTAAATGAATCATTTATTATTCTATCCTTGCTTTTGCTCTCTGTTATACTAAACCCAACATGAATATAAAACGTATTATATGTCTTTTCTTATCATATATAACATTGGCCACCAACATACCTGTTAGCCACCCTTGCCTCCCAAGAGAGATCATGAACCCCCCAGGGAAAGACCCAAATGCTCTGTTTGTTGGCATCCATCCCGAAAGTCTAGGAGTCTCGGAAGATCCACAGTCGGTGCTTCTGCTCAGAAACAAAAACTTACTTCCAAGGGGCAAAGCAGTCACAGTTTGTAAAATGTCCAGAGGGTTATGGAAACCATGCCTTTTGGTAAATACTACTGAGTAGAGAAGGCATTTCATTTGTACGGCAGGGGTGGGCTTAAAGGACGGTAGGCTGTGAGATGGGAAAGATGACATGTTTACAAAACGTCCTAGATACACAGAAAGTATTATTTTTTAATGAAGAAATGGTCCCTTCATAGGCGGGAGTGATTATGTTCAGCCTAAGAATGCACCTAGATTATGCATTTTCTCTAACAAAATGACATATGTTCTCTCTCACTTTCTTCTCTCTTTTTTCCCCCGTTTCTCCCCTTTATGGAGAAATATGGAGTGAACATTTACTTAGCAATTAGAACTTGGTGGCAAAACTTTCAAAGCTGTGCTGGGCAGAGAGTCAAAACCTACATTCAGTGGTGAGGCTTGAAGTGCCCGCAGTGAACAGGAGTCTGCACAGTTTTCCTGTCCCTCGCTGGGTGGCTCGAACGCCATGTCTAGAGACAAAAGGATGGCTATGGGGGAGTAGCTGGTTGGACCTGTCTGGGAGAAATGTGCTCTCAGGTTTTATTAGTATTTCCATTATTTTTGGTCGGTCAGCGTTTCCATTATTTAAAATCGCCCCCACTTGGGTGGTGATTATATGGAAAACAGGAACAAATGCCAAATAAACTCCAAACCCTGGGTATGTTTCTAGACAGCCACCGCTGCTCCAGGGATTTTTCTTACCTCCACTGTAATCTTCATTTTTACTCTAAGCAAGGGAGTAAATGAGCATGGCCTGTGTAGTTCTGTTTTTATTTTTGTCAACAGCTTAACGCTCTTGCTACCCTGCATGTGTTTTAGGTACTCCGTGATTATGGTGTTGAATCCTAGGTAGTTCTTGTTTATAAAAAAATAAATATATATATATATATGTTTGTATGTGTGTGTGTGTGTGTGTGTGTGTGTGTATCTGGCTTCATCACTTAACCATGATATGTTCTGGAAATGTGCATTAATTTTGAAGCAGGTCTAGGTAGCCAGCCCACAGACAAAACCTCAAAGATCCCTGGAGTGAAGTGTTGATCATGAACAACAGATCACCACCTATGCAGACTTCTCAGTTCATAGGTGAGGAAGCTGAGGCCTAGACCTGTCCAAAGATATCAGAAATTAGCTGTAGGACTAAAGAGATTAAGTAGCAAGTTCCCTGACTTCTCTCAGAGCTATTAAAGTGGAGGGCGGTGACCTTTCCCTCAGGGATGCATTTGATAACATCCATTCATTGTGTAGGAGGCTCTTGTGTGTCTAAGGAATTATGACCCTGGTAAGTGACTTCTGCCCCCTTTTCCCCCTCTGCAAAGTTCACACTTCTTAATTGATCAGCTCTTGGCTGCTCTCCTGCTGAGAAACAACAGCTTATAGGGATCCACTTTTTATTGCATATGCTTGAAGACATCTCATGGATTCCCTAATATTGATTCCATTTGTGTTCTTGAGGGATCTGCAGTTGGCCCGCACTTAGTAGGAGACACAGTATCACATAAACTAGCTGTTTTCCATCGTTATTTGAGGTGGAAAACGGACAAGGAGGGGAGAGAAAGAGGGAGAAGTATGAGTCCAGTCCACCCACATCCTGCACAGTGTGGAAGCCACACACCACCCTGTGAAAGTCCGCAGCATGTTACTGTCTCTCTGATAAGGTCTTTGTAAGTTCTACAGTGAACCAAGGTCTCTGCCATAACAAAAGTATCTCAAAATGCTCCCAATACCATGTATCTGAATGTGTTTCCAGCTGCTTATTGTTCTGGGTGTAACATAGTTGCCATTGGGAGCCCCTGTCCGCCCAAGGCTGTTTCTGCAGGGACAGAAAATGCTCACAGTTAAGCCCAGGTCAAGAGATTCCAGAACCTGCAGGCAGGTGTTGCTTTTAATTAATACACCTTTAAGTAACTCAAAAGAATAGCCTATTATGTTTACCTAGATATTTACTATTTTTGCTGAGTTTTATTTCTGATGTTTTGAGCTTCCCCTCTGAGTTTTCTAGCCACTTTTGTTTTTGTAGCTTCTGCTCTCAGGGAGTGTAAATGCCTGATACAACTTGTCCACGTTGGGTATTTGAAGATGTGCCTTTATAGCAACAAGGATGCAGGAGAACCAGGTTTACTTCACTTGATGGAAATGCAGCATTCTGACTAGCTCTGCGATCATTTTTATGGTGTCCATTCAAATCCTGTTTATTTCTTTTTAGCTTAAAATGAAGAGAGGGAATCTCCTCGCTTCTCTGCCTTTTGGTTAAGATCAAGTGTAAAGAGAAAGGATCTCTTTATTTCCAGTGCCTGGACCCCTGTCTGGCATCTAATAAATATTTGCTAAACAAATGAATATATTGACCTTGACTTTTGGTGACAGTAGGTAAGTTATCCACAGTTTAGAGCTTTTGTCCCAGTCACTTCTTATTTATGGCGATAGTGTCTGTAGCAACTAGAAAAATGGGAAAGAATCTTTATACCACCATTTCCTCTCGATTGCTATACAACAAAGAACAAGTTTTAGGACCTAGTGCACAAGTTAAAGAAAATTTTATTAACAGTTTTGATAATTTGATAGGTGCTTAAACTACACTTTCTTCCTTTTCTCAATAAAATAATAATATAAAAATACGTATATAACATTCAGTTAACATTTTCGACCATGTAGGCAACTGAAAACTTAGAAAATAAATATTTGAATAGTTTATATAATTGGAGTTAGCAATTCAAATATGCCTTGCAGAGTTCTGAATATAATAAAATAACATTTTGGGGGACAGAAACCACATTTTAAGCTTCATCATAGCACTGGTTTTTGTTCACTTTCCAAATATATATGATTCTCCACTAAGATTAAAACAAAACATCTGCTGTGATTTTCACAGGGAAGAGTCACTAGAATGTTGTTAACATTCCAGGTTTTTATAAATCACATTTCCTTTTTTTACTTAAGTGATTCGTGGTCAGTTTACATGTCAACTTTGAAGGACATGAAGTGATGGTCAGTTTTACATAGCCTTTGGTTATCCAATTGCATACTAATCTAGGTGTGTCTGTGAAGGTATTTTGTAGATGTGGTTAAAGTCTGTAAGCAGCTGATTTAAGTAAGAGACATTCTTTAGGATAATCCAGGTGGGCTTGATTCTACCTGAGGCTGGCAGCTTCAATATGTACCTGAGATTTCCAGTCTGTTCCTCCGTGGCCTGCCCTGCAGATTTCAGACTTGCCGAGGCAGCCCCCATAAAAATGATTGATAGAATCATTTTCATAAGCCCCTTCATCTATGCCTCCTATTGGTTCTGTTTTTCTTATGAAGTTCTGACTGATACTAATGAAACTTACACAGTTGCCCATGGTACCTTCTGGCTGATATTTAATGAAGAGTGAGTTTTGTCTTTTAACTCTCAGTGTTTCTACTTCTCATAGTCAAAGATACAAAGTACTTAATTTCTCAAAAAGTACTGAGTTTAAAAGGACCCCTGGAGTTGATTCTGTAGCAACAAAAATAAGTTCCACCTAAATTATTTGTATCCTAGGCTTGGGCTCTTATCTACTACAGCAAGTGTATTAGTTATTTATTTCCGCATAGCTTATTGCCCTAGGACTTAGCCCACTTCAAACAACACACATAGTATCTCATGTCCAGTGGGGCTCTGTGATTCAGGATGCTTCATTGGCTGCCAAGTGTCAACTGGAGCTACGGTCTCATCTGAAGGGTAAACTGTGAAAAGATCTACCTCCAAGCTCACAGTTTGTTGGCAAAATTCAGTTTTTTGTTGGTTGTTAAATGGAGGGTCTCAGTTTCTGGCTGGCTTTTTGATAGAGTCTGGCCTCCATTCTGTGCCATGTGGGCCTACAGGTAGCTTGCTTCATCAAAATCAGACAAAGAAAGAAACTTTTGTAACATGATCACATGGGTGACATCCCATCACTGCTGTCATAGCCTGTTCATCAGAAATTAGTCACTGGTTCCAGACCACACTAAAGGGGAGAGGTGTGTAAAAAGTGTGACTATCAGGAAGTGGAGATCATGAGAAGCCCTCTAAGTCACATTGAGTTTCCTAAAAATAAGGCACATTTATTTTAACACGTCACATGCTAAGAAGCTCCAAGATGTGCATTGATGACAAAGAGAAGCCCACCTTTGAGAAGAGGGAGATATCACTGTCCAGGCCGTGAACTTTTCTCATATGTTTTTATCTCTGTTGTGGTAAGAGAAACAGAGATCTCAAAATATGTGTTTCACTGCCCAAGTTTCTCCGCCCTCGCTGCATTCCTCTGTCATTCTTAAGGACATGACAATGAAAAAATAATAATAATAATAACCCAATGTCTGCGGTCAAAGCAGAGCCAAAAGCTATATGTAAGTCACCGTGCCCACACTGGGCAAGCCCTCCAGGGCTGTGCAGGTAGAGATGAGAGTGGGAGGATCATGGAGTTGAAAATCTGGGTAAAGATACAGTAACTCTAACTAATGAATAAACCGAGTAGTGAGTGTTGGCTAAAGGAAAAGTGTTAGATGTGGAGGCCACGGATCAGAGGGGGTCTGGGGGTCTGCGCTCCAGGCCCACGGATGCTGCCAAAGCAAGATTTCAGAAGGTGCCAGTGCCAGAGAATTCCTCGGGGGAAATTCTTGGGCTTGGACGAAGGCTGTCGTATTGTTTGTAGAGACGCCTTCCCAGTTCAGGTCGCAACACAGCAGTTCTGATGAAACTGGTTTGCAGAATGTGATCCTTGTCAACCCACTTCCTTCTTGGAATTGGAGTCTCAGCATTACAGGGAAGTCTGAACATCGTGGAGCTCAACCTCCAACCCAGAGCAGGTTCTTTTCTACCACGTTGATTAAAGGACATGCACATCTTCCTGAGGTCTGGAATGATATGGGAGTTGCTGAGCCAGGAGGCCGCCCTTTCAATATTAAACCTATCTAGCGGGTGCAATACTTATTCTATGTTAAGGTGAAATTTCCCCCCACCCCCCAACCCCCATCAGGTATTGCTTGGTTCTAGTTTGGCTCTCAAAGGCAGCACAAGACCAGACTGTTTCCTACTCAAAGTCATGGACTATCAAATATCAAAAATAATCCTATAAATTTGTCAGTCTTCCTCCACAACTTGTATGTCTCTCATGGTACATTGTATTTTCTTCAGTGATTCTTTGCATATTGTGGCTTCTCACCAGTCTCCCTTCTCTCTGTAGGCTGTTCTTTTTAATAAGCCTTAATGTGTTAGCTTCATCTTAAAATATGAGCCCCTGATTTAGTAACCTCACTCCTGGACATGAAAATCAGCAGAGGACTCTTCTTGTGAGCTAGAAACAATAATTAATGTTAGGATTTGGGACAATAAATATTATATTGTTAGCTCATTACATTTCTGAACAATGAAAATTCTCCCTAAATCTTTCTTTTTTTTCTTTCTATCTTTTTTTAAAAAAACAAGACTATGATGTAGGAAAACAAGACAAGAGAATGAACTTATGCTCTATTTTCTATTGTGTGTCAAGCCCCCCATACCTTTATATGCATTATCTTATTTTATACCAACTCAAAACTCTGCAAAATAGTTATGATTTCCATCCTACAGATGAGGAAACTGAGGCTGAGAGAGTTGAAGTAGGTTTCACATTTATGTAGCTACTGAACATTACACCTAGATCGACATTGGTTTAATCCAAACCCAGTGCTTTTCCCCCAATAGGCAAAACCAGACAAGCTTCACACTCACAAATTTAGCTTTAATGGGTTTAAGAGATGATCTATTCAAAGCCTAGTCCTAGGACAGAGAAGGGGATTACGTTATCACTTTGGATCTCATTGGTCTAAATTGACCTAATTAATGACAAAGCAAGAGCTAGAATGGGTTCCCCCATAGTGCTCTTCCTGCCATAGCAGGATTGTGTAATTCGTCAATGGGAAAAACTACTTTGGATTTATCTCCATGTGATTTCCTCTCTAGTGTTGATTCACACTTCTCAGTCGGTGAGCTCGTATGAAATCCTGGGGTAGTTATGGTGTTAAATGCCCCTCCCAGAGTTGTGTCATTAGCAAATTAGATAATTATGCTGCTAGAGCAAATACACACACACACACACACACACACAGATGTACAAATATATGTATTTAGTCCAAATCAGTAATAAAGCTGTTGAAAGCCAGAGCCAGGAGGAGCATCCTGTGATGGACGGAATCTCAGAGAATCCGTTAGTTACAGGGGTAAAACGTTGTGAGTCAGCACTCTTCAGACCTGACTTTTCAACTCAGTTCGACCACACAACGTTCACCAGCTCCTGCCGCCCTATCTATGACTATCTAAAAAAAACAATAGCTAAGATTTTGCCAGAGTCAGTACAAACTATGTAACCATTGTACTTTCAGACCACACCAGCCTACGGACAGGAACAGGGCCACATTTACATAAAAATCATGAATGCCCTCCTACGTGCAATGTGACCTGTGGTTCCCTGCAAAGCCCTGTCAAAATACCCAGCAAATTCTCTCCAGTTCTTTCCAGAAATCCTTAGGGGATGCCTTTACTGGCTTTCGGGCGTGAATGATCTTCGCTCTTTCGACTTCTCACTCTCGGAGGTGTGTGTGTGCTGCTCAGATGTCCAGGGCTTGCTAAGTTGTATCACAGCTCAACCCATCAACGTGGCACCCATGCCCACCAACACATCCGCACTTTGTCTTCAAGTTGATTTAAGGTTTAAAAGCCACCTCAGCGAAACTACCTGCTAATAATGTTGATACTCCTGATGAGTCAGCTTCTCCTATACAAAGATTTGACTTCTGTTGTAGACCATCCTGGCTCTCAAGGTACTGCCAAGGTATGGGCTGCTTACACACCCAGATTTATCTGTAAGGCTCGAGTCTCCCAGTACACAACCAACACACTGTGCTCTGTCCTAAGGTAGGAAGACTGCTCTTCACCCCTCTGTGTTACTGCATAGACAGACTTCCATGTAGCACTGTTCTGTTTCCAAAATTTCTCAAGGACTTTCTGAGAAGAGCTCTCTCAAGGTATCTCCATCTGTAAGCTTCTGTCTTCAAATTCTCAGAGTTGCACATATGATAACTACCACCAGGCAACAAAATTTGGAGCTGAAAATGGATCTCTTCCTTTGCAAGACCCCAAATGAGTTTCAGAATTTTTTCAAAAAAGTGTTCCCTAGGAGGTGCCTGTCTGCAGAGCTTCCTTTGGCCAAGACAGACTCACCGAACCATGGGATAAAAATGTAGATGCTTCCAATTGGGATACCAGTGGTTTTGTTTCATAATAGAAAAGGGAACTTTCATTGGGACAGGTTACACTTTATCTGATGTTACTGTAACTGAATCACTTCAGCTATAAGCTGTGGAATGGGGTTGAGAGGTTCACAGGAGAGACGACTCATGATGGGCAGGTAAGTAAGTGGACTGTCGAGATGTCGTGGCCAGAGAGGCCAGGGAGGGCGGCCCTGGAGAAGTCTTCCTTTGAGGTGACATGAGGAGAAGCACTTCTACAGTTTGCTCTTTTTTTCTTGACATTGTGACTGTTCTATGGCAGACTGAGGCTTTACTGATTCCCTGTTACATGGGACAGCCTTGTGTTCACAGTACTTCGTTGACCAAACGTAGGGGGAGCAGCCAGAGAGAGTGACCATTGCATGAAAGTGTGTTGAGATGACTACTGGCCAGGAAGCCCAGGACAGAAGCCTGGAGTCAAAGGTGGAAAACAACCATCAGGACACAGAAGTAATTTCTCAGGGCCTTCTGCAGTTATTTCAAAGGCCCTGGACACACTGAGGTCATATAGGATGGGGTCGCGTGTTTTGCTCTTTATTTGTTGAAGGACACTGGCTCTGGAAGGTAGAGGAATTAGTAAAAGTTGAGTTATAAACATTTTCCATTATTTGCTCATTTTGAGATACTATCAAACCAGCAGATTGGTTTAGCCTGGCATGCAGTGACTGAATTGGCTCCCCATCCCAGCATTTCTCTCACACAGGCTGATTCACCTCTGCCCACAGCTTATGCATTTATAATTGATGCCTCATCGGTTTCCAGATAAGATGTAAAAGGTGTATAATTAAAAGCATGTATACAATAGAATCATAAAATTAAAGAATCAATTAATGAATAGCAATGGGAAATATAGCCATCCCCCAAATACAGAAATGATTGCCCATGAGCTTAAATTTCATCGTATCACACAGCATGTTCTAGTTACATATCAGATAACTATCCAAGGGAGAGATGGGCTCTGTAGCACCCAACCACTGAATAACTTGTAGTGGGAATTATATGGTATTGAATAGTGAGGCAGACAGATATAGAGAGAGATACAGAGGGTTTGTCTCTACAAAGATATATGTATGCAAATACATATGCAGATACATACAGGCAGTAATATACGTGTTAATTATACATCTATTAATAACAGCCAAAAGAGGGTACTTGTGTAATAGCAAAAGAAATATAGAGTAGCCAATAGTTTTTTATCTGATTTGATAGAGAAGCTTATGGATTCTAGACTATGGAAGAATCGATATACCCCTTCCATTGGGTTTTCCAAGAGGCCTTGGGAACTGAGGTTCTGACCTCCCTTCAGACATAGGAATCTGGTATCTGGGGCAGAGGGTTTAAGAATGAGTTCTCTGATTCTGATGATTTAAGATGATTCTGATGGCCTGTGAGCAGGCAGGGGACTGGGACCACTGCCTTGGCTTCTTACTCCCATCAATTGCCTCTCCCTAAATTTTGACCAGATAGTAACAGATAATGACCAGAGCCTGAGGTCAGCAGAGTGAGGGCATGCTGAGTAATTTGTTAGAAAATAGCCCTTCCCACTGTCCTTTCCCCCAGTAGGTATCCAGTTGATATGGGCTAATTGAGTAAATGATTCATGAAGGCATTGAGATAAGGTACATTTAAGAGGGACTGAGCCCGTTTTATTCCACCACCACCACCAAACAAAACAAAACAAAACAAAACAAACTGAGAAAATGCCTTCAGTGTATATTCAGGACCTAAATCTACATTTTTATCCCCTCTTCCCGGAGCAGGCAGCTTTAGGTCCCTCAGTGGTGGCAGGAGATGTGAGATGCGCAGGCTGCAGGCTGGCCCAGCGCTCACCGGATCTTCACGGTGATTCACGGCCATCCCCTGAGTCGGTTTCAGATTATGAGCATTGTTGCTTTATTACCTCTCCAACGCTCTGCATTCATCATTCTGAGTGCAACCCAGGTGCCAGCAAGATCAGGCAATGTTTGCGGCTTCAGCTAAGGTTAAAGAGAGGCAACGATGCTTACGGACGACGATGCCAAAGCCTGAATCAATAGTCAAAAGCAGCCCAAGTTCCAGCTTGTTCGTGCAGTGTGTGGCTCAGCTGTCCTGTGCTCCTCAGAGACATTTCAGGGTGAGCTCATGAGTCCAGGTGCCCAGTACAGCTGCAGCCTAGCTTCAACATGCACTTAGCTCAGAAGATAGGCTTTCTTTGCTCTTTCAGGAGGTCACAGGGCATTTGTCATTGTCTTTTCACCACTACATACAACCCTTTGTACATTAAAAGTAGGATTCTAAGTTTCGATACAATAACTAAATAGTAAAAAACAAACAAAAACAACAACAACAAAACCACAAACCAAATAATATCCTTTCATTCAAGGATACTACTTATTGCAGGTCTGTGCTGAATGCTAGGGACTAGGGATGCCAATGAGACAAATATAACCCTGACAGAATGCTAGGGACTAGGGATGCCAATGAGACAAATATAACCCTGTTCCTCTAGTAAAGGAGACATATACAAAACCAGGCCATTATAATATAGCGTGAAAATATTACAATAAGAGGATTTTCAGATGCCAAATTAAGATGACATAAGAAGGTCATTCAAGTCAGACTTGTGAGGTTATGGAAGGTTTAGGATGAACCCCAGAATTTTGAAGTGACTCTGATAAAGCATAAGGTTGGGGAAGAGCAAGGGAAAGACAAAGAAAAAGTGAACAGAATTACAGATGCTGGAAGGCAGGAGAAAGCGTGGGGTCCGAGAACCTGTGGGATCCCGAAGGAATCAGCACCTGATTGGTGGAGAGAAGTGTGAAATTGAGGGGTCAGATCTATTCAGTGATGATGCTTTGTTTTGGGCTTAGATAAATGGTGGAGGTTTGATGATAAAAATGAGGGATTTGATTTTAGCCCAGTTGCATTTGAGGTATATGTGTAAGATCCAAGGAGAGATGTCCAGTAATGTCAGGTAGGCCTTGAAAATGTGTGGTTTGACCCCAATCTATTTGGCACTATGGACAGAAAAATTGAAACTAGTAGTTATTTCTTCTTTTAAAGAAAATTCAAAATAAAACACCTAGTTGCGATAGCACCAAACCTGAAACAAGGTTCTATGTATTTTAATTACTTCCATGAATATCTTTATGAAAAAAATTTTAAATATATTTTTTATTAAACATTTTCAATGTTGACATAATTGCAGGTGTCCCCCCTTTCCTTGCCATTTGCTACATATTGACACACACACATAGAAGTTAGATGCAAAAGCATGGGGACTCGGGAGGCCATGTCCTAAAGGAATGTGAGCCTCGGGACGCCTTCCTTGAGAAGGTAACTCCCCCATTGGAGATTAACTCCTGTGGTTTGGCTGGTTACGGGTGGATGTTTAGCAAGCAATAACAGACATTTCCCTTTCTTCCCCAGGCAATACAGTGCCCAAACCAAAAAAAGCATTGTTCTATCAGAAAACATAGTACAATACAACAGAATGGCACAGGCCCACAGGGAAGCATGCTGGTGCAGTGTTTTCCAGGGAGAATCTTGAGGATTAAGCAGCAGTATGGCCAGATGAGCGTTTCCTTCCCACGACCTCCTTGCTATACACAAAGGGAAACTGTCAACACACAATGAGCAGGTTAACAAGAGGAACTGTACACGTAAGAATAGGTTTCCATGCAACAGAGGAGGGAGGTGGCGTGGAGAGCTCCCCCCGTGTGCCAGCTGCATGGAGAGTGGATGGGCTACCAATCTACAAGCAAATGGCAATGGTGCATGGGCAAAGGGCTTCAAGGAATAGAGGAATATATGTGAAGCATTTATGTGTGCCTGCTGTTCTTTTATAATATTCTCGCACTTGTTGCTACTGTTTGCCATTGTTTAAGCCACTGCTAACGTGACCACTTCTGTCCACTCCCAACATTGCCCTCGTGTCCTTTTGCCATCACTTACTGACACCAACACAGACTCTAGGAAGTCCCTGATTTGTTTTCTGTCACCACTGTTTTGTGTGTTTTTTAACTTCCTGTAAGTGAAATCATACACTAGATATAGTCTTTTACCATTTTAATTCATATATGACATTTTTACCTATATTTCTTCATGGTATTATTTTAATGGTAGCTATATGGCATGTCATATGCATCTTTGACTTGCACCAATATATTTCAAGTATTTCCAGTAAAGGACAAGAAATCTATATTAGAATATCTCACCCATTCAAACTTTATACTATTATTTTTATAGATAAAGCATTCCTATAAACATTTAAAATACAAGTGTCCACTCTAATTTTTAAAATTAATATTTGCTTTAGGCAGTCATATGTCATTTAAGGAAGTTAAGAGAAGTAAAAATTAGTGTATGTGTATACCAATATTTTATATTCACAGATTTATTTACCATTTCTTAGGGATCTGGGATGGGATCTAGTGTTTCTCTTCAGTTTGATGAATTTCCTTTTTTATGTGTTGTGGCACAAAGCTGCTACCAACAAATTCTGTTAGTTTCTACTTGGACATGTCTTTATTTTACCTTCTTTTTTAAGAATAGTTTTGCTGGGTATGGAATTATTGGTCAACACTGTTGTTATATATTTTTTGCCTTTCAACTCTTGTGTCATTCCAATGTTTCCTATAGTTTATTGTTCCTGCTAAAATGTCACATATTGATCCTACCATTTTGTCCTTTATGTGCTGTATTGTTTTTCTCTTGTTGCTCTCAAGATTTTCTCTCTCTCTCTTGTTTTTCTGTAATTTGTCAGCAGTTCGATTATGATCTCTTTGTGTGGTTTGCTTTGTGTTTTGCTGGTTGGGTTTGTCGAGACTTTTAGATATAAAAGATAACACTTTCACTAAATTTGGGAAGATTTCTCAGTAATTACTTCTTTAAATATCTTTTCTTCCAGTTATTATATTTTTAAGCCTTAGACTGTCCATTTAATCCTTCTCTTGTAATAATTTTCATTTCTCTATTGAGAGTCCCTACTTACTTATTTATTCATAGTATATTTTCTTCTAATTCTTTAGCCATATGTATAATAGATGTTTTGAAGGCTTCTAAATCCAATATCTGTGCCATGAGGCATACGTTTCTTTCTTTTTTTGGTGAGAACATTTAAGTTCTACTCTCTGAGCAAACTTCAATTATACAACACCACGTTATCAGCCATAGTCACCATATTTTATATTAGATCCTCAGACCTTATTTATTTTATAGTTGAAAGTTTGTACCCTTTTAACAGCCTCTCCCTGTTTTTCCTCACCCCCCAGCCCCTGGCAGCCACTTTTCTACTCTCTGTTTCTATGAGTTGGACTTTTTATTTAGATTCCACATACAGGTGATACTACGCAGTACTTGTCTTTGTCTGGCGTATTTCACTTAGTCCAGTGCTCTCAAGATCTGTCTGTATTGTCACAAATGGCAGGACTTCCATTTTTTGCTTGGCTGAATAATATCCCATTGTATATCAGAACACATCTTCTTCATCCAGTCATCTGGAAGAATGCAGATCAGTGGGATAGATGTGATACTCAGAGGAAAGATGAACTGCCAGATGTGCAAATCTGAACTAAAGTTCAACAGCTATGAAATACCCAGGCAGCTTCTTTGCTAGTAATGAAGTTGTTCCTGTTAACTCAGCTGAAGTCAGGGGTTCTACCTATCATTGATGTTTGTACTTAGAGGAGTACATGCCCTTGTTTCCCCAAATCTCTTTAATTTTGATAAGCTTTCCTCTATTACTGAAATGGTTCTCAAGTCCAAAGCTTTTCTTCATCACTGGTATTCCGCTTTTTGTAACAACAGGGAAACTGAGGCATGGACGTGTCTCTAAGCTAAATCAACAATCTCCATTTGCAAATCAGTCTTGTTTCATTTCCTGAAGCTTTTGCTCTTAAAAAGCTGTGGAGTTGGGACTTTTCCCCGTGAACGAGACGATGCTATCATGTTATTCTACAACAATACTGATCTCATGGTATATATAGATTCTCTAATTCTACCCTGGAGCACCTAAAACCAAAGGATTAACATATCAAGATGATCATCTCCTGGGTCTTTTTCTCAACGAGTTTTCCTCACTTTCCCACAGGACAAGTCTGTCGATGTTCTCACCACTAGGTTCTTCACCATGAGTCAGTCCTGTGGTACAATATTCCCATTGTCACTATGACTTTAGGCATTGAAGGAAAAGCCCATCTTCAGGGGTTATTTCCAGGATAACAGATTACTAAGAAGAACTGTCATCACATAGATGACTACACAGTGACTGACACATGTTAGTCACTAAATAATTATTCAAATATTTGTTTGATAAATAAATAGACTTGATCACATTGTTACTTGCAACAGTAAAATATGTGAAACAACTTGAACTGCTAATATTAGAATATTTTAAATTAAGTGTATTATGATGCATTCATTCAATGAAATGATACTTGGATCTAAGACAAGATGATTCTCCTGCATGTTAATTTATTATGCAGTGTTTCCTTCCTTCTCCTTCTGTCTTTCTTGGGTCTCTTGGTTGTCTCTCACACCAATTCCTTCCTCTCGTCTAAGTTTAATTATCTCCAAAATCCTATCCTTGGCTCTTTTTAATCTCAAATTTATTCCCAGGGAAATTCCCTCTGCACACATAATTTCAGCTCACTCATGTAGATAACACAAAGGGTAAGTTATGAGCAGTTGATAAGGGAGTGAAGGCCTTGACTGACAGGTAAAAGTAGGGAGAGGACTATTCTAAGCAGAAAATAAAATATAAGAGAAGGAATAATTGCAAGAAAAAGAAGGATTATTTGAAGAGCAGGCATCACCCTTAAGTGTCAGGGTTGAGGCATGCAACTAGGTTGACACTTCATTCTGCAAGGACTGTAAGACTCAGTTTTATAAGTAATGGGGGCTCACAGAAGGCTTTTCCCATTGGGTAGAGGGATGAGTGGGTTACACATAAAGAAGATTCTGTGACAACACGCTTAGGGAAGCATGGCTGGGGAGGGACAGGGAATGAGGGGATGAACAAACAAAGTGATACAGGTGAGAAGTAATGAGAGTTTAGATAGGATATAACAGCAGGTGTACAGGGGGAGAGGAAGTTCAGTAAGTGGCAGACTACGGCCCCTTGGACCAAACCTGCCTATTGCCTGCTTTCATAATTAAAGTTTTATTGGAACACAACCCTGTCCATTCATGTACCTATTGTCTGTGGTTACTTTTATGCTACATAACAACAGAGTTGAGTTATGTAGCCGAGACTGTGTGGCCAATAAAGACTAAATGATTTACTGTTTGGTGCTTTAACAAAAGAAGTTTTTCAATCTCCATTCTAACTCAGAGATGCTGGTGTTGACATAGCTGAAAAGTTGAGGAAACTAGAGGACAGGACAGAGGAACAGTCAACAATAAGCAGGAAGTTTCAGTTCTGTTGGACTAGAAGGACAGTGACATCAGAGAACATCATGAAGTTGGAAAAAAAAGAGTCTCTGAAGAGGGAGTAGATATATGCATCTTTTGCCTAAAGTTCCCATAAAATAATGGAGAAATTAAAAATCTTACCATTTTATCTTCAGGGATAAGCAATCATTTACAGTATTTTGAGGGTCAAGGCAAGTTCTGGTATTGAATCAAGGTGAAACTATGGGCCTTTTCTAGGTGCTTCCACATCCTCAAGGCTTCCCCGATTACCTACCATGCTTTGCTGACAACTTTTTCCTAAACTTTATCTCTCCGGTTAGGGAAACTTAATTCCTGAGTCATGCCTTTAGGGTGATGTAATGTCTTTCAACCACATGAGCAACTGAATCGTGAATCCTTAATCTCTGAAGACATATTTTGTAAGAAGATTTTAGACCACATTATTGTCAAAACAGATTATGGCAGGTCATTCTCTTAACTTAAAAAGGTTTCCCTGACACTGTCAATCTGTTAGAATTGTGCTCAAAAGTTTTAATCGTAGAACAATATTTTCAGCTCGATAGTTTTTATTATTCCATGGTCATATTGGAGATAATACCAATATCACAGAGTACAATTTAATTCCTTTCCCTGACCATGTTAGCTTTAATAATGCCTAATAAAAGCTGATAGCTTTACTGAAGTTAAATTATATTATTCTAATAATGAGTTATTATATTTGAAAATTATATAAACCTAAGTAATGTGACTTTTTTTAAAAATCCACTTTTGTGTAAAGATGGAAGTGACATAAGCAGAAAACTAAGTGGGCATATCTGCTGTGTGGTCTTTCCAAGGTCATCTTTAATTTTTTTAGCTGAATATTCAAGAATACTTGCTTCTATAAAAAAAATCATTAATTTTGGCTTATCTTGTTCTGTGTAGTTCTATCCAGATGTTACTTTAATCTCAAATGTAAACACATAATTCATTGGAACATTAATTAGACACTTCAAAAGAGAAGAGGAGAGAGAGAGAGAGCTCGCAATGGAAAGGAAGAAGATGGATGCAAAGAGAAAAAATAATGGGTGGGGGGGGACTTAGTGTCCTCCAGGTAGAGTCCCTTTTTAAGGTTCTTTCTGAGCTAGCATGTATGACTCATTTCCTAACTCTTGGGAAAGAAGGGAACAAACATATGCAGAAACCCTAAATCTATAGCTCCAAAACATTGTATGGAGTTGGGATGATATAGCTACTTTCTGAATTTACATTTATAGCCTTCTATTATTGCAAACATATCCTTGTGAATTTGGGTATTATTTCAACTACCCCCAAAATGAGCTCTATCCAGCAAGGAAAACATCTCTGACAGACTAATGTTAAATTAAATAAACAGCATCTAATGAGATCTGTTATGACCTGCTCTGGTCATGCTTGGGCACGCAGTTTGAAGACTTGTGTTTCTAAGTGCTATAATAAATCTTTCAGCCTCTTTTGCTTCTTAAAATTCTAATATCTCTCCTCTAATGTTGAAACCTATGTCCTCACTTAAATCTTTAAATCTCCATGAAATCTCCAATGTTGAAGTGTATGTCTTCATTAAATCTTACAGTTTTAAAGATAAGAACGTTTGCATTATGTCAGATCATTTTTAAAAGGTAAAATCCACTTGCTTGAAAATGGGGATGCGTTAAGGAACATAATTCTGCTGCAGGAATGAATGCTTGTATCTGGTGAATCCTTCTGTTTTCATTGATTTTAATTAACATCGTTTTTATCAATATGAGCCTCAGGAGTCTCTGTCTGGAGCTTCTTGCACTGGGATTCATGCTGTGTGATGAAAAGAGAAGGGAATCTCAACATGTGGCTAAATCTGCATTAATCTGCCTTGATTGCAAATTGTAAAGATATTACCTCACACGTAATTTCTGTGATATCAGAGAAAGTCTCTTAGAAGCAAAAATATAAATCAACAGTTAATAACCTGTCTCCACAAATATATTGAGTCAACTCTTGCCTCTCCACAAATCTCATACCTGTTTGATAATAATTTATTACATGTTCTTATTTCCTAGTTGCTTCTATAGAGAGAGATACAGGGCATATATATGAGTAGACCATGGTCTGGAGTCCAGTAGAACTGATATTGAATTCTGGCTTTGACATTTATCAGATGTGTGATAGTTGAGCTTAGGCACCCATAGGAACTTCAGACTTATTATATTCAAATCTGAACTCAGATCTGTTTTTCCTTAGGATCTATTTGTTTTTCATTTTCTTTGTCTCCACCAGCCACTCTGACTCAGATTAAAGGCTTGTAAATCATGACAGGCTTTTCTTTTCTCATTCTACCATGATATCTCACAGTTAGAACCTGCCTGCTTGCCTAGTACTGTGCTTCCCCACTACTTCTTAGTGTAGACCCTGTTCTCTGCTCTGCAGACTGACTGCCTTCTCACCGGCTGGTTTCTGTGACTGCAGTTTAACCATTGATGCATCCTTTATAAGGTCTCCCTGTGGCCCCTCTAAAATTCCAGTCTGACCATGCCGTGTTGCTAAGTAAAGCGCTCAGTGCTTCCTTGCTGCCCACAGGGAAGATGCCAGGTTCTCAGCGTAGTCCTCATGGCTCTCTGAAACCTGGTTCTGAGTAGCCTCAGCCCCGCACAGTAGGCTCCAGCCACACTGGTGTTTTCTGAATGGGCTGAGATCTGTCATCCCTCAGTCTTTCTCCCACTGCTTCCTCTACTGAGAATCTCCCCTTTGGTTTCTTTTCAGATATAAACAAGCCATAAACAAAAATGAAACAAACAAGAGCAACAAAACTGAATATTCAGATTTAGCACTGAGTCTTTAGGAAGATTTTCTGACCCTCCCTCCACTGATGATTGACAGGTAGGTAAATGATGATAGATAATAGATAGATGGTCGATGATAGGTAGGTAGGTAGGTAGGTAGATAGATGATAGATAGATAGATAGATAGATAGATAGATAGATAGATAGATAGATAGATAGATAGGACTAGGAAATAATTACCACAGAAAGCAATGCTCTTCCACTTTTTTCCTGAAATCCTGCCCTTGGACTTAAAATAGCATTTATTTTATCTTTGCCCCTGTCTTTTTGTTTCCTCACCTTGCTTTTTACATATTGCTCAGTCCTGCATTTCCCTTATGCCTTGATCTGATCTCACAGATTCTGTTGCAATAAAGCTTATAATGCAGCTACTGTCATTTTAGTTCTGAACGCCATCACTCCAGTGAATGCTGCCTCTTCATTTAAAAAATGTGTCAGCTCTCCTATGAAATATAGCTTATGTCTACATTTATTTGCTCCTATTTACATATAGTTGACTGTGACAGCAATATTTAAACTCTTCCATCTCATTTTTCCCCCCCTGTACTTTAATAGCATACTCCACCAGTCTTAATTATCTTTTACTGGGGAAAACATGCATTGCCCCCTTGTTTTGTTTAAGCATTTTGCAAAGCAAACTTCATTTATGTATTGTAGTAATCATTTTACGAGGTTTAAGCACTCCAGGGTAATTTCTGTACCTGTCACACTCCGGAGCTGCCTCGGGGAGAAAGATGTTGCTGCTTCACGGAGACACACGCTATGAAGAGTTTACACATGGGAGGAGATGAATTGCACTGACTCTGCGAGCTTACTCACACAGTGCCATGACAACCAGGTGTGTGCGGGTTGAATAAAAGCAGCCATCAATGACCAGAGGAAGTCAGGCTGCTTCGAAGGGGGTGCAGTCAGGGCCCTTCCCAAATTAGAACCCAATCCTAGTCCATTGTTTCCCAACTGATACATCGCCAAGAAACCTTTGGGGTGGAACACCACCTCTTTTTGACTTGATCATTTCTGACCATGGATTAAAAGGGTAAAAAAATGATAGCATTGTGCAGAAAAGGATGCTTGTGGTATGAAATAGGGACGAAAGATGGTCTGGACCGCTTCCTTTGGGGATGCTACCTGCTCTTTTTCTCTCTCCCTTGCTATCCTGGTGGGTATCACACAGACCAGAAATGATTCGACAGTGCAACTTTAAGCCATTCCTCTAGTCGGCTTTTAAAAGCACGGCATTGCAAATGCTGGTTTATCAAATCAACTCCACCAGACAGATCGATCAGGTGAGCCATTACTGCCTAGAGATTTCCAAGACTTTCTGAATGACTTGTGTAGAATTGACATGCAACCAAAAGGTGCAAATCTCAGAACAAAAATGTTCTTGCCAGTATGAAGTCAACAACCTAACACAGAGAGTTGTCTCTCTCTGGCCTCGTTCCACTTTCAGTACACCTGAGGCCTTGCTGTGGTGGCTCAGCAAACCATGTCTAGTGCATTGGTTGTTTTTGCTTCATGAGCATCGTGAATGCCCAACTATCCCTCAGATGAGAGCTTGAGTGTACTGTGAACATTGTCACTGTCATCATTAGAAATAGCAACTATGAGAACATTGGCAGGCGTTAAATGAGTAATAGGCACTGAACATAGTTACCAATGGCTCTCAAATATTGTAATATGTCACCAGGTGTCTTACAATAATAACATGGGTGACAGAAGTTCCCCTTTGGCTTGTCAGAGTCAAGTCTGTGGTGAAGTCTTTGTATTGCTTTTTTCAAAGGAGCATGTGGTATGTCTGTCTTTCATGAAGATGACTGCTCCCTTTGAGAGCAATTCTCCTGGATAAAGAGCTCATTTCCCTGGTCCTTGCTGTCACCCCGTGTTTCTTTGAATTTTACTTTGCGCTTATAAGAGAGCCCAGAGTCCCGAGCATTGCTAGGGCGTCTGGTCTTGAGTTTGAGCGGAGAGCTCTCTCTCTGCGGCTTCTGCCCCGTGCCCAGCCTGTGAACACTCCATCTGCCTGTGTCTGTGAGGAGCCACACAGCCTCTGGGGCTGAACCAGTGGGGTCAAATAATGTTCTCACCATTTAGTGTAATTAACTCCAACCACCCGTCTGTTGCAAGCCCCATGGCAGCCAACACAAGCAAGGGGAGGCCAAGGAGAAATTTCTCCTCATTATTAAACCTAAATCGAAGCACTTGTCTGTCTGTAAAAACAGAGCAAAGGGAGGAAAACTGAAACCAGCGCGCGGGGTCTGAGGTTTCCATAAATGTCAGGGAGCGTCAAGTCTGTTTGGATTGCAAATTATTGCTGGCTGACGGTCTTACCATTTTACAACAAGAGATTGCTGTCATGGGGGGGACGTGGTGGAGGGGGGAGCTTCTCACATCGCAGCCGGAGGGGAACAGGAGTTACCAAATACTATAACAATCATAAAGACATCACAAGGGGGGTGAGCGTTGGCTAAATTTAGTCTTTCCTTCACGCGCATCTCAAGAAACAACAGCCTGCGACACTCTTCCCATTGGGTTTGACGAAGGGTTAGATCTGCCAGCGATGGAGACCTCACTTCTCTGGCTTACCCATTTAAACTCCACTTCGCCCGTCTCTGTGGCTGGGACACTTTGAACATCTGAGAGTGATAAAGGCGCCTAAATGTTTCAAGGTGAATTAATACCCTTCTACATATCCTGGAGAAACACACACCGATAATTGGCGCAGTGGTTAAGACTGTTTCTCAAATGGATTAAATGAGTGGGCAATTACTGATTAAAATAAACCCGAGGCACGAGCATTCTAGCCTCGTATGGGGATGAATGCTGGTCAGCCGCTTACCATTGGTGGAAAGACTTCACACATTGAGAAAAGTGTATATGCTTCTTGGTGCTTCTACTGATGTTTATTAATATTTTTAGTTCATTCTTCTTCTGACTGATGCTTACTGAGGATATACTGTGTGCCAAGTACTTTGTTAGATACATTAAAAACCAAAAAAGCAATGGTCCCTGTTCTGACTGAGCTCAGAGTCGAGTGTGCTCGGGATAACCAAGGGTCTTGGGGTTCCGAATAACTGAAAAATCCCTTCAGTTAAAACAAGGCCAAAGGG
Organism: Miniopterus schreibersii; assembly: GCF_964146895.1. Classification (NCBI taxonomy): domain Eukaryota; kingdom Metazoa; phylum Chordata; class Mammalia; order Chiroptera; family Miniopteridae; genus Miniopterus; species Miniopterus schreibersii. The sequence goes on from NC_138116.1 coordinate 5,772,439, forward strand.
AGAACATCTTTGTAAGGTGCTGGTTATCCACAGATCCAAGGGAAAGAAACAGACCAGGACCTCCTACGAGCCTGGAAGTAGGCACCGAGAAGCTGTTAAAAACAAGATTATCTTCTCTGAAGCGCCACCTGCACAGTCTCTTCTCTCTCCTACAGGTGGGCCTGGTTCTCCCTGGTCTCAGTCTCCTAGGGTTCAGTGTCGCTTTCTTGCCTGGGCATAGGATGAAACAAGGTCTTCTTAGCGAGCCTTCCATCTCAGTTCCCCGGTTGGAACTTCCTTTTCAATTAGCAGCCTTTGTTCTAACTCAGAATTTAGACAACGTGTGTCAGCAGTTAATGCTCATGATTCAAGATCAGTGAGGTGAGCTGAGTCCATTGACACAATTGGTTGATCAAATTCCTATGTCAATGCACGGGGTTTCAGGTAGGGGATGTCACACAACTGTTGTGTGAGATTTTGAGGAAGACAGTTAACTAGTCGACGATTGGAAAAAAAATCTCAGAATGCAGTTCTTGATAGTGGCCTGACTGCCACTTATAGTCTGTTATTTTTCATAAGGACCCAAGCGCTCTGCCAGCAGCAGGCAGAAATGGACGGCAGCAGCCCTGCAGCCCGATTCGCAGGTGGCCGTGAAATAGAGTAGAGGAGGGAATTCCTGCCAGCGAAATTACGAGCCTTCTATCTTCCTGTCTGTGTTTTCTGGGAGGCTTGTTAACCTGAAGTCAAGATCTATTCTGTTCCCTGGGCAACAGCCAACAGTGTGAGCAGATGACAAGTACCAGACTGGCTTCGTTTGGACAGAACCTAAGTCAAGGATTTGAGTGAAAGTATTTTATTCGGGGGATGACAGAAAACACCCGTAAGAGACTGAGGAAGAGAGACAGGGAAGGGAAGGAGGCAATAAAGAGTGTGTTGCTGAGCCAGTTATGGCTGTGGATAGACGGAGATTAATGCCACCGGGGAAACGAGGAATCGGTGCTAAGCACACGACTCACGTCGCCCCACAAGAAGAGTGAGATCACTGGGGAGACTATAAACAGACTCTAATCAGTTACATTGATTAAGGACTGTTCCTAGGGTTTTAATTTTAATTGAAATATATTTGACGCATAACATTGTATAATTTAAGGTATAAAACGTTAATTTGATGCATTATATATGTTGTAATATGATTGCCGTTAGAGTGATAAATGGCAGCACCCCCATGATGAGTAATTATCATTTCTTTATAGCGATTGGAATTCAGCTCTGGTCTCCTGCAAGTTTAATGATTATAGTATAATACTGTTGCCTGTATTTCCTATACTGTGCATTAAATCTATAGGGCTTTATTTATGACTCATTGCAAGTTCGTACCTTTAAACAACATCTGTTCTGTCCCCCACCCCTCATCCACTGGTACTGATCATCTCACTCTCTTTTTTATGAACTTGGCTTTTTTTTAGATTCCACATATAAGTGACATCATACATGGATGGACATCCTGCCATTTGCAACAACAGGGATGGACCTTTAGGACATTATACTAACTGAAGCAAGTCAGAGCAAGACTAATCTATATGATGTCACTTATATGTGGACTCTAAAATGCCCAGGGTTTTTAATAGTGCCTTCCAGAAGCAACAGAGAGCTCTCAGGCAAAGAAGTGCATTCATGGCCATGGCACCGAAGTGGTAAGGGCGGTGAGAAGTTGGTGGGCACCAAAATAGTCTACTACAGCCTGACCCTTGCACCACTCAGAGTCCCAGGGCCCCATGTTAATGTCATTCTGTACTGTGCTGACTCTTCAAGGTGGTGGCCAGAGGCAATTTAATACATAAAATATAACAGGTGGGTTCCTGGGGTAAGCTACAGCTGGCCTCAACTGGTCTCAAGGTTGCAGTTGGTACTTATTTTCTTTCTTTTCTTCTACATGTGCTAACTATTCTTTACCCTTGCCTTACATTTCTGCCCATTGCCTGCTCAGTACAGTGCTCAGACCCCTGACCCCGAAGATCAGAACCCTTAGTTACTACGCCCATGTCAGGCTGTAGTTGCTCTGCGTGCTACAGTTGTGCATTTAGTCTTTTCATGGGGCATTGGAGCGCCCAGAAGCATTCAGTGGATTCTCTTAAGTTCTATGCGTTCTTTTGGCTGCATTTCCTAATGTTATTTCTTTATGATAATTAGGGTCAATTACTCCTACCAGTTGGGTGGCAAAACATGCTCCAGCTGCAAGAGAAAGCCCAAAGGCAAAAAGAAAAAAAATTCCACGGTATTTGGCAGATGGAAGTTGGCAGCATGCACTGAACTAATAAGGGCCTGCGGATGTGAGCAGGACACGGACAGCATCTGCCACCCAGGCTTAGAGGAACTCTTCATGGTATTTTGCAAAAAGAACAAATAATTAGACCTTGGAGTTGGGTGATTGGGAAAAGTGTTTGTAGAGGGGTTTCTCCGTAGTAATGACTCGATACTTAAAATGATTTTGTCTCCTGTGAAGACTCACCAGATGATCCCAATAGACTAGAGGGAAGCTTATTTGAATGCCATGCACTACTCATGCTTTGGTGGAAAAGGAACTAAAGATGGGGTCACATTGCTGGCCACAGTGATGACTGACTGTGAGGAAAAAAATCCGGCTGGAACAAACGTGTGGAACGCGGGCCCTGTCTGGGGCGAGCCCCTGTACCGTGAGGGGAGGGCAGAGGGTGTGGGAATTAAGGGCCCCGGCTCGGGCACTGGACTCCTCACATTCACGCCCTTGTGTAAGTCAGGACAAGCTCGGCCGTGCTGCGATTAGGAATTGACCCCACAAGCTCCGCCTTCAAGGCCATATAAGTATATTTTTCAGTATATCACAATGCATGCAGGCTGTTCAGTTTTAAATGATGATGTTAATTTGGGGAGGAACAGCTGTTCCTTTTCTTCGCCCTACTTCTGCTGCTACCCATCAACTTTCTAGGCACCATCCCAACTCCTAGTTACCATCGATTCTTCCATGAAATATTCCTTTTTCTCCCATTCCCTTACAGGAGGTGATTTCTCCCTCCTCTTAACTCTGAAACTTTATTTTGTGTATATTACAAATTCACTTTTTTGTAGTTGATTTTAATACGCCTTCATTGTAAACTGCTCGAGGCTGCAGACGTACCTGAGACACCATCCTGTCAGTCATGTATTAAAAAGACACATCACAGATGCCAAATATTTGTTGTATAATGAGTACAATTTTAATAACCAGCTTATATAACTTTTGCCTAAAGAACTCTTATTTTTAATGTCTAGAGTAGGTAATTTTTATACCAGAACAGGCTATATAAATCTTACACTAAACATAGTGATGTGGTATAAGGAACGTGTGTGTGTGTGTGTGTGTGTGTGTGTGTGTGTGTGTATTTAGGAAATAAAATCCATAAGATTTGATACCCTGGCATTGTGAAAACATAACCCCTTTAATTATTTAATGGAGTTTATACCTTCACATTTCCTTTTGAATTTATAAAATATTTTATCAACAAGAATGTATGTTCAACAGGTAATTACTAAACGCTGCAATAGTACAGCCAAAGAATGAGGTATCATTCCGACCCTTCTAAGCCCCTACACCAGGTAGGACTTCTCTCAGGTAAAGGACATACGTCAGCTCAAGAGTTTCTCTGAAAATATGAGCCATTGATTTCTCAGTCTCATTGGAGCCCTGTGTGCAGCACTTATGCACAGGAGAGAGACCCTCTGGAGAAGGTTCTAAATATTCAATGAAGTTGGCATCCAACCTCGTGAGAGGGCTCCTAAGATCAGATTCACAGACTGTAAACTTAAACCCAGCCAGTTACTCAGTAAATGTAAACATGGGTCAGAAGTCGAGCAAGTAGGAAAAGTATGGTTAAGCAGAGCAAATCCATTCCTGCTACTGGACAGAAGAAAAATATAGAAAAACAGAAACTCTGTAGAGTATTTTGTACCTGTCACGGTAGGTCACTTTTCTGCAAAAGGTAGCACACACAGACAAGGGGCAATGGGCCGTTTACCTAACGTTGTCAGAAGGGGAATAAAATGGCAGGAATTATTTTAACAGGCTTTTCTTGAATATCTAGTATGTGAGACATGACTGGGGATGGAAGGCTTAGTGATAATGCATGATAGTTCCTTTCTCCCTGTCGCTTAGAGTTTGGTTAAGTAGTTAGATACATCGATGAGTACAATAAAAAGTTGCAAGGACTGCAAATAATTCAGTAGAAGTGTTCATTGTCCCTGAAGGTGGGGTTTGGTGTCACGTAGACGTTACTGTCCTGCTACTCTTGTGATGTGTTTGACAAATGAACTCTAAGTTGTAGTTCAAGACAGAAAGACCAGGTGAGCATGGCAAATGTTTCTGCAGGAGCCAAGGGAAGGTTGTGATTTGGAGCATTCCAATTCCCCAGTTTTGTTTTGTGCTGTTTTGCAAGCGATTGAAAAATGTCACTGCTGCCTTATTGGCCTTTATGTCAGCGCTGGCTTTGTCTCCACAATCGCATCAGCTCCATGTGGCGGCACATAGAGCAGTCATTGCAGATCTGTAACTTGTTGGATAGTTTGCATTGCTGCAGCACAAAGAGGACACAAATGCAAGGAGGTCAGTGCCGCACACACATCCCCCGGTCACTGGGGCGCTGCTGCCCGCGAGTGGGCTTGCGGGATTGGTGTCTTCTAAACACAGTGTCTTGTTCGGAAGTCCATTCAGTTCTGTTATTCTATCCTGGAGTGTGTCAAATTTTTTGGAAGCAAAACTACTTTTGTAGCACGCTCTTTATGCAAAAAAAAAAAAAGAGGGAAGGTGTAGAAGTGGAAATGTCTATATGTCCTAACATGCACATAGAGTGGTAAATATTAAAGCTATAACTAACGATTTCACACCAATAATTTTATATGAAGGCCCCTCTGTTTTCCCCACTGGCAAAGAAAAGCATCGAGTTTCTCCCATTCAATATCTTGAAATGGGCTCAGTTTCCACCCAGTGTATGAAACACGCATGCTTGTGGAATATTGCTTAATGTGCCAAGCAATCAAGCATAGCAACCTGATCGTACAGCATGGGGCAGGCCTTCTGGAGGCCTTTTGTAGGGAGAGTCGCCTCTCTGACCCCTTTCCTTTTTCTTGTAATCTCCCCTTATATCTCAGTGTCTGAATGTCCACCAAGTTGTAAATATCTTCTGCTTCCTGACCAGATTATTGCACAAGTTTTTAAAGTTGATTTTAGTGAGAAAGTGAGAGAGGGAAAGGGAGAGGGCGAGAGAGAGAGAGAGCCATTGGTTTGCTGCTCCACTTACTCATGCATTCATTGGTTGATTCTTATATGTGCCCTGACCGGGGGTGGAACCCGCAACCTTGTCGCATTGGCTCCAATGATTGAGCTACCCTGCCAGGGCTGCACAGGTTACTTTTTAATCAGGGAATTTTAAGGTATTGGAAGAAAATCTCTCTGATCTCATTTCATTCGAGGCAGTTCAGTAGGATGGAAGAGAGACAAAGGAAAGACGAAAGGATATGATGGAAAGAAGTGAAGAAACTCACTTTTATTGAGCAAATACCATGTCACGTTCAACACTAAGCATCTTACATAAGCCATATCTTTACACGTGCAGCGTCTCCATGGAGTTCCTGTCCGTTTCAGATTTGTGGGTGCGTAATCTCAGCTCAGAAAGGTTAAGCAGATTAGTCCAATAGCAAACTGGAACTGGACGGTGAGTTAATTGCTTCTCACACTCTGCCACCCCGTTCTGCAATCATCATGGTCTGTGTTGAACACCACACTTTACTGGCACAAAAAATTACTGGACAAACTGATTGGCATAATGAAGAGGAGGAGCTCGCCTGTGGCCTGAATCCCTTACCCCGCAACCGGTGGCTATTGCATTACGTGCACACACCCATGGCTTGGCCAGACAGCCCAGAGTTATCTCCCCACGGCTGACTTCTGAACTTCTCTCCTTTAGTGTCTTTCCACTGGCACTTCCAATCAATCACGTTTTCAAAGCATGCCAAGACTTTTGGTTCATTCAGCAATCTTTCAACGCGTGCTTATTGAGTTCTTTATCAGGCAGCGTCCTGGCAGGGAAGACAGCGCATCGCAGATGGTGCAAATGAAAAGGCTTTAATGGAGGGTCCACTTAATGATATGTGGGCAGGGATACAAGTAAAAATCCAGAGAGGATGCGGAACCCGGGAATTAGGAGGAGCGGGAAGTGATTACACCCTCATCGTGGAAGGAATTTGAGGAGAGATGGTTTTTACTAGGGGGCAGAGTAGCTGTCAGATGCTCTGGCTGTGGAGGGAGGGAGCTACTGCTAGACATGAAGGATTGAATCCATGATGAGGTGGAAGAAATACCACAACCTCTCTCTCCTCCTTGCCCTCCATTCTCTTTACAGTGCCTCCTGCTGGTTAGAAGCACCCAGAAGCCATCTATCGATGGATGCATCCATAGGAGCCTACCTCCCTGGGCTCAGAGCAGGGCGGAGAAGGGCTGAAAATGGATCTGGGGATGAATTCCTTGCCCAGAATGCCAACCAAGTGCCTGGCTCTGATGTGAGCACTGGAGATAGAGCAGTAAACACATCAGACATAAATTCTGCACTCATGGAGCTTACATTCTAATGCAGGATAGACACACAGAAAACGATGAGGGAAGGAGATATGATATGTGCTAAGAACAATGAGGCTGGGGTTTTGAAGTGTGTGGAGGGCAGAGTTTTAGATAGCGTGGCCACAGGTGCCACCCTTCACTGAGAAGGGTTCCCTGAAGAGGTGACGTTGTCAAAAACACATAATAAAAAGGAGGGACTGAGCCAAGCTGGGGAAGGAGTGTCGCAGGCAGTGGGAACCGCAGGTGCTGAGTCCCAAGGAAGGCAGGTGTCTGGCGTGGTGAAGTGTGGCTGGAGAGCAGAGACGGGGCAGAGTCGTGGGGGATGAAGTCAGAGCTTGACTCACCACTTCTGCTTGACTCACGGCTTCTCGTTTGTGTTTTGTCTGTGACAAGATGTTGTGGAGAGGGGGTGAACTGATGACAGCAGAGAAAGGAAACTGAAATATGCAAAGGGATTTATCCATCACCATCTCCCATGGGCTGATTTTCTTGTGCTTGGCCAAGTAGTAGAATGTCTTGTATTTCATAGGTGGGTTGCTGTTGTTGGGTGTCTGTCTATTGCCACTACAGTCAACTTCGACCAGTGTATTAGGACACACAATAGAGCATGGCAGCTTATGCAGAAGGAGCTCTGTAGAAGGGACTGTGGAAGTCTTCAAGGTTTCCCAGACGGAGCCATGAAATTAGAAATCATGTGACTTCACTTCTCCTGTACTCCAGGCCCTTTAGGTCTTCCTGACCCCTAATTAGTTTATCTGCAAATTATAAATATAAGTATGAAATATATGTATGGAGTTCTTATGACAAGCCACCATCACCCCTCATTTAGATATTATATATCTTTATCTATCTATGTATATATATCTATGTACTTAGAGATATATTCATCTATGTCTAACTAAATCTAGATGCTTTATGTATATTATAAAGACATATCTATGTCTATATTAAAAGATTGTGAAGGACATTTAGATAAATAGATAATCTTTCTATTATGTGTGTGTGTGTGTGTGTGTGTGTGTGTATACAGGATGTCCCAAAAAAATGTATACACACTTTAACAGCTGATAGCTCAATTTTTGAGAATGAAATGCATTTTAATAAGCACTGCCTTTATAATTATTCAAAGTGTGTATACATTTTTGGGATACACACATACATACGTGTATACACATATATCTTATTTCTATATTTATATATTGTATAGGACTTATGTTAACATGAATTTGCAGGACTGGTATCCTCAACAGCTCCATATTGAGAGGATATGCCAATTAGATGATGGATGATGGGATGAAACTGGCTGTAGGTTTTAATTTGCTAAAAATTCCAGAGACCTGATACTTTGAACATAAATAGTTTGTGGTTGATTATGAGTGGTCACTGAAGATCCCAGCTCCCCTCTAGTCCAGTGGCCTTGCTGGCCCTATCATCTGGGAGGTCTCTGTGATTTTATCTTATCTACATTTGAGACCCATAAAGATGAGTAACTAATAGTGGTTAATAAACCCCAGCTGGGCATTTTCTAGGTGAACAAACACACCACTTCTTCTACTGTTTTTCCATGTGGAAATGATGACTAGGACTCACAACTGGTGTTTTCATTATACGTAGAAAAGTAGAAATAATATCAAGCTATGATACTTGAGGTTGTTATAAAGCATTTTAAAGACACCCCAAACGTTTCACATAATTATAGCTCTAGTAAAATTTTTATGGCTGCCTGCGGATTCTCATGATCAAAGACAGAGTAAACAGAGAACACTTTTAGGCCTAAAGATATTCAGACCCTTATGATATTTTTTGTTGCCTTTCCTTCTGTTCTTAAAAAAAAAGTGATTAATGGTTCCACAGTATAAAAGCACCCACGTTTGGGATTTAAGTAATTGAATGAAATTAATTCCCAAGTCCAATCTTTATGGACCACAGGCATGCTGCATAATATATTATCTCGGTGATTAAAAAATACAGTAAGCTAGATCCAAGAGAAGGTCTTCAAAAACTTCTGATTTCCAATTTTATTCCTATTCCAGATATTTCAACTCTATGCTTTTGCTAAAAAGTACGTTACTTGTGTAAGTAGTGAAATTTGAAGAGTTATAGATTAGATTTTAGTAACCATCAATATTAACATCCTAATTTTAATAATTGTGCTGTATGAATGCGATAGTCTTTGGTTTGAGGAAACAACATATTGTACATATGAGTGAAGGGGCAACGTGTCTTTTCCAGTGGCTCAAAAAATGTGTATGTGTACATGCCAATATATGCACACATGTACATAGACATATAATGTATACATGTGTATATATACACATACATGTGCCCATGATTATATATACATCAATATGCATGTTTGAGCACACCTATATGCACACATGTATATATATATATGCACATATAAAGACACAAAAATAAAATATAGTTTAAATATATAGTATGCATGTACGTACATATGAGTGTGCAAACAGATGCGTATTTTACCCATTTGTTTTATCATTAAAACATGCTTTACATTTTTATAGTTTATGTAAAAATATTTACATTTAGGGAATATGACTAAATAATCTACAAGAGCTCTTTTCACTGTTTTAAAATTTTTTATATGTCTGAACTCACTTTAACATTTAAAAATCAAAATACTTTAAAGTGTCCTGAAAAGTGCTGGTTCCACCAGGTGTTCCCGAGTCAGGTGGAAGACTGAACCCGCATATCAGGACTTAGCTTTGCGCTGAGAAAAAGTGTGTTTCCTCTGTGACTCCAATCACGTTTCTAGTTTTTGTCAGCAATTCTGTGAGAGGCATGTAAATAAGAAGAGGAAAAGAAGCTTAACACAAAATAAGAAGTATATATATCTTATTTTATTCCTATGTATGTTATACACGTGCACACATAATTCTGATCTAGTTGGTCTAATCATTTTTTAATTGAGTTAAAATTCTCATAACAAAAGTAACTGTTTTCAGAGGTGTATAGTATTTCCACTTTCTTGTGCAGCCACAACAGTTATCAAGTGCCAGAGCATTTTCATCTCCCTTCCACCCCCAAAATACCCCCAAAACCTCGTTCTGCTTAAACAGTCACTTCCCAGCCCCTGGCCACCGTCAGTCTGCTTTCTGTCTCTGTGTGTTACTGATTCTGGGTAGTTCATAGAAATGGACTCTGGTTTTGCGTCTGGCGTCTTTCATTCAGCACGATGTTTTGGAGGTTCACTTTGCTGTAACATGTATCAGTCAGTACCCCATCCGTTTTTATGGCTGGATAATATTCTCTTGTATGTCTATACCATGTTTGGTTTATCTGTTCATTTCTTGGAGGATATCTGTGTTGTTTCCACCTTTTGGCTATTGCGAATTGTGCTCCTGTGAATATTTGTTTGTATAGAAATATTTGTTTGAGAACCGATTTTCAATTATTTGGTGTATATACCTAGGAGTGGATTTGCTGGGTCATAAGGAAATTCTATGTTAAACTTTTTGAGGAACTGTCTGTTTCCCCACTCATATTTGATGTTATGGGCAGGACATGTGTAGTCATATGGCAGAGATAGTCTCTCAATTTAAGCAGTTGTACATTCAATAGTTGTTCAGGGACATACGTGTCTCACATGAACATCGTGAGCAGGGCCTGTGAGGAATAGACAGAGTTCACTGAAACCTGTACCAAGGAATTCTTACTCCGGTATTGGGAGATTTGATTTTGGGTGGTGGACACGCAATGCAGTGTACAGATCATGCATCACAGAAGTGCGTACTTGAAACCTATATGATCTTATTACCCAATATCACTCAATAAATTTAACTTAAAAATTATTGAAGAGAGGTGGAGATAAAGGGACCTGGCATTATATCACTGTTTATGAAGGACACAAAAGCATAGAGCAAAGACAGTGAGTGACCAGAAGTAAAGGATGAGGGTTCTATAACCAACAGTCTCCCAAACTGGCAAGTGGGCTTGCTTTTGAGTCATTTTAAGAGCCACAGGAGGAAATCAACAGAGGCCACTTAATCACACTTCACGCGTTTGTCGGTCTGGTCTATTTTCTGTTGCTTTGGAGTTGGCTCTGAATGGTATTTGGCTGTTCTTTCAAAATTGTCCCCCCCGGTCGTGCTGGCCCATCTCATCTTCTACTCCTGACCTCCAGCATAACAGGAGATAAATATTTTCTGTTTGAGCAGATACCGAACGAAGTGCACCCACCACATTTGGGCTATGGCCTCCGTCTTCATTTCCGTCTCCTTTGCTGCACTTCCCCAGCTCCTAATCATGAGAGTGTCCCAGGAGCCATCTCAGCATTGTCTCTCTACCAACGCTCCCTAGACTCATTGAGTTTCGTGGCTTTAATGTACTTCATGCTCAGACACTCTTTACTTCTTACCTCCAACCACGACTTCTGTAAATTCCAGAATCATCTGCCTGAATACAGGACTCTTCTACTTGGGTATCCAGTTGACACTTAAAACATAATACATCCAACACTGTGAACACCTGATTCCCTTCCCAGACCTGCTTCTGCCTCTGTCTTCCCTATCTCAGTGGGTGGACACTCACCTTTCAGAGTCTAAGCCAACTTTATGTCTTCTTCTGACACCCACATTTAATCTGTTAGCAAGTCCTGTTGGCTCCTTCTTCCAAATCTATTCAGATTCTGACACTTCTCACTATCTGTACTGTCCCTGCATTTGTCCAAGCCACCATCATCTTTGACTCACACTATTGCAGTAGCCTTCTAACCAGTCACCCTGCTTGGTTATTTTTTTTCAGGTTTCTGATCATATACGATCTTATCAGTGAGGTCTTCCCAAACAACCTTATTTCAGATAGCATCCTGGCAATCCCTAATCCCATACCTTACTTTCTTTTCTTCTATAAACTTTATACCATTAGACAAACACATATTATAGAGTACTTGTTTGTATATTTAATCTCCCGCTACTTAGAATGTGAGTTTGAAAAGAGCAGAGATTTTTGTCTGTGTTCCCCCCCCCCCCACTATTGTATCTACAGAGCTCATAGTGCCCAGCATATACTAATGGCTTATTTAGAGTATTTTTGTTTGCATGAATGAAAGGCAGGATGTCAGGAATACTTGAAAAGTGTTTTTGTGATAAACAGTATGCCCCTAAGGTTAAACTAGTATGGTTACTAAAAAAACAGTAATATTTTGGGTAGTTAAAAATATTTTAGATCCAGAAGATCATCACAAACCAGGAGATGCTTATCTATGAAACATGTTCAGAGCCAAAATATACTTCCCCGAGAGGTCTGGATTAAAGGGTGCCTGCTCAGGTTGGTCTGTGGCCTTCAGGAGAGTGATTATAACCCACTCCTAACCCTCTCGTGAACATCCCCAGACTTGGTATCTGCAGTTCAGGGCTGTGCATGTGTTTCTGCAATACGCCAGGGATGTGATAACTGGGTAGGTTGCTTAATCCACTTTGAGCTTAAGCTGTAAATTGGTGATGAAGTAATAATAAGGACCTCACAAGGTTGTGGTGAGGCTCAGCTGAGAATTTGGATATGTTTTGTGAAATCTTAAACGTTCTACAAATACAGGAAACCTGAAAACAAAGGTACGAATATAAGGATAAGGACCCTGTTTACAGGCTAACAGAACAACAAAAATTAGTAAGTTTGGGGACATCTGTAATACTGTCCACAACAAATAAAAAAAGTTTAATTCTGTGGTTCTCTTACTACGTAATTTCTCTTTATAAGATTTATTCAATCATTGATTGAGGGAATTGCCCCAACCTGTTTGAAAGAACCCTTAGGTTGCCTGAAAGTATTTTGATAATATTGAGGTTCCAACGATTATGCCCAAGTTCTCTAAATGAGCTGAGCTCTTCAGCTACAAGTCATATCGAAGCTTCTCCTCTCGTCCTCTTACCCCTCAGGCTCACCCTTACTCTTGCACTTCTTTAAACATTAGTCTGGAACATGCCCAACAGGTGGCTAAAACAAAACCCATATTGGATGGAATGGAAGTTTAAGGAAAGTGACATTGACCTAGCCTCGAATCTGCTTTGGGACTTCAGTTCACTAAAATGACTGTGCACACTGACCAGGGAGCTTTTTTCCTTCCTTATTATTATTGCCATCCTCACTTACCCATCACCGGTTATCACCTTAGTGCTGAGAATTCTCAGCAATTTATATATGCTGTTCATTGTATCCTGAATCAGATCACCATGAAGTAAGTATTACTGTTCCCACTTTGCAAAGGAGGAAATTGGAACTCAGGGGGTTAAAATTATTTCACGATAAGGAGGTGACTGAACCGGACATTGGATTCAAATCCGACCTTAGAGCTCATGATTTGGTGATCACACATGTCTCTTTACTCTCAGCCAGGCCCTTTCATTTTGTAAATCCTTGTTAATATGGAGTTCCCGGACTGGTATGGAGTCTCAAAAATAAAGTACGAAAAAATACAATAGAAATGAACATAACATAAAGATTAAAACTTGGAAGACAAACTATTTCTTACGTTCTAATCACAACATTTTCTTTGGACATGGGCTTACTCTTACCTGGACTTGACCTAATTCTGTTAAGATGTTAGCAGATGGATGTGGTCATTTTCCTGGCCTCCTGTGGGTTTAGACTTTGGTTTGGAGTTTTACTTGTAAGTTCCTGTTACTGTTGACTATGAAGTGTCTACCACATATATAATTTAAAAACAAAAAGTATTCTCAGGTCCCTAAACATTCAATAAATAGATGTGATGGATATCCCCTTCTTTCAGACTCTTGGTAAAAACCCTACTGGGCCATTTGCTCCTTTGCACATATAATTCAGCACCGAATTAAAAGAATCTGAAGCCTTTATATATCACAGCCCAGCGTCTAGGTCTAGCTCGCCTCTGGCCTTGCTGGTTCTTATTAATGATTCATTTCTTTTGACAGGAGCGACAACATTTCAGGACTTCTTGGGTGGAAGAAAGTTGGCAGAGAGAAAGTCCACAGTGAGTAGTTAAACATTATATGAATTAATACCCCCCATCAATAGTTTAATGGATGAAATGCATTGATTGCTTTGAGAATTATGCTGAGGTCTAAGTAATAAGCAGAAATGTCTGATTTGACATCTTTTTTTTTTTTTTTAATATGTCTGCAATGTAATCTACTACCAATTACACAACAGCCCCACCAAAGGAGTGCTGAGTGGTCCCACTACAGTAGTAACATGTTATAAAGGCTCAAGTTTCAGGACAATTAGCTTCTGGCTGCAGTTTATTGCCCCATTTGAGATTTAAAACATTTTTTTTCCATTGCATTCCAACAATGCTTATGTGTCTGGGGCTAACACTTTAAAACAATAATGGAATGGCAAATATCTGTCTGGCTGGAGTTTGCCCAAGAAGAAGGGTGTATTAGAGGTAAAAAAAAAAAAAAAAAAAAAAAAGGCGAGATGGAGTGGAGGAAACAAAAACAATTTCTTTAATTTCTCAGAGTGACCAGGATTATAATGTTTTACCAAGAAAAAATGCCTTTCACTGGCATTTTGTAGAAAATTCTAGAAATACTTTGGATAATATGACCATCTCGTTCATTTAAAGACAGTTTCCACAGGATAAAAAAAAGTCCAATTGATGATTCATATCCATCTATCTGTGTGGTGACCATCACAATATATCTGGTATGAGATATATGAGCCTCTCTTTGAATTGCCTAGTACTACACAGACCTGGGAATCAGGAGCTTTTTGTATGGCCATGATGATAGTGTAATTTATCGTGTGGTCAGCAACTGTGCTAAAACTTCATGTGGATGACCTTATTTAATTCTCCTAAATATCTCTCAAATACTGTATTTCCTCATTTTATAGATGAGGAAATTGAGATTGAGAAGGCCTAATCATTAGAGGGTTGTAGAGCTAACAGTAGTAAGTCTAGACTGGTGCTTTGGAAAACTATTCTTGAGACTTGAAACAATATGTGGTACTGCATGATGATGATGATGATGATAGTGATGATGATGATGATAATTATGATCATGGCGATGATGATGGTGATGATAATGATGAAGATGATGATGGTGATGATAATGATCATGGCGATGATGATGATGGTGATGATAATGATGAAGATGATGATGGTGATGATAATGATCATGGCGATGATGATGATGGTGATAATGATAAAGATGATGATGGTGATAATGATCATGGTGATGATGATGATGGTGATGATAATGATAAAGATGATGATGATGGTGATGATAATGATCATGGCGATGATGATGGTGATTATGATGATCATGGTGATGATGATGATGGTGATGATAATGATAAAGATGATGATGGTGATGATAATGATCATGGCGATGATGACTATGATAATGATGAAGTTGATGATGATGGTAATGATGATGGTGGTAGTGATAATAATGATAGTGATGATAATTATAATCATCATGGTGATGAAGAAGATGATGAAGATGATGGTAATGATGATCATGGTGGTGATGAAGGAGACAAAGGTAATAATAAAAGACCTGGAGAACCTTCTTGTCACCCTCTTACATGTTTTGTTAAATAATTCTTTTTCCTCCAGGAACCTGAGCTCATTTCTTTCCTATCTCAGATGTCTGTTTTTTGTATACTGATGTCTATTTTGAATTTTTTTATCCTAATCTATTGCTTTTTCTCCCATCTTTCACACTGTGTGGTTATTAGGAAACTGACTGGGGTGGGGCGAATGGGGAGGTGGGCCCTTTCTCAAATTGTTCATGAAGGCGGTTGGCTTACAGGCTCCACATTTCACGAAAGAGGAGGGCATCACTGAGATAGGATTCCAAGAGCTTACTTATCGATGGTCAGCATACAACGTTGGTTCTGTGATGCCGTCCTCAGAATTTTTATACTTCTAATGTTGCATGTGAGCAAGTCTAGAAAGCAACCCGTATCAGTGTGATGTTTCTCCAAGGCTGTGGTGAAACGTGAGTTTTGATTTCAGGCATGTACTGCTGTCATTGAAATCTCACTTCTCTTTTTATCCCTTGGAATAAAGAATGTTTCTCTGAATTAAAACATTCCTCTCCAAAAAAAAATACAAAAAGAACCTATGCAAAAATAAATCAGGCAGAGTAAATGAAATAAGTGAATTAGCAAGTAAGCAATAAGAGGGTGTTGACCTAGAACTTACAGTGCGTTACTGACTTTCTCCTCACATCAGCTCAGGTCACGGTGTCTCTAACCAAGGGGTGCTGGCATGTAGTGCTTTAGACCTAGGAAAGAGCATCTCTCCTTTGTTCTTTTTCTCCGGGCATGTTGGCTTCTCACTGTGGAATGGCTGGAGAAGGAACTGAGTGTTTCTCTCCATTTATGTGATAGTGCACTCCGCGGAGGTCAGCTTTGGTTCTGTTCTTGAAGTAGATTTTTATACGCGTCCGTCATCTCAGTTACGTCAGATGAGCTGGCATTCAGGTCTTCTGTGTGGAATATTATTCCCCATCTCGTCTACTTGGAAAATGCCTACTTATTCCTTAAGAGGCAGCCTATTTTGGAAGAATGGGAGGTGGTGTAAGGATTAAATAGCAGTTTGGGTATAGGATCTTGTGCTTAGTAGGTCTGCAACACATACTTATGATGAAAAAAAATGGCACACTTCGGCTAATGTCTAACTTTTCAACTAAGCTTATTATTTGTGGTTCTAAGCTAATTGTACACAATAAGATAGATCGGGTATAAAGCCAGTCTCATTTCTAATAGCTGAATTGCGAAAGCCCTTATCTTGTTGTGTGAGGAACACTGTGAATAGGAATATTCTCAGGACATCCTGAAGCTCTCAGGCTTACTGTGTACCCACGATGGCTTGTGGACAATGCACCTGCATCCGTAGAGGAACGCCGAGAGCTACTCAGAAGCAGAAGAAAGCACTCCACACAAGTGATCACTTCAATAGCTGTCCAACCCTGCTTTGTTTTTGATGAATTGCAATGACTATCCCCTGCCTTTTACAAAAAAATATACAGTTGTTATTATGAAGCCAAATGGGTGAGGAAAAGGGATTATATATACCCTTGGGACCTGGGGAAATTAGTTAAAACAAGACCTTGAAAGTTGATTACCAATGCTTCTGATATTTTACTGCTCGGTCCGACCTGACTCAGTGATGAACCTGGTGAATCCTGAGCTAGCGCAAAGATGGAGTGCAGTGGTCCCCTCCTTATCCACAGGGAGTACGTTTCGAGACCCCAGTGGATGCCTGAAACCCAGATAGTACTGAGCCCTGTATACCCCATGTTTTTTCCTGTGCACTTATACCTGTGGTAAAGTTTCATTTATAAATTAGGCCAGATACCAGTTTAACAACAGTAACTAATAACAAAATAGAACACTGATAACATAAAATATGTAATAGAAGTTAGGGGAGTGTGGCCTTTCTCCCTTTCTCAGAATATCTTATGTACTATACTCATGCTTCTTGGGATGGTGTGAGAAGATACAGTGCTCTCAAGCGAGGTTAATGACACAGGCATTTTATAATCGACGACAAACGCTTCCTGTCATTTTCCTTTATGGGACTGGTTTGCTTGCTGGCTTGCTTGCTTGTAAGAACAATGTTGAGAACACAACATGAGACCTATTCTTTTAACAGATTTTTAAGCATATCACAAGGTATTGTTACCTCTAGGGACGATGGTGTACAGCAGATCTCTTGAACTTATTCATCTCACAGAACTGAAATTCTATGGCATTGATGAACAGCTCATTTTCCCTCTTCCTAGACCCTGGCCTGCACCTGTCTCTTAGTTGCTTCTGTGATTTTGACTAGCGTAGATGGTGGGATCATGCAGTATTTGTTCTCTGTGACTGGCTTATTTCACTTAGCATCATGTCCTCAAGGCTCGTCCATGTTGTCATAAAACATAGGCTTGCTTTCTTAGACAGTTCCAAATGGGCAGGGACCCTAGGACACTGTATATCCCCAGTTTGATAACTGCTGTTTTAATACACAAACATGTATTATTCCTTCTTACCTCTGGTCATTTTATAGGTGGGGATGCAGTCAAGGGATATTTCGGTGCTTAGGCTACATTAGGAACTGGAAACTCTTCGTGATAGGACAGAGGGAACTAGACACACCTGGGTGAAGGTCTGACAGGTGGCTCTGTGTTCCTCCTGCTGAAGATGCAGCTTCCTCTAGACCTGACTGGGCGCAGGGAGTAGGACGCTGCTGCCTGGAGTCAGGAGTAAAGGGGACGTGCCTAAATCTCTAATCTTCCCATGGTCAGTTTGCATGCCATCGATGGGTAAGAGTTACCTGGACCTTTATACTGCAAAACTTCCCGGGGTGATTTGAATTCAGTCGGTGTCTATCGGTGTAGACCATGCTCTCTGGGCGCCAGATTCTTTACTCCAGCCTGGCCTCCCGCTTATCTCCCTTTGCAAACACAGGCCACTCTCCTGAGAAGGGAGCTCCTTTCACTTTAAGTAAAGAAGTTAACTCCTCAGAGCAGGCAGGGGCCAAGGAAGAGACCTCAGGCCAGAGGACAGACTCACATCACACGGGTTTAGGACAAATACTCTAGGTATCAAAGAGGTGGTTTCCCTGTTCCCAGGAGGTAGCTGTTTACATGAAAACAAAACAGTGCTGGCCAGTGGTGGCCTCCTGAGGGAAGTCCAAGGACCACAAAATAAATGGTCTTGCCCTGCTCCTTCAGCCAGACCAGAGCTGTAGAAAACTCAGACTGTGGTAGGGCGAATTCGCATATACTTTGCCCTGTGAACACATGGAAAACTTAAGTTTCCAGGGAGGTGCTGTTGGCACCTTAAGTGAAAGCCAAATTAACTCCAGGAAAAGCTGATAGTGACTAACAATTCCTACAAAAGACTATTTTTAGACGCAAACCTGGTGAAACCATAAGGGTCAGTCCCGAGAAGGACTGGCCCCATGACCTAATTACCACTCAGTGCGAAAACTGAAACCAGCCCTGGAAAAATGGGAAGGCCTTTAATGGGCACCATTTTTAAAAATACCCATGGCTGGCCTAAAAGTTTTCCTCTCCTTATGAGTAACCACATACTGAGAGCCAGTTTCATTTTTTTAAAAAAAAGAATAAATAAAGTTCTTCAAATTTCCTGACACTTCCACCCAAAGCTCTGGTCCTAAAAGGTTAATACAGTCATTAATTAAATGAGCAATTGGGCTTCTCCCTCTGATACATCACTTGGGCCCAAGTGTCTCTGGACTTCTCATTAGTTAATTTAATGCCAAAAAGCACCTCTGTGTTTTAAGGTCAGAGTTTTCTTAGAAACGCATTTCTGTGTCCTACCACATCTAAGTGTTCTCCTAGTTGCCTCTGCTCCTGACTGATGCCTTTAAATGTTTTGTCTTAGCTGCAACAAAAATGCCACTGGAAAAAAAGTGAGGAATTACCCAATGGACTTGTCTTGATGTTAGTGTCTATCTGTGGTCATAGTTCCAGAGCCTCAAAGGGAAATTCATCTAATTAAAGGAGATGTAAATCTGGGAAACACGGAGATTGGCAATCAAAATAATCCATTTATTCATTTAATTAATGATCCTGTAACAAATGCCTACTACATCATCAATATTGAGAGGATACATTGTGAACAAAACCAGAGATGGCCTTGGCTCTCTAAGAGTTTAGGGACTAGAGTTATTCAGTAAATGCTTAATTAATTGATTCAACTAATTAATATGATTGGACTAATTCAGTATATTTCAGGTATGAAACATGTGGTTAAAGTATACAGATAACAGGGCACTGTTTTAAGGAATTTTTAAGTATAAAAATAATGACCTAAGTTACAATAATGAAACAGAAAATTAAAATAATATAAAAAAATAATACTGGCCTAAACTTGAGCACTGGGCCACATACTGAGTTATGGTATATGCAGTGTTGGTGGGAAATAAATTATTCAACTGAATTTCAACTCTGAATCTTCAAACAGTTTGCTTGTCTTCTGTCCATCTGTTGAAAGCCCCTCCCGGAGGTAAGCTTTCATCAAAACCTGAGCCTTTATTCCCATTGAGAAAGCACAGTGTGTGTGCCTCCCTCTCTCCCGAGAGCGATTAGAACACACTGGAGCTTCTCAGACATCCTCACACTCCCTCCCAGCTGCTTGTTTTCAACTGAGTCCTACAGCTGTTCGCAGGGGACACCATCCTGATATGCTTCCCTCTCACTGACTATCTTCCTCTCCCACCAGCCCCGGGGTCCCTCTTGTTGGAAGATACGTTTGTCTGGGCATAGGGCCGTGCGCACGATTTCAGAGCATATAGTTTGAAGTATAAAGGCTCTTTCAGTGTGTTTATCAACGCCCTCATTGTTGTGGTCTGTTTTCACAAGCCAACACGGCCTTCTAATTCCTCAGCTATCTGCCCGCAATTGCAACAAACTTTTCTCTTGGTCTCTCAGAAATGTAGAGCCAAAGGTTCCATTTCTAGCTCTATCTTTTTGACTAGTAGCACTTCTGAGGATTTAGTGATAAGGCAGATAATTTCTATGAAATGAAGGACCTCTGGATCCAGCTGTTTCATATTCAATGTCTAAACTAAAGTGTTTTAATTTTACCAACATTGCTTTGTTCCCTTTCAACTCAGAAATGGGTCAGACTGGTCAGGTTTTGCCTAGCTGTCCTTTGTGATGAAAAGGGAGACAAGTTACTTGTTAAATTATATTTTTGAAAGACTAAGGCAGAGACAGGAAAACTCTTGATATTGGTTACACAAATCTTCATGATGGTGGGTCAGGGTTTACTGGAACTAGGGCCCCAGATGCTTCCTTCTTTTTATAAGTAATGGGAAACTGTTATTTTTTGTAAATTGATTTTAAAGGAAAAGGAAGGGAGAGAGAGAAACATTGATTTGTGTTCCACTTATTTATGCATTCATTGGTTGATTCTTATATGTGCCCTGACCTGGGATTGAACCCTAAACCTTGGCATATCTGGGTGAGACTCTAACCAACTGAGCTACCTGGACAGGGCCTGGAAGCTGTTCTTATAGTTCATCCGGACCCTGGGCAATGTTCATGTTGCTTTGGGTGAGACTCACAGGGGACTGAGGCAATTCTAAAGCTATCTCTATATTAGTCAGCGCTAGTAGAGCTTGATCTTTATATGTTATTTGTTCCTTGTTACTCCAGGTAACAATAAAATAAGAGATCTTCACTCCTCCCCACACCAGATCTCATTGCACTTCAGCCTTGACTTTCTGAAAAACATGGTTTTTAGTTCCTTTTAGGGTAGAGAACGCATGCACCAGAAACAATTCTGAAAGTCCGATGATACTGAATCCTTCCTGCCTACAGATGACCTTCCAGTAGAGGTCAGCAGTAAACATGTAATCACATAAATATTAAAGCAATTTCAGATGATGATAATTTTTAGGAGAAAAGTAGAACCAGACAGTAGCGTGGAGAGTAAGCAGTAGGGAATTCGGGTGTGGGTGGGAGAAAACTTAAGCTGGGAAGGCAAGATGAGGAAGCTTCTCTGAGATGGTGACATCTGAGCTGAAAGAGCTTCAGATGGTAAGTGGGCACCAGATGTTGAAAATCGGAGGGGAGGAGCCTTCTAGGAAGAAATATGGCAAATGCAAGATCTTGAAGCTAGAAGAGAAATGGCAAAAGTGACACAGTGGATGAAAAGCAGTGAAAGAAGTAGAAAGTTCTTAAGGGGAGAGGTGGAAGAGGGGAAGTAGATGTCCCAGACCCTACTAAGGATTTGGGATGTCCTGGGCATTACAGTGGGAAACCATTGATCCTTGAAGCACATGTAAAATCCTGTGAGATTTCTCTCTGCACCATCCTCAATGTTTTGCTTATAAATTACCTTCTCTAGTTAACTGATTATCAGAAGTAACTCCAGCTCCATAATCTGCCTGCTGGCTGTCAATCACGCTATTTCTTCTCAGTTCTCAGTGTCTAGCTGGGGTTCCTGGTAGCTACTGGACAAGCCCGGAGATGCCAGCCTGACACCCATGTGTTCCATTTTTTTATTTTACATAAACCAACATAAAAAAACGAAACTCCTGGCAAGCTCCAAAATGAACTTATAGCAGATCTTATGTGCTTGCCTTTTTGTTTTTCATTTTTATAGCACACAAAAAATTGAGTGAAGATTTCTCATTTATTGGTGCCCAGGTTGAGAAAATTTTGAATGACACTCATCAGTAGGATTCTCATAAATACTTGGTCTTTTACTTATCAATGGTGACAAAGCTTTAGTGTAGACTATATATTTGTCATTATGCTGAACTGTTGACATTTTGTTAAATGATTTGCTAAGCATCTGTTAAAGATTTTAAGTATAATATCCTTTAATACTTAAATCACTCCACAGTATTGCTGGTTGTATTTCCAATGATATAATTTTGTTATGCAATAAAAGCCATGGTGTTTACTCCAAGGCTGCTAAAAATCCTTTGCCAAGTTAATGAAGGAGGCTAGTCCGAATATGTTTGGATGGTTTAAAGAGGCTATTGGTGTCCTAATTAGAACTAAGCTGTGTGTAAACACACACTCACGCTCACACATTTCGATCCCTCATCTTGCATTATAACATGGCTGGTGGCAGAGGACCCAGATCAGTTGTTAAGATCTACAGGATGAATCACAAAACTGTAAATACCTAAGTGCATATAATTTCCTTGTTTTACTTGCCATTTAAAACAAAAC
This sequence comes from Miniopterus schreibersii, assembly GCF_964146895.1. NCBI lineage: Eukaryota > Metazoa > Chordata > Mammalia > Chiroptera > Miniopteridae > Miniopterus > Miniopterus schreibersii. Next base: position 5,794,696 of record NC_138116.1, read on the forward strand.
AAAGTAAACAAATAAACAAATGAAAAAGTTCTTATAACTTCAGTCCATTTCGGATTGTCATCATGAGAAAAGAGGGAGAGGAGGGCGGTCATCCACTTGAAACTCATTTTCCCAGGCCCTTGTAACTGGATTCTCGCCCATGGCTTGTTTTCAGTAAATAAGTCAACTTTGAAAGTAAAATATCAGAAAGGATTTAAACATCATAATGTCTATTATATGAATGAGTTTGAGGGTTGATTTTTCAGAAAGGTTGGCGTACTTTTTTGTTGTTAATTCTCACCCAAGGATATTTTTCCGTTGATTTTTAGAGAGAGTGGAAAGGAGGGAAGAGGGGATAGAGAGAGAGAGAGAGTGATATGAGAAAGACACATCAATTGGTCACTTTCTGTATATGCCCCAATGGTCTACTTTAAATGGTATAATTTCACTTGATGTATAGCCCCTTCCATAACCGAAGAGACCAAAGACCTCGACCAGGGCACAAACTTGTTGAGAAATGACTAGCATACCACAAGTAATACTGTTGAGCATTTCTACCACTTAGCACAGTATGACTTGCACCCTATAAACAACCACCGTCGCCGTGATTATTTAGGAGGATGGCGAGGCCAGCAGAAAGAGAGCAAGATGATGCAGGACAGGTGGCATTCAAGGCTTGCTACTTGCAACAAGGCAGTTCCCGAAGCCATCTCCCGGCCTCCTCTGTGGATCTGTTTTCCCAGTGATTATCTCTCCCTCCCTCGGTGTATTCTTTGTACTTGCTGGACTGGTTTGGAGTATGAAGATTAATTGACTGGGTGTGTAAGTCCCACCACTACCTAGAAGTGGTTAATCATCTTGATTGTTATTTTAACTCTGAGAATATGCTCTAAGAGACTGGAACCTGCTCACGGGAAGCAGGCTGCACTGTTTCAAGACTGAGCTATATAGCGTTATATTTTATGTAATCAGTCAACCTTTTTCATGTCTTGTAATGAGGCTACAATAGATCAGCTCTTTGAACTCCACTGTGCAGTCAATTTCTATATACAACATTGATTTGCATAACAAATCCTTAACAAATTGGTTACCTGAATTGATTAAATTAATATCTAGTTAGAAGATGCACATGGATTGTCAGTAAAAACAATTGCTTGATCTTCTGGCCTCAGTGATGATAAAGAAAACAAACATAGTCATGGTATTAATGTTATTAGATTTTCCTCATTTTAATTTCAGTGTCTGTCATCCAAATAGGTATATATGTGTTTCTGGGGAAATGTCTGAAATCAAGAGTCTTACACTTTTGATAGCAAAAGTTCTTTCAACATAAGCAACATAAGTTATGTCACTAAGTCTTACCTGCTACCCATAAGGTGGAGGGTGGGACCTGAATACCAGCTCAGTGCTTAGTGAAATATGCTTTGTATGTGTGACCTGCGTATATTCTTTCCAGAACTGATTTCCTTAATTTCCAATCTGGTTCTGGTTCCTTCAGTCCAAATACCTTGTCTAAACTTCTCTTTGATCCCCTTCAAAACTGACTGCTTCCTTGAGCCTTATATGCGTACCATCAAACACCTACCAGGAAATGATAAATGCTGAACATTTAATCCCATTCCAAGGGGAGGTTAGGGGACAACTAACAGAATGGGTGAATGAGAGAGCTTGCTTACTAATAAATGGTGACTTCTTCGCTAAATTATCTTTACTGGAATCATTAGATGCTTTGCTTTAGTAAAACAGAAATTTTATAACCAAGGAAGCCACTGAAAATGTACAGATAATAAACAAAATTTGGGCAAATTATATTCTACCTCCTACCATAAAAATGGTAACCAGAAAATACCTGATATGATACCTTGAGCCCAGAAAAATAGGCCTTTAGCCCATTTCACAATGCCATTGGCTAGATTCAGTCAGGCGCAAGACAGTGACTCTGAGATACCAAGCCTGCTGCTAGAAACCTGTGGACAGCACATGAGTAATGGATGAGGTTAAGGTATTTGTAGCTAAAAAACCTGAAAGTTTATGGTGGAGTGCTAAAACAGTGTTTTTGGATTTTTCAAAAAGCTTCATACTCCTGATGAGGAAAACTTGATAGGTAGGAAAATACTGGAAAAAAGTCACCAAGTATCACTGTAGGGGGGCACTTTTAACCCTTTCTTCTAAGACACATATATTTTGAATTTAACTACAGTTAGAATTAACAGAATAATTTGGTGGAGTCCTTGCATTTTTCTTTCCTTCTTACTACTGTTCAAGGACAGATGCTCTCCCGGTACATGAACGGAAGGGGCATTTGATGAAATGTACAAAAAGCTACTGAATTGGATCCAGAGTCTTTTGGTCATGGAAGAGTTTGTGGAGGTAGTGTTGTAACTGTGGGTAGGGCCCTTGAAAAGACCTTCTGTGGCCTGTGGGAAGAGTCATTGATGAGCCATCTAGTGCTGTCAGGGTGCGTGGTCTGAGAGGGAGGCCTGCCTCCTGATGGCATCACTGAGCAGCAGCTGCCCTTTATTGGAAGCACGTGGAATCACAGACCTCTCAGAAGAGCGGCCAGACCTCCAAGAAGTTTGCTGCCTGTGGGTTGGGCCCTGCATATGGTCTGGAAGCTCGGCCTTCTGGATTGTCCTTTCAAGTGCAATGACTTACTTGTTACCTGGCTTGGAATGTGTATCATAAAACCTAACCAGAGAAAAATCTTGAGAAAGAATGGACAGAGAAAGATAGGAGGGAGTAGTGGGCTCGTGCATAAAGGCAGTGGCCAGCCCAGTCTATTCTGTCCCTGACACACATACACGAGAGCACACGCTAGCACTAGACTCATACGAGCCACATTTCCCAAGTCCTTCGTAGGGCAGAGGCCTCCACAGCCCATTCTACCATCTACTGAGTAGCAGTATGAGTGTCAGTTTGGCTAAGTGACCTCCCATAAGAAATGTAAAAATGGGTTTTTCTGAAGCATACAATTGTTTTGCCAGTGGAAGGATAGAGTAAATGTCTGTTCAAGCTCATTCCTGTCCAAATTGTGGTTTTTGTTGTTATGTAGTGTGTAATAAACCCAATTCATTTTACTGTAATGGAATATCAAATGGTCCCTATGTGATATTATAAATCCCGCAGAGAATTCAACATCTGCACTCTTTTTTCCTGGCTGTGTTCACTTTATCTCAACATGTCTGCAGTCAGTGACCAACAATTAAATGCACTGGGAAAAATGAAAGCCATCTAGTTAGTTCAACACAAGTTCGACTTTGGGATTTAAGCAGTTTTTAGAAGGTGGATTTCCAGGTGACAATGAAAAATACAAGGACCGTGAGAAATGAAATAACATGGAAAATCATTGCTGGAAGGACCAAGCAGTCAGGTTAACTCCTGAGAGGTTGTGGGGCTGTGACACCGAGTCCATTAGGACAACCTTTTGCCCCATTCTTTCTCAGGTTCATTGTGATCTGATTTGGCCGTCAGGGCCCTGAAGCATGAGCGAGACTCACCCCAGCGCGCCCAGGACTCCTCCAGTTTTAGGACTGAAAGTCCTGGGACTCAAGAACCCCTCCATCCTAGGCAAACCAAACATTGTTTACTCCACCCCTGGGGGAAACAGCTACCTTCTTTGGAAGCAAAACCCTTTAGAAGGACACCTGCCTTTCTGCATTGGAGCCTCTCTGAAGCACAATGCACTCCCCATTTCCAGGATCCCAGGATGCCTTGGTGTCATGTCCTCCAGAGAGAGTCTCTTTGCCTCTCAAATATTTATTCCTTGGTCCGAAAGACTGTCTACTCATCTCACCTCCAGTTAAGGTTTGGACCTAGACATTTGAAGTATCCCCCGTAAGTCACTTTTCTGGGTGAAGTGTAAGTGGGACAAGGTTATATGTTATCTGCCCTCCCAATGGACAAAGGGCACTTTTGCATTCAGCTGATGAAATGGATGTTCTCACACCTTTCAAACCTGTCTGCTTTGATATAGCGGGACCCATGGGAGGGGAGGAGACGGGCAAAGATAATCTGCAGGATGGTAATTTTTACTTCGGGTGTAGCACACAGTTTTTATTATGTAAGTGTATTACGTCTGCCTGGAACAAGAGCTATTGTCAAGAACCTGGCCAACCCCCACTGTCTGCATCTCACCTGGAAGGGGAGACTCGGGCAGGTCACCGGAGGCGAGGTGCAACGTGCAGTTCCCAAGTCAGCTCGCTGTTGAGGTGTCCATGTTATCTGGGTGACAGCGTGATCCACCTTGTGCCAGTTATGCCATTAGTATGCTTCATTTACTATGTACACACATCAGAACCAGAGATTTTCTCAAGGGCAAAACCCGAATCAGGTCGCCAAAGCCACAGATCACGTCCGCCTGCGCTGCACTCCACAGGAAACAGCCGCGCACGCCCGCGGCCCTGTGATGCTGATTGTACGTCAGAAGCTACAAGCAAGGCCTGGGTAGGAGATGGGGGGCCCAGAGAGTAAAGAGGACCCTGGACAGGTGTCATCCGGGAAGTAAGATTTGATAGACACTCAGAGACCGCAGATGCAGCCTGACCCACTCACCTGGGAATTTTGGGACTAAACGTGAAACATATTGTTCTTACCACCTCATGATCTCAGCTTTGAGTTGTGGGTAGTTTTTTTTTTTTGGTTTTTTTTTTAATGACTGTTTTACTCAAGTTCTTTTATTAGGATGCTATTGTTTTCTGTTGCTCTACCTAATACACCATCAAGTTCTTCATTTGTGTTGAGTTCCAAATGAGTGAAGACATCAGAAAGTAATATTCCTCCCACCCATCAAAACCTGCAAGAGCCCAGCCTGTGTGGCTCAGTGGTTAGGTCACTGTTTGATTCCCGGTCAGGGCACATGCTGGGATGTGATGCAGGCTCGATCCCCAGTAGGGAGCGTGCAGGAGGCAGCCGATCAATGACTCTCATCATTGATGCTTCTATCTCTCTCTCCCTCTCCCTTCCTCTCTCTGAAATCAATAAAAACATATTTAAAAAATAAAAATAAAAAACCCTGCAAGAAAAGGAAACAGTAAAGTGGCGTTTCAAGCACCAGTTAGATGAGATGGGATTTATTTGGCGGTGCAGATTCCTTGCACCTCAAGTCAGATCCTTGAGTCATTTCCTAATCCATGCACTGTCACATTCTGCGGGTGAAGTTGCTACCTCCAAGGAAACCATGTGGAAGCGTTTCAAGGAGCCTCCCTTTGAACTTGAGTCGGATGTCCTTTATTTTCTTACTGAGCGGAGGAGATGAGAATCAGGTGTTGATGACAGTTATTTTTATTAGGATATTGACAGCGTCAAAAGGGAGGTAGAACTGAGAGAGGGCATGTGGAGGATATGAATCTCGAGTATCTTCTAAATCTCTAATTACAGATTTGATCTTTCTTTTATGAGTACTTTTGTTATTTAGATTTGATACCAAAATTGCCAAGATAAAAATGTTTCTTTTCAGAAATTAAAAAACATTGCCTATAAGTGGATTGGCACCAGGATTACTAAAATGTAATTAAAAAATTCCATACAGTCGCCCAGCTCAAGTCTATTGGCTGACACAATTCAGATTGTGCGCACTTGTGTGTGTCTGTCTTCCCACTGGCAACCACTCTTATCTATTTCTCAAATCATTTCTTCTATGTGTACTACACCTATATAGGTTCCTGTAACCAATGAGTGACACCCAAAAGATTAAAATAATGAGAATCAGATACCTCTTTGTGATAAAGCTTTGCCTTCTTAAAGGTTTTAGCATAATGTGCCACAACACTTTGTGTCCTTTATAATGGCTGGTGTTTATTGAATGCTGGCTGCATGATGGGCATTATGCTGAGTGCTTCACATATAGTGTCTTATTTTATTCTTAAAACAAACAAATGAGAGTTGTACTAATATTATCTTTTTTTTAATATAAATAATAAAACAGGCTTAAAAAGGAAATTTCCTCAATTTAGCATTATAACCTCTGAAGTAAGTATACCTATTTAATGATTAAAGAAACATCTATGTTTACAATGGATGGCTGAGTTTAAAAAGGCAATTTTACATCTATATATGAAGCAGTCCTATAAAACATGAATTCATCCCAGAAAATTAGGACACTCCGCCGTCAAATTAAAACTAAAAAACTGTAGTTACCAAATCAGGATACATTTTTTTAACATCCTTTTATGAATGAGACAAACAACACTTCTTTTAACTAAAACAACAGATCTAAACATGACACTTCCAGTTGGCCACAGGTCCATTTAATGTTCATCATGTCCAATTGCAAAACTGTGCCAACAGAAAAATACATACACACAGTAGGCACTTTGTAAATATTATGGGATGAGGTTAATCGTGGACAATTGGTCTAAATTATTTGCAGCTAAATTTTGAACCCCTTGAGTCCGGCTGTTGCTTAGAACAGATTAACTTTCCCAAGTTGCCTCTGCCCCTGGCTAACATGAGGAGGAGAGTTATTGTGCCCTCTAGGGGCATCTTGTAGAAAAACCTCCCAAAGCACAACTGCCCCAAACCATACTGCTCATTCCTAGCCCAGCACAGAAAGGGTGGAAGGAGATACCTCAGGTGGAGACAGGCTCATTTTTGGAACTCTTCCATCAGATCTTACAAGGATTCTAACCGTCGCAAACCCTCCATCATTTTGTATCAAAAGGGAAAGTTTATGGCATGCTGTCAATTTTCAGCTGCACGTTAGTTATCTCTTTAGCCTTTACTCTCCAAAATAGCTACTAATGGGTGGATTTCATGGAGGGCGGGGCCCATGCCGTGGCGCCCCCAGTCTGTGCTGAATACTGCGTGATGCCTGAAGCAGCGTAACACCCCATGCATCCTCATGAAGAGCTTGACTTAGTGAGAATTAGGCCATCTTTTGAAGATACACAAGTTCTTAGGGAGAAACAGAGGGTAGGAGAAATTCATGATTGCAGCCATATCAATTAAAAAGTTATTAATTGCTGAAAATAAAGCAAAGCCAGGAAATGAGAATAAAAGGCTGCGTGAGAGAGTGAACACTGCCCAGGGTACTTGTCAATCAAACACTAAGCCAATTATATGTCACAGTTTATTTAATCACTAGTCCACAACAGTTTTTGTTATCCCTATATTTTATAGAATATAACAGCAGTTCTGAAAAGATACATTCAGGGGACACAGTTAGAAAATGACAGAGAAAAAAACTGATTTTTGGTCTTCCCAACTCCACATCCTATGCTCTCTCCAATACCCATAGCCTCTGTCTTCCAAGAAGGGACAGCTTAATTTGTTATAATAGGGAGAGAAGAAATAGTGTAAGAGAAAAAGAGAGCCAATGGTAAAGTTCATGGCACCATCTAATTTAAGTTGTGACAGAATGAAATGTAGGAGGAAGTGAGAGCTGTCCTTGTGCTGGGGCCTCAGAGAGGGTTTCTAGGGAAGGAGAGAATTAGAATGAACAGTAAAGAGCTTTGGAGAAACTAGGTGGGGACAGAGGACATGGGAAGATGTCTGGAAGAAGAGGAGAGCAGCATGAGCTCGCTCCTGAGTTACCGCGTTTCACGTAATGGTGCGGAAGTGTGGACGTGTTGCATCCCACTGAGGTCAGAGGGAAGGGGTCAGGTGAGCAAGAGAGGTAGCAAGGAAGACTGAGGGCTTCAGTGATGGGGAAAGAGAGCCGCTTAGACAAGGCACTGCTATTAAGAGCTCTGACTAATTAAATAAAGGCGTGGGGACTCTGGGACATGGAAGCAATTAAGTGTCAAAAGAAAGAGTAGCTGAGGAAAACCAAAATTAGTGAGGGGCTTCAGTCAAATTTGGCCCCTTCCCCACTTCTACTTAATAATCTGTTTTCTTGAGTGTGTTTTCAGGATCATTTTGTGTGTGTGTGTTTGTGTCTCTCTGGAACGATGATGAAACAGTTCTAAATGAGGAAGAACATTTTAGAGGGTGCTGTTGGCACATTGTGTGGTGATGACAGACTTGGGAACCGGAGGCAGACCCCAGCCCAGACTGGCTGTGCACATTCACCGAGGTGAACATCGGGCTGGTAATGGGAAGGAAAAAAAAAAAAAAAGCTCACTTGTAACTCCTGCCAAATCTGAGCTGTCCCTCATGCACGCACGTAAAACCCACATTGTCAGTTGCTGGAGGCAAAGTACATGTGAAAGGCTCGGAAAAAGTGCCTAAGAATGGAGCATAGTATTCATGGATAGGATGTGCTCGTCTCAGACTCCCGGTGGCAGGCAGACAGGCTTGGATTAGTATCTGTGTAAGCAGATGGGCGAAAACTCGAACACTAGATAAGCAAATTCCTACTTGCCCCATAGGAAGGGAAACAAAAATGTTCTTTGCAAGCATATGACTTAAAAGGAAAAGTAAAGATTGAGTTGATTCTCGGGAACTGTCAGGAGAGTGGCGTGGTCACTTTGACCTTGGAATGTATATGTCTAGATATCTGAAAGCTTGGATGCTTAAATTCCCTCTCCCCTGCCTTCAAAACTTTAGTTTCCCTTCATGACCAGTTTGGGAACCTTGAGCCCTCACAGTCATGTTCTGAATTTTCCCTTTTGTATCGTCCAGAAAGACATTGCCTGAGAGGGAACTCAAGCTTCAGGCTGGGTACATGTTGAAGAATTCGCTTTCAACATCTTGATGTGAGCCAGAGGTCTGGCTGACAGCAGCAGAGATGAGTGCCCAAGGAAATGCAGGCTGACAAATACCAGTCCCACCTGCGCCGGTTAATAAGCAGGACTCCAGCCCGGCCAGTAATCCTCTGGTAGCTGACATTTCCATGTAGCCAATCACTTGCCTGGGAATTATCCCAATAAAAAGAATACAGTGTGTCATTTACCAGGCAGCCAATTAAAGGGCCTCGGCCGGGCTGGGGGAGCCGGAAGCCAGTTCTCACAAGGGAAGCGGGATGCGGCCAAGTCAGTGTGGGCCTTGAGGGAACTCCAGAAGGTACCTTGTAGCTGATTCATAGGTATACCTGGCTTACAAAATATTAGGAGTTGGTAATATTTCAGTCTTTCACCTTGATGAGAATTTATTTAGGACACCAGGACATGGCTAACCTTATCGCTGGGCTGAACCTACCAAAATGGGGCTCTTAATTTCTGTAGCTCTGAGATAGTTTACAGGGTATTGTCCTTGATCTCTGATGTCCATGTCATATTACGAGTCTTGACAATATGAAATAAAAATCAGTAAGTAAATGAAAATGAAGAAAGAACAAAAATCCCATGAGTTTGTTGGGCATCTTTGACCTTCTCGCCAACGGAAGTGCAATCTGCAGAGTGAGCAAGAGTTGAGGGGGACCTTCATGTTCTCACTTTTGGGAAATAGGAACAATTCTGTGTCCTCAAAACCCTTCTAAGACACAGATCTCCCCCCCCCCCCCCCCGTGATCACCTTGGCCAATGGAAGTTCTCTATAATTATTTATTTTAATCTTTTTTTTTCTTTAAAATATATCTTTATTGATTTCAGACAGAGGAAGGGAGATGAGGAGAGACATCAATGATGAAAGAGTCATTGATCGGCTGCCTCCTGCACGCCCCCAACTGGGGATCGAGCCGCAACCCGGGCATGTGCCCTGACCAGGAATTGAACCCCGATCGCCTGTATCCTAGGTTGACACTCAACCACTGAGCCACGCCCTGCCGGACTATTTTAATCTTAAAATATTGAACACTTTCTAAGTCCCAGTTTAGCTAATTCACAACATCAATCCATTTCCTAGGGGAAAAACACATACAACGGATTCTGGGATGTACTTGTTTTTTTACGCTTTAACATGTCTGAATTCGGTGCAAATCTGACAATTAATGAGGTTATAAAACATCAGGCAATACATTAAGTTTTGGCCTTTGAGAAATTTTAATCTTAAATAAATGAGTGGCATGACATTAAGTGTGGAGTATCGCAGAGCAAAGAAGCATAGAGCCTCTGCTAGAGGAGTCAGTGGAAACTTCTTGGAAGAGTGAAATTTGAAAATGGTTAAAAAAAAATGAATCTGGAGAATCTATGTGCTGGTTTTCATGAGACAGACCCCAAAAGCCAATGCACACAAGAATCAACCTAAAGTGAGCTGTTCAGTGAGCCCAGCCATTCATTTTCTGATTCTCTTACTTAAACCAATCTTAGTACTAAGGTAGCTTTAGTATAGGCGCTCAAGGCTCCTCTAATCCATTGCATAGTATTGATTGCCTGTGTTTGAACGTTTCAATAAATAAAATAGCTGAATGTTTTGGGAGGCACTTGGTGGTTTAAATACTCAAAACAACTTCAGTCATGGGGAGGATTATATTTATAATAGAAAATAGTCAAATAAGTGAACATTTTTGGTAGATGCTGTAAGATTTACCCTTAAAGCGTGTCTTTCTAGCATCAATTAAAATCGCCAATGTTAGGTGAATGCTTAATGTGTGTTCTGGGATTGATAAGGGACAGTTGGTATTGGAGCAACTTGGGGTCAAGTTCTGAGTGCAAGGTTGACCAGCTGTATGATTTTGGAACCGTGCTTCACCTCTCTGAGTTCCAGTTTCCATTTCTCTAAGATAATAGCACCATATAGGGTTTAGTTTCAAAAAAATAAGATCCTGTTGTGAGGTACTCAGAACTGTGCCTGGTTCAGAAATACACTTTCAATAAATGGCAGCTACAATAATTCTTTTTATTCCATTTAGTCCTTGACTGTAGGACAACATTCACAAGCCTGACTGAGTTAAAGACATCGCTTCTCGTCACTTCTGCCCAGAACAAACGAAAGCCTGAGCGTCCGACTCTGTCCTGAGACAGTGTCTACTGTCTCTTGGCAAACTGCAGATGGGTTCCCGTCTTATTAGCTGTACAGGAAATTCTGATTGATTTAACCTCTAAAAGACAATACCGTGTAATTAACATGTAACAAATGTCAACTCTTGTTATTGCTGGAACCGCCGAGCCCTCCAGAGCTGCCCTGTTCTGACTTTCCTAGGCTCCCCTGTGGTTTTCTTCCCCTCTCTCTTTCTTTCTTTGCACTTTCCCATAGTGCCTCCTTGTACCCGGTTCCTTTTGAGTGATGCTGGGAACGATTTCAGTGGTAGTTCTTCCTGAAAGTCAGTTCTTTTGAAACATAAAGAGACATAAAGAGATAAACACCACCTACCTGCTCTGTTTTGGGTGGCCCAGAGCCAGCTGTGATGCAACTGGCGTGACAGCTTCATCAAGAGGGTTTTTTGAGGATTCTGTGTATTTGCATATCTCAGTAATTAAGGGACTGCTTCTCCCCCAGAAGCAATTTGCCTGAATCCTTAAAAGACAGGGAAGAAGAAAACACTCTCATTTAAAATTATGATATGATGGAGATTCAGACAGTGTGATATCCAGATACATTGTGCTTAGAGTCCCAAATCTACCAATGAGATCTTGAGCCAATAACCTCTCAAAGTTTCAAATTCATCTTTTTCAAAAAGATTCCCTGACGTCCCTGTAGCCTCTTCAGCAAGGTTGTCAAGTGGGGAAAAGTCAGGCCAGCGAAGGCACGGGCCACCCTTTCCCTGCGAAGACGCTGCTTCCGATCTGCGGGTGTCTAGCTTTTCCATCGTAGGGAGAGACCCCAGGCTGCAGGTATGGCTGGAAATAATTTCCTCTTTCCCAAGCAAACTTGCCTGCTTTTATCAGCACCAAACAGAGGATTTGGCTGCATTAACACAGAATTCCAGCTGACTGACCCACACATGGAGTGGTGATGACAAATATAACAAAAGGAAGCAGGAAACTACCTTTGTAATTATGATTATGTAGTGATCTTAGGCTGTGTGCTGCTCCCCAGTTTACTGTTACCCCAGTTCATTCCTCCAGCCCTCCACTAACCACACACACACACACACACACACTCACACTCACACTCCCCTCACTTTCTCTTTTGTATTTAGAGATTAGTTTTCGTTCCATTGTCTGTGCTATAGATATTTATTGAGGACTTGGCAAAATTTTCACTAAGGAACCAGAAGAGATACAAATGGTTAAGACCAACAGAGAAAAGAGCCGTTCTCAAGTAGTTTACACCCAGGAAGGAGAAGTAGGCACATACACAAATAAGCTGAGTGTAAGATACAGAAGAGAGGTTTTAAGGTGATGTGAAAAAGACACATTCATATTGAGATGCGACGAGAAGGAGGGGGCTCTACCTCTGGTTTTAGAGAGGACTTCGTGGAGGAGGTCTGGAGGGTGGGAGAATCCAAACATAAAGTAGGGTGGAGGAGGTGGCCCATCGGGTCAGCGCTCTAGGAGAAAACCCCAAGGTCAGAAGCAAAGAGCCCTTGTTAGGGGCAGAGCCATGAGTTTTTACAGAAGCCAGTGGGGACTCACGCTGAAGGGACATGTGATAGTCAGACCACGGAGGGCTTAAATGATGGCGTCCAGAGCTGGAAATATATCTGGTAGGCCGTGGGGACTTTAAAATGTCAAGCCTACTCTGCAGGCACTAGCTTGGCTGGCTCTATTTGCATTTAGGCGTCAGATCAAATGCTACTCCCTCAGCGCGACTTCCCTCTACTTAGATTAAATCAGCCACTTGCATGCCTCTTCAGTTATCTGTTTTGTTCTAGTGATAAAACACTACAATCTGGAATAGCCTGCTTATATGTTCATGCATTTATTATCTGCCGACACCTACTAGGATGCAAACTCCAGGAGCAGAGGTGCCTCCTAATCCTTGGTCACTGCCGTTACCCAAGACTTTGCACATAGTAGGTTCTTTAATAAATGATTGTCCAATGGGTTCATAAATAAACCTGACCATGTTTACGAAATCCTCAGTTTACAGGTATTCCCAGCCTACATCTCTATATGCTTTTCTTTTCAGTATCTGGTAAAGGGAATAAAATGCTTTTAATAAGGAAACCCAGCTGCTGCCAGCCTGAATTAGCGGCATCCCCGACTACTGTAAGGACCTCCATACTCACAGTGACGCCTCTTCCAGATGTTGCTGGGGCAGGATTTTTTTCTTTCCAAGTACAACTCAAACTCCTCGTGTGTTCCAAAACCACATGGAAGTGGAACGTTAAAGCTGGGGGTGGGCATGTCTGTGTAATTTCCTTCATTTCTATAAGGGTTCGGTGGCTTTTTTCTCCCCTAGGCCACAGATTAGCTTAACAATTGCAAATCAGCCTCAGAGGTTTTCCCTTAAAGAAAAAAAAGATAGCGTGTTTGAACAGGCAAGGCCTGGTGAAAGTCTCTTTGTTTTACACCCTAAACCGTTTGCTCAGCTTCTAGTCCTCCTCTCTTCTTGGGAGCAATGAAATACACATATATATTTTGGCTTATGATATATATGTCTGGTTTATATATACAAATATATATTTGCATATAGATATATGCTCATCTTCTCTTTAAATGGTCACAGGAACCAGAGGACACGGTATGTCCCCCCCTTTTAATTCCCTACCAACGTGGGCCTGTGTGTGTGTGTCTGAGCGTGTTTCAGTGCAGACTCCCAAAGGAGGGAGGGAAAGAAGTGTAGTGTAAATAAGCAAACAACCGATGGCCTTCGCAAACCCTGATTTAGCTGGGCTCTGGTTTTATTTTTGAGAACCACTCTCCTTGTTTTGATTTGAAATGATGCCACCAAAACACATTACAGAAACATTGCACTTTGCAAAACAGAGCATGTCATGAGCCTCCCCAAGTGTAAACAGAGCTCTTGTTTGGAGGAACTGTTTTTAAGAATCCAAATTAAACGCCATGGCATCCTTTTAAAGCACATGCATCTTAGGTGCTAAAACTATATTGTGTTCCTTGCGATTCTTTTTTATCCCACACGTCCCAGGTAGGCTGTGCTTCTGAAGCTGTCCTGACCGTCAGTGGTTTCCCTCTATTCCGTGAACCCAGTTCTGGAGCTCCCAGTGATAACAGAGGGTGTCTCTGTGTCATATGAGTTTTAGCATCCCCCAGGGAACCGATCTTGGTAACACCAGGTGGGGGCCGGGGGCACTGGGTGAGTCAAGACGGGCAAGTTCCTAGCATCTGTTTGCCAGTGATTCAGTCAATCACACCTCTGTTTTCCCACCCTGAGTACACTTTAGTTAGGGCCTGTATCACGCCTTCCGTCACGCACGGTGCCTTCTCACTTCTGTGCAAACCATTATTAGTGATGGCAACACATTCTGAGGTTTGGTCACTGGGCTGAACGTTACTTTGTCATGAACCTCGGAGAGGGTAAGTTATGAGTAATAAGTCCAGGCACGAACACTTAACAACAACAACAACAAAAGTTCAATTGGTCTATTCTGGATTAATCCGAAATGGAGATAGGGTGTTCTTTTCAGCATAATATTAAGTCAGTTTGTGTCTCGAGAGTCAAAGGAGTAGGAAGTTCATCTGTTTTTTAGAAGTTCATTGGTACATCTCTGCTTGTCTACTTCACATCTGGAAAATAAGTTCACTTCCCTTCTGCATGTGAGATGGACCCTCACAATGAAGTGGTGAGTAGGAAATGATTCCTTTCCTTCCCTAAATGGCCCTGACTCTTTCACCCCCCTGCCCCGTGTACACCAAACACAGATGACTCAGGAGTTTCCTTAAATGGAGCATGATCTGTGGAGACCTACAGAGGTGGCCAATGGGATTAAATGGCTGTTCTCTGACATCGTTTCATCCAGCTAACCCTGTCTCCCACCCATCAGAAGCTAGTTTGGCGTTGAGCACAGAGGTCAGGACAGCCAGGAGCAATTTCTGGATGTCTTGTAGATGACTGCTGAATGCGCCCATAGCCTGCCCCTCTTACTTGTCTTTTGGCGACAATGTGATATGAAAAGAGACACGAGGCAAGACTAAAAGCTAAGCAAATCTAGTTATTTTAGCAAACACAACAAGCTACTCATCCCCATGGATGTCCTCACCTTCAATTCAGCCCCTTTGAAAGCCCATAGGATTGCTCATGAGCATTCTGGACCTCCTGTTTTCAGGAGAGCTCTTCAAGCCTGAAGCACATTCCTTAAGTGTTTAAATATTTGAGGGCAGATTTGAGTCAACTGCAGTCAATTATCTTTCACAGCCACAGCCAGGGAATCCCATTTGGATCCCCAAACTATAGCTGGAACTCTATAGCAATGGGACTGATATCTTTTTCATGTATAGTAAAATGTTTCTTCAAATCCCAGAGGATTGTGAATGTGGACACGTGAAAGTCTATGGTTTTTTCCACCAGCACCACTGACATAATTCCAGAGCTTCGCTATGTGATTAATGTGGGAGCTCAGTATGCATCAGATGGGTACAAATTAGAGCAACTCAGCTCTGCAAAGGTCCAGTTATATCGAGGGGTGGGAATCAACACTTGCTGTATAATGTCTTCCTGGTATTTCTAAAATGTGCCTGTGGAGATGGTGATTAGACATGAGGAAAATAGGACACAAAATAGAAAATAGAAGAGAATAGAACTTTGAGGAAAGAGAGAAGGATAGTTTTGATGATGTGGTGGTGGGAAGGGGTGGAGAAAAAGACCAACTGCAGTCCTGAGTGTTCCTGAGTAGTGTCACTCCTAAACAATCCTTTCATGATTTGGAGGATGGTTTGTGTGATGATAATTTTTTGTGTCAACTTGATTGGACCACAGGGGCAAGATATTTGGTAAAACATTATTCTGTGTATAAGAGTGTTTTGGATGGGTTTAGCATTTAAATTGATAGAGCAGAGCAGATTGCCCTCCCTATTGTGGGTGGGCCTTATCCAGTCACTTGAAGGCCTGGATGGAACAAAAAGGCTGACCTTCCCCTAAATAAGAGGGAACTCCTTCTACCTGACTGTCTTTAAGCTGGGACATCACTTTTTTCCTGCCTTAAGACTCAGACTGAAACATCAGATATTTCTGGGTTTTGAGCCTGCTGGCCTTTAGACTAGAACTTACACAGTAGGCTCTCAATTCTTAGGTCTTCATACTGGGACTGGAACTACATCATTAGCTCTCCTGGGTCTTTAGCTTGAAGACTGCTGATCTAGGGACTTGTCAGCTTCTTAGTCATGTGAGCCAACTCCTTATAATAAAACTCTTTATATAGAGATATAGATAGATAGCCTGTTGGTTCTGTTTCTCCCAAGAACTCTGACTAATACAGTTTGGCTACTTATAATGACCCTGTAGTCTGATGTTTTGTTGGCCTTGCCCTTCATAAATCTCCATCGCCCTATTAATGAATCTCAACAGATGAGAAAGTCAAATCTCAGTCAGAAAGCGGGTGGGGAGGCTGGGGGCAAAGACCAAGGCTGGCAACCGCTTAGTGTGTCTGTGTGGCTGTGCCCAAGGCCTCCGGTGTTAGCACAATCAGCAGGTGGCCGGAGGACACCGGAACCGGAAGAATCCTCTCCTTCCTCACTTGCACCCCTAAACCTCTATTCTGTTGGGGATCATTACAGATTTTTTTACTCTAACTGTGGAAACGAGTGCAGCTGCTCTTTGTAATTGTGACACTGAGTTAAAGAGAGGTTGTGTGGCACTGCAGGTGCAATCATTAGACACATCCATGCCGCGTAATTAACCTCATTTCCATGTGAATGTCCATGGTGTACGCCGCTTAGGGAACTCACGCCACAGTCATTACACTTGCAGGCAATCCAATTAGACAAAGGTTCCCACACTTGGGGAAGGATCAGGACAAACCACAAGGGCAGGCCTCTCTCAAGAAGGTCTCTGGTTCAATGTCTCAAAATAAACAACTGTGGCCTAATTAATCGTATGGCAGGCCAAAGGAGCACACCAAGGAGCTACTTATGTGTCTGGAGCCCAGTCCTAGGAAGCTGCTTAATAGAATTTCTCTTTGTCCACACTTTTGGTGGCTTAGAGATTTGTACAGTTGGAGGAAGGAGGTCTGGTGGCTCCACCCTACCCTTTCTCTTATCACAAACTCCGGTTACCAATAAAATAGCCAATGAATTTATTTTGATTTGTTTTATTTCCTTTATCTTCTCGGAACAGTTGGAGGGGGAGAAATCATGCGTGCTTCCTAAAGAAAGTTGGTTGAGCTGGCAAGTTTTTTGATAATATTTTAGCAAAACTACCCCTAGAGGGCTCCATCAAAGGATATTTTCCTTGGATGTCCCAGATTTATTGACTTTTCTTTTTAAAAAATGTATCTTTATTGTTGAAAGTATTACAGATGTCCCCCTTTGTTCCCCATTAACCCCCTCTACCCCACTCGTACCCCCTCCCCAGGCTTTCAACACACTATTTATTGTCTTTGTCCATGGGTTATACATATTCCCCTGGCCCCGTCCCTCTGATATATATCAGTCTGTTCATACTTGTGTCTCTGGGGACTTCTTTGCTTCTAAAGCTCTCTAATGCCACAGATGGGTCGCCTTGTTTAGACATTTTGTCATAACATATGTGCTATGCATGTCCATCCTTTCTGCTTAAGTTTGTAGTTAGCTCCTTGAAGATAGAGAACCTATATTCGAATTCTATTATGTCCCTCAGCAGAGATGATCAACACCATGCTACCAAGTCCAGGGGGGCCTAGTAAATGCTTGTTGAGGTAACTGATTAGATGGAGAGAACCGCTGTTTATTAGATAATTATGGGAATCTACACAGGCTTTTTATATCCCAGAACACATCAGTGACTGAACATCACACATAAAAAGGCAGGCTAAGCATAAAGGAAGTTAGGAAAGGGAGCACAAAGGTATGTAAAAACGGAAACCTCCGAAAGAATGAAAACTCATATTTTTATGCTAAACTTTAGAACCTGGCTACTGCAATGTGACACTTGGACCAGCAGCATCCTGGAGTTTGTTAGAAATTCAGTATCTCAAGCCCCACTCCAATCCTACCGAGTGACGATGTCCATTTTTACGAAGGTCGCCAGGTGCTTGCTGTGCACGTTCAAGTTTGAGAAGCACTGTCTCAGAGCAATGTCCGCTCGGCACTGCGTGACTCACAGGAGAGCTGCAGAACGCCCAGGGCTTTTCATAGCTCAGGGTCACTGTCCTATTCATGTCCCCATCTCCTGCCACTACTCTGACTTAGTTCTTTCTTTTTTTTAACCTGAGATCATATTTTAGAGTGATAGATCTGTTACCTCCCTCTCCTCCTCTCCATTACTGCCCTGCTTGTTCTCTCTTACTTGCACTTCTGAACCAGATCCAGGGGTCCCTTCTTCTAGGAAGCATCTCCCAAGTCTTCCAGGGTGGCTTGGTGACGATTTTGTGCCTATTGACCAGGTACTATAAATATTTATCTACTTAGTTCAATGTCTGCCCTCCTTGTTAGAAAACACAGCGATTAGCATGGCACCTGAGATATAAATGATTGGAGGGCAGGTGAAGGAGGGAAGAAAGCATTCTGATTTCCAGCCTGGGACACTGCCCATGGCGCAGAAAAATCCATGTCCTTGGCTATTTTGATTGGTTGTAACATGATTCTTTCATTCTTTATTGTATTCAAATATTGACTTAAGGAAAAGATACATATAAAGTGTAGTCTCTGTCCTCAAGGATATGATAGAATTTTAATTTAGGCTCCAAATTCATTCTCTTTCAGAGTTTTCTCAGTGTTTCTTGAAGCTAGCTGGTTGTAGATTAAAATTATTCGTACAGCTTTTGAAGCAGATTGATTCCTGGGGGCCCCAGAACAGTGGAAACAATCTCTATGGGTGATGCCTAAACACAGGCATTTTTAGGTGATTCCAAAGTGAAGCTAGGCCCTGGCCAGCTTTTCTCAGTGGTTAGAGCATCGGCCCTTGGACTGTAGGGCTCTGGGTTCGATTCCAGTCAAAGGCACGTACCTCTGTTGCAGGCTTGATCCCAAGCCCTGGTCGGGGTGAGTGCCAGAGGCAACTGATCGATGTGTCTCTCTCTTTCCCTTCCACTTTTTCTGAAAAGCAATAGAAAAAATATCCTTGGTTGAGGATTAAAAAGAAAAAACAACCACCAAAGTGTAGTCAGGGAGGAAAATCACTCATTGAAAAGATTAGTGGGAGTTAAACTATGGTAATTAAAATATGCTCTGTCTGTAGTTTCTGATGTGTGCATCTCAGAGTTTTAAGGGTCCATGTTTGTGTCTCAGCCTGTGCGTTTCATGAGGGAGACCCAGGAAAAGTCTGAATACACACACACACACACACACACACACATATGTGCATAATCTAAGCACAACTGTCTAGAAATGAGGCTCTACCCTATGAGAGGCTGTGTTTCCAGGAATCATGCTGCTCACCCACATTTCTTTAAGATACTTTTTATATAGAATATTTTTGAGATCTCTGAAACAAATATGGCAGAAAGGTTAACGTTTTAAAAATCTTGGTAGTCAGTACAATGTGAAGGTTGTACGATTTTCTAGATAATTAACCTATTACACTAGATAAAAATAAAAAACAAAATGAGAGAAAACAAAGAAAACCAATCACTGCAGATTTATAGCCACATAGTATTGTCAAAAAGAACAGACTCAAACCAGCCACGTTTATCCATCTACTCTGGCCACCGTCAGTCTCCGGCTGGGGGGCAGCCTGTAACCTGCCGTTGAACCTCTCTGGTTGTTCTGTGTGTGGGAATATCCTTCTGTAGGACAAGCCGGGGCAAGTCTAGACAGTTTTCTGTAGAAGAGTTTCAGGCTGACTGTATTTAGGAAAGTCCAGACTCCCAGACAGGCACTGTGGTCTGTACCCCTTAGGAGCCAGAGGCCTGGAGGGTGGCAGGTATTCCCTGTGCCCCCTCCCTATGAACTTGCCATCCAGCTCCTCCCTACTTTATGCCCCAGCAGGCAGCCCTTATAATGAACTTGAACAACTGGAACCCCTTTGTCCTCTGGAAAAATATATTAAGTCAGAAACTCAAGTATCCTATTAAATTTGATAATTCTTGTTAGGGGAATGTTTCCCCATGAAGGCTCGAAGATTTTCTGCAGCAAATACCTATAACTTGGGACTTGAGCCATGAGAGTGTGAGGTCCAATTACTGAAAGTACTAATTACCTTCATAAAATAGTCGGAGGTGGGGGAAAAAAACCTAAGGGTAGGTGTAATTTAGTTTCTTTCCATTGGTCCCCGTAAGGCCCAACCTGGAGAAAATAGCACCTAGGCACCAGGTCTCCGTTGGTCCTGATATTTCTTTCCTGATCCATAATTGCTAATTCACTTAAGTAAAAACAATATTTGGTCTCCCAGGTGCCAACCCAAGTAAGCCATTGCTTTGCTTGGAGTGGCTGAAAAAATACAATTACCTTACATTCAGGAACATTTCTCCTTCCTGAAAGAATGCAATTAACATTTGGAAAATCATTTGCTGCTGGGTAACCTCAGTCTCTCAGTTCTAGAAAAAAAATATGAATCAGGAGCCATACATTTCTTGAAGCACAGAACTTCTATCACAAAGAGACCTGGTCTCGATACAACAACAAAGATCGATAAATGACAACTTTTGCCTTTTATAATCGACAAATCCTAATACTTCCTATTGGCATATGCTGTGAACTCATCCTATCTACTTGTCTACTCAGTCCAAAGAAACATGTTCCCTTTTAGGAAATAAATGTCCTCCAACTGTTCTACCCCATTAGCGCTCTTATGGTGGAAGGTATTGTTTCCCTTTAGCAAATGTTGCTAGAAGCCCGCATTTTATAAGTTGCATCAATGCATACGATAATTGGATCTGAAGCAAGATTAGACAATAACACTGGTAACAGTTGCTGGGTAATAAAACCATTTTGGAATTGGCATTCATGGAGAGGAAGCCGATATTTTAAAATGTGAATGTTGAAACATGGTTATAGGCTCTATTTTTAAACTAATATATGTGTGTGTCTGTTTTAAAACTCTGCATCTCTCATCATGAAATATATCGAGTATGAATTATGCATTCTGAAAATCTTTAAAAACAATTAATTAGGAGAAAACAGACACTTCATTTGAGGAATGGCTACATGAACACACACACACACATATATTTTATTTTTTTTCTAACCACCGCTCTGTTCTCTCTTTGCTGGCTACTCTGTCTCTGTCCAAGTTTGCCTAGAGTTTACCAGTATTTGTATTAATAGGTAAAGAAAGTATATTCTATTTAAAAACAAACAAAACTAAATTCAACTTCATAAGTCAGAGAAGGTAAAGTGATGGATTTCTAATTCCTTGTAATCAGTTCATTATGTCCAGCTGGGCAGTGAGAGCCAGCCGCCCACAGCAAATTCAAGTTCTGAATCAAATCAGGGTCACTTACTGTTTTAAGTCACTCTGATTGAAATCCATTTCACCCCCGGCAAATTCTACACAAATGTTCAAAGCACACGGCCAATTTCTTAGCAACGTATACGCAAAGCATTATTTCAACAAGGGTCCATGCAGATGGGACAGGCAAACAAGAATAGAGGAGTTCATCACCTTCATTCTGTGTTGCGGACCGGGCACAGATCTTCCTATGAGGGTTGATGCCCGTGTGTGATTTTTGGTGACTGTGTGAACGTTCACATTTGACCGCTGGATGGAGAGTAGGTCAAGATGAAAATGAAAAGTAAACCCATAATCAAATAACACCTGATGAACAGACTTACCTAGATGTTTACTGTGATACGTAGTGTGAGGAGCCATATACTTATCTTTTCAAAAGTTTCTAGAAAGACTTGGGCAAAAAATAGTTAAGGATATTAATGAAAGGTGTGTTTCAGTGATTTTTCAAATTTATTTTTGATGCAAGATTTTAAAGTTAATTCCTATTATCTCATCATATCATGTAATTTGTAAATATTTCAGTATAGCCCACGTGTTTTTCAGAGCATTTGTACTTTGTCAAAATGACTATGACATACATCTAATGGACTCTCTAACAGAGTCTGGATTCTAATACTTATGAAACATTGACAGCTGGAAGTTGGGAGAATTTTTTATTTGAATGTTACCAGAAGAATCAGGTATAAATTACGTACTGCATATTGCAAAATTTGCTTGGTTCAACCTTTTAAAAATGTGTTTTAGAGTCAAAAGCTTTGTAAAAGGTTCAGTGGAGTTTTCTCAGTATACATGATTTTATATAAGGAGATAGTCACATTTTGTTAAAATTGTATTGGCTCTGGGGTACAAGACTAACCAACTGGAGTTAGAAACTTAAGACAGTATTTGATATTTCCGACAAAGAGACACAATTATTTTGTCAATGAGACACTCTGTAGATTAATCAGAAGTGCTGGATGTGGGCGTCAGGTGTTCTCATTTTGGTATCCCAGGGTCATCCCAATAGGCTTATTTCTCTGTGCACGGGTTTTGCAGCAGCCCTGTTATATCTCCCCAAGAAAGAGCAACAGCTGAATCTCATCATATCCCTGTTTTGTGTGTCGATTCCTGCCTTAGCGACATGACATTTATTTGCTTGGTGAGCTTTTACCTGCAAGGTTAACAAGGTCAGTGCGTGTCAGAAGCAGTTATTTTCATTTGAGATTTATTTCCCTATGGAGAGCCTTAAGATATTCAAGTTACTAATGAGGGCATTGAAGTTGGGGCTTAAGTATATTATTAGGAGAAACATAACTGCCTGGAGAATAGCCATGATACATATTTTAGCCACATCAAGGCTCTTGGAGGAAGGCAGGAAGCATAAGTGTATGGATGTGCGTGTGTGTACGCTCACACGTGCCTGAAAGAGAGAATGCACACATGTGTATGTATTCATGAGCACAAAACCAAAAATCTATAGTTCATTTTTTGATCTGTTGATATTTCTCTAAGACAGAGAAATCTGTTGGGTTTACCCTAGTATAGAAACAACTTTATTCTGTTTAAAATTATAATTTTATTATTACTTTATTCTGTCTGCTGGATTTGATCTAAAGAGGTTGAACTTACTAGAGCAATGATTTTCAACCTTTTTCATCCCACACATGAACTAATTACTAAAATTGTGTGCACACCAAAAAATACATTATATTTTTTGCCACTCTGACAAAAAATAGGTATAACTTTGATTGATTTACAAAAAATAATAATAATAGTAATTACCTACCCTTTTTGCTCCAAAGTGACTTTTTAAAAAATTAGGTGCCACCGGGCCAGTGTGGCTCAGTTGGTTGGGCGTCATCCCTTGAACTGAAAAGTTGCTGATTTGATTCCCGATCAGGGCACATGCCCAGGTTGCAGGCTCGATCCATTTTTGAGTGTATATGTTTTCTTAAACCAAGTTAAAGTCATTTGGTCTTAAAATTGGTATCAAGTCTGGTAATACAGTTTCTGACTGAAAATAAGTGTGAAAGTTTTTCTCTCATGCCTGATCACTTGAATCAGCATGCCCCTAGAGTTGTGTTAGAAATGACAATTTTGGAATATGTGTAAGGTGCCCCCAGATAACTCTTTAAGGAAATCTACCCATGACTAGCAACATGATTGGGGCAGAATTAACTCCATTACTTCTTATTTCAATATATTTATCTTACGAGCTGTGGATTTGGATGTGTGTGTATGTATACACACCTTCACACACACATAGTGCCAAATTAATTGTAATAGTTCATCCAGTGTGTTAATGTTTTGTACAAATAAAAGACCAAACTTTGTGCGTTTTAACCCACGCATCATATACAGCTTCACGGCGGCGACTGTATAATTCACTGTCCAGTCTGAGGCTTTGAGAGTTGAAAGTGTCACTGTTAATAAGAGGCATGAATGGGGACTGTTCTGAGGAACCCAGGACATACTAAGAGAAAGGCCAAGAACATTAAATAAAAACATCCTCTGATCTGGTCTTTTAGAATTAAGTCCTTAAAACATTATTTTTTCTGAATATATCTGATAAACTTCTGTGTGCATTTCTGAACATAATGCTGGATATTCCTGTTTCCCCTGGCACCAGTCCCGAGGGATATATTTTGTCACAAACAAGGGGCAGGCACTGGGGCTTTCTGTGGACAAAATTGCTCTTTGAACCAATAAAAAGGCTTGGTGAGGGGGAAAAAGGTGCTGCACTTAATAACTTGTTATTTTTAATTTAGCAGTCATTTTTTGGAATATGAGCGAGTACTGACTATATGACATAAAAGAGAGATATTTAGGATAAAATCTATACACTTTTTAAAGTTGGAGGATGCTTCTTAAGGAACTATTTATATGTATTTGATGGTTTAAGCAACTGATCTGGAAGACTCATTGGATCAGTGGTTATATTTTTTATATTTATGTGTGAACCGTGTTATGAATGCAGGGCATTATTTTATAATTTACAGCTGCATTTGGCCAGACATTCTTGAAAAGGGGTGGGGTATGGATTGTACAGCTCTTTCATTAAATCTTGAAAAAATTATATTGAAATGCATTGAAAGAAAGGGAAAAAAAAAAGAATAACTCACTTGGGCTTAATAGCTTATTTCTATGGGTATAGAAAGAAAAACAAAATGTGGAGGCCAGTATTCCCTAGACTCTGACTACACAACAGAAACTTATATTTTCAATCAAAATTGAAATTTCAGTTTCCACAAAATAGTTGTTTTGCTTTTAACTGTAATTGGCCTTACCCTTCACGACCTTCTATTTGATACTAATTTTTTTATAAAATTAGATTTCCTCGTGTATTTGAATTTTCCACTTAGTGAGACTATGACAATTTAACAGGTTAGTTTTCACTTTTACTTTTGAGAAAGTGCCACCCTTACATAGTTCCTCTGTTTAAAATAGATGAAATAAATGGTTGAATGAAAAAATAATAATAAAATACCAATGCATAATTTACATCAAAAAGACTCTACAGGTTGATGTAATCTTTTATTTATAGTTGAAAGGTCTCACTCAGTTCAATCCCTTCTAATATTATAGTGCTTTTTTCTTTTCAAATGTAAATGCTAAGTCTGATTTTGGGGTCTGTGTTAACTAGTTATTCTTTTATCTTTCAGATCTTTATCTGTTTTTTGGAAATATTATTTCCTTCGACAAATGCAGATGATCAATTTTATCTCATTGTTTATCTAAAATTTTACTCGTTTTAACTTTTCTCTCCATTAGAATTCCTTGCAGTTGTCTTTAATGTTAGATGTACATGGAGTGTATAATACATTTGTACTGGGTGCACATAGAAAAGTGACCCAGACTCTATATAGTGGATTATCAGAAGGTTAGAAAGTTCAGAATCTGTATCTCCTAGACTCTGGTTTTAAAATTAGTTGAACATAAGAAAACTTAAAATGTGTGATTAACGCCATAATTTTTTTTTTTTTAATTAAGATAACAGAAAAAAATAACATTTTGGGGTGGCCTATATCTGTGAGCCTGTAAGTTTTACAGGATTTCTATAAGAAAGATATTTGTGCATCAGGAGACTATAAACATTATAAATCCTCTGAATTATTAACTTTGCTTCATCTGACCCTTTGGTCTCATTTTCAATATCAGATTTTAGATGATGCAATGGATTTTCACAATTTGTACGGTATTTTTTTTCCTTTTTGTAGGGAAATTTATATGAAAGTATGTTGAAATATATTTGTCCAAGAGGGCCCTAGGTACTTTATCTAGAAGAGAAATTTTTTTATATTAAAATTTTATAAATTACTATTTTCAACGCTCCTGGTATCTTCTGTTGTTGAGATTTGCCCAGAAACCCCTGGGAGAATAGACACTACGTCAGACTATAAAAGTTAAACGTGTTTGTGTTTGTTTATTGCGCCGCCTCCATCAGCCCAGCGTCAATGCTGGGTGACTCCTCCTCATCTGGTCTGGACGGTGTGCTCGTTTTATGTGTTTGACCATTTACCTTAGTTAACAAGGATTCTACTTTGAAAACGACGGTCTCCTTGAAACCTCTGCCTACAGCCAGTTGAACAGACATCATGTCTTTCTGGGCACAGCGATGACAGAAGCCTCACTGGACCAGCAAATCCTGAAGAAGGCGGGATTTCTTTTCTTCACTGTCCCTCTCATTCTGACATCGCTCCTCCAAAATCACACCCCTGTCTGGCAGCTGAATACACTTGGAAAAATATTATTCACAATCTCCCAGTCACTGGGACCATTCTTACCTCTTTTTTGCTACTGTCAGATGCCCACTATCCCAGTGTCTTTCCTCGTAGGACTATCCCTGAAGATGACAGTTTGCTAAGTGTTTTTCAGTTCTCTGTCCATGGTCAAAACCACTTATAAAATACCTGAGGTCATGGTTTGATCTTGAACATGCAGTGTGAAATTATACCCTATTTGTCTCATGCTAAGCCTCCTCGGTGTTATGGTGATACTCGGAAGACTGCCTAATATTCTGTCTAATCTTTGAATATAGATGATAAATATTCACCCCATTGTCATTTTATTACGATTCTTTTACTGCTATCAGTGGTAGCTGACTCCATGTCTAATTTCTTTTTCTTCATTATCAGTGAAACAGCCCATCAGTGGCATCTCAGTTAAGGAATTTATTCCATTAGATAAGGGGGAGAGCAAATTACATAACCATGTTTTTTTATGTTGCCAGAAAAATGTTGGATACATTTTTCAGAACTGCAATTCTCGTGTCAGTAGATATACATTTTACACATCTGTCAGAAGCCAGTCTTAATCCAAGGAGCTTCATAAACACACATTGCTTTTCCTGACACTCTGAAGCCAACTTCATTCATTTTACAGGTGGTGGTGTAGGTCTTTACAGTAGGTTAATTTCTGAAGATTAAATAAAATACACAGAAAATACATGCGTAAATTACAATTGTAGAGTCTCCATTGAATTGAGCCCTTATTATATGTTATACACTGTGACATATGCTTTCTATACACTAATCTTTTACATCAACTCTAAACTGTATATAGAATCATCACTGTCTTACAATGAAGGGAACCAAGAAAGAGATGTTAGTGAACACAGCAAATATGTAGAAGCGAATTTCAAATCCTGATCTGCCTGAATCCAAATGCCGTGGTTAGCCCCTGGGTCACTGATGAAGCATTTAAAAAAGTGTGCCTGACGCACGCATTGCTGCGCAAAATAAGACGACCTCTCATTTTGTTCTTGTTACCTCTGTCTCCCCTTTACTTTTTCATTCTTTGTCACCTATTTCTTCCTTCTTCGCCTGTGGCTTACAGTTGCTAAAGGCACATAGGACAGTCACGAGTATCACTGTCCTTATTATTGGTACTTATGGCTAAATGTGTTGATAAAATCCATGCTAAATTAACCAGACATCATTGCTGCAGTCTTGTCCAGTGCCTGGAACAGTGGCCCCAACCTATCCTGTACATGAAGCCCAGCTCTAGTCACGTCTTCCATACTTTGCCTTGACTCTCTGATGTTAACAACCTGCAAATGTTTCCAAAGGACAGGCACAGGCTGGCTCCACACTACCGCGCGAGGCTTTTACCCAAGTGCCAGTGGCACCTAATTCTTGTCAAGGTAGCTTCTGTGGCCCTCTGACGACCATCAAGCAGGACCTGGGAGGGCTCTCGTTCCCTCGGATTGCACAGTGCTTGGGGGACCGGCGCCTCTGTGCTGAAACCGCTCAGTGGCCGATGGACTGGGATGTTCCCTGTGCACTCAGAACTGAGGTGCTGTGAGCACAGGGAGCCTAGCGCCGTGCCCCACAGATATCGCTCCCTTCGGAGAAAAATCCTCCTAACCCTCACAGCCTTCCACTTCTTACAGAGAGTTCAGCTCTACTGCAGTCTTTTGTGGCCACAGTTGCCGACATCATCTGTCATTGGCCAGAAACATTGTTAATCTCTTCAGCTTCTAATCTCTCCATTCTAATGTGGGACGGGTTTCCTTAAAATAAGTGGCTGAATTAATAGCCTGAGGAATATATGCATGTTGTATCACTCTGCAAGGGTGGAAAATACCCCCAGGAGGTGTAAGTCCTTAGGGTAAGTCTATCTAGTAACTTGTAGCATGAGATGCATGCATAAGAAAAGATAACATAACCCAAGGAATTAGATAATCAAGTGTTGAAGTATATAACCAAGTGGACAGTGTCCATCATAAGTGTGGTAACTAATCAGGGAAGGAGAAATTTAGGGGCACAATAGATGAGATGACTGACTGGAGTCATAACAGTGGAATGATTGGAGTTTAGAAAAATAGGTGATGGTAGAGATTAGATGTTTAAAGCACAGGTAATGGTGTGAGTCAACAAGCAGAGGTAAAATGAGATGTTATTGATATAAAGGAAATCCAGACTCATCAGATAAGTGTGCCCTTCTTTCCCCGGGCGATATATACCTAGATCTTGAACATCTGTTACCTGTACAGAGATACTCCTTTATGACTACACAAAGAAAATGTTTCATGGCAGTTGGGCCTTCCAAGAGTGTGATTTTAATATTTCACACCAAGGTCAAGATTCAGCAGGTTTTTTCATGGTAAGTCAGCACAGAATGATGTGATGGAAATTAACACCTTAAAAAGTGTGTGTGTGTGTTTGTGTATGTGTGTGTGTGTGTGTGTGAAGCACAGCCCCGATTGGACTTTTTAAAACCTCTGCTTCCTGCACCTCATGACTAAGTGTAGTTAATTAAGCCAAGATCACTTTTTCCACTCCACCCATACTTTGTAAAAACCTGTTATAATTTTTGCTTGATTTATTTGCTCTTTTGTATTTTTCTCCTGCAATTTGCTAAAACAATAATGATTTCATGTAAATGTAAAGACTTTCATATCAATAGGTGACCCTGTGATTTACTGATCCTTTTAAGGCTTTGAAAAAAGAAACCCATTACAGGCTGGGGAGGAAAAGGGGGGAGAAAGAGGGTGCCAACAGCAGTTTCTATATTTATAGCTTTGGGCTTTGGCTCCATAAGGAGTTATGGGTGTGGGAGTAAATGATACTCATTTGTAAGTATCAGCCATATTCAACCAGAAAAATGAAAAATTGATTTGTGGAATCCATTAAGGTATAAGCATGAATAATAACCTGAGAGTTAGCAGAGTGGGACTTTAAAAGGTACCTGAATTTTAAAATGCATTATATTTTGCAATTTCACAAGTATGGGTTCCAAATGGTGAAATGCATGCCCAAGTCTGGTCCATGAAATAAAACATTCCAACCAGAAGCCTTATAGACTTTGACTTGGTCTTGGCCTTTTTCTTGTATCTCTCAGTGAATCGATCAATTAGCAGTTTTAGGGAGTCTTCTATGGACCCAAGAGGGTGATGAGGAATATGTGTATGGTAAAACTAACAAAGCACTTTGGGATTCAGCCCAATTCTTTGGGGGGTCAACCCTTCTCTTTCCAATTGCTACTCCAAATAGCTCCTAACTGCTTCATACCTATGCTTGGCAGATTTAGCAAAATACAAATACAGGACACCTATATCTATCTGGCAGCTCAACCATCCCTGTAATCCTCATCATCAATACCTTCCATAGCCTTCTACTCTAGAATAGAAACCTATAAATTATCAGCAAATACCCCGATTACTCTTACAAATAATGTATGTTTGTTATTATAAAATATATAGACTCGGAGCTATAGTAAAAGCTTATTCGATAATTATAGTGGTAAAGGTCAACAAAATGGGGAGCACTTACTCTCTTTACCTCCCTTCCCCCCCAACTTTAGCCCTGTTTCTTTTCTTTTTTTTAATATATCTTTATTGATTTCAGAGAGAGGAAAGGAGAGGGAGAGAGAGAGAGAGAAACATCAATGATGAGAGAATCATTGATTGGCCGCCTCCTGCACGCCCCCGCCTGGGGATTGAGCCCGCAACCCGGCATGTGCCCTGACCAGGAGTTGAACCCCGATTGCCTGGATCCTAGGTCAATGCTCCACCGCTGAGCCACGCCCGGCCAGGCTAGCCCTGTTTCTTTAAGCTAACAAGGTCTTTGTTGTAATGCTGAAAGTAGAGAAGATATGTAGGTACTGCTATAGCATAGACTTTTAGGGGCCATTCAAGCTTCTCCAAACCAGTTCCATCCCTTGGCACATACCACCATGATGCCCACACCGAAGTCAGGACATGAGAGATTTATTGATATCCAATAATAAAGAAATGGCAAGTAACCTTCTGCTGCGCTCCATGGCACTCTGGCCCATGCATGGTTATAATCCCAGACCGTGGCAAAATCAACTGCTATTTTTTACAGAAAATCAGAGAGCTCTTAGAGTATTGGTTGTTTGGAGTCATGAGTTAGTCTTAAATCAAACTTTCAGAAATTTATATTTCTGCAAAGGCAAATTCATATTATTGGGAACCAGAATATAATTTTTATCATCTCACAACTGTCATCTCTTTCTTTTTCCTGGACCTTAGTTCTCTCCTCCACTCCTGAAAGTGTTGGCTTCTGGGACCTGCTTAGAGAGTGAAAATCTTCACTCCCCCAGGAATGACTGCCACACCTGTGGGGAGCCTCTGCTGCCAGCCCTGTACCAAGGCCAGGGAAGTCTAGAGTTCTGCTAGAGTTTACAAACCTTGGAGTACCTGTAGGCCAAGCCATGACTTCAGATGGAAATCGTGAGATGTGTGGTCATTTGTCCCTCAAACCATGGAAAGCCTGGAAAATTCGTAGATGTTTAGCTTGACACTGAACTTGGAAAGGTACATGGAGAATGACCAGCCATGCCAGCATGGTGGTGATGGGGAACTTCAGATGAGCTGGAGACTCCAGCAGTGGCTTAAAATGATATTTGCGTTTGGCTTCCTAATAGCATGACCATTTGTGCCTTAGACTGTTTTGTGCCCTCTAAAAAGGACCTTCATCTCCTGGAATCAGCATCTTCTTGTGTCTTCAATGGCACAAAATTGACTTGAGAGGATGGCAGTTTCCAAGAGAATTTGACTGACTCTGAAATACTAAGATTTTTTTGGGTGTGGTGTTTCTGGCTACATTGAACATGTAGAGACTCAGGTACTGGCCAAAGCTAGGCTAGAGAGAAAAAAATTCCTCTGTGCTCCTCTAAGTTTCTGAGAATTTAATGGACTCACCCCTGTTATCACTCAATCATCAGAGTTGATGTAACTTTCTTAGATGGCGATATTAAGGCAATTGTCTTAAGTACTATCGATCTGGAGTCTCCTTTCCAGAAGTGGATTCAGGCATCTTCTCAGTTGCTTAATGGGCCACTCAGTTCCAGGCAGCACCCAATAAGTGATGTTACTTTAATTTCAAGCTCAGAAATGCCTTTAGGGTTTGTAGATCAGGACAGTCAGAGAGGGGTAGTTGAAAGTGTGGGCACCAATCAGGACCTCCTCTTTCCTCTTGACTTCCCAGTGTGAACCAGAGCAATAAATTTATATACTACTCACTCTCCTTAGGAAGGAGCCCTCTTCCCGGGTGACTGGGCTAACAGCCCTGTATGTTCTCTTCCAAAGGAAAATGAAATCTCCTAAGTAGGTAGAATGATTGTTTTGTTGCTCTTCCTTTCTTGAAATACAGCATATACATACTTGCAGAATTACCTTGGATGTTCTGGAGGTGGGGTATCTTGATTCTAAATGTCCCAAATCATAGGGTTGGAAAACCTTTATTATAGAGTATTCTGCTTAATTTGGGGCGTTGTCCTTGATGATTTCCTGTGTCGGAGTTTTAAGAAATACAAAGGTTAAGGGGATAGGGAGTGCTGCTGTAAGAGGCGGTAGTTTGTGATGGAATCCCAGGCCTGGGTGTGGTTTTTCAAGTACTACCTCTAGACAGCAGGGAGGTGCCAGGCTGAAACTAGCGCTAGGACTGGCACGGAGGTACAGACAAAGCAGAATGCATCCGTGTTTGTGGGTGCCATGTGTCCTGGCTACCCTCTGTCTCCGCCCCCTCCTCTCCCTTCCTCTCCCTTCCTCCCTCTCAACCCACCATATTCCTCACCTCCTCATCAGAAACCTTTTCATTCTTCCTGTTAGATACAGACACCTTGTTGGTGGGCAAGGACATGAGAAAAAAAACTAACAGCAGGAAGAAAGCCCATGTTTCTTACGTGACTGATATGTTACAGATTTTTAGGTACTTGACATACAGAAATCAATGAGATTTTTCTAAGAACTGGAGAGATGGGCACTCTAGCTGAAACTTAGAGAGGTTAGTTGACTAGCCCAAGTCACACAGGGGCTAAAAAGTGGGATCCAGGTCTGTTTTACTAAGACTATCTGCCCTTCTACAAAATTATACCTACTTGTAATGAAAAGGGCATTTTATGAATTCTAACTTAAAGAGACTCACATAGATTTTTCATAAACCCCAATTCATTGCTTATTGTCCCATCTCTTTATAAAAGAAATAATTCTGAAGTTGCTAGAGAGACAAAAAGCAGAGGACTTGGATGTGGTCTTTTTTTAAATACTGGAAATAAACTTGTTGTGGAGTCAGGGAAGGGGTGGATGAGAGTTCGTAACAAGGATAAGTCCTAACTCTTTCCTGAAGTAAGGGGCATAATATGGTCATGAAGACCAGTATGGGAGTGGTCACTGTGTGTCAGGCACTTTGCCATCTGTATTCTGAGGCATTTGTCATTAATTAGTTAATTAATTAATTAAGAGAGGTTGATGCATCTATACAGGGGCACATGGGCACGTGGGTCTCCCTGAATCCAGGTCTTCACCCGTCACCACTAGGTGCTGGATTATGCTCTTTGCATTTGAGTCACAGTGATCAAGTGCTTCTTACTTTATCAAGGGCATGTGATTTCAGAGAGATTTCAGTGAACGCTTGATAATTTTTGTATGTTGAGGCACTGCCATCAAAATCAGCAGAAGCAGTCCTATGCCTTGGCCTGTAGGGATGCCAGCCAGGTCTCCCCCTGAGAAAATGTGTTACAGGAAAGTCCACCGTTGGACTGAGAATGAATTGACTCATCTTAGCCTATCCCTTTTGCCTGATGTTTTATTTTTAAAAAATATATCTATAAAATGAAAGCTAGCTGAGAAAATTGTGGGTTTTTTTTGTTGTTTGTTTCTTGCTTTTTAATATGCTGATGTTGCCATTCAATAGTGATACAGAGAGGAGGACACGGGGAGGGAAATAGGGATATATAACTAGAGAAACAGGGATGGGTAAATACAATGGTGGGTGAAATGTTTGCTGGTAGAAGGATTCTTGTGTTTAGTTTTCTCCAAGGATGAATTAAAAGGACATTAACCAATACACTCAGGGTACAGAATTTCAACACAGCAAGTGGAAGGCAGGAGAGAATGGAGTTCCCTATGCATCTGCTGTTATGTCTACTTAAAATATATGCTTCACCGTCTTGTTAATACTTTTACCAGGCTGCTGTCTTACTCATTTTATAGTCACAAACATTGAGGGTCACAGATACTAAGGGAGACGATAGTTCAGATTCGCAGGCATGGTCTTCCCAGCTGTAAAACCTATAACCTCGTCGATCCTCTGTGTCGCCAGCCAGGTTTCAGCAAACATTTCAAACTGTGCCTTAGATGGAAGAGGCTGTGTGTAAAGAGCTGCTTGTGGAGGAAATTGCCTATTACCGAAACAAATTTAAAATAAGATTGTCAATCTGGTTGGGAGATTTGAATGCTCATTTGTTGAGAGCAGGAGGCTATAAAGAAATTCCTTCTGGAGATCCCTAGGGCTTTGATTCTGATTGGAAATCTAGTGCTGAGACTGGAATAGTACTGGCTTAAACATCGCAAGTTTTTTTTCCTCTCAATAGAAATTGGTCAGGAGGTAGGCGATCAGTCTAGAGATCAGATTGTGCAATCAAGTTATCAGAGACCCCGATTCCTCTCTTTTCCTCTCTCTATCCCTCTTTTCCTTTTAAAATTTTAGTTTGTTTATTAAATTTATTTTTAATTATAGTTGAGATACAATATTATATTAGTTCCAGGTGTGCGATGTAGTGATTCAGCATTTACATACCTTACAGTGGGCTCACCACAATGAGCCTAGTAACCGAGTGTCACTGTAAGTAGTTATTATGATATTTATTAACAGTTTGCTATGCTGTGCATTATGTGCCATGACTTATTTTATAAGAAGTTTATACTTATTCATTCCCTTCCTCTTTTCTGCCCATCCATCTTCCTATCTCCTACCCCATGAAGCATGAAGCTTCCATCCTTAAGTCCATCTCGCCCTCCAAGATGACTGCTGGAGGTCTAGCCATTGGGTCTTGGCTCTAGGCAAGAAATAGAAGGAAGTTTGAAAAGGCAACTGCCAACTCTCTGACCTCCTCCTAGGCGGCTTTCTCAAATGGCTCACACACAAACTTCAAATTACATCTTATTGACCACCCTTAGCAGCAAGGGATTTTGCAAATAGAGTCTTTAGGGTGGGCACATTGCCATGCAGATTAATTATGGGGTTCTATTACTAAGAAAAAAATGGGACAGGGATATTGGATAAGCTACTTGAAACATTAGTCACAATCAACTAATCAGGTACTCACTCCCAGTGGCCGGCCTTCCAATGTAAATTCATTAAAATAACATCCTCATTGCCCTGTGTGGTCTGGGATCATTAACAAATAATTGGATCAGCTGCCCACTCAAGGGAGAAGCCATGGAACAGTAGGATTTAGAGAGTGTGCGTGTGTGTGTTTGAAACCATGCAGTCTGGGGACTGTCGCCGTGGATTGGGAAAAGAAGGAATGACTCACAGATGTTAATAGAGCTTAGTCATTGCCCTTCTGGATCTGTGTAAACCATGTGCTAATCAACCCAGAGAAAGACAGCCATGAGAAGCTGCATTCCCCCTTGGCTCCAACCCAGATGAAGAGTCCCCACCCATGCGCCCTTCTAGCTCAGCTCTATGTATTGCATTTAAAAATATTTATTTTATTATGAGCCAACCCTCGCCCCCCCTCCCAAAAAAAAAACACACAAAACAATCATGGACTCACACAGCACTCGAAGGAACCCAGGGTAATTTTCTAAGGAAGTGGGACTCCGTCTCTACTTTCCCCAGGTAGCTTTTCAAGGTAGGTGTTCAGTCAGTCACCCTGCCAACTCCAAGAGTTTGGACTTATTAAACCATTTAAGAGTTTTATCCATCTACCCTTGAGTTCGTTTTAACAACCCCAGAGATTTTTCTCTTTCTCCATCCCCGACTCCCACTTCCTTGCAAGGTCTGGGACAGTCTAGCTCAGGGCAGAGGCGTGGCTAGAATTTCCATCCCGCAGCCTCCCCTCCAATCAGGCCATGTCACGGTGGAATTTTTATTGGCCATAAATTTTTTTACTGGCTAGATTAATGTGATTGAAAGCATCACACCCAGTAAATACCGTCTGCTATTTGCTTTAGCAATACCTGTGGAAAAGGGCAACTTGGGACCCAGGCACTGTGGAACTGGGGAAACCATTGGCCGTGCAGACCTCGTTGGGGGCCCCTTTGACGGATGACCAGGAGTTGCTCTTGGGGAGGTCGGCCCAGCAAGAGGCCCCATTGGTGCATGCCACTGCCGTGCGGGGCCATGATTCACTCACTGACTATCAAAGCTTTCTACAGCTTTGTTGCTGACTTTTTGACCAGAGGTTCCCTTTCAACACGAGCAAAATCCGCCTAGAGAGAGCAGGAGAGAAAACCCATTACGGGGGAAATAAATGGCAGCCGTGTTCCTGGCGGTCTCGGTTTTATGGCCCGAGGCACTCGGGCCCGAGCCTGCCCTGCGGTGTTGCCCAGTGGACGTGTATTGGGGCGTTTTACGGAGCACGGTTTATATCAGCATGAATTATAACAACAACAAGGGGGAGATTCAATAAAACCTTGTTTGATGGCGAGCGCTCTCCGGCAACACACTTCGCACAGGCCCAAGGAATGAGTGTTTATAAAAGCGCTGCCCTCGGAAACGTGCTTTCTCAGAAAACCGCCTCCTGAGGCGGGTTTGGAGGGGAGGTGTGGGAGCTGGGAGCCGGCGGTCCTCACCTGTTTTCTCCCCTTTGACCCTGGGTTGTTTGACTTCGTGGTCATGACCCCAGATTGAGTGGGGTAGATGGTCTGTGAAGATGTTCTGCTGCCTCGCTGCCTGGAGCCCTCCTGCCCCTTCCTTCCTGGAAGAAATGCCAGAATTTCATATAAAAAAAAAGAAGTTAGAAAAGAGAAACACAAACAGTGAACGTGGCAGATTGCTATGGGTCTCAAGGATTGAAATATAGCCTCAAAAGTTGCATGTACATAGAGAAACGCCAAAACTTTCCCTGCACCCAATCTGGAACTGAATTTCTTTAGTCTCAGGCCAGGTTTTAACCATTAGATGACTAGGTTAGGTGGTAGGTGAAGGGAATGCTCTCTCCTTTTGAAAATATTGTTTTTATTGACTTTGGAGAGAAAGGAAGGGAGAGGGAGAGAGAGGTAGAAACATCCATGAGAGAGAAACATAACATCAAATGGGCTGCCTCCTGCACACCCTCTACTGGGGATCGAACCTGCAACCGGGACATGTGCCCTGACCGAGAATCAAACAGGCGACCTCTTGGTCACAGGAAGACGCTCAACCAACTGAGCCACGCCAGCTGGGCATGGAAATTCTCTTTTAAATTCAGTTCCCTGCGTAGGTGATGTTGGCAAGGCTGCCGTGTCCTTTGGTGCCAACTCCAAAGAACCAGATCACCTTTCCCCGGCTTGAGTTCTGTGGATCAGGGTTTGGATATGCAAGTTGGGAAGAGAAAGAGAACCTGATGGATGACATGGGAAGACCAACAATGTAGTCACGAAAGAAAGTAAAAGTGAAAGTAGTCAAGAAAGATACAAGAAAGAGGGAGGGCACGTGGTTTTTAAATAAAAAGGGCAGGAAGCAGAAAATGAGAAGGAAGATGTCTCTGGAAAATACATCTAAAAATCAAAACCATATTTTACTTGAAATCGCAAAGTTGATTTCATCAGGGCTGCCGAGAGTTGTGAAATTTCTGGCTCACATGCTCCCCCCATACCCTCTTCTTCCACCGACGTCATGGCTGAGCCCTACCACGACCAGAGACAGTGTGGGCGCCCGGCAGTGTTTGTGAGTGAGAAGGCCATCAGCAGGGATGTGAATTTCTGGTGTATCGATAGAGGGGGGGAGGCCTTGATGAATCACAGAAACAGCCTTTTACATGAAACGCCATCCAGTTCACCACCAGCCAGTGGCTCTAATCTCGGCCGAATGTGCAGTGTTTATTTTTCCAAGAACCAGGCCTTCGATGACTCATGGTCCTCAGATGCTACTTACTAATGGACCCTTGTACAAGTCAAGAATGTGACACACGGCGAGACACGCAGCTTAACAATCACAAACAACAGCACAGTTAATGGGGGGTGACGCTCCGGTGACATGTGTCACACCAAAGAGCCGACTGCTCACGCTCCCCGAGGCCGTGAGTGAGGGGGTCTCTGGACTGTGGAATGATGATAAAATATTGCCATCTGTTGGCATCCTGTGTAAGCAGGCGCGGCTCGGACACACGCAGCACCGATGTTTTTCCAGACTGCCTCCCGCACGTCTCCAGGGACAGGATGTGTGAAAGGCGTGGGGAAAAGAGCATGGCAGCCTGACCTAGGCAGCGTGAAATAGCAACCGTCTAAAAGTTCAAGCCTGGAAGAGAGCAGCTCGTTGGCCTCCTCTCTTCCCTCTGGGCAGGGCAGTAGCTGAAGCCACCTAAGGTTGCGGGCCGTCAGCTCGATGGACCACAGGGCTTTGCTTCAGAAAGCTGTCACGTCATCTTGGGAACATGCGTTCAGCCCCACGACGAATTTAGAGGGGTTTTCATCCACGGGCACCTTTCATTACTGCTGGAAGGTCGAGGGCAAGGATATTGAGGTATGAGAGTCACTCATATTATAGGCAAAATGGTAAATTATAATAATTCTAAATGTCCACCACTACCAGTAAATTCTGGATAAATGTGACAAAGTTGCTTTTAATTTTTTTTTTTGGGGGGGGGCTGGACTTGCAAAATATAGAAGATTTTTGTCTAATTAAAGAAACAAATTGGAAACTGAAAGCCAGTGTAATGATCTCATGAGGCTTCGGAAGCTGAGAGAGGTGTTTATCAGACCCGATAACCTAGAACCTGGGTTAT
This sequence comes from Miniopterus schreibersii, assembly GCF_964146895.1. NCBI lineage: Eukaryota > Metazoa > Chordata > Mammalia > Chiroptera > Miniopteridae > Miniopterus > Miniopterus schreibersii. The sequence goes on from NC_138116.1 coordinate 5,832,520, forward strand.
TATGTCCAATCAGAGACAGTACAAGGCAATGTGTTAGAACTGAGGCCTCTCCGTAAAGCGGGGATCCTTGAAGGGAGCCCAGCAACTTCAGAAGGTGAGAAAAAATGAAACTTAACAAAGACACTTGTCTGTATTTGCCAGGGCTCTGGCTGAAACAAACAACAAAAAAACTCCTCTGACAAAACCACACTACAACTGCTAAGAATGTCAAAAGTTCGAAGATTAAATTTACGTTATTTTCATACTCCAGGAACTCTGAAACAAAAAAATAAGATTGTATGGAAAAACTGTTGTCAGGATCAGTGGCCACTGGTATAATATCACTGTGGTGTGTCCCACCAGTGAACACAAAATTGTTCCAGAATGATTTTCCCACAAATCAGCCCACAAGGAAAGGGAGAACTGAAAGGACAGAGAGAAAGGAGGGAAGAAAAGAGAGAGAGAGAGAGAGAAAGATCCCAGTTAAGGACTCTCAGTATCATACTTCTTTAACACGTGATGCTTTCTCATAGCCCAGATGGAAGGCAGACATGGTAACTGCATTCGATTCGGGGCCAATGCAGCCCCTGAGAGATCGCCGTATCCCTAGCTGAGCCCTCATCCAGGTTCTAACTTGAATTTTCCCTCAGTTTTCCTTTTCCTTCGAATAACTGTCCCAGTTTCCCTCTCTCTCTTGTGAAATAAGAACACAAAATGTGGATTTCACAAACCTCATATATTCCCGATCATTTAACTCCGGTGGTGGCTTGTGCCTGGCACCCAAAAGGATATGATTTTAAATTCTGATTCCCGTGTGGGCTGGTTGACTGTGCTCCGCCTCATGGCTAAATGTTGTGTTCGAAAACCATTAAAAAGTGGCAAGGCGAGCAAAGAAAATGGGGCAGTTGGACTGTGTTTACACAGTTCAGAGATGTCTTTGCATAGTGGACGCCTCCCAGCTCTGTAACCTGGACCACTGAATGTTACGAAAGCCCATCTCATGTTTTATGGGCCGTGATTCTACAGGTCCATTTTTTAATAAAACAAAAACTTCTGATGATAGTACTGTGTCGCATTAAAACGAACATCTTTCAGGTGTGTGCTTTGGTACACAGCGACTGCTTTGTATCATCTTTCAGCGGAACTGGGAGGTGATTGGAGATTGTAAGCTGGACACATCACTTGGCCATTTGGGCCTGTGCTGCAACTCAGAGCTGTAAGGCGATTTGGTTTCATTTCTGAGAAGTATTCGATTTTAGCTGAATGAATGGCTGTGTTTTCAGAAGGGCACTTCCACAACCCGTTGTGCCACCATTGATGTGTATCAGTTTATCACCGGCACACCTAGGACCTTTCACATTTAGTAGATTTAAAAAAAAAAAAAAAAAAAGGCAGGTGCTCTCTGGTGCCAATGATATTACTGTCAGGGCCCACCTCCGTATCACCTTCCTGCATGGAAGCCGCACTCAGAATGTTTGTTCTGCTACAATTAATCGCATGCTTTTCAAACGTCAACACAATTTTCATGGTCTGCTCGAAAGCAGTGTTCATGATAGGGAGATATAACAGAGTTACTATTAAAAACTGATCTGTCACTGTTCATTCAGAAATCCTTGGTTCTGCCTGAATTTTTAAAGTTTCCATCCCTGTATGCCCTGTGCCCGCCTGGAGTCTGCCTGGCTTTCTGAATTCCGTGAGAACGTCTCCAGTACGGGTGGCCCCGCTCAAATGGAACCATGCAGAAGGCAGCAGGGTCACTTGATTCTTTCTGGAATTGTGTCTCCGTGTCCCGGTGCCTCACACATAGTGGGCTTTCTAACGATATCTGCCACTGGTTGATATTTTAAGTACGAGGGAGTGTCGATGAAAAACAACCAAATTTTATGAATTCTGTGGTGTTTCTAAACTTTCTAGGAGTAAGGATTTCTAATAGAGGGATAGTTGCTGTGTATACTCGAAAATACTTTATGAAAGGAGGTACCAGGAACTAAGCATGTGTTCCGGGGTCTTTATTGTAACCTCTGAGCCAGCTACTCATTTTATGAAAATATATGCACCCATACTTAGAAGATGACTAAAAAAACCCCAAAAAACACACACACAAAAAACTTTCTTTCTGGGTTAAAATAGGAACAACCCAAAGGCTAAGCTGCTGTCTGTCATAGTAACTTGTCGTCAGAGAGATCAGATGCTCTGTGAAGTTCCTTTTAACACAGTAGTTTGTGATTATTATGATCAGAGGTCTCTCATACGATTTTTGGATTTCTGCCTGCCTAAATAATTAATGTTAGCATGCACACAGGGCCTAACCAACAGATCTGCACAGTTGATTTTACTTTACAAAACAACATAAAAGAGAACAAAGACACAGAAGAGAATCAGACTAAATGGGCAGCTGACCAGTTTCCTTGGCACTTCCGTTATTAGACATCAGATTTCGTTAATGGATGTCTCAGCATGATGTGGGCACTTATTACTTATTACTTTAATACATATATTTATAAAATGTAATGAGGATTTGGGAAAGTATGAGAACAGTCACACACAGAGATTTTGACAGTTATTTTTATGCACAGACAAATCTAGTTACCACCAGGAGAGCATGTATCTCAGTTGCTGCAAACCCAGGGCCAGGGACAGAGAAGCTATTGTGCCATTGACCCACTCGCTTCTCTTACTCAGTCCCCTCTCCTTGCTGGAAAGCTCTGAACCTGGGTGTTAAATCATTTCAAGATAATGGAAATTGATAAGCCTAATTTTTTTTCTTAACATTACATCTACACACACAAAAAAATCAATAATACCTATAAAAGACCCTTTGAAAACCACATCAAGTAAACCCAAAAGTTGAGGCGCGCATGTTAAGCCAGGGGATGTGACTATCTGCCATCCCCAGTCTTTTTCTTTTTTAATTTAATTTTTTCTGTCACCATTTATCCCCTCTCTGCCCTCTTCCACCTGCACCCCTGCACCCCTGCACTCACTACACTTGTGTTCATGTCCTGACATCAGTCTTGGCTTGAAAGCCAAGTGCTCTCCCGATTGCCTGGGATGAGTAACTTCCCTCACCACAGTAGTCTTTGATTCTTTCTGAAGCTCTCACCTCAACTCCAGCAGTCCCGAGGCAGCGTACAGCAGCCTCTGACCAACTGCAGTAGGTTTCAGTGCAAAAATGAAGAAATGGGTAAATCAATGTGAAATTCGAAATTCTGGGGAAATTCTGCAGGTGGGTGGGTAAGAGTTCCCAACTTTCGCACAGAGCCAGAACACCCGGGAGGGCACACCTGGCTCGTCTTTCCTTAGTCCCCGTGTGTTTGAGGCATATCAAAAGGGGATGGGTATGCCTGTGTGTGTGCATGTGTGTGTCTGATGGTACTAGATAAAACTGGCTAATATCTGGAGTTAGAGCCTTTCTCTCATGCAGTTTTGATACAAGAAAGATAGTGCAGACTCTCATAGTAAGATACTTCTCAAATATGACTTCACTCCTACCGCACATGCCAGAAGGATATTTCTGAGTGTTAGGCATATGGGGATTTCCAATTATCCACTGGACTTTCTCACACAGCACCATGCTGAAGCTTGCAGAAGGGGAAGACAGGTATCCTAAGGCTCCCACCTACACCCCTGTTTCCCAAATACCACCTGCACCTCAGTGAGCATCGCTCTCTTGCTGCAGGCTTTGGATAATTTTCCCAAAATAAAAGCTACCCAGCCCTTCGTGGAATTTTTAATGATTTCATTCCTACGGAAATGATTCATCCGTATAGAATTAGGTAAACATATAGAAGAAAAAAAAAAAAACATGTTGCAAATCTAGGAATGTTCATATGTGTCATTTTGAGAAGCACACTGGTCCTGAACCACTTTTGAAAGGCAGCTGTTCTAACTCCCCTTCTCATTGTCTGTGGACCTTGTAGCAGCCATTAACCTCATCAGGATCATTTCTGTAGAAGGAGGGAAGTAACGGGTGAGGTTCCTCTCTCTGTGCAGGAGATGGGCATATCTTGGGGGTGCCTAGGACTGGGAAAAGTAAAACTGTTTTGATGTGTTCAGGGGAGGGACACTCTGTTGACTTCTAATATGAGAGCAATTCTACTCAGACCAGGTGCAAATATTAAACTTCGAAGTAGGACTTACTTTGATGAAGGATTTGGCAGACAAGGTAAAGAATTTGGAGATTACCATCCTCTGTGAATTTTAGGGTTTCTCCCGGCTCTAAGATTCTGTGGTCTGGTTGTTACGATGGCAATTAAACTTAATAATCACTATATACATAAATGTTCTTATTTAAATGTATAATTAAAAATATATTCTGTAAGCTCCTGGGATGATTTCTAACTTCTTCAAAGAGGAGTTACTCTCATCTTCTCATTTTAACTTCTAACATCTCCACAACAATGGGATGGGTATAGAGTCAGGGTAAGTTGAATAGTAACAAAGAAGCTACTCCCAGAGTTCTGTCCTTAACTATTCTTTCTATTGCCTTCAGGAAATCCTCAGGGAGTGTCTCAGGTGTCTTAAATCGTCCCCACTGCTTGTCATGGGGCTTCTTCTGGTTTGTGTATTTGCCATTTTGGCCCCTTCATTGATGTACCTCTGACTTCTCAAGCTGATAGTTGGTAATGCCGCCACCCAGTGCTACCAGGTGATATAACCTCTGTGCCTCTCTAGTTCAAATGCCCTTAGTACAGTTCTCTACTCTAGCTTCCCTGAGTACTTCGTAGTCTAAAAGGGGGCACATTTGGCCCTGGTCGAGTAGCTCAGTGGCCAAAGTTGCAAGTTCCATCCCCGGTCCGGCCACATATAGGAATCAACCAATGACTACTTGGACAGGTAGAGCAGCAAATCAATCTCTCTCCCTCCTTCCCCTATTCTCCCTCACTCTCTTCCCTCCCTCCCTTCCTCTCTCTCTCTCAAAACCAATAAATAAAAATTAAAATAAAATAAAATGGGGCCCATTTATTTAACCATCGGTAAACCTCCACTCTATGCTAAAGCTACAATGCAATGATGTTTGGCCTCTCAGTATCTCCCAGAGATTTTACAAAATTAGCGTTGTAACTTTTTATTACTGTTTTATTTAAAATTACTTCCACCAGATATGACTTCATGGAGTCAGGACCATTTGTGAAATTGCCCCTTCCTCTTGACTCTATGACTGACCTTAAACCAAACTTCACAGACCTCAACTCTATTTCCCTGGGGTTTGTTTTTTTTTAAGAAGTTCTTCAGTCTCTTTTGAGATTAAGCCTAGCGCAGCTGCTCTACCGAAGGGTCCCACACGCAAGGCAAATGTCCCATTTACCTTCTCAAGCTGAGACTGCCCACCATGTATGGCATCTGTGCATAGTTTTACAAGATTTCCACTGTAAATTTCCACATCGCCCCACAAATATTTTGCCTGCATCTGTAATAACCCCTAGTTGTTTACAGAGGCGGGATGATCTGCAGTTACTCACACTTAGAGCCACTGAAAGAATGGCTGTAGAAGGAGCCCAGGGCTGATGCTCCCCAAGGAGAGAACTTAAGGTACAGCGCTGGCCCAGTTTCATCTCGGTGCCAGCGGCCCTGGAGACTGTGTCTTTGAAATATCCCTGCCCAAGCAGTTAAAATAAATTAAGAGGTCTGCCTATTCCAGGAATGGTCCCTAAAATGATTTCTTTTCTTCATGTCCAGTGATTATTTTTTCAAAAAGGTGCTTTTCAAAACCACCTTTTTGCTAACGAAATACATGATCTGTCCAAAAACAAGGCTGTGGCTTAGCAGGTTGTTCTGCTCGGCTCTCCAACTGAAAGTAAACAGGATGCTTTGCTTAATTTTCCCTATTTTTCTTCATTTACAGTCATGCCATACTGTCTCCTCCCTCACAGCCCCGGGCAGATTCGGAGGGAGCCACATCCATGTGGTAACACCCAGAAAAAGCCATTTCTTCTTGAGTTGAGCACAGAATCCAACAGGGGAACGAGTTAAAATAAAGGAGCCCACTTCCCTGTGCAGGACCTTTACCTGGGGGATAATATACAGGTGACGCTGAGGACAGGTTGCAGGAAAGTGGTTAAGCAGAGAACATAGGTTAAAAAAAAGTTCCAAGGTGAAAAATTCGGAATAAATCACTGACAAAGTCTGAGTGCTGTTTGAATCTTGTGATTCTTGGTTAAAAGAAAGACTGATTAGCACAATCATGAGATAGATTTCTGTTAATCGTTACAAAATTGGAGTAATTTCTGACTTGATTATAAGCAGGAGTATAAGGCCCTTTGCTGGGCCCGATTCTGGGATATCGTATGTTTGTGCAAATAAATGTTGAGGGGATCCCAATGCTTTGCTAAAGCAAAAATGTATTTTAGGTAACTTATTTTTAAAGTCTTATGAATAAGAGTATCAGCTGGAGCATACTTCAGTATCCTTTCATTAGCTGTGTCCCTTAGTCAAATAATGTTTTTGTTTTTAAGCTTTTCATGTACACGTAAAATTCACTGTTAAAGACCAATTATAATGTATGGTTTCTTTGAAAGTGTGGTGGGAGAACGGATCGTGGTTGTGTTGATTTTTTTAATACCCTGAAAATGTTTTATAAGCATGATTTTTATGTTATTTAGATATTTTCTCTAATATTTAAGAGAAGGCAGGAAGAAAGCCAAAATGAGAATGTCAAGGCATGCCACAGTTTCCATTTCTCAAGTTATAACTGCTTTACGCTCTCATTGTGTTCTTGTCATTAACTCATATTAAGCAACTTTTCTTGTCTGGAGGCAGGGATTAAACCGTCAGTGTGAATGTCCTCTTAGAGATGTACATTACGGTCCTGACCACTGTTCAGATATGACCAATATGATGACAATTCATTTTAAACGTGCCTGCTTACTTCTCCGATGAATGTCTGCAAACATCTTTATAATATCTCAAAATTTAAACACTTATTGTGAATGGAGCTGCTCACAAAAGCCAACAGGATTTAAATATTTTAAATCCCTGTCTCAAGCTAAATGTCTTATTTGTGTGCTTGGAAAACAATTCAATGAAAATTAATAGGGAAGTTGTATAAGTAGTTGTGCACGAATCCAGCCATAGCCAAATGTATTTCCGGGGACACAGACTTACACAATGGCCACCTTTCTGATGTCATTAAGAACATTTGTCATCACAAATAATCATTTCACTTTTAGAGTTGTGCACCTTGGGCATTCCTCGGTGTATTAAGCTCTGGGTGAAAATTGAGTAAGCCAGTGATTTGAACCCATTCAAATGAAAGAAAAAAAAAAAAAAAGCAAAGTACCTTGATTATTTCAGCTATGGATCAAGCTCTGGGCTTGGAGATCAAGTCCATATCCTAACCTTTATACACAATGCTCCTATGTGGTTGACTAAATCCAAAAAAAGTGTCCAGTTTCTCATAATGCTTCAGGCATCCAGGTCTGGGGAGATTAACTTTCCATTCATGAACTGTTTCGTTCAGGCGTTCAGGAGCACTGCAGGAAAAATAAATGAAAACTTAATATGTATTTGCATGGAGTCATTTTACCATCAAGACCCTGGACTTACTGGAAAATTAGAAAGATAAACTATAAAATTGTTTATATTCTTTACGAAAATATGCTAGCTGTGTTTAGCAGCCCCATTCGTGCAGTCAAATGAATGTGTACCTTTGTGTTTCTCTCACCATAAACTGAAACCTACCCATCAACTTTAGATACATAGCCGTTTAACTTAACTGTTACCTCTCTTTCAATTGTGTCTCTTTGGCTCTAAGTACAAAGAGAAATTTTTCTTGTGGCCCTTCAGTTGCCCCCTGCAAGGAACCCAGGTGGTAATTTCTCTTGTAGAGTTTCACATCACTTCCTAGTCAGGTTATGTCCTTGTGATGTTTGTTTTCTGGCTGAACTTTCTTTCAACTAAGGGAGAGGCTTCACTCTTAATATCATAATCTACCTCCAAATCCATGCTGCCCAAGTAGGTGACTACCTTAAATATCTTTTGCTCTTGCTGCTATTTTTTATACCATGGAGAAACCAAAACTCTCTATTTTGAGCAAAAGAGAGAATTTATTAGTAGTGATGGTAGTTAGTATTATTAGTTATTAGAATTAGTATTTTTAGTTAGTATTATTTGTTAGTAGCATCAACAAGCACTTACTGAGACTTTACTGTGTATAGAGACCTGAGGGAGGAATTATACGAGGATATGAGAAAATAGAAAATGCAAGGATCCCCTTAGAGAAAGGAAACCTTGAGCATGAAACCATTTAAAAATCTGATATAAAAGGGCTCTGTTCACATGCCTTTAGGCTAAGTTATCCATTACCCCTGGTTACCATCATTTCAGTTGTATCAACGTAGTTGATTCCACCAGTGCTTGGTTGGGTTTCTGCAAAGCTGTACTTCAGAGGGCCAGCGTCCTATGCAACTGCACATTGGCCCAGGAAATGAGTCTGCTGTCAGGACATCTTGGTGCTGCAAAGAACTACCCACACACTATTGAGGCAGTGACCTAATCCCAACCCCAACCCTAGTTTTCCACTGACTTTAATAGGATGGTAAATGTGTGGGAGCACATTTCACGTCAGTAATGCGTCCCCTACTCCTAGACTAGAGGATATCTTAACACACAGTATGTCTTCAAAACAATCTCAGGCTTTTTTTTTTTTTTTTAAGATAAAAATGAGAAATCAGCATTCATTTCTCCGTAACCCCCTATTTAATTTTGTTGTCTGAAACATCACAGAGCATCATACTAATGAGCAGACTTTTAAAAGCACTCTGTCCAAAAAACCAGATAGAATCATTACTATAATCTCTCACTCTGAATTAAACCAGATTGAAATACTGGCAATCGCTTTATCTGAGAGTCAGTTATGAAATTTGCCAAGTGACTCATCCATTGCTTACAACCCTCTGGCCTTGGGCTTTTCCTGTCTCAGCCTAGTGTAAGAGATACATCCTTGTTGCATTTGACCCACTAGGCCAACCTGCATATGGCAGCTGACCTCCCAGAATCCATCATAAACCGCTGACAGACGGGCCTGTTTCTGGAGTAGCGATGCTCACTCCCTGTGCCCCTTATCTCCTAAGAGCAGTGAAAGCTTGCAGGCTGTAGGTATCGAATTGCCTGTGAAAGGGGCACCGGGAAGGTAAACACAGCGGCTACTGCAGAAGCCTAGCTCGTCCAGGAAACATTTAATTCGCTGACACTGGCCCGTTGGCGGCCGAACCTGCAGAAAGTGGATATTGTCGTTTAACATGTCACGGTGCAGCCCGGCTGACAGTTTTTTGTCAGTCAATCCCATCATCTAAATCACTTCTTTGTAGCTGAACCTGGAGGGAAAAAAGCAAGAAGGGAACACAGAGGATGTGGTTATCATGAGATAATCGAGCCCCCGAGGAGACAGACACACCTGTGCTGTTCTGTCTTATGCCCAAGAGAGTGATTAAGGCAGAAAAACTGCTCCCCACTTCCTTCGCCCCATCCCAGCCTATAAATACACCAGCCTATAAATACGGCTCTCTGTAAAATCAGCTCGTCTCGCACATGCAACTGTCACCCACAGGGAGAAGTGGCAGAGAGCACAGGAAGCGCTCCTCTGTTGTTATTTTATTTCCCTGCCAAGGATTCACAGATAAAAACTGATCGCAAGAGCAGTGTCTGCTGAGAATGACGGCGGCCAACGGCAGTGCCTGGGTCCTGGGGATTTAGGCTGTAAATCATACCTGCTCCACCTGGGGCAGGCCAGGCCCCCTTGGGGACAGCTGTTGGGGACAAAAATCCTCCTCTCAACCTGTGGGTCAGTGTGTGGAAATCACTCTGCCCGACAGGAAGGAGGAGAGCACTCTTTGTTTCCTTTGGGTCCAAACCTGTTTTGCCTATAAGCCTTTCGGTCACCAACAACGTCCCTGCCAGGTGAAATGGAGTGTTTACAGGCACGGAAAAAAGAGTTTAAAAAGAAGACGAGAAATTTTATTTCCCCTCTCTGCACTAAATGCATTTCATGACGGCAGACTTCTCAGGCGATGTGCCAGAAATCTCACATACGAAGGAAAACTAGTTAAAATAAAACAAAACCAATCCCACCCATTTTGATTTCAATGTGGAAAAACTCCACGTGGGTCAGTTATAAAACGCAAGTTCAGAGCCACCCCAGCTGAACCTGATGGATGTGTCCAGAGGATCTGCGGGGGGGGGGGGGGGGAGCAAGTTCCATGCTCATTCCCTTGTTCTTAGGGAGAAGGTGTCAGTCTACACAGTGGCTTTGCCACCAGCCGCAGAGGTGGTCTGTGTATCACGTGCAGTTGCTGATCTATGGCTGTGTGCTTAAGTCTGAAACATGCAGCGTGTCCCCCCAAAATGTATACACACTTTAACAGCTGATTCTATTACATTTTGAAAATGAAATGTATTTTAATAAATACTGCCTTTATAATTATTCAAAGTGTGTATACATTTCGGGGGACACCCTGTATTTCCACAAAGTCACAAACCAGTCAGTGCCCTAGAAAATACACAATTCATGTGTATTTTTCCATGAATTGTGTGGTTCCATCCTAACTTCTGAGTCATTTTGATGCCCCCATCTGGTTGGAGATGATGGGGGATTGAAATGCAAATAAGTTACAGGTGGACTTTTTAAAATGCAAATATTATCTGGGAGGAGTGAGATCTTAGAAGGTGATTCTTGAGTAAGTCTGGGGACACCTGTTAAACCAAGGACATGGGGGGCAGAGGACTTAGGGTGGGATAAAAATAAATGGGTCCTTAAGTGCACCCATGATCTCCCCCCCCAGTGGTCATTTCTCCATGTTGCCTCCAGAATTTGGGATTATCAGACCTTCTATTTAATTTATTTTTTGCCAGTCTAATAAGTGTGAAATGATCTCCTGCTTGTTTGCATTTTCCTGACTATTGGAGTGTGTTGAGCATTTTCTTACATGCTTATTGGTCATTACGATTTCCTCTCTTGTGAACTACTCATTACATTACTTTACCCATTTTTAATTGAGTTTTTTGACTTAACATTTTCTGACTGTTTATTTTGTCGATTCAAGCAAACTGTCAATTTTCTTGATTCTTATTGTTAAAAATTGTAAATTCTAATTAAATTAACACATCGAAGCCATTTAAAAAAATAATGCTTGCATGGATTAAGTATGCAATAACTGGAAGCTATTTTATTGTTATAATATTTCAGTTTAATGTTACCAAATTCATTAATAACTGCTTATAGTTTTGAAATTCCTCCTTTTAAATTTTATATACATATTTATTTTATTACCCATCTTCTTGGGTTGGATGCTTTATTTTTATTCCTTATTTTTGTCAGTTTTGGTATTTATGCTAAAAAAATAGTTTCTTAAATACCTTAACTGAATCTTGCAGGTTCTCTTGTGTTTTAGTTTGTCACTATCCATTTCGTTACATTTGTGTCTAAATTTCCTGTAATCTTGCATTTTATTTTTACTTTCAGATAAGTTTTCATAATTTTTCTCATTTTCCCCTCAATTTTGTTACCATATATTTTTTATTTTGATGAGGAAATGTTTTCTGTCCTACCACCCATCCTATTTCTGCTTTCTTAGGATGTGTTAACATTTCCCTGTGGTTTCACATACTGACAACTGTGAATATCTTACGGGGCTGTGTAGATCTCCCGTCTTTGTATTTTTTTACAGTTTTCCATTTCCATGCGTACTTTTACTCACTGAATCTGTCGAGCAGGAGAGGTGAGTTGAAATCTGCTAGTATTGGGATTCTGTGTGTGTGTTGTATTTCCAATTGCTTTTCTCTATAGAAATCTGTCTGTCTCTAGGTGCTCGCTTGTTCCTACACGTTAGGTATTCGCTGTGGATCGAGAATTTTCCCTCTCCCCATGTAGTCTTCTTTAATGCTTCTCCCTCTGAATTCAACCCTGTTTCTATTAAGATTAGACTCTTTCTTTCCTTTGATCGCTCGCTTGCTTATTTATTCCTCACTCCACATTTTTATTTTCAGCCAGCACCTGCCCCCCCCCCCCCATGGCAAGTCACTTTGTTTTGGTGTCACTTTTACGTGACAGAGAGTTGCAGTCTGTCGAGAGTCTTCCCCTGCAGAGTGGAAATCCAGTCTGGGAGGTGCTTTTTTATTTTCTTTTGGCCTTTTCAATTTCATACAATTTACATAAACCGATAAAGTCTAAGCGTGTACGCCATCATTGATGTTCTACTTTCTGTATTTATTGCTGCTGCTGCTTTCTGTGGCCCCTATAATTGAAGAAACTAAATGATAGAGCTGCTGGCTGCAGGCAGGGGTAATCAGGGTGTGGGGAATGGTCTCCATTAGCCTGAGTAAATCCAATCGTTCTATTTCTGGAAGGAAAATACGAGAGGGGCCATTGGAGGCAGTTCATGAAAATTTTCTGAAGTCAAAGCAGCCTTTCTCTTTCTCTTGACTTCCTCCAGGAGCACTAGACCTCCCTCTTTATACAGACTGCAAGCTAAGGGAAAAGCGCTTCCTAATGCCTATGTCATGAGGATGGTATCCACGTGTAGATATTTTTTTCCATTTCTCAGTAGTCCCCTAATTTGTACTTCTTGTGTCACATCACAGGGTGCCTTGTTTTAAAACCATGCATGTGTCACCTTCAACAATAGGTCATTAGTCCAACAATAGAAGAGCTTCTGTTTTGTTGGTTGATCTATCCCTGGGACAAAGAGCATAATAGGTACTAAAATGTTTGTTGAATGAATCGATATCTATAACAATTTTCTTTTGAATAATGTGTTTAACACTTTAGGCCAGAGCCCCCTAATGTATGTCCTTTGGAAGATTAGTTCTATAGGATGTTAATAGTTTTGTACAAAGAGAATGGTTCCGTATCATTACAAATTTGGAAACTATTTGGTTGAGCAGCTCTAAGTGGGTTTCTTTACTACAGGACTTGCTGAGCCTTTAGTAATTTCTTCATTTATCAACAGAATTGAGCATGTCTCACGTTTGCTGCGAGGGGGCGTTTCTGATAGAGTATCTACACGGGTCCTGCTACCGTGGACCTTAAACTCGAGCTACATTCAAAGAAGAGGGAGAATCCATGGACTGTTTCCCTCTAATTCATTTGAGCACCGAATCTCTTTCTGAGGAGCATCTTGTGGTACCAGAGTTTTATGGAACACCCTTTGGGAAACCCAGCTCTTGCCATAAAAATAACTATTTTAATTCAGAAACTAGTTGGGGATTTTTATGTGCAATTAGTTCCAGGCCCCGTAGTAAAAGGGGACTAGTAGATTATAAATAGTACCAGATAGGGTACTTCAAACCCAATCAAACTCTCCCAACTCCATTTCAGAAAAAGTGGCGGAAACACTGGCTCCCACTGGAGGTATAAATCAACTCCGAGGGGAGCTAATGACTTCACTCACCACTCGGATTTCCAGGCCAGTCTCAGAAGGTGGAAAGCATTGTGATCAATACAGAGCACTGCCCAGTCAGGACCCAGACACCGAATGGTGTCATGTAGGAAGTGGCACATTTCTGAAAGTCATCGTGATGCCACCGAAGATGCCCTGTGCCTTCCCGGCAAGTGGAGTCTTGTGGCAAGACCCATCCTGACAGATGTGTTTTGCATACCAGCCAACCTGAGTTGCCCAATCTCAAATGCCTCAAACTCACACAGTGTGTTTTGGAGGAAGGCCAGGTTCTATTAATTAACTTTTATCTCTCTCTCGCTCATTTTCTCTCTCACACACACGCTTGCCTTTTTTTTTGGAGAAAAAAAAAAATGCAATAAAGTTTCAGTAAACCTCAGGAATCCAATGTTTATTTTAATTAGCAATAAGCTTTTGAGAAGGAAAACACACGGAGCGTATTATAGGACCGTGTTAAACTCCATCCCTACAAGATAAATGCTAAAATTGTTATCCATGACTTTCATTATTTTTATCATTTATTTTTATTTTTTGCAAATGACAGTCCCCATTTGAGGTTAAACTATAGACACAGGACACTTGAGGAGTTGTGCGCCCTATTGATAATGGGGCTAAGAGATTCTTAATTAACCTGAGTGATATGCCATAAGCTTTTAAGGGTGACCCAGAATATATCTATAAAGCTTCCGACAGCTGTGCTGAGAAGTTAATAGTTCCTAAGGCAGCGAAGGGGTGAGGGAGTACACAGCGTGGAAAACACCTAGCTCTTGTCGTGGAAGGATTCACATTTTAATTTAAATTAGGCAGAGAAACAGATACATAATTAACCATAGTAAGTCATATCTGTCAGTTGGCATGGGAAGGGAAAGGGAAATACAGAACTGAGTTGCTTTGCTTTCATTATTATTATTTTTTGTATATTCAATTTTAAAGATGGAAACAAATTATTATTATTATTTTTTTAATGGAAACCATCATTCTGAGAATGAAAACAACCCCATAGTCATTGTGGGACTTATGTGAGAATAATTGTGATGACCCTGGGATGTAGTAGACATGGACTGAGTGCCTACTATGTGTCAGACAGCCCCACTTTTTGCTAACCTTGACAATGGTCCTAAAGGTAGCTGTTTTAATTACCATTTTATTAATGGACAAAATGAGACTCTACAGTATTTAGGTAAGTTGCTCAATATTTAATTGGGTACGGAAAAGGGATTAAAGATCAGCTCCGTGTAACCCCAAATTCTTGGCTCTGTCTACCATGCCAATTCCTTCCTAAGAAGTGGCTCTGTCCAAATCTCTGCCTGCCTAGTTTAATGGCACTTTGTTGAGACCCCAAAACCCAGTTGTGAAGGATTTTGCTGACTGAGCAGGGGCCGCTGCCGGCTTGCTCTCCCCAGGTTAGAAATGCAATCTGAAAATCATTAGCAAGGTGCTAAGACTGGCATGGGAGATCAGACCTTCTTTGGCATAACGAGAAAACTTTTAAAGAATCTAAACATTTGATTATGGTCAGAAATAACACCTCAGTCTCTAAGGAGACTGCTGCCAATCTCTACTCCAGGGCCAGGGTCCAGGGCCAGGTGCCAAGAAGCCAGAGCCCGAATGTGACAATGTTCTTTTCCTGCATAGCTGTGCGGGCCTGACAGGATCCTTCCATCACGTGGCAAGTCACCTGCGCGGACTTGCCTGGGAACTGGTTGCCGGGGCTGCTAACTGGCCAGGACAGGTTGAGCCAGGGAGGCGGCTACACAGGCAATTAAAACGCACAGACACTCACGCGCATGGGCTCCAGTGCGCGCGCACACACTGCCACCAGCCCACTCAAACACCTGTCGCTTCGTTTGCAATGAATAAATTAATTAAGATGTTCTCGTGGGAAAATGCCCTCCCTGGTGAAACCGTGGGTTTACTGTAATGAAACCCGGCACGAGGAGCTGCGCTGTAATTCTACGGATCGCACAGGGGGTGAGGTTATTGGCTCGTCGTTTACCTATGGATGGGGGAGCGATAGGTTTAACTACGCTGTTTTCCCCCTCCCTCTTTGCGCTTTTTGGTTGACTAATGTCTGCTGATGATATGACCTAAGTTTAATTAAAGGAGAGGGAAAAAGAGAGAACCCAATAGCAAAAGCAGTATGAATTACAACAGACCCTGTTAAATTAGAGCTGTTTTCCCCTTAAAATCAGAGCTGAAGCCAGAGTGTACCCTAAAAAGACATAGGTTTGAAGAAATTTAAAAAAGAGGAAACAATAAGTATTGAAAGCTTTAAACGAGCTACATAATTTATATACTTTTTAATTTAAAAATTTATTAGCCTCACAAGCTACCATGGTGGGGTCAGAGAGTGGAAGGTGGGTTTATGTTTCTCTTCTGCTTTCATTGAATTAACGGATATGCTAGTACATGCCTATAATTGTGCATGTCAATTAAGATGTACACACTTATCAATCAAGATACAATTTAAGGCTACTTTCCCAGGTCTCATTGGTGCTACCAGATGTAGTTATTTCATCACCTGATCATTAGTTTGTGTTTCATTCATTCATTCATAAATATTCCAGTTCCTTTCATATCCTTTATCTCAAGGAGGCACAGCCCTGGGCAGGGTTTCTCTGTGCCATTGACACTTTAACTGGGTCAGTCTTTGGCGGAGGAGGGCTGCCCTGTGCCTTGCAGAATGTGTAACAGTATCCCTGGTGCCACCCTCTAGATGTCAGTAGCACCCCCTTCCCCATTGTGACGTTCAAAAATATGTCTCTTGCAGTCTAATGTCTCCCGAAGAGGCAGAATCGCCCCTAGTTGAGAACTACTGGTCTTAGGGACTTGGTACCGCCTTGTAAATTCTTGAAGGTACGTATCTATGTTCCTTCTCCACACTCTGAACAGAAAACCCTGCCTCTCTCTGTCAGAAAGCAAATGAGACTTCTGCAGCTGTGCTCCTTCCCTTCACGGACCGCTGGTCCGTCCCTGAGATGATGGACCACGCTCCTTACAGTGGCCGAGGCACCGATTGCACACCCTCATTCCGACACCACCAGGCTGCGGATTTTGGAAATGCTAAGCCTCGCCTATCAAGGAGATAGTTTGAAGAAGGGAAATGAAAGAAGTTAGAGTTTAAAGGCCAGGATGGGACAATGGAAAGGCCCTCAAACTTCAGCTTAAATTGTAACCTGTCCACCTAGCTCTGGGTCTGTGATGTCAGCTCGCTCAGTTTTTGTTTTCTATTGGCCAAAACCAGGAGTACATCGCCCAGGATGCAGGACTGTTGTGAGTGAGGCTTACGCAACACCAAGTTCTGACAGCAAAGGAGCCTCCACTAAAGCTCAGTTAACAGGAGAAAATGCATCTCAAGTATCATGAGAAAACTAAGACCTGAATTTTATTTGAAGATCATGTGGATGTTTTGAGTTTTCCAGTGGAGACATTGTACCATTTGTGAGATGCGGAGGCACTTCCTCCTGAGACCCAGGCCCTCCCTCTGGAAACGCTGAATCTGGGCCAGTGAATCGGAGCTGACTTGCCCGGCGTTTCTCAATCGGGCAGGTGCCTGGTGGAGCCTCAGCGTCAGGAAACAGTTCACTGTTCACTGTGCGGTCTGTGGGCTCAAGTCTCCTGACTGTCCCGTTGAACTAGCCTGGGACCCTTTTGGGACTCAGGGTCTGAGTACTTGGAAAATAAATTCAGCCGCAAATTCTTTCACTGTGTTACCCTTTCCTTCCTCTTAAGGAGTCCAGATGCTTCCCGTCAGAGTTGAGGCATCATCAACCAAAGAGATCCTCGACATGTCCCTAAAACGCAATCTCTTTGAAACCCGGAGTGACTTTTGTGGAGGCGTGAAATTGTCTGAGCATATGACTGCCAAGTGGGAACCTCACCGCATAAAAGGATGCTTATCACGAAGAACAAGGGAACTGTCATCCGGTCTCAGAGTATCGTTCCACCTCATACACTAGCAACAGTGGGCGCTTTGTTGGGAAAATATGGTCTTTGTCCGCTATGATGCGAACCTCAAAATTTAATAGATGCCCTCCGAACATACTTAACATTTTATGTTGCACTATTTTTAGGCTTAGACATAATTTGGCTTTATGCACTTAAATTTCTCCCACTTATTTTCCATTGGCTCTGCTCACAGCTTTCACTCATTCTTCCTTGCCTCATTGCAGCTGATTTTTACTGTTGTCTGTATCATGAAATGAAGACTACAGTGTAGGGAGGCAGAGGTGGAAGAGTAAAAAAATTAACAATATTGCTCACCAGCTCCTGGGAACAAGGATTTAAATGTTTTAGAAACATTATCTCGTTTAATTTTAATAACATGAGAAGGGAAATATTATGCTTTTTTATTTTTTAAAAAAAGAGTAAACTGAAGTCTAAGGAAAGTAAGTAACTTAGCAAAAGTAGCAGAAGCATTGAGTGACGGAGCTGGCATTGGAGTTAAATGATAAAACCCAAATGCTTTGTATTCCACCGTACTTCCCTACCAGATGTGTCTCATAGGCCCCCTCAGGTATATCCCCATCAAATCAGTCACCGAGGCATCCACGGGGGGGGGGGGGGGGGGGGGGGGGAGGCTATCACGCTCACCTCCTGGGCCAGCCTCGGAGAATACTCTGAGATAAGGCCCACTTCAAGTCTCCTTTTATTTTTAAAAGTATATGTTTTTATTGAGATTTCAGAGAGAGGAAGAGAAGGGGGTAGAGAGAGAGAGAGATCAATGATGAGAGACTGTCATTGATCGGCTGTTTCCTGCACGACCCCTACTGGGGATTGAGCTGTGACCTCCTGGTTCATAGGTCAGTGCTCAACCACTGGGCTCTGCGCAGGCTGGGCTCAGGTCTTCTTGAGTAGATGGGATTTGGGAATGCTTTGACACCTTTCCTTTCATTCCTCCAGCAAGCCGGGCAGCATCTATAACCAGAAACAGAGTTTACAGGGCTTACAGGATAGCAGGCCCGCCTAAGAGCTTTGCCTGCGTCTGTCTTCCAAACTCACAGGAAACCTATGAGCCTCGTTATGCAAATGAGGAAGTGAGGACTAGACTGGAGACTTGGTTAAAGTAACTCAACCACCTTGGCACAGCAGAGCTGGCAGTCAAATCCAAGGTGATCCCTGACAGCTTCTATGTACCAGGTGGCTAAACCACCCGGAGAATCCACTCAAGAGGTGCTGACTGGGCTGGCTGCAGAGGGTTGTTTCCTCCAGCCTGCCCAGCGCTGGACTGAATTTGCAGTAAGGTAGAGGGAGCACCAGGCCAAGGATACACCCTGAGCTCAGCAGCAGGGTTGTTTACGCAAGTGCAAGTGCTCAGGGCCACCTTTGGCTGGAGGCAGTTCTCTTCAGCTCAGACAAGAGAGTGGTTAGAGGACAGACAGAGCTGCCAGTTCTCAAGAAGAGCCCAAGCTTTGGCTGGTGCATCCCCTGATGTTTATATGAATTTAGAGGTTTTAATTTTGACACTATCTTTGGGAGATCTAATTAGTGAGTCCCAGATAGCAACTGTGTACACCATAAACACAAGCCAGAAGCCGGGGGCAAAGGAGTCTTGGGAGGGTACGGGCAGAGCCTGGGGCAACAGTGCTGACTCAGTGCAGGTGAGTCAGGTGTGCGGGTAGAAGACACACGGGTCTGGAGGCCCCAGGCGCAGGGGAGCCCATCCGGGGAACAAAACAAACACGGTTTGGGTATCATTGGGATACATGATCCCAGCTGTCATTTCTACTGAAGGTCTTCAGTGCCCGAGCTAGAAACAGACTTTCCCTTTCATAGTGGTTATTGATTCAAATTCTCATACTCAGCAGTTATCCTGGGATTGTTTAAAATATGTTGTCAGTATAAAATATTTTTCCGTGCATTCATTTAGAATAATGTAGCAGGCTCTGAGTCAGGAAGGCCTCGAAAGCAGTGTGAGACTTAGCAGCACCCACCGCTTCGCTTCCTCGATATGTAAGGGACTTAACATCCCATGAATCTCAAATTCCTATGGCAAAAATGTGGGATTGCAAAGTATCTTCCTCACCGAAGGATGCTGACTGTTGTCTAGCTCTGTGTAAGCCAGTCCTGGAGCACTTAGTATTCACTGGGTGCCCATAGCTTGCTTTATTTAATGGACATTGACTGAGCAACTGCTAATTGTAAATGGATAGCTTTGTTTGTTGTAGGTCTTTCTATATCAGACACCTTACGCACACTATTTTTATTCCTCACAAAAATCCTGTAAGATACTATTGAAGAAATGGTCAGATTTTAGTCTTCTTTTTTAGATTTTTTTTTTTTTTTTTTAAATTTTAGAGAGAGGACGGGAAAGGGAGGTCATTTGTCCCACTTGTTTATGCATTCATTGGTTAATTCTTGTGTGTGCCCTGACCAGAGACCGTACCCACAACCTTGACGAATTGGGACGACACTCCAAACAACTGAGCCACCCGGCCAGGGCTTTAGTCATTTTTCTTTTCTTACAGCAGGATCTCTGAGAGCATTTTAAAGTCTAGTGTCCTAAGGGGAACGTAGGATATACAAGGGAACCACATAAATATGCCTGAGTGTAAGACCGTTTTACTGACAAAACCTGTAGTCCGAAAAATGACTCACCTGAAATTTCCAATCTTTATAAAGCCTCTCCTGTAATAGAATAGTTTATTAGTTATTTACTTTGAAATGCAGTTAGTAATTTGGAAAGACATATTAACTTGTAAATAAGTCTATTAATAGTACTTTTTGATGCATATAGGATTACTTGAGATAATAGGTTATAAAAGAGTTAAAAGGATGTCTTTGCAAATTTGGCCTATACAGGTTACTTAAAAAATGGGTTGTCATGATGATCCCAGACATACATCTGCAGTTGAACCTGAACCAAACAGCTCTCTGTTTATGATCCAAACGGGACATAGGGCCTGTGATATAACTTCCAGTAGCAGCAGCATTCGTGAACGCAATAAAGCACAGTCACAGATACAGAGGTCAAAGTCACAGGCTTTCAAAAAAGTGTGATCGAGGGCTAAAACAGGTCTATTTTTTTTTTCTTAAAAAATCCTCTTGGAGAATTTTGAAAGAAAATGGTTTTATGAAATATGAGTGGAAAATGGATTATTTGAGTTAACCTCACGTACTATAATATGGGGTTATAAATATGTTATTAAATGAGTAACAGAAAAGAAGTTACCTTCTTAAAACTTAATTTTTTCATCTAGGCAAAAAAAATCTTTTTAAGAATATTTATTAACATATTTTAGAAGATGTATGATACCGAATATTGCTGAATGCGAGCTCCTGTGCTAGTTGTAGTTATGGATTGAAATGTTAATCAGATACCAGTATAACGTCCGGGAGCATACATTAGGGAATGGTGGGGAAGATAGGGCATATTTTAAAAATAGCTGTTATATGTGATAGGAAGTGACAAGGTCAGAAGAGAAGTTATAAGTGAACTATTTTAGGAATTCACTGAGATTTCAAAATAAACCGCAAGTATTTGTTTAGCTTCTTTCTGTTTCTTTGGTTGTTGGAGGTCTGGGATTTAATGAGGAGAGTAAGTTAGGATGACTTGAAACAGACCCATGTTGTGTTGACTGCGGCAAAGGTGTTCATCAAATTAGATTGGGGTGCAAATGCGCAACTATAGCTATCCTGGCTCCCCCACATCAAGTTAGGACAGAGATTTTATATGTGCTATTATCCCAAGGGTGTCAGATTCTCCTGCCGGGCCTTAATTATTCTTGAATAATGTAAAAAACAATAATACATAAAAAAGTAGTGTCAATCTCCAAGCTAGGGTTTCTAAAAGGATAGATTGTTTAGACCAATAAGAAAAATCATTCTATATCTTTGTGTGTTCAGAACGTATCATCTCCACACAGCTATTTAGAGTTTTAGCGTCCTGAGAAGTAGTGTGCAAGTACTGGATTTTAGCCTCTACTTACTTCAGAAGGAACCTCCTCCTCTGTGGCTTCGG
The DNA here is from genome assembly GCF_964146895.1 of Miniopterus schreibersii. NCBI lineage: Eukaryota > Metazoa > Chordata > Mammalia > Chiroptera > Miniopteridae > Miniopterus > Miniopterus schreibersii. Next base: position 5,853,850 of record NC_138116.1, read on the forward strand.
AAAGGCCACCTGTCCCACCTGAACATCTTCAGGGGCTCAGAAATGTCCATTTAATGGTGCTTCTGCTTCCTCTTTCTGTCCATTATGGTGCTCAACTCTTGTTTCCCTTAAACTGAATGAAGTTCTATTTCTCTTTACACCCTGGTCGCTCATTTAAATACTTCCTTCTAAAGATTACAGGATAGACATATTTGAAGCATATTATCTAAGAAACCATCAGAAAAGTATGGAAATGCTGGTTAGAGTTTAGCATATTTTAATGTTATCTTAAGTTTCCTAAAAGATCACAATCCCTATCACCTATGGCTCTAGGTAAGAGAATTCATACTAAAATGATTAAATCTTATTTTTTAAAAACAACAAAGAGGCAATTTGCATCATTAGTTAAGTCCTCTATACTTCTGATAAAGAGAGGAAAACCCAATGAATGCATGAGCTGGTACACAATTCTAAGTCAAAATCCATGCAATGCTTGACAAAGTCACTTATTCCTGAATACTCAGACCCAAATAACTAGCACGAATCTCTTTACTACCAGCCCACTATTTAAGTAGCAGGAACTGTCTGGAGTTCTAATATCTATATCAAGCTAACCTCAGATAGAATTTCATTTCTCTCTCGGCTGTGAAGTCTCAAGATGAATCAAGGCTGTAATGGATTTGCAATTGTCTTTTTTTTTTTTTTGAAGCATTATTATTTTCATTGGATGCAAAGAGATGTATTTTCTTTGCTCCCAAGCAAATGTATGACATCTGGCCATTTCCCTCCTGTCTAAAAGGCATCCTGCCCTGGCTGGGCCGTGATCACACAGTTGTTAAACAGCAGGGATTATCGGGCAGGACAGTATTAAGTGGTATTTAACAGCAAGACCAAAGTTCTCTGTCAGATGCCTGACTTAGGGATCCTGGACTGTTAGCATCGCAGCCCCGAGACCTTTTGCACGGAGCCATTTTTCATTCTGACAACAAACTACTGCGCCCATCCAGGGTTGCTTGGCTGGAGCTGACAGCCAAGTATTTCTGTGGCAGAAATATTGCCACGGAGTAGGGGATCAGGGGTGGAGGGGAGACATTTGTATCCCTTTTCCCTCTAAGTGCAATGGCATTCCAAGCAGTAGGTGTCCCAAGTCATTGACTGGTTAATCTACTCAATATGATCCCTTGTCTAGTCATAACAATAGGGAGGTGGGGGGCAGGGGCGTGGGGGACATGGGCCTCACAGTGCGATTGTCGAAAGTGCACATTGCCTTCCCCATCTCTTCTGGGCACATTCTCACTGACACAGGCTGGGGAGGGTGGCCACCGAGACTGTCGACTTAAGTACTGTTCTCTAAAAGGTTTTTTATTGGGGGGAAAGGGGGAGAGGGAGAGGTGTTTGACAGGTCCCTAAAGTTCAAGCCCAGCCATTTTACGACCGCAGTAAGACATCAGTTATGGGACTTTCGATATGATGGGTGCAAAGGCAGGAAATAAAAGAAAGAACTTAATGAAAGTTTAATCTTCTGGGGAATTTGTGCCCCTCAGAGGCATAAATTGAGTGACCTAAAAACTAAATTTCCCTGTCAAAGGCTGGCATCCAGCTCATGCACGTATTATAAGCTATTCTATACACACACATACACACACACTTTTAAAATAGCTATTTCTATTCTTAAGTGAGTACCTGCAGATGCTGATGGAGGCTGGGACGTGCTCTCAGTAGATTTATTAGTGAGGTTATTGCTTCTCTGTACAGAGTGCATTATAGAAGAGTTATGTGGGTATGTGGGTATGGTTCCCTGAATAGTTGTCTGGTCCCGATTTTAGCTGCACATGTCTGACATCCCATTGGCTGAGAAACTGAAAAAAAAAAATCTTTGAGAACTGTCACATCAGGCTGGCCTCCCCGGGATCTGGGCTGCTAAGTGTGTATCATGGCTGTGTATCAAAACTGTGGACACTGGTCCCCAAGGGAGGCATGGCTCACCATCCCGGTTACCCATGAGGCATAATACAGACTGGAAGTCACTGGCCAAGCCTGGACTGACTTTCCCAGGTCTCCAGGAATGAGAAGAGTGTTTGACCTGCCAAAAAAGAAGTTCATCTATTCTGAGTCTAGGGTAGAATGATTATAGAATGATCACATCAATTTATTTTGCTGATACAGTTCATCTATTACTCCCCCTCCCCATTCACATTTCACATCTTCACTCAAGATGCCGTACGAGCACCTGTTTGTTATAAGATGGTGTACAGCACGCTGGCATGCCTATAAGAGGAGATTAAAGATGCAAATCATGAAAGACTGGAGAGACCTAACAGGGTGAGAGATCGGCCTGGAAGTCAACTTATTCAGGAAGTGATTAGCACAGATATTATCATTTTCCTGGGGAAACCGATCCATCTGGTCAGCCAAAGCTCTATAAATCAGCAATGCAACCAGGTTGGGAATTCCATTCGCCATTGATTTCCAGGAGGCCCACATTTTCAAAAATGTAACTAGAATACATATGAAAAAGAATCCTCTCTGGGGTGTGTGTGTGTACAGGGCGTCAGGCATTAAGAAAACGAACCCTGCTACGATCCCTGGACAGCAGCACACGTGGCAGAGAAATCATGCAAGTTGGCAACTTTTGTGGCTGATCGCAGAGCACTTGGTTTTACCTGCAACAAAACTCTCAGACAGTTCTTTTGTACTAACTTCCATTGTTCCTCCCTCTGCCTGTCAGAGAACATCAGACTCAGCTACTTCCATATCCTGCCTGGAGGAGGGAATCCCTAAATTAGAGAAACCTGGTTGTTTTTCCACCTCCCTTCCCCCAGGCAAGGTGCTCCATTAAGCACAAAAAGGACTGAACTTCCAGTCAGCACCGCCCTGGTGGATACGAGTGCTCCAAATCAGCAGAGGTTTTCAGACTTTTAATTTGTTTAACAGCCTGATTCTAAAATTAAAAGTATTTGGATATACCTTCTCTGGCTAAAATGGATTCTATCTCTTATTTCCTTTTTTCAGAAGCTCAATATATCACAGGAGACACAATTTATAATATGTGCTATTTTGAGAATTTGTCAGCTATTGAAATGAGTTCCATTTGGTTTGGCTTGACGCTGTAAAAATAAGTTGCAATAGTGTCTTTAGAATGAAAACGGGATCCCATTCTTTGAAATGCCCTTGGCACAGGGTTTTTTGGGGGGCACCAACGTTCAGGATGAAACTGACAAAGTGAAGGGTGGAATGAGGCAGCAGAGAAAGGAATGTGAACAGGAGGAAGAGAAAGAGAGACATCAAAACTCAAATAAGGAATGCATATAACTTCCTTAGAATGCTAAAGTTTTTAAAATTAGTATCATTCCGTTGTGATAGTGCTTTTACATTAATGTTGGCTAATTGGCCTTTTGAAAAAGATTTATTGTCTGAGCACTTTGATGAGCACGAAAGTCATTTCTTAAGTACTGTGTCTTGAAACTGAGAAAGACAGGGAATTATTCCAAACAGAAAGCAGGAGTGTGACTGGTGGATTTGGATGAAGTTATTCAGAATTTCCAGAAAGTGTTTTTTGGCTGGTTGGTTTCAGTTAGTTAATAAATAGATCCTAAGATTGGGAGTGATGTTCCGTTTAATTGTCCTAGCTTCAGATCCCCCCACTTAAAAACGAAAGACTTGTAACTTCACTACACAAAACTATTCCAGTTCTTTAGCTACTTCCAAGTTTCCATTTGATGCTTCAATTCACATATAGTAGTAATTTGTCAGCTATTGAAATTCACATTGTCAACCGATGGTTGTTGGCACCAGTCATCGCCAACAGGAACCCCCAGTTTGGGGTGTGGTGATGAAGGGAACTTTATTCAGTGCCAAACAGCTCAATTGCGACACATCACCCTGGGGCCAGACTCCTCTCCAGCTAGAGTTCTGCTCTGCTCCTTGCTGTTCTGCTCCACTCCAGGCTACTCTGCTCTGTTCTGCTGCTGTGAGACATCCTCGATGTTTCAGCTTTAGCTGGGAAAACACTCTTGGTGGAAAGGGAGAGTGTGCTCTCAGAGCCAGCAGGAAGCTGACTTAATATATACAGAAGTCTCCATCCCCAGTCCCTGATTGGTCCATTCTCATGCAGATGAGGACTCCAAATCCTCACAGTTTGATTGGTCCAAAAGAGACTGTCCTGATTGGTCAGAATAGAGCCTCCTTGATTGGTCAGTGAAGAAGCTGATGGGGATATAGCTGAGTAGCTCTGATTGGATGGAGAAGGTCTCTGTCCTATTAGTTGAAACAGGACTGGGGAACTGGTTTGTAAGGGCTGGTGCAGATGCAGGGACACAGTGCAGGCAGGCGGTTCAGTGCAGGCCTCTCCCTGAAGCAAAGTTTACATGAGAGGCCCCTGTGTAGAAATGACTGCTAGGCTCTGTTTTTTAAAAATTTGAGGCCCAGTTAGACACCAGGAGCTCTTCTTAGTAAGTCTCTTCTTTCTTAGGGTCCACTATATATATATTGAAATTCATATGTATACTGAAATCAAAATGTCAAATGAAATTTTGGGGGACACACACACGAACCACAGATGAAAAGGACTATGAGGGGTGTATATCTCTTGTAGGGCTGATTTTAATAAGCTACAGATAGAAGTCTTTAGGTTACATTCCATTCCGCTGCATGACCCTTAAGTAAATTTGCTATTATTACTGTTTTTATAGTCTCCACACACCAGATTTCCAAATAAAATTGCAGTGATCACTGCCTGCATTGTATTTACTTCACCCAAGTACTTTATTCTGCAAACATATTAGGGACCTGGGATGGGACTGCAAGGCAAGGCATGTAGATGGTACTTCTCCACATTTATTATCACCTGTTGAGGAAGCTAAAAACCCTATCTGGGCGTACAGTCTTCTTCCAAAGAAGAAAGCACTACATAGGATCTGGGTTAACTTTTCAGACTCACTACTGGTGTGCTTTCACCTCTAGTTCACCTGGGACTATAACTCTATACCCTTGTTTAAGCAGCTCCCATATTAGAGTGGCCCAATTTGGGGTTTTTGTTTCAAATATAATATGGTTTGGCACATGTGCCAAAGCCTGAAGACATGAACTTCAATTTTGGTTCCATCACTTACAGCTGTGAACTTGGCAAGATTGTAGAATAAATGAATGTTATTAGAGATTATTATTTTTAATATTACAAGTTATATTTTAGTGTTTTGGTATCTATTTTTAAAACACACTAAAATAATTAGATATCAATATTTAAATTTTAGCATGTGTCTATGTGGAAAAATAAAGAAAGGAACAGTTGTCTAGCTGCTTAGATTAATATAGATTACTGATCCATTATTTTTCTTTTTTATTGAATTTATTGGGGTGACATTGGTTAATAAAATTATATAGGTTTCAGGTGTACAGTTCTATAATACATTATTGTATTTTGTGTTCACCACTCCGAATCAAGTCTCCTTCCACCACCATTTATCCCCCCATGCCCTCTTTTACCTCCCTAACCGCCACCTTTCCCTCTGGTAATCACCTAACTGTTGTCTGTGTCTATGAGGTGTTTTGTTCTCATTTTAATCCTTTCACCTTTTTCACCCAACCCTGCAACTCTCTTCCCCTCTGACAGCTGGCAGTCTGTTCTCTGTCTCTATGAGCCTGTTTCCATTTTCTTTGTTAGTTTATTTTGTTCATTTGAGTCCACATATGAATGAAATCATATGCTACTTGTCTTTCTCTGACTGGCTCATTTCACTTAGCATAATGCTCTCCAGGTTCATTCATTCTGTTGCAAAAGGTAAAATTTTCTTCTTTTTTGTGGCTGAGTAGTATTCCATTGTGTAGCTGTACCACAGCTTTTTTATCCACTCATCCACTGATGGACACTTGGGCTGTTTCCAAACTTGGCTATTGCAAATAACACTGCTATGAACACAGGGGGTTGCGTATGTTCTTTCAAATTAGTGTTTTGGATTTCTTTGGGTATATTCCCAGTGGATCTCCTGGGTCATAAGGCAGTTCTATTTTTAATTTTTGAGGTAACTCCACACTGCTTTCCACAGTGGCCGCGCCAGTCTACGCTCCCACCAACAGCGCACCAGGGTTCCCTTTTCTCTACACCCTCACCAGCATTTGTGCGTTGATTTATTAATGACAGGCATTCTGACTGGTGTGAGGCGGTATCTCAATCCAAGTTTAAAATCTCAACTAGCCATTTTTCCTGAGCTTATGGGACTTGAGAGGATGTTGAGTTATCAGCCATTGGTAAACATTTATTGAGTGCCTGTTCCAAACACCACACTCTCTCATGTACTATGAGAGATGAGTATGAGAATGAAACACAGCGATTGCCCCACTCTGTCGCGAGTCTCTTCATGAACAGAATGGCCCCAAGCAAGAGCAGCCACAACTCATGCACTGTGATCTTTTTGCTCAAGCTTGGTGAAAATGAAAAGCCCTCTAGATCAAAAGCCTTGTACGACAGCACTAGACTGGCATTCTTGGCGTCCTTCTGCGTTGATTCAGCCCAGACGTTGAAGCCATCATTTTAGCAGGAGGAATGAGTTTTCCAAACACTCAGCAGAAGAAAAAAAAAATCAAGAATAAACTGTGACTAACAAGTTGGATCAGAAGGAGCCCAGCTGCCCTGTGATCCCCGAGATTGTCTGTTTGGGGGAAAGACAGTCTGCATCGGGGCTTTTTCCCCAGTCATGCTACATCAAAACCCACTCATAAACGGTCACTGTTAAATAGCAAATGCTCTGTGTATTAGGTAGATCTGCTAGGAATCTCAGTCTTTTTGGAGGGTCTCTGGTGCAGGCCAATGTCAGACGCTGTTTGTGACTGGCCCTGAGTGCCCTGTTTGGAGCTATCAACAACCCAGGGCTTGTGGTTCCCTCTGCTGGGGCTGGGTGCATTTGGACAGGACCAAGATGCCCACCAAAGTCTGCTTTATTAGCAGATGCTCGGGAAATGGCCCGATGCTCTGGATACGGGGCATCTGGAGACGAATTAGACTGTTTTCTGAACCATGAATATATTCACATTTTGCAACATTGTCACATGCACTTTTTTATAACTAGTCTAAGTCTCCATGGACCTACCATCCCTCCAGGCAGGTAAACATGCATAGAAAATATATGACATTCCAACTCACTTAACAACTGTTCCATCATTGATACTTAGTGAGCACCTTCCTCAAGGGAAACTCAGTGTGTTATGGGGACATTTATAACTCGTACAGTCTTTGACTGAAAAAAATCTGGTTTGTGTCTGTTTATTTATTTATTTTAATATGTTTTTATTGATTTCAGAGAGAGGAAGGCAAAGGGAGAGAGAAATATAGAAACATCAATGTTGAGAGTCATTGATCAGCTGCCTTCTGCACGCCCCCTACTGGGGATGGAGCCCACAACCTGGGCATGTGCCCTGAGTGGGAATCGAACTGTGATCTCCTGGATCATAGGTTGATGCTCAACCACTGAGCCACCCTGGCCCGGCTGGTTTGTGTCTGTTTCTGGAGAGATCTAGAATTGTCTTCAGCTATGACCATCTTCACCCCATCTGTAAACCATGCACATAGCGGTGAGCTTTTAAACGTGACGTGCAGTCGTAGTCCACAGCTATTACCAAGCTTTCTAAACGTTTTCTCAACATCTCAAACTTTTTCCCCCCTCACCAGGCAGCTGCATGCTTGGAAAGTCCCCAGCATCAGTTGGGCTGGAGTTAAAAATCACCTAACACCCACATAAAGATTTTTTTTTTCTTCTTTGTGAATTGGGCTTTAAATCTTTTATCTTGATTTAGTGAGAAAATAAAATTGGGCAATAGTCAATGTCTCATTTGTATATATTTGTATGAATTCTGTAACCTGGAGGATATCTCCAATCCAAGGAAATGTAACCATTAACCCACAGCTAAACAGTTCCCAAAGAAGCCTTTTCAAGGAATAGCTTTTAAATGCCCACGGAGCTCAATCTAACGGCAGAGATATTTGAAATATACACAAACATACAAGCCTTTTAGATAAACACATTTTCAGGGAGCTTTTGATGAAAGTGATAAGTTACATTCTCTACAACTACACACACTGTATTTTATTACCCTTCAGTAGACACTTATCAGCTATAAATGTTGGGTGGTTTAGGCTAGAAATCAACCCTGAGGGAAACAGTGGGAGGACTCTGGGACTCACAGTTCTATAGATCAACATAAACCTGAGACTCGATTTTATTTTCATTTATTAAAAAGGTCTGTGGTCCGCTCCTGCAATTTCAAATCCATTAGCTTCCTGCCCCCTGTAAGAAAAAAAAGAAGGTAACTGCAGATTTTATGGACTGATTGCTGATGGCTAGGCTACTGCTCTATTGGTTTTGAGTGGAGAGTCCATTATAGATACATTATCCATAAACCATGTTTCCAGGGGAACCCGTAGCTTCCACTGCGACTGGGGAATGAGTCCGGCTGGTTTGGTCAAAGAGAGGCTGGGGAAAGGGTCAGGTCTCTTGGAAGCTGACACAGGGTAGGCACTGGTATAAATTACAGACTTTCTTCCTACTTCCACGTAATTATGTCTCAAATGTGCAGCGGTTGGGTTTCGTCAACCAGCCACCAGATGAACTTGGAAATCATATCAACAGTAGATTAGAGTGGGAGTTCTTCACCTTTTCCCCTGCCATGGATATTCAAACAATAGATTTGTCTGTCTTTGAAACTCCCTGCTTCTTGCCGCACGTATTCAACAGCTGACTGCCCATATGCTCTTTCCCAGCCTCGGCCGTACTGCGTCTAAAGCTTTTTCAATAAACACGCAAAAACGTTGAGGTTTTTTTGTGTGTGTTTCACACAAAATGAAAATGTGGTTTTCTATCTTCCCCCTGTAACCATAAATCTTTGATTTTAAAAAGAAAAAAAGAGAAAGAAAAAAAGTTAAATATGTCTCTTGTGTGATGGCTTGACTTTCCTTTTTCCACAACTACTCTCTTCATGAAAGGAGACGGAGGGATAGTTAGAATAATACCATTGGCTTCACATAAGAGAAGAGCTTCTCTGTGGACAAGTCTCATTTATGTCTGAATTCCAGGACCTACAGACTTTATGCTTGGCCCATGGTGAATGACCGATGAATTTGTCAAAATAAGCTAGATTGGTTTGTTGTTGGTTTTTTTTTGTGTGTGTGTTTTTTTGTTTGTTTTTTTTTTTTAGTGTAACTAATTGTGTGAAATGAGTATAGTCATTTTTGAATTGGAAAGATGTTTCCTTCCCATTATTATTGCAAAAGCTGGGTCCACTTAGGCAAAAAGCACAGTGAAGAATTTAGTTCTTTCTTTTTTTCGGGTGATTTTAATTAACGTGTTCCTTTCCCCCCTCTGTGGCCTAGTGTCTACTAAGATTTGCCTTGGACATCCAAGGTGTAAGCAAATATCACAGGATGGGTCTTAAGTCCCCTTCCTAAATACTAAATACCTGGATTTTGTCTAAAAGGTGCAGGTAGCCTACTCCGATTTTCTTTTTTACTTTTTTCTTTTTTGGAGCAGCTTTAGGTTCACAGTAAAATCAAGAGGAAAGTATAGAGATTTCCCATATACCCTGTGCTCCCCCATCATCAACAGCCCCCACCAGAGTGGTACATTTGTTACAGCGAATGAGCCTACACTGGCATATTATGATCACCCCAAGTTCGTAGTTTACTTGGGGCTGACTCTTTAAAAAAAATGTCTTTATTGATTTCAGAGAGAGGGAGAGAGAGAGATAGAAACGTCAATGATGAGTCTTTGATCAGCTGCCTCCTGCACGCCCCTGACTGGGGATCGAGCCGGAAATCCAGGCATGTGCCCTGACCGGGAATCGAACTGAGATCTCCTGGATCCTAGGTCGATGCTCAACCACTGAGCCTTGCAGGCCAGGCTGGGGGTTCACTCTTGATGTTGTACATTCTGTAGGCTTGGACAAATGTGTGATAACATGTACCCATCACTATAGTCTCATACAGTATTTCACTGCCCTACAAACCCACTGTGCTCTGCCTTTGTCTGCCCTGATGTAATAGCACACGTCACCCATTCGTCAGTTCATCCTGTCCACCAGTCTGTCATTTCTGACAATTATTCTAATAATTTTGCTTTCTGGGGAATTAAGACCTGGATGTAAAGTGTCTTCTCCCATTCATGGCATTTCTTTGACAAACACTTAACCTTCCTGGCGTTTCCCAATCAGCCGACTGCTTTGGAGTTTTGCTGTGCATGTGAAATTTATAAAGTGTGTCCACCAGACGTTAACTTTGAAACTCGGTGGTGACAACATTGTAATCACAGTCACCAGCTAGGAGTTGCAGCTACTCATCTGTTTAGAGCTAAAAGGACTTGGAATACAGAGCACCAGCCCCTCCCCACCTCTTTTCACCCTTCTGGAGCCCCGCCTGGATGGGAGCGTCCCCTGTCAGGTCCCGTCATCACAGAGCTGTCCGTCATCAGCCGCAGTCGCCCCGCCTGGTGCACCAGGTCCACGCCGGCAGTTCCGCTAACAGAAGCTGTTAGCAAAGATCTGCTGACCCCGTGCTCTTTAAAGATGCTTTAAATTCCATCCTTTGATGCCCTTTGCCCTCTGACAGGAAGACATCAGCCCCTCATCTCAAGCCACCGGGCCAAAATAGACAACCCAATGACAGTGGAATCCCTCTGCATCCGTAGAGATGCGTTTTGAACTCACAATTTTAATTAATTTTTTTTTAATCCACGAAAGCATCATTCTCTGCACCCACCCCAAATTCCCAGAACTTGTGGTGTCCCCTGCTCATCTTTCTGACTTGTCCAAAGAAGGTCCCGGTGTGGCCTCTCCAGCTTTGGTCTGTAACAAACAGGGAAAGGTTCGAACAGGTGGGATCAGCTACAAGAAGCCAGCACCCACAACTCTAATAGAGTAAGTAGGATGACGGAAAACAGTAAAGAGTTCTCAAACGGGAGGCCCCAGAACCATTATTGTCTGTCGTCACATTAGCCCTCAATAAAACCACAAAACCAGACAGTAAAATCTGGGAGCCTGTGGTTCTCGCCTAACCAAGGGAGACGCGAACACAGAGAGGGCGCGGGTGTGTTTTCTCTTTCCTTTATTAGGGAGCTCCTCTCCTCGTGAAGTCAGCCTTTCCCCCTCGCTCGGCCGGGCCTGGCCATGGCACAGCGGTTGTCCTGTCTCCTCTAGTACCGTGTGCTTTGTCACGGACACCATACACTTACTGTGGTTAGACCTTTCCTGCCAACCCCTTCCCACCCGCCAAGGAGAAGAGTCATTTCAGGGTGGGGGGTGTGTGTGTGTGTGTGTGTGTGTGTGTGTGTGTGTGTGAGAGGGAGAAGGAGAGGGAGGAGGGAGGCGTGTGGTGTGGAGTCCACTCCTTTCAGCCAGTGTCCGTGCTGATCCATTTAAACATACAATGCGCTGGACTTCTGTGTCCAAAGGTGATCTGTTTCCAAAGCTGTAATTAGCATCACACATCATTATTTATACTTTCATCATAAGGGAGCACTTCTTGTGAAAATGAAATGGCAACAGAAGATTCTCACATTATCGCCATCATTGGTCATAGCTTTCACATAAACCCACAATCCCAAATTCAAAACAACGATGCTTCTTGTGAGTGGTGGCCTATCTTTAGCCCGGAGCTCATACTGTCCTGAGTGAACAGAATCAAAGCCTATGGAGATGGGCAAAGACTTACAGAGGTAGGGAGGGTCTTAGACACTTTCTTCCAACCTCTTCGTTTTACAGATAAAGGAACTGTCTCAGTAAGGGTTTTCTTTTGGTGTGAGATACACACACACACACACACACACACATTTATATTATTGTTGACTCTATTACAGATGACTCCCATTCCCCCTTCCTCTGCTTTGCCTTCCTCCAACCTTCCCCAGCCCCAGGCCTTCCCCACACTATTGTCTCTGACTCTGGTCCTATTTTGTTCATCAGGTTTTTTTGTTCATTGGATTCCACATATAAGTGAGATCATGTGATACTTGTCTTTCTCTGACTGGCGTATTTTACTTAGTATAATAATCTCCAGGGCGATTCAAGCTGTCGCAAAGGGTAAGAGTTCCTTCTTTTTTACAGCTGCATAGTATTCCATCATATGAATGTACCAGAACTTTTTTATCCATTCATCTACTGATAGGCATTTGGGCTAATGATTTGGTGAAGGTCACCCAACTGATTAATAGCAGGACAGCAAGCAAACCTAGGTCTCCTGATTCTCCTCTGTCAGGAGTTTCTTCTAACACACAGTCTCAGTAATTCTCAGGAAATCTTCAAAAAGGGGACAAGCGGTACTCTGGATCGTGGCTACAAGCATCATCGATTTTCTCCATAGCCTTGAATTCTCAATGATGTTTTCCTTTTTAGCCTAATATAAAAGTTAGCTCGGATTGTGTGCAGTTGGCTGTCAGTGAAGTGAGAGAGCCTGGAGGAGAGGGCAGCAGTGTGGAGATGGAAACATCATTAGATGTACTTCGCAGGGAGGACAGTCTCTGTGCTTTTGTTTACAGTGTGGTCCTACCGGTTTTTCAGTTGCCTCTTCTTGTGGGTTGATTGGTTTTCACTAAGGAAATATGGACAAGTGTTCTTTTCAGAAATGGAAAAAAAAAAGTGTTGGAGATTAAAATGGAAATGAGAAGCAAATGAGGGAAGTGGAGAGAGAGAGATCTGGGCATCCTAGCTCAGCCTCCTTTGTGGTTCCCTGGCAATAATGCTGCCATCCATAGCTTAGCACATAATTAGCCTTGATATTGGGAGCCCACGTTTGTAGCTCTCACTTACCACATTTCCTGTATATTACTAAACATTTCAAACCGAGACAGAGAGAGAGCAGGAGAAAGTGATCTCCACTGGCAAAGAGGCTCAGATTTCTCCTGTCTTGTAAAACAAAGGAGGAAAAATAATGGTGAATTACTCTCGTGATGGCTTCTTTCCTTAAACTGCCCCCACTCCTTTCCCATCCTATTTTAAATAAAACCCGATGATGCGAAAGACTGTTTGGCTTCGGACTCCACAGTCCATCAGCGAGCAATGGAAATGTTTTCTTATTTTTATTTTATTTTTTTTAAATGGCTACATATTAAAAGCAACCCCGGTCTTTGCCAGCTTTGGATAAAAGGCTATTTATTTTCAACCAATTTGATAGCTGCAGTTTGCAGTAATTGAATTTTCTGTGGTCAGAGAAGCAGTAATCTTAGAAACCAAATAAATATTTTTTAATAAAATGGAACACTGAGAAACCCTATAATAATGTCAAAAATGTAGCCACTTATGGATGGATAAATATTTTAAGAAATTTACATTTCACCCAAAGCTTTATGCTTCTAGCTTCCCTGGAGACGCTGAAGAGCGTAACGTTTTGCTTTGGGAATGGAACAATGCGGGGCTTAGATGAAATGCACACGGCCTATAGGAGCCGTGCTGGTGCTTAGGGCCTTACAGGCTGGCAGCTTTATCGATGCCTCTGACAAGCAGTCGACAGCAGGTTTCTCCCCATGGTGCTTTGTCGGGGGGTTGTCCTGTGCATTGTGGGATGTTTAGCAGCATCTCTCTCTGCCCTTTCCGCTCTCTATACAGGCAGCTTTCCCCACCCTCCTAGTCGTGACAACTAACTGTGACCAGGCATTGCCCACTGTCTCCTGGTCTGGGGCACAGTGAAGGGCTTCACTTGGTACCTATTTTGGTGACTCTTGTGTCAGGAATGTTGATTCTTTTTACTAGTTGATCATTTAATGGCTTGTTTTATTTTGAGTGTGAACAAAAGTCCTTCACAAGACCTATGAAGAACTGGGCACAAGAAATCAGTTGCATAGATTAGGAGCATGAGTTGACAGAGGAAGTGTAGTTCAGGTAGTTTCATGTTTGATGTCGTGTAACTTTTACTTTGGAAGCATTCGGGTTCTAATCTCAGCTCCACCTTAATGTCTGTGACAGACTTCAGGCAGTTGATGGCAGTTGATGGTATCTTTATTATGCTTCTGTTGTTTTGTTTTTTTCAACTGCAAAATAGAGGTGATATGCTAGGTATGTTCAAATTTCTCACTACATCTGTCCTATTGTGGTGTATGGCCAGTGGGCTTCAATGTTTGTATGTAAACTGGATCATTTCTTACAAGTTTTGTTATGGAAACACAAAACTAAGGACATTTTGGCATCACATTTCTTCATCTCCCAGTTTCTACTTAGCATTTTCCCTAAACCACGAAGAATAGATTTTGTGTAATCTGTCCTTGTGATTGGAAGAATGAACTCAGGTCACGATGGATGTGAAAATGGAATGGAAGGTCAGAGAGAAGTCAGTGCACACCTCCTTTTCTCTCCTGTCTGCTAAGTACAAATGGGCAGGACATCGCAGATGCCATAATAATGCTCTAAGTTCGTTGGGTTCCCTGTTGTGATTGAAATTTCCCATGAGCAGGAGTCAAAGCCCAAGATATTAAATTATTAGCCTTGGTTCATGAAGAAATTAAAAAATTCCTGCAGAAATACATCATACAACTCAAAGGACCCCAGAGAAACACTAGATAGACCCCCTTTTAATTGATTTTTTACAGAAAGAGAAGAAGAGAGAGAGAAAAAAACCAAGTTGTCATTCCACTTACCTATGCATTCATTGGTTGATTCTTGTATAGGCCTTGACCAGGGATCGAACCCACAACCTTAATTTATTGGGACGATGCTCTAACCAACCGAGCTACTGGGCCAAGACTAGACCCTTTTTGATGATGTGAATGAAGTCAGGTATAGCAATTCTCAGCTACTCTCCTGTGTAGTAGGAACGAGGCTGATAAGATGATAATATCAGGATTTTAAAAAAAAGAAAAGCCCAGCATAGGCCGAGGTGTGGATTATACCTGTTTCCATTTCCAGGTACAATGAGCACTGTTGCTGTCTGGCTCACACATCTGGCCAGATCCATAGGCCAGCGGAAACAATGGCTCACCTTGGCGACCGTATTTAATCCGTAATGCCTGTAACATTCAATATTAATTTACAATTCAATGAGTATGTAAGCATGCTCTAGACCTAATTTCACATGTCCCGATTTAAAGAGTATAGATTTTTCTCTAATGGCTGCTTCCTTGGTGTTTTTTTGGAACTTTCCTGGAGGCAGTGGGCACGGTTTCAGAATAATTCCTAAATGTGTACATTTGGCAAGAGGACGGGACAGAGCAGTCGCGTTTTCATTAGTAGATCCAGACCTATCCCTTGGCCTGTAAAATTTTTTTTCGTCTTTCTGCATATGCATTTGTTTTCGCTGATCCGATCCATTATTCAATTAAATTAGTCCCAGTTTAATAATAACGGCCTCCCTCCAGCGTGTCCCTTTTATGTCAGTGAAAACGAAAACCCAGGTGGTTTTCAGCATGACACTAGGTGGAAATCAGTTATGAAATTACCTGTTTATTAATGACGTGTCAGGAGACTGACACGCTAACGGCAGGCACCGGCTGGAGCAGTGCTAATGTAGAAATAACAAGACCATATTATGGGCAATATGTAGTCTCGAGAACTATAACTTTCCTTCCCCGGGGACACTGTTGAAATCCAGATGTTTTATCTCAAGACCTGAATCCCGGAGAGGGAAGATTTTAAAGTGAAATCAAGCACACTCAGCGTTGCCCTTGGCGGCACTTCCTCGCTGGGCGCCCGCACCCACGCAGGCATTTAGGGCCAGAGATGCAGGGCCTTAGTGTCCTATTAGTTCCTTAGCAGACGGGGGTGGGGGGAGTCCTTCTGCCATTGCAGAAGCAGATTTAAAGCAGGACTCGGAAAAGCACTTTGAAGACCCGTCTCTTGACTGGTGTCAATGAGGTTTGCAAGGTTCGGCAGTTAGGGAGCAAAATGAGAGCTGATCTAAATGGGAGGAACAAGCGATTTTTATTTAAAATCAGGAATTTTTACAGGAGGGTTTTACATTTTTATCATGGAGAGATCTGGCCACAACACTATAAATAATATACTGGGGTAGATTCATATAGGCCACTTTATTTTTTTTTTAAGCAGGCAAAAATGTGCCATAAAGTTGATATTAGGAACAGGGAAAATAAACCAATGACCCTCACTACTTGGGTGGGGAGACGGTTTTTCTTTTTTTTTCTTTCTCTTTTTCGCTAGGAGTGTTTTTTTATGAAGTAATTCACACAGCAGATGGAGTGGAGAAACACCGATGAGCTGGTGATTCTGAATTATTGCAAATAAATCCCACTGTATAACAAGCAACTGAATAATTTGTACAAAGAGATATCCTTAAACACCATACAACTGGATAGCGGCGCTCGTCCAGATGAGCTGTCGCAGCCCATTTTTCTGTCCCACTGTCTCAATATGAGTGTGTTATCTCCCAGAGCTGTCTCTCATCAGGGAGACCCGTTCTAGCAGACCGTAGGTCACAGCCAGCAACTGCGGAGTCTGAACATGGACGGTATAACCAGAAGCCACAAATGTCCTCAAGTCGACTGACTTCTAGACACTAAGTATCTGCACTCTAATACAGAATGGCAAGAGAATTAAGAACACATCACTGTCCCCTTACAAAAGAGAGGAACAATATTACCCTTTTGACTCACTGGGACTTCACATTGCATTTTGGCACTTTCCCTACACTTAAGGAGCCTTTTGCATTGCACAGGATAGAGGGCTGAGGCTTCCCTGGTGGGAGGGTAGGGTGGGGGAGATTTGGCAGAGGTGGATAATCTGTCTGGGTAATTAATGAAGCACACTGGCTTTTGTGCTGGGAAAGTCAGGCAATGGACTGACCCATTGCTGGGTACTAGGAATTTAATTTCCACAGAGGTAATGAGGTGGTGAAGGAAGCCTCAGATTTCAGCTCTAGTGTGGCCTCTCTGCCTCCTTCTCTGGCCTCCTGTTGTGCTGTGGATATCCTACTTCTGTGTTTTCTTTCTTTCTTTTATTTTTATTGATTTTAGAAAGAGGAAGGGAGAGGGATAGAGAGGAACATCAATGAGAGAGGGACATTGGTCGGCTGCCTCCTGCACGCCCCCAACTGGGGATCGAGCCCGCAACCAGGGCATGTGGCCTCACGGAGAATTGCCCAGCAACCTCTTGGTTCATAGGCGGACACTTAACCGCTGAGCCACAAGGGCTGGGCCTACTTTTGTTCTTTTTGAGCATCTTTTCTTTCTTTCACCCTGGCACCTATCGCAGCATAACTATTTAGCTACTTCCGCCTGTAGACTGCTGTTCGGTCTTGATTTCTTCTACCTTTAAGCCAACTGCCAGGTTCTTAACCCATGCTTAGTATTTATTAGATGTTGGATATTCTACAAGAGTTTATCATTTGCAATTCAGTTTCTTGTTCGTGTTCTCATTTGATATTGACAACCACCTTTTTGAGGTAGGACTGATGGATGTCGATAGCCCCTGTTTCACTGAGGGTTGGAGAAGTCGTACAACCTGCTCAACACCCCAAGCAGATAGGAAGAGCAGAAAGATCTGAATTCAAATCCTCGACTTCAGACCTTGAGTTCTTTCCACAGCACTACATGGACACAGTGCTTCCTGAACAGGAAGGAAAATGCCTTAGCTACCAGATACAGTGGGAAAACATCAATTGGTTAGGTGCTGCAAAAAAAACCCACACAAAACCATAATCCTGGAATTTCAAAGCCTATCTCTTGAAAGGAAAGGGCATCCCTTTGTAAACAGATGCTTTGATCGTTACAGTCAGCCTCCCATCTGGAAAATAACTTTCTCAGCTTAGGTCTAATGGAATGGGAACCCAGGGATCAATAAGTCCTCAAAAAATAAAAGAAAAAAAATCAAGTTTCCAAAGGGGCAGGAAGGGGGTTGGAATATTCTTTGGAGCCTAAGGGATGTATAAAATCTACATGGTTATTTACATACATTTCTTATAATTTCTATCACAAACATACCCTTGCTCTTTTCCCAAGTCTTTATTTAATAACGATCATAATAAAATTAAGTTTATCTTCACCGCCTGGCTTCTGGTGCCAAGCAGCCCAAATTGCCAATCCAGCTTTACTTTTCCTTTTCGATAAAAGTCCCAGAATAGAAATAACATATGACCGAGTGATGCTTACATTCACAGTGGTTCAAAAGCCCCAACTCCCACATGGAAATAAAATGTGAATGATTATTAACAAATTTAAGTTCTTTTTTCAGTTGAGGTGAGCAGTAGCATCCTCTGGTGTCTCCCACTTAACAGGGATTTGAAATCCCCCAGGAATCAGGAGTATCCCAGGGTACCATCCTCTTTCGTTGTTAGCTTTCAAAGAGAGATTTCGTTCCCTTTAGGAATACCAGATTTAGAAATCCAAAGGCTGATAGAAGAGATTGTAGGAATAATTTCATGCTTAGTAATATTTTCATGCTTAGAACCAGTGTGAGGAGGACCCTGGACAAAAACCAGAAAAGGAGGGAATTCAGTGTCCAGTGTCCCTTCTCATGAGATGAAACTGCCTGGATACAATGCCTGCCTTCATTAACTAAAGAATTTGCTGTACTAATGGGATGAATGTTCACTTGTATTTTCTCTGTTGTAGATGCCTGGGTAGAACTTGATTAAAATAACCTAATAAAAGCAAAACCAAAAATAACAACAACAGAAATCCCTAAGATTTACTTTTAATTTTTCCACTCTATCCTCTTTAATACAGTCAATCTCTAGATCCCTTTAATTGTGAGAAATGTGAGATATATACATACAAGGTGTCCCCCAAAATGTATACACACTTTAACAGCTGATAGCTCAGTTTTGAAAATGAAATGTGTTTTAATCAACATTGCCTTTATAATTATTCAAAGTGTGCGTATATTTTTTTGGGACACCCTCTATATATTTTCCTGGCTAATATTTATTGATCTCTTATTGTTTGCCTGGATCTGAGCTAAGAATTTTATAGGCATTCTTTAGAATTCACATCAAGCAAACTGCAGGCCACTTCTTCTTGGATCTGGACTCTTGTCTGTGTGCACATGCTATTTTCTCATAAGTGAGGAGTAGGTCTTAACTGCCTCTCAGAGACAGTCACTGAAATCAGGAGGAAGGGACTCATTAATTAGCTTAGACCTATCATCGCCCATCCCTGAAAGTAAGACCAAGATTAATTCCATTGGAGTCAGATGGACTGAGGAATACAAATGGGGGTGGTTTTCTCAGGAAACACTGGGATGAGGTCATTGGATGCTGACCTTGAAAAGTGACCTGTCCACTCATCCCAGGCTGCAGTCTATTTTGTTTTTATCACAGATGGTTTACCTGCCTCCCTCTCCACCTAAACTAAAGCTTTCTCTGATTCAGGACCATGTCCCAGTCATATTTGAGCCCTAGAACAGCTGGCCTACAAATGCTGGCATTGCAAGAAATTAGTGAAATATTTGTCCAACTGAATTACAAATCTTAGGAAGAAATGGTCAAAGCCATTTGGGTCCCGGTGCACCTTAAATTCTGTCTAATATACCCATGTCTTAGCTTTTTGACCTTAGCGAATGATTCTCTTCCTCTGTTTTCCCACCCGGAATGATTCTTGGTGTGTCTTTCCACCTTGAATTTCTCAAGTGAGGAAAATCGCTCACAACCAAGATTGCTTACATCAGTCAGCAAGCCCGCATCGGCAAAGATGACACCGGGTGAGGGGAGAGGGGCGAGGGGCTTCCGGCTGAGTAAGGGGCGCAGAGAGGAGAGGAGAGGGGTCCCTGCTGAATCAGCCACTCGCTGTGTAGCGAGGGCACCATTGGCGGCGGGACAGCCTGCAGAAAATGCCCCGGCCTGGGAAGACCCAAACACTGCCCTTGGAATTTCCCTGCCGGTGTTTTTATCCATCCCACTTGCTTCCGGAAACAATTTGCAATTCATTTGAGGATTCTTTACATATGCCCTGAAGTATATGTGGCATTTAATTGAAAAACCACCAAATAAAGACATCTGGGCCCCATAAAGGGGCTGCCAACACTGAGCTGTATGCCCCCTTGGCTTTGCTGTGAGTGGACTTGGCGACGCGGAGACTCCCTTGTTGAAAAATCCTACTCGCCCCAATTCCAGGAGTCGGCGGGGCGGGCAGTTCCTGCTCTAATGTCATCTCCACGAGGCTACCAGTTTAGGAGCCAAACTCACTGCTAGAATGAGATCTCACAGACCAGGAAGGGCAGGAGGCGAGGGCGGGAGAGTCTCTGTCCTTGTTGAAAAGAATTGAAGAACCAAGGGAAAAAAGGAAGAGAGGGCGGAGGGAGAGGGGGTGGTAAGGAGAGAGGGGAAGAAAAAGTCCTTGATTCTCTAAAATCGACTCACATTTACAAAGTTCCATGAGGGGAAGGGGTGTCTCAAAACTGTATTGAAAAGATGATCCGAATATTTAACTCTTCATCCCAACACCTGTGTTAGTCGCCTCCCCAACCCTCATCCCAGGTCCACCTCCACCAGAGATTTTTAAAAAGAAAAAGAGAAAAAAAACCCACATGTTCCTTCCAAAGCAAATGTCTTCACAGCTACTGGATGGATGGTCCCAAGGACCCCCTGGCCTCTGTTAGTCCATAGACACACTCTTGTCATTTAAGCCACTGAGACAGGCTATAAACGGTGGTCATGCGTGCACAGGGAATGACAAAGGACAGTCCCTCCTCTCCCTCCAAATGTAAGGCTCGCTTTTCACTTTCTTCTCATGGACAAAAACTGTCTGTATCACAGTTGGGAGAGGGAGGGGGAGAGGTGGGGGAGGAGACTGGAAAAAACTAGCAAAGGGGAAAAAAAAAATTGGAGAGCCAGCCTGGCACCAAAAATATAATTTAGTGTGCAGGTATTTGATTTGATAGAAAACCTGCATTGATTTAAAAAAATAGGTTCCTGACAAGGTCGTAATTCATTGAGAGAGGCCAAGCCCGCAGCTTAGGTTTGACATCCCCTCCAACCCAAACCATAACTGGTTTTAGGTGATCCCCTGTGAGGGTAGCATGTTGCAGCTGGCAAAAAAATAAACACTCCTGAGCCCTGTGCTAACAGAATTTTTTTTCTTTTTCTTTTTTTTTTTTTTTTGATTTATGCCACGAGCTAAGGAAAACAGTTACATATTTGTGAGCCCCGGTTTTGTTTGGCCTTTGCAAGCTTGCAGGATTGGTGTCCCGCTAAGGGAGGACAGTGCAGAAGCTGTAAGAGGCAGGGACAGAGAAGGCAGCGTGGAAAAGGCAGGGGGCAGGAAAGTGGGGGGCGTGGGGGTGCCTGAAGGGAGAGACACAGTAGCTAAAAGGTTCTGTTCCCCAGGCATCTCCTCCAGGCATAATCCCCTCCCTTCTTTCTGCCTCAAGGCCAGTCCATCCTTGGCTCAAAGGCAGATGCCTGCAGAGAGAAGACGTGGGAATGATCAGCAGCCCTGGTCTTCCAGAGCAGCAGCGTCCTTTCCCTGGAGCTTGACAGATTGGCAGTGTCTCTCTTTTATACCTTCCTGAACAACAGAGTCCAAGCAAGCTTGGCAAATGCAAATGGGGGCCAGCGAGGAGAGGCTATGGGGTTACTTTTCTTTAGTTGTCTTAGTGGCACAAACCAAAGAAAGGCAGAGTCTTATCAGTGTCCTGGTCTGGCTGATACAAAACGTGCTTGACCCTCATTTTCAGAGGATGCACTTGGAGGGAGCTCAGAAGCTCGGCAAGGCTAAATAGCTCGAGGTCACCCAGCTCCTCAGTGATAGTCAGATCTAGGGCTTGAGGCCTGCTTATCTAATCCTGTGGGCTCTGCATGCTACCACTTACCCACCCCCATGTAAATAATCAAAGAAAAAGCTACGAAATGCGATGAGGTATCTTGGGTTGGATTCTAGGACAGAATGGGGACATGAATGGAAAAGCTGGTGAAATCCAAATAAAAACTAAAGTTTAATGAACAGTAGTGTACTGATGTTAGTTTCTTAGTCTTCATGCATATCATAGTAATCTAAGGAGATGGCTATAAAGGAAACTGGGCAAGATCACTCTGTAGTATAGTTTCAGCTTTTCTATAAATATAAAATTATTACAAAATAAAAATGTACGTGCCAAAAGGAAAAAAAAAATTGAAAAACAAAGGCATTGTGCAACTTTAATCCAAGTTGGTATGAGGATACGTCTCCAAAATGGACTCTGCAAAGGTCAGGCAATGTGCTCCTGACTCCCAGCACCTGAAAGGGTCTTGCTTCTCTCAGGGGTAAACTGGGAAGTCAGATCTCAGAGGGAAGGTGGGGGTGGGGCAGTGGGTGGGGAGAGATTAATCAAGAACTTCTGTGCATATATGCATAACCCATGGACACAGACGACAGTGTGCAGAAGGCCTGGGGGGGTGCGGATGCTGGGTGGAGGGGATCAATGGGGGGCAAAAAGGGGACATCTGTAATACTTTCAACAATAAAGATAAATTAAAAAGGAAAAGCTGGGAAGTCAAAATGAGGTGTGTGTGTGTGTGTGTGTGTAACAGCCTTAGAGAGATCTTTAAGTGGACTGCTGGATAGAGGTGCTGCCTGCCTCCTCAACTTCATCATTATTGTCTTTAGAGAAGAAATTTTACGTTTTAGATAAGTAAATCCAAATTTACAGATGGGGAAACTGAGGACTCACGTGCGCATCTCTATTTCTTGAGGAGCTAGAAGATTAGCAGTTACTACCCTCGGGCTAGTCCCATCTTAGCCCCAATGTTTCTTGAAGAAAAAACCCATAAGTATTTCCCTGGAGGAAGGCAACCCAACTTACGGGAGCCGCCTGTAGCCCTGGCTTACCACCCACATCCTTGCCAGAACCTCTGACTTACTAGCATTATTAAATCATCCCCTGTGTGTGTACTTGTCCCATTGCACACACCGACTGTCTCGAGCTCTTTTCTTTAATCTGTTCTGTCCACAGTATGTATCACCGAAAACATGACTTCACAGGAGACAAATTATTCCATAATAATGTGCACGATCATTGGACTCACATCCCGTCTCCATGACAATATGAAAATATAAATGTCTGGTGCATAAAGGAAAAAAAATAAAAACCTGTGTCACGGTGGCATAAAAAATGAAGTTAATTCAGTACTGAAACTGGGCTGTTTTTTTTTATTTTTTACCACTTTGTTATCGTAAGTGCATGAGGCCACCGTCCTGCCTGTGAAAATACACACGCAGACAGAGAAATGGATCTTTTTTCCATTCTATTTGTCTCCGTTTCAGACACAGGCGGTGATTCACCAGCCGCTGGACAGGCCGGGGCAGCGAAGGCGCCTGCGAACTTGAGTCTAATAAAATTCTAGTATAACAGTGTGTTGAATGTTTACTTTGGCTGCCTGCCTTCTCAAATCCCCCTTTTCAACTAATATTTTAAAATGTGGAAAGACATTAAAATGGAGATAAATTCAAGGCTCTTTCTGAACCCGAGCCTCTCTGGTGCTGAGAATTCTGAATTTAGCCCATTTCTGTTGCGCCCCCCTCCCTTCCTTCTCTTAATTACTGTGACAAGAAAGGTCCAGTCACTGCCTGCCTCTTGGCAACCGGCAATTTTACCCTGAAGCTAAGGAGAAAGCTGGGGTCAGATGTGCTCTTAGAACTGCTCCGGTTTCATCCTGACCTTTATGATTGGTCCTAAGGAGAGCGTGGAATGAATGGGAGTTTCTCACTGGTGCTTCGTAGGGTGTGATCACGAAGAGCTCTTGAGTGAAGACCATGGTGTGAATGGGTTCCCAGGCCGCCCGTGACTAGCTGTGCGCCTGGAACCAATCCCTGGACCCTTCTCACTCTCAGTTCTCTTGTATGTAAAACAGGATTAGTAGTAAGACTGATTCAATAGCAGAATTAAGTTAGATCATGCATAAGAAGCGCCAGCATCGAGGCCCACTGACAATATGTGCTCCAGTGAGCTCGCCGCAGTGGCTATTATTAATACTATCATGATAATGACTCCTCATTTCTTGTTTTTGAAAACATTACATTTTCTTAAAATTGACTTAGAGAGAGGAAGGAAGGGGCGCAGAGAGATAGAAGTATTGGATGAGAGAGAAACATCAATTGGCTGCCTCCTGCACGCCCCCTACTGGGAATCGAGCCCGTAATCCAGGCATGTGCCCTGACCGGGAATCGAACCATGACCTCCTGGTTCATGGGTCAATGCTCAACCACTGAGCACACCAGCCAAGCAACTCCTTATTTCTATATGTCATAGAAATTAGCCCCACCAGCTAATGTTCTGTTCATGGAGTTTATATTCTAGTGGTAGGTGGGACCCATAAAAGCCAAAGAAATAGGTGTTTTTCAGGTGGTGGATTCTCCAGGGAAGAAGGGCAAGGGTGAGGGACTGTAGGCTAAGGGAGCTATTTCAGGGGATGTGGCTGGGGAAGACCTGCCTGAGGAGGCAACAGTTAAGTAGAAACCTGACTGAAGAGATGGACACTGAGCCAGGTGGACATCCAGAGAGGATTACTCCAAGAAGAGGGAGCAGATATCAGAGCCCTGTTGGCATGTCGGGGGACATCAGAGGGCAGTCTGGGGCCGGAGTGAAAGCCAGGAGAGCAGGAGATGGAGCCAGTGAGGGCAGAGCCTGCAGACCTCGTGAGCCCTGGCAAGGCCTTTGGGCCATAGGTGAGTGGGACAGAAAGAAGCCATCGTGGGCTTGAGCACTGGAGTGATAGATCTTATCATTGCATTGAGAAAATTTAAATGTGTGCAGGAAATCGACTGGGGTGGGGAGAAGCTGGTGCAGCATCCTCGGCATTAGTCTAGGAGGCAGGTGATCATGACCCGTCTAAGGATGTGTGGAGGAGTTACGAGACGCAATCTTCTTTCTTTTCTTTTTTTTTGTCGGGCAGAAACAACAGGTGTTTGTGACTTGGATGCTTAATCTCCTACTTCCATTTTTATTCCCTTGTCCAGCCTCAGTCAATAAATACTTTTCGGTGACTCAAGATAATCTTATATTTTCTTGGGACCACCCTGGAATCAAGAAGCACAGGTCTGTCCCTTCCAGAGTGTGGACCCTACAAGTAGAAGGCAGGAAGGTGTTAGGGATCAGTCAGTGCCCAGTGTGGGTGCCTGCTTTGCCTCTTGGTAACACGGCAGCCTTGGTGAAAGAGAAGGGTAGTAATAGAAAACATGTGAACAGCACTTAGCATTCATCACACACTGTTCTCAGCCTGTTTCTTTTAGTAGAATTGATTTTGATTTTCACAGCATGATGAGGGAGGTGCTAAAGGAACTATCCCCATGTTACAGATATAGAAACCGAGGCACAGGGAGGATCCACGGCTGGTCCAGTGTCTCTCGGGTAGTACGTGGCAGAGCTGTGATGTGTGTGTGACTGTCTGGCTTCAGCCTTCACAACCTTAGTGCACTGCTTAGCTGCCCATATCCCACATATGTCCCTCCAGAGAGTATCACAAACAGGCATGCACACAAACAACACAAACAGTTGCTTGGTGCAATCAGTGCTAGGCAGACAAGCGTGTGCAGGCCTAGTAAACGCCAGGACAGGGGAAGGATGTCAAGAACATACATGGCCTCAGCAGGCAGTGCCCCTCCAGGAGCTGACACTTACACTCAGAACTGATAGATGAGACCATGTCACCATACCCAGAGTGGGGGGATGAATATATACAACGGTCACCGAGTCATGAACTGTGTGGCATCTTTGGGGAACCAGAAAGAGGACAGTGTGTCTGGGCCAGAGTCTACAAAGGGAGAATTGCAGGTAAAGAGCCAGGAAAGGCCCTGGCTGGGTAGCTCAGTTGGTTAGAGCATTGTGTCGATATGCCAAGGTTGTGGCAGGTTCTTTCCCTGGTCAGGGCACATATAAGAATCAGCCAATGAATGCATGAATACCAGCAAATTGATGTCTCTTTCTCTCTCTCTCTCTCAAAAAAAATTTAAAAAATCAATAATAAAATACTCTTTTTAAAGCAACATTTTAATAAAAACACACTGTGCCCTGGCATGATTTCTCACTCTGGGCACCATTGATATTGTGCTGGATAATTCTCTGTTGGTGGTCGTGATGGGGTGGGGGGAGCTGGCCTATGCATTGTAGGATGTTAAGTAGCATCCCTGGCCTCCACCCACTAGGTGCCAGTAGCAGCCTCCACCTCCAGTTCTGACAATCGAATGTGTCTCTTAATATTGCCTGATGTCCCCTGCAGGATGCAGTCACCCCTGGTTGAGAAACACTGAGCCATGGTGAAAACAATCTCTGAGATTTACTGAGTGCTTATTACATACCAGTCTCTCTTCTAGGGTCTTTACGCTTACTCACTATTTATTCTGCCAATCCCTAGAGAAGGCACTATCATTTTCTTTGTTTTCCAATGGAGGAAATGGAGGTAAAGATATTTTAGGCATCTTTCCAGAGAAATTGTAACTAGCTATTGAGTGACAACGCCAGCCTCATAGTTTGTGCTCTTACCCACCAGGTTTCTCTGCTCCTCGACTCCTTGTCTAACACACTGTTGACGCTCTATAGGTTATGCTCAGATTGAGAGGGATACGCACTCTCGGACTTTATGATTTCCATAGCGATGGGTCCTCACACCTTCCCATTCTTTAAAGTTACACAATGTTAGGATTCATATTTTTAAAAAGTACTATGAGACTCAAGCTTAATAACCAAGTAATAGTGTGACTCACAAGTTACACCTTAATAAAACTTCAAGAGCTCACAGAGACCAATGTGATTATGGGACAAATTATTCCATTCATTCCAACAGAGGGGAAATATACTTATATTTTACAATTGCCTTGAGTTATATATAAAACTAGCTCCTGGCCCTTTAATTACAGACAAAGGTAGAGAACACTGTGAGAGTCTCAGGAATCAAGAGGTGCCATCCACCCCGGAAAAGGCATTTCTACAGGCTCCCGATTCAATGCAAAGCTTTCCCATGAAGCCCGATTCCTCCCCAGTTTACCCTTATGTAAGAAGAGAAGTACTTTTCTCTGTCACTAACTAGATATGATCTGGACTGCAAGACAATCAAATATCCAAAAGCCTACTTTAAGCAAGCGGTATAGATAGAATGCCCATGACCTAGTATTGCTGAATTCTCACATTAGTCACAAACTCACTCCTCCAGAGAAAGCTGGAGATATGTTTCACTTACCGTGCCTCAGTGGTCCTCGGTGCTCCCCTGCATGATGGTGCGCCCCTGTGGCCTGCACTGAAGTTCTTCCTGTGCGCTGGTCTTCTCTAGGCACATACATTGTGTTTGAAAAGTTGGAAAGTTAGTTATTTAGAACCGAAATGCGTACTCAGATAGAAATGTTACACTAAATGCTGTTTAGATTCCCAGGCCAGCCACCCAGAGCCTCAAAAAAAATAGAGAAGGAGAGAAGTAAACATGCCAGGAGCTATTGGCATAATTTGTCCTGGTGAGTGTCTGTGTGTGTGTCTGTGTGTTTCTGTGTGTGTGTATCCTTACTGAGACTAGATCCTATCATTTAAAGTTCTTGAAAGCTGTAAGTGCGGCAGTGCCATTTTAAAGCTTTTGCTTGCGCCGTTTATAATGTGGGTAGCCTTTTTGTTTTCTTTCTAGCTATAGAATTTACATTTATAATTGCAGAAATACACGTCTTTGTTTTTGGAAAAGACACAGAGATGTGCAGGACTCCTCTGCCTCTGCTTTGGTGGAGCAGTTTCTCACTCAGAAGGGACAAATGGGAAACAATGTGGAGCTCAGCTCTTCTCCCAATGATATAAGGTCAGTCTTTCTTGGAGGTGAACTTAAAATGTTGCCAAGCGTTTCGTTTTGGGAACTTGTGTTTCTTCTGTGGGATTGGAGGAAACAGAGATCAGTGTCTCAGCAGAAGAGGCGAGTTCAAGGGTGCCTCCTCTCCGATGGGTGAGCTCGGTGCTGGACCAGGAACAGGAGAGAGCCGTCCAGGCGTGGTCCTCGGAACAGCATCTTCAGCATCACCTGGGAGCTCGTTAGCACTGCAGACTCTCAGGCCTCATCCAGAGCCTGCGTTTTCGCAGGATGGTCAAGGTCGTGTACACACCATAGAGTTTAGGAAGAACTGCCACAGAGAATTTTCTAGAGGATAGAGATTGGCCTGTGGAATCCAGCCACAGTCATATAGAAGATTCATTTAAAAAATTTATTTGGATTTACTCTGTAAACTTTCTGTATTCTGTTATTTTTTCAGTCTTTGGTTCCAAGGGGAGTTAAGGGGAGGGCCTTATCCACAACTGGAAAAAAAAGTGCCTCTGGTGAACCTTGTTGGTTCCGATACAGCATCCATTTTCACTTCTAACAACTACCAGATGTGTCTTTGTTCAGTTCTCTCAACACAGTTAGCACACGTTGGGTGAAGCTGAACCTACCTTAGCTCAGGAGGTGGGTCCTAGTTGGTTCAACCCGTCAGTATACATTCTTCCTTGGTCATACCCACTGGGCCAAGGTTAGGTATTGCGTTAGTCTGTTTGGACTTCCAGAGCAGAATGCCACTGACTGGGTGGCTTATAAACAGTAGAAACTTATTTGTCACGGTTCTGGGAAGTCCACAATCAGGGTGCTGGCACATTTGGTGTCTGACAAGAGCCTGCTTCCTGGTTCGTTGGTGGTCATCTTCTTGCTGAGTCCTCACATGGCAGAAGAGGGGAGGGAGCTCTCTGGGGTCTCAGAGCACGAATCTCATTCAGGAGGGCTCCACCCTCATGACCTGCTCATCTCCAAAAGGCCCCCCTCCCAATACAGTCTGTCGCAGTGGAGGTGAAGTTTCAGCATATGAATTTTGGTGGGACAGAAATTCATTCTCTGTGTAACTTAAACCAAGCAGTCAGGGCGAGTCTTGGTGCCGTACATTGGAATGCTGGGTCAGACACTCTCGCTTTCCTGTTTAAGAGGAGTGAGGGAACCTGGGGCATTATCTCCTCCTGGCGGACTTCCATGACCCTGGGGTCACGGGGAGTGGGAAGGGAGAGAGTCAGACTTAGGATGACACTAGCACCCTCGAGGCTGAGAAAGACAGGGAAGAAACTGTGTAACGGTGACACTTTTGAACGGCTGGTTCCTCAATCCTAAAGCCCCTGCTATGGATGGGCTTCCTGTAGTGGAAGCTGATAAATCCCCTTTATTGTGTCTGTCAGTTTGAGATGAGTTTTTTGTGATCTGCAGCATAAGAAGTCTTAAGTGATAGATTCAGTTGTACAGAGGGAGTGGCATTAGCATGATTGAAGCCATGTTCAAAATACAAGCATTTTTAGGCAACCGAAAAAGTACAAGCTAGCTGCTGCCTGACTCCGGGGGGCTGGCTGACTGATGGGTGCAATGCATATGCATTTCTTAGAAAGATTATCACGGAACATTTTTGGAGGGCAACTTGGTAAAAGACAACTTCCTGCGTTTGAGTGGAAAGAAAACCCAGGTTTTTTGTTTTTAAATCACTCAAAGGATATGTGATCTTTGAAGATGGAAGATATCTGTACAAGTTAGGTCATATAATGTGTATATTACTTGATTATGGAGTACTTGGCACATTTAAGGGAATGAGTCAGACTTCAATCCATCTCATCTCCCAAATCCCCAGTCCCCATGACAGCCTTAGCGATGCTGGAAAAAGAAGCGTTAGTGAGATTAACTGGAGTCCCTGCTGCTGCAGATGGTCCCAAGACAGTAAATGATATTCATCTCTTTCCTCTCTCACCCTTGATTAGGCTTCTGTCTCCTCCTCTAACGTTTTTGTTGGTCTGGGTGGCTTACCTCCTGGCATGACACAGGTTCTCATCTTTGAGGTGTCTGAGCCCTTGACTCTGTCTTGCCGTTGTTGTTGGTTTGGGGTGCTTCACCATTTATTGTTAACAATGGGCATGGGGATACCAAGAGATGTCCCAGTGGCAAACGTATTCTGCCCTGACCCTATGTTATATCAGTGGTTTTATCTCCTCATGGTAATGACTTTCTATGTCTGTAGCTTATTCTCATGAGGATTCCAAAATTATATGTGACAGCTTTAGCTTTAATTTTTGTGAAGTTTTACCACTTTCCCTGCTGATAGATCCCTTCTGAGACCTGGAATGTCCAGATCACAGAACCTGAACTTGAAGGAGCAGGAAGCACCTATTCCCCACGTGAGTCACCATACTTGTAGATGGGGCCACTCCTACTTCTGCCCTCGATTCCCAAGCCCATGTATTGTACCAGCTGGGAACACAGCACCATAGATGAGACACTGGTTGAAGAAGTAATAAATACTACATCCTGAATGGCGGTGCCCCATCTTCACAGGTGTTCTCTCCAACCTGATGCCTGGGCTGGACCTTCTAGAGGCCATGCTCTTTCAACCCAACAGCTTCCAGATGGTGTCTATATGGTAAGGCCCATGCAACCCATGGTCTTATTCTCATTGACATACCTTATTTGCTGTAAAACATGTTCCTTTGTGTGATGTGATGCCATGCTAGTAGATCAGACACTCTGAGATCTGAAAGGTTGGTGATGGGTGAGCCACTGCACACAAAAAATGCAAACCCATATCCAGACTATGAGTCAATCCAAGCCAAGACAATATATTGCCCTTTCCAACTTGTCACCAAATGGCTGGCTGATGGGACAAATTGGACTCTAGTAGGGAGGGTGGGCCATAGCCTTGGCCTCTTCTGCTAGCAGGTGCATCCATCCACCAGCAGTGGCTAAATTAGCATGGGTGAGAGGCAACCCTTGCTGTGGAACCTGTGCCTACCCTTATCTCAGCCATCATGGTTACTCTGTACACGAACCCACTGCTCAAACACTGGGATGTCCAAGGATGTCCGGAGGCTGGCTGACATCTACTGGCTACATCATTCTGTCAACTTAGTGTTTCTTTTGCAGTGGGCATTGCTCTTTGCCCAATATGAATGTGAGATACAAAGACTCTGTGTTCATTCCCATTGGGTTATCCACACGCCTTTTCCCCAGCACCGCTGTCCCCAGTTTTCCAATATTTCCAGGTCCCTGTCCAATCAACCCAGCCATTTACCATTGCCCACGAAACTGTGTATTCTTATTTCAGGCCATTTTTCTGTTCCCACAAAGTGCATGATGAGGTACACTGGACAAAATCCTGCCCCCAGGACGTCTTTCTCTCTTTTCACCATTGTCCTTACGGCCACCTCTGAGTGGGGCTGTCTCCCACTTTTTATTCGCACCTACCTACTTAGCCAGTCCTTTTGTGGTTTGTGCCTATGATTTCATTCACAGAGCTTTGCCTTTTTATGAGCTTGGTGATATTGAGCTCATTGGTAGATCTTAACCTGTGTGATATCTAGAGGCATGTGCCTGGGTTGCGGGCTCCGTCCCCAGTAGGGGGTGTGCAGGAGGCAGCCGACGGATGATGTTTCTCTCTCATAGATGTTTCTCTCCCTCTCTCCGTCTGCCTTCCTCCCTCTCTAAAAATCAATAATAAAATATTTTAAAAAGATAAAGATAAAAACATATTTTAAAAAATTAAAAATAATACGTTATTTTCAATCTAGATACTGCAGCGCTCAGGTAATGATGATGCCGGTATTACATTCAAGAGAGTATCTCTCACGTGAGGCCCATTCTGAGGAGCGGGGCAGAGCGCGCTGTGGCCTGGCTCTGCAGTAATCAAGAAAACGGTGCTGGGAAATCGCTCTAATCTCTCCCCGCCAGGTTGGTCTATCAGTTTTAATTGATGCCCCGTGCCAAAAAATGTTTTTGGCAAGGTTTCAGCCTCAATCTCTGCCAAGAAACCGCTCCTTGGTGGATAACAATAAAAGAGGTAGTTTACAATATAAAGTTCAATATGAAAAGAAAGTTATTAAGAAGTCAAATACATTTCGTGCCCTTGGCTGGAGGAGCGGAGTGTCGAACTACAGGAAGTCTTCTGCAGCAATTTTATAACGTCTGTGCTCTGAAATAAAACCGTTCATGAAGTGTCATCTAGAGGCACAACCTCCCACCTTCAGCCACAGGAGGACACGTGCGTTTGCGTTTCCTCGGTGGGTCGCCTTCCCCGACACGTCCGAGTCCTCGGCTGGTGTTTGTATCCTGCACGGCCAGCTTTCAGCATGCTTTTATGGAGCCCGGGGCCAGCTGGGGGCCAGGTGGAGGGAACAGGGCAAACAATTGTTAGACCACTGGGACTTCACAACAAAAAGAAAGCCAAACATCCCCAGAAGGAACCAGACCTAGACACGTGGCAAATTACTGCCAGGAATGGAGACCCAAAATGAAAACATAAACAACCAGGACTTTTCCAGAAATTAGAAATTTGAGGTGTCGCTGCTGCTTTCGTTCAGTGGAACTTAGAGTTGAGTTGGAAGGCTGTTTCAATGTCCAAAAGGATGCAAAAAAAAAAAAAAAAATTTTTACAAGAGAAAAATCACAGTGGGACTCATTTTAAGCATTTCTTTGAAATTCTGTGAATTGGGGAGATCATAGAAAGACACAGATTTAGACACTGATATGAAGGTTATTACAGAACTCTGCTTTCATTTTCCATGCTGAATAGGCCAATATATACATATTCACACACACACATGCACACGCACACGCACACGCTCACACTCACTTGAAATGGAAAAATCTATAAATACAGTGAACTACATCAGCTACTCAGCTTTTATTTTTAGCAATCGAAGGTGTGATAGAAACAACTTTGAAGGAGGGTTCGATATCTGACTTGTGCAAAAGCAGTTTCACATGATCTCATTTATAAGTGGCATCTAATAAACAAAATAAACTAACAAACAAAATAGATCCAGAGACGTGGAAGCATGCAAGAGACTGGCGAATCTCAGAGGGAAGGCGGTGGGTGTGGGGGGCAGGAAGAGATCAACCAAAGACCTTACATGCATAGGCACAGACCACAGTAAGAAGGCCTGGGGGTGGGGGGAGGGGGCCACTGAAGGGGGGAGGGGCATCTGGAATAGTCTTAACAATAAAGATATGTTTTAAAAAATATATATATATTTTACAATTTTTTAGGTGCAGAGAATTGGCCATGCAGGTAGTAGGGCTTTTTCTTCCTCTCCTTTTTTCTTAGTCACGAAACCATAACAAGCATGACTGAACAAAGAGGAAACTTCAAAGTCTTGCTCCTCCTGTAGGAAGTGCTTTCGAACAAAAATCATAAACTTCGTCAATGAGAGCTTTGTGAGAAGGATGAGAGCCTCCCTCCACCTCCTGTCAAAGCCGTTAAAACCCAAGGAGGCTTCTCTGCCACACAAAAGAATGCGTCCCAGAGGAGGAGTCCTGTCCTGACAGACCTCCCGGCCTGGTCCTGGCACCGAGCTGAGAGGCGATTGTGCAATCCGCATCTCACAAATAAGGAAATGGCCCCGCTTCCCTCCTTTTCTTTCTTTCTTGTATTTATTTATTCATTTTAATCTGTACCATCCTGTCCCCTAACAGATCTCGGGGCAAAATGCAAGGAACACAGGACCGTTGGGAAATCAGACAGGTTTACGTAAGACAGTCGCTTTTGTCAGGGCCAGCTCGCCGTTTCTTCAAGCTGTATTTCACTGCAGTGGAGAAGGAATCGTTTTTTCTGGAATTAGGAGAAAGCATCTCCCATCCGTCTTTCCACCTTTCAGACCCCAGTTTGAACACCTCCCCCCACTCCCCACCCCAAACAGATCTGATTGGTCAGAAAAGGACCAGACTGTAGAAACTTTCTATTTTGTGGTAGACAGACGGCAATGCTATTTTTGTTGTTTCCAAAGTCAGCCTCTCCAGGGCTATATTTGAGGGTTATATGAAACAGTCCAGACCAGAAGGGTTTGGCATCAGTCTCTGTGAAAAGTATAGATGGATAAGTAGAAGGAATTTGGGCTGTTAGGTAGCTATCATTTGAACTGGAATCATAACTTGATAAATACCTGTAATGAGGGCAATGAATTAATTTGAACCTGCAGCCTACATAATTATCACTTCTGTTTCCCTTCTCTTTATGATCCATCATTCATCCCGATCCATTTTCCTACAATTGAGGGCTGTTTTTGACTCCACTGATGGAAGTGAGGTTCTACATTTCACTCTTGACTTATCAAAACAAAGGAAGTGATATTTGGCTACTGTCCATTGTTTTATACCAAAAATTTGTAGCAATCTATTATGCAAATAGTGAACACAGAACAAGCCCTACTTTGGGAGGGCTGTGGAATAGATACAGTTTCTGATGCATGAAGCGGTAAGGAGGGTGACCCATGCTGTAGTGGGCACAGCGACTTCTATTTGGAGTAACTGAAAACTGAGAAGGGAGCGTACAAGGTGCGATTCGACAATCAGCCACGGTGGTGTGGTGAATTCCTGTAAGTGCGGGGCCGCCCCTTCCCCCTCACACCCACTCAGCTTTAAGCAGGTATGGAGATAGAAATTAGACACCTGCAACAATAGAGGACCACAGCGAATCCTTCATGGAAGAATTAGTCCCAGCAGGGACAATTCTGCCTCTGTAAGTTACTGCTACAGGCTTTTAATTTTCCAAATTATAATGGTGTTGCCATCCAGAGACTTCCTTTAAGAACAAGGCATTACTTTGTTTCACATCAGGCTTGTTCCCATCACGTTCGACTGAGAACATTTCGCCAAATAGGAACCTAAAGAGGAAATAATGCAATTTAAGAAACCGACCAGCAGCACCTTGACTGAGGTGTAATACTGAACAATACATAACTACAATCTTATATCCAGGGGTGGGGAACCTTTTTTCTCCCAAGGGCCACCTCGATATTTATAACATCATTCGGGGCCATATGAAATTATCAACTTAAAAATCAGCTATGAAAAAGCTCTTAGATTTATTGAATTTCGAGTCCCGCCTGTGGTTGCCTTGGCAGGGCCAGACCAAATGATTTCGGCCTTCAGGCCCTGTGTTCCCCACCCCTGTTGTATACAATGAAATCCAAAAACTCTGGTTTACTTGGCTTCTTTTCCCATCATGGCTTTGAGAGAGGACCAACAATACGAGAGCACTTGACCCAAGGAAGCTTTCCCCTCCATTGCATGGATCTTCCAGGAGAAAGTCTTAGCTTGTAAAATACCTGGTTCTGCTCAGAGCAGCCTTAAAATGCCTTCATGTCCGTAAGTGAAAGGGGGAAATCCTGAGGTCTGACAAGAGCATTCGAGTCAAAAATGTGAGTTCATCTTCCTCCAGTTGAGAGATTAAGAATGTTTCAAAGCCTTAATTCTATTATTAGAGCACGTGTGGGCCAGGGACAAGGAGATTTATGGTGCCTGGTTTTCTTAATCTCTCATGTTTAGTAAAATACTTAAAAACGCCAAGGCATTTAATCATCAGATATGGATGTAAGCCTCAGAGTGTTCTTCTAAGAGGGCTTTAGTTCAAGAAGCCTACCTTAAGCACAGGTCTAGACTGAGTAACACGTTTGGCTGAGAAAGTCAAGTTCACTGGTGTCAATCCTTACCTCTGACAGTCCAAAGCCTATTTTCTATCTCTACCCAGAGCTTTTCCAAACCATGCTGAACAAGCAGTAGATACTTGCGAGACACGTGTTTTAATATATCAGGCATATTTGAAATGTAATTCAGCCCCACCCAAATCTTTTCATCTGATTTTTATTATTAAGTGTCATTTAATAATGAAAGATGCCTACTCCAAAAGTGGCTTAAAAATTAAAGTGAATTATTTTCTTCTGCCTGTCTATAGTTTTGGTTGATGACTTAACAGTTTTAAAAAATGTAAACAAGAATGGAAATAGTGATGTTTTATACATTCTGCAACATGGTCAACAGCTATAGCAACACAGCGACGTGGCTGTGAATACGTGGTAATGAAAATATATGGCATGAAAAATACAGCATTTCGTGTGTGACCATCCAGGGTCTGAAGGCTGCCTCGGTTACCTAAGATCTGTGAGCTGTAAGACAAACTCCTCACCCCCTCAGTCTGAGTCTCTTCCTAAAACCCCATGTTTCTGTAAAGATCAGATAATGCAGTGGATGTGCATCACTCAGCTCAACTTCTTACACACAGTAGGTACTTCATGCCTGAGACACTGTGCTCCCTTCCTGCTTTCCAAAAGGCTGAGCTTCTTACCCTTGTCACCTGTGATTTAATGTTCGCCAGTAAAGCACCAGGAAGATACTTAGGCTTCTCCTGAATCTAGCCAAAGGAATCGAAATCAGGATCTCGAAGAGATATCAGCACCCCCATGTTCATTGCAGCCCTATTTGTGGTAGCCCGTGTGTGGAAACAGCCCAAATGTCCCTCAGTGGAAGCATGGAAGGAGAAATGTTGTGTATACATGCAGTGAAATATTACTCAGCCTTAAAGCAGAAGGAAATTCTGCAGTATGTGACAACACAGAGGAAACCTGAGGACATTATGCTAAGTGAAATAAACCGGTCACAGAGGGGCAGGTACTGCATGATCCCACATATACAGAGCATCTAAAATATAGGGTGTCCCAAAAAAATGTGTACACACGCTTTGAATAATTATGAAGACATTGTTTACTGAGATACATTTCATTTTCAAAATTGTGCTATATCAGCTGTTAAAGTGTATATACATTATTTTTTGGATATTCTGTAGTCAAAGAATCCAATAGAATGATGGTTGTCAGGAACTGGTGGTGGGGGGGTTAAAAATGAGAACTTGATAATCAACATGTGTACGATTTCAGTTAAGCAAGATGAGTTTTAGCGATCTGATAAACAGCATTGTGCCTACACATAAAGATACTTTATTGTACAATAAAAAAATCTGTTCGGGGGTACATCTCATGTTAAGAGCTCTTACCACAATTAAAAAATAAATAAATTTACTGTGTTCTCTAATATGGAAGGAGTATTTTCTTCAATCAAAAAAATACAAACAAAAAGCTGTGCAAAATTTAAAAAGCAATAAAAAGGTTCGAAGCCTATTTCTTTAACATTTCATATTCGCAAGTGTTTAGCATTAGCTGTTATAATTCTCTTATTTTATACATGAAGCAATAGATGCCCAGAGATATTGGAGGCCTCCTCAGGTCACACATTGGTGAGTGATTTAATGACAAGAAAAAGGTCTTTCCTCTTTGCCACCCAGCCAGAAAGATCAGCATGAAAAGGAAAGACATTTGCATAGCCGGGGATCAGATTCAGCCTCTCCTACACAGGAGGGGCAGTTGGAACAGCCAAAGATCAGATATGTTTTCAGCCCATTTTGGCACCTGTCCATCCTGAAATCCGTACAGCTGAATGAATGCATAATGGGTTCTGCATGGCTGGGTCCTGTTCTTCTTGCTAATTTTTTCATCTTGTAGGCAAAAGGAATGTAAGAAACCTGGTAGAAAAAAAACGAAGACTTCCAGCAGGCTCCTGGACTCCCAACTTGAGCCCCCAATCCAGCCTATTATTTTCAGAAGCGGGGTCATGTTTCCCTCGCTGCATTCCCGTGTTTACTAGGATACAACATTGTTACACTTGGTTGCATCAGAAAATACTGGAAGAGTTCTAGAAATTGACGCTACCACGTGATCCCAGAAAGACTGCTCCGCTGCCAAG
Organism: Miniopterus schreibersii; assembly: GCF_964146895.1. Lineage (NCBI taxonomy): Eukaryota > Metazoa > Chordata > Mammalia > Chiroptera > Miniopteridae > Miniopterus > Miniopterus schreibersii. The sequence goes on from NC_138116.1 coordinate 5,891,246, forward strand.
GAGTTTACCGGCCCAAACAGGCTCCAGTAAGGAACAGGCTGCCCCGAACAACTGCCGAAAACCAAACCCACTGCCAAGAGGAGATGGGGAGGTTTTGATTATGTTTCAGGGAGCGCATATATGAATACATATGAGTCCACCGACTGCAATTCCATACCCCCTCTTCCCCTATTCCCATGGAAAGGATTGGTTTCAGAGCCGCCTGGTAGACGCAGAAGCTCCGCTCACTTCCCTGAGTACCTCGGAGACGTTTGGCAGGGAGGTGGGATTTGTCTTGGCACCCTCTCTCCTCCGTCGGTGCCTCTCCTTCCCCTTCCTGGGCATTTCAGTCCGCACCCCATCAGGTTTTAATCTGCCTCTGATTTTTCAAGTACTTCCTCTTAGGTGTTTGTGATAATGGCTTAAAGCGCTCGGACTCCCAGAGGGGTTAGTGCGGAGGTTTTACCCTTTCACCGCGGGGCTCGGGAACTGGGAAAGCCTTCAGAAAAGAAATCATTTGAGGGCCCTGGGACAGAGCAGTGGGGGGAGATCTGCGGCAGGCTGGCCGCGAGGGCTCTGGGTGCCCACCGGTCAACAAGGGTTGTTCTGCCTTCCTTGAGTTTGTCTCATGTGATGGTCTCTCAGATACTGGGGTTGGGGACTGTGAATGAGCATCCCTTCCACCCATCCCAAAGGAATGGAGAAGACACTGCCAGGGCAGAAAGGAGCTGAAGGAGAACAGCGGAAGGCTGAGATAGGCTCGTTTAGACACAAACTAAAACTCTCAGGATCGTTCCTCCAGCCTAAGCTTCTTCCCGTCTTAGCCCTTCCCCTCTCTCTCTCTCTTTCTCTCTTTCTCTCTCTCCTCTCCCCCCCCCCCCCCGTTTCTTTCTCCTACCTAATATAAATGTGACCTTTTTCCTTTACTGTAGAAGTCACTATAAGAAAGGAACAGGAACTCACTGGGTGTCCCTAATTTTCCTTTACCTTTTTAAGTAGCTCACCTTCTCCTACATTTTTCCTTTTTTTATTGCTGCGGGTCACTTGATTCATTAAACATTCACCAATGCTTTTACATCTTCTGTAAATAGCAGTTTCAGGGAAGTACTTTCTAACAGAAGAGACGATACTCATTTTCTCAGGGGAAAGAAAATAACAACCACTCATTAAACCGTGACATCAAACCTAGGCTGTCAATGGGGTTATTAAAAGCCATGCAATGCTTCTTGGGGACTCTTGTTTCTATTACCGCAATTATATTTCATGCACAACTGAACTGTCACAGCAAAATATGTTTGGAATCCTCTATAACCAAAAAAAACAAAATAAGAAGATCTTGGTAACAGAAGTCTTGGTGGAATGGGCCTTGTTATTTGAGCCTAGTCTCCTGACTAAGCAGGTAAGACACACGAACAAGCCCCAGGTCAGATGACAACTGTGTTTCCCAGCACATGTTCTATTCAGGTGCCAAAAAACAGCTTTCCTTAATTTTTCTGAATTTGGATTAGAAGGATGAGCTATGGGGTGAAAAAAACATCCTCCTAAGTAAATTATTTCAGCCTGGAAACATAACTGGTTGGAAAGAACACTATAGATAGCTCTGTAAGGCCACCGCAGTGAAAGTCTAAATGTCTTCGCTTGTATCCATTCATGTTTGCCTTGTCGAGTGGCTGTCTGGATGTGCTTCTTGCAGGCGGATTCTCCTTCCTTTTACTTTCAAGTTTGTGCCTGAAGTTTCTTAAGTGGCTGAGAGTAGGATGCATTTAAAATAAATTAAGAATGAAAACCTACACTTAAAGAATGTGTGAAAACTATTTTCACACTCTTGTGAGAACTGCACCAGCACTTAATTTATGGGACAGGATATTAGACAGCTAAATATCTTAACCTCTCCACCCAGGACTCCGTGCGCCTGGAAGGTGGGGCGTGTCCAGGTAGCACTCACCCACCCACCATATGCATTCCATCCATGTAATTAGAAGCGTTCATTTTCCTCTCTGCTCTCCTTCCTGCCTAGGGTGGAGCTCTGAGCCGAGAGCCGGCCTCACTTTTACTGAGCATTCTTCCCTGGAACTACTCCCGGTATGCATCTTTCCAGAGAGTCCCAGGGGACTGCTTCTTTCCAGAGAGTTTCTTCCTATAAACACCATCTTCCAAATCAGTAGTGCTGTTAGCTGGAGGGAAGAGATGCCTGGGAACAGTCCCTAGTCAATTGCAACACTCCTGTCACCTGGCTAGGGTGCAGCCTCAGAAGCTCTCTGGGACTCTACCCTCTAGCAGCCAGGCACCCTGTGTCAATTAGACTTAACGTGTGGGAGGAAACACAGTTTGCATCCTGGTTTACAGATGCCTGTTGCTATGTCCCACCCCCAGATTCCTGCTCTTGTCATTTCAAAGCCTGAGTGACAAGCAAGTTTGCCACCTCCAAGATTTTTGACTGCGGGTAAACCCTTCAAGGAACAATCCATCAGTGTTACCTCTTCTGGTGCATATTACAGATGGTTCTTTGGTCACTGCTTAAATATTTTCAGAAATCCAAGTCCCTTTTCTTGTTGAATCCTCAAATTCTTAGCAATCTACTTAATCATGTTGTGAAGGTTCAGCAAAGGTCTGGCTTGGTTGTCACTCAGGTCCCCAAAGGCCACCTGAAACTGGGCATAGGATCAAGTGTCGTTCCCAAGCCCTAGTCTGCTGGTGGGCATGGGGTTGCTAATATAAGCACCAACCTCTTCAGCATTGGTTCACACCTGCATTGGCTGAGCAAAGCTAGAGATAGCTGAGACTTTTGTCACGCACTGAATATTGCTCTATCAGTCCTGTGAGGTGTCAACATCCAGACCATCATTGAAATAGTGAACTTTTTGGAGTCCGGTGTGATAATTGTGAAATTCGACTTTATTATTTATGACATTATTATATGCTAGAAGCAATAAAGCAGCATGATTAATGACACAGACTCTGGAGCCAGACAACCTGGTCTCAGGGTTCAGATCAAAACCCATCGCTGTGTGACTTTGGGCAAGTTACTTAATCTCTCTGTGCCTTGGTTTCTGATTCGATTATTATAGCAATAGGGGTTTGTGATTATGAAACATATTAGTGCATTTAAGAGCAAGGAACATAGTTAAGTGCCAAATACATGGAAGAAATTTTATTGTAAACCAACTGTTCCACAGTTGAACTCATTTAAAATGTAAGAAATGTGACTTTTCTAAAAAGTGTTCCTTATTTTGGTCATAAAAATAATGAAAATATCCTACAGGACAGGATTTGCATTGATCACTAAGTGTAGACCCTTTTACTTGGACATTTTTGGTTGACACTCCTTAGATATTACAGATCATTCAGCTATAAATCTGCCTAATAATATTAAACCATGTGTTTGTTGTAGAATCTGTGAAAAGAGAGGTGTTGTGATGATAGTATGTGTTTACTATCCAGTCTCTCACTTTGAAATCGAGAATTCTACTCATGTCTCCTGTTCTTCATGATGCTAAAGATTTCTGACAGTTGCCTTGATATCGTTGCTTTGTGTGTTACAGTTTATCTTGTTCCAAATATTCTAGAAGTCATTTACACAAATAATTATCAAATATCATTTATGCGAATAATTATTGAACTCCTACTTTCTAACTTGAAGACGGCCTTTTAGTAGGGTGCACAATTGCCTCCATTGGAGAAACACTGCTGACCGTCAGGCTTGTATGAGTGTAGAAAATTTCTAGAAAAATACATAAGGAACCAAGTGACAGCTTCTTCAGAATGGGGCAGCAGGTAAAAGAGTAACGTTTATGCTATGTGAAGACTTTACTCAGTGTGTGTGTAATGAAATCTAATCATAACCCATTTATAACATGTATGCTTTCCAGTCCTCCTGGTCTTTCAGTGTCCTGATTCTGATGTTTCTCAGTTTTGGAAATTTTTCCGGTAGCCTTGATGCTATCCGCTCCTCCCACTTTTTTGCAATTCCTTTTTCTTTTTAATCTTGTGAAAGAACACTCAAGGCGACCACACTGATTTTTTTCGGTCCCCATGTCACTTACTGTTCGTGGGTCGGCTGCTGGATGATAAGGTTTCTGTCCCTGCGTGGGGCTCTCTCTGTCTCCCCGTGTGCTTCTCTTCAATCACTGATTACTCAGATGCTCACTCTGGGATTTGGCCCACGTTTTCACAAAGCTTTGAAAATCGACTTTCCTGAAGTCTGCCGTCCTTGTTCAGCCAGGCGCTGGTTCTTACAGCTCTGGACCCTGTGTGCTTTCGCCACAGAGCCGTTTAACTGGGGCGCCCGGACCTTCCAGCTGGCGACAGTCACAAAATAGCAGTTTCTACTTAGAACAGGCCCTGGCAGCTGGGGAATCCCAGAGTAGCAATCCTCATTTCTAAAAATGGTTCTGATATTCCATTTAAAACATACGGTATATTTTTATTTAGAAAATATTTATTTAGCTGTCAGAAACACTTCAACTAACCACTACCCTTTAAAAGGGCTGGGATCTGGTCACACCCTCCGACATCACCGGAGCCCTGGTTTTTCATAAACCAAGTATAATGAGCTATAGTTGAAGAACCCTTTATAGTTTCCCATGGGGGGATTTTCTTGTCACCTACTGTATACACAGGGCAAACAACTTAATCCTTTGCATCTTCTAAGGTCCGATCCCCGCCTCGTCTGCCACCCCCTTATCTGGAGTGGTAAACAGAGACACGCCTTCAGCAAGGGGAAGTTGAGAAGATCAAGGGGACTCCGTGACTCAGTTTAATCTCCTTGTGTACCCAGACTGAGAGATTTCAGCAACTGCAGAGTCAGACATCTCTTAATGGAGGAAATTAGAAAAGCCGATAAGATAACTCGGAGGAGGTGGTAACTGATTAGCTGCAAGGGTCTGGGGAACAGACTGACCATGAGAAAGAAAACCAATAGACTTTTTTTTTTTCGTGTTTTTAAAGCAAGTGGCATCTGAGGGAGAGTTCAGGATCAAAGCTAAATCAATAATGTAGGGAGAGAAATCTAGGTTAAGGGGATCCAAAATGGACAAGCGAAGTCAAACCGTGACCTAGCTAATCTTGCACTTTTTTCTCTGCCTGCTTCCCTCCTCTTCTAAGGGTTGTGTTCATTCTAGAAATTATGGCTTCCAGAATATCTGTATTGAATGGTTCCTCCTGACGTTGCTATGCAGACACGCACGCTGCAGCATGTGGTGTTAAGTGCTACTCGCTGTATTATTATATCACACATGTACACACACAGGGTTGCTTATCCATTGTTTTGGCTCTGGTGTACTCAGTGTTTGAGAATTCACGTTGCTCAGTGTTTTTCAAGGGTTCCCAATTCACATGTGTGTGTTCCAAGTACAGAATCTCACTTCTTTTCTGCTCTCCTACCATCCAGGGTCCTTTACCCCTTTCTGTTCATTCTGCGCCACCGACCCTCTGCCCTGCCAACATATGTGTTCATCACCTGTGCTTACCCCACAGTCCCGCAGGATTCTGCAAACGAGACATGTCCTGAAAACAATAGGACCGACTGACGTTTCTAAATGACACCGGGAAAATCATAATACAGCGAACAACCTGGTGATGTGGGGTTGCTAAATTCTATGGGACCTGTCGCTCAATGCCCCATATCCAGGAACCACTTCACTGTATCTCCTCCACTCACCCAACTTCTTACAAGGGAAGAATCCTGCGAATCTTACACCTACATCAGAATAAGAAAGACCAACTTATTCACTTATATTTTCATGTGAGAGCAAGGAAGTAAAACAGGAATTTGGCTCTCCTGGAAAATAAAGGACTAGAGAGATTTAGGTCTGGGAAGGACTGAGCTTGTAGCTCATCTAACTGAACCCTTTCTTTTAACGTCAATTGGGGTATTATTTTGCATGCAGGCTGCAATTTGCTGAATAATGCCATTATTTTGTAATTTCCAGAAAAATGTGACTTTACCCATCTGAAAAGAGAACTTTATATTATTAAGATTTGCCATATTGTTGAGGATTTGTTCATGATCTTGTATGTGGAGGCAATGGGCCAGTCTATGTAAAAACTTCTCAGGAATGAGCCCTTTCACATTTGCAAAACGTGTTTTCTACGAGACTCCAATTAAGCTCAAACTGAGCTGATATTAGACTGGTGGACACGGAGAGGTGCTGTCCAGATCCTTTCTCAACTTGGCACTTCTGGGAGTTAGACTGGCCTGTTTCAGTGCTTGGAAACAATTTATTTCTTCTTCTATATTTCAGAGAAAGACGAAGTCGAAGTTGATTGAAGTAGTTGGTAATGAAACCAGCAATCCAAGTAGTTTATCAAGTTTCTCCTGCCCGTGTTGGCTACTTTGAAGTATTATATAACTTTCTGGTGATCTGGAAAAGTGATACAAAGGGAAGTGTGGGCTAGCCAATGTTAATATTTGCTCAAAACAGTGAGTCATATAAACTGGGATTTCCTCTTTGGGCTGCTTGTTACTGGCATATTGTCCGAGTCGCAGTATGATTTGATGCAATAAGCCTTGTGTGAAATGTGGGAGAATGCCTCGTTCAGGTTAATGGGAGGGAGACCTCTATTTGTCTTGACATTCCCATAGGAGAGTTTACTCTGGTTGCATTAAATCTCATCAGTGGTCACCTGTTAGGCAGCTTGTTTTGTTTTTTTCCTGTTTTTTCCACTCTCCATGACATGTGTCCACACCCTGGCTCATTTACAGTTCTTCTAAGAAACAGTTATTCATCTGCCTTTTTCAATATGCTGACCATCTGCATCAGGAGAAAGTTCAGAAAGTGACCTGGAATTAGGAAAGGCTTAGGTGCTAGTGAACCATGCCTAGAATAATCTACCATGTAGAAGAGCAGGAACTCTCGTGCCATTGTGTCCTGCGCCCACGTTTCCTGTACTCCCTTTTACCCGGGGATTCATGTCTCTGTTCCTGTTCACCACTCATTCTTGCTGGGCGCCAAGGTGTCCAGAAGTAGTACATATCCCACTTCTACTCAACATCCCTAGTCTTCCTGGCAGCTCTGTTGGACAGGAGGCAAAGACACCCTTTCCCCAGCATCTCTTCCCACACCTTCTTCCTTCTGGACTCTTCCTTGTTCAGAATGGGTGACCGAGAGTCAAGACAGAACAGGTGGCCAGAAATTTCTTTTGAAAAACTGCATGTGAGTATTTGCCTGACATTTGCTTTGGTGTCTGATACAGATATTTTGGTGACACTGGGACAGGGGGAGTCCATTTCTTGCATCATATCTCATGACTCCATGATGTCACTACTGTGAAAAGCATGGAAACGAGAGAGGGAGGAGTGAGACCAGGTGGGCAACAGTAGCAGGGCAGGTGAGACACGTGGCTGCCTAGAAGGAAGGTGGTGGCAGACAGAAGGATTTAAGATGCTCTGACAGTAGAGCTACAAGAACTTACGATTGGAAATGGTTAGAGAATGAAGGTAGGCTTGGAACTTTTGGGCCCAAGCCAGTGGACAGAGAGGTTCCATTCTCCGAGAAGCATGAGGCCACAGAATATCACATTTAGGGTGTGGATAAGGGAGTGTAAAAAGGAAGATTCACAAATGAATTGTTCGGCCTGGGTATGTTAAGTTATGGGGTTGGATTTATGAGTCTGGAGTTCAGGGAGGGTTCAGAACTGAAGTTATAAATTTTGAAAGCATCAGCAGATAGAACATTTTAAATCCATGGGATTGGATGAGATTACTTAGGGGAAAAGGGTACTTAGTGGAGAGTAGATACTCTCCTGCCGAATCCCTTTGATTCCGAAGTTTAGAGTCTGATGGGGGCAGAGCAGTGAGGGACACGGAATGAGAAGATGCGTTCGTTCAGTGGGATGAATGGAGTTACAGGAAAGTGTAGCATGTGGGACCTGCCCGATCTGGAAAGGAGAAGACAGATGATTGGTTTCTGGATTTGGCAGGAAGGAGTTGTTGGTGATCGTGACAAGAGCAGTTTCCCTGGAGTGGTAGAAGCGAAAGTGTGGTGGGAGGGGGCTGAGGAGACAGAGAGGGAGGGACGGAGGGAGGGGAGAGAGATCATTGTGCAGTGAGTGGACTGCAAGGTTCGTAAGTTTTTCTCTATTATTATCCATATTCATGATAAAATATTAAATAAGAAAGGTAAAAAAAAGTAGCAACTCCTGGGGTGTGTTAAAACTTTGATCCTGTGTGACAGGAAATGGTGTTCCATGGCATCTTCAATACTTTGGGCACTCGTGGTGAAAACAAACAAAAAGTATGAAGAAAGAAACTTGGCGGAATTATTCCAGTTCCTTGCCAGAGCAGGACCTCTTTTGTTTTGTTCTTTGATTGTTTCAACATAATTAGGACTGCTTCATAGGTGTTGAGAGTGAACATCCGGAACACTGACACCGCCCCGCTGGCGAGGACCTGGAACACGGGGAACTTGGTTCGTGGCCTGCGGGAATGCACGAGGCTGCAGCCGCACTCCCAGGCCGCTTACCAAATGTCCCATGGAACAGAAACACTCTTACTATCTGACCCAGCAGTTCTACTCCTTGATATTGACCCAGATGCGTTGGAAACCCGCATCCATACAAAAACCTGCACATGAATGTGCGCAGCAGCTTTATTCCCGATTGCAAAACTGAGAAGCAGCCAAGATGTGGCCTTCAGTGGGCGGATGGGTAAATAAGCGCGTTCCACCCAGACAGCGGTGCTCCATGCAGACATGGAATAACACTCGGAGCTAAAAAGAAATGAACTATCAAGCCATGGAAAGATGCGGCGTAAATGTAAATGCGTGTAAGTAAAAGAAGCCAGTCTGGAAAGGTTACGTGCTGTACGATTTGAACTATGTGATATCCTAGGAAAGGCAGAGCTGTGAAGACAGTAAAAGATCTGTGGTTTCCAGGTTTGGGGTGGAAGGTGGGATGAACAGGGGGCGCAGAGGATGTTTAGGCAATAAGACTATCCCATGTGATACTGGGTGGTATGTGCTGTTATACACGCGTGAAAACCCATAGCATGTACACCACCAAGAGTGAACCCTAATGTAAACCGTGGACTTTGCCTGTTAACAGAGTGTCCATGCAGGTTCATCTGTAGTGGGGGATGTTTATAGTGGGGGAGTCTTCCTGCCGTGGGGAGAGGAGCAGAGGGTGTATAGGAACTCTGTATTTTCTGTTCAAGTGCTTTGGACCGAAAATTTCTCCAAAAAATAAATTCTGTTGAAAATAATCAGTAGTATTTAAATAAGTGCTTTGAACAGATATGCAGATTTCTGAAATTTAATTCCATTTATTTTGGCATTGCCAAATTTTAGAGGTGAAAGGCCCATGCACTGTTCCAACAAATTCATTTCAATGCTTTATTCCTTTTTACATAGATTTAGTGATTTGAGCATACATTAAACCCTGGTGCAGACAAGCTTTCCTTTTCAAACAGCTTTCTCAATCTTCCAAGTCTGGCTCATAATCAGGAATATCACAGTTAATTTCAGTCATTATAAATTATAATGATGTAGCATCTCTTCAAATTTGGGAAGAAACATTAAGTGAAAAATGTATACAAAACAAAGGAATGAGTGTCACTGTCAAGAGGTACAAAACCAGAATAGTTTAAAAAAAATAAATAAAAATCACAATTACAGTTGTGATTTTTTTTCTTCTGTGTTCCAAAACAATTAACTGTGTTATGTAGAATTTTTAGAGTGTGTGTTTTTTGTTTTTTTTTTTTTCCCAGTGAAATGTCTTGTTCTAAGTTGATTTTGTTGTTTCAGACATTTTCTGGTTAAAAAGGAATTTCTTATTATGGAAAATATGTATTATCTGTAAGTTTTCATGGACGACTCACAAGGTACTAAACGCTGTTCCTCACTTGGTATATTTTTTGTTCCTCACACCATCTTCTCCAAGATAAAGTTTACTAATTAGCCTGATTTATTTCTACCGGACAGAGAAGCCATGATGTAAATTTTGTGCTTAGTGACTCAAAGATTGGCTTAAATATAATATCCAAGTATACAATTCCAAACAGTTCTTATAAAACATTGCAAGATGTGTTTCATTCTAGAAATGGACATATGACCAAAGTGCTTTGGGGAAATCCATTTTGAAGGGAGAAAGGAAAAGATTCTGCAAAAGAAATCTTAAGTCCTCATTGTGTTATGTAAACCCCTATGTACCTGCCCCATAGTTCCCTCAGGTCTGTTTGCTTCTGTTCCCTTCCTTTTTTCTGTTCCAGCTACACCGATCCACTTTGCTTTCCTCACACGTCTCATGTCTTCTCCTGGAGGCCTAGGTGTGGCTCTAGCTGCCTGCAAGACTCCCCAGCCAGCCACTGAGTCAAATCATAGCCTTGAACAGAATCAAGGTTGTCTCCCCTGGTGAAACCCGACTTCTTAAGTAGGTTTTCCCAGACCCCATGGTAGTCAATTCATTATCTGCCACTTTTAATACCTGTTAGTAGATTTTAGTGCTCTGCTGGCTTGTGTTCTGCTGTTTTGTGTAGCACTGCCTTCCAAGTCCCTTGCACAATGTCTGGTATACAGTAGGTGCTCAAAGATATTTCCTGCATGAAACGCCGATCACTCAGAAATGCTACCTAAAGAGCTGATAGGAGAATGTATCACCATTGCTTCCCCTTATGCACAGGATCTGTATTTGACCACACAGACATTGAAAAATAATTTTCTCAGCAGTTGCTGTTTGAAATTGATAAGGAAGCATACACATTACCCAAGTCCCTCTTTTGAAAAGTTGTTTGCCAGCTAGAATCTTCTTTCTGCATTGACTGTTGCTGAATCTAATAAAAATAATTTACCTATTTCGAAGTTCAACTTAGAAGAGTTTCTGGAATCCAACAGATTTCAGCTATTTCTTGAATTGTACAGATGTCTTACTTAAAAAAAAAAAAATTACAACACCATATGTTCCCAGTTCCCATGAGTGGGTTTCGGGGAAGTTTTAACAGTTAGAGGAGGTTTTTTTCTTTCTTTTGAAACCTAGCATGTGGATTTAGTGCTTATTCAAGAGAGAGACGGAGTGTAGGGGTTTGATTCAGGATTAGACCAGGAGCCGCACTAAAAGCTTAGTCCCGGGGCTGTGCCAAGAGCCCTTCCTTCAGCCGTGCTCACTTTCACTGCACCTCCCAGAGACCACCCTGTCTCCATCTTTTACCAGGTGCTCACCTAGGCTCATGGGCGCTCAGACCACCAGCTCCCTTCCAGCAGGCTGTGTCCAAACCCTGAGCCACATAAGGGGCTATTCAAAAGATGCCTGTGTTTACTATTTCAATCCTTCTTTCTCTCTTTCCGTGACTCAAACCTTCTGAATGGACCAACTGCAAGCCTTTAATTTTTAAAAATCCAAACTGTGGGGCAGAGTACACCCACCTATTAAACACACAAACCAAGGAGCCACAGACATATCCTTGTGCACACAGACTTATGTGCGAAGCCTGATGTTGCCTGGCCACTCCATGTAACTGAGACGAGATCCCCCTGATAGTGGCCCAGAACAGTATCCGCTAAGGAAAGTGTCACGCTGGTTGTTTTTGATGATACCAGCCGTTATGAGCCAGAGATAAAAGATTTCTCACAAAAATAGCATTCAAAGAGAATACTCTAGAATCGGTGACTGACTCCCTGCTACTGTTGGACAAAACTCTCCAAGGATGCCAGACTTAGGAGAGGCCAGGGCTCTGCAGCTGCAGTGAGGGCCTGGTGTGTGGGAGGTTCATACCCCCACCTTGACATAACTGTGATGAAGACGTAAAGGGTCCACAAAGAACCCAGCACAGCCCGGCCGGCGTGGCTCAGTGGTTGAGCGTTGACCCAGGAACCAGGAGGTCAGGGTTTGATTCCCACAGCCAGGGCACACGCCTGGGTTTCGGGCGCAATCCCCAGTCGGGGGTGTGCAGGAGGCAGCCGATTGATGTTTCTCTCTCTCTCTCCCTCTCTCTTCTCTCTCTAAAAGTCAATAAAAACATATTTAAAAAAGGGAGGGAACCCAGCATAGAATCATGTGGTGGGAATTGCTCCAAACTACTCCATAAATTGTCCCATAGGTCCTTTCTGGTACATAGTGTAGGAATCAACAGAGAGGCTAAGAGGAAATTGTGAGAAAAGTGAGACAAGGTTAAACAAATGGGTTAGTGAGTCAAGACAGCTTCCTCCCATCCATCCTTGGGATTCCTCTTTTACTATTGAACGATGGCTGTCCACCAACCAATCAGGATTCATCTCCATTACCATGGTAACAAGTTGAGGGTCATTGTTTTTCAAATTTAGTCTAATTCCCTGACACCTGTATCACCTGCATTTTGTCTTATTTCACTGAATATTTAGGGACTGCCAGGGATTTTACACAATCGTCTAGGAGTTCATTCTGGCTGTGTATGTATGTATCCACCTATCAAAGTATTTTTTAAAATAGGCTATACTTACGCTATTAATATATTTTGGATATCCAACATTATTAAAATTAATTTCCTACATAATTTATGTTTGTCCGCACAAACGATGTGGTTTCATAGAAAAATTTTCTAAGTACTAGAGACACTCAGTTTTGTGTTTATTATCCACAAAGATATTTTAAAACATTTTTAATATTTTTAAATGGGTGAGTCAAAGTCTTATTATTTAGCGCTCATGAGGAGTGGCCAGCAGTGGTGAAACTGAGGCTGCCAGATTTCTGATTCCAGGAAAATGATTTCGCCTTCCTCAGTCTCAGTTTCCCCACATGTAAAATCAAAATAATAACAGTACCTACCTCAGCACTGGTATAGCAAGTAAACAAGACCTCATTCAAGCAGCATGCCTGGAACGTACCACGTTCACTATTTTTAATGTCATTATCAGGTCACTTTCACAGCTCTCTAAAGTTCAGCCATGTGACAAGGAAGGAACACCAAGAGATCTGCCACGTAATTGTGCGTCAGTCTACATGGAACATTTCCCACCAAAAGTGAAAATAGCCCAGTCTGGCATTTCTCTGGGTCGAGGAGGAAAAAAACAATCATTTGTCAAAGACACTATTTTATGAGGATTTAACTGGGCACAAATCGAATCTGTGGCTTGGCCAAGGAAAGGAATATTTGCAAAACATCTCAAAGATGACAGTGATATCCACATCGCCCCTGGTAGCAGTTTAAAAATGATAACATCATGCTGCCACATTCTTCTGAGAAAATGGCAAATATTTGAGGGGCAAGAAGCCCAATTTTCCCCAGCCTGTACATTCCTCTTTCCGAATCTTCAGAAGCGCGTTAACTCTTTCACAGGGCCACGTGGGACATTCTTTCTCTATAGAATTCAACGTCACACATCAGCAACACTCTGTTTTTTTTCTGCTTCGGGTTTGGAGCCTGAATGATCCTCTCGAATGCTTCACTCAATGATATGTCAAGTTTGGTTTTAAATAAAGAGGGCTTCCTGTCAAAAGCCTAACACATCCAGCACAGTTCAAGAATTAAAATCAGCACATTTTTGCTTTGATTTTATTTCATAAACTATGTTGGTATGAGAAAAATATATATACACTTTTTTTAAAAAAAGAAGATTTGTTGCTATTTCTGGTATTAGTGAAATACAACCTGGGCCAAAAATCAAACAAAACTTTATAATAGTTCTAGTCAAGTTCACTGGAAGGTTGCTCCCGGGAGTGACATCCAAGGTGGATCTTAATTTACCGGAACTGGTTTCCCTGGTCCTTTTGTTCTCATGATATTTAGTGTATCATGAATGCACAGTGATTGGACAATATAATATTTTTAAATAATTCATCACACTTGTGTGTACCAGGATATAATTGAAATGCAGAGGGCACTTCCGAGTAAAAACAAAAGGTGTTTTGTAGAGACCACAGCTGATTACATGTCAGTTGTCATAATCATCCAACTCGATCCAACAACATTGCTTAATTTCTACTAAACATCTGAAGACTGTTATTTTTTCCTTCTTTTTTCATAAAAAGCATGAAATAAAGCTTTAAATATTTAAATATATACAGGGTGGGGCAAAAGTAGGTTTACAGGTTTTTGTATGGAAAATAATACAATAAATAATCATACAAGAATAAACTCTGTGTTTCACATACTCAAAACTGAGGAAGACGTCCTGTGTTGATGAATTAGAAGAATTAGTATTGTTAAAATGTCCATACTACTGAAAGTGGTCTACAGATTCAGTGAAACCGGACCCATATCTTACAACACACAAAACAGTCAACTCAAAATGGGTTAAAGACTTACATTTAAGACCTGAAACTATAAAACCCCTAGAAGAAAACTTAGCGGGTAAGCGCCTTGACTTTAGTCTTGGCAGTGATTTTTGGATTTGTCACCAAAAACAAAGACATCAAAAGCAAAAATAAACATATGGGACTACATCGAAGTAAAAAGTTTCCGCACGTCAAAGTAAAAAGTGAACACAATGAAAAGGCAACCTATGCAATGGGAGAAGATGTTTGCAAACCATATATACAATATTCAAGATATGTAAAGTACTCTTAGAACTCAAAACAAAACAAACAAAAAAACAAATAACAAATACCCCATTAAAAAAGGGTCAAAGGACCTAAATAGACATTTTTTCTGAAGAAAACATACAGGTGGCCAACAGGTATATGAAAAGATGCTCAACGTTACTAATAACCAGGGAGATGTGAATTAAAACCAGAATGAGATATTATTTCATACCTGGTATGATTATAATCTGTTACCTATTATCAAAGAGACAAGAGATAAATGCTGGCAGGGACATGGAGAAAAGGGAAGCAATGGCTTAGTCCTAAAAGAGTTAACATTGTATTTGGAAAAATAGATAAAAACAATTAAAAAGCACCACAAGGAGTTTTATAGCTGTAACAGAAATAGAGACAAGCAAGTCCTCCAGCAGTTCGGAGGCTGACGATCAATGCAGATGGCAGGAATAGTTGGTTGAGAAGTGAGATTTGTAAAGGAGATGCCCCGTTTGTGGCTCAGGGCAGCCCCATGGAAGGGGGGAACCAAGTCAAAGCCAAGGTCAAACCAAAGGTGAGAGTCAAGTATGTGCTGGCACAAGTGGAACCCATTTCACAACGGAGAAGGAAAAATGAACAAAGCTCCTTCAAGTTTCATGGGAAACAGGAAGTCAAATAAAATTCAGGAGTCAGATAAATGAGATTTATTAGACAGAGTCCGCAGCGGTGGCCACAGTTAACCTGCAGACGAGAGGCTGCAGAAGGAAAGGCCCGGGAGGAGTGCCTTGCAGAAGAACAGGGACAGGGTATCTTTACTCTGTGGAAACAAAGGGAACAGAAAGTCACAGACATTTTTTCAAATAAAGAGTCAAGCTAGATAGCTATCATTTCCTATATTCACATGTACTGTATCGATTTGGTAAATAGCCACCCGAGTTCACAGAATCCTGTTTACTTCCATCTGTCCGATTATTATCAAAAGGCAAGGTCCTCAAAGGAACGTGCTGTTTCGCTTGCAGAGGGCAAGCCAGGTCGTCAGATGGGAAACATACATGTTCGAGGAACAACAGACGTGACATAGCCTGTGTCTGACAGCTCTTACCTATAAATTCAGTCCCAGAGTTATGCAAACATAAGCAGGCAAACAAAACAACAAACAAAATGAGGGCTGTTTTCTGCTGCAATGACTATGTGTGTGGGGGGGGGGGGAGGGCAGTTTTGCCCTCTGTAACTGCATGCAATCAGATACTTACCTCAAAATACAGCATGACAGGTTCAAAAGATAAGAAAGGTTTCAGCGGATCAAGTCCGGTCGTGTGTTTCTGTTCATAGGAAAAAATAAAATACAAGCGTCCACATATGTGGTGGTTGGTGATATGGAACCTGTCTCATTTCTGATGCCGTCTCCTGAAGAAAACTTGATTGCCCAGAAATCACATGAGAGCAACTCGATCTCTTACCCTTCTGACAAATTCTCAGAGGATAAGGATGCTGGAGGAGGTTATCGATAGGACGTGGCTGCTGGTTCACCCCAGAGCTTGACCTGGACAACCGGAGGCTCCTCCCCTGCGCCCTGATCCTGGAATGTAGGTTCCACTCCCCACAGTGGGAGCCTCTGCACAGACACAGCCTTCAGGGAGCCGTAGGTTGTTGAGACCCCACTTGACTGCACCCTGTTAAGGCGTCTCCATAAACTTTAAGATCTGGTAGCAGGTGCAGAGCTCACTCATCTTGCAGCCGCCCAAGACAAGCCTCCTAAGGACGTTCTCTTGCTTGCTAGATCTGCCGCCTACCAGTCTGTGTCATCTGCTGTTTCTTCAGCCTCTCCTTGCTCTTCGCCTCCATGTATGGGGCCAGTCAGTTTTCACTTTCACCAGGGAAGCTCCTGAGTCTGCAAAGCAACCAAGGAAAACCCATCGCTAGAGAGAACAGATGTGTGTCCCAAGACATCACCAAGCTGAATAGTTGTTGACAGATAGTGACAGGAGATTAATAATTAAACTTTTTAAAAGCAAATGGGCAGGTCCCACAGGTCGACTGAATTACTCATTAGGAGGCAATGCCATATGCTGCTGAATGTGGGAAAGGAAACCCACAACCCTTACAGCGCGTCAGCCTCTGGGTGGTTCCTTTGTTTAATCCATACTTTTATAACTTACTTTTCCCCCCACCTACGGGTTAATGAAGTTACTTTTGCCTCCAGGATTAAGAAAACATGCTTCCTCTAATAAATCAAAGATCTTCAGATAAAACAACATATAGGTTTTCCTTATGGCATTAAAAAAAGAGGGGGGCTCATTTACCTGGAGAGTAGAGTGTTTGGACCAAAAAAAATGAAATATTTGAATTTAGATGTTGCATTACACTTTACATGTTTAAAATGGTCTTTTATTTAAAGGACAGCATTGTAACATCAAATTTTAAACATTTAACCTCAGAGTGGGCTGGCCAGGGATCCATTGTAATAGAACAATAGTAACTTGTTTACAAGAATTTTATTTTAAAAAGAAAAAAAAAGACATAGGAAGCTCTGTAATCTTAGTTTCCTAAGAAGTCAACAACTATAATGAAGCCATTTGATACTTAAGTTTTAGTTTGTGACTAGACTTTAATACAATATGTGAGATGCTTTTTAATAACAGATTTCACAAGAGTTTGTATTAGTGGATTGCGTTTATTTATTTGGGGGGCTTGTTTGTCTTTAGTTTTTTGTTTTTGTTTGTTTTTGCTTTGATAAGTGCTTGCATGCTCTGAGGCTGTGTGAGTATATGTGTACTTTTAAAGAACTCCTTTCAAGAGACTTGAAAAGTGATAGAGGATGGGACTTATGACATTAGTCCAACTAGCAGGGAAACCAAGGTGAAAATTGTTTTTGGTCTTTACCAGGAATAACAGCTCCTTTTTTTTAAGTGACACTTGAATTTTAATGTCTTGAGGGAGATATTTAAATCCTTAAACAACATTCACCTCACAGTCATACACATTAAAAAGCAGAGCTCTATCTAAAGAAATAGATTTCTAATTTAACTAAAACAAACCATTTTAATGTTTCATTACATGTATCCAGATTAGTCCTAGATGAATTCTGGAAAAGTTACAAATATATTAAACTTTTATAAATTGCTAGTACATTAATGTTTTATAAATTAAACCATATACATATTGCCAAAGTAAACTCACTTTTTAGCATACATATAATTTATAATGTAAAAATATATTTATACTATAAAATTTAATTTCAATCACATATATATTCAGTTGAAGTTAAATTTTGTTTTCTCAGCTATTCCTTTAAAAATACATGCATGTGCTTATCTATAAATAAGCTAAGAATCCTCAAATTCGATGTGATGCTTACCAATATGGCGAACCTAATTAAAAAAAAAAAAAGGTGTACACTTTTGAAACCCAACACTTCCCTTATTTTAGCCAAATGATGTATTTCTGTTGATTTATTAAATGTAGCAGATGTTCCCCCAAATGCAAGGCGTGACACAGAGTGCGGAGGTGAGAGCCCGCGCTGCGTAATTTGGCTTTCTTTGAGTTCTTCCCTCCGGGCATTCTCTCCGCGGGACGCTGCTCCTCCATGCCCGCGGGGGGCCCTTGCCTGGGGGTGCCCTGCAGTGCCCTCGGGCCCGGTGGGGCCTGGCCATGCGGCTCGCTTTGGCCAGTGAGATGACTGGAGTCATAACAAGGGACGCGGACACTTGAAATGGCACCTGTGCATTTCCACTGTGCTCTCGCACTTCCTCCGTGGACGTGAGAATCCTTTCAAGTGGACAAGAGGAGGCGAATGGAGCGGCGCCGGCTCGCCCCGCTGAAGCCAACCGTCAGCCCGGGCAGCTACCTGTGAGCACACCCGCGGCCATACGAAGGCAGGTCAGGATCAGCAGAGGCCCCGCCAAGCACGCCAGGCTTCTGAGCAATAAACGCCTACTGGTGCATCCCACCGAGGTTTTGTAGTTGTAAAAAAACACCACTGAGATATTGGTGATATACTTCTTCAATCTGCTAGGCCTGTGCTTTTTAAACTCATGCACAGGGAACCCTTCGGGCGCAAGGTAAAATTTCAGCTTCCATTGGGGAGTCCAGTTTCGTCTCTCTGCGTAGTGGAGGTCAGGAAATCTGCATCTTTAACAAGGCGATTGGATTGTGGTCTGTGGACCACACTGAGACACACTCTGTTGCTTCCCTTCTCTGCTCATTGGAAATATGAGCGATACCTACCATTCTTTGTATGGGTGCGTTTTTGGTCATGGGGACTCCTGATTCCCCACCTGCGAGCAGCGCAGCCTCGGGATGTTTCTAAGCACTGAGTTGGGAGCGGGTGGCTATGTTCTCGGTTTGGTCTCGGGGGCTACACAGAAAGGAGACAGAAGGTGGCTCTGTGACCGGTCTACTCTGCACATGTCTCTTTGGATGTTCTTAACCCTCCCGTTGTTCAAGAACAGCCTCTTGTTCGTGCTTCCCAATGCCTGGGTGCCTGGTGTTTCCTGTTGGGAAATGGAGAAACCAGACTAAACAGCAAAATACTGCTCTCAAGCCTGTAACACTTCCGATCTCAGATTTCCAAGGAGGCACAGACTTTCACTGGTGAAAACCAGTCCATTTTAATTGAGCTGGTCAGGACAAAGCAATTAAAATAACTCCATAAAAATGGCAGCTCAGACCTTTCCTGGTGTAATTACTGCTGACAAAGGAAAATGGGGAATGGGGGTCCTTGGGTGAGGATGCCTCCAGGCCTTTGTGTCCTTTCTCTTATCTTTGACCCTCCCTTTCCTTCTGTCTTCAAGGTAATTGTCCTTGTAGCATCACTCCCTCCTCTGGAGTCTTCGGCTCCCCTGGTCTTCCCTTCCCTCTTTACAACCTGCTGTGAGTCTCTGGGCCTGCCTCACCCTTGCTGGGTCTCCCGGACTCCCTCCCTCCTGGACCTACCCCAGCCCACCTCTCAGGATACCCTACTGCGTTTACAAGTCCCCAGTAGGTCTGCAGTTTGTTGAAGGGCGAGGGAGGGCAAGTCAACCCTCGGGGTGGGGAGGGGCGGTGGTTTCTTCCATGGGGTTCCCCAGCCATTGCAGAAGGGGCAGACAGCTTTCTGGCTCCCGCCTGTCGCATCCCAACCAGAAGGCCCAGCACTGCTGAGGGCGTCTAAAAGCCACCTTTGGGCAAAAGGGGTAATAAAAACGTTCAGGCAGACGGAGGCAGCCGTCCAAGCTGCCTGCTGCCAATTCCCCAGTTAGGAGAGGCCTGGCTCCTAGCCTCTGACATTAACCCCTTCCCTCCAGAGCTCCTCGGAGATATTCCACGGTGATGCCTGGAATTGAGGGAGAGACAAGGAGGAAGGGAGAGAGAGAGAGGGGTTTCATAATGAAGGAAGACTTCGGGCAGAATCCAGATTTCAGTGTTGCAAAATTTTATTCCGTTGGGAAAACGTGTGTTTCAGTAAATAAGATGTTGTGAGGAAGGGAGGTGGTCAGTGTGTTTGAAAGAAAAACATGGGAGGGTGGGACTCAGCGTTCCCTGGCTTTTTAACAGCCTCGAACAGCTTGATATTTTTGGCTTGGATATATATGTGAGTGTGAGTGTGTGCGTGCGTGTGTGCGCGTGTGTTTCTCTTTAAAAATATGAGGTATTAGGCTCCCTCCCAAAGCACATTGAAGTAAGGCAGCCTCTGAGCCACACTCCTCTATTAGGCAGTGCATCTGGCAACAAGGAAAAATAAAGGGGAAGGAGGGAGGAGACTCCCTACGACACACTCACCTGCGTTCTGATGGCAGCAGTGCTTATTGTCCTGTCTCTGTCCCTTCGCAGCTACGTCTGCATGAGGTGCTGCTATTTAGAGTGCTCGTGCCTTGGCCAGTGGCTCCATTCCATTGCAGAAACCTCAAACATTACACAGTGTGTAAACTCAGGTCAAAAGAGATAGAAAAGGAAGCGGAAAGACAGACGGGACTCACGGGACGCTCCGCTTGCTTGGGTGTCTGCCGGGGCCTGCGTTTGACTCCCGGCTCTGCCGGTGCTGGCTCTGTTATTTCCCATGGCCGCGCGGGGTCGATGGGGATAATACCAGAACCATTCGATAGGGTTGCGGTGAAGACTGAACAGCACTCCGTGCAAACTCTTCAAGTACCTGATGCAAACTGGTGTTGAAAGAATATGTTATCATACTAAATATCACTTATTATTACTGTCCTGATTGCTATAGCAAGTGTCCCTGAGGCTCTTCAGGGGCCTGTTGCTGAAGCATAGAGTCACCATTTCACTCCAAGACCACGCCAGGGTTACTGTCTGAGGAGCGCCCTCCATCGACGAAGGGCTGCCCTTATAGCCCAATTACCTGGAATCCCTCTAGCATTTTGCCAGGTTCCTTAGATAACAGCATTCCAAGAAGACATTGCCAGGCTTTAAGATACTTTCTGCTGTTAATGAATCAATATTCAGCCTGGTGTGGAGGAAGCCAGGCCTCAGTTGAGGTTTTAGTACAATCTCAACGAAATCCATGGCCGAGGTTAAACCTAGCTAATCATTACCCATCCTGGCTGCAGTAGGTAGGCTTTGGCTATCAAAAGAAGCATATCTTCACAGCTGTGTGTCCGGAGAGCCCCATCCAAAGAAGACAAGGGCGTCAATAATTTGAGTCGAAGAGATGGTGGAAATAAGAGGGAGCTGTCTGATTAAAAGATACTATTCTAACAAAATCAGTAGGACACCTCTCAACACCTGCACTCAGGTGCTGCTCTTCTTTGTTTTTTGTTTGTACGTGGGCAGGAGTTTTTAGTAGACATAACACCTTACCTGATGAAACGACTGATTATAGAAGTGGGAATGCCTAGCACAAAACTGAGGGACCAAAAAAATAGATGTTTTCTGCAGAGACTTCCCGTTGGTCTCACATTCTTGCTGACCTCTCCGGGAACAGAATATTTAACTCAAAATGTACAGCCGCAACTCCTGTACATGATCTACCTCTCTGTGTGCTTGGGCTTCTCACCACATGGGAGTTCGGTTCTAAGAGCAGATGCTCTAAGAAAACCGGGCAAAGCTGCATGGTCTTTGCTGGCCTAACTGTTGGGTCTCTTCTGCTCCGCTCTGCTGCTGACATGCCAGCCCAGACTCTAGGGAGAGGTGCCTCTTGTCCACCTCTTCATTGGGGTTAGCAAGGACAGAGCGCATAAGGACGTGTGGTAATGGGATCACACATCCTGACCATCACTGAAAACTTCAATCTGCCCCCAGAATAGGACAAAATGATAGGAATATGCATCTCTTGTAACACTGTAGGGTCACTGTAATGGCTCTAGACTGCTGACTCATAGGCTGTGTGTGTGTGTGTGTGTGCTCGCACGCGCACGTGAGAGAGAGAGAGACTTTATATCCTGCTTACATTATTATCTTGATTTTACATAATATGTGGTCAAACCAAAATCTAACTGATCCAGTGGTCAGTGACTTCAGTTTTCACCACATTAATAGCTCACCCGTGTATAGGATCAGCTTCAACATCGGCAACCAAGGAAATCCATGGGAGTTCACAGGCACAGTTCAATGTCCAGTCCATCGCAGTCATTAGGCTAATAGCATTCTCTCTTGCTGCATTTGTTCGATTTCTTTTTTATTGCAGCTATTTATCTTAGTGGCGAGCAGTCACACCCGTGCTGAAATGGCACGGCGCTGTTTCCCATCCAGCGGTGTTGCTGACGGTGTACCGCACGTTCTGATCCCATTCCTGGAGCTGGAACAATCTAAACTTGTATGGAGAGAGCCTTCGTGGGTTTTTGTTGGCATAAGAGAAGTCTAATTACACACATCCAAATACACAAGAGAGAAATGGAAGGGTTTTTTCTTCCCCATTGACTTGGAAAAGTTGGTGGTTTTGACCTGCAGTGCTTGAATGAGAGATCCAGGCTAATTATGGGATTGCATGTTTAAACAGTTATTTCTTTACAGAATGCCCACAGTGCATTGGTAAGTCTCAGTTGCTTTTGGATCTGTGCTTTCCACGGACTGTCTGCTCAGAATCCTTTCGGTATAAGGGGGCACATTTTATTGATCAAGAATGGCCTCATTAATAATATGCCTATGCTCTTAGTGAACTTAAAAAGATTGTTCTGGGCCTCTATTTTAGGGTTATGTCTTGGTCTACCGGTTTCATTCTCTGCTCATGAAGATAACCCAGTTCTAAGTCTGAATCACTTCTTCTAGTACATCTCCGCCAGGTCTGGCACCTGCTTTGTTTCATGAATTGATATTTTTGTAGTATTTTGCATAGTAAATGCAGGTAATAGATAATGAATATGAATGAATGAATAACTTGATCTCAATATTTTTATGTCTCTTTGGCATTGGATTCCTCAGCCTCACATACTTCCTGAGCCCTCTTGTCCAACAAAAGAAATAGGTGCTCAATATGGTAGTTTGGAAAATAGATATAATGGGAGGTATGAATGGATATGAAGGACTCAAAGACACTTCTGATTATCTCAGTCTCATCTGTAAGAGGGAGTAATGAGAATACAAGTATAAACAATATATATTTATAGAATATAAAATGAACAAACCTTTGTGAATTGTATTTAATACCGTTTATGACTATTTCAGGGTAATAAATCTAAGTTTAATTAATCACTTACCGATAGTAAGGACAGGCTCTCTTGTGAAGATCTGAGATTTTACAATAATTACAAAGTTGTAAGTTTCATGAGTGCTGGTGGAAGACACGAGACTCCTGGGTCACAGATGCAAGTTCATTACTCCAGTGGTAACAGGAGCCATAGTACCAGGGTACTTGCAGTGACTCTCTCAGCTCTAGTTCCCACAGGGCTACACAAAAGTGTGTCGGCGAACACCTACACACACCATGGATCATGTTACAGGTGACCCTGAGCTTAGAAATCTGAGTCTTTTATACTGAATAGTAGTAACCATGCCAGCCATTGCTCTGGAAGAAGACATTATCTTTATGTCCCAAGGTGATTCTCTGTACAAACATCTTTGAAAAGAGTTCCGGACAGCAGGCAGTCATTGCCACTGTTTGTAAGACATGAAGAAAAGTGAGAGATCCATGGAGAATTGTCTCCCAATACACACCTATAACATTCTTTTTGATAACTATATAGTCTATTATTCCACAAAATGATTTTTTTTCAATATGCCAATAATAAATATTCATAGGAGCGCCCTAAAAATGCTGTAGTTTATCAAACCCTCACACATTTTTGGCAAACTAGTGTAAGGAGAAAAAGTTGCTGTATTTCCAAAGACAGAATGTTTTTGGAAGAGGAGGGATATTTTATTGTTTCCATTAATTATTTAGTTAAGGGTTCATTTCTCTCCTTTCTTTCTCTCTCTGTAAGATAATGGAGCAACCCTGGCACACTGCACCATAAAGAACTTGGCAGATAAATGCAGTGGAGGGTAAAGGGAAAGCTAGGTTTTGAAACCAGACAAAACTGGGCTTAAATTATAACTGAGATTCTTACTAGATGCCAGATAATGAACGCTTGCTAATCCTCAGGTTCAACACCTTTAATAGAAAGATGACATTACCTACTTTATGGGATTATAGGAATAATGTCTGGAAGATGTGTATTGAAGTGTGTGATTCTAATGCTCAAGAGATGGAAACAGGATCAGGATGACGCTGAAGAACTCGTCTGATCCTCAGTTGGGGGATACGTCTTTGCAACTACCTGACTCTGCTTTGACCACCCATATACATTACTTGGCTTTTCCGTGATAAATGATCTTTTTAACAAGGACTGTTGTGTGGCTCCAAGTTCCTACCTGGTATCCACGACAATGTGGGGGACCAGCTCAGGGAAACCAGCTGTGAGCACGAGCCAGCTCAACAGGATCCTAAATCAATCAAAGAGCTAATGCTGGTCAGTTCTCATCAGCCAGATTTTAGAGACTTTTTCTTTCAAAAATTGTTCAGTGTGGGACAGCTTGAAGTTGGCTATTGCAAGCTGTTGGGATCTAGGCACCTCAAAGTAAACTCAATCTTGACTTGTCTCCAAAGCTAAATAATTGAATTTTTTTTTTTCAAAACAGTTCCCATTTTACCGTCTCTGCGTTTACTCTCAACCACTAGGGTATATGCTTGTAAATGAATCGTGTTTGTCTTATCTCAAGTAATGCTGCAATAATTGATTGAAACTGTGGGCAGAAATTTCATTGTCTGGCAAGTTTTATTCTTATTTCTCACATTAATATTTGTATGGTTTTGGGTTTGTGTTCTTTTCCTTATGTGCCTATCATGGTGTTAGTAGTAGGAGAGGGAGAGGCGTGTGTGTGTGTGTGTGTGTGTGTGTGTGGATTGCATGTGGATTGCAACTGTCCCTCCCCTGCTAGCCGAGACTCGGTTACGTAGGGTAGGAGGATTTTGGCACAGGTTCCCCTAAAGAAAACACAGTCTGATCTGAGGAGCGCCTACCTCTTACAAGGCCTCGATTGTGTGAGAATGCCAAAAAAGAAACAAATGCAGTTTAATTGCGTGGGATGCTTGCTGACTAGTTCACAAATCTTTTATTTGTTTTGAGAAGTGCGGCAGGAGCACTAAATTTTGTGTGCATTTGGGGAGATGCAGACGTAACTTACAGTAGGACTTAGAAGCCGGCGTAATTACCTGGTCTCCTGTCAAACTAATAAACTAATAGAGGTTTTCAATCACATCAGGAAAGACCCAAGATTCGGGAAACTAAAAGCAAGAGACTAGACGTCAAGTCCTGCTCAATTTTCTTTATGCATGTATTTGAGAGGGCAGTGGTCCCAGGGGCTATGGATTATATATTTCAAATAAAAAAAATCATTTTAATCCGTATGTAGGAGGATCCCTGGCTGTGGAATCAATGGGCTACTCTTCAGTTTTATCCCACCTACACAGGAGCCTCAAGGACATTCTCCCTGAAAGGTCTCCCTCGATATTGTCCTTATCTGTTTACAGATAACCATTGGCACCAGTGTCATTTATAATTTCATGTGTAATCCTAGAAACCATAGAAGAATCTAAGAAAATTTAAAAGCTGTGAATCACTCTTGAAAAGGGTCTTTTGATAATGTAAGGCATTTACCTGGTGGGCATTTTCACCAAACCAGGAAACTTGGGATACATTTCCCATCTGAAAATATCAGAGTTTTGTATTTGGGATGTATTTTAAATATTTAGTACGTCACTTATAACTGTAGTGTTTTTACCCATGGTCTCTGAACTATAGACTGTAAAGAAGGCCTTCTGGAAATCATGGCCCCGCACGAAGAAAAGGCTGGGTGAGGGATCAGCTACGTGCATGGGTGCATTTCTGTAAGTGAATCCACACATTAGCTTTCCATTGTTCTTCTGACTTGGGCAGTCTTTGTCACTAGTGGACAAATTTAGTAAATATGAGTCATTTGTTCTGCATAGAATATAATGAGTCTGTTTAGAATGAGATTCTTGGAACCACTGAGGTAATGTAACCGAGACTGAGACTGTGGTATATGCTTCTGTCTCTCTCCACTCCCCTTTCCAATAACAGCATCGTTCACCCGATCACCCATTCATCGAGTAACATCTGAGCGTTTCCTGTGTCCCAGGCAGTGTGCTGCATACTGAGAAGAAAAATAAGCCTAGGATGCAGTTCTTTTCCAGAAAAAAATGTCAGTGGTTAATCAGAGACTCTAGATATAAATTAATTAAAGCACGGTGCTAAAAATGATATAAGAACATATTCAATGTATGGTATAAATTCAGAGAAATATTTTACTCGAACATGATGGAAATGGGAAGCCTCACAGTAGAGGTGACATTTTGTTGAGTCTTGAGCTGCAAGTGTGACTTTGTGAGAGGAGAAAAAGAGAAAAATATATTAGGCAGACAGAATAGGCACAGTTCACCCTGAACTCTCTTTGCTCTAAAATGGTTCGACCAGAAGAATCACATAGATTAGATTTCAACAACTACTATTACGAAGTTATAAAGTGGGGTAGCTGTTTCCTTTTCAGCGGCCCCTTCTCTGGCACTGTGAGCTCTTGGAGATTATATATTTATGGTTCTCTTGTCCTGAGAGTTGTGTGTGTGGTGATGCTCCGTGAAAAGGCATGGCTGTGCCGGATGAGATGTGTGGCCCTTATAACCACCGCTGTGCACACTGCTGTATCAGGAATCGAAGGACAGGTAAAAAATATGAACAATAAAATGTCAATAAACACATATCTATCAACAACTGCATCTAAAAGACAAATAAACAAACAAGAACAGAAATGGACTCATGGACGCAGAGAACATTTTGATGGTTGCCAGGCAGGAGGGCGGCGGAGGGGCTGGGGAGAAGGGGAAGGGGTTAAGAACTTAGTACCGCTTGGCTGTTTCAGAGTTGTCACGGGGTGTAAAGGACAGCCTGGGGATGTAGTCCAAGATATTCTAATAACTGGTGTCATGTGGGGATGAGATTTATTGGGATGATCCCTTAGTAAGTTACATGTCTAATCACTGGGGCATATGCCTGAAATTGATATAATATTGTATGTCACCTGTACTTGAAAAGTAAAAAATGGTTTAAAAAAAGAGGAGGAATATGTTCAATGAAGGAATAAAAGAGTAAACATTATGACTCCCAAAAGTCTGCATAGGAGGGGCTTAGGAACAGCCAACTGATGGGGACTGTGGCTGTGGAAGGGTTTGCTTGCCAAGCGTGCTGGTCTTACGTAGTGCGGCTTTGCAAGGGTGGAAATAGTAGGGATCTAAGACCCTCCTCTAGCCACACTTTGGCCTTGCCATTGGGATAATCGAAAGATTGAATTAATAAATAGGCAAGGGTCACTTTATGGTTTTGAAATATAGAATCTAGGAAATGAGAAATAATGGAGAAGTTTTCTCCAGTGCCCAATAAATAAGTGGAAAACTAATTGCAAAATGGCAAGTTGTAAAGACTGTCTGTTACCATTGACTGTGAAACTGCCTGATGGTCTTTGATTTAATCCCCTCTCTATGACTAGGCAGGGGACAGATTAAATATTCTTGTCACTAAGCAGGGCTGAGAGGAGCTGAGCCATGTAGCCAACTTAGCCAGTCTACAGTACACTCGGAGTCTTGATTTTTTTTTTTTTTTGCCAACGTTGTAAGTGAAAATATCCAGGATAAAAACCATATACAGAAAAGAAACTTTTCATCCACATTTCATGTAACACCATAGATCACTAAAGCAAAAAGAACTTTAAAATCTAATTTGCTTTTCACAAGGGATTGGGAGGCCTGGCAGGATTTTGGGTTCTTCGAGTATCGTGAGTTATTTCTTAAGTATTTTGGGTTCAATAAAATCCAGAATGCATTTTGCCCTGAGCACTTTCCCCCTTAATTTTGAAACCCATGTGTAATCACAAGGAAATGTAATCCATATGTTTCTGATTCATTTACACTTAACTCATCAAAATATTTTTCTAGGAGCTATTTGATGTTGAAGAAGCATTTCGAGACTTTTTAATAGGCTTTGTAAAACCTTCCCTCCCCCCCGCCCATTCCTTTAAAACAGAAGGCTGTGTTTGGCCAAGGAGAAATAAGCCCCAATACCAAAGTATTTGGGTTCGGTTCCAAATGCTCAACCACAGAATATAAGATAGGTTCTCAGTGTATCCAGTTTGTTCTCGTATCCATCCCATTTTCTGGGTCTGGTTCAGTGCGTAATATTCCATAGAGTTGCCCAGAATGAAAATGGGACTCCTGTGGCTTTACCACAAGGTCAAGAGGAAGGGTTAAAAGTGGGAGCTAACAAGGTTGTGATGTTAATACAAAAAAATTAGGAGTTACGTTATGTGGGCCACAGCTTTAGCGGGAAATGGGGAGTTCAGGGGAGTGACCTGCTTCGGTTAGAATCACAGTCAGGATCAGCTGACTACCCTGTTTTGTTTTAGAAACATGGCCCCATTAAAGTAAAATTCTTTAGTGACTTTTTCAAACTTTCCCCCAAATAAACTAAAATTTCCTAGTGAGCTTTTCTTTGCCGCATATGGGTCCTGCTCCCCAAATTCTCCATCGCCATTCTTAGTTGAGATGATTCTTTCTCTCTCCTCCCCACCAAACCCAGGTCCGTCTTTCGGTCAGGAATCAGTCCACCCCCCACCCCCCCTTCAGAAATCAGTCCCAGATTCACAAACCAAAGGCTTTGCTGATCGCCAGAGCTGCTCTCCTGCTCGGAAGCCTCGTAGCAGCGCTGTTGAGTTTGAAGCAGTACGCCAACTATTTCCTTATATCCTTTCACATTTCTTCCTTGTTTCATGGGCACAATTTTTATCTTTCTAAGGAAACTATAATATTCTTAACCACAAAGAGAGCTTATAAAAATATTTTTATGTCTCCCATGGTGCCTGCCATGCTTCTGGGCATACAGCAAATGATCGAGAAGTACTTTTTTGGATTTAATTGAATTAGCATCCAGGGAAAACAATTTAGAAAATAGTATATAATTCATATCAAATGTTTGGAAGTCTCTTATGGAGATTTTGGAGAACCTGTTCCAAAGATTAACCCTTCTTACTTCAAGTTTTTCTTGTGACTGAGAGCATGCAATGTTTCTGAATATCTATGGAGTAGAGTATTGAGAGGTCATGGTTCAACTGACCTCAGCCTGAGCAGCTGACATGCCAATCACAATTAATTACTGTCTTGAGTGCCAACTGTGTTCCCGACCTTGTATCAAGCTGTTTAAATGTACCATCTCATTTAGTCCCTGCATATGATAGATATTGTAATTTTTCTTTTATATAAGAAAATTGAGTATGAGGAAGTTAAGGTAACTAAAGGCACATGACTGAGAAATAACTTCACTGGGATTCAAACTTAGATTGGTCTGATTCCCAAACCTTCCTCATTACTGCCATGCTCTGTCCCTTTTCTGGCTTGGATGAGCAAGGGAACATGGAGTTTTTTGTGTATAATTTTTTTGAAGGCCAGTGGGGAAATCATGAGCTGAGCTCAAGCATTCTTCCGCAAGAATTTCTCATGGATAGCTTTCTATAAACCCAGTCCTACACCTTTTGTTTCTCTCCTGCTTTTTTCCATCAGGTTTTGATGTGGGACTCATTGAATCCATTGATTTCTCTCCGGTTCTCCCTGCTTTCGTTGGTGTTTTCCAGCTGTCTTTTCTTTTGTCTAAACCCTTACAGTGCCCTACTAACTGCCCTGGCCCACTTTCCATTGCTCTCTCTTTGAAATATGAACACATCCAGCAAAGAATGATCACCTAATGGGTAATTTTCAGCATGGCATTCTGTTGTTAAAAAATAAAAATAAAAAATTCAGTGGCTTCCAATGAAAACTGGTGAAAAAACAAGACCTACTAGTATCAGATTTTTTTTAGGTTTCTGTAGATGCCGCCTTCTTTTCGGATATGTGTTTGAGGGCAGTATTTGTATTTGGTTACTTGTAGGTACGCAAAGGCCCACCAAGTGGACAAGTGCATGCTTGAAAATCTAGGATTCATTTTGAGATTTGAATAACGCTACCTCCTGGTACTAAATTGCAACTTTCCAGCTACTAATAATATGAGCCTGTGGTCCCATTTAAAATAAATAAATAAATAATTCACCCAAGTTTTTCTTAATTTTCGGATTGTTCTAACCAGGAATCTTTTTGAGAGTCATGAAGATTCTAAGAACTGCGAGATTTCTGATGACTCGTCAGAAAACCTGGTGGAAATGACAGATTGATGCTTAACTACGGCCTCGCTGTCTCTATAGCCTCTTTTTCCACGTGGACTTCAGCCCCGCAGTCCCAGCCTCCGTCTCTGAACAAGGAAAATAAATTGCACCCTGGAGAAGGTCATCGATCCATTGAGCATTTCCAATTTTAAGGGAAATCCAAAGGAAAACATATATATAAACGAAGGGCTTGCTGATGAGTTCGCACCAGGATGATCCCTTCCCTGGCGTGTGTGAACTCCTGTGGGGAAGGAGGATGTTTGCTGACAGCACCCAGACCCACCGCGGTTGTAAACATCAGCGTTTGGTCCTCCGCTTAGTCTCGGTAAGATCTAAGTGCAGCGACACCTCTGTAGCAGAATACTCGCCCCTAAGCCTGGAAACGAGAGCCAGAGCGAGCAGAGCCTTGCGGGGTCAGCCAGGTTAAGCACAGCTACACCCTTGTCACACCTACACCCTTGTGCACACGTGCCTGCACACGCAGGTGGAGGCGGCCGCTCCGAACGCACACCGACGGCCCGGCGCTGTGCTTGTGCTTTATCTGTGCCTTGGCCTCGGGTCCACCTGCTCAGAATAGAACAGAGCATGTCCTGAGGAATAGTTATTTAATCAAATAATTGTTCCGTGCCTCCGACACCACTCCTCTGAGGATCGAGCTGGAAGAAAAAGACCAGCAAATATGTAAATTGGAACTGATTAGGGGATGAAGTTTCACTAAAAAAAAAAAAAAATTAAAAATTGGAATCAAAACAGCCTGCAAATCCCTCTAAGCCAAGCCCTGTCTCCGAATTACAACACCAGCGCCTGTCGGCTGTGATAATTTCACTTCATTAAGCTCCAGATATATAAATAGAGGGCCTTTTTTTCCATCCACGGCTTTAACTAAGCATGGCCTGAAAACACAGGGTGTATTGATCCGCTCAGCTGTTTGTGATTGGGGCTTTGGTCTTGCCTCGTTGTGGCAATAGAAACTCTCAGACACCTATATCATGAAGCCAGGGACAGTTCACCCCTGTAGAAACCATTTTAAAGTTATTGTTTTTAAAGTATTTTTTCCCCTAAATCAGAAGCCACCATATTATAGATTTATCAGATAACATATAATCCAGTTCCTTCAAAGTAGCCATATTTTTGTCACCCCAAACTTTGAAGAATAAAATTTATTACTTGGAATACCACTAATTCTAATCTTAAAAATAGCCTACGGAAACAAGGAAACAATTGAATTAAGAAGAGAATAAAAAGCCTACTTTTCATGGTTTAAGGCCAGTGTCAGCAACTTTTTCTGTGACAGAGGCAGAATCTGGGGCATTATGTTGGTACTTCTATATCTGTTTAAAAATGCAGCCCTTTAAAAACCTAAAACATTCTTGTAGCTGGTGGACCTTCCCAAAACAGGTGATGTCCTGGGCTTGGCCTGAGGGTCATAGTTTGCCCATCCCTCTTTTAAGATATATACAAAATACTAGTGCTTTGCCATTTATGTACTATTTATCATTTTTTTCTAGGTTTCTATCTGGTCACTGATAAGTATGGACACTGAATGTAGTTTAGATTTAACCTTTTATCTCAGAAAACCCAAGTTCAAAAACATTTTAAGTCTTGAGGGGGAATGTTTACAAGATCTTTCCCTAATGTCTGTCAGTGGGCGTTTGTCCATCTCATAAATGGACTTGGCACCTCTTGGTGCCGACATACGTGATGGGCCAGGTGCGGTTGGCAGTGCCCTGAGAGTGAATCACAGAACAAGGCTGTAGGTCAGCACTGAGGGTAGAGCCTGGGCTGTGGGTGGAGGTCCGGAGGTTGCTTGGTGTCTGGCAGGGCTTGCGCTCGACTGAAATCCGTTGGTTTTATAAACCCCTTATTTTATTAGCATTGGTTTGGAAAATAGAATTAGGGGCCAAGGACAAGGTGATTCAGGATGTTGTTTGGGGGATCCTTGCCTTAATTAGTTTTGGTTTATATCCGTTGATTGATTGTTTTCCCCCAAATTGCATGATTTTAATGGAAAGCACGGTAAAGGAGAACAGAATGCATGGGGAGTATATCAGTGTGTATACCAGGTTTTTTCCAGAACGAGAATGTGGGTCTTTGGGGTAGGGCTGTGTGCACTGCTGAAGGAGCGTGTAAAGCTGTGGCTCACGTGGCTGGAAGAAACTGCGCTCAGACACTTAACTGGGCTGTAAATAGCTTACCACGTGGCTTGCCTATGGCAGCAACACCTCTTGAATTCCCTTCTTGGTGAATAATTTTGCACCGCAGTTAAACACTCCACCACGCACACACATGCACGCACCCTCACACAGGGTCGCACATAATTTTCTTACTGGTTTATGTATCTTCTGCTTGTGTTTTTGAACCTGTTTCCCAGAGGCTGATAGACTTTGGGTCTATTGATGGATTTACGTTTTTAGATTTGGAAAAGTGGGTAAGTCAGACACTGGGATTTGTTCATTCAGATGATGAGCCTCAGGCATCCTCTAGGTCAACACTGACTGATAGAAATATGATGTAAGCCACATAGGTGATTTCTAATTTTCTGGCAGCCATATTAAACAGATAAAAAGAAACAAGTGGAATTAATTTTAATAAGGCAGTTTACTTTGTCTAACATATTCAAAATATTATTTCAACATGTAATGAATACAGAAATTAAATATTTTTCCCTTTTTTGTTGTCTTCAAAATATGGTGTGTATTTTACACTGACATCTCAATTCAGATGCTAAAGTGTCTTCGAAAATACTTGATCTATATTTATATTCCATAAAATACACTATTTAAAATGCAGTCACTTACCTCCACTGTCCTAAGCATACTTAAAAATTTTCCAACAACTTAATTATTAGGCTTTCTAAATGAAAAATAATTAAAATCAAGAAAGTCTAAAATTCAATCCGCTCATCACATTGAAAGTATTCGAGGTGCTCAGTAGGCACCTGCGACGAGTGGCTATGAAATGGGACGGTGGGTTCTAGATTCTGGGTTTTAAACCCTCACTGTGCATCCGAATCACTGGTAAAGTTTATTGGACATGCAGCTAGTAAGTGGTGATAAAGGAAACAGCTGACGTGTGTTGAGCACTTTCTTTGGTAGAGACTATTCTAAATGGTTTACTTTTAGTAATTAACTGTACTATCATTTTACTGATAAGGGATATTAATCACAGGGGTTCAGTAATAGACTCAGGGCTGCATAACTAAGAGGTAATAGAACACCCCATCTTAAGTCTTCTTCTATATATATATGTACAGTACACACTATATAAAGTCTGTAGGTTCCAGGAACCTCGAAAGGTGATTTACTGTCTGGAGTGGGGCTGTAAGGTCTGTATTTTTAAAAGACCCATCGCTAATTGTAATGTATGCTGCCTGTCCGTAGGAAATCCTGGCCAGCTCTCTTCACATCCCAACTGTGGGGAATGAGTATTGATTTAACTGAAATAAGCCGTCTCTCAGAAACCTTTGTTGAGGATTTAAGCATGGTCATTGAAACAAAAACCCTTTGCACCTGGCTGGATCTTTGGTGAAATAACACTGCACACTCAATGTCTGGTCCTTGGTATTATGTTTGATGAAGTTTTCTAATAATTGTTAAGGGGGTTCACTAAATCCTAAAGCACTTATAATCAGTAGTTTTATTATGTTAAGAACAGAGTGCTTTCTGCCTGTTTTGCAGATGCCATCGAGAGGGCGTTGTTGTTGAGGTATGTGACTAGAGAGGGTGGGACGGAGGAACAAAAAATAAAATATTCAGTCCCAAGCCCTGCGATTTCCCCCGTAGCTACAGTCATGCACCACAGAGTCTTCTGCTTTTAGGAGCTTCTCAGTGTGCTTGGCCCTGAGAAACGCTGCGGGGTTTGCTTGACATTGGGGCCTGTGAATTAAGAATACAACTTTCATTTATTCGGCAACAACCAAGACCTGTGCATGTATCCATGGAGACGGGCAAGCCATTTCCTCTCCCACATTATGAGCACAGGCCACTCTAACCACCTCTGATTTCCGACCAGTCACCCAAGGGTTTGGTGAGATGGGGGAGTTTGATCCCAGGGTCTGGCGTGGCTCCAGGCAGAACAATAAAAAAGAGCGTAAATCATGGGGAAGAGAGGCTGACACCAGTGGGAGGTGTGAAGGTGAGGATGTGAAATATGGCGAGCACTGCACATCTGCAGCAAACAGAGCAGGTTTACACCCAAAGAGCGCATCTTAAGGAACAGGCCTGCGTGACCTCCGCACTCACAGCTCGGATGCCAGTACGTGCGATGCCCCTGAGGGAGCGTAGCCCAGGGGCGGTCCTGGGTTTCCGTAGATAAATTCCTGATCCTCATTTTTACCATTTCAAGGTACCACTTACTGAGTGTCTCATTGAGGCTTTACTCATTCTTTTAGTAACAATTTCTTAAGCACATGCTGGGGGCAAGGCATCGTTTTAAATCAGGGGTTGGAAACGGGAGTGGCAGGGAGACCCAGAATTGTTTGAGACCTGAATCCCACTGTGAGGGGGAGAGGGAGATGGAGCATGTCCAGAGAAGTATCACAGTGTGAGGTGGGTTGTTGACAAATGCCTGGACACCTCCGGGAAAGGGCTCTGAGAATGGATATGGGCCATACTTTGTCTTGAAATTGAATACAAATGAAGGACCCAGGTAGGGACGCTTGCTTTGTATATATTCCATCCAAAAAGAGTGATAGAGCTGTAAAATTAATTAACATCTAAAGTAACATACCAGGACTGAGACTCCAGAGTATTGAGGAGGTTTATTAGGCCAATTAGCTGGCACTGGGATAATAGACACTAATCGGCAGCCAGGGACAGATGAAGAAACTGAGCCATGGTGGACTTGGGTAGTTTGTCCATGGCTAGGAAGTTTTGATACTTGGGTATTAAAAAAACAGACAATATCATAGCCTCTTTCCATAACAGCCACACTGGGCTGCCTCTCTACAGAGCAGAACTCTGTCCACCAGGTGCCCAGTGTGCACTTGTCACTTAAGCTGTGACATTTCATTTAATCATTAGAACGGTGTCGGGAAGTGATTTTATGGTGAGCATTTCAATGAGGAAGACATTGAGGCTCAGAAAAAGAATGTAAGCTACCTAGGATTCTCCAGTTTCCAAGAGACAAGTGAGAATTCAAACGCGGGCTGTTTCGCATCTCCCGGAGCCCCCGTTCTTTCCTGTGCCAAGTGTCTCTTCAGGAAAGCAAGGCAAACACTGCCCACTCGAACTTTATGGGGGCAACTAAAGATTCCCATTGTAGCAGTTAAATGCACTGCCTTTTACCTCAAAATAAGGTAGCAATTTTAATTGGGGGGGATTTTACTTCTGATTGCCTTCCAGCTACAGATTTCTGAGAAGCGGCTTGTTTGTCTCCCTCTCGTTGTTGGCAGTGTGCATCTCTATCCACAAGTAGCAGCTATTCCCAGGGTGCGGGCCTCAAGAGAATAACTGGTCATTTTTAATTCGATCATTTATATTACGATCAAGCGTTAAAAACAGAATAGGATTGTTCTTTAGAAGATAGGACTCAGGAATAAAACATTAAGCAAATATGTTTAAGTTAGGATATTACCCGTGTAGCGATACATTCGCACAGTTGCAGCATTATCATTGTACTTTCAAAGTTCTTCTTGAAAACAAATGTGATAAATGGCTGAGTTATTATTTCAGTTTGGAAATAGGCAGTTACAGAAATAACATTTTAATATATTCCAGATTAGGCTGCATGCTATATTTGTAATAAGGACTTGTTTCCAACATTAGTTGGCAGATCTTTCATACGAACAATTATCCAAATAGCTATTAGGATATGATTGCACTCATTTCCAGGCAGAGCGGGGCTGCCAGCGCGAAGCCTGGCTGCTGGTTAGAGTTCGGTTTGACTTTTTGGAGAAAGCCACAAGAATTTGTCAGTCATCTTGGCTGTAGGGGAGTCTCCCTGTCTTGGGACTAGTCTCCTTCCTATTTGAAAAATAGAGGCAAATGTGTTTCTTTTTTTGTTTTGTTTTTACAGTTTTACATGATCTAGAGAAGAAAAAAAAAAAAGAAGGGAAGGAGAGAGAGGCAAAGGCGCAAAGAGGGAAGGGGTGGTGTTGCACAGGAAAGGAAAATGAAACACTGAGGCAGGGAAGGAGCCAAAGGCTTAAACTCATGGATCAGCCCGGATACAGTGGCCACACATCGATAGCCACACATAGATGGTTCCATGAACACGCTCCTCAGTGAGATCTCCGCAGCAAGGTTCTTACCTCGTGTAATTTATAGACGTGGATGCCAGAAAGAAATGGTGTTTATAGAAATAGAGAATCAAACTTTTTTCCCCTGTTGACCAATCATTATGCCCCTGCATAGTTTGGCACCTGGGGATCCTGCTGGTTAATCTGGTCCAACACTCCAACCCAAGAACAGTGACTCCCTTAGACGAGGGGAAGACAAGCTCCCTTTGTGCTCAGGTTGAAGGCTGGTGGAAAGCTTATTTGGAGAGCGCATGTGCTTCATGGGAGTGGGGTGATCCCTCCCACAGCTGCACGATGGTGGAGGCTCAGGACAGGTCTCAGGTTCCACTCCTCAACCCCCAAAACCACTGTCCCCACCACAGCTGGAAAGGTCCCTGTTCTTCAGATTGTGGGCTGGGGAAGGGCTGACAGGGCAAGGCAGACGCCTTTTTTCTTTTCTTTCAATCTAACGTTGTTGAAGTTCATCTTGCTGAAGACGTCCCCAGTGCACTCTGCCAGTGTGGGCCTCAGGGGACCAGCTATCTGACAGAGTAATCGCTAACGGATAAGAGATACTGCAGACTCAGAAATGTATATTTTTCTGACCTGACGTCAATGGAATGAGGATTTTTGACTTTGTATAGAATCTAAGCATCTCTAGTAGCTTCTAGTTGAGGTTCTTGCTTCCCGTGACTATAGTGGGCCTGGGGTTCTACTCTGACTACCCCTCCCGATGAGGGGATTCTGAGTGTTAGCAGAAGGGAGTCAGAAGATCATCTCAGTGGGACTTTATAATTATTTTCATCTAACATTTCTTGACCTCTTACTATGTGGCAGGGCACTAAGTTCTTACAAACCCATGATCTCTTCAGATGCTCAAGATTGTCCTCTCCATTGTTTAGCTGTGGAGACAGCACCAGAGAGGCTCAGGAATTCGTCCAAGGGTACGAGGGGCTTATGAATGATGCAGGACGCAGAGTCAGGCACCCCAACACCCCCTTCAGTGCGGTGAGGCTTCTCCATCAGCAGCTGTAGAATGACCTGCATTTTCAAGAAAACTGTCATAGCCATCATCTCAAATGAACCACAGAGTGGTTGTTTTTAATGTGGTGGGAGGCAGAACCATGACTGAAGGGACACTGTCTGCCTCCAATCTTAAGCCCGATGTCTTTTCTTGATGCTGGAAGCGACGGGGTTTTTCCTTTATGACCAGTGTCAAAGAATATCCGAAAAGTTGCCAGACTGGCCTGAGAGATCGTAGTAGTCCCGAAGGATTTGGGTTCTTTCTTTGTAAAGAAATACTTAAGGTGAGAGATTGTCTTTGCTGATTCTCTGGAAGAAAGGGATGAGGGATGCCGAGAAGGAAGGGTGACCAGGCGAAAGGATTAACATCCAGAAAAAGGTTGTGATGGATGAACTCAGAGCTACCAGGCAATTCTCTCTCTCCTAGCCCCGCACTTCCCAGACACCGAGATCTGCTCAGCATTTCTATTTTCCTACCAAATCCGTGTGAAGTATGACTAATAAAATATGTCTAGATAAAATATATTGAGGTTACAGTTATATAAAAAATTAACAAAATTATATATTTTTAGGAAAAGTTTATATTAAAAAAAAATTATGTAAGAAAAGTTCCGTTATTGCATAAAGGGTTCTTTAAAATAGAAGTCACATCCGTGACAGTAGGATTGTATTAGGAAGCATTCAGGAATTTCTGTTCATGTTCAGAAGAAATCTTAACTTTTTGTTTTGCCCAAGAATGAATTTATATATAGATATATATAGATCTATATATGTATATATGAAATTAAGGGTGAAGGTTCAAAGATAAGGCATCACTGCTTCCTAAGCCCCAAGAGTCGAACTATTTTATGAGATCTTCCCAAATGTCACCGCAACAGTACATCACATTCTCTGGCATCTTGGCTTGTTGTGTTTTTTTTTCTTCCATAAAATTCCAACGGGCCGAGCATTCTCTCATTTTGTTTTGTCAATTCAAGGGGAGCATTGGGTTCTGCTTGCCGTGGCCCATAGTCTTCTGTTTCTAAAACGTGTTCCAGCCTCAGGGAGCTCACGTGACTCCCAAGGTCAAGGATAGAAACAACTGTAAAGAGAACGTGCTCTCCTGTTTCTCGCGGGCTCTTATGGGAACCCGCAGTTGCCTGGGGCCTGATGACAGTCGGCACGCACTTTCCTAACTGCTGCCCAAGTGAAGCTCGGGAAAGGGAGGGGAAGGATTGATACTGTCGGTGGTGGGGGTTTGCCTTGGACATTCCTCCGATAATGGGATGTGATACGGTTGTGCAGAGAACAGACTGATTTTTCACAGTCTCCCCACCGAGGTAATGGGGAGCAGGCCGGAGGAAATGCCAGCATTTCGTTGGGGGAACTATCTGCAGCACAGCTGAGGAAGAGAGCAAACTCGAACCATCCTTTTGTGCGATTCCCCCTCAGTGCTTTTAGGTGGGAAATTTGCTAACCAGCTTGTTTCCATTCCTGCAAGTTTCAGAAAGTTGGGGATGTTTTTAGTTTTGCAGGAAGATTTCAGAAAGTCTACCATGTGGGTGAATCACAGGTGACCACAGTTAAAAAATAATGATGATAGTAGTGGAATTTGCCTAATACTTTCTCCTAAGGATTTAAGAAAAATGTTTTTCTACCCAAGTCCTCTCTTCTCTTCTTCCCAATATTCTATTGGATGTTAATCATATTAATTTACTCCTGTTATTGAAACAGAGCTTAAGATGCTGGGGCACATGCCTGATGGTGCACAGTTGGCAGTGGCGGTGCTGGAATCCCTCCCACAGCAACTTACACAGGCTTCTGTTAAAGCTCACGAAAGGAGTGTGCCCCCGAATTCCATTTCCTGTCGCGTTGTAGAAAGCCAGTCAACTGGGCTGGTTAGAGCACCTTCCTAATGAGGCCGAGGTCACTGGCGCGACCTCTGAATGGTTATCTTTAGCTTTGTATTTATGAAGTTTTCTTCTTTCTCTAACCCCAGAAAATGGACTTGCATAGAACAAATCTTTTGCTCAATTCACTTTGTGTGTACAATATGGATGTTTCATGGAAAAACCCATCGGTACCACTGATGGGTTTTTTGTCTCAATCCCAAACAACAGTGCCACTAGAGCAATCAGCCAATGTTCATGAGCCTGCTTCCTCAATAAACCTTCATCTCTTTTCCCCTGTACTGAGCATATTATTCTATATTTCTTTTTTAGATTTTTTAAATATATTTTTTATTACTGATAGTATTATAGATGTCCCCATTCCCCCCCCTTACCCCTCTCTGCCCAGCCCCTACCACCTCCCCCCAGACCTTCACCACACTATTGTCTGTGTCCATAGGCTATGCATATAAGTATAAAAGTTCCTTGGTGTATCTCATTTATTTTTCTTAGTATAGAGAGAACATTGTTCCTCATTGCCCTAAATCTCCAGGGCCTAGCCACACAGCTCCAGGAAGCCTCAATAGTCAGGTTGCTGTACTTTGGGACTACACCCAATTTCTAGACTCAGCTCTGAAAGTCTCCCTGCAGGCCCTGGAGAGACCAAGCACTGAGGCTGCAGAGAAAATGAACACCATGAAGTCCCTGGTTTATGTGCAGACATTGCCCTGGTCCCTTTTTCAAGCAGTCTCATCTTGGATGCACACATCCCATTTCAGCACCCTCTCCTTCCAGCTGCTTCCTCTTTTTCTAAGGGTAGGAAAGGCCTTTCTATTGTTTGTGGCCTGAAGAGAATCCCGAACATGTTCCAAGGGCTCAGGCATGCTGTTTTGTGCTCTGGACGTTAAGAATAGCTGGACAAGGGTGGAGTGACAAAAGGACACTTCTATAAGAAGCCTAGGATCTACTGTCAGTAGAGAAAGTAGCGTAAACATATTATTGAAACATCACTGTTTGGGCCATGAAGCATCTAGGGAGGGAGTCAGAAGATGGTGCTGTATTTTTTCTCCTGCTTTGCTGGCAAGTCAGCCAAGTGGAGTACACTATTTCACAGTAAAATAAACCTTCCCTTTTCTGTTCCATGGGAAATTACTCGGTGCATAGTGCAGACGTGTCCCCCTCACATTTCCACAGGATTTGCTTCCCTTTACAGTCGTGGATCCTGCTGTGTTTGGAAATGATCAAAAGTTACAGGAGCCTGGTTTTCATCTCTCTCCTTTTGTTACTTCCTAATCTCCAATTTCATTGACCTCCCTCTCTCTTTCCCGTCTGACCACCATCCACTGACAGTAATGACTGAGAGTTTCACCCACGGAGACGCATCAGGAGAGGGCGGAGTGGACGGGCTCCTCTGTCTTGCTGGGATTGCCTTTTTCGTGAGACACATGAATGAGAATTCATTCAGCTATGGAACTACATGTTGTCTGATTGTATCCTTAAGAGAAACCATCTGCCTTTGGCTGTTTTATTTTTCCCATTTTGGAGCTGATGTTAACATTGCAGGTGACCAGTATCCGCGAATCTCTACCCTGCAGAGAGAAAGGAGAAAGGAAATAAAAGGTCTGGAAACACCACCTCGGGTGTGTCTCATTGGAACTCCATAAATATTAGCTGTTGCTTTCTATTATTGTGGTGGTTGAAAGAATTGAGTGTTCTGCTGTAGATGTTGGATTAGTAGTGGTTTTTTCTGTGTGTGTGTGTGTGTTTTGTTGTTTTTAGTAAAACTGCTCTACGTTTAAGAACCTAGATACATAATGAGATTGAGTCTCCTATTAATAAAGCAAGTGATAGTCATCAAAAGGGTAAGTTGGTGACTTGTTAAAAAAAAAGTCAAACGTGAAAGCAGTGGGTTACTAATGCCCAGGTGCCCAGTCACCCTAGGTAATGAGAACCGCGCAAATGGAAGCATGTTGTGGGGTCCACACTCCCATAACGCATTTCAATTTAATCTGTTTCACTGTCAGAGGAAGTGAGCATTATCTTGAAAGTCCATCCTGTAATGTTTCTGCCTCCTATTAATCACAAGGAGCAAGAAAGTTCAGCTAAAAGCCAGTCATTCCCCAAGACGCAAAATTAAAAATAAGTATTTCCAAGTACAGAGCCTAATAATGTGGGTACAGTGCATCATCTTTATATACAAACTACAGCCTATTGTCAAACAGGTTTCAGAATTTAAACACACAGTGTGTTCCACTTCAGAATTCATTAATGTTTCATTGCAAACCCGGGAAAGGGTGGTTCACAAGCAGTGCCTTCCACTTATGACTTAAGGATTTGATTGTGTTGATTCCTGGATATGGGATCTCCTTCCTGTATGCCAAGCATATGAGATTAATTAACGCAGAAGAGAGAAATAACAAAAAGAGATAAACTAACAAACAAAAACTCATAGACACAGACAACAGAATGGTGGTTACCAGAGGGACAGGAGGGTGGGAGGAGGTAGAAGAGGGTAAGGGGGCCAAATGTATGGTAACAGAAGGAGACGCGACTTGGGGAGGCGAGCACACAGTGCAATACACAGATGATGTATCATAGAATTGTACCCTCGAAACCTATATAATTTTATTAACCAGTGTCACCCCAGTAAATTTAATACAGTTAAAAGAGAGACAGAGATATACCAACATGGCATGAATGAAGCACGTTGCACTCTGTGATAACTATAGTAGACATTCTAGAAAGGTCAATTATATAGATTATCGTCGTAGATAAAGTTACTGAATTAAAGTGTACACGTATTTAGGGAGAATGGCTGTGAGCCTCCGTCTGTGAGGTTTGGGGGTAATTGGAAAACGTGAGAATTCTGCCCACAAATATGTCTGACTTCAGAAGGGCTCTTACCTCATCCTCAACACCAAGAGTTTTCAAACTTTCTTTCTTGCAAATAAAAGAATCATTTTACCCCCACCCCGCCCCACAGCCCACCCCACTCCCAGCAAGATGATACCTAGCTTGGACTGTAATACATACACCGATAATCTCTCAGGTTGAGGTAAGATTGGTGGGTCTGGGGCAGCCTACAGCTCTGAACCCTCTGCCCACTGATGATTCTCTGATGG
Source organism: Miniopterus schreibersii (assembly GCF_964146895.1). NCBI lineage: Eukaryota > Metazoa > Chordata > Mammalia > Chiroptera > Miniopteridae > Miniopterus > Miniopterus schreibersii. The sequence continues at coordinate 5,933,545 of NC_138116.1, forward strand.
AAGAGGGAGGGGAGACGTGTTGGCGCCAGTCAGTGACCATTACTGTGAAACTGAAGCACCCCTTTCCCTTGGGGGTGTCATTCTAGGTCTCTTCATTATTGCGTTTACCCCTCCTAGCTCGTATGCCCAAGAACAGGAAAATGCAACCCGTGTCAGACACACTGACCTGATGAATGCGCAGAGATGCGCCAAGGGGGCGGAGTGGGTCCGGGAGGCAGAGCTCCAGGTCCGCACCGGAGGAGGGAGGTGCACTCAGCCGGAGTCCCCCTGTGCTGCGAGCTGTACCCCAGTAAGTGATGGAGTCCCCTTGCCGCCGTCTGTCCCACGGAAAGGATAAGATCAGAACCTGCAGGTTAAGCTTTCTGTGAGGTCCAGACAGACAACGTGTGGGGAGTACTTGGCCCAGTGTCAAGCATAAACGAAGTGCTCAATAAATGTGAATGGTAATGAATAAAGGATCTGCACGGAACAGGAGTAAACGCTAATCCTGAACTGAGGACATAGCGACGGCTCTACGAGATAAGCCATGGTTGATTCAGCGATGGCGAACTCTGCCCCCAAACTTCAGGCAACAGCATCCCCCGAATGAGGAGCCCAGGATATGGAAGGGCAAGGTGAAAGCTTACCTGCGAAGCTTATCGCCGCCCAGCGAGTTTCTGCGGAGTCGCGAAGGAAGACGGAGGGGGGAAGGCAGCACCTCGCCTTCCAACGGCGAGCTGGGTGCCACTGTCACTGTTAGCTCTTTGGCTGGTCCGGATGATTCTGCAAATTAATGAGCACGGCCACTGGCCGTGACCTGTGTCCAGCAGCTGAATGCAGGTCCATCGCCCATCGAGGTGTGAGAGAGAGGAGATGAAGAGCTGATAGGACAGCCCGTGTTGGCCTCGGAAGCTGCGTGTCGGCAGCTCACAGAGGGTAGGAAAGGGCATATCAGGTCAACTGTCAGAACGTTCAGTTAATTAAAATCATACATTGGAGAGCTCAGCGTGATACAGATAGATAGATAGTATATACAGGCACCTCTAATATCCATTGTACTCTCTGTAGCTGTGGCTAGTTTGTGCAGCTAGTAACTGACAAGCAGACATGAGAGGTTACCCGGGGCACTGGAGCCCAGGGAGCGGCCGCTGCAGGCCCGTCGACAGCGCAGCACCCCAGGAGCCGGGCATCCGGGCAGCGCTGCCATCTTCCTGACTCCAGGCCCTGCGTGAAACGTGGAGGTGGACAGGTCTGAAGCGGAAAGAGGGTGATGTTAATGGTGATCTGTGTGCACTGTGTCCTGAGGCTTTTTACAAAGCTGGGTGAGATTTCTTGGCTGGAGGTTCGTGTCATTTCTCCAAGCACAGGCTTTTCTTCCAGAGCCTCGTGGTTTGGAGCCCCGGCCCGGAGCTGGCATCCCCGGCCGCCGGGCCTGCCACAGCTAGATTGAGTTTGCTGTTTCTGGACCCGAGTGCTGAACAGGATCCCGGTGCCTCAGGTAGGGGATGTCTGACCGTCGGGGAGAGCTCGCTGCTGCCGCTCCCCTGCTCGGAGAATGGGATCGCCCGAGCGCGTGTGCGGAAACTGCAGTGCAGGCGTCGGGGCCCTGTATGTGACAGAGTAACGCACCCATGTGCATTTCTTCTGTGGAAAACGAAAGCCTGTTTCCTCCCCCGCAGCTGTCCAAACAGAGTAAATATAAAGTCAGCAGCGAGGTCATGGGATGAGCCCTCCTACAGTCCTGGCACCTGGGAGTTTATGTTGCCCGAGGCTTCCAGTGCATTTCTGAAAAGCCTTCTCAGCTTTTGTCAATTTTACATCAGTTCTGACAGCATGTTCATTAAAGTAAATTAGGAACAGCACTGTGATCTTTAAAAGGGTAAGCATTTAAAATGTGACCAGTGTGTGACAGCCACTTTTAAAAAATCTAATCTGGGTGGATGGTACAAAAATCCAGGGAAAAGATGCTCTAGGGAATACAGATTAACATTACTTTTAGTTCTGTGAATGGTGAGCTCTTCTCAAAATTACTGTCAAAATTACAATTTTGAAATCCCCAGTTTTCCTCTTTTCCCACACCTCTCAGCCACGACAGTGCCACGCACAAGCTCCCCTTTGCCGAGTCTAAATCAATGAAACGCCAAAAGGTTGCCTTGGATCTGCCTGCACCCACCCCAGAACTTCCCAACAGGGGCAGTTGCTGGAAATTTCCCCACTCGCGGTTCACAATGTTCAATCCTTTTAGTTCGGTTTTATCCAAGATAAAAAGTCGACTCTGCTTCTCCCCAGGGCCTCGGCGCACCCCATTAAACTCCGTGTAAAGTTGTTCCACTTATTCGGGGTGTGGATTTCAGACGCGGGGGCAGGTTTTTGATGGTGTGACGTGCAGGAGAACAGAAATGATGGAGTGAGGACGTGAGGTGGAGAGGGAGGCACGGGTCCCCTCTTGCTTATGAAGTCATCTTTAGGCTCCATCTGGGAATAAAAATGGAGTTGACGTCTTCCTTCCCCATTGATGGTCACTTCCTACTTTGGCCCCAGATGACCCTAACAATTATGGCTTTAAGAGAAACATAGGACCCTAAACTCATTCAGCTTGACACTCTCACTGGCCGATAACTGAAATAGGTATAATACTGCGTAGGAAGGCAGGTCATTTCTCCTGTGTCCTGAATCTTTGGTTTTGCTAGAACTGTTAGAAACAATTAGATAGTGATCATTTAATTAGAGTTACACAAGTGGCCCTTTAATGTAAAAAAAAAAAAAAAGGAAAAGAAATAAAAATCTTTTATTTTTCTCTTTGAAGGGATTTGGCCATTGTTTGAGAAAGGAGAGAGGAGGTCGTATCTTTGGGGAAAATGATTAATAGTCGATCCAAGTAAATACATTGTAAGCAGGTTCCCCTTTCGTTTTTAAGGAGCACTGGAGAGGCGAGCGGGACCCTACCGAAGTCATATAGACTCATGTAACAGGAGTACAGTGTGGACAGATTTCCTCTCACCTCCTCAGCAGATGCAATTGTAATGGAGTTGCCTCCCTCTAAGGAAGTTGAAGGCACACATACTACAGAACAGTCTAGCCCAAACCCCATGTACTCACGTGGAGCCTGCACCCCTCCGTGCCTCACTCTATCTGTCAGAGTCTCTATATCAGGGCTTTGGTCCATCCCCAAGTTTTCAACCGTTATCTTGCTTGGACAACCCCTGAATGACAAGCTATGACTCCAGCTTCTCTTGGATTCCAGATCCACATTTGCAGTCACCCTCTAGACATTCCTACTGGAAAAGTCCTTCCTTCAGCTCAAGCTGATCCGGCCTCAGAATTTTAAACCCTTCCTCTAAAACTGGCGCTCCGTGGTCGATTCCCGATGCCAGCATTCTGCCAACACAGACTTATCTGTGCACTTTTAATTCAATTCCCATATTGACTCAGTTGACAAATCCTGTTACTGCCTCCTTCCAAATAAATACTGTACTTGGTTTTTTCTGTCCATCAAAACCATGTTCACCTTCTCTCAGTTCCTGCCTCCACAGTTTCCCCCACTGACTGCTTTGGTTTCTGTGCTGTGGGCTGTCGGTGAGCAATTGTTATGTACCACCTTTTATAATGTCGTGTAGACGTGAATTTTTAGGATTGTATCATCTTACAGCATGATCTTCTTTCCCCAAGTGGATTCTAAGAGCCCTCTCGAACTCCCGTTAATCCGAGGACCCAGCGTAGCTCAAAATGCCTGCGTTTACGCTGATCTCTGCTGTACTGGTGATTAAACTGAATGAGGATTTTGTTATTATTACAGATCCTCATGCTCGTTAACAATTTTTGTTGAAATTTAAGAACAAATGGACTGCCAAGAAAAAGTCACATTGGGTAACTAGACTAAGAAGCAGGTAGGGGGCCTTCCACACATACAGGGGGGGAAAAAAGAGATGCGCACAGCTATGGCCACAGGGCTTTCTCTTTCAAGTGACTTTTAGAGAGGAAAAATCTTGTGCTAACGTGACATTTATTTATTCATAGAAGTACTAAATGCAAATATTGTTGTATTGGCATTTTTAACAAAGGTAAGATAAATATCCCAGCAGGAGGCACAGTTAAGTAGGCAAGGTTTTTTCCCCTGAAAGAAGGCTTTATCGCGCCATGAATCACAGCTGTGTGCGGCTTATCTACAGAGACACAGAGCCGATGGCTTTGGTTATTTTAATACCCGTGTTATCCCCACCTACGGGTCTTGTTTAAGACTCATCATTCCCACCTCACTCTACAATTATGTTGTGCAGACTGTTCTAAAACAGGCAGTCCCGTCATTAAAATGTGCACTAGGCTTTGGTCCTGCTGAAAATACCAAATGCTTGTGGGCAGTCTCGGTGACCACATGCTGAGGCCGGTTGCAGAAAATTCCCACCCTAGGTGACTGTGTTGGCAGACGTCCCCTCGTGAAACACAAGCTTAGTGTTGAGTCCCGTGTGTCCCCACGCAGGGGACGCATCTTCCCTGCAAGCTCCTTGTGAGGAACTGAAAAGGGCGAGGTGCCATCTGCTGGGAACTGATAATATGGACCCTGCTGTCCTGCAGTGATACCTGGGCTGCGTCTGCCTGTCAACAGAACCAGGAACTTGGTGTTCTCCGTATTTCTCTTCCCGCCTCTGCTTTGCATGGGTGGTGTAGGTAGAGGGTGACTGACCGAGTTAGGAAAACTCCTGCATCACTCCATTCTGGACAGACTTCCATTTTAAGACATAAGTTTGATTGAATGACAGTCTTTTTAGGGTTGGGGAGACTAACGAGAGTCACTAAGGCCAAACCCAATGTGTCCTCAATTATAAGACACATCTTAATTCTAGAAATGTTCAAATAGAAAAAAAAAATGACGTTACTATTTAAGAAAAATAGATATTGATCATTTAAATTGATCATGAGCACAACAGACACGTTGGGGATTTTATACCATAGGTCAACCGAGTGTTTGCAATTTGGTTCATTAAACATGGACAACCTGTGATGGTGTTTGAGAATGTTTTGCCTTATACAGGGCTCAGCACTGCAACAGATTTTCCAGAATTTAAACGTGATCAGACATAGTCAGCATAGGTGTTGGAATGAGTTAGCAATTCCGAGAACATTCTGTAGCACTGAGATATAGACTGACGAATTCCACATGGGCATGACACACAGTAGGTGGTAAGTAAACACTGGCTGACATGTGGGCTCAAATTTAGTTTTGAGCTTATGGGTCCACATGGATTGTAGTAATTGACTCTTTGGGAGCCTTCTCTGTGTATTGTTTTAGTTGGTTTGGTTTGAACAAATCTGGGCTTTGAAATGGACTTTAGGACCATGACTTCTCTGATTCTGCTCTACAGTTAGTTAAAATTACTAGAGATTATTCTGATTGCTACAGTGCACAGAATGGAAGGTCATTTACATGTGTAGGTTATTATACTGATCAGGACACTTGTACAACATGACAATCCAGTGGCGACGTAAGACATCAGAGTTTGCCTGCAAATTGTTTAGTTGTTTAGAGTCTGATATAATAATTCTATTCAGATCAATAACATAACCAGTGGACTCGCTGGCTGCTTAAAATAAATCCCTCTGAGATAAAGGGGCTCTTTCACAGGAGGCAAGGTTTTCATTGCCCCTTCAGTTGCTAGATGACTCAGTCAAACCTTACACCATTGCTCAGAACCTTTTTCCATTCTCCGAGTGGCTCTGTGAGGAATGGCCTGCGGTAACAGAGGAAGCCGCACTTACCTGTGGTCAAACGATTCTCTTGCTTTCATGATATAAAATAGCGCTTAGTATTCCCTTATAACATCCCACATTGCTTTTGGAGTTTGCCCAATGGTACACTTGGAGATCTGTCTTTCTTGCTCTTCTGGCCTAGTAGCCTTTAGCCGTCTTGGGTCTATCATTCCTCGGGTGTTTTTCTTAGCTTCATGGTAACTCTGAGAGGACAGCAAACGTCTATGTTCCTTTGCCTCTCTGGGTCGCATCTGTCCCTCAGAAAGTCTCCCCTTTGCCACGCTGACTGCGTGCAACGCCCATGAAGAATCACGTCTTCACGACGCCCGCTGGACGCTGCCTTGGGTCCCATCTCACTCCCCACCCAATCCCAGCTCCCCTGTGCTGCGGGAGTTCACAGGTCTCCCTATGAGGATGCCACTGTGGGTGCCACTGACAGGTTTTCTCTCCCCCACGAGGGTGGCTGAAATCAGGACTAGAGACTGACAGCTCCTCTCCCTGCTCGCGGTTCAACCTGAAACCACAAGGTCCAGAGGCACATGGTTTCCATTCAGCGTCTTTCTACAGCTAACGCGAACCATTTGTCCAGGCAACTCCGCTATCTGTTTGAGAACAAGAGATCCGCCTCCATGCCCCCGGACGGGCAAGTAAATTCTCGCGGCTTCAAGACAGATTCCAAAAATTCTGCCCAACGGTGGCATGTGGTGGAGTTTTTGCGTTTATTTTTATAACTTGTGAACGATAGGTTCCTTGAAAAAAAAAAAAAATGGCAATCAAAGAAGCGGCAAATTATAGAACCGTTTATTATGGGAAGTTCCTACATTACATTTAGGGAAAATGGAAATAATTTAGCTGAGTGAGGGATAAATGCTGTTCAAGGATCTTGGGGGGCAACGTGAAATCTACCTGAGACAGGATTCTGCTCTGTGCATTGCTGGGGGTGCCCCGTTAATCCTGCTGATGTCTGAGTAAAGCCAGGCTACTTCCTTCAAGCCTTAGCTCTCCTGAGCCCAATGCCCATGGTTATTGTAATGTTTCCCTGGAATTATTTGGAATGGCACAAAAAGAGATCATATCATAGTTGTAATAAGACGTACAGATTTATTTCCAAGATATTTAACATCCCTTTTTCCCCAAGAATAGTTATTAAAAGTTAAAATTTTCAATTAACCACCTTTTGGCTAAGCACGATTCTAGTCCTTGGACACTGTTTGAATCTCAGCATAAAATAAAAATAGCATAGGAAATACCTGGGATAAGTCAATAATGAAGGCCAAATGTTTGGATCCAAATGTGGGAATTTGGCATCCCCAGTGAAAGAGAAATACTTGCTCCGCTCAACTACCAGCCCGAAGATCTAGGTTCCCGCCTCGACCACCATTCCCTGTAGTGATACATGTTGTTTTCACGTTTATTGTGTAATTCAACTCAACAAATGTGGATGGAACCTTTCCCCAGAGGCCCTGTAACAGGCTCTGGTGAGGACACAGAGATGGACCCTCCTCCGAAGTCGCTTCCTGTGCAGCGGCTGTGAACAGCATAGAAATACAAAAGCAGTGAACCACGTTGGAAGGATTGTCTCAAGCGCGATGGAAAACCGGAGGCACTTGGCCTTCATGGGAGAGGGGCGGCTGAGCTGGCACTTGGATATAAAAGACCTGGTGAGAAAGTAAAGGCAGATTTTTTTAAAAAAGAACTCATATTGAAAATGAAATGTTTGTGACAATTCTAAGAGCACGTGGGTCATTTGAAGACCTGGGCCCTGATTGATGACAATCACTGTCATCTGCTCTTCGACTTCCTCCACATATGGATACTTTAAGTGACAACAAAGACCACATCACACTCACATGCAAAGGACAACTACGCTTTGGAGTTTGAAGGTGGGGTTCGGGAAAATTCAGTGTGAGTTAGGATCAGTATTAACAGCCGACATGTGTAAGGATATTTCTTCATTGTTTCGGATCACTATTCAACTGTAAGGCTACCTTAATATCAATTTTATATCTCTGTCTTTATCTCTCTCTCTACATCTGTCACCATTTACCAGGCTCCAGGAGCTATCGTAATTGCCTCTCATACACTATACCTCTTGATCTCCACCTGAGCCCTGTGTTAATTCTTTCCCCATATTTACGGAGAGGAATGTAAGGCCCTGAGGTGTTAAGTAGCTTGTTCAAGGTCATGCATTAAAAATAACAGGGAAGCCGGGAGTTGCATCCAGGGGACTGACGTCCTAACTTCACAGGGCTGCCTGCCCACACCCTTTTCGGCGCGTGTGCAGTAACCGACACACGGCACTGTGACCGGCAGCTGCTCCACTCAGCTAGGGAGGAAGACGCCAAGTAGGAGAGAGGGAGATATTTAAGTCACACGAGAAAAGCTCCTTGCATTTGGCCTTCGGAGATGAGCTACATTTTGCAAACGCGTCGATGCTGCACAAATATCCATTACGCTCTGTGGGAGCCATGGCCCGTCCACTTTCCAGACCCTCCGCGGTGTATACTGTACATTCGTGGTGGCAAATTGGAGTTTCCCAGGGAGTCCGTCCCACCCGTCGAGTGACTGAGCTTGTAAATCCATCTTACAGTCAGCGTTGCAGATACGGAGGCTTGTCACTAAGAAAACACCATTCTGTGCGTTGGTCTTTGAATAGTGTCAGTTCTTAAATACACAGATCCTTTGAACAAAGAGTACAGAACACTAAACTGGTTAATGTTTCAAAAAAATAACTTTTCTGCTATGTGTCTCTATCCCCTAGTTAGGAATAAGTGACCATAAAATCCCTGAAAGTGTGAAACCACAATATATTTCCCTGTTCTGTCATTAAAAGCTATTTGCAATGTAGAATGGGAATCAGAGGCTGAGGGCTGGGGGAAGGGCGCGTGGCTTTAAGATCCTGCGCGAGGAATTCTTTCCCAGCAAGGACTGGTTCTGGGAATCGTGAAGAGGCTTCTAATGTTACAGCCTCTTAAATTTCTCTATGGTACTGTATCATTTATATGAGCAGAACTGAGTTCATAACATCAGGGGCTGATGTCACAAAGTTAATGAAGTGAGTCTGAGACATCGGGAGATGGATATACTGTAGGTACAGTATCAGGAAAACTGACTTGGCAACCTCGCGGCTGAACGCAAGTGCAGATTTCGCTTTTATGTCTGTTGTTTGAGCCCGCTGGCCAGGCGTCAAGACCGGCGTTGGGCTGAGCTGTTCACCAGAGCTTCCAGAGGGCACTGACTGAGTGGGTTTGCTGTAAACGCAGAACCTTCGAGAGTGCCGGCTGGGCAGTGCAGAGGGCGCGGACAGCGCAGCGAGGGAGGTGGTTACACCCTGGGGGTGATGTTTCCCAGAAGAAAGGCAAACAGGGAAACACCTACTTGGGAGTAGCTGTGTGTGTAAAGTCGGGAGGGACGTGGGGACGTGGGGACGTGGGGACATGGGATGTGTTTATGTACACAGCACGGTTGGGGAAGAAGAAAGGTTATTGAGCTCAAAGCCCTGTTTATTTTCGACACAGCTGCTTTGCAATGTCATCAATCAACTGTTTTTGCTTAATTATGGTAGAACTGTTTTTAGAGAAACTCAAAACGTGGACAGAGTCATTAAAATGCTGGAACGGTAATGGGTTTGAATTAAAGGAAGCACTTTTACTCCTCTCAGCAATAATAGAATCCATGCTATAGACGGGATACAAAAAATGAGAGACAAGACATGAGAGCATAATTTCTAGTCGCTTATACTGCCTGTTGGTGTGTCACAAATACAAAGGCACATTAAATATAGTTTTAAGCTCACCGGAAACAAGAATTTGAAGGCTCATTAAGGAATACTTAATAAATTAAGTATTGATTTCATTAGTTACCAGTTTTGTACCAGATTCTTCCTATTTTTATGGGTGTATTTAGGTAATAAAGTCAACTTGATATTTTAGCTCGTGAAATTATATATATGGCCTCCTGGGTGTCAGGAGACGTAGCGGGTTGGGATTTTTGTTTACAGTAGAGTGGTGTGCATGGTCCGGATTATAACAATTCACTAGAGAAGAAAGGCTTTAAAAAGCATCGCTGGGTAAGAAGTTGCACAGAACTTTCTGGAAACCCGTGATCCCATGAAGGACACTGGAAGGAGATTCAGAGCAAAGACGGAGCATGTGACCAAGGCGCGAGGGCCACCTGCGGGTTTGTAACACGATGTAATAGCTCACATCTGCGTGTGCCTCCCCGCACGGCGCCGGCCTCAGCCCACCAGCCGGTGCCGCCCTCCACCCTCCACCCTCCCGGTGCCGTGGGCTGGGGTGGGCTGCGCCTCTTCACCTCGGCTGCAGACGGGCTGACGGACACAGACTGACACCCACCCGGCTGAGTCGCTGACGTCAGAGCCGAGAGCACGGCGCTGTGTTACAGACGGAGAATTCCAGGTTTCCCGGGGCCAGCGGCTTGGCTCCTTATCTGGGAGAGACGTTCATTTGTAGCTCTTCTTTTTCTCTACCTGAAGCATCAGTTGGGGATGTTGGGGGGTGGATCCCTTTGAAAAGCTTTTTAAACTTTTGTCAAACCTCTAAAAATGTCCATCTCACTTGGCCCTTTAATTTGCTTCTGGAAATTTATCCCTAAGGCAATAATGCTAAATACAGAAAAGCTCTGTGGAAACAGTAACAGTATTTACCCTCTCGGTGAAAGGAAACAGGATAAGCATTCAATACTGTGAGCTTGGGGAAACACAAAATGAAGTAGCACTGTGCCATTGTTAACATGATGCTCGAGAAATAATTTGTACTCCTACGATGCAGAACTTTGATGTAAAGTTTGGGAGAGAATGGTTACAAATTATATATGTAATATGATTATAGAAATGTGCAAATCTACACTGAAGGGAGACCTGGAGAGAAATTCACCATGAACGTGGCTGGCTGCCTTGGGGTGATGGAGTCAGGGGTGACTTCTCCTACTTTGCAAGTTTAGCATGTCCCTAGCAAGCATGTAGTATTAAAACGGAGAGAAACAAAAGCAAGTTCAAGTTTTAAAATAGTTTTCCTACATAAGACTTTTAAGGTTAACTCCCAAAATGATTTTTTGGGGGTTGGAGTGGGGTGCAAGAGAAGCAAATTGACTGACGTGTTTCTGAGCAGGGCGATTGGAGAGCAGTAGCTCCACGAGGCAGCTTTATGAGGACCCAGCTGACCTACAGGACATCGGGGAGAGATGACCTTGAACACCTCAGACGACATTAAACTCCGGGTTACAGCTGACTGGAATCCTGAGGTTTTACTGGCCGTGAGCCAGTCTGCAGCCAGTTCTAACCACCCCAGTATTTTATAACATTGTAAAGACTGTATTGTTTCAAACATTTCAAAATTTTACACACAACCTGGCAGGCGTCCAAAGCCCTTTCCAATGGGCCAAAACTATCAGCAGCCACCCACCTCCTTGGCCGTGGCTGCCTGATTAATGATGTTGTACCAACAGGGTCTTCCATTAGGATCATCTGTGCGGGGGACCCCGGGACAAACACGATCTTTGAGACTTGTAAATTGTCTATACGTTTTGCAGCTGATTTTTTTTTTTTTTAAACAGAGATGGGACATTATTAGTAAGTTGAGGTCTGGTGCAGGGAGCTGGGATTGGCCCAGCGCAGCCGGCTTTAATTTAATAAAAAAGTGAAGGATGCTCTTTGTCACAGACACTGTGCTGACTTCAGGATATTTGTTACAGCATGTGACTTTCCTGAGCTACTCAAGTTCCCCCCCAGCACCCCGTCCTTTTATTCCCATTACTCCCTTATCCTGACTTATAGTTTATTTACCCCATGGGCTTAAAACTAAAGTTAAAAAAGAAAAAAAAAAGCAACTATCATATTAAATATTCTCCACGGATACTTTCTATTTTGAAATGAACGATGTACACGTGACTAAGTGTCTTTAAGTTCCTCACATCATAACTTTAATAAGTTGCTTAATATGTCCCAGATCCGTCCTAAGCACACACATTCACTCATTTAATCTTTGCAACAACCCTAGGAGGTGGTCGTTATTATTGTCACTACTTTAGAGAAGAGAAAATGAAGGCACGGGAAGGTGAAGCATCTTACCCAAAGTGCTTCACAGGGTTTATAGCTGGTGAGTTAGAAAACTAGCCAGACAGAGTGCACAGGGCGCCTCTGATTAACCAGCCACCTTTCTGTGTGTGGTGATTTTGAGTTTCAAATTTTCTACCTACTGTCCTCAGCGATATTAGAATGTTTATGTGGACTATGTACCAGATATGTCTTTACTGCTTCGTTAAAACAGAAGATAGAAATTGTTCATGTAGAAAGAGAGATTTTTTTCCAAACCTGTAGTTCAGACAAAGGAATGTCTACGTTCTGATACTAATTGTTTTAGTCCCTCCACGGAAAACAATGGCTTTCTTTCCTTGGTTTTCTGACTTAGGAAATATTCTATCTTTGTTTCTCAAATTATTTTTTGTTTAAACGATACAGTAACTATCAGAAACAGTTATCACTATCATTAATTATGGGCAACTTTGTTTCACTTCTAGGAATGCTGTTTATTAGGCCGACCTTGTGAAAACGAAGGGACTGTAGTCGGGAGGGAGCTGGCTCACTCGGGCCCTCTGAGCGGCCGCTGTCGATCTGGGGAGCGGGAAGTGGAAATCAGTACGATTTTACTAATGGCCCCTGAGACATTCCAATCATTTGAGTCAATAGCTTTCATTCAATTATATAAACCTCAACTATGCAGTTTTCAAACCAAATTACAGTATATGATAAAACAAGAGCCACAGGCCTCATGAAAAAAGAGGAACGCCATAAAAGGCCCCGTATGAGCCCTTTATTCCAACTTGCTCCCCCAGGTTGACAAGATTCATCAGAAAACTCATCTCTTGGTTTGGCTTTGCTTCTGTTTCCTTGACACTGAGCATGTTTGGAAGGATTGTTCCCTGAGTGTGGTTCTGCCCCATGAAACTCTCATTAACGCTGGGCATCTGTGGTCTTATTAAGATGAACCTGGAGGGCATTATACTAAGTGAAATAAGCCAGCCTCAGACAGACAAATCTTGTGTAATTTCACTTATATATGAGGTACCTGGAATAATCACGGGAGTGGAGATGAGAGTGGGGGTGGTCAGGGGCCGGGGCAGAGGGAAATGGGAAGATGCTACTCCGTGGGTGTGCAGCCTCAGGTGGGGGGGAGGAAGGTCAGGGGATTGGCTGCACCGCGGCGCACCCCTGCCTGACAGTACTGTGTGCCGCACGCACAAATGGGCTGAAGGGGTAGGTCTTATGTTACAAGTTTAGTACAATTAGGAAGAAGAAAGGCAAGAAAGGGTAATGAGTTTTGTTTTATGTATATTAATTTTCTTGGTTATGAACCCTGTGGAGATGCGGATACAGTGGTACCTCGACGGGTACCATAAATGAATCGATGAAGCCTTAAGTATGGCCTTTTAATATTATAGGTGCTGTGTTACTAGGAAAACTAATAGCAGAGACAGGAATATTATACATTATCTAGTACTGTTTCTACAAAAACAAGGTTTTTAAAAAAATATATGTGTTTATTGATTTCAGAGAGAGGAAGGGAGAGGGAGAGAGAGGGAAACATCAATGATGAGAGAGTCATTGATCAGCTGCCTCCTGCGCGCCCCCTACTGGGGATCGAGCCCGAAACCCGGGCCTGTGCCCTGACCCGGAACCGAACCGTGACCTCCTGGTTGATAGGTCGGTGCTCAACCGCTGAGCCACGTTGGCCTGAGGAAACTTCAAGTTTTACGTGGATGAGGGAAACCATGGTACAGTTTCTGGGGGAAAAAACAAACTTGTACTATTTCACCCCTTTCAGGAGGCATATTATCTTCTATGTTTTCTCAATATAATCTTATCCAAATAAACCATGTCTCTGATGGAGTCGAAACACAGATTAAAGCCAGAACATCGTCGGTCAAGAATCGAGGGTTTATACGTACTGTCCTATAATGCAGCCCCTAAGATACTCGGAGCACGGGAGGGGTTAATCCCGACACCCCTCACGTGCCGGTGTGGCCGGGGCATGCTCTACAGCGAGGGGCCAGCGTTACTGTTTAAGCTGCCGGCATGAGATAGTAACTCTAAACCTCTATTAACAATCCCTCATATTGTTCCGCGGCTCCCATTACAAGCCGGTAGGAAACCAAGCCTCTACTTCAGTGGGAGTGCGATTCGTAAGCTGGTTTTCCATAGTGATTGTTCTGTCGGCTAAACCTACTGCCCGGAGGCTCGGGGCCGTGGGCCGGGCCGTCTCCTGAGCTTGCTGGGCCAGCTCAGGGATCACCGCTCACCAAATGCAAATCTTTTTGTTTAGATGGAGCTCCAACAAGAAGCTCACCCACTTGGTTGGGTAAAGAGCACTTTGAACATTTGCTTATTACAGAGGTCTCGAAACATCAGGGTGGGAGTTAAGCCCACAGTTTTGTTTTAAATTAAGTGCTCCTAAAAAGCATGAGACTGATAGCACCAACTCAAGCCAGTGATTTCTCTGGCAAGCAACAAGCGAGTTTCCCTCATTGTGAAGCCAGTAAAACTCAGCATTACTGGGGCGATTTTCCTACCGCTCCAGTTCTTGGACCCGTGTCGACACGGCACCAAAACAGCCAGATGAAAAGTGCAAACTTCAGTTGGTCACGAGGCTGCCGCCAAATATTAGAACATGGTATATTATAAGTCATCACGGCGTTTGGTGGTATTTCCCCCTTTTTATCGCATATTTTGGCCTTGTGTAGGTGCCCATTTAAACTTTATGAGGACGTTACATGGATTCATAATATGCAGGATGGAACAAGAGAAGGGATATTGGATATCTTTTCAAAGGGAATATCTCAGTCCAAATCCATACTTTTTCTGTTTCATTTATTTTAAACTAAAACAGTCTCTTTATGGGGGTCTGTCACAGTTGTGTTTTTAAACTCTACCTCCCACTTTTTCTAAACAACCTCCCGGATGACCATTTATCCACTTAACCAAGGGACAGAATCCATCCATCGACAACGGGTCAGTCAATAGAGTTTTAAAACTCTGGTTACTGAACTGTTCATTCTAAAATTTCCACTTGGCTCTTTGTTATCTTTCCTGTCTCTTCCAACTCTCTCAGTCGCTTTGAAGTGATAACATCCGTGCAGATAACTTACAGATCTACTAAGCTTCATGAGCAGATACTGTCAAGTGAATAAAGTACCCTTGAGTTGAAATATCTCTGAACAGGGTGAGGAAGGCAGGACCTAAAATGCCTTTTCTTTCCAAGGTGAGAGGGGCAGCTCTAGTTCTGTTTGGGAAAGGCGTGCGCGAAGCACGATGCCTCAGATGATATCATCACTCACAAGAGCATCAGCTTCCAACCCAGTGGCTCCCAAGCTGTCTCCAGGCAACCACAATACAGCCACATTAACCTATCAATCCAAATATGTAATTTTAGAAGAGCACATAACCTCTAAAGAGAGTTGCAGACAAGGTTTTTTGCTCAATAGTGACTCATTTTAGTAGTTGACTTTTTTTCCTGGATTCGACCAAGGAACTCTGAGTAAGTTTGCTTTGCCACGTCCCGGAGAAACCCAGGGTAACTCTCGCTCAGCCTCGGCTGTGAACAGAGACCATCAGATCGCCTAAGAAGCAGCAATTTGTGGGCTCCTGCCTTGTGCCATGATGACCTTGGCTTGCACAACCCAAATAGAATGTGCCCCAACTCATGAAGTCAAGGCGATGTGGTAAACAGAGCCTGTGCCAACAGGACATCGTTTCAACATCCCCTGGCGTATAAAACAGGTTTGGGCAGGGGCACGGGGATCACAAGCTGTGTTTGGGTCTGGATAATCTGGGAACGCAGTGGCAACTATGTCACCGGCCCATTAGCTTCATAGAGACAGCCTGTGACATGACTTTGCCAGCTACTCGTTAAACTCCTGAAAAGTCACTGAAACAAGTCCCTTCGGAACATGAGCGATGTTCAGAACGGCCTGGAAACAAAGCAGATGCCAGTTGTGCCATGAAGGTGTGATATAAAGCACTTTTATGATATTATTATGAAGGGAATGATGTTTGGTTTCCAATGTAGAGTTGCTTCTAAGGCCCTGTCCACTTCCATAAAATGACGGAACTACCTAAGGAGATTCAGAATCACAGTGCAGGTTACATCGATAAATTCTCGAATTATTGGGTGGTTCTTGACATTTTTAGAGTCTGGACTTATTCCCTGCCACTGCAAATTGTTTTTGTACCAGCTGACATCAGTTGACCTTAAGGTTTTACCTTAATACCCAGCTGGAGAATCTTAGAGTTTTCAGAGGAAAGGTGAGTTTTTTCCTTTGAACATAATAAATTCCCCACCTAATTTATTTCAATTGAACACACTCCAGTGGGGCCTCCAATAATAAACTAAATGGACATAACCTGAAATGTGGTTTTTGTGCACAGCCCAACAGGTCAATACATGAGCCTTTAGTCTTGCATTTTAAGTTATCTGCCATAGTAATAATTTAATGCCCACCTTTTGTGGAAAGCCCACAATTAATATTGAGGTCTTCAGGGGCAGGTATGAGGAATGATCTTGGTGCTTAATACTGTTCCAGGCCCATGAAGATGTTTAGTAAATTCTTGTTTAAATGGATTTGTTTTACTTTTTATTTTTTTTATTCTCAATCGAGGATATTTTTTCTGTTGATTTTTAGAGAGAGTGGAAGAGGGAAAGTGAGAGAGAGACGTCAACGTGAGAGAGACACATCCATTGGTTGCCTCCCACTTGGGCCCCAGTCTGGCCTGGGGATCTAACCTCCACCTGAGGTGTGTGCCCTTGGCCCCAATCGGACCAGGGCTGACTCTGTAACCACTGAGCCAAACTGGCCAGGGCACAAATGGGTTTGTTTTGACCTTATTGTAGGCTCCCGGGAAAATCAGGTGGTTGCACGTCGCTAACTCTCTTAGTTGACAACATTGAGAGGTCCCTGGGTCTTTTAATGCTTGACTAGATGAAGGGTCATTGCCAGCTACCTTCATCAACTTTACAATCTCACATTATTTTGCTAGAGAGTAATATATTTAAGGGGCATTTATAGCTCAAAAATCAACTGATAAAATGACATGACGCCTTCTTCAAATATCATTGTTTGCAAAAGGTTGAGAGATGTGAAGTTCAGAGCTGGTAAAGGTAAACTAGTAGCTTCACAGCATTGTGTGCCATTGTTTTCACTTGATTCTGATTCAGTCTTTGGACAGACATCTCCATCCAGTCTTCACTATGGTTTGTACATTTTTGTACTCTACTCACTATTTTTGAGCGAAGAAAGGGGGGGGTGGGCCTTAGCTGTTTCCATGCAAGGAACATGAACTTGGAAACTCCGGCTCTGCACCTTGGTTCTCATTCTGCTCTTGATTCCTAGCTTTTTGTCTCTGGGGCAGCTTTTTAAAGATGATATTACATCTCTAGGGCCTAATTCACGCAAACATTGGCTTGTGATGGATAAAACAAATGTGAGATTTTGGAATAAATAAATAGCACCATTTCATATGAACCAGAACGCTAAGAGATTTGAACGCAAAATACAGGAGGCTCAGAAATATGGGAACCATAACTGTGGAAAGAAAAGGTGTGCCACAGTGAGGTCAGAAATAGGACTTAGCAAATAACCCATACCAAAAAGCATTTTAAAAAGAAAGCTCTCCTCACTGCAGCAATTTCTAAAATAGGTGACTTGTGTTTTTAAGAAGCTCACGTGGATTTGAGGGACCCCCTCACTGGGCCACGCAAAGTCAGTCTCCTGATTTGAGTGAGAATATTTTTATTATATTTGACAAAGAAATGTTTTAGCATTGTCCATGCAGAGGCAATAATTGGTGTACATATATTGTTACAGTCTTTAATGGTGTTCGATTTGAAAATAAGTAGAAATGTTGAGATTACGAAACATTCAAAATTCGAACCACTATCACTAATGTTTACTAAAAGAAATGAAGACCTCATTTATTGAGAGTACCATGAGAAAATAAAATGGAAATAATGCACTTTCTAAACAGCTGACACATGCTGGCTGCAGAGTTGAACCTGTACCTCAGGGAAGCAGAGTGATTAGCTCATTCAATGTTTATCGTCATTCAATGTAGTGCTAATATGTACTATAAGAGGGATGGCTGGACATTAGACGAGTGACTGATTGGGGTTCTAGCTTTAAAACAACAAGAGCAGCTCTCCCAGAATTTCTGTTTCCTTCCCTGTGAAATTTGGATGCTATCGTAGGTCATTTTCCACATCTCACCCAACTTTCAGTTTTAAATATTTGATTACTGACACGTCAGGATGAACAGAACATAGATTCTTCTGTGAACTCAGCAAGTTCTTCAGAATTGTCGTTACCACCCCAGGTGGCTTCAGCCCAGCCCATACTGCAGATTCCTGCTGGTTATTTCAGTGCTCTCGCTGCCTGGCCACCCGCACATTAGCTCCTGGGAATTGATGCTGAAATTATACGTGACGCTCATGCTCTTCCCCACCAGGCTACGTCATTTCCTTCCAGCCGTCTTGAGATCGGGTGAGCACTTTGATGTAACTCACTGTGGCCGTGTTTCCTGAGGACAGAGGCCGGGGGTGGAGGGTTGGGGAAGGGGTTCGAATGAATTCTGAAATAGGACCCGTCATCCTCCAGAGCTTCACAGAGTAACGCAACAGATTGAGGCTCCTGAGAAGAGAAATTAGGTGGCAAACCAACCCGGTAACATTTTGTTTAGTGTTGCATTTCTTGTGCATAGTTTCCCCACAAGGATTCTTTGCTCCGCGAACACCCGTTACCCTTCTTACACTCTCAGCAAAGCCGGAATAGCCCTTGAGGGAGACAGGTGGTGGCTCTACCTTCAGTGAAGTGCGTGAATCTGTTGTCCAGGGCCCCCTCGGCTCCCTGTTTCTCAGGTTTGCGTTCGGATCATGGAGATGGTGAGGAAATTAGCCTCTGGATTGCGGAGGACATGGGATCCGGCCGCCAGTTCCACTGCACACAGCTAGAAAGCGCCAACCAGGGAGGCGGCATCGGTGATGAACGGCTCTTGCGTTGCTGTGTTCCCTGCGCTTGGCAGCATCGACCCGCCGTCAGCAGGGATTGCTGCTTTTCATTTCACTTGCCTGGAAATGTCAATATATAACCACGGGCGCGTTGATTCCCCCTGTTCCAGTTCCCTAATCCCGAGAAGAGGAAAAATGGTTCGTTTCACAAGTGGTTTTCAGGAGGAAGTAAGTTCTCAGAGCGCAGAGAGTGATTGATGAACAGCATTGAGTTTGTTTGTGGGAGAACTTGTCTGACTTGTTACCCTGGCTGTCTGAGTAGAATGCTTTGCAAAGGAAAGACGAGAAACACACTCACACACACACACAGAGGCACAGCAAGGCCAACCAGGCAAGTCAGACTTGGGCGCCCACCGCTGTGATTTCGTGGGCGCGTTGTGTTCTGCCACGTGCTGTGCGGGGCGTGATGGACATCGTTTTCAAATCTCGGGCAGTTTCATTTTTCCCTTAAATACTCACATCATGTTTGTGCTGCTGCTAGCGCTTCTCAGGAATAAGGGTAAAAAATAACGTTAGAATAGATAAAAAATATTTCTGCTGTGTAAAATTAACCTATTGTTGAGAATCCTCTGAACATTAAACATATAGATTTATCTTTATCAGTTTAGTTCTCGTTTCATAAGCCAAAAGCCCTGGGTAGACATATACAGATGGGGTTATGTTTCAACATGGTAATTTTTTTTTCTGGAAGGGGACACTTGAAGCAGTGTGGTTTTTCAAAAGCTAAAGCCTAAGCTCAAAATACCTTCCTATATTAATAGGAGCCTATTGACTGTGCTTAGGAATGCCCGATGCCAAAATAGTTCACCAGAATCCACAGCGAATTGCAAGAGAAAATAATAATTAGTGTGCCGTGAGCCACAGAAGCCCTGCATTTAACTGCTGTAACTAATTGGAAATATACATATATTATTTAACATCAGACTACCTTTTTATTTTTTATTTTTATTGAATTTATTGGGGTGACATTGGTTAATAAGATCATATAGGTTTTAGGTGTACGATTCTATAATATGTCATGTGTATATTGTATTGTGTGCTCACCACCCCAAGTCAAGTCTCCTTCCATCACCATTTATCTCCTCTTTACCCTCTCCTACCTCCCCACCCTCTTTCCCTCTGGTAGTCACCATACTCTTATCTGTATCTATGAGGGTTTTTTGTTTTGTTTTTTCAGACTATCTTTTAAAAACCTATTTGTTAGTTGATTTGTTTGCTTGTTTATTGGGAGCGTAAAATCAGAATATGAATGACACACATTGTCTACATTTGTAAGTTGTACAGTAGAAACCATTAACTGAACAGCTGGGATTTCTATATATGTCCATTTTGTACTGTATCTGTCTGTCTATTTATCTAGCTATCTATTATTATGGTGTAACTTAATTTATCCCAAATGGCCTTTTAGTAAAATTAAGTCTTGGCATGATAATTTCTTCAAGGTAATATCACAGTATGTGAAAATCAGCAAACTTACCCCATTGATACAGGCTGACCTCTGATTATTCAGCTTTTTCTTTACAATGCTCTGGAGTATCCCATTTATTGCAGTGAATTTTACTAATCTGGAAACATCATTCTGATCTCGTTTATACACATTTAATTTATACCTAATTCTGAACCAGTTCCAACACCCCCAAGAGCAGTAACACTGAAATGTGTTCATCTCCCCAGAGATCGGCTGGAACTCTCTGGGGAGCACGGAGATGAATCCTTAGGAATCCAGCTTTCACTGAATCTTGTTGCGTTGTTAGCACAAAGGTTGGGAATAGCAGACTTGGGAGAAAAAATGCTCTGGTGGAGAATCAGCAACCCTTTGAGGATTTTTCTAATGTGTCCAATACACACCATTCATGTAAAATGTGATTCTATCAGCAAAGAAACCCCTCGCCTCTTTGAAGGAGCGATAGAGAGCGGGGGCGGGCCAGCTCCTGCCCGGTGGGCGCCGGCCTTGACCTTGCTTACCCCGATGCCCTCCAGGCCCTGCGTGGCTCAGAGTTGGGCCCCTTCACCCGAATGTGCACATCACAGAAGACTCCTTCATTCCCTCGGGGACTTTGCCAGGAGCAAAGGAGAGAATGCCTAAGACACCAAGTCTCTAAAATTTCATGACAGCAGGCCAACCAGGGATGGATTCTTCCTTGAAAAGTACAAAGAAAAAAACAAAGGCAAAGCTTCCTACCCCCAGGGAGGGAAGGATTGCTCTCCTCCATCTCTCTTACTTAGATTCTGCACGTGTGTGTGTGAGCGTGTGTGTAAGACCGACACGTAAGTTAAAAACCAGTGAGGTGAAGACAGGGCCTCCTGCTCTTACACATTTTTCCAAAGTCTCCGTTGCAAAATATGATAAGTTATTAATCAATCTGTGTTTGTTTTAGTGGGGTAGCC
The DNA here is from genome assembly GCF_964146895.1 of Miniopterus schreibersii. Taxonomy (NCBI): domain Eukaryota; kingdom Metazoa; phylum Chordata; class Mammalia; order Chiroptera; family Miniopteridae; genus Miniopterus; species Miniopterus schreibersii. The sequence continues at coordinate 5,954,730 of NC_138116.1, forward strand.
ATTCTCGATGGAGTTTGCTCAGGCCGTAGAGGGAAAACCCTTCAGAAGCTCCCCGCGTGAAGGTCGCCCAGGCAAATAATAAGCAGTGTTTGTGAAGTTTCCTTCTTGGCCAGCTCCGAATTCCCCCTGGCTTGGGAGAGCATGAAGTCTTTAGTGAGGATGTCAACAGTGATTTATTATAAGCTCAGTTAATTCTCCCTCAATTTAAAGGCCTTGCCTACAACATAATCACTTTCTCTCCCCCCCACAGAGGGAGCCGCTTACCCCATGACTCCCCAGACAGCTTCATCCAGACACTGGCCATGGAGAGATTTCAACTGTTTTCTTTGGAAATTTTTGTTGCGGGGGATGGGGCATAGAGTATAATTAGTCAAGTATGGTTCTCACCCAAGAAAGCTTCAATGTGGGGAAAAAACCAAGGTGCGTGTGCATGTGCACGTGTGTGTTCTGTGAATGTATTAGTACAACTCTGTGTGTGTCTCTGTGAAACTTAGAGAGCTGCTTGGCAGCGAGGCAAGGAGTCGGAACCTCAGACTCCTGTAATGTATGAGCTAGACTCCCCCTTGACTGGGTTGGTCGTGCTTTTGTTCTTTCTGGCTCATGAAAGGGACCGAGGTGAAGGGAACTTGGAGAAGGTTCAGAGATGGCCTCAGATAACTTTAAGGTTAGAAAGCAAGGCCCAAAAGCAGTATGTAGGTGGCAGTAAACGTGGCGAGAAGGGAGCCAACTGGAGATCCTTCAACGTCTTTAATCACGTAAACTGGCTTCTTCGGTGTTGCTAGAAACGTTTAGTAAAAGTGAAGAGTTTAAGCCCCAGTTCTTGTGGCTTGGTCATTGCTGTTGGGCTAATGAATACTCCTAATCATCTTCTAGCATTATAATCCTCGTGCTAGTCAGGCTTCGTGATTGCGCTCTGGGCTACTTTAACCTGTAACAAGGCAAATGTGGTCATTTGTCTCAGCCTCTACTCTGTACCACTGAAAACACCCAGGATATGACACCTGCCCTCACATGGATCTGTAGGAAGGAGAACTTACCCAATTCTTTATTGGAAGGATCTACATTTAGAAATAAGAGGCACTCCCCTCTGCATGTTTTCGTAGCGTCTATTCCATGACAAGGGGCATTTCTTGCTCCTTCTGGAAACATTCTGGTTTCTGTAAATAAGGGTTTTTCAGTATCACCTGACTGCCTCATCTCAGAAGGAAACATCGATATGGAAAAAGAAAATTGACATTCCTGGTATTGGTAGAATCTTTATAAGCTTTTAAAGTACTTTCAACAAACAAAAAGGAAGCCATTGAAGACTTGGGGAAATTATGGAAAGTTGAAGAAAGCGTTTCACTGTCCTCCAGCCAGTAGTAGCGTTACCATCTGTATTGAGATGTTTAAGCAGGGATATTGTAAGTATAATTTTCAACTTAACCGTATGTCTAAGGCAGGGTTTCTGAGCATCAGCACTACTGAACCCGGGGCTACATCATTCCTCTGTGGGGGATACCCCTTGAATTGTAAGATGTTAGCAGCAACCCTGACCTCTATCCACTGATGGAAATAACCTGCCCTCATTCTTTTCCACCCCCACCCCACCCTCTCACCCCCGCTGTCACCAAGCCACCAACTTGTAACAATCAGAGATGTCTCTGGGCATGCTAACGGTCTCTTGTGGGCCAAGATTTTTATGGACAGAATCACCCTCCGTTGAGAACCACTGGTCCAAGGAGACAGTCCTACCATCTCCGAGTTTGTGACTGAGATAAAATGAAAAATGAGAGAAATAGAATTGTCCTCAGAGTCAAACCCTACCATGAGCGCATAGACAGGCAGTCCTGTGGTTGTTGACTTTCCTTCTTACCAAGCAGAAAGCTCGTAGCGATTCCTCATTACGATGAGGCCTAATTTAGACGTCCCTAAACTCAGAACCCTTACCCAGCCGCTCCTTGCGGATGCTGTATGGGGATGGCCATAGGCCACAACATTCGGCTCGAACCTCCCTCACTGCATCTTTCTTCATCCTCAAACTAATCTGAGTTTTCTTTATTCTCAGCTGAACTATCTGCTCTACGGTCTCATTAGTAGGTTATAACTTGCTTTTGTCCACGTTTTGATTGTTTCAGAGAGTGACTCTCTCAGACTGGTTCCCCTTAGTAAATACATATCCTAACACTGTCACCTATTAATTTATTTTTACAGTCATATTGAGGACCAACCACTTTTAATACTGTTTATACCCTGTTAGAGTTTACCTCTCACCATGTCAAACCCCTTGATAAAATTTCTTCCACTTCTGAGGGCCTGAGTCTAAGAAGTCTCCCCAGTTATTCCCCCTAACTCAGTCACAAGCTAGCAGCAGTGAAAATTGGTTTTGTAATTGTAGATTACAAAATACAGAGACAGCCTTCACTAGAACGGTAGGATTCGGGGAAAGCTTGGCACAGATGCCTTCTTTACTCAAAAGAAGTAGCTTATGATCCAAAAAGTGTGCAGTATTTCTCTCCAAATATATTATGTATCTAGGCAAAGCCCAAAGCCTAACTATTGTGGTCGATGGCAAGTGAGAATTTTTGTCTGCCTGTCCCTGGCATTGCTTGATCAGGAAGAATCATGGGTGAAGGAGACATTGCTGACACTGTTTCTCCTCTGATTTTATGCTCAGAGACTTTCTACTCACAGTTTGTAGTAGCCAGAACTTTTCTGCATAAGCCAAAGTTGCTTTCGTTATAAATAATAGAAAAACCACTTATTATACCTTAGGCTAAAAAAGAAATGTGTGAGATGATGTTTAGTTGGGGAGTTTTAGTATTTAAAGTATGAAATTCTTGCTTTGGGTCATATCTGGAAGTCCTAGGTGATGCGTGATGGACTTCACCGTTATCAACAAGGTGACATTTCCCCAAGATGATGAACCTCTGCAGACTTACTCCCTCATTTCCTGCAAGAAGCTGCTTATGCCAACTTAACAGCAAGATGAAAATGACAGTCACTACAACGGTACTATAGTGAGGCTGACACTGAGCTTTTGGCCGAGAGCGATGAACTGAATGTCGAGGAAGACTCGAGGGAGGGCAGTAGGGAAGGCGTCCGTGGGGAGCCAGAGAAAGTCGTAGTGGGAGGGAGGGCGAGCATGCGCGTGAGGCGCGCATCCTCTGCACTGCCGGGACCTGCGCTGGACTAATGGCCATGCCAAGTTCTTTAATCAAAGGGACCACATGGTAGTTGAGTGAAATCTGATGTTTTGCTTAGTTATCTCAGACATGTTTACTTTCATGGAGGGTTATGGAAAGGTTGAGTCAATAAACACTTTCTTTTCAGTCAGCAGACTTGCCATGGACGTCAGTAGTCGTGCTTCACATGAAACTGGTTTCTCTCCATGAATGGAGACGTGTCTTGTTTCCTTAAAGAAAACGAGCTAAGCACTAATAATTGGGTGCTCAACCGTAGACTTGGATAATTTTCATTTGATTCCAAACAAGACTTTGAGTCACCGGTAAATGAAAACTCAGATCATAAGGATGTTTTCTAATCTTTATGGTCAATGAAATCAGAAATAATAACTTAATTGTGTAATTACGTTATGACTTCCATCCTATAATCTATTCAGATTGAAATAAATCACGATGACCTTTGTAACCTTATAACGCTAGGTCACATGTGCATTTTAGGTCTTCCACCCTAGAGTTGCCTTAATCTCTCCATTCAGGAATCCTTTATCTTAAAAAAAAAAAAGCAAATTTAATTCTCCAATATAGCATTGTTTTGCCATGCTTCTCTAGTAAAAATAACACAAAAAAACAAATACATGAACTAGGAATTAGGCATCTGAAAAATAGCTAAGAAAAGTTAAAACACAAGATGAAAAGAATGGAATATTTTTCCTGACAATGCCTTGATCATGCAGTGACGGAAAACAATCAACTAAAACATATTTTCAAACCCTTCACATACTTATCCTTGCAAAGCCACCCTGTCCAGTGATGCCGATGAATATAAACCTCATGTTTGCAGCCTCTGCTCGTGAAGTCATGCGTAAAACACACGCCAAGCTCAGACTGTCCTGTGCCTCCTTGGCAGGCACGTCTGCTGCAGTGCACACGCGTAACAACGCCACTAGGGAGGAAAGTGAAAAATCATACAATTGTACGGCTTTCGCAGCTTGTTTTCTTTGAGAACTTTGTTTTTTATTACACCTTTGATATCCAGTCACCGTTATCAGCCCCAAGAATTTGGTTTTCCGCAGACAAAAGCTTTTAGACTTCTCCTTGGACCCGGTCCAGCTTGACTATAGTCAGGTGTTTATCTCCTTTCTCCTCCTGCTTTGCTTGCCCGGCACCCACAACAGCCAGGGGCACACCCAGCGCCCTGGGTTCCCCCTTGTTTGCCAAGTGGAGGGAAAGCGATGAGGAAGGGCTTCATGACCTGGAGAGGCCCAAAGCAGGTGGGCGGGCTGAGCTCTGACATGCAGATTGTCGTCGCCGGTGACACCGAGCTTGGCCGGGCCGTGTCTTCGATGCTCCGGGGACAGGCTGCTCAGGCGGCGAAGGTTGGCTGGCCCAGGTGTCCAGACCGAGAAAGAGTCGGAGGCGACTGGGTCGGGGGTGCAGCACACGCAGCGCCTTCATTCCAGCTGGCGGAGGAAACGGGCACCGTGTTGCCGAAGGAGGCAGACCAGCCCCCATGGCCGATGCCATCAGAGCAAGTAAAACAGTGCCCCTGAGTCGCATGGTGGAAGCAATATATGAAATGCCCTCGAAGCGGGACGCTGAGAATATACTTACAAATTATTATTCACGAACATGACGATGTTGCAGTTGTCCTCATCTCCAGTTTTACTTTTGCATTTTAATTTTTTTAGTATGGGTGACAACTTGTGGTAAGCAATCACGGTGTCAGTCTGGCCTTTCCACCGTCTTTTTCCCCCGTGTCCCCTAATGAACAGAGCCTGCATTTGGGAGCCTCGGAGAGGTGAGAAAATCATCATGGGCAGGTGGGAAGATGAATGCACGGAAATGTATGTGAGAGCCTGGGAGAGAAGAGGTAGATACAAAGCATGGACGAATTCCGTTTAGGTTTCTATGTCAAGGCCTCTTTCCCTTCTTTCCATCAATGAGAGAATTGGAAAATGAAGATGCCTGAGACAAATGACATTTTATGCGTCTGTGCTTATAATTCTCATCCTTTTATCGATTGTTTATATACACACAAAGGAGAGAAGGTGTGAAAATGAAAAACACTTTGAAGTTTGATAGGATTGATACTGGAATGATAAGAGCAGGTGACTGGGGAAGATTAAGGACCACCAGGCATTGGGTTGAGTGATAAAGGAAATTCTCAAAAGCAGGAGGGGACATTTGCCAGAGACGAGCCGGGTAGACCTCGCCTACGCTGGACCTGGAGAAGGGACGTCCAGTGTAGTCCACTCATCACATTTTTTAAGGGTGAGAGCATGAGGAAACCACAATGGAAATGCCAAGCAGCCTACCCGTGAGCCACAAATATCTTTTGGGGGAAAAGGAGCTCAGTTTTAGACTTTGTATAATCAAACGACGTTTTAAAAATGCCTGGAAGATTTAGCATCTCATTTTCCTTCCCAACTCTCTTTTATCTCGACCATCCAGTGGCTCCTTTACCGGCTGCTCTCGATGATCAGCTCCTTGAAGTAACATTCCACCCCCAAGGTAATTTGGAACAGATTGCTTTCCTTCTGTCCGAGCCCTATCTTTGTCATATCCAGGAGGCTTCATCTCTGAGTATATATAAGAGATGCAGATGGTTTCTTTCGGGGTTTAGGACTGTGCACTGACCAGATGTAGGAGGCTGGGCTACTGGGAACAAGGCTGAGTCTAACAGAGAATATCCAGGGGGGCTGGCAGCGGCAGGTCCAGCCCGTGGAGGGAGCGTTTCAACTCCTTCACTTAGTCTCAGAATTTCCTTTTCTCCTCCTGTTGGTCATAGGGACAGCCTTTGGGGGCTGGGGAGGAGGTCCACCGTGCCAAGTACCGCATGCTGCTCCGTTGGGAACATCTTGAAAGCCTCATTGCATGTGTCTGTTATGTCATGCTGTTTGTTTTTTCAAACAATTTGACATTTTGAGCCGACAGCAGCCTGGAAAGTTTGCCTTCCAGATGCAATATCTCCGAGCGCCAATTTCCATGTGGTCCGTTTCTGCCCCCTGCTCAAACCATGGGCCAGATCCAAATGCCTCGCCGAGCACACGGCTGCCTTCGCAGTGCGGTGGCCTATCAGGGCTTCTCCCCGACAGCGCCAGGTCCTCCTGCCCGCAGTTCCCGCGCCAGCCTGCCGGTGCCTGAAAACTCGGCCCACCATAAAGCATCGTTTATTTTCTCGCAGGACCTTGCTTCTTGTGCCAAAACATCACCTTTGGTTCTTTGTTGACTTTCTTGAACATGAAAAACCTGAACTTATTATAAGAAACCTCTTCCATCTCCTGTGCTGTGGATGTCATATTTCTGACCTCAGCTATTTTATTTTTTGTTGCAGTTGTCTGATGCTTTTCAAAGGCATTTGATTTTTTTATACAGTGTACCAATTGGGAGAATTTTATGTAGAACTAGGAAAGAGATAAGGTAAAATGTTCTCGGATGTGCAATACGGATAAAATGGTCCCTGCAGAAAATGTGCAGAGAAAGAAAATGGATTATTGGTTGCTTGGAGCTGGGGATGGGAATGGTCAGGAACTGAGAATGTATGGGAGGGCTTTCACTGGGTGAAAAAATAATCCAAGCAGGATTATGGTGATGGGTGCACAGTGTAGGAAATTTGCTAAAAATCATTGACTCGTACATTTAAAAGCGGGGAAATGTTAAGATAAGTACATTATTATATACATATACAACTTTTTTTAACAAAGGAGGTGGGTGATATCTGCATCATAAGATACTTTTGGGCCCTGGCTGAGTAGCTCAGTTGGTTAGACCATCATCCCAATATACCAAGGTTGTGGGTTTGATCCCAGGTCAGGGCACATGCAAGAATCAGCCAGTGAATGCAGGAATAAGTGGGGCAACAAATCTCTATCTCTCTCCCTTTCTCTCTCTAAAATCAATTTTTAAAAAGGCTCTTTTGATGATCAACTGGTATTACCAATGTAAAATATACAGGGGTGGACAAAAATAGGTTGACAGTTATGAGTACTCAAAGCAGAATGTATTCTTGTATTATTGTTTATTAATGATTGTATTATTTATCTGTATTACAACTGTCAACCTACTTTTGCCTAACGCTGTATATCTGGACTTTAGTAAGTGGTCAGTAATATTAACCAAAATTGTCACTGCTAACTTCCATGAAAGTCACCTCATTTCCAATTGTCCTTCTGCTCTTGGGCTATTACACACGCGCGCGCACACACCCCTTGTCTCTGTGTCTGATTCAGGTGGGTGGCCCTGGAGTAGCATGAGACCCATAAAGACCTGTTTCCCGAAGCCCTTTGCGTTTGCCCCAGGGTCATTTTTCTTACCTGTTTTCTCATCACACAGTGTAGCTGTCGAAGTTTATCACTGACACCAAAAGCCTTCCATCCCTTCCTTTTGGAACAAGTCCTACCTTTTGGAGGACTGTGCCTTATTTTGGCTAGGCTAACTCTCCATTTTACCAACACACCTGCAAAAGATTCCCACAGGTGGAAACTCCACAAAGGCAAAACTCAATCTCTCCAGTTTCCTACCCCAAACTTATTCATATATTTTTCCAGTCTTGAAACCTCAGAACCATCTTTGACTTCTTCCTAGCTCCCAGACTCTAGAAAGTTCCCCAAACCCATTAAGTTTGCTTGTGAGTGACTCCTAGGCCCATGCCTCCCGTCACTCCCTCTGCACCACGCTTAGTCTTTCGGCATCTTATATAAGGATCATAGTGAGAAACAGAAGCACCGAGCACATCTCCTCCCTCTGTTCCACAGTATTCAGATTCCCTTGCCAGATTACTGCCTCCAATCTTCAAACATTGTCATTTTTCCTCCTTCCAAAAACCTTAATTATCTAGTACTGCCCTCAATCTACATCTAAAAAGATTTAAAATATAAAAATTTAATGTCTGAGAGCCCCTGATGTCTTGTGTGTTTCAAGGGCGGGACAAGCTTACAATATTGTATCTCGAAACCCATGGTACATCATAGTGAGATAAGGGAGCTGAGAAGTCCTGTAGTAGAGAAACCTTTCAAATTCAGTTTAATACAGAGTTTGCTAAGGTGTTTTGAACATGGAATATTTTGATAACATCTCTAGAATCATCCTGTGCAGGACTATTGAGCAGAAATATTCCAGTGAGGACCAGATCTACATATGAGACTCAGAAGAGGAAAAGACTGATTTGTCTTGCCTGAATCGCAAAGTGGAAGAATTGGTGTACGCCTCATTCTGACTTGTCCGATGCCTAACATGTTGAACGTTTCCTCTGTGTTCAGCCTGATGGCATCTTTTGGGATCTTTTATTTTCCTTCTTATCTTTTGTGTCCTTGAACCAGTCCAGGTGACTGTGGTGATGGAACTTACTGGTCTTGAGTGGACATCCAAAAAGTATCTTTTGCATTAGATTAATTTTCTCTAAAGCCCATCTTGGGGTAACTGTGCCAGAATGCATCAATGCAAATGTAGGGGATGCGATTCTTTTTTATTATTATTGATTTCAGAGAGAGGAAGGGAGAGGGAGAGAGAGATGGAAACATCAATGATGAGAGTCATCGATCGGCTGCCTCCTGCAGGCCCGACTGGGGATCGAGCGAGCCCACAACCCGGGCATGTGCCCTGACCAGGAATTGAAACTTGACCTCCTGGTTCATAGGTCAATGCTGAACCACCGAGCCAGGTCGGCTGGGCAGGAATATGATTTTTAACCGGAGAGCCACTCCCTTTTTTAGGTTTGGCCACACATCCTTGGATTTTGGTGGTGGCTGCTCCAGACCCAGGGTGTACTGCGAAGTTAACATCAAGTGTCCACATAAGTGCAGCCATTGGACAGAACTCTAACAGAATACAATGGTCTCTTAACACTAAGAGCAAGTTATCGTTGCTCCTTGATCTTTCTAGGAAAACTGTGTCACACGAACACATTTGAATCTATAATTGGCATCTTTAAAGACGCTTGCCATCTGGACCTCACTCAGCTTAATTAGTCATTGCAGGGTGGGGGTTCTCTTGTAAAAACCTTGCACCCCATTAACCTTCACTTTTTTCACGTTGATGTTTCAAGCCCCTTCTCTGCTTTAATATGGTGGAGTGGACACGTTTCCATTTCACAGGAGTCCACCTCGGGGTTCATGAGCCAGACGCTTGTTATTTGGCAGGGCCACTGAGCCCAAGTCTATAAACTGTGGCAGCCAGGAAAGGTTGCAGGCAGCTAAAAATGGCAAGAGAGTAGGAGTCATGCGACTCACTCCACCCTTCCTTTCGAGACTTCCAAACAGCATGGTGAGCAAGGACTGGGAAGGGTGACTGAGGGGAATGACACGTAGAGATGATCGAGAGCAAAACTGAAGAGCGGGGTCGTGCACAGAGGCGGCTGTATTCGGCTGTGGACAGCTACTCAGAGGCTCATGCTCAATTAGCAAGTCCCACAGCTAAGCATTTTAGACAGCTCATCCTTTATTTCTTTACCATTTAAGTGTCAAACTTGGACATCAGAAAGTAAAGTATTTCAGGGCAGACCATGACACTCAGTGTTGTCCTTTCTGACTGCTTTTTTCTTTCTTACCACTTTTAGTTCCTTTGGTTACTATTTAGTTTCCGGGGGTAGGCATCGAGGATAGGAGTAGCCACGGTCAATAACGTATCTGTTTTACGTAATTGTTGTTGTTTATTTTAGTTTGAAGCTGTGCAATGGAAATGGTCACACAATGTGGTAAAATTGACGTAAAAGTAGTTACAGGAAGGTAGTCTTGCCTCTTGTAGCCCAAAGAAAACCCATCTTTTGTAAATTGTGAGGATTCTCTCCTATCTGTTTGAAATAGAAAATGTCTTATCTTACCACTGTGCTATATTTCTAACATTATTTCTACATTTTATTCTTACTGTTATCATTATGCCTAGTTACTAAAATAAAGTTATCTCTTCTAATAGGGCATTTAATCATCTTCTCACTATTTTTCCTAACTTTTGTATTTTTTAAACACTTACTGTGTACTAGACTTCTGATAATATTAAAGGTCAGGAAATTTAAGTTCTAAATGTTTATTCACTAGACATTGTATAAAGCATTGAGTCAAAAAGAGAGTTGCCAGTTTGCAATAAAAATTAAATTCGCTAAAATATGAAGGTGATGTGGCAGGTCGAGACAGTTCCTGACTAAATAGATCAATATCTCCAGAAACACAGCTGGTGTGCTGGGTGTGGATGGCGCTCTAGGAATAACATATTGATTAACCAATTGATTCATTAGATCTAACAGTGGTAGTCAGTGACCATGTTCTAAAATTTCCAAAAAGTATTCCAAATGCTGCCTCCTCAGTCTTCTGCGTTCTTGAAATTTAGAGGCTCACTGTGCATTGTTCTAACTCTGTGGGAACTATCAGCATGAGTTACTGAACTGGAAATTTCCTGGAGGTATGTTCAGTCTAGTGTGTGTGTGTGTGTGTGTGTGTGTGATTTTTATAGTCTTTTGCTTGAGTACATTATGAGATACTGTTACCTCAGGGAGGATCATCGATCAACCAGGGAGAGCATGTGGGCATTGACTGGCTTGGAGTATGGCCTTTACTAGGTGAAATCAAGCCCAAAGGCGGTTGTTAGGAGGTATTGACACCAAGTCCCCTTTGCAATTTTTTAGAGTTTTGTTTATTTGGGTAGGGGTGGGATTATGAAGGCTCTTTACTTTCCATCTTCAACCAGTTATCTACTGTCACAATATTGCCTAACAAACCGCACCAAAGATAGGTGGCTTAACATAATTGGCATTTTTTTTTTTAATCATAAATCTAGGAATTTGTTGCCATATTAGGCTGGGCTCAGCTGGGTGGTTCTTCGATCTCAGATAGGATCCCTCATTGATCTGGCAGTTCGATGACTATGACATGGAGCTAGGGTGGCAACTGGGCGTGTATTTCTCATTCTCTAGCAGGCTAACTCAGGCATGTTTTCATGGCAAAGGTAGACAATTTAAAAGGAAGAAGTGGGCTAGACTCGTAAGTGGTACACTGTCTTTGATAGCCTTCTGTTGACTGAAGCATTTCATAGGTTCCAAAGATGAGGACATGGACCCCACCTATTCAGAGAAAGGAAGTTCAAAGTCACGGCCATGGGTGTGAGAGCAACATGGGGTGAAGAATTGGGGCTGTTAGTACTGTTAACGTACATGTTTTATTTCTTTTCAAAACATTTTGATGAGAAAATTTCAATTTTCTCTATTAGGACGGCAAATTACATATAGATATAAAAAGGCCAAAAATATAAAATTAGATAAGAGAAGTTATTAAAGAGGTATCTATGAGAGCTGATTTACATCCAGCCCAGATAAATCAAGAACAATGCCTTTTCTTGAGTATCATAAATTCTGTGCCTTTTATACTAAAATATCATTCAGTATTGGGGATTTATGATATATTGTAACCAAGCTCTTGCAGGGATCCTTCTCACCTTATTGTCTGTTTCCCATCTTCAATTTTCTTTAACATTTACCTTGTTTTCTTTAAAACTAAGTCCTGGCAGAGCAAGTAGAGGGGAAAAATAACCACTCTATGGGAAAGTGGGCTGTTTTCTCCCTGCCAGCAATGGAATTTTTCTAGTGCTATAGCTGCAATTTAAACACTAGAACATAATGCATGAGTTAACGATATTGAGTCTCTCATATTAAATCCACTGCTCCAGTCGTAGAAATTGATTTCCAATATGGATTCAATTGATTATAAAGAAATGAACTATTATTGGGGAGCTTATCTCACTTCTACTATTTTTTAGGTAAGGGTAAAATTTTCCTCTGAGAAATTTACAAACAAGTTTTTATTACATATATTGTAAAATCATGAGAATAAAATAAATGGCCTTCCCAACTAGGCCATCACCTGTACCTGTTTCCCCAGGGTGGAGGGGTTCTTTGAGACATGGGCTTTCAGTGTCTTGGGGTGTCTCATAAAGACTGTGTCAAGTCGGTCACCCCATCCCCAAGTGTGCCTTTGGAAAGGACAATTGATAACCTGGCAACATTTTGTATGAGTCAAGGAAATTTGGTTAAACTGATTATTAAACAGTTCCCCAAAAACGTATACACACTTTGAATAATTATTAATTCCAATGGGTTAAATCTGGAAAAAAGGAAACTATCAGCTATAAAGTGTGTGTACATTTTGTGGGGACACCCTACGTGTTTTACAGGTATAGTAGTTTATTTCATTTTCTATGGGATATCCCAAATTATTCTACTTTCCTTTGCTGCTCAAAGCCTAAACTGAAAGTCAGAAGCCAGATGTTGCTTCTTTCACTTACATGAATATTGGCCAAAGGAGTAAAATCAATACTTTGGTATAGTATACACATCAAAAATGAGGTGTCCTTGTTTTTAATAATTGTAAAAGCCCTATTTATTTCTTTTTCACTCTGTCAACTAAAGAAGTTATTTGATGATTTCTGAGATCCTTAGCGATGATCTTCTGGAACTCCATGCTAATAATAAAATGTATTCTCCATTAGGAGAGAAGTTTCCTCAGAGTGCAGACTGACTGTTAAAGAGTTAAATAGTACCCCAGAAGGCTGCCATTTTAATAGAACATTTTAAACCAACGAAATATACTAACTACTGTTATTGTTTATTTTCTTTCTAGTCTAGGGAAATTTTTTTTTTTTTTTTAATCTGCCAGAAGGGACCTTCAGGATTTGAGCCTTAACATTGTTCTTAAGACTTGAATTTATTTTTTAATTGGAGTTAAAATAAAAATAAATGTTCGCTTTCTAGAGCTACACAAGTTTGGGAAGAAAAAAAAAAAAGCAACTTCCTCATCTGAAAAGATTTCATGGTAATCTATGCTGTAAAAGAGCATTTTGAAAAATATAAAAGAAAGAGCTTTCAAAGCGGTCAAGGACTAATGTAAAGTGATATATTTCAGACCGGAGAGATGGTGTAACTTACTCCTGTCATAGCTGCCTGTTTATTGTGTTTGTCTGGTTGGCCTGGCAACCAGCTCATGCCATTTCACTCATTTTATAACGTTCCTGTAAATGTTAGGTAGGCCTGGATTTATTATACACTGTCAACACCTAAAATGGAACCCACTGCTTAACGTAGTTTATTTGGCTGGATGTCTCTGCCTCCTTAAAAAAAACAACAGTGTGTGTGCTTGTGTGTGTGCATGTGTGGTGTTGAAGAAGAAAAAAAAAAATTTGTAGTGCCTCCAACAGAAATGCAGCCCAGGCATAATTGAAGTTGGGTGGCATGGGCCCCGTCAAAGGAGCATTTGAGCTCAGGAGCCGTTGTGCTGTTGGGTGGGGACATCTGACTCATGATATTTGTGACTTGGGTTTAGAGGGACAGAGGACCAAGAGTCATGTTATTGCTGAATTTATCATCCCCAGTAAAACCAGATGGCCAATCGCTGTTGTCCAGGGGGGCCTGTGAGCCGTCAGAGGATGAATCATAACGCCTATTAGAAGTTGGACAGGTTTCTTTCCTTCTGAGGAGCACGCTTGTTTCATCCATCTGCTCTCTGACCACGCAGGTGTGATGGAAGCTCAGAAGATAGCATCCCAGAGAGGCTACATTTTTTTGGATAGCCTTAATTGAGCTTATATATACTATTGGGGTAGCTGAACATGAAGGTGAAACAGACTCGGAGAGCCGACCTGGTTTAGAAATATTAAGGGAAACTTGACACTCTGGCCGGAATGAGTGGCAGCCGACTCGGCCCAGCGGTAATGGGAGTCACAGACAAGTGGCTCTGCTGTGTTACTACAGGTCAGCCATAGGGCCGGTGTCCCAGCCATTCAGTTCCTTTCAGGCACGGGGAGGCGCTTGGCTGTTGGAGTGGACTTTTGTGGCTAGCTCTGCTCTGTATCAGTGAACGGGTCATTAAATCCTGTATTCCTTTGGGGAGCCGCAGTCCATAAGTGCATCCTGGCCGTTTCTCTCCGTGTGCATCTGAAGTAGGATGAGTTCACAGAAACCGTGACACCCCCTTGTCAGGCTTTGCTTGAAGTAGCATCCTTCCTCCTCCCTAGGGATGCATCTAATTGTTACTTTAAAAGTGCAAAAATATAAAAGGTTACTGTGAAAACAATATTTCCGTAAGTACTCAGGTGACTTGAGAACCAAAGCTGTTCTAGGTAATTGTCCCTTTTTCTGAGCTGGATAATTAGTGTAAATATAACTCAACATAGTCTGGGCTTACGCATCATCTTTTAGAGGAACATTTTAAAACAGCTCAAATCTGTTGATTAAAATGTTTTTAATTCCATTCCCCACCTTTCCTCCCACTCTCCAGCCTCTAAACCTGAGGAGCATGTGTGTCATTAACTTTCTAAGGGAAAATTAGCAAATTTGTTTTTAAACTCTAAATTGTATGTGTGCCCTTTGACCCAAAACAAATAGACTTTATGGAATTATCTTAAAGGGGGAAAATTTTATATATATATATATGATGTATGTATGATATATGCATACATATATATGTATATATATGTATGTGTGTGTGTATATATATGGTGTTCCAAAGCGTTAGGCGAGGTTTTCATTTAGGTGATACAAATACACACAATTTAGATGATTTTGGTTGTCAGCTTTACTGCATTGGCTAGAATGTCTAGAATAATTGATAACCCTGTCTATTTCTTGATTTCAGTGGTAATTTTTCCAACTATGTTTCAGTATTTTGTCATCCACTGATTTTTATCAACCCTATAAATTATTATTCAAGTGAGTTTTTAAATGAACTAAGTATCTTAGACACATATGGAGAGACTTCTCTTTAGACATATTCATGTGATGGTATCTTCTCAGGGACGCCTACCCTGCCCACCCAATTTGAAGTGCAACTCAGCCCACCCAGTCCCCATCTTTTTACCATCCTCTGTATTTTTCATAGTCTCTGTCACTTTCTAGCCCCTTACACAATTTATTTACTAGTTTATTGTTTGCCAGCTCTCTGATTTTATTTCATTGATACACCCCACACACTGAAAATAGTATCTGGTATATAATATAATAGGCACTAATAAATATTTACTTACAAATAATTTTTGGGAAGATAAAGGAGAGGGCAAGCATTAACTGGTGCACTTTAGTGACAAAAAACAAAGATTGCCGAACTAGAAAACTAGTTTGGATCTTGGTTTCCATTATTTGCATTCTCACTGCATCAAATTCCTGTAAGCATCTAATGAGGCCCCTGGATGTCAGTCATACAGTGGACTGTGTGTGCATAGTAGACACAGAATAAATACTAATCCTTTTTTCCTCAATATAGAATAAAGTTATATTCAGTCCTTTAAAAACTGTATAATCTAGGAAAATAATAGTGTACAAATTAAACTAAAATGCCATAAATGGGAAAGTGACGTAGTCAAGTAATGCCTTATCATACTTTATCACGAGGCGAGACCCCTGTGTATTCTGGGGGACCCACGGAACAAGTCTAACGCGCCACACGTCATTCCTTCAAGCGCTGGAAGGCAGCTGGCTGATTTCATCAACCCTCCACAATCCTACTGCTCGGACATCCTGCCTACAATTCGCCCTTTTGACTCCTCACCGCGCTGGCCATGCTCTTTTTAACCATTTGCCGGGTGTTTTGTGTCCTTTGGGAAACTATGAACCATATGCTTCATTTGAGTCACCTTAGGGGTGCAAACGGATTCAGACAAACAAGCTACAGTGCCCTCCCCTTTCCAGAGGGAGGTGGGGTTTCTTATAAGTTTGTACCAGTGCAACATTACAAGCTCTTTGTCCAAATCATGTCAACCAGAAAAGCCCGATTTCCCTCTGCTCGGAAGGCTCAAATGATGTCATAGAAAATGCCATCTAATCAGCTCTGAGAAGGAATCTTGCCGCATCCTGTCTCCTGGTCCGTTCCATTTTGGTTCTCGGTAGCTTCTCCCACAAACATGACAAAGAAATTTCTGCAGCTCTGCATTCATGACCACCTACCTAATGAGATCAGATCTCAGCTCTTGGTGACAAACAGAGTCAATACACAGGTAGTTTGTTTGGGCTCTATTTTGAAATGACTAAGTAGCCTGTGAAAACAAAGTTTAACAGGCCCATAAAAGTATGCTGTCTACACAACTAATGCAGGCTTTGTTTTCATGTTGCCTGTTACAGACTATAAACAGTGCAGTGGAGTCTATCTTTTATTCCACAGAGCTGTAAAACGTCCTGGCTGTGACAACATATACACTAAACACACTTTGTAAAGATGTTGCATTTATTTTATATTTAAATGAAAGCCATAAACTGCTCAAACAAAACAACGTAAAATGTAGACGAACACATCCCACTCGAAATGTGCTTAAAATGAAAAAAACATAGAGAGGGGTTGTGTTTTAATAGATATAGGTCGTGGAGCAGAACTTTCCTGCAGCTGAACTGGCAAGTTCAGAGTTGCCCCTGAATCGGCCTCCTGCAGAATTCCTGGCAGCTCGGTGGCAGAGCCCTGTCAGAGGAGTCGTGGCCTCCCCTTTTCATTATCTCACAATTTGCTCACTGGTTTGGGGTAATTGGAACAATTTGCCTGCAGAAACCTGTGAGGAATCAGATGCTAAGTGACTGTGTCTTGCTTAATCAGCCCCTCAAGAAGCAGCTTCGTTTCCCTGACCGCTCCTTAGCTGTGAGCTGGCGGCCTGGGATCCAGCAGAAAGAAAACACGCAGACAGTTGCCTTGGTACCGACGGGCCAGATCCGATTATGCCTCCAGCTCGGAAGGGAGGGGCTCCAGGACTGAGCAGGGGGCCTAGAGAAAATGCTCGGGAACGTGAAATGACAGGAAAGAGTGTCTCTATGATTTATGCACGGCACAGTGAAAACGGGAATGCGCCTTCAAGACCAGGGCTCCGAACTCATTCGGATGCCACCGCTGTGACCTGCAGCGGTTTGGAGGCAGCTCGGTTTATTACAGTGATGCGCACCTGGCCCTTTTGGGGCATTTTGGACTAATTGGGCATCCTGGTTCCGCTTCTCACTTGACAGTCACTTCCCATATTCCGCTTTTCCTTTCTAATTCTCAAATTGGCTGGTAAAGTGTCGCTCATTATGCCCTCTCTTGGAATCCCTGCCGCATGCGTGCATCTGCACCATTCCCATTCCTTATTATTATTTTTGATCTTGAGAGAAGTTTATGTGTCAGTCTTTCCCAAAAAACAATTTCTGGCTTTGTTGAGTCCTTTATTGAATCTTTATTCTGTATTAGGCTAATTTATGCTCTTACCTGTACTATCTCCTTCCTTCTCTGTTTTAAGGATTACTCTCTCATTCTTTGTCTAATTCCTAATAATGGATGTTTAGCTCATTAAGTTTCACCCTTTCTTTTTTCTAAAACTATAAATCTTCCATGAAGATCCATTTTTTATGTTACTAAAACTAATAACTAGAGTTAGAATTAATCATATCACTACCCTTTTAGAGGCCACTTCTGAAATTTTATCATGCATAGTTGGTTACTCAAGTACAAAGCCTGACACTATCAAACCCTCTTTTCAACCCCTCCCCCCAAAATTACAAGAACCATTTTTTTTTTCTTACTACTTGGTATTACATCCTGAATTTCTTCCTAGATGTATTTTTCATCTCCGTGAAACATACTTTTCAAATCATCTCATTAGTGGAAAATCTTTTTACTCAGACTATATTGTTATTTTATCTCATTTTTGTAAAGACAGATTAGCTCAGTATGCTATTCTGGTTCAATGGTTATTTTCTATTCTGAAGTGTCCACTGATTTCCAGTTTCTGCTGTTACTTTTGGGAAATCTGCTACCAGTCCAGTTCTTCTACCTTTCTCAGTGAGATGTCATTTTCCTCTACCTGTTATGCCAAAAGTTTATAGATGAAGACTTTATTAATTTAGGGATGTGCACCTATGATTGAGGATGTATTCGACTATCCTCTATTTGGTGGTCAGAAAACAGGCCATTGCAGGCCACACACACACACACACACACACACACACACACACACGCAAGGCCACAAAACTTAAACCATGTAAAAAAACCTATTACATGCCTTATTTAATTTTATATCACTCGATATTTAGTATATTTGAGTATCGTATGCGTGCATGATATATATCTCAAATAGTTTAATGTGTCATATTTATTTGAAAAAGTAAACAGTGGAAATCATAAATAGCTCTTAAATATCGTGTGTTGTGTAGATGTACTTATTTGGGGGTTTCTGCAGTTTAATATTATGCCCAGAAGAATTTTTAAAAAATCATCACCCTCATGTAATGCTGTATGAACAGACCATTAAAACACTTTTGATCCCCGGCCAAGTTTTGCACTCCCAGGTCGGGATATGCTGAATATGCATTTGTGAGTTGGGTGCTTAACTCGCTCGAACCTCAGCGCGCTGTATGGTCGCCCAGGACATTCCTTGGCTATTTATGCCACATAGTAACCAGTTGTGGAACCAGCAAGTAAAGAAGGGCATGGAGTCTTTGGAGGGAGTTCAGAGAAACAGAAGGATGATTAAAGGCAAGGAAATCAGACCTTTGAGGAAAGATAAAAGGAGCCGGGTTTCTGGAGCCCAAAGACTAAGTGACCACTGAAGAGATATTTAATAATAGTTTTCAACTCCACGAGGAACTCCTAATAGGTGATGGTGACTGGGGGCCCTCTGTGTCATGAGGCACAGCCAGATAATAGAGCTTTTGAGTTCAGTACGGGCATATAGGTTAACCAGGATCAGTGTCTAATGAGGACCGTTGTTTCGTGTTTGGACTGAATTCAGAGCTGGCTCAGAGACCATCTTTCTGTAGCTTCCTGTGAGCCACCCCCCCCAGTTCCAAGTACAATGAGCTAGGTTTCCATGGTACTTTTCATGTCACTATTACAACAGTATCTCCTATTCTTCAGGCACCCCGGTGAGCACTTTAGTATAGGGCATCCGTCATTTACTTCCTGCCTCAGTGCCTGGCAACTAGAGGCACTTCACAGACTCCTGCTAAATTGATTTGGATGAATGGGGAATGGCTCTGTGACTGTCACAGTGACCGTGCCTCACCTGGCATGGGAGACTCATCTAACTTACGGAGCTGAAACTGGAGCATGACGAGGTCTTCATAAAAAAGGGGCATCGAATCGGCTCTTGAAGCATACAAATATTTTTTTTTTTATTATCCAGTAAAAGTGAATGGGAAGGAGCAAGCCCGAGCAGGACAGTACACTGAGAATGGCCGCGTCTCCCTGGTGGTGTTCACGTGAGAGGAGACAGAATGGGGCATGATCGCGAAGAAATACGTCAAGCTCGGGAGTAGGAATATTATGATAGAAATGTTTCCCAAAGTATGACACTTAAAATATTCCATCATCTAAGAGATGTTAATGATTTGTACACGAAGAACAATGTTCCTATGTGCAGCTAAATTTGAAAAGTGGGAGCGGTAAGTGAAATGAACCGGGATTTGCGTTGGGAGATTATATGCTAAGGAGCAGTGGAGTTTCCTACAGAGGCACAGGAGGTCGTCCCCAAATTTCTTTCATCTCATGACTTTTGTTGCTGAACACATCACCCGCTTGTGCAACACAGATAAGCACAAGGCAGAGACGCTGGGGATGAATAACATCAAAGGGATGTCTAAAGAAGATTAATCTAGGGGCGCACAGGGCCAGCTGAGTGGGAAAGGGGTCCGATTATAAGGGTGCCGCAGCTGACCAGCCATAAAATAATAGGAGTGTGAATTTGGGTCTCTCAGTGGGACATGTGAGATAGGCACGGATGGAAAAGAGGCATAAAAGAATTTAATAGATTTGGTAAGCGACTGGGTGAAGGGGTAGGGAGCCAAAAGAATGAATGCTACCTCCAAAATTTCAAGCCTGGGTGGCTGGAAAAATGGTGGTGCCACTGACAGAGAGAGGGAAGCCAGCCAGAAAATACATTTAGTTCTGTGTGTGATGTGATGGCAGGGAATCAACTGCAACGTTTCACAGACTCACATGGCCATTAAAGCTCTCAGGGCTTCAAGTTCATGTTCCAGCAGGCAAGTGAGCCGACAGTTGACCCATCTCAAACCTCGTGGACCTTCTTGCAATACTGTGCAAGGAAGGGGAGTATAAAATTATGTCCCGGGTAGGGTTTTGCCATGTCCTCATGTCATGTTCTCCAGTTAGTCAAGGCCATCTACAGGGTGTTGTCCCCCCAAAAATGTGTACACACTTTGAATAATTATTAATCCCAATGGGTTAAATCTGAAAAGAAACATCAACTGAGCTATCAGCTGTTAAGGTGTGTATACATTTTGGGGGGACACCCTGTATTTGCTGTGCACAGTGATATCCACGTTACTCATGATGGAGCATCAGATGCCAATTTTTCAGACCTCTTCCTCTTTCTGGAATCCTGGAGCTTCTCAAGCCTTTTTTAAGTGGGCATTTATCACGGCAGTGATGAAAAACTTTGTCATATAACATCAAACTTATTAGATAATATACTAAATGCATTAATAGATGGAAATCTGTTGGAAAAGATCACCATTAATGTGTGTGTTCTTTGTTTGAGAAATTCATATCATTTCTTTATAGTTTTATAAAACTGTGACCCCTTTTTTAGATTCAATAGTGATCTAGAATCTAAAGGATGCTGGATCTGGGGTAGTAGCAGATATATTCCTCACAAGGTAAAGTAATCAAAGGTATTTAAAATACTTTATGTGCGATCTTCTGGGCTCGCACACAATAAAAATGCCTGGAAAATGTTTATACAGTCAGTTCATTTTAAGAAATTATTTAAGTGTTATTAAGTCTTAGCAACATAAAATAATAATGATATTAACAATGAATAAACTAGTTGACTAAATGTTTTATGTAGACCTATAAGATTTATTATTTTAATGGATGACCTTGAATAATACATGTGCTGGATTAATTGGAAAGTTTATGGAACTAAGTTGAAATCAATCACTTTCTCTACATCACCAAAGATAACACATAAAGGAAACACAAATGATAAGACATAATTTCCTATCTAAACTACTCAGTCAGATTTAAGACTTTCAACTAAATCATCATTATGAAATGCATATAAAATTGGAGCAATCTGAAAAAATTGCCTTGCTCTTTTTATTTAAGAGCAGGGGCTGTCTCAATAGTTTCCTTGATTTTCAGGATAGGATGTTTATATGAATATTGCATGAACAACAACAAAATGTCTATTGTTCTTGTACGCACTGTTTTCTTGATGGCCAACTCCATCCCCACCCTCACGGTCAGGACTCCATCACAGCTGCCTACACTTTGGGGCCCATTTTGCACTTTGAATCTTTCCTGATTCTCTCTCCCTTCCCTTCTCAATATTGCAGCAATGACAGTCACCTAAATATATCTCAATTTTGTCGAAAATCAGAACCAGCAAAAAAGACCCTGGTTGGAAGCAGTCGGAGGAATGACATTTGTCTAGTATGTCCGTGAGAACATAGAGCCTTAAAAGCCCGATCAAGCATCATGCTTCAATTTGTCACCTTCCCTGCGTGATGAGGGTGTACCCGCTGAATGAGTCTTTTCAGCTGGTGTCTGCTTTTCACTACATCCCACCTTTGGCCCAGGTCTCCAACCCCATGTAGGCACCTGAGGTTCTAAACTCTTGCCTGATAATCACCAACCTCTTCTCCCTCAAGGTAAATCTGTGTCCTGTATCCAATTTATAAACTCAGATGGATATTTAAAGTTTTCATATACCTGACTCATAAAAAAGTCAGTCCTTTCTAGAATTTACTGTGGTGAAGCCAACCATGCCTACTCAGATAGATGAGCCCGCTAAATGGGAAAGCCAGCCAAGTTCAGAATCAAGGTGATTGGGTCTTAGCTCTTTCTCTGCCTAATGAAAAGGCAACACTGGAGGCTGAATCACATTATAATTCTCAAAGGTTGTGCTTCTGTTTTAAGAAATGATGTACATTAGTGGCAAAGAAGTTACGGGGGGCGGGGGGAGTGCGGAAGCCTCCAACTCTGGCTCTCCTCAGTGCAGCTGTGAAGCTTTGGTCCTGAGGTTCTGATTTTCCAATCTGACATTCCTTTATAGTCTGCATATCGCGGAGGCATTCTGCAGGATGGCAGGGCAGTGAGCAAAGCCAGAGGGAGTCCACTTCAAAAGGGCTGCCGAGCTCAACGATAGACGGAAAAGCTGCAGAGAGCCCGGGATTGCCCAGAGTGCTTGGCAGGCTGCCACCCTGGAGGCAGAGTGAGGAGTGGGCCCCGCAGCCGCCCGCCGAGTCTAGGTGGGCCACCCCAGCCCGCACCCAGATGACAGGGCAGGCCCTTTGAAAGTCGGCTGGAGGAAAACCATGCCCTCTTTCCATGGCGGAAAGATTTTTAGCTCAGCCGTTCTCTGCGGCGGCGTGAAAGTCGCCGTGCTCACGAGCACACACGCTCACACACGCTCTGAGTCACAGCCCAGCGCTGCGCCTAAGGCTCTGATTAAGCCGATCCAGTGACGCAGAAATGCCACTAAATTAAACTCAACCAAAGAGCAAAACCCATTAAGAACTCCGGGGCGGGTTTTTCATCAGCTCGCCCCACATCACCACCCTCTCTCCTCATCCTTCTCCCCGGGCCTGTAGCTGAAATGAGAGGCTTGCTTTCTTTATATAAAATAAAGGGGAGGGGGAAATGTTTAGGAAAAAGTCAGTCCGTTGGCAGCAACCATCCAGACGGCTGCAGCCCCCAGGCCAGGCTTTTCAAAGCCTCGCCGCCGTGCCCAGAAACGTGGTCGAGAGCAGGAGCTGGTGCGGAGTGCAGGGGGCAGCGCAGGGGCCCGGGCGCGGAGCCTGCAGGCGGCGGGCACGGGCCTCACCCGCAGAGCCGGGCAGTGCAGGGAAACGCTCTTCCTTCCTCTCGTCTCTCCTTCCCTTCCCTCGCCTCCTTCCCTTCCCTCGCCTCCTTCCCTTCCCACGCCTCCTTCCCATCGCCGTGGGCTTGGGGGCGCAGCGCAGCAATTCCATGGGGCAGGTGTTACAGTCTTGAAATACTGTCTTTTTACAAAACTTATCCTGAGAAGATGACAAAGACCACCTCACAGACAAAGGTGAACCTGCCGTCGGATGGGGTTTCTTTTAACCGAGCGTAGGGATTAATTTATCACGTAAAAACATATTTGTATTTCCAAGTGCCCAGGGTGGTCCTAAGTTGTAACTTGGAGGGGTAAATGGTAGACGGTAATGTGTTAATGGAACATAGTGCAGAAAAGTTTTATTTTCCCCCCAAATTTAATCCTCTTGTCCCGTTAGCTCCCATTATTATTTATGACACGGTTTATCTTGAATGTGTTCTACCGTTATTTATCTCACTCAGCATGGGCCGCTAACAGCCTCACAGTCCATCGCTGTCTCTGTCCTCACTCCCGCCCAAGTCCATCTGTGAGCCGATTCTTACACACACGGGGCAAAATGAAACGAAAATCCGACAGGAATTCAGCAAAAGCTTTGACCAAAAAAAGGAGACATTTGGGGATAAAATTAATTCTTTGCTTAATATGCTGGCAGTTTAGACTTTAACGTATTCTTGACAAAAATGTGAGTGTCTCCTCCCAAGTCTCTTCCCGAAGCTTTTATAATGAGTCTCGGGAGCACTCACTGAACCCGATTCTGTACCATCTGACCCCAGGCCTGACGTCACGGGAAGGAAAGGGCTTCGGAACCACACGGAGGACTTTTTAAATAATATTTTAAAACGTTTATTCTTTTATTTTATCTGTTTCCCAATTTGAACCTCTCTCTTATAGTTTGTTCTAGATCGTGATTTTTACATGATTGTGTTTTCTTCATTATAGGTCTGAGTTGCTGCTTGGCAGAGCTGTAACTGAGACTTGCTTTTAGCAGATATGTGCCCTGGTGGTCTTGTTTTGGCAATCATAAATATTACAGCCAGACTTTTAATGGACATTCTAAACGAAAATAGAACTCGACTGCTAAAATTTAATTTTCTGTATAAAATAAAAGGAGTAGCAAGAGACTGAAACGCTGGCTGGGGTTTGGGGTTCTTTGGAGGGGGGGCTCCCACAGGCTCTCTATATATCACCATGTGTGGCTTTCATTTTCTTGGTGCAAATGGATTTAATGTGCAACCTTATTAGATTAATCATGTCCCTGTGGAAGAAATGATTTTGCCACAGAGATTTTGTTTAACTCTGCGCCTCTGCTCCACTCTGGCCTTTGTCGTAGTTTCTAGTCATTAAGAGGAAAATGGGAAAAGAGTGGAGGCTACATAGCCAGCAACGGCCCCTGTTCATAGTCAGAGAACATAGTGTTATCCACCTTTGCCTACAAAAAGGTAAAAATTTGAAAAGCGGTGCCTCACGAGCTCACATAAGGATTCATTGCCTCCTTTTGTTTCCTGGACTGGGTTTTATTTCTGTATATTCTATAAGAATACAGTGGAAAGTCCTGCCCACTTTCCCACTCAATAACTTTAACAATCCACTCCTCTTAAAATTTAGGCCTGGGAAAACATCTTTATATCCAGATAAATGTTGATTTGTGTTTTTCTAATAGAAAGATAAAGCTATATAATCTGTACTCTCTGTTTGCCTTGAGAGAGACTAACCCCAGGGCAAACTCTCATTTTCTTCTTGCAAAAATGTGCAGCCACTGGAGCTAGACTGCCTCAGTTCAAATCCCAGGTCTTCCACTAGGCTGAGTGACCTGAGGCAAGTTACTCCACCTCTCTGTGCTTCAGCTTTCTTGTTTGTAAAAAGGAAGTAAAATGATTGCCTACTTTGTTGGATGTTATGAGGATGTTATTAAATGAGTTAATATATCCAATGCTTGAAAGAGTACCCAAAACGTTGCATGATTAATATTGTTACAGAATTTTATTTCATTCATTTTTCATGATCTCTCCTATTTTTTTTAAAATATGTCTTTATTGATTTCAGAGAGAGGAAGGGAGAGGGAGAGAGAGATAGAAACATCAGTGATGAGAGAGTCATTGATCGGCTGCCTCCTGCACATCCCCTATGGGGGATCAAGCCCGCAACCCAGGCATGTGCCCTGACTGGGAATCGAACCACTATCTCCTGGATCCTAGGTCGATGCTCAACTGCTGAGCCATGCCAGCCGGGTGATCTCTTCTATTTTTGAATACACTATTTAAACATATTTTAATGTTGAAGGCTGCACTAAACTTATCTTGCATGTGGATTATCTGAATTAGTTTAACAAATAACAATTATTAATCTAGTCTAACAATAAAATGACAATGTACATTTAGTAGATAAAATCTGGAATTATAGTAAATTACAAAGAAGAAATTAAATTAAAAACCCCTTATAATTCTACTGACTAAAATAGCTTTTATTTTTTAGTATAGGTGTGTCAGCCCCTTTCTCAAATATTTCGTATGATTTAAATTACATTACATATCCTAATTTTTCACTTACAATATATCAAAACTCTCTAAAGTCATTAACTATTCTTAGAACCATGAGTTTTTAAGGTCTGCATAAAATTTTATTATATGACTATACCAATAATAAATTCAACAAGTGGGTGTTCCGTATAAGTGAGTTTTTATAAAAAGTTCAAGTTGCAACTACTAGTGAGAAAGGATGTGTCATCAGCTACCCATGGGCCCAGTCAGATGAACACCTTCTAACATTGGGGTCCCTTTCTTACAGTCCCTAAGTAGTTATAAGAACAGAGAGTGTTCTCAGTGTCTCTTGACTCTTCCAGTCCTTAGGTTCTCAGGCTGCTGGTCCTATAAAGTTTTCTCCACTCCTGGTAGAACTTTATATGGGGCAAACCTTGCTCATAACAGCAGACACTTAAATGTCAAAAGGCAGCATGACACTGAATAGCCTGGGGCTCTGAGCTTTCCCTTGGCCACTCTCGGTTTCCAGAAAGTACTTCCCATCCCTGTGGCTGATCAGTCTTTTATTGTTCAAAACATAAGCTGAGTTTTCCCTTAGTTGTCCAGGTTGCCCAATGGTCTTTCTGAAGAGCTTTGAAAGAAGCTTTTGGCAGGAAGAAGAAAATACCTGTCTGGACCTTTATGGCTTTAAAACTTCATCCTGATGAGGTAGCTGCAGATGGATGAATACGTTTTCTAGATTCCAAACATCAACATGAACTTTGAGTATTGTGCTATACCCAGAAAATATGGATTAAAGAGCACGCTTACTGCAGTAACAGTTATATATCAATCACCTGTGACCAGTGCTCCACTAGAGCTGGATGCAACAGGCAGAGGTGCACGCAGAAGCTTTTCTAGAGATGCCCAAGATGCTTCCAGACGTTGGTCATGCTTAGGTTGTCCTTGGAGGGGTGCTGTGTTGCAGTGTGGCAACCAAACTGCAAATCTCAGTGGCTCAACCTATTCAAAGCTTGTCATCCCTGCCATGTCCAGTGTGGCTGCTCTTGGTCAGGTCACCCTCCCGGAGCTTGTCCAGGTAGTAGACCAGAGAGCCCGACTCCTTCCTTTAGGAGATGTGTCTGGGAACATGAGAGTTTCTGTTGGATCTTCTGTATTTAATCAGTAAGTGGGCAACTGGTCAGGGTAGGGAGGGTCATCAGAGGGCCAGTCTTGAAAGTGGAATTTACCACTTCTGCCCACATCGAAAGCATTGGCCAGAACACAGTCCTCAGGAGACAGGGCTTAGCTGTGGGCCCAGGAGACAAAGGGAGTCTGCCCCAGAGGTAGGATTTTCTACACACACAGGAGATAATTTAGGTTATTGTAAATACAATTATACACCTTAAATTTCATTCTCAGTTTGAGGAGCAAAAACTTAGGATGGAGAGAGAAATAAAAGGGATGGGGATCTTTTTGGGGTGAATTGATACATAGTTAGGATTTCTACGTGTTGGGTTTGGTTTCTTTCTTTACATATTCATCTGTTTGGAATTCAAGGTGTTGTTTGTTTGTTTTTTCTATTTCCTTCCTGGAGAAGAGGTTTAGGTCACTTTCTCAGAATCTAATACACTGGTGAGATCTGTGTGATTTACATGAGATCTGTGTGGCCTCAAGCTTGTGCATTGTGTGAAGTTTATCTTGAAAGTCCTCTGGGCTTAGTGCTCGATAGAACACAAAGTTGGCCTTACCTAGGCAGATACTTCGTCAACCTATTGATGAAGTATCGAGCAGAAATGAAGAAAAGACACAAACATGACGGTGCCTGTGTAAATAACTTCTGGGAGTGGAAGTGTGGATTGAAAGCTGTCCGCCATCCGAAGGCATTAATCTTAGATGCTACTTCTTTATTCCTAACTTAAGTAAACTCAATACAGAGTTCAGAAGCAGATTAATTTTTGAAATTATTAAGCATTCTCTCTTTCTCTCTGTCTCTCTCTCTCTCTCTCTATATATATATATATATATATATAATTTTTTTATTATTATTATTTTTTCCTGGATGGCATAGCATGAAATTCATGATCTAAGGAGCAAGGGAAAAAAGGGGAAAGTCTAGGTGTCTGTTTTCTGGCCTCTTGGCCTGAAATTAAGGTCTCTGGCGTTGATTTCCTGAAGGGTGGCGTTGTGTTTTTTGAGGTGTGGCACGGGAAGAGGTCGTGGATGGTTAATATTTCAAAAAGGGAGCAATTACCTGATAACAGAGAGCAGCGTGGGCTGCGTCTCGTTAGCGCCCGTTCCGAGGTGGCAAGTGTGCCGCCCGCCGACCTCCGTCATTACGGCCGCACGGCTGAGGTCGCCTTGGTTCACGTGTTTTATACATTGGTAGCCTTCTCCGGATTACTTGCCAAACAAACCTTTTTATTTTTGCACACGTTTCTGTTGATGTTGTGGTTTCTGAAATTGGATTCTGGCTCCTGGAGGCCTGAGTTTCCACAGCAACTGGAGGCCTTATCTGCTACCGGTTCTTGGCAGGCAGACAAGCAGGTCTTTCAGTTTACTTTGGATTTTTTTTTTTTTTTGCTTTTTTTTTATTTAAACTTTTTCTCCTCCCCTATTTTTCCTACACCCTGTCATTTAAGCATCACATAATTAATTGCGTACATCCTGTGCCACATGCAATTGCCACAGCTTTGAAGTCCCAATAGATCATTTTATAGAGCGGTGGGTACCATTTTAAAACCGAGAAGGCCGTGGAGACCTGGCGCCAGGGCCGGGCTGCGTCGGGCCCCGCAGACCCTTCTCCAGGTACGATACAGAGACCTGGGCACCTTCTGTTTGTTTTTCCGCATTTCCTTTCCAAACCGGCCCTTTCACTATATAGGAAAGACCTCAGGACTGAGTTTGTTATTTCTCTCTCCCGAGCTAATTCCTTTTCCAAAAACCAGCATGAGCTGCCTCATTTGGTGCTGAGGTGAGGTTTGCTTTTCTGCTTTCAAAATGGAAAGAAAAAAAGAAAGAAAGGAAAAATAGGTCTGATTGAAATCATCTCATTGGGAGGCTGCTGCGGGTCCAGCTGGAGGGGAAAAAACAACGGACAAACAAGAAAAAAAATTACACGCCCCCCCACACCCCTTAGTTAGACACTGTTAAAGTTTTGTAACAAATGATCTCATCACCTTCTTAATGTTTTTTCCTAAGAAATAAATGTAAGCATTTGCTTCTGTGAAAGGAGCAACTTTGTTGAAGTAAGGCCTCAGAATCTCTACGAAAAGGATCAGCTCCCTTTGAAAAGCACACGCGTAGATTTTGAGAAAAACACTAGACTCGGCGTTTCGCAGTGTCATCAGCCTCCGAGTTTGCTTCTAGAGAGAAGCGTGTGAATATATATGTCATTGGCCATTGCGGTGTCTTCCCAGGAGAAACACACCCAGACAGCGATCTCTCCAGAATAAAAGCGAGCCATTTACCTCCTAAATAAACGTCGCTTGGCGGAGGTGAAAGCTGAATAGAGCTGACGTTTAATCGTCAGGCCCCCTGTCTCTCCATTTTCCCTTGTTCGGGTTCGCGTCTCTGAGCTTTCCCGCCCCACGCCATGGTGTCGCCGGTCTCCCACATCCCCCCACTAGGGCGATCCCAGAGGTGGCACCTCTCCAGCTCCTGAACTCTTCCCAGCAGTTTCCTGGGCCAGACTTACTCGCCCAGTGTCCCATTGCCTCCGGGAATTTCTCCTCCTGCCAGAGCAGATATGAGGAAGAAATTCTTACTTAGCCCCGTGTGGCCTTGATCTCATGATTTAGATTCAGCTCAAACCTTTTTAGAAAAGGCCTTTTCGACCAGCTTCCCTCAAGGATCCCACCACTCACACCCTCCACCCACCCCTCCAACCCACCTCTGTTCTCTCCATCTCTTTTATCATCTTTATGTCATTTTACGTATTTATTTATGCACTCATGTAAGGATTCTTTCTTAACTGGGTAATTGATTTGTTCTCCATACTTCTATAAAATGAAGGAATTTATTCAAGAAATGTTCACCAAGACAAGCAAAAGGTCCTGGGAAATCAGATGAAGAATAAATGATCATAATTTTCTGGCCGTCTAATGGTCTATTTTCTAGAGACCGGAAAGTATGGAAGCGTAAAGGCGGGCCAGAGAAGCAGAGAGGCGATGACGACGCGCTTGAAGAAGCGCCGGCGTGATGTTTGCTAAGTGCTGTGGGCAGTGGGGCCTTGGAGGATCGGGAAAAGCTGCCGGGAGTGTGAGATCTGAGAGAAACGGAATGCGAATCAGAAGCACCTGGGGAAGACGCGGGGGGGCCCGACCCCAGTGCCAGGGACAAGAGGGGATCCCCAGAGTATTGCAGTTAGTTCTGAGTGGCAGGAAACTACGTGATGCGGTCCTCGGATGCTATGCTGTGGGGACCATTGGATCTGTTAAGCATGAAAAATACATGATCGGGATTTTTTTTTTGGAGATTAATAAACAAAAGAGAGCTTGAAAGAGCTTTCCAGGGGCATGGAAAGCAGTGAAGGGTATAGGAACGCCATCAGGGGAGCCAGGATAAAGGTGAGAGTCAACTTGCAAAGTGTCTGTGGGGAAAGAAAGAAGTATGTAAATGTTAAGAATGATTTAGGAGGTATAACAACCCTCATTAGATACACAGAATCTTTTTTTAAAATTTATCTTTATTGTTGAAAGTATTACAGATGTCCCTTCTTTCCCCCTATCCACCCCACGCTTGCCCACCCCCAGGCCTTCACCACACTAGTGTTTGTGTCCATGGGTTATGCATATATGCATATAAATTCTTTGGTTAATCTCTTCCCATCCCACCCCCCCTCTGAGATACGGCCGTCTCCTATGGCTTAGAGTCCTGGTTAGATGATAGATATGTGATTCCTAAGTAACCAGCAAACACAGTTAGCTGCATTTTCATCTTTAGGCTTATTCCATGCAGAGGGAGGTCCTGGGATGGTATAAAGTTTTAGCATCAGATTATATCCATTATAAAGTGTATAACAGATTTATAGGAAAATAGACATGGATTTGAACTTGGGTGACCAAACTAGACTCTGAAAATGGGGAGGTAGACTATTAATAGTAACACAGGGCACTAGGAACAGATGCAGTGGGATACGGGATCACCTTAGTGGGAGGTCTTCACTGTGTATAAAATGAGATGACATTTTAAAGTTGCTTAACTTTAAAATGTTAATTCTATGTGTCAACTTGACTGCGCTACGAGGTGCCCAGATATTTGGTTAAACACTCTTGGGTGTGTCTGTAAGGGTATTTTTGGACCAGGTTAACATTTGAATCAATAGAATGACTAGAGCAGATTGGTCTGCCCGGTGTGGGCAGACCTCAGCCAGTCCATTAAGACCTGAACAGAATAAAGGGCCGAGTAAGAAGGAATTCTCTTTCCCTGCCTGAGTGTCTTTGAACTGGGACATTAATCTTCATCTGCCTTTGGACTTGGACTGGAACCTACACCATCAGCGGTCCTGCTTCCCAGGTCTTTGGACTCAAACTTGAGTCCATTTGCTCTCCTGGGTCTGAATTTCTTAGCCTCCATAATTACATGAGCTAATTCCTTATAATAAATCTCTTTCTATACACCCCATTGGTTCTCTTTCTTTGGAGAAGCCCAGCTAATGCATCAGCCTACCTAGTACCTAGTGAGGACTCAGTAAATTGCTGCCACAGAATATTTGCCTCTTTCCTGGATATAATTCTAAGAGTGGAATTACTGGGTCATAAGGGAGGCGTATATTTTATTTTTTAGAAACTGATAAGAAGTTTTCTCACTTAATTATACGATTCTGAATCCCCAGCAGAACTGCCTGAGAGTTTCAGTTTCTCCATACCCTTACCACACTTGGTGTAGTCAGTCTTAAATTTAGGGATTCTGATAAATGTATGGAATTGCCTTAATGGTGTTTTAATTTGTATTTCCTATGTTGATTACTTTTATATGCTCATCAGTTATTCCAATAACTTCTGGGATAAAAATCATTGGCTTTGGAATTAAACAGATGGGGTTGAACACTCTGCCTTTGATTTTCTCACCTGTAAAATGAGAATAGTACTTGTCTCTGTCTCATAGATTTTTGTGTTAGAATGAAATTAACCTAGTAAGTGCACATTATGAACTTAGTAGTGACACATGAAGATGACCCAGCCAACACTAGGAACCACGGATAAAACAGATTTAAGAAGTAAGAATGCCGCTAAACAGGAACCCGTGTAGGTAATTTTTGAAAAAGATGTTAATGACTTGCATTAATTCTTTATTTCCGGAAATACACAGAGCTCTACATAAGTGAGACGAACTCCCCGAGTCTGCCTCCCAGGACCACTACTTCCTGGCTTTTTAACTTTGAGGAAATTATTTAACCAAGCTACTTAAATTTAGTTTCTGTATAAAATGGTAGCGCCTAGCCCAGAAGGTTGCAAGAATTAAATGAACTGATCCATATAATCATTTAGAAAAGAGTGTATCTTTTGGTAAGTATAGTAGACACTGAATTCTTACTATTATGTATCAAGAGCTCTTAAATGTCCCTCAAGTTTAAATTATGTTTTGTTTGTTCATCCTAAACATGAGAATAGATGGTTCCTATATATTACATATGATGTATTCAAATAATATAAAGGATATATTCAAATGTCAAGGGCACATGGCTTACCTGGGAAATATTTCTAGTCTGCGTGGTGTCATTAAAGATGGGCTGTTGGTGGAAACACAGCCCAGGTGTGGAGCATGGATGTGAACGCAGAGCCAGGGGCCGCTTCTCTGGTTGGGACTCTGCCTGCCTTTGCTCTGTGCAATGGCAAACCATAGCCAGTAGGGGAAAAATATCCTGTACTATTTATTAAGCATGCACTGTGTACATAAGACTAGGCTAGATTTTTAATATAAATTTTTCTTATCCTTCCAACAACCCTAAGAGGTAGATTGTATTCTCTCCTTTACGTGGATGGTCAGAGAAATGAAATTGCTTTCCCCAGATGACAACTAAATGGCAGAAGAGCTCATATTAACCCTGATATCTACGCAGTGCTAAATTCCTTGTTCTTGCCACTACACTGACTACTTTTTTTAAATGTAAGGTCTGGATAACACAGAAACAAGAGAACAGATCATGCCCCAAGATAGGTTGGCTGTGCTTTTTCCATAAATTTGGCAAAAGCTGTTCATACAAAGCAACAAGTACATGTGAATTACTTCATCTACCAGATGCATCGAGTGTGTGTGTGTTTGTGTGTGTTATATAACATGTACATTTATGAACTTTCCAACCACTAAGTAAGATCGGTAGTACAAGATATATCAGCGAAATTCAGTTTTATTAACTATGGCATATGGATGTTTAGCACGTGGCCATATGTTTCTCACAAAATGTAACTTATAATCTGAACATTATAACTAAACAACACACATCGTTGTAATAATTTTTTCCCCAGCAACAGTCCATATCCCATTTCTTTCTCAGAGGGTCTGCTTTTATTTCTATTTCCACCCAAGCTTCACTTGTCTCTGGCAACACCTCTTTTTTTTCCCCTAAACAAAACCTGGAAATATGGGGTGTTATCCTGAGGCTGAAATATTCCATATTTTTCTTCCATGAAACCCTGATTGGCAACAGTCAGTGATTGTCTCTTTTTTCCAACTGTAGCCTTGAGCCAGGATCAGAATATTCATGAATAATTCACAAATAATTAAATTCTTTAGGTTCTGTTCTTAGTCGCAAGAGCGAAGTAAAGTCGATCTCCTTATGGATTAGATTATCCGTAGAGGTTATGACTTAAGCAGTCTCTTTTCAGCTGTGATTCCTTGTATGTGTGGCCGATAGGACTCCGGGCAGCACAGGGTCTGTGTTTTCTCTGTAAATAAGAGCCGACAAAATTTCAACAAGTCAGCCCTTGTATGCCACACGAAGAGATTGATGACAAACCACATTATTTCCCCCTTAATACAACAGTTCGCAATCACAAACACACTTTCTCAAAACATCGATTCACTTTTCATCCAAACCTTAGGAGATGTTAGGTGAGTCAGTTATCTCTGTAAAGAGGGCAACCTCCACACAGACAGGGAAACTATCCGTGTAAATGTTCACTATTCTAAAAATCTCCCAGTAGGGAGAAGATTTTCAAACTAAGAATTCATTCTTTTACTATTTTTGCTTTAGTTAAAGCAAAAACAACACATTGGTCAATGATTTACCTGAATATCTCCAGCCATTGCCAAATGTCCCCTTTGGTGCAACACTGCGCTGCGAAAGTACCCCAGCTTTAGTCTAAGCACCTGGGGAGCTGTAAGAGAAAATGACAGCAAGCAGAGAAGTGTGGCCATAGCAGAGGCGTGGAGGCCTGTGGGATCGCTTAGGCTATAGGATCACTCTGATGTCTTCAGGCTTACACAACACAAGAGAGTAGCTGGGATTTTCCCAGAAGTCACTGGGAGAGTATTTTCATGTAGGAACAACTGGTGGCCCATCATTGCAGGGGATTGCCTCATAACTTAACAAGGTATTATAGAAATGTGTCCATTCCTGTGCCCTCAGCCTCCGCCTTCTAAGTAATGTCTTCTTTAAACTGGACAACAATGCCAGATTCCTCTATTACTGAATGACTTTGGCAAGTTTATTTAAGTTGCATCCATAAAATGGGTAATGTCACAGTGACCCACATCAAATGACGTTTATGAGATTAAAAATCATAATATGAGTGGTCCTCAGCTAAGTGCTCGGCACATGGGAAGCATTCAATATCTGTGATTGTTCTTACTATCGGGTGAACAACTGCCACACACGTGTGGGTCCAGAAGCACGAACACTGATGAGTAGTTGGCGGGCCCTCAAAGCTGTAGCGCCCAATGTGATTTTTACCCAAGACAAATACGTAGGGTTTACTTCTAAACCAAAAATTTCCACGGAAAAGTATCAGATAATCTGCAGTGTCTTCATCTTGCTTTTACACAAACACACACACAGGATGTTGACACCGGAGTGGATAACCTTTCTGTCTAAGTCCGTGGTTCTCAACCAGGCCGACTGTGCTCCCTGCCCCCCCCCCCCCCCCCCCGCCTCCGTGGGACATCTGGCAGTGTCGGGTGATGCAACATTTTTGGTTGATGCAACCAGGAAGGGGGTGAGGGTGTTACTACTACCTACTGGGCAGAGGCCAGGGATTCCACTAACATTTTAAGCGTGCAGGATAAACCACACAGCGAAGAGTGACCAACGCATAACGGGACTTGTTCGGAGCTTGAGAAGGCCTGGTCTATTCATGCGCATCTCACAGGCTCCAGTAAGCAGCGTCCAGGAGGCCCCGCTGCAAACACCGCCTCACTCTCTGACAGCTAGTCTTTTTCACGCCCACTTATGTTTTATGGATGATATGCCGTGAATATCAAGCTACCAGCTAGATGTCCAATCACGTTCGTCTGTATATGACCTTGGGAAACAGCTTTTCCTTTGAATGCTTTCTCAAAATTATTTTGTCCCGTTTTTCGATCATTTAAGGAATGAATTGATACTGGGAGGCCCTGAGTGTGTTTCAGCTCCAAAACTCACATTCGGTTTTTCCCCCTGAGATTGTTTTGCGTCTGGTGTTCTCGGATGTTTGAGCCCAGTGCTGTAAACTGAGCACGCCACCTTTTGAAAGATGCGTGACTATAACTGAACACGTTTCAGAAACTGAAACCCTCATTGCCAACTGTGGTTTAATCTGGGATCCCACCTGCAGACTGTCTTGTTATTGTGGGAGAGCCTCCTAAGAGCAGCGACGGGACAGAGTTCCTACTCAAACTTCCTGGGGAGTACTGAGGGGAATCCAAGGAAGGGAAGGCCTGTGCTGTGCTTCCCCCCCCCCCCCCCCGAAAAGAAGGGAGACGAAAAAGCAATAAAGCAAAAGGCATTTCCTACAGGTAGCCTTAAATCATTCAACACCGAGGCCTTTGGGGAGCGCCCCGGTTCCTCTTTCCTTTCCAGAATGAGCTTTCTGGCTAAATGCGCTTCATCCAGCCCTGAGTGTCTTCACCTGGCTCTCCAAGGGCTCTCATCCAGACGCGTCCCAGCTCAACAGTATCCTCGCTTCTTCAGAAATGGGTCTTGACCCATGCATCACACTCAAAGACTTTCTCAATTGCTCCCTGGTGGCGGAGGCGGAGGGCTCTGTTTTGCTTGTGATAATGTGCTAATCTCCAAGACCCACCATAAATCCTCTCCTGCTTGTCATTTGTCAGAGTCGCAATATGGGGCTGGAAGAAAGAGAGGGAGAAGGGGAAGGGAGGTGGGGGGAGTAATGACAGAAAGAAAACTTGGCCTTGGTTTTGTTTTCCCTTGTGTGGAAAACTTTTCCCTCCCGTCTCCTTAATCTGTAAAACATCTGACAGAGAGGCCACGGCAAACACAAATAAATAAATACTTCTTCATGACTCTCCCTAATGTTGTTTCTTTTTTTTGGGGGGGGGGCGGGGAGTCAACATTTGAGACAGAAAGTTAAATATAAGTAGTAATGAAGATAATTTACATCCAAGTTCCAAAATGAAAACTTGATGCTTTGTGAACTGCCTACTACACATTTTCACTATTGGTTCCAATCATATCAAATTTGAGAGTCATGTGGTTGTGCAGCTATATTCCATAGGCAGCAATTGGACCAATCAGATGTCACAAATAAGGCTGTAACCCCTGTGGCTTTCCTTATGAATGCTTTTTAAAGCTTTCCTGGGTTTGCCACAGCAAAAATGTTTAGGACAATAATACTAAACAAGGTAGTGTTTTCTGCTATCGGTATTAACTTGGAGAAAGAGAAGAAATGTGAAATTTTTGTTGTTGTTTTAAGAGTTTTATGAAGGCATAATTTACCTCCCATAAAATTCACTCGTTTCAAGCATACAATTCAATGGTTTTTGGTAAATTTACCAAGTTGTGGAAACGTCAATCCAATCCAATTTTAGAACATTTCCGTCATCAGCATGAGATCCCTGGTGCTCATTTTGAAGTCTCTCCCCCTTGCCAAGACCAGTCCCAGGCAACCAGTAATCTATCTGTCCCTATAGATTTGTATTTTCTGGATATTGCTTAGAAGTGGAATCACACATAATATAGCCTTCTGTGTCTGGTTTCTTTCACTTAGCACAATGGTTTTGAGGCTCACCTATGTCGGTATGTATCAGTACTCTATCTCTTTCTCATTAATGGATAGTGTTACATTATAATACCACATTTTGCTTATCCAGGCGTCAGTCAATGGACATTCACGTTGACATTGTTTTGGAAAATATTAGCCATGGCAGTGTGTCAACATGATATTAAATTAGAGAGCTTGTTTGAAAAAGAGCATATTCAGCCTCCATGGCAAAACTTGTTCACCCTAGAGGCCAGCCAACCCTTACTCCAAGTTCTTTGTCTATGGGTGGAGGCCTCTCTGAATATACACCTCCAAGAAACCAAAAGTACTTAATATAGCCCAGTGCACAGTGAAAAATATGGAATTTCCAGGTCTTAGCTCATGGCAGAATTTTTCTGATACAACCAACGCCTGTTTGGCCAATTTCACCATTTTCTCTTCCTGCCTGGTCAACACTTTTCTGGGAGCTCCAGGGCTCCTAAGCAAACAGGAGAAAGGGGTTTGAAACTCCTAATGAAGTTTGAAGCCAACCTGATGGGATTTAGGAGGCTCTAGGCTCAAGACATCATTTTTAGCACATTTAATGAGTTAGTTCAATATATGAGTGACAAAGCCAGACAGAAAGTTTGTTGGGTTTTCTGACAACAAATATTATGGGGATCAAACCAGCCCCCCGGGCTCCTGAACCAGAACTTCCAATAGATTCAAAGTGATCATTGTGGGTACTGATATTTCTGTTATTGATATTGCTTTTGTTATTGTGGCTCATAAACTCTGCCCTGATTTCCATGCATGTTTATACTTCTTACCCAATTTTCCTGATTTTATTGGTGAGAAAACTAAGTAAGATTCAGAGGGGAGGTGTTAAGTGAGTTCCCTCATGTGACACAGTCAGGGATGAAACTGGTATTTAAATGTATATCCGTTATGCTCCAAAGATATGGTCCTTTCTCCATGTTCCTGGAGAGACTAAAACAAAGACTAATGACTAAAGAAACTAAAATGATACACTGCTCGGGACACACACACACACACACACGAACTTAGTTTGCAACAAGAAAAATGTAGAGTGGACCAAAGGGAGACATTTCTAACTTTGAGAATCATGCAAACACTGGACGACAGCATTCCTTCTAGACCCTAAGGATCAAGGAACTATTCTAGTGGACCGTACTGGTGGGAGATTGTCATTTAATTGGGATGGTGAGTCCCGAAGACACAAAGATGCGAAGATGACTCCGTTTTCCTCCTTAAATTCATAGAACCAGTGGGCTAGCAATGGAATCCTTTTCTAGTTTTACTCAGTGGGAAGCCCTTTAATGTCAAAGTGACGTCAACTATTGGAGTCCAAAGGAAAGGGATCCAACCCAGTTGGCCGAGAAGGCGAGAGTAGAAGTTGCCTTGATGTCGTGATCATTGGAAATAGCTCTGATTCGCATCCCTGATGCTCCTGCTGGCATGTACATGGGTCACCTCTCCCAGGAACAGCAAGAACATGACACTTACCACCCAGGAGTGGTCACTGCAAAGACAGACTTGCCAGGATTATCTGTTCCTTTCTGATACGGAGCTTTATAAAAATTGAAAAAGTGCAAACAAAAGAGATCTTCTATTTAATTTGGTCTCTATTAGCAATCTAGTCTCACCAGTGTGGAATAAAGTTTTGTTTTTTGTTTTTTGTTTTTTTGTAAAACATATTTTTGGCGGTACAGAAGTTTTCTCTAGTCTAGGGCAGAGCCGGCCCTTTACCGCGGGCCAGCTGCAGTCATAATGCGCCGTCGAGTGCGAAGCACCCTGTGTTTTGTAAGAAAACCTGGGAAGCGCTGTTTGACTCTCCCCGTGTCCTCCTCAAGCACCGCTCGCCGCATCGTATTCCCACCCTGGAACCGGTGCGGAAAGTTTCATCTGGGCCACTCAGTGGACGGCGTGGTGGCACCGGCGCCTGCCCCCACCCTCGCCGGGGCAGCACGCAGCTGCAGGCTCCGCTAAGCCGGCCAGTAACTGCGTCTCTGGCAGGGGCCTTTGCTACATTTGTCACCCATACACGGCTGCGACATGCATAAACGTGGTGTTTAACGTGGGCTCCTTCCCCCCATCGCGGAAACACGGCTCTATTTGCAGACGCTGAAGGACCACGGATGCTTTATCATCCGAGCCGGGCCCGTGGTGTCTCCCCCTCGGCGTGACATCGAACCCCTGCCATGAGGACTTGCCGGGGATCAGCTTGGCCGCCACCGGCCCTGCCTTTGGCATCGCTTTTCAGTGGCCGGTGTGCCAATTAGACCTTTACCTCGGGTAACTCTTCAGAAGAAAAGCCTAATCATGTTAATGGGATGGGCGACATCTTAGGGGAAAAAATAACCGAATTAAAGTTGATTTTAACCTGCAATGAAAAACAAGCCAAGGGGTGTTTCCATGCGAAACCTTGGACACCATACAATGGATGGAGGGAAAACAACCGAGCACAGGAGAGGGAGCGGGAGAGGGAAGGAGGAAAGTCTGCCCGAGTCATTTTGGGCCAAAGTCTGCTTCTAACTAGAGGTTCGTGGACCGGGTTAGGATTTCATAATGCTGCTGAGGGTCAGCCGCCCTGGTGTCAGCGCCCTGGAGGGCAGCCCAAGAAAGACTCCTGCCCTCCCTTTCTGGTCCTTAGCCCATCTCAGGGGGCAAATAACCGCGTGGCAGTGTTGGCGGAAAAAGTCACGACCCGTTTCAGGTTGCGTTGTTTGTTTGTTTGTCCCAAATAAATCAATCATTTCCTCTGGGGCAAGGAGCCTGAACAGAGACAAGTCCAGTGCTCAGGTCTGCAATTTCACTTTAGTGGTCATTTGAAAAAAATAACTTTTAACAGAAAGAAATGGAAACAGAGGAAGAGAGAGAGAGGAGGGGGGAGGAAGAGTGCGAATGGGAAAGGAAAGCCGCCGGTACTGTTCGCAGGGCCTAGGGCCTGTCTGCTTGTTTCTGTTTGCGCGTGTCCCTCCCGGTGACGGCTGTGCCACTCGGAGGCCTCTGAGAAGCCCTGTCTCGTCACCTGGGGAGTACAGTCAGCACCTTGTCTGAAGACTGTACAGGGCAGAGGAAGGGACCCCCAGGCAAAGCCGCGTTTGTCCAGCTGGCTTTCCAGCCAACAAGGGAAGACTCGGCGGCCTTTGGGGTCCGTCCCATCAACATCGGAGGAAAAGGCCTGGAGGTTTTAACCCAGTTATGCCGCAAGGGGAGCTTCTCTTTTGTGATTTTCATTTTACATTTTATCTGTACGTTTATAACAGCATTTCCTGTTGATGAATTAGTGTGCGTTCCAGTGCTTGCTATGAAAAAATACCGGCGGGAATGGAAAGGGATTTGCCTGTCCCCCTACGCCGCCCGTGAATGCTCAGGGAGGGCCCCAGCCGCGTGGTGTCCTGGCCGTAACCTGGACGCCTGAGCTGACATGGGCTGGACTTTTTAGCCCCACAGGCTTACACGTGGGCTGCCGGGCATCTTTCCTCTGGCTCTCTGTCTGACTCTTGTGAGTTCGAACTTTACTTTTCTTGACTTCTGGCCCCGCGGAATAAAATCCCGTTCCCGATGAGGAGTCTGCACATTGGCCCTTTAGCCTGTGTCATTGCCCTGGAGGGTATGCTCGCCTTGTCCCCTGGGTCCTTGCCTCCGGGCCATGGTGTGGGGAACATTCTGTTTCTTTAAAACTCAGCTGGCATCTGCAGTAAACCCTCGAGAGGCCTTCTCGGTTAGAGGGTTGGCACAGTGAGGATCTGCTATGATGGCCTCTCCTGGGCTTTGGTTTGTCTTGACGTGATTAGCACGGAGAACTTTGCTTTCGCAGCGCATCTGTTCTTACCACGCATCCCCCACTGGAGTCAAGCCTGTGAAGGATGGCTCTCCAAAGGTTCATAAGTTTGATTTGCACAGCCATTCAATGTTCGAATATCCATCAGGACTTCTCTGGCCTGGAAATCAGGTTAGAAACTCCATGAGACCATGTTCTCGCAGGAGAGTCTTCTGAATCTCTCTCTCTCTTTCTCTTCCTCTCTCTCTCTCTCTCTCTCCAGACCAGCTGGAAGTAAATTGCAAGAAAGCTCTCTTATTTCTGCTTCTTTCATTTGATTAGAGTTATTTTACAGAGACCTCTGTGTAGAAATTTAACTTGATTATAAGTGGTAGAGGTCACTAAATGCTGTCAGGGACTGACCTTGTGTTTTGTCCTACTCATTTGTGTATCACATAAGTCCTGGGAAAAGAGACGATGGGAACAGGGTAAATCATCTCTGAGCCGGGCATGCAGGGGAGCAGACTTACGTCTGTCATAAACTCAGGACAACCAGTCCACGTTTACAGGAAAAGACAAATGATCATATTTCCATATAAATTGGGTCCCTAAGCTTCACCTATGCTTGGATTGCACTCACTGGCTTGTTTCTATGGGTTATATACTAAGGGGGTCCTTGCCCTGTCAAGTGACCAAATATAAATAATTTGCGAAGTTTCTCTTCCATAATTAGACATCTGCTTTGGGCCTTTCTTTTCATTTATGTCATTTCAAGACGTATATAGTGATTATTAACATATACAGATGTACGTGTGCCACTTGATAAATACACTTGACATGCCTTTTATGCTGCTCTGTTAGATGTAGAAGTTGATACTACAAATAAAAAATTAAATAATTTTGTATATGACATCTTTTCATTATATAGCCTATGAATCAGATGGAGAAGGTAGATTTGAAATCAAATATTTTATCACACTGCTTTATTTAATTATTTGGTTTTACTCAGATCCAGGAGCAATAGGAATCTACATTCCTTTACTATTTTGCTATTTACTATAGTAGGAAGAAAAAAAGACATAACTTTGCGGGAACTTATTTAGAACTTATATAAATTACATTGTTATAAACAAATTAATTAAAATGCAGGAGGAAAGGTGTTGGCTTTACTTTTATTAGAGATACAGATGCCATGAATGTAGGTTTTGAAGAAAGACCCTTATACCTGATTAATCAGTTAGCTTGGATAATACAGTGAGAAGGGCAAGTCGTGATTTTGCTCGGTTTCCAGACTTGCTCTTCTCATTGTATTATCTAAGCTTTAGCTTTCTTATATCTTAACTGAAAACAGGAAACAAGCTGGTGGTTTTTAAGGAAAACTAATATATTTTACTGCTTATATTGGTGAGCAATTTTCTTCCACATGCTATCACTATAAGACTTTAGGAGCAAAGAGGAAGTTCGCTGTGATTCAGCAGGAGTAACATTTGATCTAATATCACCATATCAAACATTAGCAATCATTTCAAAAAGCAACCATGACTCCAGTACATACTTTCTGATTCATAAAAGTGCTAAAATGCTAGTTCTGATATTCTATCTTTAACAAAATTAAGAAGTCCATAATATGGCAAAAGTAAGTTTCATAGGAAAAATTCTTTTAAATGTATAGAAACCAAAAAGTGGTGCATTCAAAAAATTCCTTCTCATTTTGACTCCTGCCTGTTCCTCACACCAGATAATACCATTGCGGGATGATTTTCAGATCAGCTAGTCTTCTCATCTTAAAACAGGGACCTGTCTTGTCGCCTTTGATTAATGCTTAGTTTTGAAGGATGAGTGCTCTCAGTCGTGGGATAGGCTCCTTCTTAGGACCTGAGATGAAAGGAAGGAAGTAAACAGGAAATTGCCCCGAGGACGTCCTGGTCTGGTTCCAGACAAAGAGCACATATTCCATTTATTTTCTTAAGAGTAATTTGCTTAAACAAATTAAATAAATGTACTGAATTACATGTTTACATAGTAAAGTAATAATAATACTCAAATTCCAAGATAAGATGCTAATTGCAGCTTCCAAAATATACTTTAAAATAATTATTTTCTCTATCTAATAATTATTATCAAATTATCCGGTGGGTACTCTACCTCACAGAACAGGAAAAGTGAAACTTAGGTCTGACTAAACAAAGAACAGGATCACATCCAAGCAGCCCTTCTAGGTTTACAGCGTTTTCATGCTGATGGTGGTACCTTAAACTGGTGCAAACTCAAAGATGTTTTCATGAACCGTGTTTTACTTTTAAATCATGGCTAAGAGAATTCTTAACTCTCTTTAAAGCCCTTTATGTAATATTTTGCATATATAGTCATTGAAAATTGAGCAAACGCTAGTAACACGAAATAGGTCGATCCTACGGACCTGAATTTTGGATAAAACAGTGAATTGGTATAAGAAGGTATTCACGTAAAAGCTAGATATGGGGACCTAATGTTTGCCTTTAGGTTCTGAAATAATATATCTTAAACAACTCAGGGCCATCAGTACTCCTTTAAATACAAGTATACACCCCTCACTTGCCCTAAAGGACACAGCTCAGTGTTCCAGTGCTGTACTATCTCCTCAAATTAATGGCTTAACTTAATGAAAAGTCTCCTTAAAAATTAGTAAAAGATGTATTCATCTGTGTACTAATTTCTTAGAATCCTCTAAAGTAACAACTCAACTTTAAGAGAGCAATTATTTTTCTTAAAAATTCACTGTTTTATCAACGTATTTCATTCTACATGATAAATTAAAAAACTATTCTCACCCAGCATGGCTCAGTGTTGAGCATCGACCTAGGATCCAGGAGGTCGTGGTTCGATTCCCGCTCAGGGCACGTGCCCTGGCTTCGTTCTCGATCCCCCAGCAGGGGGCGTGTGGGAGGCAGCCGATCTATGGCTC
The DNA here is from genome assembly GCF_964146895.1 of Miniopterus schreibersii. NCBI lineage: Eukaryota > Metazoa > Chordata > Mammalia > Chiroptera > Miniopteridae > Miniopterus > Miniopterus schreibersii. Next base: position 5,998,010 of record NC_138116.1, read on the forward strand.
TCTCATCATTGATGTTTCCATCTTCCTCTCCCTCTCTCTCCCTTCCTCTCTGAAATCAATAAAAATATATATTTAAAAAATATATATTCTCCTCTGTGTTGTATTTTTTCAAGCTTTGGAGCCGTGTTTCAGTTTTAATACTGCCAGCATGTGGATGGCTAGCAACCCACAAGCAAAAGGACTGCCCTTGGAGCTGCCTGTTGTCATGCAGAAGACCTAGGGGCTCACTGGGCGTGAGGGATCACTGAGCCACTGCTCCAGGCATGGGCAAGAGAGAAGCCTAGACATCCTTTCAGCGTCCGCAGTGTCCTGACGAGCGGGGAGTGGGCCCTAGGAAAAGAGTGAAGACAGAAAAATCGCTCCCCGCGGAAGAAGTTAAGAATTGCTTACATAACAGAATGAGTGAGCAAGTCAAGAGGACCTCGGCTCTGCTGCTGTTTAAAGGGCTCTAGATAACAGTGCAAACATGTCAGGGAGAGAGCCATTTATTTCCTCTGTTCACCGCCGGGTGAGAGCTGTTCTTCGGTGCAGTGGAAAGAGGCCTTGCAGACTCCATAATGGGTTTTATTTTATTTTTTATATATCTAATGTCTCTTGATCTATGAAAGGCATTTACTATATTTTTTCAGAGGATAAGGTGAATCAAGTAATACTTTGTTAAGTGCTTATTGATAATGACTTAGCCATTTACATCTAAAATGTAAGAAAAGGAGTATCCCCCTCCCTAGGAATAATTCTTTGAAAGACATTGACAAGACGATGGAGGCGGGATGCTCCTGTTCCACGTTTGAAGGGAGGAGGAAGGGCTGTTTTATTCCTGAGGCTTGGTACCAGGTTCCTCTTATAATTTTATTAAAGCCAAGAAGCCACAGTGTGTCCAAAGCAAAGACGTGTTAGTTGATGGATAGCCCCTGACTCTGGGAATTAGGGGACATTAATTAGAGTCCAGTTCAACTACTTGCAAGTTGAAAGACTTTAGATAAGTTATTTAACCCATTTAAGTATCACTGTTAACCACAGAATACAGGTGATCTCTTTCAGAGATGAAGCGACAGTGATATAAAAGAGCAAATAGAAAGATATTGTAACATATTAAAACATCTGTGTAGGCCATTAATAATCTATGAGCAGAACAGTGCAGTTTCTAGGATTCTAAACCAGCAATTCAGAAAACATTTTCCTTCCATCATTTTTATAAAGTAAGGACTTAACTTTTCCAAAGTTGGGTTAATTTCACTTCCATTTGATGCAAGTATCTAAATTCATACTATAAATCCATGCTATATCGCACAGTAAAGCTTTCTTTCATTTTAAACTGCAGAATATTAAAATAAAATCCATGCATTTATCAAACAGATTTATAAATCCCAGAATTTCAATGTATTTATCAGTATATGTTCCCAATAAGAAAAAAGAAGTCATAATCCATTCATCTCACCCGATCTAATCCACCCAGAGGTCGGGCAGATGTGAACTGGCTATAGATGGATTTGCAGTGAGCCTGAAAGACACTGCACCTACCCGAGCGGGGACCCGCCGCTTCGTCCACGTCACTGCCATCGCGGTCTGGGTGAGGCCGTCGCCGTTGCTATCATAACATTCGTGCGCTGTCAGCGCTCCCATGTTAAAACAAATTAGCTGGATGATTAATGAATATCAAGCACAGCGTGTGGATTCTCCGCGCCGAAGCCTCGCCCGTGTGGAGTCCAGCAGCCCCGAGGGCGGGAGGACCGCGGCGCACCCCGCGCCCCGCGCCCCGCGCCCTCCGGGGCCGCAGCGAACGGTCCTGGCCCCCCGCATCGGTCGCATCTGCCTGCAGGGTGGGGTGTGCCCTCGCCCCTAACAGACCGGAGGCAGCCGAGGGTATTTGTTTTTGTTCCTGTTACTTTTCAGGATAAAACAGAAGGGGGTTAGTTCATCGAAAAATGAGCAGATTCAATCCAGAGGAAAACCTTCGAAGAGTAAATTACCTTAATCTTACAGCCTGGTTTTTAAACAAATTAGAGCACGGCCTTTAGTAAGAGCGAAAGGTCACAGATGTCCCCTTGCCCCGCGTCGATTATAGTTGTATAACTTTTCAGGGATGGGTTGGCTTTCCATTCTTATTTGCCCCTTTAAATGAATGCATCTCATTGCAGGAAATGAACCGGCCCGAACGCCACTGTCCGTCGCCTTTCTAGCTACTGCCCCTGGTACCAGCACCCCAGTGCCCTGAGGCGGCAGCGATGTTTGGGCCGATGTCTCAGTGGTGTCACCGGCGAAAGCAAATAAAAAGATCTGTGTATTTTCTCTGCTAATGAAATACCCAAAATACTTAGACCCTTTTCATTACAATATTTCACCACTAATAGAAAATATGCATGTGTCCGGCTGTTCCTGCACATTTCTCTTTTATTGTGTTTTACTTTTTAAACATCTACCTTTTACTACTTCCCCCATCGCATACCTGAGCAGAATCAGAGCCACAAGTAACTGGCATCTGTAATCAAAATATACCTCTAGAGGTTTCAGGTTTGTTTTTCTCTCTGTACGCATGTGGTCTCTAGACGTGTGGTATTTAAAAGCCTGTGTGGGTGGAATACCCACCTGGGTGTCTTTTACAAAAATATCCCTTTATTCCACAGGATGCATCGAGTCCATCTAGTAGCATAAACGTTTTTGCCTGAGCCCTGTGCACCAATTGCAAATAAAGTGAAACACTGAAACCATTTTTTAAAATCAACACAGACAGGCAACATCTTCGATCAGGCGCGATGCTCTGCATCAGGTCTCGTGAACACCATTCCTCGCTCCGAGTTCTCTCTCTGTCAGACCCTGAGAGAGTGGCTGCAGTGAGAAATACGCATTTTTAATAACGGCCGCAAGCATTTTCCCCGTCATAGCGTGGTACGTCGGTCTGAACGGTCATGCCCGCGAATCTGTGTCTTAGGGAGAAAATAAAATGTATGCCCCTTATTTAAGTAGTCAAAGCAATATTATCCTATCAATGTATACATTTTGCTGCAGAGAGGGGGAGATGCCCCTATAAATCTTCTTTGAAGTTCAACAAATAAAGAGAAAAATAGCCTTTCTAAGACATTAAAATAAAAATCACATTTAGAGAGCTCTCCCTGTTTGAAATACCGTATTTTCCCTTCCCACATTTCATTTTAGTTAGGAAATAGATTTACAATTTTTAGTTTTTATGAACCTGATCGTGGTCAGAGTGAAACCCACCCTTTGTAAAATGCAAGCCCAGGTTCCCTCTGAACGGTTATATAAAGCCAAGAACTCTTAGGTCCTCTTAAAATGTTAGCTTCCGTTACAGCAGAGCTTTTACATCTCAAGTTCACTAAAATACAGTATCAGGTGACTGCTTGGTGGATCTTAAGCCCCGATGTTTATAACTTCTGTTTTATCTTCAAGACGTTTCCCATTTAGAGTTATGTATCCCTCAGAACACACACACACGCACACACACACACACTCTACCACAGCTACTTATTCCCCTCGGTCACTTGCGCATAACCGACCCCCAGTGAATGTGCTTCGAATGCAAAATGTTCTCATAATATCTATCATGTTTTTAAATCTCATGAGACGACTATAATCATCCTAAGGCTGTGATGAGGACATGTGATCAAGGTTGTGCGGCCATAAAATAGTAGAGCCAGGATTTGACCCTTGAACGTGGTCCCCTGCACCCCCCAACAAAATGAAAAGAGAACCCGCCAGACGGGAGAACACACTTGTCAATGATCCATCCAGTGAGGATGTATACGTCCTTACATATGTGTCCAGAAGGACTCATGCCACTCAACACCGGGAAGACAACCCAATTAACAAGATGGGCAAAGGACCTGAAGAGATGCTTCTCCAAAGAGGACACACAGGTGGCCAAGAGACCTGTGAAAAGATGCTGCAGGTCACTAATCATCAGAGAGATGCAAATAAAAGCGACAATGAGCTGTCACCTCACACCTGTCAGAATGGCTGCCATCAGTCAACAAATCAATAAACTTTTATTAAGCCAGTGGAGCTGGGCTGGAGTTGGACAAGCAGGGTGCATTGTTGACGTGGAAAGAGCCCCCACCCCATGCTCCGTTGTCATTTACTTTCGTTTGCTTTAATCTTTGTTTACCATCAAGAAGCCCAGGATAATAGTGCTCCAAGGGCCAATGCTAAGGAAACAGAAGGACTTTGCAGTTCATGGTGTCAGCAGCACACATCACCCCTCCCCAGGAAAGGGAAGGGAATATGAGAAACCTCAGGACAATGAAAATTTCATTTTCATATCCTTACTGACAACGTGCTGCTTACCTGCTGGGGGACTTGAGCCTCTTGCTGTGTCACTCTTTCTGCAGAAAGGGACTGGAACAGACGGATCCGAGCAATTTAAAAACAAGTTTACACGGATAACTACCTGACTGGGGACGGCCCGTGCTCTGTCTTCTTAAATAATGGAAACACTTGCATTAGAAAGTAAGGTCAATAGAAAAAGTTGGATGCTCTAGGTAGTAAAAAAGAAAAAAAAATTAAAAAAAATTGAGGGTTTTTTTTGGCATTTATTGGGTTAATTGTTTTTTCCCCCCTTTAGCATACACTGAGTAGTTATATAACATAAAAAGCTCTTTTTCATATCCCCTCAGTGGGTACTGGGACTCCACATATAGAATGTCCCCTCCCCCCCCAAAATTCAGACGGTGCCAAAATCTACATTTTCATTTGGCAAACTAGTTAAATCTATTCATAATCTGGTGCCTGAATCAAATTTCAGAGCCGACTAGACTGCCTTGGCTCCTGGTTTTTGTTGCTCGACCTGTCTCCGACTGAATTTAGCTATGATGTTACATCTTTCGCTGTAGAAAATTTCTAATAAGGGTGGCCTGTTTTCCTTTGCCATTGAAGGCTCCACACACAAGATTCAGCATTTCCACGCAGGGGCCCATTTGAAGCCACCGTGGAGCTTTTTTTTTTTTTTTTTTTGGAAAGAAACTTCTTGTTTCTTTAATATCTTTTTCTTTCTTTCCCTACATGTTCCTTTTAATGGTTCTAGCACTACATAAAACTCATGTACTCTAGTGAGCAAATGGTGCAGGGAATGTCGTCGGGAGTCCAGAGAGAAGGCATGGAGACCTAAGAGGTTAGCTGTGAAAGTGCCTGGTGGTTCTGTTTTTATTTGCAACACAGGAGGCCATTTGGAGGGACATGGGAGCAGTTCGGAATGCCCAGGCTTCCAGCTCTGAGGGTGATTCTCTTTTGAGGGATGTGCAGATGAAGGAAGGAAAGGGAGGGAGTAGAAAGCAGAGGAGTTGGGGAGGCCCATCGCCAGAATGCGACGCAGTTGGAGACTTAGGCAAGATGACTGCTCAACCCCTGTGGGCAACACCTGGCACCGCACACTGTGAATAGGAAAGCGGGGCAAGGGCACTTTTTCCCCCTCTAAGTAGCCACAGGTACACACGAGAAAGGCTAGTTAGAATCAACCCCTGAAATAGCTTTCCTCTTCTGATTAACAGGTTTTCCTGCTCACAAGTCTCTACAGATACAGTCAGACAAAATGCACGAAGGCCCCCAAAATGGGAAGTAGTCAGCATTGTCTTGCTGGATCCAGCAAATGAGAAGACAATGCAGAATTCGGGGTGGAAGAGGTGAGGGAAAATGAACGGAGCGTGGACAATAGACCCCTTAATTGAAGTTGAGATCTCTGCACGCCACTCAGAAAAACCCTGGCATGATAGAGTTTTAAACTCTTCTGTTTCATTATTTTTTTTATTATAATTATCATTTTTAAATATATCTTTATTGACTTCAGAGAGAGGAAGGGAGAGGGAGAGGGAGAGAGAAACATCAGTGATGAGAGAGTCATTGATCGCCTGCCTCCCGCACGCCCCCTGCTGGGGATGGAGCCTGCATTGCATCCGGGGCATGTGCCCTGACCGGGACTGAACCGCAATCCCCTGGGTCCTAGGTGGATGCTCAACCTCTGAGCCACACCCAGCCAGGCTGTTTCATTATTAAAAGAGAAAACTTGACTCATCTTATCTTACTCTCTTTCTCATTTTTTTCCATCGTTAAGCTTTTATTAGCCTCCTCTCACCATTTTCCACATTCACTTTCCTTTGTTATACTTTCCCCCCCTCCTTTCAAATGCAAGGGCATTGGTGTGAATCCTTCACTTCAGCCAAACCCTGAGGGTTATAGCAAAAGGCTGTGAAAAAAAATTCTCCTGCCAATAAAAGTTAAGCCAGTTCTCAACTAATTGGACATCCTTTCTGCCCTTCCCATGCTCAGCCCATTCCCACTTTCCATGCAATTGCAGTTTTCTGCCTCTTTTGCATCTTAATTGAAAAACCTTTTTGGCTTTAAAAAAAATCATCACTCTAATGATAAAATGTCTGTTTTTTCATTAGATGAAGAGGGTGATACTTTGTGTCTGTCTTGCTCATAATTGCTTCTCTTATGCCATTGCCTGACGCATTGCACATCATAGATGCTCAAGAAATGTTTAGTAAGTGGATTACCTAAAATATAACCTTTAACAACTCATTTATTCTGGCTTAACGTTGGTTACAAAATACTATTTGGGCCACTTGTGGTGTGCAAGATGTCACAAAATGACAGTCAGGTGCTCTAAATATCTAAATTAGCTTGACTGTAAAGATTTTTATCATGAAAAACAAAGAAGGAAATGATTAAAAAAAACAAAACACATCTTAAAAAAAAAAAAGTCCAATTAATTATGCCCTTTCTCTACCCAGCTGTGGTGGTCTCTTCCTAACCCTTTTTTCTGTTAATAAAAACGATGCCAGGCCTGCTTGTCTCCCCATGTGACTGTGAAGATGACTGATATCAGGTGGCAGTCCTTAATGTTTCCACTTGTGTATTTACAACTAACAGACAGAAGGTTAGAAGAAATAATCCACGTGTAATGAAACATAGGTGCACTGTTCTCCTTGCATGTCTTTTCCAAACTTCCACTCATTCCACCCAGACTTTAAGGCAGTTCAGCTGTAGTCGTACATCTGCTGAGACAGGGAGAGAGGAATGTACATCTGTGGCTATTGGTAAATCTCTTTGGTAGAACATCAGGGAGCAGAGGGCCAGGGAAGGAGGTGACATTTCGCTGTTGCCCTGTCTTTCACAGTCCAGCACCACCATTCGGTGAGGAACTTATTTAATTCCTTGACTCCCTCCTCTGTTTACAGAGCACCTGCCCTTATTTTCTGGTCACCATCATTCAGACGACATTAGAGCCGTGTGTTGACACCTATCTCCTGTACCAGACTGGAAGCCCTATGAGGGCAGGGTGGCACTCTCCTGGTCTACCCCAGGCACTTTGAAAAACTCTGAATAAATTTCTTGTGAATGAATGGAGCTGTATGAACCAGATTTAGACATACTGAAGTGATTCAACAAAGTACCCGTCAAAACAGATACGGCTTCCCCTGCTGTAAGGTCTCTCTCTGCTCCTCATAGAAAGTAGCAAATGTATCGTGTTTGGACATATTGCCACATGCCCACGTGAACGTCATTTAGGCTTGAAGGCCTGTGTGTCAGAGGTGGGCCATTGTCACATCCCGCCCACTACCCACCGACCCCATGCCAGTGTAATTAGAGTGGTCCCAGAGCAGTCTCACCGGGCCTTCAGGGCTCTTGTCAAGGGGCCCTGCTTCTCTCTGTGAAGAGGCAGGGACCTGCATGCAGTCTTGGAAACCTGTGTCTACAGAGCCCAAACATAAATTCTCTTGGTTGTTGATGGAGCTCCCAAAGACCCTGCGACTTCAGCAGCGATTTTTGTCACCTGCAAACATCAACCCCCCTACCCAATGGGCAGAGTTCTCTTTGCTTTCTGTCCTATCATGGTGTTGATACAACACAGCCCCAATCTAGAAGGCAAGACAGGCCCGCAGCCCAAACCCAGCTTTTACTCACTTAAGCACATTTAACCTAGAGAGAAAGCCAAGAGGCTGGGTTGGTGGGGGCATTTCTCCTGCCAGGTTTGGGTGGGTTTGCTAGTGAGTGCCAGCCCCGGTCATTACGCACTGGCACAGTCCGCTTAGCTACCACACCTCTAATGAACTTAATTCCCTTATTTTGACAGAGTTCCCATTTCCAGTGATTCACACTTTACATTTAGACACTTCTCCTATAGGTGTGTGCCAGAGACCTTCCCTGGCAGCTAAGCCCTGGATTAGTTAGAGAGCAGGACGGTCAAAATCATCTTTCCATGTTCCCTAGGCCAGGCTCGGACCTCAGGTGGCCACGGTCAGAAGCACTTGGGGTAAAATCTGAACACGCCCTCCCCCGTTCTGCTTTCCTGCTTTCCAGTGCCCTTTGTGAAGTTCGGACCCAGGCTCTTGGTCCAAACTGCGAGCAGTATCAGTCCCTCAGCCCACGTCCAGTCCCCCTCAGTGCCATCCTCCTAAGTTCAACTTTGCTGAGAGAGAAAGAAACAGAGGTTACCTGGAGAAAGCAGCCTCATCAGAATAAAAAAGAGGTGCCCGTTCCCAGCTATTCTGTAAATGATGAGGGATTTTGGTCTTGGGGTTTTAGCGCTGACCGGAGGCAAATAAATAATCTCACCTCTCATTTGGTTTAGAGAGGAGGTTAGTGATGGGGAATGGTTTTTCTGTATCAGCAGGGCACTAAGTGTTTTAAAAGCAGGACTTCCTTTTGTCCCAAAACTTTGTGCAGGTCAAACAGCTCTTAAGTATTAGAACTGGGGCCCATTTGTCCAGCTCTAAAACTCTTGCTCTCAAACGCTGCTCCAGGGATCAGCAAACTTTGCAGTGAAGGGCCCCGAATAGTAAGTATTTTAGGGTTTGGGGGTCAGAGGGTCTGTGTCGCCAGTACACCGCTCTGCCCGTCCAGCACCTGGAAGCAGCCATGGATGAGACTCGAATGAGTGAGAGTGGCTGTCTCAACAAAACCTTATGTGTAAAAACACGACGTAGCCCAGATTGGGGCCCTCGGACCGTAGTTTGCCAACCCCTGTGAGACTCTATACTTGAAACTCGGTTCTTTTAGAAAGTTTCCATTTATACTGTCAATAACTTCTGGATCACTGGGTACTCATTGCATTTATAAGGGTCTCTTGTTGTCTCCTACATCCATTCAACAAATACGCGTCGACTGCTGATTAGGAATATTTATGAATCCCTGAATTTTCCCTTGCCCATCTTGTGGTCTTTCTTACTCAGTTCTATCACCCATCCTTTCTTTCTTGCAAATACCTCCGAGTTCCTATCATTTGCCCCAGTGCTCCCAAAGTTTCAGGTTGTGAAAAACTTTTCCTTTTTTCTTCTTTCTAGAAAAACTCACTTTGAGCTCAAGACATTAGGTGACCTTCTTTTGATACAAAGCCCTCTGTCACCCTCGGGTCTCTTCTCAGGTTGTGTATGATCAGTGGTCTTGGAACCTGGGATGGATTTTCCAGGAGGAAACTCTGAGGAAACTGTCAACTTTCTAAAGAAAGACAGTTGTCAGGATGCTCTTTCGGAAATCCCAAGTACTCACTGCTTTTCTCCTGTGGCGGTTTCAGCTTCTCAATAGTGAGGGGGCATTGCCACCTGGTGGAAAATATTGAGGGGTTAGATGGTCACCTGGGGGACCCGGAGAAGCGCATTTACACAGAGGGGCCGGTGTTACCTCGGCAGCATCGCCTCATTGTCTGGGAGCCTAGTGGCAGGAGGACTGACCTCCGTCCATGTTCAGAGCCTAAAACAAGTAAATGGAAGTGAAAACTGCTAACAATTGATTGCATTTAATGGCTCTAAGTGATTTTTTTTTTAAATAAAATGAAGAACCCTGCTCTTCTTAATTGTTCAAACTCCTCTGGACCCATTTCTTCCCCATTTCTAGAATGTTCCACTCTTTTTCTGTAACCTTCCATGACGTCCTTCCTCTGCTTGGGTTTTTTGTTGGGATGCTCAGGAATGCTCAGGAATCCTCTGTGTCCCCTTCACTTTAACCTAAGACGTCTTGGGGCTGCTTTTAAATTCCTATTCTGCATTGGCAGCGAGACCTGTTGCCCCGAAGTTTACCTGCGTGGTCACTGCTGAGCCCTCTGAAATCTCCCTTCTATTTCCGTCTCCCTCAAGCTGCACTCACACATGTGAGTGTGACTTATTCCAGTGGCTGTCCCCAATCGTTGACCTCTCTTGTGACCCCAGCGTCAACACTGGAATTTTTCCTCAGTTTCCACCAGTGTGATTTCCTAATTCTGCCCTTTCCGCCGTCAGCGTCGCTGCTGGCTGTGCTTGTATTAGCACTTTTATCATCATTTCCCTTCTTTAGAGCATCATTTTCTAGATCCAGTTATTCACTCGCGTGGCTTCAGAACTTTAGACGACAGGTATGTCTGCCTGCCCAGGCCTGTAGCCAACCTGTGCCCTCGTCTCCCTTTCCTATTTTTCAGAGTTTATCCTAAATTCAGCCTCTCCTTCCATCAGCTGAAACCCAGTATCGCCAAACTCGAGAAAGGAACGTATTTCTTATCCTAACAAGCGCGTTTCCCAATTTCTTCGTTTAGATGAAGGCCCGCTTTCCCTCGTCGGCAGTATTAGAGATTGCGGAGTCGTTCCACAGCGGAGGCTCTGCTCTCTTGCTTGTATCCAGCCCTCGCCATGTGCTCCCTTGGCTTCTTCTAAGATGTTTACTCCGTGTGTAAACTTCATGAGCAGAGCGGCCGGGCCTCCTGGGCTCACCGCTGTCTCCTAGCACCTAGCACGGGGCTTGGCATATCACACATGTTTAATAAATATTTGTTGATAAGTAAATGAAGCATTCCCAGACCCTCCCCTTTTCCATTGGAACTGCCAGCAACTGTGTCATATCCCTTTTGCTTTCTCCCAGAACACAGGAACCCTCTTCTGGATGGTAGCCCCCTAATTTGACTATTGATCAAAATCACCTTAGGTGGCTAATGAGATGGCCCGTTTTCCTGGGCCCCATTTCCAGATACGATGATTCACTAGGACCAGACATCCAGAAATGGAAGGAGCACAATGCTTCATTCAGGGTCCTGGATTCTATCATGCCTTTCTGTTCTCGTTTATTATTGTAGACTTCTATCCAAATTGTGAGAAAGTCTATACACAATTTATACACAATTAAAATGTATACACAATCGCCCTCTTAGGCTTTCCTTCTTGTTAGCTTTAATTTTTTCTAACAAATTAGATGCACTTCGGGGGCGTAATGAAAAGATGAGGTTTCCAATCCTTGGCTTTATTTCCTGTCTCCTTAATCTACCCAGTCGTATCTGTATCAGGCGGCTTTTGTGAGGATTAAACGAGATAATTTCTATAAAATTGACTTGTAAATGAAAACACCCAGTGCACGTTCATTAGGTGGTGGTTGCTTTGGTATTTTGTTGCTACTGTAATTATAATAATATAAGTGTCCCTCTGGCGGGAGGTTGCCACATGGCCAGGTTTTCACCAATACGATGTGTTTCAAGTAGCTAAAGCTGCGGCTAGCACACACTGATGTTCAATATCTGTTGAATGAGTAAAATGATGGATTGTCAAAATAAGTGATGTCTACAGCTTCTGTCTCTCTTAAAAAAACCGCCGCCTCGTATTCAACCCTGGCCCGAGGTTGAGCCTGCGATCTGGCTTTGAGCACGCGAATGACCGCAGCTCTCTAGGGCAGGGCCTTGCCCACTTACTCTGTGCAGGGTCAGGCAGTTACTATTTCAGACTTTGGGGGCATGAGATCATTGAAATACTCACATACACAGACAGGCTTGACTGCCCCCCTGTAATACTTTGTATCAAAACCAGGCAGTTGGCTGGATTTGAACTTGGAGCTGCAGTTTGCCTGTACCTGCTCCAGGGAGTGGTGGGGGGAATTAAGGTGGAAAAAAGGGGAGCACTTGAAGGACCTCATACAGATGAGTCACTCCATCAACCTGAACTGCTCAACTCAGGCCAACAACATGGAACAGAGGCAGATACCTATCTTCTTTAAGCCATTGCATTATGAGGTTTCTTTACTACAGCAAAGCTAATTAGCTAGTGCGTACAGAACGCAGTGAAATGAACGGCTAACTGGATTTATGATTACGATCATGATTTTGTTGTTGTTATCATTATTGTTTTGTTATTATTACTGTTGTTGTTATTATTATTTTAAGCCTATAATGATCCTGGGATAAATTGTCTATAATTAAACACCAGATGTTGCCAATAAAAACAACAACAACAAAAACCCTGTTACAGTGTTTGGTGACTCCGTGGACTCATCCTCACACTCCAGTGAAGGGGGAAGCAAAGAATGGGCTAGATTCAGTGTTTTGTGCAAGGTTGCAGAACCAGAATTTTGTGAGATTAGGATCTAAGGCCAATTCCACCTGAGTCCAAAGTCTGCTCACCATGCCCTCTACGGGGGTGGGTCTGATATAATTTTGTTTGGATACTTACATTTATTAAAATAGTGAGGCTTACTAAGAATGGTTTGTTGTGTTGGCCAAACATGAAGAATCTCTAATAATACATAAAATAGTTCTATATTTGGCGCTCAGGTCTTGATATCAACTTGCAGATAGGTTCACAAGAAGAGACAGGGACCTGGGGTGATAGCGCCATTCCTGCACTGTCCAGCATGGTGGTCTCTAGCTACATGTGGCTGTTCAAAGAAATGGAATTAATCAAAAGCTCAGTTCCACCCAAAATTGCACTTGGCTAAACCAGCCACGTTTCACAGGCTCACCAGCCACGTGGCTGAGGGACACCCAGCAGTGCCACGTACAGGGTCCCGCCTCGTCGAAGCACGTTCCGCCCGTCAGCCCTGCTCGCTCCTCTCCCACTAGGGCTTGACTTTTCCATTTGCTATGCAAACTCAAGATCTCAGGACTTGACCTTCGGGGTCCCCAGATGGCAATTCCATTCCCCGCATCCAGAGGAAGCTGCCCCCACCTCCAGTTTCCTCTGTTGAGTCCCCTCGTGGCCCCCTTTCTGTTTCTTTCCTTTCTTTCCATTTGGCTCCCCACCCTCGTGGCCTCGCCACCTGCCACCTGTGTGTGGGGGGGTGTCCTTTCTTCAGCACTAATTGCTTCCCAGCAGGATGGAGCCCAGGTCTCCAGTCCTATGAATGTCCCAAGAAGGGGAAGGGAGAAGAGCCACGGCAGTGTGTGGAATCTGCCCTCCAAGTGTGGAATCTGCAAACACACCGAGTTTTCACACTGTCCACATAGACAATCCCCTAAGTTGTTATGTCAAAGAATGTTTGCATCTCTTTGCTAGCCCTGCTAGAGCCAGGAGGAAGGGCGAGTGTGAAACTCCTCCGGGCACCTACATTTTTAATAGTATGGGTTTGTGTAGATGCTTGTCTGTGTCTGTGTGTGTTCCTGCCTCGTAGTGAGTGTGAAAACCTTGCTGAACTGCAAATGCCCACCAGCCACACCTGGCCACCCCCTCTTGTTTACAAAGCTGCAGTAAAGGAGATCAAAAGCGAGTCTTTCTCCAATGCTTTTGTTGCGTTCAGGCTCACGTTTCTTAAGAAGATACGCTCGCCAGAGCTTATGAAGCTAGACGCTCCTGGCCAAATAAATGCCTGCTGGAGCAGGCGGAGCAGCTCTGCCAGCCCTGGTGCTGGGCATAATCGCGGGCCAAGCTTGACCCTGTACTTGTGTCTGCACCACAACAAATGTTGTGAAGGGCCGAAGGACAATGTGAATTGCTCGGCTCATGGAGACAGTGCCAGCTGCTGAGCTGCCCTTTCCAGAGATGTTTCGATTGGGAAAGCACAGCAGGCCAACCTGGGATCCATGCCTAGGTCCCTACCACCCACCTCTCATCTCCAGGAATAGTACCTCGGCCCTGAACTTGTTAGCAGAACAGTACCTGTTTAGAAAGCTCACCCCGTACTAGAAAACTTGGGGCTTTTAAGTGTCCATCGCGAGGGACGGATTCGGGGGAAAATGCACCCTCTTGTTTATACCAAGAACCGGTCTGAGGGGTGCACTGCGAATGGGATGTTGGGTGAAATAATTGTTGTTTGCCTTCCGGACTGAGAATTTACTTTCTCTGACCCTCCTTTGGAGCTCTTCGTTTTAAGATAAGCTCAAATATTGACAGAACTGGAGCTGAGATTAAAGGACATATAAAATGCATTAGTGTTGTACCAAAGAGAGACTAAAGAGAAACCAAGGGGCCTCTCCCACAGTAAATAAAAGCGGCAGAGATTCTTAAGGAAACGCTGGTGAATTTCCCTTGCGTGTGCGATGAAACGGATTAAGTTTACAGCGGTCTGCAGAACAGGATGGATTCTTCACCTTGACACCCCCAGGAACAAACCACAGCATTACCCGAGCTCCCCGGCTATTCATTCTGACCATTTTCTTTTTCGTGTGTATCATAATCTGATGCATAAATGAAAACCAGCTGCTGCCCTCCGAGGAGAAGGGGGAAGCCACCGCCAAGTATTCTAAAAGTCGGGGTGGGGGGGCGATCGGCCGCCCAGGACCCCATTGATTAAGTCACTTAAAGAAGGGTGGACTTGGATGACTCCGTTATCAGAGGATACGTTATCGACTCGCATTATATATTATCTAAAACTCCCAGTTTTTCTCAGTCAACAGCTGCGTACTCCGTTTGCTGATTTTTTACATGTATCCCAATCTGGCAAAAAAAAAATTTTTTAAATTTTAAAAAGCACATCCCTATTTGTGATAGAAGCAGGATTCAGGATTCCAAATGATGACTAATTATTGACAGGGGCAAATAGAGAATTATCTGGTTCCTAGTTAATATAAATTAATATGTTTGATGTAAGGGAAGGACAGAGCAAAGGGGAGTTCCCATTTCCCCTCGTAAAATATTTACTATGCAGGTCCTCACCAGCTCCACCAGTCAAATATTTACTGTCAGAGTTCAGGAGCAAGGTGAGGCATGTGGCCATTCACGGTGCAGTGGCCTGAGCCGGCCAGAATGGAGTCACATCCCCTAAATTTCAGTCTTTGTGGCTCTCTGTGTTCATGGGGGGCGGAGGAGAGAAATCACCTCAGAGCTTTGTCAACCAATAAGTTATTAAACAGAAGTGATATGTTCTATAAAGACCCTTGATCAGCCTATGCATGCATTTTAAGGCGTTTGAGATTCTGTGATAAAAATAATAACTATGTTATTCATTGTTCACCCAGTTGAATCATAGACTTTCTAAAAAATATATGTATATATATGTATAAATATATATACACATATACAAATATATACCTATATGTGTATGTGTATATATATAATCTTTAAAATCAACTTGGAGTATAGCAAGGATCAATAATACACCTTTAAACGTTGTACATTTTTAGAATATTTTTACCATTCTCAGTATAAAGGTAACATTTATTCTAGTTTAGGGGACACCTTTCTCCAAAGAGTGCATCACATAACTTCCTCTTTGACTTCCTACGTGATTGTCAAGTTCCCTGTCGATGGACGAGGGTGGGGCTGGGGAGGGGAGGAGTAGGGCCTGTTTAAGGGAGAGCAGGACACCCCAAGAACAGAAAGGGGTCCTTCCCCCTCCCCATTCGTTCCACCCGGCCCCCATTTTGATATTGGACTCGCATCTGATTTCTTCTTTCCCTCACTGTCCAACACAAGCAACTGGGGGCTGTTAGTTGCAACAGGATTTACACGTCCGAAATGATTCAGCTTTCAACACTTCCTAGAGATTTGTGACTGGGCCCCTGCCCTCCATCTGGCTCCCACAAGCAAGCAGACCTGAGTCAACTTCCTAATAAAACTGACCAAAACACCCAACTCGACTTCTCCGTGGCTCCGAGGAGCATAAACAAAGGCCTTTGGCAAGAGCGTATCAGGTCTTCTGCCCCGGCTGGGGAAGGGCAGCTTTGCTCCCGGCCATTTCTCTTCTGCGTGCATGTTTTCAACTGTGACCATGTGCCAAACAGAGAAAATCGATCCTCGGGACTTTCCGGGATTTGGGTCAAATGTCCCTTGGTTGTCGTTCTAGTCTTCAGGTCCTTTAAACAAAAGAGCTTTGTCTCAAAGCGTGGGTCAGCTGTTTCCTAAATTAGGTGGAGAGCTTACCTAAGCTAGGACAGGAAGCCACTTTATTAATGGAGTTCTGAACAAATCCGCAACATTAAAACGGCTGATATCGCACATAAATACGAAAGGGAAATAAATCTGGCTGAGCACAGGAAAAATGCTCAACTCAGATCTCTCTTAAATTCCTTAAAGTTCAAACAAGAAAACGCACACAGGCCTTTGCTAGTGCCCCCAATGTTCCTACTATTCTTCTGCTTGTGTTTACCCCTCTCATTGTTTTCATTAAAAACCTGTGTCTTCAACACTTCACGCTCTACTTACTTTTTATTTCACAATCGCTGTTTGGAGGAATTGTTTCTAAAAATTCACTGGAAAGCATGAATAGAATAATGGAAATAAATATACCTTAGCAGGGTTGTTTTTTTTTAATTGCCACATTTCTTGTTATAACAAGGATTTACTTGCATGGGGGTATTGGGCTTGTAAGATTTCAAATATCTCCTTGTTTCAGGGACTTTGGGAAGGGTTGAAC
Source organism: Miniopterus schreibersii (assembly GCF_964146895.1). Lineage (NCBI taxonomy): Eukaryota > Metazoa > Chordata > Mammalia > Chiroptera > Miniopteridae > Miniopterus > Miniopterus schreibersii. Next base: position 6,014,534 of record NC_138116.1, read on the forward strand.
AAAGCAATCCCCTCACTATTATCAGGGGGTATTACAATGACGTCATTATGATTTTGTGCAAACCCATTGACTGTACAACCCCGAGAGTGAACTGTACTGTAAACGCCGGGCATTGGGTGATTGTGATGTGTCCATCTAGATTCATCCTTGTTAATTAACATAGCATCCTGATGAGTGATGTTGACAAGACTAAGCATATATGGGGGCAGAGAATATGTGGGAAACCTTTCTGTCTACCTCTCAATTTTGTTGTAAACCTAAAAGGGCCATAAAATATAATTTTAAAAAAAAGAAGAAGAACCTGAAGCTAAAATGTTAAGTGACATACAGATCAATAGATAAAGAATTGAAACAGGGTTTGTCCATTTCTATAACCTGTTTTTAACCTCTACACTGGAAGCATTAGTGTAGTTACATCACTACCTAAAAAATAAAAATGCATACAGGAGTACGGTCGAGAGGCCAAGCAGGGGGTCTGAGATGCATAAAGAGAAATGAGAGAAACACACGCAGAGAAGGAGAGAGAAAGAGAGCGCAGCCCAAGCCCCTGGTTCGGTGTTTCTTCCAGGAACGAAGTGAGCTAATGCCCTTGCGGAGCATACTGTCAACGGGGCTCCGAGCGTCACGGGTTCTTTAAAAGTCAGGCCCCGCAGTGAGTCAGGCCTCAGCGTCGTCCTTCCTGCCTGTTCTCAGGGCTCCATTTGCTCTTTCAAATATTTGTCCCAACAGCCGAACTCCGAAGGTTTTTTCCACTTCTGTGTTTCTCTCTTCCCATGTCTTTCTTCCCTCTCCCAATCTTGTAGCCCATTATTGGAACAGAAACGATTCTGTCTAGACACGAGGACACGAAGGCTCCCTCCCCTTTGAGTAACACCTACTCCAGGTCCCCGCGCACGGAGCCGCTGTCACCCTCATTCATCCGCTTTATCCTTCCCTACGAGCTGTTCTTTGCTTGTGAACCTGATCACTGAATCCTATTATGGAAATTACTGACCACTCTGAATGTCTTAATCCCTAGCGGCTGGTGAGCCCCTCCCAACATCCAGCAGGAAGGAGAGATGAACAAAGAAGAAAGAAATCTGAGAGCCTCTACTTTCCTCCCCTCTCTTTGGAAATACTACAGATGTATCACTTTGCAAGCAAAACCCCGAGCCCCAGGCGCTTCGATTCCTATTTACTTTGCCAGGGGCTTCAATTCCGTAGGTGGGGCACACGCCCATCACGGTTTAGCCGACAACCCCAGTCCCGGAAAGAATAATGGGCTTTCAGTGCTGTCTTCCAAATGCTTTATTTCTAAGGTGAAAGAAAATGAGCCAGAGAGGTGCTTTGTAGTTTTGCTGATTGCTCTCCAAAGACTCAAAACAGTTGTTTTGAGAAGGCACTTGATCCTGTTCTGTGCATCCAAATCTCAGGTCAGGTGTGTGAAGTGTAACCTGTTGCCTAGAAGTCCCCGCCCATTGCCAGAAAGGTGATAAATAGTCCAAGTTCCCGTAGGAGTTGAACACACGTGGATTGAGGTTAAGGCTGCACATGAGTCAGAACAACAGAGCCGACGTGCCATCTCCTCTCAAGGCGTGGATGATCTCTCTTTACGCTCTCTCAGTTTCTCTTGGCATGCCTGTTCCATCTCTCTCTATAACCACTGGCTGATTACCTCCATTTCTTCCAGCCAAATTCCAGAGGGAGCTAGTATTCCTGATTTCCCTACTTAGCATGACCCAGCTGGGTCCATTCTCTGTGCACTGGGTATGTCTCCTGGACTGTCCTGAGGCCAGATGCCTGTTTTCCTAGTGTGTCCAGTAGTCAATCCTGTGCAAATTAAAAATATATATATAAAACTAAAAGGCCTGATACCATTTTTATAAAACATAAAAACATATGGCTGAGTGGTTGAGCTGGTCCCATGCACCAAGAGGTCTCCAGTTCACCTCCAGGTCAGGGCACGTGTCCGGGTTGCGGGCTGGATCCCCAGTAGGGGGCGTGCAGGAGGCAGCCGATAGATATTTCTCTCTCATCGATGTTTCTATCTCTCTCCTTCTCCCTCCCTCTCTCTCTAAAAAGCAATAAAAAACATGAAAAATATATGTATAATATTAAAGAGAGGCATGCGTTCTAAATGCTTCACGTGCTTGATCAAATTCTCTCTTTTCCCCTCCCCGCCTCTCCCATCCCTCTGAACCTGTTCTTAAGGATGCTGGAAACTTCCGTCGTGTAACTGACACTCCTTCCCGCAGCCCTTCTGACCCCTCTGAGCTTCACTTGGCCGCGTTCCCAGCTGCGCGCCAGCCGGTGACAGGCATTTCAAACGTGCTATCACCAGCAGCCTCCATTTATTTCACCCCCCACTTCCTTGATCCTATTTCAATTTCCTGAAAATATAGAATCCATCCGTTATAAAATCTCTCTGCCTTTCCCCTCCCCATCTTAGAATTTCTGTCTTAAACCAGCCGGCCTGCTCTCTTTCTTTCCTTGTTTGTCTTGGTGGTGGTTCTTAATTCTTACTGTTTTTAACCCGACCTTTAACCTGGGCTCATTCCTTCTTCTCTTCACGCCAAGTTACGTGCCACTCTGGTGCCCCTTGTTGGTTTTCCCATAACGCGTCCCTTGTGTTTTATAATTAGTCTAGGCTTCTCCTGCTCAGTGTACACCCGTGTTCTCGTCTCACCAAATCCTAAAGAGAAAACAGCCTTCTCAGCCTTCCTTCCTTCTCAAGCCTGCCCTCATGGTCTTCCCTCCCTCCCCTGCTAAGCGTCTAAGAAGCGTACTTTACAGTCTCCCTTTCTGCTGTCCCCGGTGACCCCCGCTCCTTACCCTGCTGCAGCCTGGAGTCCCCGCCGCCCCAGAGGAAACGGTCTCCAAGGAGACCCAGGGACGCCCAGTACGGCCCGCTCTCGGTGCTCTCCCCCCGGTGCTCAGTAATGCTTCATGTGCTGCATTGTATTCTACATCCCAGTCAGCTGTCGCACAGGGACAGACAGGGAAGCATGTCATGTTTAGATGGAGGCGGATGTTTGAGTGATCTGGCTGTAAGCCAAGCCAAGGGACAGTAAGGATTGACATAACCCCCAGAAGCTAGATGCTGGATGGGATCGATGCTCCCTGCTGACCCTTTGGTTTGGGACTCGGAGCCTTCTAGAAGAAATTCTGCTATCTTAAGCCACCCGGTTTGCTGTCTTTTGTTTCAGTAGCTCTGGGGGACTAATACATTAAGTCAACCTGTGGGCTTGGAAAGCCGACGTCTAGTTGCGATCAGAACACATCTGCATCGTTGTCTGGGTCCCTTTTCTTGTTTGTTTGTTTAAATTCCTGACACATCTCAAAAGGTCACAACCGTGTCCTTTCTGTGACAGATCTTGAAAGTTTTCCTGATCTTTCACTACCCTGCCTCCCCCCAGCCATCTCATCACAGGACTCTCCTCTGCCAGCAGGACCCTGAAACGATTCCAGGAGAGCATGGATCTGAAGCTTTTGTGAGAGTCCATTGGGACATCCAACTCCAACTCCTTTATTGTCTAATCCCTACGGTCAGAACAGATTTTCCCTGCCTGCTGTCGCTTCCTAGCCCCCTCTGCCTCAGGTACACTCGTCCCGTTCTGCCTTAAGCTGGAGCTGTTTGCACAAGCATCTTGCCTTCCTCCCGCAACTGATTACAGTGCTCAAAGGCAGGCACCCGCTTTCATTCATATTTGTGTACAACACAATGCCTTGGGTAATAAATCCCCTCGCTACCCATTCATTTCCAGCCCACAGGATAGCAGGAGCAATTAAAAGGGCTCCGTAGGTGTTTGGTCAACATGCCTTGGATCAGAACGAGTGATAGCGGAAGCTTTCCTTTCTTCATTTCTAACCTGTTGAAAAATGAGCCCAGGCCTCTCTTTGCCGTAGCTTACCTGCCTACCCTCCTGGTTAAATTATTTGATATCAGACACCACCGACACACCTTCTTTTGCTTTGAAACAGGAAACAGCGCCAAGAACACATTAATCTAAACCCACCACGTTCTGAAATCTCAAAGTGCAGGCCACGGAGGCAGCTGGGGGGAGGCCCGGGTGACCCCGTTTATCCCCTCCTTCTGTGCCCCCTCTGCCCAGTCTTCCCTACCCTACAGGTGGTTTACGGATTGTATCCTTCCTTCAGCCTGGGAAAGGATTCGGCGGCTAGAATTGGGTGCATATAAATTGTTGAAAAGACTTCGGTGGATTTTGAGGGCTGAGCTAGAGTATCGTTTTTATAGGGCAGCCCAGGCCTCTAATTCGAGAACCGAGGTCCACACTCACTGTCTGGCCGGAGCCCTATCAGCAGAATTTCCAAGCCAAGGCGAGGAAATAGCCGCTCTCCCAAGGGGAGGCTGGCGGACAGTGCAAGCGCGGCCTCCCCCCAGAGGAGGAGGCTTATGAACCACAAGACAGAGGCTCCCACGCTCAGCCTCGAAGCTTTCCAGACGCGAAATCAGGTTGGAGAGCGACCCGGCTCCTGCAGATGAGAGCGACAGAGAAATGGGCCTCCAAGCGCGGCGGGCATTAGAGCCGCTGTTCTGATGTTCTCCTTACACAAGATGCATTCGAGGACCTTCCGGATATATCACATGACAGACCCAGTCCCAGACACCAGTCAGAGCCTCCGATGCTGGTCCAGACGTGTGATTTCATAAGCTGGCTCAGCGATCGGATGCACGCAGGAGGTGCGGAGACCACGCACTGCTTCTTCCTGGCTTGCTCACCATCTGCCAGGTCCTGAACACTGACCTTAGGCTCATTTCTTTTTTTCTTTTTTTAAAAATATGTTTATATTGATTTCAGAGAGAGGGAGGGGGGTAGAGAGAGAGAGAGAAACATCAATGATGAGAGTCATTGATGAGCTGCCTTTTGCACACCCCCGACTGAGGATGGAGCCCGCAACCGGGGCATCTGCCCTGACTAGGAATCAAACCCTGACCTCCTGGTTCATAGGTCGGAACTCAACCACTGAGCCACCCAGCCGGGCTAGGCTTGTTTCTTAAGCACTGACTCCAATTCTCTCACTTCTAAGATTGGAGATCTTAATAGTGTTTTACCACAGACCTATCGTGAGGGTTGAAGAAAAGACCTAGCATGCAAAAGGCCAAGCAGAGTGACTGTCACACAGCAGGCACTCAGTAAACATCTGTGTTTGTCATGACTCCTGTAAGACAGGGGACATGCCTGATAGACAGTTGCAGAGACCCATTGCCCTCCACACTTTCATCAGAATTCTGCAGGCTTAGTCCTGACTGTAAACCTCAATTGCGCTATCAGCCACTTCCTGAAAGAGATCAACGTGTGGCTGCTGTTATTACTTTTATTTGTTGGAAAGCTCTTTGCCTGTTTGATCCTCAGGAAGCGATCATCAATGGTTTTATGAGTGTACTGAGAGTAATTTTTAGGTGCCCAGTGAGAGAAAAACAAATATGAATGCTTTTGTCCTATTCAAAGATGAAGGTCCTGAGATCAAAGAGCCCAAGCGACATGACCACGTCCCTACAGATAGTGCCAAGTGCCACCCCACTGATAAGGCTGCCGAGGGAGACAGACACCTGCGCCTTCTCCCGGTGCCGACTCCGGCTCTCTGCGCAAAGGAACGTTTTGAAGTGTCCAGGAATTATTTTATGACTCTAATAGTCATTGTTTCCTTAGTGACTCAAGTCTATACCTGTGACACTAAGTGTTGTTTTCTAAAGCAGGGAACCTTATTTTCTCACGGGCTCCTAGGTAAGAGAGAGGCATTATAAAAACGGAGAAGCCTGCCAGAGGGGCCTGCTACCTGCACTGCTGACCTCCAGGTCACCTCGGCTGTAGCACAGGGAGATGCTCTGTTGGGTTCCCTGGGGCAGGAAATCCCGGACCATCGTGGGACACGTATTTAGTGACCCAAAGGGAGTCTGTAACTTCTGACATCTAAACGATACTCTAGCTCAACCCTCAAAGTCACATGCAACAAACATACTCACAAACACACACAATCACATGCACACACATACACAAACAATACACACATGCACAAACACAGGCACACACACATACAAACACACACACAAACACGCACACAAACACACCCGGACACACCACACATGCACAGAAACACACACACTCAACCCACACGCACCCTCCCTTCCTTTCCTGGGGTCTTCAGTCAGACTCTTGGTTAGGGTTTGACAGTGGAACTGTGGAAAGCTGTAGCATTTAGAAAGAATGAATACATTTGGTCATAATGTCTAAATCTTCACACCAGCTGCAGGAGGGTGTAGCATTCTGGCTCCTGAAAGAGCTCGAACAAAACAACTTGCTGCTATTCTTCGATGAGAGTGTTTTACAGACCTTATAACGTTGTCAGGTCTGATTGGAACAGGTTCCAGATCTAAAAGGTTTTTTTAAACTAGTTGAACTGTGAAATATGAACCCCCTCCAAAAAAAGTGTTTTGTGTTTTCCTAGAAACTGTGAGTGTTTTATTTTCCTCTGCTGTCTGTGTGGTTAAAGTCAGGTTCCATGGTAAACATATAGAAATACGAATTATGGAGAGGCTTATTAAGTGTAGGTTTTTGAATATCATGATTTGTAGCTCAGAAACAATACTGGAATTTCACTGAAACACTTGTGTCCACGTGAACTACATACTTTCTTTTTATGTTGAATTATTTCATCAAAAATAAAAATCATTGATCATGTGTAGGGGCATATGACATTGATTCATCTAAACATCTAATGTATAATATTTAAATACATAATTTTGTAGAGAAAAATTCTGTATGACTCTATTAAAACATGGGATTATCCCAAAGGAAAATTAAGAAAAGGTATTCACCACTTGATGTTTCTAGAAATTATCTAGAGAAATGCTGTCTAATAGATATGACACAAGCCACATAAGTAATGTTAAATGTTCTGATAGCCACATTGTTTAAAAAGGTAAAAAACCCCAAAAAACAGGCAAAATTAAAATTCATTTTAATAGTGTTTTATTTAACCCAATATATTAAAATATTATCATTTAATCATGCAATCAGTATAAAACCTCACTAATGAACTACAATACATTTTTTTAATCATGTCTTCAAAATCAGGAGTGTCTTTTACATTACGGGATGTTTCACTGCGGACTAACCACATTTCAGGTTCTCGATAGCCTGCTTGCCTGGTGGCTACTGTACTGGATAGTGGAGATATAAGGAATTTTTTAAAAGGGAAAGTAAGAAAACCAGAAGAAGAAATCCAAGTGATAGATAACTAATATATATATGTGTGTGTATATATATATATATATATATATATATATATATATATATAACATATATTATAGATAGATCTATCTATATGTAACACATAGATAGATCTATATATTTGATAGATGATAGATGATGATAGATAGATAGATAGATAGATAGATAGATAGATAGATAGATAGATAGATAGATAGATAGATGATAGGTAGGTAGGTACGGGACATTTATTACCTTATTTTTAACTCTAAAAGAGCAAGCCTGAATAAACTCATTTATGAATATCAGAACATCGATCTATGAAACGCAGCTATGCGTAGTTTAGAGAAAAGACGCCTTTTGCATGGTTTCCTCTCCTTGGAAAACCACCACCTTCCCGGCCGTCGTGAGCGGGAGTTTGCCGATGGCCGGGGACGAGCGGTTGGGGACAGCAGGTGCTCCTGGGCACTCTGTGAAGAGCTGGAGAAGGTGGAGGGCACTGAACCCGCCTCCCGTGCGGCCGGGCGCTGGAGCGGGAGGAGCGGGAGGAGCGGGAGGCCGCGTTTGAACGTCACGGTCTGTTAGGGCCTGTGGGACTGAACTGACTGCTGGTGCGGAACGTAACCCGGCCAGCTCGCGGGCCAGGGGCCGCAGTGGGGCCGTGCCGGGCAGCGCCGCAGGAAGGCGGGCCCCAGGTCGCCTCCTCGCCGCCCGCGGGACCTGCCCTCGGAGGGGAGAGCTCGTCCGCGATGATGCTCGGGCGAGGGAAGGCGCCTTTCGGGAAAGCTTCACCGCGGGGCCAGGGCCTAAGAGCCAGGGGCAGGCAGAGCATGGGGGCGGGGGCCCGGCTGGGGCCGTGGGGGCCTGGAGCCCTGGGCGCTGGGCTGGCTCCAGTCCCCGCAGGGCTTAGATGCGGGGGGAAGCTGCGGGCCAGGAGGCTGCAGGGCTGGCACCGGGCGTGCCCGTGGTGGGCAGTGAACTGAGCCGACTGGCCTGGAACTGAGGTCCCTGTGCTGCGGGACTTCAGGCTTAAACCAGGGCGCCCCTGGGCGGGCTGGTCGCTCGGCGCGGGCCAGGGAAGTTCGGGAGGTGTGTTGCTAACAGAGGCAAGCAGCTCAGCTTTATGGAACAGGCTTTTCATGTGGTGAGGCCAATGGAAAGGACAACGTGGACTCTCATCTCCCAGCGAGAGGGTAAACCGAGGCCTGGGCTTCGGAGTTATCTGGGGATAACGCCCAGAATCCCCTTGAACTGAAGTTGCTTTCTTTTCATTACTTCCAAAACATTAAGAGTTTTCAGTGTAATTATTTTAAAAGAACTCAGGAGTAGACCGCATCCAAGATCCCCTACCTGGAGACACTCTTTAAGGAGTTCACTGCCTCACTGACCTTCAAGCTGCAATTTTCAGGGTGGCTTTCCAAGGCAGTTTTGACATCAGAAACTGGAAAGAGGGAGAACCACCGAGAAAGAGAAAATGAGGGTGGAAGCTCCTCTAGACACACACTCTCTAGTCTTTGTCTTGCCTGAATTAATTTCCTCTCTATTTATGAATTAACTATGAGACTTTTGGCTAATATTTCCTAACTGAGAAGCTTATCTATTGGCTCCTTAGACCCTATTGGCAGAAACACTACTCTAAATTTAGCGTTTATAACCAATAAACATTTAATGCTGGACTTTAGTTTCTTGCCAGAATAAAAGTATCATTATAAATCTCCCGGGTAGGAAGAAGAAAAACATATTGCTTTGGAAACTCAACCAATGAGGGCATCCATGCAGAAGAACGAAGCCTCATATCCTACCTGTTTAAGGAAAAAAGGAAGAAACATCTTAATTACACTAATGGCTAAATGTTTTTCATGTAATTACAAGTCTAAAGTTTTCCTTTGCTGCTAATTTTGTATGAAACATATTTGTGCTAAATATTCCCTTACCGTACACTCCTCGAGATATTTATTTACACAGATGCAGGGTATTTGAATTTAGGGGAAGGGGGTCATTGAAGCCAGAGCCCAAGGCCAACCCCTCTCCAACAGTCATTTGTGGTTTTTCCTACATTTAGTGGTTACAAAGGGGCCTTAGACTCTGCTGGTCACGACCAATACTGCGCCGTTATTTTATGTGAAATTTTAGAAAAAGGAATCGTTACTCTCATAACCCAATAAATATTTTAGCTCACTTCAGGCGAGTGTCGTGGTGGTATGAGGGGGCGAGGGAGTCTGGGTGGTGTCACGTAAATGAGACCAGATTCTCACAGAAGGGAACTGCTTGTCCAGTTTCTTTATCTTAGCCATGAAAACAAAACTTGTGTTTGGGTGTAAAACAAAATTAGGTTGTAATAAAATAAATCAGGCAATGAGCCAAGCTGAGAACCGATTTCCTTTTTTTTTTTTTTAACTCCATGAAAACCTCTATGTGAAAATATTAAACCCAAAACAAAATATCCACGTATACGCACAATTTAGCTCAGTTTCTGAAAAAACAAAACAGAAACATTTTAATTTAAACACATGCAGATGCTATTCACATTGAGAATCACCAGAAAGAGGGGCGCGTTGATGAAGAACTAGGGCGTAAGCTGAGAGAGGCGGACTTTCAAAGCGTTCGGAAGCACCATTTGGATGACAGGCCAGCAGTTGGTCCTTTCAGTCATTGTTTTCACTCTCCTCCGCCACTAGCTGAACATGCTGGGGAAATGAGGAGAGATGGGGAAATCTTGGAACGATGTTAGTTTGTGTCCTGACTGAAGAGAAACAGGGGGGGAAAGACCAAGAAAAGAAATCCAGAGAAGCAAACACATGAAAGCAAAATTCTGGCGCACACGTGGGGCGAGAACATGCCCTTTCACGGGCATGGGGGCCTGACCGAGGGTTTCATTTGATCCTTAAGGTCAGTGCTTTTCCTCCAGAAATTTTAGCTCTAGAGCCTAGTTTTCAGCGAATGTGTGGAAAGGCAATGGAAATTTAGTTGCATGTACAAGTTAAAGTGTCTATGAATGTGTAGGTGCTTTCTGTAAAGTTTCATATGTATTCATTGGTTTGAGAGCGAGAGAGAGACACATAGATTGGTAGTTCTACTTACTGATGCATCACTGGCTGATTCTCGTACGTGGCCTGACCGGGGATCAAACCCACAACCTTGGTGCATCAGGACGACGCCCTAACCAGCTGAGCGCCCAGCCAGGGCTGTGGGTGTTTCTCTAGAATCCCAGTGGAGAAAACAGCGTTGGGCGTTTACAGCAGGAACATGACAATGATTTTTCAGAACTTGGTCTGTCTTGAGGCCGATCTGATCAGTAGACTATTTTATCCCCTTTCAAGAAACTGTGTGTTTCATTTCATGGTTCAAGCATTCAGGAGCTGCCTGGCTAATTTTATGGCTGAAATAATAATATTCGGTCTTACTTATTTGGTCTCAATGCACAGAAAAAAAAAAAAAAAAAAGTATTTCCAAGTTTCTGTCACTACCTCTTTCCCCTTAGCTAAGAAGTAAAAATAAGACATTGTTATAATTGGCATTCAGTTGTGGCTCTTTTAGAGTTTGTAATACTAATTTGACTTGACTAAAACACAGGACTTCCTGAACTGGAGATTCTGTTGGAGTTGGGGTAACAAAAAGATTGAAGGATTCATAAACATTTAGATATACGATCTACCAGGATGCAAACTTATCAAATGTTTTAAGATATTTTAAACTCGAGATAATAAAATACCTACTCCTTACTTCCAGCTACATTTCTTTCACATCATTACAGAATGGAGAGAAATCTTACTAGGGGGAAGAAATAAATTATATGTATATATATACACACACACACACACACAATTGCTTGATGTCAAAGAGAGTTTACTTTGTGATAGTTAAATATGGGATGGATAAAATATTTAAATGTTAAGAGTATAAAAGTCTTTATAACATAGAAAAAGCACATCTTGACTATAAATTGATAATGTTTAGCGACATGCAAATAACCCTGTAATTATATACCTTTTCTGCGACTTCTTTCTACGTCATACGGAAACTACTATGTTGCAGCCTTTTACACTCCTTATATTGATGGGAAAACAATTGGACTTTTTCCTTTGGGAAGGCTTCGGGACTTGACATCTGACCCAATTGATACCCTCCCCTGCCCCCTTGTGGTTGCCAAAGTTAGAGACCAGGTTGGCCAGTAAAGGTAAGTGCTGTAAGCACTGCATCGCGGTGCTTCGCCTGTAGCTACCTTGGCTTCAGCTTTCCCGTAAATACTGGCACAGTCACTCCCTGATACCTTGTTAGTGTTGCTCTACACGGACATATGTCTCAGCAGTGAAACGAATAGAATGTAGACCCAAAGCCACTGACATATGACAAGATGACCTGACCAATTGCTGTACTGGGAAAAGGAAGAATTAGCAATAAATAGCACTAACCAACTGGTTTGCCTTGGAAAATAATAAAAACAGTATCCATATTTCACACCATATATATAAAGAAATTTAAATGCCTCCATTTCTAAGAACAGTAGTCTAAGTTATTGAGATCAAATCTCTCTCTCACTGAAAGCAGATACAGACGAAATAGACTTTATACTAGTAGTAATTTGTGTGCTAAAGTCACTTTATAGTGATAAAAGATTCAATTCACCAGAAAAACATCACCATTCTAAATGTATATGGACTACATGGCATGGCTTTAGGATTCATTAAGCCAAAATAAACATAGCTAAAGAGAAATGGGCAAATTCATAATGATAGCGGGAGGTTATTGCGTGTCTCTCCTAGTAAGTGCCGGGTCACGGAGACAGTGATATAAGAAAGAATCGGGTGGATGTGAGCAACACAATCAGTACATCTGACTGATAAACCATGTGGAACAGCTACAGAATTCATGTTGTTTTCAAGCATCCAAGAAATCAGCTGAGACTGATCATGTTCTAGCTTTTCATTTGAGTGCTGGTCTCATGAGTATATTTGGTTTGTGCAAATGCATCAGCCTATTGATGCATAATAAATACTGATGATGCATAATAAATGCTAATAAACACACTTATTTATTTTCTGAATTTCTATTATAACATCTACATTAATGTATACATTTAATGTATACGCCGTTGAAATATTACAGTTGCATCAAAAATTGGAAGTACTTAGAAATAACCCAAACATAAGTGTAAAATATCTTTAAGAAAAAAATATAAAACGTCATGGAGAAATTGTTTTAAAAACCTAAATAAATAAATGAGGTGATAGACAATGTTCATGGATTGAAGCCTTAATATTGAAGATTTCAACTCCTCAAACAGAGCTCTAGATTTAATGCAATTTCAATGAAAATTCTCAAATTTTTTCCCTTTAGTGGACAGGAGATTTTAGAATTCACAGGAAAGTGCAACCAATCTTAAATAGACAAGAAATCCAATAAAGGATGCAGTAGGAGAACTTTCTCTTCCTGATATCAAATCATATTACAGTTATATAGTAGTTAAGACAATGTGGTATTTGCGTAGAGATAGACATGTACATGTATGCAAAAGTGTTTGCTAGATCAGCAGTAGATCATCTATATACACACTTAATGCATGTCCCGGGTGCTATTGCACAATTAGGGCAGAAACTACACATTTAAAAATACTTTCTATTTTAATTTATTAATTGTATTATTATCACTTATTTTAATTTCAATTTTTAATTTTAGACGTTCAGAAATGTTACAGTATCATTCTTTTCCCAAATAGCTTTCCCTCAGATTTTACAAGTGTTAACGTTTTCAACACACGCACTGAATCCAATACACAAAAAGGAATTAGTACAGTGCGACTCCATTCATAGAAAGCTCAAACACAGGTAAAACTAAACTCTATTAGTTCAAGTTACATACATAGGCAATAAAACAATGAAGAGGACAGGACACGGTTATTACACGGCCCAGACAGCAGGTACCTGGGAGGTGGCGATGATCAGAGAAAACCTGATCCTAACAGATGATGTTCTTTCCTTTACTTGAGTGCAGGTTATGTCATCTTGATTTCATTAGATGTGATTTGTGCTACTGCACATAAGTTTTATCTATTTTTCCATCTATATTATATTTTTTTACAGTAAAATGAGAAAACACACATTAAAACCAAGAAGAATTGAGCTTCAAAAAATATAACTGGCTTTATCCATTATTTAATAACCTTCTAGTAAAATCTACTTTAAGGATATGTTTCGTTAGTGAGCATCACACTTAAGATTTTATAGGAACCCCCTGGCCTTTTTTTTTTTTTAAGAGATAATTATTCCCTGATGGTAGTAGAGTGACCATTTGCCATGTTATTAATCAAAGTTAAATAAACAATTACTCATAGCTTGGCCGGACAGGTGTTGAAAACATACATAGGACAGTTTGGGGCCTGGAGAAATTTACAGTCTTAACAAATGAACATAATATCAATGACTTAATGAGAGACTAATTAAAGGTAAGACATAAAGAACACCTACTAAATCTTCCCCAGGTCACTCACCAACCTCCCACTTCTCTACCCAAATACTCCACCCTCTTGTGACTGTAGGTGAACTTTTTAGGCTCCTATCTAAAGGCTACCCCTCCAACTGGTGCCACAAGATCATTGCTTCAGCCAATTATTTTCTCTTGCTCTTATAGCATCGATTTTTCTCTTTCAGTTAGATCATTCTCATCATAATTCAAACATCTGTTATTTCTTGCATCTTAGAAAAGCAAACTGTCTCTCCTCTTATATAGCAAAATTTCAGGAAAATATTTATGGTGTTCAATTCTTATCTTTCCATATTATTTAAAACTCTCTCCAAGCACACTCCACTAAAATTTTCTCTTGCTAATATCCCAGAGACTTACTATCCTTAATATGCATGTTCAATAATTCCTCCTTATCTTACTTGATTTGTCACCAGGCATTTGACCCAGTTGATCGCTCCCTCATCCTGGAAACACATTCTTAGCTTGGCTTCCAGAATATTATTCTGGTTTTACAAGAATATTACAACAATATCCAGAATGGCTCCTCATTCTCAGTCTCCTTTGGTGGTACTTTTTTTTTCTTTCTCCTCAATCTCAAAACACTGAATATGACCCCCCAATCCTGGATCTTCTGTTTTGTTTTACCGATACTCAATCTCTTGGTGATCTGAGGCAGTAAGTAGTATGGTTTTAAATGCCACCCGTATGCTAAGGATGCCCATGTTTACATTTCTGGCCCAGGATATTCTATGGCATTCCAGACAACTACTTAGCACCTCCACCTGGCTGTCTAATAGACTGAACTACTGAGATTTCCCTGGGAGCTTCTCACCATCTCAGCCAAATCACAGCCACCTCCTTCAGATATCTTCCCGTCAGTCTAGATTCCTCCCTTTCCTTCATACCCATGTCAGTCTGTTCATATTATATACTGTTGGCATCATCTACTCTTTCAAAATATCTGTATCATATTTTCTTAAATTATCACAGTAGATTCCAAATTTCTCTCCCTGCATCAACTCATGCTCCTTTAAAGTCTGACCTCGATATTGCAACTTATGAGATGTTTCTAAAACTTGAAACAGATGACGCTCATCATCTGCCCCAACCTTCCAATCACTTCAGATTTCACTCAAAGGAGAAGACAAAATCTTAAATAGCCTACTGAGCACTCTGTGATGTGGGCCCACTTGCTCACTCCAGTAGAGCCCTACAGATAACAGAGCTCACTGCTACTCATGGGATGACCATGTGCCCGCCTCAGGACGTCTGAACTTCTTTCTCCCCGGCCTGACATATTTGCCCAGATTTCTGGGTGGTTTACTCCCTCGCCTCCTTTGTTTAAGGGGCTTCTTCTCAGTGAGAGGCCTCATTTTAACACTGCAAGTCCCCACCCCCAGCACTTCCAGTCCCCCATACTTTACTTCATCCCCAACAGTTACCAATGTATAACACACACTCTCATTTTCTTATCCATTTTTAGTTTTTTCACACTTACAAAGCATATCTGTTGTGTCCACTAATGTTTCCCAGCTCCTAGAAGAATGTTCTACATATAGCAGATGCCCGATATATATCTGTTCAATGAATTGATTGTATTGCTTCATAGAAACGATACGTGTTTTGAGAGTTTGGAGGAGAGAGAGACAAGTGTTAGCCAGAGGAGTGAGTGTTGTGAACATACACAATTCCTGCTTGTATTCCACGTGCCACATGTGGTTGAGATCAAGCAGAAAGAAAAACACCCACCTTGGATGGAGGCATGAAAAACAGAGTTTAGAAGGGAGACAACTTCTCCCTTCAAAGTAAAAGTCATGGCTTCTAGATGATCCCCCATCACCAGTTTGGGGTATAAAATAAGGGTTAAGGGTTAAGAACCCGTTGTTTCTTTCCTAATTTATTTCCTTCCTTCCTCCTTCCCTTCCTCTTCTGCTAATAAGTTTTTGATTTCCCATCAAACTTTTCTTGAAGAATTATTTTCCTTCCTATGGCCCTTTCCCCATGATAAGTCAAAGACTCTGAAATCATTGGTGGTGGCTGAGACTTCTAGTTCTCCACTTATACCTGGGATTTATTTCTTCTACAATAATAACATATTACTATAGCACATGGTCCCCTAAAATAACAACAGCAGTTACATACTCCCCTTGAAACATGATGCCGTGATGTCACAAAACAGCCAAGAAGGCACAGTCACCAGCTGAGCGAAATGAACACCGGCCTTGGAATTGAAGTGGCTCCTAGACGCCCTCTGCTCTGCTAGCCATTAGCCCTCTAATCGATAGATCTTGTAGAGGTCAAGGTGACCCTATGGCATGGCCGGTCTGGCTAGGATGAGCATAGAGATTCCTGGGACTTGGAGAAGGGGCTCCTTATCAATAAATATGAAAGTGTTTCAATATTTTAGCAACCCAAGTGGTTATAAAAGTGAGGACCATCTCAATATCAGCTCTCATTTCTTGTGATAACAGTGCTGTTGGAGGGAAGTAGGAATCTATTCCCTTTAACTTTTATCTCTATGATTCAGGTAGAAGTAATTCCACTCTGGTATTCAGGATGCAGTTCACGACCATAGGCAAAATCAATCAGAAAATGCCGTTGCTGAATCAATCTCAGGTTAGGAAATATTATGACTGAGCACATTTATTTTCAGGATTAAAGCGGCAGGATCTGTGGCCATCTGCATGTGCTTTTGTAGTGATGTGAGCTTGGGGCTTCTGGAGTCACAAGTACAGCTTGGGAATGAAGCCACCACAGTAGAGAGAAAGCCATTCAGTGCCGAGATTCTGGGTGCCAGTCACCTTCTGTGTCCTGAATTCAGCCATACCTGAACGCCAGGAGCTCTCCTGGACTTCGTATTATTACAAAACAATAATTTCCTCCTTTCCTCTTAAACTAGCTTCCGTCGATTTTCTGTCACCTGTAACTAAAAGACTCCTGTCTGATACAGTGAGCAAGGATTGCAATCTGGAGATCAGAAAAGAGCATTCTCAATAAAAACCGGAATGGACACAGGCACACAAATGTGGGCGTTTATTTTGGAAAAGGGAATTTATCTTGTATATAAACAGTAGCTATTGGAAGAGTAAACTGAGAGAAGATAAATTAAGGTCACCAAGATTAATCGAAAGACCACTGAAAATGTTGAGTCGGGGTGGGCGAGGCTATGAGCCCTAAGAGCGAATGAGTGATACCTTCAGGTCAGGAAGTGGGGGGGGGCAGGAATAGAGACGTGATGGGATAACTGAAAAGCCGGTGACTGGTTTGGAGATAAAGAGAAGAAACTGAGGAGGAAAGAAAGATTTAAGGTTGACTAGAGTGATCCCACATCTAAGAGAGAACAAGGGACAGAAGAGGGAATTGTCAAGATAATTTCTTCCCCTCTTCTCCCAACCCCAGCCCCTTCCCTCTGGTAATCACCTCACTGCTGTTGGTGTCTATCAGGTTGTTTTGGTTTTGGTTTTGTATTTTGCTTAATCTCTTCACCTTTTTCACCCAGCCCTGCAACACCCCAATAAATTCAATAAAAAATAAAATAAAATGTCAATCAGAAAAACTTTAAAAGCTTTATGCAGAATTGACAAGCATGAGCTCCAGATTAAAAGACGTCCCCTTGTGTCCAGCATTCTAATTTAAAGAAAATAGATCTACACCAAGGTGCCGCATAATAAAGTTTTAGGACACCAAGAGGAGAGAAAACATCCTAAAAGCTTTGAGGGGGGAAAAATAATAATACAGGAAACATGCAAAGAAAAATCATGAATGAGATTACTGGGAGCTAAAATACAGCAGAAATAGATCCTCAAAATTCTGAAAAAAAGAATCCAAATGTATAATTATAATACTAGCCAAGCCATCAGGAGGTGTAATAGTAGAATCGAGATATTTTCAGACCTGCCAACTCTCAAAAAAATGACCTGCCATGCGTCTTTTTCCAGGAAGCTCTCGGCGGCATAATCCGGGGCGGTGATCGTAGCAGGGGACCGAGGCCCCGGTGGGTTATGAGACGGGAGCAGTGGACACGGCTCTCAGGGTGAGGGGAGCCGCGGGGAGACGGCGGGGGGCTGAGCCAGCAGGGGGGAGGCCCCGAGAAACATGCACACAAGCACACGCCACACGGACAGACTGATGTTGGAGTAACATGTTGAGAGAGGTTTCACTGTTCTTCAGAAACCACTGAAGCCAAATAAGTTATGTTTACAAAGAGCAAAATGCAACGACGAACTAAACATGCAGCTATGAACTATCAGGAGAGCATAAAAATGTACAGAACAGCCCGGCCGGCGTGGCTCAGTGGTTGACCGTCGACCTGTGAACCAGGAGGTCACAGCTCGATTCCCGGTCAGGGGCTCGGTTCCCAGTAGGGGGCCTGCAGGAGGCAGCTGGTCATGTTTCTCTCCCTAGTCATTGATGTTTCTCTCTCTCTCCCCCTCTCCCTTCCTCTCTGAAAGCAATAAAAACATATTAAAAAACATACAGAACAGAATTCAGTGCAATGCTGGGGTGGCTTATCTGTAAACAAAATGTGCCTAGTCATACGAAGATGTGCACTGAATATTAATTTACCCGAAATCAATTCAGCCAAAATATTCTGGGAGCAGAGGGGAGGGTGGAGAAGGGCCCAGCCCCGCCTGTGTGTGCCCAGAGAGGGCCAGAGTGAATTCTTGGTCAGCTATAGAGGAAGGTGAAATATAATGTCTAAGATTGTTTTTAAAAACTTAAAAATAGACGTCAGCATTTGCTTGGGAAATAGGAAGATCAGTGCCATTAAGAACAGCTAGAGGGGCTGCATCTGTTGAGTGGGAATTAAAGATGAGGCAAGCAGGGCAAGAAACAGCTGTTTTTCATTATAGAGCCTTCTAGTGCTATTCAGCTTTTAAAAAACTTTTTATTGTGAATTATGCCATACATACAGAAAACTGCATAAAACATATTGGGACAGGTTAACAGTATAATAAAGCGAACATCTGTGTAGCCACCACCTAGGTCAAAAACCAGAACATCGCCAGCCCCTGGGACCCCTGCCCACCCCGTGCAGGCCACACTATCTGACTTTTGTGATAATGGTATTTGCATTTATTTACATTTTTATCATTTATGTGTGTATCCCTCAATAATATAGTTTAGCTTTTCATGGTTTTGACTGTTTGAATTTTTGAGGTTGTATAGAGTACACTTACATAAAATTTAAAAATTTTAATGCAATATTTTGCCCATACACGTACAAAACCTGGATTTGTACACCCCCTGCTATAAAGAATTATTAAGTACACTGGCTTTCCCACACTGATATTTTCATAAGAAAAAGGTATTATTACTCATTTCTCCCAGACGCTTGTAAATAGACCCTTACCTCGGAGCTGCGAGGAGTGCCTACAGATTTCTACAAGGAGTACTTATATTTCTATACCATTAATGACCAAGGTATGTTTTTAATATTGCACATTAAAAACTATATTGAAATGCAGTTTTAACAATACTTTCAATGAGCCAACATGATTCATAGGGAAAGAAGAGTCTAAGTCTTGGAGGAAGAATAATGGTAAAGTCACTTGAAAAAAGAAAATTTAAGATTTAGGCCCATCCCACAAATCTGGTATTTTAAAAGAATGGTCTCCATCCAGGGCACGTATCAGAGCTGACTTTGGAGTTTTTTCAGCATCCCAGTGGAAGCCAGCCTCTTGCCCAGAGGGGGGCGTAAATTGGAACCTCAGAGGTGGGGAGATGGTAGCAACAGATATATTTTACAATGAGCATCCATGATAATGCCAGCAGCTCCTTCAGGTCATCTTCATGCTCATGTACTCATTGCTCGTCCTGGTTTATTATCCCAGAGCAAATGTGTCTTATTAAGACGAAGACACGCCCAACATCTCACTCAACCCACGGTCTTCATTGGCCACATTTTCCTGACTCGCTGAGTCCCTCGACTGTACCCACTGGAGGTTGCCCATGGCGGACTTGTTGGAACCTTCTCACTCCATTTCCAACTCTGGCCCTGCTACCTGCCCTGGGCGGTCGTGGCAAATATTATAGGTAAACCACCTCATTGCTACCACTTTCCACCTAGCCAGAAAATAGTCACTGGAACTTATTCTGGGCTTTGGAACAAAATGTAACAGGACATAGTCCTGCCATTAGTGGAAGCCAAGGATGGAGAGAGAGAGCCAGTTTGGCCACATCGAGGGCGAGTCCTCCCTCTGTTGCTAGGGAGGAGCTTCGTCTAGTGGTTAGAGCAGGAACTGGGAGCCGTGACTCATGGAGCCTTTTTCTGACTCCTCTCTGACTCACTTTATGACCTTGGACATGTCCCTCTACCTTTCTGGACCTCACTGCCCCTGTCTAGTCCTTCTGATCTCCCTGAGACTTGAGACTCTTGTATTTTTAAAGTGTTTGAGCCATTCAGGAGGTATTTCGGAAGAAATATTGGCTCTGGAATCCGGGGGATTTGTCTGAGTTAAGCTTTGCAAATACATACAGATACTAAGTCACTATTCACCTGTATTTGTCTGCTGCTTTCTCTCTCCTTTTTTTCCTTCCTGAGGTCTATTGCCTTTAGTTTTGCCCATCAGTGCTCCTTCAGGCTGCTCAGTGACTTTTCCTTAGGAGACACTGTTGATCAAGTGGTACCTGCAGTCTGCTCAGAAACCTCTGTGACCTTCTCATTGTCAAGGAAACATCCAGCTGAGAGGCAAGAACTACCACAGTTACACCCGACCCGCCTTCCCTATTTTATGTTCTCCATTGCACATACTTTATGATATAGATGAACCGATTACTTAGCTGCTTTTCAAATAATACTACCCCCGAGTGCAAAGACTTGTTTGATTTAATTTCATAGTCTGGGATCAAACACAATGCGTCCTTCACTGTCATCGCTCAATAGATGCTGGGTGAATAAGTGAATGAATCGATGCGTGGATAAGTGGGTGGATTTTGTTTCCTCCACCCAACACGTCTTTAAATATAAGCACAACCCACGTTTTATGGCCCATCTCAAATGACATCGTCTACAAAGCCTTCCTTGACTCTCCCTGTGGGACGTGGCTCTCTCTCCTTCCCACCGTTCCATCTGCCCTCGTGACATGATTCCATGTATTGAATTTACTTATATATATCACAGTCCTCCTACCAACGGCTTGCGTTTTTCAACCCTGTGCTTTCATCAGTAGCATTTTAATGATTATTCTTTGAATTAAGCATGTGTGCGTGTGTATGTGTTGAGTGTGTGCGTGCATGTGTGTGTGTGTGAACATGCATGCCTTGGAAGTAGAATATATCCACCTTTTCTACCATTATCATTCATCTTGGCATCTCCTATAATTGGGGCGTTCTTAAACTTAGTCCACAGCTTCCTCTCCTATGAAATAGGGAAGTAGGACCAGAAGATCCATTTGCCCCTGAAGGTTCTGTGATCTAGGCCACAAGATTTCTTTAGGTGAAGAGCATGGGAATGAAGGAATTTAACTTAAATGTATTACTCAAAACACAACACGCTTTTCGCATCTTCTATTGCCTGGTATTTCTGTTATCTCTTAAGTCATTAAGAAAGTTATCTTTTTCACAAGTTCCCCTCCTCGACAACTTCCATCTGATAATTTTTAGGGGCAGAATCTCCCTAACTAAATCTAATAGTAAAAGTCGGCGACCCAAAATTGACCTTCCAGGTGATATACGGGATGAAGCAAAAGTAGATTGACAGTGGTGAGTACACGAAACACAGAGTTTATTCCTGCATTATTATTTATTCATTATTGCATTATTTTCCATGCAAACAACTATAGACCTACTCTTGCCCCACCTGTACTCTGATCTTTTCATATAGCAGAAGAGGAAATTGAGGTTTAGGGATAGAAATTGGTTCACTCCTAGCGACAGGAAGCTCGATAAGAAATCCCAGGGAAGGATCACATTCTTCCGGATAAGCAAGCAATATGCACCACAGGGTTCATCAGGGTCCTTCTCTTTGATGAATATGCCCATGCTCTTTTTTGTTTTCTTTTTTCCCTCTTTTTTTTTTGTCATTTTGGGGATTGAAAATTAATCTTTAGCTTTCAGCAGCGATCCTCCAGGTATCTAAAGCATATGGTCCAAGGGCTCCTCATATTAGGTACACATTCATTAAGGAAAGGATTGTCTGTGGAGTTGGGGTCCCAGCTCCAGCTGAAAAACTGGGAAATGAATGAGAAAAGTAACAGTGTGCATTTTGACATTCTTGGAAAGCTCACTGCATCTCAAGCCAGGTTTGCATCCTCTCTAACTCCACAAAGGAACTCCCAGAAGACGTATATTTTCTTTCCTTGACAAACGTCTCAAATTAAAGAGCAACAAAGGAAAATGGTTAAAGCACCAAGGGTGTGATATTTTAAGAGATTTAATTCGGTCATTGGCTCTTTTGAGCTAAACAGGTCACAGTTCTCTATAGGGAGAGCATTTGTCGATCAATTTGTATCACATTAGGGCTCCAGGGGCGCCGCAAGCAGGGTCATCGGTTTATTTGAGATTTAGTGATGAAACAGATGGATTTTCTCCCCACCCTTATCCATTTTTTTCTAAGTTCCTGCTGTCTTTTGTTGTTCCCCGTGGTGGATGAGCCTCCTAAGGGAAGCTCAGTAGAGAAGATTGAAGCCCGTGGTGTTGACGTATGCTCACATTAATCAAGTTTAGGGAAGAGAAAGAGTCTTGTATGCAATTCCTGCAGCAGATTGAAGACAGTCAAATGTCAGGCTCACTCACCCTCAAGGCAATAGTATTGGCAAAGATGGCTTTTCTTTTGGTCCCAAAGTAAAAGAACATTACTATTCTTGCTCACTGCTCTAATATACTCTTATCTAAATTGAAGTTGCTACGTCTAGAATACTACTAAGCAGCTCTTTCTACAAAGTGTCTTTTTGTCTCCATGAGCACCTTTCGTTTCAGCGTATGTTCTATGCTCATTGCTCCTTCTCTGCAAATCCTGACAGGATGCTGAATCAAAATGCAGACTTGATCTTTTTAATGTAAGTTTGGACAATTCTAGAGAGGTGTGGAGAGGAATAGTGCAGATATTTAAAAGCTGATGCACAATAAACACTGATCTGATATCAGGGATTATAAAGAAAGTATTTAAACCCTAAGATGTTCTTTGCCTCAATTATTTTATTTTTCTGACCCTCACCCGAGGATATGTTTTCACTGATTTGAGAGAGAGAGAGAGAGAGAAACATCAATGTGAGAAACATTGATCGTTCCCCTCCCGTATATGCCCCAACATGGGAATCGAACCCGAAACCTAGGTATGTGCCCTGCACAGGACTCGAAGCTGCAACTTTGAGTGTACAGGATGATGCTCCACCAACTGAGCCACCCGGCCATTGCAAGATTATTATTTTTCTTCCAAGGGACTGTACTCATTTGCCGTCATTTATCCAGCACATATAATGAGAAAGGCCCACTACCTTGTTGGAAGGGTTTTAATTCAATGTTTATTTCCCATCCCTAACTCTACATCAGCTTACTTAACAAAATCTAATTTAAATGAGGCTAATATTGACCTTTCCAGTCTCAATATTTTGTAGTATAATAAATAGCACTATCTCAGCTTGCAGCTTCCCAGACCTCCATTCCCCCCCCCCAAAAAATAACCCTCAAGTGATGGTATTGGCAAAGATGTCTTTTTGCCCCAAAAGTAAGGAGCACTGTTGAGTGATATGAATCAGCCAACATACAGAAATAATAATGGCAGCCATTTATAAGGCTACACGGCAGACACAGGTCAAAGAACTTCCATGAACTTGAATCATCTTTAGAGTTCTACCATCTCAGCCTATCGTCAGCCTCTTTCTATAGCTGATAAAAATGAGAGAGGTCAAGATAATTTGGTACAGATAAAGAGACATGGACAAGCCAAATCGCTAGCCCAAGGTCAGAGAGGTACGGGGGAGCTGGCGTGCGAATCTGGGCCTTTGGTCTCCACCATCCACTCCCCTAAAACTTCATCCTGCCCCCTGTCTTGAGAGCCAGCTTCTTGGGGATAAGTGAGTTCAGATGCTTTATCTTGTTCCAAGTAAATTAGAAATAACAACCGCTGCGTTCTTACACGAAATTATCAGGTGATGTTAGAAATAACAGGATATTGGACTGCACACACTGGACTCAGAGGTATTAAAAAGTATTTGTTTGAAAGATGCTACATCAAGCTTTAAAAATGACTAATCATGGGAAATCACAAAGTATTAAATGGTGCACATGCATAGCATATAGTGGTGTTGTCTCTGACAACTGCACCCACATATTACCATTCTTTTCCATAAAACAGTAATTTCTGTGAGATGTTTAACAACTGCAGGTTGAATTATTATTGTTTCCTGAAAAAAACTTATGCCTATAATGTATGCTTTCTAAGAATTAGACCATGCTATTTTTAGCACACACAAAAAGACATTATAAAAACAGTCATTTGGACCAAATCCTATGGTATCTTCTATACAGTGAAAGCTTCATATATATTCTGCTATTTTAAATGATAATAAATCAACTCCGATCGAGACGAGTATTTATTATATTTGGAATTAACAATAATAAAACCAAATATCGACTTCTGCAGGATTCAGAGTGGAATTTAATGGAAATAAAATGAGCCTGTGAAGTTTGATTTTCTACTTAATACATTGTCATATTTTTGGAACCGAGGTCTCCCCAAGATTACATTACTTGAAAAGTTGAAATAACTGCATTCAAGTGTAAATCAGACTGTTTTTCCTGGAGCTAACATCACCGCCATGGCCTAGTTTTACCTCTGCAGCCTTTAAAAAATGCACTTAGGAACAGTCTGCTCAAATTAAGGAAAAAAGAGAGGAATTTCTTCTTTCTGCCTAAATCCGAAAACAAATGCGCTTGCAATCTGAAAGGAGGGATTCCTTCTACTCACTGAAAATCTCCTTCAAAACGGGGGAAGCAGTTTCTGCATCAGCTCCATGCTTCTGTTTCCCAGAGTAAAAGAGAAAAGGAAAATTAAAAAATTAAACGAAGTGGCGTTTTTACCAAATAAACAGCTCGCAGTATACCTTAAACCTGGAAGGACGGGCATATTTATTTCTCCATGGCTGTTTCTCATGAGAGCCTTTTAGAAACCCCCCGTGGGGCTCGCCGGGGGCCCCAGGGAAAGCTCCACTCCCCGGGGTGTTCCCCGACCTCCGGGTGGCGGCCGCTTGTGTTGTAATCGCCTGAGACGCTCGCTGCCCTCTGAAAACTGGGCCCGCAGACAAACCTCAGACTGCAGGAGCTGCTCAGCTCCCAGAACAACAATCCCGAACTATATTTGGAAACACCCTCGTAGACAAAACAACCCTCGCGGGAGGGGAAGGACCCGGGGCGCAGCCCGTTATCTGGTTTCACTGTCCGTGGCGATCACGTTAACCGGGTAATTGTCCACTATTTTCTTTATAGCGTGGAGCCCAAGGCTGGTGTCTTTACTTTCAAAGGGAGGCGGAGGCTGGAGGAAAAGTCAGTGCCCCTGGGACTTTTTTTCTCTCCCATCCCCGGGCCAGCTTTTTTAATTTCCCAAATTGAGGCGACCTTCATGAGAGCTGTGCCGGGCCCCTAAATTGAATTTCTCTGCTCCGTTTTGTGATATGATTATAAGTGACTCCGCACCCTTTCAGCAGAGCATTATAAAGGGCACACAGCCAGGGCGGGGTGTGTGTGTGTGTGTGTGTGTGTGTGTGTGTGTGTGTGTGTGAGAGAGAAATAGAGAGAGAGAGACAGAGACAGAGACAGAGACAGAGACAGAGACAGAGACAGAGACAGAGAGAGAGGTGCCTGGTGGGCAGCGGTGGACTCAAAGGGCTTGAATGGGAAACTTCAGGAGTGTGAATGATCACAGCCACGGGTTTGGGGTGTGAAACAAATTATTGTAATGTGTTTAACGTCAGATACATGTGGTAGGTTTTAGATTTCATTTCAAACAATTCCTGGGCCTTGCAACTCAAATACGCCTCAAATGTCTGCCTTTCTTTTCACCCCCATGTCCCAAGTTCTAGAACAGGCCCCAGCAGGGGTAACTGCCTACCGCAGCCGTCTCCAGCCTGGTTCCCAGCTTCCCCCATCCGATCCATCTTCCCCGCTGCGGTCGGAGCCTTCTCCTCAAACAGAACCCTGGCCCGGCCTTGCTCCTGCCTGGAAACCATCCCCGGGCATCCTGTTACCAGCAGGGAAGCAACCGGCCTCTTCTCACTTTGCCCCCCTAGCCTGCTCCCCTCCAGCCTTATGAGTCATGAGTACAGAACCACTTGCAAATTGCCCGGCTCTGGGCCCAGCTCCGTTCCTTTATTTATGCCATGTACGCCTGCCGCGTCTCATTCTCTGGGATGCCATAAACCTGTTACCCACCCCCATTTCTTCAGCCCTCCATCAAAACCTCGCTTGGTCACAGGTTCCTTCTGGGGATGTGCTCTGACTGTCACTCATCTGTGCTTCCAAAGGACTCTGTCCATAATGTAGCATCAAAGACATCAGATTAAAATATACGTATGTTACATATGATACGGAATACATATTATGGCATATGTATATATATTCTATTTGGAATTAGCAATAATAAAACCAAATCTCGCCACTACGTGGTAATCTTTTCGAAGGGGAGACCTTCCCCAGGGCCTGAAACTGACACCCCAGGACCTGGCGGTGGGCATCTGAAAGGCCCGCGCGGAGTCCGGGAAGAAGTATGTGCCCCGGGGAGCCCCCCCCGGCCCTCCTGCCCTCACTGGGTCCTTCTCCAGCTTAAGGAACACTTCCCATCAGATGTCCCCGCAGGGGCCACTTAAAGTTTACTTTTGCTTTAAGCGAAAAACAGTATGTTTGAGGAAAAACAAGAACATGACTTGCAGCCCTGAAACGTCCGTTTGGCTCCATTTTATCGTTTCCAGACTGTTTGGAATGACTGAAACAGCCACTAAATAAGTGTATGTGTTTTTTGTTGCTTTTTTTCTTGTATAAAACTTTGGGGCAATTCCGACAGATTCTGCAGTTGCAGGGGAGTGCGCGCTGCAGTGCGCGGCTGCATCTGCGGGAAACAGGAGAGGCTAACGTTCCCCGCAGGAAGAGCAGTCGTCAGGCTCGTGGGTCAGTTTAACTCCAGTTGAAATACGCGTCTCCTAAGACCATCCTTCCCAGAAAGAGATTGTTATGATTCTGATTCTAATTGACTCTTGAGGATGATCATTTATTATTTTAAGTGAGACCTTATGCCTTGAAGGTAGTTTAGGACATAAAAATGCTGACTTGGTCTAGTTCCCTGCTGTGAACGGCAGAATACGTGGAATTCAAACGGGAGGGAGGTCACCGTTTCAGCCTCAGCACAATAACTTGGATGGAAGCAAACATAACAGAGTGAACCTTGGCGGCACAGTAATAAATAGGACCTTGTTTAAGGAGCGGACTTGCTTTATGCAGCTGCTGACGCGAACTTCAGTGCGGTCTGTCACTGAAGCACATGCGCCCATCTTCTCTGAGAGTACAGTCGTGTGACTCAGTCAGTAAATAGACACTGAGCATCGCCTCGGTGCCAGACTCCCCAGGTGTGTAAGATGCAGATGTGACAGATGCAGGCTAGCACTTGGAAAATTTCACATTTTAGTGGGGAAGGCGAATAATTAATTCAGCCATTAAAATGCAGTGTTATAAATAATAAATATGCTAAAGTTAGTATGAAAAAGCGAAAGGGAGAAGCCAAATTCAGCATGAGGGGGCCAGGAAGTCACCCTGGAGAAGAGGCTTCTGTGTTTGAATTCAGGAAACTTGTAGAAATGAGTCAAGGAGGAATGTGGGAGGAGATTCCAGAAAGAAGCGATGCAGGCACACAGTGCTGAGCAGCGGCCCCTTAGGCCGCGGGCCATCCAAGAGTCCAGCTAACTCGGGATGGCTAGAGCATCGGGTGCTTCGTAGGGCGGGGGCAAGAGATGAGGCCCGAGGAGCAATAAGCAGGCACCGAATGACGGGCGAAGGTGTGTGTAGCCTCCTGGTTTCAGCTCCCTCGTGGCTCGGGAACCACACAAGGATCGCAAGTGAGGAAATGACGGGAATATTTATATTTGTAACAAGAGCGTGGGGTGATGCCTTAAACAGATGTATATTAGAGACAGGAGACAACTGCGTTATCCCGGAGAAATGAGGAAGGACTGAGACGAAACACTAAGCAGAGAAGGCGCTAGACTTGGAGCCATTGAGGAGGGAAGCCACAGACCTGGGCCTGGCGGCCTGTGAGGGCCAGAGCTCGGGGGAGTGTCTGGATCCCTGGCTCAGAGACTTTCTGGAGAGCAGTGGCCCTTCCTCAAGACCAAGACTGCAGGAAGCATGGGGCCTGCAGAGGCCGGGGAGGGAACCTGAGACAGGCTGAGTTCGGGCTACTTCGGGGTCTTTCATCAGCTGGGCCGGTAGAGAGACCGATGCTGCAGTTCAAAGCTCGGGGCAAGCGTGCGGCTGTATGCGTGGTCGTTGGCGTCGGGGTGCAGCAGTCACTCTGGAAGGCACCTAGGAGAAAACAGGAGGCTTGAACCGCACAGGATGAAGGGGGAAGCGCACATTGTCAACTTCTGCACAGGGCTCGTGGGCCCACCGAAAGGAAAACATTCACCCGCTTCAACAAAAAGGACATTGTTGAGTTGAAAAGAGCGACTTGAACACATCCGGAGGGGAGGGACCCAAGGTGGGAGGAATGGGAAATGAGCTGGGGGTGAGGGAAACACCATTTAAAGCGCAGTGGTTTTGGTGCTGTTTTCAAACATGGTTATTTGGAGGAAGGAGACCATAAGAAGGAAGAGAGGACCTGGGGGGCAGGGTTTGATGGGTTTAAATCCAGAGCAGAACGAAAGAAGTTACAGGTGGAGAAAAGGGACACTCATTCCCATCTCCTGTGCAGTGGAGGCTGGGTCCCCAGCAGGCCTTTAAGGAGAGGCGGGTGGCCACAGGCCTTCCATTTCGTCCATGACATGTAGAGAGAAATCATTTGCTGGGATCCAGGCAGAGATGGGGAGACAGGAGAACTGAAGGAAGGTGCAGGGATGGAGGTCACCGACAACTCCCAGGAAGCAAGGGTAAAAGCCGCTGTTTTCCAACGAGAAACACTGAGAAATGAAAGAAGAGAGAATTGGAGATGTGTAAAGAAATTCTTGCTGTGTGTCCCCATCGGCCTAGAATTAGGACACCTGGCTTCAGGTTATGTCTCTACATATTTATGAGACACTGGGCACTGAGGTTCCTTGTCCCATTTCCTCTGTCTCTGTGAAAGGAAGAAATTGTCTTGAGTTGACCTCTAGTTATCTTGAATCACTATTATTTGGTGATTTTTTTACATGAAAAGTAAGGGGAAACACAAATATATGCCTACCTCACACTCTCCATCTTTGGGTTTTCCTTTAATACCCTGACTCCCCCGTTGTGTGCCCTGATGCCACCTTTAAGTCATTCCTTCCTTAAAGTGTCTTCATTTGAACCATCCGTGAATTCTGTTTCCTGGCAGGATCTGGAAGGATTAAAACATATACTAATAAAGAAATAAACCTAGTATAAAATACGTATTATAATAAAAATAAATATTAAATATAATAATATATGTGTATGGGACATATATTTATTTATTTAGCCCTATAAAAAACTGTGCTGTTAGACTCAGCATTTTATGGTCAAGAAAACTGATATATGATACATAGAAAGGTTAAATAATTTTCCCAAAGTCACACAGAGAAGTATTTGGTGAAACCAGTAGCTGATGTTCTAACCTAGGTGTGTTTTTTTCCCCACTGACTCCAGAGACTTTCAGTCCCCACTTACTTTCCTATGAGAAAAACCCCTGGTTGGCATGGTTAATATTCATAATTTTAGGCTGTTCTCTACACTCTCCCCGTTACTGTATTAATCCCTAGGAAAACAAGAAAACAAACAAAACCAAAAATGTTATACTTTCTAAGAACCTCCAGACTCTCCAGGCTTAGTGAACGGAACTATCACTATGAGTTAAGTTGCTTGTTATCAATGGCAATGAACTATTAGTGGTTTCAAAATAATGAAAGCTTGGTAAACTCACCCCTTGCCTCTAATCCAGTTAAGCAAGTCTCGCTGTCGAGTTGGAGTTTTTTAGGTTTTTTTTTTCCCTTCGGCTGCTCCTCCTTGCTCAGTGCACATGGGTTTGGCATTTATTTTTCCTCCCAGTGGGAACACTCAGAGCTGTGGGTGGCCTCTCTTGAAACCTCCTGTTTAAAATGAAGTTGAGGAGGAAGCATGGTGCTTTCTCGATGAAAGAGAGAACATCTGTTCTCTTCCACAGAGAATAAAAATACAGTGAGAGTGGACCCAGGGAAAGTTCATTTGTCCCCTCTTTCTCCCCCACTCAACAAGCCTATTTTTCCCCCCATCTAATGGTCCCAAAGCAGACAGGGAGGCAGATTCTCTACCCTAAATCATAGGCTCTTCCTGCCGGACGGAGACACTTCGACATGGAATCATCAATTACTGGTCAGCGGAATTGTATTTCTTCACTGTTTGGGATTTCCAAAGGAAATAAGGAATGGTTTCATTATCTGTCTTTGCATCTATCCCCCCTTCCCTAAGAAAGCAGGGTCCCTCCTCTGACCAAATTGAATTTGCCTGGATGGGTTCTGTGGCTTTCCTCTTCTTAGAGCTCTTTTAAGATCGCCTCAATCTTGAAACAAAATCACCCACCTCCCACCCACCACTTCCTTCTCAACATAAAAAAATCTAAATATCTCATTAAAATGTCGCAAAAAGGGAAGAAAGTATGTCCTCATTACCACCATCTACCTCCATAATTCTCTTTTCTTCCCCGACAAAACTTTTAGAATGATTGTCACTCTCTGCATTGACTCATCTGCCAATCCACACACTCCACACCCGCCCATGCAGCCTGACCCTAGAGCCTCCATGAAAAAGTTCTCACAAAACTTTAAAGTGTGCCCTTTGCCAAAAATATAATGGATATTTTTCAGTTCTGGGGTAACATGACTTATCTACGTGATCTGACACTCTTGAAACTCCATCATCCCTTGGATTCTATGACACTCTCACATATGGCCTTTTTCAAAACCTCTCTGGTCACTCTTGGTATTTTCCATGGTCAACATTTGCCCACTCATCTGTTCACTACTAACAACTGTCCTATGTTCTGTTGAGTGCAGTTGGGTTTCCTGCAGAGTCCTGTGCTCAGCAAACTACTTGACATTTGACAGATGCCACCAACTAAACACACTCAAAGCCTATCTCAGCGGGTTTCACACGGCAAGATGCGCTGCTTCTCCGACCTCCCTTTCTCAATAAATATAGGATCCTGTTTCAGCTGCGCAAATAGAAACCCAAGAGTCACCTTAAGTTGTTCCCTCACCCCCAAATCCAAGTTGACCTTAGGTTGAGTATGTCCGTTCGGTGCTCTAAATCCATCCCCGGCCGTGTGTTTCTGCATCTACTTAGGTCAGGAGGAAGTTTCTCCACCTGTCAGTAGACTTCACTTTTCCTCCCGGCCTTGCTTTTAGGTCCCTCTTGTCTTCTATGCTGTAGTTCACGTGGTCTTTCCAAAATCTGCACATGCGTTGTGCGTTGGCATGACCGCCAAAGTCCTTGGAAGGAAGTCATCAGCGTCGTCAGTCCCTGGCCGCAGCTCGTCGCTGCCCCCGCTCCGGCCCGGATCACCCTGTGGGTCAGGTTCTCCGCAGGCTCCACGCTCCATGCTCTCGCATCCTCTTGCCTTTGCCTCTCGTTAGCTACCTGGTCACGCGTGCCCTTTCTTTGCCCGCTCCCCTCCCCTTCCTGCCTAGAGCCTAATTACCCCTTACGGTGAAAACCTTAGGCCTGTTAAGAGCTTCCCTGGCCCCACGGCCGGAGTTAGCTTTGTTTCTTTGCACTCAGAGCTACTGTGTCTGTCCCCTCACAGCCTCCCCGTGTGCAGAGTAGCTGGCCACCCACTTGCCTAGCTGCCCTGCCACACTTTCCATTCTCTTAGCTCTGTAGGTGTCAAGCACTATGTCTGTAGGCCCTCGTCTAACAGTGAGTGGTTCATCGCAGTTTCCAAATCTCGGTGGAAGCCGTGAACTGTTGGGTGAGCTATGTCATGGCTGGTGTGTGTAGTCAAACAGGGATGAGGCCCCGGGAAATTTACAGCTCCCAGGAGAGAGCACTTTCTCGAGCGCACTGGCACCTTCTGTGAGCTCTTCCCCAGGGCTAGTAGGGTTGGGTTTTTGCGGATTTCAAGGGGGAGAGATCTCTGTTGCTCACCAGATGCTCAAAGAATTTTTAAAGAATGGTTAAGCATTTACCAACCCTCTTCACAAAATACAAAATAATTTCATCATACAGGAAATAGATTAACCCTAATTTTGTCTCTTCCAGGAGTACATTTTTTTTTTATTCTAAAAGAACATTCTAGCTCAGCCACCGAGCACGTGACAGTAGAATTTAGTAGGCCTTTAATTTTGTTGCTCCTAGGTGCATACAGTGAAACACTATACATTTAAACATCAGAATGTGTGCTAACTCCAGCATAGCTTGAGCTAAGATTGATCTTCGTTTTTGCTCTGAAAATAAATAGAATCATACAATATGTGGTTTGTGACTGGCTGATTTTTCTTAGCATAACGTTCTGTAAGATTCATTTATGTTATAGCTCGTATCAGTTCTTTATTCCTATATATTGCCAAATAATAGTCCATGGCACAAATGTATTACTTTTTAATTATCCCTTCATCAGTTGAATATTTGATTTGTTCCCACATTTTGGCCATTATAAATACAGCTACTATAAAAATGTGTGTACATATTTTTATGCGGGCATAAGTTTTCTTTTCTCTTGGGTCTATACCTAGGAAAGGAATGGCTGGGTTAAACGGCAATTCTGTGTTTAAACTTTGGAGGAGCTGCCAAACCATTTTACAAAGTGGCTTCATCATTTAACATTCTCTCCTCGAGTGTATACACATTTGGATTTCTCTACATATCACAGGCTCTCGAGTTTATATTGAGAGAACAAATAAGTTCTGTGTACTCATAGATTTGTATCTATTCAGGATAAAATGTCCCTCCTACAGTATGGATATAAATATTCATTAGACAATAATGTAGGATCTGACACTCATAAGTGATTATTACTGTTTTCATTGTTAATATTAATATTCATATGATTTTTGCTCTTTAACTCTGAAAATCATTTAAAAAGAGTGGACATAGTGAGAGTTTATAATTAGACCTGAGGTAGGGGAAATCATGGACTCTGTGATAACTGTATTTAAGATTCCATTATTGTTCATCTTCTTGGATCCCCCATATGGAGCAGCATCTGATTAAAATTTACAATTAACAAATAGATATTGAAATGGAGACATTAAATTATTGTCAGCTAGAAACCATCCACATTGACACAAATACAGGATTTTCTTCTTTCTCATGGCTGAATAATATTCCATTTATATATTCCACATGTTCTCATTTATCCATTGATGGATAAATATTAAGTGTCTGGGGCCATGATGATACACCTGGCCATGGACAGGTCAGTGGTCACTTCCTTGGAAGATCTATGCTATAACCCACTCACTTTGTAAACATCAGTTCCTACTTACTTAGTGGCACTTGAGCGGGTGTTGTAGGTAAATGACAGTCTCCTTTAGTTAAAGGAATAGGAATGGTGATGTCTCTGAGATGGTGATAAGTGGGGTCAGAGGCTGGGGATTGGAAAGGGGAAGGATGGCGCTTCTTTTTGTGGTGACAGAAATGGTGATGTTCTGTTTTCTTGATGGGTACGTGGGTCATATGGGTGATGCTTTTGTCAAAACGTGTTGAACTTCAGATCTGTGTATTTCAGTGTAAGTAAATCATATCTCAATTAAAAAAATGGTCAAAGAACTTATTTTAACTAACATTCCCCCACCCCACTGAAAATTCCAGGAAGAGATTTTTATGAAGAACTTTAGAACTATCCTGTATATTCTATCTATAAATCATTCACAGACTTCTACTCATAAATGTTTACTTTCAACACATATTACAAGTGGTTAAAACACAGGAGGGACATGGCAGTGAGGAGCAGTAAATCTTGATAATTCATGCTTTACAGTCCCTCCCTGTCTCTTTTTTTTATCTCTCCCCTTTTCTAGCTTGACTGAAGGTCTGAAAAATTTTAATTAGCTGCCTTAACTCATCACTTGGAACATCCAGATAAAATCACTGTCCGTGCAAGTAAAATGCCATCTCAACTGTGCCCAGGGTTTTCCTCCACTTGTGGCAGGGATTAAATGCGACACTGTACTCCAGTGTTCCCAGCCACTCATCCCAGGCCAAATATTACTTCAGACTCTAACAGTCTCCTCAGGATATGAAAAATTTCCATATTTACCAGCCTACGTTCACGGAGATTTGCTGTGCAGTCCTGATGGACAGAGACAGTGCTCCGAACAGCTGACACCTCAGAGCGAGAAGAGCTCTAAAGAGAGAGCCTCACCGTATGAAATGCCCCCAGTGTACTCCGTTCTGAGTAACGACATCATCTTAGTTTAATCCTACCAGTATTCCTTACAAGGTATTATCAGCGCTCTGGAGAAAACACACGCACACGCACACGCACACACGCACACACACACACACACAACAAACAGCAACAAAACCCGGAGACCAGCGTTCATATCAGTTGTCCTAAGTTACACAAGTACTGAGGGGGAGCCTTTCATTCACAGTGAACTGTCCACACACAGAAAACCAATTACCATTTGTGTAGTTACTGTGATAAATGGAAAAAATTGAAATAATGGAAAGATATGCATTCATTCACTCAACAAACACTCATCGAGTGCTTACTGTGTGAGAGGAGTACTGCATTCAGAGACGACACTTAAAAATTAGTAAGATATGGCTCTTGCCTTTAAGCAGCATACAGGCAAGTAGGGGAGGTAGATGAAAAATAATTAATGTATTATAATAAAGGTTTCTATACAAGACAAACAGGAAAACTGAGGGGCTTTGAAATCTTTAACATAGTCATTTTTAAGCCGAGTTGAAAGGTTGTGAGATCTCCTAAGCAGGTCCCTCCTGGAAGAGGCGTCTGCGTCTTCAGGTACAGATTCCATTTGCAAAGCAGCCCCTGTGCCCCCAGAACCCGTCGCCCTGATCCCCAGCCTGTGAGCTGGCTGTGGCCTTGCCCTGTTTGCAGCAAAAGCTTCATCCGTGTCCAGGAGGTGGACATGCATTTTCTCTAGGAAGATACTCTCTCTCATTTTTCCAGAGCAAGTTTCCATGAGGTGGGTGTGCTTGGCTTAGCGTGGGGAACTCCGCCGTGCCGTGCTGGTTTAGTGGTCGGAATATGACATAAAGTGAAAACCATAAGTTCAAAGTGGCTGGCTGTTTACAGGAATCCCGCCTCCAGAGAACTGCCATTTGAGTGCGAGGTGACTCATCTGCCTTAACCCTTTGGAAAAATACTCTCTTGCGAAGTGCAGCACAGGCTGTACATTTCCTGACGAAATTGTTCTCAAATATGTGAACCAGGGTTTATTTGGTGAGATATATTTAGAAACGATTCATGTTGCTTCCGTGCTGCTCAGCATTTTTTAGCAAAGCCGATGAGATGAGAAGAGATCTCACAAGGTGCCAGGTATTTTCCATGACGTCACTGCATCCCTGCCTTTGCAACCCCCATCAGCTCGGTTATCTCCGAGTCAATGGGCTGCTTTGTGTGTCAACTCGAAATGCACTCAGGCATTCCTCTAATTCCCACTGATTCCTGAAGCATGTGTCTGTGTCATTTTCTGTGATAAGAGAAGACCTACTTGTGGAAATACATTTTCTCTGTTGAGTTTCTTGACATGTTTGGATATATAAAAGTGAGCTCCGGAATGAGACCATGAGCTCAATGGTTACAAAACATTCGGGCCGGACTGTGCTTTCCTTGGTCTTGAAATTGAGTTTGTGCCCAGCCTTACATAGATCTCAAGGGGCAGAGAGGACCCAGATTTACGCATGAAGGTTTTTAGGAAAAACATGGGCATATACGGGACTCAAGACCAATGGTGGGTTTGTGTTCTTCATGAAGTTTTAAAAAAAAATATGGTTTTATTGATTTCAGAGAGAGGAAGGGAGAGGGAGCGAGAGCAAGAAACATCAGTGATGAGAGTCATTGATCGGCTGCCTCCTGCTTGCCCCCTGCTGGGGATCAAGCCCGAATCGCATCCTGGGCATGTGCCCTGATCGGGAATCAAACCATGACCTCCTGGTTCGTAGGTTTGCTTTCAACCACTGAGCCACGCCGGCCGGGCTCCGCAAGAAAACTTTATCTCAACATCTAGTACGGGACTCTTCACAGCGAGGTTCAACTTCATACTGCAAATATTTCATTAAAACAAACAAGAAACAAAAAAACCCCAATTTTTTTTTTATCCCACATTGCTTCTGGGATATACACAGAAGCATTCCAGAGCAAAAAAAGTCACCTTTTCATGAAGGAGACAATGTGAAGAGGGGACAAGATACCAAGGAGTCCACCGTGCCATTTGCCAGGCCTCCTGAAATTGCCAGACCACCCAAGAGTATCTCTGGAGCCAGAATTGACTCTTGTGACCTTGGGGACCCCAGAAGCCCTTCAGAGCCTTGGGCTGCTGGGCAGCAGGCACAGCCCCTGGGTGGGGACGCCTGGAGGGCTGTGGCTCAGGAGCACCCTCAGGTGAGGCCCCCAGGTAGCAGACCCTGCATAGAAGACCAACCACAGTTGCTCGCCAGCCCTTCCTAACATCTAGGACTGTGTACTCGCTTTGCGATTATTCATATTTGCCCAGACCCTTAGAAGCCAGAAATGACTAAAAGGTGGCACATGAATCCGCTGTTTCAAAATCTGTGAGCCGGGTTGTTCCGAAAGCATTTCACCGACTTCCCTTTTCTCCTCGTGTGTCGCCGGCGGAGTGAGCGAAGGCAAAGCCCTGGGCCGGGCCAGGCTCGCCCAGGGCCCTGCTGCGAAGTGCTGAGAACCAGACAAACCTTCCCCTTTAGCCCTGGGCCCCGAATCCCGGACTTCTAGCTGAGCTCGTGCTCCCAGCAAAACTGGGTGTTCTAGACTTTTCCAGAATATTCCACCTCTCTAAATGTTCTTGCCTTTCCTCTGAATATCCCATTTCTGTGTGTCCTTACAGCCGTCTCTGTGCTGATGGATTGCTACCACAAAGCTTTCATTTGTAAAAGGGCCATTGCCCGTCTCAGGAATTAATACGTTTCCTCATCAAAATTCCTCAGGAAAAAACATCCTGACCACAATGTTGGTTAGAAACTGAAAGAAAAGACCTGGAGAAATTGTGGAGCAGGAGGAAGCCTGGGGATCGGGAGGAGAAGTGAGTCTGAGGTGACGTTCGGTAGTAGAGCCAGTGGCTGTCCACTCCAGGAAAAACGCGGGCCTCCCCCTTTCCCTCTCCCTCTGTCTTTCTCTCTTTCTCAAAGTAACCCTCTACCGCCAGTCATTTCTACCCCCATACTTTAAACCTAGAGGGTGCGATGCTTCCGAATTGCAGAATGCTTTCCGATGAACTTCGTTGTATGTGTAATTTCACATAAATAATAAGTTTGAAAAGTAATCCTACGGGCTGAAGGTGTAAAATGCTTAAATAATTATAAATATAACTTCATTAAGTGACTTATTGGCAGTAGACCCCAAATAATGCAGTCAATTGGGTTTTCCTGGAGACCAAGAAAATTCCTCATTATGGCTCCCAAGCATAAAGAAGTGATAGATGATAGATAGATGATAGATAGATAGATAGATAGATAGATAGATAGATAGATGATAGATAGATAGATAGGTAGATAGATAGATAGATAGATAGATGATAGATAGATAGATAATAGATAGATGATAGATGAATGCCCCCTGACTACCCAGCTGGCCATCATAGAATTTCAATACTTAGACATGAGACAGAAACGAACGGCTGTGTCACTACTGATGCGAATTTTTCATTCTAGCCCTGCTGCGTGACATTGTCGCAAAGAGAATTGTAAGTGAAAAGATGTGCAGACTCATATGAATGAGAAACTGAAAGATGGGCTGCTTTTTGTGATTAAATTAGGTATGGGGTCTCCAGGATTATTTCTCTTCCAGGGAGAGTCCTGCTGTTATTCTAGCCCCAAAGGACACAATGTTGATAAAACATGAAAGTTGCAGTATCGTTATTAATGATCACTGTTTGAAAAACAGTTTGACCACGAGCATGTCTACTTTGCATTCTTTTATCCGGAATGTTTCCCTTTGGCCATCAAAAGGAAGGACTGGATCATTTGCTCTCTAAATTTAGATGCGGAAAATCATTTGGAAGAAAATATTTTGGGAGCCTCAGGGAAACCGGTGTGTATTCGTAGTCCCAGATATTTTCCCTGGGTTTGAAGTGAAGCAGTTACAGATCTGAGTGTCTACATGAAACTCCAAAAGTTATTACTAGAAAAACCTATCATTTCCCCCTCCCACTGCAGCAACTGACTAAAAGTAAATATTTGTTTACTCAGTAATTTATTTAAAATCTCCTAAAAAAAGGAACTTGGGTTTTAGAGCAGGTTTTTGGTTTATTAAACAAACTCCCATCTGGCCACAACGTTCTTTGTAGCTACTTAAGTGCATTCCCGAAAGAGATGAAAAATACGGTTTGTTTTTGCAAGTCCGCCCATTTAGGGAAACCTTAAGGCAACCTGAACGAAAATGTTAAATTCTTAATTGTGGGGGAAAAAAAGGATTCGCATTTCTAGAACAGCTCCTAGTGCATTAAGTTTTTGGTAATTGATGCAGTTTTGAGGACAGTCAGTTTTGGTCCCGGTGACGATTGTAGATGCCACTTTATCCGTTACTATTCCAGCAAAATCTCACATTTGTGCCTGAGAACACAGAATCTCAACCTTTGACCTCCATGGGGATCCTAAAACCAGTATGAGAAAATGGTTTTGTGTTCTCACTAAAATACTGAAGGTTTGCGGACTGATAAACTTGAATCTTTATATCATAGAAAGGTTGCGGGGAGGGAAGGAGGGAGAGAGAGAGAGAGAGAGAGAAAGAGAGAGAGGGAGGGGGAGAGATATAGTCTCAATCGATATGAATCACATTAAAAAACACACAAGTGTCTCATGCCTATGAAAAGTGATTTGCAAACTTTAAATTATAGCGTAATTGGTTGCTCTTCAAAGAGATGAATTTGACCCTGAACCTGGGCTGCCACAAAGACCCAGCACCCTCCGGGAAGAAGGCACTGCCCTTAGAACAGCCCTTCCCAAGCTTGAAGGGGCACATGGACCCCCCGAAAATACCAAGTTGCACGTGCTTATTTAGTGTGTGTGAGTTGGCGCCCGAGGTTGTCCGTGTTTGGAAAGCTCCCAGGAGGCGAGGTGCGGCTGCTGCTGGCCCCCAGATCGCACCTCGGCAGCAGCTCTAGGAGACCGAAGGGTCTGCGTGCAGAGGACGGACGGAAACACGGATCCTCTCCCGTCACGGTCGATGTGCTGAGTCCGGTGCTTCCTCGTGCCTGCGCTTACCGGCAGGCTTCCCCCGACACCCGCTCAGATCCTAAGAGGTGGAGGAGAGAAACCCACCCCTCGTGCCCAAGACTCAGTCTTCTCACAGTGACCCTGCCCCTCGGCCTACGGCCCATCCTCACGCTCTCCTGGGACCTGGCTTCGCGGGCGACCGCCGAGTCAGGCATGATCCTCACCTGGGCGCCAAATCAGAACGGATCTGGGTGCAGAGCGACACCCGCTCAGGGAGACGCTGCGTACCTTAGTGCCACCCACACGGAGACAGCAGGATGTTGGCCCGCCGGCTGTCCCCCCGGGCAGCCCGTCCGCAGCAAGAGCGATTTCCCTGTGGATCCCATCAACCTGCACGGAAACCTGCACGTTCCACAAATGCAGAAGCCTGTCTCCATTTGCCAGAAGAAGGTGGGCCTTTGGGAGAAACGTCCATCATGGAACCCGGGAAGGGACAACTGAAGATGCCCTCCTGCTCCCTTCCCCCTCCCAAGGGCTCGCCAGCGGCCCTTTAACAGGCGCGAGCTCTGCTGCCAGGCTCGCACCCGGGGCCGCTGCGGAAAGCCGGCCGATGCCCATTAGCACCCAAGGCGTCTTCTCCACCAGCCACCCAAGTTGCTAGACTTCGGCTGCAACTCTCCTGCCCGTTTTTCCGGAGGGTCCCCTCACCCTCGAGCCCGGGAAGCTTCGCCCTGCAGCGCCCATGCCTCGGGAGTGCGGGGCCTGCCCGCCCGCTGCATTCCCGCCCGGCGGGCTCGGGCCTGCACGCGGCGTCGGGCGGCTGCCTCCTGCTGACCTGGCTGCGGCAGCCTGATGGGATCTGCGGGAAGGTAGCGGAGGGAGGGGGCCGATTAAGCCATCGCTTACCTTGATTTAGTAGTCAGCAGCTTAGACTGATGCTTTATCAACTCCTAAGCTCAAACCCTGGCTGGAAACTGAGTTATTTATCAAGAAGGGTTAGAAAATGCAGAGGGCCCATAAATTTCACAGACTGATTCTTGTTATCTCCAGAGATTTTCCTGTCACTTAAAAATGATGCCTGGGGTACAATTTGCATCGAAAA
This sequence comes from Miniopterus schreibersii, assembly GCF_964146895.1. Classification (NCBI taxonomy): domain Eukaryota; kingdom Metazoa; phylum Chordata; class Mammalia; order Chiroptera; family Miniopteridae; genus Miniopterus; species Miniopterus schreibersii. The sequence continues at coordinate 6,054,785 of NC_138116.1, forward strand.
TGGCCTTGGAAAGAGGCAAAAGGCCAGCATTTCAAACTAATGAATCCTCAGGTTACAGAGAAACGCTCGCAGCCAAACAAAGCAGACCCAGACGGCACTGCACCATCCTCCAGCCGGACCCAGGGCGGATCGGTAGCAACCTCGCTGGTGGACCTGAGCTTCTTCCTTCCAGGAGAAATGCTGGTTCCCCCTCCACAGAATTCACCTTCGGTAGAAGTCAGTGTGGCACGAGGCAAACACGACAACAAGGTAAATTTGGTTTCTAACTTCAGCTAGGCCACCAAATAGCTCTGATAGTAGACAGGTCACATTCTCTCCCTCCTTGGGCTTTCCTTTTGCCGTTTATAAGATTAAACATCCCAGGTCCTTTCTGTACCCTTACTCTATAAGGACCTTCCTTGCTGTTTCAAGGCTGTGACAGTCCATAATTTTACCAAAAACATCATGGCTAGTGATTTTTCTAATGAATGAACATGCTTTGATTGCCCTGCCTACAGGGCAGGAAAATGGGTATTCAGTGTTTTTAATCTCTTAAAAATGTGTCTGTAGACTGCTTCTTCCTCAATCCCACCGCAGATTATTGGAAGGTAGGACATGCCGCCATGGCAATCCCCCATCCGATGAGGGCGTTTGTGTGTGCGCCTACAGTTTTCTAGACACACTTCTCCAAGCCGTACCCCTAGAAGAGAAAGCATGCGCTCCAGTCATCTGAAGTCAGTTGGATAATATTGTAATAGGTTCATGCTGAAGTATGAGTCCCAAGGTTGTTCAGACTATAACGTGCGCTGCTTCTGCTTGAAGATTCTGACAAGGGTTCATTGAGAGGTGAGAGATGCTCTGCCTGGGCGGATTTCCAATATTTGAATAGAAAAATAATTAGGTCAAAATGGGCATGTGCTATAGCCTAATGTCATTGACAGATACATTTTTTTCACATGCCAAATTTTAATAGAAAGGTGCCTCCTAAAAGTAACATTTCATAAGTTACAATATGGGTATTGGCTACAATAACTTAATTTTCATTCAGCTTCTTTGTCCTTAGTGAAACCTAGGGAGATGTCAGATCTTAACTTCTAAAACCCCAAAGGACTGCAGAAAATGTACATGTAATAGAAATCCTCTTGTGAGTTCACTTGTAAGATATATTATCAGGGGTTTCCAAGGCACAAGTAAGAGACACCCAGAATAGGAGTGCTAGTGTTTTTAAAAAGAGTCAAGGAGAAGCAAACATGCTCAGGAATATTTTCCGCAACAAAATGATTATTTGGAAACCAGTTATCGCCTGAGTCCTTCCTTACCTAGCACCCCTCTCATGGTAAAAACCAACCTGCTACGCATTGCGTGTCCCCCTCTTGGAACCAGCAGGAGTGGGACCTTAAACAAAAGTAATTTGTGATCATTTTGCATTTTTCTGAAGACGTCAACGTTGACCTTTCTGCCTCCCCTGAGCTAAATGATCTGCCCTTACCCACTCCCCAGTGGAAGGTGTCATTTTTCCTTGCGACAATCGTACCTTATAAATGTATTGAGTTACTGTCATCTCCAGTTTGCTTATTTGTTGCCTATATTTGCTATCCGGCGCCACGTAATTATCTGATAAAATTTAGAGTTTCGACATGTAGTGTCAGCAAACAGCACTTCATAGGAGCGACCAGCCGGTGGTCAGAGCTTGGCCGTGTTCTCCAGGGTGAAATTCTCAAGTTGCCCCATTAGTCCAAACAGGGTTAGAAAGGAGGTCATAATAACTCTTCTCATAGAGAAGCAATGTGTTGTTTTTCTCTATATTTTCTATTTTACATCATGTGTAAAGCTTTCTACTTGTTCCAAATAAAGACCTGACAATGAACTCAGCAATTCTGATATCCCAATATACTATATCTACCCTTAAACGTTGTTAAAATACGGTATGAGCGTAAACCGTCTTTGAATGCAGCTAATCCTTGAGTGGAGCCTGGCGGGAGTTTTTAGTGACCCAGCCAGAGGCCATTCACCTAGAGACAAGCTTGGCAGGTTAGGGTTCAAGGCAGTGGTTTCAGTCCTCTGATTCGAGGACTATCTGCTAGATAGGATGTTCCCAGGTCAGAAAAGGTGGATCTGAGAAATGAGACTGTGATTTTGGGACAAGACTAGAGGAAGCCTTGGAGTTGTTTGGGTGGCTGTAGCAACGTGTCCGAGACAGTGTTTTCACTTTTCCTGGAAGAAAGAATAATTCTAACAGGGAAGGTGTAGGCCAGACAAGAATGTCAAGTTAAAATTTCACGGCCCTTCCTTCAGTTTCAGAATCTAAATGGCCTTCGTCCACCTACCTTCCTCTTAGTCTCATATGTTATTCCAAGATAAGGCCGGGCTCTGATGGAGGACTGGACTTTGAGGACTGAAAATGTAAGATTCTGAAACTCTTCTTACGCTGCTTAGCTGATGCTAGTTCCTTTGGAAATAAAGGCCTCCCAGGTCTGTAAAATGCAAGCTTCACACAGTCTAGAATCTGTATTTTAACAGAACAGATGCCCAAAGCTCATCCTAGAAACTCAGAATTTTCCCGTCTCTAATAATGCCCTAAACTCAATGCATTCACTTGAAATTTCACATGCTCTCTTTTCCTACTTCAGTTACGGAATGACGGATCCTCTCTTCCATGGTTCCTTAACACTGTCTACTAATTTCTACTATATTTTTTATCACATTGCACCATCAGCATTTGTTTTATGTCTGTGCTCTCGATGAGAACCACACTGGCTGGGCCGGGGACCTTTCAGTGAATATTCACTCATTGGTTCATTCACCACTGATTTTGTAGGCCTCTTTTGCATCCTAGGGCTGGGAAATAAAAACAATTAAAATGTTATCAAGAGAGCACAACAATAGCTGTCCAATTACAGCCATTTATCAACAGTTTCCTCCAGGAATAAAGGAAGGAAAGGAAAAGCGAGTGAATTCATCGCTTGCCCCCGACGTGCTGTGTGGACAGCTGTTTCCCCAGGCCTGGGGCACGGTAGATAATTATGAATATTTCTTAAATGGTGTTGAAAGAGACTTTCACTAAAACCCATATTCTTATCCTGAAATAATTTTTCTCCCCTCCCATTGCTTTCCCATTTCCCCATCTTTCATATCATCGTGTGGACATCACGCCCAGTACCAGACTCCTGTGACCAACAAATGGTCACGGAGGACGGCCCGTTTGCTCCATTAGGGTTTTTAAAAATCAAACGTATAGATGCCCTTGTCCCGGTTCTACTTTGATAGGAAAAGGAAGTGTCTGGTTACCACTGTAAATTCCGCCGGGCATTTGATCCCTAACACATAACACTGAGCGTTTTCTCTCTGACCATTTCTCTGCTCCAAAGCAGATCATTAAATCGCTCCCAGGCAGAAGGAGCAGGGCCAGAACAGCAGGGCACTTTTGTAATAAGACCTTGTAAATGGAAAGTCCTGGATGCCTTTCCCACTGCGAGGACCCGCTGAGCCGGTTCCTTTTAACGTTGCATTAATGGGCTCTTCAGGCCCAGTTAATTAAAGACAGTGTATCTCGGCAGGCTCCCTGCTGAGAAGGACCCTATGCTCCGAGGCCCCTAGAAACCGCTTCTTGCCCTTCAGGTATGTTGACTCCACAGAAGCTCTCCCTGCTCATCCTACAGTTTGGTTCCTTTGCCCACATCTTCCGAAGCTCAGTTTCATCGTATGTATAGGATCGTGGATCTGGAACAGCTTGTATCAATAATTCCATCACATGCTTGACTTTATACATTTTTTTCACAACAGAGTCAGATGCGAGGGCCACGGAGCTGTGATGAACCACGTCCATTTGTTAAATCCCCGCTGGTTAAAGGGAGGGCTTCTAATTGCAAATATCAGGGCCCTACAGTTACACACTGGGGCCCCGCTGGGAAACGCAGACCTTCCTCTAAGAGGTGTCATTAAAACCTGCGAGTCGGGGGAGGTAGTTAATCACTCAATTAGACTCTCATTATCATCTGCCCGGCATCAAACAGGCTTCCCGCAGCCCAGGAGGGGTTGTAACCAGTCACTCTGACAGGTGATCTCTTCGGATACAATGGCCACCACGGGCCTTGGAGGGGCTATCAGCAGGACGTGGCCGGTATCTAAGCTGAAGCAGATGCCCAGGGAGTTTCGACAGCCCTTGCGGAGCAGATCAAAGGCAGGGAAACAGCTGATCCCAGACTGGCTGGTGTCAGCCTGGAGTTTCCTCTGTCAAAGGCAGACGGAGAGCCAACTTATTGATGGCTGGCCTCCTATTTGCCTGGCATAAAGGGCCTGGCCCCAGGGGGGGGGGCGGGGGAATACTCAGGAGGAATATGGGCCTTGGGAGGCCCTGGCAGCACAGATAGTAAGAATCTGCTGGCCTTCCCTTCAGAAAAGGCCTGCTTGAGGCATCGGGGTGAACATCTTTCCACCAGACAATGGTATGTGAAAGAGATGAAACCAGCAGTTGGTCCAGTTGAAGACGTGGCCCTGGCCCTGATCTGTTTAAATGTTTTTGAAATGCAGAGCCCATCTTCCTGGGGGGGGGGGGGGGGGGCTGTTCACTGGGGAAGCCAGTAACCAAAGGAGGGGCCATGGGCCAAGCAACGTAACAAGCAGAATGATATGGAATGTGGAACTGGCAACGTTTCCAGAATATTTGAAGCATATTAAAACTGGGTGCTTGTGGCGTCCTGCTATGGCATTCTAACCCTTCCCCTGAAGAGCCAGACACACCAAAGTTTACAGCTTAGTGCACGGAGGCGGAAAGGCCCCAGGGGAACTGGCCAGAAGGATTTCTGGAAGTTCAGGATGGAATCGGTCAGGTTGGTCATTACTCATTACCGATTTTCCTAAGTCAAGTAGAAGTGTCACCTATTGATACCGTCTTTCAAATAATTTCTCTCGACAGCTCATAGTACTTACTCTTCCATTCAAAGCTGGCTTCTCTCCATGAGCCAAACACCAACCGGCTCCAGTGATTAAATCACATTAATTAGTCAGCAGTGACTGTCATAATGTAACCTTTTACCAGGAGACAGGAAAACATCTTCTCTGCTTTTTGGAGTGGGTCCCTTTCCTCAGAACTTAATTCCATAGTAGCCTGTCCTGGTAGGCAGGCCGAGTTGACTTTATTTTACTTATTTTGCCCTTTTAAAAAAAAAATGCTAATTTTTTCAGGCGTTCCTTTCCTACGTAAATTTTTTCAAGCTAAAATGTTTTTTAAAAGCATCTGTCAAACCAGTAACTCAAGGGCTTCTTTTTTGTGTGTTTTGTGTTTTGCAAAATAACTTGTTAACAGTTTTATTGCCAATAAATTTGAGAAACACTAATCCATTTTTAATAACCTTTTAATTTAGAACACTGTTAGGTCTACAGAAAAATTGTGAGGATAGCACAGGGTTCCCCTAGACTCCACACACTTCCCCCTTTTGTTAATATCTTGCATTCGTATTGCGTATTTGTCACAACTGATGGACCAATATCGATAGATTATAATGCAAAGGTAAGTCCAAACTTGATTCACATTTCGCCGCTTTTTACTAATGTCCTTTCTGCCCCAGGATTCCACCCGATATTCCGTGCTGCTGTTTGAGAGAGAGACGTTGGTTGGCTGCTCCACTTCCTTACACACTGGCTCATTCTTGTATGTGCCCTGACTGGGCACCAGATCCGCAACCTTGGCTTAATGGGACAGCTCTGCAACCCACTTAGCTACCCGGCCTTGCCCCGTGGTCCTGCCTTCGTAGGCTCCCCTTGCTTGTGGCAGTTTCTCAGACTTTCCTGACCTTCATAGTTCAATTAGTACAGGTCAGCATTTTGTAGAATCTCTCTCAACTGGTATTTGGCTAAAGTTGTTGATTTTTTAAATTTGTTTGCTCTCTTCTTTTCTCAGTCTTTTTTTTAAAGACTGGGGTTATGGGTTTGGGGCAGGAGGCCCATAGACGTAAAGACCTGTTTGTATCCCCTCGTACCCAGGGACCTTCTGTCAGCGTAACATAGCACCGTGAATGTGAGTCTAGATCACTGGGGGAGGTGGTGCCGGTCGGCTTCCTCCAGGGTGAAGTGGCCCGTTTCCCCTTTGCCTGCTGTCTTCTTTGGAAGGAAGCGAGTGTGGACAGTCCACACCTAAGGGCTGGGAGTGATGCTCCACTTCCTTGAGGGCCGGATAGCTTCGTAAATTATTTGGAATTCTCCCACATGGAAGATTTGGCTATTCTGCGGTTATTTACTTATTGGATAATTTGTTGGTATCAGTACGCACTCATGCGTGTGTGTGTTATACCTTGTGATCCTATCCGGTGCTATCCATCAGGATGCGTGCAGTGCACAGAGGACTGTCCTTAAGCACCGCATCCTGGTTGATAATAGTTATTAGTAATAAGAAAATTATAAAAAAATGAATAAAATGCCTGTACTGTGTCTGTGCGTGTATTTGGTCGTGGGAGGCAGGGTTCATTCAATATAAGCCTACACGGAGCGCCCCTGAGGTCGTAAAGGAAAGTACAGGCAGACTGGCACAGTGGTTGGGCGCAGAGCTGTCGGGCCTAGGCTGCCCTGGTCTGTATCCCGTATCTCCTGCTTACTCAGCTGGGCCACAGTGGGCAGACTGATCCCATTTCCCTCATCTGTAAAGTAAGTGACAATAGTGCTCTCCCTTACAGGACTGTTAGAGGAAGAGGCTGGTTCACGCACGTAGCCTTCAGAAGAACGGCTGTCAGGGAATGAATGCTACATCATTATTACTGGTGCTTCTATTAGCATGGCATTCAAAAGCATAGCATCTTCCTATCATCAGCAGCTGCTAGTAGCTTATGGCATCAAAAATAGGAACCCTTTACTGTCAGAAGCGTTAAGACGCTCCGGCGGAGTCTGCTACTCAAAGCTATTTTCCTCCCTGCCACTAACAGTGAGCCTGGCGACCATGGCATTCATGGGAGGGCGGCAGGAACACGGAGCTTGTTTCCAGCCAGGACTCCCTGCTGGACTGCACAGGAGAGGCCGGGACGGGGGCGGCTGCCGAGGCGGTGATGTATGACAAATGACTTGTTGCTGCAATGGATCATCGGAGCCTGGCTACACTGGTGACATGTCGCAGTCATACATCATCTGAGCAGTGCCCGGCAGGAGCGGCAGCCGGGAAACCGCCCTGCTCCATAAATTTTCCTACAGCCAAATAAGAGAGCTGTAATTTTCTTTTCTTCTAAATTAAAGATTGACACTCGAGAAAGGAGGGACAGAGGAGGCTTTCATGTGACCCGGTGGCTTGCCGAAGACCCCAAGGCACTTGGTTGGACTTGACCAGACTGTCCCAGTGTCTGACCTGGCCGGTCTTCCCTGGGATACAGAAATGCCCAGCGTTAATCTATGAAAACGGTCTGAAGCCGTGGGCTGCTTTGTTATTTATCCACAATCAGCTGTTGAGAGGACAGTAAGGTTTGCTGTAATTTGTTAAGGGTGCTTAGCAGTTTGCGTCTCAGTGGAGGAGGGTGCACAAATGTAGGGAGGATTTTATAAAATCAGAAGAGCAATTCCCATACTGGGTTTTGGGATACGACAGTGAAGAGGGCATTCTAATAGCTTGTATCCTAGTTAGGTTTAAGAAGAGATACTAAAAATGACCATAGGATGAGTAAGATGTTTCCAGCTATTGATAAGTGTCACACACGCACACACACACACACACACACACACACAGGGTAACGCGATAGAGACCAGGTGCCCGTCGCCGCTAAGGTGGTCAGGAAGGCATCCGAAGGAGGCCACTTATGCTTTTGGACCCCAGCGATGGGAAGCAACCCGCCAAGCAAATTTCAAGGTGTAAGTCAGTGCCCTGAGCGGAGGACTAGCACATGGGACGTCCCCCAGCTGTCGTGACCATGTCAGGTTTCGGACAGAAGGGGAGCACTGTGGCATATGCAAGAGAAACATGGGAAGAACTGAGAGAGTGGAGCCCAGGTGGGCGGGCAAGTTTCACATCAGGCCTCTTTGTGTGTGTGTGTGTGTGTGTGTGTGTGCGTGTGTGACACTTATCAATAGCTGGAAACTCCTGCGGTCACGCTCAGGAGTTTGCCTACGTGGTTGTGCAAACAGTTAAAGGGTCTTAAGCCGGGGCAGGGTGCGAGAAGAGGCACCGTTTGGGAGAAAGCGAGGACGGTGACCGGGTAGGCACAACGGCGTGGGGGGGGCCAGCGGTGGAGAGACCAGTTAGGAGCTCTCAGAACCGTCCAGGCAAGAGGTGACTTCGACTCACTGTGCGATTTTAGCAGTAGGGCGGTAGGAAGAGCTCGGCTTTATAGACTATTTTACATGGAGTAGATGTTTTGCATAAAGAAGAAAGCAGAAACCAGGGGGGCAGTCTTGGATTCTGTTTCTAAATGAGAAAGTGGTGGTGACATCGTTTACTGAAGTGCCCGCACCCTGGGGACAGGTTCGTGGGGGATTCAGTACTTCTGTTTGTTCGCTGTGCTCGTGGAGGTGGCGATTCGATACGGCAGGGGGCCCTCGCCTGGGCACTGTCATCTAGTTCCCGAGCTCAGGACACGAGCCGGGGCTGAGCGCCGGAGGCTCCTTAGCACACGGACGGGGCTTAGAGCCGTGAGGCGCTCGGTCGGGGCCGGAGCTCCGGGAGCTCTGCTGTTCTGAGGCCCAGGGAGGGAAAGGAGCGCGTTAAAGAGAAGCGGTAAGGTGGACGAGACAAGGCGGGAACTACAGCCAGTCCTGTTAAATAATCCATTTAAACAGCACGGAGGTAAATGCTCTAAAAAATCCCAAAACACGGGCGGGTCTGTGGCTTGGTTTATAGGAACGTCTCCCCTTCCAAGTTGGGTAAGAGACGCTGATGCGAACGAGGGAGAGACAGACAGAAAGACAGAGAGGAAAACATACAGAGACACAGAGGCACAAAGACAGACGGAGGTGAAGGTGCAGCCTCATTAGAGAAATATGCCTGAACCATTGGAAGAAATCCCTGTGCTGTGGACGCCATCCCAAACATCTCTTGGCTAACTTGAAAAATGTGAATACATCCATCTCACTGGCTGGAAAAAGCTCTCTGGGGCCATTTCTTTTTCTGAGGTGGTACCTGTGTGGTTTCATTGTGGTTTCATAGTTTCTCTAGCAGATGATGTTGGAAATTCAGGGAAAAGGCGCCAAGGGTTTCTTAGAAACGCGTTTCGTGGTAGGGCGTCAAGGGACGGCATTGATTTGGGCGAGGCTTCCACGGGAGACTTGAGATGCCGTCGGGTGATTTTGTTATTTTACTCCATATAATGTTAATGGTCCTAAATTAATCAGAAACCAGAAATTAACATGCCACCAAAAGCGCAGAGGAAATACCTCAGTGTTTCTCTTCTTTTCAAAGTTCTAGGGGAATTGGCTCCGAAAATCCCCGCTGCCACCTATCAAAGGGCCCAGTGTGTGCTGACGCCGCTCCTCAGCCCCGGGGGCAGTTTCCCCTCTGTCCTTTCTCTGTTCAGTCTCCCCTGAAGAAACCCTGCGAAATGTAAAGAAGCGAAACCCAAACACCTACAAAATAAATGAATCTGCAAAGAATGGCCTAGTATTCGGAGAACCGAGCTAGCATTTGCGGGAAGGCAAGCGGCCTCCCCGCCCGGCCCTCTCCCCAGACAAGGGCCCAGAGGCTCCGTCTTCTGGGGGCAAAGTCAGGGGTGGGAGAGACGCATCCCCCCGCACCTCGCGGCTCTCAGCGCCCAGCCGGCGTGCCGGGGAGGGTGCTGGTCGGGAACAGCACGGGGTGGGCGGTAGGAAACCGCACAGAGGAGTCAGAACGACTTAGATGCGGGAGCTCGCCTGGCGCATTCGCGGGTGCCCCACAGCATCGCACAGCGTCGCGGCCGGCGGGCACCGCACTAGGCCTCCCCTGCTTGGGTGCCCTGGCAGCCCGTGACAGGCCTTTTCCCGTCACAGCTCGCCAGCATTCAGGACTGTGCCCTCAGGGGTCTTCCCGTGGGCCTCCTTTCAAACTCCACCTCAAGCTGCAGTGACCCGCAGGACGCCTGTGCAGCTAAGGCTCGGTGCCCGGCTGGCCGCCGCCCGCATTGGGCGGCCCGGGGAGCAGCACAAACGCCCTGGAAACCAGCCTCAGAGGGAGCTTTCTCCGTCAGCGCAGAGCCGCGTCCCTGGCCTGCGAGGCTGTGCGGCGCCCCGTCAGTACCCTGCTCTCCCAGCGGAGTCCCATCACTTCACATTCTCTGGTCGGCACCTGCAAAAATCACACCACAGCCTCGTCTCATCCACGCTGATCAGAATACATGGTGGACAAGACGGGAGGGAGCCAAGGAAACAACTTATTATTTCTTTTAACACGTGTTAATGTGCTACTGTTTACGTTCTCTTCGCTTAGTTCAGCCAGAAATGCAGTTTGTACGGTGGCAATAAAAGCCTAATGACATCTCCGTCAGATACGCATTCCACGTGTTCATGACAGTTGGGCCTTAGCAATGTCTAGGGTGACGGGAAAATCTACATAGATGCCGAGGGGCATCCCGTAACCCATCACGCAACCCGGGCGACACAAGTGCTGCTGATCGGCAGCTGTTCCTGCGTTTCCCGTCCCAGCATCGTGCCAGAGGAAAGACAGACGATTTAAAGGTTCCTTCCATGCAAGCACATTTAGCCGTTCCTAGCTACGCCCTCAGGCTCCTCCTGCAGTGGGGCCTCCAATAATAATACTGATGGTAATAATAACAGTAATAACAAAGCAGAGGGAGGGGCCGCCTCAGGACGCGACTCCTGAGCGCGCTCCCTGCAGCAGGTGCTGGATTTCACCGGAACCATTTTTCAGCCGGCACTGGCTTAGACAATAGTCAGAACTCACTGGGAAGCATCGTTACGTTATTTGTCATGCTGACCGCCCCCATCCTCTACTCCCTAAGATTTCCTTAGGGGAGAATGGCAGGCCGTTCTATTTTGTGAGGGGCGGAGGGGAGGGGAGCAGAACACACCCCGTCCTCACACAGCAATGCGCCGCCCGCCACAGGCTGCTGCTGATTCTTTTGCTCCAACTGCATTTGGGACGCAAAGAAGTTCAAACAAAAAGCACCGTTGTCAAAGCCGATTTCTCTCCCTCGCCGTGGAGGTGTCGGCAAACGCTTGGCCTTCACGGACCGTCTCGGCTATGTCAAAATTAAAGGGAGAAGTGAGTGGGAGTTGCTCTCGTTCCATGCGGATGACGTTCTTCTATTTTCCTGAATTTAAAAAGAAAACAGGGCTTCTGAGAAACCCGGGCCCTCTCTAAAAGTGGTATCTTGGCAGCCAGTGACGTGGGGACACCGTTTTGAAATGCATTTTTGTTGTGTTTGCTGCAGCAGTAACGACAGTGATTGTAAACACATCAGAAAAGGTGTCCTTTCATATTCTGCTCTGTGGTAATTAGCAGAGTCGGGGCACAGAGTTACTTACCTTCTGCTATTTCCACATAAATGTGCCTGAGACTGGAACCAGCCCCGTGGGCCTGTGCAACCCATCCCTGCCTCTAGCGCTTACTCTCTGGAGAAGAGCTTGTTCTCGTTGCCCCATCCGGCCAAGACTGAATCTTCACCCCTCGCTTAATAAAATGCTGACGGCTCTCAGACGCACGCTGTCCTCTGTTCTGTTTGGGGGCTGGTTTATTTTTCCTCCTGTTAACACCCTGGCTACCAATATTTGCGGGCAAATTCTATGAACATCCAAAGCTCTAGAAACCTAACAGATCTATAGATGGGAAACAAAAATGAATGTTCTCCCAAAACATTAGCTGTTATAATAACAGGAACTAATCAAATGAAACTATTTATCTACTGCAAGGCGATATTGAAACACTGTCTCAGTCTCTCTGTAGCCTGCGTGCCAACAGCCAGCGAAGCGCAAGTCTTCATCCCGGAGAGGTGCAGGCGCTTTGCTGTTAGAGCTGAGAATTTTAATAAATTGTAAGAGAAGGAGCCTGATCCGTGTTTCTAGACACGATCGCTGGCTGTTTACGTTTCTTGGTTTCTGTTCCCTTGGTCTTATAAGTAGTAGTTCTGGGTAGAAAAAAGGGGTGTGTTCAAGAAATAAAAGCACATTTAAAGGTAAGACTCATCAGATGTTTGCAAAAAGTATTGTCTCTCTCTCTGTACCTCCTTTCTCATCCATCTCGTATCTTTCTGAGAGTTTTGTGTTAGGGCCACGGCTGCAGGTCACCTAATGGGGCATTTTTATGAAGACTCAGTTTGTCAATACTTTGCTTTTAAGACTTGAACTAGAGAAAATACCACTGCATATATGTTACAGGGAGACTGATATACATATGGCGTCCCAAGAAATGTATACACAGTTTGAATAATTATTAATCCCAATAGGTTAAATCTGAAAAAAAAAAAAAAAAGAAAGAAACATCAGTTGAGCTATCAAAAGAAACATGTGTATACATTTTGGGGGGACACCCTGTACATACCTATTGAGCATCCACAATACACCCTGGAAAAAGGCTGCTGTGAGTGATTAAATGTGAAAAGAAAAGCTCGCCGTGTGCTCGCCGTGGCTTCCTTCTCTGCTGGTCTCCCCGACTCCAGCCTCTTCCTGTTCCCAGCCTGTCGCACGTCCCCCTGCCAGAATAAACTTCCCGGTGGCGTGCGGAGCCCACCCTGAGTCTAAGCGACGTCTGGGCATGTCGTCTCAATTGATGGACAGTTCCGACAGGACATTTATCTGTAGGAGGGCTCAGGGAGTCTTTTGGGAGAAACTCATCTTCGGAGAAAAAGAGAGAATTAAAAAGCAAAGCTTGATTGAATCATAGAACCTGAGTCATCAGAGTGGAGAGCTGAGGTCAGCCAGGAGCCGGGGGTCATTCTCCTGGGATTAGAGTCTCCCTTCAGGGGAGAGCTGAGGGGCTAAAGCTAGAAGAAATATTTTATTAAAAGCCCTGTAGGCCCTAAGAGCAAATCAATCCATTCACTGGTATCCTGAAACTGTGGGGTCGCACACGAGGGCGACAGTCCACTTGCCCTCCTTGCCCTGTGGTCCAGGGCGGACTTCAGAGCCCAGTGTGCTTCAGGGCCTGTGTGGAAGCACCTGTGGAGCTCGGAGCAGAGCAGGATGGACAGTTTCCTGCAAAGCAGTGCTGGCTGTCAGAGATAAGGAGGTGTGGGTGCCCTGTGCCGGCATTCGGCGAGGGCGCCGGGACCCTGGGAAGCAGCCCCGGGCCCATCCTATAGGGATAACGCTGCACAGGGACACCCTCTGGGGCCTGACCACACTGGTCCGTGAGCACGTCTGAGATGCTCCCCAAGATGCTGAGAAATACTTGAAGATGCTTTAGATGGAGCTCAAGCACCTACTCTTCCTCTTCACCCCAGACCATCACCACTGTCCGTTTGGTGAGTCATAATTCAATGTTTGGAGCCCAGATTTTCACTGTTTCTTTTCAATCCCTGGTTGGCTTTAACCCCCCTGCCTGGGCATTTCCATATTTCATCTCTACTATACAGTTTGTTAGACCTGGCCCTGTAGTTTGGCTACGACACACATGTACCTTCCTAGATTTCGATCATCCTGGGATCCTTTCGCAAAGTAAATAAATGAACAAAGTAAAAAAAAAAAAAAAAAAAAAAAATCGACAAATGCTTAATTAAATGGAGAGGAGACGATATCACTACTATCAAGGTAGTACCCAGAAACCGATGGTTCACGGCACCAGCTGTTGTCACTAGGACAGAATTGTGAAAGAATCCTAAGGGGGGCCAGATGAAAAATTATCCGATCAAAAGACATTATAGGACATTGTTGACAGTCAGGGGCAAGTAGGAAAAAACTCACTTTCTGTTATTGATCTCAGAACGTGTGTGTGCATGTGTGTGTGTGTTCATGTGTGTGCGTGTGTGCGTGCTTGTGTCTGTGTGTGCGTGTGTGTGCGCGCTCGTGTCTGTGTGTGCGTGTGTGTGTCTCTGTGTGTGCGCACATGCGCCAGGCACTCCTTGGCCAAACACTTCATTGTGAGCCTGAGCAGTTCGCACTCTTCATGGACCCGATTCCGTGAGAGTCCAGCTTTCCTGGGGGGAGGGAAGCGGGGATTGAGAGGGCTCCAGACACAGGCACTCATCCCCGATTACAGGGCTGTCTCCTGAGAGCCAAATCCTGCTACACCATTAGAAAGAAAATCACTCGGCTCCCCCAGTCTTTGGCGTCCAATTTATGTCCAATTTGCAGACTTTCAACATTGCAACCTCACAGTTCATAAAATCAAACTCAGCCCGGGCTAAGTCTCCAGGTAATGGATTTAGGATCACGGGAGGTGTTACCTGCAGTTCATGATGGGTAACTTTCTTGTTAACTAAAGTCCCTTTAGCTAAATGAGTTCCAGGTTTTAAGTCTCCCCTCTCTTTTTTTTGGCAGGGATTTTGAGGATGGGGGTGGGGCAGGCGGAGAACTTTATTAGGCTGCGCGTGGAGAGCTTTTCATTGCAAAAGCAACAGGCAAAAAAAAAAAAAAAAAAATTGGGATAAGCCAGTCTTTGTATAAACGGAAGGTGGTGAAAGGAAGGCTGTGTATGGGGACTAGGGGATCAACCCTCCGGCTCCACTCGGCTACGCAGGGACTCGGGGAGACGGCCTGGTGCTCGCAGCGGAGCCCGGCTATTTCCGCAGGTAACTGCGGCGCTGCGGGGCGGCCCCGGGAGGCAGACCGCGGGGGGCGCGCGGCGCAGGGGCCGCCTCGCATCTCCGAGCCCCTCCTGCGCCCTGGTTCTTGGCAGCGAACTCGCGGCCACCCCCTCGCCTGCGGGGAGCTCTCGTCAGCAGCCGGCTGCCGAAAGCGGGCCTCCGGCATCCCCTCGGCGCGTGGGTGCGTGGACCGGGACATGCACGCGGACGGGCGCGCCCGTGGAAACGCGCGGCGGCCGGCGGCGCGGGGCGGCTCCGGCGCGGGTGGGAAATGCCCCTCCCAGGATTAGTGGTTCCCTCGCCGTCCGGCTGCGCAGTCGCCTTAATTGGATGTCTATGTTTTTAAAACAAGCCATTTATTGAGTCACTACACTTAAAGAGCTCATGAAATGCTGTTTAATTTGGGCCTTCTGGTAGTCCTTAAACCAAGCCTCGCCACTCCTGTACCTTATTTCTTTGGGGGGAATCATTTCCCTTTGCAAAAGCGCCCGCTGCACGTGTTGATCTCTCGCTGCACGTCGTTCTCTTCAGTTGGTCACCTGCCCCCTGCGCCCTGTCCCGGGTCATTCCCGGGCGGAAGCTATCTCTCCGTCCCCCCGATCTCTCAAAGGGCCTTCATGTTTTCCAAGAGGAGCTCAGGGCACTGCAGTTCAGATGGAAGGAACGGCTGTGTCGCTTCACGCAGTGATTAGATGGCTACTGTTGCCCGGACAGCGCAGCCCAGGCCCCGAGCCTTCCCTGAGGGAGCTGGGCGGTTTCATTGTTGCTCTTTTCGGTGTACAACCAAAATGCTGTGTTGCGCCATGTATTTGTTTGCAAATTATAGATTCTCCTATCAGAGGGGGGTGTAGACATATGGGCCAATTTTATACACTGTTTACTGCAAAACTAATAAATGATAGCTGGGCTATTAGGGTATTAGGGTACTTCCTTTTACCAGAAGACCATATATATTATATATAGAACATAGCATATTATATATTATATAACATGTATATGTGCATGTATATATATCTTACTGTGCCTCCATCTCCTCCATTTCCACATCTGTAAGATGGAGATTTTTGAAAGTCAGGTTAGCGGGTTCTTGTACATTTAGGAATAATACATATACACCTTCTGTCACTAAGCAGGTGCTCCATACAAAGTGGGCGATTTTTTCTCAGTAGGAACAGGTTTCCAGGATGCCATTCTTATCTGTGTCTCTTCACCAAGTTTAGAGGAGAAACAAGGACGCTCCATAAACTCATTTAACCTTCTTGCTGTTGTCCAAGCTCTTGTCACGCACCTTTGAGGAAGGTCTTCAGAGAGTTCGCTGGATCACCTGGACGTGTGCAGCAGGGACTCTGGCAGGTCGGCGTCATCGGTTGGCACATGTGCGTCGCTGGGGACAGCCGTTCAAAAGAACGAGCACGGAATGGCCTTGAAGGCTTGTTGGATTCTTCTCTTGCAGACGTCGTTTCTCTCTTTCTCCTGGTTTAACCTTGAGGGCAGATCTCCTTCTTGACATTTGGGTGCCGCTGTTCTCGGCTCCCCCTGGTTCCTAGGAGGTAACAGGTCTGTAGCTCAGTGCCTTAGGTCTTGTGAATCAAGTTTCATTTAAAGGAGATACCACCATGCAGGGCCCCCCTTTCAATGTCCCAGCCTTTGAATTTGAAGCATAAAGAAGCTGATGGACTTACTGGAAAATGTAAGTCACCTCTTAGTCATGTGCCCTTTAAAAATTCAGCTGCTCGCTCAGAACTCGGGCTCCAGATGCCTTTGGTTTGTGTAAGGCGTCCAGAGGGGAACTGCGAGCCAAGTGCGGTGTCCTGGGTGGGAAGGGTGGTTAACCTGAATCCCAAACACCTTTGCCTGCCATGTCCTCCTGAGTGTCTTAGAGTCTGGCTTCACAGGCCAACCATCAGCAAATGTCTACACGAGGAGGTTGAGACAATTATACGGTAGGAGCAATATCCTATTTTTAAAAAAAGATGGGGGACCCCCTAGGTGTTCAGGGTTTGGCAAACAAACTTAGCAAAATATTTAAGATTTGGAAATGTGGAGGGCACTCTGTGCCCAGGACACTTGTCTTGTTTTTTTTCGTTTTTTTTTCTGTTAACAACATAAATTACGAATTTAAAAAAAACCACATTGCTTTTAATTTATCAAAGCTCTATTTGTCCAGAAAAATAGAAAGATAAATATTAGAAAGGGAGAAGCAAGATTATGAATAGTCAGAATTAATATGATTGTCTAAAAAAAACAAGAGAACCAACAAAAATAATTATAACAAGTGTACGTACGTTGTTGGTGGTTAGCTATCAAAACAGTATAAAGTGACGGATTGCTTTTTTAAAGATCGGCATTAGCCTTGAAGCACATTTGGAATTAGTCGCCTACCAGCTGAGGGAACATACTAAACTTTCCTGTGTCCATTATTTGTAAACTGGACCCAATAAGAGTTCCCATTTCAACTATTGTAATAGCATATATAAGGCATTCAGCACTGCAGCCTCCCATGGAAGGGCCTAATAAACATAACCTATCAGTTTTAATTAATTTAAAAATAAAACTGCAGTGATCTTATCCAAAATTGCCATTGAAATATAAAAAAAATTCTTAGAAAAATTTGAGGGGAAAAAAAATGTGGGACCAATAAGAAGAAAAATATTAGGTTTCACTGTGGACCGTAAGGTGTGCTTTCACCAATGGAATAATACGCTGTCGTTGTAGATTAGGAGACCCAGCAGTGTAGCGACCTCAGCATTGCACAGTCCATCGGCTGAATGCTAAAGGCCTACTCTCCACGACTGTGTCATGATTAATATGTGCATGCGTATCCATCACTATTCATATCAACCCAGTGAAGAAGGGATTATTTTGCTCAATTTATAAAAGAGGAGATTGGGGCTTAAAGAAGGGAAAAACCACAAGTCTACACAGCTGGCAATTGGAGGGAAGTGAAATTGGATAAAAATATATAATTATTTCTAATTTGAAAAATCACTAGGACTTAGAAATTGCCTAAATGTTTCAAAGTCAATCTGGAAAAGATCATTCGATGACAACAGCCAAGGGTAGTTTTCAAACAAAGACTAACATATGTCCAATCGTCTTGCCAGGTATTATAAAGCCATGGACGGACAGATTGATAGTGATTGCTTCAGAATCAGAGTCTGAGACAAACCCGTGCGCCCAGATGGCGTACTGCATGTGGGGCTCTCTCCGGGGCTAGGAGGAGGGAACTGGGACCAAGGCAGGGGGCAGAGCCAGTCTAGCGATGGGGCATTCGGCTGATAACTCGAGTGGGCACCGGAGACTCGGTCCCGCTGGGGACACTATGGGGAGTCACCTGGAAGGCGTCTCCTTCGCTGAGGGACAGAAGAGCGGCGTGTTCACCAGTCTCCCGGCCCGCACATTGGCCAGGGGTTGCCCCGGTCAGCGGCGCTCTTCGCTGGCACTTCAGGCTTGGGCGTGTGTCCCAGCGGCCGATGGTGGTTTCGCCGGGCGTCCTGTGCCGCGGTGGCGGGACAAGTCCCGGGGCTGAAAGGGAGAGGCTTCTGTCTTGGGCGGGGGCAAGTTGGTGCCGACAGATTCCAGTCCGCTGGTCGCGGCCGCAGTGACCAGACGGTAAAGTGGGCCGGAGGGCAGGGGGGGGCGAGAGGGGCGTTAGGTACAGTGTCGCTTACGGTAGAAGGGCCGCTTCCAAAACTCCGGGATGGTGGCTCACCTGATTAGAGAGTTCGGAAAACTGGTGAAAACACGAGTGAACGTGAGCTATATGAAGTTCCAGGTAAAATAACAAGTTAAATGGTAAAAAAATAAAAAAAAGTATTAAAGGATTAGGAGAAAATACAGGTGAGTAGTGGTGTTTTTGTTGTTGTTTGATATGTTCATTTTAGTTTTTGTTTTTTGACAATCCAAGGGATGGAACAGACTTTGTAGCTGTAATATTTATGACTAAAAACCATGTCTAAAAACAGGGTTTAAAACTTTTTTTAAAGTTAACCCAGAATAGGTTTTGCTCTTCAAAAGTTGCTTTCTTTCTCCAACTAAACAGTCTTATTAAATTAAACATACCTGAATTTTGACTATTTAGTTGCCAAGTATTTATCCCACTCCCCGTGCTGACACACTGTATGTGATATTGTGCGTACGGTGCTTAGTAAATGAAGAGTGTGTGATCAAAGAGGGATCCAGGGCACCCTTAAATATATATCTAAACTCTAGACAAGCTTCTTAAAGGGCATAGTCCGCTTTAGACTCCTGATCTATTAGGGTTGTGGATCGATAGTTGGAGTATTAGAGAGTCAAAGTTCTCTCCTCATAATTTCACTGCTATTTGTAATTTTTTAAAATGTGGTTACTTGAGACACTTCCTTCTTTTGTTAGAGTTGGAGAAACTGTGATTTAGCAGTAATGCCCACATACACAAAAATAAGTAAAATAAGTGGACTTATACAATTAGTCAAGTAGTTATTAACGCCCCCCCCCCCCCCCCAGCATTTCTCTTTAGCTGTTGTGGTTGGATGCAATGTTTATGTCCAGACGGTGGCCTGACTGACACGGGATAGCCTCAGCAAACTGTTAGTGAGCACGTCCGTACCTGGGCCATTTTCAGAATACTCTCAACCGAGCAAGGAATTTGAATTTTTTTCCTAATGTAGATTCAAATAACTTTTACCCTCTTTTCCTCTGTTACGGTCTCATTTTTATAATCAGTGTAAACAGGAGAAAAAATGGATGCTGGCCTTAAATCCTCAAATTTAAGTTTCAGGCCAAGCTCTAAACAAACCGACAAAACCCTTTAAGCTGCGTATTCGTCCAAAGAGCCAGGCCTTGCCGTGGAAATCTAAAATCGGGCGCTTCCCCTACACAAGCGACACACGGCAGCCTTTCCACTCCCTCGGTGTCTTTCTTCAGTCACCTGCAGTTTTTGCGTGACCATGTTTTTCTGAAATGAGTTTCGTAACGCACGGGACCAAGTGTTGGGTTTTGTCGCTGACTCGCTTTAACCCCCCTGAAGGCCAGAAAGCACAGGGCTGCAGGCCGAGGTGGCGGGAACCAGGGAGGAGAGACACTGGCCCCCGGTGGCCCAGCGCCTCGGGAACTTGGGGGGTTTGGACGTTAGGTGGGAAGGACTCCGGACGGCGCCCACAGACGGGAGTATTGCGGAGAAATCGTCAACAGCTAGAGTTGGTTCTGGCCGCTCCTTCTTTCTGCTTTCGACCTGTCATGTTCTTTGTGATTTTTCTCCGGGTAATACTATGTATGCAAGGACTCGAATGTGAAACGCGGTCATACTTTGCACCGAGCTTCAAAGAAAGCAGGCAGGACGGAGCTCGTGGTAAACTGTGATTTCCATGTTCTGCAGTAGCTCCAGTGAAATGCGACCACATTAACCAGCACTTAACTTAGCCGCGGTGACCAAAGAAAGCCAGAAGTAACCCAGAGACAGACAAATCTGCAACGTGCACGTCTGCCTCGACGTGAGGTATTGTCAAGTCACAATTTTCCCTCTGCTGGTAGGGAAAAGATAGAATTGGAGATGATGACAATTCATCGCTGGGAATGTCGGGCAATCAGACTTCCCGACCCTTCCCCCCTCTCTGAGGCTGCATATTGTTAAACTAAAAAAATTCTAGAACAAAATGAAATTATCTTTTGTGATTTTGTGGCTGAATTCAGATTAGCTGCATTATTGCTAGTCACTTGCATTTTCAAATAGAGTTTATTATATGGTCAGTGTCTTGAAGATCATGGATTTCTATACAAATTAATAAAAGTATATTAATATACCAAATGTAATATCTGAACACCACACGAGGATCCGATAATGCAGTCAGTAGTGGGGTAGACTCAGTGTTCCTTAAATGGTAATTAACATCTATGTTTTATTTTTAACTTATTTATCAATCAGTAACTAAATCGATTGTGAGCCTGTGCAAAATGCATTATATTTGTTTCGTGGTTTACAGCATATAAAATAATTTCACATCACTTGTTTTATCTGATTCCGACAACTGTCCGTGATGTGTGATGTTTCTTAAGCACATTCAGAGGTGTGGATGGGGCTTAGCCCTGTAACTCCCGATCCAGAGCGTTTCTAGAGTATCCAAATACAATACATACTTGTGCTACATAAAACATACATTTTGCACTTTTATTTAAATGCAGATAGCTGATGGCTATATTTATTTTTTTAAATAGCCTAGAATTTTGGAAAATTAAGGAAAACCTAGCACGTGTCCAGGACCTGCGTACAATGGGATGTGCATTTCTGTTCCGACTACTGAGTATTGCTGTGCGTGGTTTTTGGTGGCACAAACCTACCAAATAGTCAGTGGCTTCAAAGCACAGCCGTTTCATTTGTTTGCATGGGATTCTGCCGTCTGGCCGGCGCTCTCAAGCCCAGCTCTTCTGCATCATTGGCGTCCGTCGGGGTGACTAAGGGTACGCTCTCCGGCCAGGTGACTCACCTGTCTCAGAGGCTGGCGCTGACCGTTTGCTAGAACTCAGGGAGATCAGTTGGCTGGTAGCCTAGGTTCACAGTTTCATCTGATTTCTTGGGTCCTTCCCGCCTAAGCCTCTCTGTGTGGCTACCCTGAGTTTTCTTATAGCATTGGCGTCCCAGGGTAGCTGACTTCCAGAAGAGCCAAAGCAGAAGTTTCCTGCAGCTTAGGCTCAGAGCTGGCACAGTGTCACTTCTGTTGCCTTTTATTGGCTAATATGGTTCACACAGCCAACCCATGTTCAGGGGAGGGGACCACACAAGGCTGTGAATATCAGGTGTGTTTCCCTGGGATCCATCAATGTGTCACACCCACACTTGTACACAAATGTTCCTAATTTTATCCGTAACAGCCCTGCTCTGGAAACTACGCAGACGTCTTTCTGTGGATGCGTAAACAAACGGTGGCACGTCCACGCTGTGGAGTCCTGGTCGGCCACAGAAGGGAGTGAGTGCGAGGACTTGGGTCAGCCTCAAATAGTGCTGGGTGAAAAAGGCTAATCTTTAAAGGATACACACTGCGTGGTTCCATTTAAATAATCTTTGTGAAATAGCATTTTATAGAGATAAAGAGCGGACTAGTTCTTGCCTGGGGTTAGGGATGGGGAAGGGGGTAGGTGTGGCTCTAAGCGGGTCACTGGAGGGAGCCTTTGGTGCGGATGTAGTTCAGGATGTTGATTGTGGTGGTGATAAGAGAAGTCACTCCTGTGATGGGATTAGCTAACCCTGGCCTTTGCAAAGCCCCAAGAGTCAAAGCCTCGGCCAATATAGAGGGTAAAAGACATGATTTGCGGAGTCTACCAATTCCTAACGGTTTTTAACACCAGAATGTTATTTATCTCTTTAAGACTCAGGTTTTCCCACTTTATAATTTGAGTAATAATAATAACACCTAAGGGATAAAGTTGCCTTGAGGACCGACCAGGATATAATGTATACAGATCACTTACAACAGAGCCTCGGCATAGCAAGTACTCGATAAAATGGGCCGCTTCCAGGCAGCCTTGGCCGCTTGACAAAGCTCTCCCTGGTAACATGGTGAGCTGGGTGGGTTCGGAGGTTTCAGTAAGCCTTTGCTCGAATAAGAATTTATATAATTACTAATATCATGTATAGAGGCCTGCTCTCAGGAAGCAAGCCTTCCTCTGTTCAGCTTCCACTTGATTGTTACGTGTGCTAAACTGTAGACTAAGCTCCGTAAGGGAGCCCGTCTGGGTAGCAAAGGAACCCTTCGTACTGCTGGGAGCTGTCAAGTGCATCTTGACTTTTACCCCCCGGGGGGAGCTGGTCAGGAAGTGACCTAAAGGCAGTGCCGTGGCGACAGGCGCTCCGCCTCGGGACCCGAACGCTCTTCTGGAGTCTTCCGTGGCCCTCGTGGACCCCGTCCCCACGCCGTTCTAGGGAGAAGGTCATTTTCTAGACGCAGTGCTGAGGTGGGACGCCAAAACCTTCCTGTCTTCAAAGGTTGAGCTCAGTTTCTCTGCATGAAAATAAATCATATTTCGCCAGCTAAGAAGGTTAAAAGTCAATTGGTAAATGGAGGGCCTCCGCACCGATCCGAGGGCCTTCTCAGGGGCATCCAGCTAAGTATGACACCCCTCATCACTTCATAAATTAAAAACAATCCGTAAAGAGTGACCTACTCCAAATCAGATGGAGAGGAACGCTTCAGGAGGTATGGAGATGGGAGAGGTGGGCCGCCCCCTAAAAAAGTGAAAGAGCCCTCTTGAGAGAGCTCATAAGTATTGCTTAACTTTAGTCCATGTGACAAGCCGAACACAGGCCTGATAAAAGCCAAAAACTCTATAAATTGTCTAAGAAAATTGAGATACGAGTGATCCACTTAAATAATAGTCTGAAGTCAGGTAACTGTACCGTGGTACTATATTTTCTGCAATATGATATGCAATTAATTCTTCCTTAAATAAACAAACTGATTAAAATTTCATTATGCCGACATCTCACAATAAACCTGGATCCCGCGGACCCCTTTCTTGTTGTTTACTTAAGTCTTTATAATTAATTCTGGATTTATGTCATTTGCTGGTCAATGTTACAGTCACCTTACTAACTATTTAAGCAATTTGAAAGCTGTCGGGGCTCACAGGAGTCACTGAAACAGGGGTGATAGCCTACGGTTTTAATCTAATCCTGATTTGGGGAAGGTTTATTTTCCCAGGCTGCGGCATTTTCTTTTAGGCCAGTAATTAAATGTTAATGTCTTCATTTTATTTACCACAGTTTCGATTTCAGCTGGACAGATGTGGCAGGCTAATGTGGTTCCATACACACTCTGTAACACTTTTTCCTTTTAATTATTATTATTATTTTTTTAAATTTCAGCCCCGTCCCCAAACTATTTTGTTGTCATGGACAGATTTAAACAATTAGGTTCTACATAAGTCCTAGGAATTCTCCGTGTAATTTGGTCACCCTCACATGTGTTGTGACTTCGTTCTATCAACAGCCATTGGCTGAGCTCCATGAGGGTATTTTGGGGTCAGGCATGGAAGGGGCTACCCCAGCATCTCCAAGAATTTAGGAAAATTTTAAGGACCAGCTGCAGGCTCCCGTGGGCCAGGTCAGTTGCCGATGCGCAGTCAAGGTCAAAGCCTTCCTGGGCGCCTGTATCTTGTAGTTGGGGTGGTATCCCTTTTCCACAGGATTTGAAAACCCAGAATTTTCACCAACTTTTAAAATTTGCTTACATACAAAAAATGTTTCAAGAGGGGACTTTTGAGAGTAGATCTTAAATGACTCACCACAAAAAAGAAATGGTAATTACGGATGGAGATGGAGGAGTTAACTAATGGCACAGTTTTCATCATCTCCCAGTGTGTAAGTGTAACAAATCAACACATTGCACACTTAAGCTCGAAGGATTTTAGCTCAGTAGCCCAGTGCCATGGGGGTGGGGCGGGGGGTTTGGTAGAAACAAAACCAAATTAAACATCACCTTGTAGTTCACACTTTCACCTCTTGCAGGTAGAGATTTCTTTCTGAATTGTGTTGTGTGCTTACCCCTTAAAATAGGTTGTGAGAGAAAACTATTCATTCTTCGGTAAAGGGCCTGCGATGTGCAGAGCTTCTACATCCCACGTCTGTGAGACATCAGCTGCCAGTGTATGGAATACATGTCAGTAATCGAACATATGTCAACCCACACAATTAGCAATGAATTCCATTTTGAATTCCATATGAATTAAAGGGAGGTGATCTTCTTAATGAGGAAAACAAATGGCAGATAGAATTCAGCCGGGAATGGTCCATTGGTTTAAATACAAAGTGATGCTTCTCTCGCCTCAGCCTGTATTTGGGATGAGAGCAGGTTGGTGGCAGCCAGTGACTTCCTGTGCCCCAAAAGAAGCAATGATGCAAAACTCTGCCTACCCAGAAAAGGAATTGAGAAAGGATTTATTCAGCAGCTTCGCTTTGCTCCACTGATAAATGAGCCTTCCTGAGGAAAGGTTTTTTCTTTGTTAAACTCGGTTCCTGCGCGGGCAGCTGCCGCCGAGGCCTTGGGGAGCTGCTGGTCCTCAGGAGGCCGCGGCTGTGGGCTCTCCCTCCGGGTCTCCCCCCCGCCGTCCAGGTGCGGAGGGTAGGGACAGGCGCTCCTGCAGCAGCTGTGCGGGATGGACCACAGGTCAGGCCCCCTGTGTGCGGCCTCCAGGCGCTCAGAGTGGCTGTCATTCTGTCTCAGATTAGCACGGGGCTCCTTTCGGCAGTCACCCCCGCAAAAGGAGCTCTGTGGCTCCTACTGTGCGGGTCCCCGGGGCACCCCGGGAGGCTGCAAAGATATGTGAAGGAACTTTGCTCCTGGGCAGTTCCCCGCCCCCTTCCTCTTAGGAAATCTAAAAAAAACAAAACCAAAACATGTTAAAAGTTCGGCTTTTAAGAACAGTGACTGTGGGTTCCCCTCTGAATCTTCTATCGTGGACGGATTTTCCAATAACGTTGAACGTTACAGGTGGAATCATTAAAGATGTCTTTAAATATATTGAGCAACTGTCACTATTGTTTATATCGTTTATTGTTTACATGCCAGGAAATGAGCCCCCAAATGTGATCTTGAAGCAGTTTTAAGGCACTGTGATGAACCGTCCAGTCTTATTTCTGTGACCTCATAGTTGAGAATATAGCAGGGGGCAGACCGGCCCAAGTTCACACTTTCTTTTCCATGGACTGTGTGACCGAGGTTACTTAAACTCCCCGCTCTTCGGCTCCCTCATCTCTAAAACCCAAATTATACCACCTAGCTCGGGACTGTTTTAAGTCTCCCGCACTCTTTACCCAACCTCGTGTAAAAGTACACAGCCCTTATTTTTTGGGGGGGAGAGCGGTCTTCATTTTTTTTCGTGGAAGCTCCCGTGTCATGTAACTTACATTCTATAACTTTGTGTGCTTTTCTCTTGTGAATCTGTCTTTGTGAGCTTAATTTTCACACCAGCCAGGGTTGAGGAAAACCTCTCCTCTCCTAATCAGCTTGGTTGTAGCCCTTGAGAGATGCCGCATTTAGAACTCCTTTCTACAAGTCCCTTTCAAAGGAATCTTCCAGTGTGTTCAATTAAAACTAAAGTATCCCCAGCTGGTGTGGCTCAGTGGTTGAGCGTCGACCCAGGAGCACGTCCCCGTGAGGGCACATGCCCGGGTTGCCGGCTCAGCCCCCAGCAGGGGAGTGCAGGAGGCAGCCGGTCAGTGACTCTCTCATCATTGATGTTTCTCTCTCTCTCCCTCTCCCTTCCTCTCTCTGAAATTAAAAAACAAACAAACAAAAACATTTAAAAAAAACAAAACTAAAGTAGCCACTGGCACTCTTCTCAGATATTATAAGAAGGTCTGATGTTGCAAGAAAGTAAGTAAACAAAAGCCTGGGAGGAACTCGGAGATATTGCAGGTTAAGATGCTCTAGGCCTGGGACCATCAAACTAAGACGCACGTCAAATCCAGCTGGCCTCCTGTTTTTCTGTAGCCTGTGAGTAAAGAATGTTTTTTTACATTTTAAAATAGTTTTAAAAAGCATTAAAAATATATACTTGTGCCCTGGCCGGTTTGGCTCTGTGGTTAGAGTGTCAGCCCGTGGACTGAAGGGTCCCGGGTTCGATTCCAGCCAAGGGCACATCCCTCGGTTGCAGGCTCGATCCCCGGCCCGGCCGGGGCACGTGCGGGAGGCAGCCAGTCAATGTGTCTTTCTCACATGGATGTTTCTCTCTCTCTGTTCCCCTTCCACTCTTCTCTGAAAAGCAATGGAAAATATCTTCAGGTGATGATTAAAGTAAAAAATACACATATATACATATAATTCTGTGACATGTGAGCATTACATAAAATTCAAAACTCAGAGTCCACAAATAAAGTTTTATTAGAACACAACCACGTCCATTTGCTTATATGAAATCAGCCTACCTTTGCACTATAAATTATCTATAGCTTTTAGAGCTCTGTTTGCAAAGTTAGTTTTCATTTGTTAGTTTGCATTGATGACAAAAGAAACTATTAAACAGTTAAGGAAATGAAAGCACCATGGGAAATTATATACAGTGCAATAATGATTATATAAAATCTGAGTAGATTACTTAAAAAGAAGTTTGCTTAAATATTACCAGTATTTGATTTTAGATCAAAATTACACACAACCTGTACCCCCTCCCTGCTTTTGGGGGGATGTTTTTAAACTAGGAAATCAGAGGAAAGATAATAAGAAAAAATGTGTTAATAAAACTGATTTATATGACATTCTGTTGAATTGTTTCTACACTTTAGCTCTGGTATATTAAACAATTCATATTTTATAACTATATTGTGCTAATTAAGGCTCCAAAGACTACATCTAGCCAACTTTATCTCTAAAAATGCACATAAACGTATTTTTGCCAAAATAACTCTTCAGTTATTAAAGTGCATTTAACAAAAATGAAATGATAATCTAACTCCAGTATCTCTGTATCTCGTCAGTAAAGTGAGTGTGGTCAGGTTACTGGTATTTTGTTAAACTGGAAAAAGTAATGTTAATAAATTAGTTACAAAGTATAAATTTAAAGTGTGAAAGGTAGTTGTTGAGTTAAAGAATACATTTTGAGTTTCAAGTGATTTATTTGACTGTCTAGTTATATATGGAGAAATTCTATTTATATAAATACTAATTATGTGGTAAGAATTTTCCATTTTTAATGTTTTTGTAAGTGAAAAATGATAAAATAATACCCAAAGTCAAGCTCTTTGCTATAATTCAAGGGAACTCGGAACGATATAGTTCCAGCAGATGTTTACCTATTGTGGGAATGAAGTAAGGAGACGTGGCTGGAGATTGATAAAGATGTACCCATATGTGCATATATTCAAGGCCAGGTAACTCTACAGATTTATGCATGATTAATTGAAGCTAAAAGAATTGTACCTTACAGATTTGTTTTTCTGATCAAGATTTGCATTGTCAGTAATTTTGTAAATGGCTGTCCAGAGAGGACATTTGCTTTTGGCTGGGCTGATGGATTGGGCCGTTTTGGTGATTCCTCATGTAGAAAGCATTTGCTGGCCCCCGCGTGCCTGCGGCAGGTCGAGGCAAACAGGAGCAGGCTTTCCAGCCGTCCTGAGCTGAGCGTTTTTCTGCAAGGCTGCAGGACGTGCAGAGCTTCAGGGGCCAAGGGGACACGGGCGCCGCGGAAAGCGGGCCCTTCCTCCCGACGTCACGGCTCCCTTATGTCTCCTTCACCGTTTCCCAGCGCCTCTGTGTGAAACCGGAGAGCACAGTGTTTTGGTGGGAAAGGAAATATGTCAAAAACAAAGCAAATTGTCGTCTGAATACTCACTGAAAATAATAAACAGACAAACCCGAGGCATGAAGGAGAATTACGTTACACTAAGTCATGCACCTGCGCTTTGAGGGGGACCACTAGCTTGTAGACATAGCTCATGAAGCTGTTGGGTGCTTTTTATCATCTTGGTAGGCCCAGGATGACAGCGCATGGTACATGCGACAGCACCCCTTCCACACGCAGGACGTGCCTTTTCCCCTCTGAGCTCGAACAGAAACCTCTGAAGACTCGGCGATCAGCAGTAAACAGCTGCGGGTGCCCGCTGAGGTCAGCACGCGCGGCGCAGCGAATCGCACACGGGGTGCGGGTCCTCGAGGGCACGGCCTCCTTGCATTCGCTCCCTGGGTAGAGTTTTATTAGCAGTAGGAGCTAGCACGCCCTTCCTGCCTGCCTTTCTTTCTCTCTTTCTTTAATGGAAGGAAAGAGCCATGAGGAAAAAAGATCTCGGATCATGGAAGTCGCAGTGGGTCCTGGTTGCTGATGGGAGAAGTCACCTTGCTTTCAGTTCACTGCCTTGCTTTCAGTTCCTTCTGACAAGCGACTGAATCTGAGATGGGGTGGGGGAGGGAGGGAGCATCAACAAAACAGGACAAAACCCTGTTTGGTCTTAATTAAGAATTGAATCTAAAAATAAAATAATGCGGGGTTTTTTTCTTATAAAATAATCTCCATGGTTTCATAAGGAGAATAAAGATTCTTCCGTTTCTCTGGCTTGAGATTTCACAAGAATCTCAGAGATTTTGTATTTCTCTTTGTGCGTCATTTCTCCTATTAAGTAACCAAACAGAGATAGCAGTAGCAACAGAAATAGCATTTCACTTGGTGTCGCAAACTCTAACTTTCTGATTTTGTTCAGGGGGAACGTTTTTTGTTTTTAATTTGTTTAACTTGTTGTGTGATGATTTTAAATAACTTTTCCTTGTTAAATAAGAACAGCGCTGCTAACTTGCCACCTGTTGGTGAATTAACGAAATGTGAATGCAAAAATAATGGCCACTGCACAAGATTTAGCTACTCAGTCTGGAGCTGCTAAATCTTTAGACTTGCAGAAATTCTCAGGAATCACACGTGAAGAGCTAGGCTTTGGGAGATTATGGACCAGGGCATCTAGATTTGCCTCATCTAGTCCTGTAAGTCAAATATGGCTGTTTAAATCTAAGTTAATCAAATTAAATAAAATCAGAGGTCCAGTGCCTCGGCCACACGGGCCCCAGTTCTCGTGCTCGGCCTCCTCCCGGGGCAGCAGGTGGCTACCATGTTGGAAAGAGCAGAGATAGAGCATTTCCATCACCGCAGTCTTGTTGGCCTGGTATCAGAGGTTAGTGCATAAACATGCTAGGTTCTGTAGGCCATCTGGTGTGGTTGGAATACTCAGCTGTACCATAGACAATATGTACACAAATTGGTGTGGTTGTTTCTCAATAAAAGTTTATTTACAAAAACAGGCAGGGGTGTGGATTGGCTTGCAGGAGGTGGTTTGCCAACTTCTGGACTAGATTACCCACGCGGGGACTGAGCACTGTGTTGGACACATCATAAACATTCAATAAATAGTCGTCTTTTTATTGTTACTTTTTAAAAATAGAAAATAACTTAAAAGTCTGACAGTTGCACTAAATACAATGTCGGAGGTTCCAGAAATGTAACCTTGTAATTAGTTTAATATAATGTTGTTAAAAAACAAAACAAAACACCGAAAACCTGAAAATATTTGCTAGAAAGGAAAGGTGCTCCTGACCCATCTTTATATTTTAACAAAAGTGTGTAGATGCTGAGCCTGACTTATTTACAAGAGGACAGAAGCGCGCGTGTGAGTGTTTGCACATCTCTGGGGTGACTTGGGTAAGTTTGCACTCCTTACCTTTGCGCATCTGTGTTTGAAACGTGTTTCCACCTGTGCCTGTTCTGTCATCAGAAGAGCTCACTGCGGGAGCAGGAGCTGCGGGTTTGCGGCGCCCTCTCCCCGCCCGGCCGCGCTCCCACCGCGCTCCCCGCCTGGAGGGCCCCGCGGCCGCTCCGCTCTCCCTGGAGCGCAGCGCCTCGCTTGTTTAGTCTGCCTCTCGTGCCCCTTCTCCAAACACCCTGGGTGCGAGACAAAATACTAACCGCCAAGGTGGCCGAGCACGGAAACCCTGAGTCCCTTAGGGACGCGGCTTCACGCACCGCTGCATTGTTTATGACTTCCAGATAACCGTTCGGAACTTTCGGGAACATTTCCTAGACAGAACCCCGCCCTTCCTCACCCGCCTTGTCGTCTTGTGTTCATAACGGCAGAAAAGAAAATTCTAAAACCTTTGCCCCGAAGGAACCATGCAGTTTCCTCCTGGGCAGTGGGCATGCCCGTGTCCCACAGGATGCGGGGCGGCCAGGCTCTGAGCAGGGCAACCGGCCTCAGCCGTCCTCCCGCCCTCCCGAGGGTCTGGAGAGCAGCGTCTGCCCAGCTACTAAGTGTCAAATGGAACCCCCACGCTGCTTGGATTTGGGGTACAGCGCAGATGAAACATACACACGTTAAACTGAGCTTTTCAGTTTACATTCCAGAGTTTTATTTCTCTTAGCAGATAAATACACACATATGATGTATATATGTACACACGCGCACGCACGTACACACACTAAAAATAAACAGAGAGCTTTTGCATGTGTATGCAGCAGATGCACAAACAGAGGATCTGAAATGTACCTTCGAGATAAACGATTCTGTGCAAATATTTGGTACAGCAAGAAATCAGCACGATCGCAATTTCTAGCAATATTCTTATGAGGCATCGAAGGCGGCCTTTTCTTTCCGTATTTCTGTTTGAGAATGGACATGTCAGAGTGAGGAAGAGGTTTCCTGAAATACCCCATTTTATTCATTTCGGTAGCGGGCCCTGTAGTTAGGATTGCTGTAGAGCTGCACCCGCGGCAGCGGTTCCCGGCCGCAGAGCACGCCTGCCGGCCCACCTCCTCCCAGGGCCAGACGCCTGCGAGGGGCCGGCTGTGCATCGGAGGGAAGCCCGTCTCCCTTTTGGGTTGGAAGGACGTCGTTTGGGGCCTGTGCGACTTTCCATGGGAGGTGGTTATGCAGGCATTAGCCAAGGAGCCTCATAGGAAGGGACGAGATGTTAAGTTTTACCTCAAGATACATTTACAAGGCCTGTTTGGCAGCAGTTTCTCTGAGAACAAGCTCAGCTATATATTTCAGAGAAATTGAAACCATATGTTGACACCTAAAAAAATCTTGAGAAATACCACTGGAGTTTGCAAGAAAACACATAAATATAATCAAATCGTTGTAGAATGTGTCTACTTGGACTAACTATAATACTCTGCTTGTCCTTCGAGGACCCGTATTAGTGATCTTAATGCCATTAACGGTAATACACAGAGACCTAAATGAAACTGACTGACTGAGCTCATATGAAACGCTTTCATCTTCTATTTCCAAGTTGAAATGAAAAGATTTCGTAGTACCTGCTTCCATTTTAGCAATAATTATGTTCCCTTGCTGATGGTCGGCATAAAGAGCTTTCCTGTAGAAAGACCGGGGTTTTAGAATGAGACTTAGGCCAAAATGAAGACCCCGGTAAGAAAACACCATTTGGGGTATAATTAGGCTGGCAGCTAATTGACACACCAGAGAACAGATTTTCCTAACATTCTGACCAGTCACTTTTGTCCCCAAATATTAAAAACAACCCTCCCAAGGACCACCAAGCCTCAATCTTAATTTAAAAGCGGACACCTGACACAAGTCAACTGTCGCAATTAAATCTTCGTTGAAAGCTGGGTACAGGACAGTTCTTCTGAGACACCAGAAATATACCACCTTAGAGGTCAGGTTGGTAACAGGAGACTGAGTGGCCTCAGCCTGTAGAAGATCCCTCACTCGATTAACAGCAGCGACCCTGGCATCACTGCCATGGAGTGATTTCAGAGTTTTATCCACATGGAAAGCACAAAAGAGAAACATAGCACTCGCATGGGGTATAAAACTGAAAGCAGCAAATGAACAAAAAAGACAAACCAAAAAAAATCCAGACACACAAGTTCTTTCACTGGAATCAGTGGCCACGGGTTGCCGCGTAGCCTCGCAGGCCAGCGCCTAGGGTCTTGTTCCTGTTGGGGCTGTCCGCTAAATTAACTTTTTAAATAACAAACACCTTTGGCCTCTCAGGTAACTTACAGCCCAGAATTTCCTGAACTATCCCAGGCCCAGTAGTCAAGGTGGCGGTAAACCAGACACCTTTACCTAATCACCCCTCCCTCAGGGTTGTCCAAGGCGGCGCTTTTACGGGATTGTGGCGGCCTAATTTTGAAACCCAAACCATGTTACTGTCACTTGAGTACCAAAGAAAATTCCCACCAAGTATCAAACAGTTCACGCTTCTGAGGCTCACCAATAAATCAGCGCATTTATCTGGAACTCTGCGATTTCACTTATCAAATACCGAGGGAGATATCTTAGGTTATCGATCCTTGACTTAAAACAACCTAACAACAAAAACACCACCTCACAGACACGGAAAGCAGCATGGTGGCGACCAGAGGGAGAGGCAGGTGGGGGGTAGGAGAGGGGACGGGGGGATTAGTGGTGATGGAAGGAGCCTTGATCTGAGAAGGTGAACCCACGAAACAACATACGGGTGATTATTATAGAATTGTACCCCTGAGCCCCATATAATTTCACCCCGACAAATTCAGTGAAAAAGAAGAGAAGACAATAAGAGCCAGAGTAGAAACCTCACTAAGGGTTGAGTTGCACACACTCTGTTTTCAGACCCGGTAAAGGTTCTTCATCCACAGACGGCGGCGCGCTCGCTCCTCTTGCTGACGTCGCTGTGGCCGCGTCAGCACTGGATGGCTTTCAGAAGAGTTCCCTGGATCTGTCCGGCATGCGTTCAAACCCAGGACCCCCCTTACAGGCTGGACAGTTTCCTGTAGGTGCCCGATTTCCGAAGCGCCTTTCCCTGGTCTGTGGAACAGGAGTCACGGGAGAGCACGCCCCACAGAGCTGCCGCTTTAAAACGAGAGAGCACGTGGGGCGCACTCACTGCCGCGCCGGCCACGGCCCAGGCGCATTCAGTATTTTGTTTAGTATCATTCTAGTTGCTCTTTGTTAAACAGAAGTTGAAAGCGTGAACCACAGAAATAACCAAACCGCCCTCCAAAACCCATTGCATTGAAATAATTCGATTTGGATAACAAGGGTGGAAAACAAAGAAACAAAACAAAACAAAGGTGGGAATGGCTTGGACAACCATCAGTAATAACTGAGTGGCCGATAAGTAACAATTCAAAACTGTATTTGTCTATTTCTGTTTCTATAAATGTATATACTTGTTGC
The DNA here is from genome assembly GCF_964146895.1 of Miniopterus schreibersii. NCBI lineage: Eukaryota > Metazoa > Chordata > Mammalia > Chiroptera > Miniopteridae > Miniopterus > Miniopterus schreibersii. The sequence goes on from NC_138116.1 coordinate 6,088,040, forward strand.
ATATATGTGTATATAAAAATATATCATGTAGATCTCTACCAGTCTGTCTTTCTGCCATCTGTCTGTCTACCTGCCACCTATCATCTATATTCTGAGAAAAACTGAGGAAACTCTTAGCCACTCAATTCACTGTCACCCCAACTTAACCCCTGGGTTAGGACCCTAAACCAAACCGCTGACTTTAAAACCTTGAAAGGAAATGAATGGAATGTTGAGGCTGTTGCTAGAGCATCACTTCCCAGTTCAAATGGAGACGTGAAGGAATGAATGGCATAGAATGTATTTCCGCCCGGCGCTTGCGGGTCTCACACCCCTCTCCCCACACCCCACCAAGCAGGTACCCTGTGGGAGCCCAGGGTGCTTTCAGTCCCAACAGCACAGGGGGGCCCACGGCCTCACTCTCCCATTTGGGACCAAGCCCTGGGGCAACAGCGAATGAGCTCCCAGCTTTGTAAGCTCTAGGCCCCGTTATCATATGATCAGTTTTCTGAGTGGCAGGATCCATATTTACCGAAATGAGCTACCGTGTAGGCCCTTTGAAGAAGCTCATAAAACAGTGGGTTTAATTTGTCTGGGAAATGGAGACTGAAATACGGTGCGGGTCCCCGATGGAAAATGTGACTGTATTACGCAGCCTTCCCACCAAACATCTTGGAAAACGGGCAGTGCTCACAAAGCTCTCTGGAGTGGGGCCAGAAGGAAACAGTGGATGTTCTCTTATAAAAACCCTGAAAGCAGCAAGCAACCCATAAACAGTATGCAGACTGAGTCTGAAAATGGACCGTTTTATGTTCCCTAATGGAAGGATAGCTTATTTGTTCATGGATTTATAGCAACAATGTGATGTCATCGAGTGATTTATAGCCAGAGGCAGAGCAAGTGTCAATATACAGCGGTGGGTGGAAACATCCGTATTCTCGGCGCGGAGCTGATCCCCACACGAGGCTGTCTTTGCCCGAGGGTGGGGCGGACGTAGGAAAACCCGAGCTGTTAGTGTTACTGGAAATGGGACGAGGGAGGCGAGGAATTAGCGGAGCCATCCGTCTTCTTCGGAAAGGAGTGGAGGCATACACAGAATTGGTTTGTTTGGGACATAAAATGATGACCGGGCACCAGATCACCCCTCCAGTTCTTAACTCTCTCAGTCACTAGCGTTCGATGCTCCACAGGCAGGTGGGAGCATTAATCACAGAGCCCAGCGGCACAGGCAATGAGCATTCGTGTTTAATTTTTTTTTTTTAAAAAACGATACTAACTGAATGATGTGATACGAAAGAAGTATGGACTTATTTTACTTTAAAATTTATATTTTACAAAATGTACTCTTTTGGGTACCATTCTACAAAGTTTAACAAAAAAATAAGAAATTATGTAACTGGCACTAAAAACAATATACACAATGCTTCCGTGATATCAAAGAATTCCCTCCTGCTACCTCTTCGTAGTCATCGCTTCTCCCCACCCTAAATTCTTTCAACCACTCATGTCTCCTCTACTTAGTAGTGCTTTTTCCAGAATATCATTTAAATGCAATCATGCATATGTAGCCTTTTAAGACTCTATACTCTATGCATTTGAGATTCACCCATGTCATTGCATTTATCAATTGTTTGTTCTTTTTTCACGGCTGAGTAATATTCCACTGTGTGGATGCACCGTGTTTTGTTCGTCTGTTCCTGAGTTGAAGGACATTTGGGCTGTTTCCAGTTTTTGGTGATTATGAGTAAAGTTGCCAAGACTATGTACAGGTTTTTGAATGACTATACATTTGTATTTCTCTTGAATAAATAGAAGCAGATGACTGATTCCTATGGTTAAAATGTACGATTAAGTTTATTAGAAACTGGTGAACTGTGTTTGCAAAGCTGCTGTGTCATTTCCACCACCCATGTCAGCTGCACATAAGAATTCTACTTGCTCCGTACGCTTCTCGCGCTTGGCAATGTCAGCAGCTTGGGTTTGTTTCTCACCAGGCTAATTAATAGCTGTATAGTGATATCTCATTGTGGTTTAATTTTAACTCATCCTTGGTATTCTCTATAGATAACATTAGCTATGAAAAGAGAGTGTTATCTCTTCCTTTCCAATCTGTATGCCTTTTATTTCTTTTTCTTGTGTTATTTCATTGGCCAGGACTTGTGGGACCAGAACCCATACTCTCGCCTTAGGACACCTTTTGGACTGTACATGGCATCTGACTGTGTGCTGTGCACTCACACTGATCTGTATGTTATAACCATAAATCACACAGGACATCGGAAGACACTCATATCCAGCTGTACACTGGATATTAACACACAGTCATTTATTCATTTATAAATAAAATAGGAGCATGACTACAGATCCCCTTTTCTCCCTGTGCACCAATAGATTGTTTTGCTCACCACAGCACAAGCTCCTACTTCGACACACCAGCCCCCTTGTGCTCCTCAGCGATGCCAAGTCCTCTCTCGCCTCCGTGGTCTGCACAAGCTCCACCCTCCAGTCATCTCCCCTCGCTTCTTATCGCCGGACACCAGGCCTGAAAAATGTAAAAGTGATACCTCCGCATTGTGAGGATTCAGTCCCAAAGGCTGATCTGAAACAGTTGAAATGAACAGTTGTGTGGCGCACAGCAGCACTGCTGCGGCCCTTTCCTGGGTGAACTGTTCGCGGATCCCCGAACTGCTCCCCTAACTGCTCTCGCCACCGCAGGTCAACGACTGGGGCTCAGGAGGAAGCTCCCAGCCCACTGGGCAGCACCCATGTATCTGTTTTTCTACACTCCTCTCGCAAAAAGACATAATCTTGGAATCAGACATAGATTTGAAACCGGGAATACATTGCTTCCCTCTGAAGCTTTTGCGGTTATTGTAGGAAAGCAATACTCACGCTGGGTTATTTTTTGCCGTATAATTCATCCCCCGAAATAAAATAAACTGAAAACTGGGTTGCGTTCTAAACATTTTAGTACATTCACTTAAATTGCTTTGCAGATCATTTTAAAGATTATCCCCAACTAAATACTTTTTGGAAGGGCCAGCGGCGTTGTGGGTACTTTTCACATTGTATTAATGGCTAGTTTTTATAGATGAATGGTGAAGCTGCACTAAGCCGTCACTATGAACCCTGGCCCCTTTCCCCCCGGGCTTGATGTAGAAACACACGAGTGGCTCTTCAGATGTAAAGCAGTAAAGGGGCTGTGCTGTCTTCCTCAGAGTTCAGTGCCAGGAAGGAAGCGTGGACAGGAGAGGTTCGCGACAAGAGCCACATAGGTCGCCAGCGGGCAAACATGAAAATCGAGGCATTCCTGGTTTTCTTTCTCACAGTCACATTCTGCTGGGCACCTGCCGCGGTAACCGTTTCTTAAAACTGCACGACTGCAGTGGGCTCGCTTCCCTCACACCTTTATTTACCCCGCGCAGGTGCGAAGTCGCCCTCGGCCCCTTCCCGAAGTCGCCCGGAGGAAGGTTACAGTAGCAGAGAAAGGTGACATAGAATAAATAAGGCATGAAGGCAAGAACATCCCTGACAGAATAGGAATTTTAATGCTTTGTTGCGGAAAAGCAGCCACGGGACAGTCATCGGTGTGTTAATGGGCTTCCCCTTTCTCCTGCCCCTGGATATAGACAGTCTGCCCGTAAATCAGCCATTCTCATTCAGTTCTCAGGTTTCACGGAATCGGTGAAAGTATACACGAGCATGACTCATATAAAATTGTGTGTTTAAGCTGTATAATTAAAAAAATAAACTTCTCCTTCCTTCAACAATTCTACACATTTAAACTAGGTTACAAATAAACTATATGCTGAAAAATTTTTTGCAAAGCCAACATCACACACATAATAACCATAAAATATATTTTAAATATTTTGTTTTGTGTTTATCATGGGGTAGTTAGTCATTGCTGGAATTGCAGTGTGGGAGTCCTTACATCTTGAATTTTGCTCTGAAACTTGCTGATTTTAGATTTTTATTTCCTCATGAGCTACGTCTTAAAGTGTTTTAATGATTTCTTTTATGCCCAAGAATCATATATCTCATTCATGGGTTATCACAACTCAGAGCATTTCTGTTGCAAAGAGGCTTTAAGACACATCATACTTAAGGGACACGCTTCCCTATGTGGCACCAAAAGCAAAGAGCTGGTGCGTGCACAGCATTAATATGCGATCTGCCGTGCGAATGTTTGAACACCTCTCAACTTCAGCACAAGGACCTGAAATGATTAAATTATTGAAAAGCGCTGTTACGTTGACTCAGTCAACACTTTTAAAATATTTTTTTTTTGTTTTCAATTATGGTTGACATACCATATTATATTAGTTTCAGTTGTGCAGCATAGTGACTGGACGTTTCTATAGCTTACGAGGTGATGGCCCCAGTAAGTCCAGTAGCCACCTGACGCCGGGCAGTTAATCCAGTATTATGGACTATCCCCTGTGCTGTACGTTACATCCCTGTGACTCTTTTGGAACTGCCCGTCTGTACTCCTTACTCCCTTCCTTCTGACCCCCCAGCCCATCTAGCAACCATAAAAATTGTCCTCTGTACCTATGAGCCTGCGTCTTTCTAAATAATTGCATATCCCACATGCATGTCAGCGGCCTCCTCGCTTCACCCCGGTCAGAAGCAAGGGACATGCGGGTACTTCACGCATCTTCACGGGGGTGCGGGACCCCATGAACAGGGTGTAAACAACTGAAAGGGACAGGGGAGTCAAAGCGAAGGTTAAAACCGGGCCCTGGAGGAAAACTGAAAGGGCCACAATGATTTAGACAGGAGAAGACAACTTAAACAGTTATTCAAAGAGGAATAATTTCCCATTTTGTTGTTTACAATCTCAAAAATAAGTAAGGCCCCTATACTGTACGCATGGCGATGCTGGGCTTGTTTCCAGGGCAGATTGTGTGTGTGTGTGTGTGTGCGCGCGCGCGTGTGTGTGCGTGCATGTGTGTGCGCGCGCGTGTGTGTGCGTGTGTGTGTGTAAAGAATGCAGCCTTTCATCTCTCAAGCACATAATCCTTCAGTTCTTGATTGTGGCCCATTTGGCCACTGGAACCGGGTCCAGAGAAGGTATGACCTGGAGGGTTCAGGAAAATTCCCCCGGACAGAATCCTGAGTGTAACTAACCTGTTCAGAGCCGGGCTGGCCAGGGGACTGAGTCTGCATGGCCCGGGCCTGGTGCTGGGGTTTTAGGAGAGCCGGGGCCCTACCTCAGAACCGGGAGGAAGCAAGACTCACACGAAGCCCTCGAGTCCTATATTCCCATCAATGTAAAGTGAGGCGTCGGAAACCTTGTAAACGCCTGACACCTTTCCTAGGCAGCAGTAGTTGCCGTGTAGAAGGGGACCGTGATCTGTCCCCATACAATTTGGGAACCGCAAATCAGGGTAAAGAATTGAAACGCCGGCGTGGCCGGCGCAGCTCCTGCAGTCCTGCTTGGTCACCGTTACTCGGGAAAACAAGCCCTGGGCCCTTTCATTGTCGTCTGTCCTTTGCTCAGTTTCCTGAGACGCGGCCGTGCTGCAGGGAAGCCCCGAGTGGAATCGTCCGCCTGGCTCCTTTCATCGGGCGGTGGAAACGCAGAAGGTGAAGTGCTGGGAAAGAGCGCGGGCTGATTCCCAGGGCGAATTTCTCCTTACTGTCACCTGGCTGAGACCGAGCTAGTGACAATGAGACCTCTTCAGAGGACTGTAAATGCCAGTTCTGCGGCCAGCTTGTAACCCCAGGAAATGTGAGAAAAGGCCGGACCGCATACACAGCCCCGCCCTCGATTCAAACCTGGTGAAGGGGCTTTTGACGGGCCTGCTGGGTTTGCGGTTTCGGGATCTGGTGCCCCAGGCCCTTGAATGTCTCTTTGTGGGGGTTCAGGCCGGGAGAGGCTTATCTGCAGACTCACACCCCCACCCGGTGGCTCCGGCCGACCCAGGCTCGGGTTAGGAAGACTCACTGGTGACATTTAGCCGATTTCGACACAGGTTCCTTACAGTAGCATGTCCAGCTCGTACTTGGAAAGGGGCCTTATTATTTAAGGTGAATTCTGGAAAGAAAAATCCTACTGCGTTCTAGCCAACAACTCATCTAAATTTTTCTGGAACCATTCTGGAAATGTGCAAAATAGGTCAGTCCTACACTGAACAGCAAAGCCTCAGCAATGTCCATTGAAAAGTAAAAATGTGTTCAAATGAGAAATAATTCAGATTCAATTTTGAGTTGTTAACTTTTGATTTTTTTAATTTAAGAAAACTGATGAAATAATAAAGATAGAAAACTAAAGCTAGTGCTAAAGGTATAGTAAAATAAAGTGAGAAAAAATATATGTGATTTGTAGAATATTGCCATAAATCTTAAATTTATGTTTGGTTATTTCGGATTTTCCTTTAGTATCATATATTTATTCCTGATGCTTATATCTTAACCTGTGACTAACTTTTTAATCATGGGAATTCATAGTAGTAAAAGTTATTTTAGTTTGATGTTCTGTTACTGTTTGTTTAGGAAAGTCTTTTTAGAGGCTGACAAATTGCACTGCGATTAAATTTTCAGAGCTAACTGATTTAATGTACCCCTTTGGCTGCATTTATTTAGTCTGCCTACGTAAGGAACCCAATTGTGTCATTGTGGGAGCTAGGAATTTCCCCTCCATTGTCCGGACTTGGATCTGGAAGTAAAGAGGCTTAGGGCAGATATATTTCCTGATTACTCCTGTATCCCTAAAATGATTTCCTGTTCCCCAAATCTCCCACAGAGCCTTGTCTTACGGTAGCCGCAAGCAAGTAACATTAGTAAAAACGGACATTGCAAGGGACAGGCTAGAAGAAAAGTTGATGCCTTCGGTAAGAACCTGTCATACTCTGCACCGTGCTAGCAAACTTTGCTTTATTTTTTAAATTTCATTTTAGATTCTCACGAATATCAGGGAAATATCAATCCTAAGTAAGCAGGAAAAGAGCCAGCATCTGCGGCCAGCTTCCTTTCCTTGCCTTCACCTTCGGTGGCGGGGCTCGTCCGCTGCTCAGTAGCGCCTTTGCCTGGGCCCTAACCTGAAGGGAAGGGCCTGGAAGGGAGCTCAGGGAGCTATTTCTGTCCCGCTGGTGTAGCCGGGGGCGGAAGGATAGCAGGATGAAAGGCTATTCCATCCCCTAGGAGAAAGCAGTGGGCCTTTGGGTGCTTTCTTCCCAGGTGCCTTGATAAATAAGAAACAGGTTATACCCGGGCAAACCTGTGCCCTGGGGACCTGCGCTCTGGGATTGGTAGGAAGTGTCATTTGCTAACCATGGGTGGCTCCGGCGGAGGTGATCTGGCGTCCATCGGATGCCTCCCGAGGTCCCAGTAGGTATCCAAGGTTGCGTCAGCCTCCTTCCCATCTCCCAATCCTCCTGCTCGGCGATGAGGGCGTGGCCTCCACACCCCAGGCTCCCTTTCTCAGTGACAGGCCTTAAACTTTAGAGGTCATCCTTGCCGCCCTCGCCCTTCCCTTCTCTTCCCACGATACTGACCCATAATCAAGACTCGGTTTTTACTTTCTAAGTACCTCTTGCCGGTATATACGTCTTCCCAAGTCCCTCACCTCGACCCTGGGCTAAGCTGCCCTACGTCTTCTAAATAACCAAAACACCTCCTAACTCTGTCTCACCATCTGGACTCGCAGATCGTGAGGGAAGAGACCAAGTTGGCTTTTGCTCCCCAGCCTCTAGGACAGGGCCTGGCATTTAGTAAAAGGACAGGAAGTGGCAGTAGCTACGGCCAATAAGCTTAAAAATTCTAAGTAGAGAAAATGATTATACTGTTAACACTTTATCTACTAACAACACACACACATACATACACACACACACACCCCCCCAAACATTTATTCTTCTACGGATAGACTGTGTGGAACGTAGGTAAGGACTACAGAGGATGGATTTTGGGACCACTAGTTTCAGATACTGTTAACATGTATTATTTCAGGACTAATAGAAAAAAAATCCCCTCCCTCTTACGTGCTTTGCACAAAACTATGAAACTGACCTGCGTGAACAGAAACAGGAAGCTCTGAGTCCAGCAATAGGTGACTGTGTGTCCTGTGTAGTGAATGATTAGCACCCAGCATTTGGGGTCAGCCAATCCTGGGATCTGACACCACTTAGACAGTGCATTTCAGCTCTCTGAGACCTGGTTATTGCTTTTATAGAATTAAAATAAAAATTAAAACTTGCAAGGTTCTTGTGAGGGTTCAAGGCAATATTTCTGACGTGTCAAGTACAGCGCCTTGCATAGAAGAGGTGCCCAATAGCTTTTGGTTTGAACTTTCCAATGACACTGTCTTTAAGCTACAAAATAAAGTGTGCTGATCTTCCTGGCAAGAAGAGTTGCTGTGATTATAGAGTACTTTTATTTTATTTTTATTTATTTTTATTTTGTAAAATATCTGTAAACTTTTTACAATTCTATATCATCCGTATATTGTGTTGTGTGTTGACCACCCAAGTCAAGTCTCCTTCCATCATCACTTTATAGAGCATTTTTAATGCTTCCGAAGGCTATTTGCAACTATTCAAGAATCTGCATAGATATAACCGAGAGGTTGGTGGGAGAGTTTTTATTAGCCTCATTTCAAAAACAAAGAACTAGAGACTGGATAGTTGTATGACTTGTACAAGGTCATTGAGTGAGTTAGTAATTAAACTTGGAAGAGGGCTTAGGCGTTGGGATTTCTCATCTGTTTCTATTCCTGACCTTTCAATAGTAAGAATTTAATTCATCCCAAAGAAGCTTAGGTGGTGGGTGCTGATTGCTCCATGTACCAGGGCATTTTTGGAACTGTCAGTCATGAGAATATTTTAAGATGTGAGAGCTGTGCTACCATTCCACTCCCTGTTCAGCACAGCCCTTCTGTGCTGGGTCCCGCATTTGTTTAGTCATGAGAAGTTGCAGAGCCAAGGCTGTATGCAAGGCCTGATGAAGAGATGTGGAGGGGAGTGTGTCCTGCTGTCAAAGGCCCTGCTTCCTTAGGTTCTAGCCCAGAATAAATCAGCTAAAGTCTCCAGCAGCCCACTGGCGAGGGGTGGGGAGAGACCACCAATAAATGTCCCCTTTTAGTGGAATGACATGGTATTATCTGCCTGCTAGAGTTGGGAGGTCAGCAGATGGATGTGATAGAAAGAACAATTTGCCTTATAATAATTATCCAACCCTATTGTAACAGAATGTCATCAAATGGAGAGAATTTTTTTTAAAAAGAAAAGAGAAAATTGAGAAAAAAACCTAGATAGAAATGAGACCCAGAAAATATTTCTGGGTGGCAGCATGCTGAAACCCAGATGGAAATTTAACATTAATTTGGCTAACACTATTTCAGTCACAGCACATTTTCAGGTATTTATTTTTGTACTCAGCCTCTCCTAGTAAGGTGGGTATCGAATGGAAATTTTTTTTTCTAAGGTGGCATTTCAAATAATAACAATAATAATAAAATCCTGGATCGGGAACCACTTTTCCATTAGATGCACAGCAGGGACCTTGAATGGGTCTATATTTTTTGCTAATTTAATCTGTGCATATAAATGACATCTTTCCATTTCTTTTTCTTTTCTTTTTTTTAAGGGCTTGTTTTTCCATCCTGCTAAATGATTGGCTCCAACTTGGAGATGCTTGTTTCTTCAGTGTTGATACCCAAATATGAATGCAGCCCTTCTAATTTATACCACGCACGGGGAGGGGAAAGGCTGGAGGATGGGAGACGTGGGTTTTATCCGTTCCACGGCTACATATATGGAAAATTGATTTGCCAGCCGTAGCCAATGATAAAGTCCGTCTGTGATATATTCCTGTCTCACCGCTTTCCAGGTCTTCAGGCATCTGATCTCAGGTCACCTCCCCTTGGAGTGTAATTCAGAACACAGTCCCTTCCCTTCAGAGATCCCATGCCACGGGGCATGGGTATGTTTTCTTTGGCTGGGAACGACCTTATGAAAGAAATTATTCTGCCGCCGAACTGACAGAGTTGGGCATGGGGTACTGAGAAATGGAGCCTCTCCCAGTGGCCCTTTGCCTGGAATTTGTCCTAAAAGCATGAAACTGAGCAGGGTTTGTAGCAGACAGATGTGGATAATATATGCGCCACCTTGCCACTCTGGTGTCTGTTTGCATGAGAATGAAAGAATGCAGGATTGTACATGTGGCCCTAGGTGACGGCGCAGCTGTGAACTCTGGGAGAGGCCTGGGCCCAGGCTGGACTGGAACCTCTGTTGTGGATGGATCCCCTTGGCCACATCAAAGAGAAACTCTCACGGGGCCATGTCTGCTGGAGCTTGTTGTCTGAGGACAATAACCTATATTTTTAGTAGTTCACAAAAAGACATATTGTGTAGACAGGGACAGCAGCCCAAAGCAACAGCCAGTCAACGGTCGCTTGCCCTAAACTTACCTGAAGACGGGATACTCAGCAGGCCTCTGGCATCTGTTCAAACACCTCTCGTTGCCGCGTGTTTCTAAAATGAGGGTCGGATCACAGTCCGCATCTGAACCTAGAATTGTTGAAGGGTGCAGGCGTTTGTTTCATCAGCTCTGTTTTTGAGTTAGATGAGTTTCCGGGAAGCTACAGTTGTCGGAGTGAAAAGAGCCCCTTCCTGGGTCGCAGGGGTTCTGCTCTGGCTCAGCACTAATTCTGAGCAAACTCTTCTACTTTGGTGGAACAGCAGTGTGCTCATTAGAAAATGAGAGAGAGGATTCGAGTGAACTATGGCTTATCCTTCCCCTCTAAAACACGAGAGCAGTAGGGATTCAAGAGATGGCAGCCACAGTGAGCTGAATGTGAGAGTCGAAAATGAGCAGTTTTCACTTTTATTGCCCGAAGAGGAGCTGTTTAAAAGAAATATGCATTATTGATTATGTTTTAAAACATATTTTGCTTTTCCCCCTGGAATTTAAATTAAAGGTGAAACCTGAGGTTTGGGATGAGCTCTTTCCTAATACATCTCCAAATACGAGTACCCTCCCTCTAAGCCAAGAGCTGACCTTCTCCCGTGGGAGTGGTGGTCAGGTTAGGTCACCGCTTAACGCAGGAGTCAGCAAATGTGGCCTACAGGGGAGATCGGCCCTCCAACCTGTTTTTGTAAGACCAAATGTTACAAGTGTCTCCTCTGTGTTTGTAAATGGTTAAGGGGAAAAAACACATCAAAAGAAGAATAATATTCTGTAACACGTGAAAATGACATGTAATTGAAATTTCGGTGCCTATAAATAAAGTTTTATTGGCACACAGCCACACCCACTTGTTTACTATTATCTACAACTGCTTTCATGCTGCGACGAAAGAATCAAGTACTTGCAACAGAGACAGAATGGCTTTTACAAAGCTCAAAATATTTACTATCTGGCTGGTTCCAGGAAGAAAGTATGCCAACCTGGCGCTTAGAGCCGGGGTAGGAACAGTCAGAGAAATATTAGTGAAGATGTGAAAAGGGGAAAGAAAAGCAAGAGGAGGGAGATAAAAAATAGTGATCACTAAGTTGTAATTCCAGTAATGTTAGCAACGTCTCTTTCGGTACAATACTACCGACATTTTCAAAATATACATTATTTTATTTATTCACGCCAAAGGCATTGCGCCTTTGGAAGTAATACAAGCGTGATGTTCTCCATTTTACCGTGAGATAGTGAAACCCGAAAGGATCTGATGACTTGTCCAGTCACACGGCTAGTGAGCCGTATGGGCTGGGTTAGAATCTAGGTTCCTTCAGACTGAATCCGCGTGGACCCAGCTTGTACTGCAGACGACTAACTATGGCTGGTTGAGGGGGACAATCATGTGGGGAAAGTTAAATCAACGTTTTCTGTAAAAACTGAATTGTAATCCTTATTAATGAATACATTCTTGAATGGATTCAAGATTCCGGATTGGCCATATTATCTGATGTGTTACTATATATATTTTATATATATATTATGTATTATATATGTATCGTATATCTCATGTGGTATACACACACACACATAAATATATGCAAAACATTTGACTTTACAGAACTCAGAAAGCACTAGCACACACACTGTTTCTTTTAGACAACACTGTATCTATTGCCCACATAACTACTCAGTAAGTTCATTATTAGAAATAATGTATTATCAGCATTACTACACTGGATAATGTTATTATAGTTATATGTATTTCATTTATATGTAAATGTCACGTATGATTATACGTATACATTGGTTTAATGGTCTATAAAATACATTATTGTGTATATTGCAGTATGAAAGAAAAAGTACCAATAATGTCGAGATCTCAAGATTTTTATCTTAGGAAAATGGACCAAAGACCAAATTGCAAGTAAAAAAAACTAACAGAATAACCTATATATCTAGTAAACTCTACTAATGCCCAAAACTGTCCTCCCTGATCCCTACATTTTGTGGAAAAGTCACCAGCAAACGCGGTCACTGTCTCTCCCACCTCAGCCATCACCAGCAGCCCCAAATCCGGAGCAGCTGATAGGATTTAGTGGCCCCGGGAAGAGACAAACCTGCGGGAGAGCAAAGCCCGCAAGCCAGTCGGATTAGAGCGGAGCCTCGGGTGATAAAGGGGACTTAAGTTTTACAGCTTAGCCGGGCCGGGCTGGGGAGGGAGAAAACCAAAGAAGAAAAATCACCCTGGGTCTCTTTGGTTAAGTTGTTTTGCAGATTTATTGAAACGTGCACGTGGTGGAAAATGACTTCCAGAAGGCGGACGCTGCGAGGCCGCAGCGCGGCGGCTGGGGTGACGCGAGGTGACTGCCACGGCCGCGGCGGCCTGACGGTGCTAATGGCGGGAGCCTCGCCACACTGGCACGAGGCTGCTGGGTCTTCCACCCTGGTTAGAGATTTGTGAAATGTAACGGGACTTGCCAGGCCCATTCACAGTCGGGTCACGCCGTTTCTAGCAAGCGAGAGGCAGTGCTGAAACAGAGCGGAGATACATGCACACAGTAGGTCCTGCTAGCCAGTGCCGAGTCCACACAAACGAACCCAATTCGCGTATTTTAAGTGATCACGACATCCAAAAGCGATCGGGCCATTCTTCAGGGGAGATGTAGCATTTGGTTATAATATTTGCTGCTGGCCCCTCATCAAATATGCTGTCTCTGTGGTTAGTGTTTGCCGGGGAACACGGAGCCTTGCTCACTGATAGCTGGGAACACTTGATTAAATGCTAACGGACTGATGAGGTGAAGCAGTTTCACTAATTTCTTGGCTTCCTCGTACATAACCCAAAAGTCAACAAGCAGATGTTGGTGTCCAAGACAGGCCTGCAAGAATCCGAAGAAGCCCATGAATTTCGTTTAATCCGCTTTGCCAGTTCGATCGAATTCGCAGGTGGTTTAGTGAGTCTGGGTAGAAATAGCCACAAGTTTAATTCATAATAAAACAAAACCAGTGTCAGTGTAACCGATCCAGAGGGGAAGACGGAGCCAAGCGCGTTGTTTGCGGGAAGGCTGGGCTACAGGCAGATACCTTTGTCCAATTTCAGGGTGCCTTTTGGCTCCGTGCGATGCTGGGGACACTGTCTTCTGCTGGAGTCCCCCGGCGCTTCATATAATACTCCTTTTGTGAGTATGAGTGTGATGTGTTATTTTTCTTTCTTTATCCATTTACAGTTTTCTTGAATTAAGGGCCTATGATGCATTTTTGTATCACACACAGCAAAATGTCATCCACAGACCGCTCTGGAAATACGTCACGAAAATGAATTGAAGAAATGCATGATTGATAGGCGGTCCTCTCACATTTCTTCGGTCTCCTCTGCTGTCCTTAATTCATTCCACACACGTTCATCATAGATACGCCCTGGGTTCCAGGCATGGTCTTTGTCACTGCAGGGATACAAATTCAAACAGTACAGGACACAGCACGTCTTCCTAGAGAGGTCGGAACAAAGGCTCTGCTGGACTCAAAGGAGCGGCTGTCTTATTTTATTCACTCTTCTGTTCTTTGTTAAGCGCATCTTCCTTCTAGGCGGACACTGGTCGAACACCAGCAAGTGATTGCACTAGCCGTCGCCTCTGCGGCGCTTGCTGCGCGCTATAAGGCATCTTCAGTATGTTACAGCTGTAAATTCATTAAATCTTCACAGCACATGGATGAGGCAGGAATTACTACATCCCTGTTTGCCAGGTGAGGAAACTGAGGCACAGGGACGGTAAGGAACTTGCCTGGTCTGTATACGGGCCACTGACACACTCATCAGGCTCTATCAATAGCCGTATACAGGCCAGTGTAGCATGAGCTTTAAATTGATATTTTAGGTACCTTTTTGAAATCATTTTATCTCCAGTGTGCCCTGAACTGATCAGGATTTGTCAGGTCAAGGGAGTGAATACATAACTTAGGATTTGTAAATGTGGCCCTGTAAGAGCAGAACCCAGGGGCTTAGTCCATACTGTCAGGAAATAATTCAGTGTAAGACAAACCATGCTGACACTGCCTACGCCTTTGCCGTCGATTAGTATCACACAGTAGAATCGTTAGTGCGACATCACCGATGAGGTAAGGCATGGGGGAAAGGCTGAATATTTAGGAATGGGAAGGTAAATTCCGGAGCATAAGCCGATTTCTCAGAAAATACCTTATCAACATTTCATCTGGGACTTCAGAGAGGATGCCCGAGAAGGTTAATGTTTGCAAATGAATTGATTTAGCTCTGAGAAGAAGAATTTTCTTCCTTGGTAGCTTTTAGCATAGAATAATCTGAAGAACTTTAGTATATATATATATATATATATATATATATATATATATATATATATATATATACACGCGCACACACACACACACACATGTATATATACACGCACATACACACACACATATACACACACACATATGTATGTAATATACAAGGTGCCCCCTCCCCAAATACACACTTTAACAGCTGAGAGCTCAATTGATGTTTCTTTCTTTTCAGATTTAACCCACTGGAACTAATAATTATTCAAAGTATGTATACATCTTTTGGGACACCATATATATATATATATATTTTATTATATGTTTATACATATGACTAAGTTTTAAACATTTTTCAAAGTTGTATCTCCGCTACAGAATGGAGTAAGATAACCCGGTTGAATTAGTTTTATTTGCACTATGTCCTTTGAGCACGGTACACATTACAAAAAGTAGAAACTCGAGACTAATTCGTGTTGAGTGTGTGTTTTGAATCCTGTGTAATAAATACATAAAGAAAATTGCCATGAGTTGTGAAAATCGTTTTCTTCATTTCAACCAGGAGATTTGTGCTTTAAAATGATAATGTGGTGTTAAAAGTTTGATTGCGAAAGAGCCTTGCTCTGGGCCAGCTGCCGTGCTGCCTCTGCGGTTTCTGCTGATATAAATGTGATATTTTACAAATGCGGAATATGAAATATATTCCCAACATGTGTTTCATGCACTTATAATACACCCAAATGAAAAACAGCATAGGCTCGGAACATTTCTTGGCCGTGCGCTTAATGCACTAGATCTGGAACACGTTAAATGTTATTATAGAAATAATTGAAACATTTCACACAGTTTCATGCGGGGAATTTTGCATGTTAAACGCATACCCCTTCCTTCAGTTACGGAGAACCTTACATGCCTGATACACAAATGTTTCCCTTAGCGTTGGGAACACGGATATGGTGTGTGGGGGTGTTTTTTTTCTTTTTCTAGGAACTGATGTTAGGTAAACTTTGGAGGTATTTCAGACTAAATTGTGCCAACAACCACCTATCACTGAATAGATTCATGAAGAGAGGTTTTTCTAAACGTGAATTACTGAGAAAACAGACAAGATTTCTACTTTCACAGCTGAAAATGGCATCTTTTATTCCACGTAACTGCATCTCCTCCCATTTCCTGGGAGACGCTCTTTGCCTATCGTAGTCGCATCAGGGTTTTCTCATTAATAAGCTGCAGACTTTTCATCATTCAAACGTAACCCCTTTAATTTCATACGCTCGGTAGGGTTGGTTTCTAACGAGATGTCCTGTTTCAGTGTGAATAAGTTGGAAGCTTCTCAGTTCCTGTGGAGAATTCAGAAATGCATGGCCCCAAGAGTTAACTGTTTTCTTACTTCGTAGTTACCTCGAGTGCACCGTTAGGTTGCTGGTAGTTACTGAGTAGCGGCCGCCGGCAGAAAGGCTTAGCAGGCCTGGGGGTGTTCAATCAGCGTATGAAATGATTATTCAGTATTAGTCCTTAGTTCTTCCTGAGAACTGAATGTAACAGTTACTTACAGATCATTTAGGAACTACTTCATATGGCTTCCATTCATTGATCTAATAATAGAACCACCACCATTTACTTATGGCATATTCAACGATCACCACTGAACTACATTATGGGTCTGTGGATATCCTGTTACCAGTGTCCCCTCTCTGCCAGTGGTTCTCAAAGTGGGGTCCCTAGGGCGGCACCACCAGCATCTCTTAGGAACTTGTCAGAAATACAAGTTCAGAGGCCCCACTCCGGACCTACTGAAACAGAAACTAGAGAGCCCGGCCACCTATCCGCTAACAAGCAAGCCTTCCAGATGATTCTGCGGTACGATCGAGTTTGAGATCCGTTGCGCTAGAAGGATCCCCACATTTTACTGTCCACTGAGATGCGGGACAGCTTCATCCCACTAGAATCTGCCCAGTCACAGGGTCTCTGGCTGGCTGGAGGGAAAACGTGCATGTTAAAGCTAAACAGGTCTGCCAGAGAGCGAGCAGCGACACTGACGGCTCGGTAACAGGTGCCAGTCTTTAGAGTCGGGTGGAACATCCTGCTTGCCCCCCTCATTTGCGCTGCCCCGTGTACTCACGCGTCCACGCACACAGTCCCTAAAGAAACCGAATCGAGACGGTTTTTTTCACTTTCACTTCAGCAACAATCTTACTGAAGACAGTCGCACCTCGAAAAAGTAGAGACGTCATTGTCAAGCTCATGCATGAATGTTACCTGGGCCACTCACAATGTTAGAGAAAAATTCAGCAGAGACAGGAACTGCTAAATATTTTATCAGCATGTTTAAATCTAAAAGTAGAAATAAATTAACATTGTACAAGTTAGTATGCACAACAAAGTTCGTGTATAAAAAATGTAGAGTTTAGTGGAAAGAATAATTTTATTTTATTTTTAGGGATCCTGGTGGGGAAAAGCATTACACACCCCTCCCTCAATATGTCCCTACATCTCTCTGACAACGTCAAAGGCAGAATAATGTATTGTCCCTGGTGATCTAAGAGATGAGGCTGTGAATCTGAGTTTTACCAGCTGGTAGATTTGTGACTTTCTGTAAGAAACATCAACGGCTTGATTTTCAGTTTTCTCACCTGTAAAATGGAAATAATAATAGGACCGACCTCATAGTTTGTTTGGAAAAAGAAAGAAGCTCGTGTATGAATAACGCCGGCACGTAGCACTCAATGAATGTTCAGTATCTTTCAGCTGATTTTCATTGCGCGTCTCTCTTAAGATCACATCGTATCCGTATTTTATTTTCCTGATTAATGTGCTAAAACATTACCTTTGGAAACATACAGTGTAAAGTTTCCTTTCCACTGCGTTTTCCATAAATTATGAGCTTTCCATGTAATGATATGTGTTTAGCTCAATGCCCCCCCTTCTTTAAAAAAAAAAAAATAACTGCCTACACATTTATATTAATGAGTCTTTTCAGTAGTCGTGAGTCTGGACTATGCTCCTCCAAAGAAGTTTCCTCATAAATTAGCATTAATTGATGTCCAGTTTTTGGAAAATGTTAGCACACGTTATTTATGGCACGTTCTGTTCGTGTGGCGCCTCTCAATGTGAAAAAAAAAGTTTTTCAAATGCTGTTTCGTTTGCTTGCACAACGGGGAGAGCTCGGCCCTGCATTTTTGGCAAACCCCTGGCAGTATTTCCAGCCGCAGGGCGAGTGGGCGAGCTGATCCCGGGTGAGCGTGGATGCACCCACGCCGGCCCAGCGTTTCCACCTCCAGGCCGCCCGCCGGGACTGTGCAACCAAGACACGCAGGCGCTTTCCTCCAACTGCAATGAAACGCCTTGTGTCCCAAACAAAGCGCCAGTGCAGAAGCACGGCCGTCACTCCCGCGAGCCTTAGGTGCAGAGAAGAACCTTTCACATGCACACATCGCGAATATTGAATGTGATCATCAGTTGTGTACCTGCATCCAGGTGCGCATGTGCCGTTTGTGCTTTTATAAGTATCTGAGTAGACCAGAAAAAAGAGCAAGATTCCATAAACATCGGGTTAAGGTTTTGATATATTTTTTCAGCTCTGGAGGGAAAACATGATGTAAGATTGTAAGCAGAAATGTTCCTAAGATTTGGGAAGTTTTTTCTTCATGTTAAACACCTTGAACTAATGTGTGTTGACTAAAGGTTCGTACAGATGTGCTAGAAAGCTACTCCTTAGAGACGTATGAAATGGGTGGCTAGAGTCTAGCACGTAATAAATTTCCAATTAATCACGCCCCTTTTTATTTTTCTAGCATTAAATATTTGGTGATTTTTGTTGTGTTCTCTTTTTCAGTTCTACTGTATGTTTGTTGATTTGGGGGTAACAAAAGACTTAAGAAAACTCTCCCACTTAGAGATAATCTATTTTTTAGTATAAAGAACCCACTCCACCTAGGATAAAACCTACTAAATTGTTCTGCTCGCTCAAGTGTAGCGTAGGTCACGCTGGCATGTCCCAGGAGGGGTGATGGCATGCTGTTGTATTAAAACCCTTCTAGACACGAATCCGCACATCAGTCCTCCTACTACTGGGTCATTGGAGATAGTGCATTTTGCGTTTCACATGCAGCCAGTGTGAAAGGAGCTTTGTGTTGCGTGGACGTGGACTGGAGACACCCTGCGGGATTCCTCCTCACACCAGGCAGGCGTCGTCCCCAACTCCCGCCGGTGGACATGTGCCCACGACTGGTTCTGTTTGTTCATTCGCCGCCTTGGCCCAGCGTGCAGATCTCATCCGCATCATCCGAGCACCCTCCCAAAACGCAGACAGTAAAGAATCCGCTATTTAACAGAGAATGTGGGCCCAGGAGGACTGTTAACATGTTGTTTGCATACTTTTGCTTTTTGGTTTATTTTCCCCATGCCCCGGCTGCCTTTCCTTCCCAGTCTCCATTTCCCTTTCACCTTCAGGACTAGCCACGTAAAAGAAATTCAGTCCTTTCAAATCCCAGTAAATGGCATGTCAGCCGTAAACAAGCAAAGGCGACCACATCAGTGTCATGTTCCCAATAAATATTAGAGTTTGACGTAGGTTGGGTTTCCCTCCTGCTCTGGGAGCTATTGATGTTCCAGTGACCAGTCTTTACCAGGTTCTGTGACTTATTCACTAGACACCGTCCACTCAGCGTTGACCGTGAGGCTGCGCTCCCTGCTAAATGGCATGGCGAGGGCTGGAGGCAGAAACTTGGGGCTCTAACCATGTTTCAAAAACAGGGAAAGCCATTCCAATGAGTTGATTTCTTTATTAAAAAGGGCGACTATGCACAGCCAATCCCTCACAGTTTGTTGCCCTTTTTTCTTAAATATAAATGATCTGTTAAAAAAATAAACAAGGGTCAACTCCAAGGAGCTTCAGAAATGTCTCCTGTTAAAAAGCATTGACCTGCTAATAATGGAACTTTTTCGGTCGCTGTCATTGCTCCATCAAAGGCTAAAAGCAGATCATAGAAGGAAAGCCCAATGGTTCTATCACCAAGGAGATGATGCAGGTGCAGTTGAAGGTGACCTTACATTTCCAATTCATGATGCCCACCTTCCACTGCAAAGTTAGGGCTCAAACGCCGGACTCCTCTCCTTTCAAGAGATTTCTTTCCCATGCTCTTTAATAGCCCCACTGCCTGGAATCGAGTTCAAGCCACATTGTCTAATCTAACAAAAATGTGAATGTAAAAGAAATACTGACATTTTCTCAGTGTTCATAAAAGACAGACTCCAGCAGAATTTCACCAATAATTATGGTTACTCATCAGCCAGTGCTCCCTAAGTAGTCTGCTTCTAAAACTTCTGAAAATAGTTTCCCTTGGAGTAAATGATTTCAGAAAGAAAAAACAAAACAAAACTAGACTATAAATCAGATGGCACTCTGAAAAGAAATTAGGTAAAAACCACTTGTGTATGGGGTAAATTAGAGAGAGAGACACGCAACTCTGGAAATCTGGATCATAAACCATTTTCAAAATCATATCTTATTACTTTCAGGAATATACAATAACAGAAAAACAAACAAACAGCTGGCGGTGTTACCAAGTAGGAGTATTAACAGAGGTGCTTAAATAGATAAAAAGTAATTTAAAAAAATAGCATCTTAGCTACACATGGATTCCACTGGTTTTAAGAATGCTTCAAAATAAGGATTTTTAAAATTTAACTTTATATCACAAAATAACATTTTTAAGATGATATAAAACTCAA
The DNA here is from genome assembly GCF_964146895.1 of Miniopterus schreibersii. Classification (NCBI taxonomy): domain Eukaryota; kingdom Metazoa; phylum Chordata; class Mammalia; order Chiroptera; family Miniopteridae; genus Miniopterus; species Miniopterus schreibersii. The sequence continues at coordinate 6,108,443 of NC_138116.1, forward strand.
CTCAATCCGTGTTCATAATATTAAATTCCAAATGAGTGAAAAACAAGTTTTCTACACTTACAATTATATTAAAAAATGTCATCACCGTGAGCAGGATGCGCAGTTTTGATGAAGGATGGGCAGGTGTGTAAACCAGAGGCCGCTGCGGGCTCAGCTGCCCCCCGGGCCGGGCACGCGGGAGGGGGGACCTGGCAAGTGAGCCCTCCTGTCCTGTCCTTCCCGGGGCATTGCCCCCGCTGCAGCTCTTGGCTGCCCCGTGGGGGACACTCTGCAGCACTTAGACCGGTACCTCCAGCCGGTTGGTCAAGAGTGGCGCTGAAACTCAGGGTCTTTCCAAATCCTGGAACCAACGTGCACAGCTCTGGGACCGTGGCCAGCTTACCCTGTCTCTGCATGTTTATAATTTGGGGATGATAATAGTACATTTTTTTTCTCATAGTTGTGTGGATCAAATGAGGTCATGTAGTGAAATGCTTAGAAAAATGTAGGCCCCTTATTAAGTCCTTAAGAATTTAATTGTTTGCGCTAAGGAGAATCGCCTAGAACAACTACCCGACTATTCCTTTCGTTCATCCGGCGCGCTTTACTGCAAAGAACCTGCTCTGCAGTATGAGAGACGCAAAATTCATTAAAAATGTCCATAATTTAAAGCTTTCGATTTCGTGGGGGAGAAAAGGTTTCTGCAAATGTCTAAGGGTAGTGACTGTTGACTCTGTGATAGGATCTAATAGCCGAAGCTTCCTCGATGCCACCAATACATCATTTAGAGCAAGACAAGTGAAAACCATGAAATTCACTGAGCCAGTCACAGGCTTCCATTGAGCAACTTCCATCTGCCAGGCCATGTGCTTGCTGCTGGAGATATAATGTAAATAAGATACAGTGCAAGTAAGCGTCCCACACTGGCCACAGGCTAGAATCAGGACATGTTCGAGGGGAAATGGAGTGAATTCTTCTTGGGGAGAGGAGAGAGGGTCAGATTTGAGAAGTGAAGAGAGGTGGCCTGGTTGGAGGAGCCAGTCAAGGTAGGGACAGGTACACTAGGCAGGTAGGCGAACCACGCGTACACTGCCAAGGAGGCACAGACGTCAGAGTGTGGGGCGTTTGGCACCTGCCGGTGGTCCTGCATGGCTGAATGGGGGGGTCCCCGAGGTGAGTCTGCAAGTAGACAGTCATCCAGAGTGATTCTTCGTGATTCATGCTCCTAAGTGCTGCGGGTGTGGGGAATTTCAGCGAGGACGGGGGACCCGCGCCTGCGCGTGCAGGAGCACTGTGGCGCACCATCGCTGCGCACTCCCCGGACTCTGGACCTGGCACCTGTCTTCTCTCGTCTTATTCAAATTAAGGTCTTTCTGCTGCCTCAAACTATCTTGCTTGAAGATAGAAATTGTTATGAGTAGAATTATTCCAAGTTACTCTCTTTTTCAAAGGAAACACTCTATATGCTTTCCATTCCAGCCACTTTCTTTTTGGCAAGATTTTTAGAAAGCTCTCTTAAAAAGAAAAAAAAAAAAATATATATATATATATATATATATATATATCCATATATATACACATATACATATATGTATATATATAAAGTTTTCCTTCCTAGAGGCACAATACTCAGACATGAGGAAATATCCATCAAGAAGACAAAATAAACATGTAATTCATAAGAGCCTTGAGCCAACTGGAATATATTGAGTAGTGTAATAAGTCTGGGGGAGGGGAGAAAGAGAGGGAGAGAGGGAGGGAGGAAGGGAAAGGAGAGAGAAGAAAGAAGGAAAGAAGAGCCTCCTGATCCCCTTGAAGGCGTTGGGTCTGTGATGTGTGTGGACGGAATGGGAGCCCGGCTCCCTCCCAGACTCCAACAGGACCGTGTGAGTCAGCCGGCGACCCCCCAAGGGACTGAGGGCTGGCATCGATCGTTGCTGCAGGTTTTGCTCTGTGGCTGACTCAGACCCAGCCTGGGCTAGCGTGCGTGTCTCTCCTTGTAACAGAATCTGCCATCAGTGCCAGTCTCACGCACAGCAAGTAGCCTGGATGTGTGACCCCGGAATGGAAGGGCTGGCGTGGGGTGGGAAACTGAGTAAACTGCAGATCCTTCCCCATCCCAGACAACTCCAAGTTCAACGTGGTAATTCCCATGAAACATTATCTGCGTCGTATTGGTGAGGTAACTAAGTGCTTAGGAGGAAGGTTTGGGGACTCTTGGCGTGATGTAGATCACAAAAGCCCTTAAAATCTATGCTAATAAGGTCGCGGCCTGCATCCACTCATCTCTTGAGAAGTTAATTGGGTTTCCTGGTAGAAAATACTCTATTTCAGGATCCGGGGGACACTTTGAACCTGGGCAGACCATTCTCTTTGGTCATAGAGAGAGGAAGATGAATCCCGATGAACCCCAACACACCCTACAGTTACAAGACTGTGCTTTACTGGGGTCCACCAATGACGTCATTTCTGTTTTACAAAGAGCAGCACTTTGAAAAACAAAAATAAGAAATGAGTAGAATGTAGGAAGCAGCGCAGCTTGGTGAAGAGAGAACAGACCCTGGACTCTGCGATCCAGGTGCGTTTCAGCTCTGCCATGCGCGGCCACCGGATCACAAAGACATATTTTAATCATTGGAAAAAGCTATGCCGGTGCCTAAAGAATGCCTGGCACATGAGAGGCCCGAAAGGCTGCCCTTCGTCACACACTTAATTAAAAAAATGAAGACGTAACAAATAAAGTCAACGCAAAGTCCATTTTCTGTGGTAGGAAGTCAAGGCCAAATAGATTATGCGGTTATGGAGGAGCTGGGGCAAAGTGAGGAGTAGGGGCCTAACGTACAAGGGGAGTTTCAAGAAAGCCTAAGAAACTTGCAAAGACAAGGCCAGAGACAACAGGTGAAATACGAGGGCCACCCCCTCCCCTCCTCTGCCGTCTCTGAGAATCTGCAGGGTTCCTTAAAGGAATTTCGGCCCTGTGTGCAAAATGTCTTTCCTCCCACTTTATTTCAGTGGAAAGACTGGGATGACCGTGAACGGCCCCTGGCTGTGTCAGTAAAGTGCCCACAGCGCCTCTAAGGCAGAGCGCTAACATGTAAATACAGGGGATCCCCAGCATGAGGTTGGCCGTGAGTTCGTTGTATGGCTTTGGATATGTGATGGTTTAATTTCTCAAGGCCTCGATTTGATTTTTCGTCTGCAAAGGAAGAGGAATGTGAATTGTCATCTAGACGTTCACGGAGCACTAAGGAAGGCAGGCTGTGTAATCGGGATCAGGAAGGGCGCCGAGGCAGGGGAAGGAGCCCTGGGGTAGGACGGGCCTGCACGCAGCAGCGCTGAGCATTCGGCAGCTGCCAGTCAGACCTCGCCTGCCGCTCGCCCTCCGCTGCAGCCAAGTGCTATTGTCCACTTATCCAGATACCCACGGACAAGGCATGTTTATTTTAAGAAGCCCATCCTGACATATGCACTATATGTGCACATAAAAGTATATACCATGAATTGTGTGACCCGGAGTCCTATCTAAATGCATAGGCTTTTGTTCAGTTGGCAGGAAAAAAAAGAAAAAAAATATTCCCATTTGTTTTATTTAAAAGATTTGGAATTTTTTCATCTATTTATTTATCTTAATTCAAGAGAAAACCAGCAAATTCAGCCAGACAGTAGCTGTGTCTTTTGGCAGTAGAAATAATCTAATAAAAGCATCACATTTCAAAAGAGAAGGTGGGGGGGAGGGGAGGAAAGCAAAGCCATCCCAGACATCGGTAACGTCACTGCAGCCCCAAGTATGCTTCACTCCGGGTTTGTGTTTCTTGGACTCGCACAGCTTACGATGGTTTTTATCCCAAGTTCATGCCACCAGAGTTGGAATTCATAACACAAACACTGAGACCAGGCAGTGACTGACAGTTCTGACTCTCTTAATACCCCGTAGTAGGTCTACCACGGTCAGAAGTTAAGATTTATTTTGACAAGCTTTCCCCAGGTTTTGTAGACTAGAAGCTTTATAATGGGGGTTATCCCATGATTATATATATATATATGTATATATATATATATATGTATATATATATATATCTGGCATAGATTATCAGAATCTATATAGCACAATGGTAGGCGTCCCTGTCTCCCGCACACCAGACCCCACAGAACCTAGACCTTGGTTTTAATTAAGTCATTACCATCTTTCACGGGTAGGATCTGGATCTTGTTTTTGAGGTGGAACCAGACAAGAAGTGATCACGAATGTAAGCTTCTCAATTAAGAAAGACCCCCTGATTAAAAGAAATAAAGACCTTGCGTTTTTCCCGAGGTCACTGTGAATGTTTCCCCTCTGAAACAACATTTTGGAATCCTTAGGAGGGTTTACATAGCTTCTTGGATTTAAGGCCACTGAGATTTTTCTAGAATGGGTAAAAGAGGGTGATGTTTCTCAAAGTGACGACTGGAGGAGGCTTCATCCGAAGGATACCTAGGTTTTCAGGACAGGCTGTTACGTATAGCAGGATGGAGAAAAGGGGCCTTACCACGATTCTTATGATGAGAATACTTGTGCATTTCTTTTTACCATACATGGGTTGGCAAAATTAGGTTTACAGTCATAAATACACAAAACACAGAGTTTATTCTTATATCATTATTTATTAATTATCGTATTATTTTCCTTACGGACGAATGTAAAACTACTTTTGCCCACCCCTGTATGGGCTCTAGTCTTTAACAGTGTCTCTAATAAAAATATTAAATATGTGTATGTTTTTTAATATCTAGGAACCAGGCTGTGACTGACAGTTTAACTTAGTCACGACTGTGTTGCTTTGCGTGATTAGACAAGAGTCAGTCTGCATCCTTTCCTCCGCGGCGATCTGTAAGAATTCGCTGATGACCCCTTGGTCACATCCAGGGCTGCTGAGCCGCTCCTCAAACGATGATGAAAGTCCCTGTTGCTGGGTTAATTCTCTCTCCCCCCAAAATATACTCCCCCCATTCCGTCAACATACTGTTCCTAGTTCTGACTTCGCTCAGGTCAAGTTTATTTTTTCTATGCGAGTCCTCCAATGATTTTTACACAAACAGCATGGCCCTTTCCAATGTCAGATCTGTTTCAAACGAAACTTCTTCGGATCCTTTCCAGCCTCTTCCGAATCCTTGTCACTTAACTATGGGTTTGGATGTGGAGGGGTGGGGAGAGCGACAAGTCATTTCCTTTGGAGTTGTTTATGGCAAAAAAGTATATAAGCACAAACATGAAATTCTCCTGAAATCGCACTATTTGCAATCACAACTTCAGAAAATCACTTCTGAGTCGGAGGAAGAAAGTAGGCACAGGAGATCTATGTGCAGTTGTCCTGAGTTTGAAATGAATCCAGTTCATGCTTTGCAGGTTGCAAATTTTGCCTCGGTCAACACGTGTAGAGCAAATCCTGCCCCTGCCCATGTCCCTCAGCTCACGATCACCTTCTGTAGGTTTCCAAGCTTCTTCACGCTTCCCGAAAAACTAGCTGTTTGTCATGATAGAAGTTGGTGAGATTTTGAAAACCGAGATACGGAGTCTCCCTGCTCTTCTTGATCGCCTAAAGCTAAATTGTATCATACATTAGGTTTTCCATTTTTTCTTTCATCTCTTCGCATAGCTTCTGCATGTACTCTTAATGTGTACAGATACGTGGTCCCTTCCACCCTGTTGCATTCTCTCTCGCATCTGTGCGTGTGCTTTGTAAACGAGACGTGTAAGTTCAGGGATTGCAATTGCACTAAACCCGACCCTCACATTTCAGCCATGATTCCTTCACCCTGCAAGCCCGAGGTTTGCAGTGACAAATGTAGACTTCATCTCGGATTCATGTATGGGTGACATTTGCATGCTGATTCCTTCGCCACCCTCACGGTTCCATTTCAAAGCCCATCTTCCCTTTTATCTTGGGCGAGTGAGACATCAAAATACAGGCGATAAAGGCGGAAGCCCTTTGTCTGCAGCCGCCCGGGCCTGGCCGCTGTGATGAAAACCGTCTGAGGCTTCACAGGCTTCTTGTCTGGCCTCAAGCTGGTGTCCGCCTCCTTTCTTTTGGAGGTTTTAAAGGAGTATTTTATTTTAGCACATAGCGTTGTCAGGGACAACAGAAGACCTGTTCATAGTGGTATCTGACTATATAAGTTAAATTAAACCATTTATTAGATAATAAACCACTGATTACACAAGAGGTAGGTGCTGTCTTTGATTGTAATCATGTTTGTGTCTAAGGTCAGCCTAGTACTTGGTTAGATCACAATGGGAAACCCTTAGGAGACTGTTTGTCCCTATTGTTGGTAAATCTCACCTTTTATTTATGTTTCATTGTCTGATCTCTCGATGTAAGGGAGGAGATCAAGCATTTTGTCTTAGTTTGTTTCTTTTTAAGTATAAAACCTATCTGTAGAAGCTTCTGCAAAATAAGATCATATATGATAGGGGAGGGGTAAACAGACTAAACAGAGTTGTTAAGATGTGAACTGAGGTTATTAAAATTTTAAAGAGTGTATTTAAACAAAAATCACTTGGAATCAGGCAGCACCAAACCAGAAGTGGTTAGATGGGCTCCCCTGACAAGAGCCAGAGGGAAGACTTATATAGAGACCCTGCGCAAGCAGAGAAGGGAAATGACCTGATTGGGTTGTCCTTAGCATTTTGATTTTGTAACCTTGAGGTGTTTACAGGCTTAAATTTGGGTTTGCTTAAGTCGGCTGCCACAGCATTAGAGCCACACCAGTCTAAGGGCCTCCTTGTTGAAGAAATTTAACAGAGCGCAGCAAATTGCATTTGGTCAGTTTTGGATAAGAAATAGCAGTGAGGTGATGTGATCTAAGCAGCGTGTAAATGTAATCATCTCAGTTTAACAAAATCGGACAAACCAGTGGCCAAACATTAAGACTTAGTTTTTGTGTGTGTTTTTCCCCCCACTTCATTAAATATCACCTTAATTTGGAACAGAGAATAAGAAATAGGCTGCAGTTATCTGAGCCTGTGGCATTATTTATGTTGCTTAACACTGTTTTAGAAAAAAACCAAAGAGCATTTCAGAATATTTTGTTTTCTAAAACAGCATAAAGGCAGTACATATAACACATCATCAAGTATCTTGAATCCTAAAAGGTCGGGAAAATGTGGAAGTTGTACGTAGAGGGTCTCCAGCTATTTTCCGGTCCTAGCTCCTGGACGTGCTCTCGTGAAACCAAGTCGCCTCCCCCCTCATGCTCTGCTCTGCTTTTTTCACGCCTGAAAGTCACAACCACTTCGCCTGACCTCAGGCTGGCACCCGGCCTCCAGCCCAGGCTCCTGCTCCTGCGGGCCTGTCTCTTCTGCCCGCCATACGCCTGTCATCCTGGGCTGCTCGCTCTCCCCAGCACGTCCCTTGTGCCTTTGCACCTCTGTGCCTGTGCTCAGGATGTCCCCACAGCTGGAATGCTCATCAGCCCCACCCTCGTCTCTTCCGGTCCTGACTTTTCTCTGAGTCCAGTTCAATTGCCTGGCCCCCCGTGAAGTTCCCCACAACCCTCTTTCCGCCTCCTCTGTGTTATCACAGACTTGCTTGGGACTCTCCCATAGCCATGGTTTTATGCCGCCTTCTAGTCAGATCTCCTTGATGAGATGGGGACTGTCTTGACAATAAAGGCTGTTTTGTTTATAGCTCACTTTACAGTCTAGTGCCTCATAGATGTCAGAGGACATCAGGTGACTGTAGCCAAAGAGCCCAAAGACAATGCCAAATATTTTAGGTTTTGCAATGTCAGCAGCCCACCCTCAGGTACCAATTTTTATTGGTTATCTGTTTCAGTTTAATAGACCAGCTCAAAACTGAGTGGCTTAAAAAATAAAAAAGAATTAGTGTTTCTCATGATTCTGTGCCTTGGCAACATAAGACGCTCTCCTCTCCACCTTTCCTGGGATCGCTCATGTGGCTGCAGGCATCTGATGGCTAGACTGGGGCTGGACGTTCCAAGATGGCATCGCTCACAGGCTTTGCCACTTTGGTTATAAGCTGGGGTTTCTCGGTTTTCCTCCGGTTGGCCGCTCATCCTCCATTAGATCTGACGGAATTTCTTCACCTGGGATGGTTTCAGGGTTCCAGGGCAGCAAGAGTCCAAACTGCTCAACCAGTCAAGACTCGGGCTTCAGAATTCACACGGTGTAACGGGCAAAGCAACTCAGAAGACAAGTAAACAGGGTGGTGAAACAGACTCTACTTCTTGATATGAGAAGTTTCTATGTCACATTATAAAAATGCCAGACACACAAAAGGGCAGGATTTATTGGGATCCACTGCTACAACCATCTGTTATGCTGGCCTTCTCCTTGAAAGGCCTCCGTAAGTGTATGGAATTATGTTATTTTTTTCTTACCTGTAAGCTTCTGGACCAGGGACATAGTGGACTCTGGTTCATTTCGCTACTCAAAAAATGCACTTATTTAGGGTCACAGAGTTTGAGGGAAGTGAAGTGAATATGGGGGCATTTTTCTTTTCTAGGTATTTCGCAATTTTTGTGGTTCCTATGATAAATTATTTTGGGGTGCCTGATCCTTAAAACCTTCAGATAATATTTATTTTATTCCATCCTACAACGTTCATACCTAGGCTTTATGCTTCTTTAAATATATTTTTTTATTTGTTTAAAATCTCCATTAAGAGCAGAGCCTTTAAGCTCGGCTGCCTGGGTTTAAACTGTAACTCCTGCACTTATTACCATAGGAGTTCAGGCAAATTACAACTGCAACTCTCTTTGCTTCGGGCTCCTCATCAGAGAAATGGGGATGATCATATCCACCTCATAGGATTTATGAGGGTGAAATAATTAAGTATTCTAAGAGGAAGAATAGTACCTGTCACACTAAAAATAGTAACGTTTTAGTCCCGGCTATAAAAATAACAATTATTATTATGACTTTTATTAATCACCAGTACACAAGAACGTATCCAGCTCTGTGATCCGATTGAGTGGACTAACCTTTTACTCACCATTTGTTTGCTGAATAAAACTGACCCTCCGGTTAGCGGCTGAAGACCTGGGTGCTGCGGGAGCCCCTAGCATCTCTTTGTGAGCAGTTCCCAGCCGCGATGGGCTGTGCCATGTCCTGGGCTCTGTGTCTGGGTAAAGGAGTTAGCATTTCCCTGCCAGCCCACGCTTCTCTTGCTCTCCTCTCTCTCCGTTTATACCGGCAGATTTTGGAGTTTCAGATTCTAGAAGAACAGGCAGGATGCATGGGCCGAGGAGGGAGGGAAGACAGAAGACCGTGAGCTGCAGAGATTGTGGGCCCTGCAGACCCTGCTCCTGGGCCCGCACCCGGGGAGGTGCGGGTCAGGCTTGCCATCCCTCCAGCATCTCTCCTCCTGTGAGGGCTGCTCTGTTTCACGAGATGACACGCACACGGGGCACCGATTGCTTAATACACTCAACTCTGTCTGACTTCCAATTATTGAAAATTCCTTCCAGATTCAGGCCGTAGGATGTCTGTCAATCTTAGTTTATAAGGTCATCAATTTACATCTTTTCTCTCTTTGTATAGGTCTTTTAGGAGAGGCTTTGCACAGGACTTCTAGACAGAGGCCATTTTTAAACCAGAAACTTTGCTCACCTAATTGCCAAGTTTATTTGGCTCTTGTATTCATTCAGCCTAAAAATTTGGATGTGAACATTATCCAGGAATAACTACTCCTTAAGTAAATATAGTGTGTTATTGAATAAGAAATGCATAGAGTTTTAAACCGAGGATTCTAAGGTTTCCAGAAAACAGGTTACCCTCTCATGGAGTTTTCTTTTGGGGGGTAAGTGACTTGTGACCCCCTCAAATGAAAACAAACTCTAAGATGTCAGTGGTGAAAGTTCGGTATTATTTTTGTTTAAGGATTTTGAATATTATAGATATAAGACCCTTGTAGCACAAGGCATATTATTAAATAATTGTATGTCTCTGGATTATGGTTTTGTTTTGTGGGGTTTTTTTTGTTTTTGTTTTTGTTTTTTTGGAGGTAGGGGAGTAAGTCAATAAAAGATGGCAAAATATATCTTCCTGGCTAAAAAGTAAAATTCTAAAATAGATATTTTGAACTTAAGTTTTTAGTTTCTGTATCTTTCACTAATTGGTGGAATCATTTTTGTGTGTGGCTAGCTATTATTTATGAAGTTATATTTTATGAAATTTTGATTCTGCAAAATGTTATTTGACACATTTCTTTGGAATAGTATTTATGTTGACCCTGCACTTATCCAACTACCCAGAAAGAGGCAACATTATAGGGAAAAAACACACAAAAAAAAACACTTGTAAAAGATGTTCATAAACCCCCTACAAGAAAGCAGACTCGAAATAGTTCTAACATCTGCATTTAAGTAAATGACAGAGTGTGGACTCCTGCCTGCTGTCCGGCTACCAGGATTTCCCCAGTTGCAAAGTGATAGGCCTGAGAAAGCAGACTCATTGAAAGGTATGGATTTGTTCAGTGTGACTCTTAGAGTCTTGCCCACTTTCTGGCAGGTCAGTAAAAGCTAAAGGTTCAACATTACAAGGGGCCCCTTAAGTTACACACAGTGTCGCACATGCAGGTTTCTAGAACCCTGTCTCTGAAACAGAATTGGACAAGGTCTAGCAGAGTTACTTCTGAACAGGCACAGTTGTGCGTGCTCCCTGGTAATAAAAATGCCTGAAGCCGTTTTGGAGTTTTGAAAATTCATCAGTGCACTTATCCCTTTCGATAATACTTTGCGCGTGGGTGCTGTGCTCATATCCCGTCTAAGGTGAGCGTGTTCACTCCCACCCTCGCTAGGTGGGCGAATACACTGACCTGCTCCCTCACTTTTGCAGAAAAATTGCTAATCCATCGTCCTGTATCTTCCCACTTTCTCGTCTTCGCAGATCAAAGGGTCTTTATCCATTTTGCAATAATTGCATTCAAGTCGGCCTGCCCCTGCAGTGCATTAATTACCGGGACTGCACGGCCGCACTGATTCTGATTCCCAGGCGCGCTGCGCGGCACCCCGGGAGTTTCCCCTTCCCCTGGCGCAGAGCGCAGCTTTGGAAGCACCGCTGGACCACGCTGTGTGCGCACACTTTTTTATTGACACAGTGGTCATATTTTCTGAACCAAGAAAAAAACAGCATTGACATAGTTTGGCAGCCGTGGTGTATTTCTGGGAACAGCAGGGGGGAGCACCTGAAATCGGAATGTGTTGGGAAACCTATACCATGGACTCACCATAATTACAGGGTTTGGTCAGAGAAGCCAAAGCGATCCACTGACCAAGAGGCTCGTAAACCATCGCATGAGGTATTTGCACCGGTTGCTGCCTGGCGTCTGGGCACGGAGGCCGTGGCTCCTGGAAGAGCTGTTTAACGTAGACTCGATCTGCAGAAAAAAGGTATTTTTTAGAAATCACTCTCAGTCTCTGGAAATATACCTCGGGCTCTTGCCTGTTCTTGCATCATTCATGTCGTCAAACCGTCACTGCGCACAGGCCGTGTCCTGTGGGACTCGCTAGGTGCCAGAGACGATGACAAGGCAGACGCCCCCCCTCGCAAGAAGCCCCTGACCCACCCCGTGCAGGGAAAGGTCTCCGGAAAATAGATGAAAAGGAAACTCGCAGTCCCATCCTCATCGGGAGATTATTAATCAAAGAACACATTTTTTAAGGACGGTCACTGGGAGGGAGAGAGTCGCACTGCAGAAGGCAGTGCTGGGGCTTCACAATTTACGGCAGAAACAATACAGCTATTAGAGCATATTCTAATTCCAACAGATGTAAAATTGTGCCACAGATTTTAAAAATAATGAAATAATATGCTAAGAATTTGACAAAACCGAGGGGCGTGCTGAGCGAGATTCCTCTTGGCCGCCGTAGATGTTCCCAGTCCCTCTCCCGTGGCCGCAGCAGTGGCCGTCCGTCCTGCTGGTGTTTGCAGGGGGACTGGAGGCCACAGCCTACCTGAAGCTGGCGGGGCTACAGCCGGGGCCTGTCCTCTGCTCCCCTCCTCCCCTTAGCTGCCCCACCCTACCCCAGCCAAGTGCTTTTCCACCAAGGCTTTTCTTTTCCTCATTATTATTTAAATCAGAGTATCGGAACTAAGATTTCTTAAATGACATAATGTCTTTATTGCCCTTGCCCCTTGCCCCATGTGAACTCTAGAAACCGCTAGCTATGCGATAGAAGAGTTGAATACCCAGCCTATGGAGAAAGCTATTCCAAGGTCTTGGTTCAGCCCCATGCGGCCTACATACAGGATTTCTGATCACCATGAATGCCAAGAGAAAATGACATTAATATATTTACATATTGGATCAAAGACGTGTACATTTCAACCAAAATACAGAGCATAAGTTGACCTGCCTGGTAGAAAATACACACACACACACACACACACACACACACACACACACACTGCAAAATCCTGTGGTGACTCCTGCCTTGTGGCCTAGACCAGTCGCATATCATGTACGATAGTGCTACTAAATCTTCAGGTTATGGAGGGGGCGCCATCGTGGTGACCGATGGCCGTGTGAAGCTAAGCTTCTTTAAATGACAAAATAACAGCACAGAGACAATGCATAAGTTAGCGGGGCAATGGTTTTCTCTCTTTTTATTCCAAACAATGAAGTGGTTTATTTTGGAAAATGGTGGAGGGGAAAAAATGTAATTTTGATGTGAACCAGGATATTCTAGATGTATTGTGCTGCAGGAAAGTAACACTAGTTAGGTGACTGATTGTAGCGATTCTACTCAAGTCCTTCACTGTTTTCATTTGTGCTTGTGGGATGGAGATGGCCCCATCTGATATTTTTGTTATGGGGAGGAATTTGACTTTTCTGCCCATGCCTCTTCCTTAGGCCTGGAGAGGAAAGCATTTCACTCATATGAGAACCAAACTGCAAGTGAGTAGAGCAAAGTATACGTCATAAAATAGTCAATGACTGAATTGATTGGTGAGGTGGTCTTTGCTAGCCTTATGCCAAAATAAGCTCAGAATAATAAATCCTATGTAACATAATGCATCAACAGCTCAGTTCCATAATCACAAAACCAAGCCTTTGTAGCTCAGAAAGATGGTATAAGACAGTACTTGTCTCATATTTTATCATCAGTATTTTAACATCTATTAGAGCTGGTAAATCAGAGTGCATAATTAGCAGATTATTGAGCGACTCATTGAAGTTAATTATTTTATTCTGCCTTCTGTCAAGTTTGAATCAAAGTTGTTCATTAGGAGCCAAATTGGCCAATTTAAATTTCTGCTCCCTTTTTGCATTTTCTGCTTTCCAAAATAGAAATAATCATGGATTAGGCAAAAGGTGCAGAAGAAAAACAAGGAGAAGATCTTACATATCTCAGAGGCTATATTCTTGAATTAAGAAAAAATTAACTTTCTAATTTTTCAGTGAATATTAGATTTCTCATAAACACAAGCCCTCTTGAAATACACACAATAAAATCAAAGATAAAAATCAATAGATTTTAGCTCCAACCTTCCAGAAATTAATTTTCATCATTTCCCGTCTTCCAAATATGTGCCATGTTAGAGGCTTTAACTTTAGGTTAAGCATATCTTTGTAATTCCCCACATAATCTGTTCCAAATAGTTACAGCATGCAGGTCTGGGTAGCTAATTGCCTTTCTTGATTCCCTTTCAGATTTTCAAACACTGTTTACAATTAATCACTATTTTTTTTTTGCTGTTCCTTGTTTCTTCTTCTTCTTTGCTTTTAGTGCCCTTTCCTTAGATGTCTCAGCCAAGAGCTGCATCATATTGACACCAACTTAGCTCTCATGAATGCCAGCTGGGTTTCCAAGCCATTAGTGCCCTCCGCCCGGCAAGTGCTGGGCCGCTGGAAACGAAGGAGCAGAGCTTTGGTTTACACATGTTGACATGAGCAACTCAGTTGCACCCGTTCTGAGAGTAACTGCTCAGCTCATGATGAGTGAACAGGTCATCTGACAAGAAATAGAAAACACAGAAATGGGCCCTCCGTGGGAGCAGGGTGGCCAGGCGCTGACAGCGTAATGAATGGCTTGTCTGTTATGACAGTAGGACACCTTGCAATGCCAAGAGCAAATATTTGAAAGACCATGCAATGCAGGGAATGTATGTTCTATATATAGGACACTTAGGGTGCCTGTATCACTAACAGATGGGCAAACTTTGAGAAATCTTATTTTATAATGTGCAACCTCACCCTTGTCAGATACACTTGGAGGTCCAGAGATGAATGGAGCATGACACTCAGAGTAAAATGGGAATTCCACTGCGTGTTCTGAGGGACTAGGGGCCTTAGGGAGGGATGAGCTCAACATACATTATCGCCCCGTGTTTTTTACAGGCCTAACTCTGATCTCATTTTTAATTTAATGACATACAGCTCCAGGCACCCTGTCACACGAAACGCGTGGGTAGATGACTTGGCGAGATGCCTTTTGATAAAATTAAAGAGTGCAGCCATGGCCGAGGAGGTCAGTGACCAGATGAGAGAGACGTTTACTTCTCTCTGAATCGAGATTGCTCACATCAGCGTTAAAGGGCAATAAAATGGCTAAACTCGTAAAAAATATTTTCAAATGGACTCACTTTAGAGTTGTAACTCAGATAATTTTTAATTAAATCGCCAAAGGTAGCTGACTAACTGAGAGGCTGTAAAGTAGACTTTGGCACACGCATCTACTCTTGCATGCGCTCTTGTAAGGATAGTTGTTAACAATAATGAATGTCATGGAGACGAAACATTGGCCTCATCGGCTACAGAGATTGATGGCCACTCTAGGGCTTCGTAGGTTGAAACTGTGCGTGGTGGGCTAGAGCCTGTGGCGGGTCCTAGTAAGGAGCTGAAGAGAGAGGTGGGCAACTGTAAGCTCCCGGGACCCCAAGATAGCCGCGCCATGGCAATTCATTCGTGCCAACGCGCCCGGATTAGCCCCCTGAGAAGTCGCTCTCTTGCCTCATCGTTGTGGGCATGGACATTCATTATCCATCCGTTTCACAGCAAGTGGCTCATACCACGCGTTTTACTGCATGTCCTAATTAATGCCACACCGCTTTCTGAAATGTTCTGTGTCAAAACCCGAAAAGTAAGAGGCTGCAGATTCCTGATCTCAGCTTTCCGCTCGTTCCCTGGCAACTCTCCCAACAGCGTGGTCTTCCTCAGAGTCCTGCCGAGGAGGCCTTTCTTCCCGACCACAAAATAAGCCTGAAGAAGTAAAGGGTCCAGGTCGGTAAGAACTCACATGAAGCTGACAAAACGTAGAGGCCTCCCGGAGCTGGTAGGCCTGCCTTCTCGGCGCGCCCAGGCCTCCACATCTGGCGCAAGCGCCGGGGCTGGGACAGCACAGCAGTGTCCGGCTTCCACGTTATCAGAGCACCGTCCCTTGGCCTCCTGAATGGATCCGATTAGATAACGGGCCTTGACACTATCTGCTGTGACTTGTTGCAGAATAACATGCCCCTGTCGCTCAGGCTAAGCGGCTGCTACATGTTCACGTTTCTTAGTCAGGTGTTCAGTGCATGACCTAAGTAAACTGGTTCTAGGTCCGAGCACCTATTAAGCATAAAAGGAGATAAGGAAACTGGAATTTAGAAATGTTAACGAACTCGCTAATGGCCAGACTGACAAAAAAATGAAAATGGTTTGAATCATCGCTGTTACAGTAA
This sequence comes from Miniopterus schreibersii, assembly GCF_964146895.1. Classification (NCBI taxonomy): domain Eukaryota; kingdom Metazoa; phylum Chordata; class Mammalia; order Chiroptera; family Miniopteridae; genus Miniopterus; species Miniopterus schreibersii. The sequence goes on from NC_138116.1 coordinate 6,124,083, forward strand.
TGAGAGCCCACGCCTCTTGAAGTATTTTGAATTTATACTCCAGTCCCCCTTTTATTGATAATCTTACTTTTCTGTCCTATTTTATCCCTCCTCACGGACAGGACATAGAGTTAGAAAGCGACCCTTCTGTCTTTAGAGAGAGAATATTTTCAGTGTCTCTGCAGAGTAGGAAGGGAGCAAAGCATTTAATCAGGCAATATGCTTATCAGTGGAAAAAACTTGGTTCTGAGATGGGACTGATGAGGTTAGAAGCATGGTTTTGGCTCCTAATGGGGATGGATTACCCAACCTTCCGTGCCTCGATTCTCTAGTAATAATGAAACCCTTCTCATACGTTTTGGTAAAGATGAAATGAGGTCAAACACCTAAAACCCATACAAAATAAACTAGTGCATGGCAAGCGATTCACACATGTCAGTGGTAATTATTGTTGTTGTTGATATTGCTTTAAAAAATGTTATTATTGCTTTTAAAAATGTTCATCCTGGGATGATGACTGTGGTCACCCTATTAAGACTAAAGGACATGATTCAGCCGAGTGATCTATCATTTGGTTTGTTAGTTCGGTCCACAGACTGAGTCAAAAATCCCCCTGTGCTTGAAATTCTGCAGATCAGTCTCTCCCCCATCCCTAATCCTCTCCAAGAAGATAGAGCAGTTAATGAATTAGCTTGATCTGTCTCCTTAAGCTGTACTGTCATCAGCAAATTACCCTGAAGAATATTATAAATGGACTTTACAAATTAGAAATCATGTCCTTAAATTGCTTCCTTCCTCCCTCCATTCTCTGATTTCAAAAACTTGTAAATCAACTCCCAATCAGCTCAGCTCTGTCAGACAAAATTTAATCAGACATTGCTTATCCAGAATTGTGTACCAAAAACTCTCTGGTAGGACTTGTAGTTTTGTTTGCTAGGATTCTCCAGTGACTTTAACTCTAACGATTATTTAAATGAAAAAAAAAAAAAAAAAGAAACTGTGATCACCCTATCAGGGGTGACCATAGGGTTAGAGTCACTGATAGTTTGAATCTCTGTGATTTTTTGCTTTTATTTATTTATTTAATAGGTTTAATCTTTATTGTTGAAAGCATTACAGATGTCCCCCCTTTTTCCCACTGGCCCCCTCCCCGCCGATCCTGCCCCCGCCCCAGGCCCTCCCCACACTATGGTGTGTCCATGGGTTATGCATATATGCATATAAGTTCTTTGATTAATCTCTTCCCGCCCCCCCCCCCCCCTCGCTGAGATCCCTCAGTCTGTTGCATGTTTCAATGTCTCTGGATCTGTTTTGGTCATCAGTTTATTTTGTTCCTTAGATTCCACATATGAGTGAGATCGTGTGGTACTTGTCTTTCTCTGCCTGGCTTATTTCACTCAGCATAATCCTTTCCAGGCCCATCCATGCTGTCCCAAAGGGCAAGGGGTCCCTCTCTCTCACAGCTGTGTAGTACTCCATGGTGGATTCTTATTGATTTCATTTGGTGGGTTGCCCGAATTGATATAACTGACATACTGACATTTCTTTTTTACCTAACTATATATAGAGGATTTCTATAGGCACAAGAAACATTTTTTAATACTTAAAAAGATATAAAACTTAGGGATGGTTCTACTAGCAAAGCAGAAAGGTCATTTCTGTGTACTGACACATTGAAACAAGTTCCTATTTTCTTTGGACAAATGATGAATTTGGGAGGCTAGAGTTGGCCTTGAAGGTAGTGAACTGTAAGACTAATTTCTTTCTATTCCTGAGCCTCACAAAGCTGTGTCCTGCCCGTGATCCCAGCGGGCACTCCCTGCGGAAACATAGAGGGGTGTCCCTTGCTGGAGTGACCAGCGCCGCTCTGAATGCTCGCCCGGGTTTAGCTTGATCTCACCAGAGTGTCCTCCGCGCCCTGAGACCGAGCCCACGTGGCACAGCAACGCTGACGAGCACTGGCGCTCAAGTTCAATGAGCGTGCGGCCTGCACTGTCCCTGCAGGGCGCCTTCTGTCGGTAGCATCCTTCGGCCCCCAGGCTGCCTGTCCGCACATCCCACGGTCAGCACAGCTATGGCCCTGATTTGGACTGTGGTTCGCCACCTCCTGGTATGGGGGACGGTCGAGATATTTATCCTGCCACCGTAGTTACGGCTGCGGCAACTTAAACCACGGACACCTCCTACCTGTTATCCTCGGGTCGGATACACTACAGACATCTCCCTGGAAAAGCACAGAAAGAGGAAGGAACTGAGTCCCACAGGAGGCTCCCTCCCTGGGTGGGCAGTAGGCGGGCGCCTCCTCCCTGGGGCCATTGTCAGGGCTGGATGCGCGCTGACAGAGCCTTGGGCCTGCCGAAGGCAGAAGGCAGAGGGGCTCTGCTGGGGAAAGGAGAAATCAGTAGAAATTTCCAACTGGCCTGGCCTCTTTGAACCTAGAGATAGTCTGAAACCGAAGCTGCTTTTCTCTACCTGCTGGATCTCCACCACAAGGAAGACTCATGAACACGGACAACGGCCCGGTGATTGCCAGAGGAGCGGGGTGGGTGCCGGCAGAGACTAAGGGGGCTAGATGGTGATGGGAGGAGACTGGACGTGGGGTGGTGAGCACACAAGGTGCTATTCGGAGGATGTGTTGTAGAATTGTATACTTGAAACCTGTGTAATTTTATTAGCCAATGTCACCCCAATACGTTCAATTAAAAAGAAAAGATTTCTATGTGGAATAGAGGGAGGGGAGGGTCAGGCCGGAGTTGGCTGGAACGGCATAGAAAACTCTCCAGGGTACCATGTGAAACCACAAGGAAAACAGAAAGTGAAGAGAAGTTGCTCTACGTGGACTAAGATTTTCAACCAGCTGGCAGGACTTTGAAATAACTAGTATACATACGTTAAAGAAAAGAGGGAAAAAACATGTACAAATTAAGGAAAAGATGGGTGGAGAATTTCAACAGACAAAAGGAATCCTTTCAAAAACAGCGTCAAATGGGAACTCCAGAACCGAAAAGTAAAATCCTTAAATTAAGAGTTTATAGAGTTTAACAACAGACTGGGTACTTCATAAGAAAGAATAGGTGAACTTAATAATGTAACAAAATGAGGAAATGTGGAAAAAAATGGAGTAGTGACAAAGCCGGATGGTTCAGAAGTAGTGATTTTCGTGAAGTTGGATGCTTATTGTGAAAACCTGCACATTTTCTCCATCGTGGTCAATCAGGTTTATAACAATGGTTCTCATCTGATCGTGAATCTCCCCAATTCTCATCTTCCTGTTTACATGCTGTACAAAGAGAGCCGAGCAGGCACGTGGGCAGCTTTGTACTCAGATTGGCCTCATTCATCTAAAACATCGGGGTTATGCAGGTCAACTCGTGTTCTGTGGGTAGAATTAACCAGACAATTTACTTAAATTTTTCACAACCTATATCATGTCTAAATCTGGCCTCGATCTCAACATAGCATTTCTTGGTAGGTCTCTTTCCAAACTATTGCTCACTGCATGGACTGTCTTAAGAAACCTAAATGTTTTCTATTCTTTACAATCTATACTCATTCCACTTACAAGAAACCAAGTAAAACAGCTCAATGAGAAACACAAAAGAGGAGGAAGCGAGAAGCTACCTCACCTTGAACTCCACAGATGATTCAGGGGGGCAGTTGCTGGAGTCACTGCTCATTCTATTTTGGTGGCTGTCCCTGGTACAGGAGATGCTGGTTCAGGCTCCTCCTGCAGAAGGTGACCACCTGGAGGTGGTCTGTCCCCGTTTAGGCAGGAATTGTCAGCGATTCACCATCGCCTATAAAAGGTTCATGGGAGATGAGCGGTGCCTCGTGGGCCTGACGGGAGAGCCCAGCACCAGCCTGAAGATGGGCTGTTCGTCCCCGTCGGGAGCGTGTTGACCGTTAGATGCACCGGCTTGGCTTTCGCACGGTTTGTATGAATTCTCAGAAGAAATCGCAGGCCGGAGGTCACTCCCTGCTTGTAGTTTACGGAAGAGCTGCTGGGTTTGCAGGTAAACCAACGGCGACGCGCCACCTCTGCTCACTGCTCTTCATGGTCTCGTCAACCCCCACCCTCCACGCGATGACACTGGTATCAGCTCCCAAGGGTGCCCGCACCTGCGCCCCAGAGGGAAGGAGGGCCCCTATCTGGGAGCCCCCGCTCCAGCCTTGTCTTATCTTTGCACACCGCCACCCTGAGCCCGGGGACAGGGACTGTGGACCGTGCTGGGCCCTGGCGAAGCCGGCACCTCCCGCCCGCGCTGATAACGGCGACGCATGAATCGGCCCTTTCAGCCGCCTCGCCGTGTCCAGCCAGAGCTTATCTTCGGTTTTAAGGAAGGAAAAGCTGAACTTGGCTAAAAGCTTTTCTTTATTCTCTCTTCCCTTGATATCCTATAAGTCACCAGGGGAGCTGAATATTGCGAAATCCTGCCATGAAACAGCAGGCTGATAAACTGAAAAATAAAAACAGATGTGGAGCAGAGAAGGTTTTCGGGACATTTGTTTCTCGCTTTGGCCTCCACCAAGTGCTGGGCCTCTTTAACCCTACTCCCACTCAGAAAAATCTAATATTTCCTCTGCTTCTGACTATCGCAATCCTTGGATAATTCACATCTTTGGATAATCACCTCTCCCACATTGAAGTCCAAATAAAGTGATGGGAAAATGCAAAATAAAAATAATATGTGACATTTATTGCATGCGTATGTGCCAAACACTCTGCAGGCAGTATTTCATTTAAACAGAGAGGGGGCGGAGAGCTCACATTCTAGAGCCAGACGGCGCGGAGTCAAATCCCAGCTCTAGCTCTCACTAGCTGGGCCGCCTGGAGCAAGGGAAACGGTAATACCAGTACCTCCCTCTTTAAGTGTTAAACATTTGTAAATTGCTTGGAACAGTGTTGGCACAATGTAAAACCTCAATAAGTATAAACTATTAATCATACTATCATGCAATGAAAAAGGCAGTCTTATCGATCCTGGTATTTCCCATGAAGAGCTGAGTCTCAAGGGCATTAACTCACCTGTGAAATATTATGCAAGACTGGAGGCTAAGCCCTTGTCTGTCGGATGCCACAGCCCCACTACTGAACCAGGATGCCACACAGTAGGACTTTCAAAGCGAAGCCAAAATGGACACCCACCAGCGTAGGAGCATCACAGTGATTTCTACATATCTGTGGGCAAGATCTACAATTCAGGCCCCGATCTCTGATGCTTTACATTCACGGATTTGGACATGACCTCTACAGATTTTCCTCAACTTTCCACTTGCCCCATGCAGGCACAGCTGCTTTGAGCATCCTGTGATTGGAGGGGTAGAGATGACATTGACTTCGCAAAGGGACCAATCCGTCACGCCCTAAGAGTGGAAAACAGCTCATGACATGGATGGACGGACTGGAGGGGCCGGGCACTGCTTTTTCACCCAGCTTCTCCTGAGACTATCGCACGGGAGCCTACTGGATGCAGCCAGAGAAGCCCGAACTCGCGAGGGGTGAGGGGTGCGGCGCTCAGTGTCCACATGAGAAGAATTCCCGAGGCAGGATGTTTCCACGGGTGGGTAGCTCCGTCTCTCAAGGATTCCCACCTTTGCCCATGACTGCTCTTGGCCTGCTTCCTTTTATTTCCAGTCCTGTCCTCGTATGATGGCTGTGAGATCAGCCAGATTTTACCCGGGTCCATGACCTTCCTTACAGCCAGCTTGGGCATGTGCTCATTTCTGACCCCTCGTAGATGAGTGACACAGGCACCTTTCAGAAGCGGCCTTTCCTGCCTTCCTCTGTCCTTCTTGTACCCGTTAGGGTTGGCAGCATGGGCATCTGGAAACAGTAGATTCAACATCAAAAGGTCCACCACAGCAACACTAAATTGCTTGCTGTTACATAAAAGGATATGACATTTTAATCTCATTTAAGAACCTATAACTGATTCTTTCTCACTTGTATCCCACGCACCCTGATGAGAGTGTCTCTGCTAATGTTCTCCCGTAACCCGCAGTTGGGCACCGCAGCAGGGGTGATGGTCTCGGGATAAAACGGTCCATTCCACTGTCCAGTGGCTGCCGTGGTTTCCATTGCTCTGAGCCTTACCTAGTCCCTGCCTTCTTCCAGTGGATGTCACAGGCCTCTCCTCTGTACTGAGCCGTCCCCACCACTCACTACACTCTTTTGTTAGCTCATGGCTTTGAACAGTATCTGAAATTTTCTCATCCAGTTATTTGGTTATTATTTGCCTTCCACCCTCAGAATGTAAGCTCCAGGACAGCTAAGACGTCATATATGTAAACAGATCAGTCTTGTAAAAGCACAGCTCTCCGTGGTTTGTATTTTCTCCGGCTTTTGGCTTAATTTTCTGGATCATTCCATAAGCACTCAGATTGCTTGCGGTGCCTGTCCGTGGGAGTCCTGTTACATAAATGATCTTGTGTTCCCCGTGTGCATGGGATGGATATTTCCAATAGACCACACTTCAGTCATTCTAGTAATCAGACACTAAGAGAATTTTTAAATAAAATCATAAAGAAATTTAGCATAATTAGGAAAGAAGCAGCTAATTGGGAGAGTAAACAGCCAAAACGATGTCTCATGCGGTTGAAAATAACCAGGATCTACTTCGTGAGGCTGGGAAAAGATTACTGAAATTCTTGACTCCTGGCTTAATCTGCAGCCTGACCTAAGGGTGACTGTTAAAATTCTCTTAAATCGGATAGACACTTTCTAATAAATGCCTGGAGAATCTGAGGAGGCAGCAATTCCAAGTCAAAGTTGGAGAAGCTCTCTATATGTTTTCTGTTATCTTTAAAAATTAAAAACAGCTCTGCCTGCAGTTCACTTGTTTTGTGTGGATGTGGAAACACTCCCAGCAAGTGCTTGCATGAAGGTGAAATAATAACTGGGAATAAATAATCAATGAGAAGTCAGCTCTGTCTTCATCTGCGTACTAATAATCCACCAGTAGTGCTGATTTTCAAGGATCAATTTTGTCGTTATAATCTAAATTAAAAGTAACCTGCTCTTTAATGTTCTCTTTCTTTATCCATTCGTTTGGAAGCTGGGAAGCTGGTTTTTGTCCACGTGCTGTGTCACGTCGACAGCAGGGAGCTGGAGCGTCAGTATCTGGACGATAAATGGGTAAAGGGGTGTGGATGTGGAATGGGATGCTTTCCCTTGGAAGTTTGACATCCTTCCGAGAAGGAAAAAAAAAGGTTCCTCAAATTACTTCAGCGGACTTCCGTTGATGTTTTATTTCCAATAAACCTGGAGGCAAAGAGCCACTTCTGAACTTTGCCCTCTGCCCTCTGAGTTTCACAACCTGGCGAAAGATCAGTACCAGAGTCAGAAGTGTCCGCAAAAATGAAAATGATACGCACAAATTGTTATCTATACAAGTCCCCTGATTTTGTTTACTGACTTTAATATAAACTGTGTCTTTTGATTAAAAGCAAATGTTCAAGTTCTCTGCAGGGACCTGCTGTTCTAGATGATTATATCTTTTTTAGAAAAAGAAACTGCAAAGGCCAAGACTTCACTGGGCAAGGCAGGTCCCTAGCAGGAACTCCTTCGGTATAAAGGAGCAGAAGTTAAGGACCGAGCCCTGTGGGTGTGAGGGGCAGGAAGGGGAGGGAGGGCAAAGGACATGGTGCTTTACCCCCAGGGCCTTCTGGAATCCACCGTCCAACAGAATCCGACGATACCAAGCTCAGTGAAAATTCCCACCCCCTGGAACTGGCCCTTCTACTTCCTGCAGTTACCAAAGTGCAAGAACCAAAGAAACACACACAGATTGTGCCTTTGGCGGTTATGGCACTTACTCCTTATAGAAATAACATTAAAAGTAAAATAATAATAATATGATAGGAAAATGAACAAATACATTATATTCATTTCTTAGAGAAGACAGATCCACTTAAAATGTTTTCTACGACATTAGATTAACTGAGAAAATTATCAGTGTATTCATGTGTGTGGGAAAAAAGCATATCAGTGTGATTCACCATTTGTACAATCTATAAATGACAGATTCATATATACAGATTTATTGTTCTATTTCTCTGGTGTTGGGTTCACAGATAATTTTCATTTTTCTTATTATGTGTTTTTATTTTTAAAACTTGCCTTCTAAGAATATATATTGCTTTGATAACAGATCAGTCATTTTTAAAATGGACACTATGCTGTTTAAATTTGTTTCTAGGCAAACACACAAAAAACTGTTGCATCGATCAAGACCCTGTGTATTTTACAGCGTCTACAGAAGCACATGGCAATAGATCCCACACTCGCCTGTTTCTTACGCATTTTTGGTACTTCCCGCTGCCAAGAGAGGGACCCTTAACTCCTCGGTCAAAAGTCTTAATCAACACCCTGGATAGAGCCAACTTGGCTCTCTAGAAATGGCTAGGAATTTTAGAAGTTTATAATTCCTGTCCTCAGGGAGTTTACTATCTTGCTGGAAAAAACACACACATTTACCATGTGAAGTATTTACAGGATAATTAATGGACAATTTGTGTGGTCCCTAACCAATTGTGTGGTCAGTTTGCTGAATTTATTCTTCGTCTCAGATGAAGTTAAAACTTCAGAGAGTGGCCAGGGATCTCGTAGAATTAATGAACAACAACAAATACAGTAAAGCCACAATTAAATTTACTGCATTGCATTTAGTGCAGCTCCGATGAAGTCCCCTCCCGCAGGGAAGTGAAATGAGCACCCTTCTACTTGATGTTAGTTGCTGAGGAATTAAAACGAAAGCATCCAGTTTACATCTTTCAGCACCTGCTCAGGTATTCCAATGAAGACAAAATATCAAACCAAATAAGGACTCCCTCTCAAGCCAGTTTTGGCACAACACACTCAACTGTTTGGTGATTTACTTGGATCCACAATAGGATTGTTAGGGCCCAGTGGAAAGAAATCTCCTTTATAAGTGACTCTTCTGCACGGTGCCCTCACATCCTGTGCTTATAGATCATCTTCACACGAGTTATAACTGAAAAACAACTGAAATAGGCAAAAAAATGGAGACAAATAAAAATTAGTGGGAAAAAGGCTCAATATCTGTAAGTAATTAAATTTCACATTGGTTCCTTGGAATTTAGCAGGCAAGAGATCACGTTTCACTCCATTAAGGGGTTCTTTTTACTGCCCACCCTAGGAAGCCAAGAATGGAAAGCAGTTCCCAGGTTTCTGTCTTAATAAACTCATAGCGTCCTTACCAGTAAGAGCGTCTTCCCTGATCGATTTTTGATCAAAGATTGCAGCTTCCCTGGTAGTGGCGCCAAGAAGACACGTTTCAAAATAAAACCATGATAGTGTGTCACTTGTGCCTGGCATAGAAACATCATGGCTAGACCAGTTGTATAGCTAGAGTCCAGCAAACGGCCACCTTCTGACAATTTTAGAATTATCAGTCGTGTGACTGTGCGTGGCTGTCAAAGGGGATGGTAACACGCATGCTCAGCAGCCTGTTGTAAGTGGACGGGCGCCTTCATTTGCTTAGTCGTCAGTTTTTACTTGCAGGTCACATAAATGTAGGGACGTTTGACTGCCCCAATATCTTGGTGACAAGAAACGGAAAGGGAAGATGTAGTTCAACGTTTCTATTTTTCTGCGCAAGAGCAGCGAGTGTGATTACGAACGTCCGCTGCAGGCACTGGCGGCCAGCGCCTGCCACCTTCAGCTTGCCCCCCGGCGCCACCTTCAGCTTTCCCCCCGGCGCCACCTTCAGCTTGCCCCCCCCCGGCGCCACCTTCAGCTTGCCCCCCGGCGCCACCTTCAGCTTTCCCCCCGGCGCCACCTTCAGCTTGCCCCCCCCCCCCCGGCGCCACCTTCAGCTTGCCCCCCCCCCGGCGCCACCTTCAGCTTGCCCCCCCCGGCGCCACCTTCAGCTTGCCCCCCCCCCGGCGCCACCTTCAGCTTGCCCCCCCCGGCGCCACCTTCAGCTTGCCCCCCCGGCGCCACCTTCAGCTTGCCCCCCCCCGGCGCCACCTTCAGCTTGCCCCCCCCCCCGGCGCCACCTTCAGCTTGCCCCCCCGGCGCCACCTTCAGCTTGCCCCCCCCCGGCGCCACCTTCAGCTTGCCCCCCCGGCGCCACCTTCAGCTTGCCCCCCCCCCGGCGCCACCTTCAGCTTGCCCCCCCGGCGCCACCTTCAGCTTGCCCCCCCTGGTGCCACCTTCAGCTCGCCCCCCCTACGCCACCTTCAGCTTGCCCCCCCTGGTGCCACCTTCAGCTTGCCCCTCCTGGCGAGTCACCACCTGTGCCAGACAGTAAGGCGGTGGCAACACTGGAGGCACAGCGGGGAATCCACTACGTTCATTTTCAATGAAACGGGCAGCTGGCTGGCCCCAGGGGTGACATTATTGGGTCACGTAGGGATCAGGCGATGGGGCGGCCCGGAGGACGGCTTTGCAGCTTCCTTGCCGGCGCCCCACTCCCACACGCAGAAGCCAGCGCCTTTCCTTTCAGAAGCCGGCGACGCGTGGGCACGGCCCGGAGAGATGCCCACCTTGTACTCCGCTCCAGGGCCGTCGCCCAGGGTCCGAATGGGCTCTAGGCGACACAGGGTGCGGGCGCCACCGCGCCGCGCTTCCCAGGTGCCGGGGGCCTGGCTTTCAGCGTCGCCCTGCCTCCTGCTAGTAAAGAAAGTCGCTTATAAAACAAGCCACACACACCGGCGGAACTCGCAATTGGGACGTTTCCATGATTATTTGTTCTCTTTCTACCAGCTTGTAAAACATTATTTTCTTATTCTCGCTTAAACGGCCTGTGCTAATTACACACCACGACCCTTGCCCCGCAAGTGCCGTCGTTTACGGCGACACATTCCTTCCCAGGGCAGCGCCCTGGGGTTGCAGGCCACTGCCCGGCCGGCCCTGCCTCCCCGCCGGGGTCCCCGTCCCCGGCGCCCGGCCGAGAATTCACTCCCTTCGGGGCGCAGGATGCCCGGCTCCCACGGAATTAACGCAGCACAGCGTCCCTGACACCCCCTCAGGGCACCAGAGCGCCCCAGTAAAGAATCATGTATGATTTGCTTTTTCCCCGGTGAGAGGGGAGAAAGAACTGTGAACCTAGGAGCAGAGAGCTGGGCAGCTCGTCGTGGCTCCATCTCCAGGGGGGCCCCTGCGTGACCCCTGAGCCCGCGTCTCCCGCAGTCTGCTGGCTGGACGGTCATGAGCCGCCTGCAGACCCCGACCTGAGCCCGCGGCTCTGAACTGCGCCGAGGCCGGGAGAGGGACGCAAGGCCGCGCCCGTGGGAAGGCCTCGGGGCGAAGCGCCCCTAAGACGGCGCTGGCCCGTCTTTTGGTGTCGTCAGACCGAGTCCAGCTTTGGGCCTCTCTCCGTCACTGTGCAGGGGGCCAGTTGTCGAGGTCAGCTCTGCTTGGTTTTAGGTGAGCATCTGGGTAGTAGATTGAGACAAATTGACCCGACAAATAGAGATCGGAATTAAAACAGAGACGTGCCCTTGACTCGTTCAGGAACAGACTCGGCGTTTCCATGCACAGGGGCGTATCAATTAAGCCATTGTTTCTATCACTCCAAGTTCTGATCCATGAATCCCAACTATTTATTTGTTTCAGATTAAACTAGAGGGGCAGGCAAAAGTAGATTTACAGTGGTGAGTACAGGAAACAGAGTTGATTCTTATATTATTATTTATTCTTGTGTTATTTATTTTTTTATACAAACAACAGTGAACCTACTTTTGCCCACCCCTTCCTTAAATACTTAAGGAAGCTGAATTACTTAGGAAATTACTCACAGCCCTTAATACACTTCCAGTAGCTAGATATATCTATAACATAAGCACAAATAAAAATTTAAGTCAGATGTTCAATGAATAATATTGGTATTTTCCATGCAGCAGTGAGTGAGAAAGAAATACACAGCAAAGAGGAGAGTGTGGCTGGCATCCTGTTGTGTTCATATGGACTAATATGTAAAACTGTGTAATGTTGGTCATGTTAATAAAACCTCTATTGTAGCTAATGCCTCTATTAAGAAAATTAGGATAGGAGAACATCTGAAGTTAAATTTAATTAATCAGATTGTTTTGTACAAGGAATAATACAGTTCATAAAAAACTATTTTTATTTAACTTCGTTGAAATCCAGATTTATGCAAATGATAAATAAGGACTGATATTTTTTCCAAACGAATCACTGGGTTATTTCATTAACTAGTAAATATTTAATATATTATGTTTAAATATATATACATGTATATATACATTTAAGGACGTATATGTAAATGTACATATAGGTTGTCCCAAAAAAATGTATATGCACTTCGAATAATTATAAAGGCAGTGTTTATTAAAATACATTTCATTTTCAAAATTGAGCTATCAGCTGTTAAAAGTGTGTAGACATTTTTGTGGGACATCCTGTATATAATTTACAACAATTTGATTTATAAGCAAATTTTCCATGAGGGGCATTATGAACATGTTAAATGTCTTCCCTGTGGCATTTGACATTGTGTTAAATGCTTTTCCACAGATAAGATTTTAATGTGATGACTTCTCTATAGGTAGAGGAAGGAATCTTTGCTTGTCCTCTCCTGTGTGTAGCAAGGATGACAAGTGTTAATGTTCTGGGATACTGTTTTTCTAAGGATGGCCTGGGGCCCTTTTCCCCACCCATGGACCAGTAACGTGGACCCTCAGAAAAGAGAACATTTACTTGACCTGTTGTCAGCGCATCTGGAAGCCTTGTCAAAACAATATAATTTTACTTTGTAACTTTTTGACATTGGTATTTATTGCACCTGTCTTTGGGCATGATTTATGACCTGTCTGGTGAATATTTCTCCTCAAGTTGGAGTTTACAATATGAGATAAGTGAGGCATTGAAAGGTCTTTGTACGCTTCCAAATCGGGCCATGGACATTTGCACACACGGTCCACCTCCTCTCCCCTTCCCTCCAGGCCTCACCCCCCGGCCACTGGGACACCGTTCACTCGGCTGGTTCTTCACGTACAGAGAGAAGAGCAAGATTATGTAAGCCTACATTTCCCACAGTCTCTTTTGCAGGGGAATTAAGTGTCAGTAAGTTCTAAGGAGTGGCAAGAAAATTCACCATGGGGAAGGCAAGCAATGGAAAACATGTGGTTGCTGTAAGGAGAGCCCCGTGACCTTTCGTCTCTCTAACAGTGTCCTGACTGGGAATCATCAGTGTTTCTATCTATCACCAGAACACACACTTCCCACCGGCAAAATTGCACATATTTTAAAAGCAGCCATTCTAATTAAATTGCTTAACTAGGCTGCAATCAAGAGAACTTTCTTTCCTTGACTGTCCCCTCTGGGTCTTGGTATTAGTTTACAATTGTTTAGCAAACCTACTTAACCTCATAAAGTATGTTCCCTAAATATGTTTGTTCTATGTTTTCATAAGAAAATGTTTTAAGCCCTTCAAATTCTAGTTTCCAAAGTTCATATGACTATGAAGTTACTAATGAAATCTAACATTTTCCCTCCAAAATGTTTAAATATGTACATAAGATCTGTTCTTTTGTTCCTTCAGACCCGCAAACTCTTTCTCTTCTCTGAATCGAATGGAAAACTATTATCTTAAAATAACATGAAATGGGATTTATGTCATTTTACAAGTGTGAGCTTTCTGCACTTGAAATTAAAGGGAAAATTAAAATCTAAAACCTTTGCTATGATACTTTAAAAGAAAGCATACAGTATATCTGCCTAATTTTAAATTAGTAATGCTTTAGTACATGTCTGAGGTGTACCTAAAAACTCACAATTGCTTACTGGGTCATTGTATTATTTAATTGCAGTTATAATTGGCATCAGCTTCTCTAAGTTATACTTACTTTAATTGCATAGCAAATATACACTTTAACATACCTAGTCTATTAATTTAAATGCACTTCAAATTTCATTGCAGAAGACCTAACATCATAAATAAGCTGAACTTCATTCACTCAAACAATTTGATTTGAAAATTGCAACCTCTCACATAAAGTTTCAAGTAGACAATTGACACAATTTTGTGTACACCAGTAATTCAGACAAACACGCTACCTTAAAAAAAAGAGAAGAGCATGAATGTTTGCTTTCTTTGCTAACTCCTTAAAGCGGTGGTATATTTTGATGTATGGGAAATAGTTTCTGTAGCAAAGCATCTTGTATGTCTCTACGTTCCTTTACTGTTCGTCTCCCCAACAGTGCCCCAAGTATTTTAACATTTTATCCCAGAAAGGATAATCTAACCCTTTCAGTATGTTTGTTGTATTTCTTTGAATTCTCTCAAACTTCTCCATATCATTCAGTTGGTGGTGGTGGTGGCCGTGGTCTATTAAAAGGATACATCAGGCAGGGCTGAGTGTAGATGGATGGTTACCTTATGGTTCCTACATCCGACACCTGCATATATATCAATAGACGTGTAGTTTATATGTTGTTAATTCATACCGCAGACTCCTTCTGTTTGACTCCCCAAATTTCTCTGGACCCCTAAGCAGAGACAACTCCTTACCATCTTCTCTTGGGGCAACTGTGTTTGATTCCCATGAAAGCTTCTACAGCACCTTCCTCTTTAAAAGACCAGGGACTTCATTTCTTGCCCAGTGCAAATGAGACAGGGATGCGTTTGTGAACTGTGACACCTACAGCGTTGCGGTGGAGCGTGCATGCGTCATTCCAGCGCTGGCTCTTGCCATTTTCTCGTTAGTCCATCTGCAGTCCTGAAAGGAAAGAGAAGTCCCTCTCTTCTCCGTGATGCAGTTTCTTTCTTGAACCTACTCATCTGTAACAAACCCGAGTCTGCCAGTGTGTTGCCAAGCCAGTGACATCAGCACTGGCAGGACATTCAATCGAGATTAGAAATGGCCCCAATGACATCAGCCTCCCTTCCCTATCGAACAGATGGTTTCTGTATATTGTGCAATTTTAGATCATTATTCATGGTTTGGGTCAGTATAATTCAGGAAGCCAAAAAACTGCCAAGAAAAATTGACCTGGAACCAGTTCAAAGACTCGAAATTATTTTATTGATTAGTTGCCTGCATTCTCATTTTTTAGAAGGACATCAAGAATCCCCAATACATGCTAATACCTGAGTCACTGCAGCATGTGTGGTGCTTAAAATTTAAACCAAGATACCCTTTGAAGGGCTTACCTTAAAGAAGCGCCGTGAGGAGAGAGCCAAGGAGCTTTGTTGGGTACAGCTGAACTGGGGCCAGAAACTGTGGACTGAGGCAAGTGGCTTGTCTGAGCCGGGTGGTTATTTATTTTCACCTTCGGCTTGTTGACTGCGTGGCCCCCGCCCTGCGGCCCAGCTCGCGGACCGCGGAGAGGCGTGTTTCAGACCAGCCAGGCAGGAAGCTGCTCCGCGGGGCCTGGCGCAGGCCTGATACCAAAGCGGGAGATAAAGCACAGACTCGGCCGGCTGGGAACAAAGTCATGTGCAGAACAAAACCAAACCGAACCGGAATGTGTTCAGAGAAAGCTTGACAGGAGACCACAAGCTCGCAGATTCTTTCTCTAAGGAACAGGAAGGAATTTTAGCAATAACGTGCTTCATTTAAAGTTAGTATTAGCTATTTTTGGAAGCTATATCCAGTTATATAACCACTGCCCTAGGGCAAATATCTTGCATGGGTCATTGTGACTTGGTTCCTAAATAAATCAGTGCTGTGCCCCAAACGCTCTCCATTTGTGTCTCCATCAGCCTGGGGTCCTGCCGTCTGAGTTCTGTTCCACAGTCTGATTATGTTACGATCTTACCTAAAATTATTGAGACTCCTGTTGCCACCCACTTAATTGAGTTTAAATTTTGCATTAAGGAAATCAGATCTTCGTCTGTTTCTATGTGGGCTTTTTCCTCCTCCCTCCCACGATGTGTGCATGCCTTGCAAAGTTATGCACGCGTTTCACAATGAAACAATGGGTTTAACAAGCCTATGTGTCATGATTCATTCTCAACGTCACAAGCAACGCAGCTTTGTTGGAAAGTTGGAGGTGATTTAACTCTCTCGGTGTGGGTTTACTGCTTGCTCTCGTTTCAGAAGTTTTCAACTTATAACTGGGTGAGTGAGACAGGTCTTCACACTGTCACAGAATAAATCCTACGGAGACTCATGCTTTGTGGTTTATACAGCTGAGGGAGTGTATTGCCGTGTTTCATGTTCTATCATGACTTGCATAGTTACATCTGTTCCCTTACTCTCTGTGATCAGCACATTATTTATAAGGAGAGAAGCCTTAAACTGGAGAGCAGTGGCGAGGGAGTTGGGAGGAGATAAATACTGGGTAACCTGTTTGAAGTTTTGCAACCGCCAAGTCGTATCTTCTGCACTAGATTCGGAGATAAACTCAATCATCTTCACAACCTCAGTGCTTAGGACAGTGCCTGGCACATATCACCAGCCTAGCAAAGGTTTGTAAAGAGCATGTTGAATTGGCATTTCGGTGTTGTATTTAAGCGGGAAGCCTCTGTCCAGGCTGTGCCACATTACTGTGTGACACCTGGCAGGTCACTTATCCTGCCCGAGCCTCAGGCTGCTCCTCTGCAGGTTAGGAGAGTGTGGGAGGACGGACCACGCTCACTGCATGCTGACAGCGTGCCCCGGACCATCCTCGATATTTCACAGGCATTCGCGCATCCAGTGCCTACACAAGTCCTAAGGTGTAAGCATAACGTTTTAATCTACATTTGTATCTGAGGAAACCAAAGCTCACATAAGTGACTTGCCCAAGCCCAAGAGCCGAGGTGCACACGCAGGCACTGTCCTCCACAGGTGGTACCGACGACCACCATAGGCTACGCTGCTTGGTGGCGGGGTTGAAATGCAACATACGTGTGACTCATCTGACACCTAATGCTCTCAAACATACGAGCTGTTATTATGGTTGAATTCCATTATCTAACAAATAAAGATGGGATAAAAAATTCTCCCCCAGGCCCTGACCTTACATCCTGTATATAATCCGTGCGTATAGGTAATTATGATGTTATAGTAGCAATGACACAGGAAATGAACTAATTGATAGAGTTCATCACTGATGTTATTTATTCCCTCCCAGTTTCCCTTGAAACCAATATTATGGGCTAATTACATGGTCTTTTTGAAGATATTGAATGATCTGTTTACTTTATGATCATTGGTATATTTTCAACTAACTCATGTAACATTATACCCAATAATATGCAGAAGGCTGTCATAAAATGACAATGAACTGGAGAGTAAAAAAAAAAGAATTCTATGTAATTGTAGCTTAGTCACCACACTGCAAAACCTTCAGTCCTTCTATCTTATATTTTAAATCTCATTTCCAGGTTCTACGAAATAGGAATTCTGGTGGTTATAGGAATGTCTGAAAATAAGAATCCAATTTCCTGTTGCAATGGTGAAAATATATATCCTAAACTTATGGGAAGGAAGCTTTAATCATAGATAATAATAGGTTCAGAAATGCCCAATTTGTATTGCAAAATGACACACCACCTTGTATAACTATAGTGCACCCCAGCCATAACATGCTGGCGACTTTCTTTAGGTAGGTAATCGAACAGCTGAATCATTTTGGTAGTTCATCACCCAGGCGCCTGCCCCCCGCCCCCCCCCCCCCCTCGCTATAAGAATAATAGCATTGCGCTGAATTTTGGTCTTTTCCAGAATGAAGTACATCTGGAAACGAAGCACATTCTTTGATGGCGGTGGTGACTGGGGAGGGGGAGGGGAGGAATTCTAGCAGCTTCCTTTGGTGCTCTTTTTCCAAAGGCCGACCTGGCTCCGAGGGAAACTGAGCGTATGCTTAGGATTCGCTGTTTTTCGTTTTTCTTCTTTCCGTTAAGGACACAGTCTGCACGGGTCTCACCTCTCGGCTCTCTGCCTCCCAGCACCGTGGTTATTACCATCATTACTAGAATCCCCCCCGCCCCCCCGGGAAATGGGATTCCTGGGATGTTCTTTTTTGTCTCTCTGGAAGACAGAGGTTTTATGGATTTGCATAGGCCCTGCCTACACCTTTAAGACACTGTTCTGGGGTTGAATTTAAATGGCAATATTGTTCCTCTAGACCCATCAGGACTGGGTCTTGCTGTGTGTATCTGCTCGGGATTATTTGTTAACTTGTACAATTTGCTAATGGCCGTTTTCTCATTTCCTTACTTTCCACCCAAATGACATGTCCTTTTCAGCCTCCAAAACGTAGCAGGTACCACGCAGAGACACTGAGCTCCCTCCCTTATTTCTGGAGAAATCAGAGCATGTAGGAGGCCCTAGGGGCCCCGCACGTACAAAACACATCCCTTAGTTGGTAACTTGCTTTGACGAGGAAACTGGTGAGAAAAGAAAGAGAAACCCATTAAAGAGGTTCACTGCGAGTGACCTCTTCAGGATTCCCTGCTTGGGGTGCTCTGAACAGGAGAAAATTGTAAAATATGTGGGCGGGAAGAGAGCTGCGATGTTGTGTCACTTTTGCCCTGAGTATTAACGAACTGATAAATCTTCTAGATCCTGCTTCTTGTTAAATTCACATTTTGAGGCTTAAAAAAGAAAAGGCTCCATGGAGGAGTGTTTTATGTCTCATCTCCCACAGATTTGTAAATAAGAAAATATAAACTGTAGCCCTCTCCTTTCAGGAGCCAAAGAGAGCCCCTTGCATTTTGCAGAAGCCTTGTTAATGCTCACGGCTGCCTGTTGGATTGAAGCGCTCATTTGAATCATTGGAGTAGACAAAAATTTCATTACAAGGGGAACCCGTCTTGAAGATATCCCGCATTTAATCCTGTCACCCAGTTCCTGCTGAAATTATAAAGACAACTCGGGGGGGGGGGGACAAAAACAAAAACAAAAACACCACCCCAACCACCTCTCCTTCATCACGACCCAGTGCAGCCAAAACACGTCTGCAGGGAGGAAAATGCCTGCAGCCTCCAGGAGCCTCGATGTAATCAAGCCAGTGAGATGTGCCAGACCCGCGCCCTTCCTCCCAGATGCTGGAGTTTGCTGCTTTCACATTTGGCTTTTAATGGACAAGCGAGCCAGCCTGCCAGTAAAGCAGCGGAGCGAGCTAAGAAAACAAACAAACAAGAGCGATCGCGCCCTAGACACGCAGGCCACTGACAGGTATGATTGATCAGGTGTCCAGCTGGAAGCTGTCACCACCACGTTGAGAGAAACAGGCCGAGCTTGGCATGTTTCACGGGCCAGAGATTATCACGGGGTATTAGGTAGGTAGCGAGAGCTGCAGCAAACAAAGAAATGGAAAGGATAGAGCTCGCTTGGCCTGGGCCCGGGCCTGCCAGAGGTCCCTGCCATGTGACTCTCCCCCAGAAGGTCCTTGAAAGGGAGCGTATTATGCTTCCTCTTGGAAATGCTGGCTGGGGAGACCTGTGCCACGCGGCCTGTATTCTTCTGTCGTCTGTGTGTTCGCCTTCTGAGATACACTGAGGACTCTGACGTTCCCCAGTCAGTGTAAAGGCTGGCATGTGATGAGGCTGGCAGCAGGGGGCACCGCAGGGAGGTGCCTGTTCACCAGCTGAGACTTCAGCTGTAATCGTGGCTTTACTGCCCTGTTGCTTCGGCCAGGACGACAGAACCCCCGGCAGTTGTATAGGACCGTCCTGAGAGTCAGCTGGAACCGTGCCACAGGCCCCTGTCTGCACTGGGCCAGGGGTTGTGACCAAGTCCGTGGGCAGCTTTGGAGCCAAGAAGCCCTTTGGCGCGGAAAGGAAGTCTGTGGATTCCAAGGCCAGTCCCCAGACCGGGAAACCAGTAAACGGTGGGGGAAAGCCACGCACTGCGGTCCTGGTGATGAGATGTGCCTGAGGACATTTCATAAAGCAGAGTACTAGCCCCAGGCAGTACTAGACATGTGGAATTGCTAATATACTTGTTTTAAAGTTTTGATAACACAAAGTCTTCATGCCCACGAATGGTACTTGATTCACACACACTTAAAATAAAAATAATGGAAAAGCAATTTCTGACAAATTTTATATCATCTGAACATGAGAAAACCAACTGCAAGTTAGTAAATATACCTGAAAATGTCAACCCCCGATTCCATTTTGCTCCAGTGCACGTACATTTGTAAATAAATTATGGAGACTCATGCTATCGTATGTGTGCCTTGTTTCTGGTAAGCACACGATTTATATTTATAAATGGAATTTATTTTCAAATATTTGGTATCAGAAGAAGATAATGAAATGATGCTGTGTGATTGACCAAGATGCTGATTTTCATCTTGATAAAATTGTATAGTGTGGTTCTTTGTGGTTTTTTTGCATTTTAACTCTTGATTAAACAAATTGCTTCCCCAATGTTTTACAAACCAAGGTTTACACAAATGATGAAAATTCTTTAACATACTTCCTAGGGAGTTATCAACTCCTGGTTGATTAGCCATTTCACTGGGATTCGCAAAATGACATTTATACTGGACAACTGCTCATGTTAACTGCTACTTCATAGCTTTCAATATAAAATGGGTTTCTTATCAGTAGCTTGGGAATGAGCACAGGCCTTCTGTAATATTTAACACACCCTACCAAGGAGATACAGCATGGGTTCAGAGGAGGAAACACTAGATAAATATTTCCTAAATTATCTCTGCCAGGACATGCGGTATGCTGAAAAAAATGCTTTAAAAAAAAATTAAAAATCTCAACTTTTGTCTCTGTCCTTTTATGGTATATAAGGAGATTATTGGAACTGAAAAATGAAGGAATGTATTTAAGGTATTTTCTGAGTGGCCAAATCCTGGTCTCTTACCAGGATATCTTGCTCAACATTGGCAACTGCAGGGTCTTGGGTGTATAATAAAGCTGTTTCCATAGCTCAGTGGGTTCCAAACTTGGCTGCTCCCCAGAATCACCTGAGACGGGCAAAGCCCTCCAGGGCTTCTGGTCCACCCGGGAGGCTCGGGAGCAGCCGAGCTGGGAGGGGTCCCAGGAAAATGTGTTTCTGGGGTTCCTCAGGTGATTCTAATTAGAGCTGGAGACCGCCGCCATCCAATTCAAATGAACCTTCTAGACTCATTAATAATGTAACAATATGGAAAAATGTGATTTCCTTAGCAGGAGAAATTTTTCCCTCTCTTATGTTGTAGGAATATTTGATAAACCACTTGGCAGGGGTGGGGGAAACGCTCTAGGGAAATGTTTGAGGAACAAAAGATGGCCCTTGGCTACACTCCAGGCCTGCGGCTTGCTGAGTGGGGCCTGTAGACGAAGGTCTGAGGTGGCTTAGTGGGGACCCAAGAGGAGAATTCTTTTAAGGTTGTACGTGGAAGAAAATAGGGGTAAAGGCAAAGGTTCCCAGTTCAGCCAGTTCAGTGCCTGGCACCTCCACACTTGCTCACGTGAGCAGTTACTGCTATTATTATTATTGTTACTATCATTGCCTCTCTCACCATATGTAGGTAACCGAAGCCCCTTCCTAGCAGGCTCTAGGGATCCAGCTGGGGGTCGCCGTCAGTTTGTACATTAACGTCAGCTCTTCTCTCAAAACCACAGTGTCCTAAGGGGCTCAGATCTAGTGACTAGCAAAAGCCAGTGATCCGCAGACCCAGTGGCTCTTTGCCACGCACGAGACGATGAAACAGAAGCGGGCCCTCTGGGTCACCTGTTGGGACGGTCAAGTGCCATGCCTTTAAAGTTGCATGGCAAGGACCCACAGTGCCCCAGACAGGGTGCGCCTTTGAGGGTGCCGGGAGACAGCCCCCGGGCGAGCATTTCGTGCTTGGCTGCCTTCCGCGGGTTGGGGGCGGTTTGTAATGACTGTTACGGTGCAAAGACCGCACGGCCAACCCCCTGCGCTGTCACCAGTGCCGGCCCCGCCCCAGTGAACAGCACTTCGTTTCTAACTATGTAATTATGTTTGGAAAATCAGTTCCATACATAATTTTCAAACTTTCGATTCATAAAACCACTAACTAGAGTTTAGGTTCTAGAAACTATAAACTAGCATATTGAAAATGTAATCCTTACAGAGTGAGGAATAATAAAGATTTTCACACTTTTACTGACCATTAACCAGAGCTGAGAGGTTCTTTTAGGGGAAAGGGGTGTTCCTGGAATTGAGCATGCCCGAGCCTGTGACTCTTTGTCACTCACACACTTTATATCCCTGAAAATATGATGATGGCCTTATGCACTGCATGAGTGAACACAATCCTTGTTTTTAAGACAAGGCATGGAGCAAAATATTGTCAAAATAGTGTTTTCCAGGGTGTATTTATTTTTATTTTTAATGGAACAAAATTATTCCCAGCTGTGTAATGTTCTCACCATGCCCATTACTTTTTAATGAATCTTACAATAAGATGATTAATTCTACACACTGGGAGACTTTTGGCCGAATGTTGTTGATTAAGCAATTACGTTAATCCACTTCTGCTTGTTTCGTTGGTAGCCCAGTGATGAAGGTAATTTTCCCCCTCTTGGATTAATCTTTCTAGAATTATTAGGCACGTGTGAAAGGAGTTTTACACACATTTCCAAGGACTAACTACACTTGCTCTCATTAACCAATTTTAAGCTGCAAACTACAATCAACCAGTTTTATTCCAACTGATACAGTTCATGACATCACTGGGTGTCGCTTCTCAGCCGAGACACTGACATCATACGTTGGCATTAAAACAGTATCATAATATTTTGTTACGGAATAAACTAAATAAAAACACAATAGAAAAGGATCAGCTATTTGACTTAGATAGCGGAGCACACACAGTGTTTGGTTTTCAAAAATAATGAAAAGTTTGCAGGAAATGATAGAAATAGAGGTTCTAGCATGTGGAGCCCGGTTTAGGGCAGGGAGGTCAGTTGGGGTGTCAGCAGGGGCCTGTGTAGGTCTACAGAAAAATCAGGGTGCTCTGATCAGATACCGAGATAGGATAGGCTGCGAGACCTAAGTGGAGGGTCACTGAATCCCTTGGCAGATGAGAAATCATTTAATCCTGGAGGCCAGTGGCCTCAACGCTGTTGAGAGGCCCAGATGGTGGCTCATACAAAGCCAGGCAATTAGAGGGTAAGGGTAGGACAAGGGGTTGGAGCATCTCCTGTTCATTTTACGCATCGCTTTGCTCTTCTTACTACAGGAGACCAAAGGTGTGCCTAGTTTTGGGTTCTTCATGTGCCTTGTTGTGTTAGGCTGAATCATACGATAGAGCCATTTTCACATGCAATCATTTTTGATAAATGAAAAGGGCAATTTATGTGATTTAAAATTATAAGTATACAAAGCAAGCCTAGTACGCAGACGTTCGCCTTCTTGGTTCTTCCGTTGTTGTCGTTATTATTAAGGGGAAAATGTATTAACCTTTGAGTGTTCCTAGATTTTCCTTTCCCTCTTCTGACAGCAGAGAGTTCTGTTTTCCTTTTGAGAGGCCTGCAAGTGTGAAGGCTAGAAGTTTTATACCTGTGGAGTGGAAAAGCGAAGTGGAATCGCAGCTGATTCGTGGAAGGGAAATGAGTTGTGGAAGCGAAAATGAATGTGGTGCTAGGTGGCTTTGCTGAAGATTGTCTACCCATTTCATTACCTTAAGAAACAGAAGTGAAGGATTTGAATTATATGAGCTTCCAAGAATTCAGTTATTAAATTTGAAAGGAATTAAAAACATATATATATATTTTTCATGGCTTTATAGTCCCTCTTATATAATTTAAAATAATTCAAAATTAAATTTTGCATTATTTTATTTGTATTATATACACGTCACTATGAATTATACAGTCAAAAATACCTATTACAACATAGGGCTTAAAACTCAGAATCGTGTATGGTCCTAATTATGGGTGATTTAAGGAATTGTCATGTAAAATTTATATATTTTGAAATTACTTCTGGTTGCTTGGACTGAGTCCTTTTAACTGTGACACTGCCATGGGACCAAGCTCCCCGGGCAAGCATGGCTTTACCAACTTTATATTTTCCTTATAGGAAAACATTGAACTTGATTAGCCATCATGTTCCTCACACAGTATTTTCTTAATTGTTCTACAATTACAAGGGCTTTACAATCTACCTCGTTTAATCCTGAACCTATCAGAGAATTTCTTACGGAGCCATAGTGATGTCCTTAGATGTGATTCGTATGTCATTTCCCTCCTCTTCAATGCGGTTTATTAAATTGTGTTTCTTTACTTACTTATTGATTTTTACTTATGGACCCACAATGCCTGTTTGTAAGCATGATGTCATGCTTGCCTGTGGAAGGAAAGGAAGCTAATTTTGACTTGAAACTTAGTAGCCTAAACAATGGCTGTAAAATTGTGCTCAAGCCAGGAGCCCTCCATACCTTTGGATGGTTGCACAAATAACAGACACCAAATATATTTGAAGTTTTTTGTGTGTTTTAGCACACATTTGTGTAAGTCAAATTCAAGGCAAACCACTCAAAAATTCAAATCTGCACAATGTTGAGTGTGTGTATGAGTGTGTGTGACATAAATAATAGTACAATATATATTACACATCCCAAAGGCTCTTATATGCTACGTCAAATTCTCAAGCTTGTTTGGCACTTGCAATTTTAATACTATCTTTCTAAAGTGTACATTTATGTTGCCTAATTCTAGAAAATGATAAACAAATGAGGTAGTTACGGAGAAGTTGTTGAAGTTGATTGTCACCGAGGCCGGTTGCCATCAACTCGCCACGTATTTGGCTGTCAAAGGCCCCTTGTCTAGGGGATGTTCTCTTGTAGGTGTTAAGATGAGATATAAAATATTTAAACATTCCAATGTTTCCCATTGGTCGTCCCATGTACCTATTCAGATTTCCTTGTCCCTGATTGTGTTAGTGTCCTCGGGCTCCTGTCACAGACCGCCATATGCTGGGTGTCCTAAAACAAGAGAAACAGGCTCTCGCAGGTCCCCAGGCCTGGAGTCTGGATCCAGGTGTTGGCCGAGCTGGCTCCTTAGGAAGGCGGTGTCGCGCCTCTTCCCCGGCTCCTGGCAGTTGCTGTCAACTCTCGTCATGCCTTGGCTTGTAGGTGCATCGTCCCAATCTCTGAGCCTCTGTGTCATCATACAGGCTTTTTCTCTCTGTGTATCTCTGGGCCCTCTCCTCTTCTTAAAAGGACGTTGGATCACTGGAGGAGGACCTCATCTTAACTGATTACATCTGCGAAGACCCTATTTCCAAATAAGATCACATCCTGAGGGTCTGGAGGGACATGCACTTTGAGGGGATCCGGTACACTAATTATTGGCTGTTCTTCCTTCCAGACCCATGGTGAAGAGTTAGGTCACTTCTGTCCTGCACAGAGTGACTGAGCAGGTTCACTGTCGGAAGTCCCCGTTGGATTTCCGCTCATCGCGGCCTTTCAGGCCATTCATTCCTCAGAGAGCCGTGGCGCAGCTGCGGCGTCTGTTTCTGTCTCCCAGCCTCGCACGGAGCTGACATACGGTGGCCTGAGCGCAGTCTTTGTTCATCCGGCCCAATGAACTTTCCAGTTCTTGCACATCTGCTCCAATCAATATGATGTCATCGAGTGAATCAATATGATAGTCTGTAGGGAGTCCAGAGAATCCACTTCTCTTCAAACTATGATATAAAACAGGCAAGAGAGATAACATACCTGTGAAGCAAGACTGGAAATATTTGCTGTTACTCATCCCATGTGAATTTGAGCTGTTTCCGAGCCTTCTGCCTGATAGGAATGAAAGAGAACACGTTCACCCGGCCAAAGGCTGCATCTCTTGTGCTGGAGTTCATTTTAATCTGCTTAAGCACAGATAGTGTAAATGGAAGAGCAGTTAGAACAGGGGTTGTTATTTGGTTGAGTGATGGTATTTTACTGCCATCCTAAAAACCATCTGATTATTTTAGAGCCCTTTAGGTCATGAAGGGTAGCTTGAATCTCTCTCTTCCTCCCTGAGATGCCAAATTGTTTTGGACTTACTCTCCTGACTGAGCTACCCACTTGGCCTCCACCATAATAAAATTCTTACTACATACACCAAAAAACAATGTAGGCAATTTTTCAAATATCAACTATGTCCATTTAATGATACCTTTGCAAGCTGTAACATAGGTACTGGCTGGGTCCACGGATATTTTGGACTCACTATGGGTGGATGTCTGCAAAAAATCTGTTAATTATATGTCCCCAAAATACTCCATCTACCTGGGTGACCATGATGATGCTTCAGGTTACTGGGTATCAATGTCATCTTAGACCCTTTGTCCAAAAATCCTTGAAATCCTTGAAAAGGTTGATAATAGTATATTTGACATGGTTTTGTAGTGTTCCTCATGGGAACCCAGACTCTTCTTCAATCAATGGCTTTCTGATTTGAAAAGTGACTCAGGTCCAAAAACTGGGCAGGGATTTTAACATGTCATCACTGTGGCTAACTTCAGTTTCCTGATCACGGCTCCTTCATTTATTTTTAATTTTAAAGTTTGAGCGGTGCCTTTTTTGGCTTCCCAGTCATCATATTCCTGTGGAGATGGAGATACACATCTGCACAACCTTCTGTAGAACAAGGCCCCTAGATGTCACCCTTGCTTTGCACTTACATTAATAATTGCATCTACTTTGCCTCTGGTGATCCAACACCCTCCCCCCCTCCCAGTTCTATTACCTTGACATCCAGTCAGTCCCATTGCTATCAACAGCTGACTTCTATAATGATGTCTCCTTCTAGCAGAGGACAGCCATCTCCTTACAGAGGACAGACACCACTAAGTTCCTCAAATAACCTTGCTGCTTCTGTGTCTATGAAAAACTCAGCGTGTCTCCTTTATTCTTACATTACCTTTCATTTCTGACACCAGATGTGTGGATTGTCCACACATCAAGCAGGTCTCCGGCGCCAGCTGCATGTCCTACAGTTAATTTCAATTCTACCGCTGTCTACCTGGAATTAGTGGCAGAGTCCATGAGTTGAAAAGGGCTCAGTCCTAGGATCTGCCCCCACTTCAGATTCCTGTCAGAGCTGGGATCTCCTGTACCCGCTATTAATTTTTGACTTCTCCACATTTATATGGCCGTGCCCCAAAGACATGTTGGGCAGCGTTTAAATCTCTGTTGGTTGATGTCTTGTTTGCCTGCTCTAGTTTTATTGTTGCCAACCCAGCCCTTAAAATACAGCACTTAACCCAGTAATGATTATTTTATTCAGTTCGCTCCGGGTAATACTTTGGCTTTTTGCAGCCTTCTTAGGGAGGAGAGGTGAAGTCCCAGGAGAGTTAGGAAGAGAACACCATCCCTTCCTGCGCACGGCTCAAAGAGCTCGCTGAACCGCTGCGGTAACATTAGAACCTGCCAGAGCCCGCCGCACGTCGGAAGGTGTTGAAGGGCTAGGAAAGGGGCAACCGGCTTGAAAGGGTTCTTCCCATCTGGCGATTCCCCCGATGGCCAACCTGAAAGAGGGCCGCCCGAGAAGAGAGAGGCCACGAAATGTTATGAGAGCCGCGCTCCCCACCCATGTTCAGGAAGCCGTGGAGACAAAAGGCCCGGGGCAGCAGCCCCACGGCCCGGAGACTTTCAAAAACACGCCGCTTCCTCTGTTGTTTCCTTGCAGGATTCGCGCCCATCTCTCAGTGTGTTTTCCTAAGGAAATAATTAAAGATGCAGATTTTTTTTTTTAAAGAAAGATTGACGTGCCACTTTCTAAACGTATTTCAGAACTCTTCTTCTGATGAAATGATTTCAATGCGCATTCCTTTCATCAGGCAAAGCTATGGGCCTGGACAACGGGGAGGAGACTGGTTTGCTTCCCCGTCGAGGGAAACACTGCAGGAAGCTTTTGCCAGCTTCGTGCATTATTAGGATATTTCTATATCGTGTGGTTGAGAGGTTCAAGGTCCCTCTAAACTGCACTGTTCTTTCCAGTGCCATTGTTGGACTGTTTAAAAGAGGAAGGAACAGACACGAGTTCCACACTTTAAGTTCTTGATCTGTGGCCGGTTCTCTTCGTCTTTGTGTTAACAGTTTCTTTTAACGCAGCACAGGCTGAGAATATTGGGAGGCCCTGTAATTGCATCGCAAGTTCATTTCTTAGGATCGCTCATTCTTTCTGTGCGTCAGCAAATCTCTGCAAGCTTGTTTATCTCTTGATTAGAAACATAGAATACAGTTATATAGGAAAGTGTCTCTTCAATAAAGTCTCCCAGTTTAAGATAAAAACCCTATTAAAGAGTTGGCGGACATCGAGAGTATCAGACGGTTGGATGTGATGCCAACTCAAGCAGTTTTAGACAGGACAAGTGAAATCTACAGATTTCACGGAGAGAGAAGATTTCAGAGCAAGTCAAAAAATTTGGGAAGTTTCACATTATCTATATTTTTCCCCATCTAAGTGCTGATCTAAAGAAAAGAGCAAAATCTTTAATTTTCCTATGACAAAGAGGGTTTGTGTGTGTTTACTTTGCTTCTCAGAAAAATTCGCTTTCAGCACATGTGGGTACATGTTTGGGGTAGAAGGGAGCAGAGTGCTGGTGAGGTAGGGCACCTACCAGCAAATAGGACCTTGCTCCCCAAGGGTGTTTTTCCTCTCCCTTCCTCTGCTCTGAAATATGAAACAAAGCAATATTTACTTTTTTCCAAAAGGGTTTATATGTCAGTATGCTGGTTATAGACAATCATACATATAGTCATGAAACGGTATATAGTATATTTATTCCTGTGATACATGTGTATGAATTAATATTATAATACGTCTCTATGAAAATGAAGGCATAGTCAGCCATACACACACACACACACACACACACACACCTATTACTACTGAGATCCAGTTAGGTAAACTTCTTAGGTAAATTTACATTTAACTTCTCCAGAAGGCCTCTGCTATAATAAAATTGTCAAGCCATGCTTCCTTAATAATTCCTGACTCCAGCTATAAATCCCTAAACTGGTCAATAACCTATAACCCAGCACCTCTGGAAATGGAATGTGGGATATTTATGTCCCCCCTGAGAGCAGCCTGCGTATAAAGCCCAACAGCACGCGCTGACCAGGACCCCCTTCCTTAAGCAGGAACACGCACAAAGGCGCGGCCTCTTCCTTCTGTCCCTGCCGCAGTGCCGGGACAGCTCTTTTCTTGGAAGGCTTGAATCACGCCCAACTTAACATATTAGGTGCTAGCTTAGCACACACGGCACTAAACCACACCACAGCTCATTAACCTTTAGACTATAAAAAAGGGAAAAAAAAAAACCTTGCAAAAATGTCAGCTTAACTTTCCATTTCAATAACAGGGTCCAGGGTTAACAAAGAACCAAAATGCCAAGCCTCAGATTGTGTGGTCGGTCGTTATTAAGCATCATTCACTTCATATATTTGGTACTTGAGAGAGCAAAGATTATACTTGTATAGATAAGATATCTTTGAGGGGGAAGATGAAATCCTCATACTGTGTCAATTCCCCGAATAATAAGTTGTATATTAGATTCAATCTTACTTGAAATTCAATGAAATTTTTCTTATAACTTCATACTTTTTTTTTTTTTAACTAAAGTGCATGGGTTAAAATAAGTAATTTAAAATAGCAATATTGATTCTAAAAGGGTAAGTGGTAAGTGCCTGTGCATACACAAAAAATAAAAAAGAAAGAAAACACAGAAAATTAAAAGGACCCATCGCTAAATATTGATTCATAGCTTCCTGAG
The DNA here is from genome assembly GCF_964146895.1 of Miniopterus schreibersii. NCBI lineage: Eukaryota > Metazoa > Chordata > Mammalia > Chiroptera > Miniopteridae > Miniopterus > Miniopterus schreibersii. Next base: position 6,153,660 of record NC_138116.1, read on the forward strand.
TTTTCAGGTTGCCTTTAAAAATGTATGCAAAAGATATGATGAAGGGGAACGATGTTTGTTTTAACAGTAACTCAAAACCCTCACCCTAATCCTAACACTAACCCTATAACACTAACCATAACCCTAACACTAACCCTAAGTCTAACTGAAACCCTGTAAACCTAACCATAACCATAACCCTATCCCTAATTTAACCTAAAAAGAAAAAAACAAAACCAACTTTGATAAGAAAAATGTTAAAATCCTAGGGGGGGAGGTAAACAAGAGATTGAGAGGAAGGTAATAGCAAATTCTGTCCCGTTATTTTATTTTTATTACCTATCTATTGATTGATTGATTGGAGGGAGAGAGAAGAAAAGAGAGAGAGGGAGACGTCGATTTGTGGGTCCACTACTGACGCATCATTGGTTGCTTCCCCTGTGCGCCCTGACTGGGGGTTGACCCCGCAACCTTGGCATATAGGCCTGTCCCATTCCTGTAAGTGCAGGTGAACGGCCCTCATGACACTGTGACGTTTTACACTTATTAACGTGGCCAATGAGAACGTGAGCAGCAGCTCAGCAAGCTTGCGCTCCCGGCGAGCTCCTGCGTTATCTGCAGCGTGTGAACGGCACAGCCTTTGGAAAGCAGTTTGGCAGCAGGCGGCCTGGGTCGCAGCAGTGATCACTGTGACTCGGTGAACATTCCGGGAATGCGTCCTGATGAAATCATCGACAAGGAAGAGAGTTACACACACAGGCGCTGATTAAAACATTGCTCGGAACTAAGTGAAAATCAAGCTAGGGGGAGGAGAGATTAGGCGGCGTAATTAAATCAGAGCGCAGTGCTTTTATTCCACACATTTTTACGCAAGCGCTCGCAGAACAATAATTAAAAGCTGGAGTAACGTGGAAATGCATCCACAGTTTAACTGCAAAAGCAGAATAAAAACCCGCACATACACTAGTCAGGAAACCCTGTTGTCTGAGGGGCCGGGCATCTTTCGGGAGTTCTCCAGCGCACACACCCACAAACACAGAACTCCCGGGCGTTGTGAAAGGACTCAAAGTCCCGCAGACACAGGCAGGACACTCTGAGCTTTACCCGCACCCCAGCTGCAACTTAACGGAAACATCCTGGTACCTTTATGTCCATGAGGTCAGCAAGACTAAAAAATACCACCTAAGTCATCTTTGAAGAGCGAGAGAAACTGCATTATCTTGAAGACTCGTAAATGAGGAGACAGTCGCGGGCGTTTGTCCCGCGTCTCTGCGTGCGCAGGACTCCAGGCAGCTGCAGAGCGGCCGGGTTTCTATGCAGACGTGGTCCCGCTGATCAGAAAGGAAACCAGGAGATCAGAGCAGTCGCTCCTGCGCCTCCCAGAGCCGGAGGCCTGTGTCAGGGAAAGCGCTCCTGGTTTCCCAGCAACGGAACCCTGGCTAAGAGGGGCCAGGGCAGGTTGGGGACAAGGCCACAGAAGGAACGTCACAGGAGCAGGCCCGGACTCAGGCCAGGCGGAGGCGGCTTCCAGCAGCCAAGGAGCAGGAAGCCATCCGTTGATTTTAGGAGAGACGTTTTGGCGGGGATGCTGTGGCCGCAGGACAGGGCCACAGCCACTGCAGTGGCTGAATTTTAACCCTTTCTTCACCTCCGCTTTACCTGCGCGAGGTGCAAACCCTGGAGAAGGGCACCTGATGGCTTGAGCCCCGAGGTCGTGCGCCCACAGGCTGAAGCCCAGAGAGGCTCAGGTCCCCCCGATTCTGTAGAACAGGGAAGGCCACACCTCATGCCAGTACCCAAAAGTCAATGTGTGTTTGCTGTGCGATTCAGTAATACAGCATCCTTATACACTTATTTTGATAGTGTGTCACGTGAACATGAGTTACATATTTTTAAATCAAAAAAAGCAAATAATAATATAGTAGAAGACAGCAGGAGAAACAGAAGCAATTGTACACATACTACGCACAAGGCCTGTCCCATCCTTACGCCTCTGAACTATTCCTGGGAGGCACTCATTACCCTGCAGAGAGCCTCGTAGTGCGCGGCCAGCTCTTTACGGTCACTGTCTTCAGCTACCATGAGGATCCAGGGAGAAGAAACTTGTGTGCAATCAATAGATTCAGTGAAGAGAGGACACTGGCTATAGCCCTCGAGAGTCGGGTAGGTTTCGATGTCTGTTAAGGAAAGAGCATCCCAGGGAGAGGGAACAGAATGGGAGGGCGTGCAGCTTGGCCAACGTGGGGAGAGATCCTGGGAAGGCAGGGCAAGGGCAAGGTGAAATCCTGGGGAGCTTTGAAGGCCAGGCCAGGGAAGGAATTTGGTCTTGACTCCGTGTGCGCTTGAGAACCCTTAGAAATTTTTTCACCGGGGTGAGTAATATTGTCTGGACTGTGCCTCAGAATTATTAATTTGACAAAATTTTATTAAATTATGAGTTGAAATATGCTATTCTTATTAAAAGAGTATGGCCAGGGTTTCGTTCTTAATACAAGGACACAAAAAACAGTGTTCTTCATTATTTTTGGTCTTAAAAATACCCCTTGGGTAAAACTATTCCTGTGGATAATTTTAATACAGATAGCCACTTTTAAACTTGTTTCAAGGTAAAAAAAAATATATATATATCACACATAGAGCAAGATTTGCTTTTTTCACCAGCTAATAATTTATTTAAATTAAAATTTGTACTTGAACACATACAGATCTCAAAAGGCGCTTTGCGTTAGCTATGCATCCCCTTATTTCATTTAGAGAATAAGAAATGAAACCGAGGCAGGGAAGATGACTTGAAAAATATCAAGTTACGAATTTGTGTCAAAGCCCATAAAAGTCACATTTAGCCGCCGTGACTGGGAGTCCGGCTCCGCCGTCCACATTCCAGGGCGCGATTGCCGTCTCCTCTCCCGGCTGCTCGGGGAGCAACACTAATCTCACGGAAACTTCTGCAGGTAGCTGAGCATCCCGTGCGTAGGAAACGTTTGTGATTTAAGAAAAGTCCTTCAGGTTTACCGGGCAGTTTATTTATCCAGCTTTTGTGAGAGCTGACAAGGCCACCATCTTGAAAACATCCAAGTTGACCTGCCTCCAAAAGCCGCATCTCGAAACCTGTGAAATTAGCAACAGATCCGCAGCTCAGCCCTTAGATATCTAATTCCAAGGAGAGATGGAAAATTGTATGAAAAAAATTGCATGACTTTTATCTTCCTATATAAAAAGAGTAAAGGAAGATTTATTTTGGAATCATTTAGTTTCTTAAAACAATAACAACAAAACCACACTCAAAATAAGTGCCAAGAGAGCATGTTGCGTCTTTTAATGCAAGTTGTCAGGAGGATGGGTCATGATTCTTTCCTGTGCACAATCATCTTTGATTTTTCTTTAAAAACAAAAGGAGAAACCTAACCTTGCTTGTTTTTCTTTCGCTCGATGCATTGCCCCGCTTTCGGAAAGGGTTAAATAATTTCCTCCTGTTCTGCACCTTCTTTCCTTTTCTGTGTCTGAGGTTCCCCACTAACTATAGCTCTGTCCAAAAGGAAATTAAAATGAAATACATCAGGCATGCTGGGACTTCACACTTCAGAGGCTTACAGAGCAGTGCGGCCTGGTGAGGTTGATTGTCACTTTAACTGCCCACAGCTACTCTTCAGGAAGGGGGCTTACGGTTTTACTGTTCTTAACGGGACCATATCCCTTTTCCAATGGCTTAATTTAGGTTGTGCTGAAATTCCTATTAAAATCAGAGTCATTAATATTTCATTAAAAATACCCATGATGTCAGAAGCAGCCATCGCAGGCCTGCCAAGTTACAAAGAAAACGACCCTTCCCTCCTAGGGTTGTGCTAACATCCTGATATCCAAACCGACATTTACATTTTTCCATCAACCTGAACAAAAAGCAAAAAAAAAACACGAGAGAGGAAATATATCAAGTGACGGCCGTCGTCTGGTGCCTTCTGGGTTTTGATGTGCAGATTGTGCCCTTAGCTCTTGAGCGAGATCATAAAGTCTGACTTCGAGGATGTAAAATTATCAACAGATCAGCAGGCTGACCGTTTCGATACCTCAGGTTTTTGCACCAAAAATTAGAGCGTTTGACAAATGGATCTGGGGGCTCCCCGTGTCACGGGCACTGAAAAGGCTTTATTTTAACAAAAGTCCTGTAGACAGAGCCCCGTGCAGCCCTAGAGCCGCCCGATGCACGCGCATGTAAAATGTCCATCGGCGAAAACCCATGGTCAAGCGCTCGGCCGGTTACTTGCAGATGTTTCTTCTTCTCTGACTTAGAGGAAACTTCTTGTCCCAGAGTCTGGGTTGGAGCTTTGGTTTTATGTCTTTCCTTGTAGAGAGAAAAAGCCCCCCAGAGGAGTCAGACGAAATGAGGGGCGCTCTCCCTCGACTGACTGAACACGCGTGGCGCACTTTCTGCGTGTGACACACTCCTCGAGCCCTCCGGTTTAGCTTTTCCCCTGTCCTTTTGCTCTAGGATACTGCACGTCTGCCCATAGAGGACTCGCACATGCTTTCCCCCTTGTTTTTAAGCTTCATGTAACTCTCAGAAATTGGAGAGCCAAGAATTACTTGTCACTGCTCAACAATATAAGAAAAAGCCTGTTGAACGTATCAAGACATGTATTACCAAACTATGTTTTTTCTTGCTAACTTTGTTCATATTTATCGGGAAGACAAAGCCATAGAAAATATTATTTTATGTTAAATTATGATCTTCATATGAGTCTTAAAAGTTTGTGATTTTTTTTTCCCCCCTGCACTTTTGGTTTATTAATCTACAGCCAGGGCAGAGAATGTACGTAGAAGATCTGTGACAGTACAGACGACCTTCGATGCGTAGCGTCTAAAAGGGAAAAAAGCCGTTTGTCTTCCTGGTGCCCACCCACCTCCAGACGTTCCCATTGCGTGTTTGGGGTCCCGCATTCCAGGTTTGGAGTTTTCCAATGATGCGCACACAGGCAGGCTCGCAGGCACTTAGATGAATGTAATTATCGCTCCCCTCCTTGGTCGTTACCATCACTTTCCATTTCTCTTCCTTTGTGTGAATTTATTTAAAAGAAACAAAAATGTTTTGTAACAACCATTTGCAGATTAAAAATCAGCGAAATCCATTTTCAAAGAAACAAAAAAACTCCTGGTCTGCCCCATGAATTCTAAATCTTCCACTTTCCAGCATGATGCCTTTCTGTACACATCCCGTGGGAGCAATTCCCTGCTCTCTCGGACCCGCCACCCCAGCTTCAGTGGGCTCCCAGCATCGCATTCCCTCCTTAGTAGCCCGCGACCGCCGTCGGAACACGGGGCTGCCGTCCAGCTCCTCTGCCGCTGCGTCCGTAGCACCTCCCAAGGTACGTAGCACACACTAGGCCCCCATCCTAGTCCGTTGCTCCTGATAAACCTAATATCAGAGATTCAGAAAATGAGCGGCATGGATGGCTTCCAATACTGAGAAATCGATGAGATGAGTATCTTCCAGGTACAGGTTACAGAGCAGCCAAAAGTTCGCTGCAAACAGAAATGTGCATATTTATCCCTGGGGTGACTTTTCAGAATCGGAGCAATGGCAGATAAAAAAGAGAGGTAAGCACTGAGTATGAATTTAAAATAAAATACAAACAAATGGCTTCTTCTTCCCAGGTCCCCGTTTATTGTGTTAAGTGATTAAAATCTGAGTTGTAGCTTCAGCATCCCCTTAAAACCCCCTTTTTTGGAGGTCAACAACTGGTAGGAGAGAACGTATGAATAGCCCCTTCAACCGGAGCGCTGCGGTGCCCGAGCAGAAGCCGTTCCTGCCATTAGCTGGGGAATTCTGCCCACGCTTGTTAGCGTAGCTTTCCCATTTCCCCTCTCATCTCTCATCCAGCGCCCTAACAAAAACACTTCATTTCATTCTCAAAGAAAACGTAAGAAATTGAAAACCTGAGTGCCTGCAACTATTCCGTAAAATTAACCTAATTTTCAAATTTGTTTCAGAAAACGTTCAGACCCAGACCTTACTCAGTTAAGCACCGCACACTGGCTACCATGCCCTATGCTGTGTGTCTCCCCGTACAAGGGAGCGGCTGTCCCTAGATACACATATCCGGGAAGGGAAAGCATTCTGGTCCAGCCTCATTTAAAGAAAACGGACTAAAGAATGTATTTATAAAAACAAAGCGATAATATTGACCAATTGAATGCTGAAGGCAAAAGAAAAACACAAAAAAACACACAAAAAGGAGTTAGCCCACACGCTCTCCCCGTCCAAGCAATGACTCAGAAATGGCCAGGACGATTATCTGTTTGAATTACATAAACACTGCAGAGGAGGAAATGAATGTGATAAAAGAATAAAATAAGAAATGTGGTCCGAACAGAAGGAGAGAGACATCCTGATGATACGATTTCCTGGCTTCTCTGTCTGATAAATAAAAATTAGATAAAACTACGGTTTCATAATTTTTAGACTTATTTGAACAAATCGATTAGGGGATGACCTAAACCTGCCAAATCGGTGAACCTGCCAAGCATCCCCTCATTTCTAAAGTGGCAGGGCAGTAATCCGCAAGGACAGCCTAATCTTGGGTTGTTTTTAACTTGAGTGAAAAGAGGAAATGCTCATGAGATCACAAGAGACAGTATACCAGGAACGCGCCCCGTTTGATCTCCAGGCCAAAGGCATGCAGATAAATTCAGATTTAACGAGAGCCGGATTAACACAAAACGTGATTGAATGGGAGGAGAGATGCCAGGTCCTGACTCCTCTGCCTGATTTCTGGAAGTCAGTCTATTTTTATTTATTTATTTTTTAATTTTGGGAATATTCCATTCAGCAGAACCATAACTATGTGACTACCTTCCCCAGGCTTTTTAAAAACATTATATTTCTTGGGATGACACTGGTCAATAAGTTTACATAGGTTTCAAGCGTATAATTCTTGGATACATCGTCTGTATGTCACACTGTGTGCCCACCACCCGAAGCCCAGCCTTCTTCCATCACCATGCGTTGGACCCCTTTGACCCTTTGCTCCTCCCGCCCCAACCCCCTTCTCTCTGGGAACCACCACACCGGGTCTGGGAGCTTCTGTTTCTTTGTTTCTCTTGTGCCTTCATTTGTTGCTTCCAGTTTTATATCCCACATGTGACTGAAAGCATCTGGTTCCTGACTTTTTCTGTCTGAATTATTTCACTCAGTGTGATATTCTTAAGACCCACCCACGTGGCTGCGAGTGGCAGGCCTTCCTCTCCTCCCGTGGCTGCGTGGAGGTCCACAGGACAGATCCACCACGTCTACCTTTTGAACCCTAGCCGGGGCCTCTAATGAGGAGAACATCTGGGTGACTATATTTCATATTGTAGCCAAGTCGGAGGGGGTAGAGTAGGGATAGGAATCGGATTTAGTGATTCTCCAGCTTAGATTTGCTGATAGAGAAAGGAAGGAAGGCAGAGGGTGGGGGGGGAGAAGGCAAGAAAGAAAGGCATAAAATACATAAAACATTTAAAAACATCCTCTGGCTGAAATGACTTGGAAAACATAGAAATTACACCAAATACAGAATTTTTAACTTCATCTTTATTAAGGCATTACCGAGAGAAAGCTAGAAGCTATTTGAAGTGTACGCTGTTGTGATGTGGTGGCGATTTTGAGAGGATTCCTTCCGTGGCCTTTGGAGGTGGGGTGACCTACATTGGCCTGTCTCGATGAATTTTTCCTGCTGTGTGGCTCATTTCTGCATTCTTCAGATTCAGGCCTTTTACCCAAAGAGTTTATGTCATTTCGTTTTGACTTCAGGCCTTGTGCTCCGTATTTTCCTGTTTGGTCTCTTTCTTCTGGAATGCCAGTCACCTCCAATTCTGCATACTCTCCCCTGCTTTCCGTAGCTTTTACATAACACAGCTCACTTAAGCCGTTCTGACTCGCGCTTTCTGCCGGGCAGCCAGACGTCGCGGGAATGGCTATAACAGACACGCGTTTTCCTCTCCAGCAGGGGCGTTTACGCCAGGCTGCCCGGCCGCCGACCGGGGACAGCTGTCGGTAGGCCCTGCTCCGGTCCGCTTGCCTGTCCGCGAGCCGCCAACACAGCGCGACCGTGTCCCACACACACCCCTTCTGGCGCTGCCGCCTGAAATGCCACTGACCAGCTCTGCGCACTCAGGCAGCGGCCTCACTGTCCACACGGTGTCCTGCCTGCTCTGTCCCTTTCTCAGATCCTCCCCAATGCTCCCGGTCCGGGACACAGAAGGGAGCCCGTGGCTGGGGAGCACTCGGGATCAGCCCCGAGCCATGCTTGGCCGTAAGTCTCAGGCTCACTCTTTCTGAGTTTTGCACGTTAGCAGGATTTTTACCAAGATCCCCTCAGTTGAACTTTTCCTAAGCCGCTGTATCAAAAGAAAGAGTTAGTTTCTTCCTTTCATCTCATCATAACTTTACAAAAAATTGGAGGCGGAGGGAGGCCCCGGGCAGGCGGCTCGGGTGGCTGGAGGGTCGCCCCGCACACCAGAGGCTGCAGGTTGAGCTCCGGGCGCGGTGCACACGGAGGCAGCCAGCCCATGCTTCTCTCCCGCACCGACGCCTCTCCCCCTCCCTCCCTCCCCCTCTCTCTGAAAAGCAGCGGAAAAAACATCCTCGCGTGAGGAGTAAAATAAAATGAAAGAAGAAGCTACTGGCTGAAGGACAGTGAGGAAGCCTGTGGGGCGCACCTGAGCCCACCTCACAGCAGGGAGCCGAGTCCCGACCCCAGGCAGGCCCTGGACCCCGCAGCCAACCCACGAGCAAGGAGGCACGTGGCAACTGCGATCAGCCGCTGAGAAGGGCAATTCGTGGTGTAAGCCGCGGGGATCTCCGAGGATGGTTAATCAAAATTTATTTCCTACTTTACATGCATGGTATGTACACTATGGAAGAATCAATAAAGACAACTGAAACTCATTAAAAACGATAATAAGACTAAAAAGAGCTCAGTGGGAAAGCCAGGGCTCCACTCACCGGCACCCCCCTCCTCCACTGAAGCCGGCACCCCTCGCCCTGCCGTCTGCGCCACGAGGACAGCACCGGGGTCTGTGTTTCTCTTCCCGAGAGCAGCAGGAATGACTCAGCCCGGGCAGCGCTTGGGTCACTGTCATCAAGAGGCTGGGACTGCACAGGACACAGCCTCCTTTGCCAGGCTCAGTTATCTCGGCCCTTTCGGGAAGCCGCTCCGTATTTCTGACCCTTTGGCAATGCTCGACCTGCAAGGTTTCCTCAGTCCTTTCGCTCGTGTGCGCCTCAGTTTCCCTGGTTGGGAGTTTGGCTTTCTGCTTCCACCCTGTGCTCCCCCACCCCACTGTCGAAAGGAAGGGGTGCAGTTAGGAGAGAGCGGCGGGAGATCGCAGGGCTGAAGAGGTCAAGGCGAGATTCAGGGGCACAAGTCAGAGAGGGCCTGAATGGGGTGTGCGGGGAAGATGAGCTCGGGCTCCTGAAGCGGAGGACACAGGGGCCTCCTTTCCCACCGGTGAAATAGAAAATCCCTTTTGAGACCCCCAACGGGAAATCAGGGGCTTCCTCCCCCACGGAGAAACTTTCCTGTCTTAACAGGCACAGCATAAATAACACTTCTATTATAAGAAAGGATCTGCCTCTTATTAAGAGCCATAAATCAAGTTCTTTTATTTTCACAATGACCCCCAAATGTAATTTTAAAGTGAAAGCATATTTTAAGTGGCATATGAGTATATATAATTTATATTTCTGTGTATAAATATGGTACTGAGATATCTACTTACATTTGAATAATTATTTGGGGGAATACACTGTTTTGTTACTTTTAAGTGAACAGCTATAACGGGTAAAGCTGGGGATTTCACTTGCTCTCAGCGCGTGTGCGCTGTAGGAGAATGTTGGGAAGCGTCAGCGTCGGAGAGGCCAGGATCAAATCCTAGTCTATGGCTCCTATAAACTGCATAATCTTGCTTGTTTATCAGTGTAAACTTTATGTCATCACAGATGTCTCGCGCTTAGTTTCCGTTTAATATAAGTCTGTAAAAAGAAAAAATGAGTGCGTGAGTAATGCTGAGATCAGAGGCCTGAGATCGACTTCCCACGGGTCCGACTATTGGTGACTCCGGCTGGAACCCAGTCGGCCGCCCCCCAGTGGAATATTCTTTCCCTCACACTCAGCCCCCTGAACATCCTGCACCGTTTGTGTCTCAGGCCTTGAAAACAAATTCTGATTACCACAGGAAAGATGGGAACGAAGCCAGTGCTCCTGGGCTATTTCTTAGGGCACAGGAGCCGTGAGGAAGACAGAGGGACACGGGACGTCTGGGACCAGCGTCTGTGTGCATCCGGGACCCCTCTCTTCCCCTCGCCGTCTGCTTTTCTCTGGGTGACAGTTGCCTCCCTCACGGTACCGAGGTTTCTTCTTGTAGCGGAAATGATCACTGACGATACTTCATCTGCCGATGTGTGTGGTGGTTCATTTTATGTGTCAACCTGACGGACGCTCAGGCATTTGTCTAAAATAATTTCTGGGTGTGTCTGTGAGGATGTTTCTGGGTGAGGTTAGCGTTTGGATCTGGAGACTGAGTAAAGCAGATTGTCCTCCCCAGTGTGGGTGAGCCTCGCCCAGTCCCCTGAAGGCCTGGATAGAATTTAAAAAAACCTGAGCAAAGGAGAACTTGCTCTCGCTCACGGGCTGCCTTTGAACTCACTAGGACACCAGTCCTCTCCTGCCTTCACCCTCAGGCTCAGCCTGAACCTGTTCCACCAGCTCCTGGGCCTCCAGCTCGCTGATTGCAGATCTCAACTTCTCCGCCTCCATAACCATATGAGCCAGTTATCTATCTATCTATCTATCTATCTATCTATCTATCTATCTATCTATCTATCTATCTATCGATCGATCGATCCATCCATCCATCCATCCATCCATCCATCCATCCATCCTGAAAGGGTGTTATTGTCCAAGCTTGGGTGGACTGACCAATGCAGTATGGTCAGCTGTTGCTACAAGGCAGGGCCCTATCACATCCATGTGGCCCTGCACTTGGTAACCATGAGGGGAGAGGGTCACTTTCTAGAAAAGGGGTGATTTGAGGACACAACCCTACAAGTGTCTACTGTATTTTATTACTTTTTGATTGTCCATAATTCTTTGTGTGTGTAGGTGTTCACACCCTCCAAGGGTTAATATTAGCTATAGAATAACCCTAGGAATGGTAGAATTATTTCTGCTTAAATTTTACTCAGGATTTTAATATATTACTTTTTTTTTTTTTTCAAAAATAAAAATACCCGTTCGCTTAGCATTTTAAAGGGTCAAAATAATTTATTAACTATAACAATAAGTCTTGGATTAAAATATGTGGATGTAGCTTTAGGACCAACTTGATACTTAGCTGGATGGTTTTGCTGGTCTTTCCCTTCTTTATTTTATATTCTTACTCATCATGGACCCTTGAAATTTCTAATTGTGAGAAAAGCTTTTCATTTAAAAATAGTCAAAAACAACTCCAAACTGATTGACTTGTGGCCTCACATAGATAGCTTAAGAACCATACTCGAATACTTCTCACTCTCTGCATCATTCCAGAAAATTCTCAGAATGACCACATCTTATAAGGTGAAAATATTATATCTATTCTAGGGGGGAAAGGGAGGAAAACTGTTAAGCTAGCTATTTGGTAAAATAAAGACAAAAGAAACCAAGCTACTTAATTACAGAATAGATTTGCTCTCTGTTTATGTTCACATGGTAAACAAAGGGAAAAATGCTAACGTGTTGAAATCAAAGTATGCTTTCTGACTACAACAGAATCAGACTAAATGTTAATAATACAAAGATGTCTGGGAGACCCCAAATGCTTGGGAATCAACTCAAATATCTAAAGAGCTGCTCAGGCCAAAGAAAAAATATCAAAAGGCAAATGCAACTTTTATTGGAATAAAAATGAAAATGAATGCATACCACTTCTGGGATGCAGCTGAAACTGTGACGATGGGTCTGTCCTCTTGGTGGCCCAGGCTGACCCTGGCAGTCCCGAGTCTCAGCTGCCCTGCAAGTCTCCCCCTCTCTGTCCTTGGGTTTCTCTGCCTGTGGCCATTGCTAGAAATTCAGCTCCCTTTGGAAATGAGAAAACCTGGACATGCAAGGAAGCTGAGATTCCACAGAGAAACTCATGAATATTGCAGGCAGTAGAGATCTGATTCCAACCTTCAAGAAATAACACCAAGGCAAATTTTGCACAGATTTTCCCCCCAGAAGATCCTCAAGCAAAATTGATATGCAGTTAGTTGCCCTGGAAATGGCGAGATCGGTGACATGCTGTAGGACTGGTAGTGCCCCCCCCCTTTTTATCCCCAGGCTTCCACTCCGGCTGATTGGACTCGGTTCCCCGGATGAGCCTACAGGCCTGCCATCTCTTCAGACGTGTTCCTTGGAAGAACTCAGGACAAGATTATAAACGTTTTCCTTTTGATAATCCTCTTATATCACCATCTTTGGCTGTTACAGATAATATTGTGGTGGACCTCATTACACATATATCTCTGCCACTCATATATATGTGTGTGTATATTGGATAGTTTCCTGGGAATAGTATGTTAGGTAAAAGCGCTCACACATTTAAAATTTTGATAAATGATGCAGAGTTTCCTTTTAACAGTCGTAAACTATATTCTTGCCTAAGTTCTGGGAGTTGCTTGCTCTTTATATCGTAAATGCCCTTTCTTTTTAATACAGCTGTAGGCCCGTTGGTAGCAAAGATGAATTTCGCTATGTCATCCCTCACAGTGTCTATTGGAACCATGCTCGTGGGTTCCAAGGCTGTGCAAAAATAAGCTTTATTTCTCTGAGCGAGAACAGGTAGACTGCAAGACCCAAACGTGCTGGCCTTTAGGAATTCCATCAAAACAGAGCGGGCCAGCCCCCGAGACTCACACTCCAGGACTGGCTGAAACACTGACAAGCGTGTTTAGTCTCCAGGACTCATGTAACTGAGCTACTCGTTCGACAGTTGCTTACACAGCAACTAACGGAGAAAACGGCGAAATGGTTTCGATTTATGCACCTTCTTATGAGGTAGCCTCAGAGTTAATCATTGAGATTCTTAAAAAAAAGAATTTACTTATATGGGACTTCAGTAATACAGTAGTAACATTTTCACAATATGCTTGATGGGTGGGTAATTCTCTAAGAAAAATAAAAGCCGTAAATATTAAAATTTATGAAGGCTCAATTGCTCCAAACTTTTCTATTGCAGAAAAGTAGTTAAAATCTTAGTTGCTGACTTTCCCCCGGGATAAAATTTTTACTGGAAAGGTGGTTGGACTATGGAAACATTTACCAGCTGCAGGTATAATACTGTGTCTGTTGTCAGACTCACAATTTCATTGGTTTATTTCTGGAGGATTATTTAGATGGCTGTGGTCTTATATCCAGGCCCCAAGGAAAGAAAAAAAAAAAAAAAGGAGTCTCTGAGGTGTGCCTTCCCGCTGCAGAATGGTGACTTGTTACGCATTTGTCTGAGTTAAATATAGCGGCCGGTCACCTTGCACAGGCCCATATTATATTCCGCTCACTGAACAAAAAGAGAAACAGTTGTTTGGATAGTTGAAGTAGCCTCCATAAAAACCACAGCTCTCTCCTGCGCACCTACAATTATTTAAGGCAGATTTGCGGTGCTTATGATACACATTTCAACAATTCATCAGTAAGAATGGAAATTCGCTTGAGTCCTCCCTGCCGCCGTCATTTCTTCAGATCTGCTGTGATTTTAACGATGGGGATTTCGAATGTGACATTCCTACCGGGGTAGCAATTATATGGGAGGGGGAGGCGGCTGACTGTTCCCTCCCCTGGGTTATTAATCAATTGGTGGGGCCGAGGGCAAACATTAATTAGAAATTACAAAAACCCTCCTTCATTATATTAAATGGCTTATTGAAAACAAATAACCTCACCTGCGTTAACTCTATGAGTTCATAGATTAAAGAAATGGAACTGAATTCATTACAAGTGATTTTCAGGGCGCGAGCTGAGACCCATATAACGTTCAAAGGCTGTCTGTGTCTCCAGGAAAGCCCAGCACTGCAAGGTGGGCTGCCCTTCTGGCTTCTCCAGGCGGTTGCTAGGTCCCGAGGCTTGTTGCGGGCTGGTGGAAAGCAGTGTGCCCGCAGCCACCCGCAAGGCCCCCGGTGCGGCACTGAGGGAGGGGCAGAGCCGGGCCTTCGTGGACGTTGACTCTTATAAAGTATTTGGTAACTTAGATCTTTGGTAGCGGGATTCAGAAGCCTGGGGGCTGCAGTAAGAGTTCCACGTGAGGCTGTTTCCTTCCTGCGCCCGAGGACTTACTGTGTTTTTCAAGAGAAAGAGAAAGTATATGGTGGATGTATTTGTCGTAATTCTCCTTAGATAGTGTAAGTTTTGTCATCCTCACAAATTGAACAAGTCACAGTGTATTTATGGCCAGTGCCATACCTGCAATATTGCTAAGAAAATGTGACCGCTCTCCCTTGCATTTGTGGGAGATTCAATAACCCTTTGGGTCGGCCACCGTACTTTCTGTTTTAATAGATGGAGATGCATTTTTGTCGATTATTATAAAAGTAATTTGTAAAATATGCTATCACCTTCATTATAAAAAATGGGAAATACAATGACGAAGTCAAGTCAGGTCATTTATGGCTCCACCGCTCAAAGATCACTGTTGTATTTAAGGCTCTGTGTTCATAGACACACACAGGTTTACCTTTTGCAGAATTTCACGTTGACTTAAAATATTGATTTCATATTAGTGTATGTATGTTGGCTTGTTTCTCTTAATCTGATATTACAACTATGTCACGATTACTTACATGGTTTCAAAAACTGTTTAATTATGAACCAAAAGAGAATACACGTGTTCTTTTAAGCCCTTATATTTGTGCTGCTTTGTTATAGCAGCAGCAGGAAACTCATACTCCCTGGAAGACAGAATATCCTTCTGAATTTCTTGGCAGTCCCAGCGTAGTACCAGGTCAGACATTCAGCAAGACCCTTCTGACTTTTCTTCTTGTAGCTTTCCAAGGGTGACATCAGATAGTTCCCCAAAGTAAGCATTTACCATCTCAGCCATTAAAAAAAAAAAAAAAAAAAAAGCAGGTTCAAGTGTCCAATGATCGAACAGGCCGTGAATCCCCCATTTGCAAACCACAGCAGGGGAGGCGTTAGCCTCCCAGGACGGTCGGTAGGGCAGTCCCCGGGGCAGTGCCCCGTTTGGCCAGGGGTCCCCCAGCTCGCAGCCAGCCGCGTGCCCGCAGTTTTAAGCGCCTACCCTGGGAGCGGGTGAAGACGCGCTCATAAGCTGTGCGCCCACCGTCTCCTGCGCTTCAGGGGGCGAGCAGAGCGGCTGCACACCTGCCGCACGCGCGTGGCTCTGCTCTGTGCCCGCACCGCAGACGCGGCGCCGCTCCCCGCTGGGCACAGCACGCGCCGGGGCGCCTCTGCTTCCCCCCTTTAGTCACGAAGTTCTGCTCCCAACGCCAGTCCACAGGCAGCGAAGAACTCTTGGGAAACGCCGAAAAGCGTGGGGGGAATAAACAGCCCGTATGCTGACCCTCAAACTCCCGCACTCTCTCTTTAATTCCTCTTTCTGCTTTGCACACACTCACATAAACGAAACAACGGATAAGAAAATGGTTATCCTGGCTGCGGAGCCACACCCTGTCCCAGGCCCTTCTGAGCTCTGCTGGTACCATTTCATCGCTAAGTGTCAGCCGCCTGGACGCCGCCTTGAAACACCCGCTGCAGGGGCCCAGCCCTAAAGTTTCTGACTCAGGAGCTTTGGGGCAGGGGCCTGGAATTTGCATTCTAACAAGTTCCCAGGTGAGGCAGATCTTGTTGACCCAGGGATCATATTTGAGAATCGCTGCTCTCTGTGGAAGAGCATTAGCTGACGTCGGAAAATATGCTTCTGCATCTCTTTCATTTCCAATCAACGGTTATTTTAAAACCAAGTCCACTCTGCACATTGGGAGGGTGACAGGATCAAGCACAGCGTTCAGCAGTGGAAGAAAGGCCCTTATTCATAAATTTTAAGAACAAAACACTTTGCCTCACCTTTGTGGGTATTTCTGATATTCAAGGCATATAAGCAATTAAGATAATTGGGGTCAAGTCCCAACTAATTTTGCACGTATATACTGACATTCTACGTATGATGGTAATTGTTTTTCAAGGAGTTCTATTCAAATAGAATTTCCTAATGAGATGTGTTTTCCAGGTAGTTCTTGAAACAGCTCTTTTTTTTTTTTCTTTTTTTTTTTTAATTGAACTTAAAAAAATGGATTAACTGAAAGGGCTGGCTGGCAGCCTCGGAATGTAGGAAACCCAAGCGGTCCTGGTTGCACAATCCAAATGTAAACAGCCCTCCTTGTCATTCGTTGGCGTAGAGTTTGGGACACCGAGTTATTTCACTTTATTGAAATTTCTCTCATGAAAAATGCATGGAACAGCCTCCACTTCTGCCAAACCCCCATGTATTTACCTCACAAGGTGCCACGAAGATTTGTGTGTAAACATATGGAAAGGCCTTGAACAGGCATAGAACAGGAATTATTCTTACTGCCCATAGAAAAAAACGTAACATAGATAAACTTGGCACTGGCATCCGCTTTCATCCTAAACCCTTTCCAGAACATTCCTGCTTACCTGTGCTGCTGCCCAGTGGGACAAGGAACTCTCTTGTTGGCTTCAACCTGGGCTGGAGAAACTGAGATTTTTATGGTCCTGGGTCTGGTGACCTGCTCCCTAAACCCAAAGCTTAGGACAAGGCATTCACAGGCAGATTTTCTATGAATTGTGAATTGATTCACAGGATGTGTCTTATAAAGTCATAAATCGTTGAATCAAGTTTGGTTAGCTACTTCAAAAATAATCACCTTCGCTGAATAAAGAAAAAAATTCATGTGAGCCCTGGCCTGCGTGGCCCAGTGGCTGAGCTCCGTCCCATGCACTGAGAGGTCACGGGTTCGATTCCATCAGGGCACATGCCGGGGTTGCAGGCGTGCAAGAGGCAGCCCATCTATGTTTCTCACTGATGTTTCTCTCTCCCTCCTCTCTTTCTCAAATCAATAAAAACATATTTTTTTAAAAGTCATGTGAAATTGGCACTAAGTCCTGAGATCCAGAGCGCAGAGAACACTCTGGTGCCGTGTGGTAAGCCTGAAGCTCGGAAGCTAAAACCCGTGGGTTCAAGATGGTGAAAACACGCAACTGTGGCTCTCAGGCCTGAACACAAAGAAAACCCCAAAGTGCCAAACAAAATGCCAAGTATGTAGGTCATTGTACATATTGCATATAATTTTGATTAATGCATATATCAAACTAATCGTCTGCTTAGTTAGTTAGCAACCTGAGCCCCCAGGCCCATCCCATCCTGCCTGTCGTGGGTTCAGCCTCAAGTAGGTGTATCCTGTGGCTTCTCCTAACACAGTGAAGAAGCGTCACACCAAGATGCTGAGAGAGCCAGAGTGGACTCGGGCAGGCCCAGGCCCAGGCCCACGCTGCAGCAGATGCCGGAGCGTTCCGGGCAGCCCCTGGGCTGCTGCAGGCTTTTCCTTGGTGCCAGCCCGCCTGGCTTCACCCCCCACAGCCAGCCTCCGTGTCTTCGTGTCCTTGCCGAAGGACTGTCCTTCTGACAGGTTCTTCCTGGCACGCTGTCCCCGGAACACCCGCTGGTTCCCGAGGCCCTGTCCTCTCTGCAGCAAACCCGAGTTCTCTGAGCGCAGCTGGGCTTTTGTGGGGGGTCTCGTCAGAAGGGCACTGGCTCCGCGAAGAAGGCGGAATAAGCGTGGTCCCATTAGCCATCCGGTCACGTCAAGGAGGAGAGTTCATGGAAAGACCCCTGGAATCCGTAGGGCTTTTGTTTTGGGGTTTGTTTTATTTGTTTGTTTTCTGTGACGATGATCCTATTTATTGCTAAGGCTCTTTCTCCCATACCGTCTGTAGGCTTTACAGTCGCCGGGATTTGTTACGATAGCAACATCTTGCATAGCACACAGAGCCCTTAACATTATGCTAATGATCTATTCAGGCGCTCCCCCCCCTCTGATGTCACCACTGTGACCTCCGCCACCATCTCCTTCATATACAACTCCACAGCACTCCTCCTCAGCCTCACCTCCAGTGCCCGGCCACACCCATTCCAGCACCACCACCACACCCCCTCATTTCCACTGTCCTCTCCGGCCACTCAACAGCTCCATCCCCCCACCTGTCAACAAGGGGCCTGCAAAGGAGAGCTGCTGTCCCCAGTGCGCGTGCACCTCCACCGGGCTCCTAACATAACTGCACAGCTTGCAAGTTGCTATTTTATTATTTGATTGAAAAGGGACCTCATATCAGTAAGCTTCTCCACTTACCCTTGTTTTATGGTTTAAATATCAGGGAAAGAGAGGAAAGACTCGGAGTGTATATCCCCGTAAGTCACATCGCTTCACCTAAGCCAGTCTTGATGGCTGTGGGGATTTTGACCCTCGCCAGGTAACTCAGATTCTCCCGCACACCCTGGCCCAGCTGGACATTGGCCAGAAGAGCTAAGCGTGCAGGATGTAGGGGTTCCATCCGCTAACTTCCAGGGACTTCCCTATGAGACCCCATGGGAAGCATCAGTCTACTGGCCTGCGATGTTCCCTTGCCCAGTTATACCCCATTCTCACTTAAGCCCAAATTAAAATGATAAAATCCAGTACGAGTAGAAAAGTGATAAAGTGTAGATTACATGCAAATACGATTATGCCGACCACGCCATCCGAGCCTTTTTATCCCCAGCATGGAATACAATCATACTGAGCTGCTTCTTGCCCAATTGTTTTGGTAACCAAATGTGAGTATTTCTAATATTGTTGGCAAGGCCCATGGTGCCCTCGGTAGTCATGGAAATAAATGCCATTAACCGGATGGGGCTGGGATCGTGCCCACAGCCTTATTCTCAACAACACAATGCGCTAACCAACTGTTGCTCATGCCAAGCCAGCTGTGGAGTGAAGCCTCCCAATTTCCTTTGCCCACCAGACAGACTTGGCTGGAGACCGGCTTTCACGCTTGGTTAAGCTGGTGAAGGTTGGCCAAGTCATGTCTCACCGCTGACCTTACCATCATGGTTTTACCCTGCCCATGGCGGTCATCCCCAGTAAGAATACTCAGAGCCTCTTTTGTCATTTCCACGCTGTTGGTCTGCCCCTTATGAGGTAGCGTCTCCAGGGTCAGAATTAGACACATATTAACTGCAAAGCACGTCAGGTGGAATCTGCATTGTGAAATCATCACCTGGGTTAGTAAATGTCTTCTGAGAGATTAATGATGCTTTCTTTAGAGGCAAGGCAGGGATGGTCAGTTTGTCACTGTCACCGGTCTTTATAGTATTTCAAGAAGTATAAACTGCTCTGGCTTTTTAAATTATTAAACTTTTAATATAAACACATCAAAAGTTATATTTGTAAATATAAATTTTATATGTATATTTTCCCCTTCGCTCCATGCACAACTTATAGAATTCCAACCACACCGACTGCCAGTCTTTGGTAAAAATAGATCCCTATGAAGACAAATATTTGGTAAGTTAAATATGAGTTGAAATTAGATTCACTTTTAATGGCTCTACACCCAGGAAGGGGCTTCTACTTGTAAGAAAATAACCTTCAAAAAATGCCCATGACTCTCCAGGGGAAATGGGACCATGTGCCCATAAATACACATATCATCGCTATTTAAAAATAAATGCCCTAAATATCGCCTGCCACAACTCAAATCCTATCATTAGCCAGCCATTCTTGTAAAGAGGCATTTCATTAAATTAATACATGTGAGAAGGCATTAGGCATGTACTATACTTTGGGGAAGAAAAAAACACACAAATGAGTGGGAAGAGATGTTTTGCATCACACGTTGCCTAGTCCAACATTTTCCCCAATATGAAAATAACTCTTACCGCTTGGCTGATGAAAAACTGGACCTAAGTAAATACGGCTGGACCATGAACCGCCGCGTTCCCATGCGGGTGGCCAACCAGAAACTAAACAAATGGTGGCTACTTACGTCTTAAAGAAAAGTGGCATACTGACTAAGTCAGGAAAATGATTTAAAACAAAATGAAAATATAAATAATGATTAAACATAATTATGTAAGGAAATTGCTAATTTACTATAAATAGAACGTTTGCCATCTTGAGAAAAAACAACACATTATCAGGTAGCAGTGAATGCTTTATCTGAATTCCCCTGTGCTATTATTTGTCAACAGCTTTGAATTTTTATTGTGTCTTTTTAATCATTTTGTTGTTGTTTTTGTTTTGTTTTTTGCTTGTCCTTGAGGGTCACTTTCAATATAAAATTTTCAAGTTCTGTCCTAAAAAAAACATTTTTTTTTTTTAGCAATATAGCTTTGATAATTTACTTCCCTCAAATTGCCTTTTTCCTTTGCGAGACTCTGATTAGTTCATCTACTGACTAGTGTCCTGATCTCGCCTTTGTTATGCCAATTATTTAAGATTTCTGTTCTCCTCTCTGACTCTCGCCTCAGTTATCTTCCCATTCAACTGCTTATTTTTAAAAGTGGTTGTCACATGTTCATTTGCAAAAACTATTTTTCTCTGTTTCTTATTTCTTATATCCTGTTGTGTATAGGTTGAATAGTTACATCCTCTTATTGATTTAAACTGATAAATTATGTGTTTTAAAAGTTTTATTCCAATCCCCACTGAGTTATGCATTTTCCAGTTATCTTTTTTTTTTTTTAATCTCTGTGTCTCCGGTGTTTAGGCTTTCTTTCAAAGTCTGATGAAAAGGGACTTGCCAATTATACTTACAGATGAGACGTTGAAAAAATGATTCCAAGTTCAATGTTTGTGACAGAAGCTTATTGAATAGTGGGTTCCCTTCGAAGGTGACCTATAGAGATCTGCCGTTTTGTTGAGAAACTCCAAATAACAAGTTCTTCATGCACCGTCTCTCTCTCTCTCTCCGCCTTTCTGGAAAAAATCAAACCACCTCTCGTCTCTGTTTGCAAGTGGGTAGTCCTGGGTATTATGTGCTTGACTGAGAGTCAGAGGGGGCCGATGGTCATATCTGATACATGAATTTCCACGTGACACCCGTTTTCAGATCAGCACCTCTTACCAACCCTCCACCGCGGCTGGAGCTCTTTGGTTTGCTTTCCCCACAAGACGAATCTTCTCCTCACTTAAGTAGAGGGTATAATACTGGGATCTGGCTGCTTCTTACACATTCCTGCATCGAATGCCCCAGTTTTTGCACCCTTGCCCTGTTGTCGCTTTCGCTGATACCTTGTGACTAGTTCCTGAGCCTTCGTGAGGCTCTGTGACAGGAGCTGGCTCGCCCTCCTTGGCACCTGCCCCTGCAGACAGCTCGAATCAGCATCCACATTCCTGCTAACGCCTGTTGAATGCGCTCCCGCTCTCCAGCTCATGGGGACTATGTATTCGTTATCTGTTGCCGTGTAACAAAGTACCGCAAGCTCGACTGATGAAAGCAACAAACATTACACCTCACAGGTCCTGTCCTGAGCCTCGGGGACCTGGGAGTTGGGTGATAGTAGCTCGGTCTCAGGAGATTACTGTCAAACCCTCACCTGGGCAGCCATCTGCAAGCTCAAGTGGGGCAGAAATGCCATGTGTGGTTGGCTGGCGGCAGGTCTCTGTGCCTCACCAGCTGTTGGCCAGAAGGTTGGGAGTCTCCTTACGTGGGTCTCTCCATTGAGCTGGTCACCGTATCATAGTTTGTTTACCCTCAGTGAGAGATAAGAGAGAGAGAGAGATGTAGAAGCCATATTATTTTATAACCTAATATCAGAAGTGACGCAGTATCACTTTTTCCTTATGATATTGGTCAGATAGTCCAGTATTGGTACCATGCGGGGACTGCCCAGGCCCTGAATACCAGATCCTAGGAGGCAGGCACCATTGGAAACTATCCTGTAGGCCGGCCTTCACAGTTCGTCCTTTGGGTTCATTTACTCTTATTTGTGGAGTCTCGGGGAAAGAAAATATAAAAGTGTGGGCTCAGTTCATTGCATGTAACCAGAAATACACTGACGTTTTTCAAAGCAGGACTCATTGAAGGAGACACGGGGATTAGGTTATCAGTGGGGGAAGGTTGCCACACTTAATTGTTTCTACATTTGGGTCCATCTCCACAATGGGGAAAAATAAAAAACCTTGAAATACCAAGCGGTCAAAGATATAACCGAATTTCTCCCATGCCAATTGAATTACTCATGGACATTCGACAGTCAGATCCACGCACTACCTGCTGTTCTGAAACCCTGACTAACACAGATGAAATTCTACCTGCAACTTCTTTGAAAGGAATGCTGGGCATTTAAACTGAATTTTCTGGGACTGGCTGTTTTCTGCATTTTTTACTTTTTATGCTGTTAAGAAGAAAGCTTTGGCCAGAGGCAATGTTCTGGAATGAAAACCTGATATACGGATGCTTCTCTCAATGGTATGAGGCGAGTGTGTTCTTAATAATGCAAACATTGCAAATTGATTGGTCAAGTCAGCCTTCCTTAAGGTTGAGACTGAGGATAATAGGAGGTGTAACCGCTGATGAAGCCCATTTGTAGGCATTTCACTTTTAGAAGTGGATGGGGGACTGAGGCTGTGAACGAAAAATACGCGCTCGGGTTTTCGACAGTCTCACCACAGTGACAAACCTTATGCTAGCCAACCTTGTACCCTTGGCAAACGCAACACACGTCCACTGACGTTCAAGAGCACACATCACATTCAGTGTGTAGCTTTAGCTGGAAAAATATCCACCGCAGTGCTTTACAGTGAGCAATTTCATTTGACTATGCTTTAGAGAAAAGAGTAACTTTATTTAGAAAACCAGCACATTACACATAGTTTAACATGAAGCGGATTTATATGTTGTCATCTGAAAACTTGCAGCGTTTACAATATCGACATGCTTCTCCCAAGGTCTTCTAAAGGTGAAAACACAGATGCAGTTGTATCTGGTATGTTTTCACCCAAAGTTTTTTTTATTATAATACTGACCTTAATGAATTAGCAACCCACTCACCAGCTATACAACGTTTTGTAAATATCTACTTTATTTATGCACACATGGGTGTTATGTCAGTATAAACATAGATATATGTGAAGTAGCTACGGGCATGGCCACAGAATTAGCTGGGCATAGAGAGAGGATATCTTGAGTAATAGCTAATTCGTTTCTTCCAGGTAGTTGCATTTGTAATTTCTGAGGAATCTCCGTACTATTTTCCACAATGGCTGTACCAGTTTAATTCCCACCAACACCAAGGGTGCCCTTTTCCCCAACGCTGCCATGTAACCCAGCATTCCCACTGTGGGGGGATATTCAAAGGGACATCTGCACCCCCACGTTCGTTGCAGCGGCATTTACAACAGCCGAGACAGAGAGGCCACCTAAGTGCTTATCGGTGGATTAATGGGTAAAGAAAGCGTGGCATGTATGCGCAATGGAGTACTACTCAGCCATAAAAAAGAAGGAAATCCTCCCGTTTGTGACAATATGGTTGTCAGCGTTGCAGCCCGGCTGCGAAGGGTCAGAGAAATAAGCGCCCGTCTCTCTCTCCGCCCCGTCTCCCCTCAGAGCTCCCCAGGGACCAAGCCCAGCTAGAAGCCAGCGGCCCAAGCGGCCCAGGGAGCTCGGGGTCCAGGTGGCGAAGGCAGAGGGGGCAGAGAAAGGAAGCCAGTCGCGGAGGGAACAGCCAGCGCGGCCACTGGGTTGTGGGTGTGGAAATTCTCTCCCTATTTTAAGAGTAAGGGCAGCTGAGACATAGAATAGCTCATTCACAAAACCAGAAATAGACGATTCATTTAATAATTCCTAGGACATGGCTGTATCCACTTTGCCTGGGATGTGCTGCTTGGCATTTTGTTTTGTGGCCTTTTAATGGCTGGGTGTATCTCAGAAGATTTGTATAAATGCCCTTTGGTGTGGGTGGTCCACGAGGCATCTAACCCGAGGCTCATAAAACTCATCAGATGTTTTTCTGGAAAATGGACAGATTTTTAAATTGTGTGCATTCAGACCAAGATTTGAAAAATTTACTTTTTTTGCAAGAGTGGCTTCAAAGACACACAAATATTAACAGAATCCCTTTCTCTGTTATCCTGTGCCCCCCAAAACTATGTAATTAGTACTTAAGAATGAATGAGAGCATTGTACTTACATGCAAGCGTTTAACTAAATGTGTATTTGTATTTATTGTCCCCTTATATGGGGTAGTTTTAATATCCTCAGGAAAATAATTCATTTTCATGTTAGTATAAACTAGGTTTAAAGAATACAGATTACACCTATTTGTGAGTCTTAATGCTGCTTTGGTAGCTGTAGTACCTAAATATGAGAAAGAAATAGCTAATAGCTCAAGAAGACAACCTTCAAGTAATTTATTTTTCTGCTCGATGTCCTGAATAATACAATGAACCCAGTACCTTTCAGTGTAGTCCTCTTGTTAGCAACAAACCAACAAAAATCCATCTTTTATGCAACCAAGTTGCGTAAAGCGAGTGCCTGGACAGTGGAAAGCAGTGGTAAGTGTGTCCACGCGCTGTTTCACAAATCCGCACAGCACCTGCTCTGACGGGCACTGAAGACGGGCCCAGTACCTTTGTCACGGACCCGGCCGCCTGGTGTCAAAGCTTTACACTGTCTAAACTCTGAGAGATGTGATTTGAGCCACGCAAAGTTTTAATGAATATAGCAACAAAATTGGTTATATAACTAGGTGCCAACATAATTTTATCATTCCTCAAGAATTTTTCAGAGCTTTTTAGTAGCTAAAGCGGTAGAATTACCTGGTGGCATTCAGAAGTAAAAGTGTGTGGGATTCTGGATCATTCTTTCCATTTTGATTTTCAGAGTCCTAGACAGTGGGGTGCTAATTTGTATCCCCAGCTAGAGATGAAGCACCTCAAAGCCCCATATTATTTAGCTTTTCTGAACCACAGTTCACCTGGTGAGAGCTGATGCCTACCTGAGTCACACATCTGTGTCTACTAGTGACTTTCCCGTCTTTCAATCAGCTTAACATCTGCTTCTTGTGAAACAGCACTGATTCTCTACTAAAATACGCTACCTGTGATAGTTTGGAGAAGTGATTGAAACCCACAGGGATTTGTTTTAAGACTCTATGAAAATCATTAGCTCTTATTAAAAACACTGAAGGGGTTGGCTGTTGGGCGGAGAGGCAGGAGGGAGCTGAAATTCTGCAATAGGGTGAAGACTCAATAAAATGTTATCTCGAACTAACGGGCTCTGGCAACTCTTCCTGTCCTTCTGCAAATTCCGTCTGTGGCGTTACTGCAATTAGGCCAAATGGATGTCCCCGGCAATAATGGTCACGGTGGTGCAATGACAGATGGCATGCCACCGGGCCCCAGGGCACTGTCTGGAAGGAGCGTGGAATTTCAGCCCTGTCTCCCTTTGTCTGCTAAGGCCTCAGCGGTCTCGATTTTCCTTCTCTGTCTCTCTCTCTTCTTTTTTTTAAACATATGCCACAGCCGTCTAGGTCAGCGGTTGGCAACCTTTTTCTCGATAGTGCCAGACAGTAAATAGCTTTGGCTTTGCGGCCCGTCCCTGTTGTATCTGCTCAACTCTGCTCCTGCACCGTGAAAGTCCCCATAGACGGTGACAACTCACAAATGAATGAGCCTCGGCGTTTGTCAATAAAACTTTATTTACTAAATTAAGCCAAGGGTCAGCTTGACCTGAAGACTGCAGTTGCCAATTCTTGGTCCAAAGTCATCCTTAGGGAAAGTTTTTTGCTGTTGTTGTTTTTTAATATGTCTTTATTGATTTCAGAGAGAGGAGGGAGAGGGAGAAACATCAGTGATGAGAGAGTCATCGATCGGACGCCCCCCGCTGGGGATGGAGCTCGAAACCCGGGCATGTGCCGGGGCCGGGAATTGAACTGGGATCTGCTGGATCCTCGGTCGATACTCAACCTCTGAGCCACACCAGCCAGGCTGGAAAGTTTTGAAATACAGCAATATAGCTTTTTCATGGAGTCAAAACCTCTTTGAATTCTCTTTAAAGACTAAAGTAATTGGATTATGACTCATAAGCACATATGTTCTTAGAGGGCTTAAAGTGTTCTTTTTGCATCCGTGCAGTGGGGGAAAGTTTTCCAGGTGTATCTGTTTGGGCCACGGCTAAGTGTTGCCACCATCTCAAACATTCTGAAGGGCCCCGGTAATTCCTGGGTGTCTTCTGTGTGATGTTATCAATTACCGGAATTGTTTGGTCCAGTCTCAAATCCCAGCCCTGTTTTCATCATACAAACTCTGGAGATATATTAATGTGGATGATATTTAGGGTTTGCATGTGGTCTTCACAGACATGAATGAGAGTTTGCAACAACGCAAGATTTTGGTCGTTTTAATTTGAGAAATAACAAATGGACACTATGTTTACTCTTTTCTGATGTGTCTATTTTTCATGCACTTGGAAAGAGAATGGGAATGAAAACCCCTAGTCAACCTAACAATGGGTCTTACCACCTTGTGCTGTTGGCTTGCTGTCTCTGTCTTGATGTACTTATCTGTAAGTTGGGAGGTAATAAGTTATTTTTTATAAAGTGGAAATGAATCTTATATGGAAAATGCTTTAAAAGTTCTTTGCACACAGTATGTTAAATATGTAGCTGCTAATAAATGTAATGAGCTAAAGAAAGATTGACATACTATCAGGTGACATTATCATGTGACATTGTCCTATTTGGTGATTAGAAAGTTTAGAAGTAAGAAATTTGGAGCATCGGGCCCCTGAAGAATCTGATTAAATAGAATTCCTCTCACTATCAATTAGGAGTAAAATTAGAGACATGAATTAGATGTAACGCTGAACTTCCGAATTCTTAGCATAAGGTGGTTCGTGATGGCTACTCTCTCCATGATGACAGTGTTGCCGGTACATATTACTGGGACAGGTGTCACTAGCCTGCCCTGGAGAAACATGCCAGTTACCTGCCAGCGTCAGCTGGGAGGAAGCAGTCACTAGGACGCTCGCACGGGTTTGTCCCAGACCCTTCCCCACCCCTCCAGCAGGTGCCCGAAGTGCATCCCTCGGCCTCCTGAGTGGACGGGGTGGACAGGGGACAGGGACGGCCCGGACTCAGGGCCTCGGTGCACCCTGCCCGCGAGGCGTCCCCTCACGGCGCTGACAAGGAATTTCCTCCGGGTTGCTGGCTGCTGGCTCCTGAGGCCCAGCAGTTTACCTTTTTTGGCATCTACGTTTTGTAGGTAATTTTGAGCCGGAGAGTCTTGAAACCATTTGACGCGGGGAAGAAAATTACTTGGAGCAGTCTGAAAATATCTGCGAGACCATGTGGTCTCTAAACTCTTTTGCACTGCACTCTGTTTCCCAATTATTTCCAGCTGCATCCAGCCACTGAGCAGACCTTCGCAACCTGACTTTTTTTTTTTTTTTTTTTTCAAAAATAGTTGTGAAGGGCCATGATTTGTTTATTTGTTCAAGCGAATGTCGAGCGCAGGCCGAGGTGGATGCCACTCTGACACAACTGTCCCCGCTCTTTCTTCTGAATTCACGCCTCCCTGCTTTTCCCGATTTATATTTCTGACAAGAGTAGAAAGTGAAAAATTGGATGAAGTCTCTATCATTTTTACTCCTTTCATTTACTCTTTGCAAATATAGACGGCGATGAAATTTCACCTGTGCTCCCTATGGAAAAAAAAAAGTGCATTGTAGAAATGAAAATGTATAGTTAAATGATGTCAGTGAGTCACAGGTGGATGGACCGCCTACCTGACCCACTGAACTTAAATTCGTTCATCGGTAATCTGTGCTGTTTGCCATTCTATCCGTTTTCTTTAAAATATTCTAAAACATAGACGTCTAATCTGTTTTACAAGTGCTCTGCACCATTTCCCCTTCCGTGCTGGCACTGGCCAAATATAACCTTCACTCAATCAGATGCTGATGAAGGTCATCTTCCTTAGCACGCGAATGAAATGCAGGAGCGTCAGGAACACCGCCCGGTGACCTATTCCCAGGGCAGATGTTTTAAAGACTTAATGGCTGGTAGAGACTTGGCAGCGACCAGGCCACAACAGATGCTGGTCCACTCAGGAGGGACACCCAGCCGGCGTGAGGCCCGCCCGGCCCGCAGGTGCTCGGTAGCTCCGGGCAGCCTCGCCCGCTCCCCGGGAGGCCCGCAGCTGCGTCCACGCCAGGAGATGCGCCAGGGACCGAGAGCACGTAGTGACTTCAGTACTTCAGCTAGGACTTGATTCTGTCAGCGTCTCCTTGTACCTCGTTCGGTCCTGTTTTAACGGAAGATCTGAAGGCGTCCCCATAAAACCAAGACCCTTCATTCGCTCCCCAGTTCTAAGAAGAACCTGAGTCGTAGCTTGATGCTGTGCACTATTGCTGCCTATTTCCAACAAGAAACAGGGTCGGCTATTTAAGCTGTGGGCCTCACCTGGATTGAGGTCTTCGATGTAAATCCATCACTTCGTTTAAAGCTGGTTTCAAAAGCAACCAAAACATATAAAACCTACAGTTTATACATTCACTCCAGAGAGGACGGCCAATCACTTCTGAATGATCTATGCCCCTGCCGCCCTCCATTAGTGAAAATAATAGAGGTCTATCCAAATTTAGAAGAACGCCCCCCATTAAGGACGTGAGTACACGCACGCACGCTATTTATTTTTACACACGTATGAGTGAAGCCTACACATAATTCTGTATGTTATTTCTCTAAATTTAGTCTCAGTTCTCCCCAGAAAATTCTATATGGTGCAGAAAATAACATTCATCCCCGATGATAAATTTAGTAACCAAAGTTGGCAGAATATTAATAGATGCTAGAGGTCATTGCTCTCTCGCAACCACTAAGAACATGTTCTCTGTTATAAACATTTGAACAAGGTTTAAATTTGGTTAGATTATTTATAAAATGAGAACTTTCCAGACATTCCTCTCTGACATCCCAGCAGAATGGTCATCTCTTCCATCTTCGGCGTCCTCGGAGATGGATAACGTGCTATGAGCATGTGTCCCCAGTGCCGCGTATGCCGGGAAAGCACCAGCGAAACTCCTTTTGCGTCAGGCGTCCCACAGGCCCGTGCATCCCACAAATCATGGTGAAACAACCCGCCCATTCACTCTTCTTGCTCATGGGCTCCGCAGAGTTTGTCTGAGTGTCCAGGCTGCTCCAGAGGAGCCTCATGCAACTCTGATAAGCAGGACCTCGCCGGGTCCCCCAGCGGCGAGTACTTCAGAGGCAAGGGCAAAGCAAGTGGAACTAGAAACTGATACCCATGGAAAGGTGTGCGGCCGTCGCAGGAAGGACAGGGTGCTGTTCAGGTGCCAAGAGAAGCTAAGGGCTTGAGGACGGTGGGGAGGACAGTTGTCCCCTGAAGGCTCTCCGGGAGGTCATTCTGGGGCAGCAAAAATAGCAAAGCCGTTAGGTGAGTGAGAACCTATCGCGTCACGTAACTCAAATCGACATAATCTAATTTAACCTTTTATTATAGTGTAAAAATAGAAACATAGCTTCTCTGAAGTGGCTGTATCCATAAAGAAACATGGGATCTCATTTACCAGGGCGTCCAGGGTTACATTATTGCCTTACACGGGGGAGCAGTTGACTAGGGTTTAAGTGGAGAGCCTGCAGAGCATCCGTCGGGGAGGCAGGGCCCGAGCGGACGTGCGGAGAGCGGGGCTGTGAACCGGCGGGGCGCCCGGCGTCCCCCTTCGGACCCTTTCTCCCTCCGACTTCCCCAGGCCCTGTCTCTTTGCAGTTTCCGTCTTTGTCTTCCACATGGAGATGCAAATCCAGCCTCTCCCACCATCCTTCCTTTGTATTTTTCATTCGCATGAAACGGGGCTCCGGTGAAAGCTTAAGGTTCACCTTTGGGCGTTTTCTTGAGAACCTGAGGACAGGAGGATGCGTTTCTCATCCCGGGATCCCAGGAGCCAGTAGCGTGGCTCCCAGCAGAGACCTGAGAGGACGAATTGCTGTGATAGTTTATGTGTGATGAGTGTGTGTTTACACTCGCACAAACGCGCACCCACGAATAAACGTATTGCGTACGCTTAGCGCAGAACCCAGCCACCCGCGCGCCCGGGGACAGCCACAGGTTGCTCCTTCTGCATCGCAACGCTCAGAAATTACATCCCGCAAAGCGAGGGAGAGCGATTGTGCTTGTCGCATGGAACCCGTCCATTTACTCCCTCCCGTCTCAGGGCTCCCGACTGTTTAAACGAGAGTTAAACACAGCCCAAATTTCTGTCAGCCGCTCCGAGGGGCCTCCCGCTCTTTTTTCCCTGTGGGTCATGCTGCACAATTTCAGCGAGCACTTTTGAGAAGGCGGGCGGAGCGGAAACTTTGAACTCCGTGGAAGACAGACACAAAATGTCTCAAGCACTCTAATTGTTTTTCTGGGAAATTTAGTAATTATAGAGAAGTTCTGTTTATTTTAATGGCTTCTTATCACCACATGCAACTCACTTAATGACCACATTTTCTCCAGGGACCCTCATGACATCATCGCGTAGCCCCCGTGCTTCCTGAAACTTTAAAACTCTGTCACAGCCAATTTTCAGGGCTGCGGAGGATTGTGGGACGTCTGGGGAAGCCTCACAAAGCTCCCCTGCAGACACGCATGTACACGCGCACATACGTGTACAGACGCACAATATGCAGAGCTCAAAGTATATCGTGCAAAGTATAAAAATGAAACATCTGCATTTATTTATCATCGGCGATGCAGTGGGGCGAGGGGTGGGCTTGTTTTAGGCCAGTTTAGTATCTGGAGAGCCGAGGGGCTGCTTCTCCAAAGTCGCTGGTCTGGATGAGGGATTCGCTCGCAGAAAAAACAAAAATAAAAAGAAATGACCAAACGAACCAAGACACAAAAGCAAACTGGTGGAGGCGGACAACAGACTGGTGGTCGGCAGAGGGGAAGGGGCGGAGAGAGGGCTGGGCGGGCACAGGGCCTCCGTCGTGCGGTGAGGGGTGGAAACTAGACTCTGGGTGGTGGGCGTGACGTAAGATGGACGTGGAATTATAATGCTGCACGCCTGAAGCTGATAGGATGCTATAAAGCAGCATTCCCTCCGTCAATTAATTAATTTTTTAAAAAAAGAAATGGCAGCAATCCCGTCCTGGGCGTAAGAGTGGAGCTCAGCCGCAGCCTAGCGGGGCCTGAGCGAAGGTGGAGGGGCTGGAGTGACGAGGCACCGGCTCCCCTACCTCCCCTACGGGCCGCTGACGTCAGATGACAGGCGGGACAGGGGACACACCTTGGGAACGGCCCTGCTGGAAGCTTCTCTAAAGCGAGGCCTCCTCATATTTCCCCCGAGGCGCTTCCACTTTTACCTGTTGTTTCTCCGCCCAGGGCTTTATCCCCGCAGACTGACATCTTTAACGGCGGGTTTTTAGGGCTTCCGCCGACGGATTAGAGAGATTTGGAGGTAGGTTTGGGGGATAGAGAAACATTTTGCTGCAGTTAAATCATACGACACGTTTGGCCACGTATTTCCCATCCTTGAAAGAACAGACCCAGGTTCTCTTTCAGGACCTGAGGACCAGCCTGTGTGAATCAGAAGTAATTCCCCTTTGGTCAGGTGCCCAGTCTCCCTGTGGCCCCTCGCCGGCCCTGGCCTTCCCACGGGCCCCGCTGGGCGCGCTTCCCCAGAAACCCGACGTGACGGGCGCATCCCAAGCAGCCTGGCCTGGGGTTGGGCCGACGGCTGGGCTGCGAGGTCATTTTAGGTGGTGGCTTAGGAACTCTGACCCCAGGCCCGACGCAGAGCCCAGCGTTAGCGATTTTCTCATTTCCACCGAAAGCACCGGCCGGCCTTCGACGGGAATATCAAGTGTTGCCACGGGCTGCGGCAGCTGGGAGCCATTATTTCCAGTGGCAGTGGAAATCCATTGAGGGATCTCCTGGGACAGTGTGCAAAATGCTGTGGTGGGTTTAATATTAACCCTTGCCACCGCTGCAGCTAAGACTTCCGGCGGAGACCAAATTTTACTGGTCAGCTGCTGCCAAGTTTTAGAAAAAGCAGACCTGGTCCCACGCACACCGGGCCGGAGATGGAAAGCCGGGCCTCTCCGGGAAGCCCTTTGTCTCCGCTTGACAGTTTCACACCCAGCGATGTCTGTTTCGGAGCCGCGGAGAAAGCTTTGGAGGGGAGGAGAGCCCGTGAGGAGGAGAGGGACCCATGCCTTTCCCTTTATAGTTTAATGTGAGCCTCAAAGAAAAGGGAAAACCCTGTATTACATTACCAGGCGGGCACGCTTACATATTATGTCTACGGCTCCCCCCTCCTTACTTAATCTGAAATGTCTTTATTATTTTGTGGCATTGATCATTTAGGGACACTTGCATTGCAGTCTCCTGTTGACTGTTTTCTCTTCAGGGCAAATTTCAAGTGAATTACAAAGTCCTTAAAAACACACAGAAATGACAAATGCAAGATTTAATCTGCGCAGGCTGTTCCCATGTGTACATCATTTCAAACTTCAGTGCCTGTACAGTAATTCTAAATGTGTGCGCCAGCTCAGCATGTTGATTAAAGGCCGCATAGTTCCATTTTGACATAATTTCTGCAATTAAATAGCTGCAATTAATGAGTAAATATAGTCCTATGATCTGAACGGTGAGCTTGAAGCAGGGTTTCTCCGCATTGACACTGACATCGGGGCTGGATGACTCTTTATTATACGATGTTTCGCAGCATCCTTGGCCAGCAGCACCCCTCTGCCCAGCCGTGACAACCAAACCGCCTCCAGACACCGCCGGTGTCACTCGGGAGCAAAACCAGCCCAGGTTGAGAACCGCTGGTTTGGAAGAAACGGTTAGAAGGAAAGAGCATAATAAACGCACTTCTTGCAAAAATCTATAAACAGCGGCCCGAGAGCCTAGGATGCTTGACCCGGGATCTAAGTCCCGGTGGCAGCCCGGCAGCCTCGTTCGGGCGCAGGCCTCACTGCCTCCCACTGTCCCCCGCGGGCTTCCTGAGCCCCTGCCGACCTGCTGCCTGTTGAAACTTCAGGTGGCTCCCAGCTCGGCTTTTCATTTTCACTTAGAATTAGAGCCTTCAACACTCGGGCCGGGCGCCCGGCTGCGGCCCAGGCCGTCCAGGGCCCGGCTCTCTCGCCTGCTGCTGCCCGGGAGGCGCCGCGGGAGCAGATGGCGAGCATCCCTCCCGGGAGTCACCGAGAAGCTGCCGGCCCTGCCTGGGGACAGGCCGGGAGGGGCGGCCACTTGCAGCTGGTGCACCCGACTGTCCGCGGGAGCGGGTCGGTCACCGGCAGTGAGCAAAGCGGCCTCGCGCTGGCCAGCTCTTATTTACGCAAAAGCGCCCCCTTGGTCCATCGCCCCGTCTGTCTCTAGGGCACGGAGCTGCCGTCCAGCCCAAGGCCCTCGGGCCAGGGGGCCCTGTCTCCCCCCAGGGCTCGACGCCCATTGCTCTGGGGATCCAGCTCCTCCAAACTGCTTTCTGAAGGGTCCTGTATTCCCACAAGAACGCAACATTGTTAAACAGCAATTTCAGCTGAAAGTTAACAAGGTTTTAAGGTAGTTAAAAAACTGTGAAAGCCCCGTTCCCAGT
Source organism: Miniopterus schreibersii (assembly GCF_964146895.1). Lineage (NCBI taxonomy): Eukaryota > Metazoa > Chordata > Mammalia > Chiroptera > Miniopteridae > Miniopterus > Miniopterus schreibersii. The sequence continues at coordinate 6,187,253 of NC_138116.1, forward strand.
GTGAAACACAAAACCTGTGAAATTCAAATATGCGGGAGCGCTTTCATTTACTCCCCAGCTCCGAGGCTGAAAATGTGTCTTTGTTTTTAAAAACAAATCCACAGGCCAGAGTGCAAAGAAATGCGGGGTTCTTCAAGTTGCTATTTGTTTTTTCTCTAGTTATGAGCTGAGAATGGTTTAATATGTAATATAGGTAGGTGTTTTCATCTGTATTCACTGTATATTCTTTGTATCCTGTCTCTTTCTCTCTCTCTCTATACCGATATGTGTACGTGTGTGTATACATGTGTATTATATGAAATCTACTTATATATTAAGTATAGTTTATGCAGTCGCTTAAACATAGGAAAAGACTTCAGTAGGTTAAAGAAACCCCATGTTGTGGTGGAATGAGTATCGCGTGTGCATCAAAAAACAGGATTCAGTCCTTAGCGAGCTGCCTCTTCTAAGTTTTCTCATATTCAATATTAGATACTGATACCCTAATATTCTCTACCCACTCCCAAAATAATAAAAGCGTTTTAAAAACGCAAAGTCTATAAGGTATATGGAGATGCAGATTTACATAGATATATACCTAGATAAGCTAAGTACTGAAAAACTTGTCCGGGCAGCTCCTACTTGAAATGAATCCTGTGTTCTGTAGGTGACGTGTGTCGTGTCAAACGCACAGTTCTTTCATAAGCCACGCGACAGCTCTGTATCGCGCGATAAAATGAATTAACCTGCCACTGCTGGAAAACTAGGATTTCTGGGGAACAGGGTAGGGTGGGAAACAGAGCCCTTTTCCCTGCAACAAAACTTTATCTCGATGTCCGCGCCCCCAGCTTTGTGAGGCTGTTCAGTATTGTGCGCCTCGCACTCAAATTTACTTGCTGAAAGGATGACTCTGAAGGAGACAATGAAAGGTCTGATCTATCTTTTGAGTGTTGTTACTGTAGCAGGACAAATGTCTGAAAATACTTTGGGGCACATGAATATTGTTCGTAGTTTTCTTTTTTACTCACCTTGACAAAAGGCTCAGGGGAATTTTATTATGCACAAAAGCATCCACCTGTAACAGATAGTTAACACGAAGCGAGAGATGCAAGCTTTTCCCTGTTCATGTTATTAGAATCTAGTCATTAAAATATTTATCTCATCTCTAAAAACATAGTCCATAATCTTCCTTCTCTTACGACTTCTCTAGGGCAGTTACTGTTTACCTAGGCTCGCGCTGAATCGAACCTAAAAGACACGACTTTCAAGTCAAAAGCCTTAGAGTTGGTATCATGGATTCCTTGGGCTTTGGAATCAATTTTCAATTACTGGACTATTAAAGTGTCAGATAAATCAGTGACCAACAAGGAAAAGTAAATGAATTATAGTAACTCCATGTGATGTCATAGTTCATAGCCATTTACAACTGTACCCAAAGACCTGAGAAAATCTTCAAAGCGTAACATTAAATAAAACAGGCAAATCACAAAATTCTGTAGCTGGTATATTCTAACGTTAAATATATGTATTTGTATACATATACACACCTATGAAATACAGATTGTGGTATGTGTGAAAAAAAGATATCAGCATGCATGACATGTATGAATATTCCCTGTGCCCAAATGTGAAAAAGACAGGAGAAAATTATCAGTCTGAGAGTGTATCTGTGGGAGGTAGAAGTAGCAGTCATTTAAAATTGGTATCTGTATTTTATAAATATGCGCAATATTGTTTATTATTTTATAGTCAGAAAATAAATAGATGTCTTAATGCTATAATCTTAAAAATTATGAAGAGAAAAAAATTTAAATAGAAAGTAAGAAAGTTCAGGTTTGAGATGCTAGTTCTGGAACAGACTGAAACCTGAAAGTGATATGATTTCCACCTCCTAGCATGTTTTAAAGTGTAAAGTAAAACTCAATTTGAAAGCAAATTTTAAAACGGCACTAGAAAAGTGTTCTGACAAATAAAGGGAATAAAGGAGAGAATGTATTAAAATGCTTCTTAAAATCAGATTTGGGGTATAAAATATTTTTTGAAAGAGTTTCATTTAGCTTAATTTTTTATCGATGTCCAACTCATGACAAAAAAAGGTTTCCTTTTCAACTATAATAGAACTATTTTATTCAAACGTCAAGGACTTGAAGGCATTGAGAGAGTCAGACGTGTAAAAACATTCTCTATTTAGGTGGGCTAAAATGCTCAAATTTTTGCACATACTTCATTGGCAAAAATAGAGCATTTCTCACTTTTAAAGTTGTTTAAAATAGTACATAAGGCAATACAAACTCTCGTTAAGGCATAATATTATATAAAAAATCAGGCCAATGACATTTCTTTGAGCTATAGAGATAATGAACGCAAATGGTCTCATTTGAAAGGCTTCTGTTTGCTAACTAGCTTTTTGTTTAAGTGTAATTTTTATAAGATTAATATTAAGGGGTTAAGTCACAGGCTCTCTAGTACTATTGCCCTTACTAGTCTGTGATTTAAAAAAAAAAAATCATTAATGAATCCAAAAAGTAGAGGTGGGGAGGTGGGGCGACATATGGTGTCAATACAGTTTAATTAAGTGCAATAATTCCCCCTTTCCTGAGGTAGCTGTGCTAAGACAGATTTCTCTGCAGAGATTTACATTCTGAGGATCTCTTTTCCAGTCCCACCATCAGGTGAATCTGTGGAATTCCACTGCCCTCTGTTGGAATATTGCGAAAGTTCCCATGGCTCCCCATCTTAAAAGACCAGAAATTCGGGGTTCAGTTTTGCTTAGTTTTGGTTACTTTCAGCTCATAATATAAATCTTCTAAGGCTAAACTAAACTATCTTAGTTTTTAAAAAGTTTGACATTAAAGAAAGGCTGCTCAGCTCCCCAACAGGCGAACTTCACTCAAAAACATTTATGTATATGTTGAAAACAAGCTTAGACTTTCTAACCGTCATTTTTCTGTAATTAATATTTATAAAAGCTTTTGTCTGTGACGAGAGAAGGAAAGATCTCTTAAAACATGTCTTTGAAATCCAGCAGTGTCATATTTTTTTCTCTCTAAGGAACCAAAGAGTAGGATCATTTAGGAAAACTAATTATGATACCACGGTATTGTTATATTTTAATGTTTAGCGATCATAAAGAGAGGTGAGAGTCTTATAAAAATTAAAATGCAGTAAAACCCGCAGCTCATTGTCTGAAAGGCTTTTGGGCTGAACGAAGTTTTCCAGCGTTGACCCCTGTTGGGTGAGGAGCTTGGGAGATGGAGGCCTTTGATCTGGGACCCAGATGTCGAGCTGCACGCTTCTAGCGCAAATCTTCCACAAATATACAAGGACAAGTGACCTGGAAAGTCACCTCAGGGAGCAGTGCGGGAGTGGCCAGAGGCGGACTCAGAGGGGCTCGGGGCGATCTGGCTGGAGGCCCTGTTACTGATTGGCTGTCACTTTTTAATTCGCTGGGTAGTGCTTTTCAGCTAAAATTTGAAAATCTCTCCTCCCTTTTCAACATCTGGTTTAGCCATTCCTTGAGGGACAAAACAGCCCTTTCTCTCTCATCTCATCTATTAAAACGTACCTAGGTCCTGAGACAGAAACGAATGGCCATGTCAGACCTGAACAGTTCTGCTGCAGTATTTCTGCGAGAAATAGGTCCTGGGGCCCTAAAACCAAAATATTGCAGTAGGACGGTCTTCGACAGTGCGACTGATGGGGAATTAGCTTGGTTTCCTATTATATCTTGTGTAGTCGTTTGTTACATTAAAGTCCACGAAATACTGTAATGAGTTCAATTTCTTTCTTTATTTAAGGAACGCAATAATTTAAGTCCCTGTCTTTGAACCCTTTGTGGCTGCTCAGTATTTTAGTTCACAATAGATTACTTTTAAAAGTTTTTCAATAAAGTGTTTCCAGACAGTACTTACTATATTTAAATATGCAAAGGAACCTGAGCTCGGATTTATTCATGATACTTGAATGTTGCAATAAAAGGGGATGCACTTAGGATGACACCTGAATTTTAACTAAAAAGAATTCTTTAAAAGTTCAGTCCTCGTGTGCCCCTTCTATCAGTGCAGAATTTCCCAAAACAATGAAAGCTCTTTCAATAATATGAAATCTCGGTCTGAAGAATTAATTTCACATCTGGTTTTTGGGGGTGGTCTTCCAGGCAACTAAATGCAACAAAGCAGAACAAACGGAGACCAGCAAAAAAATAGATTTATGCCTGTAAATTGTTAGCTATCTGCCATGTGATCAATGGGTACTCACGCCTCCTGCATTCACCAAGGCTCATATATTTGACATATCATATACAAGTATCATCGTTGGTAGAGGAAAGAGAGACCAGTGTATTTAGTTTAAAAAAGACAAAAAAACCTAAGTTGCGAATTATAATGCTGAGCGCTCTGTGTCTCTAGGAGTATATGTCTTGCATATATATGGGTAACAGTGTCAAAATGTGGATGGAGACATTGTCGATAATTTTATATAAGTTGTAAAAATGTCCGTGTAATTTTTTTTAAAAAGTATTCATTATTATAGGGATTAATGCTTACTCTACAGGTGATGAAATTGGCTTACATACAAAAGTGTTATTGTTGAAAACTGTGTGAGGTCAGAATTCATGAATATTCTAAAAACCTTTTTACACAGACCCTAAAATTTATATAAATCGTCTTTGTTTAAAATCAAACTTACTGCCATCGGTAGTTAAATTACTTTACTTGGTGACTTATAAAAAAGACTGGGAGAAAATGCATTAATAGAAGGTTTCCAAGGTCTCTGACATTTATTAAAGAGAGAAGACAAATGACATGGCCCCGAAATCCAGTTGTCTTTGGGCACCGGGCACCCTCCCCATGCAGGGCGGTGCTCCCTCGGCTCTGCAGCCAAAAGTACCGGCTGGGGTGCGCAGAAACGCACGCACCCCACCCTTTCGCCGCCTCCCAGGACTGTTTTATGCGGCAGTTAATTCGCGGGCATTCTGATCAAGCTCAGCTCAGAGCGCCATCAGGACAGGAGACTCTGCCTCCCCCCGCCTGTCCCCCCCCTTCTCCAGAGACGCGGCCAAGAGCCCCGGCTGCCAGCAGCTGCGCCCCTGAGCCCAGCGCGCGTGGTGCCGTTTCTTTTTTGGGGCGTAGAAATGCAGGGTGACGCGGGCCCCGTGGAACCGGGGACGCGCCTGGGCGGGCAGGGCTGTGCCGCCCCTAGAGCTGACCCGGGTCGTTTTCTGTCGCCCCCTCTTCATCCCGCTTCGTCCCGCGAGCACGTCCGCTCCCCGTATCCCAACGGCATTTCCATTACTCAGGCCCATGCTGCTCCCGTCTGAATCTTAACCAAACTAGGGAATGAGAAGATGGTACTAGAAAGGCCCTTCCTTCATGCCAGACAGGGCGGGTTTTGAGTCTTCTCAGGCACTTGATGAAACACATTTCGGGAGCCTCCTGTGTTCCAGACGCTGCGCTGGCTCTTCCCGGGCGCCCCCGTCTCGCAGGGTCTGCCCGGGAGGCCCGGGAGCGCTACCGCTGTGTCCATTTCACAGGCGGGCAGACGGAGGCTCGGGCGGAGGGCGCGGCCTGCCCTGGACCGTGCGTGCGGCAGCCCCGGGCAGACCCGTCCCCCTCAGCCTTCTCACCGCCTTCTCTTCCTCTGTTTCCCCACCAGCGTCCCTTCTCCCCTCCCCATCCAAAAAGCCCAAGCGAGTTATTTTACCAGGCAGCGTTTGAGGCCTTTAGGAGAACACTTAGCGTCCTGAGATAAGAAATGCGAATTGAGGAGAAAAAGCGTGAGTTCTTGTCAGTGGGATTGCGAGAAGGGATTTCTGTGGAGCCAGGTAAAACACCCTGCCTTCCAGCCTCATGTCTTCACTCAGGCCTCTCCGTTCACACCGTGTCTCGAGACTCCAAGGGCATTTTCCTGAGCTTTGCCGTCTTCCCTGACCCGTGACAAGTCTCTTCAGCTTCCCAAGCCCTCACGAGCCGCCGTGTACCCCTCTGTTGCTCTGGCACCCTCAGAAGCCTCAACATCCCCCACATCAGTCCTGGATGCTGCGTGCAAATGGGCTACGCTCACCACCCCGATTTTTATGAGCCGCATTAACCGCTGGCCCTTTTTGCCAGCTCGTACGAGAGCCCATGGGGGGGTGGGGCACAGAAATCCAACAGGAGGCGTGATCGTGAGCCTGTTGGTTTGTAGACAGCTCTCTAGCTCCCTGCTTCTGAGACATCACCTTACGGTCTTTTGTGCTACCTGGTGAGCTTCTGCTTCCCGCCTGAGATAACACGCTCTGGGGTCAGCCGGAGAACGGGGTGACTTGGGCTTGACGCAGCGATCCGGCGTCTTTGTTCCAACCCCACCTACTCCCCTCCGACTTTGATGGCCATCGTCTGACACGGGGATAAAGGACAGTTCTCCCAGGGGTCCCTGATTTATACCCACATGACACATACTACTTAATTAATTCAAACTACGGAACACGTACCTGTGATCACCCGCAGTAGCAGGCTGTTCTGTCGCAGGCTGTAATTTTTTAACTGGCTGGCACTGGAAGGCACGGGCCACTCTGTTTGCGGGGCCGATTCCGGACGGCAGACTTGCTCAGTTGACAAGCGTGCGCTGTAGCTACTCCCGATGTGTTCACCTCCATCTGTACACGCGGCAGATTGAAGACCATTTAAAGATTCTTTAGCTTAATTTTTTAATTTAAAAATATCTTCTTCTTGACAACAACTCAAACGTGCTTATAGTTTAACAATACGTTTGGCTGTTTCTAAAGCCTTAGTTGTTTAGGATTCACGTGCTCTAAGTTTCATTCTTTACCACACAAGAGATTCAAAGCTACTTTTTAAAATATGCAGCAGTCTTAATTTTATTGTCCTAAAATAAACACGAACGTGGTGACTCCATATAAAGAAAAGATAAGATCGACACGAAAAACACATTATTTAGGCTCGTAATGAAGGCCAGAAAGGCTTATTCTAATTTTACTATAAATATCAGTGACACGCTTGCATATATTGCAAGGAGACCTTTTCAGGCCAGCGTGTGACCTTGTGCGCCTGCGGTCCCCGAGTCGTGCGCCAGCAGGCAGCGAAGTGAGCGTGGGGAGAGCGGAGTAACCGCGGGACAGACCGTGGCTTCCAGGAAAGATTCCTTATTTAGGGGCGACGCCTGTTTACCATTGCGGCCCAGCGGCAGTATGTTTGTGGACAAGATGCAGAAAGTTATATTAAATACAGAAAAACATTGAGATTCTCTGAGGCACCCTCGGGACGCGAGCGAGGCCGTCAGCTAGCAGGAGCCGCTGGGAGGTGGCTAACGCTTCCCCAGGACGCCGACCGCGCTGTCAATATTTACAAGAGAGAGTTTCCAAACAAGGGGATCTCACTCGCTAAGCGGTTTCCATGGTTTTATTGAGTTTGTCTTGTATTTTCTCGCCACATGGATTGAATTATCTGCGAGCAGAGCACACGGGGACGGTAACAATCCAACGATGCTCGCGAGCGAAGCGCCTTCCCGCTCAGAACCCGCCTGCGCTGAAGTCCGTCCCCACTCGGAGCAGGGCGGGGGCCGAGGGGGGGGGGGGGCTGAGCCGGGGCTGCCCTCGCGCTGAAACATCCTGGTATTTTTCTTGAAACAGAAGGTAGTAATCAATGAGGAGTTATTCAGTGTGGCTCAGCTCGTATAATACTTTCCTGGTGTTAGTCTAACCACTATTGCTTTGCACCTTTTTTGTGTGTGTTTTTTTTTGCAAACCTTAGTAGACTCTTTAAGGTCACATCTGTGAGGGCACGTAATGGTTTTTAATCACACTTTCCTAAATGACTAGAACACAAGTATGCGAGGGGAGCGGCACTTAAACCGAAGCCCGATCCCTGTTGTGGGATATTTGGGTGGTGATTTTCTGGAGGCTTGAACGCAGGACGGCAGAGACCCTGCTGACCCCGCGCCGGCTGATACGCAGCTGGACAGTCGCGGGCAGGCCGGCCCCCGGCCTGGATAAGTCTGCGCTCCCGCAGGAGGATCGCGGGGAGATCGGGTTCACCTCCAGGCGAGCGGCGAGGGCCGCAGTAATAGATTGTCTTTACAGACCCTTGTCTTCCATTCCCAACACCTCTAATGCACCTTAAATCCACATCAGATCAGTTTCAACCAAATTATAATAAGTGTTCACAGCACCGTGGGGTTCCCCCCGCCCCAAAATTTGAATTAGGTGCTAAAAACAAATTTTTCTTCTTTTTTCAACTTGTATGTAACCAGGGTCATTGATGATGTGCTACTGACTTTGGCTGTGTACCTTGGAACAAAGTCCTATGTTATGTGATCTACTTATATACTGAAGATATGCTTATAGCTGAGAACGCCACATGTACTCTCAGTTGTCACTTAATTTCTAGGGACAGACAGAAACACAGAAATGGTATTTTTTTTTTTTAGAAATTGATTTTACTCGTGAGTAACACTGTTCTAGGCACTGGCCGGGTAGCTCAGTTGGTTAGAGCATTGTCCCCATACACCCAGGTTGTGGGTTTGAGCAAGAATTAACCAATGAATGCATAAATAAGTGGAAAAACAAACTGATGTTTCTCTCTCTCTCTTAAATCAATCAATAAATTTTAAAAATCATAAAATAATACTGTTTTAGGAAGAGAGGAAAGAGCAGCTACACAGAACAAGAACGCTGTTCTCTTGGAGTTCTTCATCTAAATGTATTCATGGGACCAGAAAGTGAAAGCGAACTAGGTCATCGCGGCCGGGGGTGAACTCGACAGAGCAAGTCGCAGCGACGGGCCAGGGAAAGGCCGAAGGAGGCCACTTGGGTTTCTCTTTAAGGAAGCTGTTTTGAAGAGCTATTTGCCCTGAGATCTGGAAGACAAAAAAAAAAATGTCAACGTTGAGAAGATTTGAGGGCAAAAATGGAAACAAAAACTTTAGGGCAGACACGAGCGACCCAGCCAAACAATGCACAAAGGCCAGCGTGGCTGGGCCACGGTGCATCCGGGAAGGGCCATTGGTCGTGAACTCGAGTGTGTTTTATCAGGCCTTGAAGGCCAGAGTGGGTTTTCCACGAGGGCCATCAACACGGTTGGGCAGGGCTCTTACCAGTCAACGTGCTCAATTGTAATACTATTTTCCATTTTAACTAAAGACAACCTGAGGTCCCACTGGCCAGTCTGCTTGTAGGAGCAAGTATAGTGCATATCTAAATACGACAGACCGCGTTATCTCAAAGAGCGGGGGAATCTTTTTCTATGTATGAAAAGTATCGCGATCCTTTTTTTTTTCACTTTGAAAATGAAAATCACTCATAAAAAGAAGAGATGGGTCCGAACCTTCAGCTAGTACATGGTTGTGCTTTTGATTCGACTCCACGTGCTTGTTCGGGCAAATTCAAAATTATCCCAGATTTCATCAATGACATGAAAATATCTACCGGCATCTAATTTATAAAAGCCTAAAAAAGGAGACACAGAATCCATGTATTTAAAAACGTGAGCTTGTACTTGAGACGAAGCCACATTGCTTCTTAAACAGGAAATCAAAGGTCGGTCAATTTGAACGGAGCTGCGTTTTTGAAGACAAGTGACGGCCGAAAGCAGCCAGGAGCTGGTGGGCAGGATTTGTTTCCAGAATCTTAGGGGTGCAATTTTTTTTCAACTGATATCCTTTAAATAACCTTTAATTTTTCTGTGTTAAAATCTCTATTATAACAGGGAAAATTGAGGAAGACACTTATTAAAAAGAAGCAGCGGCACATGTGGTATTATTTTCACAGCCATTCAGTGTGTTGATACAAAGTAATACACTTGAGTCAAACATCATCTGTGTGAGTAGTTAAAGTGAAAGCTGAGCTGACTCTGCACCGGGGCCCAACTGGCCATCCAATTAGCAAAATGATTAGCCCGGCTAATATCAACAGACCCGTTCCTGTGTTAATTTGACAGTCACATCAGATTTCAGACTCCCCCTCGGGACCCCCACCATGATCCATACGTCCCTGAAAGAAGCACCATTCATCCGGCTCCTATCAGAGCTCGAGAGTTTTTGCTGCAACGCAAGACTTCTTCAGCGTTTTTCCGAAATTTGGAAGATTTGGGGTTTTTAAAAAAATAAGTCATTAATTCAGCCCCCCTCCCAGTTACTTTCTGGAAGAGCTGTGTGGCAAAGGACGCTGGGCGTGAAGTATGCCTCTGGCCAGTCGATAGTGAGTCAGAATAGTTTAAATGTAAACTATTTCAGACTGTTATTTGAATATCTACCCTTGCTTAAAACACTTAAGACCTGTAAATGTGTTTTAAAATAAATACTTGCGAATCATTTCCTTATTGATGTGATTACCAAACGTGGATTTCCTGACGAGATTCCCTTCTTGGTACCCTGCCTTTTCCACACACTTGAGTGGCCCGGAGACCTCAAAATTGGCGAAAACCCACCTTTATTTTGACATTACGGACTTCACTTAAAAAAAAGCAGAAATAAGAGCTTCATGTCGGGAAAAAAAGGTGACTACACCTTATTACTATTCCGACGGGATTTCTTAACCTTGGTCTTTGGGTAGGCTCCAGGAGCTCCAGGAGGCTCCCGGTAAGTGTACACCCCATTGCGCGTGTGCACCTGTGTGCACACGTGTGTGTGTGTGTGTGTGCATACATGTGTGTTTTTCTGGGTTGAGAGATTATCCTGCAGCTTTCATCGAGTTCTCAAAATGCCTGAAGCTCATGGAAGTTTGAGCGCTTCTGAGCCCAAAGTCAGCTCGCAGAGGGCGTGCTGGGGGCCGTCCATGGGACCCGCAGGCACCCCGGGGCGGGGCAGCTGGCCCCGAGGGACCACCCTCCTTGGCTGAGTTTGGGACCCTGTTAGGATTAGCCGGTGGGGGGCAAGGGACTGGGACCAGGCGGAGGAAGGAAGGTTCAGCCTAGTGTCCAGTCCGCTGTCTCCAACCCTTGCTGGCTGTAGCCTTCCACCAACGGTCACAGGTCCTCTCAGGTGGCCCTGTTGTCACAGCTCTCTCTCTCTCTCTCCTTACCTCTATGAAACCCTCATCTTACTAGCCATGGGGCACAGTGTCCCTTGTGGCTTCTTTACGCCCTGGCCACACTGCTGTCAGTAGTCATAGCGGCTGTGGCATCTCTTTCTCGCCATGATCTCATTTGATAAACAGGGAAACTAGTGGTAAGTTCCCCTCTCTTCTTTGGGGGAGATGGAAGGAGTAGGTGAGGAGAGAAACAATGCGACAGGCAGGAAAGGATGACCATGTTTGAATAACAGATGGCTGTCACTTCAGGCGGGTCCTGAAAGTGGACCCTAATGGGCAGAACTCAGCCTCCAAGTTAAAAGGGGGGGGAAGAACACAGGTCAGTTTTCTCACTGGAACAGAAGGACATGAGTAAAATGATATTAATAAAGCAAAAGTGATCGTTAGCCCCAAATAACCCAACAAAGAATTTGCACGTTCTACAAAACTGACTTCACGTATTTTGACAGTAGCGGATTTAAGGCACTGAGTGATTATGAGAAAGGGTTCGTTGCGATGACGCCGTGAGGCGGGCCCGTCGGGTCCGAGCCAGCTTAGGGTCGGGAGCCTCCTGGTGGGCGCAGCGAGACGTGCACACGCCCCGTTTCCAGGGACCTTAACGCGACGCGGGGCCGCTCCCAGGAACCATCGGGACGCCGAGGTCGGAGAGAACTCAGGACAGGGGACATTAATAGGAGAAAATAAGCGTATCCTGTAAGCATACCATCTAGAGGTTAAGCACTCTTAACTCTACATCTGTCTCCACGTATGCACAGTTCTGTGTCTGTCTACCTATATAAACATGTGAGTGCATAAATTTAGAAATAAATAAATGCTCAATGCACAAATTAATTTCCATATCTCACTTTTGTTTAAATCTATGTGTGTATACGAGTTGCATTTTATATTTAATGGGGTCCTTGTAAAGAGTACAGAAATTATTGGAGCATTTCAAAATCATGTTTTAGTATATAACCCTCTCCTACCTTTTTAAAAAAAATTTTTAAAGAATCCTTTTATTAGGAATCTTTACTCAGTTATTTTGGCAAAACTGTTACTCTGGGCTTTAAGGTTGTGGGCTATAATCAGATGAACATGAGGACATTGCAACCTAATTTTTTCTTCAGCAGTGCTTTGAGCTTCATAAATTAAATAGACTGTCTTTACTAAACAGTTTGTGTAAAATTATTTACAAAATATTTTTAAAAAGAGCTTAAATAACAAGGATTTTGGATATATTAAGCAATCACTTTGGAAAATTGAACTCGTTCAATGAGAATTTATTAGTTTGGATCAATTAAGCCTACTTTCAGTGTCAGTACGAATTTAAAAGGTTACTTTTTTCTTCCTAAAATTTTCTCAGGATGGAGATATATTTAACCACTTTGATATCTGCACAAAGCTACATTGGTTAGCTTTTATTTCTAGAATTGCTTTGTATCGTTGGTTTGTATTTATCATTTATTTTACTTAATGTACACCCCACAAATAGGCATTGTGAAGTATCTTTGCCCTTTGAGATGAAATATTACTTTTTTTCATGTTCCATTTAGAAATTCTGAAGGTGCATTTTTACAGCATTTTTTTTCCTGACCCTAAACTTGACTGTTTTGTTCTACAAAATTTGCTCTCAAGGATATTTAAGCTTAAGCTAAGTAAATACGATTCACACTTTTTAAGCAAAAGAAAAGAGTTGTGATCTGTGTTCATCAAAACCATCCTGGTACAAATGCCATTTTTATCATGTTAGACACCAGTTATTCATGAGCCGATTTAATATTAAAGATCTATGTGCACATACAGGAGCTCACATAAAATTAGATATCCCACTAGCTGCATCTAAGTCCTGTTTGAATAATATTTTCCCCTAAAGTAGTTTCATTTTGGCTAGGTCAGCAAAGATGACCCCATATGTCTTAGTTTGCTGAGACAGTAATCAAAACATACTCTTAGACAATGCGTAAAATAGAAATAGCCCATAATTCATACCCTGGCTCTTTATTTAGAGAGCAGCATGATATATTTTATTGTTAGGTAACAAAAATCTATATTGTTTAAAATGTCTGTAATCTGAGTTCTTTCCCCCGCCCCCCGAAAGTGACATTGACTGAAATCTCTCCATAAAGAGAATTAGGCTGTTGCTTCTAGTTCAAATGCGTACCCTTCATTTCCTCTAATTTTATACAATGTAAATAAATACTCCGTGGTGTTCAGAGGCTACTGGAAAACTCTGAATACCTATCATGTGTTCTAAATAAGGCCCTCTTGAATAAAGAATTACCTCTGAGCTAGGGAAAGTAATAGTTGCTAAGCAGAAAGGTCAACAAGAGCAAGTGGGCTTTTTCCTGTATTTGTCTGTGAGAATAAACATATGGAGGGAAATGTCCCTCTATAAAAGAATTTAAACAAAGCAAAAGTCTTCAGAAAATAGATTGCCATGGAAAGTTTATTTAAACTTAAGACTCCCGCACGGAATTAGCCATGTTAGACTGAATGGAATTGAATGAATAATTCCATTCCAATAGGGTGTATTTTCCTTTCATTTCTGTGAGTGATGTTTGGAATATTTGTGCCCCGTAGAATATGAGACATTTCAGCATCAGCAAATTGAGCACAAGAAATAAGACCCTGAAGAAATGGACCCCAAACTTCAGTGCTAGTCAAACACGTACAGATTCAGATCAATGCAGAGGGTGAAGGAAAACATCTTAGGTTAAAAAATAAAACACAAAACGACAAGATCTCACACGCATAGCATTCATTAGAATTTTACAAATTCTGTCGTTCAAAACTGGTATTTCAAAATTTGTTTCTGCACAGAACATTTTATATGATTTTCGTAGTATTTCTAAGGCACATGAAAAGCAAAATGGAATAGCTAGTTTATTAGGCTGGGAATATTGAGTTTTGTAGCTCCACAAGATTATAACTAATTTCTCTCCCACCCCCCCAAAAAAGGACTTTACCATTCCTTCTGTTGATCTCTTATAAATAACCTGCATTACCTCTTTGTTCCTAACCTATGATATAGTCCTCTGTGAGTTGTGACCAATCTTTATGATAAGCCAGGTACCCAAATAGGGCCCTCTGGGTACATTTTCTCAATTGACCCATCACAACACATCAATCATAATTTAGGAATGTTGAAAACTTCTAGCAGTCCTAAAAATTAAAACCAAAAGGTAACATGTTGCTGGAATCTGGATTTACTTTCACTTTTCTGAAAGCTGATTTTTTTAAAGGGGAGATATAAACACGATACCCAGGGAAAAGCATGGAAAAGAAAGAATGACAATTCAGCCCCCCCTTCTCTCTCTCTCTCTCTCTCTCTCTCTCTCTCTCTCTCCAATGTGCTTCTTTACTTGAATGTACAAAATCTGGGCTAGATCCATAACAGGGTGACCATCACTCAATTCTGTGGCCACCGAGGTTGTAGTGGAGAAAAGGGGGGAAGGGCCAAGAGCGGCACATCTAAAAGGTTGAGTCATCACAGGTAAAAAGGGAGAGAGGGCCTGTCCTAGCAGATAGTAAAGCCTATTGTGAAACTACATGAATTTAAAAGTATGATACTCAGGCAAGAACATATGAAGTGATAAAGCATCTAAAAGAGATATCTCATAAATAGTCCATGTGGACACTTGAATTTAGTTATTTTTTTGAAAGGTAGAGTAACAAAACCTGTAGGGAAGGAAATGATTAACTCATGATTGAATGGCATTTGGAATATTTTGAACAACACATGGTCACAGCATCACCATGTGCCAGACACCAAAATGAATCCCACGTCAGTTCAGCAATTAAACATAAAAAGGAACCAAAAAATATGTCAAAGGAAATAGAGCTATTTCAGCACTAACAACAATGAAGAACTGTGAAGACTTCTGCACACATAAAAGATTAAGGGCAGAATGTTAAAACCATCTTAATCACAACCGAAAGTCAAATGATAAAGTCTAGGGTTGAATCTGCATCTATAAAGCTTGCTAATAAGTAAATAAGGGGAAATTGCACCCCGATGGCATACATAATGGGGGAAAAGTAATAACAGATGAAAACTCACATTTGGGGGGCCTTCAAAAGTGCTCCATGAGGAATTTATGTCAATTAAATACACAATTCGTTTCTTAATAAAACTGACAAATATGGAAATGAATTGGGCAAGAGCTGCATTCTCCCATAGTCTTGGAAATGTAAACCTGGGATGCCTCCTCGAAGCAATTAGGTAATTTATATGTAAGTCCGACTTAAAGTCCACCTGTTAATTCTGTCCCTAGAAACCATCCTGAGAAAATAAACAGGGATGCGGTCAGATGCTTATGCAAAAGCATGCTCCTCGGGCATTCTTCTTTATGGCAGCAATAGAATGGAAGCAAGAATTTGAACAAAGATTTAAAAACATGACGAAGTAAGGCAGCTATTAAAGCGACGAGCTGAAGACTGTTTGAGTGTGAGAAGATCTGGGCAGGGGTTACTTTTTTAAGAATCAAGAATGAGGCATTTTGAACGTACGTTTTTCAGGCCATGCACACCCGCCCCTCCGCTCCCGGCTCCCTGCGCTGGGGACGTCGGCTCATGGCATCGGGCTGGAAGGCGGCCCCGGGCCAGGCCCCCCGCGCTGGCTTTGCTGCCGTGTCCTGTTCTGTCTCCGTGTACAGACTCGTGCACATGCAGTGGCTTCGGGCAGCGCCGGGCTTGGCAGGTGGCCGCAGCTCCGCAGTGTCCCCAGGACGAATGACGAGGTGTATTAAATAATGAAGACAACGCTTCCAACTCGAGTGGCAGCATTCGCTGACTCTGGTTGGTGAAAGCTCACACATGAGTACAGATATTTGACAATTAAAACGAAAACCTCTTCAGAAGAATACTTTTAAAATAAATGATCGTAGGGTTTTGTGTATGTGTTTGTTCACAGAATCGGGATTATCTGATAAACTATATTTTCCATTGCCCTCCTCTAAATAGACTTCCGTCGTTTAGCTTCAGAAATGAAGACAGGCTCGAAGGCATCAGTCCTTATCACTTTCTGCCCCTTCAGAGCTTCATTTTTTAAGACGAAAAACAATACATTTTATTGCTGTGCTCTATCCAGTTCTAAAGTATTTAAGAGGCTGTAGTGGCCTCTTATCACAGATGCTTATTCTGTGAAACCCTGGCCTTTGCTAAATAGACTCTTTTGTCAGTCGGCTGTGGCAAATGACCTGCGATCATAGACACAGACAAACAGAAAGGTCACCTGAGTGGACAGATGCACATAGTAATTTAGCAAAAAGATCCCTACTTGTTTGCTCATTTCAGCCTAATGAATGTGACTCATTAACTGTGGATATGAGTTCCCTAAGATATCGTAGAGCAAAATGAAACGAAATGAAATAAACACAGTACTTCTGTAGGGTAAGATTTTCAACTCGGACCCTAGAGCTCAAGCTGGTGTATGTGCGGCAACCGAAGGCCGAGGGCTGAGCGCCTGCGATAGGAAAGCCCGTGCAGAGTGTGGAGACGGCCTGGAAGACGGGACAGGACGAGGCGAGTCAGGGTCTCAGCGAACCACGGACGCCCGAGCCATGCGGCTCCTGCACACGGAGGGCCTGGGGGGGGGGCTTACTCCCCCAGAAGCCGAGCAGGTTCCCAATGACGCGGCGTCTTCAAGCAGCGACAGGCCCTTTGGTGTTAGGAGGGACTTGATGGCCCACGGGCCGTGCGGGTCCATGAAGGGTGTCCAGCTGAGGACTGGCACGTTCCCGTCTGAGCTGCTTCAAGACAACAGTTGTGGAAATGGAGATGGAGTTTCTTTCAGGGGCTACCGAAGGCCCGGGCGCCGGTTAGGGGGCCGTGGTCTGTGAGAGTGATGTCCCCAACCCGAACTAAGAATGCGAAATGGAAGGGAGGGGGTGAACGTCTCCAGAGGGGTCTAAGAGATGGGCTTATGACATTTACGGGACCTTCATTCATATCCATCCTACATTTTAGGACTTACAGTGTGATTTTTAGACTATAAGGCATCTAAGAATTTGATATCCTTCAGGCATTAAAAATTGATCCAGAGCTCCTCTTGTTGAATGCAAAAGTCCATCTCACTTGGGGGGAGGGACTAAAGGCAGGTGTTTCCTAGGGGGCACCATCTTTTGAAGCATCTATAGGTTTTCAGTTTTAAATGTAAAGTCATTCGAAGTCTCATTTATCAGGGTTGTGTCCTTAAAGAGATTTTGCCCTGCTTATTAGAGTAGATATAAATCTACATGGTGGATTATTTCTTTGTTCCCACCTTCTGTGGTCTGTCTATTAGCGTGAAACCAGGCTCAGTGCTGGTTATCCTATAACCTCTCTTGGTTTTTTTTCCCCATTGTATTGGATACCAGAGAGATTTCCATTAGCCTGAGGAACTTAAGCTTTACTAACGTTCAAAGGGTTGAAAATCAGAGTCTTCCATGAAACGGTCATTTCTCAATTTGATTGGTAGGTCATAGCACTAATCTCTTAAAAGAGAAAGAAACATTGAAATAATTTTGGTCACAAAGATATGGCCCAAGAGTATTTATGTCATTTATCTGAATGAGACAGGATCTGTATATAGCTGGTATGGGCTCTAATGCTAATAACTCAGTCTTTTCTAAATGGTGCTTCTGTCCCGGAGCACGGGCCATGCCCGACTCTAATGATCGCGGTAGAAAAGAGGTTTGACTTCAGCCAGTTGCTCCTGAGGGTTGGCGGAGGGGCCTGGGCGCTCCAGAATATTGCACGCGTTTCAGTTGCAGCAATCTGCATGGTAATTGCATGTGCCTTGGACGGTATTTATAGCTAGTTTTGATAAAGTACACGGTTGTCTGAACTTTTGCCCAGAACTAGAAACGGGATAGGACGGGGGCCGTCATTTGGAGAGCTCATTTGTGCGTTTCTGAATTTGACCATTCCCCTGTGCTAATGGGACATTAAGAACCGCGGTTGAGTCAAGATGAACATTCGGGGTGGCTACTGCTTGGGTAAAATGATTTTCGTATGTTTTCATATAATCTCTCAATGAGCTGTATCCCATGAGGTCATGTGGGAGACCCACAACAACTAAGCCTAAATAGCCCATTGAAGCCTGTCTCTTTTTTTTTATCAAGAACATTTTTTTTTTAAGGCTTCATTTGCTCCCCTCACTCTCTCACTCATCCAGGGGAAGATATTTGGCTCTATGTTTAAAACCAGAAATGGAAAGTTGTTTTGGTTTTCCTTAATAAAATTTTCACAAATTTGATTTTTAACGTGTAGAAGGGAGTTTTCCATTAAGCTCCCTTTTCCATGAAAGGAAGGCAGCGAAGTTGGCTATACAGAAATCTATAATTAAAACCAAAGATTCCCCAGTTTCCCCATTGGCTCATGTGTGCAGAGTGGGGCAAAAGTTGTTTTGCAGTTGTTTGTATGAAAAATAGTACAACAATTAATAAGTAATAATATAAGAATAAACCCCGTGTTTTGCATACTCACAACTGTGAGCCTACTCTCGCCACACCCTGCGCTGTGCGATACGATTCTTGATTATTGCGTTTTAAAGCTTCTCTGGATGCATTGTGCTCGGTCTGATGTGATACAATCAGGAGCCTTGGCACGAAGGTGAAGTCTGCCCCGTAAAGCCTCAGTTCCCTGGACGCGGAAAGGGCAGGAATATTGTGTGTGATGCTAGGCGCCTGCTGGCTTATATCATTATGGGATCTTGGATTTGGAAGTGAAACAGCACATTTAATATTTGTTTTCTGCTGTCACTTTGCCTGTCTTCATCTGCACAGGCAGATTTTAAGGAGGAGCATCTACGATTTCGTAGAAAGCACTAGATTTGGGTTCAGGAATCAGAGGCCATGGCTAGCTGTGGCTGCTAGCTTATTTGCCTAAGCCTGAGTTCTTTTCATACAGTATTTCATTTAATCGTCAACAAATATCCTCTGTCGTGCTCAGTATTATCTACACTTAATGGGTGTTATGTAGTCTCAGTGAAACAACACGTGAAAACATTGCTACGGACTGAATGTTTGTGTGTCGCCCAAATTCATATGTTGAAATACAATCCTGGGTGTGAAGGTGTTTGGAGGTGGGACCTATAGGACATGATTAGGTCATGAGGGAAGATTCCCTTATAAAAGAGACCCCAGGGAGATCCCCTGCCTCTTCAGGCACCCGCAGTTCCAGTGAGAAGAGAGCCATCAAGGGGGCAGGGGCCCTCACCTAACAAGTCTGCTGGCACCGTGACCTTGAACTTTCCAGCCTCTAAAACTGTGGGAAATAAATGTGACTTCTTTATCAGCCACCCCGTTTATGGTATTTTTGTTATGAACCGACTAAGACAAGTACTTAGCAGCATGCTGTCTAACATACGTAGAAAGTCAATACATATTTGTTTAACTGGAAGAAATACATTATCTAGGACTCGCAAACATTAAAGTTGCTGAAGAAAGACAATGATTTTTACCAAGCTCCCTGGACAATTAATGGTGGGATCATAAGTAAAGGTTCATTTTGACCAGATAATCTGAGATTTAAGAAGAATGTGCATTTTCTCTCCTTTGGGCCCAAGACAGTATCGGCAGGGGGGGAGACAGGAGGGGGAAAGGTGGTCAGCAGCTTTTCGCAGTACCAGTTGGCTTTCTGGGTTAGAAGGAACCTTTCAACATGCAGAATGGATAGTGCTGGGCTTGAAAATGGATTAGCAGGCCAGGAACCGAACAGCCTGACGCTGCTTCACTCCGCGGGGCAAAATTAGAGGCCCCCATTAATATACCCTCTGCAGACTGGAGACTATATAAAAAACACAGGGTTGAATTTCATAATGAATTTATGATGTTTTTCCTCGCTGTGCACCTTGGCTCTCTCTGAAAGCCGCAAGGTGAGCACAGGTCGTAACAGAGCTTGGAAGATGGAGCAGAAGGCGGGGGCCAAAGAAGTTGAAACATTTAAAAAATAGCTACGGAAATTGGCATTCACACAGCGAGATGAGCTTGTGTTAAGAATAATTTTAATATCACATTACTGGAAGATGCGGGACTGCGTGACACGCACGCACATCTCTATAATAGATAGATTGCGTGTCTATTAGTGCTCCTTAGTGCCCGGTGAGGTGAACAGCCTCCTGCGGCCTGTTACCGTCCTAATCCGCTTTCCCACCCGCTCTTTTGCCTTTAGGAGACCTCGGGTGCCTTCCTCCTCGCACGCCGGGCTCTGGACGTGTCTCGCTGTGTCCTGGGCTCTGCTGACGCCCACACCTTCCCAGCCAGCTCAGGACACGCTTCCTGCAGGAGGCTGTCCCTTAGCTTCTCCCTCGGTCCAGCCCAGTGTGTTTCCCAGTAACTCGCCCCATCTTCACTGTGTGCTCCGTGCATTTAAAATGATAACCTTTTTGAATCTCTGTCTTCTTTGGTCAATTCGACTTTGAAAGAACAAAACTAACTGCGTCATTCAACGTTCTTTTTATTCTAAATCGACTGTGCAATATATACCACAAAAGGCACTCGATAGATATTTGTTTATGAACTTATAAGTAACTTTGTGTTTTCAGGAAACAAGTATAATCCACGTTTTCACGTTTAGCATTTAAATTTCAAGGTGTCAGCATCTGTAGAATAACATCAGACATGATGAATTATTCCCCTTAGTCTAAGATGACACTTGACATTCCCTAAAAAAGAAGCCTTTTTTTCCTGTGCCACAAACTGTCAGTTGCATCCGCCGTCATCGTGACTTTCCTTATGAGGAGCCCGTCTGTCCCCCTTCCCGAGCTCACCCCCAGCATGAGGAGGGCCCCGGGTTTTGGAAGCGTCTCCCTTCCAGTCCGTGCGCGCTCATCTCAGAGCCCCACTGGGAGCTTCCTGGCCTTCCGTCGCCAGTTTTAAGCAGATGAAAATGCCCACGACATGCCTCATGCGACTTCCGGAGGCGGCCTGGCAAAGGCATAGACGGGGCTCCCGTCCCGAAGCCTCGTCGAGCGAAGTCGCTCCGAGGGGATGAGCGGGGTCCAGGCTCCGCCAGCCTGGGGCAGGGACCCTCAGCGGCTCCCAGCGTCGGGGCGGGGCGGGGGACTTCTCCCTGCTCAGGCTCCTAAAGTGCCACAGACGACAGCGCATGATGCGGGCTCCCCGTCAGGAAACAGAGATGCGAGGCGAGGCGGGTTTCGGGGCGTCGGTTTACCCCCAAGGACGGGCGGTGAGGACAGGCCGCGGGCACGGTCAGCCTCTTGAGCTGATGGAGTCGCACCAGTCCCCGGGCAGGCTGCCACCCGCTGACCTAAGCGCCACCAGCTGCCGGGGGGTTCCCCGAGAGAAGGCGGCGGGTGTGATGGCCCCCTCGGAAGCTGCTCCCCACCGGGAGGAAGGGCGCTGGCCGCTGCTGTCCCCTCCGCAGACGAACTGAAAGTGGCATCGGGAGCGGGCTCGAGGCGCGTTCCTGGGAGGAGGCAGGCGGGGCTCACGCGGCGGGTGCTCCCCCGTCCTGCCCACCGCAGCCGCCAGCGAGGCTCACAGCCCTGTGCCCCGGCCTCATCCCACTGCCGCAGGAACCACGCAGACGTAAGTCTAGGTGCAGACGAATTAGTGTGTTATTTTCTCACCAAACGTTGTAAGTGCATTCAGTCCAGAGCCCAAACACGTGAAAGTGAACTTAACATTTCCAAATGTCTAATAAAAAAATGCCACTTCAGGGAGATAGATTCCCATGATTCCAAAATCGGGTCATTTCAAATAGCTTTGGATTAACGTTTCTACAGCTATTATGGGATTTATTGCCCCGACTGCATAAAGCTTAGAGTAGCATCATATTTTGGAGTCACTGACACAGTGTATTTTTAAATTGAATCGAGTTTGGTTTTAAACATAACTCAGTAGAGACTTGGTATTTTATTAGCTGAGATGTAAGCAACAGGGAAGAGCTATCTTTTCATAAAACTCAAAGTGTCACTTTCACATGCAGATATTTGGTTCCTGAGCTATTTATTGTAAGATCCGGGAAAACTTACGTTAAGCTCCATAATCCGTGCACAGATATTATTTCCCAAGAATTCTGTGATGACAAAGCAACTCAGGTCTTAACCGGAATTATGCCACTTGCTAACTTAAACTGGAGGGATTCAATTTTTCCTTTCACATATAATTTGGAAATTAAATTCCAGTCTTTTCTTGAACTGACAATAAGCTATGAAGCAGAAAAGCAGAACTCGAACACTGATTAAGTTCAGTTGTGTTTTATCACAGCTTTTATATACACAAATCTGAGTGGCTGAACTCAGGTGTTTTATTATTATAATTTATAATAATAATTATTATTATTAATTGTGTATAACCATTGCTAAAATGCTCTGCAACATATGCATGGCATTCAGTACTTAGAACGAAAGAGGTTTTAAAGAATATTTTAAAGGGTAACCCAAATTGGTATTTTAGAAACATTTTACAATATATCTTGAGACACATACATGCACATTTTATGGACTTCATTAAAAATTAAATAGATATGACAAACACCTATTGAACAGATTTATAGTGCATTGACATCCCTTTGGTAGAGACCTCTGATTTCTTAAAATAATTGTTTTCATATTATATTTATGAAGCAAACTGTTATATATTTCACTGTTTGCTCAACACCTGGAGTAATGCTCATGTTCTTTGACAGATTTGCACAACCCGGTGTTGTTTTGTCAAGTGTCACATCACTTAATTTTCTCATATTTCATATTCAAAGGGATTTTATGTTGCATGTTTTCAATAAACTTTTAATTTTGAAATGATTTTAGATTTGCAGAAAATTTGCAAAGATATTATAGGGAGTTCCTGTGCACACCCCACACGTTTAGGTGTCTCCTAATGTTATCATCTCAGATCGCCGATGTACGTGTCAAAACTAAGGGACCCACACTGGTGTATCACTGTGAACTCAACCCCAGACTTTATTTGAAAGTCACACTGTTTCCATTAATTCCTGTTTTCTATTCCAGGACCTAATTCATGATGAGGCTACATTGCATTTTGCTGCGAGGTCTCCTTAGCTTCCTTTGACAGTTTCTCAGTCTTTCTGTGCTTTTCATGACCTGGATATTTTTGAGCAGTACTGATCATGAATTTTTTAGAATTGTCCAAGGTCTTTGTTTTTAACTCGATTAAAAATTCAAGTTCAAGAAAATAACAACCGACCTATACATTCCCCTATTTTAAATACTTATGCAAAATGGATACAAATAAATACAATGCAGCAAAGCTGGATGGAAGTGTTCCGGCCCGTGTAGGACCCTCTGGAGGAGCCACTGGCCACGTTCAATGCACTGTAGGCCCAGGTGATGCTGGAGGCTGTTTGTAGCCAGAACACTAGGCAGCTAGAAGAAGGTTTGGATGAGATTTTATATCTGAATTCCCTATTTAAGTTGCTTCTGTCCTTTGTACCTAAGTAGGAATTCAGTGGGCCCAGTGGCCCGGAGCAGGAGGGCCCCCATGGTCTTGATGCCGAGAGGGATGGTACACACACAAGAACAATGCACCCAGTTGAAAACGGAAAGTGTAAGCCTTGAGGTCTCCCTGCTTGCAAGCCTGCAGAGGTCTGCGCCTGCCAAGAAGAGACGGTGAAGCATTGCACTTGCATCTCTAAAGAGAAGCGAAGCCAGGACCTAGAAGACATATGTCTTTATTTACTCAAACATAAATCACACGGTCCAGGAACTCGGGCAAGTAAATCGGATTCCATTTGTATGTTTTCCCTGACACATAAATCTAGCTGCATGCAGAATGGCATGAATAATGCAGGAACTGAGCTCCCACAGCGAGTCATTTTTCACTGCAAACCCGGGGCTGATGGCTTACCGTCCACGCACGGGCTTGGCACCGCGGAGACGGACGCGGGAACGCAGAAGCCGCGCACGTGTGTCTGCGCTCCTCCAGCGGAATCTCGCTCTTCAGATACACGGGAAAGTGGTTCTATGACAGTGATAAGTTTCCTCACTTAATGCATTAAATGGTAATAATAATACAGCTCAGTCATTGTTATTCTTACTGCTAATTAGCTTGTGCAGGACGCGCGGCTCGCAGCAGCCTGGTGAGCTGCATGTTGTTATTACTGTCGCGCTAGGATGCAACTCAGGGGATCGTCAGAGCACAGCCAGGATCGCACACCTGCTCAGCGACAGTTACATATATACATATTTTTTTCAATATAGAGTCAAGCTTTCATAAAACCTCAACAACTTAGACCCTAGTTTCTAAAAACGCCCCTTATGAGTAAAGGCACAAAAACCCAAAACAAAGTATTAACAAACTGAATCGAGTGAAGTATTTATAAAGGATCCTAAGTACGACCAAGTGTAATTTACCCCAGAAATGCAAGGCTGGTTCAATTTATACTCGCCAATCAGTGCTATAAAACATAAGGATAGAATATAGGATGAAATCCACATGATCATATCAGTATTTGCAGAAAGAGCATTTGGCAAACGTCAGTACCCTTTCAGGATAAGAGCAATCCACAGACCGAAGGGAACATCCTCAACAGTACCTATGAATTACCCTCACATAGCGTCATACACAATGGTGAAAGATTAAGGGTATTTTCCTTTAAAAAAAAAAAAAATGTATATATATATATATTATCCCCACCACCGTTTATCCCCTCTGTGCCCTCTGCCACCTCCGCTCATGCCCCTCCACCCCCACAGTCGCCACAAACACAAGACTTTCCTTAGGCAGAGTACTTCTGGATTTAGCGTTCCCCAGATCTTTTCTTGATCGCGCCTGGACGTCTCAGAAGGTTCTCTCTTTAAACAGTCTTACTGATATTCCTCGTGTCAACTAGCAGCAGGCATGGCCTTGCAGCTGCTGCTGCGGGACGTGCCTGGGGTGGCTGACTACTTCCTCCGACTGGGAAACACTCCCTTTTGCTCCTTCTGATCCTTAACTCATTTATCTTTTCCAACATGTACAGTCCATAGGACACACTCCGAGTGTTCAAGCTGCCAGAGTTGACACCACCCACTTTAATTGGCTCCTTTAACCAAGTGAACCCGTGTAACCTCCCAACCAAATGAAATGACTGGAGTTATTTCCCCCCCCTTTATTTATAATCGTAAGTCGTTATTAAGAAGTTTCCCGAAATATCTTTCTGGGACTCCACCAATGACGTAGGTGTTCAAACCAAACACACAGTAATGGAACTTAAGGAAACGTATTTATTAATAAAAATTAATAACAAGTTTCACCAGCAGGTATTAAATGTATTCCAAATAGACTCAATCGTCTGTGGAAGGGGCTGAGTCCATAAATAATTAAGGGGCTGAGAACTGTGATTTTTGAAATGATAGCATCCTGAGGAATGGGAGAGCAAAAGCATGCGTGTGTCAGAATAGTTAAAGTGTGTTTGATAACGTCTTTGACGGTCACCAAGATATTAAGAGTCGAGAACATAGGAGGGCAACTCTACCACGTTGGGAGTTACCAGCACGTAGATGGTAACTGCGGCCACCTGATTGGGTGAGATACCAACCAGATGCCATAAAGGGGTAAAAGAGGAGGCTGTGGCCCGGGCCCCTGAGGCTCAGACCTCTTGCCACCTTTACTAAATGTATGTTGCGCGCCTGGGATGCTTGTGGTCCGTATGCCCGATGACCAGCGCCCTGCCCGCGCTCAGAGCACAAATGTACCTGTACCTGCTGATCCTGTACAGGTCGATGCCGTTGTCTAGAAAGTACTCAAAGCTTCTTGCTTTATAATTTTTGAATAATTTAAATATGATTTTTTTTCCCAATTTGCCCTCCATTTCCAGCCCAGCGATTAGAAAATCGTGTCTAAACACGTTGCTGATAAGTCTTCATCTGCTCAACATTTTGTGTTTCAATTCATATATCATACGAAAGACCAACCCAGATTTTTATTTGTTTAAAGAGCCTACCTTGGCTAGGTTTCTCAATGACAAAACTATAGCTAAGGACTCACGGACATGGGTTGAACAGTTAACTAACGGTGGAGCAAATTTGTGAGAAACGTGCTTTCCCATACGATCGGAATATTAAAATAACCCTTCGGAGTTGAGATGTTTGAGCTTGTGGTTTTGCAGCCGGTGTACTGCAGCTTTATTCTTAGGTTGTATCCAATTGCTAGAAAGATTGGGCACCATCCCGAGAAAGGCGTGTAAACCCCACATGGCAGGGCAGGGCTTCCCAGAGCAACCTGTGGGCGTCATTGCAAGACGGCCCCGGCCTTCATTCAGTGCTTCAGCAATTATCACTGGTCCTGGTGTCTCCAAATTCACTCTCAGCCTGCAGGGCTCTGTTATATGATCCAGATTGTTATTTTGGGTGTTCTTTGCAAGGCACGGTCAAATAAATGCGTAATTAAAAAAATCCACAGCCGTGCGGGAAACGCTGAGATGGTCTTTGGTGGCAACGTGTTTGTATGAGCAGAAATGTGCCGGGTACCCCATTTTAATATTCCCACATCTGGCCGGCTATCTGTGTAAGCCGAGATAAACCAGTGCAGCGAGGGGATGAAATTAGTGCGCTGAAACCACCATAGGATGACGTCACGGTAAAGAGCAAAGTCTCTTTATAGAGTTTCAGAAGTAATTCAAGGGTTATTTTTTTGAGGCTTTAGTAGCATTTCATCTAATGGGAAGCCAATGTGGCCCAGGTCACGCGCAGGCCATCCTGGGATGAAGTCACAGAAAAGAATGTGAGGATGGCCTGGGAGATTAAGTTAATTAGGATTTCTTAAGATAATATTTGATTTCGGGAGGGATTTGAAGGCCGTAAGATTGTTTCCTCACATCACAAGCTACAGAGAATGCGCACGTGTTCAGGTCCCGCCCGGCGCTTTGGGGCCGCGGGGTTTTGTGGACTTCACAGCCTCCAGAAGACAGAATTAATGTCCTAAGAGGGGCCCACAGAATATTCGTGGCATGCAAGCGGATTTGATTAATAACAAAATGTAAGGTGCTATAACTATGTGTGAACAATACAGTGATTTTTAAAAGATTCCTGTTGTTGTTTTTTTAATGTCATTTTGCCTGGAAATTGTGATTCGGTCCTGAGCTGCATTTGATAAAAAAAATTTAATACCTAAAGTATAGAAGGAAATAAGTACGTGTGTTGGCATGTGAGCATGTGAGAACTTTGAGAAAGAGAAATAGGATTAGGGAACCGATCTCTGAAACAATATGGGCCACAAGTGCAAATAAAAGTAGGGTTTATTTATGACTTTGAAGTATTGAAAAAGAAAAAAGGTCCTTGGGAATGAAAATTGTGGAACATCGGTAGCTGACTGCTTGAGATTTGGGATTTTCACTTAAGCAGTTATACATTTTTTGAAGTGCAGTGTTGTGTTTTTAAAGGGCAACTGTGAATAAACGTGAGATTTCTGGTAGGAAAGAAACTAGTATTTACATGCCAAGCATCCTTGTAAAACTCTTTCGCCGTTTATTGCTGTTCCATTTCTACACCCGGAGACACTGAGACTCGGGTTAGGCGATCTGCCTGCTACCCGGCTGTGGAGCAGAAACGGCATTCAAACCCCAGCCCATCACCTCTAAGCTCACGCGTTGCGCCAGCTCCCTTCTGTTTTGGGGTAAAAGACTAGAAACCAAAATCAGGTTGCTACAGTTGGGTGGCTGCCATTTACTTTTTTTTTTTTTTTGAAAATTTTATTAAATTTATTGGGTGACATTGGTTAATAAAGTTATATAGGTTTCAAGTGTACGATTCTATAATTCATCGTCTGTGTATTGCATCGTGTGTTCACCGCCCGAAGTCAAATCTTCCAACAGTTGACCCTGCCCTGGGCTTGCTGCTGTTGTGTGGGGACCCAGTGAAGACGGTGACGGTGCATTGTCCTCAGGTGTCGTCACTGCTTCTCTCTCTCCCCCCTACCCTCCTTCTCTGCCCTGCCCTGTCCCCAGGGAGGCGTGGGCCAGCCTGGCTTGTGGTCGGCCAGTAAGAGAAGGGCCTGGGCACTCCCTAGGGAAGCGCCACCCCTACGCCAGCCCCTGTGACCGGCTCCCTAAACTTCGCTTCCTGTTGGAAGGCTTCCCTCCCCCTCCCTCCTCCCCGCCACTGTCCCCGGATCCCTCCCAACCTTGTCACCTCTGCTCCTGGAGGCCTTGGACAGGCTGCCGGCTCTGGAGGCCTGGGCACCACTGATTCGTTCCCGCACCCGTGCCCGCACGTCTGTAAATGGTCCTCCCATGAAACGCCCTTCAGAGCCTCCCCCGGGCGCACCAGCCCCTTCCTTTGGAGCCCCGCGTGGCCTGAGAACTCCGAGAAGGTTAAACACCTCGGTAAGCACGGGCCCTTCCGTGTGTCCTTTTGTCCTAGTCGTTGCTTCGGCTAGTAGTCCAGACGGACCCCAAAGGTGTTCAGAACCTCGTTCTCTCTGCCTGTTGAATACTCGTAGTTTTCTCGGGGCTTCCAGTAGCGGTCTGCCTCTCCGGCAGCACGTCAGGACCTATCCGTGGGCAAGGTCCCTGAAATTGGAGTAGACAAACCTGCCACTATACACCCCTCACTCATCAAAAAGAATTTCGGACAAGTTTCATAAAGGCTACTGGAAGTCTCGGCCCTCTTTCACTGATGCGCAATCTCATGAAAAGCGTGGCACCCCTGGGCCTTTGGAGCTGGGCCATCACGATGCCGTCGCCGTAACGACATTCAGGATTCTTTACTTTCTTGACTCTCCGGAGCAGGTGAACACGTCGGGCAGGCCTCCCTAGACCACCCCCCCGCGCTTTTTGCTTCCTTACCCTCTGCCCATCCATTCCGATTGCCCCGTGGCTTGTGACCCGGCACCCAGTCGCTGAGTGTCGCCATACCTCATGTCTCTGACTGTGAAAACCCCCAAAGTCATCCAGGCAGGGCGAGGTGTGCTCTTAACAGGTTCATTCTGGTCTTTTCACTTAGACTCAAGGCCAGGAGAGGGGATGCGGTGACTAAGCCGCATGTTTCTCCGTCTCCAAAAAAATAGCCAAGACAGGGTGACATGGTCGTGGTGACGGGGCTCCCAGGTCTCAAGGCGCAAGCACTTGGCAAGCTCTGCTTATGCGGTTTGTTACTGTTCCATCGGCTAAATCCAAAGCCACGTGGCAGAGGCCGAGGGAAGGGTGGAGATACGGGGAGGACCGTTATTTTGGCCAGTTTTGCAAACAGTCTACCACGGATAGCTGGATTTGCAGTCATTTCTCATTTTAAAAATTATGCCATTTATAGTCTTCTTACCGACTCCAGGTTCTGTCTCCCGGTATGAGGCCCTGAAACTGCCCTGATATGTCCAAGGTGAGGTATTTATTTCTTTATTGCTTTTTCCTTAACTCTAATTAATAGCATATTTTACCAATGCAGAAATATTAGACTTTGGAATCTGAAACCTTTTCACAACAGGAAAAGATATATTATTCCTCTCTTTTTTCTTTCTTTTGAGGAAACATATTCTAAACTCTTCAAGAATGCTCTGTGAAGAGAAATTCTCAGAACTTTGCATTCACAGCAAGGTTAGGAAATTTGCCATCAGTCTCTGAAGTCCTCTGAGAGGCCTGGGGAAATTAACATTTTTTAAAAAACCTAAGAAAGAAATACTCTTCCTGAATTGTCCGCTTCAGAAGGCCGGGGCCGGTGTCGGGCTGGACGAAACGTCTCCAGCCTGAAAACCCTCTATATTTTATTTTACTCACAAGTGGTGACAAACATCTTGAAAACAAATATCTCTCAAAGAAACCTGATGAAACAAAAAGGATTTTGTTTCAGATACGTGGAATAAATCTTGTGCATTTTAAGCGGTTTCCTGAGCAAGAAGCATCTTGAAAAGGCCAACGATGGCTTTTCTAGGCATTTCCTTCACGAGCAAGAATTTCAAAGACTTAGACGGTTTTTGTTCTTTCTTTTGCTTTAATTTCCCAATTACTTGCTCAGATAGTATTTGCGGCAGATCTTTGTCCTGAGAGCTGCTTCAAGGTGTCCAGAGGGTGCGTTATGTGCAGCACCCTGGCTCAGGACACATTCCCAAGCCCGCAGTTGAGTGAGACTCACAGACCCTACAAGCTAAATTTCTTGGTTATGCCATTTATAAGTGTGAACTAAATGTCTGTGTGTAATATAGTGTAATTACATGTAATAAGTGTGGCATAAAATGTGTGACGATTCAGCGGTGGGCTGGCAAACTGCTTCTGTGACGTAAAAGGTTCCTCGTGATAAACTGAACTCAATGTAATGAAACTCAAGCCGTGGTTTCACTTGAATTCATCTCACGGACGTTGAGAGCTCATTTTTGTCATTAGGTCATTTGAGGTGAGGAAGTTTAGGATGTTTTCAGTGTATTCCAGGATTTTTCAACCTCAGCCCTGTCTGACTATGACACCAGATTATGCACCGTCGTGAGGGTTGTGCTGCGCATTGCAGGATATTCAACAACGTCCCTGAAATCTGATCGCTAGATGCCTGTGGCACCATCTTTTCCCTGTTGGGACCCCCAAAACTGTCTGCAGACAACCCCCAAATCCCCTGAAAGGCTACATCCAAATCCAAACCAAATATGGGCAATGTCTTAATAATGATTACCAAACTGTGCAAAAGGCTATCCCTAATTTTCAAAAGTAAGTGTAAAGTTTTGCTTACTTGGGGACTGTCTGTATTTTTCAAAAGTCAAAAAGTCATAACCATAGGAGTATTTTAAATGCCTATCATAACAACTTAGTGGTTCAGAAACTAAGACTTTATAATTAAAATTCCAGGGAAAGTGGTTTGTTCTAATTTTTTAAAAAAGTTATTGGAGTTGAGCAATATGTGACATCCCCCTACCCCCAAATAATATCTATTGTATCTCTATCTACAAAAAGAAGAAAAAAGCAAGAAATATAAATTAAAGCTTTTTGTTTTATAAGATCTGTTTCCCTTTTGAAAAAAATATCCATGTTATTGAATTGTGAAGTGGAGTGGTGCCGGGGAAATAGTAACACAATTGAAGTGTCACTTAAATAGGTTTGTGCAGTCAGAGACAATCCACACCATCTTTATTATTCAAATAATTTGGGGAAAGGTATATCCAGAGTTACCTAAGTGAACTGGGACCTCTGTTCCCAGCTTACTAGATAATGTAGAAATCTACATTTCTAACTCGACCCAAGTATTGCAGAAGAAACCCCTTCCTTCCACCATTATCCTGGTCTTCATCTCATCTAATGGTTCATCCTGCACATTTGTTACTGACCGAGCCAGGTGAAAGACATGGTTTTGAGGACAGAATGGGAAACATCATGAAATTAACAGACCAGCCCTGGCCGGGTGGCTCAGTTGGTTAGAGCATCGTCCGGATACCCCCAGGTTGCGGGTTCCATCCCTGGTCAGGGCACATACAAGAATCAACCAATGAATGCAGAAATAAGTGGAATGACAAATTGATGTTTCTCTCTCTTTCTTTCTCTCGCCCTTCTCTCTCTCTCTCAAATCAATAAAATAAAATAAGAAAATAAATTAACAGATCAGAAAGATGCCGTAGAAACTTTTTACTTATACTTGAAAATATAAAATAACCTGCCACCATCATAAAATGCTTATTATGGGACATTTAAAAGTCTGAAACAAAATACCTGACACTTTATTCATTGATCAACAAATTAGGTAGAGGGCAGGACCATCTGACTTTTCCATAATTCTTCACATATTTCTGTAAGAATTCCATAATTTCTCCACAGCCCTCGGAGTCCGTGGTGGACGTGACTTAGCTCACCCCCTTTTGGCTTTGTTGTAAAGGCATTCCTGCAAGCCATGGGATGTGTTTGTTAGTCCTGAATATAAAACATTGGCTTTGTGAGACGCTATTGCCATCATCCAACCAGTACCACTTAGAAACATTCTTAGCTTTGAAGGCAAGGGGGGGAAAAAAGGAATATAAAAGATGGGTTTGAAGCCAAGTCATCAAGAATAAATATGAGGAGCTCATCTGAGGGCTATATGCAGACCTATAAACAATGGGCATGTGTACGCTCTTATGCTCCTTGGGTTTAAATAAAATAATAAACAGATGTCGGCAAAACATCTCTGATCTTGGGTTGGCATCCCACAGAAAGATAAAAGGGGAGAAACATGCAGCAACAAAAGTAATATTAAGCGTTGAACAATGCCATCTTCAGTGTAAAATGCGGCCGGGCTGTGAAGGACCGTGGGCAGCCTGTCCTCAGCTCCCACCGAGCACTCCAGGAGCCGGGCCGACCAGCAGCAACGCAGGGTGAGTCGAAATCGCACGTCATTCAGAATGAAGACCGTCGTCAGGATCTGCGAGGACGCCCCTGGGATTCAAACTCCGCGCTGCCGCATCGAGGATGACACCGAGGCGAGGGAAAGGGCAGATCCGCGGGCCCGAAGGGACGGAGCAGACGCCTTTCCCTCCGCACTGTCCTTCCTTCCGCCCCGGTGTCTTCCGTTCATGACTCAGTCCTTACGGTGACATTTTTTCCCACCAAGTTTTATGTACAGATGTCATCACTGCTGAAGAGGTTTGTTATTTCAAGCGAGAGAGAATGTTACAGAGAAAGCGCGCTCCTGAGACCTGCCATTGACGATGGGGGTGGGAAGCTAAGTGCCCCGCGCAAGGATGCGTGCGACAGGGAGGAGATGGCGATGTCGCCGTGCTAGCGGGCTGCCAGGCGCGTGCTGAGGGCTTACAGCAACCCGCCCCCGGGCACACACAGCAAGTCCCCGCTCTGCCATCCCAGGGCCCCGCTGAAATACAGTGGCTGAGGAGAATTACAGGCAGGACCTGCCCTGCACCGGCGCCCTCCAGCGCGGGCCGCAGTGTAGACAGGCTTTAGGGGATCGCACTCAACGCCGTCCTTTACCTTTGCCCCGTGAGCAGGAAAATTACGGCCGGCAGCAGGAGAGTCATCAGAGACCATCAGGAAGGAGCCGGAGGTCCCCACCTTCTGCCCCTTTGTCCATGGATGAAAGAATTAGAGTAAAAATAAAAATATCCAAGTAAGAACTAGGAAACCTGGCGTCATTGTAGTCGTCGGCGTGAGTGACCTAGACAGCGGAGAAGAGTCCAGATGAGGGACGGGATGATGTGAGGCTTCCTGCTGAGGCAGAAAGCATCCCACCGCTCCGGCCGTGCCTGGGGCTGTGCAAGCGCGTCTGGGCCACAGGGCGGCGGCCGGGGCGCGTCGGGCCTGCAGTGCAGCCGAGAAGCGTCGGTGACCAGAGACTGTGCCGGGGTGAGGCTGCAGAGCCGCAGCACAGCCCGTATCTAAGGAGTAAAATCCTCAGGACTTAGGGATTGGTCAGGTGGGGAGGGCTTGAGAAAAGGCCGAGTCGAGGCTCAGAAAACGGATGAAGGATCCGGGGGATGGAAAAAGTGGAGCAAGTTTGGGCAAGAACGAAACGAGTTCCTTTTGGATGTGACAAGTTTGAGACGCCTGAGCAATAGCCAAGGAAAAATGCCTACAAAGCCGGTCATCGTTTTCTTCTGCAGCCTACCCGCAACGATTTTCGTCTATAAAGCGGCAATTCCTAATTCTTGGTGTTCCTCCATCGTATTTAAAGTATGGCTCCGTCACTTTGAGTCACAACATCTTAGCATAATATTAGATCTTTTAAAAGAGATTTTAAAAAATCTTTGGAAACATATGAGCTTCCTTTCTGGGTTGCAATGGTTTTGGAACTGTGCTCTCTGTCACTCAGATTTGGCTGCTTTTGTTCCCCCCACCCACCCAGCTCACAGTTAGCCAGAGGAATA
Organism: Miniopterus schreibersii; assembly: GCF_964146895.1. NCBI lineage: Eukaryota > Metazoa > Chordata > Mammalia > Chiroptera > Miniopteridae > Miniopterus > Miniopterus schreibersii. The sequence continues at coordinate 6,220,940 of NC_138116.1, forward strand.
TTAACTCTATGGCTTATATTTTTTAAGTTCTGCGACACCTGACCATCCCAAGTCCGCGGGGTGTCCAGTTGGAGCTCACAAATGACATCTCTGCTGGAAGCTTCTCCACAGTGAAGTTTATACTGTGTTTATCTGAGTTGTCTACTTTCCTTACCGAACAGACGGGTAAGAATTGATGGTGATTAAAACAAGGATCTAAATATTCCTGGTTCCTTTTTCCAACTTCATCAGATAGTTGGACTGTTTCTTGTCATTGAGAATTACTTTAGATTAGCTGTGACCCTATGGTAAAGCTGGTGGTTTTAAGTAGAGATGCCCCATTGTTAAAAATTGAGGTAGAGAGATGCTTCTTAATATTAGAACACATATTAAGCAACAGTTCTTTTTTCCTCAAATTCAGTGTTATGTTTCCAATATTCCCTCAATATGGAGTTCCTTAACTCGGCACAAAATAACTGGTGTACTATAATCTTCTTCCAAAATGCTAATTATTATATCAAGTCACCACGACTCAAGTTTCTACGGACACTTCAAGTTACGTGGTGGAGCGTACGCTGGTTTGCCTTGAGACAAGGCATATTATTAATTAACACTCGGGTTGAAATTCTCTATGTAAACCAGGCAGCTGTGCAAAGTCATTGCAGGCATGCACCCCCTTGATAGAAAACTAGCACGCATCTGTTTATGTGCCCATTTAATTCGCATTAAGCACAGGCATTTCCATATGATTTCTTTCGCTCCGAATTTTTCCAGGAGCTGTACGGGCCTGGCATGAAAAACTGAGCTTGACCCCTTGGGATCATAGTGCTCCAAAGGGAATCCTCCTTGATGTCGCTCTCTCTGGGCAGATTATTCCCCTTAAAATTGGGTCATAGCCCTATTATCCATGTGGCTATGTCATCAGACTAGGGATTCCTCTCTCAGCGTTGATGAGATACTGCTCTTGCCTTCAAGACGCTCCCCGCCGTGACCCGAAACCCCCCTTTCCATTTCGTGGGCCCCTCTCCTTCACGGAGCCTTTTCTCCAAGTTCCTGTCGTCTTTATGGGACCCACGTTCCCCTACCTCCCCGTCTTTGCTCGGCGGGCCTGCCCATAAAAGGCCTTCGTGCGCACAGCTTGCTTGCGTTCACTGAGGTCCCCTGCGCGCCAGGCGGTGTCCTAGTTTGAGGAGCCATGGGGAGGAAGAGGGTCCAGGCCTCTGCTCCTAAGGACTTTGTTTTCTGGCAAAGAGGAGAGGCGACTACGGACTGGACAAACACACGGTGTCATTTCAGATGGAAACAGATGCTCTGAGGAAAGCAGAGCGCGGCAGACACCCGGCTTTCTGTCTGCGGGACTGTCAGAGATCCTGCCCGGAGGGGTTGTGTCGCCCGCTTTCCCCCGAGCAGCTAGATGCTGGCGCTCGTCCACGTTTACCCCAACACGTCGTATCTGTGTTTTGTTCTGGAAAAATCTGCAAACCTGAACTCAGTTTAATATATCTTCTGTCCTTTACTGCAGGACATGGAGGGTTCCGGGGCTTAGAAAATCTTTTTCTGCGGGATCTAATGGAGGAGCCCTAACCGTGGGTGGCGAGACAGGGGTGAAAGGGGAAGGAAGAGACAGAGAGCACATTCCTCGCTGTCGGTTCTGAAACTAACCCACAGCACGATTGGAACCGGGACCTTTGCCCTCTGCCTCCCGTTCTAAGGCTTTTTCTACGGCCCTGGGACTGCAGCGACTCATGGGAAGTCACATCGTTTTCTGGCCCTAATAAAATGCAGCAACGCTGCCCCCCCCCCCGAAAGGGAGAGCCAGGCTGCGTGGGATGCGATTTAAATGGAATAAAAATCGCTCGACTTGCGAGGCATGAGGCTGCGGGTGCCTTTCCCAGCCTCTTTCTGTTTCCAAAGGCCAAATACATCAGCTTTTTCTCAGCCCCGCGTCTGTGATTCCCGGGGAAAACTTGGAACCAAAACTTTCTTTTTTTTTTTTTTTAATTGAATGATCTTTCCTTCATGTTTTGGAGATTTTCTTTTGAATTATGAAAAGAAAATCCTTCTAACACGAGTATAAACAGAACCTGCTTTTGTCACTAGCACCCTGTAGAAACCAAAGATGAACATTAAATTACTCGGAGCACATGGCTCCTCGCCAGTAATTATTCAATATGAGGTTTAACCGGGTTTATCGAGAATGCAGGAGCCACGTCCTCACAGCTAAAGGGAAGGACATGGTTAAAGCAATTATCTGGCATAGTCCCACCATGCAGACAGTCAGTCTGGCTCATTTGGACCAAAGAATAATAACCCAGCACATTCTTTTTTGCCAGAAGAAGTTATTTGGCAAATCACCTCAATGTGCCTCCACAGATGAATGAACGTTAAATCTACAAGATGCCAGAAGAGAAAGAAAAACGTGGCTGCCCTTGGGTGTCGGGGAGCCGGCGGGCGGACAGGGCGGCGGAGGGAGGCGTCCTGGAGAGAGTGGGTTGAGAACGGAGACGGCGGCCTTGAAACCCTGCGATCCTCTCTGGGGCTTGGGAATTGAGATTCTGGAGCCTCTTCATTGTATTTCTGATTGCTTCACGAATTCTTATCTTTCCTTGGGTGTCTTTTACTCTGGGATAGGAAGATCAGCCTTCCCTATGTAATCTGAGCACTGCGGTTTACCTGGTGATTAATACAATGCGCTAGAGAACCGCCCCTCAAAACTCTTTTTTTGCTTGGTATGGGGATAGGAAGAGACAGGGCCGCTGACTGAGAGGCGCCGGGATGGTTTGCCCATTACGTATATAAGGGCCCCCTGCGGGTCACCAACGCCCTTCCTGGCTCGATCTGCCCGTTGCTTACAGTTTCCTCCTGGTGGCCTCTCAAACGAAGCAGCATCGGCCTGCTCACCTCGCCGAGGTCCTCCCTTCCCAGGACAGTGTCATTCATCCTACTCATTGGATTTTTCTCATTTCTGATGCCAAGACAGAAGTGACGGCTATTCTTTTCTCCTCTTTGCTTTAGTGTCGCGGAAAATATTTCTGAAAAATGTAAATAGATTTTTCTCTTGCAGTTTATGCTGGTGTAGCAGTCGATCGAGGGGACCGATCGATGCTGGAAGCGGGCGTCGTCCAGGTTCAAACGTCACCTCCTCTGACTGCGAGTTCCGTGACCGTACTTACCGGTCTTGGTCTCAGTTTCCTCATTTTCGCAAGAGAAGTAATGACACCGTCTACCGTGCAGGAACCCTTTGAGGAGTGAATGGGATGGTGCGTGCATGGGAATCCGCCAACATGTATTAACTATGAGAGACAGCAGCAGGCGATGGTGAAATACGCACCCCTCTACCCCCCAAAACAGAAACCAAACTGATAACAAAAAATATTTTATTTTATTTTCATGTGTGATAGACTTTTTTTACATGTCTGGGTAGATAGAAAGGTTTATACCATCGTGATGCCAAGAAAACAAAGCTGAATGATTCTACCTGTGGGCTTTAAACGGTCCCGGGCCGTTTCAGCCAACCCGAGCTCCAGTCTGGTCCTGAGGCCCGGCTTGCTGTCCCCCCTTAGGACCACAGAGCACGGTCTCTCCGGGTGCCCGCAGCTCAGCCCTTCGATCTGCTCTGCCCTTTACCTTCCCTTTCTGTCCGGCATTTACCGTTTCACACCTGAATGACGGACCACTGTCTTTGACTAAAGAAAAGCAGAGTCTCTAAAGGGAATTTGGGTGCCAGCTTCTAAGAATTTATTAACTTTGATTCAGAAATTTGCAGAACTATTTAATGTTGTCTGATCTGTTGCATTTTCGCTATCTTTACCCTACACTCCAGCCATTGACGAAAGGAGTAAGGAACTCACAACTATTGTTATAGTTTTAAGCAGAGGGGTAGGAAAGAAGTTCAAGAGATAGAAATAGAGAGAGAGGGCCTATCATTCTATTTCTAAATTCTGCTTCTACAGAGTTTTAAACCAGTTAGTCTAAAGCAAAATTTAAATAAAATTTTAAAATAGCCTGGCCGGTGTGGCTCAGTGGTTGAGTGTTGACCCGTGAACCAGAAGGTCAAGGTTTGATTCCACGTGCCCGGGGTTGCAGGTTCGATCCCCAGTCGAGGGCGTGAGGGAGGCAGCCAATCAATGGCTCTCATCATCGATGTTTCTGTCTCTCCCTTCGTCTCTCTGAAATCAATAAAAACATATATATATAGGTATGTGACTGACAATTTAAAATAAATAAATAAAAAATTAAGTCCTGTAACCTCTTTAAAAAAATGCAATTAATATTTCGTGTTCTTTTTTTAAATGTACCGTCACTGTTGCAAGCCTTGCAGCTGTCCCCCTCTCCCCGCCTTGCGCGTTTCTTCCCCGCTCCCCTAACTCCTTGCTGTGATCTGAACCCCTGGTAAGTGACTTGTTGGAATCACCTTGGTGCGATTGAAAGGCAGCCCCGGGCCCTCAGAGAACAGGAAAGAAGGGAAGAAAGGGGAACTGAACAGCAGTGTGTTTCTAACCTTGGTCACAGGTATCCTAGGAGTGTTTCTGTTTTAATAATTAATTAGCTTATCAGTTCAGAAAGGCTGAACTGGCCCTTGCAATCCCGCGCTCCCGGCTGCTGGCACGCTCGCGTTTCCTGGCCGCGCTTCCCGTCTAATTCTTTCCCCCTCCAAACTCAAATCATTTAATGAAACCTGACACGTCAAGGCCACCGCCTGATCTCCGAGCAGGAGGTATGCAAATTCCTTTAAACTCCAGCCCCTGTCCCGGCTGGGAGACGGCCTGCGAGGGGCGACAGGCGAGGCAGCGGGAACGCAGGAGACATCGCCAGTAACGAGGGGGAATAGAGGGAAAAGCTGACGGGAGAAGACCAGGCGGGGGGAGCATGTGCGATTTCCCCCCACTTACTCCATTTCCTCCCTGCTCCCCAGTTCAGAGCGCTGCTGGAAGATTGATACATTTATTAATGCTCCGTGCAGAAAGACAAACAGTGGGCTCCGGCCGCGGGGACCCAACCGTCTGGCCCCAGGTGTCCCCGCGGGAGCTTCCAAAGCTGCCTAATGGTCTTTGACCACACAGGCCCATTTAAGGAATGCGGTCTCCGTTTTTCTCAAATCTCATTTAGGCTCATACATAAAGTAAAATCATCCTGTCACAATGCCCTGCCTTTCCCCGCCGCTTCTTTCTTATTTCCCTCGGTTAATTTGAAACGCAGGGCTAAGAAAAGACAGAAAAAACAATTTGCAGGATGTGCAGGGCCAGTCTTTGTAATGGGACTTTTTTTCAAATGGCAAGAAGGTAGTAAAACAAACCATTTCTTTCTGCATAAAGTGATATTGATGCCTTCTCCCTGAGAAACCAGCCGAGCAGATTTTCTTGGAGAAGTGTTTTCGCCCACCGAGCATGTTGATTAACTTAGGATGCGGCTGAGAGGGGATTGTAAGTCACGGGATCCACATATTTCATTAGGGCTCATGCTGGCGGGTTTGGGTTTTTTTTTTTTAAGAGTGAAAATTGTTCGTCTGTCTAATTTCTTTTTTTGGAGTAGAGCCGTGCTGTCTTTGATTTGAGACCCGTTTTGAATCTAAGATGCTTAATGAGTTTTAATAAAAGTTTGCCTGTAAGGTGAAGTATAAATGGAATTGTAGTCATCTCGCAGGCATTTCTCTTTTCTATCATTCCTGGTATAATGCTGACAAATAGCAACCAAAGGGTGAGAAAATCCTATGATCTGAGGTTATTCTGATTTTAATTTTGGTTTTGAGAGTAGGTAAATTTAGGTCAATTGTTTGAGACCCTTTTATGTATATTTCTGAAATTTCCTCCGCAGGAGATGAGATCAGCAGTCACCTTTATGTTACAGAGCAGCCAGATTTTGTGAAAGAAAATATATCAGGATATTATTAGGAATGAAAATATCACCACTTGAAAATCAATTTACATATGAACCTGAAAAATAAACATTATTTAAATTTGAGTTCTGGAAAACGAATCATAAAGGGTGTTGTTTTACTGACTGACGTGTTCAGTTATGTCTGTTTATGTTATTAAATAGGACAAGATAAAATACATATTCAACTTTTTAAAAAAAAACAATATATCTTTTTAAGTAATTAGGTCCATTTATCTTAACTTTCTGTTTCTTTGGGTTGGTTCCTGAAATAGACCATGAAACTAACCTATTTATAAGATTTGTAAAAAAAAAATTTTTTTCAACATTTGTTGAACACAGAATGTCTAACATAAATTTTTAGTTAGCTACATTAAATACAAAAGTTTAAATTATAATTTTATGTGTACATTTACTTTATTCTTGTTATATACTAAGATTCATATTATGGTAAAGAATTATTTGTTCAAGGCCAATGAAAATATTTGGTGAGTAGATAATATTTTTAAATATATATACACATAAGCCTAATATAAAATAGAACTATGTGTATGCATGTACATATATAGTTTTATAGGCATATGCATGTGTTTGCATAATTACATTTGTTAAATGTGAAATGCATATTAATAACACATTTGTGATACTATGGACTCTAAAATATGGTGAAAGAGTACTGTCCTGGTTATGAGCCCTTGGACTTTTAACAATAACTTTATTAAAAGTAAATAAACACAAAATTTTTTAAAAATTTAAATTCCAACCTTGTTAAATGTACAGAGTAGCTTAATGTAAACATAAAAACTTTAGTGGAATAGAAGCAAATGTAGGTAATGTTTTAAGATAAATTTTAAGTGGAAAGTTCTTTTTAACAATATCGTTAGATAAAATATCACAAAGGGAATATTCATTTCTGAATATTCTAAATGAATTAAAAAATGTTTTGTGTAACAGAAAACAAGGAAATAAGCAAAGACCAAAAGCCAAGGTGATCCCTGAAAGACAAACCAAGGAGAATATTTCCAACATATGTGGCAATGAATTATTAACGCCTATGGTGTGTAAGCAACAACCAGCAAGTCAGTCAGAAATCAGTCTGCATTCTGAAAATAAAATGAGTAGCAATTCACACACAAAAAATAAACATTGGTAATATAGTTTTTTAAGAGAATCAAACTTAGTAATAAGAAATACATATGAATTTAGCACTGAGATTTTTTTTTTTCCATCCAACTGAAAAGACCTCAAAGAACTATCACACCCAGTCTAAACAACGGTAGAAAAAACAGCCCTTTGCTTTAACTGTTGGCTGAAGTTTAAAACACTAACACTTTGGGTGAGCAAGTGGCCTCTATTTAATTACCGTATACGATGCACCACCCAGCAGTTCCTAACTCTAGTATCCTGTGGAAATATAAAAACAAGAGATACACATACAACTATGTTCACTGCGTCTTAATTTTTAAAAATAGAAAACTTTTAATTTTGCATAAATGATAACACTAAATAATAGAATACAGTGCAGTCGCAAAGAATGAGCTCTTTCCATCAGTGACCAAATCGGAAGCTGTCCGCTCTGTCACACCGCACAATACAGTAGACTGAAGTGTGCTCTACGCCGTATTATATTTTCACACATTTTGCATTTATTTTGGTAAAGCACGTACCAATGTTTTTTTTATTTTTTACAGATGTTACCTTATGGAGAGAATTGATGTATATTTCAGTAGAATGCAATGAGCGTATTTTGCATTCTAAAGACTTTTTATTTCACATATGAAAATGCATTTTGCGTAGGGGTTTTCATGTGTATTTTCTCCTTCGTGCTATGAATGAATTGGCCACCAAAGCTGAGGTTTTCTGTGCTAACCAGTGTGGCCAGTGTCCCCAGAGTCTAGCGCAGAAGCCCAAGGACTAGCTCTTCTCGGAGGGGCTGGGTCTCTGAGTGATGCCCAGTATCTTACTTTCATGTTTTTGTCTTTGTCCATGGGTGTCTTAAGTCCGTTTACTGCTAGAATGGGGATAGGTCTGTAAATGTCTTGATACATTCCTCTGGTGCCTCTACCCCCGAGAGTAACGTGGTCGGGAGGATTTTGGTGCTAAGCAAATGCTCCCACTACACGGCTTCACGAGAGTCCCGGAGGAACGCCCTGCCCCAGGCACCCACCACATTCACGGAGCATCCGCTGTGTTCCCAGCGGACTTTCTCCACTGTAAATAATAGCATTCAAAGCATCAACCTCTTCGGAAAAGTGGGAGGGTTCAAGCGGAAAACTAAAGAATATAAGGAAGATTCTTAACACAGTGAAAACATTTACTTCAAGGATTTTGAGGACAGATGGCCTTTCGTCGAATCTCAGCTCTGCTATTTATTAGCTCAATTATGTGAACAGGTATTTCTCTGATCCTCAGTAGTAATTCATACATATTATAATGAGATTTAATACACAGTTTTGCAAAGGCAATTGCTTTAAATTAATGCAATCGATGTTTATTAAGCTCTACTATCTTCAAGGCACCGTCTCATCCACGTGGACGTAACAGCAAGAGGATCCCTGTTGGCTGCGAGACCCCTTTCTCTGCTGAGTTCAATACAAAAGGCTCCTGTCCCATGTCCCTCGGTCTTGAGAACCTAATGCCATTTTCTGAATCAGGGCGCATTTCAGGCCCATCACCATCATCAGCATCATCAATTGCCTGCCACATAGTCATTCCACTGCCACACCGGTCCCTCCCCCACCCTTGGACACTGTGACCTTTCCCCAGGCTAATCTTTCTAATCCCCCCACAGACCGTTTCCTCGGGCCAGGGACCTCTACCTGGGCAGGCGGTCATCGTCTCGCACGTTCTCAGGGCCCTGTGTTCAAGTCATGTTCAAAGGACCACCTGCAAAACCACCTCATAGAAATTTGCAAAACCCCTTTCTCTGAAAACCTGCTTCCCGCTCCCTGGGGCATTTTGCTCCACATCAGTGACCCGGCCGAGACCCGCTGCCCAAGCCGGCTGTCCTATCTGCTGTCCCTCCCGCGGGCGTGGAAGCTGCGCCCCGGCAGGCGTTTGATGCGTTGGGCAGGGGTGTGCTCCAGGGCCCAGAGGTGTGCCTGACTCAGAGGCAAACCCAGTGAGTCCTTGCGGACCCCTTCATACATCATCACCAGCCCGCTCCTGAAACATCGCACGTTCAGATAAGTGGGCTGGGTCCCATGGCCCGAGCATGAGTTGAAATAATTTATGTAAGTTTTGACAGTAACCATCAAAAACATGAAAATTCTCCACTCTGAAGACATTTTTTTCTGGTGTTTGGCATCAGGACAAAAATCTACATTTGAAAAGAATAGAAACATCCCGGAAATGAGATTCACTGACGTAGAGAAGAGAAGGTGTAGGGTGACTGTGAAGTGATCTAAATAACCGAAAAAGCAATTAGAGGCATAGAGTCTTGACCTCCTCGAATGCGAAGATTAGCAAAGGGATAAAAGGAATACCTTGAACGGCTGAAAAACAGGGCCATTTTTAATTTCCAAAAGTGTTGAGAAGCTGAGAAGCGGGGTCAAGGAGGACCCCCAAACACTCACCCAGTGTGCCGTCGCGAGCATGCTAATGTAAGTTTCCATGTTTTAGGACTTGGCAGGGAAATCCTTGTAAAAATAAAAGCGATCCACTGTGAGTTTACTGCAACTGGAACCTCTATAAGTTATGTTCTTGTCTCTGGGCCAGATCAGGGTGGCAATGAAAATACGTTGAGCTAGTCCTGGCACGCAACTTTTGACATTTAGGTAAAATTCGCTGGGAAAACAGTCATTTTAGGTTAACCTGAATCTGAAGCCTCATTATGTTAGAGACATAAGCGTTCATTTCTACAGCACCGCACTGGTCTTCACGCCAAGTGTAGGTGTGACTGTGGTCCTGGACTAGCGGCCTAGGATACGCTGTAGAGAAAATGAGAGGTCTCATTCCGACTTGAACCATCCTGCCTGGAACAGTCACCTTTTTGCTACTCTGAAGCCTTGAAATATATATATATATATATATATATATATATATATATATATATATATATACACACACACATATATATATGTCTCCCTTTCATATAAAGGATCACATTTCATTTTCATATATTTGATTACCTAGTCCAGGGCTTTTCACTTTTTCTAGCCAAGGGCTCTAATTCATAGTAAATTTAAAAATGTGAGGAAGTAGATCTATATTTGCGTGTGTGCGTTTCCCCAGAGTGGACATGTGTCCTTCCACCCCTTCCTAATTAGGGACATCTGAGGGGATGGTGGCTGAGTCCCCCTGGCAGCTAGGGGGCGAGCAGATGTTCTTGGAGAGGCGGTGAGATGTCCCCACTGAAGGCTTTGCGCGTCCGGTCACCCTCTCAAGGCGTGTTTTCAGGACAAGTGTGTTCCCAGTGGCTTCGGGGTAATTAAGGCCCCACAGCTGGTTGTGGTTTTAGGAGCAGTGATGCCAACCCAGCTGGCGGATGCCCAGATGGTGGTTGCGGTAAAAGTATACAAATCTTGTCTCAGAGTCACGCTATCGCCTGTGATTTTCCTCCTGGGTCTCTGCCTGAATCTTTTTCTGTGCTCTCCCTGGCAGTCAGGAGAGTACCAAAAACCCTGGCAACAACTCCCGGGTCCCCTTCAGTGAACTAGGGCAGGGTTTTGCTGTCTGTAACCAAAGAGTCAGGTAAATACAAAGTAGAATCACTTTATCTCTCCATACTTACTGAGGAGAAAGCTGTTTATATTATCTCTGATGTGAAAAAATATATAAAATCTAGTAAGCCCTTTTCGTTCCTTTTGGTCCTGACGACATCCCCCTGTAGCCTATTTTTTGAATAATTAGTTGTACATTTTCTTGAGGTGTCACAGTGACGCTGACGGTTCCTTACACGATTATATTTTAGTGGTGTCGTTTGCCATCATTTCTCTTCTATCAGGCCTGTCCCAGCCTTGGGTTGTTTATTTGTATTGATTTTCAGTTGGCCGGAGCGCTCCTTTCAGGAAGGGAAACGGGGCGCCGCACACGCTGGAAGTGTCCAGGGGCCTCCGTGAAACTCGAGCGGAGCGCAGGCGGCGAGCCCGCGTGTGCACAGGGCGCCCCCCCCACGGAGATGGAAGACCTGCTCCCCCGCAGCCCCCGCGCCTGCCCGCAGAGTCTGCGGCGACCCTGCGGCGCATCCGCCTGGAGCCGAGGCCTGTCGCGGTCTTGGATCCGTCCTTGGCTCTGTGCGTGGCCTTTGCTTTGTGTCAGTTCTTTGTCTTCCCTGCACCGGTCACCTCGCGCCTGCTCTCCTGGCCCCTTCTTATGTTTCCTCTTCAGTTTCCACATTCCCAGGGGCCGTCCTCAGCTCCTCTTTGCTGCCTCTCTGCAGGATCTACTCCTTTTATCCTAGCTGGGCTCCCAGCTCCTTCGCCGGTTTCCAGGAGAGATTCCCCGCCTCCCTGCTGCCTCCGCCACCGCCGTCTCTGGCCGAGGAAATGCGGTGTCATCTCGGATCTCTGCGGGAGGGTGACTGAACATTTTGTACAACCCGCTCTTGGCCTTCAGGTCAGTCCCTTCCTTCTAAACAGAAGCGCCTTTTCCAAGGTGAATAAATGGTTCAGCGCTGGGACGTGAGACGGCCTCGGAAATGTTTTTCAGCCTCTGTCCGTATGTCCAGCCAGGCACAGGAGCGGCTGCTCACTGACGTCCCGTCAAGGACCCAGGCTCTTCTCAATGGCTGTAGCCCTGAGTCGGTTGGCAGATGAGGAACCTCAACACTTTTAGGAATCCCAAGGCTCCAACTTTTATTTTTAACTGCAAAGTATGTGTTTGTTTAGTTCATTGTTGACTAGTACAGATGACCTCCCTCTTGCCCTTCCTAGGCGCCAACTTTGACTAAATGGTACTAAGCCCTTAGTCGCCCATCATCAGATCCCCACTGTCTCATCCATTGTGACTTTTCCCTGGGTCCATCCTGAAGCAGGGAAATAGTGGATTATTTATTTTGTATAGTCCCTGGAACTGCCTTTCATTCATGTCACTGATGGAAAAATTAACCTTCAGGAATAAATGTTTGAATGTGTTCTCACTTATGAACATACCGAAGAAATAAAATGAACCCACTAAAAACAATCCCAGTCCTAAGGTTAGCTACTCAATTATTTATTTTTAATTGGAATTCCAAGACTCATTTTTTAAGTTATCTAGACTATGGGATTGGCTTTAATCATTACAAAACCTATGGATTCCAGGACAGGCTGTTCCACAAAACCGGTACTATGGGTGTGATTGACTTTGCATATCTATATCTCTTCTCAAAAATTTCGGAATTAGAGGTGATTGGTCACTTATGGAAACAATGATATCATTTCAGGAATATTGAGATGTTGTCTCACTGACCTGACGCTCCCCAATGACAGATTTTTGATTTGCAAGGTAATTATTTGCCTGACACTCTGTGGAAACTTGAGCTTATGATGACAGTCATCACGGAGATTGAGATTCCAAGTGCCTGATAGGTTGACCTTGCGATGGGTTGACCTTGTGATGTGAAGGCCCAGAATTCAAGCTAAAACCCTAACCTACTTCACTTCATTTTTTATTGGACTCTACCCAGGTTATAAATTGCATGATTGAATGTTACTCTTCTAGGTGCTACCAGATTCTCTCTGAATTATTTTCATAGCTTTCCTGGCATTGGGCCGGTGTTCTGGTCCGTATTGAAATCTTGGATTTTGCCTCGGTTGCCTGTCTTTGTCTTGCTTTAATAAGTCTTAGTAGTGACATTTGTTTAAGAGCCTCCTGAATCACCACAGTGTTTTATTTCCCCTAAGAAAATACAGTCAGAATGGACTGCTTTCAAAATGGGACTTACAGAAGAATATCTAGAGGAGATACGCTATAAAGAAACGATTAGTGAGTGAGCCCCAGAGCCATCGAATCCAGAGTGCAGCTTTCTGCCACTTAAATTCCTTTTAACCTAAATTACTTGTATGGAAAGGGATGTTTTATCCAACCTCCAAACCACCAAACCACAGGTGTAAGTCATGAACTTCTATTATTTTTCTATTCAAATAGATTCTTTAGGGTTCTAGAAAAATACTAGGAAAAACATATACTATGTCGCCGGTATTTAGGTGGACATTTTAGGGTTGGCAGCTCTTCTCACTTCCTTTCCCCTCAGTAGGCTATGCAGACATAAATCAGTGTAAATTATTTCTGGGAATTTACACTCTAAATGTTCTTCATCGTAGATCTTGAACCATTAATTCATACTAAGCACATATTCATCTTTCTCTGGCCTTTCTACCTGTGTACCCCTGTGAAATATTCTAATTACAGTGGTCCCCCCTTATCTCCATGGATATATTCCAAGATCCCCAGTGGATGAAACCGAGGTTAGTACCGAACTCTATATATACTTTTTTCCCTATACGAACATACATATAATAAAGTTTAATTTATAAATTAGACACCGTAAGAGATTAACAATAACTAATAATATTTAGAAGCTTGGGATGGAGTCCCTTGAGAAAGGATTCTGGAAGAAAGGATTCATCTCTAGCTCCCTGAGCATTTGACCCTTGATTCAATTTTCTTTCCACATTGACTCGAGGGTAAACACTGTTTTTTGTGCAAAGCGAAAACAGAGCAGCCGTGTGCAGGGGGGACTCCACGCAAGGAAACCGAGCCCCCTTCTCCCCGAAGGCCCGCGTGCATTTCGAAGCCGACTTCTCTCTCCTGCTCCCCTGGTGCGGACGCTGTGGCGGTGGCCAGTGAGCCTCGGGATTCTGGGAGCGCAAAGTCCCAGCCGCTTGGAGCAGCCGTTACAAGAGGCAAAAATGCACAGAATTCTTTTACTTTGCCCCCCGCTTCCATACATAAAACTCCTCTGTGCATGGTTAACGCGACTGAAGCCCAGCCCGAGGGGCTCGGTTGGCTCGGGAGGTTCAGGTTCGCTCCCGGCTCGGGGCACAGGCCCGGGCTGCAGGCTCCGTCCCCAGCAGGGGGCGCGCAGGAGGCAGCCCATCGATGCTTCTCTCTCCCTCTCCCTTCCTCTCTCTCTCTAAAAAAATCAATAAAAACATTCAAAAATGACTGAAAAGCGCAGGGTTGTACTCCAGACTGGAAGGCTGAAATGTGCCCCGCGTTCTTGGTGAGGTGTGAAGTCCTCCGGTTGCCTTCCTGATGGGAAACGGCAGGGGTTCGAGGCAGTCCATGCCTGCGGCACAGGCTCCACCGCCGCCCCGGGAGGAGTGCATACAGGCGTCCGGCTTCTTTGGGCGAAGGTGAGCGGAGGCCCTTCCTCGGATCTGTTTGGGTCGACGAGCTGATCCCCTGCCCCAGTATATACACGCAGACCCATGTGGAAGGAGTTGGGAGAAGAAATACGAAATCGGTGTTTTTCTTGCCAGAGACTAAATTATGTAGAAAAGACTATTTTTAAACCAGAAAGGACTAAGATATTACTATTATTTTTAATTTTCACCCGAGGATATGCTTTTATTAATTTTTTTTTAGAAAAAGGGGGAAAGAGAGAGAAACATCGATGTGAGAGAGAAACATCCACCCGTTGCTTCCCGTAGGTGCCCGACAGGGACTGAACCAGCAACCTGGGCATGTGTCCTGACCGGGAATCGAACCTGCAGCCTTTTGGCGTACGGCACTATGCTCCGACCAGCTGAGCCACCCGGCCAAGGCTAAGAAATTATTGATTAACAAGATTATATTGTTATAATCCCTTCCCCATTATGAAGGTACACATCCTACTTAAAACCCAGGGTGTGATAGCCTAACATCTTGGGGATTGTTTTAACACCCGACAATCTCTGAGAAACCCCTGAAAAAAATGTTGGCCAACCAAACAGCGAAAGATGCTGTTTTTAAAATGGGAAAGGCATTCGGAGACTAATTTTTAAAGGGTCAATAAAAAGTGTGAGTTTATAACTGAATTTTACGTGTATCTTCATCTTTGTTTCCCTGCATGATTGTGGAAATTGCGGGAAAGACTCTTTGGAAATGGAAATATGCTGTATTAGGCTGGGATGGGAAGTCATTTATTACAAGCTTCCACCCAACTAAAACATTCAAAACTATAAGCCTTGTTCAATTATTCCTAGTACCGATGTTGTTCATCCCACTCGTAAAGATTGAAAGGGGTGAAAGCCCCTAAGGGAAGATTCTCTGGTTAGATCCCTTATGCAGGATGGGGTGTTTTTTTTTTCAGCAAATGAGCTAAACTCCTCTCAGCCGCTGCCTGTTAAATCTTTACGATCCACTCCAGTCCTGAGACTGCCATTGACGTCAGTAGAAATCCTCGATATGAAATGAAAATATATAAAAAAACAATGCGTCTAAAAGGCCCCTGTGTGTTCGTGTTTATAGTAGGTTACAGATGTATGTACAGGGCTCTTTGCAAATTGGCCTACTTACATAAAACGTGTGCTTTCCCTGTGCAAATAGAGTTTACTTGTAAGATGAATTAAGTACGATTAAGAAAAGAAACTTGTAGTCGCTGTAAGGACCTCGAGTTTTCCTTATTTATTTTTCCAGACGGTCTTCTCTGCCCATGGAAACATTTTCCTCATGCAGTCACATTCAAATCCTTGTTTGAGACTGGCCAAGGACTCCTCGGAATGACACAATGAAGTGTTTATACTGACAAATCTAAAATTAAATGAGATGCTGGAACAGGACTCAGCACTGAGCACATTATTTTCGGAGGACTAATCTACCCCCCCAAAAGAACTTTAAATAGCAGACGACTTGCTTTTGTTAGGAGGAGGGAGAACCATACATTTTAGAGACACAAATTATATTTTCGTGATGTCGGTTAATTGAAAGAGACCGTGAGGGACAGACATAATTTTAAACTGGTGGTCATTCGACGCTGCTGAAGATAGAAAACTTCATTTATTGTTAAAGATGTAGGAACATCTCAGAATGACATTACAGAAGGTTAAGTGTGTTTGAGCTTCCTAAGCGCTGTTTAAGATTTTTCTATAAAGCTTAACAAGCTTAAAGTTGTATTCCAGGTTCTTTCTAATAGTCAGTTAAGTCTTTTTTTTAATCCTCATGATATTTTTTTCCATTGCTTTTCAGAGAGAGTGGAAGGGAGAGAGAGAGAGAGACATCGATGTGAGAGAAACACATCAATGGGCTGCCTCCCACATGCGCCCTGACCAGGGCCGGGGTTCGAGCCTGCAGCCAAGGTGGATGCCCTTGGCTGGAATCAATCTGAGACCCTTCAGGCCGCGGGCCGACGCTCTAACCGCTGAGCAAAACTGGGCAAGGGCAAGTTATACCTCCTTTCCCACGTGATCTTGGGAGTTCCGCAGCCTCTCGGAACATCAATGCCCCTAACCGTAAAAATGAAGATATCGCTGCGTACCTCATGGGGTCATCAGGATGGTGAGCTGGGTAATGGCCGCTCAGCGTGTCAGCATTCAGCGCCCCAAAATTCACATCGCCGGGCTGCGGCGTGCAGTGCGTTTCTCCGCCTCTCTGATAAATAATCTGAAAACCTTAATACACTCTCTGGCAATATATGTTAGGAATCACTCTATCTCCATCACCTGAGCATTTCCAGAATAAAAAAGGCCATTTTTCTTCCCATGCAATGCCCAGGTAATTGTCTCCATTTCCTCTTAGTGAAATATCCTTGGTTTAAGCAACAGCGCGCGTCTGTAAACTGGAGCAGGGCTCACAGGAGAAGCTGGTAGCTAACCTGTTTCACATGTGGCAACCACAATTACATTTCATCCCGCAGCCTGTTTGCTTTCTTTGCCTGCCCCGAATGGATTCCACGGTAGCTGGGAACTTGCAAAATTATTGCCAGTTATAACTAGAGGAAAAAATATATTGAGTTTAACTTCATTACAGCTACAGCACTTGTATCAACAGGGCCTGGCATAAAATGGGAAGGCTGCCGGACCCCATCGGGTGACGTTAATGTTTAGAATAGGTGGAGGCGACTGCCGCTGCCCCTGACTCCAGGTCGTCTGCTGATCCCGTTTCTGTGGTCTCCCGGCTCGGCCGGCTGTCAGGTAGGAGACAGAGCTGAGCCGGCCTGGGCCGAGGGCGAGATGGATCTAACAGACCCGGGCTGGGGCGGCCCGCCCGGGGGCCTGCCGGGTGGCGGGGGCAGGCCGCAGGCGAGATGGAGCGTCGGAGAGCGGAGGCAGGGAGCGCCGCTGCGCAGAGCTGAGCGGTGATTTTAGCTCAGAGCCTTTACTTTACCTCTGCCTTTATTCCTCGAGTGTTTATTGAGCACACCACTGAGTTTTGACACAGACTAGAGCAGCGTTCCTCAGACTTGGCACAATGGACGTTTGGGGCGAGATAATTCTTTGTTTGGGGGCAGAGGGCTTCTTGCGCACTGCAGGATGTTTGGCAGGATCTCCAGCCACTACCCGCTAGACGCAATGAGCAACCCCTCTCCCTGGCTGCGTGACTCGAAAACGTCTCTGGTCCTTATTAACTGTCCCCGGGGGTCAAAACCTTCCCTGTGGAGAGTCACTGGGTTACAGGGATAAAAAATAGTCCCCTGCACCAGAATCTTCAGTCTAGAAGAACTTTCATTTGGAACTCTTTTTTTTTTTTTTTTTTTTAAATTTTTATATTGATTTGAGAGGGAGAGAGGAAGGGAGAGAGAAACAGCGACTTGCCTTCCCACCCATCTATGCGCTCAGCTCCCTGGCTGCTTCCTGTATGTGCCCGGACCAGGGGGCAAACCTGCAGACTTGGCCTCTGACGCTTCAACCCACTGGACTCCCCGGCCAGGCCCCTGAGGAACTCTCGCAGCCTAATGCTTGTGTGTCATTCTGGGCGCGCATTCTATCTGGAAAGTTATCTGATGGAAACAGGAACATCCTTTGACTCCGGTCTCCTTAGTCGTGATGCCTAAAACTTTCCCAGGTAAATACATATAAAATTGAGAGAGTCCCCTTTCCTCTGGCTAAACTGGCACCGGGAATTTTGTGAACTTAGGCTGTCAGCTTACTGTCTGGTGGGAGGAAAGTAACCCACTCCCGGATGTTGACATTGTATGAATCAGAGCTTCCACGAAGGTGAGAAATTACATGAGCAATTGGAAATAAAAAGGACAGGGAAAGAATCTGATTGGAGAGGAGCCCTGGGCCGCGCTCCCTGCGACAAGGGCGGACGGGCAAGAGAGAAATCCACATGCTGGGGAAGGTTGAGGGCCAGCTTTGCAAACAGGAACCTGGTGACTCCGAGAAGCTGAGCCTGCGAGTTGATCGAAACGCCTCTGCAGGGCTTTGTTGTCTTGACCTTGACTTAGAGCAGCCCCGAAGGAGACGCCGAACTGGGGACAGGGACGGCTCCGAGGGAAGCTCGGCCAGCATTGAAATCTCCGGCCGTGGAGGGCATGTCGCCACGCTCAGAGCCCTGATGTCACTTCCACAGCGGAGGGGAACCCGACACTGGCTGCGTTGAACTCGCCGAGCAGTTCACCCGAGAGGCCCCGGTCAAGGCTAACCGTATCTGACACGTAAAGTAAACACATTTTGCAGCCTGTTTGTTGCCAGAAGCAGGGCTGCAAGCTGAGCAGCGAGCCCATGGGCTGGGATCCTGGGAGCCGGGCCCTCCGTGATGATTAATGAAGTTGAATCGCACACACAGCCCCCCACCCCCCCCCTACCCCGCTCAGAGGGTGGTGGCCGTCTGAAGAATTCAGCACAAAAAGCTGTAAAACAGAACATTAAAGTGCGCTCGGGGCTTAAAGAGACCTCTGAGGGCAGGGAGGGGGCCGGTGGCAAGGTGAGTTCATTTGTTTTTATTTGCGGGTTTCATTCCAGGAGGCGATGTTTGGTTTCGCCTCCAGACCTGGGGCAGGGAGGAGACATGCCCCATGAAGCAGCCGAGGACCTTCCCGGGGCAGAACTGCGCCAGGAGGTGCCTGTCAGAGGCCGGACGTCGGTGAAAAACTCGCAGCTTCCCCTGGCTGGCTGTTAGGAAAAGTGGGTTTAAGGCTGGTGAAAGCTCCTGGGTCGGCGGCCTCTGCACGCTGGAGCCTCGCCGCAGGGTGGGCACTGCGGGGACACCCCCCAGTGCAGAGGTAACCCCCTCCCTCCAGGCGTTGCCCCCCGCTGAGCCAGAGCCTTTGGCAACGGACCTGGTTTAGCCAGATCCTGGGGGAGAAAGGTGCTCAAGCACCGTAACACATCCTTTATTTCTACAAAAACCCCACGGCTTGCCAGTGACCCTGAAGGTGTCTAATGAGGAGCCGGGACACAGGGACCGTGAGTTCTCAGAGGTGGAGAAATAATCACGAAAATGGGAGGGTTGTGAGGCCCATACCACGGCGAAGGCACGACTCGGCCTGGCCGGCCAGACAAAGAGGCCCTTCGTCACCTCGAATGCTGACGACTTCCTGTCGGGCTAAAGTCATCCAGGGGATCGCTCCCTATATGATCCTGTTGTTAATGAGGAATGTCACCCTTCTCAAAAGCGGGCTGTTATACACGGCTGCACGTCACTGGCTTCTGAGAATGATTTTACAGCCCTAAGATAACAACGGCTTTATTTGGATGCCTTTCGCTCGTCTCCAAACTGGGATCTTGGGCATTGGCATCATTTCCTTATTTTTACTGCATCTTCTTTCTCATGTTTTGTTTTATGTGTTTTTTTAAATTGAACTTACCGGGGTTACATTGGTTGATACAATTGTGTAGGTTTAAGGCATACCATTCTACAATATATCATCTGTCTGTCGTATTATCTGATGGAAAGAGACACGACCAGGGGTGGTGAACACTCGGGGGTTTTTTCTTTGCTAAGTGCCTTCCCTCAGCAAAAGTGACATTTTGGCCAAGCTGAGCTGCAAGGACATTGATACTCAGAGAAAGTGAGTTTTCGTTTGTGCTCTAGTTGTCAATGTACTTAAAACGCAGGGCCAGGCTCACTGCCTTGGGAAAAGTGAGGTGACGGGTCCCTGGCCGCTCTCCCAAGGGAGCCCCTCTATCAGAGCATCGGGAGCCCCCCGTCATTGTTGCCGTCGCTTTAGCCCGTTGTCACTGCTCTTAGTAACTCGAGGAGGGGCTCGCTGCCTTCGACGTTGTTTTGTCTAGATTATTTGATGTACGTGTCCATTCGTTTGACGCCTAAGTAATTCACTGGCCACCAGCTCTGCACTGTGTGCTGGTCTGTGCCCTGGGTTAAGGTAGGAACCAGGGCAGTGATGATTGCTGGTGGCGTGGCCATGGCCGTGCCATCTTTCCGTCATTCAGTTTTCTGAACTCCATGCAGCAGTGTTTTTAGATGCAATTTAATTGGTATTTTTCCTAAATACGTGAGAATTTGCTGGGTCTTCCAAGACAAGGAAAACTGAAACGATGTTATACTATTCCTTCGGTCAGTACCACGACCATTATAACTTGCAAGTATTTGTAAAAATGCTACTTGTATGAAAAAAAGCGGTTCCTGCTTTTATTTATTTATTTTTTTAAAGTGTACCTCCTACCTTGAGAGATTACAGTCAAGCTACAGAGACTAGGTCATTTCGCAGAATGTTAAATAATCCTCCAGGAAACCCCCGTTTGGTTAGTGCCGAATGTGAGAGTCACACGAGGAGTTATGCCGAAGGGAAGACCAGGGAACTGGCATCGGGGAAACCAAAAAAAAGCCCAGTGGGTGGGATGGCTCCGAAGCTGGGGCCCGGGAGCCACTTAGGACATAGCAAATGGGCAGGATGAAGGAACTGCTGGTGGGAGAAGTGACTGAGGCAGAGGAAAAGTGTGGCACAGATACCACATTAATAGAGAAAAAAAATAAAGGGCTAATGCACCTGAAGCAGGGCTTCTGAGAGAGGAAGACTGAGAGAAAGCAGGTGAGATGGGGAGAGAGGGGAGGGGAGGGGAGGGGAGGGGAGGGGAGGGGAGGGGAGGGGAGGGGAGGGGAGGGGAGGGGAGGGGAGGGGAGGGGAGGGGAGGGGATGTCTAGACGTCTGGACTCACTGGTCTGATTTTGGCGGAGAAGCTCAGGCCAGCAGGTAAATATTGTACGATTTCCTACGAAATCCTTAGCTCTGCAAATTTGTGTTCGTACAGGGCTGATAAAACACTTTGGAAGAGAGTAAGATGAACATTTTAATCTGAAAGCACTCGATCACCCCACATTCAAGGAGTCACAGGTAGAACATGTACCTCCTTTGCGTAGTTAAAATTCTCAGAGAGATACAGGAGCAGCCTTTCAATGAGCTTTGCATCGGCTCAGCTTTTCTCCCCACTGCTTCCTGCAATTAGACTCTGCAAAAGGAAATGATCTACATGCTTGTTAGGAACATTTCTGTTGGATTTATTTATGTGGATTAGTAGTTTATTTTTATTTACATGTGTCTGCTATTAAACTGTGTGGGGCTCCTACGTCGACGCTATCGTAACAGTCTTATCGGAAAAATGCAAGGCCCTTGAATTGAAACAAATGTGTGTATTACTTCTGTTCCAAGTTTTCTTTTTAGAGTGAATTCCTCAGTTAACAGGAATAGGAATATCCAGTTATCGAGAAGTAGTTAGATGAAGAACCTCTCCTCCTTAGGAAATTTGAACAAAGGGAAGGTTGTAAGGGTCCCAACATTTGGGTTCTTGGAAAAATATTTAATGACCTAATACCTTTGAATGTTACCAAGGCAGTGACCATTGACGATCATAAGTCTACATCTTTACTTCAAGAATATTTAACTAGGATGTCATAAATGCATTTGGGGAGGTGGGTCAGTCTCCATTGTACAACCGAAGAGCAGAGCAGAGACCGTCCGTTACAGAGTTGGAATGATTTCATGTACACGGACCACAGATTCACAGAGAGCGAGCAGAATGCATTGCTGTTCACCTAGCTCACTCTTTGAAGGAAAGGAATGAAATTCACACTTCTGAAAATATAAATACTAAGACCTGGGCCTTCCCTTACAGAATTTACCCTTCCTTTAAACAGAAGGCAGAACAAAGGCATTTCCGTGGGAGAGAACAGCGAGGTAGAGTGATTTTGGCCACTGGGTCGGGAGGAATGAATTCATTTGTACAATTTAAATGTGAGGAAAGGGCTTGCTAACTCTTGGTGGTCTGGGTGGGCTCGATGTATCTGGTATCCATTAAGATCCAAAATTTACTCGAACCTACAGATTAATTCTGCTGCAGGAACTGAGGCAAACCAATAGCAGCTGAGAGTTAATCAAGCGCTGATCCCCCCAGTCCCCCTAATCGCAGCCAGCTGTGGGGCCCGGCCTCTGCGCCTGGGCTCCCCGAGGCACTTCTGCAGGGCCCCGGAGTGAGCACCCTCCGTCTGAAGGGCAAGAAAGAAGTTAATAAAATAAAACTTAATGCCTTCGATCGAGGGCCTGAGGGATCGGAGTGGGATGGCCCGCCGCTTCCTCTGGATTCATCTCCCCCCTTTCCCAGCCTCCCGCCCCTGGGAGGCGTCTGGTTCCTCCCGAATGTTCGATGGGAATCCTTTGTGGAAACACTGACACGATTGGAGACAGCTGGGTGTTTGGCCATCGGGGAACCTGCTTGACTCCTGAGAAGCGACTGTTTACGGTGCCTGAATAAAGTTTTTTAAATGTTATTGATAACAATAATGGGATTTTGAGTTTTTGTAGCAGATGCCATACCAAAATAAGATGAACATTCTTAGCCTAAGCTTAAAGAAGCCAGACGTACTTTGGGAACACATATCTGAGCTCAGCTAGTCAGTAAACTTGAATTACTTTACCAAAAAAGCCATAATATTTGCAAAGGAGCTTCCCATAAGGCAGGTGGTTTTGCAATTGTATCTTTAGTTTATTGACATTATAAATAAATGATAATGGGGCAGATAAAGCCATATAATCACCCAGCTGATCTTCCTGTTGTCTATCTGCATCGTAATGTCTGGTACCTAAACCGCCGTCTCTCGGAGCCAGTTCTCTTTCCCTGCGGCTTATCTTACCTAGAATTCAGTTTGAAAACTTGGGTCTTCCCTCTCTGTTGACAGAATTGTAAAACCACTTGGATATGTTCTTTTCCAAGCATCTTTAAGCATTTCTGGATTTCTGTCTCCTTGGCCATGTTTGGCCCACGTTTGAGTTGAGACTCTGGTGTAGACAGTGCAATACCACATTCAACATAAGTGGTATTTTGGACACAATGTATTAGATAGAAATCATATTTTGTCTGCTAGACTAGTGTTCCTTCCATCGGTAAAATATCTCAGAATTTGCCCAGCCAGGTAGCTCAGTTGGTTAGAGCATTGTCCTATTGCACCAAGGTGGTGGGTTCATTCCCCGGTCAGGGCACATACAGGAATCAGCCTATGATGCAGAAATAAGTGGAACAACAAATTGATGTGTTTCTGTCTTTCTCCCTTCCTCTCTATCTCTAAAAATCAATATAAACTTTTAAAAACAATTTTTAAAAATCCCAGAATTCACAGAAACCTTATGCAGGCAGATATTGATTCCCTCTCGCCCATCCACTGCAAGTTTAACTATAAGATGAAATGAGTAAACTGATGTCTAAGGTAACCACATATAAAAAGATCGAATAGAGTTGTGATTTAAATCTGTTACCGTATGTTTGGTTTAATATCAAGGTTTCTCTGGGTAATGTACAACCAAATAAAAATACAGAAATAAACAGTAGATTGGTGCAGGTAAACCTGCCACTGTCCTCTACAAACTACAATTTCAGAGATGCCCGTTTGTCAACGTAATCTCATAGTTCCCACCGAATGATCCAGTAACAACTGGAAGTTATAAACACTGAATTTGTAAAATGAATGTATGAATAAAATACTTGAATTGTTTCATATATTAGGATTTCTAGTAAGATTATGTGTAAAATATGTTTTCCTACGAAGAACATGAAAATCACAGAGCTAGCATAGAATGTGTCTTAAATAAATATTTATTGAATTTTGCTGGAAAAAATTATGAAAGATTAGCTTTTCTTTTATGAGAAAACACTTTTTTCTTTAACATCGCAGTATTCGCATAGTATGTTTATACATTAAACTTCAAAATTTAGCTTCTTTTAATTCCACTGGAAATAACTAGAGAAGTTGGGTGTAAATGTAAGTATATTAAATCATGTTGATTATGCCAAATCTATAAAATATAGGGTAGTTATATTACATTACTTGTAACATGAATAAAATGAGTAATTTGGATGATTTAGTTAACCTACTACACATACAATATCTGTCTGCAAATTTTTCTCACAAGTTGCCAAAACCTAGTTATGTCATTTATGGAATCCTATAATCATCTCCCAGATTCCCTTTCCAATGGCCCCTGGCTACGCGATCCTCAACGACTGTTTCCTCTTGCACAAATGCTTATTAATAATAGCCAAATCATCTTTTTTCGCCATACATCAGCATCTCAAAGAAATGGGCTTATCAGTGGTGAATCATCCTCTCATTAAAATTGATGGTCTTGTCTCCTGACCGTAACAAAGTCCCTTTTCAACGGTTGGCAAGGAGCTGTATTTTTAGCAAACGGAGTTAAAGCCATTCCCCTAAATTACTTCCTCTTGGAAATGCCACAGTATTATATTTTATATCACTGAAATTAAGCTGCGCAGCGGTGAGCCTGTGCCATTTAACCGTCTGAAGTCACAGCTGGGCAGGGCGCTCCACGGCGTCATCGGGGCCCTGTCGGAGCTGCAGCTGAGGAGCGCAGGGCAGTGCCTACAGGCGGGCTCCCTCCAGGCAGGCCCCACTTCTCCAGCGGGCCGTGTGCTTCCTTCCGAACGTGGCGTGGGCCTCAAGGTCGTCCCTAGTGCTCTGCAGAGACTTAACCTTCGGGTTCTGTCCATCGGGGGGAAAGGATGTTTCTGTTCATTTTAAGGTGCTCGCCGGCATGACCATTCTTTCGAAATGTAAGAAAGCGGTAACAGGAGCGTAATGCAGAACTAGTTTTAAAAAAAGTGTCTGAAGTGTTACATTTTAAAGTGGAAGATTTTGGTGCGTTTTGCTAAAACCCACTCAGAGTGAAAGTGCCGTGACAGTGTTTAACGATCAGTGTCCTCTTTTGAACATTCCAGTCGCCCCTCAGTTTCAACCATTCTGGTTTTTCGTACCGAGATGTGGAAAACTGAGCAAAATCACTCCTGGCTCGACAGGGACATGTCTCCGATGCTTCTCAACGAGCCCACCCGCGAGGGCTGGACGGCAGTTCAGTCATCGCCGGGACAGGTAACAGCCGATCTCAGATCCGTCTACTCAGATGCACTTTCACGCACCGTTCTTGATTTTTGGCATTTCAGAGGGGAAAAAGCAAAAACCACCTTTTTCTTTTCGTTTAATGGGAGACATCGGTATTAAAATCCAGCACCCGTTTCGTTTTTCTGACCTTCGGGTTTCTGAGGCCCACACGCGCCTCCGTCTGCGATGCCCACGGAGCTCGAGGAGCGTTAGACTGAACCCTACACGGCGCGACTGTTTCCAGGCCACGCACACGAGTTCAAGGCGAACAAAACATTCTTGTGTAGCCTCTGGTGGACGTCGGCTGGCTGGCTATCTTATGAGCACAGTTATTTGCAATATGGGAAAAACCATTTAAAATTAACAATGGTCAATGTCGACGTAATTGCATTACGCTCAGGCCAGTTGGACTCTTTTAAAGCCTTGGTGAGAAATGGAAAACCTTTGAAGGTAAATGGAAGCTGATTATGACTCTTTATCTTATAAACACATTGTATTTATTAAGTCCCCACGGTTCTCTTAAGCGTAACTGAAAGAGGATTATAGTTTTCATTCCACGCTAGCAAAGTAATTTCTACCCTGAACCAGAACGTAGGCACTTTAAGGGCTGATGTCCATTTGTGAACGAATGGGGTTTGTAAGCCGTTCAGACCTGCCCAGAAGGCTGACAGAAGGCCGATGTCCTTCTATTAAAGAATCATCCTAGTCATAGCATAAGATGAAATGTCTTAAAAGTGAGTCGTCTATATTCTGAGGTTGCCAAAATATATGTTTGAATTTTTCTTTTAATTATTTTCCTACAGAATAAAAAATCTGCTTCCATTTACTCCAGGTGACTGGAAGACAATGGGAGCAGAAGGAAAAGTTTAAGGCTCGCCGGGCAGTGTTTTGGAGCAAATCGTTTTCCGCCAAACACACGCACGCAGCAGTGAAACATCCTTAAAATGTAAAACATCTTGCTTTTTTTAATAACCCCTCGTGGTATGTTTTTACTTTAGCAATAATTGTATTTTCTTTTTTGCACATTTTATTTAACAACATTGCAGGGCCAGATAATCGGTTCCATGTGTCCAGGGCACTAGCAAAGTGCCTAACGGAGAAACAATTAACTTTATTGGGCTCCTGTTACTGGCAGACATAGCCTTACACCCTTGCTTGTTCGTGAGGTTGAGCCACATATGAGCTGCAAAGAATTTGGTGTCCTAAGTAATCACGCAGCAACCTCAATTGAGAGCCAAGTCGTCATTAAAAACAAAAAAAAAAAAAACACTAAAAAAAACCAAGATTGTGAATGAGGAACAGAAGTTAAAGCCCATGACAAGATCAGAAGATAAAGTTCACTTTAGTTTCCGAAAGTGCAATGATGAGCCCAGGGCGTGTAGCCAGCGGCGGATGAGCGAGCCTGGACTTTCGCAACAGGACACGTCAGTGATTTCAGGCAGACGCGAGCACTGCGACCGTAAGGCAAGCGCAGCTCCTCGAGTTATAGGCACTGAAACAATAGGGAAATGCAGCGAAGTGCAAGGAGTAACATAGTTAGGTTTTATCAAACATTAACACTTGTGCTGGAGAGTCCATAAAATTCTAATTGCCTTCTTCGGCAGAAAGCAACCCCAAGAGGTTCCTTATGTACAGAGCAGCTCTGGCTCCTGCCACGAGAGGCGTGAGAAAACAAACCCTGCTGGCGGAGCTGCCGTCGCTGGGTCCAGGCGAGGCGCCCGAGCCACCGGAACAACAAATAGTTTGGACGCGTGGTGGGACAGCCGCCTCGGCAGGGACTCAGCCCCAAGCTCTGCATTGCACCGGACAAAAGGACCTGAACAAATTCTCTCTTAGGAGAGGTGAGAACGGGGGTCTGCTCGGGGAGGGAAGATCGCTTGGCCTCTGATAATAACCTAAATAAAATGAGCTGCAGGCCTGGCTATCCACGGGACGAGTGCTCCATCCCGGACGTGGGAGGGCCCACACCCCGAGTGTGTCGCCCTCCCTGCCTTCCGTGGACCGTGGAATAAACGCCCGTTGTTGGAGGAAAGCGCCGGACAGCTCTTGTGGTTCGGGTCACCTTCATGCTCACCGTTTTCAATGCATCCGTCTAATCTCAGAAGAGAACATGACTTAAAAGAGAAAAGCACAGCTAATGAAGGGAACGGGTGCTAACGAACTGGAAAGGGACGGCAGTGTGGCGTGTGCAGAATGGAGACGTTTGGAGAGAGCCCAGGGTATGAATGGCCCTCGGGAATCCTTCGCAGTTGTGAGCAGCACAAAATACTAAGTGACCCGGGGGGTGTGACAGCTGGACGGCGACCGGCACGTGGAAAAGGAGTTAAGAGGCTGTGAAGACAAGTTTCGTTGCACTTTGGTTCTGGCTTCTTCCCCTTGAGGATCACAACCCCTGGGGCACCAATAGGTATAATTTCTTAAACTCGCGATGACCTTTATATTTTTAAACGACACTTGTAACCTGTACTGGTATCGATGAAGGTTTGGCCCCCCCGAGCTCTGATATGCTTGGAGCTGCTGCTCAAACTGGATTTACCGCCCTTTTCTTACGTGGATGGAATTGTTTCAGGTTTAGACTTTTTAATGGATTCCTCTTGAATAGTTCGCACTTATCTGTGTGTTGGAATCACACTTGCAGTACAGTTACACATGTAATTTTTTTTCTTGTTGACCATGTCCACATTCCATAATATTCCACAAATGAGATTTCCCTCAAACAAGGGTCTTTCGAGAGGAGCGTAGGTGGCTGGAAGCCTGCAGGCCACACTCCCCCGGGCTCACCCCACACACAAGGCCCGAGCGTGGGTGGGTGTCGGAGCTCAGCCATCCCTTTCAAGGGCAGGGCTCTTCCCACGGGCCGTCTTTCTCGGCTGGGGATTTGGTCAGGGCTGCGCTGTAGCGTGAGCGTCTTCCTACCCCAACCGCCTCCCTTCCTCCCTGGCCCGCCTCTGCCCACCCCTGGTCCCTGCCGGCTCCGGTCTCCCTTCTTTGTGCCCTCAAAGGTGTTTCTCCCACACAGCCTTTCCTGTCTCCTTCCACCTCGACATCTGTCTCTTGGAGTACTCACATCGATAGTGCGATACTCAGGTACTCTGTCTCTATATTATTTTTCTGTTGACTGTGTTGTGTTGACACTGGCTCACAAAACCACACAGGTGTCAAGTCACAACTCAACGAAACGGCACCTGCGCACTGCTTCTTGCACCCATCGCCCCAAGCAGAGTCTCTTTCTGTCCGCTTCCCCCGCCCTTTGCCCACCTCCGTCTACCCCCCTTCCGTCTGGCCATCACCGCAGAGTTGTCTGTCTGTGTGTTATAATCCCTTCACCTTGTGTAATCCACCCCCCCCCCAGCTGTCAGTCTGTTCCACGTATCCCTGCCTCCCTTTCTACTGTGTCCGTTTATTTTGTTCATTAGATTCCACATAGAAGTGAGATCGTATGGTATTTGTCTTTCCCTGACCGGCTTATTTCACTTAGCTTTATAATTTCTCTTAATTTTAAGAATTGTAGCTAGGTAAACATGGATGACAGTATCTTTATTATTGAGTAAACCCGCACTTCAAAAAGATACCTCACGTCACAAATAAGCTCAGAGGGATCAGTATGAGCTAATTTTCAACCTGTAAAGAAAATATTTTAGTGGAAATATAGACTATATATTGGCAACACATTATAGAAAGACCCAGAGTGTACAATCTGAGCAAGACGGTGCCTATCGGATGCCCAAATCAGATGCAGCTTCCACAGCTCAACAAACGGTCCCCTCGAGGTAACTCTCCCTGGTTTGCGACACATCCTATTAATGAAATTGATCAAACGCTTTATGTGTTATCCATGTTTTCAAGCATCGCCATAGTCGGAGCTACACATGAGAGCATAACCACATACGCAGGCACAGCGTGGCTTTCCAGCGATGGAATTGAGTCTGTCCTGGCAGGCGTGGCTCAGTCGGCTGTGCCGAGAGGTCGCCGGCTGGGTCCCGGGTCAGGGCACGTGCCCGGGTTGCGGGCTCCGTCCCCAGCAGGGCGCGTGCGGGAGGCAGCCCAGCCGACTGAGGTTTCTCTCTCACTGATTTTCCATCTCTCTCCCTCTCCCTTCCTCGCCCTCTAAAATCAATAAAAACACATTTAAAAAAATAAAGTATCTTATTTATTTTATTCACCTCTCTTCCGTGAAAGAGTCGCTCGAGGAGTCAGCTCGGCCCCGAACCCCCGGCCGGCGACTGGGGTTGGCCCAGCTTGCAGCCGGATCCGCCTTCCCCGGCCGCCTACAGACATGCTTTCTGAGCGTAGCTCCCCGAAGCACAACCCCTCCTCCCACAGCTCCCCCCTCTCTCTGGAAAAACGATCTCGCTCAGACGCTGCGACCCTTTAAACAGGAGAGGCATGTCCTAAGTCTGTCTCAAAGCGCAGCGCCCGGACTAATTAAGCTAAAACTATTCTGAGCTTCTCTCCGCCGTCTCTTCCGAGGAACCGGAGGCGCTGCGACTTTTCAGCAGGCGGGGACGCGAGCGTCTTCTCTTCCCGGCTCCGGGGCGCGCGGGAGGGAAACTGATTTCAGATTAGATTTTGCACTTCATTGGTCCTGCCTCCCTGTTGAGAGACCCTGTTAGAACTCAACAGAAGACATCACTTTTATGACGTGCCTGGGAGGCCACGTCTTTGTTGGGTTGTAGGGAGGTCTGCAGCGTGGAAAGCTGGAATTCGGGGCGCTCGGTGAGGCCTCCCCCGCGGAGCCAGCTCAGTAAATCGTATCTGACCGCCTTTTGTTCAAGGACCCTGGCAGCTCACACTGTGTCCCTCCGTATGGCCCCCAGAATATAACCCCACCCTGCACCCCACGCTCCTGGGCCGTGTTGGAGGTGCACGTGATGACCTGATGGGGCTTCCCGGCACCGACTCGTCCAATACTGACGAGCCAGGCCATGGACTCCCCGTTTCGAAAATCATTCCTAGAGCCTCTGAGGTCTTCCCTTTGGATTTGCTCTGCATGGATGAGATTACTGCAAATGAACTTGCTGATACGAGTTCAGTGAAGGAAGGGAGAGAAAATCCTAATGGCACTGCTTTCTGGGCGCAAGTTCCACTGAATTAGATAGAAATAAAATATGCAAAAAAATAGTGCATGTCCTTTCAAAGACCAGAAAATCATTTCACCGCTTTTACAAATCTCGATAGACGACATGTGCGTGTTAGGGTGCCACCATCTCATCGTAAGTAGATGAAGACATGGAAACTGTCTCCTTGAATGATATCACTTTTTACCACCATAAAGATTAGCGACTTGCCTTCGTTTTGATATTTGGGGTGACTAGATCACTCTCAGGTTCCTGCTCTTCCCCCAGGCCTGCTTCTGATCCTTGACATCAGTTTGCGTGAGAATGTCTGTATCCCTCAGGCTTTTTTGTTTTGCGCATTTGTACTGAGGGCAGCTGTGCCCCCAATACCTACATTTCCCCATGCAAGCCACTTTCATCTAATTTTATGTAGTTTTAGCATCACCAAAGCCTTCAGAAATGGCCAACATTTTCATATTTTATATATACATACAACTGTGAAATAGTTTAACTTCTCTTTTTTCTAAGAGCCGTTTAAGGGGGGAAAAAAAAATTAAAGAATGGAAATTGTAAACCCTGTGATCTTAGACCAATGTGGTAAAGATATTTTAGACAGTTCCTCTAAAACATTATGCTCTTGTTGGAGAGAAACCATCAATATAGATGAAAGTCAGACGGTAATATTATAAGGTGATTAGTTCTTGGGCAGACAGGAGAGCCGTGGACGTAATCCATGAGCATGGTTTCCTGTCCCGATGGCTCAATGTCTATATCAAAAAAATCCTAACGTGTAGTTTATCTCTTCTTTGAGCTTTTTATGTAATAACAGTTGTAACGGTAAAATTGTACAGAAGCCAGAAGCGTGCATAGCAGATCGCTCTAACGCCGGTGGGCCAGGAGTCACTCATTTTAGAGTCTCTTTTCTTGAATTTGCAGAGTCCTGCATAAAGGGTTATTTAGGTGTTGTCTCCGAAGGGAAGCCAAGTGGATCACTGAGGCAATTACCTCGATCATTCGGGCAGAGAAATACTGTTATTAAGGAAAAATGAGTATTGGAGGCGTGTTTCTACTTTTCCTTAAGTGATTCCTGCTTGCTGTCTCCATTAATTTGATAATATAGAAAATATTTACTTTCTCTTAGAGGGAGCTGCATTAGGGCCACTTCTCTGCGATCCAAATTACCACCAAACGTCAGGTCTCCCCTTGGCCCGCTGCCCGAAATCAAAGCTCTGGGACCCAAATGGAAAGTTGAAAATCCCGAACCTACGCTTAATATTCCTGG
This sequence comes from Miniopterus schreibersii, assembly GCF_964146895.1. Taxonomy (NCBI): domain Eukaryota; kingdom Metazoa; phylum Chordata; class Mammalia; order Chiroptera; family Miniopteridae; genus Miniopterus; species Miniopterus schreibersii. The sequence goes on from NC_138116.1 coordinate 6,252,323, forward strand.
GCTTAAGGAGCACGCCCGTCCTTCCCAGCTCACACGTGTGTTATTGTAACCGAACATGATAAACCACGTGGGGATCACGTGTTAGGGGCCACGCAGGTATCGCTTGTTAGATGGATACAAAATACATTTGGGTTGTTGGAGATGGTCAGCAACGCCCAACTTTCATTTTGAAAAACCACAGCCACTGTGTCTGCATCTCTATGAATACTTTGTCATTTTAATAGTCAAAGGGAAAAAGAACTTTGTGTGCTAGGCTCTAAATAAAATATGATGGACCGGTTCTCACCGCGGCCCCTTTGGGTAAATGCAGTCTCACCGGGCAGGGGCCATGCTCACGCATGTGCATGTCGTCACCGGCTGCCTCCCTCGGCCAGGGCAGAGCTGACCAGCTGCCGCAGGGACCATATGGCTCGCGAAGCCACCACCTCTTACTCTTTGGTCCTTTACAGAACATTCTGGCCCGTCCTTGGCTGAAAGGGATGACATAGGAACAAAGCTGTTCCAAAGGAAATAGCCCGAAATATTCTGTAGATGTGCATGTTACAAATCTTGCTAAGCGTGTGTGTGATTTGGGGAGAAAGCGTTCTGATGTGGCACAGACACACACACACTCTCAGTGCGTTTGCCGGGAAACCTGAACCTCGCCTGACTGCGGACTTGGTAACGTTCAATGGCTGAAACGCGCTGACACCCAGCCAGAACGATTCCACGGCGAGCCGGGCTCGCTCCACAAATGAAACCAATTGCAGCTGTCATCCGCTGTCACTTCAACTTAATTATGAAAATAAAGACCATTGGTTTTGAGCGCACAGAACACTGGAGATTTGAAGATAATTGTTATGAAATAATTCTGCCCAGAAAACTGGTAACAGTACATGATTTTTATTGTGTGCCTGTCAGTGCGGAAAGCTGACTGTCAGGCCCACTTGCAACGCGGGCTCGGGGAGCAGGAGCTCGGCCTGCGCCTGTCGGTCCGCCGGCCCGAACGGGAAACAAGCACACGCCTGCGGAGGGGCGGCCCGCGGCCTCGAACGCCGCGCAGGAACACGGTTTCCTCGAGCAAAAGCCGCATGGCCTTTACGGGGGAGACTTCTGTGCAGTTATTTCAGCGTTGACGAATACTGTCCCTGGCCTGCCTTTCTCCACGCAGACGGCCATCTGCATCCCATCTGATCTGAACAGTCGGCTTTCTTGGCTCCCGTCTCTTTATCTCAACTGTGTGTCCTTCCTCTGGGCGGACCTCCAGGATCACAGATGTGCAGGGTGGGAGCAAGGAAAGAGAAGAGAAGGGATGGGAAAGTCGGAGCTCGAATTCATCAACAGGTCCTTACGGGCCCCGTTTATTTCCCTAACCTCCCACCTGTGCTCTGGCAAGTCGAAGAGCCGGACGGATTTGGCCACAAATCTCCAGGCTGTGGGAGAAATTTTTAGGAATTTATGCCTTAGGAAACAAGCCTTATAAATGTTGGATGCTGGAGAGGACACTTACGGATGCTTTATCTGTTTACTTTGTTTGCCCAGAAAGGGGGAACATAATTCAATATTCAGTTTGCCAAGAAGTAAATGTGAAGAACTGGTCATATCAATGGAGTTTAACTCTTTTACGCCACCTCTTGAATCGAACCCTGCCTGGCCTCGAAGGAGCATTTGGGATTAATTGTTCTCTTCTGTGGGGAGCGGCACTTTAGTTCATGGACTACTCAGACATTTTCACATGTCCTTTCACTCTACCAACGAAAATCTCCAGGTGGCTCTTTCGTATTAAACCCTGGGTTCCCTCAATGCACAAATCTGCGCTGTTACAGTGTCCTGTGTTCATGCGATGTTTTATCACGGTCTTAAGACTTGGCAATTTATTTTTCCTTCTAGGAAAGGCCCAATATGATCTCTATTGAAACTCAACTCTGGAACTGGAGCACAAAAGCACAGACGGTGTGAAAACGGATAGGTGCAGCTCTGTGCCCATCAAACTCTGCACAGCCAGCCGGTTGGCCTTGGCTCACAGGCCGCCGTCGGGTGATCCTTGAAGCTCTAGATTGTGCATCTGAGGATGGCGTTATTTCCCTTGTAATTGTTTCCATCCAGCGACAGTGTCCTCTGGCCTGAAGAAACCCTTTCAACATTCTTACTTGAGACTTTATATGTCATCTTGAGCTAAGAAGAAAAGGGCCAGCGACTTGGGACTTCAAAGTCAGGAAGGCCATTCACAGGGAGAGCAAAGCACGTGCTCAGTGGACAAATGTCTCAATGGGACACAGAGGCGACCGTGACCAAAGGGGCCTTGCTAGGCTCCTCCCTGCCAGTCACCACGGGTTCATACTAAACTATAGCTGCCTTTGATAACAGCTCCCTACCTGCAGCAGGTCCTCTATCTAAAGCTTTTAGGCAGTTATGGCGAAGGTCAAAGGTTCCACCCGAGTCGTCTTGTTTTTTGTTTTTAATAACCAGCTTAAAATAATCAGTATCCCAAGGGGCCTATTTTCGGGCGGCAAATTCTGCTCCCCATCAGAAACAATATGAGCCAGCCAGGAAAAGAAAACAAAAGGTTTTATTAAAGCATTTATAGTTTTAAAATATTTTTATCATTTTTTTTAGAAAAGTTGTTTTGCTTAATCTACTCGAGTGAGACGAAGTTTCGGTTTGAACTATTCTGTTTATGCCAGGGCATATTAATTTTATTATACAGGCATTTCCGAGATGTTTATCCAACCATTATGTCTACAAAAAAGGGGAAGACATGTTAGGAATTGAAACAGAAATCTCTACGTCCCATTTAAAATATGTCAGATCCTTCAGATAGGTGGTCAGACGGGTGCTGGCTCACTTCCCCAGGTCAAATTTCCCAGCTATGCCTTTGCATGGGGTGTGGTTACCATTGTATCTGTCAGTAGGACCAGTAGCAAAATGCATTTAAATGTAATATGACAAAAACTGTGTAAGATGCTATAGCAACCATTTTGAAAACGAGTTGTAAATTATTCAACGAAAACTTCGAGTCTTGTAATAGGCAGACATAGGCTTAAATTCCTAACTGTGGGACATACGAGGGCAATGTGTGCATTAAAATAAGCCCCCTTTTTTTCTATACCAAAAAATAGAGCTGAGCTTTAGATTCCGACATCTATGGATTTGTTTTTACCAAGTCTATGATTTTAATTGGCAATACCCTCAACAACAGCAATAATATTTATTTCTAATACGTGAGTATTTACTTTGGGCCAGACATTGAGCTAAGCTTTCCACATGTGTGACCGCTGGGTGCATGCACGTCTTTTGATTCTCACAGTAATTGAAAGAGGCACATACCACTGTTTTAACAGTTTTAGAGGAAACACAAAAATAAAACAAATGGAATGAATTAGATTTAATTTTAGCAAGTTAGTTGATTCGAGGCTCAAATCAACCAATACCTAAATCCAAGGTTTTAATCACACATTATATTTCCTCCTCACGTATTAGGGAGTTTATAATGCTGACAAATTAGAAATAGCCTCTCCGAGAAAACAGAGCGGGAGATGGTCGGCCAATACCAGTGATCCCATCATTCCACCCAACACAATATTAAAAGCGCTGTTGAGAAACTGCGTTAGGAAGGTCTACAATTAAATGAAAGAACACAGGTTCTACTGTGGTCAGTGGTACGAGAAGACAGCTAGAAATTCAGCTTATTCCCTGAGTTTTATTGCTGGGACACGTTTGACAATATTTTGGTGAGTTTTGGCTGCAATGGGACCTATACGAGGAGACCGGGAATGGTCTCCTTTAAAGCTCACTAGACCTCTGGAGATAAATATAACAGGAGCGTTGGAGAGATACGGCTATTCTGAGATTTTCCTGAAATCAAACAGAAGAAGTTATAAGGCCCTGCCGGTGTGGCTCGGTTGGGTGGAGTGTCGTCTGGCGCACAGACGGTGGCAGGTTTGATTCCCATAGGGGCATATACCCAGCTTTCGGGTTTGATACCAGGTCGGGGAGTGTAGGAGGCAACTGACTGATGCATCGATGTCTCTCTCTCTCTCTTTCTCTTTTTCTCTCTAAAATATCAATAAAATTAAAATTCAAAATAAAGTTATACGAAGGAGATCACTTTGTAGCGTTCAATGTGACTTTTCTGTGGTCAGACATAGTTCATACACAGAACAGAATGCTTGTGGTTTCAACGGACAGCCTGAAAAACACGAAAATGAAGAAACTGCCACAGAAAGAATGCTGAGCACAGCGGGACAAAGGTCTAGAAAGAGCCTTTCTTAATGAGAGGTCAAAGCAGCCCAGGCCACAATTTCCGGCTGCCGCCGCACTGTATTCCCAGGTAATTAACGACATCGGGGTGCCAAGTAGCTTTCAAAAACAAGAAAAACATGTATCGATAATCGTCAACATCCAAGCAAGCTGTCTGGGGGTCTGGTTTTACGTCAGCTGTTTGAATCCTGGGACATGTTTTTCCCCATGGAAACAATGATATAAGTTGTGGTTACCTTCCTAAGACCGTCAACAACAAGTCTGTGTAACTAATAACGTCCTTGAAACACAGTCGTAAGGTCACCGACCTCGGATCCAGGCCCCGGTGGCGAGGGGCCCTGAGATCTGCTGGACGGAGGCGTCTGGGCAAGGAGACCCCTCTCTCTGTCTGCGACGATGCAACATGAACTGTCCAATAGAAAACCGCAGATGTTGCAAAACGGCATTTGTAGGTGGCTTTTTTTCTATAAATAAATAAATAAATAAATAATTTGCATTTGGAAGATTTAAAAAGGGAGAAAAGTTAGCATCCGCCATAAAGTCTCAAATCAGGAATCGTCACTGTTAAGGGATGTGGGAGTAAAGGGCAGGAGCTGGTTGCAGGCAGGAGTCACGGTAAGCGTGCCCCCCTCCCCCGCATATGAAAAGCCCTGAAAAGGCACCGATAAACTTCTCTGTATGCCACACTGGCGAAAAGAGTTGTCTGGGGCGTCCCCACGGTGCTGTCCTTGGGATGGAGGCTTCCGCGTGCACTCGGGGGACAGGCTCTGCCGCGGAGCCTCTGCGCGGGGACTGCCGGCGGCCTGCGCGGGGGGGGGGTCTCACTCACATTCTCCCCAAAGCCTGCGGGGTTAGCGGGGCGCAGTCTGAAGTAAGCTTGTCTTCGGCCCCCTGGGTGCTCCCCCTCTCTCCCACCTGCGGGGTCGGGGTGCCTGACCCCCGCTGCGCCTGCCCCGGACATTCTGCGCCTGCGGCTCGGGTACTCTCCCTGCTGCGTCATGACTCAGAAGGCTCCCGCCCAGAACTTCCCGCACCTCGCATCCCCGCGCCTGCGACCATCGCCCAGAGGTGCCCGGTGCTGCCGAGGGAGGCCTGGGTCAGGCGAGCGCCGCCCCGAGAGGCAGCGTCTCTGCACAGCGCGCTCGGCCCACGGTCCGGGGCGCAAAGGGCCGAGCCCAAGGCGGTGCCAACGACGGGTCCTGCGGGTGGCGGCGGCCGAGCAGGCCGAGGGCTCCCGGCCGACAGCCTGACTGATGCCCGGTGTCTCCCGTAGCCCGTTCCCAAGACGTAATCGGGGATGTGACCGAAGCTTTAGGGAGAAGGGTTTCGTCCAGGTTTTTAAAAAGCTCGCGATACAAGTAGACACAAAAGTCGATTACAGCGCATTCGTCTGAACGAACACCCCCTCCTAAGCATGCCTCACACGTGGGGTGCCCATGGCAGGCCGGGGGGTGGACACAGTGTTAAGAAAGCCCAGAACGTACACGCTCACATCTTCTGAATTTGCTGAAACTGGACTCGTAGATCGATCCACCCATCCGACTGCAGGTAGAAGCCATTTGAGTAACAATTGCAAATACCGATTTAAAGTTTCCGTTTCACTTGGTTGCTTTCACAACCAGTTCACTCAGCTCTCGAAACCCCAGTTATCACACGTTCTGGTCAGATCTTCTAGTCAACAGTCAAGAATCAACTCCCTGAGCCTGGCTTTAAGACCTTTTTTTTTTTTTTTTTTTTTGTCAGAGGAAAACCAAGGGCAGGAAAACACAAATTCAAATAGCGTTTAGCGGATCCTTAACGAAACAACAGCCCTATTTTTTTTTTTATTTTTTTTCTGCCTGTCCCACTTCCCATCCCTCAATGGCGCAGGTGCCCGGCCCTTGTTCCCATCTCGCCATCGCCCAGCACGGAAATAAATAAATAAAGACACACAGGCTCCTTGTCACGGCCACGCTCGGCAACAGGCATTTCAACTGGGGTTTATGAGGTCATAAATTATTGTTCCCTGTCCTGGCAAGTAGCTTTTTTTTTTTTTTTTGGAAAGGCCACATCCGGTCTTTGGGGCACCAGCTTTTATTATGCATTTCATATTGAAACCAAGGTCAAATTAATTGACCTTATCTATGTGGAAAACCCAGCTGGTTGCCTAGAGAAATAAAACCCCTTACAGAGAGATGTGAGGGACAAGTAAACAAGGGGAAACCTCAGTCCCGCGGCAGCTGGAGCCTCCAATTAGAAAGAGAGGAAATTTGGAGGAAATTTCGTTTTCGAATTGACCAGTTGAGAATCAGTAACAACTGTGTTTTCTTGAGGGAGCAGAGCCTTCGAGACCCCAAAAGCCGTCTGCATCTTCACACATACCTCACGTATTTCTTCAGATACGAGGACCGTGCGAGGGAGGGAGGAAGGGGCGACGGAAGCCGCCCGTTTTGTGGGCCCCGAGGACAAACGTAAGGACCCTGTCCGCGGAGGGAAACGGCCCAGGGTCTGAGAGAAATTTAGACCTAAGTGTTTGTTCCCCTAAAGAAATGCAAAATAGGTAACCCCACGGCTTCTGAGTTCTCGGTCAGCACAAATAGCAGCGCAAAGACTGAGCAATACAATATAGGGGCCTAACAGGATAGGAGAGAAAGCGGATTTATTTTTCTAAAACATCTGTTTCTCCGTTTTCTCATCTGCGACATGAGATGAGAATTCCTGCCTCCGGTCACGCTTGGGGGACTCAGGTCCGACAACGTACATAAAGGCCTCCCCGCCTGAGGTCTGCCGCAAGCGGTCACAGCGTCCGCCCTCTCTGTCACTTTTAAAAGGCGAGACGACTGTTGCCTTGTCCAGTCAGATCGTCGAAACGGATCACGTCTCCCCGGTCACACGCCACAGCGTGAGCGGCTGTCCCCGGTTCCTCAGTTTCCTGCTCGCCGGCTTTCCCTCTCGGTCGACACAGACAAATACGGCCCCGGACGCAGTTTCCTGGGGAAAATGGTTTTGCCTGGTGAGAAATCGGTGCCAGTTAAAAGACATTTTTACACAGTGGAGGGGTTTTGACTCTCCTGTGTGAATCTGACTCACACGTGCGAATTTAACAAGTGTCTGGAGAAATAATGGGACGGGGGCGGGGGGGGGGGGGACATCAAGGGCTGACTTGAAAAGGGTCCCGCCGTGGATACACCCTTCCAACCCCGGTGTCTCTTATTTTAATTAGGGAGCAAAGTTAGGACTCTGGGCCATGAACAAAAAAATTATTTTAATTCATCCTATGTAAACAACCCGGGCAAATTGGATTTGATGGATGAGATTTTCAGGCGGCCTCGGAGCCCACATCAGGTGGGGGCCTGTTGTATCATCCGGTATGGAACAGATTAAGCCCCCAACACACATCTGCTTGGGGGGACGCTGAGGAAGGTAATGGCTGCGAAAAAAGGTTTGAACTTCCAGCCGAGGTCAGAAGCGGGGTGATTTAGTGACTTCAGTAAACAGACGCTCAATGAGGTAAAATGAAATTTGGTTTCATTTCGACCAGTATGCAGAGAACATCAATAAAGTTTTCAGTGCTTCCGAGGTAAGTTCGAGGCCCCCTCCGAGAGAGAACTGTTTGGAAAAATCAGTTCATTGTTACGTTCAATAATCATTAGGGATATATTTTATCCTCCCCCCCTCCCCCAATCCAGGATGTAATTTTAGAAATGGGGAAATAGAGATGAAATTACTCAGTGGAATTTAAAAAATTAAAGATGACCCCCGACCCCTGAGCACTGAGCAGACAAAGGTTGAGCTGGATCCTTTGAAATGAGCGCAATGCCGCGCAGGCCTTCCCGGCGAAGGCAGGACGGGCCGTCAGCGTGGGCAAGATGGATTTCACGTCACAGAACCACGTTAGTAAACGCGCTCTTGGAAATGGCTGGGTTTTGCCAGTCGGGTGGGTGCGAGGCGCGTGCGAAAGGATCGGAACGAAAGCACCGCTCAGAAGTCGGCAGAACAGATGAAACGACTGCTTTCGGAGCCGGGACTGCGGAGAAGGGGCAGAGGTGCAAGTAGACGCCTCTGCACAGAAACGTCCTCTCTCCGCTTTCCCCAAGATGCCCTGTCGCTCCTGAAGAGAAGGGCTGAGGCCGCGTCTCTGGAAACCCAGGTCCCAGGCGAGGGCCTTGGGGTCCCCCGGGAATGTCCCCGGGAGCCCTCGCCGTCCCCGCGGCTGCAACGTGGAACAGTAACAGTTGCTGACACTCGCGTGTGTTTCCTGAGCCGTGCAGACCACGGAGCAGACGCCACAGAAAGGCCAACTCGGGACCGAGGGAGGGCCGGTGAGACTCGGGGGGGCCCGCAGTCCCCGCGTCTCCTGGTGCGGGCGGGAACGTGCGCGAGCTGCTTTGACTCCAAGTACCCCGGGAACCGCCAGTGAACCTGAAAGCCCCCACATCTGGCTGCAGCTCGCCCCTGTTTGCTTTCAGCTCTGCGCGCAGACGACCACCCTGGCTGCGATCCCGGGGACGCCCGGCCTCCTCCGTGCCCGGCCGGGGAGGGGGGCGTCCGGGGGCTCACCTGGGCCGAGGGTGAGGTCCGGCCGCCCCGCTGCCGGCCCGCCTTTGTTTTTGTTAGTGTTAGTCGGTGGGAAGGGGCTCGGCGGCGGCAAGTGCGCATCCATCATCATTTCTGCTGTTTATTGCTTCTCGGGCAGGTATAAACTCCGTCCCGGGGAGCCGGGCCCCGCGCCCCCGCCCAGGCCCGCCGCGGAAACTTCTGGCTCCGATGCCTTCGATACGACTGACCTGGTTTAGGTCCAAGATCGCGTCTCCCACAAAAGCGTGCCCTCCATTTGGAAGAAAGGGCTGAGGGGGAGGGCAGGGCCTCAAGAGCCTTAGACACCGATGAGGCCGATGCGGGCGCCTAGGAATGAGGGGATGGGGCCAGAGGAGCAACCCCAGCAGCAGGGGGGAGCCCCCACCCCGAAGGTCCCGCAGCTGAGAGACGAGGGGAGGAGCCGCGCTCGGCGTTTCTCAGAAACTCATCAGGGTGGTTTTTGTTTCCTTGTCTTTGTTTTGTGGTGGTTGGGTTTTCCCCTAAACCCATTCGCTTTATTTATTTGTTTTTTCTAATAGCATATATACAGACCTGATCAATAAAAAAAGCCCATCAGGAGATAATCCTTAAAGAAGAAAACAAGGCAATGCCGATCCCACTTTTATTTTTTTTTTCTTTAGAAACAGCAACATGCTTTTCGGCGGAAACCCTGCCGTTCTAGGGGCGCAGCGTAGAAAAACTCGTTAAAGAGCAAACGTCCGAGCGACTGGGGCCTTTTGCCTGTGCCCGAGCAAACGGGACGTGTTTCCAAACACAGTCGATAGGATGAAACGCCCCCGCCTCCTACGCGTCTGATACGCCCGCCTTTCAGGATATTGTCACGTCGCTACAATTTTCTGTGGCAGGAAGAAAACCCAAATGAAAGTAGAACAACACCGCAGCAACCTGGGTTGAGACTTTTTTCTTTTTATCTGTAAACCATGTAGAAGAGACCTCACTGGTCCGAGCATCAGCCCAGGCACCGGAGGGTCACGGGTCCGATCCCCGGGGTCAAGGGCACGGACTTGCAAGGGTGCAGGAGGGAACCAACCAATGTGTCTCTCTCGCATCCATGTTTCTCTCCCTCCCTCCCTCCCTCCCTTCTGCTCTGTAAGAAACCAAGGGGAAACTGTCCCCGGGTAAAGACAGACAACCACCAAAGACTAGGAGACAGCACCCGCGGGAGGAGCGGGCGCGGCCGAGCCCTGGCCTCCAGCCTCGCCCCCAGCAGCCCGCCGACGCCCAAGAGGTCAGCGGCGTTGTCTTGCTCGGGGTGGGGGTAGAGCCGCCGGCGTCCGGCCCTGCCTCCTACCCGCAGAGCCGCCAGCGCCTGGCAGAAACGCTCCAGAGTACCTGCAGTTCCTTCCCTTTCTGGAAGGCGAGCGTCCGCAGACATTACGCAGGTGCCCTTTGCCGCCTCGTCGCTGTCCGGGGGCGGCAGAAACATCGCTTCCGACGGCAGGTGTTGGCGAATCGTTACGGGGACGTGAAGGAGGCCGAGGGATTCTCCCCTGGGCAGGAAGGGCCGGTTCCCACAGGGGCCTGCGAGCCCGGGGAAGTGCTAGCTGACCACACGCCTCAGCCGGCGGACACCACGGGCCTCCATCCAGGACCTGTAACCCCCGGAAATGCCGCTTATCGGCGTCGTTGCTGCAGGAGCCTAAAGCAAGATGGAATAAATGGCGACGGGCGTAAAGGAAAGGCCAGGAGAGGAGGGTGTTGTTGTAGTTCGAGATCCTGAGCCAGATGACTCTTTCTGAGACTGGTCTCCTTGCCGTGTTGCGTGGCTGGCGGTCACCATGGAAACTGTTGCCCTCACGTTGTCTAAATTTCAACATGTGTACAAATAAATAAAAACAAGCAGGCCCCAGGTCTGGAAGGAGTGTTGCCCGCTGTTCACCCCTGGGCAGTAAACGTTTCGGTGTCAGGATGGCTCTTTCTCACACATGGATGGGAGGCCTTCTGTATTCAAAATCATTCTTCCTTTCCTGGTCTGTGTTTTCTTCTTACAATCGGGGCCGGAATTTCCCAGACCAGTAGCACCTTTTAGCTTGAAAAAAACACATGCACTTGTATTTTCAGCACAGCGCATGGCTCAAACCTCACGTAACTCAGACAAACGCGCAAGAGCGAATCCTTGCTTGCGTATTTCAGAGCCGTCGGAGCCTAAAACGTGGAATGGGGCGGCCAGTCGGTAAATACTCATCAAGTTAAGGCTGAGTCACTCGATTTCACCTTGTGCTGGGCTGCGTCTTATATAATCTTTCTGGAAAAAAAATTCTGGTTTCCTTTCCTACCCCTGCCGCTCTTTCCTGCGAGAGTTTACAGAAAACAGAGAATTCCATCGGCATAGTGTCCGAGACACAGCTGGTCATACCTCCCTGCGGGCCTGGGTACTCGGACTAACAGCCGGAATTGGTGAACCGGGGACCACAAAGCAGGCTGGTGTGTTGTGTGTGTGTGTTTCTGAGAATCTATCCTGATTTCTTCATTGGTTTTACAATTCGCCTTCCTAGTTACAATATTAGAAAGTGCTTTTATTTCCCGAATGATACCAGGTGTAAATACAGAAAGCGGCAAGAAGCGTGCAGCTTGGTCCTGCCAACGGCAGCCTCCAGTCTAAAGGGCCCTCCTGCCCTCAGACCCCCCCCCCCGGCTCTGAAGCCCCGGCCGCTCCCCTCTGGCCACTTTCGCCCCCCGCGCCTTGGTAGTCTCAGACACCGCATGCTACACTCGTGTCTGGGGGAAGATAGATGTCCGCTAATTCTCCAGATGTGCTATCTGTCCAGCGGCACTTATATCCGCGTCTGGAAATGTTTAAATAAATGGCTGTTTCCCCCCCCCACCCCAACTTTATTTCTGGATATCTCAGGATCCTGGATTCCTGTCCACAGCCAGTTCGTATCGTTTCTGACCTTCGTCACAATACTAGGAGTTCTCCCTGCTCCTATATATATGAGAATGTCGCGTCATAACATCTTTCAAATGCGCGTTTTCAGAGGGTGGTTTTTACCCTCTGGGGGCAGGTGAGCTTTAACAGAAGTGCTGATACTCCCACCTAGTGGCCAACATGAAAAATGCAGCCCTCTCTCAGAAACGAAAGGCCTGCGTCTTCTAAAGCTCAGGCATTTGGCCCTGTTTCTTGAGTATGTTCCGTGTGCTATACACAGTGGGGGGAACATTGCTTACGAGGAACTATTACCATTGCCTAACTTCAGGCCTCATTGGGGTTTCACCAGGTTTCCCACTTACTTGCCTTTCCTGTTCCAGGACCCAACTCCCGTATCCCGTCTCCTTAATTCCTTGTATCGGTGGTTTCCAATGTGCCAGACTAGCCCACCCCACCACAGTTAATAAATTGACAGCCACACCAAGACAAGAGCAACAAGACGGTGGGTACATGTGTATCTGTCGGGCAATTAACTATTATAGTCTTAGAAGGTTATTTTCAGGGTTTGAGTGGTCTTAAGGATACTGGGGAAGTGAAGGTGTTTGGAAAAGCAGAATGCAATCACGCTGAGGCCACGGGCACGTGGCAACGCGGGAACATTTTCTTTGCGCTTCCCGGGTTGGCCTCTGAGCGTCCCTAACGCGGGGCCTTGCCCGCCAAGGAGACGCCAGTGGGGGGGCCGTGGGGTGAGTTGGGCGCTAAGTGACCGAGCTGCTACTTCAGGAAAAAAAATGGAATTGGAGGAAAGAAACAGTAAATATCACAGCTGAGATCAGAAGAGAGAATTTTGTGGTTCAAATAACATCCTTTCAGAGTCCAAATGCGGATTTGTATCTGGGGAGCCCGGATTTCTGCAGCCCGCGGTGATTTATACCTCCCCAGGTGTGCCTGGTCTACACCCCTTGATGGGCAAATAATAATTTACACCTGGTGATGCTCCAGTGTCGCTGTGATGTTTAACTCACAGGTGCTATTGGCTCGGCCGTCCGCCCAACCACTTTGTAACCACTTGTAATTAAGAACCGAATCTTTTAATTCGATCCTGTTATGGGCTTAGCGTAAATACCCAGAGGAAGGGAAAACTCGTTCATTCATTCCCTCATTCCCTCGCTGCCCCTTCCCCAGCCACTCGCTCAGCCTTCGGCACGTGCCCGCCCTGCTCCAGCTGCTCGGTGTGTGGAGGGACCGGCCAGCGCCCCTGACCTCCCGAAGCGTCGCTGGCAGGGTGGGGAATAAAAGCCTTTTGCTCGGCCCCGGGCAGCTCTCACCCACTCTGCTCTCTGCCCCCCGTCTGCGTCTGTTGGCTGCATCGCCGCTTCCACGAGCACGCCCAGGGCCTTCAAACTGCGGCTCGGCGGTTGAAGGGAAGAGTCCTAGGCCCGGCTGGGAGAATGAAGAAGCCGCTCCTGGGCGGCCCCCTTGGGTCTCGGCTGGGTGAGGCTGGGTGAGGCTGGGTGGGGGTGAGGCCGGGGCTGAGCCACAGACGGTGCCACCAGAGGAAGACGGGGCCTTGGCGCCGCTTAGCACCGGCCGCTCCAGAAAACGCGTCCCTGCAAATGCAGAGCAAGCCATCGGGCAGTGCTCCGGGCGGGACTGAGAGCACCAGGAATTGAGTTTCTAATGAAAGGACACTTAGGTAAGAGGGGGAAGGACGGGCTCCTCAATAAATGTTAATGAAGAAATTTCTTGGAGGAAAGGAAAAGCAGATTTCTCAGAAGCCACAAAACAGGCAGGAAAAAAGAAATTTTAGGTAAATTAAATGGTGTTGAAGAAAGAGGGAAAATCCATAGTTGAGGGGAAAAAGCTGAACTTAATCATTTCGAAGACCTTCTCGCACGGTCCTCTGCCGTCTGTGTATTTCCACTGCTGAGGTGCCCGGTTCTCTCTCTCTCTTTAGTTTGACTGAATTTCTCTGTTACTAGAAGAGGCCTCTGTAGATTTTAGGCACAGATGTCCTTTGCAGAAACGGGGCTGGCAGCAGTCCCCTCCCTGCGGCCGCCTGCCGGCCCCTCAGCGCCGCTTCCGCAGAGCCGAGCGCCCCGACCGAGTCTCGGCGACGTGGGCCGTGCCCCTGGTTTCGTGTCTTAAGGTCTCTGCCTCACCCGACGGCACGGAAACGTGCTTCAGTGTTCCGTCACAAGGTGGTCAGTGATTTCACGTGTTCGGCGTCTGATCCACTTGGAATTAACTTTGTACGCGGTGTGCAAAACAGCGTGAGCGCCTCTCACCTCTCTGTCCGCCTGTCCCCGTCCGTCTGTCTCCCTCCCTCTGGGTCCTCTAAGCATCACCGTCTCTGTCCCGCGTGCTGAGCGGGACTGCTGCGGAGGTGCCACGTTTGTGCCCCCAGGGGGAGCAGGGTCATTTTCACCACCAGGTCTGGTGCCGAGTTGTAGTTTCTACTCCCACTACCCGGGTCCGACTCTGCTCGGAGATTTTCTGGATAAATTAATGTAGGTCAATTTCCACTGTTTCATATTCAGCCCCAGTGTTCCCCGCTCTTCTCAGTCCGCTCCAGGGGGCCCGCGATCCGGGGGGTCTTTCTAACATCCCTCTCCGTGACCCTCACATCACATCGTCAGAACATTCGCCCTCAGTGAGATGCCCAGCGGTTTGGGGACAGACCCCTGTTCCCGCTGAGCCCGTATCTGCAGGGTCCAGGTGACCCAGCTGTCAAGCTCCGCGCCGCCACTAGGTGGCAGGGGCGCACTGTGCTGCGGCCGCCGGGGCCTTGCCTGGGACACGCCGGGTTATAGACAAGGTGCCCTGCTCTTTCTGAGTAAGTGATACCTGTCATTGCAAAATAAATCACTAATACGTGGATCTTGTTCCAAGTAAGTTATGCAGAGGACAATCCTGGCAGAACTTTTATTCCTATTTCTGAGTCAGCTGAAATCCAAGATAAAATCACCAGCCTTGGGGGGGGGGGGTGTTTTCCTTCCCAGCGCTTCAGTAGCCTCCCCGCTGCTGGGCGCAGGAGGTGGGTCTTCCTACAGGTGGGTAACATTTCCATTTTTCTCAGGGGAAACGGAAGCCAGGAGATGCTAGCTACCTCATCTAAAAAACGTCTGTTAAAGTCTGAGCTAAATATAAACTCAGGTCTCTACATCGTTTAAATTCAGAATGACTCATTTGTTGCTGGGCTCTTCTGCCTCCATAGCTGCATGTGTGTGTGCGTGTGCGTGTGCGTGTTCTCTCTCATGTGGTCCTACCGTCCTAACAGTGTCTGCTTTAGAAGGATACTTTGTGGCCTAACCAGGAGATTTTCCTCCCATCAAAAGCTGAACTTGGACTTTCCCTCTCTGGGGCAATCCTGGCTCTGTCACGTTCCCAGAATCTCCAGGGTGGGCCATGGCTTCCTCCGAGCTGCCGAGGTCACGAGCGGACGGTGGTGTTGAGGGTGAGTGAGTGAGGACTCTGAAGTCGAGGCTTGAGATCGGCAAAGGTAAACAAACTATTACTTTTAAAAGCAGTTCTGAGGCATGGTAAATTTAGGGGGAATTCTCTTGCACACACACGCGTGCACACACACCGCTTGGTGCTCAGCATTCCATACAGTAGGCGCGGGATTTTTGAGAAATGATTTAGAGACGCGTGGCTGGTTTTAACTGAGCAGGTTAGAGACCTGAGGGCACCATTCCGCAGGGACGCCGACCGTCCCCGCCTCACTTTCACTGCGGATCACTCTCCAAGTGTCCAGGACTCTACTGTCTGGAAGACAGAAGTCACATAGTAGACAGATACCAACGAAACCGAGAGCTCCGCTTTTGTGATTCTGGGTGTTGAGGTGGACCCATGTGGATAGCCCGTGTCTGCAGAAAAAGTTCACGTCTGGTGCGGGGACAACTGTCCTTACTTAACACAAGTGTAAAACGTATGGTAGTTTCCAATTACTTTCTGAGACCGGCGAGGGCTGGAACATCTGCAGGGGCTGTGACACAGACCACTCTGGAGGAATCGTCCCAGTGGGCACAGGAGTCTCTCCCACGCCTCTGTGCTCTCTCACGCACTCAGTGGATATAAATGGGGGTGTGTGTGTGAAAATTCTTTGGAGAGAGCTATGATCGTGAAGGTGAGGGATTCCTCAGCTGCCTCCCATCTAGAAAGCATCAGCCCCAACAAGACCACTTGAGTGGTCTGACGTGTGTCCCATTATCTGAAGACACAGTGGAGTGGGGTCTAACTTCTACCCAAGGAGGTCTCGAGGGCATGAAGCAGCTGTTTTGGCTGGTGGACAAGAGCCGAATGGCCCCTTTGTTCCGTAAGTAACTGCACTTCCAGAATACGGGACTGTTATTCCAAGACCAGACGCGGACTTTGGCAGGATCGAGAGCAGGCCTGGAGTCACCAAGGTCCTGCGCCGAGGCCATCAGGAAGGGGGAAGTGGAGCTCCAGCATCACAGAGGGGAGAGGTGTCATGAAGTGAACTCCCCAAAGACAAGGTCGTGAGGGGCGCGCCTGTGGAAGAGACCGCACCGCCCACCTCCAGAGCCGAGGCGGAGAAGCCAAGTTCAGTTCCTCCAAAGAACCTGGAAAGCACCTCTGTTGGGCCCCTCTCATGCCTCGTCGCAGGGCCTCCCAACCTCATTGTTCTCTGATTTTGGCCACGGCTTCAGGGATGAGTTTTGCACAGGCTCCAAATAGTTTCCTGCAGATGCATCCTGGCCCCGCCTCACCTGGACCCCAGGCCGCGTCCCTCTTGCCCGCTCCCGGGTTTTTCTGTGATAACCGCAGCAGAGGCTCACTTGGGGCTCATCCGTGTTCACCCTTGAACTCTAGGGAAGTTAATGTCCCATAGGATGGACCTTTAACAAAAGTGGATAGAAGCCAACAGGTAGGAATGTCTCCTCCCTCTGCTGAATGCTCGGTTCACAGGCTCGTGCCCTGCGGCTCCTCAGAAGGTCCCCTGGGATGGACCCAGCAGTCGCCCTGGCATCGGCCAACTTGATCAAAACGGCCCCGACCGAGTTCTCTCTCCTGCTCTGGTCGTCACCCCTGTCGGTCACTCCTGCTCTCAGGTTACAGTCCCTGATAAACCAGGCAAGTGCTGCTTTCTGAAGACCCATGGCCAAAAAAAGTCACCCTTGAGATAAAGAGAACTCGAAGCCAGCCCAGAAGTCAGTTGACTTTTTAAAAACATGTATCTTTATTGTTGAAAGTATTACAGACGTCCCCTTCTTCCCACGGGCCCTGCGCCCCTCAGGCCTGCGCAGTGTTGCCTGTGTCCGTGGGTTAGGCACAGACGCATGTAAGGTCTTCGGTTGATCTCTTCCCGCCCCCCCTTCCCTCTGAGATCCCTCAGTCTCTTCCACGCTTCTGTGTCTCTGGATCTATTTTGTTTATCAGTTTATTTTGTGGACTTTTTTCTGTTTTTGTTTTTGCTGTCTGTATACTTTTGGATGTGTTGTTTTGAAAGGAACATCATCAAATTAAAAAAAAAAAAAAAAAAAAAGCATCTTTGGTAGTACACCTGAAACAGAAGGACTCTTTAAATCACAGCATTTAAATGTGTGTCCTGGCCCGGCCGGCGTGGCTCAGCGGTTGAGCGCCGGCCTAGGATCCAGGCGATCGGGCTTCGATTCCCGGTCGGGGCACATGCCCGGGTTGCGGGCTCGATCAATGACTCTGTCATCATTGATGTTTCTCTCTCTCTCCCTCTCCTTTCCTCTCTCTGAAATCAATAAAGATATATTTAAAAAAAAAAAAAAAGTGTCCTGGCTTTCAAGGAGACGGTGAAACCGAAGGCCGGTCCCCTCCCCTCCGGAGCAGGCCTGTGGACTCACAGACGCCCTCGGCCCGGGTTCCTGCCCTCGGCGGCGCCCCCAGGCAGGTTAGCCGAGGCTCACTGTCCCGTGGTTCCCGCCGCGCTCTGGGGAAGCGTTGCCACCAGGCCGCGAGCAGCTGCTCCGCCTTTCCCCAGAGGCGGCCCGCTCCACAGCGGGCACGCGAGTTATGTCAAGATCGCTCTCCCAGGGCTCCCCAGGAAACCAGGCCGCTGCCCCCCTCGGGCTTGACGTGAAACAAGAAGACAGATATGTCCCATGGAGAAGATGAAAGACTTTTCAGTCTGACCTGGGCTTTAAGACCCAGAGCATGAGAGTGAATAGAGAAATGTTATTTCTCGGGCTGTTTTTGAAGAGGGGGGTGGAGGACGGTTAACCGTGGGCCGGTGTCCGCGTGGTCCGTCTGTGCCCACTGCCAGGCGACGGCCCCGAGCCCCGTCCTTAGGCGAGCCCGGCTCTCGCCCTGGCTCCCAGCATGGATGGACCCCCCGAGGCACAGAGAAAATCCCAGGCACGGACATAAAACAGGTCTTGAAACAGTGTCCCATTGAGAGGGACGTTACCGCTCATCTACCTGTTACAAAGCAGAGCGCCTCGGAGTGTCCCTGAGGACGCAGAGTGCAATACGGCCCCGTTCTCGGCTATCGGTGTGTTGTTTTGCTGATGAAACAAGAAATATTTGTTAGCCTAGCCTAGCGCAAGACAAGAACATCTCCATTTATCATAATATTTTGCAGGCTCGGGAAGACAGAAACATAAAATAGGCCCAGGATAGGAAAATGCATGAACGTGCTGAGCGGAAGCCAGGGAAACACGGTCTGAGGGTTGTTTGTTTGTTTGTTTGTTTTCCAATTGCTATGGCCAACCCTGGAAGGTTATCGAGGGCATTCGTTAGCTCGTCGGACGCCTTGTATCATGTGATGCTTTTCATTTTCTTAAAAATATATTTCTGTTGATTTCAGAGAGAGGAAGGGAGAGGGAGAGAGAGAGAGAAACATCAATGATGAGAGTCATCGATCGGCTGCCCCCTGCTGGCCCCCGACTGGGGATCGAGCCCGCAACCCGGGCCTGCGCCCTGACCGGGAATCGAACCGCGATCCCCTGGATCCTAGGCCGATGCTCAACCTCTGAGCCACCCCAGGCGGGCTGATGATTTTGATGTTTAGCTGTTCTGATCCTATTTTTGGGTCAAGCATCCTGCTTTCCATTGGGTTCGATTTTCAGAAACAATTAGTAACTACGACCAGTGGAGCCCAGGCCGAATCCCTCAGCCTCTCTTTCCAACGGTACCAACGGCTCCAATAAAAACAATGCATTTCTTGAAAAGGTAGCAGGAGGCTCCTACCCTGGGCGAAATGAGCTCTCGTGGCCGACGGGAGAGTCAAGTTTCAGACACTAATTAGGCTCCGATGGAACTGACTTCCCGGAAAGGGGACCCTGTGGGATGGTGGGGGGAGGGAGCTCAAAAAACTGGAGAGACCCCATTTTCCTTTGAAGAACTGTAATTCCGAAGATGTTAAAATACACTTAAAAATCTGATCTACACCCCCTAGCGCGTGTGATAAGGTGGGAAACAGCATAGTTTTTATAGCACAATAACCCTCTATTCATGTCCAAGCCAACCACTTATTGGCTAAGTGACCTTGTCTAGGATTTTGCTCATCTGACAAATGGAGCTGGTTGGTTCCTTGTAAGGTTTAAAGGCATATGAAATGCTTAACGGGGCGCTAATACTTATTAGTTTATATTTCTATTTATTGCACATTTTTCCTGACCTCAGAAGAGAGGTGATTCTAAGCCTTAGAAAGAACTCTGGTTGAACAAGTACTTTAAAGAAATGAAATATAATATTGTGTCATTGCGGCTGAAGAAGTAATTTTAAAAGCATCTGTCTGCAGAGCTCTTTCCAGCTCCTGCCGCCGGCTGGCGCGGGGAAGGCTCCGCGGCCTCAGTGCTGTGTCAGGTCTGTAAATGTTTCTGCAAGTAGATAAGAGAGCTTTGTAATTAGGGCATTAGACAGTCACAGAACGGGAAGGCGAAGCCGCCGCTGAACGTCTGTCGCTTCCATGATATTAATTTGCTTTATGAGTTCTTCCTTTTTCACAGATTTTGCAAAAGTTCATTTCGCCAGATTCCTTCAGCACATTAAACTATTCAAAATTCAGAATTAATGTACTTCAAGTTAATTAACTTTGGGCATACTGAGTTTAATATCAAGTTCTTTTTGTACATGTATCAAAAAGCAATAACCACTTGCAAATTTAAAATTCTAGTTTCCTAATATGATTTTCCTCCACCCCCCCACCCCGCCCCCCGCAGTGAGGGGTTGCTTCTGGCTTTAGTTTAACCTAAGCTAAAAGAGTGGGAAACAAAGCATTAGTTCCTGCAAAATAAAAACACCATAAAAAACAACAACATCAACACAGTTAAAGGGACCAAATGTGTTTACTTTACAGTTTCGCTGTGATTTAGATACAGCTGTATAACAGCCCAGGATGTCTTTTTGTCTTACAGGGACATTTGTATGCTACTCATGGAATAAAAGTGTCTTTCTTTAAAGTGTAAAACAAAGCATAAGTTTGGAAAATCGCTGCATTATCACAAATTAATACTCTAACTTAATAAAAACTTTCGAAAACATAATTTGTAAAAGGCAGGAATCTCCCCAAGTGTGTGAATGGTTTGCTTAGCTGCTAATAAACGTTGGGTGAGGTGGAAGCAGTTTCATGGTCCGATAAATCTGGGACAGACTTGACTTAAAAAAGATAAATGCATTTTGCAGGACTTTTAGGAATCTTTTTTTTTTTTTTTTTTTTTTTTAAGAGAGTGGAAGGGGAGGGAGAGAGAGAGAGAAAAACATCAATGTGAGAGACACATCGATTGGTTGCCTCCCACACACACCCCAACTAGAGCGGAGAGACCGTGCCCTTGACCAGGAGTCGAACCTGGGACCCTTTGGTCCACAGGTCGATGCTGTAGCCACTGAGCCAAACCGACCAGGGCTTATAGGCATCTTTAACCTGCTGACATCCATGGTGGATCCATCTCTGAGCATCAGGCACGGTGTGTGCTGTCTCCCAGGCTTAGTTGCTCACGAAGAACATCTCACTGAGCACAGGGGAGCCGTGGTCTCAGAAAACACTTGGAGAGGACCTCTCGGGGCCTGGGGTGGGGCAGGAGCCGGGTGGAGGGGGGCCAGGAGGGGAGAAAAGGGGGGACATCTGTCATACGCTCAACAATAAAGATAAATTTAAAAAATAAATAAAAATTCAAATCATCCTGAAAGTTTTCTCTTCTACGTTAGATTCATTTGAAAACGTTTATATATGAAAGTAAACTCTGCTTTGACTATTTTTATTTACGGTTGTTCTGCTTTCTGTTGATTTGGGCAGTTCCCTAGGGAAAACCAGGAGCGCTGTGTGCGGGAGGAACTCTCAGGACAGGAGTGACTTCCAGCCGTTTTTAACGCTGAGTGTGTCTTTTCTCAAGCTCACGGGAAGCACCCCTACAGTGTGTAGCTCGGGGGCCGTGCGTGGGCCTGGAGCCCACCTACAGGCTTCCTTCCCGGTCCCTCGGTGAGTTTGCCCCAAGAATCTCCTGCAAGCCCTGGCCGGGTGGCTCGGCCGGTGGAGCCTTGTCCCCACGGGCAGAGCCGCAGGGCGACACCCCGTCGGGGCACGTCCAGGACTCAGCCGCTGGCCGCGTGGGCGGGTGGAGCAACGGATCCGTGTTTCTCTCTCTCCCCCCTTCTCTCTCTAAAATCAAAACTAAAGAATCTTCTGCAAGTGGCCGGCTGTGGCTCCCAAGGGCGGCGAGCCATTTGCGCAGAGGGAGCCTGGGCGTGGCGGGGGGGCCCGGAGAGGGCCGCTTGGCTGGGGAGCCTCATTTCCTTAATGGACTTATAATGGGGCTCGGTCCCCGGGGGATGATGGGAATGAGAAGATTTATGATCATAAAACATCCTGCAGCTCGAGAGTACTTTGTTTTCAGCGTCTTATTGCCAAATGCAGCACTTAAAGGCGAATCAGTCCAGACACTTTATTTCTCCTCAAGATGTGAGTGGGAGGGTGAGACGAAGGGGCGCAGGAAGTGTGGGTGTGACCCAGAGGGCGGCAGGGCTTTCACTCGGGACTCGGCTGCTCAAGCACCAGAGACGCCGACGCTGCTTCTGGGGACAGAAATGAAGCTTAAGATGGGAAGCCGACAGCGTTACCAGACGCGGGGTGCAGGCGGAAAGGCGGCAGGGGGTTGGACTGGGGTGGAAACGGAATTTTATGTAGATGACCTGAGATATAAAAACCTGCTGATACCCAAGGCAAACATTTTGAGAGGGTGAGGGGGAAAGGTCATCAGGCGTGTCCAACCACTGTCCTTAACATTTTTATTTTATTTTATTTTATTATTATTTTTTTAAATATATCTTTATGGATTTCAGAGAGAGGAAAGGAGAGGGAGAGAGAGATAGAAACATCAATGATGCAAGAGCCATTGATCGGCTGCAGCCCGCAACCTGGGCATGTGCCCTGACCGGGAATCGAACCCCGATTCCCGCCTGGATCCTAGGTCGACGCTCAACCGCTGAGCCACACCCGGCTGGGCACAGTCCTTAACATTTTTAAAAGGAAAATAAGGAATCACTGAGAGCTTTCAAAATTACCTTGCAGTTACGTCCACACCATGATCCCAAAGGACTCATTTTCAAATGCATGGAAGTTATGTGTGAGATTTTTCCATCTCCATTTTCCAAGGAAAGAAAGAAAAACACTCGAAAAATAAAATCGTATTAGAAAGTAAACACACGTACATACGTGGAGAAAAAATGATTAATGTCCGTGAGAATAATGAAGTAGAATGGACAATGCGTGATCCATTTAAGAAATAACTGTGAAGCTTCAGAAATTATTAATGGAAAAAAAATACCAGAGGGAGCCAAAGAGACTGCAGGTTCATCCAAAGACCTGAAAGAAGTGCTTCCATGTCCCTCAAATGCATGCTCTTCGGTTCGGGCCTACCTGTGAGGGTTCTCGATGAACTCCCTGCAAACTGAGGCTGCTTCTCCTGCTAAAGAAAATGAACTATCTTGAGACACATTTTTTTGTACCTTTGCTCATCACAGCTGTTCTTAGACACTGCATTGGAGTTGTTTATAACTGCGAGCATGATTCTTAACCCAGACTAGCTTGAAAAGTAAGAAAGATTTGTGCTCGCCCCTGAGAAATCTCAAGAGAGCGCCGACTTCCAGGTTGGTTGGCCCCAGAGCCTGCCAGGGCTGCAGGCGCCTGCGGCGGCCGTTTCTCTGAAGATGAGCTTTTCTTCTGGCGAGAGGGCTTCTCACAGCAGCGGGACCCTCCCCGTGTTTCCTTAAATCAACAGGGAAAGAGAGGGCGCTGTCCTTGCAGGGACACGACACTGTACCCAAGTTATAGAGGAAAACATTTGCCGGGCAGTTTTGTCTTTTCCTGAGCGTATTTTTCTGGGTCGTGTGGGGACGCACCGGCCCGGTGCTTATGGCTCAGGCCTTGACCCAGTGGGAACAAGTCTATTACGACTCACAAGAGGCGAAAAATGGGAGAAAGTGTCCACAACGCGCAGGGCAGACGAAGACACGCGTGTTCGAGATCAAGGGCCGACTTCTGGAGAATTTTCGAAGCTGTTGCAGGCCGTCCCGTTTGCTGAGTCGCCGGGGAACACGCTGTGCTCGGCGGTGCTCGGTAACGGCGGCGTTAAAGCTCCGAGCGAGACACGGGCGCGGCGAGACGCCACATCCAACCGTTTCCTTTCGAAGTCCGTATCAGTTGATGCCTAAAGTAGTACATGCGACGCATGCGTCTGTTATGAAGCAAAACAACGCAGTGAACCCCTGAAACCCACCAGTCGGTTTAAAAACCAGAGTGTTACCAATACCATCCGCGCCACTGGGTTTCCGCCTACGTGGTTCAGTTATCCCAGCGCCTTCCCAATACACTTAATCTACGGCTTTGCCCTCTGGCTTGCACACACGCGTGCACACGCACACGCACACACGCGCACTAGAACGGACGGCAGCCCGCTGCAGGCGCGGCCGAGAGCGCGGGAGGGTCCTGCCCGAACCAGACGGGCCGTGCAAGCCTGCGCACTGTCCCATCCCTCTCCCAGCAAGGCCGGGGAGCCGGCCAGCCTTCCGGCGGCTCCACCCGGCCTCGGTCCTCCGGGGCCTCGGGGGCAGCGCCGGGGAGACGCCAGGCCGGCGCGCAGCTCTGTCCGGCCGCCAGCTCCCCGCTTCTCTGCCAAGCACCAGGCTCCGGTCAAGAGAAACGCGCCGCTCTTTCTCGCCCTGGACAGCAGCTGCCCGCGGCTTTCGGAAATACGCTGCATCCGCTCCCTCCACAACCCCTCACGTCGGTTATTTGAAAGGAAACGAAAGTGCTCTAATGTTCCCGAAAACAGCAGCCCCGAGGGAGTGGACAGAGGCCGTTTGTAACACCTGAGCTAATACGCGTGAGTCTTGGTTGTCAGAGATGGGGACCCACGCTATAGTCGGGGGCTCAGATTAGGCTGCAAAGCTCCAATAGACCCTAAATCATTAATTCGAATGTAAAATATATTTATTCTGGTTGTGCCAAATGACTACTCTTTAGTTATTAAATGATATACCAGAAAAAAGATTTTTTTTTTACCCACAGAAAAAGCCTACCAGCAAATTTCCCATTTTGCAAAAAATGCTCAGTTAATGTAGAATCCGTAAAAGCGGTGCACCTATAGAGGGAATTTCCTAAGGAGCAATCAGATGTATCAGTAAGAACTGAAGAGGTACAATGAACTCTGGATTCTGGATTGCTTTAGAAAAAGAGCAAATTTACAGAAATTAGTAACACGTGCGGTTACGCCAGGCTGGGGCCCAAGTCAGGGTCAGCGAGTCGTTTCTGTAAAGGTCGGGATAGTAAATGCTTTTGGTCTGTGGATGACACATCCTCAGCGGCAAGCACTCAGCTAGAGGCACCTCTGTAGTAGGAAAGCAGGCGCATTTAAGACGTAAACACATGGGCAGGGCTGTGTTGCAATAAACTTTACTTATGAAAATACGTAGCGGGCGACTGGGTTTGACCCCTGGGCTATATCGCTGCCCCCTGTTCTGAATGTTTTACTTCTATAATTTTGTTTGATTTAATTGCCTTAACACCTGTCTTAGGTAGGAATCACTTACTTAATTCACAAATTATATTTTAGTGACTAGAAAGTCGTAAATGCTTATGGTACAATATCTGAGACCCCCGGGACGGTACAAATCAAGTGCAATATAATTAGGTAGGTTCTATTTGTTATTAACAAGGATTTGCTACAAAATGAGCCAGGAGGCGTGAGCTTCATCCACATGCTGCAGACTCGGTGCGACGCGGTGCAGCCGCGGGCTCGGCCTTCCTTTCACCCCTAACCGAAGGCTCAGAACGGGGCCATGCGAAAGGCACCGCGCGAGTGAAGACAAGGTGTCACGGGGCAGCAAGCAACGGCACGGCGGCTTCTTTCTTCGGGCTCTTTTCCCATCGGCACGGCCTGAAAGTGCCAAATAAAAGTCTATTTATTTTTCCATACGTGAAATTAATACTCATGTAATAAAAGGAAAGAATTAAGCGGATTAGACAAAAACCTTCAAAAGGACTGAGTCATTTCCTTCGACGTGTGCGTGTATGAGAGACAGAGGCACTCAACCCGTTTTTCTCGGTGGTGCGTATCGTATGCCTTTTAAAACTACGTGCAGCCCAGGCCTGTCTGCTCAGGGGTTAGAGCGCCGGCCTGCGCACTGCAGGGTCCTGGGTTTGATTCCGGCCAAGGGCACGTCCCTGGGGCCGGATGCTGTGTCTCCCTCACATCCGTGTCTCTCCCTCCCTCCCTCCCTCCCTTCCACTCTCTCTGAAAGGCAGTGGAAAAAATATCCTTGGGTGGGGATTAAGGGGAAAAAAAGGTACGAGTTAGTGGACGTGTGGTTTTGACTCACCTGCAATGCAGAGCTTTTCATTGAGCACAAGGAGACTAAACCGTCTTAAATTAATGCAGAAAAACCAATGGTACATGACGTGAGTGGGACTCTTTATGTTTTGTTTTGTTTTTCCCTACAAAACCCAGCAGGTGTGCAAGGCGAGCAATTCCACCCTCACTCTACATTCACTGGGGTGGGGCCTCTAAATAATGAAAGGTCACAGGTTCCAAAACGCCGTTAGTGATTTTGGTTCACTTTTATAATAAACGTGTGTGTTTTTTCTCAGTCAAGACAACCACCGAGTTTGATTTTGCCTTACCTCTCAACACCTGGCTTAGAAAAGTATTAGCTTTAAAGTAACGGATGTTACCTCCCCGGAGATCAAGTTCTCGTGGAAATACCAGCGTCCAAGCTCCATCTTAATTAGATAACAATGAAGTTTTCCTCTCCCTTCTCTTTTTGCCTAATTAAGAGCTAAGTAATGGATTCTCAATGAGCCTAATTAGCTGAAAGCCTTCTGTTCTTGCAAAGTCTTTATCCCAGTGTAGCTAACAAATAAGTGTTTAATAGTTTTCCACTTATCTGTAGGTAAAAGGTCCATCGATCATGTTGCAGAATGGCC
This sequence comes from Miniopterus schreibersii, assembly GCF_964146895.1. Taxonomy (NCBI): domain Eukaryota; kingdom Metazoa; phylum Chordata; class Mammalia; order Chiroptera; family Miniopteridae; genus Miniopterus; species Miniopterus schreibersii. Next base: position 6,278,425 of record NC_138116.1, read on the forward strand.
GCCAGTCTTCCAGAGCTTCAAACAACATTGACGGGCTCCGTGGGGACCCAGTGAGACTCAAAAAGCCACGTAGAATTGTAAGGTGGACTCATTCTTGCTTTTCACAAGACCGTACCCTCATCAGCTCTTGCTATAGATGTAAAAGGCACACTTGCTGTCGATCTCAGCCATGAAACAGTAATGGTAGCTCCCCAAAATTTATTAAAACTAAAATAAGGTCAGAGTGGATGAATCACTCGGAAAACACACCCCCACTTGAGACAGAAAAACTAATATTGGTTTAACAAAATGAACAGTTCCTGTCTCTCATATAAAGGTATCTTGATAATGCTACCTAGTAAAATGCTATTAATTTGATGATCGTTTAATCAAGTGTCTCTATTTTTCATAAACCAGATAAACTCTTCATCTTTAAAATATTAGTTACATAAAATTATATTAAATGAAAGACCATTTTCCAGAAATCTGGTATTTAATCAAATGAGAATTCATTTCACTGCGTGCACATCAAGGTCTAAGAAGAGTTGTTCCACTGAAAAGTAAACCCTGCTGTGTATTTCAGATCTTTTCGTGGACAGAGTGAGTCTACAATACAGTCCCCTTGCTCCTGTTTGCACTGCAGGAGCGTGTCTGTTTGAACACCGAGTCGGGGTGGAAGAAATTCATCCACCCGACAGTGGGGAGCCTATCAACAGGGCTTAAGGACAGTTCTGAGCATCAGGGTGTCTTTGATTTATGGTGTTTACTGTAGTGTCTGAGTTGCTGCCCTGGAAGATATTTCCTCCCTGAAGTATAACTAATAATATGGATCAATCTCTCTCTTTTATACCATTCTATCTTGTACACTATTGAAGCAGACAAAGCGCTGCCTTTAAAAACATAGCCTGTGAAGGTGGGCTTAGCGGTGATGAGTGCGATAGGAATCACGGATGATTTTCCCCTTTCTTTCCATACCATTGCAGGCCTTTTCTGTGCGTTTTCTACTTGAATGGGCTGGATATCTTAACCACAGGAAGGCACACACCGTTTTAAAATTCTCCTTCCTCTGATTTGTTAACCTGGGAGTATACCCTAGTGGAAAGTTGAAGTTGGAAATGGAGGGAAGTCAATTATGGTCGTCTTTTGAGAAGATTCACGTTAGCATCTACACACACACACACACAGGTACATTCCCACGAGCACAGTGCTGTAGGACAATTATCTCAAACAGTAACTTAAGTTATATTTAAAGATAGTTACTCATCAACCTTGGCTGTGTGACCTCCTTGGGGCATCATACTATTTCCCACAGTTAAATTGATTATATATTTATTGGTAAAACATCTGCATGGTATATGTACTTTTCTGTGCATAGCCAAAACTACAAGCATAGACTTGGAAATATTCTTGACTAAACTATTCTGAAGTCTCTTCTTGCCCAAACTTTGAAATCCAATCTAAATATGCTTGTCTTTAGGATTCAATGCTGTTGTTATGATTATTTACAGGTTAATTCTGAGATTCTAAGAACAGTCTATACAAATGGATGCCAATCCAATGGACTGAATTATTAAAAGTGTTAATGACTGGATTAAAATATATATTTTCTCTTATTGTTATTTCATGCCTAAAATATTCAAAGCTTGGGTTTATGTTTCTATAAATGGCACACACACAAAAATACTCTTTATGGCAGATCCTAAAATGACCGTGTGGATTTCAAAGAATGTTTTCCAATGGAAAGAAAGTGTAAATCTTTTATGCAGTTGAGCTCCGAAACAGCTTATTGATCAATGTCAACAGGTGGAGCCAAGACAAATGGTCTTAATCTGGGCCTTTGTAAATATGTTAATCATGAGGAGACAATTTTTCCAATGGATCAAAAAAATCAATATGAGTTTTTTTGTTCAACCACTCAGAGTCCCAGCCTGTAAGCCAGGAAGTCTAAGGAGATCTTCCATGGTATATTTTGAAAAGTCTAGGATATATATTTTGCCTGGAACTACTTATAGAAAACTGTGATTGCCATTTTTAGAAAATAACTGTGGTTACTTGGGCCAGTGTCAAGGTAACACTTTCCAAAATAAAACGACCACGGAGATTTGCACGTCTCAAAGATATTTGAAGTTGATGGAGCCTGTGGTTGCTTAAAGATCAGCTGCTCTTATTGGATTAAGTAGAATTGGGTTATGATCCGGGCACGCTAATTGTGACTGTTCTGAACGCACTCATCTCATCCACATGACCTAACATGTCATTATTTCTGACCTCTCCTCATCCCAGTCATTCTTTCTTGGGCAGGAGGTTGTTTGGACTTTTAAAACTACCACCTCCTATTGCATGTTATTTACTGGCTATTGATTGACAAGCACGGGATACAGTGACATCATCACATTACTGTCTGTTACCAAGTGGGTAACGCATATACTTAATACGGATATGTCAAGGCCTTACTACGAGGTCAACAGATATCATTATCATCGCTGCTTTTGCTTAGCTGTCGAATCCACATTTTAAATATAATGCTCATTGTCCAATCCAAACTCTGAGTTTTTAGCTTTATGCTTATTTGTTGTTTTGTTTATTGGGCGGGAAGGAGGGTTATTTGTCTTCCTCAACTACTCCTAATCTATATTTCAGCAGTCCATTCTTTATACACAAAATGTGCAATTCTCCATTTATCATTCCTAACTTGGAAAAATATAGACAAAGCAATCCACATTTTAAAAATTATTTACTGTCTTGATTTACAAAGTACCACGTAAGCTTTACGACAGAGATTCGTGACATCTTCTAAATGAAGAGGCATTTTTTTGTTTGTGTGTTTTCTGACGGATTCCTCCCTAACGCAGAGCACAAATCTGAGGAGGTTACATAGTGCGCCGAAGTGCTTTTATGAGCATGTAAGCGTTGGGCGGGATAAAAACGGACAGTGAAAACAATGAACCAGGAGAGGAAAGAGAATTCCCTGCAGTAAAGGCCTTCAGATAAGTAAGATTATCTGAATCCTGGATAAAATTTGCTGAACAGAGACTTACTGTACAAGAAATAAGATGGCCACATTTTGAAAACATATTTTTTTTCAAGATATAGGAAATTTTTTTTATTTCTATTAAAATCAGAGTAAAAGTGTTCAAAGTATGCTCCTGTTTGATTTCTGTATATGCCTTCACCATTCATTTCTTCTTGCATTTTTCATAAATGTATTACTGAGTCCACTCTGTGGGGGAAACTGGATTATTAAGAGATGATGTCTCTCTATAACCGAGAGAATGGCTTGCAGTTAGAGCAAATATAAATACTGGTCCTCTGCCCTGGCTGGTTTGGCTCAGTGGTTAGAGAATCGCCCTTGGACTGAAGGGTCCCGGGTTCGATTCCGGCTGAAGGCACGTACCTCGGTTGCAGGCTCAATCCCTGGCCCTGGTTGGGGCCTGTGCAGAGGCAGCCAATTAGTGAGTCTCCCTCACGTTGACGTTTCTCTCTCTCTCTCCCTCTCTGAAAAGCAATGGAGGGTTAAAAAAAAAAGGAAATCCTGCCATGTGTGACAATATGGATGGACTTCGAGGGCATTATTCTAAGTGAAATTCAAATACTTTATGATATAACCTATGTGTGAAATCTTGAAAAGCAAAAACTAACAAAAAAGGAACTTGTAGATACAGAGAACAGATTGGTGGCTCCCAGAGGCAGTGGAAGGAAGGGATGGTTGAAATTGGTGAAGTTGGTAAAAAGCAAAATTATTTTCTCTGAGCGGGGGCTGTACCCTGTAATGTCTATATTGTTTGCAGGCAGTTTAAAGGTTGTATATCCTGCACAGTTTTAAGTTGTTTTCTACTAACCTTAAGCAAAAGTAGAAGTCTTTGTTCTTGGGGTAAAGTCTTTTGAAACAACTTTAAAAGTACTTCGTTATTTTTAATCTCTCATGATATCTAGAAATATAGTGAAAGATAATAATTACAAGCCATGTGGAGTATTTTGACCTAATAAAACATCTTCACATTTACTCTCTTAATATTTCGGCCCTACCTACATCCTGACTGCCATTATGTGTAAATTTCTTCTTTTATCTGAACTTTTAGACTTACCGTGCTACTATACAATGGAAAATATGTCTCAAGAAAATAGAGAAATAAAACTATTTGGCTTTTCTCATCTACCATATCTCATTCGTATCACAAGTCATAACCACAACTTAACACAAGTCCTAAATTTGAAAACCAGTTTGCGTCTGTATTAGCTATGCATTTAGGAAATGCCTTATTTTTCGCACTGATGTTCAATATTACTGTGTTTTTCTGTGACACCGTGCCCTGACACTTTCCCTGCTGGAACCCACCCTCTTTGCAATGAACTGCGGTCACGTAAGTGATTTTCTGAAGAACTAACTGCTAGAACAGATGGCCCAGGCGAGTATGAAGTTCAGCTGCCCACCCCATAACAACTGCACTGCTTTCAGGGATGAGGGGAATCTTGGCAGCCAGGAAATGTTTATTGTTTTGGAAAGAGGGTGGGTCAGGATGGGATTTCACTTTCACTCTTTCCTAAAAGAAAATATTCATCCAACAGATTCTACGGGACATATCAGAACTGCCTTCTCCATTTGTCAACACTCAAGATATTGGATGGTTAAGGCAACTGGGAAAGGTAGCAAGAAAATAAACTGACTCCAGCCGAGCAAATGCGAGCTATAGTTTAAGTGTGCGAGAAAGGACGGCAGGAGGCCGACAGCTTGGTCGGTGGACTGAGGTTGCTTAAAGGGCACCGAGCAAAGGCTATGGCCTGTGAAATTCCAGAGACGTGATTGGCATGGTGACACTGATCGAGGGTATGACCAGGCCCTCACAAAGATTGCTTATGCTCCATGCCAACCAAACAGTTCTTTCATTTATACTTCAAAGCCTCCATGCAACATGGCCTGCGAGTTACTCCCAGAATGGCCCAAGCCAGCACCTAACTACCATCTCTAGCTAAAGGCAAAACAAGGTGGGTGGGGAGCCCAGGCTCTCAGGCAAAGTGCAGTAAACGAGAGTACGGTTGTTATGCAAACTTAAGTCCGTGCCTTCTCCTTAGATAAGAGTTTCTACAGATTTAGTCATTTCTCGTGTGAATGTAAATTGCTCTTAGCAAAGGGTAAGGAGTACTTGGTTTTCAGAGCTCCTCTAGAGTAAACATTCATTTTAGAAACTAATCAGCCTAAAATGAGCCTTATGCCAAAGAGACATATTTCAGGGAGACCAATTCTGCTCACCTTTCAGGTAGCATGCTGGGAGTAGGTAGTTTAAATGGACTCATGAATTTACCTAAATTACTGCATCAACTGATTGTATTTCATTAAAATAGAAAATCCACTTACTTGGAAGGAGGCAGTTGTAGGGTGGACATGCTACATAGAGAAAGTTGCATTTAGAAACAGAAAATGGAAAAATTCTTTAAGTTGCTTTTTAGGTGAATTATTACATGACTAAAGTTAGCAAATTAAAAAAAAATGCAAGGCTGGCATTGAAGTAGAAATCCAATCATATGTAGCAGAAATGCACTTGATCAAGTACATTTTATCAAGTAAATTCTAATGGAATAGTCTAGTAAGTTCACTCCCAAAAAATGAGTTTAATTTTCTGAAATATATGCATTCCTAGACATTGGAATATGTAATAAATGTTCATTGATTCAGCCACTGCACATTTGTGCTTTAGGAAAGCTCACTACTGAAATGTGCACCATCGTGATTCCAGGAGAGCCGACCACCTGCCCTGAACCTGCTCAAACAAAGCAGGCCCTCCCCCGGCACCTACTTCAGATTCTTCGGTTCAACAACATTCATGTCGACTCGTGGATAAAATCGCTGAGAGGACTACCTATAAGACAGTACATTAAATATTAGCTTATTAGGTAAATGCAAGATTAATGATTTAATGTTTCCATTCAGAGCATAGATAAACTTCTGAGAGAAGTGTGACTTTTCACAAGACTTCAAGATGAAGGCAGCCAATCATGACGATGCCCCCGAGAGAGTTCTGTTTGTGCAAAGGAAACCGAAAAGTTCCTCCCTCAGTCCTTGCATTCTGTCAGGGTGCTGTGGGCGTACAGGACCGTGTCAGGATGCAGGATGGGGCCCTCAGCCGTGCTAACCCTGGCACAGGGTAGACCAGTCGTTCCCTTCCTCGGCCGCTCGTTGTAAGGTGTCGATGCCTGATGTCCATGCCTGGAGAGTCCGACTTAGTTGAACTTAGGTGTGTCGTGGGCATGGAGGTTTTGAAAACTCTCTAAGTGACTCTACTGTGCGGTCACAGTTGAGAATCACTGGTCTAGATTGATCCAGTGATTCTTAACTATCTCTGGTCATAGGGGTCCCCAAGCTGCTTGTCAAAAGTGTGTCTAATCAGGCACCCAGGTGGTTTGCAGGTAGTGCTTGGGATACATTCTGGAAAAAGCCAAAAAACAAAAAAACAGAACTCTTGTCTTGACTTATTTGGTTAAGCCCTGGGCTTGTCACCTGGTGACACCGGCTTCAGCTATGTGAAAGTTCACGCAGAGTACATCATTCTTAACGTTGGCAGTTCCCGACATTCATGGAAACAAAAACTTTCACAGAAGCTTCTATATGAGTGTGTTGCCACATGCAACGCCAAGGGCAATTCCAAATTCCCATAAGTCAGGCACTTCTCCAGCCAAGAGGAAAACAGACAGTGCTCAGGGAACTCAAGAAGAATTCTTCTGTGGATTCTTTTTGTTTTAACATACAAAATTTTATTTTAAAAATTGATTATGTCTACGGCCAGCAATTCCACTCTCAGGTATTTCTCCTAGAGAGACAAACACATGTGTCCTCCAAAGGACTTGTACAAAAATATTTATAGCAGTTTTATTCGTAATAACCCAATGCTGCAAATAACCTAAATTCTATCAACAGGTGAATGGACAAATGGATGATTGCTGGGCCAAAAAATAAAATTAAAAAAATGTACAACTGCCCTGGCAGGTGTGGCTCAGCTGGTTGGCGAGCCATCCCGCACCCACAACTCCCCGATCCGACCCCGGCCGGGGCGCGTGCGGGCTTCTGGCTGGTCCCGGTGGGCGGTGCAGGGACAGCTGACAGGCTCTGGGCTCTCGCATCGATGTTCCTCTCGCCTCCTCTCTCTTTCTCTCTCTCTTAAAAAATCAATTAAAAAACATGCTCTTTCCATTCATGATTGGGATGGGGTAGTATATTATTTTTTTAAAAAAAAGTAGCCCGGCCGGGCGTGGCTCAGCGGTTGAACGTCAACCTAGGATCCAGGCGATCGGGGTTCGATTCCCGGTCAGGGCACATGCCCGGGTTGCGGGCTTGATCAATGACTCTCTCATCATTGATGTTTCTCTCTCTCTCTCTCCCTCTCCTTTCCTCTCTCTGAAATCAATAAAGATATATTTTTAAAAAAAAAGTACAAGCAACTGGTAGACAAAACAACATGGGTGAATCTCAAAAACATGTTGAGTGAGGGAAACGTGAAAAAAGAGAACATATTATATGAATCCATGTGGGTGAAATTCAGAAATAGATACAGTGGACCTATGGTGACAGAGTTCAGGGCGATGGTGCCTGGGGGTGGGGGGTTAACCACAACGAGACCAGAGGGAAAATTCTGGGAAGATGAGGCTGGTCTATCGTAGATCTTGGTCGTGGGATGGTAGAAACACATACATCGAGCTGCCGTGGACAATGGACTAGAGAAGCTACAAAAGTAACCTACTGCCCTTAAAAACAGGGCCGACGGGACTGAAGTATAACTCACCCTAAAAGGCTGCCAAGGTTTTCCTCATGGCTGGGAAATCACATGCACATCCCTTCCCATAGAGTCCATTGTGCTGAGGAAATAGGACTTCCTAAGGACACGCAAAATCACTGGCAGGAAGGACTTTCTTAGGATTTGGTTGTAGGGTTCCTCATTTTCAAACTGGTGCGGGGCATAAAAACAGATTAATACTTCTCCTCCCACCTTCTCAGTTCTTCTAGCTGGGCTGTGAATCACCTTAACAGAGGCAGATTAACCGGAGAAAATAAAAAATTTTAATACATGCCCCTGGGGAATTCACATAAGTGTGAAAATTCCAAAGACAGCAAGGCAACCTGGGGTGTGTGTGGCATTTCGGACAAAGGAGAAAATAAGCGGGGACCGGGCCCTAGGTTGGGGGGGGGGGGAGGGGGCGTAGGGGTGGCTGAGGAATTGCTGAACACTCCTGGCCGGCGACGTCTTGCTCGGGGGTCGGGCAAGCGGGGCGATCCCGCTGCGGGCCCCGCGGCCCGAGCGCCGCGCCGTCCGCGCCAGGCCCAGGCCCAGCGGCACCCGCCGGCCGCTTTCCGCAGCAGCTTTCTCCGCCTCGATCTCTTGGGCAGGAAAGGGGAGGGTGAAAGGTTATTTCCGAGTCTTGTTTCTTAATAAACAGCTTTAAATCAATATCCCAACAAGGCAGCTGCAGGGAGGCAAAACTTTGGCTTTTAAGCCGCATGTTACGGTCATTTCAGAGCATTAGCGCGCATCTGCCAAGGTCCCCGTAACCGTATTTTACAGGAGCGTTTATCTGGACGGTGACCATTAAAATGAGTGCCGTTCTCTGAACTTGCAGAACATGAATTTTCTGATTAAAAAATTTCAAAACACCTTGTATCGTGCTCTGAATCTGAACATTATATGTAAACAAAACCAGAAACACCGTGTGGCTTGTCAGGAAGTTCCTTTTCAGAAAACTCCAGGCACAAATTATAAGACTTTTCAGATCTCTCATTCTTCAATTCATTCATAAATATGTATTGAACATAGATAGTACGGATCTGATATTACAGTAGGTTAGATGTGCATCTACGTGTAGCTATATATATAATACACCCCTACAAAACATATTCTTGTAATATGGTGGGGGGTCGTCATTGAATAGATCCTTTGCGTACAAAGTTGGTTATAACAATTTTAATATTTTTGGCAGAAGAGAAGTATATTAGCTAATTGCTTCTTAGTACTATACCTTTCTTGGTTATGGATATATATTAGAGCTCTAGTAACATTTTAGACACACACACACACACATATATATGTACACATGTGGAATTCTAATTCTATGGCATCCAGGTCCTCAAAACCTGTTGCTAAGCGGACAGCTAATCTTACTTGAAGTGCCCTCTTATTCCTGGACACCCGCTCTTTCCTGGCAAGTGTCAATCACAACTATTCACACTTGACGTAATTTAATGATAGTTTGCCGTGCTGATGGCCAGACTCTTTTTCTCTCTCCCAGATCCACCAAGGAGGGAAAGAGACGGCTGGTGAAACCCTGGCCGGGCACAGGTAATGCATTACTATCCTGTGAAAGTCACTGTGTGGTTTGAAGTTTCTTTTAGAAATTCCCCTTCAAGGAACAAAGGCTTTTCTATTAAAATACTGAAGACGTCAGGACTTCAGAGCCACCTCAGGTGAAGCCAGAATTTTTAGGAATCTCGGAAGAATTCCCACGGTAGAAGCGCAGTGGAAAAGCTCCCAAAGAGAGCTGGCGAACACCCGGGGGATGCAGACTTCCCAGAAACCTGCAAAGCCATGAGCCGCCTCCTTCTCCTTCAGGAGCTGACACTTCTAAGTGGGGCACCGCGGGTGCGGCCCTGGGGGCGATGCCATTGATCCGGGTGCTCCCTGCGTCGGGCGCCCTGTGACTCCCTCTTTCCATTTGCTCCCTTGAAGTTGAAAGACGACTGTAACCACCAGGGGGCGGGAGATATTACATTTCAAAGGGCTGCAAGTAGTATTTTAGGCACCACCTCAATCTCCCCACGCTAACTTGCAAGGGGAAAGCGCGTGGTTATGCAATGTAGCTTTTTGATGTCCCCACGGTGCCTTTTCCTGTTGAACACAGTCCCTTCGTCATAGCTCCTATCTCTCTAGAGCCTCCTTCTGCAGTATTATTTTTTTTTTTACCTTCCACTTTCATGGAAGTAAGCTATTCCTGATCCCTCAGTTTGGGTCACCTGGAGTTCAGGGAAAGAGTGAATTATTCGGAAGGCCATTAGGCGGTGTCCCTGTGCCTGCAGGGCTTTCCTCTACCTAAGCCGTAGGAGCAGACATTTGAAAAAGACCCTTGTGCCTGCTCCCTCGCTAAGTGGGTTCCTCCACACCGCCCTTTCCTGCTTCCTTAATTTATGAACATCCCCATTTTAGTTCCTGTGGCTTCACTCTTGTGTGTGTGGGGGGAGGTGTTTGTCTTGTTTCGGCTTTACGTTGGCTCCCCGTTGCTGTGTTCACCTTTTGGACTGAGGGACCTCGTTCAGGGTTTCCAGCCCACACGGTGACCAGCTCGGAAACCCTGATCTAAGTTGCCCTGCCGCTCAAAGGTTTCTCTCAGTTCCCAGTCCCACACCATCTCCTCCAGAGCCTTGAACACGTGTCCAGGTGCTCCGGGCCTCATCTAACTCATGATGCCAATCTTACTAGGCGCCTGAGTCTCAAAAGGCCTTGAATGTGGCATGCAGGCTGTTGGTGGTGGGCCACCTAACTTGTAACCCTTCTAGTTAATGCACTTACGGCGATTGCGTTTAGGCAAATGGCAAGCCGAGTGACCTGAAGGAAGAACCCTGTCTTATTTTGAGGGTAATGCCCCTCTAAGCAACATTTCTGATTTATTGTCACATGCTTATGATACTGTGACCTCATCCCCTTATCTCCTGTCACCATCATCAAGACTCACTGTCCCCATCCCCCTCCCAAGGCGTGACGGCTTCTGCCTCCAATGCTTCTGTTTCTCAGCACATCAGTATTGTGGAGGCGGATGGTGAACTGAGGGTCGATGGGGTGCTGCTTCCTGACACTGCACAGAGAGCTGGTTCCCAAATTTGAGGTGTATTAGAATCACTTAGAGTGATTTGAAGATGTAGACACCTGAGCCTTTCTCGGTAATCCTGGGAAAGCAGTCAGGGCTCAGCATTTTCCATAAACATCCAAAGGTGGTTGTGACTTGGTGTGGTGGACACCTTCTGTTTCCGTTACAATATCTATACCCGTGTTCCTCCCTGTTAACTAGAGCTCAGTTAATTCATCAAGAGCAGGGAGACATCTGGGAGTCAAAGAAAAGGGTCCCTGATGCTGTTCACTTACAGGATGAGCGGTGATGGGCCTAAACCAACACATCGGTTAGGACAGGGCCAGCTTCTGTGACAGACAGACACCCCCAAACCTTCACGAATGAACAACCTGGAAATTCATTTCTTGTTCATATAGGCAGCGTTCTAGTTGGTAATTCACGGATGTCTTGCCCTCTACCGTCTCCCCGGTCTTTCAATACTTAGCTCCCATCCAGGAGAGACACACACACACGTCCACACGGAGCGAGAAACACACACAGAGAGAAAGGCAGAGACAGACAGAGACGGGACAGGGCGGGAAGGAACACTCCCTCCCTCCCCTTCCTCATGGGGGAGACAGGATCACTACCATGCGCAGTGTTGTCAGGATCTAGTCCCCTGGCTTCCCCTGGATTCACGAGGGGCGTGGAGACGTGGTCCTTGTCCAGGACCCCTCCTCAGCAAGCATCTAGACTATGGAAAGAAAAGCTAAATTCTCTGGTGGGCAGCTGTTCAACTTGGCCGTGGCGGATCACCACAACCTTCTGCCCCTTCGCCAAGGATTAATGAATGGCAGCCACTAGTCAGCCCGGCTTCTGGAATGCTTTTGTTTTTCTCATAAACGGGATCGGCTCCTTTTTAACATGACCTTTGACTTCTTCCTACTTCCCCTTTTCTCTTCTCTGGAAGGAAGACGCAATAACTGAATCATAGCTGTAATCTGGTAAATAGAAGGGAATATGGACAAGAGCCGACATGCAAAGAACGCTTAGAAGAAAAAAGGGGAAAACCCAGTTTTCATCAGTCTCAAACGACTGCCTCCAGATTTACTGCGACTTAAATAAAGCACAGAACCCCGATCGCTCCAGGCCACTAGCTTTCTAGTCCTGGTAGGTGGTGGTCTCCAGCTCATAACTTGAGAAACACCAATCCAAGGTATGTCCACCCAGCCTGAGCCTCAGACGGGAGGTACCCTGTGGAAAAGGCTGCCTTTCATGATTCTTGCCTATTTTAGCAATATCCAGGCCTCAGGGGTGTCATCTGCAGATTTCAGAATTGACCAAATGTTCCCAAACTTTATGAGAGGAGCTTGAGTGAATCTGGATTCGAGTTCAGCTTTGCCATTTTGTTAGAGGCTCGTGTGACCACGGAAAGCCACCGAATTGCTTTAAACCTCCACTTTCTCTCTTGGAAAATTGGGATCATCCAAGTACTTATCCCCGCGTGAGAAAGATTATGTAAATTCAGTAAAATTGGCTGCACTCCACAGAACACAATTAAGAAAGGGCCTCTAACGCTGTCCAGTGAGTTTTCCTTGTTTTTTCCTTTTGTTTATCATTACATTTATCTCTAAGAACAATATTACATTTTAGTTGGTAGAAATTCCCATCAATTATGGAAAAAACACACCAAGAGACAAGCAAGTAGACATATGAATACCTGCCCCACCCCCACCCCAAACACACACACGTCCTGTCAGCCTGGTCTGTGACGTGCAGTTCTGAGGCAAAACTGAAGCCATTCCAACCTGTTCAACCCAGAATAACTCCGTTTTTAGCTGTTTTACACTTAAAGTCTAGGGAAAATGTCATTTCCATAAATGTTTCTGCCTCTAGAAACACTTGGAGTCGAGAGGATGCTGTAGCAGCATCGCAGAACACATCACCTAGGCCAGATACTTTCGAAAGCGGTGCGAAGTCGTAGAAAACCGACAGCGAGGCTCTACGGTAACCCAGGCCCGCCCCAGGGAGGCGAAGAACGCGTCCCCCTAGGTGTAAATGGAGGCATCGGAACCATATTTGGCGTTGAATCCTGGAAACCTACCTAACAGCGGCTTTAAAACAATGGAAGAAAAACTTGTCTGTCTGCTTTTCTTGGTTAATTTTCAACACACCCGCCCTTAAACGTTGCTGTCCGTGGCTGGTAATGTGGATACGTGATAATAGATCCCCAGGCACCTTCCCGGCCCAAAATGGTTGCTTGTGCACCAGCCCTCGTGTTTACATCGGAAAGAATAAAGACCTGGCCTGCGGCCTTTAAAGACACGTCCCAGGAACTGCACACGGCGCCTCTGCTTACATCCCTGTAGCCAGAACTAAGCATAATTCTATTTCAAGCTCTCGGGAAGTGATTCTCTGGCTATCAATGAAATAAAAACAGTGCCAACGGAACCCGGCATTTTCTGCCCGTGTGTGAGCGGGCCCGGTGTCTGCTCAACGTCACACACACAAAAAGCGTCAGATAAGAACGTTCGGTTTGACTCCTGCATCACTTCTCGGTGTTTGCGCCAACGTTTTTTGCTCCTTTCAGGTAGCGAGCACTCAGTGGGTAGTACGTGCTCTTGAAACACAGTCCTTTTTGTTCAAGAAACTTGAAATACTTGTGATAAGAGAAATTAGCACAAAAAGTGCAATGAAAATCACACACACGCACAGAAAACACGGCGACGGATACAGATGGATCCTAGCTGCTCCAGGGATGGGATTATATAAAAGCTTCGGAAGCCCTGGGACTTTATTTGGAACTTAGAGACCATATGCTTTGGTTCCAAGGAGGAGACAGGGGCGGGCAGACCAGAAGGGGGCGATGACAGGGGTGGGGGGACAAAAGCAAGAGCCAGGCAAATAGAAAAGCCACTCAGAGCTCAGGGTACTTGCTAAGGAGAAGTGGAGGTGGAGGGGAGAGGAGCGCGGGGAGCCAGCAGACGTTAATTCGCCTACAAGTACCTGTTGGCGGAGCTTTTGCATATATCTGCATAAATCATGCATCCATTTGTGCTCCTTCTGGGCACAGAAATGCAGAAAAATAATTTATCAAACACATAAATGCGTGGCAAGGTCCCTAATGTTCTTTTTAACCGATGAACTGCTGGGCCTGTTATTATGCAAATGCCCGTGTGGCCTGTAACCGCCCCCAAATTCTTCCAGTGAAACACTGGGACCCCCTCTTTGGGGAGACTTGAGCGTCTTGAAAGAAGGGCTCGGAGGAGAAGGACCGGGTGGACGGCGCGGCCGAGGTCAGCCTCAGGCCTTGTCAAGCGTGCGGGGCGGTGTGGCAGAGGGAACACGTTGCGCAAAGGCCGTCTCAAGCTGTGGCCGGGGCCACCGCTTCTGTGGAGGCGGCGCACAGGGTGACTCCCACGTGGAGCGACAGGAATAGGGGCTGCAGCCCTCGCAGCCGCCTTGCTCATCCTGCCGAAGCCGGGCAGCCCCGAGGAGTAGAGTCATTTACAACAAACAGGGCGAGCTCCCCCCCCCCCGTGGCGCCCCGTGCAGGCCCCTTCCCGACGGGCAGGGCCCGCACTGCCCCGCGAGCCTGGCTGGGCGCGTTGGCTCAGAGGCGCGGGGACCAGGAGGGCCCAGCCCAAGGGCCTGCACACCCCGAAGCCCTGCGTTTGTCCTGAGCGAGCGTCGGTCTGTATTTGTGCTGGATTTCTTCAGCGCACAAAAGGTGGTCAAGTTCTCTTCTCAGTGGATCATAGTTCCTTTCCCAGAAAGACCTCCCCATTTTTTTTCCTCCCAGAAAGGCAAAAGTAGAACGTCAACCTCCAGTCACCCCAAATAAGAAAGTATAGCTCTCTGCGGAGCCAAGGAAAGTAGGTAATTGGACACATTGCCTTGAACCTGCCTCCTTGATCAACACGAGTTATGGTCTATAGCCTCCTGTTACCCTGGTTTAAGGAGAATTTTATTAAGAAATATTGCAGCCCGGCCAGTGTGGCTCAGTGGTTGAGCATTGACCTAGGATCCAGGAGGTCACAGTTCGATTCCCGGTCAGGGCACATGCCCGGGTTGCGGGCTCCATCCCCAGCGGGGGGCATGCAGGAGGCAGCCGAGCAATGACTCTCATCATTGATGTTTCTCTCTCTCTCCCTCTCCCTTCCTCTCTGAAATCAATAAAGACATTAAAGAAAAAAACACAACTTCAGCTCTAAAAAATACATATTGCAGTATTTTAATTTTTATTTATTTATTTCTTATTCAAAAGACAATCTGCAATTTGCTTTCTCCAATTGAATTGTTATTGAAACCAGCAGTATAGTTTTTCTGTTCTAGACACAAAAATACATGTTTTAAAAAACATATTTGGATTTTTGTTTTCCATAAGGGATTTAGGGGCCTTTCCTTTAAGCAAAATGAAATAAAAATAACCAGCAGACATTAGCCTGCTTCCCAACACAATACACGCGAAATGCTGGGATGCAATGAGCTCCCGAAAAGAGGCTGGCGAAATCCCCAAGCTGCCAGGCAGCAAGGGGGAGCGTCCTGACGTGGCAGTGCCCAGCAGCCTGGTGGATTATTGACCCCCCCCGCCTCCGGACCCAGCACAGCGGTGTCCACGCTACCCCCTGAAGTAGCTGAGCCGGGCGCAGTGCATCTGCCATGTGCGACCAATGTTAAGGCATTTGCATTTTAGATTGCGAGACACACAGAAAGCAGAGCTCAGGAGAGAGAGAAACCCAGGCCCGGGCAGGACGCAGGAGCCCGTGGCTTGGCCTCTAAACAGCCTCTCGCCTCTCCGGGAAGCCGGAGTGGGAAAGAAACGCTGCCACCGAAGGGGAGGGGCAGGTCGGCGAGAACCTTCACAGTGACCAGACGGACCTGCGTCGGCTGCCCCTGGGGAGGCAGCAAGTGCCCCAGTTTATTCCACACCCTAGAGCTCTGCCTCCCTCTGCCTTCATTTCTTTCTGCCTTTACTTAATTACTGATAAAACAAGATGATTTCTCTGACCCTGACTGTTCAGGAAGTGAAGAAATCCCTCATAAAGACAAAAGTGTAAGAGGTCCCTTGGTTTGATGTGAGCAGATGACATTGGCAGCCAGGTCCTCAAAAGAGGAAAATCCAGATTGGGAGGAGCTCATTAGCTTGATTTTTTGTTGTTGTTGTTTCTCGACTATAATTCCCAGAACACCTTCTTGACCAAGGCACAGTGCCAGCTCAACAGCTCTGTTTGCCACCCAGCTTCGCTGGAAAGCACCACACTGTGTTCTGTCAGAGCCAATACATCGGCTCGTTTATCTCCAATTCTCTTTCCTTCCGCAGGAAACTACCATCAAATACAAATATACTTGCAAGATATTAAACATCACTTCCATTTAGCCTGAGATGTTAGAGTCTAGAGAAACACGGGAAAGGTGGTCGGACCCGTTGGCTCCAGGAGTCAGGGAGCCCTGTGGTGAAGGCTGACGACCCTGAGGATCCTGTGTCTATCTTTCCTCTGGGGAGACTGTATCAATCTGCCGAGCCATTTTAAGGATTTGAATTGCTTTGCCAATATTTATCGGAGATGCAACTGGAAGCTACAAGTCGATTAGGAAGCTGGGAGGAGAAGAGGAACATTTATTGAGCTAAATACATTGGCAGCAAGTCAACCCGCAGAGGAAGACAAAACATAAGGGGAAATAAACCATCAGTAATGTGTGTCATTTAGCTCACACAGGCAACGCAGGCTTCCTTGGCTGAGTAGGAAACAGTCTTTCACTGACTAGACACCGAGCAGCTCGGAGAGGCAATGTAAGTTTTCTAGGCCTGAATAGTATGAACATGAAAAATGATTGTTTAGGCCCTGGCAGGTGTGGTCAGTGGTTAGAGCACCAGCCTGCACACCGAAGGGCGGGTTCGAGTCCGGGTCAAGGGCACATAGCTGGGTTGCAGGTTCGATCCCGGCCCCGGTTGGGGCCACCTGCAGGATGCAACCAGTCGGTGTGTCTCTCTCACACTGATGTTTCTCTCTCTCTCTCTCCGCTTTCCACTCTCTCTAAAAAATAAATGGAAAAAATATCCTTGGGCTCGGGTGAACAAAAAACCATAATAATTGTATAGCAGAAAGAAATGATCTTTCAAGCATTCTTTGGTAGAAAGGACCTGAGATGTCTCCTAGGCATGAAATTCTTTTCTTCCAAAAACGCTGAAACTGATAGGACATTAAGCATTAAAAAAAAAAAAAAAATTTTCTTTCAATTGTTTATGTGTTCTCATGGTTTATGTGACTATAACATAATAGTAATTTAACAGAAGGCCCCAAAGTTCAACGGAGGAGAGAGAGGTGAAAAGTGACTGGCTGAGGTGGACTCCGTGGCTTCTGGAAAAATAGAAAGTCATGATTTCTCTAGGTCCGGAATTGGAAGTTGCTGAAAAAATCGCTCTGCAAGAAATAACTTCTACCTTAGCCTGGCATGTAGCAGTAGTAACCCAATTATCGCCCAGGGATGAGGTCTTCATCCAGTTACGCAGGAAGGAAAAAAATAGAGAAACTAGAGCACCAGGCAGGGTACAGCCAAGCAGTGCTTCCTTCAGAGCTGGTGGTGCCCAATGGGACGAAATAACCAACTCGGAGTCCAGGGCACTTTTTAAGAAGTGGAGGTGTAGGTGGAAAAATATGTGTAGAGATAGCAGACTTTGATTCCACGTACAAAAATAAATAAATTTAGACGCGGATCTCACACCCTCCACAAAAATTCACTCAGAGTGGGCCATATACCTGAACGCAAAACAGGACACTGTAAACCTCCTAGAAAATAACACAGGAGAACATCTAGGTAACTCTGGAGACGTTGATGCCATTTTAGACACACTGAAGACACAATACACGAAACAAACGATTGATAAGCCGGACTCTATTAAAACTAAAAACCTCTGCTCCGTTAAATACACTGTCAAAATAATTAGGCAACAAGCCACTGAGAAAATATTTGCAAAAGGCACGTCCGATACAGGATTGTTACCCAAAATATACAAAGAACTCTTAACATTCAACCATAAGAAAACAAAAACACCTAATTAAAAAAAAAACAGGCAAAAGATCTGAACAACAGACACCTCCCCAAAGAAGATAAACAGACGGCAGGAAGCACGCGAAAAGACGCCCAGTGTCACACGCTGTTGGGAAATGCCAATTAAAACAACAGTGACACGGAGGGACTTCATACGCGGAGTGCGAGCGAAAGAAGCCGACCTGAAGGGCTGCCTGCTGCGCGATCCCGACCACAGGTCACCCTGGAAGAGGCACAGCCACGGGGACAGTGAAAGATCAGCGGTTCCAGGGGCGGGGTGGCGTCGGGAGAGAACGGGGCACAGAGCGTCTCAGGGCGGTGCGAGTCCTCGGGATGAGACTGCGGTGACGAGCACGGTCATGACGCTTTCGTCCCCGTCCACAGACTGCGCAACAGCAGGAGCTGAACCCGGAGTGAAACTACGCTCTGTGGGTGATGGTGACGTGTCAGCGCAGGTTCATCCGTGATAAAAAAAACAACTGGCCCGGCCGGCGTGGCCCAGCGGGTGGGCGTCGGCCTCGGACCCAGGCGATCGGGGTTCGATTCCCAGCGGGGGGCGTGTGGGAGGCAGCCGATCAATGACTCTCATCACTGATGTTTCCATCTCTCTCTCTCCCTCTCCTTTCCTCTCTCTGAAATCAATAAAGATATATTTAAAACAACAACAACAAAAAACACAACTGCACCATCTGGGTAAGTGATGTGCGTAACGGGATGAGTTATCCGCGTGTGTGGAAAGGGGCATATGGGAAATCTCTGCACCTGCCTCTCAATTTTGTTATAGACCTAAAACTCTAAAAAATGAAGTATTTAAAAGAATAAATATCAAGCATTTTTGTCAGTGATTCTGGTGTTAGGTCTATGAAAATGAGGCCCCTTTGAGATCTCAGGCGCAGCTACGTTTACACAGAAGCATATAAGTTAACGTCCGCGCTTTCTGACAGCTCACAAATCGGGTTACCAAAAAATAAAAGGTCAACACATGATGCTGGTAGGATTCTAAACTGTAGTCTACGGTGTTCTTCCTAGTTGGGTGCCGTTTTGAAAAAAACAAATGATAAAACTTCTATTTCCAGACAGGTTCCAAGGAAATAGTTCCGAGATGACTCCTGGGTTGGTTTATGTCAAAATTCACTGTTTTAAACAATTCTTTCTTTCCTGAGGAGGCAAGAAATAAATATAACCCCAGAGGCTTCCTTCTTTTTTATTTTTACTCAATGTATTATATTTGTATTGAGCTTTTTAAACCCCTCACATTGACAAACCAACAATTGTATTTTTTCCCTAAATAAACTAGAGGAACGGAATAATTACAATAAATATTTTAACTAAACATTGTTATAACACTTTGTCTTTGTTCAAGCTACTATGGGCACGTGTGGATCAAAAAATTTTCATAGACAGAGCTCCTCCACATGAGTTTCATCCAATAAAAACTTTACAGCGTCCAGTATCTTTTCTCTAATCAATTCGTGAGGTCTGACATCTTAACTATTAGTGTTTCAATAAAAGCAATGAAAATGTAAAAGGATAAAAGGTATCTCAACCATCGTAGATCTCACAGAAACCTTCATCAGCTCTAATAGCCTTTCTCTCTAAAGACACCAATTTTATTCTGCTTTGCCAGCAATCTTTATCACATATCCCTGCTCTTTCCAGTAATAATACCCTTTTCCCTGTGAGATTTTCTAAAATGTGAAATGGAAATTGATTTTTGCCAGGAGGTTTTTATCTGGCTTCACAAAATTGATAAAAATGTACCAAAACATGAATTTCTGAAAGAAAACGGCTCTTTTGGTTGGTGTGGATTTGGGGGCCCTATGGCTTAATAGTTTAAACATTATTTTCCATGCCTTTCAGATGGCATTTTCCTATCATAACATGTTAAGCATATGTAAAGTTTTATATTTTTACACTATATACTCTTACTATATTATGCATATTGTATCTCATATACAAAAACCATTTTAAAGGGGGAAAAAAGCACAGAAATGGAAATGAACCTCTTTCATATTTTCTTCTCACACCCCAATAAGTCACTTTATGTACCTGCAGAGATGTGCCGGCTGACTTGGAGGCCGCTGATTGCGAAGCTTGAGTATTAGAGGCAAACACACCTACTTGGGGCCAGGTCCCTCTCTATTAACCATTGCGATCGCTGACAAGTTGCATTGGTTTATTGAGGGAATTAATTCACTTAAGGAACATCGACTACTCGGCACTATTCCCGGAAACTAGAAAGGGCTCAGCCACTAGGAAGGCAGTAGTTGTGCTTATTACAACATTCGTCTAAAAAGCGTGCTCGGCTGTTGGTTCCTGTTTCTTGCGGGCTTCAGCCTTGCTTGGAGAAAAAACCGCCTGTGTGTTAAGGGACGAGTCATCATTCTTGGGAAGTGAATCTGTGTGGAGCTTGCGGTCTGTCTCCGCCTCCGGCGCCTCCCTCCGTGACCTTGGTGTTGCTCTGACCGCCCGCCTTCCACCAGCGTCCGCGAGCTTACCCTTCGCGCCTGTGGACTCGGTAACGGGTGTTTTGTGCGCGCAGGCGGCTTTCTCCGAGAGGCTTCCGGAGAAGAGCAAAGCAGGTTCTGTTCCATGTACCTTCAGTCCCATCCCTCACGGCAACTAAAACATGAATGCTCTCTTAGTCACTTTTCTTACCGGAGGAGCATCCCTAAGGTGATAGGACACTGTTGGTTCCTGGAGAGAGAGGCGTCCCCTTTAGGAGCAACAAAGCTGCATGCTCATGGCTTTCTTCTCCGTCTCCCATGCCTTCTGGGGTCCTCCCACCAAGCACGATCAATGCGCCCCGCTTTGTGTACTCATACATGCAATATTCCTCCGTCTTTGCCTAACACCTCCAGGACAGTTTGCAGGGTATTCGGTGCTTTCCCATGCGCTGGGGCTGCGTGGGCCCACGGAGGGGCAGCTGTGTGACTCGGTGGGAAGACGGAGCCGGGCTGCTTCTGCCTGAGCCTCCCACAGTTTCACCCCCTTGTGTTTTCAAACCGCCACTTCCCCCTCCGGCCCCCGCTCCTCTGCACCCACCCCCCCAGGGCAGTCAGGTGTAAAATTAGAAGGGAAAGAAGGCATCTGAGCATGGAAACTATAAGCGAACATTTCTAAAAATAAGTCCTGTAACAGAAAGAGTCCACTCTGAAACCGCCCAGAGGAAGTCTTGTCCCCTCCGACGGGATTTCTCAAGGGCCCTTCACTGTCGCTGCCCCAGCGCCAGACGCGGGCCTCGCCCCTCTCAACAACTTCCCCGCCGCTTAACTCTGATGTCACACGATTGCCCAACAGGGGACGCGAGTCTCTCTTTATCTCCCCGACAGGGACACGTCCGCGTCCCCACTGCACTTTCCTCCTTGCCCCTTTCTTGCCCGCCTCTCGCTGCCCACTCCTGCCCGCCGCGCAGGGCGGCCTTCGGTTAGGTTGTGAAACCTGAAAAGTGTCCTTCAGGCGTCTCCCGCTTCCTGCCCTTGTCTTCTGCAGGCGGACGAGGCGTCGGGTGGGAGGCTTAAGCCCGTTCTCTGTGTTTCCGAACAATTAAAACTAGGACGGGCTGGGGAGAAGCGGCAGGAAAAGAGAATTCAGGCTGGAAGAAGAAACACTTGTCTAATAACAAGAGATGCCCGACAATAAGAAGAGTCACTTGGGGGAGGGCACAGAACAGTTTCTGGGTGACAACTAGAAGGATGGCTGGAGATGGCTCATGCGGAACACGTGAGTTGGAACCCAAGGCGCCCAAAAATAGATATGTGAGATTTTACTGCGGGGAAGGAAGAAACTTTCCTCTACCCTTCTAGGCTCTTTCGGCTGATCTAGTAATTAAACCTACAGGAGAGAGATTAATAAGAGAAAATGCCGATTACATGCATAATTCAATTACATACATAGGTATGGGAATCCCACATAGGCGAGAGCGTCAGAGACAGAAAGAAGACCTGAGGTGCAGGTGACATTCTGAGCGAAGGGCGAGCTGAGGTCCTGGGGCTTCAGCGGGGAGGAAGGTCACTCCCAGGTTGAGAAGAAGACCGGGTATTCAGGAATTAGTACTTAGACATGCCACACGGATGGGTCATAAAGATGACCTCTGATCGTCTCTTACCACGGGCAAGGCCCCTCGTTTACATTCTCAGCAGTTTCGGGGACAGATGTTTTTCCTGAGCTCGCACCGTCTCGGCTGCCCTTGGCTCAGACTCATCCACACGCCACCGAGGCGCTTCTTGGGGGTGAGTCACTCGGACCCGCTACAGTGACACATTCTCATCGTCACAGTGAAGTGGATCAGAGGTGTGGAGAGAAGAGCAGAACACGAATGTCCCTTTTCCTGTCCCCTGACATCCCAGGGTGAATAATTCAGCGTGGCCACTCTGCCCACGTCCCATGTCCTTCCTCCTGGCTCTTTAGAGCAGCTCACATCGCACCGCAGCAGGTGGGGGGTCGTGACCCCTTCCCGAGAGCCCGCCCTCCACGCCGAGGAGGGGCAGAGCCCGGGATGAGCTCCACTCCCCCCACCCGGCCTCTTCTCCCACCTCTGTCCTCGCCGATCAGCCACGTTGTTTCCCACGACCCCCTGAAGCCCACAAGGCCCCTCCAGCCGGGAGGCCCCCGAAGCGCCCGGCTCTCCGCCTGTGTAACTCCCTGATGTGATCTTCGCGCGCCCAAATCCGCCCCCCTGATGCCTCTGCTCAGATGCCGTTTCCTCAGCATCTCCGTTTGGCCCCCGCCCGTCGCTCCGCCTGGGGCAGGAAGGGGCCCGGGGAGGCTCAGCCCCTCGCTGCTGCTGCTTCCTCCCCGGCAGGGGCGGTGCTGGTGCAACTCGGGCCCTTCTAGCCCCTCTCACGGCACCGCTTAGGGGTCCCCCTAACCCTGAGGTCACTGACTCTCTCACCTGAGACACGTCTAAGGACCGGTGCCGGACGGGAGTTAAAGGGAGAGCCCTGACTTCGATGACACCCCCCCAGAGTTGCCTGCTGCTGCGCTTCTTTTCTGCTCTCTCACGGCGTTTCTGTTTTATTTTAATGAACGGAGTTGTTCGGTCTTCTTTGCCCTTGGCAGCTCAAAACCAGAGAGGGCGAAGTTTTATTTCACCCCAGCATCTTTTCGCTATTCTTTCTGATAACGTCCACAGTCGCGTTGGCCTCCATGACACAACTGTAAGGAGACAAGTGAAACGGGACATCTGATAACACTGGATTAAAGCCGGTGGTGTTTCTAGGAGACACAGTTCAGAACTGTGTGTGGGGGCGGTCAGAGAAAACCTGGAATATATAGATTTTTTAAAATGAAGCGATGACATTTAAGAATACTTTTCCAGCCCAGGCCGGGTGGCTCAGCTGATTAGAGTGTCGGCCCCACGCACCAGGGTTGCTGGCTCGATACCTGGTCAGGGCACAGATGGGAATCACCAATGGACGCATCCATAAGTGGGGCAACAAATCGGTGTTTCTCTCTTTCTCACAAACCAAAAAATAAAAATTTTAAAAAAGAATACTTTTCCAATAATAACATGACTTTCTAATATCAACTATGTATATATATGATTTTATTTTAAAAATGCATCAGCTGTGAAATAAAGCTGTCGAACGTCCCTGGTGCGTTGGTTTGAACTGCGTGTGCACTCGTTTCATTGCCGTGGGATTCTCTAGACGTTCTCTCGATATTTATTTCAGTAACACAATGCGCGTTGACGTCAATACTCTCCCCGTTTCCTAGTTAATTCACTCCATGGGGGTATCGAGCAGTTTCCTGAGTGAGAGAGAGAGTCATAAATATTTCATTGTGGCCGAATCATTATGTCAAGTGCTTCCTGATCTTCTCTTTGAACTGGTTGTTGTTCGTTTGTTTTAATGGAGCATCTTTTGGTCAGTGTGTGGAATGAGTGACAGTTTGGGTGTTGACACTGGCCATGCGATTGGGAATATTTTACATCAGTCTAATCATACTTTGTTCCTTACTTTTTTCTGCAGGTTGCAATAGAGTACATTACTTCTAATATATGGCAAACATATACTTTTTATATTATAGTTATTACTCAATAATATTTAATAATATTACAAGTATTTTTAAAAAGCCAGTATTAATAGCATTTTCACTCTGTATCTACCTTAAAGTTTATCGAGCGGACAATTATTTATTTTGTAAGTACTGTGTTCAAAGACCTGTCCTAGCTAAAGACTGCTACCTCCAGTTGCTGGTCATTCAGGGATAGTGTCTCATTCCAAGAAATTTCAAGTTCTGTTTTTAGAAGGAAAAAAAAAGTATTCTGATATATTGGATTCTTCTCAATGAATTGTTCAGTATCATGAATATACTAACTTGAATCTTTTTAAAAGTCAATTTGCAACGATTTATAATGATACAGAGAACTTAAAATACAAATACTAGTCAGCATTTGTCCAACATTAATGCTGCCATTAGATACCAACATGAAAGTCCAAACAGCCAAAGTAGATTAAAATACTTGTAAAATATTCATAATAATATAGTTAATAGCAAAACTTGGGAATGGGTCACATTTATTTTGAAATAATGTAATAGGCGGAACTGAGAGCTTTATTGGAAAGGTGGTACAATCTTGAGATCAGAGTACTGGCTTCTTCTACGCTAGACTGAATTTTGGTGAGTTTCCCAGTTTTGACTTTATTGATATAAACTTTCAAATTTGATAATTAAATTAATACATGGACAGAAACTCTGTTAGGAACTCTGTGTAAATTACCAATGCCCTATTTAGCAGGGAACTGGGCTTTTTACTGGTTCAGCAGCAAAACTGACACCCTTAGAGGTCACCCTGCCAGGGGTGCTGAGATATCAGTCCCACAGGAGAGCCGAAAATCAAAGATCCAAGCTCCGTGCACAAAGCTCCAGGGCCCCACAGAGAACTCGAGAGGTTCTTTAAATAACAAGTGTTAAATCCTGCTTTCAAAACACTGGCAAGAACTCATGAAAATGAAATCCAGACTCGGGGGTGCTCGTCCACCAGTCCTCTCTGGGTGCCCTCCCCGACGCTTTCCCTGCCCGATTTCCACCCGGAGTGCAGCTGTAGGACCTGCCAGGCCGCCCAGGCCTTTCCCCCGGCTTCTGGCTACGCTCTCAGGGAGAAGTACATAGACCTTTGTCTCTCCCCTGCTGGGCCGTCACTCTCAACGCATTGCTCCTGCAGGTGGCCTCTCTCCAACCGCACAGCTCCTCCCGGGCTCTCCTCTCCCCTCTTCAGGTGGAGCGTCTGTAGCTGCCTTCCCGCGGCTGTGAGCCTCTGGGCGCTTGGCCATCCCTTTACGAATCTGCTAATCCTTCCTTTCCAGCAGCAAACATTTCCTCCCTCGAGTTCCCTTCAATTAATCCTTTGAGTTAATTGAGTGTGTTTTATCTGTTCCCCCACCCCCAGCACCCTGCCTGCTGTGCTTGGTCTGGTCTCCCCATTGCCACCACTACACAGCCAGTCACTCTACTCAGCACCTTCTTATCTGCCGTAACGACAGAAAATAAGAACAGGCTACTACATGGGACTGCTTAGTACAGGCTAAAAAAAAACCTGCCAGGCATTTTGTCTGCATTATTTCAATTACAGACTCCAAGCAATCCTATGGGGTAGCCACAGTGACTATTTCTGTTTTACAGATAAAGTAAGTAACTTGTGAAATCTCTCAGCCGGTTCATTGTGAAGCAAGTTTCGATCCAAGAATATTAACTATGGAAACGGTGCTTTGAACTCCTGGACCCTCTTTCTTTTTCCAGGTAGCTGCCTAAATGGTTAGCGTGAGTGACAGGGTTTAAAACAAAAACTTAAACTATTTGGATCTAAATATGCCCTTTACCTTATCTGAGTGCTGGATATCTGTATGCCCACAGCTGTATTACGCCCACAGTGCTGAAACTGAAGAGCGAAGCCCCTCTGCCGGGCAAGCGATGTGTGAGCTATAGGTGGCTGGTAACTCGGCAGCACAGAGTGCCTGGTGCCGAGTCTGGACAGAGACGATGCCATGGAAAATCAGTATTTCTCGCATCCGTACTGGCAGCAGGAACAGGCAGCCTTGGGAAGTGAAGTTAAAGCCCCCGCGGGGATGCAGGGCGGGTTGTGGGGAAGGCAGGATGGGCCCAGGAGGGCCCAGCAGCAGCTGCTCGGGGTCGACACCTCGGTCCTGACGCTGGTCGTCACCTGCCTCACAGGCTCGGCCCCTGCGGCCTCGCTTTCCAGTGATGCAAGTCCCGCTTTGTGTTCCCGGATGCTACTCACAACAGTACTTGCAAGTTTAACAAAATGCCGAAGCACCATATTCCCTAGGGCAACGGGCCTCTGTGATTTGAATGACCATCGACAGTGACTTTTAGCCCAAGCATCTTAGAAGATACGACCCAATGAATCCACGACTTACACTGGCGTCTTTTTTTAAGGGTGCCTTACAATTCCCTATTTTTAACGTAAACTTTTCTTACTTGTTTTATTCTGTCAATTTTCATTCGCTCTGCTGATTTTCCTTCCCCGGCTCCCTGCTCTCACCTCTTTAAGAGGTTCCTCCTCTGAGCTTCATCGGATGCGAGCTCCGGGAATCAGGCCACTGGCGGCGGACTCGGGACCATGCCAAGAAGAATGGGGCGGCGGGCACCTGGCGGGTGTGTCCCCAGGTGAGTATCGCTGTCCCTTTTTGTGCTCCCAGCCTTTCATTCTCTCCTCTCCTATCAGGAAACAATGTTTCTCATTCAGTTTTAAAAGTCAACAGATTAGAATGGAGCCGGACAAAGGCAGAGCTGCCCGATTGCCTCGTCCTGACTGCGCTTTGGTGATGCCGTGCACCCCATGGACCAGAGTTCCGAAGGGGTTTTCCTAGGTGGTCAACAGGTGTCACTCCCCCAAACAGCACTTCCCTCTAAAACAAATATTAGCATAATCTAGTTAAAGATTTTGCCCTACTTTTATTATTAGAACAAAAAACAAATCGCTGCCGCGGGAGCCAGAAAACAGTGTGACACCTGTTCTTCCCAGGAAAGCCGACTCTTCAGTCACCTGGGAAGAAAACCACCGATGATCATGCTCAAGACGTGACGTCAAAAGTGCTCAAATGAATAAAGACTGAGGGGTACCTCGGGGTGAGGGAAGTGGGGTCGGAGGATAGACAAGAATGGGGAGCCATAAGGAGACAGCCTTGCCTTTAGCATCACGTTTGGCAACGTGTTTCCACGGGGGGGGGTCACACCCAAGGTGACTCTGGGTGGTCCGTAGATATGCTCTTTCAATTTTAATAGTTAGATGTTTATGTTAATGGGTTTTAGAAAATATTGAAAGAACATTAAACTTATGATTCCATTATATTAAGGTTGCAGTAAGTAATCACGTGACAAAGAAGTGCATTTCTATTACATTAAGGTTTCACCTCAGAGAAAACGTCATCAGGTGTCATTAAGCCCATGACAAAAGCAAACACCTGATTGTGTCTACACGACTGAAATTGCGGGGTCGTAGTTCTATCCTAAGCAGTAGACACATATCGCCACATTACGCCAAAGCAAACTCGCCCTCCTAGGGGATCATATGTTAAGATTCTCTCAAGGAAACACATGCCTCGGAGCCTCAACTGCAATTTACTTCTCAGTGTTCATTTACACACAGTGATTTGTATGCCAAAAGTGACTTATTCTAAGAAAAAAAAACAGCGCTGTCTTAAAAACAAGCAAACAATAACAACAACAATAAAACAGCGGATAAGCCGAGGGCAATGGAATCCGCACCCTGAAGAGACAGCTGTGCTCCCACGTCCACGGCAGCCTTACTCACGGCGGCCGAGATATGGGAACAGCCGAGGTACCCGGATAGATAAATAAATGAGTAAGTAAAGAAGCTGTGGGGTACGTGTGTGTATATATATATGTATATATATATAGTGTGTATATATATGCTATATATATTTATAGTATATGTAGTATGTATATATGGTGTATATATATGGTGTGTGTACATATATATGTAATGAAATGTTATTCGGTCTTAAGAAAAAGGGAGACTCTGCCACTTGAGACAACACGGAGGAAACTGGAAGACGTTACGCTCAGTGAAATAAGCCCAACAGAGTTACGTAGACTAGGGATCTGACATATAGCATGACGACTATAATTAATAATACTGTACTGAATACCAGAAATTCCCTAAGAGAGTGAATTTCAGGTGTGCTCACCACACACACACACAGGTAACTATGTGAGGAGACACGTATGCCAATTAGCTCCACCAATCGTTTCGTTATGCATATAAACCCAACACCGTGTTGTACACCTTAAATATTTACATTTTAATTTAAAAACACAGGATATAAAACATTTTATTGTTTTAAGTCAGTGTGGTTCCATCAGTTGTAACAAATGTACCACCAGGCGGGAATATTGATTATGGGCAAGACCGTGCATGTGTGGGGACAGGAGGTAACTGGAAAATACCTTCCTCTCAGTCTTTCTGTGAACTTAAAACTGCTCTAAAAAACAAAGCCCCTTAAAATAAAACTCGCGGTGGGACGCTCGACTTCTGGTCTCGCGTCCGGTGGCCAGGCCCCTCCCGCAGGGGAGGCCGTCTGGCCACAGCGCAGGGACTGCCCTGGTGACTTCGAAGGTCAGGCCTGGTTTTGAACACCAAGCTCGGTCCTTTCTTCCATCCTCTAAAGCATTCGACTTCATTTTTACTTAAATAAAATGAAAATAAATGTAAAGGGAATGCTGAAAGAGATCCTCTCTAATGGGCTCTTCTTTCTTTGAAGAAATGAAGACGCTCTTTGCGGGGAGAAGGCTGGAGCCATCTAGGATGCTGGCTCTCGGGGGATGCTGGAAATTTTAGGTGTTCATAGAATCCCGAGAGAAATAGAAACACGGGTGAAGGGGAAAGGGAAAGGGGGATCCTGTCACTGGCCATTGTCCCCAGCGCTTCCAGTGGCCACCCCTTCTTCACCCCCTGCATGAAACCATACTTTGCTTTTTATGTCTTACCCAGATAGTCCCATTTCAGTCCATTCTATTCAAACCCTGAGAAGTCTGAAAGATTTCACACTATTTGCTGGCCCGAGAGGAGTTCAGTTTTCATTGTTGGTATGAGATGATGTTAGAAAGAGTCCCGAGAAATGAAATGTTTATATTTACTTTTAAAAAGGTACTCGCACTTCCAGAATTACTTCCAAAATCGTATCGGGCTTCCCTCATTTTAGATTTTACAAGATAGAATGATAGTTTATGCATTTTAATCTGTGATCTGTTACGACTAGAGCCTCGTAAAAGCAAACACGAGTCGTGCCTCTTCCTTTATCAACGTGTCTCCTCCTTGCAACAATCATTGATTTTTCTAACTTAAAAATCTCCCGACACATCCATAAAACACACTCCCTCTGGCATGAGTCATGTTATTACTGGGATTCAGGAAGTTTATTGCAGGACCAGCTAAAGACACCCAGTTTATAAGATGAAATGATACAGTGCTTTAAACGATGGGGTTGGGAGATCATGGGCACGATGCGTTTGTTCATCGTATGTACACAGTCATCTCAAACCATAGACGGTCAATACTGGAGGACGGCAGTCATCCCGAGAGCTATAAAGACAGGCAAGAGAACAAGTGCCCTTTCCCTCCATCGACTGGACAGTTTTCTGACTCCTTCAGACGCTGACTGCTGAGAAGAGATTGAGGGCGGAGCAGGAGCCCATGACTTTGGATTTGGAAGTGACCTTAGACTTTTGTCACACCAAGTATGTGACTGTCCTGAGCTTTTAAAAAGATGGATGTGGGAAACTCGGCTACGAAAAACAAGGCCTGCTGCCAGGATTTCCCTGATCCCAAACGACGAGAGGATTAATACTGACAAGTGTTATCTTCCGTATAATTTTTCTACCGGCTGGTCTCATTGGTTGCTATCGATTCCTTGGGTCTGTATCATCTCAGGGACAGAAGCGAGTTAAAAGCGCATCTAGTCCAAACGACAGGGCTATTCAACCCATCGCACCAGTGCGGGTGCTCTGTTCATTTCTTATAAAAGAAACAGGACGATCCAACGATCCAATAACAGGGTGTATTCTGTAAGGGACCTTTGGCAAGTTGCGTGCCAGCAGGTAACCATATGGCAGAGGAGAGAGCTGCTCTGTAAGCCACAGCCGCAGAAGCCTGTTTAACCAAACCAGGCCGGGCACAGGGTCCATGGGCCGAGACCCTCTCCGGGAGGAAGCGCGGGGATGGGCCCCCCCCAGGCGTTTCTAGGCTTCATTTTCCTCACTGTCTTCGGGCTGAAGATCTCTTTCTTTGGACGGATGTATTTTTTCATATGTTTTTTTTCCAGCTCAGTATTTTTCTCAGCTCAGTATTTTAAATCAGGTTAGCCCTGCCGCCCACGGAGCTGTTCTGTGAACTATCTCCGCCCTGATGTCCTCTGTATTTCTATGAAAGTATAACTCCCTTTGTCATGGTAATTCACCAGGGTCCCAAGGTTAGGTTATCACATGTTCTTGTAAAGAGAGCTCCCCGGGTCCACCAGGCACCGCTAGCTACGTAACGAGCGACGAGCGGGGCCCAGTACACAATGCAAGCATGGGGTGACTTTTTCAAAAGCACAGAAAAGGTGTCATTGAAGGTAATAAAATATAAAGCTTTATCCTTGAAAATGTATTTTTACCTATGAAACATAATAGGGATAGTAGGGATAGATGAGTCACACCATCAACTTGCAAACTGCATAAAATTAACATTTTGCTGTTATCATTTTAGATAGCACACTAAATAATGCTATTTTACTAATGCGGGTCCTCGATCATAAGGTGTGTCCTGGCTCACTTTTCTGCAAATTTACTTGCTAGTTTGTCAAAATGTGTACTTGTGCTGCTCTTTTTCCAGTGGGCATGATTGAAAATAGCATCACTTGGTCTGGGCGAATGCAAGTCTGCAAATCTCTTCCGAGGAATTTGAATTTGGGGGAAGGCTCTTTCCACTGGTCCAACAGCTACTGATGCTGTTAGGAATATTTTATAGGCTGAAAAGAAAAATCACTTCCATGTCATAAGCAAACAGTCCCTTTCATGTCAGCTTGAATTTAATTTTCAACGTGAATTTATACAATGTCCATGTCATGCTTCCTCTGATAACCGGGAAGGTTTTACAATAACCTGCAAGTGCCTTCATGATGTGTAAATGATTCAGAATTCCCATTTACACTATCACCGTGTCTTCGAAGATGAGAGAATATTAATTTTAATGTTTTTTTCCGTTAGTAATTGATTCATCAGATCCCTCAAGCAAAATGTTCTCGGTTGGTTGTGACGATCTTTAAATTTCATCTCTATTATGGGCTGAACTGTAACCACCACCACCGCCACCGCCTTCCAATTTATATGCTGAGGTCCTGTCCCCCAGGACCCAGAATGTGACCGTATTCGGAAACAGGGCTTTAAAGAGACAATCAAGGAAGAATGAGGTCTTATAGATGGACCCTAATCCCTAATCCAGAATGACTGGTGTCCTTTGGAGGAAGAGATTAGGGCACCGGCCCACACAGTGGAAAGATCATGGGAAGACGCAGGGAGAGAACAGCCGTGTCCAAGCCACGGAGAGAGGACTCAGGAGGGGCCACCCCGAGAACACTGCATCCTGGCCTCCTGGCCTCCTGGCCTCCAGAACCACAAAGAAATACATTTCTGTTGTTTAAGCCACTGTCTGGCGCTTGGCGATGGCAGCCCTAGAAAACCAATAGAATTCCCATTTCTAGGTCTATGACTTTTGCTTTGCAGTGTTACAGTAGTTCTCAAAGCAAAGATTTTCTATCATTATTTTTTGCTGTGCTCTTCTTTTGAGATATATTTGACATCCAGTATTATGCTAGTTTTAGGTGAACAGCATAATGATTCAGTTAAAAATTAGAGCTGACATACAGTGTTATATTAGTTTCAGGTGTGCAGTGCAGCGAGCACACATGCAGGCACCTTAAGAAGCGCCCGCCGCAGTGCCTGGTAACCGCGTGCCCCGCGCCCAGGGGCTAGGCTGGACCTTCCACCACGCGGCCGCTTTGTGGCTGGAAGTCTGTGCTCCCGAACCCCCTTCGGCTCCCGTCAGTGACGGCCACCCTCCGGTGCGCTCTCAGCCCGGCCACCTTTCCCACGACAGCGCAGCCTCGTGAGGGTGGGCCCCGTGCTCATTTCCCCCGACGCTCAGACGCGCTTTGCTCTCAGCGCCCCACAAACCCGACGGCGCCCGCAGAGCCAACCGCGCCCAGCGACCATCGTTAGGGTGCTGACCCCTCCTGTCGATGACGCTGTCTTTTTTTATGGAGGTCCCTTTCAGTACCTCCTGATACATTTCACAGATTTCCCTAATCCCACCCAGCAGCTCACAGGCGAGGGAAGAGAAGGGATCCGAGGACCCGCCTCTCCCGAGGCTGCCCCGGCGTCTAGTGGAAGGACCCCGACTATTAACAGGTGGGGGAGTGAAATACGGTGGAGTTTCGACGTGTCTCTCTGTGGCTGTCTAACTAAATGCTCATCCGCAGTGACAAACGACCAGCAGGCGCCGATGGCGGGAGGGGAGCGGCCTGCACCCATGCCCCTTGAGGGACTGAAGTCTAAACCCTGGGCTCGTAGACTGAGCCGCACAAACACCCTGAAAAGGTTTTAAAATGACGGCATGCTCTGTTTGTGCAGAAAGGATTGGTTGTTTTAGAAGTTTGTCAGTGTTTCTTTTATTGTAAGCAACAGACACAAAACACAAACCCAGAAAAACAAACACGAAACCGTAAACGTGTCGGAAAAAGGCCTGGATTCATTTAGATTTCCCAGACGGAGCGAAGCCCGAGGCCCCGGTTTCCAGCGGTGCTCGCGGTGCCGGTTGTTTCCCTTGCCTTTCTCTTTCTATCGTCTTCACTTTTCATGTTTTTAACAATAGTTGTTGTTGTTGTTGTTTGCGCGTGTGCGTGTGTGTGTGAGGAGGGGGTGTTTCGGCAGTCCTGCTGGCAAGAACATGCTGTTCTCTCACAAACACATGGAAATTCTTATTTTCACTAACTTTTCTTTCCATGGAAGACTCTTTGGAAACACGGCATCTCATTTGGAATGGCAGCAAGTGGTGAAAAGCCATGTTTCGCATTTGCCCATCCTTTCTGCAAGGCCAGTCGAGCATTCTGGAAAGACGGCATTGGCCATGGCCCCGGAAAGCAGCCTGTCCTCCTTAAAGCAGTTCCGGGCCAGCCAACCTCGGGTCACTATTGACACTTCCATGGCGGAAAGGGTTAATGATTGGACTCTGTTTTCTTTGCGAGTCTTTCCAATTCCATTTCCAGGCGCCCCAAAGGGACCCTTAGCAAACAAAACACCGCAGTGGCTCCTGGTCTTCCGTACCCTTATTTTCTCTCTTTCCTCTCACTTGGGCTCTAAGTTCAGCCAGAGCCCTATCGCTAATCTCACCGGAAACAAATGGGAAACGGTCAAGTGACGCACGGTTTTGAACCCCTCTGTGCATAAATTACACCGAGGGCGCCCATCGATTGGAATATTCTGACCTTTTCCCCTTTAAAAAGTATATTAGGGAAAAATAGGTTTGGATGACATCCTACGTTTAAAATATCCTGCATTAACAATTTAGACAACTTCTTCGGTAAGGAGCATGGAAAGTTGGCGCGGAGCACCCCGCGTACGCTGCAGACCGTGGCCAAGTAGCCGAAGCCGATTTTACACATTGCCTCCATGTGGACGAGCCGTGCGTTAGGGAGACAGTTTTATGAAATGCCCAACATTAGAGGAAGTGTGTGTGTTTTCTCAGTGACAAGTAATAAGTCATTCTTTGCATATATTATGAAAAAAGACCATTAGAAACTGGATACTGTTGTTCTGGGGTGAGGCGGGTGAGCGTCTGTAAGATCTGTGTAGAACTGCAGTAAATATTCGGTACATTTTTGAGTTAAAGAATCACTTCCAAATGAACAAAGCAAACCGCAGAATTAAAAAAAGAAAATTAACTGGAAAGTCTGAATTGTGGAGGCCACTGATCCTGCCTTTGAAATGGAAAGTCTTTTCTTTGGCCTCGCATTGTTTAGACTTTTAAAATATATGTATGTAGAGTGTGTGAGGTTTAATGAATATCTTTCTATTTTCAAGAGAAGTGGAGGCTCATATTTGGTTCAGAAAGAAAGCTCTTAAACAACAAATGCAATTAGTTAGACAACGTCTTCTCTTAAATCAATAGGCCGTAGATGCGCATCTGGTTGATGTGTGTTTAATCTGCTCGAAACTTAGTTTGTTGATGTGTCAGAGCTTCAGCAACACTCACTTCGTTTTCCTTACAGTCCCCTTGCGAGGTCAGGCATTTTGTGCGTAAGATACTTTGGCTACTCAGTGGACGCTCTGATATATAATCTCTTTTTATAGACCAATTGTAGGCTCTGGGTTAAGGATTACTTTTCCTGGAGAGCGTGACAGAGAAAAAAACCAAACAGTCCCAATATTTTCTTCATATCTATTTATTTTTACATTTTCCAGTGAAATCATGATAATGGTTCTGGTTAATGTGCCTCCCACGTGGGCACGAGCCCTCAACCCTCGGCTGGGTCAGCAGGCTGTTCCACGCCCGTGGTGAGTACAAAGTACAAAGGCAATGAGGAGGGAGGTGAATGGAGGCCGATGGAAATGCCTCCCCTTTCCATGCCTGGGGGATGCATGGCAATAACAAAGGACATTGTAAGTGTCCCCACTTCTGCAAACATTACTAGCAAGGCAAGAGTGTTATTCTGATAAGCGGCGCCAAGTTTATAGAGAATTGGGATGAAGCTGCGGATTGATGTTTTAAAATTTGTATTGTCCATAAGTGGAAACCCTTTTAACTTCCTGACATAACAACAATAAATTAGAAAAATGAAGTAGCCTATTAGATCTTCTATCTATAGAATATTTTACTGTATTTTCTAAAGTGCTTTCACAGAAATCAGTTATTTTGCATCAGCCTTCTTAGATAAGTGCCGTGGGTGTTGCCCACATCCAGACGTGAGACACTGGAAGTGGGTAAACGCGTCAAGTCAAGCAGTGTAACTGTGGGTGCGGGTCCTTCTAGCAACACCGTGACGTCAGCAGGGAAGATATTATCTCCTGTGTTCAGAGGAGAAAACTGAGGCTGTGGGATGCTCGGGTCGCACGGCCGTCCGTTGCTGAGCGAGGGTTTCGTCTTCTAAGGGCGGCCTACCTTCCCTCTCCGAGGGTTTACCCCAATTCCGTTCCATACTTCTCTGCCGCTGCAGGGTCTGTGTTAATCCAAGATAAACTGGACTTTTTCTCAGAATCCTTCCGATCCTCAAGGTGCCTAAGAATCTCCAAGAAAAGAACTTATCATGACATGTTTTCCAAGCTTTTGAGTCCTGAAATCCTCCCTTTGTCTTTTAACTTTCATTGTCCTATTAAAATCTGGGACTGCTGTTGAGCAAAATGGGGCTTGGGAAGCACAGTAATCTACCTTGTAAGTAAAAATAGAAATTGTGGGGTTTTTTTTTTCTTCCTTTATTATGTTAAAGTCTTGGAAAAGTAGTGCCTGATGTGCTGAAAGCAAAGAATGAAGCCTCCAGGGCACGGTTCCCAATCTTTCTCTGCAAGAGTTTTCTGAGAATTCATAAGGATCCCTTGGAGATAGCTCCAGCCTACCAGACCTCGCTCTAGGGCCAAAAGCAGCTATTCTTTGTAGAGGCAGTGATGATGATGATGATGATGATGATGATGATGATGGGGGAGCTGCCATGATGGGATTAGTATTCTTACAAGAAAAGAAACTAGGTACACAGATGTCAAATTATAATCATGTACACCTGAAAAGTACATAATACTATTTATCAATTTTACCCAATAAATTTAGTTTAAAAGCATGCTAAAAAAAGAAATGAGGGCTCTCTCTTCCATGTGAGGATGCAGGAAGAGGGCCGTCTGCAAAGCAGGAACAGAGCTCTAACCATGCACAGGGTTGCTGGGCACCTTGACCTTGGACTTGTAGCGTCCAGAGCTTAGAGGAATAAATGTCTGTTACTTCGGCCACCCAGTCTATGGTGCTCTGTCGAAGCAGCTCAAGCCGATGAAGACAAGCAGTAAAGGAGCTGCTACATGCAAAGTGTGAACAAGAGCGCCCGGCCCACAGCAAAGGCTTTGTGCCCATAGCTGGTGTGAAAGCCCCCCCACAACAGAGCAGGTTATTAAATACACGCTTCAGCTTCCGTGCCTCTGCCAAGCCCTGGCCCTCGCAAGCGGCCTGAATGATGTGACGCGTATCCTTCTAGAATTGTTTTGAGCATATACACACAGATCAATGCACTGTTCTGCTTTTGTGTCGTTGGGTTATTGAAAATATACATATTGTGTTTGCCCCTTGAACGTCTCACTCAGATTTCCTGACGACTTTGGCATGACAGCTCATGCACATCTGCAGAATCATCTGATTTTAGAAAAGCTCCATAATCTTTATTTTAGGTAGTTATTATGAAGTCTATTTTATAAGAATTGTATAGAAGCAATGTATATATATGTGTGTGTATATATAGTTCAAAAATAAAAGGGGTCAAATATATGGTGATGGAATTTGATTTGACTTTGGTGGTGAACACAATATTCAGAGCATGTATCATAGAAATGTACACTTGAAACCTATATGATCCTATTAACCAATTTCACCCCAATAAATTTAATAAAATACATAAATAAAAGTGAGGGCTTGTATAAAATGAAGCCCCCTTCTTTCCTACCTCCTTCCCAACCATTGCTCCAATGTCTAGTCCTCTGTCCAGAAGCAACCACTAAGATAAGTTGCCTCTTCTTCTTTTTAAAATCTCTTAGTGATAATTCTATGACTTTGGGTGATATACTTTTATTTCAAGATTTTGTGGAATTTTAATTTTGCTATTTGGATAATTTAGTATTCTAAGTGACAAGATAATTTAAAGACTACCCAACTCCAATGAGAAAATACTAATTCCAAACAAAAGCTGTACATCGACATTTCGAATGAGATGAGAATCCTTTGTGAAAGATACATTTTTAATGCAGAGAGAAACACGTCAACCCTATTTTTAGCCACCCAAGCAGTTAAAAGTGAGGATACGCTTTGGATCATACATTAAATGTTGTTTATAAACTTTCTAGATGGGCTTGTGTGGGGGGTTTGTTTGAATGAGAGAAAACAGAATCGAGCTTTTTAAAATCATGATCTAGTACCATTCTCAGATGCTGCTTGGCTTCCAGAACCCAGATGACAGTTACACGGGGCAGCATGTAAGTGCTACCAGTCTCACCGGTTTTCAGGTTTGAACTTTCAGCCAAACATGGCAAATCATACATGCAACTGCTTTTCAAGCCTTAAAACTTATCTGGTTGAAACGAAAAGGGAGGGGGGCGTCTTTAATTTTGCTTTATATACACCAGGAAGAAAATAGAAATCTTTCCTCTCAAATGATTCTGACATTGTGACAGTGTCTAAAGTGAGGACCTTCAGATGCATGGTTGGAGTCGTTTTCAGTAGATCAAAGGTTTGCAGATGTTAAAATGGCTGTGAGGTTAGGAAATTCTCTCGGTCACTCAGATTTTCACTGGATTGTGATGACAGGAACAACGCTTCCCACTGTGCTGAGAGAATTCAGGCAACTGGGTTCCTCTAAATTTCTATAGCTTTCTTTTTTCACTCCAACTTCAGTGGAAGCTTTTCAGTCATTCCAAGTTTTTTATTGGATCTGCCTGGTGGAAAAGTTTCACATCTTGAGACTGTCTAGTCTGTGGGGAGCTAGAAGGAAATCAGAACAGGATTCTACCGATTTCTTGGGTGAAAGAAGAGTCTTATATTTGAAAATAACAACAACAGTGACAGCGATTCAATTTGGCAGAACACAATGGTTTGAACCCAATATTTAAATAAAGCTTTTTCATTATATTTTACTTTCTTCCCCAATAATATATTTGTGATTGTATAGCTATGTTCTTTGTCTTAGTTTAATGTCTTCCCATAGTTTATTTCTGTAATTTAATCTAATTATTTGAATTGCATGTCAGAAAATAATATCCAGATCTTGGGAACAGGTGGCTAAGAGAGGCTGCTGGAGGCCAAGTCAGTGGAGGGCTGAGCATTGTCTAGAAGCGCCCTAGGGACTGTCTGATTCAAAGGGGGGTGCATCTTTAGTGACTTGCCATTAACGAGGTTATTTGACAGCCTTGTTAAATAGAGAAAAACCGGGAGCAATGCAAATGTTCCTTGTTTGTGCAGTGCAAATTATTGTTGTCCCATAGAGACTATCTGTTTCTGTAAGTCAAATTCTCATTTGAGCCTCTCTTAACATCTTATGGGTCTTCTCATTCACTAATGAGTTGAATAAAATCTTTTGATATGTGCTCACTGTACAGAAGTCATATTTTTGAAAACACTTACACTTTAGCAGTTGTCACTCATGGAAGCTCCGTATGTCCTGAAGGTTAGAGGTTATCTCCTAAGCGGTCATTCCCATGATGTGTAGATCGTGCAAAGTGGAGCTTCTCACTCACAGATGAGCACTGCTTGTCTCACCCAAATGACATTTGGAAGCAATGTCGATCTTAATTTCGAGTCTCGAGAGAGAATGTAAAAGGGGAGGGAAGGAGAGCCTTCTTGATACACAGCTCAACTTTTCATTGTCGTCTCTTTTGTCATCTCTCTGCCACAGGGGTAAGATCTCTGCCTCATATTCCACTCCAGGGGCCCCTGCTGAGACACTCAACACTGTGAAGCCATGGAGGTCATAGGAAAAAGCCATTCTCCTAACCTGCCCTTGAATCACATGCTGTGCTGCTGAGGACACCACGTCCCCGAGCCTCATCGCGTCAGTTGCTTGGGCCTGGTGGCACTGCCTGGCCGGCCGACAGGCGTGGTGTGTACAACCAAGGTCAGGTTCCTGAAGCTGATGACCTCCCTCCTGAAGGCTGGGCGGGAGCGTTCTGTTCCCATCCATACAATGATTTTCTGCCCCTTCGTCTCCTCCATCGGCCTGGGGGACATTACAGCACACGGAGAAGCCCAAAATCAATTCACCCCGAGAGCCTCAAACGCCAGCCTAAATGAAGGCTGATACCTCTAATGAGTAAAGCTGCCCTCACACGGTATTAGATGCATGTTAGGCACTTAGTACACTCCAGCTGAACGAAGGTGGCTGTCACCTGTCCCATCAACCCATCAAGGAGCAAGGAGCCTCCCTGGAGTGAAGGAGGGAAGAATCCGAAGGCCCTGCCAGGAGCCTCCGGTCGCAGGAACCGGCTCAGGCTTCGAGCGGACAGGTGAGGTGCTCATCAGCCCTGTTTGAGTTTCCACGCTGCGAGCAGCCACAGCAACAACGACAAAATTCTTAGGAAAGACGGGGGAGGACAGGCAATGAGTGGAGCAGTAGAGAAAGTGGGGCATCCAGGTGTCGAGCAAAGGCGAAAACACTGAAGACTCCAGAGCACGCTTGAACTCTGCCAGGTAAGGGCGGGGCCCGCCCGAGTGAGGACAGACCGAGCTACGCTCTGGCTGTAGGGACATTTGTCCTGCAGGAGGGCTGCACTTTTGAAAGTCTTTGGTTGCTAGGGACAAATATCCTCAAGTGGCATAAAAACAACAGGACAAAGAGAAGTGAAGGCTGCAGACCCGTCTGACAGCAGTTTCGCGTTCTGGTTCCCGGGCCCCCCTTCTTTCTCGGGGTTTGGGCAGCTTTTCTTTCAGCCAAGGGATGAAAAAGGGTAGCAGGCCAGGTTCCAACTTTCTCCACAAAATGTGGGACACCCCCGTTACTATTAATTGCAATATACTTTCATTCTTTTTCAAGAGAAGTGTTGGATTAGGAATTGTACAGGCTCATTAACCAAAGACAGAATTCTGGCTACCATTTGGACCTCACGGGATATTTTTGGAAAATAAATCCTGGACTGGTGAATGGAAAAAGGACAACCTATGAGCAAGGCCCACCATTGAAAAGCACTCCACAGGCACGTTTCATTCTGAAATCCCATCCCAGGTCTGTAAACTTGGAAAAAGAGACTTCCTTTCTTTCTTACTCTGTGTCAATCATTTGCAAGACATCGGAAATTAATTACTCTTTTTATTTTCAAATTTCTCTGAAATTATGAAAAGAGAGCTGAGTAAAATAACAACAGCCCTGCTATCTGGCAGAGGGTAAAGCTTGACTTGGAAAAACATAAGAACTTCTGAAAATGCCAACATTAAAACAATGCCTAGACTAGGGCTGAGACACAGTCGCTCAGAGATAAACAATGTCATAGGTTTGACGGCCCTACCATTCATCATTCTCCTGGGTTGGGCTTATAAAGTGATGATAAATATAAAATCACGTCCGTTTGCCACAAAATAGGATTTCTTAGAAATAAGTTAAAAATAAAGTTGTTTAATGTCTTGGCGCTTTATTTGGCATGAAGGATACCTCTTATTTCACGTTTCAATGTATTTATCGCCGAGTACCTACTGGTTCCATGGGTACTGAACTGAAGTAGGCTCATGGACATGCGACCCATCCAACCATTATAAGGGCTCTCAGGCATCCATGCAGATTTCAAATCTTTAATTGGATTTGGATACAAATGTCAAGTTTTTATATTATCGCCCTCGTGATTACAATGACTTTCTTTAAAAAGTTAAGAGTGTGCCAGTATGGAAAGAACATGCATGACACAGCTCTGAGAAACTTACAGTCACTGCTTTGGGTCCCACTTAGCATGTTTCTTGTTTGAGATGCGGGCCCTCAAGGTGTATTATTTGGTGATGTTGTTCTTCCGTATACGTCTTTCATATACACTTTATAATCGACAGGGAGGCTCGGATCAGGGACCCCTTCACTCTCTCTTCAAATGGCTTCTTTCTATCACTTTCAAAGTGAGGGGCACCAGGGGTAATATAATGGGAAAGGTTGTGCTGTGGGGTCAGACATACTCAAAGCCCAGCTCTGTCTTTCAACAGCTATGGGATCTCTCTGAATCATAGTTGGTTCCTCCATGAAATTTAGCTGTTCAGCCTGACCCTGCCTGTGATGGTTTCAAGGGTTTAAGACAGTGTAGGTCGGCCTTTCGGAGATATGAGCTACTAGTAAGCAGCAGCTCATTGGTTTTGACACAATTGACCAGTTAGGTAGAAACTAAGGTCCTGTGTCTCTATCATGATTATGTCCCCTCTAGGGCTTCCACACAAAGTAATACATGAGGTCACTGAACATTCCTTTCTTACAGGTTTATGGACGTTCCCTTCTATACACTGGGCCCTTCAACTGCTGGTAGAAGAAAGGTCAGTCTCATTTTATTGAAATAATAAAAATAATGTAATCTAAAAGCAATCTCTGATTTCTGCACTCTATCAGTTTCCAAGAAAGATGAAAACTGTAAGAACTGTTAACAAATCACTGTGGTGGAGAAACCCCACACTCTCCAGAAGACAGTTTCTAAACAATGGAATTACTTTTTTTGGTGGGAGAGTGGATTTTCAAGAACTGTATCTTAGATGTAAATTTGTTGCTTTAAAATACATCAGGTTATGGCCCCCCTTTTTCCGTATGGATATCGCTCTTTTATGATACAAGATCTCCCCCTTCTGAATTCCGTACCATTCCTCTCTTTCTCCGAGATGCAAGTGACAGTGGTTCTCGCTGACTGCTGAGGGCATCGTCTTAGAGTCCTTGGCCGATGCATACACTTCCCCCAAATTCTTTACACAGACTGCGCCCCACAGCAATGCCTTTTGAGCAAGCGAATGGAAGGACCCCTGGATGTGACATGGGAGGCGGAAAGGAAATTCACAGCGATGGGAAAAATGAACCAGCGCAGATAAGATAAATGTATATAATAAATACAATATTGTGCCCCAGAGGATGACCGAGACACTTTACCGAATGGCTACAGAGTACCGTGAAGCCACAAAAATAACAAAATAAAGTGATGCCCTATTCCTGGGAGCCGCCACCCAAATGCTGCTATAAGCCAGCAGCCCCAGCACAGACGGACAGACAGGGTTCCCGTGACGCAGGGACCACCGGCCACGCGCAGAGAGGCAGGACTTGGCTGTGGTTTTCCGCCTTATCTTTTAAAAGCAGCTCACATAGGAACATGGCTGTGAATGAAGTAGAAACGGGTTGCAATTTCCAAAAGGAGCTTAGACAACAGCTAATTTATAGTCACACAAGGGGTACGTAGCCTGCTCCCAACACTCAATCTGGCTGTCAT
Organism: Miniopterus schreibersii; assembly: GCF_964146895.1. NCBI lineage: Eukaryota > Metazoa > Chordata > Mammalia > Chiroptera > Miniopteridae > Miniopterus > Miniopterus schreibersii. Next base: position 6,320,449 of record NC_138116.1, read on the forward strand.
CGAGGAATTCTTATAACATTATTAAGAAATAATAGTAAAAATGTTAAGGATAATAAAATTACTATTAAATAATTATTAAGGTTGTTACTAAGGAGTGATAAAATTCATATATCTTAAATATAATTCCCTCTCTTGTAGAAATGTATTTTCCAAATATAATGTGTACAAATAAATTTTTAAACTTTTAAAATTGTGAAATATAACAAGCAGATAGTGCTTAAATTATAAAACAGTGTCATATTCAGCTGAATGAATGTTAATTAACTTGTTACTTACACCTGAGTCAAGAAACAGAATGTCCCTGCATCCCTGTCATAGATCCCTCCCTCTCTCCGAGGGGCCACCGCCTTCCCGGTGCTTTAATGGCTTTATTGAGGTGTAATTTTCTAACATATTTAAAGGCTGCGACTTGATCAATTCTGCCGTATGTACAGGCTTGTAAAACAATCACCATAATCAAGACAATGAACACATACATTAGCCCCCAAGTGTCCTCAGGCCCCTTGCAATTCCTGTTCCTTCCTGCCCTTTCCCATCCCCAGGTACCCAGTCACCTCCTTCCTGTCTCTATATTTTAGTGCGAATTTCTTAGAATCTTCAAGGATTGCCGCCGGGGTTTCCTTTAAGAAGTGTTAGGGTTCACATTGTACATTTAGGTCTACAGCCCGCTTTCTGTTAATTTTTGTATATAGAGTAAGTATGAGTCAAAGTCTTTTTTCCCCCATGTGGGCATCCAATTATTCCAACACATTTATAGGAATTTTAAATATCCCTCTCTCAGCAATTTCTAAAACAAGTAGAGAGGAAGTCAGTGAACTCATAGAGCATATGTAGATGATATATTTTGAATCAAATTAAAGCAGTGTAAGGGGATAGGGGATTGTTGTGGGTTTTTTAAAAAACATTTTAGAAGTGAGAAATGGAATAAACGGGGACATTTTATTCTTTGTTTCCTTTCCAACAACCCTGGGCCCGGTGGAAATCTCTTTTCCTCCCCGGTGTAACGCCTAGGAAATTATTCTCTCTCAATGTCCTCTGTGTCCAGTTGCCTATTATCAGCGAGATAATGGTTGTGGCTTCTTGGAAACAATCAAATGTAATGTTTCACTATGAAACGAACTTCTGGTGGGAGATTTCCACCAGACGTTGACAATATTTCCATCAATACATTCAGAACATTTGAGGAAAACTTGAAATTTTTCCTCTCAATCAATAAAAATAAAATTTCTCTGTATATTCAGGAAGACTGTAGTGGATTATTACATTTATCTGGGGAGCAAATGCTGTCTTAGGGGGAATTCAGAGTTCAGGGTTATTTGTCATTTCTTAAAGACAATTATAATAGTAGTAAATTATAATATTAGTCAATTGCCTTTGCAAGAATACCTCCAGTAATATTTTAAGGTTACATATGTTGGGAACTGTAATTTTTGTGTTTCAAATCCTTAACCTAGAGAGCAGTGCAGTAAGAAATGAAAATAGTGCGTAGGCTGTTCCTCAGACCTAAAACTCCTTAGCCACATTAAGATGAATAGTTATTTTATTTTCCCCAGTTTGAAGATCACATGCTATTAATGTCACAGAAAACTATAGATTGATATCTATTAATTTAGCTTTGTCGAGAGATAGAACTGAAGCCAGAGTTGTCTCACACACACACACACAGATCGGTTATAACATGAGCGCCTTGAGGGGGTAAACCCCTGAGCTGTATCCTGTTCCACATGTAGGAAATGCTGGCAAGACGTTCACCTTGAAAACAGTAAAAATAACCCACGTCGGATGTGCTTTCTGCTCAATTAACGCTGCTGACTGTCCTGTTGCCATGAAAGCCTCATGGCGGGTTCACACGACGTACCCTCGGGACACCTTGATTCGAAGAGATTATTGTCGGCTCCCGCGAAATACAGCCCACTCTTTATGGCCCCCGGGGCGTTACTCTGTAACTTAGCCAGACTGGAAACGGCTTGAACCTACCCGATCGGCAAACATCGAAGGGCTCTACCGTACCTTTCCATTCACGACTGACTGCCATAAAAACCATAGTCCAGCAGACTCATTTCTTAAAGACACAGAAAGGGAAAGATCTTCTCCAACACAGTTGAAACGCAGGATTATCTGCACACACCGGCGTAAACATGTTAGGATAAGGAACGATACTCCATGAGAAAATAGTCTTAGAAATAATTAAATGTAGAGAAATCATTCCTTTCCAAACAGAATGTCTCTATCTCCCCAGTCTGCGAAGACTGACTCTTAGGTGCTGTAACAATCCCGGGAGGGACGTCCCCTGGCATTGCCCTACCCACCGGCCAGAAGCGACTCCGAGGTCCCACTCACACTGCGGGGGCATCGATACCAGAAGAGAAGGACACTGTAGGGGGGCCCCCTTGGGGCCTGTCCACTGCCGAGAGCCTGGTTAACTATGTATTGGGTTTCTGTTTTTGAATTCAAGCTCCACCTCTGTATCCCCAGGGCCTCCCAGATTGAGTTTCCTCAAATAAGAAAGGACATCTCCTCGGTCAGGGGCGAGTAGGGGAGAGGAGGTCATCTGGCTCCGCGGGCTGCTCGGGGCCACCCTCTTTGGATAAGTTCACCCACTTGCCGTATATCCAGCTCTACCACTTACCGCACGCCTGGGTGGTACCTGTTGTCCCCAGGGCCTGACTCAGGAGGCGTTTATGGTCAGCTGGCCGCTTTATCAGGTTTCCATCAGACTCTTATGTTGCAAATTCTTACCACCTGCTGAGTCAGTTCCTCTCCTGCGTCTGCTGTTTTTTCAACGTCTTTTGAAATTTCTGAATTGCATTTGATTCCTCTCCAATTCTTTTTGTCTTTGTGGATATTTCCTTTTTATTTTGCTGTTTCGTTGTTATTTTCATGAGGCATGGGGAAGGAGAAGAAATAAAGGCATCTGGACCACCTGTCAGAGGTATTTAACTGGCCATTTCTTCTTCAAAGGTCCACTTTCCTTCCCGCGTGTCACTCCTGCTCTCTCTGCCCACGTTACCCCATGGAAGGATGAGACCAGGGCGGTTTGTCTATTTTCCCACATCGCAGGAAGCATCATTTATGATTTCTTGCCTTACCAAATATAAAAGGGAAATTAAAGACAAGTTTTAACTGATACCTACAGTGAGGTGCATCAATTCTTCAGGCCGTGAACAGCCATGGTCAGAGCAGGGATCAAGCTCAGGGCGAGTCCAAAGGAGCCGCCAAGCCGCAAGGACCGTGTGCCCCCCAGCAGGCTCGCCTGTAGCCAGAGAGGTGGCCTCGCCCTTGGCCCCCCGTGGCCCACTCGCTAACTAGCACACCGCAGGCAGAGCCCTGGCACGTCCCAGGACGGGCTGTGCAATCGCAATGAGCGCAATGCGGGGCCGCATCAGTGCGGAGCCGCGGCAGCCTGGGTCCCTTTCTCTTCTCTAAGTCTGTCCCCCATATAAGAGGGGGAGCAGGATCTCATCCCTTTTGGTTGCATCTCAGCGTCTTTGCTCCGAACCACTAGTGACCAAACGCCCAGCCCCCACTCGCACAGCTTCCCTGGGCACGCGCAGCACAGCAACGCCAGCAGGAGCCCCCAGAACCCAACCAGGGCAAAGAAGGGGGTGCAGACTGAGCTCTGACGGCACCACCCGAAGCTGCAGGAAGCCTGCAGCAAGCGTCCCCACCACCTTCCCTCCCAAAGCAACCGGCAGCTCCTGGGCTTGCATGACCGCGTCTGACGGAGCTGGTTGCTCCCCGGGGAAGAAGGAAGCTACCCCCGTTGAACCCCGCTTCCATTCCTGGGATCGAGACCGTGCTTACAGTTTTAACGCGGGGTCCTTCTAGTTCCCAGCACTAGGAATTTCTGCTGGGGCCCATTCTCATTCCTTGTCCTAAGAGATATTCCAATAGGTACAACATGTGGAAGGATGTGCGTGCGTGTGTGTGTGTGTGTGTGTGCGTGTGTGTGTGTGTGCATGTGTGTGTGTGTGTGTTCCAACAAAGCTTGGGAAATTAAAGTATATTTTAATGGCGGTGGCTGATGATTTGTCTCATAACAATGACCCACGTGTTTCACGTGATCAGATGGAAGAACTCAAGAACACGAGTTGACCTCCACCCACTAGAAGCTTCTCTGATTAGGCCTTCTGGCTCCATGACTGATATTCCTGACCGTCCCCCCTAGTTTGATGTCCATTAGGAAACGGGGTAAGTCGAGCACTGTTCTTCCCTTGGCATTAACGTAGGGCCTGAAGGGCCATACCTTTCTCTTAACGCCCCGTGAAGCAAGGGCGTGAGGCCCAGCCGGTGACCCTCTTCGCAGACGCTTCCTACAGGCCTCCGGCAGAATCTCGGGTGGAAACGAGCACTCTCAGCCCCACGTTCTCGCTGCTAAATTGATAAGGTTCTGCTTTCCATTTGCTGTAAGCCACAACTCAGGACTTTGGAATATACTTTTTAAAAAGCACCAACCCTGCCATGTTCTTTTTCAACAATTTAGAAACCCTCAAATTACGATTTTTTTTTTTCCCTATCGAGGGCTATGAGCTTCACACGGTGACTGCTAACCTTAGTTTTGGAAAAAAAATGCAAATCTTAGCGTTTCTTTAATTTGTCATGTCTTTTAAGGGCAAGCTGTTGAAACTTAGGAAAGAAAAAAAATAAGGCCTGCACCCAACCATTATTTGGAAAAAAGAATGACCTCAAATAGTTGAGCTTAAATGCATGAAAGGAAATACATCATATATATTTTTTTTCCTATGGGTGATGACAGGACTTAAAATGCAAAATGCTACGCTTGCCTGGAAAAGCTACCTATTAAAAAAAAATTAGATTTTAAGTGATCTCCTGGGTACTACTATGTTACTCAGGACTGTCGACACAGGCACTGAGGCATTCCAGTTCCTGAAATGTTGAGAAATGGCCCGGCCAGTGCCAAGTGCGTGTCCCCTGCCCTGAGCCGTTCCTCCTTTGCCTGCGCCCTGGCCCAATCATGGAGCAATTGCCATTCTCCTGCCAAATATGGGGAGTCGAGATGCCCGGCCAGAAACATCCCTTGATGTTTTCCCCTGCACTCATTCAAGACAGCGAACATGGAATTGTTGACCGTGATAAGATAATCCTTCGCTCACCCTTGTAAATGTCTAAAAAAAGCCTTGGGATTGTGCAGCCACGTTTGGATAGGGAAACCGAGTATTTGGTCCGCGCCAAACTCCCAGTTACAAAGCCCGGATCTTGGCAATGACTACAAACAATTTCCATTTTACTATGAAAACGAAAAGAACACACCAGGTTGCAAGTCTTCTTCTCTGGGGTGTTTCCAACGTGAAACGCAGCGTGCAGCCCGCGAGCAAGTGTGCTCTGCTCCGGGGCCGTTTCTACGTCGGGATCCAGATGACGCAGAAGGACAATCGAAATGATTATTTCAGGACGTAAACCCTCAGAAAGAGAATTTTAAGATATTCTGTATTTTGACTGATTATAAAGGATCATTTAGTAGGAAATTTAGAAAGTAGAGGGAAGTAAAAAAAATATGCAGTGTGTCCCAAAATAATGTCTACCCACTTTAACAGCTGATCGCTCCATTTTGAAAATGAAATGTGTTTTAATAAACAGTGTCTTTATAATTATTCAAAGTGTGTGTATACATTTTTGGGACCCCCTATACATATATATATATAAAATGTCACCTATAATTGCTATATCCAGAATTAGAAGTAATGTCATCATTCCTGACATTTATTTCCAGCTACGTATATGTGCACACGTGTTCTTTGTGCCTTAGCTTTTGTGAGTTTATCTCATAAATTTGTGATCACGCTGTGCAAATTCATATCTAGGTTTTCACTTCTAATGAATATTTTTTCGGTATCCAAAGTTGTGGATGCAGATACGTTTTACATAATGCTTTGGTCGGAAAACATTTGTTTATGATCATCAGCAAAGGTTAACCGTAAGCAATATCATTATAGGATGACGTCTGAAATGGTTTTGCAAAGTCTCTCTTTATATCTTAAAACAATTTCATCCAGAAGAGAATCCTTGATTTAATCTACAGACGTCCTCACCTTCATTTGTCTGCTTTTGTCAGGGAAATTCAGCAAGCTTAGGCTCATGGGTTTTTTCTTATCTGGTTTTCTTTTCTTTTGAAAGAAGTGGAGTCTAGTCTTAGTAAGCCTTCCTTTGATTTACTTTATATATATTGCATAATTTGTGTTTTCTGCTTAAGACTGTGCTACCCAGGTTAAGTGTTTTGATTAAAAATTACTCCATAATGTGCATTTATTTGTATGTTCTTGTTGATTGGATTTTTAAAAGTTAATTTAAGTTCATTTATTAGTCAGGTGCCAGTGTAGGTGTAGATTTCTGTTCCCAAAGCCTGGCCACCAAGGTCGCGGTACTAGAAAGGTAATCCCGCTGGGCCAGGCAGCTTCCATTTGTCTCCCCAGACCTACCCTGCCCATCCTTCCCTGTGCCCTGTGCCCAGGGAAGCTGGTCTTTTGGGGTCTGGACAGTGGGAACCTTCGCAGGAGCTCGGGAGGTGGGGACAGCGAGCCCAGGTTCCCCACCCCAGGCTGTGTCCTGCGGGGGCCCCTCACTGTCTCTTTCCTGCGCCTAAGAAGCCTCGAGGGCTTTACTGGGGCCTCTGCCTCTGGCCTTCCAGCAACCCCGCTCCGCTTCTTTCCTTTGTCCCTCTTGGGAATAGATGTTTGGCTGCAAGATTTAGCAAAAAAAAAAAAAAAAAAAAAGTTGGGAAGCACACATACTAAAACATTTACAGCATTTGTTTGTTATTTGTCTAAAATTCCAGCTTCGTTGGCATCCTATGTTCTCTGTGCCGCCCCAGGAGCGAGGAGCTGGCTTCGCTGCACCCCCAGCGCCTGTCTTCGTGGCCTCCCTCCCATACCCAGGTTATAATTGGATCCTTTATAAATAACCGCCCTCAAAGTGTCTTTATTTGACGACCATTTGTTTCCTATCGGACCCTCGCTGACACACTATCTTGTCACTCTTTTCAGCAACAAATTAAGTTCAAAATAAATCAACTTTAGGTATCTTTTCTTGGTGCGTCTTGATTTATGCTGATGCTAAAAAGAGAGGATGTCTGTGCTCCCTCACTGGAGAAACAAACAGCTCTTTCAGGCTCTGGGGTGCAACTCATTGTATCACGAATGACAGGCAGCCCCGCCTGGGTGGCTCAGTTGGTTAGAGCTTCATCCTGTGCCGCAAAATGGTTGTGGGTTCGATCCCTGGTGGGGAACAGACCTAGGTTGCCGGTTTCACAAATCTGAGTGTGAGATGCTTTTTCTTCTGGATTCAGGGGTAAAATAGCCATAGGATTTATCATCCAGACCAGGCAGGTAAAAAATACATTTATTACCATATAATTTACGTACACCAAAATGCACGCATTTTATGTGTATGTCCAATGAGTTTTTACAAATTTGTACATCCGTGCAATCAAAACACCACCTCTACCAAGATATAGACAATCTCTGTCATTCCAAATAGCTCCCTTGTCCCCCTTTGCTGTCAGTTTCTACCCACAATCAGCCCAGAGCAATTTCTGTCGTTGTAGATTAGTTTTGCAAAGGATTCGTGAAGTACAGTTTAATCCCAGATGGACTTGTAGTCAGGAAAAAAAAAAATCAGTTACACCAAGAGGAACATCCGATTTCTTACTGTTCTTGCCACCATCGGGTCGTCACTGCTGGAAATACCATCCTATGAATCAGCGAAAACATGAGGCTACGTTTAACATTTGCTTTCATCTCACTTGTCTCACTCAACACTTAACGGGGACACAACGCTTTCTTACAAAACACTCTGCAGAGAACAGGTGATCTTTTTTCTTCTCGATGAGTTGGATTTTGAAATTTGATTTAGTAATTCTGAGTATTACAGGAGGCAGTGGTGTTTTGCCTCTGGTTCGCCTAAGTCCAGAGAATGTACGGTCACTTAGGCCGTAAAATTCTCAACCTCAGAAATCACACAAATACACACAGACACACACACACACCCTAAAATGGAAAGCAACGCCTGTGTTATGTCAGGGCAATGAAAGGTTCCTCGCCTGCAGAGAGGATTCCCAAACCTCGGCCCGATTTGCGTTCTGACCAGATCATTCTTGTCGGGCCGGGGGTGGCTGTCCTCACGTCAGGGCCGCTAGCAGCACGCCTGACCTCCACCCACTAGATGTCAGCAGCAACCCCGTCCAGCCTCCTAATCAGAAACTCCAGACACTGCCAGTGTCCCCTGAAGGGCAAAACCACCCCTGTGGAGGGTCACTTCAGCTTAGGGCCCTGGGATGTGTCGCAGGCATTAAGCATCTGTTAGGACAGCAAGAGGCCAGCAGGCGACCTCTCAGGTCCTCCTGCAGCTTAAATTATCCACGTATCGTTCTTACACCTTAACATTTACATCGACGTCCTTTGCGCACTAACGTACCCACGTCATGCTCACCGATGCGATGTCAGCGTGTGCCGTGGGATGCAGGGATCCTGGGCCTGGTCATGATTATTTTTTTTAATTAGAGCAGGACAGATTTACTGCAATGGACAGATTTACTGCCTCTCCTTAAACTAATTAGGGAAAGCTTCCAAGGGGCGGAAGGCTTTTTTTTTCCCCTCTTGAAGCAATAACATGCAGTAAAACCATCAGAGGTTATATTAAGTTTTGATTTGTATGTGAACCAGCCAGTGTGCCCGAAACATCCAAATCGCGAGGCCCCGTGGTGCGCTCGCTCCTCGGGGGCAGGCGGGCGGGCTCCCCGGTCAGTGGTGTCCAGGGGTAGCCGAGCCCAGGCGGCCTCCCCGAGCATGGGGGGGCAACGAGGGCCGCCCCTGGAAACTCGGGGGCAGGGGGCCTCCTGCAGGCGCTTAATACTTAGGGACGGGCTGGGAGCCTGCCCCTGGCTTCCTGTCAGTCCAGATCAGAGGCGGCCCTTCCCTGCAGTGAAGGACCAGCCGAGCTGTTCACGCTCCCCGAAAAGCACACGTGCGCCCGAGACCCATTTCCAGCTCCAGTGCCCGCCGTTCATCGCCGGCTCCCCACCGACTCCCGGGACCCAGATGGCCCCAGCCGAGGGGAGTGCACCCCAGCACGCTTCCAGCCTCCCGCTGGGGACTCGACACCCCGAGGGGAGAGCTTGCCTAGGGTTCATCAGCCGAAGAGCGGGTGCGTGGCTGGGAAAGGGCTTCACCCTTTGCGTCTGTGGGCCACACGTGGTCTAGTGGCCTTCAGCCCTTTGCCTAAGGACCTACTCACCTTAAACCTGTGCTGTCGCCAGGGCTGCCATCCCAGGGCACCTGGCGGCCGAGGTGTCCGCCCCCCGAGTCGGCAGAGTAGCCTTTTTAATAAGTTCTTTCCAGCTTAAGTCTTCATCACTTTCTTAACAGGCCATTTGGGAAAGAGTTAAATATGCTCACGTTATTTTTCTTTAAATTCCCGATAATGTTCCATTTATAAAAATAATGTTAAGAGCGTTTCAACATTTCATTGCCAGACACACCCACCTACCGCACACATGCAATTCAGTTCAACAGCCTATTTTCCCTGCTCAGTGCTTGTTATTTATATTACTTTTCAAAAATTAAATTCAAAGATTAAAAGGTTAGAGATTCATTCGTGGATCTATTAATTACACAGTCTTTCATGAGAAATTCAGAGCATTGATTTTTCTCTTAAAAGCACATGTACTTTTACATATAATGCACTTATATCAAATGCCATGAGCCAAAATTTCCAAAGACTACAAGCTCATTTCTGCGTTATCTCAATTTATAAACTGTCAGGATTAGGAGATTTTTTTTTTCTTAAAATATGGAATTTTATACTAATGTTTTTCTTGCTAGGACAGTTTCCATTTATAGGTTGGCAATAGCGGCCCCATCTTGCAGTTGGGGGCAGAATGGCCCTTTAGATAAACATCTAAAACTTTAATAAGTTCAGAGGAGAAGAAATAGGTATTCAAGTGACCATCCCTTATTTACAACTTCCTTGAACAGACCTACAAAGTGGGATTGCTGCAGCCTAAAAGAACTGTACTATGCTGAGCGAAATAAGACAGAAAAAGACAAATACCATGTAATTTCACTTACATGTGGACTCTAAAACACAAAATAAATGAAAAAACAAAAGAGTAGCAAAGAACAAACTGACGGTCGCCAGGTGGAAGGGGGGTTAGTATGATGGGTGCGAGGGGGACGGGATTAGGAAGCTCGGATTGCCAGTTATAAAAATACCCGCGGAGTGTAAAGTACAGCACAGGGAGCGTGGTCGTAATATTGTCATAACCGCGCGAGACGTCAGGCGGGGCCCGACTTGCCAGGGCGATGGCTTCCCGAGGGTGTGCGTGTCTAACCACTCAGCTCACCCCTGGAACTAATGCGACGCTGCATGCCAACTGTAACTGGAAAATGAAATGAAAATATAAAACATTCACGGTGTAGGAAACGTTCATGACTACATTTTTATCTCTCCTAGTGCCTGTAAGTGAAAACACGGACTCTGCCGTGGAAAATCAGGTGTGGGAAGACGTAGGCGCTGGCTTGAATTTTTGAGGAAACCTTCAGGGATTCCTTGTATGGGCCCTGAAGGGCCATAGGGATGGCAGGGACCAGGAAAAAGAGCCACAAAGTCCCCGCAAGTGGCGGGCAGGAGGGAAGGGAGGGACCGAAGGGCCGAGGGAGGCACCGGGCTTCCAGGACGCGCTGTCCTGCTGAAGAACACGTGAGGCTGCGACTTAGCACTTGGCTCGGGTCACAACCTGTTCACGGTAAGAGGAAATCTTTTTCAAATGAACTCTTCCAAGCTTAGACCTTACAGATGTGGAAAGAACGGTAACAGGAAGAGATTTTAAATTCCCTCTTGGCTAAACTTACACACTTGTGGCCAATAGGAAGGGAGGGAGGGAGGGAGGGAGGGAGGGAGGGAGGGAGGGAGGGAGGAAGGAAGGAAGGAAGGAAGGAAGGAAGGAAGGAAGGAAGGAAGGAAGGAAGGAAGGAAGGAAGGAAGGAAGGAAGGAAGGAAGGACTCTTGCCCTGCCAGGCCTGAGGGTGGAGTTAGCCCGGGGCTCTGGCCCTCCGGGCACCGCACGCTGGGGCCGCGATGCGGGTGGAACATGGAGCGGGAAGGGTGCGGCCTGGTGCCTGCTGTTCAGAGCAGCCTGGACTTCACGATACCACGTGAGTTTCTGTAGGGGGTCGTGGCATGCTACCCACGGAAAGACCTTCTACTTCAGTCCTCTGGAACACAAATTTGTCCCAGGTAAGTGGGACTAACTGTGGAAACACAGCTTCTTCGAGTTAAACGCTCGCTAGCATTAATAACAAGAAAATTGAACTCAAAATAACATCAATTTGGAAGGAGAAAATATGTTTTATTTTTTTAACACTTCATTAAATTTATTGGGATGACACTGGTTAATATGAACATGTAGGTTCCAGGTGTGGGTTTCTATGTTACAAGATCAGTACATTGCTCTGTGCACCCACCACCCAAAGTAGAAAATACATTTTAAAGGGGACCTATATTAGTTTCCACTACGTAGAATCATCTGCAAAATATTAGTTTCCACTGTGTAGTACCGTCTACGAACAATGGAAAATAGGTTATGGACTTGAATTTAAATGAACTCTTTTTATATGCAAGTAACTAGTCAAGAGAGTCCAATACTCGATAGGCCAGGAGTTAAAACAAGGGAAATTACTCTTGTGGAAAATTTAACACCTGGGAAATAGATCCTATTAAATAAAAAGCATTTTACAGGAGAAATAAAAGCCAAACCAACATCATGGTGATTGTCTTTCTATAAACTCTGCGAGCAGGAATTTCAGGGAATATTGGCTGGGAGGTAAGAATTCAAAATTTTTCACACTAGGTGTAAACTAGATTAATATTAAAATGATATTTCCCCAAAGGAATCTGTGGTTGGACATTCCAATTAAATCACAACTTTCTCAAGCTATCCTATGCACATATATTATTTTAAAATTTTACTCTAAAATAGGTTCATAGGATTCAAGAACTATTCAGTAATCAATAACATTGTCCAATGTGTTGATTAAAATCATATTTTTTATAACTCTTCATTTCTCAAAGTTGCCATCACACTATGACATTACATTTTTGTTGATAAACTGGCATTTGGCTAGATTAAGACAGTTACTATAGTCTAGAATTACCTGCCTTAGGCAGCAATTTGGGGGTATAAATGTTCAAATCCACTTTAGTTAGTTTAGGTGTAAGAGGAGGACTTGGCTGCGAATACAGCAGTGCTGCCCTGGCTGGTGCGGCTCAGTTGGTTGGGCGTCACCTGTGTACCGAAGGGTTGCTGGTTCGATTCCCAGTCAGGCCAAATGCCCGGGTTGCGGGCTCGATCCCAGGTAGGGGGTGGCCGATTGAGGTTTTGCTCTCACATAGATATTTCTCTCTCTCTCCCTCTCCCTTCCTCTCTCTCTAAAAATCTATTTAAAAAATCTTAAAAAAAAAAAAAGAATATAGCAGTATCTCAGGAAATTGGGGCTAGAATGGAGGCAACAATGCAACCCAGAAATGACAACCGTAAGGCACCCTTCTTCCTGGCCCGTCCACAGGCTGCGCTCTTCAGGGACGGTGAGTTGGGGGGACGGGGCCGTGCCAGCCTTGGGGACCTCGTCTCCCACCCAGAGAGCAGCCCGGCCGGCGAGAGCCTCTCAGCCACGGATTCAGGCCGCAGGGAAAGAGGGTTTGACGGCCTCCACTTCTCCCAAGTGCCCACCCTCATTCATCCAGCTACTTTCAGATTTGGCCGCCGGGGACACGTTCCAAGGGTTGACGTGGGCAGGGGGAAAAAAGCCATTTTGCGCTGAGCAAACATGCCCAGCAGTGCCTCTCAGCCTCACGCGTTTTTAAAACATGACTCCGTTCAGGGGGCGGAAATGTGATCTGGAAAGAAATGGGAAGGAAGCCAGATGCCCGACCGTAAACAAGGCCTTGTACGTGGTCATTCTCTCGAGTATTTAGGTTACTCTTATTTACTTATTTATTTTTATTATTATTTTTAACCCTCACTCGAGGATATTTTTTTCTATTGCTTTTCAGGCAGAGTGGAAGGGAGAGAGGGGGAGAGAGAGAGAGAGAGAAACATCGACGTGAGAGACACATCGATCGGCTGCCTCACGCACGTGTCCAGACCGGGCCCGGGATGGAACCTGCGAGCGATGTACGTGCCCTTGGCTGGAATCGAACCCAGGATCCTTCAGTCCTCGGGCCGACTCTCTAACCACTGAGCCAAACCAGCCAGGGCTGGATTACTCTTTTTAAAATTTTACTTTTTCAAATACGGTTTACATTCAATATTATCTTGTATTAGTTTCAGTTGTATACCATTGTAGTCAGACACTGAATTTTATCCTAATGTAGTAAGTGTAATGCTTGCAAGTCTTTTTATGGATAGTTCTCGGCAACAAAAATCTGTATTTAAAAATGACTTTAAAAAACTTCACTTTGACCATATAACTCTGAGTATAAAAATAAAGTTTCTTTTAGGTTGACTTAAAAAAAAATATCCAAGCACTCTTTATGATCATATAAATGTTTAGCATTTAGAGGTAGTAGGAGTCGTTAAATTCCTTTTTCAATTAAAAAAAAAAAAAAGACTCAAACATTTAAGCCATTGATTAAAATCCCAGGCGTGGTAGTGGAGTGAATTTTAATCTATGTGCTTTCCAGTCCCCCTTCAGCTTCAAGACCTCCCTTTACGAGTGGAAGAAGCACACAAGATCGGACCTGACCTTGGATCAGTTGCTGCTCCTGTTTTCTTTTGTCCAAAGCGTTGATATTTTAATACTGTCCGAACTGACTTATTGTATGAGGACATTTTAGCTTTTTCCCCTCCCCTTCTCACTCCTTTGTGTGCGTATGTGTGTGTTCTGTGGCTGGAGAGGAGGGGTATAGCGGTACTGACAGAGATTTATTATTGAAATAATATTTATCATGGCATTAGTAGCAGGTGACCAGGTAGAGTTGTTCTTATTACCACCGTATAATTCAATTTCCTTTGGATTTTAATATAAATCTGGACTTTCAATTCTCCAAATGGTTTTTTAAAACATAAGCTTGGATAGCTTGCTATTTCTTTAAAAAAACACACACACACACAACTCTTTGGCAGAAAATTTAAATTTCCAAGTCCTGAAAGTGCGATCCTGAAGCTCCCTCCTGAAAACAAGATTTTCAAAAGGATTTTAGAGTATCCAGTAAATCCCCTTTGCTTTCTGAAATGAAGCATGAGTCCACGTTTCTTGCAATAATTCTGCTTCTACGTATACTGAGGTTTTAAGAATGAAAACGCAGGAACAGAGAATGAATATCATTTTAAAATATCCAGATTGTGAAAGATAATTGGGAAGGATCATCTGTCAGCAAATTCTTCTGAAATGACGCAGCCAGCCGCCAGGAGATCATTCATCTGAAAAGCCATCCACTCACCCCTCTCCCCTGGGTCCCGAGGTGTTTAAATAATTTTATGGAGGAAGTAGGAAACAGCCGTGGTAAAATTGTGGATTTTATGTCTTTCCCTCTTGGGTGTGGAGCTGCCAAAATGAAACCATTACTAAGACCAGCTGCGTGACGTTAGCACGCGCGGACCTGGGCCCCGGGCGAGGCCTGGGAGCGCCGCAGGCGCGGAGGGCGAGGGGGCTGCGCCCCGAGGCTTGTCCCCTAACCCTTGGCTGGAGTTACCCCGGAGCTCTGGGAGCAGAAGAGCCCCGCACAGGGCCTGGCCAGTAGCTTGTTTGCCTCAGGCCTAGTCTGCTCATTGGATGTAAATTGAACACATTGAAGACACTCTCCATGTCTGCAGGTAGATGGGGTGCAACAGCTTAGCACATGGAGAAGAGAAATTGTTCTAAATAAAGTCAGAGGTATTGAGACGGTCCAGGTTTTAAGAACAGGATCAGAATGATGTCTAGATATAGATTATACGAATGATGTATAGATATAGATGGAGGTGATGGAATAGATCTAGTGTTAGATATGGATGTAGTTTATAGAGATAGAGATATATACAGATATGGGTCTATCTTTATAAATATTCATCCGTATGTATACACACATACACACATATAAAACATCAACGGAGAAGTTCATGCCACTATAAAATGGTCATTAAGGTGACACTGTAAGCAAGTGAGGTCCCACTCTCAACAGAGACAAGTTTAGCTGCCTGGAACCTTAAATCGTCTTTCTAAAAACAATACCCACCCAACTCAGTGGAACAAACATACCAGACCACGCTCCGTCTAATTAGGAGACAGAAAATAATAGCATTTAATGCATAAGGTAGTTAAAGAAGACTAGCAGCCTGGCGGCCGTGGCTCAGTGGCTCGGACTCTCTGCTACAAGAGAGGCAATACTTCAAGGAGAAAATAAATTACATTTCTTACTATTAAGGTTTAATAGGCATGGGGGGGCTGATTCAGTTCTCAGACTTACAGTGTAAGTCCTCAAACTTACCACTATCTAGGCATACACACAAAACAAGATATCTGTTAGCAAGATCGAGGAAAATGGACGTCTCGTCTGAGATAGATTATAACTTTTCTTACATTATTTTCTTTCTAGTAACGATCAGCATTTAGAAATGAAATAGTAACCTAGTACTTAGTTGTGGCTGAGCGAGTTAATTTAAAAACATGACGCAAGTGCTGTAATGATATCAAGGCAGATAAAGGACCAAGAGAAAAATGGAAGAAAAAAAAAAAAAAAATTTCTACTAGAATAAGTCGGTTTGGAATTTATCCCACAAAAACTAATGCATTTTATCCTTGGCTTCCCCTCTTCCTTGTAACATTGAGAAAATGCTGCAAAAATATATGCACAATCGCTATCTAAAGAAAGACACTGGGATCACAGCCTAAGAAAACTAGCAGAAGTCCATTTGCAAACATAAATCAACACAAGGCTTGTGAAAACACAAGAAGAGGCTGCATTCTTGGGCATCCAACCAGAGGGGTGTTGGTTGCTTTAGAAGCCCTTTCTCTATTGTGTCTCCTGAGTTACCCTCAAGCCCAGAATTGCACTTTTAAACACCAGGGCCTAATGCACACCGGTAAGGAAATCAGGCAGTTGCACATAGAATGTGCTCATGGAAAGCAAAGACGGGGCGTGGGATAATAGAGTCTAGCATCAGCTGATGCAGAGTCATGTTAAATGCAAGCTGTAATTAAAAAATAAAATTAAAATAAAGAAAAGTAGCATCCATTAGCACACATTACAACTGAGGTATTTAGTATTTAAAAAACCCAGCTATGGCTTTTCGTTTACAGAGGGGGTGTTTTTTCCAGAGTTCATTTAGCACCAAGATTCAAACCCAGGTTCATTGGAGTCCAAGGTCTTTTCACTGCCCTCTGCTGTGATTTTTTCTCTCTCTCTCTCGGGTTTTCTGGCTTGGAGTGAAGAGGAAGGGACTTATTTTACACACTCTAGATAAATTTATAGTTGATAAGATAACTTTCCCAGCATGAAGGGATTAGGAAGCTAACTATTCCTCTCTCTGACAAAATGCAACAGGAAACTGGGCAGAACTATCAGAAACAATCATTTCAGGTTGCTTAGAGTCTAGGAATCAGTGTTGCCCATCAGCGTGCGGAGCTTTGGCTCAGGAATGCTGCTGAACGTGGGCTGAAAGCAGCACGAGTCTGCGGGGGGCTTGCCCGGAACGGTCTCCGTGGGCGCCGTCCGTGATGATGGAACCGGGAGGGACGGGCTGGGAACACAGGCAGCTTCGCCGTCACTGCCCTGAGGACACAGGGGATTTAGGACGTTCTTTTTAATGTGGCGGGATGGTTGATTTTATGCGTCAGCAGGATGTGTTCATTTTACATGTTACAGAATGCCCAGATATTTGGTATTTGGTTCGACCTCACTTCTGGGTGCATCTGCGAGGATGTTTCGGGAAGAGATCAGCATCTGAGTCCACAGACTGAGCCAAGCCCCTCGCCCTCCCAAGCGTGTGACATCTTTCAACCTGTTGGAACAGAGGCGGAGCAGGCCGGATTCTCTGCTGGGCATCAACCTTCTCCTGCCCTTGGACTAGGGCTCCCCCACTGGCACCCCTGACTCTCAGGCCTCTGGACTCGGCCTGGAGCTAACCACTGGCTTCCCTGGGCCTCAGACACCCCGCAGACGGCGGACTGGGGGACTTCTCAGCCTCTGTAATTACGTACGCCAATTCCTTAAGTGACGGCACCCTCTTTTACAAGGTAGATCAAATCATTTCATTTAAATGTCCAACTTTTGAATTTTGGGATTCCAAACTCTTCGGTAGATCTCAAAAATGACAGGTGTGTTATTGGCAGGGCTGAAAAAGACTGATTTAACAACAACCAGCTTCCATGCATCGGTCTTAAAACAAACGTCTCCAATTTTCAGATAGTTCCAAGGAACATCTAGTCTTATTAGGAGAAGTAAACCCAGTATGGTCTTTAGGCTCAAGCCTATCTCACAGAATATTGGGAGGCAGACAGAATGGGTTTGGGAAGCCAATATAGCTGATTTCAACACGGGCCCTACCTGGCTGGCCAACCGTCCTGGTTTACCAGGGGTTGAGTGTCCCGGGAAAGTTTTGAGCAAACCAGGGCGAGTTGCCACTCTCTCTGTACCATTTCTTCGGGCAAATCAACTCAGCTCTTTGAGTAGTAACTATCCCCTCATTTATTATATGGAGATGGAGTAGACTTTGCTTTTCCCTTGGGTGATTTTGAGTCTTCCGTGAGACCAAATATTTATTAATATATTAAGTGCTGTGTGCCAGGTGCTATGCTAAGCATTTTCTGAACCTGATTTTGTTTAATCCGTAGAGTTTAATGAAGGGGCTAAGAGCATCTCAGTTCTGTCTGCTTTTGTATTCTGGCCCTACCACTCATTAGCTGTATGACCTTGGGCATTTCCTTTAACCTCTGACACATTTCTTCTCAAGAATTTCAACTTCGTGGAGCGGCTGTTAGGACAGTGTCTAGAACGGAGAAAGCAGACAAGCAGACAGGGCCTCTATTTTTGTGGAGATGATCTTTTTCATGGGGGAACTAAGCCAAAAATTAAAAAGTAAATAGATGATTTTGGAAGGTGACAAGCACCCTGAAAGTATAATGTCTTGGGATAGAAAACTACTTCTAAAGATGGGGCCGAGAGAGCTTTATAGAGTTATAGAGAGAGAGCCTGTCTGAAGAAATAGTATTTGGTCTCAACTTGAAGATCGTTAAAGAACCAGCCATGGGAAGAGCTCACAGAACATTCTCGGCAGAAGAGATGACAGTGCAAAGGCCTGAGGCAAAAATAATTTTGCTGCAGCAGAGAATGGAAGGAGGCTGACAAGGTTAGAGCGTCAGCCAAAGGAACGGACGTCAGGGCCGCTGGGGGTATATGGTTTGGCAACCAACAGAGGCACCGGGATTTAATGATACAAACCATAAGCTTTGTCACAGGTTGGGCTCTCTTTTGATCTTTCCCAGACAGTAAAATGACTTTCATAAAAGCCGTGTAGCCAAGTGTCAGCAAATTCTACCAGAAAATGACTCAGAACATATCTGCAGACATAGGTGTCACTTAGAAAACTTACACATTCAGCATCCCCCCAGCTTTCGGGGAGGACAGGGGATGGAGTGAGTGGCGGGGGGGAAGCAGTGAGAGCTCACAATTCTCTCTCACTTAGATAAGTCTCACTTTTTTATCTTTTAACCAGGCACAATAAGCACTGGCTACTTTTGAGGGGACAAGAATAAGTTGTTAGTTTTTATTTCGCTTTCTTAGAAATGTTTCTGATTTTATAAACGGTAAATTTAATGTTCCAGGATTCAGTTTTCCTAAAGAAAATAGCATTCTACTGCTGTTCTGTCTTGCTGGAAAAAAACCCGTTTTCAATGAAAAGAGAGCTATGTGGGCCCTTTCAGTGTGTGTGTGCGTGTATCTGTGTGTTCTTGGGCTAATCTGAAATAATTAGCCCTCCCCTGAAAAATCTCCATCAACCGCTTCTCATGGGAACCTGCCAGTCGACTACTGGCCATCCCTTGCCTTCCACTAACACTGGTTCTCCATGGAAATGCACGTAACTCTAGGTCACGCCTAAACTGGCTTCCGGTTTCATTTCAGTGAGCGAGCCTCTGATGACCATGTAACAACTGGCAGTGGGTTTTGAGGGAGCTGAAAGCAGAATAGGAAGCACCTTGGAGGGTTTCGACGGAGCCGTGCGGCACATCCCGGGAAGGGAAGGCAGGCCGTGGAGTCAGCCGACGCGTCAAGCGAGGGCAGCGTATTGTTTTGTGTACTTTTTCCTGGATAGTTTTGCAGGATCGTTTATCTAAATGAACTTTATCATCAGCTCGTCTAAGGCCATAAATAGCTAATCTCATATTTTCATTAAGATTGCGCAGCATTCAGAAATTACTTTAAGGAGTTCTGTCTGACATCCTTGTAGTAGCCAACCTTCCTAAGAACAGGGAATGAATACCTGTCCATCTATTTAAGTCTACTCCTATGCCTTTCAGGAGTGTTGAAAATTTTTTCACACATAGGTCTTGCATATTTTTGGTTTCGCTTATTCTAAGTATTTAATCTTCATTGATTCAATTTTATTTTATGATCTTTTAAAGGTATAAACATTTTCCATATTGTTACATGTGTACATAATAATCGTTTAGATAGTTTGGCAATATTTCCCTGAAATTACGTGGTTCTAATATAAAGAATTTCACTTCTCAGTATTCCTATTATATATCCAGCTGCATTAAGCCACTTCATATTTTCTTTATTACTTAGACTCATTTCCCAGAAATGTGCTATCATTTCTTTAAATGCATTTCAAAATGTATTTCTTAAATGGTTGAATCAACTTACAGTGTCAACAGCATTAAATAACGTTGCCAGCTTCATTGCATCTTTTTTTTTTTTTTTTTAGCATTAATCAGGAGTAAATGTTAAATTTGGTCAATTTTAGAGGGCCAAATGTCCTTTTCTTTTAATTTTGAATAGTTTTGAAATCTCAAATTGCTTATATGCTTCTGGCGTTTGCCTGGTCCAGCTTGAATTATTTGCTTATTAACTGTCTAGTTTCCATAAATGTTTGCACACAACACAATTTAGAAAGACTAGCAAGTGTGTTCAATGTACCTATTCTCCTTGTGCTGAAAATGTGATATTCTCCCAGGGGTGTAAAAGCAGTATCTTCATTTAAAATATGTGCTCTTAGATACATGATTTATATTTATATTATAACTATGTGATTCGAGTTTCAAACTGAAATGTAGTCTCCATTCTTAACTCTTATCAGCAGCAAATGCACAGCCTTATCTTTGGGCTACCTCTTTCCTACTCCTACGGGAAACTTGTTCACATAAATAAGCTTGTTTATATGATTAACATGAATTATTCCACTTTATTCACTGCTGGTGTATTTGAGATAAACCAAGTTTACTCGTGTGTTGCCCTGCATGAAACCCAAGCCATAGCTAGAGTGTAAACACCCTGACTGTGCCCTCGACTGCACACGTGACTATCTAATGAAATCACGGTCAGTCCTAGGCCTTCTCGCCGCTGAGCGCGTGGTGCTAAACGCTGGCCAGCCTGCCTGCGCCTTCGCCCAGTGCTCCTCAAACCTCCTGAAATAAACTGTGTCTGCCTTTGCAGTAGAGCTCGTGCAGTCTCATCTCGAGGCCTAAACTAAACATTTTCTAAGACCATTCCTGAGGCACATGCATTTCCATCAGGAAAAATGATCTCTTTTTTGAAAAATTGTGGAATTTCCCAATTGAACAACATGTGCTTTTTCATCCCAAAGGATTGAAAGTATCATCTCTTCAAACTGTCCTTTTTCAATCAACCACACACTGTGGAGCCAAGATTTTTCTGTTGTCCGCGCAGTTGTGCGTGTCTGTCGAAATGTGTGTGTCTGTGTGTGTGTCTGTGCGTTTGCGTGTGAGAGAGAGAGAGTGAGCTCACAGGAAACCCTCTGCGGTTCACACAGGAGGAACAATTGTTGGAAGTGGTCATGTACACAATAACTTGTGTACCCGCCAGCCAGTGTCCTTAAAGAGCGCTCTCCCAGGCGTTTCAGCACCGAAGGCGGAGAGCTTTAAGCTACGTGCAAGCAAATGTGCACAAGCATCGGAGCATCGCTCTGAGGACCTGCTGCTGGCCCTGCGTTGTCACGGCGGTGTCGCCGGATGGCCGCTGTGAGTGCCGTGCGGGCCACGTGGGCAGGTGTTTGCACTTTAGCCGTGGGTCTCGCATCGCTTACTTCCCCTCATCTGAGCAACGGCCTCGGTTCCTCCACACACTTGGTTAGCTAGCTCGGGGAAAGTCATTCATTCATGCACCTCCTTCCACATCCATGGCAGAATTTGTGCATTTAGTCAGGACAAGTTTCATTCATTCATACCCGTGTGAGTTCCTACTCTGTTCCCGTGCAGCTAAGGTGGCCGGGGACGTGGACTGTTCTAGTGCCTCTCAGCCTCTCACGCGCAGATGGGCAGCCCGGCTCCTGCTGGGGGGGATCATGCTCGGCTGGTCCGCGTGCGGCCTGAGCCCCCGATGCCGCCCGCTGCGCGCCCAGCGGCAGCCCTGGCAGCGAGGCCTGGGTGGCCTCTCCTCCTCCGGAGCTTCCCACGAGGACACAGGACACGTTCCAGGGAGGTGGTTCAGAGCAGCTCCCCAAGCTCCCATCCGCGCCCGAGGGAGGGGCTCGGGAAGCACATGTGCACGTTGCACACGGCACAGACACGCTCACTCATTTGTGTGTCGTCTGTTGCTACTTTCGCCCTACAGTTGCGGAGTCGAGTGTTTGACACAGAGATCGTATGGTCTGAAAAGCTGAAAATATTTCCTATCTGGCTTGACAAGAAACGGTTGCTGCCCCTGGTCAAGGTGGTAAAAATCTAGATAAAATGTCCTCTCATGAAATCCCATGTGCTCAGAGCTATTATTGCACATGTTAATATACTAACAGTATATATGCCTACATATCCACACACACATAGCCCAAACGTGGGCCGGGGCAGAGAGAGACCGAGAGTCAGAGGGACACACAGAGAGAAATTACTAGTAAACACAAATCTTGTGGATCTTTTCCTCATTGTATATATAATGGATCTACTTTCAAGGAATCATCCAAAGCATAAAAGACGGGACACCGAGAGCGCATAAAAGGAAGTCCTTTGACACTGAAAACAGTAACTGAGTTATTAAGATAAAAATAGCATTGCCAGAGGACCGAGAGATTGTGCATATGGCTTCAGCAACTACACAAACAAAGGTACAGATACAACAGATGTAAATCATAAGTCCTGGGATTTTTGTTTAATAAATTTAATACAGGAAATAGGGCAAAATTCCCTGTGCTCTCTAACCCATTCTCCTTCCCCTTTCCCACCTACCCAACACCTAAAAAGTGATCTTGACTCATAATTTTAAGGTGTCTGGGAACAAATACAGGAAGGGCAATAACAACAAACAACAGGAGGACAAGAAACATAATCGAGGTGCACTTAACCTAATGGGAACATGAATGAGGATTGTGTCCTTTCTGTTATGTGATTGTTCGTGTCCTTCAGAGTATCCTGAAAACATAACCAGGGAAACTCCATGCCAAAGGAGGCAGAGAATCCCACGGGGCCAAGAAAAAGTAGCAGTGCTGTGCAGAGGTGGAGGAATGAAGCGGGATGGAGACATGAATACAGTGTGGTCAAGAAATAGGAATGTCGCCCGGCCAGGCGTGGCTCAGTGGTTGAGCGTCCACCTGGGATCCAGGCGATCGGGGTTTGATTCCCAGTCAGGGCACATGCCCGGGTTGTGGGCTTGATCAATGACTCCCTCATCATTGATGTTTCTATCTCTCTCTCCCTCTCCTTTCCTCTCTCTGAAATCAATAAAGATATATTTAAAAAAAAAAAGAAATAGGAATGTCATGGGCCTCTGGGCATTGCCAGGATCCTGTTATTATAGGCGTCTGCTCCTTGTCGAGGCCCTGGTGGGTAGTGCGCTGGGTGGTACATCGACCTTCTGCTCTAGTGTTGCTCTCCCTGCTATTTTGTGCCTCAGACTAGAGTTCATTTGTGATGTTAGATGAGCTCGAAACAAACCTGTTGACCAGATCAATTATGTCTCAGCTCCGCAGTTCTCTAGGCTTCCTTTTGCTCCTTCCTTCCTAAGAGCAATGCATTTTATTGTGGCGGTGTTGCTTTTAAAATTTGACAACAACTCTGTGTGAGGATTTAGGACATCTTTCAAGGCATCTTTTGGCCTTATTGAGTCCAAAAGTATTCAGGCATGAAGACCAGTAGGGCGTGGTGTTCTGAAAAGGTGATATGAAAGATTGTGTGCTGCATAAACCTGTTTTCTAGTCCGCTGAGGACATCCTGCCCACACTCCATTGTCTTCCTGTGAGAGTGTTCCAAGGTATTGATTAATCAAGGCCCACTTCGGTCAATCTCTTCTCAAACCTTGGCCACATGACAGAGCAAACTCCTTCCACTTGGTGTCCAACTTCGCCCAATTTGGAAGGCATAGCAAAGAAGACACGACAGGTCTCAGGGCACCCACTGAGTAGGACCAGTCATTCCAGTGATGGGCATCAGCCTGTCTGGCATATACCCAGTGTCCGTTTGACTGTGAATGATCCCTGTGAGCCCAGGAGCTTCCGCATTCCCAACCTGCTGGCTCAGGCCAAACTGAACAAAACAAATCAGTGGTTTTCAGAAGTGGAGCTCCACTTATTGCTCCCTTAAAACAAACATACAATTGGAGACAGAATAATGACATCCCCCCAAAACGTTTAGTTGGTTAGGGAACCTGTGAATAGGTGAATATGTTACATCACTTGGCAAAGAAAAATTAAAGTTGCAAATGGAATTAAGGTTGCTAATCAGCTGATCTTAAAATAGGAACATCATCCTGGATTCTCTGGGCCAGTATAATGTAATCACAGGGGTCCTTAAAAGTGGAAGGAGACAGAAGAGAAGGTCAGGGTGACGCCATGTGAGGTGGATGTGAGCAGTTGGCTCTGAAGAGAGAGGAAAGGACCCATGACTCAAGGGATGCAAGCAGCCTTTAGAAGCTGGAAAAGGCAAGGAAATCGATTCTTCCTTAGAGCCTTGAGATGGAAATGCAGTCCTGCCAACACCTTGATTTTAGCACAAAAATCCTGTGTCAGGGTTCTTACAGAACCGTAAGATAATAAATGCTGTTTTGTTTTGTTTTTTCAGCCTCTAAGTATGTGGTGATTTATTATAGCAATAATAGAGAGTAATTCAGGAGTCTTTGACTTTATGTTCTTTTGAAGCTAATTATAAATTTTACCCTGGCTAATATATTTTTTTAAAGTACCATTAACTTACATCTAAGCAGTAGGCGAGGGCTTTGGCTATTTTGCTGCTGAGGATGATTTTTTCCTCATAATTTGTGGGAAGAGCTTCAAGTTTTAATATCTTCTCCAAAATTATGTCCCTTCAACTAATAT
Source organism: Miniopterus schreibersii (assembly GCF_964146895.1). Taxonomy (NCBI): domain Eukaryota; kingdom Metazoa; phylum Chordata; class Mammalia; order Chiroptera; family Miniopteridae; genus Miniopterus; species Miniopterus schreibersii. The sequence goes on from NC_138116.1 coordinate 6,344,921, forward strand.
TTAACCCACGTATGGAAAGAGCGCTTGCTCCAAAAGCAAAGAAAAGCTTCAGATAACAGTGTTGCTGACAGGCAGCCAAAAGATGATTCCAGATACTCGGCCCGTCTGGTTCTCACTCCACATGCTTTCAAAAAAGACAGCTGTGTTTGACCTCATAAAGCCTTTTACTGTTACTGAAATGTGCAAAACTCTCACAAAGTTCACCCACCTAGACAGGAGCGGTATAGTCAGTAATAGGCAGAGAATATGTTTTACAAGGTTGTCAATGATACAAGGGGGGGGGGGGTCGGAAATCAAGCAGAAAAGCATTTCTTTAGGGCATCAATGAGTGAACTAAGAGAACAGGAATTATGAGAAGGAAGGAAGGAAGGAGAGAGAGCAAGACACACACACACAAAGAGATAGAGATAGAGAGAGAGACAGAGAGATAGAGAGAGGGAGAGAGACAGAGACAGAGAGAGAGAGAGATTTACTATTAACCCTAGACTGCTGCTAAGCTATGTACCTTAAGTTCTGTAATCTCTTATGTCCCTTTGATTATATATCCTTGAATATTACTTTTAAAAATAAAGAGGTAAGGTGCTGTACGTAATAATTACACATAGGAACGTACAATGAGGAAAGGACAGTCTCTTCAACAAACGGGGTCAGGGAAGCTGGAGAGCGACACACAAAGAGTAAAACGGACCCTACCTTACACTAAGCAAAACATCAGCTCAAAATGAACTAAAGACTTGAACGTAAGACCTAGATCCATAAAACCCCCAGAAGGAATCACAGGGGTAAGCTCCTTGACATTGGTCTTAACAATAATATTTCTGGATTTGACACCAAAAGCAAAGGCGACAGACGCAATGATTTGTAAGAGGGACTACAAATCACCATCCGCAGAATCAAAACAAAACCTATGGAATTAACCTAAGGGGTTAACCTCCAAACTGCACAAGTTAATAGCAAAAGAACAAATAACCCGATTTATAAAATGGACAGAGGACCGAAATAGACATGGAAACAACCTAAGTGTCTGTCAAGGGACGACTTCTGTCTGTACGAGCCAGCTCCCCTCTGGCTCAGAGGGACCACTTGCCTTTTCCACCCAGGACTGAAGACTGTGTTTCCCCAGCTGGAGCAGAAACACCGAAGATGAAGCACAAAAGGCATCTTGCCAGACGAGACCAGAGCAGAGCAGAGCCGAGCCGAGCAGAGCAGAGCCGAGCAGAGCTGTCCAGCAGCAGAGCGGCCTTGCCCCGGGGCCACCTCACAGCCCGGCTGCCTCTTGATTGAGCCGTAACACTATTGAGCTATTGTCACAGCCGTGCTGTATTACGATTGAACTGTTTGCACTGAATAAAGTTTCTTTTTTCACCGCACCTGGAACTGGAGAGTCCCATTGGCGTCAACAACCATCAGTTGATATCTGTGTTACTGATAACAAACTTTGGATCGTGAGCACCTCTTCTAATTTTAAAATTTTATTTATTGGGCTTTATTCCATTTACAAAATGATGCTACAAGATAGAAGAAGACAAATGACTTCCCTCCCCCATCACCAACTTCCCTTTAACTCAAACTGTGTAACCACCAAGCAGATAGCAAAGCAATCTGAGATGAGCACTACCTTTTTCTTTTCTTTTTTTTTGCAATTATAAAGACCCAGGACCATGTCTCATTCACTTCTGAACACTAGGCACCTAGAAAAGTACCTGGAACATAGTAGACATGGAAAGAGAGTATTTAAAGGGTATAAGTAGAGGGAGGAAGGAGCTCCATGTAGAGGACAAGATGCATATTTCAAATGCCAGATTCTGGAAGAGTTTTGGGGGCTGAGTCATGAGTACTCCTTTGTCTGAAAGTGCAGGTTTCCAAACAAGCGTGGGACAGACGCATGTTGCGTTGGGGAACACGCGCCTACAGTCAGGTCTTACGGTCACGGCTGCGTTGTCCTACGGCTGGGATTCCCTGGAGGCCCCACACCAATGATCTCCAGTTCCTTCTCCCCATATCTCCAGAGATTAAAAAAAAAATCAACTCGAGATTTAGTGTGAAGAATTCTGCAGAGCACTTGATAGAATGTCAATCCAGAGCCTTTCATTCCCTTCAGCAGGTTTTCTGAAAGCGGGGAGTGAAAGCTCTTACCTTCGAACTGGAGCGGTGGCTCCTTCCTCTGTGGGTCTTGAAACATGATGAAGAACCTGGCCCGTTTTCAGCATTTCGGTGCCTTAGTTATTTCTGGCTGCCCATAAACCCATTCTTCTTCCACCTCCCTGGACAGCAATCACGAGGCTCGGATGCCAAGCTGGGAAATGTATTTTTCCAGGAGCAGCTGGCTTCTTGGCGAGCGCGGCTGGCAATGGTGTGGTCCCCTTTGAAGTTGTCCACGGCTCTGACTGGTGTTTTTAAGACGCATGATGAACTGTTTGGGCTGCTGTGCTGATGTACATGCTATTTTCCTTTTGACTCACCTTTTAAATAATGAGGAATTTATATCCATTTAATCCACATGGAAAAAAGCTACTGAGTAGGACTTACCAAAAAAAAAAAAAAAAAAAAAGCCCATATATGGAATTTCCACAAAGTTCCATCTTGATGCTGGAAGCGACACGAGGCCACCTAGTCCAGCTTCCTACCCCAGGCTGGAATTTCCTCCACCGGGATCCTCAGCAGAAGAAAGTCCACATCTGCTGAAACGCTTCGGGTGACAGGGCGCTCGCTAATGCTCAGACTGGGCCACGGTATCAGCAGATCACGCCAAGTGTCTTAAAGGCCGGCCTGATGCTGGGATGAGGCTGCCTCGGCCCAGCTTTCAGCGCTGGTCGCAGAAAGAAACTGCGTCCTCTGCCGCGCTGCAGGCTGGCAGGGCCTCGCTCTTCAGGCCCCGTTTTCCAGTCACCCTGGATCACGTCGGCCCTTCCTGTCCCCCAGTCAGAAGTCTCAGTGTGCATCCGAAAAGGTGTCATCTCCCGGAATGGTCCACGGGCTCGCCGCAGCTCGCTGTGGGAGCCCTGTGACTCTATCAATGTGGATTCTATCACGTCACCTTTTTTAACAGCTTCACCACGCTCTTGGCTCAGAGTGGACCAGGGACTGGGTTAATCCTTGTGTATCCTCGACTCTATAATGGCTTTGCACTGCCCTCAAGACAGGTGCTATTGTAATTCTCAATTATATTTGGAAAACTAAAGTTCAGACAGACTAAGAAGTCTGCTCAGCGCCACACAGCTAATTCTTGCGGCCGGCAAAGCCTATTTTTGTAATTAATGAGCTATATGGTCTCACTTGAAATGAATGTCAACTAAAACTCTGAGTTTTTTTAAATAATTGCTATCAGAAAATGTCTTCTTACTTTTTAATTGTTTGTTTTTTTCATTTTTTGACATAATGACAATGGTACAATAGGTAATTCTATCACCATTTGATAGGAGACAGGCTGAATAAATTATGGTATCCCGTACCATGGAATGCGAAATGCTGTTTGGCTATAAAAGGAAATACATACTTGTCTTGCATAGTCTCCAGGTTATAAACTTAAATGACAAAAAGCAAGGTGAAACCAAGTGTGTACTGTATAATATAATTTATCTAGGAAAGTGAGGGTGTGAGCATATCTACCTATTTCTTACGAAAAATCAGAGTAAAAAGATAAACTACCTTTTATAAAAAATGCTAAAGATGGGAAGGGGTAGAGAAAACAGAGGGGAAAGTTAGAATTTCCTAAATTACTTTGTCTTATAGGTTTGATTTTGGAAATTTTATAAATAGCTTATGTCACTATAAAACAAAATTATGGTTAAAATCATTTCGTGAGAATTAAAAGAAAAATAAAACGATTGAACTTTTCTTTGTTTTGACTTGGAGTCATAAATACTCAGCGAGGAATTATTTCAAGGGACTTAAAACACAGTACTCTGAACAGATACCCTTAGTGGGATGGGGAAAAAAAACCTGAAAATAAGTATTTTCTGTAATCTCATTTGTAAAAATAGCATTCCTGTTTCAAACTATAATGTTAATATGCCATTACAGAGTATTATCATAAGTATACTATTATAAATTAATAAAATAAGTAATTATATTATTTTATGAGGAAGCAAAATATATCAAAATCCAAAATCGCTGAATGTAAGTAAAAAAAAACCTGTGCTTCAATTTGGCAATTTATTTTTGGCCATGAAACCATTCATCTTTAAGTTTCCCGCTTGGTGCCAGAGAGTGGCCTGTGATATTCCTCCATCTCCTCCGTTCGTTCCTGGGGTTACAAACCGTGAGAACTCACCGCAGCCCAGCCGCCTCCTGCTGCCCCGTGAGGGGGCCGAGGCGCTCTAATCAGGGAGCAGGGAGCTTATAGAGTGAGGAATCCATACAGAGAACAAACGCGGTGCTTTTGTTGGGTTTTGCTGGGTTTGTTGGGTTTTCAGATGAGAGTGGAAGGATGCAGCGCCTAGAAGTAAATCTAGGCGGCCCAGCCCATTGGTAATGGGAGGCCCAGAAAGGGGCCGGTGAGCGGAGGGGAGAAAGTGGTCACAGCCCCAGCCTGCTGTGCGGGGACAGGTGCTTTGTGGGCCCATCGCCGCCCCGGAGACGGCCCTTAAGCTTCCCGCAGAGGGGCCGGCGAAAGCCACCTACAACGGAGCTGAAATCAAACTTCTTGCTAGAAAACACGATCGTCGCCTGAGCATTTCTACGATAACGGTTCTTTGCTGTACATTTTAACTCCCGTCTAAATAACCAGGTAATCGTCGGGGTGACACAAAGTCGCCCTCAGTCGTCCAAGAACTGAGAAGACCCACTTTTTACACTCCCCCGGGAAGCAGGAAACCCAGCCCAGGAAAAGGGATTAGAGAAGTGACCAGAAGCTCCGAGCAGAAGAGGCCACCTATCTGCGGGGAGGCGGGCGGGCTCCTGTCCCTGTGCCCTCCAGGATGGGTGAGTCGCCCTCCGCACCTCCCGCTTGTGCTGTAGCTTTTCACTGAGGATCGCGAGGGCCCTTGGGGCGGGGGGAGCTCACGAGGGAGGGTGCGGATGGGGTGCACCCGCCCGGGACACGAAGACGCCGCAGAGAAAGGAGGCGACCTACAAGTGCAGGGGCTGGGAATAAAGCGGGTGAGAGGAGTCAGCGTGAAGGCCCAGGGATCACGCTATTATCAGGGACGAAACCCAGCCAGGCACGCGATTAACATAAAGAATTGGGGGGTGATGAAGCAGCCGCTAGTGTAGAGCAGTCACTTCACACACACACGCACAACTAGGAGAATTACTAGTGCAGGATATAAATGTATAAAACTTGAAAATAGAAGATTAAAAAGATCTAATTTCTTAAGGTTTTCTACGTATTTTAACCTTGGGGAGATCTTGGAAAAACTAGCAACTCTGGTACTGAAGAAATATTTATTGGGAATTACCAAACCCTTCCATTTTATTTCTTCTTTTTTTTTTCTTCCTTGTATTAAATTCCAGAAAACTAAACTTGATGCTTAATTTAAAAATAGAAAGTGCTGTTCGTGGGGCCCTCTCTTCCCTCTCCCTTTGCCTCGGGGCCCGTCTTGCTCACCTGCCTTGCAGGGCACCTTCTTCTGGGGGCCCCTGGGCTCCTCCTCTACTCCGAGATAAATCTTGTTTGATCAAAGCCCATCGCGATGGCCTCGTCTTCCTTAACAGGCTCCAAGAAAGACTGGGCACCTCTGAGAAAGCTCCTCCACACTTAGAAGTGAACAGGTGGCTCAGCGGTTGAGCATTGACCTGGGGTCTAGGAGATCGCGGTTCCATCCCCAGCAGGGGGTGTGCGGGAGGCAGCCCCTCAATGACTCTCATCATTGATGTTTCTCTCTCTCTCCCTCTCCCTTCCTCTCCGAAATCAATAAAGATATATTTAAAATAAAATAAAATAAAAATGAACAGGTGGTGGGGAATTCTGTTTTCTGCTTGTAGAATTTGTGGCCAATACTAACCCGTCTCTGACAGTCCAGCGCTGTGACCTTGGGTAGGTTGGGGTGGTTTACCTTCTCTGTGCTTTAGTTTCCTGGATATAAGCTGAGGCCATCATGATCCTCACAGGGCTATAGCCAGGATTAATAGTGCACAGCCCTGAGAACAGGGCCTGGCAGATACCAAGCCCAGTGTGTTTGCTCCTGTTACTATTAACATTATTATTTGCTGTGGAGGAAGTGACTTGAATTAAAGCTGATTAGTGCCCTGGCTGGTGCGGCTCAGTGGTTGAGCCCCTCCCATGCGCCAGGAGGCCGCTGGTCCCCTTCCCGGGCAGGGCCCACGCCCGGGTTACAGGCTCGACCCCCAGTAGGGGGCGCGCAGGAGGCAGCCGACCGATGCTTCTCTCTCCCCTCTCCCTTCCTCTCTCTCTAAAATCAATAAAAACGTAAAAAAGAAACTGATTATCTATAATTACTACGTGCTCCTCTCTTCAAATTCCTCCCCGGGCCTCCTGTTTCATTTCTTTCTTTTTCCTTTGCCAAAAGTAAACGCCGGGGGAAGCCGCTCTGCCTTCCCCCGTCACCTGCGTCACCTGCGAGGTGGCCGCCGGCCCGTCTACACCGTGGGTCTCTCCCCGCCTCGCTCTCACCCCGGTCAGCGCTTTCCGAGTCCTGTTTCTCCCCTCAAGAACCTCCCGGGCCTTTTGGCTTTTTCTCTAAGTGGTTTCCACCTCCACCCTTTTCAATTTTTTTTTTTTTTTTTCCTGTATGGGATCAGTCTGTGCTTGGCATATTTTCTGAAAGCATTCTTTCTCATTGGAATTATTTGTGATTTCAAAATCAGTATTTTTTTTAAAAAAAGAATCTCTGGGATCATACTTATTTTTTCTCTATGAATATTTTGAAATCTGCTTTCCCAAAGCCAAGGTCACATCCCGATGTGCCCAGCAGATGTAATTATAAAGATTATAGGAAAAGCAGATGTCTGGGAAAATCAAAACAGTTTCAGGGACCTGTCGGTTTGCCTCCGACGCAGCGAAGGGCGGCACAGGCCCCCGTTCGGCGCGGCTGGCGGGTGGAGGCGGCGGCGAGCGAGTATTGATCCACTAACCTATTTGGCTTTAGGGTCGCCTCTTGAGTGGGTGAGACGCTCTAGGTATTCTTTGTTTTACTAACTCCTTTAGTTGGGAGGCCTGTTGCAGCGAGAGTAGCGGGAGTCTCTCGGTTCCGAAATACTCTACGGAGAAGATTCACGGTTTGCTGAGCCCTGATTATACGTCAGGCGCTGTACTAGGTGCTTCATATCAATCTCTCACTCAAACCATTTCACAGGTGACAAGGAGAGAGCTGGAAGGCGGGGTCAAAGACGAATGGCTGGGACACGGGACCTGAACTGATGACTGTTTAGTCCAACGTCGGTGCTCTTTGCCTACCTCGTGTGCTATGTATGATATGTTCGTCCGAGGCTCACGTTCGAAATAAAATCTTTTCTGGGATGAATGGAAGGCCCAACGACTGTGCACATCTTATGTTGTTGGATGATCTGTTTATATTCCTGACCCCGAGTCTGAATCTTCCAGGCTTGCCTGGTCCACACATGAAATGGGGTTTCTCCAGTCCATCGTCACTAATGAAAAAGAAAAATCGATAGTATTTCCATTCATAGCTCTTGATTTCCTGACTTTGGGGTGGGGGCTTTTACTGAGTGCTTTGGGAGTGCATTGATTCCATCGGCCCACATCTTTTCCTCCATCCTCGTGATGGCAAGGTGACATCACGCTGTCAGGGGCCAGTCATCTGCGTGTTTTCGTTTCCTACGGGCTAGACAGTGAGTCAAACAACCAGAGAAAGAGTCCAGTTAATAAGTACTACAGAAGCAAATCACCTACCTTTGAAAAATCACAATAATTAAAATTAAATGAAATGTTCATGCATTGTGGTTGTGGTGTGTATGTTGGCGTATCTTCATGTACCCATCGTTTTAAATTAATGTAAGAAAAAAACCTAGCATTAATATTAATAAACTTTTAAAAGCAGACACTCTGTTCATTTTCTCCCTTGGACATCCAGGGCCAGAAACATCAGTCTCACTAGAACTATGGTTATTTGTTCAGTGTTTGGACGTGTATTGTGAACTGAAAATAAGAAAGATTAGTACCAGGATCCAGGGAACAGATCTGATGTTCTTATATGAAAGATGAAGCTTTGGCCCAGCTGGGGTGGTTCAGTGGTTGAGCATCGACCTAGGATCCAGGAGATGGTGGTTCGGATCCAGGGCACATGCCTGGGCTGTGGGTTCGATCCCCAGCGGGGAGCCTGCAGGAGGCAGCTGATCAATGACTCTCATCATCTATGTTTCTATCTCTCTCCCTCTCTCCCTTCCTCTCTCTGAAATCAATAAAAACATATTTTTTTAAAAAAAATGAAGCTTTGCTTTTTTCTGTATCTAGGCTTACATTTACTAGAGTCTAATTACACAAGCCAGATCACTGTTGCGTAGCAAACTATGGCCTCACTGGAGCACGTATGTGAGTCACAAGGAATCGATGGGCAGAGAATGGAAATCACAGAGCTGACTTCCAACAGTGATGATATTCCTTGGACAGATCAATCTTTCTAATTCTCTTTCGCTTGAAATCTGGTTCTAACTGAATGGAATTCTCTCTGCTAGACAATTATTTCATTCAACTCTCTCTAATCCAGCTTCCCCTGAGGAACCCACAGAGAACCGACAAATTGTCTCACGCTTGGGATGATCGCGGAGCTGACCACCCGAAGTGGGACGCTTGAGTGTCCATGAGGGGACGCTCCTGTTGACTGGATCAGGGCTTCGGGCTTAAACTGAGACGGTCCCAGAAAATCAGGCACACCCGCTCCCCCTGCTCCATCTAGACCCTGGTTTGGTTACAGTTCTTTTGGCAGCAGAAAAGTGAGAGAGCAATTTCATATCCTTCCTCGTGTCTGCCCATCCGCATGTGCTGTGGGGTGTCTGGGGGGTTATCTTCTGATATGTTTCTGATCAGCCGATATTATATATCCACAAGCATGTAAAAACAGATTAACAGCCACATAAAAATACAATGCATAGGTAATTTTTTCCTAAGCCTTAATTTAGCCAGTGGGCTGGAAAATGTCAGCATGCAGGGGGTTAAAGGACAGCTGATGCCTCATGGAAACTTTGTAAAACATTCTATTTATAAACAATTCTATTTGGATATCGCATTTTCTATAATGCTATTGGCTTGTTTTATTTTTATACCTTAGAAAGTTTCCATGAAAGGGGATGGGCTTGAGGATAACTTTCTTTTAAAGTTTATACCTATTTCTGCTGGTTGGCGTCTGAACTTAGGTTTATCTAATCGGTGTAATTGCTCCCAAGACTTAAATGTGAATTCTACGAGAGAGGAATAAATTCACAGCAAGGAATACCTATGATAATGTTGAAGTCAGGTACCCAAGTTTTTGTTTTGACTAAGGTGGTCCACATGGGGACGTCTGAAACCCTTGAAATGCGACATTAGACGTGCATGAATGATGACTTCTCATTAAGCGTCTTTGTCCTACGGAAAGGTCAGCACCATGTGTACACAGCAATGGGAAAAGCAACCCGCTGGTTGGATTCAGGCTGAAGTCTCAGAAAACTGTGACCTCTTAGACATACATGGGATCAACACCCCTTAAGAGGGCCTTTTGAAGTGTGGCGACCTGTGACTTGATATGATTATAACAATCCAGTTCCTGGACAGGCCCTAGGTTGTCACTGTCCCGTAGGAAGCCTGCCTTTTGCTGTTTTGAGGAACCGGGGGTTAGCATCACTTCTCTCCTCCATACAGGCACCAGCAGAGTCTACTATAAGCCTGAACCTGCGGCCCTATGTTCCACTGCACCTTGAGCAAAAGGGGGGTGTCAGGTTATCTTCGTGACCCCGGCTCCAGTCTTTCTCACCTTGTTCCTTTCCCTTCCCTCGATGCGCCTACCAGGCTGCGTAAAACCGGGCTTCTCTTCGCCTGCAAACGGATGCCCTTTTCTCTCTGTCTTTGCTCACCCATTCTCCCTGCCCCCCAATCTTTCTCCCTCCCTCTTCTATTTTTACCTTCACAGGGCGATGTCTGGAATTAGTTGGGTCCCTCCTCGGCGAAGCTGGTTGTGATCAGAGCTGCGCGCTCCCTCGGGGGCGGCCTCCGCCGTGGAGTTGCGAAGGGCCCGGGAGGAAATGAGAGGCGAGCCGAGAGCATTATGGAAGTGACGGAGACAATGCTATTGAAAGCAATAAAGATCCCAGCCGACTCTCTGAAAAGGTGAATAAGTCATGCGGAAGAGGGGTCCCCCCCCCCCCCCCCGCGCCCCTGGAAAGGAGAGGAAGCGGCCGTTAGGAGTGCAGGGGAGCGCGCAGAACCGACGAGACCAGCCAGCGGGCAGACCGCCGTCCTTCCCGCCTGAAACGGTGGGGAGACGGGGACCTGAAGACGTGAGAGAAACTCTCCTGAGATCTAAAAACCAGGAATATAACACTGAGGCCTTTCCACGTTGGAAGAGAACCGTGGTTTCCCTCTTTCTCTCTCCATTACACACATACAAGAAGCGGGGAGAGGGAAGGGAGAGGGAGAGAGAGTCGGCACTTACTACAAAGACATGACATCCGAAGCCTGGCCTTCCATTCGGTGCTGCTCTTTGTCAAAGCCTCTCAAATCTAAATAAACATCACAAGACTCTGCCTTTTATTCCGTCGGTGTGCGCTCAGGTGTTTGGAAGGAAGTCCCCTGGTTCAAACTCGGGCCCCTTTCTTGGGGAGTTTCAGATGTTGACACTTTATTTCTGTAGTTCCTTTGACACAGGCTGAGTCTGTTCTTTAACAAGAAGAAATTCTTTGCGTGTAGGTTCTGTACAAGGTGACTTTTTTGCTGACCATGTCATTCTTTCTTTCTGGACTATGGTTTTCTCCCTTCTGAGAGCCTTATTGTTTTAGACATTGTTCCCTTTGTTTTAGGTAGATTTCCCTTTGCTGAGATCCCAAGGGCTTCGAGTGTATAGCAATTGAATGAAAATTATTTGGCAAATATATAAAATACATCGAAAATGAATGCGTTACTTCCTGCCACACAAGCTCAGGATTTACCTTTATTCATCCAAGGCCATTTCCTGTAAACACCTTGGCCTGAGGTTTGATTTTTGACCTGAGAAACATACTCTGCCTGTGTGCAAGGCAAGCTGGACGTTCCCAGAGCCACCCTTCATCAGTGATGCACAAGGAACGGAATTACTCTGCCCCAAGGTCCTCGCCCTAGCTAGGAGAGCATTAAGATATGTTTTATATGGTTTTTAAACGTGACCAGCAGGAACGAGCCCCCCTTGCCCGCAGTGGCAGAAGCTGCACAACACTGTGTGTCGTCTTTTTTCCTTTCTGTTTCCATCTCTCTCTCCCACCACAGTTCCTGAGAGACCCTATCAAATAAAAGTACCTGTATCATGATCCTTGTCTCAGGGTTAGATTCTTGGAGAACCCAGACCGAAGCAGTTGGTACTAGAAATGGCCCTAGGAAGGAGCCCCGGGGGTAGGGTTCTGGAAGGGGGTCCGTCGACGTGGACAGTGTAGCCACAGGACTGGTCCAGAAGGAAGCTGCCTGGCTTCTCCGGGAAGCTCCTACAGGGGAGTCGCTGGGAACGCCCATAGGCGTGTAGGCAACCTGGAACCCTGACGCTAAGTCGTCTGTGCAGCGTCTGGCCCTGTGCCTGGGGCCTGCACCCTGCCATGGTCAACGTCAAACCACCCACTGGACGTCGCGGGAAGCGGAGCTGGGGGTGAGCTGCAGACAATCAGCTCTCATGCGCGGGCACCAGCGGGCCTCGCCTCGGGGGGGGCCTCTGGTTCCTCAGCAAGCCCCTGCCGTGGCCCACAGGGAACGGCCCCCCCGTCTAAGCACCAGCGCAGCAGCTTGCGCGGGACCCTGTTAGAAACTGGGCAGCTGGCTCTGCAGCAAGCGTCAGATGACACCCTACGGGAACCGCCCCGCGGGCTGAGCGGTGGGCCAGGAGGTCGTTCGGACACAAGGGGAACACTCTGTAAGACGAAGGGCCACGTGGGAAGGGGCACCAGGCTAGTCCAGGGGCACGAATAAGTTACATGACCCGGGCAGTTGCTCAGACCCTCTGGTCACCCAAAAATGTCACACCCCTATCTTACCCTTAGCTCACTCCTGAGGCCTTGCTGGTTCTTAGGGTGAGTGTAGCCCCAGCACTGGCCAGTCACTGAAGTTTGCCTGCAGGGATCCCCTTTCTGGGTCCCTCCACCAGGTTCCAGAGCCGGGTGGCGCACAAGGCCGCTTCCCGACTCCCTCCCCTCCCGGCCAGGAGCCCCCACAGGTACGCGACAGGGGCAAGTCAGAGGACCTCACTGAGCCTACTGTTTTCAGAGGTGAAGAGTGGGAGTGGGAGCTGTTTATTCCACAGAGCACATCCTATTGTAAATAATGTATCTGTTGTACAATGTGAAAGGGCGTTTGCAGTGGAAATACGCGCCGGGCCGTCCTATGGCTTTCCCTTTATCTTCCCGTTTTCTCTTCCAGCGACGGCTTCAAGTCATTCGCCACAAGCCTGGGAAAGGTTAGGTTTTTTTTCTTTTTTTTATTAAAAAACAAACAAACTCCTATTCATCATAGTGTTAACCTTAGGGGTTAAAATAGAGTATTTTGAAATGATTTTTTTTTTTTTTTCTAACCAGGGGAAAGGCCACAGGAGCCAGTAAGGCTGGGGTTTCCAAACACAAAGAGTATAAATAAAATCAAACATTATTATCTCAGCATCAAACGTCCATAAATCCTTTCTCAAATCGCGCTACCACATTTCCTCCACTGTTCCAATTCCCCCCCTTTCTTCTTAAAACAGTGCCTATAACTGGCCTCAGAGACTAACTTTTGACATTTTTTCATACAAAGAAATGTCGACGTGTCTGGTTTCCTGGCACGTGCACCTGAAGCTGCTGAAAGTCAGAGCAGGGAACACGTAGAATACGTTTGGATATTCTGTTGACTCACAAACAAGAAACTCAGGGCCGGACCTTCTCAGGGACTGTGGCATTTCAACCCATGCAACTGGGGGAAAACATGTGTTTAAGCTTGCTACCTTTCAGCAATGTTTTTAAACCATATTGCGTCTCCGGCATTGCCGGCAGTAACCAAGCCCAATCTAGATTCGCATTTAGTTTGCTTAAATGACAGGCAAGGCGCCCGGCTGGTGTGGCTCAGTGGCTGAGCGTCAGCCTATGAACAAGGAGGTCACGGTCAGGACATATGCCCGGGTTGCGGGCTTGATCCCTAGTAGGGGGCGTGCAGGAGGCAGCCGATCAATGACTCTCTCATCATTGATGTTTCTATCTCTCTGTCTCTCTCCCTTCCGCTCTCTGAAAAATAAATAAGTAAATAAATAATTGGCAAAACAAGCATGGCCACATTAATGCTTAAGAGATGGAAAGGGCGTGTCACTGTTTGTTCTACTTTAAGTGGAGCAGAAAGGAGGAGACTGTTAGGAGGCTTGCAGTGATTATTTGGGACACAATTATTAACATAGAATAATACATATTACTGATATTGGGATGGCTATTTTAATTTATAATCACATACTCGCCTATAGTGGTGCTGACTGAGGCTTTTCTATGCCTAAGTAGTATATATTCCTAATACCTCCCCCAAAATAGTACGAAACATATTCCCCAAAACAATGTCTAGATATGCTATGGACTAAAAGAAAATGTAAAAGGAAGTAAATATAAAATTTCTTGCTGTTAAATCAGAGTTATTATAACAATAATGTTTTGGGTTGTAGAGAACTGAAGTTGACTATTGAAAATAGTGCTGGTCTACTCTAAGAAATACTTTTTGTTCTCTTGAATCATCTCGAAATCCTCATCTGTTTTTCATGGAGTTAGTCACACATGTAAGTATCACCAAAAAGCTATGAGGATGGTATCGATGTAGAGGTGGGCACTGCTCTTCACCCTTGAAAATGTGCGTGTTTTTATGATGTATCACCTTCCTCCACTCCCTCTTGATGTAATGCCGTTATGTGTCAGTTCATTCTTCAAGTTTTCTCCGGGGATTGTATCTCTAACTTGTGATTCCCAACTATCAGCTGCCCACTTTTTAAGACTCTTGGATTGTGTTGTGCAAATTTCTAGAAAATTTATTTATCAAGTTAATAATATGAAAACAACATAATGATTGTCATCTTTAATATAGAAAAAAAAATAGGTCATTTGCTCGTCACCCAGAGAACTTAAGATGACCCTAACCTCCATTCCCAAATAAAACCAATGCCTCACGCTAAGTGAGGAGGCCTCTGAGTGAAACTGTGAGGCCACAGCCTTGTTGCTTCCTGTTTGTAAATATACAGAATGGCCTCTAATTAGACTCAAGAGGAAATGTTGCCCAGGGAGTATATTTGGAAGACGTGGAGCTGTTTAGACAATTCAAGGCTCTGCAGAAAGAGGTGGGCATTGTTGTGTTACGGGATGTGCCTATTTTTATTTCCTTCCATAGCTTTACCAAATAAATGAAACTCTAGTAAAGAATATAGATGGCGGGGTGATTTCAGCTACTGCCTCAGGTACAGGTGAGATGAACTGTTCTAGTGCAACCCACCTGCTTCACTGTGGATGATAAACAAAGCCTACCGAGTGCTATTGAGGCGCATTCACTTTCATTGTAATTGAGTGAACATGACCAGTGTGGGATCTGCCTTGTATAAAAATCTCCCATGTAATGACACTTAATCATGTTGGCATATAACATTTCAGGGGACATTAAATTACCAGGCTTGGACTTTGACACAATTGTCCCTAAGCAAAGACCAGAAAATGTTCCCCCAGCTACCTTTTTCACTCTGCTAATTAAAGAGAATTATAATAATCTTCTGCTGTAATGTATAAAACCCACTAAAGCTGAGTGAGTGAAACTCCTCCTGTAATTATATGAACTTCAAAGCCCGAGACCTCCCTGGTAATAAGTGGTTTGATGACTCCAGCACACGTGCTTCAAGGTACAGAAAAGGAGTGAAAAAATTTCCATTCCATGTGACACTATTAACTCTTGCATCTTAAAAACGTAGAATGTTGTTTCAAATGACCATCAAATTTCACTCTACAGATGCAATTAGAAATGATCTAACGACTCCTGTTGGCCACCATATGTAAATAGTATACTGCTTTACCTTAAAATATATGTTTTTATTGATTTCAGAGAGAGGAAGGGAGAGGGGGAGAGAGAGAAACATCAATGATGAGAGAGAGTCATTGACCGGCTGCCTCCTGCATGCTCCCGACTGGGGATGGAGCCCGAAACCCGGGCATGTGCCCTGACCGGGAATCGAACCATGACCTCTTGGATCATAGATCAATGCTCAACCACTGAGCCACACCAGCCATGTGTATAGCATACTGCTTTATCACACACATGACACATGATATACAGCAGCCCAGAAAACCACTTGCATATTTTTAAAGTTTACTTAGAATCCGTCGCTGAAGCCTCAATGCTCGATTTCATTCTGTCTGTAAAGGATACGCCCAGGCTTCCATAGACATCTCCAATGTGCAAGGCCAGTAAGTTAAAAGGGTTTGCTGGATTCTGTTTTCAATGGAGCGTGTTTATTAAATCAGAGCCATGGTGTGTGATACATACTAATAGTGCTGTCAGGTATAAATGGATTATAACGCTGATCGACCATCCGATAATGGATCTTATTTGAGGGGAGTGTGTGTGTGTGTGTGTGTGTGTGTGTGTGTGTGTGTGTGTGTCGCTCCATCTTCTCTCTCTCTCTCTCTCAGATCCTCTCTTAGGAAACAAAGTCTGAGAGACAGCCAAAGGAGTTGAAGCCTCTAGCCAAGGATAGAGCAAAATCGGGGGCATATACTTGCATTAAACCTGTGATATTATCCCCAGGGTATGCTCTGTCCAACTAAGCTAGATGGCTATGCTACGGGCAATAAAATGGTTATCTGACTTGCTATGATTTATTTTATATCTCTGCCATTGAACTACATCAGCAAAAAACATTTAACAATAGCTAATCTTAAAATACGAAGCCAAGTCTGTAATAATGCACTTTACTCCTAATTCATCTTCCCACCCGATGTGGAGCACAGGGCATCCATATAGTAAATAAAATATTATTACGGTGACGTCAGCAATTTCTTAGCATGGGGCTGCTCTATGCTGGGTCAGCCCTTACTGAATGGCACTGGGGAGGCAGATATCCTGAAAAATGGACAGCCAAGCCCTAAACACAGCAGGGTTTACTCTGTTCATTTTGCATAGAAATTATGTCCATCCACAGAAGTTCACATTCTAAAGCCTCCAGATAAAAACATGCATATGGGCTCCTTTAGTCTCAATACTTATAAGCTCTCAGTGGAGTGGAATATTCTTTATGCTCCTTTATTAACCAGAAACTACTTATCAAGAAAATTAGTAAAGGAATAATGGAAAATAAAGAAGGATTGTCCCTCTTTCTCTGACTTTTTAAATTTGAATGTTTTTTCCCCACCTACCACCTTTGACGTACGTATATTTTAATTGTCCACCGCCTGGTGGGAAAACGACCCTCAATAAATGTCATAGCTTATGGCTTTATGTAGCCATCTCTTGGCGAATGAAAATCAATGAGTTTTGTGCATCTAATGCATGATTTTTTTCGTATTATTACCCTTCACCCAAGTATAGGGAGCACGTAGGAATGGAGCTGGATCTTTCTGGAGCGTTCTGAGGCGAGTGAGGTGTGCGAGTGAGAAGAAAAACCCTGCTACCTAGTAATATTACCCGGAACTGGCAGAACGCTCATTTTCCACCTGACGTTTAATTTTCAACACAAGAAGACAGAAAATTAGGCAAACAAAACCCCGTCAGCCTTCCCTCTTCTGCTGCTTGGCCCACATCAAGGGCCAAGGACTTAAGAGTGCGGAGTGTGCAGAACCCGCTCCGGACTCGCCCGCCCGCCGAGGCAGGTGCGTGTGTGCCCGTCTCGGCCTAAGGTCTCCGACGGCACAAACAGCCCTGGAGGAAAAACACAGGCAACGGCCACACGCCACTCTGATGACGGAAATTAGAAAATCTTAGGAAGTGCCCCTTCTCCCATCTCCGCAAACCTCCATTCCTGAGAGAATTTGAAGGGCCAAAACACAGTCCCTGGGCCAAAAAAAGGAGTCAGATTACTGTTTCATTAGCACCAAATAATATCGACTGCCTAAAATCTGGTGCCTGAATAAAGACCTAGGCTAAACACTATGGTCTAAATATTCTGTAAACTTTACGGAACCGTAATAGAGCTGTGCAGATATAATTTAGGTCTTAATTATATGTTGCGGCAGGTTTTTTTACCCAAAATGTTTTCTCTTGGAAAAATAAGGGAATATGAAAATTGATTTAGAAAAAGACTTGAAAGTCAAGAAGAAAGAGCTTGGGATGGCTAGAAGGGACGAGAGTGACTCTTAATGCCAGTGACTCCTGCCTTCGGGGAACATGCCCGGCGTGGCTGGCACGGAGCATGAATGCTGCCCAACTCCAAGGGACACAGGCCCTAACGACAGATTAATTTTGCCGGGCGCTGCTCTTAAAGAGTCCCCGTCGCTCACTGCTACAAATGACCTCCACATTCTTACTATCAAGCTCTCTCCAGAGTGAATGATAGTCTTTATCCAATGCCGTCCCACCGGGATAACAAGGACATTCGTTCCAGCCCAGGGCTCACGCTGGATAATGGTGTTCTTGGATATGGGGCTACGTTTTGCATAACTGGGTCACCAGCTCCTTCTCCCGGCATTAAGCCGACTCACCCCCCGTTTTGCTTGGAGCCGGATCCCCATGCGCCCTCCTGTCACCCACCACGGCTCTGCCTGGAGAAATGGCTCGCGGCCAAAGGAACCTATTTCCTGGAACAGGGTGGCATCTGCGGTCGGCAAAGGACTGGGGCAGATCAGGTGACTCTGTGTTCAATATTTATTGATTTCAGAGCAAAAGCCTGTGATGTATTTTGTCTTTCGGGCTTTGAAAGGATTGGGTCGAATATTGGGTTTTACCCTCTGGGCCCCGGATGAGCAAGAGCTCTGCTTTGCAGAGTTACCCGAGCATACCATGAATAAACAATGCCTCCTCAAGAAGCCACTGCCTAGAGTTTATTACGCTATCGTGTCACCAGGGAGCACAGATGACATGAGCAGATGGATGGACACGCAGGCCATGGAGCTCAGCAACAGAACAAAAGAAACATACAGCTAATCGGATGGAGCTCTGGGTTGGGGAGAGGACATTCAGCTCCTGGTTTTTGAGGACAGGTTTCTGGGAAATCGTATTGAATGCGGTTGGAACAAGGAAGGCAATTTTTCCATTCAAATGGGGTGGAATTAACGCGATGTTCTGTAACCCTGTCTGCACGTTCGCGGCACCTGGGAAACCCTACAAAAGACCGACGCCCCTGAGTCCCACCTCCAAAGACTCTGATGCAAGTGGTCTAGAGTGCAATGTGGGCATCGGATTTTTTAAAAAATATCCCCTGCTTGATTCTAATATGCGGCCAAGAATGAGAGCTGTTGAACCGAAGTGGGGTGGGAGTGGACATGGCCGGGCCAGTCGAGAGAAAGCAGGCCGCAGAACTGATGCATTTAAGAATAAAACACTTGTCACGGCAAAAACAAGACAACCTGGGAACAAACCTCAAGTCCTTTGATAGCAAGTAGACTGTTTTTGTATGCAGAATAGGTCGCCTTTTAACACAGAATCACTCCTCTCTTCCAATGTCTGCCCCAAGATATGCAGAGAAGATTAAACCAAAGCCTTCTGCAAAGTGCTTGTTCGGTGTGGTCCTTGGGTTAGCAGCACCGGCATCTTTCAGAAAGAAAGGCCTAGGTCCCTCGCAGCCACCCCGGGCCAGCGTTTATCAACCCCGGTGCTCCCAGGCACCGTCCGGCTTGAGAAGCGAGGCTCAGCCTGGCAAGCAGGGCGGCCGTGCGAAGGGAGGAAGGACCATTTCTCTCCTTCGGCTATTTCTCAGCTGTGTTTTTGTTTTAAACTTTAATATTCAGTTGCAGCGTTAGCCACAGCTCTGGACTATTTACCGAAACACATTTTCTAAACAAATATGATGTTCTTCCCAAAAGAAATTCTGAAAAAAATAGATTTCTCCCTGGTATTTATCATGGTCATGCTGTAAGCTTGCAGCAGGCGCTTGAATGCCGAACAAAAGAAGAATTGGCCACCAATGCTCCGACTCCTTCATCTCGCTTATGGCCCCAATATTATGACCCCAACAAAGCAGAAAAGAGGCCCTTTAGGTTCAGAGGCAGCCCAGGAGCCAGCTTGTTTTGCCCTCTGATTAGAGCTACGAAGCAGCTTAGCCTGATGGTCCTAACGGGAGACACTTGGAGTTTAACCTGTGTATACAGAGAAATATATTCGTGGTAGAGAAACATTGTGAAAAGTGTATTTCTCACACTCCTGGGGTAGAGAATTCTGTTCAGAATGATTTTTAAATCAACTCTTATTTTGAGACAAAATATTGATTTTGAAGATTCTAAGTGTGTGTGTGTGTGTGTGTGTATATATATATATAGCCAAACCTTTCCTGATAGAGTTTTATCTCTAATTAACCCTACCCTTCCGCTGTCTCTCTCTCCCAATCTTCTGGGCAATAATAAAGATTATTTGTGCCTAATCAAGAATCCAGTAAGGCATCTGTCATTGTACTATCTCAGATACTACAATGAGTATCTTAAAGAGAAATTTTAAAGTTGATTAAAGAAAACCCTAAGAATAGTTCACTTCTGTAAAAAAGATATCTGCATTCCTTCCATTTTACCTAAGTTAATGAGTTGTGGATTTTTTTTGCCTTCCATTGATTCTTAAAATTATAGAGGAGCAGAGTTTTCTAGGTAGCCTCAGTTCTTTAACTACATTCCTGTTTGTCCGCTGCTTCTGCTGCTTCCGTGA
The DNA here is from genome assembly GCF_964146895.1 of Miniopterus schreibersii. NCBI lineage: Eukaryota > Metazoa > Chordata > Mammalia > Chiroptera > Miniopteridae > Miniopterus > Miniopterus schreibersii. The sequence goes on from NC_138116.1 coordinate 6,364,815, forward strand.
TGATTAACGCCCACTGCACCAAGCTTGGATTTTGTTCCTATATATTGAATTTTGAAACCAGGTTTTCTTGCCCGGCCGGCGTGGCTCAGGGCTTGAGTGTCGCCCCATGAACCAGGAGGCCAGGGTTCGATTCCCAGTCAGGGCATGTGCCCGGGCTGCAGGCTCGACCCCCAGCAGGGGGCGGGTAGGAGGCAGCCGATCAATACTCTCATCATGGATGTTTCTCTCTCTCTCTCTCCTTCTCCCTTCCTCTCTCTAACATCAATAAAAACATATTAAAAAAAAAACAAAACCAGGTATTCTTATGAAACATCCTTTCTTGAAGAGATTATCCAATATGCTGGTCCGCCAATCTTACATTAAGGGCAATATTACCCTTAGATCGCTGAATATTCTGCTAACTTTTGCAAAATGACATGGCTCTTCCCTCCTTGTCGTATAAAATAAGGGGTTTGTTAGCTGCTTCATTTTTCCTTTTATGATCGCTTCCAAATCAGAGAAGCTTATTGAGTAGCTACCGTGCTCAGGGCCATACACGTTGACTCCGAAAGTGCATTCCGCACCCCTGCCCTCCAGCTTGTCCCCCTCTGGCTGGGACTCTCATGAGCAGGATGGGGGCAAGTGAGGCTGGGGGGTCTCACCTGTCCTCGGGGGCATGTGAGGCTGGGGGGTCTCACCTGTCCTCGCGCTATTTTAATCCCTGGGTGTTCTTTTTTCCACTGCCCTCCACGGTGACGGCAGTGGGAGGTTTGCAAAGAGGGAGGTAAGGAGGGGGTGTTGGCAGCTTGCAAAGCCCTCAGTATGCCTGGGCTTAGCATCTCCTAAATAAAGTGGGCTTTCAGCTCGAGCCTTATTTAAAAAAGAAAAAAAAGAAATTCTTCTGCCCATGAAACAGATGTCAGATGGAAATTTCTCCGCTGGCTTTCTCCATAGAGGCCTGCAGCTGTTACTTCTTCCGTAACTTTTTCCAGTGAAATTTTTAGGCTTCACCTGTTGAGGAACATGATGGGATTTTTATTTCTTTCCCCACCCTGGCCTTGTCCCCTTGTCCCCTCCCCAGCTTGCCCTGGAGAGGAGATCGGCCTGAAGTCTTAGAAAGCGCAGCTCAGGGTGACAGCTCTGAACACGTCCTTGTTCCATCTACCGCGGGGGGGACGGAGCCACTGCCTGTGGGGCTGAAAAACCGCTGGTTCCTCCCAGCTCTCATTCCACTGGGCTCGCTCCTCCGGCTGCTTCTCTGTGCTGCGCTTTCAAAACTATCTTCCACGGTCTATTCGTGCGTTGCTCTCAGTTTTATATCCTGCATACGAGTGAAATCACATGGTTCTTAACTTTTTCTGTCTGACTTATTTCGTTTAGCGTGATATGCTCAAGATCCAAGACGGGCAAACAAACAAAAACTCATAGACACAGACAACACTATGGTGGTGACCAGAGGGAAGGGGGTTGGGGGGAGTAAAAGGTAAAGGGACCCAAATATATGGTGACAGAAGATGGTCTGACTTTGGGTGGTGGGTGCACAGCGCAGTATACAGATCATGGATCACAGAAATGAACACTTGAAACCTATATGATTTTATTAAACAATGTCAGCCCAATAAATTCAATAAAAAACTTTTTTAAAAATTAGGGTTAAAATAAATTCTACAGAGTTTATTCCCTAACTTAGTTTATACTATTAAACTATAAATTAAAAGAAGGTTTGGTTAAAAGTAAGATCATTTTTAGAATGACAAGTTATCAACGTAAATAAACGCTTACTTTTCTCAGGAAAACAAAACAAAACTATTTTTCAGAACTTAGCTGAGGTTTGCCCAGCACTGGATAATAATTACGAAGCAGGTGTAACCGAAATAGATAAGGAATCTCACGTTAGAACAAACCAGGGAAACGCAACCTTCTGAATCAGATCCCAGATGTAAAGGGCAGATTCTCTTCAACTGAAATTGCTTTTAAGAGAGAGAGGAGGGAAGGGGAAGACATTTAGCAGGAGAAAATAGTACTTTGTCTCTGGCTTAGACAGATGGCTGCAGCCACGGGCTTGCATCACCGGGCATCGCTTGCTTTTTTTTCTAAAATAATTAGTTCTATTGACACATAGAATTTGATATTCAAAAATGGTCTCCTAATAGATCTCCCAGCATCTGCTATGAAAGAAACACACGATGGCATTGAAAGATGAAGAATTGATAGATAGCACATTGAAAACTGGCGCTAGAACAAAGTTAATTAAAACTCAATTAAATATCGGGTACCAGTTATATAACATTTCACACATTCTGCACGTAGCCTATGATTCTCTACTTTTCATTATAAATTCCACTTGGGTTTCTCTGGTGGACTCAGTTTGTTGGGCTGAAAGGGATTTGTTTTAACTTTGTGGTTAAATCGGTCACCACTGCCCCGTCCTTCCCCGGGTGGGCCATCCCAGCGGCTCCTTTACAAAGCAGAAGCCATACAACCAAAGACGTCTCATCTTCCCTCCGCCTGCCGCATAAACCCATATACATGTGGGTCCGCCCTATGCCATCCCCGCTCCCTTCTTTCCTTCTGACATGTGGGAGCACCGAGTTCCCCCACACCTCATGTCCTGTTCACGTCTCACCGTCTAGGAACCTCATTTTACCAACTTTCTCTTCTCTCAGTTGCATAATCAGCCTTTCTGTGTCAACTAATTCATTCTCACTTGCTTTTCTTAAAATATGTTTTTATTGATTTCAGAGAGAGGAAGGGAGAGGGAGAGAGAGAGAAACATCAGTGATGAGAGTCATTGATCAGCTGCCCCCTGCTGGGGACGGAGCCCGCAACCAGGGCCTGCGCCCTGACCGGGAATCGAACCCCGACCTCCTGGTTCATCGGTGGATGCTCAGCCGCTGAGCAACACTGGCTGGGCTCATTTGCTTTTATGCGTTATCATTTTTTGTTGTTATTAAAACAGCAACAAAAGCCTTCAACCTAGCCTCACCTTCCAGCAACCCACCTTATTTCTTTGAAACATTTGGGATTGAGCATCTCAATCAATTTCTCTCAACTTTTTACAAGATACCATTATATTCAATATCTTGGCCAATCTCTACCTCTCGCTAAGAGCTTCCCAGGGAAGACAGAAGATTAGAAAAAGGGAACTCAGCTCATCACCAAATAGAACGAAACCACCCCCACAGAGAACGGACCCAGCAGGGAGAAATGCCTTCAAGGCACAGACTGCTCCAAAGGCGAGGCCAGCCAGTGTTTCATCGCCACACGCCGGCAATATTGCTCCTCAGCAGGCTCCAGGGTGAAAGCTGCGCACGCGTCCCCAGCGGCCTGCTTCAGGAATCCAGGAGGGTAATTTTTCTCTAGCCAAATGGACTGTAGCAGTGAGAGATGGCCTGGGCTTCAATTTGCTTTGAGGTATGTTCATGGGCTTGTTATACACAGAAACATACGGACTGCCCGAGACTGTGGCCGGATCTGAAAATGCCTGCCTCTGGGAGGGAGCAGGTGCTGTGTCCCCAGAGAGGCCGCTCAGAGCATCGCCGAGGCACCGGAAAGATGACTTAGAGGGTGCGTGGCAAAAGGTAACCTTGGATACAACCTGTCACCTGTGGCAGTCAAAGCTGCCAACCAGCTTTGGAGATTTGGGCGGGTATCTTAATCCATTTAAACTTCAGTTTTTATATTCATAACATAGGGTTGATGACAGTGTACCACTGTGATGATGAATTTTATGTGTCAACTTAACTGGGCTAAGGGATGCTCAGATAGCTGGAAAGCATTATTTCTGGGTGTGCCAGCGAGATTATTTCCAGAAGACATTAGCATCTGAATTGGAGAATTGAATAGAGCAGATGGCCCTCCCCAGTGTGGGAAGGCATCATGTGATCCCTTGAGGGCCTGGATAGCACAAAACTATGTAGGAATGGTGGATCCTTCCTCTCTTGAGCTGCAGCATCCATCTCTCTGGCCCTTTCACATGGAACATGGGAACCCCTGGTTTCTGGGCTTTCAGCTCCAGGACCAGGACTTACACCCACCAGTGCCTCAGCCCCAAACCCCAACCCATAGTCCCCCACTAGTTCCATCGTAAGGCCCTAACCCCATCACTTTAATCCTAATTATGTCCCTAAGGCATTGTCTCCAAATACATCAGCATCACATTGTGGGTTAGGGCTTCAATATATGAACTGGGAGTCAGACGGGTACAATTCAATCCATAATACTTGGTTCCAGAGGTTTGGGGGAAACTGAAGGGCACATATTAACATATGGTCCCAGTTCCTTGACTCATCGGTGACATGTACCATCTACCTCCTCTGATCCCAGAGGCAAAGCATCCGCTCCGTAGAAAGAACTGATATACCTCCCAGATTCTATTAGGAAAAATAAACCTTGCCTGTCCACCACCTCAATTGCAGTTCATTACGCTTTCTAACTGTGGTCCGGTCACCTGTATCTAGCAATTCCCTTCGGCCTCTTTTGTTTTTCTTAATTGCTTGCCTTTCTTTTTTTGTGGGTTTAGTACAAGGACTTTGCTACCTCTCTTTTGTCTATTCTAGACATCTTTTTTTTTTCATTCTTTCTCAACAATTTGGTGAAGTTTCATTGAGGTAAGTTTTTTTACTACATTTAAAATGCCAATGTCCTTCCTGTCACATTCTTATGATTCGAAGACTTTGAAGCTACCTTAAGATATATCTTCAGTTAGTGCCATGTCAGAATGAGGAGTGAAAGGAAGGAGAGTTTTAAAGATGAGTTAAAAGAGATGGAGTGTTTTCCTCTCTACGGTTTGAGAAAGATTTTACCTACAGACTAAAATCTCCAAACGGTCATAACAGAGAGTCAGTCAAAGGGATGCATTCAAGGAGACTCGGTAATTTGTCAATAATGGGACAAAGAAACTACCAAAGGCCCATTGCTGCCTGTTCTTTCACTCAGTAAGTGTCTTAGTGACAAGTGTGACCCATATTTATATCTCTGGGAGGATCTAAGTCCTAATGTTAAAATAATAAAAAACAAACTTGCAAACTCACACACACAGACTCTGCTCTCAAAAAAAACATGCCATCAAATGAGCACGGCAGAGTAGTAAATGGACAATCACAATAGAGCATAGTATGAACTAGTCTAGAAACCAATCTTGTGCTCTGGAAACACACTCAATATCACACGTTCTTGCCAGGTTTGTACGTCACAGGACACATGGGCACTGTGTGGGCTATATGAGGACAGGACACGATCCTTTCCTTCCAGAAGCGCGTAAGTGTGGAGATAAGACAAAGTCAGGAAGGAGTAAACGACAACTCGGGGGGTTCAAGACGAAGCGCCAAATGAGGGGTCAGATCCTTTCCATGTAACAGGACTTCATAGAAAGGCGGGCTCTGGCCTACTCTAAAAACTTAAAAGAGGAGGTGGTACGTAAGAAATCTGGGATTGAGTCACTGGCGACAGATGAGGGCAAGAAGGCCAGTGGTTATATATAGAATTCTGAGGGCTCACTCCCTGGTCATTGGGAAAGAATGAGCTGTGTTTATTTATAATTATTTTGATGTCACAGCTAAGATGAGGTGTGTTCTAGGTGTCGGTTAATGAACGTGACACTGGCGATGACAGAATGCTCTTACAAGTCATGCAAATGACAGAGGCAGCAGGCCCTGTATGCACAGCGGCCGTAATGCGCTTAGGGGAATGTTATTGGATTAAAAACCAGACATTTCTAATCTAATAGAGCTACATGCGGAGGGTCATAAATGACTCACCCAGTTGCCTCTTCGAGGTCCAATGTTAACACCAATATAAAAACAGTAGAATGATCGTACGTAGAATTTAACCTAAGTGCTTCGCGGGTGACCGTGAGAGCGAGTTTTAAGGACGACGTGGGGGCAGCGACTGAAAGGCCCCGTAAGGGCTTCGGGGAGAAGCAGCGGGCAGGAGGCGCGACGGGCGAGGCCGTGAGGGCCCGACGGGGCGCCCGGGCCCAAACGTGCCGCAGGCCCTCTCCATCTGGACTCTAATAAGCTTCGAGCTGCTGCCAGTAAGAGGCCAAGGAGGCCTCTTGGGCACCCACGGCACTGCCCACGTGGTTCAAGCGGGCAGCCGGCGGTTACAGTTGCTCTCGGGGGCGTTTCGACGCGGCCGTGGTTCCACAAGCTGTGTCCAGCGAGCTCGAGTCGCAGCTAAAATTGTTTAAAAATAATTAAACAACTACGAACTCTCCCATTTTTACGTAGACAGGTTGGTATTTTTAAGCTTTCATCTATAGTTGAAGTAGTGGCATAGAATATATTTTTATTGTATTGTAAATGTCAATATTTTACCCGACACCCTAACCTCACTCTTTTAATTTTATCTACAGAACCTAAATTCCAAAGCGATTCGGTAAGTATTCTTATCTAGTTAGGTAATACAGGAACCGGGTTTTCAATACCCAGACATATGACAGGACTTTTTCTCCTTACGTCCACGGTTCCATTCCACTTCCCCAAAGGAATGTCACTAAAATTCAATAGCTTGTTCCCCCCCCATTTTAGCCCTTCTGGAAGGTACATGTAGTGGAAGCACGTGGTGATTTTAATTTAAATTTCTATAATGACTAGGTTTCATTATTTTCTAAAATTTGATTTATCAGTATCGTAATAATGAAAAATTTTTTGGCATATTTTATAAAAGTCACAGACACAGCTACTGATAGGACACTCTTTATATTGACTCTATTTTGCAATCTTTCTCCCACCAAGACCTTTGCCACTTAAGCTTTTTACGTATGATTGGCACCAATAAAACTTTATAAATTAGACTTTCAAACCATCTCCAAACCCTACTCTATCCCTTACTTCTGATATTCAACAGTGACTCCAGGGTGCATATCAAAGACGGAATGGAGAGGTTGGTCTCAAACCTTATCTGTTAACAAAGGGAAGTCCATATCATATCTGGGAGTTTGTGAAAATTTAAAAGACCCAACATCAAATGACATCTTTTGTCATAAAGTCCTTTGAAACCTATAAAAAGCAGACGTTTTGTCTGAATACAGATTATTAAATCTAATTTATCTGCTGTTTTAAATTAAATGACTTGAACACTTGAGTTTTGGGTTTTTGTTTTGTTTTAAATATATCTTTATTGATTTCAGAGAGAGGAAAGGAGAGGGAAAGAGAGATAGAAACATCAATGATGAGAGAGTCATTGATTGAGCCCACAACCCAGGCATGTGCCCTGACCAGGAATCGAACCCCGATCACCTGGATCCTAGGTTGACACTCAACAGCTGAGCCACGCCCGGCCTGGCAACACTTGAGTTTTGATTCTAGATTTGTCACTAACCAAGGTGGTGGGAAATGAAGCTGATTTGTCTGCAGAATGAAGCATGAAGCTGCTGACATTGCTGATAAGCAGATGTTGTCAGTTCTGCTCACATATCATGAAGCCCAGGGTCAGACATGCTATGTTGAGCCTGCTCCAAGTCTCCCTCTCTGCCTATCTGTCCAATCAACGTTTGACACTTTTATAAATTAAACCATATCTGGAGTATTTGGTTTTATGAATACATTGTACACTCTATCATGCGATACAAATATAGTACAGTAGTTATAACGCCAGCTATTTGCCAAAGGGATTTTTCCTGGATTAATATGTAATGTTCCCAGAACCCACAATATAGAAACACCCTGAAATAGTTCTGGAAGAGACCAGTGGGACTAGAATTTACCATGTGAAGGATAATGGAAAAAAATAGCATTTGCTTAAAGAAGAGGTAAAGTTGAAGAGATATAGAGGTATCTTAAATATTTGATGAGTTCGCATATACAAAAGGGAGTGAAGCAACTATTGAGGCAGAGGCAGGTGGGAATTTCAATTCATGTCATGCAAACAGGGCCTAAAAGTGTTCCACGAGAGGGTTATAGTGTATACAGCGCAGCATATTTAGAAGGAAAGCTGGGATTGCATCAGTCAGTATTGTGGGCCTAATTCCCCTTTGGCTTAGCCCCTCAGCCTGACATGTGTCGCTATCCCTGGAGTGAGGCAGCTCAATTGCCAGCATAAATCCAGATCTGTATTCCAGCAACCCAAAGAACTTAGGATTCTTATAGAGATGAGGTAAAATAACAACTGCAAACCCTTTTTGGAAAAATATAGAGAGAGGCATAAATGAAACAAGAAGAGGTATCTATGAAAAATGAACAGTTTGAAATTATGGAAATAAAAACTACAATCACTAAACAAAAGACAATAAATGGTACACTCTGAAATAGACATTTCAAAGAGAGGGTCAGAAAATTGAAGGATAGTACAGATAAATTCACCCACAATTCAGGACTGATATAAACAGAACTTTTTTTTTTAAAGTAACCATTCAAGACATGAAGGAAAGAATCAGAGATAGATAGATAGATGATAGATAGATTAGATAGATTAGATAGATAGATAGATAGATAGATAGATAGATAGATAGATAGATAGATAAATGATAGGTAGACAGATAGACAGACAGACAGACAGATAGATAGATAGATAGATAGATAGATAGATAGATAGATAGATAGATAGATGATAAATATATAGGTGGGATAGGATGGATAAACAGATGCTAGATAATACAGGTGACAGATGATGCTGCTGATGATAGATGGGCAGATGGATAGATGGATAATAGGCTTTCATAAAAAGAGGAAGCAGAAATCGTAAAGAAACAAAACTCGACGGTAATTACTAGAAATTTTCAATGAGATTGATCATATAAAATAGGGCAGGCACTGTGGGGACCGCAGAACTTTCTAAAGACAATGACATCCATTATGTTTTTAAAGCTGAGTAAGCCAAACAAAACTGGAATACTGGACAAACTTGGCCAGTAGATTACCAGTTTTCTAAACTTGCTGTGAATATCACTTCGAAAGAATTAAAATGGAAAAAGACTCCTTAGAAGCCCTACAAAACCTCACCACGATTAGTACAGTTGTAGTTCTTAAATTCAAACTTGCTTGACTCTGCACGACAGTGTTGCGCTGGCATCACGCATGTGCCCATCTGCTGACAGAGGGCCCTGCTGTTCCTTGGGAGGCACCACCTGGTTCATTCTGAGACCCTGGGGATCTGCTTCCGCCATCACGGAATTTGTGTCACACGTAGCAAGGCGCTGTTTGTGTCACAAATGCTTAGGGGCCTGGAACAGCTGATGTTTCAGCAAGGAAACCCAGGCTGGGGATTTTTTACTCTCTGCCCAATCTCCGTTACACATTAAAGAGCTGCAAACAGCTACTGGCCATGCACCCTGTGCAATAAAGCAACTCTGAACTTTTGTTCCAACTGTCTTCATTCATGAGTGTAATTTATGGTTTGTGCCACCACCGCCCAAAAGATTTTGAGATTTATAGATTGCATTTACATCATACTGGCTTAGCTTTCCTTTAGTTTGATTTTTCTCATGAAAAAGGAGTAAAATCAGAGGAAGAGCAGAGTTTGACTAGGAAATGTGGGTCAACCTCAAATCCCTAAATGACCTTCTAAACCGAAAGTGTAATTTTGAACTACGCATATGCGGGACTGCAGGTTAACTGAGCTCTGCAGGGAACTGATATTTTTATAGGTCTGGATAAAATGGTTCTTCGGTGAAGTAACTTGTATTTTTTAATTGTTATCTTTTTTTCTTTTCGTAATTAGCCCCCATTCTTTCCTGTAGTTCTACAGAAAGAATAAAGGATTATAGTTTTAACTCAAGTTCAGAAAACGATTAATGTTTTTCTTTAAGAGTTGGAGACTTTTACTAAAACCCAAATGTTTGTGATTATAACCTACAGTTTTAAAGGTTGAAACATATATCCCTTCCAAATTATTTTTAAGTAACCTAGAAGATCTCTCTCTGAGAGGAATAGAGAGGAATGGGTTGCCCATGCCAGTTTTTACAGCTTTTGCCTAAAAAACAAAAACAGGAAACTCATTTGGCTTAGCATAAACTAATTTTAACACTGTGAGACACAGATTTTCAGTTGTAACTCTAAACATAGGAATTTCGAGTGGGTTCTAAATTTGGAGAACGCAATTCTGATTACAAAGAGTTTTGCAATGGCAAAATCTTCCCATCAGTGCCTCATGTTTCCATTTTCCTTCTCAAATAGGATCCCTCTTAACTTTACATCTAGGAGAGCTTTGGGCTCTGGGATATTAACACTAACTAGTCTTATAACTCTTTAAGAGCATCACTAGTCAACTGACTCGGGAACATGCTGCAGATGGAAATTCACTGCAGAGTTGCCATCTTCCTAGTATTGCAGGAATTATTACCTAATGGGATTTAAGTCTGGAGAGTTAAGCATATTTGTCAGGTAAATCTGCATTTACGTGCTAATGGAAAGATTGTGAAAACCTCACTAGAGGCACAGCAGGGCTAGGAGAAAGCATAGATGGATATAGGCACGTCTATTTATACGCACACCTTTTATTACAAAATTACCTTCTTCCTAAGGGTCAAATGGAGCCACACTTGGCTCTGGGCAAGTGTGGCCCACGCTTGAGCCTCGGCTTCAATGCTCTGCGTAGCACAGGGACACACAGTGAAGTCATGCGAGGACACGGGGTGCCTCGCTCAGAAGCCAGCGCCCTACAGACGAGGCGCTGCAGAGTCTCCCACACCCACGCGCATGGGCGCACCTGCCGGGCCCACCACCCACGTCGCCGCATCTCCTGCGCTTTGCTCTTGCAGCAAAAGTCCACCGAGTCCAAACCCATTGATCCGCTGGTTTGGGTCAGGACCAATGCACTGGGCAGGCGCTGGTCAGAGTGGAGAGAGGGCGTGAAGAGCAAATGCTTCACCAAGTAAAAGACAAAGTAATGAACTCATCAAATCTCCCTGTGGGAATTGCATGAAAACAATAAGTCATTGGATAACATTTTTCTCAGTAGTGCTGAAATTCCATTTCCTTGCTTCTCATGTTCCAATTCATGCTTCTGGAGACATTCCTAATAGTTGCATAATTCAAAATGTTATTAATATTTTTGAACTTCTAAATATCTACATCTTAGTCATAATTGTGAACCTTGAAAATGAATTCTTTACATTATCAAATAAATAGACATTGGATGCTAATTCCCTAATAATTTTATTTTACAATATAAATTTAACATAATTTCAATTTTTAAAATATAAATTTTAATTTCATCTTTGTTTAATTAGTTGTCTTAAATTGTGATATTTACTAATTATGAATTGTCTTTTACCTTTTAATTTTAATATATCCTTTTGAATATTTTATGAGAAAAATGACTTTAAAATGTGTAAGAAAATTAATTTTATTTAAAATATATTTTGGATTACATTCATATAAAGCTTCATTACTCAAATAGTTGTCCAATAATTAAAATAACTTATATTAAAATATAATTTAGTATACTTTCACTACATCTATATTTAATTTTTAACACTTCAAATCATATCCATAGTACACCAATTAGATGAAAATATTGATTATATAAACATAACTGACTCTACTAGGATAAAAGAAATAAAAATAGATGTTATTAAAATATAGAATCATTTATGATTTGTGTATGTCTTTATTTCACTACTCATCCAAAGATCGCTGGCTTATGAACAAAACACAAGGCATGCACAATATTAAGTAAGTTCACTCATCTTTGGTCTTTTGCCAACTTTCAGTCATATAAAAGCTAAACCTTTGAACATATCTTTCAATTTTGCAATTATGAAGATAAATTTGCCAAGAACAGAGAATAGAACAGATTTTATTTAACAGTTTGTTAGCTTGATATGTAACTTTTAAATATTTGACATATGGTATGTGGGCCTCCCTTTCTACTCTTGCTCCAGGCCCGCAAATGTTAGAAATGAGCTTGGTATCAAAATCATATCTAGAGAGTATGTCCAAGGACCAATGCTTAGAAATATATAAGCTCAAGGAGGGAAACGCTGTCCCTGCTCTAGGAAGAAGATCATTATACAACCAAAACACAGCAGGGCCTGGCTGCCATGTGTTCCCATGATCCAGGAGTACACACGTGGCCCACGGTGTCCCTTGAGGATGTTGGGTTGAGACATAGGCAGAATATAAGATTGGATGAGAGATAGTTTCTTAACATAGACGCAGGCTCCTGAGACTTCTTGACAGATATACTTGGAGGCAGGACTAACTGGCTGCTAGAATGTTCTTTGAAGCTGGGACATTAGAAGGATGAAAGGTATATGAGATAGAGATGCCAGTGTAACTTCAGAAGAAGGGTTCAGAAAGCTCAGGAAAGTGTATGTTAAAATACATTTACTGGGTGAGACAAGAAAATCCACCACCTGACCATGTCCTCTGGAAAAGCCCAAAGGGCATTCTCTTTCCTGAGGCCCTGGACAATGCACTTTTGAGGGATCCCTGGTATCTCTAAGAAGCTGGGTGGGATGGATTCTTTCTAGAGTTGGAAGCAGGAGATGCTAGGGATCAGGCCTCTTCACTCTCCAAGGGGAGGCACTTACTAGTAGAGGTAACGTAGATGTAATCAATGCAATGGGCACAGAGGGTAGAGGGGCTATCAGGCTGCTTTACCCAACACGTATCTATGGTGATGACTGGATAGATCATAGTGTTCCAGGGTGAGACAGATGGATAGCCAGCTATTTCCTTGAAAAATTAAAAAGCTGATCAAGAGAGTTCACTATAATGTTTCTAGATCTAAGTCGGTTTATGGACATTGACTGGTCCCCTTGAAGAAGGAAAATGTTAGGCTCCTTCAAGCATATTGGATACAAGGCTTGAATTCACCTTGATGGTAGGAGACTCAAAACCCCATTACAGTCTTTTGTTAAAGTGAAGGCCTATGGGACGAGAAAAAATTCTGCCCTTGGTCCATCCGACAGTGGATCAAATGGGTCAGAAGACTTATCCTATGATTCCTTCCCCTGTGCTCAAGTGCATATTTAGGATGGGTCTACGTAGGTGCTGACAGAGCCCTTAACCTATAGAATAAGAGCTTGTTATAGTAGAAAGTGTCGAGTGGAAGTCCCTGGAAGTCCCTTTAGCTGTGATTTTAAATTGGAAACAGTATTAGCTCTATCCTTCAAGAATTTAAATAAAATAAGGTCTGTGGTCCCTATTATGTCCCAATTCAACTCAGTAGTATAACCCTTTTGGAAATCAAATGAATAGTGTAGGATTATAATGGACCAACATGAAGTTAAAGAAAGGGGAGACTAAATCATGGGTATTGAGTGAGATGAGTTAGTTTTACTAGAACAGATAAATACTCGGTATCCAGCTACTGATATGGTAAATGTGGGGGGGTTTCCTTACATGCAGTGATTCTGCTCTCTGTGATAATATCCTCAGTGACTTTGGGTCATCTGAACATTTTGCAGAATGCCACAGGAGCCAATTGCGTTGATGATGGCATACCAACTGGGCCTGGTGAGCATGACGTTTTAGTGGTCCCACCTAGTAAAACACACGTGCCAATAGTTAAAAGGTAAACCCATAGGTTTTCAGGGAGCTGCCTCATCAGGCCAATTGTCCGAATCATGTCAGAATATTCCTTCTCTCTCTTTCACGTAAATAACAAGTTGTTGCACTTTGTACCCCTACCACTAAAGAGAAGGGGTGTTCACAACACACACACACACACACACACACACACACACACACACACACACAGTATAAACAGAATTGAAGAGCAGGCATTTAACTTGTAGCTGTGATTATTTTGGTCCAATAGGATGATTACCTTTATTTGGAAAATGCATTGAATATTTATTCTGTTTCAGATATGGAAACAGATTTGGGTAGGAGACATTAAGAGAAGAGGGACAGATTAAAATAAAGGTTACTCTATCCCCTCAAATATTTTTATACACAATTAAATATAAAATTACCTAATTTTTCTGTTTAAAACTTATTTTTAAATTTGAACGATCAACATCCACCACTCCCTCAACTTTTCCCATCCATATCCTCCTGTATTTAAACACACAAATGGCTCCTTCTGTGTAACTATTTGTTCGTATGAGGAATATATTCTTTGGAAAATGGATCATCTCATGTCTGGAGCTACCACTAGTGCATTGTCAGCTATATTTAGTGAGGGCGGAATATAATCTTTCACTGGACAGATTGTAAATTTAAATGCCATATTCTATTAAAAAAAAATCACTTAATGAGAGTCCCCTACAAAACTCTACGTGTCCTTTTAAAGGTTATCTGGATGACCTGGATGACCAACCTGCTCCCTGAATAACACTGATAAAGTTTATTGGCCATCCCCCACTGGTGAGAACTGTCGTGGGTTTCCCCGCGCACAGCACTGGGCCCAGGAGCCCTGTCAATAAGGTGGTGGCTTCTCATGCAGGGACAGCATTGTTGTTCCTCGCTCTTTGTCCTGTTTAAGTCACACTTAGAAAACTCAGCCCCTAATTTCCTCCCTTCAAAAGGGATTGTTGTTGTTGTTTCAATTTTTAGCTAGTTTCCTTTATTTATACTGCTTTTGTCATGCGCACATAATGTTGACCAACTTCAGATATTTACAGATTCAAACAGCTGCAAACATATAATTAGATCTTATCAACTTTGGCCATATGTTTGTGAACAAAACTCTCTTCCCCTTTTGCCACCAAAGAGCTAAAAACACTTGGGAATTTGGCAAGCTGACAAACTTCCTTCTTCACGCTCTTCCTCCTGGGATCCTAGATCTTAATGAGCTTCCTGAGCCTAATCCCTCCGAGACGCGAGGCCCTGAGCCGCCTCTCCAGAAGCGCGTTGCCTAAGTTGGGCCAAGGTGGCCGCTGCGCCCCTGGTGCTTTCCTCCGCGTGAACCGCTCTACCCCCTGCTGCTGCGTTCCTAACAGTGAGGGTTACCTAATAGGCCGTCATTGCTTTTATGGTTTTTTAGAATTGATTTTAGAGAGAGGGGAAGGGAGAGGGAAAGAGAGAGAAACATCGATGTGAGAGAGAAACAGGGATGGAATCCGCATCCTGGGCATGTGCCCTGACCAAGAACCGAACCGGTGACCTTCCGGGGCACGGAATGACCCCAACCAACTGAGCCACACCAGCCAGTACCCTAATAGTAAGTTACAACAAAGTCACCCATAGTTCCTCAGGACCCATGTCACAGGGCAAGGGGCTCCTTTCTGAAAATGAAATAAATATACCTGAGATCTCCCCTCTCCGCTTTCGTTAGGCTTTTAAAATTCAGCTTTGATTTTCTTCAGTTAGAAAATCACCGGGCACCTTCCCCTTTACTATCGTGAGTGCATCAGGCATATGTCAGGAGCACAGGCTCTATAAGACTTAGCCACTAAATGAATTTTCTCTTATTAGGGAAAGTGCCACCTTCCCACCCACGCCTCCCACCAGCAGCTAACATTCAGGTTTCGATCAGCGCGCTCCGCTGGGAAGAGTTCACAGGGCCGGGGTGAGTCACCGCCTCGGGAGATCGGATTCCTTTTTTCCTACTTAAACAATCGTTCCTTCAGCAAAACTGAGTCAGCGATGAGACGCGTTTGCGAAGCAGGGCGGCGACATGAGATCCCGGTTACTCTAACATCAGCTCCGTAGCCAACGGAGCTGCAGAAGCAACGGGAATCCGGGAAAGGTTTCAGAAAGCAGCACAGGGAGGCACTTTCAGAAACAAAGACTTCAATCTAAATTTAAATTGATTACATTTTTTCTAGGTCGAAACCTGCAGTAAAAGAACCTGGAATGGATGCATTGGACTATCTCGGCTGAAACTGCTGTTTTCGTTTAAAAAAAAAAAAAAATGGCATGTGGTTTTGACCTGCAGTGTACATTTTGCAGGAAGATGGCATGCTAGATTGAATGAAATGTTTGTTGCAAGAAACTAGGAAAGAAGGAGTGGAAATTTAAAAGCATGGGGAAATAGCAAAGTTTATCCCTAAAATACAGAAATAAGAATGTTTGCATTGGATGCCTCGCCTCACTTGGCACAGGGGGGCTACTGGAGGGGTTTTAAAAACTGCTCGTGACTAGATGCAGCCCTGCTAGCCAGGGGAGGCATGAGGGAAGCGGGTCAAGGCTTCCGAGCTCACCTCGCCTTCAGGCAGGAATACACTCGTTCCGGGGGCGGGAGTGGGACGGGGGAGACACAGGGTGGAGGCACATTTGAACAAAGCCGGATTTAGCTTATATTTTAATTCACTTGTGTGGGTGATCTTCCCAGAAGGCGGGAGCCACGTGATCTCCTGGGGAAAATCTAGCCATAATGCTCAGGTTTCCGTGGCGGTTGTCCTCTTTGGAAAGGTGACATTGGAACTAAACAGAGGTGCAAAGGCCAGGGAGTTGGCAATGAAGGAGCCTGGGAGGAGAGCACCCCGGGCGCAGGAAAGAAGGGTCGAGAACGCGCTCTGATGGCTGGAGGGGTGGCATGGAGGGCGAGGGACTCGGGGGCGAGAGAGAAAGAGGCGGATTCGAAGAGCGAATGGAGGCCTGGCCGGTGGCTCAAGTGGCTGCAGCAACTCCAAAAGGTCGCAGGTTCAATCCCCGGTCAGGGTGCTTGAGGGAGGCAGCCGATTGATGTTGCGCTCTCTCTCTCTCTCATCGATAAAAATATATCCTCAGGGGGGATTAAAAAAGTAAAAAAAGAGAAAGAATAAATAGAGAGTCCAGTCACGTAGACCTCCAAGGCCACCGAAAGGCCTGGCTTTACTGAGCATGGAGAAGGAAGCGGCCCCAAGGCCCTGGCAGAGCTGAGCTGTGGTTTAAGACGGTTCCTCGGACCGTCGTGTGGAGACCAAACCTGCAGGACAGGCTGGGGGGAAGCAGGGAACATAGTGGGAGCACAGCAACCCGAGCGGGAAAGTGGGGGGTCCGTCTAAGGCGGTGACGTAAAGGCGGGACTGACATTCCTCAGCCTCGGCTCTCGGCTGCTGAGTGCTGGGGACACGGTCACTGGACCAAAAGCCCCTCTTCCCCGCTGAGCCTCAGCTCAGGTCAGTCCTGAATCTAATCAAAGGAAACGGTGTTTAGATCACTTTTTTTCCCTCTAACAACTTCACGGTCACGAGTTCTTGTGACGCGCTCATAAATCTGCCAACCTGGGAGTCTGTTTCGCGTGGTGTTTTGGCTCTAGGCCACTGCAAATAACGGTTTCACTCTCACCCATAGTTTTGACTTCATTTTTTATATCTGTTTACACTAATTTATCACTGTTCCCATCCCTTCCTGCTCACAGCTTCCTTTTTACCATTCTTTTCTCAACTACAGGTACTGTTCTAATTCATTCATCACTCAGTATCTTTTCTTTACTTTAAAATGCTTTTTAACATACATGGGACAAATGACGTCTATAAACTCATTTCAGCCATCACTTTAGGCCTAGATAAGGTGATTTGCAAGTAGCTAATGCCAGCTAACACATACTAAAATGTGAGTTTGAGGAACATTTAAAAAATATAAATGCACGCACCATTTTATACAAACATGCTTACCAGATGTATAAAACAAGGCTAATTATTAAAAATTTCCATTCTGGGAAAAGTTAGTTGTGGCCCATTTTAAAAAGCAAGGACTTTATTCTCAGCAGGTATGAGCAGTTGGATAAATCTGAATAAATGACATACACGTCTCTGAACTTAATGCATTTTTCAGGAGGCCAAATACATGTCATATCATGTCATGTCATGTCACTCCCTAAATTCAAGCTGATTTATTACTTCATTCATTTATTAATTCAACAACTATTACGTATTGAACACCTGTTATGTTTCAGGTATGTTGGCAGCACTAACAAGGAAATGTTGAACATGTACTGGAATAATTTCTACTTTCACGGAGCAAAGTCTATTGGAGATGCCAGGGGTGGGCATTAGCAAAATACCCACACAAAATGACATAATGAACATGTCATTAGAAGTGTAGAAAAATGCTTTCAAATGGGGGGGAGGAGGGATCACCATTCTAGCCGAATAAATTTCATAAAAAATTTAAAAAAGCAAATTTTTGTGTCTGTCTTTATCAAATGGGACTCTGCTTCAGGACTCATGTGATTACACATGACCACCCTGCAGACCCCGGTTTGCATCTTCTGCATTTTAGCAACCACAGGAGACCGACCAGCATATCTCAGAAACAATTTAAATTTTCCAGGGGGAGATCTGATCGGCCTGCTCTCGGTCAAGGGTCCAGGTGTGGCTGGGAGTGGGGGACACAGTGTGTCCTGACGGCAAGGGCCCCGTCTGCGGAGGGGCAAGGAGTAGAAGAGGGAAAGAGGGTGAGAAACGGGCTAGGACTCCACAGGGGGTCGCGTAGAGCACAGCTTAAAAAGCAAATTTTAAAGGATGTGGAATAAAAATGAATATGAGATGGCAAATTACAGTTAAACTGTGAGCTCCCAGTTAAAATTGTTACAGGCATTTCTGGGTGAGAGAGGTCCAGGGGAGGAGACAGTGGGAATTCCCTTACGAAGAGACACGAAGTCAAGGTACTGTTATCAAGACATCCCCTGATCCTTTCAGGGAGCCCAAGGGATCCCAAACATTTTTGTAGTGATGCTCAGGGGCTAACATGTGTCTTTCACCAGTGGCTGAAAAGCCATGGAGAGTAAAGCTCCGGGTGCCTTGGTCGGAATTAAGGCAGAGCCACCAAGTTGCACTTGGAGTTGGTGCATTTCCAAGGTCGCCCAAGCACAGGCAGTTAAAACAATGCCAGTTTCCCTCCAGCGCATTCTTGAGCACCCATTAAATTCAGTAACTTTATCAAATCCCCACCGGTCGGCATACATATTTTTAGCTGTTTTGCGAAATGGAATAGGAAACATCTCTGAAACGCTGTGCAGCTCACCGAAGCACAGCGGCTGCCTCCTGCTTCTGCAGTCGTTTGAGTGATGAGCTGAACTAGTTGTGTGTGTGTTTTTTTCAGGGAACATTATTTTACTTGAAAGAGCAACTGACAGACAACTGCAGTTATTCAGACTTTGGTATTTGGCAGAAGTTTTCTTGAAAAATGAACAAAGGATGGCTGTCAGTTCAAGGCATTAACCTGAAGGTATCGCCTGCCAGTGATCAAGGTTGAGCTCTGGAGACCCCTGGAATTTTGGAAGCCTTCTGTCGGCCACTGTGAACTTGCAGCTGAACAACAGTTACGACGCTTGCTGGGTTTGATGGCAACCTTGACAAATATCATATTTCTATATTGTGGAATGAAATGCGCCAATGTTTGAAAGACCTGCATAGCTCAATATTTTCTAAAGGACCAATGCACAGAAACAGAAAATTATGCAAAAGAAAAGATGCACTCTAAGTGCAGGCCAGAGCAATGAGTTTCAATATAACAGAGCACAAAACCTTCATTGATCGGGTTGCAGCCCCTAGGTTGCAAACAACTTTTAAGAAATGACCACTTGTTGAGTCTTGCTGCGATATCAAAGAATATTCGCAATTGCCTCGAAATTATCTCTTAAGAGGGGGAACAAAGCCCTCTCTTCTCGATAATGTTTTGTTTGTAAAATTAAAAAAAACTTTTCCTAAACATTTTACTTATATTGACATTATAGTTTATGGGCTCTGTCTTGTGCAATTTTTGACCATTTAGGAGGTGTGGGGCGAGAAGGGTAAATAGTTACAAGGACCGCAAGGACAGCGACATGGGTTGGAGGTTGCTAAACCCTACTGATGCATTGAAGAGAAAAAATGTCAGGCTCGGTTCAGCCAGTCACCACCCTAGGGGATGGTATGAAAGTCGAAAAACCCTCTATGTCAGTATTTAAAGAGACCCACTGTCCGCAGCTGGGCCTGCTCCTCAGCTGCAGACCAGGTCAAGGAATTCATCGTAAGGGAAGAGCTTCAAGGAGACTTGAGCCAGTCTAAGTGTCCTGAGCCAAAGCCAGTGATCTCAATTTTATAATCTTTGCTCAAATAAAATATTTGCTCTTCGAACGGTGATGGAAGGAAACTTGAGTTTGGGTGGTGAGCACACAATACAATATACAGACGATGTGTGATAGAATCGTACACCTGAAACCTACATCATTTTATTAAGCAATGTCACCCCAATAAATAAATTCAATAAAAAAATACTTGCCCTTTGAAAGTATAAAGGAATAAGCAAGGCCCTTTTATCAAGACATTAAATTTAGGATAATTAGATGTTTACGGTTCTATGAGATGGGGGACAGATGGAAAACAGCCATTAGTAAGTCCACAGCCGTTTTCACTAATCATTACCTCCCCCTCTTTCTCTTGCCAGCGCTAATGGGAATGTCCCAATGGTGACACTTCTAAACTTTACCTATGGTTTGTCCTTTAATGTTTTCTTGGTTTGTTTTTATTCCTGACACATTTTAAAAAATATTCTTAGCGACATTTGTTCACTCTTAACTGCCCTATGTCCCTCCCTTCCCCTATTGCCTGTGTCATTTATTAATTGACTTTAAAAATCATCTGATTGTGTCTACGGTGAACTGAATTCTAGAAACAAAGCTTTGCACCGGTTGCCAGCTCTCCCCTTAACGATCTGACTGCATTTCATGAATGGAGCACTTCATGGTTGTTTAGGAAACCCGAGGGCACTAAGTAAAGAAACTTATTTATTGGTACATTACTGCTCCCTCCAAATCGCTTTTGTTTCGCTCTGTGAGAAGGTCAGGGAGAAGGCATGGCTGGACTTACGAAACGCTTAATTACTCCCGGAGAAACACTCATACACTGCATGGGCTGATGGACGGACTCTCCTGGAATATCAAGTTGTCAAGTTTACTCCAGGTCTCCAGACCATCCAGGAAACTGAATCCTTTGGGTTAGTCAGTGAGATCCTGGGGGTGACAACACACATCTACACTCGCTCAGGCACCACTTCTAGGAATCAATGTTGGAAAAATTACAAGTGTGGAAGGATCTGTATTTGTGAACACTTTAATCATAGGTCCCAAAGATGTGTCTGCCCTGGTAAAGCGTAAGGTATAGTTTGCAAGTTCAATGACATTATTGACAATACTAATAGCTAATATTGGCCATGCGTTTGCTGACAGCCAGGCACTATGCTAAATAGTTTATATGCTTTATATCATTGCCTCCTCGCACACAAACATTAAGTATGAACTATCATGTTTCCCATTTTCTCGATGAGGCGACGAAGCTATAAATAAACTGGACATCTTGCTTTGGGACATTCGATGGGTCAAAGTCAAAGAGAGGTTTGGACTCAGGTATGTTTGACTCCAGAATCCCAACTCGCAACCATTATTTTATTCTGCGTGTTTTCTGAGATTTGGGGGCATCCCTCTCAACTACCCAGTTACTGGTTGTCAAAACAGAGAACTGCATTACAATTGTGCTAAAAGCCCATTTGAGATTTAAAAAAATAAAAAAATCTAATATTTAAGGTGGAAACTGGCAGCACGACTCCGTGTTTTGTTTTGCTTTTCCAGCCGTGGAAGGCTTCTTGGGCCCAGGCCCAGGACAGGCAGAGACGGGTTTTGCCAGGGCTAGCGTTGCGCAGGGAAAATAGAGGAGGTTTTGCTTGAAAAGCAGGTTGAAGGAGTCCTGGGGTCTGGAATCTAAGCTGTGCGAGGAGGAGAGTAAGGGGGGTGAGGCGACAGAGACACAGAGATAGGGTCATGGGTCGTCTTTGTGGGTGGTGGCGGCACCGAGAATGTTGGCAGATATAATAAAAGAAAGAAGGACGGCTGTCCAGATGCTAGCGGTTCAAGGAGAAGGCAGAGTGATCGGGAGGATGGTTGAAACCACCGCGAAAGGTGCTGCAGGTGACACAGTATTTGACGTATGGATTTGAGGGAGGAGTGAAGAGGAGCAGGCTGGAAACAGCAAAGCAAACGCCAAAACCATCGTAACTTATAGTAAATTATAATTCCACTTGGAAACTGAATTCCGCCGCCGGCCTCTGAGGGGGATGTAGGGGAAGCAGTGACGTGCGGGGAAACCGGCTCTCCACTCGAGGACTGGTCCTCGAAGCGTGGCCCCAAGGCCAGCAGCACCGGCGTCCCCGGGAACACACTGGAAAGGTACATCCGGGGTCCCTCCCGATGGAATCGGGGGTGCTGGGAGCAGGGCCCCTCAACCTGCGCTTTAACAAGCGTTCTAGGTGATTCTGGGAACACTGACATTTAGGGAGCACTTGCGTTAAAGCAAAAACGTAAGAGGGGTTTTCCGAGAAAAGCGTTAACGTGCAGGGAGCGTGACTGAGGGCAGCACTCGGCCCACAGGGCAGGTGCGTGGGAGGGGCGGAGGGTAATGGAACCGGGGGAGAGGGGGCATGCACACGCCAGGTGCAGTGGGCGTCTGGGGACCTGGGGCCGGCTGGTGACTGGGATTGATGCCATTCGTCCTGACGGACTCTTAGAGGAAGACAGGAAATCGAACTTAATTAGAGTTTTAGGAAAAGCAAGCACCCGTCTTCTAAGGAAGATCTGACAGTCTGTGCATCGCCCTCCTGAGTCTATTTCTTCTCCGACCCTGGCTAGGTTCAGAGGTGGAATCAGTAGAGGCCAGGATGACTAAACAGAACAAATTAAAAACGCCAAGGAAACCCAAGCGGTCTGAGTTCGATGACCTCTTTCGCATGGTGCTGGTCCACTAGTTGACATAACCTCTAACAAGTTAGAAGCTGTAGAATAGTGCGGCTGCTTTACTCAAACATTCCCAAAACAGCCCAGCCGGTGTGGCTCAGTGGTTGAGCGTTGACCTATGAACCAGCAGGTCACGGTTCGATTCCCACTCAGGGCACATGCCCAGGTTGTGGGCTCGATCCCCAGCAGGGGGCGTGCAGGAGGCAGCCGATCAATGACTCTCTCATCATTGATGTTTCTCTCTCTCCCTCTTCCTTCCCTTCTCTGAAATCAATCGATACATATTTTTTTTAAAAAATTCCCAAAATATATTACAAAGGTGATTCATGGATTTTCTCTAACACTTGGACATTGGAGTAAAATAAATTATAAATCATGTTTCCTCTTCTAAAAAAACGAAAGAAATTATTTTTAAAATCAGATTTCAGAATGCCATCAAAACCATAATATAATAACAATATTAATAAAAATATAGCACTGACTGGTCCTATGATCCAACCTTCTTAGTAACCGATTTCCTGTATTGGCGTAAAAAAGCCTTTTTTTTTTTTTTTTTTTTTAAACAGTGCATCAAAGCAGCACTTGACAACCCAAAAGCAACATGAACTTGTCATATCCTTCACTCTTCAGGCCGCGATAACGGGTTCATCCGACAGCCAGCACACACGCTGGACCCGCGTCGCGCACGCCCACCCTGGTCGGCGGGGCACCGGTCACTCTCCTAAAAGGACCGTGTTTGAAGACACATATTGAGAGGGAGCAGTTCTACTTCAACACTTTCAAGCGCAAAAAGCCACAGTGAGTAACAGGGACAAGCTGTAGGAAAACACGAGTAATCTAAGAGGGGACAGAGGCTGGGCGATGGACGACATTTTCGTAATAAAAGCCAAGGAGATTCTGATAGACTCCTGGTTCCCCGGCAGGCCGAGCGCACCCCCCGGCAGCTGGGGAGCCCTCCAGGCATCAGCACAACCAGCTTCCCCTGCGCCTCGGCCATGCCCGCTTCCAGATCACCTGTTAGCAGGCCCTGCGCCCGTCGGCTCCAGCAGGTAAGACACGCCGAGACTTGGCCCTCTGCTTTGGCTTTCTGTATGCATGTGCCTCTTCCTAGGTGCGCATGCACACACACACTTACACACTTACAGTCGCGCCCACACACACACTGGATGTACTGGGAGCACACAAAACATCTCAGCGGCCACACACGGACTGTCCAGGTAGAGGAGGTGATTTTCTCCTAACAGATGATTTTACAAATGGACAAAATACACTTAAATAGCCTGGGCCAGGTGTCAGGAGGAAAGCTAATAGGAAATTATGGTCCCCCACAGGCTCACAACGTTTAACATGTCATTTCTGTTGATTTATTTCAGATACTGTACCGTGCATGTCTATAGGGAAGAAAAAAAAATACTTTTTTTCCAAAAGGTTATTTCTATTTAGCAAATCTTTTAAAAGAACGAAAGTAAAACAAGAC
The DNA here is from genome assembly GCF_964146895.1 of Miniopterus schreibersii. Lineage (NCBI taxonomy): Eukaryota > Metazoa > Chordata > Mammalia > Chiroptera > Miniopteridae > Miniopterus > Miniopterus schreibersii. The sequence goes on from NC_138116.1 coordinate 6,388,798, forward strand.
CCAAAGAGCTTCGTAAGTCGTTCAAGGCCACATAGCTAATTACAGGCAGCGAAAGGATATGGACCGACCCCGCCTGAGTCCAAAAGCCACGCACGCTCTCCCCGCCGCATCAGGGTCTCCGAGAACGCACCTGCCACGGGGGAGCATTATTGTCAACACCATGGGCGACACTGACTGAGATCTGACTCTTTTTCCATAATCAAAGCCTTATACACACCAACTCATTGAAACAACCACCAAAAATCAAATCGCACGTCATCCCACAAGATACAAAAACGACACCCAGAGAGAGACGCTCGTCCGAGATCACGTACCTGGAGGTAGCTGAGATGAATTCCAGTTTCAGCAGCTCGCGTCCCACCCGAGAGGCCGCGGGGCTGTGGGCAGGGAGGAGCCCACTCTGGATCCCAACCCCGTGGGTTACAATCAAGGCTCCAGCACTGAGGCTGAGTGACCACAGGACCGCTCGTGAACTCTAGTCCTCCGTGTCCTCGCCTGTAGGATTGCGGAACAACACTGCGGTGCCCACGTCAGCAGTGTCGCCGTGGAGTTCATGGGAGCCGTGCTGAGAACAGCCCGCTCCTCGGTGCTCCGCAGGGGTGAGTTGTTGGCGGGGATGTTGTAGCTGTTGTTATCTTAAGGACTAGTTGCCGAGGACCTTTTATTTGCAGCAACTGTGGGCCCTCAAAGCCGAGGGTAAGAGCCTTCAGAAACATCTGTTATCCTCAGGGCTACCCCTGCCCACATGTGGCCTCTTCTGTCCTCAGAGGCCAATACAAGATTTTACTCTTCTACAAGAACTTTCCTATTTAGAGAAATGCCAGGTATTTTTACCCCATTCTCGCTGTTTATGGTGTTAAGACAGGGTTTCTCAGCCTCGCCACTGCTGACGTTTGGGGCCGGATCATAGTTTGTCATGGGAGGGGGCACCTGCCTCAGGCAGGATGTGTGTGGAGCATCCCTGGTCTCCACCCGCTAGATGCCAGTAGCACCAATCTCCTCCCCAGGTGTGACAAATAAAAATGCCTCCCACACCAAAGACTGAGCCCCTTCCTGGCTTCCGGCCCCTTGGATCCAGGAGGTTTTAGAAGGGGCATCCACAGAGACGTTGCAAGTTGGAAACACGTGTGTCTAACACCTGTGTGCTTGTCAATAGGCCCTGGCCCAGTAACTGGCATACATACAGTGAGCGCTCGGTAAGCATTGTTTGTATCTTCAATATTGGAACTGTGTTCATTCATCCCACGTCAAAATAAAAGTATGGCCGTGTTGACATTAAATTGAAAAGAGCGTATTTATACGCCACGCCCAGCCTTCCGATCGAAGGTCAGACCCAGCGCACCGACTCTTGTTTGCACAGGGCACAGGCCTCTCAGGCAGCTCCGGTGGCCTCTCGGGTTCCCGCCCACCACTCCCAGAGCTGTGGGAAGTGCATACACGTAATTTTATCCCTAACCCAGCCCAGCACCGCCCGAGACGGGTAGGGAAGGAGCTGTTTGAACAGCTGTCAGCTGCTTGTGCTCCTGAACAGAAGAGCTGGCGGAGGGGGAAGGAAGTGGGCTGACTCTGCCGCGTGTGCGTCTCTGTCCTAGAGACCTGGGCTTAGAGCAGTAACTGCGGCAGCCCAAGCCTCACCCTGGATGGATGAGCTTTTTTTTTTTTTTACATTACCCATTTTAGAGTTAATTGGTTATACACAAATACATTGGTGGGAAGTGGCTAGTATATACGTTGTAATATCACCCTATGCTACAATGACGCACGTTCTTTCACCCATTCTTGGGCCGGCTGGCTGAATGCTCCAGAAAAATTGAACCAAACCCACCTTGCCCACCCGCGCAAGAATTTCTTCATCCTTTCAACTCGTCAGAAAGTGACCGGGGACATTGTCAATGCTGAAAGGGGCAGGGGAGGAGGCAGAGGGCATCGGATTTGTTCTCATGAGTCAGGTACGATGTGAGCTCTGCTCGTTTTCAGCAGTTAAGAAATTAGAACAGCTTTTTTTTAAAAGGAGACAGGCTGAGACAATTGCCACTTTTGAAAGGTAATTTAGCACTGGCAGGCTCATGACATGCCAGGATTCAGTAGAGCGTTTTGTTTTTTTACTGCAGGGTTCAGAGAGTCAAGCAGATTTGGGTGAAATAATAACAAGAACAGTCCCTGCCTCTAGAATAGGATCCACTGCGGAACTTGGAAGTTATTTAAACCAACATCGCAGCTGGGCCAGGCGCAGGGCTCCGCTTTTGCAAAGCCAGTTATGAGAGGCCCGGCTCCATCATAAAAGCGTTTCGGGGAAAGCAAAACTGGAACTGGGTGGGTGAGATAAGGGATCATCTCAGATATTAAACCCATTCTAGACATTTTTAAATTTGGTTTTCTTTGATAACATAAGGGCAAAAGCATACTTTCTATTTTTCCAAGGAACCAGCGTGTTGAAAAATTAAAACGCTTAGTAAAGCGTGTGAGTCATCTAGAGCTGGAACTCAAAGAATTAACAGAAATGGCTCATAAAAGGGTGCATGTGCAATAAGGAAACACACGAAAGTCAATAGAACTTGCATTTTGAATTTTAATTAGACACTGGACTCATTTAAACAGATCACCTCCAGCTATCTAACCATTAAGTCACTGACATACCCAAATTCTCCCATCTCGTAGGCAAAGTAAATACTCTCTGTGTATAATTTTGTCCCATAAACAGTCTTCTATGGCTTCGGAGTTCCAAACGACTTGAGCCTATTGGAAAATTCAAAGTGAGTTATCTCCCTGTCACTGTGAGTCAGTGTTATGGAGAGAAATTAAAACAATGTTGGAAAAGGCTAGCCCAGCCCCAGGGAAAATCGCTTCTTGGCACCAGGCTGCTTTCTCTCTCTCTCCCTAAGCAGCAAACCCTCTCCCCACCTCATGAGACATTCGCTGTGTCTATGCTGCTCTCCCCGGCTCCAAGGAGCACATTCCGGGGGGCTCCCCCTCCACACTGCCCCTTCCGGGGAGCTCGTCTTGTTCCTGCCCCCCCTTCCCCCGACCCTTCCTCTCACGGTTATATCCTGTTGGACAGTAACCCAGGTTCCCGAGGCAATGCTAGAGAAGCTGATCAATTAATCCTAACACGCGTATCAATCCTAGGCATGTAAATAATTAAATAACAAAGATTTATTAATAGAACTAATAATAATTTAGTGATTTGCCTTTATTATTGGTATTTACTCTTCAGTTGAGGACTCCTGGAAACCAGGACCTTAAATATTAGCTGTACAACCTAGTGAGTAGAGGCTGCCTGGGTGGGAATCCTGATTTTATCTGTACTAAATCTGTGACCTTGGGTACATTATTGGGTCTCATTGGGCCTCAGTTCCTTATTAGCGAAATTGGATGACCATGATAAGAATGCTTTTTTAAAATAGGGTTGCTTTGGGGACTCACTGAGATAATTCATGAAAGCCATTTATAATGACAAGTGACCATAAGATATACTATAGTAGCATAACTTAGTATACACGAAACAATATACGTAATAACTAACTAAACATGATATGCAGTAAATGCTAATGTTCTTCATAATCTAAAGAATGAAATCATCAGTGGTAAATGCCAGTCTCTGTGGCAGACTAGTCAGAGATATTTTTGCAAAGGGGAGACCTTATAGGGCCCTTTATCTCATAACATAGTCATGCTAACTTTCTCAGCTCTACGGTCCCAGCTATAATCTTCGGAAATATATAATGGTAGAAACCGGGATAAACTAGATTTATTATTTTAATAAACAACCATGCCAGGATCCAGAGGCTGTATTTCCAAGAGTAACCATCATGTAAAATTATATGGGTAGAGGTTTATAACCATAGTAAAGACAAATATTCAAAGATATATCAGATCGCTTTCGCCTTATGATATATTTTTACATACGATCATCATCTTAGGGTGAGAGAGAGCGTGAAACCAAAGCACAGACCTACGTAAAAGTGATTCTCATCAATATCTATGTAAAAAAAAAAAAGAAAAAATCCTGAGATGCACATATCCCATTCATTACTATAGACTCTGGTCGTTTCTGACAGCCTTGGTTGCATTGAATTAATCAAAGAATCAATTTCCTGTCCTCCATTGGAATAGGGGAAATAAAAGGTGTCCTTTGCTAGAAATGTCTTTTAAAAATATGTTCCAGTACTTTAGTGGGTGATATGCAAACGTAGAAAAAGTGCAGCCAAAAATGCCGACGTCAGACCGAGAAGCCCTAGCCTTCTTCCCCAAGGAGCACTAGCATCAGGCTGCGCTGTGCGCCCTCGGGTGCGGCAGGAGCTGCTGCTTCAATGTGGGTTTGTCCCGGTGCAGGCTCGTCAGCTGTCTGGCCCTCAACAGTGTCACCGGGTGGGCTCTCCCGACGGTGATGCCGAGATGGAATCTGGAATAAAGAATGTTTTTCGGGGATCAGCCCCTTTGGAGGGAAGGGGCAAAAGGCAGGATTGCGCTCGAATTACCTCGAACCTTCTCTTACGAATCCATGGGGATGGACCTGCAAGTCCAGCAGGGTTATCAATCTCGCTCAACTCTACGTGACATGTGCATTACTGGGGACTTTGTTTTTAAGTTGCTCTAAAAGGGAGAAAACAACCCATCTGAAAGTCGTGACCAGTGTCCTAATGAAAAGAAAGGGCAGATTTATTAGATGGCTCCTTTTACCGAAACCCCAGGGGTTGCAATGACCCATAATAAGCTCAGCGACCAGGAAGTGACCTCACCGGCTGCCCCGGTGAGAATGAATTATGTTTGTTATCCCAAGAGGACTTGCATATTTCCCAGTGCAACAAGACAGTATTTTTTCTCTTTTCCAAAAAAAACCCAAAAAACAAAACAACCCCCCCCCCAAAAAAAAAAAAAAAAAAAAGAATTTTAATATCATTCTATTCAGTTAACTTGATTGGAGTAAAGGTTAAACCTGTCTTCAGGGTCCCTGAGAAGAACTGTGAGCCTGACTCCCTTTTTCCTCTATACCTACGGCTGCCCCAACAGGAAACGGGCTCAAACAAAGTCTGTCTTCAAAGCTCGCAGCCCCATATCTGCACCATGGGAAAGGAAACTTTTGATAAAGGAACTGGAACAGAAAACTTAATGCACTGGGAGGGAGAAGGGAAGTTTCCATTCTTCCTGGTTGCCTCGCAGGGTCACTCTGAACTTTGCCAAATTCACCGACTCTCAGAATTACCTCGCAGGTGTATCAATATGACTGAGCCATTCCTACACTTAAAAACACACGGCGGGTTATTAAACGGAATTTGGATTGGGTAGGATGTCACTCAGTAAAACTGATTTTTATATTTCTTCTGTGTGTTTTTTTAAATTTCCATACCTAGAATTTTGTTGGCATGTATCTTATTAACAAAGGAACATCTGATTCATGAAACACAGGGTTTAAAACACCTCCACGAATGAGTCAAATACATGGAACTTCATGCCAATGACATTTACAGCAGGGTTCAGTATGTAAGAGTTCGTTTACAGACAAGAGATCTTCCAATATGAGGCTGATGTTAAGAAGCAAAATAGGGGGCTTTCAGGGTAGCCCCGTGTGCATTCAAAATAATCATTCCGCTTCCAGTCGGCAAAACTGCTTTTATCTCCACAAATTATAGATTTGAGTTTTTGTCTTTCTGAACAAGGGGTACTCATGTTTCTTATTGGAAAATGGGAGTCGGCTTGAGTATGTGGGTTCTCCCGTGTTGTTACTCCAGAAAAGGGTGAGTAAAATGCATCTCAGGTAACATGTTGAGTGTCAACACAGATCAATTCATCTCCCAGTGAACCGGACAAACCCCTGGGGTCAGTGTCTGAGCAGGGTGGAGAGGACAGAAAGGGAAGGGTCCCACCCAAGAGCCTGCAGGACCTCGAGCAAAGAGCAAAAAACTCGGTGGCAGGCGGCAGGAAGAGGCCCGGACTCTGTTCTGCCGACGGCTGGTGATGACCAACCAGCGAGAGAGCAAGTCCTCCAGAGGTCCCTTTTTTGTATCCATAAAATGGATCAATAATACTCACCTCATAGTACATCTGGGAGCATTAACTGGGCTTGTGTCAGTACAGCACTGAGTACAGCACCGGGCATAGAGTAACGCCTCCCAAAGGTGTCCACATCTTAACCCTGGGAACCTGTTAATATGTCTCCTTACACGGCAAAAAATTAAGGCTGCAGACGGAATCAAGCTTCCTAGTTAAATGACTCAAGAAAGGGAGATTATCAGGAACTATCCAGACAAGCCCAGTGGAATCAGGGTCCTTACTCTGTGTCTTCAGCTGTGTCCTTAAATGTGGAAGAAGGAAGCAGGAGAATCAATGTCATAGGGATGTGCTCTGAGAAAGTCTCGGCTGGCCATTGTCGGCTTTGAAGTCAGGAGGTGGCCATGAGCCAAGGAATGCAGGTAACCTATAGCAGCCGGGAAGGCCAAGAAATGGCTCTCCCGGAGCCTCTACAATGAACACAGCCATGCTGACGCTGTGAGTTGATTCAGACTCCAGAGCTCTAGAACTGTGAAATAATAAATTTAATTTCTTCAAAACCATCAAGTTGATGGCAGTTTGTTACAGCGCAAAAGGAAACTAAGACATGACTAACCAGTAAATGGGACTCATCGTTGTAAACATAAGAATGACAAGTGGTATGCAATGTGACTCCTTATGAGTGGATTTTCTTTGGAAGGTTGGATAAGATATTACAGAAAATCAAATTTAAAAATTAAGAGAAAATTAAAATTAAGAGAGCTCTTCAAGTAACTAAGTAGCAAGGAGAGGAGTATCTCCTGCCAGACTGCACCAGCATTCTCAGAACTCATAGGCATTATAAAGTTCACCTTATAAGGCACTAAAGGAATCAGCTAAAAGCTCCCATTTATCAAGCAATTAAATGTGCCCTGTCCCTTTCAGACCTTCTAAATTTGCACAACAACTTTATGAGTTGCAAATTATTATGCTTATTTTATAGATTGTTTGGGGTTCAAAGAAGTTGAGTAATTTGTCAAAACCACTACAGCAAATAAGGGATGAGCCCTCGATTCAAATCTGTCTCTCATCCGAAAGCTCGTGTTATTTTGTGGTATTACAAGTATGGGACTCTGAGCGTTGTAACATTCACTCGTGGACATTAACAAGTGTTTCTCGCACGGTCACTACGCGCAAATGCTAAATGATAGAGCAGTAATGATAAACTTGAGAGGTATGTGTCCTCTATCCACAAATAATTAAACAAGCAATTTCATATGATGCCATGAATGCAACGTAGGGGGGCTACGGGGCTATAGAACCATAACAGAATAATCCGACCTGCTGAAGACACAGAGCAATAAAAAGGGTCCTGACATGGAGAACGGATAGGAGAGAGTCCAGCAAGAATGGGCAGAAGTAGGGAAAGAAAAGACTTAGACGTTAAAAAAGAGTATGGCTTTATCAATAGTTGAGAGTATAGGTCATGTAGGAGTGACAGGAAATGGGGTGACGTGGCCATAGGTGGCGGTCAGAGAATAGAGGCCAGTGCCCCCATCTTATCCTAAGGACGGTGTTAGTGTACACATGGAATGACATCACGGGCTTTGCGTTCCCGTGTGGGGGGTGGGTTGGCAAGGGGTAGGCGGACACATAGGTGCTGCAGATAGCACTAGGAGGTGATGGCGACGAGGGTTGAAAGAAGGTGTCACATTTGAGAGAAGCTTGGAAAGCAGAACTAACAGAGCAACATCGGGGGGAAACCCGTGTTAAAATGAAAGGAGTTGCAAAGAATTATGCCCAGGTTTCTGGTTTAGTCCATTTACAAGGAGCACAAGAAAGAACAGTTTAGAGGTGGAAGGCGGGTGGAGTTCCTCTGGGGGCAGGCGGAGGCTGAGATGCCCGCAAGACTTCGAAGGACGAAGCCCCACTACTGGTCAACCGCATCCAGGGGCCTGGCTCTCACAACAGAGTTGTGGCCTCGATAACCAAAATCCATGGAGTGGATGATACCATATAAGAACGGAAGTGAGGAAAGCATAGGTCCCAGGGCAGAGCCCCGAGGATCAGGACTCAAAGAAATGAGCAGAGGAGAAGGAACCTGCTAAAGAAATGAACGCAGGGAGAGAGGGGAAGGAAATCAACGAGGGCGGAGGCCAGGGGACCCGTGTATGTCCAGAACCAAGGAGAGGGAGGGTTCAGGGCGAAGGTGCGAGCGTTTTCCATCATTGCTCATGTCAAGCGCATTCAGACTTACCCATCCCTCTGCCCGGAATGTTCTCTCTGCCCCCCGCCCCCCGATCTTCGCAAAACGACTCGTCTCTGAAGCCACGCCCGAGAATTGGCTTCCTGGGAAGTATGTCAGGGCCTCCTGCTCTATGTTCCATAGCACCCTGTGTTTTCTCTTCTTCAGAGAGCCATCAGAGTTGCAGTAGGTTAGAAATAAGTGCATAAATACACGTCTGGCCGATGCCCTGTTTATCTATCTTCAGTGCCCTCCCTAGTCTCTGGCACAAAGCAGAAACTCAATACATGGGGTCCGGGCGTTTTACATGTGGATAGCCAGTAATTGCTCAATAAACACTTGTTGTTTTGAGGAAGTACAGGCATTAACCACATATGCTCTGCAGCCATAGCGCCTGGGTTCTAGTCCCGGCTCGGCCACTTCCTAACGACATATACAATGTCAAGCACTCCTTTAACCGTGTGATTCTGCAGAAAATCTCAACAGAAAACCTCTTGGCTTCTACCTCTCCGTTGGTAATTTTCCCCGTGGGATTCTGATTCTTTGTCATTTCACTCTAACATGTTGGTAGGTAAATGAGTCTCCCGTGAACTTTCCCCGGAGATGGTGCCCTTTGCCCTGCCTCCCCCTCCAGGGTGAGGCTACATGAGGCGATGGGCTTGAAAGTGTTTATAAGTCATTAAAAACGAAACCAAGCTCAGCCACTGCCGGGCGCTCATCCCGCTGGCACCTGAAATCGCCTCTCATCCGCGTCTGTGTTGACTGTTGGTTTAGCTTTAACGACAGTTTCATACTCTGTTGTTTAAACAGCCCTTCTCAGCCTTGGAGTGGAGCAGGTGGAATCGGTAATTGCTTAATTGTATGTGGATAACAAGGCTTGGAAGTTTCAATAATATTCACCATGATAAAATAGCAGAGAAAGAGAAGCCCCTGGTTAGACCGAAAAGTCTACAACAGCGTCCACAATTATCCGATTTTCCTGGCCCAGGCGTGTTGATGCTGCGTCTAAAGGAAAACCGTGGACTGAGGTCCTGACCTGAGGACCGGAGTTTGATTACTTGCCACGATCTGAAGTGTCCCAGGATGCTGGGCTTGTTTATCACGCACAGTAACGACACGCTGTGAGCATAAGTCCATGAGGATCCGAGCTCCCCGTAACTGCAGTTTGGGTTATCCATCTCAAACAGGGCTGACTGCGCTACAGGCAACTCAATCTACTCTCACCTGCAAGTCCCTTTTCACAACAGCATGAATATGTGACATACTGTCCAGAGGAAGAAATAAAATCTGCCACAGTGGACTGATTTTATCTGTGACGCCACCTCACTTCTAAGTGGTATGTGGTCACCAAATGCCCTGTCTGCCTCAGGTACACAAACACAGACGTGGCGTTTTACTGTCCTCTTTCTGCCCGAGGAAAAGGGGAATTGTAAATAAACACGGTGCCCCAAGCTCGCGCGGTCTACACAGGGGTTGGCAAGCTCTTTCTGCAAAGTGCTAGATATCGAAGGCTCAGGCTTGGCAGGCCATACAGTCTTTGTCACAACTACTGGACTCTGGCACTGGGGTGCAAAAGCAGCCACAGGCAATATCTAAACAAATGACTAGTTTTACTCCAATAAAACTTTATTTACAAAAAAAACAGGTGGTGGGGGGGGTCAGGTTTGGCCTGCAGACCTTGATTTGCCAATCCCTGAGCTATAGCCTCATGTTATTCTAATAATAAATATTAGCATTCTGTACAGAATATAATTCTTATCATTGCGGCACCCATAGATATAGATCACTTCAGGATATAACATTTTCAAGTGGACTTGGGTGTTTTTAAATAAACCAAGAGCATGCCCGAATTTCAGCATCAAAATTGCATCTCCTAACCAACTTCTTTTACTCAAAAGTTTCCAGATTTTAATTTTAAAATATGCTACAGAGTGGCATATTAAATTTGAGCAGCTGGTTTAAAAGGGGAGTCAAGGAGATTTTAGAAAATGTTTACTATTCAATGGAATAGGCAAATCAGTAGAGATAACGATTTCCTTTGCGCCTCCCATGTCATATCTAGGGGTCCTTCCGTTCACCTGCTCCAAATGCATTCCTGGGGTGCGGGCTCTGAAACTCCGCCAGCCTCTCCCGTCTCTGAGGGCGGCCAAGCTTCGCAGCCGTTGTAGCCGCCGGGGTGGACGGAAGGTTCCTCTCCTGCCCTCTCCCTCCACTAGAAACCTCCTTTTTTGCAAAGTTACTTAATTATCATTGCTGAGAGATGGTGGCTTTAGGATTTAGTGTCGCTAATCCCAGCCCCAGGAATGCCCCACGAATACCAGCCGGAGCCCTGGCCGTGTCCCGGGAAGTCCTGCGACGCCGTCGGGAGGGCTGCGGGCGCTTTAGGCCGGACTGTTCGCGCTTCGTTTTCCCTATTGTTCGCTGTTCTTTCTGTCACTTTGGTTGGTCTATCCCTTCCCTCCCCCCCAAAAAAAGTTCTTTGAGAGAACAGCTGGATGTAAAGAGAAAAGCGTCCACAGGAAGGGGCAAGAAGAGGGAGTAAACAGAAAAGATGAACGAGAACCGAAAAGAGGCTGGGCCCGCACAGCGCCCAGGCCGGGGGAGCCCGAGAGCCCCCGGGCCGCTCCCACAGCTATTTCCCACGCGGGTGAAACTCCACGCGCCCATCGCAGGCGGTTTCTCTCTCTCAGGAAGCTGGGGAAGGAGAAGGGCGACCACAGGGAGGTTAATTCTCTCTCGGACGCAGGTCGGCCCAGCTGGGGACAGAGCAAGCCAGCTCTGCCCGCTGTTATTTCAGGGAACGTCACGCGTGACCTGTTCTGCTCCAGCTGTCACCTGATACAGATGAGCGGCGACGGGGATGGGCCGACCCGCCTCTTTTCAGGGCAGCAGCAGCCGCAGGCGATCATCGCCTGACCCTCCTTAACAGCCGGTGGGAAGCGGGGCACAGAGCTCCGAACCCCTCGGTGTCGCCTGTCAAAACATGCCGAGGGCTGCTTCACACCCTTCCAGAAGGAAGCCCACCTCATGGCTGAGCCTGGGGACACTGATGGTGGCTCTCCACGCCCGCGACAGAGCTCAGGAGAGAATCACAAAAGCAATCCCTAGGCTCAGGGAAACAAAAATCTGAAAGTCGTCAATTCACTGGGGTTTACTGAACGCGGGGGGGGGCGGGGGGGACCAAAAATAAAAAAAAAAAAAGCAAAGGCCCTTAAAGCAGAAGTCTCCCCCTCCCTTCCTTGTCCTTGCAAACTTGTTCCCAGTTAAAGCCGGGCACGGGAACTTCCTAGAAGAAGCGGATCCGCAGGTTAGCCTCGGGCTCTGCCCTCCTGGCAGCTTCGACGCCGCTCGCAGGCCCTGCTGCGCGTTTCTGAGCTGCTGCTGGGCTGACCTAATCACCATCCTCGTCGGCTGAGTCATCCGCTATCTATATCAGAGCGGTGTGCTTCTCTTTTGTCTTTCACACCAAGCAGCGGCGGTAAAATCGAGCAAATTAGTTAGAATTGTAAACTACCATCAGGTGCCACGGGCTCACGGCATCCGCACGTCGGCAGCCACAGGAAGCTCCCAGCCCGGAAAGCACAGGCCGGCAGGAGCAACCGCTGCGCGAGTCCTGATCTCGGGAGTGATCATTTTAACAAAGAAAATAAATGAGTTTCTCCGTCCATTTAATGCCGCTGGACATGTTAAGCAATTTCAAAAATACATCGATTTAATTTCATTTAATCCTGTTGAACCCTGTGATCATTTGACCTTCAAAAACTCTTTTACAAAACCGCCGCGAGGTTGTAATTTTCTTCACCCGACAGATCTGTTTTCATCCTACTGGGGAAACTCGCATTTTAGGAACAGGTGTTTTTGCCCCTGCCCGGGCCACTTAGGTAGCAGTAGGCAAAGCTGAAGGTTCCTTCCCAGCAACGTTGATCGCGTCCCATTCTAATGTCCATGAGTTGGACTAAATGCAAAATGAAACATTTAAAAGTGCAAAGATATATCTCCCATTCTCCTCCAACTGTAGGTGTCACAAGGATGGCCTTTAATAAAAACAGCTTGCCCGGCTGGCATGGCTCAGTGGCTGAGCCTCGACCCATGAACCAGAAGGTCACGATTCGACTCCTGGTCAGCCGATCAATGACTCTCATCACTGATGTGTCCATCTCTCTCTCCCTCTCCCTTCCTCTCTCTGAAATCAGCAAGAACATATTTTAGAATAAAATAAAAACAGCTTACTTGTTTATCTCCCTTTTTAGACTATCATGACCTATGACCCCACCGGGGTCCCCTTGAAAAGAGACGCGGGCCCTGCCTTTGGCGTTGCCTGGACTTCACTCCAGTCTTGCTTCTGATGCTGACAGGCATTGTCCCCCAGCAGATGAAAGCTTTGGCTTCTGTCAGTGCCTATTAGTGCATCTCTGGCGCATGCACAGATATATTTTTAAATGCAAGATGACTGTGGATGACACAACACGAGCCTATCTGTTCTCTGGAATGATGAGAACTACAGCTGAACCCCGAGCAATCAGCAGGCAGGGATGGCTGTCTGCGGAGCTTCCTGATCGGGCCCGAATGTGCTGAATCTGTGCCTCTAAAAATCAGCGTCGCAGCCTCACTCCGGGAGGCTGCATCGAAGGCAATCAATATTCCCCGGGCTGGACGCCTGGACAGGGCCCCAGCCTCCACCACAGATTCCGCACAGACTTAACTAAGTCAGCTCTTCTTTCTTCCCTACGATTATTAATATTCAGACTTTTGTACCCACTCAATTCATGTCATACTGAAACGGCTTACCTCCTTCGTGATAACAGGTAATGAACAGCATCTGTATTTAACAGGCCAAATAGGTTTTAATGTGAAAAGAAATTAATGTATTATCCCTAATGGGTTAAACACTTTGATTTTCAAGAACAAAATAGGATCAGATTTTTAAAGCTACGGCGGGGGGGGGGGGGGGGCGAGGTGTGGATACTAGTTAAAATCAGATTGTATTTAGACAACACTCCGATGCTGTGTCAGGAATCTTCAATCAACAGTAAAATAGGGAGTAAGAATTGAACACTGACCCTCGATGCCACCCCTCTTAGGTGGACAGCTCTCACGCAGTCGTACACACACAGATGCACACACCCACACGTGCACACCCACACGCAGACGTTCTCTTTGATGCCGCAGCCCAGCTCTGAACGTTCACGTTAGCAAGATGCTGTGCAAGGAAGACATCCTGGAGAATAATTAGGTAATAGATTAATTAACCTGACCTCGCTAACCCTAGCACCTAACCACAGGCACGTTCCAGTGAAATGTAGCTAAGTACAGAGTGTTACCAAGGCTATCTCTAATTCTTTGCTAGAGCACACATTCTAAACATAAACTTGAATAGTGCATGTTTGCAATTGGGGGGGGTGATTGCAATGGCTTCCCAAATGCAGGCTTAATGGCCTTTCTTTTTTCCTCACACTGAGTCACTGCATTGCTTTTGGAGTGGTCTCTAGAAATGCAGGATTTGATCAATGGGATTCCTTGCTTACAAATCCCTCCTGGTTCTTAAGTGCTTTCCAAATAAAGTACCGAATCCTGAAACGTGAAATCCAAAGCATTTTGCAAACTGGTTTTGCTCCATCTCTTCAGGCTCATGCTTTTCCCCAAACCCTGCTCATCTCGTTAGATGGTTACAATGCCCCATGCTTATTAAAAGATACCTCCAAGAGGTTATAGTGACCAATAATACAAGATCTCTGAACAGAGTAAAGAAATATTTGGGCTAGAGACCCCTAAGTAGGCAGCCTTCACTAGTAAACTTGTGGTGGGGTGGGTAGACAACTGTGAAGAAACCACTGATGCAATGTAGGGAGAAGTTGTCAAAACAAAGAGAAAGTGAACCACACACAGCCGAGTAGCGACTTCCATTCCTCCCGCTGGAACCCCTCGGGGACAGTGTAAGGCAAAGGGAGAAAGTGCCTATGCCTGGTCTCTCTAGAGATGAATGGCCCCTCCACTTATTTCTTTGCTAGCTGTCGGTATATGTTTCACGATGACAGGAAGTCAATACTCTTAGAGACAATAACCGGTACAAATGGGCTAATTGCATTCGACTTCAGTAGAGAGAGAAAAATAAAATTACTAAGAATATTATTACCGAAGTACCAGAAGGTTGTAGGGTCATAGCTTAACCAAACATTAAGCTTCTTTACTCAAACAAGCCAGCCTGCCGGCGTCAGTTTAGTGATCCCTTTCAAGTGCCCGTGCCAGTGGGGTAGTTTGCTCAGCTGAAATAAGTCGGTGTTGGTAAGTAACCCAAACGCTCGGGAATGATGGGATGCTTCTTGGAGAGGAGAGGAATCCAGAATTCGTTAAGCTGGTCAACATGCTGACTTCTGCCTCCAGCTTGTGGGCTCGGCCATGGGAGCTCCGTAAAAGACGGACACCCTCTGTGCATGGTAGTTTTCTGAGACTTTTCAGTTCCGCCTTCAAAATTCACTATTCTAAACCTATCCTTTCACCTTCAGGCTGGAATTCAATGTGTTTTTGGGGTTTTTATTTTAGCCAGTCATTGGTTTTAGATGCTGCTCTGGCATTTCATTCATTCTTGCTGCTCCCTAGGGGACTTAAACTTACCCTGCCTTTCAGATCCTGCACATAAATCAACTTGCCCTTTGTGCCGTATTTCCTGACCAGCCAATCAAATGTCCTGCATTCCCAGCTCCAGCTCGGAACAGGTGCCTGGACCAAGCCCTCGGCCACAGCTGCTCTAGGGAGGAGATCCGACCTCAGTTGTATGACTGTCTTTAGTTAAAAATTGATGGTATCTACTGGTGACTTAGGGGAAAAATGAATGATGCCTCTCGAAATTCAGTATAAGTAGATGAAAGCGATTCTAAGACCTTAGGGACTTGGTATGGAGGAAAAAGCTGGACGGAGTAAAGATTCACGGAGGCTGGCCTATGTCTAAAGCATGACCCCATGGAGACAGCCAGACTCTCCGACACACAGTGTGTCGAAAGGAAGAGCATGAAGACCTCTGGCATGGGACAGGTTGGTCTAGAAAGTCACACCTGGTCACTGGGCTATTAAAGATGGGATCCCTGTCTGTAGGTTACAGCCAAAGTCAGAGAGGTGTGACCTGTCATGTCTCAGCCATTGACTATCATTAGCAAGGTCCAAAATAGCTCCGGTAAGGACGTGACCAGGATGTAAGGGCAGAAATCTAGCCGGATCACCAAGTCATGTCAGACTAGGACTTGGCTGTGAGTCAGCAGACATGCAGAAGCCCACAGCCCATGTTGGGATGTCCTAATACCAGGTGTATATGACTCTCAGTCAGGTGTAATGTGACTCGAAGTCCCTCCAGCTGGCAAGACGAAGCTGACTGACACAGCTTGGCAATTATGTGAGACATAAGCTGCAATGGAACATCAATGATTTCAATTCACTGGATACATATTCAATATTTTTAATTACAGCCTGGCAGAACACACAGATAAAGGCCCGACGAGCTGAGCTGAATGACTAAAAACAGTCATGGAGGTCAATTGGAAGAACCCTTTGGCCCCCTTTGGGGAAAAAAAAATCAATGTCATATACTTTCTCATACACAACAGATCTCTGGTTTGGGACACATTGTAACCAGGATTGGGGTGGCCCAAGAGTCAAGGCTGAGAATTTCATGCATCCCTGAGTAGGGCATAATGCTCATAAAAGGTAGGATAGTCCATGCAACTCTAAGAAAGCCTAAAAGAGGCCCTAGAATGTCACTATCCCAAGGTGGAGGCCCAGGGGAGAGGATCAGCTCCTGAGGGCAAGTACCCTGAAACCAGCAATAAATGAGCTATAATGCATAAGCTGTGATGCTGACCTAATATAATTCTGCTTACAGTAGGTGGATTTGAGTTTACCTTTCTCTAGAAGTATTTTCTTTCATGACAATAGAATAGAGATAAAGAAACAGGGAAACAGGAGGTGGGAAGGTGCTGGAGAAGAGGATCTGGGTATAGAGGTTTCTATTGTTAAAGGTCAAGGACACAGGGAGTCAAGAATGGCGGGATAGTGCTGAAATCGCTGGCTTAGGAATCTACATGGAGGCAAGGATCTAGGGTAGTTGTTTTGGGGACTGAAGTTGAGTGCCAAGTTTCTTAGGATGTGGTACTGGACTGTCTGGGTCGCAGCCTCTTGGGGATCAAGTCCCAGCCATCTGCATTTTATCAAGCACTCCACGGGGCTTTCCCTCACAAGGTTTCAGGGCCATTGGCCTACTGAAAAGGGGGTGGAAAGGTGAATGGAGGGCATGGGTGGGCACGTGGCAGAGAGCATGGGGATTTGGGAGGAGAGATTGTTAAAACTGACACACTCTGTGCTCAAAAACATCATTTAGTAAGTAAACAAAAAATAATATCCAATTACACATTTAGGGTCTTTTTTTAAACATAATCCTATGGGTGATGTAAGCTATGGCTTGGGTAGAGTGAGATATTATGAAGCACAGTGCATTTCAAGTCAGAAGTCCTGGATTCCAGTCCTGGTTAGTCATTTATTGGCTGCATGTTCTCTGCAAATTACCTAGGAAATATCAGCAATGGTCATAAGGATCAAGTAAACTCACATATGTGCAAGGGTCTGTGGACTACCGAAACTATGCACATGACCTGATAAGGGTTATTTTTCCTCTCATGTCACATGTCTAACTAATAATACATTGTGTTTTAGCCCAACAAGTATAGTCCCATAGAAATAGATTTTACCCAAAGTCTCCTGTAAATTAGAAGAAATCTCATGTAATAGAAAGCTCTGTAAATTCTGCATATAAGTATTTTCCCATCGATGCCCCTCTACAGAATTAAGGCAAAAGCTAGACCAGAGGCTAATTAGAGATACTTCAGGGCATCGCGTGCTACACATTTTGAAGTCTGATGGAGAACGTTTTCTTGCTTAGCGGCTCAGATAAGCAACCCCCCTCCCTGACTTCTGAAGCCCTGTCCGCGAGCCAGCCCGAGAGTCCCTCTAAATAATTGAGTGCCTGTGGTCTAGCTTCAGAGAGCACGGTCATGTCCTCCAGAAAAGCATTGATTTGCCAAATTGTATTACACTCCCAAGAGTGATCCAGTCACTTAACAAGACTCCCTTTATGGAAAGGCAAAGGGCATTCTAGCCGTTTATCAGTAGATATTTGTTCAAATACCACCCCTGGCAGCTGTCGCCATTTGCTGTTGTATGTGCCAGCTCAGATTTTTAAGACGTTAGTTAGATCCATATCTAATATACCCCTAGTCCCTTCAACTTGCTGTGCACACCCAGTTCCCCACCCTCTGACAGATTGGGGTTTACCCACTCGGAACTTTGCCAAATTCTTCTTAGCCTATTGAGTAAAATATAGACCAAAAAAAGGAGAAATCCATTGGTCTACAGGATAAAGAACAGAGAATTCATGCCGGCCGGTGTGGCTCAGTGGTGGAGCTTCGATCTCTGAACCAAGAGGTCACTGGATCGATTCCTAGTCAGGGCACATGCCCTGGATGTGGGCTCGATCCCCAGTGGGGACCGTGCAGGAGGCAGCTGATTGATGTCTGTCTCATCGATGTTTCTATCTCTCTCCCCCTTCCTCTCTAAAATCAGTACAAACATACTTGGGGGGAAAAAGAACAGAGAATTAAGAAGCTGCCATCAGACATAGCACATCTTTGGATGAAACATAATCACAATAACGTTAATAATAATCACATTTAGGCTTTACGTGCTTATATTACAGAAACTCTGCTGAGTGATTTATATACATTATTTCACGTACATGTTAAAGTAACCCTACAAATGAGCTAATTCAATAGAAACCAATACAGAAAGGTCCAGTAACTTACTGAAGATCCCATAGCAGGATTTCAACTCAGGCAGTCTGAGTCCAAGGTAAGTATTTAGCTATTGTACATACTGCCTGCCTGCTGCTAATTGCTTGGAATTACTTAGAATTTCTCCAAAAGCTGAATGTTACTCCTCTCCATTGGTACAATTTGGCAACTGGGCAGATCGTTCTCAAGGAGATGATTAGTGGGGTTAATCCAATATTTAAATTGTAGGTTTTCCAGGCTAAGCAAGATTCTGTGGTATGAGATCGTTTTTTGAAAGTGTGTGTAAGCTGGAGCTCTAGTTTTCTTGGCCTGGACTAGAGGGAGACATACAGAGCAAAGAAGGAATTTCAGTTGTAGAAGGGAAACACTGTTAACCACTAAGAAAATACTGTCGAAATTATGTTTGCCTAAGGAACACCTGCCAACTATGAAACGAACTGATGCACTTGAGTAATACATTTGATTGCAGAGAGTCTAATTAAACTCTCTTGTCTAGGGTGGGAGGGGAAAGCACCTTGGGTCTTAGTTAAGGCACAGACATACTCTTAGTCATGAGGCTGAAAGAACTCCACCTTTAGGCCACTGGCATTTGGCGATGCCATTCTGCCAGTCAGCTTTATGAAGTCACGGTGCTGCGGTGGCAGTGGTTTGCATCACCGAGGGCTGACTTCCTCGCAGGTGTTGCGCTAAATACTTTACCTCATTACCTTGTTTCACCTCACAACAAACCTGTTGGGCCCACTTCGCGGATTAGAAAATGGAGCAGAGATATATTGAGTGACTTGTCCAACTTCACATTCCTAACAAGGGCCAGAGCCAGGCTGGAATTCCAGGCCTCCTGATAGCTGCGCCTGCACTTAAGGAGTATATCGTGGGGCCTCCACTCACTCTATAGGCCGGAGATGTTGACTGGGAGTCAAATGATCTAGGATTCGGTATCGAAGCCACCCACCATGGGTCATCTGCCACTCACCAATCAGGAAATGCCATACAAGTTACTCGGCACCCACATCAACATGCAGACAACTGCCCCGACTTCTCCCACAGTTTGCTTCCATTGCATGAACAAGTTTCCTGCATGAAGGATGTGATTAATAAGAACAATTAGACTCTCAGAGATATTTTCAACTTCAACCAAGTGGGATTAATCCATTGGTCTTCATCAAACTGGATCAGACTCGAATTGCATTTCATGGAAAAGGGTACAAATCCGATAAATAAAGACGTGCGGGGAAGAACATTCCAGAAAAGATGAATTGCGTGAGCAAATGTACAGAATAATTTTGTAGTCCTTCCCCCAAAATATCGAATGACAGAGTTCAGTATGTGCATTTGATAAGTGACCGGCAAAGCTGTTTGGAACTGTCCTGAAAGCAAAGTGAACACACTAAATATTTGGTTTAATATGGGGCTGTGTTCCGTGTGATTGCTTATTTTTTTGGTGGTAGCATTTAGGATAAAGTAGGAGAGGAAAACCATGAAGCCAGGGAGACCCGTAATTATACTGATGCGCTCGTTGAGAAGGGACAGGCTAGAGACATAGCAATAGGAGAGTTTGGAGGGTGTAAGGGACAATACAGGGGCCCTAGGCAGATTCTGGAGGCTGGGCAGCAATCATCAGTGAGAGAGAAACAGGGATCAGGAAGACTTGAGGATGCCCGGCCGGGGGTGGCTCAGCGGCTGAGCATCGACCTAGGATCCAGGAGATCCGGGTCCGATTCCAGGGCAGGGCACATGCCCGGGTTGCGGGCTCGATCCCCAGCAGGCGGTGTGCAGGAGGCGGCCGATCAATGGCTCTCTCTCATCATTGATGTTTCTCTCTCTCTCCCTCCCCCTTCCTCTCTCTGACATCGATAAAGATAGATGAAAAAAAGAAAAAAAAAGAAAAAGAAGACTGGAGGATTTGGAGCCGGGGCGCCTGGGAGGAACAGGCCGGAGGGAGGAAGCTCAGCGTAGACATCGCCACGAGGAAGAGAGGGGACGGCGGGCATCGGGCGGGAGATGATAGTGGGCAGCTGGAAAAGCAGAGCACGGAGCAGTGGAGAGCTGGGGCGCCAGGGAAACAGCGGGGGGCCATCAGGTGCTGGTGCGCGTGGCAGTGGAGGCAGGAGAGCGGCTAAGCCTCCAAGCCAGCCCGACGCCGGCGGGCGCGGGGCACAGCCGCCTCTGCGGGGGAGCCTGGCAGCGGGCGGGCGAAGGGACCCAAGAGGCGGCTCCGCTTTCCCAAGATTCCTTCATTTGACACTGTGCAGCTATGCATATCAACATACATGTGCACATGTGGATGTGGATGCGCACACATGTTCCAGACACACGTGCGCGTGGGGAAAACCAAATTCCAAAGTGGGGGACTCGAAGGAAAGCGTGCGCAGCCAGCGGCTGGACTCGCGCCTTCCGCGGCCTTCCTGGACACCCTTTGGTTTTTCTTAAAATCTGGACCAGGGCTACTTTCTCCAGGTCGGCTCCTGGTTAGAAGCGTCCTCCACGCCCCATGCATTTCTTTTCCCCAATAAATAATCTTCCTTTATCCCTCTTTTGGCACCGGGCACTCCATAATTTCCCTCCTCATCATCTCATTTTGCTTCCAGAAAGCTACTCTCAAGTGCCTGGCGGCGTAACCAGAGCCCGCGGCTGCTGCCAGCTCCCGGCTGCGCAGAGTGGCTGAGCGGCGAGGTGCCAGCTGCCCCGACCTCCCCGGGGCCTCGGGCGCCCCCGAAACGCCGCAGCCCCAGGCCCTCCGAGGGCACTCTCTGTTTCGGTTTCCGCGAGGGTACAGTCTGGAGGCCCGCGGTCAGCTGCCAAGTTGGGGCTGGTGGGAGCTGCTTTTTCCTAGATGATCTCATTAGACTGAGGATTCGCCTCAGGACAGAATGTTCTACAGAGAGCGGTATATACATAAGTATATAAGCATATTTCATTTTATTATTTTCTTTACTGATTTCAGAGACAGGAAGGGAGAGGGAGAGAGAGAGAAACATCAGTGATGAGAGTCATTGATCAGCTGCCTCCTGCATGTCCCCAACCGGGGATCGAGCCCCCAACCCAGGCATGTGCCCGGACCGGGAATCAAACCAAGACCTCCTGGATCCTCGGTCGATGCTCAACCACTGAGGCTATAAGCATATTTTAATGTGGTGACTCCTAACCCCATTCTACCTTCTTGTGTTTGTGTAAAGCTTACCAATACTTAATGAGAGGACTTAACATTTTATTGCAAAGGCGAGCAGTGAATTTATTTTGCACTGGGAAGATGCTGAAGGATAGTTGAGTAATAGGTCAAAGCCATCTTTTAAAAAAAATGTAAACTAGAATCAAAAGTAGACAAAATCATGGTATATAACATGGCCTGCCAGTGGACACAGAGTGACAAATGTCATTTTTAATGACTTAGGCCATTTCTACTCTATGTAGAAGGCGGGAGTCAATGTGTGAAGGACACTTAGAGTTATGGATAAAGTGAGCTGAACATTAGAATTCATTATCAGCTTTCAGCTAATAGTCCCACATTATTGTTTCCTAGGATATGTCTAATATCCATTTGTGCCACGAAAAATGTTTTTCTCTAAATTCAAAGTCGTCGGTCAGGTTTCATAATCTAAAGAATTGTTAATATTGACCAAGGAAACAATGCCACATAATATTAATCGAACTGGAAAAAAAGGAAGGAATGATTGACTAGGATTATATTCTACAGAGGTATAACCCTGTGAATGTATCTGTTCAATGGTAGCTATTAGTAGTCAATCATATTTTGCATTTATGGTATGGATTACAGCACTGGTTTCTAGAGATACAAAATAGCTCTAACATGATTCACATTTTCTGGAGGTGAGAGGAGATCAAAGAAAGCTTCCTTGTGCATGAACATGAGTGGGGTTTCAGCAGATGACCTAAAACTTTCTTGGTAGGAAATGGAAAGAAGAAATAACATTCTAGAAAAAGGAAACAACTCATGTAAAGGCTTAGAAATTGCTTTTTTAAAATGTCTTGATTTTCCATATGTAGAGACATAGGAGGGAAGTAGGAAGAATTATGAGGGAATGTCAAAGGGAAAAGATAAGAAGGGAGGTTCTACTATTTTAAATGATCACTCAAGGTGAGCTCAAGTAATTGCCCCATTCATAAAATTATTATGCAAACACAAAGCGCGTAAACACAGTTTCCTGGGGAGCAAAGCCTATTACGTTATCTCCTTTGCCATTGCTGCAATGCACACTTTTAATAAATGCTGCTTTGACTAGTATTTCTTCTGCGCTAATAAACTCAACCTTGACGTTCAGCTTCAAGATCATAACACCTGTTACTTAGATCGGTCCAAGCATGATCAAGTTCATGGCATTTGCGGAAGGAAGAGTCTCTCTCAGAAGGAACTTAGATTAGTCTTCTAATAAAAACCAGATCCTTTATAAATTTGATTACTTAAGATATAAAACTAAAAACCTGAAGATTCCCTGAGCCAATGACTCAGCAACATGCCTGAGTATTTCTCAGTCATCTATCTGACCTTGGGAACCGTGGGGTGAATCCGGTTAGGGCCCCAGCAAAACCATGAGACACCCCTAGTCCCTCCCTACCCTCTGGAATCTTGACAGGGAGGCAAGACACTGACACAAAGGACAAAACCCATGTGATTCAGACATGACCCTGTGCAACTGAAATCCTAAATGGCCTTTAACAAACCCTGGGTAGGCAGAATAATGACTCCTAAAAATGTCCACGCCCTAACACGGCAAAAAGGGATTTCCCAAATGTGACTTAGGTGGCCGGTCTTGAGACGAAGGGATAATCCTGCATTCCCTGGTGGGCCCAACGTAAGCACAGATTTCTTAAAATTGGAAGGGAAAGGCAGAGCGGTGGATTTTTAAAGAGATGGCAGCGTGAGAAGGATTGGAAGTCCCATTGCTGTTCCACGGCAAGGACCTGAGCTCCACCCAACAAGTAGGAAATGAACAAGGACCTCAGTCCTACAGCCGCGTGGAGGTGAATCCTGCCCATGTCTGAATGAGCGCGAGAAGGGATTCCTGCAAAAAGGAACAAACCCTGCTGACACCTTGGTCTTAGCCACCTGAGACTCATTCCAGATTCCTGATCAACAAAACTAAGAAAATCAGTGCATGCTGTTTCAAGCCAACGAGTCTGTGGTCGTTGGCCATGGCAGCCTAGGAGGCAAATACACCACCAACATGTGTGGCAAAAATAATTATTCTGTTGGCATTTGAAAGAGGGGGAGGGAAGGATATAGTTTTCAGGAAGAGCTTCACTGACATGCAATTGGAGCTGGCTTTGAAAGATGAAGGGATTTGAACGTGGTTTAAGAGGAGATACCAGTCCTCCCCGAGGGAAGGTCACAGAGATGCTTGCGTAGAGGAGTCGGGCCGCTCCTGTAGTGTGGGGAAGGGGGTGGGATTGAGTCTGGATTAGGAATGTAGTTTTGAGGACTTGGCAAGCAGGATGGGAAATTTGAGCTGCCGGAAGAAATTCTTATTTCAACCCACCCATCCAGGGCATCCATTTGAGTTTCCCCATCAAGCCAGCCTAGGCTGACATCTTGCCGCTCTCCTACCAGACCACCAACCCCTAAAATAAGAGTTAGCATTCACTGGGCGATTACCAAACGCCATGCACTGTCCTACGAGCTTTATTGAGGTTCTATGCTTTAATCCTCTGACAGACCTTCTATTTAAATAAGTTAATTGAGGCTTAGATTCCATCAACTTGCCTAACCAGGGGTAAACCCAGCTCTCAAATCCAGGCAGGGAAACCCTAGAGCCCAGAGTCTGAGTCATTGTACCCAGTGCCGCCCGGGACAACCAGGCATGCCCTCTGTTATTTCCGCCTGGAGAATATGTTATTAATATACATTTTATTAGGCAGCTATAGACACTACAGAGGTTACGCATGCTAACTAATGTGTCATCGGCTCTTCTGAGGTGACGCTGAGAGACACATCCAGCCATGCGGTCAGGTGAGGTGTCTACAAGGGCCGCAGAATGAGTCATCCAGAAATTGTTTACATCTTATAGCCAAAAACTCCAGCTGGCTACAGAGAAAACATGATTCAGTGAGCAAATATAAACCTAAACCGAGCGGCATCGGGGTGAAGGAACGCCTGGCATCCGTGCAGCCTGAGAGCCTGCCAGGCCCGCGGTTCCATGTGCGGCCAGGAGCAGCTGGTCCGGGCGTCGTGGGTTAATAGGGCTGCTTTTGTGTGATTCCCCTGGCACCCCTCCTCTGCTCCTAACTCTCCACATACTGTCATGACCTGAGGGACACTGGAGATCACAAAAGGATTTGGTTAATGCTGAGCCCAAGTCAAAGAATGAATGAAGGAGTGAGTGAGGGTTGGTGCTGAGAAGCGCAGCGCCTTGACGGCAGCTAAAACCTTCAAACTCACGTCCTTCCTTTCTGTCCTAGGACACGCGGCCTGGGGGAAGGACTTTGTTAAAATCCCGAATGCAAAGCAGAACGTGACGAGTTAAAAGTTCAAATTTCTGAGTGTGCCCGGCCGGGCGTGGCTCAGCGGCTGAGCGTCGACCTAGGATCCAGGCGATCGGGGTTCGATTCCCGCTCAGGGCACATGCCCGGGTTGCGGGCTCGATCAATGGCTCTCATCATTGATGCTTCTATCCCTCCCTCTCCCTCTCCCTTCCTCTTTCTGAAATCAAGAAATATATATTAAAAAAAACAAAAACCTTCTAAGTGAGATTTCATGAACCATGGATTCCTTTGTAGAATCCCAAATGTCAATGCGTGGAAGCAAAACCCATCTATTTTTATTTACAGGCAGAAAAAGATGACACAGGCTAGAAGAATTAAAATGTAATCAACTGATCATTGCAACTAATTTTTAATGACAAGAATTAATTTGCAGAAAAGAGAAGGAAATGTACATGTTTTACTGATGACACATCGAAGTTATCACGGGTCATTGTTTAGCGACCTGAAAGCCAGCCTCCTTCCAGAAGAATAAATTTCTGTTGTTGTTGGATTGGATTGGAGTTTTAAATTGCTTTTGATTATGTAATATAAGTACATATAAGAAATTTCCACACCTGAACCCAGAGGGCTTCGAAAAAACCTTTGTCTTTATAGTTATCTTATCTTGGAAACCTGCTTTCAGAAAACGGGGCTATTTATTTTGTTTTAAGCTTAGAAAGCATAGCATTGAGAAGCTCATTTACAAATTTGGAGCTTGAGATTTAAAACTCAATTTAAATACAATTCTCACTTTTCCCCCCGGCCATGTATTAAAGTTATAGATGAAGCCATACTGGAGTTTTCAAATTTTAAAGGCTCGGAGTCTAAGTGAAAAGTCCATGAACTACGGCTTTCCTTTGGTTCTAGCTTCTGCCCTAATAACTGCCCAGGCTACGAGGCGTCCTTTCCCTTTGGATTCCATTATACTTCTTTGGCATCTGTTACCTCTCTTTATCCGCCCTCTCATATCTGACAATATAATATACTCTTCTAAAAGACTCAGCCTTCCCCTTCTAGACCACCACCGACCAACATAAAAAAATGTAAAAGGCCAAGAGAGAAACACTTTGAACCCAGAGCAAGTGGACACAGAAGCGCACACCTCCGCCACACTTCTTTTCACGGCTACCACCTGTCATGTCTCAGCCCCTCTGATCTTACCAATGTACCACAGAAGAAAAAATGTGGGCAAGTGCTGACAGAGAGGTGGGAGAAACTTAACCTTTTGGTAAACAGTAGTGAGACATGAAAATAGAACCAAGCAGATATCCAGTTCCCCACCGCCTCTCCTCAGAGGACCTCCCGGATGTCAGTCTCACCTTGGCTCCCATGACAACCTCCTGATGAAGATAAATAGGTGTCAAATATGCTTTTGCTCCTAAGACCTCTGGGCCTTGGTCCAAAACACAAATGCTAACCTCGGGCTGAGTCAGTCTCCTGATATACCACTTAACAGAAAGGCCGCAGAAGGCAGGCTTGCCAGCCCTAGTGCCAGTCTGGCCTCCTCGGGGTTGTCAGCACCCTCGAAAGAGTAGGCGGGTCTCATGAAGAAAGCAGTTTCTGTTGGCATTTTCACGCCCTGGGAGACACAGGTTCTGATTATAATACAAACAGGACTCTGGAGTTATAGGATCTTTGGGGGATGCCTGTTGATGGAAAGATTTCTGATCACGGGATCATGGTCTCGGCGTTTAAAATTCGGTTGAACCTACAGCAGGTGAATCAGGCCTTTTCTTTGCAGAGAAAGTCAGAGAAATAGCCAGTGAATTTGAGCCAGGGGGTCAATCCTTCTGGAAAAAAAAAATTGGTGCTTGCCCCTGAGGCCTCAAACTCTAAAATAAATTCCCGGGCCCTGGCTCAGCACAAGCCTGGCAGTGGGTTCCTTCTAGGTGACGGGAGTGTTGTCTGCTGTGAAGGAAAGAGACTGAAGCAGGTGTTCCCTTTGGGGCCACTTCTGCCTTTACAAAATGTAACGATGCCAAAAATTTTAAAAAATATTCCGCCAAAGGCAAAAATCCTGTCACGTATGTTAGTTGCACTCCGCGCACGGCAGAAGTGAAGAATTTGGCTCTAAAATCCCACGGTTTTCATGTCTCAGTCTTCCTTTTCTCTGCTTTAAAAAGGGGGTGACAGTAAATTTAAGTGCAGCGCTGAGCACATTTGAAAGTTAAAGAAAATCATGTCCATAAAGTAAAGCTCTCAGCGCGACACCGGATACCTGACATACTCCAAATATATTAGTAATGCTTTTTCTGGCTGTCTTGAGTTTATATCGACTAATTTATTCTATCTATATTCATGTCCCATATATGCGCTGTGTATGTTCTGTGTGTACAGGATAAAGTTAATCTCCTGAAAGGCAGATAGTGTACGGAAGGAAAAGAGACCAGGTGACCCCTGCAGAAGAACTAAGAGGAGAGGAGAGAGATTTTTTTTTTTAAGGAGCAATATTCTATGTTTTCTCCGTGTCTCTCAAAGGCAGAACTTCTGCCTCCAGAAGGAAGGAACCCTGGGGGAGAAAGAACTGGGGACATGTTTGTGTTCACGTTACATAGAGGTAAGTTTAGAAAGAGCTTAGTTCAGGTATTAGAGCCAGTTGAGTTAAATCAAACGCTTCCAGCGCCTCCCCTGCTGTTTTAGGTTTACTAATCCCACGTCTCAAAATACTGTTCTGACTCTCCCAGCACCGTCCGTCCTCTGACAGCAAAATGTCACGTCAAGGGGACAGCCTTGAAACCAAAGCCTTGGGGGCGAGCCCGGCTGCGCGGCTTTCAACGGGCGGGTGACACGGAACGCGTGACCCACGCTTCCTCCCGGGGCTGCTCGCGTCCAGGTACTTGGCTACCTGGATTTTGCCTTACTTTATTGTTTTTTCCTGTCCTGGAAAGTAATTTTACATTTCTAAACGTCATAACGCATAGCTAATCCACGACTGAAAACCAGTCCAAAGGTGTATGAACTGTAGTCTCAGGCCACTTGGGTTTTCAAAGATTACGAAGCGTCGGGCTTGGTTTCTTTTTTCCTTTTTTTACCTAATTTACACAGAAAAGCACCCTGAGATACGTCCCAGCCTTGCCCAAGGCTCTGCTCCTTCCACATGCAAAGGGAAACACTAGGGTGTGGGAACGTGACTGCTGGGAGAGGTTACTAGGGGCGCGGCCTCTCGGAACCTCCCTTCCCGCCGCACTGCCTGCCCTGTCCGTCTCCCCGGGTTCCCGAGTTGCCGCATCCAAGGGGGTGACTTGAAGGTCATGTCTCTCCAATCGGCCACGCTGCTCCTGTCCACCTGCTGCCTGGCTTCCCTCTCCTGCTCTCCCTTTAAACCTGAAGGGGCTGAAATGGAAGGAATGGACCTGCCCTGAAAGCCCATTTCCTACTCCCTGGTGGGCACTATCTGAATTTTATTACTTTGAAAGATCCGCCCATGCTTTCAGCCACATAAAAAGAAAATGACCTCAGAGAGGCAGCTTTCAGGTTTAAAGATCTCCACTCTAAAAGCAGACACTCTCCCGCGAGGCTGCACAGCCTCTCTGGGGGGGTGTCTCACAGTTCCGACTCTCCCGTGAAGCAGGAAGACGTTTGTGTCTCGGCTGAAATCATAAAAAGAGCCAGGTAGAGATTTTTCCATGACACGTCTCTGTTCCTGTCATGTCCCTTTCGGTAGAATAAATAAGTTAGCAGGAGCTGATCACAGTCTTGTAGATGTGACATAACTCCGAGCGGTGGCCAACAGCACAGCCGCCTCTCCTGCCTGCACAACACGTCTCACGGGGCCCCGTGGAACTCGTCCCACAGAGATCCCTGTCCCCTCCCCGTCGCTGGGGCCTCCTGGTCATGAGACCGCTACACGGAGCTCAGGCGTCGGTGACACTCGGCCTCCTAAGTCCCGGGCCGGGCTGGGGGCAGAGAAGGTGCCTCGGGGCCAAAGCACAGCTCGCCGCCAGGCCCGGGGCTGACGGCTGCCGCCCGGGCTTCGCCCTCTAAGGGCTGCTGTCTAATTTCAGCAGCAGACACATCAGGGAGAGAGAGGCTAACGCTCCTCAACCTGCCTGTCTCTCTGCCCATCCTTCAATGCTGCTGCGTTTCTAACTGGGGACCCGGTTCCGATCGTCTCCACTCACATCTTGCCCGATGCTCTAAATACACAAATAGTCGGTGAGCTTTAAAAACGCAGGTCAGCCCAGCCGATGTGGCTCAATGGTTGAGCGCTGACCCATGAACCAAGAGGTCACTGGTTCAATTCCCGGTCAAGGGCACGTGATGGGGTTGCAGGCTCCATCCCCAGTGGGGAGCAAGCAGGAGGCAGCCGATTGATGTTTCTCTCTCACTGATGTGTCTATCTCTCTCTCTCCCTTTCCCTTCCTCTCTCTAAAGTCAATAAAAGCTTTTTTTTAAAAAAAAAAAAATGGCAGATTGAATGGAAGTGAACGGAGGCGACCCAGTTACTGTGAGAACAAGGCCTGGGAGCTGTGGTCAGGGGCCAGGGTTTCATGTGGGGAGAAAGCCTCTATCTGTTAATCTGTTACCTAAAGAACTAGTGGGGCTGCCGGTCAGGAATCGTGAAGGGACCTCCCCGGCCACATAACAGAGAACCTAGAACACCGATGCCGCTTTCCACTTGTTGAATCCAAGGGCAAATGCATTTGGTTTCAAGATGTTCTAAAATGTGTTGTCATCAACAATTATTTTACTATAACTGTACCCCCAAATTTGCACTGATCTGTCCTTTACAAGGGAATGTGGCCCATCTTCTCTGAGCTTTCAATAGTGCTGAGTGGTGGCCTTACCTGATGCTGAATTTCTCTAGCAAACTCCCCACAATTACTAGCAAGTATGCCCACTTCTGTTCTGTTTCCTAGAATTGACTCACCATCTCTAAGTTTCAGCAAATCTTTGGTTCTTTACTGAGAAAAAGCCAGGTTGTATCAGTTATCTATTTGCTGCATAACAACCACCCCAAAATTTAGTGGCTTAAAAAAAACACACCAAAACGCACCATTTCGTTTGCTCAGGATGGCGTGGGTTGGTTATTATTGAATTGTCCTGATTTCTTTGATCCCACCTGAAGGAAGGGGACTGTGTGTGACATTCTTTGGGGTGTTCTCCCTGAATTGCCAGGTTCTCGTCACCAAAGGAGATTCTGGTGCGTGAAAAACCCAGAAATGAAGAATTGCTAAAGTAAGTCCTACTTTTCAGGGGGGAAAAAATGACCAAAGATATCCATCTATGGGGGAAACTTTACTGGGAGAAAGTCTATCTTAAACGATACCGGTGTGGCTCGAAAACTGCACGGGGAAGCTGAGCATAGTCTGACGTTTCTCCAACATATCACATGGCTCTACACAGGCCAAGCCAAAGACACAAGTGTGTCCTTCACATGACACTGGAGTGGCTGATAAACTAGAGCAGGTGGGAGCAATGGGGGCAGGTGGAAATGGGGCCCTAGGACCGAAATGGCTGGTTTTGTTCCTTGCGCTGCTCTGCTTGTTTTTACTGAATACTTTGAAGGAGGTGGGGCCGCGGGGCTTTCTCTCTCTAAATCTCACTGTAAACTACCTGGCTTTCTTCTTCCCTTCCCCCCTTTGATGCACTGTCTGACATATTTCCATTCCCAAAGATCCCTTTCCCTGGGACATGACCTATTTATTTTCCTGCGGGGGGGTATTGCCTCACGCCTCAGAGGTCTGTGGTTTCTCAGCGTCATTTCCTCTTTGCTCCACGGTGGTTGCGAATGTTTCTTTTAAGCCCTCCCTTTAGGAGAAAATCTGAAAAGAGTAAAATGCCCCTTGTCTCGCTTTGTTGTTGAACTGGAGTAAGTGCACCCTCGAGGCGGTAGGTGCTGATCTCTTACCGTCTTTGTCCGGACCGAGATTTCCAGACGCTGCCTGGAAGCAGGAACCGCCGAAAAGGCCTGGCTTCTTTCCCCTAAAGGAGAGATGTACCTGCCTAAGGGTTATGTAATTATGGGCTTCAGAAATTGTTTTTGCACTTCAGTGTGAATACACTTATGGCCCTTGAGCCGTAGGATATAGCCTCAAATAAAATTTTGAAAACGATTCATGGATACTTGGCCCCTGAGCATCCACAAAGCTGTCTAAATCCCCTCTTCACTAAGGCGCAGAGGCTGTCATTCGAGAAAAAACTCAACGGGGGGCTCGCCCGGCAGAATAAAACCCTGCGCTGCATTTAAGAGCAGGCCCGGTGATCGGTGAAGTTTCCGAGTTTCAGATCTCTGCTGAGATGGATATTGAATCGAAATTCGATCAGATACAGAACAACCTCTCAAAAAGAGTGTCCAGTTTAGCCAACTACCTCAGGTGCCATCGACAGCGGGAAGATGTTTGCCCCAAATATGCTACCGGAAAGAAACGTCCAGAGAAAATCTGTAACTTTCTTCTTTCTCTTGGAAAATTTCTGTCTCCTGCGTAGTATTGCCCCCAACATCGGTCCACTGTTTTTTAAGATATACAGTTAAGTTTTATCCTATTATCTGCTCATATGTGAATTCATCTCGTGTGTATAAGACTTTGGAATTTGGGTGCATTTTCACATTTCTTGAGTTTAGAAGCTCTGGAAAAAGAAATGTATTTGTTTGTTACTTCTATGGGCTAGTAACAGGTGTTGTTATGCTAGTCAGGGAAGTGTTCAGGTTCTGAAGATGCACAGATCTGTGCTACTTAAAACTCTTGGGAGCCTGGCCTGTGTGGCTCAGTGGGTTGGGTGTCATCCTGTGCACCAGGAGGTCTCCGGTTCGATTCTGGAACAAGGCACGTGCCCAGGCTGCAGGCTTGATCTCCAGTTAGGGGGCATGTGGGAGGCAGCCAATAGATGTTTCTCTCTCATCGATGTTTCTGTCTCTCTCTCTCCTTCTCCCTTCCTCTCTCTGAAATCAATAAAAACATATTTAAAAAAATGAAAACGTTGAGAAACTACCATACCCTTCTAAGCGTGTTCCCTCATCCATGCGATGGGACTGCATATGGTACTAAAATCATGCCATGGTCGTGAGAATTAGCTGAGATCATAAATTTAGGTAATTAATGACTGACATTTAGTAAGCACTCCATTGGTAATGATGACTGCAGTTATTTTTAGTCAGCTAATAAAATATAACATTACTAGATTATAATTGGATCAAACTTACTGTGAAGCATCTGTTCATCCCTTATCATTTAAAACCAAAAAAAGACAACAAACCTGATTTTCCCTGATGTTAATCGACTGGACCAAGACAAATACTGAAAGCAGAATATCATTTGAATTTTCTACAAGGACACCAAGCAATAATCGCCCAACAGCTATGTGAAGTAAACTTCTCACTACCAGCCCTGAACTTTGATAGACCGGGACCTGTGAAGTTATAAGATATTGATTTAAGCAAAACACACTCAGTCGAGTCTCCCTTTCTCTCCTTGGTCTACAGTACAGCGCTTTATGGATTTACGCCTGCTGAGTAACTCCGCTAGAAGAAGTGATTGGTTTATTGATGTCTCACAGTAGTGAAGTATTTTATTTTGTGCAACAGCACAATGTTCCTGGAGCCGGTAAGGAAAAATTGCATCTGTGACTTGGATAGAATCATACGCACCCAGATATTGTCCCACAACTTGGCGTGACATAAAGTTGGAAGTCGTGCCAACGTGAGATAAGAAAGTCTAACTTTCTGATTCAAAAACAGTCACAGGATGGTAGGAATAAATTTAAGTCAAATTTCCCAAAGAGAAATCTAGGAAACACGGGAGTTATCCTAGATGATAATGCAGCCCTTCCCCACCCGGACGGCGGGTCGCCCCTTTCCCTCCATCCTCCCAGTTTCATACTAGAGTCTGTCCATCTAAATAAATAAATGAATATTAATAATACGTAGATAACTGAGTAGTCGAAGCATGCCAAGGCACAAAGAGCAAACACAAAGCAATTGTCTACTGACTCTACTCTTAATGACATGAGCACTTACACACACCCTGGCCATCACTGCACTTGGAGGCATTTCTGACCCTTTGTCACCTCTCAATTCAATTGCTCACAAATAGTGAGCACACAGTTTCCTTCTCTTGATTCCATCGGCCCAAACTTCCATTTCGGCTCCCAACCTCGTTTTTTGGGGTCACCTACTGTGTAGCCTGCTCCTCCGTCTCCACTCTGCCCCTCCGAACTCTCTTTGTGATCCCTGACCTTCTCAAACGCACGCGGGGCCCCAGCACGTCTCTGTCTAACGCTTCCCCTGGGCATCGCTAAGGGACACAGTTCAGTCCACACCGTTTACCTCGAGGGGAAGGCCCCTTTTAACACCCTTTCCATCCGTTCACCCCACGCTCAATTATGGGAAGCCGTTTACTCATTTTTCATAATATCCCAAGCTTGCAAACGTCCGTGACTGTCGCAGCTCCCATTTTATCTAGAAGTAACCTCATTTCCCATTTCTCCCTTTTTCATGCTTCAAATCTCAAAGCAGGGATCATATCAGTATAGGAGAATTAGCTGATTTACACTCCGTGTCTCCTTCGCAGTTTACATGCTTTTTGTATTAGAAGTATTATAAACTGGTTTGAGCATTTTAAAGCTTTCCGTCACAATGCATCCCACGTTTCTATAGAGGGACTGACACGTTGGAGAGATCCAATAACGAGGTGGAAAATGAATGCCTTAATGAGGGAATGGGCATATCTGATCATTCGTATAAAGTGATTCTTCAAGCTGAACTGTGAAATTTGGAGGTTGTCCTTGATCGGAAAATTTCCACACTGTCACCCTATGGAATAATTACATTCCATTGTTTGGAGTAAACAAAGCGAGACCCAGACACAAGGTGGTGCAGAATTGCTTCTAACTCCGCCCTTAATACGCTTTTCCCTTGGCACCAGATTTCCCCCCCTAAGTTACTCAAGAAGCACACACCTAACTCTTGCCTTGGAAGGGCCTGACCTAATTTTAGAGAAATCCTAGAAGGACCCATAGTCATTACCTTTGGGGCTGAGGTCCCAGAGAGAAACATTGACCGGCATGTATATACACTGTCACGAAACTACAGGCACGATTCCAAGCTCGGGGTGCACACGGCCGCAGTGGCACCCACGACTTCATCCCGTTCCTGATCAAATAACTGCTGGGGAAACACTATTTTTAATTGAGCAAGTGATTCACGCGTCTGGAGTACAGGACGTGCATTCCACACCCTGCAAATAGCCAGCTGGTGGCTGCTCTCAACGCGTGCTGGTGAGAATCGCCACCAGGGCTGAGTGTCCCAGGCCTGAGATGACACTACGTGCACTCGGCTGTTCTCAAGCAGATTTCTGAAAAACCCCATACACGGATCTGCTGTTGGAAAAGCTCCTTCTTTGGGACCTTATCATTTTAATCTCCTAAGAGGCAGTCTCCCGAGAAACAGATCATCTCACCAACGCAGCAAAACGCTTGCATTGGTTGGTTTCCAAGGAGACTGAAGGGAAGAGTCATTTTAAAATGAAGAAAATGCCGAAAAGGTTAGGAAGCAACAGAGGTGAGGAAGTCACCAATTAACTGCGTCCACCGCAGAAGCCCGTTTAGGAAGCGGGGCTGCTGGATCCCACACTTTCAGAGGCTCCTGGTGTTTTGTAATCGTGAAGTTACTGTAATACCTTGTCCCGTGGCCGTGCCAGGAATCTCCTCCTTCAAACACACTGTTTGAAGCGGGGTTAACCTGTTAGGAAGGGGGGATTCTAAACCCGGCCAGGAAGGAGCGGGGTTGAACCGCTGCAAGTTCCCGCGGAGCGTCCCCAGGTGCGAATCCGTTACCGAACCCGCCGCCGTGGGGCCCGGGGCAGAACTCTCCGAACCGCACCGGGGTGGGGGAGGGAAGGCTCACAAAGAATAATTGAAGAATAAACTTTCGGCCCAGGCCAGTTGGGTAGGTTGCCTTTGTGCTTTTCCACGAGCGGCTTTTGCCAGCTGGAACACTTGGCGCTCAAGACGGCGGCCTGGGACCAGCTCTGGGAGCCGCGGGGTTTGTGAAATGATTGATTTTTTCCCTCTGCACACAGTCACCCTGGCACGGATGGCTCCTCTGAATGAGGAGCCCGCAGTCTTTTCCATCCCGGTTCGCGACTGTAAAAATCTATCTGCTGTAGCTCCCCCCCCGCTTTTTCTTTTTTTTTGCTCCGTGTATCCAAGAGAACGTGATGTGTACAAGGTTTTGAATGAAGGGCGCAATTTCGCACCTAAGATGTATAAACCCAAGACCTTCCGAGATGGCCCCTGACCGATGGGCTGAAACACGCCTTTCCCTTCCACCTCTGCCTCCGCAAAATTCCATCCTCAACAGGTAACGTTAACGGGGGAAACGGGGAGAAAGAGGGGAAATTACAGCCGCCTCTCCCTCGACGAACAGGCAAGCTCCGGCTGTGATGCGCGAATGCTCCGGCCTCGCTGCCAACCGTCCCCCGTGGGCTGAAGCCGAGTTAGGGACACCCTGGCGCTGCCCACGGGGACAGAGACGCTCCTGTTAGAACTCGGCATGGCAGCAATGCAGGCGAGGTCCCGGGGGCGCCTGGTTCCTGGGGAGATAAACCTGCCCCGGGAAAGAAGCTTCACATACCTCGGGAAGCAATGGCATGCCGCACGTGCAAATCTCTACGGTTCCTGAGACCCTGTAGATCCCTGCCCCCATTTCACAGAAAGGCAAACTGAGAGTTAGAAAGATTAGGCCACTTGCCCAAAAGTACTCGGCTGGTTTGCGAGAGACCAGAGACTGCCTTTCCTCCCGAGCTCCGCAGGTTAGCACGAAATGCTCCTCCCGGGGAGTCATAAACCGTAAGTGGGGTCCAGCCACGGTGGTGCGGGGGGGCACCGGCTGCGCCCTGACGTCAGAGCGCGTGGGGCACACAGGCCGACCCGCCCGGCACAGGGCACGCCGCAGGAGCTGTGCGAATGGGGACACTGGCGACGGGCCGTGCCAGCTGTGACGTCACCACGGGAAACTCCACCGGCCGGGGGCCGCTCACAGCAGAACGGAGCGCAAGGGACCGTCTGGTCACGCTTCACAGGTTTGGCGAGAGGGGCAAGAGAGAGCAGGACCGGTCGTGTGATTAATTGTCCTACTTCTCTCTGTCGCAACTGGGAGAACTCCAAAGAGCTCTACAGTGTGGGACCTTTAGAGGAGAACGCATGCATTCATAACCTTCTGTTTGTGCCTGGTCGGTGTGGGTGCCTCAACTTCGATTCCGAAAATTCTATTACAAAATGATTTATAAATGCGTATGTGTGTGTGCGTGTGTGTGTTTGTGTGTGTGTATCTGTGTGTGTTTGTGTTTGTGTCTTTGTATATGTGTGTTTGTGTGTATTTGTGTGGGTGTGTGTTTGTGTGTGTACGTGTGTGTTTGTATATGTGTGTGTTTGTGTGTGTTTGTGTGTATTTTTGTGTGGTGTGTCTGTGTGTGTTTGTATATGTGTGTGTATATGTGTGTGTGTATCTGTGTGTGTATTTGTGCGTGTTTGTGTGTGTGTGTGTGTGTGTGTGGTGTATCTGTGTGTGTGTGTGTGTGTACTCTCTTGTGTCAGCCGCACACGACAGCAATGGCACCGGGAACCAGCAGTCAGAGTCCTTGACGCGACCCTGTGATTTCCGACGTCACTGCTCTGTCGGTGGCCTGTCTCCTCACGCTGAGGACACCGAAAGGTCCCCGTCTGCCAACCGGGAGTGCGCCGAGCCCGAGCCCAGGAGTCGGAGGCGAGGCGGGGGCTTCGCAGGGCTCCGCCCCGATGCCAAGCCCAAACCCGTACCCGCCCGCTTCCCTCGGCGCCCGTTGGGCCAGCCGCCCTCGCCCGCCCAGCCGCCCTCGCCTTGGTGTCACGTCGGGCGCCTTGCCCCGTCTTCAAGAGAAGCTGCGCACATCTCTGACTGAGTTCTCGTGGAGAAGGCCGTGGACCCTGTTTGTCATCAATTCCCGCCACCACAAACCAACAGTATCTGCTTTTTGTCCCTTTGATGATCTAGACATTGGCAAGAATGAACTTGCTCAATGTGTTAGTCGCTGGAGAAAAAGCGACAGGAGGGACTTGTACGAGCACTTCCCGCTTAAGTCCGCTCAGCGGAGCAGCTTCTGCAGGGAACGTTCCCGTGGCCCAGACGTGCCTTTCCACGCCGTGCTCCCGTTTTGACCCCGATGCCTTTCCACGCCGTGCTCCCGTTTTGACCCCGATGCCTTGCCTTCTCCCAACGCTGTCTTTCCCCAAGGAGACTGAACGCCCCCTCAAAGCAGCTCGGGACACTCAGTGCCACCAACAGCTCCTGAACTCCTGCTTTAGAAGGGGGTGCGCAGGGCCCCGCGTCGGAGCTGAACCCAAACGCGCGACCGTCGCTTGCGGGGAGTCCAGCGCTTAGTCCGAGGAAGACACAACGTGTGCGGTCGGCAGTGACGGAAGTCAAACCTGTCACTTCCTCCTTCATGCAACAAGTCCCGAACGATTACCGAGAAGTAATAAATAATAAAATGAAATTTTAAAGTACTGTGTCGCGACTCGGGGGAGGGAGAGTCCAGCATGGCCGGGGGGACCTGGGAAATGCCCCCGAGTCGGGAGGGTGGGGCTGAGGCCTGAGGAGTTGGTGGGCAAGGAAGCCAGGTGCGGGGAGACGCCGCCCACGGTGGCCCGGAGGCCCCACGCGAGACCAGGGCGTGTCCGCGGAGGCGGAGAGGTAAGGTTGGCTGAGGCCACAGGCCAAGCAACGAGCGTCCTGAAGAACATGCCGGCTGAGGACTTCATCGTGTGGTTGACTTTTACTCCCTAAAAGCGTCTCGGAAATAGCAAGGAAAGACGATTCCCCGTGGACCAAGCACCTTCCGCGGTGGCTGTAATATTCACTGGTCAGGGTATTTCAAAAGGCACAGCTACCTTTCCGTTTCCACCCCTCATTCGCAAACACAGGTTATCTTTGTTTTGCAGGAAAAAAAAGGGGGGGATAGAACAAATATAGGGCATCCCCCCAAGATGTATACACACTTGAATAATTATGATAATTCCAATGGGTTAAATCTGAAAAGAAAGGAACACCCATCGAGCTATCAGCTGCTAACGTGTATATACGTTTCTGGGACATCTGGGGGGAAGACCCTGTAGTAAGTTCCCTTAAGACTTGTCCCAGGATCAACCTCAGGCTTCTTCTAACAAGATGGGAATGGGAGTGGGGAGGAGGGGGGTCCATGGGGGAAAAGGGGGACAATCTGTAATACTTTCAACAATAAAGATAATTTTTTTAAAAAGAAGAGTGAATCTCTCCCTGTCAGCAGGTGGGCAGACCAGGGGACAAAAGAGGGGGTGATTGGTTTCATTTTGGACTCAGCCACTGTTCGATGGCAGCGCTCACAAAAGAGCGAGGCAGTTGGGTTGCTAACCCAGACATCTGCCACACTGACAGCTCTCTATTATTCCAAATATAGGACAGTGTCATCTGACAGCCCTAAACGGAGAGAACTGGGAGAGGATTTCTGGGAGCAAGTGGCAGAAGGCCTGTGGTTACCTGGATGCCTGTTTTCGGGGAGATCGTGTTTCAGTCCATCGCTCAGACATCCATCCAACAAGTCGCTAAGAACCTTCTACGCAAGATGTATGTTGGGAGGCTCTGCAGTGATTACAGGGCGATCGTTATATAAATTGTACCCTCTGGGATGTTATGGCCTAGTAGAAAAACACACACACATGTGTCTTTTGAGAAACTAACATGCTTTGGTTGGATCGATTCGTATTAACTTGACGTCTCAGTCTTCAAAGTCTTACTTTGTCCACAAAACAGTCACAGCCCCCACCCCACCCCCAACAGTTTCTCTCTTGTCCACTTGGCCCCCGAGAGTGGAAAAAGGGATCGACCTTCCTTACCCGTCTCTGAGCAGGTCAGGTTGGCCCGGGCTCCAGCGGCGGTTTAATTTGTGACTATGCAATTGAAAATGAGACACTTAGTGGGTCATGGTTCCTGGCCATGCAGCACTGGCCAGAAATACGGGGTCGTGGAGTAACTAGAGAAATTATTGCAACATCCAGAGGAGCACCCTGGTTCTATCAAGGTGGGGGGTTACTGGGATTTGTTTTCAACACATCCCCAGGCTCTTTCCGGGATGAAGGCAATTTAATCGTTTTCTGAATTCTCAATGAGCTGAGAGTAACACTATTCCTCCCCCTCCCCCCTCCCCCTTCCTTCCTTCCTTCCTTCCTTCCTTCCTTCCTTCCTTCCTTCCTTCCTTCCTTCCTTCCTTCCTTCCTTCCTCCCCACTCCAGCTCTCCCTGCAGGGTGTTATTACACCCCAGTGCCTCCTGCTTTTGGCCCTGGGTGACACCCCACCCCATCACATCCTGCCGTATCTGTCACTCTGAGCCCCGCCTGCTGCTCTCACCCCTAAATGATGGGGCGGCACCAGCAAAGCCCCCGCTGAGACGGGTCTTCTCGCTGCAGACTTTGCCCGTGAGGTTATAGGCCCAGAACGCGCAGAGGCAGGAAGGAGGGCGGGTCCCGTCAGGGCTGAGTAGACCCTGAAGCCAAGTCGTACACAGGTGGCATCTCTGTCCTTGGAGGTCTTCAAAACAAGGTTTTAAGTATTTTTTGTTCTGCCTGGTCACCGAAAGGATCCCAAATGGCCTGCATTAAGCATGCGGGAATACCTCAGACAGGTGTATTACCTGCTTTGGCCGGTTTCAGCACTGCATGTATTCTAACATGTCCGTGTCTTAACGCATCACAAGAGACTCAGTACAACTTGTCTCCAGTCTTCACGGTCCTTCCAAGCGACATTCTGACAAGAAGAGTGACAGGGACACGGTCGACGACGGAGAGGGAATAAAAGGCAGTGTGTCTATGCTCCCACGTGTGTTTATGCTACAACAAAGGTGGATAAGCTATCCTGCTTTTCACAAGGGAGTGTTTCTAGACACCCGAGAGGAGTGGGGTTAAGGACATCTTTGGTGTTGCATCTGATTTTTGTTTGTTTGTTTAATAAAAGTTTATTGGAAAGAGAGAGGCAGAGGTTGCAAGGAAAGACAGAGGGACTAGACGCTAGAGAAAAGTGATTTGCACTTATTTTAGCAGCTGATTCATGCTCCATACAGCGGGCTGATCCCCCACCAACAATGAGACATGAGGGTGGCCCAGCTCCCCAGGCTGGTGGAGACCAATAAAGGGGGTCAGTCACCAAAAACTTTAAGAAACCTACAAAGATCTATTGTCCTGCGCTGGATATAGTTCACCTGGGACAATTACTTTAGTCTCTGAACACACTTACTTAAGACATAAGAAATATACTCATTTTATGAATGCTCATTTTTTAATATTAAAATTATTGGAAACCGTCCCTGCTATATTTTGTTAAACTAGACCAAGATGGGAGACATTTCATGGGTCTCTTCCAGGGACCCAGCAACCCAGGCTGGTGGAGACCTCTGACTACAAAAGCCAATTCAATCTCGTATTTTCCAACATCACATCTACTGGGCCTGGCCCTGGGATTCGGGTAGAAATGGGATTGGGGTCGGGATAGGATTACTCTGGGCTCTCATAGATCTACGTGTCTTTACATTACGATGAGCGTAAGGCCCGCCAGTGGCCGAGCCCTCCCCCTGGCCCCAACCCCAGAAAGCACCATCTGGTTCTTGACACCCCGAGTGTGCCTGCTCCCAGCTAGGGAAGGACATGGGCACCGCAGCAGCGACGGGCTTTGGGTGGGACTGTGAAGTGTCATCAGCACCCTTCCTCCCTCCCATCTCCGAGGGACGGTGCTTCAGCGGGGCCCCGGCGCGATCCCAGAAACCTGCTGTTTTCGCGGAAGGATGCTCGCCCACTGCCGTGGCTCACATTTCCTCGTCTGCGTTTACGAGAATGTTCTACACAACGAAGGCCAGAGTTCCTGTCCACGGGATAGATTACAGTCTATCAGCGGGAGAGGGACAGTGCAGCTGGTGCGGTGCGAGCTCGGGCCCTGCTCGTAAACACGGAGCTTGGGACGGCCAGCGAGGCCTGTTTATACGGCTCCTTCCAAAAATAAAACCGAAGGGGAAAAACCAGTGCGGTCATCATGTCACCATTTCCCAAACTCAAGAGCAGAGTGGTATTTTTGTTTTCGATTTGGGAAAGATCCCCATTGAGAAATAAGGCCCCAGACGCTAAAGAGAGGAACTGGGTCCTAAATACAG
The DNA here is from genome assembly GCF_964146895.1 of Miniopterus schreibersii. Classification (NCBI taxonomy): domain Eukaryota; kingdom Metazoa; phylum Chordata; class Mammalia; order Chiroptera; family Miniopteridae; genus Miniopterus; species Miniopterus schreibersii. The sequence continues at coordinate 6,429,466 of NC_138116.1, forward strand.
TAAAACCTGCGACCACAGAAAGGAGCAAGTTCCCCATTGACAACGAGGAGCTACCGAGACGACGTCCTTGGGCTTCTTGAACTCTGGACCCTTTCGTTCCATCGAGCACAGGAGCTGAACGGAAAAGCGCAGGAAGGCCCGGCGTGAAGCCTTCGCTCCCCACGCCCACCCGGCAGAGCGCGTGGCTGACGCGGCTCCAGGGACACGCTTAGGGAAACGCGCCACCGGGTCCAACCAGTCCCCTGAGCTCGAGTCCTATTGACTCACTGACCAATAAACTGACCTTCTCTCATGAGGTTTCTCCGAACACGAGAAAGTAATGAAGTTCAGCGTTAGAAAGAAGTCAACAGCTCTCGACGCCACTGAACCAAGCTACTCCGGTTAGCTTTCTGTTTTTCACCTTCACGCGTTCTTATTTTGATGTTTCATGATGCAAGAAACGCATTCGCTAATTAGGTAGTTTTTAGAATACAGAAATAAAGAAAATAAAACACTCGTAGAATATTTTACTATGCCCGATCCCACTGCCCTCCACGGAGGCTACGACTGTTTTTAGCTTGGCGCGGGTCCTTCCACACTGCTTTCCATACACTTATTTAGAAGCACAGTGCGTGGTTGGTATTTTTCAGCTCTTTACCCATGTGACATAAGGTATCATCCTATAACGTGCTTCCATAGTCTCAGCAACATACCTTTAAAATTTTAATTACTTTAAGTCGTTGTATGATCATCTGCAGTGTGGGTTCCTCTAGTTCATTCTACTGTCCTCCTAGTGATTCACAGACATTCAGGTTATGGCCAGTGTTTGCGACTATTCTAAAACGCTGCACGAAATATCCTAGTGATGTCTGTGGGTGCTTCCTTGTTTCAGAAATTCCCAGAGAGCCTGACTATTTAAATTTAGCTATGGAATGCATACATTATTCATGGAACCCGAAGGGCCGGGAAGAGCGGCTATACTCAGTAATTACTGCAGCTTTTGTTGAGTACCAGTTGCTTACCCAGGTACCACTCTAAGCTCCTTGAGGCATTGACTAAATGACCTTTAAAATGACCCTCTGCAGGGTGCAGATGATGTTTTATTCAGTTGTACACTTGAAACCCATATGGTTTTTCGAACCAGCGTCACCCAAGTAGATCCAATAATAAATAAATTAATTAGATTTAATTTAATGACCCTCATAAGGTAGCTACTATTTTTAGCCTTATTTTACCTATGGGGAAACTGAGGCATAGAAGGATTCATTGCCTTGCTAAAAGTCATAAACGTGGTAAATGGAAGAAGAGATTTGAACCCATACGTACTCCTGGAAGCTATATGCCTGACCGTCTTTGCTGTATTGCCTCTTGGCATGACTATATATATTTTTTAAAATCTTATAAAAAAAAAACAAAACACAATGTCCAAATTGTTTGATATATAGCTATTGTCCTCGGTCCCACGACTACCTCACAATACCTGAGCCACCCTTGCTCCAGCCCTGGTTTACCCCCACCTGCTCCCCATTACCCAGCCACAAACGGTAGTCGCATCGGGAACAGCAGGAGCCTCCCAGAATCCCTCAGGGCAACTGCGCCGTCCATTCCGACTGGTTGATGCCCACGACAGTTACCACTTAGAAGACGGTTCCTGCCCCAAAGCATCGGGCCTTAGATGTTCAGGCCGACAGCTGGAGCATGTCCTCTCTCCAGGTCCCTGTCGCCTCCATTGCTTTACCTTTTGTAGGTAATGCACGACCAGTAGGCGATTATACGTCTGAATCTGAATTACCATTGGGGGCTGGATTCAAGCCAGAGAAGTTATTTTATTTTTTTTTTTACAACAACAGCACGAGTCTTCGCATCATCAGTTTGTTTTTCTTTCATTTCCACAGGCATGCCTAAACTTCAGTAGGTGGATCCTAATCTTACCGGGTCCTGACTGGACCATAAATGAGTCGTACGTAAGAGTGGCCCGCATAGCCTGGAAGAAGGCCCTGTGTCTTAGATGCTGAACTATCGCGATTGTGGCTTGAAGCGTATGGTAAATACTCCAGCTCACCCATAAAGGCAACCGAAGCAACGCCAGCAAACAGGGCTGAGCATCTTCACGCACACGGAGAGCACCGCACGCCACAGCACCAGGCCTCCCAACTTGTATTTCCTTTAGCCCAGTAATGAGGGGAAGGGAGAGGAGCATTGACCTCTGGGTTTCTCAGTAAAGATTCAACCGTCGATAATGTTCGTCATGAGATCGCATCCCACAGACGGGGAGTGAGGGAGAAGAGGTTGGTTCAGGAGGCGGCGCGACCAGAAGCGGCCGGTGTAACCCCCTAGGGCTTAATTTGTTCGCGTGTCTTTCCTCCAAGGCCGGGCTCCTTTTCTGTGACTCACGAAAGATAAATATTCCCAAAGAGATTGCGGAGGAGAAAGGCGAGTTGGCGCAAAGGAGCAAACATTCAACCATCTTGCAGCTGGGACTTCTGGGGACTTTAAAAAAAAAGTCTATTGCTATGGGCTGTGTCCCTGCAAACACGCAGCACAGGGTTAGGACACGTGTGTGTTTGCTGAGGTCAGGAAAACCCAGTGGGAATAAATGCATGTAAGCAGATGTTTTAGGCAAATTTGCCGTCTTTCTCGTAAAGAAGAGAACCGTGGTGAATTTTAAACGTACTCCCGTGCCCACGTCACTATTTATTCACAGTAATTCTCAGTTGTAAATTTCGGATTTCCAGTGGGTCATTTAGATCACCTCTCGCTCATGAGCTTCCACCTCTACCCCTCTCCCTTTTACACGCAGATCGAATTAAAGAAATGAAATTATCAAAGTGAAGACCAAAGACATGAAACTGAGTAATCTGAAAGTCTGCTCTGCTTTTGCCAGAATGTGAGGACTTTCCCTTCCCCTACCTGGCACGGCATTCTGTCCTTTCAACTTTTGGTTTCTACATATCTCTGCCCAGTGTGGTCAAAACTCATGTCTTCTGCTTTCGTAAGCTGCTCAGTGGCCCTTTCTATGGTATTAGCACTCACCCATATTCCCCCAACTCCCTCACAGCCATACACACATGGATCTCAACTCTCGGTCACAGTCTAGCCTCCCACTGACAGTACATGGTCAAGAATTGTTTCAAAAGAATATGTGCTTGCCCAGCCCATGTGGCTCAGTGGTTGAGCATCTACCTAGGAACCAGGAGGTCACGGTTCGATTCCGAGTCAGGGCACATGCCCAGGTTTCGGGTTCGATCCCCAGTAGGGGGCGTGCAGGAGGCAGCCGATCAATGACTCTCATCATTGATGTTTCTCTCTCTCTCTCCCTCTCCCTCCCTCTCTCTAAAATCAATAAAAATAAAAATAAAAAATAATTTGGGATTAACAAACTCCCAGTTGTTATAGTTCTTTATTTTAACCTTGAACTCAAATTATACACTAATGGGGTGACCTTGGCAAGTTATATGAACTATTTTTTCCTCTGAACAATACAATATAACTATTTTTCAGAGTTTATGTTAGGATTAAATAAGATTGTTTTAGGCATAGAATCTCGCATAATGCCAAGTACATGGTAATACTCAATAACAGTTTCTAGTACTATTTTTATTTGTTACTAACAACAATAAAAAAACAACAATGAAGATTGCCCATTTAACTTCTCGGTAAAAATTTTAAAAAGAGGCAAAGAATTCAAGTGTCAAGTTAAAAAGTCACGTAGACACCAAAGCTTACATTTCTGAGATGAGAAACTTGAGGCTCTAAACAACATGAATATAATGGACAGTGATGCTGATTCCTGTAATCTCTCAGCTACCACCCAGCAAACTGGCCCACAGCGTCCTCACCACCACTGGGATCATCTCTAAGAAACGTGCCATTCTCCACAGACAGCCTGGGCTGCTCATGAAACTCTGACACCATGTCTTCCCATAGCCACCCAGCCCTGGGAGCTCAAAGAAATCAAGCTCATTTTAATTTTAGCTAGAACAAGCCATATTTCAATAAAACAAATCAAGATCTATAGAAAAAAATTCAAATCTAAGATTTTTAAATTTAAGTGATGGGTAAGTTTTCTTCTCACTGAGAAATCTATACAGGTCAGCACTGGAATCTCAGATCTTTTCTGAACTCATTCAAATCTGCTAGGCCTTAGTTATCAGCAGCAGGAAAAGTCCTGTTTTTTTAAAACATACACACACAACTGCCATACTTACACTCAGGTGTACTCATACATACATACATACGTGTATCATACAGACACACACACACAGAGTCACACTATTCACATAGTTATTGTATGTTGATTTTCCTAGAGCTACTAGAAAACTTAGAGCCTAATCTATGGTCCATGTCTTACATGAGTATAAAATGTTTGGGTGTCCCATTTTCATATGAGTTAAGAATAAAAAGAAATCTAATAGATCCACTTTGGGAATCTGATGAAACCAATAGTCTTTCATCCAGTGAGCACATCCACTCGCTGGCCGAGCAAACCGCATCCCACTGCCAGGATAGTCTAGATTGTTGTTTCCAAGGTTAGCGATCCTCTAGCTAAGCTCCCTTAAGTTCCTTCCAGGTCTATTTACGTGTCTGTAACTGTACCCCAGTACCCTCCTCCCAAGCTAAGACTTTAGCTCCTAGATGGAGACAAAAATAACTTCTGTAGAGAGTACGCCACAGGCAACCCTCACCTCAGGAAGGACAAGGGTTCCTTCCATTTGAAGCTGTGTCGTTTGTTAAAGTCTCAATTTACATTCACTGTCTTGAGTGACAGTGGGAGGGACTTAAACCAAACCTTAGGAAGAACTACTTGGTTCTGCCTATTTTTCATGGAGAGTCTGGGCTCTTTGAGAGTTGCCCACTATCTTTCAGAAAATGGCTTGAGCTCAGGTCTCAGAGAAATAAAATGATGGTCTCTAAAGAGTTCTTCCATCTCTGTAGTTTATTTTCTCTAATATTCGTCTTCATTTTTTCCCCTTACCATTGAAAAATAAACCCTTGCTACTGGTTAACTTAGTTATAATTGCTATGAGAGGAGACTGTGCACTATGCTCTAAGACTCTGTCACCTGAGCCCACTTGACAACTATTTTAAATCTTTCTCTCTTTGAGAGGGGACTTCAAGATCTGTGCCTCTGATTGGGTGGGTGCCCAGAGCCTAAGACAATACAGGTGATTCTTTACAAAAGTGCAAGGAGCACCCCTATTAATAAACACCCAGGGAGCACCAACTGAGCCTTAGGCGTGTTGAAACTGGGAGGAGAGCTCTGGGGGTGGGTTATTCTAGAAGTAAAATAAATATGAGTCAAACTAATTAAAATTTAAAAATACTGTGATCATTAGAAGTCACCGGGACTGCCACACACTACACCTGGGAATTCATGGTTTTGAGCAGGGGTCAGGCCAAATGAGGTTCACCTGCTATTTTTGTATGTCTCATGAGCAAAGACTATTTTCACATTTTTGAAATGAAAGAAGACTATTTCTTAAGATGTGAATATTCTAGGAAATTCAGATATCAGTGGAAATGAAATTCACTGAACACTGTCTTGTTCATTCGCTTACGGATCGTCCGTGGCTGCTCTCCCGGTACAACAGCAAAGCTGAGCACTTACAACAAAGGCCTCAAACCCTAAAATAATTCCTGCCTTGCCCTTTCCAGAACAGGTTTGCCGGCCACTGGTTTTGAGTTTCACCTTTATTTAACTTTCTTTTTGATATCTCTCAAAAACAAGGGAGTTAAGAATCTGCAGGAGTCATGGAGTTTAAAGGCACTTTGGCTGCGGAAGTCTCTCCTATTTCTCAGGTGTCCCCGGAGACAAGCTGACCTTTGGCTTCAGAAATGAATTGGGCCAAAGGAGATGTAGGGGGCAGAGGGCATGTTTTGCCACCTGCGGGCAGCTGGGAGTTAGGCAGAAAGAGGGTAGCATGGATATTCTGAGGTCAGAATGGGTTTGCTCTGAAATTTGAGTATAGTCTCCCTCAGGTGAAGACACTGGCGGTGGAGCACACATAGCTCTCCTTATGGCACAGGTGCTCTCCTGAAGTTCTTGAAATCATTGGCTTTGGTGAATTGAATAGTAACTTTCACACAGAAGAGACTCTATATATTGAATTTCCCTCTGTTTTCCTATTGTATGCAGCACTCGTCATCTCATGTTGCATTATAAGTGATCACAAACTTAGCCACTGAAAACAACACACATTTTTATGTCACTGTTCATGCATAGCTTAGTTGGGTCCTCTGCTTTAAGATCTCAAAAAGGGCTGCAACTAGCGTGTTGTCTGGGGCTGCAGTCTAATCCCAAGGATCAACTGGGGAAGGATCCACTTCCACGCACCCATGATTGTTGGCAGAATTAAGTTCCTCGTGGCCAGTTAGACTGGGGTCCTCAGTTTCTTGCAGGCTATTGGCCTGAGGCTACCACCAGTTCCTTGTCCGTAGAGCAATTTACTACACTAGCAGCCTGCTTTATCGGAGCTGGCAATGGTGTTGGATAGGACAGGGGTCTCGAGGTCTGGGCAGTTCTTAATGTTATTTCTTGCTAAATGTTAAACTGTGGCACAGTCTTTTGCAGATGCTGCTGTAAACAAGGATGAGCTGACAGGCAATGAGCTGGATGAAAGGAGCCAACTGCAAAGAAAAAATCAACCTGTAACTGACCAAATCGTGTATATAAAGCAATGGCCAAGTCTCCCTTTGGAGACGCAGAGTTTTGGATGTGAATCCCTGGTCTCCTTACTTACTTGCTGCAAGTAAATAAAACTACCTAAGGACAGCCACGTCTCTTTCTTGAAAAGAACACCCCAGGCAGTGAACCCCTTGGGTTCAGGAACAATGGGGAGCACCCCTCTGGCAAGATAGGTCATTATCTTACCTAATGAAATTATGGAGTGACAGCCCAGTACATTTTTCATGCTATATTAGTTAGAAGCAGGTCACAGCTTTCACCCAGATTCAAGGGTAGGGGAACACACAAGAATGCAAGGACCAAGAGTGGGGACAACTGGAGGTTATCTTAGAAGATGTCCACAAACTAGGCATAAATTCCTTGTTTTGTCCACAAACTAGGCATAGATTCCTTTTGTTTCTTCAGGTTCACCAGAATGTTCTCAGTTAAAGGTATATAAATGTGACAATTACAAGAGAAGGTCCGAAGAGAACTACTAATTTCCATCTCCCCTTTGTTCGATGAAAATAGGTCCTTTGCTGCTTTCAAGAATTAAAAATGCAATACTTTTTTCTAGGGTTAGAGCTTGCCTGGCTGACTCTGATCTGCCCTCCATGGTCCTCTCCTCACACCACTGTGCCTCCTTCCGTCCCAACACTTAGGCCGATTGACCAACACCAGTTGGCACACATGGCTCCCTCACTATATTCTCAGCAACTTGAGGCAAGATTTCCATCTGATCATGGCAACCCCGCTTGGCACAAAATAGATCCTCAATAAATGTTTGATGAATATTAAGTGAACAAATAAATGGTTCAAAAAACTTTCCCCTTTGATCCAACCCTTACCATAACTTAGCATAATGCAAACTATGTCTTCATATATTTATTTTATATATTCTTCATATAAATTCACACATATATATATATTTTTCCCCCCAAATATTACATACTTAAAACCTAGACGTGCAGAATTTTCTGAGGGTCAGAATTGAAAAACAGTGTTTTTGATTTAAATTCCTTATTTTTTCTCTGCAACCTGATTTTTGACCTTGTCTTTGAAATGTTGACCAGCTGACCTTGATTCCCAGGTCTACGTATGTGACACTAGATGTTTCCCTCGTAGTGTGGTATGAGGAAGTAGGGAAGGGCCACAAGGCATGTGGCCAAAGAGCCCTTTGATGGAGGTGGGGGATGGAAACGATGGAAGCGCTTGTGTGTTTTTTTATAGATAGAATCCAGAATGTTCTGAAATACGCTAAAAATAAATTTATTTTAGCAGCCCCTTTGCTAGGGTAAGGAATGCTGATTTTTTTTTTTTTTTAACAGAACTTGGGAGAGAATGTTTTAGTGAACTTGTATACCGTACCATAAATATTTTTGCTAAAATTATAGAATTGTCTGTTTCCTTTCAAATTGCATCAGGACCCAGGCAAGAGCGATGAGTTTTTAATGTGGAAATTTCATGCACATGTTTCAGCTTCTTCCTTTTCTTCTTCAGCTTTGCCAAGTCTCGTTTTATGTTTAGTAAAGATTGATTTATTGGTGCCTTTCTGGCCTAACTGATGTATTATGCAATTCCTTACCAAACTCAGGGACACAGTCATCGGTTTGCAAACTTGTTTTGTTATAGCCAAAGAGAGCTTTGTTAGCTTCAGGCTGACATATCTACTGTGCTCAGTGATTTTTGCATAGCCTACATACAGCCCGATCTTTCTATTTTCCTCCATTTCTTCTCTGAAATTAAAAATAAAAAATAAAAAATTAATGAGACACAGTGCCACTTGCTGTGTTCGTTGGGTGTGGAAGAAACACTCTGTGATCTGCTGCTGTTTGGAAACTACAGAATGATAGAAATTGTCCAGCCTGGTTTTTCCCCCCCCAAGTAAAACGTCAGTAAGGCAGAAAAGAGAACCTAACAGGACAACCTGGGGAAGGAAATAGGCTCCTCTTTGGTAGCTAAACAGCAGAGGAGGGTGCTGGGACCAGGGTCACTGTTCCTGGCCTCCACGCTGTGGTTTCCCTGAGGACCATCTCCTGTGCCCTTCAGTTTCCTGAGATGCACGTTGCGATGCACGTATCTTTGCTTTGCGTCGGCACAATCTGAACTGTATTTATAACCAACGGATTATTCCATGTTCAATAGCACAGGTTGAGTGAGTCAGGAACCTGCTAAGTTTGGTGAAGAAGAAATTTCGGTATTAACCCATGAAAATGGGTCAGGCACCATCGGGGCTGGCTGTTAGGAGCTGAACTGTGCTCTGCCCCCAATTCACATGTTGACGCCCTAACCCTTAGTACCTCTGACTACGCCTGCATTTGGATACGGGGTACTCAGAGAGGTAACTAAGGTTTAAAAAGGAGCATTGGGGTGGCCCCTGATCCTTATCAGAAGGAGAGATTAGGACACAGAAATCACAGAGCGAAGTATGACCAGGTGAGGACAGAGAGAGGTGGCACCGCCTGCAAGCCAAGGAGACAGGCCTCAGAAGAAACCAGTCCTGTAGACACCTTGATCTCAGGCCTCTAGCTTCCGGAAATGTGAGAGGATGGGCTTCTGTCCTTCAAGTCACCTATTCGGCAGTGATCTGTTGTGGCCGCCCTAACAAACATATGGGAAGTTAGTTTTCCCGTGAAGTTGGTCTCTTCAGGCAAAGTGACTTTTTCTGGGTGGAAAGCTAGTTAGACCTCACTTAGATACAGCGTGGCGGCTGTGCCCGGGACTTGGCACGTTGACCCACAGGCGTTCCCTTTCCTTTCTGCTCTGTGTCCTGGCATCAGCCACGCAGAAGAGAACCTGAGAGGGAACGAGCAGCTGAGGGAGCCGCACTGGGGGAGAGCGGAATACTTTCAGAAACGGAGAACATGGGCCGGAGTTGAGCAATGCCACTGAAAATGCGATCGTGTGGGAGGTTGGAAGAAATATTTTAGAGGCAGAAACAACAGAACTTGGCAAACAGTTGCACGTAGGTATGTGAGAGGGTGGCGGTGGTGGTGGTGAGGAAGATGGCCGGGCTCTGAGCCTCTGGGACTAGAATGGTGATACCACTGACAAATGCAAAAAATTTCAGAGGAAGCTGGGTCTGGGAGAGGGCCCGGAGACTCCGGGGTGACTCCTGTTTCAATAAAACGACCTGGTTATGCTAGCCAGTATTCAAGGGGATGTGTCCTGTGGGCAGCTGGAAACCTGCGACTGGTGGGGAACTCAAGAAGTTGACATTTTTTTGGCTTTAGATATATAATTAATAGGCTTGGTAGTTAATGTGCGCAGAAAGCTATTGTTCTCGGGACTGGAATGTGCGACTGGACATGCCCTGACTTCAGGAGGCCCGCAAGCAGTTCGACCTTTGTGGCCCAGGAGGACTGCGAGCGACCAAGATGGTATCTGAGCCACTGTGCTGCAGGGAGAGAGCATCTGCTGCCCAGGACGCAGAGAAAGAATCGCCTGCCAGCCAACGAAGGGATGCTCGGAAAATCACGGGCTGCAGTTTTATCTGATTGACCTTTTCCCCTGAATTCCAAACCCTTTACCTGCTCCCTCCTGAAATTCAAACCCTTTCCTACACTCTCCTTCTCCTTATAAAAAGGGTTGGCTTGAGATGTGACGTCAGATGGTCTTTTTAAGGTACATAAACAACCCACCGTCTTCTCAGACAGCCACCATCTTAAAGAAACGCCCAGAAAGATGTAATCTTTTCTCTGCTTATCGGTTCCGGTGGCGACAGGTAGCACGGACACCCGCCTTTCTGGTTTCAAGACCAGAGGGGAAGCCTGTGGCAGAGACGGGCTCGGGCTCACCAGTCCCACTTCCTCCCCCTAGAAACGCAGGGAGATTACATGTGCCAGCAAGTCCCCTTCCCTGCCACGCGGTGTCACAGAGTGGACCTCGGGCCCTGCTAGAGCGGCTCAGTTGGTTAAGCATCGTCCCTGCACCAAAAGGTTGCCGGTTTGATTCCCGGTCAGGGTGCGTGCAGGAGGCAACCAATCGACGTTTCTGTTTCTCTCTCTCATCGATGTTTCCTTCTCTCCCCCTTCTTCTCTCCCTAAAATCAATAAAAACGTATTTTTAAAAAATGAACGTGGAACATGTTGGGATGGCTCAGGCAGACCAGGAAAGAAGCTCATATCCCTGGATCACACTCCGGGACAAAGACACCTTCAGCAATGTGATACAAGCAAACACTGACTGCTTTCAACCAGGGATGTTTGGGAGTTTATTTCTACCTAGCCTGCAATGAGTGATAAAATAGTCAAGACTGCAGAGCTACACAGCCATCTTCTAATCTGGGGCATTTGTTCCCAAATAAAAATGCATGAGGTGGCTGCATCTGAATTACCTGGGGCGGGGGGGGGGGGGTGCTTTTAAAAAAAAAGCATATTTCTGATCCCAAACTAACCCTGCTGGTTTCAAAGGTCTGCTGAGGGCCCCTATGATTGTATTTTTAACAAGCAGCCTAGGTGATTCTGAAGTGAACCAACCACCTATCTAGGAAGGTAATGGAAGTCATTTACCGGAGAAATTACCAAGAGAGAGAGAGAAAGCGGAGGTGGGGTGGGGGTCAAGGGCCAAGATAACCAAGATAAAGAATTTAGTGAACACCTGCATTTTTTTTTTTTTTTTTTGGTGGCAGAAGGAGGAAAATGAACTAGGGCTGATGTAAAAATAAATAAACAAACAGGGACGGCAGTGAGGAAAGTGGAAGGTAAGACGAGTGGCAATGCCGAGTGCTTGTGGGTGGCCCACAAGGTCAAGTACTTCAGGGCCGTTCTCCTGAGCCTGGGTTGTGGTTAAACAGCAGGTTGTGAGTCTTTAGGTCAGGAGCGAGGCCTACGAGTCCGTGTTTCTACCCAGCTCCCAGGTGGCGCTGAGGCCACGGGCCCACAGACCACACCTTGAGCTTAACCAAGAATGGGCCCCGGATTTTCCAGCCAGGATGTCAGTGGTGGATGTTGAAATGAAGGCATCCTTCTAGACTGTACTTTCCTAAAGACTGCAGCTCGGGGGGAGAGAAGCCAAGGACAGAAGCATCCAAAGTAGCAGGATTCTGAACAGGGAAACGAATTAATATAAGATTTAATATAAATAGCGTTGTGGGCTGCAATATAGTAGTACTTGCTGGTAAATAAAATATGCACCTACATTTTTTCTTCATTAAGTCACCCCAAATGCACTTATTATTTTTATCTTCACCTGAGGATTTTTCCATTGCTTTTTCAGAGACAGTGGAAGGGGGGGGAAGAGAGAGAGAGAGAGGCGGGGGGGGTAGAGAGAGAGAGAGAGAGGGAGAAACATTGATGTGAGAGACACACCAATCGGTTGCCTCCCGCTCTGGAGCCTGCAACCCAGGTACGTGCCCTTGGCCAGCATTGAACCTGCAACCCTTCAGTCCGCTGGCCGACGCTCTAACCACTGAGCCAAACCAACCAGGGCCAAGTGCATTTATTTTTAAGTCTGGATTCAGTAATTCTTCTACGGGATATTTGGGGAAATCTAACATGTGATTTGTGCAGGATCTTGCTGATGGTGGCTTGTTTCCTTAAGCATTACTTCTCCAGCGCTAATGTATGTTTAAGTCACAGGCACATGTAAAATTGCATGTTTTCAATCACTCAGTCGAGGGTAATGCTGAGATTCATCATTTCTAACAAGTTCCCAAGTGATTCTCATGCCGCTGGTCCACATGCCCGTGGAGTAGCAAGTACAGGAGTATTTTATTAATTTCTCTTATTTACTTATGTTTGAGGGGGATTGATGTGGAGAAACTTTATGTGACCTGGATTGAAAATCCCTCTGAAATTTGTTTGTTTTCACTTCTGTCAGGAACACTACTCTGGGACTATTATGTGCACATGCTGGCTTTTTTGACTTATGATTTTCAGGACCATTCGAGGGGTATGAAGGTGTAGGCCACGTCTGAGCTAGGGCTGCGTTATTACCAGGAGCTCTCAGAGGGGAGTTTGTCTCTCTCCCTCCCCCTCTAATCCAGAGCCAGGAGAAGCCAAGATTCTGTATCATATTTCTCTGCTGGTGGGCAGGCATTTTCTATTGTACGCCCTCGCTGAAGGTGTAATCTTTCAAAAATCCTGATTTTATTTGACGGTGACAGGAGGTCCAACTCCCACTTTGTGTTGGCCAAAGACTTTCTCTTCTCTTCCAGTTTAGTCATTAAACCCTAGTCCCGGGTTTAGCCAAACAGTAAGTGGCAGGTGACTTAGGGTTCCAGCTTTCTCTCCATTCTCCACCTCTGGGGATGTGTTTTATATTTTATATAGTATTTCTAGATGACTCACAGTGGAGTGTATTTCAAGACATCTAATACACAGTATTGTTGGAATAGAAATCTTTTAAACATTTAGGAGTGTTTCTAATAGGATGGTTAGACTTTTTAAGATGCCTAATATTAACAGTTAAAATCCTACGCCTCTGGAAGGTCTCGACCCTAAAAGACTCCCAGGTAGATGGAATTTTACTTTATTTAGAATTTTGTCAATTGAACTCCACTGTTATTACACTGAATTTTCCCCTTTTTAACTATTGGTGTTGGCATCATATAGACACAGCCTGAATCATCCTAGGGAATGGAAGGTGGGTGTGAGTCTATAAAAAGCAAAAATAAAAGAGAGAGAGAGAGAGAGGTGTGATGCCATGGAGACTGATAATTTTTCCCCTCTCTCTGTCTCCTAGGGAAAGATTTAGAACCGGAGAGATGAGCAAGTTTCATTTCATTTAGTAACCTGGGTGACTAAACCCGAGTACAGGTGCGTCAGCTGCGGGCATCTGCGAGTGCGCCGGGCTCTGGTACCTAAGTCGCCCTAAGGAGATTTTCTACCAGTGCTCTACCCTAATTCTGTGACAAAGAACTGGCTAAGAAAACAACAGCGTAGGGACTTTCTCTCTACCTCTCAGATGCTTTAATTCTTTAAATTGCTCTTTACAATAAAATAAAACAAAATCTAAGCAACGGTGAAAGGACCCGGAGGAAGGCCCAGCCGAGAGCCGTCATCGGAAACACGGCCAGCAGCCGCAGGGCCTCGGTGACTGCTCCCGCCTGAACCCCGGCGACAGACCGCTGGCACCGGACTCGCGGGAGCCAGGCGCGGCCTCTGGGGTCAGCCCGACGGGCCTCACCGCCACCTTCGCCCCTGCCAGGTGCGTCATTTGCACAATTCATTTCACTGTGCTCGGCCTCGGTTCCTTCACGCACGTAGGGGACCGTGAGCAAAGCTTACAAGGTTGTTGAGATCATTCTGTTGGGATCATAATGTAAGGTGCTCAGCACAGTGCCTAGCGCCTGGCATGCGCTAAAAAAAATCATTAATATGATGATGATGACGATAACGGTGGTGGCAGTGGTGACGGTGTCATCAGAATGAGCTAGGGTCTGTCGGGTCCTGACAGCGAGACAAAGCCTGTGTCTTTGGCCTCCTTCATTTCTCCTTTAATCCTTACTCAGGAGTCGCTCGGCTCACCTCCGTTCCGAGGTGTTCCAGTTATTTGAACGAATTCTAACTGTATCAGGATAAGAGGTGTCCCCCATTGTCCCCTCTCTCAGCGCACGGAGCGCGAGCTCGCACTGTGATGCGTTCACTTCCGAAGGCAAGGTAACTCCCAAGGGTGGCAAATGTGTGGGCTTTAAAATCCACTGCGTGTTGCCGGATGTCTTCCAGCAAAACATTCTGCTTCTGACCCGGGGCCAAGGGACAGAGCCTGACCCCAGGATGGCAATTTTCGCCCCGGGGAAGATGTAACGCGTCAAGGGATCCACCGGTCCCCTGCGACCGCAGGCTTTGGCTTTTCAGGACCTGCCCCGCGAAGCATTGCTCCAAACATTGAACTCAGAGCCATCTCCACCCGAAAAAAAAACACACCCTGATGTTTCTGTCGAAGATTCCAAGCGCCCAGCCCGCCCACGCACGTTGCCTTCACCGCTATCCCGCAAATAAATATTCCTCGGGTCTTCACTTCAGATCGCGGGCGCCTGGCAAAGGGACTCGGAAGCCAGGCAAAGAGGGGACCCGGCCTTCACGCTCCTGTCCCGCCGTCTCCGCGCATCGTTCTTCCAAGACCCACAGCGGGGCTTCCCGCAGGGCAAGCCCGGGTCAGAAACGCGGGAGAGGGGAGGGAGGGGACCAAAGGAAACAAAAGCCTCGGGTACGAGTCCGTCTGGACCCGACGGGAGAAGGTAAAATGAAACCAGATGGGGATTTATACCTTTATTTTCATTTCGTTGAATGGAGCAGATAATCAGAAACATTTCCTGCGTGTTGGTTGGTTTCCTAATCTCTTCTGTCACCTCTCGGCAAAATATTAGGCCAGACAGAGGCTCTCCGAGCCCCTTGTCTTCTGTCACCCTTTGCTCCAGGGGGACACGTGCTTTTGTAATCACCGAAAGAGGCTGAATAAATATTTTCAAGATAAGCCTGGAGGCCTCACTGTCTCTAAATCATCAACAGGAGAGAGCGAGAGGGAGAGGCGGGGAGGGGCGGTTTCCTACTCAAACATGTTGCTTAAGAGCTAATGGGAGTGTTGTGATGATGGATGGGCCAGAATCTTTGTCCTCGGGAACACTTAATGGGGTAGGAACTGACCGATGTTTACCCTGGAGGTGAAGCCCTATTTTATTTCCTCTGGGGTCAGACGTTACCAAACGTGCAGTCCATTCCTCAGAGGAAGTCGCCTCCGCTTCACCCCAGCCCGGGTGTCTTGAGATGCCCGCGGGATCTTGCAGCCCACCCCCATTTATAATACCCCCAAGCTTTACGGTTCAGCAGCCCAGGATCACTGGGCTCCCCCCGTTCTCAGGCGGGTGGGTAACGAGCTATGTGCAGGGGAGGCGTGGATGTCGTTCAGTCTCTGAAGGCTGCCAGCGCTGCAAACAGCTCCTTAACCTCACGGGCACACAGCGGCCACTCAAGTAAGACGGTCCCCACGCAGCCGGGGGTCCTGGCGTCCGTGATCGGGACCGTGGGGTGTGAGAGGTGTTCCGTACGCGACGATCCCAGTTGGTCGTTGGAAGACGATGTTCTTAGCGTAGTTCGGTTTTCCGATATTCGGAACAGAGAGGGTTCAGATACGTAGCGCTGTGGATTCATTCCTTTCCTTTCTGGCGTGTGACACGTGCATGAAATTAAAGTGAAGGGAACCAGGCGAGCCCTGAGATTAAATAGGACATTCTAGAGAGAACTTCGGAAGACCCCTCAAGGCCAAATCCGTGGTTTCCATTGGAAGCCAGAGGCCTGAAGGAAAAGACGGTGGAGGCTGGCTCGGGGCTAATGACGCCGCTGTGATTTCGGGCTCTGAAGGTTAGCGCCAAGGTGCTATCTGCATTCCTTCCCGCCTTAAATCCCTCGCTTCCCAATCGTTTACGAAACTGCTCGGATCCGGGCTCTGCCTTCGCCATTCCGCCCAACCTGCTTTTGTCGTGACCAGAGATGACCTCACTCCAGAAGCCAGAGTCAATTATCCACTTGACACAGTCGGCTGTGCCCTTCTCCTGGGTCTCCAGAACATTGTACTCACCCAGCTTTCCTCCTGTCTTTCTGGCATTTTCCAAAGTCTTGCCTTGTCCGTCCTCAATGCCTCTACCTCTAAACACAGGCCTGCTCTAGGGCCCAGTTTTCGGACCTCTTTTCTTTTCAATCTACACTCACTTCTTCGGACATCTAGACTCGGGCTTCCAGCCACCTACCTGAAGTCCCCAAGGTAGGAATCTCAGGCTAAGAATGTCCAGTGTCGAACTTCTGATCTGCTACCCCAAATCTTCCCTACCTCGAGGCGTGTCAACTCTCCCCGTTCTAGTTGCTCAGCCAGGTATCTTGGAATCATCTTTGACTCCGCTCTTTCTCTCATAGGTCACATCTAACGGCAAATCTTGATGGCTCTAACTGCAAAATGTACACGGACTGTGCCTGTTTCTCACCATCTCCATGACTATGGCGTGACCACATTCATCGTCATCTTTCTGTATTCTTCAAGAGGCTCCTCTAAGGCTCTAAGCCCCATTTCATCCCTATAGTCTTTTCTAAATACAGCAGCAGCAAAAAAAAAAAAATTTTTAATTAGATTACGTTACACCTCTGTGCAAAACTTCCCGTGTCTCCCCATCTCACTGAATAAAAGCCAGATTCCCTGTTGACCTGCCACTTTGCTCCCTCGCTCATCTCTTATTTGTGCCCATTCACCCAGTGACATTGGCCTCCTTGCTCTGCCTTGACTACACCAGGCACTCGCATGCCCCAGGGTCTTTGCACCTGCTGTGCCTTCAGCCTGGAACATTCTTCCCACATGTTTGCATGGTTCCTGCTCTCACTTCTTTCAAACCCTTGTTCAGAGGGACCCCTCCTCAGTGAAGCCTTTCCTGAAATGCCTGTTTAGAATTTTATCCCAAATCCCCAAAGCAGCAATCACTATCCCAATCCCTTATTGGTTTTAATCCACAGCACCGATCTTAACTTAAATGCGGTTAACTTCACTTATTTGTTCTGTGTCTCATCTGCCTGCTCCCGCCAGAACCCGAACGTGGTGAGGGCATGGATTACCGTCAGCTTTGCTCGAGGCAGCATCTCCTGCATCTTCTCGTAGGCCTAGGAGATGCTCAACGATATTGGCTGACCAGATAAGTAAAAGCAAAACTGAGACTTTACTAATGTTTTCCTTGCAATTTCTCTCCTTATCTAGCCCCTGCACTGCTAGAGCTGGTCCCACGGTATCCTCTCTAAAGGCACGTGCTGCCCTGAGTTCAAGCCTGGGCACGTCCACATCTAATGGACCTTAGAAATCTCTCACTTTCCATCAAATGTCATGGTCTCACCCTTTTCCCCAAGGGCGACGAAACCAACCCCTCCCTGTTCATTTGTTATTAACTGATGCTAGAACATGTGCAGCCTCTCCTGGGGGAACCGGCGTTTTAATAGTGGTCCCTAGAGATTTAGTGTCCTGTAATCCAAAGTATGTGTCTACGACTATGAATACAGTGCCTGTCCCTAATGCTTCTGGATTCGATGTTCTGAACAGGCGCCTTCTTCCAAGTAGGCCCCGTAATACCAACTTTAATAGAAAGAGAAGGCTCATTTCTCTGTTTTATCTGCAGCAGAGGTGGTTTAAATATTAAACAGAAGCATCTTATCGCTCACAAGGCTGACAAATCCATAAAGTCCCAGAAGGACTTTCCATCAGGATTAGAGCTGAGGCTTACCGTACACGGACTTTGCTTTAGAGATGATACCTAACTCTAAGTCGAAAACATTTCTAACAGGCAATAATGGAGTAAGATCTGACCCTCTTTCCTAACATCACGCTAAATCTCTTTAGTCTCTTTCTCTCAGCTCACAGACAGATCTGATCTTTTTCACCCCAGTCTCCGTGACCCCCATCCTGAGGTCTACACACTGGGCCCCGTTTGCCCCGGAGGAGAGGTATTTGTGTTTTGCAGCCCTCTTAAGTAGAGGCTATTAATTGCACATTTGCAAACGCCATATGGTCTGGAAGCCCATTCACCATTATTCTAAGACCTCAGGGCCTCTTCCGGGCAATACTCCTTTAACCTGATATATAAACGACTGTTTTTTAAGGACATCTATAGGATGCTCTAGCTCTCTTCAGGACGCTGTTGTATCTATTGACTCGCTAGTTTATACATTAACCATAATCTCATGTTTCCATCTCATGAGCCTTCATGATCCTATAAAACTTGTGTATTCACTCACATAGATGACTCACTTGATTTCAGCCTCAGAGTGCACTCGCCTCCTTAATATTCTAATAATTTCCTCCCTTCCTCAAAGGCCCGCCTGATCAAAGCATTTTGAGATGTTTCTCCTGAAGCAGCTCTATGAACTCTAATCCTTTGTACTCTAACACTGTCCTTCCTGACGACAGCCACCCTTC
This sequence comes from Miniopterus schreibersii, assembly GCF_964146895.1. Lineage (NCBI taxonomy): Eukaryota > Metazoa > Chordata > Mammalia > Chiroptera > Miniopteridae > Miniopterus > Miniopterus schreibersii. The sequence goes on from NC_138116.1 coordinate 6,447,995, forward strand.
ATTCATGAACCCATTCAAGAGACGTTCATTACACGCTGACTCTCCAACCCTTCGAGGTGCAACGAACCAAGGCCACGTGCTCCCTGCTGCCGTGGAGCGTTTTTCTAGTGGACAAAGACCGAGATACCTAAATAATAAATAAATATCTTGGGAAAATGGTATAATTATAAACTGAGATAGAAGTAAGAAGAGAGTAAAACGCAGGGCCCTGTAAGACGTCACAACGAGGGACCTGAATTATGTAGCCTATTTATAGCTCTTCTTTCTGAAAGTCCTTGTTTCCTAGTTCCGTTATATAATTTCTGGGTCCATTTATATTTTACTGATTTTCCTCTAGGTTAGGGTCCCATTCACCCGCTTTTCTGTTTGTCTAATTGTTTTTATTATGATGCCCATTGCTGTGGCTTTTGTTTTGTTTGTTCTTGAGTCTCATTAGTTCGCATTTTTCAACAAATCTGGAAACGATTTTACCATCCATGTATACTAGACATACACATCAAGTGTTCCCGTGTTTGGATTTTGTTCCCTCTTTACTGAGTTTTGTTCTGATGGGGAGTTAATTTACTTTTCTATCAGCTTGACCGCTTTTAAGTTTGCTTTGAGGTTTTGCCGGGGTGTCCCCAGCTATGCCCTTCTCCTCACGTGCGGACTTAAGTCTACCCAAGGTTCATGCCGTCCAACAAGATCTCCTCGCTCGAGCCGGCGGAACGGAAGGTTGCGCGGTCCCGTCCACGCTCTGACCGTCGCTCAGCTCGGAGCTCCACGGGCTACTTCCATTTACTCAGCGGTTTTTCTCTGCCCGGGCTCGTGGGGCATCATCTCGCGCGTGGGCGGCTTAAACCCGCAGAGGATCCCCGCGCAGATTCTAAGAGCTCCTGTCTGAGCGGGTCTTTCCAGCTGCCTCAGTGGCCCCGGGCTCCAGCTCGCTCTCTTCGCTTCTCCAAGACCCGGTCCCCTGCCTGGCTTCTCCCCAGGCCTGCTGTGCAGAAGTCGCCTCCAGGCAGGGAGCTGGCCCAGTCTCGGTGCTTCTCTCAGGACTCGCAGAACCGCGCTGCAGGATCCAACATCCAAAAACGGTAATTGCATCTATTTTGCCTGTTTTTGTGGTCGTTTGGAAAGAGAAGATTAAGGCGATGCCACTACCCCATCGTGGCCGGAAGCTGGAACCTCTCCTTTGCTATGTCCCTCTCAGTTCCTGCTGTCAGAGTTACAGCTCTACCCTCTTCTTAAACGTGTCCGGCGCGTTCCTTTCGGCGTTCGCTTCATTTCACCCACTGCCTGGGATGAGCTCACTGGCGCCGTGGCTTCAATTATCGTTAATATGCTAAGGACCCCTCAAATCTGTATCTCCCCCCAAACCCCTCATTCCCATTATTTCAAATGTGATATTCAGCTGCCTCGTGGACCTCACTGCTTAGACATGCTAAGACAGCTCCAGGTCAATGTCCCAAACTGAACTGAATGTCCAAGCTCTCTCCACAGGTGGCCTTCCGTCCTGAATTCTCTAGTGTAGCACATGGAGACACACCATCCACCAGGCATACAAACCAGAAATCTGGGGCGTATCCCAGCCTCCTGCTTCTTTCTAATCCCTAGCATCCAGCCAGTTACCACGCCTCATAGATTCTACTCCTGGAATATTTCTCTAAACTACTCCCAGTCGCTGCGCGGCCTCAACCCAGGTCCTCCTGGCTCCCTCCACACGTCACTGCAGCACTTTCCCAAGAGCTAACGCTTACGGAGCATTCGCTATACGCCAGGTACTATTCGAATCACTTTTGCAGACGGTAACTCTATGAATTCTTATTAAAAAACACAACAACTCTGTAGGGTAGGTACTATTATTCTTACAGAAGAAAAAATAGGGACACAGAGAGAACTTCTCCAAGGGCCGCACGGTTATCACCCGGAGAGCTAGACTTCAGATACAGGCCGTCTGTCCCCAGAGTCTTTGGTCTTAACCGCGGGTCGATACTGCTTCTCAAAATGAGCTTCTACCTCCATTCCAAAAATATATAAGAAACCCACACTGACATTTCTCCATTTCTCTCCTCTAATTAAAAACTTCTAATCTGTTCTCATCTTAAGGTAAAACCTAAACACTAAATGTTCTGTATACTCTGGTCTAAGACCAAGAGCACGTCCCGTTTTCACTCATGGCTTCTGCCCCGCAGTCCAGCTCGTCTCGTTAGAAAGCCAGAGTTCAGGTGCCCTCCTTTGGGAAGCGCTTCCTCGCGCCTTTTCCCGCCCCCGTGCCTGGGTTTCAGGCTCAGGCTCAGGCTCAGGCTCCCTTAACACGGCAGGTCTGCTGCTCTCCCACCCGCCCCCTGTTTACAGCCTCTCGTAGGCCCCGGGCTCCCTAAGGGCAGGGACGACGTCTTTTCCCCGGTGTCCTGTTCCCAGCGCTATCGGAGTATCGGACGCATTCTAAGCGTCCACTAAATACTTGAACAAATGACTCAGTGGATTTAAAAATGCATAAAACCAGCCGGGAGTCGTCCGAACCCAAGCTTCTCTAAAGAATTTACGGCGCCACTAAGTGAAGTCCTGGGAACAGTGAATGCAGGTGCCTTTCAACGCAAGTGGGGAGCCCTGCTCCTCTGAATTACTTGAATTGCTTCTAGATTTTAAAACGCCAGCCTCTTGACCTCCGGTGTATTTGAATGTCACCTTATCTTTGTCCTTCACAGAAAGGCACTTGTAGTGACAGAAAACTCAAGGGAACAATTAGGCTGGTTATCGGCAAGGCATCTTTACACACTGACACAGGCGCTTCGAAAGCCAGAGGCTATGTGGCCGTTTCTCTTGTTTAGGGAGAGGGGTGGGAAGCAACCGGGAAAGAATTTCAAGCAGCACGGACATTATCTGTCTTCACCTGGCTAAAAAAAAAAAAAATTAAACCCTGGTGGACAATTCTAAGTCATGGTCCCAGACCCAGCCTCGGATGAATTTAAACAGATATGGTTTCGTTGCCCAGCTTCTGTCTTCCACGTGACACCCTGCCCATGCCTTTTCCTGCCACCCAGGCATGTGCCCTTGACCGGGCATCGAACCCGACCCTTCGGTGTGCAGGCGGACGCTCTAACCAGCCGGGCCTAAAGTTTTAAGTTTGTTTCTAATTTCCCTAGAAGATAAAACGTGATTCGGGGTTGTGACATCTATTCAGGCATGACGTTTCTACAGGGAAATTCAGCCACTTATTGGAAAAATATAATTCTGGCCTGCACACCTGCGTTCCTTTCCTGCACTTATTTTGGTTTTTGGTGGGTTTTTTGTTTTTTTTGTGTGAAAGAACACGAAAGAATAAATATATCTGTTAGGGGATCGCACTGCCGGGCTCTTTTCTTTTCCACAGAGGTATCCATTTCCAGCAATTTCCTAATATTTATCCCAATTTGTTATTCACACCAATCTTGCCATCGCCGGGCCGTGGCACCGACTCTCTAGGGGTGACGAGCGGATTGTGCTTCTGAAATCCTGACGTTCAGCGCACTTTCCTGATAACGCTGCTCTCCCCTGAAAGCCTGGCGATCCCTACCCTGCCCCCTGGACCTGGACACACAGGCGCCGGGCTAGCACCCGCCGCGGCCCTTCCTCCGCGGGCTTTCCTCTCCCGGGGACGCGGCGGAAGGCAGGCCCGGGGGCAGAGGCGCCCTCGCAGGCAGGCTGCACAGGCGCTTTAATAAAACCCGGTGGGCCAGCAGCAGCCAGGCGGAGCGGCTCTAAAATCACCCTGCCGCCTGGCCGGGCGTGGCTCAGCGCTTGAGCGTCGACCTAGGATCCAGGCGATCCGGGTTCGATTCCCGGTCAGGGCACATGCCCGGGTTGCGGGCTCGAGGCAGCCGATCAATGACTCTCTCATCACTGATGTTTCTATCTCTCTCTCCCCCTCTCCTTCCCTCTCTCTGAAATCAATAAAAATATATTTAAAAAATAAATAAATAAAAAATAATAATAAAATAAAATAATAAAATAAAATAATAAAATAAAATAATAAAATAAAATAAAATAAAATAAAATAAAATAAAATAAAATAAAATAAAATAAAATCACCCGGCCGCCTGCCACACAGCTTGTCCCCGGTCCCTGGGAAGCCCAGCGGCAGATGCTGAACCAGAGGCTGACTGAGCCCCATCTCCTCGATCAGCTTTATCTTCTCCCTGTCCCTGTGGTGCCCGCTGCTCCTGTCCCCTCCATCCGTCTGTCCCTCTCCCCGTCCTTTCAGGCGCACACTCGGCACTGCCGCGTCTGCCCCCCAAGCGCACAAGCTTCCCGCCGCATCTGCCGTCCCACACGCCCTTGACCTCGCGCCTGTTCGGCCCTAAGCATGCGCAGGGTGACGCGACGACCACGGATGGGAGGCTTTAGACAATAGTTAAAAGCCTGGCCCCAGGAAAGCAGACAGGGTGACTGTAGCAAGCGTCAGGGCGCCATCGACGTGGTTTCCACTCATTTTAAAGACGTTACCGCCGCCCTTCGAGGGAAAGAGTTTTAGGGCCTCCGGGCTCGTAGGGAACCTAAGGATTAAATACGAGTGTGTAAGAACATGCTCCTGGTTTTGACGCTGGACAAGTAGTGATTTCACAAGATGAGTGGGTACGTCTCCTGTGCTTTGTTGTGTGTTTTTTTCAATATAATGATCATCTGAGAGAATCCACTTACTGGCTTTAATAAAGAGTCAGTTGTTACATCAGTTTTCCACCCCTCACTTGTCCTATTCAAGGGACCCTCCTTGGAGCGGTGGGAGCTGGGTTCGTACCTAGAAAACTGCTCAGGATTTTTTCTCCTCTGCTCCAAAGCAAAGAATCGGCTTTTTCTAGTATCTTTTCCCCCCCGTGCATTCCTATTTTATTTTCACAGCCACCGTCGGTAATTCGGAGCTACATTTGGCCAGCGATTCTGAAACCAAACAAACCCAAGTTCCATAATCCATATACGGGGGGGCAAGAGTAGGTTTGCAGTTGTTCGTATGGAAAATAATACAATTAATGGATAAATAATAATCCAAGAATAAACTGTGTATCACATACTACTGTAGACGGCCCCACTCTGTATATAATATTTATATTCTAAACAACTGTGTGGGTGTATTTGTCAAACACGGGAGAGCTTGCTCAGGACCAGAAGTGTCCCCCCATATGTGTGTGCATGGGGTTGAAATTCAGGGGATTGTTTAGTAAAACCTGAGTTTTACTTTTTTGTGTGACTCTGAGAAGATCCCTTAAATTCCACCGGATGCCGTCCCTTCCACAAGGTGAGGGGTTTGGGCTCCCACCTCCCTTCTGGTTCCCAAGCTCTTTCACACACAACACATCATAGCGTGTAAACGCTGCCATAGGATCCGTTTAAGGCCCCGGTGTCCTGTGTTTTGCCTAACGCATGTGATACAGACATATCCGGTGTCTTAAGTCACACTCGATAGGTTGTACTAAATCCTTAACGCCGAGTTGATCTGGACTCACCTCACTCCTTCTGTTTGAACCCATAATTACAGGATCCGAAGGCTTCGGGGTGGACTCACTCCCAGCCCCCGATGTGGTCACGAGGTGTAATCGAATCCCCCAGTGCTGCGGAGCACAAAAAATCCCGCTTGGGCTGAAAAATGCCAAAACAAACATGTTTTTAACAGATCCAGGGAAAGCAGAAATAAAGTGGTGTTTTCCCCAGGAAATTGTCTGCACTGTCCAGAGCCAGTTGCAGCAGGTTTTTTCTGGCCCGGCCTCTTGACCGTCAAATGGAACCACTTCGCTCGGGAGAGACGTCGGACGGCTGCAGGGAGGCGGGAGAGGCGGCGCTTCGGGGGCGCCCCCGCCGCGGGCCGGGCCGAAGCCAGCGGCGCCGCCAAGCCTGCCCCCCGGGGAGCCTCCTAAATGATGTTTCTTGGTGCAATCGGCCAGCTGACGGTCTGTTGTTTTAACAACCACACCTCTCCTCCCCGGGTCGGCGTCTGGCTGGCAGAGGAGAGCTACATAGCGTACCTTAGACCCTGGCTCGCCCCCGAGCTAGGAGCCATTTGGTGCCTAAATATCCAGGGGCGCTTATCTGTGAGGACACTACTCACACAACGGACAAAAGACCGTTTTCCATGTGCTGGGGGGGGGGGGGGGACAGAGAACACAGACGTTTCTTCTAGGTGTTATCAGGGCATATTTTTAAATATATTTATATGTTTGTAAAAGTATAGGGTTTTCCCCCCAAAATGTATACACACTTTAATGGCTCATAGCTCCATGTTGAAAATGAAACGTATTTTAATAAACACTGCCTTTAAAATTATCATTATTCAAAGTGTGTGTATACATTTTTGGGGACACCCTGTATTTTGTCAGAAAAATATCTTGGAAGAGAAACATAAAGACATAAACATAATTATATAAGGAAGTCACCGACGGCCCCCGGGTCTGCGTGTGGCTTATTTGCCCTGAGGGTAGTCCCGAGTACGCTTCAACATGCTGTTTTGCCTTCTGTCTGCTGTCCCGATCACCGGAGGCCTCTTCCCCCTCCTTTCCTTTCCACACCCAGCCTCTCCGATCCCAGCGTACAACTGGGTCTCGCTCAGTGAATGCAAATCCATCTTGACATTAACGTAACTCGGGAGGCAAACCCAGTGCCCCAACACACACGCTTTGTGAGCATGAACAGCCTTTGCACTGCCTTCGGTTTGGCGTTTTCCCCCTCAACAGCCCTCTGCATCTATAGGGAAAGGCGATTGGTACGCACACGTGTGCGCACGCTTTGTGCGTGAGTGCAGGTGGACTGCACTGTCCCAGAGCACACTGGGGTTCACCCTCTTTTCCCATCTGTTCCACCTAAAAGGTAACCCAAAGGCCCTACTGAATAAATGACTGAGCGGGCGAGCGACCGTCCAATGGGCAGCGGGAAGCAATGAACTCTGCTGATAGAGTGTCGGTGGCACCGTGCAGAGTGTGCCTGCCCGTGAGTCCTCTCGCTATGGAAGGTGACACCCGAAGAGAGGTCTCTGAGGCACAATTCGCCTGGATCTCGTTCGCTCTTGCTGCCTGGAGCACAGAGGCAAAGTGAGGCAGGCTGGGAAGCCTCCCTCTGCTAACAGGAGGGGGACGGTGACGGGTTGAGGCTGTGTGGTGCTTTCTCTGAGCACATGCGGGAATCTGGCTGAACTGGGAATTTAAAGAACGCAGATTCCCACTCCGTATGACACACTTATTTCCATGTAGTTATGTGCCAGTGGGAATCTAATTAAGCCACCTGTGCACTGAGCCTTCGGCTAAGGGGCAAAAGCATGTACCTAGAGACCAGTCCCACCCTGGGCTCGCGTTCCCTCCGACTCCTTGACATCTCACTATCAACACACCCAGCCCTGGGTTGGGCAACTACACCGCAGGAGAGCCTCCAGGTGATCGTATGATTCTAGATCCCCAATGGCAAAATCCTCAGAAAATACACATTGACTCAGATGGAGACATGAATTTCCGCTCAGCGGCCTGTGGTTCTGCTTTCCGTTGCTTATTTCTGTTCCGTTCGCCGCTCCCCCTCTGCAGCATCAGCAGTATGGATCGCCACACGGCGTCCCTGCCCAAAGGGAAGCTGCCAAGGCAGGAGCCCCCGCCGGGCTCCGCTCCCCTCGGCGGGCTTCCTCCCCAGGACAGAGTGACCCGTGTCCCTTTCCCGGCTGGCTCTCTCAGAGCTTCCACTCCCAGGAAGGAAACAGCCACACTCTTTGCAAAAGATTAAGACACTCATTTGCCTGTGTAAAATATGTCTATGCCACAATCGCCGTCGTAATGGAAGCATATAATGAGGGCAATCATTCCCTCTGTGTAGCATCCGTTGAACTGCTGATGCCCTTTGACAAGTAAAGGGAGAGCTTTGCCGAAAAGAAAACAATGCTCATAGTTATTAAGGTTATTGGGGGGGGGGGGCAGGTTTGTGTGTGTTTTTTAAAAATTTCTGTTTATTTCACTTTATCTCTTTCCAATTCTGGTAAGGAACTAAGTAATTGTTGTCTTAAAAATTAAATGTCATGATGTTTTAATTCCATTGGCTTCTGATAAATAGCTTGTAGCTGAGGACAGAGGCTGCTGGAAGGCTCTCAGAATCAGCTCCCTGGTAGCCAAGAGCTGGTTGAGCAGGACCTCGGCCTTGATGTGGGTTGGACCATGTTTTGAGTCTGAGGCTAAACTGCCTTCTTAGCTCCTTTGACAAAAAAAAATACTGATTTAAGGGGATTGATGTCATGTCATCACTCTTCAAGTGCTTAAAATAAAGGGGGAATAATCTGGAAGTGTGGTCGACGGCTGCCCGGGGCTGGCATTGTATGAAAGGCTGAGCTGGATCCCGTTTGTGTATTTGTATGAAAATGAGATCAAGGGTTCTCCAGCATCGCACCAAACCGAACTGTCCACAGCCCTGTTTTGATAACTAAATAATAGATGATTTCTGTTATTACTTTTGTCACATACTTAATATTCCTAATAAGGAAAGTGTGTTTTGGAAGCTTTTTTTGGATCAGGGCAATGGAGGGTTCTGCGTCCTGCTGCTAATGATCAGCCTCTGAAACTTGAGAGAGAGGGGGAATGGTAAATGCATGCCTGGCGTACTCAGTGTGTACAGCAGTGGAAGATGGACTACAAAACGGATTCAAGGTAAATGACCGTCTTTTTCCAGATGGATTCAGGCACTGACGATTATACAGCTGATCGCCTCAGACAGCACCCTAATCAAGTGCTCATCTCTGTAGACAGTTACGGCACCAACAAGCTCAATGGCAGAAAGGCCATCCAATAAACTTTAGGACGTAAATTCCTACTATCCAACCTGGGCCCAACTTTACTCAACGGTGTTTTTTTGTGTTTTTTGTTTGTTTTTTTTTTGGAGGGATGTGTCATAGTGAATTAAACTTTATGCCGTTTGGAATTTCATCAGAAAAGAAACAGGGACTGAGTGAAAACACATTAATGGGTCAAAATAAATTTCCTTCACGTTAGAAAAAAAAAATAAGGCACTCTCTATAAACCTATCTTAAGTGGAAGAGTTTCCTGTGAGGGGATGAATGATATAATCATATTATTTGGGACTTTACACATCTATTCCCCAGCTTCAAAATGTGTGCATAAAAGTCACTCATTATGGTGAACATATTAGACAATGACAGGTGCTTCATCAGAGAGTCGAAAGAACAGATTGTTTGTTCCCGCTCCTTTCTGGAAAGTTACGTGCCTTTATTCCTCGTGATTCTAAGAAACTAGGGGAAAAATGCCAAATTCAATTTGAGGTAGGCAGATGTACTCACACGGAACAATCGCCTCTGAATGAGTTGTCGTTGGCTGCTACTGGTTTGAAAAGGCCTGCCCTCGGGAACATTAGCAAAGGCGCCCCACGGAGTCTAATGTAGATGAAGGGGCACGCAGGAAGCCAGTGGGTTTTAGAAATTTGGGGGTCTTAACACTTTTACCAAGACTGAGCGTGAAAGAGATAAGATTCTTCTGTCATTATAGCCAATGCCCACAGAGACACAAAAACCACTCTGCTCTTTTTTTCTGGGTCCATGAGACTCTCTTGTGGTCAACTAAACAAGACCCAGTTAGCAAGTGGCATGGTGTGTCATATTTACAGGGATTCCTTGACTCGGTTTTATAACTTGTATTAAATACTTGAATCATTGCGAAGTTGCTCAGGTACAAGAGTTTGGAAACTGCCAGAAGAGAAGGGGAGAGAGAGAGAGAACATAGTGAGGATACACACAGAGGGTGTGTAAAGACCAGTGATGGTTCAGAGGCGTGTTCATAGATTTCTGCAGCCCCCCCAACTTTGGTGAACCACAGGAGAGCATAAGTGGTGACACTATGTTATGGGAACGACAGTGGCTTCAACAAGCAAGTCTAGACAATCAGAGGAACAGTCCTCAAATTTGGGTCATACTAAATAACTCCCCTTCGGTATGTCTACAGATGGTAAGAATACCTTTTGATGGTAAGTATTCAAAAAAATATACATCTTCCCAACAATATTTACTCATCTCATCTCCGAAAACCAGGTATTTTTGTTGGTATGCTCTTTGTTAATTTAATGCCAAAGTTCAGCGCTGGTTTCCATTGCATGGGGCTGACAATGCCTTGAGGAATTTGGGAGATGTTTTCCCTGATTTTAAACATTATACCTAAATACTTCAAAGTGCTCTTTATATTTGAGGTCAGGTATCAACAGACCTTTCTCCTAGGAGAGTCTCAAAATCTGCGTGTGGGATAATTATTCTCGATGTCACCCTCTGAAATGAGGCAAGGGAGTCCAGGGCTGATGAATGGTTTTCCCTTCGAGCGCTACGTCCTACTTGCTCTGGCAGAGAAAGGTTTCACTGGCTGCCCCACTTCTCTGGGAGCGTTTTTAGTTTGCAAGTGAAAGGAGTAGCTTGTGAACTGGCCTTTCCATCTATTATTTTTAAAACACAGGCCCCCCTCACTCTTGCTTTTTAGTGCGTCAATGCACATGACCCTCCACTGCCATTGTCTATGACACATGTGACTTGCCCCAGGGCCATGCAGCCCCTCAGAGGCATAAGCATTTCAAAGCCTGAAGAACAGAATTAATTCTAGCAGTGGACATATTCTCATTGTTGGATGGTTTATAAAATCACAATCCACGCCTGTCCCGCCTCGTGTGACTCTGAGATTCAACGGCAGGCAGAAGCGCTGGAAGGAAGCACAGGACTCGCCAGCAGTTAAGATCAAACGATTAACATCTCAGATTCATTTTTGCCTCATGGAACAAAATGTGAATTTTGTGCTTGTTGATTTGTCAAAAACGGGATTATTCTCTCCCCCTTGGCCAACGTGGAGAGAAATTCTTATCCTGAGTCCTCCGTCTGCCCCAAAAGGCCATTGAGTTTTGATAAACAGAGGCTTTGCCAAAATTCAGTCCCCTAGGTGAGATGAATTGGGAAACCCTTTTCTCAGAAGTCGCAGTAAGGAGAAACACTGGGATACTTCAGTTCTTTTGTTAAAAACAAGCAGAGTATAGGTTCATGTGCTCTGCGCTTTTTTCCTGTGTCCACCAGGCCAACTTTCAGCTCTGTATGGAGAGCGCTTGCTTGTCTCGTATGTCTGAAACTTTATAAATGCTCGCTAAATATTTGTTGAATAAATCACTTCATTTGCAGCTAAATCAGTAGAAGCCGATTAACTATACCAGGGGTGGGCAAACATTTTCCTTAAAGGGCCAGATAGTAAGTATTTTGGGTTTTGTGGGTGACAGACAGTCTCTGTCACAACTCTTCAGCTCTAAAATAGTCACTCAAGGCAGCCATGGACCATATGTAAACGAAAAAGCATGGCTGTGCTTCAATTCAGTAAAATGCTATTTACAAAAACAGGCCATCTGACCTGCAGGTCATAGTTTACAGAGTCCTGACCTGCGTATACGTAAGATTGGAAGAATGAAGACTTCTGGGTCCTTGAAAATCTTACTCTCATAACCTTGATCAAGGTTTCCAGAACAGCACCCTGAGGCATAGCTCATCCTCAACACTGGCCGCCGAAGGAAATTCCTTTTACGGAAAAAAACATGTTTTCCAATGGGTTAGATCTAAAAGTCATGGTTCATAAGGATAACTATTGCCCAGAAAACAACACTTTTTCTAGAAAATATCAATTTTAACTAATGTTTCCCAAAGCACCAATATCCCTGAGTGGGTTACTAGCTCAGGCTGCACCCCGAGGCCGGGGAGTGCCCCAGATGCACCCGTGATCGGCGACGCTGGCTCTCCTTCCAAGGGAGCTCCACCCGAAAGTGGCCCAAGTCTGACGCCAGGCAGCAGCCACGTTCCGTGGTCGCACCCCGTCTGCTTGGTAACGTAATAAAGAAGGGAAGCTGGAGGCAAAGGAAAATTTTCAGTCTGGATATTTATTGTCATAGAAAGAATCTTTTACTCGCACATTCACCAAGAAGACAGAAAGACAGGAGGGAGAGAGGGAGGGGAAGGGGAGAGAAGGGGAGGGAGGGAGGAAATAAGGAAATTCGATCAGCAAAATCCTCTGCGGTAAATTTATTTCTATTTCCTAGAGGTCTTTTTGGACAGGTGAGTTAGGAGATAAAGAGAGTATAGATAACTAGGTCTTCATGCTTAAACTATACCTTTAAACGTTATATCACAAAAGAAGATGTAGGTGGTATAGTAGGCAAGTTAATTGTATCCGATCGCCAGGGCGGAGCGACTTTTTAATATATTTTATCAATATCGTCAGTGCCACGCGATTCGGAGCAATCGAGTATTTACATGGAGCAACATGAAAGTGAGGCTGGTGCGAGGAGGATGTTCTGTGTCCAAACGGAAACAAAACACCACTGTGCTGAAGGAACAGAAAACTGGTCAAGAATCTCGGGGACGCGCCTGGTGCAGGTGGCCCGGGGCCCGCGCCGTGGGGAGGGCACCGGCGGGGCCGCGCGGCGGGCGACGGAGCAGGGCACACGCGACTCCCCGCCAATCCTGTTTACTTAGAAAGAACCCTGTCGCTTGAAATGGCTTATGATCTCGGGGACTTAAGAGATCTGTGCAGACGTGTGTCATCCAAGCCGCATCTATTTGCCCAGGAAACACAAAGAGCTTTTCAGACCGAGTCCTGTTTCATCCGTTCTTGAACTTGAAAGGGGGAACATCAGTGCCAAACGCCCTTTCCTCGCCTAGACGCCTGCTAGCGACGGAGCGTCTTTGCCTTTGGATATTAAAAGCTTTGCTGAAGAGATTTCTAGCTTCAGAGTCCCCGGGGGCCCGAGGATGGGGCAGGGCTACGGGGTCAAGAAATGGAGAAGTTCCTGAGCTGAAAGGGAAGCCTGGGGGTGAGGAAGGCTGCAGAGGCCACCAAGTGGCAGTGACACTGGCTCCAAAGCCAAACCGTGACTCAGTGAATTATGCTATCTTCTCTTCTGGGGCTAAACTGAAATCTGTGTAATTCAGAAAAGAAAAAAAAAGAAAAAAAAAGGTGCTTATCACAATAGGAATGTTTTCCAATTATGTTTGTGTGTCCCTCAGGCCTTCTTCAGGTAACCACAGTAAATATCTTCCAAGTATGGGCGAGAGATCCATCTTTAATCAAAGGAATGCTTGGATCCAACTCAACCACGTCACGTATATTTCTTCCAAACCTGAGAACTGGATCTCAATTTAGAATTTTTTTTAAAGTCAGCCCTTTATATGTATATTGGGAGCTCAGCTATCGCCCTTTATTAAGGTATTGATTTTAACAAATCCTCTAAAGTAATTTGAACCTCACGTAGGTAAAATATTTACTGATATCTTTTTAGTCACTTACTATAATTAATTAAGGAATCTATTGATGTCCTGCCAAGTCAATAGGGAAGCTTGGGGAGCTGAGTTGGCTATTTTACCCCTTTGCAGTGCTTGAAATAATGCTGTATTTTAAGTGTCTTCTTCAGAGTGGAAAACTGAATTGAGATGTACTAACTGGGAGAGAGAGAGAGGGAGGGAGGGAGAGAGGGAGGAAGGGAGGGGGGAGGGAGGGGCCAGGCAAAGCGATTTTTTTTCTCAGTTAGACTCTGAAATATCCACAAATCTCCCTTCTCCTTTTCTCATCTGAGCTTTGAAGGCTGACCCTACAGACGTGGAGAATTAGACACCACCAGGAACCAAGGAACCGGGCGGGTGGGGCCTGAGCAACGTAAGCACTTGAGAGGCACAACGGGAAGGAAAGAAAGAGCTTTCTTCTAGGCATTTCTATTTTAAAATAATGCCTCTCTGCCCATCTGAAGGAGGCTATTTAGAGCACATTAAATTAGTCATAATGGAAACTCCTTTAATTGAACTGCGTGGAAAATGGCCCGGGGCTGCCGGGGGGCGGCAGGGAGATCACAGGCCATCCTGATGCACGGCCGGCCGTCCACGAAGCTCGGCTCCAGGACTCGGAACCCACTTGAACTCCCATAAACTGCGTTTGAAAACACAGCCAAGAATTAGTGCAAATCGGCTCACTGGAATAAAAACACACCCACCCACCCACGGAAAGAACCAGGCGCAGGGCAGTTTCGGTGCAGTCACCCAGGGGCTCCTGGCCTGTCCCTCTGGGGCGGCCGCGCCCTCGGAGGCACCGAGAGGGGGTCCCCACAAAGCCAGGCGCGGGTGTCTCGGGGAACAGATGCCAATGCGGAATCTTTCTGGCGGAGCGGTGGGGTTTTCAGAATTTTGAACCGGTGGTATGGATGAGGTTCGGAAGTTTGAATATGTGTTTAAAAAGTTAATGATTAATTCTAATTATCCCCGTCCTACGCCTGCGGGTTCCGAGAGCCTGTCCGGATAGAGCGCTGTCCTAGCCACTTGGGGAGCTGCACATCCAAGCGAGGAGTCCCCGCAGGAATTGCATGCGCCGGGAAAGCAGTTTTAAAAATGATACAGATCATTTATGTCATTTAACACACACACACACACACACACACACACAGAGCCACATCCATACACACCCTGGAACACAGACAAAGGAAGACGCAGTCTCGGCCAGGCTGCTCCGCTGGTTAGAGTTGTCCGGAGACAGGGAGGTGGCGGCTGCCATCCCCAGTCAGGGCGCACACAAGAGTCGCCCGATGGAAACAAGCCTGTGCTTCTCTCTTTCTCCAGTCCCTTCCCCTCTCTCTCTCTAAAATCTATATAAAAATTAAAAGAAAGAAAATGCAGAGATCCCAAAATATACCTTAAAAGAGGAATCTGACATTACGTAACTTGACATTACGTAACTTGTGGTATTTATTATTCACTATATTTATTATTTCTATTTTACGTAGTCTTTATTAGAGTGACATGTTGCAACTCATTGACTCCTCCTGCTAAACAACACTTTCAGGAGCCCTAGATACTGGGCCCTGGTGGACAACTTAAAGCCGAGATCGGTCCACCCCAGAGGCTGCCTGGCACTGGGCCTCGGAACTCCTTATTTCAATGGACAGAAGAGAGCGGCATGAAAGATGAACAGCTGCTCTTTGTTGTCGCTGTGACAAGAAAGACTTGTAAAGAAGGAGCTCTGAAGGCGAGCAAAGGTTTCATGTACCGGGTCTGCACAGGGGGCGGGATCTTCAAAGTCCACTGGTTCTTTAGCTGTGTTCAAGATAGGGGGCCGGGGGCCAGCTCATAATAATTTTGAAGGCATTTAAACAAGATTTCCAAAATCACCAACCCAGAAATCCTGGCCTTTGTGTTTGATTTGTCACAAATGATGAACCCAATGAATTCGGACCCAACACCTCACCAGCCGTTTGAATCCGACTGTATGATTATCACAGTGGCTTTCGGCATTCGCCAGAGAGCTTACTAAATATTTACCCAGATAATTAATGGCTCATTCAGAAACAGATGAGTCACTGCCATTCAGCCCAGCCGAGAACTGCGGAGTTTCATCCCGAGAGCAGGACACCCCCCAACAACGCAGAGTAGCCCTATATTCAAGCTCACCACATGTAAGAGACTGAAAAAACTTCACATCACAATTCCCCCGTCTGTAAAATGAGAATACCAAAAATAGCTGGTCCAAAAGGGTATTATACGGGTTAAACGTGGTGACGCAGGCGGCCCCCCTGACAGTGATCGGTGCGCGTGAGCCAGGGTTTTCCGCTGTTTGCGAAACCATCGTCATTGAGTTCATCACTGTTCGATACGACCGACTTTATTTCTGTTCTCCTCTGACTGCAAACAAACTTCCTTATATTGAAATCTGGTTCCTTGAGGTTTCTTCCCATTAATTCTAATTTAATCCCTCGTGGAAGAGAGAAAAAAGAGAGAGAGAGGGAGGGAAGGAAGGGAAGCCAGTCGTTTACACGGTTAAATGTCGTGATTAACATGCTCCCGGCACAACGTCCCTGTTTCTGCTCCGCTCCCAGCTAAGCCCCGGACTTGAGAGAGAGAAGGGGGGCGGGGCGGAGGGGAGGGGAGGGGACCCCGTCCATTAGCCGGTTACACCGGCTGAAAGGGCCCGCATCCTACAAATATTCTTTAACCGGCATGACCCTGCCCGGCTCTGTTTGCTCTTTTCTGATGCTGCTGCAATGTTCGTGGGCGTCTTTAAGGGTGAATTGCCCTGTATGGAAACAATTTCAGATGTTCTGACCTGTTTAAAAAATAATTATGGAAGGTGGCGAAGAGCCTGTGAAGAGATCCCTCCATTGGAAAGCCCGTCATTGTATCCCAGCCATAGACGTGTTTCTTGCCGCCTACTCTCTCCCTGGGTTTTCCCTTAAATTATTATTAAACTTGTTTGCAGGGAACGTTTAATGGGAATTGTACCGGGGCTCTTTGGTCGGTTTGTTTGTTTGGAGGGGGGGTTAATGTTACAGATTTGAGTTCTTAAGACAGAAAGGTCGTGAAATGCATGTGCAGATAAGCAAACGGGTCGCGGATGCAAGCTCTGGAGCGGGACTGACAGGTCTGCGCACGTGCTTAAAATAAAGAGGAACAGCAAAGCGCCTGCACAACTGATGGGTTCAATTCAGCGGTCAAGGGCATTCCGAGAATGATACACAGGACTTTTTAAAAAGCTTTAATTTCAGTTACTCGCATGGCAAACATTTTTTTCATGTTAAAAGTTGCTGTGATTTCACAAAATTTTAGAGATATGAAACCAGGTGGCACTAAACTATCAGATTCCCACATTCAAGACGAATCACATGATGTTATCCTTCCTCAGTGCTTCTGCCCTCAAGAACTGTAGCCCAGTGAAAAAGAGAAGCTTAAAACAGTACTTCTAATATAATCTACTTTTGTTTAGGATATTATGAATAATTATATGACACGTATGTGTGTGTATAAAGATATTTGTATATTAAAAATTAGTGGAGTGTACCGAACTATTCGTCACAGTTCTCTTTGAGAAGCTGTTTATAGAGGCCTTTTGAATCCCATATCAATATCTGTAAGGCAATGATTCTTTTTTTCATTTAACTTAGCATTTGTCAAAGGACTAGCAACCTAAATGCTGACACATATTATTACCTACAGGCCAAACCTATTAACCACTGAGCTACACTGTACACTCACTTAAGGAGGTTGGCCACGCAGTGGGTGCCATCCCATCACAGAAGAAACGTATCCAAGAAGATCGTGGTTTATGCACAACCTACACATTCTGGAACATGTTTAGCCATCTCAAAGCCAAATAGTCCAGGAAGGAAAAAGTCACCCCCAAGCCATGGACTTTCAACTCTTGAGCTCTGGCCCAGGAAATATCTGGGGCAACTGAAAGACAGAAGAACAGCTAGTCTCCAAGCAACTCATGTTCCGTTTAGCACGTGGCTTCATAAAGCTTAATGGGCACTGGTTATCTCCTCCGCTTTGGGAGACTCTAGCCCAGTGGGAACAGGCTGTTCTGGCTTTGGCACTGGGTGAATGAAGGGATCATAACTCTGAGTGACTCTGAGCCGGCATCGAGCATCGTGGTTTATGACTTCCCAGGGCCTTGCTCGGTCACACTGTGCTTTGTCTTTCCTCCTGTTATGTATCAGGTATTACTCTGTGTTTCTGTTGGTTGGAGAGCAGTCTCCAAGTCTGACAAATAATTTGGTGTTTGAATATGAAATTAAGGGCCTTCGACTGAGAGAGATGTGAACTGCATTTCACTGATGACGCCCTAAGTCTATGTTCATCATTATAAAACATAGCAAATACGTAATAATTTTCATAATGAACATAAAATTATTCATAACCCCATCACCCAGAGGTGAGCAACGTAAACGCTTTGGTATAGTTCTGGAAGGATTTCACACACACACACGGGCACGTGAGCTCACACATGCGCATGCTCACACATGCACACATGCGCATGGATACAGTGTATTAAATATTTTCATTATAGCCTAACTTGGATCCATAGTCTCTCTTTGCTTATCTGAATAATTGTGAGGACATCCGAGTTGTGCTTAGGTGCCAAACTACAGAGTCTAAGACTGGTGAAGTCGTTCCCTAAATACAGCTGTTTTGTACGAGGCGAGGTGAGAGGGCCAGAACAGGCCTTCATTGCAGCTTTGCCCTCTAACTCTTCCTGCGTTTAAAGGGTAAAAGAGGCCATGGCATTAGATAAACCGGCAGCACTGACGCTATCTGACAAAGAACCGTGACTGTGAATGGAAGTTGCTAGATACTAGCACTGTATCTCCACAACCAAGTTTTGCAACGTGAAATATTCTGTGTTTATGGTCCTATCTACTAAAGATACAGCTTTTTTTTTTTTTCAATTGCATGTGACTTATCACAAAAATCGAATTCAATCAAACTGGTTTTACACGTGTAGATGGAGCACATGTGTTATCCTGCTGACTTCTGAAAAACTTAAAACCTTTTCAGGATGTCAGCCTGCAGAGCTGGAGATTTCCAGAGGATGTGAAACGCGAAGCGATCACGCGAGGGCCCTCCCGAAAATGCCGCGGTAGGTAGAACGCAAACGCCATCTGCCCGAGCAGGACAGCGAACTGGGGAAGACAAGAGGAAAGGACCAGCTTGCAGCAACGCAGAGAACTCCGCTCACGGGACCCGGCTCGGCTTCGGTGAGAGGCTGAGAAAGTGATGATTCTGATTTAAATTGAAAACACTTGACTCCTAAAAAAAATGGCACTTTCACTTTATGTTAGCTTCTCTATAGGCAAAATAAGATGTTGACTCAACATGTTTATTTCAGTAAAGAGCCACTTCTGCTCCGAGTTCAAGGAGGGTCTGCTTGCTACCCAGTTAGACACTGTGACAGCAACGACTGCTTCTGTCGGTTGTCAGGTGTGGTTTTTGTAAAAAATGACCTGTCTGGCCCCAGGGAAAGAGTTGGTACTCTAATCTGTTCATATAAATAGATATTATCCTTTATCTACTATTTCAGAAATAGGTCACGTGAGCCACATTGTTGTGCCCAGAACACCAGCCACATCCTGCGAGCCGTGAGTGGGACAGAGGTTGTGGCAGGACTTGGGCCGTGGCCAGGACACTGATGTTCGCAGTCACCCTGGGGTGACTGCCTCTTCTCTGAGCATCGCTTCGTTAAATTAAATTAGAAGCGTGGATAACTTTTTTTTTCCCCCCACGGGAGCCTACATGGAGAAGTTTGAATTAAAAACTGTTCAATTTGTGCAACCGGCTTAGAAATTTCACAATAGGGTCTGATGTTTTCATGAACCTTTAAGCACTTCTTGTTTCCAGCAGGGCTGGAGCTGACCTTTCTTGCTACATTTTGGCATTTCCAGTCTGAGAGAAAACCAGGAAGTGTAACTGAATATGAAAGCAGGTTAAAATAGAAAGAGCCCGACAAGTGAAACAGAGGTTCTCAGTATTGACACGACTTCAGTCACGGGGCTGGGTAGATGTTTGAGGGGCTTCTGGCTTTAAGGGACCCCACCAACTCAATCCCTGCCCTGAAATACGAGTATTAAAATGTCGTGATGCCCACAGAATTCACAACACCAAGAGGGACCCCAATGCACGCTGTGGACTTAGAGTCATTATAATGTGTCCGTGGAGGGTCGTCGGTCCTAACAAATGTGCCTCTGGTGCAGGATGTTGGTGACGGGGCAGGGGAGGGGGGCATGGGGACAGGGTGTGTATGGGAAGTTTATGTCCCTGCCTCTCCATTTTGCTATGAATTTAAAAGTACTCTAAAGAAACAAAGTCTTTAAAAAATACTGTTCTCTCTAATGGAGAGCTTGACTCTGGTGAACATACGCAAAGATTAGATTTAGAGAAAATCCCCCTCTAAGGCATAAACGCGCTGAATAATGCAGATACTGCTAGAATCACATCCACGCATTTTTACCGTTGTCTTTCACAAATGAAGTGATAGTATGAAGATTCGTGTTCAATTCAGCGTAAATGATCTCAGGACGTGGGTTGGTTTGTTTTTTTTACCGTTGGAGCCTGCCCTCGAGTTGGGCAACACAGAGGCTGTTCAATTGCTACAGCAGTTATTCTGAAAACAAACGAGCGTTCGGGCCACGTTATGATTTCTCTTCCCCCCTCCCAAATTATAACTTACACTCTCAGTAAAATGTGTCTCATAAAACTCTATTTTCTTTTCTTTGACATTGTAAATTTGGGGCCAGGAAGAACCAGACGGCAGGAGCAAACACACAAGGAACCTCTAGCCCAGGCCCCCGAGAAGGTCATTCAAGAAAGGCCCAAAAGCATTTCTCCGGAGCAACACGGCTCTTAAGTAACACGCTCTTTGAGTGGAGTTTGCACCAGTGTGTCGCAATCTTCCATTTGCTTAGGATATAATTTCCTTCGGGTCTGCACGAAGTTAGGAGAGGCAAGCTGCCACCCAAAAGAAGGCTCCGCGTTTCTCTAGCACCTGCTGACGGCCGGGCGCGTGAGCGGGAAGGGCCCCCTCCCCGCACAGTTCAAAGGAGAACACGCGTCTCTGCGCACTGGCCTGACGAGGCAGCCCAAGGACAGACTGTGGAGATGGAGCCCGAGGTAAACACAGTGTCAGGAAAAAAAAACACCTACAAAAATCTTTCCTTAAAAAGCATCCCTCCCTACAGAAGAGGCGCCGCGTGGAGGCGCACGCACAGATTTACCACCTCGCCAGTCGCCTTCTGCCAGTGGCCTCTTCGAGGGAGAATCTTTAGACCTTGAGGTTAAAAAATAATTATAAGGTTATGACTCTTAGAAGATCCCTGTTGTTCTAAATATTTAACAGAAGTTGGGCGTGATGGGGACATGCAATTCTGTTCCCAAGAGCTGCCCCTTTGGGGAATGATCTGAGCATCCTGGCTCGCCCAGGGACAACTAGATTTTGAGCAAGTTTCTTAAAATCTCTTTGATTTGGTTTCTTTGTGTGAAAATGAGAGTGGTAATACCTACTTCAAATGCTCTGTTTAGGATGAAATGAAATGATATTGTGCATCAAGTGTTCTTAACAGTGCATGGCATACAGAAAAGGTGCTTTTATGCTAAAAAATCATTTGACTAAATAGAGCAAAAGCAGGGGGGAAATCTCATTCCAGTTACAAGCTAGTTCAGTAAAAATATTTTGTTTTGTTTTGTTTATATCTACATGCATCTGAGAGGTAACCTGACATTTTTATTGTTGTAGAAATAGTCTGAAAAATAAAGGAGAAGCAGTTTATTAATATCAATGAACACAATGATTTCTGATGCCTTTTTCATGATTTTCTTTCAAACTTCAACATCACCGAGACTCAACCAACTATTAGAGTTTGACATAGCACATAGACAATTTCAAGTTGCAGTTTCCAGAAAGCAGCTTTATCTTTACTCTGACATACTATTCATTCAGTATCCATTACTCTGATTTTATAAAAATGCCAAAATGATTCACTTCTCGGGGGTTTTACCACTTTAGAAAGAGAAAAAATGGTCAAGACCCCCTAAAATTCAGAAACAGATCATTGACCATACTTTTCCAAGATCATGGCAGCTCTTTGCAAAAGTGGTGTTTTTATCAAAGTTTTCACAAGTTTCAAAGGTTGTCCAGAATTATCCTGAACAATTCGAGCTTTCCTGTCATTCTCTGAAAGGAAGACCTAAAGTTAACAAGGTTGCCAAAAGGCCAGGCCGGGGGCCTCGAGGACTCTTTTTCCTTGCCATTAAAAATATTTATCTTAAGTTACTTACACCAAGTCATTGTCTGGTGAATATAGGAGATGAAGGCTATTTAGTTAAAGCATATCTATATCCTGAGATACTGTGCACTGTGACACACCGAACAGCTTAGATTTATTTGGTTTAATCAACAGAGGCATGGTCCTTACGCGTAGGGCCTGAATTAATGACCCAGAGGATTTGTTTTCCAGTAGTTTCTGGATTAATACAGGTGGTTTAAGAATGACTTTTAAGTTCTTAAGGAAAACTGTTTACTCCTTAAGGGTTCTAAATAACACTCGGCAAGGTTTAGTAGAAACCTTAGGTAACGTCATTAAATCTATCGAATTAATAAACCTCTTTTCCTTTTGCTGGTGAGACGATACGGGACAAGGGCAGTGGAGCTTTTCTGTCTAGGTTTATCATAGGTAAGAACGTGACACAGGAAACTATTTAAGATACAATGGAAAGTACACATGTCTACATAGGGCTAATATGTGTGTGTGTACCTCAGACACGTGTGGAGAATGAAAAGTTGGGAGGCCTGCATGCTAATTCCCACAAGCAGTCAGGCTAAAATGATTTTCAGGTACCGACGGGCATTGGTTCCCAAGTCAGCCCGAGTGGTCATTTTAGACAAAATCTGAAGGAGTATCCATTGGGACAGGAAGACCCTTGGAAACACTTGCCATAAATCTGAGATATTGCTAAAGGCATACTGTTAATTTTCTCTATAAAATCCCATCACTGCTGCTGCATTTTAGAGTTGGAAGGTGACGTTTCCTTAAAGGTGCTCCCGGTTGTACCACAAGAGGAAGAAAGCATATGATGGACGGGCTCTCACGTGAAAGAAAGAAGAATTCACGTCTAAAGGTATTTTCTTTATTTTTTTAGGCCCTTGAGGAACTAATTTGTTACACAGACCTTTCTGGAAGGCCCTTCCAAGCCCCGGGGACCAGTTCGCTGTCCTGCAAGTCCAGATGATTCTATGAAACCTGCATGTGGCCATCTTAATCCTTTCAGGCCAGGAATCTCAATCCCTTCCATAGCTTTTCAAGAACCTGTATTATCTAAGGTTGAAAAAGCTTTTCGTCTCTCTAACTTTTAAGCCACCCACTAGGATACCTTCTGCCCCCCAAAATCATTTGTGATGATTACTCTAAGCCTCTGGGAAGGTGGGTAATGCAGTTTGTACAGGAAAATGGAACTGGCGAGGAAGGGAAAGATGGGCGGGCGGCCAGGCAGAAGTGGCCAGGAGATAGGCTTTTCATGGGTGAGGCAGAGGTGCGGTCTTGTAAGACGTCAGCTTCTCAGCTTCCTGCGTCAGTGAGGGACAGATGAATCCATCAGAAGAGTGCGCGTTCAGTGGCACTGACCACCGGGCTGGCTGGAAGTGGTTCTTCCGTGCCATGGGGAAGGTGTAGGCCGGAAGGCAATACCTTCTCCTTGGCGTCTCCCACTCCGGGGTGGGGCTTGCCATACGACAGTGTCCCAGCAGGTTTCACAGTGGGTCGCCCAGGTGGACGGTCATCCTCTTGGGTGAGCTTGACGGTGGACATGGAGACGAGCACCGTAAGGACCGTAGGCACCAAATCCAGCTGAGTCAACGATATCCACGGAAAAGACGGACGGGCTTCTACAACTGCTATGGCACCTGACAAATCAGTCAACAGAAAGCTCCTGGGACACGCTAGAAAGACATTTTGCATCTGGCCAGAGTTTAGTTGCCTTCGGTCATGTTTACTCTTTGTATCATAATCTCAAATTGCATGGCCAAAAACATGACTGGGAGACAGAGACCACGTGGGTGCCAGCCTTGCATGACCTGTGGGGCCAGAGGCATAAGGAAAGTCCTGGGTGGAAGCAAATCGCTTCGCCTGAGTGGGAAGGAACCGAACGGTGGTGGCACCTAAGGAACACATCGAGACGCGCTCGGCCGCGGACTCGGCCGCCGTGGGCGACGGATTCCTGGCCTCCTCTCCGCTGCCCCGCGGGGAGGCACGGCCTCTTCAGCCACCGGAGGGCCAGGCACCTACAGCGAGGCCCGCGCCGCGCCGGGGTCAAGTTGCAGCAGGAGCCGTGGCAGATGCACGGAATGAGTCAATGCGGGATTAGAACAAAGAATGCGATTCACGGAAACCTCTCGAGCCTGCATGTTGGGATGTGCTGAACCATCGACTTGCGTGGATTTGTAGCAGCATGTGAAGATCATTTACATAAATGGGAACCCAAGCCCAGAAAACCAATGTGACTTGCAAATGCACAAGCCCGGAGTCATGGAGAATGCGCACAGCGGCCGACACGCTGGCGGCAAGCAAAAGCCAGTGCTGCCCGACGTGCGGCGGGCCGGCGGGATGCACGGCCGGGGTGAGCCCCGGGAACCGGCCTCCCGGGCTGAGGTGCCCAAGGGCCAGGCCTGTGACCCAGCTGAGAGTGAAAAGGTACCTTGTTGCAGAAGAGGGTGGAGACTTGGCTTCCTCTCAGCTGGAAGGGCGGAGGAACGCACAGAAGTGTTACTGCTTTCCACCTACCTGCCCTCTGGCAACCTACCTGACGTGCCCACCTATGAACGTCCTGCCCAAGCCCTCGACCCACGGTGCTGTCCCTCCTCCTGTCCCTCCTCCGACCTGCCCTGTCTCCCTCCCCCGGCTACGGCCAACCTGCAACTCCCCGGCCGCCCTCCCCCCTCCCACGATGCAAAACAGTTGCCAAGTCAGGTAGAGCCCTCCTCTGCTGGGCCCTGGAACCCATCGCTTCCTTTCGGGTCTCAGGTTCAAGCACTTACCACCTCTCACCCGAAACACTGCCCCGGGCTCCTAGCTGGTCTGCCCAGCTCCTGTCTTCACTTCCTCCCCCCACCAACACTGTGCACTTGACACTCCGTCTTTCTCGAAAGCTCTATAGCTGCAACCTTCTCTTACCCAAACACCTCGGTGGTGGCTCACAACCTTCTATGCCAAGTAAAATCATTGAAGATCTTTCAGCTACTTGCCCAACATGTTCCCCAGGATGTCTCAAAGTAGCCACGCTCTAGACCGGGGCTTCTCAACATTGGCCCTATTGACATATTGGGCTGAATAATTATTGGTTGGGGGGGCTGTCCTCTGGATTATAGAATGTTTAGCAGCACCTCTGTCTTCTATCCACCCCCCACTCCAAGTTGTGACGACCAAAAATGTCTCCAGATGTTGCTGAAGGTTCCCAGGGGGCAAAATCCCTGCCTTACCCCATAGTGAGTCCCGTGTGGTTCTCAAGATGAGCCTTAGGTATTTTTCATCTGTTAGACGTGCAAATTCTGGGGTCCCACTCCAAGCTCACTGACCCAGACGCTCTGAGGCTGGGGCCCACCTGTCTGTGTCTGGCCCAGCGCAGGAGTCTCGAACCCCAGCAGATGAGAGGAGCTCGGAGCATCTGTTTGAGTGCAGGCTGGTCCTTTAGCCACACGCAGTGCTGGCTGGAAGGTAAATTGCGGGTTCCCAAAACCAGACTGTAAAAGGCAGCTGTGCTCAATATCAAATTAACAACCTGACCCATTTCCTGGAATTTACAACATAATCCAGATTCCCCTGTTGACGTAGTCAAAGGGCTTTATTCTACTGGAATCACGGTAGTGTCGGTTTCACCTTAATTAAGAGAGCGCGCTGAACTTGCATCGAGTTTAAAATAAAAACTACGCTAAAACTCATTCCGCTCCGATTTCTATCACATACTATACGGAGGCGGGAGATGAAAGCATATTTTTGACTTATTGGAGAAGAGATATAAATGCAAATGAACTACAGGCATTTTCAGAATGATTTGTTTAACCACAACTGTTAAACTTACGAGGACAACCACCAAAATGAAAGATAGAATATACGTTTATACGCCAATAGAAGAAAAGTAAAGACAAACGTCTCTATACAGTAAAGAATGGGAAAGAAAGAGATGGGGCAAGGAAAAGAGCAAAGATGTAATAAAAATTGGTATAAAAATTGGGCAAAAAAATTACAAAGAAAGCTAGAGAATAGAGAGAGAAGGTATACCAGGCAAATTCTTTATAAACTAGGACAGCCTTGCCATGCTGATGTCTGACATAATAATTCAAGGCAAAATGCTAAAAGATAATTAATTTTTTCAATAAAGTTGTAATTCCCCAATGAGATTTAATAATCATTAACACAAGCGCACCTAACTATATGACATTTAGAAATACAGGAAGAAAGTGCCATCAGAAACACAAGTAGAAACGGACTATTTCGCCATCACAGAAGACTTACATTTATCTCATAGTCAAGATTTGTTAAACAGATAAAAAGCATTTAAGCGTATTGACTATTGGAATTGTATAAACAGCAAGCATTTAAATGAATAGAATTTGTACCTAACAAAAGACAAGTAAATGTACTTTCATTTCAAATAGCCTTGGCATATTTACAAAAAGTGGCCATTATGTTTAAAAAAAAAAAAAAAGACATCCCATATTTTCTGACCACAGTTCAATAAAATTAGAAATTAAAAAGGAAAGGTAGACTCCTCCCCCACCCAAAAAAACCCAACAACATAAAACAAACAGTACAAAAAATAAAACAAATATTCAACTGGAGATTTTAAGACTTTTTTTTTTTTGGTAACTTTTGGGTTATTACAAACTACTTAGAATTCTTTTTAAATGAGAATTCTATATATCCAAAATCTATGGATTTTGGCAAAAGGGGTATTTGGATGATATTTTATAAATGAATGCATTTATTATAAAACAAAGAAAAAAGGAATGGGGAAAACAAACTATGTGCTCAACTCAATCATCTTGAATGAGACCCCAAAAAGTGATACATTTTCACTGCAAAAATGTGGAAATTATAAATTATAAAGAAAAAAATGAGAATCACCCACAACCCTACTATTATTATTTCTTTTCCTGTAACCATAACACATATAATGGACAATTAATAAATCAAGCCAAAAGCCTAAAATTATGTGCTGTTTGTACAGTTTCTGGGCAGAATTTCTCTGTTGATTCCAATATCAAAAGAGAGATTCCTTACAAGTGACTCTGGGAGTCATGCGTTTAGTTTTATGTGTGTGTGCAAGTGGTGTGTGTGTGAGGGGTGTGTGTGTGTGTGTGTGTGTGTGTCTTGCGGGGAGCAGGGTGATGGGTAAACTGAGCCTCCTCATAACTCTTTGTCAGGAACCCTGCTTACTTTCTACAAAAAAATTGTCAAAGGAAAATACACGGTTCATTTTAGCCGATTTTCTAGAAAGATTTCAGTGACATGAAAATTTGGCAAAGATTTGGCCACAAAATGAAGGGATGGAAAGAGTGTGAAACGCGCTCTATGAGGAAGCGACAGAGGAAGAACTGCGTGGAGCCCAGTGCGGGGAGCTCGCCCTGGATGCCCAGGCTGGGGAGGAGGGCCTCTCCCGCAGCCGTCCCGATGGAAGACGGGGCGCCCCCACACCCTGGGGGAGCCGGGCCCCTGTCCCTTGGCTGGGGGTTCCAGGAAGAGCCAACCTCCTGCTCCCAGGAAGCACGTGTTAGGTGTGGGGTCAGTGAAGCCGTTTGGTTCAGCAGAAGGCACCCGGGGCACCTACTGCGCGTTTCTCGTTTGGGCACCGATCCTACTGGGAGGGATGCCAGGAGGCTGCACTCTTTTCTGGGAAAGAACAAGAAAAGCAACGAGCAGCGTGCCCAAACAAGCTGTGAAATCCTCTCCCCCTCGCCCCCCGCATGGAGTCCAGGGCCCCGAGATGAAGGAAATCCGCTCTGTAACCTGAGAGGCCAGCGAGCCTTTTGCCAAGAACAACGCCTCTCCCTCAGGTAGTGCCAGGGTCCAGGTGCGCCGATGCCAGCCTGGTAGACTCCAGTGCGAAACAAAACCAAACAACGAAAAGCCCTTGGCACTGAGCGCGTGGAACGTAACAGGTAACGCTCCGGGTTTCTCAGCCTCGGCGGAGAGCAGGGGCCTGCATCTCGCACAGACACTGTATGGGAGATCTTCTGGCTCCATGGCCAAGGTCAGCGCCCGAATATAGAAATCTAAAATTAGATAAGAGTGATTGTTCCCACTCTCCCTCGCTCCACTGCAAACTCTTTGAAAATCGTACCTTTGAATCTCTAACATCTATCATCGCGCCAGGGGCTTCATGCTTGGTGAATGTTCCCTAAAAGGGCAGCTCTCTCTTTTCTCCTTTGGGTGGACGTCAGTGTTTTGAATTTGGAGTAAAGACTTTCTGTGTTAGAAAATGAAAAATTGCTGCCACAAATATAAAACGAACATCTCCATCTCCTTTTAAATCTCACAAAATTCTGGTTTTATTCTTCTTTTCCAGGGACCAGAACCAAGGCTCAGAAGTCTTCAATAACTTGTGAAGGGCAACTGTTTGCAGTCATGTCTCTGCAGAAGATGACTCCAGTCACAAGCACTTACTGGAAATGAATAGATTGGGAGAAATCAAATCTGTGCACAAAATCTACAGGAGTTCCTTTGAGAATTTCTTAGAGTTGCAGGGGAAATATATGTGCTAAATTTTATATGCATTTAGATAGGTACAATTTTTCAAAAGTTCTGCTACCAAAGATTTAATAAAAAGAATGTCAGTGGGCCGGGAGGCTGGGCAGGGAGGCAGGGAGGGAGCTGGAGAGGATTCGCATGGACAGAGCACTTGGAAGTCCCCAAGATCTTGAAAACTGGACAGTACAATTTCCCTCTGACAGTTAGAGGGTAAAGCCAAGGACATGATGCCTCAAAGCAGAGATACGTAGGGCCTTTAAAAGACAGGATGGGATTCTAGAAGAAGAAGAGCTGGCGGCCTGTAGGTAAAATAGTGTGGATAGTATAGCTAGCGCTGTTTCTAGAACTAGAATGGCCATGTTGTTTAAATGCCTACTGAAACTGGCTAAGGCCTTGCAAAAAAAAAAAAAAAAAAAAAAATGGAATTGAAGAACTTCCTTGAGTGTCTAAGGTTGGAAAATTTTGCTTTCATGAATCTAAAATTCCTAGACCTTTGCACCTAGTGGTAATAACCACCGAGAGGACATCCCTCAAACACAGTGTTAAATGTCTGCTTGGCTCTCGGTTCAGATGGTGTGTATCTGGGTTTGTTTTTGTGTGCGGGTTTTTCATTGCTGTTGTTGTTGGGTTTTGTTTTGTTTCCCCTAAACAAAAGAACAACTTGAATTCTCTGAGTTTTTAAAAATAATTAGAAACTCCATTGTTGAGCAATTCTGGCTTGACAGAAAACTGTATATGTGAGATTGAGGAGTGTTCTCAGCACACACTCCCCAGGAAACAACACCTAACTGTTCTCACAGGTCGTATTTCTATGGGGATTTCCTTCTCCCGCTTCCCCCCACTAGGTTTACTCTTTTTACCTCCAGAAACCCATTGAGACACTAAGCAAAACAAATGACCATGTGGTTAGCAAGACCTTCCTTGTTAGAACTGAGCAGCTTTATAAATGCACAGATTTTTTTTTTTTATGTTACATAATAACTGTGCCCCTAAAATGAACAAGAGTCATAAACTCCTCTGAGTGGCTGTTACATACCACTGGGTGCCGAGGTTCTGGAAATTTTAAATTCACGCAGGTACAAACTCCCAACCCTAGACACAAGGAAGCGCTTCAGTCCCACAGCCTTGCCAGCACGCAGCTGGTTCCCGCTGGCATTTCAACAACAGGGCCAGTGCCCTGGTACAAACGGCACCCGCTGAACCAGCCACGCGTTTTACCTGCAGGCTGCCTGCTCCCAGAAGGGGGAAGAAATCCCTTTCCTCTGCGATTCCTATAAGGGACTCATTTGCCCCGCAGAGGGCCTCCGCACGGGGCCCTCCCCTGGTGTAAAATGCTGGGAGGGTGCCCGCGGTCCCCCCGGACTGAAGAGCGGGGACAGGGAGGATTCCCAGACAGCAAACAGGATCCCACTCTGGCTTGCCAGACACGCCTTAGACCTTTGCATTTTCCTTTCTAAGTAAATTCTGTCCTGACTGCACACAACTGCATGCAAATCACGAGCTGGAAACAGCAGCCTCAGCACTTCAAATCACACCAACGTGCAGGTCCAGGATTGCCCTGTTTCGCTAGAGGATACGGGGAAGAAGAGGTAGCTTTTCCTTCCAGCGAACTGAACCCCTCTGCCCCTCAGAAGTTCCGAACCCTTCCCCTGGGCGATGTGGCCAGGGGACCGCTCCCGAGATGCCCTTTTCCCCCTCTCCCCCCCCCCCACCATTGGGCAAGGATGTGTTTATGGCAAGTAGCAACAGGATTTTTTTGATTTTTTTTTTTTTTTTTTTAAAGAAAAATGTTGTTAGCTTCCTCTCACTAATTGCTTTTTTGGCATTCTCCTGTGCACTGCATTTTTATGATCCTACAAAAATAATCCTAAACCTATAGAATGTTTTAGACCCATGAATTCCTGCAGGCAGAAGGCCCTGGACGGCCCACATGGCCCATCAGGAGCAGGCACTGGGAATGGACCTTGTTTGAACAGGCTCAACGTGCGGAGGTCGAGAATGAGCTGGGGCAGGCCGGGGGGCAGGAGGAAGCCTCACTCCTTGATGGCGGCAAAGCCGGGCCTCCCTTCAGCTCAACCTTCAGCGAAGGCTCCCGTTTGACAGTCAAACCGTTTCGGGAGAGGAGGGAGAAGTGAGCTGCAGCCCGAGCAAAAGTACACACTGTATTTATTATCACCGAGCGCGGCTCTTTATATAATTACATCCCTGTGCGCTTTTTATTTTTGGTTCCCGAGTAAAGTCACTCAGATGAAATGAAGGAGTGTGCAGGAGAGGCGCTTCGAGGCCTGTCGCCGTTCCCATGGCAACTGCCAGGCATCGCCGTCAGCTGCCTCGCCGGCTGAGGGTGCCCGAGCGAGGTGACGGCTGCAGCTTCGGCTGAGCCTGGAGACGCCGGGGAGGAGCGCCCCGTGGGTCCCACGGCCACCCAAAGAGCGTCCCTCGGGACCTGAGGAAACCTCCGGCAGGTCGATTCCACGGACCCCCGTTTCCCGACGAGTGGCTGCCATCTGAGGGCGCCTGTGCCAGGAGTGCTGTGTTCGGGACGTGTAGGCACTTGCCGCTGAACTTCTTCTGTTGGTAAATAATCTGTTTTTACGGGTCTGTGTCTACAGGCCTAATGCAGCTCCTCCTAAGGACACCCCGGTATCCTATTTAGTGAAACACTCTCTTTGTTCACAGGATCAAAAAAAACTTGCTTAAGGGGGGCTTCAGATGTAGAAGTAAGTGTATTAGCAAAAATTATAAACACAGAAGCCAAATAAAACTATCCAGTGTGAAACTTGGTTCATTGGTTCATTATACAGGAAGGTACCCAGATAATTGACGCTGGGATGTCTCTGGGATCCTGTATCAGGATCAGGGAGGTAAACAGGCAAAGATGATGTCACAGAGCTAACCGAAGCAGTCTAGGGTCCGAGCGGTCATTTAACAGAGAAACGAAAGAGCGGCTTCCACAGGAGCATAGTTTTTACCAAATCAACTTAAACCATTCCCAGTAAGATGTTACAAAAGCACTTGCACCCATGGTGATATCGCTGATATTTAACTCAGAGCAGCTTTCCATATACGCAGGGCAAGATCTGCAATCTTTGCACAGTGCCTCATCCGCCACGTGGACTCCGGAATCGGCGGTTATTGTTGTGCATAAATGTTTTATATCTAAAACCCAGTTGCTTTTCTCAGTTGTAAGACACAGTGAACATACCACTGAACTGCCCATTCTCCAAACTGTGAAAGTCCAGATGGAGAACTTCGAGTAACCAACACCAACCATGTAACAAGTTCCTTAATAAATTTTCGGTCAAACGGAATAGCGTTTCTTAGACATCAAACCCCTTAACGGCTTCAATCTCTCTGAACATAATCTCAAACCTGAAATAAAAAGGGTCTCTGAAAATGAGTCCGGGCACCGCAAAACCCCTACATTCAGGCCATGTCCTTTGTGTCTTACCGGCACGCTCCTGGCCTGCCCGCCACTCTGATATACTAGTTATATAGCCCATTTGAGGAACGGTCTGATTTCCTCAACACAGCAGATCAGACGCAGAAACCTAAATGGTGCGTGGGGACTTCTGGCCCTGGACAGAACAGCAGCTGGTGGTTTAACTGGACAAACTTTTAAAAGCCCCTCTTACCAGGAAGAGCTTGGCCACACAAGGAAGCATTCAATAAACCGAATTGGATAATATTTTAGAAAACCATTCCTCCTATACGGTCAATGCCTGGAGGCAGCGAACTTCACTTATTTGGAGAGAGCCAATTCTGTGTCTATTTATTATTATTCTTACCAGTTAACATCACTCCTGTGCCAATCTGCCTCACCTTCCTCCAACTCCTCCCCTTCCACGGGCTTAATTGCCCCCCTCTTCCCCCAACTGCTCTGCTTCTCCAGCTTCCCAAGTAGATGAGGGACCCACCCCAGTTCGCCCAGGACGCCCCCAGTTTTAGCACTGCCGACTCTGCCTCCTGGGACCACCTCTCTGTCCCAGGCAGACCGGGCCAGCTGGTCACCCTGCTCCTGAGCCAGGTGTCCTGATCGGCTTACTGCACCTGCACCTTGCAGGTGTTCCCTTGCAAGTCTCTCACTTTTGAAAAAGTCATTGTAACAACCCTCATGTATCCAGTCACTGAAATCATCAGGTCACTAGGATCCTCGACCTGAACTATTTTCAAAAAAGGGCTCTGGGGTCTTAAAATACGTTAATCACGGACTTAGTTATTTTCTTCCCACAGAAAACCCAAATTCTAACACCACCTCGGCGATTCAGGAGCTTTACCACCCGGCCTCGGCTTCTTCATCGATAGCAGAGGTCGGTAAACTACAGGCCAGGCCGTGGGCAAACCTGGCCCACCCCCTGCAGCTGTGAGTCAGGGTTTATGGCCGCAGGGCCGCAGCGCTGGTCTCCTACCATTTGTGACTGCTTTCACGCTACCAGGGCGGAGCTGCCGAGCTCAGACAAAGACTCTCTGTTCTGCAAACCAGAAACTTCTGCTCTCTGGCCCTGTAGGAAACGCACTTGCCTCCCCGTGATGTCCAGCAGGGCAATAATGAGGTTCCGATTTGCTTCAGGACCCCACACAGCGTCTAGGCTCCAAGAGAAAGGACTGTGATCATTCCACAAAAATAGCCGAATCTAAACCTTATTATATCTTTTTTGTTGGTTTTGTTTGCTTGTTTCTCAGTCCTTTCTAACCTCTTTCTCCGTAGGTTATTCTGTTCCAAAAACAAAACATAAGCTTGACTTCCTCTAACGTGGATTAAGCTAATCTGCCACCCTCGGCACCTGCCCGTTCAGGTGGTTTCTATGGCCTCACTCATGCAAAGCTTCAGGGTTTCCGTCCCTTTGTGTGCGAACGTGCCCTTCGCAGCTCAACGGCTCTCCACGGAGGAAGCCCAAAGATCTCACGCCGGTTTGTGTTCAACGTTTAAGTTTTTATTTAGAAATAATAAAATAAGACATAATATATAAAAATATGTACAATCCATGGTTTGTGCAGTACAATAGGAAGACTTTAGGTACAAAAGGACGGCAAACGGGAAAATAGGAACCATCAACGATCGTCCGAGGGCCCGGTTTGTGCAACTCGCCGGAGGCCAGAGGTGAAATCCAACGTCCCTAAGAAAAGAGATTCGAGCTGGGAGTTGGGGGAGGGGGTGACTACGCAACACTTTTTTTTTTTAAATCTTAACATCAGTAGACACAGAGTGAAAAAGAACCCACTCTACTTGTCAGGACGAGCTTCTTGCTCTACCGAGTGGCTCATACAATATGAACTGACATTTGTTATTTGCAAGGGTCACATAATTTGGGGGTGGGGTGTACAGCTCCTGAAATAAACATCGAGGTCTGGGACGGGAGTTGGCAGGGGAGAAAGGAAGGAGGGGAGCAATAATGCAGGAACAGAATTTTTTTTTTTTTTAAGGTAAAAACTTTCTCCGGGAATTTGGAAAGGACTACAGTGCTATAGTGTGACATTCTTGAAATGTCTGATTCAAGTATATGCTTAGAGGGATAGAAAACTAGGCCTTTCTCAATAATCAAAATAGAATTCACTTTGTCTACGTTTTATTTAAAAATAGGGTAACCAAGAATCTACCAGGAAGAGCTTGGCCACACAAAAATATAATGCCCAGCCGGATCCGGGCGAAGACTTCTTTGAAAGGGAGTAAGTCCTAAGTAAGGTCAAGGAGGGTTCGCTTGGGACAGAGAAGCAACACACGTCCCGGGGCAGACCCCGGGCGGTCGCGGCGAGTCTCTCCCGCCCGCATTCTAATGACACGTGGGCATGAAGGAAGGAGACCCGGGCAGTAAGGACAAATGTTTTGAAGGTAAAATGCAGCAAAAAAAATGTTGTGCATTACCTGTGTCTTGGCTCTCGACAAAAAAAAAAAAAAAAAAAGCCATTTAAAGCTTGTAACTGTTAAAATACTAATAACTAGAAAAAAGCTCTCAAATGAACAGTCCATGCTGAAATAAATAACCGAAGAACATTGCAGTACGAACCTGATAAGGCTGGTAGATATCTGCTAAAACCATGCTAACCGGTAGCATATAGGTACTAGCTCTCAGAAATCGCTGCACAAAAATCATACTTTCTATGGCAATTTTTTCCCTTTACAGACTTCTATTTACATTTTGGCTTTAAATATGAAAATATCTGATAAACTTTATAAAATGTACACTTTTAAAAACATAGCTTCTGCAAAATTTTCTTGAAAAAAACAAACAAACAAACCTGTGCACCAGAAATTTTAGATATTTTTTTTTTTCCCTCTATTTCAGAAAGAAGTTGAAAGATTTCCCTCCCTCGGTCCTGCCCCCGTGCCCACCCCCCTTTGCAAATATCTCAGGTCTTTTTTAAGTGGCAGCTCTGTGTGTTGGGGAGGAGCCCCCCTCTCCACTGTATCTTCATTTAATGTCCGTTTCACTGAATACTCTTTGGTTTATTTTTTTCCTTTGCAAAATATCAAAATAGCAGCAGCAGAAGCCCCCGGTACCCTCTCACCGTCCACGCCAGACAGTTGCCTCTTTGGTTGATTCTCCTGCCCACTCGATCCCAGTTCCTCCAACTCTCTACACAACTTCCCAAACCTGCCCTTTTTCAATGTTGGATTTCAAAGTAGCATCCACTTCTCGGTCTTGGTTTCCATGAAAATGACACCAGACTCGGGGACTTTGAAGGCCGACAACAGCCGAGACGGCGACCGCGTGGCGGGCACTGCGTTCGGGTACGGCTGCTCAGGACCCAGAGACCGTCACAAACGCCAGTTCGCAAAGTACAGGATTCTAGAACAAGCCGTTTTTTTAATGGCATACAGGGATATAATACCGTAAGAGAGTTGGTTTTGAGACTCTAATTAAAAAGAAAAGTCAGTAACCCCGGAATTCACAGATAGGGTACCTCAGACCAAAAAAAAAAAAAAAAAAAATTCCATTATTAAGCTCGAATGGGGGGAAAAAATCGTGTTCAGCGAGCCAGGCAGCCAGGCAGGAGAGGCTGCGGAAAACCACGTGTCCTTAGTCACCGGCTCTAGGGGTCCCCAGGGAACAAGGGACCTCAGGTTCAATCATGAGTGTGCCGATATAAAGGGGAAATAACCCTACTGGGCCATTACCTCCTTTTATGTGGGTGTGTCCTATTTTGTATGGCTCTTGGTGACCTTGAAATACTGAGACCTTTTCATTCCTACCCTCTACCATTCAAATAAGGCACTTTCCCTCTCCCTCCTGAATACCTGAGCTGATGTACTACATCCCAAGAGGCCCGTCCGCAGCTGGCCGCCTCCCGCTCCGGCCTCCGCAGCCCCCTCGGACGCTGCGGGACCGGCAGGCCCCACGGGGCTGCTGCTGCGGCATCTTCTCTAAGGCAACGTCGATCTGGAACCGTCCCGGGAGTCGGGGAGGCGAGTTCAACCGCAAGGGTTTAATTTCATTTAACCTTCCATGTTGGACGGCTCGGTTTCGAGGATGCCTACTAAATCCAACCAAGGGCTTAGGTGATGGAGTTCTGGAATGCACAAAAAGGGGAAACCCAGAAGAATCTAAGCGCCTGTCGCCGTCTCTCACCTTATGCACCAGCCTGGCCAGCGCTGCCTCACAGGAGAGAAAAGGTGCTCGGGTGTGTGGGGGGGGGTGTGTGTGTGTCTGTGTGAACTTCACTCCCCCTTTCTTCTTTCCCTTTTCATACAAAAGTTACATGAAAGAACAGAATTTTAAAAGCACTACACTCACTAGACTCTGTGTGTCCGATGTCCTATTTTCTCTAGAGGGCAGTTCAAGGTCTTGCTGAGGTTCAACGTCATTGTCTCTTGATTTCAAGGCAGCTCTGGAGAGCTCTCCTTCCTTTTGAGGATAAGCTCCACTGTGCAAAAATGTGCATCATCTTTGGTATTCATTTTAGGTAGTTCTAACTTAAAATTTGAGATAACCCATTAACATCATGAAGAGGGAAGAAAAAACAAAAAAAAAACAAAAACCCAACCCGGAGGCTACCATTTGGCTAGCGTTACATAATGCCCTTATGTAACCAGAGACAGAGAGGGGGGTAAAAATCAATCCTAGCAAACAAATTACTGGCCTCCAAAAATCAGGCTCTCGCTTTGGCAGCTAATAACCATTTTGAAGTGCATATCATGAGCTTTCCACAAAGTTCAATACTGACTTTTAAATTACACTACAGGAAAACTACACTGCAACAAAAATACAATTTGTGTGCACGTAGTTAGCAGCTTTTCGAGATTAAGGCAGAGACTCTTGCCTTTGTTATGCCATTAAAAACACTCTTGTTCCCTAAAGAGAAGCATTCTGGGTAAGTCAAACACCCAACCAAGGCTTGCCTGCAAGTTCAAGTTTTGTCGAAACGCAACACGAGACATCGACGCCCCCATAACTTATTCTACAGCACGTTGCACGTGCCGTCGGGTCACGGGGAGGCGTGTTCCGTGCTTTCCGCTCGTCTCCGAGCTGAGGGTCTTCCTCGGAAACCATCGTGCTAGCCTCAGTCCCCGGCGGCCGCCTGCCTTGACCCACCTCTGCGCCAGTACCGTCGTCTGAATCACTGTCTGGGGCCTCTGACCGACACACTGTGTTTGGACGTAACTACTCCAGAGAAGGGATCGGTCAGTCATATCTCCGACTCTCGCCGTAAGGGCCTGGGCTCTAGAGGTACGCTGGCCTGGTTGTGAAGGTTTATGTCGGGCGGCGTGTCCGTGCTCGTGCTTTCCGGAACGCCATTGTCACTGTCTTCCTCCTCTTTGCTCGTGAGGGCCACCTCATTTTCATAGCAAAATGAATTTGCGTTGGAAAGGATGTATTTCTTCTCGGCTAAGTCTCTGGCGCTGCAGAGGGGCGTGTTGGGGACCTCATAGGTCTTGTGGAACCTGGAATAGTCCACTTTGTAGTAATGCTTCTCCTCAAAGAGGACGGGCTCGTAGCGGTGGCCCCAGAGGATCTCGTTGGCCAGGTACGAGCTACGGCACTGGGTGGTCATGGCCGTGGCCTCCACCATGCCTTCCAGGATCACGACGATTTCAAAGTCTGCGTTGTCAATGTCCTGCTTGCTCAAGTCATAGAAAGGGCTGTCTTCGTCGATTTCATGGACTATGGTGATGGGGGACACCAGAAATATACGGTCAATGCCGCTGTCAAACCCGACGTTGATGTCTATTTGATCCAGGGGGATGTACTCCCCTTCCGAAGTAATTCTGGATTTGAGGAGCTGGGCCCGAACGTGAGCCTCCACCAGGTGGCTCTTCCGAAGGTTGCCCACTCGCCACATCAGGCACAGCTTGCCGTCTCTCATGGCGATCACGGCGTTGTGACTGAAGACGAGAGTCTCGTTCCTCTTCTTCGGTTTGGCCATCTTGGCCATGACCGCGCCGATGATAAAGGCGTCGATGATGCAGCCCACGATCGACTGGAAGACCACCATGAAAACGGCGATCGGGCACTCGTCCGTGACGCACCTGAAGCCGTAGCCTATGGTGGTCTGGGTCTCAATGGAGAAGAGGAAGGCGGCCGTGAAGCTCTTGACCTCGGACACGCAGGCTTTGCTCTCCTTGGTGGCATCCAGGTCCCCGTGGAGCAGGGCTATCAACCAAAACACGCAGCCGAAGAACAGCCAGGACAGCACGAAGGCCAGGCAGAAGATGACCAGCATCCACCGCCAGCGGATGTCCACGCACGTGGTGAAGATGTCCGCCAGGTACCGCTGTCCCTTCTCCCCCACGTTCACGAACTGAACGTTGCAGTGCCCGTCTTTCTTCACAAAGCGGCTCCTGCACTGCTGTCGGGTGTGGACTTTGCTCTTGCCGTTCCCGAAGCCGTTGGCGACCGCCATGGTGGCCAGCTTCATGCCGTCTTCCTCGGAGGACACGATGCTGTAGCGGTTGGTCCGCACGCTGCCCATCGCTTCGGCCGTGGACTCCAGTGCTTCTGCTTTGGGAAACAGTCTCAGTTTTTGCAAAACCCTTTGGAGAAACAGTTTTGACTGCTCAGTGAGGACACGCACCGAAAAAAAGCAAGGAGGGATGGGGGTCTCCAGGAGCCTTGAGGTGCTACCAAGGTCTGTCTACTGACATGCAGAGCTACCTCAGTAACTCAGCTGACATCCAGAGAACAGGTCCTGCCAAAAACAGAGAGATCATTCATTACAAGAGAAGTCATTATTATGGCTCTACGCCCTAAGGCCACAGTTCCCAGCCAGACACAGAATCCGATACAGATAAATACGCCTTACGTTGGATTATTGGGTTTTTAATTCTTCGTGCCCTAGAAGATTTCATTTTATGTAAAAGCACAAAATCATTAAACACAGAGGAGTTAGTTGTCTGTGGCAGTCTTTGCACCAAAATTTCCAGGCCTTTCCCTCCTGTCTTTTGCAAGCAACCTGAAACATTCTCTTCCCAGGGCCTACCTCTCCCTTCTTGTTCTCTTCTGCTCTCTCTCCTCACGGGGGTCCGGTTATCGAGCAGGAGAAAGGCTTTCTAAGGCCAAGGTGTGTGGGTGTGCCCTGCAGCTTTAAGAACTTGGACACATCTAGAGAACCTTCCATACGAATGCAGAATGTTAATATTAACTGAGTCGCAGGCGCATTCTGGGAGACTAAGGCCAGGCTGAAACCAGAAGGCACAGATTATGTTTCGATGATGAAACCGAGCAGACAGTCCTTCAAATCATGTGAAACGGGCCCCAGTTTCTGGAGACCCTGTGGGCTGGCTCCCTGGGTCCACACGCTTCCAGCAGCCCAGCCGCTCCGCAGAAAGGCCCGTCGCAGCTCGGCCAGCGAGCGCGTGTCACCTGCAGACGGAGCCTCGGGTGGAGAGCGGCTCTGTTGCCTAGCGATGGGCCCTGACAGTCTCCGGAGACGGGCTGCCATGTGTAAGGCCAGGCTCGGAGCTCAGCACCTTGGGGCCAAAGGGCCAGGTCTTTAGTGGCTTGAGATAAGGCAGGAACTCGTTTCGTGTGAGTCCAATTCTGTGTTTTCCCAAACAGAGGCGACGCTGTCGGAACGGCTCGTAAATGTCAGGCAGCCTGCTTTCGCTTCCACGCGCTGTTTGCTGCGTGTTCCTATGGAGAAGGCACTCGCCCTTCCCTAATGTGAACAAACAGTAGTCTCACTTTTCTCCTCTCGCCGTATCCTGTCCTAGGTCAAAACTACCTATTGACTTCCACTTTTCCTTCTTGGCTCCAAAGACACTATTTTTTTTTTTCCTTGACTACCTAACAAAAGCCTAAGCAAAAGTCAAAGGCGTTTTCTTTACCGGATATAAATTAATGCAGCATAGAACTAAAGAAGAGAAGCAATTCCCCACACTGCAAACAACCAAATCTATCTCCTGGATTAAAGAGAGACAAAGAACAACAGATTAAAAAAAAAAAAAAAAAAGCTCAGAGATCTGTTGAAGCCCTGACAATGAAGACTCCGCTTTTTCCTTCTCCCTCCAAAGCACATGAAGAGCAAGCAGTTAAGAAAACCATGAGCCAAGCCACCTGCAAACAAAAAAGAGCAAATCACTTCTCCGGGGTCTGCGCACCCCCCGCGCACCCCCCGACGAGGGGGCAAGGTGCACGGTCTCTGCAAACTGCCTTGTTACTGTCTTCTCTCTTCTCAGTCTTCATCCAAGTTATTATGCAAGAATGTGCCCCAACACATTTTTCCTGAGATTAGTCATCTGTGAAAATTGCAATGTGTGTTACATTTTGGCAGCTTTTGACACCTAAATGATGCCCGATTTGAAAGTGTCTTTGAATTACTTTATAAAAAGAAGTTCCTGTGCCTTCCCAGTCTTCCACCTGTTCCAATGTTTTGTCTGCTTCCCTATGAAGTTTGCACTTGGACAGAAGAAACAAGACTCGTAGTCATCAGGGTTCTAGATCCTGGACACGGAAAGAACTTTTTTTGAACAATGAGTTCAGTTTATTTGGCTCATATGAAATTTCCAAGCACTTCTACACAAAAACAGATAGAGGTGATATAACACCAAATTCAGGTGTACTCCCCACTCCTCCCCAAAAAAGGGGGGTGAGGGAAAGGCATCATTTAAATAGTATCTTTGAGTCCTGGTTGACTACAGAATCCTATAAGCTAACAGCAAGAAATTTCCTTCTCATGATTCAGAATAATCCTTCCATCTGAGTTAGTAGTGGGGACCATGAGTAGACAATCTCAAATTTCTTCTGACTTATTTCTGCACATTTCCAGATGAGAGCATGACAACCACAGGAAATCTAAAGACTGAATTATGACTTTCCAAAAATCTCGACCCCGGGACATCAGTGTGAATTCCACACGACACGCGCTACCAGCTTCCTCTGAATAGCTTTCCGCATTTAGACCCTTGAAAAGAGCCTGGATGGAGCAACTATTATTGTCTCGTTTCCATCGCTAATGACAGAAGCTGTTCCACACACAGCACGTCATTTACAAATTTTACCATTTCTGCCTGGGAAGGGGAAGAAAGATTTCAGGGAGCAAAAGGGAGAGACGTCTGCCACTTTGAATAGATATGCTCCCAAACAGATTTATGGGTACCTATGTGTGCACACACAGTATGTGCATTCAAACTTTGGGGGAGCTGACACCGTAGCAAAAAAATCTAGAACCTGCCAGAGTCTGGTAGCTTAACTGCTTTAATATTCCACTATGAAGAATGACTTTCCTATTAACCTGCCCACACGAGCAGGAAACTTCCTGGCTCTTCTCTCGCTGAAAATCACCAATTCATGAGCATCTGGGAAAACTTCCATTAGCAAAAGGGCTTCTGTGCAATATGTTGGGGATAGATTCAAAGGAATTTTTTGAGAAAGAATCAATGAAGAGATGAGAACACTATGTGATGTGACTCCTGGCTGGGGACAGCTCAGGAGAATGGGTATCTGATTGGCTGAACAACGTGTGAATTCCCCTGCCAGCCTAAATACTTAAGGGCCTGGTGTCAATTCGAGAGACACAAATCATTGTTTCACCCAGGCTATCGGCAACGAGGTAGAAAACGTTTCTGGGAAATGGAGAGGCTACATGTGGTGCAGTTCATGGTAAGACTATTTATAGGCTGAGCCAAAATTAAGCATAAGCAATGGAAAAAAATAGTTCAGCGCTTGAATCTTAGGTAGATGTTAAGGGAGAGAGCGAGCTAAGGATAAGATAAAATAAAATAAAATAAAAAAGGGTTGAGGAGATAACATAATGAGTGCCCCTAGATCATGTTTACCATATGGGGAACATTTCCAATATGCATGATAAAAGCCAGAAAAATGTAACTGTGAGCAATAAACAAGGATTAGTGTGTCCCATCACACGGTCATGGTGCAGTGAATCCCAAAGTTTGGAAGGGTGGGAACCAAGGAGAGCGAAGGAAGCGTGCTGGGCTCGGAGAGGTCTGCTAATGAGTGTTTAGAGCAGCGATTCCCCAGCTGACGCCATATAGACCAGCCTGACTGTGCTCTGGGCACATGTTGCTATGTGAGCACCGCTGCTGGCAAAGCAACCCCTTAGAGGCTCGGTAAACACAGGGGAGGGGGAGGGGAAGCAGCGGAGGACGGGGGACACCAGTTTATCCGTGGGACCCCTCCCTACAACATTAACGCTCAACAATGCACGGAGCATCACTCGG
The DNA here is from genome assembly GCF_964146895.1 of Miniopterus schreibersii. Lineage (NCBI taxonomy): Eukaryota > Metazoa > Chordata > Mammalia > Chiroptera > Miniopteridae > Miniopterus > Miniopterus schreibersii. The sequence goes on from NC_138116.1 coordinate 6,489,651, forward strand.
CGTGCGCAAATGCTGAAAAATATACCTATTTGGTAAACAAAACAAACAAAAAAATACACTGAAGAGAAACTTAAAAGGGTCGACCTGTTCAGGTAAAGATGTGGTCCATCTTTTAAGCGACTCAGAAGTCCTACGAGGGCTCTAGAGCTAACCAGAGATTTGACAACCAGGAGTCTCAAGGAAGAAGAAATACTGTGGGGCGGTGTTTTTTTTTTATGCCAAATGCACAAGAGTTTAGAACAAATGTCCCAATAACATCAATGAAAGTGCCACCAAAACATGAGGAAGGGGGAGGGAAGCTGAAGGCAAAGTGGATTGACCTTGACCTCAGCTCTCACCCCTCCCACAGTCTTTGAAGAGGTGTGAACCTCTTACCCCTGAGCACGCAGATTTTTCCGGATAATGGCAAATATAAATAAAACACTGCGGGAGGGGGTGGAAGTGAGCAGGAAAAAGCTAACAAGTGCATGGCAATATACAGCAGACACGCAACAGTGGTTGAGAGGAAATCTGACCGCCTATAGATAGATTATGAATGTGAAAAAAAGTAGTAAAAGGCAATATGCATTCTTTGCATACCCCAAAACACGTTTTCTAATAATGCCTTATTTCCTAACAGGTAAATTCTGAGTTTATGAAAATGCCCAGGACTCACAGCCCTATCCTGGTTACCGTCCTACTGATCCGCTCACCCAGGTACAAACGCTGAACTGCCTATTTCCTACCTCTATTAAATGGTCACGATCAGTGTATGTTATGATGCAATCATTTTGCAGAAAAAGCCGTTTCCACCACTGGGCTCCCTAGAAACCAAGCCGTGTTCGACTTAGGTATTAGCATTATTATTATTAAGAATTACAGGTTGCTTAGGCGAGAGTGACATAATAGTGTGAGAGTTTTGCGATCTCCAGGCTCCATTCCAACTCGGGCTCCCACTCTCTTCCCCAGCAAAGCAACTCTGAGGCGCTTGCTGTTTGGAACTCCATGCTACCCTTGAAGCAATGGCAAAAAAATAAAAATAATAAAAAAGGCCAAGGCTCAGGCTGCTGCTGAGTACCAAGCTCCGCCAAGGTCTGAGACCAGTACTCTCCATACACCCCCACCACACGCACTCTCTTTTTTTTTTCCTTAGAGCGATAATCCAACGCAAGCTCCCTCACCCTGCTCTCCAAGCTCAGTATCTCGCTACAGCTGGTGCATTGGAAGTTATGAGCACAAACAGATGCTGCAGAGAAATGTTTCTATTGCTCAACTGTTCCAAGCCATGTCTCAGTATTTTTAGATCTGGGGATGTTCTGGTGCGCACACAAACTCTATAGGCATGATCTGGGATCCGGGAGCTGGGGTGAGCGCCGCGGCGGGGTGACAGCGGGCAGCTCGGGAGCCGCGGGGCCGGGCAGAGTCCCCGCGGCGGCCCCCGTCCGCTCCCCGGGACGCACAGGCAGCGAGACAGAAGGCGGAGGGGGGGGGGGGGTGGAGAAAACACGCGGCAGCCCTTACCTGTTGCTGGAGCAGGAGCGTGGGGACATGGAGTGGGAGGAGGGGGGCGCAGAGGCATGTAAGGTCCGGCAGTTTGTGAGGGCGGGCGGGCCACGGCCAAGGGGGTTCCCAGGAGCCGCTCGCCGCGCGGGGCAAGGCTGCGCGCTGCCCGGGGCTCCGGCGCGCTCTGCAACATCCTGGGCTCTTTTGAGGCGGCCCACGAGACACCGGCCGCCGGGCCCGCCCCCCGCGCCGCCGGCCAATCGCAGCGCGTGTGGCCGCGCGCCCGGCCCCGAGCGCGGCGGCGGGGAGGGGCGGAGGCTGCCCCCGGGCCCGGGCTCCGCGCGCGGAGAACCTGCCGCCGCGCCCCCGGCCCCCGGCCCCCCGCCGCGGGCAGGAGGAGCCGGCGCCCCCGCTGGGGCCGCAGCAGGTGGGGAGCTGCGCCTCCGCGCTCGGGCGGCCGCCTCGGTGCAGCCTGGCCTGGGGCGAAGTTTCCTACCCTGCCCCGAGCCCCACGCTTCCCCTTTTCTGGGCTCGGCGGAGACTGCGCCGTGCGAGCTCCTCCGGGGGCTTGCGAGGTGCCAGGGCCCCGGAGAAACGTTTGCAGCCGGGGAGCGCGCCCCTCCCCCCGCCCCTCCCACGGGACCCGCGGCGGAGCCCGCTCCGCGCCGAGCAGCCGCGGGTTAGACCCGGAGAGGGGCCGGGACCCGGCGCGCGGAGCCCAGCGGGGCGCAGACGCGCGCGCGCGCGGGGGTGGCCGCGACACGGCCGCCCGGCTCCTTCTTCCCGTCCGTGCGCCGGTTACTTACGACGCGCCTCGGCTCCTCCGCAGGGCGAAGCGCTCGCTCCCTCCCGCGGTGCCTTCCCCCGGCCTCTCTCCTCCCGCAGCCCCCGACGGGCTCCGCGGATCCAACACCGGCGCAAGCAGAGAGCGCGAGGAGTTCTCCGCAACAGCAACTCCTACGGGCGCTCAGGCTCTGCCCTCGCGCCGGCGCCTCCCAGCCCCGGTTCCCAGCAACCAGGCGGGAGCCTGCGGACCCTTAAAAAGCCCGTGTCAGGTTCAGGGTTAACTGGGGCTGGGTCCCGGCACCTCGCAGGTTAACCCGTGTGCGCGCGCGCGTGCGTGTGAACTAGACAGTAAGTGCGTGATATATTTAGTGGTCCTTCCACAACACCGAGTTTGAAATCCCTGTGTGCGCGTTTAATGTGAATTTCCTCAAGCGATCAGAGTCATCTTCTGTGCAGTTTTGTTGACTCCTGTAAAAGGCCTCCTGGAGTCTCCAAACTACTTCAACAATCTAGTTGCGCCCCTGCCCGGCCCGGCCTGGCCCCGGCGGATTTGTGCGCCAGGGCAGAGGGGAAACTCGCCAGACCAGGGCAGGGTTTGCGCCCGTGCTCACCTCGGAGCCTCGCGTCCGCGCACGGCCTCTAGGAGGTGCTGGTGAAATACGCTTAGGTCTCGCGGATCGGTGCTGCACCCGCCTCGGGAGCCTGCCTCTCTCCTGCGCCCAGCGGAAGGCTGAGCTCAGCAGGGCGTGGAGCAGGAGGTCGTGCGCAGCCTGCCGGCCCCAGGGCCAAACGCAGTCCTGTTCCGCTCCGCGTGCTGAGATCGCTGGGCACTGCGGGCCCCCTTACCAGCTGCCTTGCCCTTCAAAGCCCTGCAGGGGGGCTGGTGTCTCACAAAAGGGAGGTCTACCGTCGCGTTGATTTATTAGGTGGTGTGTTATTTGTAAACAGCCTGAGGGGACTCTGCAAAACAGGTGGATGTCCAGGCGCCCAGGCTGTGGTCCGAAGCTCAAAGGACCTGGGGGCAGACAGGCTGACTCTAGATGGCCCCAGGACACCTTACAGCCGCCTCCACCTGCCACCGCCTTCTTCGGAAACGCTTCCCACTGGGCTCCTTCTAAGACACAGGTGGGAGGGGTCTCATCAATTCCTTAAAGCCTATGAGGCCGAAATGGAAAGAGGAAATTAATCGCTCATATGTGTTCTTTACTGTGATTCAACCTGTGCATTTGTAGATGGCTCAGAATTTTCCAAACCATAGGAAATTCAGAGAAGCAACGCTCTTTATTTCCGGCTTTTTCTGAACATCGGTCACCCAGGAAGGGATGCCATGTCTCTGGAACTTGGCTTGAAATGATTTTACTTCAATACCCTTCTCTAAATAACCTGAATACACCACAGGCCAAGGCGGTTCTATATGGCAGGAAAATCTTTGAAGAAATGAACACCAAGTTATAAGATTATGGTTGGCTTTATAATCTTAGTTATGGGAGGGGAGAAATGAATCTATATCTCGTCTTTCTCATGAACATCGCTCTCAGCCTCCCATGGACTTGTCCCTTGAAGCAGAAAGTTAGAGAATAGTGGATTATTTTAATAAGCAGCTTCCCAAGCTGAATGAAAATTTTTACCTTATTTAGCTAAACAAACATGAGATTGCATTTTGCAAGTAGCTGACACATTGTGAATGCATGATAGCACTGATTGACTCCATTGCTTCATCTTATAAAGGAAAAGAAATAAATGTGCATTTTAATTAGTGCCTTTTCCCTCTGACCCTATTAAGAAAACTCTAGTGTTCCAATGGGATCAGTGTTTGGAGAAGTATGCTTTTTGGAGCGATGTGTGATACAGATTTCTCTAGCAAGAGTACATCTTTTTGGCTGAATCAGTCTTTATTTAGCAAAAGTCCCCATTAGTTTTGGACGCCACTGCAGTTGGGTGTTGGGATCCATCTGTGGATTAAATTTTTCCAAGGAAATGACAATTATGCTCTTACTGAATCCCTCTATGGTAACCACCTATACTGTGAAAGCCAAATATTAGTCACCATCTAGATCTGCAGTCAGATAATGAATGGCTGTGTGACGCAGAGGGGATTGTTCCACTGGGCACACAGATCTTTCCTTTGCAGTCAGATATAGCTTCGGACTTCCATGGTGAAGAACTCCTGTCATTTGCACCTACTAAGTATTAAGGGCCACTTGCTAATCTTCACAGCAAGAATTCATAGTAATAATAAATAAATGTCTGCTTGACTTGAAATGTAGACAGTGTGAGTTTGCAATCTGCTGTGTGAACAAGCCACCTACTATGGACCTTGAAGGCACTGAACATATTCTTACCTATTGTTGAGTAGCTACTTGGTACTTTAGCTATTCCCTACGTTGTGATGTGAGAGCCACAAGAGCCCCAGGAGGAGCGGTTGCCTCCCTCTAATAATTTACAGTCTCCGACTGAGCAGACGAGCAATGCACATGTGAAATCAAATGAGTAGGAGGGACACTCCTCTGACCCTCTCTTCATTTGCTGCCTCGGCCTGCAGCCCTAACCTGTGATCATTTCTTATGGCTTTTTATCTTCAGATGGTTTCCCAAATCCCAATTTTCATTTATAAGGAAATAGATGTATCAAAACTATGTTCCACCAGGCCGGGCGTGGCTCAGCGGTTGAGCATGGCCTAGGATCCAGGAGATCGCCGTTCGATTCCCGGTCAGGGCACATGCCCGGGTTGCGGGCTCGATCCCTAATCGGGGGCGTGCAGGAGGCAGCCGATCCATGACTCTCTCATCATTGATGTTTCTCTCTCTCTCCCTCCCCCTTCCTCGCTCTGAAATCAATAAAGATACATTTAAATAAATATGTTCCAAGAAATCTCCTGAGAGTGGAAGCTGTGGGCATGAATGCCAAGCCTGCTATTAAAATCCTGTTTTTCCCCTGCTTTCTGCGGGAGGAGAGGACTTTTCATAGCATCTCTGCTCAGGCAAACCTAGGAAGCACGGAACGGGACCCCCGTTTTCCACAGCACTTACTAATTCCCCCAGATCGTCTCCAGCCCGACTGTGGCGCAAGAAGCTGGGCCTTCTACCTTTTCCACAGGACCTGATTCCAAATGAGTGGCTCCATTTTCACGCTCCTCTCTGGGTGAGTTTCTTCTGTTTAAAAACTAAATTCCACCGGGATCTGAGGACGGGATTGAATCTTTTCCTTCGTCCTGGGCTAGTTTGTGTGGTGCAGGGCATATCTCCTGAATTGGTATTTAATTGCAGGCTTTTGATAAATTATCTTTGAATAGTCAAAGCCCCTGTGTATAAGTTACAAAGAAATACAGCTTGTATGAAAATTACGCGAAAGTAAAATGCTGTACCTACTGTCACCGGTCACATGAATGACTAACGATAGCAAAACAAATACCATTAGATGATTATTAAGAGAAAACCCACGTTACACCATTACTCGTTTCATAGGTGCTTACTTAGATCTTTTATTGTACTAATTAGGATCAAATCCAGATATTTGCTCTCCCGCATTTGGATTTGAGCTACATCGGTCCACTTGAAACATTAAGGAAATACAAATGAATTCGCCCTCTTAGGCAGGAGTTGGAGGACATTATTCCTATGATTTAACCATAGAGAAACTGAATTTGTAACACAGACTTAAATCCTGTCACCCGTGTTTCAACTTCTGGTCTTATCAGTAGAGAAAATCTCAATTCAAACCTTGGATTTATACCCAAATCTATTCTTTTATGTGGCTGGCATAGCTGAGTCACCACGTTTTAACAAGGCAGGAACTGACCCTGTAAACAGAGCTGTCTTGTGATCTCATTGTCGTCTCCCTGCGTGGAAACCGAACTACATGAAGACGCATACTGTACCTGTGACAGCAACGAGGGGAAACAAAAACCCAGTGGGAGAGGCAGCTTTCCTGTTCACTGACAGTAAGCCTCTCATGTGCATTAACACATGCATAGTGCTTCTAAAAAATTCATGGAAATGATGTATTTCTCACTTGGATGAAGGTTAAACCCCAAAGCTATTGCTCTTAATGTCCATTATTTTTATATAAAAATTTAGTGCCTCCTAAGTACAGGGTTAAGCGAAGGAAGTAGTGTATTTAATGAATTAGTGGCAGAAAGCAAAGTCGAAGCGCACACACACACACACACACAGTCGTATCTGGTGACTGCGTGACGCATCTGAAAGCCTCCTAGGGGCTGAAAGGGGGGTTAATTTTGAGTTGCAGTTACTTTGAGCTGTGCTCAGCACTGAAACGCCCCCTCTCAGTAACCTGCTTTCATCATTCTGACTTGACGATGTTTAGAGTGCAGTCATATCTTACATTATATTGGCGATTTAAAAAGAATCCTCTACTCACCCATCACACACACGTTTCTTATGCATGAAAGTATGAAAAATTAAAAGCCGGTCATGGCAACTCTCTCGGCAGTTTCCAAAAGTAAGATAACCTGCAAAGGTCTGAGGCTAAACAGCTTCAATAGTTCACAAAACACTAGCGAAGCACACACCACATAAGCAGTTTCCTCTGAGTAGAAGGCGATGGAAATGCGATTGGCATTTCCCTGCAGAAGTTATCTGAGCATCTCCCGGGCAGAGGGTCATGTAGCACAAGACTGAGTCGCCGACGCCACACCTGCGGCCTCGAACTCCAGGCGGTGCGGCGGAGAGGCGGGCACGGCCCTCGGCCGGGGCTCAGGATGAGTCGGGGCTCTTCCCTGCGGAGACGGGGCCCAGAACGCGGCGGACTCCTGTCCTGCCTCCCTCCTCGGGCCTTCTCCTCTCCATGGCCCATACGTTACTCAAACCCTGCAGGAAGGGGACTGGTACCCAAACCTGGCCAATGACGCAGGCGCGGCGCTCAGAATTGCGTGACTGCCCGAACTCAGCCTTCGGCTCATCTCCGGCCAGGCTGCTCCGGAGCGACGCGCTCCCAGCTCCACGGGCTCTACCGAGAAGCACAGCCCGTCAGAGCGACCTGCAGCCAAAGCGCCCAGCGCCCTTGATGATAGAAGATCAACCGGGACCCTGCAGGAGGAACGGTCCAGTTGGCAAAAAATAAAATAAAGTCATGGTTGAAATTATTTCTCCAAAAGAAAAAGTAACCTCTGTAAACTGACTTTAAAGGCCATGCCATAAAACCAACATGAAAGATAGAAAAGAAAGAACCCTAGGCACTGACCGACGTTCCGCTCTGTCTCCGTCTCCGGCACCCTCGCCGGGTCGCCGTCGCAAGGCAGCCTGGCCTGCAGCCCACTCAGGAGTGGGCGCAACGCAGGGCTGGGAGGCGGCGCCTGCGGGAGGCCTCACCCCCAACTCCACTGACGACCCCCTCAGACTGTGCAAACTTTTTCCCACAGGAGAGCTCGAGAGCGCCTATGAGTTCATGCTCAGAGTGGATTTCATAATTTCCTTTCTGTGCGCATACCAGGGTATTTATTTCTCTTACGTAATTTCCAGGGAGTCCGTTATGTGACCCAGCCGACTCGGGGGCCTTACCATCAAACAGTCCCCGTTGCTGAGAACCACCGAGGACTGATCTACGACCGCAAAGGAGCTTAACAATTCCTGGAAGGAAAGGGGTTAAGAGCCAGTGAAAACACAAATCCACACGTAACCGAGCGCGCTCGCGCTCTGAATCTCTTCCTTGCAAGGGACCACGACAATGGCCGCTCCGTAACCGGTGCTTCTGGTCCGAGAAACCGTCTGCCCGGAGGACACGTCTCGCCCACCGCAGGGGATCTCAGCAGCCTCCTGGCTGGAAAGGTCCTCTGGACGGAGAGATGGGCCTGCTCCCGAGCTTTCTTCCCAAAGGACCCGGGAGGTTCGCGACGTCAGGGAAAAATAACCTCAACTGCTGGGCGGGCGGGCGGGAACAAACGGCCTTGCGAGATCGCTTTGCGATGGTTTGAGTCAAGCTGGCAGGTCCTAGAACTGTAACTGCTTTGTCCCAATCTTAACTTGCTAGGCAGGAGGGGGATGGCTCGAAAAGCCAGCAGGCCTTGGCTTCAGAAAGAATTACGAGCAGATAGAAGCCACTGCACTGGCTTAAAAGTTTTTTAAAAAAAGAAAACTGGCCCCAGCAGACGCCCGAGTCCTCTCTGTCCCTGCCCTGCCAGCGAGGCTTCTCTGGGTGAGCAAGCTGGTTGCAAACGGGGCTCTCGGGAGGGGTTCACCTGGGCCAATAAAAAGCAGGCAGGATGCGGCGGCCTCTCCCTCGCCCCACGCAGGTCCCCCCAGGCTGACCATCAGTCCCCTTCCCTTTTTATCTCGTTTCCCTTTCTAGGCATTTTCCACCCGTCGGAGAGCAAGGCCATCGCCTGTCGCGCTGATGGGAGACGCCGCGCGTTTGCCCTTGGCCACGGACTCCCCCGTGGCCGTGTCTTTGCCCGTAGAGCCCAGTGGTGCTGGAGCGACATGCAGCAGCTAAAGGGCAGAACTAAAGCGGAAAAGGCGGCAGCCCAGCAGAAAATACGCAAACGCTGAGAGACGGCATCGGCGGGAGGTTTTTGTTCAGAAAAGCCAAGTCTTCAAGAAAACGCAGTCCTTTGCGTGGAGCGACTGCCCAGCCCAGGGGTGGCCCCCCCGAAGTGGGATCTCCCAGGCGTATCCCCCGTCTCTGTTCGTGGGAAGCAGCGCAGGTGGAGCATTTCCGACGGGAAAGGACCTGCCTGAAGGACCCGGAGCAGAGACCCAGGCTCCGTAGGTGACCGTCCCTGTGACACACGACCCGCGGCTATTTGTATCCATCACAAAGAGTAACGGTTTTCAATGTGTTTTTAAATTAAAGATGCACCGTGTTGAATAAATAGACGAAAGCTTAAAAGAAATAAAAATAACCTGTTTGGCTTTTAGGTTCTGACAGGCGGACTAAACGGCCCTATTAGATTTTAAGGTCGCCTATGTGCTCTGTAACGGGGGGTTTTTAAAGTATGAAAAGTACATTTAAATAAAAGACTTTGCTCTAAAAGGATGAGAAAGGAGATGCCCCCAGCAGGGCGGCACTGAGCTCATCCAGCTCCGCGGCCCGGGGCAGGGGACCTACTCGGTGAGGGAGGCAGCCGGAGGCCGGCGGGCGGAAGCGGGAAAGGCCCGTTTGGTTTGACATTTTACAGAAACGTAGCGGGAGAGATCAAACCCACGAATGGGAAAACATACTTTAAACTCTCATAAGGGCCAACGAATGCTTGATTGAATTTTTTTGTTTCTCAGCTGATTGCTATTTTAGGGCCGGCATGAACCCGGGTGCCACTGTTCCAGAACCGCTTCGGTTTAAAACCAACCCCTGGTTCTCCAGCGCCCGGAGCTCAGCCCCCAGCCCCTCTACCACGCTCTCAGGCGCTAGCTGAGCAGCTCCGAGTCGCACCCAGGCGGCCCGTGGGCCAGGAGAGGGCCCACCAGGTGTCACACGTTCACCCGCAACACTGGGTTCTGATATGTCAGCAACGAGAGAGGGGGGAGCCGGCACGTCACAGGGCCAGAAGGTTTCTCCTCTCTGGTGCACTTACGTGGAAGGTGTTCTTGAGCCCAAAGCCCTTTGCTTCTAGGTCCTCGCGATCGACGTTTCAAGGGCAGATACGACGAATTACCTTTTAGTGCCTGCATGAGCGCAGGTGCCACTCGCACACGGAAAAATGTTCACCCGGAAAGCTGGGTTTTTTGAAACCGATACTTAACGTGTGACCGCGGGCTTCAGAGGGGGCTCGGGGACCTCCTGGCAATGCAGCTGCGTCTCCCGAGCCCACTCGACCCCTGGTCTCCGGGGTGAGCGCTCCGGCCTTTCCTATCTCCACGCGAACCTCCGGTACCTCCCCTCCTAGCTCCATCCTCGCTCCTCAGTACAATGAGAACACAAAAGCAGAGAGAACAGGCCGCCCGCAGCCCCCGTCCCCGGGCCCGGCATGACATCGGCCTCCACGTGGAGCTCTACCTGCAGGGGCTCCCTCCCCTCCTGCATCGGTGGCCGCTGCGTCCCCGCCCTCCCCGGGGGACCGGACGCCAGCCCTTCTCAACTATTCCAGGACTCCACTTCTTTAATTATCCCCTCTCTCCTACATTGTCTATTTTTTCCTCTCTATGGGATCATTCCCATCTGTTCATAAACATGCCGAACTACCTCCCACTTACAACAAAAGAGAGAAAAGAAAATACAGGGAAAGAAAATGAAAGCTTCCCTGGACCCCGCATCTCCCTCGGGCTATTACCGCCTCTAGGGTCTCCTCTCCTCGGCGTCTCCCCTTCATAGGGAGCATCTTACGGGGACTATTAAGAGTGGACACCCTTTTCAGACAACAGAGATATTGGCCCCGTGCTCTGCGCTGAGTATTGTCTTAAGCACTTTCACCCGCACGGCGTCATTTAACTGGGACGATCCTGTGAGGTGAGGGCTTGGAACCCTGATTAAGACAGAAGGAGACCGGCCGGCGGAGGAGCTGGACTGGTTGGCCCGTGGGGACACCACGAGACCCCCACCCCGAGCTGGGTTCAAATCCAGGCCGGGGGGCCGCCTAGATTTCCGTCTAAGTTAAATTAGAGAGTGAAACAGAGAGAGACACAGAGGAGACAGGGAGGCGGGTATACGGAGAATGAGCATCAGACAAACAGAGAGACAGAGAGAGAAACTGTCAGATCTAAGGACAAAGACACGGAGACCAAGAAGCAGATGAGACGGAAAGCCGCCTCCAGCAGGGCAGTGCCTCTGTGAGAACAATCCCTCCCCTCCCCCACCCCCCACGCACACGTATGTACACACATGCACATACACACACACGCACCCTCCTGATGGGAGAATCCTTGGAGCTCCGTTTCTTCCTAATACCCTCCTCCTGGGTTAAAACCGTCTCCCTGATAATATGAAACAGTGGCGTTAAGCTCCTGAACTTGTTACCAAAGATATTATTCAGTCCCAAGCAGACAGAGCTCTGCGGGAAGGTGGCCAGTCCCGTCTTTCTCTGTTCCTCACATCTGGATGCTGACATAAGTGGAATTTAGGAAACAGAAAAGTCCTTTAAACAAACATCACAACCGGCCGAGACGCGCACACGCTCTGAGTGCGCCCCGCGCCCAGTTGCCAGGCCAGTCTCTGCTCGTGGTTGCAGTCGTGTTCGCCACGCTGTATCTACGTATAAGCGCCCCTGCGATCACCCCGATACAGTAACCGGCACCTAAACTGACACCCGAGTTCTGGCTGCTGTAGCTAGATTGCTGGGTTATTTATGAGGTCTCCGGGCACCTGGCCCAGGCTACCATGTTTATATCTGTGCTTAGAGAACAGCCACCCAGGTGAACTCCAGCTTCATCTTCTAAACACATGCTCCACGCGCAGGCGGCAAAGGGAAACCCAACGCGTGGAGCCCACGCTTCGACCGCCGGCATTTGCTGCTTCTCGGTGGAAGCTGTTTTCTGACCTGAGCGGTGCCCGCGGTGCTTCATTCAGAGGCCCTGCTGGCGACGCGATTCCCCAGTTACTCCCCAAAGAGCATCCCTTAGACGTGGGGAGAGGGGGCGGGGTGGGGATTGAAACGTAAGGGACTGACTTCATGGAAAAAAAACGTGTTCCCTTGCGACCACAAGGTGGCACAATGGGGACCGAGAATACTCGACCTCCTGATAGAATTACAGCCACCGGAGGCTTTTACATAATTGTTGCTATTAATAGTTGTTTTTATTATCGTCATCGCCTTTCTAAAGGCAAACCTGCCGCCCTGGCCTTTGGTGGAGCAGATAACGTGCTTTGTTTTCTTTCTGAATCTCTCCCTTCTGCCTGTGAAATCATTCATTCTTTTTGCTCTCACCCAATTCCCCAGTCCCAGAAAGGACAAGTAGGTGATCGGGTCCTTCGTTTTATTTGTCGCCCAAAGCTTTAAGGCGGAAGAGTAATGGCTCGGCTAAGATGCCACCTCGCTGGAAGGGGGTACAGGGCGCTTTACAGTGGCCGGTGGGCCCGCCGTTGCTCAGGCCGTGACTGCGCGGCTGCTCTCCGGCCACCCGCAGCGGGAGAGCGGAGGCGCGGTTCTGGACGTGTGGGGCCCACAGTCAAGGCTCAGGCTTGTCATTTGCGAAGCGCTATTTCCCCGCGTCCCACAACAGACACGCTAGGAGACGTGTGCCCGGACTTCTTCAACGTGCTGTCCATTTATTTCTTAGGATGGTTTGGCATTCGACCCTCTCTCTCGCTCTCGGGGGGCTGGGAGACCAGTGGTGTCTGGGAATCCAGGGACCACAATCCTGGCCAGTCACACTCACCGGGCGGATATAAAAAAGCAGCCACTTTTCCCAAAGTGGAAATAAAACACAGGCTGGCCGATACAGTTGTCCGGGTCACTCACGGCCCAAGTCCCCGATCCGAAGGCACACCTCTTGGTAATGACAAAGGGTCAGCAGCACCGGGACTGAACACCGCCCCCGAAACGTCCGCGGAGGGAGGCTTCTCGCGTTTCATGAAGTGGGACAGCACGTTCGGTGCCCTTGTCAGTCTGTGGTAGATGCCGGCCGCCCTCCTCAGAACACCAGCGCCCTACTTTACTCTGGCCTGCCCGCCCCCACTTGCCGCCTGCCAGTGTAATGCCAAGCGCAGTATTTCACCTTTTTAAAAAATCGGACTTGCGTCGTTTTTAATTCTGTTTCAAATCGGTCCAACTCTAACAAAGGACAGTAAGGAAAACTGAACACCGGGTTCGGCAAACAGTGTTACTCTCGCTGAACTGTCGATTCATTATGGCGGGAAGCCTAAAATGCACGTCGCAGTTAGCGATGCACTAGAGAACTTTAAAAGAGGCGGAAAACAACGCGAAATTAGGACTTCCCTGTTAAATGCAGAGTGTACTATAGAAATGAGACTAGGAAAGGTCATAGTGAACTACATATGCTGATGAGAAAAAAATTATAGAAAGCCAACGAGAAACAACAGCGACGAAAAAGAATCGGAACGAGCAGTAGAGGGAGGGCGCATCGTTACATTTTGTGACTGCAAGGGATCGTGAAGTGATTTAAAAGGAACTTCCAGGCCCTAAGTGCTTGGAAACAGTGGACCAGAGAGGTTGAGTAACTTCCCCAAATCCCCCAGCTCACTAGTGGCAGTGCTGCTGGGGCCAGAGCCAGTTACTCCTGGAGGCAGGAGGAAAACACACTTAGAAAACTGACCCCAACATCAGGATGAAAGCGTGGGTGTTTAGGGAAAGAAAGTAATTTTGTGATAATCTGTAAAGCATCGCTAATAACACTTCTGCTTCCAGTTTCCTTTGAAACACGCTCCTATTAGTATGATATATAGAAGGAAACCAGGGAGCAGTTTACTGAGCAACTCCTAGGTGCCGGCAGTGACGTGTATGTGTATGAATATATATCTCCACATACGTGTGCAGCCTGCCCTCCATATCCACGGGTTCCACGTTCGGGGATTCGATGAACCCCACTGAACCCTAGAAACAGGACCCAACCCCGGGCAGTCTGGTTTCTTCAGCCTGCGCTCCTGGGGTTTACTGATTCCCTAAGGCTGGCTCTGCCAGAGGGCCACATGCTCCTGCTCCCGGGTGAGAGGCTCGAGGACAGTGACCAGCACCCAGGGGTGTACCCATGCACCCCACGGCGCATCAGCCCGGCCCTGAAAAAAAGCGAGCCTTTTCCTTCTGAACCCAACCCCTTTCGTTTGAATGAGACTATGCCCGCTCACTGCTCTTCCCGGCCGTTCCCACACGTCTTCCCCTTTGCCCACACTCCAGCCTCTCTACAGGACGACAAATGAGCAGTTACGTTCAGAAAGCGTGTTCAGAAAAGAACAGGCTTGTATTTACTTCATAGAAGGAATAATCAGTTTTTCCAATTAGTGACCGCAGAGTCGAAACATCCCCACCTCAGGTAGCACCAGGATTACGACGCCCAGTGGCGGGTCGAGGCCCCGGGCTCCTAGGCTGTCCCTCCACGGCTATCTCTTGGGGCACCTGACTCCTCTAAGTTGGAGGGGTCCTCAAATGGAAAATGAAATCTAGTTAAATGAGCTAATGTCTGGGAAAAAAAAAAAGAAAATCTTTGGTTCTGGGATGGGCTCGCTCTGCCCCTACCCTGGCCCCGGGGCCTAGCCTTCCCCCAACCCCCAGGCAAACTGCTGTCAGGCAGGGTCAACCGGCGGGCCCGGAGCATTTTATGTGGGCATTTGGAAGTTTCTGATCGCTTTCTGCAAAGCAGTTTTCACAGGGGCTGAACCTCTCGGGGCCTCTTTTTCTGTCTCGAGCTCCAGTTACTTAGAGAGCGACTCGGGGTGTTTTATAGGTCCCTGTGGTAAACGGCCGCACAGGGGAAAGGCATTCTTGGGCTGTGTGATTTAGTGAGGCTTCATCGGGCTGGTTGGGTGGGTTTTCATCCTCAGGGCTCGCGGAAAACTTGGGATGATTAGCCCGCTTCCCTGTGGCCCCGCGAGGCGCCCAAGTTTCCAGGGGCGCCCCGGCTTCGGCGATTACCCGGCTCGGGTTACCGTCTCATCTAGGCGGCCTTCCGCCCCAGTCCGGCTGCTTTTTCTTGGGATGGCGGACTGGACAGCCAGCCTTCTTTCACTCTGCGGCATTTATAAAACAGCACAAATCGGAGACCCGGCAGCAAAAGGCCATCGTTTATTTATTTGTATCTCTTCCCTGCTAGGTACTCAGCACCTAAGAGTCCGTCTAACTTGGAAACATGTAGCCGTGTGGATTAAGTCTCCAAACTGTACGCAAAAGGTCCCCAACATTCCCAGGAGGGAGGGAGCGCGGGGTGACGTGATGGGGCAAGATGCCACCTGTCCCCAGCCAGATCTCATGACCCAGCCACACGGTCGTCAGAGGACTGCGTGCAGTTGCTTTAGGAGGCTGGGCGCGGCGAGGTGACACGGGGATTCACTCAGACACAACGCCTCCCTCCCCGAAGGAAAGGCTGCACAGCCATGCGGACCAGGGCTGGTTTCCCGGCAACACTGTGATCTTGTCTCTTCGGGCAAAGGCCCGTCGGAGGCCTTGCTTGCGCTCTGGCCACAGATTTATCTGCACTGAGTCTCTAGGTTAAGGTTTCGTTTGCAAAGACCTCACAACCAGGAGAACCTCAGCAGAGAATTTGCCAAGTGCCTCCCTGCTGTTCCCTGTGTGTGTCTGTGTTACCCACACGCGCACTCCCTGGGGGGGACCCGAAGGGCTTGGTGATTTATTGAGTAGCAAGGGTGTGCAGGGGTGGTTTCTAGAAGCCCACAGGTAAAACTTATTAAAACACACACACCCAGGGGCTTCTACACACACCTCCACCTCTCAGAATGCTCAGAGCAGAAGACTCTGCTCACAGGGAGGGGAGCTAAGAGCACGTGTTAAACTGGGTAGAATTTGATGCCCAATCTTTCAACTAGGAGCAGCCCAGAGAATCTCCTTTGCACAAACCCTGCCCAACTCAGAAGTAATGAAATACCAGTATTTCAAGGACGGTTCTAGGTTGCTTGGTATAAACAGGGTGTCCCCCAAAGATAAATACACACTTTGAATAATTATTAATTCCAATGGGTTAAATCTGAAGAGAGAGAAACATCAATTGAGCTCTCAGCTGTTAAAGTGTGTGTCCATTTTTGGGGAAACAGCCTGTATTTCTACAATTGAGTTAAGTTGGTGCAATCGGCCTCCCTGGGGGTTGGAGACACAGTCCCAGCAGAGTTTTGCCTTTTAGCCTGAGACTCCGTGGATCTCAGGTCCCTGGCCCCAGTGACAGTCCCAGTAAAACAGGAAAGTCACTGGGGGGGAGGGGAGGAGGGAGGAGGGAGATAAAGGGCAGCCGGCCTGGTCAGTCCTTTTATCGAGGTCACTCGGCCATCAGTGTCTCCGAGGGATTTCCCAGCCAACGGTAACTCTTTTGTTTTACAGTAACAGTGGCACTTCCTCAGCTTCCCAGAAAATGTGGTTCCCACAGGGACTGCGTCCATCCATGCCATGTGCAAGCTGGGCCGAATGTGCACCTCGCCAGCCCCGGTCCCCTGTGTAACTGCCTTTAGAACCATGGCCCCCGTGTCGGTTAGAAAGCACAGTTATTCTCCCTCGTGCAGAGAAGTCTGCAGATCCGCAGCATCAGGGGACACCCCACCTTTCCCAGTGTCCCTCGGAAGGCGTGGCCTTCACTCTCATTCCCACGAGAGGCCAACAGGAGCTTCAGCTACCAAACGTGCCGCTCAGAAGGGCGCACTCGGGGGGCAGGGGGCACAAGCCCGCTAAGCCAGGCTTTCTGAAGGTCACCTCCGAGGTCTGCTGACAACTCAGGGGCCAGGCCCAGGCCCCGCAGGCATCAGCCCCCTGCCCCCCAGCCCCCCAGCCCCCCAGCTGCAGGGAGACTGGAGAGCATCGTTGAATTTATTTTTTAACCTGGGCACACTGTGGTCCCCATTGGGACACTGTTAGAAAGAAGCAAAGAAGGAGACATTTGATGACCTGGAAATTTAAACTACCTGCCCACTGCCTCGTTGAGGGGATTAAGCGTGTCTGTGCACGGCGCCTCCCGGGGCCCGATGAGCCGGGGGTCCCCGAAAACAGACCTTCCTTCCCCTTCCCTGCGCTCCCTCCCTCACTGGGCAGGGGCCTGCACCAGCCACAGCACACGGTGGAGCCATGACGGCTGTTCGACGGGCTGTCCAAACCCGGAGAGATGCTGACACTTCTGCCCCCTCTCTGATTCCACGCAACAACAGTGTCACCACAGCGGCCAAGTTCACGCCACCCAGAGTTCACAGTTTCTGCGTTGAGATCTTTATTACTGAGTAACTCATCGGGGTGTCGAGGCAGGTTATAAATCTAAACAGAAAACTAGAGATAAATATTACACGGGAGCGCCAAGTTTACATCCTATGCTGGGTAAGAGGTTTAATTTAAACAGAAAAAGCGACACAGAGAGAGGGAGATTCCCCAGAAAGAGCCCAAACTATCTGTGTGTATGTATATATAAATAAAATAAGCAGATAAAAAACTGTGGCATGTCCTGATCAACTCAGAAACCATGTTTACAACAACCAGGCAGAGAAACCTGGATGTGGCCAACAAGTCTTCCCTTTATAAAGCAAAGCGCGTCTTCGTCGCAGGTGATCGAGCTTGTGTTTAAAGTAATCATGATTAACATCTTTTAACATGGACACAGAGCACACAGGTGTATCTCCTGTGCCCAAAGGTAAGCAATGGGATGGCCCCAGCGTCTCCATTCAGTACTGTGCACCACATCACGTTAATTATGTTTCACAGAATCTTCAGTTTAAATGACTGTTCTAAATTCAACAGAAACATTTCCTAAAATCCACAGTTCCGGTCATTTGTGTTTTGTCCAGCGGCCAAGGCGGGCAGCAGACACGGCGGCTTCTGGCACCGTCCCCCTCGCCTCCCATCCCCCCGGGAAGGAGCCGTCGCCCACGGACACGGGGAACCAGCCGGCGGAGGCTGCAGTCCTGCAGGCCGCTGCTCAGGTCTCCCCCAGAGAGTCTGCGCGTGTCCTTTGTGGCTGTCCGTTCCCTCGCCCTGTCTCTGGGGTCCAGTGCCCTGGCCTCTTGCTTGGAGGAGGGGGGAGGGGGGCGTAAAGAGCCCCCCTGTCAGAAAGCCTGCGGGGGTCAGGGCTGCCGTGTCTCTGCCCCTCCTGGCTGGAACGAACCAGGGCGTTTCGGAGAGAAACAGTGCTCTGAGCAAGGACGGCAACTCCTCTTCTGCCTCCCGGGTTAGAGGGAAACAGCTCCCGGCACTCGGGGATCTTTACCCCGGCAGGAGGCCGCGGAGAAACGTCTGAATCGGTGGCCCCGTCTATTTCTTGCAGCCACTAACTCCTCCTGCTGATGCCAAGACACATTGAGGGGCAAGCGAAGGGACTCGAACGGGACGGCTGCTGCCACCGTTGGGTACCTCAGCAAGACGACCTACTAAACGCATGCCTGGCCTGTGTCTTGATTAGGTGGCAGGATGTTTTCAATAGGAAGCCACTCATTAGGCTATCAGCTATGACTGATGCTGGCTGCCTGTTCTATTTTTATTTATCCCGGTGTCCTCCCCTCCCTCCCCAGTGTTGAATTACACCTCCAACCAAAAATACGAGTACATGGAATCATACAAGGAGCTGACGAAACTTATATTAATCAGTTAGACTCTCAGCAGCATCCCTAATACAAAATTTGCTAGCTGAAGGGAGGGAAACAAAAAAGTCTAAATGATTGGATACTATGTAATTGTTAGATTATCTTTCATGGCGTTTAACCTGCTCTTCTTAGCAGCAGCATCGCGCACAGCCGCCCACTCCCTGGAAGCCCTGTTTGCAGCTACTTGCCTTACGCTGACTGGCGGGGAGTAAAAGGATGGGGCGCGACTACATTTGGGACTCCACGGAGATCCTGTTGAGAGTGAGGAGAGCCTTCTGGTAAGGGGCCTCCTTACACTCATCTGGGGCCGAGCTGGCCGTCTCCTCCGGGCTTTCGCAGCTGCTGACGATGGCCACGGCGCTGAATGACCTCCGCCTGACCTTGGTTTCCGACAGGCCGGAGCCTCGGAGCGGGGGGGCCTTGTCCGCGCTGTGGAGCTGCTGGTCCTTCCAGTCCAGCTGCTTGGCACTGCAGAAGGGCGCGTAGACCTCCACGGTGCCCTCGAACTGCAAGCAGTTCACCTTGTAGTACTTTCTCTTCACCTCCAAGACGTCGTTGAACCTGTGCCCCCAGAGGATCTCCCGGGGGACGTAGGAACTTCGGGACTGGTGGGAGGTCCCCGTGGAGTCACCGGTATAGATGAATGTCACCAGAATCTCAAAGTTGTCCTTGGCCACCGCTTTTCGGTCCAGGGCGTACAGAGGGCTCTCGTGGTCGATCTCGTGGACGATAGTGACCGGTGTGACCAGGATGATCTGGTCGTTGACCAGCTTCAGGTCCTTGAACGCCATGGTCATGCGCCCTTCGCTGTCCTCCGTGTAGCGCAGAAGCTGGGCCCGGACGGTGCCCTCCACCACGTGGTTGGGCCGGAAGTCGCCGATGCGCCACATGAGGCAGAGTTTCCCGTCCCGCATGCCAATGAGGGCGAAGTAGCTGAAGCGGATGGTCTGGGCTCGCTTCCGAGCCGTTGCCATCTTGGCCAGGGCGGCGCCGATGATGAAGGTGTTGATGATGCAGCTCAGGATGGACTGCAGGATCACGGTGAGCACGGCCACCGAGCACTCCTCGGTGACACAGCGGTACCCGTAGCCGATGGTGGTCTGGGTCTCCAGGGAGAACAGGAACGCCCCCGTGAAGGAGTGGACGTTGTCCACGCAGGGCGTGATGTCTGGGTTGTTCAGCAGGTCCCCGTGGTGGAAGGCGATCAGCCAAAAGACTGAGCCGAACGTCAACCAGGAGAGGATGTAAGACAAAGAGAATATCACGAACATGTGGCGCCACTTGGTGTCCACGAGGGTGGTGAAGATGTCCACCACGTAGCTCCCCCACTCTCCGAAAATGTGCTTGAAGTACACGTTGCAGCTGCCGTCCTTGTGGAGGAGGCGCCGCCGGGCCCGCCTCTTCTCCGCGAGGACATGCTCGGGGGGGTAACCCGGGTACTTGGGGTCCACGCTCACGATCGGGTAGCTGCTGCCGTAATAGCTCATTCTCGCCGACGCCGGGCGGGCGTCCAGGGCAGTCTTGAAACAGAGATAGTTCTAGGTGGGGTCGCTCTTGGTTGGTTTGGGTTTCCGGTTAACAGCTGAAAAGAAAAAAAAAGAAAACTGAACTCACTTTAGCTTTCATTTCCATCTTTTCCGCAATTCGCCAAACGCGAAGCAATTTCATGCCATCCTAAAGAGCTACGGCCTCGTGTGAACGACAGAGACCCTCAGGACTGGTTACACGTTTTAGTCTGGGCTTCAACTCAGCCATTGTGGGAACAAAACAGAAACTGGAGAAAATAACATTTTTACAAATGCAGAAGGTTTGAGTAAACACTAGGATTATCCCAAAGGAAGCCCCACTGCCTTTTCTGAACTGACATGAAAAAAAAAAAAATTTGCCTTCATTTTGCAGCCTCCTCTGGCATAAGGCCACTTAGAAAACAAAATAATCTATAAGGTAAAACGGCAGACTCTGCCTCAGATATTTATGTAGCAGTCTTAAAAGCTTTCTGTTTAAATCAGGTGGTTCTCCCGAGAAGGGGGTTTCGTTTCCACCTTCAGGCTACAATTAACAGATGCGGTTTCCACCTTCAGGCTACAATGTAACAGACGCGGCTACAAGACAGGCCCTCACCTTCCGCTGGTCGCTTCCTCTCCTCCGAGGCTCTTGGTCCTTGTGTCCTTCCCGGGACGGCACAGAGCTGACTGGAGCACTACTTCAGATTCAACTCCTTCACCCTAGTTCTACCTTTGGTCTTGAGAGGGGAAAAAAAATCTTTCTTAACCCCAGAGGAGTTAAAACCACTCCCAGTGAGGCTTTCAATAAGGTATAAAATTGCTGTGTCTTTGTCTCATAACATCTTTTTTTTTTTTTGGGCACTGGAAGCTCTTTTCTTTCCCTCTGAATAGAAGCCCGAAATTTTGCCAAAGTCGCTAATCTTATTTCCCTCTTAAAGGGAGCCTACTTCGGATGGACCCCTCTCTCCCGCCCGCCCTTCAGCGTCTCCCCGATGCTCCCGCAGCCATCCCGAGGCAAAATCATCGCCGTCCCTCCAAATTCAGTCTTTAAAAAAAAACAAAAAACCCATCAGGACGGAACACGCAGTTCTCATCGCTTTTAGCATTCACAGTCTAGGCCAGAGGTTTTTCCCAGCTCAAGTCTGGAAGCATGTTTTAAAACTTCGATGTTAAATGGTCTTTAGTCGCCTCTATGGGAAACTAAGAAGTCAGGGCAGCCCGGTTTTATTCGGGTGTTCTCCACACGGTGCACCTGTGCTGGGTGGGGGCAGGGAGCACAAGAAGGAGGGGACTGTCTAGGGGGCCCTGCCACTCTGCTGCTCTGCAAGGTGCCCCCGGAGTGACTGCTATTCCCGAGTGGGGGGCCCTGCCCCCTCGGAGCCAGCTGCCAAAGGGAGGAAAGAGTTAATTTCCCTCCAGCCACAGGGAATCATTTTTCCTGCTCTCCAGGGATCAGGCGCACTTGACAATACACACTCTGTTCGGTGGGCCACTGCGAGGATGGAGGATGGACATTCGGCCAAAAATACCCCGCAAGGCGTGCAGGGGTGTCTCCCCGGCCTCTGCCCACCCGCCCCCAGGCCCGCTTTCAGTAGCTATCCTCTCTGTCACCCCTTCAGCCGTGTTTTCGGGAGGCGGTTGTATCATCTCAGGCTGTGGCCCAGGGCCGAGGAGCCGCTTACTGGAACGCTGGATGGGAGGCGTTTCGGCAAGCCTGCCCGCGACGCGCATCGCTCCCGGCAGGTTCGGGCCGCGTCCTCAGGGAAACGCAGCTGCGCAGGTGCCCTGTCTCCACTCCCCCACCTGGTCACTGGAGGCGCCAGAACGGGGCCAGCGATAATCAAAGACCCGTGTGATTCCAAAGTCAAAGGCGGATCTGGAGATAGGGCTGTTTTCCTATTAAACGGTTCCAACCCGGTTCCTTAAAGGGACCCGCGCGGGCCGTGGGAGTCAGGCTGCAAGCACGGCTCATAAATCAAGAGCTACTGTGCGACTCTGAGCGTTCGTTCCTGCTGCCAAAAGGAAAACGGCTTCTATTTCAAATGGCGTTTGGTTGGCATCATTTTCAATTCCATGGGTGCCAACAACTCCTATAAATACGCCGCTTTAAAAACATCTTCATTAGCATGCTAATTGGCAAACGAAATTTTCAATGAAGACCAGCAACAAGTGAGCGGATTTGAGTTTGTGGAGAATGTGTTTCTGAGTCACGCAACGATGTCAGGGATACAAGCCACAGCTGAGAGAATTCGGCCCCAAACCCACCGTGCCCCGGGCTGCGGTCCGGGCCTCGGGTCCTTCGATTGAACTTTCTGGGGAAAAGCTTTGAGGTCCTGGCTGGCGCATACACTGTATTCATCTTTTCTTAGATTCTCCAGCCATGTAAAGGGTACATTTTCTAAAAGGCAACTGTTTTAAGCTAAATGATAGATTATAACCAAACATTTTCTCTAGTCTGAACCATTTCTCAGGCTACCCAATGAGCAAAACACTTGATGGAGGCCCTTTTGCCCAAATGACTAGACAAAATAAATATTGATTAATCTCTTGTTTCACAGACTGTGTTCACTAGAGCACTTTTCCGGTTGTTTGCCATCAAAGGAGAGAGGAGAAGGCTTGTTGACTGGCTGGGCAGTCCCTGTTTAACATGTTTCTCAGGATCAGAACCCGGCGCTCCAAATTCCCTGTGGCTTTCACCACCTCTCGTCCCCATCGAGTCCGCCACGAAAGAGCATTTGCGAGGCTCCCACTTCTGTATGTCCCTTCGCATGTTTCCCTCCTGGCTCTTCAGAAACACACGGTGGCCGTTTTATTGGTTGCAAAATTCTTTTTTTTTTTTAAATTGAGGGTGGAAATCTGGTCACTGTCATCACAAAATTGTGGAGTATAAAGTTCAATAGCAAATGCTGAATCAGGTAAGGTCCCCCTCCTGCACCAGGTTCCCACTGTCTCTCCAGGTGATCATGACGAAGGCGGAGAAAAGGCTGAGATCTCGTGGCCGTGACGCGGAGTGGAGCTTTTTCCCACTGCGAGGGAGTAAGAGACCCGAGACCCAGGCGGTGGGGATGGGAGGTCTCTTGGGACTGCCATGGAAGCTCGTTACCATTTGCAAAGCCGGTCAGGACAGTGCTGGAAGGTGACTCGGTCCTCTCCCTCCCGCCGAGACCCCTGGGGCAGAGCAACTTAGAGGGGACAGCCGGCCCAACCCCGCCAGCGACTTTTCTCAGAACTTCTCCTTGTATTAAGTTCAGACATTAAAAAAAAACACAAAACCTGCTCCCTAATCTCCTTTGACCAGTGAGATCTGCTCCATGTCCCCAGTCTCCTAGATCCCTGTGCGAATTCGAGGAGAAACCTTTTCTGATTGAGCACATTTCACATGGGCTGTGCACACGACAGGGAACATTTTCAACAAAACCAATGCCATCCCGTCTGTTCCTCTGCCATCTCCGGACAGTTCTCCTCAGTGGGACTCACTGGTTCGAAGCAGTGTCTCCGCCACTGTGCCGTAGTTTCTCAAATTCAGTCTTTGCCCAGCAGACTACCGGCGTAGGCGGTTCTTCTAGCTTAGGCTTTCTGTTAGCATTTTGAGGGCACAACGCAATGCTTAAGACTATAAAATCCTGTGCAGCTTTGATGATAGAATTGGATCTTGTCTCTAGATCTACTCAAGATAAATATAGTAACAGTAACCACAAATAATGGCCTAGAGCGTCTTCAATAAAATTTGTGTTATGAATGCCCGCGGCCTTTCGGATGAACCAGCGGCTTACGCGCAGCCATCACTGGTAATCAGGTTACTGTCCTGGCAACTCGGAGGGAAGATACATTTTCGTGGGAACTCGAGAGCTGGTGGGGTAGAGCTTAAAAGGTGGCCTAAATTCCCAGGACAGGCTGTGGTCCTTGAGGACAGGCTCGGGTGGGGCTTTCTGGTGCGTGGGGAGGGGGCAGGAGGGTCGCGAGAGAAGGCCTGGTCAGAGGGCACCAGGGGGTGGGCTCTGGTTGCCAGGAGAGGGGCCTCACTGGGTGACAACAGAACCCAAACAAGTCAGGCTATTTTGCTCTGAACTCGTCCTACGAGTTGTTGCCTTGGAGTCATGCCTGAGCCTTATCTTGCCTGGAATCCTCCAGAGACACCCAGACACTCTTAGGTGGAGCCCATCCTCCAGCCACTGAACGAACACCTGCTTCACCCAGGGCCTGCCGTCCAGACCTCTCCAGATGCTCCCTGGCGCCCGAGTCGCAGTCTCTCCTTATTGACGAGTCCGTGGCAGCCTCCTGTGTCCTCAGCTGCTGTCACCCCCGGAGCAGGCCCTGGGTTGACCTAAGGCCTGTGTTCCAGTCCTCCCAGCTCCCCAACCCTGGCCCAGCTTCTCAGTGCCTGTGGATTTTACCTCCCTCCTGATATAACCTTGTCATTTCTCCTTCTCAACTAATTTCGGGAAGTTTCGTGCCAGTTTAGGATAGAAAAGGAGTGATATATGTAATATTCTATGAGCAAACAGCTAAACTGAAAGCAAAAATCCCAAGTTGCCGGTAACTCCACCTGAAGACCTTTCTAGAAGCCCAGCTTTTCCTGGAGTAATATCTACCTCCCAATTGCAAATCCCGCCTCACCCAAAATGATGCTGTTTCATACAGTAGAAGAAATTCGGAGGCTGGGAGGATGTTTCTTTATTTTCCGGATGTCGAGATAGGTCCAAAGTCACGTGAATTCTAATACTAAAATTATGCTGGCTTAAAAATCAAATTACCTTAATAAGGAAGAGTCTGAGATAAAATGACTTCTTTGGTCCTGGTTTTGCACAGAACCCATAAGTTGGGAGGTTCCATTCGGTCCTGGGCGCCCTGAGCAGCTTGTGTGCATCACCGTGTCTGAGCCCCGGGGTGCTCAGCTGTGATGCGGGGTAACCCCCATCGCTGGGCCACTGGGAGGCTGAAAGAGACAAGCGACGGGAAGCCATCCCTCACTGGGCCGAGCTCGTAGGGGTGACTCAGTAATTACTGCTCAAATGGGAGTCCCGCAAGGACTCAGTTTCCCCCGCTGTGCAATGTCAGAGCATCTGTTGAGGCCTCTCAAAGAGCTTTCCGCTTGCTTGACAAGGCAGAAAACACGCGGTTCCCAGCAGCTATTTTTGTTTAAGTTCAGGGATGGCTTCGCTGTTTCCTGCCACTGAGCCACCCGGGCTGCTGTTCCACTCTTCCAGCCCTCCCCCCAACCCCAGGGACTGGGTCATTTTCCTTTCCTTTTCACGGCTGTTGGCAAATAAGGAGATCCCCTGTTCCTGTTCTCAACACACACACACACACACACACACACTTTCAACTTAGTTTAAGAATTTTATTGCTATTTATGCTGAGCAACCCGAGACTGGCAAGCTTGGCAGATTCGACAAGTTAAAGAAATTCACAAGGTAATTACTGTGGACGGAAAAAGGGGTTCCACGGAAAGTAACCTCACGGGGTGACCTGATCATAAATCCCTAAATGGGCAGGTCACGGTGGGTGCCCTAGGCCCAAAACTTTTCAGTAAAAGGCCCGTCTTTGCCTTAAGCCAGCCTTGTCTGTTGTTCTTGCGCATCTAGGTTGACACACCTTTGAAAAGCCAGAAGTCAGAGCCCTGGAAGGGATACTAACCCTCAAGAGAGCACATAACCTTGGGAGCTGTCCTGTAACCCAGTGCCCGGCCTGCTTTGTCCCACATCCAGGCAGATCCCCTGCTTCATTCTAAAGGCACGAAGGAGGCCGTGAAACTGTCACTCCCTGGGGTATTTGCGACCCGGCTCCCCAGCATAAGCTGTCGGTTTGGCTCACATAAACTTTTATAGAAAAGTCTGTACGTCACGTCATCAGGCTCTGTCTTAAATGATATGTCCGTGCTGTGCTAAGATGGCTCTGAAGCTTCCTCTCCTTCTTATCTGGAAACTCGGCCTGCCCATCCCTGGCTTGGTTGCCCGCCAGCCCCAGCTGCTTAGAATGTACCTGGCCCTGAATCTGGGCTCGTGCAGAAGTGAAACAGCGTATCTTCTGTCCTTTTAAGAGACCACAGCTCAATTTCCCCTTGTGTCAGGAAAGCACTTCCTCCCCAAAGGCCTCTAAACATGTCCAATGGAGAATTTATTACTGATTGTTTATATTCTTGTTTTTTTAAATTCATTTTTTAGAACACCCATTGTGTGCCAGACCCACCCATTTTTAGGAATCTGTGAACAGAGTCCCACCTGTGTGGAATTTGCATTTGAGGGTTGGGCATCAATAAACATGAAGACAATAAAGTGAGATAATCGCTGATCTTCCGGGCAGTCCTGGGAAGGTTCGCTCCAGGACCCACAGTCAGCCCAGTCTCCTTGGTTCCCGGCTCTAGCCTCCGGCAATGCTTTGTGCTCGGGCCTTGCTCTCGGTGCTATTTGTTTGTTTGAGGCTCTGTCACCATCTGGTTGTCAAGGTGCTCACTACTGATAGGTGTGATCTGGCTGCTGCGTCCCTCAAGGCCTGGTTCCCACAGGAGCCTCTCCTTACAGGAACTCATCTGCATTTTATCACTGGGTTCAGCCTCTCGGATCCCGTGAAAACCTGCTTTTTACCTGGTTTAAAGAACAGCCTTCTCACTCCTTTCTTGCCACTTTTGTCCACAGTGGTTACTCTAACCTGAAACGGAAATGTCCATCGGGTCCTGCCGTCTCAGGGTTAAAGGGCAGGAATATGGAAATAAGAGCATTGATGACAGTTGGCTGTGGTTCTACCACATCTTAGCAGCATCTACTTTTTTAAACAATTTATCTTCATTGTTGAAAGTATCACAGATGTCCCTGACTCGCTACTTTTCATGTAGCCATTAAAGCTATAGAGTATGTCAGTGTAACAATAAAGATAATTTTTTAAAAAAGTGATAGAGTAAAGGAATGACAGGAAAAATGAAAACATTGTTTAGTGGAAACAATAATAAAACAGAACTGTGAAACAGCAGGTACAACATACATTTTGTAAGTTTTAATATATTTAAGGATGGAGGCGGAGAAAAGACAGAATGACATTCAACACAATGTTTGCTGTGGCCTCTGATGGGCATGGTTTTTTTTCTCTTCCTGTTTCTTCTCTTTGCTTATCTATATTTTCTGAAATTTTACAATGAACATGCATTACTTTTGCAAAAAAAAGAAAAACAGGTCCTTTCAGCTGGGACGGTTAGAGCGGACCAATTCTCAGGCTGCATGCGGGGAAAGCGCACCAACAGCAATCTAAAAGCATTTATTAGTGCGTTGAAAAGGCAACTATAAATAGCCCAGAGAGGCAGACAGTCTTACAGACGTTTAAAGTCAGACACTGATGCTGTAATTTTTGCTGGAACAATCCACAGAAACAAATATAGTGACATTTAATTCATCTAAGTAAAACCAGATCTCATTTAAAACAAGGAAGGGGGGTTAGAGGGAGTTGGGTCAGATTCGGCCACTGGGGACCAATTGGGGAAATCATGAAAGCAGCTGGGAAGGAATCGGGGGACACGAAGCAGAGTTAAAATTAAACAGGCATCCAGCGCTGCTCCCCCTCTGGGCACCCCTCTCCTCCCTTCCCCATTCCAAAACATATTAAACTGCTAATACCTTCGCTTCTTGGCTTGGCATACCAAAATCTGTTTTTAGGAATCTTTCTTTTATCTTAATATTTTCAATAACTTTGGAAAGAAAATGTTAAAAATTGTGCTGTTTTGCAACTTTCCTACTTTAAGGTCTATGCTGATAGACTTTTAAGACCCAAGTAAATGGTCCTTTGAAATGGATACATTTGAGGAGGGTGATTAGATATCCGTGATGTAGATTTGCCTAAATAGCTGGCCCTGGCCAGTTCTTAATAATGCATATTCATGAATTTCCAAACCTCATTCCGATACCCCTACAACAGTCTAGTAAGTCGGTGTTTTCCAAAGCACAGTCTAACAACCTGCTTCCGAAATTCCGGCGGGGGCATGCTACACCTGCAGATCCTTGAATTTCACCCAAAACATTCTGACCCCCCCCCACCCCAAGTTGATTCTTCTGCATCCTCAAGATGCAAATCTACCACCTTAAAGTTTCAAAAATGAAGAGGCTGGGTCTGATAGACACAAGGCTGAGTTCAGATGCTTGCTTGATTATTAGTAAGACTAATGGCACATCTGCACCAGTTATTCAACCTCTCTGAGCCCCCGGCTGGCCATCTGAAGAATGCAAGCCATAGGGTTGCATGGGAGGGTTAAATTAGGCTGTGTTCCCAGACCCTCCTTCACAGTAACTAGCGTTTAATACAGATGCAATTGCAATGCTCGTAGCTATGACTACAGTTCCTTCAACTAGGGACCCAAGTGAGGGGGGAGGGGGAAAGGGAGGGAGAGAGAGAGAGAGAGTCTGCCTGTTTTTTCCACCATGAATTACTGATTGCCAATTTCCCAGACTTGTCTGAAAGTTCCCTTCTGGCACCTAGTTGCCGTGACATCACCTTCAGGGAGACATGACAGGGTGGCCCAGAGAGAAACACACCTATCATCAGGAACAGAAGTCATCCTGTACTAGTCGCCCACTTTGCTTCCCACATGCCAGCTACCTGGGACCGACCTTCGGCAGCTCCCACAGTCTGACCTGGGAGCTGCCTTGGTTGAATCTAACTGTTCACTCCAAAATGATTGTAATTTATGGAAAGCATAGGTGCCGTGGCTTCTGACCTTCTCTGAGTTCTGTATTTATGCTATTCCATCAGAAAACCTATCTTGCTGATTTCCCATCTTGTGAGAACTACCTGCAAATGGTCCTTTTTGGCAACGTGCAGAGGGTCTTTATCTTTTAGTCCATTAAACCTACTGGGAATCACTGAACTCACAAATGTGATTTGCTAGTACACCAGGAACCTCCTGGATAGTGTCTACAACTGCCTTGACCTTTAAACGATCAAGTTTCTGTTGTAAGCTGTCAAAGTGAAAACTCAGGACAGCTTTATTGCAGAGCAAAATAAAGCAACCGTTATTGGCTGTTACTCAAATTCCCATTTTCCCTTGTGGACCCGGACACATTGAGAGGGCCTTAAAACACCGGACAAAAGACCTCCCTAGGAGGAGGCAGGAAGATAGCCTATTAAGACAATACCTTAAGCGGTGGGTTTCGGCTCACATGAGATTAGCTTTCTATTAGCCGGAGACTTTTCAAGGGCACTGGGCACAAAAGCCCTGCCACTGACTACAGATGGTGGGAAAGTCAGGTCGCCGGCGGAAGCGAGTGCATCTGACAGGCTCTCGAATGCCCACGCCTTTCGCTTTCTGTGCTTTCCCCACCCGTGTTCCTGCGCCTGCCCCACAGCCCTGTGCAAGAAGGGCGAGTCATCCTGCCGGAGCTGGGGGTTGTCTGCGCCACCCGTAAATGCCTGTACGAACAGAGGTGACCCAGGTGGGTGACACTGTCCCCACATCTCTGAGGTTGGGCTACTCACTGTGATGGACGCTGGAGAGCTCAGGGTGGGGCAGATGGCGCCTCTCCCTTAAACCTGGTGGTGAGATGTTTCAGCCTCCACTGTGAGACCCGCTACCATTTGGCTAAATACACCAACGCCCGTGAGAGAGCCCGGAGACAGCCTTTGTGTTCCCGTCAACCCCGTCAACACTCAAACACACCCGAGGCGCAGGGAGGACCGCCACTGAGGTCAGCAGGCTGCCGCCGCCCTTGAGGGGGCCGTCGTGCCAAGGATGCTGCAGACACTCTCTCCGGACAGCCTGCCAGGAGTCCAAGCTCGGGGGCAGACTGATGTCAGAGTGGCACAACACTGTCGGTCCGAAGGAAGGTGGTGAGGCGGAGATCTCTCTTGGCATGGAAGGTGCTGAGGGGTTCAGGACAAGTCACCCCAGGTTGTGCCTCTGGGGTATCACATTGGTTCCAGCTAAAGGCAACTTCAGCCACAGGCTCAAGAGAATACTTCTGTCCCTCCCTTAGCTACATAGAAGAACTTGAATTAGGGGCCTTGCCCACAATAAGAGATGATTAGATGTAACCTCTTTTGACCTATTGACCTATTGACGGGAAGGACAAACTCACCACCCTGCTCCTCCGAAGGCCCCGAGGCACCAGCCCTCAGCCCTCACCCGGGGTGCCTGCTACACCCATGTTTCCTTCCCACCTCCGACCCTCTCCTGCACGCGGGGGCCCGGATATGCTCACGCATGGGGCTCCCGCACCTACGTACATATTAAATGTGGTTATTTTCTTCGGCTGATCTGTCCCGTGTCTATCTGGTTATTAGGTCTTTAGGGTAGAGGAAAGTTTGCTCCTTGCCCACAGCACAAAGGAGCGTCTCCATCGTTCCGCTTTTGTGGCTAATTCTTGATTTTCTAGGCTGAGGAAGGAAGACAGTGCCACAGACCAGCCACAGAAGGAAAGCAGTGAGAAATTACTCTGCATCCGGCTTGGAATAAATAATCTGCTTTGGGAAGAATGCCCCATTTCTGTGCATTGCAGGCTATTAACATCATTTTCTGTTCCCTGAATTCAAGCTGTCAGACAGGCAGGATGTAATCAAGGGGAACATGCTGGATGGTTGAGCAAAAGGCAGTTAAGGAGTTTTTATTTTTAATCCCCTGGGCTAATTCATCCAGCAGATAACCTGCCTATGGAAACTGAGTGGTGCTTGGCTTGAACAAATAGATTTACCACATTTAAATCAAAAGTCACTCCTAGCCAAACATGTAGCCATATGGAGAGAGATTTCTAATACATTTTTGAAAATTCAACATTTTTTTTGCTACTGATTTTATTAAAAATTATTCATAACCGTTATCAATGCAGCCGGCATGGCCTCCCTTGATTTGAGGCTGATTGGAGGAGGGGGAGGGAAGAAATGTTTTCTCTGGTAATAAAATTATCTTAATCAAGTTTCAACTTAATCAAAATGCTATTTTGCACCCATGTAGGGTAGGTGACATTTATGAAAAATTCATTCAACAGATGAGCCCTGGCAATACTGCAGAAGTTTAAAATCTTAAGGGAAAGAATATGCTATCAACTAAAATAGCTTCTTCCATTCATTGAGTTTAGGCCCAGAGGAGGAAACACTGGCTTTTTAACCGAGAAACGTAAACATTATTGGCATCTGAATTCCCACATCTCATGGAACTTTCAATGGGATGCCCTCATTGAAAAAAAATTGGAAACCAATCCTCAAATCAGATTTTCAACAATTTATGAATATCCCATGCAAGTTTCTATAGCCACAAACACTTAAGAGAGGAGACGTAATAGTCATTCATAGTTGGCCAAATGGCACAAAAATCTTGTGAGAAGCAAAATGCAAAACACCATTCCTCTCTCCCCAGCATCACCAACCTGGAGTTTCCACTTGGTTCTTGGTCCCAAGGCTACCTGGGTGTGAAACCACAGTAGACAGGCCGGTGCCACTGGGCAAGGCTGGTCTCCACTCATCCCCACCGCAGGGCCGTTCACACCTCGATCCTTGTCATTCAACTCAAAGGACAAAGGACGCTCTTTGTATGGAAGTGACAGGTTGGGACTTGTGACCCTGTCCATCTGTGGGGGTATTTCCCCAGTCCCTTTACCCAAGGAGATTCTGCTATCAGTTCAACAGAACATACTCATCAAAATCCCAACTATCTCAACAGTGATGACTGGGAAGCCAAAAAGTGTCACACGCAGCTCCGTGTGGTGCAGCCTTGAAGGCCCAGCTCACAGGCAATGTGTGGCGCTGATCAAGGTCTCTCTGTGTGTGCCCAACTTCCTAGGTCCCATGTCCCTATGACTAGATTATAAATGGTGCATAAAGAATATTGCCATGTTCTTGGATGTGCATGTCTTCCGTATATAAGGCTCCTACCAGATTCTAGAAGATTCTAGAATTAAGATTACATGCTATCCCTGTGACTCCAAACCCCAGGGTTGCAGGGAGATATCTGGGCATCCGTGGTTGTGTGCGAGCTTCCTTGAGACAGGTGTACACACTCTACAGATAAGACCAGCTCTTGAAGTGCACATCTTGAAGTGCACAGAAGCACAAGGGACTGTCAACCAGCAAAAGCCCACTTGATGGACGGAACCATTAAGAAACTAAAAGAGTGCCAGCCAGGAAAGAGGCTGCAGGACGCTTTCAGAAAGCTCATCGGGCGATGGCTGCTCATGGACAAGAATGCTTCCAACTGTGAGATCACGCAGCCAGCGGGTGGGCTGTGGGGAGCAGTTGTTGCCTTCAGACACCCTTTGGAACTGAGCCAGAGCGTCTGAACCTAAAGGGGAAAACAATGGAGTGCGATGGTGTCACAGAGCATCCTGAGGAAAGCAGCAAGGATAAAGCTTCCTACTGCTTGGATCCAAAGTACACACTTATTTTGGCATGAATTCCTTCTGCAGCCAGAAACCTGACTCTTATGGAGGGATTAGTCTTAATCATAAAGGCTTGGTGCTGAAGAGGAAGGGGTGTGTGTGTGCGTGTGTGTAATCTGGTTCCTGATATGGGAGTCGGAGCATCGACGTTCCCACCTCTCCCCCACACATGTTGTAGGTTGTTTACAAAATCGCTGTAACTAGGCAAAGGCCATTTCCACCGAGGTCGACAGAAAACTGGCTTGTTCTCCTCAAGGACACTCTCCAACTGTGATCAGAGCCCTGCCTTCTCCTACAATAACACTGGGGATTCTGGTCCCTCCTCTGGCTAGGGAGAGACTGCCCAGTGTTATTCCAAGAGGGCTGGCCAATTCTTAGAAACAGCGAAGGACCCAGCCCGGAGCACGCTTCTGCTATGCGGAGCGACGCAGCCTGACTGGCCTGTGTATCCAAGGAGGCACGATCCTTCTAGGGCCAGGTACCGAGCGACCAGGGACCACCCTACAGCCCAGAGCCTGCTCAAAACACTCAAATGAGCCAATTACCAACTAGTCGCCCTGGCCTGCCTTTCCCTTTCCGTGCAAACCCCGACAGAGGCCAGGACCCACTCCTGTCTCCCGCCGCCTGACCACGCTGGCGCCTTTCCCAAGTGATCTTCTGTGGCACGCCACGTCTCCTGTCTCGAGGACCTGAGAGTGTCATAAACCTTGTTTTTTCCTGAGCTTTGACGCCATCTCCTCTCGTGGCCGCACCTGACTGGCCCTCTCAGAAAATACAAAATAACCTAAGGTGGTGAGGCGCGGATGGAAAAGCACCAAAACACATTTCCATCCTCGCTTTGAAAGAAACTGCGCTCGGGTGAAGAATGTATTCTCATCAGAGTCTAGAATCAGTTTTTCCAATTCTTTTTCACTCCTCACCCGAGGATATGCTCATTGATTTGAGAGAGAGAGGAAGAGGGAGGGGGGAGAGAAACATCGGTCCCCGCGTCTCGTATGCGCCCCAACCGGGGATCAAACCTGCAACCTTTTTGGTGTCTGGGAAGATGCTCCAACAAAATGAGCTACCTGGACGGGCTAGATTTTGTTAAGTGGCAGCAGGACCTTGCACCCTGGAGAGGTGCCTCGCAGCACTACGGATGGAGGGCGGTGCTCCTGCGAGTGCCTCGGCCTGGGGAGGTCACTGCCAGGGCTGGTCCAGCAGCTGGGTGAGGGACATGCCACTCACTGCTTGTCGCTCTGTGCCACGTGGGCTCGGGCAGCTGAGAGAGTGGCCCCCCAGGCCTCGAGCACTGACTCAGCTAGAATACAGCAACACCTTCCTAAGTATCGAATCTGACACGGGTGGCTTAATAAGCAATATGACAGCCCGACTCCTAAGGTCAAAGGCCAAGAATTCAGGATTGACCTGGAGCAGGCCATTTGCTATCGTGGAGGCAGGTCCAGCCCTGCCTGCGGGAGGACAGGACAGGGGAAAAGAGCGACAGGGCTCCAGTTAATCAGCTAACCAGCTGCCAGGGGAGAGGCCACGGTCCAAGGAGAGAAGGGAAATGCAGGGCTGGGGGGCTTCACGGAGGGGAGAGCCTCTACTCCAATCACTTAGAGTTGGTTTTGGGAGTCAGGCTGATTTCTGTTTGAAGCTCATCTCTACCACTTACCTACGGGAATTCAGAGCAGTTATTTTACATCTGATCCCTGTCCCTTTGAAAAAGGTAACGATGAGAACCCACCCGGACAACACTGCATGAGGGCAGGTGCCCCGTCAACGCCAGTGGTGTTCACGGGAAGCTGATCGCTTGGGCAAAACAGGAGCTTTGCCTTAGCTGATCTGAAACAGCCACCATGAGGGACAGGCAGACGGCTGGACTTTAAAAGCTCACGGAGGGAAGGGACTGGTTTGTCTTTATCACACCACGTGTGCACAAAAGAACGTCCCTGGCCCCAGCTCTCGCCCTGACCCGTATTACCCCGCAGGCCAGCCCCTCCCAACACACCCTCCCTGACCCCCGTGGCATCCCCGCCCGCGGGTCCGGGCTCATCAGCGGGGTGAGGCCCGGGGCGGAATGTGGACGTCGGGGAGCTGAGAGCTGAGAGCTGAGAGCTGAGCACCGCTGCTCAGGAAACCGTGTGAGAAGCAGGTCAGGGCTGGCCTACGTCGCCCCAACTGCCTTTGATGCTGCAAGGGTATCCCGCCTGCCTCCTTACAAAACAGCAATTGCTTTGTGTTTTCCCAAACCTGCGAGCAGGAGGTATGTCTCTTGGAGTTGAGTCACTTGAGATATGACTCTGGGCTCAGCTATTAACCCATATCATTGTCTCTATCAGTTTCCCTCCTCTCCGAAGCGAGCTAATAATTATCATCTCCACCTAGTCTGTTCTCTCCAGGCTCCCGGTTCCCTGTCGAGTGAGATTAAAGAATATCTGGAAGGTCGATATTACTGAAGGCTCTCAAAAGGAGGCCGAGAGAACCAAGGAACTCGGGCAGGTCGCACTGCTCCCAAGTAGCCATTGGGGCTCTCCCTCCGGGATACGGGCTTTCAGAGCTGCTGGCGATGCTGCCCCCAGCTCCTTCCAAATTCTCAGGATTATCTCAAGGCTCACAGGGAAACAAGAGAAGGGGGAAGGGCTTTTATAAAGAAAAGCTTAAAGAGTTTTATAGATAAGACACATTTATGGTTACACCGCAGGCCATGCGCCCAGCAGTCCTGCCGCTTCCGTCTCACCTCCACCCCTCCCACTGCGGTGGTGATTTCCACCCGCGGGCTGCAGAGTTCTTAAAACACGGAACACCTGACTATTTCGTCAGGGCACTGACCTCTTTCCCCTTCGATTAACAAACGAAAAAATGACAACAGTCAACACAACAATATCTGTCCGGGGTGAGTGAATCTAAGTCATAACTTTTTTTTTTTTGGTCGGATGGGCAAAAAAGATATTTTTTGGCGTGCCGCAGAGTTTTAGTGATTAGTTTACGTGCCATGAGATGGAAAAGGCTGGAAACTGCTGCACTATGGACGTGGAAACCTGGAGGCATGGGATGAGCAGGTGCTTTTCACTCCATAGCGACAGTCCAGAGGCGGATGGGAGGGCGGCGATGAGCAGCAGGGAAACATTACAAATGAGAAAGCAAGCGCAGCGCCCAGACGCCGAATCCGACTTCGTATCTGAGGAGCTTAGTATTTACTGAGGTTACCTCTCAGCGGGTTTTTCCCCCCTAACAAGTCATCACAGCATTTGTCTATATTTTTAGTCGTAAAGACGTAATTAATTGCAAACCAAGACAGCATATTTTACCACAGTTTCAAATTCTCAGTGCCACTCGGTTGTCCCTTCGGGACCCTGGCAGAGTGACAGAGACATAAAAAGAGATGGTTTTATGAATGATCGTTTCCGCAGGAAACTAAAGACTCATCCTTTCCCACATTGTCCCACGTCAATGAGAAACGTTCCGCTGCCTAAGTCACCTCCTCTCTGAATGTTACTTCCCTTGACTGATCTATAAATGGCACATCCTTCATCTGTTCGGTTCGGCTCCCCCCAGAGACCCCAGCCAGGGGGGGACAGCAATAAAAAGCCAGAGGGAGCATCTCTCAGGTGCCTCTCAGCAGGCATTCTGCAAAAAGGAAAGAGCTTGGGGGGGCAGGGGGCCCCGGCTCAGGCTTGCTCGTAGCCCGCGGCACGGTCTTACCTTAGTGACCGATGATGGGGTTCAGGCCCAGACCCGGGTCCTTTTCATCTTGTAAGAGCCCCGCAGCTAGAGGCCTCGGGGCTCTTTTGTCCCTGCTCCCTCAGGCTCTCTCTGGGCCGTCAGCACCTACCGCCATGGAGATGGGAAAGCCCACAGGAGAATCCTGCCCTTCTTTGCCTTTCCGGACACATTCTCCACACACAAAGGCCGCCGAGTTCTCGGCTCCACTCTACTGAATCGACACTTTCTTTAGCCGGTTCCCATGCCTACACCGAGGGGACAGTCTTGCCAACGGTGGCTTACAGAAAGCAAGAATCGAGAAGAAATACACCGCCTGCCCCCCGCGCCCCCAAATCTACATCTTTGTCTTCCGATCAAACCTTCGTAAGCTTTTTCAAGAATAAAAATCTCCCCAAAATGGCCAGAAGTCGCCCCTACACTTCTTACTGTCCCTGAGGGCTGGCTTTTCTCTAAGGACCACCTCCAGGACTTGGACAGCTTCTTCCCAGTGTGTCCTTCTTAAAGGCAGGTGCTCTGTTACCGTCATTCTAAAGACTTTTCTGGGTAAATACACACCCTGACTGTGTAATCCGACACCCGAGGCAAACAGCCTCTTGCCCAACATCACTTCACTTGGGTTCCGAGGAAGTGTGTGCTCCTGGGAGGCCAGCGACGACCTCAGCAGTGGCCCCGGGGACGAAGGCGAGACGTCTGTCTGGGCCTTGTTTCGAGGCTCGTCTGGTTGCCTCTTCTAAGTGTGAGGCAAGCGGGGCTACGCTTCTTGCTCAATACCCATTTTTCACCCACAAGTGAGGTTCAGTTTGGGTTTAGCACTCATGACAACGTGGCATTTATAAGAAATCGAGTGACTGCTGGCGTCGTTTACTGAGATGACGGACCTGGGAGCGAGGGAATTTGGAAGCGGGGGGCTCGATAGCCGAGGTTCCGTGGTGGTAACTGGATATGCTCTTGGCAGCCAAGTGAAGGTGTCAGGGGGACAGTGTATTGTCCTGGGGTTGGAAGGAGACATCCAGAACGGGGGACACGGCACGAAGCCATCAGTGCGCACAGGAGCGCCCCGCCCGGGTGAGTGGGTAGGAGGGCTGGGTCCCAGGCGGCGCCGGGCAGCCCAACTTGGGGCTCGTAAGAAAAAGAGGGCCCAGCGAAGGGCTGAGACGG
Organism: Miniopterus schreibersii; assembly: GCF_964146895.1. Classification (NCBI taxonomy): domain Eukaryota; kingdom Metazoa; phylum Chordata; class Mammalia; order Chiroptera; family Miniopteridae; genus Miniopterus; species Miniopterus schreibersii. The sequence goes on from NC_138116.1 coordinate 6,526,756, forward strand.
AGAACTGCCCCCAAACTGAAGGCAAACCGTGCACGAGAGGTCGAGGCGAGGGCAGAGAACTGCCCCTGGCATGTGGCAACGCGGTGTCGCGGTGACTGATGAGAGGTGCCTCAGTAGAGCTGGGGGTTTGGGATGAAGAACAGACCGGATGGACTAGGGACAGAGGGGACCGGGCTGAGCGGGCGTGAACACGATATACCCCCCTTGCAGGGGGCCCTGCTCGCCAACGGAGTGGAAGAACGTGATGAGGGATGGGAAAGGGGCATGAGGATTCAGAGGGGTTGATTTTTCATGAAGGGAGCTTTCTGTTTTGTAAAGTTGTTTTAAGGTGGGAGATGTTACAATTCATCAGGTAGGGTGTTGCTAAATTATCAAATTTTAATTACGTAAGTGCCCCATGATGACTCCTGTGTGTCCTTTCTATTAAAAATAAGTATTCGGGGCAGAGTTGAAGAAGGTGCCCTGTTTGGTCTCGTGGTTTTGCCACAGAATCCACGTGATAATCAAGCGGATTAATTCAGTAAACGAATCCGGAATAGAGGAAAACGGTCTGACGTCTACGTGGCACAGTGTAACACCAGGTGATGGGCAGAATTGCTTACTGCACCCTGATTTTCCAGAGCCCAGGAAAAATCTTAAGTCCTCTCATACAGCCTCAGCCGCTGCTGACACCAGGGCCAGGCAGACCCAAACCAGCTTCACAGGCCCCATTCGACTGCTGGCCAGGGGGCTTCCTATCGTCCTCACCGCCTGGCTACCCACCACCCAGGACACGGGCGAGCGTCTGAAGTCCTCACTGCTCAGGACTCTCCCACTCCTTACAAAAGTCTCTCCCGCTACTTGTGACCCTACAGTTATCTGAAACTCACTGACTAATTTTCTTCTTTTTGATCTAACTGTGCTAAAGTGGAATCGGTTACCCTAAAAGATTTCAAAATCAGTAATCAGAAATAAGTCAGTAGTAAGTTGATTAGCATGTACTTCCTCTCAAATCACTTCATTTTAAAATTGAACAATGGGAATTAATAAGAGTGTCTGTTTGGGTCATTTTTTTTTTTCTTTTTCTGAATTTGAATAAATTGGTTTTCTGGCTGGCTGTTGTACCAACTCCCCCCCACACACATTACCAAGCAGAGGCCCTGTGAGAACTGCCAAAATGTCTGAGTCCAGCACAGTCAGAGGAAGATTCAGTTCAAAGTGTGAATCCTCAGAAGAGCATTAAAACAACAAGACAGCGCTTGCCTGAGCCCCTCAACAATACCCCTCAAGTCGGCCTCAGTCTGCTTAAGCGTTTTCGCCTACAAGGAACTCACCGACTCCCCACATGTCTGTTCCTATTTGATGACTCAACTCTACCAACAAGGAAGCCCTTCCTAAACTCAGATAAAAATGTGTCCCTGTAGGGTTCACAAGGCTTTCCTGTCCTCACGCTGTCCCTCTGCAAAATGTGTCTTGTATGACTTTCAACAGCCACCTCTTCAGAGGAGCAAAGGGGATAAAGATCTTGTAGTTGCATCTTACCTCCTAGCTCCGTCTTCACTTCTTCCAGTGAAAAACCTACAAAGCATCCTATCATTCCTGATATGCACAGTGGTTATTTAGTCTGTCACCTCTGAGAGTGAGAAGGGCATGGGAAAATGCTAAAATGAGGAGTCATTAAGGCAACAGGTGCCAGCCAGGGCTGCTGGGACACGGGGTCAACTGAATTTATACGCAGTGGTGTGCTGGCAAATTGTAATAGTGGGCTCCCTGAGGGAGGGAGTGGATTGGTGCAGTTTGCCAATTTCTGTGGTGTAAATGCTCCATCCATGGCCGATTTCAAGTTCCTGAAGGATGTCTCGGGATGTGGTGTTGGTGGGAAGTGTGCACAGGTGGCTCCTGTGAGCTGACAGGCGTCTGCTCCAGCAAAGCCTGTGTGCTGAGCCACGGTTTAGGGTTTGCTCAGTGTCCTAACATCCTGGTTGTTTTCCTCTGAATGCCTTTTTACATGTCCAGCCTAGAATCCATCTAGATCCCACCTGAAATCCCACTTCAAAGCATCTATGAATGTAGGGATGGGGGGAGGGCGTATAGAGAAAGCCTCTAGCTTCTAATATTTGGATCAGAAAAGAAAATGATCATTAGTTGATCCATTAGGGTACATTCTCATTAAATTGTATCTACCACTAGGCCTTCCTTCAAGTTGTCACTTGTTTAATGGGGTGGAAAAGAAACTGGGTTTAAAACTGCTGCCTTAAAAGGGATTCTGCAAAAAATGATCTAGAGTTTTAAAGGTCCCCGCATAATTCAGTAGGCATTTATTAAGACCTTATCACGCACTAAGGCAACTGTAAATATTCCACTTAAAACTCTACTGATGAATAGCCCTGTTTTCATGTTTAACCTTCTGCACTCTTGGATAGGCTCCCACTTTCTTACAAACCATGCATGTGTTTGTTTTTGGTCTTCGGTGAATCCATTCTGCAGTAGTTACTTGTGAGTCACATGTCCCAGGGGCTGTAATTTACACCTTTACTCACACTGAAGGCAACCGGTTAAGACAAACCATGTGAGCCCTAAGTCAGAGTTAGCAGGAACGGCAGAAACGCTTGTTTGACTCGATCGCGGGACCAGGATGGTGAGAAGTGTGAGGCGGGCAGAGCGGGCACAGCGAGCAGCATCTGATAAGTCAGGTTGAGGAGTTTTGATCATCCTAAGGAGGGAGGGAGGCAACCTGATCAGCGCTCAAGAGAATGATCTGGCGGCAGGTGGGGGCGGGGCAGGGAGGGAGTTATTGCTGAATGTAGGGGAAAAGCCTGGGAACTGACTCCAGATACTTGGAAGACTGAATCCGTAATCATCAGAGAGCCATCAGGGATGGGGGGAGGTGAAGGGAAGGAGGGACGGAGAACCGTCCAGGATGGTGCCAAGGAAAGAGCCGGTACAGCTGCGGTCAAGTCTACAGGTTGGGTGGCAAGAAGCTGGCGATTTTATTTCCCTGTTAAATAAGGGGATGGTGGGCAGTAGGGACAGGAATAGCGATTTGAAGGGTGTGGAAAACATCTGAAATGGTCACTGTCGGGAAGCTGGAGAGCACGTAACTCGGGGCTATGCTGAGGGCCTATTCTTAGTAACATTTCTCAAGCATCTAATTGAAATCTAATTGGATGCCTGTCTTCTGCAAAAGTGTTCCAGGTGCTCCTGAGAGGTCCTCCCACTTCCCTCTAATGACCAGTCCCTCTCATGTCTAATGACACCCACCAAGCGAAACAAAGTCTTTTTGATTGAAGAATTTTAACAAGGTAACTTGTTCCGATCTTTGGTTTCCAGACTGACCACTAAATGGCTCTTTGTGACAAAAGAACAGAGAGGTTTCCGCAAAATATCTGTTTGGAAAACATCTGCTGGAGACACCCCTCCCCTTCTGAAACACACCCCTGACATCTTCAGGGAGGAGACGAGGCTCCAGGGCAGTGCAGTCGACGCTGTCCCAGGGTGGAACTCCGAAATTCAGTCAAAGAACCAACCCCAGTGAGGTCATGTCTCGTTTGGGATTAAATGGCTAACTCTCATTCTGGGATCATATTAAGAAAAATGCACATAAAATGCCCAGGAATTTTTCCTTTGTTTGATTCGGAAATTCAACTTGCCCACGTCATGTCTGCAAAGTGAGCATTTCAGCAGGTCAGACACTTCCTTTGACTCTAACAAGATGCAAAAGAGGGTAGAGAACATGCTGCCTCCTCAGCTGGCCATGGGCCTTGCAGCACCTCTGGAGTTACGTACTCTTAAATGCAGGTTTGTCTACACTCCAAAAAGTAGAGTTAAGGTCCAAAATCTTTCATCAGATTACTAGGTGTCAACTGCTCAGCCAGTGTAGGCCGCTGAGGTCAAAACATATCCCTGCCCGCCTGACACAAGTCACTGTAGTTCTGAGAGGCCAGAAGCAACCAACTGATGTCTCTCTCTCAAGTTGATGTTTCTCTCTCTCTCCCCCTTCCACTCTCTCTGAAAAGCAATGAAAAAAATATCCTCAGGTGAGGATTGAAGAAAAAAAGCTGGATTAATACAACTGTAGTTGAGTCTTTCTGATTGTAATGAAAACTATTGTAAGAAATTCTCAATGATAACAGTTATTCGGTGGAGAAATTGCACGGCCTCGCAGTAGAGGATCTTCAGAACAATCATACCCACCATCTCTCAGGACTGGTAAACTTAGCAAGTTGGACGCATTAGTCCTTAGAAACATGGAGTTTAGCCCACTTTGCATTTACTTCTGTTTTAACATCCAAAACTATTTCAACCCTAGGGGTGATAGTGCATAATAAATTTCGTCTTGGTCGATTCTACCAATTCAAATCTGTCTGAGTCACAGAAAGTGAGGTCAATGTATTTTACTACCTCTGCCCCACCTTTTCTGCTGGCTCTGTTTCTCTGGCTGATGACCTCCTTGGCCAATAAAGACCCGTGGATGGATGTGGTCATTTCAATATTTTGCCAGTCCATCCTTTCGATCTAGAATCTAGACAGTGCCTCTGTATCACTGATTGCTAGAAGCTAAGTTCTTTTAGCTTCTGCAAATTGCTCAAATTCAGGAAAGCAACACTGACTACTCAATAGTCTTTTCACCACGGAGACGTCTTGGTTCACAGATAGATTCATTTCATATTCCCACCTTCCCACCCTCCTGGAATCCGCTGCTATCGCTGCCATGAAAACAAGGACCAGAAGACAGCCTTGGCCAAAACTGTTGACTCAGTTCTTCCTTGCAGACACTCCTTGAAGGTTACTATTATTTCCCACTTTGATTTTTTTTTTTTTTACAGAGCCTTAAGTAAATGCAAATGTTACTATTGTTATTTCTCTTTAGGCTAGGAAGTCTGGAAACCATAGCGGAGGCCTCAGAACACAGGGCTGTCTGGGGCGCAAGAGAAGTTATGGGAGAAAATGTGAGTCATGAGCTGTTGAGTCAATACCCAAATCTCTATTTTCTCCGTGTTTTGTAGGACAACTGTTTCCAAAAATACCTCCCGTCTTTCACCTTTCCTCAGTCCGCAGCGACCTGTTCCCTTCCTTTGCCCCTTTCATCCGACCTTCCCCTTCCTCGCTGTGGGGCGCGTCCTTCCATTCTGCTTATGGAGGACGCTGAGGCTGCCTGTTTACTCACAGCTCGTCCAATTCCGACACTGATGGCAGATCCTGCAAGAACGGGCCTGGCCATGCCTCTGCAAAGGGCCGAAAGCCTCCGAGCAGTAAGCAGGAAAACAAATGTTTCCATCGAGCAATAGCTTACCATTCATAGTGGCCAAGGAAAAGCACAGTGAGGAGTGACTCAGAAAAGCAAAGTCATTTTTCATGTCACTGTGTTTCTCTGGTCTTTCCTAAGGGAGGCATGGAGTCTCGCATCTCTTTGCAATTATCACCTGTTATGGGTGGAACTGCATTCTCCCTGGAAGAGTCTTTGAAGCCCTAACCTCTGGTACCTGTGAACATGACCTTATTGAGAAATAGGGTCTTGGCAGCTATAACTGAGTTAAGATGAGGTCTTTAGGGTAGGTCCTAACCCAGTATGACCAGTGTCCTTATAAGAAAGAAGAACACACACACACACACACAGGAGTTAAGGAGGCCACGTGGAGATGGAGGCAGAGTTGTGCGTGAAGTGGCCACAAGCCAAGGAACACCTGTGGCCACCAGAGGCTGGAAGGGGCTTTGGAAGGAGGGTGGCCTTGATCTCAGACTTCCAGCCTCTGGGACTGTTGTTTTAAGCCACCCTATTATGGCAGCCACAGGAAACAAATACAAACACCTATATTTGCCTTTTAAAGGTTATTTTACATCTCTTAGAATTTTCTTCCATCTATTCCTTTGTCTCTGAGGAACGTTTTACTACCTTTCAACTTCTGCAAATTTATGGGCTAGTAAGTAGTTCAATTATTTCCCACTATAAAACGAGCCGCCTGACAAAAGTCAGGTTCTGAATTTGTTTTCCCAAAATGCCATTGTAGGTGCTAAGCTTACTCTTAGATTGTAACATACACATTATAGACAGGTGATGAAAATCTTAAAAAGTTGCTCTTCAACTTTACATGGTAGCTACAGATCACAAGATGCAAATTTCCAGGGTGTAAATAAGTTTATTCCATAATTCTGAATATAAGCTAAAGGGAGCAAGCACATGTTTGGAAGATATTGTTTCAAGTTATTTTGATCCTACATAGAAATGGAGACTTATAAAATAGTAAACACTAAATAAAAAAATTAAAAGTTTACTATGGTTCACCCAAATGTGCTTTGAAATAGATATTTTAGGACTCTGTTATTTAGAGTGCAGACCCAATTTTAGACTCTGGTATTGTCTAACACCTGTTTTCCTGGCCTATGAATGAGGCTCTGCTTATATAGTGTAAGTATCTACCCCTACCTCCACCAAGGACATCACAGTATTTGATATGTTGATGTTACTGCACTCAAGAGTCAAGTGAAGTGTGACTGTTACATGAGAGGGTAAAATAAGGGAGTAGAAATCCTTCACAGAGGAGATCAGGATGATTCAAGAGTATTAGCTAAAATGAAGCCAAGTAGCCCCTGAGTGTCTCATAAAGGCCTACCTGCTAATAGCAGGAAATCAAAGACCCACCTAGGGCCATAGCAAAGAACTAGACCTGCAGACAATACATGAGATGGAATAAAAGCCTCAGGAGGGGAATATGAACATGTTAAGCGCCCCATGAACTGGCAGCTTGGTCTATAAGTAGGGCTCTGTGGCTACCTTAGGTCCCTAATTCAGCCCAGAAAAGCCCCTGGGAAAATAAAGTCCAAGCGTCTCCACTGACCTCAATTCCCCAAATCATGTGTGCCATTTTATCCAGCCAAAGCGTAACAAAGATGACCTGTTTTCAACAAGCTCAAGGTCTGTGAGAAGACACACAGTGTTTTTAGGTAGACTTTCCCCCTTATCGCAGAGCTTTGAAGCCTGTAGAATTTTCTTTCAAGGGACAAACACAAAAACCTGGGACAATGGCCCCATTCAATTATAAAATCACCACGATCAGCCTTTTCTACCACTGACCCTTTGGACAGAAGCAGAAACAGCAGGTTCTGCCTGGATCGAGTTGCCCTGTTTAACCGGCACACATACTTTTGCAGGAAGATAAGTCAGTGATTAAATCGGAGGCAGAGCCTAAAAAAAAATAAATAAATGCTGGAGCAGATGACTGAGCAGCTCTCCTGCGGCGCAATGAGACGGCCGAGGTGGACAGAAGTGGACGCCACCGGTTCCCACCAGTCAGGCCTCCTTGCCCCAGCAGGACGCATCGGCCTGTCACTCGCTGCCTTTATCTTGAGTGTGATCTAAAGAGAGGTTCTAAACGCGGCCCTGTGTTCTATGTAAATACTGGAGTAGCCAGCTTTTAATTGTTTTCTGTGCAGATCGATTTGGTAAACAGAGATATGGGAACCTTTCAGAAACATGTTACATGGGGTTGCAAGTCTAGTTTACAGTTAAATATTTCCGTCTCTTCCTAGCGAGTTGAGGTGATTTATTAGCCTGCACTCTGGTTAGAGACAACCACAAGGACGGGATCCCTGTAGCTTCCCACTTTAGTGCCATTAGGCATTGCTCTTTTTCTCACGGTCTCCCCCAGGCCAGGAATCCCACCTTTGGGGACCACTGAAGCAAACAAATAGCAGATAACATGGCTTTGTTTCTCTTTAAACTTCTGGAACCCAGGACACTCTGAGTTTACTAGAAGCAGGTATAACACTGCTCTTTCCCAGTAGTTAAAAATGCATGTACAGATTATGCAAGAATCTTAATTCAATCTAGAAAGAAAAACTTAAGTGGCTAACTAATGTGACTTAAATCCCCCAATGCCTATTACAAAACACCTCCCGCCCTCCCAAGGGAAAAAGAAAAGGCAAATAAATGAGGACAGGGCACCCCCAAGCACACAGCCGAGCACCTGGCACATGGTGGGTGTGTAACAAGTGTTCCCTGCTTGTGTAGGTCTAGGGAGCGGACGGGCAGGGAGCCAGGAGCAGAAATCAGCGTGATCTGCTTGCTCAGACCCCTGTCCTCCACACAGCTACCAAACACCGGCTGTGTTTTGGTGAACAAAGGTTGGAAATTTTTTCCAATGAGTTTTTAAATTGAATTTGTCTATTTTTTTAAGCTGAGGACTTTTAAATTACTGAGCTGTAGTTAGATATACAAAATTTAAGCCATTCAAACTATGGAACTAAAATTGGCCACTGGGACCCAGATGCCAGAATCCCGTGAACCAATACAAGGGTGGTGACGCAGACTGAGGTCATGCCCCTCCTGATTCCCAACCAGTTCCCAGGTAGAAATATGTCGCTCGGCTCCATTTAACTTCTTTTCCATGGCAGCCACTAACGGCCGAGTGCCCCTAAGCTAGGAACAGTCGTCTCTTCCACATTGAGAAACCGCTTGCGTCCAAGAAGGGGACAGCTCATGTCTGTTCCCCCAGGGAACCGGGGTCACTGGATGAGCTGGAAGGAACCCTTGCGAGAAAATTCAACCCCCCGGGAGCGTCACATCTCTAAGGTGCCTGCCTGCTGTGTGTTCGCAGGTTCAGATTCACTGCCCCAGTCCTCGAAGAGCTGGGTCACAGCTGTCACTGACCCAAGTGGGAGAGGAAACGGGACTTCTCCGGTGCGGCAGTGCCCTGGCCTCGGCCGCTGGTCTCACACCTCCCTGGTCCCCAGAGTCACCTGGAGGGAGTGAGAAACGGGCACCGACTCCTTGAGCAGGTCCGAGGGGAACCTGAGAATGGGCCATTTTCCAGAGTTCCCGGGGGCTCCCGACGCCGCTCGTCCTGGGCCGCACTTTGAGAATGACCAGCCTAAACCACGCAAGTCCCACGTGGCCAAGCCTAGATTAAAACCCAGGGCTGCCACGCTGAGAGGCACCTGTCGGCTCTTACGGTTCCTCCACCGCAGGGATGGAAGAGAGGAGGCACCGTGGTGGCTGCACGCGTGGCAAAGGGGGTCGAGTCCGGAGTCGAACCGAGTGTGAGCCCCCCCGCCACGTGCCGGCGCGTCCCTTCTTGGCCGGGTCCTTTGTGTTTCCATCACTATAATAAGGATCCTACTGCTGTCCCCTATCTCACGGAGCTGTTCGAAGATGAAAGGTGACAGCAGCTGTAAAAGGATCCTCCGCGCCTTGGAAGTCCTGCCACAAATGTTGTTTGTTCCCTTCATTAGGAACCAAGTCAGAAAAGTAGTAAAGACGAGCAGAACAACAAAAAAATATGTCAGAGAACGACCTGGTCTTTAGTTTAAGAGCTGGGCCTGCGTAAAAGGAAATGCCAGACCCAGCAGAGAGTTTATTGGGACCTCAGGAGCTCAGTCATCTGAAAGATGCGCTCACGGTTTTAAAGGGAGGGCAACCGACAAACTTTTTCCAATAGCTTTTTTTCTTTTTTTTCCCAACTTAAAAAGCAAACATCCTATTTCTTTCTTCAAGAGACATTCTTTGGAGAAATCCTGAAAAATGATTAATCAATAGTTATGTCGGTGTAATTATTTTCTGAATAGTAAAAAGTTGAATAGTAAAAAACAAATAGTAAAAACAAAGACTTCTGCATGAAAATTTTTGTTTTAAACACATTAATCAAACAGTAATTTCTAACTGACAAAGTTAATAGTCACTGGCACGACGGGGCTATTTTATATTGCATTAATTAAAAGCCTTTTTACTAAACTAAGAAATCTGCCAAGGACCACTGGGTTCTACTTTTATCTACAAATGGCTTAGTTGGTATGAGTTCAATACTTGGTATTAAAGCCGACAGACGTCCACACGTGATAAGGACCATGAAGGGCGGTCGCACGCTCCCCCATCAGTGAAATATTTCTTTCCTTGAATTGGATATTGTACTTGCTCAGTGAAGTGAAATCTGTATTGATTTACATTTTTTCGAGTTCTGCTTGTGCTTATGAGCTTTTGATAAAAATGAGGAGCCTCTGTGCTGGTTTAGCTGGGGCCCTGCCCATTAAACTCAGCGCATAAACCTTCCTTTCTGTTTCAGATCTGCCCGAATTTATTCTTTAAACGCCTTGATAGAGAAAGTGCAGTTTAATGCCTGACGTGCGAAACAGGCTACTGCGAAGACACCAATAACCAGGCTTCAGGGAGCAGGGCTGAGGCGGTTCGGTTCTATCTCATTGCTTCAATGCCCGGGCGTTTCTTGGCCTTTCACGTGGACTTGTGTACCAAGGTTTCCTGACTGACGGGCGTATAATCCAAATTATGTGTTCATAAAATTTAGGATCCCTGCTAATCAAACAGATATGGATTTATGGGGAATTGCGGTTCTTTAGAGGGCATGGGTTAGTGGCTAAAGACATACATTGTAGAGAGAGACTGCCTGGTCCAGTATCAGCTATGCCATTTTCTAGCTGTGCGACCTTGGGGATATTACATGGCCTCTCTGTGCCCGTTTCCTTATCTGTAAAAGTAAAATCCATCGTGGGGGTAAAGACTTGGCATTTGTAAAGCACAGAGAACGACGCGCAGCATGCAGTCAGCACCCTGCAGCTGTTCAGTAAATACCAATCGGTAAACTGAACATACTTCTGCTGTGAAATGCTCTGTCATTGGTAGATGCCTGTTTTCAGAAGTTTCTCCATATACTCTCATATCATTCACAGAAAAAAATCAACAAAAATGTCCTCTTTTCATGACTTTGGTAACAGGACAAACCCTTCAAAGAGACAATGAGGCCGCTCAGCATTCTGACACTGTCTTCCTGCTGTGGGGACAATGTGAAGTCTTTGAAATAAACCAAGTTCACTGTATTAGAATCAAAGGAAGAGAAACTGAGGCAGGAGGTTAAGGTGAAGGAGTCAGTCAAACATAATCGTATGAAGAAACAGTAGGAAAAGGTCTGCATAAGACGGCGTGATACACAAGGGGCTTTCGTGATACAGTTTGACAACATTTTGAGGCTATTTCCTCTCTTTATGCTCTTATTTTTATAGTGGGCGAGGAATTCTGATCCTGTTGATTAGTGCATGTCTTACCTCCCCCAGCTTTAGAGAGGAGTAGGTTACCCTCCAGCAGGACGCGCGGCGTCTCTGGAGGAAGGGCTGGTGACAGGCGTGCAGGCACAGTCCCAGGAGGGAGCGGGCTGGGCAAGTGCGGGATGCGGTTGCTATCCGTTCAGCACCACCGCTCCCTCTCCCGAGTGAAATGACGAAGGCCCGGGCAGCTCCGGGAATCTAAACTTATTCAGGGATCTAGAATGAATCTATTTCCCAGTGGCTACTTTTAAAAACAGAGGCAATCTGAAGTCAAACAGCCAAGATGGGATCTGGAGAACCGTCAGGACTCCGAGGCTCCCAGCGCCTGCTCACGTGTGTCATCTCAGGTGTCGCTTGTAAAGGCGGCAAAGCAGCCGGTTCCGTTATGACACATCGAGGTGAACTGAGACTCTGCCGCCACACAGGGAGCTCGTCGGAGGCAGGAGCCGCGTCTCAATCATCCATTTCATGTTCTGAGTGAAGGGTCCGAGGCAGTAGATTGGGTTGATTACTTTAACTAAACCCGACTACACGTCCCCGTAGCCTGGGCCACTGAGCCATTCGCATGACATGAGGCAGGAGTCAGCCAACAGCCGCGTTCCTTTTACATCAGAAGGTCGGTGAAGGGCAAGGGCAGTGTGGCCGCCCACGCAGGCTGTCACCGAGCTGCTGGCCCACGTTGTTGGCACAGGGCAGAGGGGAGCCATAGTCCCAAACGTACTAGGTTCTCTCTAAATCAGACGCCTCTTCCTTCCTCAAGCCAAAGCACAAGGCGGCTCCCACTGTGAGACTCCCCTCGATTCCCCGGCATGGCCGGCTTTTCTGCTCCTGTCGTCCTTTGCGGGCACTGACTTCCCCAACGGCAGGGAACTGACGGATGGATCTGACACACCTAGTTCCCAGTGGGTGAGTACTGTGCACCTGCTCAGAAGAAAGGACCTGCCACCTGTCCAGTTCACGGAACCAAAGTGTAACCGATGACAACACTCTGTCCACTGGGTGTCAGTGGGGTTACTGAAGGCTATTATTTTGATGCCTAAAATAACCAGGTCCGCAATATGATAATAATGGTGTAGTCGTGCTCATGGTATTACTTTGTGCCTAATTAATACAGTCACTAATTTTCCGCACAGAAGGAAGCTTGGTGACTCTAGACAGCTAATGTCCACAGGGCACAGTTTTGAGCTCCTTCTCACCTCCTGGCTCTGCACACTATATTCCTGTGCCTCGGTTGCACAGGATGCTCCAACAGACCACAAGCTCCATGCACTCTTGACACCAGCAAGACCCACTGTGCAGGAGAAGCACACAAAATAGCCTTCCTACAGCAGTGCAACGCAGGGGAACACCGTCCTGATTCCTGCCGCACTGAGCTCCTGAGGATAAGGCACACATATTCTGCTTCCATTCGGTTTTGTCTGGCTCTGCTCCTTTGAGATTTTGCTTTGACCAGTTTTATGTCTCCTAATGTTCCTTTAGTGTTTCAACTCCTAAGGCAAATGGTGTAATCTTATCTTCAGCTCACTGTTGTTATCTAATACAAGTCAATAACACTTTAGTCACAAGGAAGTGAAGCCGCCTCCTATTCCCACAAAGCCTATATTTAAATATGTGTAGCTCACACGTCTTAGGTGATTTGCTCCAACTGGCCACAACTTTCTCCTTGAGTTTCTCTAACCGCCCACAGGTTGGTTCAACTTTGACCCAAACAAGAGGTGAGTGAACACACAAAAGGAGCAGGCTTCTTGATGTGACCTGCCTGGTGTGCAGTTCACAGTCTCTGATATTCTGGCACCTTGTCAAACTTTAGTTGCGTGTCCGGGGAAGGACCTTACGATGCCTTCCATAAGTAGAACTTACTAGCGTGTCGTGAGAACATGAAAGGGCAGTTGAGTGTGGCCTGAAGCAGAGGCCTACTGAACAATCCCTGTGGCCCGGCCATTATGCCAGGGGCCTTGTTTTGTGAGGTTACTTTGGAATTACTTTCCCGAAGTAGAGGCAGAATGTCCTGAATTGCCCTTTGCTTGGGACGGTCTCACGCGTGATGAGGAGAGAACAGAGTTGGGAAGAGACTGGCCACGTTCATGGGTAAGTGGATGCTTTTCTGGGGCACAGCCAACCATCTCATCAAGTAGTAACCTAACCCAAGAATTGGGTCTCACCAACATCACCCATTAATAGAGCTTTGCAAATTTTTCCATTAAACAACAACAACAGATATGAGCTATTATCTTAGCTCCTACCCACAACCCTCAGGGATAAAGAATGTAACACAAAGGACTGGGCCCCACGTTCAAAACACTCCATCCAGCCTTAAGGTTTTTCTTTACAATATATGCTAATTTTGAATTCTGATATAGATCAGAACACCTCCATTACAAAAATAATTAAACTGCTCATCAGTTAAATTACTTAACTGCTCTTAATTTCCATCCAAATGGTTGAGTTAAAGGAAAGCTTCTGGAAGGCACAGCATGTTCATCTCGGGGCAAACTGCTGCTACTGTGAGCATGGTTATCTGGAGGTAGGACTCATACACATAAAAGATAAGCCACATAAAAATACACGAGGGACTACGTCAGGGGCTGAACTTGGGGTAGAGAAAGTGAGGCTGACGCAGGAGCGGACGGCGCCCTTAGAAGCTGGACTGCGGGAGCCTTCCAGTCACCCTCCTTTGCCTTGGTGGGAAGAACCACTTTCCTTTTGAACACACTGCGTTTGGAATTCAGACAACACTGAGTTTGAATCTTAGACTCGAAGAAGTTACATGACTTTCCCAAGGTTTGGGGGGGGTTTTCCCCAGAAAGTGGGAACGCTAAGCTCCCTCTCTATAGTGAATGTACCAGTTCCTCTCAACGCTGAGAGGAAGACGCAGCGAATGCAGTGTTAACATCCAGAGCACCGCGAGCACGAAAATGCTAATTTCTCCACCTCGCCACCAACACAGTTACAGTCTGCCCGGTGCCTGAACGCGTGACATTTTCCACCCGCTACTCCTGAAGTTAGGTTAGCGGCCACTTTTCCTAGAACGAGGAGGGGACATGGAATCCTCGAGGGTAAGTTCATGTGGGACGAAGGCGCAGCAGCTGGTTCAAATGATGGGCTTTGCAAGTTCAAAACCCAGACGGTAACGCTCAGCATATGGGTTGTTTTGTTACTACCAAATACTTGCTCTGAACACCTTTTATATATCAACTGTTTTCCACAAAACTACACTTTTCGCCAAGTCCTAATTTTCATCTAATTTATAGCCAAGCCCTAACTTGGACTCACCATTAACAAGTACAATGAAAGAAACATATTTTGTATTGTCCTCGGACAGTTGTTTTCTCGCAAGTCCAAATATACTCATTTAGGAAAATGCATGAAAATAGTATATTGAGGGCCCCTCCCACTACAGTCTTTTCTTCCAGTGTCAAATGTTGTCATGGTCTTATTTCGTATGAGACTAATGCCTTGGATTTCCCATAATTCTCACTTTCATGTTCTGAAAATAAACTTAAGCAGGAATTACATCTGTCTGTTGCTCTAGTTCTCTGTCTCTCTCTCTCCCTTGATTTAAATTGAACTCTGGACCCTGTTCACTCTTAAACTTCTTTTTGGCTTAATTGCAGAACTCCTTAAATGTTATTCTACAAAACAGCTCTGGTTTAGACACTTCACGTCACTTTATGGCTTAAAATCTGACATAGAGAGTGGCTGGTTTACATTTCCCAAAGTAAAGTGGCAGATACATATTAATATATTATTTCTTTTTAAGGGTCTCACTCTTGTGGCTATAAGGCTAGTAATACTCAGCAGAACCACTCCAGTCCCTTCTTCCTAAAGACCTTTCAGTTTATACGACTACAGGAGAATGTAATGCACATGATCAAAATCATCTGCTGTACAGAAAAGCTCTTATTTACCACCTACGCCCAGCGACAAGGGAACCAAGTCAGTTATACACCTCACGGAACCCGTGGTAGCCTGAGAGAAGGATCGGCAGGTCTACACTTTTCTGAATAAACACTCAGAGACCAAAGTCTATGGGTCTGATGAACAAGAAAGAAACTTTAGAGAGAGGAAGGTGACTGCAACAGGAGACAGTTCTTTACTGCTAATTTATGTTAAAATCAATCTAGAAGGTGGATGTTCCATTCTCTTATATCATATATACGAACCTGAGAAAAATTAGCCCACTTTTCTTGAAGTCTTTTAGGTGGTATGCAGATGCATACTTCAGTGCTTAAAGCTGTATGTTGATAAAACAGGATGCAATAATTTGCTTCTGAAAGAAATTATAGAAAACTCCATCTGGGAACAAATATGGAATCTGATGAAGTCACTTTTAGACATTTACATACATAGTGACTCTAAGATCTGCTTAGTAATTCCTTAGAGACCAATTTGAAACTATTTTTGACCACATCTTCAAAAGAACTCAAGGAATGACACACTGGCTCCTGCTTGAAGCACCTGGATAGGAAATTAAATGATCTTTATTGCATTTAATTCAGCATTGATCTTTACACTGTTGGATACAGAGCATTGCCGGCCCCTTAGTGGAGTCCAGGCATGAGCAAAACATAGGCTGGCTGACCTGGTACAATAACAGAAGCAGAGCAGAGCTTACCTGTGTTCGCTCTCCCGGTGGAGGACCTGTGAGCCGGGTCTCACAGCTGAGCAATGGCAAAAATCGTTCTTTGGTTAATAATAAAGAAAAGAAAAGCTGCAGACACCAAGAACCTGGGTTAACCATTGACATCGGTTGTTCCTACAGTTCCACCCTGGGCATCTACATAGGAGCCCTTGGCATCTTATAAAGCGGCGCTGGCCGGTCAGCTGAGGCTGCGGTTGCCTCACCGCCCCTGTACCTCTGCAGAAGGCACAGCGTGAAGGTCACTCGAGCATATGTACCCTGACTAAGTCTTCCCTCGGCCAGGGTTACAAAGGAGGAAGAGTTCCTGGGCCAGAAACACGCTCAGCAATGCCAGTAAGTGACTCAGATATTTACCAGCAGGGTTGCTGGGAGCTCACCTATGGAAACCCTCCCGCCGGCTTGAGGCCTGGAGCCCTACAGAGAAATGCTCCTTAACCAGAACCCTTTGTGTGCATCTCAGGGGGCGAGGGTTGAGGTGGCATGCCAGTGAAAACTGAGAGGACACCAGAGAGCTGAGCATCCGCCCCTACCTTCACTCAGCATGCTTTCATGATTATTTACTGAGTGCAGCACAGTTCCAAAGCCGCCCCGAGGAACAGGAGACAGATTAAGGCTGAGGGGCCTCCCTCCTCCAAGCCCTGAATCAGAGCTCATGACGGAGGCGGAGGCAGACCCAGAACGCACGGGCTGGGGCAGACAGTCACCAGCCCGGCCGCGGGTCCCAGTGACAGAATGTGAGGGGGTCCTGGGGCCAGCTGGCTGAGCAGGAGTCAGAAAACTGAAGGGCAAGCGGAGGCAGGTTTAAGGAGGCAGCGCGAGGGGAAAGGCCGGGAGCTGCGGAGCAGCACTCAAGCGGCTCGGAGCCCCGGCGGGGGTGCCCAGGAGGGCGCAGGCAGGGCCGTGCTGGAGCATCCAGAGCACTGGTGACCAGCGGGTCCCGGAGCCCCATCCAGTCTGGGTGACCCTCCAAATCAAAGGGGCCCTTTCTTGGTCCTGACCATAGCTGTCGTTTGGGGGTTGTTTGCTTTGAGTTCCCATTGTTTAAAAGCATGAACTCTCGCCAGGCCCGAGTGGCTCAGTTTGCTGAGCACTGTCCTGTGCACCGAAAGGTTGCCGGTTCGATGCCCAGTCGGGGCAGGTATGGAAGGCAACCAATTGATGTTTCTCTCCCACAGTGATGTTTCTCCCCCGCCCCCCAAGCATGTCTTCAAGTGAGGGCTTAAAGTAAATAAATAAAATAATAAAATGTAATAAAAGCATGAACACTTGAGGAAGCAAGGTTGGATTTCAACGCTGGTGCTGTAGCTCACTAGCCCTGTGACTCTGGGAGCTGCTTAAGCTGCGTGCACCTGTCTCCTCATCTGTATAATGGGACTGACAACAATAACAGCAACGAAAACACCCACTCAGGCAGTACCTAGTGTTGCAAACCTGTCAGCCATGATTCAAGCTCTGAGCACACGATATGCAGCCTGTTATACAGTAACAGAAGAGTCTGAACCCTCCAAGGGACCGGCCTGCTCAGTCATCCGTAAAGGTCAGGGAACGAGTGGACCCAGAGGCTAACTTTTCTGCAAAGAAATCTGAACACTAGAGAAACGTCTACATTTCCATACTCATCGAGGCAACTTTCCCTGTGGTTTCATCCGTCATGAGCCCAGCTTGATCGTTTAGTATTATCGATTACTCAGTTCCTGGCTTGCTGGAAAGCCAAGCTCCCTTTATCAGTGTTCCATGGGAGAGGACTTTCAAAGAGCACAAGGAGACACATAAAACTCCTTCTGCTCTGCACGGTCCGTTTCTGGGAAAGTGGCTCTGTTTGGGTGAGTGTTCGGACTGATCTGAGAAGATGAGGCATCTTAACCGTGCAGCTTAAGAAAGACCACAGAGAAGGCAGGACAGGAAGCAAGACGGGGAAATTGGATGTCTTCCCAACTCCAACTGAGTCATATCATCACCGTGTGGCTTCACGGCGATTTATTTGTTTGAAATAAATTCCCAGAACATGAGACACACCCATACTCACATTTAAGTAGAAAAACAGTAGCCTTCAGAGTCTCCACAGAGGCCATGTGGCCCTCAAAGCCCAAGAGAGCTAGCATCTGACCCACCCTGTACAGAAAGAAGACTGTTTGCTGATCCATGAGCCACTAAACCATACAATTCACTGTTCTCGGAAGACAATGCTCCTCCTTTCTGATTAACGATTAATACACGGGGAACTTCAAGTCGACTGAATTTCTGTAATTCAAACACCTATCTTTCTACCTACAACCCAGCAATCGTGTGCCTTGGTCTTTCCCCGAAAGAGTTAAAAATTTAAGTCCACACAAATTCCTGCACACGGGTGTTTATAGCAGCTTTATTCATAACTGCCAAAACAAAAGACCTCCTTCAAAGGGGGAATAAACTGTGGTATATCCAGAAAATGGAATATTATTCAGTGTTAAAAAAGAAATGAACCAGCAAGCCATGAAAAAACATGGAAAAAATACATGCACGGTGGGGCAGAAGTAGGTTTACAGTTGTTTGTATGATTAATAAATAATAAGACAAGAATGGACTCTGTGTTTTGAGTACTCACAATGGTAAACCTACTTTTGCCCCACCCTGTATTGCTATAGAACATTCTGGAAAAGTGAAACTATAAAGACAGTAAGAAGATCAAGGGTTGGCAGAGGGCAGAGAGAAGGAGCAATAAACAGGCAGAGCACAGAGGATTTTTATGGCGGGGAAAATACTCTGTATGGTGTTGTAATGACACATATGTGTTACTTTAGATTTGTCCAAACCCAAGGGTGACGCTTAAGTACTCTGTGGACTCTGGGTGACAATGATGTGTCAAGACAGGGTTATTCTTGCTAAAAAGTGTACCATTCTGGGGAGCGATGCTGGCAATGGAGGAGGTTCTGCATGAGTGGGGAGCAGGGGGTACATGGGGAATCTCTGTACCTTCCCTCAAGTTTGCTGTCAATCCAAAACGGCTCTAAAAGACAAAGCCTTTGTAAAAATCCTATCTTTCCTACAAGGCTCCTTTCACTAACTCCTTCCTTGCCTTCTCTAAACATCAATTTATAGTTATTTTTAAAATAATTTTTTTTAAAAACAAACCTTTAAAGGCACTCTCCCTCCCTTTCCATCTATATATGATGTTTGTTTGTTGCACGCGTCATTTCCTTCACCAAATCACAAATACCAGTGGGTAAGAACTGATGGAAGCGTGTCCATCTTCGAATCCAATAAAGCATCTAGCTGAGAGCTGCAGTGCAGTAGGTGCCAAGAATGAATGACTCCTTCCTTAAGAAGTACACTATACTTGGAGGCCAAAGCACTGCTTCTTTTCCTCCCCTGACCGTTTCCTCCAGCTCACTGTCTCAGGGAGCCTCCTATGTTCCCTGTCCATCTCCCGCCTCTCTGGAAGCCCAACAGGCTCCTGCTGCCCAGACACTCCACCCAACACCGTGACTACCAGACTGTGCCTGGGCCTTTTCTCTCTTTATCACCCCAGCTCTCAAAATTTCCCTTCAGTGGGTCTCATTTCCACTCGAGCGACTGTGTGTGTTCTCCTGTGTTCCAAGCCCTTCAGAACATACCCGGTAGAAAATACGTAAGAGGGCAAAAAACGGCAATAAAAACGAATCATAAGCCTCCGTTTCCTTTGGCAAAATCATTCCCAGTCTTTTCCTCTATGGTATTAGGATAAGATGGAGATGCAATTCTATTTACCATTCCGAATCATGCTTTTTAACCTTTGTCAAGGAGCTCCCATCTTAACGCCAAACAATGCATCTGCTAGCCCTGGCTCCCCAACCTCCAGGAGACAAGTCCACAGATCTTTGGAAGCAGGAGGCTGGCTTCCAAGTTCTCCTCAATTCCGCCCCCAGCTACTGTCATGGGCGTGAACTGAAATGGCTCCTTCAGAGAGCTTTATGCACTGTCCAGCGTGCCACAGACATGAGGAAACACTTACAGGTGTGCTTAAACATGCGGTGAGTCCCAGGCCTCTGGAAGAAGTGCCTGTAAATTAAAGCGCCGTCGCCCTCCTCACGGAAGCGCCTGTTCCTGGGAATGGGAGGAGCGTGAAGGTGGCTGGCTGGGCTCCTAAGGACGCCCGCGCTCGCCTGGCTTATTTCACTTAGCACAATGCCCCAGGCCCAGCCTCGCTGTCGCAACCGGCAAGATTTCCTTCTTTCTTATGGCCGAGTAACATAAATCAGTCAGAGAGAGGCAAACACCATAGGATTTTACTTACGTAAGAAATCTAAAGAACAAAATAAGTGAACAAACAAAACGGAAACAGACTCATAGACACAGAGGACGGGCTGATGATTGCCAGAGGGGATGGGGTGGGGAACTGGGTGAAAAAGGGGAAGGAAGTGAGAAGTACAGACTGGCGGTTACAGAACTGTCCCGGGGATGTAAAGCACAGCCTAGGAAATGCAGCCAATGATGTCGTAGTAACTGTGGACGGTGCCAGGCGGGTGCTGGAACTATTGGGGGAACACTGTGTAAAGTATGTATTATCTAACCGCTGTGCTGCACACCTGAAACCAATACAAAATGATATTGAATGTAAGCTGAAATTGAAATAATTTAAAAAAATTTTTTAAAAGATGCCCTCATTTGAAAGACTATTTTATTTTTATCAGTCCTGTCTGTACCTGACTAGGTCAAGGCCCAAACCCCTAACTTATTCATTACCACACTAACGACTGCGTCAGGAAATATTTGGGGGGGGACTAGTTTACCTGCGTAATTCCCTCAATTTTTCTTCATTTTTCATATGGACACATAACCCTCCCTTTCCTCCTGCCCCTTGCACTCTTTCAAACTACAGGACTGAGTGGTAGAAAGGGAGGCCTGAGTTGCCTCCCACCTTCCAAGACATTTTTTCCCTAATGCTTTCCTTCCCCCAAATAAGAATTAAAAGTGATATTTCTTTTGACAGCTGGTAACTAATCCCACCTTAACAGGAAGGAGAACAGGAAGCTGGCAGAGGAATTTTCCATTCCTACGTCTCTTCTCGTTTTTGTCCACATCGGGTCCTTTTCAAGACGCAGCCGCCCCTGAGCCCGCGCACCCCCGTTTTGTCAGCGGGGTCACGCGCTCGCTCCCGGCTCCGGGGCCGGAGGAGCTGAGCGGCCCGATGCTTGTATCTGGAGGGGGCAGAACTCGAGAAGGTCTGAATCTCCCCGGGAAACAAGGCTGAAATGTGATACCTTGGCTGATGCAAACGGATTTTTCCTTGGTAAAGATCAAGTTCACACAGCTAGTCCCTCAAACCACAAATCAGAAGGCCCCGTATCCTAATAACTACAACTCTGAGTCCTAAAGTCAGTCTCTGCTCAACTGACTTCTGCCCGCCAGACTCTGCCTCCCTGCCCCTCTCCCTCCCTTCCCTGTCCCTCCTTCCCTTTTCTTTTCTGTTTAAATACTAAAGGGGTCTCTGTATCTTGCAATGTTCCAAGCCCACAGAATGTATATGAGAAGAAGCAGATGAAAGGGAAAAAAAGAACCAACGTAAATTTTTCGCCCCAGGCAGCGATCCGTCCATTCAGCGTTTTCATTTCATTCATCCATGTCAGCGCAATATTGCAATTTTTCTGCAGGTTCTCCATCACTTAATGAGAGGAATATTCTTCAGAGGCATCCACTAAATACAGGCAGTCGATTGAGGGGCAGCGTCCCAAGAGAAGTCGGGGTGCTGGATTCTACTTTCGGACTGACAGTGAGCCACAGGGATGACCCTGGTCACGACACTTTACTTCTTGGAACCTCAGTCCCTGAGCCTGCAAAATGGAAGAGCTGGACGGTTCTACCATCTCTTCCAGGTGTGTAGTTTCACTGTTTCCTCTGCCCGTGTTATAATGAGATGAAGCCACATATGTGCAAACAGGGACCGTGTCTTTGCCCTCCCTCCACTGCTCACTCAGTGCCTAACACAGTACCTGGCCCACAGTGCGGGCTCAATAAACACGTTTAATGAATGAAAGAGTGAATGAATGAACCAACGTTAGAGTATGTGTTTATATCAAGGCAAAAGAACCAACCAATTCAATTCGTTTGTTGCTTTTTTAAAAATCAAAGTAGCCATTTGAAGTTTTTGCTTAGTGGTTGGGTTGGAAACATGTAGAAATGGTCTATCTTACACCAAAAAACTAGTCACGTTTATTCAGCCTTATAATCTTACAAGTTATTTGCTACTGCTCTCGTGTAGCTCTTCCCAGCAATTCTTAGTCTTCATAGTGGAAGATTTCTACACATTTCTCACTCCCATTGTTATCTCTATAGGTTGCTACTGCTGTAGTGTGTAGAATACAGATCCAGTTAAGGCTGAAATGGAAGTAGTTACTGTGGGGTTTCATGGGCTCAGACATTTTGCATTTGGTTGTGAATTTGTACAGTGCTACTGGAAGGTAAAATACATCTTGAAATTTTTTTCCTGCCACAAATTGACTATATTTATAATGCCCAGTTGCACCCTGTAAACTGCAAGTCAGCTTAGGAAGCAACTCATTTCACATACCAACCATTTGCTTTGATTTATACTAAAGGGAAAGGAATGGAGCCAAGTTAGCAGAATTGTGTAGACAAACCTCTGCACGTGATTATTCTAGAAAGCTTACTTTGCATTAACGATTTATCTAATCCTGATCTATGGATTTCGGAAAGACTGCTAAACACTTCTTGCACAAATTAACACCTCTGTGGAGCGGGGGTTAGTAGGAGAAAGAAATCACTGTGCGTGTGCATGTGTGTGTATCTGCTCTAATTGGAAAGCTAAGGAGCTAATGAAATAACACTCCTGTTGGCTGTCGGGACAGAATGTTCTAGAGCGGGTGAGAGGGCTGGGCTCTCCTGACAGTGGGAAATAGGACTGTACATGCTACATTTCCGACAACTGAGCTCCTCTGTGCCGTGGGCCCGCCCACGGAGCAGAAAGGCACACATTGTGGCAGCGCAGGGTATGCGAGGCTGACCCCCTCCGTTCCCTTGAACCACTTTTCACAAAAAGAGCCCGTGGAAGAAAACACAGGAACCCCCCCATGCACATTGAGAAGGAATTCATTTTTCACTCATCAGATAACGGCACTTAATGACTCGGGTAACCCGGCTGCGCTTTCCTGAGGTCTAATAAAGAGGCCGGTTCATTCCTTTAGGAAATCAGTGAGATGAATCGTAATGAAACACCACGGTTCTCTGCCAGGATTTAGCAAAGGCCATGAATAGCCCAGCTTAGAAGTTGAATTTCTTGTTTTCCTCCCTGTGTGGCTCTCTTTGAAAAGGCAACAAAGTGGTCCATTTGGTCTTTGGAAAACCCATCTCGGAGTACGAGCCGCTGCCAGCGGGTTAGGTTCATCCTGGGTAAACCGAGCCGGGGGTATCAGGCAGGAGATGACAGGGGGCAAGTCTGAAAATGATACAGCAACATGTTCGGGGCTTCTCGCTGACGAGCAGGCCCTACTGCAGGAAACAGCGCCTCCAGGGCGAGGGTCCTGGCATCCTGTGGTCAGCGCTGGCCCTCCCGCCGCCCCTCTGGTGAGACGGTTCTGCTATAACACGGCCTAGGTGTTCTTAAAAGTCACCATGCTGTGGATGATCCCCCCAAGATAAAAAAGGACTTACGGGGAAAATAGGACTAGCAGCATAACACTCAAAATTCATCAGAAATCCCTGGCTGGGTGGCTCAGTTGGAGTGCCGTCCCATGCACCAAAAGGTTGCAGGTTCGATCCCCAGTCTGGGCATATACGGGAGGCAAGCTATCACTGTTTCTCTCTCTCACCGATGTTTCTTTCTCTCTCTCTCAAATCCATAAAAAATATCCTCAGGTGATGATTAAAAATATTTTTTCATCTAGAAATAGGTATTTTTTAAAGATAAGAACCTGATAAAAACATTGGCCCAGTTTTACACACGATCGATATTAAGGAATTCATAAATATGATAAGGCCCGAGGCTGACTTGCGGCTGAGGGCATTAGAAGGCAGGCTGGCAGCTTGTGAGTTTTGTGAAGTGGGAGAAGTTCACCTGAAGTCTGATGGGAGGTCGAAGCACCAGGGGTAGGCGGGCGAGCTCCTAACACGCAGTGAACTGTGCGGGTGTGTTTTGTGGATGCCTACGGAGCTCCAAAGTTGAGTTAGGTGCCGTTCATCATTCACCTCGTGTTTCCTGGGGACACAATCACATCTAGGCCCACACAATGCTTGCTCAAATTGTATGCTACACTCAAGCAAACACAGGTTATGTTCAAATTGCTCCTTAGCACATCAAGTGCCCAGGAAAACTAATTTGCATTTTCAAACAAGAGTTACAGCAGAACTGACTATATTCTCGAATTATACTTATTTAATACCTAAACAGTCAAACAGAGTTATGTAACCCCATGGCAATTTCCGGTAGCTGTTCAGTGTTGTGTTGATATATTAAACTACTCTACCTCTACATTGTCATCTGTCCCCAATAATACCACTTACTTTCTCATACTAGGAGACCATAAATATGGCAACGTCAGAGAAATTGTCCAAGAGCTTTTTTCCTACTCGATGGGGTACCTTATTGAATAGATTACATTAGATTTCCAGCTCATCTCCCATCTTTTATCCTAGCTCTGGTTTTTAAATTTTTTTTTATAATTTATTTTCCAATTATAGTTGACATATGATATTAGTTTCGAGTGTACAACGTAGTGATTAGACATTTATATACCTTATGAAGTGATCACACTAGTAAGTCTAGTCTAGCTCTGGTTTTTAAATTCTTTCATTTGTTCCAGATTTTAATCACAGTATTTTACGGCACAGCTACCTATTATTGATGCATGCTTTAATTTTATCCAGCGATTTCTTACCCTTGAAATGTTTTCTTATTTCATTTAAAGTTGGATCTTGTTATCATTTTGTGGGGATTTTCCCCCAATTCTATGACACTAGTCCACTTTCATGAAATATGCAAAGCAAATGCTTTGCAATGTATCTCATCTGGTTTTTCAATAATGTGCAGAGTTCAGAATCTTCTCTGTCTAGGAATCTCACCCTTTGGAAAGGATTTTATAAGGATCCAATGTAAATACGGAGTAACTGGAACACCCACACTGTGCTTGGCCTTTCTCATCGTGTTTTTAAGTCGAATCCAAGAAAACAACCTATAAAACATGCACACACGTATGTGCACTGCCCATCTTCTCGTAAACATCCCTTCTATGATTAAATTGATTCCTGAGGAATTGGCTCCAGTGACCAGTACAAAGGTCACTTTCAAAACTTCCTGTGCCCCTGAGAATGTTTTGTGTTAATAATATGCATTAGTTTTATAGCCACTTAAGAAAACTTCTTTTATGTCAAACCAGAAACGGAGCCAAGATTTAAACAAGGGGAAAATCCCACCACCTCTATGGAATCGAATGGACGCCAACTTCTGGAAGGAAAAGAAAGCTGAGTTTTGAAAGATTCACTGAAAGTCTCAATCTTTTCATATTTTATCTCCAAGCCTACAAACAGAAAAGCAGCAAGAAACACGGGCATCCGGGGACAGGAGCCATGGACGGAGCTGGACAGGATGACGGATGAGAAACGCAGAGGGAGCCAGACCCAGGATCACAATGAAAACACAGCACAAAACAGAGGAAATGGGTTCTTAATGCTAATAAAGTAGCTAAACAGGATTTCTTTGCCATGTTTTTTTTTTTTTTTTTAAAAAAAGGAAAGTAGGAATTTTTTAAACCTTTTCACATTTAAGACAATGTGCTTCACCCTGGCCGGGTGGCTCAGTTGGCTGGAGCGTCATCCGCACACCAAAGGGCTGCAGGTCTGAGTCCGTCAGGGCGCAGAAGGCAGGCAGCCAACCGACGTCTCTCTCACACTGATGTTTCTCTCTCTCTCTGCCCCCCACTAAAAATCAACAAAGACATATCCTTAGGTGAAAATTTTTTTAAAACGTGTTTCTTTCATTTTCTTAAATATAAATATATATCGATCAATCAATCAATTCCAGGCTTTCCTAGGGAACACTGCTTACATCACCTACTGGGGATACCACGTGCAAACGATATTTGCTTTCTTAAGTTAAAAGGAAATCAGCATATGTTTTATACAGAAAACATGATTTAATTGAAGATATTAAACTCTCCCCTACTTATATTTCTTTGAAGACGAGTATTTCCATTTCCTTTAAGCAACAAATGTATTTGGCTTTCTCAGGGTAGCACAATATAGCCAGTGAGCAGCTTTTCTATTTTTTCCCCCCAAAAGATCAGAGATTATCAAAGGCTGCAGTCTGAATGTGGTGTAACTGCCCAACTCTTCCAATACTGTTCACTAGATTTCTGAAGTTTTAAGCAGAGAAGGGAAACTTTTTTTAAAGTTAGATTCTTTTTAAAGTGGGAACTCAAATTACCAGTGTCCTGCTCTTACTGGGTTACTGTTGTCAAGTTCTACACGGGAGACGTCTCTCATGACTGCGACTCCCAGCATCACCCAGCTATTCGAGCGTGGCCTCGCGGCCTGCCTGCAAGAGTGCCTAAGGGGATTTGCTTTTAAAGAGAGAGAGACCCACAGACGAATGAACCCTGGGGACTCGAGAGGCAGAAACTGAATTGCGCCCTGTATGCAATTTGTCGGCATAGTCTCAGGTCCGCCGGCTTGGCCCAGCTCGGGTAGCAGTAACTGGAGGATTGCAGAGAACAGTCATCAGTCGAAAATACTCTTGTTTGATCAGTTCTAAGCTTGTGACAGGGGCCGTGCTGTATAGATCCTTGCGGGAGAGGAGGCAAGAAGTGAGAAGAGCCCAGCGGTGGGGACAGCTGAGTGAAACCCCCAAATGTAAGTGTGAGTTATTTAGAGGAAAAACAAATCGCAAACAACAGCTGCAGGTACGTACACCCGGGAGTTCTCGCCATTTCCACCCCAGCAGAGGTGCTTGCCTGCTTGTTTGGCTGGATACGCGCTGATGTTAACCGCCCATCGCCCCACTCGCTCAGGTTCGGGTACTGACGCCCGGCACGGGGAAGCTCTGCTGAGCTCTGCCTCGGACACTGTGATCCTGCACGAGCTGCTTGCTGCCGCTACCTGAGAGCTCCTGACGGCCCACCTGCTCGCTGTCTCCTGGTGCTTTATCCTTGTGCAGGTAGAGTGTGAATTTTCTACCCTTTTTCCGTTACCATATTTTGAATCAGTGCCTCCCTTTCAAACAGGTTCGTCCCAGGGCCCGGTGAACTCCTCAGAGCCAGCCCTGTCTGCCACTGGCCTCTGTGCTTCGTGGGGCCCACGAAAGGAAAATCCCAGCATGACTGCGGAGCACTGGGGGGGGGGGGGGTGCCTGATGGGCAGCCGCTACTCTAAATGTATCAGTAAGACCATGTTTTAATGACCGGATCTGGCCAAGTCTAACTGCAGGCGGACACAGCTTGTGCTTGAGAGCACCGATCTCCAAGGCTCGTGATATAATGGGAAACAAATTGCTTCCATTTCCCTCAAATCAGTCAAGAAGGCCAAACGGCTTCCACTCATCACCATTCCCCGGCGAGCTTCTGCGCAGAAAGTGCACGAAGGGGACCAGGCTGCTCACGGCTGGGGCTGGTGATGATGATGCGCGACTGAGCTTCTTTCTGCTCAGCCAAGCTTCTCCATCATCCAATCAGTTGTCCCAGAAAAAAGTTTAAAATACTATGTATGCATATAGGGGTTTTTTGTAAAATATAAAAATATATAACTCTTGAGGGGATGATTTCTAAAATAAAATAAAAGGCAAATTCTGAATCATTTCATTAAATCTCGTAAACAAAGCTACCCTCCTGTGTTTTAGAGGGTATCGATATGAGGTGGCAGGAACAACTTGGTGTGGGGAAATG
This sequence comes from Miniopterus schreibersii, assembly GCF_964146895.1. Classification (NCBI taxonomy): domain Eukaryota; kingdom Metazoa; phylum Chordata; class Mammalia; order Chiroptera; family Miniopteridae; genus Miniopterus; species Miniopterus schreibersii. The sequence continues at coordinate 6,554,272 of NC_138116.1, forward strand.
GTAGGTGCTTATTAAATTGAACTGAATAATGCTGAAAAGAAGACACAATTCGTTTGCATATTTTGAAAAACACTGGTCTTAAAATTGGGAGATTGAGCTTGTGGCCTCAACTTTGCCGCTTACTAATCTGTGACCTTGAGATGTCATTTAATTTCCTTTTGTCTCAATTTCTCATCTGTAAAATTAAGATGACTGAAGTCAAATCTAAAATTCTTTCCAGCCCCAAATCCCACAATTCCTGGATAAAGAATTCATTAGTCATTTATTGTTTCATAAGATTTAAGCTCCTTCTCCTTTGTTTTCTTTTTAACATACAACCGAACTAACATATGGTCTTTAATTTAATGGATTTGAATAAAATACACCAATTTTTTTCACCTTAAAGGTGATTGTATCATATGCAATTCTTATACTCAGTAATATTCCTGTCTCTGAAAATAGAGCTACAAATCTGTACACTGTAATTCAGGTACAGAGGTTTTCTCTACAACAAACAATCTGGTCTCTTGATTGAGTTGGAAATGGTTTGGGTTTGGGTACAGATGGTTTTGAGTACATAACCCATACGTGGAGCCTGCTCCCTTAGTTTGCCCTGAAGCTGGAATGAGATGGTCGTAGTTTTCATATCCATGGAAAAATGTGCTCTACTAAAAAAGAAGCAGGATTCTGTCCTAGACACACATCTGTGCTGGCACCTGGGGTCCTGGTCATTTCTGTTCCTGACCTTTTACTATTTGTTGGGTGGCAGGTGGACAAAGGGAAGTTGTTCCAAAGCAACCAGATGGAAAACTGTAAGCTCAGGGGAGCCTGAGAATTGCTGGAACAAGCACCCCATGCAGCAAGGGGACAGTGCCAAAAACAGACGGAAATTCCCCAAACCATGGGAGCATCTTCTATATGCTACCGGGGGCTTCAAACACATACAACATTAACTGTCATCCATCCAACTTCCAAAAACCGGCTCCTGCTCTGCATGTAGGAGGAATTAGTATTTGTCTGCTTCAAGCCAGCCCCAGCGGGCATCAGAGGGGGACAGAAGAGTCGCTAAGCCAGCCCCAGTGGGCATCAGATGGGGACAGAATAGTCACTAAGCTGTAGAGTCAAAGAAAGTGCCACCTTCTCTTTCATTGGGAAGGCAGGGCACTTTCTTTCACTCTTCAGAGACCATCCTAACTGTCATACTAACTCTATGCTAATGCCACTCATTCTAACGACGAGAAGTCACCATTATGCCTGGTAAACCAAGAAGAGCAAGAGCGCGCCCTGCCATGCCCTCTGGTCTTCGCCTTGCTGGGACAGCCACTCATGCATAATGAACCTTCTCATATTGCAGCTGAACTGCCCTTGTTCTGGTATTTTCCAAGGAAAGCTTGTCTCATGGCAAAGGAATAGGAACTAGGTTTGTTCTGAATGCCCTTCCACCCCTCCACATAGATACTAATACACGGCTGCAATACAGTTTAAAAAGAGTCAGCACGGGGGGTGAAAGTCACAGGAAAACAGGCACCTTGAGCTGCGAGAAGCTGCCCTCTCCTCTGCAGCATTTGCCAGAGGTCGGGCAGCGTGCTACGTGCTTTAAGCGTGTTATTTAATCTGTCTAACCTCAGGAGTCAACACAGGATTATCACTCCCATTTTGCAAATAAAAACCAGGACCTTGAAGAAGCTGGCCGCAATGTCGCGGAGCCAGTGAGGGTCCCGGGTTCTGCTCAGCACCGCCGTCCCCCCTTTCGCCTGCTTTTGCATGTGGTGCTTGGGGTGGACTTGAAGCGAACCGATTTCCCCTGGGGACCCTACGGAGAAACACAGGCCGCGGGGCCCAGCCACCGGCTGGATGCCACGGCCCCGGAGCCGCAGCCACCCGAAAGCGCACGGGGACCAGCAGTGCCAGCTGCTGCCAGTCTGTCTTCCCCAGGAGCGGCCAACACGTGGCGTCGGTCGCTTTTCTTCATCGAAGCCTCGCCACCGCATGAAAAGCATTTTTTCCCTCTGAGTTAAAGGAGGGCTGGCATGGTCGCGGACGAGGTCTCCAAGGTCAGCACACACCCAGCCCACCCGATCCCGCGCGTCCTGGAGGAGGTGGCCCTGCCTCCGTGTCCTGGAACCGCTGCGCCCGGCGCGGGCACCGGCCTGGCAGCTCCCGGGCGCGCTGAGTGCCCAAACCACAGCTGGGCCGTGGGCAAGAAGTCCCAAACTGGTTCCACGAGACGACCTTCATGGCATTTTCACTTGATACTAAGAGCAAACTAACCTTAAAGCTCTTGACAAGATCTTAGGAAAGACAAAGAATTAGAAAGTTGCCCAGCGGCATTCCTTCCTTAACTCTGCTTTAACGTCTGACAGTCCTTTTGGGGGACGCCCTCAGGACTGACTTCCATTCAAACTATACCCATTCCACATTTTAAATCTCACTAGAAGGTTTCCTTTAACATTATTTTCCAAGCTCTGACACTTTATGTATTGTAATCATGGGTAAAATAACCAAATGTTATGTGTGTTGGGGGATGAATCAGGATATATGGTCCAGCAGAATGTTTCTGATTTGTGTTTATTTCTGAATAAACAATATCTGATTATCTTTTTAATGAGTTGCCTTTATTCTAGGCAGATGAAAGCACGTGGCTGTAGAATGAAGGCAGACGGCTGTAGGAAACCTGATCTGCATGGGCCCGTGGCATCTTTCCTAATCATTAAACAAACAAAAACCCCACCATGGGATACTACTCAGCTGTAAAAAAGAAGGAATCTCACCCTCTGCGACAGCCTGGATGGACCCGGGGAGCACTATGTTCAGTGAAATAAGCCAGTCAGAGAAAGACAGGTCCCATGTAGCTTCACTCATATGTGGAATCTAATGAACAAAATAAACTAACACGCAAAACAGAGACAGACTCATAGATGGAGAGCAGGCTGAGCTGGGTGAAAAAGGTGAAGGGATTAAGAAAAAACACCTCGTCACAGACACAGAGAAGAGCATGGTGATCACCATGGGGAAGGGTGGGGGAGGCAGGAGAGGGTACAGGGGGCTAGATGGTGATGGAAGGAGACTTGACTTGGGGAGGTGAGCACACAACCCGTATAGAGATGATGCGTTACAGAATCGTACACCTGAAACCTGTACGATCTTATTAACCAATGTCACCCCAATGACTTCAATAAAACTTTTTAAAAAAACCTTAAAGACTTAGCAACTTCAACATCCTAACAGAAAAAAAAAGTAACTCATTATAACCTTGAAAGTAAGGAACACAACGTTTACATTACAAGTCAAAGCAATTATTTGAGTTTAGTAAGACGTGATAGTATTTTTATCATTAGCTGTTAATTATAATATTTTGAAATCCATATATCAAGGTTGCCTTTAAAGTAAAAAGGACTCTCATATATTAACCCATGGAAGCACACAAGCGTCACTGAGAAATTCTGGTGTGCTGTGTGTTTTTGAAAATTCTGTCTATACAATCTAGTCCATATCTTCCCAGTGGAATGTCGCAGAACCAAAGAACCCTGTCCCTAGCTCCTACCACTCGGGTATAATCTGGTCTCACTCCAGATGCCTTTCATAGTTGCTTCCTGCTGCTTTTCGGTGTTTTGACCCAGGGCACTGCAGGAAGACCAGTTTCACAAATCCTCAGGAGCAATGCAAAACCGGGAGGGGGAGAGCACGGAGACAGTCCGCTCTGCTCTCGGACGGCCTCTTCTCACTTTCCTTCAAGCCAATCCTTCCATCTTGTCTTTCTCTCCCCCTGCCCAGAGCTCCCTTCCAAACCTCCCAAACTCTCGGCTGAGGTCTAGCTAGAATGTAAAACACACACACACACACACACACACACACACACACACAGCAGTGGCCAGTAAGGCGGGAATGTCTGCACCTTAAACCTCACGAGAAACTTTGAGAACAAGAAGGGGAAGCTGCAAACGCAAATGAGATTTTGTTTCTTAAACTGCACCCAAGCTTTCAGTGCATTTTAATCCCCCTTACACCATGGGATTTTATTTTATGCTATTTATTTTTTGGCTTTCACATATTTTTATTAAGGATGAAACGTAACATTAAGTGGAACACAACAGCACAAAATACAAACTACAGTGACATGCCACAGTGGGAACGAATCTCACAGACACACTTTGGATGTTCTGAATTCAGACGTATTTGGGGATGGGATGGTAAAAACTGATCATTTTTGTCTTATAGCTTCATCCGTTCTATGCACTGACCATCATTGGGAACCCACTGCTCTGAAGGAACCTCACGTGAGAACAGAACGAAGAGAGGGTAAGAAACACGAAGTTACTGGAAACTGAGTTCATCCTAGTGACACGCTAATCTAAGGCTCTATGCTCTGTGCACTCTCTGCTCTATTTAATAAAGTATCTAAAAATCAGAAAGTCATGCTGAAACTATCAGCCTGCCATGAGGTGTGCCCTCTACAATTTCATCACTCTCAGCAAAGGGTATTGCGAGGGGAGTCCCACTGACCAGGGTCTCTCTCTCAGTGACGTCTTTAGGCTGATGTATTTGAAATAACATCTGCAAGTGCAGCCATGATGTGGGGTAGGATTCAAGGATGAAATTGGAGAGATTTGCAGTGTCAATCACTGGCATTTTTTCAGTAATTCCCAAGAAAGAAAAATGCAGCCGAGGTCAGAGGGCTCGTGGTGGGAGGGGGCAAGCCCACAGATCCAGTTCCAAAGTCCCCCTATGAATGTGACGTCTGGCTACTACTCCACAGCCAAACCCAACCTGTGACTTCAGGCATCAGTAATAAAAACACTGGCCCTCATTTACGTACTGCCCAGTTTGAAAAGGGCCCTGGGCTAAAGATTTCACACAGATGGTCTCTCTTCTCTCACTAGTCTCTAACCCCCATTTCACAGATAAGAAACTGAGGCTCAGAAATCTAAAGTAACTCATCTAAATTCACACAGATAAGAAGTACTGGACCTGGAATTCAAACTCATATACACCTGACTTGAAAACCAGAGCAGATGAAATCCACCAAAAGAGACAGAAATTTAAATCTGATTTATAAATACTCCAGGATGGAAACTGAATTAGAAGTCGGGGGCCTTGCTCCCATTCCTAACCTTGACAGCTGTGCTACCTGTATACACCTTTTCCTCTCTTTGAGCCTCAGTTTCTCCATGTGTAAAATGAAAAGATCCAAAACGATCTTTAATTACAATAGAGCTCAACATTAGCATAAAAAATGAATTATCATTATGAGTCCTTATTAATATCCATTTAATTATTTTTTAAAATTTACCTTTATGGTTGAAATTATTCCAGATGTCCCCACTTTTCCTCCCACTGACCCCTCTGCCCTGCTCCTGACAATATCACAGGCAGTATACTTACGACAGAAGCAAGCAGCCCAAAGCTAACAGCACTAACTTAATAGATTTTTTAAATCTTCTTTGCTATCATTATAATGTATTGAAGTTGAACGTCTGACTTACCTTTTCACGGGCTTGAAACGTCTTGGTTAGCTCCTTCTCTGAGCTTCTCATTACCTCTGACTCAGACTAAACAAAGCCTGTTGCCTGCTCCGGCCAGTTTCTGTTATCTCCCTGTATCGGAACCTCGGTGTCTGTCCAGCCCACTCGGGCCCTGAGCACCCAGATATCTGTGCGGTTCTGACGCCAATATTCCGCTGACTCAGTGTCCCTCAACTTTCTCCTTCAGCCAAACCGCAGGCTCCCCAATATTTGCGGAGACACTCACGTGAGATGGAGGCGTTGCGGCACACCCGAGAGCGTCTTATCACTGCACCACCACGTGCTCCGAGGGTCACACCCCTGCCGGCAGCGGCCTGGGGAGTTGTGCCTCGCAGGGGGCCTGTGCTCACCCCCAGCAGCCCTGAGCTCGGGGGGTTACCAGCTCGTGCGTGCACCTTCCAGGGCCCCGGGCTCCCGCAGAGGAACACACTGCTTCCTCATACCTGCTCCCCTCCCACATACTAATCCCCTAACGCCCTCTGTCGTTTTACAACCCTGAAAAACTGTGTTTTAAAATTTTTGTAAATGTTTGTTATTGATTTCAGAGAGAGGAAGGGGGGGAGAGAGAGGGAGGGAGAGGGAGGGAGAGAAACATCAATGATGAGAGTCATTGATCGGCTGCCTCCTGCACGCCCCCTGCTGGGGATCAAACCCACAACCCGGGCATGTGCCCTGACCTGGAATCGAACCAGCGACCTTTTGGTGTACAGGACGCCACTCGGCCAACTGAGCCACACCAGCCAGGGCACCTGGAAAACTCTTATCCATCACCTCTCTGTGCTTGGTTTACTCATCAGCTCCTCTGGAAAGGCAGCCCCTGGACCACGGCTGCTAATCACAGGCCAACTATTAGTTCCTAAGTCACTTTTATTCTAACACCCACCCTATTTGAATTCAAGGAACAGCAATTATTTTTGGAAATAGACACAAGGACTATAAAATACAACTGGGGGAGTAATGTATGAGAACGTCTAAGAAAAAAATGGGAAATTAGAGTAATGCAGTGAGCTACAATATTGAGTGCAAACATATCATAAAATCACAGTGATTAAGTCAGCGATGAAGAATCCAGAAGAAGCCAGCAGATAAATTTAAGACAAGGTTCCCCAGAGGCAGATCCTAACGTGTGTAAAAGCAAAATATTTGATAAAGGTCACAGCACAAACTAACGAGAAAGGAATGTACTATTGAATAAAAATATTAGAGTAATTGGCTAGCTATTTGGAAAATAAATCAATTCAGAGCCCGGCTTCCTACTTTATACCAAAATAATATTCAGGGAAATTTTTAAAAATTAAGTCTTAATAAGTTAAAAAAAAAACTAGAGGTAAAAATGTATTTGATCGCCAGACAGATGATGAATGTTTAAGTAATGAAAGTGTAAAGTGCCTTACATATTTTCTCGCAGCAACGCTGCAGTGTGGATACTCTCAATGGCTCCGCTACAGGAATGCGGGAGCTGGGGCTCGGGGGGCTCGAGGAAGGCCCCGGGCAAGAAGGGGCGGGATCAGCGTGAAGCTGAGGGGTCTGAGTCTAGACCCTGCGCTCTCAGATTCTTACCACCTAAAACATATATAATGGAAATAAAATCAAAGAGGAAAAGACGAACCAGTAAAAAGAAAAGCAGAAAACAAACAAAAAAACAAATGGGCCAAGATATAAAAGTTTGAAATAGAAGAAATGCAAACGGACCATAACCTTGAAAAAAGCTGAACTTCTAGAATCCGTGACACACACATTAAGACGTATACATTGAGACACTTTTTATAAAACACGAAATCCATGCAACTTTGTTTTCCTTTACAAATAATCATAGTGAAAACCAGGAAGGCCTTGGGGAGGTGTCGATTGGAAAGTGCTTCCCAGAAATGACGCCCCAACCTACAGTCCCCACAAGTAGCAGAAGAACAGGCAGCATTGAGAGTATTGATAGTTTTTACCCAGAAATTCTACTTCTAGGAATCCATTCTGAAGGCAATTTTGGAAATGTAGACAAAGTTTTAATCTTATTAGCATAAGAAAATCTTTGGAATAACCTAAAGGCCCAACAATAAGAAAATGGTTAATTAAGGTAAATCTATGTGATACTATAACGCAATGCACTATAGCTCAGGGGTCAGCAAACCATGGCTGTGGGCTGACTGCAGCCTGTTTGTTTTCTCCTGGTTTTTGTCAATAAAGTTTTATTGGAACACAGCCAAGTTCTTTCACTTGCACACTGTCCATGGTTGTTTTCATAATGGGAGGGTAGAGCTGAGCAATTACTGCACACACTGGATGGTCTGCAAAGCCTACAATATTTATTATCTGGCCCTTGACAAAAAAGGTTGCTGATGCCTGTTGTAGGCAGTCAATTAAATTATGTTTATAGACAACATGTTTATAAAGAATTTTTAATGACAAGGTTAAACGTGAATTTTTAATCTTAAATGAGTAAGAAACAAATGATATGTATTCTGATCTGTTAACACAATAATTACTAATACTGGTGCTAACAACAATAAAGTTATGGTACAAAAACGGTGCCTTGGTTTATCACAATAGTCCGTTTTAAAATGCAGTGGATCTATATGATTTTAGACTCATGTAAACAGAAATATCTGGGTTTTGGTGAATTCTTTCCCAGTACTAGTAATTCCCACAAAAGCATTATATCTTCTTGCCTCTACACAATTGTGCTGCACAAACACTAATCTGTGATAATTTATGAAACTTGAGTCCCAAAGGCAAGCCCGGCCACAGCCAACGATGATGTCATCTGTCATCTATGTTACCCTTAAAGGGCAACTCTTCTCCCCAGCTGACCTCTTGATCCAATGACCATACTTTTTCACGGCACATCAAGATCTGGAATTATCCGACGGACCTATTGGGTAACACTTGCCTGGAAAATTTGGTCCGTATACTACTCTCTCTGTTCTCAGGACCTGAAGAAATTGCAAAGATGAGTATGGGCCTTCCCTAACTGCTCCCTTTGAAAACAAACAGTGCCTCCCAGTGAATAAATCAGCAGGAAGGGGATGACAGCCCAGAAATCTGAGTGCGTCTCTCTGTTGTTTTTGTCTGGTTCAGAAATCATTAGCACCTGATAGTGGTTTCCATGCTGTCCCCCTGGGGAAGGTCAATCCCCAGGCCAGGTTCCTGTCAGATAGGAGACGATCTATGCAGACAGCATCTCGGAAGCAGAGAGACCTGCAAACCCTCAGCGTGCCGCTGGGCCTTCACAGACAGGCTTGCTCATGTGAGTTTCACAGTTAAAATTATGTAATAACAGAACTTCCAACAAGGATAATTAATGACTTTTTAAAAAAATTCAGAGATTATAGGATCAGACCAAGAGTAGAGCGGTCAAATTGCCGAGTTTCTAGTGAAGAAAGGGCCTGTTTTAAGAGGTCATAGGGTATTTTCAGTTGCTTCCATTAGCTGAAGTAGGAAACGGAAAATCAAAATGGGCTGTGAATTCAAGTACTACTTCTGGTACAAAATGCAGCTATCACTGTCAGAAACAGATATTATGTTGAAAGTTTTTAAAAAATTAAAGATCTATTTTTGTTTTGAAAGTATAAATAGAAATATGCTAGAAATATATATAGGCTGATAACTGTCTCTACTTACTGCTATTATGATTATGCCCTCTCCTTCCCTGCCTCCGACTACTTTATTTTCTAATTTGATATAATGAGTGTGCATCTCCTTTGCAGAAAACCCACCATAGTTCTCATTTGCTCAGAGCTGTGGAGGGTAGGAGAGGGGTGGGCAGGTCGAAGGCGGGTTCTGTGTGGAATGGCAGAGATGCGCTCATGTGTGTAACTGGGGGGTGGGGGGTAACGGCTGAAGACACGGAGGGAAAGGGTCCTTGTTGGAGCAGGTCTCAGAGGAAAGCAGAGGGAATGGACTCTAGGACTGAAAGGACAACTGGAAGGGTCGCCGTGGTCCAGGACAGGAAAGCTCCTTCTGTGTGGGGGGAACGTTTACAGGAAAGCAGAGCCAGGGCCACAGAAGACGGGAAGGCCCTGTGACAGCTCCTCCTCCCAGCCACGCGGCGCTGCCTCAGTGCCTTTGCTTATGCAGAACTGCTCTTCGCCACCCGCCCTCCCCTCGCCCTCCAGAGCCCTCTCAAGCCCACCTAAATGTGAGGCCTCTGCCATTTCTGGTCCCCAAGGATCACGGCCCTCTCCGGATGATGACATCACAGAACCCACTGGCGAGCCTGTCAAGAATACAAGCTCTCTGGATGCCGCACCTGGAGGGTCTAATTCTGTAGTCCAGACTAGACTAATCCTGCGGTCCACTGTCCAACTTTGATGTGCACATGAATGGCCTGGGGAACTTACTACAAGTGCAGATTCTGATTCAGTGGCCAAGGGTGGGGCCAGAGGTCCCACATTTCTAGCCAGTTTCCAGGTAATGCCAACCTGCAGATCCTGACACCAAGGGGCTGGAGTAGAGAAGCTGTATTTTCATTTATTTTCTGTGCTTTTTTTTTTTTTTTAAATCCTCACCAGAAGACATGCTTAGAGAGAGGAAGAGAGAGAGAAACATTGATGTGAGAGAGAAACATCCATCCGTTGCCTTCTATATGTGGCCCAACCAGGAATCGAACTGGCAACCTTTTGGTGCACAAGATGAAGCGCAACCAAGTGAGCCACCCCGGCCGGGTATATGCCCCTACAATTTTAATGCAGCGAGGAGCTACCGCTCACCACTCTTCTGCCTGTGAGTATCTGCTCTCCCGCTTCACTGCAATTAGTTGTCTACGTCTGTGCCAGGCTAGTCTTCCCTCTAAATGGCGGGTCAGTGAGGACAAGGACACTTCATTCCAGTGGGCATCCCTCCGTCTAGCCGAGTCCTGCAGAACCCACAGCCGAGCAATGCAAGCAACGAAAGCAAGTGAGCGACGCTGCTGCTGGCGTGCTGATGTGTCACAGGGAGAGTGGCCCCAGGTTGCTGCGGTAACGAAGGCAGAATGAAAGGAAGAACAGTCTTTACTTCTGACACTTCATGTCAATGTTCCCACATGCAGCTCCCACTAAGGGTGACAGAGACGCACTGAAATCCCCTGGTCGGCCTCTTGTGTGACACGTCCCCCTACTTGTCTGCCGTATTTATTACTCGTCTGGCCTTGGGTTTGTTTTCATTGCCAGGTGCCTTGTTTCTTTCTGCCCACACCTGATTTGGGGATGCTGAGCCGAATGCTCTCCTTTTCAAGTCCCCTGCACCCCCCTGGACCCTGTTTTGAACACCTGAAGTGTATAAAATCGAAGGTTAACATGGATTTTATGTTACCCTTTGGAGCAGGAAAATATAAAACCTGAGCTCCAGGAATGGCCTATTTCTTGTTTTACTGATCGTAAAGGTTTCATAAGGGGGCAGGTGGCACAGACAGAGACACAGACTCGACTACCTCCTAGCAAGTCTCCTTCCTCCATGAGGCCTAGCCTCCCTCCACACTGATCCAGGCTGGAACACCTGCACAGGAAACCCACTGCGGGGCTCACCCCCCTGCTAGGAGTGCAATTCCGTGGCTTTTAGTAAATGGACCTGGCTGTGCATCTGTCACTATAGTCCGGATTTAGAACATTTATATCACCCAATGAGATCACTCATGTGCCTGGACAGGTAACTCCTGTTTCCACCCCAGCCCCAGGTAAACACTCATCTTTTTTCTGTTTTTCTATATTTGTATTTTCTGGACATTTCATGTAAGTGGAATCATACTATATTTGTGTGGGTTTTTTGTGCCTGGCTTATTTCACTTAGGATAATGCTTTCAAGGCTCATCCATGGTGTAGCATGGGTCAGTACTTTATCTTATTATTGACAAAGGTTATTCCACTGTGTGGAAACACATTCCTTTTATCGCTTCACTAGTTAGTGAGCATCTGAGCTGTTTCCAGATTTTGCCTGTTATGCATACCACTGCTATGAACGCGCATGTTTTCGTGTGGCCATAGTTCCATTTCTCTTGAGTAGACCCCTAGGAATAGCATTTCTGTGTTAAATGGCACATTTAAGAAGCTATCAAACTTTTTTCCACAGTGCTGGTCCATTGTACATTTCCCCCAGCAGTGTGTGAGAGTTCCCGTCTCCCCACACCCTGGGCAATTATTTTTGCCTATATTTTTTTATGATCACCATCCTTGTGGGAGTGAATTAGCATCTCACTGTTACTTAATTTTCATTTTTCTAATGACCAATGATATTGAGCATCTGTTCAGGGCTTACTCTCCATTCATATACCTTCCTGGTGAAATATTTCAATTAAGTTGCTTGCTTTTTAATATACAATGGTCTTCATGCCTCTTTCTCCAAAGTGATCCCACACATCCAATGACAATGAAAAACTCTCAAAGGCCAACCACGCTGCACATGGAAAAGGACTTCATGATATATGTAGTAGATACAGCAATAAAGGCACCTTTGGGAAACTCAAGCTTCACTGTCCAGCATGCCATGCAAATGCTTTGCTAACCTGCAAGTTTTCCATTAGTTCATTTGAATTTCAAATTTCAACTGGCACAGTTCTTTTTGTTTTCCTTTACTTTGCTATTCCTCCCCCTCCCCCAAATTTGTCAGTACTCCTGACAACCGACCCCTCACGGCAGGTTATTACGGGGCTGGGAGCAGATGGGGAGGTTTCCCACAAAGCAGAAAGGGCAGCAGACCTGCCTGCAGCGAGGCGAGGAAACACGGAGCACGTGGATGCCGAGCGCTGAGACGGAGCGTTAAGCACAAATTAAAAAGAGAAAGCGTGACGACTAACCTTGCTTTGGGGGGAAATATCTTTTTAGAATATGACTAAAACATAGCATGTATAAGCTCCAAATTATTTGTATTTCCTTTGGAACATGGCCACCTGCCATCATTGGGGACAACAGGTAAAGCAGTCACCCACAGGAAAATACAGCAGATGAGACTGTCTGATAATTTAGTAACCCCCAAATTTGTAGGGAAATGCCTTTTGTTTTGTTTCGTCTCCATGAAAATCAAAAACTACCTGCCCCTCTCTCCACTGCCCTGGGGGTGGCCGCGGGTTAGAGGGACGCAGAGGGGCCCTGTCCCGCGCCTGTGAGTTTCCCTTCTCGGGGCAGCGCGTGGACAGTCACCAGGCGGCCCATCCCCAGGTCCCACCACCGAGCCAGGAGGCTCCTAGTCTTTGCTGCTGCTGTCCTGGCTTTTGATTGCTTCTTGTTTGTTTTTCTGACTTAATATCTAAAAAAATAAAACCTTCAGATTTACTCAAAGTCCCATTTCCTCTTCACGAAACACAAGAAAGAGGGCCACATGACCTCTTCTCTGCGATGGGAGGAAATTTTTTTTATTATCTTGGGGTCATGTGTTGTTTCCGTGCAGAACTTCAAAGGGGCTCCTCCCGGCCGTGTGGGTGCCCGTAATTCCGCACAATGACCGCGATGTAAAGGAAGGGGCAGAGGAAGCGTGCGTGTCACATCTGCTCGCGACAGTCTCCGAAGCAGACCAGCGCCTTGCATGCTGTCAGCAACCCAAACCTACTTACTGACTATACGGCTGATAGATGGAGACAAATTCTCCTTGAAAAATTTAAGTAAGTTAGTTCTTGTTTGGAAGGACATTGTTTGATATTAAAAAATAGATTATTGGGGGGGGAGGACAACACATCCCAAATTTGAAACATTTAATAGAAGACACAGAAAATCTTTTCTACATAATCAGTCTCTGGGCTGTGATTCAACACCCTTCAGGGTACAAGACAAAGGTCCATTAGACGGAAGTTTGGCAAATGTCTTACCATGTCTCCCTTCCAATCCCAGCCTGTGTCTACACACACAGTATGGGACACAGAGCTTTGTGAGGGTCCATGTGCAGAGGAGGAGTCAACACACAGGACACAACTGACAAACTGCAATGTTTCTGTCTTCCAATCACATCCTCTCTTCCCAAACCCATTCCTGCTGCAAAGCAATTACTGGTATGCACAGTAAAAGATAACCATAAAAGGTCACAGGATTGCACTGGCCCACTGTCAGGCAATGATATACACTCATTGTTCAAATTATTCCATGATCACAACATGCCCAATATTCTGCTAAATGAGATTTTCTGAGGCTCTGATCATCTAGTTGGCGACTAATATGCATCTAATATCCGTGCACAGATCAATATTTAATTGCATTGAGTGGGGGCAAGTTGTGATTCATTCTAATTCTAAAACCAAATAATTTTTTAAAATGTCAACTTGGCCTTGAATTCCTATCAAATCAAGACTTTTCTTCTGCTCCTGGCAAGGCTCCCTAATTATTTCATTAGGCTAATGTTAAGAATGAGCACATAATTGACACCGGAAAGGAACAGATTTTAGAAACATAACAAAGGGGTGATGGAAACGGGTTTGGGAGTTTAGAGCTGCTCTTTCACCATCTGTGCGGACAGTCTCAGACTTGATCGAGTAACGAAGCGTCCCATGTGTGACGAGCACGACGACTATCGTTATTCGTGAGACCTTACTTTGGTGGGTGTCTTGAGACCAAAGTCTGAGAGAGAAAGACAGAGCGAGATCTGACATTTTCATGGCCCGAGACCTAACTTGCCTCGCTCCAGCTCCTTTACTCCTCTCAGTGTACTGGAGGCTGGGCTCTCTGCCCCTTGACTTGCCACATCGCTTTCCCTGTAAGAACCACAGGAACTGAGAGGCCACAGAGCAAGCTAGCTTCTGGGACAGATGCTGTCTTCTCCATGACCTAGAAGATCCAGTCTACTTCTAGCCAATTACTTCATTTATTATTATTTTATTAATCCTCACCAAGGAAATGTTTATTAACTTGAGAGAGAGAGAGATTGAGAGAAACATCAATGTGAGAAACATTGATCAGTTGTCTCCAGTACACACCCCAACCGGGATTGAACCCGAAATCTAGGCATGTGCCCTGACCAGGAATCGAACCCACAGCCTTCTGGTGTATGGGACAGCGCTCCAACCAACGGAGCCACCCGGCCAGCGCTCTGCCGATTACTTTAGCCTTCGCTGTACAGCAGCCAACGAAGAAAGTGAGGGTCTCCCAGCAAAGGCTGGGAACGCCTGGGGAGCCCGTGGGCTTTACCGCATGAACCCGGCGTCAGCCCTCTCGGACAGCTAGGAACGGGGGGCCACGCTGCCCCCCACCTTCCAGGCAAGAGGCCTGTGACTCCCACACATGCAACGCATAGCAAAGCGCCGTCATGAAGTCGTGTCAGGTAAGGGGACCCGGTGCCTTTTCAGTGGCCGTGGAATCCTGGCACAAAACTGACATTGTGTTTCCATGTGGAGGGCCTTCCTGTGTGGTCACCAGCTTCTATGTTATCAGCTCCCAGGAGTCGACACCTTTTTCCTTTGAGTCACTTCCTATGAGCTGCACACTTGATGACGGTAATTAAAGAAAGCATCTTCCTGTGAGAAATAAGGTGTGAAGGAACAACCCACAAAAGTAAAATGGTGAGAACATTTCTCTGAGTGAAAGCCATTTCCCCTCCGAAAGGGCTCACCTATTATGATCTGTGTGGCGGCATTTGTCTGCTGCTTCTCCACGATGGAGAACAGGCTCATCTCAAGGCACTTAAAATACCAGGATAAGCCATAATGACCTCAATTTTCAGTCCCTGACAACCAAAACTCCTAAGGTGCAATGCCATTCAAATGAAATCAGAACACTAACCTCCAGGGGGCTAGTGAGGTTCTTCTGGGGAAAAGACTGTTCTCTTCCCCCCTTTTTGTGTTAAATTAGCAGCGTAACATATAAATAAATTTCCTAAGGTTCCCAATAGAGTTCTGGGTGGAACTCAGCTTATAAGATCCCGAGGATCCTACATTTGGAAACTTACGGCGTTTCTAAATGGTTCCTTTTACTACTCAGAATTATGTTCAATCATTCAACACACATTTTGAGTTTTTATGTGCAAGGTGCTCCCAGCTATAAATTTTAATTACAGTGTTATAACTGATTTTGAGGGCCTAATGCATGCACAGCACTGTCAAATACACCTGGAGAAACAAAGACATGGTCTCCACCTGGGAATCCGCCATCTGGATGGGGGTAAGGGACAAGTGAGTGATAAGAGTCAGTGAATGCCCCAGTGATGTCCCGAAGCCTACCGGGGACACCTTGGAGGTCCCTTCCTCTCTTGATTTCCGCTTGAACGTGGTCCTCTAGCTTGAAGCTGAGAGCTGTTACAGATCTATCTCATGAACTATTGGTTTTCTCCTTAAGTTATCCGGAGTTGGTTTGCTGGTTTCTGTTTCAACCAAGGGCTCTGACTAGCAGTAGTGCAGTATTTTCTTTCTTCCATGATGACGACACTTTTACTTGATGATGATGATCCTCTTAACTTGCGTGTCTCAGTTATTGACCGCAGACTGCATTGACAACATGACAGCATTGCCTTTTCAAAAAAAAGTCTCTGGCTATCTTTTGATTGTTACATACCTTTCTAAAAATAGCCCAGAATTCTGTAATCCAAATCTTTTCCCTTTTCTAGTCTCACGAAAAATCAATAGGGGCATTCATATAAGTTCTATGAAAGAGCGAGCCTGAAATATTTTAAGAAGTCACACACTTCTCAGTTGAAAGAAAACAGTCAAGGCTGTTGATGTCCTTGTGAAATTATGTGCCTTCATTTTTAGATGTTGCAGCTAAAGGATTGAAATAAACAAAAATTCATTCCAAAGGCTGCAGATGAATATTAATCGCTGCATATCAAATCATAATGGAGTTTTGTAATTATAGCTAATGGATTTCATAGTTGCTAGAGGCCTCAGGAAGGGGATACATGTAAAGAATGCTAGAAAGCCAAGGGAGATAAATATTTTTGGGGATGGAGGTATATAAAGCATTCATTAAAGTTTTCTAATTTAGGTGAACATGAAAAGTGAGCACACGGTCCCTATCTGTGAACTGCTGGGACCATAATAGTAAAGCAAAAGTCACAAATTTATACCAAAAGGCAATGGCCAGAACATCTCAGCAGGGCTGGTACGAATGAGAACTTACTTCCATTAATTTGGTTTATGAGTAAATGAGCTATTGGGAATCGCCTGAGACTGCTGCGGCAAACACGAGGGGGCCGGAGCAGGATGAGCAGGCTCTGTTTCTGAAGAAAATAACCCTACAGAGCCCTGGACTGGGATTTTAGCCACTTTAAGACACACCCTGCTTATTCAGATGACAACTTGGGGCCCAAATCAACCCCCTGGCTTTTGCCTTCGGAGTAGCTACAGAAGATGTAGAACCAAGCGGCTGCTAAGCTATGGTCCCAGACAGATTACTGAGCATTCCTTCCATCGTGTATCATGTCCAGCTCAAGGGAGAGAGGCTGAACTGTAAGAAGACACTGAACTACAGGGAGATGCTAGGAGGCAAGGAGCGCTTGGAACAGCCTGTCCCTTCCCAGGCCGCTGCAGCTCCATAAATAAATAGGTCCCGCGCGTCAGTGGTTTCCCTACAGTACACCTGCCCACTTACTTATCTTTGCTCCTCCCGGCCTGGAACCGCCTTGAAGGCAGAGAACACGACGTCTTCGTTACTGTATCTTCGGCACCCAGCACCGCGCAGCACACAGTGCGACGTGTGCTATGGAGAACGGACGACACACGAGGGCATCGCGCCACACACTGTGTGAGGCTGTAAGCGCTGAACCAGACGATGCAGACGGAAGTGTACTGGGAAGAGCTAAGTGCTCTCCATATCTGATAAGACAAGAATCACGTGGGGAAAACGGAACACCGTTCCCAAGCTAACCGTGCAAGACAGGCTACTTCCTTCCTTCCACAGCAACACATGTCCCTTAGCTGGTTGTAGGCCAAGGTGTGCCCAAGATGTGAGCGTGCCTGAGCAAAGACGAGGTCCAGCAGGGAAGAATAGAGAGCTTCTGTCTAGTGGGGTTTTACTGGATGCGAAATATGTGAAAAGCAAGAATCAGTACCACTCTATGACCAAGACAGCACTAGAGGGTAACCTAGGCTGGAGGTGAACAGGGCCCAGAGAAAAGAACACTTTTATCTAGGGGTACATCTCTTAAGCACCAATTCCTTCCAACACCTTGGAATACTACGCAGCTGTAGAGAAGAAGGATCCCTTACCCTTTGGGACAGCATGGAGGGACCTGGAGAGTATTATGCTGAGCGAAATAAGCCAGGCAGAGAAAGACAAACATCACATGATCTCACTTATATGTGGAATCTAAAGAATGTAATAAACTGATGAACAAAATAGATTCAGTGACATGGAAGCATGGATCAGACTGACAATTCTCAGAGGGAAGGTGGGGTGGGTGGGGCGAGGTTAACCAAAGAAGTTATATGCATAACCCATGGACACAGACAATAGTGGGGTGAAGGCCTGCTGGGGGGAAAGGGGGGTGCAGGGTAGAAGGGGTCAATGGGGAAAAAGGGGACATCTGTAGTATTTTGAACAATAAAAAATAAATAAATAAAATTAAAATTAAAATTAAAATGGTGAGAATAAAATAAAACATGATGCTAAGGGAATTTGTGGCTCAGATACTGTTTTGATCCTTAAGCTTATTTATGAAACTAAAGGCCAAAGAACAAGGACTGTATTTTTCTCAGTGATATGAAAAGAACGATTTCCCAGATTTGTGTTTTTTTTTGACCACCAGAAATTGAATTTCTTCCATTTCCCACACCAGATTTAAGAAACCTCTCAATTCCTCATACCACTCCAAACAAGCTAGAAGCTATCTCTAATGGGTTAGGAGCTGAGGACATTCTGACAGACAGCAAGATTTATAAGAAACAGTTTGTTTTACTAAGAGAGAATGGGCTTTGGGAAATTAGAGAGAGAATTTTTCACAGTTTGTGGAGAAGCCATTAAGACCAGCTATCTTGGACCAAGAATGAGGACCCTTCAGTTGGCTCTCCATACACTTGAGTAAACACTGGAGGAACACTAAGTCATGGACGCCCTTCTCCTGAGTATGTATGTGCCACAGCTCCCCACATTACCGATCCCAGAGCCACCTCACCCTTCCTTGACCTGGACCATTCACCAAGGCTGCCGTCTTGGTCCAACCTAGCTAGTTTCTCTAACTGGGAATTTCAGGCAGGAGTTACATGCTCAATCCTTCTGTTTCCAGAATACCCCTATGTTTCTCATGCAAATTTTCCACGTAGCCCAACCCAACCAGCAGACCTTCATTACATCCACAGTTATGAAAAAGTCATGTCCCCAGAAAACTCAGAGCCTAATTTAATCAAAATTCAACTGTTGCCCGGCCGGGGTGGCTCAGCGGTTGAGCACTGACCTATGATCCAGTAGATCACGGTTTAATTCCTGGTCAGGGCACGTGCCCTGGGTTTTGGGCTCAATTCCCTGAAGGGGGCGTGCAGGAGGCAGCTGAGCAATGACTCTCTCATCACTGATGTTTCTATCTCTCTCTCCCTCTCCTTTCCTCTCTCTGAAATTAATAAAAATATTTTAAAAAATTTTTAATTGTTCCTCCCCATCGAGAAAAGTAGATTGAAACCTGTGTGTATCTTAAGTATCTTTCTAGAGAATCTCTCAGATCAACAGGTATTATCCCTAAAGGCAGAAACCTATATAAATTCCAAAAATGATGATTGCCTCACATAAAAATTCCAGTCTTTACAGGGTACATCACCATACATATGTGTTATACTGTTTTTAACTTCATAATAAAAAGTGTGGTGATTATCATCAACTTCAATTAATGAGAGGTTTGGGGGTGAGAGGAGAAGGGCAGATTCTTAAGCTTAAAATGATATAACTGTCCAAGTTTATACAGCTGATAAGGGGAGATGCTAGAGTTTTTATGTAGGTACAGTCTAAGGCCCAGTCTTTCTACTAGAACATCCTGCTCAATGGTCTTTCTTCCTTGGAGGCTTTAACACAGGGAAGGTCTGGATCTCACTGAGAGAGTTTAGATGCGTATAACCTCGCTCAGAACGAGGGGACGGATCAGAGAAGCCTTGGCCATTCTCTTCCGACCTTGACTTCACTCCTCAGCTAGGCAGTCACCTGCTGATTAAAAAATGGAAAGTTCTATGACCTTGTGCCTTGGGTGTTTGTAAGCAAGTCATGTGATCTCATTTGTAATAAACAGGTTTCAGCAGTATTTGCAATTCTTTTCCTATGGAAAATACCACAAATTGAAACCCTGAGTTGATAAAGGGGAATCCATGGAAAGCAAGAACCATTCAAAGCAACATGACATCAGTAGAACTGTAAACATGGGGGTAAAGTATGTGATAATCTAACCTCTAAGCTGTACACCTGAAACTAATACAAAATGATATTAAATGTAAACTGTAATTTAAAAATACAATTAAAAAATAAAGACCTGCAAAGTCAAAAAATAGAACTGTAAACAGACCTATTGGTAGAACAAGTTTATTTTAAAGAAGAAAAGCTCTAAATGCAGCAAACTCTATTTTTGTATTTGGGGTTCGTCTTTGCAGTGAATAGAAAGCAGAAGCTGTCATTTTGAACATCCAGCTCCTCCCTGACACGTGTTATCTCGCTGGGCTAAGGATGCTATGAGAGAGCGGAAGCGCTGTGTAAAGTCAGCATGATTGTCCATTGATGTTCAGCAGCCTGGGAAAGAGTCAGATACTCAGCAATTCAAGTTGCCTGGACTCTGCTGCACCTGCCAGCCTCTTCCTCCACACGTGTGACAGGGCACTGGGGCAGCCTGGGGCAGTAGAGTTGTTGGAAGATCCAACATCTCCTTTGTAATTCTATGTGCAACATTTGTGCGTCCCTTACCCCTCTCTCCAATATTCTAAAATTATATACTTGGGGCTGCATTATGAAATCAGATCTGCTGCAGGCAAGGACATACCCTGCCGAGGGTGCAAAACAACTCGTGTGGCAGACAACTCAGGAGATCCCACAACTTCAATTGCTGTCTACATGAAGTCTCAAAATTTCTTTATAAATTTATCAGATGTACTTTATAAGATGCAAAGTAAAAAAAAGATGATATTTTTGCACACAAAATAGGATATAATTAAAACAAGGAAGAGTACCCCTACCATTTTCGGTGTCTGTACCTCTACCTGCTTAGAAAAGGAAAATATGATGAAAGATGCAACTCTTAAAAGGGCATGTCAAGGGCTAACTATTGGATGAAGGCAAAGAAACAGGCAGACTAGGCTGGAAGTCCTTGAGTGTTTTTAAATCTGTTCAATTTGGGGTCAAGTGCATGCTAAGGACCCTGCTTTCAGAAAACTGGTTATTACTGCCAAGAGTTATACTTCTGATCTGGCTCGCTGCTATCTTTCTCGAAAACATTATCGTCTGAGAGCTTTCAAAATATTCAGGCATGTAGGGCAGCATACAAAGTTCTGTCACCATGTCAGGTAGTAAAAGATGATGTGTCTATCGGGTAAACGCGCCACCCCTAGGCCACACCCTGAAGGGATACCCAAAAGGCGTATTCAAAATTAAGATTAAAAAAAAAAAAAGAAACTTTAAAATGACCTAATTGTTTTAGGACACGAATCAGCCTAGACTGATCCAGACTGACCCCTGAATCTTCACTCTGAATAATAAACTTTTAAAAGCCTCGGAAGTCATCCAACCCAAGTCCTTTTTTCTGCATGTGAGGGAACCAAAGACACATGAGCAAACCACCTTGCTCAAGGTCAAAGAGCAAATCTAAACTGTGATTGATTGCATTCATTCCCTTCTACTGGCCCGGCTCCTATCAAAATTCAAATGTGACCTGAGATGGCAATAAATGGGAAGACTGAAAGCTCATGCATTTTTGTCGCCCAGGCATGGCATTTCCCCAACATTAGCCATTCTGAAGAATTTCTCAACATAAAATCAGCTGCTGGTAGCTTCGTACAAGTCTCTCAATCCCCTAAATAGGGGGAATTAAAATGAAGCCTCCTTAGCTCAATATCGTAAGATTGTAATAAGTAAAAACAAAATTTTCAATATATAATCAAGACGATATCAAGCCTGCTGGCACCAATACTTGCAGGTAGCTCCCTAAATGCCACTTCAAGAATTCTAGAATGGGATCTGAGACCAGAGAAGAATATTTTCAGGGAAAACATTCCCTGGAAGGTGTTATTAAGAAGACAAGTTATCAGAAAGCTGCCCCAGAGAGAACCAGACTTCTGAAATGGAGAGGCGGGTAAACTTGCAGGAGAGGGTATTTGTTCCCTCCGGGAACCCCGGGCACACATCAGTTTCACACCAGCCTCTGGCTCCTAGGCCAGTCACAATTAAACTGTAAAGCACTTAATATTAAAGCTTGATGGGCAAAACCGCCGTGAGGAAATGAATGTGAAGCTTCGGGAAAGTCAAAACAGATCCCATTTGTCTCACGTCCTCTGGCAAGCGGGTCTGTCGGTCCGTCGCAGGAGATTAGAATCAGGCGGCCGGGGAAAGCGGGCCTGGCAGGAGCCCGGGGGTCGGGCGCTTTGAACGCGCTCAGCGCACAGACCGAGGCGAAGGCTGCATCCGACGGGGCGGCTGCTGAGCAGGGTCTGGGAATCGCTGTACCGGGCCGGGGAGCAAGGCAACTGTATAAAAGAGAATTAATGACGCCGTGATTCATAGTCACTGGCTGTGCTATAAATACTTTTATGGAAGTGTTTTTCCTTCCCTTTTTCCTTCCCTTTTTTCCAAACGGGCTGCGTGGATGAGCACGGCTTCCAGGTCTCACAGAACTGCGCCCCGAATTCCAGAACGTCGGGGCTGGAGGGATCCTGCGAGTGAGCCCAAGAGCCTTTTCGGCAGCGCTGTGCAGGCGAGGCCTGGAGGTTAGGAACCTTCTGGAGGCCAGGGAGTCGCAGCTGGCAGGCGGGAGCTGGGCCCCGGGTCTCCCGAGTCCCGAGCCGCCGCATTCCAGCACACCGTGTCATTTTCCAGGGCTGGCCGGGCAGTGCCCGGGACAGGGCGCCGTTTCCTGCCATTAGACCTCGGCCCCAGCCCCGGAGGGCCAGGGAGGCTGAAGAATTTCTCTTCCCAGAGTGCAGTGCTCTTTCTGATCATTACTTTAATGAGAAGGTATTTTTAGCTCATCTCCTCCCAGGAGCATTCCTCCTGACTCACTTTTGGAGTGCCGGGTTCAAGCTCAGAAGCCAGAATGAGTTTGGTTTGTTTTTTTTTAATTCAAGAAATTCAATTCAGTAATCCTTTAGTGAAGGCCTTCCACGCACAGAGCACTGGATCAAGCGCTTTGTGCAGCAGATCTGAGTAAAAGGGAATCCTTGTTTCTAAGTAGTTTGCAGGCTATTGTGGAAGGAAGCGTGGTGCTAGAGACATGTTAGAAGCTGGGTAAAGAAGTTGCTAGAAACAGACCTCATTAAGAGTCAGTGTTAGGTTCCATGTGTAGTTAAGGGGACAATGACGAAGTTACTTAAATGTGCAGTGCCTCAGTGTCTTTAAAAAATGGGTAACTCACCCAGCCAGCGTGGCTCAGAGGTTGGGCATCGACCTAGGATCCAGGAGGTTGTGGTTCGATTCCTGGTCAGGGCACATGCCCGGGTTGTGGACTTGATCCCTAGCAGGGAGCATGCAGGAGGCAGCCCACCAATGACTCTCATCATTGATGTTTTTCTCTCTCCCCCCCATCCTCTCTCTGAAATCAATAAAGACATATTTTAAAAATAAATAAAATGGGTAACTAGTACCCCCTTCCTGGGGATATCATGAAGATTAAGTTTGGTAACACACGAAAAGCGCTTTTGTAGGACACATGGTCAAGATGCAACGAATGGTTATTATTACTATTGTTATTGGCACATGTCTAGGATGAAACATTAACTGAAAAAAAGTTCAAGCTGAGGACCATGGAGCAGCGGAGACAGGAAAAAACTAAGGGCATCTAAATAAAGTAGAGACTTGAGCAA
The DNA here is from genome assembly GCF_964146895.1 of Miniopterus schreibersii. Classification (NCBI taxonomy): domain Eukaryota; kingdom Metazoa; phylum Chordata; class Mammalia; order Chiroptera; family Miniopteridae; genus Miniopterus; species Miniopterus schreibersii. The sequence continues at coordinate 6,577,630 of NC_138116.1, forward strand.
ATAATGAAGCAGCAATATAATTTCATTAATGGTGACAGATGCCCCTCACTCATGGGAGAGGTTGGTAACCACGAGGCCTGGCTGTGTGGTTTACGGAAGCCATCTGCGCCATCTTCGTAATCTTTCTGTAGATCTAAAAATAAAGGTTTATCTTAAAAGGATGTAACCTTTGAAAGGGAAAAACTCGTTCCTGGACAGACTTGCCCGATCTTCGTTAATTCCCTGGTCTGCCCTGTGCTCACCAAAGGAAACATTCTGCGGGACTCTGTAAACTGTTCCTGCTTAAATGAGAAGCATTTTACCATGGAAAAGAACACATAAAACATATTTTTAAACATACCTCATCGAGGCAAACTATGTGAATATTCCCTTTATACTCCTCTCAGAGGATTCTTTCATTTAACTGCTCCTAATTGCATCCAGTTGTCTTGGCCCTATCACGTTGCTTTTAATAGCACGGCTGGTAAACAGAGCTGCAGAGAAAAATCGCGGTCGGTCCTGGTCACTAGGATGGGGCGGGGGTCACAGGTAGGGGCTGTCTGTGTGCGCAGGGCCAGCAGAAAGGCCGTGGGGGTCCATGGTCGGTGGTGAGAAAGTAGAGAAAGAGGAGACAGGAGACACATCCCAATTCTATTAGATCAGAGGCTCTCAACTGGGGCAGCTGCCCATCCCCAGGACATATCTGGAAATGTGTGGTGACATTTCCTGTTGTCACAACCTAGGGGACTGATACTGGAATCTAGTGGATAGAGGCTGGAGACACAGCTAAACATCCCATAGGGCACAAAGCAGCCAGCCAGGCCCCCAAACGGAGGCTTCATTTCTGGCCAAACTGTTGTGGACAGTGCCGAGGCTGCAAACCCCTGCACCAGCCAGGAGAGGGGAAGCAACACATTTGTCTGTTTCCTGTCCCCCAAGGAAACGAGCTGGTGTCTGAGCTGAGGAGCACTTTCGTATTCTTCCGAATTCTACCAAAGGGCTGCTCCTGCCCCTCCGCTGGGGGAAATGCCTGCAGAAGGCCCCTGTTGGGTTCACACCCTCTTGGCCCACCTTCTACTAAGACCGCTGCCAGCAGCGCCACCTGGCAGCCCCCTGCTGTGGCTGCGCGCCCCCCTCGCCTCCCGCCCGGGGCCTCTCTGGCACCTGTGGGTGGACCGACCACCAGGACCCTCCTGGCACTCACTCCGAGCGTCCTGGAAACGCATGAATCAGTGCCCCCCCCCTCCTTTCGGGCGGGCGAGTCCACGTCTCACGTAACCGGTTCTTCAGAGGGCCCCGTGGGAGAGGCAAGGGGCTGGACACCCGTGGAGACCAACTCGCCAATGATCTCCAGTCCTCCAACCCTCCCATCTGAGGTTACGTCCCAAAATAAACTGCCCCCACCCAGCCCCGGCCTCAGGCTTCCCTGTCTGAGCAACTTCAATGGACAACTTGCTCTTCAAGATTTTTGTCAAATATTTTTTTCCCCGAGTGGTACATATAGATTATCACGGGTTTCCCAGAGTCTCTCAGCCCTGATTTCAAGTAATAAGAAGAAGAAAGTCGAACAGTAACAAAAGTAGTTATTTACAGGAGTCTTTTTTTCACAAAAGGAAGCCGAGTTTCGGAGAGATGGAAACGTGCAGAAATCCCTTGTAAAAAACACAGGATCGGATCCTAGGCGGCCTGCGCTGCAGCTCTTACCACCCACAACGGCGAGTTTCCCTGGAGGCAGCGCGAAGTCCGGGCACAGTGTCTGAGAGCAAACGCTTGGATCCTGAAGCACAAGCCTCGCTACTCGGTCCCGACCCACGGAGCCTGCGTGACCGTCACACAATGTCTAACAGCGAGAGAATCGGGGCGTGTTGGGATTTCGAATGCGGCACATTCAGCGCTACCTGCCGAGGAGGAGCGGGCTGTCCGCAGAAGCTGCAGGGCAGCCCTGAGGCCTGAGGGATGAGGCCAGGATAGGGAGACCTTGTGTGCACGGGCCAGCGTGTGTGTGTGTGTGTGTGTGTGTGTGAGTGTGTGTGTGTGTGTGTGTGTGTGAGAGAGACAGATAGACGGAAGAAAAATGGGAGGGAGGAAAGTGGAGGGAGACAGATTTTGAACCTCCAGCCCTAGAGCCAAAAGCCAAATTGTAATTAGTTTTTGTAGCTCGCTGCTTTATATTTGCAAAGCTGTCACACTCCATTTGTGTGAACACTCAAGAGCTTCCCCTGGCTGCAGATCCCAGGCCAGCTCGCAGCGAGCGTGACCGGGCAGGAGGGGAGGCATCTTGGCCCTCGCAGGCTCATGGATGCCCATGCCCCGGCCTTACCCCCTTCCACGTGGTGACAGTGGGGTCTACAAACAATGGTGCTGTTGGATTTTTGTTTTTTCCTAAAATAACCCAAATTTAAGGCTGACAGGGAACCAGTCTTTTAATCAGAAAACCCAAGTTTCAGTTCTCTCGGTTATTTAATAGAGCCCTGAATAATAGTACTAGTGGAAAGTGGTTGTTGTTGATGTAGTAATTGCAACGGACAAATGTTTATCCGTCACGTATTATGTGCCAGGAATTCTGTTAAAGGCACTGCAGGCATTTAAATTCCTTCACCTAAATTCCCTTCACAGCGTGATGTGGTAAATACTGTCATTATCACCATTTATTAGATGAACCCGAGGGTGGAGATGCTCACGCGGCTGGTCACATGGCCAGCATGTGGGGGATCAGGACCCAGGTGAGTCTCCATGCCCCTCACCGTGGTTCACTCGACCACCCTATGAACACTCAGCTTCAGTTTTCCTACCCATAAAAAACAGCGGGTCTTACTTTCTCCATGGAGCGGTCGATGCAGTAGGGGTGGTTCCTTCACGGAAGGTGGAGAGGAAGGAAATGATACCAGACGCTCAGCTGGAAACTTCCTTGGACTCCACAGATCAGACTGGCATTTCGGAATGTCATTTTTGTAACAGACAAAAATGCCACGATAAGATATATGTGAAGCATGGCCGATGATGCTGAAATTAAGGACTCTCCGCCACACTGGGGAGACACTGACGGCTCAACGTGGCCTGAAAGTCCGTGTGTCCTGGCTCCTGCTTTCCGTCTGCCTCACCTCGCATCACTCTCCTCCTTGCTGACTCTGTCCCAAGCATACTGGCCTTTCCGATGTTTCTAAAATATCCCAATCGCAGTCACATCTTGAGCTTTACATGGAGTCTTTTTTTAAACAGTGGGGGGGAGACTTTTAGGAAAGCCAGATTGGTTGAAAATATTGACACGCATTCTCTACGCTCAAGAGGTTGCCAAGAGGTAGGTGAGAGAGGGGGTGTGGACAGAGCTTGGATGTATGAACGGGGGTGTCTACCCATGAGCAGGAGGGCTCCTCACACTGGGGGAGCAGCCAGGGTGGGAGGAAGGGGGGCTGGCTCCCCCACGCTGCCTGCCACGTGCTCAAGGATGCCATGCGGTCCAACGCACCAAGTTCAGAGACGGCGTCCCAGGTTGTTAGGAAGGTGTATTTCTCAAGATGGTAGGATAGAAAATACTGCATGAATGGCTTGTTAGCTTGGTTTGTAACTTTTAAGTATTTAGATAGGGGGCATATGGACTGTCCTTTGAACTCTTGTTCATAATTTCAAGTTAATTTTCTGAGAAACTATACATTGTTTAAGCTATTAATATGGTTTCTATATTTTGACTGCTCGGTAATTATCAAGTGTTATTTTTAAATGCCAATAATTATAGTTGTAATACTTAATACCAAGATTCCCACAAATCATATTTAGATAAATAAATACATTTTGAAGAGACAGAGATTTGGGATTTGGAGTGTGCTCAATAATCTATTTTTTTATTTTGTCATTGTTGATACAAAAATCTTCCATTTCCAATCTCTGTAAAAGGATACACATGGAACAAACCACCTATTAATTTATACTTCAATCAAAATTACGTAATTGCCATATCTTCAAGTTCCTATAAAACAGAGCTTTCACAAAACACTAATTATCTCCTGTTGGAAATGAAATCCGCGGGGATTCGGCGGGGACTGCTTCACACGCGGGAAGTTCAATTCCTGCCTCCGACTCACCAGCCTCGGCGCTCCCCTTCCCCTCCCACCCCCTCCGCTCCCCTTCCCCTCCTTTTGAACTGCTGACCCGAGCTAGTAGCCAAATGTAATAATACAGTGTTTGATCCTCTGGAAACCCATAAAATTACAAACCAGCAACCACCAGGATGTTGGCAGGATGTCTGTGGACAGCAACCAGCGGGCACTTTTTTTTCTTTTTGAAGGTAACACTTTCCACCGTGTCCTGGCCCCCACCTACCTCTTCTGACCACTCGAGATGGGGAGAAAGGAATCACCCACTTCAAATAGTAAAGCCTTCTGTCCTTTAACTCTGACTGTTGTAAGTGGCCTCGTTTCATTCATTTTTAAATTCATTATGCCTGTTTTTATTAAGCGCTCATGGAGTTTTATAACACTGTGCTAAGTGCTACAGAGGACACACGCGTAAATAAAACGCACCCTCAACATGCCTCCAAGATAATAAAATCGAATAAAAACTTGAAGTCCTGTGGGGGATTAAGGACTCTCTTTTCATGACAATGGAAATGTTTGATTGATGACATAGCAGACTCCAAAGAAAAGAAAAAGGAATTCCCAGGTTACAGTAACAAAGAGGCAACTCAAGCTAGAGAAATAAGCTTATAACTGGATGCCTGGGGAACCCCAGAAACTAATACAACAGAGCTAGACCACAGAGGCCAGAGACTGAGGTTTTCATTCATATCCGAGACCAGGGGTGGTGGTGCTGAGCTTGCCCTAGACGGAGATCTTGAATCGAGATCCTTTCACAAGTCTGGGGCGGCCCAGCTCTGAGCCTCCTACGGAGTGTGGGCTAGAGAAGCCGTTCACGGCTTGCGTGGGGCAGAGAGTGGCATCTCACCGCCGGCTCCACGCGGGAGAAGACGGCACCTCCTGCAGGCGCTCACACGTCGTGGGCCGGACCCCGTCTGCAGCAAACTCTGCCCCAGGAGGAGAAGTCACTGTAAAAGCAGATCACTGGCCTGGGAACCCTGGAAACACTGCACAGCACACGCAAAACGTGGAGTTTCACTGAGAAAAAATAATGATCCTCCAGTGACGATGCGCTCACGGGGATGAGTGGCCCACAGCACAAAATGCAACTCGTGGGGGGGTCGGCACACAGCAGAGCCGGCGTCCAGGACTGGGAATAACGGAGCCGCGGACAGACGGTCACAAGGGCACGTGTCAGATCACTGAGGCTGTACAATGAAAAAGGGGAGCCCGAGGGGAAAGAGGCAGATCGGGGAGGGCAGGGAGGGCCAGAAGTAAAGTATAACCAAGCCCCGGCCGCTGTAGCTCAGTGGGTGCTGTGGCTCAGTGGGTACAGCGTCGGGGCGTGTGCGGGAGCCAACCAGCCGATGTGTCTCTCACATCAATGTCTCTCTCTCTCTCCCTCCCACCCTCTCTGAAAAGCAATGGAAAAAATATCCTCAGGTGACGATTAAATAAAATTTTAAAAATTAAAAAAAAAAGTGTTCCGAATATTATAAAGAAATCGCCAGGCTTGAGGCATTTTACGTTATCAAATCTGAGTAGAGAATTATTCCATGTCCATGTCCAGGAAGTTTCGATATTGTTAAAATGTAAATTTTTCACCCAATTGATTCACAGGTTGTAATATTATACCAATATAAATTCTAGTAGATTTTTATGAATAATTGAAAAACTGACCCTAAAATGTATATGGGGAGGAGAAGAATCTAGACTAGCACATGCACACACACAATATTTAAAAAGAAGTTTCAATATTTGTATTACCTGATTTTTAAGCCTTATTATAAAGCTGTAATCATTCAGACCACGTGGTATTCTCATAAGCAGACCAATATATCAACGGAACAGAGTCTGAAAACAGGTCCATATACACAGTCAACTGCTTTCCTACAGAAGAGCTAAGTAATTCACTGAAGGAAGGGTTCCTCCTCACAGGCTGCTGCAGGGAGAGAGAATGGACCCCAACTCTTCTCTCACATCATGTGCAAAAAAAATATAACTCAGATTATAGACCTAAATGTCAAAAACCAAAACTAAGACCTCTAGACGGACAGTTGTTAAATCTCAGTGGCAAGCGCAGAGGTGTTTGATGCAATTTTCTGCACTGTTCTAAATATCTGAAGCATTCCATTTCATAATTTAACTTCAAACACTGTCTTAATGTCTTCCTCAATCTCGGAACCAACTGCTGGCGTGCCTCGCTGACTTCTCTCCTAAATAATGTATTCCCCAGGCTTCTCGCCTTAGCCTTCTGGTCTGCTTTCAAAAGCACTTTTTCTCAAAGTTCACAGTTCTTATTAGGTCTCCCTCCTTCTCCATACGGTGACCACCACCCCATAGGACTGGGAAACCGTTGGCTCTGAACTCGGCATTCATTTAGCCAACTGCCAACAGAATACCTGGGTAAGACAGACTCTCCTGTCCGGGCTGAGCTCAAAATCCTCCCCTCTCCTGTCTGCTTCTTTTCTCTTTTGCTTAATGGTACTTTATTACCGAGTTCATCTAGATGCCCAAGAGATCTGTAGAATTACTTTTTCCCTTTATTACCACATCCAAAGAGTCATTAAAGAATGCTGGTTCCATCGCCAATGTTTTATTGAATAGTTTCACCTCTCCCATTCCTACTGAGACAGTATTAGTTTTTTATGACACCTTGAAAATGTGCCCGAAGTGGCCTCTTGGGGCCATGTCTTCCACACATATGGCCTTCTCACACATGTCCTCCAGAGCCATTAGACCGGTCTTTTGCCACACTCGGATGCTAACCTACTGTTCATCTCTGTCTCATGGCATTTCCCGTCTAGCGCTCCAGCCTTGCAAATAGACTCCATTAACTACTGAATATACTATGATTTTATGTTCCAACCTGCTGTTCCTTCTACTTAAGAACTCTTCCTCCCTTTACTAAGTAACCAAATGTCAATTTATCTTTTAGTTCCTTGTTAAAATGCCTCCTTTATGAAATCCTCCCAGTTTCCTTAGACAAACGGGGCCACTCTCTTCTCTATTCCCATAGTAGTTTGGGAATATTTCTAACTATAGTGCTCATCACCCAATATCTTAATTACTGCTTCTCTACCTCTTTTTGGGTAGGATCCGGGCTTACTACAGTCAAAACCTAAATCTCACTTATAATGACAAGTGGCTGGGGCATAATTAGTACTTACAGCATGTGGAATAAATTAATACAAAGTAATAACTAGAAAACAGAAATTCTTTCATTGTCCACAGACATCACTATCTCATGGCCAAAAATGTTTCTTTGCCATTGACTTTGAAGATCGAACTCACTGAAGCATTTTCACGGATGAAGGCCCTAGAACTTTAGCGCCCACGGAAAGGAGATGGGAATGAACATGTATTTTACCTTCAGTAGATGAGCTGTGGTGCTGAGTGATTTACATACATTATCTCCTTTAATCCTCACAGAGACCCTTTAAGATACTATTAATTTCAAAGTAGTTGACTGAATCAGATTAGGTTTGGCCATGAGTGACAGGAAATGTGATGGTGGCTTAAACAACCATCATGGATGTACGATCCTTCAATCTTGCTACACTAGCTGTCTCTACGTCTTGGTCTAGGATGGCTGCTCCCCTCCAGAAGGAAGTGAAAAGAAGGAAAGGTGACGACCCCCTCTTCCAGGAAATCACACTACTACTTTTGAAATTTCCTTTAATTTTGGAAAGGTAGTGTTTTTCTAGATGGGCATGAGCTTAGATAAAAATTGGCATATGTCTGGGGGTTTTATGTCCACAGAAGAAGAAAACAACAGATCTTAGTGTTTAATTAAAATATCTGCCCTGATAAAGCCAGCATTCAAACACCTAGGGTCAGTCTTTAGAAGATATGGTCCACAGCTCAGGGTCCTTGCTGGTCCTCACCAGTCTCGTCTATTCAAAGTCATCCCATTTGGCCAAGCCCTTCCCTTTTTTGTTGAATAGTGAATATTTATTTTCATCTGTATGTTTCAGGCCCCTGTACACTTAGCAGATGAAAATATTTCCGAGGTCAGGGATGAGGGAAACCCAAACAGTTTGATCTCCAAAAAACCTTGAATTCCTCTTAGAAACATTTCTCATCTTCTTCAAAGCATGAAGTCACTCTTTGCTAAATTTCCTTAAGTCACAAAATTAAAAGATCCAACACTGTTTGAAGGTCCTCAGGCAGGTAATGGGCTGAGAGATCCACACTAAACTTAAGTAATTCGGATTTTGTACAAAACTTTCATCTTTTTGTGAATTCTTTATAGCAAAGTAAACTAGTGAGATACTCATGATTCTCATTTTAGTTGCTTTAAATTAGTATTAAGAAAAAATAAAGATTAAAAACAAAACAAACAAAAAAACAAAATCTGGTCAAAATTCCCCCAAACCAGGAAATTCCATTAATGGGTGAAATGCATAAACCCTGGAAAACCATGTCTTGTCCTAGACTTGGAGGTCCCTGAAATTCTTGCAGCAAAGGTGTCAGAAGGACCAGTTTATTAGTGCCAACACAAGGAAATGGTGTTTCCAGATGTGAACAGACCCACTCACATTGGCTCTGAAAGACGACTGAATGGAGCTGCAGCCAGTGACCTTGTTTTGGTGGTGATGTTATTTAGATGGGCTGCAGGGAGGAGGGATAAGAGAACAGATAACCGGCTTTGGGCTGTCTGGATCCCTCTGTCCACTGACCTGTTTACTATTTGGAAGGGTGACCTATGTGGAAGAGTCTTATGATGTCCTACACAACGTTAAAAGAAACAAAAGACCCTCATGAAGCCAGTCAACATGGAGACATTATTTGTAACTTTATCTCTGGTTAGGGGTGGGCTGTTGACCAATTCTATAGGCGATCAAAGAGTGGCGATTCTTAGCTGAGTGTTCACCACTGTGGTGGCCGAAATGATGTACTCACAGTGATGTCCATGCCCTAATCCCCGGAACTGGTAAACATGTTACTACACAGTGAAGGAGAATTAAGATAGGAGACGGAATTAAGGTCACTCATCAACTTCATCCAAGTGTGCGCAGTAGAATCACAGTGTCCTTAAATGTGGAAGTGAAGACAGAAGAGCCAGCAACAGACTGATGTGACGGGAGAAAGACTGGACCAGTCGGTGGCTTTGAAGATGGAAGGAGGAAGCTGAAAGGGCAGGAAGACCTTGACCCCCCACAGCCCTGCCAATGCCTTGATTGTAGCCCACTGAGAACCATTTCAGACTTCTGGCCTCAAGAATTTTTAGATAATAAACGTGTGTTGTTTTAAGCCACTGAGTTTGTGACAATTTGTTACAGCAGCCATAGGAAATTAATAAGCTCCCCTGGTGTTTCCATCAATTCCTGGACACATTATCTAGAATGGAAAAGTTGCTTCTCGTTGCTACAGACACCGTCTCAGAGTTCGAGACAACTAACTTCAGAGCGCTCAGTCCACTTTGCCCAGTGAAATAACTATTCCTGTATCTGTCACCTATTTCCAGGTCCTTTCTGGACGACAGAATGTTCTTACCTAGTGTCCCAGGATCTGACATGCAGCCTTTCTCATTTCTGTGTATCACAAAGGAACAAATTAGTGTTTGTTGCCTAAAATTTTGCAGCCAAGTGAAAATGCCGGTTTGTTTCCCGAATTTCAACTTGTAGAGGACATAAGCTCTTCTGGGTTATTATTCAGAGAAACAACACTGGAAATGCCTGAGGCCACCAAATGGACATTGTGGGGGGTTGCGATACTGCCTTTTGATGCTTTCAAAACCAGTTTTAATTACGAGTTGAAATTCAGCTGAACTGGGAAGTTTGCAGTAGCTGGTACATGAACCAGTCAAAGGTGAAGATTTTCTCGCACAGGCCAGGGGCGCAGCAGGTAGAGCGCCGTCCCCTGCACGGAAGGGGTGCCGGACCGGCTCCCGGGCAGGGGACATGCCCAGGCTGCAGGTTCCATGCCTGGGCGGGAGCCACCAGATCCATGTTTGACTCTCACACTGATGTCTCTCTCCCCCCCGCTCTAAAATCAATAAACACACCCTCAAGTGGAGACTAAAAACATGAATAAATAAATAAAAAGAAAAGAAACTTCCCGACGATGTCCCAAAGTGACTGTACCCTTTGCTTCCTCACCCACAACACACGCGTGTTCCTACCGCTCCACCTCCTCACCATCCTCCGGGTCATCAGTTTTCATTTGTTTGTTTGTTTGAACCATTGTGACAGGCAGGGTGGTGAGGGAATCGCTTTAAATAATTCCAAAGAAGGATGATTTAGCTGATTCTCGGGTGCCCTGCAAGAGCACCCACGCGCGATTCTGAGAGAAGGCTTGTCCCAGCGACGGTCTCAGGTGGCCAGTTACAGCTCGTAGGGGGGCTGAAGCTCTACCCTAAACTACTCCAGGACACAGGCCTTTAAGAGTACTCCCCCATCTTAGGCCCAAACAGCATTTACCGATGACCAAAGTCAGGATTTGATTCTCGAATGGCCAGGCACCATCTCTCCGCCCTCTGGCAGGCCCTCAGCAGTCTGCTGCTCGAAAATGCTTCCTCTTTGGTATCGGGGCGTCAGGAAGGTCTGCCCACCTTTCCACAGTTCAGTGGAAAACCAGACCATTATTTGGAAAAATAAACTTAAAGTTACCTTTCTGTTCATGGCAGCATCTTGTTCTTTAAAATTTTTTTAGAATACGTTTTTATTGAATTTTTTTAGACAGAGAGGCAGGGAGAGAAAAACATCGATGAGAAAGAAACAAGGGTGAGAGAGTCATTGATCGGCTGCCTCCCTCACGCCCCCTACAGGCGACCAAGCCCACAACCTGGGCATGTGCCCTGACCGGGACTCCGACCAGGACCTCTTCTCCCGGTGCATGGGACAACACCAGCCAACTGAGCCGCACTGGCCAGGCAGCATCTTAATATATGAAGAGCAGCAACATTCAAAATGAAAATGGTCAGAGGCTTTAAGGAAATGGAATATGTTTGAAGTGCCAAACAGGATCACAAGGCATTTAGGGCATTTAAGTTTCCATCCAGCGCAGTTGACTTAACGCTATCCAGTCCATGCCACACGAATTACCCCTCAGTTCTTTTTCTTACAGGGCCTATCTCAATTAGGTCGTGTTCTTCCAGCTTTGAACTTTTAAGGCAAAAGAGAAAGATAAAATCTGTGGGTTACTTCTGTAACAAGTTATGTTCTTTCTCGATGAATTTTCCATGACATCTGTTTAGGAAAATCTTGGAAAATACCGAAATGAGATAATGATGGGTTTTATATTTATCAAAGGCGGCCTGGCCCCCTGCGCAGATCAGCTAGCTTCCCACTGCACCGCATGGCACTGCCGCCCAGAGGCGCAGCCGGCGACAGGGAAACTGGTTCTGACGGGGAGCGTCCCGAGCCCTCACCAGGGCTGGAGCCCTCGGAACTTGGCGTCGCTGACGTTTTTATCCGTGTGGCTTCGACGGTCGCTTGCTTTACTTCTGCTTTCAGGTTGGACTTGAAGATACATCTTAGGAAAGCCCTTGATGATGAAGTGTTTTCAGAGGAGGGCTCTCACTTCTCAGACAGACGTGAGTCTCCTTTTGAATGTTTCCTGTTGGTCCCAGGCAGCAGCCGGTGGAGGGGGAGCTCATCTCCGCCAGCGAGAACGTGCTGAGCAGCCCCGATGGCAAGAGTGCTAAGCCCGGCGCTCTGGGAATAAAAGTCTTGAAAGGACACATGCTTTGCTCTCTAGATGTTTCCAAATGCCACTTGATTTACTATTGTGATTACTAAGGGGGATACAGCTCACTTCGGTCTTCACGGTCGCCCTGGAGGGAAATGATTTGATTTCATTTTAACCGTAATTCAACTTTGCAGTACTGACCGCTGGCGATATTCTGAGACAGCAATGAGTGCATTTCTCTCATCCCCCGTCAGGAAGAGAATATGTTGAAGATTAGCTTCCGGCCACACTTCTGTCCAGCTCCTCCAAGAACGTCTGTCTTCTCCCCTCTGTGTCTTCTCCACAGTATCAACAGCAGCGTGCAGGGGCGCTGTGTTTGCTTCTCTAACCCCTAAGTGTTCCCTTTCTATGGATGATGCCCCACAGACCTAAATCTATGCCTCACATTCTACATTTGTACCTTTAATTCTGTCTCGGACTTGTAACTGCCTACGAGACCTGAAGATCTGCGTTTGCCGGCACCCCAGGTACGTGTACAAGTGAGCCCCCCCCACCTGCCACTGAGCCAGTGATTCAGCTCTTCCTGTCCACGGTGCTGCCTCATTCCAGGCACCCAGACGTCCAAACTCTTCTCTTTGTCATTCCTCTCCACCATCTAAGCCCCCAAATGCCTTTACGCTGCGTGCTTCTCTCCCCCCGGTGTACTTTCCCCCTCCTTTCTGAGCACTAGCATCGCCCAGTGATGCTTCACACGCTCAGGCATCCTGGGCCTCAACTGAGCAAGCTCTTGCCGGCTGGCCCGCATCTCAGCTGTGCCCAATGGCCAACGCATCTGCCTCCAAATCGGCTTTAAAGGCTACTTTCCTATCCAAAAACCCAATGTCCGATACAGTCCAATGTCTTAAGAACTGTGTTCCAGGCGCAATGAAGAGGGACCCGTACTTTTCCAGGACCTACACCTACGCTTGCTATTAATTTATACAGACCGTACGCACCTGCCACCAAGGAGAGGCTTATCCTTGAAGACCGCACCTCCGGCTGGGGTCTCTCCATCTAGAATCTTTGCTCGACTGACTTACCTACTGAAGCCTAATCTTGCCCTTTGGGATTTGTTCTCAACTTTAGCGTACATTAGACTAAACCGAAGTGATTGCTAAAAAGTCCTATTTCCTTGCCCAGTCTCGGAACTTTGATTTAATAGGATAGGAACCTATATTTCTAATAAGTTCATCCAAGTGATGATTCTCATATAATCATGGGATCAAAATAAATAAAACACACTGCAAAGGCCTGAAGGATAGGATACACCAAGGCTTCTCCGATGTCACGGGCTGAAAACATCTCACTCCCACTGGACCACCCCAAGCCTTCTGACTGTATCTGAGAGGGGCAGGGTTTACCGTCAGCCAGCCGCCCGGACTAGCATCCTGACTCAATCACTGCCGGTTCCATGGCCTTGGGCAAGGCACTTACTGTCTGTGACCTCCTCCAATATGCAGGACGGGGCAAGTAACTGTACCCACCTAGTAACATTGTTCTGATCTATGAGACGCATTTGGTCCAGGTGCTGACACACAATAAACAACTGCATCAGCTATCCCTGCATTTCTTACCATGGTTCCTCGACACGCAAGGACTGTTCATGGTTTTGGGGTCCCAGCCTCCCTTCTCACTCCGTCAATCACGGGCTTTCTCTTAAATAGATCATAAATTGCTTATATTACCACATCTACCTCTCTCACTCGATCAAATGTTCAAATAATATTGGAGTGAGTTAATTCAAAAGTTTTGTGAAAATGACTTATTAAACTTAAATGTATTTTGGACATGTCAGAATCAGAGCGCACATTAGAGAACCTTGAACTCCACGGATCGCAGCTATTCTGCAGCAAACTTGCTGCCTTTGCACGGGAACCTTCCAGGAGACGAAAATGAAGTTCGGAGGGGGAGCGGGCTGCCTTCTCCACGGTTGGCCGGGTGCTGGCGGAGCCGGGACTGGAACACGAGTCTAGACTCTGGACTCAGCATTGCCTCTATTGTACCCCTGCCATCCGCTGCCAGGGCCTCCCGCCCGAGATTCCCAAAACAGGCACAGACAATTAGCACAAGTCCCCTATAGATGTCACAGACAGAACATGGCATGCACACTTATGCTCCGAGTAACTCACTGAGTCCTGTGGAGGGGAGCAGACACAGGAGTTCCCCATCCAGCGCTTCATGGACAGTCACCCAGGGGGCACAGCGTAAAACCAAAGGTGTGTGTGAAGGGGACCAGAGCCAGGTCCTCGCTCCTTTAACGTGGGGACTGCTCTGTCTAGAGGGTGGCAGGCTCTTAGTCTTGACGGGCTGTGTCCTGATTTTGCAGCGGTACAGGAAGGGGGCTGAGAGGAGCCCCCTGGGGCCCGTGCGCTGGCGAACAAACACACACAATGACTCTATGTCTAGAAACGGGTTTCTGACTCCAGGTCCTCGGGCCGTCCAGGGTATCTTGTGTCTGTGATGTCAGAACGAACAGGGGAAAAGAGTTCGGACAAAGCCCAGAGGTCTGGCAGCTGTTTACTTAGCGTTTGGAGTTACGGTAACTCCAGTCTGCAATGAAGAGGAGTGTTTGGGACGTCTCGGGGACATCTCGCCGATCAGACCCCACTGAGCAAATACTGAGCCCAGAACACCACGAAACAGTCCTGTAATTGGTAGTAACACACTTCACAATGACTGATCAAGTCACACAGAGCTTCCCAATTTTCACCCACAGCGCAATGTTGGGTATCCAGCCAAACTTCCTTTTAATTATCTCTGAAAGTCAAACACTTCACACTTCCTCGAGTGTTTATTCCACAACTCACATATTTGTACTTAGATTGTCCTTATAGACTGCCTATTTTTTAAAATTTTAGCTTAATCCAACATTCCTATTTATTTTATCTTTTTCTAACACGTTGTAATAATTCTTTTTTTAACCCTCAGCTGGGGATATGTTTTTATTGATTTTTTTGTAGAGAGGGAGGAGGAGAGAGAAAGAGAAACATCAATGTGAGAGAGAAACATGGGTCCCATACTCTCCCTGACCAGGGACCGAACAACCTAGGTATGTGCCCTGACCAGGGATCAAACCCACAACCTTTTGGTATACAGATGACACTCCAGCCAGTTGAGCCAGCTGTCCAGGGCAATAATCCTTAAATATTAAAACCTTTGCTTCTCCTTTATTGCTTCTTCTATCAAAGGAAAATGTGGATTATGACATCATTAAAACACAGAAATAAGCACTGAGATTCGGTTGCAAATATACACATCTCGCTTCACCCACACCCCTCAAAATACTGACTCCTGGATACAGGAGGGAGAAAGCAAGAAAGCAATGCCCTAGACCTCTGGAACAGGCGACACTGATCATGTCGAGTCTCCAGGAGACCTTCCAGGAGCTATGGGGCAGCACGTGAGCTCTCCTCCCCAGGAGAGCTCTGGGGGGCAGAGGAGCGCCTCAGGACACACTGAATGATCAAGGGAGGAAAAGGCCACGGTCATTGACAAAGGGTCACTTTTTCTCATTCGTGCAACAATCCTTTGATTACCACTCATGCACAAACCCCTCAGTTCATAAAACTTAAATCCTTTGGCTGATACACCTGCCAGAGACTCAGCGAGAAAGAAAAGCCACACTCAATTCACAGGAATTTGAGGGAGATTTAATAAAGGAACTATTGGCAAAGCTGTGGGGAGGGCTGAGGGAACCCCCCCCACACACACACACGGCAGTACTCCAGGGCCAGTAATCCAAATTGCTATGGCCTATGCCTAAACAGACGAGGGGTGAGAGAAGGTAGTGGGTCCTGGTGGGACAGTCATGCAGAGACACTGCAGGAGGACAGGATAGTATTTATAATACTGGGGGAACAGGAAGCCTCAGCCGGTCCCACAAGAGAGGGGACTCGGGGACACATAAAGTGACTTCCCTCTTCTTCCCTCTTCCCCCCTGCTGTGACCTCGCATTGACTGAACAGCACTGGAGTTCAGAGGGCTGGGAGAACCTCCACAGGGCAGCCTCCCAGGGCCCAGAGCAAGATGGGGAGTGATGACCACAAGGCGATCACAAGACGCCCGGCCCAAGTGGCAACGCTCACTGCGACCTCCCAACGTCACTGAAACACAAGGAAACTTCATCTCGTCAGGTGCCCAGTTGAGGCTGACAGTTAGAATACTCTGTATATTTGTACTTTTCAGGGGTGTGGCATGTTCTATTTTCATATCATGTGTTAGTTTCTATATAGTAGGATCTATTTTATTAAAAAAAGGGACAGTGCCTCCAGTCTATATTCTATGAATTGAAGACATATAGAATACATATGTTTGATCTATGTATTTAACATCCGAAGACCTAAAAATGAATAGCTTGGTGGACAGATGCTAAGGCAGCCTCATGACCCTTGCTCTCGGGTCTTGGTGAAATCTGCTCCCCTTGAGTGTGGGTGGGGCCCGTGACTTGCTTTTAATCACAGAAAATGCAAAGAGAGTGGCTGACAATCCTGTGATTGTGTCGATTACAGGACAAAGGTGATCGTGTCACTCCCATGATGGCATGGCATTATATAAAACCGCCCTGCTAGCAGACTCGGGCTAGGGACTTTCTCTCTGGCTGGCGCTGAAGGAAGGGGCTGTTGTGACAAGGACTGTGGCAGCCTCTGAGGTCTGAGAGCAGCCCCTGGTAAACAGCAAGATGTAAAGGACCTCAGTCCTACACCCACAAGGAAGTAAATTCCGCCAGCAACCTTCCCCGGGGTTGATAGCAGATCTAGCCAAGCCTTCCCATGAGAAACCAGCTAAGCCAGGCCCAGGCTCCTGAACCACAGAACCTGGGAGGTATGCAGGTGTGTTGTTTTAAGCCACAAAGTGTGTGGTAATTAGTTACGCAGCAACAGAAAGGGAATACAAACCAGTATTTCATTTTCCCACACAGTGTTATTTAATAATTCCCTATAATATCCTCCCAAATCCCCTACAACGTGGGCCTTGTGATTCAGCCATTACTTTAGTCAACAGCTATGCGGAATTTACCATTTACAAATATTCTCATAATATTCAATCAACTCTTCATCGAAATAAGCTGATGCTATTCGTTTCAGAGACGAGACAAGGAAACGGAGGCTGCAAGGTATGAATTGACTTACCCAAGGTTAACCAACGAACAAATGGCAAAGTTTGGATTCGGTCCTAGGACCCTGACTACCAGTCTGAGGTTATTCTATCACTTGCTTTCCTAGGTTAGTCTTAGATAATTAGATCAGAGTTCAAAGGAGCCACCCTCTCTATTCTTACAAGGTCCAGATATATTCATCCTGCCCCCCTGCGATGGCAAAATGCCTCTCCTTTACCTCAGAAATGCATGTGTCACTGTCCCCAAGATTAAAAACATGTGCTAGTAGGAAAAATCCCACGGAAAATTCAAAGGCCTCTTCCTGCTCACCATAACCCAGTAGCAGCATTCATATTTAAAATCAGGTTATGAACTGTAGATTGGAGTGTTATTATCATCAGCAGCAAAGGCACAAAGCAAGCACTTAAAAACATTTTTTTATAACGTACCAGGACTTTTTGATTCCTTAAATAGCTAAAAATAAAAGGGCTTTGGCAAAACACTTTACAATTAAGGCCCAAATTCTAAACCCTATTTGTAACCAAAGAAATTATTCCAAAATTCTATTACTAGCTAATAGAATTTTATTTTCAACTGTTCTCTGTTGAAAGAAAGGAGCATTTTGAAGCGCTGGGAAGGGCTTACCGCTTTGTGAATGGCGGGTGGTAGGATTCTATCTGTGAGGTCTGTTGCTGGTTTGATCCGAAGGCCAGTGAGCGGGGCACCTGGCGATCTCGTCCCAAGGGGAGCAGAGACTGCTCCGCAGCGGAGATCAAAGCCACTAGCGCAACAAGCCATCAAAGTGGGCACCTGTAATAATAGAAATGAGCGATGAGCGGGCCTGCCCTTGTGTTCCACAAATGTCCACTTGAATGGTGGTCATTCAAGATTTTCCCCAGATTTATCATTTTACTTCAACCTATTAGGATCATCGAAGGTCTGGGAGCTTAAGAACAATTTTATAACAAAGGATCGTTTGATGTTTGCCAAACTTTTAATAAGCTTTTAGAAAATATCCTGTTTTAGTTCAGCTCAGGATCTGGCGCAGGATAAGAGGGTTCGGCCTGATTGTTGGTTGCTTATTTTCCTGAACCTACATTTTAAATGACACCGGTTTGGAAGTCGATGAGATCCAGCCTTGGAAGGCTCTGTTCTGTGTCTGCGTGCCTTCTCTCAGGGCCCTTGATTAGAAGGACAGGGCAAGGGAGGCTTTTGTCCCATCTCCCCCTGTTATTATATTCATTATGGATCTCTCCCCTTCTCTCCGCCAATTAGGACCTGTCCCGATATGGCGGGACCTCCAGGGCGCCAGCTCACATGCACGGATCCTTCCAGAAAGCACTTGGCTTGAAATCCAATCCCCCCCTTTCTCTAAAATAAAAAAAATAACAGTTCTGCTGAATTCCAAGGCATTTATATTTAGAGTCTGCATGACTTAAGGATTTATTATCAAGAGGAAATGAGAGTGAATCCACTTTCACCCTTGCCTAAACCAACAGGCTCGCTGGGTGCCAAAATATTTGAGATGCCTAGCTCTTGTTTATTGTCCTACCGAGAAGCTTCTATCACAGCGTCATCTCAGAAGAAAGCTGAGACAGACTGTGTGGACGTGGAGTCTAACACTGGCTCCCCCATCTACTAGTTGTATGGGTTTCAGCATCTTAACTAACCTCTTTGAGCCTATTTCCTAACCTGTAGCGCAGTCAGAGTAGCCATGGCTTCTTGAGGCCACTGGGCATCTTGAATGGACAGTACGCTGGCTCTACCCCATCATCTGGGACATGACGGGATCATTTCAAAGTGCTATTATCATTTTCAAAATGAAGATCATGCTTCCTCAAGGAGGTGGTTGTATGTCTTCAGTGTGATATTAAAAACATCTGAGCCTTGGAACTTGAGCTTTGTAAATCAATATGAGTATTCTACCGCTGCAGCAAACTCTTTGGAAACAACTCCTCTAAAATTTGGTTGCATGTTGTTTGAAATAGTTGGCATTTTTTTCCATCCTTTTTGTTAATCGAAGTTAATATTTACTAACTTTAAGTGTCCAGTTTGGTGAATTTTTGTAATTTTGTGAAGTCATTTGACTATCACCACAGTGAAGGTATAAAATGATTTTCTACCCTAAAAAAATAAAACTGCTATTATTTCAGGAGAGAAACCCTCGTTTTCCTCTGATTGCCTCCTCAGGTGCCCCATCAGCCCCACTGCTCTGCCCGCATCCGCGCCTGGTTAGCGCCACGCTAAACACACGCGAGTCCGATCCCCGCAGCACCAGGACGCGAAGAGCTGAGAAAGCGCCGGCTTATCCTGGTCATAAATTTGCTTTGGCACTAGGATTTCTCTTTATTGATCTCACTACATTTAACTTCAAAATAATATTGAGGATTGTTATCAGGGTAGAGGAGCCATTCGACACACAACTTGGCTCTTTCTTGAAGAGTATGCGCCTGGTTCCTAAAGCAGTCGGTACATGTTTGTTCGTAAAATGGGTAAATAACCGAAACGCTGACATTTAGTTGATAATTATGGTGACCAATCCATTAGGTTCGTTAAGCCTTTCATTAAAAGTATTTTACAATTAATCATTGACATTTAAATTAAATTCTCTAGCCTTCTTTTTTAAAATTGTATTACTCAAAATCAACAAATTGGCAATATGAGGGCAGTTTTTGCTCATGGTTGCAATTCTGGGGAGAATCGACACCTCTGTAATGTTTCTTCCACAGAACAGACTTGTAACACCTTTCCATTCAGTTAGACCTCCCTCATTTCATTCAATGAAGTTTTACATTTCGTTCTTACACATTATTTACTTTTGCTTTGTTAAATGTCTTTTCTCTTTGGGAATAACTTTAAATCTCTGGAAGAGTTACACAGACGGTACAGAGTTCCCACCCCCGCACCCAGCTTGTCTCTCCGGATGTTACCGTCTTACGGCGCCGTGGCGCACGTGTCACCACGAAGAGGCCAACCTGGAACACCCCTACCAGCTGAGCTCCGGGCCCGAGTCAGGTTCCAGGAGGGGGGTTTCTTTTCCGTTAGCTTTCGGTTCTGTTCCAGGGTCGCGTCTAGCAGGCCGCACTGCATGCACTTGTCATAGCCCCTTTGTCCCTCTGGTCGCTGATGGGTCTTCAGTGTTCCCCTGCTTTTCATGACTTTGATAGTTCTGAGGAGCACTGGTCGAGTATTTTGCAGAATGTTTTGGAGCTGGCGTTTTTCTGATAGTGTCTCATAATTAGATGTAGACTAGGGGTTTTGAAAAGAACGCCCCAGAGGTAAAGAGGGCCCTTAGCATCACACACGATCAGGGGGTCCCTGGGATCCGCATGGCATCGCCACGATGTTGACCTCGATCGCCTAGCCGGGGAAGGGCAGAGTTAGTTAATACACGTGCATTTCCCTTTCCCTTCTCTGTTCTCCGGAAAAACCCTTCCATTCAACTGCTTTTGTAAAAATCACTGGGGTTTTAGTCTACTTCTGGGTGCTCGCTTCCGTCCCACTGATCTGTCTGCTGCTCCGTCAGTGCCACACTCTCCTACTCCTCACCCACACAGCAATCTTAGCTTCAGGCAGAATGTTCCTCTCACTTCATTCTTTTTCAAAATTATTTTAGCTATTGTTAGGCCTGTGCTTTGCCATATACATTTCAAAATGGGTTTTTTCTATATCTATAAAAAATACTGCTGGAATTTTGATATAAATTGCATTAACTCTATAGATCAAGTTAGGGAGAATTGACATTTTTATTATGTTGAGTCTTCCTATCCATTCACTTAAGATGTTCTTTGATTTTTTTCATCGTTGTTTTATAATTTTCAGCATATGGGTCCTGTAACTATACTGTTAGATGTATTCATAACTATTTCCTTTTTGGAGTGATTATAAATAGCCTTGTAATTTTAGTTTTCATTTCCACATATTCATTGCAAGTATATAGAAATACACTTGATTTTTGTGGGTTGATTTTGTATCCTGTGATCTTGATAAATTCATTTATTAGTTCTAGGAGCTATTTTGTAGATCCTTTGGCATTTTCTATGGATGCAATCATGTCATGTGGAAGTAGGGACAGTTGCAAATTTTCCTCTACAACCTGTATACTTTGCTAGCATTCTGTTAAGTAAGAGTGATCAGAGCAAACATTCTTGTCATAGGAGAGAGTAGTCTATAGTTTTTTCTCTTGTATGGCCTTTGTCTGTTTGTGAAATCAAGGTAAATTTGGCCTCATTAAATGAGCTGAAAATTGTTCTTCACCTTCTATTATCTGGAAGAGGTTGTGTAGAATTTTGCTAACTCTTCTTTAAATGTCTGAGAGAACTTTAAATATTGGAGTGGCCTGGGTCTCATTCATAGCACCTTGACTCTTTTCTATCTACATTTTATCCTTAGAAAATTTAATTTTAGTCCTTCTGAAAATACCTTCCACCTTCCAATAAATCTCAAACTTTTATCTCCAATTCAGACTGTTCCAAATTTATCTACACAACTTTCCCATTTGATAGCTCCACTACAATAAAAGAGGACTTTTAACACCTGCCCACTGCACTCTAATCGCCTACTCTCCCAAGATAAGAAAAGGTCATCTCAGTAAATCACCTTACATTTGGCTTCTCTTTCTAGCCAATATAGTTATTAATGGGTGAAATTAGTTCCAAGTAAAGGAGATGAGTGTTCAATTTCTGTACGAAGTCGAGATTCATAGAGAGTTTTACATTTGCATCTTTCAGAGTTATCAATTAATTATTCAGGAGCTTGTAAAGACACAGAACCCCATTTAGGTTGAAGTCAAGAAACAGACTCAGGTCTCTGAGTTTATTTTTCTCATTCCGCGTAAGAGATTCATACTTTTAAGAGATCATCAACATAAGAGCTTTCATACAAATTTCAATGCTTTCTTGAAAATATATGACCAGAAACACTGAGCAAAGGTACCATGACTTCATTGGATGGTTATTTTTAGGTTCTCAAACTCTTGAATCATGCAGTGTAAAAGGGATTTCAATGTGTGGAGATAAAATTCAGAAACATCTGCTTCAGCCAGTCAATTCTCCCAAATTCTGAAAACCCAAATAATTAATCTGTGGGCCAAACTCCCTGTTGGCATATTTTTTATTTCCAATGTAAATTAAACATAACACTTGGGACGTTATAGAGAAGGGAACATGGCCCAGAGAAAGCTCCTGTGTTAAGTCAACATTCTTTCTCAGATTGAAACTTTTCCATGTTCCTGAGTAAAGCACCCAGGACAACACAGGTCACTGTAAGATTTCCTAAAATCAAGAGATCTTTTCCATAATACATTCCCCCAAAGTGAATAATCGTTGGCCTCCCGAGCCAGATTTTTCAAGGATGACTTTTTCTAACACATCATAAAAATGCAACCCCATCTTCTTGCTTACCTTAAGAACCTTTCTTGTCAGATTCATGGCATTGTTTTCAATATATGCTTCCTTGACTACTTCTCCGGGTGAGCGCTCTCAACAAGATCAATATACCTGTAGCATTAAAGGGAGAAAAAGAGGTGTTGGGAGAGGAAGATGGAAAACCTGTCCCAGTGAGGCAGTTGTTGGCTAGCTCTTGGAGACAGCTGCACATAAGACTGTTCTACCAGCAAATATATTTAAAAGCAGTAATATGATCACACATGAAGCGAACCCAGCAACATGCTCTTCCCCATCTAAGATCTTCTATCAATAATAAACAGTCAGTCCCACATTAAAATCACTTTTTCAAAATACACACGTCTTGCATATTGCAAGAGTTATGACAGAGAAGAAAATTACTTTCCTACAAATCTTTAGTTTCTTTTAGGAGAACAAAGAGCTTAGAGAATTGTATATGAAAGACACAAAAAGACAGATATACAAACACATATACTAAATATCTATTTAACATAGTAGGTATGTAATACTTAAATAATATAACATATACTATAAATCTATTTAACATACATATGTTTATTATAGATATATAATATCCTGGATAATCTCTTAAGCTTTGGCAGTATTAACATTGTTTTTCTTTGTTTTTGCAAGATTTACAGCAATGGTTCGCAACCAATGGCAATCTGTCACCCAGGGGCCACTTGACAATGTCTGGAGATGTTTTCGGTTGTTATAATTGGGGGGAAGGTGCTACTGGCATCTGGTGGGTAAAGGTCAAGGATGCTGCTAAACATTCCACAATGCACGGGACAGCCCCCTCCCCCAGTAAAGAATTATCTGACCCAAACTCTCAATAGAGCCAACCAAGGCTGAGAAACCCTGATTTAGAATTATAATTGGGCAGGCATACAATGACCTTTTAAGAAGTCCTAGGTCAATGACCGAGTTGATTTGGGGGAAAAGATCAGATCCTAGCAGCTGACAGAGGACACTCTTGGCGCCTCTCTCCTCTAACAGATCAGTCAATGCATTCCAGTCTTCCCATCGCCACATCATAAAAGACACGCTTGTTTGTTTCATTTCCTGGATGAGCGAGGAGGAGACGGTGGCAAGTCGTCTCAATAATTTCCAGAGGACCTTAGTAACTAAGACATTATATCCCAGGTGTAAGGAAAACCAGCAAACGACTCAGGAAATTCCCCTTCACTGGCACAACCAAAAGGCTACAAACCAATTCACTTCCAAATTGATATTTAAGGGTATTTTATGAGTCTTTTGGATGTCTTTTCAACCTTGCTGAAGTTGCTGTGTCGAAAAGCTGTAAACTTAGTTGCAATAAAGACATTATTCTTAATCGCTTCCTCTCAGCCTCATTACATATATGTATGGGGAGAAAAGCCGCATAGAAGACAAGTGTTTACAGTTCCAAACAGCTCTCACACTGTCATCAGTCTATAGGCCAAGGTGTTTCTGCACAGAAAGAAAATATGAGGGGAAAAAACTAAAAACTACCAGATGTTCTTGAAGCTTGGACCAGATCACCTGTACCATTTGTGACTTCACTGAGTCCAGGTGCCTTTATCCGTGTGGAAGATCAGACCAGGAGAGCTGGCCTCCAACTCTGAAGGTCAACGTCAACCTCACCACATCCGGGACACCTGGCCATCGGGGCCCCATAAAGAACAGTTCCAGGACTCATCCAATTTGATTTGCCTTTCCAAAAGTAAAATTTGGATAATTTAAGAAATAATAAAAACAGAACATACAAATCCCTATACATTAGCATGAAAAAAGTTGAAAACCAGAGTTACTTGCCATTAAATTTCTGGAGATGCTGACATGTCCCTCCTGGGCCAGATGTCCATGTATTGGATGCTTTGCAAATAGTCCTCTGACCGGCTGGCTGTTTTCGACTATTGGTTCCCCTGACTCCACCTAGGCTTTCTGTGCTCTAACTGTACACGGGACATGTGAATTTACTTGATCATAATGATTGCACTCCACTTCTTATTTGTTTGGCTCTGTCCCAGTAGAAATTATATGCATGTTCCAATGTCAGCCACTCTGAGCACAAGAGCAGTACTGGGGTGAGAATTCAACTGTAAATACAAGGTGAGAACTTTTACTGCTGTAGGGGCTGGAAATTGGAGAAATCCAGGGATCCAAAACTATGCGATCTGGTATCATGTCTTCTGTTTTCATTAACAGAGCAATCAAAAAGTTTTTTAAGAAAATAACATAACGTAGGCAAGTGCGGTAAACCAGGCGTGCCTGCGTCCTTGGCGCTGTCCCATGTCCCTTTCGCTTTGCTGTCGGTTTGCGTTCCCCCCGCCTCTGTGCCGGAAAGGACGCTGGTTCCGTCCCCTCGGAAGTGCTGCGAGGCACACAGCATGCCGCCTCCCCCAGTTTGTGGAAAGAGTTTCAGAACTTGTTTCTTTTCGTTCAGATTTCAAAACAGGGCGACACACGGGGTCCTCTCGAGGCTCAGGGCCTCTGGTGCGCGACAGTAACCGCCATACACCTGGCGCAGGCGGCACGAGGCCACGAGGGAGGCGACTGGCCTCGGTGAGCGCCACCGTGGACTCTGCTGCCCAGCACCCTTTTCATTCCTGTCCCCCCTTCAGAAATGGGAAAGACAGATGTCTGGAGACATTCAGGAAGCTGCCGAAGAGGAAGCTGTTAATAAAAAAGCTGCACCGGGTCTGCCTTATTCCAGGCCGTCTCCTCCTGCGCCACCGCCTCGGCCTTGTAAAAGCGGCAAAGGGACAGCACCACCTGGCCCCGCCGCTCCGGGAGAGGCTCTGCGGCGCGTTCCCCGCGGCCAAGCGCTCGGCTGTCCCCTGGGGTCCCAGGAGCGCGCCCTGCCTCCGTCCTGCCCCCTGGGACCCCAGGAGCGCGCCCTGCCTCCGCCCTGTCCCCTGGGACCCCAGGAGCGCGCCCTGCCTCCGCCCTGTCCCCTGGGACCCCAGGAGCGCGCCCTGCCTCCGCCCTGTCCCCTGGGACCCCAGGAGCGCGCCCTGCCTCCGTCCTGCCCCCTGGGACCCCAGGAGCGCGCCCTGCCTCCGTCCTGTCCCCTGGGGTCCCAGGAGCGAGCCCTGCCTCCGTCCTGTCCCCTGGGACCCCAGGAGCGCGCCCTGCTTCCGTCCTGTCCCCTGGGGTCCCAGGAGCGAGCCCTGCCTCCGTCCTGTCCCCTGGGACCCCAGGAGCGCGCCCTGCCTCCGCCCGGGCCACGACATCGGTGCCCGCACCATGAAGATCTCACAGAACGTTTTCCCATCTGTGGAAGTCCTGAGGCTTTCAACACCTCAACATCGTCTAATTGCGATCACAAAGCATTAAGAAGAAAAGGAATGTCTTTGGGTTTATTCATTATTTTCCGGTAGAATTTCTCTTTTCCCAGAAGTCTAGTAACAGAACCTGGTCCTTCCTTGAGAATCCCCAAGGAATTCCTGGCCCTCCCCATGACGCTCTTCGCAATTGCTCTTTACCAAGGAACGTCCATTAAGGGCAAGAAGAATGGGACTAAATGTCCTCTGGGAAAGGATTGTG
This sequence comes from Miniopterus schreibersii, assembly GCF_964146895.1. NCBI lineage: Eukaryota > Metazoa > Chordata > Mammalia > Chiroptera > Miniopteridae > Miniopterus > Miniopterus schreibersii. Next base: position 6,603,384 of record NC_138116.1, read on the forward strand.
AAGACAATGTCATCACTTCTTCAGGTTCACATTTTAAAAACCAATTAGTTATGCCATTAGAATCAAAACTGTAAATTTCTCATTTTGTTTTCTCCTTGAAGTTCAAGAGATGCAAAGACAATCATTGAAAACAGAGCCAAGCTCATCAATGCATATAGCTATGGCTTAAAATTCTAACAAAAACAATTTTTAGCAAGTTGGATAAGCTAATATTAATCTCATAAATGTTCTTGATCTAAGTCTAAATGAAAATAAAAGGCTTCTAGAAAAAAAATCCACCCAGCGCTAATAGCTCTTCTAAAACACTCTTAATTTTTTCCATCTGGTCACTTCCAAGAAAAACTATTAAGGACTTCCAAGTACTGAAGACTCAAGCTAGGTGAGTTCTACTCACAGAATTTCAGAAAGGCTACCAGAGGGAATAAAACATGCTCTTAAATTTCAAAGACACAGGTTTTTCCCCACCAACTCCAGAACATTTCATGACCTTACACCTGAGTTCGTGCAAGCAGAAGGTCCACCAAAACGAGTGGCCGCGAGGCTGTGCAAGGTCTCTAGTTTTGATGACAATCTTGACCAAAGTCAGGCTTATGTCAACAAAAAAGACTAATAAATTTTTTGAAAATATTATTTTAATATTTAAAATAGAAAGACCAGCTATTTTTTATCCTATCTAGATATGTTACCTTGACAAGCATAAATATCCAATAAGTAAATTGTTTCCTTTCTTATTTGTATTTTTCAGAGAATCAAGGCATTTGCTTTACAAGGAGAAAAAATGTCCCTCGTTGGTTCCCTACGGTAAGCTCAAATGCTGGGAATAAACCGGCAGTAAGAAAGGTGACTCCAAACACAGGATGAGACTTGTCTATCTCGCAAACTGTCCCTCACTCTCCTCCACCCACACGTGCCGGTGGGGTTGCTGCTGTCACATGAACAGGGTGTCAGGCAGAGAGGAAGCCGGAGGACCCTTTCCTTCACAACCGGGGAATCATCCCAGCTCCAGCCCAGCCCAGCTTCCAGCTGAGCTACAACTGCCGAGGCCGAAGGCTCCCCGGGGTCCCTAGAGGAGGAGACACTGCAGGGTTCAGCGGAGTCATCCTTGATCTCAAGCCTCCCTCGGACTCATTTCTAATGACCTGTTTTCGATTCATTCCCATCGGGTCAAATTTATAGGCTGTACTTTAACCTCCATGGGAATTCAAGCCACCTGAGACCTAGCCAAAGGATTTCCATCCTCTTACTTGTGGACGTTCCTAGAGTAAAACAAAGCACCAGCCTCTTCTTCATTGACACACACTGTGTGCCACAGTCCTGCTTCTCCACGTCACCCTGGTCCGATCTCCTGAAGGGCTGATTCCCATTTCTCTTAAAAAGGCACTGGCTGAACCCCACTGGCGTGTCTCAGCGGTTGAGCATCAACCTAGGATCCAGGAGATCGGGGTTTGATTCCCGGTCAGGGCACATGCCCGGGTTGCAGGCTCGATTCCCAGTCAAGGGTGTGCAGGAGGCAGCCGATCAATGAATCTCATCATTGATGTTTCTCTCTCTCTCTCCCCCTCTCCCTTCCTCTCTCTGAAATCAATAAAGATATACATATTTTTTAAAAAGGCATTGGCTGAAAAAGTTGTCACAAGAACATCCCTGAGCCTAATTCTTTTTTTAAGCATGAGGGGGTCAAATGAATCCAACTCATGGAAGCTACTGAAATGGTACTGTGCTATTATAAATTAATAATAATAATAATAAAGGGTCCTAGGACCTGACACATGCACAGATGGTGCCCACATCCAAAAACTCAACCCTGGAGCACAGAACCTGAAATGGAAAAATTCTGCATGAAATTCAGAGGATATAGCTCCATTTTTGTCACCATCTCTACCCCTTTATTTCTGTCCCTCTGATTATTAAAGGAGTCCAAGGTAGATTCTTCCACAAGTCATCTAAATTTTGTTAGGAAAAAATACCACCATGATAATAGTCAAAACTGAATACTCAATATGTACTGACTTCAATGTGACGATTTTAGTTTAAAAAAAATTAGAGAAGTTTTAGATTCTCAGCAAAATCAAGAAAAAAGTACAGAGTTCTCATATACTCCCTCCCCCAAACACGCATAGCCTCTCCTACTATCAACACCTGCCCCCAACGTAGTATATTTGTTACAGTCAATGAACCCAAACTGTCCACCATAGTCACCCCAAGTTCATAGTTTAATTCGGGTTCACTCTCAGGGTTGTACATTTTATTGGTTTTGACAAATTGTATTTGCCATTCTACTACCATACAGAAGAATTTCACTGACCTGTTTTGGTTAAATTTTCAGTGATTTACTTAGTCACTTTCTCCTAGGTGTTAAACCCTAGGAATCTTCCAAGTAATACAGTTTTTTAAAAATTAATAACCTTTTCTCTAGCTTCTCTCTCTCTTCTTGTATCACACTAGAAGCAGCAAAAAGAAGCCTGGTGGCACTTTCAACACTACTTAGAAATACTCTCAGCTAGATCATCCAGTCCAGCCCGTGACACATTCTGTACGTTTCATGTAACAGCACACGACAGTGCTATTAAGTTTCCTGTCACTACATAACAAGAACCCCTCTTAGAATGGCCTCAAGCAATGCTGACACCCGCGCCTGCAAGCACACCCACCTACCTGCCTACCTGCCTTTGAACAACTCATTTAAAACTTGTATCAACCATGTGGCTAATATCTGTGTTCTACAAATGAGGAAACTGAGTCACAAAAAGAAAAGTAACTTGCAAAAGGCACGTCAGCGGGTGAGCGGTGAAGCTCGTATTCCAAAGAAGCGGCCTGGCCGAGCCCAAGGCCAAGTCCCGCGCCGTCTTGCTGCGCTGCCCTCGCCGTGGCCAGCAGCCTAAAGCCACGGAGGGCAAACCCTAGGAGTGAGCGTCACTCAGTCCTCCAGAGGCGCTCGGGCTGGGCAATCAGGTCCTGGGATGCGCTCAAGCTTCTCCTCCAAAATCCACTCAGCAGAGACCTTTTAAACTTGCCACCTTCTCGTGCGTTTTAGATACTTCGGTTGGCTCTCTTCTTGGTTTGAAACGATGCACGTAATGTCGTTATCAGTGCAAAGAGCAGCACATAAAACAGTGACCATGCGTGGGGAGAGAGTTTATTTGCAAACTTTGAAAAGTAGCTTAATGACCAAGGTATATGCAGATGACAGTCTAGACACACAATCAACTGCAATAAAGATCACGGAACGGTCGCCAAGACCTATTCTCTTGTTTGAATTGAACCTGCTTCAGGAGACTGTGATTTTCCCTCTTGTATCAAATGACCACAAGTTGGATTATTGGCCTTGGTTTACTTCTGAAATATTTCATTTGGGTTTTACCACTTGACATAAAGGGACTGAGAAGAAAGCGAGCTGAGCCACTGCAGCGCGCATCTGAAGTCGAAGGGAGGGGCACCCGGGCGACGCAGACGGTGGCAGAACAGCGACGGGCGGGGCGGGCGGGGCGGGCGGGCCCCTTTCACCTGGTGAGCGCCAGGTGCTGGGCACAGCTGCCCATGAAACAGGAGGAAGCCTCAGTTTGGTGCGGGCTCCTTTTAGGAGTTGTCCTTCGAGTTTGTGGGCCACCCTCACCAATATATTGGCCCCCTGCTGCTGCAGGGTTTCTGTTTGTTTTTAGTTATGGAAGCAATAAATCATCATTAAAGGAAGGTTATAAACAGGGTAAAAGAGCTCTCTCCGTTTTACCTGTCTCCTAACTTCACTTGTGTGTGTCCTTTCCAGGGTTTGAGTAGTTTCTGAGGAATTACTAAGTGCCCAGGTCACCTTCTCTGGCAAAGCTCATGACAACAGCAAGTACTAGCTGCTTCTTAGAAGAGCTGCAGTTGTTCATTAAATAACTTCCTGGCGGCGACCAAACCACCAAGTCGCAGAGGTGTGGCTGGGAAACGAGCTGACTTCCTAACCCAGACCTCCTGATACGTATCGTGCCCCGTACCCAGTTGTAGGTTAGTGAATGCAATGTTGTGTCCTGCTTTCCCCACTTAATCTTGAATTATATTTTCCCACATGAGAACACAGTCTGTTACCATGATTTGAGCAGGACGGTTTCCTTTAACATGGAATTGCCCTAACTTCCTTCACCATTCTTCTATCAGGGGACATCTTACCATTTTGGAATTTTATAGTTTTATAATTAATACTATAATGATTAACTTCATACAGTTTTTACATAATTTAGGGGTTTTTTTATATGTGTGAAGTCTAAGTGGGACTTTTTCTATTGTTTCCATTTTGGCTGGGATTTCAAAGCTGAGCAGTTACGTGACAAATATCCCTACCTTATAGAGAGAGAGAGAGAGAGAGAGAGAGATCCCTGCTCATTTATACGTGACCTGCAAAGGGTGTTACCAAGACCAGGCTCAGCTCCTCTTAGCCTATCACCCACTTTCTATTATATAACACAAGTTCAGAATGCACTGGGAAGATTGGTAAATAGATTTTTAGAATAATTGCCAGTACATCCAGAATTTCTCTTCCCCTCCTCTATTCTTGCTTAACCAACCTGGGGCCAAGTGAGGAAACATAGATCTTGGTATGCAAGGAATTTGGAAAACAAAGAGACTGGCTCTCACCTTAGAAATTTAAAGGCAGGAGGTTGGCTGGAAGTAATCCAACTGGCTGAACACAGAGGGAAAGGGAAACTGGTGTGGACACTACGAGGGCAGGGAGGCCTGAACCACCACATGGTTTGCTTGAAGGGCTGAGAGCCAACCAAGCAAGAGGCTGTGGGAAGGCGGCCACCAGACACAGGAGTTCAGACAGATGTCACACAAAGCCAGCCGGCCGGGCCATTGCCCAAGCCAGTGAATGGCATCCTGGGTAGTTTTCACTGGTTCTTTGAAGAACTCATAAAATATCCCAAGCCAGAAAGGCCAGCAGTTGGGTATCTGCCCCTACCATGGGGCACTGACCCCAGACTACAACTGCACCAATCAATCAGTGACTTTTAAGACTCAATGTCTCCTCTCCAACCCCATATCACCAAGGAGGGGCCTGAAAAACAAAACAGTGGGTAAAGACGGAAAAATGAAGATAAAGTGGAAAAATAATGAAGTTTCCACCTTCCCTACTATATAGGATTCGAGGCCCCATGCAGGGAGTCCGGGGTAGAGCTTAGGATGGGGTTACGAATGAGGGGGTTTGTGATTTGTTCTCTGTGTTTCTTAAGCTTGAACTGGACTTCTGCACACCTGAGAACGAGTTTACCCGAAGTTTCCGTCCAAGGGCCAGAAAGGGAGACTCAACATGAACCTTTAATAGGCTATTGCAGAGGAAAAATACAATTATTTCACAATTTCATACCTCTGAACCCAGGTCATTCAATCAGCAAGTACCTAAAATTTCAAATCACATTTCAAAACATTTTTTACCAATTTACAATATCATCAGCAATGAAGGAAAATGGGTTCCTGATATTCTCGCTTGAAAGAATTCTTTTGATGTTTATTAATATTTAATAGGCGAATTGTTATCTCATAATAATTTTATTAGAAGAATTGAACATTTATCATTTGCATATCTATTATTTACATTTGCTCATTCAAATGAGTGAGCAAATGTAAATAATAGATATTTAATAATAATAATAGCTATTGTTCACTCATTGGCCAGTATGTCTATTAGTTAATATTTTTTTATAAATTTGCATGAGACATTAAGAAAAAATAAAAAAAATAAAAACAGAAAAAAGGGGAATTAGAAAAGAGATTAACCCATTTTCCTGTTTGATGTAATGACTGTGGTGATCTACAGCTGGCCTTTCAATATAAAACAGTTTTGTTTTACATATGACAAATTTTAAAGATACCTAAACTCCAACTATCAGCTTTTTTTCCTTTTAATTCTACTCCTTTGGAAATTTGGGGGGAAAGAGGTCTACTTTTTTCTTTGTTCTTTGCCATGGGCTTTCCGACGTTTAAACGCCTGGCTGTTTCTCCCATCTGGATCTCATTGATTTACGGCTCCTATCTGGGAAGTGAGTGGAGTGTGACAAGCTGGCCGGGGGAAGCCTGTTGTTTGTATGGATGTATCACTTTCGGCAACATTCACATTCACTTGTGTTAAAACACAACTGCTCTCATCCTCTGGTAGGGGTGGAGGCGATGTTCATAATAAATTTTCCTTATGAAAGAAACCCAGAGTCCCTCCCTTTGTGACGGTCACGCTGCCTGGGCTTCGCGCTCATGTTTTCCCTCCGGGCCCCTCCCTGCTCGATTCACACACCCCATCCACTGTCAGGGACGCTAACTGCTTACGGTTTGTTAATGTCCAAGAAAGGCCATCACCTCTGAATCATTTTTTCCCCAAACATAAATCCTCGGGCCAAGAGAGAAAAGTGGTATTTTTCCATCTCCATAATTCCTGTTATTTTAAGTCTATCCTTTAACCAAAGTGGCTTTGTGTTTCTTTTTCCTTGATAACTCACAGGTTCAAACGTAAAAAATTTATTATTACAAGGGACAATTATGAGGTTCAAAGCACACTGTGTGCATTCCAAGCTCCTCGCTCCTGGTACCGACATGCGGAGAGAAATAGTTGTGGCCGGCGCCTCGCATGAAGTGGCCGCGCTCCAATCGCTCGTGGTGAGCGGCCTAACGAGCGTCTGCCTCCGGGGGCCCCACGGGCCCTAGGTCCCGGGGGGCTGCCCGAGCGCAGGGCGCAGGCACCCCGCACGCATGCCTCTGACCCTAACGCATCCCTCCGGCTCCTTGCAGTCAGCGACGGCACCCACCGCCGGGGGGGGGGGGGGGGGGGGGGGGGACGGACACACGACTGTCCTGGTTCCCTTAGTTTGAACATTAGTCTAGATTTTAAGATTTCCTCCCCAAAAACACAGACGTGGGAAAACCACTGACTTTTTTTTTAACACCTTTGGGTTTTCCTTCTTCATTGCAGTATGTTTAGCATTTTGATGACCCCTAGTCATAGTTTTTCTTACTTAATGACACAGTTGCATAGCAAACCACAAACAGGACATCCTTCGTAACTGTTGGCGTTCCCCTGCTGTCCCTGTTTGCCTCTCTATAACACAGGACACAGTATTTCTGTGTGATAATTTTATTATAGAAACAAAAAATTGTATTTTAGTCATGTGTCCATGTCTGTCTCCCCTGGAATGCTGAGAGCTTTCTGAGGACAAGAATGTCTCCTATTGATCTACAGCGTCTGATACATGGGGAGTGCGGTGGTCCCCCCTTATCTGTGGGGGATGTCCCAAGATCCCCAGTGGATAGTTCTGAACCCTATATGTACTGCTTTATCCTATCCATGCATACCTATAATAAAGTTTAATTCATAAATTGAGCACAGAGAAAGATTAACAGTAATACAACAGAGCGATTGTAACAATATACTGTAATAAAATTCACATGAATGTGGTGTTAGATGAAATAAGAGTTGCTTGAACACAAGCCCTGCGACACTGTGATAGCCTGGTAACTAAGACGGCTGCTAAGTGACTGGCACTGACAGTGTGTCTCGTGTACAGTGTGGAGACACCGGACAAAGGGTGATTCACAGCCCAGGCGGGCGGGGTGGTACGGCACAAGGTTTCATCTTGCTACTCAGAACGGTGTGCAATTCAAAACTGATGCTTTGTTCCTTTCTGGAATGTTTCATTTCATATTTTCAGACTGCTGTTGACCGCAGGTGACTGGAACTGTGGAAAGCAAATCCGTGGATAATATACTTGTGTAAGTGAATGATTTCTGATCTGTGATACTCTGAACACCTCGAGATTGCAGATGACCATCTGTTAAGGAGCAAGGAAGCTACTAAAATGAGTAACTGGGCTCTGGGATATCTAAGCTACCCCAGAGACTAGTTATCTGACTCGAGAAATTCATTTTACTGCTCTAGCTTGGTTTCATTTCACCAAAAGGAAAAAAAAAAAATAGAGTTAGACTAATTAATCTTTCCTGTTTCTCTTTGTTCTAAGATGCTATAAATCAAAGGAGCTTATGTCTCTCTAATGGTTGTTATGAAAATTAGCTCATTGGTCAATATAAATTTCTGCATGTTTGGGTTTTTCCCATTGTAGTTTGACTCAGTACAACTAAGAAGAAATGGGAAAACAGTGGGTTATGTCAGAATAGCCACTTGGGACTTAAAATGCTTTTCTACTTAATTGTTAAGTGGTTAGAAGTGAGATAACTTTCTTTGTTGACTCGGGAACAAATGGGCCAGAGGACCTTAAATATTTAAAGTTGCATCAGCAGACAACAGATTTAGCTGGGATTACACATACGGTGACAACAGTCACGCAGGATGGAGAAAGGGCTGGGGCTCTGAAAAGGGCGTGGACCATAACGTCTCCATCACCAGAGAGGTCAGCGCTGTCTCTGCTCAGTTGCCTGCTGTAAAGCTCTGGGTCGGAATTCTGCTCACAGCTGTTGAGGGAGAATTCAAACACAACTGTGACCACCGACGGGGAGCCAGCTGTTCCCTCCGCGCTGGTTATGCAGGAGGAGCTGGCTTGGCAGGACAGCAAAGGGGGTTCCAGTTAAAGAAAGGTTGCCAAAGCCGGGGGGGGGGGGGGGGGAGGGAGGGATTCGACAGTGGGACAGGAAACTGCAAGAGATCATGAAATCTGCTGTTCTGAGAGCTGAAAAATGGTTAAAAACATTTCTGCCTGGTACGCTATCTGAAGGCAGGCAGGCATCCCAGGTAATCTCTGGCAGGCTCTCGAAGGGAACATTCTGACACTCGTCTAATGTTTTGTGTGTTTCTCTCCAGATATGCACATAAATACAGGAGTGGACAGAGCAGGTTTACAGTTGTGAGTGCAGGAAATGCAGAGTTTATTCTTGTACTAATTATTTTTTTTTCCATACGAACAACTGGACACGTACTTTTGCCCACTCCTGTATTGGGCACATAACTGATAGGTTTTCCTTCAGCCTTCCCTTTACAGTGACTATTTCCCCTCCTGCTGTGACAGACCAACGTGACAGAAGGCTGGAGGGAAGTCAGTGCGGGTCCTGAAGTCCCGTTTGCAAAGGCTTCTCTCATCATAATTCCTGGTTACAGCTCACTGACCTAGAGGAGATTAGCCCGGTCTTCAGCATCTACAGTGTATCTGGACCCCGGGCAGCAGACGTAAGGGAATTTTCACCCAGGGCCGTGAGCCACGGTAGCCCGTGTCCTTCTGTGACGGTCTGGTCACTCCAGAGTTACGGCAGCCCCTTCGGCTACGTGTGACCTGCTTCCCTGCTTGCTTGTTTTCTATCAAAAGCAAGCATTTGGATTCCGTGCAAATTCAAACACCAAACCCCCAATTCATGGCTTCAAGAGCTGGGCAAACAGACGGGGCAGACCTGCTAATGCACTGGAAACACGCTATTTCGACTCAGGCTAGTTCAACGGGTGCCCTTTTGTCCCTGAGCGAGCCTGGCAGGAGCCTTCTGTACTTCTCTGAAGATTCCCTGGATCCAGACCTCTGTGGTATTAAAACAAACAGAGTAAATATTTTCCTTGCAGCTTCCATCCCAGGTCTAAATATTTCCAAGCATGTCAAACTCACTTTCCTCCGCCGCTCCGGGCAGGGTTCGTGCGGACTCCGGCTGCCAGAGAACCCGGGTGACCTTGCCTGGGAGGGGCCGCGCCCGCGGGCCAGGGCGAGCGGCCCGCAGCTGGGCGGCCGTGCAGCTGGGCCTGGCACGGCGCGGGCGGCAGGTGGGCATCGGCCGCGCACGCCCTGCAGCCGCCGGGCCCAGGCGGAGGGCTCCCTTCACCGGCGCGCAGGCCAGTGCCAAGCTCTGCCCTGGGACACCTGTGTTTCCTTCCATTAACTTTTACTGTCTGCTCTGTCTTCCCAACACTTTTGCCTCCACTTATGCTGGTTCCATCTGCGAAAGCCAGCGATGGCCCAGAGGGACGACGCGAACAGTGTGAGCAGGCTGCTCCTCTCTCTCCTTGTTTTTTATCACCCTGTGTTCGTTCCCAAAAGCACTGGGAGTCCTCTTAGCGAAAGCAGAGACCCGCAACTGAACACGAGGCCGGTTCAGTCGGTGTTTCTTTGGCCCATGGAGCATCTGGAGGACCTACTCTGAAAATGTCCCAACACAATGACCGAGACAGGGCTCTGCTTTTAAAACACTGTTCCTTGTGTCGTGCTGGCAGCAAATTCTCAAACAGCCATAACAAAGTCAATGTAATTGAACTTGGCTGGGAAATCAGGAATAGAAATACCCGTGTCTTTGGGGTCAGAGGGTTACTCCAGAGTAGAAGGCATGGGGCAAGTCCTGCCTTTAAAGAAAGCACTTCCCCTTCCCTGGAACTACCTGCAGTTACCTGGGGAGCGGGGGCTGGGCGGCACTGCCCAGATGTCCCCTTACTGAGGAGCTGGATGGTTTTCCCCTGCTGAGAGTGCCATCAGCTGGCAGCCATAAGTTGCAAATTTGGTCAAGTTGCAAACAGCGACCCTGACCAAGGTCACATCCCTTCCGGGTGGCTCACATCCAGTTACTGATCAATGAGGACCTGTTCCTATCAACCCAACTTGAGAGAATGCCAAAGGGTCATTCCAGCTCCAGAGCTCCCCGTGGGGTCCACCGAGGCTGTTGTTGAACTTCAGCAGCAGCTCACTCCTCCTCTCTCCAAAGGGTTGATCACAAGGGTCCATCTTAATACACATCCTGACCTCTGGTTTCTGTCTTAGAACCTGCTTCCAAGGGAGCCCAACCTTGGCCATGTGGCTTGTTTAGGGGAGTCATTTCTGTGTTTGGTGCAATCAACTGATCAATCAGTCAAGTATTTGATAAATGGGGGCAATATATTGAGCAGTATCCATAGGAAAACCAGACGAGAGTAATATCTACATCTATCTTGTTAAGAGTTTAGGGTATAGTTGGGGAGATAATATACAGAGATACAACGATAACCCATAATGTTATGTAATAAATGATAATTATCAGATGATTACATAACATTGGGGTTTATCAGAAGGGAAGGTGGACTTCAGGATAAAACAGTTGCTGGCTGGTTAGGGATCATCAGAGTTTCAGTGACCCATCGTCACCTGCGGGCTACTCTTCTGTGTAAGTCAACTGCTCCTATATAAAGAGTCCTCACCCTACAAACGAGCTTCGTTCTGAATAGCCCCCGTGCTTCTCCACGCCTCGTGATGAAGCTGCCACTCAATTCACAACGGCAACAAGTGAAAAACATATTTCCATAAATACTTTCGCTGTGAGATTTGCCCTACTTGGCGCCATCCTTCCGGGTGCTTTGGTTCCCAGAGCCTCTCAGCTTTCCCCATCCCAGCTGCAAGGCGCTGGCATCTGGCAAAGGCACCCAGCCCTGCATCTTGCTGGGCTGGTTTGCAGGCTCGGTCCTGCCAATTGAAATCCCCGAAGCTGTCTTGCTCTTGTCTTTATCTGTCTCATTACTGCAGAGGTTCCCTCAGTTGACCTTGCTTTTCCTGGCACTCTCCTTACCTCCATTTCTACTTCTAAATTCTCGCCTCCACTCGCTCCCCCGGGTTCCATCACCCTCTGTGATCTCCCAGCTTCTGTCTGAAACTAGCAGGACCGTCTCCGTCTCTGTACAAACTCATGTCCAAGCTGCAGCCCAAGGACACGGTTACTTACTCACTGTGTGACCTCGTGCAACTTACTTAAGGTTGCTCACCTTACAGTATCTTCTTTATAAAGTAAGGATATTAATCCCGACCTCTCACGGATGACAGTGATAACAATTAATGAACGGGCTTGGGGATAAGAGTTTCCCGGGAAGGAAAAACAAACCACAAACACAAAACCCTAGCAAAAATCATTACAATTTATCAAATGCTTACAATACGCCAGGCACCATGCAAAGCGCTTTATCAGAAGATATAACCTCACAGTAGAAATTCCAAGGAACTAAACAATGAGTTGTGCCAGCTGGTACTCAAAAGGTGATTTAGCTTTTGCTGCTCTGACATCATTCCAGATGTATCTGGATTCATGTCCTGTCCATTCTTGCGCAAGATCATCTCTCCTCTCCCTTTCTTTTCCATTCTTACTGCCCCCTGTCCTGGGTTAAGCCTTAGGAGCCTACAACTCATTTTAAATGCCTAATCAGTTCCCCTACCCGTCAGGCTGGGAGCCGGGTGGAGACAAGCTCAGGTGGCAGTGTGTCACCTGCAGGATGGGGATCTTGTTACCCATCGTAAGTTAGCAAGATCTGAAGCGCATGCTAGAGCAAGGCCACATCAAAGCCATGATAAAAAACAGAATTGCTCCACTCGAAGAGAAGATAAATGTAGAACGTGGTCCAGGTACAGAATTAGAACATGATGACAGAACACGGAGGAGTAATGGACAAATAATTTCTAAACACATATTTAAGAAGTTCCGTTGGAACAATTTAAAAAATAGCAGCGGCTAGATGACTTTCGAAAAATTATTTTTTAATTGAGATAATGCACATATCATGATTTCAAAAATGTACGATTCAGTGATTTTTAGTATAGTCACCCAGCTGTGCAGCCACCATCCCTATCTAACTCTGGAGCAGTTCATCACCACAAAAGGAAACCCCAACCATCGGCAGTCCCTCCCCTCTGCCCCCTCACCCCAGCTCCTGGCAGCACAGGCCTGCTTGATTTGACCTGACAGCCCTGAGTGTTCACGAGAGCCTGAGCATTTTTCTCTTTGCTCTACCTACCAGGACAGAGCCCATTTTTGAGGTCTACCCCATCCATGTTACAGGTTGACCTACAGTATGGATTTGATTTATCTGGGGAACCTCTTTTTCTCATTTTGAGGCTTTTATTGTGTTCTGCTCTTTATATTTTATTTTATTTTTACTTTTGTTCTAGTTATCTCTTTAAGCCACCTAAAACATATTTGTTAATGAAGTGGGACATAAGTAAAACAGTCCTGATTAAGAAACAGTAAAGAGAACAGTAGAATTTTTGGCACCTGATGTTCACTTGGAGCAATTACATTTTTTCAGTGTCATCATATCATTTAGCTAAAACTGCAAAAGACGTTAATTAGAAAGGAGATATTTATATATATGTAGCCAGAGAATACTGATTCACACGCACTTAGTTGAACTGTTTGGTGCGAGCACAGAGATTCATGTGAATGAAAAACAAAATTACTAATTATAGGACTGAAAACACTAAATGTGCAATCTATGCTCACTTTAAATATACCACTCAAATCTAATCTGTATAAAGTCAAATAATCTATCTACAGGTAAAGACAATCTACAGTCAATGAGTGTACAGTGCTCTCTGAGCCCACATCACTGGTTGAAGACATGCAGTCTTCAACTCGATCTTCAAACAAGTCCTAAAGGCTCATACTATTCTTGTCTCAAATAGGATAAACAGAGGCATAACTAGGCTAAGTAACAGTAATATAAGCACAGTTCTCAGGGCTCCACAGGCATTGACGCATCAATCCTCCCACAATAACTAGGGTCTAGTTACGTTTGTCTTCATTTTATAACTGAAGAAATAAAGAACAGAGATGTTACATAAACTGCCCAAAGTCACACAGTTAGAGGTGGGATTCAAACCCCAGCAATCTGACTCCAGAGCTTGCACCCTTGACCATTAAACTAATTTCTCCAAATTTATTTTGCTAAACAAATGGCAGGCATTCATGTCCTACTCCAAAGTCCAGGCACTTTAACTTATACTATATGCTGCCTCAGGATTTAGTTCAAACCACACCTACGAACCAACACCGTTTTTGTTGCATTCAAACAGAATTAGCTATTCCTTCCCCTGGGTCTCCCTAGTGCACAAGCTGTCTGTCTGTCTCATATATTCCGTATTTTCTTTTAATGTATATGTTAAACTTCTCTGTTTTCAGCAAAACATACTTCCTTTCCTTCCTCACTGCACAACAAGACTACATTTCCCAACATCCTTTGCATAAAGGTGTGGCCATGAATACTAGTTTGTTTGGGCTGCCATAACTAAGTACTGCAGACCAGATCATTTATACAACAGAAATTTCTTTTTTCACAATTCTGGAGGCCAGAAGTTCAAAATGGCAGTGTCAGCAGGGACGGTTTCTTCTGAGGCCTTTTTATTTGTAGACATTTCTTCCAGTTCCTTCACATGGCCTTCCCTCTGTATCTGCATCTAAATTTCCTCTTCTTCTAAGGACACCAGTTGTACTGAATTAGTGCTCATCTTAATGTCCTCATAATTAATTTAATTACCTCCTTAAAGACACTATCTCCAAAAAAGTGACATTCTGAGTACTTTTAAGAGTTAAAGCTAAGGCTGCAACATATTGGGGAACATAACTCAGCCCATAGCATCATGTGATGGAATTCTGACCAATAAAATATGAACACGGATGCCACCCTCGGGTTAATTCTATAGACACCTTGTATACACTCCCTTTGCCCCTTCCAGCTGGCGGGAACAGAGACCACCCTTTCAAGGGCAACCTTGAGAGCCATATGTTGAAAACCAATGATCTACAAGGTAGAAGGAACCTGGGTCCCCGAGTCATACTTAGAGAAGAGCCATCCACCAGAAATGCCCACACAGAAATGTGATGTGAGCAAGAACTAAGCTGTTACTGTGTTAGGCGCTACCAGGACTATCATAGATAAAGTAATCATTCAATAAGGATTCAGAGAAATTGAGATACGTTTGCTTTACCTCACTTAAGCACCTAACAATAAGCACCTACTCAGTGCTAAGAGCCACGCAAAGTGCTGTGGAACACAAAGAAATGGAAAGTGTGGTGCTTGTCCTCAATGCGGCCGCTAAGGCACAGAACACAAAAACACATGAAGAGCTGTAGTGTAGAGACATACCTCCAAGCTAAAGTTTGAAAAGGGGTTTATTGGGTGGAGGCTGGCGGAGTCAGAAAGGCTTCGTTTGAAGAGTTGGACATTGAGCTTGGCCTGAAGCCCAGGAGAAATGTGGATCCGTGCAGGCTACCCCAGGAAGGAGGGTGATCACGCAGGAAATCAAATGTGAAAGGAAGCCAGGCACGAGTGAGAAATGGTGAGAGTTCTGCCCAACAGAAGCAGGGAATCCTGCTGGGCAATCAAGGGAAGCACTAGGCCCAGGCCAGGCTCAGCAGAGCCCGGGCAGCCAGGCAATTCTTCTGAGTGGTTGGCGTCAGTCCAGCAGGCTACCTCAAACCTGACTGGGAAGATTCTTGGGTCTTTTTCTTCGAACATCTACCTTTTACCTGTTGTCTTTGCCCTTGAGCACTTATTTCTAGAGCTTGTGAATAGATACTAGAGTAGAACAATAAAGCATACACACACATGCACACACGCCCACACACACACACGGCTTATGATCTTGCTTTGCTTTTGTTTCATTCTACCATGTGTAGGTCTTACTTATAACCTCCATTTTATCTTAGGCTTTTTATAAAACGTCCACTAATTATAAAAAGTTTCCCTCTTTCCTCATTATAATGTAACAGGGACTTAACTTTGAACTCTCAAGTAAAATATCATCATCATCACCATCGTCATCACCCTCATCACCACAGTCATCATCACAATCATCACCATCGTCATCATCATTATCATCACACCATAGTCATCATCACCACTGTCACCATCATCACCATCGTCAACATCACCCTCATCACCATCACCATCATCACCATCATCATCACCATCATCATCGTTACCATCACCACCATAGTCATCATCACCTTTGTCACCATCATCACCACCATCACCATCGTCAACATCACCCTCATCACCATCACCATCGTCAACATCATCATAACCATCACCATCATCACTATCACCATCGTCAACATCACCATCATCACCATCGCCATCATCATCACCATCATCACCATCATCACCATCACTATCACCATCATCATCACCATCATCACCATCCCTTTTTTAAGCCCTGGCTTCCACCCATGTCTACCTTAATGTAACTCTCCAGTTCAACACCTCTCTTCCCCTTGGCTGTCCGTTACAAGACTCCGGCCAGCATTTCCTGCAGCACTCCATAATGCCACAGTAATAGTTTTTCCATTGAAAAAATACCACAAGTACAGTATTTCCAATGGAAATACCACAAGAACAGTGTTTCCACTGAGCACACCGCAAGAGGAGTGCTTTTGTGGCATCCAAAGTCTGAGATGAACTCACAGCATTCATCTTGGACTCATTATAACGAGAGCCCCTGCTTTCTGGAAAGCACAGCAACGGGGATGGAATTTTTATTTGTCGTTTTAAAAAATACAATAAAAATAAAAATTGGATGATGCCAAGACAATTTTGCACTTGCTTTTGTGAGTAAAGTATAAATAGATTTAGCAAGTAAAAGAATGAGGAAAAACTTCATAAAAATGTACAGAGAGTCTTAACAGCTGGCGAAGCAAGGGTGTGTGTCTGTGGGTGGGTGTGTGTGTGTGTGTGTGTGTGTGTGTGAGATAACATTTGAGGCAGCTCAGCAGCTGGGAAAGCAACAACCTGTAAAAACACTTAACATTTACAGCCACTCAGTGGCTGGAAAACCAACTTCTCATAAAATCGATTTAACATTTTGGTCGCTGTTGAAGACATTTAATGCATGCATGTTTATATATCTGTGTTTATACTGTAGTCCTGTGGATTTCCGTGGGTTTTAATAGTCAGACACTGGAAGAGACTATTTGAAACTTTTGCGGGTATATGATGTTTTTGTGCCACTGACAACAGTCACCAACACATATAGATTGCTTTTAGAAGTGTCAGTAAAGGTACCTCAAGTCTGACCAAGGACAGTCTCTTTAACTTCTGTATTTGTAAGAGCTCACTGATCTCTAGTGTCCTACTTTTGAAAGTCACTTTTTTTTTTAAATTTCCAGTTGGAATTATGCTCTTATTTTCCAGGAGTTTAAGCTTCTTAAATCCTGATCTGTCTGTAGTTTGGCAAACAAAGCTATCTGTCAGGACAGTCCAATTTTTTTTTCCATTTCCCTTGTTATGTCTTAAATCAGTTCAGTGAAACAGGGTAACGTTTTGCTGTTTTTTTCTTTCAGGTTTTTTTTTTCCTCGTTAGTTCCACAAAATGAACTTGATTACCAACTGGTTCAAGAGAATCTCCCCCTTTTTTTTTAAATTGCGGAATGGAGCGAAGGAATTGAAAAAAGTAAGTGGGATTTTTTTTAAATTTTACTTAAAACTTCTGAAGTCAGTAATGCTGCAGCGAATTATACTGGAGAGATGCTAAGATTCTAACACACAGCCCATCATTTTATAGATATGCGATCTTGAAGCTTCAAGATGCTATCTGTAAAATACAGATAATTGTTCTTGCTTTACCCACCTCTCCTGATAGTTCTGAGGCTCCATGGATGTCCTAGGTGGGGATGTGTCAGGTGATGTCAAAACACTGGACATGAAATAACATTATAACACTTAGTGACAGAACTGCAAGTCTCATGAAAACTTCGGTGCCTTAGAAGTAAAGCTCAGTCAACATTACAAGGATGTCGATGTTGCAGGCTCCCACCCAGAGGACATTTGTATCCTTTTGGGAGATGAACGTTAGAGAAACTAGAAAATCAAAAGATAGGTCGTACAAATGGTCGTGAAACTGTCCACTCTGACCCCGGGGAGTTACCTTCATCTGCCTCCTTCTCCAGCCAGAGCCCTGCTCTGGGCAGAGGCATCCACATGGACCAGGCACTCAACCCGTTTCATTTTACTGAAGGTCAGAATCCTGTTTTTCCTGTTCGGTTATTGATACCCGTGTTTTCTCAAAGCAACTCTGGGAGGAGTAAGATCCTAGATTATTGAAACATTGCACAATAGCAGAATGATACCAGTGTTTTCCCACCTCTGGCTCCTCGCCTTGCCTGTCCTTCCTCCCCTCTGTGCTCCAAAGACAGAATCTACCCAGGAAAACTGGCCGCAGCCACCTCCTTCCCAAAGGTCATTCTCATGGCGTGGAACCCAAATGACATAACCGAGAGTCCCAGTCTGAGCTGAAGTTCCCCTCTCCCTGAAATAAACAGCGACCTCTTAACCGACAGAGACAGATAGAGAGTTGACATTTCAATTCTAAGAGTTCCCTGAATTTCCAGGCCACTGGCTTGCCCAGATTAAAAGCAAATATGGATCACTACCCAGTGTTTAAAATATAATAGACTATAAATCTGGAACCTCGCATTGCAGCCAGGAGTGCCAAAATCCGTCTCCTCTTTATCTTACTTTGTAATTGAATTAGGTTCAAGTGCTACTAGAAATAAAACATGAAAACCGAAAAAGTTGCTAAATGTTACTGGAGATCTTTCTCCATAAAACCTAATTCGCTTCTAAGAGCAAGACTGGGGGAGGGATGCTACGCAGCTTCCCGCAACGTCACAAACATGTTACTTGTGCTCAGGAGAGCGCCGCAGCTCAGACGCTGCACTGAGCCAGGGCCAGACAACAATGTGCCTGTGGCGAGGCGGCCTGCAGAGTTCCACCTCATAGAAAACTAAAAAAACAACGGCGTTCTTTTCTGAAGTTTAAATTGGGCAGGCGTGAGCTAACGCCACAAAAAGTCTCCACCAGTGCCCGGGTTCCCGGTCACCAGGCCTCGTTTCCACGGGGCGCAAACCGCTGGAGACGTCCAAACAGCGCCCAGGGCCCGCAGGCATCCTTCCTGTGCGTAAAAGGCAGGCCTCTGATAACAAAGAGACTTCCAAGGGCCGAAAGCTGTAAACGAGATGACCCACGAGAAGAAGCCGCTGTGGGGATGGGCATGCGGGGTGAGCAGCCGGCCGGCTCTGGGTCTTCCCCCTTCTCCTGCCGCTGGCACGAGAGAGCTGCTCTCAGGCACGCGTGGCACTGGGTGGCGGGGTGTCGCGCTTAGCGAGGCTCCCTAATTACAGGTTTGACAACACGGCCTCACGCTGCAGCAACTACATGCAGAAGGCGGAGGAAAGTGGAGGGGGTTATATCCTCTTAGTAATATTTCTGAGACTTCAGGGCAAAGAAAACTCTCATTATGGGCAGGGTACAGGCGATCAATAATTTGGCAACGAACAATAACTGGTCTGATAGTCTACATCCCAGACTTCGGAGATTCAAGGAGATCTAAATGGTCAATGAAATTTTATTGAACAAAACAAGTGATCTACCCACTCGGGTTGCACTTACTTTATAAGCAGATTTACTGCTGGCCAAGGATTTCTAAATCAGAGATAAAAGCGCACAGATGAAAGAAATCGGCAGCGTAAGAATATATGAGGATAAGAAACAGCGAAAGGCTCCAGGAAAGATATAGTTGGATCTCGGCAGGAAAAGAAAAAAAAATAGAAGAGGGCAGGGAGAGCAGAGGAGAAACTTCTGGAAAAAGATACTCTCTTGGCAAGATGAATGGAAAATAAAACAGCAGAATGAAAGCCTGCTTAAAAGAGCAGTCCCCAGTCTTCTGCCAACACAGGCTAATTTGTATTTCTGGAACGAGCAGAAAGGATGTCAGCTGAAACCCATGTTAGAGTCACCTTGCAGCAAATGCTCCCCTGCACATGTGCAGTCTGGGGGCAGTGGAATGAACTGGGGTTCCAGGGAGCGGAGGACTTGGGAACTCCAAGCGTCCCGTTCCCCAGGCCCAACCTCAGCACACACGCTCTTTCCCTCTAATTGCACATGGGAAGCGGGGAGAACGGGGGCTGGGCCGTCAGTTAAGATCTAAACTGGGCTCCGAGGGAAGAGAAAGCACCCATCCCACTGTAAATGCTTCTTTAATGAGGTATGAAGGACGAAGCCAGACCTCAAGAAAAACACTCGTGGACAGTTCTAAAAACTGAAAGCGGTGAGCAAGCTGTGCTCACTCCACAGTAACCTTCCCGCCCTAGCACTGGTTTCGGTTGGTGTGAAAAGTCATTAGCCTTTGCTGTTCGTTTTCCAGGTTGCTTTTCGTGTCATTACGATGCCATTACATGGTAGAATCCTAGAAAGTACCTTTCTCTTCAGTCTTCCCTCTTCCTTTCCTTTCTCCCCTCCCGCCTGCTTACAGCCTTCAGGTAAATTCAGTTGAGAATACAGCCTATTGCATTTTCACAAAATGCACATTCTGTAAGTCTAACCTGCGCTCGGACCACAAAATAAAGTTACTACACTGTGGAGGCTCTGGATGTCTCCACGCTGCTACCTGAGTGATGTGTTCTGGGGGGTCCTTTGTGGGGCTGTCAGTTTGCAGAAGCAAGATTTATTTAGCTGTTTTGAATTCCCATAGTTAATAAACCCTCGGGCTGGAGGCAGAAACCCTGAATTCAAATCTGTTATCATTTTCAAAAGAGCAAAATTCTGACTTCCATACAAATATACAATAAACATGTAAATTTTTGATTTAACATATTAGTTAATGAGGAAACCTGTAAGATGTTAAAACCGGTTCAAAGGAAAATCTGAAAACAGATACAAATACAGGCAATCAAGAATGCTAAAATAAATTTGCTAACAGATGCAAAATGGGTCAATATCCACCAGGAAAGAAATGTAATATTTGAGTCATCTACTCCACAGAGTAGAAATCAATTGCAAATCCACCAGACAAAATTCATTTGCATCTGAACACACAAGAATCATGCGTGCCCCTCTCAGTGTCCTACAACTCACAGGGCTGTAAAACGGCTCAGTCAATAAAAGCCTCAGGTTCCTATATAAATAATACCCAACATTTCACTCAATAACCACGTCCATTTCAACATCATTTACGCTTGTTTCTGACAAATTTTAAAAATATGTGATTTGGGCGTGTGAATTAACATCTTTGACTTTCAGCTTTCCCACTATTATGAGAATTCAATGAGATGATGGTTATGACTACATTTGAAAACTATAAATCTATAAATGCAGATTATTTAAACCTACCATAATACATATCCTGATAATAAAACACTTATTTTAAGAGGTACCAATTCAAACTAATTCCATTTCTCCATTTTGCTGCCCCACACTCCTCATTACAGCTTTCTTGCTTCCAGTATAATTCTCTCTTCCCAGGGTCTGGGCTTGACTTTTGCATTGTTTCCAGGATTTAATTGTGCTGGGACTTCATAATAACTGTAAGAGGGTCATGAAGCATGATCCTAAAAGAAATCATACAAATTCCTTCACCGTGAATGTGCCTGCAGGCCACAGGAGCAGCCCCATCTGAATTTTATGCATTTGCAAAATGCCTGGATGTGGTCCAGGAAGTGCAAATCTCAACAAAATCCCCAACACTTGCACCCTGTGCACACACGCACGCACACACGCAGCCAATTGATGCACAAGGAAGAAGTCTACCGGAGAGAAGGGAATGCTGGTATGTAAAAGCTAGATGTGGGACGATGGTGCTCATCCCGGCTACGTGTTACAATAATTTGGACGAGTTTGTGAAAGTACTAGCCCATTTCCAGAAATTCCAAATCCGTTGCTCTGCTCCGGCATTAATTTTTAAAGCTCCCAGTGATTCTAATTGCAGACCGAGACTGAACTTGAGACTCACTCACTGTAGGGCTTCCAATCAAAGTCGGGAGGAAGGGATACTTTTGAACGAGGCACAAAATGCTATTCTTCAAATTTTCTCCCAGTTGCCCCAGGGAATGGTACCAGGTTTCTAAATAGAGGGGAGGCTGTGATGAAACTAAAACCATTGAGGAAAGAGCTGCTGAGTCATTGAGGAGGTTATGAGAGTGAAAAAAACACGATGATGCTACTATGTGTCCTAGAAACACGGTAGAACACAAATAAGGAGTTTTTTCCAAATTTCATTGCAGAGAATGAAAGTTGATGTGCGAGGATTCAAACCACACAGGAGTTGTGTGCATGTTAATACTTGGGAACTTCTCACTGAGAGTCAAGAGCAGGATGGGCCAAAAAATTTTCAGGGTCCAGTGCACAATAAAAATGAAGACCCCTGTTAAAAAATTTCTAAGAATTCAAAGCATCCACAATAGAGTGTTCAATTGGCACAAGGCCCTGTGACCCATGAGCTGGTCCTGAACAGGATGACAGAGAAGGAGTTGCCATGTATTATCCTGGAGGATGTTTGAACTTTTAGTGCATCCTTGAAAATCCTTAGAACAGAAGAGAGAAATTGAGGGTATGTGAAAATACAGTGATCTTTATGTGAACTCTGTTAAAAAATAATGTTTTGTGCTTTTTTTAGCAGCTTAAAATCTCTTTAAAAGCATGTCTTGGCTTTATACAGTAAAATTCATTATTTGTGATGTACAGTTCAGCTGTGACCATGAAACATGGTGTTAATTGTAATTTTGGCAAGATACTTTTTCTGGGTACAAAATTCTGGGTTGACAGGCTTTGTTTTTGCCTGTTAGGACTTTAAAGATGTTGCTTCATAATCTTCTACCATTCGTGGTTTTTTTATGAGACGTCTACTTTAAATCTCTTGTTTCTTTTTCTGTAATGTCTCATTTTTCTCTAAATGTCTTTTAAGATGTTCTCTTTATATTTAGTTTTCTGCAGTTTAAATACGATACGCCTAGGGTTCTCTCTCTCTCTCTTTCTATCCATCCATCTACTTATTTATCTATCTATCGATTCTGCTAAGTGTTCTCTGAGTTTTCTGGATCTGTTTTGGTGCCTGTCATCTATTTTGAAAAATTTTCAGCCATTAATTCTTCACATATTTCTTATCCCCATTTCCCCTGTCTTCTCCTTCTGGTATTTTAATTATGTGTATAGTTCATCATTTAATATTGTTGCATGGTTCGTCCATTGTCCATTCATTTTCTTCTATCTAAGAGAGCCAATCCTGGCCATAATGCCTATTCAAGCACCCTTTGCAGCCAATGAGAATAACCACATCTTCTGTACCTGTCATCAACCAAACTTTTCTTAATTTAACATTTGTGATAACGTTCAGGGGCCTCTGCCTTTTCTAACTTTCCACAGAAAACTCTAAGCATTGCCAGATAAATCTGCCTCAGCTATAAATTACAATTAGCATTATCTCCATAACCTTGGCTAAATTGGCATAGGTAGGCAACTTGAAACATGTTGGTTTCACATCAGATTTGCTCTGGGATTATGGGCAATGTTGCTTGCAATCTGCTTGTGTTCCACCTTTCCAAGTTTGAGTGGTGTAAAACTGGGGTCACTTTTACTGACTAGTCTATGTGGGTGGTAATCAGGCTTTCTGTGGAAGGAATCCTCCAGCTTTCAGTCTAGGAAATGAATTTTCCATATTGAATATTCATTTTGACATTTTTATGATGTCATGACTAAGATTATTATTAACAAATAGCTCATGAGTTAGTCAAATAACACCTCTTAGGACTGACTCATTTCTACCACAACATACATTTTAAAAGATATTTTGAAAATGTATTTATTACCTATTTCCAAAATACCTGCAAAGAAATAACCAATGCCTCAGCTGAATGTGAATAGGACATTTTCTTTAGTTGATACGTGATTATTCTTTCCTGATTCCACAAAACCTAGCTGCTGATTAGGTTTGTACTAGACATTCAACATTTCGTCTTTACTTGAGAAAGAAATATCTTGCATAAATAATGGAAGGATCATGTCTTCTAGCAGCTTGCCTTCCTCTGTTCCTCCTTCTGTCTCCACCCGTAGCATGTATTCCTTTGGGTAACTTGCCCCAAAGTTCTCTGATCACCATAAAATTCTCTGATCACTAGACCCTGACTAGAGAGACCAGCTTGCCCTATACATCAGCACTCACATATCAAGTTACCAAAGAATCTTAGAAGCAGCAATTATACAGCACTGCCTGGGACCCTGCCAGAATCCCTGAGATCTCACAGCTGGAAGAGAAGCGGAGTGTTCAGGAAGGTAAAGTGACTCGCTCAGGAAACTGATAGCAGAACAAGAACTTTTCCCAGATCTCCTGACCTACTTACCTCCCTGTAATTTATTTGTGTGTCCATTCATTTTTTTAAAGATTTATTGGGCTCTACTTTGTGATGGGCACCCTTCCAGCCCCTGGTATGAAAGGAAGAGCATGACAGTTGAAGGCCAGGCCTTCACCGTACGTGCACCCTAGTTACCTCAGCTCGACGCACAGCATTAGTTCCTCCACTCAATTGCAATGGAAGCATAGAGGAGCACAGAGAGGTGGGCAAAGTCTTAAGACTTAAAAAACAGACAAGGATCCAATCCCAGAACCACTGCCTCTTGTTGACACACATTGGTCCCCCTTTAATACACCCTCTGAGCTTGGCTGGCGTGGCTCAGCGGTTGAGCATCGACCTAGGATCCAGGTGATCGGGGTTTGATTCCTGGTCAGGGCACATTGCCTGTGTTGTGGGCTCAATTCCCAGTGGGGGGCGTGCAGGAGGCAGCCGATCAATGACTCTCATAATTGATGTTTCTATTTCTCTCCCTCTCCTTTCCTCTCTCTGAAATCAATAAAGATATATATATATATAGCCTCTGAAACTCAAAACTATCTATCACTCCCTGAACCCTCACTCCTGATAAGGAACTTATTCAGGACAAGGACTACCTTACCCAGATCCAAATAGTCATGCAAATCAGATAAGAGCATCTTCTCCAGGGATAAAGGTGCACCTCTGTTTTTACAGTGATGCTCGGGGGCGGGGGCACAATTTTGCCTCCCAGGAAACTTCGGGCAATGTCTGGAGACATTTGGGGTTGTCCCAACTGGAGAAGGGTGTTACTGGCATCTAATGAGGAGAGGCCAGGGATGCTGCTAACTACCCTACAATATACAGGACAGCCCCCCTCGCCCCCAACGAAGAATGATGTGTGCCGAAGTGGCAGTCTGAGGAACCGAACCCTGGGCTAGAGCTCTAGCAGCCTGACACAGAAGTAACTCACCACCCATGGAGCACCACTGTCCCTTCAGATCCATGCAGAATTAAGTTGGTATCACTGCTTTAAAAAGAACAAAATCCAAACCCTCTGGAGGATCCCTAACCACCTTGGTTATTCCAGTTCCATGTTATTCCACTCACATATATGCTCACATAAAATAAAGAACCCCAACCACCAATACAGGGTTTATGCACCATTACTAAGTTTCCTGGTGATCCTCAAAAATATATGAAACTACTATTAACATTAGCTACATTTTGTGTTATACTGCATGATAAATAAATTATGAGTTTGAATGCCTATCTAAATGGAAGAAAGATAATTTCTTGATAAACCTGGAAAAGAATTCCATAAGAAACTAAAATGACAAAATTGTGAATTCCCTCTGCAAAAATACAGTAATCTCATTTAAAAAAAAAACAACATTATCAATCTGAATGCTGAACTAAATCAATCCAAAAAGATGTGACAGACTAAGGTATCTGTTCTAAATATAATCAGTTCAGTTCTTTTACTATTCAGAACTTTTATTCCCTCTTGGCCAAAAACAGAACTGGTGATAGCAAGGTAATATAATTAGTAAAGACCAGTTCTTTTAAAACAACTGCTGAGGCAGTAAATAACTGTCACATACACAGCTCGCTCAATAAAAAGTCTGGTATGTGTCACCATAAGTAACCACTCCTTATCAAATTCCCACCAAGTGCTACTTCATGGTCTTCAAAACTAGAACTCGCAACCTTGAGAGGCAGATCAAGGCAGGTATTATTTTCTCCAGGTTAGAGATTTAAAAAAAAAAAAAAAAATTTAAGGCTTAAATGGATTAACTAATGTGGCCAAGGTCATAGGAAAGGCAAACCAAACCCAGAAGACCTTCTGCTTCCCGCACTTCTTCCATAGCCCTTTCTCCAAAAACTTCCCGTCGGTCGTCTTATCTGCTGCAAGCAGTATCTCCCACAAGCATCCCAGCCTTTCCGCCTTTCCTCGGTTCCTCAGGTTGCCCTTACCTACACCAGGCCTGCTAAGAGTCTGCAGTCTCAAGCAGAATAGAAAAATAAGAGCTCATGGGGGTCAAGTCCCTAATTAAGGTCAGTCATGTTAAGTCACCTGACATGGCTTAATTTGGGGTTGTCCACCTTCTTCAGAGTGGATGACACCATCGGATTAGGCACCACTGGCTGGACTAGTTCTCCCCAGCCGGTGACCTAGAATTGCCTTTGATCAGAAGCGAGCGTGGTTTGTGGAACTGACTGGCTCTAGATGCCAGAAAAACAAATACAGTGATTTTTTTGGAGCTGGACAAACACTGGGAACGCTTACTAGCAACCACAAAGTTCGTGTATTTGATCTCCCATGCTTGACGTCAAGACAAGGTTTTTAAATATCCTAGTATTTGGCTTGCTCTCAATTTAGCATTTGAGATGTTTATAGATATTGTAGTTAATAATATTGACACATACAAGCAAAGGGAGGTCACTTACAGAAGGAAAATCTGCAATTTCAAATAACAAACTAGTAGGGAGAGCAGTAGTCCTCAGCTCTTACACCCAGTGGAAGCCTCTCGGACAGGCAGGGGGAGGGGTGCTTTATAAAATGCAAACGCCTGAGTACTCCCCCCGCCCCAACCAACTGAGTCAGAGTCCCTGGGTAGGATGGGAGCAGTTTTATTGTTTTCAAACTCCCAGGGTCGGTTACAATGGACAGCAGGTGCTGAACATGACGGCGTAAGAGAGGATCTGAGACAAACAGTTCTAAGGTTACAAACTGCAGAGACTGACAAAACCCAGAGGTGTTCCCATCTTGGTGACCCTTACCAACGAGCCAGCATGAGAGGGACCTACACTCACCGGTGTCATGGGGGCTAAGGCACGGTGTAGAAGGCATCTGTCACTTTCATGGGGTCAGTATTATCATTACTTTAAGGTGGAAGCATTCTATTCATATTCTCTTAAAACTAAAGGATTTTAGCTGTGAAATGGGTGGACAGACCAATCTTCAGAGGCCCTCCTCATCTCTCTGTTTCCTCTCTCTCACGGGGTGAGCGGTCAGGGCACCTGCCCTGCCTTCATCAGAGCTCAGATCCAGTGACTTGCTATTTTATTAACTTACTGGGGTGGCACAGGTTAGGAGGATCATATAGGTGCAGGTGCGGGTTGCTACGTTACAAGATCTGTGTATTGCACTGTGCGCCCACCACCCAAAGTAGTGACTTGCTACTGAAGCACAGAGGAGGGGTGCTGGCCAGGATGGCTCCGTGTGCTTCCCGAGCCACACGCTGCAGCTTGGCACGGTCCCTCCGTCGCACAGGCTCACTGTCACTGGGATCCTGAACGGGACGGGCTTCCATGGACCACAGAGCCAAAGCGGGTAGGGACTCGATCACAACCTCTTGTTCAAAGTGGCTGCTGACTCACACAAGAAAGGTGCTGAGCACTTGATAAGCGTTACTTCTTTACTCCTCACGGTGGCCCCATGTCATAGGAACGACGTCGACTTCACTAAGTAGCGTGTCAAAGGTCTGCCAGTGAGTCAAACAGCCTTCCCTGCATCTGATTCCAAACCCCTTCCCCCAACCCACGCACCTTCCTGGAACTCAGAGCAAACACAACACGGAAAGAGGAAGGTGCCTACCATGCAGGCAACACCTTGCCTCCTGCATGTATTACATCGTGGGTGAGCTAACCCCACACACCTATGCTCTAGTGTGGTAGCAATCGTCAGGTTTATGCAAAGCCATCTGGGACGCCCGGTGACCTGCAGAGTTCCAGGTGCTATCTACCAGGGATTCAGACACTCTAAGTCTGACAGGGGGACCCTGAATCGGCCTATTTAGCTTCTATTCCAGGTTTCTCTCACACTCATTGTTTCTATTTTGTTTCCTTTAAGAAGTATGTGTCTAAACTATCTTTGGCTCTCACTTTATTACTTGAAACTTACTGTCCCAAAACAGAAGGCCTCGGGCCACAACAGGCCAGCCACCTGATGTGTTTATACATCATGTGTGTCTACTTTCACAACTGCAACACTGAGGGTTTACAACAGAGATTGAGGCAGAGAGTATGTCCTACCTGGCCCTTCACAGCAAACATTCCCTAACCCCTGTCCTGAAATGACTCTACTGCAAGATTCTGGCAAAAATGGGAATCACTGATTAATTCAGAAATACTTTTCTACATCTGACACATCATCGGAGTTGCTCAGCTTCCGGGACCCAATGGGTGTATGAAGAATGTATTTTATTCATGAAAAACATATTACTCATTATGTCTTGAGACATGCTTGTCAGCCAGATGCTTCAATAAACTGCATTATCTCCCTTTTCTACCTTCGGAGTAGCCACAAATTCAAAGGCAAAATAATCAGAATTTTCTGTAAGACGTGACTGAGAAAAGGAGGCGTTTCCCATCAGATTTGCAAGACAAATGGAGAAAAACCTGAGGAATCCATTAAGAAGCCCTCTTCCCTTACTGACTTGGGGGGAAAAAAGTAAACGCATAGACCTTTCCTGTTGCCATAGACTTAAAAAATATCAAGAGTGAGGGGAAGAGCCAACTGCCATTGGTGGAGGTAACGCTGTCCAATTGCTGACTCTTGGAAAAGTTAACCCACCCCTTCCTCCCCAACCCATCATTAAGTAAAGGAAATAGTTACCGCATTAGGTCAAGCTCCTCTGGACCAGGGAGGGGGAAGGGACCAGTCACCAAGCCAGAGAAAAGAGACGGAGACAAGTAAGATACAGCCGAGTGACCAGGACGATGTGTTCTGCAGGATCTGAGCAGAAAAGGCGAAGATACAGATGCACGTGAGCACAGGATGGGAAAGAGGCCTGCGGCCAGCGCCATGGGCTGCTCAGGGCTTGCTGGGCGAACGCGCTCAGAAAATAAGTCTGGACTGGGGGCTTCAGAGAGAAAATCAGTGCTGGGAGTTCAAAAAAGAAAAGAAAAAGCATGATGTTTCACACATCGCCATCCAGGACCATATGAAGGATCTCTAAGTGTTTTCCCACC
The DNA here is from genome assembly GCF_964146895.1 of Miniopterus schreibersii. Classification (NCBI taxonomy): domain Eukaryota; kingdom Metazoa; phylum Chordata; class Mammalia; order Chiroptera; family Miniopteridae; genus Miniopterus; species Miniopterus schreibersii. Next base: position 6,632,169 of record NC_138116.1, read on the forward strand.
GGGGAAAGTCAAGGCCCAAATTCCTCCCTGGAGGAGCTGGAGGCCGGGCAGGGTGTGGGCGGCACTCGGCCCCCCAGCCAGCAGCTCCCGGCTGGGCGGGGTGCGCAGTCTGGGCCTTCGGCTGCTCCCCGCACCACCTTGGGGCACCGCCCGCCCCGTCTGCTCCGGCAGGATGCCTGCACTGCTTGTGGGACGCCACTTGGCTGTTTTTAAGAGCTGAGCTGCATACAGGTATTCCTGGCTCCAGGTCTGACGACCCCGGGGAAACAAAAGGTCTGCCAAGGCGAGTGCGGTGAACACTTCCACAGCCAACCAGATGCGCTCAGGACGGAAAGGGTGCGGGCGAGCACACGGACAAGGCTCTCCTCTGGCCCCGCAAAAGCCGTCCTTTCCCTTCTGCCAGGTCTTCCCGTCAGGTTCTCAGAAAGGGTCATTTGCTGGCGGGAAGGAGGGCGCCCCGCTCTCACCTGGACTGCAGAAGTGCCAGTGGGCCTCTGCCACGACTTCTCACACTACTTTCATTCTACTGTTGCTTACATGTTAACCAGGAACCCTACAGCTTGCATCATTCAAGGTGCTCCAGAGAAACAGGGAACCCTGTGTGTAGGGTGCATGTACACCCTCTCTGTGTATACGGGTGGTTACAGGCATCAATCCACATGCCCTAAGTGCTCTGAGTCCAATTAACCATATGTTACGGGACATATGTGTGTCCTACGGGCATACAGGCAAGTCTATCCATGTATAAAGAGATGCATTATAAGAATCATGAGGAAGCGGCTCCACGATGATAAAGGCTGGCGAGTCCAAGCCCTGCAGAGCCCATGAGCCAGTTCAGCCACCGCAGAACCAGGAAGAGCTGGTGTCGCGTCAGTTCCAAGGATGCGGGGCAGAGAGCCGATGACTGAAAGCCTCCAGGCAGGAGGCTTCTCCTCACGAGGAAAAAGGTGGGCCTTCTGCTCTATCCAGGCTTTGAGCTGGTGGGATGAGGCCTCCATACACAGCTGGGCCACCTTCTTCCCTTTCCACCCAAAGAAAGCTTCATCTCCTCCCCATATGCCAAGGGTGTGGCTTCCATCCCCGGTCAGGGCACACAGGAGAATCAACCAACGAGTGCGTAAGTGCAACCACATATCGATGTTTCTCTGCCTCTCTCTGTCCCCGCCCCCCAAGTCAGTAAACAAAACCCTCCTCACAGAAACACCCGGAATAATGCCTGGGGGACCCTATGGCGCAGTCAAGTTGACACGTGAAATTAACTATCTCAAATTTAATGCCAGCTGGGCTGCCAACTGAATATTCTGGGTCCAATGAAGTGTCTTCTAGTTCAAATTGGTTTACCTTGGCAGCAACTTTGCTTTTTGCACTGTAGCCAATTCATATTTATGAAGCCATTCAAATCATCAAAAACAAAGGAATTCTAGGTATTTAGAAAATACTTGAAAACAATTTAGCCCATTGACATTCCATTAGGCAGCCCAGAGCATAGAAATAAAATATACAGACATTTTCAGGGTTGTTGTTTTTTTCATCTTGTCTTCTTTCTCCTTAATCTTAAATCAAACTAAATTTGAGTAACTCACTGTTTCTCGTGCACTCTCTGGACTCCCTACCTACATGCTTTTGTTCACTCTCTTCCTCTGGTTTAAACTGCGTTACCCCACTCACCACCTCTGGAGAGATTTTTCACTTGTTTCTCATTCGAGTTTCTACCTCATTAAGACATACTTACTCCAAAACATATCTCTTTTGAAAGGCCACAAATTATATTTCTGCCTTTTTCAAAATGCAGTTTTAATGCTCAAGCCAGTCTATGAGCTCCTGGAGCAGAGAGATAATACATGATCATCTTTTCCAAGGCCTAGCATGGTCATGAACCTCCGTACTTAGTGTCATGGGACTGAGCCCTTAGCCCGTGGGACCTGATGCTATATTTAGACAGATGGTGTCAGAATTGAGTTAAACTGTAGGACAGACACCCAGCTGGTGTCCAGAGAACTGCTTGGTGGAGGAAAAGTCCCCCACATCTGATGTCAGGAGTGACGTGTTCTGTACGAGCAGGAGAGGAGACACACAGGAGGAAAGACAGGGCTTCCCCAACATGGTTATGCAAAGATTTCTTGGATATAACATCACAAGCATGATGCATAAAGGGTTGGCCTTCATAAAAACTTTAAAAAGTCTTCTTTTTGAAAGACCTTGTTAAAAAAATTAAAGACAAGGCACAGACTGTTAGAAAATCTACCCAAAACATGCAGGGAAGTAGTAACAAAATGATCGCATTGTTTCTCATCAGAAGCAAAGCCTAGCCGCTGGGCAGAAGGTAATGAAACAGCGAGTTTAAAGTGCTGGGGGCAAAACAAACAAAACTGTCATCCTAGACTTTTATATCCAGCAAAGAAACCTTCAAAAATAAAGGCCAAATTAGGACATTTCACATAAACGAAACCTGAGCAGACTCATCACCAGTCGGGCACAAGGGGAGGATACCTGTGGGAAATCAGGCACAAGAAATAGTACGAAAGGTCATTTATTCATTAAGTCCAAGTTCTGAAAGGGGCAGGAAGAGCTCTGACTTTATATCCAAAGTCTCGGGGAATGGAAGTGACCACGTAGACAAGCGGTAATGACCTGGTAATGATCTCTGTCAGAGAAACACATCTCGCCGAGGTTTCACCTTTCCCATTAGCTTTGGGGGGGCGAGGGAGAGGAGTAAGGTTTTGATTATTTCTCCTGAAGTTGCTCTTGGGGAGGGGCATCAGCATCCTCTTCTCAGAAAATGGTTAAAATATATCCAGCACTCAGTGTTTTTTTTCCTAAATAAATTGAATTGTGGCTTATTTGATTTACAAAAATCTTAAAGGAAAAATAAAAGGCAAGTAGACTGTAGCTACAAAACTGGATTTTAAAGAATTGGAGGCAAATGGCCTCAGAATAACCCCAAACGTCCCTTTGATGATGGTGCCTTCCCGAGGAAAATTTTTTAAAAATAAATAATTGTATCTGTATTGGGTTAGCGCAAAAGCTGATTGTCCTTTCAGACACCCTTCTTGATGTGGTTGGAAATTGGAACGAGTCTGGAAAGCAATTTGACATTTTATAGCTTAGATATTCCCTCCTCTGCTTTCTGCTTTCAGAAACGGAACACTCTGCGATAGAGGGAGCCCCCCCCGAGGAATGACAGTCAACCAGGAACCAATACTGCAAACTACAGGTAGCTCATGCCCTTTACACGTTTTGTGCATGGCCTCCCCTTGCTATTCTGCCCAGTTTCCTTTGAAAGTTACAGAAGGGCACAACCAAGAAAATATTTTGCAGTGTTTCTGAATGTATCAACGGGAAATGTGTTTTGTATATCCACTTACTGTACTTTGATTTGGGGTTGAACCTGGAAAGTTAAACTGGGTTGGGTGGTTTTCTGTTTTGTTTCAATACAGAATTTCTTCTCTCCAAACGGGGCAGAAGGAGATGAAAGGAAAGGATACGCTATTAACGTAGCATTACGAAGTTAACTGATCATCAGAAGAAATGTCAAAAGGGCTTGTGGGCAGGTGGAAATTGCACCCTACGCTGCTGGGAGCGCTGCAGCCAGGAGGCTTCAGTTACTTACTGTCCCATTCAGGCACCAAACAAGAACCCATGGACAATGTCCAACTTTCACAAGGGAAAAGCAAATTTTAGTGATTGAATGGGCCAGGGACTTGTCCAGATTTTGTTACTGCAACCAAAATGCACTGCAGATGTGTCTTTTTATGTTAGCAGGGCCTTTCTTTCTAGTACTTGAGCAGATTTAACTGAGCCATGAAGCTCTTTCAAGGATTTCTCTTGGTTGAGTTACTTACAGTGGCTTTACTGTGAAGCGGAGTGCTGAATTCGCTTTCCCTCACAGCCCCAGCAAGCATCTGCCCCTGCACGGATCAACCAAAACCATTTCTCCCATCTTCTTACACCTTCCCCTACCTAGGGGTTTTTTTTTAAGAATAAAATAATGGAATTTGGTTATCATTCATAAAAAAATACCTACTGAGCCCTGGTGGTGTGGCTCAGTTGGCTGGGTGTCATCCCGTGCGCCGAAAGGTTGCCGGTTCAGTTCCCAGTCAGGGCACATGCCCAGGTTGCGGGCTCATCCCCAGTACACGGTGTGTAGGAGGCAGCTGATCAATGCTTCACTCTTATCTATGTTTCTATCTCCCTCTCTCTCTCCCTTCCTCTCTCTCTAAAAATCAATAAACTATTTTTTAAAATACCTAATGAATGAGAACTTATCAGTGATTCAAAATTCTTCCATTGAACTAACTCTTTATTGCATTACATTTTAAAATTACTTGAGGAACATGAGGGGGAGGGGGAAATGGGGAGTTGCTAAGCAACAGGCATAAAGCTTCCACTACCCAAAATGAGTCAGTTCTGTGCCTTTAGTTAATGATGTTAGATCGCAGACTGACAATTTTGTCAAGTGCTTAGGTTTTATGTTGTTCTCACCACAATGAAACAAATTTTGAAAAAAAAAAACACCCTACTTGGGTAACACTAAAATATTACAAAAATAACGACTTTATTCCAGAAACTGAACCAGTACTCCCCACAATCAAAAGAGGGTTAAACAGACTCAGGGAATTTAAGCAACCAGCCCAACCCGGCTCATAGCAGCAAGGCCTGGACGGGCCCTGTGTCTGCCTCGTACTGAAACCGCTGCTGAAACTGAAATGCAATGCAGAAATTCAAGTCACCTTCATGTACCCTTACTCTTTTCGGAGACTAGCAGCCTGTTTAGATTAGGGCAAAGTATCAACTGTCACGAGATAGAATTTCCCCTTTATCCATGAAGAATTAAAGGACCTTTTAGCTGAGGGTCTTTCCCACCATGAGAGCATCTGACTCTGATTGCTCCTTCCTTCTGCCTCCACCATGTGCAAACACACCCACCCTGCATCGCACCAAAATCTTATTAATTCAGATGGGAGTCCTTTGGGACTTGTGACAATTTGGCTGACACTGGATATGGACTCACATTAATTGCCCTGTTATCTGTGAGGAAAGAATGTTTGAAGAAGGTGACAACTATTAAAATGATTTCCTGGAGTTTAATCCACCTAAGAAAACATAGCAACTCTCAAGAACCCAGCAGCTGCAATTTGCATATAAATTATTAGTTTTCAAATACCTCTCACGAAGTGATCAAAGTCAGCCCCCAAAACTTGGTAGCACTCAAGTATTAGTTCAACTTACCCTCTATAGTTGAAAGAACTCACAAAAATAAAAATTAAAGAGCCCACAAGCTATCTGTTTCCCCTATTACATTCCATCAGTGAGAGTTTCATGAATTTGCCGGCTTGATGGCTGTTTTGAAGTCATGTCTTGCAAATGCCTTTGGGATCACTGTGTCTGGAGGCCTTGGAGAAGCTACATTTTAGGACTGATGTTATTTGTTGTCACTTATTTTAACCAGAGCTTTGGACTGAGAGACAGAGATTTTAACCTGGCCTCTGCCTCTGATACAGTTCCAATTTAGGCAAATCATTTTGTCTCTGAATCTACAGATAACATACCCAATTCACAGGTGATGGTAAAAAATAAATGACATAAAGCAAAAGGAAGAATGTAGCACTGTGCCCGGCACACGGTAACACGTGCTAGGTGAGAACTGACTTCTCTCCACCCTCTCCTTGCGCACCTGCCACCCGCCCCGGGCACCCGCGTTCAGTAAAGCAGGGGGAGAAGTGGCTCATGAGAGCCTGCGACCAGTGCATGCGATTCCTTGGTCAGTTCACCTCCTCCTTCCCTGTCCAAACCCATGTCCTGCCCGTCACTCTCCCCACCTTGAACCTATTCTCCAGGAAAGACTCAGAAGGGTCTCAAAGGTTTAGACAAAAAAACAGATCACAGGCTCCAAGACTGAAATATAACAACTAAAACAACAGTCATAAAAGCATTGAGGAGTGTCTGATAAAGCTGCTCCCCCGTCCTGAAGCTCAAGTGTTCTTAACGCCACCGTCATCGGAACGTGTTCCTTAGTCCCCAGACTCAAGGAGGAGTTTATGAATGAAGATTCAGACTTACAGCTTGATCTGTGTTGTGCATTCTGGGGTGCACGAACCATGGTCGGGATGAGGTGAGAAGAGCATCTTTGCCTGTTGATTCTGAGCATTTAGGAAATTTACCACTGAAGCTAAAACGCTGCTCTTTCCTAGGGCAACTCTGGCCGGTGGGAGGGAGACAGAGGGGGAGCGCACTAGAAATCACGTGCGTATAGGGCTTCCCTCCCATCGAGCCTTGCAGTCAAATCACCCCCCTCATTATCATCACTGTCACCCTTGATCTACAGAGAAGATGATAGAGTCAGAGACACCGAAAGACTTAACTGGCTCCCATACATAAGCCACAGGTTCCTTCCCATATAAGGTATTGTACAAATGCCCTGGTTTTAAAGAAAGCACACTTGGCCTTTGAACCCACTTCTGACGCTCATCTCCTACAACATCAATTTTAAGACGACTGAGTGAGATGATAATCGTCCAAGACAGAGAGCTGTGTCTGACGCGGAGACACCCCGAGCAGTAGCCTTGGCACCCCTGCTCACTCTCGGGAGCTGACAGGAGACTCGGGGAGGCAGCGAGGACGCACAGCACGCCACGGCACTGCTGCCAGCCCTGCGAGTTTGGAAAAGGGTCCGGCCTCTTTAAGACACTCAAGGAAACAAAGAAGGAGACTGTATAAACAGCTCTGATTTTCCTGTCTCTTGCTGCACTCTGGACCTCGCCACCAAAGCCGAGTCCGCCAGCCAGTGCAGTCTGCAAGGGCCGTCTGATGTCTGATCCAGCACAAACACGGGAACCAAATTGTATTTCCAACCAATCAGTCCAGGTCCTCCAAAGAGGAAAAGCATTTTCCTGGACTGACAGATGAGCCTGAATTAGAAGAGAATGCTTCTACATTCACAGGTGGGCCAAGGAATTCACCAGCCACAAGGCAGGGGCAGAAGAAGTACCTGCCCCCAGGATAACCTTGACCCGTGGAAAGAAATGATCTAGGACAAGGCTCTTGAAGAGTAATCTTCAGGTGTCTTTCATAAAGGACTGAGTGCCTACAGACACCCTTAAATGGAAACACTGGGATCTCAAGAAACATAATTCATCACATCCACTGTTATCTGTAAGAGGCCTCTCCTGGAGGTCTGCCATAAAATCAACATATGAACATCGCTCGGGGTCTATTAATCTGACAAAATATCAGCCGTACAGAATGATTTGGGGAAGATACTTGGCAGAGAGCATAAACATCTCCAGACTAACGTGTGGGGTTACAGGTGGGTGGGGGGGAGATTCTCTTGGAATCTTTATTAGCTCAAATATCTGGCACATAGAGTTTTCCAACTTGGCCATCGACAGAGGAGGAAAGTTTGTGGGACCTTTCGTACCAAAAGGACGTGCTGCTTAGCTTTTTTATTTTTATTTTGTAAAAACCAAATGTTCCCCTCTGTGCAGGCAAACATCCCCAAGTGAGGGAGTGGGGCTGTTGCAGTGTGTGGGCAGCCTGGGAAAGGGCAGGCTGAGAGGCTACAGGACACAGAGAGGCTACAATCACATGTGGTGCAAGTATCATAAATGGGTCGCTGAACCCACTGTGAAGGCCACGTATCCAAAGTGGCAGCATCTATGCAGATGGCTCAAGAGTGATCATCAAAGCCCAAACTTGGCTCAGAGGAAGAGGGAGGGACGTGTCTGAAGCTGGGAAATCTAAACTGGCTGGGTGAGCATGTGAATGCATAAGGCACTAGTCAAAGGGCTGGATCTTTACTGGACAGGAGGATGGAAGGGGAAGAGAATTCAGAGCAGGGACTGCACCTCAAATTCAAAACCAGGCACGTGGCCCAGACTGCCCACAGCCAGTGAAGGCTGGCCATCCTGGGCCCCTCCCCAGGGCAAGCCAGGCTCCGAGGGGACTCCTCTCCGGAGAAGCGTCACGGTTCATACTCAAGGGCCATTGTACCTATCTACTCGCAGAGGCTCCTGTGGGTGGAAAAGCCTGGTGATTTACTCAGATGACTCAGCTTTTCAAAGCTGTGAGCTGGAAACCACTCTAGTCATTTACACCCTTGCCAGCTCAGTCTTATATAAAACCTAATCACACGGGCTTATTCTGTTACGCCAGTTGCAATTCGATGTTCAAAGCCCCCATGGAGTTTTCTTCATCTTTAACCAGTACGGACTTAGAGCTAAACACATGAACCGAGTTGAGGTGCCTTTCTCCAGTCGTAGGTTATTAAAGCTGTAGAGCAACTTAAAAAACAAGTAATACGGCAGGATCTCTGTCCCTTAGTCAGGGACTCAATGAAGACCTCAGAGAGACACTCGCATAAACACACACACACACTCATACACATGCACACATGTGTACAAGCACACTCATGCACATGCACACTCACACACATGCACACACTTGCTAATTTAAGCCAGCAGGCAAGCTTTTCTTCTGAGTATCACCCACCCTTCCATACTTATAACCTTTAAAGGATCAGAATATGTTTCTTATTGGAAAATGTAAGAAAAAAAATAAATCCATAGAAATGTCCCCTATGATTGAAAACAGAAGCTGGCCATTAAGACATTCTCATTGGAAAAAGAAAAAAAAAAAAAGGCTAATGGAAAGTCGAGGGAAATGGAACACCACCCATGCATTTTATCAACTGCACGTCCAGATACCACACCCAACACATTCTATCAAAGGAATGACAGACACGCTGGGCTGCTAATTACCTGCAGGTTTCTCCTCTGAATTTATACCTCTCATGGGACAGAGGCCGAACAAGGAATAGGCCGGCTGCAGTGAGAGTGGTGGGGAGGAAGGTGGGTTGGCCAGTGACTCAGACATCCACGGACCTCTGTTTCTTCATCTCTGAGTTGGGATAATTCAGCAGAGCCAAAAACAACAGCATGCCTACGTGGAGCGGCGTTGGTATCTTACTGGCAAGGTTACGTTCCTACAATCAAAACAACCTGCTATCAGCCCTAAACTGGGGTTATTTTTGTTGCATTGTTGCCAGTTTTAAAAAAAATTTTAAAAAGATCAGGGGAAAAAAGAAATCATGAAAACCCAGGTTAGTCTCATGGCAGCTAGACACAGCTTTTTTTTTTTTACTTTATTCTGTCCCTGCTACTTGAAGACTTACCCTCGTTTTCATAAAATCATACATTCGTTGATCCTGCTCTGTCTTTCTGTCTCTCCCCAGCACTCCCGAATGCCCAATGCTAAGCAGAATTTAAAAATCCAGATAAAGTGGCAATAGTGTTGTATGGAAATTTATTTCTCATTGATAATGATATGGGAATATTTCTCATGCCGTGAACAACACTGCAACCTTTGCCGACAGGAGCTGGCTGTGAACTTAGGAAAGAGTGCAGCCCAGAGGCTGATGGCAGAGAAGTGCTTATGCCTGCGGGTGACTGTGGGGGGGAGGGTGCAGGGAGGGAGCAGGGAGACAGTGACACAAAATGTTTCTTGTGCATTGGGGATCTAGCCTCCGTGTCCCTTTAAATAACAGAAGCGAACAAAAGATGTGTGGCCCTGGGGGAGACTGGAGACCTGGTCTGCCATCACCCCTTCATCCACGGGGCTCACTGCTGTCCGTGATGTGGTACATGGTGGAGCTACACGCTGTAGCTGCTCTGGGGAGAGAGTGTGAGACATTCTTCGAGGCTATCGAATGAGGGCAGCCACGAGGACGTGTGAAATACAGATTTTTATACCAAACCACAGCACACGTCAGGGGGAGGGGGAGCGAGCCATCTCCCTCTCTAGGGGTCCTGCTTCTAAGGCTGTGAGGACGGTTTCTGCCTCTTTTCCTTTCAAACAGACCTGTAGGAGTGCCCCCCAATCTCTCCCGTGTCTGCACGTCTCCCGAGGGGAAGCGGGCCCGGTGAGCCCGGCTCCGTCGGGGACGGTTCATCAGCCGGTCGGCGTCCTTCTTGGTGCAGGAGCATCGGTGGGGGTGGGGAGCGGGGTTTGGTGGGATGGGAGCAGGAGCAACCCGCCAGCAACCACAGAGGAACTGTGTCAACAGTGTCCTGTGCTGATGTGAAGGAAACATAAATATTGCACAATGAGCCATTTTTTAAAAATTCTCCAAAATATTCCGCTCCTGCCGTCCGGGTGGCTGAGCAGAAAGAGGGACGACCTCCTGTTTCGTCCCCACAGAAAGTTAATAGCAGCCCAGGAGCTGGAAAACCGACTTCAGAAACACTTAATGTTTAGATCCACTTAGTGGTTGGAAAAAACAACTTTTTAAAAAAATAAAATAAAATAAAATCTGTTTAAGAGCCGCTCCAGCAAGTGGAAACAGCGATTCCTTGTAAACAAACCTTTAACATGAAGCTATTTCTTGGTGGCGGAAAACCGAACTTCATAAAGTCGGATTTCTGAGATGTTTTTTCAGCTCCTCAGAGACGACAAAAGTAACCGCACTGTGTCAGTTGCTGCAGCAAATAAACAAACGCGAAGGAGAGATTTTCCATGCCCCGCGTCAACTGGATGCGCGACCAAGCGCATGCGAGCCGGGCCGCGTGCTCACTGTGCGGAAAACCAGTCGGGATACAAAGCACGCGTGTTCCGCCCCGGGAGCTCTGCCATAAGGGACAGTAATGACAGTTTCAAATGTGACGTGAGCCACTGGAGGCTGTTTCCAGATGTCTGTCTCTCTGTCTCTTTCCAGCTACCATCGTGGTTCTAATCAACTGTGTCGGTTCTGAATCACAGTGTCTGGCTCTTCACTTAAATCCTCTGCCATTTCTATACCATAACCCAGGCCAGCTACGAAACCACACCCCAGCCCTCGGTGTCAGCCCCACTTCCCTGCAGAATAGAAACAGTCCAGGTTTCTACACTGAAAGCGCTGGGAAAGAGCTCCTCACCAAAAATCTCCTTGGAATCCACCACTGGAAATTAATATGATTCCAGTTCTGCTGAAGAACTATTCTTGAAGGCCCAGTATCCTTAGAAATGCCTTCAGGCCCGGCCTGTGTGGCTCAGCGGTTGAGCATCAACCTAGGATCCAGGGGATCGCGGTTTGATTCCCGGTCAGGACACATGCGCAGGTTGTGGGCTCGGTCCCCATTCGGGGGCGTGCAGGAGGCAGCCAATCAATGACTCTCATCATTGATGTTTCTCTCTCTCTCTCTCCCTCTCCCTTCCTCTCTCTGAAATCAATAAAAATATTTTTTAAAAAGACACGCCTTCTGTATATAGAAGCAGGAATTTCGTATCTGCCAGTCTTAGTTCCACGACTTTCCTGCCGAGTAAATTTGAGCAGATTACTTAACCTGACTGTGCCTCAGTTTCCCCAATTGTAACATCCATCATTGTGCCCACTTCGCAGGGTTCGTGTAAACAGTAAATGAGACTGGGGAGTGTGAAGAGCATTTGGTGTCGTGGCTGACACGCAGACGTGCTCAGGAGGATGATGATGTTCCCTATGAGTTGACTTAAGCAGTTGTTAGTACCTCAACTCTCAAAGAAAATGAGTGTCTTACAGGGCAAGGGGCCCCGTTCAGGAGAGAGCTGGGAGGAGGGGAGCCTGGACTTCTCTAGACCCATGTTTTCCAGGTGGTAACTCCACCTGTCGGGCAAGTTGATGAGCGAGAAAGTATGGGGGGGAAATATTAGAACCTCTGTTTTATTATTTATCACAGGTTGAGTTTGCATTTTCTGTAGGATTTATAATTTATATTAAATGTCTGCTTAGCATAACATGTAGGTAACATATAACTAAATTAAACAACCAAATATCGGGTACATTGTTTTTTCCTGATGGGAGCAACATGTTTGGAGACATCCTAGTCGCAGCCACAGGTCTGTGGTATCTAGAAACATAAAGCCAAAGGAGGTGGGATCGAGATACAAGTGTTGAGAGATGCTCCCAGACTCCAGGAAAGAAGCAAGATCGAAATAGACTCACTGGGTGTCCAAATGGGGAAGGGTCTTTGAGACCACCTTGTCCTGTGCTCTTGGAGCGAGGGAACCTAACTTCCCGTCAGAGAAATGATATCTCCAAGATCATTCACTGCAGAGGTGAGCGCTGAGCAGAAAAACAACCCCACATTTGTTTTTCATTAGCTCTATCTGTCCACTCACTTTCGGGCCTTTAACTGTTTCATAAACCAACCCAAGCAAGGCAGTGGTTTTCTCACACTTGAACCTGCATCAGAATTACCTTGTCTGAACACTGTTAGGCCCTTCCCAAGCATTCCTGGTTCGGCTGGCGTGGGGTAGGGACCAAGACTTTGCATTTCTAAGAAGTCCAGGGTGATACTGTGATGCCAGTCTGGAGACCCCACTGCCCTGATAACTGGTGTAGGCTCAGGAGCTAGCTTCCTATCAAAGGCCACAGATCTTTGAAATTTAAATAATTCTCATTCAATTAGATCAGATTAAATAAAATCATGGGAGTGGGACAAGTTTATTTCTGATGAGAAGGAGAGGAGAAAAGGAGCTAACGTGCACAGTGAGTTGACAACTTTACGAGGTAGTGTAGGTAGAGCCATAAACAAAACGTCCTTTGGACTTTGTAGTGGAAAAGACACAATAAACAGTATGGAAAATCAATCATATAATGTATGATAATGATAAATGCTACTCAGGAAGAAGAGAAGGGGAGAGGGGCAGGGAGGGAGGTGTGCAGTTTGATTGCATGGTTACTCCCTGAGCACATGCGGTGAGGCCTGAAGGGGTGAGGAGGTCATCCTGTGGATACACAGGCAAAGAGCATTCCTGGCAGAAGGAACAGGTGCAAAGGTCCTGAGGCAGGAACTCACCTAATGTGCTTGAGGAAGGGGCAGAAGGCCACTGTGGCTGAAGGAGAGGCAGCAGGTCAGAGTACAGGAGTGAAGACGCAAGGCTATGGAACAAGGGGGTGGGGAGACCACTGGCACCTTGAAAGTTGTTGTAAGGACTTTGGCTTTTACTCAAAAAAGGAGATACCCCAGAGACTGTCACGGTCTGACTAAGTATTAACAGGGTCCCTCTAGTTGCTGGGTTGAGACTAGACTCGAAGGTGAGGAGGCTGCTGTAATCCAGGTGAGCAGAGATGGGGGCATGGACCTGGGGGTCACAGCAGCGGTGAGAAGTGATCAGTTTCTGAATACACATCAACTACAGAGCCAGCAGGTCATGCTGATGGACTGGCCATGGGGCGTAAGAAAGAGAGGCGGCAGGGACCACGCAGAGTTTCCATTTCCTGAGATAAACTGAGACTAATGCAGTACCGGGCATATAGCACAAACCAATAAATATGAAATAAGTAAACCCCAGTTTTCAAGATGAAAAATCTGAAGCTCATAGAAGGTAATTTACTTACTCGAAGTTACACCGTGACCGGTGGCAGAGTCGGGACGATACGCCAGCCTGTCTGGCCCCAAGGCCCATGCTCTCTCTCTACAGCCATCCGTGATATTCCCAGAGAAGTGAACCCGGGTGGGCGGGGGAGACAAACAGGCTCTCTGGTTTCCATTCTGAGCATATCATGAGTCCTCCTGCCCAACCCAACCGAGGCCTGTCCAAGGGTCACAGACCAGGGACCTGTTGGCCTAATAAGGCTTGCGGCCCTGTTTTGTTTGGCCTTCGTGGCTTTGTAAAAACAATTCTCGTCTGACCGCCTCCGGGCTGGGCTTGTCCTCTCCAGTTCAGCCACACACACACCACCCTCTTACTCAGAGCAGCGCCCTTCAGATCTCACCTGCAGGGCCCGGAAGAGATGTGATTTTCAACCAGTGATTCAAACCAACATGCTGGTGGGAATTTAGCTACATGGCGATGCAGGGTGCTGGGAAAATGCCAGGAGTCCGACAGGCATCCATTCTTACCACAAACCTATCACTCACCACGGGTGCGCGCCTGGGCCCACACAGTGGGGGGAAAGAATGTCCACCTTGAACTACTGCTGCGAGACAGGATGGGAGAAGACAGGCCCCTGATGGTGGGGCCCCTGCCGCCCCTCTTTCTTACGCCCCATGGCCAATCTGTCTGCACGACCTGCTGGCTCTGTAGTTGACGTATATTCAGGAACTGATCACTTCTCACCGCTGTTGTGACCCCGAGGTCCACACCCCCATCACTGCTCACCTGGATTACCACAACAGCCTCCTCACCTTCGAGTCTAGTCTCAATCCATCACCTAGAGGGACCTTGTTAATACCTAAGTCAGACCTTGACAGTCTCTGGGGTATCTCCTTTTTTGAGTAAAAGCCAAAGTCCTTACAACAACTTTCAAGGTGCCAGTGGTCTCCCCACCCCCTTGTTCCATAGCCTTGCGTCTTCACTCCTGTACTCTGACCTGCTGCCTCTCCTTCAGCTGCAGTGGCCTCCTGCCCCTTCCTCAAGCACATTAGGTGAGTTCCTGCCTCAGGACCTTTGCACCTGTTCCTTCTGCCAGGAATGCTCTTTGCCTGTGTATCCACAGGATGACTTCCTCACCCCTTCAGGCCTCGCCGCATGTTTTCAGGGTGACCTTCCCTAGCCATGCCATCAAAGCGTATGCCTCCCTCCCTGCTCCTCTCCCCTTATCTTCCTGTCTAGGAAGCACAGCAGGTGCTAAGTAAGTGGTTGTTATTATAGGGCAGGAACTGGCACACTTTTCATGGAAAGGGCCAGGTAGTTGCATGGTTTAGGCCTTGCGGGCCATACAGCCTCTGTCCCGAGTACTCAGCTCTGTGTGGGAGCATGAAGCCAGCCCTAGAGAATACATAAATGAATGAGCATGGTAAAGAAAGTCTCAATAAAATCATGTTCTCAAACATGGGTGAGAAGGTGCCTGAGCTGTAGTTGGGCAATTTGCTGACCTCTGTTATACAGCATTTGCTGTTACCCCCAACCTGCCCCCCATTCTGCCCTCTCACTTCCCCTCAATGCCCACCAAAAACAAAGTCTTAAGTTATGGGGCAAGGACCATTTCATCCCCTCAATCGAAGCTGTAAGGTGACATCACGGTGATCCTGGCTGCTGCTCTCACTGTCCCCATCAGAAATGAAGAGGGAAACCTTCGGTGGCCTCATTTAAGATACACAAGGCAGGGCCAGCGGGAATGGTTTTCCCAGGAGGCGAGGTCCGCTTTGCCTCGTCAGCTGCCTGGCAGGTGTGGACTGGACCGTGGTCATCGCCTGACCTCTGGAAGTCCAGGGGGCAGCTGCTCCTCCCCAGCAGGTCCAAGGACCCAGAGAGATGGGTTGAGTCCCCCGAGCGCAGCCTGCCTCGTGCTCCCGTCCCGACCTCTGAGGCACCAGGAAGGCTCCTACGCCCTCGGCCCTGGCGCACCCCCAAGTGGCTCCGCAGCCACGTTTCCCACCCTGCGACCTAATCGGGGCTTTGATTTGCAGGCCCTGAGGGAGGCGGCGGGTTGTTCCCACTGAGCTATTTTGGGACCTGGCACGAGGGGAACTCGGGGCGTTGGCAGCCCGGGCACTGGGCTGTGGGAGGGGCCTGGACGTCAGCTGCAGCACATGAGGTCACCCCCTCTCCAAACCCCAGGCCCAGGAGCCCCAGGGACTGCAGGGGCAGATACGGGCCAGGCTGATGTCTTCCTTTCGAGCAATGATTTTTGTTTTCTTTTCATCCATTTTCATCTCAGATGATCTGAGATGAAGTTTCAAAGGAACCTCCATGCTTTGGGGGCATAAAATGGAGGCCGAATAAATAGATTAAAAAAGATGCAAATGGGGGCATTAAAACTATGGCAACACCGCCCCTTTACTTATCTATCCTCACCTATTTATTAGCCAGATATTAGCCAAATTTGCGTCTACTCGTGGAGGTGAGGCTGAAATCAGGAAGCCTGGACCACTCTGCAGAGCAGTCGTCCTAGTGATGTGGCCCTGGGTGAGGGAAATTAATAAGCGTGAGTCACCCGAGGACACTCCTCAGAACAGTCATGGGGACAACCACTGAACCACCCGCAGGTGGCTTTGTGGTGTGTGAGCCGGGCAGGTGCCTGGGGCCATCCTCACACGGGCCCCACACCTGGTTCAGTAAACTGCCTTCACTGTCCTGAAATTCCAGATACTTTCTGAATCATTTAAAAGAGGCCCCACATTTTCATTTTGTGCTGCGCCCCACAAATGATGTAGTCACTGCTCTTTTTCTAAAACAGTGTTTCTCACTTTTTAGTTTTCATATTTGCTCCCCCAAAGAAGATATTTTTTCCCTAATCAGTCCCCCCATAAAATTATAATATAGATACACAGTTCAACTGACCCTTGAACAACCAGGGGGGTCAGGGGCACCAACCCCACACAGTCAAAAACTCTGTGTATAACTTCTGACTCCCCCCAAAACGTAACTGTTCATAGCCTTCTGTTGACCAAAAGCAGTAACATGAGCACACATTCTGTATGTTAAGTGTATCACACACTGTATGTTACGTGTATTCTTACAATGCAGTGAGCTAGAGGAAAGGAAATGTTATTAGGAGAATCATAAGGAAGAGAAAACCAGTTTACAGTACTGTATGAATTTATCGGTACTGTAAACTCACGTCATCTCTTTACAAGATGAAGAAAATCTACCTATAAGTGGACCTGCGAACCTCAAACCCCTGTGGTTCAAGGTCAACTGTATTTGTTTACATATATTATGTATATCTGTGTTTTGCACGTTAAAAGAGAATGGCTTTTTGCCCCCCAAACACCACATTTTCACCCCCTTGTGGTGCTGCCCCCTTGAAAATGTCACTCCCAGATCTAGAGGAGCACACCTCAACTCCAAACACCCAGCCAGGAGCACAGGCTGGGTAGTGCTAGGAACAGAGGCATCGGGCACCGAGCCAGGCAGCGCTCCGGGTGCTCTGCACGCATTAACCCATGTAATAGCCAAAACTAGTCCATTCTGTACTCATGTTCCCGGAGAGGAAACGGAGGCACAGAATTTCAGTCGCTTGCCCAAGGCCAGTCACACAGTGAGCAGATGGCAGGGCTGGGATGTGAATGGTTCTCCTGGCTCCCAAATCCAGAGCCAGAGGTGCAGGTTTGATCAGCAAGCCTCTCACTTGATCCTCACTACCCAGGAGAGACCTGTGTTTTGCAACTGCTGTTGATAGACAGGGACCCTGTTAATATGACAATATCACAGCTGGTAATAAGACCCTGTTAATGAGACAATATGACAGCTGATGGGCATAGGCCAGTAACTCTTCGACTGGACTGGACTCTCTGCAGAAGAAGCCAGTGCTCCCCATGGGCCCAAAGCACAATCGTCGTGGTGGTTTCTAATAGCTGGAAATGGTAAGATTTCCTAGAGAAGGTAGTGATGTCTTTACAAAGTAATATTTCCATATTCTCTCCTGGAACAGCAAGGCACTGGGACCCCTGGAAACTCGGACCAACCTTTACAGGGTGACTTGGAAACGGGCATGCAAACTTTGTGCCCCAATATCCTCACCTAACTACCTCTTGCCTGATCTCAAAAAGCAAAACAAAACAAAGAAAAAAGCTGACTAGATTTCTACTCGTGCCTCCCAGAATACCTCTCAACACATCAGCTGGAGTGATATACTTAAAACATACTTCAGATCACGTCCTGTGGCTCCCTAGCATGCTCAGGTTAAAATCCCAGCTCTTACCACGGCCTGCAAAAGCAGACCCCCACCAAGGAGCAGTCAGTCATCAGAGCTCCTCCATCGCTTAAAATGTGACACTGGTGTAAGTGTCCCCAAAATACGTATCAGTCCTGGAAGTCAGCCACTGTGCACCGGTCTGAGTATGCTGATGATTGAAATACGTAAATGCATGCATACCAGCTGGTAAATTGGCTGTTGCTCTGAATTCCCCACCACCACTATTCTCTGTCCTGGGCTCCTTGATCTTACCATGACCCCACGGTGAGCTGTTAACTCTGGCAGAGCATAAGGGGGGCTACTTTTCTGCTCAAGAACTAAGTATGGTCAGAGCCCATTCCAACTGGTGGGAACCTAAGCCCTTCTCAGGTTCAATATGTGGGTTGGGATATGACCCCTGGTGGCAAGTGTGCTACTGAAAAAAAGATGGCATACAAGGGGCACCTAGGTACCAAACGAAGGAAGGAAGGAGGGATGGAAAAGGAGTGAAAGGACAGGAATAAGAAAGCTTCCAGAAGCCAAGAGCAGCTATCTTTCGATGCGGTGGAATGAAACTTGCCCCGTCATTCAGCTTAGGGAGGGAGAAACGGGAAACCTGGAAAACAAACACAGAGCACACACTTGCTCTTTGCACTACCAAGACCACATGAAGAGAGGAGTAATTACGTATTCGAATATCACTGCTGGGAAAAGCACAGTGTGACCCAAAGTTCAGTGCTCAAGCACGCGGGTTCCAGGCGAGATTGCCTTTCGTGGTGGTGTGCCCTTTCTCCCCTCCTGCCTTGTTCCAGAGGAAACGAGACACCGCTCCTCTTTACCGGAATGGGAGCTAATAAGGGCGTCTTCTTGATTAGAGAGCTAGGAGGATCAGCATTTTCTCTCTTGCTCATAAGAAACCACGTAAAAGGAAACAAACAGAAACCTGGAAGTCTGTCCCCAGCTAATCGCCCTGGCCCGGCGGCATACACATGACTGGGACCAAATTTCTGGAGGAAGGAGTATGACTAGAGCAACGTAAGGAGAAGTCAGCGCCACCTTCATTTGCGTCCAAGTTGTGTCCCCCGGGTCTGGAGAGGCTGGGCTCACGCATCGGCCCAGCCCCTGTAGTCACAATCACAAGCATCCCCCTTCTCTAGGGAGGCGGGTGAGGGCATTCAAAACAGGTCAACATTCTCAGACCAGAATCTGGCCGCTCAGCGAGCCTCCTATGCTGAGTTCCAACTCCCCGGTCCCCCCGAGTCTTCTTTATCAATCAAATGTGTGCCCAGGTACCCAAGGGATGAACTTGCTCTCTGAAAGTTCTTCCCTCTCTCCGACTCCCAGAACCCCTTTCCTATGTCGGTCATGGGTCTGGATGAAGCAAACCAACAACCCCATTTGCCTTTGTGACTGAAGGTCTCATTCCGACCCTTGAATCTCATAGTTGGGCCCTATTACAAGACCTGGGTTTGTCAACCCCCTTACATGGGGTAAAATCTTTAACATACAGTCAACATCCCCCACAGCACCACCTGCCACATGCCTACTGCCCACCACTTGGGCTCTGTCATCTCCAGTGGACTTTGTGGTGAGACCTGCTGGATCATAATTCAGTCTCTTTTGTCTTTGAAGCCGGGACCTCGGGCTTCAGAGATGCCCTTGCTGAGGTCAATCTATCCAACAACCTTCAGTCCTGGCTCACCTGCCCTCTCTCAGTCAATAGATCCTTACCTGGTCCTCGCTTCCTTCCCTCCCCGCCAGAGCCTTGCCTCTGAAATCCCAACATATATTGTCCCCCAACCTCTTTATCCCGGGCCCTTAGGTGCTCAGTTTACTGGGGCTTGACAATATGCACCTTGAGGATTTCTATCAGCTGGGAGAGCCCAGACTTGTCCTTGATTTTATTACTCTCAGCCTCCTGTCTGAAAACCCAGATGGGAGAGAAGCCCTCCTCACTGAGTGGAGCTGTGCAGGCCAAGCAAAACTGTTTACCTCCTGGTGGCTCCCATTTAAGCTTTTATTTGTTTCATCTTGTTACAATAAAATGTGACTTTTGCTTTCAAATATATTTAAGGGGATTTTGCTCCATTATGTGAAATAAAACAAAAAGGATCAATTAAAGGGGGGGAATGTAACCTAAGCCCATCACTTACTAAGCTTTTCCAATTAGATCTTTCTGATTCTGACTTTCTGCCCAGATGCGAATGGAAAGTTTTGGGTTTTTTCCATTTAAAAAACAAATATCTTGCGTTGAAAATGGCGCAAACCAACAGCGTGCTCTTTCTTTTTGTCAGGCCTCAGTCGCTGTCTTTATCTCGTGGTGACCTTTCCTCAACATATTTTTCTGTCTCTTTTTGGTGCCCGGTTTCTAAAAATAAAGTGGCTGGTGGGTCTCTGGATGTAGAGATAACAGTTTGATTTCGCTGGCACATACAATCAGGAAACGTATTTCTGTTTATACTCCTGAATTCGGCTGAGAGTTGAAGATGAAGCCACTTTCTGTCAGCACATTTTATTTTTTTTCAAAACCTGGAAAATGGAACAAAATCCGAAGCAGCTGTAGGAAGTAGACTATCCAGTCCATGTGCGCCGGGCGGGGGGACAGCGAACGGGAGGTAACGGGATAGTTTCCACATGAAAAAGTTATGAAGAATTCAACCTGTAATGAAAACGCTGATAATCTCCAGGAATGAAAGACGCTTGGATGATGGGTTTGGGGTTTTTCGTGAGTTCAAAGGATCTGGTTTTCCCTGTAAATTCTGCGCAGGAACAGGAGACGTCCATGTGGTCATTGTTATGTCTGAGAGCCAACAAAAGTTCAGACTTCATCTTTAAACCATTAAACGGTGACTGGGGGTGCATTTTGAGACTGTGGATTAGCCAGCCGGGGCCTCTCTCTGAAGAACATAGAAAGCAGAATCTCATTAATCCATCAGCTCCTTCTCCAAGGCAGGGGCGCTGCGTGAAGGGCCTGTGGGCTAGAGCTCCTCCGGCTCCGAGTGCACACGAAGGGCCTCCGGGCCTTGTGCATGCAGATTCTGACCCAGCAGGTGTGCCTGGGGGGGCCCCCCGAGACGCTGCATTTCTCTCGAGCGCTCAGGGGTCTGATGCTGCAGGTCATGAACCACTGTTGAGGCAGCAGGAGTGCAGAGGATTCCTGCCTTGGAAATCCTATCCTGTCTGTGTCTGGCAGTCTCTAGAAGGGCCCCCAGGGATCCCCTCCAGGTATTCATGCCCTTACCAGCCCTCCCCTTGACAGCAGCTGGACCTACCGACTCGCTTCTAACAATGTGAACACAACAGAAGCGGTGGCACATCTCCTCTGAGTCAGGTACTTAGATGCAGAGCTAACTAAACACACACACACACACACAAATGCCTCTGTACTGGTACTATATCGCCTGGAGCTCCCTAGTGAAATCTAGGTAATGGGGCATCAATACAAGTGTGACAAAACATCAGTATGGTCCTCAAATGTCGTCACTCTTACTTATTCTCAAATGTCTGATTTGAGGGTGTGTTCCTGTTGATCCTGAAACTACATTATTTAATATCCTTTCTTTTCTCTTTTGTTAAGGGGAGGGGGGGAAAAAGGAAATAAAGATGCTCTTCAACCCAAAGATCTCAGAAGATAATACTCTGGCATTTTCCTTAACCATCTGGAAACGCTGGGCTTGCCTGCAGAGGTACCACTGGGACACCGTCATGTGAAAGTGTGGATATATGTGCCTGCGAGTGCGTGTGCATGTGAGTGCACATGTGTGCATGTGAGTGCATGTGAGTGTGAGTGTGAGCACGTGTGTGCAGTAGAGGAAACTTCCTAAGACTGGAAAAAATCACTGGCAGAGATGGAAAATGAAAATAAAAACTTAACATGGAAGGATTTTTTTTATAGTAACATTTTACTGTACATTACTTTATTCTGAGAATTTATGCCACAAAGTTTCCTAAAGAATACTGTTTGTCCCCAGCATGATATGAGTTTGAACTGTGGTAAAAAGGGAGGTCTCAACTACTTCTGTCTTGACCACTGAGTCCTGTGGCATCTGATGATGATGCTAGTGTCTGACGAACAGTAAAGTATTTCATGAATATTCACATCAGAAAGTGTCCCATAAACATCCATCTGAATGTTTCCATCTGGACTCCTCCCCCAAGGCAGGTATCATTACGCTAATCTTAGAAGGATACAGGAGATTTGTCTAGCAAAACACTTTTAGTTGAAAAACATAATATTTAAGGCCCCAGGCCAGGTAGCTCGGTTGGTTAGAGCACCTTCCTGATAGGCCAAGGTTGGGGGTTCGATCCCTGGTCAGGGCACATACAAGAATCAACCAATGAATCTGTAAATAAGTGGAACAACAAATCAATGTTTCTCTCTCTCTCTCCTTTCCCCCTCTCTCTAAAATCAATAAATAAAAAGTTTTAAAAAAAGTAAAGCATAATATTTAAGATCACCACTTACTGCCTGTGTGGTCTAGGGCAAGATAGTGAACTTGTCCATGCCTCTATCTCCTCTTTTGAAAACTGGACTTGGCAGTATGAGTACTTTACCACATTATTATGAGCACAAAATGAGCTAATGCGTGTAAAATTATCAGAACAGAGCCTAGCAGAGAGTAACTGCATAGTAAATGTTTGTTGTTATTATTACTATTATCACTAATTTTGGACTCCCACTAGGGCTTTTGATTACTAGTCCTGTATCTTTCTTATTTGCAATATGATATACACTGTCTCAATCAACACTACAACCTGCAGATGGAGTTGTTTTCAGAATAAGAAAACTTAGCTACCAGTCAGGCATTCGAGAAACATGCACCGAGTGTTTCCCACGTCTTGCTGAATGCTGGGGGTGGAAAAGTGAGCGAGAGAGGCGTGGACTGTGCCCTCCTCGAGCCACAGCTCCTCGAGCCTGTAAGAAGGGTTATTTACTGGTCCCATTTAAAGACATGGTGGTGGGAACTTGGGATTTGATAACATGGTTCTTCGATACTAACATCAAGTTTGTGCATCAAGGACATTTGGGTACACTCAATGTCCTCTTTCACATCTCCGAAGTACTTAAAGAAAATGCAAGTCGACAGCAAGACCTGTAAGACGGGCAAATACTTCTTGGAATTACCCACCTTTCAAAACTCTTTTCTCCGCCTTCAAAGGGACTCATCCAGCCAACCAAGACTTTTCAACGGGAAAACGTGGTTCCCTCAAGAGACAGAAGATGGTTTTTCTGGAGGCTTGCTGCCGACCACTCTGAAGACAAGGAAAGAAAGGGGGGGGGGAAGTAACCCCAAACGCCCTTTGGATCAAGATGAAATAGCCAACAACAGGAACCAGAGGAAAGCATCTAGGGGGCTGATAATAAGCATACCCTCCGCTGTTTTGAAACAAGTGCACCCTCCTCGCTCGCTCACAATCCGTCGCCAAGCGCCACGGTGCTGTTTCATATCAAGATTTCAAGACCCATTACGAGCTGCATAGGTATTGGAGGCGCAACCAGATGTGATGAAGTTTCCATTGTTTTGCTTAGTGCATGGAAAATATTACTAATGGTCGGTGTCAGGGGAGGCTTAACTGACCCCAACTGGCCAAACTCATCTGGGCCCCTTTCTTGAAGTCAGCCCCTTTAAATACTCTCTTGTTATTTCACAGCCCCCTCCCCCATTTTATGAGATACTTGACTATATATAGCTCGTTGTAGGCAAAGGAGAAATTCCATGACTGCATGAACAGGTGGGCTGGGGACGCAGGGGAGGGGGGGTATCTTTCCTTGAGACGGAATTTTACATGCGGCCAATTCCTGATTATCTTTGGCACGCGAGACGCAGCGGAACACGGCAAGAACACTGAGGTCCTGGAGCTGTATCCCGCAGAATACTGAGGTCCTGAAGCTGTATCCCGCAGAATACTGGGGTCCTGAAGCTGTATCCCGCAGAATACTGAGGTCCTGGAGCTGTATCCTGCAGAATACTGAGGTCCTGAAGCTATATCCCGCAGAACACTGAGGTCCTGGAGCTGTATCCCGCAGAACACTGAGGTCCTGGAGCTGTATCCCGCAGAACACTGAGGTCCTGGAGCTGTATCCCGCCCATCTCCCTGCCGTTATCCTCACCAGGGCTGCCCAGAGGTGCCGGCGTTCACACGTCCGACGGCGAGAAATTCTCCTCTCACCATTCCCACCCCCTCTCCACGGCACAAGGGGAGAGACGTCAAAACGCTCCGCCCAAAGAAAGTGTTTTAGAAGCACTCCTACTCGTATCAACCTAGAGCTGCTACCCGAGTTTTGTTTCCAACGTATGACTTGGGCTTTACATTTTCTGGGCGATGCTGACAATCCCAAAAATCAGGGAAACCTTAGCCCTCCGGTTCCACAAGACATACCACGGTTACCAAGACAAGGCAGTTCTCGTGACAGTCCCACCCCTGCTCCCTTCCTTCCTTCGCGCAGAAAGCCTCAGAATGGATCCTGTCAAAGTCTCATTCATTAGAACAGTCCTTTATTCCCTTTCGTAAACTCAACATCATCTCCAGAAATGAGCTCATCCAGATCCAGAGTTCAATCTCAATTCAGTGGAATATGGAAAATTTTTAATGCTTTTCCACACCTTGTGTGACACTATTTCAACCTCTTTTTGTCAGCAGAACTGGGGGGGAAGATCCCCAAGAACAACCTTCCTTACAAGAAGGTTTCTGGCCCTAAAATGCAGCCTCGAAATCATAAGTTAAAAAATAAAAAATCAAGACAATAAAATGTGATGATGGTTTCAGAAATGAACAGTGTTTTAATGAGCTCCACAAATTTCATTTTTTAATGAAATGTGCTGCTCTTGACCAGGATTTTAATGAAGTGGCACTGAATTCTAAAAACGTCTTACAGGCACTATAGAACCATCGGACAGTCATTACTTTTTTTAAAAAACATCAAGACTCAGACATAGCTGGTTCCTGGTTTAAAAATCTAAGCTAAGGGTATCGTGAATGAAAAACAAAGTCTTCAAAGTTTTAACAGCCCTGTGTCCAATTAAAGCTCAAAGGAGCCTCTTGCTGCGTAAGAAACGTGCCCGTCTGCGGCAGTTGCTGTGTTTCCACTGCGTCTTCGTTGTGTCCGTGAATAGTGCTGGTCCCGACAGAGGGCCTCGAGCCGCCAGGCTGGGCAGTCAGCTGGAGGTCTGCCTCAATATTATGAAGGCTGATCGCAGGGAGGAGGGCGAACACAGGGTCAGCATCGAGGCGGAAAACATCGAAGGTCATCACTCGTGCCGGTCTGGGCTCCGCCGTGTCCTCCAGTGTCCTGCTCAAAGGATCCAGAGAGCCGGGGGCCCAGAGCTGGCCTAAGCACGTGGCGCCTGGAATGAGTTTGAAACTGAAGCGAGCAAATGAATGAAGGGGAGCCGTCCTCGAGAAGGACCGTGAGCAATTCCCAGGGCACGCCGCCCTTGGGACTCACTGCAGGAATATAACGGAATTTCTAATTTGCTTAATTAGAGAAAAGTAAACACTGCCCTCGACTTGTCATCGTGTTTATATAGGAGCCCAACCAGCTGCTTTTCTGCTGGCATGGCCCTGGAGCCACTCAATTAAAAGTTTCAGGGCACAACTTCTTTTTATGAATGAAATACCATTAGCATGAAGCCAGCGAGTTGGGTTTTTTGGTGTGTGTGTTTTTTTATTTGCTTTGTTGGCTGTGACTGTACGAGGATAAGTGACCATACATAGCACCTTCCAATCTTAAATGAACAAATGATAATTTCCATGGCTAGGTCATTTAGAGACCCTCTTCTGGAGGCATCAACATCATTATTTTAAAAATTTCCACTTTGCAAGGTGAATGGAACAAAAATACTTTATTCCTAACATATGTGCTATACTATTAATATTTTAATTTTTAAAAGACAGAAAGAAAAGTTAACGTTTTAAAAGGCTACAGGTAAGATAAGGTTTATCATAAGAATTAGAATATTGATTCTAATCCTTTGCCCAGTTAGCTTTAGGACCTCAAGATGCAATTGTCCACACCTCACTTTTTCATTTCTTTAAACATAAGGAGCCCAGCCAGTGTAGTTCAGTGGTTGAGCATTGACCTAGGCGCCAAAAGGTCACAGGTCAGGGCACATGCCCGGGGTTTCGGGCTTGATCCCCAGTGGGGGGCATGTGGGAGGCAGCTAATCGATGATTCTCACATCGATGTTTCTATCTCTCTCTCCCTCTCCCTTCTTCTCTCTCTAAAACTCAATTACAAAATACACTTAAACATGAGGCTAATAACATTTTCTCTACCTATGAAGTGTTTGCAACTCAAAGGTCCATAATGAGCTCATGCTTTCATAGTATTTGTACAGTTTCCTTCAAGTTTCCAATGACCCATCAGTACAGGGGGGGTCAGGGCTAAAGGCAGCAAGTCAACCAAACTGAGAATGGAATGAAACACAGAACAAACGGAGAAGCCGTCGCAGGAAAGCACATGAATGTTCTTGATGTATTTCACACCATCACCCAAGTTTCTAATCTATGTGTCTGCTGTTGAGTTGCATCCATCTTTCACTTAAAAATGCAAGGTGGACTTTTAAAGATTCAGGAGCCAAGCTTACCTGCAATAAGTGAGAAAACTAAGAGAGCTACGTGGCTTCTACAGGGCCCAACCTCTATACAACAGAAAGTGAACTCCCTCACATGCACACACACACACAAAGGCCTCTAGTTTTAGTTCATATTATTCAAATTTTATTTTGCCTCCTATATTGAGCCTTTAATCACATCCTCTCTAAAAAACAAGGATCTTTATTGGTTTTATTGCAGACTTGAGTTTAATCCAGGTAAAACACACCTTCTGTCAGCATTAGACCCATCATTTTGGGTCACCAAACACCCTGTTCCCTAATCTATCGAGACTGTCAGACCCCGGAAGGGCAGCTTATATAAAGCTCTTTTTAACCACCCATCACATCGGATGTCTTCAAAGGTCTGGCCTGGGGGGGGGAGGTCCTGAGGCATCTCGCCAGATGAATCAGTATGAAAATACAGAATTAGAGTCTATTTTTCACCTTTGAGCCAGACAATCAGTATAAATGGCTAACAAAGTAAAAAGAGAGTGAGTACTTGATCTTTCTAGAACCACTAGTGTGCTAGAGAGACTTGGGCCGAGGCCAGGGCTCAGCAGTCCACAACAATGCCACAGGTCAGCTGACCGCCTCAGGTGACAGCTCCACCTGCGAAGAGCTGGCTCCTATAAATCTTTTCTTAATTTTTAAAAAAATTTATTGAATTGAGAGAAACACCGATTTGTTGTTCCACTTACTGATGCATTCGTTAGTTGATTTTTGTGTGCGCCCCGACTGGGAATCAAACCCGAAATCTTGGTGTAGCAGGACAACACTCTCACTGACTGAGCTACCAGCTGGTTCCCATGAATCTTGACACCAGCTGCCTCTGGGTGGCTGCGGGCTACCTTCAGCTCAGCACGCACACATCTGAAACCATCACCTTCCCCCTGAAGCCTCCCCAACGTTCCTCATCTCAGTAAAGGTCTCCGACAGCCACTCAAGCCAGAAGCCTGGTAGACTCAACTTCTCTCTCTCTCCCTTTCACAATCTCCAGCTTTTCATGTTCACTTTTCAAAATAGCTCTCGCATTTATCTAACTCGCTCTGCTGACTGTCTCATCGTAGTCCAAACCAGGACCTTCTCTCCTAGCCTGTCTCCCTGCCCCGTGCCCCCCACTGCGGCCCCCTAAACGGAATGAGCCTGCAACCCAGTCTGTCCAGGGCCGCCAGCATCTGTGTCCACGGCCCCAGCACAGCTGGTAGTAGTCGCACCTCTTCTCATTCTCTGAAGCTTCCTGGCTTGGATAATAAATTATATGATTGCTACACATATAAGCAAATTTCCTTTCCAAACTGCAAATCTAATTATGCCATTTCCTGACTAAAGCCCTTTAATCGTTTCCTCCAGTCCTTGGAATAAAGTCTTAACAACCTGACCTGGCTTTAAAAACCCTGCGTCCCTGGGTTCCTCTGTCCGGGGTACGTCTTTCAGACACCTTGCTTTCTAGGGCCCTTTATTCCCCAAGCCACCTCGCCTCACTGTCCTGTGGTTTCTGGATTGTTTAGCCCATAGAGTTTAGACTGTAAATGCGGGGGGATTTCCAACTGTCCATCAATGTGTTAGACACAATACATCCCAATACACAGTGCATATCAGTTACCCAAAAACTGTAGCCACAGGACAAAAACATACTGGTTTGCAAACGTGCCCTGACAGTGGAGAGAGGAACAGCACTCACGATCTGACGCCACTGGGTCAAAGTGGGGTACAGGCGGTGGAGAGGCAGGCGCGAACCCCATGAAAAGCATGTACGTGCAATCAAGCCCTATCCTGACGTGAGAATGGAAGTCGTCATTATTTAATGTCCCCTTTTACTATTTTGCATCATCATGATTATCATGTCACCGGTAGATAGAAATTAAATGCCGTCGCCCTTTAGTTATCGCCCTGTAACTAGCATCCGCTCAGCAGAATAACACCCCAGATATCCCACCACACAGTCTGCCTACATCAGAAGGTGTAGCCTCATGCCATAGGACCACGGGAAAGCACAATTAATAAAATCTTCTGCCTAAATTGCCACATAGGCCAATGCATTTTAAGGCCTAATAAGAATTTTCTTTTTTTTTTCCATTAAAAGTTAAACAGCATTTAAAAATGGCATAGAGGTATTAAAAATGCTATTCCAGATTATGCTTTATGTGCCATGGGCACTGCCCCTCCCACCCATGTTTTACTATTATGGATAATTTTTACGTAGGCATACTCTGAAAATAGTTTTTTTTGAAAAGGCAGTCATCTCTATTCTGGCTTGAATTAGATCATACTTAGTCTATTCTTTTTTTTCAGAGCTCTAAGCTCCTCTTTTGCTGGCTGAGACCTCCCCAGTCTGCCAGTGAGCTAATATCAAACCCTTCCATCCCCAGTAGCTAATCATTCATCATGATCCTGAACTAAGAGAGTGTTACAAACCAACCTATAGATTGCTGGTTCCTAAAATAAATGTGCTGGGAAGGTAACAAAAACAAAGCAAAGACGCTGTCTGTACGTTTTCCTCCCAAGACGTCTGCCGGCCCTTTCACGGTACCACGAGGGTCGGCCTGGAAAACGCAGCGCGCAGATCTTCGGAGCGAGTTTCCCTGACGCGCCCCAGCGAGCGGAAGCATCGCTCCATCCTTCACGGCCCAGCCCTGAGCCCAGAAGGACAATGAACAATGAGCGGGATTAGTTCTCAATTGAACACATCATTTTCCCTTTCCCCTTTCAGATTTCTCCCGTGAGAGCGACACGGTGACTACAGAATTGGGTAATTGTGAAACCAGTTCTATTTTTAGACGCAATTCAGAAACCATAAAATTTACCTTTTTAAAGCATGCAACTCATTGTTTAGTACATTCGCAGAACTGTGCAACCACCAGCAATATCTAATTCCAGAACGTTTCATCACTCCCCCAAAACGCTGCAGGTACCCATGAGCAGTAACCCCTCACTCCCCACACCCCCAGCACTTTCCAAATACCATCTACTTTCTATCTCAATGGACGTGCTTAGTCTGGACCCTTCATCATAATGGGATCGCAGGATGTAGCCTTTTGTATCCGGCTTCTTTTACTTAGCACATTACCTTCAAGGTCTGTCCAAACTGTAGTATTATCAGTACTTCATTCTTTTCATGACTAACACCCCACTGCACGGCACGCCACATTTTGTTTTCCCACGTATCCTCTGATGGGTATTTGGGTGGTCTCCACTTTTTGGTTATTATGAATCATGCGGCTATAAACATTCATGTATGAGTTTTTGTGTAGACATGATCTCAGTTCTTTTGGATGTATACCTAGGAGTGACACTGCCAGGTCACATGGTAGTAACTCCATGTTTCGCTTCTGAGAAAACACCAAAGTGTTTCCCACGTCAGCTGTACCATTTTACATTCCAAACAGCCATACATACGTACGTGTGTTCCAATTTTTCCACATCCTTCCCAACAACTATGTTTCTGTTTTTTAACAATTATTATTGTACTCATCCTAGTGCGTTTGAAGTGGTATCTTGTGATTTTGATTTGCATTTCCCTAATAATCAATAATGTTGACCATTTTTTAATGTACTTATTAGGGATTCATATGTCTTTGCAGACATGTCTATTAAAATCTTTCATTCATTTGTTCATTTTTAAATTCAGACTTTTTATCTTTGTATTGTTGAGTTGTAAGAATTCTTTATGTATTCTGGGGCCTTAGCTCTCGTTATATGATTTGCAAATATTTTCTCTTGCTCTATGGGTAGCAGTTTTACTTTTTAATGGTGTCCTTTGAAATGCAACATTCTTCATTTAATGAAATCTAATTTATCTGTTTTTCTTTAGTTGCCTATGCTTTTGCCTAATCCAATTCAAAATTATTTCTGCCTTTTTTTTTTTTTTGGTAAGAGTTTTATAGTTTGAGTTCTTAGAGTTCGGTCTTTGATTCATTTTGAGTTAATTTTTGCATATGCCTGGGGTAGGTGTCCAACTTCACTCTTCCCCATGGGCACACCCAGTTGTTCCAGCACCATTTTTATGCCCCTGCCCACTGAATTGTCTCGGCACTCTTGTCAAAAATCAGCTGACCATAATGTAAGGATTACTTCTGAGCTCTAAGTCCTATTCTGCCGGTCTGTGTCTGTCCCCATGGTAGTATTACTCAGTGTTGACTGTAGTCTGTAATAAGTCTTTAACTTGGGAAGTTTGGGTCCCAAAACTTTGTCCTTATTTTTCAAGATCCTTCGGCTATTCTGGGTTCCTTCTACTTCATGTGGAAATCACAAAACACTGTTGAAAGAAATTAACTAATACCTAACTAAATGGAAAGCTATCCTGTGCTCAGACACTGGAAGACAATGTTTTTAGGAGGGAAATACTCCCAAAATCGAACTACAGGTTAAACACAATCCCTATGAAAATCTCAGCTGCCATATTTGCAGAAATTCACAAGGGAATCCTAAAATTTGTAAGAGATGTATATGGTAAGATTAAGTTTGCTTGAGAACACAATCATCCAAGCTCCCAGACATAAATTTGTCTCTTCTGGGATGAAATACATGTCAGTAGGTGGTGTTTGTCCCTAGGTGCTGGCTGAACAAATGACTGCAATTAAAATCAGTAAACACTGATTGAGTGCCTACCATTTGCCAGCCAAAGCAAAGGCTCAGGAGTGAAGCTGCTTTATCCCATTACACTTGACATGGAGTTTCCTTCCCAGCCACAGAGGAGAGGAAGTGACACTTAGATTACACATTTGTTTTAATTTTGACTTTCTGCTGCTGGAAAAAACACTCTAAAAGAGGGTGTTTCTCCAACATATGAAAATAGCTTTGCTTCTGGAGGTATTGGGGGGAGGGGGGAATACACACACACACATATACTTACTTGAGATTCACTTTGGGTCAGAAAATAAAAACAGCAATTTACCAATGGGATCAAATGTAATCACTGTCAGAGATTCATTTGGTTGAGTTTTATCTTATTTCATTTTAAGGTTAATTTAGCTGAGTAGTTCTTATTTAATCAGAAATGTTTATCCATTTTTGTTAATAGTATATGCTCTTGCTATGAAATTTTTTTCTTCCTTTTTTTCTCCCAAGTATGTTCTAATTAAGGTTTAGCCAATTTTATGCAATAGTATGAAAAATGAGGAACTACTGCGTGGGCCTGAATTCCTTTGAAAGAGTGGAATAGACCATGCCATTAACTAATTCCTATCATTTAGAATCCTGACCCAAATCAGACCTTTGAGGGTTCAAGCTCATTTACATTTCATAAAATGCAACTTCCCATTTCTGGAGAAGAAAAGGCTTTGAAAGTCACAAGGAAATGGCTCAAAAAGCATCCAAAACATCAAATGACTTGAACAAATCCCGCTTGATGAGTTAAGTGTAAAGGAATCGGAAACATATGGATTACATTTCCCTTAAAATACACATAGGTTTAACAGGGAGAAGAAAAAAGTGGCTGGCCCAGTGTGGTTTGGGTTTTTTCGAACCTAAAACATTTGGAAAATAGTTCAAGATGGCTAATGAACCCCAAAGTGAGCCTGGTAATTGTGCTGGATTTCAAAAACAGTGCCTCCTAGGGAGAGGGAAGGGAATGGAAGGGGGGGGGGGCTAAAGGATCAGCAGCCTGGACTGGTCTGAGGGGCACAGAGCCCTTTAGATGCCACTGTCAGAACTTGATGTTTCTTGGACCTAATTCCTGATTCAGTCGTTGTGAGTCACAGCTATGGAAACACTCCTCCTCCCCTTACTTCCCATGGCCACCACCATCATCATCCCTCACCCCGCCCCCACCTTCCCCCCTTAAAATGAAAGAAGGAACCAACATTTCTAAAGCTCTGTCCTTTAAAGAATTGTTATAATTTGAACTCATTTAGGAAATGAGGAGGTTGGATAAATTGAATTCCAGGCTTAAATTACTGTGTCATTCTTACTGACACAATGAACCCTTTCACCTAGCATTGTGTCCCAGGAAATTACAACTCCGCACTGAATGGCCTGCTAGCGAACAAGCCGGAGCCTGGGATCTGAGCAGAGAGGGGGTCAACGGCCCAACATTAGTCAGAGGAGGCCGGGAGTCCGGGAGTCAGGCCTTCTCACTGCCGCAGGAAGTGATCTTACTCACCCACCTTCCTCCACCTCCTCAGGCCCTGGGGGGCGGGGGCTACCACACACTGCAGTGCATGTCCACACTCTAACTACAGTATTGGGACCCAGATGCCCCCTGGGTCATGCTGCTCCTTAAGCTCCAGGTCACTGCTCTTGGATTCTCAAGTAGAACGACACTCCTTGCTGATGCTGATTTTGGAGGAAGTGCCCCAGACATGCTCTATTTTCCTCAACTTCTAAAAAGCTTCCTTTTAAGTTATCATGTACTTTCCATTTCCACCACCAGAACCCTAATTCAGGGTCCTTATTCCCACACATCACACATGTTGGGAAAGGCAGTCTCCTGCATGAAGTCCTTCGAGCCCGACTCAGTCTCATCGAAATAGTCTTGGGGTCAGGAACATGTCCTTACCAAGAAAGATAGACTCCTCGGGAGTCCTCATAGCCTGGGCTGAATTTAGCAGCCAGGGTGGGAATCCTTCTCTGAGTCAGACTCCACGTGTGCCCCTTTGTTATGTTTAAGTATGTACATTATATGGCCCTTGTCCAACCACACTACTGCATCTACCCCCTGCAGGAAGGGACAGGTTCTTCTGCCTGCAGGTGTGTGGCCCTGCACTGGGGAGGGACTCCCTGGCCATGCAGAGTCCCCCTGTAGTTCCCCAAAATCCATTCCTTTGTCAGCCTCAGTTGAGACCTCTTTTCCCTTTGAAGCTTCTGCCCTTTGGCTCTCGACCCCACGGTATTGCTCATCAATCAACCTCCCAGCCCCCTCTTCATTCATCGGGGACTTGGACAGAGGGCTTTTCCTCTTCCTGTCTGCCCAGTCCCTACCATGCCCCTGGGAGACTTCAGTGGGCACACGGATGACACCGCTAATACCCTGTCCTCTTACTCAACGCCCTCATCTCAGTTACCTTTCCCCGGCACTTCCTCGGCTCTTCATTCCCATGGTCGAGTGTAACCCTCATTACATTAGATGTAAACATCTTAACCTCTCCCATCGCAGCCTCCTCAACTCCCAGCTCTCACTCAAACCCCCTCCTTGACCTGGATTTCTCCACAAGAGCTTCCACCCTTTGAGCCTGTCACCGCTCCCATCACTAAGCCCCCCCCCCCTTCACTTTCTTCCCTGGGCAGCTGGGCGAGCACCACCCAACCTTACAGATCAAAGCCTCCAACAGCACACGGCCCCCGATCTCAAGCACGGCTAACGCTGTTCAGCTATCTTCTGAATTTCTTTCTTCGGCCCACATTCTCCAAAAGAGCTATTTAAAACATTCTTAAACTCTTCAACATTTTAATCCCACCACTTCCCCCCATACTCTGCAGGAGACCGTCCCTCCTATTTCACAGAGGTCACAAGCAGCAAGTGGGCATGACAGGCTTCCTTCCTACGGGCCTGGGAACAGTCTTCCTCCCATTCCAAGGATGAGGCAGTCCTCCACCTGGTCCTAAATCCCACTCCCTGCTCACCCTCCTGGGCTTTGTGCTCTTTCCTGATGAATTATTTCATTTCTCTCTCAGCCATTGACCCCTTCGTCTACACTGGCTCCTTTTCAACAGCATTTAGATATGGTCAAGATGTTCTCATGGAAGACAAGAAAACACTTCTTCAAATCCACATCTCCTGTCTTCCACCTCTGGTCCCCTCCCCTTTACTGCTGCACGCCCAAAAGAGTGTCTAGGTTTCCAGTATCCACCCCTCACCTTCCACGCAACTCTCTTTCCTTGTAGCCTCCTGGTCTGTTAACTCTTTGGTTTGTCCACTCAGTGTCCTTGGCAGGTGCCCTTCACTAACCCCGCCCATCTTCCTGATGGTGCCTCAGCACATCACTGCGCTAAGGACCCATCTGCTTACATCTTGCCAACAATCTCTGGCCACCTGATGGTTCCAAAATACCCCTCCAGTTCTATACACAGCTCATCACAATGAACAGTTTCTAAGTGGCGGGCACTATGTGAAGCAATTAGGAGACAAAGATTAAGGAAACATGGTCACTGTCCTCAAAAAATTCATAGTCTAGAGGAAGAGATAAAACATATACATTTAATTAGAGCACATATAGTATGGTAACAGGATAGCTTCCAATCAACCTAAATTAAGGGGTAGTTATGCAGGAAAAACAATCTTGTTGCCACATTTAATTACCCAATTTACAAAATAAGTTTTCATACAATTTCTCAAATACAAAAAATTCAAATAAAAAGTTATTCCTGTCTCTAAAATTTAATCCTACTTATAGTCTATTGCAGTAGCCAAAAACAAATTTATTTTACATATATCTAGAAGATTCCCATATATACTCCTAAATTAAACAGCATACTCTTCAAAACTTAGAATTTTATCAATATTTTGCCTTTCTACTTTGCAATCAGAACCAGATACTGAAACAAAGTTGGAAGCCAGCTGGCTGTCAAAATAATTAATTACTCTATTTTCTAGACTTGCAAGCTTATAAGAATTCTGACATACTATGACATATGTGTCCAATCGGAGCTGAGTCACGCAGCATGAGCTGAGAAGAGGACCGAGTGTTTTCACAAATTATATTCCTGAGGATATAATTTAGAAAAAAATTTTTCCTGGAGAAGCCAAGTGAATGAAATAGAGAAAACGTTTAAAAACATAAGCAACTAATGTTTAATGTTTAGTATGAAATGCCTCTTCTGTGTTATCACAGGCTAATTCCAAGCAAGACCTCAAGACTGGATTTCCTGTTTCTGTCATTTTTATGTCTTGGAGGTAACTTCTTCCTTAAATGGATTCCTCATTATACTCACTCGGAGCAAACTGACAGACAGCGATTAACTGGCAGCTGTAACAGGTGGCTTTCTCAGGCTGTGTGGAGTTCAGGGTCAACAAGGCAGGCCTCCTTGACTCAACACAGTCCCTCCCTACACACACTCCATGCATCATGTGTAAACAGCAGTTAATGTCTTTTAGCTTAAAAAAGTTTTAAGTTGTATAAATTCCTATTAAACATGGCAAGCAATACTAATCTAGCTGAAAGAGAATGATTTTTTACTTAAGAATAAATCCAATAATAATTGTAAACATTAGGTAACACTTATGATATGCTAAGTGCTCTCTTGATATACTGATATGTATATATAGATAGATCTATACAGATATTGATAGAGAGATTGAGCTATAATAAAGACATAATGCATATCAATATATAAATGGATAGAGACACATATGTATATGTATTATGTATCTATATATACACACATCTCCATTTCATAGATAAAGATACTGAGGCATTAAAAAAAAAGACTAACAAACACGCCCAGTCAAATGGTTAGTACATTGCGGTGCTGGGATTTAAACCTGGGCTTTGTAGCCATAATGACATCACGCCTTTCTTCTCAGGAGTGTCCATTTGCCTTGAATACTTAAGCACATACAAAAATCTCTTCAGCTTTATGCTCCTTGGAGGTCTTATCAAACATAGAGGCAAGTCAGACTAGCAGGAACCCACTGTGGATATCAGCTCGCCTTGCTTCTGTCATTGGTTTCGGTTTGGTTGTGCTGATGTATTTATTTATTGTGGTGGTGGTAACTGTGTGTGCATATGTTACTGATAAAGATGGATTTCATGAAGCTAAAAGAGTTTACATTTCAGGGCCCCTTGCTTATTTGGGCCTTTTCTATGGCCTGGGAAAATCCCTCGTAATATGGTCACATGGTCATACATTTTATAAAATCTGTAAAATTAAGATGTTCTAACTGTAAACAGTTGAGACCACCATGTCTGTCTTTCCACTCTGACTCCTCATGTCAGCTGCCATTGGAGTAGTTGTAGACGCTTTGGTAATCCAAGTGAGAAACTGAAATCAAAATACGTACAGCTAATGTAAGCTAGTGGGATGCATGGAGACGATGCATGGGCTGTCCGTGTACCGTTCAATTATGGCGAGGCATCTCAGCATAGGAATGGGTTCCAGAAAAATTCCTACCGCCACTCTGCTCACTACAAAGTGTTATCACACAAATATTTAAGGCAGAAGTTTAAATGGAATTAAGCCAGAAGATAGTCAGTAGAAATTCCTTCCAAACCATACAGCTGATCTATGAGAGAAACTTGAGTCTTTCACAATAGAACAAGTCTGAAAATGTATGTGCATTACCAATAATTAGAAGACTGGAGAAAACTTTTCTAAATAATCGATAATAATAATAATTAGTAATAGTAATAATAATTTTAAAAGTTGCCTTCCAGAGAGGATGTTGTATGCAGTGGCAGGTCCTTGCTCCTACTAGGACAACTAGGGGAAAAAGAATAAATTACAAGATTATACATTTAGAGTCATTGGGAAATTGTGGAAGCAGTGAAGACTAGATGAACTACGATTTTAAAGAGAAAAGAGCCCTTCCTAAGAGAGCTGTCGGCCGATGGCCGGGTCCTCCACGAGGGCACTGGCCAACTCTGGGATACTCTGAGGGTGAGACGGCCCTGGCTGAGACTCCAATGCAGGGAAGTATAGACTGTGGTGCTTCTGAGAGCCACACCGGCTGGCCTGAAAGAAGGCGAGCGACGGAGCCCTGACACGTGATATCACGGGACACTTGCTGATGCTGACGAGTGCAGGTGTTCATGTGCTCACAGGACCTATGAGACAAAGGCCTTCAATAACTCAAGGTATTTGCCCGATTTTGAACCTGTTGGGGTAGAAGTTTAACATGAAGTATCTGAAAGGTATAAATTTCACCACTGAGAAAAGAGAGGCTCACTAGAGTTTTAATCAAAACCCTAGGAGAGCCATGGCCAAAGGGGAGGGATCGGACTAGAACACAGAATAAGATTTTCCTTAATTTCCTGGTACTTAAAGGTCTCAACAAATTTCAAAGGATTAACCATCAGAGTACTTCCAAAAAATGAAATTAAGATAGGAATTTGTAACAGAGAAATATTTTTTAAATCTCCAAGTACTTGGAAAATGAGAGCAAAATTCTAAATCACCCATGAGTTAAAGAAGTAACCATGGAAATAATAAAATATTTTAACCAGATGATAATGAAAATATGGCATATTAAAACTTATGAGATGCAGCAAAAGCAGTCTTATGAGGGAAATTTGCAGCTTCAAGAGAATATACCAGAAAAGAAAAAAAGTGAAGTCACTGATATGAGACCCTATGAGGCTAGAAGAAGAGTAAGCCTAAGAAACATAAAGAAAGTATAAGGAAGAAAATAACCAAACTGAAGCAGAAACTGATTAAATAGAAAAGTCATACAGTAGAGAAAACCTACAAAGCCAAAAGTTTTTCCCATGAAAAGATAAATAAAATTGATAGAACAGTTACAAGACCAATCAAGGAGGAAAAAAGAAAATGTGAAATACAGAATCAGGAAGGAGGGGGGTGGGGGCATCACCACAGACCTTATGGATGTTGAAATAATAATGATAATAAAGAGGATAATTATGAACAAATTTATGTCAATGAAATCAGCAATAAAGTAAAACTGTTTCTGTGTTTTTTTGAAAGTTGTCAATTTTTCTTTCTTTCTTTAAATATATCTTTATTGATTTCAGAGAGAGGAAGGGAGAGGGAGAGGGAGAGACAGAAACATCAATGATGAGAGAGTCATTGATCGGCTGAAGCCCTCAACCCAGGCATGTGCCCTGACCGGGAATCGAACACTGATCTCCTGGATCCTAGGTCGATGCTCAACTGCTGAGCCACACCCAGCTGGGCTAAAACTGTTTAAATTCTTAAAATCATAAACTACTGAAATCATAAAAGAAAGAAATAGAAAACCTAAATTAAATGTGCAATTATAAAACCTTCCTGAAACATCCAAGCCCAGAGCATTTCACAAGAGAATTCATCCAAACATTGATAGATAAAGTAATACCAATCTTATACAAACTCTTTCAGAGACTAGGAATAAAAGGAAATACCTCCTAACTATGTTGGGAGGGAGCAACAAAATTTTGATTTCATAATCTGATAAGAAAGTTACCCCCCAAAAAGGAAAATTACAGGCTAATCTCTCTCATGAACTTAGATGTAAAAAATCCTTTAAAAAATACTAGCAAATTGAATCCAGTAATACAGAAAATAAATAACATACCAAGTCCAAGTGAGTTTTTTTTCCAGATAGGCAAGAGTGTGTTAATATTCAAAACGCAGTGTAATTCAACATATGAAGAGTGAAAAATGATGTAATTATGTCAACAGATGCAGAAGATATTTTGACAAACTTTAACATAAATTTAACTCTTAGATAAAGGAATAGCAGGAAGCTTGTTTAAACTGATAAAAATAACTATGAAAAGAACCCTAAACCTCATATTTAATGGTAAATATGGAAAATTTTTCCCAATAGCAAAAAGAAACAATAATTGTACTATTTATATTCAACAGTAAAATGACAGTCTCAGTCACTTCAAGAAAGCTATGAAAGAAAAAATACATATTTTTTTAAGGACCTTTTATAAAACTATGGTATGTAATGTAATATAGTATTGGCACAAAAATAGATAAAATGATAAAATGGTACTGATACGGACCTACACATATGTGCTTCCTGACATACAACAAAGGCAACCCTGCAGTGTACAGGGAGAAAGGTGACCCTGTCGCCAAATGGTGCTGGGTCAGCTGGAGAGCCCCATGGACAAAGTGAGTCACCCCAGAAGCTGGAAAGCCCAGGGCTGCTATGACCTGCCTTGTCTACACCAGCCAAGTCTATCGCATAGTCTCAGCCACCCAGTGTCTCTAGCTTAGATGATTCAAGGTTGTTAAAAGTCTTTTTTATTACTACTTTTTTAATATCAGGATGAACATATTGTGGTCTTTTCCTTACTTTCAATCCCGAATTCTAAATTTGACCACCTAGAAGCAAATCCGCCACAAAATTCTACTCAGAACTAGCCAGGGGCTGCCTGAGTACCTGCATGATTCCATTAGGAATCTGGCCTGGAAGAACAAAGGGGCGGGAACGGCATCAAACAGATACACACAAAGTGAGTAATATTTGTCTCGCCAACACAGACTTCACAGTGAAAGCAAAATAAAAAGGGGAGAAATTTGTTGAAATTCCATGAGTTTGGATTCAATCTGAACCATATGTAGCTCCAGATTAGGTCATATTCTCATGATAAAATTACTAATTTTGTCTTCAATTTTGTCTGCTACTCAGTATTTCCATGATCTCTTATTAGCTGATCTCACGCATTATTTGTTTGGTCTGTATCACTCATGAGATAAGAGACTTCAACTAAAGCCCGGGAGTTTTACCAGGAGGCTTGGTAGTCAGTTACTAAGGTGCCAGGGGAAAGGTAAGACTCTGGAACAAGACTACCTGGATGTAAAGTCCCCTTACTTCCTGGCGGTGTCATCTTGGGCAAGTAACTTCCTCTCCCTGGGCCTCAGTTTTTCTGCCTATAAAATGGGTTTAATAATAATAGTACCTACGTCATTAGGTTGTTGTGAGGATTAAAAGAGTTAAAGGGTAAGGTACTTAGTCTACAGTGCCTGATAATTAGTGCTGTAAAGATATTAGTTACTATCTTTCATCTGTAAGAACTATACAGAAAAGTTTTGCCTATAAACAACACTGGCTTTTGTTCATTGCATCTTAACCTGGGATTTCCATAAACTGTAGTAATTTGGAACAAATCCCTTGTCTTCACACTGGTAGAAGGCAAACATGGTTTGCTGATTTCCAGTTAGACGCCTGAGAGTGTTAGAGAGCTGGGGGTTGGGAGTTGGTGGCCTTTGTTAAAAACTCTTCCTCTGTGCATTTGCAGTGAGTGGCTTAATTCCTCTTCTCACCTTTAAATGGGGACATGATGGCATCAACTTCATAAGATGGTCAGGAGAGTTAAATGAAGTGATACATCCAAATTGTTCACTGAGTACTTTAAGT
Source organism: Miniopterus schreibersii (assembly GCF_964146895.1). Lineage (NCBI taxonomy): Eukaryota > Metazoa > Chordata > Mammalia > Chiroptera > Miniopteridae > Miniopterus > Miniopterus schreibersii. The sequence continues at coordinate 6,672,304 of NC_138116.1, forward strand.
ACTCAGCTAAGGATCAGGCACTGTACCGTGGTTACATTACTTTCATATGGATCCCAACATAGAAGCGCTCTGAATCGCTGGATAAAAATGCATTTTAAAAATTCAAAAGTACATCATTATTGCTTATTCTTTGGAGCAGAGACTCTGCTTCTCTTAGCATGGCGTTGAGCTTACCCCAGACACAGTCTTCTTCTAATTAAAATACACATCGGAAACTCTTTGAGGTTCTTCATTGATGACACCAGTAATGTATGAACACGTATCTACTTAAATATCAGGTAGGACCCGTAAAATGTGTGCATAAACAAAACTCTCTTTAAGATGCATCATGTCATGCGTCTGCCCTGTGGACTATCCTCAGGATCAAAGCTGACATTTTGTGTAAATCCTGGAAAATAATCTCATTGCCTTGTGGCTTTAGACTAGCTCACAATGGTATCTCTTATCACTATTACTTTTCCATGACACATCACACTTGTCTATTAATAAAGTAAAAATAAAAATTTAAAAATATAAAACAAACACCTCACAGAATTCAGTTCTACGGGCTGATTACGCTGTGGATGACCAAGAATGGGAGGCAGGGAGAAAAAAGGTTTCGCAGTTCCAACTGGAGTTCATTAGAAATGAAAGTTTCAATGGAAGGGATGAGAAAGTCAACTGGACTTACCAAGGGCCACCTAAGAAGGGGTCCAAACATCACTGAACTCCTCTGGAAGGGCAGACCAGTGGGCCGTCAGTAAGACCAGAAGTTCTGCAGCCGGTGATAAATTAGGGAAGGGGAGAGCTGCCGGGAAGAGTAAGCCAGAATGGCCTCCAGGAACTTCGGAAACATCACACTGGAGAAAGCAGTGAAATCCAGTTTTTTGTTAGCAACACACAAAGGACCTGAAGCAAAGCCATCAAGGGGAGGGGGAGTTATAAGACAGTGAACATACTGGCGCGGGCCCAGTAACATAAGACATTCATTACGCCGAGACGCCATAATTCTCTGAACACCCCTTAAATCTCTCGGCTGTTTAATATAAAATTATCAGCTATTTTCATATCCAAAAAGCAGAAAAGGTTCACCAGTGGAAAAACGTAGAGGTTAACCATGAACTTTGTTTAATAAACAATCTGGCCTCCTGTCATTCCACGCACAAGCCTTCTGTTACCAGCAAACACTGACCCCTCCGAGGGCCACCGATGCACGTGGGCCGCGGGGCCTGCTGGCAGGCGGACACCGGGCCGCCCCTCGCGGGAAGGGTATTCGAAGGGCGAGTGTTGTATAACCACAGGCGGAGGCTCCAAAGCCAATTCTCCTGAAGCCTGATGATAGTTTTTGACATTTAGAGACATTCTATCCTCCGCTGCTTGCCTGAGTTTGCTGTTTCTATGGAGATCAGAGATTTTAAAGTGTTAATCTTAAGTGACCTCTGTCATTTTTTTTCTTTTTCGTTTTGACTCTTTCCTAAAAGTGCAGTTGAGGGTTCGATGATTCTTTGTCCTCCAGTCTGAATGGAATGTTCACCGTGCAATGGGGATGTGGTCCCCCAAGTGGGCTACACTCCAGAAGGTGTCCAGGGCAACTGGCTGTGGGTATGGGAAGAAAGCACTGGAGCTGCTGTTCTGCTGACTGTTAATCTGCACGTGAGAAGGAAACTAGGTTTGGAGTGGACACGGGCTGTCTCAGTGCCGCCTGGTTCCAGACAGCGCTGTGCTCAGCTAGGACACCCGAGGGCTCCCATTAAGGGGGGCGAGGCTGAAGTCACGGGGGGCGTGGCTGCGGCACCCACATCTTGTTTTCTCTCATCCCCTCGAAACCCATCAGTTTATTCGCATCGGCTCACTGGAATTATGGACCCTATCCCCTAATTTGAACTAAACTAACTTTCACACATGGACAAGTGGCCTCTAGGACCCACACTAAGAAGCCAGGACAAGAACCACCGAGTGGCAGCGCTGAAATGGGACAGCACCAAGGATGTCCTGAAGCCAGGCTTCTGGGCTCAAATTCCTGGCCCCACGATGGTGTCCTAAATCACTGACTTTGGGGAAGTTACTCAGTCTCACTGTGCATTAGTCTCTCCCTGTCACATAGGATGTAACATGAAACTCTCATCCCAAGGCAGTGGCTTGTCAGGCAAATTAAACGAGAAAGGCCTGGAGTGCATACTTGAAGTTTTAAAAAAATAGCTTTTAATATTATCCTTCTAATGAGGGCAAAAAGCACTGGTGATCTAATCAGATTGGAGAAGCCAAAATGATCAGGACTGTTTAGTAATAACAAGAATTATACAGATTATATAGATAAGACAGAGAGACAGAGAGGTTGATTGATTGATTTAGCATTTGGGATAAGAAGGCGAACCTACAATTTCCTCAGGGTTTCTAAAGTCATGCAATGCAGATTCCAAATTCTATAAAATCTCACTGACCTTGCTGATAAATGCCCAGAGGCCCCACCTGGGTCTTTCCACTTAACGGCAAATGACACCACAGTCAGGTTCAATGGGAAAGAAGCATTTTCCTAACAGCATAAAAACAGCTAAACTGATACATGGAAAGTATTTTTCATCAGATAATTCTTTTGTTTCACGCAGAGAAACTTTTCCGAAGATTTGAAGAAATAGCTACTACTATTATTATTACTACTAGGGATTTAGTTGAATGACGGGAAAAATACTTCTAACAGATTTTAGCTAAACCTGCCCGAGATAAGTTATATTTCAATGATGAAACATACTTTTTGAACCAATAAAGGCAAGATGTAACTGAGAAAGTATATTCTCAACAGTGAGTGACTGCTTGATTATTTCAGTCTATGAGAAGCTACGAAGGAAATCCTGCGGATGAGGATTCCTGAGTGGAATGAAGGGCCCCGGAGTAAATTTACAAAGACGAGGTAACACTTAAGAGAGATTTACAGCAAAGAGACTGGAGTCAGTGTGTACAAAGTGCTACCAGATGTCATCAATGTGCTCATTTTTACAGAAGTAGTACTCATAAAATATAATACTTCTAAAATAGCGTAGGGCACAGAATCTTTCTAATTGTAGTTGCCATATTTAAAATAATTGCCCACTTTAAATTTAAGGCATGAGATTTTTTTCTTTTATTGTTTATATTTTTCTTTTATTATTTACATGTTTTCTTTACAATTACCTGCACTTTCCTGAGATGGCAAATAGCTAGCAGTGTTATGCTTCCTGCAATGGAGGCCCGTTACTCAAACACAGGCGTGCAATCAAAATCCTGAGCGACCACTGTTGAGAGGTCAAGAGAAACTCTACATTTTGACAGATTTTAAAGAGAGATGATTTTTTCCAAGGAAAGAATCTGTAACTTTTCTCCATCACCTCTTTCAGTATTTAGCATTTGCTGGAGAAAAGACATTCCTTCTATCAAGCTCAAATCTCTTGTGCTACATTTTAAACTCATTCTCTTCAGTGTAGATTTTTTAAAATTGTGTATCAGAGAAGAGATTCACATACCCAAGGGGGCACCTTCAGGCTCCACTGAAATTATTTTTTTGGACTTCACAATAAAGGTCAAAATATTAGGTTTTAATTACAGACAGAAAGGAGCATGAAGGTCTAGGTACTGGTAGCAGTTCATATTTGGGGGATCATGGATCAGGATCCCCTGAAGAACCTGCTCAAGCCACCTGCTGGCTTGGTCAAGCCATTCAGATTTGGAGGCGCAGCCGACCGAACATTTGCACCGGCATCTGGTCAGCAACTGCGTGCCCTCCCATACACTGGTACAGTGTAAGGGGAACAGAGACTGGCAGTTCTGGCTGCTACATTCCACATTCCACAACTTTGAAGACAGGTGGTTTCTGCTTTCTCTGGAGAAAATGGGATACATGCGGAAAAGAGATAAAACAGTACAATTGGAACTGCTGAATTTTGAGAAGTGAACCAGGAAAAAGACATACAAATGGCCAAGAAACACATAAAAAGATGCCCAACATCACTAGCCATTAAGGAAATGCAAATCAAAATTACAATGAGCCCTAGCTGGGTGGCTCAGTTGGTTAGAGCGGTGTCCCATACACCAAAAGGGTTGCAGGTTCGATTCCTGGTCAGGGCACATACCTAGGTTACTGGTTTGATCCCTGTTTGGGGCGTGTAGAGGAGGCAACTGATTGATGTTTCTCTCTCACATCGACGTTTCTCTCTCTCTCCTCTCCTCCCTCTCTAAAATCAGTAAAAACACATCCTCCGGTGAGTATTAAAAACAAATTACAATGAGATACCACCTCATGTTGATTAGCATGGCTACCATTAAAAAATAAAAAGTATCAGTGAGAAGAAGAACTGGAGTCTTGCACATTGCTGGTGGGAATGTAAGATGGTGCAGTCACTAGTTCCTCAGGATGCTAAAAATAGAGCTGCCATTTGACCCAGCAGTCCCACTTCTGGGTACACATCCAAAAAAACTGAAAGCAGGGTCTTGAAGAGATATCTGTACAACTATGTTCATAGAAGTGTTACTCACAACAGCCAAAAGGTAGACGCCGCCCAAGTGTCCATCAGTGGACGGATGGCGGATGGATGTAGAAGCCAAAGGTAATACATACCTATAATAAAATACTATCCAGCCTTAAAATGGAAAGAAATATTGACATGCTACCACATGGACGAACCTTGGTGCTATTATGCTAATTAAATAAGCCAGTCACAAAATGAATATTACTGCAGGTAGGGCTCCACGCATACGAGGTCCTCAGACTGATCGAATTCACAGAGACAGAAAGCGGACGGTGGCTTCAGGGGATGGGTCGGGGGAGGAGGTGATGTTTAATGAGGGCGGAGTTTCGGTTCTGCAAGGTGGAGAAGTTCTGGAGATGGAGGGCGGTGATGCTAGCACAACAATGCGAATGTACTTAATGCCACTGAAATGTACCCTTAAAAATGGTGAAAATGGTCAATGTTATGTTATGTATAGTTTACCACAATTAAAAATAAAAATATTAAAAAAAAAAAAAAAAAGGGAACCAGGCTTTCTGAGTGGCACAGGTTTGCCCGGCCAGTTTTACCAACCAACACCTGCGGCTCCCTTCCGAGAGCTCCGTCAAAGTCATTTTACGTGGCTCCACTGGCTCATTCACTCAAAAGCAAGCATTTACTGAACCCTTTATTAAGGACCAGGAACAGAGCTCGATACAAAAAGGGGACATAAATTTAATTAAGGCACAGTCTCCAATGGCAAGAAAAAGTGAAAAGGAAATGAACGCAGTTAATACAGAATTGCACTCACCGCTGGCCACTTTATATACATTATTCCATCTGGTCCCCACAGCAACCCTAACTCAGAGGTAGGTATTACTGCACCTTTAGGTCATGAAACTGAAGCTCAAAAGGGCAAGTGATTTGTCTAAGTCGCAAAATTAGTAGGAAACAAGCACTAGGATCCAACACTTGGTGCAATTCGTGAAACTCTGCTCCTCTGCTACTCCCACCCGCTATTAGATCCACTCTTGACTCCATCCCTCTGGGCAACTCACTCTGTACACAGGCCCTCAACGCCTTACACCTTGAGCAATGCCTTCCTCTTATATTGGGATTGCTTTCGAAAATAAATTGCAAAGATCAAACTTGAGGGCCTCAGGGCTTCTTACTTCCATCTCATTTCTAAAATCAAGGCTCCTTATTCAAGAGTCAGCCACGGCCCTGGCCGGGTAGCTCAGCTGGTTAGAGCATCGCCCTGATATGCCACAGCTGCAGGTCTGATCCTCGTTTAGGGCACCGACAAAAATCAACCGATGAATGCATCAGTAAGTGCAACAACAAATCAATGTTTCTCTCTCTCTCAAAAAAAAAAAAAAAAAGGCAATTAAAAAAAAAGTCAGCCACGATATTCCATGTTGACTATCATCCATATTCTACTCACACATACCCAGGCTCATGTGTTTCATTCTTTCATTTACAAGGATTATTATTTTTTCTAATTTCTCCAAACAGCATAGTCTGGAGTCCAATGGTTATTAAAATACACTATACGTATAACTAGTAAAATACTTTGCTTCCTTAGTTACACAGTACCTTGGTTAATAGTTAATTAGAAAGTAATTATGCCTTTTGCAAGTTATGTGGTAATTTAACCTCAGGAGCTGCTCAGGAGCAGGACATGGTGGACTGTATCAGCTAACCGCCTTCTGAGGAACGCCGCATAACAAACATAGTGGCATCCAACGATAAGCATTTATTTAGCTCATGCATCTGTGATCAACTAGAGGTTGGCTAATCTCAATGAGCTCAGTTAGTTGGCTCTACTGATCTTGAATGGGGTCACTCATGCTTCTGGGGTCAGATGTTCCAAGCTGGGCTTGTCTGGGGCAGTTGGGCTGGAACGAAGCTGCTCCATTTATGCCTCATATCTCTCCGGGCTAGCCTGAGCATGTTCTTCCCGTGATGATAGAAGACGCACAAGTGAGCCAGCCCGGTTGTTTAAGAGCTTGTTAAACCTTTGGTCATTTTTATGTCCACTAATATTTTATTGGTCAGAGCAGTCACATGGATAAGCTCAAAGTCAAGGGGGTAGGAAAATACACTCCACCTCCTGAAGTGAGAGAAACTTCGAAGTCACATGGCCAAGGGCAGGGATTCCAAGAAAAGAGAACGGGGGTGACTAATGCAGTTTATCACAACGGAAGAACGTGGAGACTGGCCAGACCTCTAGAAACCCTCACCTCTGCGGTAACCGCTTCGATATCTTATCGGTTTACACGTGTTGAAGATATTTTAATTTTGTAAAGGGTGCCCCAGCTGAAAGAGACTTGGACATAATTTAGAGCAATTTACATAATTAAGTTGATGTGCTACTTGGACACTGTGGAATTGGTGCTGGGGAAGTGTAAGCTTTGATGATGGGATCCTCACCGTGTTTGTGGGACCCCCAGTGGAAGCCAGAAGAAAATGTAACAGCCTAGGGCACTGGTCGTCAGGTAGACTAGGGCATCAAAGGAGGGGTGAAGAAATGCCCAAAATGAGGGCTGAACGGGCAGTAAAGGTAAAGCCCACCTATGTCTACATTTGGCCCTAAGACAGTCCTAAATGCAATCTTCGGTCAAATCTATCTGACCGTCCCATGTCGTTCAGATGGAAGCATCCTAACATCCTAAAAACACTTTCCTTCTACATAAATATATAGCAAACTCTGCACCAGCTGAACCTTATTAAGGGAGTTTCTGAAATGGATGTTACCTTTAAAGTCAGCTTGCTCAAATTCACTCATTTTCTCTTTTGGCCGCCTGGACAAGTAAAGGCCAAGAGAGTCCAGATAAGTGATAAAATGAGGAATGGGCAAACAAACTTCTGTTCATTCAGATTCAAGAAAACCTCATGAACTGGTTTCTAAGTATCCGATTCAGAAAAACCTAAACCTTGTTTGTCAACTGCATTCTTTCTCTCATTAAAAATAAATAAATAAATAAAAAGGCCTCCCATGAGTACAATGGTAGAAATTCAATCCGTATGTTTCTTCTGATTCATTTACACTTAGCTCATCAAAATATTTTCTAAGAGCTGAGCTCTCTGGTGGCCAAGAATACTTTGTGGCCCTTTGAAGCGGCTAAGTTGCAGTTCATCATCAGCTTACAGGAATGCAAAGGCAGGTTGAAGAACACCCTACAGTGATTAGCTCACAAGGCCGGGGTGAGTTACAAGCTCGGAAAGTTCTGTCTTCCTACCCTGGCTTCCTCTCCCTTGCAATCTGTCATCCTATTTCCATCCCACCCGTGTGCTGCCGACCTCGCTCTCCATTCCCGTAGCGCCGTGCTCTGGCTGATAAGGGCAGGCGAGCGCGCAAGATCAGAGTCTCGGGCAGGAGCCAGGGGCCGGCAGGCTCCCAGCGAGGATTCTAGGAAACGCGGGGGCGGTGAGCGGTCGGGAGTGCAGTGTGGTTCCGCGGCCAGGTTGCAAAGGTGACGGGTATAGTCTATTCATCAAAAGGAAGAGCTGGGCTTCTTGTTACCTCTCAGAGCCCAGACTCGGTGCCAGATCTAACCCACGTTTATCAGGAGATGAACAGAGGAGCTTTCCCTCTGTTTTCCGTAACCGGTCTGCAGCCCTGATCCCAGGGAGGTGAACAGCTTTTACCGAACCCACATCAGGGGCACATTTTAGGGAAACAGAATCGAAATCACTACACAGATGGAAACACTACAGAAAACAGCAAATCAATGGCACAAGCAGGCAGCGAAGTCAGGCGATGCGATGCCAACTGCCGGCTGTCCCTGTCCCGCAGGCTGCCGAGCGCGCGGTGAGCTGCTGCGTGTCGTTCTGACGCTCACCTTGCGATGCTGAGCCAGAGAAGGGCCCTGACGGGTGCCGTGATCAGTGGTGGTAAGCTTTTTGACTTTTCTCTCTTTATGCCACCTTTCAGTGGCAGGCAGGGCGCTTTCTACGTTCCCTGAACTCCTGCAGTCTCTAATCTTCGGCTGCTACCTTTTGTTACTTGTTGGCCTCATATTTTACACAGGCCCCTGTCCCAGAGCTTCGGGTGACTCTTGGGAACATGGGATAAAAGGGTTCTACTGCTTTGACAAAAGCGGCCTTTTCCAAAACTGGTCAAGGGACTTTCTCTGCTGGTTTTCCCACAAACTAATTTTGTTCACTCAAAACTAAACCCGAAGTTTCTCATCATGAAAAAGATGGGGACAGAAGCTTCCCTCCAAGGGCCGGAGCAGAGCTCATCTAATCTCCTGATCCCACGCATCTCTTTCCCGTTTGGTGACAGGGTTGTGGAGGGCGGCTCTACGATCTATTGCGATCAAGCTTCTTAAAGGCCGGGCTGTGAACATTATAAATCCTTGTTATTTGCTTTTTACATAAATTGTCCTTCATTGTCATTAATACTGTCCTGTTCTTTTTTTTAATTGATCTTTATTGTTGAACGTATTTCAGATGTCCTCTTTTTTCCCCTGTTGACCCCTCTTCCCCAAACCTGCCTCCCAATAATGTCCTCTTCAGTGGCATTCATGGTACATGAAAAGGAGAGACTTAAAAAATGAGAAAAGTGATTTACTTACTTTATCTAGCAAATTGTTTGAAAATTCACTTATCTAGAAAATTGTTTAGCCTATCAAAAAATTGGCCGGTGTTATTAGAGGACTCCTACTAGGCTGACTTGCGGGTTTCAGATGCATAGACATTGCAGTTGAAATAGTTCCTAGCAATCATGTCTCCAACCCTCTCATTTTCAGACTAGACATAGGAAGCCCAGGGACACGGAGTGATTGGCACATACACTGCACTCTATAATGTAAAGTATATGTAACAGAAACACCGTATGAGCTTATACTTTACCCAGAGTTTATCTTCAAAAACAAAGATGAGAACTCTTTCCTGTGAGAAATTACCCCCCTTTACTCCAGAGTTTGTCTTCTTGCTTATAGATGTGTAGAATGAAAGTTAATGATAAGCTTCACCAGTGGCAATCAGGCACAAAGAAAGAGCCCAGTCCGTGCAACTCAAGCTCACATGAGACTGATCTGTGTCAAAGAACCAACAGAATAATTTAAGAGACTCCGGATGCCAAGCAGACTGATATTCAAGTTGGCTGTTCAACACCTTCTCTTCTGAGTAGAGAAGGCTACTCAGGAAATCAAATGAAGACCAAGCTGCCTAAGGAAGAACAGGACGGGGTCTACAGAAACAGCCCCACTCACTCAACCAGTGGGTCCACCGTTAAAAAACAGTTGTTTCCCTAAAGGGCTGTGAGGATCGACTCCCCCAGTTCTTTTCAAGTTCTCTTTTCCATTCTTGAATGTTAGAGAACTGGAGAAATTTCTAACAAGGGTATGCAAATGCAATATATGCAAATGATTATAAGGTGATGAAAATTCAACAACAGTCCTCAGAGTGTCTGGGTTGCTTCATTCTTTTCAGAAACTCCACTGATCTTAAATTATGCAGACACTTAAAACTGCATCTCACAAACTCATCCTTCACTCATTCTAGCCATGCATTCAGCAACTCATCCTTCTAAGAGAGAAAAATCTGAAAGTCTCTCTGTTTCACAGGAGAAGGGAACAGAGGACACCTGTGAAAGTATATGTTCACGGGCAAATTAACTCACCAAAACATGGTGAGAAGAGAGCAAGGTGAACACTAGCCCAATGAGGCTTTAGCTTCAGCAGGATTAGACAGTGTACTAAATATTACAAGTATGGTCCATGCTGATTCATAAGGGGGGAAAAAGATATCCAGATAATTATTTTGAACATTCCTCATTTAAAAAAAAATTATAGGCAGGAGTAGGCCCAGAAAATTCTGGAGAATTAACCAAAATTTTCGTATGTTTGTAAATATTGCTCAAAATATTATCAATCTCCAGGATGTGTTGTCTCCTCCATTTTGATTCAGTTAAATATGCCAGCCACATTTCCACCAAAGATGTTTGCTTACTACACAAATAAACCTTAATACATTACACACTCCTGCACTTGAGAAAATCTCCAAATGACAAATGCAGGCAACTGTTAAATAACAAATCATAATATTTGTGAACAAACTTTTAAATGGAGCTGCTGCTCTCCCCCCTCTACGCTCAATGATTTCTCTGTGTCATTGTCTTGCATATGCTTCAGGAACATTGGGTCATGGCTGAAAAATGTAGCTGAAGGTCTTGAAGTCCTTTATTTTTAAAAACAGTGCCACCACTTGAGAAATAAACATGATGTCTAGGAACGGTCTCATTTTTTAACAAATACGCAGAACTTTCAAAGTTGCGTGAAATGACTCAAAAATCTCAACTTACACAATACCAACTACTTTTTAAATACTTTAGGAAACATACCACACATCCAGCTTTGAACAACTCACAGCTCGGGCAAAAAGCCGATCCCCTCCAACCAAATACGATAAACACAGGCGCTTTGTTTTCCACAGATCAGAACACAATAGGGTTGATGGAGCCAAAAAGAGAAAGTAGAGGTTCTGGGACTGTCGTGTGCAATAGCCAACTGGAAGGCAACTTCTCCTAGGGATCTTCATGTGATTCCCCAAACTGAACGAGTACTTGCTTCCCCAGACTCCTACACCAATGTATTTGCCCAATGGTAAAAATAATAATAAATTTTAAAAATTGCATGTCTATTCATATAGATTGAATGCATTTTAATGGCAGAAACCCTGCCCTACTCATCTCTTTCAAGGCCTGGCAGACGTTACTGCACTTGGCAGAGATGTGCTGGCCCCTGGACCCTCCCGCCACCTCTCCAGGATCGTCCCCTCCACCCGCCATGTCCCAGTCAATCCCTGTTCCTTTTTACGACTTTGTCCGTCTTGTTTTCTTCATCTGGAAGATGCCTCCTTCGCCACCACCACCCACACGCTATCCTAGCACTTCTTAGTTTTTACAGTGATCTGCTCATATCCTTGGGTGAGAATTTTAAAAAAATCACCATTTCTTGGGCATGGAAAAGTGTTGTGAAAGTCTCGTAAAGGGAAAATCCATACCCGGTGACTCGAGAAGATAGAAATAGAACAAACACACTCAGAAGTGTGGTATCTGATTGCTGAAGTTTAGGAAATAGTTTAGGAAAATAAGGAAATGAGACAAAGTAAGAACTAAATCTAATTAACCTTTTAAATGTCCCCATATACAGAAAGTAGATGCTGGCGGGCCCGGGCAAGTTCAGCCTCCCGCAGATGATTCCGAGTCTGGTTTTAAGTGGCGAGATCAGAAGGACCCGTGCGGCTGCTCCTCTGCTCGCAGCTACGGGAGGCTTCAGCTCCTGAACCACTTGAAAATAAATCAAATAAAAGAAAGCGTCTTTACCAATTCGCCCAAATCTGTTGACCTTGTTTCAGAATACTTTAAGTGTTCCCGTGTAAACACAAAACAAAACAAACAAAAACTCTTGTGAAAGCTTAATGTGGTGCTTTTAATAGTATTCGTTATTTTTCGTTAACGTCCAAGGATTGCCTTTGAGATCCAAAGACAATGGGCTATACTTTCAGTAAATTCAAGAAAATTGCCATATTAAGAAGAAATTGATTTGCTTTCCCCCCTCCAAAATCTGTATTAAATTAACAGAGATTTGAGGAGTGCTGATACAGTCCACAAAGGCAGGCCTGCAAATGAACCTGCTGCCGGAACTCTGCCATCTCTAAGCAGTTAAACAAGTGGATTGGCCCCGGATACACACTCAGGTGGCAAAACCTAGATAGGAGTCCTTGTAAAAAACAGCTACTATCAAAAGCTTGGACTTAAATCATTACGTGTGCATGAAGAAAAGAATGGAAATTATTTTCCAATGTACTAGAAAAGGAAAGTGCCGAGTGCACTAAGCTAGCTTCTTAAGAAGGCCTTTTGATATAGTTGCAAAAGAGCCTTGAGGAGGTCCGCCCAGGTCGCCACCTCCAGACCTGCAGGATCCTCCAGTTCTGATCCACTGGGCCCAGTCCCATGATGACTGCAGGCAGACTTACTGTTCTCTCTGCTCACTTCAAGAAAAGAGCAGAAAGTGCAAGCTACTCCACAAATCCCTGGAGGAATGTCCAATATCGCTGTAGGAACATCGTCAGGCACCATTCCTCCTAAGAGGTAAGAAATCCTCACGCAGGTCTCTCCTCCACTCCTTTACCCCACTCTGAGTGGGCACTTTTGGAAATCACTGAAAACACACCATGAACCTGTTTCTGACGCGGATGTGTAAGTTGAGGCATCACTCCTTGGAACAAATGCTTAGGAGATGGATTGGGCATTGTGGGTGAACAGGACAGTCAGTGCCCATGTGTATATGTAACATTTATCTATGGGCACCAGATGAGAAGGCAGACTGCAGAGTGTTTCTTGAAAATACTGACTTCACAGAGTGTGTGGAGGAAACGGCACGGGCAGGACAACCAATATTTCACTTCAGAAGCCTACTGTCAATCAACATTAATTGAATCAAGACTCTCTGAGACTTTAGATGTTTCTGTGAATGAACATATGTTATCACGAGCAATAGACATGTTTTAAACATTGTAAAAAGTCCTTTAAATAAAGACTTTTATGTCAGCTCAAGGCATGGAAAGGGATCAAAATATAGCCAACGTCAGTTCTCCCACTGGGTCATATGGCCCCCATCCGTTATTGCTCCCTGGCAACCTAGCTCCTTAAAAATCTGTAAATTAACTGAGACTCGGAAGGAAAAGTAAGAAAGGATATCAAAATGTGATATTATTGCTGTGTCCTATAAATATCACATCAAGACCAGAGACAGCTCTCCAGCTATGAAGTCAATCTTCCTTAAAACATACAGTATCTTCCTTCACCTTATTTCATTGAGTCACCAAACTCAGAGGTCATTGTGAACATTTTGTTTAAAAAAATATTCAGTACAAAACACCTTAATCACCTCCACTGATTCATCAAGAATAGCTCCAAATTTCCAGCACAGCAATGGATGATTCCTGCATATGCTTAATTTTTTACACTTCTTATAGTGTTTGGGTTTGATTAACAAGATAAATTGCCTTGAACGTGAAGCTATTTTTTTCTGCATTCGTCAGCTACTCAATCTCCACCTTAGTTTATATTAGCAAAATCATGTGAAGTGTGGATCTCAGTTAAATGCGAACATATTTTCCCATCCAAACATTAGCCCTCTGCCAAACTTAGAAGAAAGCGCATCTTACTCTGCTATAGTCTCCAAAGGCAGCCGCAAGATTATAGTTCTGATTGTAGGCAGAGCTGAGTACACTGTGTTCACTTTCCTGTTCTCTTCATAATCATTGCAACATGAACAGTTATCAGTGGGAAGTAGTTGGACAATCAAATGACAGTAATCGCAAGAACGTAAACAAATCAAGGACAACGAGTGAGGAATGAAAAACAAGGCTGTGGAATTCTTCCCTCTGGTGGGTTCATGTACTCTCTGAACATCAGTTGACTTGAAAATCAGGTCATCAAAGGTAATAGCCTGAGGATGGCTGAGGTCACCAAAGACATCTCAGGTCACAAACCGATCAATTCAGTGACAGAAAATCTAGCAAAAAAAAAAAAATCTATATATATCAACACTAAATTTCCACAGTTTTCCTTTCAATGAACTTCTTACCTACTTTTCTTCTGGAAAGTGTTAAAACAAATATCATCTTTCCATTACTGACTAAATTATTTTATTCCAAAGAAAATTGGTTGTTAGAATTAAAATAAGTTGGGGGTATACCAGTTCCTTAAGTATCGAGATGATGATTTTGCTTAAGTGGAAGGAATCACAGATTGTTATTTTCATGCTGCTAACCAAAGAAACATGTGAATGATTACAAGAGACTCAGGACAATCCAAGAAAAGGAACATCAAACCCTTCGCAGGGAAGCTCAAGGAAGTCCTGAGACATGAGTACACACAACCTGCAAACTCCATTTCTCCAAACTCTGCCTGTCTTACATTGAAGCTTCCTCCAGACCACAGCCATAGCAACAAAATTCATTTGCTTTCTAAGGACTTCAAATTTCATTCTATTCTGATGAAAATAGGATATTGCCCAGTCGGTAGCTTGTACACAAACACTCATGCAACTGAACAAAATTTTAAAGTGTGCTACTGAAAATGTGTTAAACATATACAAACTAAGGAAAATGGTATAGAATAAAAGTCAGCTGAGCATCTAGATGATGATGACTCCCTTTAAAGATGACAAAAATGGAGAGAAAGACATGACCCAAACATAATCAAAGGCTGGCCACCCTAATGATCTCTGTCTTATGGCTGAATGGAATGAAGTGAATCCATGAGTTGTCAGGAATTCGTAATCAAAGAGCATCTTTCCACTTGGAGAACACATTGTATGACCTTAGTCGTCTTCATTCCGCAAGTCTGAGGCCACGTTCCTGCTTAGAAGATGCGCAGACCGGGCCCTTGCAGCACCCTGAAATATGCTGTGTGAGCATGCACGGCTACCAGAGGCTCAGCCTTCAAGCCACAGAGCATTCCAGAGCAACCCAACATGTTCACCTGTCTCTAATCAAACCGTTCCCAAAAATCTAGGGTTTAGTCTCAATTTCCCAGAGCAATCAGGCAAGACCACTGGGATTTAAAGTTGTTGGTCTCTCCATGTCAGCATGAATAGGCCTGTATCACCTTTCCGTTGGTTTGTATTAGGAGCTGCCCTCTTGCTTACAAATGTCTCATGTCTGAACTCACAAGGCGATGGAGTGTGACAGAAAATACAGTGCTTAGTGCTCCACTTTGCACAGGATTATTGGCATGCTAAGGTTTGCCTTCAACTCTCAATTAACATCCACAAAAGCAACTATGAACAAGCTCATTCTTCAGAAAAGTTTTCAACAAATCAAAAAATTAAAAAAAATGGAAACTCACTCCTACAGAGTCACTTCTCCAAATTACTAAAATTATATTCATTTCAGCATAAAATGCAATGAATCATCTGTCACGCCAGCTCATTCTGCTTTTCAGGCTTCATATGCTTGTACTTGTTTACTCTTCTTGTTATTACAGCCATTAGCACCACTCAGGCATGTTCTAACCTTGGAAGCGATGCCTGAACCTTTCCTCGGCATCCAGACTGGCCACAGTCTCACCCGGGGCTGAGCTCTGTGCTAAGGCAGCAGAAGTGGTCCAGTTTCTGAGCGGCAGAGTCTGTGCTGCTTGTCTGCGTGCGTGCGTGTGCGTGTGTGTGTGTGTGTGTGTGTGTGTGAATTCACTCTAAAGACATCAGTTGGTGTCTAGGTCTCTGCAGCCCCATGGAAAAAAGATTGGAGGACCTGCCTGTGTATTTCAGAAAAAAATAGGTCAATGCTTTGCTAAAGATTTGTATGACCTTATTTTATTCAGTTCATAGTGCCCGTGGGTTATTTGGCTGAGTTAAAAGAAATTAGTTAACAAGACATTAGTAGGCTGAGCATCAATCAAACAAGCAATAAAAATCATGAGTACCTAATTTTATTAGTCAGTTAGGGGTCCTGTAGTAAAATACCACAGATTGGGTAGCTTAACATTTATTTTCTCACAGTTCTGGAAGCTGGAAGCCTGAGATCAGGGTGCCAGCATGGTCAGGTTCTGGGGAGAGTTCTCTTCCTGGCTTGCAGATGGCTACCTTCTTTCCTTTTCTTCACATAGCAGGGGGCGGGGGAGATCAGTCTGGTGTCTCTTCTTATAAGGACACTAACCCCATCACGAGGGCCCCACCTTTATGACCTCATGTAACCCTAATTTCATCCCAAAGGTCTCATCTCCAAACATCAATTACATTGGAGATTGAGGCTTCGACATACATAGTTTGGGGAAACACAATCAGCCCATAACACTTCTGTTTATCAACAAGGTCACCCAATTCCAGGCAGGTTATTGGGCAGGAAGATTCCAGCTACTACTACTCAGCAGGGGACAGGGTAAAGATTCATATTTAATGGCTTTAGACAAGTCAAGCCATGTTGCTAAGGAATAGGGAATGCATTTGATTGACAGGTGACAAGCAGAGGAATTTCAATCATGCTCTCATTGCCTCGGCTGGCTAATTATTATTACTTCAGAGAGAAGACAAGCCCAGATTGATCAGGTTAAAGAAGTAGAAAAATAAAGTTTTGTCCTGTTCTTTTCTATAATAAGAAGAGGTGGCCAGTAGCTAGCAGAGAGTATCAGTGAAAGCAAATAACAGGTTAATCAATACTAGGAATTCAACATAAACCTTCAATAAGTGCACAAGCAAAGATTAAGAATGCTTTACTGGCTGATCATGAATGCCCTAAAGCAAGAAGTGGGCATTGTATTAGGTGAGTGTACCATCACAGCGGATTCCAAAAATCTACAAGAAAATTTCAGTCCAGACCCAAACCATCTCTAATAATTACAGTCATTAAGAATTATCACAAATTTTTAGGGAGGAGGAACTGAAGACCCACACCAGAAACCAATTTTAACACTAGGACTTCTTTGAGAAATTAGAGACTATTTCTCAAATACAAACTTGTATATTAATTGATAGTTGCCATCACAATGTACTCAGCTAATGTCGATACATTCTTTTTCATCTTGATAGAAAGTCCTGAGTGAAAATTTCTGATGCACAATACTTGGGTCAGGTGAACCCTTCCTATTAGATCCCATATCCAGGTACCCAGAGTGGGCAAAACCAAGCAGACACAACTCCTTAGAAATTTGTTTTAGTCAGCTCACTTCCAAATTTGATATAACAACTACACAAAATAATAATGCCAATAGTAATGATTAAGATGAAAAAATGCTAACAATTTTAACAGAAAAAAATACTTAGAAACAACAATGCTGATAATTCAGATTCCAGTGAGAGAGAGACCTGGGATCTCATTACGCACTTGGGCTGCTGTGTGGAGACGGGATACTGCAGAGGTTCCCAAACACTCTCAGATCACAACACCCTCAGTGTCGCGGGAAGTTTTTCATGATGCCTATGGGCCAAAAGAAACACCTAAGATTCCATTCACTGAGTAGCTAAGACAAATGACTTTGATATAATAACCTACATGGTATCTAAGAGATGTTTTTCCACAAAAATTACATCTTCCCAAGGTAAACCCATGAGTTAGTACCCCTCAGTGTTTCACTACATAATCTGGGAACCACTAGTATTATTTATTGGTTAATTCAGGCTTTTGAGCCAGACCACCTAGATTTGAACCCTAATTCCATTACTTACCATATATGTAAGCTGTGTAATTTGCTTTTCGTGCTTTAGTTTAGTCAACTATAAAATGGCTCTGATAATAACACTTTATAGACTTGTCATTGTGAGGATTCAATTAAGGTAGTCCATGCACAAAGAAAATGCTCGATACACAGCTCCATAAATGTTAGCTATTTCCATTATTATCAAGCATGATGCCTCATTACCTTTCTGTGACTTCAATAGATCTAGAGAGCAGCAGCTCTTCCTAGGGAAGACGACATGTAGGAGTGGGCACAGGTTTTCCCTTCTCACTCCTTTGTAACAAGATGCAGCTATGAAGTCCTCAAGAGTCTCATCAGGGGATCCCCATGGGTACTTCCCCCCAGGACTCAGCAGAAGCAGAACCAGGTCCTTGTTTTAATTAAGGCTTAGTCATGCAACTAGTTGGACTTTCCAAGAAAAGAATGGCTCTATATCTTTAGTGTCTAATTAAGTACAAAAAGAAATGCAAGAAGTTAGCCAAGCTTTTGATTGTAGACATGAAGAGTTTCCAGCTCACTCAATGGACCGGCATTTCAATACTGCACTTTTATCAACAGGAAAAGGTAGTGGGATTATGATGATTTTAAAAAAAAGAAGCTGCTGAAAGAAGAAAACAGCAATGAGCTTTTACAGATCTGTATCTAGGTCACTACATTAATTTCGCTTTGCTGAAGCACTTAGTTGGTTTTTAGTTGAAGAATTTAGTTTTAAAATAGGATATAAGCATACAAATTCCAAAGTTGGGTTATTCTCTCTCTCAGTTTTAACACTAACACAATGTTTATGGCAGTTTTACGATGATATTAGCTATACATTTCTAGGTATTACAATGGTTGGTGATCTTTTTAAGCTTTGGCAACTGGCTTACAATCTTCCTCTTCCGAGGAAGAACCTGAAACATTTGGGACAACCTCAGCATCCAAGTTATCAATCACGGTAAACTGTATTATTTGTTCACGTTTCCCTGTAAGGAAAATACACGTCTCCGCCACTGGTTTGGGGATGGGCCGCACCCCTTACCCTGGCCCATGGAATGAGGTGACAGCCCGCGCAGGCTGGACCTTTGAGTGTGCTTCCACCACGTGGCTCTGCCTCTTCTGTCCTCCGCCATCAGAGCAGCACAAACCAAACAGGGGCAGAGAGGTGGGCTTGGACATGCAGCCAAGCCCAGCAGAGCCGGTCGCAACCAGCCCCAGCCTGACATGAGCAAAAGAGTTTCTCATTTTAGAAATCTGTCAGATATTGAGGTCATTTGCTGCCACGCATGGCAAGGCGTGACAAATACCCCAAGCTAGCAACACTCCACTTGCAAACTGTTCTGATCTCTTCCCCATGTGTGATGTTTATCCCTACTCTCTAGACCGTGGTCTACGTGATCACTGCCCCCCAATTTCTTTACCTCTGAATTGTTCATTTCCAGTGCTTCACTCCCTCTCTGACTGCAACTTCCTGCCTCTTCAGATTCTCCAGCCTTTTAACTTCCTTCAGATAAACTGAGACCCTAGATCTTCAACAGTTCATGCTTCATTCAGTCCATTATCTCCCTTCCTGGCCCCACTTCTTTCCTTCCTAAAAAGGTCTGGTTACCAATTCCAGTATATGGGGGGCGGGGGGGGGGGAAGTACCCACACCAACAAGCCATTCTCCACCATAAAGCCGCCTGTGATTGTCCCACAGGGAGCTGGGGGTTCTGTGTCAACCCAACACGGACCCCATGGCCCAGAATAAGCAGCCTCTTCCATACCCTCAACTCAGATTCTGATCTGTTCCCTCACCTCTGCTCCAAAGTGGACCTGGAGGCCCCCAGAAGATGCCGCCTCCCTGGTCATCTCACTAAAGGCTGATTCCTGCTCAAACCCCAAGGACTTAGAGTGTAGAGGTGACATGACTATGCTTTCTTTCTTGTGTTCTCACTTTCAAACTCAGCCCTTCCTCCTCTGAATCTCTCTCTGAGCGAGATGCTCCCAGACCACACCTGCCCCGTTTGTCGCTATCACCACTGGAGACCCGAGTGCCCTCTGCCCCATCTGCTGGGTGTTGACTCTGATTCACTCCTTCCCTTCTTATCTCGATCCCCACCACCCCTGGGGGTGACGCCGACACCCACACGGATGACCCACCAAACGCCCTGTCCTCTCTGCCGCCTCTCCTCTCCCCCAGTGGCCCTTCCCTCGGCCCCGCTTCAGAACTCCCCGCGTGTCACCCTCGGTTTTGCCACCACCAGCGACCCCGGTGTAACGCAGGCCGGCCCTCTGTAAAACCCTTGCTGGAAAGGTGAACGAACGAGCGGATGAATGAATGGATTCTGCTTCCAGGAATTTCTGTAAGGCCATCAGACTCCAAGGATGTCCGTCCTCATGCCACCCAAACGGCAAAAAATTGGCAACAGTCTAAATGACCAAGAGACTGACCAAGCTGGTAACAGCCACGCACCAGACTATTAAGTAAAAGAATAAAAACCAGAATCCAGTAGTAGATCCACATTCACGGACTCGGAAAGACGTCAACCAGATGCTACGGGAGGAAGAGCTGGGTGAGCAAACAAAATCGCCAACACGCAGCCACAGCGTCCCTGCGGACATGCGTTTGCACCGCCTGCGCGATCGGAGTCGCGAGTGGCATCTGCAAGCGTCAGCGCGGGTTAGCTGAGAAATCTGGGAGTCATTTTTACTTTCTTTCTATATTCTTCTGAGCTGCTTACATTTTTATATGAGTATATATATTGTGTTCATAATCAAAAAAATAAAGATTAAACTTTCTACTCCTCGCCTTTGACTCATCCTGAGACAATCCTAGGATTTTTCCAAGTGACTTTTGAGAAAGAAAGAAGTTTTTAGAAAACTGATTCTGAAGCTCTCTATTTCAGTTTCATTATTTCCCCCTCTTGTTTTTCTTACTGTTACCGGGAAAGTGGAGAACACTGTTAGCACTGCAAAGAAATGAAATGAAATGAATCCAAAAGCTGTGATTAGGCGCTTTTCAAAGTGCATTTTAACACGGCATCGAGCATGTTCACGTTTTTATACTGATTATAATGTTCAACAGCCTGTGACACAACAAGGCAGACTGTCTGGCAGACGGGGCCCAGTTTCCATTTCTCTCCGTACAAGATGTAGGGTGTGGAAACTTTCTACTTCCTTGGAAACTTCTGAAAGTGGGTTTTCACTCAATTCAGCCTCTAAGTGTTTAAGAGGTGACTGAATTTCTGAAAGTGCTCTGACTGTTTTAGTGCTGCTGGCAACCACTGGGACTTTCGCACTATGTGAAAGGGGGAAAAATCCATATTATTAAAAATTTGCCCTAGATCTCTTTCCCATTTCCTTTTTTTTTCATTGAACACAAAATATCAAGATGATTTTCCTATGGAAACATTTAAATTCTGCATTGAGAATTACTTATTTAAATGACTAAATCTCTGAATAACAATGATCATTGTAATAATGACATTATTGAGAAGGCAGATGCACCTAAACTCCATGCCGGGTCTTTCTTTCTCTCTCTCTCTTTCTTTTTCTCTCTCTCTCTCTCTCTTTCAGCCACTACACCACCAATACGGTGCCATCTTCTATTCAAATGCCTATGTGAGATTCACCAAGGTGCCTAAATTGCACACATTTTTTTTATGAAAGAAAACAAAACACCACCTTTAATTAATACCTTAACAGGGCAAGATAGATTATACTGAATTTCTTGAAATGGAAATAGCTTCTGTCTGCTTCAATCCTTCAACAGTAGGTTGGCTTCTTAGGACAAACTCCTAAAAATACGCTCCTTTTATGTCAGATCTGGAGCCCTTGCTGTTGTGGACTAACAAGGTACTATTCCAACTTCCCGGGAAGTCCTCTTGCATTCTCTGTTGGTGAAATACAAGAGGAAGCTGGCCCTGAATCTGGGCGGTGGAGGGCATTAACTCTGTTTCCAGAGCTGTCTCTGGCTGCCAGACTGGGGAGGGGGAAGGCAGACTACATGACTGATTCAAATCACCCACATACTTGGGCGCATCTTCAAAGATAAGAGCATGGGTTTCTTAAAGCTCCTTGACTCTACATTGATTTTTTTTTAAAGTATCAATTCCCATGGCATAGATGATCATCGATGCACTGATACAGCTGAATCCTCAGCTCCATACCTCACCCCGTCCCTGAACACCAGGGCACCATGAGGCTGTCCTGCAAACTCAGCATGGCCCTCACCATGTGAAGAATTGACTCCACCACATTCTTCACAGCTCTGATCCTTCTCTTGAGTTCCCTACATCGTAGCCATCCCTCAATATCCTTCGATGCTAATGTCTAGAACTGAAACTTAAAAGTCATGGTTAACTCTCCCCCTTTCTTTACCTTTACAGATGGTCTTCAAGACCTGTTAATTCTACCTGGGTGATGTCTCTGGAATCTAGTCCCACCTTTCTAATCTAAGTGTCCCTTCCACCTTGGTATCTCTTCTGTGGACCATGGATTGGCAAACTAAGACTTGACAGGCTAAGAATACTACTGGGGGGCAAACACAGGACAACTCTGGTTGAAGAAGAAATATTATGCTGAGGGCCAAGCCAAGATTCATGGAGAACCATTTCTAGGTGGAAGGCTAACCCCAAGTCAAGGAAGTTCTAAGTGTACCCGGATGGATTTCAGAATTGCTACGGACCAGGAATTTAAGAGTATCGGCATTCTCTTCTTTTATGAATGATAGTCTCGATAGCTCTTGGCCTATGCTCATCCCACCACTGTTGAGACCAGAGCATCCATAGCTGGAAACTAGCTAGACAACTTTTGCAACAACCCAGACAAGAAAATTGACAGTGGTTTTGTGTATTTCTCATACTTCCCAGGTAAAATCACCTTGGGTCCTTTTGAAAACACACATTCTTGATACCCTTCCTTCAAAATTCTGATTCAATGGGCTTGAAGTAGAACCAAGCAATTCATATATTTAATAAGTGCCCCAGGTGATTCTTCTCACAGGCATATTTGGGAAACACCGGCTCTGAGCAAATGAGGAAAATACTTTGAAGGTCAAATGGCCAGGAGTAGATGCTGGATGTGTGGCAATGAGCAAAGCCAAGGTTGAGTCCGACAATCCCGGCCATCATATCTAAAAAGCAGGACACCAGAATGGGTTTTCTCCTGGTGGAGAAAATATTGGGGGACCCCTCCCAGCAAGAACAGTCTAGCTAAAAATCTTACATAGGGTTTGCTTAGGCATCCTTGCAATCAACTGGACCCAGTAGTTTGTGTGGACACCTTCCCCAACATACCCAACACACTCCCATGCTGATGGGCCCTGTTAGAAGAATGGAGAAATGGGAGAGGCCGAGGAGCTTGTAGAAGGGGTGAAAATCACAAATTCAATAATACATAATAACTAGTATACACTCTTTAGGCACAGCAAAAATTATCCAATTAAGAAATGTTTATTAAAATTTTTGACCAGGTTCTTTTAAAATGATAAATCTCCTTTTTGATTGTGAATCATCAACTCATATTTAAACAATAATTAGGGCACATTGCTTTTTAGTTTACCTCTGGGTAACCTTTATGTAACAGACGCCTCATTGCACACACTGAGAGTGGTTAAACAAATGATCCCCTTTCTCATAGGAAATGTCTTAAATTCTTTTTCTAACCCAAGAGAAAAAAATCTTAAATTTGATATGATTGAAATAGATTTTGCGAAGTGATTCATGCTTTTCTAGTGAAGGAAAGTAAACTTCTCCACTGTAACGTGGGTGTGTCTTCCCTACAGAGACATGTTTCTTGTTTTGCTCTTGTACATCTTTCTGTACAAAAACCAATGCATGTTTTTTACCATCAAGAGCTGTCTCTCTGTATGTAAGTCTGACTTTTTGTACGGAAGTCACATTTCATGGTATCGCTTGTACATAGAACACTTTCCATTTTCCTTAACTATAGAAAAGACGAAAAACCACTTCATTGGCAAGAAGTGATGATTGAATTTCAGATGACTTTTTGCACTCCATAAGCTGCAAAGGCCAAGTAGAAGCCAAAGAATCTCCTGAAAATCCTCAGCAACTTTAGGTTATAAGGGAATCAGAGTTTTGCATTGCTACATACAGATGTCCAAGTTTACTCTGATCAAGGAGCAGTGAAAGACGGGTAGGTCTACAGCACTTCATTCCCCCAAAGCAATTTTTCTTCTACTGTGTTGGCCATCTCTTCAGGATGTCTCAGCAAATGCAGTAAGTTGTAATCAGTGTCACAGTGAGAATCTGATCCTACTACCATTGATTGGTGGAATCCAGGAACCAAGACTTAACTAGAACAGTCATCCCTCATCACCACTTGCTAACTACTTGGACACAAAAGCATTAAAAAATAGTGGAGCAGTAAGGAGCTTCTACCAAGGGCAGATAATTATCCTTCCCAGGTAATTCACCACTCCCTTTCCAACCCTTCCATGGGCATTGGTTTCTTATCAAGATATACGAAGTAATAAAACTCCATTCAGGCCATATTAGCTCTACCTTCCAGGAGCAATGACCCATTCCTTTGTTCAGCAAACATTTAGCACCTTCTGCATGCTAGGCGATTTCCTAAATGTTGAGGGCCCGGTAATAAATAAGAGACAAATTCATTACCCTTTCAGAGCTTACATTCTGGTGGGGAAATAAAAACAGCCTGATAGTATGGTTCCTGATGATGTAAGTGCTACAATGAAAATGAAGCAGGATCCTGGAAAGACAATAGGACATTAATATAAAATCCGTGAAATCTGAATAATGCAAGAAAATTATGGTTGCTAATTTGTTCAGGAATATATATCGCAGGAAATACTGATTTTCCAGATGTTGAGTCAAACAAGAAAAAAATGCAATAACCACCCTCCCACCCCCAAATAATCAATAATTATGGTTCCATTAGACTTCTATGTATGTAAGGGGTCTACGTCAGGTACCAAGATTGACATATTTCACACTAAAAAGATGGAATTTCATGTGCCAATCCTCACGATGAGTCTTCTTCCTAATTAAAAGCACAAATCTCAGATGTGAGAGCTAATATGACATCAAATTACTTTAAAGAAGCTAATTAAGGCAGCACATCACCTCATCCTCTTTCTCCAAGATCATGTTTACCTTAGTCCCCTCCAGAGTTTATTATCTGTCATTTATAAACATAATGAATGAAGTAGGAAGTTGAACCAAATATCTAATGCATTTGGGCTTTAGACCCATAGGCATATGATCCCCATGAATGGGTGTTGCAGAAGTGATGACTTCCCATCCCTGCAACATACATCACTTTGTCCATTGTCTTCCTCCCCATCTTTCCTTCCCATGATCCTACCTTCCAGGCCAAGGAGTATAAAGAGAAATCAGTGTATAAGAACCTGAATGCTCTCAGGGGTCTATTTGTATGAGTGGACATACGTGACTGAGAGCTTTTGCCTCCTGGCTACACTAAGATGGAGAAGGGCAGATGGCACAGGAGAAAGGGGGGCTAGTTTTAGAAAGGGTATTTTGGGGGCTGGAGGCACACAAAGGGCTCCATTAGTCCCGTGTGAAAATGTGAGAGATGGAGATTTGGAGGAAAGACCAACCACCTCTGTATTAGCTTTACCTTTTCTTGACAACTCATGCAAACCAAGGTGCTAAGGGAATGTGGAAGGAGCAGGGCTGGTGCTGTTGAGAGAAGCGTTAAAGCAGAGGGAGAGAAGACACGACTGTTTATTTGGTGAGAGCTGTTGGTGCTGCTGCCCCCCACCCACCCTCCCTTTGTTGGCAGGAGCTCCCTGCGTTTGCTTCGAGGGGAATACATGCAGCTACTTTCAGTCCTTGTGCTCCTGGCAGAGCGAAGTCCAGCCCTCAGTTCCAAAAGTGAAACATGCAACCAGGCTCAGGCAACCAGTACTTTTCCATGTTCCAGGCCCCAAGTTGAGATGTGAGCACCTGCCCTAAATTAGACCAACCAGAGCCATGGGTCTGGGGGATTCCATTTGAGCTACTGGGGGGCAAGTCTTTCCTTTCAATATTTCTCTGAATACCATGTTAAGAAAGTGGCACCACAGAGGCTTCACAATGGGGACATCTAGAGAAACTAGAGGCAAGAAATGGGTCCTACTGACTTCCTTTGAGCCAAATTCAAGTGATGCAGTAGGCTAGTCATAGCCCTATACAAATGCTCCCCTTTGGTTTAAACTAATTTGAGTTGAGTTATATTACTTGTAAGGGAAACAAACAATATTCCCAGAATTCCCAGGGTGAAACCAATTTCAACCATTATCACTGATCTAATGAATGGTCATGTGTCCCTATGGTTATGGTAAGTAAAGGTATTCCCTACAGAGACTTATACTGAAATGAGAAGGAATTGCTATTAGGGGCTCTAGAAAACCCAAAAGTTGGATGTCTTAGGAAATAAAAAATCCTTAAGTGGAAATATAAAAGCATCAAAGACTAATTTTGACTGACTCAAAGGTTTCCCTGGAGTCCACTCATTGTGCAAATTTAATTCAAATTGCCAAAGTAAATAATAATAAATGACACACACATTCTTAATATCAAACTGGGTCTATGTGACATCACAGATCTGGTCACGTATGTTCTATGGCTTTAACATCTAAATGAATCAGGTATTTGGATCAACTCTCTATGAGAGGCTCTTAGCTAAACACTGCTGAACTAGAAAAACTGAAGCTCCCCAGTACAATACCACTGATCTTTAAAATACCTTAGCATGAACAGTACTAAGTGCTGCAGGGGATCACTGAGAACAAAGGCAAGATGGAAGAAGTTTAGAGATTAGAATTCCTAAAAAATCATGGGTTTTGCTTTACACTTGTAGATCTGACCCTGAGGTAAGTAAGCTACTTAAAGTAGCTTCTTGGTATCCAAATACAAAGTTAAATTTGACAATAAGATAGTGATCCCACTGGAAGTTATAACTCAGGATGGTGAAGAAAAAGAAAAAAGGGTAAGAAAGATGACGAAGAGGGTGTCAAAGAGCCCTCCTCCTCCAGGGACTGGGAACCAGTGTCCTGTCACAGAAACCTAGCTCACGGAATAAAGGCAGCGTGGCAGACTGGCTCCAAGGTGGCTGCGTGGGTCCTTGTCTTCTTGTACATATAGGATGAACCCATCAAGTCTGCTCCTCCACCCCCGTGAATCTGGCCTAGACTTAGAGACCTGACCGCCCAACAGAATAAGGCAGAAGCGACATCCCAGGATTTCTGAGGTTAGTTCATAAGAAGTCGCACGGTTTCCACTGTGGCCTCTGTTACTGTCTCCCTTGGAAAGTTCCTTTTAGGGGAAACCAGGCACTCCATAAGGAGCTGGCTATCCTGAGATCGCCTTGCTTGGAGTCATGTGGGAAAGTCGGAGGGGGGGGGAGGGGAGGGGAGGGGAGGGGAGGGGAGGGGAGGGGAGGGGAGGGGAGGGGAGGGGAGGGGAGGGGAGGGGAGGGGAGGGGAGGGGAGGGGAGGGGAGGGGAGGGGAGGGGAGGGGAGGGGAGGGGAGGGATGAAATGCATGCCTTTCTGACCCTACCTGTTCCAACCACCCCAGTCCAAGTTCCAAACAGGTGAGTGAAGAAGGCATCCTGTACATTGCAGCCCAGCAGATGTGTTATGGAGACAAGCTAAGGAAGTGTACCCAACCAAAAGCCCCACACCATGGCCCCAGGCTAGCCATCCCAGCCAAGTCCAGCCATTAGAGCCACCTCACCCAAGGCCCCAGTCACCACGCGGCATAGATCCACAACCTCAGCTATGCCCTGTTCGAATTCCCGACCTGCAGAATCGTGTGCATGATACAGTGGTTGCTGTCTTATGCCACTAAGTGTAACGTTAGAGTAGTTTGCTATGCACTGGTAGGTAGCCAGAACAGCAACTACATTTCAAGTCAATACCTTTTGTCTGGATTAGTACTTTCCAAAACTATAGCTCACTATGATCTAAAATCAGCAAAGTGAGTCAGGATATTCATATGTTTCACAGAAGCAAAGTCAAAGCCGAGATACCAAGTTTTTTAATGGCTATAGTGTGCTTTGTTAAAGCAGGGGAGCAAATAATTCAAATTTGATAGAACATTTTAAGGAACAAAGAAAGAGAAAGAATACTTAGGAACCTGAATTCTGAGACCTAGTCTTGAGACTCTGAAGACCATTAAAGTCACCAAATCAACAAGTAATCACTGAAGGCACAAGAGCCTCTCATCATCTGTTTTAGTTAATTTGACCAACTTAACACATGCGAGATGTAGCAATTTTGCCAACACTGTCTGTGTTCCTGACTTTCTAAACTTACACTACCTCTGACCTTTATGATTAAAATCGAATTAAAAGACGGTTATTTTTAAAAGGTAGAGATGGCGTAACTGTCTCATCTATTAAAGTTATGACTAATTGTTAACCTTCTTAACTTGCTGACTCACTGCCATGGCTTTCGTTTCAACCTTTTTCAAAGCAAAGTCCAAAAAATTCAGATTGCAAAACAAACCCTGCTGAAAAAAAATATGCAGTTCACTTTCATTGCACGATCAAAACAATTTGAAAGAATTTTTCAAATTTACAAACGTAACCTTCTAGAGTTGTGTCTTAATGGAGTCTGATTCAATTACCTCACTTTTCCATGTAAGTCGATTAACCAAAAAATTTAATTAGCAACTACTCTGTGCCTATCCCTACTTGAGGTGCTCAGTATATAAACGCGTTACATGGCATGGATCATGCTCAAGGAGCTCGAAGTTTAGTTGGAAGACTAAAACTTGTGAACATGAACACAAAGATGATATAAAAGAGATCTGCTTTCTCCCAGGAACATAACTCACCTACAAATGGAAGAGGGAAATCATACATGCAGATGACGATCTTCAACCCACTGAATGCCCCAGGAATGTCCCCAAGGGCCAGTGTTGTACCTGCAAGGCTTAGAACAATTCTTCAGTAGGATAAATATGTGCCCCTCTGCTGTTACCCTAGGTCCTGGAGTTAGCTGCTTGTGTGAGAGACAGAATAGACACAGAAATTCCAGCACTCAGGACTTTGTTCTTGAGACTTGGGATTTGGGGCTCATGTGTGGACCCACCATGTTCTCTGTCCATGGTCCTCAGTATGAATTTCACATCTGCCCTGAACAGTCATTAGGCCGCTGTCTAGCTGGTTTCATCTCTTACAAAGGATGACTCAATGTCTTTGTGACATGTTTCCCAGGGAGTCTTCAAAGTGAATTATTTGCATGCCATGTAATAGTACTTGAAGTTAGATTGTCACAAATAGACTTGGCAAATTTAGTAAAAACACTTTACATCCATCCTCACATAAAGGTCTTACAAACACAATTTTACTTCTTAATTATAGTTATTAAGATATAGACAGCGTCTAGGGAGGGCTAAGCGGATTTGAACAGCATGGGCTTCCAAAAGCAATCAGGACAGCCTGTGTATTATCTCCCCCAATGTTCTGATTGTTTGACTGCTTCCTGAAAAATAATCTTAGAAGCTGAAGGTCAACTCAGGTGAAATAGTATTGCTTTGATGCCCTTCAAAATACTATCTTCCTTGCCTCCCTTGGTTTAGAGGCCCCCACACAGCCAGCCCCCAATGTACTAGTGGACTTCCTAGAACTACCTAGAACCTCCTAAGACTGTTGACTCCTGTCATCTCTCTCTCTCTCTCTCTGTCTCTCTCGATCTCAGTCTCTCTCTGTGTGTGTCTCTGCACACACAGAGACACGCTCCTACCATAGAATTATTTTTTTCTTTTCAAATAATCACCATTACCATCGATTCTTCTACCTAGAGACAGACTAGAGACAAGTTAGGAATGTCAAAATACTTAGCTGATTTTTAAAATTTCTAATGCAACTCCTTGTAATTTATATCCAGATTAAATGTTTCAAAGCCAAGATCACTCAACAACAGCAGCAACAAAGAATAAAAAGACAAGGAGGGAAAAAAGTCATCAACCCTTTAAGGGAATCAGAGACTTTACTTGATGTTTTTCTCATCTGTCTAATCCAAAATCACAATGTGGATTTTAGGTTTGCAAAGGAAAGCTCAATTGTAAAGGCAGTGCCCCCAAACTTACACTCAAACCCCTCAAGCGGATGCTCTGTACCGTGCAAATATTTTATTTGAAGTACAGGGTTTGATTCTGTGGTTTGATCTGAGAGGTAATTACCACTTGCTCTCCCCAGCTCCTCCTCTTCCACCATCCAGATAAAACAAGCCGGGAACTGTCTGCCCATCTTCCATTCCCGCGCCAGCACTGCCCACTGGAGCTCACCCATCATCCCGGCCCTTCCCCACCTGAGCTCACCCATCATCCCGGCCCTTCCCCTCCTGAGCTCACCCATCATCCCGGCCCTTCCCCACCTGAGCTCACCCATCATCCCGGCCCTTCCCCACCTGAGCTCACCCATCATCCCGGCCCTTCCCCACCTGAGCTCACCCATCATCCCGGCCCTTCCCCGCCTGAGCTCACCCATCATCCCGGCCCTTCCCCACCTGAGCTCACCCATCATCCCGGCCCTTCCCCACCTGAGCTCACCCATCATCCCGGCCCTTCCCCACCTGAGCTCACCCATCATCCCGGCCCTTCCCCTCCTGAGCTCACCCATCATCCCGGCCCTTCCCCACCTGAGCTCACCCATCATCCCGGCCCTTCCCCGCCTGAGCTCACCCATCATCCCGGCCCTTCCCCACCTGAGCTCACCCATCATCCCGGCCCTTCCCCACCTGAGCTCACCCATCATCCCGCCCTCTCCAAGTCTGCCTGAGGCTCTGCACCCTTCTGGGCAAAGTGTAAGTTAAGGACAGTGATTTAAGTCCTTGGCATCATCCACTGCTTCCTTTAGGGCTATTCCACGATGTCCCCAGCTATGCTGTGATAGCTGAGACTTGCTTCCCCGAGCCTAAGCCAATAGGGAGTCTTTTAAAAGGAACAGAGACCTTTGGAGGGGAAACATCTCTCTGGTCCCGGGAATGGGTAAACATTCCAGAGAGGTTCCTGTTTTCCCCCGACAGGTCTGCCCAGTCCTACAAACTGCGTTCTTGTAAGAATAGTCCCCAAGTGAGTCACAACAACAAAGAAAAATGAGTTTCTCAATGTGACACAGGAAGAATTTTTTTAGTTGAGTTTGCATGTTGTTTATATTTCTAACAGGAACTGGAGGAGAGGGGTTTCGCTCCCCCTGCGCGGATCCAGTCACGAGCTCCGAGCCCTGCTGTTTGCTCGGCTCCCTCCGGGTGAGCATTTGGAATGGAGGAGCATTACTCAGTCCCCTTCCTTTCATCTCACCAGGCCTTTCATCCATCTTTCCCAACATGCCATGAGTAGATTCCTTGCCAGTGTTAATTCCAAACTTCACTTCTAACCACATCTCTCCACCAATCCCTCCCTGTGTTGGGATGTCCAAGTTTCCACCCTTCCAAAGTGCTTCCTAACCCTGCCTGCTCTCTCCTCATAGCATCTCCTCTGTGGCTTCCTGTCATGTCACTGCCTCAGCTAACTTTCTCTGTGTGTCCTTTCTCGATGCCTTCCTAGCAAAATAATTTTTCTAATGTCTCACTCCCTTCCCCCTCAGTATTTAGTCCCCAGGTCTATAAATAATTATTCTGAATTTCACCTAGAATCATTCTTAAAGAAATGCCTTTGCTCTCAACTTTTGTTCTTCAATTACAGTTAATGCACAGTATTATATTAGCTTCTCTTCGGGGGTACAACACAGCGATCAGACATTTATGTAACTTAGGAAGTGATCCCGAGAGGCCTTGTACTCACCCGACACCGTAACGCATTATGTTTTGCACGCTAGTCACCCTCCCTTGCCTACTGCACAGCAGGCCGCCTCTCGCCTCTCAGGGAGTCTTCCCACGATTCCGGACTCCTACAGGAACCGATCCCGTGTCCTCGCTGTTGCCAGTCTTGTCAGCCCTCCGCCCTCTGCGGGAAGGATGGGGAGGAGGCTGTGTGTCTGGTCCAGTCCTACCGACCAAGAGCCACGCATGGTGAACAGCTGCTCTGTTCCAGCGAGCACCGGAAAGGGGGCCACAGCTGGGCAGACGGGGGAGGGGAAGGAGGGGATCAGACAAGCAGGAGGACAGGAAGAAAGCAACCTGGCGGGCAAATGACTAACTCCACGAGGACCACAATTTTCTCTCATTTCGGCCAGCGAGCTGTGCCAGGGATGCGAGCGGGAGGAGGCCGTTCTCACTCGGAGGGGTTCCTGGTGCGGCCCTGGGGCTCAGGAGCCCAGGGATGGGGCAGAGGAGCTGCAGGGGGAAGAAGTTAACTGGGAGGAAAGTTCTGGGTCACTTCTGGAATTTGGGAATTTCTGTCCAAAGCAGAACATGGACTAAGGAAGCCTCGTAGGTTACGTTGCAGTGGGTGGAGCGGGAAGCGACATTCACTTCAGTATTTCTTGGGTCAGGATGAACCAGGGAAATACAGTGAGACTGGCTCTCTATAGAAGAAGATATATGCAGGGTGGGCAAAAGGACATTTACAGTGTGAGTACAGGAAACAGTTCATTCTTGTATTTTATTTGTTAATTATTATATTATTTATTCGTATTACAGTTGAAAACCTCCATTTGCCATATGTATATGAAAGAATGTAAGTCCTGCTTTGGAATTAAGGGGCGGAGATGAGAGCGAGACTCATGGTAACTCTGCTGAATGGGTTGTTTTGGTCCTTGTACGTCTATCTTTTACTCTGTAAAAACGACACTGTGTTTGCCCTTTGGCCCAGCTGGACTGCGTGGAAGCTCAGACGAAAAGGATGTGAAGAGCCACCAAAGGCCAGAAGATAAATTTTTCCTGTTGCTATTATATTCTTTATTTGAGATTGAAAGTTTCCATTAGCTCAGTCTAGAAGTTAACACACTACTGAACATCGTCTTTTAAAACTGAAAGGACCATCAGGTTGACGGAGCTGGTTTGTAAAACCACTATTTGGAGACTAAGTTAACAGGGTTAAGACTTCTGTGACATTCAGGGAAGAGCTGTAGTTACTGTTATAAAAATGTTTCACATCTGCCAGGCACAGTGCTAAGATCCTCGCCTCTTCCTTCAATGCTCGCAAACCCGGGTATCTAGGTATTGTTATATATATTGCTCAAGGCACAGAGCTGAGTCAGCTTGTCCAAGCTCATACTGCTCATCCGACTGCAGGACTGCCTCGTTTCAAAGATAATGCTGTTCCCACTAACCCAGTTATTACTATTGCTCTTGTGTTGTAAGAAGACTTACCATGAGACCTACCCTCAGGACAGAACTACAAGTGCCCCATACCATGCTGTTAACTCGAGGCACAACGGTGTACAGCAGACCTAGAATTTATTCATCTTGTGTAACTGAAACTTTACACCTACTGAATGGCATCTCCCCATTTCTCTCCCCATCCAATGTCTAGCAACCACCATTTCACTCTCTGTGTCTATGAATTTGATTACTTTAACTACCTCATATAAGTGGAATCTTGCAGTATTTGTCCTTCTGTGACTGGCTAATTTCCCCCAGGTTCATCCATGTTGTCACATACAGCACGATTTCCTTCTTTTATAAGGCTGAATAATCTTCCACTCTTCCGTTATAAACCACATTTTAAAATGTGTTCCAATTTCCATGGTGTAAATATTCCCACCATGAGCAAAGTCTAGCTATCAATGTGACTCCCTCACTCGCCATTCTCTCTCTCTCTCCCCCGAGTTCAGTCAGGTAATCTACAACAAGTCTTAACTAAAGTTTAGGCTCTTACAAAAAACAATAACATAAAATTAGGACGATCAGAAAAGTCACCTATTGCAGTAGAAAAATATGATTCCATCAGTATAGAGAGGTTGGAGACCTATATCTCCCTGTACTTGGTTTGAAAGTCTGGGAGGCTTGATGAATGGACAGAAAATTAGTTTTGAGCCCAGAACTAGCACCATAAAACCACTGGCTGCACCTGGGCTAGCTCTGCCACAGTAAAATAATATTAGCAAGACAGAGAATGGCATTCGGGGCATTTCTGCATTCCTGGCCACTTCCTAATGATTTATGCAGCTGCTCATTGAAAAAGACAAATACATTTACAAAAGTAAATGTTATGAATTAAGTAAAAAAGAAATCTGGAGGCGACGATAGGCACTATTTTTGAGATCCTGCTAGCTTTTTCCACTTTTTGCTGCTGGATTAATTACAGTGCCAGCTTACTCGAGGCTAAGTAAGTGGGTAACATGTGAAGCTCCTGGATGAAAACCAGGCTCCTGTGGATGAATGAAATATGCAGAACGATGTCCCGATTTTTATTAAAGTAAAACACATTGCAGAATTCAAATAGCTGTGAGAAAGTAACAGCCATTGCCTCACACTCAGTCACTCTGCATGAATGAACAGACAGTGAGATTTCAGTGGGGGGGAATTACACTCGCTGCTTATTTGTCTCTGTTATTTTACGCACACAGACAGTAGGTTATCAAACAAGTGCAGCTGTGTCTGAACAAGAGCAAACATCCAGCTCCGCCCAGGCCACAGCGTGGTTCCCGCCAAAGGAGCGACAGCTCACTACCACGTGCAATGCTCGATGCGTATTTGATAAAGGACCATCAAGCGAGGCATAAACGATACCTGGCAACATTCTTTCAAGGCTTAAAGGGTAACAGAGCTCCATGGGAAGTGTTCTCACTCCACTAACAAACATTCTTTCATTGAACGAAAAGATCAAAACCTTTTCCTTGGAACTCAGAATACAGCACGTTGGTTATTCTAATGCATTTCTAAGGTTTCCATGGCCATTGCATTTTTCAGAGATCCTCTGCCTGCATGGCTTCTAAGAAAAGGTGCTCCTATGCGTGGCTATGGCACCTTCCCTGGGAGCAGGATGGGGGCAGAGGTGGGGGGATGCGGCCCGGGGGCTCACTTCTCTTAAGCCAAGTGGAACCTGACATTGGGAAGAACTCTGATGAGAACAGAATAAAACTGTGTTTTGAATGTAAAATAGGACTTGGTATTGGCAATGTGGCTTTGCTCAGGAGCTCCAGGCATTTCTGTGTTTTATCAGCCCAGAAGTACAATTAGGAGTCAGGTCCTTTTGACTCCTGGAGCAGATTTGTTTTTTCTTTTAGGCGTATATTTTGGGAACAGGGAATGGGTGTATTCTGGTGCCTCACTTTGAAGATTAGTCCCTGCTCCTCACAGGGAGCCCTCATCCCCCCACCCCTATTCCTGAGGATAAGCATCCCAGGCCAGGTCCTTCCATATTTAAATGTTACGCTCTGCAGTTGGTAAAATACAGTGAAGCTCCTCTCCAGAGCCAAAAAAAGATGAATCAGGAGGCAGGTGAACAGCAGGCAAAGGTGGGGTTTGAAACCCATCAGACTTGTATTCAAGTTACTAACATCATCAATTACCACATGGGGACCTTGGGTAGCTGACGAAACCCTACTGCCCTCAGCTTCCTCAACTACCAAATGGAGTTTAAGGTCACCTACCTCACAGGACTATTATGAGAAATCAATGTAATAACAATTGAGTTCCCCCGAACTGGACCCCCGGCGGATAAAAAGAAATGCTACCACAATCCCCCACTTGCTGTTCTGGTGGAGTCCAGGGTATGATGCCACCACCCTGGAATTGACTGAACGGGGACTTGAGCTAGATTGTATACAGTACTGTGTCATCCTGTGAAGAGTGAAATAGTTGAAAGTGGTTAAAAGCAAGAGTTTGGAACTAAAAATGGAAAGATTGGGCAAGATATTAAAAACAAACCAACCACAACAACCTCCCAAGTCGTAACAAGAATTGGGCAATGCAAGCATGGCCTGAGTCACCGTCAAGGAGAGGATTCGGCGATAGGCTAGAGAGCAGACGAAACACACTGGAGCGGCTGCAGATGAAGCTGCTCGAGGTTGATATGAAATGGTTTTTCCAATCCCAATCTAGTTTATTTTTAGCTTCCTCGTGAAATGTAGAATAATTCACACGACAATTTGATTGAGACCTTATGGATGCGATTTCCATTGTGCAAGACAGGAACACGGGGCAGGAGGGTTTCGCCAAATGGTAACAGAAGATGGCCAGTGTGAGCGGAGTCAAGGAGGAGATTGAGCAACAGTTTAGCAGATGCGGGTAGGAGGCCACCGGTGCGGACAATCCAGATCAATGTGTTGTGATCATCACCAGTCTCCTCTCGTTTGTGTCATTTGTGGACTTAATGAGGGAGGAAGTAGAAGCAGCCTAAAGGTCAGGACCTCTGGTCAGTGCCCTCTGGTCTGCACTGAGGGCTGCAGCACAGGGAGTGCACATGTCTAAACAAAGCCTACGCGGCTCTCGGGTGCTCCAAAAGCTCAACTGTTTCTATGGCAACGCCTGAAATCTATGGGAAACTGCAAAGTCTATGCATTTGGCTCACAGGTAACTAGTTATGTATCCTTCAGGGTTAACGCGTGGCATCTGCAGCAATCTAGGTGCGATCTTAAATCTCTAAAAACTCAGTTCTAGACAAACTGGCACAGTGAGTGGATGCCGTACTCACCTCCTCCAGTAAGCACAGCAAAATTATGACTAATTATAGAACAACCAACCTGCATAGCCATCTGAAGACTAGCTGAAGAGGAGTCCCATAACTAAAGATACACAGGAGCAGCCACGTGGAGGCTGCTAGGAGAGGCAGAGACATGAACAGGCTGGCCCCACCCCCATGTGTGGTGGTTGAGAATCAGAGGGATGTCTTAGCTGTAGATGTCTCCTTGGGGGAGAAGGGGGTCCCGGCCCCACACTGAGCTCCCCAGCCCAGAACCCCAGTGATAGCAAGAGAAGCCCACATGACATCTGGCTGTGAAAATCAGCAGGGAGTCTGCCCATCCAGGTGAGACCCAGGCTCCTGGGAAACCCAGGCGTCCCCTTAAAGAGCCCACACACGAACTCTTGCTCCCAGGCACCCATCCTGGGCTCCAGCAGATCAGAGGGAGCCAGAGGCATGCAGGGGGAAACCGAGCTGGGTGGCCTTAGGGTGAGGGCTGGGGGGACAACTGCCATTGTCCCTGCACTGATCCCACCTCCTGCAGAGTGATGGGTGCCGGCTTTCCTGTGTTAAGCCCTCCCCACACTTGGCCAAACATGAACCTGCATCAGCCTAGTGACTTCCACTTGCTCCACCCTGACAACTCCCTGACACGAGCCCCACCCAACTCACGTATTGCCCAAGGCTCTTCCAGCAGCAGCCAGCCTGGGCCTGCATTGCAGTCTTTTTCTTAAAAACCTCTCCAGGAGATCTGGTCAAGTTCAGGGGGTGCAAGAGACACATAGGGAGAAACTGAGTTGTGTCGCTTCAGGGTGAGGGCTAGAGAAATAGCTGCCATGGGGATGTTGAGCTCTCCCTCCACTTGGCCAAATCTGAACGTGCTTTACCCTGGTGAACTCCACTAGCTCCACCTGGAGAACTACCTGAGCCCTCACCCCACTGCAGATGTCTGCAGGCCCCAGGCAGGAGGCAACTGGCCTCAGTGCACCCTGAGACTTTTGCTGAGTGGCCTCAGGCTCATCACTGGCACCAAATCTGATTCTGCATGAACCTGGTAAACACTTCTCACCCCACCCTGGTGATGCCCTCAGAGCTTGCCCCACCAAACTCACCTACCATCCCAGGCTCTTTCAGCAGCTGAGCCTTATGGGCAGCCGGCAGGTGGCAGCAGGCCCCATACTGGTGGCAGCCAGCCTCAGTTAGCAGTGTGGTCTCTCCCACGTGCATCCAGGACCAGTAAAGGCAGCTGCCAACTGAGGATCACTTTGTAGCTCCTGACAGGTAGCCTCAGGCAGGTCACAGGCAGCATCTGACACTGGCCTACACTAGAGAGAGCCCTACCCAAGAGGCTCCAGGATCAACGCACCTGGTGGCTGGCTTCAGACAATAGAGTACCACCCGATTAGCTCCACAAGCAGCACATCTAAAGGGAGGTCTCAACAGGCACCTGATGCTGTTTGGGCAAATTCAACTCCACGGGGCCAGGGGCCAGGGGCCAGGCAGCAGATTGTACTCTGTGGTCATGGCCAATCCTCACAGCAGTCAGCATGGGGGTCAATCCCTCCCCCATTAACATGCCAACAGCAATCAAGGCTCAACTACAACAGGAGGTCACAGATAACCCACACAGAAGACACTCCTGGAGCACCTGGCTCAGGTGATCAAGGAGACTGTGCCACTGGTACCCCCATAACACCTACTACATAAGGCCACCCTGCTGAGACTGGGAGGCGTGGCAGAGCTACCTTA
This sequence comes from Miniopterus schreibersii, assembly GCF_964146895.1. Taxonomy (NCBI): domain Eukaryota; kingdom Metazoa; phylum Chordata; class Mammalia; order Chiroptera; family Miniopteridae; genus Miniopterus; species Miniopterus schreibersii. The sequence continues at coordinate 6,710,147 of NC_138116.1, forward strand.
TACATAGAATTTTTTAGAATAGTTTAAGAAAAATAGGTGTTAGTCCTTCTTTGAATGTTTTGTAAAATTCTCCTGTGAAGCCACCTGGTCCAGGACTTGTTTGGTGGGAGTTTTTATTACTGCTCTAAATTCATTAGTTGTAATCTCTTTACTCAGATTTTCTGATTCTTCCTGACTCAGTTTTGAAAGACTGTATGTTTCCAGGAATTTACCCATTTCTTCCAGATTGTTCAATCTGTTAGCAGACAGTTGTTCATAATATTGTCTTATAATCCTTTCCATTTCTTTGGTGTCAGTTGTTACTTTTCCTCTTTTGTTTCTGATTTTATTTATTTGGGTCCTCTCTCTTTTTTTACTTGATGAGTCTGGTAAAAGACTGGTCAATCTTGTTTATCTTTTCAAAGAACCAGCTCTTGGTTTCACTGATCTTTCGTATTGTTTTTTAAGACTTTATTTCATTTATTTCTGCTCTGATCTTTATTATTTCCTTTCTTCTATTCACTTTGTTTTTGTTTGTTGTTCAAATATCCAAATTTTTATAAAGAACTCATACAACTAACTCAGCACCAAAAAATAAAAGAACAATCCAAATAAAAAATGGAGAGGACTGAATAGACACTTATCCAAAGAGGACATACAGATGCCAATAGACATGAAAAGATGCTCAACATCACTAATCATCTGAGAAATGAAAATTAAAAGCACAATGAGACATCATCACCTCACAGCTGTCAGAATGGCTACCATAATAAATCAACAAGCAACAAGTGTTGGTGAGATGTGGAGAAAGGGGAACCCTCGTGCACTGTTGGTGCAACTGCAAATTAGTGCAGCCACTATGGAAAACAATATGGAGTTTTCTTAAAAAATGAAAATTGAACTACCTTTTGACTCAGCAATTCCACTTAGGGGTATATAGCCACACTAATTTGAAGATATATGCACCCCAATGTTCACTGAAGCATTACTCACAATAGCCAAGATATGGAAGCAACCCAAGTATCCATCAATAGACAAGCAGATCAAAAAGTTGTGGTATACACAACACATACACACACGCACAAGGAGGAATATTACTCTGCCATAAAAAGAATGAAATCTTACCATTTGCGACAGCATGGATGGACCTAGAAGGTATTATGCTAAGTGAAACAAATCAGACAGAGAAAGACCAGTACCATATTATTTCACTTATATGTGAAATCTAAACAAACAAACAATACAGAAATAGACTCACAGACACAGAGAACAAACCAAGGATTGTCAAATGGGAGAGTGGTTGGGGCGAACGGTTAAGATGTACAAATCGGTAGGTACAAAATAGTCACCGGGATGTGAAGTAGAGCATAGTCAACAACATTGTAGTACCTATGCATGGTGCCAGGCAGGTACTAGAAACGAGTGGATCACTTCATAGATTGTATAATTGACCACTATGCGGTACTCCTGAAACTAATATAAAATAGTGTTGAATGTCAAAAATAAGTAAGTAATCTCTAAAACCTCTAAGGGACAGTGTAGACCCAGTCTTAGGCAATCTGTTCCTAGTTGGGCTTTGGCCTTGGAGTACTATTCAGGGTTTTATAAAAGGGCTACATGTCAGCGCTGGCCAGCTCAGGCAGTTCGAGTCTCAAATGTATGGTGGGGAGTGAGAATAATCCGAGTTAAGAAAAATCAAGTCACTCCCATCAGTTCCCAGGTACAGGCTGTGCCGCTGTTGGGCAGTTTCATCATCTCACTTGCGCATCTGGGCCTGCTTAGTGTCTGAGTGTGCTTGGATGTGCTTTTACACATGACTATCTATAAATCCCATCCATTAGGTAGGCTGGGACTTTCACAAGGGGATCCAAAGAGCTAATGAAAAGAACATTTTGGTAACAATTCTCTATTTGTAAAGAGGATCCTTTATTTTTTTACCCCACAGGGCTCAAAGTACTTTTCATGACAACAGCACAGCATGTTGGTGAGCTATGTAGTAGATGGGAATCAGTAGCTCTGTATTTTATCGATGAGCAGCTAAGTCTCCAGCCAGCATGACCAGGTCCGTAGGGAACAGAACCAGAAACGCGCAAGCCAGCTAAGCTGACACACGCTGCACACAGTCGCTTAGTCGTGCACGAGCCAAATAAAACCTGAGTTTAGATCAACTACACAGAAATGAGCCCTGACCCTGAAAAATGTATTTCCAACGTATTTCTTTAAAGTGCCCCTCCCACATATAGAGTTTTTCAGTGATATACTAGTAATCGGAAGGAGTCCACATTGGCCTTTCGAAAATGGAGAAATATCTTTCTTTGTGGCAGGAAGATAAGAGCTGAGAAATCAATCACAAAAATGTGAGAACACCAACATAATTCTCAAATGTACCTTTTGAGAGAAGATTGTTAGTAAGATACATTTTATACAATGCGTCTGGTAATTTTCACCATATGTATGTAAGAGACTGTATGTGTGTGTGTGTGTGTGTGTGTGTGTTCTTAAATATAAGAAAAAGGCTTAAGTTAAGTAGGAAAGACTTCTGTTTGACACAAGGAAATTTTTGTAGATGACAAAATGAAAAATCTCTATAATAAGTTACCAAGAAAGGTTACAGGAAGATCTGCCCCCAAACATTTGCAGGGCCTAGAGTGATAGTTTAAATGAAAGCTTGATTTTAATATTCTAACCCCCAACTTTGAAAAACAGACCTGAATAATGACAAGGTAAGAAATGGGTGTTCTGTGGACATGCTGGGAATATTTGGAAGAGCACCAAATAAAAACCATACATAATTCATAACTTATTATAGTTATCCTATTACTTTTCTTGCTTTTATTTCAGCAAATTCACTATGTCGTTATAATACTAATTTTCGCATAATTTATGATATGCTGAGAGTAGTGACTAAAAGATTAAAACACAACATTTAAATGCATTCAAAATATACAAATTTGGGTGTGTTTTCATTTAAAAAAGAAAATTATATGTAAAACAAAAAAAATGAATTGTTCTCAAAAGAGTTATTTTTCCTCTAAGCATACAAGATTATTAAAATTTAAAAAGATCAAAAATTCTTAATTTCTTGCGAAAATAAAGTTATTTGCAATTCTAGTATTTAGGATCTAATGGGTTGGCACTCTCTAGAATGAGTATCACACATCATACATGCTGTTTACCTATATACAAATTTGAGAGAAGACGGTTTAATATTGTGAAACACTCCTGGGCTTGTGGATCCTGCACTAACTTATAAGTTCCTCTGGAATCGCAGATGAGGCCATGAAGAGGGGCGAGAAAATGAGCACTTGGCCCTACTGGGAAATGATCCTTTGTTTCGCAAGAATCCATCGAGTTCAGATGATTAACGGTGTATCCTATGACGTGACATGTTAATCTGTCTTTCCTCTGAATTAAGCCCTGCCACAGCCCCCATGTTCCCTGCCCTCTGAAGCAGCGGCCACCTCTGTGGTCAGCAGGGGTTCCAGCCATAATCCTTCATGGCATCTGGATGCAGTTTCTTTTGTTTTAAGGACATTTGTAAGAAACATGGAGGAGCTCATCTCTGGGCATGAACAGCACTGGTCATAAGAACAGATGTTTAGGGCTATTGCTAGCACTGTGTCAACATCAAGTGCTAGATCCCAGCTGACAAAGAAGCCTGAGTGTTCTTTAATGTGTGTGTGTGTGTGTGTGTGTGTGTGTATGTGTGAGAGAGAGAGAGAGAGAGAGAGAGAGAGAGATGTACAGCCCTCTAAAGTACAGAGCCTAGAGCAGCCCTTTTGCCTGAGTCTAAGTGTGTCATTGGTTAAGGGATCTTGGAACCACAACTTTCAAAACACTTTTAAAATAACCAGGAGCGATTCAACTAAAGACATTTGTAGGGTTGGGGGAGACGAAAATGTCCACACCTTAAGAACTGACCTGTTTTTCTACTTAGACGTGAATGAATGATCAAAGTATCTCAGATCTATCAACTAGGTTGTGGGGCTAAACATTTGACTATAATTCAGATAAGGGTAAGGTTTCCTATAAGGATTTTTGTAAGCTTTGCAAACAGAGCATGGTGAATAACTATAGTTTGACAGTAAGAGAAGGGAGATCCTGCTTTCTTTTCATTGGGAAAACCATGCCCCAGGGTTACGGTGGCCACTTTGTTCTAAATCTGTCCACACATCCACCAAGCACCATGCAGAGCAATGAGCAGAACCGGTAAACTCTGCCCCAGCCCGTGCCTCTTGCAAAGCTAGGAAACAGAACAATTTTGGACTCGGATTGGCATGTAAGTAGGTAAAAAGCCATTGGGGTCAGGAGTGAAAAAGACAAAGCCTACAAGAGCCAAAGATCAGCTGGACTCTGAGACAAGCAGGAAAGGTGATGGAATCCCAGTAGTGGGAGAAGGCAGGTAACATCACCCACCGGCAGGGAGGGACCCGTCCTGAGGGGAAAGTGCAGAGCAGGTGTGGCACGTGGGGAGGCGCCATCCTCAACTGCAGCTTTAAGAGGGAGAGAACTGGAAAGTGTGCGGGGCCAGCGATGGCTCTGCTGGGAGGGCAGCCCTTCTCGGAGAAAGGAAGGTGGCACGGGAGGGAAAAGCATCTCTTGGGGCTTGGGATGTCTATCAGAGGACAGGGGGAGGGAGCAGAGAGGGGCCGCTGGGGCTCTGGGCCCATGAAAAACATTCGGATGGAATGACACAATTCCAGCGGATGGGTGATCGAGGACATTCTCAGCAAATGAGAGAGGAGACCTGCAGATGACCTTGGCATACAAATGCCCAGAGCTGCTCTCTTGTGTTATACACACAGCATCCCCAACGTCATCTTGTTGAAGAGTCATCCTGCCTTCTTTTCTCTCCTTTTATTCACAACTGTGGGATAGTAGACATTCAACAGATACGTCTAAACAGACAACCCGAGACCAAGTGGAAGTATTTGTGCCGTAACTGCTGTCCTTTCTAACTAAAGGCACAGCAGGTATATAGGAGCCCATTCATAATTCTCTGGCCTGTTTATGAAAATAATGACACTAGACCAGAGGATAAGCAACATCCTTAAGATCACAGGGCAAATGAGAGGAATAGTTAGATCTTTGACCAACATGGGCTGTCACAATGATGAACCAAGTCACCGTTTTCTGTGCTGACGACCTCAGAATTCTTCTGATAAAAACAGTGAAACACTTTGGACTGAAGTGCTTTCCTCTTAACAACAAAAAAAGGCAGGTTCCAAACCCTGCCAAAGATGTTGATCCAAAATCAAAGAGAAGAAGAAAACCCAATGTACTTGGAGTGTTTTTAAAAGACATGTCTGCTTATTTCTACCCACCCCCATGACCTCCTAAAGCAAATTCATCTGAAAGATCATGAGAACATAAAGCACTGGCAGCTTCTACAAACTGCTCCTAAATACATATTGCCTAGAATTCTGCATTCTTTTAACAGATGTTCAACTCTAGAAAGTTTTATTCTGCAGAAAGCTTGGATTACAGCTCATTTCTATCACCTTTGAGCCAGCGGTTAGATAAGCCTGGGACGTATGGGTGGTTTCATCACCTGCCATTACTCAGGTCAAAATGCAGATGATCCTCTACAGACTCAGCTCAGGGGCAACGGGGAAAGTCCGTGTTTTCACTCCTTCCCCATCAAGCCCTGCGTGAGGAAGAGAGCAGGGAATCGTCAGCCACCAAGCATCCCACCTGGCTATCACAACAAGCTGTCAATGTCACCACAGGTCAGAATAAAGACAAGAGTGACCTGCCGCTCTCCTTCAGTGTCTGAGGCAACGGGGAAATGGCTGTGATGGGTGGTGAGAATAAATGGATAGAGACTGAAAAATGGCAAGTTATTAACTAATGACACTGGAAGACACTGAATGATTAAAGGTAAAATGCAAAACTTTCCACCCTCAAGTATTTAGCCAAAGAAGAAACCATAAAAGAGAAGAAGCTGATCATGATGATGATGATGATGACTATCTACTATATATTGCTTACTTGCTAGGTATGAGACATGATGATAATTCTGCACATCCATTATCTCATTTAATCACTGCTACAATCTTTATAAGACAGATATTATTATTTTCCAAAATTACAGATAGGAAAGTTTAAGGTTCAGGGAGGTAAGAGAACTTGTCCAAATTCAGAGCTGAAATTCAACTGACTACATTTCAGGATCTTCACTTTTATATATTAAGGGAGGGAAGGCCATAAGATAAAAAACTACAAGCAAAATTGGAAGACAAACACTTGGAGAGAATATTGACAACACATGTGACTGAAGGAGAGTTAATATTCTTTATATAAAACCATCAAAATGAAAAATAAATTAAAGACCTTGGAAAACTGAAACACAAAAATCGGGGGGGAAATTAGTCATTGTATTAGTTTCTTATTGCTGCTATGACAAGTTACCATAAACTTAGTGTCTTAAAACAGCATGAATTTATTATCTTACATGCAAATTCTAGAGCTTAGAAATCTAGAGTGGGTCCACAGAAACGTGTTCCTTCTGGAGGCTTTGTGGGACCATTCCTTGCCTTTACCAGCTTCTAGAGGCCACCCACATTCCTTGGCTCATCCTCAAAGCCAGAAGCCTAGCTTCGTCTCTCCTCTCTGATCTCTGCTTCCATCCTTACATTTTCTTTCTATAACTCCAACCTCCCTAGATCCCTCTGACAAGGGCTTTCGAATTACATTAGGTCCACCCAGAAAATCCAAGGTAATTTCATCCCAAATCCTTAATGGAATCACATCTGCAAAGTCTCTTTTACCACATAAGGCACCACAGTCAGAGATGGAGGGGTGGTTAGAACATGGGGATAAGGACTTGGGGACAGTTTGGGGGGGGGGGGGCACGATCCACAGTTACAGCCCAAAATGTCACTGAAAATAATAAAGAGATACAATTTTCATCTATTAAAGTGACAAGAGTATGGAAAACAGATACACTCATACTCTGTTGATAGGAGCACCACGTGGCACCAATTTTCTGAAAGGCTACATACATGCATATATCACTGTATGTAAGTAAGTATCACAAAATGTCAAAGAACTTAAAATAGTACCTCTGATTTCAGGTTCAGTTTATTAAAGTTGGTCATAAGGAAATCACCATGGCCATTAACCAAAAATGTTATTAACCTCAATGACAACAACCTCAATAACAAAGATGTTATTAACCTCAATGAATTTATTTCAGTAAATTATGGTACTGTCATCTATCAGTGCTCAATTCTATTAGAGCACTATTTCAAACGTAGACAAAATCATATCACAGAAAAATAAAGATATGGAAAATGTCATTTAACATAAGAAAGGCTACAAATCTACAAATAAATAAGTATATATTTCCTTTTGTAAAGAGTATTAGTTAAGAAAATTTTGGCTGTTTTTCACCTTTTCTGTATTTTCCAGCTTTTCTTCAATGAACATGGAATACTGTTACAATGATATCAATGTTTTTTCTTTAAAAAGATCTTCAGCTGATACCAGGCAGGGAGAGCTCCAGTCTTGCCAGGCTTAGGGAGAGTGATGAGCTCACTGCCTGGGTCCTGGCCAGGCTTGGATTCTCTTCATTTTCCTCACTATCAGTAAAGGCCATGACAGTTCATGAAGATGGAACACTGGAAGCCAGGGAAACACCGTGGACCGAGAAAGGGCCTTGACTCAACAACCTCAACTGAAAAGCCAACTCAACTATTTATGGGCTCTGTGATCCTGGATGATTTATTTAACCCAACAGAGCCCTGGCTCACAGTCTGCAAAAGTGGTGCTGATGATACTTAACTTCCAGGATGTAATGAAGAAGAAATGACATCATTTAGAGGTGAGCGGTCACTCACGCAAGTGCACTGGGGTCACACAGCTGGGATTCAGAGCCTGGGTTTTCCCTCAACCGAAGACGTGAGTAAGGCCGGGATGCTTTCACCCTTCATGTCCCTGCTTCCTTCATATATGATGAAGTTAATGGCACCTGAAAATTAAATGCTATAAAGCACTTTAGAGTTTAGCACAGTGCCTGGCCTCCCATACATCGTGAACAAATGATAGCTAATGTGACAGGTATTCAGTAAACTGTGATGTTCTTGTTATTTCTAATCATTATAATATTACACAGCATTCTTCTGACAGTCCTCGGTTATCATCTGGATGACAAACTCATTACTCTTTTTATCACGCCAGTTGAAAATAGCCAAATGGCTAAACCTACATATTGACGAGATACATGGCTTGAGAAACATGTCTTTCAAACTCTCTACAATCCCTTTTTCTGTGTCACAGGGGATACAGATGTCAGGGACAAATGTCCCTACATGGATTACCCATGATAATGAGCCCCAAAAACTGTCAATGGAGATTTTGCAGGAATTTCTTATTTTGCAAACAACAGAGTTTCAAATCTTCTTACCTAGAGCTCCTACTACGTGAAATCCTTTTACTAAATACTGAGATGGTGATTTTTTTTAAATAAGATAAATCATATGGCTACAGCCCTTGAGAAATATCAAATCTATTAAAGAAAACAGAATCCACAGAAATGCAATATACTTAGGAAATATATATGAAAAGACCAAAACCTAGATTTATAGTATGGACATAGTATATTAATGCTTGAGGCAAAAATAGAATAAGAAAACTGATGTCCTATTACACATTCAATATCCCTGGTTAAAGGGACCTGGGGCAAACATCCCCCTGCCTGCATTTGCCCTCAGTCTCTGAAACATAGGACTAAATTTACCCGTGGCATCTACCACTGCTGACCACTTCCTTCCTCTACAAATTCTCTACTTCTGTGAATTGTGTCACAGCATTATTACATGTTTAACTGCCTCTCTGCTGGAGATCCCTTCTCAATAGCTGAGCCACCATTCTCTGCTTATTCCCTAAATGTTGGTGTGCCTCAGGGTCCCATACTTGACAATCTTCTCAATCTACATACTCCCTCAGGAACAGCATCTTTCAACCAACACCAATATTTATGACTCTACATTTACAACACTGGCCTGGTTCTTGCACTCAAACTCCAGACCCTGTGTTTCTGTCTACTAGACATCTCCAATAGAAGTCCCAACATATCTAAGTTCAACTTGTCCGAGAAAGAACGCATCATTCATCACCCTTCCCCAAACTTGGCTTTCTACCTGGGGCCTGGCCACCGACTCACCTTCCACGCAGCCGTATGAAGCAGAGTTCCAGGCGGCACCACGACTTCTCCCCTCCTCCCCTCCCTAACTCAGCCAGCGCTTCCTAAACCCGTTATCATGAACCCCTCCTCTCCAGTCACTGCCAATGCTTGACTGCAGGACTCTGTTCCCCTCAAAACGCAACAGCTTTAAAGTCTGCCTTCTGTTCTCTCTCAAAATACCATCTTTTGTCTTCATTCGCACTCAATAGCAAGGGGAAGCTTTGTAAAATCCAAACCTGACCAAGCCATTCCCAATTGATCCCTACAGAGAATCTGTCCATAGTTCCCCTTCATGTCCAGGATAAAAATCCAAAGTCCTTGTAACACTATGCCAGGGCCCTTTGTGATCTCACCGGTTCACCTACTCAATCAGAGCCTCCATCAGGCTCCCCGACACAACGTACCCTTCCAAGCTACAAAACTGTCACTACAATTCCACAAAGCTATTTTGCTTCCTCAGTCTAGAATGCCTTTCCCAGCTTCTTCCTTCTGCCTAGTTCACTCCTGTCATTACTTGGCTCATTATGAATGGTTTTCCAGGAGTCATCTCAGTTGCCATCTCCTCTGTGAAGCTTTTCCTGACCACTCTGGGTTGAGTTAGAAGTCTTCTTTCAACCACGAACGTTTGCAAAGACTAGAGCAGTGCTGTTTAGTAGAATTTTCTATGATGATGAAAACCTTCTACATCTGCCCTAATGACAGCCACTCACCACGTGTGGTTACTGAGCACTTGAATGTGACTGGGGCAACTAGATCAGCATTTCAAGTTAATTTTAATTAATTTACATTTAAGTAGCTACTGGTGTTGGGCAGGAGAGGTCTAGAGGTTAATTTGGCACTTGTAGTCCACATGCAGCCCAGATACTTTCATTAAAGCTGCAGCCACATATCCTTGGATCAACATTTTCTCATTGTTGGGGCCTCTCAGGGGAAGGACTTTGCAAAAGAGCAGATATAATCTTTAAATCAGAAACCATTGTGCTCTTGTTCTGATCTCAATAGCGGGCTATTCCTGAGAGTGAGACACTTGGTCCAATGTGCAGACTCTTAGGATGTGAGGCTGGGGAAGGTCTTTCCTTAACATCCAGCCCAACATTCTTATCTTACTGCCAAGAAGCTGTGCCTTGAGTTCTTGTCCTTGTGTCACTTAAAGTGGCTTAAAATGTCCTGAAATTCCACAGGGGAATTGGGGAGTCCTCAGGGACAGGCTGTCTGAGGATCTGAAGGTTGTGATCAGGCCATTTGCAGCTTGGCAGTAAAAGTCACCCTTTCCTAGCTGCTGGAGACAGTAGACCATCCGCAGGATGATATGCATGCCCCTGCCTCGAGGGCATAAAGTCACATCACCTCTGAAGTTCCCTCCAGCCCTAAAACTTTACCAATAGCTAGGCTTCAACCAGGCCTCCGTTTTAAACAGAGTTTTCTCTCCTCCAAAAAGTGAACCTGCTTTTCAGATGAGCTCCATGTACCTGCCCCACCTGTAACCCATACCCGGGCTGAGTTCATCAAGGGCCCAACCTCTGCTAGTGAACCTAACCCACGCTGATTCCTACCCTCCCCACCAGGCCTTTGTCCGTGTCCAGCAATAGGCTCATCCCTCCCAAATCTGTTTGCTGTCCTGGTCCTGCTGCACAGTCCAAGAGATAAAAAAGTTAAAAGCCAAGATTTATCCTGCTATTGAATTCAGATAAAGCAAAATGAGTTAATTAGATCATATTCCAAACGCCAGCTTTAATACTTTATGGCGGATTTAGTACTCCTGGAAATAAGAGCCTAACAGCAAGAACAGCGCGTCAGGCCAAGGAGGCCCATCCCTGCCAAGAGCGCTAGCGCTCAGCGCCGCTAATCCCTCACCCTCACCTCCCAAGCTCAGTCCTGACCCTCCACACATCTGGCTGGGATTCGACTGCCCCGGGCTTTCTGAGAACAGCCATCAGAAAAATGGAACAATTTGTCCAACAGCTCCATGGCAGGCAAGGGTTTTTGCCTTTGGCTCCTTCCTTGGATGGTTGAAAGATTTAAAGATTTTTCAACCCAATTGTACCTCCCTGACTTTCCCACTTTCTCGGAACCCCCTTCTCAACAGGCTGGTCTCTGGTTTCCATCCCCCAGCACTCCAGCAACACTGCTCTGCCCAAGGTCATCACCAACCTCGGTCTAAGTAAATCTCAAGGCAACCTCTGCATGCTCGCCCTGGTTCTGAAGCCTCCCCTCTTCCCTGGCAAACTTGGGCTCTATTCCCTGGACTGGCCACCTTTCTGCCCACAACTTCCTCCAGCCCCTTCCTTCTTCCCTGGCATCTTTGTGCGGTGCTTGTCCCCCTATGCGTGGACTTCCTTCTTTTTCTCGGTGCACCCTCAGCAATCACTTCTCCTGCGCTCCCACTGAGAGCTGCCCCAGAGGGACTTCTGTGCCCAACTGCCCAGTTGGCACTGGCTTTGACCGCCAGAGCTACCAATCCTGGTCTGCCCACGCTTAGGACAGAGCAAGCCCTGACAAGGAGAAAATGCCTTTTGTTTGGAGATCGGTGATCCCACCTCTACATGCTGCCTCTTCAAACCCCAAAATCGATGCTTGGCTTCACTATGAAGTCCAGAGGTGCGCGGACTTGAAATCCACTTCTCGTCCATTAGTTCACGCAGACTAAAACTGTCACCAAGCTTGGCTGGTTTCCCTCAAAGCCCCCCCGAGTCGAATGCCTCAGCTCCGTTTCCTCCTACTTCCTAAGTTTAAATCGGTACCTCCCCTTGACCATATTCACGTTGTCTCTTCCTGCAGAGTTCACCACGCTCACTGAATCATCCCAGGGCCAAAAGGTGCCTGAAATGAATAGTTCTTGCTCTCACTGAGGGGGCCAAGTAATCAGAAATTCCTGTAGAATTACAGATGTGCTTGGGGTGACGAAGGGGATCTACAGATGTTATGTGAGGGAATGACAGGGTAATCTGCCAACATCTGGAGGTTCAGGGATGAGAGGATGGCAACTGGGATTTGAAAGATGAGCAGTTAACCACTACAGAGCCCAGTGGGAAGGGTATTCCAGGAAGCAAACGTAGCATGTGCAATGGTCCTGGGGCAAGGGGACTCACGATGCATTTGAGGATCAGAGGAAAAGGCCAGCAAGACTGGATCGCCTATGAGATGAGACTAAAGCCAAATCAAGTGGTGCCTTACAGACCATGCAGAGAATGGTGAGCTTTATCCCCAAAAGAGTAGGAACATTATTAAATTGCTTTCACCTTGAAACTAGACTTGCCAGGTATGCAGAACAGATTGAGGGCTGGAAGAAGACGCAGGGAATTCAGTTAGCGGGCAGGAGATGCATAAGGCACAATGACTACTTCTGAGGGGCTCAGAGTTAGTGGGAGAAATTATTCTCAGTTATTCAAGCAGGAGTTTGCACCTGTCCCCCCCGCAGGGGAAGACTAAATGGTCCCTGCTAACGAGGACCAAGGTCTCTAACTTCAGCTCTCTCATGGATCTTCCTACTAAGTCTTCCATCTATACAGCAGAAAGAACTCCTTCCTCAAGGTTCACATATAAATATTAAAACATAATCACACAATAGTCATAAAAGGAAAAGCCATGCAAATATGTGGCATGTGACATTGCTGCTGCCTGAGTCGACATTCAAATTATAGCTTGCACCAGGGACAGGGCTGGAAACTCTTGGGTCTGTGTCCTCAGAAAATGCAAACACAACAATGATAATGGCTTCTGCAATGCAACACCTGGAAGAGAAATGAAGGGCAATAGCCAAACGGGCTGGCAAGCGAAGCGGAGAGGGTGGTACAGTCAGTTCACCTGAGGCCAGGGCGGATGGGCTCCTGGCTGCTCACGGTCTCAGAGTCGCATGTTGCTTCAGGCTCCAGCAAGCTCAGTACAGTCGCAGGCAGCAAATAGCAAAGTCAGAGGGATTAAGTGGCTCTGCTGCCTGCATGTGTGTTGGCCTATAGCAGAGTCTGGAAGGTGCCAACTGGCACTCAAGCTGAAAGTCACATCTGAAAGAGAAACAAGCTCTCCCCTTCCACAGACCAGAACTGCCCCTTCGGTTTGACCCCTCCTGAAAAACCATCGTTGGCTTTGCAAACATAGGTAAAAAAACAGCGCCCCCCCCCATCCTTCTGCCCTCCCCACCATGCATCTGTAAATCTCAACAAGGCACAAATGCAAAACACTTGCCAATGGTCCTTCTGGGGATTTGGAGGGCAACCAGCCAATTGGCTGCCCGCAGGTTATTCACACTACAATAGGAAACAAGTTTCTTGCTGCAATTATCCCTGCGTTTCTACTGTTTACCCCAGGAATAAACTAATTGCTGCTGTAAAACACCCTTTCCCACACTGTCCAGCACACATCTGTAAATTCCAAGAGGGACGGGGGTGAGCTGGTTGCCAGCTGGCTACTGGAAAGGCATGGCGACTGGCCAACTGAAAGTCAGTTTATTATTCGTGGTGGAAGAGAATTTGAGTTTCTTATTGTAAATGCCACTGCGTGCTTCAGTCCTTACCTTTTAAGTACATGTCTTGGACCTCAATTTGCAATAAGCCCATGTTTACTACTGGCTGTGGACTGTGGGACAGGAATAAATTCCAGGTGGTATGTTAGCTATTGACAGTTGTACGTGGGATTTTTATATTAGGGGAATTCACGGAAGTGGGGTTAAATGCACTTTTTCCATCACCACCAACTATTTGACCTGTAAGTAGAGGGTGAGTTCCAAACATCCTCTCAAGTTCCCTTCGTATGCACCCACCATCAATACTGGAAGTCTTACCACAGCTTCATACAGTGTTTGCCATGAGCACCTTCCAAAGTAGCTCACCCCCAGAACGAGTATGGTTTTGTGTCTCTGAAGAGACTATTGGTTCTGCCTGAAACTTCTTTCTTCTGCTTCATGATTGTAAAAAGCATACAAATCTTGGAAGACCCAGGCTAAGTGTGGGAGGCGAGGAGAGGCATGATTATCCCGAAAGGACACAGGGGACAACTTCACAGGCAAAAGGCCGACATGAGCCCAGAGCTACAAACACGAACTGGGACGGCGCTAGGAGCCTATGCTCTTCAAGGTGTCTTTCAAATATTGTTAGCTATCCCCACCCTCTTCTGCTCTCCGCCTCTTTTCAACTCTTCTCTTAGCTGACCAGCTGCTTCTGATTACAGTGTCCAACATAAATAGTAACCCCGAGGCTGCATCACCTTCAAGGCAAGTGCTCACCTCCAGTGCTCACGCTCTCTGCGTGGCTGAAATACTTCAGGGAGACTCTAGTGTACTCCTGGCCTCAAGTGGGCCAGCTCTTCTTGGGTCAGGCGTCCCACCTGGATGAATCAGCTGGGGCTGGGGAACGGTTCTATGGCATTAGCTACCTAGGCCTATCATTTCAGTGAAGCCATGAACAGGCTCATGGAAGATTTTGTGAGCAACACTACAAAATAGCCTGTTACGTCACTCACCACACTCTTGTGATCAATAATGGATGGATCTGTCTCCCCATACACACTCCCATTCACTATGATATCTATGCCGTTCCAGGTCTGTATGTTAATTTTCTGCCAATTATCACTTGGCAGAGTCCCTGGAAAATAAATAGGCTTTCAATCAATGTTTGTTGAGTAAGCCTTTTAAAATATAAATTGGATTTTATCATTCCCTTGCTTAAATACTTCAGTAGTTTTTTTCCTGTACCTAAAATAAAGCCCAAATTTCTTTTCTTGACCTAAAAGGCCCTGCAGAATCGGGCCCCTCCCTCCTCTCCAAGTTCATCTTGCGCCTCTCATCTCTTTATCCATGGTCCTTTCTAACACATCACAATCTTTCCAGGTTCAGGACCTCAGCAAGTACTGATCCCTCCATCTAGAATATTCTCTCTTGTTCTTGGCATAGCTGCTTCACTCTCGTTCTCCAGTCAGGGTGCAACTTAAGTTTTATCTCATCAGAGAAGCTTTTCTTGACCAACCTATTTCCAATGACATCCTCCATCACTCTGCTCTGCCGGGATCCTTCACTGTGTTCATCACAATTCTGGATTACTTGTTAGTTAACTCATTTACTTAGCTGCTGTCTTTATCGCAGGTTGAACTGTGATCTGCACAAAGTCGGGGATACATTTGCTATGAGGTCTCTGGAGATAGGGAGCAGTGGCTCTTGAAGTGAGAAGTCTAGGTGGAATTTTTGAGAATCCTAAAATATCTTTTAAGAAGGAAGAAATCCCTAACTATGTTTACAAAATGTATGATAACAATATAACATTAATGTTTATTTTGAACCCATTCATGTTTTAAACACAGAAACATGCAACTCAAGATAGCTGTGCTATATGCAGAAAACTATAAACACTTTCTTCACCAAAAATAGTACTCGGGTGTTTACTGAGTGTCAATTATGTGCATTCAAGACCATTATCCAGCTGTTGCCCCATTTGGTGTGACAAAACCTGCCTGGTAGAAGATGATTTCAGGGATCCCAGTGAACCATGCCCCCCGGTATTCACATCTTTGTGGGCCTCCACCCACACTGAGGCTGAGCCTGGCCATGGGACCAGCTTTGGCCAATAGGACATTAGCAGGAGCAATGCAGTGGGGACTTGATACAGGCTTGTACATTGGAGCAGCCACACAGAGACGCCGAGTGAAGGAAAATCTAGAACCCCAGTCCCAGCAGAGCTACCAGGGGAGCGTCCAGCACAAAGTGCCAAGAATGTAAGTGAAGACATTTTGAACCTTCCAGACATCCCACAGTGACACCCCAGGAGACAGGACTTTCCAGTCAACCCATAAATCATGAGAAAAAAATAATTTATTGAATTTGTTATTGTTTTAATCCACTAAATTTTGGGGTGGTTTGTTACTCAGCAACAGATAACCAAAAATGCCCTGAAAAGTAAATATTAGCTCATTTGCAAAAAACTGAGACTCAGAAATAGCAAATGACCAGATCACATTTTTGATGTGAATCACATCGTGGTTGTGATTCTGACTTGTACTTACTACTTTTTAACCTTCAAAATGCATCTGCAGCTCCAACTGCAGAGGAGGCCCTGTGTGGACCACATGGCCCTGCCCCCTCCATCCCAAAGCCAAAGATGGTTGAAAGCAGTTGGTAACTGACTCAAAAACAGCCATACCATCAACTGACCGGCAGCCGACAGCATGGCTTGGAATGACATTTTAAAAAACTGAAACTAAACTCAGCTTCCCTCTCCCAAGAATTTTTTTTTTTAATTTTTTTAATTTATCTTTATTGTTGAAAGTATTACAGATGCCCTTTTTTCCCCCCACTGACCGCTTCTCCCAAGAATTTTAACTGAAAATACTGAATGACTAAGGTGACAGCATGGTAAGACAGATCGTAACACACTGAAGCTATAAAAAAGCATAAAGTAAGAGAATATGAACAAGCAGAAGCTATAAGGTAGGAAACAATAACATAAGGAGTTCGGGTAAATAATGTCCTGGGTGAAATTCAGAAGCAGAAGGGGCAGAGGGGGCAGAAGCAGGGAGAGGAAAAGTGCTGTGCTGGAGACTCCACGTGGCCCCTGTAGCTGCCTGGCTCCCTGGTGGTTTTCCAGTTATGAATTTAAGAGGCAACGGTCTTTTAATAAACTGATCTTTCCTTAAAGTGATTTGAGTAATTTTCTGTTCCCTGCAGCCTTGACAGTCACACCAAAATGAATGTCAAACAGGAAATGATTCCCATTATGGAAAATTCACCTAAGAATGATTATGATTTTTCTAGTTCCTTTAAGAAGTATTTAATTTCCAATAAGCAGGTTCCCAGGATTATTAGGTGGGGGGCAGTAAAGGGGAAAAGCCTGGGAACATTTCCCATGACGATTTTCTACCCAGAATGACTTTATGTTGGACCAAACAATTTCAGTTACCCTTATGATTAAACAGTCAAAATACTGGGCTTACAGTTGGAGGGCCCAGTGCCTTCTTCAGACCCTTGCCTGCAATAACTTCCCATTTGACCCAATTTGCCTTGAGCATAAGAGCACATGCATGAAAACTCACGCGAAAAACCTGCATCACCCAGGAGCGGCCATATCAAACCTTCCAAGTCTAGAAAAGCAATGAATAAACTAGCGGGGGGCGGGGGGGGGGGGGAATCAGGGCCAAAAGAGAGGTTAATCCTACAAATAAATTTTTATTTTAAACCTGCCTTTGATTAAAAGATTTGAACCCTTAGAATAATTCACTTTGGTTTTCCTTTGTCAGATTTATGAAGTTCTCCCCTTTTAAAAATTGTATATATTGCTGAAAGATTGTAAAGTTTAATAGCAAACAGATTACGCACTTAGGAATGGACTAAGCACAATTAGCACTCACATTCCTCCCACTCCTATAAATAACGCGGCTTCCTTTCCACGGCTGCAAGTTTCATTAGCCTGTGGGGAAAGCAGGGAGGAGAAGGGAAAAGAAAGGCCATCTGAGTCTCTTTCTTTTCAAAGGATAGATCCACTCACTCACTCAGGGCCTCTGCACTGCCTGGGGAGAAGCATGGGGGTGTAAGAAGAGGGAGAGATCAAAGAACTCCCCCCACCCGCCCCCACACACCCCTAGATTTGAAGGAAATTTTTCTGCGTATGGATTTTAAATTCACCTGCTATATATATTGGCTATTCCAGCAAGCAAGCTGCTTCATGGGCTCTTCCCCAATGAGCCTCAGTGACGGTTTTAAATTATTTATACTTGGAGATGCTACATGATTAGCAGTTACTGCCACTCATGTCTGTGAAAAGAAAAAAGACTCTTGGCCCTGGCTGGGTAGCTCAGTTGGTCAGAGCGTCAACCCGAGATCCCCAGTCAGGTCACACACAAGAATCAACCGGTGAACACGAGGAAGGGGAGCAGCAAATTGCTCAGTCAATCTCTCTCTCCACAAGCAATCAATAAAATTTTTTAAAGAAAAAAGACTCTTAAGTTCTCATTTATTAGAAGCCAAACATAAGTGTTAGTGAGAGGAGGGTAACGGAAGGGTAAAATATGTCCTTTCAAGGTCTCGAGTGCCCCTCGCTGCCCGGCCCTTTCTAAGGAAAGGGTTATGCCGAAACGTACTTGGTAGCCCTCGGGTTTATGTTCAGTTCTCAGGTGTGGTTTGTTTGTATAAAGTGTAGCAGAGAATTTGGTCCATTTTTTTTTAATGTGAAGGAAGAAACATTCTTTTATCGTCGGGATAGTTCAAAGCACTCTTAGGGGGTAATGGTGCGAGGCAATGAGAATGCCCTCAACACTACTAAACACTACACTTCAAAACGGTTAAGACGGCACATTTTATGTGTATTTTACCATAATTAACACTTTAATTTTTAAAAGAGGTCACTATTGTAGCACTAACAGAATTTTATATGACCCAGTTTCTGAGAAATAGAGCCAGACTCCACAAGAAATACAAAGATCATTAGGTGGCTCTGTCTTGCTTCCCCTCCCCTTCCTCTGCCGCCCCCCACCCCCACCCCGCCTAGGATTCTCTCTGGGTCTTCTCTGCGGCAGGCAGGCTCTAAGATAGCCCCGAATGGCCTGTTGTCCGGTACTTAAGCTCTTCCATAAGCCCTTTTCCCTTGAGCGCGGGCAGGACTGGTGGCTTGCTTCTAAGGGACAGCCTCCTGCAAAGGCGACAGTGTGCCACGCCTGTGATTACATGGCCTTACACTGTAACTTTGGTCTTGCTAATAGACGCTCTCCCTTGCCGGACTGGATGAAGCCAGCTGCCCTGTGGAGACCCACATGGCAAGAAACTGAGACCCCGAGGCAAGAGCGAGCTAGAAAATGAATGCGGCCAACTATGTGAGCGAGCTTGGGGGTGGAGCCCTCCCAGAGGCACCTTCAGATGAGACCTTGCTGCCAGCTGACACTCTGAATACAGCCTCGCAAGAGGCCCTGGGCCGAAGAACCCACAGGAAATGTGAGGTACTAAATGGGCAGTGTTGTAAGCCACTAAGTTTACTCTAATTTGTTCCAAGGCCATTTATAACAAACACATGCTTGGCTCTCCTCTGTAGACAGTCTCCTCTACAAGGACTTAACTTCACATACACCTGTAGTACGACTGCCACCTGGTCATGACACTGACTCGGGCTCCAACACTACCTGAGTGTCAATTCCTTCTTCCTGGGGTCATCGGACTAGCCCGGCTGGAGTCTAACACTCATGGTGGCAGATGGGCACCTGCTGCATTCCCAGCAGCCATCAGGACCATAGCTGAAGGTAGACTTTTTCTTACGGGGAGGGTGGCCAGGAGGCTATGACCAGTGTCTTGAGCACATTACACCTGCCTTCTCCCTGTTTCTCTTTCCTTTCTTTTGAAATAAAGTTGAAGGCCGATTATTATTAAAGTTCAGAATTATTCTATATGGACGGAATAAATGCTATAAATAATAATATTCATATTATCTAAGTTTTGTAACTAAGATAAATAAAACTAAACATATGAACAATATCCACATAACCTAATTTCTCAACTAAACCCCAGATTTCTAGTATTTATATATTATAGTGAACTTCCCAGGTACCAAAAATTAAATTAGCACTAGAAGTTAAGTTTTTTTAATTAATAAAATTACCAAATGGTGAAATTATCCCAGTATGATCAGTTCAACTTCAATTAGAATAACTGTTTCTAATGTTGACCCAAAACTTTATTTTCCTAGGCATAAGTACTAAAAAAGCATTCATTAACGCTCCCTGTATCACTATTTTTTTCTTTTGTATGTATTTTGGCTAGGTGCCCAAAATACTTGTTTGAAACAAGGCTATATTTGTAAAATAAAGGGAGAGAAGTCCTTTCCTTTCTCTGAAGGCCAGTTTACTTTATAATCAACAAGAGGTGAAGAGAGCCCTGGGCTGGGTTTCAGGTTGCTGGCTTGATCCCCAGTATGGGGCATGCAGGAGCAGCCCATGGATGTTTCTTTCTCTCTCCTTCTCCCTTCCTCTCTAAAGTCAATAAAAACATATTTTTTAAAACAAAGAGGTAAGAGAGACATTTTGGAAATGTAACCCCTAAGGAGGCAGAACAGAAATCCTTGGGACCTTTTGTTGCAATGCTTTTAAGCTCCTAATGAATAGAACTAAGGGATATATATTAGCCGATAGATGTTTTACTGAAGTCAGGAAGTAAACTGTTAAATTCTTTGGTGTTTCCAAACACAGAGCAGACTTCTACCTCTTCTCCAAAAAAGTTGCATAATTAATAAAATTCATATCACTGAACCAATTCTTTGCTCTTTGTGCCTGCAAAAGTCAAAGTTTATTTTCCTACCCTCCCTTTGAAGAAAGACACTTGTGATAGATGGTGGATGACAGTCCAGGAATTTGACCAAAATGACAGTACACGCCCTATAAGCAGCTGTGGGTTGGCTGTGCTTCTGTCTTTTGTGCACGTCGAGTGCGATGCAGCCAATGGAAAATAACAGTCATGTTGGGTCGGGCCATTAATCCAAAGGGCATTTGCATTGGACATCAAATATATACAAATGGAGTTGATAAGAGGTCACTGGGCTCTCAGATACAGGAAAACAGGTAGATCGGCTCAGAGAGTCTACAGTTTAAAACTTCCCTATAAATACATTATGCTGGATTTCAATTTTTCAGAAACTGTGGCACATCGAGGCAGGCCTGGAGAGATGGCAAAGGGTGGGGCTGGGTGTATGGGATTCAGGTCAAAATCCATTTGAGGAGGTATGCAGTTGTCCCCACCGTCCCCCGTCCCCACCTGCTGTGTTCCAGTGGCTTGGCCTAACTGCCCTGGCTACACCAGCGCCCTTGCCTGGTCTGCACGAGGCATTGCAAGGGGGTCTCTTACAAGTGATGGCAGGGTGGGGACAGAGGCAGCTGTGCTTGCTTCCTCCTTCCCACAATGAGTAATTTCCTCCCGTCTGAGAAGAGAGGGGATCTCAAATCTGAAGGCTGCCACCTACGATCCCGCTATTGGTAATTAACATAGAGCCCAGTGATATAATCTAGCCATTCCTGTGATCTTGAGCGTCTCATAGGTATATATCCATGTATCTACAATGTCCGTCCAGGTCCCAGGGCCCACTCCCCTCCTCTCTCGCCCCCCACTGAAGAACTGATATAACGTAAAAAGGATGTTTTGGGCTCCGTTTGAGAAAATACGATAGACCATCTTGTTACGATTCCTAAACCAGAGCCTTTAGCATCAGATGAGTATCATTTTGGGTGCTTCTTTTCAAATGCAGATCCCCTGGCGCCATCTCAGGCTTCTGATTCAGTCCATCCGGGTCTGAAGCCCAGAAATCTGTAGGTAATAGAATGCTCACAGGTGACTCCAACGGAACCCAAGGGCTCGAGCTAGAGCTCCGCGCTCGCAACCACTCCCAGGCCACTGGGTTAGTGCAGAAAGGGAACGCTCTGGGCTTCTGCAGGTCTGCGGCTGGGAGAGGCCCCTGGTAATTACATCCTGGCTCTCCTAAGTCAGAGAAAGGGACTCTCCAGCCCCTGGCAAAGGCTGCTGACGGGCTCCTTCCTCCTTGCCTGCATTTCTTTTACTTTACATCCCCTCTCCCTTCTTTCACTTTTTTCCTTCTCCTGCCCCTTTACTCATAACCTTTTTAAAAATATATATATATTTCTAATCTATTTCCCATGTGGCTTTTCCAATATAGTTACCCAAAGAGTCAGCTGACTGCTGCCACATCCTTCTCATAGGAAAATGCATTTTCAGGAGCTCGGAGACCCATGGCCCCGGGGAAGCCACTGTGAGGCCCTGGGACGGACTGAGGTGCTGCTGTGGCATATTCCAGTGTGTCCCTCCCTCGGCTGGATTTAGGTGAAAGTTGGGAAGTTACTCTAACTGCTGACTCAGGGGATGATGCTACCGGTGGCCCCAATGGAATTTCCCAACAGCAGAGCTGCCAGGATGAAAATTCAGTCTAAGAAAATGTCCAGCTTCATCAAAAGCAGCATCCCAGAGCAGGTAATGATGGGGGGCAGCCCACCATCTATGGAGGGCTGTGGGCGACTGGACTATCAGGGGCACCTGTGACTATCACACTAGTGAACAAAGGCAGCGGTGTTCAGCAGGATGAGAGGGGAGGAGAGAGACTGGCCAGCTGACCTCATGCTGTGTCAGGTGCTGTGCCATGGACCTGCACACCTACCATCGCATGTCATCTTCACGAGGGACCTGTGAGGGTGTTTTTGCCCTATTTTAAGATGAGTAAACTGAGACTCAAAGGACTTAAGTATAATTCCTGGGGTCCCATGCTTACTAAGTGGAGTCCACTGACTATAATTTCAGGGCTTTTTTATTGCATGTCACTGTCCCTTACCCATCTCAAAGGTTCTGGCCTCATGACCACCATCGAGTACTGAAGGAGAGGCAGAGGAATAGTCCTGATAAAATCCACTCCTTTGTGAAGATGTTTTGGATTCTTCTCGAGCCACAAACTCATGGAGTCTGAAGGGATGTTCCAGGCCATCTAGTTAATATTCTCATGTTTCAGGTGGAAAAGCAGAGATCTAGGGGGCCCAAATGCTTTGCCTTAAGTCATGTGGTCACTGAGAGAGCTGGGACTAGAACCCAGCTCTTTGAATGTGGACTTCAGTATTTTCCTGTTGTGTTTTCCGAAAAATTATCAGTCATTTCTTAAATATATCAAAAATTAATGTGTCCATGTAAACTCCTACCCCAAGTTGTTACCCTTGGTCCAAGCTTGAGACTAGCTGCGGGCCTCCTAAGATACGCTCCTGAATTCCTTGGTGTGAAGTTGTGTGATTCTCTCTCCAGGTGTTTGTTCCAGTTGGAACTGCTACAAATTCTGTTACTCCCTTCAAGGATCTTGCCACAGAGTTGCTCCCTACCAAAGCTTGGCCTCCAAAATGATCAAGAAATTAGTCATAGGAACCTCTGACTTTAGGGGAATTCCATGTTCACTTTATGGGAATGTCATTAAGGTCAATGAAATGGGAAGCCTACAGAGTGATACCCACACCTGTGTCAGTCAAACCCGAAGAAAAGAGATGAGGGGGGAAAGAGGGAGGGAAGAAGAGAGGGAGGAAGGGAGGGATATATCTGTGTGTCTGTCCCGTGCATACATGTGAATGAATGCTCCCTCTTTCTACATCAGGTGACGCCTCAAGTTAATCTGGACTTGCGCGCCCTCTTTCCTATTTCACATCAGCAGGAGGAGGATCTATACTCAAGGTGCAAGGACCCCCGCACAGCTGGGGGGAGTTGTGTAGCTAAGCCTGTAAGATGTTCAGATCCATGGGATTCAGGCAAAAACCCCTGCGCAACGTCAGCCTTTGCACCCAGTGTTTAGCCCACTATGTGCATCTCTCCTTCCTTTCTCCTTCCTGCCTGTGCTCTCAGGTAAGGACTCATCTGATGCCTGCATTCCTCAGTGTTGGGTGGGCTCCATAGTGAGAATCACACCCCCGTCACCTAGAGAAGTGTCTGGTACACAGGAGGTGGTTAACAAATGCTCTTCGAATGACTCAATGACATGGGATGACATGATAGGACATCGCATAGCAAAATCACTCCTCCCACACTGGCTGGAGCTCCAAATCTAAGACTCAGTTTTCCCAATTCAGACTAGATTCAGTGAGTAAAAATAGTAAAATTAGTAAAGTTTAGTAAAATTAGTGAGTAAAAATGGGTTAACACCACAATTCATTGCTAACTGGGGCCAGATCAAAGAGACCTTCATAAAGACTTTGTGGAAAACGAATTGGGCACCTCTGGGGTCAGAGATCAGGCAGTCTATAATAAATAAACTAGAAACAAAGAGGAAACTTCCAACATGCAGTGGAAATTCAGCGAGCTAAATTTGAAGAGAAAGCAATAGGACTTGTTTTAAGCATGTTGGAAAAATGTGTGTGTGTCCCATATGACTATAGTTATACTATTTTTTGTATTCTCTCTACATTTCGTACTTTGAATTTATAGAATAACCATTTGTTACCTGGGATGGAAAATACGTAAACTGTGTTTTTTTTTTAAAAGGTGGGGGGGGGAGGGAGGGAAGGAGGAAAAACACCTCATAAAATGAGGAAAGACAGGCTGTTTCTTCATGGTTCTAAAACCGCTGATTGAAAATGGATAAAAGTCAAATCAACTGGTTGTTTTGTCTCCATGACACTAAACACTACTGGTTTTACTTTTTCAAAGAATATCTTGAACTGATTAGCTATTTTGGCATCATGGAGACACACCACCATGTGAACAAGGGAAACAACACATGGAGCCCGGGGAAGGCCACGGGCTGTGTGGGAGGCTGGGAAACAACTTAAGGAGACTACGGCCAGAGCTCACTGGTGTCCTCTTAAGAAAGTAACATCTTTTAAAATTTTCTCCAGACAATCAACATGTCCCAGTCAATGGGTAATACCTGAAACTTAGGACTCTGAGTCCCTGGGTTCTATCACCCCCTCTTTTCCACCAAGTGGGCCTGTGAACTAAAGCAAGTAATTCAAACATCCTTCCCTTTCTGTAAAAACTGAGATGACCAATTCTATCCTACTCACTCTCAATATTATTGTAGGTAGGGGAGTGTTTAGAAAGTCACATTTTCTAAATTAGTGGCAAGAGGTATTATCAATGACTCCCAGTATAATATAATGTCCCTTTTCAAGAGAAGATAGAGTGGTTGAGTGTGGAGACAGTACATCAAGAATCAGAAAAACCTGAGTTTTAGTGATGTCACGGTGTAGCTGATGTCAGAGCCTCATCCGACACCCAGGAGCCCCGAGGGCCGCTAAATTGGATCTCCTCACTACGCTCGCAGGTTCTTTGCCCACAGCACAGGTAGTCAAGCGTTGATTTCCTGTCAGACCACCACCCGTGATGCTGCCAATCACTCTCTATTACAAATTCAGTTTAAAGTGTTTACACCACGTGTGAATAGGGCAACTAGAGTAATTACCTAGTCATGACATAATCATGTGCAATCAATTTAATACTTTAAAGGGCTGTTTTCAATCATCACGAGATGCTCATGCGGAGCCTTTATAACTGTTAACATTTGTTTTGCAGGGAAGTGGCAGTGGCATGGAGCACAGTGGCTTTATGGCAAGCCTGACACGCTGAACGCTGACTGCAACAAGGCAAACATGACTGACTCCAAGACTGACTACAGACTATTAGTTTGTGGGGAGCACGCTTTGCACTTACACTTGGCTTGTGTTCATGCAGTGTGTCTTCAATACAGTAGGTACAAATTTTTGGTCACTTAAGTGACATTTAAAATCTCTCAATAAAATGCAAGCGTTAAAATAGCTAGTTTCTAACAGACCTGAGAAATTTTTAAAAGGTATTTCAGCCTGTCTGGTGCGGCTCAGTGGTTGAGGGTTGATTCATGAACCAGGAGGTCACTGGTCCGATTCCCCCATCAGGACACATGCCCAGGTTTTGCGGCTCAGTGGTTGAGGGTTGATTCATGAACCAGAGGTCACTGGTTCGATTCCCCCATCAGGGAACATGCCCAGGTTGTGGGCTTGATCCCCACTAGGGGGTGTGCAGGAGGCAGCCGATCGATGTTTCTCTTTATCCCTCCCCCTTCCTCTCTTTCTAAAATCAATAAAAATGAGGTTTTTCATTTGAGGATTGCAGTGACAAAGTGAATAGCACATAAATAGGCTACATTCAATGGGAACTCTGGACAGGTTTTCCCTCCTGCACCCAACCCAACAGTACCTCGTTCACACTGGACCTAGAACCCCCTGATCACTTGTGGTCACAGTAGCTCTCAACACTGTGTCAGGATGGTCTGTACAAATGCATTTGTGCTTCAGGCTCCTCCATTATCCACCAGAAACCCATGCCCAGGAATTACCAGATGCACAGCGAGCACCCCTGCTTTCCACAGGATTCTGTAAAACTCTGGTGGAGCAGGAAACAGCCATAAAACTTCCCCTGAAATCCTCTAGAGATGTCCCGTAACATTTTCCATGGAAAGGTCATAAAATATTCCATGCAATTAGCTTCACTTAAAGAAACATTTGTCAATGTGCTTTACCTTCTTAAAGGTAACTCTTTTTCTTTCAATATGTGTCATTAAAAAAGTGTTTGCTGTTTTAACAAAATACATAGATATGATCATCACTGTGGGATTCTGACTGACAGCAAGCTAATCACGGCAAGATTTAATTCCACTAAAGCCAATGAAAAATGGGTAAATGGAAGCAGAGTTGGGGGTGGGAGAGTTCAGATTGTAGCTGAAAGGTTTTTTTTAAAGATTTTAGAAAATCAAAGTCCGACATTTTTATGGGTCCATTTTCCAGTTTTAGAAAATATGAAATTTCTTAAGAATAGAAATACTCACTGTTATCCTTGTAACCCCAGAGAATTCCTATGAATTAAAATTAATTCCCAGGCTCCTAATCAGATGCCAAGAAAATATGCTGCAAATCAACCTGTATTTTCCAAAGCAGAGGGTAGTGTGACCGAGTAGGCGCCACATGCTGAGGATGGAAAACAGGTGTGTGTGCGGGTGAGGCTTCCTGGCTGGAGCGGCTCTCGCTCGATTCCCAGGTGGCTCATCTACACCCTGCTCCAGACACGGGTCACCCCACCTGGGTGTGTAGTGATTTTCCACAGGGGGACTGCTAAAGTGCGGGAATCCCACAGAACACTTTCCCTCCCTGAAGCCAGGACGCCTCTGTGTTCCTTCCATTTCTCCCGAAAGTCTCCGCCATCTGCAGACGCTCACGGCCTCACCAAGATCTGCCCAACAGCCTTTGGATGCTGAATATCCCCTCATCTGGGTTTATCAGGCTGTTTCACAGTGTTTCTGCTCGCATTCCTCCATCTCGTTCATTTCTCCAAATTCTCCTTGCTGTTCTCTTGTCACACTCCACAGAATAAGGGGTGACATGACTGAGGCATTACATCCACCTCTGAAAGGCGATTTTTAAAGTTTGGAGAGGCTGGACCACTGGCGGGGGAAGAAGGGAGCTGGACCATGGAAGAGGGACCAAGGAAGGAGTCTCAGGTTCAGTGCATATGACCATCAGGAGGAGTCACTGTTGAGACAGGTGCAAAAACGCTGAAAATATAGACCCAGAACTGAGATAAGCTGTCAGAAGACCTTGAGCAGCAGACAGCCATGAAAACCTGATTTGTGAAGCTAAAGCAAATCTGAGAGCGTGACTGACCAGGAGGTGCCCACTGATACAGGCAAAGGCAGCATCAAGGAGGTACAGAGAGATGCGACATTTATTAGGGGAATGAGCTCAAAGTCATGATGGGTACATGGCGTTTTATATGCAGGTTCATATGAACAGTGACTTAATTGCATCCAACAGGAAAAGCCTGGGGCCTAATTATGTCACTATTCTGACTGTGGCCTGGGAGCCAGGCTGTTACAAGATCTAAATTAGGGCTCAGGAACAAACCAAATGCGCAGCTATAAGAACTAAGGGTGAAGAGGGG
The DNA here is from genome assembly GCF_964146895.1 of Miniopterus schreibersii. Lineage (NCBI taxonomy): Eukaryota > Metazoa > Chordata > Mammalia > Chiroptera > Miniopteridae > Miniopterus > Miniopterus schreibersii. The sequence continues at coordinate 6,737,707 of NC_138116.1, forward strand.
ATTGCTGAACATCCAAACTGCCCCCAGAATGCCCAGGGCCCCAAGATGGGGCAAGGACATGCAGGAGCATGTCACCTGGGACTGTACCAGAGCCTGACGCCAGCACCCCTGGCTCAGGCCCTTCACTCAGGGCTGACTCACTGCGTGTAGCCACCATCTTCTGTATAAGACCGGAATTTCCATTTAATTTACATTAAAGACAGAAACAGACTCAGAAACTGAATTACCTACTTGTGAATAGATAGCATGAGCTCTCCTTGTTCGACGCTGACCAACAAAGTTAGCCAAGCACATTCCTCGGGCTGAGCAGAGACAACTGGCCAGGGCAGTTAGTAAGCGCTCTGACTGGTTCACGAAATCAGGCTAAGAAAACACAACAAAGCCACCTCATCAACAGGGATGGGCTTACCAGTGTGTCAGGGGTATTACAGTCTACCTACCAACTTGTCATCCCCCGGGACGGCATTTAAAAGGACACTGCCAATATCGACTCCTATGAATCTTCTGTCTGCACTGCTCACACAGCCCACTGATATGGGCTTTTTAAATACATTTCATGAGGCTACAGTTCAGTCTTCTTCGTGGACAAGTCTTTCCTTCCCCTAACTGGTCTCTGCTCATCTCTGTAGCGATCTGCAGACTAACACAGTGATTTTGAAGTTCAGCTCCTGGAGACCCACCTCACACCTCTGTTTCCCAGTTCTCTAAGAAGGAGGCTTCGAGGTATTTCACTAAAGCCCTTGGGCATTGAAGCAGAGGTGTCTGGCTTTCCTTCTCATTTGAAAAGTTACTCACAAGCCTATAACTGCACTTTCTCTTTTCCGTGTTCACACCAACAGGCCCGAGTCATTTAGCCCTCCCAGGACGCTGGTCCCGGGAGGTCCTTTTATCAAGGTTACTGATGAATTCACACCAACAAAGGCGCTTCATCTGTTACATTTGGTATTGGCAGAGGTGAAATGTGGGCCTCCTCTAGAAAAACCCTGGCAAGTGATGATCAAATGTGTCGCGGAAACATGAGGGAGAAGATAAGCTGAGCAAAGCACAGTTGTGTTTTCGAAAGCCGGGGTAAAAGGGATGAGACAGTTAAGGCAACCTCGGAGTTATACAATGGAAAAATCCTGCCCCGGAGACGGAAGGCCCGCCTGCTGGGGAGATAATGCCAGATTTGATGAGAAAATACACTTCCTTTCCTTTGAAACCTTAGCTGATATTTTCCACTTTCGCTGGAATGAAATGAGCTCGAAGATGTCACTCAGCACTTGGGCCGAGGGGCCTCCCTTTCCAGATGCACAAACATGGAGGAAGCGCCTAAGTGTCTTTTTCTGTGAAGTACAAGCCCCTGGAAAGTTCAAAATCAGCTCTCAGGCTGAGAAAAGTCTGCTTTGGGTCTTCTGTTGTTTGGCTGTGAACTTCTTTCTCTCTGAGGGGACTTGTAAGGGGCTGGAAACAGGAGGGAAGTGGGTGAAAAGAAAGGACTTTTGCATTCCTGCGGGCAGGTCTTCCCTCAAGGCTCTCGCTTTGCTCTTGCAGTTGAACTCAGCTTCTACCTGGGCTTTCATTTGTCATAGGGAACCCCTGTTCTTTCTCTCTCACCTCCGAAGATTAGGGGGCACGCACGCCCACTGTGCTAAAATTGCACCGGGAGACCTGAGGCCTTTGCTCACTGCTGCTGCCTCATCCAGTTAGACTCTCCTCTCGGCTCTCTTACTTTGCCCCATCTTAGAAGCACTGTAAAGATTTTTATCTTTACTGTTGAAAGTGTTACAGATGTCCTCTTTTTCCCCCATTGGCCCCCTCCACCCTGCTCTACCTACCCAGGCCTTCACCGCACTATTGTCGGTGTCCACGGGTTATGCATTTATGCATATAAATTCTTTGGTTAATCTCCCCCCCCCCTTAATTAACCTGTTCTTTTCCAACTGCACGCTCTGTGGGCTTCACACAGGTCCCCTTGCCTGAAAGGGCTCCACTGTTACCGTCTTGAATTTCTTACTGATTCTGGAAAGAGGAGCCCTTTATTTTTATTTTGCACCGGGCCCTGAAGATTATATAGCCGGTCAGGTCCGTGACTCTTCCTCCCCTGCCTGGAATTCCTGACCTGACAGCCAGACTTCCGTGTAATGGGGCAAAACACATGTGGTGGGTGGAGAAAGCACCTGGGTTAGAAAGCAGAGCATGGCAGCTGCAGCTCCAGCCACACACGCTGGTCGCATTTGTCAGATATGCGAGGGCAGGCCTGCATTTCCTTGATCACTGCCCTAACAAAATAAAGGCGTCCGGCCCCGTCACAGGCTGAGGTCCAAGAGGACAGGAGACCATGGTCTGCATTAAGTGAAAAGTCGCGTCCAGACCTCGGCCCTCACTCCCAGAGAGCTCAGGGCCCAGTGCGTGCATTCCAGGAACACTCAGGAGGACCAGAGAGCAAAGCTGGGCTTCTCCCCATACTCAGAAACCCAAAGCTACTGAGCTCTGCCTCGGCCGAGCCCTTCACTGGGAATGGCAACCAAGCCTCATTTCATTCCTTTACATAATTAGTTCTTAGCTTCACGTTGACAAGAACAAAGTGATCGTGAAAAACAGTATTTCCTGGCCCAGAATAAAAAATGTCCACTTTATTTCTGGGGGGAAAGTGTGCCAGCGCCTGTTTCCCTGTCTATATCACTACCCTCCCTTCCCCGAAACACCTGCAACTGTCTGGAGGGGTGGAGGCGAGGGGTTGGACTACCCTTTTCCTCACTCCCCTTGCTTTTTATATCTCTGAAGCATGTTAAATGCAGACTGGATGCTTGCTTATGGAAGGTCCCAGGGAGCTATAGCTGATCTCGGAGCAGACTTCCATTTGAAAAGTTTATGACAAAAGGATGTGGCAGTGTAAGTTTTTCAGGGTGGACCAACTATCCCCACTGACCTTATTACACGCCTGGGCCTCACATTTTTGTGTTAAAATCATAGCTCCATAGTCAGAAAAACCAGATACTCACTAGACAATGGATAGTATAAGGAATTGTTTTAACTTAGGTATAAACTAGTGTTATGACTGTATTTTTAATAAATACTTATCTTTTGGAAATACATACTAAAATACGATATCTGGAATTTGCTCCAATAACCCAAGTGGGAGGGTGGGGCTAGAGTAAGGGTGATGGAGGGGAACAGGTTGGCTGTGAGCTGATAATTTGTGCAACTCGGGTGATGGGTTCAGGAAAGTACACTGGAATATATGTGTGACATTTTCTATAATGAAAGCTTTTTAAAATGTATTTTATACAGTATATATTTATTTTGACTCTACCATTTCTTAGCTGTGTAGCATCAGGCTAACTGCTCTCTGAACTTATTTCATCTGTGTAATTTCACAGCGATCACTACCTCTTGGAGTAGTTGTGACAAATAAATGAGAGAGTGTACCTAAGATAGGCCAAAAGAGAGTAGCCATGCAGGAGAGGTTTTCTTCATTGCAGCCCCATGACTTCCTCCACCCCAGGGCATCCTCCAGGTAGAACCTGACACTGGCCCTCATGGAGTGGATTCCCTTCTTTTGTCTGCATGTCAGCCTGAGTCCAGACTGAGCTCAGACTTCTGCTTACTTTATGAAATCAGATAGGGCTTCAAGAATTCAGCTCGCTGAGTGGAAAGCTAGAGTCTTAATCTCCTGTGTGACCTCCCTTCCAACTTCTACCCCTTTCAAAAGAACACAAATATACATTTGGATTTTCCATAAACAAGAGCACGTGCCAAGCAGGTTTGTGCAGATTGCAGAAGAATGTTCCTTTGATTCGGATCCTGAAAATACATCTTTGAATAATTGTACTTGGGAAACAGCATCAACAAGAGCTCTCTTACCAAACCAGTTCCAAGTTGTGGCTGCCTTTTGCAAAGAGCTGATGAAGTAGACAGAGTTATAGCAGGAGTCAATGGATATCTTAATGGCAATGACCTTCTGAAAATTTTTTCATTAATTGCCTTTTTCACCCAACCTGGAACTGAGTCACCTGACTCACCTGAATGTTAATAGAGGAAACAAAAGTGCACAATTACCTACTAGGATTTACTGAGCTGACCTACTGTGCTGGGTTTCCCTGAGAGAGCCTCGAGTGAAAATAAACACCATGATCTTCCAAGAGAGTTGATGGAATCACGAGGAATAAGTTGATTTTCTCAGTTTAAGTTGTAGAGAAAAGTATCTGCCAGTGTATAACCTTCATGTATTGTCTCCTCCATGTCCTCTATTTTTGTGGACCTGGACGCCAACCCCCAGACACTAACTTGTGGGGAGAACAGAGCCTCCTCTTGGGGATTCTTATCATCACAAAGCTGCATCCCTTGGAAACAGGCTTTGCAAATTGGGTATGTTGTCCTCTGTGCAGGAGATATTAGGTCATGAACTGCACTGCTGTCTGCAGTAGCCAGTATTGGAAACACAGGGAATGTCCATCAACAATGGCTGGGTGCACTGTGTCACAGTTACATCGCAGAATACTGGGCAGTCACAGAAAATGACTTGGGGGAGTTCCCTGAGGTATCACTGAGAAAAACAACACTGCAAAAGAGCATCACATCTCATTTTTATAAAACACACTGTGACAAAAGCAGCCTGGATTGGGAGGGGCAGTGCCTAAGAACACCTGAGTACAGGAAAAAAATACTGAAGAACACATTAGGGTGTTTACCATGGCCTCCCAGGTGGGGTGTGTAGGCAGTTGGAATGAGGAGCAGCAATGCCCGAAAGGATGAGCAAATGCCACGTATGGTCTAATCCCATTAAATCCCTATGGGACGTGGGCTTCACAATACCAAGGCTGCAAGGCCAATTAACTCTGGCAATAAGGGTCACCCCTAATTTCCTGAGGAACTCACAGACCTCATGCAGTTCAGAGTAACTGGGCATCTATGGAAGGCATTCATATTGGAATTCCCTTGAAGGGCCATTACAATCTAGCTGTTTGGTTAACTCCCCGGAAACACAGAGCTCAGGATGGTCAGCTTCGTCTTCACCCTCTGCGCAAGGACGGGCCTGAGCTGCCGGCAGCTGTGCACACTCTTTGGGCCCAATTTCACCTTGGGAGGTCCCCTCAGGCCTCTATCACCTGTTCCACTCACTGATACCCGGGAAGCTGAGCCAGTGTAGACACAGACCCTACAGTTACTTCCCTGTTTTGAGAGATCTCAAACTTCACCTTGAAATAAGTCACCTATTTGGTAACTCGAATGTTGCGAAAGAATGGGTGTTGGTATAAGTACATGGTTTTTCTTTTTATTAAACAATTTTTTTAATTTTTCTATTACAGTTGACATACAATATTATATTTCAGGTGGATAACCGAGTGACTAGACATTACATAACTTACTAAGTGTGGTACATATATACAATAGGCTATTACTCAGCCGACAAATCTAGCACCCACCCGACACCTTACAGTAATTACATTATCACTGACTGTATTCCCTCTGCTGTACTTTCCATCCCTGTGACTGTTCTGTAACCACGAATCTGTATCTTTCAATCCCTTCACCTTTCTCACCCAAACCCATCCCGTTTCTCACCCCCTCCCGTGTGGCAACCACCAGTCTCTCTCTGTGTCTCTGTTTCAATTTTATTTGTTTGCTTATTTTGTTCTTTAGATTCCACATATCAGTGAAATTATATGGTATTTGTCTTTCTCTGTCTGGCTGATTTCACTTAGCATAACCTCTCTACGTTCATCCATGCTGTTGAAAATGGTAAGATTTCCTTTTTTTTATGGCTGAGTAATAGCCTATTGTATATATGTACCACAGCTGTGTCTTTTTCTCAGGAGAAACACCACGTATTTATTCACTTATTATATATAAATAGACGGTGCTTCTCATGTGAGAAACATAATACTTGGCAGCTAAGTACTCTGCTGTCAGACAGAGGACCGGGACCAGTAATGACACACAGGTACCCCAGGCCGCCGTAGCTCAGTGCTTGGCTATCCTGGATGCCTGCTCTCAGCCCAGCCCTCGGGGCTGATGGAAAACCCAGCCTTCTGTGTCACCACAAGACAGTCTGAATATTTCACTACTGTTCATTTGCCTTTGACCTTCCTGGTGATTAAGGATAAGAACTCAACATTGGCTCAAGCAATTAGAAACGTCCCTTTTGCAACGTGCATTTGTAGGATTGATGGTTTTGGGGTGTACTGGAGGAAGCTGTGTTCTTTCTAGTCCTTTCAGTGATTTCACCAACCCCACTATAATCCATGTCTTCATCAATCTGAGCCAAATATTAGGAAACTGCACAGAATATTTTGGGCATCAGCTCCTTTTACCAGGACTGATTCTTAAAATCAAAAGCTAAAACTGTCTTATTCCCTGGTCTTGCTTGTTTCCTGGGCTGTTTGTCAGATTATGTTTGTCTTCATCAAGGGCTATTCGAAAGTCTTTTTAGTTTGTACACACAGACTCTTCTCAAAAAGTAGCAATGCGCCTGGCTGGTGTGACTCAGTGCATTGAGTGTCGTCCTATGCACTGAGAGGTTGCTGGTTCGATTCCCAGTTATGGCACATGCCCGGGTTGTGGGCTCAATCCCCAGTGGGGAGCGTGCAGGTGGCAGCCAATCAATGTTTCTATCTCTCTCTCTCCTTTCCTCTCTCTCTGAAAAAATCAATAAAAACATATTAAAAAAAAAGTTGCAATGCTAGTTTCCTGGATATCAGATCCAACATTTGCAAACAGACACTGGTTTTCCACACTGTGTTTTAAAGAAATTAGTAAATCATTACCCATGATTTATGCCACTCGAAGGGGCCTCTCAGGCATTGTTCCGTGACACTAGCCTGAGCCAACTTTGAAAAGTCATAATGCCCTTCTAGTATTTACACAGGGACGCTTTATCTATTCTTTCCCTGAAACAAGATCACATTGCTTTCTTTCCATGCTTAATGGCCCAACACAAATCACCAAGGAGTGTTAAGTCTAACAAAGCCCCAGCACGAGCCATCCCATTTGTTCAGCAGCCAGGCTCCGAGGAGGTGTGTCTGCCCAGAAATGAAAACATATGTGGGCTGCTCTGGTCCCAACCTGTTCCTGTTCTGAAATGACTGACTCAAACCACTTGGTTAACTGTAGGTACTAGAGATGCTTTACACAGGTACATGATCACTTAGGTATGGTTTTGTGTGATTCCACTGGGAAGGTGCCTGATCCATAGAGTAGCAGTGATTTATCAGCCTCCTTAGATACTTGTAGCATTGCCAACATTCAGACAAAAGTTAAAACACCCTTTTTCAAGGATGCCTACAAGGAAACAGCATGCAACTGGTTAGTAGAAAAAAGCACGTGGGACAAGACCACCAGGTTTTCACGTCTTGCTTGCCAGCACACGAGGGATTTTTATTTCTTTGTAAGTTCTAGAATACACAGATCTGCTGCGTTGGGCATAATTTATGATACTTCATACAAATTAACAGCCTGCTTTTGCTGTCGGCCGTTGCTTTGACCCACCTCTCCATTGACTCATTGGTTTCTCCATTCGCGTGCAGGCAACAGCAATAAGCTAGGAAAATACCACACGGTTCAGAGCACTACATAAATTAGTCCATGACTCTCTATTGCTGCCACCAGGACTCTGAGCAAAACTGCCAAGTCCAGGAAGTCTGAGTTTCTCAGTTCAGTTGTTTCTTTGACCAGTTTCTCCACAGAAGCACATATGTGTTTGGGGCACGACAGTCCTTTGTGTAGGCCTGTGCTGGGGGAGCAACTGTAGGACGGTTAGCATCCACTGCTCCCCCAGCACACATGCACATACACACTCAGACCACACAGCGCCAAGCTCCTAAATATCCCAGTCTTTCTGCTGTCTGTTGCTGTCCAAAGTACCCACCCTCAGTATGCCATTCCCCCAGATTTTTCCTAACTTACTCACGTTCCTTTCCCCCACAACCCCTGCAAAAACATGCCTAAACCCTAGTAAAATGCCTCAGGCCACACAGTTCAATACAATCTTTGTTGAATTAAGGATTAGTAAGTGTCCTGATCCCTGCCATTTGTAAAGATAAAAGCAATTTAATGATCCGATTAAAGTAATTAACAGTCAAGTCCCAGTGACTAACAGACTTAATCTTTTTAGGGTAAGTGTACTTGAAGAAAGAGACAGGTCCCCACCCACTGTCTCCCTCACCCTCCCTCACTCAAGACAGTCAGGAATGCAAGGCGCCATTTGTGAGAAGTGGATGGCTCCCTGCGCAGTGGAAAACTTGGGGATCACGCTCTCTTGGACTGAAAAATAAATAACCACAGCAACCTCATTCTTCTGTGTCACCAGGAACACCAGACCCAAATCAGTTAACATTCAGTTCCCATTCTCAAGGAGCAAGGAAAATACACTGGTCAGAGAAAGATAAATATCACATGATCTCACTTATATGTGGAATATAAGGAACAAAATAAATGGACTAACAAAATAGGACCACAGACATGGAAGCATGAAACACTGACAAATCTCAGAGGGAAGGTGGGAACTTGGGAGGGGAGAGATCAAATGATTTGTAAGGATAAATGCACAGCCCATGGACACAGACAATGGGCAGGTGCAGGCCTGAGGGGTAGGGGTGGGAGATGGGTGGAGGGGGGCAAAGGGGGGAAAATGAGGGGCATCTGTAATACTCTCAACAATAAAATAATTTTTTAAAAAAATTAAGGGAAAAGAAATAAAAGTCCCTGAATCTTCAGGTTGTGCTTAAAATTCCCAGGTCTTTCTCACTTCCCTGGTGACAAGTTAATCAGAAACCCAGGACGTATCTTTTCTGCAAATGTCCTGAGGCTCATTTTTATTTGGCTGCCGAGGAAAATATGTCATTTTGGTCAAGTTTTATTAAATGTAGTTCCTCCTCCCATAAAAATTATAATAAAACTCAAAGTCCAAGGATATGGCAAATAATATGGCCCTTGGGAGCTAGCACATAAAATTTTGGAGGGAAAAGAGTTTGACCTTCATTTCATAAAAAGCTCCAGTCAGGGCTTGTCCTGTGAAACCGCAGGGCTGTCTTCAGTATCATTTTGCAAGTACTCCGTGAAAACATGAGCACTCTTAAAAGGATTTTTTTTCCTTGTAGAATCCTGATACTTCCATTAAATGGACTGAGTTAGCTGCAAGTAAAAACCCCAGTATGTTCTCCGAGTTATTTTCCAATTGTCCCTTAGCACGGGCTTCTTGCTTTGACGTCACTAACAGTCACTGAGAGCAGAAAGAGGCTGTGGTCAAATGAAACCACGACCAGTAGAAAATACACCAGCTCTGCTTCCCTTGTAGGTGCCACACACTGGGGGTGCTATACGCCATGTACACCTGTGTGAGGAGCCCCCTGAAGACTGACGCCCTGCGGTACGGGGACAGAGGGCAGACTGTGCAGTGATCCCTGGGAACCTTGTACCTGAAAGAGGTCACACGCTCCCCCCTCCCCCCGAAGACAAAAATCTCATGCTGTTGTATCTCAGCTCTGTGGTTCCTTCAAGGGGCTTCCATCCTAAAGCTCAGTGCCACTCTCAAAGATGCTGTTGTCAAAATTACTTCATTTAATCACTTATCCCTCTAAACTCAGCACTTTTGTCTTACAATGGGGAGGTTTCTCTAAACCTTCCTTTCCAAGTGGAAATCACCAGCTAATTAAAATGCTACCTATTGGGGCCTCAGCACAGACAGTGAGTAAAATGCTCACATGTAAGAACTGTTTCCTCATTGTTGTTTATATGTGTGTATATGTACCCAGAAACCTCGAGATGTTAAAACATGCAGAAATAATTAGTGACTATCTGTTCTTGACGCTATCAAGTCCCAGCTCCTCTGTCTAACTTTCACAATGGCAGTGCCATGCCCATGTCCTCCTGTCCACCACAGAGGTCATCCACAGTGAACTGTTCCCACACACATCGAGGGTTTCCTGCCTCAACCATCTGCAACTCTTTCCACCTGAAGGCTCGGACCACAGGTGCCAGCTCGGCCCATATGCGCCCAACCAGAAGTGTCAGGGAGTTATTACTCCAGGCAAGAAGGAGGGACTGAAGCTGGTGGACAAACACCCAGCTTTCTCACCCACAGGGAGCTAATTCTGAGGAATGTTCCATGTAGCCAAAGACCTTCCTACGGTCTTCAGCAGGACAGAGCCCAGGGGTCCACAGTAATTCATTCATTCACCCATACTGTATTGGCTTCCCTCCCTTCCTATCTCACCCACCCTCTCTCCATGTGGGCCTGCTGGGTTCACCTTCGACATAAGCTACTTAGACTTGAACCCTCACCTCGGTCTGCTCTTCGCTGACAATCACTACAATAACTGGCCATAGATAGTGGTGCTCAGGCTGAGATTCTGGAACTGGATCACTCACCAATCCAATGGCCAGAGGCATTATACAGCGGATGGTGCATGGCACAGTGACGATCCCAGTAGCCCGCAGCCCCACAATTACTAAGACGCTCACCTGTGGCGGATCAGCTCTAGGCAAAAGGGAAAGCACTAGTTCGTGCACCTTCTCTAGTACTAAAAAGGTACAAGTGCAGGGATCACTATAAAACTGTAAAGCTAGATGGGCTCTGTTCAATGTCCTGGAAGCCTTAAAGAAAGAATAGCATGCTGGGACAGCCGGCCACCAATTCAGAGCAAGCTGGAGGAGCCAGAAAGCCCACAGGCAGCTTTAGGGAAACCTACACACCCTGCAGCCGGCAGGGAAACGATGCTGAAGATCAGGCCCAGGCTCTGATCATAGGAGCGGCTGAGTTACAAAGAAGCCTGGTTCACAACTCAAACCTCTCCTATGTAAAACCTAGCCCTAAAGAGGGAGCAGCAGGACCCTGAGACTTGGGATGGGGACTTGGGGGGTTGGCGCCTTTGGGAACTTTGACCTTTTAGAATCCCATGACCCCGCCAGGTGTTCAGACACAGCTTCTACCCCTTGATAATGAGGAACAGCAGCCCATGGCCTGAAGATTGTCACCTAAGGAAAATGCCATACAGTTGACATTTGGCGACTGGAAATGTTACCTTGGCTCCTCTCGTTTCAGGACCCATAGTGTTCAGCATAACCCAAGGGAAGACGTACATTTACTCCCATGGGAGGGATACCAGTCTCCACAGGATGTGGTCTATGAGCCCTGGAAAATCCCTGTGTTGTAAACAGGACACCTGATGTCTATTCAAGCTCCTGCTCCCCATCTTTCCTTGAAGACCCTTGACAGTACGTCATTCGGGGATCTTGCTCTGGGCCTTGGACTAAGGCTAAACATTGGGACACAAACAGGACCTTTCAGGAAAACCCAGAGACTGCGTTGCTCAGAACATTAGCTCTATCTGAAGTGGGCAGTATCCTCACTGAGAAAAGCTGCCTCCCCTGCAGTCTGAGGTCTCCCTTCTTGCCCTTACAAGCTGATGGCTCCCTTCTCTCTCTAATCCTCAACACTTGGCATGCTGAGGAATCTCTGGGATGGGTGGAGAAGCTCCACCAGATATACATGAATTCAGTTTCTTGGGAACCAACCTATCATGCTCCACCAGTGGACAGGCAAGCGGATTCTCTGCTGGACTTAAAGTGGGAAACACACTGAAATAATTTTCCCCTATGAGCCCTGACAGAGTCTCTCTCCTTTGACTATCCCACATGGTATGGGAAAGGGAACAAGAGTAAGCAGGTGACAAGGAGACAAAGTAAAGACCTAAGAGATGACAGGAAAGGAGATGGTGGAGAAAGACCAAGGCGAGGTGGAGCAGCAGTCACAGGGGATATGAAGGGTGTGGGAGGCACGGGGCTGCCTGCCAACTTTCATGTCTCCCCTTTCCCTGCCTGCCAAAGACCTGGCCGTGTTCAGACATCTGACTACTCCATTCCCACACCCATCTCACTCTGTATATATGATTCAGACAAGGGTCGGCTAACCCAGCGGAGGAGTCAATCCTGAGGGACACAGGTCCATGGCAGCAGTACCATCTCCCTTGCCAATGGCAAAGTTTAGAAGGGGGCCTGCGACCCGTTTCTGGTCAGGGAGACACCAGAAGGGTCACCCACCCATGGAGCTTCAGCAAAATGTGCCTCTTCGTTTAAGAAAACACTGAGTGGGGTGGCCCCCTTCTGGCCTCTGGCTACGGTCACATCTGGAGGCGTTGCTGGGAGCTGCTGAGGCCATTCTCCAACCACAAGGGAAACTAGCGTTAGGAGGCTGCCTTCATTGGCAAGGCCAGGAGTGGAGGGGGGAAGGACACTGGGTTCTAAAATTAGTCATTTTTTCCTGTGGCAATAAACAACTCCAATGTGTTAGTGGCTTTGGGCCACACATATTTATTTCTCTTTGTCATATGAGGGCTGTAGGACTCCTGGGCCCCGGTCAACCCGGAGCGTCTTCTCAGTCCAGACCCACGCTAGGGAGCAGCTGCTATTGGGACCTGGGGTTCTCCCGGCAGGAGGCAGCAACCTGCAAAGACACAGGAGCCAACCCACTCCATTCAGGTTGCCATGGAGAGGCATCCTGTCTGCTCTCTCACCATGGACCAAGCAGAGGCTGTAAGGAGGGGAGGGATGGGGAAAAGAGGCAGAGGGAGTGGAGCCTACTCTCCACATGGGGTGGGAAAGTCATGTGAACATGGGTAGGATGTTCAGTCCTGTTACAGAGTGAATGGACACTAGTCAGCGAAACCCTGAATGACAGAAGTCCTTGATAACATTACTGAACCAAAATAAAAGGACCCCCAGGACCACATGTCTGGATTTCCGCTTCTAACATGCTTCTTCATGGCTTGAGTCTTAGTCCTCTATGAATTACACGTTTTAGGGAAGAAACCTCGGGTAGTTCAGAGAAAACTCCCAGTGATCTGCCCCTATTCAGAAGTGGGGGAGGAAACCCAAACTGCCAACAGACCAGATGAGAGACCACCTCCCCTTCCTCCAGGCAGCAGCTCTCCCCATCCAAGCTTGTCTCCCCAACTATGCACACCTGAAACCAATGCAATATTGTACGTCAGCTGTAACTGAATAAAAAATGACTTAAAAAAAAGGGAAAGGAAATAGGCCACGACTTCCTATGGTTTGGGGATAGTGCTGAGCCTGGACGGTGAGACAAGTACAAGCCAGGACTTGAGGGCCGGCAGCACTGTGATAAATGTACCCATACGTGTTATGGGCTTTGTTTCCGTTTCACTAAACACAGGTATGTACGCCCTCCAGAAAGGAACTCAAGCTGACATTGGTTTCCTTCACCAGCTCCAGCTCACAACTAAAAAAATAAAACGTATCTGTTTATACCTTTGACTTGCTCTTTCATTCCAACGTCCAAGAGGGTCTGGCTGCGCCAAAATATTTAAAAATGGAAACAAATAGTACTAAGTGTACATATACGTATTTATACATACAATTTACATGAACAACAGTAGATTTTGGAGTCTATTTAGCTGATAAAACACAACTTCGTAACAGGATGTCTGGAAGACGGAGACCTGGGAGAACTGGATGAGCCACTGCTACAACCTGGGATGACCTTATAAGAACTTTTACTGAACTCGGGGAGAGAAAAAAATTAATGAGAACCTTCAAACTGTGCAAGAGCACAGGACGGAGTCAGTCACAACAATCCTCTTTTGTTTTGTTTCATCGTTTTCCCCCGTCCTTTTTTAGGAACACTGGAGCTGTGACCACAGAGGTGATTGGAGAATCCCAGCCCTCCTGAAGGGACGTCCAAACAGAAGATTTTCCAATACACATCCTGAAATCACGGAGCATGTAATTCCACATTCGCTCCAGGAAAGCAGCATCTTTGCTTGGGATGTGGAAATTTGGAAGCTCATTGCTATAATCTGTGGTCAGGATTTCAAGCTCCCCCAGTGATGCCGGGAATCAAACCACAGGCTCCCAGCACTAGGAGCCTTTATTGTAATCCAATAAAACCTTAACAACCAGTCTTCTTTTTTTATGATAAATTAGGGGCCTCATTTGCTTTGAAGCAGCCCCTCTGCCCTGCAGTTTACCTCCCAGTGGACATGGTCCTAGAGAAACACTGGATTCAGATGGGGTGAGGATGGTGGGGGGACGAGAGCCCAGATTCCCCACCTTGGTTTCAGACTCGGAAACTACTAAACAAAGAAAAAGCTCTCTCTTCTGAAAGAACTGATCTCTTGGGATGAGCCTCTGCTTGGGACTTGGACAATATTTCACAAACCATGCCTTGGGAACCTGGCACCTTGGTCACAGAAAGTCACCTTGAAATCATAAATGTGACATCTGGGACTGAAGTCATGTGTCCTAGTCACCCACTTTTAAGTTTATTCTAATTTTTATTTACTAATTTGACATTTTATTTGGAACCTCAAATTCTGTCCCAACTGCCAGCATTTGCTTCACTGCTGTCATTGTTGTGAACTCATTTATTACGGAATAACCTCCAAACTCAGAATAAACTTAAAACAAGGCACCTATTCACTCCACGGCCATAATTCCTTGCTCGGATCCAAGGCACTGAAGTGTCGAGCTACCCCCAAACCTGCATGTGTGTTTTTAAAGGATCCCTGGGGCCAGCCCAGAAAGGAAAGTTGAAACCTAGCCGTGGACCTAAAAAGAAACATCCATTTCCAGAACGTTCATTTTAACATCCCTCCCTGATGATACGAAAAGTGAAGGCAAAGGATATGGATGAAGGAGCCAAGAGAGTTGGAAGAAGGGAAAGCAGACAAAAAAGACATCCTGGCTGGCATGGACCTCAACGCTCAGCTCCATCCCCTATTTCAAATACCCAGAGAGCCAGCGATGAACCCAGCCCTGGGGACTGCAGCCCAGCCCAGCCCCTAGCCCGCATTTAAAAACGCAGGAACCCTTCCACGCACACACACCTCTTCCACGTCCAGTTCATGCTCAGCTTATCATGATTCTCCATCAATAGGAAAAGTGGTGAAACTAAGAATTTACCCAGGCTGTGAAGTTTTCGATCTAAGCTGCATAAAAATTAGCAGTTTGAATGAGTTTTATATTGGTCTATGCTTTTTGTTTCCTTCTTGCAACCCCCCTCATCCCCAAATCCCAAAGCTCATGATGACAGTGTGTATTGGAAGGGGGGCAACGTTTGAAGGTACTGATGACTCCGGCCAACAATTTCCCCGTCTCTCCAAAGGAAACGGGTTTGGTCATTACAAACACTCATCACACACTGAGCAGCCACCCGATTCTCTCAGGGAGCATAAATGTGCCACTGTCCTGATTCTTTGGCAAGTTGAAGGTGTTACTATACTAACCCACTTTTATTTGTTTTTCACTTTTAAGATGCATTCACAATTAGCAGCTTTTCATGCTCTCCTTGGGGTTCTAATTTAATTCCCAGTTGGCACATCAAGACCATTCCATTTAAATAAAAATTGCACTTGGAAATAGCATAGATTTTCTTGGTTTTATCAACCTATCAATATTCGCTCAACTGAAACGCTGTTTGACTTCCAGTTTAATCTAGGTGGGATTATAATCCTAACGGGTCTACTCCAAACCCTTCTGAAAATGCTTATTGATGTTGCTGTTGATAATGAATTAAGATGCTGACTATACCATCTCATCATGTTGCCCTTCCCACACACTTAGTTCTTGACCTGCCTTCTCTTTTAGAAATGTAACTTACCAATGCCATACATTTGTGGATTTAAAAAGTCAAATGATTCTGCAGAACTTACTCTGACACTGGGCAGTCCCCTTCCCCCTCTATACACTCTATTCCGATTCTTTAGCAAGAACTTTTTTTCTAAATCCTCACCTGAGGATATGTTTGATTTTAGAGGGAGAGGAAGGAAGAGGAAGGGGAGGAGAGAGAGAGAGAAATGTCAATCGGTTGCCTCCTGTACACACCCCTACCAAGGATCAAACCTGCGACCTAGGTATGCACCCTGATGGGGAATGAAACCCGCAACGGTCTGGTGTACGGATGAAGCTCCAACCCTCTCAGCCACCCGGCCAGGGCCAGCAGTGACTACTTTCTACTAGTTTCTCTTGGCACTTCCTTTTCAATATCTAAGCAACAAATACGTCTATTCTTAATTTTTCAGTTTTAGAAAAACTACCTGTTGACTTCCTGCTAGAGAACCTGAGGATTTAACTCTTAGACCACCCCCACCCCTACAGCTACTCTCCACACATTCCTGCCCTCCTCCCTGCAGTCTCCCAACATATTTATATAAAAACTTGTTAGCTTAGTACTTAGTAATATTATTATTACCATCAAATATTATGGACACACCCTCTTTCTTAAAAAACTTTGCTTACCATGGAGTCGATGTTTCTTTTGTTTTTATTATTGGTGCGTATTTTTCTATTTGTCACCATTTCACACACAAATTCTCTAACAAAAGTAATTACTCCCTTACTTCCGTTTCAGGTGTTCTGTCGTTTTCAACTTCTTGGAGACTGTCTTCCTGAAATCCTTCACTCTCCAGCTATAATTAGTTGCTCTCTCGGCTAAACGCTTTGCTCTCACGTCCCTGGCAACCCCGCTCACCTCCCCAGGTTGCACACCTCAGGTCTGCCTCTGAATTCTTTCACTCCTTTGTTTGGCTGGAGTACACTCTTTAATAGCTCCACTGGATAAATATTTTCATTGATTTCGCGGAGCTTCAAGTTCGACTTACCTACCTTACTCTAGACTTCAAAAGCAGGACACTGTGCAAGTGTTTTCCATAATTATAAACACTAGTTATTATTTTTTAAATGCAGTGTCAGAAATTTTAAATAAAAGTAAAGTAAGTGGTCCTAAATATGTATCTAGTTGGTGGCACCGTCGAACACGGAGGAACTAAACTATTCTATGTAACTTTAAAACACAATTTGCACATTCCTGGAAGGAATACTCTAATACTCCAAATATGCTAAGGACAAAGAAAACTCCCCCAACACTTGGATACTCTTTTCTGTAATCATACAGTTGGCGGCAGTGCTTGTACTGTTTTCCCAGACTGTTGGGAGTCCATTAAGGCATAACAGAGTTCAGCATTTACACAATACCCTAATTCTAAAATTCCTAGTGTTGCTAAGAACTGGAGTTCCTGGAGCAAGACAAAGAAGATAGGGTTGTGATACCAATAAACATTCATGAATCTTTATCTTTAAAAACACATCTGTGTGTTTCCCAGCATCGTCCACTGAGAAAGCCATTCCAGCAGCAATGATAACCCCTACACACTGGACTGTGGTGTCCAAATAATTTCTCCCACTAAAAAGAACCCAGGCTTCTTGTAGAAATGGCTGTTTACAGATTTGGAGCAGAAAATGCACAGATGGGGTTTGAACCCTACACCCTAAGACGAGAACCATACAAAAGACTAAAGGTGTCTTACAAAAGGACTCGGGGGCCGTGAATAAGCTCCCACTGGTCAGAGTTGGACAATTTGATCATCAACAAGGAAAATAACTGCGATGAACTGAAACATACTGGGGTGTATGTTTCATGGATGTATGCATGCATGTATGTTTGTAGGAAGGTATGCACAATCTGTGACCTCCCCAAAATAAAGAATCACACTAACTGATCACAGTTGCAGTGTGCTAACTCATTATTTTAAAAACTCGTAAACATAGGAGGGAAATGAAGCATTTATCCTGATTTTTCCCACACAAATTATACAACTTGGGAGAATAGCTGTAAAAGAGGAGATACTTCTCTTTTCTCTTTAGAGGAGTTTCTAGCTAATACAGTTTAAAAGTTGCTAGAATTAGACCATAACAAATTTGGAAACCCTAAGGGGATCCAGTTTGCTAACAACAACATGTGCAACCACCACAAAAAGAGAAAACAAGCCTCCCCACGGAAGAACCTAAACCCATCCACAAGCCTTCTTTGCTCCTCCCACAGTTGTTCGATTTATCTTATCGAGCCTCCATACACAACTAGCAGCATACAGGAAACTCAGAGGACAGAGCCCATGCGGTACAGCCTGCAAAATCCAGACTGTAGACCAATGACCCAGTTTATTCAAGGCATAGATTTCAAGAAAAGAGAGAGAAGAGAAAGGGAGATGGAGCTAGAGCTAGAGCAAACCTATAAATTAAAAGTTGTTTGTAATATGTGGCAATTATTTGGATCCCAATTCAAATTAATTTTTAAAAAGGAAAAATAACACACATTCATCATTTTCATGAGGCAATTGAAAAGTTGAACACTGACTGACTATTTGATGACACTAAGAAACTGCTGTAACTATTTTCAAGTGTGATTATGGCATCACAGTTTTATTTTTTAAGCCCCTATCTCTTTCAAATGCATACAGAGACACTATGGATAAAGTAATGGAAGGTCTAGGATTTCTTTCAAAATAATAAGGGAGAGGCAAATCAATGGGCATACAGATAAAATAAGTTTGGCCAGGAATTGTTAATTGTTGAAGTTTGGGGACAGGCACTGGGCAGATCACTCTACTGGTCAGTTTTCCTTTTGCATATGTTTGGGATGTTCCAGGACTAAAATCCAGGGGCAGGGAAAGATTTCAAATATAAAACATTAAGATAGCACCTAAGACAGGAAGCATTCAATTAGTTACTAGGAATTAGCTATTAGTATTATTTTGTTACTTTATAGATCAGTGATAGCAAGCTTAGTTTTCTCAGATATTTTCTTCTCAAGGAATGTATATATGTATGTGGAGACAGTTATATACCCCAAGCAACCATTCTTATCATTATTATCTCAAGTTCCATATATGGGTTTTCCATGCTGTTCAAGGGTCAACTGTATTGCTGAATCGGCCTTTAGAAGTTACACCAATTTAGGGGGCCACAAGAAGTTGACAGGAATGCCCAGTTCATTAACTACACACGTGAGTTCAACAGGAACCATCACTGAGTATAGTCTTCTTGTTTCTACTTTGTTGCTTGAAAGGGCTCAAAAAGAATGCTCTATCATTTTAATTTAAAGTCCTTTACTTGTCAGAGTGATTTTTTTCATATTTCAATAGCAATTGCTACATTCATTGGCCAAATGCCTGTATTCTTTAGCTCTTTTCCCACTGGGTCTTTAAATTTATGTGCAAGACTTTCTATAATTATGTTTAACCTTTGGTTGCAGGATGGGTACATTTTAAATATGGCCTGAGTAATTAAGCAGGGTCACCCAAGGTCTCCTGGAAGGAAAGGCCTGGGTAGGGTGTCCTGGTGAGTTTAGGGTCCACTTGGGGACACCAACACAGTGAGCTCATGCCGTGAATGATGCTAATACAAAATGGCCAACTGCAAGGTTAGGGTAAAATAAGCAAGACACACATTCATCTCGGACTCATTCTTCTCATGTGCCTGTTGGTTTTTCCTTTGGACACAAAATGTGTTTCCACAAATCCCAAGGCAGTAGTATCAGCACCTGCTGCCCATATCTTATCTGCTATTAACCATCTTTCCAGGCCAATCTGGGTACATGGAACAGCCAGAGACCTTACTCATCAGGAGCGCGTTTCCCTTCTGGGGCACTGCTAACACGTCAGTGCTGTCCTTTACCGTAGACCTGCCTGGGTTACTTCCATGGAAATTTCCCCACTTTCAGTATTTGAAAACAGGCCCCTTTGAACTCAGAGACATCTAAATGAAGCATCCCCTGAGGTTAATAAATGGTTCTCTGAACAGACAGGGAAAGCAATGGCATTTGATGTCAACTGATTTAATTTGCAAATTATATGTCATATTCATGCAAATAATGACAAATAGGTCCCTTGTCTTCTCAACCCAAACCAACTCCGTGTCATACATTATCTTTCTCACTCTAGTGAAACTGTTCCTGGTGAGAGAAAATTATCAGAAAATAGTTTTCAAACTATCCTTTGGCAGTTATCTGTAACGCTACAACAGTTCTTCAATAAAGCCAGGAATCCTGCTAATGTGACTGTTACACCTCACTACCCACAATGCCATTCTCCATGGTAAGAAGAGCCCAGCATAGAAACAGCTCAGCTTCCTCTCAAGCAGGTATCTTTAGGGGACGGGCCTGAAAAACTGAATGTTTACAAGCACCAAGCGTGATTCTTAGCAACAGGGAATTTTGAGGAACCTGGGGAGCTGTTCTAACAATTCGGAGGGTATCGGATTCCCCAGGATGCGCTCTTGTTAGAAACAGCAGGTCCTACATCCCAGCCAGAAAGCCTGATTCAGTGACTTGGTCAGGAAGCACAGCACCTGCATGCTAAACCAACTACCCAGGTGATGCTAATAAAATGTTCCAGGACCTGCTCCTCAAAAGGCAATCAGTGGGGACATTAGGCCACAGCCAGGTCTCGCCCCATCCTGGACCTCGGTCCCAAAGCTGTTCCCAAGCCATGGTATAGGGGATCACATTTCTGCTGGTTACGGTTCAGACCCTTACAGCCCAATTTAACACAAAATGTGTTCTTGCCTCAATGACGTTACCGGCTAGTGCCCTGTAATTTTCCTATCAACAGCTGAGCTCCCTACCAGGCCTTTAATTCCTCAGCACTTAAGGGTCCTGTCCTCAAAGCCCCAATTGCCCTTGATAGGTAATGGAAAAATTCCTCGTGCTCCGGCCAGCGCCAGCTTCGGGAGAGCTCTCTGCTGTCTACCTGCTGCCTATCTTCAGGGTCCCTGTCAATTTCATTAGTCTCTTCTTTGTTTAACTGATCAGTGTGTTTCACAATTGTTTTAGCTGTGAAACTTTTTTCCCCCAAGAAAAATCTTATCTAAAACTCCAATAAAATACAAATAAACAGAGCTGCTGTGACCGAGATGGTGGGGGAAAGGGAAGTGCAGGCAGAACCTACCTAGAGAGTCTTCCCACTGCCCTCCACACCACACACACACACACGCACGCACACACGCACACGATGCACACTTATCCATTTGAATGCACAAAAACCATTCACTCACATTTACACAACACATTCATGCACACACTGCATTCGCTCACATTTGCACACATTCACATGCACACCCCCATTTATACACATACGTTCACATGCACATACCCCACTCACTCACATTTGCACACATTCACATGCACACCCCCATTTATACACATACACTCACATGCACATACCCCATTCACTCACATTTACACACACACTCTGACCCTGAGGCAGTTCTACAAAACCTTGTGGCTCCATGGAAGACAGTGTGAAAATCTCCACCGTAGGTGATGGACTCAGTTTTGGGCAGGAGTACTGGACTGCTTTTTTAAGCTTAAATGACTGATTTTCAGCGTACCTTCAAAAGGACAGGACTGCCTCTTGATAAAAAAATAACGAAATTCATTCCCACATTCACATTTCCAGTTCTAACTTAATCTACGAGCTTGGTTAAAATTCCTGTCCGAACATTTCCGGTCAGGCCCATTCAACCACTTATCAAGCTCAGGTGGTAACATGCTGATATACATTCTCTGAAAAGAACAAAGTAACAAATTAAAGTGGGAAACTGTCTTGTGCACCTGAGGTACCTAAGCATTTCATGTCTTGGTATTATTGTAAATGATACTGTTTGAAAATTTATAATTTTCCAATGCTACCACATTAAAATACAACTGATTTTTGTGTATCGGCTTCATATTCTGCACATTTTTCTTCCTCGGTCTGTGGATATGGTGAATCTCACTGATTTTTGAGTATCGTTTACATCCTAGTCCAGCTTTCCAAGTCTCTGTTACATCTCTCTGGCCCTGCCTCATGCATGTCATCTTCTGAGGTGAGCCTGGGTGAGCATAGGTGCAGACCCAGAATTAGGGCTCCTCCTCTCCAGCTCTCTTCTCTCTGCAAAGATAGCTGGTCCACAGTTTTATTAAATACTTTTAACATTATGGATATCGAATCTGAGTTTCAGAGGACAATATAAGTACTAGAAGATACTCCCAGCATGATTTTTTGGTAATGCTCAAATCTATTTTTCAAAAGTTTTGCCACAAGGGGAAGGGGAACAACCTACACTAAGATATGCCTTGAGTATTCTTATATCTTAATTTTGCAATTTGCATGTATTTTGAAGGAAATCAAATCCATCTATCTCTAATGTCTTAACTTCTATGAACCAAACTTTGCTTTTTAGAGCCATCTGATATTTCAGACCTCAGTGGAGGTTTTCTTCCCTGTAAAAACTGGAAGTGGTCATCTGCCAAATGTAAACTAACTTGAGAATCTCAAGAGGGTCACGCTGAGTTCACAACTTCAGATGCACGAGTTCATGGGAGCACGCTACACTTGGCCACACTTGTTTATTTGCTTTCTCCGGTCCTAAAAATCACCTGACATTCCGTGCGTTTACAGAAATTAGAATTATTCGATCTTAATGCTCCATATCATTTTTTATAAAAGAAAGGGATGGATGGGGGGGCACTAAATAAAAAGCACAGGAAATTTTGCTAAATGTAAAAGCTAGAATTGGGACAAAGTAAGTAACATAACACTGGGTTATGACCCAACAGGTAAAACAACCAGGAGTCCATACTGTTATAAAGAGTTACTGAGTAACTGAATAGAGGGGATAACACAGAAGAATTCTCCCATGCAGAAGAATTCCAAATAGTTTATGTAGATATTTCCTTGTCAAGGAGATGGAGTAAAACTCTCCACCCCGTACAAGTGAACTGCACATGGCGACTTCTGAAAAGTGCAGGTTGGAAAGTGGGGGAAAGAAAGAGGAACTCCACAGTGGAGAAACCTGACAAGCACCACCTCAGCCAGGTGGACCAAGGTTAGTCGTGCTGACAGCAGGTGCCCTCACTAAGAGGTGATGATAATGACCCTGTACTTCTGTGCTCTTCCTCTCCATACCTATAACCCCAATATGACACTGAAAAAATATCAGAAAAAAATGCAATGTAGCAGATGCTACAATATACCCGACCAGTACTCCTCAAAACTGCCAACATCATCAAACACAAGAAAACCCTAAAAAACTATCGTCGCCAAGAGGAGCCCAAGGTTTTGGCTCGATCCCCAGCAGGGGGCGTGCAGGAGGCAGCCGATCTATTGATGTTTCTCTCTCAAATTGGTGTTTCTTCCTCTCCCTTCCTCTCTCTCTAAAATCAATAAAAACATATTTTTTAAAATGATAGTACAAATGAAGCTCCTTTGAGACTATGACCTACGTTAGGTGGCGACACTGGAGTCAATGCCGCTGTTCAGTGAAAGTGCCTTTCCTGCCCCTTCCTGCTGATGGTGTTCTTACCCATCTCTGCCAAGAGAATCTGCTCCACTTTGTTCCTTACTTTCCTTGCATCAAGTGGAACTTTTTCATCCAGTTTTTACTGCTCGGGCCCATATGTCTCTTCTTTCTTCTTCTTGTATTTTTTTTAAGATACCACATAACAAAAATGTTTCTCTTATATTAATTTTGTTACTCAGGCAAAGTAAACCATCACTCCTCGGTATGTCATATAAAAGCCAGAAGAGTAGTGACTCACTCATGCAGAGGTTTTATTTAAAACATTTGCTCTGTGGTCAGAGTAGATTAAAGACAGACCAGGTTGTCCTCGGAGCTGTACTGAGAAAGGGAGAGGGAGAGATGTTGCTACTTGGTGGATAAACCACATGCAGCTCATGTGACAGAAATGTCCCTCAGCTCCCATCTCCTACCTTCAAACCTGGATCACCTGTATTCAACCAACTCAAGGTCCACCAGTAGAGTGAACTGAATGGGTTCTGAGTGGAAGGGTCTGAGTTTCCCTAAGAGGCCCAGGGGACCTGCAGGACAGGAAGAGAGAATACTGCTGGGAGTGGAAAGAAAACTGAAGGGGGAGAGACGGACAAAGAGAGAGCACTGCGACAAGTTTCCATAGTTCTGTTTCTGTGCCAGGGGGAGTCTGGAATTTTAAATGATTGCAAATTGAGCGGCTTATGGGCAATCGATTTGGTCTCCACCAGTAGAGGTCAGAACCCCATGACATGCAAGTAATATTTATACAGTTGAAACAAGGAACAGATGAAGTCCATGGAAGAGAATGAATATGCTTTTTGATTTTTATAGAAAAGCACAAAGTCCAACATCTGAGACAGACGCAATGATAAAACTGCACATGGTAGAAGCCTACGTGTGGACAAATACCCAGGGCTGACAGTGCTAAGGAGCCTGTGTGGTATTTGTCTCAGGCCAATCAACTAAATAAATTCCTATAAACCAAGTGAGTAACTAACTGCTGTTGGTGCACCAACTTTCTAACTTACACTTGTCCTGGGGGCACTTTTCTTCTCGCCTTCCACTCCTCCTCTTTTTTTGATTCTTTTTTTAAAATATGCAAACAAAGCACTAATTTCTCCACCATTAATACAATTTTTTGAGCTACTGAAGATGAAAATTGTCCATGAGCCTAGAATCTGTGGAATTAGAAGAGATTCCAAAAGTCAGCTAGTTGGACCACTGACTTAGGGCAGAAATCTTTTCTATAAATTCTGTTCCTATATGATTAAAAAAAAGCGCCCTCATATACTTTCACAGAAAAGGGACCTGCTATTTTGTGGAGCACTTAGTTCCACTGTTTAAGCATCTGTGTATTAGCTACATGTCTTTAGCACATCCACAGGTATGGGGAATAAAGTAATGACCAGGGAAATCATCAGGTAGTGACAAGTGCAAGTCAACACATTAAAATAGAATCCTGTGAGTGACTGCGTAACTTCTAAAGACCAATGATCAAGGATGGCTTCTTGTAGGAGACAACACTGGAGTTCAGGGGGAAGAGAGTTTGAAGCAAAAGTAGCTGAGATGAAGGGTCTAAGGGGAGAATCAGCTCAACCTAGCAATAGAAAGAGGAAAAATAATATGACAGGAAACCAGTGGGCTGGATTCGGGGCACTGATAGACAAAGCTGAAAAGGTGCGGGCAAAGACCATTCTGTGTTGGGCTTTACTGACTGTGATAAGGACTGTGGACTCTATTCTAAGTGCGGTGGGGAGCTATGGGCAAGAGACTTTACAATACTGCTCACTGTAAAGAAGAGAATTCAATGCAGCAGCAGGAGAAGGGAACAAAAGGCAAGGCTACTGTGGTAAATCGGCAGATTTGGGTTGTGGTCGAGATCCTGGAGTGAATGGATTTGGGGATTAGTGTTAACAAAGCTAGTTATAGACTGACTGTGACTTGGGGTAGGGAGAAGGGAATAAGAGAAAGAATGACCTACAACTCCAAGATGCTCGATCTGAACAACTGAGCAGGTGGTGGAATAACTCAGGTTTGACCAGGTAACCCCAGGATTTTGCTTTGAGCTCCTAATGTTTGAGGTGTCTACCATATAGAGAACTGGCTGCACAAGTCTGGCATTCTAGGCAGAGGCCAGATTATTTCAGGCATCTTCATTTTGTAAGACATCTGAATTGTCACTAGGCTACTCCCAATGTCACACTGAAATGTACTCCCCTGTAACTACTACTGATTGGTCCCAGTTCCATCTTTGGGGGAGGGGAAGGGAGGGCACTCATTACTTACATGATAACCCTACAAATATTTGAAAGAATGAAAACCACTGTTTACTGCACATCTGGTACATGCCAAATACTCTGTGATTTCTTACTTGGATATTATAGAAACGTGTCGCCACTTTAAAGAAAAGGGAGCTGGGTGCAGAGTGTATCATGCCCAGGGTCACAAAGCTACCAAGTAGAGGAGCTGAATTTCAGTTTAGGTCTGTCCGCTTCCAAAGCTTGTGATTACACTCTACCTCCCAGACTGGGGGAGTAAACACTAGTGCCCTCAAGTGTTCCTCACAGGGCAGGGCCTCCCAAACACTTCACCATTCTCAGAGTCCTCGGGCAGCTTCCTGCTTCAGCAAGAGCCCTCCTTAAATGTGGGTCCTTCCAGTGAACGCATTTGATCTGACCGAGGAGGATTACACCCATCTTCTGATCAGATGCCTTCTTAGAATGATGCTGGACATTGCATTAGCGTAACCACATCACACTGCTGGCTCATATAAAATTTGTGGTCAACTACTGTCTAGCCAGGGCTCCCACATCCTATACTTGCGCTATAATTTTTTTGCCTAAATTAAAAATGTCAAGATATTTGAAACCTGAGTCTTTTAACTAGCATATTAGTTATTCCTTCCACTTTTGTAGCAAATGCAAGCCTTCTGTCTATGTCCCATTCATTGACTGAAATGATATTTAAATCATAGAACCAAAATTTTCGGTAGAAATAATAGCTAAGATTTATTGTGTGTTTCCTATGTTTTAGATATTCTAAGTCTCAGTTTTTGCAACTGTAAGATGGAAATCATAATAGTAACAATGAGTAAGTGACAAATTGCCTGTGAAATTCTTAGAGATCATATTTATCCATTGCTCACAATTTTGCAAGAGGATCTTATTTTAGGACCATGTCTACCCTTTGCTTTTAAGCCACTCTCTGATCTGACTAAGGAACATTGTATTAAAAAAGTATACAGAAACTAAAATTAATATGCCCACAGCAGTTTTTTTCCATAGAAAATAAGGGCAAAGGACTTTAATAGACCATGATGAGTTGCAACTGCTGCTTAATTGCCTAGCAGTCCTCTGAAGTAAGTCACTGCTAAGGTGTGTCCCATTCTACCCACCAAGAAAAGGAGTTACCTTAGGAGCCCACACCTTCCCATAGCTCAGGATCTTCTCTTAGTACACGAGTGAGCTCTAAAACCTCCTGCTCTACCCAATCTCAAACTACCCTGCACGTAGCCAGTGCTTCTGGGAGATCAGGAGACAAGGATTCAAGTGCAAGTTGTTTGACTGGGAGATGACAGGAAATATCAGAAAGGGGGGAAGTATGCCAGTGAGAGTAAATACCCTAGTTCCTGCTGGGCATCTCCAGGATCCAGTGTAGAATGTGGGCCTCTGGGTTATCCCACCTCAGTTAGTTTGTTACACACTAGCTCCGATCAATCACTGGATTAAGAGTCCCTGGGGTGGGAGGTTACTTCCTCAGCACATCAAGAATGCCTTTCCAGGCAGAGCAAGCTGTCGGGGTTGGAAGGCAACTGGGATACGATGCATAAGAAAATCTGGGGGAACGTGAACAGACACAGTACGGTAGGCTACGGCCAGTGAAGCCTAAGGCCCCCAGCTCTCCAACAGCCTCGATCAGAGCTGGGGAACGTCCAACCCGGGGGCTGTATCATTTTGGCCTGGCCCTGCCAAGGCCTCACCAAAGAGAAGCAGTTCCAGCCATCACATTAGGGGTGAGTTAATTAAATGTTTGACCATATATAGCAGGCTAATTTTTAAGTTGATAATTTTGTATGGCCCTCTAATGATGTTACAAATATCCAAATGGCCTTTGGCAGAAAAAAGATTCCCCACCCCTGGCCTAGCCGATCAGACACATCTTTTCCCAGCAGTATATGTGGCCGACAGGAAGCTGTTAACATGAAAAAAAGTAAACTCTGCACAATTCAACAGCAACAAAAAAATAGCCAATTGAAAAATGGGCAAAGAACTTGAATAAACATTTATGCAAAGAAAGTACAGAGATGGTCAATAAGCATGTGAAAGATGCTCACCATCGTTAGTCATTTGGGAAACGCAAATCAAAGGTGATCTGCCCCTCACAACCGCCAGACTGGCTATTATCTGAAAGAGGGAGGGGCCCTGGCCCGGGGCTCACTTGGTTGGAGCATCATCCTATACACCAAAGAAAGTTTCAGGTTCAATCCCCGGTGGGGGTGTGTATAGGAGGCAACCCATCAATGTTTCTCTCTCAGACTGATGTCTCTCTCTCTCCCTCTCTAAAATCAATAAAAACATATTCTCAGGTGAGGATCAGAAAACAAAAATAGGGAGGGGATAATAACTGTTGGTGAGGATACAACAAAATTGGATCCCTCGTGCCTTGCTGGTTGAAAAGTGAAAATGCAACCACTGTGGTAAACAGGATGTTCCTCTAAAAGTTCACAGAATTCCAACGATCCAACAATTCACTCCTAGGTACAGACCCCAAAGGACTGAAACAGGGACTCAAACAGATACCTGTACACCAACGAAACAACCCAGTGTCAAAAGATGAACAGATGTTTTTAGTGTGGTATATACACACAACAGAATATTACTCAGCTTCAAATGTTATGAAATTCTAATGCATGCTGCAACATGAATGAATCTTGAAAACATTATGCTAAGTGAAATAAACCAGACACAAAAGGACAAACATTGTATGACTGCACTTATATGAGATGAGATCCCTAGAACAGGCAAATTCATAGAGGCAAAAAGTAGAATAGAAGTTACCAGGAGCTGGGGGAAGAGGGAATAGTTACTGTTCAATGGGCACAGAGTTTCTATTTAGGATGGTGAAAATGTCCTGGAAATGGGTAGTCGTGATGGTTACCCAAGGCTATAAAGGTACCTAATACCACAGAGCTGTATCTTCAAAAATAATTAAAGTGGTAAATTTTGTTAATTATATTTTACCACAATAAAAAGGGTGAAAACAGGCTTCTATTTTTAAAAAATTAAAAGTTGAAGAATATTTATTTTAAAAAATGTTTTTAGTGATTTTAGAGACAGAAAGGGAGAGGAAGAGAGAGAAACATTGATCGGCTGCCTCCTGCACACCCTCTACTAGGGATCAAGCCCACAACCCTGGCATGTACCCCAACCCAGAATGGAACTGGTGACCCCTGGGTGCATGGGACAACGCTCAAACAACTGAGCCCCGCCAGGCTGGCCTGTCTATATCTGAGCCCTTTGATCCAAACACTCTTCATGTTAAGATTTCTGCCACCTCTGTTCTTCAGTACATGCAGAGAGCCACCAATTCTGCTACGTGATTCCTCTGTACTACAAAAGAGGGGCAGGACACAGACACAACAACAAAGTCCCTCCCTGGGGGGGTCTAAACTAGCCAAAAACAAAAACAGGCAGATGATTTTTCTTAATGCCAAAGCCAGATCCAGTGGAGTGAGTGCCTGCTGTCCCATGACTTACAGCAGTAAGCAGTGCTGAGGCTCCGCTGGGCTTCTGAGTAAGCATGCCAGGGCTGTTTGCAATTTTGCAGTTCAGACACAGCATGCTTATCGGAGGCTTGCCATTTGTTTCCTCGGATGCTTCTCTGGTCTTGTGAAGGCTTTGCCAGTCTAAAAGCCAAGAGTACAGGCCCCAGATTCTCAGAGGCTGGCAGCCCTCTTAATTGCATTGTTCACATCCCTGTCTCTCCCCCTGCCTTCTCCAAAAGGACCTCTTGCTACACCTTGAAAAGCAGTAGTAGCAGACTCGCCAGGAGTCTGGGCAGTAAGTTGCCAGTGCTGATCATCCCCGGAGCATGATTTCCCCCTTAATCACTAGCATCCTGGACTCCTGTGCTCCGGACAGCGGTCAGTCTTGATCTCCCTGGGAGAGGCGACAAGCAGCTGTGGCAAAATGTCATGTGTGGCACTGTGCTCTTTCTTCAAATTGTCACAGGGACATGCTCCCTCCTGGGTGGCCATCCGTGCAGCCAAAGCAGGCCCCCTTCCCAGAAAGGCAGCTGTGCTTCCCGTCTGTGCCGTCCTGGGAAGAGAAGCACATCCACTCTGCTACAGCATCACCTTCCATTTTTCCACATTGGAAACTGGGGCCTGGAGAAAGAGACCAAGCTTTTCTTCTGGGAATACGAGTGCTGCTATAGCCTGGTCAACGGACTGTTCACCTACATATGTTCTCTCAAACAGTGAAACTTGTTAAAGGCAGAATTCGAGGTCTCAAGCAGAAGGAAACAAGGGCTTTGTGTCTGAGTAGTGGGCAAGATTCTGAGACTGACCCTCAATGACCCTCCCCCTTATATAAATCTCCTTGCCTGTGAGTATAGGTGAAGCCTGTGAATATAATGAGATATGATGATTATGTTAGGTTCTGTGGCCAGAGGGAATTATCCAGGTGGGCCTAATTGCATGTGCTGTTAAAAGGCAGAAAGGAGATAGCTGAGGAGAAGTCAGAGGTTCAACTCTAAAGGGGATCTATGTGAGGGCTTGTGGCCACCAACGTGGAAGGGCTAAGCTGGGATGCTGTGAAAGGGTCTCTGAGAAGCCCTGGAGAGAGCTGCAAGAGACCTCTCAGAGCTGAGAAAGGCCCCAGCTGACAGCCAGCAAGGAAATGGAGAGCTCAGTCCTGCAGCAGCAAAGGAGTAGATTCTGCCAACAACCCGAGTAAGCCTGAAAATGGATCTCTCCCCTGAGTCTCCAGACAAGGGCCCAGGCCAGCCTCGCATTCGGTCTTCTGTGACTCTGAGCACAGGAGCCAGTCAGGCCCGCCCCACACTTCTGACCTACACCTACAGAATTGGGAGCTGACAGATGGGTGTTGTTTCACGCCATGAGGTTGTAGTCATGTGTTTCTGAAGCAATAGAAAATACAGCTGGTTTACCGGTTCCCTACAAATTATACCTTCAACGTGCACCAAATCACAATTTCATGAGTGTGGGCCTAAAACACGTTGGTTCTATTCAGCGCATTATCTCCAGTATCCACTATGCTGACTAAGTGAATAAGGCAATGCTTAGACAGTAAGAGGCATGAGTCCAAAGCCCATCTTCATCACCTAATGGCCTCAAGATCCTGCATGACTCATGCAAGCTCTCGGAGCCTGAACAGATTTCTCGTTTGCATAAAGGGGTAAGAATGACACCTGCCTTATCTTACTTGACCATCGCCACTAGTTGACATGCTAAACCACCAATGCACCTGACAACACACCATTCTCCTGACCTTTCCCCTGCATCTCAAGTATTTCTTCTCAGTCTCTTGTTGATCTTCTCCTCCCCTGCATTTATTCCTGAAATGTTGGCAGTTCTTCAGGGTTTGGCTCAAAGCCTTCTGTCATCTCCCTCTTTTTCTTCTTAGAAAGTTACTGCATAAATCTCCATGGCTTCAAGTGCCACACACTCACCATCTTTATCCAGATGCTATCTCTACAGCAGCTTTCTCTTCAGGGTCCCAAGCCCATACGCTTGGCTACCTGAGAGCTCCATGTGTGCCTTTCTGGTTTCTCAAAGTACTCTACCTCCTCTAATGTCTCAATCTCATAAATGGTTCTACATTCACTCCTCCTGAAAACCTGGGAGACATTGGAAACGTCCCCTCCCCCAATCATTCGCATTCAGTCCAATACCAACGCTTGTCCTTTGTACCCATTAAAATGTTTCTCATCCATCCCCCCTCTCCACCTCCACAGCTGCTATGATCCCAGTCCAAGTCACTCTGTTATGCTTGGACTATAATAATAGCATCTAAACTATATCTCACATTCACTCGTTTCTGTAAAATCTACTCTCCATGTTATGTCAATGTGATCTTTATAAAAGGCAAATGTAAGTATATCACTGCTCAAATTAAAAATTTTTTATCTTATACTACCCTTAAATCATTACTCTAATTGTAGGTTAATTTTATTAAGTTACTCATTAAAGAGTAATGGTCAGAGACTCTTCTTTCATTTCAACATAAAAATAAATATCTGGGGTGTCTGAATAATCCATACTGTTATTTGGAAGAGCCTCTTACAATCTTTGCTTAAAAAAAAAAAAAAAAAAGTAGCTTGGCTTTTCTATCTAGAAAGCCTGTAACTCTGGCCAGAGCTGACTAGGGGAGGGAGAGAGGGAGAGAGGGAGAGAGGGAGAGAGGGAGAGAGGGAGGGAGGGAGGGAGGGAGGGAGGGAGGGAGGGAGGGAGGGAGGGAGGGAGGGAGGGATCTTAATAGTTCCCAGGGGGGCCAGCTGTACTTCCCACAGTTGGGTTTCATGAATTTCTCTCAGTTCCTTATAATAAATGTCCTTTTTGGTTAACATGGGTTTGTTTTTCTTGTAACCAAATAGCCCCTAAACAGAAATAAAATAAGCCTTTTGCCTTGCCTTCTCAACATAATCCCAAACTTGCCTCCAAATTTTAATCTGCAAAGTCATCACATTTGAAAAGCCTTGGATTTCCCAGGTCAAGGATTCGTTTGCCGCTTTCTTCACGAGCAAGAGCTCCCTCGCCAAGAGAAACAAACGTTTCCCAGGTCGATGATATATTTTAAACTTTTTATTTTGAAGTAATGTCAAATTTATAAACTGTAGGAACAGAAATAAAATGAAAAAAATACCCATATGCCCTTTACTCAGATTAAACCTATTTTTAAGATTTTACCTCATTTCCTCTATCATTGCTACTATTTATCTAAGTATCTAGCTGTATCTAACTTTTTTCTGAGCCATTTGATGGTAAATTAAAGATATCACAGCCTAAGCCCATAAATAATTTGATGTGAACACTCTAAGAATGAGAATATTCTGTTATATAACCATAGTGCAATTGTCAATTTTGGCAAATTTAGTATCAGCAAATGTTTTTACCTAATCTGTCATTTATATTCCAATGGTCACCTGACTTCACAGTACCATATGCAGCATTGCCCCACCCACATTCCAGTATTGCATTCCTTGTCACATCTCTGACCTCTTTTGATCTCAAACATTTCCACATGTATCTTCCATGATAATAACATTTGGGGAAAATACAGCCCCTACTTTGTTAAAGGTCCTTCTTTGGGGTTTGTCTGATATTTTCTCATGATTATATTGAGGTCATGTGTTCTCAGCTGGAATACTGCATAGGTGATGCAATCTTCTCCTGGAAGTGTCACGCCTGAAGGTGTACAATGTCCATCTGCTCTTCACGAGTCACAGTAACTCTGATCACCAGTCAAGGTGCAAAGTGAGACCCGAGTCTCCACTGCACAGTGACTGAATTTTTAGTCTCCATTGCACAGTTAAGTACTCTGTGGAGAGACACTTTAAATCCATACAAATATCCTGTTCCAAACCGAAATCTCTCCCTGTATTTAGAATCCGATTATTCCTGCCTGGTCCGACCTATAGTACTATGGCTGCAAAAGGATATGTTTCTAAGTCCAGTGCTCCCCCACCTTTTCCAGTTGTCCCAGGACATTCGACTACTAGCAAGAGCTCTCACTTCTATTTATCTATCTATTTAGTTTTGGAATAAACTCTTTAGTTCCTCATTTTTTCAATGGTTTACAATTCATTATTGTACTTAATTATTTTGATGTTCAAGTGGTCCTAGATTTGACTACTAGCCCCTTCCAACTGGATCATGTGTTCTTGTAACAGGACACTATGTATGTATGTATGTGGCTGGGGTGCTGTCTTCCAGTATGTTTCTATGCTTCAGGTTTCTCTGGTGCCTCTCCTGCCCCAGACCTGGGGTCAGCCATTTCTCTCAATTATATTTTAAAATTGAAGTACAGTCCATTGCATTTTCTTAACATGAGGCACACTGACATCTGTGCCATCCTCTGTTATCAGAAAATTTTAGGAATACATAAGAGCAAAACAAAAAACTTTCAGTGGAAAATTCTCCTAATGGCTTACTTCCCCTTGGTTTCCTGGATATGAAGATAGAGGCTGCAATGTGGGTTGAATTCTACTTACTGAAAATCCATGTATGATTCTCCTCATCTTCTGTGAGCCAATCCTTGGCAGGCTGCCTCAGATTTTACTGTGAGTTACAATGCTGGTGATCAGCTAATCCAATAAATTGCTCAGTTCTTCCAGTTCACTGAGACCAAGTATGAGTGCTCTTTAAAAAATGTGAACTTGTTGGAATCCATTTCTTCATTTACAAGTATAATGATTTTGACTAATTTTACACAAAAATATTGCCATGTGTGGGCTCCATAAGTCTGTCTTATTTGTTACTTGCTACTCTCCCCAGATGCTTTGAGCTTAGCAGAAAATTGCCGAATCAAAAAATAAGCTGTCGTGTGGTAATATACTCTTTGTGGAAACTTTTCATTTTTATCATTATATATCTTGTGCTTAGATATTATTTTAAAATATGTTAAACACATCTGATTCTATGTTTCAGAAACAATTATTTCTACTCTTAAAAGCGGAATTGAGAATTCAAGGGGATGGGATTCGAGAACTTGAACTGCTTCTTAGGAGATTTTATGTGACAATTGTTAGCATCTCATCTAAACACATTCTTTAGGTTACTCACCTTTAGTAATAAAGTGTTAACGAAAACTCCAAACACTGAAATAATAGAGAATGGATTTTTTTCCTGGCCTTTATATTAATACTGAGTGGAACTCTACAATTCTTTGAATGGTGTGCAATTAGGCTGTTGTGATAGGTTTTTGTAGTGCAGGCAGATACATTCAACAGGATATAATAATATAACTAAGAAATGTATAATAGAATGCCAATGGCTAAAAGTTTAAATTGGTCAAAGTTGGTACACAGGCACCTACAACATAGTCCAGGCTATTGTTTTTCTTAGTAAATTTCAAGACTAAAGAGGTGAAATAAGGGAAGAGTGTTTTTTTTAATAATAGTTTTGTAATATAATTCACATACCATAAAGTTCACTCTCTTAATGCACATAATTCAGTGGGGTGTTTGGGGTGGGGTTTTTTTGTATATTTACAAAGTTGTGCATTGGTCACCACCATGTACTTGTAGAGCATTTTCCTCACCTCAAAAAGAAACCCCAGAGCCACTAGCAGTCACACCCTTCTCCTCCTCCTCCTCAGGCCCAGCCACCACTAATGTGCTTCTCTTTGTGTGGATTTACCTAGTCTGGACAATGCATATAAATGGAAGCATGCAGTATGTGGTGTTTTGTGTCTGAATCCTTTCACTTAGCATAATACTATCAAGGTTCATGATGCTGTGGAATGTATCAATGCTTCATTCCTTTTTATGGCCAAATAATATTCCAGTGTTCACATACATTATAAACATTTTGTTTACCTACTCATCGGTTAATAGATATTTGGATTGTTTTCACATTTTGGCTACTATGAATTATGCTATACAGGTTTTTGTGTAGATATATGTTTTCAATTCTCTCAGGTACCTAGGAGTACAATGCCAAGTCATACGTTAACTCTATGTTTAATTTTTTAGGAACTGTCAAACTGTTCACCAAAGCAGATGTCCATTTTAGATTTCCACCATCAAGGACTAAGCATTCAATTTCTCCACACACTCACCAGCACTTCTTAGTGTCTGTATAGATATCCTAGGGGGTGTGAAAAGACATCTCATTGGGATTCTGATTTGCATATTAAGGATCTTTTCAAGTTTATTGACCTTTCCTAATTCTTTATTATCTATTCACATCCTTTGCCCACATTTAAATTGGGTTATTCATCTTTTTTATTGGGTTGTTTTAAAAGTTCTTTATTTTTTTTTCCACAAGTCCCTTATCAGTTACACGATCTTCAGACATTTTCACCCCATCTGTGGGCTGTCTTTTCACTGAGGGTGCCCTCTGTGGCGCTAAAGTTTTCCAAAGTTATCTTGTTACTTGAGCTTTCGGGGTCATACCTAAGAGACCATGATCTATTTAATCCTACTCACAAAAATTTACTCCCCTTTTTTCCTCCGTCTTAGCTCTTCTATTCAGGTATCGATCCACTTTGAGTTAATTTTTATATATGATATAAGATCAAGATCCAACTTCTTTCTCTGCATGTGGACGTCCAGTTGTCCCAGCACCATTGGTTGAAGAGACTACTCCTTTACCATGAAAACTGTCATGACTGAATCAGTCTCCCAGAAAGATGTAGGAGACCTTTCAATCACAGTAAAAAGGTCCAGGGTTTCAGAGGATGAAATGGTCTTTTTTCCATTAACAAGGAGAGATCCTTCTTTGCTGAATCCCTGTAACATACCATCACTGCACATAGGGCCTTAGCTCAGTTGCTGCTAGTCTTTGACCACTGAAGCCCCTGGGGAAAAATATACAACTAGTCCAGTCACAGAATGTGTGTTTCAAAACTTGAGGCTCCAGAAACACAAGAAATGCCTTTATTATTGAATCACTTGACATGACTTGGGAACAGTGGAGCTGTCGTTGAAAAACACAAGAGTCCAAATCTGTGATCAATTGTTCAGAAGAGGATGATACACTGAAACGCTCTACCTTAGCCGATATTTCAGTGGAAAAGGGGTCCGACGAGATGGGGGTAACTTCCTTCCAGAAAGCCCATTGTGGAAGGTGGGTAAGGAAGATAAATTGGAGTCCGAATAAATCCTTCCATTTCCTCACATATCCAAGTTATCCACAGCCTACTCTTTTATCTCATGTTGGCCTCCACACCAGCAACTTCACCTCCTCTTCCTTTGGAAGACAGCATCTTATCTCTAGCAAATCATTTTGTAGTAGGGTGATCCTAAGATCACCGCCAGTGGTCCCTGCTTCCTGGTACTCCCTCTCTTGGGAATCTCTGCCCCCACATCGTGGTGGGCTCGTCCCAGTGACTTGATTCTAACTAACTAAAATAATGGGCTGTTACTTCTGAAATTAGGTTATAAGAGCCTGTGACTTCCATCTTGCTGGCATTCTTTCTCTTTCCCACTTACTCATTTCCATAAAGACAGCTACCACGTTGCGAGCCTTACGGAGAGGCTCCATGGTAAGGAACTGAGGCTCTTAGTCCTCGAGCCTACCAGTAACTGAATTGTGCCCACAGTACTGTGCATCATCCTGCCTCTGCTAAGGCTTAGAATGACTGCGGCCGGCCTGATACCTTGACTGAAGCCCTGTGAGGATCTGCAGGCTGGAGGACCCAGCTAAGCCATTCCCAGATTCCACATAAACTGTGAGATAACCTATGTCCTTTTTTTAAGCCACTGAGTGTTGGGGTGACTTGTTACACAGCAATAGATAACTAATACACAGCGTAACTTGGCTTTCTACTGTTTCATACTGTGCTACAGCTCACCAACAAACTGAAAATAATGTCAAATAAAAGGCTCCTCAGTCCCAGGTTTTCAAGCCCACTCTTGCAGCTGTGTTCTCCCAGCCTCTCACCCGACTCAGTTCCTGGACGTTCTGCCTACTCCCTACTCCCATCTCATTTCAGGGCCTCATCTGAAAGGCCACTGTCTTCCCACTGAATTGTACCTTTGTACTCACAAACCCCTGAACATCCCAGTGTTAACCCAAAGCACTTTTTTCACACACCACATCAAGGCCTCCTCAGCAAAGGAAACTTCTGCTCCCAGCCCCCGCCCCAGCATCCTGCTGTGTCTGCCATTTACCAGCGAAGGGAAATTGGGCAACTTATGTAACCCCTCAAAGCCTCAACCTCTCCATTCCTTAAACGGGAGTAATACCTTCCTCATAGGATTGCTGGGAAATCAGTAAAACGAAACAGGCAAAGTTCATGATGGTGCTTATCAGTCAGTACGTACCCAACCAATACTGGTTTTCCCTTCCTCACATCCATTCCTCATCCATGTACTCAATAGCTTCTCATTTAATATCCATACAGTACTGTTCTTGAACCACGTCCTGGTGCTGTGAAGACGGATGAGTCCTCAAGGTACTAACATCTGCCAGGGGAGATAGTGTTTGTCACACACTTACTGCAGCTGTCGGCTGGCCGTAAGTGCTTGTATTTCATTATCCTGCCGTCTCACCTGCAGGAAAGCACGCACTGATGTCATCAGCCCTTCTCCCCTCTCTGCTGTGGTCTACAGGACACTAAGCGCGCTTGGCTTCTGGTTTTTCCTTCTCCGCTTCCCCAACCATCACTCCCCCATACAATCAGCTACTACACAAACAATCGCTTTAATGCCGTGGTCTCACAGCTCCTAGACACCGTCCAAATCTAAAGGCAAGCCCACCTTTGCTGTCCACTAATACAGCTCATCTTCCTGTAAAGTGCCTCTTCCTGCCGCCTGCCAGGTCCTCCAGGGACACGCCCCTTCCCTACCTTGGTGAGCTCCATCCTCTCCTCCCCATCTCGCCCTCCACTCCATTGCCCTGGTCAATCACCGAATCCATCACTATTTTCCTCCAGACCCTTGATGCCTTCGGGACATGGGACCACTCTGTTCCCAGGCACTCCATATGTCTTCCTCCTTCCGAAACTGCCCAGCCGTGAGCTCCGCAAGGCGGCCCTCTCCCCCAGCCCATATCAATCCAGTAGAGTGTGGGGCATCCTTCAAGGCCCATCACAAATGCCCGTAACATTTCCTTGTCCTAAATGTCTGTGCTGTCCCTCCTTCTAATGCCCAAGGAAGTTTATGCCTCTCTGTAATACTTAACAGACACTCTTAAGGCTTGGTGGCAGGCCAGAGGCACCTTTCACCACGGCCACTGGGAATGCACGGGTGAGGAAGACCAGTGTCACTAAGTTCAGAGGTGGTCCCAGGGTGGCGAGAGGCGGTCACAGCGCTGGGCTCCATACACCCACGGGGCGGATGGGCTACAGAGACAACTACGTTAGCACCTTCACACAAGACCTAGGGTCGGATCCACAGTGTCAAGAACGAGCTTCAGTGAAGGTGACTTCACCCTATAAGTAAGGAGCATAATGAGAAAGTTCCCCATTTTACCAGTGCCTAGGTAATTTATCACTTCAGTCCACTTCAGTAAAGTCTCCATAGGACATCCTAGAGCCACTGTGAGGTTCAGATATATTTCTAAAACAAAATTCTGGAACCACAAATAAAACTTTAAATGGTCTTTTTAAATAGAAAATAACATATTTGGAGAGATTTTATGGAACTATGTACTTCAATCAGCCATTTCTTTGCTAGTCATTATGTGTTTAAGTTGCAAACACAGACACATCCTCTAATGAATCTTTGGCAGTTGAATATTTTGCTCTGTAGCCAGACTGTAATCAATACACACAAAGTTCTCGGCAGTTACCCAGAGTGAAATCACGATGTGTGGGCTTGACATTTCCTATCGCATCCAAGAGGACGGCCACCTCCATTGCTCTTGTCACAGGAGGCTGATGTGACAGACACCCCATCTTGCCCAGGGCCATCGGGATGCCACAGAATGAATAGGCTTTAGAGTCCCACATAGATCCACCACTTCCTAGTTTTCTCCCTGTCAACACATTCAACTTCTCCCGCCTCGGTTTACTCATCTATAAAGAGGCTGCTGGCAACAAGAAATGAGAGAATACCCACTGACACTGGTCAATAAGCGCCCTGCCCCAACTCCCGCCCCCTCCTCGAGTTTTCCTCCCTTGTCCGTCTCCACGTGCTTCAGTGTCTCAGGCTTATGGTGACAGACTGCGAGGAAATGGGCCAGCACAGACCTAAAAGGCACATACCCACCCCCAATCTCTCAAAGTCCTCTCCATTCACTTTGGCCAGAAAAGCGTGTAAAAAGCAAAAATAAAACAACAGCAGCAACAAAAGTGACCTCTACTTTCTGAGCTAAAGTTTTCTTTTTAAAGAGAGAGAGGGACATACTGTGGTTCCCCTAAAAAGGGTCCAGGTCTCCTTTGGGAAGGCAGAAAAGAACTGGGGACTCGCCTATGACACTCCTGAATGTTTATTCCTGAAGAGAGCAGTTGGCATGGCTTTCCCCCTGCTTGGCCAACTGCACTTCCCTAGCTAAGCCTCGGCACTGCCTTGGCCTCCCTCCTTCCCATCTCTAGTGCTACTTTCTTCCCGCCTGCACCACTCCCTCCGAACAGCAAGAAAGGACAGACTTTAAAAATCACTTGCGGCAGTTTCTCCCCACCTAGAAGTTCAACAGCAAGCAACCTCAGGAGCAAGCAGAGGCAGCAGAGTGGAATTCCACTCAAGAAGATGCCCCTGAAAGCTCTGTCACCCACATGCTCCTGTGGCATGCCATTCAGGTAACCTTTCACACCCAGAGAACTCTCCAGAAATTCTGCAGCTGGTTTCTGTCGTGCACCTGCCTCAGATTGTTAAAAACAACCATGTATGAGAGGGAGACGGAGTGAGTGGGGAAGGCGGTAGGTTGCCCGAGGCATTGGGGGTCAAGAAATATCTTGTGAGGATCAACAATTGTTGTTTTTTCTCCCCATTGGCATTTTTCTCACATGGGTTTTTGGTTAAATATGGCAGGAAAAAATCCATTTGCCAAGTTGTGGCTCTTGAGTAATGGTATTATGGTTTCAGGCAGAAAAATAATGTTGGTATAAGACACTTGGCAATATCTGGAGACAGTTTTTTGCAGGGAGGGGGTGTTCTAGTGGCACCTAGTGGCAAAGGCCAGGGATGCTCCTAAACACCCTACAAGGTGAGACAGCCCCTGCAAAAAAGAACGAACTTGCCCAAAATGTCAGTACTGCTGCTATGAATACAATTATGCCAAACAGAAAAAAAAAGAAAAAAAGGCTACACTGTATCAAAAAGATCTAAAAGGAAGCTAACGTAGACATGAGCTTTGTCATAGAACAAAACATAATGTTGGAGTGGGGAGGGAAAAAGCTCTCACAACACAATACGAGACCTTGCTTAAATATCGGATGCATTTTAACCAAGTCACTAAAACTAATTCTGAAGACAAGCCTAGGAGTGCCCCGGACTCGCCAAGTGTGCCGCTGTGATGATGACTTCATGGGTTCATGGACACAGCCCTAGAAACACAGAACTAGGTTTATTTGATCCCTAATTTCCTTTGCACACTGGCATCGGATGTCCTCTATCAGCCAAATCCTACCCATAGAAAGCCAACGGGTGTTGGTGCACAGTTATCCAAGAATCCAAATTGGCTTTGTGGTTTCTTGTGTGGCATTTGGCTGCCTTGGCCAGATTAGAAATGGAAGCACTGTAGATTCCGAGGCAGACGGTGGATAGACAATGTGCTATAACATCTCCTTCCAAATACATAGTTATGTACCTAGGTAACCTCTCAGGGAATGTGGAATCCTATCACTCTTTGCAGTCCCCATAGTTCCTAACACAATTCTGCATGTAGCTGGTGCTCAATACTACTGGTTTACTACTTGATGAACTATCTCATACTCTGTCCAAAGTAACGGAGACCCTCACATCTCTGGAACATGAAAACAGACACAGAAAAGCAGCTTAGCTAAGGAGTACTTACTCTACACCAGTACTGCACCAGGTGCCAGAAACACATGGATAACAAGATGAGTGAGTTTTTGAGCCTATTTTCTCCTCTGTGGGTGTAATGAGGCCCTTTCTACCAAGATGAGGCTGAAAACCATTTCTACTGCAGGTGTAAAGTTGAAATTCTCCACCCCTTTCTTCCATGAAATCCTCCATCACTACTAGGCCTACCAGGTTGGAACAAGAGGGTGTGAATGTGTGCACTGGTTGGGGGGAGGGGAACTGATGGAAGAGAGGGAAGGGGAATGGTGCACTTTTTCAGGAAAAGAAATTTTCTCTCCAACGGGCTCTTTTTATGTAGGGAGTGAGAGCAGGAATATTAACCTGAGCCAGAGCTACTTGCATGGGAACCAAGATTTCAGCAGCTCTGAGACCAGTGGGAAAGAAGTTTATGACCCCCTCTCCCTGCCTGGCAGCCTGTTTCCACTGGTTAATTAGTATCAACATCAACTAGCCATATAAAATACATTTAGCAATATGTAAAAAAAAAAACCCCAACAGCATTCTCTGCTTTTTCTTGTGCACTGAACACCTCACAGGTATGACTGTATGCACACCATGCCCTGTACCTTCCAGGAAAACTGGAAATACTAACAAACTCATATTCTTAAAGACTTTTTCACTGCAGTGAGGTTGTTACTTTCAATAAATGGAAATTTCTAAATGTATATCTAAACATGACTTGATATTTCTATCTATAAAACATTTCCCATAGGCATTTAAGCAGAAAATGTTACATGTTACAGGATGAATATCTCTGTATTAATCTCTTAATCTAATCTCGTGCTTGGGCTTAGTGACTGTAGATGATTTGGCCAGAAGATATGACTAGAAATTCACACAAATTCTAGTTTTGTTAGAGCCGCCTCAGTGACCCACCCCACTTTTCTTCTCATCTGTTCTGCTGGACTTCGAAGGCTGGTTCTACATTCCTGTGTTCTCAGCTATAATTGTGGTCTCTCCACCAAAGCAGTTTTATTTCCTGACGGGCACTATAACTTATGAAAGCCAGTTCTACTGGGAAAATATTCCAAATTCACAGGTTATGTGGTTAGTGGAAAACAGGCATTAATGGAAAAGGGATAGAAACAAAGTTCTCTTCCGACTGCTGTTTGGAACCTCTGGTTTTCTGGGGAAATCCTGGTCAGTGGGGTTGCAAAACCGAAAAGACAGAACCGAGTATTAGAAATCCAAGTGACCAGGGGGAGTCTGTTTAGAAAACAGATAAACACAAATTTTGCTTTCTGTGTTTTCCTTTCTCAGCCCCAAGGAATGAAGGAATGTGTGCCATTGGGGAGTGAGTCGTGCGACACAGTCTGCGGCCAGTCCTGGGAAGTTCCTACATTTCTCTTCTGTTTTGAATCGTCTCAGTGTGTCTACTGTCAGACTCCTGAAGAAAGGTTCCAGGGTTGTGTTCTTTGGGCATGTTCTGACATGCAGAGTTGATCTTCTGCAGCTGTGGCAGCCAGCGCCACCTAGCTTCTGCATTTTCCCATCAACAACTTCCCAGGTTGTTAAAGAAGAGCCTCACTGAATGAGCTAAATGAAGACTTGATATCAGTCTCTCAGATTCTGAATGATGGGAGCAGGGAGGGAGTCGGAGCAGCCAAACTGCTGTGAATATTGTCAGATGGAAAACATGTTCTCCGAGTCTGGGAAACTGTAAGGAGGATTCCTGTGGCTTCTCAGTGCACTAACTGTGCAGAGCCCAGTAGTTAGGTGATATGCACAGAGACCTGGCTCCTGAATTTTAGCTCCTATGTCCTGAAGGAAGGGGGATTTCTAAGAAGGGAGTCTTTGTTCTGCTCATCCGGGGTCTGCTTCCTTAGAGTCAGTGAACAGTCGATTATTAAATGTGAGAAGAGTTAGAAGGCCTAGAGAAAACGGCACAAGTTTTCTCACAGTGAACTTACCTTCTCTGATGTCAACTTTGCAAGGAGTTTGATTGTTACCTTCTTAAAAGTTAATAAAGATCTCGTCCAAGGCATATACTCTTCTGCTTGAGTAATAGTGAACTATTACAATGTGAGAAACGGAGGGACACAAATGGAGGGACACAACTCAGGACTAGTTGGGTCTGCACTGCTGAGACCAACTGTTTAGGATCGTGATCTGATAAGCTTTAGAGTCTGTAGGTGTTTTGAAAATATTAATGAAATCAACATAGAAAGAAATAGAGTGAGCAGGCAAGCCCACTTGGATTTTCTGGAAGGCCTTTCTTTTTGTTTTGTTTTGTTTTGTAGGCCAGGATAATATGATTGCCAACCATTAGTTCAATCAGGGATTTTTCCAGATAGTGATGATGATGATGATGATGATGATGATGATGATGAAGATGAAGGTGATGATGATGATGATGAAGAACTTGGAAAGTTTAAAACTCACAGG
This sequence comes from Miniopterus schreibersii, assembly GCF_964146895.1. Taxonomy (NCBI): domain Eukaryota; kingdom Metazoa; phylum Chordata; class Mammalia; order Chiroptera; family Miniopteridae; genus Miniopterus; species Miniopterus schreibersii. Next base: position 6,780,853 of record NC_138116.1, read on the forward strand.
AAGACTTTACTACAACAGACTCCTTGCTGCCTCCCATAAACTTAGATTCTTTCAAGGAAACACCTAAATTTACTACAGTCCCCAGTAAATGTCGCAACTGAAGAAGACAGAGTCCCTGAAAGCCCCAAAGCTCTTCCCCTTCCAATGAGAAAGCAACTTAAACCTGTCCAAATTCTTGTATGTTACTTTGGCAGGTAAAATTCTACCACTCTACAGACTTGGTGAGTACTCCCACCCATAGACTCTGATTAAGAAGAGAAACCTGGGGTCTAGCAACAATCAAGGTCCAGGACAGTCGATCTTTACTGACAAAAGACGCAAAGATAAAAGTCCAAAGTAAAACCCAGGAGACCTCTGTGGGGTTTGCAAGTTCTCGCAAGGTTGACTCTGAAGTCCCATAACACCATTTTTATTTCATTCTACTGGTCAAAGCAAGTCATAAAGCCATCCCCGACTGAAGGAGTGGAGACACAGATGCCACCTCTTGATCTGAGGAACACAAGCAGAGACACAGATGGGAGGAACTGCTGGGGCCATAACTGGGGATGACTTACTCCACCTGAATTCTAGTCTTGCTCTTGTCTCTACCCGTATTATGACCTTGACCACAGATACATAACCTCTATGATTCAACATCCTCTTTCATGAAACACAGATAACACTGACTACTTGATAAGCCTATTAAAAAGAACAAAGGAGATACTGTAATTTACTTGGTGTGGTTCTTTGCACATAGTACCCTGTAACAAATGATAAACGCTTTTCCTCTTCCGATGCAGGGGACACAAGAGAAAACAGGAAAGCGCTCATGTCTAGGAAACCTCACAGTTAAGCTTCAGGCTATATATCCTGTAGCTTTGCAGGATTTATGAAAATTTGTAAGTTTTTAAAATGGTTTTTCTGTCTATTAAAACAATATGTACCCCTGAGAACATTTAGGTAACACAGAGAAGTAGGAGGCAGAAAATAACCATCCATAATGCTAGCACAGAAGGTAACTGCTAGAAACCTCGGAACATATTTCCTTGTAGTTATTTTGTTACTAAAATGTGCATACAAGACTGGCTTCATGGGTCAACTACCTGTGCAGTCACACAGGTCCCCACATTCCGAGGGACCCCATTTCTGGTTTAATTCTTTGCTGTCACCATCTTGACTTTAATAGTTTTTATACAAGGGGTTTCAGTTTTTATTTTGCTTGGAGCACTACAATTATGTAGACGGTCCTGCATATGTGTGTATTTAAAGGTATGTGTCTGTGTATAAATATATTAATTAGCTATATAATGCGTTCATACTTCAAGCATATGTAGGATGACACTGTTTCTCAGATTTTAATGTAATATATTATTATAAGTATTTTCTAAGATGAAACAACACTGAATGACAACATGGCCCAAGGTACAGCCACTGGGATTGGGGTAGAGAGGGTCACCATGATGAAGTCATCAAAATTAACAATCAGCAATGGACTGGTCAGCTATGTGAAGTTAACATTAAACTTGGCCCCGATAACAGTACATTTATTCTAAGTAATTAACACTGTGCAGAGCATATAAGAACTCAACAACTGGGGATGTTATTATTACTATTACTATTATTATAAATCATCACAGTGTTCTTAAGAGCTAAAAGAAATATATTAAGCTATATACAGAAAGGTCGAAGGGTCTTAGGAAGCAACTAAATATTATCCTATAAAAGTGGTACCAACAGAGTGCTATCTCCAGAAACTGAGTTATGTTCCAATCTATGCTGCTTGAAAGAACAGAGAACAAGATGTTAGACATACCACTGATGAAATACATTTTTCACCTTTACTGATTTAATGGCTAATGCTTCTCTACCCTTAACTACCAATTTGTTGCTGGTGTTTTGTAATCAGAAAATTTCAGAAAATATAACGAGAGAGAGAATGAGAATAATTATGAGGCCATCCTAATTTGGAGGATGGAGGGGAAAGGGAAGGGAAGACAGCTAAACAGCCCGTGCACGATCATTAGCCATAAACATGTGTTTGCAAATCTAGATAGCTCACACAAACTAAGACATCAGCTTTCCATTCTCTCCCATTTAACCATTTCCACTTCATTTCACACAATGAATCTAATCGAATAAATTATAAAAAAACAACTAAGAGGGTCTTTATTCATAATAACTACCTGTCACAAGATAACATAGAGCACATAACACAACATAACACCGTTTGGGATGTGTTTGGCCAACTATCTACAATTCTCTTAAGTGCTTAAACTTTAGAGGAATTTAGAACTCCAGTTTTTCTTGAATTTGGCCTACTTCTCCATCTGAAAGTGCTTAGAAGTGAGACGCACACTGAACTGCTTCATTTCACCATCAATGTTTCTTGCTCTTTGCTCAACCAGTGGACCCCACAGTCCATTCCTGGAGGAAGCAGGATAGTTGGAACAAAAATACTTAAATAGCATTCTCTGAATCCATCTACAGAGTGTTAATACAAGCTAAGGGAAGTTCATTTCAGGGGAAAGTCCAGCCTAGGATATAGTGCAGGCCCCTGAGTAGCCTACACAAATGACACAAGGGTCTGGTGTGGCTGCCAAAACAAGGAAAGGGGGGATGGGTGTGATTCAATTACTAACCCTCCTTCTTGGGAAACAAGGGCTCTTGTGAGTTAGTTCTGCCCAAGGTAATGAAAGTTTAGGAATATGCTGTGCACACAATGGTCATTGAATGGAATGTTTTTCATCTTGTTTTCTAGTCTTCTGGCTAAACAGGAAGTTTTCCGCAGGATGCGCCAATATCCTCTGTTCAGAGTAACAACTTTAGCGCTTTGCTTTCCTTTTCTCCCATAATACACGTAATGTTTCCGCTCTCAGTCCTGGAGTCAGTCACAGATTTCCTGCAGGAAGCTGAGGCTCCTTAACTCTTTGCAAGGATGGGTCATACCCCAGCCACGTAAAAACATCACAAGGACCCTTTGGTAGACAGACTTAATTTATGATGTGCCCCCGGGAAGGTCAGAGTTGGTGAGTTGATGAAACCTTGCAAAATATGACTGGCCACCTATGTCAACCCCCACGGGGTTCCCTGGAAGGCGGGTACTTGAAATAATCCTGATCCTAGGAAGAAGGATAAGTGATTCACTGGGGCTGACCCTGAGAGGAAGCTCTTCCCGAAGCCTTATCTTGGCACCTGCAAATAATTATAAGGGCCAAGTGCTACTGTCACCTGAAGATGACGATGAAAATAAAATGAAGCCAGTGGGAGCAAGCCATGTTGTATTACCACCCACAGAGACTGTATCAGCAGCTGCCAATCCTCTTTTAAAACAATCTCCTGGTCACATTTACTTTTAAGTTGTGCCTTTCAGTACAGCATTGTAGTTGAGGTGTGGCCTTGGAGTCAGGGGCCCTAGGTTTGAATCCCAGCTCCAACACTATTATCTGGGTAATGTCCAGGAAACCTGTCAATTTCTCTATGCTGCTCTTTGTTCTTCATCTTCAAAATGGGAATAATAATTGCTCTTGGTTGAGTCACAAAATTAATCATTTTTGTACAGTAAAGCCTACCCAGGGTTTCTTTGGAAGGAAGAAGTTAATGCACGTAAAGTCCCTGGCCCACTGCTGAAATTTAACAAAGCAATTATGTTTTTATTACTGCCATTTTGCATCATTTGTTGTTTCAATCTACCATTTGGTACTTACAGCATTGTTCCATCTGGCCATGGCACAATGCCTGTGCTCCATGCTATGTGCTCCATAACTATTTGCTCCCTGAATGAATACATTAATAACGTAAAGATAACTACGGCAACACAGGGCTTACCATGAGCCTGAAAAACCCTGAACTATTTACTCCCATTTCTTTTTTGTGAAATGAGCTATTTGCTGAAACTACAGGTTTTCTGACTGGCCCAGGCTGGTGGGTGCATTCTCAGGATAGATCTACTTCTGAAAGCCTTAATCTGATATTCCTTATCTTCTCAGAAACTCCAGTGGCCATCCAGGTGAAGTCACAGCTGAAGCTGTGAGGGCTCTGCTCTGAAGACCAGGACCTAGGAGGAGTGTCCACTATGGAGGTTCTTATAAAACTGAGGAGAGTCAGGCCTATTCAGAGCCAAGATGGATGCATTTATTTTCACACTTATCTCCTCAGCTCCTCTTCTTCCTGGTTTCTTTCCCTTGCAATAAACAAGGAGAGTACACAGAAGGTCCAAGGTAGAGGTGCTATTTTTCTTGACCATTTACATAAAAAAGACCTTGGGTGTGACCCTTCAACAGCCAGGTAAGAGCACTGCAATAAGAAAATGGCTCTGGGAATGACATTTTGTGGGTATTTTGAATGTACAACTAAAGAGTATTGATAACATTAATAAAATTAACATAGTGGTAGTGGATTTTCATTTACCTATTGCAAGGTCTCTACGGAAGAGCATGGACGTAATGCAATGCCTGCTGCAAAGTTAGGACAGTGCGGATATGGGAGGAGTGGAAGGCACAAGAGCTAACTGAGCCAGGTGGCCTGGGTTCCATCCTGCATCCATCACTCACTAGCTGAGAAACACTGGGGGAGCTGCCTCGCCCCTGTGCATAAGCTTCTCTGTGTACCCGGTCGGATAATACACTCGATACCCCCGGCACAGTGCCTGAGACGTGAAAACTTAATACATGTCATCAAGTGCTGTATTATATAGTGTTCAAGAGTGACAACAGCTGCTTCGAGGAGACACACTGGGGAAGGTAAGATCATCAAAACCCTTTCTTGTTTTTGTTTTGTTCCACTTAACATCATTTCCTTTAAAACACTGTCAGTCCTGAGGTATTTAAACTTTTATCCAGCTAAAATCAAGTTCAACATTGCAGATAAGCCACAGGGGCTCATACCCACGTGCTTAAAAATAAGAGCAACAATAAAACCTTTTATGATGTCCACGCCACTCTGCTTCATCTCAGGGCCACCTTCCTGTTTCAATTAAGATTCTCACGAGAGCCTCCAGAATGGAGGCAAGCAGAATAGGGGCTGAGCTGTGCTCGCTTGTGTTGTGAGGATGTTGTTTATATTTCAGATCCTGTTTTCTTCCTGGACCGAGCGCCGCTGCCACCAGGTGCTTCTTCGCAGGGCTCGGCCTGCCGCAGGCACTTCCTGCTGCCCCCGCTTGACTCTGGCTGCTGGAGAACAGGGGGGAGCCTGTCAGAGGTTATCGACCACCTGGGCTTCAGCTCAAGGTTCTGCACGGTGTGGGATGTGCCGCAGGACGCACACAGGAGACAGAGTCCTTGCTGAAGGAGAGCTCAGGAAGAGGAAAACAAAAAGATGGCAGGGGTGGGTCGTTGAGGTACTAAATGGGGCTTCAATGGTCCGATGCATAGTTGCAGGTAAAGTACAATGCCTGACCCTCCTGGGACAAGCAATGAATACCTGACACTCTACACAGTATCCTCCAGATTGCTTATCTGATGGTCATGTTGCTCCCCAGAATAGCTTGGCTTTGGCTATGCAAACAGAGTAAACAACTTATGGAGCTCTCCTTCTAAGGAAAGAAGTGTTGTTACCTCCTCAGATAATTAATCTCCAAAACTGAGATACAACAGGCCAATTTTATTCCCAGTGGCAATTCATGAGCTGATCAGAAGACGAGGCCATTGAATTGTGTGCCTAACCTTACTGGCTCTGCCCCACTCCGCTGGGCCTCAGAACCAAAGGGAAGACTGACCCCTGCCCACTCTACCTCCCAGGCTGGGGAGGGGAGCTGGTAGACGGAGGTCCACAGAGGCACACAAACTGACCATCCGGAGGTCCTACTTAAAGCCCAGTCAGACTCGGCAATGACTGCCAAGAAATAAGCATCACGCCTCTACAAACCGCTTATTTAGGGAAAGGGATTACTAAGGTTGCATCCTCTGAGTTACCAAGTTATTGACGGTAAAAGCTGAGACCTGGGCTGGGAAGAAGGAAAACATCACCCTCTATACTTCCTCCAAGGTGGCCTCAGCTATTTCCTCCCCTCTACTCATGGCTTCCTTCCAGGCATAGGCAGTCTCAGACGACAGTCCTATAGTTTCCACACAGGCCCACTGCACCCCAACCCACTAACTGTCTTCAAGGACAAATCACAAATGGTAACCACAACAGCAAAATCCAGAGCATGATGGGTAACGTTCCCCTTGCTGTCAAACCAGGAAAGAAAATGAGGCAGAAAAGGGGTGATGTCGTGTCAGGGGATACGGCTTCCTAGAATGACTCTTCTGAAATCTGTAAAAACTAATCACAAAACAGAGATTTGAAAATACATAGAACTGTTTTTACTTGGAGTTCGTTTTTCTAGATTCTCCTAAAGACTTTTCCTGAACCCCTGGGGATAGTCACTTTCCAGAACTCAGATAAAACTAAGTAGTTTCCAGACCACGGGGGAATTCTGAACTTTTCCCACCGAGTTAAAACTAGATTGTGTCTTGGGAAAACATGTTTCTTATAAGGTTATTATGAGTCTCAAAGTAAGTGAGAAAATTAAATTTAAAAAAAAAACAAAACAACTAAGCCTCATTATGCTTAAAAAAGAAGAAAACTACCATGCTTTCTATTCAAGCCGACTGTAACATTTGAAGGGTATTGAAGTACTACCCCGAACTATGCCTCCCCCAAGCCTAACACAATGTCTAACACTCCACACTTAGGGATTTGTTCCTTTAAGTTAGGAACTACCTTCAACAAATGCTCATTCAGTACCAAATATGTCCAGGCTCCACGCTAAGCCATGGCTATGCAGACACAGTGCTTGCCTGCTAGTATTTTAAGTTATTCCCTAATGAATCATTTAAAGTAAAAGTTCTGAAACATTCTGGGCATCAAAATAAACAATGCTAGTAACAGATTATAAACCACAAAATAAAATTAAGAATCCAAGAGAGCATACTGATGAATGGATGGAAGGGTGGATGGGTGGATGGATAAAACGTAGATACAGAGAAGGGAAACTGCCCTGCGCTTTCTCCCCTGCTCTCACACTGCTGGTGTTGTCTGACCATCTCAAAGTCACGGGGACACTTGGCAAAGAGCAACCAAACACTGCAACCAAAGCTTCTCCAGATACATTTACGTCTGAATTACTGGGATAAGAGTGATGAGGTTGTGGAAATACACGGTAGTTTCCAAGGCGATGTTTGGAACAAGGATAGAAACCCAAACAATCGTTTTGATGTTAAACACATTGGATAAATGTCTAATAGATTAACTTATGCTATGGTGAGGGAACAAGGAAAGCCCAGAGTGTGGGTGACTGGACACGCACATGGCAAAGGTTCATTTCTCGCTCAGAAGCCAGTGCAGGACTCCCTCCAGGAAACCTCTTGCGACGAGCTTCCATCTGATGGTGCCACCATCTCAGCTCCCAGGCCTACACCATGGTAGGAGGGAACTGAACAGTCATGAAAGTAGCATAGGTTGCTTCTGCTCACATCCCTTTGCTAACACTGGTCAGTGGCTCCCACTTAAATGCAAGTGAGGCTGGGAAACCGAGGCAGGGAGCAGTGATACTCCCTGAGCTCTAGATACCTCTGCCACCAAATTTCTATGGCCTCTGTTTAGTAAAAATCCATCACCTTCTAACAAGATTGCTATGTAACAGATAATGGAATTTAATAGATAATGGAATAAAATATATAACAGATCACAGAAATAGTAAGTTTAGTCCATGAGACAGTGACTAAACCACATTTTTAGGGAGTTTACCTCCCTGTTCTAATCCCAAAGCAAACCCTACAAACATCACAATGCTCTTTGGTATAAACCTCTAGCCTTGAGAAAGTTTGTGTAAAATTTCTCTGTGACAGAAATAATTGCAAGAGTGGATTTTGCTGTTCTTGTTGATGTGACGGGTGGTGGAAGGGGGTTGGCTTTTTATTTCCATTGTAACTGAGTTTGGAAAACTACTCAGCAACAAGTAAACAGAATACCTCTGTCACCGTAATAACACTGAAGGAGAAAAACATGAAAGAAGTTCATAAATTTCTGACATTCCAAGGTGTGAAAGGAAGCAATCTGACGTCTGAAAGCCGGAAAAAAACAGTTTCTTGGCCCAAGCTGCTCATGCACACCGAGGTCACCCAGAAAATGATCAGGACTCAAACACAAGTGAAATGAAAGGTCTATTTAAATGGTGTACTGCATCGGAAAGCACCACCGAGGACTAGAGGGCTTGACCATTTCCTCTCCTTTGTTTGAAAGTCCTCGGTAAACTCCAAGGTGCTGCGGTGGCTGTTTAATTCAATTTAACACTAGGATTATAGGGTGATTTCTAAACACACATACTGCCCCCTATATAGAGTGGAAACCATAAGAGGGAAATCCTAAGACTGTGCACTCAAAGACGCAAAAATGATGGAGGCATTACTCAAAAAAACCCACAAAAAACCACGTATCATTATCTAAAGTCATTTTGTCTCTGCAGTCTCCTATGGGTTTGCTGTTTTCACTCTCGGCCCTGGGGGCTCCGTGTATGCAGGGATTGTGTCTGCTTAGCTCTCTATCCTCAGTATCTAGAATCACGTCTGATACATAGTAGGTCCTAAATAAATATTGAGCACTGGTTGAATGAATGAATCGACCAACCACCAATGCTAGGCACTCGAGTAATAGTTGACTATTTTATTGATAACTAGTTCATTTTATTATTATGACCATTTGTTCTCTACTCTTTTCAAACCATGTCCTACTGCCTCTGAATTACCTCTTAACAATACATACTGAATTCATCTTTAATCCTACCTCCGTGATGTTCAAGTAAGCTTGTGAAATTTAAATTATAATTTGTGAGCAGAAAAGTAATTATTAAAAAATTGGAAACAAGGTTCATCTTGCAAAGATTCATATTTTATACATTAGCTTATCTAATTGTGCATATAAAGACTAGAGCCCTAAAGAAGACTATTCCTACACATACAAAGTGAGTTAGAAATGACTGAATAACCCTGTGTCATTCAGACTGGAGTAGCCATGTCGACTTTGAATATTCTGATCAGCAAAGCAAAGGTGGGCTCCTACATCTTGGATTACCCTGCTAATTGGCTCCATTCCTCCCAACATGTGCATTCAGATATAACTGAAGTGTTTCAAAATTTACACTTGGCAGAGAAAATGAACCTCTTTGGAAACTCACTTTCTTTGTAAAGAAATGAATGTTCTAACTTTATTATTTATGGGTGGGGGGGATGAAAACAGGAAGGTAGATACCTGATGGTGAAATGAAATAAGCCTGCTAATGGACTATCTTTTCATGTTTTATTCCACCTGTAAATATGCAACTAAGCCTTTGGACGTGCGAATGAGTACGGCTGCTGTTTCAGAGACCATCCGTCTTGTCTACTTGTTTTAAGAGTGACTGAGCCTAGTTTTCGTTAGCTTAAAGTAACCCTGGAAGTGATAAACTGGTAGAAAATTCTCTGACGCTTCTTCTACAGGGAGTTCCAATGAAGTCACTTTTCCCAAGAATCTTCATAGATTCTCAGCAATTCCTCGTTTCTCTGTTTAGCCTGAAACCTTCCCAGAATATAGTCAATTATTTTACTTTTTAATTGATGAAGAGAGTTTTGTTTTGTCAAAAGATTATCCTTTCAAAGGTTTATAATTTGATGAAGACACAGGAATGGAAAGACCTTATTTATGTTTCAGGGGGGGAAAAAGATTTTAAAGCAGAGAACAGATTGGCAATTCCTCGGTACCCATATTACATCCTGAGAGCCACTCCTCTAGGGGACACTTATTCATCGGAAGACCCGGGAGAGAGACCTCTGTCCACCCTCTTTCAAGGAACTAAAGCAGCGCAGTGTCCAGTTCAAAGCGAGAAGGAAGCGACACCCTTTCCCTCCTTCATGGCGGGTGCACTGCTGAGCCCTGTGCTCCTCAGACAACTTTCTCTCACGAATAACGCTGGAACAGGTGTCAATGATCCCATTCGCAAATTTGGGCAAGCCACTTAACCTCTGTGTGTCTCAGCCAACGTGAGACAGACAGGAGGGTTCAACCTGCTCTGTCCAGCTCCAAACCTGCCCAGATGAGCTTTCCCTTCGGCGACAGGAGACGCCATCCGATGGAAAGCAAAAGGCAGAAACCATAACAGGCCAGTAGGCGCAGCTGCTTTGCAAGCGAGGAAGAAAATGTGTATGGGGGAAAATCACAAGGTTGGAAAAGAAATGACAAACCGGGGTGATGTTTGCATATGCAAGAGAAAAAATGAATGTCCAATAAAAAGGATTCTTATGAATCAGTTAGTAAAAGGCAACCTCGTCAGGGAAAAGCTAGAAGATAAAAAAATCCATTCTTTAAAGACAAAACACATATAGCTAATCAATATACATAAAGATATTCAAGCTACACAATAACCAAGGTGGTCGGAATAACAAAGATGAAAAAGGCAAAGAAAACTCTACTCACATGAGTTAAGGAAATGGGAATTTTTGCACAGTTTCTGGGAAATTGTAAGTGGGTACAGTCTTCCGGGGAGGGGATGTTCTGAAAATGTGTATCACAACTTTAAATGTGTATACCTTTGAGTCTGTAATTTCACGTTTAGAATTTAGTCTAACGGCAAATGATAGAAAAGGTCACTGAAATAAAGGTACAAGGAAATTAGCTGCGGTAATACTAAGAAGAACCCCCCAAATAAAGTTCATCAAAAGCAATGGTCTGAATTATAATCGTCCTGTAACGGGTTCCAGTATCCAACAGGGTGCTGGGTGCTCCTACATTTTCCATTTTCCGTTTTATCTTTCTGTCCATTTAAATTATCTACACACATGTTCACTTCAGAATCAGGGCTAACACACTGTAACTTTCAAGCCCTTGAGTACACCTCGCTCTTTACAATTTACAAAGTGCCTTCCCATCTTTTATCTATGGAAACAACTAGGCCCCCAGTCCAAGGAAGGAAAGGCTCGCGCGGGTTCATTCCCAAAGCAGCCATTGCTCTCTGCCTGAGAATTTCTCTGCATGACCTCAAGTGAAGCAGCAGGCAGGCTACTCAGACCCACCAGGGGCCCGAGTTCAGCAACCAGGATCTAAAGGAGGGGAAACGCAGTTTGCTTTTATTTAATCCCCTTGAGCATCTCCAAGGCCCTCGGAAAGGGGGTGTCTGTAGCCGACAGCATCTCTGCTGAGTGTAAGGAGGAGAGATGTGCTCCTGAGGGGGTGTTTGGGGACCGGGGCTTTGACATTTTCAGCATGGGGGGGGCGCTCTGCTGGGCAGGCCTTTCCTGTGAGCAGGAAGGAAATGGCTGACAACTTTCTCGTCCTCAAGGAAGGCGGACTTTATTTCCAGCTCTGGGGTCAAAAGGTGGCGGAAAGAAAACAAAACCAGTGAGATACAGGCTAAAAATAAGGTCCTGTGGGGTGAATCCACAGTTTGGGACCCTAAAGACAGCAACAAGGCGAGGATGTGCGTAGGGCTAAACCTGCGTCATCCTTAACAGGTGGTCGTGACAGAATCTCAATGCCCGGACCAGAAAGGAAGGGGCTCGGCAAACAGGTGTGCTGGGGGGGTGGGGGGAGCCCTTCACACAGGCCTGGGCGTGGAGCCCAGACCCTTTCCCAGCAGTGCATCTCTGGGAGAGCCCAGGGCTGGGCCCAGACTTGGAAGGAGCTAAATTTGATTTGGGGTTTTGTGGTCTGGGTGATGCACTTTGAGTTTAAAATAGAAATAGATGTGTTTGTGCAGTTGGTCTCTCTTCCTCTTTGTTTTTTAATTGTCACCTCAGAAGAAACAAATCCAGGAATCACAGACTAATGGCAAAGAGAGGACTTCTCATTCTGTGATCTCCTATTTTATAGGAAGCAGTGGGGAGAGGGTATAAAAACCACACTAAAGACATCTGTTATGGGCTTCTGAGGATGAGTAAGAGGATGATTTATTTTAGTTGTGTAGCACTCTGACTTTAGCAACATTCTCATTTGGACATACAGCCATCCTGGGAGATAGATGAGCTGGTTATTATTAACCATATTTTACAGGTTAGGAGGTCAGATAAGTTAAAGGACTGTATGTGTCCTGACAGACTGAATTATAATAAACACACACACACACAGGGGCCAGCCAGGCTCATTTCTTCTCTAACTGCACCATTGGGCAGACCTCCAAATGGGAAAGCTGGTAGGAGATGGTAAGGAGCATAATACTAAATACAAGAGGTATGAGAAAAAATTCTAGCCTCCATGGATTCAGTAACCAGCTGGGTCCCACAGGGAGGGATCTGAGCAACACTCCCTTACCAGACTTTTACAACTGTGTACTAGACACCTCCACCAGGCTGGCCCGCTGGTACCCCCATCACACCTCCAGGTACAATATGGGACTGATCATTTTTCCTTCTCCTCCCTCCCTTCCTTCTCTTTCCATGTTAACAACATCACTCTCTTCCCAGACTCCCGGAAACGAATGAGTTTCCAATTCCTCCACCTGTCATCAACCGGTGTTTCAACCACTGAAAAGACTCACAAATGTACCCTGCTCAGCATCAGGCTCCAGGCTGAAAGGAAGCAGAATCTAGAGCACAAAACTAGAAGTGGAGTCACAAGAGTGAAGTTAACACAGGGCAGACTCGCGAGTTGACAGGAGCTGAATCCTATAGACAGCGAGGCTGGGAATCTGACTTGGAACACGCAGAAGCAGACACAGGGACAGGTACAAGGTCTGGAGGGGCTGGTAACAGACTCAGGAACAAAACAAAAATCTGGCCAACAAGGGGTCCAGGACACAGACAAGAACGGGAGAGGAGTCTAGTTCCAGCAACCCCAAGGCCGGAGCTCCAGCTGCGCAAGCCTTTGTTTTGCCTCCATATGTTGGATGTTTCTGAGAAGGCAGGATGCGATTCCCTATGTTATCTGACTTGGGACTTTTAGGTGGAGATGTAAGTGAACGATCCTGCCTGGGGAGGAGGACTCTGGGAGGGGAGGTGGTACACAAACTTCTGTTAATTTAATTTCATATTCCCAAAAAGCACATGGCATGATTGAGAGCACACGGTAAATACTTGTCCACAAGCATTTGTTGGTTATACGACAGATGACAGAGGGTTGTTTTTCTCTTAAGACCAGAAATAAATCAGCCTAGTCATGTGCCCGTTGCTCAAACTGACACAACGAATCAAAAACGTCCCTAAAAGGGGCCCATGCTCTGCCTAGTGCAGAGCTGGTCCCCGAGGGAGGAAGAGCACCGCTTCCTATGCTGGGTAACTGGAAACGCTATACCTCTCTGCCAGGGAGTAGGCAAAGTCCCTGCCTATTTTAGGAGCAAAACAAGAATTCTCCAAGATGTAACGATTTCAAGCAACAGTCGGGAAGATAGCGCAGTGCAATCAAAATGAGATACTCCCAGAAGGACTCACCCCACTCCATAGTGGTACTTCCAAAACACATCTTCTTTGCCAGATTAGAAAATCATCATGTATCATCAGCAAATTCCCCCCAAAACTCCAAGTTATCTCTGTTTTGTCAAAATTCAAAGCTGACTGTTCACTCCAATCAGGGCCCTGTCAGACAGAGTCTGAAATTCCCAAATGCAGCATATCAGACAAGATAGGCTGTGCCCTTGGAGATCTCAGGTACAGGCTTCCCCTGTACCTGTGCTCTCAGCCGCCCCCACTGAATTCTCACTTCTGTTTCAAATGGCAGCCACTAACCAGAGTCACCAGGAGAAAGCTCAGTTTTAATTATTTTTTAAAACGCCCAATATTTATTTTATGATAGAGAAGACTTAGAACCTTAAAGGAAACATTCCCCCTGCATGGGTCACTCTATAACAGCACAACCTGTAATACTTTCCACTCAGTGTTAGACAAATATTCCCTTTTTGCTAAACAATAATGTCCACAGTTAAAACTCATGAACAACCAGGCTGGCGTGGCTCAGTGGTTGAGCGTTGACCCATGGTTCTCAGGGTCAGGGCACATGACCGAGTTGCAGGCTCGATCCCCAGCAGGGGGCGTGCAGGAGGCAGCCAATCAATGACTCTCATCATTGATGTTTCTACCCCTCTCTCTCCCTCTCCCTTCCTCTCACTGAAATCAATAAAAACATATTTAAAAACCTCATGAAGAAAATAAATATTTTTCAACTAGGTCAATTTTAATTAGTCAGTTCTCTATTTGTCACAGATGTTGTGGTCAAATCATCAGTCTCCATAACAGGACTTGTTCTTTTAATGACTTTTTAGGAGTAAAATAAACCCTTTTATGGCCGCTCTAATGATACACATGGGTTATAACCAGACTATCAGTCAAGTCTCAGCAACAGAACAAGAAGGCAACACAGGCATTCAAATCGGAAACTGATACCAATACCTGTGGCTATAAAGAATGTTCTGAGCTTTGCTGTAAACTAATGCCAAGATGTCAAGTTTGCACAGTGGTTTCTATTAATCTACTGAAAACTTAAAATAATGAAAGAAGGATGGGTTTAAGAGGAGGTTCTCACTAAGGTCTAAAATATAGGTTAAAATTATCTTTAATTTAACCTATACTTATAGGTTAAAAAAGAAAAATGTTAATTTAATCTAACTATCCTATCGGTATAAATACACCTGCCCCCATTGGTCACAGGTACCCTTCAATGCTCTAGTGGAGACATTGGCCCCTCAGGGTAAGTAAAAAGGATAATATGGGTCTATTTGACATCCAAAAAAAAAATGTGGCTGACAGTCCTAACCCTACTGGCCGGCCAACCAGCCTCAGACACTCCTGGAATATCTCCTTCTCCCCACCTGAGCAGGAAATAACGCAACAAACACCTGAACCTACAATACTGTCCTTACCAGAGAGGCGGCCTCAGAAAACCTTCCTACTTGTTTACAGGAGGAATGCATGTACAACTAGTCTTCACTTAACATCGTCAGGAGGTTCCTGGAAACTGTGGATTTAAGCGAAAAGACATATAACGAAACTAATTTCCATAAGCTAATTGATAGAAACAAGAGTTTACTTCCTATGACATATTTCTGGTCACAGAAACATGACCAAACTTCTAAACAAAGACCCCAAACACTTATAACAGTAAACACTGAAATAAATGGGAGCTATATATACATTTTAGAAAGATTAATGAAAACAAGTTAAGATCATTACTTTCCAACCCCCTTAATCCAGTTCAGGGTGATGAGTGGCCTGAGCCTCTCCCAGCAGCTCCGGAGACAAGGCCGGACCCACCCTGGACAGGACTCCCTTCCATCAAAGGGCCACTCACACCCACACCCACCCAGGCTGGGACAGTGTAGACAGGCAAGTTCACCTAACGTGCATGGCTCTGGGATGTGGGAGGAAACCAATTTCCCTGGAGAAAATGCCACACAGTGGCCAAGGCCAGGAATTGATATTTTCTTTCTCATCAACATTAGAACAAAACGACTTAAAGTGAAATGACATCATTCAAGAACCTGCCGTGTAGAGTGAGCACATCATGAAGTGCAACTGGGCTGTTTACAACAGAAAGTGGTTGTATATATACTGACATGGGAAGAGCTTCAAAAGACACTTGACAAGCTGCAAGCAAGTCTCAGTTCACCTGTGCGGCAGGGTAACGTTTCCAGAAAGCCGAAATCACAAAAGCATGCAAACCCTGTGGAAGGATACCCAGGCCAGGCCTGAAGGATGGGACTGAGGGCAGCCGCCATTGGCGGGGGCTTTGGGTTTGTTTCTAAGTTTCTACAATAAGAAAGCACTGATGTCCGTGGAGATGCCCTCTGCTCCCCTCCCTGCCATCAGTAGCCGCTTTTCATTGTAACAGGGCAACCTCTCCCGATGACACTCACCCAGCACCCATGATGGTACACACCACATGTGTCCATCTTCTCTTAGCACTTAGCTCTGACTTCTTAAAAGCTACTGGTAACCTGCACAGTCAAATGACTCTTGGTTTTCATCCTTTTAACCCACTGGCTCCCAAATTTCATGAGAACCGTCCGTTTCAATCATTCTGTTGTTGGTGCAACTATTTTGCTGCCCCAAGACCCTCAGGGACCTTCCTGCTCCCTGACGCTCCCTCTGCCAGTCCTCTCTGAACCAGAGTCTCCTTTCTGGAATTGACAACTGTTTTTGAAGATTGCCCAAGCACTTGGAGCAGAGCTGCTCATAAACCAGGATTAGAAACGACAACAGGGATGCCTTTTTATTTCCTCCCGTTGACTGGGCTTCCCCCTAGTGGAATGACACCATCAATAATTCATGATGAGTCTCCAAATAAACTAATAATGTAAACCACACTAATAAAACACTGTAAGTCTAGACTGTGCTAATGACCACAGAGTGGTTACAAAATTAACGATCTCCCTGAACTCCTCATCCAAAAACATCCCGCAGCACTTGGTTTTAAGCTAATCAAGAAGACTGCCCTCTTCACAACCAATTTGCTGGCTGCTCCCAGAGAGCACAGGCAGCAGGGATAGGAAGTGTGTGCCTCAAACTGGAAAATTACAAGTATGTGAACCAGCTCTTCAAATTCCCCTTGCGCTGGACCAGAGCCAGGACACCAAGCTTTACACTGCCAGCCATGCATGAAAGATGGTTGGGGATTTTTCTGACCTGAGACTCACAGGACTTTTTTGTGTTGACTTCCAGGGGACAAACCACTGAGTGAAAAAGTCTATCTTGTCACAATCTGAATTTTGTATCTTTTTATTTGTTTCAATGTGTCGTGACAGTTGACCACACTTCCTATTTGACTGCACACAGTTAAGAAATAAGATAAAAGATGCGAGCGAGCTCATCATTATTTTTTAAGTAAGGATTTAAATTATAAGCTGGACAAAAGGAATCTAGAGAGAGTCTGAAATTGAGGACTATTCAAAGACAGGTAAAAAGCATGAAGTACCACCAGATCTGACAACTCATATACATGAGCTTATCAATGTGAAAACTCTCCATAAAGTCTAAAGAGCTCTGCAAACATAAGACATTATTTTCAAGGCCATCATGAAAGGTCTCACAAGGACTTTGACCTAAGCATACTGTATAGCACTAAATGTAGTGTTGGCAAGCACCCACAATTTTTTTTTTAATTATTACTCATTGTTATTAATACAAATAACTCATTTAACAGCTGTCCAGGGGCCAAACACTACTGTTGGATATGGACTTCCCAGGAAGAGCCTCCAATTTTCTCAGTCAGTTTCCTCTCCCCTTCCCTGTGGGCCCCAAAGCGAAACAGGATGACTAAGTAGGTCATGTATCCGTCACACTGTGTTTGTGTGCAAACCAGCATGTGTAGACATCACGCTCTTCTTCAAGGAACCTGCACTGAAAACATGGTAAGGAAGAGGCAAAGCTGAGTGTCAGAGGCAACTTCCAATCAGGATATCCCGCCTGGAAGCCAGCCGGCTTCCGCTCCTTTGAATTAAGCAAGAAAGACGTGACCCTTCTTATAAGTGAATGTACAATACCATTGGCCCGAGTGCTGTAGGCTTTTGCCTTGACTGTGACTGAGTCCTTTGGTAACGTGTGAATTCCTGAAACAGACCTGGGTTCGGCAATGAAGTCTGAATATGCAAAACAATGGCATTAAACTGTCTAATCATCCTCCCTTTAGAAAATCACTTCTAAATACTTTTTAATGATCACACTCAGGAACTGTGAGAACCTGGGCAGTCTCAGACGCTGCTGATGAGAAAACATGCTGGCGAGACCTTTCTAAAATGTAGCTTGGCACTAGTTAACAAAAAATGCTAAATATTTAAATGCTATTTAAAATATTCTTACCCTTCAGCACAGAATCCTAGTTCCAGGAATTTATCCTAAGTCAGCACTTGTTATGTCACAAAGATTTGGCTACAAGAACAACTTTTATAAAAGAAGAAGAAAAAATTGAAAACAATACCTTACAGATCCAATAATAATGGCCTGTTACATTAACTATAGTACATGTGTACAATTTATATATTTGGTAAATTTTACATACAATGTAGATTTATAAACCGTGTGTATTGAATGTGTACAGGAGAGAAAGACCCACACACAAACAAATCGAAAGTCTATACCCCAAAATGTTAACAACATATGTTCTCCCTGAGTGCTGGGATCGTAGAGGAATTTCACTTCCTTCTTCTTGCTTATCTGCATTTTCTAAGGGGAAATGTCTTATTTTTATAAGACATTTTTGCAGTTACATTAAAAATTAGCAACCCAGAGAAGCAGAGGACAGTTTTTGCCTTGGTCTGGTGTGGTTACTGACATTATTTTTTCTTTGTTTCTGGTTCTTGTTTATTTTTTCCTTGCTGGTTGTTTTACAGGCCAGTCTATGAAGACGTGTGTAACTTCATGGGCAAAAGGGATTTCTCCCAACCAGGTTTCCAGATTATTCTGTTCTGCGTGGTCTCCAGCTGACCTGATGAAGCAGTTCTCCCCTGAATTAGGGGAGGAAACTGTCAGGCTGGAGAGTCAAAATTGCACAGCGGAGGTCTACAACCCGGGCATGGATGAGGGGTGTGGAGGGGACCCCAGGGACTCCACTGGAGATCCGGACGGCCTGGCGGTCACCACCCACCTCAGGTTCCACCGCTGTTCTTCCTCACGGCGTTGGGAGGAGGCCCCACTCCGCCTGCTCCCCGGGGTCACGGCCCAACCCTGTTCACACCACATACCCCAGCACACACGCACAACTGACTCAATCGGTTCATTCTGCAAGCATCGCCCTGACAACGGCCAGTCTCCGGCGACCACCCTGTCAGGCTACCAGAGACCCATCTTTCTACTCAAAAAAACTTCATTCTCGCGAAGAGAAAGGGTGGACTATTCTAGCCTGTCGTTTTCTTCCTTTTACATCATTTTTTCCTCTTAGGTCATTTCCAAAACAGGAAGGTAAGTATATGTTTTTAAATCACCTGGAGTGGCATCTTCAATTATGTCATTTCTTAAAGAGGAAGGGAGGAGGAGGAGGGGGACGGGACCGGACCGGATGGGAAGGAGGGGAGGAGGAGAGGAGAGAAAAAGACACAGAACCTCGGCGATGCTTTCTGGACCCTTTTCCACAGACGTGCCACGTGGGAAGACCCCGCCCCGGCGTGGGAAGAGCACTGGGCAATTCCGGAAGTTTGGGGGGGAACTGCTGTAGGGACACATTTGGGCGTCAATACATTAACGTTGTCCACTGGGATGAATTCCCGCAGCAGGGACAGGGGCCCGCATGGCGGGCCGACCCGAAACTCCCCTTCGTAAAAACGTAGAAATCGCTGTCGCCACATGTTTATCAGGAAAGGCCCAATGTGAGAAGCAGCACGGGACAGGGTATCAAGAGCTGACGGGAAGCAGGGCGGTAAAACCGCCCGGCTGTGCAGACACGGGAGCCTGCGGAGGGAGGGCCCTGAGGAGTCCGCCCAGGCACCACCCGGGCCGAGGGGTGAACGCGGCGCAGCGGGACGCACACCGCGCGGGCAGGCCTCAGCCCGTTCTCGCGCGCCAGTAAGGAACCACGGGGAAGGGAAACCGGCGGGCAGGCGCACAGGGCCCGGCTTTTCACACTGACGTCGTGGGGGCCACACGCCATCCGGGCGCTCGCATGGGCGGCGCTGTGGGTTCAAATCCTCTGAAGGTTAACAAACAACGACATCATAATAATAATGATAACAACAAAAAAGACGACGAGAAGGAACTCACGTGGCGAGGAGACACCAGCACCTGCCCGCCGGGCTCATAAAAGTTCATACAGAAAGCCTAACCGGGCTCAGCCGCCTCACAGGTCGCTCTCAAGGCGCGCAGACCATCACGGGTACGGTGGCCCGAAGGTATATTTAAAGGCCCGGGAAGGGGGTGGAGCCTCCAATGGCCCGGATTTCGCTCCCAGGTCAACCTGCGGAGCAATCTTGGCCTCGCGAGATCTCGCCATAAGGCTCTCCCGTGACCACCTGCACTCAGGGTTTCAGGACTGGGTTTATTCCTTTGAGGGAAACACAGTTTTTATCAAATCATTTATTTTTTTTAACATAAATAGATTCTAACGGAAATACCTTGTATCGTGTCCATAATTTTCTCCCAAAAAAAAGAAGTGTGTTTATGGGTTAGGAGGGGCCTTCCTGCTTGTAGCCTTGCGCTGTTCACCTCGTGGGCAGACGGTTCCGGTGCGCGGCTGAGCTGCTTCCGCCTGAGGCTCTTTGCCGGGCGGGTTGGCCCGTCGTCTGCGTGGCTGTGATTTCCCGCAGGACGTGGCCTCCGCGTGGCCCAAGGGCGCTGGAAAGTGCACGGGCTTGGAATCAGAGAGTCGGGGGCTCAAGCTCCAGCGCTTCTGTTTAACGGGCGCTTGAACCTCAACTTGCTCATCTATAGAAACGAAGGAAAAGAAAACCCAGCTCTCACGCTAGGGGGGAAGAATGAAATGATACAATGTATCTTCTTGTTGGTTACCAAGGAAAAATTACTGAGCACCCCCGCGCGCCGCTCGTCTATAATAGTAATTTTAAACAGCTAGCTTCACTGAATTCTTACCGTATGCCAGGGACTGAGCTAAGGGGGTGGCATGCATTTTGTTGTTTTTTTAGTGGATCTTTGAAACAAGCTCTTGTATTATCCTCATTGTACAAGTGGATAAATTAAGACGCCAGAGGTTAAGAAAGCCGTCCGAGGTTAACAACACTCAGGAATTCTGACCACAGGATCCAGGCTTTCCTGGTCCCCTGGACTCGACTGCATTCTGGAAGGCTCCCTGCTGCATTAACAGTGCCTGATAATTAGTGATTCCTAAGAGAGCCTGTTTCCCTGTATTAAAAAAATGAAGTCTTACTGACTTTTTACTCCATTGTTCTTCTTCCCTTAAATCCGGGAAAATCTTAATAGGGAAAGTGGGGAAGGGGAATTCACACCCTGCTCCTCTGGGATGTACAGTGACCAGCTGCCAGGCGTTAGCCCTCCGTGTGCCAATCCCCAAGAACCCATCATAAGAAATACTTAGAAAGCTGGTGTCTCATCTAGTCAGTGATCCTAGGAAGGACAGTCTCACCTATGGTACTAGAAATGCCTGTGCTTGAGGAAGGCTCAAATCCCAGGAACTTCCGTGAGTGTTTGCCTTCATTACACCGCTGGAGCCCCAGAGCAGAATGCCATTGCTGCCCCGCTTCAGGAAATCCAGTGTCTTTTGCTGCCCCTTTGTGGCCGTCTCAAATTTCTTGCTTTTGAGTGAGACACAACCTGGATTAAAATTTTCCAATTAAAACTCCTCGCTTCAGAGGACTAAGTATGTATTCTTTGTACAATATGTTCGATGCAAAAAAATGTGTACACTGAATTTTAAATGGGCTCCGAGGGATACCGTGAGGACCAAATTCTCAACTGCATTTGGAAGGGATGTTTGGATTGAAACTTTGATCACGTAAAGTTATTTCTTCTTGTTCAGAATTTAGTATTGGAGCATGATCACTCACCATGCTATCGACATAAATAGAACCTCATACTGAAAGGGACAGGAGGAGAAATACAGATTTATCGTTGCGTCATCTGTTTTTTATAAAAATGTTAAACTATTTCAATGTTTTAAATTGAAAGACATGAGATAGCACCAGAAATATGAGTGATTTTAATACAGTTTGTTCGTCAATCCTGTAGAACTCTAGCATAGCTGAGAGAGTGACAGAGAAAGAAAAAAAGAAAGGAACAATAAAATACTACTCAATATGTTAACTGAGCAAAATATGCCTGGAAGTTTTAAAAGAAAATTTTTATTGACTAGTTTAAAGTCAAGTTAGTTAATTTAAACATGTGCCGACCTCTCCTCTACAACTTTTTAATACTCATTCATATTCACACCATCGCCAAAACATACCCTAACATTGATAGTCTTTTCCAGAAACACCAGACACATTAAAAACAAGTATTTTAAGAACTACAGTTGCGGGCATCAAGTGCTCACTTAATGTCAGCAGTTAGGTCCTACAACTTTCATCAAAACAATGTATAATGAAACCAATTTCACCACAGGCTAATTGATATAAACAAAAGTTAAGCTCCTATGGCATCTCAACATTGTAATGGAACTAGGTGATCCAAGGACCTGCTGTACTGTGAAATGTCAGTCATCAAACATTGAGAATGAATTTTTTGCTCTTTGGTTGACCTCTCTTTTGGCAAAATTCACTCTCTTCCACTTATGTTAAAAGTTGGTAAACTCTTTAAGATTTGGAATAAATTGCCTTTGGATCTGCAAAAATAAAGTACGTTTAATATAAACCGTGTATATATAGCGCACAGAGAGGCCTTGTTTTACTCTGTGAAAAAGTTGTGGATATTTGGGCTGTTAACGAGTTAAAAATCATTAAGTTACCTGGTCTGGATCTGAGACTGGTCCCATTACTAAAATTTACGATAAATATTGTACTCTCTATGAAAACAGCACTTCTTTTGATAGGAGTAAAGCAACACATTGTGTCCCTTTGTTTTTTTGTGTGTGTTTTTTTTTTGGTTGCAGAGTTTCACTGCTGTGGCTCCTCTCTCAGAAACATGTGCACACATTCATACACGTGCAATTTTGTGAAGCTCACAGCCCCTTTGAAACCACCCATGGATCCCAAAGCACCCATGACAGCTTGATCTGACCGTATCCAGAGCTGTCCATTCAGCACCAATGAAACCCCTCACGCTGATGGGAAAAACACAAGCCCACCCAGGCTGAGGAAGCAGAGATTTCAGTTACTGTTATGTAATGATAGGGACATATATGCAGAGCTGAGAAATGCAACGTGTTGCGTGGTATATTTATACTTCACTCACAATTTTTCAGTGATAGACCATCCTATTTCCCTAGCCACAGGTCCATGAAAAGACTGCATACAGATTTTACGATGTAGATATTATTGGTGGAAATGCTGCTGGTGCACAATACAAACTCATTTTTTAAAGAACACATGACACAGTAAATTATTGAAATCAGGATCTTTCCAAAGATAACTTTATAATTTGAAATGGATGCAGTTCTCTGATTTAAAAAAAACAAAACACCAACAAACAAAATATTGACATTCCTATTCCATTTCCTATGAGCTTAAGAATTTCTTGCCTTAAAAGACCTAATTCTTTGGAGGAAAAAAAAGAAATTTGCTAAATGTGCTGAACTGTTGTCAAAGGATAGGATTGTCAGCTACCTGACATAGAGCTGACCACTGACCTTTATAATAAACTGGGAAGAATTGAGACCCTGCTTCTGTGCTGTTCATTGTTTACAAATCAGACAGTTGTTTCTAAACTGCCTTGAAGCTGTAGCAGAAGATATCATTTCCCCTTCGAAACTGTGCTACCATCCAAAGGCTGATGCAGAGCTCCCCCGTGTTCACTCCTGTACGGAAAATGGAAACTCATGTTACGGGCCCATGTGTATTCTACATCTCAAAATATTTCCATATGCTCCTGAAGTTTCCATAAGACGATGCCAAGAAGTCTTTTACAGACGAACAGGAGGGGAAACGAGTTTCAATGGAGCTTTTCCCAACTACATCTTCCCACCTCTCCCTGCCTGCCCCCCCAACCCCCCGAACGCACACCTAGTTAAATGTGTGGTATCATTTATCTCAAACGAGTTCTCCATTCACGTGCAAAAGATATTAACTTTACATTTTCCCTAACTTACTCTGACCACCAGAGCCATTCATTCACTGGATGTCAGACTCCACACGACACGAAGGAGTTTTCCCATGTTCATCGGGACAGGCTTGTGTGCTGGGGGAGGCTGAGCCCCAGCCACCCTCTCCTGTCTCCATCTTCCAGTCTGATGTTAGCATCACCATGTCAGGGAGATAGCTCTAGCACTTTGAAGGAGCGGAAGGGGCATTTGTTTCGGCGTGAAGCAAGATTGCATTTCTGAATGGGGGTAGAATTTGTTTCAATACACGTTGGATTTGCCTGTCACTTCAACGGTGGGTGGTGACGTCACTGTTTTAATCTCATAAAGCAGGGTTTGCAGGATGAAAAATGTTGGTTTTATCACTTACGTGAGTAGGTGAGCAACGGTTTTAATCTGATAAGCCAACTGAAAAATAGGAACGTTCATTGGTGTTCAGATTTGGCTCCAGTGTACATACTCCTGCCTGGTCAGCCAACAAAAGCCAAGTATTACAGTGATGCCCTGGGCTGTGGGCTCAGGTACCTTCATACTTGAACTTGCCTGCTCATCTCTCATCTATATGCATTTTTGTTTAATGATGTTGAGAACAGACTTGACCAAGGACCCTATTACGAAAAACATATCAGATGATGATGATGCGACGGTCACTGGCCTAAGTGCACTACAGGCAACGTTGCATTTAATTCTTACAAGCGCTCTCTGAAGTGGGCCCTATTCCCATTTCCATCTTAAGGAGTAAATTGAGCGACAGGGAGTTGAAGACATGCCCGAGGTCACACGGCCAGTCAGTGGTAGAGCCAAGATCTTAAGCAGCCTATGTGGCCCTGGACGGCGGCGGCCTCCTGGTTTCAATACCAGCTCAAGGCTCTGCCTCTTGCTCACTTTACAATCATTCTCACTATTTTAAAATAATTCTTCATTCATTCCATTAGCATTACCGAGTCACATTTCAACTCACAGTCTGCTGCAAAGGGTGTCACGAATCACGGATATTTCTGCACACAAACATTTTCATGTACACTAAATGAAAACTCACTGGCTCCTTAATTTCTCAAAAAAAAAAAAAAAAAAATTAACAGAATACATGTTCTTTGCCCTTGGCCAAGAGCCATTGCCACTTGCCTTAGGTTTGTGGCATAAAACAGACGAAGTCTGTTCTCCGTTAGGAGCTATAGTTTAGGGAACCGGAGACCCTGGCAAGTCTGCGTTTGTTTATCTGCAGCAGCGACTCATTTGATTCCAGCGCACGCGTCCCGAAGGCCCGCCCAGCAGCCACTATGGGACACGTGAGATCCACCGAGTCCATTCGAGGTGGAAGTTGTGAATTGCTTGGGAGTTTTTGAAAGCACGAGATGTCACAGGCTTGACTCTCCCGGCTGCCAAACTGCAGGAACCGAGGCGCGCTCTCCGTAAACAGTCCTGAGCTGCTGGAAAGGCCAAGTGGCCTAGCCAGCCCTCGCCTAGGAACTGCTCTGCGCCCCCCAACCCAGGGGGCACGGGGGTGGAAGGAAAGCTGAGGCTCCCGGCTGAGCTCACCGTTCGTAGGCAAGTTGCATGAAGCTCTGTCTGCCTCTCCTCCTTCCTCGGGGACAGAGAACCACCGTTTGCCAAGGCAACTCCTGACTGCACTGGCAGTGCAGGGAACCCCAGGGGGAGGTGTGTGAAGGCCCAGATAATAACAGGAAGTCCCTGGATGTGCAAACAGTGCAGGCAGCATTCTTCTAGATCATTCTCTACGCTCCCTGGTCACCATCTCCCAGACCTCTTTAACCATGAAGCTTACACAGACCCCTGCATTCCCTAAGCAGCATTCCATTGGGAACCTGGAAAACACTTTTATCTATAACTGGTATAAACGTGGCCAAGCATAAGGGTCAGGTTTTGTTCCTTCAGGATACTTCTTTTCGATAATCATGTAATAAAGAAAGGGGGGGCACTGCATTTAACCCAACATCAGTGCCGATATATTGAAATAAGCTCCAACACATATATTCCTCCACCCAGTGTGGATATTCTACTGCATACATCTGCTTATCACTTGCAGAGCATCGTCTGTCTGTAGCTCGGGGTAAATGTCAACAGAATTGCAGCAACATTGGCAGTTGGACAGTTGAAACGTGAACCTTGGATGGGACAGATGGACCAGTCACTGCTTCTCAAACAATAAAGTGACGATGGATCGCCTGGGGATGACTTTGCACTGCTGGTTCTTTACTGCGTTGCTAACAAGCTCCCAACTGATGGTACTGATGCTCTGGGTCTGAAGGGCAAGGGTGCAGAAGGTGAATTCCAGGGCAGTGCAGGGCATCTCCCAACCGGTGTGGCTACGTCACGTCAGAAAACGGTTTCCAGGGCTAATGCGCATCGGGTGAGTGATGATTAGTCTTATTTGCAGAGTTCCAGCTCTAGCTTCATGAAGACTTACCTGGTCTTACATGGGTCGAGTGCCTACCAGACCAACCGGAAATTCTGCTCTTGCCTACTATCGACACTGCATAATCACTGTACCCACTGCAAGAAGTTAAAAGGACTGAAAGCAACCTTTTGCTTCTCAGAGGCTGATTCTGTTTCCTTGTTCCTGTGTTCTGTATTTTCCTTCATGTGCTTCCTCCTGACAGTGTCGTCTTCCGTGGATATTCCTGAAGGACATGCCTGAGGCTTCAATTTACCTAAGAAATGTACCTTTACTGCCCCGTTGTGTGGGCAGGTCCCAGTACTGCAAACTCCTCGTTTGGGTTCATTGCCAGACAAGTCTAATCTCTTACATTAAGGCTGGCCTGGAGAGGGGTGGGAACCACGACAATGAAAGGAGAGAACTGGGTTCAATAAGCAAAACCGTCGCTGATGTTCAGGCCTGGGGAAGATGTTTGAGGATGCTCAGCTCTTTAAAATTTCTCCAAGACAATAAGACTTATGCATAATGATGTAGGAATTCGGGTTTTTATCAAAGCGATAAAAAGCAAATAATCAAAATTCCTACTGATGGGACAGGCAGTTCAACATACATAAGTATACATGTTGGAATATTAGGCAGCCATGAAAAATGATGTCACCTACATTAATTGACATGATAAGATGCTCATGATATAATTTGGAAAGCAAGGCAGGTAACAATAGCATAATCTCATTAAGGTTGTGTGTGTGTGTGTGTGTGTGTGTAAAAAAGTATAGAATAATATATTTTAAAGAACACATGAACAGTTAACTCAGAGTTGTGTATAATGTTTATTTTCCTGAGTGGTATTCTCTAAGTTTTCTCAAAATGTAATATTTTTAAAATAATAATAATAATAAAAGCTATTTCCACTTGAGGGCAAAACGCCTAGGCAAGTATATATGTACCATGGGGTGGTGGGGAAGTGATAATGGGAGTTTTGTGTGTCATTAGTGTTAATTAGTATTTAATTCTCTCCTTTGTCCTTTTAATTCCAACTCCGGCTTAAGATGTCCAAGCAGAGGCGGCTAACTCACCCTCTACACCATTTTGACCAGAGTGCTTTCCTTGACAACCCTGTGCATGATAAACGGAAATGAATCTCATCATTCATCTTAATACATTTTCTCCACCACCTCTTGACCAGCAATTTAGGAAAGAAAAAACAAGATCCATTTTTAAAATGACAAGTATTTTTTAACTGGACTGGACTGACCGAGCATGGCAGCAAGTCTTCAGAGATGCCCCCTCCCCTCATCGTGAAACACATGTCCGAGCACTCACAGCAAAAATTACACCATGTCATTTCCTTGCAGCTTCTGCCTGGGACGTTTGGGTCACTAATTCTGGGAAAATCCAACTGCCATGGAGGAATTCCAACTACTCTGAGACGGTCAGGCAGTGAGGAGCCCAAGCTAACTACACAGAGAGGCCACATGAAGAAAGAAATGCCTCATTAGTCCCCAGACCCACCCCAGCCCAGCCACCGCAGCTCGGGCACCAGACATGGGAGTGAGGAAGCTCTCAGCGACTCTTGCTCCGATGAGCTGACCACAACTGCATGACCGATGACAAGCGAGGATCCCCCAGCCGAGCCCAGTCAGCTCGCAGCACTGAGGGAAATAGTCACACACTGTTGTTTTAAAGGCTCTTAGGATTGGGGTTTGCTACACTATGGGAGATGACCAAAACACCACGAAACCACCACAGGAAGCTTTTATTAGCCCAACTGTCTCTCCATTTTCCACTTTCACAGTTTCCTACAAAAATCTTGAGTAAGCCGGGAATCGTTCTGATGGCTTACAAAGAAAGAAGGCATTTATACCCATCAAAAGAGAAACATTTCAAGGGCCTGATGTGTTAAATAGGAAAGAAAGGAATGGCTGTGAGAGGTGGATAACAACCTTCACACGTGATGTCTGAGGACCTTGTTTAATTATGCCTCCTGCCTTCCACACGCCTCACCCTGATAGGAACTTAAAGCAAAATTCCTAATGGCAAGGAAGGCCTAGCAGTTGAGAAAGATAAAGGCCTGCAGCAGACTAATACAGTGCAGGAGAGGACTTCAAAATCAACATAATATAAACCATTATCTTTGGAAAGTTCCTTGAGTGATGTGTACAGAAGTAGGGGCACCCTCCACTTCGTATTCCAACCCCTGACGTGACATCTGTCTGAGGTGAAATCCTAGGGAGTTTAATAGGGGCCACTTCTGACTCAGTAGCATCAAGCTGGGTGAGCCAAAAGCAAGATGCCAGCGAATGTGTAGCTCTGGGTGTAACTGGTGATCCACTCAAACGGTCAGCATAAGTCTAGTAATTCTCCAAACTGGACCAGCGTGGATACATGTCAAATAGGTCTAGTCACTTGGTTTATAGGCAACATCAAAGAACTTGGAGGACCCAACCATATTTGCCTGAACTAAGGCTTTCTTCCCCAGAACATCCGCCCCGCACCACTGCCTGAAGACATAAAGCAAATGTCCTAATATTGCGTGTATGACGCACAGGATCAGAAAAAAAATGGAATGACTAGCTGGCCCAATAGTTCATTGTCAGGAACACGCAAAGGCCAAAAGGTCTTGGTCTTAATCTTTCCATTTGAACCACCTGGACTGTCCCCACCACAAGCCATCTGACTCTGATCATGAAATATTGGCCTTCACCGCTAACCGAGGAATACTGACTGTAAGAATATTCGTCTGGAACTCACTGCGGATGAAACGACTTTCTAGTGAGTCTTCCAGACTGTGATGCTGTTGTGTTGTATTTTGTTCCACTACATTTTGCAAGTGTGGTGACAGAGACAGGGGGAGAAAACAACAAAGAGTTTAGCACAGCTTTGACCTGTGGGGCTTTATCCCTAAAAGCAGCCTTTCTGGAACAAAAGGTTTCCATGAACAAACAGCTCCATTAATACCCAGACTCACTGCACTTTGTAAGACATCTTTTATTGATTGTACATTTTCTCATGAGGTCAGCACAGCATTTCCTTCAAGGACACCTTGTTCCTGAATACCTATGTTGTCTGTCCTAGCCGTGAAGGCCACAGCTAGCACTTGGACGAAGAGAAGGGGTTGGATGTCTTTTGCCACCATCACTGGCTCCTCCATCTTCAAATTGTTGTTTGAGTCCGTTCCTAGATCGACACAATACTGGACACAACACGCATGTGTGTGACGGACGCTGTACATACACAAGCACACACATCTGGAGCCCAGTCCCTTCCTCTTCGCAGCGGTGTGAAACCGAAGGCCATCCTGAGATGGGCAATCAAAGTGTGAGCTCCGCGTCAACAGAGAAGAAATTGGGCTCAATCTCTGAGTTTCCTTTTCCTTTGGAGGTGGTGAGAGGGGAGCCAGAGCAGTCGCCATGGAGGCCACATAACAACCACTTAGCTCAACACTTCGGCCATTTCCTTGCTCAAAAATACGATTCAAAGAACTACTTTGCAGCACATCAGAAGCTTCTCTGCCTTACTCTGCTCTTAGATCAGGAAAGAGGAGGGAAGTCATAAGGTTATGCTTCTTACAAGACACTCGATTGGAAATTTCACCCTAGAATGACCGATGAGGCAAAATCACCCCCACCTTTGGCAACGATTATCATTCCTTGTTGATTGACTGTTAATTCCTTGTTACCAACAGATGACTTTTTCAAGAATAAGGACCCAGGACAGGTGGCCTCTCCAAATGTTAAAAACAAACATGATTTCTTTAAATCCACGTTACCCCTCAATTCAGTATACTTCAGGTAACTCTATAAAGACGTAACCTGCATCAATATGAATACTTGCATCTACCCCAAGTCTCACGTATCAGCTATTTGGTTGGTTTCAGGATTTTGAGGTCACATCAACAATTAAAACAAACAGTAGTTCAAAAGAAAAAAAAATGCACATAACCTGGATAACGGGAAAGCTGGGCTAAAATTAAAATGCATGGGAGCCACCAAAGCCGATAAAGCAAAGGCACGCTTGCCCACAAGAAGGTATTTTTCAACACAACCCTGCAGCCTCACTGAAGTTACCGACTGGTATTCATAATTCCCCTTTCCCCATACATGACGAGGCATGTTTCACCTCGAGCAAGTTCCCCCACACATTCCCACATGGGGAAACGCAGAGTTAAGTATATCTCCCCAACTCCTTCTTTGCCTCTGCAGCTCACAAGCAAAAAGTCCCCAGGGCCAGAACAGAAATGCAACATTCCCCCTCAAGGCATGGACACATTCCACCCATGTCCTTCAGAGGTCTTTACTTGAACTTCTTATGAAATCCATCCTCTACAGTTCAGCCCTCCTCGTTTATAAGAAAGAGACATAGCAATCCATGAACAAGAGAGGATTTCCACCCACCAGGGGAAACTAGTAGCTGCTACATGTGGCAGGAAAGACGAGGGATGCCAGCTGATGACGGAATCCACAACGTGGTAGCCATTCTTCCATCTCAGTCTCTCCAGAGATGCAGTGTTGGAGGTGGGTTTTGAAGGGTAGGGGTGCAAAGCTCTCCAGTCCCCTTCCAGAGTATTTTGGGTACCAGGAAAGGGTAGCAGAGCCTCCTAATTAGCATATGGAATTACTTTCATTCTAGCGTCAGGGAATTTAAAAACCAGGCATGTTTCCTCTCGCCCAACAGCTATCTTTACAATAAAGATGATGTCAACACAAATCTGGAGTACAACATAGGGAAACAGTTAGTCATATATACAAATACAAGAATCGTCTATCATAAAATGCGCACGATGTAAGGAAAAAAATGGGTTTTTTTTTCCTTACAGAGACCAGATCAATAAATGGAAGCAACATTCTCAGAGAGAACATTGAAACACTAATGAAGCTAGGGAAACCAAACTATTTTCCTAAAATTCTTGTAAAGTTCAATTCCATATAGAAATTAGATCTAGCATCTCATCGAGATTTTCACAAAATATATAGAAAAATGTCCATGTGCTTAAATTAAAAATTTGAACTACATCCCTAATACCTCTTTCACCTTTATATGACCCAATGGGCTGATTCTGTACATTGGAAAATATGTTCCAATTTGGAAGTTAATTACATAAAGAAAACATTTTTTTCCCCTCTAAAAATACCTGTTAGTTCTGTAAAACATCATTTCATCATTTCAGTTCATGTAGAAAATCACTTCACTCAAAAAACAAATTCGGGACTAAAAAGTAAGTCACACAAGAGTAATCTGACAGATGAATTGTCTGAATTTTCTTCATCGAAACCTCCTTCGGTGGCTTTTGCAGAGATAGGCCGAGAACTCTACAAATTATTGCCCAGTGTGACTCTTTGACACATACAGTGTTCTGAGATGGCTGCTGTCAACCCCAGCTGTTAAATTTGCTTTAGTGGCAAACGTACCACAACCAGAATTCACCAGAGACTCTGTGTGTAGAAGGCACCTCATACGATTCTGTTGGGGTCCAAGCATTCCCTCCTGCTCGGGTCACGACAGACATGCCATCATAGTTTTCAGCTCCCAGAGGCTATACCGCGTCCCACGACCTGCAATCTTTGGAAAACCCAGCAACAGTAATTCTGTTCACTTGAGTCCCAGATCATCCCCTTCTGTGTGCCAAGACTGTCCAAAGAGCTTTACTTTCTCCTATACATCAATGAACAAAAATGACAGCTCCTGCCTCTGTAAACACAGAAATTTAGGAATTCCACCACTGCCATTCAGAGCCCAATAGTCGTGCCACCCTTGTCACGGAAATCAGGTTGTTCTCAATCCCTTTAGAAAAATAACCAACTTAAGGATCTATATGCATTTTCTTTCAAATGATGCAGGGTTAAAAATGAAAACAAATGGCCCTCTTTTCTTGCCCTTCCACCTCCAACCTCTCTGACCATACTCAATACGGCAAAAGCCAAGGACTCACAGACATCTTTGGCTACAAAATTCCCTAGATTCTTGGGCTGTTTAGGGTATTCAAGTTGTCACTTCATCCAAAGTTCCCAAGCCTTGAGTAGCCACAGAGACTTCCAGTTGAAGGGGAAAATACTGGTAGCCAAATATTCTGGATGGAGGTTGATGGGGGTTTCAGATGTCCAAGGCTGACCCTCATCACACTCTCTTCTCCTTCCCTTCACCACAAGAGACCCCAGGGGCACCACTAAACCAGTTCTGTGCTCTTGACTCTTAACTCCCCAAGTATTGAACAAGCACTGGGACGGAAAGCTTGAGATTGGAAGAAAATAAAACTATGCCTTTTCCACACAATTCACTGCTTCTGGAAATTCAAACTAGCTTTGAGTGTTGTTTTGAGTTATACCTTTGAGCTCTTCTAGCAAAGACCTGTCGTGTATCTCTATGAACATTCACAGTTCTCTGCACTGTAGGAAAAGTATGCTCATCAGATCACCTTTGGTGTATCCTCTTCTTAAAGCCACCAGAACTAAAGACCGAGCAGCTCAGCTTGTTTACCTTCAGTCAGAAGGTAGCTGATGGATGGGTTGCATACTCTCCAAGTGCGGTCTCACCCCTCTAATCATTTACCGTTATTCGGGGTGCCATATTTTAAAACGGTGACTCTGTAGAATCAATAACACCAGGAAAACACGAGAAAATTTTCTAATACCCAAGTCAATGCCACTCTCTGAATCTTCTTAAAGTTCATTCTTTTTAGAGGAAATAAAGGTCTGGCTTCCTGGTGGGTTTTTTCCCAGAGGAGATCATCTCTGTAGTAATACTGAAACTAAGTTAAGGAATATATACCTGTCTTCCAACTCCTTGTATCAGCTTGCTCATTCATGGGTTTCCCAGTTTCACACTGTTCTCTGCATTTATCTCTTTTCCCAGACCCAAAACATGATTTCACTTCACGGTTCCTCTTTAAACCCAAAGTCCAATGACAATCCCTGAGGCAGTGGCCTGACTTGTTTGTTGAAATAGCTTGCAGATTCCAATACAAACATTGGTAGTGCCCAAAATGATGTTAACTGCTCATTTCTGGCCATAATAGAACATGACTTAAGAGGGAAAATACCCAACCCAGCTGCTCTTCTTCAAAGGCCAAAGGGACATTTTATTATAAGGTCTAATATTTTGAATGAGGGTTTGGCAAAAAGTTCCCTTAGAGATCCCTTACATTTTCAAGATCTGGGGACAGCAGCATCCATGTAGGCAGACCACGTAGAAGCACTGCTTCTGAGCTTTGACGTATGGAAACAGCTGGGTCAGTTCCTGCCCACACATGCTAAGTCAGCCCAGGTCATCTGGGATGGGCGGGGGAGCAGCAAGAAAATGCAGTCGAGGAAAGCAGAGAAGGCGGGGAGGCCTGGCTGAAGCCAGACTCTGGGGATAACTTAGGAAGTTCTGTTTCCCACCTTAAGACACAGGTAAGGGCCCAAATGTTCCGTGCTTTCCCCAAACTCAGTCTCCAAGTCATAAGAGCGTTAGCCTCATTCCTTGAAAGAGACCCTGAATCCCAGAAATCCAAAAGTGTAAGCCGGGGAAAACCCGAGCATGCCACGACGAACTGCCCACTGTCCGTAACTGTCCACGCTGACAACTGTAAGAAAGAAACACAGTGCAAATCTTCCAAAATCTAACTGCAATCTCCCAAGAATAAAGGGTTCAATGTCCTAGTTCAAGTGACAAAAGTGAAGTTGACCTGACAGTCCAAAGGAAGTAGGCTGGATGTTTTGAAATTCTATTAACATATGTTTGTGTTACAATGAGATATTGGTTTCTTTTAAAAAGATATCTCTACCCCAAAGTCATCGACCTTGCTTTGTGTTTCTACTTAGACCCAAGTCCTCTTTACCTCAGATAGAAAAAAGGCTCTTAGAGAAATTTTGCTTGTAAAAGGAGTTTGGGTCAGAAACTGAAAAACTAAACCCCAACTTAAGTCTTGATTCCAATGACTCCATCAGAAAACCTAGAACGGTAAATGGTGTTTGCAGAGCTGTAAACAGTGACTCTCTAAACCTCAGAAAAATGACCCATCCTCTCCGCAGACACCAGGAGCAGGTAGGGAGTGATGTATCTGGTGGCAATGTGCTTCTCCCAGAGGATAGTTTCATTCTGAAGGCTCTGGAATTCAGGTTTTGTTTCCCCAGGTGAAGAGAAAATATTCTTGTAGGTAAATGGCCAAATTCAATATTTAAACGTGCTTTCTTGAGGTGTTTCTGAGTGTCATTCTAAGTGCGATTTATGTTTGCTTGATGATATGGCAAAACTGTTTCTGAATAATAAAGAGATGATAGCTTTAAGTAGGATGTGTTGTAATGGTTTGTAAGAAAACGAAGACCGCTTGGGTGACTGGCAGACAAATAATCTGTATCTGTACAGGAAGGAAGATACAGGTATTGTACAGACAGAATTATATGGACAGAAGGGGAAGCCAATTATACAGCTGTTGTCCCATAGGGAAGAGAGAGCTTTCACGAGACGCTGTAGGGCCCAGAAATTCAACCAGGGCTGGCAACTCAAAAAAATCACATCAGGAAAAAAGGCTTTTGCATAGACCCCTCAAAATAGAAATTTACTGATTAAGAAAAGGATTAAGGTAAAGCAGCTCCATCTCTTCAAGTCCAGAGATGGTACTCACGGGGTAGGCAGAGGTCCCTGGCCGCAGTGAGAGCTTGGAGCTCCAAGTCCACTGAGAATAAGTATTTTGACCCCAAACCATTCTTTCTTACTTTCTTAAAAGATGGTCAAATAGATGAGGTGGATGAGTTGGAAGATTTTAAGAATTTTACCTGCTTCTGAGGTTAAATATTGCCTGTCAAAGTCTCAAATCCTGATACAGTGCAGGGAAAAGGGAAACCAAAAGATCAGCGTCAAGGTTCATGACTCTCCTTGCACATGAATCACACCGCAGAGAGAAACAAAAAGCAAAGCTAAGAGGCAAGAGTGCTGTTAATGTCTAAGAGAAGTGTGCCTTTCATTTCCAAGTGGGAGTAAGTTATTTTGATTATTGCAAAAAATAAAAAGCAGGTACTCAATTTAGTTTGAAGAAAATTGTTCCATTGGCTTCCAGATGGAATACTTACCTGCGGAAATCAAGAAGCAATGTTCATGGGACTCAACAGTCTCCATCTTTTCCGAACTCATCTTCCTATGTCCACCTTCCCAATCTGCCTCAACAGCAGCAGAGTTAAATACTCACTAAATGGAAGAACTCTATACACAGAGTTAATCAATTAGAAGTTTGATTTGATGGTCTAGGACAGGTGTTGGCAAACCATGGCCTGGGGGCCAAACCTAGCCCGTTGCCTGATTATCTAAATAAACTTTTACTGGAACACAGTCCCAAAGTGATGCTTCCTGGTTATCATTGGTAGTGTTTTCCCTGTGGATCACTTCACTCCTTGATCTTCAAGGAACCTGAAGCCCCAAATCAGAGAGCCCATTGACATATCTGGCCAAGAGGAATAGTTCTTGATCGCTGCTTACTCAGCCTGCTAGGAACATGCTGTGGAGGCAGCCCTGCTCCATGGAGCAAGCTCCTGCATGCTGCCGAAGAAAGCTGTGCCCTCGAGTCAATGCATGGGATCTGCCAGTCCATTCCCAGGATTAATTCACCTCCCCGCATTATCTCCTCATCAGACCCAAGAACAACTAACTGCCTTTCTTTCCCTTCTACAGCAGCCCTGCCATGAGCAGGAAGGCTTCTTCACTGAACAAAACAAAAAAGCAAAAGAGGACGTGAACTACGAGGCAATCCTTGGGGTCTGTCTGTCGTAGGAGGGGCAAGAGCAGCAGGAACCAATCTCCGTGTGGTTTGATGTGATATTCCCCCTCGAGGCTGACAAATGTCCTCCTTACTAAACACAGATGTTCAAAGAAGCCACTTGGCGGGACGTGCGACTTACCAGACACACACACACACACACACACACACAGAAAAGTAGGTGGTAGAAAAATCACTTCACAAACCACATTCCATTAATACTACAC
Organism: Miniopterus schreibersii; assembly: GCF_964146895.1. Lineage (NCBI taxonomy): Eukaryota > Metazoa > Chordata > Mammalia > Chiroptera > Miniopteridae > Miniopterus > Miniopterus schreibersii. The sequence goes on from NC_138116.1 coordinate 6,816,752, forward strand.
CACAAATGTCAAGAGAACCAAATCTGTGACTCTTGGAGCTGTGAGAGAAGTGACTTTATGGTTTCCACAGTTGGGGAAAGAGTCTGATCAGGACACCTCACCACTTCATCTAGATTATTTGGTTGTTACCAAGGACTGAGCAGAAATGTGAGAACATGCGGCAGCCACAACAGCGGAGACAGATATTTCACAAGAAGAGCTGCTTGTTGATACTTTTATAATACTCTTAAAGATGCATATTAAATAATTTCTTCTGGACCACAGACACAGTTGAACTTAAAAAATAAAAGCCCTATAAATATTGACAATCCAACCGTGTCTTCTCTACCTCCCTCCTTGCATTAAAATGGAATCTTTGCAACCAAGCGCTTAAACATAAATATTAAAATAATATGTGGGACAGACTACAGGTCTACTTACAATTTCATCACTACTGTAGCACCTTTTGACCAGGGCCAATGCATTCATTTTCATAAAGAACAAGAGAAGTCTGAGAAGCTTAAGGACTCATGGGACACATCATTAAATATTTAATCACCTTTGTAAGTCCTAAGCCTTTATCATATTTCATCCATCTAGACAGTTCATTCTATACTATAGATTCCAAGGCCCCTTTTGGAAGGGGGGAGAAAATGGGGAGAAAAAAGCCTTCTGAGAGGCAGGGTTAAATTATCTCAAGGAGAGTTTCCGTTGGTGTTTTAGTGAACTTGCTTCACCCCGTAAACCCACCGATCCACAGGAGGGTCAACCGATCGAGTCCATTGTTTCTAGTCTCCAACAATCAGTTTTACAAAAGATGCCACGTCTGTTGCTTTGGATTCGTGTAGGGTGAAAAATGGATGTTGCTGGGGAAATAAAGGAAAATACATGGTATTAGTGTTTGTCACAGACCAGGTATGAAATTAGCTAGTTAACAGATCTGGTTGATAAACACAAGTGCCCCATCAAGGGCTAAACTGGACTCTTCCTACCCCATCCCAAATCAAGTTCCTGTCCAGTGATGCAAACATTTTTAAAGATAGCTCCTCTTAGTTGCCTCTCTCCCATTTTGATATGCTCCCCCTTGCTTAAAAATATACGGGGTGTCCCAAAAAATCATACATGTACTTTAACAGCTAATACCTTCAATTTTTAAAAATGAAATGTATTTTAATAAACACTGCCTTTACAATTATTCGAAGTGTGTGTACACATTCTTAGGGGCACCGTAAATATTTAATTAGGCTACATAAGATCCCATCTCTGGTAAAATACAAGGACCAGCAAAGACAGTCCAAACTCTGATTTACACTTAACCTTTCCCTACAAAGAAAAGTTAGACTGATACTGTAGTAAAATAATTAGAAATTTCATAGGTTTATGCATAGTCATTTCTTGGGAAATGGGTGGTGGTAGAATAAAAAACCAGGCCTTTGACATTGGAAAGCTCATTTGGAATGAAAGAGTTAAAGCCAAAGTCACAGCCACAGCCACAGGTTATATTCATGTCTCTTTGAGGAAGAACTGATGCTTCTGTAGATGCCAGAGTCTGGGTCTGTGTGGAGAAAATGCAACTCAGAGGTCAAAGATTGAAAAGCAAAAGAAGTGGTCTATTCACGCAGTTCAGATTAAACCAACTTTACAAGAACATCCAGTCCAGCACTGTGCTGGGGGAACAGACATGGTCTGACATGAGAGGCCATGTACCTCAAAACAGTTCTGAAGGAAATAGAGCCATTTTCTCTGCACCAGAACCATCCTTCTTGAGTAACTCGATTTTTTCAAGGTAAGTGTCCGGCTGTCACCTGGAAGATTCCACCTCTAATCAGGAGATATATCAGCTCATGATCCACAGTTCTCACAGGGGATATAGAACCAACCAACCAGATCAGAAAGGACAGTTCTTTCAGAGAGAGCCAGGGCCCGGTCTCGCTCCCCACTGCCCCCGCCACCAGACAAGGCCACCTTCCTGGTGTCTGCTGGCATTATTTCTGAGGACCAGAAGAGCAGCTAAATGTGAGCACTTCTCCATGTACATGACTCACTCTGTTTCCCCTGACTTTGGATTTTAGTTTATAACCTTCGTGTAGCCCAGCTGTAGGGTTTCTAATTATATTTGTTGTAAACCTGACAGCAGAGGGCTGGGTGAGTCAGCCCTGTGGGGAGCTGGATGCCCACCCATGAAAGTTTTAGGAACAATGCAAATGGGAAAGGAACATAAAATAAATAAAAGCCCAAAGAAGGTAGGTGGTTCCTGTTCAGTATCAGGACACAAAAAATGGAGAAGACTTTTGGCTTTGGCCCATTGGAAGACAGAGGCTTGGTGTTGGCTCAGAGCCTCACATCCACGATATCCACCGAAACTCTTGATGTTGGGCCCTCCGTCCTGAGCTCTCTGGGTAAATAAAATCTAGCATGACTTCTGATTCCTAACCACGCACACAGCACGCTGACCACGTGCTTCACCACCCTGCTTATTAGCTTCCCCACATCCTCTTGACATTTGGCGATCTTTGAATGTACTTCAAAGCCGTTTACTATCAAAACAGGACATGTGAAACCTCAGATTATCTCAGTGACTGCTTCCCAGGCCTGCCCTCCCTCCCTACCATGCCTCTGGTTCTGCTGGTGGCTTTTAGCTCCATGGATGGAGCCCAAGTCTGTGAATGAATTCAATAACCTGACCTGACATCTTTAAAAAAAATTCTCAGACATCTTCCCATTTATTCTCAGGCTGGGAAAACACTGTGACAGCCAGAGGGCAGGGAGAAGGGAGGCAGGCAGGCAGGCAAAGTGGAAAGTGTGACTCGCCCTCTTGTGTGGGTTTGGAGGCCGAGAAAGGTTAGGGGGGAACCCAGTCCCTTCTATAAGCAGTGCACCAAGAATAGCAAGGACAGCAATCTGGAGATGAGCAAATTGAGCACCATGAAATCATTTCCAGGCTGGGTTTCTCAAAAAAAGAGTCAGGTAGAGGAAAGAAGGACTTTACCAGTGGTTATGCCTAGAGAAAACATGGAGATCCAGGAACATGCTGCCAGGAGCATTGGGGCAATCTACAATCAACAGTGGTCTCCATAGCCTATGTCAACACCTCATCCATTGAGAGGGTAGTTTCCTATGGGTTCAGTCATCCTTAACACTACAATTCAATCTAGAACGTCCCAGGATATTTAGAGAACATTGTCACCTCACTGGGCAATCACTGGTGTTGCCTGGTTATCATTTCTGGTGGTAATCATCTGGGACAGTGGTCAACAATCGGTGGTCCAGGGGCCAAATCTAGCCCAATGCCTTGTTTTCCAAATAAAGTTTTATTGGCACACGGGCCACACCCATTTGCTTACAACTCAATGTGGCTTTTCTCACACTCAAACAACAGAAGTGAGCAGTCCCACAAAGCCTGAAACACTCACTATTGAATCCTTTACAGAAAAAGCTGGCTGGCCCCTCCTCTAGAACAAATCCTACTGAGCCTTGGCTCCCCATGGGAGCTTGAGAGAATATGCAAATGAGATGATCTGAAGGCAAATACACCCACTCCATCCAAGTTAGAAAGAAAAACATTTGAGATTTCTATAAGAGGTCCACGTCTGGGCTAGGGCCTTAATTATAGTGTTCTTCACCTGAAAAAAGGAGTTCTGTTTTCTTTTCTACCTCCTCACCAACTCCTACAATCTAAACAATGGCCTCTCAGCAAGTGTTTTCCCAACACTGAAGTCAAAGAGCTTGGACTCAGATTTTCCACTTAAAAACCTCAATTCCACAGAGAAGCATGGAGCAGTTATGGCCTTAAAAGGCAAGTCCAGATCCAGTACCACAGACACTAATGCCACAAAGGGAAAGGGCTGCCCACACGACCTAACAACATTAATATGCAGGCCACAAAAGACCACAGCGTTAGAATGCACTGGAAAGGTAGAATTTGACATCGGCGGCCAATGTACATTAAGCTAGGACTCAGCATTTTTTCTCGAGTGTGTTCTACTGAAACCTCTGATAAGAGGTCACTTGGAAGGAAAGAGAAAGTTTTGCACTTTCAATAATCAGAAATATGTAGGAAATGTTCTTCTCTCTGAAAATACTGACAAACAAGGCAAGTTTCAAATGGGAGTCCAGGCTCCATAGGACCCCAGGCTCCATAGGACCCCACAGGGGTCACTCATGTCTGTTGCACTTTATGTGAAATTTACTCCCTTTTTCATAGGTAGTGCAAATGGTAAACTGTGAGTGCTTAAGTCGTGTAATTCGAATTATTACGGCTTTGTCTTTTCCCCACTAAAGTAAAAACCAGAAGGAAAAAACAAAGGGATTCTTTCCTCCCTAAACTCCCACCAAAAAGAAGTTTCTTCAATTAATCCTAAATATTTTATCAAAAATTCATCAGTCACATAGCACTTAAGTTTCTCTCATTATTAAAATCTGTTAAATGTGCTTTCTTTCAGTTTATGTCAATAATTTGTGACTCTTTGTATCTTTAAAGTTTGAAAATATAAGTTTTATAGAATAATTTGATCTATATGATGTTGTTTATCAGCATGGAAATACTGCTAAGACGGTGATGTAATAAAAGGGGATTTAGGACACATGAAGGGATCAAGCGTTTTTTCCTTCAGTTCAGTTCCGGTTCCCAGCGTCTCAGTGAGTCAGCTCTTCCAATATGGTTGCTCCACTGTGTTCTAGGTCTTAGGCACTTGTATTGCTGCTAACTGTTAGTTTGGACATGTTTATGACGCTAAGGATACTCACCATAAGTTCTGGATACGTCGGCCGTTCTTTGGAATTCTTCTTCAAGCTTAAAGAGGAAAAAAAAATTAATCACATTAAAATCTAGAAACCATCTGTAGTTTCACTAGACTATGATTTCAGAACTTGCAGAAAACTAAACATAACCAGCGTTAAAAACGTACTGAAAACATAGACCTCCTATCTTGACTTTTATATTTACAAACTATGTTTTAAATCACCCAGGGTGTATCTTAAGGGAAAGAACAGGTGTGTGAGTACATGTGTGTGTTTACTTTCCTTTGATAATAACCAATGACATATAAACTAGCCTTTCTGATCTACAGCCATTCTGTGTCAACATACATATCTACTTTCCTTCAAAACAATGTTTACTCCACCCCCAAGGGAAAAGAAATTGGCAGGTGTTTCTTATGTTACCCTTGATATCTCTTCACTCTCTTCAATACCTTGCTGTCCTTGCATCCCCTAAACATATAATTTGCTTTTATATATTACTGACCAACCCTTCCTGAGATAGATGCAGTACACCCAACAAATTGTCTAAAGCAACACTGCTTGTTTCCGACCTCTGCGTTCTCTGAAAGAAAATGCACACTCAGCCAGTGACTTAGCAATTTTTCTTTTCACAAATATTTTGAGGCCATGCACTCCTGTCAAGTGGCTACCATTCATTCAGCTGTCCACAGACACAGACATTTTAATAACATTTGATATCGAAGACAACAGCAGTAAGATTTCAATCAGAAGAGTCCCACCCCTCCACCCACCCCTATATCCATCCCCAGCCATAAAATGGAAAAAAACAAAAGACGTGGTTTATTTGGAGTTGGAATCCCAGGTTACAGAATGGAGAAAAGGATGGTTTTGAAAATGGTGATTTGCAAGGCAACCTACAGACTCCCCTGCCCGCTGGGTCACAAAATCACACACGAATGGCAAGGAACTTGGCCTGGTGTTGGAGGTTGCTGGGGGTCTGTGTGCATGGATCACTCTGAGCAAATGAGACCTAGTACGTGTGGCGTGAGCTCTGCTCCAACCACACAGAACCAGGGGAGAGTGGAATCGTCGAGACGCTGTGAGAAACCGTGGTTTAAAACAAAAAGAAATGAAGGAAAGAGGAAACTTTGGAACCAAAACAACGGAAAGCAGCCTACCAGATTATTCCAGGCAATTCTGTGGGTAGCCAGGGAACCTGAGACAGGGTACAGGTGGATGTGAGGAGAGGAGTTTCAACCTGGAACTGAGGGCTGATCTAGGACCTAGGGACCTCAGGGACCAGACCACCTATGAGAGAAAGTTTCATCTCAACGGAGGGTAAAAATAAGAGGGAGTTAGAAAGAGGAATTATCAACTGTCGAGGTGAACTGACCTGGGAAGGTGTGCCTGAGTGAAATGAATGGGACCTTGTCACTCCCATGTGCAACTCTGTGTCCCTATCTCTTGAGATTCTACAGGGCTCTCCTAGGGGTTCCCAACTGCGGGGGACTTGGCCCTCCAGCAAGTATTTAGCAATGTCTAAAAGCATGTTTGGTTGGCAGAGCTGGTGGGGGGTTTGGGGGTACCGGCATCTATAGGCAGAAGCCAGGGATGCTGCAAAACATCCTATAATGCACAGGACATCCCCACAACAGAGAATGATCCAGCCCCAAATGTCATTAGAGCCAAGGTTGAGAGCCCTGGGCTACGTATACTAGGGGTACATCCTCATTGCTACCTTCTATCCCTTTCTCCGAAATAAAATTCACTTACAACAGCAATTTTCAACCTTTTCCATCTCATGGCAAACATAAGCTATACTAAAATTCTACACACACCAAAAAATATATTTTTTGCCCATCTAACAAAAAAAAGGTATAGTTTTGATTCATTCACACTGGACGGCTATTGTTGTGTTGGCTGTTGTCATTTTTTTATTTGATAGTCTCAGAGAAAAGTGGTGAGTGCCCCTAACTGAATCAGGTAGTGCATGTTTTAAAAAATCTTGCAGCACACTAGAGTGCCTCAGCACCCTGCTTGAAAATCACTAACTTAGAAGCAACTCCAGCTGGTCCATCTGTCACATGGGTACATGCTCATCACTATCACCTCTCCCTATCCCCCACCCCAAGAAGCAAAAGTTCTTCCTTATAAATTCAAGAGCTACTTCAAGAAACAGATGCGGAAATGCAATCCCAGGAGTGCTGCAGACCTGCAGAGACCCTTGTTAAAAAAAAAAAAAAAAAAGAAGAAAAACCAAATAGGCTAATGCACAAAGCCCTGAATTCCCAGCCATTGTGCAAAAGCAAATAAAAATCCAGACCATCTTTTCTATGATCCAAACAATTTAACTTGCTAAAATAGACCATGAAAAGCACAGGTTCAAGTCAACATTAAACCCACACTCGATACTGAAGCGATTGGTCAGACGGAACCTGAGTCAGTCCTCAGACCCCAGCTCTGAAATGCTCTCCTGAGGACCCAGGCCCAGGGCGACGAGAGTCAGGAAGAAAAGCCTGTCTCAAAGATTAAAACAACAGCCTCCTTTGTCAATCAGAGATCTTGGGGATGCTGCTGAATTCTGACCTTCTACTGGGTAGATCAATGAACTTACAATCTCTTTTCTCCTCAGGTTGAAAGAACTTAAAACTTCTGTTTTTTAAGGACAGGTCACTTTAACTCAGGAAGAGTTTAAGAAAACTTCTCCTAGTATTTTCTTTAAATCTGTAAAAAGAAAATGTGGGGAAAGTCCCCCACATTGATCCATCATCAAACGTTAAGGATTCCTGAAATCTCAGAGACTGCTGACCAGTAGGCGGATTCTCGACTTAAGATCCCTGATTAGAAAACTCAAAATTTACCTCAAGCACCATTGCAGCGTTGATGGAAAATACACAGCAAACCAGGGCTTTTATTGAATTAACATAACTAATAGGACCCATTCTCTCTATCTTTTAAATCAGGGGTGGGAACCTTTTTACTGCCAAGGGCCACTTGGATATTTATAACATCATTGAGGGCCATACAAAATTATCAACTTAAAAAGTAGCCTGCAATATTTGGTCAAACATTTAATTAACTCACCCCTAATGTGATGGCTGGAACTGTGGTGGCCTTGGCAGGGCCAGACCAAAGGATTTCGTGGGCCACATACTGCCCTCGGACTTGACGTGCCCCACCCCTGGTTTAAATGGAGAACACCTCAAAGCACAGCCTGAGGATAGCAAGACACTCAGTGGAAGGTTAGGGGAAAAGGCAAATGTTCCACGTTTAATAGGACGTGCTTGAAATTCAGTATGAAATAACAACGGCAGAGTTCAAAGCTACACTGATTTCTTTTTGGATTTGAGTCAGATCTTTGCATTTTCAAGTGGCTTGTCATTTTCAAGCTTGCAATTAGCTAACAGCCCTAATTCCTCTTCCAAATGCCACAACACACGCTCCCGACCCTGGCCAACACTAAAAAATAGCTTCACGCTCTCTTGAGAACTGCTGGCCTGAAGTTTGTGCTGACCCGAGGATTTCTGCCTATTTGAATCCACCGCCCTCCCCAGGCCCTCACCCCCATCGTTTCCAAGAAGGCGATGTGGTACATCCACAAAATAAACACACACTCCGCCTCTCGAGCCGTACAGATGTCATAAGCTAAATACATAGCCAGTGCCTCTTTTTACTGTCCTTCCTGAACAAGTTGGGAACTATATTTGATTGTCTCTGTCTTATACTAGTTCCTCTGAGTCAGACAGTATCCATGTCTGGGTGGGCCTCCGACACACCAGCACGCCACCGGGCTGCTCAGCTGGGCGCTGAGCCTTCTCCACCCGCTGGAAGGGCAAGCATAAATGAAGTCAAGCCGTCCTGGCCTTTGGGAGCTGGCTTCCAGTGACCTCCTTTGGTCCCCAAGCCTGGGAAGCTATAGGAAAAGACTGCAATGACAAATGTAAGCCTGCTGAACTCCTACTGTCTTGAGAAAGTCATTTGCTAAGCCTTCTGCAGGACTAGCTCGCATGGCTTTTCTATCAGACTTCTCTGTGATGAAACCCCACATGAGGCTTAGATGGGGCACGATTCCCCCCAGGAACTATTTAAAACCCTTATGATAAGAAAGCCACATGGGGGGTAGAAAATACCTTTCAGTGGTCCCTATTTCAAAGTAAGTACACCAAGGAAGGAACCGTAAGATATTTTGTTTTTTCCCTTCAAGTTCATAAGGAATAAATGGCTTAACTTTTTCTTTTCTCCACCCCTCCCCTCAAGATAATGTTTCTCTGAGGTTATTGCAAAAGAAATACATCAGCTGGATATCTGGGGTCTAGAGCTAACTCAGGACATGAGAGGGGTAGCCTGAGAGGGCTTCCTACTCCACCCCACACACCACAATATACTGTCAAACCAACCAACGGAGATCAGGGGAGAGTGGCTAAAAGCTGATTCCCTGAATGAAGGTGTAGAGCATTTAGCACCACTGTGCTGTCATCAAACACTTGGGAAGGATGCATCCCATGAAGGGTCACAGATACTCTGATGGTTATCTAGTTCCAGTTCTATATTTAGCCCAGAGACAGATGTAGGAGATAAAAGCATAGATGTAATTAACCTTTATCGGAAGAAAGGGAACTTTAGTTTCTGGCAAGGAGTGGGTCCCGCTGGCCGAATAAAAGATAACTTTAATAATACACAATACATTTTCTTTATAAATGTTTTTACTTTTCATAAATAACTCAAAAAATAGATAAGATAGAGGCAAAAAAGTAAATGCCTGCAGAGCTGAATTTAAATGCCCAAAAAAGCTCCGGCAGGGAGACCCCACTACGGGAATTTAAATGCCGTCTTTTAAAGGTTAATCTCGAAATCTGAGATTCAATCTTTCACTTTCCAAATCTGGAGTCTCTTTCCCTCACTTACGACAAAGAGTTGGGGCTTTTTGAGATGTCTTGAGGGATCATAGCCTAACTATGTCATAAAAATACAAAACAGGGTCCTTTCATGAAGATGTGTCTCAAATATACCGTTTTCTACGTAGGAAAATAGAGAAACAGCTACAAAAGGGAGTTATGCTCAGAAGCTATCTCCTCTTCATCATGAAATAGAAAGGGTGCTCTTAGGTTATAATCAGTTTTCCATTCTTTCCACCCAGCTCCAGAGCAAACTTAAAATCATCAGAGGTGAAACAACTAGACCGCCACTGGGGGGAGGCGTGCATCTGTATGCTAATACATACGAAAAATTAAAATGCTTCCACAAAGATCTAAGCCATTCATAAAATCATCCAGCCAAAGAAAAAAAAGACAATGGTAGGCCACCATCATACATCATTAGGGGACAATACCAGGGGTGACACAGGGCTAGAGCTAACAACAAGTCCAAGAGGCCTCAGTTTCACCAGCCATAGGCAGTTACTTTGTCTCATCATGTTACCCAATAAAAGCTGTATTTAGAACGCTTCTTCCAATGAGCATGGAGGCCCAGGAATGATAACCCTGAGGAAGCTGTACCCTCAAACAGCCTTCAGAACCCCAGCCCCTTCCCCAGCAGCAAGAGGCCAGCACTGCTCCTCTCCAAGAGTCCCAGCGGGGCCGGTCACCGCCTCTGATTCCCTTCCTTCCCAATGCTCGCCTGCTTCGGCAGGACACTCAGATCAACTAATGTGGCTCCATTCTGTGTTTCCTTTTGGCATCCCTTCCCAACATCTCTTGCAATGATCATTAGCAGCAAGTTACGTTGGGCACCATGGTCCCTCTGCAGACAGAAATCACTAGATTTTCTGGAAAAAACTACCCCTTCTACTACTTTCCTCGATTCCACTGGCAATTTTGATACGAAGTTTACAGCATTAGTATGGCTCCTTTTATCTTTCCACTCCTACCATCATCTTCAGATTCCCTTCTCAGACCCCCGGTGCTGCCCGTCACACCACCCTGGGCACGTATATCCAGTTAGCAAGCACTCTGCAGGAGACAGCCTACAGAACACTAGCATTACTTTGCAAGACGTCTAGGTACCTGAGTAACACTCTGAAATTAGCCACTGTCTTCTCATCCAAGGTGATTCTTTGCATTTTACCTACCTCCCACCCCTGACCCTCCGATGGGCCCCACCATCTTTCTCTTTATGCTCTAATCAACATCCGACTGCTTCAACCTCTCATAACAGAGTTTCCTCGAGTTTATGACATGATGCCTGATGTTTCTTCTGCTTGGAACACCCTTCCCTCCCCTCCTTGCCTTTCACTTGGAAAACACCTCACATGGTGTCAACTCAGGATTTATCTCCTTCAGAAACTCTATCTTTCTCTGAGTCCCCCAAAGACCCTGTGAATACCTCCATCCCTGGACCTGCCACGTTGTACTATAATGATTGACTGGTGAGACTCCACACTTAACTCCAGCTCAGTGAGGGCAGGGACTGGACGGAGGCCTCTTTGCTGCTCCAGCAGGGAGGGTGCCCTCCATCCATGCACAGGAATAACTGTGTGCATAATAGATTAAGCTCACAGAGGAGATTCAGGCTAGCTCCTCTTTCTTTGTGCAGGCACCTGGGGGGCAAGGCACTCTTACCACTGTGAGGTAAAGTCCACGAACTCTTCGGAGAATTTGTCTGCTGGGAGCTGTGGCGATGGCTCCTCGACCACCTGTTTGAGCTGCTGAAAAGGAGTCCCCCATGAGTCGTAGGGAAACCGAAGGATGGCCAACTCGATCTGCATGGGAGAGGAGACCACGGCTGAAATGGGGGCCTTCACAGATTCCCCTGTCTCCTCCAAGGACAACCAGCAGGATGAAACCGTGGGGAAGTTCACGTAAAATTTCAGGGAAAGCAAACTGATAATCTGTTCTCTAGCAAATTCCTCCTCCCCCTCACCCCCCAATTTCCTAGTGCCAGGGATTGTCAATATGATTTTACTGAGCCTGTTTAAAACGAGGTCCTCACCCAAACCCACGGCGGCACTTTAAAATTACAAGCCAGCAGGATGTAAAGCAACCGTGTTTTCAAGGGTTCAGTCTGAAAAGTGATTCTGGACCTAAGACTTTTAAGGAGCTGTGTTCATCTGCTGCCACCTGCAGGTCCCTCAAGGGAACGAAATAAAAACAACCAAGGCCCAAATGCCTGATCTTTTTTTGGACTCAAGTAAAGGCCACTTTGCTGTCACAAGATCACATGTGTTCTGGGCAGGGACGTGAAGTAACTTGCGGATTTAATCAGCTGCTGGGCCTGGGAAGGAGCCAGGACCACAGTGGAGAACCCAGACCTTGGCGACACACTGAGAATCAACGATCAAAGTCAGTAACAAGGCACTAATCCTGTAACTTTAGGGCTGGGCCTAAGGAAATTACACTATTTTATCATGTCTTTTAGCCACACCTGACTTCAGTGGCCAAGACGTCTGTCATAACCATGTTCTGAGAAGCATATGTCCACACACCAGCACTCTTTGAGTAGCTCAAGCTTCCTTGTGCCTTGATTAGAATAATTCAATTTCAAGAAAACGGTCAGGACCTCTAGTGAGGCCCTCTCATTTTCCAGATGAGGACGGTGAGACAGTCCACCGGGGCCCATCTCTACCCAAGGACATACAACTCCTCAGAGACGGGATCAAGAGAAAAACCTGGGTCTGCCCAATGCCAGTTCAGTGTTCCTTCTGCATCATACTGCCAACCACCGCTGCTCAGAACCTCCTGCTGTCTCACGCAGGAAGGATGCCCACGACCAGCATGCAGGGCACTGCTCTCATGCCCAGAACCTTGTCACCCACGGTGGTTATCATACACTACCATTGTGATGCCCAGACTCCAAATGTCGGACTTCACACTGTATCCCTTCTGGTTGAGCTCGGGGTTTATTCTTTCAGGCTGGAGAGGAGACAGAAAAAGACAACAGAGATGACATTCTTAGCTCAGTAACGTCTCCTGGGGTGAGGGTGGCACCAGCTGCCAAATGAGTGGTCTGAAGCTATAAACGTTGTCTCCTGGGCCAGGGAGACTCACCAACTACAGTAAATATCAACGTTACCACTGTTTTGTCTTCATTCTACATTAGTTTTTTTCTTGCAGACAATAATAAATCAAAGTCCCCTCACAATTCAAGACCAATTGCCATTCTCTTGCAGAAGAAACAGGATATAAAGCTACTTTGCCAGTCTAGAATGGAAAACATCAACAGTCCAGAGCTCAGTAAAAAAAAAAAAAAAAAAACAAGAGTCACTGGGTTACCTTCTGGTGTTAACAGGCTGACATACTTTTAGTAAAACTGGGACAAGATACTTTTTAATTCCAAGCACAAGTCCATTTCAACATAGAATACAGCAGAAGTCCTTTGAGTGAAAGGTGGTCCTGAGGTGTCTGCTGATGGGAATGAATCCTCACAGCTATGAACTTCTCCCAGGACTAACCTGACTGACGCATTTGGGTGATTTAAATTCTATTGATTGTTCTGTCCTCAACAAACAAGGTAACACGCCCCTGCAACTCAGCGTGGGAATCTGTGTGGGCTGTATGCATTATTTACATGTTTTTTCAAACAATATACCTTCTTGCTTGATTTTTTAAAAAAATAATACAGATGAAGCAGGTTACTGAGGATTTCAGACAGAACATATTTAAGAAAAAGGGGGGATGCGGAATACTTCTTGCATTTTAATGACATTTCCGTTCCCCCCTCCCCCATAGCCATCCCATTCCTATCTCCTGGCAGGGTCTGAGTTCTCAGCTGCCACCCCCAGCCCTGTACTCACAGCCATGTATGGTTTGCATCCTGCATCGATCGTTTTAGCAACTGAGTCAACAAGGTGGCCACTGATGCCGAAATCGCACATCTTCACTTGGCCCAGGGTGTTGATGAGCACATTGGAGGGCTTGACGTCTGAAAGCAAGGACAACCCGAGCCGGTCACCCCAACCTTCTCGGAAGATTCACTGCTCTACCACCAGAGGGCCTGAAATCTCCATTTCTCCTGCAGCCTACTTTCCCCAGGCCCCACACAGAAGCAAACGCCACCCAACTCAGTGACATACTTCTTACTTTCAACTTGATTTTCTATTTCACGGTGTGTCTTTCTTGTGGGATTGTGTGAATCCACCAGTGGATAAGAACTGTTTCCTCGATTTTATCATCTTCATGCCCTGCCCCCCATCATGTAATAACTTGACAAATTATTACTGAATCACATGTCCAATTCCTCGGGCAGAGTCTGAATTACGGGAGATGAGTAAGTTCTAGAGATCCCCTGTACACCCTTGTCCTGTAAAGAATACTTCACAGTACACTTAAAACTCCGTTATCATGGTAGAGCTCATGTTAATTGTTCTTAGGGCAATAACATAATATTTAAAAGCCCGGTTTCTAATGACCTACTGTACATGTAGTGTAGGAATAATAATAGATCATGGAATGAAAAGGAACCCTGTGACATCACGATATACCAAATACAATCAAATCAACCAGTTTTGACTGAAGCCCCAAGAGGTCACAGAGTAGGACTCGTCATGAACTCAGATATTTCCAGACCACAAGGCAGGTCACAGAATATACATGTGGGTGGAGGCGTATTGTGGAATCCTGCAGCCAGGAAAGGTATGGCACCTACCCACTCTCAAGTAGGTGAACCGTTGTTCTCTCTGGATGATGGAATTACAAATTATAGTTCACTGTTTCCCTGGGACACTTTTCACAAAGTACATGTAATCGGGGGGAAAAAAGTTACTCTAAAACTTTAAAAATTACGCTTTATCATTTTCCCCTTAAATGGAATGATGTATTTCATCTCATTATTTTTTAATTTTATACACATTCTCTCAAGGATGGGAATGAAATATTTCATAATTTTGAAATAAACCCTTAACAATCGTGCTCACACTTATTGGGAATCCACATTTTTCTTCCCATCTGGATTCCACCCCACTTCTTCCTCCCTATTTTTCCAATTTTTAAGAGTAACAGTAGCAACAGGCATACTTTGGAGGCATTTCGCATTATTTTCTGGCTCAGAGAATATAAAAATTACCAGATTACCATGCCCTATTAGCTATCAATACTTTCCATTAATTTTTCCAAAAACCTGGTTAAGCACATCCCTTCCCTCCTCATATTCTACCTATGCTACTCCCTACTTGGTACTTTCCTATTTCTAATGTGTTTTCATGGGCTGTTGTATATTTGCTTATTTCCCTATCAAGAGTTCTGGTGCAGAACTTTAATAAGAATATGTTTTCTTCTCAGATACCTCTCAGGGCATCAATTACAGTGCTGTGAAAATATAATGCTGGAGGATGCCGGGAAAATGATTATCACAGAGAAATGGGCAGACACATGGGTTGGTGAAAGCAATGGGATAGAAGAATGGATAAAAGAAAGGTGAATGGAGAGATGGAGAGGTAACAGGTCAACAGGAAGGGAAAGGGGAAGGAGAGAAATAAAAAAGAGACAGATCTACCAAGGTTTTCGTTTTATCCTGCCTCCTGCCGGCTGTGCTTTATACCAGACCTTTTCACACCTGAAAGTGCACAAGAATTACCATCTGGTTAAAATGCAATCAGTCAGTCTTGTGACCCATGGTTCTGCTTTTCTAACAAGCTCCCAGGTGATGGCCAATGCTGGATGAATTTTGTTCTACTCTCTAGAACAGTCCATGGGGTGATCCCACAGCTCTGCTTGGTAACGGGTATTTCATATTCAACTTTGGTGTAATATGATGCCCTCAGACAAGATAAAGAACAGCTGCGTATATGATTTGCTATCCAGTCCCAAGGGAAAACCCCCTCTTGCCTGACTCCATTCCACCTCCATCCACTGTGGGGTGGAACTCAAGTCAAAGAACCAAACATTAGGAGAGGAGCAGCCAGGGAAGCTCCATGGACACTTACCTCGATGGATGACCGACAGCTTACTGTGTAAGTGTTCTAACGCTTTTACAATCTGCAAGAGAAACACAGGACAGATTTACGTCCCCCATCCCTGGCAAGAAATTGGATGATAAGTATATCCAGGTTTATTATCCCTGACTTAAGGTAACAGGTGAAGGATTTTCTCAAATAGTGGTGGTCCTTTCCCAAAAAATATACAGGAAGTTACACAAATTGGACCCCACCCACCAGAGAGGACTCCATCTTATAGCAGAGACTATGTCTCATTCATATATCTTGGTTTTCATTTGGCCTCCGGGATTTTTTTTTCTCTCCACCCTCCTGAACCTCAATAGCTTTAAAGGGGAAACACTTCATTCCATTTAATTTTTTCTGCTTCCTTCTATGCCTAGGAGTCTTAAGAAAACATGTAATAATCTACAAATGAAAATCAAAGGAATATCAGGATACAGACATCAGGATTGTAGTCATAGCCAAAGAATGCACTGCTGGGAGGCACTTGAACTGGCAGGTAACCACACTGAGCCAGGGACAGAATCTGCACTGCTCAGAGAGAGGAGCATTCATCTCCCCATCCTCAGAAGCACTCCAGCATTCAATGTATGCTGTGTGGTTCTATGGTGGTGTGTCCTCATATTGGGGATACAAAGACACAGGAGGCCTACACGTCCCACATTCTCCTTGTGGGGTCCATGAGGTACTCACAGAAACTGCTATTTTCCCTAAGATGTCCTCTGGAATTGTTTGGCCTTTATCGATCACTTGTTTGTAGAATTTATCTAGCGATGTATCCATGAGCTCCATGCAGATCCAGACATCACCCTGGAGACCAATGAGTTCAGAGATTTTTAGAGGGGATGGGAAAGGGGAAACGAGAAAACAGTGAGCACCTGTCAGGAAGAACTACTTCCTGTTTGAGTTTTTGGAGGAAATGCACAGTGTCTCTTTAAGATCTCAAAGGAATCCATAAAACAAGAAAGATTATCTCCAAAGAGCAAACTAGCAGACAGCCCAGCAGAACTGGCATGGGATCACCTGCTCCTTAATGAACACTAGCATCAAAATACTAATAGAGACAAGCGATAGAATCCCTGAAATCCCAGCCTTTACTGTGACTGCCCCCAGGAGTTAAGTCTGGAAGCCTGCTCCATGTCTAACTTCCTGCATGGAGCACTGGCCACAGTAAATCAAACGCTGGTTTTAACACTGAGGTGAAACATCGTAATCCATAGCATAGTACAGTGAAAAGCAGAGCTAGAGCAAAGAGAGAAACATAAGCCTATATGGTACAAAAGCAGGCTACATAAAGCGCAGCGAGTTGCCAAAAGTTCGGGATATTTCAGACTTAAAAAAAAAAAAAAAAATGAGATTTTTTAAAAAATTGTATTGATCTGAGAGGGGATGGGGGGAGAGAGAAAAAAAGAAAGAGAGAGAAACACTGATTTGTTGTCCCATTTATTGATGCATTCATTGGTTCATTCTCGTATGTGCCCTGACCAGGGACTGAAGCCACAACCTTGGGCTAACTGGACAATGCCCTAACCAACTGAGCTACCTGGCCAGAGCAAAGTATTTCATATGTTAAGGACACTATCCAAATCAGTCTATAGACAATTGACATAGACAGTTCTGCCAAAAGAGACAAAGCAAAACAGAAAGGAGAAAGAGCGGCAGCGTCTTGAACAGGGCTCCAAGCATCTGAAAATACCATCATTTCCAGGCAACTTTGCACCAGGGCACCATGCTATCAATGCAAAGCCAAAGGCTCCTCTAGGAGGCCTGTGCAACAAGAAAGAGCACCAAGACCGTGCACAGCAAGCATGTGATCGGAGACACTTCTTTTTAAGTGACTGTTCTCGACTCTGAATTGAAGGATTGCCTACCTCCCGGAAGAGTGCGCCATAAAAGGTGACCGTAAAAGGGCAGTCCACGGTCCTCATGGAAACATCCAAGTCCATCAGTAGCCTTTTCTGCTCCTGGCTGTTTACTGTGGCCCGGATCCGCTGAATGGGAATACACGGGAAAGTGTATGGTTACTGCTCTGAGGGTGAAGCAGTTCATAACGCAGGGACCTTAAAATTAGAGTCCCATCCAGAAAATAGTACAAAATCCACAGTACAACTTATAGCAACAAACTTTTGAACAGCCAACCTAAGTGATTGGCTATTTGTAACAAAAGAAACATAAGGAAGGCTGTTATTCATTTGATTTTCCGAATAATCCCTGGTTGAAAAACAAAACTGATAACGTATTTTGGAAAATGTGCAAATGTTTAGAAGTGTATTTCCAAGTTGCAAAAACAGTCTGGTTTGTTGTATTATATCTGTTCAGTGCAAAGAGGCCACAGTATAAGTAACTCTGTGGCCCATGTCAAGTCCCACAATATAAGCCAAAAGCCCCTCTTTGGAAACGATTAAGAATATTTGGGCTAAACAGCAACTGTAAGAGAACTGACGTGGGAAATAGGAGGAATGAAACAGAAATGGAGAAATCCTGCGTTCCTATCCCAGTGCTTCCGAGAGAAGAGAAAGCCCTCACATCAGCAGCCTTACAGAAATACAATTATTTCATTAAATCACGGAGACAATATATCACGAGGCTTTCACATATTTTTTGCCTACTTAGCAAAGAGTCTGCAGGAGCACAGACTGAAATCTACAAGCTAAGGTAAAGATATCTCTCCATTCTCCAAAAACACAGGGATCCGAGTCATCTGACCACCCACATTCCTAAGGATGGCCCAAATCTATTAACTCATCTGGAGATGGCGATTCTCCAGGTTCCTCCCAGCATCTACTCGAGAAATATGCACTGGTTATACATTTCTTTTTATAGTGCAGAAACTGTGCAAATTCACTCAAGATGTATTTTACCCTCTTTTTTTTCTTTCTTCAAACAAAGACAATTTTCCCCCTCAATTCTGCTTTCCTGATTTTCAGGGACAATTCTTTAAAAGAAATAGAATATAGAATAAAAAAGACTTTTGAGACATAACAACCAAATGCAAAATGTGAACATTTGTTTGGATTCTATTTTGAGGAACCAATATGGCAGGAATGGGGAGGGAGACAAAAAAAACTTTGAGACAATCAAGGTAATTTTAATTTGGCCCTGGTATCAGGTGATGTTAAGGACATATTTTCCACACATTTGGAGGGCAACCTGCTCCCTGCAAATAATCTTTTCTGTTTTATCCCTTTAAAGATTGTTTTGCTTCTAGGAAGAGGGCTGATTTGCAAAGGGGGATGGACAAAGGTAAACACCACAGACAGAAAAGGTTTGGGGAACGTCAACTCTACCTTCACCGCCATGATCTGCCCGCTGGGCACATGCCGCATCTTCTCCACCACCCCGTACGCACCTCGTCCCAGTTCCACTATAGGCTCCAGGTCATCTGCCTTCACCTCAAAGTTCTGCGAGAGAGGAAAACCATGCAACAGGAAAGACAAAGATGAGCTCGACATAGACTATGCTGTCCTCTCTCTGGTGCATCCCAGCGTTCTAAGGGTTATTTCTGGTCCAGAAGCTACTGATCTAGAAGTTTTTTCAAGCAGCCACTGAAAGCAAGAAGCATTGGGAGATGTTCAGACTCCCAAAACATGCCACCTGCCTGTCACAGGCGATACAGAGATCCAACTCCAACTCAGCCTCCAGACTGCTCAGTTTAAGCTGTCTACACTGGGGCTCGTCAGCTGTTCCTCCTTAAATACATGTGCAACCCATGTGCCTACTGATGATGGCAACTAGATGTGCTTGCACTTTGAGAAACAACCCCCCCCAAAAGAGAACCATCTATTCTTCTCAAATGCCTTCTATCAGGACCGCAACAGTCTGATTTCGATTCGACATTCAAAAATATCAAGAGTTCCACACACTACGTCTGTTTAAATTCAAACAGACAGCATACTACAGAAAATAACTTTTTCAATGAGACAAGACTTTCCTCACCTGATTTCCAATAGAAATGCAAGCTTTAGAGTCTAAATCTCGAGGAGGCCTGAGGAAATAAAGGGAGAGAAAGGAAAAAAAAGTGAGATTTTAATCAAAAATGTCCTTCCGAAATCATATGCGATTGAAGAGATTTTTCTTTAGAAATAAGGAGGAAGTTTATGAATAAAATAAAGCAGCATACAAGTGTTAACAGTGTGGGATTTGGAATAAAATACATTTTAGTTTAGATTACTTAATCCCTTTGAGCTTCCGTTTCTTCTATAACATGAGAATGTTAGTATAACTACCTCACAGAGTAGGAGTATTAAATAAAATATTCCAAGTAAAGTATTTAACAAAATGTCTCACATACTGTAAATATCCGATAAATATGAGCCATATGTATATAGTCATATAGATAATTATATTATTCCAATAAGCCTCAAACTCTTTTTCATCCAAGAACACCAAGTATCCAATGAACTCCCCACTTTTCCCACAACTGGTTTTTATTTGTTTGGTTTTTTTTTGTTTTTTTAAATATATCTTTATTGATTTCAGAGAGGAAAGGCGAGGGAGAGAGAGACATAGAAACATCGATGATGAGAGAGTCATTGATCGAGCCCGCAACCCTGGCATGTGCCCTGACCGGGAATCGAACCCTGATCGCCTGGATCCTAGGTCAATGCTTAACCACTGAGCCACGCCCGGCCGGGCTCCCACAACTGTTAAAAAAAAAAAAAACAATAATTGGCAAATGGTTATCTTAACTCACAAAATTCACAGACCATAAGAATTCGAGCCTGGCTGGTGTTGCTCAGTGGTTGAGCATGGCCCCATGAATCAGGAGGTCAGGGTTCAATTCCTTGTCAGGGCACATGTCAGTGTTTCGGGCTCGATCCCCAGTAGTAGGTATGCAGGAGGCAGCCGACCAATGACTCTCATCATTGATGTTTCTATTTCTCTCTCCCTTTCCCTTCCTCTCTGAAATCAATATATATATTTTTTTTAATTTTGAAATATATATATTTTGAAAAAATATATATCTATTTTTTTAAATTTGAAATCTATCTAGTCCCTGCCTTTGGATGGAAAAAAAAAAAAAGGCTAGAGAGGTGAAATGACTTGCGCAAGGTCACAAGTAATGCAGGTCCCCTGATTTTCAGGTGAGAATCCTCTCTATTCTGTCAGGCTATCTAATTCAGACGCAACATTTCTTCTCAACATAGTGTACATACTATCCAAGGTTCATCCCAGCAGCCAGAGGTCTGCTGAGTTTGTGTCTCCATAAGAGAGTGCACAGTCGCCTCCTGTGTATTTATTTCTACTATTTCAAAGCTGCCTGGATTGATATCAAGCCACTTAGGAGAAGGACGTTTGGCTTTGGCTGTGCCCCTAACGAGGAGCCCAGAAAAGCTTTTTTCCTAAAATAAATGCACCGAAAGCATCACGACACCAGGAGTGTGAGCCAGGAAACAGACTGTTAATATGGCCAAATAATAAAGCCGCGGAGGGGTGGTGCGTGCCAGACCGTCTCTAGAAAAACACAAGGGGAAGTGGGAGGGAGGGAAGATGAGGGAGGAGAGAAGAGAACCCTTTGCCAAGGACAACTTTTCCCAGCCCTGATGTAGTATAACTCCACCCCTTCTGCTGAAACTAAATGAAGAAAGAAACCAATAAGGGAAACGTAGAAATATAAACACAGATGTAAACACGTCTCCGGGCTTTCACAGCAAGCCTTCTCTTGCCTCTTTGAAATCCCTTTGAAATGCACCGAATACCTAAAATAAACTTTCCTATACAAACTGAAAACCAGGGCCTGGGAGGGAGGGAGAGAGTGGAAAGCACACACGCACACGCGCGAGCAGCGATGTTTTTCTATATCTTGTGTTTCGGAGCAGGGAGTGTTTCTTCAGAAACACTTCTCCAGAAGGATTAAGTTAGTAAAAATCTGATTTCGCATTCTCCAAATTCCCAAAGCTCTTTTCCTCTAGTCCTCACTATTTGTTCGTACTAACTGCAGTGGAACTTTGAAATAAAGACAGATATTGCTTGAAACATGTGACTAATATAAACAATAAAAAACCCTTTGCGATGGTTCAGCATTCTTCCTTTTAAAAGCCACAGAAAGGTCGCTAGCCTTGGGGGCTACCTCTGTTCTCTTGTCACCCAATGAGGGGATTGGGTAAGACCCCTTCCAGGTCTGACGGTCTGGAATTCACACCAGGGCTCTACCAAGTACAGCCTGTGGCCCGGCTAAGAATCATTTTTACAAGTTATAGGGTTATAAAAATACAAACAACAAAGAATATCCGACAGAGGCCACTGTCGCCCAGGTAGCCTAAAATATTTGCTATCTGGCCTTTTGCAAGAAGAGTTTGCTGACTGCAGCTTTATACTAACTTCACACCATACCTCTACCAAAGAGGAGGGTTCTGTGCCATTTTCCAGGCTGAGAAAAATGAAACAGAAAAACTGCTGAAGCCACAGTCCTCAACAGAGCTGAAAATAAAACTCACATCACCTGACTCTCAGTGACCTAAGGAGGAAAGGATATATGCTGAAAACTGGGTTAGGTGCTTTACCTGCAGCTCATGAATTATTTAACACACACACACACACACCTCTTCCTATGGGTACCATTACTCCCATGTTCCAAATGACTTTAGCTAACCTGCTCCTAAGTGGTGGACCCGTAATTACAATCCAAGTCTGACTGAATCCAAGGAACCTGCTCTCACCACTCAGGCTTCCTCTAATGAAAATGATCAATCCACCCACACCTGCCTCAGGCCGTGGGGCTCATCAGGTCCGCCAAAAGCATCAAGCGATGGGGCCAAGACTGACAGGTCGTATTGGGTTAGCTGACACTGTGTCCTGTCCAAGGCTGGGCACGTAAGTTTGCCTGGGGCACGGAGTTTCTGGGTAGGAGGTTTATACTGTGGGTGGATATTTTCTATCACTTTTTCAATATTTTCATCCACTGAGGAAAGAACCAAGCTTATTAACAAAGTCCTTCCCTGGAAGGTATTCCAAAGGGCACCTAGAGTTAGTGGGGGTTTTTTGTTTTTTTTTTAAACATGTCTTTACTGATTTTGGAGAGAGGAATGGAGGGAAAGAGAAAAACATGATTGGAGTCATTGATTGGCTGCCTCCTGCACATCCCCTACTGAGGGTCGAGCCTGCAACCCGGGCATGTGCCTTGATCTGGAATCTCCTGGATCCTAGGCTGATGCTCAACTGCTGAGCCACGCCAGCCAGGCATAGAGTTAGTGTTTTATATGAACAACAAGCTTTGGTGTATTCTAATTTGAGTAATCAGTTCACTGGTTATTGTTATAACTATTCTTCTACTCAACAATATTGATGAAGCATCTACCTGGGCCAAAGACTGGGCTAGACCTTTACATAAAATATCTTCTTTAATTTTCACAACTCTTAGAAGTATTATTATTTCTCTTGTAATGTGAAGAATTGACATAGAAACAGATGAAATAATTTAAGGTCATTCAAAGAGATGGTGATATTAGAACCCAGAGCTATGCCATATGACCTTCTCAACTGCAGAAGTAAAAGATCCTGCTCTCATGTCATAGCCAGGGACTGTTTGGCCACAGTCTCTACCAGTCTAATATGTGGCTAAAAGGACATACCTGAGAGTCAGAGGGCCCTGAATCTGTATGCCAGCTCTCCCACTTAAAAATAGTGAAGCGATAGTAATAACAGTACCACGCTACCTTCACTAAGAAGTTACCATGGGACAGGCGCTAGGTCACTTAGTATGGACTACGACACCTAATCTTCATAGCGACTGCATCGTCATTTATTCCTGTTTTTCAGGAGGGGAAACTAAGTCTCAGAAAGGTTAGGTAACTCATCTAAGGTATTCAGCTAGTGAAGTTCAGATCCCAAATACAAATCTTGGCACTCTAGCGCCAAAGCCTGAAGTCTTGCCCACAAGGCTATGCTCGGCTGCTTTTGAGCAAGGCACCGGACCCATTTACAGGTCTGTTTTACAACTTATAAAGTGAGAGTAATAGCAACTGCCTCCTGAGTTTCTTGTGAGGGCTTAAATGAAAGAACGCTGACTGGCACAGAATCGATTTAGAATGAGTTGCTGCCAGTCAAGTGAGGGGACAGCTCAGAAACCTGAGTCAAAGACACACTGGCATCAGTTACTCAAAGAAAAGGCTCCAGCAGAGGGACCACACACGTGGAACTAGAGAGAATGGAGCTCTGTCCCAGGCTATTTATTTTTGTGCAGTACAGCAGAAGGAGGCAGCATATAACTGCTAAGAGTCACCAAGCCAACCTCGAAAAACTGCCAAGAAAAATGCAAAATGTGGAAGCTACTTCTTTAGGAGTAAACATTTAAGCCTCAGTATTAAAATAACAATTATAATAATAAGGCTTTCCATGAGCTAAAGTGGCATAGTCCACAATAATGCTCTTGGCCCTACACAGGGAAATAGGAAAGTATATTCAAAGTTTACTCTACCCCACGAGGGAAAGACAACATTGAAACTATGTTTATCCTCGCATAGGTTTTTTATTCATTCATTTATAGGAAGGAAGGATTTACGGTGGTTTTCAAAAGTTTGTAAAATACAGAAAATGAATATAAATTAGAAGGTGAAATAAAAATTTTAAAGGAAAGTAATGTAAGACAGTTGGGAGGTTGATAGAATATATCCCAAAGGGAAAAAAATAAGATAAGAGCAGAAATCAATAAAAATGAAAACAGAAAAATAAAGTTCGTTCTTTAAAAAAACAATAAAATTAATAAAGCTCTAGCAAGATTGACACAGAAAAGAGAGAAGAAACGAATTATTAATATCAAGGGGAAAACCAGGGGATATCACAACATATCTTGAGCCATTAAAGGATATTCAGGAAATACTGTAAGTAGCTTTATTCTCATAAATTCAACAACTTACAAGAAATGGACCAATTCCTTGAAACCACAAACTAACAAAACTTATCCACGATGAAAAAGATCAGCTGACTAGTCATATAACTACTAAAGAAGTTGAATTTGTAGTTAAAAAGCTCCAGAATAAAAAACACACAAGTCCATTTTGTTTCACTGGAGAATTTTAGAAAACATTAAAGAAAAAAATGGAATGTATATATAGAAATATTATGTTGTATACCTAAAACTAAGATAATGTTATGTGTCAATTTTATCTCCAAAATATTTTTAAAGGAATTAACACCTATTTTACACAGTGTCTTCCAGGAAAAAGAAGGAACTCTCACCAACTCATTTTATGAGGCCAGTATTAATTACCTTAATATCAACACACACACACACAACACCCCACTACAGACCAATACCTCTCATGAGCTTAGAAAAAAATCAACAAAATTTTAGCAGATCAAATCCAACAATATATAAAAAGTAACATACCACAACCGAGTGGGAATTATTTGGGGTATGCAAGGCTAGTTCAACATTTTAAAAATCAATCAATTTAATCCATATCCCAGGACAAAGAAGAAGCTATGACAGTATCAACTGATGCACACACACACAAAATTCAACACACATTCATGATAAAATCTCTCAGTACTTCAACCTCATAAATAGCATCTACAAAAACTTAATATCATGCTTAATGGTAAATGTTATTCCTCTAAGATAAGGAACAAAGCAAGGCTGCCTGCTTTCACTAATCTCATTCAACACAGCTCAGGACATCCTTGCCACTGAAATAAGGTAAGAAAATAAAGGTTTAGAATATACAGTTTGAAAAGGAAGAAATAAAATGATCTCTTTTTGTAGAAGGCATGGCTATCTGCACATAAAACTCCAAGAAATCTATAAAAAGCTTCGAACTATAAAGTGAATTTAGAAAGGTCACAGGACAAGATCAGCACAACCATCAGTTGCATTTCTATATACTGACAATGAACAAGTGGAAACCTAAATCAAAAATAGAATACCATTTATAATTGCTCCCCTCCCCCAAAATAAAATACTCAGGATAAAACCTAATGAAGAGAATCTTTATCATGAAAACTATAAAATACTGATGAAGAAGATCAAAGATAATCTAAATACTTGGAGAAATCTACCATGTTCATGGATTGGGAGGCTCAATGTAGGAAAAGATGTCAATTCTCCTTAAATGGATCTATAGGTTAAATGCAATTCCAATCAAAATCTTAGCAAGTATATTTGAAGAGATAGACAAGCTTATTCTAAAACTTATATGAAAAGAAAAAAGCCCTAAATAGTCAAAAATGATCTTGAAAAAGATAAACCTAATGGAAGGAATCACTTTCCCCAGTGTTAAGGCATGCTACATAGCTGCAGTCATCAAGACTGTGATATTCGAAGAGGGATAGACACACAGATCAATGGAACAGAACAGAGAACCCAGAATTAGATCCCTACAGTATCCTCAATTAATATTTGACAAAAGTGCAAAAGCAAGTAAATGGAGGAGGGAGAGCCTTTTCAACAAATAGTGCCAGAGCAACTGAAAATCCATTGGCCAAAAAATAAAGCTCAACCTACACCTCAGGGAGAGGGTGTCCTGCTTCACCGGGACTTGAGCTCACTTGGGGATTTGGGCCAAAGCTTCAGCTAATAAAAAAGTGTTCCTTTACCTCATTTTGCCTTCTGTTTATGTGGGATAGGATCTGGGTGTCAGCATGCTGAGTTCTCATCAAGTACCATTTTCCATCTCAACCCAAGCTTTACAACAGTGGCTCTCACAAGGATTCACTTGTTTGCTCAAATCTATATGGAAAAGGCAAAAAGTCCACACCCAGGGACTTACATAGGACTCTATCTGCCACATGCATCTTTGACATTCAATTTTCAGCCAATGTGAGGGAGACACTGAGTTCAAAGCTACCAATTCAAAATAGATCAACTGACCTAGTGTGGTTATTTCAGTCTCAGAACACTGAGCACAGAGCTTCCCCTTTAGAGGGTGCTTCCTTCTAACAACTATCCCCACAGTCGAGGTATTGCTCACCGGTCCCAAAAACGAACCCCCATTGCCCAGAAATCTGTAAAGTGCAAGTGTTTGGGTGAAAAGGATGATCTTGCCAACTTACGTGGAACTGGTCTGAGGTTGCTCAAATGCTTCTTTTGGGATTTTAAGGCCAGGGTTTCGCTTCTTGCCTATGGGGAAAGATGAAAGGATAAAGTTAAGGTCTCTATCACAGCACTAGCGCAGGGGTGGAGATGGCAGCAGAACGAAAGGGCTGGCCTGGGAACATAGATCTCATTTCTCCATTCAGAGCTCTACTCCCTGCCCAGGAAGTCTGTGAGTGATAAGCACCCATGCACCAGGCTGAGCAGAGCTTCCCAAATGCAGACTGGGGTCGTGGGTGAGGCTTTCACCAGTCACAGGCGAAAAAGTCAGCACAAGAATGCAACTCTATCTACCTAGAAGACCTGGCCTGTCTCACGGGTGGGACCTTGTCATTCCAACTTCTCTCTTGTACTCAACGATGATAATGGTAGACAGTGTTGGTTTATCTTAGAGAGAGGAAGGGAGAGGGAGAGAGAGAAACATCAATGATAAGAGTCATTGATCGGCTGCCTCCTGTACGCCCCCACCAGGGATCGAGCCCACAACCCGGGCATGTGCCCTGTCTGGGAATCGAACCATGACCTCCTGGTTCAAAGGTCAACATTCAACCACTGAGCCATGCCAGTCAGGCAGTACTTTTTTTTCTTTTTAATGTCAGTCAAATGTAATCGCCCTTATCCCAGTAACCCACAATTTTCTACATTGATCTGTGAACAACAGACAGAGTTAACCATGGAGGTAAAATAAAAAAATACTTTCCCACCATCTGCCCTGCCCATTCTCAACCACCTGCCAGGAGCTGAAACATCTGAGAGAGAAATAGAATAATATTTATTTACATTTGCCCTGTTCCAAAAAGGATTAAGATAACAGATGTGTTCATGCAAGGAGGTTATCACGCTTCTCTGGGAGCCAGATGGGCACGTAACTGACGTGTTCATCCCTGGGCTGAAACCACAAGACAGCTTGGCTCAAATACTTTTGTTGATGAGTAAAAAAGAACGAACTGAGAAATGCCAGCTCAGGAAGCAGATCAGAGAAAATCGTCGGGTAAGGGCCCAGGATTTTCCTCATCTAAGGAGATCCTGTGTGTTTGTTTGTGCCAAAGCAGAGCTAGATAGAATACCCAGGATTCCACTTTTTCCCCCACCTCCCCTGTAAGCTGCAGGTGAGCATGCAGAGCTGAATCAGGCCCTGGACAAGGTCCTGGGGAGAGGTTCTGAAGCTGCAAAGGAACTTAAGAAATCAAACATTATAACCTGCTGGTCCCCAGGTCTCCAGACCCCCAGTTCAAGCTCTTTCCACCATTTCACAATGGAAAAAGTTTATAGAGATGACCAGAGAGAGAAGAGTGGAGGGAGTATGGGATTTTGAGTTTAAAAAAAAAAGAAAGTTGGGTTCTTCCTTCCACTCACCCAGTGACCTCAGGGTCACTTTTTGTCTAACTCTCCATATCCTCAATTGTAAAATAAGGAAGTAACATGATGCCTACCTCATGAGACTGATAATGAGAATCAAATGAGATGACAGATGAAAGGGCACCGAGAAACCTTAAGCAACTGTTAATTATAATTATCCAGAGAAAGAATCTGTAGTCACATTAACGAGTAAGTCATTTAAGTAATTTATGAACAAAATTGGCCATATTACCAAAGCCCAATATAATGTGTAGTTGAGTCTTTTTATTCTTCCTGTGCATTCAAAATCCAAAATCTAGTTCAATTCTGCCAAGTTATATAAAGCCAGGGGAAAAAAGCCTTTTAGGACCACCTTCATTATAATAGGTGTCCTCAATTCCCCCCTCATCTGAGTTTATCTACATATTTTATTGGATTCAAAACTATTTACTTTCCTACTCCTGAAGTTCAAGTGGCCATTTAAAACGTTACTAAATTAGCCGGTCGTTGACAATACACTAAGCTGTATTGTGTACCAAGAACAATACTAAGTGTGGGATCTGACTGCAAGAATCCAAATACTAGATATATGGCCTAATTCTCACCTATGGGCCTCAGTCGAATAGATGGGAGATGCTCTTTAAAATGAGATGTCCTAGTACACAATGAATAACAAATTCAGGTGGCCCACATTGCCAGGTACATATGCCAATACAGGTGACAGGAAATTAGGCAATCCCAACAGATACAACCCTACAGTTTCCTTGAAATTCTGAAGATGAAGCTAAACTAAACAAAAGCAAAAACCATTTTACCTGTGATAAAGACTCTCCAGGTGCCATTTCAGCAAACCCAAAGCAGAAGGTACTCCAATTCCTGCATCCCTCTCTCCTTCGTTTCTAACTCAGCTCTTACAAGATTATAAGAACAAAAGAAATAGCTATTTACAGAGAAAATCTCTTCTGCCAAACTTTAACAGAGCAATGAATTATTACACCATAGCAATAAATTATTAGCCATTCATTAATAGCAATCGATTATTACACTACCATTCAACAAACCACCCGCACATCTGTACAAAGAAACAGTAAATGAGCGAAAGAGAGAGACACCTTGTGGCACGGAGACTAACAGAATAAATGACCAAACAGCAATAAAGTCTTCGAGGTGTGAGAACAGGAGGCCCCTAATTCCCCTCTGACAGCAAGGAGAAAAGTAGTTCCAGGAGACACAAACCCTAGTTGGATTACAAGATTAAAAAACACCGTGCCTTCATTTTTAAAAGTGGATCAAGTGACACAAAAATCACACATACACACACACACACCAACATTCCATAACTCACGTGCCCACCACTGCAAATGCAGCTTGTGAGAAGCCAGCAAGAGTGACTCTGATGAAGTTTTCTGGGCTGCAGGGAGGGCTAGCGGCAGGAGACCCCACCGAAGGCACGAAGACACGCTTTACTTAGCTCCAGGGACCACAGCTCAGCAGAAGGAAACAGCACTGAGCAGGCGAGGCTCCACCCCCTCCTCCAGTGAGGATCGCAGCGGACCTCCCGGAGTTTATTGTTCCGGGGAAACTGCAACTTCAGGAAGAGGGCAGGGAAGTGGGCCCATTTGGACAGCAAAGGTGTGACATTAACCATTAACCAGACTGAGAGGAAAAAATCTATAGAGTAATTCTGCACAGGAGAGCATTCTACGGCCTTTCTATAAATGCCTCTTTCATTTCTTAAAAGGAAGAAAAACAATATGTGGTCAGTTTCCAGCTGTGTTGATTTCAAAGCAATCTGTTCCCCCTGGCGAGGCTGCCAACCCTGACGCTAACATTTAATGCTGTGCTATAAAAAATTAATGAGGGAGCCATACGAATAATAAAGCTAAGTGGCCGATGATGTTAAACGGCCTTTTCCCTTAATATTCTAAAGCAAAAAGGAAAAAAATATACCGGAACGTAGGCACTATATTATGTCAGATGCTTGCAACAAGCCTTCTCAGAGAAGGTTCTGTGAATTTCTGGAGGTCTCAACAAGCTTTGCCGTTTATTGGTGCAATCTGCAAAGGGTAAGCCTCCTCAGCCTGACCAAGCATATGCAGGACTGCATGACATCAGCCCGTGTCACACCCATGCCTGTTTTCTCTAAAAACATTGTAGCCCCTCCCGCCCCCCACCACACACCCATCTATTTGCAAAATTCATCTTAGACCAGAGCTGGGTCACTGTGATCTTGGCCTGGAACAAAATGGCACTGGAAAAAACACACCAAGCCTTGCCCATGGTTAGAAAACATTTACCAGGCCACAGAAATGTTCACTCGCTCGCTTGCTTTGCCCATACTGAAAATGATGGGGTACACAAGCCCTCTTGCTCAGCACCCACTCAGAGAGGCAGAGCACAAAGGGCTTCTCTCATGTGCCTTATTACATAAAACAGAAGATTGCGATCCGGTGCCAAACCAAACAGCAAGAGAATCCCACAGGGTCAACAGAAGGTGGCATCCTGAGGATATGCTGACACCCAAATATTTGTCATCTTGGCTGACTGTTCGGGGGGGCATAATTATGAGGGTTTATGATTATTGACACAGCTTTACAAAAGGATGGCATTGCTCCCAGTGCCAAATTTATTTTAAAAAATCTGTTTCCCAATGTGAGTGGGGTTGCTGGCCAAGTAACTGGCAACCTGGAGGCCTTGGCTGCCCTCTCCTTAATCCTTGCATCTAGGCTTAAGTTCCAAGGGTAGCTGGCACGAAAATCGGCAGAGAAGTGTCACTCTGTGTTATTAAATTGCAATGATCGGGTGCAAAGCAACGGATGAAGCAGGGCAGAGGGAAGGGGGTGCAGGGAGAACGCTGGCTCTACAACGGTATAGGAAAGTGTGCACACACGCTCCCGTCCCCCAAAGGCTGGATCTCACCCACCTCTGAGGTTCCAACCAGTATGCCAGATGTCTTGGGGATTACATAAACCTTAGAGAAGGGAAGCTGCAAGGCTCGCTTTGAAATGGGCAGTCCTTTTGATTTCAAGGAAGCAGGTGAGTCTTGACTTTACCTTCGTGTTCCCTGTGCCTAAAAGGGCTGAGTCCTCTTGTGGATAGGAACTCTAACTTCCGAATTCACCTCACTCACTGCCTGCCCCACAGAACCTTCTCATACCTTCTGAAAGTCAGTTTCCACACAGGCCAGCTTTCACACTCTCGCATCCAGCACAGAATATGAACTCAGTGAAACTTTACTAGATCTCCAACATTTTAGTTTAAGATGTCCACTATGTCTAAAATACATTTCGCCCGGCCAGCATGGCTCAGCGGTTGAGCATTGACCTAGGATCCAGGAGATGGCGGTTCAATTCCGGGTCAGGGCACATGCCCGGGTTGCGGGCTTGATCCCTAATTAGGGGCGTGCAGGAGGCAGCCGATCAATGACTCTCTCATCATTGATATTTCAACTCTTTCTCTCCCTTCCTTTCTCTAAAATCAAAAAAGATATGTTTTTAAAAAATAAATAAATAAAATAAAATACATCTCCATGACTGTCTTCCATTTATATTCCTCATACCTTTCCTCACAGTCTCAACTTACTTTCTTTTTGCATTTATTTATTACTCATTGGTTTATTATCTCACTTCCCCATGTAAATTCCATTGTAACTGTGATTTTTGCCCAGAGACTGCAAAGTTGTAACTGATCATTTTTAAATTTCAGATTTAAGAGGAGACGTCATCTATGTTTTTCAGTAGAGGAGGGGGTCATGCCGTGTCCTCCATGATTCAAAAAAAATAAGGTAAAGAGATTCATCTAATATCTGCAGGATGTTTTGAAACTGTGGTACACACTCATACACACACACACACACACACACACACAATCCCACATATACACACTTGGTGTTTAAGGCTTCCAGGTCTTTGTCCATATATTCCCTGGAATGTTCTTTTTTTATTGTTGACAGTATTACACATGTCGCCCATATTCCCCCCTGTTGCCCCCTCTACCCAGTGCCCGCCTCACCCCAGGCTTTCCCCACACTATTATCTGTGTCCATTGGCTATGCATATATGCATATAAGTGCTTCGGTTAGTCTCTTCCTGTCCTCCCCACACCCCTCCCCCTCTGACATCTGTCAGTCTGTTCCATGCATCCATGCCTCTGGATCTATTTTTGTTCGTAAGTTTATTTTGTTTATTAGATTCCACATATGAGTAAGATCATGTGATACTTGTCTTTCTCTGACTGGCTTATTTCGCTTAGCAAATAATCTCCAGGTCTATCCATGCTATCACAAAGAGTAAGAGATCCATCTTTTTTATAGCTGCATAGTATTCCATGGTGTAAATGTCCCACAGCTTTTTATCCACTCATCTACTGATGGACACTTGGGTTGCTTCCATATCTTGGCTATTGTAAATAACACTGCAATGGACACAGGGGTTCTTACATTCTTTCTGATTGGTGTTTTGGGATTCTTAGAATATATCCCTGGAATGTTCTCATCACCTGTCTCCACTGGTCAACTTCAATACTCAGCTCAAGCATATTCTCCTCAGGAAACAAAAAAAACATATTATCTTCCACACAAAAACATGCAACAAACGCCCCTCATCTGTGTGGTCACATTTCACTTGCCATACCTTTAATGTCTCCTTCCTACACTGATTGAACCTATCTTGTCACCCATCTCTTCCACCAGAATGCAAGCTCTTCAAAGCCATATACCATGTTTTGCCCATGCACAGAGTAAGCATTAAATCCAAGAAATAAAAGGCAGAGACCACAGCATTCCGGCTCATAAATGAGCTGCTTAAACTTCTCAGAGGCAAAATCTATAGGCTCTGATAATTTACTGGATAAGAGGTAAAGAAGATCAGATGCGTAGCAGTAGTAGTAGTAGTAGTAGTTACTAGTAGTCACAGTAGATGTTGTAGTTAGTAGTAGTAGGTGGTGGTGGTAGTAGTATTAGTAGTTAGTAGTAGTTAATAGTAGTAGTAATCTGGCTTTTCCACACCTAGGTAGAATTAAGTGAAAAGGGAAAGTCAGGCTAGTTGGGGTGGTGGGGGGAGAAAGCAGATAAGGAACTGCAATTCAAATGTGTTAAGTATAAGATGCTAGAGGAACATGGAAGATTTCAAGCAGGCAAATGAAGCCTAAGAGAGGTGGGGGGGCGGGGTGGGTAGATCTGGGAGTGACAAACAGAGAAGTAGAAAATTAATGAGACTGGCCGGGAAACAAGAAGAGCAGGAGAACAGGGACAGCCAAGGTCAGAACACTTGGAGACAATGAGATGCAAATGAAGAATCCATGAGGGACACACACTGGCTGTGTCCAAGGAGGGTGAGCCAGCCCGTGGAGAACAGCACCAAGGGTTCATTCCTTAAGGTCCTCTGCAAAGACTGAAAGCACTCGTAAGGGTTTCCTGCACTCAAAGGGATCTCCTGCAGCTCCATGTGACTGAAGCTCTTTTTTTAGATGGGGTAGAGCTGAAGTTTGTTGTGTCATGTGAACAATTTGGGGCTCCGTGCTCTTGAAAGAGCCTAAAAGCAAATCACAGCCAATGCCCTTGAGTTGTGGTCTGAGCCCAGAGTGAAGGTAGGAGGCAGGCAGTGGTTAGCTGGGAAATCCCCGCTGTCTGTGCTCAGCTCCTTCCTCATTTATGTGCAGCTTCATTCATGAGTCTTTATCAAAAGGAAATGGAGTCATGAGAGTGTTAAAAAAAAATACCACTTTAAAATAAAAACATGGCAATAGGTTGCAAAAAAATTTTGAGTGATGTGTTTGTTTCAAAATGCACACTGAGTTTGGGGTAGGTTTAAAAACATTTGTATTTTAGAGATAAATACTGAAACATCTCCAAATGAAATAACATGATTCTACAATTTGCTTCAAAATAATATGGTAGGGGTGGGGAAAATGGAGATATAAAATAAGATTCACCGTGAGTTGACAACTGTCAACACTAAGCCATGGATACATGGCAGTTCATTATATTGTCTACCTTCGAACATGTTTGAAATTTTCCAAAATATAAAGATTTTCTTAAATAGCTACTGAATCACAAAAAACCCTCTTAAAAGTTACAAAAGAGGAACTCAGTGAGTAAGTCATTGAACTTTTTTCTTAGGAAAAGTGGACTCTTTTTTTCTCTTTGGTCCTAGGCCCTAATTTTACTTTTACAGTGATCACCTCCCTTCTAACCAAGGAAAACTACAGGGTCATAACTCTGATTCCACCAGCTGATTGAAGAGTAAAAGACTGCAAGAAAATACATAGTAATGTTGTTTGTTTACATCCCTTCTTAGAGGGTTACCAGTAGACCCTCTACTGTGCCTCTCCCAGCTTCATCCAATTTCTCGTTTCTTTCATTGTGCTGCATTTTACCCTAATGCTGCTGACCCAGGTTGAGGTGCACCTTCAAAACAGGCTCTGAAACTCATCTCTGAAAGGATGCTTTTCATTACCTTCCATAACACCTCTCCTTACCTTTTATAAGGAAAAAGTAGTATGCTATCAATAGGGAGAAGAGTTGGCTTCTCCTGTATAATTTGATCAATCTCTGACAATGGATGACACGAATGTTTCATGTTTCCTTCCTTGGGTGATTGGCTAACAAGCTTAGGACCAAATGTCTGAGCCAGTATTTGTTTGTTTCTTTTTACCTACCCTTTCAATAACATTTTATTAAATATATGAGAAAGTAAACAAAACAGTTATAATCAACTCCTACATACCCATTCCCCAGCTTCAACAAATACCAACTCATGGCCAATTTTGCTTCATCTAGGAGAGCGATTTTCACCCAGTGTGCCGCAAGAATTTTTAAAACATGAGATACCTGACTATTTAGTCAGGGGCGCTGACCTCTTTTCCCTTAGATTGTCAAATAAAATTTAAAAAGTGACAACAGCCAACACAACAACAGCCATCTGGTGTGAATGCCCTGTCTTGAACCATAAATATATAGGTCATATAACAGAGTTGCACCTTATTAGTCAAGTCTCATAATAAGGTTGTGTCTGATTGGTTAATTCTTGGTACCAGAAATCCTTATATACAAGCAGAGGCACCTGATTTTTTTAAAAGCCACTTTGGAGCAAAAAGAGTAGGTGATTACTATTATTATTGTTGTTATTTTATTCTTAAGAGAAGACATTGCCCTTTATGTAGTTTGTGTTGCAACACACACACACACACACGCATGAGCATGTTCACACCCTTGGACTTTTCTCCCCCTTTTTGATTATACAAACTTAAATTTTTTTACATTCCTTTATAGCCACTGCATTTTTATAAGGCAGGAACATTCTTTCCTCTTCCCCAAATGTGGTCCCAATACCACCTGTTAATTTGTCCACTTGTTTCTGCATTAATTTTACACCCCTTTTAAATATTTATTCCTCTTATATAGTGCTCTGGTGTGAGTTCTCTGGCTGCCATGTCCAAAATTATTAAATATTCATGGTCACCTTCGCCTGATCCTGACTTTGAGAGAACTCTTTCTAGCTTTTCACCTTAAGAAATTATGCTGGTTTTGTATTCAGTCTGGTAAAACAAATAGCTATTCATACTTTAGTAAGCAGGCTGACAGTGGCTCTCAAATATATGCCCACATCCTAACCCTTGGAACTTGTGACACGGTAATATGGTAAAGTTTTTGCAGATATGATTAAATAAAGGATCTTGAGATGAGGAGATGATCCTGGATTCTCCAGTTGGGCCCTGAATGTCATCACAAGTGTCCTTACAACAGAAGCAGAGGGAGATCAAACTCACACAGAGAAGACCACATGGGGATGGATGTAGAGACTGGAGTGATGTAGTCACAACCTGAGACGTACCAAGGAATGCCAGCAGCTCCCAGAAGCTAGGAGAAGCAAGGAATGGGTTCTCTCCCAGAGTCTATGAAGGGAGACTTACCTGGGACACCTTGACTTCAGACTTCTCCCCTCCAAAAATGTGACAGAATAAATCTATGTTTTGTTTTAAGCCACCAAGTTTGTGGTTACTTGTTACTGCAGCTACAAGAACTTAATACACTGAGCTATTAAAAATGGATGCTGAATTTTACCATATTTCCTTTGAATACTTATTGAAATAATCCAGTCTCCTTCCTACCATACCCAAGCTGCCACACCCTCTCACAAACGTATTTCCTACCTTTCCCTTTCTATTTCCTTTCCCTCACCATCATTTTCCCTCTCTGTCTGTCTCAACTGCTTCTGCGGCTGGCCTCCCAGAGCATCCTGTGACCCTGCACCACCACTGATGACCAACACTTAAGGAGTTTGCTAATCTTCCGATTCAGAAAACATCTAGAAAGTCTTAAACTTGACCATAAAGGGGCAAAACAAGTAAGGTTGAGAAACTAACTGCAAACCAGGAGGAATGGATATTGGTAGATGGGTCCATCCTGCTCCTCAGTGGCTGCCCTTCACTGAAACAAAGAAGAAGGAGATGCACACCTCCTTCCAATTCTTTCTAACTTGATGCCATCTCAGAGGGAAAATCACAAGGAAGAAATGTAGCCCTTTCCCCAGGCCTGTGGCATAGTCTGATATTCCTCATGTACTCTGCCAGCAAGAAACAAAAAGGTAAAATAACCATGGCCAAAGCAATATGAAAAATTACATATATGCACCCTATGATCACTGCAGCATTATTCACGGTGGCCAAGACATGGAGACAACAAAGTGTCCTGCGATAGAGGACTGGATAGAGAAGGTGTGGGACATGCACACAATGAGATTCTACTCAGCCACAAGAAAAGATGAAATACTGCCATTCATAACAACATGGATGGACCTTGAGATACTATGCCAAGTGAAATAACTCAGTCAGAAAAGCTAAAAGCCATATGATTTCAGTCATATGTGGGATATAAAACTGAAACTGGTGGACACAAACAGCAGTGTGGTGGCTGCCAGAAGGAAGGGGGGGTAAAGGGGATCTTAATATATGGTGATGGGAGAAGATATGACTTTGGGTGGTGGGCACACAGAGCAATATACAGATCCTATAACATAGAAAAATATGCCTGAAACATATATCTTCATATTAACCATTACCAACCCAATAAATTTAATTTAAAAAATAGGGCAGGGTTCTACACCTTGAAACCCAAACCCTCAGCCTGAAAAACAGAGTATAATCCTCTGCACCATAGTTGTTTCTGCAGGATCTCGTCACCTTTCTCTCCACAGAGGCTGGACATTATTAAGAGTCATGTTTTGCAAACCACAGCCTGGCAGAAGACATAGTGGCCTCTGCCTTTTGTTCTGCCACAAGCCCTCCTGGTTGAGTGCATCTCCCAGGGGTGATACTGCCAGTTAGAGGTCCATGAGGGTCAATTTAAAAAAAACAAGATGAAGGAATAGCTTCGAGAAAACCACCCAATATAAGTGTGAGATTTTCCAAAGAGACAACACTAATTTACAAAAGCAAACAACTTGTGTTCGGAACAGTTTTCTTTATGCAAGTTGACTCATATTTCAATATGATTTCAGGTCCTCATGGAACCCTCAAGGGGAAATTGAAAGATGTAGGCCCTTGGTTTTTACTCCTGATGTCACCTTGATTAAAAAACATTGCTTCAGGTGGTGCCATAACTCAGGGCCTCACGGGAAGTGGAATTATCCAGTCTTAGGTAATAAGCCTCGAATTTGTTCAGGGCAGTCACCTTGAAACATGTCAATCAGTTGCTCTCCAAGACAAAGTATACACACAAAAAAGTACACAAATTCCCTACTGCACCAGGAGAATGTCTTGCCTACCTATCTGATTGGAAATGTGAGTGTAAGGTGTGAATTCCAATATGCTCTGTGATGTGTCACACACAGCAACCTACAATTTCCCCAAACTAGTGTTAATGGCAAACCACAAATACGAGGAGTTAATATATATAATGATCCCCGATGCCCTGATTGAATAAGATTTTAAGTTGCAAGTTTTTATTAGATGGATTTTAATTGAATATTACTGATGGCAATTCTCACGTCTTTCTTGTTGGAACATAGCACAAAGGACTGAGGGAGGCGCCCACTCATCTGTGTATACAATCAGATGATTTAAAAGTATCCATCAAAGTTATATTACAGTTAAGTTGGAAAACAAAAAAGAGGCCTAGTGGGAAGGGAGCCAAACCATAGCACCCGCTAGCTGTAAAACCTTGGGAAGTTATTCATCTAAGGCACATCCCTGAAATGGGAATAGTACTAAGGACCTGGTGGAATCCAGGGAACTAAGCAATCAGGCAGGCCACT
The DNA here is from genome assembly GCF_964146895.1 of Miniopterus schreibersii. Taxonomy (NCBI): domain Eukaryota; kingdom Metazoa; phylum Chordata; class Mammalia; order Chiroptera; family Miniopteridae; genus Miniopterus; species Miniopterus schreibersii. The sequence continues at coordinate 6,854,940 of NC_138116.1, forward strand.
GGATAAACGTGCTGCATAAATGAAAGTTGCCAAGTCAGCTACACTGCTATTTTTGGCAGCTGCTTTCTTATTAACAAGTAGCTGCTCATGAGAATAATAAAAGCAACTAATATTTATGGATGATTTATTACATGCAAGGCACAGCACTGAACGTTTCACATAAATCCTTAATGTCACAGTCACTACAACTGCATGGGGTGACTATTTCTTCCTCCACTTTGAGGGCCTTGTCCAGATACCAGAGCTGCCACAGAGGTGAGCAGGCGGCTCTCCCATCTAATACAATTACACTTAGTCCAACAACTGCAATCACTCCTCGTGCCAAGTCTATTTGCATTGGCTCGTGGAAGTACCGCTGCTGACCTGTGTCAGAGCTCTATAAAATCTGAAAGCCAAAAAAAAAAGTCCTGGATTAAGTCCCCTGTGCAGGCTTCCTACTCCTATGTCCAGACTTCTCCAGACAGCAAATGCAGGTTAGAAAGCTGTTGAGACATGAGCTGGGTCTGTCAGGAGCTCCAGACTCAATCATAAAGCTATATTGCCATGAACTTTGCCCAAGACGTTTTAACATCTCTGGACATTAGCTTCCCTGATGCTGAAATGGAAAACATTCTGTCAATAAAGCAGCTAATTTTGTCATTAAATGGTGCTCTGGCGTTTGAGAGGAGCATTACGCCAGCTTTACAGATGTCACAAAGGTTTGTACTGTGAGAGGTCTCTGCTATGTGTTTATTATCTATCACCCCTGCCCTAAGGGGGGTTCTGATGAAAATGATTAGCCTGTGTCCCCCCTGACATAAAGTACTTCAGCAGGAGGTTAATGGTCAAGGGACTGAAAGTGGTGACTGTGGGTCCTGTGTCTTAGGGCCACATGGCTGGTGTGTGGGGATGGCGCTCCTCTCCATAACAAAGAAAGGGACTCTCAGCCCACTAATGGATCCCTTGATCACCTCATCCTGATGGTAATCTCTACCTGAGGCTTCTCCCTTCCTCCTAGAGGATTAGCCAGGCCCAGACCAGACTAAACACTCAAGGTCACCGAGACTCTTAAATCTGGCTACATACCAGAAACCATGACACTCAAAATAAAACAAATGCACAAAACCAACTGCATCTCAACAACCACCTTGGGGGCACTTTCTGTGAAGGAAGGAACCCCTGTTTCTTACTGAGGACAACATTTTCTCTCCAGGAAACTGCTCCACCCTCCAATGCCTGAAGAATAAATAAAACCAAGCTCTACGGCAAATACCACTCTCGCTGTGTCAGGCCGTGTAACCAGAACACTAGTCTGCTCATGGCTCTTGGGCTTCTAGCACGATGCCAGGGAGAACATTTTTCGAAACGTCGCTCGCTTCCTGCTGCAACCTCATTTCACTTCCACATCGAGTTTGTGAAAACAGGAAAATGCACAGACTTTTTTCCCAAAAGGTAACTGTGAAAAAAACATAAAGAACATAGCATCTTGAGGAAGAAATTAAAGATTTAAGGAAATTTTGGGTGTTTGGGATTTTTTTGTATATTTGTTAATGCTTTCTTTAAAAATGATGGGGGATTTGAGCAACAATCTAGCAGAGAAAAGAAGCAATTGAGAGAAAGGGGCAAAGAGACCTGAAATGCCAGGCAAGGTCCCTACAGACAGGGGAAAGAGGTGAGACTCAGAGAAACAGGAGAAGGGTCTCTCTTTAAGACAAGAAGAAAAAAGAAGGGTTTAAAGGGTGACAACCAAGAGAAAACTCAATGTGAAGAAAAGTTGAGAGAGGCACTCATATTGACATATAACAGGGTGTTCTGCCAAGATTTCCCATGGGGTTGGAGGAAACATGAAGCCAAGACACATTAGAAACAGCCAGAATTGGCCAGCAAAGGAGTTCCTGTAGTTTCAAATGAAATTGTACCAAGTGCTCCCGCTTTGTACAAGCTCCTGAGGAAGTAGCTGATGTCCTCTGAGAAATGTAAGAGAAAATTCCAAATAGGCAACTCAACCATGCAAGGCTGGAAAGTAGGTGGGATCTAGAACTTGCTCATTTCTTCTAAGAATCTCCTCTGTTCCAAACCGCTCATCATCAAACGTGGAAACGAGAGTCAGAAGTGGTTGCCAGCTGGAGAACCTACCCGTGAGTCTCAAAGATCACCTGCGAGCACATGATATATTTCACTCTTTGAGAACTATTAGAAAGTCTGCTCCTAAAGAACTTGAATTCCTCATCTCCAGAGTTGCAAACCCCATGGTCTACCATAGATCCATAATATTACCTTTGCCCTCCAATTTTTAGTATTATAACAGCTTTTGCCAGAGAGTTGGGGACGCAGGGATCTGAAGCCCGGTTCTATAGAGGTTCAGTTTTGCAAGATGTTCTGGAGATAGATGGTGGCGACGGTAGCACAACACTGTGAATGTACTGAATGGCACTGAGTGGTACATGTAAAAATGGTTACGATGGTAAAGGCTGTGTTCTATATATTTTACCACAATTAAAAATTTTTAAAAGTTAAGTAAAAAATGAAATATTATTCTCACTTTGCAGGTGCAGAAGCTAACATGTTATCTCAAGTTCCTACAGTCAGTATTCCCATCTGGGTTTTTATTTTAAATCAAGAAAAAACACTAGATTTTATTCTTTTTTTTCCTATTACTTCCAAACTCAGATTGTTTTCAGATGAGCTTGCTTTCCCAACAAGCGCTTTGCCTGCTGCACCACTTTGGAAAGGTGTAAGTGTTCTTCAGAAGGCTACTTGAGCTGTTTCCTTACCTAGTCTAGCCTACTAGCCTCCATATTCCTGACTTGTACTATGGCCTCCTATTTCAGGATCCAAAAAAAAAAAAAGGAGGAATGAAGTGGAATTTTTCCAAAATACCCAGGCACTATAGTGACGGATGCCAAGATATCTCCCTCCTTCTATGCCAAGACTATGTTCTCTGAAGCTCAGTATATTACTACCTCTCCCAATTGTCTCAGTACTCGAAAGCTGTTGGGCCAGGAGCTCTGGTCTCTGAAAAGCTGAAACTCGTATTGTCCCAGGGGGTAAGAGTGTGCAGAGTCCTGTTGGCCCTGTGTGCCAAGTTGCAAACAGGTTGGGGCTGGTGGGAGGAACAGGATGTCCTGTGACAAGGAGGAGGGACCCAGAGTAGCCACAAGCAGCAAGAGGAGCTGCCACGTGTTTCACGTGCTGTGGAACAAAAGTGAAAGAACATGAGTGGGCTGAGGGGAGAGGTGCAGAATTCTAGGAAACAATGCTGAGTTCTGCAGAATGCTCTGCTCTCAGGAATGTAAGCCCTTGTACATGGCTGCAAACTATGTTTTTTTAAAACTATTTTTTAAAGACCATTTTTTCCTTAAATTGTATAAACAAGAAAACATTCAACCCGGGAATATCAGGTTAACTCCCCAAATTCTTCCGTATTGGAGAAAAGCAAACAGCCAAACGAATCATGCAGCCAGAGAGATATTATAGAAAATAAAAGAACATCTCCTGGGCTTAGCTCCCCAAATATTCCCACAGTAAGCCAAAAAATATGTTACATAAGTATCTGGGAAATTGTTTAAATTCGATGGTGGGAGTGAGATTCTGTTATATTTAATATGGCTTTGAGTAAGTAGGCCATGAACTAGGGCTCAGGCTTTTCTTTATGTAAAATAAATGGCTGCAGCTATTGTAGCATCTCTTCCTTTTGCAGAAAGCAAGCTGCTCTAGATATTCTTCTGGCAGAGGCTATATCCCTGGTGACACCACGCTTCCTTCTGAGTATTTACGTGACCGCATTATTTTTCAGTGAACGGAATACTTGTGCAAGCACAAGCGGAAACCCTGACCTAGGGGAGAAAATGGAGACACATACATTCAAGGTGTGTCTAAGCTCAAAACCCCTCAGAGAGGCTTTATCCTTGGGGCTTAGGAGAACTGGCCTCTGGTAGCTAAGAAGCAGACTGACTGATCCCTCCCCGCCAGCGCTGGCAGAAGAAGGGTGCATGTCTTACCCAAGTGGGCACATAAGCTAATAGTGCCACCAAGAAAGAGACCAGAGAAAGATCCAGTGCTTTCATTCATCCTGCCTTCAAATATTCACTCAGTTCCTACTACACATCAGCACTCAGTTATGCCCTGAAATTAAGAAATGAATTCGAACCGGTCCCCATCCCTCCTTGTTCCCCAGCCCCCTGAACCCCTAGAATGTCAATTCTGGAATGACTAAGTTGCACTAGGACACTCTCAGAGGCTCCAGGAAGGTCAAGGGCGATGGCTACTTCCCACATGGCTTAAATGAACTGGGGGTGGAGAAAGCAGGTGGCCCCTTTGGTTGAATCCTCAATCTTTGAAGAAGTTTGTCTAGGCCTCCTTCCTAACTGTCAGCCAAGTAGCATTTAAACTACTTAAACTGGCGTTGGAGGGCCTACCACAGCTGTACTATCTTCTATTTCCTCCTCTGAGAAGTAACTAAGAGACAGTCAAGCGCAAGTCCTTTCCAGTTCCTTGAACTCACCCAACCTTGGTTTAGAATCCATGCCTCTAGTCATGCTGCTCCTGGTACCTGGATACTGTACCTGTCCCCACCCTGTGCAATCACACACAGTCCTCTGCCCAAGAGCTCCTCTTCCTGCAGTTTGGTCCAGTGGCTCTTTCCTATGAACTTATCCCTCACCTCCCATCTCCTGCCCTTCCTCTCCACCTATAAGACTAGAAAGTCGACTGTGCAGCTACTGCTCTGCATGGCCAGGTGGTGAGTGGGTCACTAATATTTATTCCAGGCACAAAGCAAGGAACTCAACAGATATCACCTCTGCTAAACCTCCCAATTGCATGAGTTATTATCTTCATGATGCAGGTGAGAAACTGAACTTTAAGAACAGCCACAGGTAAACACATCAAGCTATCACGGTAGATAAGAGTGGCTCCAGATGCATCTTGCTCGAATCCTAAATTCCCAACCTCACTCGACTGTTTGGAGCATAGCGTGTGCATGCGGCAGCTCTTGTGCAGCATTCCCAATTTCTCTCCACCTGCCTCCCGCTTCACACTCTGATGTGGCTTTCCAGTTCAGCACAGGTTTTGACCAGTTTCCAAACAGACACAACATGGCAGTGCCTCATCTTTGCACCACACGCCCTCTTCTATCTCTGGATTTCTACTCTAAGACTTCTCTGACACTGGATAGAACCTGCTGGGCCTGATGCTGACCTGCAGAACCTGGGGGTTAAAGCCTATGAGGCCACCTGTGATCAGTGAACAATGATAGACAGGAGGCGATGAATAGACAGGAGTCTCCTGGGCAAACAGTTCAGGAGGTTTGTAGAAGATCCAATGGTATTAATCATCAGTTATCCCCAGCAGTGACAGCTGTACTGGCTTTCCCTCCTTCCCTATGTCGTCCATCTTGTCCCTGCTACTTATTAAGATCACACTGACAGATAAGACTCTTGCACATAATCCTCTATTTTCAGTCGGTAAGTAGCAGGAATTCGGGCGAAAGAGATGAGGGCAATGCAGGCTGTGGTGCAATCTGCCTCGCCCCTCAAGCCATATGAATCAGCAGATCCAATAGTGCTTGAGGTGTTCTTGGAAGAATGCATGACCCACCTGTGGATGCAGCCAGCCTCCTCTTCTCAGCCACTCCAGTGCTGGTACCATGGACCCATGAATGGAATGGCTCCAGTGGCAGGAATGGAGGCTGTGCATTGGCCCAGCAGGATGGGCTCCCTCTTACCACTCTTACCAATGACCGAGCCATTGCGACCGCTGAATGTCCAACCAATCAGTAGCAGAGATAGATGCCAATCCTTATAGCACCCTCAAGAGCTTCCACCAGTCCCTTGGTGGAAGGCTGATTATAGCAGACCACTTCCACCCTGGAGAGGAGGTGGAGACTGCAATTCATTCTCACAGCAATTCATGCTTACCTACTCCAAATATGCATTTGCCTTCTCTACACGTAAGGCCTCTACAAACACTACGTAAGGATATAAGAATGCCATGCCTAACCTACAGGCAGGTAACCCACAGAACACTGTTGGAGACCAAGTGGCTGATTAATATCAGAGGAGGTGCAACAATGAGTGTATGACCAAGGAATGCACTAGTTTGATCACAAACTTAATTGCTTAAAAAAACACCAGTTAAACTGTGAAAGGATCAGTGAGGGCACTAGTGTGAGAACAACCTTCTCTTCCAGTATCACCTTGATTCATGCCCCACTCCTGACCTTTCTGCAAGAAAACTTGTTTCCTCTCAGTGGTCAATGGTGTCAAGATCTGAGTACTAGGTGTGCTCATTGTGACTGAGGTACCACTTTTTCTTGGCCCTTTCACCAATCAGAGGTAGGAAATACATGAATGTGCATACACATATACATACATATAAATATACATACACTCATATATAAAAACACATATATGTACACATCTGCACATAAACATACATACACACATCCACATATGGCCAATGCCGACCCATCCCCACAGGGTTCTTTTTGTCTTCTCTCATTTGCTCAATCCTATAATACAAGATTGCTTGCTCCATACTACTGCATGTTTCTCATTTTGAGAGAGTAACATTTTGCCTCAAAGCTCCCCTCCGCAGAACTGCACTCCTGTCTTATTGGCCAACAAAGTATCACATACCTACGCCAGAACCCATCTCTGGCAAGGGACCATCACAATTGGCTGAGACCAGTCATCCTCCCACCACCTCCATCCCCGGGCTGGGGTCAGGGCCTCCCCTCAAGTACGCCGTCACATGGAGAAGAGTGAGATACATGAAAGGAGTAGGGTTTCTCTTTTTTCAAAAAATAACATATATACTTCAATTTGTATTTATTGATTTGAGAGAAGAAGAGTGAGAGAAACACTGATTTGCCGCTCCACTTACTCATGCATTCATTGGTTGATTCTTGTATGTGTCCTGACTGGGGATAAAACCCACAACCTTGGCGTATCCGGACGATGCTCTAACCAACTGAGGTAACCGGCCAGGGCTGAAAATAGGGGTTCTAAGAGGGAAGGAAGGGGAGCACGGAGTGTACACATCAGGGAGTCTACCAGCTGTGTCTGCTTCGTGAATCTACCATCCACAGGGTAGACTGGGGAGCATAACCCCTCTGAAATTCCACGTAAGGTTTTCTTTGTGTGGGCAACATGCATAATTTTCTGGGAGGAGGACTCGCAGTCGTCTTCATCATTTCTCAGAGGGCTCGGGGACTAGGAAAAGCTTAGAAACTATTTTCTTCATTTTAAACTAGCATAGTCCTTGATCTTAGTTTACAGAGCAAGAGAGGTTTCTAGGAACTTAAACCCCGATTCAGAAAATGCAAGCATTTGCTCAGTCTCCTTTATTACACGTCTGCTCCCAGGGCAGGAGTCGGAAAACTGCACGGTCTTTGTCAAGATACAAACATCTGTCTCAGTTTGAGTCCCTCCTCAGCTTGTTCCTAGAGACCAACTCTTCAGGCTGCTGGGGCGATTAAGGGGCACTAAATCCTCTGCGAGTTAGATACGCTGTCTTTCAACAGCTACTCTTCTAAGGGGAAAGGGGACAGAGCGGGAGTCCCCGAGGGATAAAGGAAACAGAAGTGCAAACTGTCATAAAAAGAAGAAAACCCATGACTTAGGAGCCAAAGAGCAAATGTCAAGGCAGCCTGTCAGTTTCAATGTGTTCTCAGGATTTTTATCCTGTTGGCCCCAAATGCAGGGTTCAGAGTCCCAGAAGTATGACAGCTGTGGTAAGAGAAAGAGATCAACATGTCCAGGGCTTTCATCTGCTGGGGCTCCTTCAGCAGTGCTATTTATCTATCTGAAAAGGCTGAGTACAAAGGCAGCTACTGCAGGCATTATGCCGGGGAAGGAGAGGGGACAGGACATTAAAAAGCATGTGCCCTTGGGCGTGGCTCTTAAATTTTTGCCAGGCAGACAACTGCTGTGCAAACGGAGATGAAATCACGGAATCTAGATTGTTCTGAGATACCTAGGTCGGTCACAGGATGACTCCATAAAGCAATCATCCCAAATGGGGCACTTCTGAGAGTGATTAAAACCAAGACAAGGGCTGTGAGGAGGGGCAGTCCCAGCAAACCAGATGGCTGGCACCTTCCTCGGTCAGTACTTCATAATCCTCTCCTTGGCTCTGGGCTCTGTCATCCATCCAACGCTTTGCATGTGCCTTACATTGTGTTAAGCATCACAGAGAACATGAAAAAAAATAATTAAAATACCATAGAATACTATACCATGTATTCCTGGCCCATAAGGAGCCATTTCTCTCTACTCTAACATTACCCTGGCTGCCTGCAGCAACAGCCCTTTTGGTAGCCTTGAAATCAAAATGAGCTGACGTCTACTCTGAGCTAAGGCATTAGGACGTTCTGCATGGTTTGGTTTTTAAACCTTTGATTCAAAATATATCCAAGTGACTCACTGGACTACTTTGGTCTTGGGAATTAAGCTGCATTCATACCGCTGCAATCTCACGTACCAGGGTAAACTCTAGGAGCCTTCCTCAGAAACCTCTAGAACATCAGCCTGAGACTGGGGAGTCAAGCAGATCTGATAGGGTGCACCTTGAAAATCTCTTGAACTCTGATGATATTTTCACATTTTAAGTCCTCTCCAAATCCTCTCCTAGGTCAAAAATCATTTATGTACATTAACCTCCATTCTCTAGTCCTCTTGGTTAAAAAAGCATTACAAATCAAGGACCCCTGGTTTCTTGCTGTCTTCATCACTGGCCAAAATGAAAACTTAAAATTAAATTTAAAGACTATCTGACCACTGATGCTTTAGGAATGCAAAGGTATCTACTGCAGCCAGTATGCTGGGGTGAGAGGGGGAGGGGCGCTAAAAAGCATGTGCCTTTGGGTGTGGCACTTACATTTTTGCCAATATTAATAATAATTTTTACCAGTAATAATAAATTACTCTTCAAAACAAATACTACAGATATCCTGAATTCAAGAGTAGAAATAGCCCGGCCGGGCGTGGCTCAGCGGTTGAGCATCGACCTAGGATCCAGGCGATCGGGGTTCGATTCCCGGTCAGGGCACATGCCCGGGTTGCGGGCTCGATCAATGACTCTCTCATCATTGATGTTTCTCTGTCTCTCTCTCCCTCTCCTTTCCTCTCTCTGAAATCAATAAAGATATATTTAAAAAAAAAAAAAAAGAGTAGAAATATTTATTATAAAATTTAGAAAACAGAAAAAGGCATAAAAAAGAAAATTGAAATTACCCAAATTCCCACCACCGGGCAACACCATTTGTTAATATTTTGTGCACTACTTTGCCCTCATTTTTGTACATACATCTATAAATATATATGTTTACATAGATACAGAAAATTCTCATAAAACTAAGACCATTCTGTAGGTACAAATTTTGTTTTAGATTTTTAAAAATATTTTTACTGATTTTTAGAGAGAGAGAAAGGGAGAGGGAAAGAGAGAGAGAAACATAGATGTGAGAGCGGAACATGGATCAGCTGCCTTCTACATGCCCCGGGCCAGGGATCGAGCTCACAATCCGGACATGTGCCCCACTGGGAATCAAACCAGCCACCTTTTGGTGCACAGGATGATGCCCAACCAACTTAGCCACACTGGCCAGGGCCTGTATGTACAATTTTTAAAATGCTTTATCCCTTAGCACTTTATCGTGAATATATTCTGCAGGCACCAATCATACTTTTGTAAACTTCCTTTTCAGGTGCACAATGTTCCATTCACAGCACTACAAATACTGGCTGTGAAGATGCATATTTGTTCGTAATTGTTAAGTGACCACTTGCATAGCTAGCATGCTTTTTCATGGCATGCGTGAAATGTCTGCCTCCTTAAAAAGAACAAGTAGAAAAACAATATGCCAAGTCACTCAGCTTTACAGAACTTGGAATCAATCCACCGAGAACAACCCAAGACCTCTGAAATGGATAAAGAGCTAAAAGCAGGGTTGTCCCAGACCAAAGACAGATCAGAGAACAGAAGGGCATGCTCTGAAGGCAAGATGTGCTAGGTGCTACAGCTTCTAGAGCTCCTATGAAACAATTTAAACATTTTTATGCTTTCTACAGACTTTGCACTGTGCTAAGTAATGGTGACACAAAGATGACTAAGGCATAATCTTTTCTCTGAAGGACTTCACAGCCTACAGGGTGACACAGATTCAGAGCTAACACTTGGGTGCTTGAGCCTACTGAGATCCAGCTGTGGAGAGTGGGCAAAATGAAGCTGTAACAAGTCAGTGAATAGTATAATCACAGTTCGTGTACACTAAATAGGTTTTTTTCTATCTTACTTTGATATTGCTTGATATATATGTTCAATCAATTCACCTGCTATGATTCTATCAAATTCAACAAACACTTATTGAGCTTTTATTGTGTGCAGACTCTCTGCTAGGGGCTGTGGATACAAAGATGAAAGAGACATGCCTCTACCCTCAACGAAGTCACATTTTAGTAGAGATATTTCAGATATAAAAAATAATAATTATATCAGAACTAACAGAAGGGCAAACGGGGAGTTCTGAGAGAACTTGATCAGCTAACCAACCTGGGTGAGGCTGTGTCTCAAGGCTGGTTCCAGGAGAAGTGTACACTGCAGGTGGGGGTAAGAGAGAAAGTTGGAAGAGGAAAGGCATTCCAGTAAAGGAAATGGGCAAACACAAACTCAAAAACAGAGAGGTGTGGTATGTCCAGAGGGCTAAAAGGAACATGCAAGACTACAGTGCAAAAATCTTAGGCAGATGGTGCCAGAAAAGGAAAACAGAGGTAAGCAGGTGAGCCTCTGAAGAGCTTGAAGCAACAAGCTGGTACAGTCACAGTTCTGCTTTAGATGATGACCCTACGTCATATGTCATTGAAGAAATGGAGGGAAGACATGAGAGAGAAATTGCACTCGTCCCCCGTCACAGGTCACAAAGCATCCCTCTTCTCCTTTTTCCCTTCTATGCAAAGGCAGGCATGTCCCTCCCATCAAAGGCCAAATCCTCCACTGGGCTCTGGATCCAGCCACTCTTGTCCTAGTCAGGATTCCAAGGCTTCAGGTATCCCCTCCTTGCTGATACTCCCCAGTGTCACCATCATGCTACTCTGGCGTTATTTGTTCCTATCAGTAAACTACTATGCTCTTCTATCTGCCATAAAACATACTTCACTTTACTCCACATGCCCCTCCAGACATAATTCAACTTCTTTAAAGAGCTGTCTACACATGATGTTGTATCGATGTTCTAACTTCTCCTCATTGCCCAACCCATCATGAGATAGCCCTCCCAAGACACCTCTGTCAAGGTCACCAACCACCTTTTCTCCTCTGACCCTGTAGTAGGCAGAAGAATGCCCACCCTCCAAAGACATCCACGCCCTAATCTACAGAAACTGTGACTATACTGCCTTATATGGCAAAAGGAGTTTGGCAGATGTGTTTAAGGTTAAAGACCTTGCGATGCGGAGATTGCTTGGGTTCTTTGGGTGGGCCCAACTGAGGCACCTGAGTCCTTAAAAGTGGAAGAGGAAGAAAGAGGGTCAAAATCTTCTTTATCTCAACAGATGACTCCCTCCATCCAGTTATTCCAAACAGCCATCCTTAATTTCCTCCAGGTCTTTTGTCCCCATGTCTAATCCCATAGGAGATCCCATTGATTTTTATCTCCAAAATTTATTCTAAATCTGCCCAACTTTCTCTCTCTCCTGCTGACACCTCAGTCTACACCATCCATCATCATCTCTTACCTGGGCTTTCACATCAACCTCCTACCTGGTCTCCACAGTTTCTCTTTCATTCTCCTCTGCACCACACTCCACAAAGCAAGAGTGACAGTGAAATGTAAGTTAGGTGAAACTGCTCCTGTGCTTATAATTACCTCCCATTGAACTTGGAGTAACATACACTCCACACTACAGCCTACAAGGCCCTGGGTGAGATATGATCCTGCCCATTTCTGTCACGGCTCTGTACATTAATGATTCTCTCCTAGTTTTCCGTTCTTTGAGACCACCAAGCTCTTACGCATCTCAGTCTGCACAGACTGTGTTTTCTGCCTGGAACATTTATGTTCCCACCTCTTTCCATTCTAGGTCCTTCTCATCTTTTGGATCTCAGCTTAAAGGTCATCCTCGAGGAGAGCCTTGCTCATCTACACTATGCAAAGATGCCCACCCTTTACCCTACATCTCAAATCCTCATTTCTTTCCTCTTGATGCTGTTTATAAGCATGTTAGTCACTTGCCTGTGTACCTGGCCTTGTTGGTCTTCAGCACTAGAAAATAAGTGAGAGCAGAAACAGTGATTCGTTTGCTGAAAAGAGAGTGATTGACCCATAAATGGTTGCTGAATTATTTACTTCTTTAGTCATTCTGATGGCAGAGAGAATGGACCGAGATGGAACAAGGCTGGAGGCAGGACAACTGACTGAGAGAGCACTGCAGAGTTTCAAATGAGAGAAGAGAGGCGCCTGGACTTGATCAGTAATAGAAAAGATGGAAAGAAGGAAATGGAGTTATATCTTAGGAGGAATGGCAGGTTCCAACTGAGAACAAAGACAGAAGAGAAGCAGATAGGGGAGATGGGAAGGGATGAATCTGGGTTGACTGGAGTGAAGCTGAGGGATTATCCAGGTAAAAGAAACAGACAGGCAATCAAGATTTGAGAGCCGTGGTTATCTACAAATTTGTGCATATTAACATTTTTATAGTACAGTATTCCCAGGATGTTCCCAGTTGTCTCATCAAAAATCACCCAAGTCTAAAACCACTTTTCAACAGATCAACCTAGCAGTCATGAAAATGGAAAGGGACTCAGTCCAGAGCCTTCCTCTAGAAGAATCGATCAATACACAATGAAAGGAAACTCACCACAATGGCAGTTCAGAGCTCAGTAAAACCCCACTTCCTCCCACCTCTCCCCCTTGATCACCCTGAACCTTCCTGGCTGCAGATGGCCCACTTTCTAACACACATCAGCCCCTGAGCACCAAATGGCTATGTTACCTGTAGAGCAGACCAATCAGATATTCCTAAGTATCAGAAACAACGCCAGCTCAGAATTTCTCCCTGAGAAGTATTAAAACACAGATTCCAACCTTTTCTACTCTCTTCCTCTATATGTTCATCATGTATGGTAACTCTTCTTTTACTTAATCCCATACTCTTTGCCTTATCGAGGCCTCTTTAACTCTGCCTGGCATTCAGGTAGCAAGAAATAACCGGCTGAGGGACACCCGGCTTCAAGTACAGCACTGACCAGGACAGGATGGGATCTAGCCAGATGACCAGTCATCACTGAGTCTTACGGTGATCCTCGGAAATACTGGGATGCACTTTTCTGCTTTGTTAGTATTACCTTTAACGGCTTCCATGGCAAAATCAACCTCCACAGACAAATGGTGTATCAAACGTTCACTTGTTCATCTGATTATTTAAAACTCTGAATATATTTTTTATAGATAGACCATATCCCAATAGGGAGCTTCCTATACCTGCCCACCAAATGCCCATTTGACTGATAACATAAGCGAATCACACATCTTCGAAGTTGGAACAAGCCCTTCAGTAAGTGGAACTCATCTTGCCCTTTACGGATGAGGAAACTGAGACTGTTGCAGGTCAGATAAGTCCTGTGAATAATACTTTGAATCCAAGCACCAAGTATAACCTGCTTCTATGAGCAAAGGCAGGGCAAAAACATCCATGGCAACAGACAGAAAGAAGGTAATGCTCTAGTTCAGGGTGGTTACGAACTTTATATAGCCAAAACTTTACCCAAGGCCCTCAAACTAATCATGGGTAGAATTGGGACCTGAATCTAAAGTTCTTTAGGCTGCTGGTCTGGAATTCACCTGGAGGAGCCACCTTCATCCTGACCCTGGGGGGGAAAGCAGAGGGCTCAATATAAACCCAGCAGCCCTCAATAGCACAGTGTGTTCTCGGGTCGTTTTATGGGAGGACGGCATGTTCTGGAAGCCATAGAGACCAGCCAAGCATTTTTCCTCTGCTGGAATGTCCTTGCCACACCAATCAGCTGACCAGAGTCCATCCCCGGGTTATAGGAGATGCTAACCTGCTCCCTGCTGACTGGGGCTGGTGGACGGAGGCTCTCATGTTCTCTCTTGCAGGGGTTCCCCTTGCTATAGCTGGAGCCTGCTGGAAAAGGATTCCAGTGCCCAGGGGTGGGAAAGAAGGCAGGAAGGCCCGAGAAGGAAAGTCCAGCATTATGTTTGCACATTACAATCCCAAGTGTGTGTGATTCATTCCAAATGCAAACTGAAAACCTCACTAATTTCACTTTCCTTTCCAAACTGCCTCCTTTCAAGTTTTTACACATAAATCCTGACTAAAACTGACATCGTGTTTTCTGCAAAAGAAAGCAATCTGACTGCCAAGTGTGGAGGAAAAGTGAGGAAAAGTGGTACACAGCTGTTGTGGGATTTTTTTATTTTTTATTTTTTGGTCGTGTGATCGATGATTAAAATGGGATCATGCTGTCCGGGGCTCCTTCCTGGCTACTCTGAAGCTGGTGAAGTTGGTGACAGTTTCTCTTCCAGTCACTATCAGTGTTAGACTTGGGCCAAGGACACGAAGGCCTCAGATGACCTCCACTGGGCAAAGGGCGCCTCCGGGAGGCCAGGAGGCATTCTCTGGGAGGGCCTTGGAGGTAGCCCCAGAGGGAAGCGGAGCCCACAGCTTTCTCAGCAGCCTGCTTTCTCAAACCAGCTCTCCCTAGAACAAAAACGACCCTGTCGGCACCGTCAACAGTCAGGAAAACATGCCTCTGGACAAAGCCAGGCTATTCAGCGGTCCCCAAGCTGTCTCTTCCACCCTTGGGCTCACTGACCCGACAGCTCAGACAGAGTAGGCTATAAAACTTGGGAGAAAGACCTGTCTGCGGGAGGAGGGAGGAATGAAGACGACGGGAGGGCATTTCCCTCATTCTTTCCATTTCATAGCAACCACGTACTTCTGGCCAGGCCAGCAGTGCAGGTAAGTGGGTTAGAAACCATGTTCCAGACAGACCAGGGGGCATGTCACACCCGTGACAACAGGGAGTGTGTGGCCAAGAGAGGAAAAGATCAAGGGAAATCGGAGAGCTTTCTTTCAATCGTTTCAAGAGCTGTCGTGTTGAAAGGAAAGCAGATTTGTTCTGAGTCATTCCCGGAGGTGAAGGAACAAGGGGACATGAGTTGTTTCCCCTTAAGAAGGACTTTCTTAGAGCTGGTTGGAAAGGGTAGTGAGCATTTTAAATCTGCACCACACAGCTTTTCCTCCTACTTCTCTAAGCAACTCTTCCTTTACCCTCCCCCATCAAAAGTCCACCTGACCTAAGATTCTGTCTTCAGCCTCTTCTCTCCCTGTGCCTCTCCCCTGTGCTGTCATTCAGGTCTCTAGGACCCCAGGCAACTTCTCAGTACCAAACCGCAGTCTATCAAGTCTCAGCTGGACTTTGCACTGGGCTTCCTATTGACCTCCCATCTTTCAGGGCTGCACACTTCTCCAAGCCACAGTCCTCTGAGCTGTCACCAAAGCAAGGTCATGCTACTTCCCACATTAAAATCCAGACTGGTGTCCCCCTCCTCCCCCAGCCTCCTCAGTCAATACCTCCTCAGGACACCGCAGCTGCACCAAGAAATCTCACACCTCTTGGTCCTGGATGTGCTCGTGCCACCGCAGTGCCTGAAATATACCGCGGCAACAGGACACCTGCTCACCTCTCAAGATTGAGTCTCTCTACCTGCCTTCCTCTCACCCCATCTTTGTCTCTCCCCCCAGGCCCACTGGACCCTCATCTTCCCTGCATGTTCAGCAAACTGTTTTATTTGATGACAATACTGTGCCAGGCTAAACCCTCAGCATCTTAAAAGCAAGGGGGCAAGTTTGTTTCATTGCTCTATCCCCACAGCCCAATGTACTGTCTGGAATGTGTTTGCTGAGTATGTAAAAAAGAGAAAGAAAGAAAGACGGGAGAGAAAGGCAGAAGGAATGAAAGATGGATGGGAGGGAGGGAAGGAGGGAGGGAAAGAGATTTTGGGAGAAGGATGCCCTGAATTCAATGCATTCTTATTCTATTTCCTTTCCGTTTGAGTATTTTCCCTTCCACTGGATTTTAAAGATTTCATTTACAGGCTCTCAAAGGGAAGATACCACCTTACTTAGCTACTCTGAATATGGGTGCCCTCTATAAAGCAAGGGAGAGTCTAGTCAGAATCAACCACAAAACAATACACATCACAAGGATCATATGGGCAATTATTTACCTGAAGAAATTAGGTCATTAAATGAATTAAGAATTAAATAACTAGCTTAATGCTAAAAAAAAAAAAAAAAAAATTGCAGTAAACCTGAATTTGTAAAACATGTTTTTAAGTATAAAAACCTTCAGTGATGACTACTTTCCTACCCTGGGGGTTGGCAGGCGAAGGGAGGGTAAGGTCCAATTTCTCCCTGGCTTGGAGGCTGACTGTCATGCTCAACTGTGCACACCAGCAAAGGAGTTAGAACCATTTAAGACATGATTTTTTAGAAGGCTGCCAGCCTCTAAGAGGTTTGCTTTAAAGCTCTCTAAAAGGTAGGTGAAAATGAAAATAAAGAAGTCTCCGGTGACTTCTGCAAAAAGAAACTTGGTGGCAGCATGGGGAGAGAAACCAGACTGCAGACACCAAGAGATGAGCGAGCACCGAGAAAACACAGGACCAGCACACAGCGGCAATACACCGGGAACTTGAAAGGAGTAATGTACACCACGCACAGGAGAGGGACCATTCTAGAAAGGCAACAGATGTAAACAAAAACTTCTTTTATTTTTCTGAATCTCAGTGACACTGTGTGTTTTTTAATGCAAGGTCAAAAAGCATCCCAATAACGGGGTGGAAGCCAGGTGGAAATCTGGGGGCAGCAGGAGAATGACAGGGCTATTAACAACAACAAAACTCAAGAGAGTTGACACCACTTGTGAGGACAGGCCTCCTAAGTCCAAAGTTTTGGAGGAAATCAGAGACAACTGTAGAGTTAAGATTTGCCCTGGGATGTGGTTCTCAGATTTCAAGGTCATATAAATGTCCTGGGGTATTCCTTTAACAGGCTGTGGCCCTACCCCCTGGGATTCTGATTCAGCAGGTCTAGGGCAGGTCCTGTGCACGTGCATTTTGAAAAAGGGAGGGAAGGAAGGAAGGTAGTTGTAACATTTTTAGAAGAATCCTTTGTATTTCAGGGTGAAAGTGTTAAAGGTAGTAAAAGAAAATGGAAAACACAAAAGTTTAAGTTAAGGTAGAAGATAAAGAACTAGAATACTTGTGTTAAATACATAGTGGGAGGAACCTTTTCTAGTCTTTCTCTTAGAGACCTTTGTAAATGCAAATTGGTGACTTTTCTCTTGGGTGTAGCTCTTTAATTACATTTTCTTCTATTTGCCATTGCCCTTGGGTCAGTGGTTCTCAGCCCTGAGTGTCAATTAGAATTACCTGGGGGAAATTTTAGACGCCTCAATGCCCAGGCTGCATTTGGAGCAATTAATCAGAACTCTAGGGATAGGACTGGGCATCATTATATTTTAAAGCTCCCTGGAGACTCTGATGTGCGGCCAAGGTTAAGAACCACTACCTTGAATTTAAAGGACAAAATATACATATATATATATATGTATATGTATATATATGTATACACACACACACACACACACACATCTCCTCAATGCTAGCTTTAGATGCTGAAATAAAGAGGAGAATTTAACCTGTGCAGGTAGCTGTTTATGGCCCCACAGGTTATAACTATGAAAATAAGATTCTTTGGATTTTAAAGGCTGTATTCAGACAAATTTATTTCCCAGTGACACAGTAGAAACTCTTTGTTGTGGTTTGATAGAGGCAATAAAAGAAATATCAGGGAGCTATTGTGACTCGGCTGATGTCTGTATTTCTAGCCAGAAGGGCTACAGTTTCCGGGTGCCAGTGATTAAGTCATTATCCACAGAAGCCAGTCTGACCAGAGTAAATGATCAGGACAGATGTTCTGCCTCTGTCCAGAGGGGATAACCTTCAAGCATCATCACGGGTATATACATATTTGATGATATCCCTTAAAAAGCACCTAATTGACCAAGCTAAAGGCAATTTCTGTTGTTGTTTCACGTAGGGAGACAGAGGGCAATTCACAAGATAAATTCCAGAAGCTTTTATAAAGATAATGTTGAAATATTTTGAAACTATAGATACAGGGATACTAATGTTTTGTGAACAGGGGCATTTTTTTAAGGGACCCAACAGCATTTTGTTCACCAACAACTTTTTTGTCATCTTATAAATGAAAGACCCTAACCCTGTGGCACTGGGATTGCTCAAACATTTCACACTCAAGGCTGAATTGGGAAAATGTACTGCTTTCTTTCCTAAGCAAGAGTTAAGGGAATCAAGAAGCAGTGGGATTGTGGAAGGAATAGGAACACTAAATGTTCCATTTGTTCCCTCTATTTCCCAGCCCTCCTTGCAGTTGGATTAACCCATGAGATCCATTCAGGCCAGTGAAATATGTCACTCGCAGCCTGAGGCAGCAAGGAGCTCAAGGGCTGTTCTCCAATCTCCCTCTTTCCTTTGTCACACAGACTGAGAATGAGAAGGCCACGTGTTCCTCATGGTGCAACTACACAAAGGCCAAGCCTCTACTAGGCCGGGTCACTGAGTCACTGGCCACAGGTGTATCCCCTGTGCCTCTGGGGCTGGGGGAACCACTCTAATGGACCATTTCAGCACCAAAGCATCCCTGTGGGACCAACCTCACAGTGGCTTCATCATTCAGCTCTTCCTTCTGCCCAATCCTATTTCATTTGCTTCCCCTCGAATGCCAGTCCCAAGAACGCTCCCCAGTGTCTCCCTTTCTGGGTCTGTTTCCTTGGGGACAGGAGCAAAGACCCAGAGATGCCTTTCTGAATTACAAATCTCATCATACTGCTCCCCTGCCAGCCAGCCAGCCTGCACCAGCTCCACCCAGCCTACGCGGAGGGGCCCTACAGAGGAATGATCGGAGTGGCATACAAGGGCATGACAATCAGGAGAGTGCTGGTAAAGCAACTCTTGGGAAGGGAAAAAAAAAAGCCCAGATATGCAGCATTTGCTGATCCCATGGTGTCAATTTCAAGCAACCAACAGTTAAAAAGCCAGCTTGCAAAACTCCTGGCTAGTTAATAAATGGCTCCCTCCTGAGCCAGACACAAGCCAGTTCCAACATGCCCCTGATAACCCCTGACCCTTCACTACTGTTCATTCCCACTGTTTCCCTTCACGTGAGCTTCATGCCAGCCGGGGCAGATTCTTGTAATTCTCTGACCACCAGGATGCTCAGAGGTTCTGTGCCCTTTATTCATGTTGTTTTCTGTCTTGAATATGCTTCCTTTCCCTGTCTGACTCATGCAAACCTACTCGACATTCTGGATTCAGCTCAAATAAAATCTCTTCCATAAACATTTTCAAGATTCACCCCTGCCTGTTCTATTTCACACATACACACACATGGGAGATGCTCACAAAATGTTTTCTGAATTTAAAAAAACAACAACAACTGGACGTACTTCCTAGCTCAACTTTACCATGAAATGTGGCTCTTAAAATGAAAACTGTCTCACGGGGAAAAAAATTTCTACTACCCTAAATTTGATCACAGGGTTTGATCCCCCGCTTCCCTAGTCCAGAATGTTGCAGAGAGGCAAAGCATGGACGGAGACTGGGCCAGAGCCTGGCCTCTAAATCTTTGTCCCAAACCCAAATCTTGAAACAGAGCCAGAACAGGAAAGCACTGGAAGCAAGAGCACCCTCTGCAGACCCAAGTAGAAGGGCAGGTGGACGGACTGGTTACCTTCTGGCCAGGCAATCTGGAGACCAACCTTTCCAAATGCTTCTACTGCCTCAGACTCACAGTCAAGGTGCTTACCGTGCTTCAGATTTAAATCAAGCCACACATACTCACTCAGTGCCTACTATTTGCAAACTACTATAGCTTTAAAATAAGGACAGAAATGACAACCAACCACTCAGGGAGGTCTGAGGAATAATAATCAGCCTTGACTATAAGTCAAAAACAAAAATGTACTCCCGGTCTAAAAAAGAAAAAAAAATGCCTCCATGAAACCAAAAAATAATAATAGTAAACTCTTATATATCATTTGCTTGCCATATACCAGCTCTGCCCTAAAGACTTTATACATATTAACTAAATATGTAGAGTTTATATACTATATTTTATATATAATGTTATTTATATAATTGCATATATGATATGTATTATAATATATAATATAATAATATAAATATAATGCAACATAATATAAATACATATAATATAGTGTTGTTTTACATATAATCTTTTTTATAATGTCTTTATTGATTTCAGAGAGGAAGGGAGAGGGAGAGATAGAAACATCAATGATGAGAGTCATTGATTGGCAGCCTCCTGCACATCCCCTACTGGGGGTCGTGCCCAAAACCTGGGCATATGCTCTGACAGGAATCGAACCGAGATCTTCTGGATCCTAGGTCGATGCTCAACCGCTGAACCATGCCAGTTGGGACATGTTTTATATATATATAAATAAACTACATTATATTCCAGAGTCTTCACATCAGCCCTATGTCCTGGATACTAGTACTGTCCCTATTTTACAGATTAAGAAACAAAGACATTAAGTAATTTACCTAAGGCTAATTAGGGGAAGAGCCAGGATCTGAACCCAGGTAGCCTGGCTCCAAACTCCATGCTCTTAATCAAACTAAGAGAAGGAGAAAAACCGGCTCCTCTGTAACTTTTGCCACTGTCATCAAAGGATTGGTGATGTCCCTGTCAAAGCCTGCAACCTGGGAGTGCGGACCTCTGCCCAGGGCCTTGGCACGCACGGCTGATCACCTGCAACAGCTACATGAACCTCAGTTGCCAAGGGAGCCTTTCTTTTAGCAAAGTCACCATGTGGAAAAGCCACAAACACCCAGGACAGAAGAAACGAGAGGCAAAAAAAGGGAAGAGAAAGCACCTCCACAGCCAGCGATGAAAACAAACGCTCTGAGCAACGCTGGAAAGAGCCAAGATGAGGCAGCGCACCAACAGGATATCCGGCCCTGCAAACAGTCGGGTCACTGACCAGAAGGAAGGAGCCTCTGGTTACCTGGAGATGGCTGATAAAGATAGCCACAGGGACCAAGAGTGGAGATGTGGCTGGGGAGAAAAGCCAAAGAAAAAAGCAATGGAGAATGGGAAGAGCTTTGGCTGGTGGTGGCTGCAGCTGGGAGTGGGGCCAGGACAATGACACTGAGCGCTGCAAAGCAGAGGGACAGCAAGTGGAGGCCCAAGAGGCGCCCAGCCCGGCTGGAGCAGGACGGCCCCGCACCTCAGCAACCTCTCATGAGCTCCCTGTGCACAGCAGACCATTAAGGTGGCCATGTTTCTTAAATAAAAGAGATTACCCTTAAGTGACAAGAAAAAAAGTATGCCTTTGAGAGTCTCAAGAAAAATAGGGTTTAATTAGGCCTCAGTGCTTAGAGGACTAAACTTTAGTTTAAAAAATAAATAAATAAATGCCCTGAGCCCTGACTGGCGTGGGTCAGTGATTAGAGTGTCGGCCTGGGGACTGAAAGGTCCTGGGTTCGATTCTGGCCAAGGGCACGTACCTCAGTCGTAGGCTCGATCCCCAGCCCTGTCAGGGCCCATGGGGGAGGCAGCCAATTGATGTGTCTCTCTCACATTGATGTTTCTCTCTCTCTCTCTCTCCCCCTTCCACTCTCTCTGAAATGCAACGGAAAAAATATCCTCAGGTGAAGATTTAATAAAATAAAAAAATGCCCTGAGAATATTTCCCCACAGAGCTAAGTAACACTGAGCCTTTGCTTGATTCTGTGGTGGGGTAAGCAGTCCTGGGCAAATAAGTTAGAAACAGCAAGACACGTTAGAGGTGCGCGGCAACAACACTTAGGTGAGTCTGTCTCCCTGTTCCGTCCTAGGCTGACTGACTGACTTCCCTCGTCCTCACTCTGAGAGTCACGTGGTCCTCTCTCTGCCCTGTTCCAGATGCAGTCTCTCAATTTCGGGTTGAAAGGGCCCTGTCTGCCAACTGACCTCAATAGTCTGGCAGGTCTGCACTCCCCTGCACACAGCCCCAGCTCTTCTTCAGCCAGCCTCCCAGCCTGACTGCTGGCTAGGGACCTGTGTCCCTTGCCTGCCGCTCACCCATGATGCCTTTCTTAACTGACCCCTCTCTGGTCGGCCAGTGCCCACCCTTCAGAATGCCCCCGACAGCCCCAAGTGAAATCCCCAAGTGAAATCGCTGCCCTAATTCTTCCCCTCTTCAACTCCTCGCCCTTCTCACTTGTTTGCTAAACTGCCTTCTGGCAATCACCAAATCCCATTTCCCAAACCTACCTTTACCTAGTCTCCTTTGTCTGTAGGAAACAAAGATTACAATAAAAGATGAAGTTATATAAATCACGCACATCCTCGAACCTGCTAAAAGCCTCGGATTCAATGACTACTTCACAGAATTGCCTAATTCAACATCTTTTTAAAAAAATCATTATGAAGTCTAGCCATTGTGTTGTCAAGCACCCATTCCCCAATAAACTGAAAACAGCCATTGTGAAAAACGGTGGTGGAGGAGGCATTAAACACTTGCGTTTGAGTCCCGGGGAGAAGCGAAAGTGCCCTAAAGGCAGAGGGTAAGAGGCAATTAGGCTGAGTGGCTCTGGAGAGCCCCTGATCTAAGTTTGCATTCCCCACCCTGCTATTAACAAGTTCCATGACCTCAGAGAAAATTACTCAACCTCCCCAGGCTTTGGTTTCCTCACCTGCAAAAGGCAGAAAACAACACCTCCCTAGCAGGTCAGTGGTGAAGCGAGGCGCCAACACACACACGGAGACCTGGCACAGAGCAGGTTAAACACTGATGGAGAAACTGAGGTACAGACAGGAACCTGGCTCAGCCTGTCCTGCTTCTACTGATTTAGCCCCCGTAACACAAGTCTTAATCCAGCAATTCAATCTCTAAGCATTTAGCACAATTTAGGCTTCCCGTGCGAGCGGCACTCAACAGGCTTGTCCGCTAATGGAAGTCAACCCGGACCCTTGTTCTCAGTCCTCCTTCGCTGGGAGAAGGCAGAGTTCTGCCGCTGAACAGTAAACTGTCAATTGCTGGCTCCGTTATATAAACTTGATATTAATGGAAACAGCCCAGTTTCCATGAATCGTCAGAAGAGACTACAGCAATGAAAGCTAGCATAACACTAAAGGAGGCAGCAGCTGCTAAGACAACATGCTGTATACCCAAAATACCTCTGCTGCAAGAAACATTTTTTTGTTGCTTAAACTCTTAACTCCTTGGAGGTGTGTGTACTTATTTGATTTCTTGTGCAATGTAACATACATATTTTAATGAAATGGACTAAATCTGAACTAAAGTTGAGATGGATACATTTGAAAATGAACTTGATAGTATAAATATCTCGAAACAAGGAAGCGAGGCCTTCATTCACAAGGTTTAATTTTTCAAGCCAGAGTATAGAAATGCAACACATCCCCCATCCAAATAAGCACCCATGAATAATAAAGCTACTGTGCATGACCCACCAACGCAATCATGTATCCAATCGAGAGTAATTTTAATATTCCTTATGGTATTCGGGAATTTACAGGCAATTCATTTGTTACCCAAAGAAAAGGGGATTCTTATAGGGAAATACCCATGGTGTGAGTGAGGATACTGAAAGAGAAATGGAAAACCCAGGCCCTAGCCTAGGTAGTTATAGAACCTCCAAACAAGCTACTTCATTTCAACATGCAACAATTTTCCCTTCTGCAAAACATGAAAAATAACTGTTCCACGACCTCGAGTTCTTAATTAGATAAAATAAACTTTTACCTATGATGTGACCTATGATTTCTGAAAGTGCTCACAAACCCAGCCAGTGCATCCCCATTTAAAATTTCACTTTTGTTAAGTGAACTAGAATTAGCTCATGACAGACCTAGCTAAGGCTGAGCCAGCCCTTTTGCTTTTGAGGTCAGTAAGTAATCTAAGACTCGAGAGTTTTCTCTCCACTGCTTAACTTCCCCGAGTCGAGTTTCCTTCCCCTCTCTCAGAGAGTCAGTCAAATCTTTTCTTGATGCAAATGCACTTCGGATTTCCCGTAAGTCTCCAGCTGAAGAGAGTTGGTGGTATGCATGCGATGGCCAGCTTAGAGGTGGCAGTGGACATCTGTCATGCATTTGGCCTCTGAGTCCCTTTCCTGTGTTTGGAGAATCCTCCACCTCATGAGGCAGTGTCAGCCACCTATTATAGAAGCTAAGAGAGCTGGAGAGACACTCTCCCAGCATCCTTTGCATTTGAGGAATGGGCCCAGGACAACCACTGGAGACTTGGGATCAGTCCCTAGTGATGTAAACAGGCAGGGACAGTGCAGGAGCGATTTCAGCACCTGACAATGGCAGTGGCAGTCCAATTGGGAATAGCTTTACTGGTGGCAGTTCCTATGACACAACACCTCATGTCCGACAGCACTGGTACAAGCTGAAGGCTGCCCACCTGTGCCCACTGGTGGTAGCAGCTGCGTCTGCTGGAGTCCCCCTTTTTTGGTGTATTTTGGAGCTTTTTCCAGCTCTGTTGTCTCTGATTCTAGTTCTCTGGCCATCTGGCAGCTTTGATGAGCTACCCCAAAATTCTTTCAATGGACTCCTTCCCTGACAAGATCAGCATGAATCAATTTCTACACCTTTTGACATCAAATTCTCATTGACTTAGAAATCATCCTCAAGGCTAGGAAAACAACCAAGACTAGCAGGGCACCCTGCTCCACCTAAAAACTTCCAAATGAGGAGTCACTAAACCTCATGACCCCATTCAACCTTTCCACTCACAACATACATCACACAGCAAGTCCAGGGATAAACAAGGAAAATAACCTGAAAGTAACTAAACTGTAGTTCAATGGCATAGAGAGACAAATTAGACTTAAATAATCTAGTTTAAGGTTAGATAATTTTACAATGTTTTAGAGCCAAGTCTATTCAGATCTTTCATATGGAATAGACTGAGGTACTAAAAGAGGAGCATGGACCTTTTAGTCAAAAAGAAAAGTTGAATTTGGGTTTCTCCATCACACCTCCTCTCCTCCAACGCCCTATGGACAACGCACCCCAGACACATCTCGGTCATTCCAAAAGGTCACATACCACACCGGACATGTATGTCCATGCCTCCTTTGCTGTTCCTACACTCTTCGAATTTATTAAAATGTGTTCCCCTTGATGGTGAACTTTTATTCATCCTTCAATACCCAGCTCAAATGTCATTTCCACTGTGAAGTTTTCCTTAGGCCCGTACATTAATCATGACTGCCTCTGTGTCCTTGGAACCTCTACTGCAGCCATTATCCTGCCCTTTTTTTAGAGTGTTAGTCATTTCTCCCCCCTACCCCCACCCCCCAGTAAGCACACAGGACAAGTGAAGGTCCTTACCAGGACTGGGATTAGGTTGAAGCAAGGAAGGTCCTTAAAGGGGCACTCACTCCCAAGTATAAGTGCATCCAACTGGTCCTTACGACCTCTATTTCTTAATTCAGAGCCTACCATCGTAGAATAAGCACTCAGACTCTTGTCCACTGAATGATAAACAACACAAGAAAAGTGTACACGATTTGGAGAGTATCTGCATGATCTAGAGAAGGCAGTGTCGGACAAACAAGCCGAATAATCTTACTGGAGACACTTAACCTGGCCAAGTGGGAAGGACGTGGTGCCCTTCATTGCCAGCCAATGGCTCTGAGACTCCAAATTCAAAGGAAGTTCACAGAGGAAGAGATCAGGACAGGAGGAACCGGTCACAGGAGACACCAGCACTCTAGTTGAGGCCTGACAAATAAGCAGGACTTAGAGGAAGGGGGGAGAATGGTCAGTTTAAGAACAGGCACCAAGTATGGGAGGCGTAAGGCGTGTGCAAGGGAAAGAAAGATAAGGGGCTGACTAGAGGAGAGAATGCACGTTAGGGGGTAGAAATAAGCTGAATATAAATTGGGTGGTTTGGGTGGAAAGACACAACAAAACATCCTAGAAAACCGAGCAGAGTAGTTCTGGGGCTTGGGACTGAACAACAGGATAGAAAATACTGCTTTATAATAACAGACGACCAAGAGCCACAATTCTTAGCGTCTGTCAGGTGGCAGGCACGTTTAGGTACGAGATGTAAGTGATCTCATTTAATTCTCAAATCAAGCCTCTGAGTTTGCTATCAGCAGCATCGTCCCATTTTACAGATGTGGGCATTCAGGTTCAGTGACGTTAACTATTCAAGGTCACACAGCTGCAAGTGGGAGAACCAGATTTAATTCATGACTCTTTTCCCTAAATACATCCAAAAGGAGAGGAATCTCATACAGGGTGGGGACTGTGGTAGGGCTGGCAGTATGGTCAGAAGAACTGACCCAAGGGAATGTTGCTCTCAGGGTGCAAGCTTAACACAAAAGAGAAAAAAAACATCAGCAAAAAGAGGGGAAGTGAAGAGGGCATAGTAGAGGAATGAAGTGGGGAGTAGGGGAGGGGAGATCACGTTAGGTACTCAGAAAGCTAAGATAACATCACTCAAGAGAGGGAATGGCCCTGGGATCCGAAAGACTGGAGCTCAAACTCTGGCATCTCGGCTTCTTAACCCACGTGTCCTGGAGAAGTAATCTGACCTCCCCAAGCTTCAGCTCTCACATCCCTAAAATAGCAATAATAAGCCTGACTTTACATGTATCAACTCTGAACTTTCCTCACAATCCCACTGGGTGCTTAAGTATCACAGGCATCTAATAAATGGTAACTTTGTTATTACTCGGAATAGATCAATCAATGAGAGCAGGGAAAGGTCAGGCCACCGATGTAGGGCTGGGGCATGGGGGGGTCTATTTTAGGTAGATTCCATCTTTTTTCTCCAAGAGGCAAACTCAGCTCTTGAAAGGCAGAGAAAGTGAAGACCTCACAAAGCAGAAGATTAAGCTACTTTCTCTACAATTCTCAGAACATTAAAGCTGAAAGGGACCTGAAGAACCATTTAATTGAATTCTCTTCCTGCCTCCATTGTACAGATGAAGAAAGAGGCAAATTTGTCCCATAAAGGGCCAGATAGGAAATATTTTAGGGTTTGTGGCCCATAGTTTCTGTCCCAATAACTCTGCCATTGTAGCATGAGAGCAGAGATAATATGTAAACAATGGGAGTGGCTGTATTCCAATAAAACTTTATTCACAGACACACAAACTTGAACTTCATATAATTTTCACGTGTCATGAAATAGTCTTCTTTTGATTTTTTTAAACACTTAAAAATATATAAGCCATTTTAGCTCACAGGCTGTACAAAAACACTCATTGGGCCCTAGTTTGCCAACCGCTGCTGTACAGTGGTTATGAGCTCAGGCTAAGGATGGGGAAGCATGATTTTGAGTTTTGTCCCAACAATTTACTGGTATCAAACTTTAGTCATAGTATTGGGTCTTTCAACATCTCATTTATGGACTCCTCATTTATAAAATGTGGATAAAAATTAAAACTATTCCATAGAATTTTGTGAGGATTAAATGAGATAATGCATGTAAGAGATCTCAGCAGAGGGTGTGGTTCAAATATCAAACCTAAACAACAGACAAAACACCAGCCCCAGGAAAATGCAGGCGACGCAGTTAACTAAACACTAAGCCTTGTGCCCACAGACTCACTTCAGTACCTTTTCCGGTCCCACAGCCATTGGGAGGCCTGGCTTTACAAGAAGTCAGATATTCGTGAATATGTTAATTCAGTGGCACTAAGAAAGTCCCCTATTCCCTTGGAAATGTTTCCCGGTCCCTGAGATTTCACCATGAGAAATATATTACTTTATTTTTAAGCTATTTCCTACTTAACGGTGCAAATTCCCCTGGTTGAATTTTTAATTTAAGTTCTATTAGCTACATGTATATGTAATTTATTACCTATTTTTAAATCTGTTCTTAAGATGCCAGATTTTGATAGAAACGACAAAGAGGGAAAAAATGTAATCTATCCATACGACGGAATGCCACTCAGCCATAAAATAGGAACTAAGCACTGACACCTGCTACAACACGGATGCGCCTTGAAAACGTTATGCTCAGTGAAAGAAGGCAGACGCAAATGGCCACAGGCTGCACGCTTCCATTCATAGGGAACATCTAGAACAGGCAAAACCACAGACAGAAAGCAGATGCGTGGTCACCAGGGGCTGGGAGGATGGGGGATGGGGAGTGACTGCTTTCCATCTGGTGTGATAAAAATGTTCTGGAGCTAGAGTGTGGTGATAGTTGCACAACCTTGTGAATGTACTAGAAACCACAGAATTGCACGCTTTAAAATTATTTAAATTGTGTATTCACCCCAATGGAAAATATAGAAGATGCATGAGGATTCTGCAGGTGTGATAAGAAGTTCTCATCTGAGAAATGAGAAAGGCTTAAAGAAAGGAAACCGAATTCGCCAAAGGCCACCTTATTCCATCCAGGTTGTAAGTCTGCATGAGGCTAGCCCTGTGTACTATTAATAAATCATTTCTTCAAACAGTACTTGCTGAGCACCTGCCGCGTGCCAGGCACTGAGACTGGCTCTGAGGATGGATGAAAGAGTAAACAAGATAGCAAAGTATTTCTTAAAGTTCTTTCCAATCTAGAATTAACCAGAGCAAAAGGCCCCATCTAGCCATTTTTATAAAAATACATGCAGAATATTTACTGCAGAATCATTATTCTAAAACAAGTAAAAGCAAGACAGCATTTCTTCATGAACTCTCACGTTAAGACTGCCTGGTGACTGGCGTACCCAACAGGGAGAAAGGGAAGCATATGCTGTCTGGATCAAGAGAGCCAAAGGACTGTGCTCCCAGAAGGGAGTGGAGCTGGGGTGGCAAACACTCCAGGGGCAAAGGATGGACTTTAGGTGAGACCTGCCGTTGCTCAGCAAATCTGTTATCTTGCCTAAGCCACCTGTCTCCAGAAGTCAGAGAACTGTCACAGCTGTTCACTTCCAAAAGTGGTGTTTGCAGCCTAACAATCTAGCACGGCTGGCAGGGCATTTTCATTTTTCCTTTTAAGTCGATTCCAGGAGATTGGAATATATTTTATTTTATTATTATTTTTTAAAAGATTTCTTATTGATTTTTAGCGAGGGAGAGAGAGAGAAATATCAATGGGCTGCCTTCTACACGTCCTCCACAGAGGATGGAGCCTGCAACCAGGGCATGTGCCTTGGCTGGGAATCAAATCAGCATCCTTTCAGTGCATGGGGCAACGAATGCCACAATGGCCAGGGATGACTGAAATATATTTTAGATTTTTTTCTTTTAACTTTTAGGGCCATCAGATCTAAAGCCACCCATAAAGCTGATCTCTGCCCTTTTCTTGTAGACTTGTAGAAGGCTCTTGTAGAAGGTTCTTGTTGACCCTTCTTAGTCATGTGTCCTTGCATTTTCAACTCTTCTACAAAGAACACAGTTCTTCCTCAAGCTCCCTTACTGTCGTTTTATTCTTAGCAGAGTGAAAATGGATAAGTGCATTTTGGAAAATAAACAAGAGTCCAGTTAAATGCAAATTCAGGATACGGTTGAAGTAATTGATTTCTCCCAAACATCTACCAAAAACAATGAAAGCATGGGAGATGTTCTTGAGCCCAAAGGGAGTTGAGGGAAGGTGAAATGTTTGAAATACTGCCTCTGCTGGCACTCACCCTTCTTAATGTTGTTTCTTTATTTGCATCACCTGTATCTCTGTATGCTCCACATGTTTTAGCCTTAATGTCTCTTCCCAATCAAATTAAAACCAGAGAATATAGTGACCATCCAGTAACAAGAAGAGGAAACTGAGTCACGACTCTATTTTAAAATACAGAGAACATGTTCATCTTTTTCCTCTGATTTGTTGCTAAGCTTGCTAGTAGGAACTATATCTATGCAACGCTGTGGATATACATTTGGAAATTATTCGTTTAAAAAAAAAAAGAAAGTTGAGAAATAGTATTAACAGCTTTATAATTCGGAAGAAGCCACAGTTTTGGTTCAGCACTTCATTATCACATAGGTGCTCCCTCCCACATTTCTGTAAGACTCTAGAACCACAGAGCCGTCTCCTCGTCTAGAGATCCAGACAGTGAGAATCTCTGGCCCTACAACATACAGGCCGGAGTTTCTGTTCTGTTAAACCTCCAGAATGGCAGGCACTCAAGTGTGACCTCATGCAGGAAGCAAACGGGGTGAGCAGGCAAGCTCCCTGGGTCTTGGCAGGCAGGAATGTCAAGTTAGCTTAAAAAAAAAAAAAAAAAGCAGGGTGGGAGACAGGCCCATATGAATGAAAACCGTATAATCAGACCTCAAGGCGTGCCCTATAGAACAGAGAGAGGCAAGTGAGGTGAGCTGGTGATCCGCCAAGGAAATGTCATTATGAGTTGAGTCATCAAAAGGTAAGTTAAAGAAAACTACGTCTAATACTAATCAACAAGTGCAAACTCTCTTCCCTATAAAGGCTGATAGCTTCCCCCACCCCCTAACTGATAAAGAAAGGTAGTCATTGACTTGCCAAAGGAAAGCTCTTCAATGCCAATTTGGCTCTCCGTTTCATACCAAGCTCAGAATATTAACAAAACCTGACGCTAAGGGACATCGATGCATGGTTGAGTCTAAAATGCAAAATTGCCCGGCCAGGCGTGGCTCAGCAGTTGAGCGTCGACCTAGGATCCAGGCGATCGGGGTTCGATTCCCAGTCAGGGCACATGCCCGGGTTGCGGGCTCGATCAATGACTCTCTCATCATTGATGTTTCTCTCTCTCTCTCTCTCTCCCTCTCCTTTCCTCTCTCTGAAATCAATAAAGATATATTTTTAAAAATAAATAAATAAATAAAATGCAAAATTATATTAACTATAGCAGCTGGAAGAAACCCTCTCTCAGTAGCGCTTCATACTGTGTATCTGAGTCAGGCAACAAATGCCTCCATAAGGGCAAGACCTTCCATACCTTGGCCTGTTTTTCCTACTTTATCTCTCACTGCTCTACTAGATGACCCCGACAGACATTCCAACCAGTTTTGGGATTTTCTGTATGCTCGCACCATTTCACAGTGCTCCACAGACCAGGCCTGGCTCTGCTTTGATATCCTACCTCCAACCTCTGACTTTCCCATTCGTTTTCCAAGATCCAAGCAATTAATCATTTTTCCTTCGAGCTAGCACTAAATCATAAATGTTAACACACACATCTGTCCCCATTAGATGTGAGTTTCTTGCAAGTTGAAATTGTCTCTCTGCACACTCCCTGGTGCCGCCCCGTGAACCACACAGAAAAAAAAAATCTAATCAATGTACTTGGAGAGAGTAAATGGATGAATGGCTGCCTGCATGATTGAACAGACCCATTCGATCATCTGATGACAGGTGGAGTAAACAGAGGTCCTGGTTTCCACTGTGCCTGGTGCCCTGGTTTATTTTTTTTATCTTTATGCCTCAGGAGTTAGTTTCCGTCTTGATAGGAAGCATATAAGGGCTCGCCAGAGAATCAAAGGTTGACTTGGAAGCAAGATGCCCCTGGGATGTTAACAACAGTCCAGGTGTGAGTGTCAAGAGATCTGCCTCCCATACTTAGCTCCCCATCACCTTGGTTTTGTCACTTAATCTCTCTTGATTATAATTGCTTTATATATAAAATGAGGTGTTCAGCATAGATGATTCCAGAGGTCCCTGCTAGCTGTAACATTTCATGGTTCTAAACTCTTTACATCTTGCCAGGTATCTACAGCCCAGGCTCTTTGTACCACACACACTTGGGCGACTGTCACAGCATCGAAAAACTGATCTTGCACTTATCACTTAGCCATTAGAGAGCACCGGTGGGCCTTTTCCGCATTCTTCTCTTACTGCTTCATCTACTGCTCAAGTGGCCTCCTTATAAAGGCAATGAAGAACAGAACAAACAATAACGTATAGAGTCTGGACCTCTTCTCCCTAACAGAGTCGAGATGAGTGAATCTGAAGAGATGCATTGCCTTCTGTAAGAGCGAGGTTCTTTATTATTAACAGTATACAAATTTAAAAATGATGCAAAACACCACAGGACACGAGACTGTCAAAGCTTCATTCCAGTTTAAGTCGAAGCAGCCACATTTGTTTTCTTTATTTTCATATATTTCCTTCCCACCTGCTTTATTATGCCATCCTATGTGTCTGTTGCGATTGTGCCTCCAACTCAGATAACCTGTTTCTACAGCACCTCTCAGTGGGCACAGGGCTGAACACCTGACCCTGGCCATTCAGAGAATTTGTGAGAGAAAGAATCTCATCTCAGACCAGAGAAAGGAACTAGTCAGAGAATGGTGGGTACTAAATCTACAAAGTCATATAGACGCAGGACTAGTACGTCTTTTAAACCATGTGCCTACTGATCAGTTAGCAAAAGCCTGATCTTCAGGGGAAAGTAGAAAAGACTCAGAAACACAGAATGAGGGCCCCTGTGAAGGGAGAGAGGAGAAAAAAGGGAGTCAGAAAATGCAGACTCACCTGCAACTGGATCCAATGAAATTCTCTCTAATAAAGACCCTGAACTGAGGTAGAACAAAGTACACACAAACACGTACACATACATTTTTACATAGGTGTACAGTCATCCATTCATCCTGGGCTGTAGGCGCCTTTCCATGCACGCTATCACCCTCTTTACACAACCAATTGCATCAGGGAGGTAGGTATCTGCCATTTAAGCAATTCCCTTATTATGATGCAACTGGGTGTTTCTACTTGTCACCAGTTTGACATGGCAGTTACATAGCAAAAAACATGAACTTTGGAATTTAAGTGAACCAGACTCAAACCCCAGCTCTGCAACCCCTACCTGTACGTTCTTGGGAAGTTACTAACCTGAGTTCCAACTTCCTCCTTTGTAAAACAGGCATGGTTTTACCTACCTCGCAGGTTTTTATGAAGGTGAGAGCTAATAAGTGCTTTTCGCAAAACCTTGCACTGGTAGGCACTCAAAAAAATCGCTCGCTATCATAGGATAGATTCTCAGGAATGGAAATGCTGTATCGAAGGGAAGGAAAATCGTACAGGGTCTTGATACTGCCCAGTTGCTATTGCAAAGACTGAGTCTACATTCCCTGATATGCTTTAAGAACAACTTCCTCCTGTCTGGCCAGCGTGGCTCAGTGGTTGAGCATTGACCTAGGATCCAGGAGATCACAGTTCGATTCCCGGTCAGGGCACATGCCCGGGTTGTGGGCTCCATCCCCAGTAGGGGCCGTGCAGGAGGCAGCCCATCAATGACTCTCTCATCATTGATGTTTCTATCTCTCTCGCTCCCTCTCCCTTCCTCTCTGAAATCAATAAAATCATATTTTGGGGAAAAAAGAAAAGAACAATTTCCTCTTCCCAGCTTTGACCTGGAATTGGATGTCTAGGAGCCAGGGCTGCTTCTCACCCCCTAACCTGAGAGAGAAAAACCAAGTAGCTGGTTTCAGTCTTACAGCGAGCGGCTGACACTCCAGCTGGAGCAGTTTCCTGTTTTCCTCCAACACTGTAGGTCTCACTCAGAGAGCTGTGTGCAGGTTCTCGCTTTGGAGATAGGTCTGGGCTTGTTGTAAACAAGCCCCAAACTAGTTTCTGTTGCTTCTTTTCTGGGTATCCTTCTACACCCAACCTCCCCAGGCTTCCTGTGATGCATCACCACACAGTAGCCAGAGGAACAAAGATTGCATCTGCAGCCTAAAGGTGCAGGTGAGGTGGGTACTCTTTTCTTATACGTGGGGCTCAGACGGAATTAAAAAATAAAAACCATATATTCACTCCTGGATCCTGCATGCTTGTATCTCGAACCCTTTCACTCTCTCGTCCCTGCTTTCCCACTGACTTCATTGATTACAGCTTCTTTCTCTCCCCTCCATGTTGACTCATCTAAGAGCTGACTTTCTGCCTCATGTCTGCTGCCCACCGTTTCTCTGGCTGTTTGGATCACCTCTCCCAGGACCATCTGCTGAGCTCTGAAGGATTCCTTACCTTCCTACACTTTGCTCTGGGTGCGCCCCCCCCACCCCGGCCCCGTGCTCCTGCACTTGAAGCATGCCACCGTCAACACCCTGGCAGGACCATCTGACAGGTGATGGACATCCGTTCTAAGCTGGGAAAGTTCCTTCTCACTGACCTTACCCCCAACCACCCCACACATGTCCTGATAATTTCACCCCTGACTGTTCCCTCTTACAGAAGCTGATCCTGGTCTGTTTATACATAATTTTATGCTACACATGCTCAGACCACATTAAGAACATAGAGCAGCCTATTAACTCTATTAAGCAGACATAGTTGAAAAGACCTTTTGTTAATAATATGGTCAAAGCTTGGTAACGCTCAAGTACTATTTTTTTTAAGCCTTGCAGGGGCCTTTTCTAAAAATAAGCTGTCCCTGGCTGCAGACCCTCGGTGCCTGTTCTGATCCCTCTTAAGCTTTGTTCCATTGGGACTAGAGCCATTTGTTACAAAGGGAAGGATGTCCCCTTCCCCCAAACTCCAGGTGCCACACCTGTAGAAGTGAAAGCTGCTTGTGACAACAGAGTGATTTGCATGTCTCATTACCACTAAACACTAACAAGTTTTGGGAATCAATGCAGCAACAGCACGTGCATGTGTGTGTGTGTGCTTGTGCACGCACCAGTTTAACACCCACCCACTGAGAAGCATCTAGTCTGTCATTACCACAGAAAATCAGGAGACAGAGCAGGTAGTCTGTTCAAGGACCAGATGGCAAATCTCTTAAGTATTTATTCTTATGAGAAAAACCACAGTGAAGTTCCATTCTACCAAGTTAATGTCCTCCCTCTGCCGACAGGCTTTCCTGATCTTCCCAGGTTAAGTTATACCCGTCACCTTCCTTGGCATCCCACCTGTGTCTTGTACCAGAACTTGCATGCACATCACACCAAGTAGCATTAGTTTGCTGACATGTTTGCCTTCCCGTGGTATGGGGTGAACTGTATCTCCCCTGAAGCCAAATTCCAATGCTGAAGGTTTTATTTTTAATTTAAATTTTATTTTTCAATTAGAGCTTATATTCAATGTTATTTTGCGTTAGTTTTATTTTTATTTTTTTGTTAATCCTCACCGAGGATATTTTTTTCATTGATTTTTAGAGAGAGTGGAGAGGAGAGGTTGAGGGGGGGAGAGAGAGAGATCGATTGGTTGCCTTCTGCACCTGCCCCAACTGGGGCCAGGGATCAATCCTGCAACCAACTTGTGTGCCCTTGACTGGGAATCAAACCCGACCCTTCAGTGCGCAGGCCTAACCACTAAGCCGCACCAGCCGGGGCTATTTTGCATTAGTTTTTTGTGTGTGTTTTTTTAATGTATCTTTATTGTTGAAAGTATTACAGGTGTCCCATTTTTCCCCCCCAATTGACCCCCTCCACTTCGCTCCCACCCCCTCCCCAGGCCTTCACCCTGTCATTGACTGTGTCCATGGGTTATGCATATATGCATATAACTTCTTTGGTTAATCTCTTTCCACCTTCCACCCCCCTTCCCTCTTCCCTCTGAAATATGACTGTTACATGCGTCAATGTCTCTGGATCTATTTAGTTCA
Source organism: Miniopterus schreibersii (assembly GCF_964146895.1). Classification (NCBI taxonomy): domain Eukaryota; kingdom Metazoa; phylum Chordata; class Mammalia; order Chiroptera; family Miniopteridae; genus Miniopterus; species Miniopterus schreibersii. Next base: position 6,890,530 of record NC_138116.1, read on the forward strand.
TCAGATTCTTTTGTTCATTAGCTTCTTGTTAAAGAAGACCCTTCAACTTTTCCTGTAGTGCTGGTCTGGTGGTGATGAACTCCTTTAGCTTTCCCTTGTCTGAGAGGCTCTTTATCTGACCTTCAATTCTAAATGATAGCTTTGCTGGGTAGAGTAATCTTGACTGTAGTTTGCATTAGTTTTTAATGTATAGCATTAGACAATCATATACTTTGCAAAGTGTCCCCCCGCCCTCCGATCCTATGTTGAGGTCTTAACCCCTAGCACCTTTGAATGGGACCTTACTTGGAAACAGGGTTGTTGCATACATAACTAGTTAAGATGAGATCATACTGGATGAGGGTCAGCCCTTAATGCAATGCAACTGGCGTCCTCGAAGAAAGGGGAAATTTGACACAGGAACACACACGGGGAGAACACCACGTGAACATGAAGGCAGAGTTCTCGGCGGCGGTTCTACACAGTAAGGCATGCCGAAGACTGTCAGCAAACCACCAGAACCATGGAACAGATTTTCCCTCCAGCCCTCAGGAGGAACCAGCCCTGTCGCCATATGGATCTCAGATGTCTGGTCTCCAGAACTGTGAGACAATACATCTCTGTGTGTAAGCCGCCCACTTTGCGGTAGCTTATAATGGCAGCCCTAGCAAACGGATACCTCCTACCAGACTGTGAGCTTCTTGAGGGCGGAGACAGAATTCTATTCATCCGGCATCCACCTAGCAGTGTTCATTGCAGATTATTTATTTAGTTTTGTTAATAATGTTTGTTAAATTCAACCAAGAAATATATTTCCCTCTGCAACACCCACCCATCCTCTACCCACCTACCCACCCATCCACTCCATCTGGCTAGCACTGAATCTCTTGTTCTCAGATAGGTCACATCGGGGGGGGGGGGGGGGGAATTAAAATTAAAATTTGGAAAAAGTCACTCTAACCCTAATGTATCAAAATTTCTCAATCTCACTTTTAAATCAATTCCAGTATTAAATCTGCATTTCCCACCCCACCCCCACTTTACCTATAAAAATAGAAGCTCATTCAGGAACAAAGTCCCAAGTGGGAAGACCTGGCAAGAGACTTGAATGAAATGATACAGCTGGCAGGTCCTCTCCACCTGGCTGCGTCATACGCTCTCTCTAACTGGACAGCAAGGTGAGGCAGAAACTGCCCTTGTGACTTGCCAGACTCCGGCTGGGAGTTTAGCCCATCTTCCTTACCCACTCTGCTGACCCCGAGTTGAATAAAGTCACCAAGGAGAAAGAAGGTGGCCAATAGTTACACCAAGAAACAACCTATTGTAAGCTCCAGAGAGCTTAGGTCACTGTGGACCTGAAACTAAGATAGTGAAAGAAAAATTAATTCAACCTATCCATTGCGTTAAATATATTTACCTTTGCAAGGACATTTTTTCTGAAATTAAAAATACACACACAAAAAAGTATATGAACTCCCTTGCCGGTATCCAGTATCAAGCTTGAGAAAGTAAGTTTGGTAAAGCCAAGAGCCATGTGGAGCCCCAGCAGTAAAAAGAGAACCCAGAATCCTCCCTAAGGGACTTCAGATGATTCTAGAAAAGGGAGAAGCACTGAGAAATGGAAAAGGCAGGTTGGCAGGTTATGAGAAATGAAAATTACAGCTGTGGCTATGCTCTGGAAAATATTCCCTGACCTAGCCCAACATTGATTACTGAAGCAACAGCTTGCTTATATAATTACAGTGCGCCCATAAATCCGGCTGATATGACGATATGCTTGTTTAACTATTAACCGCTAGATTTCCTGGAGTTTCCACAGTCCGAAAGCACCTAAAAGCACGCGACACGCTATATTCCATTTATTGAACCTATTTTGATTATAAGCAATAACTACAGTATAGAGCTTGGTAAGAAAAAGGAAGCTGTCAGAAAACAAGTGAGGTCTTTTAAGCTCCAGACATTTGCTAGGGCATCTTCTCTTGTTGATTTCCTAAAGAACTGCTCTGCCTATATTAACATTCTATTGGTGCCCTTAGATACTAGAAGTCAAGATTCCTTCTCCAACACCTACTTTGGACCTAGGACACAATCTCCTCGTCAACTCTGAAAGTCACGTTCACACTTCCATGCTCCTTGTAAAAACTTTCCTGATCTCCCGCCCTCCTCCATGGGACCTCCCAACTCACAGTACCTCTTCTAAGCGTATCTAGGAGTTCTAGCTTGTATTATGCACATTTCTGTGCTTTTCTTACCTCCTACTAGACTATAAACTCCCCAAGGACTAGAGAAAAAGAAGAATGAAGAAAATCTATGTTTTTGATGAGTTTACTAGAGCACAATGCCTCAAACCCAAGAGTGCACTCAATAAATAATTACTGAGTAAATGAATACCAAGCACTGGCCAAGCACATTACATACATGACCTCACGTTTCATAACAATTCAGTATATAAGGGTCAGTCTCTCCATTTACTGGGCGAGGAAGCTGGAGCTGGAGGTTAAGTAGATGTTTCAAGGCTCACAGAGAGTTAAGTGGCAGAGCAGAGTGGAATGCATTTCTGTTCTGGTCCACCTTGCACAATGCCTTAAATGTCTTAACAATATACCTGAAATTTATTCGTTGCATAGGTCTGAACAAATCCCTTATCCAAGTTCTCACTTTAGGTATATTCAGAGTCTTCGGGGTTATTATTTTTTTCAAATGGCAAAGGCGTTTAGGATGCAGGAAGGAGTAAATAAAGCAGGGGAAATATGTTGATAAAGTTTTCAAATACCACAGAAAGGCTGTCTCTTCTGAATGTTGGCTGTAAAATAATTCCCACACTCCCTGCCTTTGCGTTCCCACCAGATCTTCAGATTCTAGCCTTACGCTTCTCTCTAACTCATCCTTCCCATGTGGGACTTGAGGCTGGAGAAGAGAGAAAGGGAAGAAATAACTTGTCATTTAACATCCAGACCGTCTATTCCCATGGCTTCGGCGTGGATCATGGGAAACAACTGAAGTATAGGTATGACTGTTCTGATTTGGCTAGAGAGAACACTGAGAATCCATTAGTTTAAAAGAAAATTCATTCCCAAACCCCCTCTATGACAAAAAGAGGTCATTCTAGTTCCTTCCACTCCATCCAGTACATGAGGAAAACACTGGAGACATAGTTTCATTCACAACTTCAAGGAAATGGCACTTGTTACATTTACATAGAAATAACCAGGAAGAAAAATCTCTAAGAGGAAAAGGGCTGCAGTATTTAGGTATGGCGCCAAACTGGCCACATTCTTACTACTGCTTTGAAACAATTTAATTTAGATGTGCAGGGAAACACAAAGTTTGGGTCTCCTTAGTTACAGCCTGTAAAACAGCTAATGGAATCGGTATTCACTGCCAATATTTAACATAAACATCCAGTCTGTACAGACCAGTATCTATCAGTAAACCAACTGTAACCAGCTTCCTTCATCCAGTACGAAATTTATACTTGGAAATCAACCTTAACAGACAGAGTGAATCAGACTCAGTATTCCACGATCAACAGAGACTTAAAGGAGCATGTCAAAAGGGAACACAGACCCGCAGGTCAGCCCCTCTTACTTACCACCTCGGTCCCTGGCATGCCCAAACTCCCATGGAAAACCCATGTGTTCTATTTCCAACCTTGTCTTTTCGGGAATAGGTTGCATCAGTTTATTATGGAGTGACAAATCCAGTGGAGCAGCCGGGAGCTCAGGTTCTGGGGTGGGGCAGGCAGACCTTGATTAAAGCCCCTGCCCTGCCACTATCAGCCTTGACATCAAAGGCCAGTTCCTTAACCTTGCTGGCCTCAGGTTGCTCATCTACAAAAGGCGGCATCATCTCGCCAGGCCCCAGTGAGGGGAGGAGGTCCTTCCTGTGCATCACTAAGCACAGGATCTGGAATATATAGGAAGAATCTGTAGCAGTGTTACCGCTTGGGATAGTATGAATGAGCCCTTCCTTGTGTGTGACTTCAACGTAGCTCATTCTGGATACAGTGAACAAAACTAGGCTCACCCCACCAAAGCTACTCTGTCTTCATGTAGCTCCCAGCCCTTCCTCCCTTCATTTTCAGAACCTTCACCATGACCTTCCCTCCTAAATGCACACAATACCCACACATTAAGTGATTCTGTGAACAAAAGAATACTCATACCCCCCAAAACACTGTTCACACCCAGGGCTGGGTCAGGGGGAGGGGTGTTAATGTGAGAACATGGCTCTAGCCTTTGCAGGAGACGATGACCAGAAACCTCTCTGGGTTAGGCTGGAGGCTGGCTGACCATGGAGGGAGGTTTCCATCTTTACGCCACACAAGAAAAAGGATGGGACCCCTGGTCTGGGTCATAATAGTAATCAACAAAGTCAGGCAGCAGTGGTAGTTTGAGAGTTGTTTTAAGTCTATTTGCTTTTCAAACAAAATGTGGGATGAGAAGGGAGAATGAACAGACAAAGAAAAGAACTACCAGGCAGCTTCTCAATGGGAGGGGAGAAAATATATATACAAAGCAAACAGGGAGAGTGCCGCCGAGGGGCAAGGACCCCAGGATGGGCTAAAGGAGACCGGAGCTCCGTTCAGCGGAAATGAGCAATGGCCTACAAATCTCCTAACCAGGAGAAACATCTCTCAGACATTTCCTGTGGGTGGGCCCCAGAGGTCGCTGGCTGAGTAGCGAGTGAGTAGTTACTCAGGTTAACGACTTCCAATTAAAGCCAAAGAGGAATGGACTATGGGTGCCCCCATCATGAAAAGACTCCAGGGGGTGGCCAAGTCAAGTCATAAAGGGCAAGGCCATCAAACGTTTGTGTGTGTGTGTGTGTGTGTGTGTGTGTGTGTGTGTGTGTGTGTGTGTGTGTTTAAAAGGGCCAGACAGTAAATATTTTGGCTTCTTGGGACAAACAGTCTCCATCACTACTATTCAACTCGACCACTGTGGGGTCAAAAGCAGCCATGAACAACATATAAATAAATGAATGAGCATAGCCATGTTCCAATAAAACTTTATATGTAGACACCGACTTTAAATTTTATAGAATTGCCATGTGTCATGAAATGTTATTCTTTTGATTTTTCCCCCCCAACAGGTGGAACTGGATTTGGCCCAAGGGCTATAGTTTGCAGAGCCCTGGTGATGAGCATGGGCCCTGTGGTCAGACAGGCTTGGCTTTGCACCCTGCCTCTGCTGCTGGCTACCCAGCCATGGGCAAGTGAGTTGGCTCACCTGAGCTTCAGTTTCCTCATCTGTAAATTAATGTTAACTGTATCTGTCCCCATAGGATTTATGTGAAATTCAGAAGCTTAATACATGGAAAAATAAGTGATGCTAGTGATGATGATGATGATGATGATGATAGCATTGGGTGTAGGGGCGGGGCTTGTGATCAGCATCTAGATCCGCAGATAGCAGTCTTTTAAAAAAGGCTGATCCTAACCCAACTTAAGGAGGGATGCATGGAATAGAAAATGAGACAGATAGATTACAAGAATTCCATCAAGCGCCTATTTGATGCTTCAATTCAGAACAGAGCTGACTAAATTTCAATGATATGTGATAGACTTGCTGTGCATAGGTTACAACCTGAACATCCCGTTACTGTACAAAGAGGGGGTTTCAGGGACTGCATACCACACTGTATGGAGCAGCTCGAGGAAAGAAGACCATCTAAGGAGACAGAGTAGGAAACAAAACCGAGGGAGGAGGGGGCAGCAGTGACAGACGCGTGGTCGAGGAGGAAGTGGGGCTTCGTTTCACTTGGGGGTTATCCATGCAAAGTTCCCTGTTTTGTCACAGTGTAGCCAGCTGTAACAAACTTTCAGATTATCTGACAACCCTTCAGAGGCTCAAGTTCGAAGGTAACTTGCAAACCAGCTCTGGAGACCAACTGGCACTGGGTGGAGGGATTCACTTCAACCCTATCCCATTAGATAGATTCTTTGGACAATTCATCTGAGTTCCACATATTTTTAAAAGGGAATGTTAGTTAGCCAAGGATCCTGCAACCTTTAAATCTGTTTAAAGGGCATCGGTAGCAATTGTCAACATAGCTCAGCGGCTGAGTGTGGACCTATGATCAAGGGAATCTCAGTTCGATTCCGGGTCAGGGCCCTTGCCCAGGCTGTGGGCTCGATCCCCAGTAGGGGGCGTGCAGGAAGCAGCTGATCAATGACTCCCTCTCATCAGTGATGTTTCTCTATCACTCTCCCTTTCTCTCTCTGAAATCAATAAATAAAGACATGTTTTTTAAAAAGGAGGGGGCCTCGGTAGGAGAAATGACACTTCTTCAGCCATTGCAAGTTGCCTTTTACACTATTCTTGCAGTTTCCAAATAATGGAGCAAAGATATAGTGGGAATATTAAGGCAAACAAGCACAGGAGGAAAATTACATTGTAATTTAGTTACCCTAAACCTTTTATGAAAGGTGGGGGGAAATGATAGAGATCCCCACTAATGAAAAAATACTTTCATTGTCAGACACTTATTGAGCACCTACTATTTATAAGCACAGTACTAAAACATGGAGAGGCAAAGATGTATTAGAATAAATGTTAGCTACCTACCGGGCAGGGGCTTTCAGAGATTGTCCCCAAGAGGCAAACATGGATCTCAGTGGTTAAAACTTGCAATTGTATAGTGTAGGCATGAGAATTACAATGAGAGCGTTTGCAAAATATCCTTTGGCAGAGAACTGGTAAGAAACCCCACCCCTATGATTCATCCATATATCACCATTTCTTGGGCACAGAAAAAGAACCCCCACTGATTGTACCATCAACCCCCTTGCCAATCTGCTCCCCACAAAAGCAAACAAAACAAAAAACGTGAAGTATACGAAAGAAGATAAAGGGAAAAAAATGTTTTGCAAATGTGGATGACTAGTGTTTGTGTGTGGTTTACTGAAAGGAATTTTGGGACAGAAGATCAAGAGACACAAGTTCTACCTCTGGCAGAGCACTTACTTCCAAGGCATCTGTCTGCTCATTTGTTAAAAGGTATGGCTGGACTAAGATAACTTCGTTCATAGCTCTAGATTCTATCACTTACAGCATGATGCATAAGTGGGCACATCTACTAAGGAAAGCTAGGTTAAGAACATGTTAAGTGTGCCTGACTTCTTTAACTGGTGAGGTCATCAAAGTTGATCCTAGTCTTCTAACAAACCTAGTATACTAAAGGAAACCACCCTTTATGATGAGACATTGCACATGAAGCTAAAAAAATAAAATAAATTATTCTGCAACAATGCACATAACACAATCACATGCTGTGTAAGAATTATTTACAAAAAATGCAGAAATGTTCAGAAGTAAGTTATTTCTCAGGCTGGGATTTTAATCAGATCATTACATTTTCCCTTATTCTTTTCTTACAGGTCTCGATAGCTGTAGACAGTATAACAAAATGAGCTTATAAAATACGTGATGTTGACATAAGACATGTTGGTTAAAATTAAAATTAGAACTTGCCAGGGAATTAAATTGTTTAAATGCATAGAACCCATCTTTCAACCCATGATTACTTAAGCTTTGCAATTTTGAAATGTTCTGGCTTAACTTGGAAAATGATTTGATTCCCCAATTTAAAATTTTAAAGACACATTTCATGAGAAAAAAGTTTCAAATCTATGAAACTATGTCAAAAAAGGGGGAAATTAAACTTCTTAAATACTAAGAAATGTGAATGAAAGTAAAGTATTAACACCTTTAAATGAATTGGGTTGTGTGTGTGTGTTAATCCTCACCAGAGGATATTTTTCCATTGATTTTTAGAGAGAGTGGAAAGGAGGTAGGAAGGGGGGAGGAGGGTAGAGAGAAAGAGAGAGAGAGAGGGAGGGAGACAGAAACATCAATGTGAGAAAGAACAATGATTGGTTGTCTTCGGTATGTGCCCCAACCAGGGATCAAACCCAAAATCTAGGTATGTGCCCTGACCAGGAATTGAACCCACAGCCTTTTGGTGTGAAGGACAATGCTCCAACTGAGCCACCTGGCCAGGGTGGTAGAGGTTTTTTTTAATTATTCTACCTAGGATAAAGAAAAGTAGGTATAACCTTTCTAGAGAGCAATTTATTGGGCAATATTTACCATGATTTAAAGGAACAGAATGGACGCTTCCAAACATTACTGGTGGGAATAGAATGTGTTATTAGCTCCCTGGAGGGCAATTTGGCAATATACCCACGCATGCCCTTTGACCTACCACTTCCACTTCTAGGAAAGCATCTTAAAGAGATAATAGGGCAAATGTGCAAAGATACTTGTTCAAGGCACTCTTTGCAATTTTGTTTACAGCTGTAAAAAAAAAAAAAAATTGAAACTATGTGAAAATCCAAATGGAGATTGATTCAATGACTACATTTTTACAAGTTAAAATAAGCAACTGTTAAAAAGAATGAGGTAACTATATGTGTACAAATATGTAAAGATGTCCAGGATACATGGTAGAGTATAAAGCAAGTTGCAAAATGTCATATATAGTGTGTAAAAGAGCTTCCATACGTATGTATGTATATTTGTACGTATGTGCAAATGCAAGAGACAGTCACCAAAATGTTAACAGTAATTAGCTCTGGGTGATGTGACTGAGTGATTCTTATTGTCTTATTATGAATTTCTCTTTGGTTTGAATTTATTTTAAGCAAGAATATATCATTTTACAATAACTTCAAAAGCTATTTAAGATGGAGAAGAAAATGGAGAGGGGGAAGAATTGGATAACCACAGCAATTTAGCCTAAAGGCATACTATGCACAATAACATCATCACGGTAATACTCATAATGCTGAAAGTTAATAGCATCTCCATGTTCATTGCAGCATTATTTACAAAAGCCAAGATATGCAAACAATCAAAGTGCCCTTCGACAGATGAATGGATAAAAATATGTGATATATATACACAATGGAATATTATTCAGCCATAAAAAAGAATAAAATCTTGCCATTTGCAAGAACATGGATAGAACTTGAGGGTACTAGGCTAAGTGAAATAAGTTAGACAGAGAAAGACAAATATGATCTCACTCACATGTGAAATCTAAAAAGCAAAAAAAATCAAGCTCATAGATGCACAGAACAGATTGGTGGTTGCCATAGGTCGGGGAGGGCAAATTGGGTGAAAGTGGTCAAAAGATACACACTTGCAGTTATGACATAAATAAGTCATGGGGGTGGAATGTACAGCATAGTGACTATAGTTAATAATACTGTATTGCATATAAGAAAGTTGCTAAGAAAGTAAATCTTAGAAGTTCTCATTACACACAAAAAAATCTGTAACTAATATATGGCGCTAGACGTTAACTAGACTTGTGGTCATTTCACAATATATATAAATATCGAATCATGTTGTAAACCTTGAATCTAATATAATTCTGTATGTTAATTATACCTCTATTTTTAATAAGTTCATAAACACTAAAGTTCTATTTAAATAAATACAATAGAATCGGATATTATGAATGTTGAAACAGATTAACTTGGAAATACTTCACAGTATATTGAGAAGTAAACTAAAACAAAGGTAACTAAATATACATTAATTTTATACATACTTTGGATTCATTCATATACATATAGAAAAAAAGTCCAGGATATAGGCCAAAATGTACACTGCCATAACTGGTGATTCTTATTTTCCTTTCCTATATTTTCGAATATTTCTATAATGAACAAGTATTATTTGTGCATTTTTTAAGTTTTAAAAATATTCCTTATAGATCTTCCAGATTTTAAAACACCGAAAAGTGGTTACAATAAAACTAATCTGAGAAAAACAAAGGATGAGAATCTTAACCATTTCCCCCAGCATTACATTGAGCACCAGAGACCCCCTGCGAGCTCCTGCAGCTGACCTGCAGCTTGCTGGAAAGGGCTGAGCACCACACCAATACAAAACAAGCTCAGGAAACCCCAGGCACCTATTCTGATTGTGTGTCCTGAGATAGATGAGGTTATAAAACATACCGGCTCAGATTACAGGCGAAGCATGACAAGTCCGCGGGTACAACCTAACAAAGGCATTTACACGGAATGAGAAATTCACACATCTCATTTCCCAGGGCGAAAGGAATTACAAAAGCAAAGAACCCACTTAGGGTTAAATCCACGCCTATTACTCTCCCACGTGCTTCTGGATTATGCCTTACACGCGTTTCTCAGGTCACGACTGACCTATTACTATATTTTTTAAAAGGTGAACTTTATTTATTTTAAAATTATTTTAAAAGGTGAATATCTAATATTTACTATCATAAACTAAGATAAACTAATAATTTTAAAAGGCGGATGGAGGGAGGAGTGAGGGAGAGTGCATTTGAACAGGGGCAAACTTTTTGTCTATTTTCAGGTGAACCAGGAGATGCCTGACCACCACACCACCCTCCCCTCCTCCCTCCCTCCCTCTGATCATTAGAGCTGATAACAACAGTTTTTCTCTCCCGGGTAATGTAGATGACACATTTTTCCTGTAGCCTGTCTTCCTGTAAAGTGCAGGAATTCCTGCACTTTCTGGGTGCCCTTCCTGTTAACTTACATTTCAGATTTCCTCAAAAGGCATTCTACCACTTTAATATCTGACAAATGCCAGCTCAACCCCAGACAGCTAATATAAACAAGCTGAAAAGCATACCACCTAAAGTTACAACAGTGGAAAACAAAATTTCTTTTTAAGAAATTCTTTCTCGGAATCTCACTGTTGGTAAGGCTGAAGAGAAGCAACCCAGGGAGTCTGTAATTCTTTTGCCTGTGCTGTGCCTTAAATTAGAGGTCTGTAAAACCGAATTATAGTGATCTAGAAGGTTCGGAAAGGTCCTTGAATTCAACATGTTGTTAAATTCTTCAGGGCTAAGAGGTTGTATCCACCTTTCACTTTTCCTCCCATTTCATTTGGTTCTAGTATTACAAAGAAGTTTGGTACTGCAAAAAAAATAAATAAATGTCTTGGCCATTTGAGAATACTGTAGCTGAATTAGGCCAGTTTCACGTTTCAAGTCCATGCCAAGGCTCCTTTGCCATTTCTGAAATGATCAGATATTCCTTTCTATCAATCATTTCATCCTTTTGGGCAGGAACCCCATATTCACACCAGATGCACCTTCCAAAGGGGACCCTATTAAGAAAACTACCTGATTTATTACGGGCATACCCATAATGGAAGCATACCATGCTAATATCTCGTTTAGCTTCCCAACTCAAAAACCTGCTCTACTAAGGAGGGAACTATACCTTAGGAGTGGGCCCAAAAAATGCAAATAGGAACCTGATTTAGTTTAGACCCTAAGATCCTAAGATAAGATTGTGACTAACACCACCTCCCTCGTTTGAAACCTTCCTGACTATCTCCCAGAGAGATCACTTTTATCTTTAAACTCCAACTTTGTCCATTTTCTCTTTGCTATCTATGCAATTATCTTGTATTATAATGACTTGCTTTCTTTCAGCAATACCTGCTTTCTTTTATGAACCACTGGTAAGTTCCTTGATGCAAATGACTACATTTTAAATGTTTTTGTTTGCACCCAAATCCTGCTCAGTTGAGGGGATTTATATTATATATTATATTATATTATATTATATTATATTATATTATATTATATTATAATAATTATAATTATTGACACAGAGACATACACATATATGTCATAATATATTTACACAGATATTAAACTGAACTGAATGAGTGAATATATACCAAATACAAACTAACTAGATGCCATCTCTTTAGTACATCAAAGCATGGAATGCCCCCTCTAATCTGTTACTTCTCTGCTTGATTAAGAGATTGTAAATTTCCCCTATATTAAGGAACCTCTGCACCTCATAATGCCAATTCTTAGGTTCTTCAGCTCTCAGCTTTTTGTATTTTCACCCTCCCCTAATACTCAAAGAAAAGCAGAGCCCTACCTCAAACTTTTGAGAATACATATCACTTTCTTCTTGGGCTAACATGTATGATTTCTATCCAGCAGAATTAAAAAGTGGTGCAACTACTCCCAAAAAACGTGGCAGAAAGTTTATGAGACACTTTAATTTCACCAGATCTTACCCTGCATTATTTACACTGCATACTTACTTACATAGTGTCCCAAGTAGCCTAACTCACCTGGTGCTTAACTCACTTCTTCAATGCATACATTCTCACATGGCATATGCTTTCTCTATGGTAAAGGATTTCTTCCGAAACAAGTGACTTAGGGTCCTAGTGCACCTGACAGCAACCCCTCAGCTCTCTGATGTCAGGAATTTTATTTTTTTAATCCCCTCCCCAGCATGACATTAAGCCTCCAAAATACAACTGTGTAAAAAGAAAAAAAAAATTAGAAAAAGAAAAAAACATTAAAAAAAAACCATAACCCTGAACGTCTGACTTATTATAGCTGACTAAATTTATGCAATTACACTGAAAAGATTTCATTATGGTTGTTAATGAAACAGGACAGTCCCTCCACGCTGGTGTAATGCTTCAAAGTACAGCTTTCGCCCAGTATTTTCCCCACCGAGATGCAACGCATCTCCCAAATGGGAAGGCATAAAACATCATCGCTGTTTCTAAATACTGTGAGCCAATAAGCAATTAGTGTAAAGTGCAAAATCTCGGAAGAGAAAGACTTCTTGTCTGTTTTTTTTTTTTTTTTTTTTGTAATATGCTATTATGCACACTTCACCTTTACTTCCTTTAAAAATCAAAAGTTGCTTAATGTTCAAAGCGTATCAATGGAAATTTAGCTAAATACTGGCACAGCAACGGCTCATTCCCAAAGGAATATAAGATTACATTAATTTCCTACTAGTTTAACTCAAGTTTTACCTTTCATCTTCAACCACAGACTTTTTAAAAGTTTGTATTTCTGTTGCACAGAAAATTACTTATAATATGCGTGCATACCAAAGAATTTTATAATTATATAAAGCCTTGCACGTTTAGACGCTACCAACCTGCTCTATCTCTCCTGACTGTGCAAAAGGCAAAAAGAGCTCAGTAATCCTAGCAGAAGAATGCAAATAACGTCAATGCACAGCTGAACTGCAAGCCCTGCCTTACAGGAACTCTCTGTGTCTGCAAAAAAAGACACATACTAAACAGGAAATGCAACTGAGCTGTGGAAAACCTCAAACTTAAACATGCAATCGCTAGGCGAAAATTGCATCCATGCATTCATAAATGCATGCACAACCCTTTGCATTTTTGCAATTAATGCAAATAGCCTCTTACCTTTCGACTGAGACATTTTCCCCTTTCCTTTGATGGGGGAGGGGAGCACAAAAGACTTTGCCTTGCTTCTCTTCTGTAGCTAGTTTTGCAACAAAGATGCAAGCTGCAGGCGTGCAATCTTCATGCAAGTGGAGTTTCTCTTGACCGATGCAGCAGATGGACTTTCAGGGAATCAAGATGGAAATGCACACCTTGCAAAACAGACTGGAAAGTGATTTTTCCCCCAGTTGCAACGTTAGGGAAGGCTGTGCTGCAGCTACATGATGGGCCAGGGCTGGCAGCTAAAACCTCCAAACTTGGAACTGAGTATCTTGTGCGCAGACGTCCTTCCTGCGAAGGGCGCGGGTTCCGCTGGGTAATGTAGTTCACGAGCAGAGTCCACCCGGCTCTGATTTAAGGAAACGTGGTTGCGCTGGTCGCTGAGCGAGTTGACTGGGTGCGACAAAGATTGCGCCCAGATAAGTCAGGTACGCACTCGGTAGTAAGTGGTTGGTGAAAAACGTAAAGGCCAAAGGGAGGGGGGATTTTTGTTATCGAAAAGCCCCTGAAACAACAGCTGAAGAACATTATGTTGGATAAAAGCTTTTGGCTCGCTCAGAAGGTCGGTTTGGGAGTTTAGTGTTTGCACAGAGCACCTGTTGTTCTGTTCCTGCCTGTGGGTGTTTAACGCTCACACCTCCATTTTTTAAAACATTTTTCTCACATGAAGAATCTGTTGGTGACTTGGCTGGCTAGAGGTAAGGCTACCTTTGCAACTGCAGAGAAGGTGCAACATTTTATTTAGTAAGAAATAATCCAGGTCGGTTATTTTAAAGTAACCTGAAATTCAGTGTTGGGGGGGGGGGAGTTCTTATTTCTTTGGTTAAAGAGGAAGTTCTGCTTTTTATATATCAAACCTAACTTTATCAAATTTAAAATATTTATATGCTTTTTCTCACATAGGGGGAAGAAAGTGCCTGGCCTAAGGGGGAAAGTGGGTGGTAATCTTAAATTAACAATTTCAAATATTCGGTCTGTTGAATTTCTTCAACAAAATTAACAGATATTTGTTGTGCTTCTAAGATGTGCCAGGCACCTTTCTAGGGCCTTGGGTCATTCATCCATTCGTCCCTATTGCTGATGGAGGACAGAGGTACATAGAATAATTCCATGCAAGGAATGGAGAGGAGTGAGGGGGTGTGAGTTGAAATGATCTCAGACTTCTACTTCAGTGAGTGGGGACCAGACTCAGAAATGTGCTTTTAAGGTAGAGACGGAAGAACTGAGGATTTCAGGTTTCTGAGGAATGAGCCAAGCACAGTGGAGGAATGAAGACAATCTATTCAGGAAACACTAAGGATATCATATTGCTTGGTGTACAAAAGTGGTGTGGGGCGGTTGGAATTTATAGGTGAGGACTCTGCAGGGCCTTAAAGGCAGGCCAGAGGCTTGGACTTTATTCTGCAGGTACCTGAGAAGTGAGAGGGTTTTTGAAAAGAGGAGGAGCTTAACCAAAGCATTGTTTTAAGAAGGTACATTTGCCCTCTGCTATCAAGGTGTGTTGAAACTGGGAGAGGCAAAAAAGAGATAGGTCAGGTCCATAGTGAAACACAAAATGAGGTCCTTTGAGAGAAGATTCAGTTAGATTTGATGACAGCTAATGAAAACAATTGAGATTTTATGAAGAATTCTAGGAAGCTAGGGCCTTCTGGGTAATGAGTGAGTCAGAGTAAAGAAGGCCGCCATGTTTTAGCTACAAATCAGCTCTTAAAGCAAATACGTAACAGGTCTGTGAAACTCACATTAACTTACTTAAATTGATCCCCTCTATTGACATGATTGTGAATTAATCAAAGTCGCCTCATGTGCCTATCAGCTTCTGCTCCCAAAAGGAAGGGGTTTCTGTCCCAAGAGCACAGATACAGCGACTTACTAGCTCACTTCACTGTCCAGGGCAAATCCATGCTGCCTGTCTCTTCTTGCTTTCTTGCTCGCCCTATCTCAGTGCCTCAATGAACCAGCATTTTTTTTTTCTAAGTTTCATTTAACCAGGAGGCATGTGGGTATGGAGATCCACTGCAGTGCACCTACTTGACTTTTCCAAACATTGGTGGAGCTCCTGCTAGGTGGCAGGCCCTAGGACAGCATGTAGACTCCCTTAGCCCATGCAGGGCCTAAACAACAACCTAGAGCTCCCTGCAATTTGCATTTTCTGTGATCAGCAGCACTGCTCTTAAATTGCCCCAGATTCCCTTCTTGATGGAAGAGTTCTAATCACGACTTGTCTGGTGCATTTTACTGCTGTCATTTGTGCTTGTACATTCCCTGCATAGGATGCACAGTTCACGGCTGCACATGGATTGTGTTCTGAAAGTCGATCTGAAATTCATATTCCCATAGACACAGTGATATGTTCAACAGCCAGTGTGCAAATACACACACATGCAAGACACCTTTGACCCATAAATTTGCTGAATGATATCTTTAAAAATAGCAAGATTTATCATTTTTCTTTCTGGGAAAAAATGTAGTATTTTGAACTTCCATCGGGAAATCAGCCTCTCCATGAAGTCTTAGGTTCCAGAGGAGAAAGATTTTCTTCCTGCCTTGGCAGTGAAAGGTTTCCTCTGCCCACATTCCTGGGTGGAGGAGGGGGCTGTCTCTCTGTACAGTTTGTGGCAATGCTTCTAGGACAGGAATCCCTCCCACTTTGGGATTTGCAAGAGTGAAATCACACGACTGTTCTTTCTTTCACTAGACAGTACATCAGATGTTTTTCTTGAGGTGTCCTGTGCTCCTACTTGGAATCCCCCACATTTGTCATTTTCTGTACTTATATCTTTCTAAATTGCAAGTTTGATGCACTCTCCCCTGGCTTCTAGTTACCTTCAAGGCCAATTCTAGCGTGGCCGGGCTTGGCTCAGCGGTTGAGCATCGACTTAGGATCCAGGAGATCTGGGTTCAATTCCTGGTCAGGGCACATGCCCAGGTTGTGGGCTCGATCCCCAGTTGGGGTCGTGCAGGAGGCAGCCAATTGATGACGACCCTCTCATCATTGATGCTTCTATCTCTCTCTCTCTCCCCCTCTCCCTTTGATCAACAAAGATATATTTTAAAAATAAATTGTAAAAAACCAATTCTAGACTTCTTGGCATGTGATATAATTGGCTCCTCAAGACCTGGCCCCTGCCTTACTCTCCAGCTTCATTTCTCACCCTATGCTAATGCCATAGCCAGAAGCTGGGTTTTCTCCCTCCTGGCTTTGTGATGCACTACTCCCTCTATCTGCAAGCCTTTTCCTTTCTCTACCTAGCTCATTCTGATTTGTCCTTGAAGATATGGCTTAGCGGGCACCTTCAGCCACCTTCTCTGACACACCACCCTATGACCACCTTCAGTGTGAATGAATTATATTCCCCAATTGTGCAGCACCCTGCATACACCTCTCTCTTAACACTCATTATAAGGCTGACAAGTGTTCATTTACATATTTGTCTCCCCCAAAAGACTGGACTACTGAAGATCAGAGACTGTGTGCCCAGTGCCCAGTATCTAGCACGTAGTAGGCACTCGGATGCATGCTGAAATAATGAATGGGGTAGATGAGGACAGGACCTATGACCACGGCTAACCCAGAAAAACTAGATTCCAATGATGGGAGTGAACTAGATTCCTACTGCCAAAGAAACTAGAACACCTGGGGAAGGCCCTGTGCTGTCAGGTTACAGGTATTAGATTCTTGGAAAGAGGCCCTTAGGTTAGGTCAGATTTAGGCTATGAAAGAATTATTCTAGAGGTATATGTGGGGTGGGGAAGGTGGTGGGTGTAGGGTGTCACAACCAGTGATAACATCTCCCCTCTCCTTCCCCCCTCCTCCCCACCCATGGTTCATTCAACAATGTCTAGAGACATTTTTGGTTGTCACACCCAAGGGAGTGGGGGTGGTGATGCTGACATCTAGTGGGTAGAGGTCAGCGATGCCGGCAATCATGCTACAATGCACAGGCAGCCCCCACAACAAAGAATTGTCTTGTCCAATGTCAATAGTGCTGTGCTTCAGACACCCTACTGCATAATGATACCATGAGAAGCTACCGATGCTCTATTTTTTAAGTTAATTTAAAGCTAATGAGATTTGACAAGATGTAACTTTTGATGTGAGGAAAACACTGAAATCTAGATGTGTGTCCTAGTCCTGGGTGTAGAAAAAGTTAGCTGTGTCTCCTGAGGCAGGTTCCTTCACCTTTCCGGACCTCTTTTTGTGCCACTAAAATGGGGGTCAGACTAAGGCCCCTTCCAGTTCTAACATTCCACAGCTCTAGGCACAGCTCACATGTCTGATTAAAACCACCAATGATTTAAAGAGAGGAAAAGAGTTGTGATCACACATTCTATTTTTTACATTGGCTAAATATCTTTCTATTTGGGAATTAGAAGGGTTCCTGATCCCTGGATCAGGCAAAACAACCAATTACCATCATAACAGTATTACTTAAGAGATGAGACAAGAAATACTCCTATTACAGTTTACAATATTACCTCCCAGGTAGCAATACTCATACCATCATAACAATATCACTTAAGAGATGAGACAAGAAATATTCCTATTAGAGTTTGCAATATTGCCTCCCAGGCGGCAGCAATCATCTGCACATGACATTGGTGTTTCCCAACAGAGTCATCTAGATGTCAGCAACATGAGAAAAGAAGGCGCCAAAGGTAAGGCTGAGAGTTCAAGTCTGAATATCTACTCTTTATCTTGATTCCAGGAAATTATGGTATAAATAGGTATGTTATAATGATGAAGTACATTGGGGAGGGGTGTGGGGGTTGGTTTATGGGAGCGGATGACGAGTTACAGCTGTGTGATGCCTTTAAGTACAGGTTTTCTTTCTACTGCATTAAAATATATCACAGTGGCCTGGTCAGGTGTGGCTTGGCCACTGAGCATTGGCCTAGGATCCAGGAGATTTTGATTCGATTCCCAGTCGGGGCACATGCCCAGGGTTTCGGGCTCGATCCCCAGCAGCAGGCGTGCAGGAGGCAGCCGATCAATGACTCATCATTGATGTTTCTCTCTCTCTCTTCCTCTCCCTTTCTCTGAAATCAATAAAGATATATTTTATTTATATATATGTGTGTGTGTGTGTGTATATATACATATATATATATATACACACACATATATATATATATATGTATATATCTCACAATGAATTACGATTTTTGGCAGGAATTTTTAAAATCCCAAAATAGATTCAGCTTAGCTTCTAGTACCCTCCCCAACATGGTGCTAACTATACCTCTTCAGCCATATCTCTCACTTATCTACTCTTAATTGCTGACTGGCTATTTCAAACCAGAACTTGCCCGTGTGGCTGGCTACTGTGGTCAACAAGGTGTTTAAAATTACTTAAATTAATGTGAGTGTGGACATGAGTTATCTCGTGACGGGTCAGCAATGTTCAGACACAGAAACGTGTATACTGGTAGCCAGTCAGCTTCCTTTGTTTAAGCAATCTGGTCAAAACAGGATTACTTATCTTACCTGAGACATCAATTTGCATGTCACCATTTCTGAATGTTAACTGATGCTATTCTATGTCTTGACCTTTCTCTGGCCCCCACCTAAGTCTTCTTTTTTCTAAATTCTGTCTCTTCCATGAAGTTATCCTTGATCACACCCTTCTCTTATAAAAGAGCATCCTCCCTTTTAAATTCTGATGGCATTTGTTAGCTATTATGGACCATATAGCTAATATTACCTTGCAGTAATATTACTTGAGTACAAATCTAACCTGTTCCTCTATATGTCTTGTTCCTTGCATATCCCTAACCTACTCCCATGGGCAGACCTGCTTGCTTGTTGGAATTTGTCCCTTGAGTCTAAGCTTGGGAAGGGACAGTTTCATCTTCATCACGTAGCCCTAGGCCTAGCATAGGTCATACAAATAATATGTGCTCGATCAATATTTCTTGATCATTTATTACATACCGAATAAATTCATCTAAAACAGGTTGATTAGTATATCTTAGCATTCTTTGTTAAAAGTTAAAAAAATGACAGCATAGAAGTTTGCTAGGAAGAATGATTTTTATTTAATTATGATATCTAATTACCTAAAAAAAATTTTGGCTAATATTTTATTAGGACTGATTCTAGATTTTCAAATTACTATCAACAACCTTTCAAATTAACAATGGCTGATGTTTCTCATGGAAATGCCAACCAACCATCCAGGGTCCTCTTTGGGTTATATTCTCATTGAATAAGAAAATATGTAATATGAATGTTCAGTGTTTCTTAGCAATCAAGGAGCCACGTATGAGGCTATTTCATCTGTGCCCCCAAACCGTATTGAGCCTCGGCCAGATATATTAGCATGAGCTGACTGACAAAAGGTGTAGGTACTCGGAAGGTAAGAATAGAAACCATTCCAGCCTCAAATTAGCCCTATATGGGTGTCAGTGTGTTGTCTGTGTGGCATTTTATTTTAATTTTATTTTTTATTTTTTTAAATATATCTTCATTGATTTCAAAGAGAGAAAGGGAGAGAGAGATAGAAACATCAATGATGAATCATTGATTGGCTGCCTCCTGCACGTCCCCTAGTGGGGATCGAGCCCGCAACCCAGGCATGTGCTCTGACCAGGAATCGAACCACAATCTCCTGGATCATAGGTCTATGCTTAACTGCTGTGCCACTCTGGCCAGCCATCTGTGTGGTGTTTTAAAGCACTGGTAGTGAACCAATATACATATACTATTGAATCAATATACATGTACTATTCCTCCTCCTTCCACCCTAACCAAATCAATCCATCTCTTTTTCATACATATACACACACACCACATGTATATGCATGTGTATATGTGTGCAGATAATCATTTCTCTCATACATCACTCACTCATTTTCTTCTCTGGTCCTGTCCTATTTGGCTTTTGAAAATCTGAAGAAGTCAGAGCTCTACAGAAAGCCAGATAAATGGTTGTGTTCTACATGTAAGGTTCAAGTTACACTTAAATTTGGAACTCCTTTGTAACATTCCTAATTCCACATTTAATTAATCACTGATTTGCATTATACAGGGTGATTCAAGAACTGCACCTTGGCATCCAGATCCCCAGGTGTCTCACTCTGTAACTTCTTCCAGAGAGAATACCTCCAGAACCTCACATTTGTACACATTTGTACTGCGCCT
Organism: Miniopterus schreibersii; assembly: GCF_964146895.1. Classification (NCBI taxonomy): domain Eukaryota; kingdom Metazoa; phylum Chordata; class Mammalia; order Chiroptera; family Miniopteridae; genus Miniopterus; species Miniopterus schreibersii. The sequence continues at coordinate 6,910,912 of NC_138116.1, forward strand.
TCATTTTGAGCCTTAAGAAATGAAGACTCTTGTCATGTCTGCCATTTCCATTGTCAACGGTGATGTGTTACAAACAGGCAAGGGTATGCCCTAGTGACGTGAAAGATGTATATGGAACATTTATTAAGTTATAGAGAGAGCTGGGAGAAGTTCTTTATAGTGGGAATTGTCAAATTATGGCCCATGCTCCAGTTTCATCATGCCTGCTATTTTTGTAAATAAAATTTTTATTGGAACACAGCTACGCCCATTCACTTATTCATCATCTATGGCTGCTTTTGAACTACAACAGAGTTGAATATTGTGACAGAGACTGTCTGGCCTGCAAAACCTGAAATATTTACTATCTTACCCTTTACAGAGTAAGTGTCCATACCCTGATTTACAAAATGATCTTTACTACATGTTCCTATAAATCCCAGTTACTGATTAATGCACTTCCAAAGGGACTTAGTTCTTTTGGAATCACTCTGTACTTGAACTTTTTCTAATACCAAAGTCTTCACTCCACAATTATACTGTAAAATCCTTCAGAATACTCTTGAACACCCTGGAGATCCTGTATAGCACAGCAGGGGTTGCATAGCAAGCCTGTTAGAAATATTTCTTCATAGGTTCATTAAATTAAGCATTTATTACAAGGATCATGGACCTTGAAACATAAAAAAAAATTAGCTTTCAGTTTTCCTTGAGTATATCTGACTTTCCACCTATTTTACTTTTCCTACATATTTCTCAGGATGTTCAAGTCCTACTATGTTTAGATACTGGGTCTATGTACAGGAACAGGACTGAGAAAAAAGTCAAATATAAAGCACAGGCACTGCCTTCTATAAAATACACATTTCACATCTTTTTATCGCAAGGACCAAAAGAAAAGAGGGAAGCGCCCAAGTTTACCATGACTCATTTTACAAAGCAACACACTTTTTTTAAGACCTACAGTTATGACAGGTATGGTATAGGGCTAAGAAAATGGACAAAGCATAATCCCTGGTCTGAGAAGCTGAAAATTGTGCACGCAATGTTAACAACATCTTTGTAGTATTTTAAGTTTTACAAGCTCTTTGCACATACACCGTATCATTGAATCCTTACATGACACTGAAGTGGGTTGTCCCAACATCCCAGTTTATCATCATCATTACTGCATATTGTTGCTTTACTTGGACAAGATGGAGAAACGTGATTTAAACCCGTCTTGACTACAAATGTCAGGACTTCTGAGTCCTAGTTCCTTACTTTAAGCTATCCAATCTAGTCTTAAACTATCCAATCTAGTCTTAAGCTAGGTGACTTTCAATAAATGGCCTAGAATTGTGCCTTTTTCAGGCAAAGAGTAACCTGGTAACATTTAGCTTCATTTTATATTAGTTGTGAGTGGGACAAGTTCCATTCAGGACTTATAAAACCCAAATTAAATTGGTGTATCTCCTTTACACTCTGTACTTTAGCCAATACACTGTGACAATTCAGTAAATGCTGTACTATTTGAGGATGAGTTAGAAACACTGATATAGGACAGAGTATTGTGCCCTTTAAGGCTCCTTGATTTGTTTACATTGATATTAATAGATGGCTCTGGGCTTCAGTCACAGGCCTGAATAATTCAGGTCATACTGACCAGCTACACTTTTTTTAAGAAAGTATAATATATCCTGGGAAATATTTTAGGTAGGTGATATATGCAGGTTATAGGAAACGTTCAAAAGTCCACAGATAATTAAGAAACTGAACTACCGTGGTATAGAGATGATTATAGATAATCTAATAAATTTACTTATTCTCAATTGTTCCATTAGAATTAGTGTCCAAATAATTTTTTATTATTAACAGTATATGGCTGGTAAGTAGAAAATATTACTGATTTTCCATATTTACTCTTTTTTGATGGGTAGACAAATAATTTTATTTGTGGGCCAAACTCATAAAAACAACGGGTTCTATATACGTTTTAAACTAACATATTACATAACCAAATAGTATTTTATAAGTATCATGTGATGGTATAGTGTTAGAAAGTAGCTGTTTGAGAATATAATGGATATCTGGCAGTATTTTATTGATTGGGCTTCCTTCCATAAAGAGGGTAAGGTTAAGGTTGACCTCTTTGTGGGGCAGCAGCATGACCTACATGCTCCAGGCCTATTCTGTAACCTGTATTATAAGGAGTATAACAGCAGAGATATGTTAGATTGCACTCTACTGCCTCTGAAATTCTTTGGAAGTCTATTTTAGAGCCTTTTTCCAGCTGCCCTACCTTACTGACATTTAGATGGGAAACGAAGATAAGCTCTGATGGACAAAATTAAATTAAATTTTAAAAAAGGATAAGCTCAAAACCTCTCAAGTTTGCTAAAGACAACTAGAGATTTCCATTTCACAGCGCCTTATTTATCCCTTTTGTTTCTGGTTTTTTAAATCCAAGTAAATATCAAAATGCATTTATTAAACAGTATGGGGGCACACTGCCCAAATGTAAAATACATTGCTCTATCTATTCCTGTGTCTATAAATACCTGTTTCTTTGTTCATCCACATCCGAAGAGTCCACTTGATTCAGATTTTTTTTTGATTCATGGTTCAGACTCCCAGCTCTTTTAATTTCTAGTTCTATGACGTAGGTTAAACAGATCACTTCTCTGTGCCTCAGTTTTCTATCTGTATAAAGGTAATGAAAATAGTATTCACCTCATGTGGTAGTTGAGAAGAATGAGTTACTACACTTGAAGCTCTAAGAAGAGTGCCTGGTCTATGATAAATGTCAATGGCCATTAGCTAGTGAGGCTTTGGGTTATTATTATTTCCATTACGTTTCTAGGCATTGGCTCCTTGAGAATGAAGACGCTGTATTTGAAATAGAAGAACACAGGGATGTAAGAGCATGTGTCCTACAAAGACAGGAGATAAGAAAGCTTTGAAATTAGAAGAATGTTGTCACCATGGTTGTAAGGAAATAGGAACAGAAATGCTTAGTTTAATGGGAAGAAATGTTTCATTATTGTAGCAAGTCAAAACACTGTTGGATGCTTGTTAAGATGAAATGGAGGCCATCTGGAGAAAACAATTCCATTCCACAGTGCGGAGTGGATTTAAAGGACAGCTGAATAGCTAGGCCATGAATTATGTGGGCCTCTGGCCATGTAATGTCATAGATTAACACAGCAGACAGCAGGGAGTACAGTGGTAGTTAATGGGAGGTGGAAAGAGTTGTCAGGCTTCAGAGACCACTTTTTATATGATTTTTCTTATTAAAGAAATACACTGGTAACCTTATTTTGGTTCTTTCCAACTATTTGAAGGCATTAGGACCTTAATATTCTAAACCCTCCACTTTATTTTATTTATATTTCTTATATTCGTTGCCTTTGTATTAATTTTTGTTTTGTAACAACCATTACTAGCAGTTGCTGCCTCTTTATTATATAACTCGTTAAGTAGCTCAATTTTAAATGTTATTTTAGGCATATTTTTAAAATCACCAAAACATGTTTTCCCGGTAGCCTAGTTAACCTAATAACTAAACAGTAAGGGGGTTTAAGCATATATTGGAGATATTTTGTTATTACTTAAAAATAGAGAAATTTTTATCAAGATTATTGCTTGATTCTATACTTTAAAAATTGTTTAATATCTATAGAAAATGATCCACAAGAACCAGAAAAAAAACTAATTTTTTTATTTAAAACATTTTACTTTCCATCATAATGAGTTTAAAAACTTATATAGAGAATAAGTAGTTTTCCGTTATCAATGTTACGAGAAGTCCAGACCTGAAAATCATCCTGTAAGAATCTTCAGAATTTCAGAAGGATAGGATTATATTGAAATTTTAATAAGTATTAAATAAGTCAGCCCACAGGTAGCATGCTCTATTGCTTTCCTCCATGATGTTACTATTTTCTCCAGTTATTATGGATTCTAAAGCTAAATTTTGACTTAACTAAACATGTATACAGGGTGGGGCAAAAGTAGATTTACAGTTGTGAGTATGCAAATCAGAGTTCTTGTATTATTAGTAGTAATTGTATTATTTTTCCATACAAACAACTGTAAACCTACTTTTGCCCCACTCTGTACATTGAACGTTTAACTGTAATTCAGCTGAATGAATTACTTTAGGAATTTATGATCAATGCTCATTTTGAATAAATAAGTGAGGTTAATAAAGTATTTTTAAGATTTCATGTTCACAGTGACTGAGAATCCTTCAAAGGAAAAAAGTTTCTGCAACAGTAGCTGAGCAAATAAATACCTATCAGTGTGCCTTCCAAAAAAATGAATTGAGCCTCATGTCTTAAAAACAGCCTTTTAAAAGTAAGTCATGAGGGAGATGAAGAGCTGAGCTGTGGTAGATGATATTCCAGTTATCTCTTCAATCAATTTTGTATAATGCTTTAGACACAGAACAACAAGTAGTATGAAGTCATTTTTCAAGATGCTATATGTGCACACTCTTTGTTCTATTTCTGTATTTGTTGGGACAGACAATTTATGCAGTGTACCTGTAATATTCCAAGAACAAAGACCAATTTCCCTGAAGGTTATGAGCACTCCTGTATTTTACAAATGCAAAAAAAAAAAAATTATTTTCATGTTGTCACATTTAGATAGTGAAGTGTGCTTGATTTACAGAATCTCCGTGATGAGTCTCAGGAAGTCTGCCCACTGTGTATATTCAGAAAGTGGATGTAGACAGTTCTTAACAAGCATTGGCAAGTAGTAATTAACTGTTAAGTGTTGTAGAAGATGGAGGCCTGAAAGGATCTGGGCATCGGCTTCTGAACAGAAGGCATCTTTAGCTCTTGGGAAAACAGGCATCCATTTGATCTGTGAGTGATCCTTGGTCTAGGTGTCAAGATGAGGACATGAATCTCTTTATGGCTGGAATGAACCACCTGTTGTCTTTAAATAAAAGTGAAGAAAAGGTGGAGAAAGGGCAATATATTAATCTTTGGGGCACCTCACAGCCCCTTTGCTTGTTTTGTTTTACTTTGGGGAGATGTGTAGGGCTGAGAGTAGCGAGGCCTCACATTTGTATCCCCTCCCATGAGTCTACGCATGATCGTGGCATGCACTGAGCACACAATAGCGACGTAGTCAATCCCCGAGTTCACAAGTCACCCTATGTCTTTGCTCCCTTGTTCTTTCTTGAATGTTTACATGGTTTCATTTGATCTTTAATTGTACCACTGGTGCCTTAGGGGAGAACTGTTTCCCTTAGCACATACACAGAAACAGTGTTCATATTTAAGTGTTCATAGCTACCTGAAAAATAATCCAATGTGGAAATCCACAGACTGCAAGAAGCAAGACTATTTGCAGCTTTCCTCCCTTTTCATGAAACCTGACCTGAAGAAGCAAAACACAGAGATTTCTCTCTCCATGCACTCCTCCCAAGTTCCCCCATCTTTGGGGGCACAGTCCTGCTTAAACTTGTTTTTGTCGCATTCCACACACCGGGCAGAATTCTGAATGTGTACACACTCCACCCTTGCCCGGTCTCATGTTATGTAATAGCTCTTGTAGGCCTGCATATAGACGACGCAGAGGAAGGGGAGCGTGCAGAACTAAGCCTTGGTGTAATTTCTACCAAAGAGAAAACTTTGTGGGCACCTCTCAGTAGTTAGGCACTTTTGCCCATTTTGCTAAAGTGGGACTCCATTAGAAGATCCCAGAGGAAAACCGAGACAAGAAAGGGTTTTTTCAGTTTATAGACCCTTGTCTGTGAGACCTGAATGCAGAAAATCAGGGCTGGTTTGAAAGTTTTCATATGCTTTACTAGGTTAAGAGCTGGAAGGTTACTCTCAGATTCCAGCTGCTCAGAAACCAGCAGGCTCATTCAGATATATCCAACTATTGGAGTTGCCTCATTTAGTGACTTAATTTGGGGGAAGGTAGAAGGGAAACACAAAAGTGCTAGAACCTACACTGGGACTAAAACAAAGCTTTTAGATGAGCTAGTATGAGATTTTAGTTATAGCTTCACAGGTGGCCCAAGCAGATGAAGAGGGAAATGGATGGCTGTAGAGATCAGGCAGTTCGCCTCGGGTTCTGCCACTCATTCTAATGCTGTTTTCATTTATTCATTCACTCATCCTGCTTTGGAGAGGAGATGGACTAGGGGTTAGAGCGAGTCTCACTTGATAATCTTGTTCTTTCCGAGACGTTTACCTATCTGTTGAGAACAGGAAGAACTTTGCTTGTAAGATCAATTTCAGCTTATTTAGGTGGGTTGCAAGCGCGGTGATCATTTTTCTTACAGTTGCATTTGAACTTCCTTTTCTTATATATATATACTTTGAAAATCCAAGAGGCTACAGCACCATAATGTTGTAGCTGAACTGAGCCTTCGGTAAAGGAAAGGAGAGGATAGCTGCGGAGTGGGTGAGGGTCCCAATAAAACCCTGGTTGCGATATTAAGGCAAAATTGTATAATTTCTTAATAGTCTGCTGTGTTCAAAGGTATATTCCTTTTTTTTTTTTTCCTTTGTAAATGGCCTTGTATATATTTTAGAAGTAGGCTGGATAGCAATGACAAACAAATAAGATAAGCATCCTTATAATTTCTCTCTTCAATTATAGTGCTCTTCATCTCAATTCATGTCAGCAAACCTGGCCTTCTCTTTCTCTTTCCTGTCTCTAGGGCAGTATTTCTCAGCCTTGACACTGTTGACATTTTGGACCAGATAATTCTTTGTCATGGGGTGCTGGCCTTTGTATCTGTGACCTCTACTCACTGGATGCGAGTAGCAACCAACTAGACGTGACAACCAAAAATGTCTTCAGACGCTGCCGAATGTCCCCTTGGGGGCAAAGTCGCCCTGATAACCACTGCTCCAGGATGAACAGATTTTCCAAGGTAGTACCGGTTTACACGTTTTCTCAAGTGTATAGCATTCCCTTTCTCAAAAGTGGCATAATTTGGACAGAGAATTAGATGGTCATCCAACATACCTCAGTAAACAGCAACTCTGTGTTTCCAGTTGCTCATGCCAAAACTTTTCTTAATCCCTCTCGTTCTCTTGCACCCCTGGTCAACCATGAGCAAACCCAGTGGAATAAAACCAAGTTCAAATGATGTACAGTACCCAGCCCTTCTCACCACATCTACAGATACCACACTGGTCTCAGCCACCTCTTCTCTTTCCCAGAAGAAATGTGCCCCTCTTCACGCTGCTCTCAGCACAGCTGCCCAAGTTATCGTGTTTAGTTTGCAAGTCAGGTCATGCCGTTCCTCTGCTTACAACCCTTCGATGGCTTTCCATCCACTCGGAGTAAAAGCCAAGGTGATTGCGATGGCCTATAGGTAGCCTCCCAGGATCTGCCTACCCACCGCCCTCCTCACGCAGTCAGCCTCTGTTAATCTCTCTGGCCTTATTACCCCTTTGGGATCACTGTCCTAGCTGTGCTGGCCTTGAACACTTGGCACACCCTGTTTTAGGGCTTTCCTCTGTCACTTCCTTCTACCGACAATGTCCCCCCCTCCCCTCGCTCTAGATATCCACATGGCTTGCTCCCTCATCTTTCAAATCTATGTTCTAATATCAGCCTCAGAGTGACGCCTTTTCTGATCACTTTATTCGCAGTCACATCCTCAATTCATCTCCCCGATTTACTTTTTACTATCGCCCTCATCGCTATCTGATACTAAAATTTTACTCATTTATTTATTTACTTCCTGACTCACTGTGTGACTCTTAGTATGCAGACTCCATGAGAGCAGGGATTTTTGTCTTTATTCACTGTCCAACACTCAGTGCCTTTAGTGGTTTTTCCAGAAAACACATAGTAGGCACTCAGTAAAAATAAATAACCATCAGTCAAGACTTGCATGAACTCCCAGTAAGCGCAGTCTGAGATCCATATTTCTGGAGCAAAGAAGTGACAAACCTGTCCTAGATCAATATAAACAAGGAGACAACAGTACCAGAGCCTGGACAATAAGGGGAAGATTGGTATCAATTTAAAACGTTCCCCTCATCTGCCTGAAGTTTAAAGTGGGAAGGTCTGGAATTAAGTTCTGGACCACACTGTGCTTATGACTACATATTAGTTGTAGTTATTATATATTATGCATGTGTGTGTGTGTATATATATATATACATATATATATGTTAAATGTATACTAAAGTTTATTTCATATTTTGACTTTTATGATTATAATTACTAATTTCTATTATCATGATAAAGTTGTGGGTTGAAAGTGCCCAAGTGAGTATTTTTAAAGGTAAATACAACAATCAGGTAGACAAGAGCAGTGGTTCCAATCAAGATTCAAGTGGCCAGAGTCAGACCAATTGGGCCAACAGTATGCTTTATAGAGTAGTATCTCTGTAGTACCTGCTACTCTGAATATTTATTCCATAATTGAAGAATTCAATATTCAACTCAACATTCAACTGAACAATTCAGTAACTGAAGGCCTAAGTGTCAGGTATTATCTTGATCTTATAACATTCTCAGAAACCTGTGAAATAAGCTGTATTTTCACCACTTAAGCACCTTTACCAGCCAGCTAGAAGAGGACTCCGCACCCGAACCAGATTCTCCTTCCAAAGTCAAAGCTCATTCTCAACTGCTAGGAACATCTGCTTCTGTGAAACATCTCTGGATGAGTTCGTTTGGGGGCATCTGTGTCTGAGTTAAGGGTAATCTTTTGCATCAGATTTATAGAGCTTGATGGTAATCTATGTGTCATGAATCATAATTAGTCACAAGTTATTTGTTCAATTTGTAATTGTTACAGCTTAAACTCGCTGAGATCTGTGAAATGGCTGATAATAATGTTTGAGGCCTAATTGTTAGCTTGGGCAGTTGTACTGCAGGCTTGGTGTTGAATCACATAATGTGCCTTTGTGAAAACAGAATAGTTGTAACAACAGTATCAGCAAGTCCTGAAGGAAGGTTCCAAGAAGCAGCTGACAAGACCTAGAAAATCCCCCTGGGTATTATGGATTTCATTTTCAGTGAAAATACAAAGCAATTAATTTTTTGGTGACTGAATTCCTTAATTAAACACGATTTCTATTACGTATTTACTTTTTATTTAAAATTTAACAACCTTGATTTCTTGCAAATATGTGAAAACATTGGTGCAAATGGACGAAGATGCAGATGATATGCAAAAAAAAAGAAAATAGATTTGGTCTAGGAGACCTAGGATGTTTTTTCCCCTTTTAAGAAATTTTCAGTGTTAGTGTTTTAGTGGTTTTCAATTTTAAAAGAAACAAATGTAAAATAAATAAAACTTATTTACTGTTTAATGCATAAAAGAATATAATGGGTTGGAGTCTATTTTACTATTTATATGTTATGTAAGTCACTTAATTCTACACATTTAGAATATTTTACTATGTATAAAATATAGTTAGAAATTTGAATCTTAAAATATATTTTGTTAAATGTTTTTGCCTCAATTGCACATTAATTTTAAAATAGGCGTTTTCCAGCCTGTTTTAAGTAGGACTATAATTTGTGTCTTGGATGATACTTATGCTAAAGGCAAATCTGTTTTTATTCCCTCCCCCTGTTCTTTTTCTTTGCCCCTTGCAACAACAGGCCTCTCTCATTATAAAAATCTATGCAACTCACTGTTACTTCAGTGTCTACTGGACCCACCTTTTAAAAATCTTCCCAAATTTCCTGACAAAAACAAACACACAAAAACAGCTAGCAAAGCAGACCAAAGATCCATGGATGACTTCTATAAAAAACTAGATTACAAATTATTCCCACCCCTTTTACTCTCAACATTCTTTGTTGAGGGCAAACCACCTATTGTAAGTGGTTCCGAAAAAAACGTTCAAGTCCTCACCTCTGGGAATTTCACCAGAAATAGGGTCTTCGCCAATAACAATCAAGTTAAGACTAGGTCATATTGGGTTAACGTGGGCCTTAACCCAGTGGTATCCTTATAAAGTAGGGAAATCTGGGTACACAGAAGACACAGAGAGAACAGCATGTGATTGGAGTGATGCATCTACAGTATCGGCAGAGATTGGAGTGATGTATCTACAAGCCAAGGAATGCCGAGGATTGCTGGCAGTCACCAGAATCGGGGAAGAAGCAAGGAAGCAAACATTGGGAGGGACGGTTCTTTCCAAGTCATTTTACCTTCGATGTGCTTTGCTCCTTGACTCCTGCCATTACTCCATTTAAACACAGGGGTGGGGAACCTTTTTTCTGCCAAGGGCCACTTGGCTATTTATAATATTTGCAGGCCACAAAATTATCAATTTAAAAATTAGCTATGAAAAAAGGTCCTAGATTTATTGAGTTTTGAGTCCCAACTGTGGTTGCCTTGGCAGGGCCAGACCAAATGATTTCAGGGGCCTTACATGGCCCTTAGGCCAGACGCTCCCTACCCCTGATTTAAAGCAATGGAACTGAAGCCCAAGTCTAAAGGATCAGCAAATACCTTCTCTAGGTAAAAAATGTCTTTAATGTTCTGATGTAAAGCTTGGCTAAGTTTTTTCATGTTTTTTTTAATCAAAAATACATAAAAATCCAAAGAAAAATAACTTTATTTCCATCATCTACAACTAACTACTATTTAAATCCTCTCCTATTTGTTTTGTTACATACATTACTTTTTTAAAATTATGCATGCTCTTTGGAAGTAATTTAGACAAGAAAGCAATCTAAAAATATATAAGCACTTAAATCTTTGTGTTGTCAATATTAAACAACATTCTAGACACCACTGATGCATATGCAACTTTTTTGGTATATGGACAGGTGAAATATTGATGGTGGATGTGTAGCTAGAAAGACAAAAATAATTGTGTAAAAACGGTAACTACAAATGCCATTGTTATTAAAATATTAAATTTTCTTGAATTTAATGTAAGGAAAATAAAAGGAAGTGAAATTGCGGGACTTGAACTCCACATGTTTCTTTATCACAAGAAAACTCATTTCCTAAAATACGTCTCTATGGTTAATAAAAACAAAGCACGGGTGTAAACATTAAAAACATTAGGCTATCGGAGTCTTCATGCTTTCTGAAAACATTTTACATGCTTCAAATTTAGAAAGTATTTATCTACCATCGTCTGGAAACGATAAGGCTAGTCTTCCTCCCATCTTCCCCGTTGTGAATTGTATCGTTTCCACATCATCCAGGCTACTGCGAGCACATTCAGTTCTTTACAATTCTCGTGGTTGTTTTGCTCTCTGTTCAAACACATTCAAGAGTTAACACAATGCTTTCACTTCTTGATTCTCTGTTCCTGAATTCTTTGAACATCTGAATTTTGTTATCAAGCCTTCAGGCTTGTGGGTGCTGTTTCCCTAAGTAATTTCATGATTGAAAATATGACCTATAAAATAAAATGACATACTAACTGAAATAGAATATTCCTGGCAACACTTTCTTTCAGTGAGAGCTTGGTAGATTACTAATTCTCAAACGTTAATATGCACAGACATCTCCTGGGGACTTGTTAACCATGCAGATTTGGGAGGCTTGGCTTTGGGCCTGAGATTCTGCATTTCTACATGCCACCGAGCCGGGCCCCAAACTCCATGAGGACAGAACATTCATTGTTCAGGAACTTTCCTTCTGTGTCTCTTCATCCAGCTGTTGATGAGTATCCTTTAATATCCTTTATAATAAACTGGCAATCCAGTGAGTAAATAGATTTCCTGAGTTCTGTGAGCTGCTCTAGCAAATTAATCAAACCCAAGGAAGGGGTCGTGGGAACCTCTGATTCATAGCCAGTTGGTCAGAAGTACAGATGTTATTGGTGGAAGTGGAGTTCTTGGGATGCCATGGGGTAAGGAATTACCTGAGTCCCCCACAGAAGGATGAGGTTTCATGGAAAACTTTATGAATAATTTAAAATTAAGGAGGTTCCCCTCTAAAGTCCCATATATCCATCTATTTTGCCATGGAAGAAGTCTAATCATGTCTTCAGCAGGGCTAGGATTAAGGTCACTGCCCAGAATTTCTGCTCTGTATTAAAGTCCAGTGCAGTATCTGGCTAGCTTAACTTGTGTTCCCAGATGCAGTCCATTGCATGTGGGGTCCTCATGGCCATGGGCCATCTGGCTGTTTGAGGCCACATGGCAGGCAAACACAGGCCACAGAGCAAGAAAGAAAAGAGGAAACAAGAAGGCAGGAGGAAGAAGAAGAGGAGAGAGAACTCTTTGTCTGGGGATTTTAACTTTCCAAGATTTCACAGGCTTGCATTGGGGTCCACCGTTCTAGCCAATCCATGGTTTCCGAGACTAGACTGACAGACAAGCACCTTCCCTACATCACCCCCAACTTCACTACGCACGTGCCCATCTCTCCCTTTGTTCGATCCCTTTCCCCAGTGATCTGCAGGGAATGGACAGGTGGTTCCCTGGGGAGTGAAGCTGTAGCTTCCTGGTGAAGCTGCCCAGATAACCATGCTTATATAATGTCTGTCCTTCCCTTTGCTCTCTTCCAGTAATTAATATTAATAACTAGCTAATTACGACAATAGCACAGGTAACAACCTGGACCTATGACTGGGAGTCTGAAGTCCAAACAGGGTTCCTGGGAACCTCCAGTCTGTAGCCAGTTGGTCAGAAGCACAGGTCGCAAACAACCTGGACTTGGAATTGGCATCTGAAGTGAGGGCAGTCTTGTGGGACAGAGCCTGTGGAGAGTATTTAATAAATGTTGGCTGAATTTATGCCATTTATTTTTGTTGTCGTTTATTTTGCTTATCATGATATCAAGGGACAGAATGTCTTTGAGGTCTTGAGGACGGTTCTCCTGCCTCTTCATCCCTTCTCACTTAATCTTCTGTACAGTCTACTTAATATATCTTGATGAAGGTCAGTCTTGTTCCTAGGAAACCTGTTCCACTGTGTAATAAGCTCATAATTAGAATTCCTTCCTATTTATTCAAACTATATCTTTAACCATAGCCAGCTCAGGTTTCTTTTTCGGTGGAGTAACATAGAAATACGTACCTAAATAAAACACCCTTCACTTCTCTGCATTGCAAGGTGGTGAGATAGGCCAGGAGGGAGAAATAGAGGCCAGCTGGAAGTTATTTTGACTCCCTTATTTCTGTACTTTTATTTGCCACTCCTAATATTTTCCCCCGTGGTGATAAAAGCCGTTTTGTTAACTTATCAGCAGTGAGTGACTTGTATAAGGGGCAGGACTGTGAGCAGAGAGAATATGGTTCCCTTCAAACTCGATGGCTGGTTTTTCCAGCTGGTGTTCTTGAGCTTCTGCATCTCTAGGCACTTCAGGTGGTCACTAAATCTCTGTTAACCCCATTCACAGATTTTGAATGTATTTACTATTAAATCAAAACACGATTTTAAATGACATATGAATATCTGACCATTTATACCAAAATATGTATAGTCTTGTCTTCAAACCATCTCAGCTAACCTTTATGTCATTTTGAATTCTTACCAGTCTGCTGTGAAGAAGATGCTTGTGAACTTAGAATCAGAACTCGCTGGATCAGGAGAATATATATGAATCGTCACCATCCTTATGTCTCAGGCACTTTGCCAAGTGCTTCACATGCATCACTTTATTCAGTCCTCACAGTACCATCATGATTTAAGTAAATTAAAGGATACATCTTAAAGATTAAAATCATGACCCTAATACAAATATACACTGAGCACATGTCCAAAACTTTATTTAACTTATTAATTCATGAGGAAACCAGTAAGATGTTATAACTGATTCAAAGGAGAATTCAAAGAACTACACGTATCAAGGCAATTAGCACTGCTGAAACAAAGTTATGAAAAAATGTAAAACAGGTGACTATCCAAAGCAATGATCAATTGCATTTCCATGGACACCATTTGCATATCTAGGGACAAGAATCCTTTGAATTACCATGAGTGTTTTACATGTTTTGAAGTTATAAAATAGCTCAAAGACAAAAGTAGAGATAACCTAGGAGAATGGTCTAAACAGGACACCCAGGATTCTGCCCACTCCAAAGTGTTTCCCTATTGTTGTTTCAGTGTTTTCCTGACAGTATTATTCCAACTCCATAGGCCTTAGAACTCAATACATGAGAATAAAAGATCAGTGTAATATATATAAGATCTCCAATTTTTGGAAAAATTATCTTTAAAAAAAGCAAACAATCAAAGAATATTAGATCTGGATCAAACATTGCAGATCAAACTTCATATATGATAGACAAAAGAATCCGAGGTTAAATAATTTGCCAGAAAATCATAAAGCTGGTTGTTGGCAGACCAAGGAGAGAACAGAAAGTAGGACTTTGCCCTAGAGTGTTATTAAAATGAACAGAAACAAAAATTTAAAAACCTTGTGTGTTAAAACAGACTTTAAATACAGGGGTGGGCAAAAGCAGGTTTACAGTTGTGAGTTCATTCTTGTATTATTTATTTATTATTGTATTATTTATTGCTACTATTAACCTACTTTTGCCCACATCTGTACATTACACTTAATGAATTACTCCTCTAAGATACAAATGAACTGAAGCAAACATCAGTTAGGAAAATTCCCTAAGATCACATAGTTCAGGATAAGATCAGAGACTGTGTTAGTATGGGAAAACCTACTTTCTCCCAGCAGGGCAAATGTAACAAACTCACATTGCTTAATTACACAAATGGTACATTCATTTTAAAATTACAAATATGTTTTCTACCTATAAATTTTTTTTAAATATGTTTTTATTGATTTTAGAGAGAGAAGAATGGAGAGGGAGAGAGAGAAACATCAATCAGTTGCCTCTTGCATGCCCCCTCCTGGGGATCAAGCCTGCAACCCAGGCATGTGCCCTGACCCAGGATGAATTGGCGACCTCTAGGTGCATGGGAGGACATTCAAACAAGTGAGCCACACCAGCCAGGGCTCTACCTGTAAGTTTTCACTGAATGGATTATTGTTTGATTCAGTACATCTGCAAGGAGACATTCTCTGAAAAGACATACTCATCAAGTGCCACTCTCCTTTTAATTAAATCAAAGTATTCCCTTGCCTTAAGGATACATTATCAAAGAGATTACTTCAATTACAGACTTGAACACTGATTTAGTAAATTAAGGATGTGCCTGACATTGAATCCAACAGATAGCTAACCTGAGTACTACAATATTTAAATTAAAAATCAAGTCAAGATTTGATTCATATATATAAAAACAAATCAAATTTTTAGAGTTGTTTTTCTTAGTTACTTAGGCTACTGAAATGTCAATATAGGTAATCAGCATGGCTTTATTTAACACACTTTAGCAAGTGGGAAAGTCCTGGAAACCCACCAATCTGCTTATCCAGAGTGGCATTACCTAAATAACAAATAAGTAAACAGATATTATAACTTACTGTTCAGGGAAATAAGCAGACTCCTGTGAGAGACTCCATATAGCTCTGTTCTTTGTACTCATCCAATCTATGTTCTCTGCTGGCAAGAGCACAGGCTTTTCAATGAGATTTGCTTTCCAGGTACATCTTGCATTTGGAAAAATTAAAGTAAGAAGGACAGCTGTGAAATCTTTTCACTGTACAGTAGGTCCTCAAATAATGGGTTCATTCAACCTTATTTCATCATTATATTGATGAGATACTGTAGGAACTTAGTTCTTGTTTGTGTTCTCCCAATTCATATACTGAAATTCTACATCCCCCCCCATTTGATGGTATCAGGAAGTGGGGGCCTTCTGGAAGGGATTAGTGACCTTATAAAAGGGACTCCAGATGTGTCATTGGCAAATACATTCTCCCATATAGTTGGTTCCCTTTTCATTTTGTTGATGGTTTCTTTTGCTGGGCAAATGCTTTTTAGTTTGATCTAGTCCCATTTGTTAATTTTTTCCTTTGTTTCCCTTGCCCTAGGTGATATATAGGCAAAAATATTGCTACGAGATGTCTGAGATTTTACTGCCTATGTTTTCTTCTACGATGTGTATGGTTTTGCAACTTGCATTTAAGTCTTTTATCCATTTTGAGTTTATTCTTGTGTATGATGTAAGTTGGTGGTCTAGTTTCTTTTCTTTTTTTTTTGCATGTACCTATCCAATTTTCCCAACACCATTTATTGAACACTATCTTTACTCCATTGCATGCTCTTGCCTCCTATAATATTTATGGTCAAATATTAATTTCCCATAAAGGCAAGAGATAATTTCCAAAATACATAAAGAACTTAAACAACTCAACACCAGGAAGACAAATTATCCAATTAAAAATGGGCAAAGGACCTGGATAGACGCTTCTCCAAAGAGGATATACAGATGGCCAATAGACTTATGAGAAAATGCTCAACATCACTAATCATCAGAGAGATGCAAATTAAAACCACAGTGAGATATCATCTCACATCTGTCAGAATAGCTGCCATCAACAAATCAACAAACAACAAGTTCTGGTGAGCATATGGAGAAAAGGGTACCCTAGTACACTGCTGGTGGGAATGCAGACTGGTGCAGCCGCTATGGTAAACAGTATGGAGTTTCCTCAAAAAATTAAAAATGGACCTGCCTTTTGACCCAGTGATCTCACTTTTAGGAATATATCCTAAGAATCCCAAAACACTGATTTGAGAGAACATATGCACCCCTATGTTCATTGCAGCATTATTTACAATAACCAAGATCTGGAAACAGCCATATCCATCATCAGTAGATGAGTGGATAGAAAAGCTGTGGTACATTTACAAAATAGAATATTACGTAACTGTAAAAAAGAAGGAAATCCTACCTTTTGCAGAATATAAGGAGCCCTATTGCTCTCTACCCTTACCAGCATATTCAAATATTTTTTAAACTTTATTTTTAAGATAGAGCTATCTATCTATCATCTATCTATCTATCTATCTATCTATCTATCTATCTATCTATCTATCTATCTATTCTCTTAAAGTTTTTTAAAGCTCATTCTTTTAAAGTTTTACTTCATCAAATTAGACTTAGCTTCCATGGCATTGCTTCATGGATGTACCACTATATTTTGAAATCCCCAGTGTCAGTAATATTTCATAGAGATAAAAATGTCCACACAGGAATCCCCATACAAAGCAAACAAACATGTAAGAAAAAAATTTAAACTTTCCATCCTTTTATTGTCTCCATTTTTATATTCATAGGAAGGAAAAGCTAAGAACTAAGAACTGGAGGTGGTTTTATGGCCACTTATTAATAGGATGCACACTCGAAGACCTATGATATAGGTTCTTTTCACTTTAAAACCCTCACCTATTTTGTAAAAAAGAAAAAAAAGGTCATTTTTGTTAGAAAACAGTAATACAGAAAAATTGCTATAGAAAGAAAGGATACTCTCCCTCAGTAACTTTTTCTTGTACTTTTAAATAAAGCCTTACTAGCAGAACACTCTCTTCCCCAATATGCACCCTAAATTGTTGTGTTCATGTACAATTTTCTCTCCTTCAGCTTGCAACAGGAATCAGTGACTTAAGAGACAGAATGGAATTAAGAACTAAATTGTACTGTGCTCTGTAGGAATGCAAATACTTATAGCATAAACTTTTAATATTAAACAGTAACAAATCTGCCCATTACCATAGCTGACAATTGTCATGAGGATACATTCACAGTGTTGTGACTTTATGTCTGACTCACCCTTCCATTCTTATTCCATTCTTAACTCACCTGTTCCATTCAGTATTACTTTACAGCACACCATGCGCAGTTCGCCTAACTTTGCCCTGAGTTGGCACCAAGCAAGTGGAAATGAAAATATCTTTCGCGTCAGTCTGTCTTGCCTCACAACATTCTCAAGCTGTTTTCCCCATTTCAGCATTTCAAGGGCAGTTCTGTCCTCTTAAAGCTGGGTTTCCATGGAAGAGGTGCCTGCAGAGTTGATAATTGAAGAAAGAAAGGAGAAAATGAAATTCACCTGGGCTGACCAATTGACAGAAGAGGTCAATCCAATGTCAAACAAAGGATATTTCAAAAGTTCATCTCAATGGATGTTTGTTTTATAGAAAACCCAGCCAGAAATGCCCTGAACCCAGAAAATTGTTCTTATGGGCTTTGAGTTTGCATCTTAAGGTTATTTTTAGAGCATATATGTTGGTTTTCAATTGATATAAATAGAGAGAAAAAACAACAACAAACCACCGAGTTGAGGAACTGGAATAACTTGAGCAGAGTGATGGAGGGGGTAGGGTATGGAATAAAATGCCACTTCTTCATATAGAAAAATGTTCTATTTCGGAAAAACAAAACTTTCCTGGTTCTAAAAAAAGTCATTTCAGCACTGCTTGTTTCGTTCAATTTAGCAGTGGAGGTATAGCAGTTCTAATTTCTCAAATGCCAAATGGTCGTTCCATTGAAGAGAAAAAAATATGTAATTAGGTGTGTATAATTTCCTTGGAATGAAATTAGGTTCCAGTTTAATTCATCCTCTGCCCATCATAGAATGGAAATTGCCAGGGTTTTTTTTGTGTTTTTTTAGTCTTATAGAAAAATGAGGTTTCCTTATATTTTAGGATCTAATACAATTGAATTTGTGCTGGGAAACAGTATTCACATCGTTCCAATGGAAGCTTTTAGCAAAGACTTGTGTCTGACTCAAAGAACATTTTTATTCCTATTGAAAACCAGGTGGTGTTTCTCCTCTTTCTGTCGACAGGTAAACCTCTGATAGAAGGGTAGCCGAGGCAAGCTGCAGCAATTCAACATAACTGCACTGCAGCCAGAAGCTGGAGGATTACGTGTATTGGGACTCCCCCAGCAAAGGAAACTTTCTCTGATAATACACAAACGTGCCATAAAATAGTAATTCACAGCCTTAAGATTGCTCAAAACAACATGCGTCTTAGACAAGTGAGACATTATCAAGCCCTGATTAAAAGAAAAATAGGGCAAGGCTATATGCTACACGTGTCCCTTGTAATAACATATCATTACAATCTCATAACAATCCTATGAAATAGTTACTATTATTTCCATTTAACAGATGAGGAAACTGAGACTGAGATATGTTCATTTATTTCCCCAAGATCAAACAGCCATCGTGTGTTGGAACTGTGATTTGAATCTACATTTTGAAAGTCACTTTATTGCCCCTGATCCTACACAAAGTCCTCTAGGCCAAATAGGCAATACTCTTATGATGGAGGGATTGAAATATAATATTTCTGTGATTCCCATATTATTAAAAGTATGATATTTTATAAACAAACTAGAATAAAATGTTTTTTATTTCTTTATCTTCACCTGAGGATATTTTTTCCATTGCTTCCAGAGAGTGGAAGGGAGAGGAAGGGAAACATTGATGTGAGAGAGACACATCAATTGGTTGCCTCCTGCACTTGCCCCGGCCCCGTGGTACGTGTGCCCTTGGCCAGAACTGAACCCAGCACCCTTCATTCTGCAGGCTGACACTCTAACCAGTGAGCCAAACCAGCTAGGGCTATAAATAAAATTTTAACATTCCCTATAAAGTAGCACAAGGTATAAATTTGGTATTTTGAAATGAGTACATGCTTCAAGATTTCATCATTCTTGTTGTTTTTTTAATTTATCTTTATGTTGAAAGTATTACAGATGTTCCTCCCCCCCATTGGTTTTTTAATGGGCAAGTGGTCTTGGTTTCCCTAACATAGCTGTGAATGTAGGGTCTAGGGCCTCTTGTTGTCTCTGAACTATTTCACAATTCTGTAAATTGCAGAAAAGTTAGGATAATGTACATGATTCTTGTCTTTAGAAACGTCAATGAATTTTGTCCAGAGGAATACAAATGATCATCACCCTGTGGATACTGACCAATTTTGCACCCGTGAGTAAATTTACTTCAGCATTCCTGATTGTGCGTGTGTGTGGTTTGAATTCTCCTTTGAACCAGCTGTAACATCTTACTGATCCCTCCATTATTAAATGAGTTAAATAAAATCTTTGGCACATGTTCATTTTGTATTTGTATATGACTCATGACTGTACCATTACTTTTTTTTTTCCTTGGACACTTCCTTTATTTCTTCCTTCCATTTGAGTATCTATTACAGGAGCCAAGTCCAAATTATCCAAGAGCCTATCACTAAGAATCGTCATCTCACTTTCGATTCTTAAGAGTTTTGGCCACATCCTTATGCACATGACCGTTTAAATCAACTCAATACATAATATTGTGCTAAGTATTTTAGGAAAAATAAAGATGACTAAGATAGTTTCCTCACTCAAGAGGCAAACATTATTTAGTACAGAGATTAAGAAATGTTCATAGCCCAGCCGGGCGTGGCTCCAAGGTTGAGCATCGACCTAGGATCTAGGAGACTGTGGTTGGATTCCCGGTCAGGGCACATGCCCTGGTTACAGGCTCAATCCCCAGTAGGGGGTGTTCAGGAGACAGCTGATCAATGACAACTCTCTCATCATTGATGTTTCTCTCTCTCTCTCTCCCCCCCCCTCCCTTCCTCTCTCTGAAATCAATAAAGATATATTTTTTAAAATGTTCACAATCATAAGGCAGAAAGTCTTTGAGTGCTTTGGAGATGCATATAGATTTAGAACAATGTGTGCTAAATGTATTCTTAAACAAAATACTAAGCTTGCTAAAAGAATGAAAAGGAATAGAAAGAAGGTGTTTTCTTGTGGCAGCAATAGGAAATATTTCATGGAAAAGGTGTAAGTTGAAGTATGTCTTGAAGGGATTTCTAAAAGTAATATGGAAGGGTATTAGAAGAGGAGCGGTTCCTCCAAGTTGAAGGAAAAGCATAAGCTTAAATAAGAAGGGTGGAAGGGTGGAGGGCATAAATAGGTAACAAGTAATCTGATTTACCAGGTTAAGATGTTAGAATAGTGGCATTATTAGAAAGTAAAAATAAATGAAAATAAAGCAGGGGTGCGGAGGAGGTAGTACAGGATGGGCAGGTGTGTAAAAGTAATTTAGTTTTAAATTTCTTACTGTCTTGTATGTCCAAAAGGAGAGAGAGACTGGTTTTATTTTTTAAGGTTAAATTTAAGAAGCAGGATCACATACATTCTAGTTCTGGGGGGTTCCTGCTTCTCAGTGTCCTGATCCGCTAATTGGTTAGTTTCACCAGTTTCCAGAAAGGTAACCGAAATCACCATCTTTGTCTCTAAGGCATACAAGTGCCATCTGGTGGTAAAAGGAGGCTATCACAGGAGTGAAACCTAGAAAACATTTATTTTTTTTTACTTGTTTATTTTTCACTTGCTATATTTATATTATGATTAGCTAATAAAAGTGGGCCACATGCTAACTGGAACAAGAAATAAAGTAGTCTAAGACAACACTGTTTGGCCACTGGATTAAGAAAATGTGAAATGAGATTAAAAATGGACTATAGACAAAAGGCTTATTAAATGTGAAACATTTGAAAATTTCACATCAAGGACTTAACATCAAATTGTATTTTGGAATGTACCTTAAAGCAGGGTTTACTTATGTTTTTAGAGACAGCTGAGAGGTAAGTGAGGAAGGGGCTGAAATCCTGAAGGTAAGGGTACTCTACCAGAATGCCCTCTCCTTCCTCTTTACCTGACTCCTCCTTAGCCCTCAGATCTTTATACAGATATAAGTTCGTCTGGACAATGTCCCTTGACCTCCCAGGTCTGTATTAGAGGAATTACTTATGTCCGCCTGCAAACTGTGTTCCCCAGGATGCTACTCACCACACTCCACTGTCACTTCCCGTTTTCACCTATAGCCCTCATTACAGTCTAAAACTCCTTGACAGCTGGTACCACATCTGTTTTATTTACTGTTGTATCCATAATGCTTAGGATAGTACACATACAGGTTGGTGCAAAAGTAGGTTTACAGTTGTTCATACGGAAAATAACACAGTAATTAATAAATAATGATACAAGAATAAACTGTGTTTCCCAGACGCACTACCGGAAACCTGCTTTTGCCCCACCCTGTATAATATGAACTCTGAAAATACTGTTTACACAATGAATGGGTAGATGAGTGAAAAGAATACATGTGAGGAACAGAGATGGAAAGTTAATATCAGTAAAGCTTAAATGAAAACATTAAATATTTTCAGGAAAATTAGTAGACAAAACCTTTTCTTTATTCATTGTATATCTATTCCCTACATGATGTCAATTTTTGTGTGATCTCTGGTGCTTTATAGTGTTCAGAGTACTTAACTTCTCTCTACCTCAGTGGGGGAAAAATAGCAGTACACAGCTCCCACTGTCGTTGTAGAGATTAAATAAAAGACTACGTAAAGCCCCAGCAGTTTTGCTCAGTGGTTAGAGAGTTGGCCCACAGACTGAAGGGTCCCAGGTTTGATTCTGGCCAAGGGCATGTACCTTGGTGGCAAGCTCGATCCCTGGGCCTGGTGGGGGCACGTGCTCGGGAAGCAACCAATCGATGTGTCTCTCTCATGTCGACGTTCCCCTCTCTCTCTGTTTCTCTCTCTTTCTCTTTCCCCCTTCTACTCTCTTTGAAAAGCAATGGAAAAAATATCCTCGGGTGAAGATTGAAAACAAAAACAAAAAAGACTACATATAAAGTACACAGAACAATGAGTAGCACATAGTATGCCCTTACTAGTCGGCTTTTATTATTTCCTACCCTTACTCAAAAAACTCCATGAAGCAACCCAGAGAGTCAAAGAAGGTAGATATTTCTTAATCCTATTTCACAAGTTAGAAAACTAGTGATCACAGAGGCTAACTATGCATATGTGATTATGCATCAATTATTAAGTTTCTGAATCCACAACATCTAAGTAATAGTTCATTATCTTTTCTACTGCATTATGCTCCCTTACAGGGAGGGAAGAAAATAAAGGACATTTGGATGCTAAATAATAAAGGCTGCATTGCAGAGAATGGAAAAAAGTTGTTTAAGAGCTGTATTATTTTTCTGTTGCTGCTCTAACAAATGACCACAATCTTAGTGACTTAAAACAACACAAATTTATTGTCTTATGGTTCAGTAGGTTAGAAGCCCAGCACACAAATCTCTCTAGGATGAAACCAAGGTGGGGCAGGGTTGCGTTTGTTTCTGGAGGATTCTATAGGGGAATGCTTCCTCCCTTTTTCCAGCATCTAGAGGCCACCTGCATTCCTCCCTCCACCTTCCTAGCCAGTAACGGTGGGCTGAGTTCTTCACATCGCATCACTTTCTCTTCTGCCTTCCACTTCTACTTTTAAGGACCCTTATGACTATATTGGGCCTACCCAGATAATCCAGGATAATCTCCCTATTTTAAAGTCAGCTGACGAGCAAACTTGATCCTAATTTTCCCTGTAAGGTAACATTCACAGGTTCCAGGGATTAGGATGTGGACAGCCTTGGGAGGACCAGGGGCATTATTCTGCCTATTCTAGAGGAACAGTGAAGTCTATGGGGAGTACTGGCAAGGGGATCCTGCAAATGAAAGGAAGGGGCAGGTGCTTGTGGGCACAGCTTTTCAAACGCAAGTGTTACAGGTATCACTACAAGCTACCTATATATATTAACTCACATAGATCTTGGCATACACTAAAGCCTCTGGATTTTTTTAGTTGTTTTTTTTTTTAAATCGATTTTTAGAGAGAGAGGAAGGGAGTGAGAGACAGAAACATTGATGAGAGAGAAAAATCATCCATCTGCTGCCTCCTGCACGCCCTCCCCCCCCCCCACTAGGGATCAAGCCTGAAACCCGAGCATGTGCCCCAACCAGGAATCGAACCAACCGGTGACCTCTTGGTTCCTGGGTCAACGCTCAACTGCTGAGTCACACCAGCTAGGCCTCTGGATGTTTTTATATGGCTAAACCAGAATCTCTCCTATTTTGCACTTCTGCAGTTTTATTTTTCAATTTGAACAAACATAGGGATTTTCATATATTTCTATTAAATTTTACTTTAGATTTTAGCTCAGAGCTTAAACTGTTCATATAATTTTGTTTCCAGGTTCAGTCTTCAGTCATATTTTCTATGCTATGTAGGTTTTTTTAATCCTCTGATTTGACCAGAATGATCATTATGACCTCACCTGTATAATTTATGAAAAATTATAAACAAAAATTTGTCTTCCATTATCCAACTAACTTTGTTTATCTAATTAAAATTATATCAAGCTTTTATTTTAGAGTCTCATCCACAAATATCATGAAAGACTAAACACTTTGCTGAAATTAATTTATATCATGACTATACAATTCCCATTTTAACTTTAAGATAAAATTTTTAAAAAGGAGCATAATATGACTTATCTTTAGGTAGTTTGGTTCTCAGTGACCACCAAACTCTCTTGTAACTGTTCATAAAATATACTTAATCATGTTCTCTTGAATTTTACTTTTCTGTTTTAAAGTTTTTAGTGTCTACCTACTAAACAATTTTTAAAAGCAAGTGATCTATTATCTTTTTCATATTTTACAGTTTCTCTGAACCTAACAGCAATGGGTCTTAGGTTACCTGTAAACAGCTGTGGGATGTAATTTGTGCCTGGAACACACGAACTTACTTGAAACAGATAGGTGTTTGCTTACTATCTCCTCACCTATCTTGAGTTTCAGTTCTCTTTCTATGTTGTTTCACCTTTACTACTTTAAAGCCTATTTTTCTTACAGAGTTTTAAGGAAAAACACACACACACAAGTAGAGTCAAGTCTCTTTTTTTTTTTTTTGCCTTTGCATTATATCGTAAGTCAATATAGTGCACTCAAGATATATAGGTGTTAATAAAAATCTATGCAGGCTTATTTCTTTTTGCCATCTAATACATTCTTCATTATGGTTAAACCAATCTCCCCATCTTTTCCTCTTGAAAGTAACAGGTAATTACAACCCTCAATGATTTCTCTACATTAATTTATAGTTTGCATCACATAGTTTAACAGTAAAATAAATATTATCTTCCATTTGATACTCTTGTATTTCTTTTTTGGTCTCAGAATAATTGTTGATTTCTTTACCTTTTTTTGTTCAGCTGCAAAGTTAGGGTTCTTGTTAAGGAGAATACTAGGCAATCGATATACTCCTGTTGGTTGGTTGAGTTTTTAAACATCAAATTTGGCAAAATATTCTTCAAATATTAATCTCCTTGAATAATTTTTCTGTTTGGAGAAACACAAAGAACGAAAACAATACTTGGAATTCTTTTAAATGTAATAAAAACAGCAACACAATAGTAGTAGTAATAAAAGCCAAACTAAAACTACCTTCAGAAGTCATTCCCTTCTCCAACCCTCCATCAAAATTATTTAATTAAACATTTCCTGAGGCATTTAACAACAATGTCAGCCATATTTGAGATGGTAGCTTGGAATTCTGTTGTTAAAGATGTGGGAGTTTTTCTTTCTACTTTCTCAGTCAAGGCTGTGTTTCTTTATTTGTCTTGCCCTGTTCTAGAAAAAAGGCACCAATTTGAAATTCTTTGACATTAAACCTAACTTAAACCTTGAATTTAGAAACCGTATCACTCTCTTGGCACTTTATTTTTAGTTTGTGGAAATGGCAAATGTGTAAAAACAAATAATGTTTAATAGTACTATTTTTAAAATGGTATATGGGATTTTTAATGTATTGATAATCATGCAAAATAATGTACTGATAAGACATCAGAAAAAACTGCTCTAACAATTTAGAAGTTTTGCTCTTAATTTTGGCAAAAAACCCCCACAAGAAATCCATTAAACAAGGCTTTGGTTGCTATCAAGTACAAAAGCAACACAAACAGAATCCAGTGCTCACCAGCAGGAGGTTATGGTGTAGGTTGGTGGTTAGAGTAACAAGTCTTAATCTCTTTCTCTACAGAAAATACTGTCAACATTTTGGCTCACTGTTTACTTTGTTCAGCTAGGCAGCTTGTTAAATCTCAATCTACAACTTCTATAACCTATGTGCTCCCCTGTGATTTATTTGTCTAAGAATCTATTAACGAGGCATGGGGATTTAGGTTGCCACCATGACAACCAAGCAGTATGCCTTGTTGTTCGCTATTTCCTAGATACAGAAGCTCCGAGAGTAATATCTTCCCTGCAGAATGCTTGGACCTGGTAACTATGGAAATGTAGGTTAAGATTTTGGGGTTAAATTGTTTACAAGGTACATGCAATCTGACAAGCATCCCACTCAAAGAGAGTAAAGTATGTCATGGCCAATACCTTACTCTGCGCTGTCTTTTTATTAAAAGGTCTTTTTCCATATTCTGTTACGTAATTCCCACAACCACATTATCGTAATAGTTTTGTCACTCATTCCATAAGAAGAATTTAATTTTCCCTTTCTTCTATTAAGGTAGATTTTGCTAAGTGGACATTTTGTGGAGATAATAGTAACAACGGTATACATTTTCTTGTATGTATTTTCTCATCGGCAGTGCTAGCATCAACATTTACTTCATTCTGTGATGCATAAAATCCGGAAATTTAAATTGGTACAAGAAAAAGCCCTTAATTCCACACTACTTACAATCTAACTGTAGAGAGACAGCGCCTAAGTAAAATGTTATGAACAAGATGGGAGCACGTGTGCCGCTGAGGGGAAAGCGAGATCGTTTTGTCCAGGGGATGAGAGTTTTACAGAATCACTGGGTGCTGGTCATGTTACCTTGAGGCAAGAGTGGAAACGTAAACAGAATGAATGACAGAGGACATCACAAGGCCGAGAAACTCAGGAAGCAAATGCTTCCAGTGCTGGTAGAAGCGATGAGTGGGCTTCCCCACGGTAAGGCGGGTGCAGGCTACTAGTCAGAAGGACAATGGGAAGGGCCGGGGTGAACGCATCATGCAGTAAGGCATTTTTACCAAGTTTGTCTCTGACCCGCATTTACTTACTTGCCCGCCAATTCAAGGCCTCTAATAATGCGTTCTTCTGATAGCCAATAATGTGGCCATAATGGAGTATGGGGCCAGGTGGGTGCTTGGGGCCGCGGGGGGCGCACCCTGCAGAGGGCACGGTTTCCCCGCCACTTCGCTGTACATCTGCAGCTGGTGTGGAATGGTTTTGAGTGGAAATCGTGGTTGAACAATATAAATCAGTAAGTAAATAAATAAATAAAATGCAAAAAAAAAGAAAAAAAAGAATGCATTCTTCTGAATTTGTAACTAACATGTTTTTAGATATTTCAAGAGAGGGAAAAAGAAATACCATGAATAATTTTCATTCCCCGCCTTCTTCAGGATTCCGGGGGAGTTTCTAGGGCACAGTCTATTTCCCTTCCCCCACTGCCGATGCCGGGTGTTGAACCCTCACGGATTCGGCTAAACCTCTTTGAATTTCCTGTTTAACCCATATTCGGTAAAGCAAATGAAACTCGATTCCTTGTGGGGTTTTTTGTTTGTTTGTTTGTTTGGTTTTTTGTAGAGCTTAGCATTGCGACTGTTGGGGAGATTTCGCTTAAATTGGGGACACATTTTTAAAAATGCACGATGTACATGGGATCGACAGAATTTAAAAAAAAAAAAAAAATTCTTTCAAGTTCACCTCCCTCAAGGAGAGAAATGGGCCCGTCAAGAAATCAGGAGAGGGCAACCTGCAAGGCCAGTGCCGGGAGCGCTTCCCTACGGTCATGGTTGTCCGCCACTTAGGTCACTTCACAAGCACCAGTTTGTCTGCTCCGCAGAAGCGATGGTGTCTCTCAGAGACCATCTGCCTCGGGCCATTTTTTTTTAAAAAAATTCAGAACCTGCCGCTTCCCCAGACTCTCCTGAGAACCCTTCAGGAGCTCAAAGCAGCCCAGGTCGGCGTGTGACGGGGGCGCGAGGCAGCGGCTGTGACAGCGAGGCCGCCGCCCCCACACGCCGCGGGAAGAAGGGGCTGCGGAGGGAACCGGCCCGCAGGCCCCGCCAGGGCCGCTCCGACGCGGGGAAACGCGACACGGAAAAGCAGGGATCCTTACAACTAGCGGCGCCCCGCCGACAGCCGCGGGGACGGCCGCAGGGCAAGGTCACGCGGTTGGGACTCACGCCCGAGCTCCTGACTTCAGGCCGGCTGTTCCCGCCGGCGCCTCCCGGGGGAGCGCGCGGAGGTCTCCACAGAGCAGTCACACGGCGCGGCGCTCCCGGGACTCGGCCGCTCGGCGCGCGCGCGCGCGCACGCGCGGGGCCCTGGTCTCCGCGCGCCCCGCCCCCTCGGAGCCCCGCCCCCCGGCGCGCGCCCCTCCGCGACGCACCGCCCTCCCAGCCTGCGCCGGGGCGCGCGCGCCCGCCCGCGGCCGGGTCCTCCAGGAGCCCCGCCCTCCAGGTGCGCTCAGCCGGAGGCGGAGCCCGGCTTCCGGTGCCGCGCGCTGCTCTCTCGGGAGCTCTGCGGCCCCTGCGTCTCCGTGGGCGCAGCGGTGGGGCCGCGCGCGCGCGCGCGCGCGGGGCCGCGCCCTCACGCACTTTTCGGAGCTCGGTCCCCGGCGCGGGCTGCACACACGGAGCGCGTCCCGTTCTGACAGCGCTGCGGCTCCGGCCCCGGCCCTGAGGTGAGGGCGGCGCCGAGGGCGGCGGCGTTTGAGGCTCACCCGGGGAAACCTCTGGGGGATGATGGGGTCGAGCCCGGCGTCCGGAGGCGGCCGTTGAGGGGCTGGCGGGAGAGCGGCGGCGGGATGGGTAGGGTCGGGGTCTGAGGGGGAGGCGGCGGGCGTCGGAAGGAGGCCTCTCCTTCAGCGCGCAGGAAGCGCGCCCCCCCGCCCCCGCGGGCTCGGGTGTGCGGATGCCCGGGGCACTGAGGGGGCCCCGCCGGGCACCCGGGACCCGGGCCGGCTGTGGGACGACCTCCAGGCTGCGTCAGGTTGGTCGCGGTCGCTTCCATCCCCGGGGCGTGGTGTGAGAGGGGGAATGTCGGTGTCCGCCCCGCACCCCGAGAGCCGCGTCGCCTGCTCACCGCGTATTCCTCGGGGGTCCGTGCTCGTCGCTCCCGTGCGTGTCGTGGGGAGTCGGGTGAGGGGGAGATGCGCACAGCCCGTGACGCGGTTTGGGGGCACATACCCTGATTGCTGAACCGCGAGGAGAAGCTCCAGGAGTGGAAATATTTCTGCACGGGTGCAGGCGAAGCGGGCTGGAGGCGTCGAGCTCCTTTTGAGGCGATGAAGTAGCGCAGGGAGGGTTTGTCCTGGGCTCCCGAGGCCTGCGCTGTGCATTGAGAAAAGAAACCGCTCTTGGGGAGTCGGGACGGTCGCGCCTGCCGGGCGTCGAGGGTGCGCTGAAGGGGCGGCGGGGGAAGGCAGCCCGCGTCGGGCTCCCGGCGCTGCCGGCGCCGCGTCCTCGCCTTCAGTCCTCACGGCGGCGCCTCTCGCTGGGCCACGGGGACAGCGGGTCGCGGCGACGTTCAGTCGCCTGTTCAGGTCCCAGCCGGCGAACAGGTAGAGCTGAGGTCCCGACCCAGGGACGCCAGACTCCGAATTCGGGCGCTTGACGTTTTGTGTGGGCCCAGGGAGCGATATGACCTGTTTTTAGGGAAGACCCCGCGCGAGAGAACATTATTTAGGTTACAAGTCCTCACAAGGCGTGAGTCCTTGAACGCGTGCTGTTTTAAGCGCGTTAGCCTTGAGACAGGGTCTTCTGTAGGGAAATCGTACACTCGGGGCGAAAGCAGGTATGTTCGTGCATTTCATGTTTGTTTGAATGTGTCCTTTCCCAGGTGCTTAACCTCTGTGCCCAGAGGACCGAGATGAGTAAACTGTGTAACCTCCGCTCTTGAGTTTAATGGAGGAGATGATCTTATAAAAGAATTTTGTAGGGTTCTGCTGGATGTGGCCACCTCCATTAGCGTGTGAGTTAATTGGATTAAAAGAGTTTTAAGCACAGGCTTTGAAGGATCCATTAAGAAGAGGTATTGGACAGCTTACCCATGCACCACTGCATCGTTCTTTTCCCGTTCAGCAAGAAATACTGTCCTAAAATTTAGTTTAAATCACATAAACAATTGGTATTTTGTTGTACGGTTACACTGCCTTCAGTGAGTTTTAAAATAATGGAGAAGAGGACATCTATTATTTATGATTTTGTAGTGCTTTTACTTTATTAGTTGAGAAGCCACTGCGGGCAGGATTTCTTTCAAGTCATCTGCCAAGCCTGTGCATAACCTCTTCTTCCAAAAACTGAATGTTAAATTAAAAGGACAGGGTGGGGCAAACGTAGGTTTATAGTTGTTCATATGGAAAATAGGGCAGTAACTAATAAGTAATACTATGAGAGTAAACTGTTGTGTTTCGTGTACTCACCGCTGTAAACCTACCTTTGCCCCACCCTGTATAGCGAATACCAGATTCCACTTAAGCTTTTACGGCTCGGAGTTCTAATGAACGCAGAGTCTTCAGTTTGGACTGAAGTAGCACATAGTTGAAATATATGACATTACATTAGGCACAGCTGTAGGCAGGTGGGGAGAAGGGATGGCAGGGCATTTTGGAAATTTCCAATAGCTTCATTTTTCTTGGTGAGGTAGAAATCAGCTCATGATCCGAGGGTGATGCTGCGGGTGGACGCTTTGGGGATTTGGGAGAGTGCATGGATTAGTGAACTGTACGATTGCCAGGCAATTAACCAGTCATGCTGAGATATGAAAAGCCCAGTAGAGGAAATAGGGACTGCTCTCCATGGGTGCACAAAATAGAATGTCTAATTTGATTTTGCATGCTAGGCATTTCACAACCGATTTCCATGGTCTGTCTTTACAGTGTCCCATGGAGCACGCACCTGCAACCCTTTGCCCTAACTCACTTTGCCTGTGCCTCTGCCATGTTGCAGATGTCCTTGTTCTTTATGCAAGTTAAGCCCTTTTGGGAGTCTAGCTTTTCCATTCTTTTTTCTCTGCCTGGAATTTTCATTCCAGTCTTTTCCAAGCTCTTTCCCCTGATTGCACATATCACATTATATAAAATTTTATCTATCTGTAAAGTCAGTGACAGTGTCTAACTTATTTCTTGTCATTATGTTTAGGGCATGAATCCCTCAGTAAATGTTAAATGAATGTGCCACTTTTCTTCTTTCTTATTCTTTTACTCCATAACAGGGGTCAGTACACTTTTTCTGTAAAGAGCCATATAGCCAAGTATTTTAGGTTTTGCACACCATCTGGTCTCTGTTTCAGTTACTTAACTCTGCTGTAGCACAAAGCAGGCATAGATAATACTGAAACGAATGAGCATGGCTGTGTTCCAGTAACACTGTATTTATAGACACAAAATTTGAATTTCATGTAATTTTTACATGTCACAAAATATTATTCTTTGATACCACCCCCAACCATTAAAAATGTAGAAAAACACTCTTAACTCAGGTCATGCAAAACAGGCTGGATTTAGTCGCCACCTCCTCCATTGTAATTTGCAGACCTTTGTTCTATAAGAACTATCAGCAAGCCTCGATAAAGTAATTTGCTGGAAGGTGATACTGGTTATATTACCTTTGGTGGTAGAGAAGCAAAGATAAATTAGGCAGCCTTTTTTGTCAAGGATCTCATGGTTAAGTTCAAGATTAAGACATGTAAACAAATAATGATGACCCAGTTTGGTAGCTGCAATTACAGTTTATTTATTGGATATGGATGTGGAACAAAGGAGTGATAATCGGCTTTGCTGGGGTGGACCAGAAGTAACCTCTAACATCATCTGTTGGAGAAAGGGAACATTTTCAGCTGAGAGCCTTTCTGAGAATCTTTCAAGCTTGTTAAGGTGGTTGACCACATCTCTTATCAGGAGGCTATGAACATCAGAGTGATTCCTCTTTTTTTTTTTTTTTAATAAGATATAATCTGAATTCATTTCTCTCAGAAATAAAACGAATGCATTCCAAATGATTTTTCCTTAACAGTTATTTCTAAAGGTCATGTACATTTTGTATTGCTTTGAGACAGGTGAAATATGTTTCATAGCATGTTAATGTAATCAATATTTCTTTAATAAATGAGTTTCTGATATTGAATTTCAGATTACATGGCTTCTAGTCTTTAAGTCAATTATTAATATATTAGAAAAGGAAGGTGGGCTTTCAGTTTTCTTGCAGTTTATTAGATTTAGTATGAATTATTTTATTTAGGAAAGTATTCATCTAGGAAAGTTAAATATTTGATTAATATTAGGTGTTTAAAATGTATCTAATTATTATTTAAAGCTATACAGCAAACTTAATGCATTCCTCAGGTATGCTGTGAAGCAGTGGAAAGTGACTTAAAAATATTGTACCTTTATTTCTGTGTCTTTGTCACTGATCTTTAGCAGTTAAGAATTGGGTTTGTTAAAGAGTTTTAAAGGTACTGCATTGGTAAGGCTTTGAGTTGGAACTATATCAAGTATTATAAGTTTTTCATAAAGTATGCTATGTTAAAAATATGCCATTAGAAGTTTTATTGTATTTCAGTTGTTAGTTTGTGCTTTCAAGGATCATCTTCTAATATATGTTGCAAAAGAGAAAGTCTTATATATGTTGTAGAATCAGAAAGCTGCTCTTTAATGTTGTATGGTCCTCTCCACCATTTCCAGCTCAGCTTGTGTGAACTGTTACTAGAGAGCGAACTCCTGGATATTGTCTGCATGATTCTGTTCTCACAGCCAATGTTAAATGTGGGGCAGGCCAGGCATCCTTTACTGCCTTTTCCTTTTATTCTTTTGAACACCACCACTTGCTGGAACACTTATTTAATAGCTGCTTTAAAATTTTTGTCAGATAATTCCAAAATCTTGGCATTGACCTCTACTGATTTTCATTTCTTTAAAGAGTTGATATTTTCCACATGCTTCATTTGCCAAGTAATTTTGGTTTGTATGAGGCTTTGAGTTTTGTTTTAATCCTATGGAGAGCTTTGATAATTTTCTTTTAGTCTGCTGTCAACCTGGTTAGGTTCAGGCTGCAGGTTTCTACCCACACTCTTTGAGCTATGGTTGTAGTTTTGGTTTAGTTTTCAAAAACCTTTGCAATGCAATTTGGATCTATCCTGTGTGTGCCACTCAGTGACGGGTCCGGATCTGGGCAGTGGTCTGACATCTGTTCATCCTCAAGTCTTTGGTACACAGGATAGGATTAGATCCATGTATGCCCAATTTGGGGGTTAGTCCAAGAATAATTAAACAGCATTGTGTTTCTTTCCTGAGCTCCTTTTTATTTGCTCTTCCTGGTACTTTCCCCTTTTCCATCCTCCAGCCAGAAGACAATGGTTTATTTGCGTCACTGGGTTACACACTTGCAACCACACTAAAGACATCCAGGGTCTGGTGGTGGGAGGTAGAGAAGAAAGCAGTGGGATTTGGCCCCACCCTTTTGGAACCGTAACTCCGCTTAATGAAGAGAAAGGTTCCCTTGCTTCAGAGTTTTGGCTCCATTAAACTTCTGTTATTGCAGTCTGGCACTACTATCTTGTGATTACTTGGGGACAGGGACACAAAAGAAAGTAGAAAAGAAAAAAAAGATTGGTGCCCTGGTGCCTACTTTCAGTGCATTCCAGGGAAAAAGCTCACTGCTGGTTGGATGGTAGTTATAATTCTGATTCCTTCTTGTTTCACATGCTGCCATTTACTGTAAAGGGTCTTCAAATTGCTACTCTATGCATTCTGTCCAGGTAGGAGAGACAGCTTGGGAGTATGCTTAACTCCCTCTAACCTGAGACTGAGACATCTGTCTGTTTTGCCAATTAAAAATGACATGTTCTTAACTGTGTGGTTCCAGTTTTATTTATTTTTAATTTTTTCAAATTTTCACCCCCCTTTAATAGACTGATCCAGAAAACATGGCTACTGCAATTAGGGAGGTGGGAGTTTGGAGACAGACCAGAACACTCCTGCTGAAGAATTACCTAATTAAATGCAGGACTAAAAAAAGTAGTGTTCAGGTAAGTTAAATGTTTTTCTTCTTATCCTTTGTTGCAGTTTATTCTGCATTTCATCTTTAAGAGATGTTTATTTTGCTGGATAAGTTTTTATTGTAATTTTATATTTTTAGGTTCCTTTAATTTGCTTGTGAAGTAAAAAACTTAGCCATAGGAAAGTACCTGTTTTCTAAATGTTAAAAATGCTAATGGTTCCTAAATTTAGTTAATTTCTGATATCAGTGCTTAATTTTGAATTTTTGGAAATGCATTTCCCAAGTTTCATGAAATGAAAAATGAATTGCACAGACAACTTTGTTGAACCTTATTTCACAGTTTATCCCCCATAAACTCCCATCTTTTGGACTCTGGATTGACTTGTCTAAATTTACCAAAATTGTGTCATATATTTGTTTAAAGTGATGTTTTAAAGCATACATTATTTTAAGAGGTAAAAGAAAGTAAGAACTCTGGCTAACCAGTTAATAATAATTTTAAGGATGAAAATATATTGTTCATCTTCTCCTAAAACCAGCAGAACAATTAAATAGCAAGATAAAATGATAGATAATTCATCCCTGTTAAAGGGGACTATTGAATTTTACTGAATGGAGTTTTAAAAGTAGAAATTTAGGTTTATTTAAAGCATGAGTTTTAATTTAGAATTAAATAAAGACACTTTTATGGTGATCCCTATAGGGGTTGATAAGTTATTTTAAGTCAAGTTATATATGCTTAAATGTATTATATTTTATATTAGTAACCTATGATGTTTAAATACATATTAGTTTTTATGTCTTTTAATTTATTATGTGACTTGAATTTTAAAATATTACAGTAAAAATGTAAAGGAAGATTAATATGCCTGTTGGGTTAGGTGAGATGCTCAATACACTATTTCTTTTAAGGTAGAATTGCTTTTACTTTTGTACTTAAGAAAAGAGCCAACTTTCTCATGTTTTTTTGGTATTCATTATATTATTTGTATAGAAACCTTGATGAATGTTGTTCCCATTGTTATACTTCATAATCATTTTGTTTCCTTTATTATAGGAAATTCTTTTCCCACTATTTTTTTTATTTTGGTTAATATTAATTAGCATGATGCATCCAAACAAGAAATATGAAGAAGTACCTGACATGGAACTTAACTCTATGGACAAATCCATTCTCTCCAGCCTAGTTCTTGGATATGCTCCAGCGACTAACATTACAAGAAACATCATGCAAAAGGTTTCTACTGATCACCTTTCTGATGGTATTGTGAGCTTATATATGTATTCTATCTGTTACAGAAAGCCTCTTCAGTAATTTTCTGCTTGCATTATTGAGTAAATAACATTCTTAACACTTAGAGACATGGCCCTTCACCGTATAGTTTTATAAAAATATTAAAATCATTTCATTCTTCTCCCTTATTTTTTGTGTGAAACCTTAATTTATATTTTTGGTAACAGGAAGCATGTTTTATATGTTTTAATAGTTTATATTTAGTTCTTAAGCCATTTATAAAATAAGTATATTTATACAGGATAAAAGATTTGAAGGAACATTTCATTTTGATTCTGTCTCATATAACAAAAGAAGCTGGAGATACATGATAAAGATTATAAAACAGAATCTTTTCAGATTGCCATGCTTATTTATGGAGGTAGAGGTATATGGTGTAAACTGAAGAAGTGCTTAGCTTTGGAGATTGTGACTGTGGCTCGGTATCTAAGTCTATTTTTCTGTTTGTACTTCACACAAAGAAATGGAATAGAAAACAGTGTAAGCAGTGAGGTACTCATGAGTCTAAAGTGACTGAGAGAGAACCTAAGGCAGGAGCTGGAGAAAGTGATAGAAACGTTCATACTTTGGTGATTGATTTAATGAAATGCTAAGTTATAGAAAATAACAGATTAACATGTCATGTATAGGATAGTTGTAATTAACTTCTAGTATATGTTATGACATTATTAGATTAGTGCATCACTGAATAGGAGATGTTTATACAATCAGGAGTCAACTTCCCCCATTGACTTCTTTCTGACTTATTGTTATTTAATATTTTTATCAAACACCTATCTTATTGGTATATAACATGTTTGTTGGTTTATCATATTATGCACAAGTAACATGGATAGCCATAATAATTTAGCATGCCAGCTCAAAAAACTGATCAGAAATGTTAAGAACAAAATTCATTGGTAAGCCTAAGTGGGAGAAAAGGGTATACACCAAAGAAATTCAAGTCAATGTATACTAACTTAGATGCCAAAATAGTGGAAACATATATAGATTTTTTAAAAGTTCTGTCTTTTTAACAACAGAACTATCCAAAAGTGGGATATACATTCATACACAGTAACATGACTGAGAGGATGTTGAACTAACAGCATTTTTATTCATATCAAGCCTGAAGTTGTATGTCTACCTTAAAAGGTCTGGAAAATCACAATAATTAACATTTAAGTAATACTTTATAGTTTACAAAGCATTTTTATATTTGTGACTGCATGTGATCTTAACAACTCAGTGTGATCAGGTGGGTATTGAAGATGAGGATATTAAAGTTTTGGGGAATCATTTATCTGTGCTCACTCAGCTAATAAGTAATAAAGTTAAGGACTAATCCTGTGTTCTTTCCATTTCACTACATGTTCTGAAGCTTCTGTACCGAAAACTAGCGGCTTGTAAATCTCAAGGAGATATTTTAAAATTAGGATTATCTGATGTGAGTGGAGCTAAATGATGACTATGGTATTTTCTCCATATATCTTCTAAGAAAAGAACAAGCAATATTGGGTTTAAGTGGCAATTTTTACTCAAAGAGGAGTTTTGCATCATAGTTACTAAAATACATACTTAGTGTCTGAGAAGGATTATGGAATTTTCTTCATAAGAAGGAATATTTGAAAATAAAATATTCGCTCATTTATCAAGGAGTTATTTGTATAGTTTTACTTGGAGATAAGTGAATTGCATGTATTACATATAAAGTGTATACTCTTATCATACTAATAACTTACATATTACACTGACGTAATTTGTATAATTAAATGACAGTTAAATAGTGTGTGTAAAATTATACTATTTTATTATTTGTTAACTTGGAGTTTTTTTGGAGGGCTCTTTTCATTTTCTAAGAAGCTAGAGCATAAACAGAGGTGCTTATAAAATATTTCATTCATCAAATTTAATGGTAAACTTCGTCTACTGTATTAGGTAAACTGTTTAAATTTGTGAGTTAACTGTATTGTTATAATATTTTGTAGTCATAATTACTGAAGAATATGCAAATGAAAAGGAATTGGTAGCATCCAGTCTTTTTAAGACCGACAACTTTGTAGGTGTGTTTTTCAAAGACTTCATGTCCTATGAACTCCGTTTTTTTCCTGATATGATTCCAGTATCTTCTATTTATATGGATTCAAGAGGTAAATAGCCCCCCCAAAATTTGAAAATCAGTTAAATGCATGTTTTTGCTGCTCTTAGTTCATATGCAGAATTTTAGTGGGTTCCATCATTGGCATTTTCAGCTGTACTTGTTCAGATAAGAAAACTGTCAAGTGTAGCATAAAAATATATAAGTATACTTAAATAAGTACCTATCTACATATATAATATAAAATGTAATTTATATAACATCCATTTTCATTTTAGTACATTTATATAATATCCATTATATGACTTTCTAAATCTGTATTTTTTTCTCCGTGTAATTGTTTTCACAAATGGGTTTATTACATATCTTTAAAACATCAGGGTTTTCCACCAGTGAACTTTATTAGTTTTATATTTGAAACATGGAAAACAGTCTACAATGCTTAAACCTATGAAGAGATATTATTAGCCACAAACATTTGCTGAACAATGTTGAAGTCACTATGCTAAGTACTGAATTTGTGACTAATTCCAAAAAGCCCTTAGAGAATTTTTTTTTCTTTTGTCTTAACCTGGACTTGTCCTTGCATCTGGAAGTACTTTGAAGCTGATAAGTCATTGTAGGATAACTTACCTTAAAACAGAAAAGTGACTTATTTTATTTAAATAACTATGTTTACCATTAATTTCTTTCCATTTGTATTCACTTACCATTCAGTATCCTAACATGTTAACTTACCTGTTTCAAAAATTTCAAATAAACAATCAGGAATGTGATAGATGTTTGTCTTTGAAGGGTAATTGCTTTTTTTTTTTTTTTTTTTTGGTCCTGTAGAGATTGAGTAATTAAATTACTTTGGTAAACCTCCATATGCTATCTTTAAAAGAAGGTATTTGCAAGTTGTGCAAAATCTTACGTCTCACATTTTTCCCTCATAGCTGGCTGTTCAAAATCATGTGAGGCTGCTCAGTACTGGTCCTCAGGGTTCACAGTTTTACAAGCATCCATAGATGCTGCCATTATTCAGGTAAATACGATCAAGGAAGAAAAATAAAGCCAAACCATATTTTAACAGTTGTGCCATAATAGTATTTGATTTGACCACTGTCAAATGAATAAAATACATAACTTATTACAACTCCTTTAAGAAAAAAAGATAAAGTCGTATTTTCTGTTTTAATATTTTTGAAACCCACATTTATTGTATGGTTTCTAAGCATATGATTCAGCACTCTGTGTATCTATTATTTTATCTGTGTCAGTCATAGATAATATTTATGAAAGATCTGTATTTGCAGACTTGTCCCCTTGAATAAAAATAACTTACTTTAAAGAAAGTGAGTATCTTTAGCTTAATCATAGTAGTAGATTTTATTTTTTAATTTAATAAGCATTTATCATTTATTTGCCAAACATTATTCTGTTATGTGTGAATATTAGCCGGTAATTTTTATCATCCCTATGAGATTGGTGCTGTTATTAGTCCATTTTATATTTGAACCTGAAGCACAGGGAGATTAAGTGATTTTTTAAAACTCAGCTAATTAGTGGCAAAGCTAGTTCAAAGCTAGTTTAGCCAAAGCTAGTTCAACTGCCACTAGGATTGCATATACATGTTACAATTATAGTTTAAAGACATGCTTAGACCTGATCCAGTGTTTCACATTTCACATTTTTGTAAAAATGAATAGGAGGCCTTGAACAGAAGACCTGTCTCTGTTAGTTGTTAGACTGCTGTATAGTAAAATGACTACAATAGTGCTTTACTTGACAGGGCTGTTATAACACCCAAATCAGATGATATATGTAGAAATGTCTTATAAACTCTCACACATTTTATATGTATTGCAGATGTGTAATATTACACAAATTCAGTCATACAGAAGTTTAAGGTAAAGACAGCCCAGACCACACTGGATGAATAGGTTGAGCGGATCTCATTTTAGACTTCAGTTGAGTGTTGGTAGAAGTATCATGGGACATAGGTTGTACTGTTCTGTCTACACATGCTGTACATATATATTTTAAAACAATAGAAAGACATAATATTTACTTTTTAAAAATACTATTTAAAAGAATATTTTTAATGAGAGTCATCCATTCATGGTACTAATAATTATTCCTTAATTCTTCAATTTTATAAAGGAATATTTTTGTTAATGTATATAAATAATTGTCTAAGATGATAATTATGAAATTTTCTTTGACAAATTATTTTACAAATTTGTATACGTCCCAACTTCAGACTTTAAACTTTATGGTCTGCTTCCGGAATGAGTAAAAGCAGTATTCTACTCTGTCATGTTATTAGATCAGTCACTGTATTTCAGGTGTTGAGCTTCTTGAGGATTGTATTTGTACTAGGCTGTTGACTAAATTTTTATGTTTATTTATCACACTTTGTTAGAGGTTACTATCAAAACAAAATTAACCAAATGTATTTGCATTTTCCATTTGTAGTTGAAGACCAATGTTTCCGTGTGGAAGGAACTGGAATCAACTAAAGCTGTTATTATGGGAGAAACTGCTGTTGTAGAAATAGATACCTTTCCCCGAGGAGTAATTTTAATATATTTAGTAATAGCATTTTCACCCTTTGGATACTTTTTGGCAATTCATATCGTGGCAGAAAAAGAGAAAAAGTTAAAAGAGTTTTTAAAGATAATGGGACTTCACGACACTGCCTTTTGGTATGTTGTTAGAAGTTTATTCAGTATGACTAAGAATGACGTTAAATATACAGGTCTTCCGAATTTTAATTTTGTTATTCACCTCACTTGGCAGGAAAGATACTGATTTTGTTTTCTCACAATGATTGTCTTTCTCTTGAAATTTGAGACTACTCAGCAAGCTTCAGCAATTGATTGGCTTGGTTTAACATCAGGAAAGTGGGATTTGGAAAGCATGTTAACATTACATGTTTAAATTTTATTTCACATTTTGTTTGAATTGATGAAGTGTGCTCCATGTATTTCAGTGTATTTTTCAGTACATAGAATATATGAGGTCTTGGAAAGTTAGAAATTAATTGCCTTGTATAGTCCTCTCCCAATATCATAGCATGTACTTATTATTAAAAATTTAGTTAAAATGATTGAAGTTTGTGTATGTAGTTTGTAGGCTTTTTTTCCTGAAAAAGTTATTTGTGTGAACTAAAATGAAATACAAAAGTTTATAGAGAAACAAATGAAGAAAAGTGTTTTCACAAGTGAGTGTTTTTATACAGTGATAATTTTATAGAGACATGCATTTTTATTAGTAATTCTAGGTGTATTTTCCTTAATTTTCCCACTGTTGTAAGAAAATTTATTTTTACCTCATCTTGGGAAAAATGTTAATAAGCATGTGAGTTGGTATTATAGTCCATTTTATAAAATTTTATTTCATTTACCCCAATGCAGCAATTAAATATAATACTTTACCTCATGGGATCATTGTGGATAACCCGTTTTCTTTGCTCCTTTTTTTTCCTCTTGTCATTTTAGTAGTGACTGGTTTTTAAGATGCATTGAGTTATTAAAGTATTTTGTGAGGAAATGGTAGCTGGAAGACTTTAGGCAAATCAATCTCTCAGGACCTCAGTTTTACCTTTGTAAAATGATAGATTCCATTTTGGTAATTTAGGTATCCTTCAGCCCTATTTCAGTGATTTTATGGTACCATACATTAAATCATGATCTAACTTGAAAAACAAAGATAAAATGAAATTAAATACTATAGAAATTCATTGAGCCCTGATTTGAGGAGAAATTTTGAGCAAATATAGTGAATCTATTGTTGATTTTCTTGATCTCACATGTGTAAATATGTAGTAATTATGTTATTGATTAGTGAGGTAGTTATTGTTTAAAGTACCTTAAGTTATCAGAGGTTTTATTGTAGCACATGCCATAAAGAAAATTATTAGTTATTAAACTCTTGTATTTTAAGAAAATCAGAGGTATTGTGTTATTAAACTTTTGAAATATTAGATTTAAATTAATCATGAATTGTGGCACTACTTTGGTTTTTGACTCTTGCAAAATAATCACCATTTTATATCTATATCAGAGTAAAACTTAACCAATACTGTATTTTTAATTACTTACAAGAGCATTAATTTTCAATACATGAACATATACAGAAATGAATAGATTGATTTAATTTTAAGAATAAAATAGCTGGAATAAAGATGAAATTTTGTTTAAAGTGATTTGTTTTTAACTGTTACAACCCATACTTTTAACTTTAAATCTATTTGCATTCTCATTTTAGGCTCTCCTGGGTCCTTCTGTATACAAGTTTGATTTTTCTTATGTCCATTCTTATGGCAGTCATTGCAACAACTTCTTCGTTATTCCCTCAAAGTAGCTGTGTTGTGATATTTCTACTTTTTTTCCTGTATGGGTTATCATCTGTAAGTATTTCAACTTGAAATAGGGATAAAGAATTGCCAAAATATTTGATAAATATAGCAAAGTCTTATTTTTTGGTTTATAGTCAGTTTCCCAAGAAAGAGATTGTTGTGAGCTTACTGATTAATGACTTACGTATAGCATCATTTTACCTCCATATTTTTAGGAAAGGTACTACATAGTCTCAAGTTTAAATTTAACTTGTTTTCATGTGATGTATTTCACATACAAATTCTCTTGAGTCTATTTTTTACTCTTCCTATAACCTGTGAATTTAAGATAGTGTAGTACTGGACTTTTTATTCCTTTTCTTTTATGAAATCCTGACTGTTTCAAGTTAACTTATATTACAGGATGATGTTGTATAAAGATATGTCTTGGTAAATACAGCTCTTTGGAAGTGTTGGTATCCATTTGGTATATCAGCTAAGTACTGGCTGTTATGACCAGCCTTTGTTTTAAGTGCTTCCAGTTTCCATCCTGGTTGGTTTATGTACCCATGCTGTGCCAGTTGTTAAATATTTAACTATCACCTCTTTTCTTTAACATAATAATTTATATATAACTCATATACTTCTTTATATAATTGCCCAGTTTTTAACTGGTTTTGTTCTATATCTATACATAAAATTTTAAAGATGGGGGTCTGTATTTAAAAGCTTATTAATTATTGTTTTGTTCATATATGTACACATCTAAGTGCAGAAATGCATAGCTGTTTATGGTTTCTATAGAGTAGAGGTGATCATGTTTGCCTATTATATAGATAATATGCAGTTTTTAAATTTGTCAGTTTAAATTTTTAAATGTACATCACTATTTGTATGAAAATAAAATATTTTACCATAGCATTTAGTAATTAATTGTATTTGTTTTGATATGAATGTATATGAACAATGTGCAGTAACCTTAATATTTACATTTTATAGGTATTTTTTGCTTTAATGCTGACACCCCTTTTTAAAAAGTCAAAACATGTGGGAATAGTTGAATTTTTAGTCACTGTGGCTTTTGGATTTATTGGCCTTTTGATCGTCCTTGTGGAAAGTTTTCCCAAATCATTAGTGTGGCTTTTAAGTCCCTTCTGCCAGTGTACTTTTTTGATTGGTATTGCACAGGTAGGTAATATATTTATGTTGTTCTCACTAAATAATTTCTTTTCAGTTCCATGCAGCTTATTATACTACCATGAATACTACCTCTGATTTGGGGGTGGGGGAGATTAAATTTCAACCTGAGAAAGGAATGATATTTAAATACTGGAGTATATTTTATATTGGTTTCATTTGTATTTTCTCTGTTTTTAATTTGTTCCTTTATATTATCTGCTTATAAGTTCTCTACTTTCTGCTTTAGTATATCTCAGCAATCTACTTCATTGCAGTAACTCAGTGTGTTAGAAGTCATTAGTTTAAGTGTCCGGTAATTTGGATTGCTTATGGCCTGGTTACATTGCTACCTGTTGTAAAATAATCTCAAATGTGTGCCTGGAGAAAATTGTATGTGGAACAGAACAAATATTTCATGACTGTAGTAGTAAAATAAGTAGATCTGGTGGATTTATAAATTTGATTCTTCTTAGTCTTTATAGGGACTGTCAGGTTGTAAAAGGGGAAAATTCTTATAAGGAACTGTTTTATGTAACAACATAAATTTAGTTAATGTAAAAGAAAAAATGTAATTAGTATAAGACATTTTTCATGTTTGCTGGGTAGAATATTTTGATTTGTGAAACTTAACATAGATTGTTTAAAAATACTGAGTTAAAGAAATTTTAATTACTGCCCTACCAGGCGTGGCTCAGCGGTTGAGCGTTGACCTGGGATCCAGGCGATCGGGGTTCGATTCCCGGTCAGGGCACATGCCCAGGTTGCGGGCTCGATCAATGACTCTCTCATCATTGATGTTTCTATCTCTCTCTTTCCCTCTCCTTTCCTCTCTCTGAAATCAATAAAGATATATTTAAAAAAAAAAAAAAGAATTTTAATTACTTAAGACCTAAGAGCTGTTATTACACATTTTGGAAATCCACTGAGTCCCCTTCACTTGGGAAGGTAGAGTTACAGGTTCATAGACTTTCTTGTGAATGGAAGGAACTTTCAGTGTCATTTAGTTCATCTTCTTTTCATAGATGAGAAGACTGAAATTCAGGATGGTGGTACAGTTAAACTTTATTCGTTTCATGACAGGTCTTGGACCCAAATGAGGCCTCGAACTCTTAATACATTTCTTCTGCTCTGTCACATGTGTCTGCTGTGAATAACTTAATAATTGTGTTGGTGTTATGCTAATGAGTATTTCAGTATTGGAAGATGCTGGCCATAGTTTTACCCTCTCGGGCTGAGTTTGTTCGCCTTCTCTGCGGACCACGCTCTTTTGTTTGCATTAGTTAGTGTTAACATCATACTTTATTTGTATTTCATTTGATAGTAATAGTATTGGAATTAAATGCCCCAGGAGTGGATGTATACTAGTTTTAAAAGCACAACATTAAATACATGACTGGAAGGGATTGCTGTGATAAACTTACAGTTTGGTAAAGTTCTTACTGTTTTCCTTATAAATTTATGTTACTAATTTGGTAGTCTTTAATCTGTTAAAAGGCCCAGTTTGATTACTGTCATTCTGGATATAAGGAGTAACTCTAAGTAATGTTAGCTTTTGCTTATTTTTTATCATTTTATATAATAAAGTTGGTGTTTCTGTTTT
This sequence comes from Miniopterus schreibersii, assembly GCF_964146895.1. NCBI lineage: Eukaryota > Metazoa > Chordata > Mammalia > Chiroptera > Miniopteridae > Miniopterus > Miniopterus schreibersii. The sequence continues at coordinate 6,955,036 of NC_138116.1, forward strand.
TTAGGTCATGCATTTGGAAGATATTAATGAAGGTGCTTTATTTTATAATTTGACCGAAGGCCCATATCCTCTAATTATTACTATTATCATGCTAGTACTTAATAGTATATTCTATGTCCTCTTGGCTGTTTATCTTGATCAAGTCATTCCAGGTATGCAGATAGTTATTGGATTTAACTTTAAAGATTTTTAGATTTTTTTCTTTTGTCCACATAGGGTCAAATTTTATTTTTTTTCTAGCCAGAGTACCCAACTTATATTCATTGTTAAAGCTTTTAATTTAATTTTAAATAAGTATATTTTGTACCCATGTCTTAACCACTAGTGAATATAAGAAGATTGTGTAAAAAGAGAGCAGTTTGTTTTGAAAGTGTTAAGTCCCTAACTGAACTGCTTAACTTGGTACTTCCCTATGTCAGTCTTCTTTGGCTAAAGTGTTTCATTATTTTACTCTCTAAGGTCTAAAACTATGAAGCAGTCTTGTATCTCCTATCATTCCCCTCATCTCCTATCCTGCATCTATAGCAGTGATTTTCAATGGGTGTGCTACAAGAATTTTTAAAACATGCAATACTTGACTATTTACTCAGGGGCACTGACTTCCTTTCCCTTAGATTGTCAAATAAAATGACAGCCAAAACAATACAACAACAACAATAGCTGTCTGGTGTGATTAAATCAAAATTATACCTATTTTTTTTCTAATCAGCAAAAATATAACATTTTTTTGGTGTGCCACAGAATTTTAGTAATTAGTTTATGTGCGCCATGAGATGAAAAAAGTTGAAAATCACTGATCTATAGCAAATTCCTATAGATTCTAAATGTTATTAAATACCCAGTACCCCCTTTAGTTTTCCCCTTGAGTTCCTCAGGGTTTTGTTTTGTTTTGTTTTTCTAATATTAACTAAGTTTATTCACATTATTTCCAAGTAACTGCAATATCAAATACAAGCAAAAAGCGATACATAGATCTTACATAATACAACCCAAAAATTCTCATTGCCTGAGCTTTGTGATTGTAAGTGCCCAGACTTTGTTTCTTCGGAATGTTAGTGAACACGGTACTCACAATGACCTCTTAACATGGGGAGTTCTGCTAATTATTTTTTTTAAATCCAAAAAGAAGCATCTGTTGTCTTCCTTCAGGCTTCCTGCCCTTCAAAATGGAAATAAGTACTAAAGGAGCAACTGCTTTCCATCTCACACTAGCAGGCTTGAAGGGGACAAATCTGGGCCAAAACCTAGACTTAGCTCCTTGCACAGAATTTGATACTAAGCATATGTTACACTGAATGACCCCAATCCCTCCTATTGTACAAACACCCATTACAAATTAAAACATTTCGAAATGACCAGGTCACATTTCCTGCACTGTTTTATATGATAACCACTAAACACATGGCTTTTAAATTTTAAATTAGAATTAAATAAATTAACAATGCATTTCCTTATAGCACAAGCCACATTACAAGTGCTCCTTAGCCACATATGGCTGTTAATTACCATATTGTCCAGTATAGATATAGGACATTTCCTTGATTGCAGAAAGTTGTATTGGGCAGCACTCGTCTAGACATTGTAATGCCTCTCATCTAATTACCTTCAGTCTAAGAACTTCACCATTTCCTTTAATCAAGTTAATTACCTGCTCAGAATATGCCTTAGTGGGCATATTCTTATTAAATAGGTATATGTAACTGAATAGAAACTATATATATTAATGTCCTCCATGATACTTTTATATATTTAATCTCTCCTTAACACTCTCCCTCTCCGTATTGTATTTAATCTTCATTAGTACAGTCCTATTTACCTTTTTCAACACATTCCCAGTCTATCAGATTGTTTTTAGCTACTCATAACAGAAAATCTTTCCTAATTGGCTTAAACAAGAAGAAAATCAGTTGACTTAAAAGGAAGTCCAGAGATAGAGTGGCTTTCAAGTTGTTTGGCTTGCTCAACTATGTCATCAGGAACCTGCTTTCTCCATGCTTCTGCCAGCTTTGTCTCAGAGTCTGGCAGATTTGCCCTCCTCATGGCCTCAGGGTGTTAGGCTCCTTTGTTCATAGCCAGTGGAACCTGCCTCTGTCTGATTGGTTACATGCTTATGGCTGGAGCAATAGCAGTCACTAGAGCATGCCAAGAGCTGATTAGATAGATTAGAATCTTCTGTGTAATTGGGATCAGGTTTCTTTGAAACATGAGTGGGTATTTTTAAAAATGTAACTGTCGGGTTTTGGGAAGAAACGGGAAAATGGGTATGTGCTGTGTGGGCAGCTGTCACTGTCTGCCATACGTAAGTCTCCTGTGTCTGTCCTGTTGCTGTGTTATTCTCCTAATTCTTAAAAAGTCTTCCCTACAAACTATATTTACTGTTCTGAAAACTTCCTATTTTCATAGACTGTCTAAAATGATACCTTCAAGCTTTCAGGATATATCCCTTATTCAGATACATACTTTCCCTCTTTCAGACTCTTACTAACATTATGGCTGGCTGGCCTCACGTTCTGCATTGTGTTTTAGCCACTTGGTATGTGTGTACTCATAAAGAGTTAAGTTCCTTTAGGGTGAAAATGTATTTTACTCACTTTACATTCCCATGCGCTCAGCAACTCTGAAACTATTGACAGAGGTATTTGTCAATAAAACTTACTTTTTCACACTATTGATTTAGTACTTTATATCTAGACAAGATCTAGGTTGCTATATATTTCACATATTGCCTTTATGATTATAAAACTCGTTTTCAGAAAGAATTTGTTATGGTAACTCAGTTTTTTATTTTTCAGGGGAATTTGGCTTACGGAGGTCATCTTTATATTTTCTGAAGCCATCGTATTGGTCAAAGAACAAAAGAAATTATAAGGAGTTATCAGAGGGCAATGTTAATGGGAATATTAGTTTTAGTGAAATTGTTGAGCCCGTTTCTTCAGAATTTATAGGAAAAGAAGCCATAAGGTATGATTTAATTTTTGGTAATTTGGGCATAAGAATTGCTGATGGAACATCCCACATTGAAATCCTATCTTTTAAATAAGGTATGTAATTAATGTATCTTAGGAGATTTGGTACACATTTCATGATTTTTAAATACAGTGTTAATAAGAGCTACTTGTCTTTTTAGTTCTTATTTTCTTTGCAACCATTTAGAATAAGGTTGCTGCTAGATTTGAAATTTTTGTGTTTTAAGAAAAAAATTTTAAAGTAATAAAACTGGGTGTTTACACAGTTAAGCTGTTTTAAACTTTCTCAGTTATGTAGGTTAATACAGAATATTTAACTTTATAATTTGATTCAGGATATGTTGTCCAAGTTACACAGCATATTAAATTGTTAATTTCATAAACCCTTAGGTATTGTGACATAATTAGAATATCAGTTTAATTTCTAAGAACCAAAGAAATTAATCACTATTTCTTGCTAGATCAGTCAAAGCCAAATTAAACGAGAATGAGAAAGAGAGCAGAAATAAAAATGAAAGAAAAGTGAAGTATAATTTGTTTTTTAAGTTTAAGAAGACTAAAACCTGGGGAGAGGGAAATACTTAGGATATAATTAGTGGACCAGTGGTCTGCCTTCTCAAGGGTAAAATTCAAACTGGTCAATAAAACCATTCATTCTGTAAAAGATTATGTAAAAATTTAAAGTGGAATGAGAGAATCACTTCACATTTACAGAGAGTTTGAAATGTGTACTGATGTGAAATAAATAGCATTTGGTTTTTAATCTCCCTTCACTGATGTAACAATAATAAGTATTTGGTTGCAAACAGAAGAGCATCAAAGATGAAAAGAAATATATAAATTGCTTAAATTAAATGCTTCACTTTTAGAAGTTGGTTTATGAAAAATGGATGAATGACATTTAAAATGGAGAGGAATACTATATTTTTCTCTCGTAGTTTCTTTAAAATACGTTTATAATTATTGCCAGCTCTCTTTGGTAATTATTTTAGTAGGACAGTACTTTATTATTATTCCTATAAAGTGACAGATTTGATAAAAATGTACATGAAAGCACACATTTATAAATTGCTTTAAATCCTTAAAGTAGAAAATGGTGTTTTTTCAGAATCAATGGTATTCAGAAGACCTACAGAAGGAAAGGCGACAGTGTGGAGGCTTTGAGAAGTAAGCCGCTTTCCTAGTCCTTAGTATTAAGCTACAAATGGAAAAACAATTTGCATAATTTGTGGGAAATTTAAACTTCTTTATCATAGTTTTCTCTTTTTCCTCTAGGGATACTTACATTTATTTATGTGATTAATATTCATAGTAAAACTAACAGCAATGTAGTAAAAGAAAATAGTACTATCTTTGTTAAGCTGAAAAATTTTCAAGTATTTGAACAAGCCTCTGTCCTTTTTCCTTTATTATTATGTATGTGTATGCAGATTAGTTGCTTTTTTTTTTTTCTTTTGGCCTAACACAGGGTTTCTCAGCCTTGCCACTACTGACATTTTGGGCCTAATACTTCTTTTTTTGTGAGGACTGTCCTGAGAACTGTAGATTGTGTAGCAGTGTGTCGGTCCGGGTTCTTCAGAACCAACAGAATATGTATACTGTATACACACATACTTACAGAGAGCGAGTGAACTGCATGGGAGGGGGCATGTACTGATAAACTATGGAAATCCTTTTTCACTTGCCTTTCACAGTTTTTCTTTCCACTTGGTTCTTTTATAGTTTTTAGCTCTTTGCCAACATTCTCTTGTGAACATGATAGCATAATGATTTTAAATCTTGTCGTATGGTGCCAGTATCTACATCTCCTCTGGGTCTATTTTTATTGCCTGTCTTTTCTATTGGTGTTTGGTCTTATCTTGCTTTCTCCTGCTTGGCTATTTTTGGCTGGGTGCTGTATATTGTATATGAATAATTGTAGAGATAATTTGAAGTACTGGATAATGTAATCTTCCAGGGAGGATTCATTTTTATTTCTGGCCTGCAGCTCTAGGGGTACTAAATCCCAGATCACCCTCATTAAATGAAGGGCTGTACTTACAGGCGTGGGCAAAAGTAGGTTTACAGTTATAATGTGAATAAATAATGCAATATTTAATAAATAAAAATACAAAAATAAACTGTGATTCACGTACTCACAACGGTATACCCGCTTTTTCCTACCCCTGCACTTGAAGCTGGATTTTCAGATCCCTGTTGCCTGTCTTCCTTCAATGATTGACACATCAATCCAGTAACATTTCTTTGTTCCATTTTTCTCTTATCTAAATTTAACCTTTCAGGTATTAACGTAGCTATTCCCATGCTATTGGTCAGTTTCTAGGTCTGTTTTTTTGCCAATATATTTAATATGCCTATAAATACCCATGGGAAGAAACTTATTTGTTTATCTGTTTTTATTTCTTTGGAAATTCCTAAAAGTGAGTATATAGATTCCTCCCAATATTTTATGCACCCTCTAAATCAGAGTAACAAAAAATAAAAGTTTATTTTTATTACTTATTGTCCATACCATTGTCTATAACAGTTATTATTATGCTAATATTAAATACTGTGCACATAAGTATACTGGTGGTAACTTCAAATCTGTCTTTAAATTTATTGACTTACTTGAAGATTGCTTAACTAAAATGAATTATCTTGTATAGCTCAATAGAAATAAAAATTGTATTTGAATCTTCTCCCTTTTTTCCTGAACTAGATTTATCATTTGACATATATGAAGGTCAGATTACTGCATTACTTGGACACAGTGGAACAGGAAAGAGTACATTGATGAATATTCTTTGTGGACTTTGCCCACCTTCTGATGGTGAGAGTTTTCTGACATAAAAAAAAATCTCTTATTTGTTTTATTAGTATTACTAAGGTGTCACAACATAATTACCCTTGAAATATGTACTGATTGATTTTTGTCAATGATTTGGGACCAACTTCTGTGTCTATAAAGGTGTTTTATCTTTTTTTTAATTATACACATTTGTTTTGCAATAGGAAATTAAAAATGATTCAGTCATGTTTAGTAAAGTAAAAAGGTTCCAATTTTGTACCTGTTTTACCAGATGTTTTGTTGATTTTTCATTTTCAAGGAAGGATAAATCAGTAATTAATTGGATATTAAATGAGACCTATTCATATTTTGGGTTGAGAAAATAGATACAGATGTCCAAGTATATGAAAATAGTTCAGAAGGAAGGAATGATAAATATCAATACCATCTCCTGAAATAGAATTTTAAGAGCAATACCTCAAACATATAATTGTTATATATGACTGCCCTGTAGGTGAGAATTCAGTATGGTAGTTCCATATTTCCACAGTAAGTAAAGAGAGTGGCAATACAATATTTGACTTTAAGAAAGGGCCAAATTTCCATGTATTGAATCTGCATCTTTTTAATTGTAGTTGAACTTCTAAAATTTTCTTTTTTATTTATAATTGTGTCACTTTGTGATGGTAGTATTGATATCTTACATTTATGTAAGATGTATGATTTTTGTTACGATTCTACATTATCACATTGATTTAACAATTCTTAAGTGGGATATGCTAGTATTCAGTTTATATAAGAAGTTGGAATTCAGATTAAGTGATTTTTATCAAGATCACACTGCTAGTTAGGGGAATATTTTTATCTCTTTGTTCTTTCCACTATTGTGTAATGCCAGTAAATGAAGGAAAATTGTAACTGGATTATAAATGTACATGAACCAGTTGAGTTCCTGGTTCCTTGCTTTTTCCACTATGTAATACGTCCTGAAAATGAGGGGAAATGAGATTGGACTATAAGTGGAAGTAAATCACAAACAGTATGGAAATGAGGGTGCATTGTATTTTCCAAATTTATATTAATTCTTACCTTATATGTCTTATATACAAGTAACTGAATTATTAGTATATATTAAAACATGTATACTTTTTAATACTTAATATATTTAATATGAACTTAAATATATATTTTGGTTTTAGGGTTTGCATCTATATATGGACACAGTGTCTCAGAAATAGACGAAATGTTTGAAGCAAGAAAAATGATTGGCATTTGTCCACAGTTAGACATACACTTTGATGTTTTGACAGTAGAAGAAAACTTATCCATTTTGGCTTCTATCAAAGGAATACCAGCTAATAACATAATACAAGAAGTATGTTATTCATATTGAAATCATTACTTTTATTACCTATAAATTAACAGCCTTTTTAAATAACTTGTGTAATAAAAATATGCTTGGAAATCCAAATATAAAACCAGTTCTGAGTCCGTAAACATAATCATTGCAGAGACTTAGAATGTTGAGTAAAGTTTTTGCTCGCATGAAAGTGTCCTTGTTTCATCTTGAAGTTACTAGTCTCCCAATATAGGTATTTCTTTCTTTTCTTCTTTTCCTTTCACATCATCTCCCCCCCGCCCCACACACAGAGCCTTTGTACTGATCCCCTTCCTCACTACCCAGGGAGTCACATGAAAGTAGAACAAACCTTCCCATCAGCAATCTTTTTATCTCTTATTTCAAAATTATATATGAGTATATGTCAGAATTAAATTTTTGTACTAAAATAACATTTTAAAAGTTGGTATTAAAATCGGAACACTTAAAAACTAATATTGATAATTATGTAAATGGTGTGGTTTAAAAAATAACATTGTTGATACTTTACTTTTACAGGTGCAGAAGGTTTTACTGGATTTAGACATGCAGGCTATCAAAGACAATCAAGCTAAAAAGTTAAGTGGTGGTCAAAAAAGAAAACTGTCTTTAGGAATTGCTGTTCTTGGGAATCCAAAGGTAAACAAATACTGTGTCACTGATGACATAATTATGTTATTTAAATTATATTAAATAAAAAAGTAGGTTGTAGAAAGATATATATACACACACATTATGAAATTTAAACATACATGAAATACTATATGTTATTTTAAATGTAATTATAGTAATAAGGCTTTAAAATTGAAGTCAGAAAGATACCTAACATCTTTATGATAGTGGTCACGTCTAGAAGAGTAATGGAAAGGATAGCCTTTAGTTATATCTGCAATGTTTTACTTCTTTGAAAAAGGATCTGAAGAAAATATTGGCAGAAATAAGACTTGTTAAATATCACTGGTGGCTGTAACAGTATTCTGTTATTCTCTAATTTCTGTGTATCTGTAATAGTTCATAATAAAAGTTCTAAAATAGAATAGCACCAAAGGAATTGTTTAGTTTTTCACTATGTTGCTGATTTAATTTTGTATGTCTCTCTTTTGTGCTGTTCTCTGTCCTTAGAAACAGAGAACTAGCTGATAAAATATTTTGCAAAGTGTTAGAAAACTGCTGGGCACATGCCTGCAGCTAGGAGACCCACTGGTCCCTACCATCCTGTCACTTTTGCCTTTGCTGCTGCAGCTTGGGGATGACTCTGGGTTCTGGCTTTATGTTAATATATCTTTCTCTCAGCCCTCACCGCCATGTTTTTGAAATTTAAAATATGCTTAAAACAAATTGCTTCTCTAACAAGCAGTTGTTATAGTTCCAGAATTTAATTGTTCAGATAAAAGAAATATACTTAAGGTTTTGTTTTTAGTTTATCTGCTTATTACACTTATATTACAGACATCAGTCTTTTGTAATTAAACCAAGGAAAATATTTATGTGCCAGTCTGATAATTTTAAAAATCTGCACTCACATATGAGTGAAAAACTCAGATCTAACAGATTTCCAATCGGAAATAATAACTTGAAATGGGGAAGCTTTTCAGTTCACATAAATTTTATACATTTTAGTTTTCATGAGGATTCTCTGCCATCCCTATCCAATTTCACACAGATACTGTTGCTAGATGAACCAACAGCTGGAATGGACCCCTGTTCTCGTCATATTGTTTGGAATCTTCTAAAATACAGAAAATGTAATCGAGTTACAGTGTTTAGTACTCATTTCATGGATGAAGCTGACATTCTTGCTGGTGAGATTTTTACTTTCCTTTTGAAGGATAAGGTCATGAGGCCAAATGGGAGATTGGACATAGAGACGTCAATTTTTTTTTAATTTACCTTCATTGTTGAAAGTACTACTAGAGATGTCACATTTTGAGGAATAAATAAAGAAGCTGGTGCTCTTAACAAAAAAGGTTTTTAAAAATTTTTTAATTACATATTTTTATATTGGGAAGTCCTCAGACTACTCAAGGTTTAATCATTTACTAGGAGAACTCATAGGACTCAGCATAGTCATACTCATGCATATGAGTTATTACAGTGAAATTGACAGGTACAAAGCAAAGTTAGCAACGGGGAAAGGCACATGGGACAAATTCTGGAGGAAACCAGACAGGCTTCCAGGAGTCCTCTCCCAGTGGAGTCTCACAGGATGTGCTTCATTTGTCCAGTGATGAATTATTAACACGTCTGAAATATCTAAGGAAGCTCATTAGAGACTCAGCGCCCAAGGTTTTCATTGGGCTGGTCACGTAGGTACCCTCTGTCTGACATATGCCCAAATTACAGACTCCCAGGACAGAAGTAGATGTGAAGTATAATCTACATTGTTTGCAAAGTTTAGGTACAGTGAGCCACCCTGACCTGTTCTGGGAATGGTGGGAACACCCCTAAAATCCAGGTTTCTAGACACCAGTTAAAGGGCCAACATTGTAAGCAGGCCTTTCTAAGAATAATAGTCTCAGGTCTGCCATGTTAACTGTTTTCTGCACAGTTCTCAACACAAACACATGTATAAAAACAATCCAACACATGATTTTTAATCACTGTGACAAGATCCAAGAGTTTGAAATTCTAGAGCAACCTCTTTCTGTTTATAATATAATCTAATAAATTTGGCATGTCATTCATTTTTTCAGTAGTATCTTTGTTTAAAAAAAACAATGAGCATGTTGTTTTTGTTGCCTTTTTGTCATTCTTTTTACCTTTGGTTATAAAGGAAATCATGAAAGTGTTTGCATTAGTAAGTCTTAGGAAGAGTCTGAGATACTTGGAGCAGATTAGGAATAGACTCTAGAGTAAGACTGCCTGGGTACAATTCCTGGCTTTGTTATTTAATATGTGAAGTGTGGGCAAATTGAGTGTTTTCTCATTGCCTCAGTGGTCTCATCTAAAAAGCAGGTGATGATAATCTAGTACCTTCCTCATAAGGTTGTGATAATTTAATCAACTAATACGTACTTCTTATATGGTAATCCATAAAATATGAATGCCAGTTATTAATGCTGTTACTAACTTAAAAATTGAAATGCAAATCTCTGTTTGCAGATAGGAAAGCTGTTATATCACAAGGAATGTTGAAATGTGTTGGTTCCTCAATGTTTCTCAAAAGTAAATGGGGGATTGGCTACCGTCTGAGGTATCTATCCATTCTTTATTGGCTCTATTCTTTATAATATTTTTAATCTACTGTTATTATATTTAGGGCATGCCATAATGTGCTTTTGCCAGTTTTTATGGCACTCACTTTAAAGTATTCAGAATTTATTTTTTGGTTATTTACTGAGTAATCATAAAAAAGTTATGATTTTTTGTTTTTCTCTAGCATGTACATAGACAGATACTGTGCCACAGAATCTCTTTCTTCTTTGGTTAAACAACATGTACCTGGAGCTACTTTATTACAACAGAATGACCAACAAGTTGTATATAGCTTGCCTTTCAAGGACATGGACAAATTTTCAGGTATTACCTACTTTCAGTTTCTTGATGGTTGAACCAGGATCTTGCATTGGGAATAGGTTTTGTTGGTTCACTTTGCTTACTTTTCTGTGTAATATTTACATACTTGCAGGTGCCCAGAGTTAATAATCTGTTTCTACTTTATTTTGCTTTAGAAAGTTGGAAATACTACTAGCTAACTTTTCTTTTTTTACAAACAGCATGCAAGAAACTAATATGTTAACTTGAGTAAATAATTGTGTTTGCTTTGTTGTCAAGAAAGAAAGAAGTTGCTTCATTTGCTTTTAGGTCTCAGGATAAGATTGTGTGTGTGTGTGTGTCTGTGTGTGTGTGTACATGTACATATATATAAACACACATATATTTGTGTATATACATATACACGTATGTCCATACCACATATATAATTGTGTATGTCCTCAAGTTCTTTTCTGTTTTTCTTGATTTCATAATAAAGTACATGATTGTATGGTAAACCATTGAATTATTTTATTAGTTTTCACTTTATAATGTGGAACTCAAACTCAGTCTCCTATATCTGTTTAGGGATCTCTTAAGAGCCCAAAGGATATTGCTAATGTACATGTGTTGTGCAGAATTCTCATAGCGTTTATCTCATAATCAAATAGAAATTTTTTTATGTTAGTTTACTTGGTTTCTTTCAAGAAATAAGATGGAATCATTAACTGGATTGAAGTACCTATGCCAACTTAATGTACCCTGCCCATCATTCTGTCTGTAAAATATTTCTTTTAATTTATAATATAATAAGTATCTAAAAGATATAGTTCTATAAACAAACATTCTTGGGGTTCTTAGCAATTTATAAGAATAATAAAAGGGTCCTGAGACCAACAAGCTCGAGAACCACGGTGCCAGCAGAGTGAATTTAGACATGCCCTGTTTTTAAAGGATATCTTAGAATAATTCACGATAGTCTGCTTAACCACATGACATTCTTTCATATTTTCTTTTAGGTTTATTTTCTGCTCTGGACACTCATTCAAGTTTGGGTGTTATTTCTTACGGTGTTTCTATGACGACTTTGGAAGATGTATTCTTGAATCTAGAAGTTGAAGCAGAAATTGACCAAGCAGGTAAAAACAAAAGTAACAAGACATTTTAGGGGGAGAGATTAGACTTGTTCATCTTACAAAGACATTCATCTAAACTGTTGAATTGGTAGGATGCCAGGACAACCAGCTTGTATGTAAATCCAATTTATGCATTATTCCATGCCACTCTTCAAATTTTTAATGTTTACTTATTTTTTAAATTTAGCATAAATCTAAAAAGTCTTCTTTGTGGCTCTCATGCTGAAGCCAGTTTTCATCTCTTTCATTATTTTTTTATCTGTTTGAAATTAAATCACTGTTATAAAAATAACACCTTTATTTCTACCTTCATTGATTAGTTTTGTCTGGTTTTGGTCTAATGCAGAGATTTTCAACCCTTTTCATCTCATGGCAAACATAAACTAATTACTGAAATTCTGCAGTACACCCAAAAATATGTTTTTTACCAATCTGACAAAAATAGGTATAATTTTGATTCATTCCAACTGGATGGCTAAATTGGCTGTTGTCATTTTTTTATTTGACAGTCTAAGGGAAAAGAGGTCAGTGCCTCTGACTAAATAGTCAGGTGTTGCATGTTTTAGAAAATTCCTGTGGAACACCGGTTGAAAATCGCTGGTCTAATGGCATGTCTCATAGCATGTTTCTTTTGTGTTTGGTTTCTCTTACTTAATATTATGTTTGTAAAATACATACTACCGTATTTGGCCAGTAGTTTGTTTACTTTCATTGCTTTATACTATTTTATTACAGGAATATTTCACAACTTATTTATTCATCATATGTTGGGTTCTTCCCACTTTATGGCTATTCTGGATAGGGCGCTAGTTAAGAATATTCTTCTATATGTGTTTTGGTGAGCATATATACATATCTCTGTTGGGTTTATACCTAATAGAATTTCCTGGGTTGTAAGCTATGCATTCAGTTTTTAAATATTGCCAAAGTATATGAGAGTTTCGTTTGACCTACATCACTGCCAGATGTGTGCTTCTTTAAAATTTACCTGCTTCAGAAAGATTTTCATCTTTTTAAGGAATATATTATAATTTTCTATCTTTTTATTTTGTTTGGCAAATAGATTATAGTGTATTTACTCAGCAGCCACTTGAGGAAGAAATGGATTCAAAATCTTTTGATGAAATGGAGCAGAGCTTACTCATGCTTTCTGAAACCAAGGCTTCTCTAATGAGCACCATGAGCCTTTGGAAACAGCAGGTGTATACAATAGCAAAGTTTCATTTCCTTACCTTGAAACGTGAAAGTAAATCAGTGAGATCAGTGTAAGTATAGTCACTCTTCTACCTGATAAGTTGTTTTTAAGGATTCAAATTGGGTTTACCATCTTAAGTTTTAAAATGTAGACGTACGTAAATAATCTCTATAGTTTTGAAAGATTCAAACTAATTTCACATGTCAAAGAAAAAAGTACACTTATGGTAATTTCATTGAATACCATTGGAGCCTTACCCTTTTTTTTTTTTTTAAGAGTTTTTATTGATTTTTAGAGAGAGAGGAGGGGAGAAGGGGAGAGAGAGAAACATCGTGGGAGAGTGAACATTGACTGCTTCCTGCATGCCCCCTACTGGGGATCCAGCCCACAACCCAGGCATGTGCCCTGACCAGGCATCCAACCAGCAATCTTGTGGTGCACAGGGTGATGCTCAGCCAACTGAGCACAGGCCTGGGCTATAACTTTTAATTATGTCATTGGGTATTGACTTTCTCTTTAGTATTGTCATGAGACTATTTTGAAGAGTAGAAATTCTACTACCAAGTGCTATTTTTTCAAGTTTGTTTTTTTTTAAATGAGTACCTTTTAACTGTCATGTGAAGAAAGATTTAAAAAATAGATTTACATATTAATGTGCCTTGAGCTGTATTATTTTTTTTTTTCCCTTTCAGGTTGCTTCTGCTTTTAATTTTTTTTGCAGTTCAGATTTTTATGTTTTTGGTGCATCGTTCTTTTAAAAGTGCTGTGGTTCCCATCAAACTTGTTCCAGACTTATATTTCCTAAAACCTGGAGATAAACCTCATAAATATAAAACAAGTCTGCTGCTTCAAAATTCTACTGGTGAGAGTGTGTGAAGGTCTGTGAATGTGTGTTGGTTGGGGCGTGGGGGTGAGGGTAAATAGGGGTCAGAGATGTGGCTTTTAGAAATGCATGTAAGGTAAAGGCATTTTCTGTGTGCACAAATCTAAATTAAATACAACTTCTTATTAATGCCGAGCAGTATGTTACAGATAGGAAATTTTGGTTAGAATATAGGTGACAAGTTTTTAAAAGTATTCTAATTTATACAGCTTATGATAATAAAATATCCTTTTTAATAGTAGTAGCATTATTCTCAGAGCAGCATGTTTCATCTCAAAGTTTATGATGAGCAAAATAAACTTGAGTAGTTGGAAAAGAACACACCCTCTTTAGAGTTACTGCATGTAATATGTGTGCAGTTATCTACCAAATAGAAATGTTCACATTTTCAAGGGTTATCTAAAAATTAGAATTAAGAAAAAGCCCCTTAGATGTAAATATTTATAATCAGATACATTGCATTTGTAATGCATATTTTTGGATTTGCTCTTGATTATTCTTACTACATAATTGTCAAATATGAAAAGAAATTTAAAAACACATGGTCTGAGCAGCAGGCAGAACAAATAAAAAATACTGACAGGCTTCTGCTTTTCAAAATAATAAAACCTAATACAAACTTTTATTCATACATGATCAGTTGTTCCTACACCATCACCTATCTGCAAAGATAGTTTGTAGTTGCCAGTTCTTGAAGATAAAGTCAAGATTAGCTAACTGGCAAACTTACAGCAAAAGCATAGCCTCATTTACTTATCTTGCTGAAATATGTTAGAAAGCTACATTTCATACAACCCTTTCTATACTTATAAAGTCTTTCAAGTTTAACATCTCCCAGCATTTCACTTATATTCTAGTATCTTTTTTTGGGTGTTTTTTTTTTTGTTTAAAGAGTAGCTTATTGATTGATTTTTAGAGAAAGAGGAAGGGGGAAGGGAGAGGGCGAGAAAGAGAGAAATATGGATGCCAGAACATAACATTGATCGGCTGCCTCCTACACATCTTAGACTCCAAAACCTGGGCCTGTGCCCTGACCTGGAATCAAACCAGCAAACTTCCAGTGCATGGGACCACACCCAACCAATTGAGCCACACAGGCCAGGGCTAGTGTCTTTCCTTTTGATTCACTATTAACTGAAGGACTTTGCCTATTGTTAATATAATAGTCATAGTTGGAGATGATTATCCATTACTCTTAAAGTCTTCACTCTTAAAATCTGGCTTCCAGTTTACTATGTAGCTTTTATTCTTTTGGAGGAAAAATACACTTAGTCATGGAAAACTACTTTTGAATAGAAAGTGTTACATTTTGCATTTATTTTTCTTTTATTAGAATTCTTGTTTTGAGTTTCAATATACATTTCATGTTGCTAAACTATAGTACTGTATGGAGCCTTACACTCTGATATTTGGCATTTTTTTGTGTATTTGGGGAATTTTACATGCATCTCAAATCTTTCTGCTTTGAGTTCACAACTGATCTGCAGAAATCCTAGTATTTCTGAAGTTTTGTCCCTTCTGCTATATTTTAGTATTTCTGGAGTTGCTTACGTATATATCCTCTATTTTCCTAGGCCTCGTTTTTGGTCCTAAGTAAAGCTATGTTTCCTTAAGGAATCACTGGCTTCTGTGTGTATATATTGGTTGGTATCTTACACTCCTTGCAAAGCTTTTTGTATCACAGGTGATAGAGTTTCTTCAGGTATAATATAGCTCTCTTCTCAAGAGTACAGAGCCACTCTGGCAAACTGGGGATGGGAAATCAATTAGGGCACAAGATTAGGAATAAATATAGTTTCACCAAGATCACTATTCTCTCTGACATTCAGAATTGGTGCTGAGCCTGACCCACCCTGCCATACCACTTAGTTACTGATAGTGTTTTCCTTTGGTTGGTTTCAATTTTTCTCAGTCACACTTGTCCTTCCTTGAGTCCTGGCTTTTGTGATAATTGGAATATTTTCGTTATCAGGCATGTTGCTACAACTTTTATGCTTGGACAGAATTCAGAGTTTTCCCTTGGCTACAGGCAATTTAAAGAATGTAGATGGAGACCTGATGATTATGTGTTTGAATATTTTTAGGTAGTTAAGGCAATAAACATTTGTAAAACTTGTTTGTTCCGCACACAGAAATTCTCTAAGGAGTGATGTTACCTAACTTCATACCGTGGCTTCTACCTTTCTAAGCCCACAGGTTATCTTGTTACATGAAATTGCCGGAGAGATTTTATTGTCACTATTTAAGCAAATTTCAGGTATGATAGATAGAATTTCAGTGTGAGTAATAGTTGTAGCAGCAGCAGCAGCTAAAATTTGCACTGTTACTGTGTCAGGTTCTGTTCTAAGGCCCATGTATGTATTGACTTGGATTTGAATCCAGGTTGACTGGCTCCAGAGCCAATATTCTTAATCATGTCTTAGCTAATGAAGATAAAATACTTTTTAATGAAGAGAGAACTCTTTCCAGTGTTATTAAAAGCATGTATCTGTTTGTCATTTGAACTGATTCTTTATTATTTGCTTATTTTCTAATACTAGACTCAGATATCAGTGACCTTATCGCGTTTTTCACAAACCAAAACATAATGGTGACGATGTTTAACGACAGTGACTATGTATCTGCTGCCCCCCATAGTGCAGCTTTAAATGTGATGCATTCAGAAAAGGTAAGAGTAATGTATATGAATGAATACCCATTTGAAAGTTATGAAAGATTAAGATATTTCCTCTAAAATTAATCATTTGCTGATTTGGCCTCATTAGGTGGAAATTAGAATTTAGTTTTGGAAATAGTAGCTGTGTTTATTTATAATATATTTTATGCCCTGATGGATGACCAATAAATAAAGCTTAAAGGAACTGAATTTTATGTTACATTTTTCTTTAAAATAGCAAATTATCTGTAGATTCCAAACCAGGTTGTCTTTGTCATTGAGTATTATTTCTATGATTTGGTGAGTGGCTTTCAGTACAGTTAGTGAGGATAGCTTAATGGATGAGAAAACCTTGGTGCATAGCCACACACTATCCATTTATATCTGTATATGGTATGTAATATGTCTCTCTTCTCAATTGTAGGACTATGTTTTTGCAGCTGTTTTCAACAGCACTATGGTTTATTCTCTGCCTGTGTTGGTGAATATGATCAGTAACTACCACCTTCACAACTTAAATGTGACTGAGCACATCCAGGTCTGGAATACCCCATTTTTTCAAGTAAGCACTCTTAACACTGCGTGTGTGTGACCATGTGTGAGTGCATGCACTCGTGCGTGTGCAGGTGTATAAAATAAATGTCAAAAGCCAAATGATAATAACAAAACATAAAGAAGTTCATCCTGTGACATCTCCTAGTCTTAAAGCTTGAGTTGGGGATGGTTTCCATTTGGGTTTAGGTGTTCCCAGTATTTGCTTTAGGATCAAGGAGGTGTTCTATGTTGGTACTGATACTTTTGTAGAGCATAAGTATTTTTTATATTAATCATAGAAAAGTTAGCATAACTTAAAAATGAATATTCTTCTAAAATTTGGTTACTGGGATGTTGAAAGAACCTTGAGAAGTCACCCTGGACAATTCTTCTAGGTGGGACTGTTGGTTACAAATATGAAAATTAACTTGTCTCCAGAAAAAGACTCAACATTTTTCTCTCAATCCTTATATTTTGTTTTTTATATATTGAAAAATAAATGGACAAATATATTTCTGTAATATCCTGTTTTATTCTCTATTGCTATATTGTTTTTAAGAGCTTTATTGAGATGTACATCATATACCATCTAATTCACCCACTTAAATGTACAGCTCAATGGTTTTCATTATATTTATAGAGTTCTGCAACCATCACCACAAGCAGTTTTATATTTTATCCCTCCCCCAAGAATCCCTTGTACCTATTAGTTCATCACTCCTTATTTCCCCCACCTCCACCCCAACTCACCACTCATCTACTTTGTCTTTATGACTGTGTTATCTATACCCAGAACTTTTTTTAGTTGGCTGTAATCTTTTGCTATCTTTAATTGGAAATCACATCGAAGTTAAGTTAGTACTCTTCTTGTTACAGTTATACATAGATATGGGGACAAAGTAACATTAAATTTGCATTTTAAAAAGTTCACTGGCACCAGGGTGGAGAGGGATTTCTGTTTGGAGAATTGTGGAGGAAAGAAAATTAAAGAAATCAAATCAGAGATTCTTTCACTAAATAGCTTAGGTGCGAGGCGATGATGAGTGTCTGAGTTAATTCAGGGGCAGTAATAATAATGACAGAGGGAAAAGATATTAAATATGTAGCATACTCCATCAGTGCTGTATTTGTGAGGTAAGAAGAAGAAAGGAGTCATATACCTCTTACAGTTTGGGGTAATGTGGTGCATGGTAGATCATTCACCAATTTTGAGAATATGGGCAGAAGAGAGATTTTTGTTTGTTTTGGTGGAATGGAGATGCTGATTTCAGTTCTGAATCTACCAAGTTGTTCTGGCATTTGTACCTGATGGACATGTAAGAGGCATTTGGATGCAGAGAGTCTGGAGAGATTTCTGGATAGGAAATAAATATTTGTGAGTCACCAGTGCATAGGTGATACTGAAATCATTGAAGTTATAGATCATCTCTTCTGGTTTTTCTTTATTGTGAAATATTTCAAGCCTTCAGAGAATAAACAACCATTTGTCTACTATCCACATTTCAAATGTTAATATCTTGTTCTACTTTAAAAAAAATTTTAAACTTTAAAGTTATGTTTGAAATCCCCAGTGTATCCCTACCCAATCTTGTTTCCTTCTCCA
The DNA here is from genome assembly GCF_964146895.1 of Miniopterus schreibersii. Classification (NCBI taxonomy): domain Eukaryota; kingdom Metazoa; phylum Chordata; class Mammalia; order Chiroptera; family Miniopteridae; genus Miniopterus; species Miniopterus schreibersii. Next base: position 6,973,631 of record NC_138116.1, read on the forward strand.
GCTCCACAAAGTAACCACAATTCAAAATTTATCATCCCCATACATGTTTTTATGATATTTGTGGAGGGGTGTGCAGGGCCAGAGTGTCTGCTAGACATGGTTACAGGTTCTGTTCTAGTACAGAGTATTTTCCCAGTCCCTTGGGTATATCTTCTTACAGAATAAGGGTAAGATAATGGCCTTGTTGGGGGCAGGTAATACAGTACACTTAATTCCAGGTAGCTTGCATTTGGGCCACAGCTGTTTATGAGGTTGTCTGGAAAAGGTCTGTCTGTACCTGGACCCTTGGGGCAACTAGGGACCTCTGGGGCCTGTGGAAGCTATAGTTGCCCCTGCTTGGGAGAAGCTCCTGGTTCTAGAAGAAGCTGAGCTTGGGTACAGCTTTTCCCATTGGAGAAAAGTAGGTCCCCAAGATCCCAGCTGGCTTTATAGTCCAGGTATCCTAATGAAGGCATCAAAGATCATTCTGAGATGGTCATGTTCATTGGATAGGAGCACTGTGGATATGATAGCTGCTTTTCATGCAGTTATTTTAAAATATATCTTTATTGATTTCAGAGAGAGGAAAGGAGAGGGAGAGAGAGAGATAGAAACATCAATGATGAGAGAGTCATTGATTGGCTGCCTCCTGCACACCCCCAACTGGGGATCAAGCCCGCAACCCAGGCATGTGCCCTGATCGGGAATCGAACCCCTATCACCTGGATCCTAGGTCGACACTCAATAGCTGAGCCACGCCCAGCCGGGCTCATGCAATTATTTTAATTAAATGGTGAAGTTTAGTTTATATACCATATTATTCTGTGTTGTAGATAAGAAAATGGAAGTCCAATGATTTGCTCAGAATCTTATAGCTATTTACTAAGTGGCAAAATTGGTACTATAGCTCACTATCTGTTAACTCGGCCATCTGTTCTTTCACATAGACTATGCCTAGGATGGTTATCCTCATGTGTTTCTTCAGAGGTTTTGAGAGTCTTTTAGAAAGTACTGATATCAAGTGATTCTCAGTTCCATTTCTTATTCTGTGGTTGTTTTTCAGGAAATTACAGACATAGTTTTTAAAATTGAGCTATATTTTCAAACGGCTTTGCTTGGAATCATTGTTACTGCAATGCCACCTTACTTTGCCATGGAAAATGCAGAGAATCATAAGGTAATGACTTGGTTAAAAAATTACAAGTATAGTTTGCTAATAGGAAATCTTATTAAAAAATAACCTATTTTATATGAGTGCAAGACTTGTGTATAATTATTTTAGGAATAAATGGAGTATAAATACATTTATTATAAGTTCTTACAGTAATACAGGGTGAGGCAAAGTAGGTTTACAGTTGTGAGTATGCGAAACACAGTTTATTTTATTATTTTCTATTAATTATTGTGTTATTTTCTATACAAACAACTGTAAACCTATATTTGCCCCACCCTATAGTAATAGCTATCATTTATTATATCCTTGCCATTTTCTTTATTTCTAATTTTAACTTTTACATTTTTAAATATGTTTTTATTGATTTCAGAGAGAGGAAAGGAGAGAGAGAGAGAGAGAAACATCAATGATGAGAGAGAGTCACTGATCGGCTGCCTCCTGCATGCCCCGTACGGGGGATTGAGCCTTCAACCTGGGCATGTGCCCTGACCGGGAATCAAGCCGTGACCTCCTGGTTCATAGGTCAGTGCTCAACCACTGAGCCTCGCTGGCTGGGCTGCCATTTTCTTTAAAAGTTATTTCCTTTAATCCTTAAAACATTGTGAGGTAAGTTTTATGTTACCCACTTTATAGGTCAGGAAATGGAGGATGGTAGTGTTCATATAATGTGTCCAGGTAGATTCATCTTGTTTAAGTAGTGAATCTGGGAACTATGATCCTTATGATTTTAATTAGTACACTCCCCTTTAATCTTTAATGAAATGTATTGATTGTGTAAGGCACTTAATTTGATGTTAAGTGGGAAAAAAAAAGTTTGAAAATGATTGTCATTACCAGGGCCTAGGAAAAGTTGCTGTGTGTACAGAGCTTGTTTTAGTATTCTTCACCTTCTTTTTTGTTCCTTTCTCTTTTTAATATCCTCCGTCCAGACAGATGCAGGTGATCTTACACAATTTTTGACACCTTGAAGCTTTCCACTCTTCCACTCCACTGAGATTGTCTCTTTCTTATTCCTCTAATCAAAACTCTGTCTCTTTGTGTATGTTCTTAGTTCAATGGAAGCAAATTTGTCTACATTAATTTATACAGTGTGATTAATAATGAGGTTAAGCCTCATATAAAAGTAATACATGAGTCTTAGGAGACATTTAAAAATATATTCAACTTTTCTGTTATGCATATTTGTTGTACTCATTTAGAAAATATAGGAAAGTATAAAGAAAATAAATATTATCAATAGTATTTACCCTTCAAAGATAAAACTTACTAGACAATTGCATTTTTCTCTTTTTTGTTTCCATTTAAATGTTTTTTTATTCAAATTTTTATTTTGAGGTAATTGTGGATTTATATTAGGTGGTAAAAAATAATACAGTGAGATCCTCTGTACTTTCATTCACTTTACCCCAATAAAAACATCTTGCAGAACTATAGTATAGTACAAAACCAGGATATTGACAACAAGAGACAGAACAGTAGTGTCACCACAAAGATCCCTTCTGTTGCCCTTTTTAAGCCCACATACCAAGCCTCCCTCCCTCCCGGACCTCTGGCAACCACTAATTTGTTCTCCATTTCTATAATTTTGATGTTTCCAGAACGATTAAATGGAATCACAGTGTATTTTCTTTTAGGATTGGCTTTTCTCAGTCAGCCATAATTCCCTGGAGATTCATCCAAATTGCATGTATTAGTACTTCCTTCTTTTTATTGCTGGGTAGTATTTCATGGTGTGGATCTGGATTGTTTCCAGTTTTTTACTATTATGAATTAAACTGCTGTTAACATTTGGGTACAAGTTTTTATGTGAACATAAGTTTTCATGTCTCTGGGATAAATGCCCAAGAGCACAACGCTGTGTTGTATGGTGATTGCAAGTTTAGTTTTATAAAAAAATTGCCAAAATGTTTTCCAGAGTGGGTACACTGGCATTCCAACCAGCAGTGGATGAATAACAAAGCATTCAGTTGGGTTGTGGAAAGTAATTGTATTTGACTTAGTTAATGTTTTTATACTTACATTGGAACTTATATTTTTGGTCTTATAATTTATTGAACACAAAAGTCCTTTTTTTTAAAATCAGTTCTCCCTCTTCTTAACTAAACTCTACATTCCATGCTTCCCTTATTTACCTCACTCTATGGCTAGCTCTTTCATATAATACTTTTAATTATTAGGAGTGATGTTTTTATACATGACAGAAATCAACTAATAAAATTGTTAGGAATTTGGATTTGTAAAAGATTTTTTAAATTTCAAATTAAATAATGAGAGCATTAGAGAGTTAGAAAAACTATCATTTAAGTTACGCTTAGTACTCATGAAAATGTTATTTACTTATGGTAGCAACAGCTTACATTTATGTATTACACAAGAGTATATGAAAGCTTTTAAATGCATTATCTATACAAAGTTTCATGCTTACACTGAAAGCCCTCTGTAAACCCAGAGGGTACCTGGGAGTTTATTAGTGTTTTTGTGAGAGGTCAGTTTTTAAAAGTGAGAGTCCCTTATCTTGTTTAAAACACACCTTTCCATGTATTTCCACATATTTTCACAGGCAATCATGTTTTGACTGCTATGATATAGAATCACTATTGTACAGCCATAACCCCAGTGACCTTTGTTTTATTTTAGTTTTGTGTTTTTTAGCTGCACTGCTGTCATCTGATTCTGAAAATTTTATTGAAATTGTTACATCTCAGAAATGACCTAAATTAAAGTCTAAATGGAATTTACATTTAACTGTAAGGAGGGCTTTTATTACCTATAGACCTGGAATATAAATTTGTATTTTTTTTTTATGTAAAATTAAGAGGTTTACAACAGTTTGCTAGAGTTTTTTGTTTGTTTGCAAAATGTTTAAAATTATAATTAATTTTTTCCTTTCATTTTTTAGATCAAAGCTTATACGCAGCTTAAACTTTCAGGTCTTTTGCCATCTGCATATTGGATTGGACAAGCTGTTGTTGACATTCCCCTCTTTTTTGTTGTTCTTATTGTGATGCTAGGAAGTTTATTTGCATTTCACTATGGATTATATTTTTATCCTGTAAAGTTCCTTTCTGTGGTAAGTTAACATCAGTTCTCATTCTATTTATAAATAAAATGCTACTTTAAAAAACGAAGTCTTTCCAAACATGACAGTTGGCTGGTTGAGTAATTTGGATATTAATTTCTTTTTATAGAAAATAGAACCAGTTTCTATTTAATTATTGTATATGATACCTGTAATCAGTGAAATTTATATTACTATAAGCAATTTTTAAAGCAATAACTTACTATCATTGTAAAATAATTCTTTGAAACCAAAGCAGTCTTTTATGTAGACTACCTACTTATGTGTAGTTAGGAATACTCATACAGTCCTTCTTCAAAATGTCTTCCTTGTCTCTATGACTGAAAATAATTTCACAAGGATGCTCTTTTATTTCATAATTTAAAATATGGGTTAAAACCGTAAGGAAGAGTATGATCTTATATACTAATTTCTGCCTTATAAATTAATAAAGGTTTTCCTTAAAAATTTACAAAATGCATTAAGTCCCGTATATTAAAATGGTAGCTAATAGTTGATTGAGAAAATGTTGTAATTTAATTTTTGCCTTATAAATTAATAAAGGTTTTCCTAAAACATGTACAAAATGCATTTTGTGCTATATATTAAAATGGTAGCTAGTAGTAGTTCATTGAGAAAAAGTTTTAACCAGCTAACCTGTTTTTGTTTTTTTAATAAAATGATAGACAGCATTTTACTTGGCAAAAAAACCTGTTCAGTTTAAAGTAATTATTCAGGATTGTGTTAATTAGTTAAAAGCATGAGTTTTATTGATTTAGTAGCAGTGTGCATGCATGGTAATTCCTCAAGTAATCACAATTTCAGTTCATGGAGTGATCTGTTGAGGAAGAAAATTTGAAGAATAATTACTCCTTAATATTTTAATATTATTTGTATTTTATATCTGTATATTGGTAGTTAATCAGATTTTTATATATAATTACATATTTTTTTGTTTTGCAGGTTTTTTGTCTTATTGGTTATGTTCCGTCAGTTATTCTGTTTACCTATGTCACTTCTTTCAGTTTTAAGAAAATTTTAAATACAAAAGAAGTTTGGTCATTTATCTATTCTGTGGTAAGTGACACTTTATATTATTTCATTTCAACTTTTCATAGCAGCTTATTTCATGTTTATACTAGAAAAAAGAGTAATGAACTCTTTCAGGATTACACTCCAGAATGTTACTGTGTCTTTTCTGAGTAGAGGGCTTAGATAGGTAGCTGGCAGCGTCTTACTCTCTGTATGTTTGTCTTCTGCATCATCCGCTCCATGAGGGATAAAAGCATTTAACAAGCTAAAAGCAGCTGGTGCCAGTGTACTGGCGCTTCCCGGCTAAGCATTGTCTGTGGTTCCACGTTTTACTAGAAGATTGAAAACATAGGTAATGTTGAGTATGAAATTTCTAAATACTTTTTCACTTGTTTTCTTATATATTCTTTTTAGACAGCATTGGCTTGCATTGCAGTCACCGAAATCAGTTTCTTTATTGGACACACTGTTACAGCTGTTCTCCATTATACCTTCTGCGTAGTCGTTCCAGTCTATCCACTTCTAGGTTGTCTGATTTGTTTCATAAAGGTAGGTCTGTTAGGTGTTTAGTATTTATACAGAATGTGTGTTTGCTGAACAAAATGCATTTTTTTCATTTTAATCCAAATATTTCCACACACTGCAGCTAAAATAAAACTATTTCAACACTTTTGATGCCAAGTGTGTGGTTTTTTTCTCACATAAAGCAATACTTATGTTAACTTCCTGCAGTTAGTGCAGACCCCACAGTTTAAGGGCTCAGCCCATAAGACTGACCCCCCCCCCCACCCCGGATGCCAATTACAAATAGCTGGTCCCCTGTTACTAACCCTTCTGTCTGACTTTGCTACAAACGCAGGGTTTCTATGACCCCTTCTCAGGTTCAATAATTTGCTATTATGATGACTTAATTTCTAAACTCCTTTCCCCTCCCTAGTGGTTAGTGGATGGGTGGGGCTGAAAGTTCCAACCTTCTAATCACTTGGTTGGCTGGCAACCAGTCTTCTCCTCAGAATAGTCACCTAGCTTTGGTTGAAAGGGGCTTGTTTTAAATAACAAAAGATACTCTTTCCACCTCTGACACTTAGGAAATTCCAAAGGTTTTAGAAGTTGTGTGTCAGGAACCAGGGTCAAAGATCAAATGTCAGGTCCCAACATCACAGCAGCATATAAATTTTTAACAATTTTTGTCTTAGGTTTCTTGGAAGAATATTCGAAAAAATGAGGATACCTATGATCCATGGGATAGACTTTTGGTGGCTGTTGTATCGGTAAGAAATAACAAAAATGTTTCTGTGTTAGCATGTTACCTTAAGAATAGTTTGGTTGTGCCATAGCCGGATGGATCAGTTAGATAGAGCGTTGTCCCATACGCCAAAAAGCTTCAGGTTGGATTACCAGTCAGGGCACATACCTAGGTTTTGGGTTCCATCCCCGGTTGAGGTGCATGAGGGAGGCAACCAATACATGTTTCTCTCTCTCTTTCTCCCCTCCCTCCCTCCCCTCTATCCTTCCCTCCCTCTTTCCCTCCTTCACCCCTACTCTCTCTCAAAATCAATAAAAAACTTATCCTTTGGTGAGGATTAAAAAAAGAATAGTTCAGCTGTATGATTTTAACAGTTTGCATCCTGTTGCATAAAAATGAAGGTTTATAAAAAGTCAAGTGTGTTGGTTAATATTAGCTAATGTGCATTTTGATGGTAATACCTTTTATTCACTGAGTATATCCATTTTAATATTCTTGGCTTTTTCATTTTAATCACTCTAATTGTGATCCTGGCTTCCTTAGAAGCAAAAACAAAGCTTTTTTTTCTTTGCTTGTATTTTTATGAAGCTGACAACCAATGAACTTTACAGAGATAGAAATGAAACTTACAGAGATAGAAAAATATGTGAAGGATTATCTTACTAAAAATCTACCTTGGTTTATAATAAAAATCTATTCTTAACTGATACGACATGCAAAAAAAAAGTGGTTAATTTTTTTGGCGTCGGTAAAGAAACTGATGTGTGTGGTCTTTTTTCTGTTGATAGAGAAAAAAGAGATTCAGTCATGAGCTGTTCTATGTTCTTCTTTTAGCCTTACCTACAGTGTATACTGTGGATTTTCCTCTTACAGTACTATGAGAAAAAATATGGAGGCAGATCAATAAGAAAGGATCCCTTTTTCAGGTCAGTTAATTTTTTTTAAGTTTTAATGGTTTTTGGCATATTTACAGAGTTGTACAACTATACCATCATCTTATTTTAGATCATTTTTATTAACCCAAAAGAAACCCTGTACACATTAGTAGTCACATTGATTTTTACAGACAGAGGAAGGGAAAGGAAGAGAAAGAGGGAAACATTGATGTGAGAGTGTAACACTGCATGCCCCTTCCCTGGGGTCAGGCCTGCAACCCAGCCATGTGCCCTTGACTGGGAATCCACTTGGCAACCTCCTAGTGCATGAGATGATGCCCAACCAACAGCCACACCAGCCAGGGCCTGATCTACTTTCTGTCTCCAAATAATAGATTTGCCAATTTTGAAGATTCATATAAACAAATTATGCAATATGTAGTCTTTTTTTGGTCTGGCTCCCTTTACTTAGCATAATGTTTGGAAGGTACATCCATGTTATAGCATGTAGCAGTACTTCATTCCTTTTTTTTACGCTGAGTAATAATATATTGTATGATTATACCACACTTTCTCTATTCATCAGTTGATGGACATTTGAGTTTATATTTTTTGGCTATTATGAATAATGCTGCTTATGAACATTTGCGTACAAGTAATTTTGTGGACATATATCTTCATTTCTCTTGGGTGGATACCTAGGAATGGAATTGATGGGTCACAAGGTAACTGTATATTTAACCTTTTGAAGAACTGATGACTGTTGTTTTCTAAAGTGGTTGCACTGTCTTACATTAGTCTCCCTTATCTGTGAGGGATACACTCCAAGACCCCCAGTGGATGCCCAAAACCATGGATAGTGCCAAACCCTCTGTCTTCTGTGTTTTTCCCTATACATACATACCTCTTCACTTAGAGAAAGCACTTTACGGCTTCTCTTTGGCATATGTGAATTGCCAGCATTGCTACTCTTGTGCTTTGGGGCCCATTATTAAGTAAAATAGGGGTGATTTAAACATAAGCACTGTGATACTGAAATAGTTGATTTGATAACCTAGAGGGATTTGATAACAAAGGGATGATTCACATCCCCAGTAGGACAGTGTGGGATGGTGGGAGATTTCATCATGTTGTTCAGAACAGCATGAAATTTAAAACATATGAATGTTTATTTCTGGAATGTTTAATTGAATATTTTTGGACTATGATTGACCATAGGTCACTGAAACTGGATAAAGCAAAACTGCCTAAAAGGGGAGACCACTGTACATTCCCATCAGGGATGCATGAAGTTTCTGCTTCCTCCACATCCTTGCTACTATTTGTTACACTTCTATCTTTTTAATTTTAGCCATTCCTAGTGGGTATGAAGTGGTGTCTCGTGGTTTTCATTTGCATTTCCCTGATGGATTCATGCATTTCTTCCCTTATCTCTTTATTGATACTATTTTCAGTAAGATAATTAATGACTTCCTCTTTGTTTTGTCAAGTAGGCTTGAGTTATTTAACTAATCTGCAGCCTTTCATGTGATTGACTTCTTTCTCTTTTCTCTTGTTTCATTGTTTTCCATAGGTCAACTCCTGTTTTTCTTTTCACCTTACTGTTAACTACTTAATGTCAGGTTTTCCTTTGGAAGCACTTTTCCCCTGCCCACCTTTGTGGTGTTTCTTTGGGTTCAGATGTCTGCCCTCTTACATGTACTCAGGGCACTCTCAGTTACACCCAGACTGAAATCATTTGAGTGAAGGGCCCATATTCTTTTTTGTGTGTGTGTTTTTTAAATCTTTTTATCTTTATGTGAAGTAGTGCCTAACACATACTGTCCATAAATAATATTGATAAATGAATGAATTTAGATAGTGTCACCTACATATCAGTGAATGAAAAATAGCTCTTTAATTCCATCTTTCAGAGATAACCATAGATTTCATATTGTTATATTTTTTCATTCTTTTCTTTCTGTAGCACTTGAATTTCTTACTATTTTAATTATGTGAAAATCTATCTTGATGTATTCAGGAACCTTTCAACAAAGTCCAAAACTAGGAAGTTTCCAGAACCACCAAACAATGAGGATGAAGATGAAGATGTCAAAGCTGAAAGGCTAAAGGTCCGAGAGCTGATGAGTTGCCAGTGTTGTGAAGAGGTAATTTAGTCTTTATTGCTAAGTCCTAATAAACGTGCAATGATCAGTTCCCTATGCATGAGAATAATCTGAAAAAATCTTTCTATATGAATCAATATGAAAAAAATTTTTTGAAAAAATATTTTTGTCTACTTGTTTTTGGAATAATCTTAAGGTATATTTCAAATAAGAAAAGATTCAGATTATTGTTATAAAATGATATTTTCTTAAAGTAAATAAACACATATCTGAGAATATCCTGAAAGGATATATATACAACTGGTAAGGGCAGATGGGGTGCTGAAATACAGAGATGGCATGATGTTTTCATTAATTTCAAATTAAAAAAAATTTGAAATATATACAAGTAATATAAAAAAATCAAATGATAAAATATACACAAAAGCAAACAGTGACAGCTCTGAGAAATTCCTCAGTAAGAAAATTTTCAACTTTTCCTTGATTCATCATTTTCTAAACCTGTAAGACTAAAGGAAACAGATCCCCTCCTTTTTTTCCAAATGACAGCTATTCTCTTCCAAGAGAGACTAGTATAATATGTATAGATTTTTAAAAATCACTATTTGATTAATTGAGCCAACTGAAAACAATAAGAATACTACTTGGGTCATTTGAAATACTTTTTTAAATGATTTAGTCAATCAGAGTGACTTCAAATATAATTGCAGTTCCACTGGCAATTCAAAGTTGCATCTACTAAAAGTCTGGACTTAATATTTTCCAAGATACTCTTAAGTGCAGTCATCATCCCATAGCTTTTTTATTTCAAAGACTCTTCACTGGGTGTCTCTGACATTCTTAGCCAAACTGAATGACATTAACCATCTTTTAACTAGTTGTTAAAATCTTGAGCAAATCCTGTAAGCCAGTACTTCCTAAATTATGTGTATCCACACGTGATTCATTAACATAATGGGATCTGTGGCCAAATGAGTATGGGAAATGCTATACATTATATATATTTCTTTAAGGTGTATAATGTATATAAGCATATCATTAGTTCTGAGAAGTCTCTGATTGTGCAAAAGTTTTAATTAGCTCTACAATTTGGGAAAGGCTTTGGATCTGATGGCCTGTAGATGGCGGGCTCTCCCCTTTCCATAGCAAGCCCATTCAGTTCTACAGTTGGAGTTCTGCTTCCTGGGCTGTTAATTAACATTGCTTTTGGGTGGTTCTGGACTGATTTGGGAAGAGTAAACTGGTTTGGGCCTTCTTTATACTGCTCCCTTCGGATCTCCATGTCTGCTAACCAAGACTCAGTTGCACTGAGAACATCTGATTTATTTGAAGCATGTTAAGACACTATTGACCTAACTGCTGTGTCCGTCATGGCTACAAAAATTTCCCCAGGCTCTTGGACTGTTCCCCCTTCTCTGCTGGGGACACTTGACCATCCCATTGCCGCTGTATGATTGTGCACTTAACGTTTGAATAAGTCATTATTTCAGGGACAAATGGGTATTTATTTATACAGTACCCTTTATTTATAAATATAGTTTCTATGATATGGACATGAGTTACGTGCAAACTGTTATTTCAGGGTAGGTTTCTTTCTTATAACTTTTAAAATCCTGTTTCCCTCATTAGAAACCAGCCATTATGGTCAGCAGTTTGCATAAGGAATATGATGACAAGAAAGATTTTCTCACAAGAAGAGTGAAGAAAGTAGCAACTAAATACATCTCTTTCTGTGTGAAAAAAGGCTGGTATTAATTACTCTTTCATAAATACCGTTTTCAAAAGAGTAATTCCTGTTTTATATTTGATTTGCATATGATGATTTTTCTTTCAATTTCTTTAGGCGAGATCTTGGGGCTGTTGGGCCCAAATGGTGCAGGCAAAAGCACAGTTATTAATATTCTGGTTGGTGATGTTGAACCAACTTCAGGCCAGGTATGATATGCAAGGGTGTGGGGTATGTTGACTGTGATTTGTATTTTTCATTAAAATAAATATTTAATGACAAATGAGTATTTTAATGCTTAAATATTATGTTTTTAATATTAAATTTTTAGTATAAAAATTGTGACCTTTTTGGTTATCTATGAAAATAATGTGCATAGTAAAATTTTCATAATATACATGCAGACACACATACATATATAGTATTTCTGCTTTTATAATTGTTACATGCATGGGTGATTAGTCCACCAACTTAATGGAAAACAATAGTATTAACCTCAGGAGATATGGAAGCTAGTCTTGATGCTGCCATCAATTAATTAGTCTTAATTATATAAGAATATCTTTAACTACTTTTGGAAACTTCACAAAACTACTCTGATCCTATCTTCTGTCCCCCTTGCTTGCTTCACACCAACCACACTGGCTTGTTGCTTTCCTGGAAAATGCCAAGCACACACTTTTCTTTGGGTTTTTGCCTTATTTTTTTTTTATGTTGGTTAATCCTTACCCCATAGAAATCCCAATGACCAATTTGCCTACCTCCCTGGCTCAAATATCACCTTCCAATGAGGCCCCCAGTCATCTAGTTAAATTGAGGCTTGCTTTCCCAACCAGTGCTGCATTCCTAAGCACCCTTCCTAGCCATGCCACTGAGCTCTGATTTAGCTATGTCTGCCCTTCCTTCATCAAAAGGAGTAAAAATTTTACCCTACCTCTAGGAAGGAATTTGAATTAATTCACATGCCACTTCCTTCATAATGTAAATTAAGCAAAAATAATTATTTAAAATTGGTTTGTATTTCTGTAGGTATTTCTAGGAGATTATTCTTCAGACCCAACTGAGGATGATGATTCCATTAAGTGTATGGGATACTGCCCTCAGATAAACCCACTGTGGCCAGATATTACATTGCAGGAACATTTTGAAATTTATGGAGCTGTTAAGGGAATGAGTCCAAGTGACATAAAGGAAGTCACAAATAGGTAAAATTTAGAATCTTTTTGTTAAACTGGAGAAAAGTTTACATTTCACATTTTAAAAATTTGGTAACAGGCATTTCCATGTATCATAATTTTTATAGAAATGGTCATTACTTTTTCATGTATTCTTTACTGAATTATGACTATGAAAATAAAAAGGCATTTCTTCTAATTCTTATTACAGAATGAATTACCTATAACTGTCATGAAACTTAATTTAAAGTAAACCTTTAATCCTGCCATTAAGTTGTTTAAAATGATGTAAATCGGAGGTCTAATTTTAGGAAGCTGAGTGTTCCAGAAAAAAGAATGTCAGTATTCTCCAACAATGTATTTTCCATTTTGCAGAATAACAAATGCGCTTGATTTGAAAGAACATCTTCAGAAAACTATAAAGAAACTACCTGCAGGAATCAAGCGAAAGGTAACTTTTATTGAACAACAAATATGTGTATGTTTTATTGATAGTTTAGTGCCTGATACTGTCCTGATAGAATTCCTTGCTTTGAAGCTCCCCATTTTCTTTCCATCTAGTTGTGTTTTGCTCTCAGTATGCTGGGAAACCCTCAGATTACTTTGCTAGATGAACCATCTACAGGTATGGATCCTAAGGCCAAACAGCACATGTGGTGAGTATAACAGTAAAGGCACTCAAGACACATTATACTGTATCACACTTTAGAATAAAAGAAGCTTATTTTAGTATAATTAATGGTTTTATATATTAGTTACATATGCATAATAATTTTAAATCCTACACAAATAAAATAGTAATTAAAATTAAACATCTTGATTTCTACAGAATCCCTTAAACTTTTCTAACTTTATCATATTTTTAATGAAGTATTAATATTTTATGTATTTCAGAACAAAAATGAGTATGTAGGTAATTATTAAAGAGTACTGCTCTCCAAATAGTTTTTAAAAGGTTTGTTCCCCAGTCATTTAACATAAATTATAGTTTTTCACATAATAATATTGGTCTTGAATTTATGTTGGAACTCTTTCTAGGAATTCACAGTGCTAATTAGTTGACCAACTTTTTGAGCCTAGGTTTACATGTCTATAAAATGTAAAGTTTGGTTTAGATGCATATTAAGGTTTTCCTATGATTCTGTGGCTATTTTTGTTATAACATGAAAAGGCATCAATTTTAATAGTTTATTCTTTTAAGATGGTAAATTTTATTTATTTATTTAAAAAACTTTTTAATTGAGTTTATTGGGATTACACTGGTTAACAAAATTGTACAGGTTTCAGGTGCACAATTGTACAACACATCATCTGTACACTGTATTGTGTGTTCACCACCCCAAAGTCAAGCCTCTGTCCATCACCATTTATCTCCCCTATTCCCTCCTCCACCTCTTCCTACCCCTCCTTCCCCCAGCAGTCACCACAGTGTTGTCTGTGTCCATGAGTTCTTCCTTTTTTTTTCTTTTTGCTCAGTCCCTCCACCCCCCCACCCCCCTGCAGCACCCCAGCTGCAGCTGTCAGCCTGCTCTCCATCTATGAGTCTGTCTCTCTTTTGCTTGTTAACAAGTTCATTTTGTTCATTAGATTGCACATATGAGTGAAATCATAATTCATTTTTTAAAGCATAGAAACATTTGAAATCATGAAGTTACTGTCTGTTTGAGAAGCTTTTAAAAATAAAGGAAAATAGAAAAATCATAGTTGGGCAGAATATAATAACTATAGCAATTAAAATTTGATATTTTAATTACCCAATTAACTAAATAGTTGGATTTTTTAAAAATGCAGGTATTTTTATTAACATTCAGGTACTTTCTTTTTTTATTTTATGTTTTGTAGGCGAGCAATTCGAACTGCATTTAAAAACAAGAAGCGGGCTGCTATTCTGACCACTCATTATATGGAGGAGGCAGAGGCTGTCTGTGACCGAGTGGCTATCATGATATCAGGGCAGTTAAGGTAGATGTCTAAACAGCCATTTGGGGGTTGGAGGGGTGGATTTTAAATGCCATCATTTAAAAATTTATATCAATTTAAATGTTAAAAATTTTTTTCTTATTTGCATTTTTGAATCAGTTTGCTATAGAATTACTGGGAAATATGTAATTTTCCCCCCAAATGTGGCTAGTTACTTTACATTTGGAATTGGCTTAATTATTCAACAATTTGGAATGTTATTTTAAGGTGTAATGTCTTATTTTTAAAAATTGCTAGACAATATTGGATTATAACTCAAAGTATAAAATAAATATACATTAATTCATACTCATATAAATAAATGTTTGCATAAATAAATAAATGTGGGAGAAGAGGCAAATCTTCCTTACAGAAAGATTTTAAATAAATAGATACTACCTCTAGGAGGGAAAGCTTAATCCCCCATCTCCCAGCTGCAGTCTGGATTTAGCCAGTTTCTTCTAATGTATGGAAAGGGAAAGATGGTAACTTCACAGTGGAGAAATCTGACAAATACTACCTAAACCAAACAATGTCATGTGGATGTCATCTACCGCCTGATACAATGTGATAAGAAAGGTATTTCAGCTCAGTGGTATTTTCCCCCAAAATCCATAGCCCCAGTCTAATCCTGAGAAAAATATCAGACTGCTCCAAATTAAGGGACATTCCACTAAAACACCTGACTATTTCTTCTCAAAAGTAATGAAAAAGAAGGAAAGAGTAATAAGAAACTATCACAGACCAGTGGAGACTAAGGAGCTCTGACAGCCATGTGCAGGGTGGTATCCTGGTTAGATCCTGGAACAGAAAAAGGACATAAGTGGAAAAACTGGTGAAATCCAAATAAACTCAAAGAAAGTTAACAGTAATATGCCAATGCCAGTTTCCTAATTTTGACGTATGTGCCATGGTAATGTAAGATGATAACATTAGGGACACTGAAACTGGGTGAGGGGTGTGTGGACACTCTCTGTATTATATTTGCTACTTTTCTATACATTTAAAAGTATTCCTTCATAAACATTTTATTAAAATCATTTTTTAGCCGAGAAATCATTCTTTGAAACTGTCAAGTTATTTTACATCTGAGCTTTCTTTTACAAATTACTACAGATGTATTGGGACAGTCCAGCATCTAAAGAGTAAATTTGGAAAAGGTTACTATTTGGAAATTAAATTAAAGGACTGGATAGAAAACTTAGAAGTAGACCGCCTTCAAAGAGAAATTCAGTATATTTTCCCAAATGCAAGCCGTCAGGAAAGGTAAAGATTTTAAAATTTTAATTATATTTTTTTGTAGAGTAATCATAAAAATGTGTTACTGTGTTCAGGATTAGGGAAATAAAAAGTCTGTACTGTTACCAATATTGGGTTAATGTGGCCGAATGACTGGAGTTTTATATCTAATTTAGTGTTCGATCTTTCAACTATTTAAACTTTTTAAAGTTCTTATTTAGTAGTAATGAGAGTTATTTTATTGTGCATGGACAATTTCAAGATTTTAAACAATTTTTATCTAAAGTATCAGAATAAGTTATTGGCATTTAATTTTGAACTTTACAAATTTTGAACTTTAGCTTCAAAACACAGTAGTAATAATTTAAAATTTTTCCTATATTTTATCTTATGTTTCCAGTTTTTCTTCAATTTTGGCTTTTAAAATTCCTAAGGAAGATGTTCAGTCCCTTTCTCAGTCTTTTTCTAAGCTGGAAGAAGGTAAGTAATATTTGAAGATCATAGTAAGATAGGTTTCAGATTACGAAAGAATTTTATTTTACAAGTCTAGATGTTGGGACTCAGTTTATTGTAGAAACCATGATAAATAGGCAATAACTTTTTATTAATTTAATCTAAGATACTGTAGGGATGTGGTAGATCACCAGTATTGCAGAATAAACCTTTTACTGTTTTGATAGACATGACCACAGTTTTTCATTGCATCTGTGATCAAGTTCAGCTTAATTAGCCCTCACAAGTCAGTCCAGAAGTGGGAGCATTGAGTTCCTTGAATCCTTTCTTCATATTGGGCCATAGTAGAAATAGTAGCAAGATGTCAGTTGCTTTAGGAGAGGAGAGGAAAATTCATGGTGCAGGAGGGTGGACATTCCTGAAAATTGTAACGAAGCTTAATTCCACCTTGGCTTTTTAAAAATAAGGGGTAGGGAGGATGCAGATCTGCTGGTGGCAGAAGAAGGAGGGTAGTAAGCTGCTGGATGGGACAGGTATTCAGATGCCGGTTACTTCATGGTGCTTCAGCTATGAAGCAACCCCTGTTTCCTGGTGACTTCTTTATGATTAAAGAGAACACCAGGACTACTTTGGGATAACTGAAAAGAATGAATAGAAAACCAGAAAACTTGGTGTTAGATTGCAGAAAGACCTGAAATAAATATAAAAGGTATGTGGACATGAACAATGTCCAGAATCTAGTTTGAGGAGCAAGAACAGGCTGCATTGGAGTTGAGGAGTGGGAAATAGAGAGCAGAGATCAAAAGGAAGGAAGAAAGAGGAAGAAAAGGGAAAGAGGAGATGCTTGGAAATGGCAAAAACAGGGAAGTAATATTTGTATGTTGTGCTTCTGCCATGGGGAGTTGTGGGCGTGGGGAAAAGCAGAGCAAGATAGGGAAATAGCTGTGTGGGTAGCTTCAAGTTTAAATTAGTTGATTACAGAGATTTTGTTTCTTTAAAGATAGGCAGCCACTTGGTAGTTACTGTCATTTTTATTCTTTAAAATATTAATAAGTAAAATAATTGTTTTCATATTTTAATAGCTAAACATACTTTCGCCATTGAAGAATATAGCTTTTCTCAAGCTACATTGGAACAGGTACTTTAAAGTTAAATTTTTAAAAATTCTTTTATAGAAGAAAGTGTACCTAATTGTTCAGGGTTATATTGGAAAGGGAAGTAGTTTATGAATCAGAGACAAATTGTTATATAATATTTCTAAACTTTGTATGATTTTAAACAACTCTAGGTTCTCCATCTTCTTATTTTGAATAGCTCAATGTTTAGTAAAGTAAGTGGGTCAGGATGATGGTATTTCATATTAGCATATCAAACTACATTGCTTAAATGTTTATAAATTATTTTTTATGACAGTATTACATAAATATATTAATAAAAATATAGCTAATTCATTAATCCTCCAAAATATTCATCTTTGTATGTGATTAATGGAGATTATTCTGTTTAAATATATTAATAATAATAAATCTCTTGATACTTGAATTGTTAATGTAATTAGATTTAACCTGATAGTTTCTGATTTAGTTAAAACACCTTTGGGTTAGTGAGATACAGGATACTGTGCTCCTCTGTTTCCTTTTGTTTAGGTGTTTGTTGAACTCACTAAGGAGCAAGAAGAAGAAGAAAATACATGTGGAACTTTAAACAGCTCTCTGTGGTGGGAAAGAACGCAGGAAGACAGAGTAGTGTTCTGAATTCATGTCACTCAATCTGCTTACTGAATTTATTTCTTTTTCACTTTATTTTAACAAAAGTATATTATTTGAATGGTAACTGAAGAACCGTGAAAGCACTTGGAATTTTCCTAAGTTTCTTAATTGAAAGGCTGTGGTTGTATGTTTTTATTTTCTTCAAATAAAACTTAAGTATAATTAATTGAAACTGCATGTTTATATCTGAGGTGTATTGAACTATAGTCTATATGTGAAATTGAATATTGACTTTGTTACCTTTCAAAAACAGTGCTTCTAAATTTATGATAGATAGTGACAGAATAATTTTATTTCAAACAATTTGTTTTTCAGTTTATATCATCTTGTTACATAAATGTGTCCCAAACTAAATAAAAAACTAATACATAAATAGTACATAGAAAAGAGACATAAATCAAAAGCTTCTTGCTTCTCCTTATTTAATTTCTAAAAGAAACTTTAAGTGAAAGTTAACATCCTGAAAAGCTAAACAGTCTCATTACAGATAGAAGTTTGTGAGAAGTGACATCCACTAGGTGGCACTCATCAAACATAACAAATTAAGTGAGACCTTGTTCTCTTAGGTTATTTTAGACATAGCTAACTTAGGTATTTGAAATTACATTTCTTTTGCTTACAGTAAAATTCATACATACCAAGAAGCCAGAATTTCACTCTGTCAGAGTTGAAGGTTATGGTTAATGTAATCTCAGAAAGTACAGTTGACTCTTGAACAACATGGTGGTTAGCGGTGCCAACCTCTTCCCACCTCTCACCCACACACAATTGAAAATTTATGTATAACTTTTGACTCCTTAAAAACTTAATAGCCTACTATTGACTGAAAGTATTACTGATAACATTAACAGTCATTTAATACATATTTTATATGTTATATATATATCATATACTGTATTCTTACACTAAATTAAGCTAGAGAAAAAATAATATTAAGAAAATCATAAGGAAGAGAAACTATATTTATAGTACTACATGTATTTATTGGAAAAAAAAAATCTGCATCTAAGCAGACCTGCACAGTTCAAACCCATGTTGTTCAAGAGTCAGCTATGCTTCTTTGTAGAACCCATGTTTGGACTGTAGGTAAAATATAGTATAAATAATACTAGTTCACATTATATTTCAGCTAGATGAATGAAAATATTAACTTTGCCAAAGCAAATATATTGGGAATGTGATAACGGCAACAACAGAAGAATTTAGTACTGAATTACTTTAAATAGCCAAACCCTTTAATGAAATTAACTATTTAAAATAGACAAAATATAAAGAGCTTTTAGCTCTACTGTGTCATAAGAGACATCTGTGATTTTAGTGTCTAAGTACAAGACTGACCTTTCCCTCTATGGCTTTGGTAGCTGCTGCCTACAGCCCTCAAGATACCCACTTTACCAGCTATCTCAGAGGTCTTCTGACTAATCTAATGAGCTGTCATGCAGCTTCTGCTTGGATTTTACAACCCACAGCTAAGTTATCTCTCCTTGTAAGATTTAGTTGGCACTTGTTTTCAATCTTTTATTATTAAGGGACAGTCATTTGCCTCATGATACCAAGCTTTTGGATTCTTCATCTGAGAATCTCTTAGGCCTTTTAGTACCAAACTTAAGTACTGCATGATGAATACAATTCCAGACACATTTGAAAGAGAATCTTTACTTTTGTAGATAAATTAATAAACAGCACATTGCATTTACTAAAAACAAGTCATTGCTAAATGGTGTCATAAATTTAAAGAGCTATTTTTTAGTGTCCAATATTCATGTAAATACCCAGGGGCTTCTCTTTTGGGATGTGTTTTTGTAGCTATGCATTACCTTGAACACATAAACTCAGTGTAAAGAATAAAACTATAGTTTACTAGGACAGTGACTGAAAAGGCAGTTTTTTCGAACCTGACCATACTGAGAAAGATGTATTACATTAAAGTAGAGCATGACTAATACAGGACACTACCTGCTTTTGCACATTGCTTTGGTCACCTTCACTTTACATCTGTGAATATGTGATCAATGGAAAGTAAAAATTTTTTCCTGCAAAGTGAAAGTTGAGATTATGCTGACTAGTCCTAATCATGTTCTGTTCTATGTTCAGGTTTTTTTTCACTATTATTGTGTTCTTATAAGCATTTTTTTAAAAAATATATCTTTATTGATTTCAGAGAGAGGAAGGGAGAGGGAGAGAGAGAGAGAAACATCAATGATGAGAGAGTCATTGATCGTTGCCTCCTGCAGGCCCCCACCAGGAATCGAGCCCACAACCCAGGCATGTGCCCTGACCGGGAATCGAACTGCAATCTCCTGGATCCTAGGTCGATGCTCAACTGCTGAACCACACCCGGCTGGGCGTGTTCTTGTAAGCATTTAAAAAGATATTTGAATTAATGTTTTTACTTTTTACGTAAAGTGAATAGTTTGATCATGATAAAATTATTTGTAGGACTGTTCTGTTCCCTTTCTCACAGTAATAAAATTTTTCCTATTCAGAAGGATAATTTAACTAATGCTTAGGAAAGCAAGGGTAAGTAGGATGGGAAGAAAAGGAGGCAGAAAGTAAAATAGGAAGTTTATGTTTATTTACAGTGTACTGTTCCTTTTATTGAATATAGGTCACTTTATTTAAAAATATCCTAAAATACAGATCTCAAGACGTTTTTTCTATGCATGTGTTAGGCAAAGTTGGACAAAACTCATCACCTAGGTTATATTTTCTATCCACGGTTAAATTTTAAAAGTGGAGTAAAGACTGGACTTTACTGAGTGACTGTGGTTACTGACTAGTAAGGCCAAGCTCTGTCCACAGCACTCAGGAACCAAGCAGTTGGTAACCATTGAAAACATGACTGAGTGTACTTGACACTCTGTGGGCTCTTTTTTTTTTTTAAGTTCTTAGTAAAAGGCTGATAGGTTTTCTTTAAAAACTTTTTTTTCTTTACATTGACACAAACTACCTTAAACCAGTATTTTGATTTTAATCATTAAAATATTTTTAGAATTATTTAATTCAGCAGACTTATTAGTAACTATGTTTCAAGCAGTGGGTTCTTTGGATGGGAACGACTATCAATCTTGGCTCTGTAAGATCTTATAATCTAATGGAGGATAGATCCTTATTTAACTAACTGTCATATAATAAGACAAACACTTTGCTAGTGGTACTGACACTTTTACTGGAGCACAATTAACTCTACTTAGGGTAATTGGTCATTGTTTTTACTGTTCTGTTGGTCACACAGTATTTCATTTTGATTGCACTCTGAATTTGATGAAATACCTTACTCTATTTTTTGTAATGCATAAATAGGCATTAATTATTTAAAAAATAGAGATGCCTATCTTTAATGTATTTTTAATATTGCTAACATTGATTTTTTAATTTTCTTTTCTGAAAGAACATATAACATAAAATGAAAGAATTTATTCTTGGGTGGACAATTTTTATATCAGCTATTCTTATAAGGTAAAAGTTTACTTATTTTTTATTCGTAATGTGTTATATGTAAGTAATTATCAATGCTTCCCTTTAAGAAAAAAAAATGATTATATTATTAGTAATAAACTTTAAGAAATGAAAATTTAAGACAACCTTTATTTTGTATACCGAAATGAATTCTTTGTTATTTAGTATTGAGAAATGAAAGTGAGTAGCTCCTATTAAAATAAAGACAAAAACCTGGCCCTGTAATTGTTAGTAATTTTGTTTTCAAGTACAGAGTAAATATGTTTATTATATTTAACATATTAAATTATTTCCAAATATTTAATATTATTTACATACTTATCAATTTTCTTAGGATTTTTGAATAAATTTGATTCTGTCAAACACTTAGGCCGTAACTGTGTATGGTATCAGGTGGGTACTAGATTTATCGGGCTGATTACTTTGTGAGGTATATAAATGTCTAATCACTATGTTGTACACCTGAAACTAATGTAATGTATGTCAACTGCAATTGAAAAATAAAAATTTTAAAAAGATTTTAAATTTAATGAACAACTTCTTCCCAAGCATCTAAGCAACCCTTGAAAATCTCCTCAATCACCTCTTAAATTAAACAAATCAACTTTTTAATAATTTCAACCATCTTCAAAATAGACAACATATAGAAAAACTACATGTTAGAAGGTTTGCTGCCACACTTGCATTAATACAGGATACCCCAAAAGTATTAGTACAATAATCGGAAGTGGGTTTTTTTGTTGTTGTTGTTGTTTACTATTTCTACATATATCCCTTTCCTAAGGTTACACATTTACCAATAAAAGGTCCATTTTGGGTCACAAAAGTTTACACTTTGGTAACTTGAGATAAGAAATGAGTGCTGGCTAGGTTGTTCAGTTAGTGATGGGAATCGATCAAAGTCTATCTGTGACGTAACTAAGAGCTAATATAGCCCAAAACCCGGATCTACCTTTAAAGAGTAAGCTGCAACTGTTCAGGTAGGTGGCCCTTCTTTTACATTTGAGCTTTGACCTTTTGAGCTTTCAGCTGGGACTTAACTAAGTTTCAGATTTTTACAACCCAGTATTTTTCTTTTCACTTAAGTTTTATTGCTATGCTTCATCTAAATTTATGATAGGATTTTCCAAGTTCTGTTGTGTTTCCCTTTTTGTTTTGTAATTCTTACATGTTTCATTAACCATAATATACGGTCATTTTACTAACAAAATGATATCATTATTGTTTTGTATCACCTTGTCTAATTCTTATTTATTAATACAATGGGTTTATTACATAGTTGTAAGAAAAGGTACTGAATGCTGATTGTCTTGTTTATTGGCTAGTAATTTTTTTGGCCAAATTGTACTATTGATGTTATTATGTAGTTGATATTTGTTTTCTGTTGACTACATTCCAACACACATCAACAGCATGTGAAATCAACTTTGTGATTGAATGAGGTCAAAATTATTCTTGGTCAAGCTTTACACATTGATAAACCCTAAATTCTAATGTCATTATATATTTTAATTTTTCAAGATACTATCTTTTTGCTTTAATTTTTTTAATGAATAGGGTAGCACATGACCATAGTTCAGAACTTTAAAATGAAAAGTAAGTTATTTTGCTCTTCTGACTGCCCAAGAAAAGTACACATCTTCCTAGAAAGTAAAAAATGGAAGTTCTAGGCTTCATATATATGCAAATACAGTTTTTATTTGGCTGGTTAAAGAAAGTATGCATGCTTTAAAATCTACCTTCCCCAAATTAAGGCACTAGATGGTCCTTGAGAACTATCCATGATAGTGTCCAAAATCTTTTAAGGTGTAAACAAAGATTGTGTGTTGTTTATGTACTCACAAATATTTTATTGCATGAATTGTTATCAGTTATTATCTCTGTGACCCCACCTTCTGGTAGTATCGGATGGGATCAGGTTTAAGGATGTGGGGGAAAGATCAGGAACCAGTTTTGGATTTACATTTGAGAAACTCATTAGACATTTATGTGGAGATGGCCAGTAGGCAAGGAGATAAACATCTGAAGCAGTGTTAATTTTGGAGCCCACTCTTAAGCTAAGAGTCAGGTGAGTATTGAGCAGTAGTGAAATAGATAAAATCAACTAAGGTTCAGTGTCCTTAAGGCAAGGCTGCCACCCAGAGTAAGGACATTCTGAGAACGTATTTGAGACCCCGTGGACCCAAATGTTGGCTACAGAGGAACTGAAAAGGCAGTTGTAAAGGGCACAGGGCCACACCGCTGAGAAAGAGGGAGACAGCTTTGAAAGGGGGGCCATTCCTTGGAGACTTGATAATGTAGAGAAATAAAACCTAACCTATGGAGAGTTCTACAGAAACAATTTATCATCATGGAGTCAGAAGACCAAAATCTGACATGGTCCCGTTTGCTAATGGAGCTGTACTTCAGTTTACCAATAGAAGGCTGCTTTAGTCTAGAAACTGAGTTAGCCACTCCAAGCCCTCCACATCCTCTACCTCCAGTTCATAGAATGGCCCAGTGTTCCTGGCTCTAGTGGAGGCTTTGATGAATTAACTATATTCCCTTTAGAGAACGAAGAACTTACGTTTTCAAGAGTAGATTAAGAACAGCTTCTGTCACAACATTCAACAGCTTCCATTATGAAACCGGAAAGGTAGGCGTTCATGTTGTCTGTCACTACCAGAACCAGAAAGTAGAGACAAGGATTGAGTCTTCACGGGCACTTTATTCGGATGGCCGGTGATCTGAGAAGGCAGCCGGTTATGTACCTTAAAAAGCCCATCTTACATTTCATCTCAAGCTAACCTTGTTTATAAGAAGTGTAGGTAAAGGGCTTGGAATTCAGGAAAAAGTAGGTAAGGGGTTTGGGATTCAGGGGAAATGTTAATCAGATAAAAGCTATAATCAGGTGATTTTCTGAGCATCCCTTCATCAACTGACAGGTGATTCTTTATCTGTGTCGTAAAAGTGACCCAATTAAACAGTTTTGTCATATTAGGGGAGGGAAAATCCAACATGATACGGAAGCAAATTCTCTTAAACTATAAATGCAAAAATCAGATATTGTGTTTGGAGGAGGTCGTCAAGAGAATGTGGCTGCTGGTTGACCCCCGAGCTGAACAGGCAATTGGGGACTCCTCACCTGTGGCCTGTCCTTGGAATGTACATTCTGCCCACCATTCCCACAGTGAGAGCAGTTTTCAAGGACGCAGCCTTGAAAGAGCTTGAAGGTCAGTGTGGATTCAAGACAGCCACAGGAGTCTTCGTGACCAGAGACTGAACGTCCCATAGAGTAGTCGACCAGTGAGAGAGACAGCTGCTGCTGCTACGCTTATCAGTACAGAGAGCCTTACTTCTCCCAATCAAGTGGCTGTTGCACTCTCTGCTTGGTAAGTCTTTTCTCAGCCTACTTCTTTTGCTTGCTTAGAGCTTTTGTTTGCTTTTAGCTTTAACTTCCCCCATGGTCTCCGTTGTCCCTCCTGCCTCATTGCCTCTCTCTGTGCACATTGTTGGATCCACTGTATTTTCCTGTTCAGTTTCCAGAGAGCCAAAGCTTGTGACTGTCTTTGTATCAATTTGAACCCAGCTTTTTACAGTCAACAGCACATAGGATGAATGTGCTATGCTCTTGTTCCCATGATACAAATTGTGGTCCGCCTTACATTAAGAACAGCCTGGGCCCTCATCCCTCAGGGGAGACATTTCCCAAGAAGCAGCTAAGAAGCTGGTGAGTGCCAGGCTTGTCATATTTAATAAAACCCACGTAGACTCATATAAACTCCGTTTAACCCACAGAGTTCATGCCTTTTAACACAGATGCTCCTCCCATTGCCAACACATGAAATTCTGGATAAAATATAACGTAACCACTTTAATGCCACCAGAGCAGTAAGCTTTAGCTTGTGTTGTATTGCTGTGCAGCATGATATTGAACCTGGATATAAATCCCAAAGACTGAGACTGGGATTTATGTGCCTATGTTTGGATCAGAGAAGGAGTCTAAAGTTGATGGGAAGTGATGACTAACCATGACTGCTGCATAAAGACGGCATCTAACAAAGGCTTCCCATGCACGGACTGGGGACACGCACAGTACCCACTACTTGGAGAAGCTATATTGGATGCTGGATTTGAGAAAGAAAAGTCTGAGCCATACTCATGTGGTAGGGGCTAGAATTTATACTAATTTAATGTGGTTCAGGAATCCAAACTGAAAAAGTCAGCCTCTGTTGTCAAATAGATAAAAGGTCACAATTGTTGGCGAGGATGTGGAGGAAAAGGGAACTCCTGTGCACTGTTGAAGGGAATGCAAATTGGTACATATTGGAAAAGAGTATGGAGGGTTCTCAAAAAATTAAAAATAGAACTATCATATGTTCCAGCAATTCAATTACAAAGTATACAACCAAAGGAAATGAAACAGGGTAGTGAAAGGAACATGCACTCCCATGTTCATTGCAACATCATTCATAAGAGCTAAGATGTGAAAACAACCTAAGTGTCCTTTGGCAGATGAACAGATAAAGAAGATACAGCAACTGGCACAGAAGCCACCCTGACAGCAGAGTCAGAAGCAGCAGCGAGACGGTAGGTTTGGTGGAGGCAGAGGGCACAGGCAATTGGCTGATTTATGAATCTTTGCAACATGCAGTGTTTGAGGCAGAGCAGTGCAAACTCCTGATGGGATGACTATAGACCCACATGCCATGGAAGATCTGGCAAATTAGGTAAAACAGACTAGCAGTCACCAATAAAATGAGTGGGTATTCATTGCCCAGAAATTCTCAGTGTCTCAATCCATTTGATTTTTTTTTAACTATGGTAAAATATAACCTAAACTTTGCTTGAAATAAACTAGGCATGAATATTGTATTAATATGGACACTCATGAAATACCTAGAATAGGCAAATTCATGGAGATAGTAGCTTAGAGGTTGCTAGGGCAAGGAGAAGATAGGGTAAATGGGAAGTTACTACTCAGCGCTTACAAAGTTTCCTGTAATGAAACAGTTTTGGTACTAGATAGTGATGATGGTTGTGTAATACTGTGAATGTCATTAATGTCACTGAATTGTACACTTCAAAATGCTTAAAATGGCTAATGCAACCCATTTAACTTTTGAAAATACAATTTTAAATAATTCTGACATAATGTTCTCTGTAAAAAAATCATACAATGTATACAGGTCTAAAATATGCAAGAATTATCTTTCTTAGCTACTGCATTTTCCATCATATACACACATAAGATAATATTGAATCTACTGTTTTGTAATTGTCTCATTTAACAACATAGTATGAGCATCAGACCTTCCTGGTTTATTATATGCCTGTGTCATTTTTTTGTCATGTCTATGTATTATTTCAATGTTTGGGTGTACCAAACAATTTTAGTTGAAAATCAATTGAAAGATATATAGGTTCTTTCTAAATTTCCCTATTGTATACAATGCTGCAACCAAGAATTTTCCATGTAGATCTTGGGCGTTTATCTACTTATTCACTTGGAAAAGGTTCCTAGATTGTATGGTTTAGAGGCTCTGTGTGTCTGAGCTTCCAACAGAAGTATCACGGAGGAGTGTTTCCAGTACACGCCATCCTGTTCCTTGACTTATGATAGGTGACACCTCTCTTTCCCAAGAAAGGAAGGAATTAGAAACTGTTAGCAGTGATGAGGAGTGCAGTGCCATTACCATAATGCCTCCACTCTTATCTACTGAAATGAAAAACACACACACAAAAGCCCAAAAACGACATCAGAAATGGAGCTGAGAAAGACCTCAGACTCTCATAACCTCCAAATAGCTTTGCTAGCAACGCAAACAATCATTTACCAAAAAGGAAGATTCCACCTTTCTGAGAGCAACGTGACCTGTGGAAAGTGACGTGGCATCTGAAAACATCTATGTTCTCCCTGCTCTGTTGGGGGCATCCTGCAAGCGTGATCAGGCTAAAGGAAAGCTTGTTCTATCACTGAACAAATGGGAGAGGTTAGGCCGAGACAAAGAAAATGCTCAGCTAAATGCTCATTCTATCAGGTACTGCCGTATTGTTGTATTCTCGGCCCCCCCCCACCCCCCTTAGAGACAGCTTGAGGATCATGTGGATGAACGAAAAAGTACAAGGAAAGACTTTGGATGCTCAGGGAAAGCCACTCTCCTGGCTGTGGTAGCAATTTAAGTAAAGAGGGCCTTTGTTTCTGAGGAATCTTGGATTTTCTCATCTTGCAGAGAGAAAGGGAGAGAAAGGCAAAGAGGGGTTAGCTTACCCTCCCTCCACACACCAAATAAAGAAAAAAAAGGAAAAGAAAAATGAATATCATTGGCTTTTGCTCCTGAACTGGTGTGAGAAGCATAAAGAATGGCCTCCTCAGATCTGGAACAATATGCTCTCATATTGATGAAAAGATTGGTAATGTTAAAAAAACTATCATTAAGAAATTGTGGCCAAGAACCTACCTTAAAAACTCTATTAAATAAAATAGATGAGGTCATTTTAATCAATGAACTTCTTAAATTGGAATTGGAAATTCAGTGTCAAGAGCAAACTGACAACTTACTCAAGGAACTCTATGAACCTCTGGAAAAGGATAAAGATTTGGAACATCTCAAAGAAAACAGTCCTCCCATTTGCCTCAAGTAATGGTGACCTAGAGCTTTATTAAGAGGTGGGATCTTGACCCTGAAGATCCAGTCAAATGTGAGGGACCCTTGCAGACAAGTATTTAAGAAATGCCATTTGTAACCTCTGATGAGTTCAGTGGTCTTCCTGTATAGAAGAAATCTCAACCTATTGCCAAATTAATGATGTTATTAATCAACAAAGCAGTAGTTAGTAAACATAAGAACTTAAATCAACCAAAAAGTCTACAAGTTCTGTGGCCAGGAATCTCTGTCACAGATTTATTGATGATGAAATAGAGGACACCAAATGTCATTATTGTATAGTAGAAGCTGATATTAAAAAGTTCACAGTGTTGAAAGTTGATAAGAGCTTTCATGTGATACTGAATATTTTACAACACTGCTAGAGGCTATCAGAGATCTGAGGGGGAGAACTTACCCATTAGGTACAATAATGTATGGCTCTTGTGACCTTTTGAATCACCAACAGTAAGATTTAGGTTAGAGGCTACACCTAGAATTTCCATATATATAGATATATAACTTCTTTAGCTTTTTCATTTTCTTATTTCTTATAAAAATAAAAGTTTTTGATAAAGCATATGCACTGTAAAATTTACTTCAACAAATATTTAACCACCATATGTACCTACCATATGTACCTCCGTGATGCAAATAAAAACATGTTCATGTCCAGTTTTAGTGTTTAGTGGACAATGCTTCAGATGCTAGTACAGTGAGGACATGTGTACTAATGGATGAAAAAGCTCAAAAAGATAGATAAGGGCCATGATACCCAAACCCTTTGGAATTGAAAAACATTGGTGTCTAAACTCCATCAATCGCATTTCAGTCCACAGACAAACTTCTTGGATTTGGAGGTTATCCATGTGATTTTTCTGCTTTCCCATAAGCTATTAGGGGAGAGACTTCCTGTAATTATTCAGTATAAACCAGCCTGTAACTTCAACCTATAATGAAAGTGCAATAAAAGTATGCTGGGATGAAAGGGGTAACCTGTGAGCAGGTTGGTAGTGGTCATAGAAAGTGGGCAGTTGGATTCTAAGAACTTAACCATGTTTCCTGTCCTCAGGTGAGAGACTGGACCATCTATATCTTTGCTATTAGCATGGCAGATGTATTCCGTAGCAGAGAGAAAAAAAGTCTCACCAGCATCTGGGGCCTGGTTAACCCCATCACTGTGATGATCACACAGTGCATTATGGACTCCGGGGGGAAAAAATTGACCTAAATCAGTTGCCAAAAACCAACCACCATTCCGGACATTGTAGACCCTCTATACTATGGGCCATTAATGAAAAATACCATTGGCCAGATGAGAATTACACTACAGAGAGACTGAACCTAAGTAGAATAATCAGCAAAGTTCTCTAGAGAGAAAAAAACAAAACATAATTCTAGAAACAGAATTTTAAAAATACTATTTAAAATTCTGTAGTAGTCACATTTGGAAATGTTTATTGAGCTCACAACAATTCCCCCTTTACTGGGGACAGCTTTATCTCCTTTTCGAAGGTTCATGGGAGCCGGCCTTTAGCAGTTGCACCTACATCATGTGACTTCAAACTGGAGATAAATCTTTGTTAGCTCTAATCTTTGAGCTGGAGCAGTACCAATCCCAGATGGATTGTTCGAGCTCTGCCCCAGAGTGAGTAGCTACCGAGATGCTGGCAGCGGGCATAGCTCCATGAAGAGGTCTACAAACTCTTGGTTAGTGCTGAGATTTTTGTTCTAGGGTAATGCTGATATAATGCTGATAGTTGTTCCTAGTCCCTCTGGCCACACGTGGATGCCTGTAAATGTTTGTCATGGAGTGCATAAGCAAAATATTGATGCTTGTAAGAGAAAAAAAAGCTGAAGGAGAATAGATGTCTAAAATTACTGCTGCAGCTAAAATTCCAGAAAATTCATGGTTTGCTCTAATTTGCTGCCAAACTGCTAAGTTCTGGTTTACTTGGAAAGTTTCTTTATTTAGAAACTGAATCATGACCACATAATTTGTTTAACCTCCACAAAGCCTTGATATCATCTTTGATAGCCAAGCCCAAAGTTCTGCTACCTCTCTGGACGCAACAAGTTAGCTCTCTGCCATGATCTTGAAAGCATCATTTCGGAGCCAGTGGAGCACATGAAGTTGTCAAGAAAGAAAAGTCATCTATCCTCTCCACTTAGGAGTCCTCACCTTTCAGGGGAGAGGCTTAGCTCAGCCAATAGTCACTCTGTCATATGCACCATCAATGCTTGACCCTCTCACCTTTCATCATAATCACCTGGCAAAAATCCCAGTCTTGGTTAAACCTGTGGTAGGGAGATGAACATTGGTGAGAGATACACAAGAACAAAATGGCTTGTCTCACATTACATGAATGATCACTGCCTTCAAGTGAAGCCTTAGTTCTGCCTGCCAAGTCCACTACATCCCCCTAATCTATTCACTCTTTCACTGACTTGGATGACTAATTAATTTGATCTCATCTTATTGCTTCTTGAACTCTAACATCTCTTTCTCCTCACTCTCAGCAGAAGACCTTGCTTCCCACTTGAGCATGAAAATGGAAACAATTGGATGAGAATGTTTTCATAAGCTTTCACAACCTCAGCAACCAGCCAGGTTTCACTGTACCCACACACTTGGACTTTCTTCTTAGTAAATGTGAACCACATTCTTGTGTAAGACCAGCACCCACACCTGTGCATCTGATCCCACCATCATTCCTTCTCCCTCATTCAAGAACATACTCTGTCAAATGTTCCCCCATCAACTTGCATCATCTTTGAGATTATAGCCGATAAGGGCTGGCTTGTAAGTAACATGGGAGGATTTCTAGTGACAAAGAGATAAAAAAAAGTAATTCAGATATCTTTGGGCCCTCACCACAAACTCCGGAGAAAACAATGACAGAACGTATGTGAAACCCCTAACATTCTCGAGTCCCATACCAACTCTGTCTCTGATCTTAATCAATGCTCTACAAAATCATAGGAACCCTTAAGACTCCATCAGCACAGACTGAAAAATGTATGCGTTGATGAGAAGTTCTTCTTTTTCCACAAAAGTGTTGCTTACAGTCAATGAATATTTAGTTTTGGCAACAAATTCTTCTGACATGCAACTCTGAGTTCAGTTTACTTTTAGATAATTGTTTTATTTTTAATGTGAAATACATTCTTTAGTATTCATTCAGCCTGGCTTTGTAAGAGATATATTCTCTCTGAAGATATCTATCTTTCATGTACATTTAGCTGGGTATAAAATTTGAAGTTAAGAGTTCATTTTCTCTCAGCACTTTGAGAACATTATTACATTGTTTTATGATGTCTTTTGGCTGTTGATCCTTAGTTGGTAATCTGTCTACTATTTTATTGTTTTTTAATATTTCCCTGTCTTCTCTCCTTTCTCTCTCTCTCATGTTTTGAAAGCCTACTGTAAAATAGTTGTTGGATTTTTATTTGTTTTTCTAACCTGAGGGCTCATGTCTTCAGTTCTTGAAAATTCTTATATATTTTATCTTTGAACATTCTTCTCACTTATTCTCTTTATTTTCCTCATTTAAAAATGCCTATTAGACATGTTTGGACACCTTCATTCTGTCTTTCATGTCCTTTAACCTCTCAAATATTTTTCCATTTTGTTCTCTGCATTAAATTTTATACGATTTCTTCAGATGTATTTTGGTTTATTGATTTTCTCTTCAACTGTGTCTAATCTGCTATAAAATTTATCCATTAGGTTTTTAAATTCTAATGGGTTATTTTCCTATTAGTCTTTCTTTTTGTTATCTCCTGTTTTTATTTACTCATATTACTTTTTTAATACTTTATATATTTTATAGTCTTTGTCTATATTATTTGTCTAAATTTATTATTACTTAGTTCTTGAGGTGGGTAATAGTCCCATTATATTTTGGTCTGCTAATTTTCTTTCATAGTTGACTTTTGATTGTGAGCTTAGCTGCTAGGAGGAATATATATAGGAATGGATGGATGGATAGATGATGGATGGATAGATGATAGATAGATGATAGATGATGATAGATAGATAGATAGATGATAGATAGATAGATAGATAGATAGACAGATGATAGATAGATAGATAGATAGATAGATAGATAGATAGATAGATAAATAATCTTTGTGCTTTGTATTCTTGACATATTTCTCTGTGGGGCTCCAGGATAATAGTAGTGAGAAGAGAAAGTGGAGAAAGAGGAAGAGGAGTGTTATGACAGTAAGTAATGTTTTTTGTGTGGGTGGGTGCTTTTTTTTTTTTTAACGCTTAACAATTTTTCAGGCATTGTTCTATGAACTTTCTTTATAGTAATAAATTTAACCCTCCAAATAACCATACACATATACAGTTATTATCTCCATTTTTATGGATGGAAAACTGAGGAGGAAAATTTAAGTAGATGGTGCAAGGTCAC
This sequence comes from Miniopterus schreibersii, assembly GCF_964146895.1. Taxonomy (NCBI): domain Eukaryota; kingdom Metazoa; phylum Chordata; class Mammalia; order Chiroptera; family Miniopteridae; genus Miniopterus; species Miniopterus schreibersii. The sequence continues at coordinate 7,005,930 of NC_138116.1, forward strand.
ACAGCTATGGCAGAGCCAGTATTCGAACCAAAGTTTGGCTCCAGATACATACACTAACTGCTGAGATATTGTTCTTAAACACGTTACTATGCAGAGGGAATAAATTCAGATCCTGGTCTGTGTCCTGTATCTGAGATGTGCTACATATGCTTGGGTTTTTCATTTTCTATGGAGGATATATTGTTTTTACCCAGAGACTGGCAAATAATATATCCTTACTTCTTTTCATCGGGGTAGTAGGTGAAGTTTTTCTAGTTTCTATTTCTAACACTGAATAGTTCTGGATTCATACAGAGATAGGAAGTCCAGCTTCAGGACCTGTCAAGCACCAAGTTCAGGTCACAGAGGTATGAAAACACCTCTTTGGACTGCTGGATTCCTGACATGCTACTCACAGTTCTGGCTTTAATTTCCTGTCTCATTTTTAACACCTGGGGATGTGTTTTTCTTTCTTTTTGTTTCTTTTGTTGATTCTTATTTTCTTCCCTTTATCTTTTTCTTCTTTTCTTTTAAAGTTTGGCTATGTACCTGAACATCTCTTTGAGATATATTTTACCCACCATTTGGATGTGCTTCTAGCTGGAGGTTAGACGCGTCTCTAACAAATTTTGGTCAGATTAATGGGGAAATCTTCAGATTTAATCACGGGAAATGACCCCCAAAATAAAAATAAATCAGAGTAAATAAGTCAAGAAAGAGGAAGAAAGAATACACACACACACACACAAAATCAATGATAAAAAGTGAACCTAGTAAAATATTTAAATAATTATTGATATCATAGTTGTAAATTTTAATGCAATTGTAAGAAAGGCAGAGTGGGAAAATGATTTTTAAAATAGATTACATAGGGTCTAAAACAACAACAAAATGAATTAAAACTTGAAATGTACTTCAGGTGATTTAAAACAAACTTAGCATTTTTGTTTGCGCCTTTGACCTGTTACTGATACAAAATTTTAACCGTGTTTATGACCTCCTACTCTCCCCCCATGAACAAGAACTTTAGAACATTTTTATTACCTTTGTTTTCACCATGTTTAAATGTAAAAGGCATGTAATATTTCACTGTTGACTATTTTTAAAAATAGAACTAATAACCAATGAGATAAATGTATATACATAATGCCATCATTTTAAATTTTAAAGAAATTATCCCCCTTTTCTCCAGAACATCTCTCAGTTTTATGATTATTAACATCTGTGGATCGGGAGCCATGTCAAATATTTGAGATTTCCCAATTCGTGGACTTTGGTTTCCTGTTTTGCCATTTACTTTGGCGGGTCAAGAAAAGTTTGCAACCCTTTACAGGGAGAGATATACTATGCAAAAGAAGCTGAATAAATTTCAAGTTTTTTGCCTGGTTGTCATGCATAAAAATTGACCCAAATCTTTTTATGCTTATATGTTACTTAGTCCTTAGCAATCCACTTTTATTCAGTTGCCTTATGAAATTCTGCATCCACTGTACACAGAGTGGGAAAAAGGAATTTATTATCTCCATTTGTCCAATTTAGATGTTTTCCCCCAAGGCAGATTATGGATTACTTAACTTTATTGGGCAAAAAAAAAATTCAGCTTCAGCAGTAGTCAAATATATCATAGGCAGTTGTATTTAGGCATTAGGAGTGGAAAAAAAAAAAAAAAAAGCTAAAGATTTCCCGTACAAATTTAACTACTTTGTTTAGTTATTGTTTTTACTTACTGTTTTTCCCCCCATCTTTGTCCATCGTTCTGGGACGGCTAGCTGCATTTTCCTTATTTACCATTGTCCCCCTTATCCCTGGGGCTGAAAGGACATGTGCACAAACGCCGGGTTTGTTTTATTCTCAACCAACCACAGGACGGTCATTTCCCTGCAGAATAACTGGCTTGAGGAAGAAAAGACAGAAAACAAAACAAGTACATCATGTGCAGCGTGGCCTGACGACACCCCTTTTCAGAAGCTGGCCTGGGTTAAGAACTCTTGAGAGTAGGCACCAGTTTAAGGGATAAATGAAGTGGCAGTAAAGAAATTTCAATCGCTGCCTTAGGCGAAAAAAGAACTGCTTTGAAAGTGTTTCCCGAGTACTTCCTCTGATTCTTCTGACAGTAAGTAAAGCTCTGTTTTGTTGTGCTTTGCCAAATACGTGGGTGAACACTGCTAAAATCAATCTATTTTTCAGATGTTTCTAAATACTAATGTGTTTTATGCTGAAGACCTAATGGCAACATTTTTCTATTTTTTCCAACCAAATGTATAGATGCGAGAATAGAATATAAGAAAACAGTAAAATTTGTTTCTATGCTAGTGGAGGGAGAATTGTCTGAATGTTTTAATATGCAAATCTAAAAGAATTTAATTTTGAAGTTTCAAAAACTGAAAAAAAATTTTTCTTTGTTGGTTTACTTGCAAACATTTGGGCAAAATTACTTTCCCATGCAATTTTTTCCCCTCCCTCCATCCCTCCCTCCCTCCCTCCTTCCCTCCCTCCTTCCCTCCCTTCCTTCCTTCCTTCCTTCAAAATCTTACTTTGTAGTTTGTTCCCTCAGTTATTCAGGGACTTCTGAATTCAGAAAATTGAGATAAATCATGTTCTTTTTCCTGTGTATCAAAATCAAGTTTCAAGTAGTTTGGGTCTGGATTATTATTCCACAACCTAACTCTTTTGATAGAAGTTGTTCAAGTCAATCTGGAAGGTAAATACCACAAGGAAATATTCCATCAGGGTTACATCTAATGGACACCATTCATTATTCAAATGAATATAAGTAATCAGAAGTGTGATGTTAATTTGATAATTCTGGGATTTCTATTTAAATGCAAAGAATAAAAAAGTATTAATCACGTAAGATACAATTTAGATATGCTACTCACACAGTTGAATTTCTGTAATGAAAGGTCAAAAATAAACCTTACAAGTATCTTCCAGGTTCTGAAATCTAATATCTTTTCCATTGTAATAGTTTGTTATTGTAAAATTGTGATAATAATCACTTCACCTCTGCATCGTTACCCACTAAGTAGCTTACAGTGAGTATATTTGATGTAAAATTTTACAGTCATGAGTTATTGAAATATTTTAAATCCTTTTTTTTTCAGTTCTTAAAGGTAGGAAATATCCCCCCCTCCCCCAAATACGATCAAGATTTTTCGTACTACACCTGTTTCTCGTGTATGCGCCTCCATGTTTACTTTATCTTTGTTCCTTTAATGAACAGGCTAACATGCACAGCAAACAGAAAAGTGTCTATCAACAGACTCAAGCACTTCTGTGCAAAAATCTTCTTAAGAAATGGAGGGTGAAAAGAGAGAGCTTCTTGGTATGTTTGAAAGTTTTCCTCTTTCTGCAGTTGACTTCATTGTATTTCGTTGCCTGATGATTCTCCTATTTTATATTTTAAGTAACAGACTGGATTTATTGATTTCAAGGTTGTCTCTAGTTGTACTTGTTGAATTGCGAGACTCACAGCAGTCCTGAAAAAACAATGTAAAACTGTAAAGACAAAGTATTTACTCATTTATTTAAAAAAAATGAGATTAAGTGAAAATTTTAATTATATGATAAACTGTAACAACTATTAAAGCTGCTATAATTTGTATGTAATACATTTAGAATCAAGAAAGAATAAAAATAATGCCTAGCAGAAATCAAAGAATTTTAATGTTAGGGATTTATGTTCAAGGCCATGAATGATCTACACAAAGATTATTTCCAAGAATGAGAACCAAGTAACACCACTGATTGTCAGTTTGAATTAAGTAGGTGAGCTATCTACAGGCAACAGCCCCAAGTCACAGTGACTTCACCAAGCAAAGGTGTACTTTTCACTCTCTTCACAGCTTAAATAAGGTTGGCAGTAAAAGTGGAGCAGGTTGGGTAGATGAAGGAATCTTCTCCACACAGTTATTCAGGGACCCTGACGTCTTCATCTAGGGATCCTGCCCTCTCCTTGGGCCTCAGAGACCTTCCCTGGATCCTGTGTATCCAGTCAGAAGATTAGGAGTAGAGGAACCTAGACAGGGAGAATGTGGAAGGTTGTGTTTCATGAGCCAGGCCTAGAATTGGTCTGTATCACATTTCTGCCCACATTCCATTGGCCAGAACTCAATCACTTGGTCCCACTTAATTTCAGAGGCTGGGAATATCATTTCAGAGGCTGGGAATATCATCTAGCCTTTTTCCAAGCAGGAAAAGATTACTGATATTGGTGAAGCACCAGATGGTCCCTCCTCCTCAGTTCCTTTTTCATTTTCTTTGATTTTCAACACAAGGAAATGACAACTGATAAGAATATTGCTACTGGCCACCATGAACTTTATCTGGGATCATCTGTGCCTCATAGAGTTTAGAATCAGGTGCCCACACATACAGACCCTGTCATGCTGTTAGTTTATGGGATGGCCTCTACATTGGTTCATGATTTAATGAAAAGGTATAGTTCTAATATTGGAAAATGATATCTGTGGCAGCTATCTCAGTATGTGTCTTTCATCGGGTTCCTTTTGTTCTGGAGGAGAGCAAACAGGAGCCAACACGATGGAAAAATTGGAATTTGTCTTTAGTTCTTTGGTGTCAAGTGAGCTCTTTATGGGAATATAATCTGCATTTGTTCTTTTCCCCCCTTCTGTGTTATAGGAATGGGCGTTCCCAATACTTCTAGGACTGTTTATGGGCTTATTTTCCTATGTAACGTACAATAGCCAGTTTCCTGAAATGCCTCCTCAGGACCTGGGAAGGGTAGATAAATTTAATAACTCGAATATAGTTGTTGTGTATACACCGATCTCTAATATAACCATGCAGATCATGAATAAAACGGCATTTGCTCCCTTTTTGAAAGGTACGTGTACTAATGACAAAAGAATCACTGATATTGTTTTATTTTTTGGTAAAATGTGTATATGTTTAACTTAAAGTTACAGTGACCCATTATGTTAATTATTTAGGTATTAAAGTAGCATATAAGTCTAGTTAGTTTTTTCCTTTCTCTAACAACAATTAACCGATTAAACCCTTTTCGATGGGGGTTGAATTTAGGGAGGCCTGCATTTCTCTTGGAATTTAACTAAAACAATAGATTTATAATTCCAGGTTTGCAGAATAGTGTCTAGGAAGAATATGCCATTTGTGGATGTGGGTGTTTTTAACACAGGAATGCAATGATTAAGATGTATAACTCAGGGAAAATAAACACCTAAATAAAAGAAAGTAGGTCATGGTTATTAGACAATCATTTCAAAACATTGATAAGTAAGCATGGATAATCTAAAGATAATTCGTGCTTGGTGTAATTTGTAAACAGCTTTAAAGGCCTTCATTCTAAATGAGATCACTATATAACTGAGATAACCACAGTGTGTAATTTCCCTCATGGGTGAGCTAGGTACCATCTGGCTACCTGCTTTTTAACCCTCAAATTTTAACAGGTAAAAATTGCTCAAAGTCAGATACAGAGTCACTTTGTGCTCTTGGTTCCTACATAAGGCAAAGATCATAGGATATTTCTTTGCTTCAGTAACCCTGGTTTCTTAGGCATACCAATTATCCTTTCTTATGCATACTTCTCCTGGCATAATCTTTTAGGTACCTAAAACTTGCCTTGAGGCTTATCATTATTAAGAGAAAACACTTAGTTCTCATGCATGTCTCCTGATTCTAGAATCTAAAACATCAAAATAAAAATGTTCCCCTTGCTTTTTGGGGTGTTTTATTTAAATGTGGAAAAGATTTTATCTTAATTCTAATGAAAAATATAGGATAAGCCCTGCCGGACATGGCTCAGCAATTGATCATCGACCTAGGATCCAGGAGATCAAGGTTTGATTCCCGGTCAGGGCACATGCCTGGGTTGCGGGCTCAATCCCTAGTCGGGGGTGTGCAGGAGGCAGCCGATCAATGACTCTCATCATTGATGTTTCTATTTCTCTCTCTCTCTCTCCCTTCCTTTCTGAAATCAATAAAAATATATTTTAAAAATAGATATATAGCATGACACAGTTGGATATCACATTCTGTTTCAGTGAAATTCTAACAGTCTTTTACTTTGTCATTCACAGGAACAAAAGTCATTGGAGTACCAAATCAAAAGGCCATGGACAAAATACTTGTGGATTACATCATTGTACAGGCAGTGGGAATCGTCTTTAATGACGCTTTCTTTTATAAATTAAAATTTCTTCAGGGATTTGACGTTCCATTTTTGACAGAACATCATCTTTCAGGTGATTTTTCATAGATAGTATCCTTATGGCGCTTTTCATGTTTTTAACATAAGGAACAGGTTGAGATGGTCAACAGAGATGCTTTCAATGGCGCATGAGAACATTCAAAAGCATGTTTTATTGCTAAATTTCTTCCAAGGTCAATCATATATATCCCACTAGAGGATGACACACAAAAGATCATAGAGGCATCCAACATATGTCTGTAGTGAGCTCACAGGTGTACGCTGCAAGGGATACAGAGGGTGACCAAGAGTGATAGGTCCCAGTCTAGCAGTACAGACATATATTGGGCAGATATATTAATGATATGTGCAAGGGAAGGTCCTTGAAGGGGCTTAGACCAGGGGTTCCTAATATGCTTGGCATTAGAGAAGTCCTATCTGGGGGAGTGATGTTTTAACGAACATTAGAAGAAATAGCACATGTGGGGTGCTAGGGGCACTGTGCTAAGTTAGATAGAAAAAAGGCACGTGTGAAGGCCCTGAGGTGGAGGACATCTGCTAATGTGTTTGGAAGATGAGCAGCATAACTGAACAGAGAACACAAGGAGCATGACGGGCCAGCGGGGCCGAAGTTACTCAAGGGCTAGAGCCCGTGGCTTCCTTTAATCCTAGGGCAATGGAGAGCAACCCAGGTACTTTAATCAGGGCAGAGGCATGATGAGAGTCCCAAGCCTAAGGTAACAGTCTATATATAGCCTTCAGGATGGATTGCAGAGGAGTCAGAGAAAATGCTATAAAATAGTGAGCTGATGGTGGCGTAGCCCAGAGTGGAGGCAGCTTAGAGGGACGTGAAGAGAGCTGAGGACCCCTTAGGAAGCAAAATCGAAGTGACTAGTAGAACTGTCTCTTCCCCATTCCTCCACTGACGGTCTACTCTGTTTTGCGTTTTTGTGTTGGCCTTAAACATGGAAGTGAATGAAACACAGAGCCTGCTAGCATGAGTCGTTACAGTCAGGTGGTGATGAAGCAACAAAGTAAACTAAAGCAGGGATAAAAGATAAGTGACTGAAAGAGTTATTTTAAATATGTTGTTTTACAGTAGCGGGGAAAGACCTCTAGCATGAGTTTACTTTTGAGAAGAGAGCAGGATGGAGGGAGTGAGCCATGGATTCCTCTGGAGGGAGGGCATCTGAGCACAAAAGAAGTTCTAGCCCTGGAGTGCATTTGACGTTTTCAGGCACAGCAAGGAGTCCAGTAGGGATGGAACTTTCATTTAAAAAAAAAAAAATTATGTCCTAAGCCTCCCTGTGCATGCTGTGGCCTCCATGAACCAACTTGCCTCGTTGAGAATTTCCGTTTGCTCCTTTTGTTCTGTGTGGTTAAAGGTTCTGACTGGCTATTTTCTCTTGGCTCTTTTCTCTTGGCTATTTTCTCTAGACTATTTTCTCTTGGATCCTTGTTTCTTACCCTCCCAGTGCCTCCATCCCATAACATTAATTCCACTCTTCTTTTGCTTTACAGCGCATTGCTGGGCTATAGAAAATGGGTCAAGATGTTCACTGGCCAAATACTGGTACTCAGGATTTGTGGCTTTACAAACCGCCATTAATGCTGCTATTATAGAAGTAAGAAATGTTCTAATAAATAATGTAGACTCATGCCAGAAGCATCAAGATTTTGATGAAAGGTGGTCTATACTCAGTTTCCACACGGTTGTATAACGAAGCAGGTATACAAATGGTGAAATGGGATCTAGGCAAAGGAACACATTACTTTTTTTTTTTTTTTTAATCTTTAAAATTTCCAGTAGTTATAGAATGAAAAGAACTTGCAAAAGCAATGTCCAGGGAGGTCTGTGTGCCCTTCACCCAGTTTCTCCTCATGCTGATATCTTACATTACCACGGGACAGTAGTAAAACAGGGAAATTGACATTGGTACAATCCCCATAGCTTCTTGATTTCACCAGTTTCTGGACCTGAATGATCTTGTTTGTTTAAACCCTTTTTTAGATCACGACAGGTCACTCTGTGATGGACGAGTTGATGTCAGTCACTGCTGTAAACATGAAGACGTTACCTTTTATTTCTAAAGGCATGCTTCAAAATGAGATGTTTACCTTCTTCTTACTGATTTACTTCTCCTCGTTTATATATTTTGCATCATTCAACATTACAAAAGAGAGAAAAAAGTATAAGGATTTGATGAAAGTGATGGGTCTACAAGATTCAGCATTCTGGTGAGTGACTGATTCAGACGGTACAAGTGAGTAAGAGGAAGGAAGGAGCAGTGAAAAGAAGTATCACTGTCTCTGAGGGTCACGATTTAAACCCGATACATTGGCTACTTTTTCTTTTGACTTTTTGATTTAGTCTTGGTTACATTTTGCCAAACAAAACAGTTACTGTAATTTGCTGAGCACTTCTTCTGGGCCAGAGTATGTTAAGCTTATGCCATTATAGAGCTACCTTTAAGGTCAAAAAGAGTAAAAGAGTTGTCCAGTGTCAAATGGGTGATGACCGCCGGAGCTGGGACTGCAACCCAGGTACCCTTATGGCAACTCTCTGGCTAGATCTGCCCACAGTAATCGTTTGATTTCTTAAGAGTTCCTTGTGTTGAAGAGAGGGTAATCCTGTAAAGCCTAGCTTGTGTTCAGGGGTTGGGTCACCAGGGATGTATTCTTTTGAGCAACTAAATATCGTATGTTATGGTTTAAAAAGATAGCCTACGTAATGTCCCCAGCACATACGGCACCCAGGCTGGCATATAGGGAGGGCTTAATAAGAGTCTTTTTTTCATATGTTGACATATTTATATCTTGCTCTCTTCCATTATAAAATTTTGAAATGCATATATGTGTACGTATCTATGTGTGTGTGCTTGTCTTAAAATGAAAACAGCCTTGGCCAGGTGGCTCAGTTGGTTGGAGCATCATTCCGTACACCAAAAGGCTGCAGGTTCAGTTCCTGGTCAGGACACATGCCCAGGCTGCGGCTCGATCCCCCATCAGGGTGCATACGGGAGGCAACTGATCAATGTTTCTCTCTCATGTCGATGTGTGTGTGTGTGTGTGTGTGTGTGTGTGTGTGTCCCCTTTCCTTTCTCTCTAAAATCAATAAACATATTCTTGAGTGAAGATTTAAAAAAGGAAAAGAAAAGAAAAACAAATAATTGAGTACTAGAGGCAAAGACCTAGCAAAATAATAAATAGTAAGATTGGTAGATGGAAATGCAAACCATACAAGCTCTAACTGCCGAGAGGCCCAAGCAGAGAATTCTGCAATACAATCCGTTCCAAAATCTATACTGCCTAGGAAAAGAAAATAACCAATTGATTTAGCCCAAAAGAAACCTGATGTTTTTCAATATTGAAACCTAGGAGGCATTTCTGTGTATCATCCTCATATCCAGAAAATTCTATTTAGGAATGTGGAAATGTCTGGAATAGATGAGAAACTATTTATTGGACAATCTTTTGAAAGCCCCACGTTCTCTGAACCTAAAGTGCGGTCTAGGAAATTGTTAACATACTGTAGTTCCCGTATGTTTTCAGGAAGTGGATTCTGCAGAACATGGTATGCTTTTTCTAAACTGCTGATATTTCTAATGCAGGCTGACTCATTGTAAAGACAGAGAGTTTTGATTCTGATACATATGACATGTGAAACAGAAAAAGAGGAAACTGTCTTTCAATTAAATAGAAAGAAGAAGAGAGTTTTTTGTAGTGGAGCTTTGGGAAGTACAAAGGAATAGGTGGAGCCTGTGAGGGAGGAAGAGAGAGTGGACCTGTATAGAAAAGATCCTCTTTCAGTCCAGGGCATGTCTTGTGGGGCAGCATCTCTGCAGTCACCTGAAATAGGTAGGACCAAGTCAACTCTAGATTCAAATCCAAAGGTATTGGATATGTAGAGGTGGATTCATTCTCAGGATAAATACTTCTTAGTAAGCATGTAACCTAAAACTTAGCAAAATGAATATATACAGTGTCCCCCAAAAATGTATACACATTTTGAATGATTATAAAGTCATTAACATACAGTTTATTTTGAGTTCTCAGCTGTTAAAGTGTGTATATATTTCTTCGGGACACCCTATATACTACATATATATATATATATATATATATATATATATATATATATATATCTCCTTAAAACTAAGAAGGAAAAAATTCTGAAGCTTTTTAGGAAGTACAGAATGTCTTTTGCAAGTTTTATGACTTTTTTTACTCATGTAATAACTGTGAAATGTAATCAGTATTTATTCTTTAAGTGTCATGTCTGAATTGCTCTTCTTTTGTCATGAAAGTTATCTTGAGTTCAGTAACATCTCTCCGACCCCTACCCCCAACTCTGCAATGAGTTCCTTGTTCTAGATAATGTTTGCGTTTCCTGTACTTGTAATTCCCCTACCCTGTGGTTTTTCAATTCCTACCTACTGTAGTTCCTGTATGTTCTCAGGAAGTGGATTCTGCAGAACATGGTATGCTTTTTCTAAACTGCTGATATTTCTAATGCAGGCTGACTCATTGTAAAGACATGAAATTTAAAAAGAAGTCTCACAGCAATATTTTTTCATAGCAACGTATCTCACAGGCCAAGAAAAACAAAAGAAAAAAATTAAACAATATCAAACTAAAATTAAAAATTAAACTATATCAAACTAAAAAGTTTTTACACAGCAAAGGAAACCATCAACAAAATGAAAAAACAACTCACTGACTGGGAGAGTATTTCACCAATAATATATCTGGTAAAGGGTTAATATCCAAAATTTATTAAGAACTTATAAAACTCAACACCAAAAAAACAAGCAATCTAATTTAAAAAATGGGCAAAGGACCCAAATAGACACTTCTCCAAAGAGGACACACAGATGGCCAAGAGATATATGAAAAGATGCTCTATGTCACTAATCAGAGAACTGCAAATTAAAACCACACTGAGATATCACCTCACACCTGTCAGAATGGCTATCATCAGTAAATCAATAAATAGCAAGTGCTGGGGAGGGTGTGGGGAAAAGGGAGCCCTCGTGCACTGCTGGCGGGGATGCAGACTGGTGCCGCCACTGTGGAAAGCAGTATGGAGTTTCCTCAAAAAATTAAAAATGGAGCTGCCTTATGACCCAGCAATTCCACTTCTGGGAATATATCCGAAGAAACCTGAAACACTGATTCAAAAGAACATATGCCACCCCTGTGTCCATTGCAGCGTTGTTTACAATAGCCAAGATTTGGGAGCAGCCCAAGCGCCCTTTGGTAGATGAGTGGATGGATGAAAAAGCTGTGGTGCATTTATGCATTGTATTAAAAAAAAAAAAAAAAGGAAAACTAAAATGTTTATGGGCAGGAGAACTTTGGGATATAGTCATACAATGAAATCTACAGTGGTGTATATTATTGTATATGTTGATCGGTAAAGGCAAGGTGCAGAAGAACCCATGCAAGATACTATTTATGCAACGTTCATACTCCTTATGAATCCAGAGCTGACTCCTAGCCAGCAGGCACAGCCAGGCCCGTGTAATATTAGTACTACTGTAGTTATTAACCTAGGCGGCAGGCACAAGGGCAGTCACTCTACTATTCATTAGGTATTTTGTGTTTTCAGTACCTCATAATAAAATTAAAGTAATTGCAATCACTTTTTGTCCTTAGGCTCTCCTGGGGTTTAATCTATGCTGGCTTCATCTTCATCATTTCCATATTCATTACAATTATCATAACATCTACCCAGACTGTAGTCATGACGGGCTTCATGGTCATGTTCACACTCTTTTTCTTATATGGCTTGTCCCTGGTAAGTTCACGCGACGACGACCGCTTTCTCTGCTTTCCGTCTCAGCTGCATGTGGCACAAGTGGCCTCAGCAGGCAACGACAGGCTGCCTCTCTCGCGTCCGTTCTGTGTGTGTGCGCGTGTAAGTCTCTATGAGTGTGAGCAAATAATGTCACCTAAATAAAGTTGGACCTCGCTTTTATATAAAGATCCAAGTTCATGAAATGATGCATCTAAAAGAAAAAAAAAGTATTTTGACTCTACCTCAGACTTTCGTAGATGATTAATGAGGATGCACTTGAAGCGTGAACCCCTCACTTTGCTCCAAACTCCCCCACCACGCGGTAGCTGTACACAGTAGCGCTCTCCCTCTAGTACCCCACCTTGCGGTGACGTCTCCCGTCAGCCCTCTCTCCTTTCTCTGAACAGCAGCCTCTTTTTTTTCCTCCCTCCTTTCAGGGTGTTTTCTGCAGAAGGTATTCAGATGCTCTTGAATATGTTTTCGTTTCTTTCCATCACTTTCCAATCCTCCATTTCCACCCTTCCCCAGGCAATTCTTCCAGCTTTCCCCCACCCTTTCCTCAGCAACAAAAGCCCAACCTTTGAATAGGACAAATAGGGACCCCATTTATAAAAGGGTTGAGAGAAGGACTGAGCCTAATTGTTCCTTAATATTTTCATCACCGACTCACTCGTAAAGATGCTGTGATCCTTAATTAGCTGTGCCACCAGCGTTGCTCAGTGAACGGAATCTGCGTAAGGGCTGCCTGTCTTCTCTTTCAGATACATTTAGCATTCCTGGTGAGCGTGTTAATCAAGAGGACGGCCCTCACCAACCTGGCCGTGTTTCTTCTCACCCTCCTTTTTGGGGGTGTGGGACTCTCTACATTTCACAGACAACTTCCTTTACCTTTGGAGTGGATTTTGAGTATTTTCAGCCCTTTTGCCTTCACTGCTGGAATGGCCCAGGTAAGAGAGAATAGGGCTTCTTGAAAAAGGTTACTTAATAAAATGATAATTCTTGTTACTACACTGTATTATTTTTATTTATTTAATTTAAGTATTATTATTTTTGTTTGAATCTTAGATTATCCGCCTGGATTATAATATGAATGGTGTAACTTTTCCTGACCCATCGGGAGACTCATATGTTATGATAGCAACTTTTTTCGTATTGGCTTTTGATGTTTTTTTGTACTTGGTATTGGCATTATACTTTGACAAAATCTTACCCTGTAAGTAATAGTGGATTTTTCTCTGATCTCTACAAAAGTTGATCAGATTAAATACTTCTTTTCCCCTTAAGGTTCTATAAATGTATTTTAAGAAATGATGGATAACAAATACTTCGCATCACAGGCAGAATGAGTGCTTTATTTCTACTTCGTGGCTTTAATGGTCTGGAAAAATGTTTATGTAAAAACAATCATTCTTTTCACTTTAATATAATAATACACAGTATAAATAGACAAAATGATCGTTTTAATACATATGATAATTATATTGTATTAAATAACATTACTTTTTTCAAGGATCCCTGAAAGTGTTTTCAAAGAATGATATTTAGGATTTGTATCAGAACAAGTTGAAATGGCTTAGTTCTTAGGATGATTTTGGCTTAGACAGTGTAGGGCCATGGTACAGTGGAAGTGCTTTCTAGTAAAAATGTGTTCTTACAAGAATGTTGGCAGACTGTAAACTAAATACAACTAGAAAGAACCTCGGGTGTGAGGTAACCAGTGTCTTCCTCCCCTTGTTGTGGGACGACCATGTCAGAAGGGAGATATCCATCCCTTAAGAAAATCACAAAATGGAAATTAGAACATTTTCAGAATTATTCTGAAAAGTTTTCTTATATTGCTTATGTTTACAGGAGCATATTGCCCAGTTAGATTTCCTTTATCTTGCAAACAACCAAACGTTTCCCATAGGCCCAGAATTCCTTCACATACACTAGAACCAGAATGCTTTTTCCCTTGCACAGTCTTCTTACTTATCTTTTTTTTTTTTAATGTTTCTTCCACTTTGACTAGTTAAGTTTGTTTCTGTGTATACCTGTCTTTTTTTTATCACTTCTGGTTTTTATCTTGAAGAAGTAGTAACAAATACTACTTCGTTTTCTTTAAATCTAGAAAAGGACCATATATTCATCCTGAACAAATACAGTTGCTCCATGTACTGTTAATTCATGTACCATAGAGATTTCAGTATTATGTTCAATCGTATTGCTGTGGTCAAATGATTTATTAAGTTCACAAATATGTTTGCAATTAATTTTATTCCATAGTAAGGCCTTCCCCCAAAATATTTGGTTTTATTCCTTCTGAATACCCTTTTAGACCACACTGTACTCAAACCTTTGATTTATGCTTTGTTGAAAGTTCTGTTGGTTAACTTTTGTGATTACTATGTTACTTCCTTTGAATTTCCATATCTTAATTATCAAGTTTTCTTGATAATATGCTCAGTCATAAGAAGTTAGAAAAGAATTTCTCTGTGATGCTTAAAATTCTAAGATATTCTGCACTGTTCCGAACAAGGATTCTTTTCTCACTGTTTTAATGTTACTGATCCAATATTTTATTGCCTCTTGATTAATTAGATGGAAACGAGTCCCGTTATTCTGCATTATTTTTTCTGAACTCATCGTCTCGTTTCCAACACCGAAGGACTAATAAGGTCATTGAGAAAGAGACAGATCCTGAGCATCCCTCTGATGATTATTTTGAACCAATAGCTCCAGAATTCCAAGGAAAGGAGGCCATCAGGTAATTGCAATTATACTAATATAGGGTACAAGGCAGTTCCCTTTGGAACTCCAAGGTGCACTCAAGTTTGACAACCACTGATCTAAAGGTGTATGTGTGTGTGTGTGTGTGATATTCATGTGAAGAAATCCAGCGAACCTTTAGACAGGTGAGCCTAAATCTCAGGGTCAAGGATGAGGTCAACATTAGATAGGTGTTGAAACCATGAGGACCAATGAGATAACACATCGACTGTGTTGAGAGTGAGGTGAACGTAGAGAACGCTGTGGAACACAAAGATGATGCATCGGATGAAAGAAGAGAACCTTGTAAAGAAACAGATGGTGTGTTAAATGAAAGAAGAGAACCTTATATTTATATATAGAAAAGTAGGAAGAAAACCAATAAAGTGGAGCATCCTCTTGAATGTAGACACTTTTAATAAGGAGAAAGTCATGAACAGTGACCATAACCCAGTATGTAAGGATAGAAAGGTATTTGTTGCATTTGGCGATTAGGAGGCTACTAATGATTTCGATATGCAGAGGTTCACTAGAGTCATGGGTTCAGAAGCCAGGGTGCAGTTGATTGAGGAGGAAGTGAGAAGTGAGGAAGTAGGGATGTCAATTTTACACTTTTATTTTGAGAATTTTTTCAAGATTAGGGGAGAGAGAAATTCAGTCCTATCTAAAGCAGATCCACTGGCCAAATAGGAGCTATCAGAGAAGAAAATTCAGGTGACAGAGGGCTTTGGAGATGATGGTTATAGAAAGCAGATAAATGCTCTCATCATGACGGGGGGAAAAATACCGTGTGTTCTAAGACTGAAAGGAGAAAGTGAGGATGATTACAGAGCGTTCTACTTTTCCAAGCTAGTAATTTAATCACAACTTTGTAGAGATACTTTTTCTACTTCAGGGGAAGTGATTTTCCAAAAATAAGCCGTTGTCATCCTGAGTAGAGTGGTGGTGCCATCCCTTATTTCACATGAAGTGGCTGACTGCATCTGTCTAGGGTTGTTCATGATCCACACCATTTTTATTTCTGTGTTGTCTAAGTAAGCACCCCTTTTGTCATTTCAGAATCAGAAATGTTAAAAAAGAGTATAAAAAAAAGTCTGGAAAAGTGGAAGCATTGAAAGGTAAAGAAAAACATTTAATTGTTTTATTGACTTCTTGATTTCAAAACTGGGGAAAATTCAATGTTGAAAATGAGAAAATATAAATAAGCAAAACAGAAAGAAAGGAAAACAAGCGTGCAGCCTAACTCCAGCACGTGGAAAGCAGCCGTGGTTAAGAACTGCTTGTAAAATCCTTCTGGATGTTTCCTGGATCAATTAATCTACAAAAAGGGGATTGTGCAATGAAAAATGCAATTTTACTTTGTTTTGGGTTTTTTTTAGATGAATTTGCAATAAGGAATGTTTTCTTTTATTTGCACTATGAGGAAAGAATATTTAGACTTAAAATTGATAAATTTTTTTTACACTCGCCAAGAAAATCACATAGTTTACATGTGCTGGTGAGATTAACGAAAACAAGATGACTAATACCATTGACCACGAATTAAATTTCGCAAGTCAATATCCTATGACGTAGTTTATAGTGTTGAATGAGCCAGCATATCTGATATGAAATATTCTAACAAATATAGCTTTCTCAAACAAATATTTAAGTAAGCCATAGATTTTCCTGGAAGTTGAGAGTTCTCTGTCCTTTGTGTATATATTGTGTTTATTTTCTAGCAAATGCAGCACCCCTCAACTCAGTCTTTTTTGTTTGAGATTAGGCCTTTGATAATTTAATGTACTTGTATCGGCAAGTTTATTCTCACTCCAGGTTTTTCTCATCAAACACCATATAGATCTGTGGTTTCTTTCATTTTAGCCAAGGATATATCGAGGTATTTTTAAATTTATTATTTCAATTTCTAGAGTGCATTATGAGCTACTTTTGCACTCATCAATAACCGTGAACTTTTTTAGGTCTAACCAACTTCAATTTATGCAAGGATTTCCTCTTGTTTGGAGTGGGAATAAGATAAAATTAACTCTAATTCCAAATATTAACACTACACTTACTTCCAGTGTGCATGCATGTGCATATATGAATATGTAAATATATGTCCCTCTTATCCGTCTTTAGAAGCAGCCCTGCCCAATGCTGTCTGAGGTGTTAATATTTTATTTTAAAAACAGGCTTGTTCTTTGACATATATGAAGGTCAAATCACAGCAATTCTGGGTCAGAGTGAAGCTGGCAAATCTTCGTTGCTAAACATCCTTAATGGGTTGTCTGTTCCAACAGAAGGTGAGCAAAATGATTTTCTCAAAGGCAAGATGTCTGATATTAGAAGGAGGTCATATGTAGCTTTTCTCACTTCAGGGAACTGTATGATTTTGAATGTATTTCCCCAGTTTTTATGAAAAGTAATATATTTATTTCATTGATACATATATTCCAGGGAGAATACATAATAATCAGTAGTTGTTAATAAATCGTGAAGTCATCATTTTGGATGTTTGTGTGCATATGCAAATATTTTCATGAATCATATCTCCAAAGCATCATTAATCGTATTATCTTGCCAATGTTAAATTATTTTTCACTTCTTTTCTTAGGGTCTGTTACCATCTACAATAAAAATCTCTCTGAAATGCAAGACTTGGAGGAAATCAGAAAGATAACTGGCATTTGTCCTCAATTCAGTGTTCAATTCGACATACTTACTGTGAAGGAAAACCTCAGGCTGTTTGCAAAAATCAAAGGGATTCAGCCACAGGAAGTGGATCAAGAGGTAGATGGGCGTGCTTGGATTAATTAAACTGCTAACCACTTATCAAGTTAAATCATGTCCACAAACTTCCCCTCAGTGATTTACCTGTCCTGTTATGAATAGAACGTAGGCTTTGAGGCTCCATAAAAAATACCCAATGCTGTAATGAACAGTTAAAATTACATACTATGAATCATCCTGGATTTTAAGCTTGTATATTCTTTCCTATAGGTACAAAGAATATTATTGGAGTTGGACATACAAAATATTCAGGATAACCTTGCTCAACATTTAAGTGAAGGACAGAAAAGAAAGCTGACCTTTGGGATTGCCATTTTAGGAGATCCTCAGGTAAGTACCATTATGCATGGGGAGGAATGCCGATGGGATATCAATAAAAAGTAGCAGAGCTTTTCGTTGTAATCAATCAAGAGAGAATCTGCTATGTTTAACTATGAATAGAAGCATATTGGACATCCGTGGTTGGATAGTTATTATTTGTTCGTTTTCTATTGTTATGCATGCCATCATCAGGAAATCAACATGGGAGAGAGGCATATTTCATATACCCCCTCCTTTGTAGGTTTTGCTATTAGATGAACCAACTGCTGGATTGGATTCCTTTTCAAGGCAGCGAGTGTGGAGCTTCCTCAAGGAGCACAAAGCAGACCGAGTGATCCTCTTGAGTACCAATTTCATGGACGAGGCTGACATCCTGGCTGGTGATTGCTGATTTTATCTCAGTATTACAATAACGGATTTGGGAAATAAGTATTCCCAGGGCCAGAGCCCTGCTCCCATTGCCTTAGTGTGCCTGTATTACTTACCAGTCTGGGGGAAAACAGGAGCCTATTCCCACTGTGGAATTCCTTGTCAACTGTACGGTTGCTAGATTATGACCACTGATAAAAAATTTATGATTTTTTTTCAGATCAGCTCTTAATTAATGTAAACATCCAAATATTCCTTATATATATTTGGTTGAAAATACCCACTAAATGCTTTAGCATCCCATTCAGAGTAGAAAATTCACCCATGTAATTTCTGTTTTTTTCTTTTTTTAAGTTTTGGAGGACATGAAAATGAACTGGAACTCATAAGCTCATTTTAAATGTATCCATTTTAATGCGTATTTCAAAATTTTAAATGGACAGTAGCTATAGCAGTGCCCATAGAACACTTCTCCTTTAGAAGTCTGAGTGTTGGCTCCTCATTGGTATTTCCCAGACATGGAAGAAATGACGTCCATCACCCTTTTTCTCTTGTTTCTGTTTACTCAGATCGAAAAGTGATCATGTCCAAAGGGAGACTGAAGTGTGCCGGCTCTTCTGCCTTTTTGAAAAGAAAATGGGGTCTTGGATATCACTTAAGGTAAGGAATTTAGGGATAAATTGAATATATATGTCTGTATTTTCAATACTGGTATATCAAAAAGGTAGACAGTTATAAGAGAGATTGGGCCTTATGCTTAGCTCTGCCAAGCTGTATTGATCAGTGTTTCCCAAATGTTTTTCCTGCATCTCATTGCAATAAGCAAAATTTCAAAATTATCAGCCCAGGCTGACAGATCATAGCAGGGCTACTTTATGGACCACTTTCCACCCTCCATTTCCTCAGCTGATCAATGCAATCCTGTGACATGTTTCCTTCTTTCATAGGGTACAAAATCAAATAATTTTTGAAGCTAATATCAAAAGTGGGAGTAAATCGGGTGGCAGAGAGTAAAGAGGACTGTGTCTAACAAGAAAGTGTGTCCAGGCAAAAAGAATGAACATGAAAACACTATGGATAAATGAAACATGACTATTGGCCAGATTTTCCCATTAGCCACTAATTCCTGATAGCTACACGGTCTGGTGCAATAGCGATTTTCCCTAAGAAGTCTCTTCTGTCTAATGTCCTACTTCCCTCTGTTTGTCTTCCTATTTGATATATATCAAGTTTCAATTCCATCATGTATTTGTTTGTATATTTGTGGTGGTTCTGAGTTTATACACCTTCTCTGTATAGATCAGAAGATTTTTTTAAACCAATGGCATTATTATTATGATTATTACTCATTCATTTTGTTTGTTCCCTAAAGCCAAGTAAAGGTAGTACTCAAAGGCTGGATATTCAGTACAAAGCCCTTCTTTTGTGATAGTGCTGGAGGAAACACAAATGAATTGTCTTTTCTTTTAAACATTAGTTTGTACAGAAATGAAATATGTGATCCAGAAAAAATAACATCCTTCATTAAACATCACATCCCGGATGCCAAATTAAAAACAGAAAGCAAAGAAAAGCTTGTGTATACTTTGCCTGTGGAAAGGACAGATAAATTTCCAGGTACCTTAAATATGATTACATTGGAATGAAGTTTGGGAACAAGTGCTTACATTCTTATTACAACCTTTATTGTTTAATGGACTTGGGTTTTGTTTTAGGTTGGTTTCCTAAGAAGCTAAACTAGAGATGAGGATCTTTAGTGAGATTTGTTTGGTAATTGATGCCCAGAGGCAACAGTAGAGAAGAAAGGAGAAAGAAAGAGGGAGGGAGGGAGGAAAGAGAAAGAGAGAGAGAGAAGACTCATTTTGGAAAGTTCTTGAGATGTCCAAAGGGGATGGAATTTAGAACACAAGTCAAGAGGTAGCCTTTGGTGGGAGCAGCTACAGGCCTTCTCCCTGTACAGAAGGAAGACCCGGAATATGGGTAGAAGTACACACCGATTGGTGGTGTAGAGGTGGTATTTCCTCAGAGACATTTGCAGGAAGTTCATGAGCTGAGAGAGAGTGCAGACAGTCTGAAGACAGAAGGAAAGGCCTGACGTGTTCCTTTCAGAGGGGGAGAGCATTCCAGTGAAATTTTGATTTTGCTCACATTTTATGAACAATATTCAGCGTCATCTTTTAAACATGTTAATTCACTAAGTTTAGTTATCAATGTGGGCTCTCAAATGTATCTGTTTCTGTCTGTTACCTTAGACCTTTTTAGTGATCTTGATAAGGTTTCTGACCAGGGAATGATGAGTTACGACATCTCTGTGTCAACCCTGAGTGACGTCTTCATGCAAGTGGAAGGAGTATCAGCTATCGACCAAGGTACATTCATGTGTATAATTCATATAAAATCAATTTCCAAAAGATCATTTATCAGCTTAGCATATATAGTGTCTTATCCCTGATTCACACTAATTGGACTCTGCTCTTTGGGAAGGGCAGTCATTGCTTCCTGTCAGCATTCCTAGAACTGAACACAGACCCCTCTTGGAATATATCAGATTTGGGTTTGGAACCATTGCTTCCTTTTGGGCAGTTTTCTTCCATCCCCAGGTGTTCACTGCTTCTTGGATACTTAGAAAGGATGTGAAAGGCTCTCGATCAGGGTCATGAAGTCTGAACAGATATTTTGTATAAAAAGTGCTCTTAGCTTGTTCATGTATAAAAATTCCACTAAGGCCTCAATGGGGGAGAGGTTTAGGATCATCTCTTGTGGATTAGAATGGGTGATAATACTAAGAGCTGTCATTTATGGAGGATCTGTTGCAGACATTTTGATCAATGGGTAGCCATATTGCATTGCTTTCCTGCCAATAACCATTCCAACAGGTGGCATGAGCACCATTTGACACATGAGAAAAATCAGACCTAAGAGCGGTTAAGTGACTTGCCCTAAATTACACCACTTGTAAGTCATATATTTAGAAATCAGGTACAGGTCTTGTAGTTTCAGAGCTGGTTGGTAGTCTTTCATCTAGACTTGTAAATTACTGATAGCTTAATAGTAGACATATAGGCATCAATGATTGGCTACTTCTATGGAGAAGACTTCTTGAGGTTTCTCAGAATATTGTTACATATAGGGCTTTCTGTGCCTTTTAAAAGACTGGGCATGATGAGACCACCCTTGACTGAAGTCTTCTTTTGGCATCAATTCAGAATATTTTATCACTGAGTTTATTGAATGTGGACATGATAAATGTAATTTATTGCTTATATTGTTTGTTTTTTAACCACAAACATCCTAAAACATCTATTTTGTATTTTTTTGTTAATCATCACCAGAGGATATTGTTCCCATTGATTTTTAGAGAGAGTTGGGGGGAGAAGGGGAGAGAGAGAGAAACATCAGTGTGAGAGAGACACATTGATTGGTTGCCTCCACACCCCAACCAGGGCCAGTCAGCAACTCAGGTATGTGCCCTTGACTGGGAATCAAACCTGCAAACCTTCTGTGCATGGGCCGCCGATGCTCTCACCACTGAGCAACACCGGCCAGGGCCATCCTAAAACAATTTTTCTCTAAAAGGAGAAAACTGTGGTGATCCAAGGATGTCATTAATAATTTGTGTATGTGTGTGTGCACCTGCTCGGATGCGTGCATGTTTATTTTGAACAAGCAGAGATGTGGAGAGACACAGAAAGCCTACGTGAGATGGAGCCAGCTCCTTCTTTCCCCGGAACTCAGAAGACCATGAGTGACTTGGAACTCTGGAGAATGCAGATCTGCGCAATAGCGCGGCTTCGTTTCTTAAAGTTAAAACGTGGAAAGAGAGAGCTTTTGACCCTGTGAGTATCAAAGTACCGTGGTTTTGTTGGATAGTGAGTTTCAAAGAGGGATTAAACCACAATGACATTTTGTACTGTGGGGCATGCTAAGGTGTGACTTTCAGAATGATAGCACCTATCATTATGGCTGGCATGGAGTAAAGTTGATATTCTACAAATATTTGTGAAATGTCTGACAGAATAGATAAAATTGCAAAGATTCATACAGTAATGTTTCTTTCCTGGTAGACTGTTGGTATTTGGAATTGCATTGTTCCCAATGATTGTGGAAGTGATATTTGATGTTGTACTAGTTGAAAAGAATGATTGGGAATTTAAACCTGAATTGTATTTCCTCTCTCCTGGACAACTTTCCCAAGACCCTCTCACCAGCTTATTGATCATCAATAACACAGGTGAACAGAAAAATGAAATTTAAATCAAGCAATAGGTTATTTTTATGTAGAGGGGGGGAAAAGCAGACCATAAGAGAAGAAAATGTGTATCTAGACTTTACGAATAAGAAATGATTTCTGAGGAACTGTGCATATTTGTTCTAAGTTTAGAGGTGCTGGGGAGGAGGGGACAAGATAGAAGGATCCTGGGACTCTATGTAACCTGGCAGAGCAGAGCCGCTTATCTGCGTGGTGACCCTAAGCTATTATGTGAGGGAGAAATGTCTGTATTGATTGATCCACTCAATTCTGAGATCTCCTTGTTACAGTTGTTGGCTCCTGTGTGCGCTAGGCTGTGGGTTTTTCTGCTCTGACAGTGGCACTCTTTTCATTGCCCACTTTCTAACAAAAATATATTTATGTAATATACATGTATGTAATACATGTGTAAATACATAAAATACATTCATGCTTTAAAATACATTCGTACATATACCTATACATATTTACTTTTCTGTTATTTGGAGAATAAAGGAGCGAGGGGAGTGCTATTACTGGGCATTTTAGACTAGCCAATCTGAAGTACTCCTCATACAATTATTGTATTTTCAATACAATAATTTAAGACAAATTATTGAGCTCAAATGTATTTTTTTAGCCAAGAGTCATATTATAGAATTATATTGTCTTAATGGTCACATGTTAACTTGCATCAAATAGGATTAAAAAGCTAACACATCACAGGGTGAGATTTGATAAATAGAAGATGCTAGATTGGGCTGACTTTCATGGGCCAGTATTATTACTGTGATGCCCAAAGAGACATACCTTCATGTACCATAAATATAAATTGTGTATGTGGTTTATTTTTAAAAATTGACATATATGTTCTTGCTTTATATGGCCTTCTGTTACTGACTTAACACTAGAATCAAATATTGAAGATTTTGTACAGTCACTGAAGCATCAAAATATACTCTTGGAAGTAGATGACTTTATAAACAGAAAGAGCCCTGATGACCTGTCATACCTGTCGTACAATGGAGCTATCGAAGTCTCTGGGAAACAAAAGGTACCTTTGCCTCTTGCTGCTTGTTTTCGCTTTTCATGAAAAAAAAAAAAATCAATAAAGCACTACATTTTAACTGTCATAAAAACTGTGGAAAGTCAACCCTGCTAATATACAGCAACTTGACTCAAAAATGTTTTGGGTCATTATTAAATAATCTGTGAAGTTTAAATAGGTTTTTGTAAAAAACAATTTCTATCTTAACTTTTGAGTTAGATGATTTTTTTACATTCCAAAGTGGCTGAATAAAATTGCACAACTCAGACCAATAAGATATTGGAGCTTCTCGTTACCAGCCAAGATACTTATGAATTTAAGGGTTCCTATTCAATGGCGAACTACCCAAACAGTGTTTTCATATACTTAGGAAGTATATTAAATACTATCATAGAGCTCTTTCTAGGACTACTGAACATACATTCTAATCATAAGTAAACTCAGTCTTACTTGCATTCCAGTGAAAAACAGGGTCAATTGCATGAAGCTTCCTCTTTATTTCTTGCCACAAGGGGAAAAAACAAAAACCTCTGAAGAGGCATCATTGAACTCAGTTCTACCTAAGCCAAGTACACCACACAAAATGTAATCTCAGTGTGGGAAACCGCATTGCCCAGCCACTGCTTTACTTGTTACTTATCCAGCATATTACGTGAACTCTTGGTAATGTTGAAAGAACATTGAGCCTCCTGATGAATGAACGTTTTCATAACCCCAAAGAGCATAAACATTGTCCTAGAAAATGTGAAAATGCTTCTTTGGCAGGGTAGCCGTGAATATTTTATGAGCCCCATGCTTATTTCCTATCCGGAAAAACAGGGCTCCTTTGCTTGCTCACTGCAAACTCACAGTGTTTCCTGGTCAGGGCCACTTTTGAATTCCATCAGCTGAAATGGACTTCTCAGCAAAACAAGGACCACGTGCTCTAAAATTGGTAATACTAATAAAATCTCATATTGCTGACTATGCTAAGGGCCTAATATACATGACCCCATTTAAACTGTAGGACAACCCGTTCATTGTATACCCTTTCACAGGTGGGGATGCTGCTGCTCAGAGAAGTCAGTTAACTGGAAGATAGTCACACAGCTAGAATAGGACACTGTTTAGGGTGTCATATATAAAACTATTTTTCTTTGTTCTTTCATTATTTAGAATTAATATTTTTCATTTGCCTTTATTTGAAGGATTATAGGTTCTCAGTTGTATGCAATACTAAGAAACTGCACTGTTTTCCTATCCTGATGAATATTATCAGCAACGGGCTGCTTCGAATGTTTAACCATACACAGCAGATTCGAACTGCGAGAAGCTCATTTCCTTTAGTAAGTACTTTTGGATTGACTCGTTCTGAACAGTTAGGAGTTTGACAAGCTACCTGTGCATTCCCTCTTTAGCTTTTAAATATTTATAATTGATGGTTAACCCTAAAAAGTTAATTTTGTCCTTACATTTTAAACAGATTACATCTCACAGAATATGATTTTCTTTCCTCATTATGATCAGAGAATTCTCATGGGGGAATACTTTTTCATATGATGTCACAGTCTCCCAGAAAATTTTGTGAAAAGATGCTTACTTGATTGCAGGAGTGTATTGGAGAGAGAGTAAGACTGGGGGGGAGTGGGGGAGGGTGTACACACACACTGAATTGGAAACCAAGAACACTTGTAACCCTGTTTTAAAATCTTATAAATCTAATATAATTTGTTGGTGGACCCTTCATTGACTAGATGGGTAGTCGATTAACTGATTTGAAGGAGAATTTGCCAGTTCTTGGGCTAGATGCATTCTGATGAATCCCTTCACCCCCTCCCCCACAGTGGCTCTGCATTGCAGGGGTAGGGGTGGTGTCTGGTACACACAGGCTGCATTCTCAGAACTCTTTGTCAGCTGGCTATAGTGCGGCCTGACAGCTGCAAGCAGTGTTTTCAGCCAGGACAGCAGAAAGATCCTTCACCCCGGCCTTTAGTCACATTACTCCCTTCCTTTGTCCCTCTACCCCAGGCATGACAGCAGCTTCTCTCATCATCATCGTTGGCTTCGCTGCTCTTTCTACCCATGTAACAATTGCATGATTAATTTCAGTCCTTTTTAAGTACTGAAGGTGGTTATGGTTTTCTACTTAGAGCCCGTTTGGTACCCAAAAGGGATCTCTCAACTCTGACTCCAACTGGTTCTAACCAGTACATTGGAGGTGCAATAAACAGGGTTAGAAATGGAAGCTTCAAAAAGTGGAGCCCATTTCATGACAAAAGGGTCAAGTGTTAGTGGTTCTAGGGTACACACAGGAGCAGATGGATGCAATATCCTTGAGAGGTCGGGGGTGACGTACGCCTCTGTGAGCTGAAGCCACCAGTGTCAGTGAAGGCAGGAAAAGATCAAGCAGAGGTGTCTAAAGGGAAGTCTCCAGAAAGTGGAAACAGCTGGTAGTACAAAGAGATAGATGTTCCCCATTCTTGGTCCTTTAGTTTCCTCTTGTCATTACCTGTTTGCTCAAGATGAAAATGAACCGAAGCCCCAGTGGCACAGTCCTTCCTTCATTCAGCCATTTGTATGAAGATAGTAATACATTTCCCCAACTGCTGAAAAATGTACAGATACAGCCTCTGGAGCTTTAACTAAAGTTTGAGAATAGTGGAATTCTTTTGAGGCAGGCTGCTGCACAAGAGGCAGTCCTGTACCCTACCTGAGCATAAGCCCAGCCACAGGCAGACACGGACTTGGGGGTAGTGATGTAAAGTGTATCTCCTTGAGAACAGGCTGGGAAGCATCAAGTGGTCTTTTTAGGTCTGTGCTTCACAACACACCCACCCAGTTGCTGTGTTTTCGCATATCCATCACTAGGTTTCCTGAGAAGGACCTGCCGCTCAAGCCTCAATCCTGTTTCTCTAGGACCCTAATTCCTGAATAATTTTTGTATTGTGGTAAAAAACACATACCATGAAATTTACCATCTTACCCATTTTTAAGTGTATAATTCAGTGTGGTTCAGCGTAGAGTTCAGTATATCCACATTGTTGGGAAACAAGGTCTCCAGAACTTTTTTTTTTAATCTTGTAGACCTAAAACTCTATACCCATTAAATAAGAACTCTCATTACTCCCTTCCCCTGGGTCCTGGAAGTCACCATTGTACTTTGTGTTTTTATAAAATATGATACTTTTGATACCTCAGATAGGGACAATTGCGTAGTATTTGTCTTTTGGCAACCGGCTTTCCCCTAGAATAATGTCCTCAAAGTTCATCCATGCTGTAGCATGTGCCCCGATTTTCTTCCTTTCTAAGGCTGAGTAATGTTCTATTGTATGTATAGACCACATTTGTTTTATCCATTTGCCTGTCCATGGACGTTTGGGCTGCTTCTTCCTCTTGGGCATTGTGAATAGTGCTGCTGTGGAATGTGTGGGCAGATATATCCTTGAGATCCTGCTTTTAATTCTTTTTCATATATACCCTGAAGTGGATCCTGCATTATTTTTTTATCCCCCCATTTTTTTCCTCATGTTAAATTATCAGAAATCACACCCCCCACCACCACCACGAATAGATGCTGATGAACTACTAGATGTACACGTTTAATTTGATTTTTCAAATTGTTTCGAACAGCATATTCTTTGTGGTTATTAGCCTTTGTCTAACTTTTTTAAATATTCACTAGCTTAAAGTGCCTTTTATATTTGCAGAATTTTGTGCTGTTCTGGACTGGGCTTCCAGAAGGCTCCATGTTCATATATTTCGTCACCTGCAACATTTTTCCTTACTTCGCCATGAGCAGTGTCAGCGATTACAGAGTAAGAAAAGGGGGGGGGGAGAAAAGAGACTTCAGGGACCTCAATAATTGTGTTTAAAATGCTATGTGTTCAAAATGTTATCCTGTGAGCAAAACATGTAAGCATATATTGAATGTAGATGATGTAGTTAAACATCATTTCTATTGAGTCAGAAATTTACTTCCAAACACACAAAGTACTTTTTATTTCAACATTAAAGGGGGAAACACTGCCATTTTGCAGGGATTCAAGTGAATCAAAACCTTCAAAGGGGAATTATTATAAAACTTTCTACTATATGATTTCTTAGCTACAGAGAAGAGATCCTTGATGTTGACATTGAAGACCAGATTTAAGATTTGAATCCCCTTTCTAACGGTGGGAAATACAGGTTTTTGTTATATTTGTATTTGGTTATGTCCATTTTCTAAGTCACACAGTTCAGTGAGGTTTAGATAAGTCATCCTTCACCATCCTGAGCCAGGAACTCCTCCCCCAAAGCATATTTGGACAATGGAGAATTTATTGTCCTTCAGGTCGAAAAATAATACTCCTTTTGAAGGAGAGTCATTCCTTGATCATGATAAAATCTGCTTTTCTATTATGCATAAGTTAAGGTGGTGACGTGAATCAAACCTATAAAATGAAATGATACTCATTTTCAGAAATGCTCACCTTAATGGGATTTGCTAAATTCCATCCAACAGTTTATGCATAATTAAAATTATTAGAAGATTTGCATATTTTTAAAATTAAATTTATCGGGGTGACAGTGGTTAATAGGAACATGTAGGTTTCAGGTGTGGGTTTCTTTGTTACAAGATCTGTATATCGCACCGTGTGCCCACCACCCAAAGTCATACCTTCTCCCCATCACCATATAGAAGGTTTAAAAGTATTTGATTAGATTGTATTTAACATATCTTACAATGTATTCATTTTGACTTTGGATTTTAATTGGACCTATATACGTCCTGTGTTTTTTATCAGAAGAGAACCAAGTCCCAGCTATGGATTTCGGGCCTCTACCCTTCGGCCTACTGGTGCGGGCAGGCCCTGGTGGACAGTAACTTCTTTGCTATCATTCTGTTTGCAACCCATTTAATTTTCTACTTGAGAAACATAACGGACCTTTATATCACAAGTGAAATGGTGTTCGCATTGGTAAGTAGCACATTGCATAGAGATTGTCTTGTAAGGTAATTCACGATAAATTTTAACATTGGATATTTTATATAATCAAGACAGTTTCATTTTTATTTTGTCCTAAACTAAAACAAGAAAGCACTCAAAGTACACATTCAATAAAATATCTCAAAGTGTTTATAATTTAAATGTCCCTTCAGTTAATCATTTATCTTTTGACTTTGATATCATTTATGTTATCTTTAGGTTGTAGTGACGCTTGGTTATGCAGCCTCTCTTGTCCTTTTGATGTATGTGATATCGTTTATTTTTCGCAAGAAGAGAAAAAATAGTTGTTTTTGGTCATTTTGCTTCTATATTGTAAGTATATACACAAACATACAAATAGAGTTCTTTTCTTAAACTTTAGATGTAACCGTAAACAGCCACTTTTGCCCTGAGCCAAGGGAAAATGAATACCTTAAAATTACACCAGAGGGGAGAGAACATGTTGCTGATTCCATAATGTCCCGAGGAATTCACGCGCCACCCTTTGACTCGAGTTTATGGAGTACCCTGCAGGAAACATGAAGTTCAGGATGCTACTCTTGAGTTTATGAATCCTTCAGAGCACAGGGCTTCCTGGCAACACTAGGCCAAAAATCTGCTTGATACAGTTTGACAGTACAATCCATTTCTGCAGTCTCTAAGAAGTTGTCTTTTAACCTCAGATGCTGCTAATTTCAGAGACTGAAGATGTTTTTATACCTATGGCAGGGCACTTATTAGTAAATATGAATGAACAATCACTGAAAGTAACCTAGAGTCTAGTGGACTCCTGTACCCCCAGGGGTGTGGCCCCTGGGTATCTTAGGCCCCAGTCTAATAAGGGAGCACCCCGAGCGTCAGTCCGTATTTCAGCCCAGTAGGGGAGGTGTAGTTGCACTCATACACTGGGCCATGGGATATTTCCTTGGATGCCTTTTGGCATCTTCTCTTGTCCCAGTGGATGGGAAGGGAAAAGAATGAGCTGCAGAAGCAGAAACTTGGAGACCCAGTGGAATAAGCGGAGTCAGCTAAGTGGACTGACTGCAGGACTCCTTGTTATAAAAAATAAGGAGCTAGGGGGGGAAAATAGAGAAGTGTGATGTCATGGAAACTAAAAGAGAGAAATACGTAAACATGGACAATTGCTCAATACCTTTGCAGAGAGACTGGTGGTTGTAAAATGAGAGAAGTCTTTTGGATTTGCTGTCTAAAATGCTTAACTGTGCTCTTATTGAACACTTGATTATAATTTTGGTGATTTCCCCTCCACTTTTTAAAATATATCTTTATTGATTTCAGAGAGAGGAAAGGAGAGGGAGAGAGATAGAAACATCAATGATGAGAGAGTCATTGATTGGCTGCCTCCTGCACGCCCCGCACTGGGGATTGAGCCTGCAACCCGGGCATGTGCCCCAACCAGGAATTGAACCCCGATTGCCTGGATCCTAGGTCAACGCTCAACCACTGAGCCATGCCCTGCTGGGCCCCCCAATTGTTTTTTGATACGTAGATTACATATCCCCCAAAAACTTTAAATCCACTTAGTAGCAATACAGCATTCCTTTTTCTCTGATTCCTCAAGACAGTGTAGTTTTCTGGCATGAAAACTGAGCGATCACACCTGCCCAGGTTTGAATTCCAGCTTTGTCATGCACTAACTGTGCCATCTTGAGGATGTTACTTAATGTCTCTAGACCCTAGATTTCCCATATATAAAGGGAGGAATAATAAGAATAACTACATTACAGAGTTGTTGTGAGGATTAAAGTTAAAAAAAATGCATGCTAAATTATTAATGCCTGGCATTTGTATAATTAATATTCAATGAATTGAGTAGTTACCATTTTTTCTGGTTTTATTATAATTAATACATTAATAAGACCCAGCAAAGGTTCAATGAAGTACTGAAAACATACTTGTTGACTGATAAACTGATCCTTCAAACAGAAAAATAAGAAATCATTTTTGTCTCCACCCCCAACATTTACCAGTAATCTAAAAAAAATGAGTTCCTTGAGATCTAAATGTACAATCTCCAAAAAATCATTTATTTGAAATTAATGGAGCAGGTGTGACAATTAGAAAGCTTCAGTCTAGGGGAGAGGTGATACAGATTTTTTTTTATAAGCTCGTATGTATTCTCATTAACAAAAGCTTATCCTTTCCCTCTGCAAGGGGTCGTCTGCATGTAGGAAGATTTTGATGCATAGAATAAGAACATCTACATCTTAAATGTTTTTCTCAGATGTCAGTGGGCTGAGTATGTCTGACATGCACTATATTTCAACTTGCCTTGTAGACCTCAGCCATCTTGTTAGAGAATATGATATATGACATAAAGCCATCTACCTTGGTTTTGGGCATGATATTTTTTCCCTCATTCACCTTGGATGGATTTCTATCTTTTTGGGCAGAGGTAAGAAATATTATCAACCATATCACTGATTTTGAAATGCTTTGCCTAAATCTATAAAGACACAAAGTAGGCTACTGGTTCTCTGGGGTTTGGGGGGTGGAAGGGATGGGGGGTGACAGCAAATGCATACGATGGAAATGTCCTTAAGTTAAATTGTGGTATTGTTGTCACAACTCCGTACATTTACTAAAAATCCTTGAATTGCACACTTAAAAACAGGTGTATTTTATAAAGGCATGAAAATTTAACTTCAATAAAGCTGTTTAAAAAAAGCTTTGTCCTATGCACTTTGCAAAACATCCACTTATTCAAAACTTAATGCCAGGTTGAGAAATGTCGCCTAGATTCATGGGTATTCATCATATCCATTGTGAGGAATACACTCATGGACAGTATCATTCATTCACTCAAAATGTGTATTAAACATTATTCTATGTCAGGCACTGTGCCAGTCACTGGGGACATCTGATGGACAAGATAGCACAGTCCTACCTTTCACAGAGCTCAGTGGGGACAAAGGCCAACCTCAAGGTAGTCAACACACGGGACCTAAAGGTAGCAAAGGAGAAGGGGAGTATTTCAAGCACAGCCGATGTGCTCCAGAGAGGCAGAGACCCTTCTCAGGGGAGGCAGCATTTAAACACAGTCCTGAAAAATGGGTGTTAATTAATTGGAGGGAGAGCGAGGCAGGAGGTAAGCATGTTACACAGAGGGAAGCAAAGGCATGGAAGCAGGAAAGCCCAGAAAGTGCTAAATACATTCTAATGGAAAGAAACATACAAGGATATGAGCAGAAGAGCTCAGGCAGGAGCATGCTTTGGGTGGCCCTGCATCATGCCAAAGGAACAGCTTTAAACAAAGCAGAGAGAGCTCCCCTCAGTGTGCGTCCTCAGGAACCTTGAAAAGCCTTCCATTTGTAGGAACACTTTTCCACTGACTGAGCAGTTGGCCTGGGATTCTCAATTGAAAAATGTATTCCTTTGCCTAAAGCATCTTTCTCCTAAAATAGAAGTAGAGCTTCGAAGTGAAATACATTGATCTGGACCTGTCACACATTATTTTGGAGCAATGAGTTACTTTTTGAATGCATTGAAGAAAGAAGAACACAGCAGGACTAATTATTGTGGTGAAAACAGGCACCATTGCCTGGGGGGGGGGGTAGTTGGGGAGGGACCCTGAGAAGGCTACTGATGGCTCTTTAGGACAAATATTTCTGAGCCCTAGAATTTATCCTGATGAAGGCACCTCTCTCTGTTATGCTTTCAGTAGACTTTCAGCAGACATTAAACCAAAATATTAAAGGAAAAAAAGAGCAATTGGAAAAGACAAACACAGGTTACCTGCTCACTGAGAGACATTCAGAGTTGAGTAGAGGTCCCCACAAGGCTCTGCAGGGAATTGCTTGTCACCAGTGCATCTAGGAGACCCAGGCTTAAGGAAAATATTCAATATGTGAAATTCCTTATCATTTACATGTAAAGTGTAAAGCTGATGAATTTTCATTTTGCCATTTTTTCCCCCTTTGCAGAGACGTTTCAAGCACCAAATAAAATATCACGACCCATATTTTGACCTGAGTGGAATTGATGTTCTAATATGCCTAATAGTAAGAAGTACCACTTTTTATTTATTCATTGGGGGTAGTTATCATCTATAACGATTCCCTGATCTTGCCTGAAGTGTGCCAACTTTGAAGGTGTTTTTAATATAGTCTCAGAATAAGCAATTACATCTCAGCATGATTCTAAATCCCAGAGTTACTTTTTATATGCATGAATGGATGATATAAATCCAGAATTCCATACGAAATTAATCTTTCATGTTTATACTGTGTACTGCCTCCTCCAAATTTGAGAGAGCTTGTCAAAAATACAGATAAAATGTAACTTGTCTTTTGAATTAGAGATTTGAAAAAAGTAAAAGTTGAATAATAAAAATGAAAAGAAGAAAGTGATTATGCTGATATATTTAGACTGAAGATAGCCACTCTCATTGACTACAATGTGTCAGTACTTGTCTAGGCATAGAAGCAAATACAGACAGAAGTCCCTACCCCCATGGAGTTTATTTTTTGGTGAAAGGAGACAGATGATAAATGAGATAGATAATATATACCATGTCAGATGGGTGGTCAGGAAAGGCCTGGCTGAGAAATAGAGGTCTGAGGGAGACAAGAAACAAGCTGTAGAGATAGCTTGGGGAAGGAGATTCCAGTAAGGAGGGCAACAGTCAGCCTGGCTTATTTCAGGGTCAGGGTCAGGCAGGAGGCCAGTCTGGTTGTGGCAGAGTGACCAAAGAGGAGAGTGGTATGAAAGAAGGTCACAGAAGTCCTAGGGTCACGTGTGGGTGGAGAGAAGAGGTTACACAGTGTTCTAGGTCACTACAAAGACCTTGACTTTGTGTTGAGTAGCTGAGGGGTCACTGGAGGGTTTTAGGCAAAATGATATAATAGGACATGTTTTAAAACAGTAGCTGTAGCGGCTGTGTTGAGAATAGACGTTTGGAGCAAGGGGAGTAAAGGGAGACCAGGTAGAAAGGTGTTGTAATGTTATTATATTTATTTATTTTTATTGATTTGAGAGGGAGACAGAGGGAGAGAGAGAAAGATGAGAGAGAAACATCACTCAGTTGCCTCCTGTACTCACCCTAACTGGGGTTCAAACCAGCACCCTGGGCATGTTCCCTGACCAGGAGTTGAACCCACTACCTTCTGTAGCACAGGATGACACTCCAACCAGTTGAGCCACACCAGCCAGGGCTCTTTTTTTTCCTTTTTTTTTTAAGAATGAGAAATAATAATGACCTGGGCCTGGGTGGTGATAGCACAGACACACGGGTGGAAAGTAGTTGGGTTCTGGATCATTTTGAAGGTAAAACAGAACTTTCTGGTAGACAGGGTGTGGGCTGTGAGAAGAAAGGAGTCAGGTTCCACTACGCTAGATTGTCGCTGTATACCCGGACATCTTCCCTGATTTGTAAGATGATTCACATCTCTTTTGCCTGAAGACAAAAGGCCACCAGCTTAATTCAAATGTTTAAATAATATTTGTGAACGAAATGCCTAAATAGAAACTGTTTCTTTGCTCCTAGCCTTACTTTCAGGCTCTGCTGTTCATTCTCATTCTAAGATGCCTGGAAAGAAAGTGTGGCCAGACAGTCATGCGAAAGGATCCTGTTTTCAGGTTGGGTAAAGCTTCATGTCATACTTACTGTCGTGTTGTAATATCCCTAGATCGTGGCTGCACTGTCGGCCTGTCAATACAGATTTATCTTTGCAGTGTAGACAGCACACTGATTGCTGGCTGACTACAAGGAAACAGGGCTCCCAGCAGAGTTCTGACACTAACCAGCAGAGGGAAGCTTTCAGTCTCTCAGAAACCTAATGAGTCCTCAAGTACGCCATCCTGCTGTCCAAGAGGGTTACCCATCCCTGAACAGAAGAGATGGGATGGAATGGGCTGAGCAGCATAGTTCTGAGTTCTTCACAAGGGAGGGGGACTCCAAAAAGGGTGAACAGTAAGAGATATGAAGGCAAGTGTTGGGCTGATTAGATGGGCCCAGAGTCAACAGAGAAAATGTAGGTGACTTCATTTTTGTTTTTAAATCCTCACCTGAGGATATTTTTTCCATTGCTTTCAGAGAGAGTGGAAAGGAGAAGAGGGGAGGGGAGAGAGGGACATCGATGTGAGAGAGACACATCAATTGGTTGCCTCCTGCTCAATGCCTCAGGGCCAGGGATCGAGCCTGCAACCGAGGTACATGCTCTTGGCTGGAATTGAACCTGGGACCCTTCAGTTGTGGGCCAACACTAACCACTGAGCAAAACCAGCCAGGGCAGGTCACCTCGTTTTTAAAGAAGCAACAGTATATACTTGCCAGCAAATTGGAAAGGGTCAATGATGCTAAGGGAAGAGTGGGAGCCACACTGAGAAAGGGATTCTGGTAGCTACCAGGGCGGGGATTTTAGGTAAAAGCAGAAGCAGTGTTTGCAGGGCCATCGTCACCACCAGTTTATTGAAAGAAAGGGACAATAGTCAGATTACTGGGAGGCTGATTTGTGACCCATCTTGGACAACTAGAAAAATCACAGGGCGTATACATTTCATTTCATCCACAGAATTTCTCCCCAAAGAAGAGCGACTCGGCCAAATCCAGAGGAAGCTGTCGATGAAGATGAAGATGTTCGAGCAGAAAGAAGGAGAACAGCAGCCGCCCTGACCACTTCTGGCTTAGAGGAGGTAGAATGCCGGGGGCAGAGTGCATGCTAAGGGAACTGTCCAATAAGTAGCAAGAACAGAGGTTGTTGATATGCTGGTTTTCATTTTGAAAGTTGAGTGTTTGGTGGATTTTCATAATTCTTTCTATTTTTTAAAGAATAGTTAATCGATTTTGGGGGGGGGAGCTAGAAACATCGATGTGAGAGGGCAACATCAATCTGCTGCCTCCTGCACGCCCCTAACTGGGGGTCAAGCCCTCAACACAGGCATGTGCCCTTGACTGGGCATTGAAGTAACAACCTCCTGGTGCATGGGACGATGCCCAGCCCGCTGACCCACACCAGCCAGAGCACATAATTTTTAACTATACCGGCACTTCTTGGGAGTGTCCTGGGAGCTCTGAGAAGCATGCAAAGCACCATGGCTCTGTTCTTCTTTCAAGAAACATAGACTTCGATAATTAGAGCTATGATTTCCAAACCCAAAATTTCATGAGTTGAGGAATTTACATGAGTGATGCTTGTTATAAAGTCCTAATAGAGATTGCGATTTTAAGAGTCATTCTTCTCTGATTGACTTAGATACTGGTGATATTCCCATGACATTAGACACTTCTGTTCTGGGAAGGCAGGCAATGAGCCAGCTTCCATGAAGTGCTGCTTTTCTCAGCCCATTTAGAAGCAAGAAGCATAAGCGAGTGCATGTTACATTTGAAACAAGCGATAAGATCACCCCCCGACTCAAAATCCAATTTGGTTCATGGCACAGGGCATGGAGGGTTCCAGTGGGGAGGACATGGGAACATCATGTCTCTGAAGTTTCAGGGGAGAGTCACATTGTCATTTCTTCCAGAAACCTGTCATCATTGCCAGCTGTCTGCACAAGGAATATACCTGCCAGAAGAAAAAC
This sequence comes from Miniopterus schreibersii, assembly GCF_964146895.1. Lineage (NCBI taxonomy): Eukaryota > Metazoa > Chordata > Mammalia > Chiroptera > Miniopteridae > Miniopterus > Miniopterus schreibersii. Next base: position 7,041,855 of record NC_138116.1, read on the forward strand.
TGCTTTTCAAAAAAGAGGAAGAAAGCAACACCAAGAAATATCTCCTTCTGTGTTAAAAAAGGTTTGGAGGAACCACTTTATTCACCTTGATTTTTAGAAATACCCCCTGAACACCTGTGTCATAAGCACCACTGTACTTACATTCATTTAACATATGTTTTTTGAGTGTTCCAGGGACTGTTTTAGGCTCTGATAATATAATTATGAAAGAAATAGGCAAGCTCTGGTCCTCATAGATTTTATACCCTAAAAAGGGTCAATAAACAAAACTAACTTATCAAGAAAAATACCAGAGATCACATAGGCAATGCAAATATGTGAAATGATGTGTGTGACCTGGGGCTGCCTTCACTTAGGGTTAAGGCAGACCTTCCTTGAGCAGTAATATTTAAGCCACAATCTGAGTGATGAGAAGGTGCCAGCTGTGTGAGCATGAAGAGATAAGGGCACCCTAGGCAGAAGAAGCAGCGAGGGCAGGGACTCAGGCATGGGGATGCCTTTGGAGTAATGGAGATACACCCAGAGGCCGGTGGTTGCATCTGCAGGTGGAAAGGGTGAAATCAAAGAGGTGGGCAGGGCCAGATGAGGTGCTGCTTTGTGAAATACAGCACAGAATTGAGATTTTATACCAACTTATTGGAATGCTGCTGGAGAGTCATTAGCCAGCCAGTGTTTTGTCACAATTATTTATGTTTTGAAAACATAAACAAACAGACTATTGTTTGTTCATAAATTTGGGTTGTGGACAAGTTAAGAGACTTTTATATCAGTTCCGGTCGAAAGATGGCTTGAACACAGGTGGTGGAATTTGGGGTGGAGAAAAGGTCCCTTACTTCTCAAATGTAGGAGTCCCTAATCCATGTGCTCAGCACATCAGCTGCCTGCTCTATAAACAATCTGGGCACATTTGTCACTAAAAAGGCAAAAAAGAAAGAAAAAAGACAGATGTATTGACATCAAATTCATAAACTTCTCACTAATAGTTCATATAATGATAGGAGTTAAAGAACATTTTTTGGGGGCATGGATTACATATATGTTATAAATTTCAAAATGGTACTGAGGGCTTATTAAAGAAGGTTATTGAACAGACAGTTTTATGTCCATCCATGTTTCACTTTCCATGTTGATCATCAGTGGTTCTTTTTCAGGTGAAATACTGGGATTGCTGGGACCCAATGGTGCTGGTAAAAGTTCATCTATTAGGATGATAGCAGGAGCCATGAAGCCAACAGCCGGAGAGGTAGAGAAAAATGAAGCAACAGTGTCCATTCCCAGGATAGAAATGTCACGATAAATTTAGATCATATCTTTGTATGACTATGCTTTGAGTCATTGAAAACATGTTTAATCATAAATATATGAGTAATTTCTATAAACATTTCTTTGACACTCCAAAAAAAAAAATGTAGACATTCCTTGACTATATGCCAATTTCTTGAGTGATTGTGCAGTTGGAGAAAAGGCTGCGCGTGTTTCTAAGACCAGTTTACTCTCTCAGGTGGAACTGAAAGGATGTAGCTCAGCTTGGAATCCTTGGGGAGAAGGCACAGTCACGTTCCTGGGGTACTGTCCTCAGGAGAACGCTCTGTGGCCCAACCTGACGTTGAGGGAGCACTTGGAGGTGTTTGCTGCGGTGAAAGGGCTGAGGAAAGCGGACGCCACCATCACCATCACACGGTACGGAGAGGTCATGCGATTCCTTCGTGTCAAGATGCAGGGAGTTTATTTTGCTCATTAGATTCCACATATAAGTGAGATCATGGGAACATGCAACAGACTGAGGGTTCTCAGAGGGAAGGGGTAGGGGAGGGAAGAGGTCAACCAAAGAACTTACATGCTTACATGCATAACCCTATCAGATGAAAAATCTTTCCCGTTCAGAAATAAACTGTTATTTTCCTTTGGTCATTAGAGTTAGTTTTGAGAATAGGAGCACCCAGCTTCCCCCCAAGGCTGGTCCTCTGCTCTGTGATGGCCTTTCCCCCACGTCCTCTCTCCACCTGACATTCTCCCCATTTCCCATCAGATTGGTGGATACCTTCAAACTGCACCAACAGTTGAATGTTCCAGTGCAGAACTTAACGGCAGGAACCACCAGAAAGGTATGTGTAGTGTATGATGTTATTCTGAGGGTGGATGTGGTGGTGGCAGCAAATAGAGGCGTTTCTCTGCATTTCAGTTATGTTTCATGCTGAGCATCCTGGGAAATTCACCTATCCTGCTCCTGGATGAACCATCGACAAGCATGGACCCTACCGGGCAGCAGCAAATGTGGTGAGAATTGTCACCCTCAGAGCCAGAAGGAGAAACCTTATGTACAAGTTGCATTCTTAAACTGGTCTTAGAAAATCAAATCCACTGGTTCCCAATTGGGTGGGGATACTCCATATTATTAGGAAAACAAGTATGTAAAAAGTAGATTCTCTAATGTTGTATCACGTTTGTGATGTATTCACATGTTCAAAAAAGCAAAACAAAAAAACCCTAAGGATTTTGTGGGAGTTTTAGGTATTGAAATTTGGAATGTATTTTGATTTTGTATTTTAATTATTGAGATGTCTCTGTTTTCTTAGAAACTATTAAGTTTATGACATAAGTTCCCCCTTTTCCTTTTCCCTAATCTGTCAAATTTGTTTATATAACTTTTCTTAGTTTTTAAGTTCTTTTTAGTTTTCTATCGAAGACTTTCCATTTGGACTAATGAAATTTTTCAATCCAGTTTCACGTTTGTGACTGTCCAGCCTTTAAAAATAACTTTATTCTGGAAATTTTATACAAATGTAAAGAGAATCATTTATGAACCCATTATACCCATCGGCTAGTTTCAGCAGTTATCCATAGAAGGTCAATATTTTCTCATCTATACTTCCACCCACTTCCTTTCCCCACTCCCCAATTATTTTCAAGCAAATACTAGGTGGCATGTTCTTTATTTATAAATATTTCAGTTAGTTTCTACAAAAGATACAGAGTTGTGTGTTTTTTTAACTTAACCAGAATACCATTATCACCCTAAAAATATTTTAAAACTTTTCTCTGTATTATAAAAAAACCTAGTCAGTAGTCACTTTTACCTGTTTTTAAATTAGGGTCTAAATATGATTTATAAACTGTATTTTGCCCATAAAATTTCTTCTTCATTTCTTTTCCCCCTGCCATGCTCTTTTTTTAATGGTGTTGATTTTTGGGGGGCTTACTTCAGGCAGATGATCCAGACAACCATTAAAAACACAGAGAAGGGGGCCATCCTGATCACCCATTACCTGGCTGAGGCTGAGGCCGTTTGTGACCGCATCGCCATCATGGTATCTGGAAGGCTGAGGTGAGTGTCTCTTCATAGCCTTCACTTGACCCCCAAAATGAGATTCCCTATGAAAATGGGACAATCACCACCTGGAGTTGTTCTTTCCAGCTACCTCAGTGATACCCTTTCCCTTACATTCGAAAATTAAGAATAATGTAAAAAAAAAAAACCTCAGGGGCAATACTTATTCCAACATGTTTTCCTTCTTTCCCACAGATGCATTGGCTCCATCCAACAACTGAAAAACAAACTTGGCAAGGATTACATCCTAGAAATAAAAGTGAAGGAAACTTCTCAAGTGGTGTTGGTCCACACCGAGATCCTGAAGCTTTTCCCACAGGCTGCACAGCAGGAAAGGTGAAAGGAGCTTTTGATTATGGAGAAACCTGTTGGCTTGACCCACTCAGTGGTTCCTTTTCTACTCTGTGAGAACTTCAGGGTGATTTGACTTCATAATGAAAGTTAAATACCTCAAAAATTGACTTGTTGAGTCTCCCAGATTATGAGATTTGATAACTACCCAGGAAGCTGTGTCCCCAAGAGAAGCCTGGGGACACTCTTCATGGGTCTCCTCTGCCCTCCAGGGCTGATCCTCAGCTCTGGATGGGGACTTGGAAAAACTGGGGGTATTTCTGATGACTCGAACCCACACAGGACCATAGTCAGGCACATGGCACCTTCCTTGGGCCTGCCTCACTATAAATATTTAAAAGATGTAAATATTTATAATTTAAAAGATGTAACTGTTTATGATGAATAGCCCTCAGGGAACAAATAGCAACTGAGATAATCAAAGAATCTTCCTTTAATGGAGTTTTCATGCCTCAAAAAGGAGACCAGAAAGGGGGTGTGTGTGTGTGTTTCTGTGTGTTATTGATGGAGAGGTGGGCAAGGAGGTGGAGCAGGAACTGAATTTAAAATTCCTTGGAGAGATAATCACTCCAAAGAAGCAGAACATAACTGCTTTTTCCATTTTAGCACAGTATAAATATAGTGGCATTATGGGATGTGTATGGCAGGGCACTTAACAGTCCTATTCCTAGACCTTTGGTGTCACAGATCCAAGAAGCAGTTATGATGTAGGTGGGAAGATCATGAGTGGTAAGGTTGGAAGGACAGCATCTGGAATGAAGAAGGCCAGTCCTGGAAGTCTGGGCAGCTTTGGGGCTACCTGGGAGCATCAGGCTTCTGTCTGGGAAGGAGCCGAGAATGGGATGTGTGGTCACATAGCCAGAAGCAGCATGTGGAAACAAGATTTCAAAAAATCAGCCCCGGCTCTTCTCTCCTTGGCAGTCAGGGACATTTTTAGTTAAAGCCTTTTGAACCCCTCCACTATCATGTCCCTCTTTCCGAACCTCATATCTCTCTTTCCTTAGCTTTCTGGTGATAAGGATGAGATATTAGGTTGAGATTAATTCCAGCCTAATTTGAATTTATCCAGGGGATTAGTTCAGAAGACCTGCTTTCAACAGGGAAAAAGTTTGGGTAGACTGAGCGTATGTATAATTACACTAGATCACTTCTAGGGAGCTGTCTCTGACAGCCAGCTACCAAAGCCATTTTAAGAAATGCCCATTGATAACTTACTTTATTTGTTTCATGTGTGAGCTATGTTAATTTGCATTGTTATTTTTTTTAATCCTCACATGAGGATATGTTTATTGATTTTTAGAGAGAGGAAGGGGCAAAGAGAGAGAGAGAGAGAAACATCAGTTGGATGCCTCCCATACTCACCCTGACTGGGGATCAAACTTACAACCTAGGTATGTGCCCTGATCTGAAATTGAACCCGCAGCCCCTGGGTGTATGGGACAACACTCCAACCAACTGAGCCAGCCGGCCGGGGCTAATTTGCATTATTTTTATTTCAAAAAGGAAATTGCTGATAATATCAATATTTATTTTGATGGTCATTTTTTTCCCCTTGAAACTCAAGGTCAAAAATGACATTTTCTCATCCCCAGGTATTCCTTCTTCTTGGCCTATAAACTGCCCGTGGCGGATGTCCACCCTCTATCTCAGGCCTTTCGCAAATTAGAGGCAGGTAAGAGTGACCATTTTTAAAAGAAAACTTTTGAAGAATTAATTCATACTTAGATAATAATTTAATAGGAGATAATTGCGTAACACGTTTTTAAAAATAGGTCCTACAGGGTATCATCTTAAGAATTCTCATGGTACATAATGGTGGGATTTAACCCCAGTTTTGGTTGACTTGAATCTCTGGGAAGAGGTTCGTTTCCAATTCAGAGGGAAGCTGCAGAAAACACACAGCTGTGCTTGATTGGTTGCCATGTGAGTTGGTGGCAGTAAGCTCAGAAAGCCCTGTAGTGCAGTCCGCTTTGCTTACATGTCCACCGCCCCTTCCCAACAAGGGCCTGAATTACTCATTTCTCCTCTTACGTACCTGTCTCCCTCCTTCTTGTCTGCCGCAGTTGATGCCCTTGCTCTTTATTTCACTCATTAAATAAAGGCAGTAGAAAACTTCCCTGCGTCTGCCTGCAGTGTGTTCTGTCTTCCTATTAAAGATGAACCAACGGGCTGTGTCCAGCCAAGACTGTCCCCTGAATTGCGCGTGACTCCTCTTGTCCCTTGAAATTGTCCACTTTCTCTCTTGGTCATCTTTTCTCCGCTGTTCCCTGGGTCATTCCCCAAGCACAAATCATCGTGGTGGAATTTCCGAGCACAGATGGTGGCAAAGAGCTCTGGCTCTAGCACCAAGCTCTCGGGGTTCCCATCCCAGCTCTGCTGCTTACATTGGACAAAGATGCACAATGCCGCCATGTCCCCGTGGCTCATCTCTAAAATGAGGGACAGAGTAAGTGCCTCCTTGGCAGGGTTGTAAAGAGTAAATGAGCTCGTTTGTAAAGAGCCTAGAACAGTGCCTGGCTCATCAGAATCTAGATCTCTGGTTTGCTGTTCCTAGTCTAGACACCCTGACTTCCTAGGTCTTCCTGAGTGCTACGAGGTGGGCAGAGTCCTGCCTCCGGACTGTGCACTCGCTAGTGCACTCACTAATCCTTCTTTCTGGGATTCTACTTGCCAAATATCCAGGCTGCCTCCTCCCTTCTCTCGGGTTCCTGCTCACTTCTTGCCTAGTTACTGTGCCCTTTCCTAACCACTCCCTGTCTCCTTCACTTGATTTTTTTCTCCATAGTAGCTGTCATCATTCACTTTATTATATTTATATAAATGAATAGGTTTATTATATATTGCTTATTTAATGCCCATATTCCTCTCACTAGCAAGCAAACTACACAAAGGCTGGAGTTTTCCTTTTCACCTGTTTTATTTACAGCTCCATCCCAGGCACCTAAGGGTGGCTCCCACACACAGAAGGTTCTCAATGTATATATAAAGGTCGTACTGTGAACTCATGAATATGTAAATCTGGTGACCACTCTCATACAGATGTGGGTTTCTTCCTGGTGGGGAAACCCAGCAGGGAGCTGGTGCAGCACCGGAACTGGCTGAAGCAGATTCCACAGAAGCACTGGGTCCTTTTAAAGGGAATGGAGTGGGATCAAACTCTTCCCCTTGTGTAAAAAAATATCAGTCAGCTACGTAGTTCCTCATGGAACTTAGGATAAAACACTTATTATCAAAAGGTAATCGGAGAAAAGAAGATTAATTCACTATGTATTTACATTCTCTCCGACTCTTCATTATTTCTTCCTGTCACCAAGCATTTGTTTATTTGGCTCTATATTCCATTGTGGGAATGACTTGCATTTTTAGTTTGTCTGACTTTAAAAGAAGCTCTTGGCAATACATTATAAGTGTCTACTACTACTCTTTTTCCCCCCCAGTGAAACATAATTTTAACCTGGAGGAGTACAGCCTCTCTCAGTGCACTTTGGAAAAGGTGAGTCAACTGTGACGGTTTTGTATGTCTTTGCAAACTGCACGTGACAGTAACACGCATTGTTCCTGTTTGTTTGGAAGACAGTCAACACCTTGAAAAATCTTTTCCTTCTTGTTTGTTTCTTATTTAGGTGTTGGTAGAGCTCTCTAAGGAGCAGGAGGTGGGAAGTTTCGATGAAGAGGGTGATACAACCATGAGATGGAAACTCCTCTCTCAGTCAGATGACCCATAAAGCCCAAAGCCCAGCCAGTCCTTGTCCATGTCCTACAAGCTTATGTTATATTACTGATTTGCAATTTGTATAATTTAAAAATGGTACATTTTGGTATGTACTTAATAGATGAATACATTGTAAAATCATCCTCCCTGTCAAATCTAGAGACAATAGACATTCTGGGATAAAAGTACTACAAAGTATTAATGATGTTATCTGAAGAGCCAGACACTGGGTCTTGAGGAAATAAAACCACAAACTTGGAATTCTTGAAGTGTGGCTTTCTTGAAATAGGACATTTACTCAAAAATCCTCTTACTGAAACCTGGGGGATGTAATCAATCAACAGCTGGAGGCACCGTGATGACTGCACCAGGTTGGGACACATTCAGTTTCTGAGTTTGCTTTAATACCCAACCAAGGACAACCCCAGAACCTTCCTCTGAAGCCTTTTCAGAAGTTGTTCTGAAGTTGACAGGGTTAGGAGTCCCTCAGCTCACAAAAGAACAACATGTGCATTGGATTCAAAGGTTTCATATATACCTTGAAAACAATGGAATCACAGCAGCATTTTTGCAGATTTTAAAACTTTTTGAATATGTTTTATTAAGCTCTTATGTTTGTGGGGAGTACTGATTTTCCTCTTCACTTCATCAGTAGTTTTCTGTGTATTTACTGCTATTTAAAAATAATTTTTATCCTATATAAGTATATGCATGTGTGTGTATATCTACACACAGACACACGCATAGCTTTTGTACTGCTCAATTTTTAAAAATTTGTGTCGGCTTTACATATTATTTTATTTTATTCCTGAAACAATAGCAATTTCATTTTGAATATCAGCAGGAAAAAATTTGAAGACCAAGCAGTATTCCTGCTGCTTTTTGGGGGGTTATATGTTATATAACTTTTAAAAAAAACCTGTTATGCTCACCAAAGAAAAATTTGTTTAATGGGGAAATATATAGAAACTGAACAAATTAGAGTTTACATTCAATGTTATTTTGTATGGGTTTCAAGTGCACAGCATGGTGGTTAGATAATCATATGCTTTACAAAGCGTTCCCCCTGATATTTCCAATACCCACCTGGCACCGTACACATTACAACATTATCGACTGCATTCCCCGTGCTGTACTTTGCAGCCCCGTGTTTCCTATAACCACCAACCTGCACTTCTCACCCCCTTTACCTTTTTCCCCCAATCCCTAGCCCCCTCCTCTCTGGCAGCCATCAGTCTGCTCTTGGTGTCTATGAGTCTGTTTCCACTTTGTTTGTTTACATTGTTCTTTAGATTCCATATAAAAATAAAATCGTGTGGTATTTCTCTGACCGCCTTACTTCACTGAGCCTAAACTTCGGGTGAAATCTTCACTTCATTTTATCGTATTTCAGTTCTCACTTTCACCTCATTTTTCTCATGTGACAAGGACACTCTTCTCCTTTCCAAGGCCATCCTCTTCGTACTGGTTCTGATCCACTCCCTGCTTATCCCTTCCCCCAAAAGTAATGTTCCATTTGTTACTTAATTCCCCCTATGTTTTTGTTATTTCCCTTTTCTTTCTTCTTCTAAAAACCATTAAAAAAAAAAAAGTACCCTTGAGCAAAACAACTCATTCTGGCTACCACCCAACCAAGATCTTTCTTTCAAAACCAGGCTTCCAGGAAAAATAAGTGAGATGGGGGTTTTTGTTGTTTTGGGTTTATTTTGCTTCCTTACCTCACATTCAACATCGTACATTTAAAAACTCAAAATATGGGTACGGAGCAATTTTGGTGGCCCAGACCCTGTGATGCGTGTAGCAGTGAGGATCCTGTAGCAGCCCCCCAGCAGCTTGCAGTCCGCGGTGGGAGAGAGGAGATGCCTAGTTTAAAAGGTGGCGAGGTACAGGCTGTAATAGCAGTAACCACGGTGCGCTACGGGAGACCCTGGGAGGCGCATCCAACCCACGGGGAAGGCTCCTTGGGGAGGAGGGGTCATGGCCAAGACCTGCAGGACAGGGAGAGTGAGGCAGAGTGACCTGGCCGTTGAGAGAAGGCCAGCCGAGAGGGGGGGTTCATCCCAGGAGAGCAAACAGGAAAATGAGAGCGTGGCGCATTCATTTAAAAAGAGTGATGGTGTCTAAGTAGGACTGGAGCTGGACAAAGGGCGAAGGCAAGGGAAGGCCGGAGAGAGCAGCAGGCACCAGATGAGAGAGACAGCGTCAAAATGATACATGCTGGAAGGACTTTTTACATGTGGTGTGGAAATGGGTTGCTTCCCAGTGTAAGATGGTGAATAGGCAAAAGATAACAAAGGATAATTGATTTCGGATACCTAATTAACTTCTGGGGGGAAAGTATAGGAAGAGTAGACCGAAGGCAGTATTCGACCAAAGAATTTGGCTGAAAATTTCCCAGAACTTGGGTGGGGCGGGGGGGCGGGGGGGGGAGACACAGGTTCTTTGATTGCAAGTGACCACAGAGTGCCATGCAGGACAAAGGGGAAAAGCTACACCTAAGCACATGGTCGTTAAATTTCATACACTTGAGGTTAAACAGAAAATCCTAAAACAGCCTAGTGAGAAAAGAAAATACTCAAATTAATGAGATTCAATGTTATGTAAGCATTCCTCTCAGCAAAACTAGATGTGAGAAGGCAGTAATATATTATTTTTTATTGTTGGCACTATTACCGATGTCCCCCACTCCCACCCCTCTGTGCCCCCTCCACCCGGCACCCTGCCCCCAGCTTTCACCACATTGTCTGTGTCCATGGGTTATGCATATATGCATGTATATTCTTTGGCTAATTTCTTCCAGTCCCCGCTCCCCTCCCCTCTGAGATTGGCCAGTCTGTTCCATGCATCCGTGCCTCTGGACCTGTTTTGTTTGTCAGTCTATTTTGTTCACTAGATTCCACATATAAGTGAGATCATATGTTAACATTATTTTTAAAATGAACGATTTAAGACATTTTCAGTCAGGTTCAAACCAAAAACGGAAACCAAAAACCCTGAATGACAAAGTAACAAATATAGGTGGAGAAACGAACAGATTTATTAGATAATTTACAAATGGTCAAAAATCATGTTAAAATATGCTTGACATCACAAGTAACCTAAGAAATGCATGTTAATCAAGGTGGTAGGATTTTTATCAATCAGATTAGTAATTTAAAAAAATTTTTTATGTATTTATTTTTAATTCTCACCTGAGGATATTTTTTCCATTGCTTTTCAGAGAGAATGGAAGGGGGGAGGGAGGGAGGGAGAGAGAGAGAGAGAGAGAGAGACATCGATATGAGACACATGGATTGGTTCCCTCCCGCACATGCCCCAACCAGGGCTGGGGATCGAACCTGCAACTGAGGTACCTGCTCTTGGCCGGAATCAAACCCGGGATCCTTCAGTCCTCAGATGGTTGCTCTAACCACTGAGCCAAACTGGCTAGGGCCAGATTAGTAATTTTTTAAAAACACCTATAATTTCCAGTGTTGGCAAGACTATGGAGAGTATAATTGCTCCACTTATTGAGTGCTCACTCTACGCTTGGTACTGTGCTACTTTGCATGTGTTGTTTTCTTTAATTCCTACCCTATGCCCAGATCCTATATTTTTAAATCCTAAATGACCCTGTTGGAGATTGTACCTGACAGGTGAGGAAACTGAGGCTTCCAAGATAGGTCACTTGCCCAGCATTGCAGAGCTAGTGGGGAGTAGATCTAAGGTCTCAAGGTCAAATATGCTAAAGGGTGTAAGCTGTAAGGGGTGGGGTGGAGGCACAGAGAGAGCAGGTCATGGGGGGAAGGTAGGTAGAGATACAGGCTGAATTTTTTTTTTTATGTCGCCAGAGTAACGTTCAAATATGTTTATCAACATTTAAGGGTGATCACTAGTAGAATGAAATAACAGAACGTCCTCACTCTGACTTCCAGATCTGAGGAGAGAAGGGCTACATAGGGGAACCTTAAAAAAGGAACAGAAAAGACATGGTCAGAGGAGAAATGGAGAAATGGAAAACCACAGGAAAGCTTAACTATGCAATCCGATGACTGGATGAAATGGATGGGTTATCCCAGGGACCCACCTCCCCTCACGGAAAGAAAGATTTACAGACAAGGTGAAAAAAATAAAATGCTGTTTCCAGCCATATCCTGGGAGCAGATAATAGAAGCAGGCTGAAATATACCTGAGAAATTCCACTGCAAATAAAAATGCATATCACACAAGGGATGTTTCCAAGCCGGAAAAAAAAAAAAAGCACAGAGGAATTTTTGGAAAGCACCTGACAAAATCCAAATGCAGGCAGGATGTGCAGATGGATCCGAGGAAGGGTGAAAAGCAAGAACAGGAAAATCCCAGTCTCGCTCCAGGTAGCCAGAAAAGAACCCCAGAGGAATGTGTTAGCCTGATGCAAAGCCCATCCCTTGAAATCTAAACGGCTTCTGGCCCTGGAGAACGTTGCTGCAAAATATACTGGAGCAAAAGGCAAGGAGAATTGTAAAACGCATGCACCTAAAGTGAGAATCATTGAATGAACACACGTGCATTCACTTGAGCTCACAGGTGGGAGATGGCCTGGGTTTTAACCCAGGCCTTGTTACTCAGGCAAGTTATTTAAACTTCCTGGGCCTGGCTTTTCTCATCTGTAAAATGGGGGTGATTATAATAGTGCCCACCGCATGAGATTATTATCTTGATCGAATGTGTTAATGTTTAAGTGTGTTTTGCACATAGAAAATGTCATGTGTGGTTTCCAAGTGATACATTGTGCTGTAAAATCAGTGCCATTCTACTTCGAAATCCCGAAATGACTATTCTTTGTAAACTGACAAGCTAATGCTAAAGCTCATTTAGAAGAGTGAAGACATGTGGCTTGATCAAGACAACGTCGGAAAAGAAAGTGAGTGAAGGGCTCGCTCTGCTTCGCTGCTGCCGAGGTTCCCTGGGAAAGAAGAGGCGACATACTGAAGGACTAGGAGAGTCTGGAAGCCAGCTAGGCCCAGAACACATCAGCCCTGTCCTAGATACAACATTCCAGGGAAACAGTTACTGAAAACAGTTTCCTAAGTTACGTTCTCTGTGTACAAATGCTGGCGATGCTATTAAACGTGATCATTGTGCATCCTCTACAGGAGACGGCAGACACACAGAAACAATCAGAGGTGGTTTTCTTTGCTAATGTTTGACAGTCTCATGCATTAATGAGTTCAGTCTGCTCCTGCTTTGTTTGCTGAGTGATTTCTGAACTCACAGAATTAACCAAAGGGTAAACATAATAGGATAAATATCGAGGGGATAGGAAATAGGTGAGGAAGACCTCATGCGATTCCCCTGGGCAGTGGGACACAGATGAGTCTTTTGGCCTAAGAATTGCCCGGGTTGCACACTGTTTTCCTTCGGCCGCACGTTTAGGGAGGTATTACAGCTCAGAAGAACTCGTTCCTTCTTCAGCTCAAGGCAAACTTCATGAATTACAAGAAGCTTTGGAACCGCCTTGCCTTACCTTTGACTTCCAGGAGATGCTCAAAAAAGATAGAATGGCAGCTCTGACCTGTTAGAAATATTTTATAAACAATATGGAAAACAGGACATACTAAAAATCTGAAGTTGCTTTTAGAGGAAGTAGTTTGTTTTTTCTGGGACTTGTTGCAGAAGTAACCAGCCGATGGAGTGCAGTTTTGTGTCCTGTGTGTGTGTGTGTGTGTGTGTGTGGCATTGCTCTAAGCTTCTCCCAATTTGCACTCTGAGCAGAGGCTGCAGATAGTGGGCGTGCAATACAACTGAGATACAGATGAAAATTCAGAGTTCATTTTGTTACCTTGAAAAAAATCACTTTGCTTCATTGTCATAGTCTAGGTCCAGGTTTTAAGAACAAAATATCAGGGGAAAGTTTGGAGTTACTTTCTGACCTGATTGGTGTATTTCCAGCTTTTTTTTTTTTTTAAATCTTTCCCCCCTCCCTCCACTTCTCTCTGCTCTGCTCTTCTCTGAACTGTCTTTTATGTTTCTTTAAAAGATTGTTTGGCCAGGTGGGGGTGGGGGGTTGGGGGGGGTGGATTAACTCTCCCATTAGTATGGAAAAGCTAATTGAGAAAGACTAAATTCTTTTTGGTTTGATAGTTCCTAATGTTTTGATCTGTCCAGCCAGCCATCTGCAAACTACACGCTGTCTGCTGAGGGACTGGCAGGGCGACAAAGAAATGGAAAACTGTAAAAGAGTCACTATGGGATGTGAGCAGAGTGTTTTTGGCAGCCCCGCTGAATTAAGACCATAATCCTTTTCGGAAATCAGCCTGAGACGGAACTGTTCACAATAAATGTGGAATTAAAAGCATAACGTAGTAGGGACCCAAAAGGAGTGCGAGTTCTCCAGGACACGCAGAGCCCCGTGGGTGAACGGCCTCTAGGTTATTGCTCCAGATATCCTGAGAGTAAGTTAACCTCTAAAACTCGGGTTGTGTTGCCTATGGAAATAGAACCTATGACTCCAAACAGGAAATTCCAAACATTTGGATGGAAACTAGTAAATGCAGTAAGTTATTAATGAGCTGCTGGGTTTTTCAAATCATCTGAGTGTTTTATATTGCATGGCTAAATCATCCGTTGGAGAAGTAAGATTATCTTTTTCCCCCTTCTCATTTTTACACCATGACTGAAGCATATTTGGACAAAATAGAATATATTATCTAATAGGCTGTTGGAGAAATGGAACGAAATGTAACTTTCTGTTCCCTCTTTGCAAGTGGGAGCCACTTGCCGCGTTATTAGACTGACTTTTATGTTTGTTTTCAATGTTACTGCCAGAGGATTTGTAAGTACTGGGGGAGGGATACACGATTTTCAGAGTTTAGAATTGTGTTAACTGGCTTGAGAATATTTTCATCAGGAAAACTTAGGGCAGTGTTTTTATGGACCTTGTTTATCATGCTAAGTACGTAAGAATTTCGATCTAACGTGTTGTGCAATGTATTTATGCTCTAAATACTGGGAATTCTATCTGGCAGGAATCGACTGGATTTTTTTATAGCCAAGTTATTATTTCTAAATCACACGATTTTCGGAGCAATTTCAGCTAGTTAGATGTTTTGTGCTACTCTGGTGAGTCATTTGGTTTTTTTGCTTTTTTTCCTGATATTTTACATCAGGCTGTGCTGTGGGGGAAACAAAATCAGTGTTAACAGTGAGAGACAAATAGGCACAATGAAGACCGTCAGATAATGTTCGTTCTGCCTTTATTCATAAGTAATTCTCAGCACAGGCACTAATCACAGAAAGAGAGTGGGCAATATATTTAACCCTTTCATGCCCTGGTTCGCCACGGCAGTGAGGTCCCGATCTGCATGTGGCCGCTGCTTCCAGGGGGGTCCTCCCGGCCACAGCCTGCTCCCGTGCGGTGGCATCAGGAGCTTCTCCGCACGGCTCCCGAGTCGTCCTGCTCATCCCGGGGCAGCTGCTAAACGTAAACTCACACCCTCCTGGGTTGGGTGAAAGGCACGTCCTTGTGGAAGGAGCCTCCAGCAACTGTTTCTAACCCGATGCTCTTGCCTCGGACTGTGTTAGGATTTCTCCCCCTCTTGTTCCCGGCCCCCTCTCATGCTCCCGTATCCATTTGCTATTTCAAATGACCACGTACTCAATGGCTTAAAACAAAACCGATTTAACACCTCAGAGCTGGGAGGTAAGACGCGTGATGTGAGTCTCGCGGGGCCACAACCAAGGTGCTGTTGGCAGGGCTGCGTTCCTAGCTGGGCGATGCAAGGAGGGTCTGTTTTCTCGCCGTTGCAGCCTCTAGGGGCTGCCCCCATTCCCTGGCTCTTGCCCTTTTCCCTCCGCCTTCAAAATCAGCAATGGATTGAATCCTTTATAACATCCATCCCTCTGACCTCCTCTCCTGACTCCCTTCTTCGATTTTTAAGGACCCCTGTGGTCACATTGGGTCCTCCCAGATAACCCAGCAGTACCTCCCTGGTTTAAAGTCGGTGGCTTAGCAAACTGACTCCCACCTTACCCCATACCTCAGTTCTCCTTTGCCGGGCAACGTCATAGGGTCACAAATGCCAGGACTAGAACACGGGGCCATTATTCTGCCTACCAGTTCTCTTCAACGATTCCTTGCCTCTAAGACGTAAGTAGCAACAGCACGCCATTCCCAACAGTACAGTATAGTTAGGCTCTATTTCCCTGCCTCCCCCGGCCGCCTTGAGTGGGTGGCCTTCCCGGTTGAGTTGCCTCCTGAATACCAGCAGGGGGCAGCATGGGCCAGGTCAGGACTTCAGTCCTGGAACCTAACAGCCGAGAGCAACCGCGTGGGTAAAATCAGGGAAGAGACAATAGCAACCCTGTGATTCCCATCCCTGTTCAATAGGGCACCAAAGGAGGGTGCCACTACCTTGAAAACCAGGTCTCTCTCATTGACCAACCAGCCTGGTGCTCCAAGCACTGTCCTAGGAACATTTCCTGGACCAATCCCCCCCCCCCCCCTTTAGAATGTTAGGTTTGTTAACTAAGATGAGGTCTTCTCTTTTCTTTATCAGCTGAGATAATTCATGGGCATTCACACACTACGAGTCCGAGTCTTTTTCTTATTCTGCTTTATGGGAAAACAGCGAGGTATGCCCTCTGCAAGGCAACTGTGTGGCTCATTCTGGGAAACAGACTAGTAGTTCTTGGGCTGCACTAAGATGACCATATAAATAATGACATTCCACCGACGCTACCAGATCCAGTGTCATATCTGAAGTCTGCTGCCTTCATTAGGCTTGAAGTGATCAGTTAATGGCCCTTAGACAGAAAGGTCCTGGACCATCTACTTTGTAAGAATCAAAGTGTAGTTTGCGTGTGTGTGTGTGTTTTTAATTGATCTTATTGTTGAAAGTTTTACAGATGTTCCCTTCTCCCACCCAATTGATCCCCTCCACCCCACACCTACCCCACCTCCAGGCCTTCCCCATATTGTGTCCATGAGTTATGTGTTTTTAGTTCTATTGCAAATAGATTTTCTTCAGTGTTCTTCTTGATTTTGTCTATTTTGGTAGATTTTTCCAAAGGAAATTGAGCAAGTCACTTTTTTTAATTCCACTTGGAAGATACTGGGCTGATTTTCATTCCATTACAAACTGTTTGCTCCCTCCTGAACTACTCGATTCCTATCCTGTCAACTTGATTCTTTAAAAAAATAAAGTAAATTTGTAAATCCTCACCCGAGGATATGTGGTTTTTTAAAAATTGATTTTAAAGGGGCGGGGGAGAGAGAGAGACACAGATGTGAGAGGGAAATACTGACTGCTTATCTCCTGTACGCGCCCCAACCGGGAATCAAACCCGCAACCTTTTTGGCATACGGGACAGCGCACCAACCAACTGAGCCACCTGGCCAGGGCTGGTCAACTTGATTCTTTATAGACTTTTCCCTTTATCCTTTGAAAAATATTATTTTTGATACTTCTTTGTCATTGCATTTGGCACTAGGAGAGCCTTCTGGGTAATACGCATGTCTTCCTACTACCTTGAGATATTATTTCTGTTGTATTTTTACAGTGTTTTTCTTGCAACTGTATGTTCTTCCTTTTGGATATCGCTTCATCAAATACTTTACTGTTTATCTTTTTCTTTCATTTTAGTTATTTTTAATCTCATTTTCAAATATGTTTGAAAAATTAGGAGGATCACAACATTTTCTCTGTATTGTGGAAGGCACGGTCTTCATGACTACAGTCAGAATTTTTAGTATGTTATTTGCTTTTAATTTCTTTCCACCTTCTTGAATTTTATTAGGTCATTAGATGAAAGACTTTAAAATGTTCTCCTATTTATTGTAGTCCAGTTTTCCTTTTAAATATTACATATTTTTCTTTGCTTTTTGAAGATAATCTACCCTTCTTTATGTTCCAGGATTTGGGGCTTCCCATAACGATTGTACAGACTGGAGTGTGTAGATAGAAGCCCGAGTGGATCCCTCCTAGAGCCCCTCACTGTTGGTCTAGATGATGGTAGAGTCTCTGATCTTGCACCAAAGGGAGCCGTGACCCACACTCCCTGGACGAATTTCCACGACAGTGTGGCTCGTGGCGAAGCCTGAGGGCTCCAGAACTTCACCCTCTGGGTTCAAGGCCTGGTCGTGTCACCCTTAGCTGTGTTTGGGGGGGGGGTCACTTTGCCTCTCTGGGCTTCATCTTCTTCATCTGTAAAATGGGGAAAACAGTAAGGTCTATCCCAAAGGTTTATTGCGAGGATTAAACTAATCAATCCTCACAGGCATCGATTAAAATTTGTTTCACAGCGCCGTGCCCCAAGCGTCCACATGCTGAAGAGCATCTTCCTAAAGGCCCTTCGAGGACTCCTGTGAAAACTTCCCCGGTACAAACCCGCAGCCCCCACAGAAGACTGAACAGTGCCAGGTGGTGCCGAGAACGCTTGGCTCTAGGAAACACTCTAATTTCTGTCAGTCCAGTTGAGGAGTCAATACAGATGATATCTAATGATTTTTAAATGTTTCATTTCAACAGTGAGCTCGACCACCCTTTTGTCTGTCTTTTAGCTCTTCCGCTCCCCTCTTTGCTGTTGCGACGCCTCTTCTTGGTTTGGTTGCACAGCGTTCCCTGTTTCACGCTTCCACATTTCCTTCTTTCTTTTAAATAAACAGGTCGGGATGAACAAGAGGCACATGAGCGTGGGCCAGCAAACGTGGGCCCTCCTCTGCAAGAATTTTCTGAAAAAGTGGCGGATGAAGAGAGAAGCCCTGTTGGTACGTTATGGCCCCGGGCCCACGTGTCCTCGCAGGGGGAGACGAAGCAGTGTTTCCTCAGGCAGCACAAACGCCGTATCTTCATTATTTATACCGCTGCGTATATATTCTATTTCTAACTAACAGACTGGATTTTTTTTAAATTATGGACTTTGCTATTATTTCAAATAAGATTCCTTTAAACTATATTATTATTATGTGTTTTTAAAGATTTATCTTTATTTCTGAAAGTATTACAGATGTCCCTCCTACCCCCCCCATCGATCCTCTCTACCCTGCCTCTGCCCCTCCCCAGGCCTTCTCCACACTATTATTATGCCTTAAGGCATTTGAAAAATAATTCATAGTCAGAAACTCCGTGAAGAATACTGTCGCATCTTGATACTGCAGAGACAGCGATTCGTAGCTTCTGAATTCATTTGAAACTCACGAAGGAACAGGGACACAAGTTCAGGGTCAAAGCCAAAGCAAGAGGCAGCATTTCATCCAGAATTAAGCCAGAAATTAAGCCAACGTTTTCGAGAGCGTTCAAAAGACAAAGTATAGCACCTGCTTCCGCACAGCTGTGTTGTGGACACGGATGACGTCAGTTGGAAGGAAATCACGGGCATATAGATGGCAAAGAGGGAAAGAAAACGCCTTTTGAACTTTGGATTCTATTAAGATAGTATTTCTTTTCTTCCGATCACAGGAATGAGTGAGGGGTGCTTTGTGTAGAAAATTCAATAAGTTCAGAAAAACATATTAAATACGTTAAAAAAATCACTCGTAAAATACCCATAGGTCAAGGAATGATATATTAACATTTGATCCTACGGATTGTGTGTGTGTGCATGTGTGTGTGTGCGTGCACGCGTGTGCCTTCAACCAACATGTACTGAATGCTTGGGTTGGCAAGCATAAGGTCTATAAAAATCCCTGCATGGAGTAAAGGTTATATAAATACAAATATAAAAGTTAAATGCTACTCTAGATAGATATTTTGCTACCATCGTTTTAATTCTTCTTCATGGACACATCGTACCTGTTAGTTTATCTATCTAACCACGTAGATTAGGATATAGACCGACACACAGCCCTAAAGACCATGCGCTGAACAAGATATATACCCGCTCTAAGGGCCATGTGCAGAAGTAAAGCTAAGCGTGCAGCGCGCTCTTCCCGCGGGACTTCACGTGCACTCTGCTGCGTCTCCAATTCCGGAATATCGTTGCAATGACAGAGACTTTTAAAACTCGTCTTCAGGAACAATATTTTGGGACTATCTCCTTCCACACACAGGAAACATAAGGTCGAAACAGGACCTTGCTCCTGCCGATGTCTGGTTATCTATTTCATGCCACCTCATGCTTCTTTATCATTGTCGCTCAGGTTTCCCCATGACTGTAAGCCACTGGGCCACGCACGAAGCGACCCAGCCTTGGAAGCCTGCATCATAAACTTAGAGTCTCAATGATCATTGGAGATGCTGCTGCAGCTCTGTCTTGATAGATGATGCACTTATCTAAAAAGGTGCAGATTAGAGGACAGAAGGAAAATCGGGACATGTGAAAACTGGGGAGAGGAAAGATGGAATCTAAGCAACATGGAAACACAAGTGTTTTAATGTGTCTGTGGCCGAGCAGCTACTGACTTGCTCCGTCTCCTCTCGTTGCTGTGCAGGAATGGTTTTTCTCACTGCTGCTGGTGGTGTTTGCGTACGTGTTTTCTTTAGCTGTACACCACACTGATGACTTCCTTCAGATGCCTGCCAGGGACCTGGGACGTGTAGATCACTTCAATGATTCTAATTATGTTATTGCATTTGCACCCGAATCCAAAACTACCCAGGAGATCATGAACAAAGTGGCTTCAGCCCCATTCATGAAAGGTACGTTCTCCAGAAATTCAGGGCAGTGCCCTTGTTTGCAAAATACACAGGTTCGCTTTGGAATTCCTTTGAGAAACTGTGTTAAATGCTTAAGTTTCTAGATTTAATTCACAATGTTAATGCACATTCCTTTCTAACATCAAGGAGATTTTCTTACCATATTTACTAGTCTCCTGGTTAGGAAGTTTTATATTAAGAGGGTTTTCCTTTTTATAGTCCATATTAAAATGAGATAGTTCAGGATTGTTCAAATGTATGTTTGTGAGAATATTCTGAAAAGATTGGCCAATGGTGAGAGCATAGTTTTTTAATCTCTTGAGATACATAAAAATTGAGAGCAATTAGACAGCAAAACCAAGAAACCATAGGCAATGTTTACAACAGACAGGTGATAAGGTGTTTCCTTGAGCCCCCAAATATAAGTGAGTGGGGCAGAAGCCCTAACAACCACAAGGCTTGCAGCAGGGTATCTGATGGGCCCGAGAACAGGATGAGAACCCATTGCGAAGAAACCAGTAGCCACTGCAACGCAGAGAGAACCAATCTGAGGATGATCGAAACCATTCTCAGTAATTGCAGTGGTGGTGTAGCATTAGAATGCTATTCCTAGGCTGTTATATACATAAAGTGGGACATACCAAATAACTAATTATAGAATAGTCTAATTCTCTCACCCCTGGGTCCTTGGAATGCAGGAGTTTCAGTGCAGGAGGAAAGGAGATGCAGAGATCTGGGGCAGGACATTTACAGGGGAGGAATCTCCGCCTTCCAAATAGCTAGGAAACCACTGAGAGCAAATAGATTGTGTCCAAAAGAAACAACAAAACTCAGCAGTTAACTTCAAGAGATTCCCCCTGGTCAAAGCTGGCATATGTTAAGCTTCATCACCATGAATAAGCGCAAGGATTTGAAACTCATCCAATGTATATTTAAATGCACGCTTTCATCATGATGTTCAAAGACAACAATGTTTGCCTTTGGAGGACGATAGGGAATCAGTTGTTATGAACATTTGTAAATAAAGGGGAAGCACCAGCATTTATCCTATGTAAACTGTACTATTGGCTAACCAAACAGATGCTGGAAAGTACTGTTTCATAAACATTTTCTATGACCAAATGAAAAACAAATGATGGAAATAGGACGTCATCATTTTGAAACTCTTGTTGAATTAATGGATCTGAACGTGAGACAGTCAGAAATTATGATCCTGATGAAAGATTATGCCACCACCTGTAGTCCCGGCCCAAAGGATTAGACCTGGGTCTAATTAAACCTCTGGTCCAGCTGCCAGATGGCAGGAAATACAGCAGACAATGGAACACGTTGAATTTTGCCAGGCGTTTGCATTCAACAGAATCCAGGCTGTGGGTTAAATGGCCCAAATTTGGTCAATAAGAGTCATTCATTTACATTATATATTTTAGAATAAACAAAGTCCCTTGGGGGAAACACTCCCCAAATTGAACAATTCTATGCTCTCTTTGGAGTTTGGCCATATTGATGCCATTGTCAAATGGGAATAAATAGAGTGGGGCAAAAGTAGACTCACAGTTTTTGTATGGAAAATAGTACAGTAAATAATAAACAAGAAGACAGGAATAAACTGTGTTTCCGTGTACTCACAACTGTAAATCTACTTTGGCCCCACCTCGTATATTATAATTATAGGCTATATTTATAATTGTAGTATATATTTCAACTTTGGACAGGGCTGTGTGCACTTGAGTTTAAATGTATGCATTGGTATTGCTATTATTCCAAAGTCATTGGTTAAACATTTTATTTGGGAAGGCACAATCTGTTTGTGATCAAAAGGATTGCCTCACAGCACTTCTGATTTTATCTAGAGCTTTAGAATCTCCATCCCCCCACTCCCCCACCCCACATACAGCAAGTGTGCATCTCTTATTTAAGACCAGCACTGCCTTTAGTAAAGAGATGACTTTAACATAAAATAGCTTTACCGTGATTGCATAGGGTACGCTGTCTTTGGACGTAACTGTTCCCCTCTTTTACCTGGCAGGAAGAACAATCACAGGATGGCCTGATGAAAAAAGCATGAATGAACTGGATTTAAACTACTCTATAGATGCAGTGAGAGTCATCTTTAATGATAACTTCTCCTATCATTTAAAGTTTTTCTGGGGAGGTAGAATCCCCATAATGAAGGAACACAGAGACCATTCAGGTAACTTTCCTATTAGAAAAAAATTTTTTTTTGCTGTTATGTCATTAGTCACAAGGAAGTATATGTGAGAACTGAAGTACCATACACAACATATCCATATTTTTAATTCCGGAACGTAATGAGATTCATTCTTATCAAATAAAGCCTATGTTCTTAAGTATATTGTTTTATTAAGAATATATACTTGTGCCTCACCGTATATATTGTGGTTCAGTGGTTGAGCATTGACCCATGAACCGAGAGGTCATCGGTTCTGTTCTGGGTCAGGGCACATGCCTGGGTTGCGGGCTTGATCCCCAGTAGGGGGCATGTCACTGTACAAAACAACACGAGGTTCAATCAAGCACAAGAGAAAATGATGCATTCGAGATGCGGTCAACGTGAGATGTGGGAGGTTGCTGTTGACGTAACTTGGCGTACTGCTTTACAGCCAACTTTTTTTGGAAGGAGAAAGAGTACACTCTAAAACAATGATAAAACATATAGTATAGTGAATACGTAAGCCCGTAACATGGTCATTTACATGGTCCCATCAAGTATTTTGGATTGTACAAAATTGTATGTGCTGTGCTTTTATATGACTGGCCGTGTAGTAGGATTGTTTACAACAGTGTCACCACTAACACCCTAGAAACACATTGTACTACAATGTTATGATGGCTATGGTGTCCCTAGGCCAGCGATTTTCAACCTTTTCATCTCATGGCACACATAAACTACTAAAATTCTGTGGCACACCAAAAAAATATATTTTTTGCTGATCTCACACAAAAAAGGTATAATTTCAATTCATTCACACCGGACAGCTATTGTTGTATTGGCTGTTGTCATATTTTTATTTGACAATCTAAGGGAGAAGAGGTCAGTGCCCCTGACTGAATAGTCAGCTCCTAGGCTATAGGAATTTTTCAACTTCATTATATGTGGCCCATCATTGACCCCAATATAATTATATGGTACATAACTGTATTCCTGTGTTAACCCTAAATACAACCTCAAGAAATGGCTCTTGCTCAATGATTTGCAAATATTTAAAAAACCTAGTGCTTTTTTGGCACAAGCAACGGAAGAGCAAACTCAACAAAATATTCTTGGCTAATGGAGAGAATCATCAGATTGAATGAAAAATTATTGAGAAGGAATCTTTACATGAGCAAAGCAACTCTAGTGTGCCCTCCTTGGGTCTACTCTACGAACCTCACCTGCAAAGCCCTACCATGCGCTGTATTATTGTGAACTTGGAGCGCATTTCGGAACATCTGGTCTTCATCTTTCCTATAACCAAGATCGTCCCATCCCATCAAAATTGTTTATGTTGTCTTCTTTTTTCAAAGCTCATTGTAGAACAAGAGATAGAAAAGTCACCTGCGAATGCTCACTGTTCTGGGAGAAAGGCTTTATAGCGTTTCAAGCTGCCATTAACGCCGCTATCATAGAAGTGAGTATTAAGTGAAAGAAACAAATTGCATTGCAAGTTAAATTTTGATGGGCGATTGGTATCTTTGGAATGGTCCTATCTTATCAATACATTAATTTATTCACTTAATTTACTGGGCACAGTGCGCTGAACAAATACTATGTGGTCATGACCCACTGTGCACCGCGATGTTAGGACGCCGCGTCACGAGATGGGACCACTGTTATACATGCAGTCCGTCACCGGCCAAAACGTTGCCACGCGGTGCACGACTGTATTTAAATCATTGCACTAAGCACTGAGGATCAGGAAATGAGTGGAACACAGGTGCTTTTCTTCGTGGATACTGGATAGTGAGGGGAGAGAAATGGACTTACAGTCATAATAAGAGTTTAGAGTCTATCGTGAGATTACATATGGTGAGCTAGGCAAACAATGAAGCAAGATACTCTGATGAGATGTATCAGAGAGGCCCTACTGACTGGAGTGACCAGCCGAGGCTTTGAGATTGAGTCGAACTTTGTCCCGTGAAGATGGTCGATAGGGCTATTCTGAGGAATCAAGACGAGAACTGGAGTGTGGCAGGAACTCTATGGGGACCGGCCATGACAGGCGAATTTATTTAAATGTGGAATGCACATAATTTCTTTCAAATGAGAGGAAGTGCATGAGGTTATAATTAGCCTCATACTAACAATTTGTTCATTAATATCTTTCTTTAGATCACAACAAATCACTCAGTGATGGAAGAGCTCATGTCAGCTACTGGTATCAATATGAAGATACTACCTTTCGTTGTTCAAACAGAAGTTATGACGAACATTCTCATTTTCTTCTGCGTTATTTCTTTCTCTGTGTTCATATACTATGTATCAGTCAATGTTGCCCGGGAAAGACAATACATGAAGCCCCTGATGACAGTGATGGGACTTCGAGAGGCGGCGTTCTGGTAAGTCCCTGGGCGCGGTCCGACACGCAGCGCATAGCAGCGGAGCGGTCGGCTGGACTCCGTAGGCCTATAAAGTGTCACATTTGAACTTGGTGGCTTTCATAAAGGAGTGCGTTAGGCGTAAGTGAGGTAGATGGACGTATAGGCTTGGTGAATGACACCTTTCATACTCCGCTGAATTAAAGAAAGTCTAATTCTAGAGATTGCTGAAACCCAGACTCACTCGCCAATGCAAAGGACGGCTCTCAGTCACTGGCTTCGGGCCACGGTAGTTCTACAGTTCCTTTACCGAGACACGTCTAGAACCGACAAGTCCTCGGGACTGTTTTCCCCAAAAACCTCTCCCCCTCACTCTCATTTTATCACCTAGCTTCTTTCTTATTTTGCAATTAGCTGCCTGTTTTACCTGTTCGCTTATTTGTTGCCTACGTCCCCCTGTAGAATAGGAACTTGAGGGGCAGGTGAGCTTTTCTGATCGATGAGCTGTTGGAGTCCCTTTGCTCCTGCTTTGCGATGAGCTTCGCGGTCGCTTGCCGAGTGATGGAGTGGGGCAGGTGGCGGCGACCCAGCAGGCCGCGCTGACGCCCCTTTCCCCGCAAGGCTCTCCTGGGGTGTGACATACGCCGCCTTCATCTCGGTCACGGCGACTCTGATGGCGCTCATTGTAAAGGCTTCCCGTGTCGTGGTCCTAACGGGCTACGCGGTGGTCTTCGCCCTCACTCTCCTCTATGGCCTGTCTTTGGTGAGTTGGCGAACTGAACCCCTCTCTCCCTTCCCTTTCCCGCTCTCAGGAAAAGCCACCAACCGGTTACTTACCACCGATCCCGCCCCCGCCCCTTCTCCCCTGTGTGCGGAATCTGAGCGTTTACTCGAGGAAGCATCTAGGGTGGGGAGGGAATGGGCGAAATAGAATTTGTATTATGAAATTCTTTTTGTTACGCTCCTGATGATTCCCAGAGGATTATATGCAACCTGACGCGTTTCTCTTGTCTCAGATAACTTTAGCCTTCATGATGAGTGTCCTGGTAAAGAAGCCCTTCCTCGCCGGCCTGGTCGTCTTCCTGCTCACGGTCATCTGGGGGGGTCTGGGCTTCACCGCGTTGTACAAGCATCTTCCTGCCTCTTTGGAATGGACCTTATGCCTTCTCAGCCCTTTTGCTTTCACAGCTGGGATGGCCCAGGTAAGAGCTGATGTGACTATTTAATTTCTTTACAAAATATTTATAACAGATTCCCTCTGAATAATTCATGCTACAGGTGCTGAACAGCAAAATTCCCATCTGCCTTTGTAAAGATACACACCGAAGAGATAGGAGATGCATGTTTTTATGTTTTTCCTCTTAGCCCAATTCGTTTTCCTTTAAGTCCCTAAATGCAGGCCGATGCTCCGTCACTGACGTGGTTCTGCTTTTACTTTTAATGGGCCATCCCAATGAAGACGCATCTAGTTTAATGCTCAGGAATCATAACCCTAAATATTATCGCCAAGTATTTGAAAACCAAGAATTCCATAGAAATACATTTTTATTTTTCGATTGGCCAATTTAAATGAAACTGAATCTCCTCTCAGAAAATGAATTGTGGTTATGACATCATAACTATAAATGCTAAATGAAGGGTGATGTTGCCTATAAACTCACTGTGTCCTACTATACTCAGTAATGGTTCTGTCTTCTGCCCTACCGCTGAAGTATGTTCACCCCTTCATGGTTTTACTTTCAAATCCTGTCCCCTGTCCAGAATACCCCCCTTTTTCCCACCCTAAGCAGGATGCAACCCTGTAGGCAGCCCAGCCCAAATATCACCTCCCTTGAGTTTTACTCCTGCCCAGGGGGACTTGCCTCTGTGGCTGGTGGGACCTCCTTCCATTCACGTCCCAAACTGCTTTGTAGTGAGATGGTTTCATTCTTATATCTGCCAGTAGCTTAGAGCTCTGTGAAAAGAGGAATTATGTTTTATTTATCTTTTCAATCCAAGTGTCTATGATAAGACAATAATAATTCTCGATGCTCTGTGTATCCTCTTAATATTCAACGTATGTGTTTTTTTCAGCTTATACATTTGGACTATGATGTGAATGCAAATACCCATTTGGACTCTTCAAACCCAAACCTGATAATAGCTACTTTTTTCATGTTGATTTTTGATACTTTGCTCTACTTGGTATTGACATTATATTTTGACAAAATTTTGCCCAGTAAGTACAATCATGATTTTGACTCAACACGGTTTCATTCACTGTATTTTTATAACTGTCTACACTTAGTGCTAGAGTAAAAAGTATACTATTAATCATTAATAATATCGATCTTGATTATACATTGAAATGATAATATTTAGGATATATTGGGTTAAATAAAATATACAGTGTATTGAATACAAATTAGCATTTTTTCAAAATTTTAAAAATAAGCCTAATGGTATTCTGCACTGTGTTTATAGAATAACCTTCTAAGATCTTGTCCTGCCATGACCCTCCTGATTGTTTCTTTTTAAAAAGAGCGATGAATTATGTTGTTAGTGCTCGTATCAGAACTAGGTGAAGAATGCTACTGCTAGGGTGCCTGGGATCCTTAAATGGTGACTGACACAAAGTTTATTCGCCTCCTGTGCACGTAGCTGAGTACGGACGCCGACAATCTCCCTGGTTTTTCCTGAAGCCCTCCTTTTGGTTTCCACACCCCAGGGCTGACCACATGGCCCTTGAGAGCGAAATAGATTCGGATTCTCCACCTAATGATGCTTTTGAACCAGTGTCTCCAGAATTTCACGGGAAAGAAGCCATCAGGTGACAAATAAACTCCATGGAGGTGCAAAGAAAGCACTGGTCCGAGACCAGAGATCTATGGGGCAAAGCCTAGATGTGGCAAAGATTTCCCTCGGGGCCTTTTTGTACCCACCGATGTCCAGGCTGCTACCCGCCCGAAGGGCGACCCTCTCTCTCGATAACACCTTGCTTTCTCACATTGTCAGCACTTACGCTTGCTCACAGCTTGCGGTACAGCAGCAACCACCTGTGAACACATGGGGTTCCTATTTCCGTTTTCTCTGTTTTCTGCTCTGCATGCTTTGCTCTCTTCCTCTGCCTGCTCTCGTTGTGACAGACGCTGCCACCACCTCCCTGGTTAGTTTGACCCCCTTTTCTATGTGATTCACTCTGTCCCTCGCCCCTGTGCCTCCTGGATAATATGATGAGAAGGAAGAGGCAGGCGAGGCAGGAAAGGGAGGCAGACTCTCCAGGGAGAGGGGCAGGAAATGTACGTTAGGGGTGCTCATGCCATGCGCCTTTTCCCTCTGAGGCAGCCTGTGTATTTTACTTCCTGCTGATTCCCTTATTTCCAAGCAACTAGAAATCCCTGAATTCTTTAGACTTTTGCTCAAAATTTGTCTGTGATTCAGCGTTGACTTTATTTCACTCCTCAACGACACCTTTCCAGTCCACTTCTTCCTCTCACCTATTTTAACTGAATCGTTGTGATATTGAGAGTCTCTGCGGAGTTAGCTTCTCAAGCGCGGAGGTTTAGCGTGAACAGACACCGCGGCAGTCTTCTGTTGTTCTTCAGGAGTTCCTGCCGTATTGTCAAGGATTGCCATCTCTCTCCGAGCTGGAACTCGAAGTTCCACGTCCCTTCCAGGGTCTGAGCCAGAACCGGGTGCGATCAGGGCTAAGCAGAGACTCTCACATATCTGTCGGGATGGCCTAGGAGGTGTGCTCTGTGCACTGGCAACCCAAGGCTGCCGTCCTGCTTCGTTGCTGTGGCCTGCACGGCCACCAGCGGGCCAGTGCACGGGGCTCTGCGGCTGTAGGCCGTTCTGCCCCAGAGGCCAAGGCAGCTGGGCTCACAATCACTCCTCAGGACAGAAGGCAGAAGGATGGAAATTAAAATGCATGACTGTGCCAACCAGAGTGGATTCTGCCTAATGTAGAATGTACTGCCTAAACATGAAGGCTATATTTTATTAAAACATGGGGGGCGAAAATCCGTCATTCATATTGTGTATTTGGTAGGAGAGAATAAAACCAGCTAACAGCCATTAGTGCCTGAAAAAGAAAAGGTGGGGAAACAGAGCTGAAGAAAAGCCAAGCAACTTGCCCAGTGCCTCACAGGTTTGGGTAAGAGGCAGTACTGGAGCCCATATGTGCTCAACTCCAAGGCCATTGCACCTCACTGCCCATCCTCTCCATAGTTAGTCCCGTACTTAACTGGATTATACCCAGGCTATGGACTGAATGGTGCCCCCCCCCCAAGTAATGCAAATTAGTGTCTTTATAAGAAAAGGAAGAGAGACCAGAGCTCCCTGCCACAGCAAGAAGGCAGCCATCTGCAAGCCAGAAAGGAGGCCTCACCTGCTGGTTTGTTGTGAGGATGTACAAAAATAATGCAGATGAAATGCATGGGACCTGACTTAGAGCAGACCTTCAATGTATTTTGGATTTTTTCCCTCTGTAATCAGTTTCCCTTATCTTTGTCCCCTTATCTCATCTTGTTTGGAAGTTTTCTATACACCAAGCATTCTGCACTGTATGCATAGTATCTTAGCCAAACCAACAGGTGAGGGCTCCTTCCTGGCTTGCAGGTAGCTGCCTTCTTGCTAATGTCATCGACATTTTACTGCTGAAAAACTGAACTCAGTGAGTTTAGAGTCCATAGAATCTGTAAGAGAGCTGGTGATTGGCACAACTGGGACTTGACCCAGGCCAGGATGGTCTCGCTCTGAAGTCCCCATCTTTCTACTGGGTGTGCCACTCCTTTTTCTACACCAGTATGGCCACCATAGTATTCCTCTCGTTGCTTTAATTTCCTGCTTTCCTCTCAGTCAGTCATCTGTCACAATCCTCAGAGCGTTCTATTGCCATGCGCTGGTTTGTAGTGTAGCTTGTTCCATGTACCATGACCAGGGGTGTTGTCTTTAACGAGAGGCCCTAGAAGCTTCTGCAGGTCACCTGGGCCTGTGTGAAGGAAGACAATCCCCAGGTTCCCTCACAGCCTCGGTGACTTGATGTATCAACCCTCTGTCCCCTACAGTCTCCTCAAAACATTCTCGTCTTTTATTTTTTTGCAGAATAAAAAATCTTAAAAAGGAATATAAAAAAGGAAAGCATGGAACAGTAGAAGCTTTGGAAGGTAATAAAATGTCATATTTAACATGGCTGGTTGGTTTGGAGACTATGTCTCACTGGGATGCTGTCTTGGTAGAGTAAGAACGGATATTCCGGCTGTCGTGATGCTCCTTTGTTTGAACACAGTACGCTTCCTTCCCAGTAAATGAAAAGCCATGTAACGATTTTAGAAAGTTGGCTGCACCCTTGATATTCTACGGGTTTGAGAGATGTGTGATGCCATCATGATAGTTTATTTTCCACTCATCACATTCTCTAATCCTAAAGCTATCTTATTACAGTCAGCCCATCTTTAATAACAAAACTGCTTTGATCTTCAACATTGTTAATCATATAATAATATATTATGGTAATATTACAGCTATAAAATGTGTATCACAGCAGGTGCAATTTTAAAGGAAAGAATTCGGGGATGGATTTTATTTTGACTAAAGCTAGCCAAATATACTCATGTTATAAGAATTTATGAAAATTTCAGAGAATGTAAGGTTACTATGTAAGCTCTGACTGTAACTTTTTTGAAATAATGCCAGGTCTGGTATTGGACATATATGAAGGCCAGATCACTGCACTCCTTGGTCACAGTGGAGCTGGGAAAACAACCCTGTTAAACATACTCAGTGGACTGTCGGCCCCAACATCAGGTGATGAAACAATTATCCAATGATGAGAACATGGGCAAATGAATGAACTGTGCATTTCATTAGTTAATTAGTTTATTACTTGATTTCAATAGTAGTTTCATTAACTACTAGTCACACTCAGGTATTTTAAAGTTTTGGAAGTTTCTTCAAGTTATTCTTTTATAGATTCATGTTCTCTTTATTTAGGAAAGTCTTTGTGGTTTAAATATTTCCTGATAAGTAGTTTTAGGCTTATTAATTGGCATCCCAACTGGATCAGATGTATTGTGAACATTAAAATTTTAATTAGTCAATAGTGTATTCCTTACAGGTAGGTAAAATATCTTTAAAGGACTTTCGTTATGGACATATATTGTTTCTTTGTTTGTTTCATTTAAAAATATCTTAAATAAAGCATGTAACATTACCCTGGTGCTGTCTTTCTTTAACTTTTAGGATCGGTCACCATCTATAATCACTCACTTTCGGAAGTGGCTGACTTGGAGACCATCAGCAAGCTCACTGGAGTCTGCCCACAATCCAATGTGCAATTTGGCTTCCTGACCGTGAGGGAAAATCTCAGGCTCTTTGCTAAAGTAAAAGGGATTCAGCCACAGGAAGTGGAGCAAGAGGTAGATTCCATGTTAGATGTCACACAGCCATGGAGATGAAATTGCTTACCTAGGAAATTCTAAATGCATTTGTGCTGTTTCTACCAAGTCCATTGTCCAAAGGGCAAACAGCCCCCTTGTAATGAACAGCAAAATGACAGTGTTTTAAAAATAAACATGCTGGGTTTTGGACCAAATATTCTTTATTTGGTTAGGTACAACGAATTTTACGGGACTTGGAGATGGAAAATATTCAAGACATTCTTGCTCAAAATTTAAGCAGTGGCCAGAAAAGGAAACTCACTTTTGGGATTGCCATTCTAGGAGACCCTCAGGTAAATGGAACTAAGATTACCAGTGACATCAGATTGAGGACTGTGAAATTATTATATTCGGTCAGACTCAATTTGTAAATGCTAAATGCAAAAGAGCAGTTACAGTAAAAAACTAAGTACTAAGCTATTTCTCCAAATATGTCTACTAGTATATTGCTTTTTAAAAGAATTCTGCCTGGAAGGGGAAAATGATTTTATATGTTTTCCTGTTGTGCAGATTTTGCTACTGGATGAACCAACTGCTGGATCGGATCCTCTCTCAAGGCACCGTGTGTGGAATCTTCTCAAAGAGAGGAGATCGGACAGAGTCATTCTCTTCAGCACCCAGTTCATGGATGAGGCTGACATCCTGGCTGGTGACCCTTGCTTTTCTTTCATGTATCTTAGTTGAGAAATCGGGAACACGTGTGGAATACGTATAGATTCGTTCCAACACAGTTGCCATGTGCTTGGCTGCCATGAGCCAAGACGGGAGAATCTTTTGCCCATTTGAGTACCTACATCCCCGAGTACATTGACCCTAGTGCATTGGTTGTAAAATACGTAGCTCTTCTCAGAGATATACTATGCGTCATTCGGTATGAATGTCAGCTGGCTTGAAACAGATCCTTTCAATGTATGATAAGTTTTCTAAGTACACTAGAGAATAAACTAACATATGCATATCATTTCAGTTACTGGATGACAAAGAAAGTGGCCTACATGTGATCAGAATTCCAATGCATCTGTTTTAGTGGGCCATGCTCGTAAAATGCATTGTTTATTAATGGTTTGTTCTTTTATAAATAGTGGAAAAACAACTCAATACCATTTTTTGTCCTGTTTTTTTTTCTACTTAGATCGAAAGGTGTTTATATCCAATGGGAAGCTGAAGTGCGCAGGCTCGTCCCTGTTTCTGAAGAAGAAATGGGGCATCGGCTACCATTTAAGGTAGAACCTTCTTGTTGGAGGCAGGTTAGAACAGGTTGGAGATGCTGAGGTGATATCAATATTAGTGTGTTAAAGTACTAATATTACACAGGACGGGCTACACAACTGGTGTGTTCATTTCAAGAGACCTGTGTTTCAACTGAGCCACAACGGCTCTTTTGTAGCTAGAACAAAGGATATGTGGAGTTGCAGACGTTAAGCCATGTTTCAATACAATTTTTGGAAAATACTTTCGCAACCTTGTTTGCTAAAAGAAATGTATCCATATTCCAGCCCTTTCTCTTATCATGTTTCGGATGCTTATTTTGGCTTATTTTGACAATTTCAATAGCCTCCCCTCGGTGCCCCCTGAATTCATTTTCTCCTTCATTCTCTCCTGTCTCCTCTCCAGCTCATAGTTACTGTCATTATTAAGCAAAGCCTATCTAAGCATTGGCTGTGTTTAGGTACTTGCTAAGATATGGACACACAGAGTGCTCATATGATCATATTTAATCACCCAGATGACTTCCAGATGGTATTACCGTTCTTCTTTGATATGGCGCAGAGTTTTAATAATCTGCCCAACTCACATAATTTATAAGTGGTAGAATTTTTGGACCAAGATAACAGGTGTGATATGAATTGCTCCCTATATTTCCCACTAAAATATTAATATTTCTTTAAAAAAATAATTCAGGTCACTTTATCCCCAGTGATTAAATGAATTCCCCCATTATTTACTCCAGGTGTTTGATCTGGTCAAGTCTACCATCTCAGCATGGTTGTTTGGTATGACCTCATTGAACCCATACTTTCCAACTGAAAGGAACCACCCACTGTTCTCAAGGTGTGTTCCGTGGTCTTGTCTCTGCTTGAGATGGGACATCTGTTTAACACATCTTCCTCCAGCTCATTCAAACTATGTTCCAATCTTATCCATTCTGGAAGGTCTTTTCTGAATGTTTTCTCTTTGAAAAGCACCCACTCTTCTGGAACCCTGAAAGCATAATTTTGAATTGTTGCCTTAGGCTATTTAAATTCCTTGATTGTCAGTAATTTCATTTATAGAACAACAGTAATAACACCTACTTTTCGTTTAAGGCTAAAAATATTGGACAGATGAGTAATTAACAAGGTGCAAAGAACTTAATCGTTTAACTCAACTTCTCCCTCACTTATTTTATAATATGCTGCTCTATATTATATTTATATCATGTTATATATATTTATATTGTATTTTGTTATGAGCTCTGTTAGAGAAGGTTCTTTATTCTTCTTGTTTGGTATCCTGGAGAGTGCTTAGCACAAAACCTTGTAAACACACAACAGCTTTTACTAAAATCTATTTTTTTTAAGTTCGTGTCATCAAAGTCAGTTGTGATACCTCATCATTCTATAGCTTCAGTAAATTTCAGTGCATGTGACTAATAACAGGGTTGCTCAAATCTAATGATTTCATGAAGAACTTTGTGTGTTCTCATAACAAGACAGACTAGCTTTGGCTTGAATACATTTTGGATTTTAAAAAAAATAGTAGTAACACCAGCTAACATATATTGAGGGCTTACTTAGTGCAAGGCCCTGTGCTATCTTATACATATTTTATTTTATTCTGTATTTTGAAATTTTTTGAGAGGTTAGTATTGTTTGATCTCACAGATGAGAACACTGATGCTCAGAGACATTAGATCTTCATTCTGGAACATGGATCAGTAGAACAATAAAACCATGTTCTTAACAACTGTACCAAACTACCTCTGTCTTTGTTTTTCCCATGTTCAAGAGCTAGTTTTTGCAGAACTCATACTTTACAGCAAAGGGAGAATTCAAAGTTGAGCTATTGAACAGATGGAAACGACATTGGGCATTGTCTCCCACCTCAGCTCAGCCAAGACCTAGCCAAATATCTCTTTTCTCCAAATGACAATCCTTGAGTCACCTTCTCTATCTCTAACATCCCTTACACCACGGGGTATAGATGATATGGTTTGGACTATATTATTATTTTTATGTCTCACTTCTTCCATTAGATTTTACATGTTTTGTCTCATGAACATTAATGAAAGCACAAGCACGTACTACAATTGTTTGTAGAGATCGTGTTTGAGAAAAATAACTCTAATTTACTCTTTTTTAAATGTTAGTTTGCATTTGAATGAAATGTGCAATCCAGACAATATAACATCACTTGTTAAACAGCACATCCCTGATGCCAAATTAACAGCACAGAGTGAAGAAAAGCTCATATATATTTTGCCTTTGGAAAGGACAAACAAATTTCCAGGTAACAGAACGTAGAGACTGCAGAATGATTTATACTGATGTTATAATAGCATTAGTTCTGTTGCATTTATTATTGTAAATGTCTAACAATTATCCCTAACATGAAAGTATAAATCTATTTGCTAGACAATATTTCTTAAGTAAATAATGGGGTTGTAAACATATAAATTTTGGGTTGACATATTCAATCCATCCATAACATTCCCCATAATTTATCAATTAAAACTTTAAAAACACATTAAGTAAAATGTACTAATTTATTTTAGAATCCTTCACATATGTAGTTTTCTAAGAATGAAAAAAATAAATGTTTAAAATTTTATACTCAAGAAGACATGGAGACTAACATACTGTATTAATTATTTTATAAATAAGGGAATGTCTATATGATAACTTTGTTTCCGATTAATGCATTTGGTCTATCAAAAGTATTTTCTGTTTTTAAAAAGCATAGTTATTATCAATCTCATTAAAATTATATTCCGTTGGTGCATTTTTGTGTCTACCTTTAGACCTCTACAGGGATCTTGATAGATGTTCTAACCAAGGCATTGAGAATTATGGTGTTTCTGTAACAACTTTGAATGAGGTGTTCTTGAAACTAGAAGGAAAATCAGCTATTGATGAATCAGGTAAAAAAAAAAAGAATTTTATATTTCTGTGCAATATTTTATCTTGAAAATATGCTTTGAATGATGAAACTATATACTTTTGGAGTATAATGATTTATTCTAGTCTTGGGAAAATATAGAGCAGATAGAAATGTACTTCTGTTTCCTTCCCTTCTCTCTCAATGCTGGTCTCCCATCTTGAATTTCCTATTTTGTACCATGCATTTTACTAAGCATGTGGAATACTGCAGTATGTAAGACTGGATCTTCATGGAGCAGACAATAAGTACATAATATAATATTCCTTGTGTATAAGAGCTATAGAGAAAAGAAAATTAGAGTTGTAGATTGACAGTTACTTTTCTTATATTTTGATTATATCATTCCAATGTCTTCAGGGTTCCATTGTTACTGTTGAAAATTTTCTGTCTGTCTAATTGTCATTACCTTGGAAAGTGTTCTACCTTTTCTCTCTAGTGACTTTAAGATATTTCCTTGTTTCTGGTTTACGATCATCCTACTGTGTGTACTCTTTACCGTACTTTTCCATTTTCTGGGTGTGTTTTTCTGATTGATCAAGTGGGGTTTTATTTTTAATCCTTTTTTAAGTTATACACTTGATTATCTTTTCTTAGTGGTTACACTTACCTTTTAATGTTCATGTAGCTTTCTGAAAGTCTAGAGTTGGTCAATTTCTCTAGGCGCTTCTTTTATCTTGTTTTCAACTATACCTATATTTAAAAATATTTTTTATCTACCAATTTCATATTTCCAGAGGGGAAAGGGAAGGGGGTCTATGTGTATTAACTCTTCCACTTGGGTCAGAAGTACTAAGATAGTTTATCTCTTGCCATGAATAGATTGTTCTTCTTGGCTAAATATAGGTTTCTTTCCATTGATTTCCCTATAATGAATTAAGTCCTTTAAAGTTGTAGTCACAGAACTTTTTTTTTTCTTCAGAAAATACAAGGTTTTCTTTTATTATATCATTTTTTTCTTCTTGTAGTGCATCTTTTTTGTTTTTGTTTGCTTGTTTTGCTTCATTCTCATTTCTCTAGCAGGTACTCAAGTAAAACCATGAATTAGATTACTGGTACCTTTGTCCAAGACTCTCTACTCTGACACCACGGGGTGAATTAGATGATCATAGGGAAATCGAAATAATTCACATTTTAAATGGCACTTTATAAATTACTGATTTTACATTTTCTAGATATTGGAGTTTGGGGACAGTTACAAAGTGATAAGACAAAGGACACAGGAAGCCTTGTTGAGCTGGAACAAGTTTTGTCTTCCTTTCATGAGACAAAGAAAGCAGCCAGCAGCATGGCTCTCTGGTGGCAGCAGACCTGTGCAATAGCAAAAGTCCGCTTCCTAAAGTTAAAGAATGAAAAAAAACCTCTGATGACCATGTGAGTACCCAAGGGTTTCAGGTGTGTTTGGTAGTCACATTCAAAATAAATTCAAGAGAGAGAGAAGGGGACTACAACTCCAGATGAAGTAAATTTCAGCAACTGTATGTGGCCTTTTTAACATGGAAGCCATTTTTTTATTGCTTAGGTGAGTGTGTAATTAAAATAGATAAAGTACGGGGGGTTTCTTTTAATTTCACAAAGAATCTGCTCTTATCAAAGGGTTGATGTAGTGTACCGGAAGCATGAAAGTTAACACTTAGGTTCCATCCCAAAGACTTGCCTCTGTTCCAGCCATAGCTTAGCAGAGGCTTCACTTCACTCTCTGGAACCTCTACAGTTCCCTCCAGCTTCTGGTTCTTCACTGAATACTACCTCTTTGCATGAGCCCTGCTCTCCACCCAGGACACTCATTCATTCAATGATATGTGTGAGCACCTCTGCATAACACTGTGGCCAATGTGTGTAACACTTATCAAAATAGATCAGACATGAGATTTGGCTCGTGAAGGTATTAGAAGAACTGCAAAAAAGCATAGTGAAAAATTGGACCAATATTGTTAACTATAGCATTCAGTACAAGATATATTATGTCCAAATAGGGGCATCAGCCTGGCAAGCGTAGCTCAGCAGTTGAGCATCGACGCATGATCCAGGAGATTGTGGTTTGATTCCCAGTCAGGGCACATGCCTGGGTTGCAGGTTCTGTCCCCAGTGGGGGACATTCAGGAGGCAGCCAATCAGTGACTCTCTCATCATTGATGTTTCTCTCTCTCTCTCTTCCTCTCCCTTCCTCTCTGAAATCAATAAAGATATATTTTTTAAAAAACAAATAAGGGCATCATAAGAAGAATTTTACATGAGAGGGAATTTGAACTTGGTGTAAGAAAGTGGAATGTTTAGCTAAGGAGAGAAAGCAGGGTGGAAATTCAGGCAGAGGGAGCAGTTCTGAGCATGGAGATACATGGGCAACCTGAAGAACTGTTATTAATTTGAGTTCACTGCAACACAGAGTATGCAAAAACTAAAACTAATTTTGATAATATATTACATAGAGCTAGAGAGTTCGGACTTTGGGACTAATAAGGAACTACTGAAGCTTTATTTTTCTGGTTATTCTGTTCAATGCCAAGAAACTTAGCAGAGCAACAGTACAAATGGTGTGGAAATAAAAGACACTGGATACAAGGGGAAAAGCCATTTAGGACAATATTAAAGGAGGTCAGGAAAGATATAATTAATATCCAAACTTGAAAAGTAGAAGAGAGAATATGTGCAGGCAATAAATAATAATGATATGACAGATAGAAATTTTCTACCATTTGGAAAAGGGGTGGATGGGAGAGAAATGAGTATAAAATAATCAAGCTTCGGAGCCTGAGTGAATAAGAAAATGTTGTAATTTATAGAAATCGGAGATAGGAGAGAGCAAGTTTCAGAGTGTAGTAAGTCTAGGTATTGGTGATATGCCAGCTTGCGGTGCTCCCCAAAAAAGAAGAAATGCAAGACCGAGACAGAGCAAAGATGTGGGCACTGGAGAGATTTAAGTCATAATCAGCAGATTTCATGACCTTGAATGACATATTTAAAGGTACAGGGAGGCATCTGGGGAGAGAGAAATACCAAGGATAGCTTCATAGGTACCATCTCATTTTAGAAAGAAGGAAAGGTGAGGAAAAGCATGATTTGCATATTGGTTAGTGTTTATCATTTAGTTCTATTAATATATCCACTATCTGCCCAAGTGTAAAAACCTACAAAAGTTGCTGCACATGAATTTTTTTAATTTTCTCTTACCCTTTTCTTTATGCAGATTACTGCTTATGAGCATTAGCTTTTTCCCCCCGTTTTTGGAATATCTATTCTATAAGCTATACGGAAGGAGTTATTCTTGGGGACTGTCTCCCGATATGTACTTCCTCTCACCGGGACAACCGCCTCAGGCTCCTCTGACACACTTACTGGTCATCAACAAAACAGGTGAACTTGAAGCTCAAATGCCACCTGTAAATGTTGTTCTTGTTGAGAGATTCCCCAGGCAGCATAAACCATGAAGGAAAAATAGATTCTGTATGTCTTAGAAATCACACATGATGCCAAACAGAAAATTAATTTAAAAATGACAAAGAGAGGGTTGGAAGTTTGGTTTTAGAAACACATTTGGCAAATTTGCTTAACCATTGGCTGATGCTTGAGATCTTTCCATAACATTTTTCAAGTACTAGATGCATTCTTGGGCTCTGG
The DNA here is from genome assembly GCF_964146895.1 of Miniopterus schreibersii. Lineage (NCBI taxonomy): Eukaryota > Metazoa > Chordata > Mammalia > Chiroptera > Miniopteridae > Miniopterus > Miniopterus schreibersii. Next base: position 7,080,552 of record NC_138116.1, read on the forward strand.
AAAAAAAGTATGTTCCAAATTTCTAAGAAAATAGGAGATGAATATCTTCAAGGATTACAGAGTTAATTTTCAATAGTATTTCTTAACTTTATTTTTATTGTCGACTCTATTACAGATGTCCCCATTCCCCCCCCGCCCCGCTTGCCTCGGGCCAGCATCTCAGTGTTGTCTGTGTCTGTGGGTTACGCCTGTCTTTGCACCAACAACATTACAAGTAAAACGCCTAGCGTCTGGGGAAAGTCGCCTTGTCCTATCCCTGGTATCACGACGGGTTTTAGTGCCACAGCATCACTTCTGCCTTCTTAAGGAAATCCTTAACCCTTACGCTGGGAATGTTCGAGGGACGTTCTCCAGCTGTTGTGGTTTTTAATATTATTTGTGTTGTTTTTCTGCTTCTTTTGCTCTTTACCTTCTGGGCAGGGTCAAGCATTGAAAGCTTCATACAGGCACTGAGGCAGCAGAACATCGCTCTGGAAGTGGATGCTTTTGGAGCTCGACACGGCCCTGACGAGCCGTCATACAACGGGGCCATCACGGTGTCCGGGGACGACAAGGTACGCGGGGCCCCGACGGCCGCCCCCCGCAGGGGCTGGCCGCGGTGACCGCCAGGGCCTCCACGTGGCACACGGTGAAAGGCTGTTTCAGTTCGTTCCCGACCGCACTGTGTGCCCGGCTTTGATTAACAATGAGCTTAGGTCTTATTAACTCATGTTCCATTTCAGTCATTAATATAAATCTTCCCAAACGGATATCAGTCACATGACATTTTGGTGAATCCTCCAAACATCGGTCAGATTGATACCTATTGTGAACTTCAGCTCCTCAACCAAAAAGAAATATTAGCTTTTGTTTGTTTGTTTGCTTGTTTTACAGTAGAATTCTGTGTGGTTTTTATAGGAGGGGGAAACTCCAGTCCTACCTGCTATGCTTTACTGAAAGGGGTCAAATCTTTAGATAAATATTTATGCTCATCTCTCTGATGTTAACAACAAAAAAACTTAGTTTCCTGCGACTTGAAGTGCGTGGTTCATGAATCAGGATCATTGGATCGCCTGGGAGCTTGTTAGAAATGCAGAAGCCCACGCCCTGCTTCAGACCTGAGTTAGAATCTGTGTTTTAATAATATCTGTAGAGGATCGGTGTGTTCATTAAAGTTTGAGAAGAGCCGCCTTACTTGGCAGTATTTAAGATGGGTGTGTTTCGCATAAAAATGTAAATTTCTCCCTTCTCTTAAACAATTCCTCCATGTGACCGTCTGGCCGTCCGGGTGGAACAGAGAAACGGCTGCCCAAGCGAGCCTGAGCCTTCGCCGTGCCGTTCGCTGCCCGCCCTGCTGCTCCACAGCTGTGCCGCCCGCCTGGCCCCGCAGGGCCGCGGGCCGAGACCCCGCGCAGGCGGGTGGGGAAGCGAGCAGACCGGGGCAGACGTGCGGCTCGGCAGTTACCGTCACAGGGCTCCACCACTGGCAGCTTTTTAGTTAATTTTTAGACGTGATTTCCAAGCCAAAAATAAAATCGGAAACTACCTTTGATCGAAGCAGTCCTTGATATGTCTTGGTCAGGTTTGTTTCCAGTACACTCAGAAAAATCGTTTTTAAAATGGCACCCTTAACGTCGATAAACATCGCTTTAATGAACAGGGTAGACACAGTTCACTTGATTTATTTATAACTGTGAAAATGCGTGCTCAAAGCTGGCTTCCCTTTTTGGCCAAAATAGATAATAATTTACTTACATTCTTTTTATTTGGGATAAAAATAATCATGTCTTTAAGATATATATATATTTTTTATTTTTTCCGCTACCATTTATCCCCTCTCTGCCTTCTCCCACCTCCATCCTCCCCCCAGCAATAGTTTACATTTATATAATGTCCATTTTTAGTGTGTGTTTTCCCAAGTTTTACTGAGATATAATTCACATACAGCATTGTATGAGTTCAAGCTGTACAGCATAATGACAACTTAATATTGTGAAACGATTTTAAAATGTCGTCTGAAAAGAGATTTTCCATGCAACGCTGCGATCGCGAGCTCAGTGTCTGGGAAAACCTATGCTTTCTTACAAAGCTGCCTGCCTCCTGCTCTCCACATGTGCACCCCTTCTTCGGTTGTAAAACGAATGCATCACATTTTGAAACAAAATCTACCGCCCCGCGAAAGTAAGTTTGCACTACAGAGTTTCACAGGGTTGCTGCTAAAAATCAAGTGAGATATTTTGTTTTGTGAGAGTGCAGGCACGAAAAGCCACACGGCTGGAGTGGTGGCCAGTGAAGACCACGCACGATACTGGATTTCCTGCAGCATATTGGGACTTCGTCAAATATTAGCGATGGCGGCATTCGTTGGATTCAGTGCTTTGGCCTTACTGTGTTGTCAATAATTTGAACGATTTCCTATCATAGTCTTGCATTAGATTTTGTATTGGCTTTTGGAGGCCTCCAAATGCATATTTGTTTTATTTCAGAACCCGAGATTTTCAGTAGCGTGCAATACCAGAAGGCTGAATTGCTTCCCTGTCCTCATGGACATCATCAGCAACGCGCTGCTTAGAGTTTTTAATTCTTCAGAGCACATCCAGACAGACAGAAGCACATATTTTGACGTAAGTATAATATACCTCGCTTATCCTGAACCATAGAATTTTTCAAAAACATACTTAAAATGCTAAAATAACATCATGTTAATTTTTATGAACTTATTCTTGACTAAGTTTATGTTTCATATAAGTTACTATGTACATACATACATACACATGTATATACACACATACAATATTTAGCAATAATTACATAACATTATAAACTTAATTGGATGACTTAGGGTCAATGGAACAGCAGGAAATTCAATTAATTGGGGAAAAAGAAATGACTTTTGGTTTCAGATCTGTTACCATCTGTGGGGCTGAGTGGTGGGACCTGGTTGAAACAGCCAGTCATCAAGGTAGACAGTGGGGCCTCCTTAACAATTTGACTTCTGTAGGCCATGGTTCACTGATCCACACAAAAATACACATAAAAAGTTCATCACAGGGGTTTCTTAAGAAGTAAATGAGGCAATGTGAAAAACCGATTCAGTTGGCCAAGTTATTATAAACATGAGCGATAAAACACGTAAAAGTAGGAAACCATAGGTGCTCAATAAAAGGCATTTATTATCACTATCACTATCGCTGTTAACATTGCTTTTCTTGGAAATGCACTAAGTTTCCATTAAACAACATTCAGTTTTGGGTAATTGGAGAACTGGCTGAATTAGAACTAGAGGCAGATCTTGTTTAAAATATGATTTTTCTGCTGAGATCCTCTGAGTCAGAATATCCACAGTGGGAAGGGAGGTGTAAATCTATGTCTTCAAGTCATCTCTTTCATCTCATTTCGTTGAATCTCCCTTTGCCTTCTTTAATGACACCTTGGGCCTATCCTATCCTATCCTATCCTATCCTATCCTATCCTATCCTATCCTAGTACCATTCCAGGACCGTCCAAAGCTTCCATTTCCTATCTAATCCAAACACTGCAGGGTCAATTTGTGGCTGAAGGGATGTGGACTGGGGTGGTGGCGGTGGCCTGATTTGTTCTTTCATTCTTTATAGTTTAATGCCTTCGAGAAGAAAGGAGAGTGTGGCTTTGCTGTGGAACATGCCCCTTTCTTCTCGCTTCTGAGAAGAATGCTATGGGGTGGGAGCAGAAAGGAAGGAGAGAGCGATCCAAATGGAAAGAAAGGGTGCTGTGGTGACATCCCTGCTTTCTCTACCTTGATCTGCTACTAGCACCTTCTACTCAGGTGGCCGTCACGGCCTCAGTGGCCTGCGTGCTTTTGGAGGCTAGTGTTTAGCTTTGGTCCCAGGCCCTTCTGTAGACGAAGACACACCCCTTGTTACAGAGCAGAATTTCTGCAGAAGTTTTGTGTTTACCTTGCACACATTAACCGTGGGACCTTAGCCAATTCCTACAGCCTGGTGGAATTTGCTTCCTCCTAAGCATATCAGGATGCATGTTCAAAGTCTCCACATTGTTGCAACTCGTCATTGAAAATGAATGTGTGGAAGACGTTGCAGAGAGAACCTTGGGAAGTACTTTTTGTGGTCAGATCGACTGATTGATTGAGTGACGTAGTTAAAAAAGTATAAAGGAACTATATACCCAGTTGCCCATATATACCCATGTGTTCTGCATGATTTCAGGAGCCCAGTTTAGAGGACTATGGGCACATGACCTATGCCTTCGTCTGGATCCCTGTGGCGGCCTGTTTTACCCCTTACATTGCGATGGGCAGCATCGGTGACTATAAGGTAAGAAGAGTTAACAAAGTGAAACTCATGTCCTAAATCAGCCTAATAGATAGAAGAGACATAGAGAGAATGTTTGTGACCATGTATTTGTAATTTCTCAGCCTTGACTATTCAGGACCTTTTGATGACTCTCTCTCTCTCTTTTTTTTTTTTAACCAGAAAAAAGCTCACTCCCAGCTATGGATTTCGGGCCTCTACCCTTCTGCTTACTGGTTTGGGCAGGCGTTGGTGGATGTCCCACTGTACTTCTCCTTCCTCCTTGTGATGCAAATAATAGATTACATTTTTAGCCCAGATGAAATCATATTCATAATCCAAAACCTGCTAGTTCAGGTAAGCAGCAAAAAGTTAGGAAATGACTTTATTAGATTATTTTAATGAATGCTGTAACATTAGTCATCTTAAACCAAAGAACGTCACATTGCTGTTGCTGTCGCATAGTTTGGAAAGTTGAGGTGTAAGTATGAGCACTTTCCTAGATTGCATTTTCCTATTTCAGCCTTAATATTCTCTTTCCAGATCCTGTGTAGTATTGGGTACGTGACATCCCTTATTTTCTTCACATATGTGATTGCATTCATTTTTCGCAATGGGAAGAAAAACAGTGGCCTCTGGTCATTTCTCTTCTTGATTGTAAGTTTGCATACAGTACAGTCTTTCATTTTTAAACCACTTTATGTAATTTTTAAGAACGTGTATTTTAATCTTTATAATCAGCAGATTGGTAAATTAATATTGCTCTCTAGGAAATTCTAATTACTCTAAGATAATCATATAAAATATACTATGTGTGAGGGTGTACACCTTTTATAAACTCTGACCTCAAACATGTCTCCAGGCGTAACCTATCCCCAGAGCTAGGGACGGCTACCTCCAATAGTTCACTTATAGTTTCACTGAATGTTTAAAACACACCTTGAGGATCACGTATCTAAACTATAACCCTTTCCTCCGTCCTAGTCTTCTTTGTCTCCTAGGCTATGACTTTACTACAGTGCGGTCCACGCATACGATTGCTCGTACCAGGAACCTAGCCTGACCTTTGACCCCCACGTCTTTGTTTCTCCCCACCTGCAGTCCGTTTCTGTGTCCTCCGGCTCAGCACCTCTCGGGCCTGTGCGGCGTGTCTCGGGGTCACCGCCCAGCCGAGGCCTTGGCGCCCGGCGCCCCTCCGCGGAGGAAGGCGGCGGGTCTGCAGCGGGCCCCCCGCTACTCTTGCCTCCTGTAAATTCTTCTTCACACCGTAACCGATCTGGTCCTTTTCAAATACATTTATATCCCAAAGCGTAACCTACGTATGGAAAAGCACACCATAGATCAGTTTATCCCGTTTCTGAACTTAATAATTAAGTGGAGTCATGTAGAAACTCATAGAAACAGAGTAAAATGCCTGTTTACCAGGGCTGAGGGCGGGGGAAGTGTCAGTCAAAGGACAAACTTCCAGTCATAAGATGAGTAAGTGCCGGGCCTCTAATGTGCAGTGTGATGATTACAGCTAACAGTCCCGCATTATATATTTGAAAGTTGCTAAGAGAGTAGAGTTTAAATGTTCTCACTATAACAACAGCAACAACAACAAAAAGGGAAGTGTGTGAGGCGAAGGATGTACTAACTGATGTTATTTCGGTAATAATTTCACAATCTGTACAGATGTATCAAATGACCCCGGTGTACATCTTAAGCTTACACAGTGTTATGCGTCAGTTACATCTCAGTAATGCTGGGGAGAAAGATGAACCCCTTAGAGATGAAACCCATTCAACCAAGAAATAAGTCAAAATAAAGAACTCAAGAAAATAAAAATTGCCATAAAAGCACCCGGCTAGCGACCACTGAATTCTATTGAGTGCGTGGAAATATGACATAACTTTGGGAACCGTGGTCAGGACATATTTATGTAGAAAACCCACAAAGTTAGATGTAAAGCAAGCATAAGGTTAATAACAAATCCTGAGAAGGGTACAGTGGAAAGGAAAACCCCTGATGAATCTAGTCGGAAAAATCAAGGACAGCTCTCTAAATGAAAAATGGCCAAGCAAACCCAGAGGTCAATTAAAAGAGTAAAACTAAATCATCAGGCGTGATTGGCCTCGGCATACCCGATGGCTCAGGAGCAGCAGCTGCCAAACCGAAAGAGGAAGACTGTCTGAGTCAAGAAAATACAAAAAAGAGCTCAATAAAAAGAAAATATAAATACAAAAAAGTCAAAGTACGAAAAACCAATGGTATATTACACTATAAAATGGCACAGGTATTCACCCAACATCAGCAGTAACACGGAGACACCCCCAGCCATGGTGACGCCTGTCTTAGGGGGGCGGCGTCCTGTGTGTCACCCACGGTCTGCGGGAGAGCTCTGCCGCCGCCCTTTAGAAGCACCATCTGTTAGTAACTACTGAAGTGTCAAGTGCACGTAAACGGTAACCTGTAACCGCCCTTCTCAGAATCCCTCCTTAAAGACTACAAGTGTTAATATACAAAAACTTATGCAGACCAGCACTTCCAGGAGCAGAGAAATTGAAACATTTTTAAAGGCCAAATTGTTGAATTCTTGCACATCCATTCAGAGAAATACTACGCAGCTGAAAATGAATAGCTGGTAAGCCGAAAACTAAAAGGGTGTCTCTGATCTACTGGGAAATGGAAAAATGCAAAATGCAGAGTGGCGCATGATAAATGGACCCTTTGTCAGAATCTGAGTTTAGCAAGAGCCCTCACTGGTTTGTATGTACATTGAATTTGAGAAGCCCTGTTGTGTCTTAAAAGCTTCGTACTTGATCCGGTACAGAATTGTGACAATCCAATACAGAATTCTGTGTTGCGGAGAAAAAAAATAAGATGGTGGTAGTGGCTCAGGGAGTGAGATGGAAATGAAAATAAGAATATTTAAAAATGAATTTCCGCTCTCTTGAAAAAAATATCCAAAAGCTCAGATTGTCGTGCTTTTGTGAAACTCTACTGTGATTTTATTTCAGGTCACCATCTTCTCGACATTTATTATTGAGGCAACTAATTATGGATTTCTAGGGCTGTTAATATGCACCATATTGATACCTCCATTCACAATGATTGGCTCTCTGTTCATTTTTGTGAAGGTAAGAATCTCACTTTTGTCCTAAGGTCATGAAATGTGTGGCCATTGAGGACCGACCGCCTTGAATATTGTAAGAATGTAGGTAGAGTCTTTGGCTGTACAAAGTGTGAGGCCCCTATCTTCTGGAAGCCACTTCACTTACTGCAGGCAGAATCATTCAATAGGAAAGCCTGCCTTGCGTTATGAAGGTCAAAGGCAACTCCACAGTGGTAGAATTTCATAGTTCTCATGATAACCCTCACTCCTGGGGACAAATGACCCTCCTGAGAGGCCGATGAGATGCCCTCTTGCTGTTATTTTGGACATGTTGGGTTGATGGATCCTCACAGACATGCAATGGGAAATAGCAAGTAGCCAGTTAGATACATGAGTCTGAAATTCAGTATGTAGGGTTTTGTGGATTTGGGGGACTTAAAGCTAAATACTTGAGATTTGTCAGCATGTAAGTAATATTTAAAGCTACAGAGTAAGCATCGTTAGAATGAAAAGACAGCCTATGGGCTTGGCCTTGAACTCCAGAATTTAAAGATCGGGAAGAGGAGGAATCAATAGATAAGTTTGAGAAGGATCCTGTGAGGTAAGAGAAACAAAAGTGGGGGATTGTTGTGTCCCAGAATTCCTTCTCGAAAATCCTTAAACACTTAGAGTATCAACAAATCAGGATGTGTGTCAGCACTACCGAGGTTCTCCTAGCAGGGCGAATCCTGCTAACTCACAGTGTTCAGGATAAAAGCGTCTGAGCCTATAGCCAAGCACAGGTCCACAGGTCACCGAGTGACATCGGCAGCAAGGAGCACACACTGCACAGTCAGACATGGACTTTTTACCTGACGCATAAGCAAGAATTCCATAGAAGGCTGGCAGGGTCATGTAATGGGCATTAATCAATCATCTTAAGTGAGATGAGATTCATGCATAGACAAAAGTTCATCTAAACATGCTTTTTATTCTCATTTTACAGATTTCTCCTGACTCTGTGGAATATTTAGGAGACTTAGAGTCCCATCTTGTATACCTGGCATTGCTAATAGTAAGGAGGCATTTCCATTTAAGTGTTCTTGCACGAGGGGGAACACATTTTTGTATGCTTTGTGTTCATTAATTTTCATTTTGGTGCTTAAAAACTTGTCAGTTTAGGCATCTGAACACACACCCAGACACACACACCAACAGAGGCTTCCCATTCTGGACCACTAACTTCACAGCAACGATCCGACACCGAGTCTGAAGCGCAGGCTCTCAATGGCATGAATAGAGTTAGGATCAGCTCCCTACCACTGTTTCTCTCATGATCGCTCTGAAGACCAGCGACCCCAGCTCTGAGAGTTTCATAAAATATCAAGGACAATTTTTTTCAATCTTGTGAAAATGTTATCAAATCTACCTTTATAGATGATCGAACTCCTTAAGTCAATTCCAATACTGAAACTGTTGTTTTCATGGTGATGCCAATTTTTATTATCTTTTTTTTTTGTCTCCCGCAGCCTTACTTCCAATTTTTCCTTTTCGTGTTCATTCTACGGTGTCTGGAAGTGAACTTCAGAAAGAAATTGATGAGAAAGGATCCTGTATTCAGGTTGAGAGAATTCATGTTTTATTTTACTATTCATTGTTAAAGACATTTTAATAGGATTAAGTTAACTGAGTAAAACACACTGTACAGAATTGTATTTAAGGGACTGTGTCGATACAAAATTATAATTCTTGGGACTTTAATGAGTTTACAGTCTAGCGAGAGAAGCCTCATTAGCACACATAAGACACTGAAAAATTAAGGCAGACTATAATTTCACTGACATACTAGAAGAAAGTCATAGACAAGAAGCAGTGCTTCAGAACAACGACTAAGTATAGACAAGCAATGAAATAAGTGTAGCCGGTCCAGGAAGGAAGAGTCGTCTGAACAAAAGGACAAAAAGCAGAATAAATGCCACGATCCTATAGGTTCGAGAAGGCAGCTGGAACAAAGTTGAAGCCTTGTGTTGGAGGTTAATAAAAAATTAAAACGAAGCTAGATATTGGAGTGTCTTGGAATAGGAAACCACAGGGAAGGTTTTACAGATAATCCAATGGGAAACAGACAGGCGTGTTTTGAAAACCTTGCCTAGCTCACGAAATATGAGTCAAGCTCAAGTCTAATGAAGGCGGTAGAGCAGGAGAGGGACAGGACGACAACCGCGTTTTAGGAAGTTGGCTGGCAGCAGCCACTTGGGACGACACGAGGGAGAGAGACGGGAATCGGCGGGAATCAGTGGTGGGGATGACGAAGGAAAGGGTTAGATTGGTGGCAGTCAGGAAAGAGTGACTCTGACACGTGTTCCCAAGACGTGACGGTGCTCAGAAACTGGTGATCCCGTAGCTCAGAATTTCTGGGATACACCCCTGATTCCAAATGTTCCGGCCACTCTTCTCACGAAGCCTCCCGAATTCCAGAATACCCGCGTCAAAATGACAGCCCCTAGATCCCTGCAGCCCTGTCGGGGCGCCGTTCACAGATCGATAGCCGTTTGCGGAAAACTCACTATTTCCACTACAGGCTGTCCAACTGGAACTCTGCTCTGGTTTCAGAACTTCCCCGAGCAGCGGCGAAGCCCTGCCCAACCCAGAGGAGCCCGAAGGAGAAGACGCAGACGTCCAGGCGGAAAGGGCGAGGGCAGCGAGCGCCGCGGCCGGCCTGCGCTCCCAGCAGGCGGAGGTGGGACGCGCTCGCCAGCAGATAATACTGTCTGTAAAGTGGCCAACTATCTCACTGGGGCTTTAAAAAAATACTGTGCGGCTCTTTCATCCCCGCACGTGTAGCTCATGGCTTGACTTCAGTAACTATGCAGTGCCAGCAGAAACGGGGGAACACCCGTGCGTTAAAATTTGCAGCCACGGCTTTGGTGGGCGAGGCCAGTAGAAAACCTAGAAAAGATTTTGTGAGCAAAGCAATTCAGAGGAGAGAGCCCACCCGGGGTGAATGTGTGTGTGCGTGTGTGGGCGTGTGTGCGTGCCTGTCCGTGTGTCTCCGCAGACCTGCCTCTGCCCCCGGTTTCCGAGAAAGGGCGCGCACGAGTCAGATGGCACAGCGCGAGCGTCCTTTCGCTGCAGGAATAGGCTGGGAGAGTTTGCTCTGGAGTGGCGGTTTCGAGGAGAGCGGGCTGGGTTCACGACTTTGCACAGGAAAGACTTGGCCAGAGGGAGCGTGGGGCGCTCACCCATCTCACCTGCCTTTCCAGAGCCCAGCCATCGTGGCCAGCTGTCTACGGAAGGAGTACGTCGGCAAAAGGAAACACTGCTTTGCCAAGAGGAGGAAGAAACTGGCCACGAGAAACGTGTCTTTCTGCGTCAGGAAAGGTTGGAAACAGTCGTTCTGTTAGCAGGGGACCTTTGCCCCTGAAGATGGGGCCTTTTGAAGGGGCGAAGCCCAGCCATCCGCTGAAGAACATGCAGGGCAGCGACCCAGCAGCCGTCCAACGCTGGGCCGCCCTGCTCGAGAGCCGGTTATAACAGGGTGTGCTTTGCGTAGAAGACGGTTACCCCTGTTCTGTTAAAACAAACAGGAGGACAACCAAAAGGAGGCAGAGTTTATGTTAAGAAGGACGGGATAGCTTTCTAAGTAGTAAAACTAACTTCACAACTGGGAATGCTACGCAGAAGGGAACTCCCCGAGGCCTAGCAGCTCTCTCTTCATTCCTAACAAATGGCACATTCTGCGAAAGTGCCCATGAGATGCAACAGGCCTGGGCATCAAAATTTGTTTTAATTCTAGCTCAGCTTCTTAGGCATGGGCTGCATGACCTTGGACAAGTTATTGGTTCTCTTTACGCCTTAGTTTCCTCGCCTGTAAAATGAAGGTGAGAAGAACACTCAGGTTTGGGCGGGGGGGAGGGAATAAGTGAAATCATGTATCTAGTGCATTTAACATAAAGCTTGACACATGTGAGCCCTTAAGTGGTATTTGCTTTTATTTTTATAATTACTCGTGGTTATGATTCTGAGCATACCTTTTCTTTTTCAGGTGAAGTCATAGGTCTGTTAGGACACAATGGAGCTGGTAAAAGCACAACTATTAAGATGATCACTGGAGAATCAAAACCAACTGCAGGTCAGGTCAGTGACACACCCAGAAATGTGGTCATTAGTGCTGCCTAGATGAGACGTTTTACAATACATATTGATGACGATCTTTTCCTATTAATCAATGTGATTTATACATTGAATGAAGAAGATTCATAAAAATTTATCTCCTTAATTCCAAAAATAGTTAGGTGCTGAAAAGGGCTGCATGTTATCTAGACTATGCCTTTTACTGAATGAAAGACAGAGACATTAAAAGGAAATATTTGGGGAAGGAAAACCAAACCTTAGCTTTACTGGAGGTCAGAGATCTTTGTTTTGTGGACAGACATATCCTGAGAACTTGTTGAATCGAATTGCCAAGATCCAGGATTTATTCAGAAAACAGAGATCAGAAGTTAGAGGGGAAATGAGCAGCTATCTAAATTCTAAAACAAAAATGAGAAGAGCGTATGAATAATGCTTGGCTGTACATCCAGGCGAAGTTGGGTGAAGTGATGGACAGAGGTCCAAAGTCACACAGTGGACAACCACATGAGCAAACTTGAATTCAACCGGGGTGATGGACTTGGAAATAAAGCCAATTAAAACGGAGGGAGAGGACACTGTGGAAGATCTACCTTTTGATAGATTGAGTTTCTATCATCTTTTCCCCAGAGCTAAGTGGTTACTTACAGACTTTTGTACTCTTGGCAGCTGTGTGTGTGAGAGGAAGACGTCGCTGAAATATACACACACGTGGGCACGCACGGGCATACACACACACACACACACACACACACACACACACGATTTGGGACAGAAGGTGAGAATGCACTCTTTTGCCTAGGTGATTTTGAAAGGGAGAGACGGAGGGGATGCCCCCAAGTTCCTGGGGTACTGCCCTCAGGAGGACGCGCTGTGGCCCAGCCTGACGCTCAGGGAGCACCTGGAGGTGTTCGCCGCGGTGAAAGGGCTGAGGAAAGCGGACGCCAAGGTCGCCATCACACGGTACATGGGGGGAGACACACCCGTCCTCTACCCGAGGGGTCCAGGGAGACAGTTGGGAGTGACAACCTTCATGGGAAACTCAGGGCTTCCCGGGAGATGGTCAACGCTGACCCGGGCCACACTGGGGAGATTTACAATGAGAAACTGGCCTCCCCGGTTTCAACGTGTTATTTTATTTTCTCCTCTTAAATATGGAAAGAAAACGGTACTCACTGGTAAAGTTATCAAAAATACTAAAATTTAAGTATAAGCTATCGTAGGATAGCTATTTGGATATCATGGAATGGAATTAAAATCTTTATGGCGATGCGATAGCTTCACCCAAAATTGAGGAAGGGCGGTTCTACCTGACAGCTCCATGCTTGCGGAGATGACTTGGGCACCTGGCCCCCGATCCAGTGTTGTGTTCTCTCATTTAAGCCTGGAGGTGAGGAGTTTATTGATTATTCTTAATACAAAACTAAGCCACTGAAAATGTGAGTTTAAATCCATAGGAAGGCCCTGGCCCATGTGGCTCAGTTGGTTGGAGTGTCCTCCCATGCTCCAAAGAGTCGCGGTTTGATTTCGGTCTGGTCAGGGCACATACCTGGGTCCGATGCCCTGTCCGGAGTGTGTGGAAGGCAACATCTCTCTCTCTGTCTCCCTCTCCCTCTCCCTCTCTAAAAAAAATAAATAAAAACCATGAAAGGTTTTATAAAGTATCCTAATTTCAATTCTTTTTAATTTTTATTTTTCCATTACAATTGACCTTCAGTATTATTTTATGTTTGTTTCAGGCGTACAGCACAGTGGTTAGACAATCTATAGTTTCAATTTTATGACCACTCCGAATATATTTTTTTTTAATTCTGCACTGCAGTCTTCTGATTCCTCCGCTCTCCCGCCTGTGTTCCCCAGTGCGCAGGGGTGATGTTGATTGACCCTCTGTTTCCTTCAGGCTGGTGGAGGCGCTCAAGCTGCAGGACCAGCAGAAGCGGCCCGTGAAGGCCTTGTCCCAGGGAATCAAGAGAAAGGTAGGGGCGGGGCTCGGGCTTCCTCTGCGCAGCCCGCAGGTCGGTGCCCGACGCGCTGTTCCTCCCCTTCCAGCTGTGCTTCGCGCTGAGCATCCTGGGAGACCCGTCGGTGGTGCTGCTGGACGAGCCGTCCACGGGCATGGACCCCGAGGGGCAGCAGCAGATGTGGTGAGGAGATGTCATGAGCAACCCAAAGTGGAATTGCTTTACTTAGAAAATGAAAGGCATCAACATCATCAGGAAAAGCGATACCATGGGATAGAATCTGATAACACATCGCGGCCAATCTCTGTGGAGGGGAGAAGATATTCTAACAAACTAATACGCTGAGAGTTTCGTTCTCACCGTAGACCGTCTGGGTGGGCATGGCCTGTCTGTGGACTCAATCAGATCAACCTACACTAAGTTTTAAATCTTTCTGCGACATCACCGGATACACAATTCTATTGGGACACAATAATTCCATCTCCAAAATATGTTCTTCAATTATTTTAGGAATAGTCTGTCATTTTGCACTTTTGGGTATACGCCATTATTACCAGGCTTTTAAATAAGTTCTCTTTTCCTATTGTTTTTCCTAGTGCCTTCTCATAAATATTCTTGAAATTTAGCATTTTTCTAAACCTTTTACCCAATATCATCTTCTACATTCAGCCCACACCATGCTCTGAATTACACACTCTAACCAGTAGCTTGCTTATTTCCATGCCTGTTATCCCTGCAAAAAAAATCCTTTCTCTGTCTAACCTGAATTCACTGATTATTTCATAAGTGCCAATGGAAACCTCTGTAAATTTTCTTTTCATATTACCTTGGCATTCCCCCTGGTTAACATTTCCCTGACCTAACTTCAGGCAGGCAATCCGGGCCACCTTTAGAAACACGGAGAGGGGCGCCCTCCTGACCACCCACTACATGGCGGAGGCGGAGGCCGTGTGTGACCGCGTGGCCATCATGGTGTCAGGAAGGCTGAGGTGGGTGCCCATCCCCCTGAACAAAGGACATTTCCCTGCCCACGGTGTCACTGGGAGGAGCAGGAGGGGCTGGCTGCTCCAGCTCTACCTGACCCTGCCCCGGCCTCCAGAGGCCAAAAATCACCAGTAGTAGATTTCTCCCCCCCTTTTCTTGATTGGAACCTGCCTCCTGCCTCCTCCCTCCAGGTGCATCGGTTCCATCCAGCACCTAAAGAGCAAATTTGGCAAAGACTACCTGCTGGAGATGAAGGTGAAGACGCTGGCCCAGGTGGAGGCCCTGCACGGCGAGATCCTGCGGCTGTTCCCCCAGGCCGCCCGGCAGGAGAGGTAAACAGGTGGTGCTCCTTCAGCCCCGTCTCTGCTTTGTTTTCTATTACGGCGATGGAAAAGAAACGCTTTATCGTCTCATTCTTTTTTTTTAACTTTATGGTAATTGTGAATAATTACTAGAGAAAGGCCCAAATCCAAGGAATGCCACAGGAGGGAAATAAGCGAGCACAGTACTAACTGGAAGCTGATTCTCGCAAGGGCAGGTGCCGGGCACTGGCACGTGCACCTAGTTCATTTCAGTTGTCCTTTCGGAGGGCGGGACCACCCCCATTAAACGGGATCCCCAGCGCAGCGCCAGGACCGGGCAGCAGTCAGACCGCGCCGGTGGTGTCTCTGCGCCTTTTGATTGGTGTCGGTAACGAAGGGCACCCGCGGCCCGGGGCGGTTAGACAGGGCCAGGAACTGGAGGTGGGGCCGGGAGGCGAACCTGGTCCTTTCAGCTCAAGAGCACTGTCTTCCCGCTGAGAGGTGGTCGGTAACCCGCTTCCTGCCCCCGTCCAGAGGGGACCCGGCCCCCGTCCAGAGGGGCACCCGGCCCCCGTCCAGAGGGGCGCACCAGGTCGGTTTCCGCCCTTTGTCTGCCGTCCCAGCCTAGAGGGAAGGGGGCCTTTTCTTCAGAGCCTGATAACGCTTCTGCTTTAGTAAATCAACTTCTCGTTGATAGAAGCGCATTCACACTACGGCTGTTTCCAATGCTATACAGATGTGTACCTGCCAACAAATTATTGGTGACGTTGTTGCTTCTTTTCATTTATTTTTTCCAATGTCATGATTTGATTTTAAATTGCAGTTTACATTCAGTATTATTTTGTGTTAGTTTCAGGTGTGCAGCATACTGGTCAGACAATCATATACTTTACAAAGTGTTCCCCCCCCATATCTCCAGTACCCGCCTGGCACCATATATAGTTATTACAATATTACTGACTATGTTCCTTCTGCTGTACTTTACATCCCCGGACTATTTTGTAATTGCCCATTTGTAGTTCTTAATCCCTGCGCCTTTTTCACCCAGCCCCCCAACACTCCCCCAAAATCTGGCAACTGTCAAAATGTTCTCTGTATCTATGAGTCTGTTTCAATTTTGTTTGTTTGTTTATTGGGTTCTGTAGAGAAATGCACCTTAAAACCACAATGAGATGCCACCTCACACCTATCAGACGGTTGCTCCTGTTAAGACCTTGTGCTCTTGAAACCCAGGGTTCAGCCTCACTCTTTTCCCCTCAGGTACTCGTCGCTGATGGTCTACAAGTTGCCTGTTGAGGACGTGCGACCCTTATCGCAGGCTTTCTTCAAATTAGAGATAGGTAAGAGCAACTGCTTAGAGGTAAGACTCTGGGAAACAGATAAATTCAGATCTTGCATAAAGCCGGTAGAATATGTACACACATGAACATAAAATTGTGGTATTACGCCATAAATAAATTATTAAACTCTTAATCCAGTGGTTCTCAACCACCACGCCAGCATATGGAATCTGATTCAAAGCTGAACACCTTCCCCACCTGACTTGTACCTTTTTGCCTGCCACTGATCATTAGACGCCCCAGGCATCCTGGTTCTTACAGAGGTTCATCCCCTTGAGTTAAGCTTAGGATGGCCCCAGCTAGGGTTTCTTTTCACTTTCTGACTCTGACCATCACTCTGTGGCCTGTGGGTCCGTTTTCCACACTGACCATTTTGGCCTTTTGACCAACTTTGCAATTTTCCAGTGGGAAGGATTCCCATGATGGGCCCTGATCAACAGGAAGGGCTTCATAATTAATCAGAAGCAGAGAGAGAGATGTTCCAGGAAGGCTGCCTCCCTAGAATACAATGGAGCCTTTTCTTCGGAGCCTTCTCATGTTTCTGCTTTCAAAAATGTCCCCTCCCTCCTCGAATTCTTTCTAATGTGCTTAGTTTGCTGAAACCGAAGTTCTGATTTAGAGGGGGGAAAAACAACTTTTTATCAGCTTCCTATCCCTTTGTGTGATGATTACACAAAGTACAAAATATTGAAACATCCTAAGCTTACAGTTTTTCCCCCCAAATGTTGACTTAGCCATAGTTACGTTCTCAGCGGCAATACATGTATTGAAATTATGAGCTAGGCCAGTAGCATAGAAGCAAAATGCAGGCCCCATAATTATTCCCTTTATCTTGCTATGTGGACTCATTCTTGCATATATAATCAGATCACTTTTGGGTAGTGGAAATTCCAGCAAAAAACCAGAGCCTCCCATGGCCCCTTCTTGCTTTGATTTGGAGACTTGAAGCTAGGAAGGTGGGATGGTCAGTTTTATCTCTCTTCTTACCCAGTTCTCTCCTCTACTCACAAGCTGATGTTTTAGGCCTCTCTGGGGTAGAGATTAAGGGGAGGGGAGAAGAGGTAATATGGAAGCAAAGCTTGATTTGATCGTTAGAGCTGTACTATGGCAACAAGGCCTGACTCCCTTTCTCTCGTGGGCTGCTTTTGTGGGTTCCTTGAAGAGACCTTCTCTCCTCATCTTTAGCCTCTGACCACAGCTTCCTGAGGTGAGCGATGCCTCCTCCTCTTGGCCTCTTAGTACTTTTTATAGATGACTTGGTACAACTCTCTGGATCCAAAATAAATGACTTTCTAACACACATCCATCCATCCACGTGCAGTTAAACAGACCTTCGACCTGGAGGAGTACAGCCTCTCCCAGTCCACGCTGGAGCAGGTGGGTCCACTTTAGAGATTTTTGTATCACCCATGGAATATAAATGTATAATATATGCACACCCCTTGCACTCACTCAGAGCTCCGTTTTCCTCCGTTGCAGGTCTTCCTGGAGCTCTCCAAGGAGCAGGAGCTGGAGGATTTTGACGAGGAAGCTGATCTGTCCATGAAGTGGAAGCTCCTGCCCTAGGAAGAGCCTTGAAGCCCAAAATACCCTGCGTTGCTCTTTAAGCCAGCGACTCTTTAAAGATAATATTTCATGCTATCAAGATACCTTATCTCAGACATGGACAAGGTGTTTTGAAACGTGTTATGATTTCTCTCAATAATATCACTTTCAGTGGGGCCAAGGAAGCCAGACCAGACCATGCAACCTCTATTTCAGCAACCAAACTCCACCTTTCATAAGTAGCAAACCCAAAGAATGCACTTATTACAGAATTGTTTATGTCTTTTAGGGTGATACAGAGATTGCTTAATTTTCTTTCTCTGGACTTTAAAGTATTGGATATTTTCTTATCTTTTTTTGTTAAAATCCAAAGTAAGACCATGCTGATTTTAGGGAAAGGGTGTGAGTCAATGGCACAACAGCACAGTTTTTGCTTTTTGTATTTCAGTTGTTTTATCCGCTTTTTCTTAATTCCCTGACTTTCCTCTTCTGTCATTTTTCAGAATTTAAACTGTAGAATCCGTGTTTTGCCTCCTGTTGTGGCTATAAAGGAAATTTGAAGGCTGTTAAGATAAATAATTGCAGTAAGACATCAAATAATCAAGTTGATGACAAAACACATATGTTACCTATAATTTTGAAACATATTTCTGATTTTGTGTGTTCTTATGATGTAGAGGTCTACGCTTATGCAGAGCACTAGAGCTTCATAGATCTTAATTTCCCATGTCTGTACATGCTATGATTTAGTCAACTGGCGACTCTGTATAAACACCTTAAAATCAACACGATGTACTTGTACACTCATACTCAGATGAGTTTTTATTGATGTTGTTGCTATTTTCATTGTTGCACAAGTCACTGAGTTTATGGTAATTTGTTATGCAGCAATAAAAGTCTAATACAGATATACAAATAAAGTGACATTTAGAGAAGCTGACCTTCCCAAAGTTAAAGTCACAGAGACCCAGAATTCAAACCCAGCAGCCTGTCCGCTGCCACCTACTTTAAGACATCACCACGCAGCTGTTAAACACTGGCCTGAGGTTCAGTGAAGGTATAGAGAACATTCCTTCAACTGAAGTTTTTGTTACCTTTTAGGAAGAAAATCTGAAGAGCGCAATAGACACTGCGACCCA
Organism: Miniopterus schreibersii; assembly: GCF_964146895.1. NCBI lineage: Eukaryota > Metazoa > Chordata > Mammalia > Chiroptera > Miniopteridae > Miniopterus > Miniopterus schreibersii. The sequence continues at coordinate 7,099,295 of NC_138116.1, forward strand.
GTCAACTTCTAATTGTTGTGGTTTCAACTAGAACGATACAGAAACTCAAAGCTAAAAACGATGTTTGCAGCCTAAGCAGAGCCAATTATTGTGGTAAATTCAAATGACCCAGCTGTGAATGTTTTAATGTTTTAAGTACCTCAGATGCGATTTTTGAAAAGTGTTCCAAGTTTTATGTGTTTTGTTACAACTCAAGGCAAAGCACCAAAACTTAGTGTTTTGTTCTATTTTATGCGCAGTTGGTGTCAGAAACACTGCGCCTCAAGGCCATCACAATGTAATTGCCTTAGCGGTAAGAAATAATTTTACGTTGGCCTCGAAGGAGCTGTAGGTGTCGATTAAGGAAAAAACAAAATTAGTCTCAGGAAGAGCTCCAAGACACAAACACAAAGAAAGTTATCAGGAATGCCTTCCTACGCTATGAACTTCATGAGCTATGAGAAAATGCAGTCATCTTGGCAAAGAACTTGATAATTCGTTGAGAAAGAGAACACTGAGCTCCATGAAATAGCCGTAGGAATTTGTTTCTCAAGTCTCAGGAATGGCAGAGTTATATCTGTGCTATTCTTGGCTACTTTCTAAGCTGTGGGTCTGTGGGCCGGTGATTTAAACATGTTAAGTCTCAGTTTTCCATCTGAAAAGGGGGCCGCGTGGCACCCCCGTAGTTATGACGATGTTATTGAGCGCACTCCCTGTGCTGTACTCTCCATCCCCGTGACTGTCTGTAACTACCAAGCTGTACTTCTCAACCTTCCCTTTTTTCACCCAGTCCCCAACCCCCTCCCCTCTGGCAACCATCAGTCTGTTCTCTGTGTCTGTGGGTCTGTTTCTGTTTTAAAACTGCTATCTTGAAATGGAACTTTCATTGTAAGCTGTGGAAATATTTTAATGTCTCTTCAAAATCCCTCTTCGGGCACGATCCAAGCCAAGCCACTCAGGATGCTTTTGGATGAGTCCACCCTTCCTCTTGCTGTGAAAAGGCAGGAAAGGCTGGCCTGGTTTGGATATGCAAAATGTATAGAGAGTGAATGCTTGCCGTGTTTGAAGTAGAAGGGAAGACTAATTTATTCAAAGGGCCAGATGAATGAAAACATTGCAGTGATTATGAATTTGTAATTTTAATGATAATAGGTTTATTTATTCTCACTCCAGATATGAGTTTCTCAACAGTGGCACTGTTGACGTTTTGCGCTGGATGATTCCTTGTTAGGGCGGGAAGAAGGAGAGGCTGCCCTGGGTACTGGAGAAATGCCAGTGGCATCCCTGTCTTCTGCCCACTCGATGCCAGTTGCGATCTGCACTGGAGTGTGACAACCAAAACTGTCTCCGACATTGTCCAAATCATCCCCATTGCATTCGAATGATGCGTCAGGAGGATGTTGGGGAAGGGAAGGGAGGTTAGTCAAGGGGATTTCTTAGGTTTTATCTTGAGCAAGTGCAACGTGGTACTGTTTTCTGAGATTTAAAAAAAAAAAAAAATAGGGAAGGAAGATGTGATATGGGAAGCAGAGAAAAATCCAGAATTTGCTTTTTTAAATGTTCAAGCCCTGATTAGATGACCTGGGTCAACGGGTCGATGTTGGGCACTCTTGGACACATTGCTTTTTTATTGACCTCCAGCTGTTCTTGGTTGGCTGGCTGTGTCGTATCATAAAGAGGTGTCTTACAGAGGGAATCAATATTTGTAAATGTTCTCTTCTGTACCTCAGAAGAAAGGGGCTGGTTTCAAAATAGGAAACACTATCTTTACCAAAAAAAGAAGAAAAAATTTTTTAAAACACTATCTTTAAATGGTAAGAAAGTAAAGAGCTTAGTCAGAGAAAAGTCTTTTATCTCTATTCTGGGTACTGGACCTTTTGATTCACTTGTTGACTCAGGTGATCTAATCGGGGTTTGAACTTTTTATAAAGCTAATTTTGGATTCAGCGTCCTCCAGCCAAGAGAACTGCGGTCACAACCTCCCTCCAGAAAGCAGTCTCAGTGAGAATTTTCAAAGCAGGGCAACAGTCCAACCATAATGCAGACATGTGGGAAGGTGGGCACGGGTGGAAAGGCCACCGTAATGAGAAGGCAAGTTCAGACCGAAGGACAAGTAGGCATCTCCATAGACCGTATCAGGATAAATTATAGGGTAATTCACTTATGGGAAACTGGGGAAAATTTGGCCTGAGCGAACAGATGGCAATTTTTCCCAAATTATTTTCCTCTGCCAGGCCCCTGTTACAATACATTTTATATATATATATTGATTTTAGAGAGAGAGGAAGGGGGAGGGAGGGAGAGAGACAGAGAGAGAGAGACAGAGAGAGAATCATCAATGATGAGAGAGTCATTGATCAGCTGCCCCCTGCACTCCCCCTGCTGGGGATCGAGCCCAAAACCCAGGCATGTGTCCTGACTGGGAATCCAACTTCGATCTCCTGGATTCTAGGCCGATACCCAACCACTGACCACACTGGCTGAGCCCATTTTATACTTTTAGTATTCCACTTTATACTATTGGCATATTAACTTATTTATTTAATTATTTATATTTTACTGTCAACTCTAGGGTTGACAATTATGTCTCCGTAACTTTTGTGTGTGTGTGTTTTTTGCAATGAGCTAAATTCTCTCAGCTATTTTTGTTTTTCTGAAAAGTGTTTGTTTTGTCTTCATTTTTGGTAGATAGTTACTTGATTAGAAATCTAAGCAGACTCCTTTCTTCCTGTACTCTAGTGATATGGCTCCATTGGCTATTGGCTTGTGTGGTTTCTCATGAGAATCTTACCTGGCTTTTCTGTAGTTGTGGTAGAAACATTGATCTGGCACAACCTGCTACATCTATCCCAAATCAGAAGCACCCAGCCAACTTCTGTTTGAAGTCCATGGGTCTGCGAATATTTGCAAAAGGGCACATTACTAAGAACTGAGTGGCTCAACCATCTGTAAATCATTTATGCACGAGAAAACAAAGAATCCAAGCCAGTGACCTGTAGCATGTTCTGATTAATGTGCTCACCAACAATTTACTTATGGTGAAGGATACTGAAATGGCAGAGAAGTCATCTGTTCAGCTGATCAAAGGTAGTGGAGATGCTATATTAACACCAGACACAGTAGGCTTCCGAGCACAGAAAGTCACCGGGTGTAGAAACGGGCGTTGCATAAAGGTTAAAAGGCCAATGGGCCGAGAAGACGCAGCGACCCTGAGCTCTATGCACCCAACACCACAGCTTCCCAGTACGTGAGGCAAAATCTGTTGGAACTGAAAGGGGAACGAAAAGTCTCTAATTTAGGTTGAAACTTTCACTACTCCTCCCTCAGGAATCGACAGAACTAGTAGGCAAAAAAGCAATTAACACAGAAAAACTGAACATCAACCAACTAGGTCTAATAGATGTTTATAGAACATTCCACTCACTCAATAGCAGAATGTATCCCTTCGCATTTGGAATCGTCGCCCAGACAGGTTATATCTGGGCTTATAAGACAAGGACAAACCAATTGGATATATAAAATAACTTTTCTTACCATAGTAAATTTGAACTAGAAATCAATAATCAAAAGATCACAGGAAAATCTCCAGAGACTTGGAAATGAAACAACATATTTCTAAATAATTCATGGCTCAAAGAGTAAGTCTTGAGGAAGATTAGAAAATATTTTGAACCAAATGAAAATGAGAAACAGAGAAATGAAAATCCTGATTTCCCAAGTGATGATGTCAATCGGGCAGTAGAGAGCTCTGTGTCGATTCCTATCTCACAGTTTGAAGACACTGCTTAAATTTTTTGGTATGAGCCACAGTTACCTTGGGCATAATAGAGAAAAGCTTACAAATACAGGATTTCCTCTATAGGGTTGCTCTTTACAGTATGACACCAACTATACCAGCCACCACTCCCCAGGAACTGGCTGGCTGTCAACGAAAAGACCAATACACCTTTTATCCCTGGTTACCCACCAAGCCTGCCCTGACAGTTCCCTCTAGAGAAATCTTACCCTGTAAGTCAGTGACCAAGTAACTCATGTGTAAAGCATGAGATGCTGGAGGTCATGGATAGACAGATAATCTGAAGCATGGGCGAGACTCCCCCATTCCCACAACTCTGGCTGGATTGAAAGAAACCCTCTGAAACTAAACTAGAGGGCTCGCCCCCCACACCCTCACTCAGAGCATCACCTCCAGGAGCCCGACCCTCACTGTCCGTGTGAATACGCCTGAGAGATTCAGCGAATCGTCACTGAGGTCATTGTGTCTTCTAATTGGCGAGTTAGGCAAAGGCTAACCTCTCAGTTGCATGTGGCACCCCCGTTTTCCTCCCCAGCTGCCGGGTGAGACCACTGCATGAGCGCCTTCAAGGCGCAAAGAAAGAAATGCTTTGGGGTCGGACAGTCACCGGGGGTTGCAAGGAGTTCAGGCGATGCACCGAAAGGAAAAAACAAGGGAGGCTCTTGGCTTTTGGTTCCCTGATTTAACTATAAGACCCAACTGTCTATTTTTATTTTTTTTTAAGACTCACCAAAGGATATGTGTCCTGATTTCAGAGAGAAAGGAAAGAGAGGGAGACCATCAACGCGAGGGAGAAGCATCGACTGGTGCCCCCTGCGCTCACCCTGAGCAGAGACGGGACCCACAGCTTAGGCCTGTGCCCTGCCTGGACGGCACCGCCTTTGGCGTACGGGACGACGTCTCTTTGCACAAACAGCCCGAGACTTGTTCTTCTGCGGCATCGCGTCTCAGAAGTGTTAACTGGAAGAAAACCAGCTTGCCAAGGGAGTAAGGAAACAAGCTAACAGGTTCACGTGAGGAAGCGGGGCACCGTGGCTGGGCGCGGTCGGCAGTTCGATGTCGCACGGGGCGGCTGTGGGAATGCGGGAGCCACTTGCACATCTGGCTCACGAGTGAGCACAGGCGGAGGCCTGGGACTCTGGATCAGTCCCCTCATGCCCCTTGCCTGCTGTGTACTGGACACGGCAACTTTCATCAGCAAAGTGAGTTTAAAGCCATGTTGAAAATATTAATAAATGAATGTAAAGTCTCTTTTTTTAAATCCACACCCGAGGACATGCTTAGAGAGAGGAAGCGGGGGGAGGAAGGGCGGGAGGGATCAATATACCTCAATTCAATCAAATGCCCGCCCAGGCATGTGCCCTGACCGGGAATCAAACCGGCAACCTTTCGGTGCACAGAACAAGGCCCACCCAACCGAGCCAGTCTGGCCAGGCCCGAATATGAAGTCTTAATTACAGAATAAATTACTCCCTTCAATCTCTGTGCAAGCCTGAAACAGTTTGTCTGGTTTTTAGTTAACTGTTCCCCGGCTGCCGTCTCTCTGTCTCCCTGGTTACCAGTGATTGCAGATTTAAAAACTAAGTATTTTGCTGTCGTTTTATTTCTGTTCAGAATCCTTCGTTAGGTCTTGAAGCGTCCGATGGAGCTCAGACATGACACAGGCTTCCTGTCCCTTCTGCCCGTCAGGAGCTAACGGCGAGGGGAGCAAGGGGTGGTGTTGTGCAATTAGGATTGTCTAGAGATCGCTATCAACGACGGAGGCAGGTTCTAACAGTTACCCAAAAATTGCTGCTTTTCGACATTGTAGACTGACTAACTGCCTGTGAGACAGTATTGATTTTTAAGTAGGATAATCTGTTGGAAAAATAGACTTTTCAAACGTTTTTAACTTTTTCTTTGGTCCCCTGCTTGGTAAAAATACAAGTTTATTCTCAAGCCCTCATGCTTGCATTAGCTCAACCGAGACAAGGAGAATGAAGATGAAAGGCTTTGACTGCTAGATTCATAAATAAATATAATTATTCAATTAAAGAGAGAGAGAGAGATGAATAGTCCAAGGCTAATCACGTGAGTGTGATTTTTGGCAGGACCGACAGATTGAGATCATAACCTCTTCTGAAAACAGTCTCCCCAGGAACTTTCCACAGAAGCCAAACAGTTAAAGCAAATTCTAGAGATGCGGTCAAGAGCAGGAAAACACATGACTCGTTTCCTTCTAAACAAGGAGACCAGTGCATAAAGCGTGTTTCTAGATTACTTGCTCCAAATTTCTCAAAGGTAAGTTCATTGTCCTTTTTCTGTTTTGTTTGGAGGGTGTTTCTATTTTTTCTTTCTTTTTTTCTCTCTCACAAAATTATAAATAGATCTTTAGGAATTGAGTGCCAACCCTCCCTGGGGAAACTATTTTGAAAATTAATGGACTATTCGGATGTGTTTGGACTCCTGATAGTTAAAATTGTAAAGATGAAAGCACTGAGCGAAAACATAAGTTCTTTAAAAAAACTACACAACGGCTCTGTGGTTTTAAGTTAGAAACGGAGTGTTGGAATAAGCTGAAATTTGCTCCCAGAGTGTGAAGACTGGAGAGTATTGAGAATTAATTTGTAAACCTGGATTGTTCTGAAGGGCTTTGCTTTTATTGCACGACACCTTGGGGGCATTCTGGATAAACTATTTTTCTGACTTTGAAGCTGTTTACAAAAAACATTTTACAGAAATACAGGGGCGGGCAAAAGTAGGGTTACAGCTGTGAGTGCACAAACACAGCATTTATTCTTGTCTTGCTGTTTATGAGTTTCTGTCTCATTTTCCACGCGAGCGGCGGCGAGCCCGCCTTTGCCCGCCTGTTTGCTCCCTCGGGCTGAGAACCTCAGGAACGACAGCTGCTTCCCAGGCGCTCCGCTCCGCGCCCCGCATCTGGAGCCCGCATGGGAAACGCGCAGCTTTTCCTCATCAGCTTCCTTTCAGACTCTCGTTGCTTTCAGCAAACAGAACTTTCACATGCCTGTGGTGTAAACACTTTATTCTGAATTTAACAGCCACAGGACAGGAGAAAGATCAGAGCCACTGCGGTGAGAATCTACCCACCGTGTGCACAGAAGGGGATTCGTGCGGCCCTTAGTCTTTGGATCGGCTACACTGCGTGCGTGGATTCGGGGCAGATGCTGCAGGTGATGGTGCGAACTTGCAGCGGGAAGTCTAGGGGCCTGGAGCCCGGCTGACGCGCTCATGCTGCATCGGGCTGCGCTGGTCCCACAGAGAGGAGACCCCCCCTTGGCAGCTTGCCCAGCTGCACAGCCTTGCACAGTCCCCTTAAAAGTGATTACTGTGAATTCCCTGCTCCAGGAACAGTCTTTGGGGATCCTCGGCCCCCTCTCACTGGACACCCTGACCCAGTGCTTTTTCCCTGGGAGCTCTTCCTCCCTCCAGTTGCCTCTTCACTCAGTCCGAGTCCCCCCACACTTGCCTCTCGGCCTCATGAGGTGGCCACGTGTAGGTTCCTCCTCCGGCAGTGCCCTCTGAGGCTGTCTTGGCTAATGTGTTCCCTGTTGGAAACTGGCTTCTGGACCCATCTCCTGAGCTTTGTCTCTAGGGAACAGCACAGCCCTGTGGACATCTTGTTCCATGAATGGAGTGAGGGCTTCGGGCAGGGACACACCCTCCCACCCATCCCCACCGTGTCTCATCCATGACAGCCCGTGGTGTCTGTCCCCGGCCAACAGGGTGTACACAGAGAGGGAGACGGCTTGTTCCCAGTTCAGGACTTAAGAGCCAACTTCAGGGTGGAGATGCCGCCCTGTGCTCAAAAGTCCTGACCCATTCTCCCGAGTCACCTGGCGTGCTTCCCAGAAAGCCAGCGATCATTCCGGAATCTCCTTACTTTCCACGGGTCAGCTTAGACGCAGGGTTTCCCTCCTGCAGTGAGGACCGTGGCGAGCGCCGGAGCCCCACGGCTGTCAGGACAGGCTCAGCAGATCATGCTGCGTAATAATGGTTGTTTAGGGCAATGGAAAGAGGTGGTGTTATTCTTATGAACCGAGGCATCTCCTTCTTGGAGATATTTTGGGTCCTTGCTGTAAAAAAAAAAAAAAAGCACATATAAATTCTACCTAACTCTCCCCACCACACACTCGCTCACACACACACACACACACACACACATATGCTCTTTGCTCGAGGTTGCATGTGCTAAAACTGTGACTTGTTGCTTCTACTACTGTACTCCTGGTAAGGAAGTGTGTTGTTTAGTTTCCACGTATTTGTAAATTTTCCAGCTTTCCTCTTGTTGTTGGTTTCTAGTTTCATACCACTACTGTCAGAAAAGATGCTGACCATAATTTCAGTCTTCCTACATTTTCTAAGCCTTGTTTTGCGGCCTCTCCTACGATGTATGCTTGTATCCATCCATTGGGAGGTCTTGAGTGTGTGAGAACTTCCTCTCCCCTCCTTTTGATGGGAGCCTCTCTCTCTGCATCAAGGCAGGTCCCCACCGCAAACCTCAGTGGCATCTTATCTTTGCTTAGGAATGGGGACAGGAAGGTTTCCCAGCCACCCTCCGGGGAAGATGCCGTTGCTTTTCATTAAGTGTGCGGGTCCTGTCGAGGGGAAGGTGGTTTCTTTCCCCTCTCTCTCAGGGAAGGTGGCTGTTCGCCTGTTCGTTAGCAGCATGACAAGTGTTCTGGGAACAGGAGTAGAGGTGGGGGTGGGAAGATTTACACATTTCCCCCCAACCCCAGTAGCGGTGGCTACTGCTTCAACCCCTCCCCAAGATGCAGCAGCAGGCCTTTGTGTGGGGCCGGCAGGGATTCCTGTTCCTCCTTAAGAGACTCACAGCTTTGCCTCTTAGGAGAAAATATTCTGAGAAATGGGCAGGTTTGGCCCTGGCCGGTATTGCTCAGTGGTTGAGAGTCCTCCCATGTACCAAGAGGTCACAGTCCAATTCCCGGTCCGGGTGCACGCCTGGGTTGCAAGTTTGATCCCCTGAAGGGGGTGTGCAGGAGGCAGCCGATCGGTGGGTCTCTCTCATTGATGTTTCTCTCTCCTTCTCCCTCCCTCTCTCTAAAGTCAGTAAAAGCATTTTTAAAAGAATGGGCGGCTTTGTAGCCTGAGAGCCGGCGAGGGGTTTCTGGGGTGCCTTGCTTCACCCCCATCATTTTTGTGAGTACTAAGAGGGGAGAGAAGGTGTTGAATAAGGTGTTGTCCCAGTTCATCGAATGGCGGAGGGGCCTGAATGGCAAGCTTCAGGCGCAAAGACTGGAGGGCACCGTCTTGCAATGGGGGGCGGAGGGAAGCAGAGCTCTGGGGAGAAGCCTCGAGCGCTCGGGGGCTGCCAGGTGCCTTTCGGCTTCGCTCCTGGGCCCAGGAGCGAGAGGACGCGCACAGCAAGACTGCGCTGCCCAGGCTCTTGGCAGTGGGAAAAATCGTTCCGTCTGAACAGTGGGGACAAAAACACATTCTCTCGGAACCAGGCAGAGGAACCAACGTGATGCCAGGAAGGAGAGCTCCCCTCCCTGCGGCCTCTCCTGTGGCGCTCTGGCCGCGCCTCACACCGGGCGCGGCGGGAGGAAAATTCCGAAGGGCCCAGGTCCATTTCCCCAGAGCGGGCTGCGAGGGCACAGCCGGGGCTGGGGCAGCGTTGGCAGCGGACAGGGCGTGACAAGCAGTGACGGGAGGGGGGAGGGAGGAGGGCACCAGGAATGAAATGCAAACTCCGGGCGCCCCGGCCGGGCACTCATTCCAGCACCGGGGTTACCAGGCCTCTCGTTCTCGCGGCTGCGGGGTATTTCTTCTCGTCAAGGCCTTCGCATTTACTTTAACTTCTCCCCTTTCTTCTTATTAAACAGGCGAAATGAGAAGGAGAGAGATAAGCGTGTGTCGGCAGACGTGGGCCTTATTCTGCAAAAACTTGCTTAAGAAATGGAGACTGAAAAGGGAGTCCTTGATGGTACGATCCAATATCTGTGTCTCTTTGTATTTACGATTGAAAAATGTCCATTCCTTGGGAGGTGTCTCTGCTTTGTTATTTCCCCTCCGGAAATAAATATAAAACCCCTTTCTACAACAGAAGAAGGTGTTCCTGGAGTCAGATCTGTCTCAAGGTATTTCGATTACACAGACCGGTCATGGGAGGTTTGAAAGCACTGAAGCTGGTCATGGGCAGAGAGCCCAATAAATGGTTTAAAAGTCAGTGGTCACACTTTTTACCAGCGTTCCCACACGTAGATGCTTGGGTTAAGATACTGGCATCCCAAAGATATGGCAAACAAATCAACCGGCAGAAATAGTAACTGATATCTTTTTCTTTTGAATCTCTTTAAAATATATATATATGTTTTTATTGCTTTTTTTTTTTTTTTTTTTTTTTTAGAGAGAGAGAGAGGAAAGGAGAGAGAGGTAGAAGCATCTAATGATCGGCTGCCTCCTGCAGGCTCCCAGCTGGGGGCCCAGCTGCAACCCAGGCATGTGTCCTGATTGGGAATCGAACCAGCGACCTGCTGGTGCACAGGACAGTGCTCAACCAATTGAGCCACACCAGCTAGGTGAACCTTTCTCTCTCTCTCTCTCTTTTTTTTTTTTTTAAAAGTAAATTGTTCTCTTTAAAAATAGTGAGTAATTTGGAAATGTGATTCGTGCCCAGAAAAAAATTAGTGTTAGAACTTATAACCTTACCATATAACAAAAATCCTGGTTGAACTTTGGTACCTTTTTCTAAAATCAGATCGGTAGAGCTAAGTAGCATTTTTAACTAAGCAGGAATTTTACTGTATATCTATTGTGAATTTTTTTTTCCTACAACCATGCGTTTAGGAATAGAGTGATTTCTTATTGCAAGTGTTTAAGTGACTAGTATTGATAACTAACCAAGATAGTGTTTCTCAGGTTGTCAACATGCTGTTGAGTTTCCAATACTAGAATCTCTGCATGTAACTAATATGTTACCACTAATTGGGGAAGACCTTGAAACTGTCTCTTATAACACATAAGCTTTCAGCAGAATCAAATACGGGCATACCTGGGAGGTATTGAGGGTTCAGTTCCAGACCTCTGTAAATAAAGTGAGTATTGCAATAAAGATCATTGTAATCTTTCTGCTAGTGGATGGTCTTGCGTTCCATTTGAAAAAAAAAAAAAAAAGTGCCATCTGTGAAGTACAATAAAGCAGAATGCAATAAAACGAAGTCTGCCTGTATAGCATGAGTAGGTCGCCACAGTAATACCAGCTGATAATAATTTATAATGTCTTGCTACTATTGCCTCTCCTATTTTCATGACCAGTGCAACACTTTAGGCTATTGCTGTGTGGACAGAAGAATTTAAATCCCTAATAATAGCTCATTGATATTACACAGGCTGCTGAAATTTGTACTGTCTATATTGTAAATAGTTCATAATGTGAGATAATATTGAAATTAGAAAAGTGAACGAGCAAACTGTAAGACCAAATGATTGTGAATGACTACTTTGAAATCATTGTTTTCTTTATTTTTTTTCCTCTTGCATTGCATAGGAATGGTTAGGCTCATTGCTGCTACTACTTGTTTTGTACCTATATCCGACTAGTCATGAAATTCATGATTTTTCTTCAATGCCTACCATCAACCTGGGACGGGTAGATTCACTGAACTTGTCATTTAATGTTATATACACACCTTTCACCAGTACAACCCAACAGATAATGAAGAAAGTTGCCTCGGCCTCCATTATGAACGGTGAGTTTTCTAGCAACCTAAAAGAAGCTTCTAATGTCAATATTCGGTTATTTTGACTGCTGATGCGTGCGTTTAATTTGCATCTCAGTTGATAATCTGTGCCAGTTGTCCCAATTTCTAGATTATGTGAAATGTGAACATATTTTCCCTTTGTTGGAAGTAAGAGGCCATTGCTCAATATCTAAGTCAAAACTGTGAATGGATTTCTTGCCAAGGGAGGGATTACCAATTGCCGTGCACAGCCTTTCACCAAAGACATCTGCTGATCTTGTTTGGGGAAGCCTGGAATTCCCAAATGGGTAGACGCTGAAAAGTAGGAGTGGTTAGCGATTTGTTGACTTGTAGCCGTGGAAGCTTTGTTATGGGAATGAGACCATTGCTCTAGTATTTACTTATTATTATATCCAAAAAAAAAACACACCAGTCTTTTCTCTTCTTAAGTTTGACTATAGGAATTTTATGCTCACCTTTTACTACCAAAAAAAGATTGTCTTACTATAGTTGAAGATTCTAGTGAAGGATATTCTGTGTTCTAAGTGCTCACCCTTCGGTGTTAAGATACATATCAATGAAACCTAAGGTGAGCATGCTTACCGTCCAGATCATGGCACAACATGTCCTCGATTTCCTGAAATCCGAGCAGAAGCAGCCGAGCACAGAGGCAAGAGACCTGGGCGTAGAGCCAGAGCACATTTGTCGAAAGCAGTTTCGCATCATGTCTATAGCACGTTTTGCAGCTCGTCAGCTTCTCTGAGTCTCATTACCACCATATTTGACATAAGGTTAACAGTCCTATAGTTTTCATGAGCATTTCAGTTGAGAGTGAGAATTCCCATTCATCTTGTTATATGGAGAAGGGGCACCTTTTGTCCAGCTTAAAGGAAAGGGTGTCGAAACACAGCTGGATAGCAAAGTGTCAACAAGAGAGGAAGACACATGTCTCCCCTGCTCAGGCCTGTTGTAATGTGTGCTGCCTACGTTCACGGGCTGGCTCTCCCCAGATGGTCACAGAGTTGGTCCTCGGAATCCCCGGGTCTAAGCCCTACCCCATAAACAGCTCCAGTGAAAGGAATACAGGTCTTTCCTGACAGCTCAAAATAATTTCAGAGATTATACCCATTGAAACAGGTGGTCTACTTTAGATTAGTCTTGACCTTGGTCCATCAAGAACTAATCTCACTGGTTAGGAAGATTGTCACTTTTCCACTGGTTGGGGTCCCAGGTCGATCTGTGAACCAGAACCAAATCACGCGGCGTGTGAATGGAAGAGGGGCAGTAGCCCAGATAAATTTTAGGGTGTTTACTAGAAGGAGGATTGGGTGTCCGGCAATTAAAAACAACCATTTTGTTTTGTTTTACAAATTTCAATGCACACTTCAGAGGGGCGTCCGTGGTGATTGCCCCACAAATGTGAGTTGAGTTATAATTTAACAGTGGCTTACTGCTTGCACAACTTTGTGAGTATACTGAAAACCATGAAATCTGACAGTTTAAAAGGCTGGCTTTTATGGAATTAAATTTTAATTTTTAAAGAGAATATAAAAACGTGACTTAGAAGGTACTCAGTCTTAATTGTAGGCACCAGGATCCCCTCCCGCGAGTAGCATTATTATGAGGGGAACCTGTGACTCTTGCTCCACCCAGGCCCTGGAAGTTATACGATGTCTCTTCTCTTCATCAACCTCTGTCCACAATCCCTCTCCGGCCTAAGTAACCGTTCAGGTCGTGTTTGGATTCTGACCCCTTGTCTGAATTCAGCATCCAGAAGCCCGCCCCCTCTGTAACCTGTGTTCACGACCACAGCTCCCGGGTCGCGTGCACTTTCCCTGCCGTTGCTCCTCCGCACACAGGCCGTGCGGGTGGCTGGAGACGTCCCGAGCTTTCCCACGGTGCCTCACCGGACATCACCCCATTAGTTCCACTTGAATTTGAATGTCCACACTGTGCATCTTGCCTGCAAAACACTGAATCCATTTTGATTCAAGATCTCACCCTGATCCGACTGTCCACCTGCGGCCTAGACTTTCTGACTGTCCCGAGGTGGGTTTGCTCTCACCCCGTTTCACCATGTCCTCCTGAGGGCCCCAATGTCATGGACTTGTGCTCCTCAGCAACACCTTTGCTAAAAGTCACATGCAATTGTGATCATAAATATTCATTAGATGACTACTGGGCGCAAGATCTTCACATAGCATTTGTCTTCATGATAAATGTGTTATCATCTTTATTTTACAAATAAGTTAATCGCTATTATGATAATAGATATTCAGGAAATGCTGCTACGTGCTAGATTTTTGGACTGTATTCTACAGTAATAGAATATTGTTCTGAAATAGTGATGGTATTATTCTATATTATATATATCTGTACTATGTATTAATGTTCTGCACTACTGGCAATTGATATTGTTAAGTTTATTTTACAAACATGAACCAAGAGTTAAGTGACTTCCTCATGATCATAACATATTTAAGGGATAGGTTCCGGCGGGGAGAGTTAATTCTATAAAAATACATGCTGCCTGCTACCTCCACGTTTTTCTTTGACATGCCCACCCCAATCCAGAACTTCTCTTGTATTTCTTCTCATTTTTGTTCAGTCTTACCAAAGCATCTGTATGGCATGGAACACAATATCAGCAAAAAAGAGGGATTATTTTAGTGATATCAACATAATCACTCAACATATTTTTTAGGTTTTCACTCTTTTTTTTCAGCATATTAACCAGACTTAAGAGTTGTTAAAGGAAGATGAAGTTATATAGTTATTTCTACCTGATATAAACCAGTACCTAATTATGATCTATCTATCTATCTATCTATCTATCTATCTATCTATCTATCTATCTATCATCTATCTATCTATTTATCTATCTACCTACCATGTTGGATTTATTGTAATGCTAATTCTTCTGTGAATAGTTTAATCAGTATGGTATATTATATGTAATTGAAATTGGTTCAATAATTTCAACATATGAAAATAACTGATTTTTATGTATGCCTTCTGCTTATACACTATCTGGATGAAATTATAGAAATGTTTTTCTCCCCAACCTTTACTGTGTCTGACTTACTCCAAATCAACATTGGATTTCATTGGATTTCCATAAAGAACTCTAGTAGAAGCAATTGAACATGAAACCTGAAGTTAGCATCCTAATAATTTACTAACTATAATATTCCCTTCTTGTAATGGCAGGTAGAGAAGTCTTCGGAGTGCCTAATGAAAAAATAATTGAAGAATTTAAGGCAAATTATTCTTTGGAAATAGTAAGCGTCATCTTTACTAATGACTTCTCCTATGATTTGAATTTCTTTCGGGGCCTATATGGTGTAGCACACAAAGAACACAAGGACCGTACAGGTAACTTTCTAGCTATACAATTCCATTACTTTCTTTTTCAATTAAGTCATAAGCCACATGTGGGAATAGATGTCAGTACAGTGAATTTTAATACCTTTATCTGCGATGGTGATGTCAACAGGCCAATCGACACATTTCAAAAATGTACGTTGATTTTGGAGTATATTAACATACTGTATTACCTGGTAGTTTAACATACTGTATTACATGGTAGTATACACACACACACACACACATATTTACATATAAACATACAGGTATATCCATACATGCATGTATACATATATTATACAAAATATATAATTTATTTACTGCAGATATGAATTCTGCCCAGATTTCTCCAGGGACCTATTGTACTTTCAACCAAAATCATAATGATCTTTTCATATAAATCAATACATTTATTCTAAAATATACCTCTAAAAGGGGCACAGAATAGCCAAGATGCTCTTTTATAAAGAATGAAGTTATAAGCAATTAAGACTGTGCTACCATAGTAATTGACAGATCAACGAAGCAGAAGAGAGAGCCCTGGAAAGTTTTCACAAAACTAACATAGGACTGAGAAGACACTGCAGGTCAGTCAGTGCCAGAAAAATTGTCTTTCTATAAGAAACAAAAGGAAATGACCTCATGAAATAACCAATCCAGGTAAAAAAATTAAATGAGAAAAAAAACCACACGCCTGTAAACATTTTAGAAGTCAATATAGGGAAATATCTTTATAATTCTGGGATAGAAAATAATTTCTTAAACAAAAAAATACGTGATCTATAAAAGAAAAGATTGATAAATTCCACCAGACCCAAATTAAAGAATTCTCTTTATCCAAAGTGACCATGCAGAGGGTGAAAAATAAAGATTAAAACTTGTGATATTAACAACAAATGTAACCAACAAAAGGTAAACCTCCAAAATAACGTAAAGATCTCCTTGGAATAAATAAGAAGAAGGCACAGAAAGAGGAAAGTCATGAAAACATATAAATAGGAATTTCCTGGAAGGAGAAACACACGGAGAGACGCTTACCTGCGTCAGCAATCAGGGAAATGCATTTTGAAATCCCACGTGGTATCACATTTGCCAGAGAGTAAATAAAACGGTACAAAGTTTGGACAAAGATATGCAGCAAAAGAGAAGCCAACATCACAAAACATTGTAAATGCCTCAAAATTTGAGAAATTTAATTTTTAAGTGGAAAATGTATGTAACCTGTAACTGATCAGCACCATGGGAATCTTTTAGTGAGAGTCTCAGGCCTTTGTCAAGGACTTACAGCCTCTCCTCTTCTCCTGCCGGAGGGTATGGAATAATTAAGTCTTGTAGCTATAACCAGATACCTAGACTCAAGACATTAAAAAGCAAATATGAGTTCTCTATCACTTTTCCTCTCTTGCTTCTGCAAGCTAAGTAGTTATACGTAACAGGTAGCGCAGTTAGCAGTTGGAGGAAACACTATCATCTTGGGACCCTTAGTTTGATGTGGAATCAAAGACCCCCACCCCACCCCTCCTTCCCAAGATCTATGCTGCATTTGTAGCCTGAGTGAGAAATGGACCTTCTCTGTGATAAGCCATTGAGACTTGGGGCTTGTTTGTTACTGTAGCATATAGGAGACTATCCTAACTGATACACATATATCCTAACAAGACAGAGGTTGGGCTTTTTAGAGCAGCAGCTTTTTTTTTTCTTTTTTCTTTTTTGTAATAGTGAAAAGAAAAAGGGAACTGACCAAATTTCCATCCACAGGAGAATGGATAAATAAATTTAATTACATTCCTGTAATGGGATTCTATAAAATCATAGGAAGGAGAAAAACTAGCCATTTATATAATTTTCAAAATCATAGTATAGAACCAAAGAAGCAAAGTGAGGAATAATGAATTTAATGAGTTATCAGGTTTACATAAAGCCTTTTAAAATTTTATATATATATATATTAGGGATTCATTATAAAAATTTAAAGGCATATATATACATATATAAACAAACTCAAAGTTCGTGAAAACAGCTAGTTAGGGGTTCGGGACCAGGGAAAGCATAAGATCATATACACAGGGAGTTCCAGCTGTGTTTATAATAATGTATTTAATTTTAAAATTTGATCATACATACATATGTGTTTATTATATTGTCTGATATCATTTGCATATATCTAAATTATTTCAAATGATTTTTAAAATATTTAAAATTTTAATGAAAATCAATTGAATTCCTATACTCAGGTTTTAACCTGTCATAGTAAATAATATCCCTTTAATGTAGTCTAATCCTCAGTGGGCTGGTAGGCCTTTTTTTATAAGTATATATTTATTTCTTCCAAAGATGTTCTGGTTGACATGACTTAAACATAGTAAATTATCTCATCCAGACTGACGTTTGCTCACTATGCCTGCGTTCTAGCCAATGTTAGGCAAAACTTTAGGGTAGCGTTTGTCCATCCATACGAGACCCTGCTAACTTCTAAAAAACAAAGTGAGGCTGTTTTCACAACACAAAGTCAGAGAGGAGAAGAGCTCCGCGGAATTCTCGATCAGAAAGAAGCGCAGGTGAGAAAGCTTGGGGGGTGTTACAATTTGATGCCTGTCATTTCTTGGGAGTGCTCTAGAGCCCACCCCTCTGTCAGAAGCGTTGCTATAATGTATGTTTTCATAGGCTCTGAGTCAGAATAAAAACAGTTGGAATCTAGGGCCACGGTAAAGTCTGCTGTCTCGCATCATCACGCCTGAACTAACCCCTAATGACAGCTATGCTTTGTCCCTTGAAGCTCATTGTTATGAAACGTACTTTGGAAATGTTGACTGTGGAGTGACAGCGTTATGGAAGAGCGGTTTTGTGGCTCTTCAAGCTGCCATTAATGCTGCTATTATCGAAGTAAGTATAAAAATGTCGATGCGGACTAATGTTCAATGCAGATTTAACGGTATTAGAGGCATCAGAAGTTTCATCAACAGAACATTTCACCCCAAAGCTGCAGAACAGGCCTCGAGTGCACATGGGACATTCTCAAAGGGAGACCACACGTTAGGACACAAAACAAGTCTCTACAAGTTCACGAAGACTGAAATCATATCAAGCGTCTTCTCGAATATTTACACCATGGAATACTATGCAGCTGTAAAAACAAAGGGCCCCTTACCCTCTGAGACAGCGTGGTGGGACCTGGAGAGTATTACACTAAGGGAAATAGGCCAGCCAGAGAAATACAAATATTACATGATCTCACTCATATGTGGAATCTAATGAACAAAATAGACCGATGAACAAAATAGATCCAGAGACACAGAGAAGCGTGGAACAGACTGAGGCATCTCAGAGGGAAGGCGGGGGTGGGAAGAGATTAACCTAAGAACTTAGATGCATGTTTACATAACCCATGGACACAGGCAATAGTGTGGTGAAGGCCTAGAAGGCGGGATGCAGAGTGGAGGGGATCAATGGGGGGGGAGGGTCATTTGTAATACTTTTAACAATAAAGATAAATTAAAACATAAAAAAAAAAATTAAAAAAAAAAAAAGGTTCATCAGCCCTGGCCAGTGTGGCTCAGTTGGTTGGAGCATCACCCTGTGCACCAAGGTGTTGCCAGTTCAATTCCCGGCTCGGGCTCATATCTAGGTTTCAGGTTTGATCTCCACTAGAGGCAACCGATTGATGTTTCTCTCTCTCTCTCTCTCTCTCTCTCTCCCTCTCCCTTCCTCTCTCTCTCAAATCAATTTCTTAAAAAAGTTTCATCAAAGAAAATATAAATCAATAGCCTTGTAAATCTTTCATTTACTCACTGGTTTCTTTGCAACCAAGTTTACTTAACTTTGCTATGTGCCACGGGAGGGGGGGGGGGGGTGTCTAATAAAGTCCTTGTAGGTAAACAGGCCGAACCCTGCCAGCTTAGGACGCCGTGGAAGGGATGCTTCATTCAAATGACCTTTTAAAACCCAGGCTTGAGGGCCGGGGTTGCTGAGTCTCTAAGGCCTGAAGACAGCGCAAGGGCCCCACCAGGCAAGGCTGGCACAGGGGTGGCCGAGGCAGGGAGGGGCCCGGGGCCGGCGGGGCGCCGCCGGGGCAAGCGGGGCCCACGCCAGACCCCACGGGCCTGCTGCGGGTCGTAGGAAAAGCCACGGCCGCAGGGAAACGCCTGCCGCCCGTGACCGTGCAAATGTGCGTCCCGATGGCTGTCTTCAGGTCACAACGAACCACTCGGTGATGAAGGAACTGATGTCAGCCACTGGGCAGAACATGAAGATCCACCGGTTCGTGAGGCAAGGCGGCTTCGTCACCGACTTCTGCCTCTTCTTCCTCATCCTGTCCTTCTCCCCCTTCGCCTACTACGCCTGTGTCAACGTGACGAGAGAGAGGGGGGAGACCAAGGCCTCGATGGCGACCATGGGGCTCCGGGCCTCGGCCTTCTGGTGAGCCAGGGCAGCGCGGCACGGGTGGGGGGCGCGCCCGAGCGCACCGTCCTGGGTGAGGCTCGACGGCCCGGCCGGGGCTGCTGCGCACCTCTGGCCCGGGAGGGGACACCAGGGCTGGGGTCCCGGGGCGTGGCCACTGAGCCTGCGGCAAAGAGCGGCCTAGAGATGATGGGCCTGGGTGTCCGAGCCTCCGGTGGAGCTCGAGCCAGGGTGAGAGGGGAGGGAGGAGAGGGGCCGAGGACCGGGGCGCTTCGGGAGAGCAGGCGGAGGGCCCCCAGCGAGGGCACCGGCAGAGGGGCGCCAGGCGGGCTGGGCAACTCGCACCTACAGCGTCCCTGGCTGAGCGATTCCAGGTGCGGGCAGGGCCCTGCGAGAGGGCTTGCGACTCATGGGCCGAAAGGGCACAGAGGTGATGTTTACAAGCAGCGGCCGGGGGCCGGGGGGACACGCGTGACACCTGGGAGTCTGGGGGGCTATCCTACACGCCCTCACTGAGCTCTTTATCGAATTAAGAGCCAGTAAAGAGAAATATAGCGAAACAGTGGAACCTAAAGGCTCCAGAGCCGAGACGCCTGGACTGGAAACATCTCCTTAACATCTTTGTTCATTAGGTGCTTTGTCTGTAAAATGCAGAAGACAATGGTATTTCCGCGCAGAACTATTGTGAGAATAAAATGCTTTCATATTTGCTTAGTTCTTAAAACACTTTCCGGCACAGAGTGCTTGCCATACGTGTCGGGTACTGTTTCGTTGGCTCGGCTGCTTTTCATATTATTTCATTATACCCTTCAGAGAATATTAACAAACAGGGTAAAGGAACTGAGGAAAGGAAAGTGAAATATCCCAGCTTAACAGAAAACGAATAAAGCTATAGGCGGGCATGCGGACTCCTTGGTGTACACACCTAGAGAAAGACGAAACAGCTTCTGGAGGAAGAAAGAAGCGACAGAATTACACATAAGGGATCATTTTTTTGTCTCCAAGGAAATTCATGAATCTCTTCACCCCCAGAGAAGAGACCAGGATCTGAGATTCATGGCGGGGTCACTACGTGCTAGGCTGGGGTCCTACGTGGACATGGCCCCTGTGAGTCCTCACTTGAGTCGCATCCCAAATGTCCCGAGGAATAAAGGGCCCTAGAGGGCTTGCGGAGTGTGTTCAAGGTCACAGAGTAAACACAGCAGAGCAAACGTAGAACCAGAATCCATCCAACCAGAAGCCAGTTTTTCCCTTTTCTCACAATAATGTGCTCATATGAATGTGTGCAAGGGTGTGGATTTCTGGAATTAATTTTAGGAAAAAGAATGTTCTTAATTTCTTAGAAATTCTTCCCAAAACATTTACCTAGTATTTGCATTTCCTAAACACTCAATAAATACCTGCTGAATGGATGAATGGATGATTGGAATGAATCAGTGGTGTCAGAATCCGTGACATAGGGCCTTTCCGATTGAACGGGAAATACTAAAATAACATTTTGTTTCCCCATTAGGCTCTCCTGGGGTTTGCTGTATGGTGGTTTCATCTTCATTACTACCCTTTTCTTGGCACTTATTTTAAAATATGTCCAATATGTCATTTTGACTGGCTTCCTGGTGGTCTTCACCCTCTTTCTCCTCTATGGATTATCTTTGGTGAGTTGGTGAATTAAATTTTTTTCCATCTAACAGGATCAAGTGTTGGTTTTCAAATGGGCTGCTCTTCTAGATATCCGTTTTCTTCCCCGCCCGCCCTGTTTGCATGGGAAAGCCTGTAGACTGGTATTTGATCTGTGGTGTTTTGAAACGCCCATTTGCAGTGCAAATTTCAGATCATTGCTTTGTACTTTCTATGTAGACTAATAATGTAACTCTTTCTTTGTATATTCGATTTCTTGTTTTGTTATGTTAGGACTAATTTGTAGAGAAACATAAACCAACGGCGTCTTCTCTCATTTTAGATAGCTTTGGCTTTCCTAATGAGCGTCTTGTTAAGGAAACCTTTCCTCACCGGCCTGGTCGTGTTCCTTCTCACTGTCTTTTGGGGGAGCCTAGGATTCACAGCATTGTACAGGCATATTCCTGCATCTTTGGAGTGGATGTTGGGTTTTCTCAGCCCCTATGCCTTCATGCTTGGAATGACCCAGGTGAGAAGCCATCTAATTGTTTATTAATGACATTTCTGACCCATCTTTCCCCTCTGGAATTTTCTTTTTTTTGTATTACAATATTTACTTTAGTAAAATCAAACACCAGCATGTTAAATTTTGGTTACATTTGCTATGCAATTATAGATAAGTGTCTACAGACAACATCCTGGTGAGATTAGGTATCATATAAGACAATAAAATGAAATAAATTATATTTAAATAAAAAATAAACACTTGTTTTGCTATGTATTAACCCTATGTTTGTCTCCTCTCTGGAATTTAGTTGTCTGTAGTCAATTCTGTGCTCAGCGTTGTGAGGTATAAAATAAAGACTATCGTGAGGGTTTAAAAGCTTTGGAAGCACTTAGCCCTGTAAAATAAGCCATGGGGTGAGTGAAAAAATGGAAGGCCAATCTATCATTCTTTGGAGTGTTTTCTTTGGCTACTAGTTGAATTTGGCCACGATGTCACAAATCTAATACTAAATAACCCTTCCAGTTCCTATTTTCACTTAGTAATTGAACCACACATGTGATTTTAGAAACCATTAAATGAAAGAAAATTCCAAAACACCGTGAAAACGCATTGAGTAGTAAACGGCACTTCTGTTCATAAAATGTCATTTCTCTTTATCTGATTCTCCCTGTGAACTGAGTTTGCCGTCCCTCCAGTTAAGTGGTAATGCCCATCATTCCATGGCCATTATTTAGTGCTTAACAACAGGATTGGTCATTATAAAGTGCTCATGGGCTTGGACATTATAGACCAGCCCACGTCTGCCCCTTGTTCTTAAACACACCGGAGATTTTCCCAAGAGCGTAAATTCTCTCCTGAGCCATCGAAGGCCAAGTTCAAGTGTCATCTCTTCCCATACTCCCCTGCCTCCTCCTCACACTCCCCTTTCTTGGGGAACATGTTTTAAATCACTGCCGTGACTAAATTGCGTCGTAGTTGCTCCGGAGCACATGCTTCCCAGTAGATCTGAGAACTGTGAAGTAGGCCGTCTCACTCAACTCTGTCTTCCCGGCATGGGGCAAAGAGTAGCTATTTTATTTTTGTGCTAAATCTGTTTAAAATGTCTCATAAGCCTCACTTCCTTCCGTGAACTGCTTTTCATTTCCAGCTTCTGCGCGTGGACTATGACATGAATTCCAACGCGGCTCCTGACCCGTCCAGCTACTCCGGTCAGATCGTGGGCACACACTTTATGCTGGCTTTAGACATCTTCCTCTACCTGGCCTTGACGGTTTATTTTGAAAAAGTTTTGCCAAGTGAGTAGTGATACGATTAAAATCGAACAGCATTTTGATGATTTGATTTCCCGAAATGAGTCTCCCGGCACGGGTGCTGCTTCTATTTCAAGAACCACTCTGTGCTTCAGGGCCATTGCCACCGACCAAATTAGTTCTGTGTCTCGCTGGCTGTTTGACTGGTCGGAACTAAAGCCTGCCGCCTGCTTCCAGAATGCCCAGCCTTCGTTTGAACTTAACTCACCTCTAAGTGTATGGCTTGTTTCTTTTTTCAGAGGCGCTTAGAAAGCTAGCTCCTGAGTGGGTCTGGCGTGGTGCTCAGTCGTGGAAATGTAGGGCTGCCTTGTCCAGCTATTCAGCTCAGTGGCTCTGAGCCCCGGCTGAGCATCTGAACCACCTGGGGGAGCCCTGGAAGGAAAATTAACTAGATAGAGAGATAGAATCCTGTATTGTCTCATGGCAGAATGTATCCAATTAAGATGCATGCTTTTATTTTCTAGGCTTCCTAATCAAAGGGGAAAGATAAATACTAATAATCTACCATCCGCCAGGCCTATAGAGAGTGCTCTGTGTATATCTGTTGCATGAATGAATGACTGAACATGTGAAAAGTACACAGGAGTTTGAAAACCCTTCAATCTTACAGTGGGAGTCTGTTGCAGAATATTAGAGAAATAGAATTCTTCCGTTTCAGAACCTCCCTTAACATGTAGGAAAATAGAAGAGATAATTAAGTTCAAATACACTGTGGATTAGTTTCCAGAAAGAGGTTCATGGATAATATGTCCTTAAAGCAGATCATAAATTAGCTTCAGAGGAAATTTATAATTTGGAGACGAGATAAGACATAAATACAAATTAGCTTTTTAAAATTCCTCTCTGTGTCCAGTTTCAATCAATTATTCTGCCCCGTTCGCTCCCTTTCTCACAGTGGGCCACTTATTTTTGTTAAATCCTAATCTATCTTCTCTTGGAATATTTGTCTTTTACATCCAATAGCCACTCCTCAATCTCCTCCTTTGCCAGTGTAATGACACCTGGGCACCTAGACAGAGCTCAGCACACCCGGCATGTCTTGCATTTGTCTTGCAGTTCTCTGGTTTTCTTGAGGTTAAGAAGCATCTTGACACTGATTTAAGTTGCTCTGGAATTTTTTAAAGCCACAGCTTCAGTTCTTCCTGTAGGAACAGTTATTATAACAGAGAGACATCTTAGCGCTTTATTTTTCTCGTTATGAAGCTACACATATCAAAATGTGCATGTCACGGTGTCGACCGTGTGTTCAGGCCCATTGGCGGTGGGTTTGCATTGCTGTGCCCCATCGGGGTGACTCTCTCTCTCCCTTAATGTGGTGACTGACCCAGTATTTATCTCCTGGCCACGTAGATGACTATGGACGTCAACACCCACCCTTGTTTTTTCTGAAGTCCTCATTTTGGTCACGACAACGTGATGCTGATCACGTGGCCCTTGAAGATGCAACAGATTTTGGCCTTTCGTCTGATGACTCTTTTGAACCAGTGTCTCCAGAATTCCACGGGAAAGAAGCCATCAGGTAACAAAGATGCAAGTGGAGAACAGGCCAAAAACGAGCAGCTAGAAGTTCGCCCCTGAAACAAGCCCAAGTTCCCTTTAGCGCCCTGTAGGTGGCCCTCCCCGAGCCTCACCCACGCCAGGTCCGTCACCTCCCACTGCAAGTAGAAAGAAAAACCCCTTCCCGCTTTGCTGTCTTACGTTACTGACGCTTCCGTTAACTGCCAACCAAGGCCTCCCCCGCAAGGAAAACGCGGCAAAACCCTGGCCTGGCTTCTGGTCCTTGCTCCGCTGCGTGTGGTCTCCGCCCTTGGCCTTGGCCTCCCCTTCCCTTTGCCTGGCTCATTTACTCCCACCTGGCCCCCACCTCATAGACTATGCTCCCCGTTTGTTCTCTCTCGCTTTTTTAACTCCCCTTTCCTCTCCTACTTACCGCCTTTCAGACAAAGAGTTGGGAAGAGGAGACCCACGGACAGCCAGGAAGGGAGCTGAGGGAGGAGTGCTTTTTAGAGGGCGCTTTGTTTGGTGCTGGTAACTTTAATTCCCAAATTTAAAAAAAAACAAACAAAACAAGGAGAAATTTCTCAACATCCCTGGCTACTCAGATGTCACGCATGCACCTGCGCCCAGCATATACGTCAGTCCTCTGTGACCTGTCTCGGATTACTCCAGGCTGCTGAGCTCCTAAAGCCATTTCATTTTTTATTTTAATCTCTCCCATATTTATCTTCCATACTTATATCTGTGACCTAAGCTAGGTTTGACCTCCAGCAGATGGGCTCAGAGCAAAGCGATGGCTTTGTTCCAGGCGTTTACGTGCTTATTTTTCTTACCTCTGTGGCCCCTCGCCCATCTCTACGTACTTTAGAATGATGGGAACTGGCATTCAGGCGGAACCGAGAAAATCTAAACGGTTCAGGATGAGTGGGACCCGAGTCTTACTTGATGACTAGATGGCAAAATAAGAAACATAGATTTGATTCAGCTTATGGATTACATATCTACCTGGTAAAATTAGATAGGCAGAACGCCTAGGAGTCCAGGCCTATGACAGCACCCAGCTTGCTAATTCCAGGCCCTTCCATTCCCCTAATCATCATGACCTCGCAATAGCATCTTCTGTTTACTGGATACTTAGCTAGAACGAGCATTGTGCGCGCAGGGGAAGCACCTGCCTCGCCCGCCAGCACAGCCCTGAAGCACTCTGGCCTTTAGGTTGCAAAAGCTGAAATTCACCTGGAAAAGCACGTTGGCCACGGTCACGGGCTGCGAAGTGCTCTAGCCGGGGCGACGCGGCAGGTGGGGCTGTGGAACCCGCGCTCTCGCTGTTGCCATCCTTGCCTCTCCCCCTCCACCCTGACCCCCACTCGAGATAACCGAAGACGCCCCAGCCCGTGTCCCGTGGGCGGGCCACGCGAGCCCGTCTGCATCGGGCGGTCTTGGCTTCGCAGTTCAGAGACCTCCCGGTCCTCAGCACCAACGCCGGGTTTCGCTTCTGTCGCTGGGATCGCAGGGCCTGGCAATGTGTCCCAAGCAGAGGTACATTTTAAAACTTGGCAGGTGAAGCTAGCGAGCGGCCAAGACTGGGGAGAAATATTCTAGCTGATTCTCTCACACAAGCGTGACTGCCTGAGGGTAGAATCCCTGAGGGGCAGGCCCACCCCCCATGCCAGCCAAACCTACAATTGCCCACCAAAGAAAACGGTCATACCTTGAAATCGCTTTACTTTTTTTTTTCTTTTTTTTCCCAGAATCAGAAATGTTACAAAAGAATATAAAGGAAAGCCTGATAAAATAGAAGCTTTGAAAGGTAAAAAAAAAAAACACAACATTTAGTTATTATATTAATTTTCTGATGTTCACTCTTTTTTGTTTTTTGCTCTTGGTGGTATTTCAGATTTGAAATTATTTAGCCATTTGATAAAATTTCCTTTCTAATGCATTACTTCTGCTGCATAAAAGTTAGAAAGATTTGAGTCGGTTTTAGAATTACATATGTATTTGAAAGATACATTGTGTAATAAGGAGGTAGCCTAAGGCTATTTGGGGTTGTTTTCTACAAACACAATTTTTTCTTCTGTAATTCCAAAGTTATTGTAGATACTGCTATTTTTATTGTGTGCAAAAGGGTCATATACATCAAAGGATTTGTACCCACATAATAATTTACTGAACTATTAATCTATCCTTCAGGTCAATAAATATAGGGTGTCCCAAAAAATGTATGCACACTTCGACAGCTGATAGCTCGATTTTGAAAGTGAAATGTGTTTTAATAAACACTGCCTTTATAAGTATTCAAAGTGTGTGTATACATTTTGGGGGGACACCCTATATTAACATTCACCTGCCATATGCCAGGCAGTGCCAATGAACCTAAGAGTATAAGACATGTTTCCTGGCTTTAAAACAAGTAATTTCCAAATTTCAAAACAGGATCAACATGTAAATTTATAAAAGGGAATTTTTTATTTATTTTGAGTTTAATAGCCTAGTATAATTATATTTAGAAAACATGGCTGTTCAAGGAAATAAAAAGACACATTTTAGCTCCACAATAAATTTGTGGTTTGTTTTTTTCCTCCCCCCCCCCACCTCTTTTCCTTCTGTCCTTTCTCCCACCCTTCTTTACTGTCCTTTCTTCTTCCTAGATTTGGCATTCGACATATATGAAGGCCAGATCACTGCAGTGCTTGGTCACAGTGGAGCTGGAAAATCAACACTGTTAAACATTCTTAGTGGGTTATCTGTTCCCACCAAAGGTAAGAGGGTTTTTTCCCCCAAAGTCAAGTTGACAAATCAATCAGCCGTTAATACCAAGTTCTTCTGATCATTAATCACAAACACAGATCACCAGGGGGAAATGGAAGTGAATTGATAGTATCATTCTATAGAGGTATGCAATATTTCATTGGTATATGTGGAACTTGAGTATTTCATGGTCATTACTTTCATGGTTATTAGTTACCATTTGGCATTCCCACTTGTATCTGTTAGCTTTTGCTGTGCGACAAGCATCCCCAAAACGAATGGCTTAAGCTAAAAATGTTTGCTTATTTCTAATGATTCTGTGGGTTGCCTGGAAGTTTTTCTGTCTGGGCTAAAGTATCTGGAGCAAGATGCTTTAGCGTAGCCTCACTCACATATGTGGGGCTCTAGTTAGGACCCCAGCACCTCTCTTCCTACATGGCCTTTCATCCCCTGGGAAGTTAGTTAGGGATTCTTCACCCAGTGGTGCCCATGCTTCCAGAAGCAAAGAAAGGGCAATCCCAGGGTGGAGGCACTTCACAGCCTCTGCTTATATCACATTTGCTAAAATTCCATTTATTATAGTGCCACACCTAACTGTGAGGGGTGAATAAATAGACTACATCTTAATGGGAAAAGAAAAGCTGCAGAAGGGACCTTTCTTCCCTCGTATGCCACACAACTAAAATGGACGTTCATAATGCCTGAGTTGTATAAACCTTCAAGATAAAGCCATATATCTAAAATGTAATTAATAACTATATGGTGACTTTTCATTAAGCAAAATATTTTCTTGGGGGATGAATGTATGCCTAATACATGTTTTTATTTATTATTATTATTATTATTATTTTAATTTAATTTAATTTTTTACATCAACATTTATTCCTTCTATGCCTTCTTCTACCTCCACCCCCTCCCCTACCCCACAATCACCACAGTGTTTAATTCAAGCATAATCTGATATTCACTTTTAATCTTTGTTATAGGTTCAGTCACTGTGTATAATAATAAACTTTCAGAAATAGCTGACCTAGAAAATATCAGCAAGCTCATTGGAGTCTGTCCACAATTCAATGTGCAATTTGACTACCTCACTGTGAGAGAAAACCTCAGATTCTTTGCTAAAATAAAAGGGATTCAGCCACAGGAAGTGGAACAAGAGGTACTTAAATATATTAGAACTAATGTATTGGTCAAAATGAGGTCATTAAGTCTATTTGCACTGAGTTTTATGCTTTCATTAAATGATCTTTGAGCAAAATCATTGTGTGAAATTTGGACAAAAAAATTTAATTTATATAATATCTAACATTTATGTATAATTTACAATATGCCAAACATTATCCTTAATTTTAAATACACTAATTCATTTATTTCTCAAAACAACTCTATGGGGTTGGTACTATTATCGTTCCCATTTTACATATGTGGAAACTGAGGTTCAAGAGAGCAAGTAACTTAACCAAGACTATGCAGCTAGTTAATATGGAGCAGTATTCAAATCTAGTCAGTCTGGCTCAGTATCCATGCTTTTAACCATGCTTTTAACCAGTATCCAAAGTTTTAACCAACTTTATAGCCTTGTGTTTATAAATTTAAAAGTTAAAAAAAAAAGAAAAAGAAAAGAATCTTGGCTTGTGACACAAATGTTGTCCTTTGGTTAGATACAAAGAGTTTTGCTGGAATTGCAAATGAAAAATATCCAAGACGTCCTTGCCCAAAACTTAAGTGGCGGACAGAAAAGAAAACTCACCTTTGGGATTGCCATTTTAGGAGATCCTCAGGTAAGTCGGAAGAAATTTAGAGATGAATTCACGTTTTTAAAAATAAAGCTTTCGGTAGTAGTTCAAACCTTTTATTTGCAAAGAACATCTGAGATAAAATATTCACGTTGGACATTATATATAAGAACAAAATCCTAACCACGACGCCCTTTGAAATATAAATAATATGGTTTCCACGTGCTTTCTGGAAGAACTATCTAGTTTATTGCAAGACCCTTTCATACGCACCCCTCCACTGCAGGTGCTCTTATTGGATGAGCCGACTGCCGGGTTGGATCCCTTTTCAAGGCATCAAGTGTGGAACTTGCTGAAGGAGCGGAAGATGGACCGTGTGATCCTATTCAGTACCCAGTTCATGGATGAGGCGGACCTCCTGGCCGGTAAGTGCTGGTTTCCTTCAAGTACCATGATGCAGACTTCATGAGATTTGAGGAATATGGATAAATGCCAAGCGGCTGTGTTTTGTAACCTGGCCATTGAGCTGCATCAGCTGCTAATGCTGTGAACGGGCCCGTGAGTCCTACTCCCAACCACTTCCCAGTAGCTCCTAGAATTCTGTATCATCTGATTCCACAGGAGCATGAGACGCCAGGAAACTCACTTATTTCCAAGTAAGTTAGAGTCGATAATCAAAGGCATTCATCCTTTCCCTTAAAATGGAAAGAAATCAACTTGACGGATTCCAAACAATCACAATGTTCGGTCCATTGCAATGTATAATGTGATGATTCTCTGTTCAAAGATGTGTCTGCATAACCGTTCTGACTGGTTGGGAGGGAACACAACAGCCTCGAGTATGTACATAAGCTGAACACGTGTCCGCTTCAGCGGGTCTTCGTGAAGCCCTGTGTTTGAAAATGTTGATGCTCCTGAGTTAGCGTTGGGTCTTGCAGGCCACGGCCTGCCTTTTCTTGGGAAAGCATGGGCACCTTCTAACAAGCTCTCTCCTTTGCCTCTTCCCTTTCAGATAGGAAAGTGTTTCTCTCCAAAGGGAAGCTGACCTGTGCAGGCTCCTCCCTGTTTCTAAAGAAGAAATGGGGGATTGGATATCACTTAAGGTATCGCCACTTGAGGGGGCTGGAGAGCGGGAAACGGGCTGGAAGCAGAGCATTGCAACACGAGGAAGCCTTTCATTATTATACCCAGATGTTCTATATCATATGTATACACATGCACAAGTGCATACATGGAAATGTATGTCCAGATCATAGATACAGAGAGATAGAGATACACAGATGTACAGGTACAGGCACAGGCACAGGTACAGGCACAGGCACAGGCACAGGCACAGGTACAGGCACAGGCACAGGCACAGGCACAGGCACAGGCACAGGTACAGGCACAGGCACAGGCACAGGCACAGGCATAGGCATAGGTACAGGCACAGGCACAGGCACAGGCACAGGTACAGGGATAGGCACAGGCACAGGCACAGGCACAGGCACAGGCACAGGCATAGGCATAGGTACAGGCATAGGCACAGGCACAGGCACAGGCACAGGCACAGGCACAGGCACAGGTACAGGCATAGGCATAGGTACAGGTACAGGCATAGGCATAGGTACAGGTACAGGCACAGGTACAGGCACAGG
The DNA here is from genome assembly GCF_964146895.1 of Miniopterus schreibersii. Classification (NCBI taxonomy): domain Eukaryota; kingdom Metazoa; phylum Chordata; class Mammalia; order Chiroptera; family Miniopteridae; genus Miniopterus; species Miniopterus schreibersii. The sequence goes on from NC_138116.1 coordinate 7,129,596, forward strand.
CACAGGCACAGGCACAGGCATAGGCATAGGTACAGGCACAGGCACAGGCACAGGCATAGGCATAGGTACAGGCACAGGCACAGGCACAGGCACAGGTACAGGGATAGGCACAGGCACAGGCACAGGCACAGGCACAGGCACAGGCATAGGCATAGGTACAGGCATAGGCACAGGCACAGGCACAGGCACAGGCACAGGCACAGGCACAGGTACAGGCATAGGCATAGGTACAGGTACAGGCATAGGCATAGGTACAGGCACAGGCACAGGCACAGGTACAGGCACAGGTACAGGCATAGGCATAGGTACAGGTACAGGCATAGGCATAGGTACAGGTACAGGCACAGGTACAGGCACAGGCACAGGTACAGGTACAGGCATAGGCATAGGTACAGGTACAGGCACAGGTACAGGTACAGGCACAGGTACAGGTACAGGCACAGGCACAGGCACAGGCACAGGCACAGGTACAGGTATATGGAGTTAGTATGCGTACACAGGAGCTAGGGATTGGTAGATTTTAGAGGTCGAGAATACAAGACAACAGAAAAGCTTAGATAAATGTGGAAGAAAATGTCCCCGCAGCACTGTTTGGCGAGGAGGGTCTGCGTTAGGGCCCTTCCCAGCTGACACTGGCTCACACCCTGCCGCCTCTCGCCCGGGTGACCCGATCTCCTATGTGGGCGCCTGTCTCGCCCCTTCCCTGGCCCTCCTCTCGCTTGTTCCCTCCGCCCACCCTCTTCATTCATTTTATCATTATTTTTAACCAGCAGCATATTCTGGGTGTTACTTACTGAGTCCGATTAACATTATTGTATTTAAAGCTTTAACTTTATGCGGTAGGAACTGTTGTTGCTTTGACTCTACAGGTGACACTGTAGGCTCGCTCGGTTAATGAGGGGTAGAGGCAGTAACTGAGCCTGGATCGTTTAAATTTCAGTTTCATATCCAAATCCAAAGTTGAAATTACTTTTTAATCTCTTCTGGGAAATTAAATAAACTGCCTGAAACTCAGTTTTCTCACTTATAAAGTGGGAGTAGTAATTCTTAGTTGCAAGTAATGGTTATAGAAAAATAAATGAGCCCAGTTGGCGTGGCTCGGCGGTTGAGCATCGGCCTAGGATCCAGGAGATCGCGGTTCGATTCCCGGTCAGGGCACATGCCCGGGTTGCGGGCTCGATTCCCAGCAGGGGGCGTGCAGGAGGCAGCCCAGCAATGACTCTCATCATTGATGTTTCTCTCTCTCTCTTCCTGTCTCTGAAATCAATAAACATATATTTTTTAAAAAAGTAAAGAAAAATAAATAAGAGGAGGACGGTGCTGTTTCATTCACCCGCAGCAGTTTGAGAGCCTTTAAACACTTTCGTCTCGTGTAGCCCTGACTCGGCTGCGTTGTGTCCCTGGTGTCTGCTCTGTGGCTACTCTCCCCTGAAGAGGCTGAGTCGACGCGACCTTCTCGGGGCACTGTCGCCGAATAATCTGGCCGGGAATCCTGATGGGCTCACTCCTTGCTTTCCCTCCCCGCGCATAGACAGTCTGATATTTTTTGTCCTCATTTCATTTTGGGGTGACCTATTCCCTGCATTAGATTTTATTTGATTCTTTGTTTCATAGAGACTAGTCATTTTCTTCATGCGACAGGAGAGGATGTCAAATAACATACGTCGTTTTCTTTTTTTCACACCAGTTTGCAGTTGAATGAAACGTGTGCTCAAGAAAAAATCACATCCATCGTTACGCAGCACATCCCTGATGCCAAATTATCAGCAGCAAGTGAAGGAAGGCTTGTCTATACATTGCCTTTGGAGAGAACAAATAAATTTCCAGGTACTGTGCGTGAGCATCCTGAAATGAAATACACAAATATTATTCGTAATAACAGTATCAGTGATGATTATTATAACTAACATTACTGAGAGCTTACGGTGTGCTCAGGTTTTTAAACCATGATGCACAAGAACTAGATTTTTTCGCCCACGGTGGGAAATACTCTGTCCTCGTTGTTGCCCTATGCCTGGGCACTCTAGGGAGTGTTTTCAGTTCATTCCCTTTGCAGCGTGCCGCAGAATGTTCTGGTATTCACCACCGGGCAGGAACCCAAATGGCTTAACCCTTATGTGAAACAGCCCCGTGATGGGGCTTGTTCTTCTCCTGGCAAGGCCTTTGTGAGAACTCCGGGGCTTGGGGCCAGCACATCGTTTGCTTTCACGGCTGTTTTGAATTATCCGTTGGCTAAGTCATAGAGCTCGTTTCCCGAGGGCCGGTCTCTGGAGCTTTACCTGGCCCTTCGTTTGGAGCTCCCGGGGCGGACGCGTGTTCACAGCCCTTGCCGTCTCTGTGCCCGTCTGCGCACAGGCAAGGCGGGCGCCCCTGTCTTCACGGCGGGCTCCGCGCGAGGGGTCCCCTGTCAGCCGGGTGGGGGACTCGAAGGGCCTCTCTCAACTCTTCGGTTCCCCCAGAAGAAGCAAGGAGCTGCGATCTGTGTCAGGTCCCTCGGGGTGAGCCGGGGGGTGATCGCGTGATCACGGTGGCGATGGCACCGTTCTCGATCCTGATTGTATCAGTGTTAATCCCCTGGTTGTGATATTATACTGTGGCTTTTTAAAACATTATCAGAGTATACAGATCTCTCTGTATTATTTTTTACAACTGCATGTGAATTTAAAATGATCTCAAAGTAGTTTAATTTAAAAAGAAAATAATTACTAGTTATGTTTATCACTCAGGGAATCTGCTCCCTGGTGACGGGGCCCGGGGAGGGCCTGCGCTGAAGGGTGGAAATAATTAAACTTACCCTGCGTGTGGGCAACAGAGACACAAAATTACCCTCCCAAAGTCATTCAAATACGCATTTCATGGTGACAGCACAAGTGTTTCTTAGAACCATCAGGCAAAGTGTTAATCAAACCCTAATTGATGTTTTCATAAGAGTTATAATTTAGAGGTTTGTATAATTTTAGAGAAACAGAAGAATGACTCGTAATACTCATTTGCAGTTTAAATCTTATTTCTCTATGTTTCTGTATACGAAACTCTAATCCGCACAGAAAAGCTTTTATATAGATTTGACTTTGGGTGGTGGGCGCACAGTGCAATATACCGATGATGTATCGTGGAATTGTGCACTTGAAACCTATGTAATTTTATTAATCAATGTCACCCCAATGAATTTAAGTAAAAAAACAAACAGAAGGCCTGGGGTAGAACAAGAGCCTAGTAGAGGGGGGCAAGGGAGGAAATGGGGGACATCTGTAATACTCTCAACAATAAAAATAAATTTAAAAAAACAAAACAAACACCAGACAGAAAGCTTTTAATGTCTCTTTTTGCCCAGGGATAGCTCCAGGTTGAAGCCACAGGAGCTCTGTAATCATACTAGGGTTTAAAATTGGGCTTTTATTTAAGCTTCATTTAATTAAAAGTTATAATTCAAATTCATACCGACGGGACATTGCTCCTTGTTTTAAGAACAGCGACGGATGCAGAACTATTATTGGGGGATGAACTAAAGAGTGAGTGATACAGAACTGCCGCGGTTCCCTCTGTTCCAGGAGGATCCTGGGCCCGTCCCTCATTCTCTGTCCATGCGGGCTTGGGAATTTCTCTTCCAGAGTCAAAAGAAGAAATCTTTTAAAAATGACTTGTAAACTGGGTACTTCCTTTGACAGATATTTTCTGAAATAAAGAAGGTTCTACACAATCCAACTAATTCTCAAAAATCACTTCAATCCCTTTTGTTGGCTCCTATTTGTACCTGTTCTCTGCAGAAGATTCTTCAATTAATTAGGCTTGGGGTCGGAAGAAATCTGAAGTTCTGTTGCTCGTTAAATTTCAAAAGCAAGTCAGAAAATAACTAAAATGAAATTTTAATGCAAATACAAATAAATATAAATTCATATTTGATCAAAAGAAGTTAACGTATGGGCTGTAACACAATATGAAATGTAAAAGGAATGTATGGATTTGGAGAATGTTCCTTATCATAAAATGTCCGTTTTTAATGACATATCCCAAGTATAATTTGATATATTTGCTCTTTTCAGTTTGCAAAGTTGTCCTCAGTTTGATTTTGATTTCTGTTTTTTGATTTGCTGCTGTGTATGTGTGTTTTTCAAGAGCTTTATGAGAATCTCGATCTCTGTCCTGATCTGGGAATTGAGAATTATGGTGTTTCCATGACCACCTTGAATGAGGTGTTCCTGAAACTAGAAGGAAAATCAACTATCGACGAACCAGGTAAGTAAAATGCATGCAAAGTATCGTGTAAATGTATTCATTACACCTAGTGCAGCATATACTTCAAGAAGACACCGTTTCAGGCCCTGGCTGAGTAGCTCAGTGGGTTAGAGCTTCATCCCGATAAACCCAAAGTGCAGGTTCGAGCCCCAGTCGGGGCACATACAAGAATCAACCAATGGAAATGCATCAATAATCCCAACAACAAATCGATGCCCCCCTCCTTCCTCCCTCTCTCTAAATCAATCAATCAATGAAAAAGAAGACACCATTCCAATGGCATGATCGCAGCATGTAGGTTTCCATGATTAAGGCCCTTCTCGGACAAGTACACATTAAGGCGAATGCCTCCCTGTCACATTTGTCACCTCCACTGCCAATATTGCCTTAATATTAAGGATGGGCCACTTCCTTCTACCCGAGGCTCAGAGCCCTCGTCGGATCCCATTTTCCTGCAGCAATTGCAGACGAAACACTTGCTCTAAATCTCTCCCCAAGCGCTTTCAGGGTGTCACCATCCCGCGGGCCTCCCTGGTTGCTGGTGAGAAGCCAGCTCTATTTCTTGGTGTGATGAGTTGTGTCTCTCCTGCCGCTTCCAAGACTCTCTTTCTGTCTTTGGCTTTGACGGTTCAACTACGATGTGTTCAGGCATGGGCCTCCTTCCGTTTACCCTCCATGGTATTTGTTGAGCTTCCTACATGTATAGATTAGAGATTTTCATCACATTTTGGAAGACTTTAGCCACTATTTCTTCAACGATGCTTTCTGTCCCCTTCTCTCTGTACTGTCTTTCTAGAACTCCCCTCATTGCATGTGGTGGAATATGTTGGCATGCTTGATAGTGTCTCATGTCTCTGAAACTTCATTTTTTTAAAAAAAATATGTTTTTATTGATTTCAGAGAGAGGAAGGGAGAGAGAGAGATAGAAACATGAATGATGAGAGTCCTTGATCAGCTGCCTCCTGCACGCCCCCTACTAGGGATCAAGCCTGAAACCCAATCATGTGTCCTCACTGGGAATCGAACCCTGACCTCCTGGTTCGTGGGTCAACACTCAACCACCAAGCCACGCCGGCTGGACTGAAACTTCATTTTTTAAATTTACAGTTAACCCCCAGTTTGTAGCATGTCAATTTGTAGCTTCTTTCTCTAGGTGAACACCTAAGATAATTGTTTCCTTTATCCAGTTTCCAAGTCACATCTAGATACTATGACGATCCTGCATACTTATCTTAACCTCTTTAATGTATTGTCTGTATCCGAATTATCTAAGATCTTCTTTCTAGTCTTTTTTGTTCAAGAAATGAATCTTCCCTCTATTTTTCTAGTTCATGGCAACAGCCAGCAATAGCACACAACGCCTACCGTATGGGAAGACGTTATCTGTGGCATCCTTGGTATAACAGGTGCCTATAGTAAGCTCAATAAAGTCCGTGTGAAGTGAGAACTTCTGCGTTACTTATTTTGTGTGTTGCAGATATTGCCACATCTGGAGAAGCACAAGCAGAAGGAGCTGCAGACACAGACGGGCTTGTTGAGATGGAAAAACTTCTCTCTTCACTTAGTGAGACGAGAGAAACAGTAGGTGGCATGGCTCTGTGGGGACAGCAAATCCTTGCAATTGCAAGGGTCCGCCTGTTAAAGCTAAAGCATGAAAGGAAAGCTCTTTTATCACTGTGAGTATCAGAGCACCATAGCTCTTGTTTAGTCATTGCATTTTTAAAAATTAAGGTCTAAAACCATGAGAAAACAAACAAAAATAAATAAATTTCTGTATGTACAAAACTCGATAAAGTATAACACTCAGTCTAGTTCATGGCCCTAGTTTTTATCTACTGGCAGGTGGAATTTATAATGTCTCAGAGCCAATTATAGTGGAAAAGTTAAAGTAATGTAAGTGCTCCTGTATTATTTGCTCTCCTTTAGATCGTCTGTGGCAGGTGACAGAAACACTGGGATGTAGATCTTTATTTCCCAGTATTCATAGGCTAATGTCTCATTTTAGTCGGTATCTAGTCAAGTGGCTGACTCTTCCCTGGAAGTGCTGACTCCCCCATTACGTCCCACTTGCTCTAACCTACATGTCGTAACTTCCCTCCAGCCCTCCTAAGTGATGGTAGCTCAGTCCCCATACCTACTGTGTGCATAACAGGCGTTATCCCTGCTCCTAAGAATCATGTCACCTCTCATTAGCACCCTAGTGCCCACAGTATTTTGGCTATGGATTGGGGCCTCGTCTGTGAATACGTTGATGAAGCGTCGAAGAAATAGGGGAGTTGGCGCATAATAGAATCTCCATAAGTACTTGCTAAATAAATAAGTAACGAGAATTCACTGAAAATCCTTGACAAGGAAACCAGCCTGATTTTGTTAAAAAGTCTTTAAGCCTCACCTGGCAACACCGTAAAACAGCATCTCAAGAGATGCCCATCCTTTCGCAAGGATGGTGAAAAGATGTCTTGTAAAACTAGAAATTAGGCGTGGAGAAAGGTTCCACAATAAGATCTAATGAAAATATAATTTTAAATTTTTTAACTTATTTGAAATGGAGAACTCAGGAAAATAAAGAGTAAAATACAGTTGAACATTTAGGCCCGGAGATTCGAGAAACCATGCAGTCATCACTAAGAAAAATAGAGACTATGAAGAAAACTGAGTATAAAGTGCCTGCGAATAACAGGGCCCCGGATCCCGGGAAGCGGCGGGGCCTGGGCGCGCCGTCGGAGGGCGGGGGGGTTCCCTGGAAACTGCGAGGCGCTCGTGGCCAGGGAGGGACAGGGGAAGCGCACAGAAGGCTAAGTGTCCGTTTTGCCATCTCGCGTTTAGCGGTCGGGAAAGGACAGATTGCTTAATAAGTGGTGGGGAGAGCGGTCGTTTACTTTTCCCAGCGCCGACCTCGTTCAGGTAGCACCCGCCTAGACACTGTGAGAAGGCTGGTAAACGGCTGAGCATTCACACCCGGCCATGTTCTTCTGCGTAGGCTATTGATTCTAGGAATTGGATTTTTTCCTATTCTGATACAGTACATCACCTGGAAAATATACGAAATAAATTACACTTTGGAACTTGCTCCTCACTTATACTTCCTGGCTCCTGGGCAACCACCACGGGATCCTCTCACTCAGTTACTAGTCATCAATCATACAGGTAATAAAACGGGGGGGTACGTTGTAAAGGTACCTGCAGGCTTTTGCCACAGATTCTTAGTGTTCTTGCCCAGATTTAGTAGATTTTCTTAAATAAGTTTGTGGGTTTTTTTCATTTTCTATATGCCTTTAAGACAATCAAAAGATTTGAACTTGTTGGGTGGTTGTTGTTGTTTTTTAAGTAATTTTTACAAGTTATGGTTGTTTTCTGGGAAGAAGGTCCATGGAGCTCTTTCCGTAGCTACTCAATAAGTTGTCTTCTTATATCAAGATACACTTTGAAAATCAATTAATAATCTAGCGGTAGTGAAATGAGATTTAGCAAATTTGGTGGTTAACTAACAGAAATTATCTGTGTCATTAAAACTGTATTGGTATGGCTACTCATGGAAATCTTCTAGAAAAAAATATCTGTTCCAAATGCACCATATGGCAGTGATCATAAATGAATAAATATGTTATAAAGTAAACTCCATAGAAGTGAGTAGATTTTTTAATTCACAGTAGCAGACATGTTCTCATGTGGAAAAACATCCTCACAGTTTATATTACTGTAAGTATGCCACAAGGTCATTCATTTTAACTTCGCTGCACAACTTGATGTTGATTTTCTTAGTTTTGAGATACCTAACACATTTAACTACAATTTAGGGGCAAGCATTGACGACTTTATACATTCCGTGGAGCATCAGAACATAGCTTTGGAAGTGGATGCATCTGGAAGTAGAAATGGCCTAGATGACCCATCTTACAATGGAGCCATCATAGTGTCTGGTCAGGGAAAGGTATGCTGGTCTCTATTAAATAATCTTTCCTAACGGTGTGCAAAGCTAATAAACTATCTACACTCAGGCCTTCAACTTAGGAAGCAAAATTAAAAACAAACACTGCTTTTATTTATTACTTAGTTAATTGTAGTCATTAGTATGATAAATAATTCATATATCAATCACTGGCTACCAACGCAAACTGTGTGCATTAGCAAAATAAACACTGTACACTACCCACGGTCAAGAGCATATTTACATCCAAAGAATATGTATTTCCTCTCAAGGATTTTCGAATGCACATATGCTGAAACTGAAACTTCTGCTTTATTCTTAAACAATAATAATATTTGATTCTAGCCTTAAGCCACATACCTGATAGCCTAGGTACATGTTTTGGTTTACCGACACAGTGCTTATTTTTGTTCTGATTATTTAACGCCATCTTAAAAACATGATTTTTTAATTAAAATATTGAATTTTGACCTCTTTAGAAAAAATAAAAATAAAAAATGAAGATCTCTGAGAATGTCTAACCTTGCCTTTTGTATTTTAGAATTACAGATTTTCATTAACATGCAATACCAAAAGACTGAACTGCTTCCCCGTTCTTGTGGATATTGTCAGTAACGGGCTACTCAGGATGGTTAAACCCTCCGCACGCATCCAAACTCACAGAACTATCCTTTTCCCGGTAGGTATCTACCCTCAGGACTCTCCTCCCCCAGGAATCTCCCGGGTGGCTCTTTCCAGTGCTGGAATTTTATTCTTATCGAGTAAACCACTGCGGGGTAAATCAGCATTTGGATTCGTGCTAGTTCTGTGGCTTTGGGAAATCAACGTGATTTTCAGAGCTTCAATATTTTTTAATGCAAAATAGAACTAACAAAATATATTTTCAAAGAGAATGTGAGGAAATGAAAGTGAAATCTTGCAGCACTGCGACTAACACAAGAAGGAAGGAAGGCAGGAAGGCCGGAAGGGAGGGGGAGAGGGAGAGGGAGGGAGGGGGAGGGAGGGGGAGGGGGGAGTAGAAGCCTTATTATTACTTTTATAAATGTTACAAAAGAAAAAACTTGCAGGACAAATTTTGGCTAGAATTGCAGACTTGTTACATTAAAATTACTTCAGTTCCTTGTCAAAAATACTAATTTCTGGCCAGTGTGGGTCGGCGTTTAGAGCATCAGCCCACGAACCAAAGGGTCACAGGTTCGATTCCCAGTCAAGGGCACGTACCTGGGTGCAGGTCTGAACCCCAGCCCGTCGGGGCTTGTGCAGGAGGCAGCCAGTCCCAGTCGATGTGTCTCTCACATCGGCATTTCTCTCTCTCTCTCTCTGCCACCTTCCACTCTTTCTAAAAAAACAATAGAAAAAATAAATATCCTGGGGTGAGGATTTAAAAAATTTAATTCCTAGGGCTTACTCCAGACCAAACCAGCTTTTTCATAAAGGCAAAAAAAAAAAAAAAAATCCTATTTCTGAAAAGAGCCCAGGTAAATGGAACGTACACAGCCCTTTACGTTTGGAGACCAGGATACCCACCAGAGTCTGTAATTATTCCAGTTTGACTTTTCCCTAACTCTGTTTCTCGCTCCTCGAGGGTGCCGCCGGCCTGTGTTTCTAACACGATGCAGCGCCGTGCGCCCGGGGCAGGGCCGGGAGCAGGGAGGGCGCTGGCCCGCCGTCTGTTAAACGCAGACGTCAGCGTCGGGGTCAGGACACGGCCTGCGCCCGCCCCGTCAGCCTGTCCGGGGATGCACACGGCTAACAGCCGTCCGCCTGTGTGTACAGGAAGCGGACCGCGTGTCCATCGTTATTTTCATAGGCTCTAGAAAGATCTTGCATTTCCCTCCCACCACACACCTCACTGTGTGCTCAGGGAATAAAAACTCCCTTCAGAAAACTTACCCATGACGGCAAAAAGTGTCGGTCACCCATCCAAGATGAACTCACTTTAGGATGCGTGCTATGACTTACTTCATTAACCTCCGACACAGCCGCGGAGGCTTTTTCAGTGCTCTGGGCTCGGAGGGAAGAGCCAGTAATGGAGATGCCGCCCGGGACGTTCATCCATAAACCACCGCGTTTCGCTGGGGCCAGCCCGCGGCTACCAGCCGGCCAGCTGACCTTCATTTATATGCCCAGCATCTGAACTTGAACTCGCATCTCCAGCGAGTCGCGTTATACTCGACTCAGATCTACCTCCTCGCTGGCACGGAAGGGTTTCCCGTGACTTCAGGCCTTGCTCTGTCTGGCCCAAAGCCAGCTGGATTTGCACAGAGTCCCCCCCACCCCCAGCACGCAGGTGTCCTGGGGACAGCCTGGCAAACAACTCCGCCCTCGCCTTGCTGTGGAGACAAGCGTGTCCCTGGCGGCCAGGCTGAAGACCATCGGCCTCTGCTTATGACCCTGTCAGTCCTGCGTTTGATGAAACCACAACTACGCGCATCGTGAGACAGCGGGACCGTCTCCCAGAGGGTGTGTCGGCCTCCGGTCCTTAGCGATGGTCATACACAGGAGCGGCAGTGTCACCAGGGGCAAAGGTTTTCCTCGGCGACGTTACGTCCCTTCCAGAGCCTCGTCGCGACTTCGGGAGCCCCAGCCGATGCTTTCCTGGCCCCACTGCTGTCCCTAAGACGACGGCTTGCGGCCACTAGGCCCGTAAAATAGCCGATGTGCTGTTGGAGTCAAGCAGTTACATTCGGAACCATGACACCCATCGCTGTGGAAACTGAGTGTTTCAGCTGCGAGTTCTCATCATGATTTAGCATCAGAATCCATTTTTAGAGTCATAAAGAAGATGGAAGGCCTTACTCCTGTTACTTTCCAACTCTGTCCTGTTAGTAATTCTTTCCTCCTTTAAGTCACTTTCTTACCCACAAACGTGGGTACCAAGCCAAAAGTCAGCCTTCAAAACCGGAGGGACAGTAAAGGGTTTGGAAACAAGGGGGCCGTAGGCAGAGGTGTACATAGTCCGTTTAACGCTTTTTAAAATGTTTTCCAGAAAGTGACCTTTGAATTTGTTCATTGAGCTCATTCGATTCTTTGCATTTTCCAAAGGAACTGTACAGCTCGTTTGAGTTCGTGATGCCGTCCATGTTCTGGTTGCTTCTGTCCTCCAGCTGTGCTCCTTACATCGCCATGAGCAGCATCGACGACTACAAGGTAACGGCGAGCGACGGAAACGCTCCCTGCTCCGCCTGATTACGTGCTGAGGGTGATGTGACTCCAGGGCTTTTCAAGAGGCTGTGTATACATGTTTACGTGAGCAGCCAATTCAGATGTAAATCCTAAGTTGTAAAAATAAAAGGAAGTTCTATAAGTGGAAATATAACGCATAGACAAATCGGTAGATTACACAGAATGATTCTAAAATGTATGACTATGCAAAGAACTGAACATAAAATAACTTTGAAAAATTAAAACAAAATTGGAAGGCTTATGCTTCTGACGTCAAAGCTTACCACAGTTATAGTAACTAAAAATGTGCTGTATTCATTAAGGGTAATCATATAAATATATAAAATGGAACATACATTTCAGATATAAACCCATACATATATCAGCAATTGATTTTCCATAAAACTGCCGGGGGGATTTTGATAGGAATCCTTACGTCAAATCATGTCTCAGACAGGAGCATCATTTAGCTAATCAGTGGCCATCAACAAATGAATGTAAATATTTTTAGAAGGAAAAAATATGTTCAAAATTATTAGAAAGGCTTAAAGCTTAATTTGTGCCCCAAACCACATCACTGGATAAGTTGTTTTAAAATATGTAATTTAGTAGTTTACTCAGAGAATGAGAAGGGATACAAAATATATTTATATGTGTGAGGCATTTATATTTATGTACATATACACAAATATTCGGATGGGTCATCAATATTTGAATGTGTGCTATAGAAAAACTACCCTAACGTGTCATTTACTGAGATTAAAAGAATGAAGCGAATATATATATTTATTTATTTAAATGCAACTAGGAAAAAGAGAGAGAGAGCACAGTTCATACTGAGTCAGAGAAGAATCGCTCTGAGCCAGAAGGTCACGGTTCAATTCCCGGTCAGGGCACAGGCCCAGGTCGCTGGCTCGAGCCCCGGGTCCCCAGTAGGGGGCGTGCAGGAGGCAGCCCATTGGTGTTTCTCTCTCTCCCTCTCCCTTCCTCTCTCTGAAGTCAATAAAAACATATTTTAAAAAATAGCTGCTTAGATCAACTCTCCCACCCCACCCCACAAGTCAGTAACCACTGTTTTCTTGACCCAAGTGTCGACTGCTCTGAGGTCTCCTTCCACGCATTTCTATCGGGCGTCTGGCGAACATCAGCGCTGCAAACCCAGCGTTTATGTTTGGGATGATTCATATCCTGGGGCCCAGATAACGGGGGTAGCCGTGATGCAGAATTATTACAAATGAATGATTTGCTTTGAATATTGTCTTCCATAATCCACATTTTCTTAAACCTCGCACTGAAATGCCGTTTTGTATTTTCTGTCTCCTACTCAGAACAGAGTTGGGTCCCAGCTACGGGTCTCGGGGCTCTTCCCTTCGGCCTACTGGTTTGGGCAGGCGTTGGTGGACGTCCCACTGTACTGGCTGATGTTCCTTTTTGTGTATTTACTGGACCTCCTTTTAAGCCCTGCAGACTCTATATTTTACCACTTAAATCAGGTTTTGCAAGTAAGTTACAATATTCATCGAACAGATGTCATTGTACGATTTAATCAGAAACTTGGAAGACACAAACTGTTTTCACTGATAGTCACGCTGTCTTGCCTTATTAATCACTATAAAACCCTGTGCTGGGCCAATGTTTTGAATCCTAAATGTTTTCCTAGATTGCATTTGTCTTTAACTAAACCTCACCTTCCTGTTTATTTCAGATCCCATGTGCTACGGGTTATGCCATATCCCTTATCTTCTTCACGTATATCATTTCGTTCATTTTTCGCAAGGGGAGGAAAAATAGTGGCATTTGGTCTTTGGGCTACTTTATTGTAAGTATGTTTCTTTGGAACATTTATTTTATATATGTAACACACGATTCTGAGCTAATACTTTAAAATTTGCCCTTGGTAGAATACATTAATGTTTACAGTCTAAAATATTTAAAGTTTGCCTTTTCAAAATCTACATATTTTTCTCTCCCTATTTCTACCCCGGCCTTTCTTTAAAAGTGGCCACATCTTTCTTCACTAACCATAAAGCAGTTAATAGAAGGAAGCCTGGAAACCATCTGCAGCTTCTTTTTACTGAGAAAGAAAGAACCCCAAAGATCGCCGTGAAGTTATGCAGATACTGTAACTAGCATAGTTAAAGCTAGAAGCAACTTCAACTCTCCACTGGGAATTCATTCCATAAAACAACATGTATCTTAATTAGGAAGAAACACATACATAACCTGTAAGCATCTATTCTAATTTCCTGTCGTTGACAGTTTTAACACTGAAAGAGCGCCCAGAGGGTAAACGGCCTCTTACTAAGCCTGAGTGACAAGGCAAAGGTGACGGAGTCACCATCCATCTGCAGAAGTCCAAGGCCACTGAGTCACGAGGGGGTCTGTGAAAACCAGAAAAGGGAGTGAGTCATTCATAAAAATAAGAGCAGAGATTTCCTTTAGGAACTCAGACCTGAAGAAGAGTTAGATTTCAACAGCTGGAGACGAGCCGCGATGCAAATAGATAATGATGGGCGGACAGAAACCCTCAGGGGCGAGAACGGGCGGCTGGGAGCAAGTCTAACTGCCGGTGACGCTCGGCCTGAACGTGGGCAGAAAGTGGGCTGCAGCGGGCGGGGCCTGGCACGGCGAGCAGAGTGGCTGGAGCCACGACCGGCCTTAAATAATGGGCTCGAGAGCTTATTCTGCAGCCCTGGCCAGGCACTCGGTGGGTTAGAGCGTCGTTCCCACGTGCCGAGGTTGCAGGTTCGATACCCAGTCCGGGCACGTACAAGAAGCAGCCAGTGGGGGCGGGAGCAAGCTGAGCGACAGATCGATGTTTCTCTCTGTCTCTTCCTCTCGCTCTCAAGTTAACTTTTTAAAAAAATTCTTGTATGGACTGTGGGAAGCCGTGGAAGCTCATAGTCCAGAAAAAAAAAATAAAATAAAAAATATATATATACATATATATATATATAATCAGAGACACACTTTTAGGAAGAATATTCCGGAAGACATAAACGGGATGGTTTGTACCAGAGAGAAATTAGAAGTATACCGAAACTTTTAGGCAGGACAACAGTTCAGAAGTCTGAGAGTGCCAGATGTACCTGTGACTTTCTCTCATCCCTGAATTTTGTACGTTAGGACTCCTACTAAGCCGCTCCGGGTGATTAAACGCTTACGTTTCTCCATGGCCGTAGTTAACAAAGGCCTCCTTTCACTGCGGCCGTTTTGCCGCTGGACATCCATTTCAATGTTTGCTTACGATTCTGGCTCACATACTAGTCTGAATTTTACCTCCACAAATAATATGCACCCCTTTTTTTTTCCCTTTTCTGTAATTAAAACGTTCTGTCCGTTAGGTCCCAGATTTATCCAGTGAGGTCTCGCCCACGATGCTCCGGGGCCAAAGGGCTGTGGCTAAGTCACCAGGAGAAAAGTCAGCGGAGATCCGTTGATTTCGGCGTGGTTTCTGAGTTTGGAGTAGAAATTGGGACTCTCTCCAAGAGGATGAGCCACCTGAATTTGGAGCATCTATTGGCGTTCAGAGTGGTTAACCTGCCTATTTGTATTTTTCTTTAGATCACCATCTTCTGTGTGTTCTTATTTGTGGTGGACCTTCCTGAACATATTGCATTTTATTTCGTCATCTTTTTTATACCACAAGGCACGTTGGTTGGCTCCCTGCTCTTATCTTTTTACGTAAGTGACGCCACCATCTGCTCCGCTGTCCCGGAGCTCAGGGCCCGCGGGGAACGCTTTGCTCAGGGTTGTGACTCTGCAGCATGTTAAATATGTGTGACGTTTGAAGATTTCTGCTTCGGGGGCCCCAACGGGGTCTCCCTCAGATGGGACAGCGAGCCGCAGCTGACGTAACAGGACAGCTGGCCCCAAACGATGGGGGGGAGGGAGAAGACACAGAGCGGCCTTCACACCCAAGCGGAGCCGTGTACGCTCCTGGGCACGCTCAGCCCTAAAAGGCGGCCGAGGAAACGTGTCTCATCTTAGGGGGTTTGGGGTTCTAGAGGAGCTCTCCACCGTCTTTTTCTAGCTGACTGATACCTATATATGTACCCATGGAAGGAAGGTGCCGTATGGGACAGAAGAGGTGGCTATGGGGAAGGGACAGGAAAGAAACGGGCCATAGGAAAGGAACAGTGGGCGCCAGAGGTGTGTGAAGATTTCTCCGTATCCGTGTGATACAGAGAAATCTTGCCTCTCTCTCTTGATGTTTGGGGGGGCTAGCACAGACCCCCAAGATTCTCTCACCAGGAGATGAATAACTGCGAAATCCTATTGCTTCGACTAAAAGCACCATGGCTCATAAACCCGGGGAGGCAGGGAGGGAGGGAGGGAGGGAGGGAGCCCCTCGCCCCACATTTTGAGATGGACGCGTAGCCAATACTCTTGGCGAAGCCAGGGGGCATTTGCCCGTAGGGCTGTTCAGTGGGCCGATTCACATTCATATGGCTAAAATTCACAAAATGAAAATGTTTCTGTTTAACCCTGGTCTGTCTTTCTTTTCGCAGCTTTTACTGTTTTCTAGCCTTGAACAAGCAGCCTCAGAGCCCTTCCTGATACTCCTAATTGTGAGAACGCCGTCTTCTTTAAACTTTATCGCGTGTTTTACTAACCCAAACCATTTTAACCCAACACAGTGAAACTTTTTATTGAGGTGGATAGGCAGGTATTTGTAGCCACAGAGATAAAATATTTGTAAAAACGCAACGTTTTTTATAAGGATCAACTAACCAGATAATATGTTTCCCAATTCTTAAAAATTAAGAACACTGTACAGCTATTAGAGGAAATGACTTAAAGTGATGGCATCACATGATTATATTTGTTTCCTGTTTCTGTCAACAAGATCGAGGGTGAATTTGATAGTGTCGCAATTTGGCGAACAGATTCTTAGAAACTGGTAACGATTTTGCCCAATGCATCTTTGTAGCACTCCAGTGATTCCTAACCCGCTTTGAACGTGAAACGGTTTCCCTTCAGTGTTTCTAACTGCGCGTCTCTTTATTTCTAGCCCTTCCTTCAGTTTGTCGTCCTGCTTTTTGTTCTTCGGTGCCTGGAATGGAAGTTTGGAAAGAAATTGATGAGAAAGGACCCCTTCTTTTGGTTCGGAGAAATCAAATTGGATTATTTCATTTCGGGGATCAGTATTTGTTCATGTTTTTCATGCATAAGTGATTCCTTTGGCAAAGAAGTGCCAAGTGCTAGAATAGGCTGGGGCAGGAGCCAGGTGTCGATACAGACGATAGAGATCTAGGTGCGTGAATCAGAGGCGATAAAGAGTGGAGCGGGCAGACCCGAAGCCCTGGATAGCACCCCGCCCTGTGCAGGGGGGCACCGGGGGAAGGTGCACGCAGCTGGTTCCGTTTAAATAGCAGTTAATTCGAATAGCTGGGCAGTGAGGGACCCCCGTGGGCCCAGAAAGGAAGCCGGGAATGAGCGGTGGGTCACAGCAGCAGTCACTGTGCTCTGTCCCTGAGATAGTGCAGACCTCCAGCTGGTGGGCCACAGACTGGCTCAGTTACTCCTGGAACTTAAAAGCCCAGCCTTTTTTCGCACCTTTCAAGGACCCAACCATAAGCACCTTCTTCCCTCTGGGTCTCCCAGGCCACATCCCCTGCATGGTTACCTCCGCCAGAGGGTGGGGTGGGAGACCTCCAAGACAAAAGGAAGGCTTTGGGGGAATCCTCTAAGATCACGGGAGATGAGGTGGAAGGAGGGGAGACTAGGATGGCGTCATGTTCTGGGTACCAGGGGCAGAGTTAGAATGAAACACCGGCCATGGCACGTATTCCAAAGACACGGCCAAGCTTTACAGGAGATCAAGCATCTTACTTGTATTTTAGGGAGGCGGGGAGGGGTCACCCTGACTTCAAATATTCTGACCTAATCCCCCTGTGAAAATAAAATAATGCCAACGCGTTGGGCGTCAAAGCCAGGGCGCCCAGAAACATTACTGCGCTGAGCTACAACGCGCAAGTTCATTGTCAGCGCCTGGGGACTCAGCGTAACGATCGATACTTTTTGAAACAATGTTTCTACCGAGAGAAAGAATGAAACATGCAGGGAGCGGTGGCCATTAAACGCGGCGGTACCGCCGACAGGAGGGGGTGGCGGCGGAGGGGGGTCACTGTCCGGAAGGGGGGCTGGGGGGCTCCCCAGGCTACCCAAGCGTCAGATCCCGGGGCCGCACGGGGACGGAGGCCCCGGGTGCGTGCCTAACGGGCGGCTCTGCCTCCAGGATCTCGCCGAGCGGCGGCGGGGCGCGCCCGAACCCCGAGGAGCCCGCGGCGGGCGCGGAGGACGACGACGTGCGGGCGGAACGCGCGGGGGCCGCGGGCGCCCTGAGCCACGCGCCCTTCGAGGAGGTGAGCGCGCGCTCGGCGTCTCTCCAGCCGATCCACGCGCGCAAACGCTCCGCGGTCCGCTGGTTGGCGCGCGGGGGTCAGAGCTTGAGTCCCGCGGGGGGCGGGGGCGCCTACACCCCAGCGAGCCCAGGCACGGCCGCGCGCGCCCGCTTCGTCTTCCGTGGGATAAGAGAGCCAGGGAAGCACTTGGCCGAGTGAAGTGATGCCAGCCGCTGCCTCTTGGCGGAAGGGCGCTGCCCAGCCCGCAGCACGGCTGCTTCCCCCTTCGCGGGTGACCCTGGGCTTCTCCAGATCTCTGCTTCTGCCCTGGGGGAGGGGCTGGCTGCGTAAAATGACACGCTCCTGAGTGGGTGCCCGTGCAGGACAGGACGGTGGCCGCCTCCTCCCTGCAAACATAAGCGCTACGGCGGGAGAATGTCAACAGAGGTGTCACCTTGAGTAGAAGGTCGTCTTGGATGCGTGGCTCTTGCAGTGTGGGGGGGGGGGGGGCGCAGCCCAGCAGAGCTTGTCAGGGTCGATGGAGACATCTCCTTGTCACTTACAGAGACCAGTCATCATTGCCAGCTGTCTGCGCAAGGAGTATGTCAAGAAGAAGAAACACTGCTTTTCCAAGACGACGACAAAGATCGCCACAAGAAACGTCTCCTTCTGCGTTAGGAAAGGTTGGACGCCGGGGCTCTCCCGTGTTGGCTCCCAGCCCTCCTTCGAGCCTTATGGTTCCTGATGAGAATCATCCTGTGAATCATCCTGTGGTTCAGCACAGGCCCCATCAGCGGGGTGACCTTGATGACGCCTTTCACGTGGCTCATTTCTTTAGAAAGAGATGAACGCGTGCCCCTGGATAGGGGCTTGGTCACATCGAGGTGAAAGCCATAAGCTGTCTGTTGAAATGACCCATTGAAACCAGGCATTTCTGTGTCCTGAGCACGATTAATTCCCTAATGTTCATGACATTTCACAAGGAAACGAACAGGATGTGCCAGCCCATTCTGAAGGCTTGACCAGCAGGGGTTACGTGGCCTCATTTGGTGACATTATTGCAGTTCTTAGGGTCACAGGAGGCAGAGTCTGACATGCCCAGCTTCCAAGAGTGACTTGTTCGCTTCCCATCAGTGTGACTCTGGGCAACTGACCTCATCCTTAAGAGCTTTTGTCCCCAAATATGCAAGAAAGGATTATGATGATAACCTCTCGGGGGTTGTGACAAATGAGATATACATACAAAGCACACATCACGCTTGTCACACAGTGAGATTTCAGACTATGTTTTATTCTTAATTTTACTATAAAAATCAATTTGTATTAAGTGTAACCTTTTTTTCCCCCCCAGGTGAAGTTTTAGGATTACTAGGACACAATGGAGCTGGTAAAAGTACATCCATTAGAATGATAACTGGAGACACTAAACCAACTGCTGGAGAGGTAGGTGAATCATGTGGAAAACACGTTACCTAGTGGTGTTCAAAATAAATTTTATAAGATGTTAAAATATCATACGCAGCAAAATCTCATTTATTCGTTAGATGAGTGGAGTGATTAATGTGGCAGAACAATGTATCACAAATTATCACCTTAATACTCACCAAAATGAATCACTGAAAGGGGGTAATTATTCACGCCTTCAAAGACATTTAGTGGGCATGACCAGCATTAGATCAGAAATCAGTATCAGAATTCATACAGATTCTATGAGCACTGTCCTTGCAGCATGAATACAGATGTTTTGGGGGGGGTGTTTTTTTAAAAAACCCCCCCCAAAACCCTGTATTAAGCAATCAGATTCATTGTCCGTTAAAAGTGCTTAGTTACCAGAACACACATTTTGGTAAAAATACACTATCTTGGGGGAGTGTTTTCAAGGAGTGGCTCGAAGCTGAGCAACAGGGATATGAAGTTGACAGAACTGTACATGCAATTCGACTGCACAGAAGGGCAGCCAAACAGAAAAATAGCTCCGTTTATCAAAGAGACAAGAGTTATAGAGAAAAATTTCCCCCCAAACTCTGTGCAGAACATAGATAACCTTAAGAACTCCTTTGGAAAGCATGTCCAGGGGACGTGGAGAACAGAGTCCTAAGGCCGAGGCCTGTGGAACTACGCCGTGGTGGGGGTCAAGCCCACAAGGGGAAAGCCCCCCGGGAACATGACTGCCCGACGTCCCACGGAAGGGGAAGGAGGGACACGGTCACGGGCGCTCTGAGCCGGCTGAGGGCAGGTGTCCCCGAGGCCCCTCAGGGAGGCTGCTGGCTCAGCGACCCTGACCGACTCCCCAGTTCCGTGGAGCCCGCCCTCCAATTCAATCACCACCTGGACCCTAAGTCGGTATTTCACGTCTCCTTAAGCATGGGCACCGAAGAGGTAACCGTTCATTGACATCCTGGAGTGAAATATTGTGACAGGTTAAGTGAGAGCTTAATGATAAAGCCAACAACTACGCGGCTGCCAGGAGATCAGCTCTACTCGTATCAGCCGGTGGGGTCTCTACCAGCAGCGCCCTTGTCCTGCTGAAACGTACGCAGTGACCTCCTCCCGCACTGTGGCTGGAGGAAGCCTTCCCTTGCTGCTCAGGAGCTGGTTTCCATGTCCCTGCTGTCCCATCTCCCTCTTCTCCCTGGACCACTCTGCTCCCTCGTCTGGGGTCGGGAACACACTGAGCATCGCTCCCCCCAGGGCTCTGCTCTGCCCCAAATCCCTGGCCTTGTCCACGGCAGGCGCCCTGTCACCCTCCTGCTGAAATGGTCCCCAGCCGACAGGCTTTCTCAGGTCACCCTACGCACTTCCCCTGAATATTCGTGTGTTTCCATGAATTTACACTCTGACGACCTTCCTCCAGCGCAAAATGGTTGCAGGTGGTTAAGGCCAACGAGATCGGAGACTTTCTCTAGTTTTTCTAGGTTTGGAAAGGGAAAGGTGTCACGGAAGCGCAGGAGCGACGCAGGCCGGAGCGGCTGAGAGTGACCTTTTCTCGGCAGGTGCTCCTGAAAGGCAGCAGCGAAGGGGAGCCCCTGGGGTTCCTGGGGCACTGCCCTCAGGAGAACGCGCTGTGGCCCAGCCTGACGCTCAGGGAGCACCTGGAGGTGTTCGCCGCGGTGAAAGGGCTGAGGAAGGCGGACGCCAAGGTCGCCATCACACGGTACATGGGGGGAGACACACCCATCCTCTGCCCGAGGGGTCCAGGGAGACAGTTGGGAGTGACAACCTTCATGGGAAACTCAGGGCCTCCCGGGAGACGGTCAACGCTGACCCGGGCCACATTGATAAATTTATCAAAAATACTAAAATTTAAGTATAAGCTTTCATAGGACAGCTATTTGGATATCATGAAATGTACTTAAAATCTTTTAAAAGGAAAAACTAATTGGGGGTGGGGAGCAGGGGATCAAAGCAGTCCATGGTAACAAGGCCCAGCATCTACTTTCAGAGCCACACTTCTGAGCCCTGCTCCCCCCCTTGTCCACTGTGTTTCCTTCAGGCTGGTGGAGGCGCTCAAGCTGCAGGACCAGCAGAAGCGGCCCGTGAAGGCCTTGTCCCAGGGAATCAAGAGAAAGGTAGGGGCGGGGCTCGGGCTTCCTCTGCGCAGCCCGCAGGTCGGTGCCCGACGCGCTGTTCCTCCCCTTCCAGCTGTGCTTCGCGCTGAGCATCCTGGGAGACCCGTCGGTGGTGCTGCTGGACGAGCCGTCCACGGGCATGGACCCCGAGGGGCAGCAGCAGATGTGGTGAGGAGCCCTACCCGGTCGGGGCCCGCGTGGACGCCTTGCAGGGAGCCTGGGAATTGTGTTACTCCTGCAAACATTGTCCCTTACACGATTTATTTATTTTTTGCATTTTCGTGAAGTTTTTAATGGATGAAATCTGAATTCCATTGGTGACCTATACATACTTATGTCAATTTCTTAGGTCGAAGTTGTGGTGGGAAAAAAAAACCAAAAAAGCCTTCCCTGATAATTTCCTAACCATTTCTCATTAAAGGGAACAGTACCCATGGTCAGGGCCCAAGCGTGCTCCCTCTGGGTACCCTAATGGCTCCATTGATCTTCCAGTAGCTACGGTGCCTCTGGGGACACAGTGGCTGGTCTCGTTCAGATGCGAAGGTGGGGGCAGAGGGAGGGGTCTGGAGGTTGTCGGGCATGCTCCTCGGGCATTTATTTCCGGTCCGCCTGATTGTGACAGCTCCGTCCCCTGACAGCCTATTCACAGCCAGGCTCTGGCTCTGGCTCGGCATTTCCGTAGCCAGCACGGTGCCGGGTGAGCCGTGCCCCAGGGGAGCCCCTCCCGCACCCCCGCTTGGTCTCCTGGCTCAGCTGAAAGCTTTCTTCTGGGCCCACTCCTGATTACTCAGAAGCCTTCCTCAGCTGCCGATATTCTCCTGACAATGCAGGCAGGCCATCCGGGCCACCTTCAAAAACACGGGGAGGGGCGCCCTCCTGACCACCCACTACATGGCGGAGGCCGAGGCCGTGTGTGACCGCGTGGCCATCATGGTGTCCGGCAGGCTGAGGTGGGTGCCCACCTCCTCCCCCGCTTGACCCCCAGGTGCATGGCGGGAGGGGGGGCAGGCAGAGAAGTCACCGGGAAGAACTGGAACCCCCTGACCAGGGTGAGGCCCCGGGGCGCGCTGGCCGCAGATCAGGAGTGTCAGGCATTGCATTCTCCGCCTCTCTCTCTGATGACCTCCTCCTGCCTCCTGCCTCCTCCCTCCAGGTGCATCGGTTCCATCCAGCACCTGAAGAGCAAATTTGGCAAAGACTACCTGCTGGAGATGAAGGTGAAGACGCTGGCCCAGGTGGAGGCCCTGCACGGCGAGATCCTGCGGCTGTTCCCGCTGGCCGCCCGGCAGGAGAGGTAAAGGCGGCGACTGGCTTTGATCTGGTATCAAAGGGCCATTTCCCTTGTCAGGTTCATTCATTGGGAGTCATTCGAGTCCACATTTAGCCCAGAAGGAAACCCGAAAGAAAGAAATGATTTGTTTGTTGGATACTGTGGAAAGTCGACTAGAGAAGAGCTGATGTTGTATGTTGTGGTCCTACTATGTGCCCGGCGCCATCCTGGTCTCGGGTTATCTTATTTAATTCTCACTGAGACTTTCTAAAGTAGATGCTGGTGTTCCAGTGAAAAATGAGATGATTTCAAACAGGCATCGTGAGCGCCCGGCCTTTCCCGGGACCTTAATCAATGGAAATTGGTAGATAGGTTAGATCACCTGACGGCTAGTAAGTGGCAGAATTGGGATGTAACACTGATTCTTTTATTTCAAATCTATTGATATTTCCAATTTTATATAGAGTCTGGTCGTGGAACAATCCTCATAAAAGTATTACACTTAAGAAAAAAACATAAAAAATACCTTTAGGGTAATTTTTAACAACTACAATTTACTTCAGAAGACAGATCATTTAGGAGTTGGGGGGAAATAGTAAAGAGAAACAAGTCATAATGACAAGGTCAGAAAATATATTTTTACAGTGGAGTATAAATATGGAAGCAATTTGTAATTCACCGCGCAGCCCAGGACTAAATAAAAGTATGTCACAGAGGTGCAGGGAGCGAGCAAAACGGAAGAGAATCGTGGCTTGGTGAATATATAAAAGTGTATCTTAGGAAATGAAATCTAATTCTCCCTGATTTTCAAATGATGGAAAGAGGAATTTATCTGAGAAACAAATTATTTTAAAAATGGAGGCTGGGCATTATGTGGTGCTTGAATTCCTAGCGGTTGCTAATCTCCTAATCAGGGGCTCGGTGATGTCTCCTGGGCCAGGCAGGCGGTTTGGGTGGGAGGGGCAGGTGGGAGAGGTATGGATTCGGGAGACTCCGCTTAGGTTTCCGGCCGCCTTGGGACACCTGAAGCGACTGTGTGGTGTCAGGGCCCGGTTGGACGCCACCGCCGAGGAGTCAGTGTCGAGCTTAGAAAGTGAGGTGGAAGGTGGCTTTGGCAAATCTGGACATTTCCTTCTCCCTGTACCTGCTCATCCCCATCTGAGGGGCTGGGGCACTGACCTGCCTGGGTCTCACTCCCATCCCCGCTCTTCCTTGTGAGTCCCCCTGCGCGTTTCACCTCCGCCAACCACACTCACGGAAAGAGTCGAGGCCAGAGGGAGATGCCTGGGCCAGTTCGCCTCCGTCACGGTGGCGTCAGCGTCCCCTCCCTCCCCTCCTCCCAGGTACTCGTCTCTGATGGTCTACAAGCTGCCGGTGGAAGATGTCCGACCTTTAGCCCAGGCCTTCTTCAAATTAGAGAAGGGTAAGTAAGAGTGATGCGCTTTGAAATAAGAGCCTGAGAGCGGGTAATTTCAAATCATAAAATAATCCGTCACCATGAAGAAAAAAAAGTGGTACAATGTGTTAAATTCAAAAGTTAAAATCTCAAATTGAAATTTAGGATCACAGTGCCAAGGAAGTGGAGGAATTCTGTGTGCGTGTGTCGGGGTGGGATCATGGGTCTGATTATTACTCTTGCTTTCTGGGGTTTTTTTCGTGTGTGTGTGTGTGTGTGTGTGTGTGTGTGTGTGTGTACTGGAAAGAAAAGGCATCACTGTGGCCAGCACTAGCCTGGTACCTTTGCTGGTATATTTCTAATCTCGTTCTGTTGGTGGCATATTTCCAGTCTGCTAGACTCTTACTGGGACTTTAACTACCTTGCCCAGTCCGTTTTGGTCAAGGAGAAGGGATTTCAACTTGATCTGGTTCAAGCCGCATTGATGGAAAGAGGCCCGTGTGGATTACCTGCTCCCTAGAAAACCGCAGGCCTCTTTCTCTATAGTCTTCTGATGCGACCCTTTTCAAAATGTGTCTGCCTTCTACCTCCTCCTGTGCTGAATGTGCGAAAGCCCCGGCTCCCCTGCCGGGAAGGCAGCCTCCCCAGCGCCTTTTCCTCTCTCACACGGACATCTCAAAACTGTGCGACATACGGACATAACACCAGCGCCTTTCCCCCAGGCCTCTGCGAATGCATCGGCGCTCTTTTAGCTGAATGTTGTCTTTAAACCATCAACAGTTATTGTCTTAACCTTTTCATTTATCATTTTTAAAAAATTTTATTTGTATCTTATGCTGACTTCTGAGACCATCTGGATATAAAAACATACAAACCCCTAATGTACATCCATCCTTGTGCAGTTAAACAGAGCTTCGACCTGGAGGACTACAGCCTCTCACAGTCCACGCTGGAGCAGGTGGGTCAGTTTTAGTGATCTTCTATCATCCGTGGGATATAAATGTACCAGAAGTACGTACACTTTCCGCTCTCTTGGAGCTACAAGAGACAGAGTGACATCCCTGTCTCTCTATTTCTCACCCCCTTTTAGGTTTTCCTGGAGCTCTCCAAGGAGCAGGAGCTGGAGGATTTTGATGATGAACTTCAACCCTCCATGAGGTGGAAGCTCCTCCCACCGGACGAGTCTTAAGATCCCAAAGATCCTGTGTTTCCATTCAAGCCTGTGGGGTTTTTTGGGTTTTTTTTTAAAGACATTTCTTTTTATAGCATTAACGTTTATATTTAGAACCTATATTGGAAGCACTGGCATGGTTTTGGGTGTGGCGAGAGGAGTGAGTGCTGGGCAAATGCAGTGACGAGAGGGACAGAGGCACCTGACCGAGCCCACCTCCCGGTCACAGCCTCCGCCTCTCTGCAGGTCGCCCTGATCCCATTGTCCTGCCTAATGCTGAATAAATAAGTTTAATTTTATAAGATTGCTTTAATCTCTGGTTATGATATACAAATAATTTTGTGTAATTTTTTTTATCAAAAACTTAAAACCCTTTTTTGTAACCTAGACTGAGAAATCCACATATTTTACTCTTCAGCAAGTTTGATACTTTGTAAAGCTGATAATTTATTAATAATTTAAGTGACCATGTCAAAAAGTATACTTATTGAAAAAGATTTTAATATATTTTTATGGCTAAAAATATTAAAATATCATTCATTGGTCATAATATTTGATATCAATATACTAGATAACATATCCACTGGTAATACTATCAATCATACACACATAGTCTGGAAAACTAAAAACTTGCTATTAGGAACTTATTATACTTCTTTATTTCTATAAACCAACAGAGTCCTATTTTCATTGTACTTTTAAATCTCCGTTAAAGACGCTTGTATTGTCACTGATCTTTTATGGACATCTGCCCCATCACCTCAGAATGTTGATAAATGTAACAGGTCCGGTGACCAAGGTGTTGGAAAATATAAAATAAATATTATAGATGTAGTTTTGAAACGTTTGGTATTTCATGTGTCTTTTTCTCAACCCGCCGGCCTCCAATTTACACGTTCACCGCAATCCGGTTGAAAATAGTGTGCAATATGAGAGCGAGGTTGCTGCTTTAACCCGTGTGCCACCAGAACCTAAACAGAGAAGACCCCACACCAAGACCAAGGAGGCAGAAGGAAACGTGGCTGCAAGCGGAGCCGTTGCCTAGAAAAATCGAAAACTGCCGGGTGTGATTACCACGCGTAAAATGTCAGACTTTCTGAGTGGTGGGCATGACTCTCTGAGCTTTCTTACCAGTGCTTTGCCCATCCTTCCTTCCTTTTCAGAACATTCTTAGCACCCCAGAAAGTTCTGGTCTGGCCCCCCCCCCCCCGCCTGGGCTGCCTCCTCAGGCTCTCTCGTGAGGCCTATTTATTCCTGTGCCGGGAGGGAAGAGATGCATGAAACTCAGTCCCCACCTCCCGTGAATGCTGCTGTGTGGCGCAGGGATTTAGAGCGTGGCCTCAACTCAACCTTGGATCCACCGTCTACTGTCTGCAGACCTTGTTTCCTCATCGGAAAGCGGAGAGCTCAGAACCCAGGGTTGACAATCACGACAACCAAGGGTGACAAAGGCGACACCGCCAGCGAAGGGCTGCCTGGCGGCTACCAGCGCCCAGGGACTGCAAGGGGCTCCCCCACACCCCGGCCAGCAACCCCCTGTTCCCGTCCCCTCGCTTCTTCCCAAGGACACGTCGAAGCGGATGTGTTTTCAGCTCATTCCCCAGGGGCCGGAGGAGGTGTCTGTAAATAGTACACTGAACAGACTTATTTTAATGGAAGACTTCACGCTGCAACCCAAAGAAATAACACAAACTAGCTCAGGTGTTTGTTAGTTTGCTCTTGGAGCTATTTGGCAGGTCAGCGGGAGAGAGATCCTGGGACAAGCGGAGGTTTAGCATCCAGTGGCTCTTTATTCAGCCCGTGGGTTGACCCCGCCTTGATCTCACAGACAAGCCGGTCTCTGGAGAAAGTGAGGCTGACAACTGTGTCAAAGCTGCCCGTGAGCTCCCACCTGCTCTCCGGCGAGGAAAAGCCCGCCCAGTTCTTGGTGCGACTCGTGTGGGACCTTAGTCTGGTGTGGGCGTCGGGTGATACATCTGCCTTGGGGGCTAAAAAAATTTATGAATGAATGCTTTTTCTCCCAGCTTCCAAATTCTAGCTGGGCTAACCATCAAATGAGCAGAGACAGATTATCAGGAGAAAATCAGATTTTAATGCATGCTCTTGGGGAATTCACATAAACAGGAAAATTCCAGATGCAAGGCAACACCGGGTACACACTGGGCGTCGTTTTGGACAAAGGAGAAGAGAGGAGAGTGACCCATTAGATTTAGAGGCAGGGGTGGGGGTTCACAGGAGGCCGAGGAAGAGCGGAACACAGGCGGCAGGCAACCTCTCGCAGGGGCCTCAGGAGAAACGGGCCGCAGGGCACCCAGCTAACAGGCCCCTGCCTGAAGCCCCCCGTTTACCAGACTGAATTCAAGTTAGGCCTCGGCGAACCTCCTAAGACTTCCTTCCCGAAGCAGGTCTTTCTACCCGGATCTCTTGGGCAGCAGAGGAGGGAGGGTCCTAGTTTCTCTCTCAGTTTTCTGTTTCTTCCTAAACAGCTCAAAATCCACATCCAAGAAAACAAAGCTTCTGGTCCCCTTCACCACGAAGGAAATTCATTGTCACGCATCCGGCGCTCCCCGGAGGATGACAGACTTTGAAATGTTTGAGGACCAGGTGGCAGTTGTTGTTGACATTTATGGGGCTAACGAGGAAACCTAGAGCTGGAAGTAGAGATTAAGTGCAGAGTTCACCCTCGGACACGTCACAGCCTCTTCTGTTTTGAGACCACAGAAGCCGGGAAGCACGCTGCTGGGACGTGGCCCCTGCCCACCTTTCTGAGACTCTAGACACATGGGCCTTTTATCTGTTCCTTTTATCTGTCCCTCGAGCCCAAAATCCAGGCACGTGCCCTGACCGGGAATCAAACCGGCATCTCCTGGACCCTAGGTCGATGCTCAACCGCTGAGCCACACCAGCAGGGCCATTCAATATATTTTAATGGACTTGTTGCAAAATGCTAGCCACAGCTGGTGGACATTTAGCTGCAGCTGCTTAAGCCATAACACATCCAGTTTGTGCTTGTCCTAAGCCCTGTGGGTTCCTTTCACTCGAGCCACCTCCTTTGTCTTCTCTGAAGGGGGATTGTGCGTAGCTTCAGGACAAATATAGGGAACTGGCTGTTCCTATGGGGACACAGCTTCCGGAGACTCTGTGCTGCATATCTACTCAAAAAATGAGAAGTTATGAAGAAACTGTATTTTGTGGCTCAGAAAGTGGAACAGCCTGGCTTCCTTAAGAAACCTCAGCAGGGCAGAGAGAAGATGTTGGCAAAGAGCACGAATCACAAGGACATGAGCTCTGGGAAGAGAGGGTTGGTGCCAAGGGACCCTGAGCTGCAGGGGGAGGGAGCCCTCTGCTGCCTCTTGGGGTGGTAATAAAACTCCAGAACTCTAGAAGGATGAGTGTTTGAATAAAAGATATCAGGGAAGGTCTGCTAAGCTACCGGAGCCTTTAAGACTAGTGAGAAAGAGCAGCTGGGATAAATATCCCAATTCGAGACCAATTCAAAACCACCGCGGAAGTTACTCCTGCTTACCAGGGCTGCAAAAATAACCCGGCTTTTGTTTTTGTTTTTATTAAGCCATGCTGCTTAATTGTAAGTTCTGAAAACTCCTGGGCAAGGGTTTTATAAGGGCTTCTTCTAATATTGGCTCCTTACCTTTTGGCTGCCATAATAGGTACCTATAGAGTTAACAGTAACATCACAGGTACCCTGAGCGGGCAGGTTCTCTGCCTTTCCTAATGGTCCAGGTTGCATTTAGGACATTGATGCCACCAAGCCAAGTTAGCTAATTTTTTTTTTTTCTTGGAACATCTAACTACATTTGTGAATGAAAATTAAGTTGGGGAGTGTTCTCATAGGGATATTAGAATTCTAACTTCTTCCTCTGCTGGGGTTCAAAGATATTAAACCGATAGACTGAGCTATCCTCACGTTAAACAAGATTATTATAATGTGTTTATTCTACATTTCACCTAACGTCAAAAACACAGTGAGCCGGGCCGGCGTGGCCCAGTGGTTGAGCGCCGACCTGTGAACCAGGTGGTCACAGTTCATGCCCGGGCTTCAGGCTCCATCCCCAGGAGGGGGAGGCGGGAGGCAGCCCATCAATGACTCTCTCATCATCGATGTTTCTCTCTCTCTCCCTCTCCTTTCCTCTCTCTGACATCAATAAAAGAAGAAAAAAAAGATTAAAAAAACCCAATACGGTGAGGGTATTTTGCTCACTGGAAGGGAATTTGGATTTTGAAAAACCGAGCAACATGGGTTGAAGAGTTTATTTATCCCTCTCGGGTACGGACCAGGGGCAGAAAGGGTGACGTGGGCTATTCAGCAGGTTCAGCTGCCCCATATGACGAAGGTGCCTTTAGCCTAAATGTACAAGATTTTTTTAAACGACTGAATCACTGGATATGATTTCTTGTTGGTTATTAATTATTCATGCCATCTCATGTTGATGAGTGGAGGTGAGGTAGTTAGCAGTAAAAATAAAACACCACCAGGCTGTTAGCACAAGGATGAAAGGACAGAAACGCTAACACAACATTACATAAGAAGACACATCGTGAGAGGAGGGGAGGGTGGGTGAAAAATCAGGGCCCTGTAAAATGTTACTCCGTGTCTGCAAATGGTTTTAAAAGACAAGTGAATAATTTTTTATCGTTAAAAAAAAAAATGACTGGAGTTGTGTCTCAAAGGAATATATCGGATCTGGCCAGCCAGGTTTCCCAACAAATGAACGCTTGAAAATACTGCAGCTGCAGAAGACCTCGGGGAGAGAGATGCGTCAGTCTGGAACATTCCACAAGGCAAAGGGGAACTCAAAAATAGTCCTTGAAGGTAGAGAGGAAAATAGCTCCATGATGGTGACATGCTCTTAAGACAAACTTTTATTTTTCTTATGAAAACCATAAACACTGGTATATGAGGAGGCCTGGCCTAGAAATTTGTCTTTTACAGACCACAGAGCAATGGTAAGACCACTTCCAGGAAAAGCAGCTTGGGGCGATCGGATAATTCTCTTTTGCAGAAAACAGGTTTAAAACTGGACAGGATTGTTTAAAAAAAATCACCATTTCTAGGTTCTAAAAATGAACCAGAAGAAGACAAGACGCTGTGAAGACGTCCCTCTGGCAGAAGCGTTACTGTGCGCGGGAGGACAGTGCCGAGTTTGTGGCGCTCTTGCCTGGAAGGGTCCGCATCCTTTCCACGCCTGGGGGCGCGCAGGACCTACAGCCTGGCCTGCGAGAGGAAACGGGGAGCTCGGTTCCGAGCGGGCGCGAGGCCCCACAGCTCTGCTGCAGAAAGCAGGGCGCTCAGCCCAGGCAGCTGGAAATGGGATGGGGAGACCCTAGAAGTGGGCAAGCCACAGAAAAGTGCAGAAGATAAACTCCCCACGTGTGCACGGTTGTCCACAAGCCCGCGAAGGCCACACCAGCCTGGCGAACTCGGGAGCCTGCTTAGGGCCTGGGGCGCATTCCTCACCCCACACAAGCTCGGGCAGCCGGCGGAGACCTTACAGCCTCCAGGTGCCTGGAGCGTCACCTTTGCCCAAACCACTGTCTGGCCTCCAAAGTACAAAGACGGAAGGAGAACCCTAAGAAGCCAGAGTAGTCTGTGCATCTGCTTTCCCCGGTCCTGTGAGTCGCTGCTCCCTCTGCTCTAGCATGACATTGGGACACTCGGGGACAAGGGACAGAATCATTTATAGAAATCATAGCTACCTAAGCACCAGGAGCGGTGGGTAGGGTAGTCATGGGCATGCACCATAAAAAGTATAGTCAATAGAGGTACACAGGGCAAAGCAAGACATGGATATGACCCTGTAGAGAGGAGTCTGGGACAGTGCATGACAGGAAATGTCACTGGGGAGAAAAAGGCACAGGAGTCCCTGGTGGGAGCCAGGCAGCACACATACCCCTCTGCCTCCTGAATGACCTTGAACCAAATGGTGTAGTTCCTAGGAAAAGAGCCTGGATCCAGACAGCAAATTGCACGGACACGTTTGACCTTGGCTACCTGCCTGCCCTCTTTCTGCAGAGATAAGCCAACTCATCTCTACGGTGACCCACAGGCAAGGACATACATCGCTTTGTGCCACCACCAGAAGAAACTCAAGAAGGGTCCCATTCACAAGCCAAACCCTGAAAGAATTGGTTTGTGGTTAATGTAACGGTCACGGGTGATTACACAGGACTGAGCTGGAGGGATGTATTGGGACTGAAACTGCATTTCTAATAGGCTAGTCACGAATACATCTCCCTGCAAGCTTTCCACCTCATTTGGTATTGAATTAAATGAAGCCCCATCCGTTCTCCACAGTAGCAGGTAGTTTATGCTACATCCGTATAAATTCTTCCCACTGAAGTCTTGAAGCTCTGTCATTAATGCTTCTCTTGCCAGCCTGATTTTCTTTCCTTTTACCAAGTCGGGTCTGGTTTATGGAGGGTCGCTGGGATCACCAGGGGGGTTCCAGCCTTGATTTCCCAGAAAAGCAGCTCACGATCCATCACTTCCTGACCCGGGCGTGTCGACCTTTGCCTGCCGGGACCCCCAGCTCTGGCACCCCCGGGGCTCACACTCTGCCGTCTACCCCGAAAGCACGCATCTCTGGGGTTCCCATCCCTGGAACTCTTCACTCCTGAAGGACTCGGGGAACCAGGGCACGGTGTCAGCATTGTGCGTATCTACTGGGATCATACAGGTGGAAGAGAAATGAGCTAGGAAGCCTCAGTAGTGTGGTATTTCCTACCCACTCTTGCAAGGAAAGCGTTGAAAGCTATTTGTACTAAAAAAAAAAAAATCCTTGTATTAGACATAGTATTTTGATCAAATACAGTCACTTTGGTTGTATTTAATTATGATATTGAACAAATAGATTAAAATTAATGTAGTCTGGAGTCCATGGTAAACATAATTTATTACCACATAATTAAACAAAGAATAATTCTAATAGCTTTTCCTAATAATTTTAACAGGTTTTCCTGAGGACAAGACCATGGATCCTGATCAAAGGGGAATTAATTTCTGGGATTAGAGCAGCAAGAAGTAAATTGTGAGTATTTTATTTTTTTAAGTAAACATGTGTTCTGTGTCCACACAAATGGGATCTAAGCATTGTATTAGCTTTAAGAATTTGGGCCTAAATTTATTTTCAAAATAATTCGGGTTCTGGAATTAAAGCAACCACATTAGCATGATCAGACGTTAGACGAGTTATTCGGGTTTTCATGATTTTTTCCCTAGGCTGTGTTACAGACGAACTTTGTTTTTAGTAAAATATAAATTATTTATTAAAATGTCAAGTGCTACTATTTAGTTAAGTCTTTGAAACCCATGGAAAGTTTCTAACAGTCCAAAGTGAGCCTGTGATCAAGAGAGGGGCTTCCAGCCGCCACCCTGGCGTTTAGAATTGAGACTTAGGATTCTGTTTACCTGCTGATGGTTCAGTTGAGGAGCTGAAAGCTTGGAGCCGCCCATAGACATGGTTCCAGATCCAGGGAGAAATGCAGTTCGAGACGGGCAGAGATCAGAGGCCAAGGGCTGCTCACGGCACCTCCCGCTGTGCCGGAGCTGCCCTGCGACAGGGGCGAGAACAGCTTGAGAGCGTCGCGAAAGCAAAGACGGGGCCCAGAGCCCTTCCTGGGAACCCCTCCCCCTCCCCTCCCCCCTCCGCCGCCTGGCTCCCCGACTGGCCGAATACCAACGGCGAGCATGGATGCGCTTACACGCCACCTGATCAAATCCAGTTTTATAACTCTCAGCCTAAGTCAAAAGAAGGGAATTTGAAAGTTGTTTTCTTACTTATACCAATCACCAAAGCACTTGGGGCAGATAAAGTAAAATAATTAAACAACCAGATAGGATCCTTCTTAAGTGTTATCTCCAGTTTACGCTTAATGAGTTGCCTACCAGCTCCCATATAGTGTAGTTACTCCAATTATATAGGATAGAAAACCTCACTTTTTAAATTTTTCTTAATCTTTCTTATTCACGTCTTATTCCCCGTTTGTATCTCTAAGCCAACACCACCTGATGCTTTGTTGTGCAGAAAATACCTACCACTCACTCCATCCACAGTTGGTATTTACTGTTAAAGTTTCTATCCGGTTACACTGCTGATCTGGGGTGTGACTAAGGGGGAGGAAACAGGGAGGGCACAAGCTTCTGTGGCTGTCCTATTGGATTTAGAAGTTATTTATGGTTGCCCAGGCCGGTGTGACTCAGTGGGTAGAGCGTGGCCCCCGCCCCCAGCCCCCAGCCCCCAGCACCAAAGGGTCATGGGTCTGATTCCCGGTCAAGGGCATGTACCTGGGTTGCAGGTTCGATCCCAGCCCAGGTGGAGGCAGCCGGTTGATGTGTCTCTCTCACATCAATGCTTCTCTCTCTCTCCCCCCTCTCCCCCCCTCCCCCCACTCTCTCTAAAAATCAATGGAAAAAGTATCCTCGGGTGAGGGTTAGCAAGCAAACAAAACAAGAAATTATTTATGGTTAAATATTGTCTCCATCTCACAAGAAATAAATGAGCTACTTAGCCCCTGACACCTGATCCGACTGACACGCAACCAGGGGCAGCCTCACCTGGCACCGAGCCCGACCTGCCCCGAGGGAGGCGAGCCCGGCATCTGCTCTGCTCGCGTTGCTGGGGTCAGAAAACGTTGTGTTCGCCGCTCTGTTGATGTGGGAATTCAGTGCTGCGGTCACCCTGGACAGATTAAGCATCTGTGATGTTTCTTATTAAGTTGTTGACTTCCTGCAGCTGTTGAAAAACCTCCACTTCACACTCTAGGCACATCAGAGCCTGGTCTCCGGCTCACACTTGGCTCCTCGGTGCTCACGGACGTGATAAGTAATCGACGTCTCGGCCAGTTTGGCTGCCCGAGAGCCTGCAGACCCAGGGTTATGCCATTCCGATTAAACGGGGCAATCGAGCGCAGTGACCCCCCGTGTCGCTTCAACATTAACTTGAAGAAAGTTTTGCTTGAGGAGGAGACACGTCGTGGTGTGTTACTCGGTTAGGAAGCTGAGAGGGAAGTTGGAAAGTGCCACCCCGCCGGTGGGTGGGTGGCAGGCGCGCCAGGAGCTTGGGGCCCGATCCCCGGTCAGGGCCGGAGCCAGGCCACAGGTGGGCCCTGGTCGGGGCGGCCGGGCGACCGGCGCGTGTTTCTCTCCCACGCTGACGTTCCTCTCTCTCTCTTCCTTCCCCTCTCTCTAAAACCAATAAAAATATGTTCTCGGGTGAGTATTAAAAAACATAAAAACAAAAAGGTTGCATAACTGAGTTTAATAACATGACATAAAACCCCTACACTTGATGTAACAGTTATGCAAAATACATAGAGGAATGCTGTCTTCTCTTGAAAATATAAAATAAATAAGCAAGATGTGAAAATAGGCACGTTTCCATTAAATAAACCAAAAAAAAAAATTTTTTTTAAAGAGGTTTGCTTTCCATATCATTTGAAGAAGGGAAATGATCACTTATGCGATATTCAAGTTTATTAAACACATTTTTTTAAGTAGAATAAAGGGTTTAGCTTTCATCAGCTTCAGGATGTATGTTGCTCCCAGATTCCGCACACGGCTGAGCTTTCAAATCTCCTACCAGGGCCGAGCTGGTGCGGCCCTGGGCTCTGAGGGTCGGCTTTGGCGCATTTCCCCGCGTCCCTGCCGTCCGCGTCCCCGCCGTCCGCGCTTCTCCCTGAGGGTGGCCGATGGCAACGGCCCGCGGCCCACAAGGCAGCGCCCGGCAGCCCTGGGCCGCAGCGCGAGGTCCCCGCGGCACCTTCCAGCTTCGGCGTCGTTTCTTCTTCCCCCGCCCCTCCCTCAGCTCCGCGACCTCCCTGGATTCGCGCGGTTTTCTCTCTCGGTCACCCTCAACAGTACCAGCAGCCCCTCCGCGTGGTGGCCGCCCCTTGGGACTCTTCTTTCTGAACTCTGGGCATTTGGTGGCGTGCTCTGCTCTCCTCCTGGGTTTGCACCGAGGACCTGTGATTCGTCTTCTTGATAAAATCGTGAGGCAGTCGAGGAGAGAGACTGGATTTGCTAGGCCCCGTCCCCTCGCTCTGTTTGGCGAGCGCCCGGGCAGCTTGGGGTTGGGTGGTGGTGACGGTGGGACGAGCTTAATGTTGCTCAACTATACGCTTTAAAATGGGTACGACGGCATTTTATGTTGTGTGCATTTTGCCACAAATTTAAAAACCCTTTAGTGAGTATGTAAAGTGCCTGAGCCCGCAGCCGGCACCGTCTGCCACAGCTCTGTGTCTGCCACCCCTTCCCACAGCTTGACTCTCCTCCTGAGACTGTAGGGCTGTGAGACACAACAGTGAGGAATCATTTTGTTTTACAGAAACGTTTGGTTTCAATTCCCTACCTAAAGGACATTTTCCTTCGCTTCTGGAACTTCGCGAGAGCACTGAGCAGCTAACATGGTGCAATAGGCGGGAATGGGTTCTTGGCTGGGTTCCCAGCCTCTGGCCCATTAAACCAAAGCTTTAACAAGCGCTCGTGTGGCCTCTGTGTTTGAATTGGGAGAGAGGCAAATATCCTATAAAGGGTGAATGAACTAAGGACAGCTAGGACCCTTTCTTGAGTTTCTCTTGACCCAGAAAATATGATCCCTACCCCTATCAATTGGCACGTAAAATATTTTTATTTTTTTCTTCAGAGCGTCCATATATAATCTGATGACCAACATCACCCAATAAGCAATAGTAACTATTTCTCCTTTACAGACGAGTAAACTGAGGTGCAGCTCAACAAGTTTTTACTGAAGTTTTCCCCACGGTCAAAAGCTAAGTGACGGAGCCACACTTGTATATAGTTTAATTGCAAATCCCTTCACGTCTCGTGGGACTCGCAGATGTCCAACAGCTGTTACCATTTGTAAAGCACGAGCTCTGCCCTAGCAAACACAAAGACAGCATTCTCCCGGACAACACGCCTTTTACTGTTACAGATCCGAAGGAACCTCAGGACAACTGAAGTCCTGGTCTTTAAGAAAAAAACCAGCTCGATGCAAAAGATCTCCTATTTAAAAATAACGACACTTGGTAGAGCCATACCTCTGTGTGAGAGCAGTTAATGGAATTAATACAGTGTGATTTTCTTAGACATTTACTGATTATATTATCTACCATTGCACGTGCTATAAAAGATAGTGCTGTGGGTGAATTGAGTCCCCCCCCAAATTCATATGTGGAAGCTCTACGCCCCAAGGGGGCTATATTTGGAAATAGGGCTTTTAAGATGTAATTAAGGTCAAATGAGGTCATAAGGGTGGGGTCCTACTCAGACAGGACTGGTGGCCTTATAAGGAGCAGTAGGGGAGGAGGTGTGAGAGCAGCAAGGTCGGCAGCCACAGGGGAGGGCAGGCCCTGGCTGCACCGGCCTTCGTGAGGAGCCAGGACATCCCCAGCGAGGGGGCCCCTGACATACTGGTTAGGACTTGAATCCTGGTGCCACAGTGGTCAGGGAAGAGGGGACTCCCTCTCCTCCTCCTAAGAGCTGCCCGGCACTTTTATCCAGCAGCCCAGGAGTGCTCTAGGCTGGAAAATACATCCAGCCTCTTCCACGAGGAGCTCTGGACATCAAATTGCTCCACAGAGTTGCTGCCGTTGGAGGCAAGCTCGCTGGTCTTTTGCACCCCATGTGAGTTAGTCAATGAGCGCTGGCTGTCCCAGGGGGAGGGCAGGTGGCTCCTATTTGCCCAAAAGCAATTCTTGGGAGGAGAGAGTAGCCGTGAGCCCGTAGCCAACACAACTCACAGTAGGGAGATGAGTGCGTTAGCTCAGAGAAGGTGGCAAATGGACATGAACCGACCTTGCCATCGCACTCTAACCTTCCCACCTTGAGCCGGACAAGAGCCCCTAACAACTTCCTGCCTGTGTGTAAGGCTCCCGGCAATTCATAAAATCTAGAGAAGCGTCCCCACAGCCCAGAGAATTCCTCCAAGCTCTGCCTTCTACTCTCAGCTCTGAACTCCGTCTTTTATCTCACAACTTCATTTCCTTCTCCCCTTGCCCTTTGGGATCAACGAGCAAGCTGGGCGGCCTGCCTGGCCTCCCCTGTTGCCTCTCGTGAGCTCTTGCTCCCATCTGTCCCAGCAACACACCCTGCAGGCCCTGAGCAAATACCTCTCTGCTCCCGGCAACAAACAACGTAGGTATATGGGGAAGGGGTAGGAATTACTCAGAGAAGGAACATAGGGAAGCTAAGATTCTCTTTCCGATAGGCTGATGATACTCTAAGCAACGCTAAGGGGACTCCTAGAGCGAGAAAGGGAGTTCTAGAGACTGTTGGCTAAGACGGTGGGCTCCCAAAATTTGGAAACAGGATAAAATTTTAAACTTACCTCCAGCCCCATATTTTAAGATATGGGTGCAGAATATGAATACAATCTGGATTAGAGTAAAAGATATTCCTATGTGTTACAGCAACTAAACTAGCGGGATTTTAATTAAATGTTTATCCTGGGCACTTTTGGTTCAGGATGGGAAGAACTAATTAACTTTCACTTAGGTATTAACAAGTCAGTTACACTCCCGCGTCACAGTGGGGCAGGAAGTCTCAGGGCTTAGAGCCTTATTTTACTTCCTGCCCTTTTAGCCAGAAGCTGTTCTTACCTAGTAAAGAAAGAATGAAAAAAAAAAGCCTCAGACTCAATCCTGTTATTAACAACCACAAAAAAACTTTTGTTGGCAACTTTCTTTAGAACATTGTAAAATGCCTCCAGCTTTCCCAGAGAGTACATGAGATTCCTTTGCCAATTTTTAAAGACTGAGAACAGCTGAACAACAACAAATATCCCTCAAACCATCATTAACATGTCAATTAAGGTCATTGATAAAATGCTGTTCTTTTCCCAGCTATGCATTACAATTCTGCAACTGACATTTAAAAAAAAAAAAAAAAATCTTTCTGTATTGTTTCCTTTCATTTGGCAAGCTGATTTTCAAAGGGTGCCCTCTTTTGGTCAGATTTTTAAAATACCCATGGACTTCCAGTGCTTCTAGAAGCTCACCGTTCAGTGACCCCGCACGCACAGGGAAAATATTGGCTTTCTGCGTCCGGCCACCTGGGTGGCATCAAATGTCCCTGCCCTCTGAAAAACCCGACCCAAGCATCTTGGCCAGCGCTGGCTGGAAATGCACCCTACACAATGAGGACTGCAAAAGCGGAGAGTGTGCCCACTCGAAGGCAGTTTTTAAGTGTCAACAGTGTGTCTTACAGATACACTTAGCCTGTACTCTAGGGACAGGATGCCGCCCCTCAGTGCTCTTTCTTGCCAAAGGAACCAAAAGTCCAAAAGCCAGTTTCTCATACATATTCAAAATGGCATTGACCCTGAAATCTGAAGCTTCTTCCAACACAAAATGTTGCAACTTCCCTTATTTATTTGAGTCACTGAATAATTTATCATGTCAAATTTTGGAGTCCTGCCTCACTCTTCTGAGCGCAATGTACAACCTAAATCCATTTAAGCGCGTGCCAGTTCCCATCATGACCAAATAGCTTTCTGTTAGAGTAACCCTCCCAATAATAACCATTATGAAACTTGGGGGGACACAGTCAAAGGCAGTAGAGAATAGCCAAAGAATACAGCAACTGGGTGGGATAAAACCCTTGAAGGAAAGGACACACACCAGGCAAGCTCCATATTTACCCAGCGTTTCTCCTAAGGGAGATTTCCATTTCTTTCCAATTCTGGGAACAGAGCCTCAGCAGAAAGCAGCAGTCAAACTGAATTTAGGAGACAGAGCTCAGAGTTCATGACTTCAGGAGCGTCTGGAAATTAATTCTGGAGAGAAGAGACCCACAAAGCGGGAGCCTCACATTCTGCACGCAAATACCCCTGAAATAGCTGGGGTGTATGTGAAGCACCAATGTGTAGACTGAAACTCAAAGAAATCCAGTAGAAAGCAGCAGAGGGGGACTAAATTGCTGACATAGATTTCAGCAGCTTCCCTATACTTGCAGTCTGCCAATCTGGAGGGCTCTATAAACACTGCAGATTTTCTGTTGAAAACCAGAAAGGCAAAACTTAAGTAGAAAAGCCCTTACTAAGTCATGATCAAAGTGAACTTCTGGCTCTCAGTCTATCACCAAAAGAAAATTTAACCTTCTTTGAAGGAAAACATCTTCCAGAATCCCTCTAATTTATCATTCAGTCAATGATAAAAAGAGAATCAGCTGATTATAAACTAAGAGAAAGAGCAGACAAGATAGCTGGAATCTCAGGACATTCAGATACTAAAGTGAGCAAACCAGAACTTTAATATCCCTCCTGACTTGTTAAAGAAAATAAAGAAGACATTAGCAAGAGAATTGAGATTTATTATTAAAATCAAGTAAATCTTTTATAAGTAAAGATATAATATCTGAAATTAGTAACTCATTGCACAGTCTTAACAACAGATTGGAAACAGCAGAAAACAGAATTAGTGAACTCAAAGACAAGTTGTCAGAAAATACCCAAACTAAAACACAAAACGTAAAAAGAAAGGAAAGATGACACAGTGCAAGAAATATATGTGATGTAGTCAAATGGTTTGACATACATATAACCGGAGCTCCCAGGAGGCAAGGAGAGACTGAATGGGCCAGAAGCAGTGCAGAGAATTCCCAAAATTATTGAAATATCAAGCTACAGATTCAAGACCCTCAGCAAAGCTAAAGCAGCCTAAATACAAAAAGTGATAGACTCTTAAATTTAGTTCTATATCTTATTATTACAAATGCAACTATTATGAGCATTCTCTTACACACAAATTTCTACACAAATATAAATATTTCATTAGGGAGAGATAGAGTAGTTAATAAATGGCACTGGAAAATTTTTCTGGAAGAGTTTTATTTCAAAAATTGTTGGGAAAGTAAACATAGACCTCCACCTCACATTTTTCAGAAATAAAAACTGCAGATTCATTGCAAAACTATACACACACATACACACACACAAAACACACACACACACACACACAAATTTTAAAAATATTAGAAGAAAATATAACATTTTGATCATGTTTCAAAGACAGCTCAGCTGGCTCCTTCCATCTAAAAGTCTCACACTGGCCAAGTCCAAGGTTGGCTCCAGGAAAAGGTATATGAGAGGCGGCCTGATTTTCAGGGTTTAATTCATCCTGATTTCCTCCAGTAGTTCTTCTGATGGGTCTTGTGCTTATTTTTTCACCTTTTTGGAAACAATGTACACAAGTAGACTAGATGTAAGTTAATGCTACCTAAATGCATTAAATGGGCCATTAATTACAAGAATTCCTAGCGAGAAGACGCCCAACCATACTCAGGGAGCCAGAGCTCATCTCAGGTAACTGCTTTGCTGGGCTCTTGATTTTTTGCTCTTAATTATTTTTTTATCTTTTATACAATAATGGTTAGAACAACCTAAAGCTCCCAAATACCTAAGATGAAACAATCACCTAATAAATATTTGTTCAATCACTGAATTAAACGTTTAGTCAAATGCTTTGGCATAGCAACTGAAACTCAAATGAATAAAAATGCTTTATTTGCTTAGAGAATTAATTTCTCTAGCTCCCACTTTACGGACCACCAGTATGTAGTTTGTCATAATGGAAGGTGATAAAAGTCTGAAATCACACCAGAAGGAAATTCTATTACTCTTTATATTGGCGGAGTTGGGTCCTTGTGTTCAAATCTCTGCTCCAGCTCTTCCCAGTTGTATAAAATGGGGATTATAACATGAAAATAATGGTACCTACTTACAGTGTTTTTCTAGAATTAAATAGATTAACATATAATTTTTAGAATGGTGCCTAATATGTGGTTAGTTCTCAGTAAACATGAGGTTGTGATGGTCCTGATAAAAGCAAGAAATAAGGCAAGATAAGATAAAACAAGATTAAGCAGTGATGGCCCTGGTTGCTCCTGGGGACTCTATTGGTCACAAACTTTTTCTGTAAAGGGTCAGATCATAAATGTTTTAGGCTTTCAGGCCACTTTTATGGTCTCAGTTCTCATGTTCTTTGTTCCTACATCCTTTAAAAATAAAAAAAAATCACTCTTAGCCCGTGGACCATATAAAAACAAGCCAGCTTTGGCCCACCGGCCACGACACCGCCTTCATTGTGTTATTTACAGAAAGAAGTTAATCACTGTAATCACCAAGCTGGGTAAGGCCCGCTTGTAACATATGTGCCCACCGTCCGCGCTCCATACCGGAGTGTGTTAGGCTGAACCGTATGAAATCGCCGTTTTTATAGGTCAGAAGCAGTCAAATACTGACAATGTCATGGGGCTCAACCTAAGGATA
Source organism: Miniopterus schreibersii (assembly GCF_964146895.1). NCBI lineage: Eukaryota > Metazoa > Chordata > Mammalia > Chiroptera > Miniopteridae > Miniopterus > Miniopterus schreibersii. The sequence goes on from NC_138116.1 coordinate 7,170,961, forward strand.
AAGACTTGGAGCTGAGACCTGAGTCTGTCGGTGTTGTATTTTCTCGTGCTGTTTGCATCTGTGAGATAAAAATAAGTTGTTCCGATGGAAAAATGAAGCCCAGCGAACTTAATGTTTTGCAAATGGAAACAAAATACAAGAATAGGGTTTGGAGCGGCCTGAGTGCGGGTTTTCCTCTTTAAGGAACTTTTGGGCCAGTTCTCTCCACGGGCCAACCACCCCATTCCTCTGCTCCCCTGCTCCCCTGCCGCCCTGCTCCCCTGCTCCCCCATTCCCCTGCTCCCCCATTCCCCTGCTCCCCATTCCCCTGCTCCCAGCTGCTCCCCTGCTCCCCTGCTCCCAGCTGCTCCCCTGCTCCCCCGCTCCCCTGCTCCCCTGCTCCCCCGCTCCCCCGCTCCCCTGCTCCCCTGCTCCCCTGCTCCCCTGCTCCCCCGCTCCCCTGCTCCCCTGCTCCCCTGCTCCCCCGCTCCCCTGCTCCCCTGCTCCCCCGCTCCCCTGCTCCCCTGCTCCCCTGCTCCCCTGCTCCCCCGCTCCCCCGCTCCCCTGCTCCCCTGCTCCCCTGCTCCCCCGCTCCCCTGCTCCCCCGCTCCCCTGCTCCCCTGCTCCCCTGCTCCCCTGCTCCCCCGCTCCCCTGCTCCCCTGCTCCCCTGCTCCCCCGCTCCCCCGCTCCCCTGCTCCCCTGCTCCCAGCTGCTCCCCTGCTCCCCTGCTCCCCTGCTCCCCCGTTCCCCTGCTCTCCCATTCCCCTGCTCCCCTGCTCCCAGCTGCTCCCCTGCTCCCCTGCTCCCCTGCTCCCCCGTTCCCCTGCTCTCCCATTCCCCTGCTCCCCTGCTCCCAGCTGCTCCCCTGCTCCCCTGCTCCCAGCTGCTCCTCCCTCTGGCTCTTCTCCTGCCCTTCGGATTCCCCAGCTCGGTGCCTCATTCCCCGCCGCCTCTCCAGCTCGCTCGTGTTTATTTTTCTCCTTCCAAGCTGCGCGGTGGCGAGAATGGATTGTTCCTGTAAACAGCGTGGGCAGGGACAGAGGCGGTGGCCGCTGGGGCGGAGCCCGACCTCCCCGGGAAACATCTGGGGGACGTGCAGCGGGGAGCTGCCTGGGGAGAGCGCGCCAGGCCCGTTGCGCAAGGGGGAACCTTGGTTTTTGCTATTTCAACGTTCCAAGTGCTCCCCCTTCTGTCAGCATTTTGCATTTGTGCTGTCTTGGGGCCCACTCTGCACATCCAAGAAAAAGCAGTCAAATACTGGCAATGTCATGAGGCTCAATTATTTCATTTCAATTTAAATGAAATAACGATGCAGAATGAAGTCCTCAGCCCGCGGAAGCTTGACTCAGGGCCCTTGGAAAGAAATCGGGGCCATTCCCAGGGTAGTGACCCCGCTGTATGAAGTGGAGCGCCCCACGGGGGTGGTGAGCGCTGGTGGTGAGCGCTGTGGGTCTGTGCTCTTTGGACGGCCAGGCCACTTTCTTGCAAACATGGACCAGTTTCCCGGTGCTTAGTCTCTAATTCTAAAGGCTTCAAACCATTCACTGTGCGTTGAGTCATCGCTTAATGCTGACTTGTTTGCAAAGCCCTGAAACTTCCCATTCAAACGACCCAGTGCCAGCCCACAGGCTCCATGACCCTGACCCAGATCCACCCAGAGACAAGTAGCTTAGAATGGGATTATTCATGTTTCTGGATTTTGTCACATTTTCACTTGAATCTTTTTTTTTTTTCTTTTTTTTTTTTCTTTTTTGAGCTCAGCACTGCAAACTTTTACCATTAGGATCTCATCTATGAGTCAGATAACTTGTCAGATGGAGGACCAGGCTCCAGCCTTCTGGTCAATCTGAGTCCCCTGGGGCGAGGAACTATTACATTGGTTGGTACGTTTTTAAATTTGATCTTATGGGGGCCCTCTGTACCCTTGTGCAGCCAGAATGCCATCTCACTGCACTCAAGAACTACTCAGGAGAAAGAATCTCCATCTGAGGGAGAAAATAGCTCTGGGGCATGGATGTGTGATCTTCTAAAAAATAAATAAATCATGCACGTGCTTAAGTTTCATGCTCAAAGTGGAGGAAAAGTTCTATTTTTTTTATATATATATATAAAAGCACTCAATATTTTAATATTCTTACTATGAAAAGGCAGTGGTAGAAGTTACTCATTTGCCCTTTCAAAGCAATTTTAGATGTAAAATAAACTTTTACTCCAATTCCTTAGTCTTAAATTAAGTAATGCTACTTGGATGTCCTTTTTACTCCAGTGGTCACTGTCAGAAACCCTGAGATGAATCAAGGTTACCAAAAGGAAGCTTTATTTCCAGAAATAGCCCCGGAATTAAATGCATCTTCCTTTGGCACAGAATTTGAAGGATGACTTTGAATTCATCTTGGAATCTAGTACCAGTCAGTCACCGCAGCACAGGACAACAGAAGACTCAGAGGTAGGAAGGCGGACTGTGGCTAACACAACCTGCAACAGACCCCGTGAACAGGTCACAGCCCTGGGGACCTCAGGGTGATGTTACCTGATTTTATTATTTTAGCCTACAGTGGTATAGATACAGAAACAGGGTTTTCGCAGCAAGCATGATCCGGCCAGCCGCGGGCCCCATGCACGGAGTTAGCTGTCCTTCCTAACTTTGATTTATATGTTTTTCTTGGTGTGACTGGTTTAAGTAAAGTTTGGGGAGGCAGAGTTCAGAGTTTTACCACAGAATGTGCCCCAAGCCCAAGAATCAGCATGCGGAAAAAATAACATGTATAGTGCCAAAAATAATTTTTTTAGTCAACTCTGGTTTATAAGAGGAAAGAAGATGGCAAAGAGTGTGGCTAGAGTTTTGGCTTTCCTTCAAGATTTATCCTGGGAACAAATCTGTCCAGTGGGCTATGAACCACAAAACAAACCAGGGAAACACACAAGGCTCGAAGCCTTCTGTCTGCAAAGAGAGCCTTCTGTTTACAGTGTGTATAGAAATAACAACACAGATTCAGCCTCCTGCTATTATTTACGACAATACGGTGCCTGGGGAAAGCATTTTGCTTGCATCTTATGTGATTCTGATGGTCCCAGCTGCCATGGATGTAAATATATTCAAATTCCAGAGAGAGGAGGCACTAGATGTGTTATCCACTTTCTCCTTGCGCCCACTTTTTTTCTCTTCTTTACTCACTTTTCTGCCCATTGTCCTTCTAAGTCTGTGTGATAAAAATATAAACACTGTTTGTGAATTCTAAAGCAGCCTGGTAGCTGGTCTTCCTTACTTGTCCTCTGGCTCCCCTGGCCTCTCGCTGCAGGACAATCTCCCGGCCCTTTGCCCCTGATATTAGTCTGTTGTCCTCACTCACATTATTCAGTCATCTGCTCTGAATCTTGGATTGATATTAACATACTTGGTTTGGAATTAGGGAGAAAGGACAGGAGAGAGAAAAAAGTCAGAACATCTAGTATCGCGCAAGGCCTCCTTTGACTCTCAACGATATAAATCACGAATAAACAACGAAATGCCTTTCTTATCATATGAGGGCTGGTTCAAGAAACTGATCAGCAGCTGCCAGTGAGTTCGCCATCTTTGTATCTGGTCACCAGGATCTCCATGTTGAGCTTAGAATTGAGTATTTTGGACACTTCTCCTCGCCTGGACATTTTAGGTAGATGTGACGTTTGGTATTAATTGCTGATTTTCTGCAGCTGTTGATACATTTTTAGACTTTAGAGATAAATAACCAAAAAGCACTTCCTCTCGTCTCTTCATTACCCATTTTGTAGTTCGGAGTCCAGGGCCCAGGTGCTATTGTTACATAACTTGATGTCTCTGGCCCATTTTGAGCCTTAGAAAAGATGTCAGACTCTGAGCCGTGAAACTGTCTCTGGCAGGGATCCCTCTAGGATTGCTGACAGATTGAATGGCCAAGACTGGGGGTGCTCCCAGGGACATAGGACTTTAAGTTTTAAACAGGAGAAAGTTCCAGGCACACTAGGACGAATCTGTCCTGACTCAATCCACGGGCGTCCAAGTCTGTATCATAAGGCGCTCCGCTGCGTCTGATGTGTCAGCTTCGTCAAGTTCATTCCCATCTTTGAACACAAGCTCCTCAGGCCATTTAAACTTTCCTTCCATGCGTGTTAAAACCCTTGAACCCAAACAGGCTTGAGCTAGGATTTTGATGGCTCGAAGTGTGGTCTATTGTAAGACGTCGCCCCTGTCTTCTCCCTGCGCATGTAAGTCCGTGGCAAGGGGAAGACTCAGGTGGGTGGGGGAAAGTGTGCACCTCTGCTCAACCCGCTGCTTGGTGGACCTCACTCGGTCCACTGTGGACGCGCCTCCTGCCAGCACGGGCCTCATTGCCGTCTAGAGGCAGGTCCTCCCAAGCTGGCTCTCTTCTGAACCTATGTGAGCTCCATGCAGGACCCCCCCCCCATTGCCCAGTTTCCCACCAGAGGAGATACAACTTCCAGCCCAGTGTCTGCCTTGAGCATTGCATCCCTCAGCCTCAGGCTGCTAGCGGCCTTCTCACCCCAAGGGCAGCCCTTCTGAGAGTCAAGATGGCACAAATCCAGTTGCCTTCCTTGGTGGCCCAGCTCATGGACCCACAGAAACTCTGCGTATTTGACACAAAATGGACGGGAACACAGCTGCTGCTCCTCCCTCACGCCTATCCCCGCCCTTCCAGCTTTCCAAGTCTCCTCCCCTGGGAACAGGTCAGCAAGGGCAGGGTCTAAGCAGAAACCCAGTTCGGAGTAGACTGCAAGTGTTCCCTTCTTCCAGGCTGCCCCAGCGCCTCATCGTTACTAAAGAGTCTCATGGTGACCCTCTCCCATTCTTGGCTTTAATGAGGGGAGAAGGGAAGGAGAAGCCCCTTACCACAAACCCTGCGTTCCCCACGTGGCCAATGACAGAATCCATCCCCTCTCTTTAGGCATGGGGGGTTAGGTGGTCGGGCTGTTTCTGCTGCATTGTTGGATATCTGGGGGTAGGAGTTCAGGATCCTTATGGATCCACTTTTAACCTGCTTGCTTGTGCCAAGTTCCAGGCTCTCCAGCTGACACTTTCACTCCAAGAGCTAATCCCCACGTTGGAACATGGCGTTAAAGGCTAGACATGCAACCTGAGCTGATGATATTTGATTTACTGGGCTTCCCTTTGCAAGTCCCCCAGCGGGGAGACGCCAGTGGGGACAGCGAAGATTTGTTTCGCTCAGCGACAGGATGGGCCTGTGTCTGCATCAGTCCTGTCATCTACGTGTATCCTATTTCTAACATGCTGTGCTCCATGCTCGGAGCACGTTTCCTTAGTAACCTCACATATGGGGGTGGGGAGGTGAATGTACATCTTAGCCCATGTTGTTACTGTGCTTGTACTCAGTCGGAGAACAGAACAGTTTGTACTGTTGTTTTAAACATCAAATGGCAAGGGGGACCCCCTGCCTTCAAGCTCGCCCACCAGGACCTTGTATCTTGGAGCATCTTGATAAAGATAATGAACACTTATCCCCCAGCAGGGGGCAACTGGAGCTGTAATTCTGTTTTCTACCAGGAATTCAAACCCGTCCTCAGAATAAATTCCACTCAGATGTTTATTGTCCTTAAACTACTTGCAATGAACAGTGAACAGGATACAGAGAGTGGAAGAAGGTTCTGTGCCAAAAGGGCAAGTTCACAGGGTGACAGGGCCTTGCTTTGCTTTATACGAAAAAAAAACAATCCTTGGTGCCTCATTCCCTTCCAGCCGGCGTTGAAAGCCACTGTGCTCACCGAATGGCCCCAAACCCTGGCCGCCCGTGTCCTGGGTACTGTCCCACGGCGCCAGTGGGGACTGGCCCACGATGCCACACAAATACAACGTGGGCTGTACGTATGCCCAGGGAACAAGCCGGCCCTTCTCTAGGAAGGTTACATCCTCAGGACAGGCATTTGGTCTCAGATGGGCAGTCTCCATTGCATGGAAACCCAACTCCTGTCACCCTACGGGGCGGCACAACATTCCACAGCACACTCTCCACAGGGGCCAGGACAATTCACACCTGTTCTGTACAAAACACAGCAACTCCGAGCAGCAAATCACCCCTTAACCGATCCAAAGAATGTGCCTGTGTGAAACCTTTTGGCCTGGACCCCAGGGTAAAGGGGGCCTCCCATTTTAATGGCTCATCGGTGGCAATGTTTGGCCAGAAGGGATAGCGGGAGCTTGTCACAAATATTGATCCTAATGGAATCTTTGGACACTTACTTTTAATCGCATCTAAGAATGGAGAGATGGTTCAAAAAATGAGGGGACCCTCCCCCCACTAAAGCTCTATGAAGTCTGGCTTTTCATTAATGGTGAAAAAAACAACAGCAGCAGCTTATCCATTGCTGAGTAGGAATAAAAGTCTGGAAGCCACTCATTTGAATCTCTGAATCCCCTTTGTGGAAAAGGTAGAATTTTTAACATTTTTCTGGGTCTGGTATGTCTTGTATTTCCAAGAGCATATGGAGTACAGGAAGGAAGAGAGACGATCCTTAGAGGGAAGCCTGCTGTCCTCCCTGAAACCGGGCCATGAACTGACCCTGTCATCACTATCCATCCTGGGTCCCAGAACTCAATGCCGTGAGATCCTTGTCTGCCAAATTCCACTGAGGCCCAAATCCCCGTCTGCGGAAAAGATGTCTCCATCTCAACAAGAATGCCCTGCACCAGCACATAATTGGAAGCTGCAGAATTCTATATAGAAGAACCATCATGATAATTTAAGAGTCCCTTGGGGTTTGTTAGAATGAGATTCTGTCCCTTAACAGTTGGCGTCCAAATCACAGCTCCAGCTACACATACTTGCAACTAGAATTAGTGTCAGTTTCCTGATTTGGAATTCGCGTACGTGCCAAGACTGCACTGTGTCTTCTCCCAACACAGAAATACAAGGCAAGAGTACATGCACAGTCACATGCAAAAGAATGAAATTAGACCCCTTCCTCACACCATTTACAAAAATTAACTGAAAATGGATCAAAAACCCAAGTGTAAGAGTGAAAGCTATAAAACGCTTGAAAAGGAACACAGATGTCGATCTTAGTGACCTTGGGTTAAACAATGGTTTCTTAGATATTACACCAAAATCACAAGGGAAAATGCATATGGTGGATTTCAAAATTAAAAATGTTTGTGTGTCAAAAGACCCTATCAAGAAAGTAAAAAGACAACCCTCAGAATCGGAGAAAAAATTTGCAAATCAAACGTGACAAGGGTCTAGTATCCAAAATATATATTTTTAAAATCTTGCAACTCAACATAAAAAGACAAACAACCCAATTTAAAAATAGGCAGACTTCAGTAGCCATTTCTTTTACCAAGATCTACAAATGGTCAATAAACACACAAAAATGCTCAGCATTTAAGACATTTCGATTTCTCGGTAATACAGATTCTTGCGTTGATACCAGATGGAGTGTTTTTCAGTGTTGCGGCAGTGGAAGGGACAAACAAAAAGTGGGTGCAATACCACCGTGTTGCTCTAGAGGCCAATGGCCGTGTGTCAAGCTCTCTGGGTTTCAGCAATCTGTCACTGGTCTATTGAAGTGTTCCAACCAGGACATAGTCTGTCCCCTGAGGAACATTTGACAATGTCTGGAAGTATTTTTAATTGTCACAACTCGGGGAAGGATGGCGCTGCGAGCATCTAATGTAGAGAGGCCAGCCCCACTACTAAACAGAACACCATCTCACACCAAAGAATTGTCTAGCTCAGAATAGCAATACCGCCACCGTGGAGAAACCATGGCTGAACAGAAGGGTGGCACTCAATGTTATGGACAATAGTAGTCATGAGCTCAGACCCCATGCACTGGAGATCGAGGGGCCAAAAGCTTGAATGGGGGAGGCAGATGTCCAACGAAGGAGGAATAGCAGGTCTCAGAAGGTTACGACAGGGTACAAAGAGGCTTGTGCGTAAGGAAACAGAATCCCCAAGGGATTAAGTGGTTTTCTCGGGGCCAAAAGGTAACTGGTTGAGTTGCAGAAATAGAGCAGAACCCACATGCTCCCACTCTGAGCAGAACACACGCAGAGCGAGGCACGCAGTGAGCACAGCCAGTGATCTCTAGCCAGGTCCCCCCATTCGGCGCCCGATGTTTAAAAAGGGACATTGACCAATGATTAGCTGAGGACTGAGAGGTCGCAAGCCATGTCCTTTAGGGAGCAGGTGGGAAACTGGGTGTTTTTAGCCTAAAAAAAATAACAGAATGAGTGTCTGGACATGCTCGCGGCATTCAACTAACTGAAGGGTCATCATGTGGGGGAAGGAGCCCCTTTTAAACAGAGGAACTGAAGAGGCGAGGTGGATCCAGGTGCCCTGCCAGGCAGGCGCGGCCATCAAAGGGGAATGCACGCAGGTGGCAGAGCAAGAAGGCAGGTCGTTCAGGGTCTGAATTCGGAGTCAGGCCGACGTGGTTCAAAGCAAGCTCCCTGCCACAACCAGCATCCCTCCTAGGCTGTGCTTCCTCGGATAAGCTAATCTTTCCGAGCCCAGCCTGCGTACCTGCGATGGCACAGACGGTGGTCCCTGTCTCAGGTGCTGGTTACAGGGCTTAGTAAGGCCAGGCCCACGCCCCACTTCATTCATTGCGGCCGGGGCCAAACACCAGTTAACTGAACGGCCCCCGAATGAGGGCATCGTGAAGGAAGGGAGGGCCCCATACCCAGCTAGAGCAGCCACCTCCCCTGCAGGTCTGGGGGGGCCTGAAAGCTGCAGGAATGTACCGTTGACCCCAGTGAGGTTTGCAAAATAGACGGCGGTTCTCCCACTGCGACCGATTCCTGCGCTGGGGGGAGCTGGGACCAAATGTTCCCCAAAACTCCTTTCTAATTCTTAAATCCCATGAAAGCAAGAATGGTCAAACGGCCCAATTGTACAAGTCAGGAAGTTTCTGCTCCTCCAGGGGAGCAAGAAAGGTCAAGCAACTGGAATCGTGATGTCGTTTCTTTCTAGAAAAGGAACAAAAAGTCCTCCCAATCCTTGCCCCAGCCTGTTATTTACGACGATATAAAAGTGCCTTGTTTTTGTACCCTTCTCTAAAACAACATGGGAAGCTGCCCCTAAAATTCCCAGGGCGTACCCATGAGATCTCTTTTGGCCTGTGTGGTCCCACCCACCCCCGCCCCAAGTCTTTCCAAAGAAATACACCCCAGAATTGTAAGACTCTTCAGGATTTAAATTAGGGTCTTTTACAATGTTTGGTCCTCTTCCAGCTCTCCTTTTGGCCTTTGACCTCAGTGTGAAAAACAGAAACCCCTTGTGTGTCCCCAGATGCGGACAGATGTCGTCAGATTGCGCCACCTCCTGGTCCCATGTGGAAGCCGACGCTGCAGGTTCCCTGTTTTAGTGCCGCACAAGTCCCTGCCACCAGGGGAGCTGGACAGGAAAGATCTCGCTCCCTCAAATTTAATCCGGGCCTCTTGGGAGCTGACAGCTTGACGTGCATTCAAATTAAACTACAGGACGGTTTCCAAAGTTCGCTGCTTATTATTTGGAAGCACATAGTCCTACCCAAGAGCAGTTACTCATTAATCTCTGCAGGAGGCTCACCTTCTAGAGAGGGGACTCACATTAGGGCCTTTTCTAAAAGTTCTGAGCCGCCAGCGTCATGGGAGAGATAAGCCATTTGTTGTGGGGTGCTTTTTGGTTTTTGTTTTGTTTGGGTTTTGGTGTCTGAACACACTCAAAACTACTTTCAAACATGACTAAGATTTTTTTTGAGAAAAACATAAGTTGTTCAAAAATAACAGGGAAAATAGCAGCGCCAATTGGTTATTCTCTGAAACACACGAAAGATGGTCTTAAAAGGAGTGTGATAGGAAGACATGTTCACACATAGGCTTCAGAATGCACCCGATCTCTATTAGCTCATCACAAAATTGTATGTGAAAACCTCAGTTTGTAGGGTGTGGGGGGGTTTTTCTGGAATAGATAGCTACCAGGAAAACTTGGTGTTCAGGTACAGGTCAAAGTAATATAGCAGATGCTTGGCACACAAAAAAAGTCTGTATTCAAAAAAGTGGGTGAGATACTCTGGTACATTTGATTGGAGTCAAGGAACATTTCTACAACAAATTATGTTTGGATCAATCAACATGTTCAGATCTCGCTGGCCGAGGAACGCTCATGCAGACGGCCGGCGAACCGGGTCTCCGGGAACCGGGGCCTCAGGACAGGCCGCAGGAAAACTGCTCATCCACAGGCAGGCGAGTGCGGCCTTTGTTACTGTTGGTTTCCCGGAACCAGGCGGGACAAGCCTCAGTCTGGGGACCAACGCGCCGTTGCTCGGAGACCGCGAAGACAACGCTGCGGCTCCGGAGCAGAGAGGAGAGACGGAACCCACAGGTCCCTCAGTTGCTGAAGACCGACCCGTGTCACCTCATTAAGCTTCGCCCGTAATCACGTGGGGCTTCCAGGAAATGACAGCGCAGCTTGTAGCTATGGCAACAGCAGCAACAAAATCACCTTCCCCGCAAACCACGTAGGTAGTGAATCAGCCAAGCGTTACCCGAGGACCTGGCTTCTAACGTGAGTTACTGGGATATTCTGTCTCCACTAAGCGGCACAGGATTCTTGCTCTACGTGTCACTCTTCCCGAAAGGATTAGTTGCCTCTCTCTTCTCTGTAAAACGAGAGCGTGTGGGATGGGGTGGCCCGTGAAGAGCCCTCCAGCCTTAAGAGCTCCTAACGCTCACAAACAGCAACAGAAATCCTTCCTGCTCTCCTTGTCGCCTCTCTAGAGATTTCAGATGTGTAAGAAAGCTCTTTGTGTGTTTTCTATACTAAACGCAACGACTTTTTCTTTCTGGGTCACCGTCATGGGACATTGCGTCTCCTGGTTTGGGGGGGGTGGGGGCAGCAGGGAGAAGCTCGGACCATAATTACTCTCTGGGGACTCGCAGGGGGTTTCTCTGGCTGGAACTTGCCGGGGGCTAAGCAGATCTCCCTGGAGAAAAGCGATTTGCTTTGCTCGCGGAGAGCCGTAAGTCACAGGCTGGCCGCATTTCCCCTTCCACTTGACCTTCTCCCGCGGAGGATCTCCGCCAGCATTTGGTTCCCTCGGTTAAGCTTTGTCCATAATAATGGTCTGAGTTCCTGGGAGAAAATGATTCCACTCTCCTTGCTCAGGGCTTTGTAAACACTTACAATTGCTCTGAAAGCCATCAGTGGCCCATGTGGAGACTTTGTCATACGCTGTTGGGGGGCCCAGGGGGTGGGAATAAAAGGCCCAGATGAAATTCAAAGACGCCGCCTTGGACTCCCCATGAGGGGGACACCTCGCCATCTGCAATTCCGTAGGTCTTGTAAGATCGTATATTTAAGAGACTTTGGGACTTTTCCAAAGAAGTCCCTGCCAGTCGGATAGAGTCCCCACCTATCTCCAGGGACTTGTACAGCTACAGGTATTCCAAAGGGAGCCTGACAGTGCCGTTGCCATCACTTCCCTTCCTTCGGCTGTGACTGCGGTGAAGACAGAGCCTCCGAGGCTTGGGCCCGAGTCATTTGTTGTGCCTGGAGGCACTGTTTGCCTTTTCTTTAGAGTCCTGACCAAAACACCAGCATCAGGATGCTGAGGGGACGCTCTGGGACAGGGCTTCCCACAGTAAATTCGCCGCTCCATTCCCCTGGAATTCCGACGGCTCAGGGTTCCAGAAGGCTCCGTCTCGGTTTCTGGGCTCCACCACCAGAGCTCCTTGTATTCACGCCCCTTCAAACGTAAAATCGGACCCTCTGTTGGCCCTGAGCGTGGGGCAGGCATCGTCACGGGAGAGAACTCTTGTCCCTCAGGAATGGGACAGGCGATGCTTCGCCGGAAACGGAGGCTGCGGTAGTTGCCTGAACTTTGGAGAATTTGAATTCCCGGCTCTCACTATGAAAATCCCCCTGCTTCTTACAGGCCTCTGTCTTTTCTCCCCTCCCCCTGTGTTCATTCGTCTCCTTCTTTCTTGATGTTCAACTCTCACCTCCAGCCTCAGAAGGCTCAAGAACAAATTCTAGGAGTAATCAATGCATCACCAATGATTTCTCGTTCCCAGGGGACGTCTCTGATCACTCCCAAGACCAGAAGGTTTTCTTCATTTCTGCCCTCCTTGGGTGTGGCTAAGTTGCCTGATTGATGTGTGAGATATTAAAAAATATTTTAGGCGAGGAGAAATATCACCCTCTACAGGGCATGTGGATCTCAGACTTACAGGCGATCGTTAACAAGATGGCACTTTTTTTTAATGGATTATTCGTTCTTCTTTCACTTTAAGGGTAACACGGCCAGTGACAAGCTTGTTGACTAGAATGCATTCTGCACACATTTATGCTCAAGTATAAAAGGAGAGGGGATGTCAAGAAAAATTTTTAAACAGTCTGACAAATGGAGAAAAGTCAGACATGGAGCTAATAAAGGGATTTGGGGCCAAGGTGTGGACTCCTCAGTTTCAAAACAAGAGAAAGACACAAAGTTCATTCCCTGAGTCTCTGATGGCCTGTCTGAGTCTTCAGCTCAGGCTGACCAGGGTTATGCTGATAACTGCAGCCAGCAAATGCGCCATCGCTTTTTCACGTTTTATTCTTTCTTTAAAACATTTCAGGTAAATGTTAATGATGGCATTTGTTATATTTCACCTTTCTATTTTAATAAAGTCAAGTGGTCTATTCTGTACTTGCCATAGATTGAATATTCGCGTTCCCTGCCCCCAAAATTCATTTGTTAAATCCTAACCCCTCATATGATGGGATTAGTGGGGGGGGGGTGTCTTCAGAGGTGATTAGGTCATGAGGGTGGAGCCCTCATGAATGGAATTAGTGCCCTTATGAGAGAGACCCCAGAAAGACCCCTCGCCCCTTCTGCCATATGAGGACACAGCAAGAAGATGGCCATCTATGAACTTGGAGGAGGGCCTTCTCCAGATGCTGGATGGGCTGAATCCGGGTGGGCTGATGCCTTAGTCTTGGATTTCCCAGCCTCCAGAGCTGTGAGAAATAAATTTCTATTGTTTATAAGCTGCCCAGTCCATGGTATTCTGTTATAGCAACCTGAATGGTCTAAGACAGAAGTATCTTAGTAACTGACACCAAAGGGAAGCCCTACGAGCCATACAGACCTGAACCAAGCCCTGTTTACACCGTAGCATCGGCTCAAATTACAGGCATCGTGACCATAAGCACTCTCCTTCGGATTGCCACCACCACCAGTCTTTAGCACAGGAAAGCACTGTTTCAGGGAACTTTCATTTCCATTACATCTGTGGGTGTGTGCGTATTCGTGATAATTTAAACACATTTGTAACTACAGGCAGTTTGAAAAGCTTGAAGGCCATAGATTCAAGGAGAATGAGCCTTTGTCCGCTACACTTGCAAAATCAAACCTATTAAATGTCATCATCATGGAAACCTAAGACAATTTTAAACATCAAATCACTAAAATTCTCATCAGTTAATGTTTAGGAAATACTGAAATATCTGGTTTATTGACTTGCTGGGCTACCGTAGCAAAGTTCCACTGGCTGGGAGGCTTCACAGAAATGTATTTGCTCATAATTCTGAAGGTTAGAAATCCAAGATCAAGGTATGGGGGGGGGGGTGAGTTTGTTCTGAGACTTTTTCCCTTAACTTGTAGGTGTCTTTACATGGTCTTTCCTTTATGTGTCTCCTAATCTCTATTCATAAGGACACCAGTCATATTAAATTAGGACCCACACTAATAACCTCATTTTAATTTAATCACCTCTTTAAAGGTCTAATCTCCAAATACAGTCAGCATTGTGATGTACGGGGCTTGGACGTCAGCATAGGAATTTGACCAGGACACAACCAGCTGATTGGATGGTGTATCTCACCCAACCAGTTCAAGGCCTTAAGAGCAAACACTGAGGTTTCCTGGAGATGGAGAAATTTTGCCTCAAGATGCTAACATCACCTTCTGCCTGAATTTGCCGCTACACAGTAGCCAATTCCTTAAACGCAATCTCTTGGTGGTGTGCATATATATCCTATCGGTTCAGTTTCTCTGGAGAACCCTGAAACACTCCCTTATGCTAAAAATAGTTCAGGGTGTCACAGAGGAGATCCAGGCCTTACTGTTCTGCCTGTCCTTGGAAAACCAGCCCCATTCAACTGCGAATCAGCCCCGTGGGGCCTACGGGACTCGCACGCAACTCCAGGTGGCGCTCGTGCTCTACTCCAGAGGCTTCCCCGCCTCAGGACCCGCCCCACAGGCTTCTTAACTCGCCCAGTGACTCAGCAACGCCCAAGAGGAAGCAGAAGATGTGGACAAAGGACACTGCCCTGCGTCCCCAATGTGCCCAAGCTTGCCATCACAAAGGCCACTTTGGGGATGCGTCCTTTCTCGGAAGTCCCATCTCTTTGATAGGACTTAGCGTGCCCTGAGCCAGTGGCCACTTGGGCAGTCTCCTGAAGCCCCCAGTGACCAGGAGCACCCCGGGGATGATAGAAGAAGGGGTGCCATTGTGGCTGAAGGTTGGCTGGCCAATTCGTGCTGTTTCTGTCTGCAGCGGAAAGGAGGCCAGTGCTCACTGTCCCAGGTTGCTCCAGGGAGACAAGCGGCTGCCGCCCAGGGCACAGCACCCCGGCCGCCTGGGTGTTTCCCACCCAGGGCCTGACTCACCCCGAGCCCGGGGCGCCAGCTACCCACAGCGCTGGCGCATCGGGCTCCGGCTGTGCCTGCTCGGCAACCCCCCTGTGAACCCTGCTGGTGGTCAAGACCCTACCCTGTCATCAGGCCGTGTCCTTGACCACAAGCTCCAAACATTTGAACGGCACAGGCGTGTTGAAGCTCTGTTCTTTCAGCTCATGGAACGATTACACCCTTTCCTCTGGCCTCCGCTGTTTCCAGGGAGAAATTCGAGTCAAGGTGTTGTTACGTCTTTCTTGCCGCTTTCAAGAATTTTTCCTCTGTCTTTCCTTTTCCGGAGTTTGATTGTTATGTGTCTTGGCTTAAGTTTCTTTGGTACGGATTCCTCGGGGTGGGGGGTGGGCTGGATTTGGCCCACTGCTTAGATGATCGATGCTACATAAAACTTTGAGCCAGGTAATCCCAGATTTTCTGATTTGACAAGAGAAACTGCAAATATGGAATTTTTAAAATTTGAAACCACCTGATTTTTAAGTCAATAAATTATTATTTTTTAATTCACTAAAGTACTGGATAAAAAATGAAAGCAAAAAGAAAATTTATCTTCCAGGCCCCATGGACCATGGGACATGTTCATGAGCCCTTAAATGTGGTTCTCTTTACAACTGTAAAATGGCCTTCTTTGTTTCGTTTAATGCTCTTTGCCTTGGCTTTAACGTGGCCTGACACTGAGATGAGGACTCCTACTTCCTTTTAACTTATATTTGCCTGGCCTGCCTTTTCCCGTTCTCTATGTTCAGCCTCTACGCGTCACTTTGATTTTTCAATCCTCACACAAGGATATGTTTAGAGAGAGAGAAACATTGATCAGTTGCCTCCCCTACACGCCCCAACAGGGAATCAAACCCACAACCTAGGTATGTGCCCTGACCCGGAATTGAACCCACAACCTTTTGGTGTACGGGACGGTGCTCCCACCGAGTCCCCTGGCCAGGGAGAGTCACTCTGTTTTAAATATGTCTCTTGTCTCAGCTTATCGTTGGCTTTTCGATTTGTAATTATTTTTAAAATTAGGACATTTAGCCCACTTACAGTTAACGTGCTAGATACGACTGATCGCCACTTGCTTCCCCTGTGACGAATGTCTGGGCTTTTACACGTGGCTTCTGAAGGCAAAGAACCGGTTACAGAAGAGACACACTCCGGCAGGGATTTGAAACGGGCGTGTGGTCAAGATACCACATTGGCAGGGTTTAATGTTTAACACTCCCTGGGAGACATCACGTTTCGTATTCTGAATATTGGAAAGACCATTCTCATTTATTTACACTTACACAATAGATTCCTTAGAACGAAAACCATTAAAAACAATTACTCTCCCCTCCCTCCCTTTTTCCTCCCAGTGTCTAAAGGAGCACAAAGCCAGCCAGGGTGGAGGGTGCCGAGGCTCCCCCCACGCCAGCTGGCACCCCCCATTCCTCAGCGGTGGCTGCTGAGCAGCTGGCCCTCGCTGAAATGAGAGCTCAAGCACATGACACCGGGGACTCCCTCTGCTGCCCAAAGCCATCGGAAAAACCTGCTCCGGCTCTGCGGTCCCGCAACTCAAGCTGCCAAAAGGCAGAAAGGAGTCATGAGAAAATCAGCTCCCTATCTCAGGCCTTCTGGCCCTTGGTCCTAAACGGGGAAGGTGATAGGGAAGCTGTGTCACCTGTCCTTGAACTCGCTATCACGGTCCCTGCTTCACTTCCTTCTCCCCTGTGCTTTCTAAGCCCCACACTTAGACGGAGGGGGCGGGAATATGGGGGAGGCTGCTGCCAGGAAAGGCTGAGGGGGATGGAAAAGCAGCTGCTCCTCCGCAGGCTCTTGGCGGGCTAATGGACTCCCCAGCTGAACTTCCAGGCACCCGGGGTGGAAAAACACGTCGCCTCTCCTTCCACTGACGCTGACGCCGGTTCCAGCCACCCCGAGCCGGCAAGGGCCCGAGGCTGTGCTCTCTCGGCCTCGAAGGCCAGCTGGGGGTGCGCTGCACAGCCCACGGAGGCAGGGAGCCTCGGGAAGTCCATGATTCGGGTTTTAGTTTTTCAAAAGCCCTCCCCTGAGCCCCAAGATGTGTAATTTGATGAGCAGAATATGGGATTTGAAGTCAGGCAGACTGGGATTTAAGAACTGCCTCTGCCCATGAGTAGCTGCGTGACCTCAAATAGTGCTCTTAAGACTGAAGTGGGCCCTGGCTGGTGTGGCTCAGTGGTTAGAGCGTCGGCCTGCAGACCGAAGCGCCGTGGGTTCAATTCCCGGTCAAGGGCAGGTACCTGGGTTGCAAGTTCCTTGCAGGCCCCAGTCAGGGCACGTGCAGGAGGCAACCGATCGGTGCGTCTCTCTCTCTCCTCCTCTCCCCTCCTTTCTACTCTCTCTAAAAACCAATGGAAAAAACACCATTGTGTTAGTCAGGGTTCTGCAGAGAAACAGAACCAATGGGATGTGTGAGTGCGCGTGTGCGCACACACACACACACATACACACACACACACACACACGAGAGAGACTGATTGATTTGAAGGAATTGGCTCGTGCACTTGTGGAGGCCTCACTCATCCAAACTCTGATGGGGAAGGACAGCAGCCTGGGGACTCAGGAAGAAGTCACAGCTCAAGGGCGAAGTCTGTCCTCTGAGATGAGGCACCCACTCCCTCCGTATACACACCCATGGGGGGGGAGGGGGCGTGTGCATCAGAAGAAAAAAGTTGAAAACTACAGCTTCATATTCATAAATAATGCTACACACATTTTGAAGGGTGATGGTAAAAATAACTCTAAACTCACTCAAATTCATTTTTAAAAAATAAGTCATCCCTTTCGGTCCTTTATTATTAGTAACAAATTACTGATGACACATTTCACAGCTAATTGGACCCACCAGAGCGTGCGAAGAGCAAGGCTGAAAACTGCTGCACTGATGCCTCCTCTGGCCAGAAGGGCCCCAGAAGGCGCAGACTGCGGCTCAGTCATTTCAGGAGCCCGGCCCTGTGCTTTGGTCTTGGGAGGAGCTTATCACCTGTGAGGCACTGACCTGGGCGGAGGGTTCGGTGAGACTCGCTCCCCGAGGAGCAGAGAGGGCGTGCGGAGGAATTGGGCGGTTGAAAACCCGCACTCACTGTACCCCTGAGGGCATGGAGGCCTGTAAGCAGACACTCTAGATAATAGATAGTGGAGAAGAGGCCCATCCCCACCCTTCAAAGAGGGTGCATGGGAGACAAGACCGACAAATATGTAATCAGCATAAACACGAAGAGAAAAAGACAGTAATTCCAAGAGTGTGTCGAGGGGGAAGAATGAATGGGTAAGGTGGGAGAAACGAACCACAAGATCACCGGTGAGAGAACAGACTGCTGGTTGTGTCTCTGGTTGACCCAGTGATTAGTACCCAGAGAAGAAAATCCCAGAAAGCAGCCTGGAATGGGCCTCAAAGTGCACGTTCTCCACGGTGAGGGGCCCAGCAAAGTCCTGCTCTGGACTCCTGGAAGCCCAGTTTGGAGTGTGGGGCTGTGGGTGTCCACCCAGTCCACTGTGCAAGGTGACCTGTCCTGTCTGGGCACATGGGTCAGTCTCTTGCTCTACAGTTCTTTCCAGACTATGTTGGTGGTTACCTACTATCCTTGGAAGGGAAGACAGCTCTACATGGGATATATTTTAGCTGGGATGACGGTGCACTTTTTGATCTCCTCGCTCCCACCAGTATCAATGGAGAAACCATTGTGTGGAATGTGGAGACCCAGCTGGACTGTCCCCGCCTCAGAAAGTCACCGTGTGTCCCTCTCAGAGGGAGATGTGCAGTGACAAAGGAAGCTTAGAGGAGACCGTGCTGGCTTCCCTCCAAGCTACGTTAATTGGTGATTAGGTGGAAAAAGAACCTTTCTGCTGATAGACTGTCTTCCCCATAACCATTTCTACTCACTATTTTTACATAAATTTCAGAAGATATCATTTCATATGAAAGTTCTTATTAACTTCTTCCTACAGTGTCACCTTAATGGACTGGGGACATCAGCAGGCTTCCCTTCCTATATTTGACTATCCCAAGAATCATCAGATTATACAACTTGGCAATGTTTTGGAGTGACCCCCCCAAAAAAAAACCTGGAAAATTTTATCTTAAAGAATTAAACCATTCCCTTGAACAGCTTTACAAGTAGTGCCGACCTGCCTAGAAAAAGCATGCCCGGCATATTTTCCCCTAAGGTTCCAGGGTTGCTGTTTCTAAAATAATTTCACCAGCTAATTATACTTGGTTGGCATACACTTGTAAGCTCATATTTTCTATATTGTGCTCTACTGTTTTTATGAACATCAGTACTATTGACTGAATGGTTGTGTTCCCCCTAAATTCCCATGTTGGTCGTCTTCTACAAATAGATATTTTTAAGGAGAAGAGAAATTTTAGTTTAAGGGTCTCTCTGTGTCTCTCACATACACATTCTAGAACATACCCGGAGCTCAGGTGCGCTTACCTGGGGGGGAAATGACGTCATCAGAGTTGAGTCTCTTGGTAGGACTATCACAGAAATAGAATATTTAACTCCCAAAAGTGTAGAGAGAAAGAATAAGTATATTAAAGAAAATTTATTTCACTAAAGGAATAGTGGGGAAGGGGGCAGCAAAGAAAAAGTATAATAAATAGAAAAAATAATATGGCAGACATTAGTTCCAAATAGATCTTAGTTGGAATGAAGATACATAGCTTATTAGAAAAATACTGATCAAAATTAAGATGTTCTAATCACATAAATGTCAAATAGAACAGTCTTTAAAGGAAATAATATTACTTAGAGACATGGAAGGTTATCACAAATATACCAGAAAGGCATATGAAACTAGAGACAACAAATATCAGCAACAAAGCCTCAAAATCTTAGGTTGAATCTTAGGAAATTGTCAATATTTGATTGACCTACAAAAGCAATAATTTCATATAAAGTAAGAGCCAATCAAATTATGAAAAATTAAATTTCTTAAAGTGTTTTTTTAACATGCATCTGTTACAGATTGATTGATCAAGTGGCCAAATAATTAATAATGATGTTCGATATTTGAGCAGCATGATTAAGACACTTTATAAAATCCACAGATTTAGAATTTTATCTCAGCTCTTAAATAATCTGCATTCTTTTCAAGTTTTCAGGAAACATTTCAAAAAAAGAGCACATGCTAGGCCATAAAGGACATCTCAATAAATACCAAAGAATTGATAAAACATACAGACTATATTCTTTGACCCCAAATACAATAAAATGAGAACTTAACTCCCCTCCCCCAAAAAATAGCCCAAAATACTTTTGTATATTTGGAAACTAAAAATGGTTCTAAATCATTCATAAGTCAAAGGAGAAATCATGATAGAAATTAGAAAAAATGTCAACCTGGTTTATCATGATCCGATTTTCCCCATATTGTTCAGTCAGTGTGATTTAACAGCTGGTGGTGCCAGTCAAGCTAATATTGTGGACATCAGGGACAAAAAAAAACAAAACTGGTTTTCAGTGGGGAAAAACTATAAAGTCTTAATTCCTTATTTCACCTATTTGTCCATAGATTTTGTGTCTGGGTGTTCTCCAGCATTTCCTGCATTTTACTCCCCAGGGCCCATCGAAGGAGAGCCCCTGGGCTCACCGTGGAAGAGCCCACAGGCGCGTGACCACCAGTGTTGAATGCAGTTCGTGTGGCCCTAAGGCCGTCACCATCCAAGGCTCTTCTGGAGACACCTGCACACAGTGGACTGCTGAGGGGACAGCCCTGGGAGCATGCGGAGAGACGACCGGATGGCCTCTCACAATACCAGCCGCCTTCACTTCCCACGGTAGGTTTCGCCACCCGTAAGGCCGCACGGAGGCCAACCCCGGCGGGCGTCCTGGAGGCCAGGCGGCTCGCTGCCCACGGATGCGGGATGCGGGCGGGTGCACGCTGCCTCCTTAGGGGCCCAGTCGGTGGACCGAGCAGCCGATCAGATGGCACCTGCTTCCCAATCCGGGAACCCATGTGTGAGCAGGGACACTACTCATTTCACTGCTCACTCACCAGGCCAAGCAAACCCTTTCCTACCCGCCACACGCGGCAGAACATGGAGCGGGGGACCTGCAGGGCAGGCAAGCTAAGGTCCCTCCTCTAGGCCTGGGGAGAGACCCAGGAACCCGCCTGCAGCCCCCTCCAGGGCATAGCAACGCTGGCTCCGGAGCAGCCTGGAGCCCGACGCGGGGTCTGGTCCCACAGAGAGGAAGGAGAGGAGGGGTGAGTCCTGGCTTTGTAACGGGCAAAGGCTACCAGGTAGGAGGAAAGGGCAGGGTCCCGTCACCACCGCGCAACCGGAACGCCGTCCCAGGCTGTCCCGTTTCACTCCCTGGACGGTCTCCCAAGTAAGCAACCCCTGAAGCCATATGACAATGTCAGGTCATCAGCTCATCTCCCTTTTCCTCTGTGTGACCTGGGACAAGCTCTGAGTGTCAGCAGCACACTCTTTGTGGGTGAGAGGCTTGGGCCAATCTGTCACCAGGATTTAATAACGTGGACAAGGAAACCAGTTTTTAAAAAGGTGCACGCCCTTGCCATAGCGTAGAGAGGTCATGCTAAGGATTCACACGTCATATCCCTTCATCCCCACAGCGGCCGTGCAGTTTACATCTCACCACGACCCACACTTTCAGATGAAGTCACCGGGTTCCCAGACGGCAAGTCCCAGGCCCAAAGCCATAAAATAGAAAACAACAACAACAACAACAACAAATAGCAGAGCCAAGGTCTCAGCTCAAGCTGCAAAACGTCAGCCTTTTCTACCCAAAGTCGACCTCTTCCCCTGTGCAGCCCTGAGATTCTAGGCACTCAGACCAGAAGCCCACGGGACCATCTATCCTTCCAAGTCAGTTACCGGTGACAACCTCGAGATAATGCATTTTGCATCGCAAGCTGTTCACCCACCACCCAAATATTATGCTTCCTAAAAGCACCCTGGACACCGGTAGAACACCAAACAGAGAGAGAGATAAGCAAAGTAAAGAGAGGAGCATGCTCGGGGGCCCGGGCGGCTGCAGGAAAATAGCAGCAAGTGCTGAGAGGGGACTAGCAGCGGCGCGGCTGGGCACAGGCTAAGAGGCGTCTCGGTTCATGTTTTTTTCATATCTGATTTACAGAAAAGTGTCATTTCTAGAGTGGCTTTTTAAAAAATGGGTTCCCCTGGCTGAAACGCAAAGGACAGTGATAAATAAGCAGATGGCATCACCCCCAAGGCACGCCTTGCGAGTCCCAAGTGCCGCCTTCTCTCTCTGCGTCGTAATTCTTGTCCTTTCCAGAACTTTCCTCCATCCCTGTCATCACGAGCGGCTCTCAGACTCCCTGCACCCGTAACTCATGGCAATTTTGTTCCCATGTAGGACTCAAGTCTGGCTGGACCAGACATTGCGAAGGAGAGAAACCCATGGTTACGTGTTTCCATAGGCGATGTCATTTGCTTGGCTCTTTGCCAGCCCTTGAGTCATCTCTCATTCCCAGCTTGTCTCTAGCTCCATCTCATGTTCCTCCAAATGTTTCTATCACGATCTAAAGTTCAAACAATAAGTTAAAAGTGAGCCTATTCCGTATCGCCCGGGGACGGGACGTCTTTGTTTCTGCACTGGGCTCAGGGGCCGTGTCCCCGATTGACAAATTCCAAGCGGGCTCTGGTTTCCCACCTTCCCACACAACAGCCGTGCCTCCCCCCGGAGCCCCCCCTCTGTAAGTAGCACCATCATCCACCCTATCGCTCAGGTCAAACCCCAGCAGGTCTCTCGGGTCTTCCTTTCCCTTGTCCCCTCTAGCGGGCGCATCAGCAGGCCCTGCGGAGCCTGCCTCAGAAATCCCTGGACCCCACCCTCCTCCCTCCATCTCCAGTAATGCCACCCCGATGCCGATAGTGCCCGGGCAAGGGGGCAAGGGGGCAAGGGGGCAAGGGGGCAAGGGGGCAAGGGCAAGGGCAAGGGCAAGCCGCCAGCACCTCTCACCTGGATGGAGCAGCAGCCTCCACCTGCCCCCCCCCCCCCCCCCCCCGCGCCCTCCAATGTGCTCTTCATAGATTAGCCAGCCTAACCCTCACAAAATGCAAATCCAGCCCTCGAGTTTTCTCCCGGCTTCCCATTGCTTTGAGAAAAAGATCTAAAGTCCTGAACATTTCCTGCAGGGCCCTGCCCGACCTGGCTCTGGCCTCTCTCCAGCCCCATCAGCGCTGGAGCGCTCTCTCTCTCTCTCCCTCCCTCTTCTCACCATGCTGGCTTCTTTTCTCTTCCTCAGTTATTACAAACCCTTGACCGCCCCAAAGCCTTTACAACTGCCCTTTCCTCTGCCTGGAATATTCACCTCCCACTTTCTCTCTGAATGGTCTTAGCTCCTAATTCTTTTGCGCAAAGATCCTTTCCTGACCACCCAACCCAAAAGGGGGTCCTTGACAGTTAGTCCGTCTCCCTTGTTTATTTCCCTTCATAAACTACAATTACTTCACTTATGTATTTGCTACTCATAGGTGCCTGCGCCTGACACCCCGCATAGGACCTGAGACGGAAGGGAACGGAAAAGGTGTGTTGAAGGAGCGGGGCCCACAAACACCCTCCCGTGGCTCCAGCAAAGCGCATTCCAGAGTCCGCGCGAGGGGAGAAGTGTCTGCCTGGTTGGGAAAGCAAACAGCCCGTTAAACTTATGAAAACATGCTTTCAGTTAAAATCACAGGAGATGTTTTCTAACTGATTATGCTGAGCTGGGGAGAGACATGCAGAGATAATAAACACATTTAATCTGAAACAGGTGGGAGTCTGGGCAGTTCCCTGTACGTGGGGCCCCTGAAAAAGCATTCTTGTGTTTTTGACATTTTCTGAGTATAATTTTTATGTGCCAGGATGCGCTCCCCAGCTCCCCAGCAGTCACCTGGTGGCCCTGTTTGTCCCGTGGGCGCACGCACATTCGCATATCCGCCTGGGCCTGGTAGATGGTAACGCTTAGCTACAACTCTCTACACGAGCATCCCGAAGTGAGTGGAGCACTTTAAGGTCCTTGAATGGGGCACTAGAGACATGTATCGTAACATTTATTGAGTGTTGATCTACTTCATGTGCCAAAATATGCCTCAGGGTCGTCAGTTTGAATGCTACAACTTGCTAGAAAAGTTGGAGTATCAGCGATCACACATAGAGCAGATGTTCTAGGCTGAAGAGTTTTGTTTTTCTAAAAATCTGCCCAGCACACAAACTGCTTCAGATGGATCTTTTGAGAAGAGCAAGAGAAACAGAGAGGTGAACGGAGCTTTCAGAAACCACAACTCAGAGACCTGGCTTAAACTCATAAGACAACGACGATGCACTGTTTTTGAGTTGCGCACTTGGAGAAAATGTCAGGTTTCTGTCCAACGCATCAGCGAGGAGAGTTCGATAACTGGTGCTAACCTAAAGCTCCCAGTAGGGACACTCTTGTTTCTAAATCCTTAATCGTTTTTTTCTAATTATTACCTCTAGGATGCTGGTTTTCGGATTAAGTTTCTTTGGCTTTCTTTCACAAAAGACGTTACAACTCAGTGCATCTGCAGATGGGCTGACTGCAAAATGCCAAAGCACAATCGTGTCCTGCTCTCTGAGCCCTCACTGTAGCAGGATAGTCTTAACGAACCCCAGATGCAACCTTCATGGGTACAGAATCACCCCCTTGACTATCTGCTCCTGAGTCTGGTCATCACTGTGGACCTGGGGCTGATTGAACATGCCCCCACTCGCAACTCTCCCTTCCACCTGGTTAATATTTTGAATCTATTGTCTTATGTTCCCCTCTACCTTCACCTAATACTTTGTCATCTATCCTTCCATCCATCCATCCACACACCTACACATCCACCCATCCATCCACCCACACATCCATCCATCCATCCATCCATCCATCCATCCACCCACACATCCATCCATCCATCCACCCACACATCCATCCATCCATCCATCCATCCATCCATCCACCCACACATCCATCCATCCATCCACCCACACATCCATCCATCCATCCATCCATCCATCCACCCACACATCCATCCATCCATCCACCCACACATCCATCCATCCACACATCCATCCATCCATCCATCCATCCATCCATCCATCCATCCATCCACCCATCCACCCACACACCCATCCATCCACACACCCATCCATCCAGTATGGATTGAACCAGATACAATCCTACATACTAGGGATACCATGGTGAATAAGATCCAGTCTATGACCTCATGGAACATAAAATCTAATAGTGGATATAGGCACAAAAATGGACCATTTATTGCACAATTGGTCATGACTAGAATGGAGATATTTTCAAGGTAATGGAGACTAGAGGGAGGGCAGGTCTACATCTAGGGTGAGAGTTGAGGGGCATCATGGACAGCACCATAAAGTGGCACACAGGAGGTGGCGGGGAGCAGGGGGGTGCAGAGGAGGGAGGAAGGAGAGTGGTACATTCCAGGCAGAGGGACGAACACCAGCCGAGCCACGGCAGCCGAGAGCTCGCAGCATGCTGGGGGCACTGGGTGGTGTGCGGGGGAAGCAGCGCCAGGCTGGGGAGGCGAGGAGGGCAGGATGGAGGAGTGCGCAGGCCGGGCCAGGAAGGACCTGTGGGTCTCGCCAAGTGGGGTGACTTGGATGTTGGAGAGTCACTGAAGGACTGTGTTTGATACTCTCCCCAAATGTAAACAAATAATTGATATGATGGGAAATGGGGGGAAAGAAACAGAAAACACAGTTTAGCCTGCAGGATATTAATCCTGGCCCATAAAAATGAAATACTAGCTCTTAGATGTTTCCCGACCTCCTGTGTTTCATCCCTGTAAGCACTGTCTTCCCTCTAATGTGTGTGTGCATGTGTGCCTCTGTATGTGTGCACATCTCTGTGTGTGTGCATCTGTGTGTGTGCACATCTCTGTGTATGCGTGTGCATCTGTGTGTGTGCACATCTCTGTGTATGCGTGTGCATCTGTGCGTGTGCATCTGTGTGCGTGTGCATGTGTGTGTGCATGTGTATGTGTGTGTGCATCTGTGCGTGTGCATCTCTGTGTGTGTGCATCTCTGTGCATGTGCATGCACACACACATGTTTAACACTGGAAGTGTTATAGGTGGAACACCTGTTCTCCAATTGTCCTGCTGCTCGGGAGATATTCCCACCCTTCTGTCGTTCTGACTATATGCAAATATGTAAAAACAAGCTGAAAGCACCCATTCATTTTCCTTCCAGATTAAATACATGTTCATGAAGTCGGGGCTCCCACTGCAGCTCCTTCCTCTCTGACCACTCACGCGCGGGTCACTCCTATGGGGCTGTTGAATCAGTCAAAGCATCACTCCTGACGGTGTGGTTTTTATTTTATTGCCTTATGTCTGGAGTCCCCGGGAGAGGAGGAAGGAGCACAGGAAACACGAGGAGCTGCCTGAAGGCCGGACCTGGCCACGGGGTCGGCCGCTGCAGAAGGGGGACGGCGCCCAGACCACTGAGAACAAAACAAAGGAGGCAGGAGGTGACCAGTCTACCAAGGAAGGCCCTTTTCTCAGCAAAACAGAACCGCGAAGAGACACCAAAGGTAGGGCCAGCCCAGGGCTGCGGACCCCGTCCCGGTCACCTGCAGGCATCCTTGGGTTTTATGAAACGGGGTCTTGGAGCTGGAGCCTCTTGGGCCAAGGGCAGAGCGGATGCGATAGGAAACAATTAAGGTTGTAAAGAGCAGTTCTGCAGAGCTCCTGCTGTTTGTGACGACTCCTGGCTCAAAAGCTCTGATTTCCATACTTAGGTATTATCTGGTGTTGGGCCAAAGAGAATTGCTTCCAATGAAACCACAGGCTGTGCATGTCAATGAGCTCAGTGGCCACATACTGTGTCCTGGGTCCCAGAGGGCCAGCCTCATGCTTTCCCTGAGAGAATCTGACTTGGAAGGAGCAGCGGGGAGCACCGTCTCCACGGGATGGCCCAGTCCTGGCCAGGGGCCCACAAACCCTCGCTCCGTTCATTGGACCCTTCCACGCTGGGCTCAGTCTCTAAGCCCGGCGAAGCACACACCTGAGCCCCAGGCACATCCCAGGAAGGCAGGGAGCAGCCTCTAGCCAAGGAGGCATCTCGGCTCTGAGGAACTAATCAGACCCTTGCCTGTGGCTCCCGGAGCTCTGACTTACCAACCTGGAGCTAAGTGTATGGAGTAGCCTGTGACATACGGCGTAGCCTGTGATGTCTGTGCCCGGAGAGCTGGGGACGGCATCGAGGCGAGACTTCTCGCACTTCCCCCTGTCTCTCTAGCTAAAGAAATCAAACCTTTTGCAAATACATCTGCATGATATTTCTGCTAAGCGTGCCTTGCTGATAGAGAAGGGAAAGGCAAGGGGGTATTTCTTAGGTGAAAAGTTATCTTAAGCCTCATTTACTAACTGGCAGATGCAGCCCTTTGTGGTCATTCACGTAGAGCTGTCGCTCCAAGTGTTGAACAGAGTGACGAATTGCAGCTGCCAAAAGGGACACGTCAATTCTCCTAATTACCTCCAGGGCCCTACTCACAGAATCAGAAAAGGCGTCTAATGGCGTCAACGCTGCTCACTTTTTGAAAATCACAGTTTCAATTCCCTCGTAGTCTTCTTGGTTTTAGTCACATTCCGAACAGTGAAAGCTGTGACCATGTAAACCAGGTAAGGCCGGGCTTGGAAAATGGGTCTTTTGCAAAGCCCAGTCCTACTCCTCAAGACGGTAGCTAGTAATTAAGGAGAATTGCAGGGTAAGAAAAAAATGCAGCCACAGTAGGAGAGAGAGGAGAGAGAGGGGAGAGAGGGGAGAGAGGCCCTTTATCTCAGCAAAGCCAGTGCAGGGCCTTCGCTGCACACGGAGTTCAGAATGAGCTGGAAACTTCCGAGGCCCGTGGGAGAAACTCTGGCTACTCCCGCCTCCCAGCTCGGATGCTTGCTGAGGATCTGCCCCTGACCGGCGGCTTCCAGACACCTCCACACGGCTGTATCGATTCTCCCCCTCTTCCAGCCTCCCCAATTTATATTCCTCTCCAGTTCCGTTTAGAGGTCAAAGTCCCCTTGGCTTTGTTACCTTGGTTTCCTGCAGCAATCATTTATAAAAAGCCAGCTGAGTGACAAGAACTTCAGGGAGTGCAGGGGACACAGAAATGGAATCCTTCCTTCGTTCAGTGCATTTGTTGAGCACCTACTCGGGGCTGGACACCGTGCCAGGTGCTGAACTACATCAGTGGCTAAAATCAATGCAAATGATCCAAGACACTCATGCAGCGAATATATTCAGGGGCCTATTCCACTCTCCAGCTCATCTGCAGCCTTAGAGAGCGGTGCTGGGGGAGGGGGAGCTGGAACACAGCCCCCACCCACTTATGGTCCAGCCTGGGCCAAATCAATTGCCTCAGGATGTCAGTGCTGGCTTCCTGAGAAGGCCGGGCTTTGGACATTTGGGGACCATTTATCCTGGGAGCCTGCAGTTCAGGATCCACAGTCGGCTCCATGTGAGCTCATCTGTTTCTTATTTACCTCCCACTTAAAAGTGATTAGGATTTTCTTCCACTGTGGGGTTTCTGCCCACTCCTGACCCTGGAAGGCTCAGGAAATTACAAAGCGCGTTTTCCAGCAGATGCTCTGGCCCGCGCCGGGCGGTCCTGCACAGCCGCCAGTCTGCTCTCGCTGCGTCTGGTGAGCCTGGCGCTCTGCGACGTCAGAGGCGGCCTGAGCTGGATGGGCCTGCTTGCTTGGGGAGTGCCAGGCTGCCCTGGCAAAGATGGCCCTCGTGGCCTGATGAGACTCCCAAGCCCATGGGGGAGTGCCGGGCAAGAGGTCCTGGCAGGAAAGACCCATGCACGCAAGATGTAAAGGTTGGCAGTGGAGTGATGGAGTGAGCATGGGCGGGGGGCAGGGATTCAGAAATGTTTAAAAAGAGATGGGCTTGCTTGGAAATGTGCGGTTTCCACAGCAATTTCTGGAATCTCAGTGCAGGGAACGGCGGGGGTGACTGCATCTGAAGAACCCGCAGCCACTCCCCAGTCAGAAGCCATGTGCTGCATGAAATGGGAACCTCAGCCCTTGCCCATAACCCGCTCCTGCTCGGGGGTATCTGGGGAGA
The DNA here is from genome assembly GCF_964146895.1 of Miniopterus schreibersii. Classification (NCBI taxonomy): domain Eukaryota; kingdom Metazoa; phylum Chordata; class Mammalia; order Chiroptera; family Miniopteridae; genus Miniopterus; species Miniopterus schreibersii. The sequence continues at coordinate 7,199,686 of NC_138116.1, forward strand.
CGTGAAAGGCTGCAGATCAAAGGGAGGGCGTGCTCCAATTTGTCGGAGGCAGGAAAACACATCGCTGAGACCAATATTGAGTGACCGAGCCTCCTGCCTGCACAGGCTCACCACGGCTAGAGGGTTGAGCCCAGCATGGCTTGGTTTTTGTTTTTGTTTTTGTTTTTTTCTGAAAAGAACAAACGATTGACAAAGGAGGGAGAGTAGATAGAGCGAAGGCTCGGGAAGATGGGAGGGCCCGCCTCCTACATGCTGTGCGGCTCTGTGCGGCTCGCCCCAGACCTTAGTGCCTTGGTTGTTGTTTTTTCCTTTTGCAAGATGGAGCTCATCCTACTCAGAGCATCAAAGAATCACAAAGTTGGAGGAGATCTTAAAGGCTGTAGTCTGATCACTGAGAGCCTGGCACATAGTAGGCACTAAATAATTCTTGAAGTCGTCCAGGATGAAGTCATGGAGAGAAGGAACCAACACGTGAATGAATGCGTGTGGGGTCTCCATACAACATCCCCGCACACGGTAGTTCAATCCATGCTTAAATGTCACCCGCGACGGGGCGTCTCCTGAGGTGGGCCCTCTGTCTTCGGTAGCTGTGGCTGTTAGTGTCGTGTATGAACCCAAATCCAATCCTGCCCCCCACCCAGAAGTTTCATCACAATTTCCAGTCCTACCCTCTGCTGCATGGCAGCCCTTCAGATAATTGGAAATAACGGCCATGCCCCTCATTGGGTTCACTCTTTCTCGGCCTAATTACCCTCACCTCCTTCAGTCGTGCCCCCAGTAACAGAGCTTTAGTTTCTAAAAGTAAGCATTCTCACACTTCTGCTCTTTGAATGAGCTGCAGTTTGCCCGCGTGCCCTTGAGCTGAATTCAGGGATTCAGCTGTGGTTGGATCAGAAAGAAATAAGTAGGTCTGTCCCTTCTTGTTCCAGATCCTGTGTCTAGTGGTGCAGGAGATGACTCTCTGGCATAGGCGCTGGCTCATCTTACCCCAAACCTGTATCTATTTTTTTAGATCTCAGACACTCAGGTATGGGATGCTTAGAGACAGAAAGAAACTCCTATTCAGGCCTGCTCTGCCTCAGACAAAATTAAACATGTCAGGCCCAAAGAGCGATTTGCTGCTCTGGTTAAATTCTATTTTAGCCTCTCTACATCCCATCCCACACCATTCTCCATACTTCTCATGAGTCAGTACTGAAGCGAGGTGTCCCTGTCCTTTCCCTCAAACTGATTACAACTCTAGAAAGGAATTCTTATATTATACAGATGTTGGGTTATTCCTTGCCCATGTTAACACTGGACAGTTTACCAAGTATTTTCAAATACCTTATGATATAGATTTTTACATCAGAAAAAATTGCATTTGGGCTGAAGGCATAAAATGAAAAACAGAAAGAGGAGCGTATTTCCCCCATATGACAAGATGTCCAGAAGAAGGCAGTGCAGAGCTGGTAGGTGGCTCCCTGATGACATCAGAGACCCAAGCTGTTCGTATAGCTTTCTACTTCTTCTAATCCTCATGATCACAGATAGCTGCTCACCTCTGCGCATCACATCCACATTCCAGGCGCACCGGAAAGCAATAACTTTCCAAGACCCCTTCCCCACCAATGAACTTTCATACACAAACACACACACACACACAGAATCCATTTACTTGCAGTGTTAGAACGGCAGTCAGTAGCTTGCCCTGACTGGGAGGTTCAGTTGGTTGGAGCATCAGCCTGTACACCAAAAGGTTGCAGACTTGATTCCCAGTCAGGGCACATACCTAGGTTGTGGGTTCGATCCCCAATCAGGTGTGTATGGGGGAAAACCGACTGATTTTTCTCTCTCACATCAATGGTTCTCTCTCTCTCTCTCTTTCTCTCTCCCTTCCTCTCTCTCTAAAATGAATAAAAACATATCCTCGGGTGAGGATTTAAAAAAAAAAAAGCAAGGCCAGCAAGACTTGAGTGTAACCTCTCAACCCTCTTTTAAAGGGCTCACCTAATGAGGTCAGGCCCACCCAAGATAAGCTCCCTTTTCATTAATCTAAAGTCAACTGATTAGAGACCTTAATTACACCTGCAAAATTCCTTCATCTTCGCCATAATGTAACATAATCATAAGTGATATCCCATCATATTCATAGGTCCTGCCCACACCCAAAGGGAGAGGGTAATGCAGGCAACACATAATTGGGGCAGAATCTTGGGGCCACCTTAGGACTCTGCCTACCACACCCTATGTACTGGAGATACTGATGGGACCTGTCCCAAATGGTTGCTTTGAAGGCTAAACGAGTTGGTAACTGTAACAGGACGTATCCGGCCAGCAGCAGCTGCTATAATTATTTTAGCATCTTTGAGCATCTGCTACAAAAGTCGAGGCGTTTCGCTGACACTAATACTCCCCACCCCCCGCCCCACGCAGAAGTTGGCAAACAGCCATAAAGCTTTAATCCAACTAAATGGCTTTTGGATACAAAGACTCTGAGTTTTCTTGGCCTGTGAAAGCCACTGTCAGAGAAAAAAAGTGCTGACTTCAATCAAACACTGTAATCCACGGGATTATCATTTCCACCCCTAAAAGCCGCCTGCAGTCACTCAAACTCTCGCCCAGTGGTTCTTAGTGGTGGCTGCTCACGTGTGAATCACCCAGGGGGCTTGGGCAGGTCCCATCTGCCCAAACTCGGATACATTTGGCCTGGGGTGTGTCCTTGCGTTGGAATTTTCTTCAAGCCCCTCACCCCAGGAGTCTCCGACACACCACCAGGGATGAGAGCCGCTGCTGGGGCCAAAGCTAAATTCCCCTTAAGGAGAAACTGCTGAAGACATGACAAGCCGAAGAGACGTGAGCGGCACTAAAGCATTTTTCCCATTGACTTTCAGCAAAGAAATTGAAATTCACCACACGCTCCCCTTTCCAAGGCACCCTGCCATTTTAGCAGACAGCTCACCTAGAAGCTGGGATAATGCGGAGAAGAGATTAAAATGCCTACATAGCCCAGAAAGCATGTTGTCTGCTTGCTCGTTCCATGTTTACTCTGTCGCCTACATGCATTAAGCGCCCGCTGTATGCCAGCCTTCAGGCCGGGTGCTGGGGCCTCAGAGATCAGTAGAACCCACGCTCTGCCTCCCCGAGCTCAGCATCTAATGACGAGACGCAAAGAGGCCCTTTCTGTCCCAGGGACGGGCTTTCAGGATCGAGGGCATGGAGCTCGCTTTTAGGCTGTGAACAATCATTTCTAAAACTTTCTCAGTCTTCTGTGACTCTGTCTTTCTCTCCAGGGTTTAATCACTTCCAGAGAACAGCCTCTTTTCGACATCCCTTCCTTTCCCCCCCGCCAGCATCCAGCCCAAAGAAAAGTTATTACCCAGGATAGGAACTGAAAAATTGCCCAAATGCCGTAATTATTTCTTTCATAAGGAAAAAGAGCAACGGGAAGCAGCAGCCTCCCCCTCCCCCACCCCTTCTAGCCCCCAGGTCCTTGTCCCATACCCAGGGGCTCTCACCAGCTGGGGGGGGGGGGCATCCTGAGCTGGGGGGCGTTGGCACCTTCTACCTGCTGGCTGTTCCCTGCTGAGGAGCGATTGCCAGCGCAGCACTAAGCAGACGCTGCCGCTATTGACCAGGAGGTTTTGGCAAAGCCCAGGGAAGCTGGGTCCCTCCTTTAAGATAACACTGAGCCAGCCGCAGCTGCTGCAGACAGAGCCATGGGTGGTCCGCTGGTGCAACGCGAAGGCTGGATTGGCTTCGCCTCGCGTCTAAAGGGGAACTCTGCCCCAGAACATCACAGGCCCCTCCAAGGCCCTGAGACACAACCCGAGACAGTTCAGCTGGAAGGAAACCGAAGTTCCTGTGCAGACAAAATCCTCTCTAAAACCCCCACCTCTTTCATCTGATTTATACACATTTCTTGGGAGCCTACTCTGTTCAAGGCATGGCGCGAGCCCACCACCACCCCACTCCCACCCAGGAAAGTTTTTAAAATGTCAGAATTCCACAACGATCTCAGAAACGAAGTGTGTTGGCAGACCCCACGGAGTCGCCCTGAGTTAGTTTTTTATGCCTTCTCTGACATGCCAGGGAGAATGCTGTGTTCCGCTGACTCTGCTCTCTGGTTTTGAATTGTTAGAAGAGCAGCGCTTCACCTCGGGCTGCCAGGCGCCCTCGGGGCCACGCCGCCCAGCTTCCTGCCCTGGCTCTCCACACAGCAGCTCCTAAAGTGTGGGGGAAGGAAAGGAGCGCCCCAAGGCCCTGGCTGAGGGAGGAAACCGGCAAAGGAAATCTAGAGGCGCGGCCTTGCCGTTATTTACCCCCTCGCTGCTTATATGTGGGAAACAAATAACTGTCTGACAACAGGAAGCTAGATGACACCGAGCCGAGGCGGGACTGCTTCGCATCCCGGGATGTTGGCCAGCACGGAAGTGAACGACTAAGGGACAGTGATGACTTCGTTTACTCTAGGAGTTGGGTTCTTTCCTTCCCCCCTTCCTTCCTTCCTTCCTTCCTTCCTTCCTTCCTTCCTTCCTTCCTTCCTTCCTTCCTTCCTTCCTCCCTCCCTCCCTCCCTCCCTCCCTCCCTCCCTCCCTTCCTTCCTTCCTTCCTTCCTTCCTGTTTGATAGAAGGGAACCTTCTGTCCCTAGGTTGGTTTTAAGAGCGGTCACACATCAAGTCTAGAATATAAACCAGGTGGCTTCAAGGTCCGTGCAAACCTGGATTTTGTCATTGAGTTGGGCCGGCTGGCCTGGGCTTGGCTTGTTGAAGGCTTGATCATGGGCCAGATGTCCAGCTTGCATGCAAATCTTGACATTGCTGAGAAGCCTGCAGAATGCTCGCTTCTATTTTGGAAACCAGCCCTTGTGTCCTTGCAACAGGAGGTGTATTAAAGCATCACTAATGCAGGGTCAGCACACTCCAGCCCTCGGGCCCAATTTGTCCTGCGACCGGTTCTCGGATGGCTTGCGAACTAGGAAATGGTTTTTCCATCTTTAAGTGGAAAGAACAGTATTTTGTGACACATGAAAGCTATATGAAATTTTATAGTGCCCATAAGTAAAGTTTTTTGGAACATAGCCACACCTACCTATTTGCATGGCGTCGAGGGCTGCTTCTGTGCTGCAACAGCCGTGTTGCGGAGTCGCCGTGTTGCGGAGTCGCCGTGTTGTGGAGTCGCCGTGTTGTGTAGCTGCAACAGAGCCCGCATGGCCCATGAAATCTAAAATATTTACTGCCTGGCCCTATACAGAGAGAGTTTCCTGACCTCTGTACGAAAGTAAAAGAATAACCCAGCAGAAGTGCAGAAAAGTGAGAGGCTCGCGTAATTCATTCTTTCGTTTACCTAACTAAACGGCCATTTGGAGCGAGCCCTTAATGATCTTCTCTACTCAGCTAACCCCCCAGAGTGAGAATCAACTCAACTCACGGGTCCCTAGCAAGACAGCCGCCCGACCCTGCGCCTGGCGAAGGGCATGCCCACCACGCTCGCCACACCCTCAGCTTCCAGATCAGAGTATCCTACGGGCCCCACCGATGTCCCAGCAAGAGCCAAGTTCATTCTTGGCCCCGGCTTGAGGGTCTTTCCTTCTGTAGAAGCCTCTTGCCTATGATGCTGCGGGGCCAAACCCAGAGACATAGGCCCTGGGCGAGGCGGGGAGGGAGCGAGCCCTGGCGTGGGACCCTACAACGTGCCATTTCTCTCCTCCCCTCCTCGGAACAGACTGGAAGCTGCCGATCCCCCCGGGGCCTGTTTATCCACCATTAATCCCGAGTCTGAGCACCAACGCTGTGGGACGAAGCTGGGAACTGTCTCCCCCCCTAGCAAAGAGCTTCCAGATACACGATGTAAGTCTTTTCCAAGGGTCCCTTATGTCCCTTATCCGTTGAAGACTGAGAAGTGAGACTGGGCCCCACAGGGGTCAGCTGAGCAAATGAGGCGCAGTGGCCAACAGAGTCCCAAGGAGCAGGAGTCAATGGTTTCCCTTTTTTAAATATGTTTTTATTGATTTCAGACAGAGGAAGGGGGAGGGAGAGAGAGAAACATCAATGATGACAGAGTCACCCATCGGCTGCCCCTCGCACGCCCCCTGCTGGGGATCAAGCCTGCAACCCAGGCATGTGCCCTGACCGGGAATCATACCGTGACCTCCTGGTTCATGGGTCAGTGCTCAACTACTGAGCCACACGGGCCGGGCTCAATGGTTTCTCTTTACCATGGACCCCATCCCACCCCCATCATCTCCTGCCCCCACGTGAGACTGGTGCAGACAAAGAAATGAAGCTGGTGCAGACAGAGAATGAACACAGGTCTCATCAGAGCCAAAATCAGAGCCCTGAAAGACAGTAGGGAAGGCAGGAGAGGAACAGAGGGGAGATGATCCACGCAGGAAAGGAGGTGCGTGCGAATTTTGGCTCCTCTGTTAAAAATGTGATGGTAGTGATGATGATGGTGATGATGAACTTCCTAAAGGGAGGAAACATGGTAAGTCGGGGAAAGGAGCAGATAGAGGAGTCCAGGGATGGGGGATGCTCTCACTCACCTTTTACTGCAGATACAGTTCTGCTCTCGGTCAGCTCCAGCCGGACCCGGAGCGATGGGGCTGGTCAGGCCCCATTAAGGCCCACTGGCATCAGTCCATCTGTCTTCAAGGTGAACTCTGGGAGCTGCCTTCCTTGGAACGGAGTCACCACCCTGAAGCTACTTATGTGAATTTAAACCTGATGCAAGAGAAGGTGACCCGGACCGCGGGAAAGTCCTCTCACCTTGCTGGTCTCGGTGTTTCCATTTGGGACCGGGGACGTTGACCTGTAAAATCCCTAGTGGCCTCTGATTTGGGTCAGCTCCTCTGTCCCGCCTGCCTCCAGAGCTGCCTGGCCTCCTCATGGCCAACGCTGGAAGAAATAAAACAACACACGTTCGCTTCCTGCTGTGTGGGAGGCAGGAAACGGCCTAACCCCCTAATTGGGATGAGGTTCCTGCGGAGTGTCCAGCCGCCCACTCCTCAGCACCCCCCCATTTCCCAGGTGTCTCTGCCAGAAAGGCGGGCACAGGCGGCCACCAGAGGCCGGAACCCACCCACCGCCACCATCTCGCCAGCCATGCCCCTGCCTCGGTGGGTGTAAGAGAATCAACATGTAGAGAGAGGCAGCATTTGCTGTGCCTCCCCTGAGTGCAAGGGGGAGCCGAGCATGTCTGGGGTGGGCCCTGTGGTCAAGAATCTAGGCTAGCCCGGCCGATGTGGCTCAGTGGTGGAGCATCCCCTCCATGAACCGAGAGGTTGCCCAGCAGCTCATGGGGGGGACAGTCCTTTTTTCCACCTCCCACGGCCACAGAAAATTAAGAAAAGCAAATGGCAGTCCCCCTCCTGAAGGAGAGGCATGAGGCGAGGGGCCCTGTGTGAGCCACGGGACACGCGCTCTCTGGGCTCCTCGCCGCAGCTGCACGTGGCGTCTGTCCCAGCAGGGCCCTTTCTGGCACTTCTTGGACATGAAGGCGGCGGAGAGACTGGCCGGCTGGAAGGAGCGTCGCAGTCGCTATGGAGACATCAACAGGCACGAATGCTATCAGCTCGGGCGCGTCTTCGCCCCTTTCCGGGCCCTGGCCACCACGGTGAGCAAGCTTTCCTTCCCGAGGGGGTTTCCAAGTCCTTTAGGGAGACCGGTGACAAACACCAACTCTGTCCCCTTTTGCGGGATGGCTGAGTCCATTCTGGCCATGCAAATGCTGCACAACCAACCTCCCCGAAACTCGGCTGTTCACAGTCACGAGCATCTGTGTGTCTCACTCGCTGGTCTGCAGAGAAACAGCCCTGCTCCACTCTCGTTGACCGTAAGCTCCCAGGGCAGGAGGGAGCAGAGGATTGAGAACGTCCATCTCCTCGACCCCAAGAGGCTAACTCTGGCCTACCTGACGGTCGGCGACTGAGGTGTAGGGCAGGGTCTGAAGGCAGCCGGTCACAGCCATGGTGTCAGAAATACCCATTTCAAGGGCAGGAAAACGTCTGGGGAAAGCAGAGGATTTTGTGATAAAGATAGTTAGGGCTCCCGTCCCTTTGTCCCACCTGTTGCCTTCTGGGCCCAAGTCAACGCAAGTGGGACCCTTCCCAGATGCATTTCCTTGAAGCCATTACTGATGTGTCTTCGTGATACGCTCTGGCTGTGCATCCCTGAGATTCTAGAATTTGGGTGTGCCCGAGAATCTCCGGGGAAGCCTGATTCCAGCGTAGGGTCCCAGCCTGCAGGGTCTTGGCGGCGCTCGGAATTTTCTTTTGTAACATATTTTCTCTTTACCACCTTCACGCATCGTGGCCCGGTCAGGGCTTCCCGAGCTTGTTCACGCCATCGGCACCCGTAAGTCTGAAGGGGCCGTGGCTCAGGCACCTGTAACGCGTTCACAGCTCCGGTGTGCACGGGAACCCAGCTCAGGAGCTTCTGCTCATCCATAGTTCCCACCCTTTTCTAAACTTCAAAATCTCCTGGAGAACTAGACACATGAATGCCCAGGCTTCGCTCCAGCCAATGAGATCAGAAGCTTTGGGGGCTGGTCCCAGGCATCAGCAGGATTTAAAGCTCTCTGGATAGGATGGCCAACACACCCAGTTTTCCTAAGACTGACTTTGACACTTTTCGCAGAATTTCCCATCTTGCAGCTCTAAAAGTCCCGAGTCCCAGGAAATTCCTCAGTTCTGGCTGTTTTAACACTGGAAGTCTTGAGTCCTTGGAATTTGTGCAAACCCGATGATGGTTGGTCACTCTATCCACACGTGATTTTAAAGCATGGCCAAGATTAGGACAACTACTCTCTGAACGTTCTAGAAACTAGGCCCAATTCCTCACGTCACAGGTAGCTGCTGCCCATCTCTCCATTCACGGGCCAACATTCCTTAGGCATGTGCACAGCCCAGGGCTGAGAACTCTGGAGGACCCTCAGATAGAAATCTCAATCCTACCGTCAAGGAGCTTCTAGTCTGCTAGGGAAACTGAGCCACGAGCCAAAATCATGCCGCAGACACAGATATGATGAAACATTAATAAGAACAGCTCCACAAATTGATAGACCCAGAAGGTGGTGAGGGCTCTCCAAGTCTGAGCTGCTTTCTGCTAAATCCAACCCCCCAAGGTCTTGCTGAAAAACTAAGTCTGCAGATAGGGACACCCTCTCAATTCACAGTGCCACTTGGGAAAAGCAAATCTGTCACTTATTGGGAGCAATCATACTCATGAACTGAGCTCTTACTATGTGCCAGGTACAGGGCTGAAGACTTCCCAAGTTCTGATCCTTCTGACCTCCACCCTGTTACCACCCTTTTATCAGTGACGAAGCAAAAGATGACCCGTGTTTAGAAACTTGCCCACGGTTACCGTTCGTGAGCGGCGGGGCCGGGCTGAGCCTGCGCTGGAGCGGGTGCTCCCGGCCCCCACGCCTCATTCACTGCCGCTGTTCTCTGCCTCGTAGGAGCTGCGAGGCCTGGCGCTTCCCCAGCACCTGCCCATGAGCCTGCACATGGGCAAAATGGGCGTTTCGTGCACCAACGAAAGGGATCTCCAAGACTTACCTTTGTCTCCCACAGAGCTGGACTTGGAAAAGGGTGGCAATAGCCCTGAGAAAGAGAAAGCAGTGAGCCATAGCAGAACACCTTTATTCCCGCCAATAGTTAAAGCAACAAACTGTAATAGCATGAAATAATCAAGTTTGCAAAACTACGTTCGGGCCGGGACCCTGGGCAGATGGTGGTGTCCTTTGCTAGAACAGGATTGTTCATCTGGACTGGACCAGAGACCTATATACCACTATCTCCATGCAAAACCGAACCCCAGGTTCCAAGGCACAGACTTAGCAACAGGCTACTGGAACTGCGCTCATGGAAAAATTGCAAACAGTCTGCATGTTTATCAGGTATTTTCAAACAAGGCTTGTTCATTATATAAGCACGCCTGGGTCTCAGACGACCCATACCCTCAAGAAGCAAAAGAAAACAGAAAAATAAAACTCCCCATTTGTTCTGTTTTGTCCCTATTTCTCACTGACTAGAGCTAAATGTTGCCACATGCTCCGAAAAATGCCCAGCGTTTGCATGTTTTTTTATTTAGTTGTATCTGGTCGGGGCACCGAGCCTTTAGCTGAGTAACCCTGTAATCTGCACTTCATGGAGAACCATGTAATTGAGCAATTGCCATAATCGGCGAGGGCTGCTGTGTGGACAGCAAGCTTTGGGGTTTTTTCCAAATTTTTTCTGGAATGCCAGGAAAGGGAAGACTCAAGTTGCACCTCGGACCCCAGTGTCCTTCCTCCAGGAGTCACAAAGGAAGGTGAGAACAGGGGCCTCAGTAAGCCGAGTGGATCCTGCACCTGGCCTGGAGGCATTTCCCAGAATGCTCTTCTACTACTTTAAACTGAAAATCTTAGCAATAGCTAACTCTGCACAAAGCCCACTTGAGTGCTTAGAATGGTCTTTTTGGAACTCGGTGCCATGCTGACTGCTGGTCACAAAGTGTCTCCGTGCCTCAGAACATCACCACAACCCCGTAGATTGACATATCAACATCACAGATGGATATTACTGTCCTCCATCGCTCAGATGGGCAAGGAAGCTGATGGGCAAGCAGGCTACTGGCCAACCTGTGAGAGGTCTGGCCGTTAGTAAATTATGGCTGTTAGACCTTGAACCCCAAGCCCATCTAATGCTCAAGAAGATAAAGGTCCCTGTTTTACCCTAGAATTGTGGATCTGGGAGTCAAGTGCAGAGACGCTCTATAGCCCCGAAACACCATTCGTATCTGTATCCCTCTCCCCTGAGTTGCAGACTTGCCCAGGGGTCTCTAAGCTCAGCATATCCCAAACCCACAATATCACATTCCTTCTGAAGTCTTCACTCCCTCCCACACTCCCCATCTCATTTAACAAAGCTGCCATCTTCCAGGCTGTTGGAACTGGAAATTCTTGGGATCAACCGTCCCATCTCTCTCTCTCTCCTTCTTTCCGTGTGTGTGTGTGTGTGTGCCCCACCTATTGTTCCTACCTTCTAAGTATCTTTCCTATTAATTATATCCCTCCTCTCCACCCTCTTCCACTATCTTAGCATCTCTTCTCTACATTTACAATGGCCCCATAACCATTCCCCATGTCAGAAAGATGTTCCTGAAACACACACATGATTATATCTCTCCAACACTTCAACAACTCCCTGTTGCCCCTACAAAGTAAGACCCCCCAATCCTTCACTTGTTGTAGCCCCATCTCCTGCCCCCCCCATGCACCCTCTTCCAATTCCACTGCCTCATATCCATGCTCTTCCACTGACACCAGCTTCTCTCCACCATTGCCTGTCCTGGATTCTTACACTCCTACCTTTGCATCCAATATTCCTTCTGCCATGACTGTCCTTCCTCTCCTTGCCTCCTGGGGGACTCCTATGTCCCCCCAGGAATCAACTGGAAAGGTACCTTCTCTGTGACACCACCCCCAACTCACAGACAGGCTTAGTGCCCTCTGTGTGTCTCCACTGTTACAATGTTTGTCATAATGAATTGTGGTTGTCTGTTGTCTATCTTGAGGGCTCTGCTTCCCTGAAGAGCAGTAATTATATATATTACTCACCACTGTATTCCCCCATGCCCAGTCCAGTGCCTGGTGCTTAATGCTACTCATTAAATGTCTGGCACACAAGCAGACGAACGGAAAAAATACATGGCAGCCAGGCTTTGGAGGATCAAGTGTGGTTTTGCACTAATGTGACAGCTGTTACTAGAGATGCTAACAAGAGCGCAAGGTGACTCAGAGGTGAGTGAGCCTGTGACTGAGGGCAAGCGGGGTGTTTGGAAGCTCCAAGAACTGAAAAGGAATGTCAGCAGACTCCACTGCAATTGGCAGGCGTTTTCCTTAGGCAGCGCTGTGTGTTTTGTGTAATTGAGGCAGTTCTGCCCACCTTGTAAATCACAGTCTGAGAATGGCCACGTTGCAGCAGCAGGCTTGCAGGGAAACAGAGGAGGGCTTTGCTTGGGGACCTTTGTGTGTTAGGCCAGGCAGATCATTTCCCAGGTCTCATTGTCTTTTAACAGGATATAGTGCACAACTCTTGGGTGCCTGGCTTTTTACTCCACACCCTCATGAAATTTTATTTTAAGTATTTGATTTTCTCTCTCCACTCAGGAGACTACGGTCTCACTGGAAAAGCTAATATATACACTTGGAGTTATTAGAAGACACAAGATCATATGAGGTCAATGGTAGATTGTATGAAATTAGCTGGGAGTAAAGAGACACCTAGGGGATGTATGATTAGATGGATGGATGGATGGATGGATGGATGGATGGATGGATGGATGGATATGGATGGATGGAGATGGATGGATGGATGGATGGATGGATGGATGGATGGATAAATGGATATGGGTGCATGGATGAACAGACAGACAACTAAATATTCTCTGAACTTGTAACTGCTTTAAACTAATCAGACACATGAAAAAATTACAATGCTTCCAGGTGCCAATCTTTCAACACTCCAAGTAGCACAATGACTTAGCCCAATTTAAAATATTCACTATTACTTTAAAGAATGATACTGATGAATGAGAGGTGAGAATTTTTGGAAGGTTGCAGGTATCGGTCTTTTTTGGTCCCCAAATGACACCGTCTTTGCCTGCATAAAATGCTAGTCCTGACAGGAAGTCCCAGCAAGCCTCACCACTTAGGAATGAAAATAAGAGGCAAACAGGAAACCATGTTTATTTTTTACCACGAGTCAGCCAAACTCCCACACCTATGCTGTGCATTTCCTCTGTCGGGCGTTGTTGAGAAGTACAGGGAGAGAGGGACACTTCCCTTGTCCCTTTCTCCCAGGAAGCTATCTTATTGTCACCCACTGGGTACAGAGTGTGTGAAAGGTTGCAGGAGGTCAGCCAGGGGCAGATGCAGGAAAAAGTACTCCATCTTCCACTCAGGATGCCTCAAGAGCAGAGGTGAGGAACCTTTTTTCTGCTAAGGGCCATTTGGATATCTATAACATGATTCGCGGGCCATACAAAATTACCAACTTAAAAATTAGCCTGCTCTATTTGGTCAAACATTTAATTAACTCACCCCTAATGTGATGTCTGGAGCTGCTTCTCTTTGGTGAGGCCTTGGCAGGGCCAGACCAGATGATCTAACAGGCCATAGACAGCCTGAGGGCTGGACGTTTCCCACACTGCTCAAGAGGGTCGTGTTGAAACTCTCCCTAATAGGAAGCCAGGCAGCTATCTAGCAATGACCATGCTAGTCAGGACAAGGTAGCATTTGATGGAAATCCCTAGCAGAACGTGACTGAGTCACAGGGTAGATAGACCAAGCTGCTGCTGAAAACTGTCCTGTAATGAAATGACTTGGGAGACAACAATAGAACCCTTAAAACTATGGGATGCACTACCTGTTTCTAAATCTTGCTCACCAGGCTTGTCACGTTCACCTTCAAAAGATTATGTTGCCCAGGAGTCCTCCAGCGAGCTTTCTTTATCCCACAGAGATGCCTTGAGAGAAGTGGAAATGTGAGTACCTGTTCTAATTTAGACTGTTCTTTTAGCTTCATTTAAATTACTGTTATCATGCCCAGTCTTCCATAATGATGCACCTTGGTAGGCCAAGATGTCTCTGAGGTGCAGGCCCTTAATGAGGATCTTAGTCCAAGAGGTGTAATTTGATGAGTCTGGCATTCACCAGCTCAGTGGGGCCTTGTCCCCACTTGCACTGAATTCCCCTCGCCCCCTTAGGAAGCACTCTGCTTGGTTCTTTTCAGTTTTCTCATGGCCTAGGAGCCTGGCTATGTCTTTCTGCTTGGATCTGTCTGCCCATTTTTCACATAACAACAACATCATAACCAAATGCTAGCAGGCAGACTGGAGAAATAGCCTTATTCATGTTCAAATGGGTAAAAATATCAGCATAAGATTGTTCAGTTGAGAACAAAGTTCTCAATTAAAATGTAGTTGCTCTCCACCCAGTAGGATGGCTACTATTTAAAAACAGAAAGTAACAAGTGTTGGCAAGGATGAAGAGAAACTTCAACCTTTGTGACTTTTTGGTGGGAATGTAAAATCGTACAACCACTGTGAAAAATAATAAGATAGGTCCTCAAAAAATAAAAATAGAATTACTGCATGATCCAACAATTCCACTTCTGGGTATGTATCCAAAAGAACTGAAAGCAGTGTCTTAAAGAGATATTTAGATATGTTCATAGCAGCATTATTAACAATAGCTAAATGGAGAAGCCACACGAGTGCCCATTGGTAGATGAACCAATGAGAAAATGTAGCATCTAAACACCATGGAATATTATTCAGACTTAAAAAGGAAGGAAATTCTGGCACATGCTATAACCTGGATGTACCTTGAGGAAACTACGCTAAGTGAAATAAGCTAGTTATAAAAGAACAGGTATGGTATGATCCCACTTATATGAGGTCCCTGGAGTAGTGAAAATCAGAGAGAGAGTAGAATGGAGGTTTCCAGGGGCTGGGTGGAGGGAAGGGGAGTTAGTATTTAATGGGGACAGAGTCTCGGTTTTATAAGATGAAGAGAGTTCTGAAGATGGATGGTGGTGATGGTTACACAATGTAAATGTACTTAATACCACTAAACTGTACACTTAAGAATGTTTCACGTGGTAAATTTTGTTATATGTATTTTATCACGATTAATGTGGTTGCCTTGAGTTTTTGCACCTATTCAAGAAACTGGATGATGCTGACCTTTTCCCGGGCACAAAGGAGCAGAAAACTCTTCTGTATGTTTCAGAAAAGCCAACTGCTATTGTTTTCAATGTAGGAAGGATCTTGACTTAAAATTATGCTGTTTCCCAGAGGATACAGGTATGAGCAGGGGCCTGTTGGGCAGATTTATTTAATCATCTAAGGTCAACTCAATAAAAAAGCCTCAATTATTGGGCAACAAGCCATTTGGGGCATTACATGGGGATCTGTCACCCAGGCCAACGCCTCGTGGACTTGAGCCCGAGTCCCAGAAAGAAAGGGGCTACAAGTAAAATGATGGGGACGCTATGAGACTGTGGAAGCCAAGACAGCACTGGGCAGGATCTGAGGCATGGTAATAAAAAATGGGAAGACATTGGGCATCCCTTGTTTGGTAGAAAATACTAGCAACTTTGGTATGTTTTGGTCCCCAAATGACACCTTCTTTGCTTGCATTAAATGCCTGTCCTGACAAGAAGTACCAGCAGAAATGTGTCACAGATCAGTATGTTGTAAAGACTGAATAAGAAATAGGAGAGTTTACCTTGAACTAAAGGGGAGTCAAGGAGAAATTGGTTTAGTAACATTTGAAAATGAAAGTAAGGAAGGGCAAGTGGAGGGCATATCCTTCCTTCATGTACCCACCTCCCATTCTCACCACTCTCCCGTCCAGAGATCGAAATACACAGATAAATATTTGGTTAGTCGAGACCATGTTCACCCCCAAATGAGCTCTCCTCTTGGGAGTGCTTTGCTGCTCGCCTTGCGGTCCCCTAGATGCCGGCCTCGCGTCTCCAACCAAAGGAAATGCTGAAGGGAAGACAATGACAGGCAGGGCTTGAACCTTAACTACTGTGTCCTTGGGCCGGATGGGTCTGTCCTTAATTCCACGGTCCTACTAATTGGTATGTCCCTGCTGTTATGAACTCGCTGGCTTTTGGGCCTGGTCTGGTCTTGATTTAAGAGAAGGAAACAGGGCACAAACCCTTATGGGCAAACATAATTGCAATGGGACATGTTTTCCCTGACCCAAGTCTCTTCCTCATGGCCACGGGATTCAAGGGGACTGTGTCTCGCCAGGCTCCGCCCCTAGCTGCCTCCCCAGAGTGGGCATCCGGGTCCTTGCCCTCTGGGAACCTAATCTTTCCGCTTTTCCACCTTCCACTTGGCATTTCCTGAGGCCTAGAAGAACCAATTGAAATTGCCCAGATAGAGGGCCTTGTACTTGTGCACCTGAAGTCTAATTTTTCAATGTATAAATTGGTGACTGAATGAGGCTATTATTTCTACATGTGTTTGTGTTGTGAACTGGCCTAAGGGTCATGCACACTTTGTTCTTTCGTAGATGATGATGGATGCTGAAACAGTTTAGGGGGTGGGGGGGGGAAGGTTTAGCTATTCTCTCATACCCTTACTGGCAGGTTACAAGGAAAGAAAATCTCAGACCAAATTCTTCCTCTTACGGGAACATTTATTCAACAAACATTTACTGGCAAGCAGACACAAACAGTTCATGCAATTGGTTCTGTAGATTCAAGTGAAGCCCCAGCTCTCTGTCTTTTGGGAGCTATGAACACCACCTTTATTGGGAAGGCTTCATCAAGGCAAACGCAGCAACGTCCCAGAAGCGGGATTCAGGCGACCAGATGTGTTCCAAAGTCAGAGCCTGGACACAGGATTAGTCCCCGGCCCTGCCTCAGAGGCCCGCTCTGAGAGCACGGGCTACACTTTGCAAGTTCTCATACCCTGGTCCTGAAAGGTAGGAGGTGTCTCCAAAATATTTCAGCCAAACACAAAACCTGAATACCTTCCTTTCTCCAATGAGAGAGCATTTCTAACAGTCATCCTGCTAGATAAAAAGCTATTACCTTCACCAATAAAAGAATCTCTACTATCCCTATGTTATCTAGGGATTTCTGCTGTTTTCAGCCCCCAGCCTGTAGGAATTCATTACAGAAGCCCTGGGAAACTAATACAGCATTAAAGAGGAGGCATTCAGATGCTGGGGCTGCAGACTGAGGAAAGCGCGAAGCTTTGGGAAATATTCTGGAGGTGCACAAGACAGGCTCGGCTCCCTAAATACAGGCAGACCTCGGAGATATTGCGGGTTCGGCTCCATGCTGCTGCAATAAAGCGAATATCGCCATAAAGAGAGTCACACAAATATTTTGGTTTTCAAGGCGTATGAAAATTACTCTTTCTCTATACTGTAGTCTATAAAATGTGCAATTGCATTATGCCTGAGAAAATGTACATACCTTAATTAAAAAATACTTTATTACTAAAAAATGCTGATCATCATCAGAGCCTTCGGGGAGTCTTCATCTTTTTGACACCGGCAGACTTGCTCAATGAGGGGTTGCCACAAACCTTCGACTTATAAAAAAATGCAATATTTTGCAAGGTGCAACAATGCGAAGCGTGATAACGTGAGGCATGCCTGTATCGGTCTTCATCCCTCCCCCCTTCACTTACCAACAGTCCTAGTTCCGTCGGAGGCAGGCACATGGAGTGCAACAGTCATTGTCCCCAGCTCTCCCGCCGCTGGAGCTGACCACTGCTGGGCGGGGGAGCTGCTGGGCAGGGAGGGATCCAGGAGCTCTTTTTAAGGACAGACTTCACCGGCTTGACTTCCTACCCCTTGGCCCTTCCACCGTCCTCCTGCCTAAACTAGGGATGCAGTTTTAGGCACATCGGCCGCCCCAACCATGAAGACAACAGCCACACACGTATGCGTGTGCATCTTTGCGTCTCCCTGCACCGAGACGGGTGCCCGTATGCGTGCACGCTGGCACCGAGAAACCGGGTCCTTTATGAATGAACTAGTTTGTTCAGTCTGGACTCGAGTTGTAAGAAGTAAAAGTTCTAGAAATCTTTTCTCTTGGCCAAACACACCCATTTGTCTCTCTCTCTCTCTTCTTTTTTTTTTTTTTTTTTTAAGCAAGACCCAATTAAGTCTTGATGGCAGGTCCGCACATTATGATTCCACCCATCAGGCTCCTCACCCCTTCTTGCGTTTGCATCTCTAAGGAACCAGACTGGGCTAGCCAGGCGGGCATTCTCTCACACGCTGCTCCCTGGCATCTCTCTCAATAATCTCCAGAAGAGATGGTGGAAAGCAGCAACGGTTCATTCTGGGTCAGCTTCCATGGCAACTGGCTGATGTTAGCATTGAAATCTTTCTTCTGGTAACGTCTTTAGGAGAGAGAATTGGGGGGGGGGGGGGTGGAGTGGTAATGAGCAAACCTCATTTATTCTGAAAGAGCTCAAGACGCTCAACAGAGTTGTTTACAATCTGGGGCTTTGGGATCTTCCTTTCTGTTTTCTTTTCCCTTCCCTTTTTTAATTTTAATTTTGTTTGGGCTCTGCTGGCTAGTTTTGCCAGAAAGATACCTCCAGCTTGTTTCGTTGAAGTTAATCTCAAAGTAGCCTTTGGAGTAAGAGGACTAGAGAGTTTATTTGCAGCATCTCATTAGGAAACTAGAACAGCAGCCCTGGAGAATCACCTGCTGCCCGGGGTTCTGGTCTCACAGCTCTGGTTGCCCCCTTGTCATCTTCCTAACAGATCAGAGGCTGGCCTGCAGGGAGATCGAAGGCCTGGTTTTCAAAAAGTGCAGATTCTCAGGCTAAACCTCAAACCAACAAGTCAGAACCTTTAGGGGTGGGACCTGGGACCCGGTGTGTGACTCTGGCGACCGATGACTTCTTCCCACCCCGGAGAGTCCAGGAGAATGTGTTGTCTCCTGAAAGCATCGAGAACAAGGGAAACCCAAAGGAACGCCGATCGAAACTGGCTAAACCGAGCGCTCCAGACAGGACCTGGTCGTGGCGGGGACTGTGCAAGAGAAAACCTACCAGACGTGCCCCCGCTGGTTGGGGGAATCCGACCTATTCACGTGTGAAATGTTTCAGGGGTAGCACAGAGCAGCACACAGTGGGAGGAAGAAAATCAGCCTTAAATGTGGAAGGTGGGAGGGGTGAGGTAACCGTCGGAGTTTGGAGGGACTGTTTCTTGCAAGAAAATGAGTTTGATTTCGAGACTGGGAAACTGCATATCTGTGTGAATCATGTTGATTTCGTGACAGACATAGATTAGAATTAATTCTTTTCAGCCCAGAGACAGAGAGATGACTATGTGGGCAGATAGTATATGATGTAGCGTCTTCAAAGTGGAGAGGGAAGGAAACAATCTTTAATAACCACGTTGAGGCTTCCCATTTTGAAAAAGGAGTTTGATCCCTCCCTCCTGCCACATACAAAACGAATTCCAGATGGATTCCATATCTAAAGATAAACCACTGAACCACGAAAGCACTAGAAAAAAATAGATGAAACTTGTATAGTTTCAAGGCGAAGAAAGGCTTCCTGAGCAAGGCATATCACTGAGGAGGTAGAAATGAAAAGGTCTGACAGACGTGATAACACAAAAATGGAAAACCCGGACTGCAAAGGGCACGGCCAACAAAGTGAAAAACGAACCGCGACGGCCTGAAAGGAACATCTTCAGAAAATATAATAGGTTAAAAAATAATATCCAGAATGTAGAATTACTGCAAATCAGTTAGAAATGGGCAGACATCTCAACAGACAACAAATGAAACCAGGGAAAGGGTCAGAACAGACTCCAGGAAAGAAAAAAAATCCAACAAAAACACACAAATCATGAACAAACACAAAAACATGCTAAACCTCATTTAAACTCTACAGAGATAAAAATTATTACAGCAAATATTTAACGAATATCGATAATATCCACTATTAGCAAGAAGGCAAAATCAAAGGCACTCTCGTGCACTGCTGACGATGGCAAGCCCATAAATACTGATTAATCAATTAATTAATTAACGTCCGTACACCTGGAATCAGAAACTCCACTTCTAAGACTCTACCCTCTGAAAATACCAGTACTGCAAAGACGTGTGTAGGGGGGAAAAGTTCGCTTTAGAATTGTTTGCGATGGCAAGAAAAAAAAAATTAGAAACATTTAAAAGTAGAATTCTTGGTCAAAGCCAAGGAAGCTTTTTAAGTTCCCTTTCTCTCTGACCCATTTCAAAACCCTCTGTCCACTTTCTACATAGGACTTACGATAAAAGTAATTAAGCAACAATATTAGAGCTGGGCTGCCCTGTGAGCCGCCTGGGGGCAGAGCCGATGCTCAGCCTGTGCCTGACGGTGATCATGGAAGGAACCAACCGTTCCGAGCCTTGATCAAACACCAAGTTCTGCTGAATTAAATAAATAGCTTCAGCTATTTAGGGGAGTGTGAGATTCCTAAAAGGACCCTGCCTTGTTTAAAGAACATGGCATTAACCTAGGAATCAGATGCCTTAAGTTAACCTGCGCCCATGAACAAGTCACCTGGAACAAGTCATTTAACCTCCCTGGTCTGCAATTAACACATCTGCAAAATGGGAATATTAATGCCTGCCCTTCTGAAGGACTGCCCTGAGGATTCATGAACTAACCTAGGCGGTGGAGCCGGGGGTATTTCAAGACTGAGTACCCCCCGCAACAAAGTGAAAATGGAAAGATGCTCGCGACAGCGAATTGCTTCCTTCAGGAAACAGTTTCTCTCAGGTTCTTAGAAACAGGTCCTTTTACCCTGTCCCTGGCACAGGCCTATGAGCAGAGCCAAGAGTAACCGGGACGGGGAACCCATCCTGAGCTGCCAGGAAACGGGGTCCCGGGTCAGGGACGGAGCAAATGCTTGCTGCGTTTCAGCCCCAGACACGGCGCTGGGTTCCATCACCACTCTCATCTTCACAGCGCCCCCTGAGAACGTGTGGTGGATGCTTGTCAGAGTGTAGGTCCAGCACCCCGTGACCTTGCCCTGGTGCCCTGGTGGCCACCTGTGCTCGGTGACGTCACCCCTGGTCACAGGTGACTGCCCTAGGAACGAGCAGCGATTGCCTAGGCCGCCTAATCAGAGCATCTCTTCCAGGAACCTGGAACATGGACCCACACTGTAAACCTTAACCCAGAAATGGCGAAACAACCTTGCTCTTTACAGTTACTAAAAGTGGGGTGTTGGCCCCGGCCGGGGTGGCTCAGTGGAGAGAGCGTTGGCCTGGGCACTGAAGGGTCTCGGGGTTGATGCCTGGTCAAGGGCACGTACCTGGGTTGCAGATTTGATCCCTGGCCCCCTTTGTTGTCCACGCAGGTGGCACCCAATCGATGTGTCTCTCTCACATCCATGTTTCTCTCTTTCACTCTCCCCCGCCCTCCCTTTCACTCTCTCTAAAAATCAATGGAAAAAATATCCTCGGGTGCGGATTAACGAACAAACAGAGGTGGGATTTTGCCGTCCAGTAGTCCTGTCCCAACTGGCAGGAGAGACTTGATCAGTTGAGGTGGAACTCAAACCAGAACCCGTTATCTATTTCTGGCTTTGGTCTCCTCTCTCTCTCTCTCTCCTTCCCTCCGGTCTCAGGTCAATCTCTTTGTGATCATGCACATAACGAGGAAGATGAATTCGCAAGACATCAGCCCGTGTCACGAGCAATTTTCCCCCACTGCTGTGCAAGTTAGAAGAAAACACCACAAAATAACAAGAGGCCTTGTCGTCCACACCCCCCACTCCCCGCCAGCTGTTGACATTTTATAAGCCAACAAAAGGAGCCTGTGGCTGGACAAAACAGCACACCCAAGAGGCGGACAGTCACCTCCCCGGGCAGCCGCGCATTTGGATGCAACGGGGGACACCGCGTGGCTTTTTCTGGGCATGCGAGACGGGCTTCTTGGAGCCACCAGCAGGAGCTGTGTGAGCTGTGGCCCTTCTCACGACATGAGAACCGATTTTGGAGAAAAGCCCTGTGTCCCCAAACAAGGATTCTTGGACAATGCCTCTCACGGCCAAGTTTATGGGGTGGCCTCCCGACCCGACCCCACCCCCGGCAGGTAGCTGCGGCCAGCCCGGGGCCTGGTGGGAGAGAGATGACAAACTGGCAAGAGAAGAGCAGAAAAGAAAGGAGAGTCGTTGTTCCTGGGCTCCTGCCGGCTTTCCTGCCCCTGGTTCCTTTTCTTCTTAGGTTACAGGAGCCTTAAAATAAATTCCCGGTGTTTTGCTGACACTGGCCTGAGCAAGGTTCCGATTTTTGTAACAAAAGGAGTCTAAGTGACACCGATAGATGATACTTCCCCCCCGCCCCTTTCCAATGGGGAAACTGAAGGTCAGTGCAGGTCAGGGATCCACCCAAGGTCGCCCGGTCCCCCTCCTTGGTAACCCGAACTCTGAAACCCATGTTCCTTCCGCTGAGCTGAGGGGGACAGGATGTGTCAGAGCCGATGGCAGCCTGAGCGACCAGGCCTTACCGTCTCGTCTCGGGGATTTCCTTCCCGGTCCTCGGCAGGAAGACGCCCAGGGAGAGACTCTTCCATCCCGTGCTCCTGCGCTCCCTCGGGGGTCAGTTCTAGTCCCGTTTTTCCGGTCAGAACGGCAGCTTTGCTTCCAACCAGAGCCCTGAAATCTCTAGGTCATGGGAGGTCAATAAGAGAGGCATTTGGGAGCCAGGGCTCTGGGTACATCTCCTCTGAGACTCGAGGTCAGAAAGGGTGCCTACTGTTAGCCCCCTAGTATTCGACTGTGCACTTCAAGGTTAAAAAAACAAGTGGCGAATTTCAGTCCCCTTGGCCTGCCAAAGGCCGACACCCTCAATCTTCCCTCCCGCCTTGCCTCAAGTGCGTCCTGCTATTGAACAGAATTGACCGATTTGAATTTTTTTAATGTATCTTTATTGTTGACAGTATTACAGATGTCCCCCTTTCTCCCCAGGGACCCCTCCTACCCACCCCCGCCTCCCCAGCCTTCACCACACTGTTGTTTGTGTCCAGGGATTATGCATAGATGCGTATAAATTCTTCGGTTAGTCTCTTCCCACCCACCCCCACTTTCCTCTGAGCTTCGTCAGTCTGTTCGGTGCTTCTATGTCTCTGGATCTATTTTGTTTTATGTTTATTTTGTTCTCTAGGTTCCATATATAATTTTTATTCAAAAAGGGGAATGAAAGGATGTACCACCCCAAATCCTACGACCCTAGCACCCCCCATGTTAGGAATTTGGTAACAGTTTCCTGGACGTCCCTTTCCTTGCGCACCTGTTTCAGATAAAGTTGCTGGAAAGGCGTCTATCTGATTTTGTAACATGCTCTTTCCTTTTTTCACTTAACGTGATATCATAAGCACTTCTCCTGTTGCTGCTTGTTCTTTAGAATCATAAATTTAAAGTGAGGCAAACGTTAAGGGTGCAGTGTAATTACCGTGGACACTTGCGGCGGGGAGGGGGAGATCTTTGCTACCCTCAACCCCTTTCTTCTCTCCAAAGGGCAATAGCTTATTATTAGGGGCCGAGCTAAATAGTCCCTCTTCCGCTTCCTGGAAACCTAGATACGCGAGAGAAATGTAAAGAATTAGTGAGGATCTATTATGTGCCTGTTCGGACAGAGCTATAATCTCAGGGAAAGGCATACGTAGCTTAAAGCAAGTAGAGGCAATGCCGTCTTCCCATCCTGGACGAGGGCTTGTGTGTGGGTCAGCCCTTGGGAATGTTATAAACACCTCCCTTCGGCTGCTTACATCACGCTAAATTTTGCTCAGCTTTAACCATAACAGTGATCATTTCTATGGGGAAACGAATGATGGCAAATCTCACGGGAAGGACTTGCCTGCATTCAGGCCTTAAGCATAGTTAAATAAAGGCCTTGTCCCTCTTGGGTTTGTTCTATCTCTGTACACAAGGATCAAACAAAAAAACCTCCTTGAAGACAACTAAAAGGAGGAAATGTTCAGGAAACCAACACTATTTGTATGATGATTATTATAAGTTAACATTTATTCTGTGCTAGCCAAAGGCCAGGCATTCATTGTACTAAGCAATTAGCTCGCGTTATAGTATCTCATTCAAACATTTAACAATCCTACTGCAGACTCCTGTTATCTCATGGGGAAAGCTGGTGCGGTTGAGTAGCTTGCCCAAGGTCAACAGTCTAGAAGGTGCCAGAGCCAGGAACCAAACAGAGGCATTCTCGCTCCAAAGCTGACGGCTTCGCCACCGCCCTACGGGACACGGCGACATGAGCTTGCCGGTGGTCTTATCTCAGTGATTGAATTGCTTATCTCACCTCGCTCCAAACTCCCACGGGATGGCCGTCGGTAGGAGCCACATATTCAAAACAAGGTTCTCCGGGTGCTCTGCTACCGTCCTCTTTTCTCCAGCCCTGAATCTCCCGCCCCTCCCACCTCCACACTCCTTTGGCAGAGAATGGGCGAAACTCAATGTCGACAAAGTATGAGGAACAGCTTTTAAGAGAATGATGGTATCATTAAAACGTTTACAAGGCGGAAAAGCGTCTCCACACACAAGGATCCACCACAAGTGACAGCTGGGAATTCATCTGCGCATTAGATTGTGTCACAAGATAATGTATTTCAAATATTAACTCACGCCCTCTCTTTTTTTGGCCCTGCTTCTATTTTTAACAGCAAAGCTACTATACGATGATTGATTCAGGGAAATGATGGAAAGAAGGAAGCAAAGGAGGGAAAAATTTTTTTTTCCTGGCTCTAAAGTTTTAGAAGCCTAGCATGTTAGGGGCCTGGAAAGGTCTCTCAGCTTAGAGAAATATTTCTTGGAAAACATCTTGAGTAACAGGAAAGCCCTATAGGAGCCATACAAGTAGGGACAATGAAGTCTCGAAGTGCTTGGGCCATTACATTAAAGAGTGAATAAGACCAGGGGACATCTAATTAACCACAATTTAAATACAATCCTAGAGCAGGAAGAAACCTCAGATGAACTGAGATTAAATTTTTACCCTGGTGAAGTGGGGCTTGAAATAGAAATTTGACTGAATTTTTAAAAATTGAAGTTATTTTTTCTTGAACCCTCAAGCTTCTGGGTTATACAATTGACTGCAAAACAGGAGCATTCCTGGCAGAATCCTGTCTCAAAGGCAATCTGGAGAAAGAATTGGAAGGAAGGGCCTCCTAGCCGGTTTGGTTCAGTTGTCAGAGCGTCAGCCCGCGACTGAAGGGTCCCGGGTTCGATTCAAGCCAAGGGCACGTACCTCGGTTGCAGGCTCGATCCCTGGCCCCGATCAGGGCGTGTGTGGGAGGCAACCAATCGAAGTGTCCCTCTCACATCAGTGTCTCTCTCTCTCTCTCTCTCAATCTGTGAAAAGCAGTGGAAAAAATATCCTCGGTGAGAATGAAAAAAAAAAATAGGGAGAGGTTCCAGGCCACAAGCTTGGGAGATTTCTGAGCAGCAAAAGGGACGGGCCACGCTTCGCTGCCAGGTCAGCTCCTATAAAAGTCATCCCAGAGCAGGGACGTCAAACAATTTCGAAACACTTCTTCTTAGGGAAAGGGCCAAATGTTGCATAATTGAGAAACCAGTTGGCAGCCCAGGGCCCAGGACTAACACTGAACCCTCTCCAAGTGTATCAGGAACCCTGTTTCCATGGAAAGGGTGGGCTGTGCCTTTGTTCCCTGTGACCTTGAGGCCATTGTTTGCTCTTCTCTTTGACAGGAGCTGGAGATGTTCCTTTTTTAGCCAACAGATGAGGGAAGGGAGAAATCCGTAGACACACATGCGCCGAATCCTTGGCCTCCCTTGGACTGATTGCTGAATACCCTGTTTCATGCCAGGAGTTTGTCTCCAGCTTCACGCACACTCGGAACTCAGTGGATGCCTTGGAGACGGCGTAAGTGACCGAGGGCAAGGGAGGTGCCTCCTGCAATCACAGAAGGTTCTTGGACTTTCTATTCAAAGTTCCATCTGAGGATCACCTGGGCACTTGTTAGAAATGCAGGATCATGGGCCCCACCCCAAGGCAGGCCCAGAGGACCTTTTAGGGCAGTGAAGATACTCTGTATGATACTATAAAGATGGGTATATGTCACGATGCATTTGTTCAAACCCACAGAATGTCCAACACCAAGAGAGAACCCTGTGATGTGTCCATGTAAGTTCATTAATTGTTAACAAATCTACTCTAGTGAATGATGTTGATAATGGGGGAGGCTGTGCACGTGGGGGGGCAGGGCTGTATGGAAAAATCTATCTTCTCCTCAATTTTGTTTTAAGCCTAAAACTTCTCTTAAAAATATAGTCTTTAAAAATAAAAAAGAGGTCCCAACTGCTCCAGCAGGATTCCTTCTGATGGGAGCTGTGTAAAATCAAACAATGAGCGTGGAGCGGAGGGCGGGCCCTAGAGTTAAACCACCCAAGTTCAAATCCAACCCTCATTGCTAATTAGCTCTGGAGCCTTAAGCAACGTGTTCTCTGGGCCTCAATTTCCTAATCTGTAAAATGGAACAATGATGGTGATAATAGACTTAGTTCCCAGGGTCCTGGTAAGGATTTGATGAAACAACATAAATAAAACATTTAGCATAGTGCCTGGTGTACTGAGCCCATTATAAATATTAGTATTTTTAAGAGGAAGTGTTTTGTGCTTTGAGTACCTAACAAAGGTGCTGAAACAAGCTTGGAGATCCCTTCCATGTTCTTTCTTTTTGGCTGCAGAAGATGCAGCGAATGATTTTTAATGGCTGCTGATGGGTCCATGCTAAGTGGTGGGTAGTGTAGGCAGTTCTCGAGCGGATGGCATACCTCACAGTTTCTCAGACTCTAGTCATCCCAGAAACATCACTGTGGTTTGTTGTGTTTAAAAAAAAAAAAAAAACATACACACAAAAATATTTCCACTTACAACACATATATGTATTGTTTTTGCTTAAATCAATTTATAATGAATTTGGGGTTTTTTAAAGCCACATCCTAAGCTATAGATAATATCTATGAAACCAGTAGTTTGATGAACTAGTTTTTTTCTAATCCACATTAAAGTGAAACCATAGCTATGGAAATAAAAACATTCCCACACACAGATAAAATGTTGGTTAGAACTGCAGGAAGTCCCTTCGTACTCACTTCAGCATTTTATTAGCTCTCAGCTGCAGCTCTAAAGGTTTTGGCGTCAAATCTCTGCACCCAAGTGATTTGAGCAAAACCTTTTGGCTTCCCTCTCATCCAGCTCAGCTGGGGACCAGAGTCACCAGGTGATGTGCCCAAGATCACACAGCCCGGGCCGGGCAGGAAGACTGGACCACAGCTTTTCTGAAATGCAGGAGGCGGGAGCGTCCTTGCTCTGCCCAGCGGCCCCGACACAGCTGCGCGTCTCCTCCCTGCTCCGGAACCTTCGCCTTGCTCCTGGGATTGTTCAGGGCCCCCTTCCTTTCCCATCAGTGTGATTGCTGGGTTCAGGCCGCAGAGCAAGAAGCAATCACTTCCAAATGCCATGGCCTTCATTTCTCAGTTTGCCAGCGTCAGGAGGGCCTGATTTCTTTGAGACTTGTCAAGGTTTTTCCCACATAACCGAAGCCAGGGCTCGATTTTCCTGCCCTTCTGCTTGTCACAAAGGGCATTTCAAAGGATGAGCCTCCCGGGCCAGGTGCCAGGCTCCTTAAATACGTGACCGCGAGGCTGCTGCGAGAGGCATGCACGAGCGAGCTCCGTGAGGGCCGCCTGCAGCCCAATTATTTCTCCATGTTTCCTTTTTCCCTCCGAATTATCAGGCAAGAGTCTGGCGATCCTTGACAACGTTAATTAACGGCTGAGGAAGGAAGACAAATCAGCAGCGTCCCGTGCTCTGCTTTCCGGGAGCGTGGTAATGTGCTCGGACGTTGCCTTGTCATCAATCAGGTCAGCTCAGGAAAGATTTTCTGAGGGTTCCAGGCAAGCGACGAGGGTCAGGCGCTGTGCGGGTTACCAGACGCAGCTCTGGCATCTGGCGGCCCTCGCGAGAGGGATGTGTCTCTGCAACCGGGCGGCCAATGCACGAGTTTTCAGCTGTGTTTATCTAAATCAGGCCTTCCCCGTGGGGGCGATATTGGCCTCGGGGAGGGGAAAATGGTCCTTGGAAGTGGAAATATCTTACAGTGCTCACTTCTACCCACAAAATCGTATTCTTCAGGGAGAAATTCAATTAATTTAATCATTTAAATTTAACTTAACTGCTTTCTTAATATAGAGTGATAATGGGTAGAGAAACACTGATGTGAATGTATCTATATTTCAAAGGTGCTTCTCTTTTTTTTTTAATCCTCGCGCAAGGATTTTTCCATTGCTTTTCAGAGAGTGGAAGGGCGGGCCAGAGAGAGAGAGAGAGAGAGAAACATCAATGTGAGAGAGAGACATTGATTGGTTGCCTCCTACACTCACCCTGTCTGGCCCTGTCTGGGGCGGGGGTTGAACCTGCAACTGAGGTACATGCCCTTGGCTGGAATCGAACCCAGGACCATTCAGTCCTCAGGCCGACGCTCTAACCACTGAGCCAAACCGGCCAGGGCAAAAGTGCTTCTCTTTTGACCTAGCAATTCTGTTTCTATTATCTCTCCTGGAGAAAGAGTCCCCGAAAGAGGCGTGTACACTAAGTTGCTGACTGCATCTTCTTCTTAAACACCGGGACAACCTAAATGTCCAGCAGTTGGAAATGGTTAATAAACTGTGGTGGATCTGTAGTGTGAGATACTCTATGTCAGTTCGAAGGAATGGGGTAAATCTAGAAACAGAGAAACTGACACGGAGAGGCCTCTAGGTCATAGTATTGGGTGGAAAAAAGCAATCTGCAGAATATATATGCATGATCACATTTATATTAAAACAAACACTCAGCAGATCTATGCGTTTCCATATGCAAATGTTCTATTTGCCAATGCAAAAGGGAGTGAAAGGAAGGGCGAGCACCGAGGTGATCAACCCAGCTTACCCCTGGGGAGAGGAATGCACCTGCTGGTGGGAGTGGTGGCTGAAGGGGTACATCCAGGTTTGTTGTACATTAAAAAGATTGTGATTTGGGTTGTATCCTTTATGTCCCCAAATGTAATCTTAACTGATATATCAAATTATTATCCACTTGTGGGTAAATCCTGGCATAGAAGGTCATAAAAGGCCACATGAGAGCCATGGGAGTGGAAGGAATCTTCCAGAAAGAGTCTCTAGAATGGGGGAGGGGAAGAAAAGACTTCTGGGGAACCTCTACTGGTGCAGAGGGTGTTAAGAGGCTACGGGAGTTAACACGTGTTATTTGGTTTGGTTGAATAAGCGTTTAACAAGCACGAACGTGAAGAGGTAGGAGGTTAGTGTTTCTTCAGCGAAAACAACCAAATACAGGTATTCCTACCGAAAGCAACTCACTCCCCAGCCAAGGTGCTCAGGCCTTCCTGGGGTTTTTATTTCTGCTAACCCAGAATATAACCATATTTCATCAACAGTGCCTCCGAATATTATCCCTTTTTATGTCTCACTTTCCTCTCAAACTTTATGTAGACAAAGTTCACAAGGATTAATTAATAAATCACGGGTAAAGGATTTCATTCAAGCCCCTTGTGTGTGTCATTACTGATTATTTTCCAGATTGAGCTATATTATAGCATAAACCACAATCATTCAACACATCCCTCCATATGACAAAGGCTCTGTACAGTAAGAGTACAGAGCAAGTACTAAACCTGGTCCCAGAACATAACGGCCACTAGAATTAACTGAAAAGGTTCTTGTTTCTAAGAATCTAACCATGTATTTCACAGACAGAGGTATGCTTTCTCTTACTTCCTTTTACGTCAATCATTTCACCCAAATTAATCTTCCAAGAAAAGCATACAGAACTGCAATTGTGTTGTCATTTCCTTCTTACAAGAAAAATAACAAAGCAGATAAGAATCTGCCTTCCCCAATGCTAGCGAGCCAGCATCAATGGCACACTATGGCAACTTTCTGATGGTTTCTTTCAAGGGTCAGCAAACTACCACCCATGGGCTTAATCTGGCCCACCACCTGTTTTTGTAAATAAAGTTTTATTGGAACACAGCCGAACTCTTAGTTTATGTATTGTTCCTACTGCAACGGCAGAGCTGAGTCATTGTGACAGAGACCATCTGGCGAGAAAGTCTAAAAGACTATGAGGAAAAAAAATTGCCAGCTTCTGAACTAGTTTTAAAAGTGTGATATGTTTTTACATTTCTATTAATCCATTATTATTAACTGACATCGTAACATGGTAAACATCACTGTTAATAAATGTTGATCTGAAATCAGCAATGATTTCTAAAGATAATGAATGCTCTCCTTTTCTGTTCAAGGGTGGTTATTATTTTTTAATAGAACTAACTAAAAATATTATCTCCTACCCGGAAGGCAGGATCTTGAGTACAGCACTTGATAGTCACCCATGTTTCAGGCTAGCTTTAAACTCCCCGCTTTAGAACCACCACCACCACCACCAAGAAAAAAAAAGTTAGTCCTCGCAAGAGACTGGGAATAAAACATCTACAGCTCTAAGAGACATAAAAAGGTAATTATGCCTGATCCCATGTGTCCCCTTCTTCCCTTTTGAGAAGATTGCCTCTCTAAATAAAAGAGGTGAGGGCCTTTTAAAATGTGTCTCATCCTCAGATCTTCTGACGTCATAACCTCCCTAGGTTCGTGGAGCAACAGCTTCCTAGGGATTCCTCAGTGAAGTACCGGTGAGAGCGAGGAGGCGGAGAGCAGGGGTCTGCAGCGGGAGGCAGCGCAGGGACGCTCAGGCTCGGGCTGCCCCGGGAGTGGGCTGCCCAGGCCGCAGGTTTGCAGGGACGCTCAGGCTCGGGCTGCCCCGGGAGTGGGCTGCCCAGGCCCCAGGTCTGCAGGGACGCTCAGGCTCAGGCGCTGCCCCGGGAGTGGGCTGCCCAGGCCCCAGGTCTGCAGGGACGCTCAGGCTCGGGCTGCCCCGGGAGTGGGCTGCCCAGGCCCCGGGTCTGCAGGGACGCTCAGGCTCGGGCTGCCCCGGGAGTGGGCTGCCCAGGCCCCGGGTCTGCAGGGACGCTCAGGCTCGGGCTGCCCCGGGAGTGGGCTGCCCAGGCCGCAGGTCTGCAGGGACGCTCAGGCTCGGGCTGCCCCGGGAGTGGGCTGCCCAGGCGCAGGTTTGCTCAGCTCCCGCCCGGGAGGCCGAGCGTGGATTTCTGGTTACCAGCTTCCCTGTGGTCGCCTCTTCAGGTCTGCCCTTGAGCATTAATGAACACAGGTCTTGTGTGATGAATTGGCCCCTCCTCCTGAGCTTCTTTATTTTCTCTACGGTTTCCTTCTCTAAACAGGTACAGTTATTTGTACTTTTGTGAACTGTGGGCTCAACCATACCTTCAAGACAAACCAGGCCCCAGCACGTTTCAAGGTAGCCTTCATTTTTTCATACGCCAAGTACTCTTTTACTTTCTGTTTCAAAAAGAATATAAAGATGTTTATATAAAATCATAAAAATACTGGTAAGCAAAAAAGAAAAGGAAAAAACCCCACAAAATTCATGTTATCTATCAGTCCTACCACACAAGGAAGTCGCTGTAAAATGCTGCTATGTATTTATACATATGGGTAGTGGGTTGAATGGGGCTCACTCACCCCCTCAAAAGATATGTCCCATGTAATGATGTTAAGGATCTCAAAATGAGATCATCCTGGATTATCTGGCAGGCCCTAAATCCAGTGAAGAGACTTCTTATAAGGGGAAGAAAACCCACAGCCAGGGGAAATATCCGGGCAAAAATGAGGCAGAGTTTGGAGGGATGTGGCTACAAGCCAAGGAAAGCCTGGAGCCCCCAGAATCTGGAGGAAGCAAGACAGGATTCTCCCCTAAAGCCTCCAGGGGAGCCCTTGAGTTCAGGCTGCAGGTGTTTAGAATGGTGAGAGAATAAGTTTCAGTTGTTCTAAGCTACCAAGTGTGCGGCACTTTGTTACAGCAGCCCTGGGAAGCTAAAACAAGACATTTGTTCAGTAAATATTTGTAGAATAACTATGAGCCATATAGTAGACCAAGGAGCTGATAAAGAATACACCAAACCTTTCAAAGTTTTTTCTGTGCATGTACATAGAAATATATGTATAAATTTTAATGAGTTATAATATAAAAGCCATTAACACACATTTTTCACCTAATTATATGATAATGAATAAACCTGGCTTCACCTTGTAGATGCCCACATTTTGCTCAAACAGTTATTAATTTTTGAACGCTGAGCTTGTTTCCTTTTTTCTCCGTATGGCAAGAACCATTCTTTATCTAAATCTTAGGTACACCTTTCATTATCTCCTTAAATTTTTAGAAATGGAATTCTGAAGTCAAAGCCTGTGCCAGTTATCAATTTATTGCCTCTCACCTCCCAATTGACCCTTCTTTCCCCTGCTTTGAGAACCAGGAGCTGGACCCTGCCAACATTTCTCCTCTATCAGTTGTCTTAATGACAGGCTTTCTCAGCAGAAGGCGCCAGAGGGACACTGCAATCCAGTGGTGGCAGGAAGACACATCCCTCCTGGTCCCAGTCCTCCGTTTTTCTATGCAGCATGGGAGCCCAGCAGCCCTCACAGACCATCTCAGCCATACTCTCTGGGCCACGCTTCCCCATACAGTGTAGCTGTTTCCACAGTAGCTCTGGCCATAGCCTCAGGCAGCTGTCTCCCCTTCCCGTAGGTGCATCTACAGATCAGCATGGCCTCCGACATGGAAAGTTGCTTCACCACCCATGGCTGGGTTTTCCAGTGGTGGGCACATGATCCTCAAAGAAATCTAAATCTCAGCCTTGGGCTGGGGACGTTGGAAACCTCTTAGTCCTTAATTCCTCACTGTCCGATTTCCCCAGCCTAGAAGTAATAGCTTCTTTTTCGCACATGCTGCTTCTGGATCCTTCAGAGGTGTCTTAGCACCTTCACTAGTTAACAATTCTTTTGATTAAATTTTTCTTGTTCAAATAACTGGCACGTGTTCAGTCCCCTCCCTGACTGACCCTGACTGACACAAAATCTAAATGCATTTACATTACCAAATTAATTTTCAGAACAGTGCCTCCCATTTAAAATTCCTTTCTAAGCCCTAGCCAATTCTGAATATTTTCATTCATTTGTAGCAGTGAATATATGATAAGAAAGAAATTATCACTTCCAATTGTTTTCATTTGCATTTCTTTCGTTACTAATAAGGTAGAGGGAAAACTATTCGAGTAGATGATATATTGAAAGGAGTGGTTACCTCTGGGGAAGGAAATGAGAGCGCGGGAGAAGGAGGGGTGGGGAGCTTCCACTTCTTACTCTAAAATCCTGCATATTGTTCAAATATTATACAAAGATAAAATATTTGTGTATTGTTTATATAATTAAAAATATATGCATCATGTAAGTGAGGTGCAGCCAGGCCTTCTCTGACGATGCACACGTGCTGAGAGTCTGAGTTGACGTCTTCTTCAGCAGAACTGAGCAGTCAGCTTTGGAAATGGCTTATCTAGACCTATACCCACAGGCTGCAGGCCTGACCACTGACTCATCTCTCTGAGGCTACATCTAGAACATCAAAGGGAACTGAGGGCTTGGCACATATGCCTGGTCATGGCAGCTATAGTTACTGTATTTTTGGAGAAAGGAAAATCATGATTTTTTTTCATGCCCTTCCTTGTGGTAAAAGCATGAGTTGGATCCTAAATTCAGATTTTTAGTTCATAAAATATGGTCATCATACACTTTGGGAAGAACTGAGGGAGAGTGTGGAGACCATAGGGTCCACTTGCCTTTTCCTAACTACCAGGTGAACACAGTTGAAGCTTGTGAAATGCAGGACTTAGTCTAACCCAGAGACAAGGGTGGGGGGGGGCTCGTACAACACAGAAGTGGGCTACAGTCATCTATTTGTTCTCGGAAGCATTAATCATCTTTTACACCTTTCATCCTTGCTTCCAAATTAACAAACAAAAGCAGCATGAAGAGAATTAAGATAATAATTGAACTTATCACACTTGATAATTTTATTTTTTTGTCTGACAGGGCTGAAATATTAATATTGTATTACAATTATTTGAAATCCTCTCCTTAGGAAAGGATTCTTTAGTTGCCAGCCAGCTGGTTGACCTCAGTTGGGCTGGACTGGACTACATAAGAAATGAAGAGAGGAGTGGCAGCCAGCAGGAGCAGGGCAGATTGCCCTACATATGAAAGGATCAGGGAGGGAAGGAATGAAGAGAAGAGACCAAGCCTGTGGGATGGAGCTGTGGAGGTGGAGGGGAAGAAAGGAGACAGTGAGACCATAAAACATGGACTTTGTGAAGAGAGAGGTATGTCTTACGGATGTTTAGAAAAGTATAGGGTCACCACCGATCTCACTAATAGAATTCTCACTTCTCTGTCCCCTCCAAAGTTATTAAGTCAAGACCTACGTTCGTTTTCAAAGCTTTTGGAGTCATTTATATTTACTTTAGCTGTATTGATGTTCTGAGACTGACCTTTGAGCCAGTCCAAGATATTGATTTGTGTAACATTTGTTTAATGTTTGTCTCACCCACTAGCTATGAATTCATACACTGGATGATGAATTACTAGACAAGAGTTAAAATACTTTAAGACGTGACTTTCTAAAGACCCCTACCCAAAATCCTAATTTCCCTCCTGCAAATAGATGTGCTGTCAATGTAGTAAAATCTGGAGCAGGGGAAACGCATCTGTTGTTAGTCTGGTATATAAAGCTCACATAGCACGTACAGGGTGCTGCTTAGAAGAATTGCATGATCTGAAATCAGCTACATGAGTGTATGGACTTTTAACCTTAACATCAAAGCTCAACACTTTAGTTCAACCATCTCTTTAAGATAGAAGAACCCAGAAGAGGCCACAAGGTAAATCAAGTAGTCTTTAGTGAAATATTGTAAGTGTACAGAAAAGTACAGAGTAGTACAACCAACCTCCATATAGTCAGCACTCAACTTTGTCAGATTTTAACAGTTTGTAATATATCCTTCAGATCATTATTCTAAAAAATAATTCATTACGGACACTACTGAAATGTACTGTCTCACAAT
The DNA here is from genome assembly GCF_964146895.1 of Miniopterus schreibersii. NCBI lineage: Eukaryota > Metazoa > Chordata > Mammalia > Chiroptera > Miniopteridae > Miniopterus > Miniopterus schreibersii. The sequence continues at coordinate 7,234,261 of NC_138116.1, forward strand.
TCTGGAAGCCGGAAGTCTAAGGTCAAGAGCACGGCAGGGTTGGTCTCTTCTGAGGATCATGGGGGAGAATCTACTGCATGCCTCTTGCCCCGTTTCCAGGGGTTTGCTGGCAACCTTTGATGTTCCCTGGCTTGTAGAAGCATCACCTGGTCTCTGCCTTCATCTTCACACGGCCTTCTCCCTATATGCATATGTCGGTGTCCAAATTTCCCCTTTTTATAAAAACACCAGTCATATTTGATTTAGGACTCACTACATTCCAGTATGACCTCATCTCTACTAATTACATCCGCCACAATCCTATTTCCAAATAAAATCACATTCTGAGGTCCTAAGAGTTAGGATTTCAACATATAAATTGGGGGGGGGGGGGGGACATAAATCAACCCATAACCCATGCAAACAACTAGACACTAAAAGGTCAACGCTTTAATGGGAGTGCATGCAAACAGCTCTGAGGGGTCATGACAGCACATGGCACTGAGCTTACAGGCAAGAGGACAAACAGGGCAGTGGCCAGAGCTTGGGTAGGCCATGGTCATTCTCCAGGCGGGGGAACACTGGAGAACTGGAGAAATGGAAAGGGGGGGGATGTATTTGCAATGGGAGGCTTCACACAGAATGATGAGTCCTCTTAAACAGCAGCTGGGAATAACTTGGGTGTGAATTGACAGGACGTTCATGAGGCCGGCTGGGAAGCCAGGAGCCAAGATGTAGAGAGTCCGAGCAGGAGCAGAAGGGAACGGCTCGATTCTGGGAGGGAAAAGGAGAGATCTAGACAAACCCCGAGGAGCGTGGCATCTCACCAGCCAATCCTGCCTCTCGTATTTACACTCTCCCACCCCAACCCCATTCATACTTAATATCTGGCTTCCACATACAGTTTTGCCCTTGACCTTTACAGGGCAGGGAAAACTTGTTTAGATAAGCTCCAACCGAGTTAGAAATATTGTTCCCTGAATTGAGGCCAGACAAAGGAGTCCACTCAGGGAGCATGACCCCAGGCATGGGGGAGAACAGAAGTAAGGAGACTCGTGATGGCTTCATGCCCGTGTCCTTTGTCAGGCCAGAAAAATGCAAATCAGCTTGCCACATAGTTATTGCACAAGTAACACCGTTCAATGCCCACTTCTCCATCCACTGGCCATGATGTCGGAAGACGAAAAGTTTCTCTGAAACTGGAGACCAGTTAAAATTTGGTTCCAGATTTTTAAAAACAGGAGGCGGTTCAAGAAACCCCCCAAAATGCCTGTCACCGTACCCAGCTGAGTAAAGCAGCCGGTGATCCTATTATCCTGAAAATGGTCCCTTTCTGGTATATTTCTTTCCCATACTTTGCTATTTTGGTCTCACTCATGAACCCCATCTACCCTGCCCCAGGTGTACCACAGCATCCAAGGAGTAAGCATATTTCTAGCAAACACATTCCACACTGGGCTGGGGCTGGCTGTTCTAAGCAAGTTATACACTTTTAACTCATGGAAGCCACACAATAACCCTCTTGAGGAGGCTCATATACAGATGAGGGGCTGGCAAAGGCCACAAGAACCACCCACAGAACCACCCACGGGTGGGAAGAACTCTGGTCTGAGCCCACCAGTCCAGGTGTGTCTGAAGGTCTTGACTCCCGCACCCAAGGAGATGAAGGGGTAGGATCAACATGCATGGGAAGCTCTGCTGCCTGGACAAGCAGACCGAGGCACAGATGTACTTTCCTGAACAGTCAGGAGGGTGGGATGGCCTAGGGCAAACTCAGCCTGCCTTCCTCTATCAGGTCATTAAACAGAGGAGCCAGGAGTCCAGGCCCCCTCTCCCCCTCCCTGTCTCTCAAAAGGAAAATTGGGTGGGGGTGGGGGAGTTACAAATTACGCACAGAACACGGGGAGAGGGCCTGCCTTGTGTCCTGCAGTGATTCACTTGGGTGGACTACTTTCACACCAAGCCAAATGCAAAAAGTTCAGAGTGGGGTCACGGGGGGCCCTCCCTCCTTGAGCGCAAGAACAGTCTGCTCTGTAAAGCGCAGGCACCCTTGGAATCACAGGCCATCCAAACAGGAAATCACCAAGATTCTAGGTAACACGGGTGCCTTATTTTTAAAGGTCAAACTTTTTCATTCACGAAAGCGGGTGTTGCCCGTTTCGTGCCACGCACGTGGCGCGGAGTCGCTCTGGGTCTGGCGTGTGCTCCGTGGGAAGGCACGGAGAGAGACTCACGCACGCGGGCGGCCAGTCTTACAGGAGGCTTTCGGGGGGCTGTCTTTTTTCTTTAAAAACATTAAAAAAGAAAGAAAGAAGAAAGGTTTTCCACGCACACGCGCGCGCGCACACACACTGCTTGAGTCCTTCAAAGCGACTGGACTGACCCTGGGCCGGGAAAGGGGGGGCCGGGGGGGGGGGCGCGCGCGAGGAGAGGGCCGGTGGCAAGGTGGACGCGCGGCGCCCGCGGCGGGGCCGGCGCTGGCCGGCGAGCTGCGCCCGAGGCAGGTGCCAGCTGACAGTGGGCGGGGGCGCGGGCGCCGGGCCAGGCGGGGGCGACGGCGCTACCTCTGCCTCTAGGCGTCGGGCGCGCAGACGAGCTGGCCCGAAGGAGCGGGGGGAAGGAGTCGCGGGGACGTTCGCGGCAGCCGCCCGGCGACGGCACCCCCGGAGAGACGCCCCAGGCTCCGCGGCCGCCGCGCCCCTCCTAGAGGCGAGCGCCGCCGCCCGCGGGGCCGGCCACACCAGCGCCCCCGGCCCTTCACCTGCCGCGGGCTCCCGGGCGCGCGCGCGCGCGCGGGGAGAAGGTGCGAGAAACGGGGGCCCGGGAGACGCCATCCCCTGGTCTCCACTCCGCGCAGAGAAGGAACGCCCGCCGGCACCGCGAGACCCCGCGGTCCCTGCCCCTCCTCCCCCCGCGGCTCCCAAGTTCAAGGGCGACGCCCCTGAAAAGCCGAGCTCTCCCGCGCCGTGAGCATTCCGGCCGGCCCGCGGGAGTGCAGGCGGCCCTCTGCGCCCGGCGTCCCCTCCCCCCCGGGGCCCCGGAGGCGCCCGCGCGCCCGGCGGGGCCATGCCCGGGCTGCGCCGGGACCGCCTGCTGACCCTGCTGCTGCTGGGCGCGCTGCTCTCCGCCGACCTCTACTTCCACCTCTGGCCCCAGGTGCAGCGCCAGCTGCGGCCCCGGGAGCGCCCGCGGAGCTGCCCGTGCGCCCGCCGCGCCTCCTCCCCGGCCCCGGACTCCGCCGCGGCCGCCCGGGACCCCGGCACGGCCGCGCACAACTTTTCCCGAGCCCGGCGGCCGGGGTCCGAGCAGGACCGCGGCGGCCGCGGTGGCCCCGGCTCCAAGCTGCAGGCCCTCTTCGCCCACCCGCTGTACCACGTCCCGGAGGAGCCGCCTGTCCTCGGGACGGAAGACTCGCTCCTGGCCGGCCAGGAGGCGCTGCGGTATTACCGGAGGAAGGTGGCCCGCTGGAACAGGTGAGGACCCCGCCCGCCGCGCTGGAGAGCGCGCGCGCCGGCCCCGGCCCCGGCCCGGGCCTCCCCCGCGCCCCCCGCCCCGGGCCCGGCCTCCCCCGCGCCCCGCGCCCGCGCCCCGCGCTCCCCCGCGGCGTCGCCCAGCCCCCGAGCCCTGGGCGCTGGGCTCGGAATGTGCTCCCCACCCAGACCCCACCAGCTGTCGCGGACCTCAGAGTTCAGCCCCGAGTAGGTCTCAGTGCGAGAAAAAGTTTCTGTGCAGCTGCACAGCCAAACACTGCTCCGGGCCCCTCCCCCCTGAGCGCCTTCTGGCTCGCTCCTTAGCCCCGCTCCGGTCCCCTGGGCCATTTCCGCCCCCTTTCTTCGCGTGGAAAGTCGCCGTTGGACTTGGGTTTTCCAGAATGAGGTTTCCAAACAGAGCAACTCCAGGGCTGGTTCAAGTTCAGCCCTCTGCTCGATGGGCGGACCTGGGCGCCTTCCAGAAAAGCCAGGCTGCGCCCTGAAAACCCAGCTCTTTCCCTTCCCTTCCCCGTCTGCCCCGCCGGAGGTCAGCCGGGGCAGAAAGTACACCTTCGGTTCCCTGATAAGGCCACCGCTTCGTTTTATTGAAACCTGATGGGCCCCTTTCTGATGAGCGTTACAACCTGAGGCGGCTTTAGTCTCTTGGTGATTTGGGTTGACTTGGATCTGAGACTGGATGCTTTCACGGAGGAAATAAAATTCTACCTGGGATTTAAAAAAAAAAAAAAAAAAAAAAAAACCCAAAACAAAAAGGAAGGGGAAAAGATACCAGTCATATTTAGGATAAAATTAAGAAGGATGTTTTTGTAAAAAGGCCTCGGGGGAGGCGCGCGTTGTTGGAGAAGACTAAAGGAAATGGTCAGCGCTGAGATCCCCAGCTCCTGGCAGAAAGCTGTGGTGTGAGTTGGGACTCAGATTTGAAGTATAGACTTGTCTAAATATCACTCACATCCACAGTTCACTTTTACACCACACCCATCAATTTTCTTAATACAAGAGATTTCAAAATGAGATGTCATCCGGTAAACAGTCCCTCCGGAGCATGAGGAGACCATAAATTGTAATGCTAGCCCGGTTTAACTGTTAGGTCATTATTCTGGAGTACAGAAATTAAAAAGAGAGTTATTGGCTGAAATCACTGCGGTGAATTTCAATTGCAACTCTTTGGCTGATGATTTTCTATTAGAAAGAAAGTGGTTCTAAATCCCGTCGCTAATTGTGTGCAAAAAAAAAAAAAGGCAACTTGTGATTGCTTCTCAGGCACCGTCACTTTTGACATTACCTTTATGGCATCAATAACATGGGAGTCTGGCTCGGTAAACTAGGAAATACTGCCCTCAGGAAATTGTCTACATGTCTGCTGCAGATTTAAGAATGAGGGACTGTGGGCCCAGTCGCTTGCTTTGGTAAATGTAGATCGGCGTTCGCCTAGTCACACGGCTGTGGCCTTAAACTTGCCCATGTTTCTTTGATCCTGAAGGAGGAAATCCCAGAGGAATATTTTGGCAGAAAAGCAAAACTCTTTCTCACGAATCTGTCCTACAGTCGATATTGAGCTAGATTTCTACACCGTGATGGGCCACGAAAGCACATTTCCTGATCAGAAATTATCTTGGTTGTTTAACCGAAGATCAGCGGGGGGCTGGTGGCCTTGCCCTACTAAGAGGGAACGGAACAGTTTGTGTGGTTGGTTGGACGTGACAGCTGTGATATTTAGTCATCGCTTCCTTCTAATGCTTGAGGTCGCGAGTGAGATTTGTGGGCTGCAGCAGGACGGTCAGCTGCAGAAGGGTCCTGTGAAACTGGGCCTCAAGGGCAGAGAACACTCCCGCGCTCCCAACCCGTATTGGAAACGTCCGCGGGGTGATGCTAGTAAGCACGTGTGTTCTTACGTGTATCAGGGTTCCAAATGGAATGTGGAAGACTCATTGGCTGAATTGGGTGAATTTAAATCACGCTCAGAGCTGTGTTTTGAAAGATAGTCGTTCACCAGCTTAAGGGAGAGAATGCCCTGACCAGTCGGAGGGCATGTGGAAGCTCTGGCCAGCGAAGGCTCTAGATCTCAGTGCAGACAAATAATTAGAACAGCAAAGGAAGAAACTGAATGGCCTTGCTAATTGTTTGTCTCTTACGCAGACAAACCCTCCTCCTTTGGAGCCACAGCCCAGCCAATGTTTAAACACCAGGGACTGATAGACATACGTGGATGCCGCCGTGCCAGTAATTACCTAACATGAACTGCCACCCAAAACAATCGTATCAGCAGACCGTCCGCCAGGCCGGGAGAGGCGCAGGTAGTCAGATCAGCCGAATCAGCATTCCTCGCCTCTCACACAGAGACCATTAGTCTGACTGAGGGATTTTTTAACCATCACACTAATAAGTAATGGTATGAAGCCGGAAATTATCTTTCTATAACTCGAGCTCATTACCAACTGGAGGTAGATAATGGCCTGTCTTCCCCCCTCCTAGACATACCTTTTTGATTTCACACCGTGGAAGATGGAGCCGATACGTTGTTTTGAATGTTTTAGGTTCCCTGTCGCTATTGCTCATCGGATGTCAATGAGCTGTGACGCTGAAGTGTGGAAGACACGCCGTGGGGGTGGGCTGTGCGTGTGCTGGCTGACACCCGCGCCTTCTGCAAACCTCAGCCCCCTGTTCTTCCCTCCTCAAAATATAACTAAACGCGGCACAATCCAGGTTAAAGTTGTAATCAGGGGACGTGTTTCTGCCAAGTCATCGGCCACCGATCACAGCGAGCGAGCCAGCGCCAGGCGCGATGGCACCGGCTCGAACAGTGGAGGAGAGAGCGAGCACGGGGAGCAAGGGAAGTGCATCCTCACTGTTGAGGCCATAAACCAGCCGGCCAGGAGGAGTCTGCTCCTTTCAAAGTAATAGTGGGTGGCAGGGCCTACCTGGAGCACAGGTAACTGTTCGGGTTGTTACTGTCCTTGCCTTTCGGAGGCTGAGCTTCGGATTTCTTCCCTGCCCACAAGCTGCCCAAGCCAGAAGACGTCTGTCCTTTGACGTGTCAAAACTGGTCGGCTAGGCCTGGCCTTTCGCCCGCATGTCTTTGGTTGGCTCCTCTGGATCCCTCTGGTCATGACAGGCAAGGTCAAACCAGGTCAAGCCCCACTGGTGTGGAGACTCCGGCAGCTACAGCACCAACATGAGTTTTCTATTCTCTGCTTTTCTTTCTTGACATCTTCCTGGGGTATCAGGAAAGTTATACGTTCCTGCGATGATAGGCCCAGCATTTCTCAGGAGCGTGTGCAGACCTCTTGTGTTTTTCCCATCATTGGAAGCTCCCAACTTCCCCTCTCCTCCTGTCTCCTTGCTGTCCCCGAGAGAGAGTAACCCTGAGTCTCTCTTTGAAAATCACAACAAAGAGACTGGGCAACTTTTCAAAAATGACAGTGGTTCAAGGGGAGTAAGTTGCCCAAGTTCTTTTGGGGGGAGCGAGGAGCTTTGAGAAGATCCAGAAGCTGAAGCAGATCTAGGAGAGGGGGGAAAAGAGCCAGGAGGGAAGAAAAAGCGCCCAGCTGGAAACGAGGATTGTCTAGTCTAGGCGGTTTTGGAAGAAAAGCTTCTCCCCACTGTGGCATCTGTGGAATGAAAAATACAATCTTTTAATTCTCACCCTCACTTTTTTATCTCTTTCCTGCTTGCCTCATGCTGGCCCCAGACCACTTGGAATGTAGATTTATTGGGAGCAGGCAGTTCAACCCACAGAGCAGCTAAAAGTCCAGGTTCTTACTCATGGCTGGTGGCCACTGGCCTCTCCCCAGGATCAGCAGGGCCTGGGTCCATTGTCTGATTCTTCCGCCAATGATGCCAGGCTAAGAAAGGAAACAGCCTCTTCAACTCAAGATGGACCACGGCCTGCGTGTGGTTAGCAAAGGGAGTGGGGACCCTGGCTTCCAGTTCCCACTTCCCTCAATTAGATCTTTGCTTGGCTGGTTTGGAGAAAGCTATTATGTTAGTGGTTTCTGAATCCCTGGACTTGTGGCTGGAGGGAACGTTTTCACTCTTCCAAAAATCAAAATCTCTGAGCAGATGGTTTCTGAGAGAGCCAGTCCAGACGCCCCTCCTCCATCGCTCTGAAGCCGAGCCTCACGGCCATTATCACTGCGAAGTCTGGGAGGGTAGCGATGTTGTCCATCCAAGGAGGACAGGCACTTCCTTTTTCCAGATATATCGAAATGAAGCCCCTCCGCCAAGAACTGGAAGATGTCCTTCAGCTGTCCCATTGTTCCCAACCCCATACTCTCTCCTTTCACCCCAACCAAGTTCTCATCAGTCCTGGGAACTCAACTGGCTAATGCTTTGCATGCAGACCTCTACTCGAAACATGCTGGATATGTGCTAAGTACTTCAGCTACACTTGCTAACTTAGGCCTCACAACTTCCCTAGAAACAGGTGGGGGTGGTAGACAGAATTCCTAGGGGGACCCCCGGATTCCCAGCCCTGGCGTGCACACACCTTCTCCTCTTAGGATTCAATCAAATGCTTATCCAGGTACTGCCATAAAGGGCAAGAGACCTTAGGGTTGGGAGATTATCCAGGTATGCTTGACCTAATCACATGAGCCCTTTAAAGGCAGAGAGTTGTCTCCAGCTGATGGAAGAAGACGAAGTCGAAGATTCAAAGTACAATAAGGATTTGCCGACTTGAAGGTGGAAGAGACTACTTGGTAAAGGAGGTGAGCGACCTTTAGGAGCTAAGAGTGGCCCCCAGCTGATAGCTATCAAGGAAACAGGGACCTCAGTCCTACAACCACAATGAACTGAGTTCTACCAACAACAGGAATGAGCTTGGAAGCAGATGCCTCCCCCCCCCCCCCCCCCCCGCCCCGAGCCTCCTGATGAGAACTCAACCTAGCTGACCACTTCAGCCTTCAGCCCTGCAAAGAGAATGCAGCCACACTAGTGGACTTCTGACCTATGGCTCCATGAGCTACTACGTGGGTGTTGTTTTAAGCCACTGGGTCTGTGGTAATTTGTTACACAGCAATCGAAAACAAACAGTACTGCTGTTTACTTCATTTTATAGAGGAAACGGGGCAAGGAGGTTATATAACTTGCCTTCTGAAGTCAGCAAGCAAACCACAGGCAGGCTTTGTACCCAGAGGGTCTGGCTCCAGAATCCATGCGGCATCCACTGATGTCCACAGGTCCGCACTTTCCCTCCTCTGGAAAGGCTGTTCCGACTGCTTCCACCCACCCTCGCCCCTCCCTGATGGGACGCACCCTCTCTATATAATACCATATTGCTTTTTATGACTGTGCACTGTCCGGCTTCATGGCAGCCGTCTGGAGCCTCAGGTGACAATAAATAGCCACTGGCTCCCAGCAGGAAAAGCTCCCAGCTTGCATGTGGTCACACTGACACATCTGGTTCGTGGTTTCCCACAGGGAGAGCCAGAGTAAATATCTACGGAACAAAGAATTGGGAACAGATGACCTCAGGATTTTGGGGGGCTGTCCATCAATGGCCTGTTACCTCCTATGACAAAAGCCTCGAACAGAAACAGTCCCAACTATAAAATCACCCCACCTCTCACTTGTCTCCTCCTCCCTATAAACGTCTAAGGCAAAACCACCTCCTGAGACAGTCTAAAGTGTGGGTCCGGGGTTCTCTCCCTATGGCAGTCACTAGTCTAAATAAAATCAATTTCCAACGAAAACGCCCCAAAGGAAAGTTGAGAAGGTGCCGTTTGCCAGCAAGAGGGAATTTCCTCAGCTTCCTGAGCTTTCGGAGAAAGAGCAGCCAATTCGTCCTGCGTTAAAGGAAAGCGGGACACGCAGGGACCCTGACTTAGCCACAGCAGTCCCCGCTCTGCCCGTGGGCAGGTGCTGACCTGTGCTTTTCCTGTGATTACACATTAAGCTGGAGGCCGACGGGAGCTGCGGATTGTGCTGAAGCAGGCGCGCAGCTGGCCCAGCGCCAGCGGGGAGAGCGTTTTAAAAGCTGCAGAGGTAGCGAAGCAGAAGTTACCAGGCTGGAGAGCATCTGTGTACCTGTTATTACAGGCAGGCACACACAGAGAAGCCTAATGAAAACCATAGTATGGAAAAAAAAATAAAGGCTTAGTTCTTTCTGCGGCCTGTCGCTTGGCAGCGTGTCCTGTGTGGAAATGTGAAATCAGGACAGAACGGAGCTGGAGCGCCTCGCAGATGCTGGCATCCAGGACCTTCAATCCCTAGAGCCTGACCTTGGAGGCCAAGCGCCGGAGACGGCCAACACGATCTGGCCTGAGCAAGAGGCAGAGTTAAGAAGCAGCAAAGGGCCTATTTTACTGGATCCACTAGCAATAAACCACATAAATTTGGGAAGCCACAGGAAATAGAAAATAGTAGAGGGCTACAGTTCCTAAGGAGCCAAGAACCTGTAATAAAATTCAGCAAAAATACGGAGAGTGAGAGAGACATCTAAGGAGTGTGGGCACATGGACCGAGAAGCTGGACCGTAAAATACAAGGCGGCCTGGGAAGGGGTGGGGTTTGAGAAAACTTGGGCGAGGCTGGTTGGAAAAGAGCGCCGCTGGCAGAAGGAAGCCCGAGCTGCGCGGCCCGGGAGGCCGAGCACAGCGCTCCGTAGGGCACTTCCCTTCAGCCGTCGATGCCCGGGTCACGCTCCGCGGGCTGTGGGTAAATGTTGTCGATCATGGTAACCAAAATGGAGTCCGTGGGGAGGGACAAACCGTCGCTCCCAGCCAATTCAGGCGTCCCACGGGGTCTCAGTTTCATTCAGATGGGGGTCTTCTATCTCTGATTCGTTTTCTTCTGTGGCTGAAGGGTGACGAAGCCCATGGAGAAGGTGTACCCAGCCCAGCTCATGCTTTTTCACTCCGAGTGAATGAAGAATTCTGCACCACCAGCAGCGGCCCATTTGTACGCTCTGTGCTCCTCTGAGCTTGCAGAGATACTAGAGGAAGTCAGACTGACCAAGCACAAGTCCAGGAGCAAATCAAGGCCCACTGTTTCATGGTAGGGTTTTTTTAAATGGGGTCATGGGAGCCCACTTAGTCCAAGTGGTCAGACCTGTATTTCCCTTATATTTCATGCAAGATTTGCATTCTGTGCCTATGTTTATTTTCCTGGACATGGCTCGTTATTTTTACAAAGTGTCACGTACATTCGTCAGGATACTTTGGTTTCAAGTGACAGAAACCCAACCCAAACTAACACAGGCAGGAAAAGGAAATGTAGAGACTCAAGAAACCAAAACTCAGTAAGGGCAGCACTCTTCACTCTCCTTTTCCTTAGCTCTTCATTTCTTCCCTTTTTATTTATTTATTTTTTTAATTTATCTTTATTGTTGAAAGTATTACAGATGTCCCCATTCCCACCCCCCCCTTAACCCCTTCCATTCCCGCTCCCACCCAGATGAACCAAAGAACTTACATGCCTATGTTTTCTTTTTAATCTGTTCATGGGTGGACATTAAGTTCCCCTTCTGGAGGCAGTTTTTGAGGTCCAAAGGTGAAAACTGGCTCTTTGTCTCTCTTTGCACTCCTGTAATAGTCCAAATCCGATCTACGCGTCACTCCCTGGGTAGGTCTTACTCAACTCAGGATGGGGCTGGGACTCAGTTAGCCCAGAGTACACACAAGGGGTCTGTTGCAACACAGCATGAAAGCAGTTCCAAGAGGAAGAAGTGATTGTATTTCAACCAGAAGGGAAATGAGTTTGTGTTGGGAAATCGGCCCATTTGGCAGACTCTCACTAGCATCTTGGTACAGTCATTGCTTTCCCAACAGCAGACGGGTACACTGGTTTCATGCTCCCTCCACACCACCACCCTGGTCTTCAGGGGCGCTCCATCTGTAGTCTCCGTAAGCCTTTGACAAAACATTGCTTTCTTGGCATCCTCTATGGAAAAGCAGAAAAGATCCAGGTCAGAAACTCTGGCTGTTAGTTCCTTCTTTTCTCTTACTATGTTGTCACCTCCACCTTGTGGACCTTAATTTCCTCCCCTGTGGATATGAGGGATGATCTCTTCACGGGCTTTGAGAGGGCTCCAGTAACATAACAGATGGAAAGAATCCCCAAAATACATTTGTAACAAGCTCAACACATATGCAAGTCATTAATAGCATTAGATAAAAAGACATATCCTAGCCCGACCAGTGTGGCTCAATGGTTGAGCGTCAACCCATGAACCAGGAGGTCATGGTTTGTTTCCTGGTGAGGGCACATGCCAGGGTTGCAGGCTTGGTCCCCAGTAGGGGACGTGCAGGAGGCAGCCGATCTGTGTTTCTCTCTCATTGATGTTTCTGTCTCTCTCTCCCTCTCTTTTCCTCTCTCTCTAAAAAATCAATAAAAATATATTTTTTTTAAAAAACGCAAACACATCCTACATTAAGTAAGTACCATGAGGCTTTGGCAGAGGCATCAAAATCTACGTGTCCAAGCCTGTTGCTGCTAGGTGGGGCCATGTGACCAGCTCTAGTCAATGGTATGTTTGGAGTGACTACGGCTCTTCCTGGCCAAAGCATTTAAGAGCCAGCACTTAACCAGTTTCTCCCTTTTCTTGCCCTGATGACTGAGAAGGCCACACGCTGGGATCTTGTTGTGTCCATCAAGCTGGGTCCCTGAGTCACTCAGCAGAATCCCTGCTGACCTTCATTAGACAGGTGGCACTGATAAGAGAGAAGCAGCCTTGGTTGTGCTAAGCCACTGAGATTTCAGGATTCAGTTGTGACTCTAGCAGGACCTGACTTCACTCCATAAACTCAAGTATGAAAGAAATATAACACTGATTTTTTTTTTCCCCTAAAATTAATCCAAATGAGATTTACCCCCCATGAGGCAGGTTGGAAATTCAATTTCATTCATTCCTAGGACTCCTTTCCCCAAACCCCTTAGAGTTAGAGGGATGTCCTTAGGGTCTTAGGTAGCAGAACATTTGAGGAGGACCCTCTCTCCATGTTCTGTCACCTGGTCCAATGCAGGTGGGTGGCACTGTTGTTTCTATGCCAAGCTCTAGCTCGGGATTGGGATGATTTGCTGAAATGCACCTTTCCAGGCACAGCCATTTCCCACCCCCTTGGCTCACCTCCAGGCCAGACATTCGACCCCAAACCAACTCTCCTCTCCTACTGTTGGAGGATCTGCAGGCTTCCCCCAAAGTTTGTGCTTCTGTAGACACTTCCTACTGTCTGTCCAACACCAAGTCTAGCCTAATCCTTGGCTTTCCAGAAATAAAAAATAAGACAAAGCCAGTGAAGGAGCAGGGTAACCTGTCTAAACATCTGCTTGGCCTGGGATCATAAACACCCTCAGAGACAGGGAGACACAGATGCCTGCTACCTTCTTACAACAGGGGTGCGTGAAATTCCTCAAGCACAAAAAACACATTAATATCTCAATAAATGATCCTCCCCCATGGGTGACTGCTCATGCTGAGGAGGAAAACGGGCCAAGATCTGCAGTCATCCAGTTTGTAAGTCAGATGGAAAAATCATGCCATGCAAATTAGCACTAACTCACAGGCCAAGGACTTGAAAGAATTTCCTCTGTGGGTGGGCCACGGGGAAACTGGCCTCCAAACCATGAAAATATGTGGCCCCAGCCTAACCCCATACATTCAGATCCCTGTACACCCAGATCTTCAAATCTGGTCAGGCCTGTGTGACAGGCTGTAAGGCAAAGTTCAAACACTTTTCAGACTAAATGTATTCTGGTAAACCCTTGATTATTAGAGGACTGGGGTGGGGATTTTTTTTTTAAAATATATCTATTGATTTCAGAAAGAAAGGAAGGGAGAGGAAGAGAGAGAGATAGAAACATCAGTGATGAGAGAGTCATTGATCAGCTGCCTCCTGCATGCACCCCGGTCTGGGGATCGAGCCCGCAACCCGGGCATGTGCCCTGACCAGGAATCAAACCGCGATCTCCTGGATCCTAGGTCGATGCTCAACCGCTGAGCCACGCCGGCCAGGCTGGGGTGTGGATTTTTAAAGCGCCTCCTTTCTCTTGGTCCACTCTGCGTACTGCTGTTTCCTGCAGTCAGGAAAATGGTAGAAGAGAAAGGGCACATATTCGTCAGTGTCATTTGCTAACAGAGAGTGAGTGTGTGGTGTGTGTGTGTGTAGTGTGTGTGTAATGTGTATGTATGTGTGCGGGGGGTGTGCACAGGTATTTGTTTATTTCAGGGCTGCACAGTTGGAGGATGACAGGAACCAAAATTAAGGCATTTAAGTGGATCAGTATCGCATCATTTGCAAGTAACACGTGTGTTTTGTGTTTTATCTTGTTAGGTTGGTCTGACAACTAAATGAGTCTGACTCACATTTGTGTTTTTTTGAACAACTAAACAACATTTACAAGGTCTGCCATGCTGAAGATAGAGAAGGAGCTTAGGAGGCCCCGAGGAAAGCTCTTATGCTATCTATGGAAAGTACTACATTGCACAGAGTCCAGAATCCATCATAGCCACTTTCGGGTCAATCATCAGAGGATTAAGTGCTTTATTTGCTCCTGAGTCTATGGCTCCAGCCCAGGGTTTCTCAGCACTACTGACATGCAGGGCCAGATAAATTGATGTGCTGGGCTCTCCGGTGCATTGGAGAGTGTTTAGCAGCATCTCTTAGCACTTTCCCCCTATGACTATGACACAAAAACATCTCTAAATGTTGTGACCCCTGAGGTGTGAAGCTGCCCTGAATTGAGAACCTCTGGTCTACACCAGGGAGGCTGTTTCCCTGTGGAAAAAAATAGTCTGCAGCTGTGGGACCCGTGCTCTATGAATCATCACATCACAATTAGGTTGAAGGGCTTCTTTGTCTAGTGTCAATACTTAGTGTTTCCCAAAATGTATTGTGCGCCACACAGAATCTAGGGTATGTCAACAGGTGCTATGTAAAGGAACGGTTTATAGATGTTCTCTGAGCAGGAGGCCTGGCTGCAGGACTTCTCAGAGCCTTTATGGCCGTTACATAACTGTGATTCTCCAAGAGGTTCCACAGTTTGCAGCTCTTTCCAGATTTATTTGCGTGCCACCAGTAATGATTGTTAGTCGTTTTTGGTGCTTAGCTCTATGTCAGGGAATCAAATCTGGGAAACGTGGCCCAGCTAGAAGGTACCTGGTTGGTTCCCTGCCTTGACTCTGGGGATCCCTTAAATCAGGGATCGTTCTTGCCTTCTTCTCCAGGGCGTCCAACCTACTCACATCTTCAGCAAGTGATCTGGAAGCTCTTTTGAAGGTACAGAAACAGAAGTCATAGTCCCAGCTCTTGGGATGAGGGGCCTGTCTCTCCCACCCTCCTCTCTCTGATTTGCAGACTCATCGCTAAGAGTGACTTTGATTTTCTGATACAGCAGCATTGTCACCCGCCACCTACCCCTAAAACTCGAGCTTTGGCCCATGAGCTAACGAAGCGGGTAGGCCTTTAGGGCTGAAGGGCAGGCTCCAGAGGGTGGATTTACTTCTGTCTGGGGAAGGGAAATGAGGAGCAGTTAGGAAACTGACTTTGGGGTCCGCCAGATCACCGCAGCCCTGGCTCGCTGACATTGCCTCGCAGCTGCCGTGGACTTCCCTTGGCCTCCCGGGCACAGAGGTAAAAATGGATGTGGAGGCAGACGGACAGAAAGGGATGACACAGGACATGTGCCCTCTGAGCCCACTGGGGTGGAGTGGCGGGGAGACGTCGGCATTCTGTGACCTGTTCATGATGAGCCCCAGGATTTTGGTGATGAGGCAGCCGGTCTGCTGAAGGTGCATTAGGGGGCGAGCTGGTCAGCCCACATCACTCTGCAGTGAGTGCGTGCAGCCAGCAGGAACTCAGTGCTTGGTCCCAGAAATAGTCTATTGGGACAGAAAAGGCATTTCCAAAAGCCCACGGCCTCGATGGCCTCGGTCACATTCATGTATTGCTGTTGTCCTGATGGTCTCATACTCAGGTGCTGGCCAGGAGAGCCCAGAAGGTCCATTAGAGAAAGCCCCTGACTTCCTAAGTCAGTGGGGCCCAGCGTGACATGCTGGGTGCTCAGCAGATATTTCCAGGTTGTGCATTGCACAATTCACAGGCATATGGGCCATGAGACTGACAGAGCTTCAGCCGAGGGCCCAGTCCCCCCCCTGAGGGGGCAGAGGGCTGTAGGGTGGGGAGGGGAGCTGAGGGGAGGAGGAGGCAGGTCACCGTCAAGACGTATGTCCACGTTAGTGTGAAATCTCAGAAGAAAGGCGCCTAAATCTTCAAGGCACTAGTAATTTGTTGACATCTTTTCACATTCTAAATAAATAGCTACACTCACGCCTCATTTTATAGTCCTAGTTTTGTCCTGTTTTGAGAAATGTTCTTTCTGAGACAAATGTCGGGAGAAAGGATCCTGAGAGACACACGGACCAAACAGATGCACCGATTTCATTCGAAAGCCCAGCTCCGTAGAAGTTCACTATGGTGCTTTTTAGTTTGTTTTTTGTGTGTTTTTTGTTGTTGTTGTTAATTCTCACCTGAGGATATTTTTTCCATCGCTTTTCAGAGAGAGTGGAAGGGAGGGAGGGGGAGAGACAGAGAGGGAAACATCGATGCACGAGAGACTCGATTTTTGGTTGCCTCCTGCACACGCCCCCGACGGGCAGGGGTGGAGCCTGCAGCTGAGGTACGTGCCCTTGAGCGGGAATCGAACCCGAGACCCTTCAGTCCTCAGGCCGACGCTGCAACCAAGTAGCCAAACTGGCCAGGGCTGCTTTGTTCACTTTCTTCATAACACAGTGCCTTTGGACCAACCTTATGCGTTCCAGTGACCAGGAGCACGGAGGCCCGGTCCTCCTTGGGCCCCCTGAGTCGCATCTGTCCCCCCGCCGTGCCAGGCTTACTTGTAGCACCTGGATAATTAACACCCCACCCCAGGCTCTGCCCTCGGGGTCCCAGAAGGGACTGGGGCGCGGGTTGTCTCCCTCCACATGCTCTCAGCTCCCCACGTCCCAGGAATAGGGTCCAGGCCCCCAGTTAGCCCACCAGGAGCACCTGAGGTGCCCCGCTGCGGGCTTCCCACCCCTCCCCATGCCAGCAGACGCCCCTCCTATGTCCCAAGGCCAGACCTGCCTGAGCATTCAAAGGACGGGAACCACCGCTTCTCTCTGCCGCCTCGGAGATCACTCGGCCCCTGCTTCGTTTGCACATGGAGAGACCGCAGACAAGCTACAGCAGGACCCGGGTCGCCTGGATGATCCTGCAGTTTGCAGACGTGCGAAGGCATGACGGTGGCGGTGTCTCATGCACCAGCATGACACAGGTGTCGCGCCCGGCTTGTGGGATGTTCCAAGGGGTTTTGCTCTGGCTTGCAGAGCTGGATGTGTCTGCGCACCCACTGCAACTGTGTTTTTGAAAACCTGTCCTCCACCTGGTGTCTGGTCTTCACAAACTCTAATAATAATTAAAGAGAGCAACCATGCCTGGCCAGTGTGGTTCAGTGGTTGAGCATCGACCCATGAACCAAGAGGTCACCGGTTCGATTCCGGGTCAGGGCAAATGCCAGGGTTTGGGGATCGATCCCCAGGAGGGGTGTGCAGGAGGCAGCCGATCAATGGTTCTCTCTCATGGATGTTTCTGTCTCTCTATCTCTCTCCCTTCCTCTCTCTCTCAAATCAATAAAAACATATTTAAAAAAAAAAAAAAAGAGCAGCCATGCTTGGATGCCTACTCTATGGTTGGATGTTACTACACTTAACTCCTATGACACAAAGAAGCAGCTGTCAGCATCCCCATTTTCCATAATAGGTAAACTGAGGCTTAGGGGGTAAACTGCTGTTTTGAAAGCCATGCCCTGTCCTCAGTCTTCTCATCTGCAAACTGGGGATAAGAATACGGATCTCGCGGGGTGGTTGTAGGCTCGCATGAGATACTGTGTGCGTGGGAGTGGCCCCTGGCCCCATCCTCCAGGGCACACTGCTGGTAAGAGGCAGGACCAGGCCTTTGTGACACCAGAGTCCATGTCCTTTTCTACGATCGCCCTTCTGATGAGCTTTTCCTCAGCTTCGCGGTGCTTATTCTTGTCTGTGTCTTCGCCTCAAGTCAGCAGGGGTGGAACTTTGCCATTGTCATCACTGTTCCCCACACAGGCCTCCTTTTTTGCTTCTGTACTCTTTATTTGGGAGGGTCTAAAATGTTTGTGCTGGAGGTGGGGGCACTTGAGGTGGCCCTTGTAGGAGCTCTGGAGGTGAAGGCTGCGGTCACAGGGACTGAGGACTTAGAAACATACTAAGAAAAGTAGGGTTATCGAGAAAATGAACAAACTAACTAGCGAGTCTCATTTTGTCTGGAACTAAAACAAGGGTTCAAGCAGGCACTGAGTGACAGTGACGATTATTGAGAAAGGCATCTATCACGTTGGCTCACGTGGGCCTAGGAACTGGTTGTGTTTGTTTATTTTAAAAAGTCCCTAATTGTTGCGGACATGGGGACGAATTTCAGGGTCCTGATTGGAACTCAAGGGGCAGATGAGATGGCCGGGCTCAGTCCCCGCCACGGCGTGTGGGCCACGGAGAGTGGGAGGTGACACCATCTCCGCAAACCAGAGCAGGCGTGAGACAGCTCAGAAGTGGGAAGGGCGCTGCGAGACCCTCCTTCCCCCGGGCTGTGACTGGCTCCGGGAAGGGCAGAAGAGCACAGCAGAGAGCCACGTGGCCCGGGCTAACCGTGAATGCTTAAAGAGTAACTTGTCCTTATTCAGAAGTGGCCCCCAATTTGCCACATTTGTTTTTTTATTTGGATGCGGTAACCCCAACTGCTATCATAGCTGGAATCCATGGGCTATGGGCTCCACTTAAGGAAACTCCAGCCCTCCCCACCCCTCCTCCCCATCATAATGGTTTCTCTTTCTCCTGACTTTCAGTGCGGCTCTAGTTCAGGGTGACTAACTTCGGTCAGGACTTCGCAATCTTTCCATCAGACTCCCGAGAGAGTTCAGTGATCAGAGTCTTAGCCTCAAAGGAGCCTTGAGAACTAGAGCCTGGCCCGACTATTTTTTCAAATAAAAATAAATGTTAATGTAGTTATAAAAATCTGGCAGGAGGCCTACTGACCTAGTCAACCATTTGCCTTTTCCCTTGATTTTCATAAAGCCCTAAGGCTGAAGCGGTTTAAAATGTGTCACTTAAACAAGTGTATCAATTACTCAAACCTTCCCCCACCTCAAGCTGGAAACTTTCCTCTTGGGAGAGAGTCTCAGTTTTTAAAATGTTCCTGGACCTGAACAAAGTAAGGGTATTGGCTCAAAAATGAAAAGAAAACTCCAAAATCAAAATGAATTAATATATAATTGTTTGTAAAACCACGAGTCAGTGCTGACTCACGTAAATTACTAGATACTTTATTCAGAACAGAATTCAAAGTGATAAAAGGAATCTTGCAAAAATTATAGCAAAAGAAAAAATTGGATTGTGGGGTGGATTTTAATATGCTTGATATGATATGAGGTGAAAGTCCCCAAAAGTAGAAATACCCAGAGGCTACCAGGGCCCTGGAGGAGGTACTAAAAGAAGGCCACAACCAAAAGCTGCCAGATATCCATTCGTTCACATCTGTTTATAAACCTGTGCGCCTTCCTCAAGACAACTGACTTTCACCCTGGCCAGGAAACCCCCAAAAGGACAACCATGCTCTGTTACTTTATTCACACAGGGGCAGGAGAGCGCGAGAGGGTGGGGGTGAGGATGAGGTGATTGACAGCTCACTTGCAGGTTAGGCTTGAACTCATGACCCAAGTTGGTATTCAGCACTTCCCAAACTCTTCCACTAGGGGCAGTGCAGAGTAAAAACACCCTGTACCCCTGAGGGTCTGGATTCTTGCTCGTAGAGCCCCAGGCTTCCTTCTTCACCATACCATGTCTATATTTAACATAAAGGTAATTTGAAAATCTATTATCCAATGAGAAAATTTAACATTGCGGCAAGAGTATCGGCCATGTTTGCTTCGTTACTCGCGCCATCACAGACCTCAGAGGCGTGGTATCACAGTTGGAGAAATATGGGTGTGTCTCCACCCAAACCCTGACCCCATAGTCAGCTTTACCTGGCCAGATGGCAGCATGCTAATTTGCCCTCTTTCCAGTCAGAAGGCTTCCGTCTTTCGCCCACCACTCGCTGATTCAGCCTGCCTCCCTAATCCCCAGTGTACCTGTCCCTGCCTGCCTCTCCCAGTGCTCAGATCGTCCCTAATCCGAGAGCACCCGCCACATCTCTTCCATCCAAGTGCCTCCCAGGGAGTCCAGCTGAAGTCCACCTTCCTCCGTAGTCTTCCTCCGATTGCTTCGTCACATAATCATCTTTCCTTTCTCAAAAACGTTAAGGTGTTTTCGTCCACACCACGTGTCTAGCAGTCGATTTACAACTGCCTTACATGTCGCTCTGATCATCCTAGACGCACGCCTTGTCTCCCAAACTGGTCTCTACGCCCCTCTCAGTGGCAGTGACACTGCCTCTTACTTTGTTCTTTCAGCAGCTCCTGAGCAGGACGAACATTAAATGAATAATTCATTCTTTTCCTCTACGACGCATCAATTAATCTCACTCGGTTTCCGGCTCTACTTAAGGACCCTCACCCTCTGTTCTTTTCATTCCCACCAGTAGTTACCTTCTCTCCCCTATCTCCTGACTCCTTAGGTCAGAAGATATTGGTAAACATAAGACACAGACTTTTTAATGAGCAGGTGCACGAAGAGGCTCAGGATCACTTCCTAAGATCCCAGATTACATGCGGTCCCTAATTTCACTTTAACCGTCTGCGTTTTCCCTTCACAGGCTTTGTCCCGGTTTGCATTAGGCGCTTGTGTACTGTGTATGGTGTTGTGTTAATTGCTTGCCTGTTTCACTCACTAGATTGTAAGCTCTCTGAGGGCAAGGAGGGACCACGTGGCGCTTTTGCCACACAGCCCCCCCCCCCCACCGTGATAGGTGCTTAATGCTCCTGCTGAATGAACGGGGAGTCCAGACCAGGTATCTCGGCGGGTCTTTGCATTCGTGTCCCCCCGATTTAAAAACAACTCTCCTGCTCTTTCAGACGACACAGGATATACAAAGAGCAGCTGAACATCACTTCCCTGGACCCCCCGGTGCAGCTCCGCCTCGAGGCCAGCTGGGTCCAGTTCCACCTGGGAATCAGCCGCCACGGGCTGTACCCCCGGTCCAGTCCTGTCGTCAGCAAACTCCTCCACGACATGAGGCACTTTCCCACCATCAGTGCTGGTGAGGCTCCCAGGGTCAGGCAGGAGGGACTGGCTGTCCCCCAGAGAGGCTGGGTAACCGCCCCGGCTGTGGGGCGAAGTAGGAAAGGGTTGTCTCTGGCTCCTGACAGACAGGAAAGTAAGAAAAGAGAAAACTATAGGCACTGACTCTTTCCCTTTGAAAGAGCTCGGACAACCATAATCTTACCGCAGCCGAGGTGTCCTGTCCGCTTAAGGGAAGGTGATCGCCACCAGTTAGCCAGCGCCGTCTTCCCCCTGGCAGCTCTGTCCTACGCGGCGATCCTGCGACGTGGCAGCCTCATTGCCATTTTCCTGATGGTTGAGCTGAGCCTCAGAGGTTGAACGGCTTGGCCGGGGACCATTGCTGGGACTGGGGCTCAGAAAGGCCTGCCTGTCAAGCACTATACAGTCTCGGCGACAGCAGGTTATTAGCAGAGACAGAACCCCATCGGTTTCCCAACCAGGTGCTGCTGGAGCGCCCACTGAAGGGCTAGCGAGCGTGCGGCCTGGGGTGGAGCAGGGAGAGAGGCTCCAGCCAACTGGGGCCCCGGGAGATGCCCTATGGAATGGGCAAGGGCCCCAGGCTGCCTCGGGGTCCCCTCTAGCGTCCGAACCAGAGTCCAGGCTCCCCTCGACACTGCTGAATGTTCTAACCGCCCTGCTTCTCCACAGATTACAGTCAGGATGAGAAAGCCTTGCTCGGGGCGTGTGACTGCACCCAGAGTAAGTGGCCTGGCCCTGCCTCCTCCCAGCCCTCCCTGCCACAGCTGTGTGAACCCCCGGGCAGGACCTGGCAGCTCCTCCATGGGGTCCTGGTTGGGAGTTAAAGGGGCGTGACTCTTTCTGCCTAATCTTTGAGAATTCAGCATCCCCCTCTCCCCCCAGAAGAGCCCTTTAAGGGGAATTCATGTGTAGGTCCCTGCTGGTCAGCGTGTGGTCCAGGAACCAGCGTCATCTTGTCATTGAGCAGCTTGTTAAGAAATGCAGAATCTTAGCCCCCAACCCCTCTGATCTTCTGAACCAGAATCTGGATTTTAACAAAATCCTTAAGGGATTGGAGTGCATTTCAGATTTAAGAAGCAACTGTACGGGAAAGTGGTTCTGAACCCAGCAACATGTTAGAGTCTCCTGGAGAGCCCCAAACAGTGCAGAGGCCTGGCCTCCTCCCCAGGTTTCCATTCGGTCACATAGGATGTGGCCTGGGCATCAGCATTTTTAAACCATTCTTGGTGGTTCATCCCAAATACCTTGTTAACGTGCCCTTGTCCCCCTCACAGTTGTGAAACCCAGTGGGGTCCACCTGAAGCTGGTTCTGAGATTCTCAGACTTTGGGAAGGCCATGTTCAAACCCATGAGGTAAGTGACTGCCTTCCTCGCCTCCATACCCAGCCTTAGCGGCCCTGGGGGAGTTTTGACCCAAAATTAGTAAAAGTGGTCTAACATCTTCAAGCCAGTCATCTATAGACTGTCTTTTGAACAATCTGTCCACGCATTGAACTTTTTGGTGAAAATAATAAGAGTTAGTCCTTCTCAGGTCTTTGCTAGTATCTACGCGACACAGATTATATGATTATCTCTGGATCATCAATAATCTTATGGGCCAGGTACTGTTAAAGGATCCACTTTACAGATGGCAACACTGAGGCCTGGAGAAGCCAGCTGGCACCAGCCTTCCAGCTTCAGAAAGTGGAGCCAGGATTCAAACCCCGGCAGCTGGGTTGCTAAATTCACACTCTACCACTATAATTCGTATCCACTTGTTTCCTGGGCTAGGACCCTTTACAGACCTCTACATAATAATGCTTGTTTTGATTGAAAAAAACTAGGCAACGAAAAAGGCTACTGTGATGTCAGTTATACTTCTAAATCAATTTCTATTTTATTTATAACAATAGCAAATACACACCTTTAACATTGTGTAGCACCTGGGTGAAATAACATGTATCCAGCCCACAGAGTTTGGTGTACATATGGATTCCTGGCCCCCAAAGGGTCTGCAGCCCACAGGCTGGGGACTCCTGAAGCTTATGTTCTTCACGGAGGTGACA
Source organism: Miniopterus schreibersii (assembly GCF_964146895.1). NCBI lineage: Eukaryota > Metazoa > Chordata > Mammalia > Chiroptera > Miniopteridae > Miniopterus > Miniopterus schreibersii. Next base: position 7,256,975 of record NC_138116.1, read on the forward strand.
TGCATAAGAGAAAATGGCCCTAAGAGAGTTCCCGTTACCCAAGCCATGCTGTCCTCCAGAATGCCCTGTCTTCCAGTGGGATCCATAGAGTGACTCAGGTTCCAAATGTTCAGTTAATTGAGAGGACCATGGAATGAATGGCCCAGTAGATGGGTCTGGGGGTGGAGCCTCATGGAATGAGCACCAAATACAGAATCTTAGTTCCAGGCCCTGCACTGCTTTGGCAAAAGAACCCTTTACAGAGAGGTTTGCAATAGATCAGATGTTTGTGGGAATCACTTGGGGAGCCTTGAAAAATCCTGGTGCCTGAGTCCCACCCTCAGAGTCCAATGGGATGGTTCCCCCAGAACCCCAAAGCCCAGGTAACCTTGAGAACCACCGCTAATAAGGCAATCCCCTATGCATACATTAAAAGCAAAAAGCTGTTTTCCTTTCCCTCTGGTCATGCTTCTCAGCTGTCTTCTCGGGCTGTCCGCCGAAGTCTGAGTCCAGGGCATGATTCCTCCCTTCTTTTCAGACAGCAGCGAGATGAGGAGACGCCCGCGGACTTCTTCTATTTCATTGACTTTCAGAGACACAACGCTGAGATCGCAGCTTTCCACCTGGACAGGTAGGGTCTGGCCCCGAGGAGATGGCACTGACGGCAAGGGCCATCAATGAGGGGGCACTGGGTGTGGTCAGAAATGCCAGTCCAGCCCGGTCGGGCGTGGATCAGCAGTTGAGCGTCGACCTAGGATCCAGGAGATCGGGGTTCAATTCCCAGTCAGGGCACATGCCCAGGTGGCGGGCTCGATCCCCAGTCGGGGGCATGCAGGAGGCATCTGATCAATGACTCTCATCATTGATGTTTCTATCTCTCTCTCTCCCTCTCCTTTCCTCTCTCTGAAATCAATAAAGATATATTAAAAAAGAAAAGAAAGAAAAGAAAAACCAGTCTATTTCTAATGGGTGACCACCTAACTCCCTGACCATCCCTCAGATCTGAACAGGGCTCCCTCTCTTTCAGGATCCTGGACTTCCGACGGGTGCCACCAACAGTGGGGAGGCTGGTCAATGTCACCAAGGAAATCCTAGAGGTCACCAAGAATGAGATCCTGCAGAGCGTCTTCTTTGTCTCTCCAGGTAGATTTCTGGCCAGAGCTGTGTTCTGGGTCTAAGAACAGGATAGGCCAATGTGGCCGCCGTCACCTTCAGCACTGCTGTGTCCTGCTAGTTACCACGTCCGTTCCTGGGATGGGGGTGTGTTGTCATCCGACACCCCCACCCTGGTCCACCTGAGCTTCACACAAGAGGAACTGGGGGTGGGAAAGGCCCTACATGAGATGCTAACTCGCGTGGGCGGGCACCCAACTACAGTGCCAGCCTCCCTGGAATCAGGTGCTATCCAGACAAATGAGGGACACTGACCCTATGGACAGGATGCAGTGAGGCCGGCCCCACGCTTCCTCTGCTCCGAGACGTTTGAAAGTTAGTCCTCAGGATGCTCGGTTTAATAGCTTCACCTTCTGGAAAAGGGAGCATTTCCTTCTGCCTTGCCCCCAGCTTGCGTTTGGGGGTTCCCTTCCCTCCCGGGGGCTCTTGGGGCAGGAAGATGGTCTACTTCCAAAGCCCGTCCCCTACTCCTCTCTCGCCCCGTCCTGCAGCCAGCAACGTGTGCTTCTTCGCCAAGTGTCCGTACATGTGCAAGACGGAGTACGCGGTCTGCGGCAACCCGCACCTGCTGGAGGGCTCCCTCTCCGCGTTCCTGCCGTCCCTCAACCTGGCCCCCAGGCTGTCTGTGCCCAACCCCTGGATCCGCTCCTACTCGCTGGTGGGAAAAGAGGAGTGAGTTGGTCCCCTGGCCACAGGGCCGTGCACATTAGTCCCTGAGAGTGAACACAGTCCTATACCAAGGACTTGGAGTCGGCCTGGTGTTTGTACCCCAAAAGCTACCTCAGTCTTCCTTCCTCATTTCATATAAATCCTTGTCTCATATAGATCCTGGGACCACCTAGCTGGTGTCCATTCTTATAAAGAGCCTACTATGTGCCAAACACTAGGTGCTAGGGGATACAGATATGAAAGACACAGGCTTCCCCCCCAAGATGCTCCGTGGTCTGGCTGGGTGGTCAGAGAGGTAGCCAGATTATGAAAACACAGCACAACGCCTGCTGAGATACGGAGACGCCCACCAGGAGCCTGCAGGAGAGACAACTGGTCCCCCTGAGTAAGCCTGTGAAGCCAGGGACCCCACCATTGTATCCCTGGGGCTTAGCACACTCCCTGGCACGTAGTAGGTACTCAGTTCATATTAGTTGACTGAGTGGGGGATGAGGAATGTCTCAGGAGAACTGCAGGACTCAAGACTTGGCTTGGTGAGAGGACCTGGAGAGGAAGGAAGCAGGCCAGGGACACGGAGCCAGGCTCTTGCCTGCTGCCCTGTCGTCTCCCCTCTGTCGCATGGTGGCCCAGCCATCATTCCAGCACCCAGCACAGCCGATGCTCAGGAGACATGTCCTGAAAGGACTCCGAACCTTCTCACCACATGGAATCTGTGTCCTCCCGTGTCTTTGCCCAGGGCCCACCCAAATGTCCCATTACCACCTGCATGCCCAGGGCAGGATTAGGGATTTGGGGGTGGGGAGCGGTGTGAGGAGGGCCCCCAACACCTTGCCATCTTGGCTCTTCCAGCCCCAGGACTGGTTCTCCCCCTCAGGTGGGAGGTCAATCCTCTGTACTGCGACACAGTGAAACAGATCTACCCGTACAACAGCAGCGACCGGCTGCTCAACGTCATCGACATGGCCATCTTCGACTTCCTCATCGGTGGGTCCCATGCCCCAAGCCCGGGCACAGGGGGCTCTGCTGCTGCTCTGGGATTCTCCCCAACCTTGGGCACCAGTTACAACCCAGACCATGAGGACTGAACTAACCCCATACCGCCCATGGCTTCAGAAGTGGTAGAGGCCCCAGAGGCTAGAAGTTAACATACTCCCCTCCTGCAAGGGGATGTCACTCCCAAGGCAGGGACATAAGCCTGCAAGCCAGGTCCTAGTGGGCCTCAGGTTTGAAGTCACTGACCCCCTTGACCAAGGGAAGGGAAACCAGGGAGGAAAGGAGGGTGCACTGTGAATGGGAGGCGGGGGGGGGGAGGCCTTGGGAAGTGGCTGGTCATTCACCTTCACATTCCTTGGGGACACGGGAAGGCTAGTGAGAGTTATGAAGGCAGCCGGCGCACAGAGGCGCAGACCTGAAGTCCTACAGCACCCACCCCAGCTCGGTGTTAACCCCGGGGAAGTTAACCTGTGTCTGCTTACTACCCAGGCCTGAGGGTTGGGGGAAACAGTGAAAGCCTTAGATTTGCAAAGTCCCCCCTAGGGTGTGTTGGCTTGTTTAGCTTCCCTCGGCAATGTCCCTCATCGCCTGGGTTCAGACTCACTTCTGAACTAACAGGCCTCCATGCGCTGGAGACAAACCAGGTCAGGAGCACCTGCCCCCAGCCTACAGGCCCTAGCTCCAACGTCTCCCTCCTTTACAGGAAATATGGACCGTCACCATTATGAGATGTTCACCAAATTTGGGGATGACGGGTTCCTTATTCACCTTGACAATGCCCGAGGGTAAGTGTCCCACCACTCCTCCTGGGCAGCCATGGCCCTTGCAGCTGCTCAGGGGAACCAGCAGCCCAGGAATGAGGGGCTCTGGTCACATTCCCCGTCTCCTTGCCCTACTTGTTTCGTTTTTTGTTTCTCTTGACGGGTGCTAAGTACCATCCGTTTCTCCTCTACCCTGAGAACACTAGCGAAATAGACTGGAGCCTGCCATCGCTCTTCACTCGAGGGCTCACTGCTGGAGGCAGAGCCCGGGGCTCGTCCTCAGTAGTTGGTGAACAAGTGAATGAGTGAATGATTGCTTGGTTTTAACACCCTTGGACAGAGGCTTTGTGACCTGATTGAGGACAGGGGCTGGAGGGGCAGCTGCCATGATCCCTCATGTTTCTACCCCAAACTGTGCTTAAAAAAATAAAAATAAAAAATAGCCGAGGTAGAGGAGAAAAAACATTAGGAGGGAGATGCTGCTTGCCACCCACCACCCACGAAAGCCTGTTTCTCCTCCTAGGTTTGGACGGCACTCCCATGACGAACTCTCGATCCTGTCGCCACTCTCCCAGTGCTGCAGGTGGGCGTTCAGCTCGGGCAGGTCACAAGCGTGACACGTCATCCTGCTTGCAAGCGAGATCTGAGGCCCTTACTTGGTTTTCATTGGTCTAGGACATGGGTGGGTGGAATGACAGGAATTACCAGTGACAGAATTTCCCCCGACATCTCAAATTCTTTCATCTTTCAGCATGGGATGAATTAGGATCTTTTATTTTTCTATTTTTACCAATGACAGAATTTCTCCCAACATCGTCTCAGATTCTTTCATCTTTCAGCATGGGATGAATTAGGATCTTTTTTTTTTTTTTAAACCTTTCAATCACGAACTTTAATCTTCAGCCCACTCAGGTAACATTCATCCACTCTGGCAGAGCCTGCCTTTGATATGACTGATCAGACTCCGCTTTGCCCAGCATTCATATAAGCTCATAAATATTACTACTTGATCACCATCTAAGTAAAATGCTGACTCCAGTCCCATAAGCCCACGGCAGATGGAAAGGAAGTACTGACACCTTCACCTGGCCACCATTTCTCTGGAGAATCTCTAACCCACTTCTGTTGCTCTCTGGTCTCACCGGGTGTGTGGAATTGTCCAGCTGCAGTTAGAGCTAATTAGGAACATGGGACTCACGCCTAGCAAAGCCATCTCATTCATTTTCAGCTGGAACACCCAGAATGAAGCCTGGATTTTCTTTACCCACCTCTTAAGTTAGTTTAGATGTGCTTCCCTCTTGGCCTCCCTTCCTCTTGAGTAGGGCAAGCAGTTTAGGACAAAAGCTGGACAGTTAGGCTGCTTCTGAGTTCAAGTCAGATTCCCACGTGAAAAGAAATCAGAATCCTAAAGTTAGTCAGTCCCACCCCATTTTCATCCTGCCGATCTGAGAATCTCAGACTGAGAAGTATCATCAAGTTGCCAAGAAACAACTTGGGAGGCCAGCAGTGCCTAGAGCTTTTGAGATGGTGAACTTCATCATTTTCATGACTAAAAACCTCTTATAGCTTTAAATCTCCGTGGCCTCATGATCACTATGGATTCCCTTAGCGACATCAGATGCATATGGTCCAGCATCACCGGGTGGCATTACAATTATTAAACGGCTCAGCAGGCCTTTGACCAAAAGGCAACTGGGAAAGGGCTGAAAATTATTGGCTCATCTTTTATTCATTCCTTTTTTATCTGATTTTTCTTAAAATGTGCTTGAGAAGAGACCGAGGCAGAGGCTCTCAGAACATCAGCTTTTTGTGGGGAAAGTGAGTTCAGGTAAGTTATTTTCTTTACATATGCTTATTTGGCTCCTATGACTCTGTCCTTCCAGGATTAAAAAGAAAACGCTTCTGCACCTGCAGCTGCTGGCCCAAGCAGACTACAGACTCAGCGACGTGATGCGGGAGTCCCTGCTAGAGGACCAGCTCGCTCCCGTCCTCACAGAGCCCCACCTCCTCGCCCTGGACCGGAGACTCCAGATCGTCTTAAGGACCGTGGAGGGGTGCATAGCGGCCCACGGGGAGCTGAGTGTTGTCGCCAGTGGCCTAGCAGAACAGGCAGCCCCAGACTCTGGCCAGGTTAACTTGACAAGGTAGTGGCTGGACAAGCCCCACGGCAGAAACGACACCTGGAGCCAGCAGTGCACTCGAGTGCGGGCCTCAGCGTCCTCATGTGCCCCAGTCAATGCTGGAGGTCCTGGGTTGTGAGCTCGGGAAGCAGCTAGGGCACTGGGATGATCCTAAACGTGCCAAAGAAGTGGGACCCACAGCACCCTTCTTCCTTGGTGCACTGCTTCTCCAGTGGACTGACTGCCCTGGCTCCCTCCTGCCCAGGAGGTATGGCTCCATTGAGGCTTCAGACTGTCCCCTGAGCCCACTGGGAAATCTGGGTAAATCTGGATACAGGTCAGGTTTGAAAGGTCTGGAAGCCTTGATCCCAGAAGAGAGTATTAATTGTTACAAATAAAATAAAAGGACATCAAGTGGACACCTAACCAACCTCCAGATCCTTATTCTACCTACGAGCGCAATTTCCAACCCAGGTAAAACATCTGGCACATGACGAGTGAACAAAAAAATCCAACACCAGTAACTCTCAAGTAGGTTCAAAGCAGACCTCACACTTTCTCCTTATACACCCACTGTGGCCCAATCTGAGGACAACAATCACCACTGACCGGTCCTCTAAAGTAACTTCTAAGAAATGTTATTACAGGACATAAAAGTAACAGGGATTTGCTCAGAATATCAGAAAAGGGATGTTTCTCTCTGAAGACTATTTATCAATTGAAATAACATCAAGTATGTCAAAATTAGCTTCCAACAGGAGGAATTTTAATGAAGGGCAACAAGGGTGGTCTTGAAGGTGGGACAGCACAGGCATGGGCCCAGCAGGTTCATGAGCCTGGACTGAGGCAAAAGAAAGCCAGGGCCTAGCACAGCTCACCAGCCATAATCTTTCCCAAGATCCAGGAATCGCCCCCACCTGCCCCCAAGAGCAGTAGGGCCATCTGAAGAGGTCTCTGTAGCACACTAGGTGCCCCCCTCCTCAGCTGCTTTCTCAAAAAGGCCTAAACCTAAGCCTCCCTCAAAAGGGAGTATATCGGGGATTGCCTGTCTCCTCTCTCTTCTCCCTCCTGACGGTGACGTCTGAAGCTCCTGTAACAGGAGGCCATCTCATTCCTAACTCACAACTGAAAACACAAATGACAGGCAAGGATTCATACCACAGAGTGATTAGTCAGTCAGCAAGTAAACACTCCTGATTATATGGGATCAGCTCCCAAAGGCCAGAAGAGTGCAGACAGTCCAAGTGTGAGTGGGTAGGAAAACGTTGTCACTAAAGAGGGTACAAGGTCAAGACTAGAGAAGTGACCCGACTTCTGCAATATGTCCAAAGACAGTCCCGATGAGACAAGTAACGAGAGAATTCCTGACCCACCCTGATGCCCCACAGCACACTGCCCCTAAACTGTGTCTCCATCACCATACGCTGCACTCTCACCAGGTGTGAGAATGAACACAGGTTTCCCATCCTCCCGAACACAGACAGGATCCCCTATTTCCACAGAAGGAAAGTGATGCTGAGACTAACGAAAATCACACACCTCGATTTAAATCACTCCGAAGTGTTCTTTCCACTGCAATACAGAAACCAATAGAATCTTGCCCAATATATGAAGTTACATTTCTTTACCTCAAAGAAAAAAAAAGAAAAAAACTCATTTACTAGAGGAACCTTAATGCAGAGACTTCAACAGCCCAGGGCTTCCTTCATGAACTGTTCGCCTACTTCAGGTTAATAATTCCCTTAGGAGGAGGAACCGGGTAACTGCACACAGAAGGGAGAGAAATATTCAGGCAAAGATGTTCAAATAATCACACAGCGGTCTGGGGCTCCAATCGCAGCGCCTCAGAAAGGTTAAGCTGCAGCTCCATCTCAAGAGAGCCTTCCCTAGAATGCACTGGGTTTCCAATGCCTGTGACACCAACTTGGGTGTACTTTACAAATGGAGACAGAACTGAACGACCACAAGGTGTAGAGTACCTAGATACCTAATGATCCCCTTACCTTAAACATCCCATTAGGTTTTCAGTAACAACAAAATTAAGCCTCTATCACTTGTCAAAAATAGCAGAAAACAAGACTCTCTTCTTAGAATTATCAAGTTCTTCTAACATGTTCGTTTTAGACCATTGTTCAGCTTCCCAGGACATAAAAAACCCGTGAGCCTCTGGTTACATTTCTGTCGCCCAATCAATACATAATCTTGTTTCACGTGTTAATGAATCAACAGTATATACTAAGGTTTCTTTAACACAACTTGTGTGTCTCACGCCTGAAAGAAGCTTGTTTAAAACATTTAACTTTCATCCCTCTTGCCCTTAGAAACGCTGGCCAGCACTTCAGCCCCACACTTGGGGGCCATTTTAAACAGTGAAATCACCAACAGAAAGCACAAAAATGCAAAAAAAGTGGAACTAAACAGACCAGGAAAAGGATGTCTGGTCACAGTATGAGCACCAAACGAAAGGCGGAGAGTCGCCTTGCTCAACTGGAGCTGGGCTCGTGCATGCTGGGAGACTCACTCTTTGCCACTTATGTCTGGAAATGACTGTGAAGGGCTGCGAGTTCTGATTCTGGGGTTACAAATAAATCTCAGCAAATAGGCAAATACGGTATCTGTGAATGAGAACTGTAACTTTGAGATTAACAAAGATTAACAAAAAAGCTCTCCATCTAGTGGTGACTTTTAAAATCACAAAGCTACACAATCTAAATTGACAGAACTTTCACAAAATGAAAATCTTATACTCATTAGTAGCTGTGGTAGTGACAATGGCATAGAGTCACAGCTCTGAACTTATGCCGGTAAGCAAATTCTAACTTGATAGGTCCACAACAATACTGATTTCTATGTACAAGTTCTGTAGGGTAAGAAGAGAGACCAATGATTCCCCCTTTTAAACCTTCCTACTGACAGCCTTTACTGGTAACTGTTATGATAGCTACCTTCGGGGATGTACTAAATGGTGACCTAGCCACTGCCCCTCAAGGTTGTTTTACAAAGAGGGTTCAGCTATTAATTTGTGGTTGGAGATACAGCAGCTTTAGGAAAACTGACATCATGCTACTTCAATTTTAAAATGTTATTTAAGTCATTAAAAAACAAAAAACAGTTCTATATGAGCCAGTGTTTTAGAGAATTAAACTATAAGCAGTACAACCTAGGAACATTTTTTTTAAATGTTTTTATTGATTTTAGAGAGAGGGAGAGGAACATCAATGTGAGAGGGAAACATCAACCAGCTGCCTCCTGCAGACTCCCTACTGAGGATGGAGCCTGCAACCCTGGCATGCGCCTTGACGGGGAATCAAACCAGTGACCTTTTGGCGCACGAGAGGACGCTCAACCAACCAAGCCATACCAGCAAGGGCAACCTAGGAACATTTTTAGTTGTATTCTGTTGTAACTCTAAAGGTTCCACTCCAGTGAGTTGAGGGAAGGGATTACTGAGTCTGGACAAGACGTTACAAAGCAGTGCAAATTAAAGGGTGATCTAGAATACATTATCTCCAACTCACTGGATGTAAGGAAATTAACCGATAATGAGTACAACTTAATTATCTCACTCCTGAGAGAGACGACTTTAGACATGCAAAATATATAAACATACCTCAATATCTAAGTTGCTGTTAAATTTAAACCAGAGAGAGTATGCTGGTCCAGAAATAATGTTTTTTTCTCTGGGAAAATTCCAAAGCCAGAGAACCAGCCCTCAATAAACAGGAAATCTCTAGCTTCTGATTTAATCTTTTCCTTCCACTACTCTGTGAGCGGATCTGTTGTATCTCAATTACCCTGTAAGAAAAGTTTTCAGATTCATTCTCTGACAAGCTGACTTGGAAACCATTGAAAACAAACATATGACTCTTTCCAAACACTAATCCCATAATTCACTTTCGATTTTCACTCTTGCCCACCAGACTGGGAGATTCCAGGGGGAGGGGAGGGAGAAGAGAACAGAAGGACAAAGGGAAGAAAAACTGATTCACTTAAGAATTTAAATTATTTAATCTGTTTTTATTACTTGACCTACCGTTAAGACAATCCATAACAAAAAGAATAGAGTATATTAGCACACACAGTATCAGACTAGTAACCAGGAAACAATACAAAATGGTCCTTTGGCCATCTATACTTTCTAGAGCAACAACAGATCTGAGAGATTCACTTACCAAGCCCAGAAATGACGACTTCTAAAGTCCTGATTATCAGCTAAGACAAGTTACGCCAATCGTGATATCTCACGTATACTCAGACTGCACAAAGATAAAGCTTTAAATGTGATAATTTTTAAATTTAGACTTAAAAGTTTCTTAGATTAAAAACTACAAAAGGGAGTAAACAGCAAGCCAAATGATTTAAGAGAAAAACTCATTTAGGAAGCATTATATGTATCTAAATATACATGAACGTGATTATATACATATATGAAACTGTAATTTATGGCATTCTAAATAATTCACTGAAGTACAGTTTTGGCATTTAAACAAAGATCAAATCAAGCTTTACGCTAACAACATAATTTTTATTTTTAATTTTTTAAATATAAAAAGGTAGCTAAACACAACATATAGATCAGAAAACCCTCATTTAATATAGATTATTTTGAAACATAAAAAATTTGTTAACAAGGTGGCTTTCTATCTCACACTAAAATGTAAATAAAACCTCTTTCCCAGATTTATACTCCAAACTTAGTAACAACCTAAAAACTGTTGAAATCTCTGAAAAAAATCTACCACAACCAATTTAAATGGCCTGGGAAAGGACAGGAGAGGGGATTAGTACCCAGAGCCAGTCGCATACAAATAGAAAAATGCTTGCAGTCACTCCCAGAGAGAACCCTGCGTTACATACAAATCAAAATGAAAAAAGTGCCTACATTATGGAACTGTGAGATTTTGTTTAAAAAAAATAACATAATAAAAATAAACTGTTGGGTTTCATTGGTGCACTGTGGAATAATGGAACACATAAGGTTGATAAGGCTGGAAAATACTGAAAGACAGTTAAGACTCAAAACACAAGCTGACTTTAAAAATCAACATCTGCAAGAGAAGTGCTAGATAGAAAGCAGAACTTTTCAGCAGGATGGCCTTTTAGACCAATTTGAAACACAGACATATCCTACCCCACCCCCAACCCACAGTAAATTCTAGTTGATGTAAAAAGGAGGGAAGGGCAAGCCAAAGTAAAAAACTTCTTCCCAAATCTCCCGCCCCAATGAATTTAGTGGGGCAATGTTCCTAACAATGAACTCTGTTCACCTGGCCTTTCTCCCTTTAGCAACATCACCCCCATGCTTGTTATGACATTTGCTCCATACATTCGGTCTATTCCCAGCAAATCCAGTCTCCTGGCATCAGTGTTAATGAGCACAGGAGATTATCCTGGAGTCAACGGAGAAATGTGCACTAACCAAGAGCTCTAAGTTAGTAACCAAGAGTGTAGACCTCCAATAATTCTTCTCAATTCAGCATCTGATGATCAATATTTGGCACTAGCTGGATAAATAAGGGTCTATTCAGAAATTGAGAGATGAGGCAGATGGAGTTAAATCATAATCAATGTGTAAGCCTATAACTTAGTCTCAAACTCTACAGGTAGGTCTAGATGGCCACACCTATTTCAGAACTGGAGAGGAAACAGTAACAAGATATAACCAATACCAGGCAAATTAGCCTGACAAAACTTCCGGTTAAAAAGAGAAGAAAAAAATGTAACAGATCATATCCATCTGATAATTAGCAAAAATGGGCATTTTCCCACCCTTAATCTACTTTAAACACAGGCAAATATCTTTCTAAGATTTTTCTACATCCATTTTTCCTAATCCTTAGAGCTTAATGAGAAATCATTTATTCTATAAAGAAATATAGCACATATGGCCACAATCTAAAATATGCTTATGATAACTGGAAAATTATGTTACTTAAAAAAAAACCTTGCACTGTTACATCATCACTCTATGGTAATTCACTTGGTGCAAGGATCTGCCCTCACCAAAAAGCAAGGCACAGACTGCCCAGGTGGGAACTAACACTGCACAAAGAGAAGCAGTAACAGCACGGTCTCCGAAGAACTCTCTATTTATTTAACTGTGTGAGAGCATTCAGTTAATGCTCCAAATGAAAAACGGTGCAATAAAGCAACTTTAATATAAACAGACAAGAAGCTGCGATGCCAGTGGCCACGTGGTGCTGCGAGTAGGGAAAAGAAAGCAGTGTGCGAGAGTGAGGATGACTGGGGGGAGAAAAGGGAGGCACAGGAGGCAGATTTCAGACAGACAGCGACACGAAACTGTTGTACTGCTGGATGTTTCGTTTGAGGATATCTGAGCACGGGCCAAGAACACGTTCAAATCTAGGTCGGTCCAGCTTGACGCACTTCAAAGGGCCCCGAGCCACCACCGTGGCCGCACGGGGACGATTCATCAGGAGTGCTATTTCACCTGGAGGAAGGAGAGAGAGGAGTAAGAGAAGGCTGACTTCTACAGGAAGCATTTTCTTAGAAGTGCACTTCTGAGAAAGCAAAAACAAATATGTATTTCTCTTAATAACTCAGTACAGGCCACATCACATCTGTACTTAAAGACTGCAATTAAAAAATAAAATTCAGGAGAAGAAAAGAGAAAATATGAGACTACAGTACTGCACTTAAAGGTGATTAAAAAAACCTACATATTTATTTTGAGGAAATCTACATACCAAAATAATCCGAAGGCCCCAATCTTCCCACTTCAACAAACTCTTCATTTTCTGACCTGCGTTGGAGCACAGCAGCTGACCCCTATGATAAAATCACCAAAAAGCACAACAAACATTTTCAAATGCAGGTGACACTTTAACTTACTATTTAATTTTAGCTCCTGGGGTGGGGGGATTCCACGGTTATTGCAAAACCTGTGTTCATATGACAAAAGCTGACAGAAGAGAGTAACTACATGAGCTTACTTCCTACTTACCCAGCAGCCCCTGCTAGGGGGCCCTTCTCATCAAGCTAAGGTACTTGGGTAACTTGGAGGGTTGACACAGGTTAGCAAACTAGAGGAGGCAGGAAGGGGTGATCCAAGCTTACTATCTGTTTTTATAGGTAAACTTCATAGGAACCACACAACTCATTAACAGTGTCTATACTGCTTTTGCTCTATAATAGAGTTGAGTCTTCACAACAGAAACTCTAGGGCTCACAAAGCCTGAATTACTGACCATCTTGCCCTTTACAGAAAGAGTCCCTAGGTCCCTCCACCCCACCCCCAGGTTAAAAAAAAACAATTAGCATCTACAGAGCCACTTTCGTAGAAAATCTTCTTTTGGATCTACGTGTCAGTCAAGAGTACCTGCTATATACATTTCCATGGGTTGTGAAGATATAAAACACAGTAGCTTTTAGAATGTAAACCCTTGCCTTTGATCCTTGGTTGCCAATTAGCCCAAACACATGATTTTAACAAAGATGGTGCAGAATCATTATAGCTTGTTATGCTAAATAGTTTTTTGGCTTACATAAGGAAGATTAACTTCAGTAGTTCAGAATCTGGATACTACTTCATGAAGAGCCCTTCCGGAATTCTGACTCAAATGCATTTAAAATGTGGGGGTCTGTCAGAAAGCCAAACACCAGCTTTTCAAAGTGAAAGGCAATTTTTAAATAAAACTGTCAGTCTCTAAATCTAAGGGTGTGAATGAGAATTGCGCCTTTTTTCTCTCTTATAGTGCACAACTTCTTAAAGTATCAATGCAGAGCCTTTTACCTCCAGAATGATGAAGAACTCATCCCCTGGTTCTCCTTGCACCACAATCTTCTGCCCATCTTCAAACTGGACTGGTTCCAATGCATCAGCTACTGTGAGACGTTCCCACTTGTCCAAAGATTCTGAAAAGCAAGAATCAAAAGAATTTCTCCACATTATTTGGTACTGCTAAAAATTTCAGAACAGAAAGTATAAAGAGAATCAACCATACAGCCATGCCCACTCAACACTCCAGCAGTGTCTCAGATTAAGCATGGCGCCTGTCTTCAATTATCTCTAGTATCGGCAAGACTTCCCATTACTCACAGAAAACCCTCAGATCCTTACTTCAGCGGCCCCAGCGGCCAGGTTAATTTAGACCAACTGCACCCAATGGTAAAGGAATCAAAAAAGTAATCATTATGTATTCCTAAAGACTGCCATCAATGCAAATCAAACCTGCGATTACAGAACACAAAAGTAATAGTGTCACCATCCTTATTATTCCAGAGGTTCACAGAAATATTATCTATTTAAATCCTCTGCTGAATTAATTTATTAAATCAACAAGAACTAGAAAATAGTTTGGCTTTCGAATAAAAGTTAACACCCAAGACATTAAGCAAATGTAACCATTTCAGAGAAAGGAGAAATGGGGGGCATCAATTCACCTAACAGAACAATGGCAGACGAAATCCTACCTTTTCCCTCTCAATGAAGAGCAGGTTCTAACAATACATACACATATCTCCAAAGTGTCAACAAAACTTCTAGCATTTTTCAGAGAAAGCAAATGACACCTAATCTTTCTTCAGAGGAAATGCATTCTTGGAAATACTTCCCTTAACCAATCAACTCGCGATGGAGCAACAGAGACAGGAGTCACATCGTCAATAGTCAGAATGTAAATGTGCAGAGTCAGGACACTTTTAGCCTTTCCATCTCTCCAGGAGAAATAAGTAGCACAGAATCCCAGAAAGCTTTTCCCAGGCCCAATCTTTCTAACGGAGAGGTCTGTCATATCCTAGCCAATTAAGCACGCTTTAAGGTTAATTCTTAGTCAAACTTGACCCTCTGTACCCGTGTGTTTTACATTACTATTAGGAAAAACTGAGCTGATAACTAGAGTAGTTTTTATGAAATACAATAGATCCTACTCAAGTACTGTTAACACTTCAACTTAATTCTCCATGCAATCTTCCAAAACTCACCAAGAATAGACACTTTACTAAGGAACTCCTCGTACATCTTCCGCTTTCTCAGAGTGCTTCCCTATAAAAAGAGTAACAAACGTCATGTCAAAAAAATGTGTGATTATCAAATAATGCTATGAAATAATAACTACTAAGTTTCAAGTAAATTAAGAGAGAGAGAGAAATCAGAGCTTGCTGCTGCTGCTTGATGCATGATTATTTTTCTTCATGTCGAAGATCGTAAGGCCCTGTTTAGCTCAATAAAAACCTCTCAGCTACTTGCTCCTAAAAAAAACACCAAGTACATGGCCAAAGGTAGTTCCTCACACCACCAATTAGTGAAATGCCAAAAAAGCAAATAATCAGCTCTTAAAAAAAAAAAAAAAACCCAAGAAATAATATCTGTGACTATAGCTAAAAACATTTCCAGTTCAGGATCCTTCCTCATAACCCCAATCCTCCACAGAATAAAACTGCTACCACTTACAGCCCACCCTCCCCACCCCCCAAAAAGGGCCATAGCCCCACACTTAACCAAGTTGTCTTATCTGCAAAGTTTGCTGATTCTATCTACAAGGAAAAAAGGGACACAGTCCCCTCTAATAAACATGCCTTACACAATAAATTGCCATGGCAATTTATATACTTATATTGATATACATACACACATACCCATGCCCCAAATACAGAAAATGTTCAAAGTACATCTAACTGCACAAATCTAGAAAACCATTCAAGATGACTAATGAAACATCCAAAGCTACTCTAAATTTGTCACAGAGTTCTCAAAAAGTCTGCCTATGTCAGTAGAATGTTCCTATGGTTTTATTATTTTCTTTATTCCTGCAGTGAGAGGGAATATGACATCTGCATTACCGATAACCCACTTTCAGTTTAAGGAAGCTGATTACTTGTGAATGGCCTTAAGTAACTATGCATTTAGAAGCAGCACCTATCGGACTATCTGTGACGTGTCAAGATTAGGTAAGTGAAGATGTGCCTATCAGCAAATGGACAGAGTCCCAAACACGAGCGACCATTCCATATACACATTTGTTTCCACGTTATTCCTGGCCAAATGTTTGTTCTAAAAGATAACTGTCTCAAATGGTACAATGAATGATGCGAAATTGGGCTTAATGCAAAGCATTCAATCATTAAAAGTAACATTCTCATTTTAAAATTTGGTGATATTATTCAATTTAAACATTAGTTACATAGACGGGCAGTCTAAATCACGCTACAAAACCCATGGTCTTACCATAAGGATTCTTCTATAGCTGTCTCGGTCAATTCCCCACAATTTCACATTTGTCTTAGCTTTGACAGTGGCTGCTCGAGGTGTCCCATAAATCAAAGCAAGTTCGCCAAAGCTCCCTCCTTCCCCAACACTGGTTGCCCATTCATTGTTGACATAGACCTAAAATGCAAATCACAAAGAATTGTACACAAACACCTAAGTATTAAAAACCCGTAAACCTTTTCCAGGGGAAAGAATTCTGAACTTTGTTTTAAATAGAATATACTGTTTTCAGTACAGAGCAAAGTACTTGACTTCTGACAACGAGTTAAGTTCAGCATGTCTGATTTACCTTTTACCTGGTTTAATCACGGTAAGAAAAAGGCACTCTGTGCTGATGATCAGGGCAGGAAGGTGAACTAAGCATTAATAAACCCACATGCATTTGTAGAGCACTGTACTGAGCACTTTGCTTATTTAATAAGCAGTTTACTTGCACAAGGCACTGAATTTCCTAATAATCCTATGAGAACAATGCCATGAGCATCCCCATTTCTTTTGTAAACAAAACTTACAGAATCAAGGAAGTTGTACCAAGTCTCATAACTAATGACTGGGTCTAAGGGTCTCCCTTACACTCGTCTTACTCCACAGCACGCACGCACGACTTAACCATTACTCCAGCAAAAGTTCTGAATTACTTGCCTACCTAAAGGAAAAGACCTTTAAAAAATTCTGTCACTAAAATATATGGCAAAGGTATTGATGGAATTTGACATGCAAGAGCTGTAACAGCCTTTGAGAAACTCTCAGAAGCAATAAATACCAATACATTGACTTCTAAGATTATCAACATATTTTTGTTCTTATTAAATCTTACATCCATCTCTCCTTGATCAATCACATAGAAGTTATCCCCTTCATCACCTAAAGGAAAGTAAAAGAGATAGAAACATTTTACAAATTAAAGAAACTATCAAATTAATGTAAAATAATAAACTTATTTATAGTATTACTATAAGAGAAGGGAGCGTGTTATAAATTAACGCCATCTTTCAGGGGGCAAAAAGTCCAGCAATATATTTTAAAAATCATAAAATTGATCAAATTTTCAGTCATCTCATTAAGAAAAAATACCTCTGAAAAGTAATTTAAAAAACAAACATATATGTGTACAAAAATAATGACTGCCTATCATCTATAACAGCAAAACAAGAACCAACCCAACTAGTAACAAAATATCAGACTGTCACAAATGGAAAAATACATGGATTGTAAAGACCTATGAAAAATCAAGAGTACATAAGAAAGGCAAAAGGAGAGGAAGGACCCAAAAGATTAGATCCACGTGAGTACATGTGAGCTAAAAGATATGTATCACAAGAAGATATAAAACCTCATAAATAGATAAGCTACACAATGAAGAAAATAGTTTTGCTTATTTCCTACTTTATAAGTGGTTAGTAATAATATAAAAGATAATATGATTCTGAAATCCCATACATTCAAAATAAAAATGCAGGAATTTCCTTTAACAGTTACTATAAACAAAATTGTGTCAGATGGTAGGGAAATAGTAGTCCTTTCGAGAAAATGTGTCTTTTAGTTCATCCAATTTTAATTTTCAAAAGAAACAAAAATTCAGTAGTACAACATAAGTAAACTGGTGGGCTGAAAGAGGAAAATAAACTTCGATATTTTAAAATTCCTACAGCCTCGGCTCCTCCCCCAAAATAATACTGCATGCCACAAAAGCAGCAGCCCTTACCTTGCTGAATAACGGTCTCTCCAGCAATAAAGGAAAGTGGAAACATGGCATCAAAAATATCACTGCAAGGGACAGAAGACCTCGTGTTACGTTTCACGCACCTCTTCTGTGGATTTCAAACATTAACCCTAAGATTCAAGCTCCTAGATTTTCAGCAGGGATTATCATCAGTTGAGTAATGAATGTTAACATGTGCAACGATGAGGCTGGTTTGGGACCACAGCTGTACAGGAAAGCAGTGTAACAAAGAACCTACACCTACCTTCTCTCGTTATCATCAAGATGTGAAAACAGCACATTCTTTTCAATGGCCTTGGCTAAAGCAGCCATTGTCTTGTAATCTTTCGGTATAACCTAGAAAAGAATAGGTGGAATGATGATTGCGTAAACCAAAAACATTTCATGCTTGCAACCTGCATATCAAGTAAATGACAAGCTGCATCGCGGTATTTAAACAAGACTGCTCTAAGTATTTTCAACATAACATACACATACTACCTTTAGTCCACAAAGTACTCAACAAATATTGACTAGTTAATCCCCTTGTCTACAACCAGACCTGTATTTAAAGGCTGGTATTTGGTTCCCAGTCAACAACTAAAGAAACAAACCAAAAAACACCTTGACCAAGGTCATTATTCTAGGCAAACTAGACATTTTATGATTGTCATTTTTTAAGCTGTGATTGTGTACTCTTAGTTCCACAAGCCTCTTGCCAGGACGATTCTCCTCCCCCTTTAAGCCACTAGTATAACCTGAAACGGCAGGTGGGTTCTCAGGAAGATCCAATTAGGATGAAACTAGTAAAATAAAAGGTCAGAGGCCACAGCATGAATGACAGGATGTCAAAAACCTGACACCATGACTCAAGAGAAGTAAACGAGTACTGCTTCCATCTACTGTGATCATCATCATGGAAAAGAAAACTCCCCAAACGCATTATTCCGTTTTACAATCACTCCTGCGGTCTTCTCTGATGGCGTGTTGCCACGGGAGTCTGCCCCCGCACCCCAGAAGTACACGGGATGGAACACAATCTATCCTGTTGGTGTTTCACTGTTCCAAACTCTGCGTGCCTTCATCCAAGGAACCACCACCACCATGCGGGTCTCGAAAACACCACCCCAAGTATTTAGACACCAAAGCTACCTTTCTGACATAGGATGCAGCGTCTTCCTCAGTGTAGACCTCGGCGCTGATGGCGCCCCGGCGCCTGCGGCCTTTCACCGCTGGGTTGGGTGGAGGAGGGGAGACTTCGTCCTCTCGTGAGTCCCCACGAGTGCTCGCTTTCTGCGGGTTCTGCATCTGCCTGGCCTCCTCCTGGAAAAGTGCACACTTATAAATGAGACCTTTCAGGATGTAAAGCTGGTACGCGCACATTGCAGCAAGTCGTTTCAAACCCCTTCCTCTATCACCAGTGTAAAAGTTAAGGGGAAAAGCAATTCCAAATGCAAAAAAATGGAATGGAGTTTGAAAAGAATGTTCTGAAAGACTCTTTCTCGGGTGACAATAGGTGCTGTACTTACTAATGGGCAAAAGCCATTAGTACAAGGACACAGAACATGCAGGTAAAAACTAGATATGTATCATAGCAACACACTGACAACAAGGACTTGTAACACACACACCAGCAATAAACTGCAAAACAAAATCCTGGGGACTAGGTTTTTAGTATGCTGTGCAGACAGCATGAGACACCCCTTCCCCCAAAGAAGAACGTGCTCAGGCAAAGCAAAGTGACCCAAGAGTGTCCAGATGACTGGGTTACTTCACTCAGTCAACAAGCATCTCTAGGTCTGCATGCCAAGGCTACATTAAGCAAGGGAAACAGAAAGCAACAGAGGAGAGTCTTGAGCCCATGGAATTCAGTTTTAGCTAGAGTCTCAGAGAAAAACAAATGATGAAATTATGTGACAGTAACCAAAAATGGAAATTAGATCAAATCCAACAATGCTTCTCCCGGCAGAGCTACAAGCATTCGTCACTATTATCAGGGTTTACACTTGAAGTTAAATTTTAAAAAGTTTCCCTGCTTTTAAAGACACCTTGTCAAACTAATTCATATAAAAACTGAGATGAACTATTTTAACACTCTTATCAAGAGCCTTAAAAAGAAATTCCTCAGGTCTGCAGCAAAGCATGTTTATTGTGCCTGATACAAACGAAGACTGTTGACACACGTTACCCACCACTTCCTCACCTGCCTCATTCTACATTCCTTCCCTAAGCCACCTTTCACATTCAGAATGAAGTTGCCGCATTTACTAATGATTTCAGAAACCTTTTTGGTAAAAATAAAATTAAGGAGGTGCCTACTTTTTTCCTCTTTCATGGTACTCAGCCCTGATTTTGGCATCAAGACAAATAAAAGAGCTACATACACGCAGCAAAAAATGTCCAGGACAATAAGCATCAAGGTATTAACAGCATTCATTTCTACTGGCAGAGTCATGCCTGATTTTTACACTTTTCTTTTGTGGAAGGACAGGGTTTGCTTTATTTTTCTCATTTCTCTGGATTTTCTAATTTTCAGTTAAGAAAATATACAATAGGAAAAACCTGTAACAAAGATAGATTTAATATACTTACATATCTGATTACAAATGCTTTACTTCTTGACCAAATAATAGTCATTCTATTTCTAGTTTATTCTAAGATATGTATATATGTGAAATAACATATATACAAAATTATTCACTATATCAGTTTCTAGTATGAACACTGGAAACAACCAAAATGGTCGTTAACAGAAGGATTTTAAATAAATTATAGTGTATCTATGCAATGAGATGCCACATGTGTCTGAAAAGAATAAGCAGCACTTTTATATGTGAATTTGTCTACAACGCCCACATGCCTATGGAACAGTGGTTGCACTCAAGGAAGACAAGAGAGAGAAGACTTTTTACTGTTATGCCCTTCTGTATCTGCGGAATTTTGAACCATATGCAAATATGTAACCAATTTTTTAAAAATACATTTTTAGAAAACTCACTTCATTTTCATTCTGGTAAGGTTTTCTGATTCCATATTAACACTCAACTATAAAACTCAAGTCTCCCCAAAGTCTAAAGTTTAAGAGTATATATGAAAACACAAATTCCACCCCCTAAATTTGTCATCAGAATTTCACAAAAATTTCACTAATTTCACAAATAACATTTCGTTTGGAACTACTCCGTCTAACTGAATGTTTGAGATAACTCTGAAGCACCAGAAGCATTGACTTTGACAGCGCTGCACGGGCTCTCATCTTGAACAGCAGTCGGACATACCCTGATCTCGATGACTCGGGGCCATTATCAGGATCGATTTCCAATTATCCTTGTTCTTGTTGTGGTCGTTCTGTCAGTCTTCTTTCTGCTTCACTTCTTTCATATATTAAAACCGCGCCCGCTCCAGGCTACGTACTGGTTAACAGCATTACGTTCTACTGATTTATGTTCAGATTCTGTCTGGACCACTTAATGTTTTCACAGTTATTTGTTCCCTCCCTTCCCTTCCCGTCCATTCTCCCCTATAGGTGAAGTTGCCTCCCCAGTGACTTGGGACTTAACCTTATGACTTGCTTTGACCATGGACAGTAAGTGGACATGCCATACCATGTCTGCGTGTATGGTCTGGCTGTATGCCCGAGTTTCTGTCCCCTCTCTGCCTTGACAGCAGCATGCTCTAACAGTGGCTGCTCCTTCCACTCAGCCCCAGAATATCACATGTGGAGTCAAGAAGACAAGGTGTGCTGAGCTCAGAAGAGCTGCCTATGACTGAGAAATAAGAAAGGTCTTTTGTATAAGCCACTGAAATTTGAGGGTTATATGTTGCTGCAACAAAAACTATTACACTGTATAATCATAACCAAGTTACTTAATCACTCTTAGTTTTACCTGCTACCTCTATAAAATGGTGACAATCACCTCACACATCTGAAAAGAGTATGTATGTACATAAAGTGCTTCACATAGTACTTGGCACATAGCAGACACACAATGTTCGTAGCTAATTAAAATTCCTCTAATCTGTCAGACACGCAAGGTTCAAATATATGCATAAAAGGGAACTTAAATTCCAGACGACGGTCTAAGGTAAAATGCAGAAGCTTTCAATGGACCACCTGTGAGAGCTTTTGGTGCACTGAGTAGTTGAGGATACCAGAAACATGACCCCTGCTTAACACAGGGAAGGAGGTGACAAGAATGTGACTGTATTTTCAGGCATATAAACCTAACACTTAACGAATAGAACTGACCTGTTAAAAAGTTGAAAATCTACTTACTTGAAAGTCCTGGCTAAAGAAACGTATGCAAGTGAACAAAGACCCTTGCGTTATAGGGAAAGTTTGTTAAGTTGTGACTTTTCACTAAGAGTTAAAGAAACCAACCTGCAAAGAAACTAATTTTTAGATTTTTAAATCTAAAAATCCCACCTGCAAAGAAACTAATAATGATGCCTTGCCTTCCCCGATAGTGCTTAATCAGTGCTATAAGTACAGGCTTTGAAACTAGCACCATACATTCAACACTCCCTATAAAAAGACATGTAATATCTCACCAGCCTCATCCTCTTATCTGATGGTTTCTACTGATGTACAAAGAGAAGAGGAATCACCTTACAGTGACCCATTTCAGAATCAGATCTCCAGGAACCCACTTTATCGAGAAATAGAGACACCCATAGCAGCCTGGCTCTAAAGTATTTCACTGTTTGAGCAGCATAGCTTAAAAAAGAGAAAACCATGCCCTGGCCAGGGGCTCAGTTGGTTGGAGTGTCAACCTGTATACCAAAAGGTTGTGGGTTTTGATCCCCGGTCAGGGCAAGTATGGGAGGCAACAATTGATGTTTCTCTCACATTGATGTTTCCCTCTCTCTCTCAAAAAGGAAAATCAATAAAACATATCCTCGGGTGAGGATTTAAAAAAAAAAGCCACACACACAAAAAAACAGACTTTCTACAACAATTCCAATTCATAGGAACTGGTTGTTACTCTTGTTATTTTTAATTATTCTAAATAATGGTACTAAACACCAATTTTAACAAACAGCTTTTCAAGAAAACAGCAGAAAATGCCTGATCATTGAGCCAAACGTTTTTTAAACCTTAGTATAAAGATTGTTTTACTAATAAATTATGCTGATTAAGAAACTGTCCAAATCACCCTTGCAGGTTTGGATCAGAGGTTGGAGCATCGGCCTTCGAACCTAGGGTCTTGGGTTCAATTCCCTGTCAAGGGCAAGTGCCTGTGTTGCAGGTTTGATCCCCTGCCCCTGGGCACGTGCGAGGGGCAACCAATCAACGTCTCTCTCTCATATCCATGTTTCTCTCTCTCTCCCCCCCCCCACTCCCTTCTGCTCTAAAAAAACAAAACAAACAAAAAAAACTGTCCAAATCAATGGGATGTACTAGAAATATTCCCATTATACAATTAGGTAATGATCATGTACCTGAGATACACCCCTTAACTGGTTCATAAACATTATGAACCATATCAAAACTTCAATATGCAGAAAAAAAGCTATAAATTTATCTCACAAACTTACTTACAGAAGCAAATCAAACCAACTGCTCAAAACTCTCAGCAATCCAGGCTTCCTCATTCATAGTTCCTTGAGGGAACTGACTAAAGCATTGTCTCTGATGCAATATTATAATTTTGCTCAGAAAAACATATACATATGCTTTGGTCACACTGATCTACACTCAGTGGGGATGAAAAATGAAGAATAAAAACTGGTTTAAGTTTTTTTTAAGAGAAAATAAGTCCTGACCAGAATTGTAAATAAAGTACAATTCTGACGCCCATCAACCTTGATCTCTGCTCTACAGTCAGTTCATCTGAGATGTATTCTACAAAAAGTGGACTTCACTAATTTGGAAGTTCTGATATACCAGTCACAGGCTAGACTCAAATGTTTCATTACCTTGGTTTTAAAGGTGGGATAAGGCTTATTAAGGTTACTTGCTTTGCTGAGGAACAGAAAACCATTAACTGCTTTCAAGTATGTTAGAATTTCTCACTCCATACAAGTGTGTGCTACTTCTGATCACTTGTATCTAGTTGGTTATTTTACCAAGTAAACTTAGCTTACAGGTTTGTTTTCTGACAAAGCCTACTAATGGCAAAGTTAAAAATTACCAATGCCTTAACTGCATTTTCTTTTGAAATTCTATTTTAGACTTCTTATTTGGTCAGAATTCCATTTCTTCCAAAAGATACAAATTAGTGACAATCTACAGAATTACATTTAACAATTGTCAGGGTCTTCTCATCATCTCCCCACATTTATTTTTACCTTCTCCAGCCTCTCAAAGTATTCCCTGAGGAATTCCATGGGTCTCTCGGGTCGCGCAGTGCACAACTGCACAATGGAATCCTTCAGCAGGGCCTGAATGTTGTGCTTCTGCACGTAGAGCTCACATTCCCGGAGGCTGCGCTCCTCCTCGGTGGCTGCAGAGCTGCCAGATGCCATGGTTCTTGTTCTCTACAAGAAAAACCACACATGTGCTTGTGTAAACTATGAAGAGCAAATGCCGATTTGGCCTCTGACTTAAATTAATTAGTACCGATTCACAAGGGTTTTGTGATTTTTTCCCTCCCAAAGTTGATTTTTTTCAAGAGAGAAGAGAGCTTGGAAATAGTAAGATAAGCAAAGAAGTAGCATTCTTCTAAAGAAGTGTTTCATTCAGTGTCCACTGCAGGATCTAGACTCTGCAGGCAGCAACAGTAAGAGGCAATAACCTTAGCTCAAGGGAGGAAGTATGAGCCACTATCCCCTGCAGAGGCTGGCTGATGAGGAGTCAGGCCCTAAGGGAATTTCATTCAGTACTCCCCTTGCAAAAAAAATTATAACGTGAGAAGTGTGTAAATGGTAAACAGGACAGAGAATTACAAGGGCACACAAGCGGGCTCTAAGTGAAAGCAAGGAAGCACAATGAAGAACGTCTGACGTTCCCTGTACAAAACTCCTATCTCAAGGGACTGTCCTAATGTCAGCCAGCAAACCACTGGGGCAAAGGATCTGATCAGCCAACTACTAGCGTAATCAAAAAATTTAAAGCACAAAAAGAACCCCAGATGAGTTTTTAAAGAAACCTTTTATTCCAGACTCTTACCAGATTCCAACCCTAAATGATAACACACTTAATCCACTGGTAAGAGGTAAAAACCTTAATAGAAAAAAAAAAAAAAAAAATCTTACCAAGTAAACTATAAAAGATTTGGACAGGAAAATGTCAAAACATTTTCTTCATCTGGACAGAAAATATTAAAATAAGAAATTTTAAACTTACATAAAGATTCAATAGATAAACTGCATTTAACGAATTTTAGAGGATTCAAAATATCTCAATGTGAAGTAAAATAGAAATGTAACAACAGGTAGCTAACCGTACCTTGGAATTAAAAGCTTAGTAACTTAACAACAGAGTCATAAACTGTTTTCCTTCTAACTCCTAATTACTAAACAATTAAGATTAAAAGATAAAAGGCCTGCTCGGCAACTAAATTCAACACTAATCAGACTTTTCCAAATATAATGCACACAAAACTACTGAGATGAAACTGTACATGTAAATGCAGAAAGAAATACCAGAACAAAGAATTAAAGGGCTATACTATTACTTATGTCATACAGGCAACTTTCATAAGGATCAATAAAGAGCATATTAATTAAGAGACCATGAAAACATACACAGCTCTCTGATAACATACATTAAAGGCCACAGATAAAGAACCATGCCGTTACTTCAGAAATAAACAGTTAAAAAAAAAAGAAAGATAATTTACTTGAGGATGGATTAATACCAGACTCTTCTTCAGGTCAATCATATGAACTGAGAATACCCTTCAGCAGAATTTTATGCATTTCTAATAATACTGACGGCCACCAAGAACAATGATAAACCAGATCTTTTATGCTTCAAAACATTCAGACATTTTTTTTAGGAATATCAATACATGTATTCAAGTTGACCAGAGAAATCATACAAAGATTAATGAGAACTGGGTCTAAGGGATGAAACTGCTTTTTGTTGGAAACAAAGTAATGTATTCAAATGACCAAAAAAAAGTACCCTGGTAATAAGGCGGCACATTAACAAACAAAAATGCCCGGAGATGATGTAGTCACAGGTGAGCGCCCCTGAATCTCCAAATTTCAAGGCTTTAATATTTTTAACGGAATATATTTAGACTGACTCTGTACCTGTACTTAGTCTAAAGAGCCCAACAATTTAGCTTCTCCCTCCAAAAATTGTTTCAATACTTTAAAATGTTCACCTGCTTTGTCTCTACACTCAGGTTCCTCCGTTTGGAAATTCAGTTTCAAGAGGATCACACGCTAGGAAACACTGGAGACACTCTGAGGGGCTCTCGCTGACTCGGGCTGCGCCCCCCCAGGCCAGCCGGGAACCCTCCCCCGGAGTCGCCGGGAGAGTCAGCAGCCCTCCCTCCCCGGAAAAGACCAGCCCTTTGGGAACCTCTCAAGACGTTAAGCCTTTTGGCATCACACCTGCGCCGAGCCGCAGGGGTTAACAGGTACCGCGCATTTTCGAGAGGAAGGACGGGAGAGTGCCCTTCACTTCACTTAGGCCACAGTCATGGCCACAGAACGAAGAAGGGAGGCAGGTCCTTCATCCTGGTCTAGTCGGAAGGCTACCGTGGTGGCGGGGAGGCCTCGGAGGGGGGGGGGGAGAAAAAAACAAACCTGGAAAGGGAGGGAGGTGAAACGGGACAAAAGGAAATTCAGGAGCCAGGCGAAAATCGTGGGGGGGGGGGGGGTAATCGGGGCAAGGAGGAAAAGCGGTTACTGGAGGAGACAGGAGAGAGGAAAACAAGAGCTGTCGGGTCTCAAAGATCGGCCAGAAACGCCGAGGAAAACCACAGCCGATGCCGGTAAAAACCGAGCTGTTGTCCTTCAGGAATCGAGGGAAGGCGAGCGGGGCGGCCACGGCGCGCGGGAGCGGAGGCGGCGGCCGCGGGGCGCGTAGGCCGCCGAGGGCCGGCGAAGGCCGCGGAGGGCCGGGGGCCTGAGCAACGCGGGGTGGGGGGAGCGCGCGGCCGGGGGATGGGGGCGGGGCGGCCGCGCAGCCCGGCACCGCAGCGCACGTCCCGGCGGCCTCGGGGCCTCGGAGGTGCAGAATCGGGGTCGCAGGCGCGGCCCGGGGCTTGAGGCCTGCGAGGAGGCGCCCGCCGGGGCCGGGGAGGGGCAGGGGGTGCGGCCGTCCCGCTGCAGGTCGCTCCCCGTGACGCCATCTTGGATCGGTCCAGCGCCCCAAAACGGGCGGCGGGGCGGCGAAGCTCGCCGCGCCGGGGCCCCTCGTCGAGCGCACTTACCTGGGGACGGGCGGAGGAGAGCGCGGGGCTGCGGCAGCGAGTCTGCGGCGGGCTGAGCTCTCTCAGCGCTTCCCTCCCAGCCCGGATTCACTCTGCGATAGCGGCTCCGCGGCGGCCCCACCGGAAACGACCCGGCCGCAGCCAATCAGCGCTCGGCTGCTGACGTCAATGCGCCTCGCTCTGGCCAGAGCCGTCGCCGTGACAACCTTAAAGGCGCGGCGGCCCCACCTTCTCTGCGGCCGCTCCTAGAAAGACCTGCGCTCCTCAGCACCCCAGAATCTTGCTCCTTCGGCTCCTTTTCCATCTCACCTTCTCCGTCATCCGCAGCCCTTTTCTCACTCCCGCCTCCTCTCCTTTTCCCACTCTTTCTGGCCCGGCGCTTCCGCCCCGATCACCTGTCCCTCCTCACCTGCGCCTCTCCGGATGCTGCAGGTGCCCTTTCTTCCTCCTGCCGCCAGTCGCTCCCTCTCCGCGGGGCTCTCGGGAGCTCGCCTCCCCTCCTCCTCTCCTCTCTCCCACCCGCTCTCTCCGCCGCCTCCCCCGCCGCCTCGGCCTTTTCTCCCTGCCTCCAACCCCCGCCCCCGCCCCCACGTGGGGCGTCTCGGATGACAGGTGGGCGACTCCGCCCCGCGGCCCCTGCAGGGGGAGGACGCGGGGCCCCGGCGGGGAGAGTCGTGCGGGCTCCAAGCCCCGAGGAGGCGGCGGCCCCCGCACTTGGGAGGCAGCTGCCCCGCGGGCCGGGCGCGGGCGGGTGCCCGGGATGCACACGCCCCGGCCGCGCATCCTGCCCCCGCCGAGCGCGCCGCGCGCCTCCGGGCCCCGGCCGGCCGTCCGGTCCAGGAAACCTGAGCCCTACCGAGTGTCCGCCGTCCCCTCCGGGGGCGCTGTCGTCAGTGGAGGCCACACCGTCCCCACGGGCACAAGACCCCGGAGAGGGTTTTGCCAGGGTCCAGATTGGCCTGCGTGCTGCTGGAGCCCGAAGTGCGCCCCCAGCGTCGCGCCCAGCCCCGCGCGGTGAGAAGCACGCGAAACGCACAAATTGGCACGAACGCTCGGCGGCCACACAAAAAATCCCAGCTGCTCGCAAACACTGCTCACGGAGGGTGACTGGGGGAGGAGGGGCGGTCTTGCGCCTTCAGCCATCTGTCTCCCATCGGAGGGTCTGCCCGTGGTGGAAGAGGAGGGGGGAGCAGGGGGCAGTTTTGTGTCGAGTCGCTGAACGAGTACAGAAGGCCCTTGAGTCTGGCTGGTCCCTGTCGTACTCGGACGGTGTGTGGCTGCAGGGCTGTATGTGTAAACACAACGGGTTTGAACTTAACACATACACTATCTCGCTAATAATTTTTATATTGATTCCAGGTGGAAATGGTAATATTTTGGAATCTTTTAGGTTCAATATGATTAAAATTAATTTCACCTTTTTTTTTTTTTGCTTTTCTAATGTAGCTATTAGAAAAATTTTAATTACATACGTGACTGGTATAATATTTCTGTTGGACAGCACTGATCTGGGAGGCCCACTGCTCCCCGAGCTCCATCAGGCTGTAATAAGAGTCCTGCTCATTGGGATATTTTATTTAGTTATAGTTGTCCCCTGCTTTCTGATAGAGGAAGCATAGGCCACATCAGATTTATGCCTACTGGGAGCGGGGCCTGTAGGAGGGAAGTTTCTCCTTCCACCACCCCTTGCCCCCCACATGTTGACCATTGGCTTTTTGCCAGGGATGGGTGGAATGGGGGGGGATTAAAGACAGAACCTGAGTCATATAGGATTTCACCCTTGTCGGTACAAAGGACAGCTAATAAACTGAACCCTGAGCTGGCAAGCAGGAGAGGGAATTCGATAGCATTGAGCAGGCCCGGTCCTGTTCTAAGAAGAAAACAGTTCAGTGGGATAAATCTGAGTTTGGTTTCAGGCTCTGCCATGTCCGGTAATTGACTTAATCTCCATGAGCCTCAGTTTCCTCAATCATAAAAGGGTAAGCAGGGCTCTGTTAAAATTACCTAGTAAAGAAAATAATAGCAAACACGTACATAGCACTTACACGTTCCTGGCACTGTTCTAAGTGCCTTACACATAATAATTAATTTAATCTTGTAATAAGTCTGTGACGTAGGTATTGTTATCACTGTTATTGTTACAGAAGGAACATGAGGCACGGAAGAGTTAAGTGACGTACCCAAGGCTGCACAGTCAGTGGTCTGAATCACTCTCCTTTGCAGCATATGTATATAAATAAAGCTCCCAGCTCAGAGTGGAGTACATAAGTTAATACTAGTTTGCTTCCTACGTTTCCTCCCCCTTCCTACAGAACCTACAAGGTTAAGGCAGAGTTTACTGCGTCCCACCATTAGTGTTACCTTCCTAAGACTGCGAAGACACTTAGAGCAAGGAAACACACAGCCGATGACATTGAACGGGGTGCTTTGAGTGACAGCTGCTTCCCTGCTAAGGCCCGGGTGTGCTTGTGCCCATTCAGCCGCATTCGGGCGCCAGTCCAGCCACGGGCCATTTCCTGTGTGAGTTGTGCTCAACCTTGTTCTAGCTGCCAAATCCTCCTATGCTGGGCTTTAAAAGACAAAAAGGGACTTGGGCAGTCGATAGCTGAGCCTGGGGAGGAGTTCATGGAGACAGCTGTTCTGAAAAACCATACAGCCTTCGGCCGTTTCCAAATGGTATGAATGCTCCTCCGGTGCCCCTGGGTCATTGTGAGAATAGCAACTTGTAAATGGCATTTCAGCGGCGATCATTGGTTCCACTCTCCAGCTTCAGTGATCTCCCCTTCCCCAGCCACCTTCCGCCCTTGATTCCCAGGTCTGTGGGCCTATCATTTAGCCTGTGTCCTTGGAAAGCTCAACAAAGTAAGTTTCTAGGGGAGTGGGGTTGTAAGTAAAATTTTCTCTTTAAAACAAAAGTCCTTAGTTGCTGTTATAATGTTTGTGAAACAATGGCACACAATTTGAAAAACAAACGTCAGCGGTGCATTTGGTAAGCAGAAGTAGAACTAAGAACCAAAACATAAAACAAGGGAATACTTTGGTGGCTCCTTTCTTAGTGTTTCTTATGCTTCAAGTTCCCATTGGCAAAGGACAGGCGGAATATTTGAGATTTCCTAGGGGAACTCTTCAGACTATCAACACCTATTTGTGGTGTGCAGGGGAGCTGAGGATTTATGCTGCCTATGGGCCCCAAGGTTGTGGTTTCAAACCTAACTCTGTCCCATGCCAATGCGTGCAAATACCAAAAGGCTTCCTGCTTTCCTCCCTGACAAATGCTTATCTAACCAGAGAATGGGTGTTTATCTCAAGCATAACTGAAAATATCAACCACAAAAACAGAAGAGTGGCCATCTTGGGTCTAATAGTAAAAGAATCTCCAAGTAAAAATATCTACCCCCAAAACATGTCTTCATCTGAAATAGCATATGTAAATCCACAATGTTCAACAAGAGAGACAAAGAGCAGTCTTAGGTTCTCCAGAGAAACATAACCAACGGAACATGTATATATCGAGAAAGAAATTTATTTTAAGGAATTGGTTCATGTGATTTGGGATGTCGGCAAAGCTGAAATCTGCAGGGCACCCCAGCAGGCTAGAAACCCAGGGAAGGGTTGATGTTGCCGCCTGGAGTTCAAGTGAGGTCTGGAGGCAGAACTCCTTCCTCGAGGAACCTCAACTCTTTTTCGTAAGGCCTTCAACTGATTGGGTGAGGCCCACCCACATTATGGAGGGTAATCTGCTTTACTCAAAGTCTTCTGCCAACCATGGAATCAGAGATTACAGGAGGCGCAGCAAGGGGGGGTGGGACGGTGCCAGGTTCAGTTTGGAATATTTTGAGTTTGAGGGGCTGTAGAGTTGCTTGCTGGTTGGAAGTTCAGGAGAGAACTATGGGATTTGACATCATCAGCTTGTTCATTACAAAGCCTTGGTGTGAATGAAATCCCTCCTGGTAGAGGGGGCTGGGAGAGAAGAAAAGGGAAGAAAGGCAGCTTGAGAAGGTAAAGGGAAGAAGGAATTCCAGAAGGAACAGTTAGAAAGAAGGCAACAAACCTGGAGAGAATGGGGCTCGCAAAAGCCAAGGGAAGCAGGTGTCTGGAGGAGGCGGCGGATGTTACCAAAAGATGGAGAATTGAAGGGTCAGGGCAATTCACAGCACAGGTGGGACACTGGAAACCAAGATGACCCTTCTGATCTGCCATCAAGGGGACCTATGCTCATGGATGTTTCTCCACATCCAGCCCTCATCAGATATAGAAGGTGTTTTAGCATTTTAGGCAAAAGCACGGATTCTGGAAACACTCTCATAATTTGAGACTGACCCTGGGAGGGGCCGGTGGGTATTGCTAGTTACCAGCTAAAGTGGCGCCACCAAGTGGAAACTGGCAGAAACCGCTTGAGTCTCTCCTGCTTTGTCTTTGCAGGGTTGGAGCTTGGCGGTGTCATCTTATTTCAGATTTGCGTCTTTCTGACGCCTACATTTTCTCGTCTACGAGCTACTTTGAGTTGGCCAGGGCAACCATCCATCCATTCAATAACAGTTCAGTGTGGATCTGTGCCACCAGGAACTGTGATAGTTCCTACAAGAGTGAGCCACACACACACAGTCCCTGGTCTCTAGGGGGACACAGAGAAATACACGTGGGGGAAGGAGAGTGGAGAGGAGTCAGGGATGGCTTCCCAGAGGAGGCGGCATCTGGGCTGAGGTAAGAATGAGGATGCTTGGGGGGGAGGGGTGGACACTTTTCAGAGAGAGGAAACTTGTGCAAATCACCTATAGGTAAGAGGGAACAAGCTGCAGGCGGGGCATTTGGGAAACTGAAATGGACTCAGGACAGGCGGAACCAGAAACCGTGTGAGGAGAACTGGCAAGGGATGAGTCTGAAGAGTTCATACCAATAAGGCTAACACACGACTGTTCTCGTGTGTTACGTATTAACTCCGTTTTACATGTGTTAACTCAGAATCTCCGGGGGTAGGTTCTGTTGTTGCACCCATTTTACAGATGAGGAGCCTGAGGCACAGAGACGTTTAACAACCTGCCCCAGGCATGTAGCTAGGAAGAGGTAGACCTGGGGTGTAAACCAGGGCCTTGAGCCAAGCGGACGAACTTGGGTTTTCATCTGAGAGCAAGCAAGACTCTCCAGGGAGGGTTGCGACCCAGTCGGGGTGTGCTTTAGAGAGACTGCAGGGTGCCAGCGCCTGCTCTGACGCCAACAACGGGACTGAAACCAAGGACGTGTGGGGTTAACGCTCGGAGCGGATACCGGCAGACACCAGAGCCAGGCCCGGAAGCAAGGGGACAGCAGCAGGGGATGGGATTAGGGTCCTTGCCCCGTTTCCAAGAGCTGGGCGGGGAGCTGCCAGGGTCCCAGTGGAGGCTGCCCGGGAAAGGGGCAGAGGGCTGTATCCGCAGGGTCCCTGCCCGGTGCCCGACACCGACTGATCTTTCCAGACTGGCCTCTTATCTTTTCAGACGCCTTTTCCTGCGGCCACCCTAGATCCTCACTCAACTTGAACCTATTTTGTTATTTATACCCAGGCAGGTTCACAGAAGGACCGAAGGAGCATCGCAATAAATAAGCTCACAATAAAACTGTATTAAAACGTGAATGAGAAGAAACATTAAGATCAGAAAAAGCATAAATAAGAGGGGGGGAGAGGGAGCTGAAAGAAGGGGAAGAGAAATGAGAATTTCCTTATGATCCAGAGCTGGAGCCTCCTGACTCTATAACAGACTTCAGCCCAGTGATTTTTCATGAAACAATCCCCTGGAAAGCAATTAGGCTTTCAAGGCTCTATAATCATGCAGGCATTAAAAAAATCTCACGGGGTCCTCTCGGCCTGGTCCAGACACCAGTCTGACTAACATGAAATTGACTGCAAGGCTGGCCGGCTGCTGAGAGAATCCCCTCTTTCCTTTGGATCAATCAACAGTTCACTGAAACACTAAACACGGCGGAGACAGTAGGACCTGCTCGCCGAGCTGCAAGTATGTTTCTTTTAGAATCAGTGGAATGAATACAATTTTTTTTTTTTAAATGAAGAAAGTGTAGCTGTTCGGCCTTGGCAAGATTAATTACAATGTCTCCTTCTCTATTCACCACAGGCCCTTGTCTCCAAAAGCTGTGGCTGCAAAATAAAGCCTCTGCCTCCGTGGTCCTGGCATCATCGCCGTTTTTGCAAACACGAGGAGAGAGGTCGGAGTTTAGAAGGTCCTCTCTGCAGAGTGGAAGATCAAAGGGTCGAAATAACAAGCGGTCACCAAGAGAGAAATATTTTTAGAAGGCTTAACTCGCTAGAAATAACAGATGCCTCCTCCTTTTTACCTCGTCCTCTCTCTTTTGCAAAGCAGACCTACTGCTGTGTTATTATTACAATGCAATCCCAGGCCTCGGAGTAACTCCGAGGTCTAAGATAACTCCTTGTAGGCAGCAGCGGGTTTAGGGGTCACTCGGCGGAAGTGAAGTCAACGAACGTCTCCCACGCTCCGTCTCTGTTGAGCTTAATTTCGTTCTAGACGAATAGTCCTGTGTGCACGAACTACTGCTCTTTTCAGGATTTATCCAAGATGACTTGGTGGGTGAAATCATCTAATTTCAGGTTGTCCTTTGAGTCCTTGGTAAAAAAAATAACGTCTGTGACGTCCGTACATATTTCTAGGTATTCCTCTAGACTGCTAATTTGTTAGTGCTTTGCTCTCATGGTAGAAAATGAATTTATTTTAAAGCAAATGGACAAATATAACCCTGACTTGAACCATGAAATTTAACACTGTCCAGTGAATCGTCACATTGATTTTTGTGACGAATACAGAGCCATTGCATTAGTTTGGATGGTCCCCAGAATCTGAGACAGAACAGACCCAGGGATGCCCTTATTTACAGCCTCCAGCCACCCTCCAAACTCTTTTCCAGTCGCCACCTTCAGAACCATCTCAGCCATCCTCGGCCTCCAAGACCAGCCAACACCCTTTTTGGAGCTCAACTCCTTACTGCCGAGCAACCACGAGCCCCTAGATCCGTCAGAATTATTCCCCCAAGGTGGAGGCCCTGTCAGCCTCCTGGCCAACCTGCATCTGTGGCCTCCTGCACTCACCTTTCTCTGGGCTTCTGTTTCCACTGAGAGATGGAGGACTTGGGCCACTTCCCCCGAGAGTTACAAAAGCAGCATGGGGCTGCGCCCCCTTCCAGGACGTGCTGAACACTTCCCGAGATGAGTGGGGAGAAACTCAGGACGCCATGGAAGCCGCCAGGGTCCTGGAGAAGAGCCTGAACCAGGGCCCTGTTGGATCTGCGGGCCCTGGGTTCCACCCGAGCAGACCCTCAGCCCTGTGACTCCCTGGAGAACCACTTCCTGGGTGAGCAGGTGACACTCATCAAGAAGGTGGGCG
The DNA here is from genome assembly GCF_964146895.1 of Miniopterus schreibersii. Taxonomy (NCBI): domain Eukaryota; kingdom Metazoa; phylum Chordata; class Mammalia; order Chiroptera; family Miniopteridae; genus Miniopterus; species Miniopterus schreibersii. Next base: position 7,291,323 of record NC_138116.1, read on the forward strand.
ACACCTGACTCACCTCCGCAGGCTGGGCTGGGCGAGTATCTCTTCGGAAGGCTCACCCTCAAGCACCACTAGGAGCCTCCGGAGCCCAGAGACTTTTGAGGGCCCCCACACCCTGCATTACCCTGGTGTCTTCTGAGCCTCTCCCTGCAACCACTAGGCAGCCTTTTAACCACCCTGGAGCCCTCCCCCACGCCTTGGACCAAATGGAAACAATAAAACTTTTCGCAGGAAAAAAGAGAGAAAGCTTTAGCTGCATATTGGAAATAATATTTAAGACAAAAGAGTATTAAGAATCAAGAGAGAGATTGTATAATGATAAAAGCAATAGCCTGGCAAGATGTAAAAACCCTCTACTTGTTCCCTGGCCAGTGTGGCTCGAAAGGTTGCCGGTTCAATTCTCGGTCCGGGCACAGGCCGGGGGCTGTGGGCTCAGTCCCCAGCAGGGGGCGTGCAGGAGGCAGCTGATCGATGGACTGCTCAATGTTCTACTCTCACTCAATGTTTCTCTCTCCCTCTCCCTTCCTCCCTCTAAAAATTAATTAAAATAAAAACAAACAAACAAAACTCTGTAATTGTACATCCCCAACCACCTGGCCTGAAAATATGTGAAGCAGTGTGACAGAGACCTGGATAAATAATCCTGACAGGAAGCGTGTCAGATCCACACGGGGACATTAGAAACACCAATGAAGGACCCAGAAGACCTGAAGCGATGGGAAGACACGTCATTGCTCAGGGATATCACGCCAGTGCCGATGTCCCCTAAATAAGTCTGTACATTGAACTCGGAAAAGATACAAAGTTTTATATTTTTGTTTCATGCTTGGTCTGATGTTGTTCTTGCCCTGTTTCTGCAATAAGTCTGCTGTTTGCTACAAGTGTTCAGTAGATACTTCCTATTAGGGTAAGGAAATTCCTTTCTATTCCCAGCCGGGTGAGGATTTTTATCATGAATGAATTTGAAATTCTTCAGTCCATGAATATGTTACAATTGCATTAAATGTATTACTTTTCTAACGTTAAACCACCCCTTCCTTAAGGCAATCCGTCCAAGTTAGACTTCATACTTATTTTAAAAGACATTTTTCAATGTTTTATATACTTATTTAAGCAGATAGGAAAACTCCGGTGGTGTTTTGATTTCCAGTGTTGGTGTTCTGCGGTTTTCATTTGATGAGCTGATTGAGAAACCCTGACCGGGAGCTGCTAGCAGGCGGCCACCTGACTTCCTGCTCGGCTCACCGTTCCGCACAGGACCGGAGGTGGCCCTGCCCGCTGCCAGCCTTCTCACTATGCGTGACATCAGGCAGCCGGAGATCAGCCGGGGGCAGGGGGGGGGCCTGGGGTGCTGCCGTCCAAGTCACCCAGCCCTCGGGCCTCCTGCACACGCACCGGGTGTCCAGCGCAGGAAATAACCTTCTGTCCGCATCGTCTTCATTCGGCAGGAAGCACACCTCATCCTTTTAAAAACAGCCACAGAAATGACAGCTGACTCCCCACCTTTCCAAAAACAGAGCGGGGGGGGGGGGGGGGGGGAGGGGGCCGAGTGGATCTGACTTCACGCTCCGAGTTGGGAAATTGTCCAGGCTTAACATTTTCGGCCGAATTGAACAGTGGGGAAGGCGAGGAGCCCTGAGCTGCAGGAGTCAAGGCTGGACCCATCTCCAAGGGGCCACCCACCACCTCCTCGCAGCAGAAGCAAGAGGCTGTGGACAGGCTGAAGAAGAAGCTGAGAGGGAGCCCCAGGAGGTCACCCACACCAGGAACGGGCCGTGCAGAGGGGCCCAGGAGACACCACAGATGGGACCTGTGAGAGAGAGTCTTTTGGAGACGTGTGGAGAGCTGACCCGACGGGAGAGCGTGAGGGAAGAAAGAGCCACAAGACCGCTCCCCTCTCCTGTTAATCCCATTTCCCCGCCCCAGGAGATGGGGGGGGAGGCAGAGGTGGGGGAAAGGGAAAGCGGAGCTCAGAGGTGCTGAATTGGCTTTGAGAGGGATGTTTTCTACTCCTCAGGAGGACTGGAAAACTTAGGGGATCTGCCCATACTATAATTTCTGTAATTATGATTACGGAAAGATGAGCAGTCTCCTGTTAGCCCCTCCACTGAGTTCATGTCAGAAACCAACTCATGCACACACCTTCTAGCAGAAACAGACCTCACGCTACCGAAGCTTTTTTTCACATAACAACATATCTCGGAGATCGCCTGTGTCAGTACCAACGGCACTGCCTTCCTCTTTCCGGGGCTGCGTAGTATCACATCTAGAGATGGACCACGATTAATGTAACCTGTCTTCTAGCGATTGTATTCTTCCATCTTTTGCACTGACTTTTTTTTAAAGTGCACATCACTGGGAGAAAATAAAAAGAAACTACCTTTTTTGATTCCTTGATTTATTTGCAAAAAGCAACAAGGGTAATCTGTACAGTGGGCTCTTCACTGTTTCTAGTGCCCCCCCCCCAGGTTTGTGGTAATCTAGCATTGGATGGTAAAAGACACAAGTCTTTGCAGTAACAGAGACTTGACTATGGCAGTCCCTACTCCAGCACTGATTAGCTTGGGGACCTTGGATGCATTGTTTAAGTTTTCCAAGCTTCCATTCCTTTGTCTATGAAACAAGGTTAATGATTCTTTCCCGGGAGTGTTATATAGAGTAGCGATAATCGTTGGAAAATATGGGGCATGTAGGAGGTGCTCAGTAAATGCTTTTATTATTGATGTTGTTGTGTGTGCGCCTGTGGATGTGTCTGAGTGCAACAAATTAACTTCTGAGTTGCTTCTCCATCGCCCAGCACTCACTGCGCATCCTGGCCACCCTTGGTGATGATATAGTCATGAGGAATGCAAATGTTATCTTAGTATCGAGCTAAGCAAAGGATGTTGGAAAAGAAGATACAATGTTTCGAGGCAGTGTAGTTCAAAGGCAAGAAAAGTGTACTTCTCTATTAATATTGATCCTTTGTTCTCAGACCATGCTTCAAGGATGCCTGGGGCTACCCGAGAATCTCCTGGGGCATCTGTGAAGACAAAACTGTTTTCAAAATAATAGTAAGATGCAATTTGCCCTTTTCACTGCCATTCTTCTGCAGAGGCACGGTGGGGATTTCGGAAGCCTGTATGATGTGTGGTATCAGACTGAATGCAGAAGCAGCTATGAGAATCCAGCTGTCTGCTATTAAGCCAGACACTGAAGATATTTGAAAAAAATGTTAAACAGTGTGTCTCCTCCAGAGCCACCAATACTGTATAGTTTGTGGACACTTGGTGATAATACTAAATAAATCTGGGTGACGTTATTTTTCAAGAGAAGCAAAAAAATGACACATGATGAGTTACTGAAAAGATCATTTCAGTGTGATTTTTTTTAATGATTGTTTCTGTGAGTCAGTCAGTGGGTAAACATTTCATGATTCCCTATTATGTGGTCAAGCATCGCTCTAGATGCTGTGAGAAGACACACAAGACCCTGCCCTCATAGGGCTTACCTTCTAAATGGAGGAAATAGACAGAAACACATAAATAAACAAACAAGATAGTTTCAGGTTGTGAAAACTGCTCTAAAGGAAATGCATTGGGCCATATGATCATCGGAAATGACATACCTAGCTCAAAAGCACCTGAGAATCTATACTATGTTCATGGATTGGAGTTGAAGAAGACTGGAAAATAACAGCCTGCCACTCAAATGGTTAGTGGGTAAAATGGTGCAAAATACGTGATTCCTGTCCTTGGTGTGGGATACATCTCTTTTTAAAAAAACAACCCTCCCAGATTCCCTGGGAATTGCTGAAGCAGGATTCTTTCAAGAGCTCAGGAAAAAGATTCTATCAGAAACACGGCGGAAGTGTTGAAGTGCTCTGGGAGGCAAATCAGAGGCAGGCAGAGCATTCCAGGGAGCGAGGTCAGACAGGGGTCATCTGTAGACAGAGACTGACTTAGACACCCATGTGTGGGAACAGACTCCTGGGACAGAGCAGAGAGAGAACTGAGGGCCCAGGAAACAGCCACATTTTAAGACATGTCTTGGCCACTTGACATCTTTCCTAAAGGAACCAAATTTCCATTAAAAATTTGAAACCCACCAAAGCGAAATAATAAAAAGTCTCCCTTCCACTAATAATAAATCAGGCTCCTTCCACTATGCAGCAGTGAAAACTCTGTCGTGGTTTTGGAAAACACACCAGCCTTTTATTCCTCACATGTATTTGCCATCGATAAGGAAAGTAGGAGATCAGGTAGCTAAAAGGCACCGAAATAAACCGGTGCATTTGGTTTTAGCCAATGAGCGTTGGCCTGTCTGCGTTTCCATTTATAACAGAGGTTCTCACACTCGCCAGCGACGGACGTGTGACTGACCCCGGAACTGCCGCAGCCGCTCCAGCGGCCTCCTTTCTGACCGTGTTTCCGTAATCAAAGGAATTCTCAAAATACCAAACCAGGACATTTCTCCCCAGTTCTTCAGCAACTATCACATCCTCCAGGACCTCTGCCCTCATCTCTTGGCTTCAGCTGCCACCTCTTTGCCTTGTCTCTCTCAATCCCACCTCTGTCCCACTCCCAGGATACAGATATCTATCTACCAACTGCCACAAAAACATAAGCTTAAACAAAAATGATCATTTCAATAAAAGCAGAAAAAGCCTTGGAAAAAACAAACAAACATTGGTGTTGTCACAAAGGATCCCAGTCCTGACAGTGAGGAGGCACCATCCTCAAGGGTCATACACAGTAAGACAGGTCTCTGTGTGTGTGAGACATTTCTGGGGACTTTATAATTACTGGGGAAGGCTTTGAAGGTAGAGGCGAGAGCCAGTGAAAGGTGGGTAACCGACGGCACAACCTCATTTCACTGGAAGCCCGGGAGGCCGGAGGAAACCAGGTGACACTGGCTGCCACTCTGCATGCGGACCTGTCTCTCCTTAGTCCTGTGTCTAATAAGCCACCAAGTCCCATGCCTTCTACCTCCACCCCCCAGCTGTCATTGGAGTGAAAGTCTAATCATCTCTAACCTCCCCCCGGTCTCTGCCTCTGCTTCCCCATCCATTCTCTGCAGACTTCACTTCTGATGCCGCATGAGCTTTTGAAGACGCAGGTCTGACTTTGTGGATCACCCTTGCTTACACGCTCACACAGCAGGGACGTGCTGAGGAAATGTACATTGCTTATCCTGAAACCAGTTTGGTCTTTCCCTGGACATCTGTGTATTACCCAAGAAAGTCCAGGGAGGCCCAGGGCAGGAGGGGAGGGTAGGAAGCCCTGATCAGGCCAAAAGGGCCCACAGCACATATGCTCAGCCAGAAATGTTAACGCAAGAAGGGGCCAGGCAGGCAAGAGGCAGCTTATAAAAATAACTCATGCTTCCTATTTTTAAAATATCTGATGTCCAGCCAGTGTGGCTCAGTTGGTTGAGCATTGTCCCGTACACCAAGAGGTTGCCGGTTCGATTCCCAGTCAGGGCACATGCCCAGGTTTCGGGCTTGATCCCCAGTAGGGGGCGTGCAGGAGGCAGCTGATTAATATTTCTCTCTCATTGATGTTTCTATCTCTCCCTCTCCCTTCCTCTCTCTGAAATCAATAAAACATATATTTAAAAATACATATATGACAATACAGTCCTCACCCCTTTCAATCATCTTACACTGTTTTCCAGTTGGTACACAAGCCATTTTCAGCGGGATGCAATGTCTCCGCTGCACACTTACAGAATTTTGTGGTAGGAAGTCATCATTCATCCAGCTTTTCTTAAACTCTGTTCTATGAAACGCTGGGGGCTGATCACACCTACAGGTAAAGACCACCAGGTTCACCCAGTCGGTGTTAGTTTTGCGAACTTACTGCAGCAAAGCAGCGTGCACACCCAGTGAGCCAGGGGCCGTCTCAGTAAGAGGCCGTGGGCAGGGGCTTTGGGTGCGGCTTGGTCTGCCCTAAGCGATTCTAAGGTGGGGAGGGAAGGAGAAACAGAAATCAGGGCGGATGGGGTCAGGAAGCAGGCGTTTTAATAATTGGGTATCTCATATCTCTGTTTAGGAGGCGGGAGGAACAGCGTGAGCTGGGAAGGCACTGATAGGAAAGAATTAGTCACTCAGTGTCGGTCTCTCCGCAGCTGCGGTGTGGCCTTGAGAACAGCCCGTGTTCTGTGGGCCTTTCCCCGGCCTTGTTTCTGACTGTCCAACGGGGACATCACAGCACAGGGCTCATTCCCACTGTCTCAGGCCCCACAAGAAGCCAGCGGGGGTTCCCGGAAGGAAGAGACCCAAATAAGCCTGGAAAGCGCTCGTTGAACAATGTTAAAGAAACACAACGCTGGGCTTCTGGGCACTTTTCACACACTAAAGTGAACAGGGAATTTCCCAAGACGCCTTCAGTTTAGTTTCAACACAGCTGCCTAAGGGATTCTGTTCAAACAGAAGTCAAGATGTCCAGTGGTTTCGCATCCCTCCCCTCCCCCAGCATAGCATTCGGATCTGTTTTCCCGTTTGTCCTGCCCCTTCCTCCAGTGAGGTCTTCTCTGCCCGCTCTATACAAAATCTCCCCCCTCCCCAATACTTCCAAATGCCCTCCCACGGCTTTATTTTTCTCCTGGTCACTCATTGACATATAAGACACTGTACATTTTATTTTATTTTTTTGTGTATGGTGTCTCTGCCCATACGGCAGGCGTTTTTATTTATTTTACCCCATGGCGCACCTGATAAAAATAAAATTGTCAAACGAATGCATCTGAAACCTCTCCCAAACTTCTCCTTTGGCAGAGGAAGTGGTGAGGCCTCTAGTTTTCCGGCGTATAGACAGTAAACAAGTTTTGAAAGAGCACATGGAGAGCCTCGGGGCTCTTCCAGGGTTTGCAGCAGCTCTGCCTTCTCAGGCCAGCCTTTCCTTCAAGGCCCACCCAGCGCCTGGAACTAGACACGGCGCGTCACTAGGTGGCGCTGTTCACCAAGAACAGTGGGGTTCTCAGCCCTCCCCTGGCTCCCCGGGGCCTTAGCCGGCACCCACTTCCCAGAGCCAGGGATTCTGAGACACGGATACCACTCCTGCACTGTCTCTTAGACAAGAAGAAACCCATGGTCATTTAGAACCACTTCTGAACTAGCCGAACCCCGCCATGAGCTCGGGTTAACCCTCTGCTTGGAAGCAAAAGATGTTTTTAAATACTTCTGTAATATACGCGGCAAATGTGAGCAAAGCTTCAGTCCCCTGTGAAAAGCTGCAGGACTCCATCGCCTGCCCCTTGCACTTGGCCCCTGGCCGGCCCTGTTGGCACAAGGCTGTCCCTTTCTCTCCACCCCTCGCCTCTCTGTCCCTGTTTAGGATGAAGTACAGGTTAAGATGCCAATTCTATTTCTAGCCTTGAGCCACAGCAGGCTGAGAGGCAGCGTGGAATGGTGACCTTGTACTTGGGGACCGAGTGCAAACTACGCCTCCATCACACACGGCCCCTGGCCCTTTCGCAACCTACCCAACATCTCTCAGGTTCGGGCCACGCAGCTGCGCGGTGGGAATAAAATCCACGGAAGGGGACAGATGTAGTGAGAGTGAAGTGAGCGGGTGTATGAGGCTTCCAGTCGTGTTTTCTGTAAAACTTCGTCTTCCATTTCGGATCAAGTTATACCCTAAAACTTAAGTCAGGGTCACTGGCTGACCTGCTGAACCCTTTTCTGCAATCTCGGCTGGTCTCGAGATGTCCCAGAGAGCCAAAGCGCCGTCGCTGAACCTCTGCATGTTGTCTTGAATAGTAAACAGGCCCTTAACTCAGCTCAAGGTAGGTCTGCAAATGCATACACACCGAGAGCTACCGGCTTCATGATCAGCAAGGATTTATGGAGAATTTAAGATCTGCCTTGGAGGGGTTAGGAAGATTATTCTGGAAACAAAAATAGACAGATGTGGGGAGAAAATGAAGACAAAGACACCAGCTCACTCTTGGGTGAAATGCCATTGTTTCCGACTCTTGAGAGGAAATGTATTAAGTCAACAAGGAATACGAGACTGGTTTTGGTTTTGCTCTCTGCCCCCACCCCTTTTAAATGGAGAGACCAGAAATAATGGTTCCATTTTGGGAACCGTTGCACAGAATAGGACTGTTCCTTCCCTGCGGCCGTGCTCTCCCACGGGGACGGTGTCTGTGATTAGAAACTACCAAGTTCAAAGGTGCCTGCTGCTCAGCCACACCTCCGGCAGGGGACTTCCAGGGGGGCACCTCCTTTCCCAGGAATCACCCCAGAGTCAGCCTCTCCCCTGCTACTCTAGAGCTGTCAGCTGACTCCTTGAGCTTCCTTCAGGATGGGACATATCGCCCGTCCCCCAGCCCCAGGCCTTACCTGTGCTACACCGTCCCCAGGCCCTTCCTCCCTGCACTCCTTTCTCAAAGTCCTACCACTGTGAATGAAGTTGGACTCTTTTCTCAGCCCCAGTTCTGAGTTGCCGAAACTCATCAGAAAAGCAGGAGGAGATTATTTCCTGTGACCTGGTTTTATAAAAATAGATTTTATAAAAAGAAGATGAGGACCGGAATGGTATTGGCTCACCTAGTAGTTACTCTAATTATAGACGGTTGGGTGCAAGGGGCAACCATATTGGGTGACAAGAGGGTTGTGTCAGACAGGATGTCTCCCTCCCAACTTCCCCTGGCCATGCCCTGTGCGTGCCCCAATCGGCATTTTTAAATTACAACCTGATGGTTGCATCAATAGGAAGTCTGCCCATTAGCTGAACGGGGGCCTCTGAAACTTTGTATCCCCGAGGATGTGTGAGTCCCAGAGCCCAGCTTTATTCCTCCAAGATTTTGCTGACTGACTGTGTGTTTTCCTAGGAATGATGGACATTTTGTCCGGGAAAAGGAATTTTCATTTAGACTAAGGAGGAAAAGTGCACTGTGGTGTTCACGTCCTTCCCCGAGTATCTTTTGCTTCCGTTGTTTAGCAGTGACGTGCCTGTCCCGAGAATGAGGAAGGATTAGCAGCCATAAGCCCCACGTTCAAACTGGGAGCTTCCACTCCCATGGAACCTAGCATTAGGCCTAGGGCTTAAAAAACAAAGCAAAAACTCAGCCTGACATTAAATGAATTCAGCGCCTCTAAATTTAGTTATAACCGTTCCCTTGGCTTTTTATATATGAATGGGCATCTGGGAATTTTTGTTTGAGGGTAGAGCCCCTCAAAGAGGCTGTTGACGCCTTTAGCAGAGGCCACAAACTGGCCCTCCACAGACCACATCCAGCCAGCTGATGTATTGAGTTTGGCCCGCATGGTGTTTTTTTAAAATAAGAATTGTCAACATTTTAAATTTTTACATAAACCTATAGGTTTATATAAAATACACATCGATTTATATATAGGTTCCCATAAAAGAAATACAGATTTCTATAAATATAAGTTTATGTAAAAATATAGATTTCTGTACTGTCTTGGGGAAAAAATAAAACCAGACGAGGCAGCCCTGAGATGTTATTTCCACTTGCGTGGTGGTGGACGGTGGACCATGGACCCAGCAGGAGACATACCAGGGGCAAGGGGATCATTCACAGGAAGGGTGGGGCTGGGAAGATGACCCGTTTCCTTCCATATCTGCCTCTCTAGTCCTGAACCTCGATTCCAATGAACAGTCCGTTCTGCTATTGCAGCATGTCTGAAACTAAATGCCTCTTCCTAAATACCTGCCCAAATATCTGAAAGCAGCACCATGGGCCGCCCTTTTCCTAACCACGGAATCAGCTTTAGCTCTTCCTTCCTCTTGCCTGCCACTCCCCATTCCCCATCTGTCACCATGTCCTGTGGTTTGGGCTCTCAAAGCTCCACTGCGCAGTAAGATAGCTGCCAGCGACACGGGCACTTAAAGCCTAGCTAGCGTGAACTGAGGTACACTATGAGCGAAAAAGACGCTGGATTTTAAATCCTTAGGCAATCATCATCATCATCATCAATCTAAACTAGCTAATTAATAATTTTACATTGATTGCCTGTTAAGATGATATTTTTGACGTCTTGGGTTAAATTTTAAAATGTTAGAATGTACTTCCCCATTTCTTTTTACCCTTTTTAACGTGGCTTCTAGAGAATTTTAAATTACACATGAGGTTCACATCAGTGGCTCACATTAACTTTCTATTGGATAGCAGTGACTCAAAATATCTCCGGTGTAGAGGTGCCGATTATCGCTAGATGGCAGTCATATTACAAGATATAAATGTATCAAATCAACATGCTATACGTCTTAAATTTATACAATGTTACATGTCAAATATATTTCAATTTTAAAAATACCTCTTGAGTTTGTCCTAATCTATCTGACCCTGCTGGCATCCAATAGCCTAGTAGTCTCTCACATCCTAGAATTTCACATTAGTCTAGCCCCCCCTCCCCACCTTCTAATCTGTTTTGCACACCCTGGCTGAGTTTATCTGCCTACAACACTGCTTTTATCATTAAACAGTCCGGCACAAAAACTAACACCAGCTCCCGATTCTACCCCATAAAGTCCAAACTCTTGGACTTTAAGTATACTTTGAATAACAACCTCCACTTAAAAAACCTATCGGGCACCTCGTGTAATCCTCTCAGCAACCTAGCACCTAGCCTGCCAGACTCTCGGTTTCCTAAATAGAATAGGAAGCATATGCTTAAGCTGGGAGGGAGAGGGGCTGCACCTTTGATCTGAGAGGTTACAAAGATGATGCCGTTAAAGCATCCAAACAGCAGCTCTTTCCACTTAGGATGGTTTATTTAACACCTCGCAATCAACCAAAGAGCAATCACACACACTGTGGATCTATGAGATGAACTATTTTTACATCAGCTGAGAGAAGAAACTGCTATATTTGCATTTCAGGAAACCAAAACTGGAAACCCAACCTTCTGCTTAAGTGAAAGAAGCCTCTTCTCTCATCCATTCTATGTCCAGGTTCCATAGATAGCTTTGTCACAAGATAGATAAATTTGAATTATACCAATTTGAAATGCTGTGGCATAACAATAATTAAAATACCATTTCGTCTCAAAATTTGAAAAGCATGAATTAAAAATCCACCAGAAGTTAAATAAAGCCAAAGCTAGCAGAGCTAATAGAGCTAATGATTCTTGACATCTGAGCTAGTGGTATTTCTACACGGCAACATGTATTTAGCTTGGGAATAGAGACCCTTTGTCATCTCAAATTATGAGTTTTGACTTGTATATTCAAGGCTTCATAAAATACACCATCCTATACATATTTTCCTTCATTTTTTTCAGCTACAGATCAAATAGGTTTTATCAAATGCTGCCTAGCAGAGCCATTTGGTGAATGGATCTTGAAATCAGACAAAGCCACATCCTACCACTTATTGTGTTACTTTGGACAGATGGTTTAGCAGCTCTGGGCTTCAGTTGCAGCATCTCTAAACTGGGCATACGTATACTTTCCTCACAAAGTTCTATCAGAATTCAACATGAGATAACACACATGCATACAGTGCTTGGCATGCAGCAATCCTCAACGGCAGTGCAATGGGGAGATAACTTATCTGTCTGGCCTTAGCACACTCATTCCAGAAACGTTTCTCAAAGCAGCTTGGAGACTCTACAAAAGGGTGGGGCTTTGGCGTCTAATGCTCTCTACTAATCCCTGTAAACTTAATAGACCAAGAGTGACACGTGACAGGGGAATGGGGTTGGGTAGGAAAGAGAGCGTCCGCCTGTCGCTTCTGCGGCCGCCGCCACGCAGATGCGGGACTGGAGCCAGCAGGTCCGGCCGCAGCTGCACCGGTTCTTCCTTTCTCCGGGCCGACGGGCGGCGCTGGCAATGAAAACACCACCACGTGGCCTGCAGCCTGTGCATCACACGCCTTCGCCCAATGGCGAGCCGCGTCCCGGAATCGGGGGCGGGCCTCTAGCAAGGCGGGCCCGCCCACAGCCGTCGCCAATTGGTCAAGGATGCCGGGCTGCATGGCCTCGTGACCAATAGCGGCTGAAGGTTAGGACCCCGTCCTCTCAGTGGCTCGGTTCCGCCTGACTGGCAGGAGAGGCGGGGCGAGGCCAGGAGGGGCGGGGCGAAGCGGGAACGGGGCGGGGCTGGGGCGGAGAGGGGCTGGCGACCCGGCCCGCGGAGCCGGCGCCAGCGGGCTGCTGAGGTGGCTGTCGCCGGGTCGGCGTTTGCGGCTCCCCCGGGTCGAGCCCCCCATGGAGGCCGAGGCCGCGGACGGCCCCCCGGGCGGGGTCGAAGCGGCGCTCAGCTGCTTCTCTTTCAACCAGGACTGCACGTAAGCCGCGGAGCCCGCCTGGCCGGGAAGCGGGGGACGGAAAGTCGCGACCAGGGGTGTTGTCCTGTCCGCAACTTGGAGCGAGAGAGGCGCGGGCCTGCGCCCCGAGAGGCCGCCGGCGGGAGGGTCGGCGGCTGCCCGCCCCCGGCTCGCGTCTAGGCGGCCGCCTCCGCCCGCGCCCCTCCCCCAGCAGGGGCTCGGGCGCCCCCTACCCGCGCTCGGGCCGCGAGCCCGGAGGGGCCGGCCGCGGGCGAAGGGGGGCGTCAGCCGGCGGAGTAGGGCTGGGGAAAGCTCGGGAATGGGGGTGCGGTGGGCACCGGAGCGGGGGGTCTGGGGAAAGAAGGGGCCGAGACCAAAACAAAGGAGAGGGGAGGGGAGGAAAGGGGAGGGGCAGCTGCGAGTTGACCCCCGGCGGCGGTAGCAGCGGCCCGGGAAGATGGGCGTCCAGGAAAAACTTTCCCATTTGTCCTTGAGCATCTCAACGTGGCATCTGGGCAGGGCCTCGGGCGGAGCGGCAGCCTATCCCCGCCGCGCGCCCGGCCCGGGCCCCGGCCCCGGCCCCGGCCCCGGCCCCGGCCCCGCGGGCGCGGGGCAGCCGCTCCGCCCGCCGCGCCCGGCGGGAGCCTGGCCGGTCCCCTCGCCGAGCCCACGCAGCCCCCTCGGCCCGGCCGAGTCGCGCAGGCCGAGCCCGCGAGCCCCGGCCCGGCCCCGGGCGGCTTTCCCCGCGGAGCAGGAGCTCCACCCTGTTGCTTTGTCGAGTGGATTTTGAATGTTTCACCTTGATGTTCACGTTTGGACCTTGGCCAGAGAGCTGGGATTTACCGACCTGTGTTTCAGGCATCTGGAGGATTCGGTCCCTTGGAAGCATGAGGGTTTTTTTGTTTTGTTTTTTGTGTGTTTATTTTCCCTTCCCCTCGTTCCGTGGCTTCGCTAGACGCCGGCCCGGGACCATATGGGATAACGTCCTTGGCATGCGCCCCCAGCGCATCGCGCGGGGACGACCTCTCCTGGGCTCCCACTTCCTGCTGTACCAGTTTCTGTTGTGTTCTGGTTTGGAGTCGGCTTCAGGCTTGTGCTTTTGGCCTGCGACTGGGCTATGCTAATATTGAACATTCAGTGGTGTAATTAAGGCCATCATGTACCATAAGCAACCCTGGCTTCCATTCCCTTTGTTTTTCTGCTTTTAAAAAAAACACCCAATGCCAAACAACAGTATGCCTTTTGTTCAAAACACTGTATGTGTAGTCTGGCGATCTGGTGGCCGGACAGCTTGGTTAGACGTGTGACTTTGAAGCTTGTCTTGACCACAACCCGCAATAAGAAATGTATATTACGACATCCCCAGTACCCATATACAAGTAATATCACTGAAAAAAAATTTTTAAAAAAATGAGTCACATAATGGTGTTTACCCTTATTATGGGCGATACCCTCTGCTGTTTTCTATTTCCTTTTTAAAAGCCATTTGTGACTCCCTGAATTGTTTTTAGGATTCACTCGCGGTTAAGACTCACAATTTACAAAAATGACAGTCTAGATTAAATTCTGATGTTTTGTAAGAAAAATTTTGCAAGAGGGGATGGCTGTTGAAATGCCTGGGTGTTTCCTTTCCGAAATGAACACAGGTTAAGGAGGGGAGTTAGTTTGCTTATTAGTAAATGGTCTAATTCCTGCTTTATAGCATTGTTTATTAGATTATTTTTTTAAATATTTTTTATTGATTTTAGAGGAAGAGGAAGTGAGAGGGAGAGAGAAACATTGAGGAGAGAGAGAAGCATTGAGGAGAGAAACATCCATCAGCTGCCTCCTGCACGCCCCCTACTGGGGATGGAGCCTGCCACCCTGTCCTGTGCCCTGACCTGGAATGGAACCGGTGACCTCTCAACCTCTTGGTGCTGGGAGGATGCTCAGCCAACTGAGCCACACCAGCCAGGGCTAGGTTATATTAATGTTAATCTTTATTCTACTTAAGTCCAGGCTTTCACGGCAACTGGACACGAATGTTATTTTCAAAACTGTCGGGTGCTTGGCAAGTTAATTTCCTTAGTCCCTACTGTTAGTTCTGTTTTCTTGGATAAAGGCTCTGCTGGGCAGCTCTGTTGTCACCTATAAATAAAAGTTTTTGTCACGGTCAGTTGTTTTGAGCCACAGAGGGTATGACACTGAATTTTAAATAACTCAAGCCCCTTACTGGGTACACTTAGGAGTATCAGTGTGTCTTTTTCTCTAAGCCGAGTCTGAGCCTGAGAGCTAGTATTTCTGGAGAAGGGGGGTGAAGATGGCTTATCTTTATGGGTCTCCTTCACTCACACTTCCTGCTTGGCTCTGTGCTGGACACTTTGGGTACATTTTTTCATTTGGTGATACATATTTACCTCAAACCCTATGCCTGTGAGGTGATGAGAATTTTTTTTTTTTTCTACAAAAAGGCCTTATGGATAAAATAAGGTTTTAGTCTACATTCTTTGATTCAGAGACTTTTGTAGCCAGTGATTAATCACTGAAAACATAACAATGACCAACCACACTGTCATTTTCTCATATGTAAAATTATTCTGTTCCAAGAGCAGGGCATATGTTTAAAAATTATTTTAAATTGCTAGATCTATTGGTTAATATTTTAAGACTCTAGTTACATTTTTTTGTTGTTGTTACTTGCAAGCTTTAGAAACCTGTTTACAACTGCATGTGTCTGTATTTATGTGGAAAAAATTACGAGAAAAAAATTAAAAACAGTAAACACTACAGAGCCTATTTGGAAGGTTTAAGATGCTGCTGGCTCACCTCGCCAGTAGCTGTCTGTCATCATTAAGGCTGTAGCTAAAGATGCCAAACCCACTGCTACTCTTAAGAAACATCTAACACACCAGCTAGCCTTGGGGCAGGCTGGAGGGCTAAGGGACAGAAGAGGCTACCTGGCTGATTATGAGTTGACTGTGTAGTCACCTGTCCCTGTGTCCCAAGGGAGAACAAATGTTTGGGTAGGAAAAAATTATATTCCAGAGAAAATCATGTGACCTTCTCTTTTTTAGGTGAGTGAAACAAGAGCTGTGGCCATCGGGCTTGTAGCAGTCAGCTGCTTATTTTAGTATGTGCTTCTCTGTGAAGAGCAAATCTCACCTTTGCATATACTTGTTTTAAATGAGGAAGTTGGACTAAGTTTTAGGTCCATGGAGGACGACTTTAAGGTCCCTTTCAGCTCGTACTTTAAGGTCCCTTTCCATTCTCCCAGGATGGAAGTGCTCAGGGTTAGACTGTTTATCCTGCCTGTCGTCATCACCCAGGTCTCGAGGGCAAAGCAGGAGAGAGCTGGAAGGGGATTCCTGGCTGCTGAACAAAAGGGACTCATTTGCTTTCATCCTGAGGCCAGAGAAACCGAGTTTCACATTCTGTCTTTATCTATGGGCTGAGAAGTGAAAAATTTTTTAAAAAAGCAACAACATTTTTCTTAGCCCCTGTTGCCCCAGATAAGTGTTTAGTTTTTGTTTGGTTTGCTGGTTTGTGGAATGTAAAAATGACTCACCTCTTGGTAAAGTACCTCTCGAATAACCAGAAGACCCCTAATTGTGATGGGGGTAGGACTATGGTGAATATTCCTACACATCCCATTTTTCCTATTTCTGCTCAGCTGGGAAAGCATAGTGTCTGGTAGGTTCATTTCTTTCGTTTTGATGGCAGAGCCCATGAAGTTTCAGGTCTCTCAGCCATTTTACATTTTTGTGTGTAGCTATCTTTGACCTTAACACACCTGCCCACCTGACAAGGTGTGCCTCACCAGTTAGAAAGTCCCCAAATATCGAAGCACCTGAGCATGTATGTTTATCTGTCCCCTGTGAGGTGAGAGGGAAAAGGGGTGTCTGTCTTCAGGCAGGTCTGTGGCTGGGATCCAGTACCTATTGTCATTCCCAGGCTCTCATTTTCTCCCACAGATCCCTAGCAATTGGAACCAAATCCGGTTATAAGCTGTTTTCTTTGAGTTCTGTGGAGCAACTGGACCAAGTCCATGGAAGCAGTAAGTGTGTGTGTGTGTGTGTGTGTGTGTGTGTGTGTGAGAGAGAGAGAGAGAGAGAGAGAGATTCCCAAGGATGTCAAATTCTCCCTCTAGACTTTAATCCATGCTACTCCTAAGCTTTCTGAATTTCCCTCCATTCACCACCAAACTCAAGTCAGTATTTTTCAGATTTAAATATAAATCAATGTCTCTGCTTGTTTTAAATAAAACCATAATGAAGCATTTAGTGAGATGTAGCAATAGCTTAGGTATCATTTTATATTAAGAAATCCTTTGTTAGAAACCGTACTGCTGACAGTTTTTCGTATACACATATGCACAGTCATCCGCTGTTATAACTGTCATACCCGAAGATCAGTTAGGATTTTCCCCCATTATATAGGCACTTTAGAATATTGGTAGCATTCATTGAGTCATGGAAGTATGTCCTTTGCTTTACTAAAGCAATACTCTCTTATTTAGATAGTCCATACTAAAGATGTTGGTGAATATTTACCAAAAAAATTCAACTTTAGAAATGTGACTTATTTTCCCAGGGTTCATATAGTAATAGTTTATGCTCTCACAATAGTGAAGGATACAGTCTCTGGATTTCCTGGAAAGAAAGTGGGTTGGTAAATAAAATATTGGGCTCCTCACTTATTTGTAAGATGTTCTTTTTATTATGCCATTTTCATGAATATAGGGTATCCCCCAAAATGTATACACCCACTTTGATAATTATAAAGGCAATGTTTATTAAAATACATTTCATTTTCAATATTAAGGTATCAGCTGTTAAAGTGTGTGTACATTTGTGGGGGACACCCTCTATTTTGCTCTATATCTGTCCTGTGTTTCCTATGGGACTTGCCCAAGAACAAGAAAGGCATGCATAGGGAAAGAGAGTTCTCCAGCTCTGGGCGCTCAGGAGGCTCACCGATGTACCTTTTTCCTGAGTACAGTAGTACTTCCCTGGTCATTACACGGACGTCCAGATGGCTTTCAATAGGAAATGGGTTCCAGAAAGGTCAGGGAACACAGCAAGATAGGGAGGAGTACAGAAATTTTTCTATTACTGTCCCCCATGGCAGACACCCTCTTAGCAACAGGGATAAGAATTCTGAAGGCAGAGGCTCCTGACAAAGCAGTCACTTCTTTGAAACCTCTCAGTGAGAAAAGGGTAGACTGAGATTGCCAAACCCCACTGTGTTTCATAGAGCAAACAGGGGCACCCCCAGGGCCCTGGAGGGGAGCTCTGGAAATTGACTCTGTGGTCACTAGCATCTTCTTTAGATACGTGAAAGGGCTTTGGAACTGTTACATTTGGAAGCAGTTAAAGCTTCCCCACGGGGAAGAATCATTGCAAATGCATGCTGATGGAGGGTGTCCAGTCGACAGGACCTAGAGGATGCCGGCTGGCTGGCTCAGCTCAGGAGAGGCTGGAGCCTGGGTAACCTCAGCTGCTTTCCCTCCCAGATGAGATCCCGGACGTCTACATCGTGGAGCGTCTCTTCTCCAGCAGCCTGGTGGTGGTGGTCAGTCACACAAAGCCGCGGCAGATGAATGTCTATCACTTCAAGAAGGGCACAGAGATCTGTAATTACAGCTACTCCAGCAACATCTTGTCCATAAGGCTGAACCGGCAGGTAAGTGGGGGGGATCCCTCTGGATTGCAAGGCTTCTGCTCATTGGGACCGAAGAGAAAAAAAGATACCCTTCAAGACAAATGTCTCTAGAACAAGCATCAGATTCTAAAGGGGATTTTCATACTCAGGTCTCGATATATTGGGCTCCTGTAAAGAGAGTCTACTCCATGCACTTGTCTCAGTGGTGGGTCCTCCTTGGTCCTCCTGCCTCCCCTGGGTGCAGGCTGGGTGCACCACTGAGGCTCTGAAACTCTCCCTGAGCTACTGCAGGGACACTTTCAACAGAGGAGCGCCTCTCTGCTTTGGGTCCCTGATGGTGCCATTTGTTGCAGATTGGTGGGAATGCCTCCCGAAATGAAGCTCCCAAGGATAAAGTGTGGTCCTCCTGGGTTGGATCTGAAGCCAGTCAGTAAAACTGCCCTGTGGGCCAGGGCCTCAGGCTTCCACTTTTCTTGCATCCAGCTAACCCTTGAAGATTTTTCTTGTAGTGTTTTCTTTGTTGAAGGATTATCCTTATCTCAAATATGCAGCACCTTCTCTTGAAAAATGTCAGTTCTTGTTAAATAAGTGTTTGAGGTATTAGCAGAGTTTCCTTTGAATTATTAGGTCTTAAGTCCTGGAAGGAGGGCAGGGGCTGTATCTGTTTTGTTCACTATTGTAAGACCTGGTAGAAAAGATAGTGCCTGGTAGAAACATGTTCCGTAAATATCTGTTTCCTGACTGCCTACAAAACAAACATGCATTCTCTGTATGACCATGCAGCTCTGTCTATTAGGAGGGTGGAGGTCGTGGCATTTGCCGAGGACAGTGTTTTCTTCCGTCTTTGTACCCAAACTATGAAGTGCTGATTAATTTTTTAAACAGATGAGACGAAGTGCTTTCTTAAGCCTATGGTAAGGAAGAGATTATTTCTTTGAGGTGATCAGCTATTTTGATTGACTCCACTTAAGCCTGAGAAATAAGATACTGGGATTTTTATAAGCAAAGAGGAGCCAGAGTAAAGAAGAAAATAAACCCGGGTTCTTAGCAAGGGAAGGAAAAGGCACTTTGAGAGTTTTCAACTTGAAGGCTTTAAGCCGCGTGCTTGGCTCAAGTGCTCTCTCTGAAATCTCCTGGGAGCGCCTTAAATTTTCTCGCAGAACTATTTTTTTTTCTTTGCCTAGAGTAGTAGCCTGTATGGGAACATTAACTATCCTTGTTCAGTAGCCGATTGTCTTTTTATGATTGTTTAGGCAAATGTCCTGTAAAGACCAGAACCCTCGAATCGTATCTATGGCATGTATCTGTGTAACTTCTCTCCCACTTGCTCTCCGATACTTTCATTAACAAGTGGGACAAGGGAGGGTTAGCCAGGCATCCGGGTCTGTTAACCTTTAGATGTCACTCCCCTCAATATAATACTCATTAACTTTAAGGCTCTTCTCCCCCACCTGCCAAAGGACATTAATGCACCTGCAACTACAATGGTACCTCGGTTTTTGAATGTACTCCGTTCCCGAAGACCCTTCGAGCTCTGAAACATTGGAAAACTGAGGGATTGACAGCCAACAACTAGGCCTCAGGATCTTGCCCTCACTGGAAGCCGCAGAGCATGTTCGATTTCCGAGGCCTGTTAGAAAACCAAAGCATTTCCTGCCAGGTTTACGGCATTTGTAACCCAAAATGCTCATCAACGGAGACCTTAGAAAACCGAGGCACCACTGTACTCGGCTATTAATGGCCAAGCTCATCTGAGCCCAGATGGAACAGGTGTCTCTAACGTTTCTGCACCTAAAAAGGTGACTTGGAACAGGTCTTGAAAGCTTTTGGGGTTTGCTTCCCTTAAAACGTTCAGGTTTGGGACTTAACAACTTGAGGTTTAGGCAACTCCTGCAGCCCCTCCCTGCCAGGTGGGGGAGGGGTCCCTTAAATACATAGAAAGGAAGAATATTTAGTAATTGTGACATTTTCCACTTTCAGTTGATGTGATTGCCCTGGTCCTTGATTGAGAAGATGTGTTTAAGGGAATAAAGGCAGTAAACTGGATGCATTTCGATATTCAAGCTTTACGGCTCTCTGGCCACCTGTTCTCAGCCTCTGGCTGGGGGATGAGGACCCTACAACAGATGCAGCATCTGCATCCAGCTTCTGAAGCTGAGTCTAGGTCTGTGCTGCTGAGTGCAGATGAAGGGAATTATTAAATTGTAAAACCTAGAAAAGTCAATGTAAGCCAAAGAGACAGGGAATGAGCTGAGGCTGAAAACTGATTGTTAAAGGAAGCATGTTCCCAGGCCCATACCCAGATTGTCACAGGAACTGGAGACAAAGTACCTCCTTTCCCTCCAATGTTTCCTTTCTGTTCTCCCACATAACTCTTGTCTGCAGCCAACAGGGGGTGACCTGAAATCCGGCCAAGTGGGCCGCAGGGCAGATGGTGCTGTCAGAGCTGGTGGGAAGACAAGCTAGCAGTGGGTGCCATTCCTGCAGGACTCATGTGTGGAGGACCCAGTGTGCTGGGAATTGGATGTGGGACTGGGAGGAAATACAAAAGACTATCAGAAACCTAAGAACATGAACAAGCATAGAGTAATGCAGTCCAAACCATAGTAAGTGTGCTGGCAAAAGACAGAAGGACGAGGGCAGTCAGAGAATATGTGCTCTGTGGAGAAACACTGATCTGTCATCAGTGTTGAGACCCTGTTAGAATCTTGTTGCCTCTCAGCACCCAGCCTCAGACCTGTGACCACAGAGCCTTCATTAACGTTAAGATGTTGACATTTTATTTTTCTGCTTAAAGTGTCGGTCTCCACTTTTCCGAGCTTCAAGGAGTCTTCTGGGAAAACAGTAAGGCAGTCTTTTCCTGTTGCTCTTTTGTAGTGTTTTAGGTACCTTCCTTTCCAAGTTTTGTTCCCTGGGATGAAAGGGTCTGGCCTGAGAACAGTGGTTCTCAAGCACAGGTGTGCGTCAGAATCCCCCAGGGCACCTGTTGAACAACCTCCTGAACCAGAAGCTCCAGGGGGAGCCCCGGCCTTGCCCCTTGGGTGCTCAGATCTGCATCCAAGTCTGAGAACCACTAGCTTCAAGGGCAGGGAGTCAGGTGTGTGCAGGGGTAGGAGGCGGCTGCTCGAAAGGCTGGACTTGAAGTGGAAGAGAAGAGAA
Source organism: Miniopterus schreibersii (assembly GCF_964146895.1). Classification (NCBI taxonomy): domain Eukaryota; kingdom Metazoa; phylum Chordata; class Mammalia; order Chiroptera; family Miniopteridae; genus Miniopterus; species Miniopterus schreibersii. The sequence continues at coordinate 7,312,338 of NC_138116.1, forward strand.
GGGTCTCACAGCACTGGGGAGGGGCCCCCCCCAGGGAGTGGAGCCAAGCATGGGAGGGGGAGGGGTGTTCCATGAGGGCTGAAGGGCTTATCCGTTCCCTCTACTAGAGCTGGAGATAGTGCACAAAGGTAGGTCTGCAGAAGAATTCAGTGAAGTTAAAATCTGACCATTCATTGGAGAGGGGTAAATCAGAAGATTGGGTGACCCAGGGGGAGCAAAGAAACCCACCTCTATATAAGAGGGAGACTTGTTACGAACATTAAAAGGAGCCTATCTCCATACATTACAAACTCACAGCCAACATTATACTCAATGAGCAAAAACTACAAGTGTTTCCCCTAAGATGGGGAATGAGACAGGAATGTCTGCTTTCACTACTGTTATTTGACATAGTACTGGGAATCCCAGCCACAGCAATCAGACAAGCAAAAATAAAAGGCATCCACACTGGAAAGGAGGAAGTAAAACTATCATCATTTGCAGATGGCATGATACTGAATATAGAAAAGCCTAAAGACTCCACCAAAAAACTACTAGAACTGATCACTGAATTCAGTAAAGTAGCAGGATACAAAATAAAGCCAGAAATCAGTTGAGTTCTTATATACCAATAGTGAACTATCAAAAAGGGAAACTAAGAAAATCCCATTTATAATTGCATCAAAAAATAAAATAACTGAATAAACTTAACCAAGGATGTAAAAGACCTATACTTGGAAAAGTATAAGACACTGAAGAAAAAAGATTGAAGGATATATAAATAAGTGGAAGCATATACCTTGTTCATAGATAGAAGAATTAACATCATTAAAATGTCCATACTACCCAAAGCAATCTATAGATTCAGTGCAATCCCTTTCAAGATACCAGTGGCATATTTCACAGAACTAGAACAACTATTCCAAAAATTCATATGGAACCACAAAAGATCCCAAATAGCCACAGCAGTCTTGAGAAAGAAGAACAGAGTTGGAAGAATCATGCTACCTGGTATAAATCTATACTACAAGGCCATGGTAATCAAAACAGCATGGTACTGGCATAAAAACAAACAATCCAATTAAAAAATGGGCAAAGGACCTGAATAGACACTTCTCCAAAGAGGACCTACAGATGGCCAAGAGACATATGAAAAGATGTGCAGCGTCGCTCATCATCAGAGAGATGCAAATTAAAAACACAACACCTGCCAGAATGGCTGCCATCAATAAATCAGCACACAAGTGCTGGGGAGGGTGTGGGGAAAAGGGAGCCCTCGTGCACTGCTGGTGGGGATGCAGACTGGTGCAGCCACTGTGGAAAGCAGTATGGAGTTTCCTCAAAAGATTAAAAATGGAGCTGCCTTATGACCCAGCAATTCCACTTCTGGGAATATGTCCGAAGAAACCAGAAACACTGATTGGAAAGAACTTATGCCACCCCTGTTTCATTGCAGCATTATTTACAATAGCCAAGATTTGGAAGCAGCCCAAGTGTCCATTGGTAAATGAGTGGACAGAAAGGCTGTGGCACATTTACACCATGAAATACTACTTGGCTATAAAAAATGAAGGCAGTCTTACCCTTTGCGACAGCATGAATGGACCTGGAAAGCACTATGCTAAATGAAATAAGCCAGTCAGAGAAAGATAAGTACCTTAGGCTTTCACTTACATGTGGGATTGAATGAACAAAATAAACTAACAAGCAAAACAGAGACAGACTCATAGATAGCAGGCTGACAGCTGTCAGAGGGGAGGAGGGTTGCGGAGCTGGGTGAAAAAGGTGGAGGGATTAAGAAAAAACAACCACCAGCTCATAGACACAGACAACAGTGTGTTGGTTACCAGAGGGAAAGGTGGGTGGGGAGGTAGAGGAGGGTACAGGGGGATAAATGGTGAAGGAAGGAGACTTCACTTGGGGTGGTGAACACACAATGCAATATACAGGTGATGTGTTATAGAATCATACACCTGAAACCTGTATAATTACGTATTAACCAGTGTCATCCCAATAAATTCGATTTAAAAAGGGAAGCCTATCTGATGGAAATAGGAACCCAAAAGCTTGCCCCAAATTGCCCTAAACAGCAAAGGGAGGGATCCTGATCAGGAAGGGTTCAGAAATTGCCATTCTAAGGAGAAGGAAAACTAACCGCCCCCCCCCCCCCCAAAAAAAAATCTCAATTTCTAGGTGAAATTTCTAAAGGTCTTGTATTTTATGTTTCCATTCAGGTGGCTAGTGTGTGTGCGCGCACGCGTGTGTGTGTGCATGTGTGCATACATAAACATCTTCAAATCCATCATCCACATTTTTCCTCCATTAGACTCAGGACCAAGTTAGGACTTAAGGAACGATGGGTGATTTCTATGGGCTCGGTCCCTTCCGAGGCACCGGTCCAGTAGGCTGACGCGTCTGTGTGGTTGCAGAGGCTGCTGGTGTGCCTGGAGGAGTCCATCTACATCCACAACATTAAAGACATGAAGCTGCTGAAGACCATCCTGGATATTCCTGCAAACCCAACAGGTGAGCTCCCCGGATGAGACAGGCGACCCCTCCTCTCGCGTCCAGGTGCCCCTTTCACAAGCCCTATTCCCACCCAACTTGAGAACCTGAAGCGGTGTTTTTGCTTTAAAAGTGTTCGTGGTGTTTACCCCGCAGCTGTGTTTTAATGGTGGCAGGTTCAAGTACATCAGGCTGTGCATCCTGCAAGAGGCTGTGTGGCCCTCACGGCCACCCGACAGAAACTCCTTTCATCTGGGGTCCGCTCTCGGCAACTGTGCCAGGGCTTTTAAGGTAGACGCGTAGGAGGCTTCATGCATCTGATGCTGAGAGGTGTTTGCCCCTAATTATTTCCTGTGGTAGCTCAGCACAGAGTGGGCGTAATAATTAAAAGCAGGTTCTGACTTGGCGTGTCTACATGACTAGGAGAAACAGGAGCCGAGCCGCCGAGAGTATGTTCTGTTACGTTACAGAGACACGTCTACTTGGGGGATGTGCTGGAACACTGGATTTCACAAACTTCTCAGGGTGCGACGCTGTTGGATACGTTTCCCAGCTAAGAAGGGGAGTGGCTTGGATTTGTTAGACTGAAATAGCAGGTGGTGACATTGTCTGAATTCACTGAGCAAGGCGTACACGAGGACGAGGTCCTCCGTTGGGTGGCAGAGTGGGGAGTCGTCACACTGGAGTGGTTTGCGTCTCTAATGATTCAGTTCACAGGTGTAAATTGATTACAGTTCAGTATCATTAAGTGGCTGCTTCCGTTTCCTGTGGTTTCCCAGTCCTTTGACTGTCACTGAATTTTCAAGATCTGCATGGACCAACCCATGTCACGTAGACCCTGAGCCTTAGTTTCCTTTTCTGTAGAATGGGATGATAATACCCATCTTGAAGGACCGACCGAGAACTCAGTGAGATAATGTTTGGGAAAGCGACCAGCTCCCGCACGGCCGGCCACGCGGTAAATCTCTCCTGTGCCTCGTTCCCTCCTCTGCATCTCGGTTATGTAGATGGCCCTTTACTGATGACTTCAGTGCTTAAAACGTTTAGCCGTGACACGGTATTTTTAAAAGAACAAGGCCATCGAGGCCACTGTCAAGGCCTGTGAGATGACTTTAAAGCGTATTTCACAGAATGGAGGGTGGTGAGGGAGGGAGCCGTGGGGTTAAGTTGGGTGTTTTAGGGATGAGGGGTTGAACTAGTCTGGAAGAGGAACTGCTACTGAAGACGTACTGTGTGGCCACACTGGGCACCAGCAGGTACAGATATGGCAGCCACACACCAAGAACCCCAAATCTAGCCACACTGGTCCCTGAGACCATCTGCTCCGTGTGACGTATAGGGGCAGGACACATAGAGGTGGGACCCGGGGTGCGACTGGGGTGCGGGGAGTCGACAGGACCATGTGCCCTCTGGTCAGGCAGGAGAGGCGAGCAGACAGAATCTGAGCAGCACTCCCGGAAGGCGTGGGCCTGAGCTGGACCTCAGCGGATTGGGCAGGGGACGTTCAGGTGGGCAGAAAGCTCAGCTGCCAGCGGCTCTCCATTTTTTGGAGAGAGGGTAGCTGGGCACAGTCAGTGGGCTTCCTGGCAGAGGGACCTGTGGGTTACCCAGCGGTAATCTGCCTTCCCTCCCTCCCTCCGTCCCACTCGGGCTGCTCAGGCCAGGGCACAGTGCTGCCTGCCCGCAGGACCAGGCCTGGACCTTCTGTGAAAAGCCAAGTTTCTCCTCATGTACTCCTCATTTTTAGTAAATACGGCTGTTTTCCTTAGCTCAGAAAACTCACTGGTTACCTCACTTTCTGCAGTTTAAACAGGGAGGAAAGAAGTTTTTGAAAGTGTGAGGCTATTTGGAAAGAATGTGTATTATTTGCAAAGGGAATAATTTTATCTCAAGAAAACTTAGAAACAGCGGTAGGTGTTTTCTCTGTCTCGGAGAAGCATTGCGAGTGGATTCGGGGATGGATTTAGCATTTCCTTCTGAAAGGCCAGGGTCAGGCTGAACGACCACAGTGCGTCTTACTACACCTTGGCCATCCTTCGGAGAGAATGTCCAGGAGTTTTTCAAGTCCTGAAATTTATAATTACCCTCTCAACAACCACTGAGCTCCCTTTCTACTTCAGTAAACCAGAGATGATAATTATCACCCCCCAGAATTACGGGGGGATTACCCGAGGGCAGGGAGTGAGAGCCCGGGCTGCATGCTCCGCACGTGCAGGCGGCCCGCTAGGCTCACCCCCTAGCCCAGTGCCAGCCCGGAGGGCAGCCTGGCCCTGCAGGGACGTGACCGGCTCCTCACGCAGGAACCGTCATCTGACTCTGAACTGTCAGGGCCACGAACATAAAATCCTGAGGCCGGCGGTCGGTCTCCTTTACTGTCATTCTCTAACAGACTTTCTGAACAGCAACAACGATGGCTCTGATTTTTATAAACCCTTAATGAGTCCACAAGGGAGACACAGTCCCGTCTAACTGGCTCGAGCTCACAGACTCGGGATGTGTGCTGCCCACGTGAGCCGTGAATCAGTGCCCCGAGCAGCCTCTCCCGTTGCTCTGCACTCAGTGTCCGACGTGGCTGTAAATTTCCTTCCTCTGTCTGCCTTTGCGTCCTGTGGAGGATCGCAGGCTGTTCCCCCGCAGCGCTGGGCTGGACGGGGCTCGGGGCTCATTTCCTGCCAGCACAGCAGTCTGCGCGCGGAGCGGTGGAGGGTGGAAACGTCCGGGCGGGGTCTGCCCGCTGCAGGACTCGGTTGTGCGCGGATCCCGCGGCCTTCTGCGGAGTGTCGAGGGGCAGCCTACACCGCACATAGTGTGTGTGGCAGAACAGAGTCGTGGCTTACTGTCCAGTGATCCCTCTCTGGAAATGGCGATGCGGTGGGGGGAGATGGCTCTCATTTGCCGACGCACAGAGACTCCTTTCTGTTTCTGAAAACTGGAAGGCATATCCCGAGCCGTGAATCAGCCCAGAGGGAACCGCATGTCATCAGTCTCCGTTAACTTGCTTGAGGTTTGACATGTCACACTCTGACTACCAAGATGACAACGACCTGGAATCACAGGACGTGCCTCTAGTCCAGCGGGTGACGCCGCCGGTCCTTGAACAGATAGCAGGCCCTTCTTTTCCAGCCGTAGGAGGATTGCAGCCAGACTGTCTCAGTGAAATTATAGCTGACGGCGACTTACGAACATGTGTGGCAAGGGTCTCATGAGTGCAGAAGCCACGTCAAAACCTAACGCCGGTGGAAGGAAATGTGCTCGAACACTGAGCACCGTGAAAAGCCTCTGGGGTTTAGAATGATGGGCGATTTTCTTTTCTTCTTTCTTCCTACTCTCTGGGCTCTGCAGATTGTTTACATGATCACTTCTGTGTTATAAAATAATAGAGGAAAAGCTCATTTCTGTCCTTAAAAGGCTTTGTGCGGCACCTGTGACAGAAACAGAAGACAGACTCTTCGTGTTTTCCTTGGGGGCTTCACAAGAAATAAAGCTACATTCTCACAGCTGGTTGGGTTTGCCTGAGAATTGGACCGTAGGAGATCGAAGGAGCTCATGTGAAGCATTTCTGGGGACCTTGGTTGAGCCTGCGAGGGTCGGTGTGCAGGGCCCCCGGGCTAAAGTCGGGAGGTCGGCACAGGTGCAAACCTGGAGTGCGAGCTGCCAGTCACGCAGTTAGTGTCAGAGGGTACCCTTCCTCGCCATCACCCTTACCCCCTTCTTGTCAGAATCTAGGGCCATCTCATGCTCTATTAGGCACGACAGAAACTTCCACGTTAGCTGAAGAGCTTGAAGCCTTTCTTCCTTTCTGAGGTGTCTGCATTTTCACATAAAACTCTGAAGGGCACCTCACACCTGTTAGACGGCCTCAAGAAGTCACCAGCGTTGCTGAGCACGTGGAGAAAGGGAGCCCTTGTGCCCCGTGGGGAGAATGTAAGTTGGCGCGGCCGCTGTGAAAAAGAGGAGGGAGGTTCCTCAAAAAACTGAAAACAGAAGCACCCTGTGATCCAGCCGGTCCACTTCTGGGAATATGTCCGAAAGAAAATGCAATCACCCTCCCGAAGGGATAGCTGCACCCCCGTGCTCACTGCAGCAGCATCCGCAGTAGTCAAGATACGGAAACAACCTAAGTGTCCAGCGATGGATGACTCAACAAAGAAAATGCGCTGCGTACGTACCAGGAAGTATATTCGGCCAGAGACAGAATGAAATCTTACCACTGGGACAACGTGGATGGGCCGGGAGGCACGCCGCTAAGTGAAAGAAGTCCGAGGGGGGCAAACAGCGCAAGTACCATACGATCTCTCATATGTGGAATTTTAAAAAAATGAGTTCACAGATGCAAAGAACAGATTAGTGGTTGCCAGAGCAGGGAAGTGGGGGGGGGCAAAACAGGTGAAGGGGGGTCAAAGGGTACAAACTTCCAGTTATAAAATAAATAAGGCCTGGAATGTAATGTACAGCATGGGGACTACGGTTAATACCGTATTGCATATTTGAAAGCTGCTAAGAGATTAGATCTTAAAAGTTCTGCTCTCAAGAAAAAGATTGTAACTGTGTATGTTGACAGATGTTAACTAGACTTATTTGTGATTATTTTGCAATAAATACAAATATTGAATCATTATGTTGGCAGACCTGGGCCTTGAACTCATGTCCTCAGCTTGTCTCTGCCAGATAGATATTCTTAAAACCTCTTTACTGAGATATCATTGACATGCCATATGATTCATCCATTTAAAGTACACAATTCAACAGCTTTCAGTATATTCAAAAAATTGTGTGACCACAACAATTAATTTTAGAGCATTTCCCCCCCCCCAAAAAAAAAACCCAACCATTCCTCTTTGCCATCACCTCCTGTATCTCCAGGCCTAGGCAACCCTAATGTACTTTCTGTCTCTCTAGCTTTATCTCTTCTGGACATTTCATATTGGTGGAATTATACAATATGTGGTCTTTTGTGACAGGCTTCTTTCACTTAGCATTATATTTTCAATGTTCATCCATATTATGTTGTATTATATATATATCAGTACTTCATTTCTCTTTATTAGCTAATAATATTCCATCGTCAGGATATAACACATTTTATCTCTCCAGTCATCAGTTGATAGCCACGTGGGTTGTTTCTACTTTTTGACTATTACGAATAGTGTTGCTGTGAACATTTATATACAAGATTTTGTGTGGCTCTGTGTTTTAATTTCTCTTGGGTATATACCCCAGAGTGGAATTTTTGGTTATATGATGAATGACTCTGTGTTTAGCCTTCTGAGGACCTGCCAGGCTGTCTCCCAAGGAACTGGCCACGTGACTTTCCCAGCAGCAGTGTGCGAGGGCTCCAATTATCCATCCTTTTGATAACAGCCGTCCTTTTGATAATAGCCGTCCTAGTGGGTGCAAAGTGGTATCTGGTTGTGGTTTTGATTAACTGCTTTTTTTAAACATATGCACTCAGAAACCTTCAGGACTTACCAACCGCATTTATAAGATCTTAACTCTTGGATTTGGCACTCAAGTCCTACGGTTGCCACGTTCGATCTTTACCTTCTTTCCACTAACCACCCATGTGGGCACCCGCATGCAATCCACCCTGGTGTCCTGGTCATCTTCCCTCCCCCGTTTCACAAGACCAGAGTTTCTTCTGCTGGGCAAGCTGTCTTTGAAATTGCATTTGGGTTGCAAAGAACCCAGAGGAGATGGGGAATTGGGGTTCCCAGAACAAAACCGGGAAGGTCTGAATGGTCTCTTGTGAGGCCAGGGCCAAGAGTGACCTTGTACAGGCAAGGGGGTGCAGGGAGCCAGAGCATGCGGGTAAGGGCGCCAGGCTCAGTCACATTCTCCCCATAGTTCTGTGTGGCAGGTGATATGAGCACAGCCATGGCTGTGTTGTTGGCAAAGCCAGAGCAGGAGGTGGGACCTTGGTTCCAATTCTCAATGTTGGATTTTTTTCCTCCGTTCTTCCCCCCAGCAGATTAGGTAGGGTACATTTGAGCCTGATCTGAAGTTTTTCTTATATTTTTATAAGGAACCCATTTAACATACTAACCTGTATCAAAGATGTCAGTTACCTTTTTTATTTGAAAAGATGTCTCTCTTGCTCTAGCCAGTTTGGCTCAGTGGTTAGAGCATTGCCCCAAAGACTGAAGGGTCCTGGTTTAGATTCCCGGTCAAGGGCACGTACCTCAGTGCTCTGTACCCGGCCCTGGTCGATGTTTCTCTCCCCCCTTCCCAGGAAAAGCAATGGAAAATGTCTTTGGGTGAGGATTTAAAAAAAAGATATCTCTCTTGCCTAATCTCAGAGTTCCTATTCTGGTAATGCTTTCAGTTCTGGTAATTCCTTGAATTCACTTCTATTGTCGGTACCTAATTAGATAATTAATGATTGAATTATTAGGTTATTAATAATCTAAACCACTGTTATGAAAATCCTTCACTTACATGCTATTGGAGTCAACTGTAATTAAAAAATAAAAAATTATTTAAAATTAAAAAGTGCTATTAGGATCCCCCCCCCACACACACACACACAGACACACATCCTTAATCCCCCTTGTAAATAAAAATGGCTTATGTTGGTTCGATGGTTTGATTGGCTGTTCACTCCTCCAGAACCTTGTCCAAACGCCTTGGGTCCCGAATGCCCTTTCTTTAGTGTGTCTCAGTGGTAGACACATGGTTCTAACCGCAGTCCTCAAGTAAACTTCCACCTCCGGAGGCGCCCTTTCCCTTATCAGGGCAGGATGTTTGGCCCCTAAATGAGTGATTTCTAAACAGGTCCTTTCCCTCGCCGCCTCCAGTTCTCCAGCGTGAAATGACTGGCCGGCTGTATTTGATCACCTGCAGGGAGGCAGGCACATTCTCCCTTCACAGTAGGAAGTTCCAAGTCAGTTATGAGTCAGTTCTCTTGCAGGCCTAGAGGGTAATGGAATTGGAAAAGTCTATATGGTTTCGGAGCCCTGTGGTAAAATGTGAAGACGGGCATTTGAATATTCTACATCCTGATTGCTTAGCTGGGGAGAGGACATGGCCCGTGTCCTCAGGAGATCTTCCCCCTGTAAATATACTTAATCTATTAGATTAGAAACATCCAATTAAAGTCAATGTCTGCAGCGCCGTTCCTCCCCTCACCAGTAGGTGGCGGTGTAGGCGCACTGTTTTCAGGGGCCCCTTCCAGGTCCGTTCTCTCCGGACGCTGGCTTTTCATCTGCCGTTTGTTCTCTGCCAGGTCTGTGTGCCCTCTCAATCAACCATTCCAATTCTTACGTGGCCTATCCCGGAAGCCTGACTGCAGGCGAGATTGTGCTTTACGATGGACACTCCCTGGTAAGTCGACAGTGAGCGGGCTGGCCCGGCCCACCTGCTTGGCTCCGCCCGCAGTCAGTGGCAGGTGATAGGCAGGCTCTGTGGCAGTGGGCTGAGGTTCAGAGGTGGAAGCAACACTGGGGAGTTTGTTCTGGCCACAGCGGTTGGGTGTGGAGGAGAAGGGAATGATATTTGCCCTCAAGCCATCAGTCAACACAGCCAGGAGGCAGTGTGCCAGGCCACGGCAGACATCTGCAGTATCATGGAAACCACATGCCAGCTGGTGGCCCGCTGTCAGCTTGAAGGTGTTATACTGCACCCTGGCCTGGCTGGTGACAGTGTACAGCTCTTGCACACTTCCTGTCCTCTGTTCTCCAAGCTTCACAGCGCGGGGCAGGGTTGCTGTGGGCAGCCCCCTAACAATGAATGCAGGGAAGGGCCCTAGACTACGCACCGGGCACAGTTGATTGTCCATCTCCCTGGGGGCAGGAAACGGAGCGGCCCTTGAAGCATAATCTGGATACACTGGAAAATGGTGTCCACCTTGTATGTAAAAGGCCTGATGGAAAGAGAGAGACAGGCGACCGGCAAATGAGGGAGAGTGTTTGAGAAGGAAAGAGGAAGGAGCGGGAGGGAAATCCACCTTTCCTCTTTCCCGGAATCAATATCCGTTTTTCCTTTTCGCCAACAGAAAACAGTCTGCACTATTGCTGCCCATGAGGGGACGCTGGCCGCCATCACCTTCAACGCAGCGGGCTCCAAACTGGCGAGCGCTTCTGAAAAAGTGAGTGCACTCGGCATCCTCACAGGCTCTCCTCCTGCTGCAGGTCTGCTGGATGGCAATCTGATGAAACGCGTCTGGTGACGTGAGACTGACTGGTTTCTGGGCCCACTCAGAATTCATTTCAGAAGAAAATTTTTGTGTGGTGTGATATGATGATGCATCTATTAATTCAACAGACCAGAGGCCTGTGCTATGCAAGACGCAAGACACTCTGCACAGAAATTCACCGTCTTGCTGAGAAATGTGTGTGCCCATTGTTGTAGATACAGATAGATGCTGCCGTTCATTAATGTAATATAAACAAAATGCTTTGCTATTTAGCAGGACAGCTTGATCTCCCCTGACTAGAATAATCAGGGAATGTGATCAAGTTCAAATGCCATAAAAAACAGGTCCGTTTGGACCAGCAGAGACTGACTATTCCAGGAAGCCAGAGCCATCTGAGCGAACACACACCGAGCATTGGGCTAGGGAGGGAGGGAAAGGGGAGACAGAGACAGTCCGAGAATTGCTTATCCGGCACATACACAAACAAATAGGCCTCCCTGCCCAACACTTTGTGCTTCCTCTTTGGGGACAGATGTTCACAACCAATAAAACAAGCTCTTCTCTAAAGGGACATGTCTGTGTGAAGCCATGAATGGTATAAAATGTTCTCCTGCTTTCTTTTCCAGGGCACGGTCATCCGGGTGTTCTCTGTACCTGATGGGCAAAAACTCTATGAGTTTCGGAGAGGAATGAAAAGGTGTGTGTTCACTGTAAAACCCACTTTAACGTACCCACCGAGGTTCTGCAGTGGACGGCTGCAGTCATTTAGGGAGAGGCCGGGGGTGGGCAGCTCTATCCCCTCCTCTCTGCCCCAGAGTGGGTAGAACTATACTTTCTCAGGTAACTGACCCAGAGGCCCGATTACTGCTTAGTACACCCGAGAGCAAAGATGCCATTTTAACAGAGTTTAGCCACGAGAGTCTTTTTTTGGTGTGGGATGGGTGGCCAGCAAAGGAGAAATGAGAGAGCAAGAGAGTCACAATCCACAAGTAATTCCTGACTCCATTCTGTGGAAACAAGGAAGTGTGATGGTCTGGGAGCCTGTTGGCTGTAGGGGTTTGCAGCTGGAAAGTAGCTGGAGAACCTCCACGATGACAGGAAGGCACAACTGCCTGTTTCTTCTCGCCTGAGACCACGACCCTTAACCAGACTTTCAACATTAATTCCTAAGGAATGACATGATGTCAAAGAGGTTCTTAGAATACCTAGACTCAGGGTACATGTAGTTCTCTTACAAAGCTGATTTCTGAACTGTCAGGCAGTAACCCCCTGGCTCACTGGTCCACACGCTGCTCTGTTTTCTAGGTACGTGACCATCAGCTCCCTCGTCTTCAGTATGGACTCGCAGTTCCTCTGTGCCTCCAGCAACACTGAGACAGTGCACATCTTCAAGCTGGAGCACCTCGCCACCAGGTATGCTCGGCGCCAGACATGAAATACTCGGCCGAAGGAGTCAGGCCCTCATTACTCTGCCCCTAGAGGCCACTGGAGGCATAAGCGATTTCTTCCCCTGTGAAAGCCACAGCCTTACATCTCAGGCAAGTGTGTGTGAGCAAAGGCCTGGTGGTGTAGTGCATGGAGGCACAGTCTGCGAACCTCAAGCTGGGGTAGTCACTTAATCCGTCTGGACCTCAGTACAGATTCACCGTCTACACATCTTGGGGTTGTTCTAAGGATGAAATGAGTCCCGTGACCTAAAGCGTTTAGTGTAATACCTGGCATATAGTAAACGCTACTAAGTATTAGCCGGTGTAGCGCTAAATATAGTAACACAATCATTGCATTACCCGCCACGGAGCGCCGGGCAAACATTGTCCGTGCCCTCGAGTGTGACTGTGCGGGAGTAGGTGAGGTCGGGAGCAAAGGCATCTGTTAGGTCGCAGCCAGGGCCGTGCGATTCGTTTCCCATTGTCGCTATAACAGACCACCACAAATGTAATGGCTTAACGCAGCCAGCATGCGTTACCTTGGGGTTCTGCAGGCCAGCAGCCCGGGACGGCCGCGGGTGCTCCGCTCAGGGCCTTGGGAGGCAGAAATCCCAGCGTCGGCTGGCGCGTTCGCATCTGGAGCTGAAAGTCCTCTTACAGACCCATCGCGTGGATTCCTTCCTGGGCTTTGGGTTCCTCCGGCTCCTCTCTCTGCCTCCCTTCTCTGCCAGCAGCCAGAGAAAGCGCCCTGCTCTCAGGGCTCGCGCGATTAGATCCAGCCCACCTGGGTAATCTCCTACCTGCCGTCAGCTGGGCCGCATAGCAAAGCAGCCACGGCTCTCAATGCCGGCACGGTCCAGGGCCCAGGCTGCGGGATCTCGGGGCCATTCCTAGAAACCCGCCTGCTGTGGTGTGTGTGTGAATTCACAGTGCTAAGTACACGCTACTTATGTCCCTGTGCCCTCTCCTGGGGACATTTCACACTCAAAAGCAGTAGGGCCCTAACGAGGTCTCCTCCCACCAGGCCATCCTCCACGGCACGTTGCCTTGCCCAGCCCACCCCGCAAGGTCAAGATCCCGCCTCTGGTGGCGCAGGTGGCTCACACCTTCCTCGGGGGACTTCGGGCACCTCCTGTCTCCTGACACTTCTCTTCAGTGTCATTACAGGAAACTGAGACGTGCAGTGTTAGTGATTAGCTCACACTCAGAAACCAGGCCGTGGAGTCAGCAGTAAGGGTGCTTGCTACACGGACAGAGCATCTCTCTGTCCGTGGAGCATCGTCACACTTCCACCCTTGGTCCCTACAATATTCCTGGGAGGCAGGCAGGTGTGTGTGTCCCATCCACACTCAGGTCTCAGCAACAGCGCAGTCCCCCTGTGGCAGAGGCCCCGGGATGAAGCTGGATGGCTGCAGGGGGCACACCAGGTCCCTCTGAACCATCTCCACCATAATGAATCCCCCCCCGTAGCTGGTCCTTTGGGACTGTAACCAAACACCGCCCAAGGGTCATGCCCAGAGGTTTGCTTCCCACTCCGTCTGGCTCCGAGGCCTCACACTGAGCCAGGTCTGTTCTTCTCCGAACGCAGGGCAGGCTTGAGCCTTAATTTCACAGAGTTCAGATAGCAATTCCATCCCATACTCTCCCCTGGCCCGGTTAGAAACCTAGAAATCAGACTAATCATCAGATACGACTTGTTTAATGGAGGAAAGTGTAACACTGGGAACCTCTTAAGAGCTCTGTAATGGCTCTTCTGGACACACGGGCCCTTGCTGCCCTTCCTACATGCCAGGACAGTGTGTCCCGAGCCGTTCTAGGTGGGCAGGACACCAGGCTGAGGCAGTTTCTTCCTCTTGCGGTGCCTGCAGCTCACAGTGTCGGGGTGTGGGGGTTACCACGCAGATGCTGGTGCCTGCAGCTCAGTGTTGGGGTGTGGGGGTTACCTCATGGATCTGATGCCTACAGCTCACAGCATTGGGGTGTGCGTGTTACCTCATGGACGCTGGTGCCTGCAACTCACAGTGTTGGGGTGTGGGGGTTACCCCATGGACGCTGGTGCCTGCAACTCACAGCATTGGGGTGTGGGGGTTACCTCGTGGACGCTGATGCCTGCAGCTCAGGCTCACCCTAGCCTGTGCGTTGCTCCCCCAGCCGACCAGAAGAGCCTTCGACCTGGAGCGGCTACATGGGAAAGATGTTCATGGCTGCTTCCAACTACCTCCCCGCCCAGGTGTCCGACATGATGAATCAGGACAGGGCCTTCGCCACCGGGCGCCTGAACTTCTCTGGACAGAGGAACATCTGCACCCTCTCCACGTACGTCCCACCCTCTCTCGACACTGCTACACGTGCATTTCCCCAAAGCACAGACTCCCCAAACACACGCACAGAAGAAAAATAAAGACAGCCGAGAGGCAGGGTGAGCAAAGCCAAAACCCTGCCGTCTCCACCAGCTGTGTTTCCTGCCCGGCTATGGTAGATGTTCTCGGGGCAGCTGGAGGCTGGCGTGGGAATTTCCACCTTCAGCTTATGGTGACACTGTCCCAAAAACAATGTCTGTTTTTACATAATTATGTAAAAAGGCTCCCGTCCCACTGTCTAGGTTCAGACACCTGTGGGATTGACAGATGTTTTACCTAAGGAGCGTAAAGAAGTTAAACATTTTTAAAATTTCACAACACTAGCCAGCAAAGATGACGGGACAGTTTTCCACTTTTTTCCTTTCTGTCCCTGTTGAAGGCAGAGATAAGATAGAGACGATGCCCCGCTCAGGCTCAGGCGAGCTCATGTTTTTGGTGGCGGTGCCTCTTTATCGAGTGATCGTATGTACACATATCATTTTGTCTCTTCCACACAATTACTTTCAAAGACAAGAATTAATCCTCGAGGTAGATCGCGAGGTCAGAATGCAAAGAAGTAGCCAGACACCCAGAACCCGGGGCCAGTGGGCTGCGGAAGTAGGTGACCGTCGGGGGAGTGAGGCTCTGTCATCTGAAGCTGGGCCGGGACCCACCTCTGTCATAATCACAGCATGTGTCTCGCTTGGCTCTTAGGATCCAGAAGCTGCCGAGGCTGTTAGTGGCATCGTCTGACGGACACCTGTACATCTACAACCTGGACCCTCAGGACGGAGGAGAGTGCGTCTTAATCAAGACCCACAGGTGGAGTTGCAAGTTTTCAAAAAGACAGCCTTTCACGCCCTGGCTGGTGTGGCTCAGCTGGCTGAGCGTTGTCCTGTGCACTGAAAGGTCACTGGTTCGATTCCCAGTCAAGGCACATACCTAGGTTGCGGGTTTGATCCCTGTCGGGGTGCATGTGGGAGGCAACTGATCAGTGTTTCTCTTTCACACTGATGTTTCTCTCTCCCTCCCTCCCTTCCTCTCTCGCTAAAATCAAGAAAAATGTTTTGTTGGGGTTTTTTTAAAGATAGCCTTTCAACAGCTGGTTGTGTCGAGTTGCCACTTGGCCAAGAACAGTGACAAGTTTCAGTGCCCTTTTCTTTCTGTTTACCAGCCATCTCTGTGGCAAACCTCTAGGGGGCACCCGCCTTGAGTGGGGCTCAGTGTTAGGCCCCCTCACCATGCTGTAGGCTTCTGGGGAAGGGTCAGGGTGAATGCAAAGCAAAACGTCTTCCTCCTCGGGTATGACGGCTGCTCAGAAACATTTACTGGGCAGAGCTGAGAAGTTCTCCTGACTTCTGTGATCCAGTCCAGGATGGCCTCTCCCTGCGGTGGACAGGACACCCAGCTGCCACTGCCCCTCCCCCATGGAGCACCCTGGCAAGCCCGTCTTAGCGCCCTTGCCCGAGTGAACCTTGAAAAGCCAAGCGCCAACCTTCCCTTATTAAATATAAGAGGGGTCACTGTGAAGTCACGGGGCTGACCCTGGCCATAGAGGTCCCTCGGTCCACACCGACCCCGCAGGGCGCTGAGAGGGCTCCCCTGGAAACCAGTGGCCAAGCCTGAGCCCCCAGCGCCGCTCCTCCCGGGCGCCCTGAACACGCGCTGACCACTCTTCCCGTCCCTCTGCACTGCTGCTTGTAGGTTGCTTGGCTCAGGAACGGTGGGCGAGACTCAAGAAAATGACCTCGGACCTTCATTACCTCAGTCCTATGCGGCAACTGTAGCCAGACCAAGCGCGTGTTCTGCCTCCACTGTGCCAGGTGAGCTGACGTGGGGCACATGCTGACAGTGCCCCTCTCCTCCCCTCCACTGTTACGTGGGGAGGGAACCGCATGGGCCACAGGACCAGCCTCTAAATGCAGGTCCCTGACCCTGACCCTGACCCTGGCAGGCACCCCACCACAGGCCCAGTTCCCTAACAAGTTAACGCTCCGCCGCTGAGAATTTGCAAACTAGTGGAAAGTTCTAGGCACCTGGGTGGAGGGTGGGTGAGAGCAGCTCATCCGCCCCTCGGAGGCATCAATGGTGGGAATTTGGACTCACTCAAGGGCAAAGGTGGCCTCGTGGTTTCCCCGGATCCTCCCTTTTTCTGAGGTCCTGCCCTGGGGTTGTGGCACAGGAAGGGACCCTGTGGCCTCTCTCACGCCCCCTTCTTGGCTTCCAGGGTACTCCGAGGACGGCGGGGCGCTCCGCGGAGAGGTTATTCCTGAACACGAGTTTGCCACGGGACCAGTGTGTCTCGACGATGAGAATGAATTCCCTCCTGTGAGCATTAGGAACCCTTAAAAGAGCGGCTCAGTCTGTGTGCTTCGAGGGAAACCTCCGCCTCGTGCAGGAGGCCAAGGCCCTTTCCTGCCGTCTAGTTAGGACAACTGGTCCCCCTCCCTGACACTCAGAAGGCCACAGTGTTTACCGCGCTGTTCGCTGCCAATTCCACAGACTAGCCACTAGGGGTCGCTCTCAACACAACAGCATTAGAGTAACAGATACTAATCCAGGGAGTCTCAGGGGCCTCGCTCGCCTCCTTCCGGGGCCTGGAGCCCTTGACTTTGCTTCCATAGCACTATCTTGGCTGCTTCTAGGGTAGGGACTTTTGCCTGGGCACACTCTTATTTTCGTGAGGTTCCTAAGGGTGCTTTTGCAGAACGCCGCCGTGTTTGGACTAAAGAAGTCATCTAACAGGGCTGGGCAGGTGCGCTCTGCGGGCGAGCAGGACCCTCAGCCCGTCCGGCTCTGACAGGGCAGACCCCAGCCTCTGCAGCAGCTACAGCCCTTGTTAGCTAACGGCCGTGTGGAGGGCTCCCCCGGGCAGCTCCAGCTGGGTGTCCTGGCCTCCTGCTTCGGCTGGCTGGGGGCTGGGCTTGGCTTCTTCCAGCATCCCTGTCTGAACTGAAGATTCTCTCCCCGGGTAGCTGCTTGTGGCTGCCTTAGCTTCCGATTCTTCAAGCTTCCATTTAGGGCAACGTAGAGACGCCTTTTGTGAGCTGCAGTTAGAGAACAGCCAAGATAGTCAACCTGAAATCATTTGAAGACAGAAGCAGTGTTTGGGCTGAGACTTGGAGAGTCAACTGAGTGGCCCTCCTGGAGGCAGAGCCATGGCCATTGGGTGCTGCTTCCAGGTTGTTAGGTCCTGGTGTCTAATGTTTCCCCCTGACCGGTACTTTGTATCAGTTGCGATTCCGTTTGCAGAAGGATGGCTTGCAAGTCTGGCTTTTTGCTTGTATAGATCCACAGGACAACCTAGTAAGCACAGTCAGCTTTAAAAAAAAAGGTATCGTGGGGCCCTTGCACATGACTGGAGGGCTGTGGGAGCTCCCATAGAGACTCCATGGATTACAGATTTACATTCTGGCTTTTGGTAGGCAGATCGCCAAATACATTGCCAACAAGGGGGTGGAAAGCAGTGGTTCTTAAAAATACTAATTACACATTTAAAAACCTCTGTTGGCTGGCTGCCTCCCAATGTACCAGCTGTTTTGCCTTTGGGTTCTCTTGCCCGAGCCAACCGTAAAGGGAGTTTTTCTGTCACCCAAAAGTTGGTGGTTATTTACCTGAAGTTGCATCTTCCAGGAACCAGAGCAAGTCAGATGCAGTTGGGGATAAAGGCAACTGTTAGGCTCCCTTTCTGTGATTTTAGTAAAAGTCTGTGACAGCTACAAAAGGTTATTAAATTCTTAACTGTAATCAGAGTAGACCTTACCTAACCTCTTAAATTTATAAGATCCAGGTGTTTCAGATACTAGCATGCAGGAGGTGGTCCCTTGCCAAAGAAAACCTGTATAAAATAATAGGCATGCGGTGTAGAGCATTTGTTTGGAATGAAAAAAAAAATTGGAGATGCTTAAGAACTAGCGCTGAGGCCTGTTGGCCCGTGTGCTGCCAGGAAGCTCTCCCTCTTGAGGACCAAAGGGCTGAGAGTTGGTTTATGTCCGGGGTTTTTATTCATATACAAGGAAGCCTTCCTTGGCTGTGAGGTCACCGAGTGAGGTTCCCTAGAGCGGTTGTCAGCCCCCAGCAAGGGTCAGGCAGCCTGTGTGCAGAGCCAGGGGCAGGCGTCACGAGGGCGCCAGACCCCAGCCCGGCCTCGCACCTGCAGACGACAGAAGAGGGCCCTGCTCCCATGAGACTCTGACACCGTGGCAGGCAGGTTTCTCCATGTCACTGCACGAGGACCAGAGACATGAGTGCTACCGGGATGCTCTCCCAACAAGGACCATCTCAGTCACGCCCTTACCAGCATTAACATCCAACTGGAGATTCTAGACAGCTTCCTCTCTCTGCCTTTATTATTCTGTGTTTGCTATAGACATATCTGTCCAGAATCCACATCTCTACCCACATTCCTTAAAAACCCAGGACTGTGAAAGAATCCCAGAATTTAAAATTGCTTCTATAGACATGACCGTGGGTTTCCCCGGATACTTTCCTGAGAGGCTCTGGGGCCTTTGCCTTAAGAACATGGGTCATCACCAGTGGTCTTTTAAAAAAAAAAAAAAAATACTGACACATCCCTGGATATGATGACTCTTATCTCCTTGGGATTTTCTTTGCCCCTAGAATAACGAAAGAGAAGAGACTGGATCGTCTCTGGTACCTCAGAGAGATGCAGTCAGTGTTCAGGAGGGCGGGCAGCTTCTGTGTTGGTAACAAGCCAACCTTTACAAGTCCGCGTGTTTTCTGACACTAGTCTCACTCTTGTGAGCAAGAGCCAGGGGCCTGGGGCCAAGGGTATTGGCTGACTTTTTAGTAGTGATGTAGCAGTCTGTGTTTACAAGATGATCCTGTTTTAAGAACCCACATATACATATCAGTACACATACAAATATTTTATAGTCAATATCTCCTGAAACTGTGCCACGCTCGTCCACACCTGCATGAGACGAGTGCCTTCCTGCGGCCGTGTGTGCCCAGCGCCCCCTGCCGACCCCTCCCGGGCACAGACCTGTGGATGATGCAGCTTAACCGCCTCTTCCTGGGGAGAGTAAGGCCCTTCTGTTTTGATTTCGGTAGATAATCTTGTGCCGCGGGAGCCAGAAGGGCAAAGCGAAGCAGTCCTGAGAAGCGCGCCTCAGAAAGCAGGACACCCCCTGTCAGGTGGTTGTGGAGAGAACAAGGAAGGTGGAAGAATGGCGTGCGATTGTGGGAGCAGGATGGGGGGCAGGAACCCCGGGTGCCGCCTGCTCGAGCCACGGGACCTGGCTCGCTGCTCACCACGCCCTCCCCGCCCCGGCCGCCGGGGGGAATGGGAGACACGGTATACGCATCCTGCTAGTGAAGCTATGTTACAGCCATAACGTCAGTACTAATAACCATATTGGTCTATAACCGTAATTTTGTATTAAAAGGGCATCCTTTTTCAATGTATGCTGTGTAAAAAAAATGTATGTATAGGAAAATGTCTTCGAATTGTATTTCTTGTATATTACATAGTAGAGAAGAGACTATTTTAGCCAGGCGAAGGGTGTTTTTGCAGTGATTGGAATACATCACGTCCTACCTTCGAGTCCCATTTAGGACACTAATAATAAAATTGTGGCAATGCATGTTTGAGGCTCTGACAGTTTATTTCTTCGAAGTTTTAGGAAGCAGGAAGGACTCCTATTTGACCTTTAAAAGGGGTGGGGAGGGGGGAGGGCCATGGACGTACCTGTGGCTCTTCTGCTCCGAGACCTGGAAGCACCTGACGTTATCTAGTCAACATCCGAGCCACTCAGGCATCCCCCGGGGGCGGCCTAGAGATGGAGGAGCTCAGGCCCAACTCAGACCTACCGGGTGGGAATCGGTTCTGTCACAAGCCCCCAGGTGATTCGTATGAATATGAAAGATGGAGCCCAGGCTGGTGTGGTGCAGTGGTTAGAGCGTCAGCCCGCAGACCAAAGGGTCACGTGTTCGATTCCCGGTCAAGGGCACATACCTGAGTTGCAGGTTCGATCCCCAGCCCTGGTCGGGTGCGTGCGTGCGTGAGGCACCCAATCGATGTGTGTGTCTCACATGGATGTTTCTCTCTCTCTCTCCCTCCCTCCCTGCTTTCCTCCCTTCCACTCTCTCTAAACATCAATAGAAAAAATATCCTCGGGTGAAGATTAACACCCACAACAAAAAGATGGAGAAGCGCTGCTCTAGATACCAGTTGGCACAAATCTCTATTTAAAATGGGTGCATAAAAATAAAAAGAAAAAGATGCTGAAAACATACTGAGCGCCTGCTTCAAGTGCCAGGGAGCGCGCCCGGCGTCTCACGTCTGCCTTACGGAATCCTCAAGGTCCGCTCGCGAGGCCGCAAGGAGCGGCCGGGTTCCAAAGCCGGGCTTGGGCCTGGGCCGGCTCGGAGCCGAGCGCCTCCCGGGACGCCTCTTGGCCGCTGCTCTCCCAAGTCAGCACGCAGAAGGGACGGCGGGGATGCAAAGGGGTGGCTTCCGGACAGAATTCCGAGACTTCTTTCTAAAGCGTCTGTCGCTAGGAAGAGGGCGACACGGGCCTTCCCGCGTCACTCCCCGAGGGCACCGCTCGCGGGCGCGGCGGCCCGGGCGGCCTGGCAGCGGCAGGCAGTTTGGCGGGGGTTGCAGCAGGGCACCGCCGCCGGGTCCCGCGTGTAGTCCGCCCTGGAGACGCTGTCACCGGCAATGTCGTGAAGGACGTCGGCGAGGGCCCCCCTGACCTCGGGCAGCACGCTCTGGTACTCGGCACTCCCCGGCTCCAGGGGCGCGGCTTCCGCAACATCGTCTTCCAGGTTAAAAATGAGGGGGGGCTCGTGATGCCGCTCGGGCCCCACACCCCCGTCGCAGGCTTGGGCTCCACCTGGAGAGAGGGCGACGACAAATACCCTGTCAAGCCCAACGCTGGCCCCCCGGTGTAAGAGGGGAGACCTGTGACTGAGCGTAAATTCACTCAGACACACCAACGCTTCGGCCATTCAGATGATGGCTCCCCTGTCCCAGGAATGACCTCGAGAACCCGCCCCCATTCCACGGGGCTCCTGTTGTCCAGAATGGCCTGGAACGTCCCCTTGGACCTGCCTTCAGAGCCAGCAGAACATGCGTTCAAATATCTTTCATCTCTGCCCTGTGGGAGTAAATTTGTTTTTTAAATCGATTTCTTAAAGAGCAA
The DNA here is from genome assembly GCF_964146895.1 of Miniopterus schreibersii. NCBI lineage: Eukaryota > Metazoa > Chordata > Mammalia > Chiroptera > Miniopteridae > Miniopterus > Miniopterus schreibersii. The sequence continues at coordinate 7,333,888 of NC_138116.1, forward strand.
ATATATTCAATTTTTTTGCACCTCAGGCAGGAGGACAAGGTGACTAATTCCACTCTGGGTTGCAGTGCAGATTCTTGTACGAATTAGTCTGGCTATTAAGGCAGTCCCCAGAGAGGAGCGAGGACAAATGTTTGGAACGAGGGCAGCATCCTTGGTTGCTAATGATTCAGATGACTTTCTGTTTGTTTGCCTTTTCCATGAAAATAAGTAAAGTATCCGACATAAATGAATACAATTGAATAAATAAAAGGAACGGAGGCAAGGGACAGCCCTGGGAACACGGGAGTTCCTAAAGACCTCCTTTGACTCCGAGCTTCTCAGCGGCCAAACATTCCTAAGTCAGAAACTCCAATCCCATTGCTCGGGGCAAGCAGAGCTTTTTCTGGCACCGTCGGGTGAGAGAACTTCTTCCAACGGCTCCTCATACGTTCCTACGAGGAGCACAGCTGCGCGGTTAGGACGGTCCAGCCGACGACCTCCTATCATGCCCTTTATCACCAAGACAAGAGCACCACGCCCACGTGCGATTCCGTGAAGGCTGGCCTACGGGGGCCAGAGCCACGTCCCCTGGGCATGTGGCTTTCAGGCCGGTCCCATCAGGGCAGGGATGAAACCTGAAATGACCGAGTGACAAGACCAGGTAGACCGAAGAGCCTTTGGGGAGCCGTCGTCAGTGGTCTTCCCCCCGTGGTTGAGAACCAGGTCACCGGGAAGAGTACGGGAGTTACTGCCGTGGCCTAGAGTTTGGGGTCGAACCGAGCTCTTCCTCACTGACATAAAGAGCGGTCTCGTGAGGCTTGGCCGTCAGTCAAGTGAAGGTTGCGGTGGACTCCTCTTAAAAAATTAAAGACTTCCCATTAAGGGAATAGTGGGGTAGCTTGCATATAGCAAACCCTCCTATAGATAGCAATTATGCATCCTAGGCGACGGATTAGGGAAAATGGAAGGCACTGGGAAATAACCAATGCGGGCAGAAACCGAAAGGGATTCAGTCTTTGAAAGAAGGAAGGCGCATTGGGCTGGGTCTGAGTTTAAAAGCTTTTTTCCCCGGAGAAGACCTCACCCCACCCCCGTCTGGGTCGCACAGAGCAGCTGCGGTCTCTTTGGCCTGAGGTGTCTGGGGCAGAGTTCGGGGCTGCCACGGCAGATGAAAATGGGTGAGCAAAATCCTGGGTAGGAGGGAGCCAACAAGGGGAGCCTCAGGGTCTGCACATAAAGCCCCTTCAAGTCCGCGGCTGAGCCCTGAACGGTGCGTGCACAGGGGACACGGGTTCTAGCGGCAGCTACGAGTCCGAGGAGCTCGGTGGGCGCTCCTGTGCTGCCCACCACAGGGGAGGGAGTTGAGAGCGTGAGGTCTACTAAGTGAGAGAGGCCTAATAAACATGTCCTGTTTTCCACCGAAGACCCGAAAGGTTCACGCTAGGGTTAAAGACCATGTCCTAGGACTGAGGCCCGCACCTGAGGTTAAGGCCCGAGTCCGCAGGAGCTGGTTCCAGCAGTGCAGAACCAAGGCTCCACCAGTCCAGGGCGATGAGCCAGGCACCCGCCGCCCAGAGGTCAACAAAACCAACCTCCTTAGGTCACAGAAGTCAGACCCTCACGATGCGTCACCCACAAGGTCCAGTTTCGTTAACACTGCTAAGCAGGCAACTTCCAGCTTCTAGCCCAGCGTCTAGGAGCCTAGAAGCCGCCGCTGCCCCCTGACAAGCAAGAAGCTCAACGAGCTGAGAAAGCAGCGGCCCTCCTCAGACCTGTCAGGGAAGCGAGGCCACAGGGCAAACCGACGCCCCCAAATCGGAGACGCAGGCGAATCAGGAGAGTGCCGCTGTGCCAGGGCAGAGAGCTCCGCGGTGCCAGGGCAGACGGCTGGGGGCGCAGTGCCCGGGGGCGGGAACCTCGCCTGTAGCCGACGGTTGCCCGAGGCTCAGCCTGCACAGGCCTGAGAGTTAGCAGCTCCACGGGGCCAGTCATTTCTGAGACGGAAATTCTAAGAAAGGGTCAAAAGGAAAGGCGAGGGGTCAGAAACACTGTAAACAGGAATAAAGAGGAAGAATGGCTTGATGGCTCCTTAGGCTGGACACGGCTGAGGGAAGACTCCGAGCTTGAGGATATCGCAAAAGAAGCTTCCAGAATTGAAATGCAAAGATTAAAAAAAAAAAACAACCCACTGGAGGGGAGAAAAAACCAGAACAGAATACCCAAGAACTGTGGGACAACCACGAAAACTGTAACAAATGCATAATGGGAACACCAGGTTTAAAATTAATTATCTTTCTGTCCACTTCAGGAAACTAGAGTAAGGAGAGTAAATTAAACTCAAAATAAGAAAAGAAAGAAAGAATAGAAATAAAAGCAGAAATCGCGACACAGAAAACAATACAGGAAATCAACAAAGCCAGAAGTTGGTTTGTTAAAAAGGTTAACTGGGACACGGAGGAAATATTATGAACAAATTTATGCCAACGAATTTGACAACTCGGATGAAATGAAGAAATTATTTGAAAAACACAACTTACCAAAGCTGATACAAGAAGAAATACAAAATCTGAATAGCCTTATATCTATGAAAGAGATTAAATTTATAATCAAGAAGTTTTCCATCGAGCAACCTCCAGGTCTCACCCTGGCCGGTTTGGCTCAGTGGTTAGAGCGCCGGCCCGTGGACTGAAGGGTCTCGGGTTTGATCCCGGTCAAGGGCACGTACCTTGGTAGCAGGCCTGATTCCCCCCCTCACCCCCTGGAAAAGCGATGGGAAAAAATTCCTTGGGTAAGGATTTAAAAAAAAAAAGAAAGAAACCTCTAGGTCCAAATAGCTTCACAGGTGAATTTAATCAAACATGAAAGAAATAATACCAGTCTTACACAGACCCTTCCAGAAAACAGAGGAGAAGGGAACACTTCCCGACTTATTTTATGAGGTCAGCAAAACTCTCATCATACCAAACCCCGACACAGAAAAATTATAGACAAAACCTTAGCAAATCAAATCCAGCAATATATACCATAAAATATATATAGTCACAACTAAGTGGAATTTATGCAGGAATGCCAAGCTGACATTTAAAAATCGGTGTACTTCACAGCATCAAGAGGGCACGTATACAAGTGCACACATTAATAAAAACCCTCAAATTGCATTGTTTATGTCTGCGCCTTTCCCTGTGTGTAAAGTTGGCCTCGATTGCTTTTTGAAAAAAATGGAAAAAACAGTTGAGACACCTTAGTTCTAGGCCACACACCCAAACAGACGGGTTGCCTTCTCAAGGCCACTCCTCGCTCACGACCGTAAAAATCACACCCTCGTCGCAGAAGGACACGCATCTTTCTCTAATCGGATGCAGTAGATGCCAAAACCAGCTTTAAGGAACCGGGATGCAGACCCTCAGGGGGTGCGGGGAGGCATCGGAGCACGGCCCCGTCTCGTCCTACTCGCTCTCATCCCATCTGCTGACATTTCAGCCCTCCCCACCCCGACTCTCCTGGGAGCCGTGACTCCTCAGCGCGGAGGTCCCCTGGGTCTTATCATTCTTGTGTGACTGTGATCATTGTAAACAGTCCTGTTGCTTCATGGTAACATTCGTGATTCCAGTGTTGTGGTGCCGAGGGCTTTCTGGCAGGGCTATTCCCCCTGAAATTAACTCAGCCTGGGGAACCCATGCCTCTCAGATACTGTAATGTAAGGACTGCAATCTAGAAACTTTCCATCTGAGAGCGGAGCCATCACCCGACTGGTTTGCGTTTTCGGGTTTGGAGGAACAAAGGCTGCTGTGACATGTCCAATATCCTCCAAGCTATGAACTCATACAACTTGTTTTGTTTTCATGCCACATTCTCTTTGGGGTCACTTATCGACACTCAGGGAAAATCGTTTCTGTTCTGTGTTATATAACCCTTTGGAAAGCTCCAACATGAAATAACTGAATCTAATTGGAATCCGCATCAGGTCCCAGATTTTGGTTAGGGGTGGGTTTTTTGTTTGTTACTCACTTATTAAAAAAAAAAAAAAAAAAAAAAATCGCCCTGGCCGGCGTGGCTCAGTAGTTGGTTGAGCGTCGACCTATGAACCAGAGGCGATGGTTTGATTCCTGGTCAGGGCACAGGCCCTGGTTTCGGGCTCGACACCCAGGAGGGCAGCTGATCAGTGCCTCTCTCTCCCCCTTCCTCTCTCTGAAACCAATAAAACTGGTGTCTTTCTGAGTTCGACATAGGGCAGAATGTGATCAGTATCGAATTTCTCCAGATCCTGCACAGCTGGGAAGAGGAGAGGGAGTTTTACGATCGAGGCGGCATTCGGTCTGAGGCCTTAGAAGCTGATTTTAATACGGAGGCTACGGAAGACGGCCCTGGCACTTGGAGAAGACTAGGAAGGGAGCGGGACCCAGGGTGCAGGGAGTCTGAATGCGACTGGCAGCAGGAAGCCACTGGAAGATTCTGAGAGCCATCCTAATGCAGTTTCTACAACGTACATTTAAGACGGTTGCCGAATGAACCCCGGAGCAGAGACGTCTGTCGGTTTGCTAAACAGATCTCTAAACTCTATTTTCTGAAACAGTCTATTGTCAAGGAGATTACACTTTCAAATATCTCCAAGCTTCCATTTAATGTTCATCCAAACTGGCATCTGATGTATAACAGTAAAATGTGTTAAAAGAAAGAAATGAAAAAATAAAAGAAACAACGGACCAAGCGGAGTCACTTGAGCTGAGCCACATCACCAACCCAAAACTCACTAACCGATCTGCAGTTCCAGCCTTTCTGGGGTGCGCAACTTGAAACCAATCAGTCTGGGATTTCCTGATCAATACTAGTGAGGTAATCTGCAGGATAAAATCCCCACCATCCCTTCCCCCCAAAATGAAGATGGTTACCTTAAAAATAATCCTTTCTTTTCTTTTTCTGACAACTCCCCTGCCACACCCTTCGGCCTATAAAACTTCCCATTCTCTACACCCATCCAGAGGCGCCCTTCTAGTTGCTAGATGGGTTGCTGCCCAGTTCATGAATCACTTAATAAGGCCAATTAGATCTCCAAATTTACTCAGTTGCATTTTGTTAACAAATGAGATGTTCTCCAAGTGAAAAGGAACTGTACAAATGTGAAGTAGCTCTGAGCTTGTTGGAAATTTAACAGTAGGAAGACCTTGTTTGCTGTGTGTGGGTGCAGAGGGCCTGTGCTGGGCCCTTGGGTGCTGGGACCTTCTGCTGGGCTCAGGCTTTGGGGGAAGGGAGGGCACACTGTCAGAGGTGTTGAGGGCCACCCACACTCATTCCTAGAGGCCTAAGTGAGGGTCCAGACCGGGGTAGGGGCAGGGGCCGCTGTCCAGGTCTGTGGGCCGGCACCCCCCTAACTCACCGGTAACGTAGAAGGCCTTGTAATGCTCCAGGCGGACGGTCTGCAGGGCTCCGTACTCTCCAGCTGCCCCGCTGTTGGGGTGAAACAGCGCCTGGGGAAGGGTGGCAGGGCTTAGTTATAAGAAACCATGCTAGAGGCTCCCTGGAAGCATTGCTTTCTTTGTCACAATCCCTCCTTGTCCCCTCACCCCCATCCCTGTCCCAAACACTGACAGACATAGGCCAGTAGCCTACACCAGCCCCTCCTGGGCCCCTCTGTGAACTGACCGGAGGGGGCTACAGCTCTGGTAAGACTCCCGGGCCCAGCACCAGCTGTGTAAGCGGCAGGGTCCCGCACAAAACGAGAAAGGAAGAAATCTCGTCCACGAATGGAGAATTGCAAGAGGACCAGCAAGTGTGTTTTGAGCCCAGCACAGGGTCCTTCCAAGTGTGGGGCTCCGGGTGAGTGCACAGCTCACGTGTCCAGGAGCCTGGCCCCGCCCGGGCTCCACCCTCCAGGTTCAACCCGGGGCCTGGGAACCTGCGGGTTTCGCAAAGGTTCCCAGGGATCCTGGCGCAGGTGATCCTGTTCTCAGCAAAACGGCTTCTTCAGCAGCCAGCTGGTTTTCTCTCACTTGAGCAAGGACGGCATCGGGAGGCACCTCGAGAGGACCTCTCCGTGTGATTTCTCCAGAAATGGGCAGCCCCTGACCTCTGAGTGGAGCCATCCTCCCCTCCCACTCAGTCTGACTCCATTCGGACTGAGGGGCTCCTTCCTCTGCAGGTCCCAGATGAAAGAATCCCTCTAGCATAGAAACACCTAATCCGGGGATCCCAAGGGCAGGACCTGGTAGTAAATAAGTGACCAGCATCCTTGGTAGGCTGGTGGGTTTGGGCTGAACGTGGGAGACCGCCCTGGTATGAATCATGACCGATATATATCACTGGGAAGGCGCTTACATGATTCAAAGTTTCCATGGGGCTAAAAAAAAAAAAAAAATGAGAAACATCTGTTGGAGCAGTAAACAGCTGTCCCCCCAAGTTTCCCGGCTGCCAGAGGATGCCGAGGGCGGGGCTCCCTCCTCCCACACCTGCCTCTTCCGTGCCGTGGCGCTCTCGTGACAGCCTCTGCAGTCCCCCAGCCAGCGTGATGACAGCGGGCTCCTTCCAAACAGGAAAAGAGATGGTAACTCAAAACCCTCACTTCTTCCAGCCCCGGGAAGCCAAGCCTCTCACCGCAGGAGGCTGCTGTTTCCTTGCGGAGAAGGCAGGAAGTGGGGGACTTGGAAAACCTATTGTCAACTGATCCATGATGCACTCGGACATCCAGAAGATGGGAGTCAAGGTCCGCCGGTTCCCGGCACGGACGTCGCGTCTCGGCGACAGAAATTCCATAGTGTGGGCTGGGATATCTAGGCGACAGTTCCAGAGGCAACTTCCACGGCCCGAGAGGAAGCTCACACTGGGGGACGGCTCACCCTCAGAAACTTGGACGGCTTTTGGAGAACGTGTATATCTTTTTCCCCCTTGGAGCAGCCTGATTGTAGTGTTCTTGTTTATATCAACATAGGAAGGAGGTTGGCCAATTTACCCATGAATCACAGCTGCAGACATTTCCTCCCCCGGGGACGCCAAATTTCAAAGACGAAACTACCTTCCGAAAACACGTTGCACCTTCTCGGTTGCCCTTCTTACCCCTTTGCTTTGTTCTGTCCTATTTTGTGTCTGCACATGAGAGTCATCCGAAGGCAGGTGCCTGCGTCGCATCCCCAGAAGGAGGCCTCCTATCCCATAGGGTGGGGGTGGGTGCACAGCTCTTCTCCCCCAAAAGTGGTCAGCCCTTCGCCAGCCACTCGGGATGCTCTCTCACCACGAGAAGCGACAGGGGCTAAAACCCAGCTACCCAGCTTCCGTTTCAACGTATGGCCCCCATGCATGTGCCAAGCATTTTGTGACCCACGGCAGCTCCGGGCTGGTTTGGGCTGGGCAGTGGCAGAGCCATCAGGCAGGCCTTCCCTTTGTTGACAATCCTTGGGCTTGGTCACGGCAACCTGGGGCTGAGATATGACTTGACCCGTGGGGACATTACGGCCTCCCACTTCCATCTGGGAGACCCAGAGTGCAAAGTGGGAAGCTGGTGACCCTCCCCTGCCTGGCTCCCCTCTCCCTCCTTGTGGTCGCCCTCTCTGCTAAGACGCGGCCCTGTCAACATCAGAAGCAGAAGGCTCAGCAAATGCAATACGCAGCGTGGAGCATGGCGCCAGCTGCTTCTGGTTCCGAACATCAAGTCTCAGGACGGCCCCAGCTGCCATTCAGTAGGAAAACCAATTGCCCGTTAATTTGCCTTTAAACCTCTCAACAAAGGACCTGGGGAGGGTGCAGAAATGTTAGTGGCTCTAGGTTACTTCATTTGCAAAGTAGGGAAGAACCCAACGGCCGAGATATATTTGCATATTGTATTGAGATAAGTAGGAGTCACTCTGAGTTTCCTGAAACCAGATGGTTTTCTTCTAAACCAACCCTTATTAGAATCCTTGTAAGCCCAGGCCATCTCTGAGGGTGAACACAACTAAATTGTGCTTATTTAAACACACCCAGGCATACACATGTGTCTATCTATATAATCACTCATAGTTTTACCCCTGGCCTTCCTTCATCAAGTTAGAGATGATTTATTATAGTCTCTTTAGTAGGTGACCAGAGAAGTCCAAGGCCAACAACTCCCTATGTGCCCCCAAGCTCCATCTTCACCTGCCGGAATCGAGCGCCGAGGGCTGGGTGGGCCCCGGGTGCCTGCGCCCACGTGCTTTCACTCTCAGATAACCGCCGCGGCTTCGGCAAGGGCACAGGGTGGGGATTTCCGTGGGCCGTGGGGTGCGGTGAGGGGGCAGAGCGGCCCGGCTCGAGCTGCGTCACCACGCAAGCACTCCCACGAAAAGCCCGAGCAGTGCCGTGGCTGCGCCTGGCCCTCCGTCAGGCACTGGACGAGTAACTGTTGAGCCCTGTGGATGGGGCCTCCGGCAGCCTGCAGGCTCGAGAAAGACGGCGGCCGTTCCCGCTGTGGGAACGGAAGTGAGTGCGAAAGAGCTGCTTCCAGAGCCCGCGCCACATCAAGCAGACCACAGGCCCTGAAGCACTTCCTGGTGACTCCAATGATTTCGTTAGTAGCCATGGTGACAAACACTCAGGAGCACCTCGCTGACGTCCTGGATCAGCCCCCAGGGTCACTTACTGCAAACTCTGAGCCCGAAGGAGGAAACCACTTCCCTGCTTTGCTGTGCTCGGGAGCAGGGCTCGGCCTCGGAGCCCGAGCATCTGCAGCTGCTGAAAGTCAGCTGCTCCGGAGAGACGGGTACTTGGGGGGGGGGGGGGCAGGCATCAACCGACAACACCTGGAAGCTAACACGTTTACCAGAAGCGCCCTCCCGGGCCCAGGGTGCGGCTTGCTGGGGCAGCCGAGGGGGAAGGGCGGCTTCGGTGGCTGCCACAGGACACTCGAGCAGCATCCGAGTCAAATATAAATAGGCCCTTTGATGTGTGGTCCGAAACTGTGAAGTCCTGCTCCCGGAGCCTTGCAAAGAGGCTTCTGGTTCCTTCCCCCTCCTCCCCCGCTCCGACTTCCCCTTCCCCTCCTGGTGAAGGGAAAACACAGGGAAATGACGGGGAAAGGCCATCGGGCCCCGCATTTCCTGGCTGTGCTTCAGAGCACCTGAAGAGAGGACACTGGGGTGTTGGGAGCACAGGCCCGAAGCCAGAGTGGGGGCTGCTGAGCCTCTCCCTGGGCCCTCCAGGAGCCAGGGGACTGTCCCTCCACCCAAAGGTCTCTCACAGGGAATGAGCACCACTGTGCACCCACCCTTGGCCATATGGTTAGACATAAACCTGGACTGACACAGCAGGTGGATTATAGGGGAAGGGAAGGGAGTGGAGAGAGAGGGTCACCTCAGAGGAGTCACCCGTGGGGTTTCTTGAACTGGATCTGGAGCAGCTGCTTGCCTGCATCCTCTGAGGATGGCTCTGTTTGCACAAAGGCGAACTGACCCCGGGTGACAGGTGGCAGGTCAGCCCCCTGAAGAGCCCAGGCAGGTACATATTTCCTCCACTTACCCTGTGCCCAGTCTGCGACCCGCCAAAGAGCACGTCGGAGGCATCCAGGCCGTCGAAGTGGCGGCCTTGGGGCAGGCTGGCCCCCGCCAGGGCCACCACAGTTGGGAAGATGTCCAGCAGGCTGCAGGGAAAATGACACACCCTTGGTCCTGGCTGGTCCCAGACTCTCTCCCTGGCCATACTGTGGGCAAGACCTACTGGACCAGCCCACGCCCGGCACTAGCAGCCTCCTTTGTAGCCCGCCCCCTCCACCTGCCTGGCCCTCTGTCAGGTTCCACCTTGGTTTCTGCTCCTGCAAGAGGCAGAAGAGCCCGGTGGCTCAGCGGCCAGGTGCTGCCTGGACTCAAACCCCAGTGCTGCCACCTATCTGGCTCCTCCAGGCTTCGGTTTTCTGTTCTCTAAAACGGCCAGGATGAGCCCTGGCCAGTTTTGCTCAGTGGTTAGAGCGTCAGCCCACGGACTGAAGGGTCCTGGGTTCGATTCTGAACAAGGGCACATACCTCGGTTGCAGGCTCGATCCCCAGCCCTGGTCAGGGTGTGTGTGGGAGGCAACCAATCTGTCTCTCGCACATCAGTGTTTTTTTCTCTCTCTCTCCCTTCCACTCTCCCTGAAAAAGCAATGGAAAAAATATCCTCGGGTGAAGATTATTTTAAAAAAGGCCATGATGATAATAAAGACACAGAGAAGAATCTGGCACTCAGAAAGTGCTCACTGGATGTATTATAACTGTTCTCAGGGGCACCCCGTGGACCTATCTAAGTGGTTCTACCTGTCACCAGCTAGGCCACAGCCACCAGCCCAGAGGGCACAGTGTGTGACAGGTGTCTGAAGAGAATGTGGACCTCATTTCTCCTTCCCCGGGTTTCTGTGTTGCAAATATCTAGTCTTTGCTTAGAATCCCATGATGTGTGAAACACTCCAACTCCTTTAATTTAGCTATTTCCTCCCATCACAGAAGAGCAAACGCTCCTGATAGAAATAGCACATCCAGACATAGAAAGGAGAAAATGATGCACAGACAGTCCACCGCCCAAAGGCAGCCACTGTTAACATTTTGGTGGGGTTTGTTCATGTGATTTTTTTAAACTCATGGTACAATTTTACTCTACCACAGGGCGCACCTGTGTCCAGCCCGCTATGCTCACGTCGGAAACAGCTCGTCAGCAAGACCCGACGGGCTGCCCTTTCACCAGAGCTGCTGACCCGCGGGCCCGGCCCACGGAGTGTCTGTGGGACCTGTTGGAACTGGGAGGGCAGGGGCAATGTGAGCGAGGCTGGACTTCCCCGGGAAAGAGGCTCCGGCTGGCCTGAGGCTGGCGCAGGAGCAAACTTCAGACTCACACCTGCCACTTTTCCCAGTGGGCGCCTGGGGGGGGAGCTCTTCCCTCCAAAACGGGCGACAGCCTGGCTGGTGCGGCTTGGCGGTTGAGCGTCGTCCCACGCACCTAGAGGTCGCCAGTTCGATTCCAGGTCAGGGCACATCCCGGGTTGTGGGCTCGATCCCCAAGAGGGGGCGTGCAGGAGGCAGCTGATGGATGTTTCTCTCTCACATCGATGTTTCTCTCTCTCTCTCTCTCTTCCCTTCCCTCTCTAAAAATAAAAAAATTAATAAAAACATATCTAAAAGGGAAGGGGTGCTGCAGATGGGACCTGCCATGCGGCTTCTCCCCCCGCCTCTGCTGCTTCCTCTCCAGATCGCTGCCTGTGACCCCGGGCAGAACCCCTCCTTTGACTACGGTACAGTGTCTCTGGTTTGCCTTCCGCTTTCACGGTCCCTGGGGCTGGTGGCTTATCTCCTGACCTACGTGCCCCGGGAGCTGGCATCCCACACGGATGCAGTGTCAAGGAGCCCAGAGAAAGCATCTGCAGAGTGCAGCGCCGCCCAGGAGCCGTCGGGGGCCCAAGGTGGCTGCCAGGCCGCAGTGCGCCGTGGGGGGCGCGGGACCCTCCTCTAGCTCGCGCCCCGACCGAGGTCCGCGTCACACACAGACGGGGCCAGCCGGGAGCAGGAGGAGCGGGGGTGTTCGGTCCTGGAAGGCCTGGTGTCCTTTCCATGCTGTTTCCCCGCCTCTGTCACGAGCTCGCCTGCTCATTAGACAGCGCCGAGCCTGATGTTCTCGGAATCCCGGTGTCTCAGCGTTTACCGGGAACCTCAGAGGGTCCCAGGCGGCCAGAGCACAGAGGAAATCTCCAGCCCCAGAGAAACGTGTGGGTGTCTCGGTGACTCGCCAGGCCCAGCAGCTCGGGTTCTCAGAACTCCTTGCTCATGCAGTGGAGGAAGCCAAGCCCCAGGTTCTCCCTGGAAGAGGGAGGTCCCCCTGGGCACAGACAGTCCCGGTGCCCCCCGAGCCTGGGCATGGACCTGGAGAAACCATCAGCTCTACAAAGGCTGCCAAAGGGACCTCAGCTGCTCCAACTTCAAACCTCACCTAAGTAATTGGTCCTGGGCGTCTTTAAACCTTGAGGAAAGTGAAGGAAAAAAACCTGACATTTTCAGGTCTCTGCAGTTTGTTATGATACACGGGGTGAGGCGTTGGGCGGGGTCCCAGTCTGACTCCCATGAGAACCCCGGTTCTGTTGCCTTCCCAGGTCCTTTCCTCCATACAAACTATCCAAAATTCCGTTTCACAGCTGCGCGGACATAAAGATGACTATATAAACAGTATACATAAAACCATTTTCTTCTACCCAAAAGTTCTTTTTATTTATTTCTTCTGGTTTTAGAAGGAAATAAAAAGGTCACGTGCTCCCAAAGTCTCCTGGCCCCGGCACTGCACCTCCTGGGCCCGACAGAGAAGCCGGCCCTGACTTTAGAAGGGAGAACAACCCCCGTCCCCCCAGCCACGGCCTCTGGAGACGTGAAGGGCAGCCAGGAGCCTGCTCGGCTCCACCACCAAAGGCTGCCACTGGAGTGGGCAGGGGACACCCCTGCAGGTTCTTTTGCCCGTGTGGGAATATATTCCATTTCTTGCTATGGCTTTGGCCGACGCAAGGCGCTGACGGCTGTCCGCAGGCAGTGTTTGCATCCATGTTCTCAGCCACGGAGCTGCCAAGGAGCCTGGGTGACGGAGAGGATGGGGGGGGCCCTGCCCCCAGTGGGGGGGGGCTGTGTGTGGAACCGCCTGGACCTCAGGACCAGGGCTGATGGGAAGTCTGCTGCTGTGACGGGCCACCCTGGGGTGGAGTGCATCCCAGGGCAAGGTCAGCGGGTGGGAAGGGATGGCGCTTCCTAGAAGCTGGTGAGAGTATATCTGGGAAGACGGTGGACGTGATCTGAAGATGGGAAGTGAGAAGGGTGAGGGGGTTGCTCGGGGAAAGAGTGGGGGGGCGTGGGACTGGACATGGGGGGGGACAACAGGACTTCCTCCATCCAGACCATGGAAGAGTGGGAACTGTCCCTAGGACGTGGGGAGCAGTGGTTTTAGCATGGAGTTGCAAGTTTCTTCCTGCGGGGTCATTCCCTCTCGTTTCCCGTGGGAAAAGCCAGTGCTACCCCTTCCCGGCCTACGCCGCCTGCGGGGGTTGGAGGGGCCGCAGCTGCCCTCAGAGCATCAGCAGAGCCCAACGGTGAAGCGTGAGCGTTCACTGCAGAGCCCAGCGAGGCTGGGGGGGGGGGGGGGTCACCTCCTTGTCTCCCCTACTGCTGCTCACTGCCAGGTAAGGGTGTGTGTGTGTGTGTGTGTGTGTGCGCGTGTGCGAGCGTGCATGCGAGCGTGCACAGGGGGTGGGGGTGATGACTTGCTGGACATGTGGCTTGACCCTGACCAGGGCAACACTGAAACCACCGGACAGTGACATGAACATCTCCCCCTCGTAGCTCCTACTCCCAGGATACAGTTCTGTGGCTCGAGACAGTCCAGAACCAGTCGAATCCCCCTTCCATGTAATGACCACCTTTCGGATGTCAGAAGGAGCCACGGGGTTCCCAGGGGATTATCTACTCTCCTGGCTAACCAGCAGCTTTCGTGTTTCTCAAATGAGCTTGTTTCCAGCTCTTCACACCATTCTGGTTCCCTTGCGCTCGCCCCAGGGATCTCAGAGAGAGAACTCTTCTGTGCTGAGCAGACAGGGGCTCCCACTTTGGATGCAGAGCAGACCCCTCCCCTTCTTACGCACAAAGCTCTGGTTCTCAACCAGCCTGAATCTGTCCTCCCTGAGGACACTTGGAGCTGCCCGGAGACATTTTGGTTGTCCTAACTAGGGGTGGGGAGGTGACCAGCATCTAGTGGGCAGAGGCCAGGGATGCTGCTGAACATCCCACAGTGCACAGGGCAGCCCCCACGACAGAGCATGATCCGGCCCCAAAGGTCAACAGTGCGAGGCTGAGACACCCTCCCTTCTGGTTTTAGGTTCCAATCGCCAGCAGGCTCCTTCCCACGTGCCGCCCAAGCCCCGCCCTCCTGAAGGTAGGTCGCCTCCCCAAAGTCAGGAGCATCCGTGCCTAGGGCAGTGCTTCACCCCTAGCTGGACACAACAATAAACATCTGTTGAATAAATGAATTTTCCCCCATTCTGTCACTGTGTCACCGGGCTTTGGAGTCCTTTCTCGGATCCTACCACGTCAGCTGCGTGCACCCAGAGTGTGAGCAACGGTTACCTCTAAGAGGGAGCCAGTGGCATTAGTGCGGATCCCTTCTCCCCTGCCCCTCAACACTTTTTACTTTTCTGTATTTGTGTGAATCCTTGTATCAACTCATCTGCTCCCTGGTGTTTACATCAGGGCAGCCAGAATACAGGTTAAACGACTCCGGCCTTATCTGGAAGATCTGTTTCCTCTGAGCTGTGACAGATCTGTATCCTCTGCGCTGTGACGTACTCGGAGAGCGATAAGCACTTGGGCGGGAGCGCTGGGCTCCCGGGAACGGGACCCGTCAGCCCCAGTCTCTCCTCAGCACTGAGCCTGAGGGAGCCGTGGAAACGGGAGGCAGGCACCGGGCAGCCGGTCCCGGCAGCAAGGATGCTCCCCCCAAGCGCACATGGATTCAGGTGGGAAGACACAAGAGGGTGGGTTCTGTGGAGACAAACTGTCCTGATACAACCGAGACCCGTTTAACACCAAAACCATCCTACAAGGGGCTGCTAGAGTGTATCAGTGTCGTTCTGGTAAAAATTCCTGGCGCCCTCAAGTAAATGTTACCTTGTACTGAGATTCACTTCCTGCGGTCCCCAAACTATCCCGTGTCAGCTGCCGTCTCTGGGGCCCTGGATGATCCACAGGATGACGCAATCGTATCACAGGGCTGTGGCAGGGGACAGGTGTAAACACCGCTCTCAAGTGGGAGGCACGTGCCTGGTCTGGGTGATGTAACTTGAGAGACGGCGGTTCCTTGTGCGTGTGCAGCCTGGCCTGAGAACACTTGGCCTGGCCGCGCGCACCAAGTCAGCCCCATAAAAAGCAGAGCGCCTGGCCCTCTTCCCGGCCAGCCTGACATCACAGGGCTCCAGCCCTCTTGACGGTACGGGGCTGACCTGGAGTCCTGGGCCCCACAGGCTGCCCGGGGTGGTGCCTCCCACTCCCTGCTTTGGCCAGTGGAGCCGTTTACCCACCTCTGCCCTGGGCTTGTTTCTCCTCCCCCCACCAGGTCTGGGGGTGCTCCAGGGGGCCCGTGGAGCTTGCTTTCCTCTACTAAGCTGTGTTCTCTAGGCTCGTACATTCAGCTGATGATGAAGAACCCGTGGAAATAGTAAATTAGTCCTCAAACAGACCCAAACCTCCGAGCACATGAGCAGGCACTGGCTTCTACTGAGGGTCCCCCTTGTCGGTGAATATAGGGCAGACCCTGTCTGAATGAGTGGAAAGTCCCCATTGAGGTTACACAGCTCAACGGCACACCCACAGCCAAGTTCTGTGCCCAGGAGATGGCCTCCTAGATGTGCCTTAACAAGGAGTTAAGGGCGACGGCGAGATGTCACATGGACAGTTGTCCTTTCTTTGAAGGAAGCACCCAGTGACCCGCCTTCTTGTAGAGGCCTCATTGCCAGGGGTACGGAGAATGTCCCCGCCTAAGGATTCATTCTCTCCCTGCCAGCCTGGTGGCCTCGCCTCCTTTCCCCCTCCCCTCCAGGGCAAGTGGACATCTACATGCCTCTCTTGGGGCCATGGGATTGCCCGTGAAATGCTGGCTTCACACAGCCACCCCTGGGACACCTGCCCTACCTCCAAGGATGGAATTATTCCAGCTCAAATGATCGATTCCTCCCATCAGCTGGGGCCAGGGCGGAAGGGACACGCTGTAGCAGACCCACCACCACGACTCAGCGCTGAAGGCCACCAAGCCCGCCCGGTCCCCTCTTCACCCAGACATTAAGCCGGGTGGCCTGGGAAGACTGCCCTGCGCCACTGCTTTAACAGCAGGTGGAACTGCAGGTGGCAGGTCCATGCTGCTACAATCCGAGCTTTGGAACTGCCTGGGGACGCCTGGGAAAGGCGGGCGGTGGACAAGGTTGAGGTCTCTGACCCACTCAAACGCCTGATTTTCTTTATTCTGTTAATTCTCACCCAAGGATATTTTTTCCATTGATTTTTAGAGAGAGTGGAAGGGAGGGAGAGAGGGGGAGAGAGACATGGATGTGAGAGAGACACATAGATTGGTTGCCTTCTGCACGCGCCCGGAAAACCAGGGCCGGGGACGAAACCTGCAATCGAGGTACTTGTCCTTGACCAGGAATCGAACCCGTGACCCTTCGATGCACGTGCCAATGCTCTAACTGCCGAGCCACACCGGCCAGGGCCAAGATATTCTTGCGGTGAACCCCAACGCGTCAAGGTAGTTTGGGTGTCATACCTTAACAGGGCAGGACTGGTGACATTGGCGGGGATTCTGCCAGGCCAGTACGCCACAGCCGGGACGCGGTGCCCTCCTTCCCAGGTGGTCCGCTTGGCTGGACTTCCCCCTGCGGAAGGAGAGGAGGCGGTGGGTTCTTTGACAGCAGTAACTCAGGCCTGCCCTTCACCTCGGAGCTGCGCCCTGGGTCACGGGCCCCTCTCTAAGGAGGCCCTCCCAGAGCACCTGACAACTACAGTAGTGACCAGCTATTTTTAGCCAACTAGCGAATATCTTTCAAGACGTGCTTTTATTTTACCGGACTCGACATATGTAAGTAGCTGCCTCGGTCGCCCTTTACTGAAACCACGTCACTTTAGTCTCTTCAGACCGCGTCACACTTCGCATCGTCGGCCTCACTGACTCGCTTATTGTGAGTCTCCACACCACGAGACTTCGCCAGTCTTGTGCACCCAAGACAAGGGCACTTAACAAACACTCATTAAATAAATGAATTTGTCTTCCTACTGATCATAATGTGGCCGTCCGCTTTGGATGAAAACATACAATGGTTTGAAAAGAGAAAGGCAGAAAGTTCCCCAGCTCTCTGACCTGCCCGGGCCCAACCTCGGGCCGGGCATGGACTCTGCTGTTGTTTCTGCTTTGCGTTGTTTTACCTTGAGTTCACAAGCTGATCCCATGCTTCGGAGACAGCTTTAGTAAAACTCCGACCTCACGCCTCCCCGGAGGAGGCAAGGACAATCTATGTGCAATCTATGAATTTCCACTCTGGTAACGAAAGGAATTCCTTTTGTAGATGCTAAGTCAAAAAGTGACCACCAGAGTAACGGTGGCCAGCGGGCCGGAGGAGATGAGGTCATGTTTGATGGAAACATCCCGAACACATGTTGCCTCGAGTTAACCATGACCATCCCCACCACTCCCACACACGCCCCACCCGCACCCTAGCCGAGCCAAGGATTCCTCAGGGTTAGCCTGTAGAAAGCCTGCCAAAGCAAACGTGTGTGTGGCTCACACGTCCCGTGGTCATGCGACTCCCCAGCTCGGCTGGCGTGGATGTGAGAGCAATGGTGATGGGAAGGAGTGGGCAGCAAGGCCAAGGCTTCTGCCCCCCTGCACTACACAGAGCCTTGGAGGTCCCTGGCCCGGCGCCCAGCATGCCACCCCAGAAATGCTCAGCATTCTTGAGGTTTCCTCGTGGCCAGCTTTGGGGTCCCCCAAGTGTCGAAGTGAGAAGCAAAAAACACAAAGCAACCCCGCTCCTATGGACCGTTCGTGTTTTGGGGTGTGGGGCTCTTGGGACCAAGTGGAGTTGTGCAGCCTGCATGGGAAGCTCTTCGGCCTGGCCCAAGAGTTCTCAAATCCATCCTTCCGGACGAGAGCCACCCTTCCACAAACACACACAGAGCCTACTCCCAATTACTGACGCCCACAGACGAGAGAATCCAGAACCACACAAAGCAGGGAACCCACGCCCGCGCTGCTTTGGGTACATGATTTACGCCGCAGCTTAAGGCCAAAGAGTAGGGAGGAAGGGAGTGTCCACACTTGCATGTGCTAGGGCTCTGCAGAGAATTCCACCCCCACGAGGGGAATTTATGGGGAAGCTTGGGGGAGAGCTGGGGGAGATACAGAACCTGTTTATTTGCATGTCTCTGGTGCACAAAATTCACACAGTTCTGCAACCTTTGAGGCCCAATGCTAAGGTGAAGGCTTCAGTTCCAAGAAATGAGCTGGTAGTTCTGACAGTCACCAGATGCAGGCACCAGGGTGGGCACAGGAGTTGTTCTCTGCCTCCGGGATGTTTCTAGAACGGTACACTAGCCCCTAATTAAGAAATCTGCTAATTGGCCTTCACCACTAGGGAGTCTGCTTGTTTGCCACAAGCTTTTGTGTTGCTGCTTTCAGGCAAGGGACTTCCCTAAGTCATTTTTCAGAGAAAAATACTTTGATGTGTTTGCCGTTTTCAGCAGAGGGTTGAAAGCTGGAGGGGTTAGAAGGAACTCAGTCAGTTATAAAACGTGTAGATGTCAACCAAGCAAATGGGCCGCAGGCAAAGATTCAGAATTAAGAGAAAGAGAGAAAAAGGCTAGCTGAGCAAAGCCCCTCGGTGTGTCCACATGAGGGTCCATCCCCCTCTGTGTGGTGGAGCTGGCCAGCTAGTCTGGCGGCAGCTGGGTTCTGGCTTTAACACAGAGACACGGCTCTATATCCCAGCCATGCCCAGAGACCTCACACTCGAAAGCAATTTATCTGAAAAGCATCCAGGGTGTGCATAAGCAATTATTAAAGTGTATACGCCTCAAGGTGTGGATACCGTCTTATCCTGCATCCCAGCATCTCAGTGGCGCTGCTGGGGGTGGACAAGCTTAAAAACTCTCACTGGCATTCTCTGTGGGTCCCCAGGGCTGTGGAATCTGATGACCACAGTCATAGTGCTTGTTGTGGCTTCTCTGCACTAGCAGAGGCCGAATCCCAGGAGGGCTGCCTCCGGTCCCCTGGTCCTCTCCAGTGATCCGTGCTCCTGCTAATGGAAACTCACTCCTAGCTACACACAGTAATAACAGTAACACTAGCATCTCCTGTTTACCGAGCCCGGCCGAAGCACCAAGTTAAGTACTCCTGAGCGTTCCTGCATTATCTCATTTAACCCTTGAGAAATAGGTGCTTATTATACCCATTTTTCAGATGAAGAAACCAAGGCTCAGAGAGGTTAAGTAACTTGCCCAAGTTCACACAGCTAGCAAATGCTAGAGCCGGGATTTGAACCCAGGCCTAACTACACAGCCAACACTCTCAGTCATTACATTTTCCAGGGTGGCGTTCCCACTCACCCCTGGATGTGTAGTAGAATCACAAGGGGATCATGAAAAATACCCATGCAGAGGTCCCTTCCCAGAAATCTCAATTTAATTGGCCTGGGATGCACTCTTGGTGATTTAAAGTGGAGAGAGCGCCCATTCCAGAAGCAGGCGGGGCAGGGGCACGATCGGAAAGTGGGCATAATGCATTTGAAAATTAAATGTAGCCTAGTGCTTTTAATCACGGGGTTTTACACTGCCCACACCTTCACATCTTTAAGACACCGGATCATAACTATGAACCCATCAGTTACAAGAAGAACAACAGGTAAGTCCACAGGTTACCTTTCTATGTACTTTCTGATGCCAGAAGCTGTTTCTCAGTGTAGCTAAACCCTAATCCCCTGACCAGTGGCACCAGCTCATGAAAAGTGTTAGCTGCATGTGGCTTTCTGTTGAGAAAAGCATGTCCCATAGTCATGAGAACGCATCTCAATGCACTTGTGGTTAGTTATGACTCTAATTAAAGCAGAGCCTCTTACTTAAAGCAATAAATATTTAGCCTCAGCAACCAAAATATAAACAGAACCATGATTCATGGATTTGCTTCCTTGTCCTTTCCTGGCCATGGAAGTGAAGTGACCAGTCCCTCATGCGTGGAGACAGGGCCAGCCAGGGACGGCGCCCTTGGCCCAAGCTTGGAACAGCAGTCTCTCCCGAAAGGGACCCAAGCGCCACGCCACGCTGAGTCAGAGACCGAGTTCGAAACTTCTTGGTAGAGCCCGGAGACCACAGGGAAAACCCCAGAGACGCGGGCTCACTAAGTCCAGAGCAGGACTTGGGTTCTGGGTGAATCTGAAGCGATGGTCTGAGGGCCTGAGCTTTAGGAATGTTAGCAAGGTAAGGGGGAGGCGCCTCTGGCACCCGGCAGGCCTCAGGTCGAGCTCCAGGGCCACCCCTCCTCATTTTGTGGCCTTGGGCAGAGCTCTTAACTCCCATCAGACTCAGTCTCCCCAGCCACGGAGGGGCAACAAGGTTGTACTCATCTCATGGGGTGGGGGGAAGTTACACAAGAGAATGTATATGAAGCTCGAAGCAAGACCCTTTGGCATAGTGTGTGCCACAAAGTGCCAAAAAAAATGCCATCCAAAAAAAACCACCAAAAAATTACCTACAGATAGAGAAGAGCAGCAGTTGCCACCGGGGAGCTCAGACACTGAACTGCGCCCTCCGACACTTGGTTTAGCATGGATGGTTTTTTGCGTGTGTGTGTGTGTTTTTAATGCTTACTCAACGATATTTTTTCCATTGCTTTTTAGAGACAGTGGAAGGGAGAGAGACAGAAAGAAAGAGAAACATCGATGTGAGAGAGACACATTGATTGGTTGCCTCCTGCACGCACCTGACCAGAGCGGGGATCGAGCCTGCAACCGAGGTCTGTGCCCTTGGCGGGAATCAAACCCAGGACCCTTCAGTCCGTGGGCCAACACTCTAAGCACTGAGCCAAACCAGCCAGGGTGGCATGTATGGTTTGTGTGTGTGTGTGTTTTAAAACTAATTTTGAATGTCATTAGACAGGACCCTGTCTCCAGTGTCCTGACTCCGGAATGGCCCACACTGGTGACACGCACACGTGTGTGTTTGTATCACCTGCCTGGCCTGCGAAGACGTCTGAGCTTGTGGCTTGGGAGGAACACGCCGGTTCCAAGGAGCCCACGTTCTCTAACCTTCCGAAGCAGCAGGCTTCCTTTCTAAATATAAACATGTGCCCTTGCCAAGGGTGCCCGTAGCATGCTGGTTTTCTAGAAACAAAGGGCAGCCAGGCCTCTGCTGGGACCGATGACTCTGGCTGGCCAGGGGTGGCCTGAACTGTGATGATGGGGACATTTCAAGCCTGGTGGCCCAAGGCCCAGAAGGACACACAATTCAACCTCCACTGGGTCCCCACCAGCTGGCCCTGTCCCCGACCAGGGCCAACAGCCAACAGCCTGTCCCATGCATGCTCCCTCACCCAGCCCACCTCTGACCTTTCTCTGGCCCTCCCCCTCCCCCTCCCCACTGGACAGAAGGCCCCGGATGCAGAGCCTGCTTCCCAGTGGGAAAGTTATGCAACAACCTGATAGCATCAGATTACAAACAACCAAGGTCTCTCAGAGGCTGAGGGTGCCAAGTTCAACAGAATGTTTCCTCATCACCAAGGGGGAGGAAGGAACAGTTCTGCTCTTCCAATAAAACAAAAAAAGAGTTTCCAGACAGAGGAGCAGTCTGTTAGGGGACAAACAAGGTGCGGGTTCTGTCCCGGGCAGGAGGCAGGTCTGGAGTGGGGAAGAGAGGGACAGCCGCTCAGAGCCAGGCCGGGCGGGGGCCGTGGGCTTGGGGTTAGCGGTGGGCGGGCGCCTCGTGTCCTGTTCGGGAGGAGGCAGGGTCACTTTGGGTTGCCCTCCGCCCCCCCGGATGGTTTCCCCTCACCCCTGCAGGGCGCAGGCCGAGCCCAGGGGAGCACCCTCGCTCCTGCACGGGGTGAAGAGATGACTCCAGGAGACACTGCCTCATCCCATCAGCTGAGCAAGGCGGCCCGGCCAGGAAAGGAAGGGGAAGCGAGGAGGGGGGCCCGGGGGGCCGAAAGCAGGAGAAGGCAGTGCGAGGCCTGACGCAGCGGGCTGGCTGCGCAGAGGAAAAAGCAGGGCTCTGAGTCCTGTCTGTCCTACTCCGCTGCAAAAATATCGACCGTCTTCTCTCTTTCATCCGCTCTCGAGGCTGGCCCCCTTACCGTGGGATGTGCAGGCGACCCGCTGACGGGGAACCTGCGCGAGGAGGGGCAGGCGGTCTAGGAGGACCCCCAGCTCACCTCCTGCCCGGGCGCCTGGCTCGGCCCTTCCCCGCAGGGCTCCGCCTGGCCTCCCGGGGCCCACTGCAGCTTGCTGGGCAGCGAGGAAGGCTCTAGAATAGCGGAGTTGGTCTGGAGGTGAACATGAAGCGTGCATCCCCAGGCAAAGTCTGCCTCCAGGATCTCCTGAGAGAAGAAAATGAATCCAGCCCCAGCCCCCCACGAATTCAGGTGCCGTGCCCGCCACTCAGATCCCACATCGAGCAGCAACACTGGGCAAGTCCGTGCTCAAAAAAGTGTTCTCTTGAGACAACTGAAATCCAGCTACTGAGGAACGTTTCCCAAGACAGAGGCCAGGACACCAGGAAAGTTATCCACATACTATTTACGCTACCCGGGTACCTTACCAAGAGAGCCTCTCTTAGGGCATTTGCCGGTCCCCTCCCAATTCCCCCCTTTGGGGCACCGCCGTGTTTCGGCTGGCAGCGAAGCAACGGAGTCTTGCGGGGATAGGTGAAGGCCAAGCGTGAGGCTGAGCGAGCGTCCCGCAGGCAATAGCCCGGGGGCCCCTCCCAGCGGTCCAGTGAGATGGGTCCATCACCCTCATCACAGAGGGGGACCGGGCTGAAAGAGAACAGTGGCCACAGCCCCGGCAGCCGCTCCCTTGTAAAGCTCTCCAGGGACCCGAGCCAAGGAGCACCAGGTTAAAGTTGACAAATAAAAAGGAATGACCAGCACGTCCCTCTCGCCCCCGGCCTCGAGGGGCACAAAGGTTACAGTCCTGGGAAATGACAAATATTCTGCCAGACTAATATGAAAGGGGCTTTGTGTCCTTTGACCTGGGGGGCCACGGCTCAGGATCAAGCTGGACGGCAGGAAAACCCAGGCCCAGCGGGAAACCTCGTCACGTCCACTTCCGAACCCCTGGGATACAAGCACCTTCTAAAAAACTTTATTTTAATTTTTTCGGATATGAATAATACCAGTTCGTTGTGGGAAAAATCATACCCAGAGGTAATTACTGCTAATCTTTCGTTACCTTCTGTTGCCTCTTCTAACCATTTCCCGAGAATATCTACTCTTATTTTTATGTAATAAAATTATTCTTCACATACTGTTTTGCAACCTGCTTTTTTCGCTGAAAAGTATTGAATGCAAATGTTTCCAGGTCAGTGACATGCAGCATTTCTTTAAATGGATGCATCGTAATTTCTTTCACACTCCTCTACTGCTGGGCACTTGGGTTATGTCCAACTACTTTTTAAACAACTACTGCAATAAACATCATTTTATATACATTGTTGTGCACTTGGATATTTATTTCTTTAGGAGAAATTCTTAGAGGAGAAACTGAAGCAGAAAGAGGCATGAGCCTTTTTGAGGGTCTGGTCCATACTACCAACTGCCCCAGAGTGGCTGCTCTCTCAGAAAAGTATGGTCCTTGGGAGGAAAATTGTCCAGAGCAGATGGGTGCTGAGCTGGGAGCGAGGGTGTTTAAATAGAGAAGGGCAGTGTGGTGTGCCCGGGAGACGCAAGCCCGGCTCTTTCCTCATAAGCTGTGTGTCCACGGGCAGGTGACTTGGCCTCTCTGAGCCTCTCTCTGTAAATGGAAATGAACCTACCTTTTATGATTGTAAGGCGTAGAGACAATGGATACAGACACCTCCAGTAGCTGTGTACTCAATATTTCTTGAAGGAATGCAATGACTTAATGGTTGGGTGGATGGAGGGATGACTTTTTCAAAGAGGAAAGAAAGAAGGGAAACAATGAGGAAGGGCAGCAGGATGGAAGGAAAGGAAGCGCGCAGCTTGGGCAGGCCCGCGGGCTGGCTTGTCGGAAGAGGGCCGGTCCCCTGAGAGCGTCCCAGGAGGAAAGGAGAGACAGGACGCTCTGGGCTAACCAGAAACTCTCTCTGTTCCAATCGGTTTCTTTTCTGGCACCTGGTGACTGGTGAGGACTTTGTCCTTGTTTCACAATGATGCCCTAAGGCCCGGGTAGAAGTTGGTCCTTCCAGAGACGGAATCCCATGTCCCACCCACAGTGGGATCCACCAGCGCCAGCTGAGACCCCTACCTTGATGAGCTTGCCATGATCCGGTGAAGGGACCCACGCTGCCTGCCAGCTCACATTTCTGAGCCCACGGGCCGTTGTCTCCTAAAAACCAAAAGAAGCAACACGGAAAGGTCAATGGGCTAGTGGTCACTTTGGCTGATTCTCTCTCTCTCTGGCCCTACATCCCTGGGCACAGCAGGGGACTAGATAGAAGAGGGACTTGTAAAATCGAATACGACCCTGCCCTTGAAGAGCTGCCCTTCAATGAAGCTCTGCTGGACCTTCAGAGGTGGCCCCTCCTTCCCCAGGCTAGTCCCATCTTGAGGCTCTTGCCTCATGGAGTTTTGCCTGTTAGCAACTGCATTACCGTTGCCATCAGCCCAGCAACTACTTATTGAGCACCTACTATGTGCCCATTGCTTCACGTAGATTATCTCATGATCCTCCAACATGCTGTGGACTAGGTTCCATTGTTAGCTTGACTTTGCAGGTGAAGAGGCTTGGTGAGATTAACCTTTTCAACAGTAGCATAGACTCAAATCCAGGTGTCTCTGTGACCCAAAGGCAGTGCTTTTGACCACTGCCCTCATCCAGATGGGGACCTGAAACCCACAGTGCCTGTGGGGCCTCTAAATGGCTCACCAGTTCAGATCCACTCAGCCAAAAGACAGGACCTGGTGGCCTAGTGACCAGTAGCAACCAGAGTCCCTGGGACCAGGAGGGCAGTGAAGAGGGAGTCTTAGAACAGTCCAACCGAGGACTACATAGGTTCACAATGTCAAAGTCATTCATTAACAATTAAGAGCGATACCCAGATGGCCCCAATCAATACCTAAGGGCCCAACAGGGTACCAGATCTCTCGGTGCAGACCTTTCCAGGGGCTTAGTCTTGGAGGCCCCAAATGGACAGGTGCTTAGCATTCAAACCAACCAACACTAGTAGGGCTCCAAGTTCAGAGTGAGCCTCCTACCCGGTTAAAGATGATCACTTGACCAGGCTCAGCTCTTCAGGGCACACATGCAGAGCTGACCATTAGATCTCAGATAGGCTGGCTGGGTTTTACTACTTACCTGCAAACCAGAGGAATGTATTTCCTTTTGCTGTGCGGTCAACTTGGTCTTTAATCTGGCCCACCAGGCCGTCCATCTCTCGGAGGCCTGCAGCGTATGGCCTCCGGGCCTGTGGGCCTGCTGGTAGCTGGGTCTTGGTTAGGGGGACGTGCATGTGGGCCAGGGCCACATAGAGCAGGAAAGGTCTGCTGCTGGCGCTGGAACGGAAAAGCCGAGAGGTCATCTATGCACATCTAAGACCTACTGACTGGTAAACACCCTGGAATCTTGACCATCTACTCTAATTTCAAAGAACCTTCACTACCCCTCATACCTGTGCCCAATGCCCTCATCATGGTCAAACCCTTGCCCCCTAATGAGCTTCAATGCCCAGTCCCGGGCCCTGCAAGGAGCAGAGGCCTGGCCAGCTGTGATGGAAGGAAGAGCTCACACCACCTGCTTTCTCCCTTTCTGTCAATTCAGAGTTTGCCTGCTGCTTAAAAAAAACCCAAGTCAAGGATTAGCTTTCAGCAAGGGTCTAAGTTCAAGTACAGATCCAAGTAAAACTTTCAAAGAAGCCCTAGGGCGGGCCCCTTGTGGAGGAGAGCAGGACCCCACACTCTAGGAACCCTGGTAGTTCTGACACACAGGTGGGGAGGGGGAAGGGGCCCCAGGAGGAGGTAAGGGGGAGGGTGGGCACCGCAGAGGAAGGAGCACAGGCCTGGAGGCCTTTTCTGCTGACGTTCTTAAAGTCATGGATGAACTGGTGAGCCAAGCCCTAAAGAACTCAGCAGGCCTGAGGATTCTTTTCTGCTATGTTGAAAGCCAATGGGATTCATGTGACTTTTCACTTAATAACTGATGAATAAATCAGCTCTTCACCTTTTCACGTGATAAAGTAGGATCTGTTTGTCCTTTAACTGAGTAGTGAACAGGTGAGTGAACAGTACTACACTCTCTTCAGAGCGAGAGGTAATCTGTCCCTAGGTCTCTAGTTCCTGGCCGACTGCCACCTCTCATCTTGAGGAAGCTGTGCTGCTCCAGGCTCCGTGAAGACAGGAGAGCCAGTCCCCACCAGGCCAGTTCCCACCAGCCAGAAGCATCCGCCTGTCACTGGCCACAGGGCCTGAAACAATCTCAGAGCTCCAGGGAGCAGAGAAATGCTCCACCCTCCAGATGGAAGGGTCTCTCCCCTTTCCCTAGGGGCCACCTGCACAAAAGACAGGGTTTCCCAGAAAGTCCCGAGAAACTGGTTAGACGCAATCTCAGAAGCCCCAAGACGCCGCTCTGTAGATTTAGGCCTGACGTAGGTTTTATTATCAAGAAAACATACGTGGATCTACGACCTTGCCGCCTCCACCCTCCCTGCTGCCCTTCTCTCTAGAAAAATCTGACCTGGTTGAACAAGGGGCTGGGGGGATTCTTGCACATTCAAGGAGCTGGGTGGTCAGTTGTCCACAGGTGGAGTCTATTTTTAATTCTGCACAGTAGAGAGGCACTCGGCACATTTTTTCTTGCCCACTTAGCCTACAGCCACAGGAAATACTAGAGCACCTACTGGAAACTACTGCATTGCCCTGGAGGAGTTTACAACCTGAGAGAAAGATGAAAGGAACACACAGGGGGTCATTAGAGGATAGTGCCGGGGCAGCTGAGAAGGGTCAGGACCAGGGGAGGGGTGGTGGTGTGTGTGCACGCACGGGCATGAGCTTGTTCCCCCTTGGTCTATGTACGTGCACCCAAGAGGAGTGTGCACTACGGGGAATCCCACTCTCTGCCCTGGCCTGACAGAGCCTGCAAAGCAGCAGCCCTCACACACATACAGCTTGTTAGAGACACACTACGGTGTGGTCCTGCTTTTTGCTTTTTGTTATTTTTAATTAGTTGTTTCTAACATTCAGAGATCAGGTGATTTCGCATAAGGGGCAAGTATCCCGTCTCTCTTGTAAAATGGAAAGCTCTGACAATCCAGGCTCCCATTCCCACAAAGAAGCAGCGGGCAGTGGGAGCTAGGTAGCGGCTGCCTCCTGAGATGGGGAATGTGCTTTCAAGTTCGCCACAGGCCCCACCATTCCCTACTGCCTTGCAGTCGGCCTGCTTCCCTCTTAAAGGCTACCTACCTACGTCCTGTACATGCTGAAATTTGTAAGCCCTGTGGGTTACACTGATAATGGCCCCCAAAGATATCCAGGGTGTAATCCCTGGAATCTGTGTTACCTTATATGGCAAAAGAAACTGTACAGAAGCAATTAAAGATCTTGAGACAGAGAGATTATCCTGGATTCTCAAGGTAGACCCTAAATATAATCCCAAGTGTCCTTATAAAAGAGATATTCTAGAGGGATATTTGATGACAGAGAGGAGAAGGCAAAGGGACAACAGCAATCGAGATTAGAGTGATGTGGTCACAAGTCAAGGAAGCCAGCAGCCACCAGAAGCTGCCAAAAGCAAAGAACAATGTTGCCCTGGAGCCTCCAGAGAAATAGCCCTGCTGACACCTTGATTTTAGCTCCTAAGGCTCATTTCAGACGTCTAACCTCCAGATCCATGGGAGAATAAATTGCTGTTGTTTTAGCCAATAAATTGGTGGTAAGTTTGTGAGTGAAGCAATAAGAAAATACACCCTGCCAACTAACGAAGTCAACGAAAGCCCTAAGCGCCCAAAATACACTGGACAGACCCTGCCCCAGGGAGGGCAGGTGATGCTGACAGTAGAGCAGGATCCCGGCAGGAATGCAGGGAAGCCCAGCAACTCTGGGAACACACCTGAGGGACGGCAGCCCCGGGCCTGGGGAGTCCAAGGGGGACCGCTTTCCAGTTTTGCTTACAGGAGACAGGTGTGCCTTGCCCTTCGCTGGACGGGGGGAGTCGGCCACGGCTTTGCAGGGCGCTCAGTGAGGCCCGGGGACGTGGTGGGCAGCGCTTGGGGCCACGGGACTCCTTACCTTGCACGCTGAATGAACCGGGTGGCTTTCTCGGCGTACTTCTGCGCAAGGCTGCTCAGGTTCACGGGCTGCTCCACGATGCGCAGGTTCTCATACAGAGGAAGGGCCACGTCCATGTAACAGTCCCCATCGGAGGCCCTGTGTGGGAACCGCAGACGGGAGAGTATTCATTTCCACGGCCTAAGTAGCTACCAAGTAGAGCAAGACGCTTTAACGCAGCGATGCGCGTAAGTGCAAACCCTCGAGAGCCTGGCGCCAGATGAGTTTTCCAGTCGGCCATCTCCTCCAAGTGCAACACTGATACACTACCTTCTTGCCTTCCTTTGAATAGAAAGACTTTTGGGAGCTAGAAACACTATTACTCCCATTTTGCTGGGAGAGAAACTGAGATCTAAACAAACTGAATTACTCGAGTGGAGCCCCATAGTCCATCAGCAGCCCCATCCCTGGCTTTTTCCACTGTTCCCCTAAATGATGACTTGTCCATGGGGTGCAACAACTTCATGTGGCACAACATCTAACAACAGAAAAGATAGCCGGGACAATTTTAAAATTTCAAACCATGTTTAGAGAATTTGGAGAAACTTCAGTCATTGAGAAAAGTAGAGGTCAAACCAAAACTCTCTCCCAGAAAAAACACACACAAAAACTCAGCCCTTGACCTTACAGATCAAAATTAATCTGACCCATGAATGCTTCATCAGTGTGGCTGAGGGACGACTGTGGCCATGACCTTGGGCAAGTTACCTGAGGTCTGAGAGCCCGACTTTCCTTAGCTGAAGCATGGGCTGCCTGTGCCCCCTCACAGAGGTGCTGGGAGGACTACATGAGATAACGAATGCTTAGTGCTTTGCACACTGATCGATGTTCTAGAAACTCAATGAAAACCCAAGCCCTCTGTCCTGGTTGCCGCGGAGAACCAGGCGCAATGCTGACCACAAAGCAGAGAAGGGGTAATGGAGGCCCCTCCAGTAGAGAAATGGTCCTCATGGTGCAGCCGAGGGCTTGAGAAACAACGATCACACCTATACGCAAACACTCCCATTACGGAAGCTTAGGGGACAAGCGCCGACTGGGGTAAATCATCGCCAAGGGCCACAGTTTTTAAAAAAGAAACAGGAGTTATCACCACACTGGGCATCACAATGCTAATCGCAACATTTGTGTTGAAATTTTCAGCTTTTCATGATCTCGTTGCAACGCCACCATCATTTACACTCCCCCTTTCCCCCCACAAGCCAAACCTTCTTTCTATTTGATTTATTTGAATTTTTACTGAGTTTATTGGGATGACATTGGTTAATAAAAGTATATAGGTTTCAGGTGTACAATTCTACGACACATCATCTGTATAGTGTACTGTGTTCGCCACCCCAAGCCTCCTTCCGTCACCATGTAGCCCCTCTTTACTCTCTTCTACCTCCCCCACCCCCATCTGATTCAACATGGATTTAAAAGGGACCGGCTGACCTATGTCAGCCCTTGGTATGGCCACGCGTGACCCCCAGGTGAGAAGGGCGGTGACATGTTCTACAGCCTCGCTTCTCACCCTGCAGGGTACATACGAACACCTGGCATCTTGTTAACTGCAGGCCTCGGGGCGGGGTCCGCACTTCCGCATGTCTAACCGGCTCCCGGGTGACACCCACGCTGCTGGTCCAGCCGCCACGCTTTGAGGAGCACAAGGATCTAGAGGACATGGGCTCTGGACTCCAAGAGACACCTGACTGAGTCTCTGTCCCTACCTCTTACAGCTCCAGGGCGACCCGGGCACAGGGATGCTTCCTTACCTGCACAGCCCGGCTAAATCCCTGCCTCGCACAGAGCGTCACAGATAAGTGTACAGAGCCCCCGGCATGTAACAGTTTCTCAATAAACAGCCATTATTATATTAACTATGGTGCCATTCGTGAGCCAGCTGAGGCTGCCCCCCCCAAGCGGCGGAAACACCTGCGACCTTGTAAATAAGGCAGTGGCAGGGCCCGGCCTGACCAGGCGGAGCACGTGGTTTGTGTGGCTTTACTACCTGAACAAGGTTTATCACCGTTTTCTGATCATTAATGTATTGCAGACTCATTACTAAATTTTGGAAAACGTTCAATGAGAAAGAAAAAAAAAAGAAAGAAAAGCCCTCAGTCCCACAGCCAGAGTGAACGGCCCATTGTTACCGTTCTGGCCTAGTTCCTGTGAGCGCCTCCTGACCGGGCTATAAAGGCATAAACACAGGGACGGCTCCGATCGCGCTGCTGACGCCTAGTTTCCTGCTTTCTTCACTTGCTGTCGTATCGTGAGCATTTCCCATTCCGCAGAACATGGTTTTAAATTAGTGCCTGCGTGGCATTCCAACGTCAGATGCAGGGGTGGGGAGTGGGGTGAAGCTTGTGAGGGGCCTTGTGGACTTCTCCGCCTCTCTCTGTCCCTCCTGATGTGCGGCGTCGGGGCCAGGTGTGTGGCCCAGGAGCCAAGCCAGCAGGCAGGGGAGGGAACCCCACCTGTGAGACCGGGGCTGTGCCCGGCTCAACCCAGCAGAGCTCAGCAGCCCCAGGAACCTGGCAAATCCCAATAAGGAAATCCTGCTGACCTCACCTTCGTTAAACATTTCCTTATACTCTTTTGTGCTCTCCTAACAGTCCCCGTCAGCCTCCCTCATTCACTCCCGATGGACCACACCCCCCAGGACTTCGCCCGGCTCTGGAGCCCGCAGCCAATTACCTTGCCGGCCTATCGCCCCGAGGGCACGCTGGACAAGGAGGGTGGTCGTAGCCCGGGGTGTCAGTGCAGCCCATGTCGTGGCTGTACGGGATTCCAAAGTAGTAATCGAAACCTGGAAGGAAAGCAGCCGGTTAGCACCCCCGCTTGGCTTCGGTTCCGTGAGTCTGCATTCTTACACCCGGGACAAAAAATTTAATTTTCCACGATTTAATACAGTAGTGCCATGGAGTGTGTAATTAAAAGAGGATTTGATGAATATCCCTTTGTAGTAGGCAAAGAAAACACGTGGCAGGGTTCTGGCTGGAAGACCAGATTTGCAAAACATCTTGCGATTAGCTAACCCGGCGCGGGAGGAAGTAGAGAGAAGGTTTGAACACCGACCATCCCCCACGCAACCACTGGCACATTCGGGAAGTATGTGGTGAAAATCGACTGCACGCACGACACTTTAAGGGATACAAGAATAAATTCTGCCCTCGAAAAGCTTCCCCATCGGAAGAGAAAATAAATTACAGAGATTAAGCTGTAAGAGACGGCTAATGGGTGGGCCAATGGGAGCCGTGGGAGGCAGACCTTAGGGCCAGGTGCTGGGCCTGGGGAGGGGCTGGGGCAGGAACCTCAAAGTGCTTCTAGGAGGAGGTGGCATTTCAGCGAGAGCTCGGGAGGCTGGCAGGACGGGGCTGGGGGTTCTGGGGTGCGGTGGGGTGGGGGGCGGATGTGAGAGTTAAACTGAGACCCGAATACACTGTGTGGGCATTTTCTTCTGAGACCCTCCCTTGTCCTGTCTCTTCTCCAGCCCAGGCTTACGCATGCGGCTTCCCACAGGATTTCTCTACCCCTCCCCCAAGTCCCGCCTGGCCGGGGTCCCTGCTTTGGTGAACCCATCGGACCGTTTTGACTTCTTACCACACCAGATGTGTCTGGGCCTCACGGCAGCCAAACGTTCCCTGAGATGTGAGGGACTAGGTCATGGAGAACACTAGGGCTCGAGGTGAGGAGCCAGGGAGCTGGGACAGGAAAGGTGCCAGGGGAGACGGGTATGAGATCAAGGGGAGCCCAGGCACCCCAAATGCACCCCAACGATGCTGTGCACGAAGATATCCTAACTTAGGAGAGATGTCCATGGGTGCAGGACAGCTTAAACGTTACTGCAGTCCTTTTACACGGAGGTCTTTATTTTCTGTTTCCCAGGAAACAAAGCCCCCCAAAAATTCTTACCACGGAAGTTGGGGTGATAAGAGCCATGATGCCCAAGATGCCATTTGCCTGTAGGAAGACGAGAGAGAGGCTTTCAGAGGAATCCACCTGGGAGCTCCCAGCCCCTCTGGGAAGCTGATCACACTCTCGGTTTTCCATTAGCATTGCCCTTTGCTGAGGACAAGTGAAGGGAGGCAGCAAACACAGTGAGAAAGCCAAGCCTTGCTCTGTGGGACCCAGAGGGAGTCCGCAGGGAGACAGAAAGCAAGCAAGAGTGACTCAGCACCTACCCAGGACACACAGTGAAAGGGGAAGACAAGCCATTCCCGGGAACCCCGAGAAGCCAGCAGGCTGAGCGCCTTCCCTCTAAGAGGTTTCAGTGCCCACAGCAACCGCACCTCGCCCGCCGCACCCTCCACTCTGCCCTCCCGGGCCGGGGCCCTGCAGAGGGTGCAGGTGCATGTCCCACACGGTCTCAGAGATGCCCTGCCTGGTCACATCAACTTCTTCTGGGGCCAACGCCAGCTGCCTGCAGAGGATGGTGCAGAAACTGCCTCCCCGCTGCAGTTCAAGTGCAGCCACCTGGCCGCCAATGAGGAGACTCGGCCGCACTGCTGCTCCTCGCTCTAAATGACTAAGTCCCGGGGGAATAGCTGGTGCTGGGAGCCAAGTGCCCTGATAATGCTGCAGCTCTCTGACCTGCTAATTCTGCTCGGAGTAAAGACCCCAAGACACCACCACAAGGCAGAGGGGCAAAGAAATTAATGTGGCACCAAGATCTGAACAGAGGGACCCTCCCGGCAGGCCCGACCCTCCCTCGCCACTCCACGCACGGGGGAAGGAGGCAGGAACCCACTGGGCCCTGCTCTCGGAGAGTCGGAATCACAGACACAGGCAGCCTGAGGATGCTGCTGGGGTGGCTGGGCTGCCTCGGCCCCTGGAGGGGAGGCCGGCAGTGAAGCAAAGCAGGGGAACAAGTGGGACCAGCCACACCTGTGTACACTGACCCGCTCCCGGCCAGGCGACACTGAGCGGGTCTCCGCGCCTGCCTGAGACTCAGCGTCTTCACCTAGACGGTGGGGGACATCACAACCTCAGAAGGCATCACCATTCTCTGGAGCAAAGAAACACTGAGCCCAGGGCCTGGTACAAAGTGCATACTGAGTGAGAGGCGCTTGCTTAGGAAGGAAAGCAAGCTGTGGGCAGTGTGGCAGACGCTGCCGCTTGCCGGCCCTACGCCCATGTCCTCACGCGGCCTGTTCAGAGAACTGTGGTTTTGTTTGGGGGGGGGGGGGTTGGGAACCTGTGCCTGAGGCCAAATCAACCATTGTAATCCTGACCCCCGTTTCCCAGCATCCCTTGCAACGAAGAGTGGCCATGCAACCCAGGGACCGAGAAACGACTTGTGTTCCTGATAAAAGTGAACACGTGGGCTGGCGCCACCTTCCCTCTCTTTTTCGTTCCTTGAAGCCAAATTCGGGCGAACGGTACTGAGGCCACTCTACTGCAACCATGAGGCGACAAGCAGGAGGTTCAAAGCCAACACAGTAAGGACAGCAGAGCAGAAAGAAATGGTTTTTCCCCTTTGAGTGGCTGAGCCAATAAAATCGAGCGCTTATCCCTAAGCTCATTAGAATGAAAAGAAAACGGCTCGTGTGTGGTTTAGCCCACGGTTGGGTGTCTGCAGTTACAGCCGAAAGCACTCCTCACGTGAACAGCCAGAGACTGGCAAGAAAGCAGACGTGAGCAGACGAAGCAGCAGCACGTCGGGGCTGCACAAACACAAAGCAGCCAGCCCAGGAGACGCAGTGGGGGACGGGGCCCAGGCGGCGGGGCACCCGCCTTACCTATCATCCCGGTGACGTAGCCCGCCTGCTGCAACACCTCGGCCAAGGTGGTCTCGTTGAGCGGAAGGCCCCCCACAGAGGTGATGGCGAAGTTGTGGGTGACTCCATTTCGCAGGCCCAGCCGGCCAGTGAGCAGGGAAGCCCGGGAGGGCGAGCAGGTGGAGGCAGCTGAGTGGAAATCCACAAACCTGCACGGAAAGGAAAGCGATGGAGATCGCTCCAACCACAGGAGCCAAACCAAGAGAAAAGTCAATTCCCACTCAGTTCCGGGGATTCCGGCGCTGGGGGAAGAAAGCTCGCCCAGTAGCAGAACAGGTGAGGAAAATGAAGCCCAGAGAGGTAATGTGACTAATCCAAGGTCACACAGGAAATTCCAATTGACGCAATCCAGCATATCTAGTTGATCTTCTTTATCCAAAGAGTCCATATTTCCTAAGTTTATTTGTAACCCCAAAATCAATACTCGGCCCTAAAGCACATATACAGAGACACAGGCAGACCTTTGAATAAATCTGAGCCACTCAATGTCCACCTTCCCAGCTGAGGTCGGCTCTCATACTGTAAGCAAGTGTCCTCCTTTTCATAGTCAGTCGGTACCGTGGGGTTTGCATTTTTGGTCCTATCGCTGATTTTGCTATTTAAAGTGGCCCTCAACAGAGTGCTGAAGTGCTGGCCAGCGGTCCTAAGCTCACAAAGGCTGGGTGGGATGTGCCTTATGGGAAAAAACACGTGTTCTATACGCTTCATTGAGGAATGTGTTATAGTGCTGTTAGCTGCGAGTTCAGTGTCAATGAGTCAAAAAAATGTATTAAATAAGGTGGCTTTGAACAGAAACACACATAAAACAAGGTTCTGGACTGATCCGCTGATGACAATGTGGCCAGAGGCACACAGGAACCTAGAAACAGTGGCTCAATATTCCCTAATTCAGTGTCCACAGTGACCTAATAGAACATAACTACCGCCAATAACAAGAGCTGACTGTGTCCACTACACACTGCCACTCGCCCAGCCCCTTTTCAGACACTATGGAGAAATATAAAAAGTCTAACCATTTTCCTACCCTCAATAAACATGATTAAACTTACATGTCACTAACAGTAGGACAAATGTCACTGACAGTAGGACAACCTGACCTTCTGTGTCTCTCCTGATGAGAGACAACATTAAGTTCATAACGTCAAAGATTCCTGCCAAAGACGTTCAACTCGAATCTCCTCAGAGCCCTGGACCTTATTTCCAGGTTACAGAAAATATAGCTAATAGAACAAACTGTTTGACACGACAAGTTAATGATTTCACAAACCAGTCTCCAGACATTTTACAAGACAACTGGTTGATTTCTTTAAAAAGTCAATATCCGAGGGAAAACTGGATAGAGGGACGTAGTGTACATTAAAAGAAACTGAAGAGACGTAACCCAGTGTAATACATGATCCTTGATTGGATCTCAGTTCAAATAAGCTAACAGGACACATCTGGGGGCTAATTAGAGAAATTTAATATTGACTGGATATAAGATGCCGTTAGGGAGTTATTGTTCATTTTCCTGATTATGGCCACGTGGAAAAATGTTCCTGTTCTTTTTTTCCAGTTTTACTGAGGTATAATTGACGTGCAATATTGTATTCCTTTATGGTGTGTGATGCAATGATTTGATATGTGCATATCTTGTGAAATGATCACCACAATAAATTTATTAACATCCAGCAACTCGCATACAAAATTTTTTTCTTGTGATGACAACTTTTAAGATCTACCCTCTCAGCAACTTTCAAACACACAACACAGCATTGTTAGCAGTCGCCATGCTTGCATCACATCCCCTTACTCCTGCTCACTGCTCACTCCTGTCAAACTGGTCACCAAGCCCGACTCGCCACCACACAACCGTGTGAGCCGGGGAGAGACACCAGAACGCCCGCTGCCCAACTGACGTCCAGGGATGGGCACGGGAACCAGAGCGTCAGCGGTCAACACGTTTTCCTCCTGCTCACAGATCACACAGGAACTCCGTCTCTGAAGTGCCGTGGCGGGTGTGGAGTTCATTAACGCTAAGGGCGTTCAAATGGATCAGAGAAAAAGCCCTTCGGTGGCTAAGCACAAGGGACTTTGGTCCATGGTGGACTGAGCTTTGCCAGTGGGTCTGGGATGCTCACAGGCTGTTGACCACTTCTTAATCCCTGGCGCTACAGACTGAACGCATGTGTCCCCCCAAGTACATGTGTTAAAACCCTACCCCCCCCCCAAAGTGATGGTATTTGGAGGTGAAGCCTTTGGGAGGTGAAGAGGTTTAGATGAAGTCATGAGGGTGGTAGTAGTGCCCTTATAAGAAGAGCAGAAGCCCTGGCCAGTTTGGCTCAGTGGTTAGAGCGTCAGCCCATGGACAGAAGGGTCACGTACCTCGGTTGCAGGTTCGATCCCTGGCCCTGGTTGGGGTGCGTGCAGGAGGCAATCAACTGATGGGTCTGTCTCTCTCTCCCCCTCCTCCCTTCCTTCCTCTCTCTAAAAATCAATGGGGAAAAAATATCCTTGGTAAGTGTTAAAAAGAAGAGAGGAGGAGACCGGAGCTCGCTCTCTCCCCACCATGTGAGGACACAGTGAGGAGTTGGCCATCTGCTACCCGGGAAGGAGTCAGCACAACCTGACCATGCTGGCAACCTGACCTTGCACTTCCCAGCCCCCAACGCCGTAAAAAATAAATGTACATTGTGTAAGCGCCCCGCGGTTATATGTGTTACAGCAGCCCCAGGTAATACGCCTGGACGGTGCCAAAAACACCTGGCAATCCTGAGCCCGCCTGCCCGTTTCTCATGACGCTCCCGAGTGTGGTCTCTCCTCGGCCACGTTAACGCCATCACTTTGGAAACAGCTGGAGCCCGTTTCTACAGCAAGATGTAGCTCCCAGTTCCTCCCCAGGCTGCGGGTTCCCTGAGGATGGGCCTGAGAGCTGCGACTCCGACCCCAAGCAGGGCGCCTTGCTGGGATGGAGCTGCTCCAGCAAAATCTGGTGAACAAACAGAACTGGAAGCGAAAGAGGCCCGTGTCATTTGATTGGAAAAAACACGTTAGTCCGCTTTCCACATAATCGCTTAAGCTGATGTTTTTAGGGCTCAGTTCCTTCCCTACCGTGTGATCAAGTTCATAGCTTAACTTACTTCCTTTATTTCCGAGTCTTTGGAGAGCCCTAACTGCACCCCTCTCAAATAAAAACCTACCAGCATCCCACACGGCCCTGGGAGCTGACCTGCCTGTCTCCTTCCCCCTCTCCCACCTCTGTCCCCATGCGGCAGGGACTAATTAATAAGTAACAAACTGGTCTTGCTTTTGGGAAAGCGTCCTTTGTTTCTCTCCAGATCCATCCGGGCAGGCTCAGGCCGGTTCACCAACAGGGGTCCTAATTAAAGTCTGAACTGCATTGTAAAGCAAAGCTGGAGACGCAGAGCCAGACGTTACAGCAGCCTGTTAAAAGGAAAATCGGCTCAAATTAAGACACAGCCAGACGGAAACCGAAGCAACTTGCCATCGCATAAATTACGTGGGTTACAACCAGGGGGCCCGAGCGCTGGACACGCCGTCGTGAGTGCCCTGGAGGGGACGTAACATTGCAGTTAAGCGTGTCCAGCTTTATTTATAAGGGAGTTAAAACAGATGATGAGACCGTCCGTGGCAACTCTCTAAACCGCTACATGACTAGAGTAAAACCTATGTTTGCTCCATTCATAATTTACAGGCTTGGAGGTGGAAGTGGGTTTGAAAAATTGTTTGCTGTGGCCTTTGTGAGCAGAGGGACAGGGGTGGGAAGTAAGAACTAGAAAAACGCTTACGCAGGCCTTAGACACAGCTGCTCACCTCAGCCCCCGTTTCTGTCTGTTAAATGGGAAGACAGCCAAGCTATCCTTCTGAAGGTTGGTGGTGGGACCACTGAGACATCCAGTATGCAGGCCCTTTGTAAACTACAAGCAAACGTGGCAGGAAATAGCAAAGCTTATGTGCTTTGTTCATTCATTCATTCACACATTCATTCATTCATGCACCCGCTCATACTATTGATCTGTTCAAAAAAAGATTCCTGACAGCTGAACTTGGCATGATCCTTGGCAATCTTTTACTTTCCTCATTGCCTTTTCCTTGTGGACATGTGACATTCACACTCAATGAAGGACACACACAAGGGACACGAAAACAGGATGCACCTACAGGCATCTCAGTGCCTCCTAGACCGGACACGTCTCCCATTGCCACGACCTTGAGCCAAGCCATCCTGGAGGCACCTGCAACGTGCCCCTGCCCTCCAGGCCACCAGTGGACCACCCCTAGTGAACTGGAACAATCCATCTCAAAGGCAGGTCGATGGTGTCAGTGCTCAGGGCTCCCCACTGCCTTGGGGATCAAGTCCGAACACTAGGCCTACGATGCCCTTCACTGGCTGCCTGTAGACTAGTTCAGCCTCCCGCTCCCTGTCCCAGCCGTATTCAACCGGGAGCGCAAGGCCTTTTTATTGTCTGGATGACAGATACACTCGCAGCACCTAGGACAGTACCTGGGGGAGCCTCTAGGAGTATCTGCTTTGGGTTCATGCTTTCCCCTCTGCCTGCCACACTCTTTCCTCCTGCTTCATCCGGCCAATTCCTACTCATCTTTACGGTCTCGGCTTCACGTCCTAATAGACGAGTCTGGCTGACTACCTCGTGGCTTCCTTCGGGAGAAATGGCCTTTCTTTTCCTAGAGTCCCACAGCACTACCTTTAACATGATTTTAGCTCTGAGGGGTTTCGCTCTTATCACCCAAAAGGTGAGAAGCCCAGCACTGACGGTCTCAGTAAATAAGGTGCTAATTCCACCCCTAGGATGTCAATTCGGGTTATTAAGGGGGGGTCATGTCAGGAATTCCTGCTCATCCCCCTTCTGCACTCCAAAGGCTGGTGTCCTGGTCTTTATCGACCAGCAGACTGTAAACCCCTGGAGGGTAGAGCTCAAGACCTGCTCTTAGTAGAGATTCACCGTCGCATGAATGTAGTCGGGAGGCTTAAAGGGGAACAAACGAGAGCCACTGGACAGGCTATTTTGCACCTGCAGTTGTGAAGCAGGCTGGCGCCAAGGCCTCGCTGGTTAATATTTCAGTTCCTCTTCTCTAAGGTCAGCTGCCATCCAGATCACCATTTCCGGTCTGACCCCACCTACTAAAACAGAGCCACAAGGTTAAGACCCGTGGTACCACTGCTATAGGCCTCAGCTTGCGCCAAGTGGGCAGGACACAATTTCTAGGTCTCTTTGACCTGCTTACCCAAGGGCAAAGCTGTAAAACTGCCTGTCCCATGACGCTGAGACCTTACAGTGAAAAGATAGGCCAGGACCTCCCAAAGCAACCATCGCAGATTTCATAATAAAGGTCGCAGGACAGGATGTCCCCCTGATGAGAGTATTCACCCTGAATCTGAATTACTGTGTGTGGGGGGAGATACAGCTGGAATTACATGGTGGGGGAATTACATGGTGGGGGAACGGTCTTTCTCTTGCTAATGTGAGTCTCCTTCCAGAAGTTCTTCCTGCCCTAGCTCTCCGGGTGTCCGCCAGGCCTCAAGACCTCAAGGCACCCCTGCAGTCTTGAGCCCAAGCCTGGCTGCCACCTTCCTTCACATTACTGCAAAATCCCCAAGGCGTAGGATGGCTGAGAGAGTCCTTAAAGGTA
Organism: Miniopterus schreibersii; assembly: GCF_964146895.1. Classification (NCBI taxonomy): domain Eukaryota; kingdom Metazoa; phylum Chordata; class Mammalia; order Chiroptera; family Miniopteridae; genus Miniopterus; species Miniopterus schreibersii. The sequence goes on from NC_138116.1 coordinate 7,373,235, forward strand.
AAAGGATGGGTGAATGGTTGCAAAAGCCAATGTTGAGAACAGAAACCAAACTGGGCGTTTGGCTGAATCAATGGCTCCGCTCATTCCCTGCTGGGGCCCTTTTTAGAAACAGCCTCAAGCCCCTGAGACCCTCTGATCATCCAGGGGTGAATAATGGCCTTTGATTTCTAGCTAAGCCACTGCCTATAACTCTCAGTAACAGCAGTGACTTTGAGCAGAATGAAATTGTCGGCAGAGGCGAAGTGAAGCAGAAAGGGAGAGAATTCAAGGTGCAGAGTTAACATAGTGCAAGTCAGCCCACCTGTGTAAATGTATTTACACTGTACAGTCAACCTCCCGTCTGAGCCAGCCTTGTGGACAATTCCAGGGAGTGGGCAGGGCCTGGGCTTTGCTGGCTGGGACCACTTCTCGGTGTCGCTGGACATCCTTCCTGTCTCTCCCCACATGTGAGGCATGGCTGCTCAGGGGCTCAAACCCCAGTCTGCACATCCTAAGCCATTGCCTGAATCCAGGCACCCAGCCAGGAGACTTGTGCAAGTAACTTCTTAACCTGAGAATTTTCTAGAAATACGTCCCTTGTTGATATCAGGTGAAACCAGCACTGGCCTTCCCTGGATGTGCTGCCCACGAGCATTAAACTCGCACTGGATCAAGATTATTCACCAGGTTCTCCTAATGGTTTCGGTGATTTACATATTTTTCAGACTGCCCGGAGAGCTGGAAGGAGCCAGTAAAATGCACCTGTCCTTTCCCTTGAAGCGTAAGCCATTCATTTTTCTAGCCTGCATTGCCATGCAAGTTTCTTAATGGCCTGAGAAGTTGAAGTTGATTACTAAGTCCCTGGCCTTTTCATTTCAATTCCAACATTTTGATTTTCTTCTGGTTATCATACTCTTTTTATTTATTTATTTTTAAATATATCTTTATGGATTTCAGAGAGAGGAAGGGAGAGGGAGACAGAAAGGGAGAAACATCAATGATGAGAGAGTCACTGATGGGCTGCCTCCTGCTCGTCCCCCACTGGGGATCAAGCCCACAACCTGGGCATCTGCCCCGACCCCGAATCGAACCACAGTCTCCAGGATCACAGGTTGATGGTCAACCGCTGAGCCACGCCGGCCCGGCCATCGTATCCTTTTGAAACTTTCCCATGTTCGCCAGCACTGCCCAGCACAGATGTGCGCAGGGAGAAGGCTGTGTAACGCAGAGGCAGAGACCCGAGTGCTGCATCCACACACCAGGGCAGGCCAAGGGTTTTCCGCAACCAGCAGACACAGGAGAGAGGCATGGAACTGATTCCGCCTCCGAGCTTGCAGGCGGGACCAACCCCGCGGACACCTTGATTTAGGGCTTCCAGCCTTCGGGACTGCAGGAGGAAAAATCTGTGTCGCTCTAAGCCATCGGGTTTGCGGTAATTTGTTGTCAGTCTTAGGAAACTAATATGCTAGCTTTTTAGAAGGACAATAGGAAAGATAAGCTCTCGAGCGGCCCTGTTTCGCAATGAGAGTTCTTGTCTGAGAGTCACGGTTCCCCACTGGCACGAGCAGGCAGGAGGGCAAGCCAGGGATACATTAATCCCGGCCCCACAGGAAGCCGCCTTCCGGGCAGCAAAGCACGAAGTGAAAAGCCCAGGACCTCGGGCCAGAGGGCTGTCTGCCTGGCCCGTCACAAGGCTCAGATGGAGAAAATATTTTCATTAATGCGAGGAAAAAATAGGAGAGCCCACCAAACTGTGTGCGGGGGGGAGGGGGGGCGGCTCCTGCAAAGAGGTCCAGGCCTCCAACTTGCTAGTTTCAATACTGGGCCTGCTATTTCCCCACCAACCCACTCGACACTAAAAGCAGAAGTTCCTAAGCTTTGGGCAACCCGTTTTCCTGTGACAATCTGGTGAATGGTATGGATTCACTCTTTCCCCGGAAAAAATTCCGAAGTGGAAAATTTGGGGTGACATTTCGAGGCATCGTGAACTCCAGAAGCCAATTTATTGATGAACGAAGATTTGTGAATTGCCTAGTATGTGACAAGCACAGCGCTACGGGCTAAAGGAGGAAGGACAGACAGGGCATTTCTCTTCCTGAGGCCCAGAGCTAGAATCGAGGCGCATGTTTTCCTGCAGCTGCCATAACAAATGACCACAAACGAGGTGGCTGAAAATGATAGAAATTTGTTCTCTCCCAGTTCGGGAGACGAGAAGTGTGAAATCCAGATGCCTACACAACTGGTTCCTTCTGGAAGCTCAGAGGGAGAGTCTGGCCCACGCCTCCCTCCCAGCTCCCTGGGGTTGCCAGCAAGCCTTGGTGTTCTTGGCTTGTAGATGCATCACTCCAGCCTCTGCCTCCGTGTCCACTTCATCTCCTCTGTGTGTCCCTCTGGGTCCTCTCCTCTTCTTATAAAGACACCAGTCATTGGATTTAGAATCCACCCCAAATCCTATATGATGTCATCAAAATCCTTAAGTACATTTGCAATGACCCTGTTAACAAGTAAGGTCATATTCTGAGGTTCTGGGTGGACATGAATTTGGGAGGGTGCTATTCAACCCAACACAGGTGGTCAGATGGTTAGACGATCACCATGGAGAGCTGCAAGGGTGATGGCAGAGTACACCTGAGACATCCCAGCAGGCTTTCCTGAGGCCCTCATGTGCAACTGGAACCCAAACGGTGAGTAGAAACTAATTAAACATAGGAAATGGAAAGTGCACCAGGAAGAACTAATCACACAGGTGAGGCCCAAAAAGAGGAAGGCCACAGCCGAGGACGGCTGAGAGCCAGGGGGGCCATGCGGGGACCAGTGAGGAGCACGCGCTGGTCTCATAAGCTGCCGTTCGGAGTTTGGACTTTAGCCTTAGGGACACAAAATGCCTCTGAAGGACTGGAAGCAGAGGAGTGTTTCTAGCAAGGTCACCTTGGCTGAGAGGAGGAAGATGGACTGGAAAGGTGAGACCACTTGCAAGGACCCCTGGGTCCACATCTCGGGGAAAGCTCCCGGCTCCAGGGTGCAAGCAGCTGAAGCCCTGTGGAGATGCCCCAGCGTTGTCCTCCATGGCGAGCTGGAGTGATCCCACAGAGCAGGATGGACGATTCAGCCACGCCAGATGGGATCTGGGCCAGCCAGTGGCATCAAGGTCAGCCCGAGAAGAAAGCCCAAAGGGCTGGAAGCTGACACCTGTATTCTAGCTATGTGGGAAAGGGGGTTAGGCATTTGAACAAAACGTTTATGAACACTTCCATCCGTTCAGATGCACAGCCCCTCACCTTCGCAGACCCTTTGGGGTAACGGTGCCTAATAAGTAGTCACCTCGCAAGTCAATCCTTTTGCCTTCTGTGCTTCCCTGATTCTCAGTTTTTCCAAGGTCTCCCTTGTACCCCCAGGCTGGGTTCCAAACCCTCCCCAGAAACTCCAAAAATTCCTGATGCCGATTCACGTGCTAGATCCTAATCCTTACTTTCCACTGAACCTGTCTCCATGACCAGACACTAAGTACCTCGAGGGCAAGGGCTTTTATCTTGTTCATATTGGTATTCTGATGTCCTAACACACACAGATTCCAAGTGTTATCAGCTGGAAGGATGGGTGGATGGATGGATTTCTCCATGAGGCTGTACTGGCTTCATAGCAAATTGATCAGTCACATAATCAAATCAACAAAGATCCATTAATTACTCTTTAAATGCTTCATGCTGCCCCCTCCCCCCAAAAGAGGCAAGTAACACATCCAAAAAGAAGCAAACTTGTCTGGCTAGAGTGGCTCAGTGGTTGAGCATCGACCTAGGATCCAGGAGATCTCGGTTCGATTCCCGGTCAGGGCACATGCCTGGGCTGCGGGCTTGATCCCCATCAGGGGGCGTGCAGGAGGCAGCCGATCAATGACGACTCTCTCATCATTGATGTTTCCATCTCTCCCTTCTCCCTTCCTCTCTCTGAAATCAATAAAAAGATATTAAAAAACAAAACAAAAAAAAGCCGACTTAGCATCCTCAAGACTCACCTCATTCCTTGGGAAGCCATCTGATCAAGGTTGGCAGTGTCCTTTGTTGCTGCCCAGTTTGCTCCCAGGTCACCCCACCCCATGTCATCTGCCAGTATGATCACAAAGTTCGGTTTCTGGCCTCTCGTTTCCCCACTGAAGCAAAAATCCACAACAGGATAAAGACATCCCAAGAAACCCACTCCCACCAATAAAACCTTTAGAAAAAGCCAGGCCATGGTGGGAGGGGGAGGATTCTGATTATATGGAACGATGGCGGGCCACCACGAGAGACTTCTCTGAGAGTCCCCTTCCGCTCACGCTCAATGCAGGGAGTCTTGGGAGATCAGTGTTTTGCAAGAAGATATTGCAACACACTCAGTGCAAAGATGAGAATGCTGAGGCCCCGTGCTCTGGTGCAGGGGATGGTGGTGGTGCCTGCACGAAGGGTGGGAGCTGCAGAAATGAGGCTCCTATTTAGAATCCTAGCTCAAGAGAGTCACGAAACTTGCACCCCCAAATTTCACTCTCCCCACAACAGCTCCCTAAGATGACTGGCTGTGTGCAACTATCAGACATCGATGTCAATAACTGCCCTTTAGCCAATTAGAAAGCGACCCCTCTGTGCCCAGGGACGTCAGAGCCGAAGCCCAAGCCTTGCATCTGGTCGGGACTCCAGCTGCTGAGTGCAGGATAAACTCTCACATCTGCAGAACACCTGGACATTCCAGAAGCCGCAGTCGGTCCCCACTGAGTCTCCGAGTTCCAGGTGGCTGAGGGCTTCATGTTTCTGTGAGGTTTCCTGAAAGAACAGAAACTGACATGAAAACAGAGTGAAAACCGCCAGCGCAGCTGTGTTTTACTCAGTAGCTTAGGAAATAATCACTTTTCCATGCCAACACATGTTTTCCTTATTACTCGAATATTTCACTGGGTCATCAGTTTCTCCACCTGAGAAACAGTGATGATGATAATATTTGCAACGAGCCTATAATCACAGGGGCGGGAGCAGCATTAGAGGTGACCTCGCTCAACCCACTCACTGTATGTACGCGAATGCTGAGGCCCGGTGTTTGGATAGGGGAGGGACCAGCACGCCACTCTGCGTGACCCCAGGGCTCCCCCACTGCCACCCACCATGCTTCTCTGATTCACCAGAAATTCCCACACTGGCTGTGACGTTACCAAACCCACTGAAGCTTCTAGAAGAAAGGGTGAGACCCTGATGACCAAGATGTGACCCTTTCTAACAGTCATGCTGCAAACAAACAATTCTATGCAAAATTCCTGGCAGAAAGTAATTGGGGGGAAAAGGAAATGTAAAGAAAGAAGTTCATGGTAGAACCTAAGGGGAGATTCTTTTTTTTTTTTTTTTTAATATATCTTTATTGGTTTCCGAGAGAGGAAAGGAGAGGGAGAAGGAGAGAGAGAGATAGAAACATCAATGATGAGAGAGTCACTGATCGAGCCCGCAACCCGGGCATGTGCCCTGACCGGGAATCAAACCCCGATCGCCTGGATCCTAGGTCGACACTCAACCACTGAGCCACTCCCGGCCGGGCCTAAGGGGAGATTCTAAGGGAGCTCATTGTAGGCTCTTTTAATTTTGCTGTGTCTTTGAAATATTTCATTAATAAAATGGTAGGAAGGAATTATTTTTATTTCTTAATGGAACTGTGTCGCTTTACATCTTGACAATGTAATTTTTAATAAGACAATCTAAAGACATGCTCAACCAGTGCTTCTCCCGCTTTGATGTGCATACAAATCATCTGGGGATTTTATCAAAATGCAGGTTCAGCCAACCCAGCGGCCAACGCGAGTGGATGTGGCTAGTTGGAGGTATGTAAATTCTGGAAGACCTCAGAAGGATGGGCAGACACATACTTAACCATAAAAAAGATGTCCAAGTAACCGGTCACGGTCATCTGGAGGCCAATGAATCAACTGTTCAGAAATGCACATTTTTCTGTTTTCCAAAAGGTGAGCTATTATTTCAAAGTCAATTAGATTCAACTGCTATTTGTTGATCTTGAGGCCCCAAAGACTTCTCCCTTTCTAGAAGAAAGAGCCCTTGCACAAGGAGGGCGCCCAGCACACACTCGTGGACCTGCTGGTTCACTCCCAGCCTCACTCCGCTGGCTTCCGACCATGAACAACAATCACAGGAGGCTTTCCTACTTCAAGCTACTCAGCTTGGCACACGAGAGTGGCCTAATTCTTGGTCAATAATCCATTTCAGAAGGACCCAACACAGAAAGACTTAAAGAAAATTCACTTAATAAGAAGCTAAAACTAAGGTGGGAATGTAGATTGTTCAGCTTAAGAGTTCCATAACAAAACATTCCTTTGAGGATTTTCAAAGAGAATCATGAAATACTTAACATTTTCACGGACCGGAAATAAGCTGATTTAGCCAGGGCCCCATTGCCTTGTCCTTCATGCCTATACTTCTAGGGAGACATTTAATCCTGTCCCCTTTCATTTTTTTAAACTACAGTGAAAAGGCCGACCGGACATTCTAAGAATGGACTGGACTCCAAGTCCTTTAAGATCCAAGCTAAGGAAAAAAAAAAAAGATCCAAGCTGATGTTTTGGGAAACACTATGGAGGTTCCTCAAAATATTAAAAATAGAATAACCCTATGATCCAGGAGTCCCACTTCTGGGTATTTAGCCAAAGGAAGTGAAATCAGGATCTTGAAGAGGTATCTGCACCCCGTGTTCACTGCAGCATTTTCACAAAAGCCAAGTTATGGAAACAACCTAAGTGTCCATTGACGGGTGAGTGAATGAGAATGTGTTAGATACACAATATATAAACAATGGAAGATTATTCTGCCTTTAAAGAGACGGAAAGCCTGTCATTTACAACACCCTGGATGAACTTAGAAAACATTATGCTAGGTGAAATAAGCCAGGCACAGAAAGACAAATATTGCAAGATCGCACTTACGCGTGGAATCTAAAAAAGTCCAACTTGCAGAAGCACCGAGTAGAATGGTGCTTGCCCGGGGCTGGGGGTGGGCAAGTGGGGTGGGGAGTGTTGGCCGAAGGTTATAAACATTCAGTTACACAGGACGAATAACTTCCAGAGAGCTCATGTCCAGCATGGTGACTACAGCTAACAATACTGTACTGCAAACTTGATATCTGCTAAGAGAGTAGATGTGAAATGTGCTCACCACAAAAAAATATAAATGGTCTTATGTGAGGGGATGGACATGCTCATTAGCTTCACTGTGATAATCATTTCATAATCAAAACATCATGGTGTACACCATAAAGATATACAACTTTCATTTGTCAATATACCTCAGTAAATCTGGGTGGCGGGTGGTATTTTCCAAATTCAAGCCGAGACCAGCTCAGTACCTTATCTGGGGTGACTTTCCCAACATTTTCTTTACTCACCACCCTCCCCTTCTCAGAAGAGAAAGCAGACACAAACAAGGTGCACTCCTGGGAGCTAAGGAAGGAGGGGCCTTTGGCGAATAAAGCGTTCATCCCTCCTTCCACTTGTCTGGAAGGTGCTCGACCCCCTGACTCAACAAGCTCCACGAGGAAGGCTCGTCTGTTCGGTGAGAGCAGAACTGGCTGGGACGGACCCTTGTGAGCACCGGTAGGGGCCCTGCCCTGCCCCACTGCTCCTCGGGCAGCAGCAGGGTGAACCTGCGCTGCCAGCCAGCTTTGCGAGGGTTCCTGTTCTTCTCCGTGACCCCCATTCTACAGCAGGACTGCTGGGTCTGCTACAGTTAGGTCTCCCGTGGGTTCTGGGCTTGTTTATAGATAAAGGCACTCATAGAAGTGGCATGACCATGCCCTGGCCAGTGTTCACAATGGTTAGAGCACTGGCCCACACACCAAAGAGTCACGGGTTTGATTCTTGGTCAAGGGCATGTACCTGGGTTGCAGGTTCGATCCCCGGCCCCGGTCAGGGCGTGTGTAGGAGGCAACCAATCGCTGTGTCTCTCTCACATCGATGTTTTTCCTTCCCTCCCTTCCTTCCTTCCTTCCTTCCTTCCTTCCACTCTCTAAAATTCAATGGGGAAAAAATATCCTCACATGAGGCTTAACCAAAAAGAAAAAGTGTCGTGACGGACAGGCGGGGTGGGCTGTTGTCTAGAAGAGCTGCAGAGCACACGGGCTGAGGCCACCTGAAGATGTGCTCTGAGCAGCCGAGCGGGAAGCCCATCACCTGACCGGGCTCCCGGGGCCTCCCTGGGGCCGGGCAGCCTGCTGGAGAGCCTGGGGACAGCTGAAATAACCAGCAGGTCCTGGCGACCTCTCTGGCAGAGGGCTCTGTTGGTTTTCCAGAGACAAAGCTTCTGATGAGCCGAGGCCAAAAAAGACAAAGGCCCACGGGGAGCGCGGTCTCTGGGGGCAGAGCTCTGTTGTTTTACCCCAGATGAGAACCTGGTCACGCACCTGCCAGGCCAAGAGTCATGCTGGGGCTGCCAGGAGGGGCCTGGGGCACCAGCGGCCCAAGGGTGATCTGAACCGACTCCCCCATGCATTGTCTCCTACCCAGCCAATGCAACCGGTGACAGGGTGACAGGCGTCAGCTAGGCGCTGTGCACACAGCGGGAATGAAACACGAAACCTGCTGCCCTCATGGCACTTTCAGGTGGGGGTGGGGGAGGAAATGAAATGAAATGAGCAAACAAATGCCACAGGGAGAAAATCAAAGCGCAAAGAGGATGGGAGTGTGGGGGTAAGCAGGTGCAAATGAAAGGGGTGGGTCTGGCCAACCTCCCTGAGAAGGCGATCTTTCTGGAAGGATCTGTAGAAGAGATGGAGGCAGCTGGGAGGCAGCAAGCACAGAGGGCTGGCACCCACCGGGGGCAGTAAGAAGCGGGTGAGAAATGGCAAGTGTCAGGGCAGGTCGGGGAGGAAGGCGGGCTTGCTGGAGGGGGTGGGCAGGGCCGCAGCTCCCCCCCCCCCCCCCCCACCGACCGGCGGCGGGGCAGGGCCAGGGGCACGATTGCGACAGGACAGGTGAGAGGAGGAGCTGAGCCGGGAGGAGCCACCAGCTCGGCACTGAGGCGGCCAAGTGCCCAGGGCGCAAAATGTAAGGGCCTGGCACTCCCGCCCTCGTGCCACCCGTTCAGTGAGCTCCTGCTGGATGTGGCCTCGCCCCAACGCGGTGGCAGCCGGGACAAACGACTGCGGCGATTGCTGGCCCCGTGTGAGCAACGTCCTCGCCGCCCCAGCCTCGCCCCTCGCCCCCAAAGTGTCAGTTTGGGGCGGGCCCAACTCAGAAAGCTTGCTTCCTGAGGGCATATCGGGGGGCCGGGGGGGGGGGGGGCCTCAGTCTTAGCTCAACAAAAAAATGCAAAGAAAATCTTTCCTATCTGTTCTGTGTTTGTCAGTTTTATTGACAGGTCATTGACGCACGGCACCGTGTAAGATTAAGGGGCACAGCACAATGGCTTGACATATATCGTGAAATGATTACCACAGTAAGTCTAGTCAACATCCATCATTTCATACAGATACAAGTGAAAAAAGACGGGGCCCAGCCGGTGTGGCTCAGCGGTTGGGCGTCGACCTATGAACCAGGAGGTCACGTTTCGGTTCCTGGTCAGGGCACATGCCCAAGGTTTCAGGCTCAATCCCCCGTAGGGGGCGTGCAGGAGGCAGCCGATCAATGACTCTCATCATTGATATTTCTCTCTCTCTCCCTCTCCCTTCCTCGCTCTCTGAAATCAATAAAAACACACACACATTTTTTTTTTTGAAAAAAGAGGGGAAAATGCTTTTGTTCTCATGATGAGAACTTTTAGCATCTGTTCTCTTAGAAATGTTCAAATATATCCCACATGACAGTGTCAACAACAGTCACAGTGTCCTTCCCATCCCCAGTCCTTCCTTACCTCCTAACTGGAGCAAAGGAAGTCGTTGACTGAATGTCTCCATACAGGCTTGGAGAGCAATTCCTCTTAGAAAAATTAAAATGCTGATTTGTTTGTTTGTTTGTTTTAAACTTGAAGACCTCAAGCCAGACCCTGGTGCTGGGAATATCACTTTGGTGAAGCCAAGGATGCCAGGAAACTCATCCACAGGGGGGGCCTATGACGTCCTGCCTGCCTTTCTGCAGGAACCACCTGTTGGGACTGTCACAGAAGGAAGCCATGTGGCAGGAGCCAATTTGGGAAGGCAGAGGTGGCGTCATGCCATGCATCTAACCCAGTTGCCCTGCAGAAACTATATCTGGGTCCCTGAAATCAGGTCAGAAACACAGAAAGAGCGGGCGGGCCTCTGAACAACATCCTTCCTCTAAAATTCTACCCTCTCCTTGAAAACACTCCACTCAGGAGAGGTGGGGTCCAGCAGGAAGGGCTCCAAGTCAGTTACCTGAAATCCACTCTCTGAAAGCCTATTTCCCAATTTTTAAAGAGTTTTTTTTACAAAGCAGTACTTACTGATTATTTATCGAACACTCTATTACGGAAGTTGTCAAACATACAAAAGCTGAGAAACTCATACACACCCACCCAATATCTAGATTCGACAATTAGCAACACACTGCCAGCCTGGTTGTTCTGTCTCCTCTCCTACTTTTCTTTCCCCATCTTCCACACATACTGGGAAATTTGCCTTTTGGGGAACGGATTTTCAGGATGTGTTGGCCTGCTTCTAGAAGAATGTGTGTCTAGGATTCAGCATTGTGGCTCATTAGCGGTGTGACCCTGGATAAGTTACTGAATCACTCTGAACCTCAGGTTCCCCACTCACCTGAAAAACGAAGCCAAAGTAAACTTCCTCCACCGCAAACAAAACATGGGCGTGAAATAAGCCAACCAAGCATCTGCTCGAGGCGAGTGCTCAGAAATGTTGGCTATTGTTATTCCATCTCTTGACTATTTTCAGAATGAAGAGACAGCAAATAGGAGAACTTCTGAAAAAGTACTATGCGCCCTGGCCAGTTTGGCTCAGCGCTTAGAGCATCAGCCCGCGGACTGAAGGGTCTCAGGTTCGATTCCAGTCAAGGACACATACCTTGGGTGCAGGCTCCGTCCCAGGCCTCGATGAAAGGCAAACAATTGATATGCCTCTCTCTCCCCTTCTACTAAAGCAGTGCGGGGGAAAAATTCTCCGGTGAGGATTTTTTAAAAAAAGAAAAAGTACTATGCAGGCCCAAAACATTACTAAAATGAATACTTGGCAAAATAAATGGTGACATCCAGGCTCCCTGCAGCTATGGGCTGAGTGTCTGTCACATGCTCTGTTCATTACCATGCTCTGCAGTTGGATCCTGAACCAGAGAAGGTAGAAGCTCCAAACACCACGGTCACAAACAGTTCCAGAGGGAGACTGAAGAGTCACTCTGACTTGCAGTTTTAAAGCTCCAAACCGTAGCTCCGTGCCACACAATGCCACGCTGTCTGTGCCAGGTCTCCCTGCCTGGGCAGACTCCGGTGACAGCAGGCATGGTCCTTGGAGTATGCTGCCTACCAGCAAATCTGGTTTTGGACAATACGACAAGTCAAGTCAAGACGTAGAGTGGGTGTGAGGGAAATCTCCCTTTGCTGATAACTGGAAGTGGAAAATACGTTTTAATATCAGGAACATCCAAAAGAACTATTTGTCCATGACACTGGGCGAGGTGCTCCCGCAAAAAAAGTCTAGGACTCTACGGTATAAATTCCTCAGGGGCAAGAGGTCTGTCTGTTCTACGCACTGCGCAATCCTGGGACCTAGCAGACAGCGTTCAGTCAGTATTTGCCGAACCTCAGGCATCTAACAGGAACGATGGCCGTGCCTGCTCCACCCCAACCTGAAAGCCCAGCTTCCTCTCATCACTTCCCAAATCTCCGATGACCTTGCTCAGTTCCCTTTTCTGAGATTCTCACAAAAGTTGTTATAGAAATAGATTTGTGTGTGTATTAGAGTCAGGAATATAAGTTTGATGTGTGTATTAGATTTGAAATAAGTAACTTCATCTTGTGTGACTGAGTGTAACTGTGAGGCCTGCGTGCCACGATAAGATTAACACTTTGTAGCCCTGGCTTCCAAGCAGGCCTCTGTGGGACCCTGATAAGACACACTGAAGACGCACCACACCTCCAACTGAACTGTTAAAAGCGGGGGCTTTTCGGCCACATCCTTGGATGCTTGTCTGCCCTCCACAGACTTTGTCCCCAGCTCCGGGAAAGCTGACCCTGTCTTGCTCTCCCTGCACCTCTCTAGGAGAACTTCCAGAGGGCCGCAGTGACCGACGCCGTCGGGCCGCACCCCCAGACCTCGTGTGTGTCTTTCAGCGGATCCTCCGGGTGGCCTGCTGGTGCCGAGAACCATTGGGAACTGGTAAATAAACCCTGTGTGATTTGCTTTATGTTTGTCTCTGTCTCCCTTCTTGAAACTTGAATTATTGGCTCAGTGTCATTGAATTACAGTGTCTCTCGACCCTCACGGTGGTAGAGCCACGTATTGGGAGTTACCACCTGCGTTTACGTCTCCAGAGAAACTGGGACAAAAGTGCACTGTTGAAATGCTCTTTTGGGAAAGCATCACCCATGTGTCCTGTCTCCCCGCTTAGACAGTCAACACTTTGAGAAGAGGGACCACATCCTCTGGGGTGTGGTTTTGTGGCCTGGGAGATGACAGCGTCCATCTGTCCAGCTCATGAGTGGGCCATGATGAGCCGACACTGCCCAGACGGAGGAGCAATGGGTGTGGGACGGAGGGACGGGCGCTTTCTATGCCCGGTCCTGCCCTATGCCCTTACTAAGCATTCAGGCTCATCTAAGGAGACCACAGCTCTCCACCAGCCATGGCAGGGCTGGGTCCCTCCTTGCCTCCTGTCCGTAACACAGTCCTGGAGCGCCCGTCTAACTTTTCTGTGCCACCCCCTACCCATCTGGAAATGAGAATGTGTACTGCTCCAAAGGGGTTAAAATAGAAAACTCACACTTACTGTTCCAGGGAACAGCAGGACAGGCCGTGCGTGTTTAGACAAGACGGGGAAAAGCAGCAGCTCCCTTTGGGCAAGATTTTTATTCCTGGGACTTTGAGGAGCTCGGCGGGTGGGGCAATGCTGAAAAGTAGCCAAAGAAGGCCTGATTTAATCACAGCAAAACCCAGCACCTTCCAATATTTCCAGTTAGATATTATGACCCACAGTGGTGTCATAAAAGTGAAGCTGACATGCATTTATCCGAAAAGCAACGCGACTGAAATCACTTGCTCCTGAGAATTTTTATTCTTGTTTTGTCTTGTTCTGCAACAGGTTTGGGGATGGTTCACAGATGCCTCCTCAAAGCCATGTGGTCTTTTTGCTTTTTAAGTAGTAAGAGGAAGACAAAGTACAGGAGCAGTAAACTGAATATTGAGAAGTCTGGGAACAAGTATCAGTGTTGAAATCAAATGAAACTTACTCCAGAGGGAGTGAGACACACCCAGGGATACATCAACACCAGGCCGAATGGTAACCGGGCATAACAGATCACCACCTCCTCTACTGTCGGAGGTGGGGAGGTGACCGCCCTGTCCCCAAATCCAGCATACTCTCTCTTACCTGCTGCCTTCCCTCATGTGGCTCACCCCTCACTCTTCCCTCTTGCCAGTTCTTGCAAGGTCTGTCCTCCTTCCTAGGCTTCACTGATTTCCATCTTCCTCAACCTCCCAGCCGAGTCCCAGGGCCTCATTCTAATCCAAGCACATGCTCAGCTGCTAAAACCCCTACACAGGTTAACGCAGATAACCAGCCACCCAGGGCTTAGCCCCTCCCATGCCCAGCCCCAGCAACAGGTGCATCTCCCTACCATGGGAGAGCAGAGGCGACATGGCTAGTGAGGGCAGAACTGGGATTCAAGGTCAGGTTCCAGAGCCTGTCCTCACGTGCGTCTTACATCATAAATTATATACCCCCTACCTGGCCTTCAAGGTCTATTTTGGTGACTCTTAGACTTGTTTTATCTCCTTGGGGAGAACTTATCCATGAAGGTGGGGGCAGATCTTTCCTGTCCTCACATTAATATGGGCCTAGTCAGTGACCTGCATTACCTTATCCTATTTCTCTGAAATAGAGATATTGTGTATAAATTGAAATTTAATATTTTACACTTTACTCCAAGTGTGAAAAAAATCCCTTCCGAACTTAGTATCACAATTATGACTGTAAAAATTTATACTAAAATATAAATTTTGACAATTATTAAGCATAAGATAATCTTATTGGAAATGTGTCTTTAACAAGATGGACTGGGGTATGCATATTGACTTGAAGAAAGGCAGTTTCCCTGACATTCTATTTCAGTACTCCCCCAGAGGCCTTTACAGGTGGAGCAGGTTGCCCAAGTGCATTCCTGGCTCTGGCTAAGCAGGGCAAGGCCAGCAGCTGTGCAAGACTAGTGGTGCCCAGGCCTGAGCCACACACAGTGGGTTCTCAGACAGTCAGGTTTAGGAATGAGATGATGTTCTGGGCAGTCAAGGACTCCTGCAGAAGGCCCCTCAAATGCTCCCCCCTCTTCATTTCCTGCTCTGAAAACCCAGCCCTCCAAAGCAGGCTTGCTCCCCCTCCGGGCTCCAGACAAGATTCCTTTCAATCTCCTTACCCCCAAGCTGCAGTTCTCACGGGCTGGTAAATGCGGTGAGCTTATTTGCAAGCCAGGGTCATATCTGCTTGGCAACCCAACATGAAGACTAGAAGTTCTACAAATGTTGACAGAGACCAGGCAGGCCAATTTTGCACAAAGGAATCTGTTTTCATGCAAATGACCCTAAAGGAGAAGACTAGAAAAAAGAGCAGTGGGATGGTTCTCACAGCCAATTGATTTCCAGAGAAGGTGCAGAGGGACTTTTTAAGGGCATCATTACAGCCCTGCCCACTGTAAGTGAAGGGCCAAGGGGCTCTGCTGTCACTTGGCTGCCACAGGCACAACAGAGAGGCTAAGAGGGGAGATGAGCCCCTTACTTAATTTCGTGATTTTTCTGGTTCTCTACTCCAGACTCCAAGGGTTCTTTTATTCAGGTTTAGAACTAAACAGGGGTAGTTTTGTTTGGGGAGGTGATCACCATGGCAATGCAGTGCCTTCCCTGGAGGACTGAAATAAGCAGAGGTTTTCACGCTTGGTCTCACTAGGATTGAGGGAACGAAGTGAGGGCAGCCAGCCTCAAACCAGGCGGGCACAAGTCACTGGTTTGTGGCTGGCAAGGCTGCATTTTCCAGCCAACTCGCTGTTATCCAAACACAGGTGGCACATGTAATCTTCAGATGAGCTCTACTTGCAAAATGGGCCAGAGTGTATTTGTAAGTGTGAGAAACCCTGGGCAGATCCCTCCAGCGCTCTGTGCCTCAACAGTTCTCATCTAGAAAATGGGGATGAGTGTCGGCCGCTGAAGTCTGATGATGGGGCTAAAATTAGGTCACATGTAAGGCACTTAGTAAAATGTTGGGAACAAAGCAAACCTGTAAAAATTAATTACAATATTAATTAAAATAATATGGATAATGCCTTATTATTATTATATTATTACAGTTCTGTCCCCACAACAGCCAGTTGTTTCACTTTTGGTGATTACAATCAGTTTCCACATATTGTTATGTGTGGATTCTTCACAAAACTGAAAAAAGGATCGCTTGCAGGGTCTTTGAGGAGTGGGGTCTTTGGGCTTGGTGAGCCATAAATAACAAAACAATGAGACCTAAGGGGTGCCCAGAGCTAGCCATATGCCAGTCACTTCCATCTGAAATTTACAGGCATCAAAAATTAAACCTTTCCATTCTGGGAGCACCACCATCGTTCCCACTTTACAGATTTGGAAGTTGACGCTCTAAGTTTAGTTACTCCAAGGTTGCAAAGCTCATCGGCGGCCCCCGGCTGTAGAGCACTGGCCCTAACAACACACTGCACCAGCACACCTGCCCCCACCTAGCTCACGCCCCAGCTCAGCAACTGCACAGAAAGGCATTTAACCCAGTTCACACCACCCCCAAATCACCAAGAAAACCAGGCAGCCAGCAAAGACGGGTTTTTATCAAAATTCACATCGCCCGTTCTTCCTTGTGGCGACCCTCCGCGCACGCATTCTCAGGCTAGGTCTCCCGGTTTTGACATGAGAACCACAATATCCGAACCCCAACCAAGGCGGCTGGGGAATGCGGAGAACAAGGCCTTTGCCTCCGGGCAGGCGCCAAATGGGTCCTGGGGTCTGAGGTGGTCACCGGGGAGCACAGTCTGCGTCCCCGCGGGCTCCGAAACGCCTGGGGCCCGGCACACCGCTTTGTCCCCAGGACGGTTCTTCCCTGAGGTTTCCCGAGCGCACTCTCTGCTGAATTCCCGGTGCCCTCGGGGTGCGGGTCCCTCTGCTACACGGGGCGCCCCGCGAGCGAGGCGGCCGTGCACCTGTGCGGACTTGGGCTCGCGCCCCAGGGCGGTCGGCGTGCGCCCCCGGCCGGGGAGGCGGACTCAGCCCCGCGCTCACATCCCTTCGCTCAACGCGGATGCTGCTGCTGCGGAAAAGGGGGGAAAGCGGGGCGCTCTCGGCAGCCCGGCCGCCGGCTCCCTGGGGCCACTGCGGCACTCCCCCCCCCCTCCCGGGACGGGAACTGCGGGGTGCAGGAGTTGACGAAATTGGGGGAAGTTGGCCCTGGAGGAGGAACTTGGGGACCGCGGCGCCGCGCGCGCGCGCAGCTCACACTCAAACTGGAAAGAACCTGTTCCGCCTGCGGAACCGCTACAGCCGCCAGCGCCGCCGGGGACCATCCCCGGCGCCCCTCATCCTACACCCCCAAATCTCAGGACGCGGGGCGGGTCGGGCGCGCAGAGGGGCAGCTGGAGAACGGAGACGGCCCGGGCGCGCTGGCAGAGAGGGCGCAGACGCCCCCAAACAAGTCCGCGTTCGCTAATCGCGGTGCGGCAAAGCGCCGGGGTCCGGTCGGGTCAGGCGCGCAAAGCCGCGCCCGGTTTTGGCCGCGTGCCCGGGACCCCGGCGGCGTTGGCGGGGGGGAGGGGGGTCCCCGCGCGGGACGGCGACGCCGTTACCTTCCGTGACCCCCGGCTCGGCTCCGGACGGGCGCGCGCCCGGCGCGGACCGGGTACACGTGGGCCGGCGCGCGCGCTCCAGGCAGGCCCCCTCCTCCGCGGCGCTCGCAGCACATGGTCGGCGCGGCGCGCCCCCGAGGCCGGCGGAGACCGGCTGCAGCCGGTACAGGATCGGAGAGAGACGGCGACACCGGGACGGGAGACTGGCAGCCGCACGAACAGCCCCGTCGCCGGCGGGTGGGGGGCGGGGGGGAGGGTGCGGCCGGGGTGCCCGAGGCGCGGGAGTCGGTGGGGGGCCGGGGCGGGGCGCTGCGGGCCGGCGCCGGTGACACGCTCCTGAACCAACTTGCGTTAGGCTCCGGCCCACGCCCTAAGGAGTTAAATCTTTCTCGTGTTACCCAGCGGCTTATAAGGAGGGGAGGCCAAGCCTACGCCTTATTGGGAGCCTTTGGGGTTTATTTTCTGCCCTTCTAACTTGGTGAGTTGGTTTTATTATTTTGCATGTTTCAAACTTTGATGATGGGGTGTGGGGTTTTTATTTTCATGCGTTCAGAGCTTTTTTGCCGATGGGTGGCGGGAGGCGGAAGAGAGCGAGCAGTTCCCACTTAACATTTTGGAGAGGTGGTTCCGAAAAACATTCTCTTGACAGAATGCTCAGGGCCACCGGGACGCAGCGCTCTCGCCAGCGCGGGCAGCTGAGAGTTGAATGATCTTGGCCCTGTTCGGTGGGGTCCGGAAAACACCTACAGGCAAGTCTTGGCCTTTGAGCGCGCCCAGCCCGAGAGTAGGGGGCTCCTGACCGCGGGACGAATCGGGGGGACGCCGGGCTCAGCGCCTGCAGGGATTTTCCCCATGAAGCCGCCTGCGCGTCCCAAGCGCCGAATGTCAGAGGCGCCTTCCCCTGGGCTCGCGCGCGCACGCGGGGCGGCCGCCGAGGCGGCGCGAGGGAAAGCGGGGTCCCAGGTCTCCCCCACCCAGAGCTCACTGCCGGGGCGTCAGCGTGACCCCGCCGGGGGAAGGCAGGCATTCCCCTGCCGAGCGCAGGTCCTGCACCTTGAGGGTCACAGCTGTCAGCGGCTCCCCTGCACTTCCAAGCGCCCTGAGCTGCCCGCCCCTGGGAAGCGCCCCTGGAGCTGAGCAGTTCTGTAGCGAAGCAAGATGAGTTTACAGAGGAAATGGGTTATTTCCTTCTCGGCTTTTTCTGTTAAAAAAAAAAAAGCAACAAAAAACAAAACTCCCACCAACCCCCCAAGACAGGTGATAGAAGTTTGTGCGGTGGCCCATAAAATGTCACCCAACCCGGGAGTGTTAGAAAGCACCCCAGAGCCAAGTGCGGAAGAGCGATTGCAACTTGTCAACCAGGAAGCTAGTTGTTTGCGCTGCTAGGCGCTGGGGCTGGTTCTTTCTCCAAGAGATGCTTTCCACCCTGGAGAGTGCCTTTTCTCAGGAATCTTACTGTTTTTGCAAATCATAAGAAAATGAGTGATTTGTTTGCAAAAAAAAAAAAAAATACCACGTGCTTATGCTAAAATCTCGAAGGGATGCATCTCTCCCTGTCCCAAGCACCATGAAGTGGCATTTTTTTTTGGGGGGGGGGTAATACATCCTGCCGGGTGGATACAGAAATACCTCTTGTCATGACTAAGGGAAGGGTGGCCAAGGTAGAGAGTTACACTGTGTAAATAAACAATGCAGCCAAGTGGAAAAGCTCCCTCTGTCTTAATGAGTACCGCTAACCCTGAGCTTTCCTTCTGTGGTTTCCAAAAAAAGGGTTTTCCTCAGTGGAACTCCTGAGGAGGACACTTAAATTAGGGGCTCCGGTTTCAACATCATGATCTTGTAAATATGGGTGAATTGGTTGTATCTGGTGATTCAACGCTGCTGAGGCAGCCCTACAGGTTAGGTTTGGGATTTTTTTTTTTTTTTAATAGAGAATTCAGATGAACTTCACCTAAGTACAGAATCATTTTGACAACTGGGACGGAAACAACTTGTCAAAAGCTGTTATCCAGGCTGCGCCTTTAAGAAGAATGGATGTTGGCAAATGCATTGCCCAGGCTTTGCTTTTCCCAGTGGCCACCACCATTTCCACCCAAAGCTTGCATGTTAAACTTGACTCTGAACTGACCCTGGACGAACACTCTGAGGGTCTATAATAACCCAATATTTTGCATTCTGCATGCCCAGGCCTCAAAAAAGACAAACCCATGGGTTTTGCATCCAAGGACTCAACATGGGTTGAAAAAAATTAAAGGGTAGCTTAGAACAAGTCAGAGTCAAAGACTACCATAGATTCTAGGTCTTCAGGGCAGGAAGAGATCTGAGGTCATTGGAATCTAGTTCATCTACATTGCTTACCTGTAGAGGACACTGACCGTCCAGGAGCAAAGCAATTCACCCAAAACCACAGAGCCATTCAACTGGCCTCACCAGTTAGATCCCCCACACAGTAAACTAATGTCCCTTCCCATCAGATAAATTCACATGACCATAAAACTGAAACAGACACGTATTTCCCTATTCTGGAAGAATCTGTAGAGGCTGCTAAGTAACTGGGTTGAAAAGTCAGGCTTTAGTTTATTGCTTTGTTGAGGCTGACAGTCTGTTGGGCCAGGTGGCCTGCTGAGTTGAATGGAAGAAAGGCCAGTCCGGGAAAGCATTTATTCTGCAAGCAGGGACTTCCTCATTTGATGACTTGTTTTTCTAAGAAAAGAGCAGTGCATTGCTGAGGAGCACCCCAAGACTCATAATTTGCTTAGTAAGCTTTTATTGAGCACCTGCCATGTGCACTGCCAGGCACTTGGTCTGGAAAGAGCTGCTAATACCCGTAGGTGCCCGCCCTGTGTGATCATACATGCAAAGTAAGTTATTATCTGGCACGGTTTAGAAACCAGGTTATCCTATCAGTCTATACATCTTCAAGCTAAATTTAATAGGAGACAGCATGCTTTAGGGTGATGAAGTCATAAACTTGAAAGTAGGACTGGGTTCTGGAGCGCCATCTTTCCTCCGTGGCATCCCCGTAATAACAAGAAGGTTTCAGTCCTCCAAAAACCTAAGAATGCAGGTGAAAGTTACATTTGGACCTGGCTTCAGGAGAGTAGCCCAGATGTAAAGCCAAGTTTTAAAAAGCAAAGGGATCGAACACCCTAAAGGGACTCAGAAAGTACCCAGAAGGGGAACAATCAAAAGGCTGCCATCTTCTAACGAGGGGATCAGATCTCACCAAGGCCCAGCTATGTTTCACGAACATTTCCAAGAACCATCTAGCATGTGCCCCTTCTTTCTAGCTCCCTCATTTCCTTGGGCCCCCAGCTTTGGCCTGAGGAATCAGGTGAGTAATAAAACTCAGTGCTGAATACAAAAAGATCAGCTGTGAAAGCTGGATGGAGCCTTAAAGGTTCTCAGGAAATCTCTGACTAACAAGGACCTCAGGCCCAAAGAGGTGCAGTGACTTTCACAAGGTCACACAGTGAACTGGTGAATCAGGTCACAGACCTCTCCCTTTACACACCGAAGTCAAGGGAGCTTTTATTTTTTGGGGGGGAAAAAAGTTTCCTTACAATTTTTATGTAAAACACCCCTCTCCCTGGCCTTTAAAATGCTGTCCTGGAGGCTGATTCTGCAGGGCCCAGGAGGCAGGAGATTTGACTCTGGACCATTTGGGTCAAGTCCCTTCACCTCTCTGAGGCTCCGTTCTCCAATTTTGCAAAATGAGCAGCATTGTACACAGAGGGGATGGACAAGATGAGGTCCTTCCCTTTCCGCTTTAACATTCTGTAATTCCAACTCCATTCTGGGGCTGCAGGTTGATCCTAATCCCACCAGTTATGCCCACACAAACCACTGATCACGACAGACAAAGAAAGAGGGATTCGCACCCATCGCCAGAGCTGAGAACGCTGGCCTGAGGCAGAGCCTTCTGTGATGGGTCAGCTCGTATACAGAAAGTGCGCAGTCCTGGTTGGGTAAATGCACTCCAACCGCAAGAGCCTGTCTTCATCATGCGGTCATTTTAGGCCAAAGAGAGATCCGGTTCATTTCTGGGCCCTCATCTCCTTTATCCCAGTATGGTTTTTTAATCCCAGTATGTTCATATTCAGGTTGGCGCTGAGCCCTCTATTCAGACTGTAAGATCTGATGTGCACCCTCCTAGCTTAGGACGATTGTGGTAACCTGGCCTTGGACGGTTCTTGTCCGAATGTGCTGAACTCGGGGAGGACAATGCCAGATGGTTTTAAATATGCATTTCAAACTTGAGGCTCTTATTATCATCATCAACAAACATTTAAGTACATGGAGGCAGAGACATCTCTCTGCCTTTTCACTATAGTGTTCCTGAGGCCTGGCATGGAGCCTGGCACTTAGTAGGTACTTTTTTGAGAAAAATAAATAAAAGTTATCTGCAGGGTACTTGGAAATGGGGGAGGACAGGACATTCAAGGGATGTAGAACCCAGATTTTGTTTTCTGTGAGCTTAAAATTTAATAGACCAAATAACATAGACTCATTCAAGTAAATAACACCCAGTTATCAAATGAGACCTGTCACATGGAGAAAGCCCCTTAGGTTGAGTCAGTCAGAGGGAGCATCACAGAAGATGGATTTTCATGGCACCGGGCCCTGAAGGTGCCAGAGGGGGCACCCAGCTTGGGGAAGGGCGGGGCCACAGGCAAGGTGGTCAGAGCCTGGAGGGCAAGGAGGCGTCCATCTGGGCCATGGCAGGTGGGTCAAGTCAGAACAGACAGAAATAAGGCTCCAAAGACAGGTTGGGGTTCAATTCTGAAGGACACAGGAAGTCAGGCTAATGGTGGATTTTATCGTTCAGAATGAGGAAAACCATTGCAAAACCCTGAGGAAAAAAAAAAGTCGAGCCAATGCAGCGTTTCGGAAAGACTGATCATACGGAACCCGAGGAATCAGAAGGGGACTAGTAAGGGAGCGGTGGCGGGGAGGGGAAACGGACGGAGGGGGAAGGCTGCGGGCGCCCCCGCCCCCTCCCAGGGCAACCGCAGGAGGCGGGGAGGGGTGACTTCCCAATCTCCAATCCAGCGCAGTTGTCGCTCCTGCTCCGGCTGGTGGGCCTGGAAGTCTGGGGGGGGGGGGGGGGGGGCACTGAGCAAACCTCACTGGCTGAAGGGCTGAGGTCAGGGCTCCACCTTAAGTCACCTGCTCTCAGGACGGGCGCAGCAAGGACGGCTGCTCCGTAGCTGCGCAGCCCGCATCTGGGTCTGAGCTGCTGAGCGCCCTTCCCACCTTCCCCTTTGCTCTCGGGAGTGACACACTGACGCGCGCGGAAGGGCACTGGCCTCGGCTGCAGACAGCTTAAAGCTCCTTAAAGCAGCTTGCGCCCTGTTTTATGCAACCAAATACTTAACAGCAACAGGGTGAACCGTATTAACTTGGGGCAGACTGGCTGCTTTTTAAGATTCCTAGAGTAAACTCAGAATATTAGATCCCAACACCAGAAATTGGCAAGTCCACTGGATAATGGGGCTGTGTCCCGTTATTTTTCAGTTTCTCCCCATTTGTCAATAAAACCTGCCTTAGACTTCACACGACGGATACACACCCCCCCTAAAAATTCACTGTATAATTGTAGAGAATTCTTAAACTGAAGATAGGTTAGCATGAAGACCTTAAAACCATGGACTCATTATTACAGATACTAATTTTTAGTTGGGCTAAAACCACACATCACTGTTTCAAAGTAGATGTAACTGCAGAGTCGGAAAACCACAGAGTTCATGTGCAAGAGCCCAAGGCAGATGACTTCCTCCCTCCAGTGCTAAACAGTGTTTCCCCTTACTTGGAGGTATTAAGTTACAGGCCTGCTTGTGTGAAGGTTGGTTGAATGGGAAGCCTACTGAGGTCAGGAGTAACTTAAGGTTAACGGGCTGCCCGGGCCCCCCAGGTTGGCAGTGCCTTCCCTGGTCACTCTATTCTAGAGTAGTACCTGTGGTGTGCATGGAAATTCAACTGCTAATGGACCCGCTGCTGATCACCTTTGATAACTTACTCATGCCAAACTCCCAGAAGACAATTTCCACATCTGGGTTTATAGTTACGTTCTGTCCGTGTCTGTCCACCCATGTGGGACACTGATCATAATCATAAAGCTGCTGACTGGGAAATGGGATCAAGGCCAGGTAGCTGGATAATCTGGTCAGAGGCCTCAAGCACAGATGCACAGAGTGTCGGGCACTCAGTCCCCTGGAAGGTGGTAGATGGACTGTCCGTGTGTGCCTCTTAGCCTGCCTCTTTTTCATTTCTGGTCGACATTCCCTTTGGTCACTTAAGTCTTCCTTTACCTAAACTTTGTCATCAAGCTCAAGGTCATTATTATTTTTTAAAAATATATCTTCATTGATTTCAGAGACAGGAAGGGAAAGGAAGAGAGAGGTAGAAACATCAATGATGAGAGGGTCATTGATCGGCTGCCTCCCGCATGTCCCCTGCTAGGGATCGAGGCCGAGAATCAAACCGAGATCTCCTGGACCCTAGGTCAATGCTCAACCGCAGAGCCACGCCCGGCTGGGCTCAAAGTCATTACTGATCCTTGGTGTGTTGGCCATTCTCTGCCTTTCACTGCCTCTAAATATCTTCCCTGATGCTTTGTTTGTTTTTCCCATTTAATTGCCACAGGTTGGAAGTCTTACTAGCAAATTCTTTAGGGGGATCCATTGTATCTTTTATTATCCAAAGACTTTATACTAACTGCACATGATTTAAATATTCATCCACCTGAGAAATGTGATAAGCAGTTCTCGTCTATTATGTTTGCTAAAGAGTATTAGAATCATCAACCCTCGTGCTATTATTGTTCTGAATTTTTATTTTTATTTTTTACTTTTAATTTCAGATCAAGAATGACCGAGAAGAAATCACAGCTTTGTTCCAGAGCCAATGTTTATACTCAAGTGCCTGATGGGGGATGGGGCTGGGCAGTCGCTGTGTCTTTCTTCTTTGTTGAAGTCTTCACCTATGGCGTCATCAAGTCATTTGGCGTCTTCTTTAATGACTTGATGGACAGTTTTGAGGAATCTAACAGCAGGATCTCATGGATCATATCAATATGTGTGTTTTTCTTAACATTTACAGGTTAGTACATCTTTCACCTTCAACACTATTCTCATTTTAACTTGCCTAACTACGTAATGGTACTTATTGTGTTTCTGATGATGTCTTCCTTGACCTCTTGGCATTTCTAGCCTCAAGTAACGCATTTTTCAGGGGGTTGGGGATGGCAAGAGAAAGAGGAGGTGAAAGGGAAAAGCAGCCTCATTTGCCGGCCTCGACTGCCTTCAATTCAACACACAGGCATTAGACACCTACTGTATGCAGATTCTTAGGGTGTTGAGGATTACTCTGAGGACAGCAGTAACCCCCAGTTCTGCGGGGGATATCATAGTTTTTAGAGAAGCAGCATCCAAAGTACTTGGCCTAGCCCAGCCGGCGTGGCTCAGCAGTTGAGCATCCACCCAGGAACCAAGAGGTCACTGGTTCGATTCCTGGTCAGGGCACATCCTGGTTTTTGGGCTTGATCCCCGGCGGGGCGGGGAGGGTGGGAAGGAGGCGGCCGATCAATGATGATGTTCCTCTCTCATCAATGTTTCTGCCCCTGTATCCCTCTCCCTCCGTCTCTCGCAAATCAATAAAAACATATTGGGGGGAAAAAATGCCATGATCGATCTGCAGCTACTTGAATCTGCAGGTGTAAAACGCAGGAATAAGGACGGCTGACTGTGTACTTGTTTTTTTAGAAACCTGAGTAAAGCGGACCCGCCCAGCTCAAACCCATGTTGTTCCAGGGCCAACTGTAATTCCTGAACTGACTTACGCAGGCGCCGCGGCACAAAGTGTATTGCAGGGTGCACCTCGTCCCTCCGAGGCCACCACCTACGGGAGGGAACCTGATTAGGGCTCATGCTTTCGTGTCGCGTCCGTCCCGGGCACCTTCTCTCCGTGACGGAGACTTTAGAGGAGGGGCCGCTAGAGCCCAGCCGCGGCCTCCGGGGTAACCGTCCCTTGCGCTCTGCGCTCTTTCCCCAGCTCCCCTCTCCACCGTCCTCAGCAACCGCTTCGGGCACCGCCTGGTGGTGATGGCGGGGGGCCTGCTGGTCAGCACCGGGATGGTGGCCGCCTCGTCCTCCCGTGAGGTTTACCACATGTACATCACCATTGGCATCATCTCCGGTGAGTGTTTCCCTCGGCTCGGAAGTTTTCCAGAGAATGTCGTTCGGAGGCCAAGGAAGGGAGGCAGGGACCCAAACCCCAAGTGTTCTTTCCTTCTCCCTTCCCTTCTCTTTTTAAAAGAAATAGTGCCCTAGGCCGGTGGTTTCGAACAGGGCTGTACGGGCCCCAGGGGATATGAGAATCTGTTCTTAATGCCCAAGAACGTTTTGTCTAACTTTTTATATTTACCAATGAGAAGAAAAAAAACACCTCTTTAGTGATACTGTATGTAGTTTGCCACCAAAAGACATCATTTTCGCAAAGATTTTTATTTCTTTATCTAGTATTTCCCAAATCAGGGTCTAAGGATCCTGAGCCATAGAGGGAGGGTGCAGTGTACTGGGCTTATTCTTAGGGGTCTGAGAAAACGTTTTTCTCTTTAAAAGGAGTCCATACATTGCTGACATATTATATACATATATTCCCTTTATAGGTAGACAGATATGAGATATATAGCATATGTATGTATATATAGCTAATTGTCACACTTTAAAATTTTTAGATATTTCTATACATATCAAAACTCAGTTATTTCCAAACTCAACATGAGTCATGTCCACTGTGAATTATATACATGTGGAAAAAAATGCAAAAGGGCAGGAAAAAAAAACACCCCAGCAAACAGTTTTTATACTCCTCGCATCCCAAAACAACTGCTGCAGCTTCTCCAGACCTCTAATGAAACCCATTTTTCTTTGCTACAACACCTTTTCCAGAATGAATTACTGGGCTCCCAGAACTTAGGATTTAAAAAATAGACACAGAACCCCCAGCTCTCTGCCTGCACCTCCCGGTGCCCGGCCGCGGCGCTCACTGTTCTTTGGACTCGCGCAGGTCTGGGGTACTGCTTCAGCTTCCTCCCGGCCCTCACCATCCTCTCC
The DNA here is from genome assembly GCF_964146895.1 of Miniopterus schreibersii. NCBI lineage: Eukaryota > Metazoa > Chordata > Mammalia > Chiroptera > Miniopteridae > Miniopterus > Miniopterus schreibersii. The sequence continues at coordinate 7,399,309 of NC_138116.1, forward strand.
CAGTACTTCGACAAAAGACGTTCGATGGTCACCGCGGTGGCTTCCACGGGCGAGTGTTTCGCTATGTTTGCCTTTGCACCAGGTAGGTGGTCACAGTAGCCTGTGTGTTAATGTGGCACCGGGGAAGCCGCCCGGCTGTCCTTGCTACACTGACTCGCCCACAGCTGGCCGCTGGGTGGCTGTCACTGGACGCATAATACGAGGGTACTCGCTTCTCCAGCACATTTTTGGGATCTATCCCCCCTAACCCTCGTGTTAGGAATTCAAACATCTTAATCCCAGTCCACGTTTACACAAATAGGAAGATACATGGCACATATTCAGTATCGAGGCTTGAGACATCCATTCTGAAATCAGTAATTTAACAATTTGGGGTTGTGCATACTATTAATTCTTTCCTTTGTCAAAAAAGCCATATTCAACGTGCGTTTAAATTGTGCTCATAAAGTCAGTTTTATTATCTGTGTGTGGGTCATCTTACAATGGAGTTTTTATCCCTGGTTTAATTCCCTTTTTTTTTTAAGAGTAGTTTTTTTCATTGATTCTTAGAGAGAGAAGAGGGGAGAGGGGGAGAGAAACACCGATATGAGAGCAAAACATGGATTAGCTGCCTCCTGCATGCCCCCTACTGGGCACTGAGCCTGCAACCCAGGCATGTGCCCTGACCGGGAATCGAGCCAGCAACCTTTCAGTGCACAGGATGACACCCAACCAACTGAGCCACACTGGCCATGGCATAATTCCCTATCTTAAGGTTAACTTGTGAATTACTAACAAATAACAGACAGATAACCTTGGAGACACAGATTCATTTCCTACCCTGCCATTTTTGGCGATTGTGTCCGTGGACTGCACTCTGTTCAAAAGAGACACATGTAGAAGATTTTAGGGGTGACCTGTCATAATGTCTGAAGCTTTTCAGATAGTTCCAACCTCCCATTCGGGTGTCCCTCCCACCCTCCAGGCTGCCTCTGGTCAGCAGCCTGGGACCCAACTGACTGGCGGGTGACTTCCACAAAGTAGACACTAGGGAACTGTATCATTTCATTCTGAGGCAGTCGCTGAGCTGCTGTTAGAGTCTTCGTTTACTTTGCACTTAATGCACTGCGACTAAGGACTGAATGGCTGGGTGGATAACGCTGTAGCTCAGAGGCTGGATATTCTATTCTTCAGAGGCCAGAGAGTAAATATTTTAGGCTTCCTGAAAGTCTCTGTCAGAACCTCTCCTCACCTCTGTGGTTGCAGCATGAAAGCGGCCGGAGACGATGAGAATGAATGAGCGTGGCTGTGTCCCAGTCAAGCTTTATTATCAAAAAGAGGCACCGTGTGCCTCAGTGACTGAGCGTCAGCCCATGAACCAAGAGGTCACTGATTCCATCCCCGGTCAGGGCACAGGCCCGGGTTGTGGCCCGATCCCCTACAGGGGGCGTGCAGGAGGCAGCTAATCGATGTTTCTCTCTCATGGATGTTTCTCTCTCCCTCCCTCTCTGTTCCTCTCTCTCTAAAAATCAATAAAAACATATTTTTTTAAAAAAGAGGCCGAGGATCGGATTTGGCCTGCATGTTGCTGTTTGCCGAACTGATGTAGGCCAAAAACTTAGTCCACCTCTATGCCCCTACCTGGCAAAATGCACCGTCCAATGCTCTTTAGGAGGCCCGGGCTGACAATTTTTGTGTTATATATAATCATTATGCACATTTTCTCCTTAATGATTCCTAGAAGCACCAAAATACAGAATAAAGGCCAATACAGGTGGACTGCATTCGCACTACTGAGTAAATTGTTTCAAAAATTCATTCTAAATCTAAATCCGTATTTCTACTCACTGTTTTCTCTGGATGTTGAGTGGATGTCTGGCCTTAACATTTTCTTTCCGCTTCCCTCCCCGCCTCTCCAAGCATTCACGGCTCTGAAGGAGAGCATTGGCTGGAGATACAGCCTCCTGCTCGTGGGCCTGCTGCAGTTAAACATTGTCATCTGCGGGGCAGTGCTGAGGCCGATTCTCATCAGAGGACCAGGGTCACCGAAGATAACTGGACAGGAAAACCCAAAAGAAGTGCAATACATGCTTGAAAACGAGAAAACACGCACCTCGATAGACTCCATCGACTCAGGAGTAGAACTAACTACCTCACCTAAAAACGTGCCTAGTCACGCTCACGTGGAACTGGAGCCCAAGGCCGACGTGGAACAACAGATCCTGGAGAAGACCAGCCCCAGGCGGAGCGACAGCAAAGGGCCCCTTCTGGACTTCTCCGTGTTGAGAGAGAAGGCTTTCCTCTGTTACGCGCTGTTCGGCCTCTTCGCGACGCTGGGGTTCTTCGCGCCCTCCTTGTACATCATCCCCCTGGGCGTGAGCCTGGGCCTCGAGGAGGACCACGCGGCTTATCTCTTATCCACCATGGCCATCGCCGAGGTTTTCGGGCGGATCGGCGCCGGGCTGGTGCTCAACAGCCAGCCCATCCGGAAGATCTACATCGAGCTCATATTTGTCATCCTTCTGGCTCTGTCTCTGTTTGCCTTTACTTTCGCTACTGAATTCTGGGGTTTAATGTCCTGCAGCGTGTTTTTCGGTGTTATGATTGGAACGGTAGCCGGCACCCACATTCCGCTGCTGGCAGAAGACGACGTCGTGGGAATTGAGAAGATGTCTTCTGCTGCCGGAGTCTATGTCTTCATCCAGAGCATAGCGGCACTCGCTGGGCCGCCCCTGGCAGGTGACGTAAATACACCAAATCCAAACCCTTGTCGACTATCCCTTCCCCCCTTTTTTTTAAGTTTTTATTGAATTTAGAGAGAGGGGAAGGGAGAGGGAGAGAAACCTTGATCGGCTGCCTCCTGCACGCCCCCTACTGGGGATCCAGCCCGCAACGCAGGCACGTGCCCAGGAATGGGACCGGCGACCTCTCGGTGCATGGGATGAAGCTCAGCCCACTGAGCCACACCACCCAGGGCTCCCCCTCCACCATTTTTATTTATTTACTTACATATATATTTTTCAAAATACGTCTTTATTGACTTCAGAGAGACGAAGGAAGAGGGAGAGAGAGACAGATAAAAACATCAATGATGAGTCATTGATGGGCTGCCTCCTACATGCCCCCTACTGGGGATTGAGCCCGAAACCCGGGCATGTGCCCTGACTGGGAATTGAACCTCAATCTGGCTTTTTAAATGTAGAGTTGGACAGGTGGAACATCTGTAATCTTTCTGGACCTGAAGCATAGTTCAGCATGACACTGTTTAGGGCAAGAATATTATTAAGGAAGACTGGAGATAGGCTCTACATGGAAATCATATTATAAAGTGGGCACTATCGTATAGATTACGTAATCTATAATATTTACTATTCCCTTATTAATTGTGCTGGCTTCCTGTTTGAGTCTGATTTTAATGTCTACTGATTTTAATACTTCCATAGAATTACAGAGCTGGCAGAATTAGAGATTACCCGAGCAACTCTCTTGACTTCAATGTGAGGAAATTCAAGGTCAAAGATTGTGAGCCGATGGTCCAATGGCAAACCAGGGACCAGGTCACTGTGCCCAGGCCTTTCCCACCACCTTGCCTTATAAATGCTAGAGGGGACCCATGGATTTATAACTTTGTTAACCTCTGACTTAGAACAACAGAACTAAGGGACGTCTGTGAGTCACCTTCCCTTCTTAGGAGGCTGTGAGGGAATTGAGCACAGAGCAGCACCCTGCATTTACTCAGTTGATTACTACAGAATATTTCCTGCCCTGGCCGGTGGGGCTCAGTGGTAGGGCATCAGGTTTGATTCCCAGTCAAGGACATGTACCTGGGTTGCAGGTTTGATTCCTGGCCCCAGTTGGGGCTCATGCAGGAGGCAACCAGTCCATGTGTCTCTCTCTCTCATCCTCTCTCCCTTCCACTGTCTAAAAATCAGTGGAAAAAATATCCTCAGGTAAAGATTAACTATATATATATATGTGTGTGTGTGTGTGTGTGTATATATATATGTGTGTATATATATATATATATATATTTCCCTGTAGGAAGGACATGGGAATGTTTCATCTTAGACCTGAAATAGGTCTTTAAAGTTATTGGGACTGAAAATCTTACCTCTTGTGAAAAAACATCTGAAATGAGCCCAAGTGAAAATGATAGAGCTCCTTCCCCTCTTAAGAATATTTATTACCTTTTCAAAGAAGCACAAGTCTCATGGTCCCACGTTTTAGATTCTCTACTGGGACAGATTAGCCCACGAAGAGATTTTAGGGACACCGTTATTTCAGCTGCTAATAAATATGTTGTATGTTTGTCTGATTTATCCCCCCCCCAGTCTAGAAGAGAGTCCTACCTTCAACACTCCTTAGGGAAACAGGATAAAACAAAGAAGGCAAAGGGAGTGAGAGGCGTGGGAGCGGGAGGGCCGGGGGAAGGGCCGATGCCCGCTGCTAACGGCTGTGAACGCTCTCTCCCAGGCCTGCTGGTCGACCGCAGCGAGCTCTACAGCCGAGCCTTCTACTCCTGCGCCGCGGGCATGGCCCTGGCCGCCGTGTGCCTGGCGCTCGTGAGGCCGTGTGCCAGGGGACCGTGCCAGCGCCGCCCGGCAGAGGCGGGAAGCGCGGAGAGCTATCGCGGGCGAGCTTTACAGGACATACCCGAAGACTTCCTTGAGATGGACCTGGGCAGAAGCGAGCATAAGGGTCCCAGAAAGCCAGAGGCAGAATGACAGGCCGGCTGGGGGGGCGCGCGGGGGACACGGCGGCGGACGGGCGCTAACCGCCCCGGCCACCTTCAAAACGACCCTCTAAAGGGAATGTACACACAAACGCCACTCCCAACATACTTTTCTTTATTGTTAAGTTTTCCTTTCCGCTTGTTCCTAAAGCCAAAACAGAAACAACCAAATGCTCTTCCATCCGCGGCTGTGGCTGTGGCCGTGGCCGTGGCCGTGGCTGTTCCGAAGCGACGCACAGGTGGGGAGGACTGGCTCCCGGTCCAGTTTCAAACAGCCGCCTAAACGGGCACAGTGGTTTCCAGAGCTCTCCCACCGCTAAAACTGCTACATTGTGAAACGGCACCTAGCCCAGGTCACTGCAATGACATTGGCCATCCAAAGAAAAAAAGAATCTCAACTCTCTTCTAAAATTTCTCGTTTCCAGAACTATGAACGAATTGTTTAAACCCCTTTGAGAAATACTGAGGTTTACATTAAAAATGAATAGCCTCTTAATTTTCCAAGTATTCCATGGAAATGAAGTACATACATTTGAAGACCAAACGTTTGGCTAATAGATGGAAATTTCTATATATACATATAAACTTGAAACACATGAATGGGAAGATTCCCACTTCTTTTCATGGCCAGTCATTTCCAGAAGTATTTCACATAGAATATACAGAATAGATTCAAAAATGCATCTCCTGTTGCTTTTAATTATTCAGAAATATGTGACTGTAGAGTCTTTAATTTAAACCACTATTTATTATTAAGTTATTCTAGGATGATTAAAGTAGTCAAAAGAAATATAACCTGGGACATAAGCATCATTCTTACCTCCCTTCTGCAATCCTTTAAAAGCCCCAACGGAGACGACTTCTCGCAAAGTTACTCCAGGAGGGCCACGTGGGAACGACCCTTGCGTTTGATTAAGGGCAGCGGGCGCTATTTACAGCGGGGACAATGACGAGTAGCAAATTGCCTTAGCATTTTAAAACGATGTTTCATCGCCTAAGAATACTTGAGGATCTTCTTCGATCAGAATTCTATTTCGTTGACTTGTTGAAGCAATTCTGATTCAGAAAAGAAAACCATCTGACCGCAGAAGCATTTCTGCATTTCGCGTGGGGCAGCAGGGACGCTTATCTTACCATCACGAGTTACGAGTGGCAATCGGCATCTTCCCTAAACTCCGGTTGCTCTCAGTCGCCAGAGTTTTCAGGGTACCCGATCGTCGTCGTTTTTTGCAGTTACACTACATGTATAGTATTTCTCATCGTAGCCGTTTTCGGTAAAGAAGGCGAGTGGGAGGGTAACGGCGGGTTTCTGCTCCTAGGACCGACTCTCGCTCCGCAGGCGACGGTCCGCCTTCTCCGTCTTCACTGTTAATTTATGACAACTCAGGGGGAAACAATGTAACAAAGCCTAGTTTGATTACAGGTACACAAAGCTTGAATCTTTCTCTGCACTGAAGTGAAAGTGGCATAGTTCCTCACCGCCTGCTAGATCTTGTACAGAATTTTATCAGCCATAGAAATAGGACAATCTGTCAATCTCTGGGGAGGGTGGGACTGGAAATGACAAAGTGTCCGTCCAAAAAAAGACACACCTAAACCGAGGTGGATGTAGCGGATCTCTGTCACTGCTTGAGAAGGACTTTGAGCTTGTGACAGTGTTGCAGACTTACATGACTTCAGCACTTTATAACAATTTTTACTATGAATGTTAAATACAGTTTAATATTTATAACTGATTTCTGAGCTACGTGCTCAATGTCCATTCTGTTAACTGCATGGAAAAAAAAATGCCAATTTCAGCTTGTCAATAATCAAGGTTTTCAATGTTTGGAAGAAAATGAAAACAGGATTGCTGATTTGTTCTGTACTAGGGACATTCTGGTACTTCTAGATTTGCAATAAATGAATGGCTTTTTTATTTAAAGAGACTGATTAGTCTTTTATTGACTCATTGGCATTCACTGTTTGATCCAATTAAAGTTATAAAAACAATTTCTGAAAAAGCTTTTCACTCTACTAGAGACACATAAACACTTCTGAGAAGTGTTTGTTGATTTTATTTCTTGGATGAAAAATACATGAATGAAATGATAGCATAGTAGCCACCAAGTAACAGCTAAGCCTCACAACTGTAATAAGTAGAAACAGTGAAGACTATTCAGTTATAGAATAATCCTAAGAACTGCTCTGACCTGTAAGTAAATAGCACACCGACTCAAGTTCACAGGCATTGGTGAACTTTTTCTGTAAAGATCCAGGTAGTAAATATTTCAGGCTCTGGTGCCGTGAGGGCTCTGTCACAGCTATTCAACTCTGCTATTGTCTTGGGAAACTAGCCATGGACAGACAAAACTCCTGCACCGATGACTTCACAGGTAAATTTTACCAGACATTCAAAGAAGAATTAACACCTATCCTTCCCAAACTATTCCAAAAACTTTAAGGGAAGGAAAAAATGACTCCCAAGCTCATTTTAAGAGGCCAGCATTATCCTGATTCCAAAACCAGATGAAGACATTACAAAGAAAGAAAATTAGAGGCCAATATCCCTGATGAACAACATATCAGCAAACTGAATTCAGCAATACATTAAAAAGGTCGTACACCATGATCAAGTGGGATTTTTTTCTTTGGGATGCAAGGTTGGTTTAATGTCTGCAAATTAATTAATATGGTACACCACATAAACGAAATGAAGGGTAAATACATATGATCCTATCAATAGATGCAGAAAAAGCAACTGACAAACTCTATCACCGATTTATGATAAAAACTCTGAGCAAAGTGGAACCAGAGGGGGCGTATCTCAGCATACCGAGGACCATACAGTATATCACAGCTAACATCGTACTCAATGGGGGGAAACTAAGTGTTTTCCTTAAGATCAGGAGCAAGACAGGAATGTCTACTTTCACCACCCTTATTCAACATAGTCCTAGACGTCCTCGCCACAGCAATCAGACAAGAAGAAATAAAAGGCATCCAAATTTGAAAGGAGGAAGTAAAACTGTCATCATTTGCAGATACTATAATACTACATAGAGAGAACCCTAAAGGTTCCACCAAAAAACTACTAGAACTGATAAATAAATCAGTAACGTAGCAGGTACGAAGTTAATATTCAGAAGTTGGTTGCATTTTTATACACCAATAATGAACTATCAGAAAGAGAAAGTAAGAAAACAATCCCATGTACAACGGCATAGAAAAACACAAAATACCTAGGAATAAATTTAACCAAGGACGCAAAAGACCTATACTTGGAAAATTATAAAACACTAACGAAAGGAATGGAAGAAAGGCACCAATAAATGGAAGCATATACTGTGTGCTCATGGATAGAAAGAATTAGCATCGTTAAGACGTGCTAACTACTCAAAGCAATCTGTAAGTTCAATGCAAACCCTACCAAAATACCAACGGCATTTTTCACAAAACTACAACACATAATCCAAATATTTATAGAGAACCACAAAGGATCCCAAATAGCCACAGCAACCTTGAGAAAGAACAACAATGTGGAATGTAACATGCTACCTAATATCATAAAAACAGATACATAGATCCCCTGGCCGCTATGGCTTAGTTGGTTGAAGCATCGGTCCGTGCACCAAAGGGTCACAGGTTTGTTCCTGGTCTGGGTGCATATGGGAGGCAGCAATGGAAGTTCTTCTCTCTCTCTCTCTATCTCTTTCTCTCTCCCACCTCCCTCCTCTCTCTCTAAAATCAGTAAAAATATATTTTTTTAAAAAAAGAAAGAAAATGGTTTTTCAGTCAGGGTTCCCATAGTCCAGGTCAACACTGAAGTCATTGGGAAGTATTTATTATATTTACATTTCTGTACTCCTCAAATATTCTAAAATTCATAAAGAAATGATCGTGAATCATTTTCAAAAGCTCCCAGATGTGAGACTCGCTAATAGGGATCTAGAGCTTGGAGGCCGTCTCCTTTGAATTTTTAAATGGTAATGAGCATTACTTTAAATTGCCAATTTAAAGTCTCTTCAGGCATGTTACATGCTTAAAGGTCACTCCTACAAGTATGCATTGTGCTGAGAAAAGAGATGTTGTCCTTGACCTTAGATTTGTCTTCGATACAGGTGTTAACAGAAGTGAGGGCTACAAGCTCCAACAGGTGGGCCAGCCACTGTTTTATAAGTAAGGAACCTAGCGCCCCCTGGTGTTCTGTTTCTGTATTGACTGCCTCAGAGTGCAGAGCCACCCAAGGGACAAGAAACTTGCAACTTTATTTTTCACGTTAAATAACTTCTCATATCCAAATCGAAATTACTTCAGTGACTATGCACTTTCTCAGGGGAAATCAGATACCAAAACTGATACCCCACACCTCTATCTATAAAGGCATTTTAAATATAACTCACCAAAATTATTGATAGAAAATACAAACCGTGGTTATGTAGTTATATTATTTATATGCCTTTCCAGCAACTCAAGAAAAAAACAAACAAACAAAACAAGCACACCAACTATTCTAGCAACTTACACTTCTAGAATTCGGCCAAAACTTTAAGTACCTCCTCCGCATTGTCAACTCCTGCACTAAGTCCAGACTTTGTCACTGAGCTCTGGACTTATACAGGCCCATGTGACAAGCAGATGGGTGACAACTAGGCATTTCCAATTGAACAAGTCCTCAACAGAACTCTTAATCCTGCTCTCCAAACCTGTGCCTCCACAAGTCCTACTGGCTCTACTTCCTAAATACATCCAGAGCCCGACTGCTTTTGCCAAACTACCAGTACCCCTGATCCAAGCCAATGTCACTTTAGCTGGATTATTGCACTAATCTTCTAGCCTGCTTACCTGCTTTCACTCTTCCTACACACCCACCCGCTGCACCACGGCCTTCGCTCCCCAGACGGCCGCCTTACAATATCCTTTTAAAGCACAAGCCAGACATGATCACATTTAAAACCCAATCCTTGCCCAGTCAGTGTGACTCAGCAATTGAGCATCGGCCTAGGATCCAGGAGATCATGGGTTTGATTCCGGGTCAGGGCACATGACCCGGTTGCGGGCTCCATCCCCGGTGGGGGGCGTACAGGAGGCAGCCGATCAATGACTCATCATTGATGTTTCTCTCTCTCTCCCTCTCCTCTCTCTCAATCAATAAAGACGTTTAAAAAAAAATCCTTCATGTACGGCCCCATGGAGGCTATAACCTTCCCCGCTCCTCTTGGTTTTGCTACTTTGGCTGTACCGGCCTTCCTACTACTCCTTGAAATCACAAGAATCAGGCCTTGGCATTTTTGGTTCCCTTTGCCTGGCGCACCCTTCCCTTAATGTGTACCTGATGTAACACTTCAATTTGGTGCCCTCCAAAGGTCACCCATGAGGAAGCCTCACTATCCTCTCCAAAGCAGTGCTCGTTTCTATCCTTTTACTCTGACATGATGTTATAAAAGCATCTGTTGGCTCCTTTATCATCTGTCTCTTCCACTGGTACGTTAGAGAACCAGGTTTTTCTTCAGTGCTGCATGCCCAAGGTTTTGAGCAGGGCCTGGCACATAGCAGATGATGCTCCAAACACATTGTTGAATGAATGAGTTCTTTTTAAAAAAAACAAAACACCCACGTTTTTACTGATTTCAGAGAGAGGAAGGGAGAGGGGGAGAGAGAGAGAAACATCAATGACAGTCATCGATCAGATGCCTCCGCAGGCACCTACCAGGGATCGAGCCCACAACCCAGGCATGTGCCCTGACCAGGAATCAAACCGTGACCTCCTGGTTCATAGGTCAAGGCTCAACCACTGAGCCACGCCGGCTGGGTGTGAGTTCTTTGTTTTTCATTGACTTTTACAAGAGAAAAATTCACGATTACAGCTCAAGAGTACCTGGTGCCGCTGTGAAGCATTTGGGCCACCCGGGCCCAGGACACAAAGCACTGTGCTCAAAGCCTACAAGCCCCACGTCTGAGATGGGTCTCCACGTGCTCGGTGACAATGTCCTACATGTGTGGGCCAGGTGTAGGGAAGGAAACATAGATCCACCAGAGACGAAACAGCGGGAAGAAATGACCACTGGGTGGTATGCAAATGGGGACTCAGGGTTTGCACACTGCTGGAGCAGACTTTGTTTTCACCTAACCTGTTTCCAGTAGGTTAAGGTAAAACATTTTTCCATGATGTTTTTTTTTAAATGCCTCAACTGTCAGCAAGTACTTTCCTGGATCTTGGAACAAAGCAGGGCCGGAAAGCAGGGAGCCAGGGACCTGGCTTCACTTCTGCCACTGGTGTCACCGCACAGTTTCCTTAGCTACCTGGGGCCTGTCTCCTCACCTGCGAAATGCACTCGGCAACACTCACCTTACAAACACTTTACAATTCTGCTCGCCAAAAGTGAAACGCGTGTGCGGGGAATGCCAAGCCTCTGGCAACAGGAGCAGAGGGTAAAAACCACCTGCCACCGAGAGCAGCAGCAAGATCTGAGGGGGTCAGCGCCGGCTCGAGGCGCCCCCCGCGCGCACCCCCTCGCGGCCTGGATGTCAACACGCTGCGCCGCGGGGGCGGGCGGCGCCCCACGGGGCCGCCTCCTCAAACAGAAAGGTTTTCTCTCCTGTTGATTCAGCTCCACAGGCCCATCTCGCCACGTGCAGGACCCAGCGGTACTAACCTGGAGCCGGGGCCGCGCGCCGGCCGCGGGGGGCCCTTGGAACGGGCGCAGTCGCCGCGTCGAGGGCTCGGCACGAGGGCGGAGCGCAGAGGAGCTCGGCACCTTGCGTATTAACCGCGCGCTGAGACGGCGTTCTGTGTTCTGGAGGCGCGGAATTACAGAAAATGTACGCAGCGGAAGGTCGTTTCACGCGTGTCCTTTCGCATCTGCTAACGTGGCTCCCGGACACTTTTAAATGACGCCGCGGGCCCTGGGATTTGGATCGGGCGGCTCTGCTCCGGACTGCCCGTCGGGACGGGGCGGAGGAAGCGGCCAAGAGCCAGACTCCTTCGGAAGGCGCTGCCCGCGCGCTGCACCAGAGACGCCACGCGGGCCCGCTCGCCACGCGGAGCGGCCGAGGCCCCCCGGGGTGCAGCCGACGGAGCGCCCGAGGCCCCCTGGGGTGCAGCGGACCGAGCGGCCCGCGGGAGCAGAGGCCCGGCCCCGGGGGCGGGGTCACCAGCCGCGCCCGGCCCGCGGGGGGAGGGCTCGGGCCCCGAGGCGGAGGGCGGGGCCGCGCCGGGGGCGCGGGGCCGCGGTGGGTGCGGGGCCGCTCCCTCGGGCCGGGCGCGCGCGCGCGCCGCTTCCTGGGGGCAGGGCCGGCGCGCGGGGCGGGGCGGAGCCGCGCTCGCTCCGGGAGGGACGCGCCCGCCCCGGGGCCGCGCGGGCGGGGGGTAACCAGCGTTCGGATCCGGGGAGGCTGCGGGTCGGAGGGCGAGCGGACCAGAACCTCCCGCAGAACCTCCCCCCGCCCGCAGGCCCGGCGGCGTGGACGGCGTGAGCCGCCCCGAGCCCTCCCCGGACGCGGGCGCGACGCCGGGTCGGTCGCCCCGCTCCCTCCGCCTGCGCGTCCCGCGCGTTCCCCACCCGCACAGCGGAGCCTGCGTGGGTTTGCGGTCCGGCGACCACAAGGTTACCTACGGGACGTGAAATCGAGTTGCAGTAAACGTTGTATTTTAAACCGTAACCTAAGAAGTCGCCCCTAAGCGCGCACATCCCGCGAGCCAGTTACGCGCAGCTTTCACGGGACCAGCCGGGCAGTGCGGGGCGTCGGCTGACGCTTGTCCAGCGTTTAACAAAACCAAACGACGCGTCTGATACCTTTTTCCTGGTCTCCCAGCGCAGAGTAGGTGCGAATGGGCCTTTGGTCTCGTCTGAATAACCGTGACCCCCGGAGACGCGCCCCTGCCGAGTCCGGGTCCAGGCAGCGCTGTAACTGCAGGCGCACCTCAGACACGGGGGTTCCCCGGACACGGGGGTTCCCCGGACACGGGGGTTCCCCGGACACGGGGGTTCCCCGGACACGGGGGTTCGGAGCCAGGCCACGGCAGGAAAGGAAACTGCGATCAAGTGAGGGACATGAATGTTTGGGGTTCCCAGTGCGTGTGAAAGTCGTGTTCACACTATCCTGTGGTCTGTTATAAAGTGTGCATTAGCATTAGGTCTTAAAAAACAACAATGGAGGTACCTTAATTGAAACAGACTTTATTGCTAAAAAACCATCATCTGAGCCTTACTGAAAGATGACATCAACAGGCTTCCATGACACAAGTCGCCGCAAACCTTCAGTTCACTAAAAAAAATGAAATAGGTGGAAAGCACAATAAAGCAAAGTGCAGTGACACTGACCTACGGGACTCAAACTGCATTTACCTTGTAGGAAAATGGAAGAAAACCGAACAGAATGAACAATAATTAAAAGCACATTAGAGAAAAACACACTGTTCGGGAAGTAAAACCTGTAACAATCCACAAGAGCCCATGCTCCGCGATTTCTCTTCTCTACTGCGTGACCAACGCTCAGTCCCCAGCAAACCACCATCTCCTAAATGACTCAGAGGTCTCATCAAGCCGGGGCGTGGAGGTCAGGGGAAGCCACTCGGTGCACTGCGTCACCTCTGAGGACTGCATCCTGGTCCCCACCGTCGAGATGCAGCCAACATTCCCAACCCAATGGGCCATCCCGGGCATTGCTGGCACACGGAGGGTAATCCCAGCACACTCCCCCCCCTCAAGTAAACACTTGCTGTGGACGCAAGAAAGATTATTGTAGGAATGAACCCACTGCTGCTCTAAGCCCACAGGAAAAGTGCAGCACTCACAAGCACCACTACAACAAATTATTTGCAAGAAGCCTCACAAATGACTGTCAGTTAAAGCTGACGATTGCAATGGACCCCCCACCATGACCACCACCCCAGGCTGGTGTAGCACAGTTACCACTCTTACTGTCACTTGCAAATCTTCTAGAAAGGAGGTCACATTCTTAAGCGGCTGAAATTGGAAACAAGCTGAGGCTTGTTTCAGGTAGAAACTGACAATGAACAAAGAAAAACAGGAGGGAAGGCAGCCCAGAGGGTAGAGAAAATCACAGAAAAGGAACAGAAGGTGACCGGGGAGAGTGGCCTCGTGGGTCTAACGTGGGAGGAGCACCTCTTTTGAAAAACTGAAGCACAAACCACCCCCTGGGAAGTAGGGTCCTGGGAAATCCTATACAGCTGTTTACACTGTTTACTTACTTACTAGTTACTGCTGGTCCTAGCTCTCTCAGGAGACATAAACATATCGCAACGGATGTGCTCGCTGACAAAGACCAGGCTACTAGGACAGAAGAAAGAGTTGAGTTTTTTTCATTCAAAATGAGCCTCATGTCAAGTTCAGGTGCTTTACAGGTGCTTCTGCTGTGTTGCTTTGATACAGGGCAGAATCAGTAAGCAGTGTAGTCCAGTGAAACACTCCACCCAAAAGAAAGAGCAATGTGCAAGTATTTATTTTAATTACTCCTAGTGGAAGGCTCTTGTCTTTGGACAAGAGCAAGGCATCTTATTATCCATTCTTTCCACTCCTTAAAGGCTTCCACAGGTTTGGGCAAATTCACTTTCTCCTCACGACGATGTCCCGGGGTGACTTGGGGTGTGTCAGCAGATTCATCATCAATCCACCTCACCAGCGCCTTGGAAGGAAGAAAGGAGGTTAGTATTTGAACCAAGCACAGCAAAAATAGTTTTAGGAAGAGAGGAACACTGGCTTCTAAATCAGGTGCTCTGAATCGGTGACTGAGATGCCCCAGGAAGGCGTCCCATCTGATAGAGACAGTTATGAGTATGAAAAAAGCACGTATGCTGACACATTGAGTGAAGGAACATATCCCCAAACATGCAAACTACGACCGTAAATTACAGTCACAAGCATGCGTAGGAGAAAAGATTAAAGGTAACCATGCCAATCCTCACCGCTTTTTAGGGTGGGAGAATTATTATAATTATTCTTTTCTCAACTTGCCAAATGTTCCACAAGGCACTCAACTGCTTTTTATTTGATGTGACTGTGTACGTATATGGAAGTGAGCACATACGTAAGTGTACACACAGCTAAGGGCAGGCAAATGTACATGAAGGTACACGCAGACGTCTACTGCAGTCACCTGAATGAATGGCTATACCCGTGAGTGCTTAACTGTATACTGATGTCTGTGGGCACACGTGGACACACACAGATCCCACTTACTGAGATGATGTACCTTCCCTCTTCCTTCTTAAAATCGTCTTTTCCTCCTAATGACTACCATACCTCTGTCCCATATTTGGTAAGGTAAATCACCTCCACATATTCATATAGTTTTTAAAAACGAACTTTGCACACATATAAATACTAATTCTGTTCTGAAAATTCAGGCTCTCTTGTAAACGAATGGCAAATACAGACACCTCTTCCACCACTGCTCACTGAACTAAAGCGTAAGGCACTCAGAGGCAAGTCAAAGTTTTTAAGGAGGATATTTCTTTATATGTTTTTTTTTTTAAACCACAGTTTCCTGCTTATCTCTGCATTAATTTCCTCTGATAAATGGCAGCTCCAGATACAGGCCTAATAGAAAAATCGTAGTTTGCTACTTATCTGACCACTTCCCCCTTTTTGACTACCCTCCCCCCAACTTACTTTGTATCTCTCTACAATGTTGAAGCCGATAGCACACTGCAACTTGCGTAAACAGATAGGGCACAGATCTAGGGGGCGCCGGTCGGCTTCTTCCAAGTGGTTGGAGCCTTGCATTAGGCATGCCAGCCACTGGCAGTGTCGAAGTCCAAATATGTGTCCAATCTCGTGGGTTAAAGTCTGCAAGACATTCACATTGAGGCTTTATTGCACCACCACTGTCAACAATAAGTTACACACCCCTTTTCTTCCTTTTCCAAGGAACAAATTTGCAGGAATCAGCTCCCTTACCATCATCACCAAAACTTCAAATCTGCCCAAAGACTTAACCCCTCATTTCCTTAAAAGTCTTACTGCTTTCCTCACTGTACATAACCACTTAATTACCTCTGGACCAGGCTTTCTCAATCTTGACACCAGGCTTTCTCAAATCTCGGTACTTTGCGTGGGATCTTTCTTTGGGGCAAGGAGGCTATCCTGTACCCTGTAGGACGCTTAGCAGCATCCCTGGCCTCTACCTACTAGATGCCAGTAGCAGCCACTCCCCAGCTGTGACAACCAGAAATGTCTCCCCATATTGCCCAAAGAGCCCTGGGTGGTGACCCTGCCCCTGGTCGAGAGCCAGTGCTCTAGAGCAGTGGGGTACGTGTAGCCATTTAAATTCTGGGGCCCTCCCCCAGAGGTGGCGTCAGTAGGTCGGGGAGGAGGGGCTTGACCTGCATGTTAACGATCACATGCGGCGGTGCTGATGCAGGAATGTACACTGAAAACAGTGCTCTGTGAGGTGTAGTTCTCAAACCCCACAGGTGGTACTGGTGAAAGCAGAAAAGCCTATGTCCCTGGCAATGGGAAATGGAAAAAATGAGGCGACAGGCTTTCCAAAGAGCAGTGGTGGGGGAGACATCAGGAACTGTGTCAGTAGAACTGACCGCAGTAGAAGGTAGCTTGGAGACCAAGAGGAAGGCCACTGTCCTTGAGAGGCCAGAAAGCACAGATCCCCCAGGCCCCAGGAAGGCAGCTTTACCTGACGACCACAGCAGCCTGAAAGGGTAGGTTACCTACTCATGCCAGAATTCTGCAATTAAACTGCTGGTGAGGGGGTGGGTAAAGCCAAGGCTGCGTATAACCAACAGGACCAAAAACTGGCACAGACACTGTAAGGTTCTACATTAACGTATCCATTTAAATTGCTCTTATTGATAATTTCAGTCAAGCAATGGCCACCGAAAGTATACAAATGATACAAACTCATTTATAATGACCTTAAGGAGTGTTAATGTACTATTGAGGGAATTAAGATCTCTTTAAAGATAGTCCTACCGGACTCGCAAACAACTCACCTTACAGGACCGGAGCAGCAAAACGCTAGTCACTGCAGGAGTGTGGTAGTTGAACACCGGGTAGCCGCTGGAAGATGTCCTCTGCGACGCCTTCACTCTGCCCTGATAGCTTGAGCTGTAAAAATCACTGGCATACCTGGCAAAGCTGAATATCCCCACACCTGCAAGACGACAGGCGACAGCAGGATGAGAGCAAGGCTCCCGAAGGAAAGACCGCAGAGGGCCTGCTAGGGCGCAGGGTCAGGGAGAGCGAGTCTGGACTCGAGCGCTCACGGCGCCCAACACACGTAAGGTTTGCCAAGACCAAGGAAGATTCTGCCCGAGTCCCTATCGAAACCTTCTTCTACTATCCAGTCTGTCCTGCCCGGCAAAACTCAATGGTTTTGACGTCAAATTCTTGACAAACTGGACATTCCAGAGGGTTTTGTTTTCCCACAAAAGAAGTCTTTTTCTGCAAAAAGAGCCCACATCAAGTACTCCAGGAGGAGCAACGAAAATGATCACACGAACAACCACGCGCACGATGTCCCCCTGTAAGACCACGCTAGCCCTGGCTGGTCTGGCTCAGTGGTCAAAGCGCCGGCCCGCGGACCCAAGGGCCCCGGGTTTGATTCTGGCCAAGGGCACGTACCTCGCGTGGTTGCAGGCTTGATCCTGGCCCTGGTTGGGGTGTGTGCGGGAGGCAACCGTCAATGTGTTTTCTCTCTCTCTCCCGCCCACTCTCTCTCTCTCTGAAAAGCAACAGAAAAAATTAAAAAAAACGCAAACACGATAAACAGATTTCCGTGCCCTATGTGTCAGTGAGGGCGCCTGTAGCCCCTCATGCCAGCTACTGGGGAAACTGCCCAGCCACTGCCCCGGGCGCCTTGGAGATCACACTTGGGCCCATGCCTTTGGACAGAAGACAGACCCCCCCGCCCAGCGCAGCGCAGCTCTATTACGCCGCTGGAGTCGGGTGACCAGAATAAGCCCTCTCGTAACTGGCTTCCTGTGTCAGGTCTCAGGCTCGTCTAAGCCGCCTTCACACACATGGAGGCAGAGTGCGATTTTCAACCCACTCTAGCAGGGACTGCTTTATAACTCGACTTGTTTACATTACCACTTTTATTTATGCCTCTCTTTCCGTTCTTATTTGAAAGCTGTAAGGGGCGATTTGGTTACAGAAATGATTTCATAGTAAGTCTGCCCAAAAAAGAACCTTCCTTGTCCCACCCTTGGAAAGTGTCCACTAGTATTTGAAATTTAGGGAGAAGACAACATTTTGGAAGTTAAGAAAAAAAGTTGAATCCACTCACATGAACAAGTAACCTCCTCTGGCCAAAGAAGTGTGGACATATTTCACTAAATACCTTTAGTAAGAATTCTAACAATTCTACAACTACAAGACTATTTTCTTTGTAATTAAGTATTTCTCAATTTAAAACACGATCCTTTGTAAACCGGAGAGAATAGTGACCTGTAGGATACTGTTTCGCTGCCTGGCAGATCAATGTTGCTAGCTTACAACTAGTTCTCCTATGTGATGGAATATTTAAGAGACTTAAAAAAAATTAAAGTAGGAACATTTTGGAGGAATGCTTCCTGACCTCCTCAAATGTACCAGATAAATTAGCTAGCAATAGCTACATAAACAGTTTTAATTTTTAAAAATGTTTCCATCTCTACCAGGTTAAAAATAAAAGGGAAGGTAAAAAATTTAGCTGATACAAGTTTATATTGGATAGAAAAGTAGCTGATACAGAACTTGGGAACACAGCAGTGACCTGAGTCTCCAAGAGAGTGTACTGATAGGGTCATGGGGGGTGTATAAGAATGTAATAGAGTACTGAGGATAAAGGGGTAGTTCCCTGCGCCCCTACCTCTGATGAATGGGTTAGAGAAGGAGATATCTAATAGAAAAATTTGTCAGAGAGAGAAGCTAATGTGTCATCCAAACAGTCCATAAACTTGGTACTCATAAATTATAGGCCCTGGTACCTACTCACCAACCCAAATCCAGAATACAGATAGATAGCCACTCCCCTTATTTCCCTGGTCCTTTCCCCTTCAAACAGTCTCAGACCCTGGAGATAAAGATAGACAAATAGAGCAAAAATGGACATATGGGCACTGGCCGGGTGGTTCAGTTGGTTGGAGTGTCGCCGCGTAGACCAAAAGGTTGTGGATTCGATCCCTAGGCTGGGCACATACGGGAGGTGACTGATCGATGTCTCTGTCTCTGTCTGTCTCTGTCTCTGTCTCTCTCTCCCTCCCTCTCTCTAAAATCAATAAACATATTCTGGACTGAGGATTTAAAAAAAAAAAGGACATGTGGGAAAAGAGAAGGGAAGACAAAAATATTATTTAGGCAAAAATATTATTTTCTTCTGGATCCTTTCCCACCCCCAATATTACCATGCAGGGTTCCTAATGAGTCAAAGTTTATTACATCTCAAATCAAAGCCTGAAGTTTACTTTTTAAAATAACATTATTTTCTTTTAAAATAAAATAAGACACGGGATAAGCATACACTTATAAAGCAGCCCATGGCTATTCCATCTATGCAAGATGACTACAAAGAGTTAAAAAACAATTAGCTAGATTTGCAGTTACGCTAATGGCAGTTCAAATATCCTTAATTTATGTAATTCACCTTGCTACCAAATTACTTACATTTCCCATCTGTTGCTCTGAGCGCCTGCGTATGTGCCAGGCATATATATACACTTTTTATGCATCGGCACTTCCATATAAATTATCTCAAAATGACCCCGCAAAGTAGGTATTATTCACTTCAAGGTCATCCAGGTAGTGAACGGCCAACCTGGGGAAGAACTCAGACCAGGGGAATGTATCAACAGTACATGTCCCGGGAGAGCACAATGCTGCACCGGAAACATACAGTGTTAAGTATCAAAATTATAATGGAGCTTTTCCCTCTTTCAACATCTTCAAATATTCTCAAAAAGTTTCTACAAACAATGCCAAAAAGGAGTACCGTCTGTCAAAGAGGCCTGTCCAAAGACAAAATTCCAGGAGTCCCTGGGGTAAAGATCGATCATTGTTATCCCCACAATACAGAAGGCATCTTCAGGTTTCTTCAGTTTTAAGAACTTCAGGATGTGCCCTATTCAAAAAGATACACACATGTGTTATGTACACACACACACACACACACACACACACACACACACACACATATCTCCACACCCTTTATTCGGTTAAAACTGTAAAGCTGCCTGATTCACCTGCATGTATCTGTAGGTTCTTTGTGTTATCATTGATTCTAAAGGAGCACCCCGTTGCAGAGACGGGAACCGGTTCTAGGAGTTTTACTGTCAAGCCGTAGAAAAATGCTTCACAATAGCCCTTGAGCCACTTAACGTACTCTTCACTGATAACTGTGGTGTTTCCCAGAGATCCTACAACATGGAAGAAAATTTAAAGACAGACGTTAGGACAATTAAAATGGTCAGTCTTTGCCTGTCTATAATTATAAATTTGGAATTAGCAACAAACCAACTCTAAACTTTCAAAACACCTTTATCATTCATTAATATGAACATGAATTAGAAAGAAATAAAAATGCCCCCCTTTTAAGGCAGTTTGGCTAAAAGCTTCCACCACTGGATTAGATCAACAGCCCAAACGATCGCAGGCAACGGCACCAACTGCACAGGCAAACCAAATCTGGCACATTACAATATATACCAATGCACTGGATATAAATAATGTGTTTCTCTGGGGAGGGTGTCTTTCTGGTAGGATCGCTGAAAAACTGTTCAAAGTCTTGGGGAGGCTCAGGATGGGAGGCGATCCAATCCGATTGAGAATGCAAGGAAATGGGTGCGAAGAGACCACTGGCTGGCTGGAAAGCTTCGTTCATCAGACGCCGTTCTGCAGCATCGAGCTTCTCATACTGGGCGACAAGCGCTGGGTTCTTTGAGATGAGAGCTGTTCTAAGTGTCTGTTCCGAGTGCCGTACTGTTTTCATCTACCAAGAAGACACAGCTAGTCACACATAAAACGTATATCCACCCTGGAGACTTCAATCTACCTATCCTCCACGTACATCTCTGATTCCTCCCCAAATGGAACGTCTGTTTATGCCTTAGAGAGGCCACACCAAGCTACAGTTTGCTTTCCCCGTTTCCAATCAATTTCTTGGGGAGGGTAACCGAAAAAGTGAAAATAAAGTCATGAAATCCGTTTCTTATCTCTTACGGAATCTGATCCCATTGGAAAAACCAGGGGTCACCCATAAGAGCATGACCTGGATTTCCAATTTCCTCCTGTTGTTTGGGAAATAATAGCGATGTGATGAATTGACTCAGTATGGCCACATGAGAAATACTCATCCTTCCCGGTGTGACTCAAAGGTGTCCAAGGCCAGACAGAGAACTAGCTAATGTAAGAACCGCTGGTTCTGTGATTTAACTGCAGCCACTGAGGTTTATCGTCACAAGGTCATGTCAACCCCAGGGAAGACATCAGTGACTAATCAGAAGCCAGTCTCACAATGACAGGTGTCTTCCCTTCATATCTTGTTTTTAGGTAGAGCTTTCATCCTGTTTCAGGGGGTTAAACAGCTGTTCCACCACGAGGCTTTCTGAATTGGAAAAGGAAAAAAATTGGACATCTCTGTCTGGAACCTCTGGTACTTTCTAGCTAGATTTTCCCAACTTAATGGTAGACAACTGATGGGAAAATTTAAGCTAATGGCTGTTCTGGTTGGATATCCAAAACCCTGGGCAAGGGGAGGAGGGGTCCAGAGTGTGGGAGAAACTCCCAAACTGGACTCTGCTGTCAAGGCTCCGACGGGAGCGCAGAGCCGCCCTCACTGCTCCAAAGCCGGGCTGGAACCTGCCATCCACCGGGCAGGGCACCGAGCCCGGTGCGCCCCCCGCGGCCTCCCTACCTTCGGGCAGGGCGCGCCCCCGCGGCAGCGCTTAGTTCACAGGAACGGGCATGGCAGGGCCGGTCGGGACGGTGGTGTGCGGGGTGTCTTCACCCTAATGTTAAAAATAGTAGTGTTAAAGAAGCCTGATATTAAAAAGCCTCCCAGGTCTACGCTGGGTGGAGCCCCAGGAGGCAGAATAGGGTCATGGGGGCCGGGGGCTGCGGGCCCGCCATCCTGCCAGCGCCAAAACCGGGGACAAGTCGGTCACCGGAGCTGGTTGCCTATAGCAACGGGCAGGGAGCTCCGCCCGGGGCAGACGCGACCGGGTCCCCGGCTGGGGCTGGGGAGGGGACTCCCCCGGGGACTCTTGCTTTGTTTTTACTCCCCGAGGACTCTCCCGCCGGGCCGGGCCGGGCCGGGCCGGGCCGGGCCTTCCCTCCCCGCCCCCCCCAGACTCCTCCGCCCCCGCCGTCCTCGCAGCTTCCCCGGCGGCTGCCCCTCCCACGGCCTCCGCGCGCCGCCTCGACGGCCACCGGCCCGCCCTCCGCCTCCCCGCGGCCCGGGCCCCGCTGGGGGGCGCCCACCCCAGTACCTGCACCCGGCCCCACTGGGGGGCGCCCACCCCAGTACCTGCACCCGGCCCCGCTGGGGGGCGCCCAGCCCAAGTACCTGCACCCCGCCCCGCTGGGGGGCGCCCACCCGAAGTACCTGCACCCCGCCCCGCTGGGGGGCGCCCACCCCAGTACCTGCACCCGGCCCCACTGGGGGGCGCCCAGCCCAAGTACCTGCACCCCGCCCCGCTGGGGGGCGCCCACCCGAAGTACCTGCACCCAGCCCCACTGGGGGGCGCCCACCCCAGTGCCTGCACCCCGCCCGGCCGGGAAGACGCCAGACCGCCGGCCTACCGCCGCGGCCCCCGGGCGCTTGCGCATTGCTCATTGCGCACGGCCACGCGCCCCGGCGCCCGGAGCCGCTCCTCGCGCCCCGCCCCTTGGAGCCGCCCCGCCCCCGCCGCGCCCTCGCCACGCCCCTGAGCCGCCAGCGGCCTCTCCCGGGAGCCCGGGTCCTAACGCCGCGCGCGGCCCCGTCTCCAAGCGCAGAGGGTCGCCAGGGGGCGACGAGGCGCCGGAGGCGGCCCCCGCGGTCGCCGCGCCTCCCCGGCCCTCACGGGGGCGCCGCCTCCAGTCCCTCCAGGGCCGCGCGGGGCCGCGGGGAAGCTGGAGCGAGGCGCCCTGCGCGCGGGGCCGCGGTTCCCCCGGGGGCGGCGTCGGCGCGGCCGGGTTTGCATGTCTGTGACTGTGCTCGCTGGGCCGTGGGTTTGAAAAGTGACTCATTGCGCCAGCCTGGTCCCAAACAAGTCAGCCGTGGCCGGAGGCTGACGCACAGCCCCGGCGCGCGCTCCCCGGTGCGGTCACCCCTGGACTTTCCCTTCTCCGTTTGCTCGCGGCGGCTGCAACGGC
Source organism: Miniopterus schreibersii (assembly GCF_964146895.1). NCBI lineage: Eukaryota > Metazoa > Chordata > Mammalia > Chiroptera > Miniopteridae > Miniopterus > Miniopterus schreibersii. The sequence continues at coordinate 7,422,310 of NC_138116.1, forward strand.
CGGGGCGCGGGGGGCAGCGCCCGCCTCAGCCGCCACCTGCAGGTGCAGCGCGCGGAGCGGTGGGCGGCGCGGAGGCGGCGTCTGGGCCCAAGGACGCCGGCGGGGCTTCTCTTCGCCCCGGAGGCGTCCCTCGGTGCCTCCGCGTCTGGCGGGGCGAGGCTGGGGAACAGAGCAGGTCCCCGGGGGACACGAGGACTGCAGTAGCGCAGTGGCCTTGGGTAGGCCTCCTACCCTTCCCGAGCCTTGCGGTTCCCATCTGCAAGAAGAGAGGAGAGGAGAGAGCTCCGACCCCTCGGGCCGCCTCCGGCCCTGGGAGGCTGAGCGTATGGAAGCAGAGGATGCCCTGACCCACCGCTCTGCAGCCCCTCCCGATCCCACCGCCCATCAGACGTCAGGGCGTGGTGCCTGGTCAGGCTGGCTCATCAGCTGGGTGCTGCCAAGGACAAGGCGCGACCTAGCGGGCACCCCCTCTCCCAGCCAGCCTGCGGACGAGCCCCCATGCCCTCCTCCTGTCCAGCTCAGCTCATCTTCCCGGCTCGCCCATGCTCTCCACTCGGTTCCTACAGAGGACCCCGGGAAGCCCTGCTCCATCACAGCCCTGACCCTCAGACCCCCACCTCCGCCCACCGCCTCTCTTCCAAGACCTTCCCCTGAAGGGGCCCGCAGCTTTCCTCCCGGTGGTCGCTTCTCACCTCTCAGCCTTCACTCAAATACACTCCAAGCCCTGTTTTTCGGCCCAAGCCGTTGTCCCACCGCTGCGGAGCACCCTCTATTCTTCTGAAGTTCAGCGCATTTTACTACACTTGTGTCTCTCCATCCAAATTCCTCTTCCCAATCTCCAAGACGCACGCACGCGCGCGCGCACACACACACACACACACACACACACACGCACACGCACACGCACAACCTTGATGACCTCAGCACTTCTCTTCCTATCTTCCCTGCCCTTAACCCCTTGGACGTTTGATCTTTGAAACTCGGTTGATTGCCTCAGCCCCAGGGTGGGGAACCTTTTCTCTGCCAAGGGCCATTTGGATATTTATGACGTCATTCTCGAGCCATGCAGAATTATCAACTTAAAAATTAGCTATGAGCCTGGCCGGGCGTGGCTCAGCAACTGAGCATGGACCTAGGATCCAGAAGATTGAGGTTTGATTCCTGGTCAGGGCACACGGCCCGGGTTGCGGGCTCGATCCCCAGTCGGGCGTGCAGGAGGCAGCCCATCAATGACGACTCTCTCATCATTGATGTTTCTCTCTCTCTCTCCCTTCCTCTCTCTGAACTCAATAAAGATATATATTTTTAAAAATTAGCTATGAAAAATGCTCCTAGGTTTATTGAGTTCCGAGTCCCGCCTGCGGTGGCCTTGGCCGGGCCAGGCCTCTATGGCCTGAGGGCCAGACATTCCCCACCCCTGCCTGAGCCTCGTTTGTTCATCCTGGAATGAAACCTCAACGTTTGTTCTTTGACCGCAGTGCTCAAATCCACTCTTACCTGAACCCAGTTCTTCCATAAAGTGTGTTCATACCCCACCTGTTCTTAAAAACCTCTGAGAGCACTGACGCACCCGTCTTGCCGCGCCTGAGAGGTAGTGGGCTTTCCTGGGCGCTGTGCCTTTTGACTGAATGCCTTTCTCCAGCTGTCCCGAGAGGCAGTGTGGCCCGGGGGCTAAGAGGATGGTCTGTGTTTGAACCCTAGAGCCTCCACCTGTTAGCACTCGACCTGAATCGGTTATTTTACCTCTCAGGAATCTCTCCCCCGGTTTGTACAACAGATAGTAAGAGCACCGGCCTCACCGAGTTTTAGGCATCCAGTGAGTAACTCTGGACTCTGCCTGTGGGTTGAATGGCCTCCAACATCCGGAGAGGCTTCTTTAGTTCAGTTATCGCCTCTGCAGTAACGCTCTCCCCAACCCAACCTCCCCCAGGACAAAACTCCCTCCTCTGCCAGGTCACTGTCCTGTGCCTATCTGCTGTCACTGTCCTTGTCACATGAGTGGAGCCTAGTTCTTAAAATATCTCCCTTTCTAGACTGTGAGATGCTCAAGGGTAAAAACTTCCACTCAAGGTGTCTGGAACCTAAAAGGTACTCATTAGGTTTTCATTCAATTCGTTGCATTCATTACCAGGAATTCTTCATTTTGCACTCAAACTGCTTAAATTCTAAGAAATTTTCTTGTACTATTTCTTGACAATTTCCTTTCCTCCATTTGTTGCTGGATGTGGGACTTTCCTCTATTTTTCTTTTCTTTCATATTTTTCCATCTATCGTTTTGCACTATTTTCCGAAGTTTTCATCAGTTAGCTTCTCTCTTTTCTTTTGAATATTTCTTTTCAAACAGCGTATTCTTTAATAGCCAGAAGCCCTTTCTTGCTGCGGTTGCTCACGTCGCAGCTTTTCTCCTTCGGCGGGTAAGATATCTTCTCCGATCTCTCTCTGGGTATTAACTATACGACTTCTGAAGTTTTGTTCAGCTGTTTCCTGTTGTTTGTTTGTCTGTTTTCTGTTTTCATGTTAGAACTTCCCAGAAGCATCTGGCAATCCTGGGCTGCCTGTTAGGATTTCATCACGAGGCATAGAAAGCTGGCGGGTGGCTCTGTGCGTGTGCAAGTGGTTTCCCCACTGGGGGTTCTCAGGGGTGGCCAGAGAACCAGCTCATTCACTGAGGGGAGATCAGTCACCCAGCGTCTGAACCCGTGACCATCCCGCTTTTCCCAAGGAAGGGTTCTTTCCTGACTGCCTGCCAGTGCTCTGGACGCCGGGTGCAGCAAGCAGCCTCAGAGTCCCGCCGACGAGTGTGCAGATTCTGCACTTTTAACCCCCTTTTTCTCACCCCTTAGACCTTACTGCCCACAATGACTCTCAAAGGTCACAGCTGGCGAGTTTTACCATGAGAATAAATTAGAAGGGTTTCAGTCATTCATCTGCTAGTCTGAATGCGTATCTGCTCAGCTGGCTTTTTCTCTAGCCCCAAGCTGGCATCAGCTGAGCGGAGGAGATGGTAGCCTGGTTGGTCAGGAAGTGGGGACCAACAGGCAGGTGATTTGTGGTCAAGAGTCTCCCAGCAGGAGAGCGGCCCAGCGATTGGGGAGGGCCCTGTGATCCAGGGGGTTAGTCCGGGGACCTGAATGCCACAAGGGAGCTGGGGAGATGGAAAAGAAAGATGACTTACATTTAAATTGTACTCAGAGCCAGGGCTACAGGTGGAGAGAGTTGACTTGTTTCCTCCCTTGTGCGCTGCAGAAACCTGCCCCACTGAGACCAGGCACAGTGAGGGTTAAGCACTGAGCCAGTGAACCTGAAAACCGGTCACCCCGGCATGATGGTTTCCAGGGAAAGCACATTCTGCCTTCCAAACAGCCACCTTATAAATGATCTGTTGGACCATGTCCTGCTTGCGAGCCGCGGCCTGACTTGCCTGTAATGGGCCAGCTCCGGTCGTGCCAAGGGAGAGAGGCCATTAGCCGGAACGCAAAGCAAGAAATCATTCAGTCCATTAGGTGAAAAGAGGATTTTTCTCTTTTATTATTTATGATTTGTGACTTCAGTTACTGTTTCCCAGAACAAACAGCTACAGTTTTTTTTTTTTACTTCAACTTACTGGTGCAAATAGATGCTTATCATCCGTGAGGCTGCAAATTGCTAAGCAGTCAGTCACTCGGGCCCTTGGTGCAGTGGCCTCTTTCTCAGGTCTTTGATGTCGTCAGGCAAGTTATTTTCTGTGCCAACAGTTTCCGAAAGCTCCCACAATCTGGCGTGTGTGTGGTGTATCGATTATACACATATGCGTGTCTATATGTGCCTTGCCAATGCATACAATAAACTCGACAAATTGGGCAAAAGCAGACTCGAGTTTTTACTTTAAGAATGTCACTCCCTGAAAAAGAGGAATTGGGATCCGCAGAATCCTCTGCAGCCTCCAGGGCTCCTTGGGTGGCAGCTGAGACAGTTGGCTCGAGGGGAGGAAGGCAGGGCAGGGCGGGCGGCCTCGGCGACCGCTGGGGGATGCCGTGATCCCCCCGGGTGGCTTCCCCAGCCACCGCTGCAGGCCCGCCGTGCACACCCCTGGCTGCGGTTGCATCTGAAAGCCTGAACTTTGCCTGCACGGTCCCCTTTTTCAGGCTCCACGAAGGTGGGGGCGGGGAGGACTTGAGTGAGACGCAAACGAAAGAGGAAGCGTCTCAGCTCTAAGCTAACGTCATGGAGCCCAGTCAGTCAGTGACCTCTACGGAAAACATGAAGACATCCTCTGTGTCCTTTCAGGCCGTCTGGGGGCGGGGACACCTGCTGCCCAGAAGCACCGAGCTTCCCTCTGGCCGGGTCTTTGCTGGGAGCTGAGCACAGGTGGCTGCCCGCCTGGAGGTGGCAAGAGCTCCCGGGCTTCTGATGTGTCCGAGGCTGGAAGGCCTCCTTGCCCCTGTGTCACCCCTTCCAGGCTTCTTTCTCACAAGCTGGGAGTGACAAACACGAAAATGCCCAGGCTGTGTCCAGGGCAGATGCCATCCCAGGGGGCGACCCTAGGACCACGAGCCATGAGTACCTGGCCTCCAGTTCGCCCTCCGAGTCCGTCGGCAGCGCCCACTGAACACCTGTGGGGTCCCGCTGGCACCGACTCAGGGACAGGATGGGGGGGACGTGCAGACACAGCGGAGAGTGGCCAGCGACGGACTGAGTGTGGTAGAGGAAACAGGAAAGAGGAGGTCACCAGAGGTGACACTTGAGTGATTAAAAAAAACACATTTCTTGTGCAATGTAGAAATACATTTCGTTTTGTTGGGCTTTTTTAAATTCTCACTCGAGGATATTTTTTCCATTGCTTTTCAAAGAAAGTGAAAGGGAGAGAGAGAGAGAGAGAGAAACATCGACGTGAGAGAGACACATCGATTGGCTGCCTCCCGCACGAGCCCCGACTGGGGCTGAGGCCTGAGCCCGCAACCGAGGTACCTGGCCTCGGCCAGAATCGAACCCAGGACCCTTCAGTCCACAGGCAGACATTTTAACCACTGAGCCAAACTGGCCAGGGCCAAAAACACATTTCTACTTGAGTCAAGGCAGTGAAGACGGAGTAAGACAGGTGTGTGAGAGAAACATCTGGAAGGACAGCAGAGCAGACGAACAAAACCGCTCCTGGTGCCTCTGCCCGGAAATGATCTGTGTGAACAGTGGCTCAACTTTTAGACATTTCTGTGGGTACATTTTTTACATAATTGTCATAATGCGGGGCCTCCAAAATCAGACACACTGATTTTTCCATAGACTTCATGCTTAGTCCAGAAAGAATATTCTACATACAAGGATGCTCATCACAGCATCATCCACAATCCCAAAACCTAAAAATGAACGTCCATCCTTAGTAGTTCAGTCAAATAAATCTCACAATAATGTTAGGTAGTCATTTAAAAGACTGATCTCATTTAACATGGAAGAATGTCACCAAGACCTTGCTGAATTTTTTAAAAAGTTTTCAGAACAGTATATAGAAATTGAGCGTATTTATATCACGATGTGTGTGTGTGAAGATGTTTGCCAAAACAGTCACGATGGCTCTCTCTAGATTTAGAAGGAGAGCCTTGTGTGCTGTTTACCTATTTTTAGTACTGTTTAAATTTTTTTGCAATGAGCATTTACTAGTTTTATATTTTTTAAAACTTTATTTAAAATATTTATTTAACTCTATACTATCAGCATAAAATAGATCTACTATATAGTGAGAAAATGAGAGTTACCAAATCTGTACATTGTAGGGTACCATTTTGGCATTTTACATTTTTAATATGCAAATTTACCTGTTTTATATCTAAAACTGCAAATACAACAATATGTAAATTATAAACGTTAGGTATAAAATTTACATATGTGTATGCGTAAAACTAGCTTAAAAACTTATCGTGTTTTTTTAAAATAACGATTCTGTTATATTTTAAGCAATAATGATATTTCATTGTCGGGGAGAAACACAATGGTTGTGGCTGAGTCTTGAAAAGTACGGACTGACCAGTACAGGAGAGTCCGGGCTGAGGGAACAGCACATACCAAAGGCACAAAGTGACAACACAGCGTGGCGATTGTCAGCCCTATCACCCCTGGCATCTGACACCACAGAGCACCCCCTTCTGAAACTCTCCTTACCTTTCTGGGTCACCGTTCTCTCCGGGCTGCTCAGTGGCTCCAGTTAGCCAAGCAGGCCCTGGGGAGCCCTGGGGGGCCCCCTGACACGGGCCAAAGACCTTGGTGTTTTTTTTGGCTGTGGGAACTCTGCAGAGATCATGACGATTAAACCGACCTAGTTCATAATATTCTAGGGGCTCAGGCCTGGGTGTCATGGGAGAGAGAACAGAATCCGCGGTCAGCAGACCCGGGTTCAAGTTGAGGCCCTACCTACCAACACCCCTCGACAGCCGGTCTCACAGCATTCCTCACCTCCCTGAACCTCAGGGTCCTTGTCCACAAAGTGGGGCAGCAAGAACCCCGTGGGGCTGCTGAGAGGGCTAAGACGGGCTCAGGAAAAGCCCCCTCCAACTAGCCGTTCATCGTGGGAGGAAGGTGACCTTGGTCCCAGCGCAGGGAAACCCCCGGGGGCAAACACTCAGAGCCCTGACATTCCCCCAGGGCGGTTCCGGCCGAGGAAGCGGTGCTCAGGACAAGGGCTTGTGATACGCCCTCGTGGTTGGAAGCGTCAGTCACAAGTTCTAATTATGGAAATCAGTGCCCTCTGACCAAAGGGCCTGCTGGCGTGAGTCACCGCAGTGGTTTGACTCTCTAGGCCGGGAACCCTCCCTGGAAGGAATGGTTGGAGAGATGTCCATTCTCAGGGAGAGAGCCTCGAGGGACCATCGTTTTCACCCAGGAGGGCTACAGTCCTGACAGTCACCGGCGCCCAAAAGAGCAGGTGATAAATGTTAACCTGCTCGGGTCTCCTCCTATTTCCTCGCAGCCCCCTCTCTCCAGTTTTCTTCTATTTAAAGTCTGTCCTTTTATACACACACCTCTGTTGATTCAGGAATCACCTGGGTGAAATATTTCAAATGGAAACTCAAATAACTTCCATCTGCTCGTGTAACCCAAACTCGAGAAGGTTCTACTTAACATGGGTGTAAGAGGGTGTGAGGACATTACTTTCCTTCAAGGGTGACTATTTCTCCCTGATATTTGGATTGCTTATCTGGAGTCTTCCTGAGCTTGTTTTCTGAATTGTCAAGGTGTCTGTTAACACGCAACGCTCTCCTAGGCATGATTTCATGGCATGGCAGCCAGGAGCACATACATGGATGTCCCCGAGATCTTGAATGTTTTTAAAAAGGTTTCAAGCCCTGGCCGGTGTGGCTCAGTGGTTAGAGCATTGACCCACGCACTGAAGGGCCGTAGGTTTGATATCAGGTCAAGGACACGTACCTGGATTGCAGGTTCGATCCCCGGCCCCCGCCTGGGTGTTCGGGAGGCAACCCATTGATGTGTCTCTCACATCAATGTTTCTCTCCCTCTCCCTCTCTCCCTTCCACTCTCTAAAAATCCATGGAAAAATATCCTCGCGTGAAGATTAACAACAAAATACGGTTTCACAACAGTATGTATAACTTGAGCCTATTTACATAAAAATATGGGTGTATTTGTGTGTAAAGAAGGTGTTTGCTGGAATGTTAATAATGTCCAGTCACCATGGGAAGAAGCCCTGGGTTGGAGTCCCAGCTGTGCCGCTCGCTGGGGGGTGGGACCTGGACACGGAGGCCGTGTAAACCTCTCTAAGGGCGTTTCTTTGTCTCTGAAACCGGGACAGAGAGTTGTTATGAGGATTACATAAGATAGAGTGAGCACTCGATAAACGCTGCTTATTACGATTCTGACTTAGACCCTGAAGAAATGGATCCTGCCGTTTGCTGTGGTCGAGACCCCGAGACAGAGTGAGGCAGGTGAAATACAACACAGGTCACTGACACTGGGTGTCACTTGGGGTGACCCAGCGCAGCGAGGATGGCCCAGGCTCCCATGGCCCATGTTCACAGAGAAAATGGGGTAGAGAAGGCGTCAATGCTATTCAACCATCTCCCTCAGAGGGTCGAACACATACGCTCCTGGATCGGCCCATGCACTCCCAGGGGCCCCGGAGGCCGAGTTCTCACACGTTTTCCTGGTAAACATGGGGAGTTCGTGGGGTGACCCCGGGGGCCTCTGCCACTCCAAGGCCTGGTATCTCCACGATGACATCGGAGCTGCCCTGACCTGGAAGTTTGGTGCCCCCGGACAGCCTTAAAGAAAATGGCCAAGGTTTGTCTCTCTGACCCCCCCATTTTCTCTTGTTGACCAACCCCCTTTCCGACTGGCATGTTCTTAAGCTATGTTACAAGAGAGGGTTCTAAGTGTTTTCGTAAATATGCTTTTCTTAGGTTCTCCAAGTCCAATCAAGTGTTGCTGAGGGACCCATTCTGACTTCTTAAAGTGACGTCACATCTCTTTGTTCTTACCCATATGTGTTAGTTTTTATACTTTAACTCTCCAAGTAGCGTCACCGGATACAATACAGGATGCCCCGTTCATGTGAATTCCAGGAGAAAAATGAATTATTATTACTATTATTTTGGTGTAAGTATATCCCAGGCAATATTTGGAGCATACTTATACTAAAAATTATTCATTGTTTCTCTGACATTCAGATTAACTGAGCATCCTGTCTTTTTATTGGCCGAATCTGGCAACCCTATTTCCAAGGGAAATCTTATCTCCCTATTTTCAAATTCTTGGAGGTGGCAGTGACCTCACCATGGCTCATAAAACCTATACACAGTTCTGCAAAGGTAAGAAAAATAATTCTATTTTCACAAATGCACATTCCACACAAAGGGCAAGTGCCTCCCCATGCACAGCACAGCACCGGCAACTGGGGGAGTCAAGTCTGGTCAAACACAAGCCCGGCCCTCAGGGGGCTCAAGTGTACAGCAGACGGATAACCCCAAGAGTTCCAAGGTCGGAGGCGGGGACCACATCTGCTCCGACGGCCTGGAGGAAGACCGGATCCTCGCTCAGGCGGTATTTAGATGCCTTTTAAAAAAACATCAGCAGGTGGAGGAGGGATAGCCTGGCACCCCTGGCGGAGGGAGTCACAGGAGCACATGCAGAGGGAGAGAAAGAGGCTGACTTGGTGTTTGCCGTCTGCACAGAGCTTCGAAGACGTGACGAGGCCAGGACGGGACAAGGCGGGGAAAGGGTGGGTGGAACAAACACGCGAACGAAACACAAGCCGCAGAAAGGACCCAGAGTCACCGGAAGGCTTTGCAAAGTTCATTTTCAAATCCTAAAATGTTCCCAAATACTGTCTTGGGAGAGGAGGTGAGGGGTTATCTTGTCCTTCAAGGAACTGGTTTTATCACATCTTGAGTAAGTTGCCTTTGCAAACAGCTGCTGCCACCCTTTACCTCGTTCCCGGGTTCAAGCAAAGGGTACGAGAAACAGCCGGGCATGTCCGAGCAAGGCAGCCGGCCGGGGGGAGGGGGCCGTGGAGAAGATGTGGCTGCTCTTGCCTTGCAGATGAGACGCAGTCCAGACAAGTCGGCCAGGCAATGAATTTCTGCAAAGTAAACCTGCTTCCCTAGTTTTCGATAAAAGATGAGAGTCCCGGGCTCTCAAACGTAATCTTCTAATTTATTATATGATCTTTAGCAAACGTATAAACTAAAAACTCAGATGAGACTCAGGGTCCTCACCGTAAAAGGTGGCCCAAATTGCTACATTCCCCTCCAACACGGGCAAAGAAAGCCTCTTGGTGACAACGGGGTTAGCAGCGTGGCAGACCGCTCGTGGTACCTGTGGTTCCATTAGTCCTTTCTCGAGAAGATGAAAGCAGGGTAAGCAGCTCCCAGGAGTCAGCCACTGTGAAGGGTGCGGAGTGGGGACCATCTTCCATCCCTCCAAGAATTAGATGCCACCTGGAAGGATAGGACGTGCAGTTTCTCACAGAGGTGGCACACAAGGACCCACGCCTCCCGGTGTTCAAGGCACTCATCCTTGAATCTGGGCTCTTGAAACAATAGAGTGGGACCGAGGGGACATTGTACCAGCTCGAGGCCTGCGCTGTAAGAGAGTCCGGTAGATTCTGAATTTGCACTTTTGGGACATATGCAGCAAGTCTGACTATTGTGTTAGACAGGCCATGTGGAGAGGCCACGTGGAGAGGCCACGTAGGGGGAGAGGCCCTGAGACTCTGTGGAGGAGAAATGAGGAACTCAGACTTGTGCCCCTGTCGGAGCTGATCCAGCCACTGCCAGAGCCAGACCAGCTGAGACACCTGACATGGGGGTGGCAACGTCATCCAGGGTGTTCCACCTGGCCAGGGAGCAGCCACCTGAGGTCCTTTGTCTCAATTCTGGACTGGCAGACTTGTGAGCAAACAGTTTTGCTGTTAAGCCACGAGGTTTTGGGTAGTCTGTTACACAGCAATTGGCAAGGAAAACTCACACTCACAAGAAAGGCAAAATGCCCATAAAAATGTCAGGAATCTGTGCCATCTGGCCAGTCAGGTTTCCCAGGGTCAAAAGAAAGGACGTGCCCAGTTTAACCACAGGCAGTAGCACATACTCTTGGGGACCAGCCATGAATTCCATGAGGTCCCCAGTTTTCTGGATTCACGTGGGAATGGGTGACAGGCCCCTAGGGGAGTTTCTCAGCTCTTGCTCAGAGCACCCCTGGGCTGAGGGACACCCCAGCTTTGTCCAGCCACAGCTGTGCTTCCTGAGAGAGGCAATGGCAGGGAGAGCTGTGTTCACAGGGCTTTGGGGTCACAGGGTCAGAGGGGCCTCTACTGGACAGACGGGTGCACCCCACCTTGTGGGAAGCATCAAACACCAAGAGACAGGAGGAGTGGAGCCGGGGCATGGAGGCAAAAACACACACACTGTGAGGCAGCAAAAGCAGCTGCCTGGGGCTCCTTCAGCCCACCCAGGACTGGAAACAGGACCAAGGGTCTCAGGAGGGCACATACTGGGAAGGGGCTACAGTCAGGGCACTGGACCTGTGTGCAGAGCAGGCTCCCCAGGCAGGGACAGGTGCTGGACTGTGAAGACTGCACACTTCAATGGGGGCAGGAAGGGACAGGGAGTTCTGCACCCAGGGACAACCTCTTGAACCTGCAGAAGGAGTGCAGGACTCCCAGCTGTGGAGGTGGGTCCGTCTGGGACAGGGGAGGCTCTGAGGACGAGGGCGGGAGAGGCAAGTGAGCAATGTGAGTGCTAGGCCCAGGCAGCCCACGGACTGGACTGGGGTTGAAGGCTGGGCCTGGGTCTGCTTCACCATGGAGCCCCCAGCAGCTAGCACGTAACAGATGCTCAATAAATGTTTGCCGAATGGATGGACTTTGCTTCTAGGTCAAGGGGAGACCCAGGTGAACGCAGTGAAATGGATGCTGGGGTGCCTGGCCAGAGGGGAGACTGGATGAAGAGGGCCCACGAGGCCTCTGAGGTGTCCCCAGAAGAGACAAGGCAGGGCCAAGGAGGGGGCAGCAGACATAGAGATAAGGGGTGAGGGGAGCATCCCGATCAGCAAGAATTTTACCAGGATGGGCAGGCACGGCAGGACTGGGTCTCGGGGGCCACGGGCTCTAGTCCAGCCTTGCCATTAAATCGCCCTGCGACATGGGCGAGTCACTGCCTCACTCTAGGGCTCCGCTCTGTCTCTGTGAATCAAAAGTGCTGGAGGAGCCCGGCCGGGCGTGGCTCAGCGGTTGAGCATCGACCTGGGATCCAGGCAACTGGGGTTTGATTCCCGGGCAGGGCACATGTCCGGGTTGCGGGCTCGATCAATGACTCTCTCATCATTGATGTTTCTATCTCTCTCTCTCCCTCTCCTTTCCTCTCTCTGAAATCAATATAGATATGTTTTTTGGAAAAAAAAAAAAAAAAAGTGCTGGAGGGGGGGTTTCCCTCCTGCTGGGGACTGCGTGACTATGAGATTGGGTGTCTAATCTAAAGCACAGGTGGGCTGGTCTCGGGGAAGGGAAGGAACTGGGAAGGGTCAAAGACAGTTCTGAGGAGGGTTATGAGACAGTGATGCAACTGTGGTCAGAAATAGGAAGTCAGAAGGGAGGGCTGGGCTGGGGAGGAAAGATGACTCCTTAGCAGTTGGGGAAGTCTAGAAGGGACGAAGGACATCTCCAGAGCAACTGAACACACAACCACAGCCATCTGAAACAGCCCTGTCTCCACCCCCCCCCCCCCCCAAATATCCAAGTCCTAATCCTTGGAACCTGTGGGTGTGACCTTATACGACAAAAAGGTCTTAGCAGGTGTGATTAGGTTAAGGTCTTGACGTGGGGAGATGACCCTGGATTAGCGGGTAGGCCCTGAATGCCACTCCGTGTGTCCTCAGGAGAGGGTGGCAAAGGGGGACTTGACACGCAGAGGAGAAGGCAATGTGACCACAGGGCAGAGCGAGAGGCAAATGCTCAGCAGTGTGCCCACCAGCCAAGGAATGCCAGCAGCCTCGGGAGCTGGAAGGAGCAAAGAACAGATTCTCCCCCGGAGCCGCCGGCCGGGTCGCAGCCATATAATAATACTGTTTTCAGACATCTGTCCTCCAGAACCGCGAGGGGAAAGATTTGGGTTGTTTTAAGCCACCAAGGGATACTGGCCATCCCCTAAATCGGAGACTCTTAACTCACATCCAGGTCCCCTCACCTGCCCCAGGTGAGCGCGTGTTCTCTCCTGCTCCCGAAGAGCCCGGGAGGCAGAAACTGCGCGTATCCCCACTTCCCGGAGCAGGCAGGTGGGGTGTGGAGAGGTCGGACCCCCGTCCGAGGGCCGCAGAGCTGGCGGCGACAGCTGCCTCGCGCTGAGACGGGTGTGGCTCCAGGGGTGACCCTCGCAGCCACTCCACCAGCGTACCCCCGCGAAACACGCGCACGCTCCACCAGCGTACCCCCCGCGAAACACGCGCACGCTCCACCAGCGTACCCCCCGCGAAACACGCGCACGCTCCACCAGCGTACCCCCCGCGAAACACGCGCACGCTCCACCAGCGTACCCCCCGCGAAACACGCGCACGCTCCACCAGCGTACCCCCGCGAAACACGCGCACGCTCCACCAGCGTACCCCCGCGAAACACGCGCACGCTCCACCAGCGTACCCCCCGCGAAACACGCGCACGCTCCACCAGCGTACCCCCCGCGAAACACGCGCACGCTCCTGCGCCTGTTCCCTGGGCCGGTTTCAGGCCCCGGTAACGGCACCAGCGCCTGCCGCCCCCGTGCCCGTCACGGCGGCACTGCCTGCAGCAGCCACGCTTCAGACTCCCAGCTCCGGCCCGGGTCGCGGGGGGCGAGCCGGGACCCTCAGGCGGGCGGCTCGTTCACGGCACCGGCGTGAGAACCGGAATCCGGAGCCGGCTCCGAAGGTCCCACCCAGCACACGGAATCTATTTGAGGAGCGAATTAAGCCGCTTAAACGTGAAAAAGAAACGCTGGCTCGCTTACGTGACCCTTGCTGTTTAAGGCAGGCCCGGGGCCATCCCGCAGAATTAAAAGATACAGTCACGCGCGCCTTCCGCGCCCCAGCGCCCGGGCCGCGTGGGCACCACGCCCGCCACCCGCAGGTGCGCAGGGAGGCTGAGCGGGCCTCCCCGGGATTGGACCAGGGGAGGTCACCTGACCTGAACGGGCCCACCCATTGGCTGACTGGAGGCCTATAGGGGCGCTCTCCAGTGGGAAAGCTGTTAGGCTAATGGGAGTGACCCCTGCCCCGAACTGGAGGATGCGCAGAGGATGGACCGGGGGGAGGGGGGAGGGGGAGGGGGAGGGGAGGGGGAGGGGAGGGGGAGAAGGGGGAGGGCGAGGGGGAGGGGAGGGGGGAGGGCGAGGGGGAAGGGGGAGGGGAGGGCGAGGGGGAGGGGAGGGAGGAGAAGGGGGAGGGGGCACCCTGTCCGCACAGCAGCCTTGCACCCTCGGGCTCGCCCCGCTGGGCCCATCCTCACTCCCCAGCCTGGGGGAGCCTGGGCGATTCCCCACATTCCGCAGGATGGCCTCTGACCTCCTGCACAGCTCACGGGCACGAAGCAGAGGCGAGCGCGCCTGTTTAGCGGGTTTCCTCCCCAGTCCTTGGGCTTTGCCTCTTTGCGCTCGGGTGCCTACATTTTAAATTCTCATTTACTGCCGGGCGGGCTGTGGCTCAGCGGTTGAGCATCGACCCAGGATCCAGGAGATTCCCGGTCAGGTCCCCAGTCAGGGGCGGCCAGGAGGCAGCCGATCAATGACTCTCTCTCATCATTGATGTTTCTCTCTCTCTCTCCCTCTCCCTTCCCCTCTCTGAAATCAACAGAGATATATTTAAAGAAAGAAAGCAAAGGGAATGAAAACGAACAAAACAAAAACGTAAAAATAACAGTAGCAGCCCCCAAATCCTATCCCCTGCCTGGCACTGTAGCAGTTTCTGCTTTTAATGTTTAACAAAGTTACTTCCATCAATGCCCAGAAGTCGCCTGCCTGAAGCCACACAGCTTAGGAATCGGAGAAGCCTGGATTTCAATCCAAGTTCCTCTTACTTGAAAGCTCATGTTCTTGCTTATCAATCACTGAAGCCTCCTGTAGCCATCTCTTGAAGAACCTTACAACATAAAAGAGAAAAGCAGTGAAGTAATCTTCTAGAAAAGTCCTAAAGTCAAAAACTTGGGTGAAAAAAAAGTACCGAGTTATGTCTTATGCTGGAATTGGCACTTCGGGCCGAGACAGTGCTGAGCAAAAAGGCCATTAAAGAAATGGATCTCACAAAGCCTAGCGAGAAGGTGCAGCCCCTGGGGCTTCCTGGTCATGAGGCCACACAAGGGCTGTGGCTGAGATGAAAGCATCCTGATGTCGTGGATTGGCCACAGCTCAGCCCTGCACACCTTCTGTTATGCACACCACTGCAGCCTAGGCTTTGAAGCTGCTTTCACACTTATCCCTCCCTCCGCCCCACAAAGAGGCCATGACCTCTTTATTTTTCCCTATGAAAAATGTCAAACATACAAGCAGTTTGAAAGAACAGCCTAACAAACAACTAATATTTTGCCATTTGCTTTATCTCTCTGCCCATCTCTCTCTCTCAGGGAGAGTTCTTGCTGCTACTCCCACTTGTAAGCGCCACCATGCCCCAGTGCCTTTGCACATGCTGTGCCCACTGCCTAGAGCTCCCTATGCTCTATCCGTCTTCTAGCACAGTCTTCCATATTTTTGTTTCCTCTGCTGGAGAGAGAACTCCTTGGGGCGGGGATAGAGGAGCCGTTTCTCCTCTCTACTTCTAGCGCCTTACAGGAGGCTGCTCTACAAATGGTGCTTTCTCATTTCTAGGCTGTTCCATCCAGCGGGGCATGCAGCCTCACGCCCAGGTCTATTTAAGTCATCTTCGAAGGCCCGCCCAAATGCCTTCGCCTCCACGAAAGTGTTTCTGATTTTTGTCTGGATGGGGGTAATTTCCTCTCTCTGAAGGTCTGTAGCACTTCACCCAGGCCTCTTGAGTGGCATTTATTACTGTATATTTTGGTTTAATTATCGATGCACCTAGATTTGCCACCCCTGCTAGACAGTGAGCATCTTGAATTCAATTCCGCAAGTGGATCATTTTATCATCGCCCATCTCTAGCACGTAGGTGACATGCATAGTTGACCTTTAGTAAGCTAAGTTACATTCTACGAATATTTTTTGAGCACGTACAAGCTACTGGACTGTGGACATGGAGGTGGATGGGGTGGACCCGGTGATCTCTGCCTTCTGGGGCTTACGGTCTGTTTTGGAAGCTGGACTGGAAAACAAGTAGCTACACACGTATGACTGAGATGCAGGGTGGGCTAGAGGAGCAGCTTTAGCCGAGCACAGAGAGGCCTGTACTCTGCTTGTCCAGTGCACGGCTGCTCTTTTGCTTTTAAATGTTGATTGTTTTCTTAGTATAAAAATAACAGATGCCCTTCACAGAAAATTTGGAAAACAGAAAAGTGTAAAGAAGACAAGATGTCTTGTGATCACCATCGCTCCAAAAAAACAACAACACAAAAAGTTAACATTCTGGTGTGTGTTTTCAGTCTTTTTTTGCAAACTGTGTGGGGTGATTGCTCAAATTCTTTTTTGAAAAAAAACACCCCGCAGCATTATTGTTTATATAATTCATATACTATAAAATTAACCAATTGAAAGGGTGCAGTTCAGTGGCTTTTATCATAGTCACAGAGCAGAGCTCTGCAACCACCACTATAACCTGATTTGGAAAAGGGTGTCATCACTGTCCCCAAAGCCCATCCCCATTAGCACTCACTCCCCATCTCTGGCCTCTGCCGGCCTCAGGCAACCACGAATCTACATTCTATGTCTAGGGATTTGCCTGATCTGAACATTTCACATAAATGGAATAAAATAATTGTAAAGATGAAGCCTTTTGTGTCCGGTTTCTTTCACTTAGCATAATGTTTTGAGGGTTTATCAATATTGTAGCATGAACCAAACATCAAAATTATTTACGGCGTTTTTGGTAGTGTTAGGAGGCTCAGTTTTGAGTAGCACATGGAGAAAATGGAGAGAATTTATACCAAAAAAGGTGTCACAGAGAAGATGCTCAGGAGCTTCTGGATTCTTACCCCTGCACTGATCACTGGCAGGGGGGTGGGGGGGTGAGGCGGGGAGGTTCTTAGAGAAAATCAAGCAGGATTCAGGTCAATCCTGATGAAGTCTGGTGACCATGATGGACTGAATGTTTGTGCCGCCCCCCAATTCATACACTGAAGCCTCAATCCCAACGTGCTGGTTTTGGGAGGTGAGGCCTTTGGGAGGTAATTAGGTCATGAGTGGCTTAGTGCCCTTAGGAGAGGCCAGCCAGCTCCCCTTCTACCGGGCAGGGATACGACGTGAGGCTGGCCAGCTGCAAACCAAAGAGGTCCCTTCCCAGGACCCCGTGACGCCTGCACCCTTCATCTCGGATGCTCGGTCTCCAGATGGCCAGGAATAAACTTCTGTTGTCTGTAAGCCGCCCAGGCTGTGGTCCTTCTGATAGCAGGGACAGTGACCGTGAAACGAACGGATCGGAAAGCTCCCATGAGTTTGTGAGGCTATCAGCTTCTGACTTTTTTTTTTTTTTAAATATATCTTTATTGATTTCAGAGAGAGGAAAGGAGAGGGAGAGAGAGAGATAGAAACATCAATGATGAGAGAGTCATCGATTGAGCCCGCGACACGGGCATGTGCCCTGACCGGGAATCGGACCCCGATCGCCTGGATCCTAGGTCGACGCTCAACCGCTGAGCCACGCCTGGCCGGGCAGCTTCTGACTTTTAAACCTCAGGAAGACCAATGTGATCTTGAGTATCTACGGCTTGAAATAAAGAAATCCCCCCTGAGGAAAAGGTTGGAGAGGGGGGAAAAAAAAACCCCACTGGGGTGAATTAAAAAACAACAACAAAAACCTACTGAGCTACCTTAGTGTCCTCAAAGATACTTATAAGTTTCCCCATGAAGTCCCTTTCCTCAGGAAAAATTGGAGATCTTATAGGAACTTTGCATGAACGACTATAATTCTGTATTCCACTATAAATCATTTTCAAGAATCTGAATGTAGTGAAGAACTTGGGCATCATCTAGCTCAGATGATCAGCCTAATCAGGCCACTCCCAAGCTAGCTGAGCGTCAGCTGGACACCACAGCCCAGAGGGAGGCTCCCGTCCCCACGAAGCAGGGGCGCGCCCTGGCCCGGCGGCTCGGCTGGTTGGCGTCATCCCATGCACAGGAAGGTTGTGAGTCCGATTCCCAGTCAGGGCACATCCCCAGGTTGTGGGTTCGACCTCCAGAAAGGGCGTGCACAGGAGGCAACCGGTCAATGTTTCTCTCTCTTTTTCCCTTTCTCTCTAAAAACAATAAACATATACCTGGGTGAGGGATAAAACATAAAAAATTAGTAGAGGCTGTGCTGGTTGTTCTCAGGAACAGCCTGGGCTGTCAGGCAGGGACTCGGGGAACTTAGGAAGCTCATCTGTGGACCACTGTCACGTTCCCATCACGACTGGGGAAGGGGCTAAAGCGACCCCAGGTGGCTCACGTAAGGGAGGACCTCCTAGCCTCGGGTTGTTAGAGATCAGGAAATCTTCCAGGGGAGGGCTCAGGCCTGGAGGGGCGAGTAGGATTTGCCCTGAGGCAAAGAGCAGGAGAGAAGAGGTCATTGGAAAACACCTGGTTTAGTTGGATGGTTGGTTGGAAAGACAGGCAACTACTCGGTGCCTTAAATGTGCAGTTTGGAAGTTAAGTTACATGCACTTCACAAAGGGTTATGCGGTACAGTATACCTGTCTTAAATTGATGCCCATTAATTCTGTAACGTTGGGCATCCAGTCCTCCCTCTGATATATTTCTCTTTTAAGATTTATAGCATCTTCCCCTAAACTGGAACCTGCTACACACATCCCAGGATTGAATGCACAAAATTCGTGTTGCTATGTGATTTCATCAACATTGCTGAGCCTTGGGTGCTGTGATGTCCTTTTTCTTTCAAGACAAAGTTTCGATGAAACCAGCTAGTTAAATCCCACAATGTTTACAAGAACTGGGGTTTTCCATGTAGAATAAAAGAAAAATTTAAAAAAAAGCAACTACACGTCTCTCCAGTTTCATCCTATAAGCTTGTTCTGTTCAGCACTTGGCATCAAGCCTACGTCCAAGGCTGCAGCGTAGTTACTGACAGAATGGTCAACTCGAAAGAGATGGGTCCCGTGTGTTTTCTATCACACACCTTCCTGGGGAAAGGGCCACCCCCCCCCCCCGGTGTACACACTCACTGCGCACCCAGCGCGGCTGCACTGACGCCGGGCGTGGTTGGTTTGTGTGCGAGGCTGTGTGAGCCTTTTGTCTCCGTGGCCTGGCTGCGCACTGTGAAACAGTCGCAGTGTCTCCACTGCGCCACGGCACTGCAGGTACCCTGCGCATTTGACCAAAATGTAGTGTGAATTGACTGACTGACTGATTGTAATCCTCAGCCGAGGATATTTTCCCCATGGCTTTGCAGAGAGTGGGGGAAGAGAGAGGTAGAAACATTGATGTGAGAGAGACACAGCGATTGGTTGCTTCCTGCATGTGCCCCAACTGGGCCCGGGGATGGAGCCTGCCACGAGGTAAATGCCCTTGGCCGGATTCGAACCTGGGACCCGTCAGTCCACGGGCTGATGCTCTAACCTTTGAGACAAACGGGCCAGGGCTATAGTGGGAATCTTAAAACACTGCCCGAAGTCATTTGTTTTTTGAGAGTCTGCCAAATTTCCCATCACCAACACAAAACTGGTTTAACTTATCAACTCTGAGTTTCCTGCATTCTTGAGACAAAAGTCTCTCTTTTCTCTTCCAACAACCCACATGGGGGTGGGGGAACAGGTAAATTTGAGAGAACATCCCGTATTAATGCTGTGATTGTGCCAATTAACTGCGACTGGGCCAAATACTTTCCTAGACAATAGTTTGAGTTTTAGCGATTTCCTTTGACAAAAATCAGTATTTCTTTGTCCCAACAATAACATAAGAAAAGGCTTCTAGGTTTGTTTTGGGGACTCAAATGCTGAGTTTGGAGTCAATTTAAAAGATCGTAAATCTCTACAATAAAGGCTTTAGTGACCTGTTTCCAATCTACAGATTTTTAGATATTTACAGATTTGTAGGTATTTCTAAGTCCAAACTTTTCTATCTCAGTTTCTCTTGGGACCAACAGTGAAACACTGTTAATGGTGCGGCCTTGGAAAAGAATTTTCAATTTGCCAGAAAGGCCTGGAGCCAGCCAGCCTGGAGTCCAGCCATTGCCACCAACATTTATCTGTATCTGCTTTGCAATCCCCACGGTGGGGAAAGGCCCTTCAGTCTGCTTTGGCGAGGAAAACGACATGCTCAGGTTCCCACAAATGCCAGGTGAGAAGACGTATAAACGCGCCAGAACTCATGAAACACCTAATTTAGCTGAAGCTGTAAAGGAGAAGGGCGAGTGGGGTGCCTGGTAGGATTTGATGAAAATGGTAAAGACCTCTGTGGTCCCCAAACACATAAGCCAGTGTAATCTGAGGGGGAAAAAATAACTTAGATCCCACTAGAGGGATAGTCTAACAGATACAGTCATACCTCAGGGACACCATGGGTCAGCTCCAGGCCACCACAGTGAAGCAAGTGGCAATCTTCTTGCTGGTGGAGGGTCTTGCCTTCAATTCGTAAAAACCTCAACATCTGTGAGGCGCAATAAAGATATGCCTGTACCAGATCCGTACTCTTCCTCAGAGCCGCCCAGGTCACCAAAGCGAGGAAATGCTGAGAAACCGTAGTAGCCAAGAGGAGCTGGGAGACATGCCAACTAAATGAAGCATGCTATCCTGATGGATTCTGGAACAGAAAGGGACATTAGGGGAAAGCTAAGGAAATCTGAATAAAGGACGGGCTTTCGTTAATATTCAAGTATCAATGTTGGTTCATTAATCATGACCAATGTTCTGTACGAATGGAAGATTTTAACTGAGGAAACTATTACAAAGGGAGCAGAGAACAGGGGAGTTCTAGTATCTTTGCAATTTTTCTGTAAATCATCTAAAATAAAACTTGAAACATAAAAATGAGTGGTAACATGTTTGTTGTTAAAACACCATTTCAAGTACAATGGACATGATGGCATTACTGCTGCAGGTGGGAACTATGAGCCCAGAAACACCCTTGTGCCATTTTCAGCAATTTTAAGAGCACAGAGAAAAATTCCCACGTCAAAATGTATTAGGAGTCTGGGAACTTCCTTGAATGAAGTTCACATCTCCATCATTAGTAAGGAGAAGTTTATAGAGCAACATGAAGGCAAAGTATTGTTGGGAGACCTGCCAAACTAGAGATTTCCATGCTTTAAGTCATTAGATGAAAATTCTGCTTTCAAATTTTAAACTAAGTGTCTGCTTCATATTTTACATTCAGTAAACAGTTTAAATAACATCATATTAAATAGTTTATAAATGTTTATTAAATGTCAGTAATCTTTACAAAGCAAATATTAAAAGCAAGAGGCAAAAATTTTGCAAAATATGTACAAAAGTAAAAGGCCTTAAAAATGAACTAGCAACTCATTTTAGAAAACCCAACTAACTGTTCTTTCCACTTTCAGACCAACCTCCTTTAGAAATAATTTATTGCCAATCCTGAACTAAAGCACTGACAGAAAATAATTTACAATATCAGATAACGTGCTTAGTTCCTGGAAAGTTATAAAAAGATACATGTATAAAAAAATTCTAAGCCGCAAATACTTTTATACAGAACTAATACAAAGCATGTTTGGTTAGGTACAGTATCTATGAGGTTGTTACAAAATATACTTTTAGACAAGGCTCCTTGTGGTAAATGAGCTCTCCCCATAGGTAGAGTACTATATAGAAAAGCCAGTGAAAACATTTTCTGCTTCTGCTCTAAGAGGTAAATAAAAGGGGAATGGTACAGTTTGTTGCATTGTTACATATGCTTTCCATGAATTAACCCCTACCGGCCCCTTCCTTTTTCCACCATGGTACCATCAAATAGGCATGATTGAGGACAAATGCATCACTTACTATGGCAGGAAATGTACAAGCTTTCTAAATACAAACTCAAGTCAGATACCAAGGAAGTAGCGTACTTCTATCATGATACGCATAGTGGGTCAGCATACTTCAATACATCTGGAAACTTTTATCATCAACAGATTTGAATAGATCACAAAATCTCTTAACCCAGAAAGTACTGCCCTATCATTAATACTTTTTGGTCCATATAAATCAGATGGCATTTGAAATCAGATGGTTAGACCTGGATAAAACAAGAATGAAATATTTACTTAAATGCTAACTATACATTCAAGTACAGACATAAGAATGTTAGCAGTACAAACACCATACTCCACTGATGTTATGAATCACTTACCCGCCTAAGGCTAACATCAACTTGGTGGTACTTGAAAAAAAAAAGCCATGAAATCCAACTTGTTTAAAATGTTCAGGTTTAGACTTATACTTCAATTTCTAGTATAAAGTTATTAAGCCCTAGCCTCGTACCATAAAATAATGGGTATGTATTATTTGGAACATGGAGACACGTACACACCCACTCACATGCAATCCCTCTCTTCTTCATGTTTACTAGACAAAAAGCCAACCTGTTATCCCATCCTTAACAATAAATCAGTGCTGCTAGTCAAGCAGCACAACACATGACCACATCGTAGGTGACTAATGGAACTTAACCTGTTGATATGATGGGCGATAAAGTGACTCAGCACTGAGTCAGATTTCCAGCTGAAAGAGACACGTGCAATATTTGTCCTGATTCCTCAAATAAAACTAAAAGAAATGAAAAGGTAACAGAGTAACTTTCTCTAGTTTTATTAGGGAGTTTCTTTTTTTAACAAATATTTCACTGAACTTTACAGGCATGATTTCATATACAGAAATAACATTGCTACAAACTGCAATGGAGAGAAATCTTATTTCAAATGGCTTGGTTTGGGGTTTTGTCTAAATGTATCATTATATAATGAAAGCACCAATTTGAGGACTTCTCAAACAGTGATTTGAGTTTCAGAACATTAACTTGGTAACTTTATTCTTCATCTAAATAAGGCATAACTGGGTATGTGTCCTAATGCTGAAAAGACATCTTATTAAAAGCATAAACACAAGTATTTGGGTATACATTGGAAGTTAAGGTTTACTCATTCCTTCTTATAAGAAATTATAGGACATAAGATTTCTGTCAAATCTAAATACTTCTGATCATTTCTGGTAGTAAGGGCATCTTCCTTCCTTCCTTCCGCTTTAAACCAAGCACTGCCATCAACTGAACAAGGATTCCCCTAAACAACCTCACTCGAGAGATTCACCAGAGGATCCTCACTTTGTAAAAAATACATGCCAATGAAACTTCAAAGAAATCAAAACAAAAACCAATGACCTTTTTTCAGTCCAAGCTGCCTTCTTGGGTTGCGGTTGCTCCCTAGCCATCAAGTGCCCTTTCCAGACAGTAAGACTGAAATGAAGATTTAAACTTAATACAATATTTGGCAGAAAGCAACGATTCAGGTTATTAAAAATAATACTGAAGTGGCAGAGGCACGCCTTGAATTATTTGGATCTTCAGAAAGCACATTTGACAAAACTGTTTTTCTATATAAAAATCAAGACCCTAATGTGTGGTGGTTTTTGATTTGTAAGGCAACTCTGTATACTATAAATTTCTTCAAGGTCAACGAAGACACTCTGTGACATTTCTTCAGAATTAAACCAGAAGGCATTCAGGTTCAAGAACAGAATGTAAGAGAATTAGGCACATCTTATTCCAAATAACCATGAAATCTTAGAGTAAAGCTAAAACATGAAAGAACTTTCCATTTAAATCACTTTTTTAGAGGCTAGGGGGAAATTGGCATAGTGAAATCTATAAGCACCCTTTCAATTTTGTTCACTAAATGTCACCTCTGTCTTCATATAGTGGTATTTCAAAAGCATCTGGTTTGCATGACATAGGTGTAATGACTCCTTCATGTGGTTTAAAAATACAGTATCTAAAAAGTGTGGACTAAAGCATTCAGATTGAACTTTACAATTTTACTGAGTGTCTAAACAAGCTCACCATTAAACATAAGTAATTTACTGCCTCAAAATATATTCTAAATTTTACTATAATGTTGACTCTGAGACATCACACACATCAGGAAAGAAAATCACAAATGCCCAAGATAATGAAGTTATCTGTTTGGTGTGTCATTTCTTGGTGGTAGTCAACATGGGGAAACCGGTGATTTCTGCTTTGTCAGGCAATATTTATGGTTCACATCTGTGGATCTTAAAGTTTCCTCATCATACAGGGAACTCACTTCAGCCTTCGCTAGAGTTAATGGTTTGGCCCTCCCATTAAACTGTTTGCTAAATTTACACACAGGCTTGCCACCAAAGGGCATCCAAATGTTACGGTGCGTGTATGCAGATATTCACCAGCACTGAAATTATTCCAACTCTGAATTTAAACAAAGTATTCTTTTTGGCAAGAAGCACTAGATGTAGAATTGTTCAAACTGTGCATGTGGGCGACAGGTCTGGAGGCCATTTATCACCAAGGCATGAAAATACTGAAAGTGACTATAAATGTCATGCCAGTGGATGGAACTGCAAGTGCAAGAAAAATCAGGCACGAAGGAACCATCCCTGGTTAGATCACGGAAAAGCCCTAGTCTCATACTAGATGGCAAGGCAGATGAAGAGCCACTGTCTTGGAAGCACTGTGTGACCCATAACACTGACCCACCTTTCAAGAACTTCCAGCCAAGAAAATACCTGAGAACCTAGTCAGCTATACAGCAAAGTGATGGTATCACAGTCTTAATCACAACTTTCAGGAAAAGGAGAAAAGCTGCCAGACTTTCCAAACTCCCCAGCCTTGTCCATCTGTCTCTACTCCAATTCCAACACTGCACTTACCCTGCAAGCCAGTATTTTCAGTATTGCAAACCAGCCATTCTGAAGAACTCACTGTGAATGTATCTATCATCACAAAGCTACCACATAGGTGTGTTTTCATTTGGTAAGTGGCACAGGGAGGTCAAATGCAATCATAGTTCGGTGTGAACTAAAATAATTACCTCTTATTCTCAGGAAAGTCCTTAAAGCATTCCAAAGGTACTTCACTAAAGATGGAATTTCATAAACAATGGTATATACAAGCACATACTGCAATTTTTTTAGTGACACACCAAGAACGAATAGGAATTTGAAGTAATACTTTCTTGAATAGTTTGACATGAAAATACTATAAGCTCCAAATGAACAAAAGAAATCCCATAAATGTCACTGAGCTGCTGGGAACAGACAGGAGAGCAAGAGAAAGACGACGTGACGGTACAAATCGGTGTCCTACGTAAGGCCCCAAAGCACCCGAGGCAGGATCTACAGCGGGGAGTAAAACCCAACAGTCTGGAAAGGGTATGTTTATTTAGAAACTTCTGTTATCAAACTGCCTGCCATTTTTAGGTACTGCTATGGACAGAATGTTTCACATCCAGCACTTTTGTGACATATTTAAATAGGAAAAGGGTAAGTTACACTTCACTCCTAACTCTGATCTTTCACTATATATGGCACTTGCTTGCCTTCTGCTCCCTCCGTACCATTTGTGAACTTTCATTAGCATCAAACCAGAAATCCTCATGTAAACTTTAAAACAATAAAAACATTTCCTTTAGGAACCACAGAAACTGAAAACAAAGTAAATTCACTTAATTTATACTTTGTGTCTGAAAGTAAGGAAAAGTACAAGAAGGCTACATCTGTGTGAATCTATAGAGTGTCATTCCTAACATCAAATGTTTTCCAACAGCCATTTCAAAAAGGTCGCCATGAAGTGAGCACGGGGGTGCTGCCAGGCGACAGACACAAGGTATCTTGCTTGTTTTAAATGGGATATTCTTAACCTCATACCTACAAATATTTAAGGGCGCCTTCTACACTTGGCACTACAGGAGAATTCAGTTTGAAAAGTGGAAGGATTTAGAGCCCGAACTATCCTCGTCTGAGGTTTGGCAGGAAGCTACAACTCCCCTCTGATGGAAGCCATCGTGAAATGACCGAAGCCTGAGCCCCAGCAGGTGCTGGCCACGTCCCTCAGCCACTTTCAGCTGCAGACCCAAGTCCGCTGAAGAAGGACCAAGATGCCCAAGAATGTCAACACAGAATCAAGATTTTTCTAATTCCTGTTTGTAAACTATTTTAAAAAACAAAACAAACAGAAAACAATAAAAAAGACAGAAGGGTATTAAAACAGCGAGTCTTTTGTACGTCACTGGAGCATAAGCTGCTTGAGGTTGTCATGGAGAATAGTATCTTTCACGTCGCGGAACACCAGGCGGATGTTCTCCGTGTTAATAGCCGTGGTGAAGTGGTGGTAGAGGGGCTTCTGCTGCTGGTCCCGGCGTTTGTTACGGAAACATTCCACCAGGAATTTTTGGACGTCTCTTAAGCAGTGGGGATCCCCTTCAAATTCTAAGAAATAGTCTTTGATGCTCACAATCTGCACTTTCTCCTCGAGCAAATCTGTCTTGTTTAAGAAGAGAATTATGGAGACATTGCTGAAAACCCGGTTATTGACAATTGTTTCAAAAATGTTCAGAGATTCTGTAAGGCGATTGGTGAGTCGGTCTTCCATAAGCACCTGGTCAAATTCACTTGAGGAAACAAGGAAAAGTATTGACGTCACACTATCGAAGCATTCAAACCAACGTTTTCTTTCTGATCTCTGACCACCTACATCAACCATTTTGAAAGGAACATTTTTAATTTCAAAGTCGTACTCATGAATGCCTTTGGTGGGCCTTCTGGCAAGCAGAATATCTTGTTGTGATGGAACGTAATCCTGGAAAAGGAAAAAATCATTTTACACTCAGGAATCCAAAAGTAATTAGAATTTCTAATGTACTACTAAGTGGTCTAGTGAACGGATAGACAAACAAAATTATCTTTTTAATGACACCTCTCGATAACAAATCACTACAAATGAGCAGTACCTCCTATTTTTTTTTCCACCCCTGATCAAATTTGAGTATTCTACTCAAACTTAGGTCTTATCTACCGACTCCTCACACCCCCGCCCCACTGCTGTGTATCTACCTTCAGGATCACTCCTCACCATGACCCACTCTTAGTGTCAGCCAAAGTGACCTCACTGCTCATGCACCCACCTGCTCCTGAGGTCTGAAATGTCAATTCATGAGGATCATTTCCCAGTTCAAGGTTCTGCCTCTCTCTCTAGCCCATTCTAAAAACCGCCTTGATGACTAAGAACTTCTACACTGGTCACTCCATGTTACCATCGCTGCTACACTACAAGCATGGAAAACACTTCCTCTACCATAATTAAGTGAATTTACTTTGGGCCACTTCCTAGGTCTGCTTCCAGGGTACAGTGTAGCTGTGTTCCAGCTATCTCATCTACTGACACAAGCAGTCACTTACTCTGTCAGCACTTTGCCTGTGAAATGGTGACCATGGCTGGTCTACCTGCCTCTAGGGGACAGTTTAGGCAAAGATCAAATGGGCCCTTCTCTGTGAACAGGATCAGTCAACTACCAGACCCTGAACAGACGGAAGCTGCTGGTCTTAGAGTCAACGGCTACCCCCTGACGCTGCACTTTGTTATGCAGTGTAACTGGTTCTTTCTCTTCTCAGGCTATCATTTAATTGTCCTCTGCTTGCTTTATGTATATTAGCTTTGTCTCTGACAGGAAGGAATTTCTTAAATACAGGGATCAAAGGACAAAACAGCTAACATCGAGCATTTATTACACACACTATTCTGAACACATTACTGGGTGCTATGGATTGAATGTGCCACTGCCCCCCTTCCCCCCCCCCCATATGTTGAAGCACTGAGAGTTAATGTGATTATATTTCTGGAAGTAACTAAGGTTAAATGAGTCATATGGGCAGGGCCCTAATCAGAGAGTGTTCTCAGCCTTATGAGGAGAATGAGAAATGCTCTCTCCGTGAGTACGTGCTAAGCAAAAGCCATGTAAAGAGTGACAAGGCCACATAGTCTGCAAGCCAGGAAGAGTCCTCATCAAAAAGGCCTATGCTAGCTAGCACCTTGATCTTGGGCATCCAGCCTCCAGAACTGTGAGAAATAAATGTTGTTTAAGCCCACCCAGTCTGTGGTATTTGTTATGGCAGCCAGAGCAGACTAAGGCATGGGTTTATTTCATGTAATTGTTCCACACCCTATGAGGTTGGGTCTCTTACTAAGCCTATGATACGGATGAAAAAACTAAGGTTTAGAAATGCCCAAGGTCACAGAGTCAGTCTGTGATAGAACTGGGATTGGAACCTAGGTGGTCTGGCTGCAGAACCCATGCGCTTGACCCATGTGCTCTTCTACCTCCCAGAGGGTCATGGGGCTGGGCACACAGTGGGGCTTCAGCAGCCCTGGTACATCAGCCAGAGATGGAGGAGCAAACGCACCCTCTGACTTGTCTAATGTTCACGGAACGGGTGGCTGAGGTGCAGCACACCCAGGTTTACCCCTCCCTCCTTTACAGCTACCAACTGACTACAGCCCTTTGTCTTTTTATTCCAGATGTGGCTGCATTTGTCCTCAACATAAGACAATGAGAAACCAGTACAAAAGTCACTGAAGTTGGCCTACAGCTATTCCTTCAAAAGCCACTTGTTGATGCCCAGTGCGTGTCAGGCACCACCACTAGGCATCAAGAACTGACCTCTTGACAATCAAGATGAGGCCCCTGCCCTTATAGAAAGAGGCGGGTAAAGCGGCCATGAGCATGAAAGTAAACAAATCAACTGTAGTAATCAGAGCACTGAGGTTTAAGAAGAGCAAGGGCTGACACTGAAAACAAGAGGCAGGGGCTTACTTCAAATGGTGTGCTCAAAGGCGGCCCATGTGGAAAGGCAAATTAAGAGGTCAGTGTCTGGATTGGAAAACATGAAGTAACTTAAAAATTAGTTTATCTTCTAAGGCTTCTCTTAACTTTTTTTAAGGCTTATAATCTGACCAGATGAAAAAGTGACTAAGTCTTAATAAAAAGTTTCACTGATGTGGACTCAGTAAAAACATAAATATGGAGATCCCAGCTTCCAGAACACCTGTGTCTAAAAAACAGGCAGGAGAAAAACACTAGTTTTAAGGGCAGAAAAATGCAAGTTAGCCAAATACAAAATAAGGGAAAATACCAAAATTATCCTGCTAGTGCAAAAAGAGGGTACTCTTTCACGTGTCCTAGATCCATTAGTGAGTTACCTCCCTACTTGTACGGGTTTCATGTTGTGCTCTTCTTCGGTTATACTTTAACGTTTAGTACCTCAAAGAACTATGAGATCATATTAAAATTTTTAACAAATTTGCTTTAAGAGGAGGCAAACAAAACTACACTAAACTTAGCAGGTAACAAATTACTCTAGGGCAATGGCTTCCAAACATTTTCTAGGCAGCAGAAACCTTTCTTCCAATGACGTCTTCTGCATGAGTCCATTCCAGAGAACAGACAAGGCAGCTGCTCTGCCTGCAGCGGGCCCAGGGAGCCAGGGCCAGCCAGGGCCAGCCACGGCCAGCTGCGAGTTGCTGGCTCTGAGGGAAACAAGGCAGGAAAGTCACAAACTCTCTTTCCAAGGGCAACTCCTTCTTCCAGCATGGCGTCCCTTCATCAGGCCTTCAGAATAGCCCTCCTACACTATAGCTCAACCTACCGGGGTCCAGAGCTGGAAAATACCGTTTTCTGAAATGTTTTTAAGTCAATTAACCCACTGTGTTCTGTTTCTACTTACAAAAAACCCAGACGATAGTGAAGTAGAATATATAATGTGCAATCTCATTTTCAAACATAAACTTCTTTCTCTAAACAGTTTTACTTTCATGAAGCAGTGGATAGAGCATTCCTTAAGGGAAAGGCAGAGACAGGGTGGTAGAGGGAGAAAAGTAAAGCAGAACAGCCAGAACACTGCCACTAGGAAACAGAAAGAAGCAAACAGCTTGATACATAATTTTTCTAAACTTCTTAACATCAATATCCTGACTTCTGCTTTCAAATGGCACTAAATACTCAGTTAAAAAACTTACTGGTTCTCCAAGTTTATCCAAGTTATCCAGGAAATATTTTACAGATTCACCCTAAAAGCAAGAAGAAAACAAACAGTTATTAGGGCTTAGAAATGGAAGATTTTGTTACAACAGTTTATATTAAACTGTCTGGTTGTACACTTAATCCAAACATAGTTTGCTACAGACTGAACACTAACCCCACTAAAAACATATAAAATGTCTGCCTCTGCCACAAAGTGCCACAGCCTGGTTAATTTCACAAATGCTTTACGTAAGTGATACCCCCAAGTGATCATCTACATGGATAGGGTTACACGCATGCTTTTGATATCAACCGAAATTTAAGTGAGATTCTTTTTGTCCACATTTTTCTACCGCAAATTTATAGCAATGGTGGTTATCTCCAGAGACAAGAGCAAATCAGAGACGAGGGGAGAACACCGTATAAAAAATCTTCCAGTAACTGGCATGTGCCTGGAGACACGCCTTGCTGTGGAAAATTTTTGAATAATGCTGCAGGTCCCGTCTCCAACAGGTCTTCTTTTCCTGAGCAACCAGCCTGCTCTCTCTGAGCTGATTTCAATTGGCCCTCCAGGCACCTCAAACATCTAAGCTGTGCGAGACAGAGTGTGTTCCTAAGAGGGAACACTTGAACAGAGGGCAGGTAAGAGGAACCCAATTCGGGAAAGAAGGCTCTAGGTCTCAAGAGTCTCCCGGCGCTCTCCCTGTTTTCACCTTCCTGCTGGACTTCCACTTGGACATGGCACTTTCCCTGCCTGAAGTGGCATCCACAAGTCCTGAAGGAAGGATTCCTTAATGTATGAGAGACTCCTGGGAGGAACTTGCTATACTGTAGGTTCCGATGGGGGGGTAGTTTCTGCAGTTCAGGTGATTTCTGGAACCACACTTTCAGTTCCAAGAAATTAAAGCAGCCGTTCTCACAATTTTTGGTCTCAGGATCCCTTTTCACACCTTAAGATTCTTGAGGATCCCAAAGAGACTTTGCTCATGTGGGTTATAGCTATTGATATTTACCATATTAGAAAGTAAAACTGAGAAATTTTAATAAATATTTTATTAATTCATTTTAAAATATCAATAGTAAACTCATTACCTGTTAATGTATTTTAGTATATCTTAATAAAAGACAGTGGGACACTCATCTGCTTCTGCATTTGAACTGTTACTTTAGGTTGTTTTGGTTGAAGTATATGATGAAAATCTGGCCTTATACAGAAATGTAGTTGGAAAAGAGAGAAGTATTTTAATAACTTAACAGCAAAACATTTCCTGAAGTACTAGCAAACTACTAAATAGATGTTTGTGCTCTAAAATGGCTAAGTCCAATATTTTAAAGTGGCTACATACTTTCCATGCATATTAAGTCCTTCTATTTGCAATGCTGAAATGTTTCAGAGGAAAAAAATCAAGAGATGAGAGAAAACTAGAAATCTGTTTACTCCTTAAATTAATTACAACTGTGACTTGTATTGCTGTATTATATTGCATCTACTGCCATAATAAGGTTTTTATCTACCTATAATATACCTTTAATTTTCATCAGTTTTATGATCCCCAAGCTAAGTCAGGTCAAAATGTTTTCTGAATATTTATTAAGCGGGCTTCATTAAGCATATGTTTGGAGAAATCTATTCAATAGGAAACTTATTAACTTGCCTTTAAAAGTGACCTGTAGGTTTTTTAAAGAAATCAGTAATTCACTGATAATTTAATACAGTGATACACTAGTAATTTAAGCCCTGCAAATATCTTTGTGAAGCCCCATCTAAGTAAGAATCCTTTTGCACAATATACTATGCATAGACTTTGTGTAATATAAGCTTTTCCACATAGTATCTACTTATGCCAGTTTTACAGCAAGAATCAAATGCCAAATAGAAATAAAGTACAAAATGAAAAAAGGGTGTGATGAGAGTTGGTTTAATGAATCAAGACTCTTAATTTCAATCTAAGGAAATGGCTAGTAACAAAGATAATTAAAGACTCAATTTCCCATCCCATTGTCCCTTCTCTATTGTATCTTCACATATTCACATGGAAATATGAAATACAACATGATATTGCTCTGCTCACACTATTTGAAATCTAAGATAACATTATACTCAATTCCTTAAAGATAGTAAACATAAAACCAGGCCTGATTAAAGAGTTGGTTCATAGCTTTGAAAAGGACTCTAAAGTGAAAAGATCTTGGAGTCATCCTATTTCAAATATTTGAAATATATCACCTCTATAATGGGTTCCATGTCTTTCTTCTCCCTTTCATTTTAATTTTAAAATAAAACATAATAAAGAGGCTAGCAGGGTAGGTAGCCAACTCCTGGTTCTCAGAGCCTGTCATGGTGCAATGTCGCCTCTCCTTTCATTTACTGCCCTCCCAACACTCTCATTTTGCCTGGTCTTCACAAAGGGCCTATTTTATTGTTCCTTATCTTTGAGATGGCCTACTTTTTGTTTAATGACGTTCTCTATTCATTTTTATTTGGAAAAAGCTTGTCGAGTATTGATGTGACGCACAGTACATGTTTTTAATAAGGGTGACATTGTCATCTTTATCATCAAAGCATACTTAAAGTACTACCACTCACGCCTTTTGTTTGGTTCACAAGGAGTGAGACAGTGTTTACTTATAGTCAAAGAAATATAAGCTATTGCTCCTTGCTCTGTAGATAGTTCAAAATTATGTAGACTCCAACTGAATATAGAATTTCAAATTTCTTGCTAGCATTTTTAAGTGCATCACTTAAAACTTCCAGAAGAGCCAAAATTAGTTACAACATAAACCACAATACTTGAATTTTTTTGTCAAATTAAATACCTAACCAGATTAATCTAAGATAATTTACAATAGCCTAAATAGAATGTCCAAAATACCTGTCTAATTTAGACAATTAATTTTAATTCTTTCTTGCATATAAGCTATAAAAATAAACTAGTACCCAAAATTAGAAATGAGATTTTTAAAAGAACTAAGTTATCACTTTATTTTATAAACTGCCCTTTCCTTGCCACTGCTCACTAATGAATAAATTCCTTTTTACATCAAGTTTTTCAATTAGACTTAACCAAATAATTTACAACTAGATCTTAGTTTTTTAAGAGTATTCCTGTTGTCCCACCAAATTCCAATTTACACATAACACAAAATGTACAATGCAATTTAGTAATTCTCCTACTATAGAAGTCATAAAAAAGAACCTTATTTTATTAAAATGCTTCACCATAAAGATATGAGAAAAAAACTTTGCCATATGTCTAATAAGCATTTTTGGATACATGTGTATCTTATATTTATGCATGTATACATAATACTTATAAGCTATTCAATTTTGTTAAGAAAGTATCCAATACTCTCAAAAGTCTATATAAGAATTACAGTCACTTTTAAAAAGAATACAGGTTTCTGAGGCCAGCATTTCTTTTAAAAATCTTCCCTTAAAAATGAAATACAGACCCTGTCCGGGTAGAAAAGTTGGTTAGAGCGACATCTGGATACGCCAGGGTTGCAGGTTTGATGTCTGCTCAGGGGACATACAAAAGCAGCAACCAATGAATGCATCAATAAGTGGAACAACAAATCAATGCTTCTCTCTCTCTAAAACTCAACAACAAAAGAAATGAAATTTTAAATGTAAGAAAGGATTTTAATATTACAGAGATGGGCTAGCCCTAACATGATATATAACACTGCTCAACAGGTAACAACATAGTAAGCTTACACCATACTTATAGCATGTTACCATTTAGTACCACCAGTTTCTGTTCATTAAATATATATATATATATATATATATACAAGAAAGAATTTTCCATATAAGTAAAAAAAATCACGTCCAGATTCTAAGAATGCCTTATTAGTTCTCTGAGAAAATCACCTCCTGCAGGAAATGCTAATGTTGCAATACTAAGTGAACAGAATATAAAACTGTACAGAAAGTACAGAAAAGTTTATCTCAACACCAATGTTGTATGGAACGGCCAGAAGGAAATACACCAAATATCAACCAAGATGCCTTGGGGTGGTGGTATACGTGGCTAACTGATGATTTTTTACAATGAACATACATATTTTAAATTTTAAACTAAAAAAAAAAAGAACCAAACTAATTTGGATTCTGGAGTGGAATTTGTAATTCCCTTAGAAAATAATTTTCCTACTTTTCAGTTTTCACATACAATAAAAAGCTTAGTTTTTGCCCAGCCAGCATGGCTCAGCAGTTGAGCATTGACCTATGATCCAGGAGATCGTGGTTTGACTCTCGGTCAGCGCACATGCCCAGGTTGGTGTCTCAATCCCCAATGGGGGTATGCAGGAGGGGGCCGATCAATGGCTCTCTCATCATTGATGTTTCTCTCCCCCTCTCCCTTCCTCTCTCTGAAATCAATACATATTGAAAAAATTTAGTTCTGAGAGATTCCTCAAAGCTAAAATACTTTTTTGAAAAGGGTCAATCATATACAATCCTAACAAAGAAACATTTAGATGTACCAGAACTAGAAACTTTCAGCAGTAAATTTTTTAAAATTTTCATAAAGAAATGACAATTGTTAAAAAAAAAAATTTTTTTTTAAATAGTTTTCCAACACAGGTCACACTCCCAAAATATAGTTTCAATTCCCCTGATAACTAAATAGAGGGGTCTGCAAGAGGAATTCACAATACCCAGGAGTCCTTGTGAATGTACACCAAATGGAAAGTCCTGCTCTATGATGTGCTACAAGGAATCTTGAAATCCCCACAACTCAAACATTACACAACAACCAACATTAAGTAACATTACCAATCAATGTTAATAAAGTAATTCTATGCCTAATATCACACAGCAGAGAGGAAAAGCTTTAATTACCTTCCCTTCCCCATCCACCCAGCAATCATGTCAGACAGCAAAGCAATGCAACCTATGAATGTTCCCAAATACTGATGAAGGTGGGAAATAGCTCAAAATTTACTTGGTTTATCAGTTCCCTTTCCAAGCCACTATTTGGTTAATCATGCTATTAAGGGGCACAGGAAAGCATGGTTGGTAGTGAATGTCAGACATGGGTTAAGGAGTCCTACAGCCCCTAGTTTGAATCATGGCTCTATCACCAAAACTACCTGTGGCCTTAACCTCTTATGGACCTGTGTTTTACATACAGAACAAAGTGAACTGGACTACATGCTCTCTTAGGTCTTTTCTAGGTTAGTAAACAGTGATTCTGCATACTCTCGGCAGAAAAACAACAAATACTACAGCATTTATCATTATCATTTGCAAACACTTGTTGGCTGACTTTATCTGCTCCCCACTAGATTGAGAACCTCTAGTAAGACAGCCCGACAGGCAGTTCTTGAGTCCCCAGGGCCTGCCTACTCAGCCCAGAAGGTGAATGTATTCAATACATGTTTGCTGAAAGAACA
The DNA here is from genome assembly GCF_964146895.1 of Miniopterus schreibersii. NCBI lineage: Eukaryota > Metazoa > Chordata > Mammalia > Chiroptera > Miniopteridae > Miniopterus > Miniopterus schreibersii. Next base: position 7,457,297 of record NC_138116.1, read on the forward strand.
AAGAAATGAATGAGTGCCATGTGTATAACTGATCAAATTATTGCCCCCACTAAATAAGAAATGGCCATAAGTAAAACAATCAAGTACAAAGTGTCTTGTGTTTGCCTGGCCTAACAGATTAATGATATTATTAACTGTATTAACTCTTCTTCTGAGAGAGAGATTCAAAGAAATTGGTTAATATAAACACAGTGTCCTCTTGAACTTTAAAAAGGCTTGAAAAACCCAACCTACTGAGCCAGGTGGTTGAAAGTGCTGCAAAGGGAAATGAGAACAATTGGCCTGACTTCAGACCATGGATCTTCTCTACTCCCTCTTCTGGCCGGTCCAGCCAGGCTTCCTCCTTAACCATGTCTCTTGCCACCGTCAGCAATAACCTCCCTGTTACCAAAATCAATGGACATGTCAGTCTTTACCTTACAAGACCTCTCAGCGGCATGTGGCACTGCTGACCCATGTTCTTCACTGAAACACTTTCCTAGCTTCCATGGCACTGCATGTTCCTGAACTTCTACCTTTCTGGCCATTTCGGCTAGCATGTCCTCTGAACATTTTCAAAAGGTTGAAGGTTCCTCAAGACTATCCTGAGCCCTAATCTCTTTATACCCTTTCCCTGAGCAAATGTACACATACTATAGATTTTAAATATCACCTGAATACAAACAACTCCTAAATTTCCACCTCTAGCCCATAGCTCTATTTTGGATCCCAGACTCATGTGTCAAACTGGCTGCTTGATTCCATCTGCATGTCTCACAGGGTTCTCAACCTAATACGCCTAAATTCAAGCCTTAACCTTCCCTCTCAAATTCTTTTCTTACACAGTCTTTTCATTTCAGCAACAAGCACCATCCACCTGGCTGTGAAAACCAGAAACCCAAGTCACTCTTAAAGAATGCCTCTCCCTCACCTCATATCCAGTGTCAGAACCCCAGTGATCTTCCCTACAAAGCATACCTTGAATCCATCATCTTCTCCACATCTCGATGGCTACCACCTAACTCTGGAGCTGATCCTCACCCAGAACAGTAGAAAGAGTTTCGATACATATTTACTGACTGCTCTCCTCACTTCTCTCCAATTTCCATGTGCCAGCAAGCTCTCCCCACCTCAGGCCCTGAACACGTGCTCTTCCTGCCCGTTGAGCCCTTCCCTGGCTGACCCTTTCTCACCCATCGGTCTTAATGTAAAATGTCCACCTCCTCAAACCGTCCTGTTTTGTCACTGGCTCCTTTTCTTTTCCTTCAGAGCACTTATCACGTGTGGGATTGTCTGTCTATTTAAGTTCCTCCAACTAAGACCAGAGAGCAGAGATGACTTTCATTTGGTTCATTAGCAAACACCAGCCTACCACAAGTGCCTGCTCATTAACAGGCAGGTGTTCAATAAATAACATGTCACCGGACAGCTGCTGAAAGCTGCCAGTTGACTGCTACCAGACTTGTTAAAGACTAACTGACCCCCTGAAATCTGCTCTCCAAGGCCCTCTGGCCCTCACTGCCTTACATTGCTCTTCACTTTTCACACGACGAGAAAAGAAGTCAAATGATCATACTGACAATGTATACTAAATGTCATGCTCTAAACCGTAATACTTGCATACAGTATAAAATATAAACACATAGAAAACCATTAGATAAACACATATTCCTATCAAAGAATGCATTTCTACAGAATGAAAGGGTTTGTTTTTTTTTTTTAATAAAGAGTCTTCTTTTTCAAAAGAAAGATTCTTTGCATCATGGCCAAATGTGCAAAATTCTATACAACAGGTGAAAACCTTAGTTTCTTACTAAATTGTAACACAACCTCAAAATTGGTTGCAATATTTGATGGTAACAATTTAAAAGGTTAAGGAAAAAATTAAGCAAATATAATTCTCTCTACCCTAGTCCAGAATTGAAATGTATATCATCTATATGGTAACAATTTTAAGCCCCTATAGCTAATAAAGACAGTTTTACTGCAAATGTAGCAAGTTAGTAAGTTAAAAATAGCACATCTTTTGCAGTGCAAGATTTTAACTCCATAGGCTAAATCACACTACTCTTTTTAACTCTCTCAACTAAAATGAAAAGTATTTGCAACTTTGTGAACATATAGCATTCAATTACTAGGTTTTAAAAAAATCAGTAAAAATGACTTTAGACACCATCGTACATTTGAATAGCAACTTGTCTAAAGTAGAATCATGTATATCTTCTCATTTATTAGGCCTCATGTAGCAGAGTAGACCAGGCAATAACTTGTGAGTGACTCTAGCAACTCGAAAAACCTAGTGCCTTTGCTCACTGCTAGTAGCTTCCAAGAGTTTTTCTTTTACTTAATATCAATAAATGAATACAACGTCCCTTTATATCATGAAGCCTAAATGAAAACCACATGATGACTTAAGATGACAAATTCTCTATCCAACTTCTACTGAGACAGTTTATTCTATTTAACAGAAAAATAATTTAAAAAAACAATACCCAGGGAATGGGAAAACCGTAACCAAGATATTGAAAAGGAAAGTGAAAGTCTCTCACCCCAATTGCTCATTATTCCAGCTCTTTTTCTTTAACCTTCCTAGGAGGGTTAAAAGAAATGTCCTATTAACAGGCTAAATGTGTAACTGCTCCGGCTCAAAAAACCCAAGGACACAAACTATTTCTGGGAGGGAAGGGGGTGTAGAAAAGTTTTGTTTATTGGATACCATTGTTTTTAAAATGCCAAAGTCAATAAAAACATTTTCTTAGGGGAACAAATTTGAAATTTGTTGATTTTGCTCCATGAGGAAAAGTAGGAATTCTCTACTGGACCAATGTTTTAGTTGGTTTTTATGTAAAATGGTCAGAAGTTCTAAAATCTCATGAAAGTAACATATCTTTAAAAAATCATTTTGTATTTTATAAATATATGGAAATTCTTTTACCTTGGAAAGGAAAGCCAAATACCCTCTTTAACCTGAATACTCACAAAGCCTCTGCCCCCCACAGGCGCAGGAAATGGAATACAGAGAAGTACAGTGGGTATGGTGGAGGGTCGCCGCGGGGGGGGGGGGGGGGCAGCAGAGCACCTGCACCTGTATCTCACTACACATCAGACTGCAAATCAATCAGTGACATATGTTCTAATGAGAGTGTAAGCCATATTCTGCATTATTTAGAATTCAGAATTTTTTATTGTTAATCAAGTTCAGAGAGTAAGTGAAATAAAAGTTATAGTGCTTTATTTTTTTAAAAGCTACATATGGTTTATGTGCATATGGCTAATGTTAATAATATGGTTCATAAGTGTCAGGCACTGTGCCAAAGACTCTTACATGGATTACCTCATGTAATCCCTACAACAATTAATAACAGTAGGTCCTTGGATCGTCCCCATTTTTTGGTTGCAGAAACAGAAATTCAGACATGCTGAGGGAGTGGCACGGCCAGGACATGAGTTCTGGCTGGCCATTTAGTTCCACTTTATCTCACGGCATAGTAGAAAACCATATCAAATCTTAAGGTCATCATATTAAAACCATTTCTAAATATGTTTTACGATGTGCAAAACAAACCCATACATTTGAACATGGTTATTTTCTAATTTGCTTGGAAGATACAAAGTAAAGTTTCATGTAGCAAAACCAAGTACACTGGTCTTATGACTGAGAACAAAACCAAAATAAATCAAGGAAGAGTAATTCTATTCAAGTATTCTACATCTACTGTAGAGTAGTTAGGGTTGAAAAAGTACACCCACTACACTGATTTAAAATTTTTTCATTAGTTTTGCCAAAAGAAGAGAGATTAAATTTGAAAGATTAAGATAAACAACTATCAGTGCAGCAGATGGTAACTTCCGTCCAATTCTCAAAACAAGACAATTTCCTTGCTCTGTATCAGCCCATTCTAATGCTCTGCTAATGTGGACATAACAAATTCTCTTGAAAAAATGTATCTTCCAAATGTGTGTGCGTGTGTGTTCACCACACAGACAAAAGTGAATTATATCATGTAGCTGGAAAAAAATGAAGTACTTTCAAATAAGGGAATAAAAATCACTGTTAATTTTCAGAAATAGGCACTTAAAAATACAGGTAGTTTCTAACTGTAACAAAAATTTACAACAAACTGCAATTTGGAATGCTCAAAAGTAGTATGAAAACTGTGACAATTATCCGAGAAATAGTGCAAAGGAGCTCAAAAATAATTTAAAAAGTGTTCTGATATCCCCTTCTCCAAACCAAGAGCAACTATATACCGGATATGTGGCAATTTCCAAATAACACTTTCCTAGAAAGATATATGGCTGCCTTTCAGATAACTGGTTGCCATCAAACTTTTATTTTTCAGGGCACATTAAAAAGCATGTTCATTGCCCTGGCTGGGTAGCTCAGCTGGTTAGAGCATCGTCCCGATACAACAAGATTGTGGATTCAATCTCTGGTAGGGACACGTACAAGCAGCAACCAATGAGTACATCAATAAGCTGAACAACAAATCAGTGTTTCTCCCACTCTCCCTCTTTCTCTCTCTCCCTTCCTCCCTCCCCCCCCCTCAAATCAATACAAATTAAATAATAATAAAAACGTTCACAGAAAAACACACAAACAAATAAATAAAAACCGTGCTTACTGGTGGAATTTCAAGATGAGAATTCAAACAGCCTCTACCATGATGAATGGTGGTTAGGTTGAACTGTACCACTCTAAGTTAATAGACTTACCATTAAATGTCACTTAAGTGTATTTATATCATAACTATAAGTTAATACAGTAAAAAAGGAATGGCACAAAGGTATTAAGAAAGTTCAGAATATAAAAAGAACTGTGTGAATACCAGTGCAATGCTATGTATTCTTAAGGAAACCTTATACATATTTAAAGAATGTGCTAGAACTTACAAGGGGAGTGGTAATATTTGAGGGTATGGGTGTTGGTCAGAGAGGCTGGGGATAAAAAAGAACACTCACGAATATATCTGAGTGCTTGCAAAATGGTTTAGTGGCTAGTGCTGTGGCCAGGAGTCAGCTTAGGTTCCAGAGTCCACTCTACCATTTACCAGCTGTGTGATTCAAAGCATCAAGGAATCTCTCTGCATCTGAATTTTTTCATCTGTGAAATGGGGACAACAGACATATTCTATTTCTCTCACAGCTGTTTTTTGAAGGATTACATGATAACGTATGTGACAGAACTCTGAAAAGTACAAAGGCATTCTGATAAAATATAAGGTATTAAAAAGTGATGTAATTATGATTAACACTTGAATTAATTTTCTGGAGAAAGAAATTAGCACCTGTTTGGGGCTAAGACGACTAGAAGCCTCCAGCTTGGTTGGGCTGCTCCCTGTCCGTGAAAGGGCGAGAGGGAATATTCAAGCCAGGGAGTCTTTGGCCATCACGCTTTCCTTAAAAGCGAGCTCACAAACCTTCCTCCTGGGTTAGGTCCGCACTCTAGTAAAAAATTCTGAAACTAACATCTAGTTTTCCTAACAAAATGATTTCCTTGCTTCATCCCTTAGCTGTTTAATAAACATTTTCAGAGCAGCATAAATTACTGTTATCACTAGCTTTGTTTAGCAATAAAAGGTAATGCAGAAACCAGCAAAGTATTTCAATCCCCCTTCAGCATAGATAGCCCACATATCTCACAGCTAGTCAAGTTTCTATCCCTCCCACCCAAAAATATAAGATACAAACATAAACATGTCGATATAACATATCAAGACACATTCTTTTGTATGCATGCATATATGTACACACACAATCTCAGAAAGTTGTAGTGTATAAGCACATGCTAAAACATCTTTGTTTTTAATGTAAACAGTACTATAGCTCTAGGTCTCCAACGTTTGAATAAAATGCAACCACTCTGACGTTTGATCAAATTCACCAACAGGAAATCCTACCCATAGAGACCGAAATTTTAAAATCTCTACAATCTCGAATGTTATATATAATCCTTATCATATATAGGCTGAAATATTTAACCATAACCCTAGAATCAGTAGACAATAGGTATTTAGCAACTTAAAGCCAAAGTCCTGCTTTGCTTTTATTCACAGAGAAAATGAACCAAGTCTTTCTCCAACAGAAACACATAATAGTTTACAACTGAAAGTAGTATTGATTCACTTTTTAAAGCAAATCCAAATTAGTGTTAAAGAATAAACCAATGCCTCTAACTCTACAGTATTTCAAATCCACGCTGCAGTGCAAATATATATTCTACCCCAACCTGAAGTTTAGCACTCAGCTCTTTTCAGCAGCCAATGCATGAGATTAAATACTTTGTTACATAGAATAAACTAACCCAACAGCTTGGAGAGGTGTAACTATCAAGTACAAACTGTACTACTTGAGTAAGAAAAATTAGGTCTAACTGATGATAACAAAGAAAACAGTTTGGTTTCAGGGACTGCGAAGAAAGGCTGGTTATTACAGGAAGTTGTATTAATGCTGTCAATGTTGTTTACAGAAGCTAGGAAGCTCTAGAGTATTCCTCCCAGTGCCGCACACTTTCCTGTTCTATATAACCAGGTCTATAAATTTTGCTTATATGTCTGAATAAGTAACTATATAGTAAACGTCCAAAAAATTTAATTAGCAATAATTCCTCATTATTTTGTTAGTTTTACTACATATCTCCAGTTGCTTCATTTCCCAGCCAACCCTGGACTTCCGTCTCTTTAGTCATCTAACTTACCAAATTCCCTAATATTGTCACATAAGAGGGAGGTTTTTCTAAAGAGGGGCTATCTCCTTAGTGAAGTGGCAGGCTGAGGTGAATGTACAGCCAAAGCTGAGCATTACAAACATTGAATCCAGTACTAACATGGTCCACTTCTTAGGATATGGTATTATCCTCAGTAAGCTAGTGCCTAAGAACTAGAACAGTACCTTAAGCTATAACAACAGATTAGATTCTTTTTCCACAGTAAGCTATTTAGCTTACCCATAATGAAACTAACCAGAAAAGGAAATGTTTGCCTTTGAGAACGGGGGGGGGGGGGCGGGCGGCATTCATGTTTGCACCCAAAGCTATTGCTAACAAATGAATAGACTGCTAAAAACCTAAGCTGTGATTTCATTATCCTATCCCTTGTCCCAAAGACTAATAACAGGGCAGTCATTCATCTAAAGCAAAAAAGCCATAGAGGGGCTTGAAAGCTGACACTTTTTTTTTTTGCCTTTCAATTTGCATTAATAAGTTTAATACTCAATTGTTACTTGAAACACAAATGGCTAATTTTACCTGCTAACTCCTCCCATTTCCCGATGTTTAGTTTTTCTATCCAAGACTCAAGAACATACATTATTATACACTGCAAAAAAAAAAATTATTCTGTAATACAAGGACTTCCCATCTTCTGGAAATTAACAAATTAGCATCCTATTTCCTGCAAGGAACTTAATGTGGGGTGTTTCTTTGTTTCTGGAATAACCTTATACGGAATGTCTAAAAAATGAGGAAATAAATGTCAGGCCCTATGCTAGTGAGAGGAAAAGACAAACAAGTCATACCAAGGAGCCTCTACTTTAGCGGAAGAACCAAACAAGAATGCAAATAACTCAAGCCCACGTGATGAGGTGAGGGTCAGAACACAGGCCCACTACCAAGCACACAGGTGGAGGATTCCAGCCGGGGTGACTGGGGAAAGTTTTGATCCTAAAGCACTGGTCCTCAGTGTGGCCAAGGAACATACTCATCCACATTGTCTGTGGCTGTCTGCTAAAAACCCAGATCACTGGGTCCCATCCCAAACTCCTGAGTCAGATCCCCTTGTGATGACGTCTCGGAACCTGCTGTTTGGCTCTGTATCAGGCAAGCTTTCCAGTGAGTCCGATTCAAGAGGCAGCATTGGCCACATTAGTTTGATGACCACTCTTCTGAGTGAAGGAGGCCTAAGGAACACACATGGTAATTAAAACCATGACGAGGAACTTTGTGAAGAGCTGTGGAAGTTACAGGAACTGAGGAGTTACAGAGTATGTGCAGTGGCCAAATAAAATATACTGAATATATTGTTGGAATCACAGATAAGATAGCTAGAGTCCTGACTCAAATAAAGAGGTTGAATTCTGTTCTGGAGGCAACGGAGAACAGGCAAAGCTTCCTGAGCAAACCCATGCTACATCTGACCAAGATCACTGGGGAGCCCAAGCAGGAGGCACGAGGACAACAATGGCGAGGAGCAAAGGAGGGAGTGGATGCAAGAGATGTTGCAGGGGAGAGAAGACAGGACTCGAGGATGGGCTGTATGCAGACAAGAGAAGGAACCAAATAGGACTTTGAGGAAAATTTTAAATGAGCCAAGTGCCTTCTCAGCGTCTGACACCATGCCAAACACCATAGAACATCCAGAAAGTATGAGAATCATTAGTTCAACATAATAGTTGAGCGTCAGGTGTCAGGTGTCATTAACTATGTTAAAGATACACGGGGGGGGGGGAAAATCCCTGTGCTCCAGGAGTTTAAAAGTAGATTTTGCCCTATATTACACCTTTTCCCTACTTTTATCAGGAAAATAGTATTTCTAGAACTTGTCTCTCCTTGCCCAATGTTGTCTTTGCTCCTGAAGCATCAGCTGGCTCAAGTCAAGAATATTCAGGTCCTCATCCTGAGTGGTTTTAGCTATTTGTTCTTTTTTTAAATTTTATTTTAAATATATTTTTATTGATTTGAGAGAGGAGAGGGAGGAGAAACATCAATGATGAGAGAGTCTTTGACCAGCTGCCTCCTGCACGCCCCCTGCTGGGGATCAAACCCACAACCTGGGCATGTGCCCTGACCAGGAATCAAACTGCGATCTCCTGGATCATAGGTCGATGCTCAACCACTGAGCGATGCCAGCAGGGCTTAGCTATTTGTTCTTAATGGCAAATACTAAGGAATGCTTTCTTAACAATGATGACAAGACAGTCTTGCTATGAAACTAAGATGTGAATGTCAAAATTCAGGACATGTCAGTGAAGCCCACCTTCAACTACATGGACTTAGGGAACTTTCCTACAGAGAGCTGTAGAATACAGCTGTTTATTCATCCAGTCAATATGGACTGTATGCCTTTACAGATGATGTTTCTTCCCAACCTGGAAAAGAACAACATCCTGAAAAACCCTAAGAGTAGAAAGTATGGTTTGTTGAGAAAATGACTAAGAAGAAAGGAGACTGAGCAGCACCTAAAAGCAGGAGAGAGGGTGAAGGGAGATGAGACAGGGTTGTGTGCAGGAACTTATGCAAGACTCAAAACTCATAAAGCAAATACTGACCAAAGGACAAAAACTAACCACAAGTCTAAGAACTGGATGGAGGTCACTTGTTAAGTTAAATTAATAATTTTCAACATATAATGCTGCCAGCTACTCAATTTTAACAATAATGTGAGATAATCTCTGCCTTTCATCAATGAACAAATTACTTGGTAAGACACACATACCAAAGAAGAGAACTATATAAGACAGCACATAAACAAGTGCTAGATTATGTGATACACAAGAGCCATAATTCAGAGATTAAGTATCAGTTTTATACAAAATTATCGAGAACACTTTTCTAAAACTTTTAATAGCTACCACTGCTTCTGAGTACAAACTGTAACAGCAAAGACTGCTGGCTGTACATCAGTTTGTAGCCACACCCATAAATGTGGATCACTTTAATGCCGATGACATCACCAAACAACTTTCTAAGCAGTTTTACTTGTAACTGTCACTTTTTTTTTTTATCATAATACAATAAAACACTTCAGATCTGAGCTACCTCCAAATTGTATACAGTCTAGATTGCTATCATTCCTAGGATCTCTCCAGTCTTCGGCAAATAAAACCCAGAACACAATCAAAGCATTCACAATTAAATTACAAAACACTTGATTAAAAAAGAAATCTATCTCAATTATTATTTTTGTATCTTTAACCTAGATTGGATCCTTTCTCTTCCACCCTCTCTTCAATGCTCTGTAACAGTTACAAAGTTTTATGGATAGTCTTGTTTAAGACAAAGTAGAAAAAATAAATATAAAATAAAATCTAGGTGCTTCCTATGTGAAACAGAGATCCAAAAAATAACTAAGGTTATTTTGTTTAAGAAGATACATTTTAGCCAAGTGAGGACATAACAGAAAGATGGCCATTTATGAACCAGGAAGTGGGCCCTCACTAGACACTGAATCTGCCTACGGATTGATCTTGACCTTCCCAACCGCTAATACTGTGAGAAATGCATTTCTGCTGTAAGTCTATCATAGTTTGTTGTTAGAGCCCAAATGGAATAGGACACGTGTTTAGTTTGTGCAGTAAATTATTGCTTTGGGGGAAAAAAAAAAGTTCCTTTTGTAAAATATTCTTAGAAGCCTTAAAAAAAAAAACACATGCAAAAATATGAAAAGCACAGTGACTGTTAAACATTATTAAGGACTTTAATCTCTCACTATATTAATCTGTATCATAAAATGAGTACCTCTAAAGACTAAATAGCACATCTGAACTTAGTTCAGTTATTGAACTCTTAGTCCAAGAATAAAAGGTTGATTTTTTTTAGAATGAATATTATTGCTTTCACTGGGAGGTATTGTCAAAGGAAGAACAAAAGTAGAAGTGCCTACAAAAACCATTATGATCTTACTTTCAAAAAGGGAAAATGACCAATTAACTCTAACAGCGTCACCAAATCTATGGGGTTTACCTTATTTTCACCTTGCTTAGTAAAAAGCTCATCCATATAGCAACCCCATTTTCTCAGGCTAAAATTCTGCACAGATAAATTATATTGTGGAAGTCAGTGAAAAGGATGTGTAACACTCAGAAAATAAATGTCATTAAAATATAACCACAACATTTTAAAAGAACAAATCTCTTACCAGTTGAAATTCTCGACGTCGGTCATAGGCATTCTGTATGCCGCTGTCTGCCCATAATGCTCTTATAGCAGGAAGATACTGTAAAAAAACTCGAGTTTCCACCAGTCCTTGGGCCACCAAGGGTGAACGGGTGTCAAATGACATCATCTTGTCTCCATTGAGTTGGTTTGAGTTATCTCCCCAAGGAATATGAAGCTTCTCGCGAGCATCAACCAGCACCCTCATACCTTTGTTAAAAAAAAAAAAAAAAGTTTTAGGAGTCCTTGGATTCTATTCCAGTATTATTTTCTTAAACTTCCTGACTACTCCAGGCCCACCTCCTCCAAAAATGGAGACCAACATCAAAACAGACATCCGTAACTTTTCAGAGTTTAAAAAAAGTTATTCACAGTCCTGAAATTGGAGCCTAATTTAAAAGCATATACTATTAAACAATTGCTCTTTCTGAAGGATTTTAACATGTTCTAATTTATAAAATAACTTCTGAGGTAGAAGGTAGTCACAAGAGAACCAAAACTAGTGAAGAAAAAAGAAAGTATGCTGCATAGAGTGATGTCCAGGCTCTGAAGAAAATGGCTGCAACAGATTTTCTGAGCCCCTCAAAAAGACCTTCTTTATGAAATGCCAAGTACCAAACATTACCGCTCTGGGTTCTGTTTGGTCTCTGAACATCCTGCTTAATCCAACACTGACTCTTTTAGGAACACATTCAAAACTCAAAAAAAAGTGTCCCATGCCAAGCTGCACATCTCGGTGTAAGTCACAGGATTGCCTTAGATTTCCCTAAAAGGAAGACCAAATGCAAAAAAAGATATAAAAACAGAGATTTCAACTCAGAGAGATTAGTTCAAACTCAATATCTCTATGACTAAACTGTTATCGTTGATCCATCAAACAGTCACACAACTACCAACAACTTTGTTAGGATAATTGGAAAACTTTTTCTGTCAATTTTCTGATCATGTCAACTCAAAAAAGTAGTTGTCTAGTGACTTACTACTTCATCTCTTACTCAAAGCTCAAAGTAGGTCACACTCAGCACACTGAAGAACCAGGTATTCACCTGGCGCATAATCCGTTGACATGTCGACTCAATTCACTGACATAATTCCTGAAATTTGGGATACCTAAAGGTACCCTGAGTTAAGGGCTGACAAGGTGGAGCCTGTGGCCTTGAAAGAGACCTTAATTACTTCTGCGCTAAACGTGAAGGTAGGGTAAACACAACTGTTGGGCACAGTAACTGCAGGGCGCCGAGCCCTCCGCCGGCGCGGCCCCGCCCCGCCCGCCCGCCCCGCCCCCCGCCGCCGCTCCCGGCAGCGCTCCTTCCTCGGTCCTGGGAGAAAGAGGCACCCAAAGGAGTTGCTTCACTACTTCCCTCCGAACAAAAAAATATCCCACTTCAAAAACACCGAAAAGACCTGAAATCTGTTTCCGACTCCCAGATAACTGCCACCCGGACGAACTAAAGGGAATCTGGATGCACCTGAAGGCCCAAGCTCTGCATCTCAGGCTCCGTTTCTCAAGTTTCCCAAAATGTCTTTCACCAAGTAGAAGAGACCTGACGCTGAGAAAAACGAAGTGCAACTTGGCGTGGCCCACATGACAAAACAACCACCATCTTCTCCAGTCCTTTGGAATCCCAGAAATAAAATTCTCCTGTATTCTTCGCTTAAGAACAAAGTATAGCTTTAATTTTTAAAACAACGTACGTCCACGAACAGAGCCTCTGACCCAAGCGGACACGGGCTCCCTGCCTCCCTGCACAGGCTCCACATCACCTGCAGGCCAAAGGTTCTTTACAGCAATGCACACGCTCATTTAAATAACAGAAGCAAGTTGCGGTGCCCCACTCAAGTAGTTATTAAAAAAAAAAAAAAAAAAAGAGCGAGAGCGAGGGGAACGTGTTGCATAGTGATTACAGGCAAACATCCTGCCGAGCCGTGACACTGGGGCGAAAAACCACGGATGCTAATTTTTTTAGACTGACTATAACGGGTCTACTCTTCCCTGATGACCCGCACAGGCCAGCATGACACCCTCAGGTTTCATAACCCGGTTCAAAAGGGCCCAGGGACTCTCACCCTTTGCCCTTGACAAGTGTCGGGCAAAAGTTTCCTGATTGCGACGGTTCCAGAACTCCCTCGCTCCGGCGGCGGCCGAGGAGGCCGGGAGCCGGGAGCCGACCGCCCCCATGTGACTCGGGTCACCCGCCAGGGCGGAGAGGCCGGCGGGCAGCGCGGGCCCGGGGCGGGGGGGCTGCGGCTGGCTCGCGGGTCTTCCTGCCCCGGCTGGGCACCCCGGGGCATCCCCTCCCTGGGGGACGAGGGCACCCCGCGCAGCAGAAGCGGTGCCCCGGGCGCGCCCCCTTCCCGCCCGTCCGCCCGCCCGCCCGCTGGGCCGGGTCCTCCGCCCGGGACTGAGCGAGCGAGGGCGGTGCCCGGCCCCGCGCCGGCCGCCGCCTCCCCGGGCCCCGAGCCCCGGCCCTCGGCCCCCCGCGCCGACCCCCGCCCGGCACCTTTGATCACGTTGCTGTAGATGGTGGGGCGGAACTCCTCGCGCGCGTGCTGGTCGAAGTCCTGCCCGTGGATGATCCGCATCTGCTTCAGGAAGGTGGACTTGCCGCTCTCGCCCGCGCCCAGCAGCAGGATCTTCACCAGCCGCTTCACGTAGGTCTTCTCCCGCGACAGGCATTTGTCGATCTCCTTGGACTTGCGCTGCTGCTCGGCCTCGCCGCTCGTCAGCACGCAGCCGGGGAAGCACACGGACAGCACGGACCGCGACGGCAGGAAGTCCGCCATCTTGCCGCCGCCGCCGCCGCCGCCTCGGCGGGCCCCTCTGGCTCCCTCCACCTCTTCTCTCGGGCGGCGGGCGACTCCGGCACCGCGGCTCAAGGGCGGGGAAGCTCTGCGGCGGCCGGAGCCCGCCGGGGGAGGGAGGGAACGAGCGAACTGACTCGCAGGGCGGGCCGGGCAGGGCGGGCCGGGCGAGCCTGAGAGGGAGGGAAGAAGGGCGGGCCCGGGAGGGGCGGTGGCCCCGCTGCGCGCGCGCGCGCCTACCGCCTCCCGGGGGCGCGCACGCACGCACGCCGCGGCCGCTCCCCCGCCCGCCGCCGGGAGCCGGCGAGGTCACGCTCTAGCTGGCGTGCGCGCCGCCGCCGCGGTCAGGTGACCCGCGGTGGGGCCGGGCGCGCGCGCCGGGGGCGCCTGCTCTCCGTTTCCCTTTCGGTGGCTGCGCCGGTGTCCCGGGGCCTGGACGCCCTCGGCTAATCCCGGGCGCGGCCCCTGGGCTCCCCAACCGCTCCCGTCCCTCCCTCCCCCGGGTTCCACGCCCGCCGCCGGCTGTCACCGTTCGCGCGCCTTAGTTCGAAGCCATTGGCTGGAACGTTATTCAAACGGCGGGCGCGAGCCTGGGCGGCGTACGGGGCCTTCTCCTAAGGTGGTTTCCTTGGGCTCCGGGGAGCCCCAGCCCCGAACGATAACCCGACAGCAGCAGGGCGTCCTCGGGCCCCACTGAGGAGCAGGAACTGGGGTTGGGCGCCTCTGAGACGCGCGGGGAGGCGTTGCTTTAACGCTCCGGAGTGGGGCTGCCTCCCGGCCGCGCGCACAGAGCAGGGCGCGCTGGCTGCAGCGGGGTGAGGTCATGGCCAAAAATCCCCCGCGCCGGACACTGATGCCGACGCTCCCCTGCGAGGACGCCGATGAGCCAACAGCCGGGGCGGCAGCAGGCCGACGTCAGGTTTCCTGCCGGCTCGCGGAGGACATGCCCGGCCGAGGGCTGCGCCTCTGTGCCGGCAGCGGATCAGGCCGGGCGCCTGACGGGGCCGCCAAGAGACGCGCCGCAGGGACAGCTGGGCTGGCAGAGGCTGCTTAGCAAGGACCCCGGAACCTGCTGCTTCATTCTGAGTGTTCAGTTTCAAGTGGAAAAAGACGTTTTGGTCTCTTTTTTTTTTTTGGCGGTGCTACTGTGATGCTCCTTGATTGGGGCTCCTGTAGCTCAGAAACTACCTGTGTGTTAGGCAGTTGAGGTGAGAGGTCAGCCCTGAGAAGCTCATGAAACAGGTTTGAATTAAAAAATCAAAAAAAAATCAGTGCTAATCAGTTACTGTCAGGGTTGAGTTGATGGCCGAGGAGCCCGGTGACTCAGTCGGCTGGCTGCAGTGAACAGTGCCTGTGGTAGGACCATCGCCCACGGCCCTGGCCCAGCCCACAGGGCAGACAGTCTACAGCCCACGGTGGAGGAGGCTCCGCGCTGGTGTCCGTGGACTGATAGGGTCGGAATCTCTGGGCTGTGCCTTTAGGCAAAACGGGTGGTTAAAAAATCTTCCCTGGATGGAAGACCTCTTCTTCTGTCTCACCTGGGGCTTGGGAGGCTCCATTCTCCACCCAGGGAGGGACTAACGCTGCCCAGGACAGGGGCCTGTCATTGGCCACCAAGCATCATTTCTACCTGGACTCCAGATTCTTGTCTGAATTCTACACAAATGGGAGAAGGGAAGCCTGGAAGTGAGGTGGTTAACTATTTTTTTCTTTTTCCAAAAGCCTGCGCAACATAATGGAGAGGCAAGGATGCCTAGGAGGCAGGAAGGTATTCCTGCCCAGCCAGTTCGTGTTGTGACTCGAAGAGCAGCAGAGAAAGCTGTTCAAAGCCCTGCCTATAACCTGTGTTGGAACAAGCTTGGCTCAGTGTTTCTGAAAGAGAGACCTCTTTGAGCCCAGCCTGGGCTTGGCTGCAAGAGTCCAGCTGCTTCTAACTGTCTGGTAATTAAGCCACCTTGAAATTGTGAGTGTAAAAATGAGTTAGAGGTTTGGTGGTTTCTCAGAAAATTAAACATAGAATTGCCATATGGCCCAGCAACTCCACTCCTCGGTAGCCTGGTAATTAAGCCACCTTGAAATTGTAAGTGTAAAAATGAGTTAGAGGTTTGGTGGTTTCTTAGAAAAGTAAACAGAATTGCCATATGATCCAGCAACTCCACTCCTCGGTATATAGCCAAAAGAATAGAAAACAAGCATTCAAAGAAAAAAAATCATGCACCTATTCATTGGCAGCATTATTCAGAATAGCCAAAAGGTGAGAACAACCCATATGTCCATCAGTGGATGAATGGATAAACACGTAGCACATCCATGCAATGGAATTATTCAGCCATAAAAAGGAATAAAGTACTGACATGCTCTAACATGGGTGAACCCTGAAAACATTGTGCTGTATACAAAGGCCACACACTGTGGTGTTCCATTTCTATGAAACGCCCAGAGTAGGCAAACCCATAGAAACAGCAGATTAGAAGTTGCCAGGGGGTAGGGGGAGGGAAAAATGAGAGGCTGCTTAATGGATATAGGGCTTCCTTTTCGGGTGGTGAAAAAGTTTAGGAACTAGATAGGGGCGATGGTTGCAGAATATTATGAATGTACTAAATACCATGATTTATTCACTTTAAAATGATCAAATGATGAGTTAGATGTTGTGTGAATTTTATCACAATTTAAAAAATGAGGTAGGGAAAATAATATTTTCCATAAAAGAAAAGTCATTGGCATTATTTAACACTGAAGTACCCACAGTGTGCAATATTCATGAATAAAAGTGTGATTGTGTTTGCTTTAAAATAACAACAGTATAAGTTATCTGCACCAAAAGCAAACCTGCTCTAGCAGATTAATGATATTAGTGATATTTTAATTTTCAGACAAATATTTCATAACTGAAAAAAAATCCAAACTCTTTAAGGGAGTATAGAGTCTATTGATTAGAACTGAACCTGCTGGCATATATTTCCACTAGACCTAGATGTTAATTCATTGGAAACATCTGTATTACTGGGCAGTTAATTCAATTGCAAATGAGGGATTTAGAAGCCCCAAGAAGCTGTGATATAACGGATATATCAATGGATTGAACAGTTTGTTAGTTGCAAAGCCCTTTCTAGAAACACAAAGTCTAATGCCAGTCTTGCCAGATAAATAATGCAGGTGTAACTAAAAATGTAGAAATACATTTCCAAATGGCCTTTCTCCCTGGAATGTGATCGCCTTAAGATAGGACAAACCCTTTCCAAGAATCCTGCCCATTCCTGAAATCTATTTGTAACTCTTCTGTTGGAACTAAAAGAAAGACAAGCCTCCTATCTTACAGTCACAGACTTTTTTCAGTTTAAATTAAAAAATGGCATCACTTAGCTCATTTACCAACATTTGTGCCAGATAACTTTGTGCTGTTTACAGTCATTATTATCCACAAAGGACAAAATCTTTGTCACCCTAAGACATATTCAACAAATGTGCCAGAGGCTCTAGGAACAATTCCAAAAGAGGAGTTAATTTTTTTTTTTGAATGATGGGAAAGATTATTTAAATAAGTGTTTCGCCTGCCAAGGTGACTACTCCCTATTCAGGATTGGACCACACCCATTTAGATATGTTTACTTAAAAATCAGTGACATTACTGAATGGTTAAACCTTGGGTTCGTTTTCTAATAAGGACGGTTACACATCCAGGTTCTTGCTACACAATTGTGTTCTGTCTCGTCAAAGTAAAATCAGTGGATTCTAATCCTTTCTTACAGATAAAATAAGCAGGGACTTTTCCTACCTTCCTTCCCCTGCCAGAAAAGGAAGGGAATCCCCTGGCCCTCCCATAATGCAAATCCCTCACATTTGTGTAAAGTTTTAAACACCCCAGGGCTCTCTGACCTACTTTATGTCACTCTGGAACACCCAGCATGAACCTTACTCCCACCTGCACACGAGGAAGCTGAGGGGAACAGAAATTCAAGTGACACACTCTGAGCCTCACTCAGACTGACTGGTTGCAGAGCCAGGGGTAAATGCTCCCTCTTTTGACTCTGAATCCAGTGCTCTTTCTGATATGTCCAAATTGTCCTAATGCCCCAAATGCCCAGGTATACGAAATTCAAACTAAAGAGGTAGCCACCTGTGTACTTAACCATGAGGTACCATAGAGTCCGATGGTTTTGTTGGTTGGTTGATTGGTCTGTTTTTTCCAGCCCCTTTCAGGCTGACTGCCATCTGGAAGTTTACCAGCTCTTGGGCTGATTCTGGTAAAATGTTCCATACTTTGAGCTCAGCCTCCAGTTTGTAAAGTGTTCCAGGTGGTTGATGTAGAAATAAGAAAAGAAGAGCGGCGCTACGGCAACATTTGCATGGTGCATAAGCCCCAGACATCCCCTCAAGATGAGCTAGATATAAAGAGGCCGCTTTTTTTTTGGTCATGAAAATGGATGGTGCCCTTACCAGAATGAGCCTCTCATGTGGAAAGTTTTGCATGAAACTAGACATGTGGAATCGCATTGTTGGTGGGGCTTTTTGTTGTTGTTATTAATGGAAAACATGACTTTAATTACTGGTTATTATTTTTCTCAGCCTCCAAGAAAGATCCATGAGCTGCTGTTGACCAGCTGTGACCTCCCTGGCTTTATCCGCAGTCAGAAGCCTGTGCTGTCTTAAAGTCATACACCAGCATGCCTAGGGACTCTTCCACCTTGCTTACTGCATCGCCCGTATACAGGCAATCTATTTATATAACACTGAGCGAGTGCAAGGCTCTGCCTGTAAATCTGAGCTTATTTCTGAGAAATTCAAAACATCCTGCTCAGTCCCTCTCATTTATGTTCCCTTGAAGCTATTAAAGATGAGGGACACTTTTTATGTTACTGCCCATAAATGGGCTGCCCCTTGCTGGAAGCAGTAAGGGCTCTTTAACATAAATTCTGTTTCTCCAGGAAGTGTAAGTCTGCAGAATCTCCGAAATTTATTCCTGTATCTTAATATCTGCTTCCAATCTGGTGGCAGGAGTTTTCATTCCCTTGGAAGACTGGATTGATTAGCAAGCTTGGTCCTGCCGTTTCCAGGACCCACAGTCCTGGCCAGCTGGCCAGGTAGCGTCACATGTCACAGTATGTAGGCCCATCCTTTGCCTCAGTCCATGTGCCAGAAGCGTCAGCTGCTCGAGTTCACCGTTAAGCAGTAAAGGTTCACCCAGTGGTACTGGGACATGGTCCATGTGGCTTTTGTCAGACCGTAGCAGGCTGACTCCCAGAGCAAATAATGTCACCTGTGTATCTGCCTCCAAACTCGGTGCCAGCTCCTGGGTTGCTGAGACGATCAAGTGTGATAACATGGAAAGTGCCCAGCCCCAAATAGGTGTCAGATAATTACAGCGTTTGCTGCCAGGCATTGGTGATTAAAAGTGGTTAATGATTTTTTTTATATAAAAATAAAGATTAAAAGGAGCAAAGTTGCATATACTAAGTTTTAAATGAACTATACCGATGATTGCTTCAGGAATCTAGAGTCTGGAGCATGGCTCTTTAATAAAAATACACCTGGCTGGTGTGGCTCAGTTGGTTGAGCATTGCCCTGTGCACTGAAAGGTTGCTGGTTTGATTTCTTGTCAGGGCACATGCCCAGGTTTGCGGGTTCAGTCCCCAATTGGGGTGGGTACAGGAGGCAACTGATCAATGTTTCTCTCCCTCTCTCTTTCCCCTTTCCTGTCTCTCTAAAATAAAATCAATAAAAACGTATTTAAAAGAAAAATATCTATAATGCAAGCCACATATATAGTTTTTAATTTTCTAGTAGCCACATTGGAAAAGCAGAAAGAAAAAAGTGAAATTGACTTTAACAATATAGTTTATTAAACCCAACATGTCCAAATATCATTTCAACATGTAGTCAATATAAAGATTAATAGAGAGCTAGCTCACATTCTTGTTTTTATACTTGGTGTTAAAATTCAGTGTGCACTTTACATCTGCATGAATCTCAATTTGGATGCTAAATTTTCATTGAAGATAACTGGTCTGTATTTGGATTTCATAAAACTTACATTTGAAAAAGTAGATTCACAAAATCGAATGGTTCCAAATGTACTTAAACGTTTTCCAAAAGCTGAGTCGAGTGTCGGTCTTTAAATTTAAATGAATTAAAATTAAATAAAATACAAAATTAAGTTCCTCAGTATCACCAGCCACATGTAAAGTGCTTGGAGCTAGTGGCTATTCCCTGGTCCAACCCCTGGGAAGTGGACAGAAGCTTTGAATGACAGGTCACAAGGAACGGAATGAGGAATCATATCCAGGCAGGTGGAACAGCCTGAAATGGGCATGCACCTGGTCTGTGCTGGGGACAACATGGGAGCTGGTCTGATTAGAACCCACCAGTGGAGGTTGAATAGGCATGGTGGGGTCAGGTTGGGAAGGGCTTGGTCCCTGGTGATGATGTTGAAATTTTATTCTGTTGCTAAGTGGGAACCACTGGAATATTTTTGAGCAGGGGATGGGTGACATGTGCACTGTTTCAGGACCATCCATCTGGCACTGGGGCCCAGGAGGAGATGGAGAGAGGAGAGCCAGCAGCTGAGAAGAACAGTTTGGAGGTGGCTGTGGTGATTTAGGTGAGCAGTGATAGCTCCTGGCTAGAGTGAGAGCCAACAGAACCCGCCTGAGACTTTACAGAGCTAGACTCCATAGGACTAAGGAAACCAGAGGCTTTTTAGAGTGAGAGCGAGGAAAGGGGCAGAGGTGGCGGGAGCACTGGATTCTGCATGCTTAAGGGACTGGGTTCACACTCACCCTATGAGGAGGGAACCAGGGCAATTCTCCCCATCAGGAAATGACTTGCCCAGGACAGATGGCTGAAACCAGGCCCAGGAGAGTGGCTTTTTTTAATGGATTTTAAAAAGCAAATGTATAATTTATATCACCCACTCCACCCTATGAATCACACGGTGATCCTGGACTTTGTCCAGAGCCTCTAGAGATTGTGAAAGTCACTCCTTCGTTCGAGGGAAATCCCTGAGGTGCTGGTTCTAGGATGGAGCCGAATTAAGGATTTTTCAGCAGTCAGGACAAAGGTGGAGGCCACAGCCCCTCTGTTCTCTGGCTAGATATCATACCCCTAATATCTTCCCCAGGAAAAGCATTACTTCTGATGTGAATTCAGGTTCTGCAGTATTGGGGGAAGGCTCTTCTGGAAGGGAAGCTGCTCATCCCCATCCCCACCCAGGCCTGAATCTCTGTAATCTGTAGTCTCCACTATGCAGATGATCCAGGTCAAAAGCAAGCCTGCTGGGGCTGCTGGCACGCAGTTCAAGGACTGAACTGTGGACTGTGACACAAGCCCAACACTGCATTGTCTGGACATGTGAGCCGTGCCTGTTTGTGCCGGGCACTGCGCTCCATGTTGAGGAGCACAAAAGGAAATGAATTTAGGAGGAGTTTATAGTGGGTGAGGCCAACTGGTCAACCAGTCATTGTGCTAAGCGATCGGTGCCAGGAGGGGAGCAGGGACAGCTGCCCAGGGCCTGGAGAGTTAGAGCATCTCAACCAGCTTGGGAGCTCAGTGTGGGGCCTCATTGAAAGCAGGTGGGTGGTATTGGAGTTAAGCTTTGAAGAGAAGGGGAAGAGGGGAGTGGGGAGGAGGGCATTCTGGGCTGGAAATAACATCCAGATGAAGGCCAGGAGGCGTGGACTAATAATGGAGTAATAATGAGATCACGGTGGTGGTCACTGGTTATGAGCTCTTACTAAGGGCTTCAGAAGCTCTGAGCAGTCAAGTGCACTCACCAAGGTCACACTCAAGGGAAGGTGCTGATTCAAATCATGAAATACCAGACTCGTGCCAGCCCTCTGGGCAGCACAGTGCACTGCACAGCAGGGCTGCAAATCACTCAGCGTCACCTTGGGAGCATGTGGGGACCCCTACAAACATTGGGCTTTAGGTATTGTCTTGATGAGTGGATCAAAGTCACGTCTTAGGGGGGTCAGGAGGCACTCCTGTTGCTGACCGGAGTAGCTGGAAGACTCAACCAGATAGCTCCATGCAGGACATGCAGGGGATACTCAGCGACCGTAACGGCCCTGCCCAGCACAGCAGCGTGCAGCACCGGGGCCTGTGTGTGCAGAGCGGCCCTTGCCCGGCGTGTGCACGCAGCTCTGAGCCCCGGGGCCGGGGGGGTCTGGGCAGGCGCTTCCTCCCCGGCTGGCTGGGCATCAGGCATTGGCCTTTCTAGGTCAGGCGGGTCTGTCTGCAGCCGCGCGGAAGATGCAGTTTGTGTAAACGGCAGACATGCGGGCACCCTGAGTAAACACAGACTATCTCCCGCTCCAGCGTTTCCTCTGGGGGGCTCATCCTCCAGCTGGGACGCTCGATTCCAACTGGCTTATCAACTGGAGCTTCCTATCCTGATAAAAGGAAGCTATTCAAGCCCGTTTCCTGGTATTGCCTTGACCTCACCAGGGCAGGCTTGCATTGAAGTGAATGTCCCTTAGAGGGGAATATTTTTTCACCTTCAAAAACCCATTACGCAGCCTCAGAGCCCCACATCAAAGGAGCCTGCAGGCATTTTGAAAATGTGTTTAGCCAAAGCCTTATGCCTTTAATGTTTACTTTCTGCTTCAGCTAGTTCAAGTGCATTTACTCGGCTCTGGTGCTGTCCTTGGAAAGGCCCGGGCGGCCTCTATTCCCTCATTTCGAGACTTGTCCTTCCCAGTGTCGTTTGCCCTTTGCCATCCCTCAAATAGGCCCTGTTCCGCCTCTTTTAAGCATTTCCTCATACTCTCTCTGCTTCCCTAGTGCCCTTATGATTAGAAAAGTCCTACCCTCTTTTCTTTCCAAGCACTACGGAAGCAAAGAATATGAGAAAAAAGAAATGGTGAAAGATGTATTCAAGATTTAGCTAAAAAAAAAATTAAAAACCCCAAACACTCCCGGAGTACTGTAGCCTTCATTTTCCTCCTCACCTGAACTCCTATGGAAACCATAGTCTCTGCCACACAGTTTCGGACTTGTGGCGCCAACCTCCAGGATGGCCCTGATGAGTCTCTCCTGGGACCCGCGCCCTGTGTAACTCCTCCTGAAACGAACAGGGCCGACCCGTGTAACCGAGGGGTTCTCGTGGCACAGTTTCACAATGAAGACATGTGGCTTCCACCTTGCTCTCCCGGATTACTCCCCGGAGAAGCCCGTGGCCGTACTGTGAAGACGCTCAAGCAGCCCCACGCAGGGGTCCACGTGGGGAGGAACCCAGGCCTCCTGCCAAGAGCCAGCGCCACTTGGCAGCCCTGAGAGCGAGCCATCTGGCAAGAGTCAGCCAAAAGTCAGTCCCCAGGCAGCAGCTTGTCTGCTACCTTTTGAGAAATCCTGAGCTAGAACCATGCAGCTATACGTTGCTGCCAAATTCCTGACCCACAGAAACTCTGAGAGAATAAATGTTGATTGTTGTATTAAGCTGCTAATTTTTTTAAAAAAAAATCCTAACCTGAGGACATGCCTAGAGAGAGGAAGGGAGAGGAGAGAGAGAGAAAAACAAAACAAAAACAGCAATGTGAGAGAAACATTGGTTGCCTCTGGTTCGTGCCCCAACCGGGGATCAAACCCACAACTAAGGTATGTGCCCTGACTGGGAATCGAACTGGCAACCCTTCAGTGCACAGGACAATGCTGAACCAGCTGAGCCACTCTGGCCGGGCAAAGCTGCTAAATTTTGAGGTAATTTTATAGACAGCAGTAGGTAACTAATTCAGACTTTAAAAATAAAAATGATAGTACTGATTAGTAATAATAATTAACATTACTGAGTGCTTGGGAATTGCCAGGCACCGCTTAGCACTGTATACGTAATATCTCATTTAACAGTATAGTCAATACTACTACTAACAGCAACAGTTAACACTGACTGACAACATGCCAGAAACTGTTCTAAGTGCTTCACACACATTCCATTCGATCCTCAGAAGGAGCTGTGGTTGGTACATGCAAGGAAACTGAGACAGGAAGAAGCTGAGTAACGTCTCAGGTCCAGGGCACGCGGCTTGGACGCGGCAGAGCGGGATTGGAGCCCAGCCTGGCTCTGAAGCCCGTGCCCCGGACCCATCTTCCCGGTGCTGCCCATGGTGTTCTGTGCGACGCTCGGCTCCCCAGTCCAGGCAGACCCTCTTTCTCCAGTGACAGGGTCCTTCGCCTTTGATGCCCCACCGCGATGTGCACACACGAAAGGGCTCCGTAAATGCCTGCAGGTCTGCGACATTCCTTAGCTCAGATCATTCAACCAATGGATGGCGGCGCAGATCCCATGTAAACGCAATAAAGCTTTTCCGGCGGCGAGCAGGCCCTACAGAGCCACCGGTGCAACGGCGCTGCCGGGAGAAATGCATTTTTTGGACAGACCCATGAAGCGTCTTGCTCAACTGGTTTTTCCAAACAGATTGCTGGAAATGTGAGGCCAGGACTGTGCCTGGGGGCAGGACCTGTGGCACTTGGGATAGGTTCCTCCATCTTCCAGGCTCCAAACCTGCCAAGTCTGGAGTGTACTTAGCTCCCACCATGGACCCTGGGCACGTTAACAGTACCTTCCCTTTATCAGCCAAACACTCCGAGGAACCTCTGGCACCTATTTCCCTTGAAAGCACAATCTTTCCAGTTCCACCCAAGCACCAGCTCGCTTTTGCTCCTGCCTCCTGCTCTGGGAGCACCTGGAAGAAAGGAGGCTGTGGATTCGGCAAACCTGTGGTGTCCTGGTTGGACAGGGTCCCTGGCAGGGGTGCTGGAAGCCTGATAGGAATGGGTGGCTGACAAACCTCCCGAGTGAGGTTCCTTTGTGTCATTTTGCTCCAGGATCAACCTGATGGATCAAGAATTGCTTTAAAAATTCATGTGATTAAACATTTGTTGAGCTCCTAGTAGGAGCTGAGCCGCAGACTCTAAAGATTATTCATAGGACGCAGGAAGGCTGATGAAAGTGGAATACATTATTCAGACCGCTTGCAAGGCCTGGACTGGGGAGGGGAGGGCAGCTGCTGGGCTCTTGTTTAAATGGGAACATGGTGCTCACAGCCCCTTAAGTGTTATCTGATGGCCGTAAGTCCCCTTGCAGCTGGGAGCAGGATGCCAGGCCCGCTGGGAAGAGCGCTCTTTCATTCCCTTCCAAGGGCTCCCTGGAAGGACAGGGGGAAGGGCAAGAAGGCGCAGGCTCTCCTCTCCCAGCCTGCCTCTCCACGCCGAGCGGCGAGTCACCCTTGGGAAGTGCTCAGCAGCCCTCCACCGGAGCACCTCCAAACTTCGCTGGGTTGTCTCGACCACGTAGGAGGTCGAGTGTGTCCTGGGGCTGGCCTGTGTGAATGGGACTGGAAGCCGCTCTCAGGGCCAGGCGCTGAAAGCCAGGTTTTGAAGGTGGCATAGCTCCGGGTGGGGCCAAGGGCGGTGCAGGGCTTGGCTTTGGACTTGGGGTGGTGGCTGAAGAGAAGGGGGAACAGAACTCCTTGGAGATTCATGAGAATGGAAAGTGGGATGGATCACCCAGGGGAACCCTGAAGTCACCTACGATGAGAACAAGAGAAAAAACCTGGGAAAAACAGGGAAAAAAACCTGATGGGCGAAAGGGGCAAAGCGGGTGGTGTGAACCACAGAGGAGGCTGGCGTTTAGCCTCTGCGAGGGGGGGGTGAGTGTCTGAGGAAGCAAAAGAAGTCCCCTGACTGCCTCCTGTGGTGTGGGGGAGGATGGGGGAGCAGTTAGGGCTGCAGTTTCGGGAGCGGCTTCTGGGAGGACTGAGGGCAGTTAGTTTAGGAAGGGGGCGCCTGGGGCAGCGCAGGAGAGATGCGGACGGGGTGGGTGGAGAAGCGTGCAGTGCGGGCTGAGGGGTGTGAGGAGGTCGCGGGAGCCCTGGGCTGTACCCCTGGGGAATGCCTGCAGTCCAGAGGGGACAGGTAGCCCCTGGGAGCAGTGGGTGTCACAAGCAGGCACCGACCAGAGCCGAAGAAGAGGAAGGAAGCGTGGCCCTGCCTGGGGCCTAGGGTCCGGAAGGGGCTGGGGACTGCAGCAACCGTCAGCCACGTGGAGGAGGGGTCCAGGCAGAGGGGGATGCGGGAGCCTGGGCTGGTTCCCGTGCCCAGGAAGAAGCCAGGCGCCTGCAATGACTGAAGCAGCGGGTGCTGGGGGGCTGGGCAGCGGAGGGGAGGGAAGGGAGGCAGCATCTAGACCCACGTGGGAGCAAAGAGACATAAAAGGGACCGAACTGGAATCCGAAACTGTCTAAATAAAGAAAGCGGAGCCTGTAGGTGTCAAACAGAATCCTCGCAGGTGCCCGGGTGTTCGTTTCCTCTGTGTATCCTGGATCGGTCACCTCCCTGCACTTTTCAAGATGTCGTCATCGTCAGCATTCCCTGGAAAGTCCCTCGCCCTGGAAGGTCGCAGCTGGACAGACACACTTGCTCCTGCTCCCCTATCTGTTGGTCGGGGACGCCTTGTACTTCACGTGTTCTGTTGGTCCAGATGAAGAAGGAAACAAGATGCCCATCTCTCTTGATCAGCAAAAAAGCACATACTGGGGGTTGTTTTAGGGAAAACTAAGTTTTCCTTGGTACTAAACTTGGAAAGAAATTTCTCCTATGGTAGACGGTAGAGAGGGAGACTGGATGGTGCCTTGACGACAGTGTGGACTCAAATCATAATTTTTTCACGAAGAATTCACAGGACTCCTTCCTCCAGTGGCTTGTGGTAATCGTTAGAAATCCCAACGCCGCAGTTAGAGATGCTGAGCCAGTGTGGGCATTGGGTCAGGTCTTGGTCAGGACACACCGGCTCTCGCTGGCAAGAACTTTTTGATCTGAGCGCTGCTCCTAACGTATTGGCTATTCTTTTATTTTGCGTCTTTGTTTAAAATGTAAGCACTGTGTCACGGATGTTGCCACCCACGTCATCATGATTTTTAACAGGATGCAATTCGGGGTGAATCCTGTGACGTACCACAAGAGACGGATCTCTACACCCGCGCTGAGGGTTGAGGAGGATTGGGGGGTGTGTGTGGATATTCAGACACGATTCCACTTAAATTAGTTATCATCCGATCTATTTATTTACTCACACCATGTCTCTTTCTACAATTGACGGGGCACACAGGAGATGTGTAGTATAAAACAGTAAAGTGTGAATTAAAAATCAGGACCAGGAAAACAAGTTAAATATGGCGTCAAGCCCGGGGTGGGTAGAGGGTGAGGTTGGATGGATGAAGCTCCGATGACAATACAGCTCCATTGCTGCTGTGGCCTGGCAGCCGGTTTGCTCTGGGCTTCCTGGAAGGGAGGGGCAATGTCACTCTTTCCCTCTGGCCCACAGATGTCTTGCTGGGACACGGCTGTACCCCGTTTCCATCGTTCCCTAACCTGTAGCCCATGGCCTCTTGGGGAAACTAACTGAGGAGGATTCTATTTGCTCTTTGTGGCCTAACAGTAGCCCCCAGCGGCCTTCGGCTGCTCCGTCCGTAAGAGCTCTCGGAGAACCTCTGCCTGGCTCTGTGCTGGTCTGCTCTTCCCTTGTTTCCACCCCAGGCTTCCGCTGCCTGCTCAGAGTTTGTCTCCCTCATAACTTTAGCTCACCTATGGCTTTGTTTCATTCATCGGGGGCCTGATTCCACCTTGGGGTTTCTTCTTCAGATTTGGCCGCCCCTAGTAGTCAGTTCCAAGAGTGACAATCTGGTTGTTCCAGGTCATGTTACAATCTGGTCATGTTACAGTTGGCCAGTCTATGGAGTGGTGGCCTGGGTCAGGCACTCTGGTGTCCCTGGCCCAGTTAGCCAGGTGTCAAGTCCCATGGTCCGAAATATGAGCCAGGGGGTGGGGTGGGGATGTGGAGGGAGATGTGGGTGAAGCTGCTTTCCTTGCAAAGAGGTTTAAGTATGGTAAGCAATCAGAGACTTCATCTGGGTGAGGGACTGAGCTTGGGCGGGACAAACCAGCTGCCTTCTTGCCTCTGTTGCGTCAGTTTATAAGATAAAGACCTTCATCTTTCTGAAAATCTTTTCTTCCGAGTTGCTCAAGTCATTCTCTTTGGAAGTATGTTAGGGGTTTTGGGAAGCCCTGCAGTGAACAATCCCTTTTAAGTGTATTAGGCACACAGATTTCTGAATGTATTACACTATAATGCTCTCCCGACTTTTTTTTTTGTTAAATGTCATATTGATTTATAGTCTGTGGAACAAGTTCTTTTTAGACCTTTGCTACTCAGATGGGCACCACCTGGGAGCATGTTGGAAATGCAGAACCTCAGCCCCACCTGGACCTACTGAATCAGAACTGAGTCTCCAGTGTGTGCATTAAAGTTTGAGAAGCATGACTTGTATCACAAATGTTGGGAAGTGCTGATTGACTCTGGCCAGGGGTCAAGCCTTCGAGAGGTGGTGTGACTTGCTGGAATCCCCAAATGGGTCAGTAATAGATCTGGAATCAGAATATGGGCCTTCTGAGTCCTGGTCATATTCTCTTCCCACCACCCAATGATGTCTCCTCATCTAGGAGGCTCGATGAGCTCACTGTTAGGAAATGTCAGGATTTATCATCCATCGTCACTTCTCAGAGTGCAAGAGGATACCATGAACTACTTAGGACAAGAGGTGCAAAGAGCCATAGGTGGTCACTCCATATACCTAATGTTTTTTTCTGCTTTACAGAGCCCTCTCATGTGTGTTAACTAATTTAAACAGTATAAATATCCAATGACTAGATGATCTTCAATAAAATCTGCTTCTCAAGTAAACACACACACAGTCATACTATCTCATTGTAGTAGATGAATCACGATCTAACCTGATCAAGAAAGAAAGGGAGAAAGCCCAAATCAACAAAATATGAGAAAGGGGAAGCAATCACAGACACGCACACATGTAAAATGATTCTGAGGCCTAGCTGGTTTGGCTCAGTGGTTAGAGCGTTAGCCAGAGGACTGAAGGGTCCCGGGTTCAATCCCTTCCAAGGGCACATACCTCGGTTGCAGGCTCGATCCCCTGCCCTGGTCAGGGTGCATGTGGAAGGCAACTAATCGATGTGCCTCTTTCACATCAATGTTTTGGTCTCTCTCTCTCCCACTCTCTCTGAAAAGCAATGGAAAAAACATCCTTGGGTGAGGATTGAAAAATAATAAAAACAATTCTGAAATTACTTTGCTTAACCCATTCCAATACATTTGAAAACCTGGATGAAACGCATGGTTCCCCCCACCCCCTCGCCGAGTCACACACCATTGCAGCGGCCCAGCTGGAGCGGCAAGCTGCATGCTGTGGCTTTCTGCCAAGTCATTTCCCTGTGAGTCAACCAGACTTTAGGGTTTGGTTTCTGAAACTGTTATTCCAGGGCTC
This sequence comes from Miniopterus schreibersii, assembly GCF_964146895.1. NCBI lineage: Eukaryota > Metazoa > Chordata > Mammalia > Chiroptera > Miniopteridae > Miniopterus > Miniopterus schreibersii. The sequence continues at coordinate 7,486,277 of NC_138116.1, forward strand.
TAATTCCGAGCTAAGATGTCTGGGTAGCTTGGCAGGAACTCGGCTCTTCTGCTGGGGTGGGAACTGGATTATCCAAAGAGTTGCTCGCTGTGTACCTCTTATAGCAAATGCCCACCCACCCTTTTCTGACATCTGTTTTATCTGCCACCCTTCAGCTGCCCAGATATAGAAATGAAAAATAGGCAATGTCCCTGATCCTGAGAATCTTGAGTGTTAGACCTGAGAGGTCTTATCTTGCCAGAGGTCGGTTAGTTCTAGTCCCTATTTTTATGGATGAAGAAATTGAGAGTAAGGAATAGGAGGTAACTGTCAAGTTGAGACTATTTTCATTCCAAGTTGTGTGCTCTATTACACTATCTTTAATAATACTAATACTAATAACATTAACTGATATCTATTGATTTGTTGACTCCATTTTCCTATGAGTTAGGCAGTCATTGCACCATCCCCATTTTACAGAAGCTGAAGCACAGAGGGGTTAAGTAACTTGCCCAAAACACACAGCTAGTTAGTAAGTAGCAGAGTTGAGGTATGACTCCAAGGAGTCTGCTTGCATGCAGACCCTATACTCTCACTTCCATTTACTACTCCAACAGTTCTCCTATTATTCTGACATGACATATATATCAGACTATGTATATAACAGAGCCACTAGGCATGGTGATCTTTAAGAGTCTCAAGAGACATAAGAGAAACTATGGTTTACCCAGCGTTTAGCACGTATCAGTCACGGTTATAAGTACTTTTACAAGCATTAGCTCAGTAATCTCAAAACCGAAACCAACCCCCCCCCCCCCAAGCCCTCAAGACAAAATACACACGAAGAGGGTGCAGTATCCTCATTGATCAAATGGGAAAATGAAGGCCACTGGGTTTCTATACCTGCCTAGAGATCCAACAGCTAAGTGGCAAATCCAGCGCTCAGAGCCAGCCCACCTGGCAGGCGAGCAGCATTCTTCGCCGCCAGCCGCACTCCACTGCCAGCTGACTCGGTCACGCATTCTGTCCTCACAGCACCTGACAGACAGGTGTCATTTCCCACCCTCTCTCTCATTTGCTTTTCTCTGGTCCAAGGAGGAAACTGACCTCCTTGGAAAGTTTAAGCAACTTGCCCGTGGCCATCCAGTGGCGGTGGCAGGCCAGTCAGGGATCCCGCGCCCGTGATGAACTGTTTTCACTTTTCCAGGCGTTAGTGGTGTGCACCAAGCTCTCTCTGCAACAGATGCTCCCACTCGCGGGTCTCAGACACGCAGGTCTCACCTGAGGCTCTGCTGGGTCGCGGCGGAGCCAGACAGCGCCCCCTGGCGGCGGATGGGCGCAAGCGCAGCCGCAGCGCGGCCCGCTGATTGGCTGGCGCGGATTCCAGCGGCTTTCCCGGGGGCGTGACCCAGCGCGAGTAAAGGGGCGCCCCGACCCGCACCCTCCGGGTCCCCCCCACCTCCCTTTGGACTTCGGGGCGTGTACGAGGCACGCTGGCTCTTTCGCTTGCGGGCTTCTCCTTTTCCCTCCCGTGTGTCCTGGCTCTGAATTCGCCTGGGGTCCAGGACGACACCCCGACGCCGGGGCCGGCGCGCGGGCCCAGGACGGCATTTCCCCGGGAGGTCGGCGGGTCGGGTCGCCGGGTGCGCGGGGATGCTGGGGCTCGGAGCGTGCGCGGGGGTGGGGGCGTCCCCTGCGGCCTTAACGACTGGTGTGTAGTGCAAGGACCACAGGAGCGGCTTAGGTTTCCACGCTGCCTGGAGACCCCGAAGAATCCGCGCTGCTGGGGCAGAGCGATGGAGGGGAAGGGCCTGTTGGAGGCGCTTCCTGCCCCGCGGGCGGGGCTGTTCCGAGGGTATCCCACACTCTCTGGGAGGCTCCAGTCGCCTAGGACTCTGGTGTCCACAGAGCGCGCCCTGGATTGCCCTCCTCTCCTCTCTTCCCCGGCTCACTGCCCCAGACCTCTGCTGCAACTTCCCAGGTTCAATCCCCCTACCAACATTAGGAGATTATGATCCCATTTCGCAGGTAAGGAAACTGAGGACCAACACTGGAAGGCTAGGATACAGCGACACTGGTCTCACCACAGAGGGGAAAACGTGAAGCGCAGGGAGCAGTGGGCAGGAGCTTCCAGGTTCCCCATGAGGAGCAGGGGAGGGGACCTTGAAGCTGAGACTGAGGATGCCAGGCTTCTGCGGGGACAGGGCGGTAGGAGGACCCAGGCGAGGGGGGCAGAGGTGTGCGCCAGCCTGCTGTGTCTGAAGCAAGTTGTTCGCTGTTGCTGAGCAAAGGTGGATCATGAAAATCTCCTATGTCTTTCAAGGTCACAGGTGGTCTGATGTTTCTCAAAGGAAGCCATTCAGGAATTTGGAGCCGGTGAGTGATGTAGTTCAGATTCAAGTTCAAAAGACCACTCTGCTGTGAGAGGACTGGTTGGAGTGTCCTCTTATATATATATATGTTTTTATTTATTTTACAGGAGAGGAAAGATAGAAACATCGAGATCAGCTGCCTCCTCTCCCGTGTCCAGCCCTCTTCAGGTAACCCATGTGCCTCAAGAACCTCCTCACACCCTTCAAGGTGCAGCTAAACCAGCACCGAATCTTCCAGAATCCTTTCGTGATATCCCACCCAGGAGAAGTGAAGGCCTGCACTCAGGCGCTTCCTCTACCCTCAAGCTGTCTGTCGTGGGACCTGGGATGTGCCACTGGGTTGGTGTATGTGGCTGTCTCCCACTACTAGACTAGAAGCCACTTGGAGACGTGTCTCAAATGTCTTTGTTATCCCAGTGTCTATCAATGTCTGACACATAGTAGGTGCTCAATGAATGTTTGTTAAATGGAGGAATATATAAATGATCCACCCAAGCCTCAATAAGATCCCTACTCCCTGCAGTCCTTGCCCAAGCCCAACTCTTTCCCTAAGGAGAAGAGGAAAGCATTTTAGAGAGCTGGACTCCCCTCCCACCATGGTCAGGGCTGCCAGGACGTAGATGATGGGCAGGAGCTGGAGCAGAGCCACATGGGTGCTGAAGGCCACAGCACAGGCTGCCTGGTCATGCTCTTGGGTCCACTGTGTGTCATCAGCTAACTCCCCCAGGCAACGCTCCTGGACTGTGGAAGCTCCACCTCTTCCCACCACATCTTAAACAAGTCCAGGACCTGTCTCAGGTGGGGTGCCTCTCACCAGGCCTTGCAACAGAAATGAGAGGCAGTGGCAGTGTGGCTGATGGGCCTATCTACCTGGTGCTGCACTGGGCAGACCCCTGAGGTAAGCCTCATATGTAGAAGAGGGTAAAGGGGGGATAAACGGTGATGAAAGGAGACTTGACTTCGGGTGGTGAACACACAATGCAATATACAGATGATATATTATAGAATTGTACACTTGAAAACTATATAATTTTATTAACCAATGTCACCCCAATAAATTCAATAAAAATTAAAATAAGTAAAATCAGTTAAAAAATGAAACAAGCTAGCCTAATCCAGTACCCTGGCTCACCTCCACCTTCTCCCTTGCACGTCCACTCCCTTAATCTTTCAGCCCTCAGGACAACAAGGCCTTGGTCAGCATCAAACAATCTTGGGAACAAAGCCTCGGGCCTGTTGACCAGAGAGACAGTTTTAGTCAAACTAAAGATAACATCTTGGCCTCAACTGTGTCTCAGCTCCAGACCCAGAAAAGTGAACCGACTCCAAGGACCACACCCTTGTGAAACTAGATGAAGCGATGTCATGGCTGATATCAGGACCAGATGCAATGGTCAGCTATCCCCTACCCTGGCACCAACCAACGAGTAGAGATCATAGCCCTAAGTCCCTTAGTCAGGATGATGAATGGTTTTCCCTCTATATAACTCATCCCCTGGAAGCAATCAGAGAGCTAGATCTTTGAGCACGACCTCACCTGTGTCCTTGGATGTGGTGCCATTTCCTTAAAAAGAAACCTTTACTTCCTTGGCAACAAACTCCTGTTTGCATTTAGTTGGGCTTTGAAGCATGCACGCAAACAAACCCCTCTAGGTGAGTAACACTACCTACAATCTGGAGTGGACTGCTCTTTTCTTCAGTCTCTCCTTGCCTTCCATGTGTGGGGCCACTTTCAGATTTCACCCAGGAAGCTCCCAAGGTTTCCAAACAACAACAGGGCCAACAGACACTTAAACTTTAGAAAGAGAATAAATACATAGGATGAAATCAGTCATCAATAGAAAGGACCCAAGAGACTGTGTGAAGACCCCAAATCCAAACTGGGTGACGGAACAACCTCAGGGACGGAGAGCTGGATAGGGACCGTAAACGGAAAGCTCAAACCAAGTCAACTGCATTGTACTCTAACGCGAGAAAGAATATGGGGAGGGCACCTCTGAAGGGGATGAACAGAGGCCAAATAAATCATTTTGGGAGAGAGTACTTTTTACCCATGAACACGAATATCTGGCCAACCTGACAGATGTATCTGTAGAGTGAAGACACCTGATGCTACTGAACTTGGATATCGTCCTCATTGCTTTGCTTCTATGCTGTCTCCAATAACATATAAAAGTCCTGACTCCCATGTAGGTCTTCCTTCAAAAAGGTACTCTGTTGGCAAATAAAATTATCCAGCTAACTGATAATTATATTTTCCACTAGAAAGGAACGAACTCACACTCTAGCTTTTATACATCAGTTTGATTAGCATCAGTGTATCTTCTGAAGCCTGCTTATCTCTGCAAACTAATGGAACTAGGTTTCTGGCCCTACAGAATGGAGGACCAGACAATGGAAAAAGGGCACGCCAATGTATGGCTATTGTCATCCTTAGGCAGGTCTTGCTTGCAACTGCAAGTTTAGTAACATACTAGTAAGTCTCTTCAAAGCTCTCCTCCACGGACACTTGTGTCAAACATGTGAAACTACCTCATTAAGAGCTTCTATTGTTACTTCAGTAACTAAGTGATTTTGAATGAAGCTCAACACAATGTTTGTACTATAAAAACACATTAAAAAAAAAAGCCCAGTCAGTGTGGCTCAGTTGGTTGAGAGTCGTACCATGCACCAGGAGGTTGCCTGTTTGATTCCCAGTTAGGGTACATGCCAGGTTGTGGGCTTGATCCCCAGAAGGGGGTGTGCAGGAGGCAGCTGACCCATGTTTCTCTCTGGCCGATGTTTCTCTCTCTAGAATCAATAAAAACATATTTAAAAAATAATAATGTTTGTGCTCAATTTTATTCTATACAGTTAGGGCAAGCTTCCAGTGAATGTCGCTTAATGCATACATACAACACACTTACATGGTTTTAAATTATTCTACTTATAGGAGAAAATGCTAATTGTATCTTACTAAATTGGGTTCTTCTAAGAAGTTCATGAACAAAATTCCTAAGAAATTTGTTTAAGAAACTCTGAGTTGTAGAATTTCCACTTGGAACAATTTATATATATATTTCCAAATAATGACTCCCATCATTTTAGTAATTATATGTTGATAATATTTGCTCAATGATACCGAGACATTACATACTGTGCATTATGTTTGCAGGAGGAAGGGCAAGAAGGGTTCACTTCCTTTTCCAAGTATTAAAGGGCTCGCAGTACTTCATTAATTATAGACTATTTTCTGCAACACTTGTAAAATGGAAACTACCCTTGCTGAAACCCAGTCAGATGACTTTTTAAAAGCAGCTCTGAAATGTCTTTTGAGAAGTGAGAGTGCCTTTTGCAACAGATCTAAGCCCACCCAGGTAAAATGATTTCTTTGTGTCAGCATTTCCCAAAAATACGTTCTGGGAAAAACCACTTGGAGAGATATTAATAGGGTGTTACTCAAGTTCCTACAGTCAAAATACTTGAGAAACACCAGGCTAACCAAAGTTAGAAGAGTTCCATTACTGCAGGGCTTCTCAGCACAAATTAACATTCTATTATGCACTGGGCCCAGAGACCCCAGTTCAAATCCCAAACTTATCTGCCCATCTTCTATTTCCCCCTCAGGAATGCATTAAGGTCGTAAAAGCTTCTTTATATGAAATATTCCCCAACACAATCTTCAGAACAGTGTGAGAGAGAGCAAATCGGGTCCGCAGCAGGACATGTACCACCACTGTGCCAGCACATGCAGGGGGACAGGGTGGCACAGACCCTCGTTCCAGTGTGGAGGAAGCTCCAGTTCAAAAAACGTAGGCAGTTAGTGCCTGTGGCACGTGGCTGCCCAGGGAGAGAAACAAGCCAGGCCAGTACTCCGCAAGCAAGCTAAAATCGCGACAGGCCCACCTCTCCTGGGTCGGAGGAGCCGACTCTCAGCCTCCCCACCTCCTCTCCCACAGGGCGGGCATCCGACCCCTGCACCCCGGTACCCCCGTCCACCTTCCAAACTGCACGCCTCGTGGTCCCCCCGTACCCCCATTCTTCTTCCAGGGCCACAGCTCCTCGTCGCTTCTAACGCCTCTCTCCCGTCTCTGGCCACAATTCAATACTAAGGTGCTTTTTTTTTTTTTTTTTTTTTTTTTAGTTACCTGACTTTTTAAAATGGGTCTTTTCTCTCGGATATAGCAATACGAGCCCTAAAATCACCTATTTTTAAATTGGGGCGTCACCATTCTTTTCCACGAGCCAGCGGGCCTCGAGCAGTTACAAGAAGTAAACAAAGCCCACGGCGCCGGGTATCCGAGGGGCCGATCCCGAGGCATCACTTCGGGAGAACGGGACGCCGGCCCCACGGCTTCAAGGCGGCCTCCCCGTCCCCCCAGTGCCGCGGCACCGCCAAGGGCCCGACTTCTGGGGTCCACGCCCCCACCCCACAACCCACCAGAGCCCGAAGCAGGTACATAAAAAAGCACGCGCCAAGACGCCTCAGGCTACCTGTGAACTGTGCCGACTGGGCAGGGTGGGGCGGGGCCGGAAGTCAGCCGCCGGAAGTCCGCCTCCAGGGAGCCCGCGTTCCTCTCTAGGAGTTTGGAGGAATCCTCACCTCTATGTTCTAGACCTCGCTCGGCCCCGCGGCGTAGGGAAAGGGCTCCCGGGCTTGCGGGGTGGAGCGCGGATAACCGGCCTCGGGACACTTACCTTTTCATACCTCAGTGCACCTGGCCGCGCTACTACCAGAGAGTCGGAAATTGCCCGTATCAAGATTTAAAAAAATTAAGATCCGGGAACTCGAAAGGCACCCCCAAACCCCTCAGCAGTTCTCTAGCAGGTTTTTTTTCGTGCATGCACACATAACATTTAAAAAAAAATTATTGACATGCGGTCTAACTTTCATGCAATAACACTGCTAAAGTGACCCCCAATTTTAAAAAAGGTTTTACATTTGAGGTATCTTTTTGAACTTGAACTCCAGGCTGGGCCTGGCTCTGGCGCGACCGTCTCTTGCAACAGACCCAATACTGCAGCGCCGAACGCGCACACCTGTCCTCCCCCGCATCCCCAGGGCCCCAGGGGCGATCTGTGGGTCCCGAGGTTCACGTTAACCAACTGTTATATACTCTCTTATTTGAATTTTCCACTCTAAAAATAGAAAGAAAATTATGCAAATATAAATACAGAATGTAGTAAAATTAGAATTGTCTAGGTTTAAACCACGTAACATAGCATCCAACACAAATAAGGGTATGTTGTAACTCTGGGCAGAGAGAATGTAAGTGTGCAATCCTGTTACCAAACTACTCACGACATTCTATATCAAAAACCACTGAATATGTCTGGGCTCTGACCCATGAGAGACCATCTGTGGAAAATTGATCCTAAGCAAATAATCTAAGAGAAAGGACAAGCTGCGTTTCTGAAGTGATTCTGCGATGGACAGCTGTTGATGTTGCTTGTTCAACATCCAGTTCTCTTTTACTTTTAAAAAAAGTATATGTTTGTATTGATTTTAGAGAGAGAGGAAGGGAGAGGGATGGATAGAAACACCCATTAGCTGCCTCCTGCACGCTGCCTACTGGGGACCGAGCTCCAACCTCCTGGTGCATGGAATGATGCCCAACCAACAGAGCCCCACCAGCCAGGGTAGCCAGTTTTCTTTTTTTCTGACTTTAGCACTATGATTTTTCAGCAGGAAGCCAGCTAGCTCTCAATTCACTTTGGGCCTGGCCCATCAGAACATCCCAGCATGGCCTGGAGGTAAGGTATGAAGTCAGAGGCCAGGCTGCCTGGTCCCAATCCTGGCCCTGCTGCTTCCTAAGTGCATGGACTTCCGCTTGCTACTTACACTCTCTGAGTCTCAATTTACTCATTTGTTGAATGGGTATATTAATAACAGACATCTTCCTCATAGGGTTGTAGTGAGAACTAAATGATGGAGCAGGTATACGAATGCCTGATATGTATGTCTTACCATCATCATTTCCTACCTCTGCACCTCAGAGCTGGCTCTGACCACCTTTCCTTTCTTCACTTTTGCTTTTGCTTTTCACCTACTCCAGTATCATCGCCTGCATTAATCCCAGAATTATATTTTATATTTTTCTTCCCCACTGGGAATGTCTTTGTAGTGGAAGCCTGGCCAATTTTTTCTCCTTTTTGTAATGTAATGGCTCGACTTAAGCTTTGATTACTAAGGCATCAGCTTCAAAGACAGCTCTCCCAATAGACGCTTTGTCAGCCACGGGACCCTCCCTTGAAGAGCCAGGCCCCCTCGGAACTGAGGCTCCTTTGTTTGAGAGATCCCGGTTGATTTCAAGAACTGACCAATTGGACTACTTGTTCGTTTTCTCTTCCTGTGCTTTAAATTCCGGCTCTTACGTTTTAAATTCACTAATAAACAAAAGAAACTGACGGACAAAATAGGTCCAGAGCATGGATGCATGGAACAGACTGACAGATCTCAAAAGAAAGGGGGGTAGGGTGGGAGGATGGGAAAAGATTAACCAAAGCACTTATATGCATAGCCCATGGACACAGACAATAGTAGGGTGAAGGCCTGGGGTGGGGCGGGGGCTGGGTGGAGAGGAGCAAAGGGGGGAGGAATGGGGGACATGTGTAATACTGTCAACAATAAAAATAAATTTAAATAAATAAATTCACCAATAAGAGTGAGCCAGGGGAAACCTGAGGCCCCCCATCCTCGACCCCAGTAAAAAACAGAACCCCAGGCCCGTTCTCTCTGTCTTTCTCTCTCCCTCTCTCTATCTCTCCCCTTCTCCCCTTTCCTAAACCTTGCTGCGTAGCCCCAGGTATACTGTGTAATTTTCAGGGCCTGTAAATAATAAACCTATATCTTTTCAGTTTCCTGATGGTTATTGCTGAAGGGCATCTTGTAATCATAATAAGAACCACAAGGGCTTGTTGAGCCACAACATTTGCTATTAATAGGCTGAGGCCAGCTGCAAACACCCCTAAAGGCAGGACCAGGTCTTATTTACCTTTATACCTTGTCAGGCCACATGCCAAACCTGACAAGCTCAGGGAAGGCCTGCATGGTGGCCTTGCAAACTCAGAGAACTAAAATAACAACAAAAGATGGTCTGAAATTAAAACTTTTTAAACATAAGCAGTTTGTGGTTGGTAGCTGACCAGCGGGTGCACAGAGGGACTCTGCCCAGCAGGCCCTGTATGCTCGCTGGGTAGCAAACAGGGCCTCTGGTTTTCCTACCAGAATATGTTTTCCTGGGCTCTTCTTGCCTTTCTAGCAGGAGCTAGAAAGAAACATGCACGCATCTAAGGTGTTATTTTTCCTCTGTATGATTTCTTTTTAGAATTGCAAATGTAATGCACAAATGAATGAAATGCAAACAGGGTAGAGTACAGGCAATGGCTCAGGGAAACAGACGAGCGCCTCTGTCCAAGTCCGGGAGACGTCTCTCCAGGGGCAGGAGGCACTGTATTGAGCTGCGGTAAGTGCTTGGGGACAGACACAGGGTCGACTCTGAGAACTCTCCTCTGGGCATCCACACTCTCAGAGACGTTTAACCCACTGTGCTGCTTCTGCACGGTTTGCCTCCCTGAGCCCCTCCCACTCCAATCCTTGCCCTTCTCTGCTCTGCTCTGTGTCCCAGAAGGCTGACCCGAACAGCCTGCATCACCCAGGCTCCATTGCCCTCTGGCTTACCGTCAGGACTGAACAGAGGAGGAGAGAGAAAGGGGGTATTTATCCCCTTGGTGTCTTTTTAGGCTTTATCTATTCCGAAACCCAATACAGTGAACTGAACTAAATTGCTGAGTTGACCGGGGGATGTTAAGACATTTTCCTGCTGAGGTCACTTTAGGCCTGGGTTTTAAAGGGCACTGCTGTGTGGATGACCACATAATTGTGCCTGGATGACATTAATCCTACAGGGGACAAGGTCCATGTTTATCACTTTGTATAGTGTCCAGGACAGCGTGACGCCAATTTAGTCCCTGAGTCACACCCCTCTGCTGCTGAGGACACGGATGACTGGAGTGACAATGGTGATGATGATGGAGTGTCTACTTACCTGACTGAGTCACAGGAGTATTTCATTTTAGTACTCCATCCCTCTGCTATATTGCAAGATAATATTTGCTTTTTGGGTTGATCCTTTCCTTGAGGTGTAGTTTACATGCAATGTTATGCTCTAGTTTTAAGAATACAGTTGGATGAGTTTTGATAAACTTACCTCTTTAACCACCACTCCTATCAAGATATAGAATGTTTGTCTCTTCAGACAGTTCCATTTAATCCCTGACCCAAACTCTCCACACGCCTCCATCCCTACCAAAGCCAACCACTGTCTGATCCCTGTCACCTCCATCTCCCCAACCTCACGGGATGCTGTGTCCTTGCCACTACTCTCAGAGCAAACTGATTCTTGCCTCCATGGCCATTCCTGTGCTCTTCTCTGATGTACCTGCATTTAGACCTTTTCACCTGGTAACTCCCCAGCTTCCTTTAGGACTCCTCCTCCAGGAAGTCTTCCTGATCTTCTCTTCCCACCCCTGGCTGGATAAGGTGCCCTGCTACAAAGTCCAGTATTGCATTGACTGGATCACCATTATAAATAGATTCTGTTTTTTAACATTTTTGTTAAAGTATTCTCCCCATTAACCTGTGAGCTCCCTGAGACAGAAATTGGCTGGTATTCTGCTTTGAATTCCTGACTCCAGCACAGTGCCTGACATGCGATATGTTAGTTGCTTAAATAAACAGGTGAATTAAATAAATTCTATTTTTCAGGACACAGTCATTAACTTCTAACATCACACTACATGCTTGACCCTTTTGGTTACAGGAAACAAAGACTCAAAACATGGGGGAGGGTTTGTAAAGAGGCATATGCCCTTGGAATGGCACAGAGCCAGGGGTGCCCTCGGGACCTCTCTGTTGGCCTCACGGCCCGTCCGCTGCCCTTGGCCTGCTTGGCTTGTTTGCTTCTTTCCTGATTGGCTTCCGCTCACCTTTCATTTCTGCTTCCTCTGCCCCTGACTTTACCTGTTTGGTTCAAGTTCATATTCATGAAGGTAATAATCTAACGAGCTCATCTAAGCTTTTCAGATCCACATCATGGCCACATTACGAGGTGGGGACTGGCCATTGGGTTACACATCCAGCATCTCTGGTCCAGCGAGCTAAGGGGTGGGTTTCACAGAATGGGGTTGCTTGGAGAGCAGGACTTGAGCGAGGAAAGAGTGGCAGGCCTTCTGAGGCCTCTCCTATCCTACTACAGAAGAAAGTCCCTTGTATTTTTGCCCTCTTGGCTCCTGAATAATCTTAGTTTTCTTATTCTTGGTCTAAGAAAAGCCAGTTGTCTCCTCTCTGCTTAGGGTTTATAGGATTAAGGAATATTAAAGTTGGAAGGAACCTCATAGTTCATCTGTTCCAACACATCCCAGTGTGTGTTCTACATAACACCAGGCCCCAAATATGCTCCACGAAGAAAGTCAGGATATTCTAGCACTTTCCTGGGGTCTCAGCTCATACCAGGAACACACACTGCTCAGTGATGGTCCCCTGTAGGGTCTGGGAACCTCTGTGGGGCAGGGGATCCAGCTCTGAATCAGGAATCCATGGAAAGCTCCAAAGGACACCAGCCATGAACCCCTTAAAAAGGTTTGCAAACCTGAGTGAGCGCTGTGTGAGCACACACAGCCGTGTTTCCTGAGAGGGTGTTCATAGCTCTCATCAGATTCTTACAAGAATATAGATAAAAACCACTGCTTTAAAGGGATGTGGGCCGACCGCGCCCTCCTGAGGCAAATCCCTCCCTGTTCTCTTTCAACCAAAACATTTTATCTGCTACACTCAGTAGCCACCCAACTTGTATACATAGAAAAGGCGCCTTATATGACAAAACATGAAGGGTTCCCATGATTACTTAGGAGGGTCACCCATTCATTTTCTAGATATGAAAACACTGAGGCCCGGGGAAGTGAAATAGAACTTGCTTAGCTGACCAGCCGGCTGCAAACGACTTTTCTCTCTTTTCCACGCCTTTTGTTAACCAGCATCGCCAATGCCCCTTACCACTTCCCCCCTAAACATCTCCAAACATCTGTTGAGAGGCAAGCCCTGTATGACACATTTCCCCATTCAATGATACAGCCGTCCTTCCGTTGGGTACAATTATCTCGCCTTTTTTACTTTTTCAGATAAAGAAACTGAGACCTAGAGACTTTAAGGAACTTGCCAAGGCTGCCCAGCTGGCAAGTGGCAGAGCTGGGAGAGGAACTGTTTGCCACCGCGCTTATTAGTAAGGGTGCCTGTCTCACTTCTGTACCTAACTCGGTCCCAGCCCGTGGGAGGCTCTGTCGCAGAGAGTTTACAGGCTGGATCTCTGCGACACAGCCTCCCGTCGGGGCCGCGTTATCGCAGGTCTCACCTGAGGCTCTGCGGGCTCCCGCGGAGCCACGCGCCGCTCCCTGGCGGCAGCTGCGCGCAAGCGCAGCGTATGCTAATAAGCCCCGCGGCGCGGCTCGCTGATTGGCTGGCGCGGATTCCAGCTGCTTTCCCAGGGGCGTGAGCCCAGCGCGAGTCGAGGGGCCCCGCAGGCAGCAGGCGCCCGCGCCCCGCGCCCTCCGGGTCCACCCCCCACCTCGCTTTGGACTTCGGGGCGTGTGCGAGGCAGGCTGGCTCTTTCGCTCGCGGGCATCTCTTTTTCTCTCCCCTGTGCGTCCTGGCTCTGAATTCGCCCAGGGTCCAGGATGACAATCCGACACCAAGGCCAGCACTACAGGCCCAGGATGGCATTTCTGCAGAAGGTAAGCGGGTCGGGTCACCTGGGCCCCGCAGGTGCGCGGGGACCCAACTCCGGGAAGTGTCCGCGGAGATGCTGGAGGCTCGGAGCGTGTGGGCAGGAGCGGAGGCGTCCCTGGTGGCCCATTAAGGCTGCTGCTGCTGCTATTAAAGGACTTATTTGCAGTGTGTGTGTTTTTTCAAGACGGTAATAATTAGGTTTCCGTGCACCCTGTCTATAGCGGAGAACGAAGCCAGGGCGACGGTCCGCTGGAGGCTCGGAACAACCTGTTACTTGGGAGAGGAGGGTGCCCGAGGCGGTTGAGCGAGGCTGTCAGATGGGAGGCTGTCTCCTGACATTATTATAAGGCACCTACATGTTTAATTAACATTTTCTGTTATTTTTCCGGATCCCAAACTGCAGTATTTTAATATGTGTGTGTGTGTGTGTGCACGCGTGCACTGACTGTGCAAACATCGATCATGAAAATGATATGATTTCTAGGATAAAGGGACACCCCACTCCCAGCACCCCTGGATCACTCATTCGAGGACGTGTACCTGCTTATCTCAGGTCTCTGTGTTGGCAGCAGATGTCAGAACCGCTTCTCTTCCATCAGAAGGACTTTCTCAGACCCAGGGGCCTGGCACAGGGTGTCCTGTGGTCGTGGGGGAGGTAAAACGAGGCTTGTGTTTGGGAACAAAGTGGCTCATTTTGTCCTGAACTCTTAACATCACCAGTGTCTGGAGAGGTCATTGGAGGATTCAGTCCTAGGTCACTTTTCCACCCTCCCTTCCATCCACGGCTACTTTTCACCGCGCCGTGTCCACCATCTTAGGCTTATCTTCTCAAGTGGAATTAGCTGAATGCTTTGCGACAAGCAGAGCCGTGCCCTGAGCCCCCAGAGCTCAGCACATGGGTGTAGCCAGTGCCGGCTGTCCTGATTTGCCCGGGACGTTCAGGGCTGAAACCTGGACAGTGTGGACACACAGAATGGTTGGCCACACTTGTTCTGCTCACTTTGAGAAACTTGTGCTCATATCCAGGTAGCTGAGGTGTGAGGCTCATCCACAGAACAGAGGTGGACCGTTGTCAGAAAGGACCCGAGAGCCGATAGGACAGGCCCCAGTTCCTAACAGCAGAGGGAACCCCCAAACCCGGTATCTGAAGGCCGTCTGTCATCTTCCAGGATTTCCCTGACGCCTTCTCCTTCCTCCCAGACAGGGCAGGCTGGAGGCTCAGGGAGGAATGGTCTGGAGACACTGTTTGTTTTCTGAACCTCAGACATTCTGTCCATCGTGGCTGTTATCTAGAAGATTCCTCTCTCTACCTCGGCCTTCTCACTGGAGTTCCAGTCCCAACCTCCCCTCCTCTACCCTCGCCTCCCCTCCCCCACAACAGCCTTCAGAAACACATCAGTTTTCTTTCACAAACCAACGCCCATTTCCTCGACCTGAAACCCTCCTCTGGCTTCCCATGTTCACAGGATAAAAAGTCCCAACTGCTCAGCCAGGACACTCAGGATCCTGCTCTCTGGCCTTACCTGCCACCGCCTTCCACACTGCCCGCCAGGGAAACAAAGCAAAGCAGCCACAAGCACTCGGTGGGGCTCTCGCCTCAACCTGCCCACCTTCCTCGAAGCCCTGGCCCTTTGGTGCCTCAGCTTCCTCCACTGGAAAGCCTGTTTCCCCTCTCACCTGCCAAACTCCCTCTCCCCTTCCTCCCAGGCCCAGTTCAGTGGCCCCTCCTCTGTGAAGACGGGTTCCTTCCCCTTTGCCTTGAGGGCTCGAGGGGAGAGACCTCATTACCGAGGTCCTTGACGGGTCACACAGCTCCCTAGAGCAGGAGGTAGGACAGAAGCAAGGTGTGCAGAGCCGGTCCCAAGAGCCAGTGCCGGGGGACCGGGAACAATGAACCTGCTGAACTAGACAGATGCCCAGCCTTCTGCAGAAGGACCCAGACCAAAGGAACGTGGACCTGGGTGCAACTGTCATTCACCACTCAATAAATAGTCAATGAAACAGTCAACGGATATTTATGAAGTCTGATGTATTCCCCCAACGGGGGCCTTATACGAGTTATCTCACTTTTTCCATAAGACAGTGTCATTATTAAACACGGACGTGTGAAATAACAGGGTGGTTCAGCAGGCTCACCAGGGGCTGGGGTGGCCCGGAGAGGGTAGGAGGGTGAGATGAGGGGGAGGCTGGGAGGGAGGGAGAGCCCAGAGCGGGGCCTCCTGTGCTGAGGAGTTCGATGCTCTCTGTGTTCAATGAGAAGATGTTTCATGTTGTAAAATCAGAGGCGAATAAATGAGCTGGTTTACAAGTTAGAAAGATGATTGTGACTAGAAGGTATGAGTTCTTCTCTACCCCGGCTGCACTTTGAGAAATATTGCTATCAAGTTCCCATTCTTAGAGTTTCAGATTTACCTAGGAGGCAATTAATTAAGTGGGGTGGAGCCTGAGAATTGGTTTTTTCAATTGTGTGTTTTTTGTTTTTTTTTGTTTTTTGTTTTTAGAGAGAGAGAGGAAGGGGGGGGAGAGAGAGATTGAGATTGATTTGTTGTCCCATTTATTGATGCACTCACTGGTTAATTCTGTGTGTGTCCTGACCAGGGATCAAACCTGCAACCTTGGCTTATTGGGACGATGCTCTAACCAACTGACTTACGTGTGAGGGTCTGAGACGATGGGGTCAGATGGCCGGGAGGTCAGCCCTCCCCCGTGTGGTCAGACGTATCAGCAGGAGCCCCTTCTGCTTCGCTAGCAAAACAACCCATGGTTCTGGGTTGCTTTCCCCATCTTTGTACAGAAAAGTACAGATTGCTGTGGTTCCCCTGGGAGCCTTCTCTGGCTTAAAGGAAAATTCCAGCCCCACAGATCTTGCACCATGAGTGACAGCTCCTTGATGCGAGCAGTGGGCGTGGGCGTGGAGGGTGGGATGCGGGGCCATCAAAGCCACCGTTTCTGCTCCTTCGTGATGTGGGGGTTCCCTGTCACGCCTGCAGTCACACCACAGCACGGTGGCATCTGAGAGAAGCAATGTGGGGCTGACACCCCGCCACCCCTGCCCCCAACACGGTGTCAGGTGGGGTCCAGCACAGCCTGGTTCTTGACATTTCTTTGCTGCCTGGGAAGGAGATCCGGCTCCTTGGAGGTGCCGGGGAGCTGAGTTCGGTTAGGAGTGGGCACTGACATTTGGGGTGGGGATGGCCATGCTCTCCTTAATCCCCAGAAGGATGCCCACTGGACAGAAGCTGGCACAGTTTAGAGCAGAAAGGAACAGGCTTCTCGCTCCCTGGAGAACTTGGGAAACAATCAGACTCTCTCCTGTCTGCGATGGGCAAGGGGGTTATCTGATGGAGGCAGAATGTAGAAAATAGAGCAAACATCCGTTTGCTTGGGCTGCCATGACAAACTGCCACAGGCTGGGTGGCCTAAACAATAGGAATTTATTTGCTCACAGCTCTGGAGTCTGGAAAGCCCGAGACGGTGGTGTTGGCAGGGTTGGTCTCGTGTGTGGCCTCTCTCCTTGGCTTGCAGAGGGCTGCTTTCTCCCTGTGTCCTCATGTGGTCTTCCCTCTGTGCGTGTCTGTGTCCTAATTTCCTCTTCTTTTGTGTTTTTTGTTGTTGTTAATCTTCACCCAAGGATACTATTTTTCCATTGATTTTTAGAGAGTAGAAGGGAGGGAAGAAGGGAGGGGGAGAGAAAGAGAGAGGGAGAAACATCGATGTGAGAGAGACACATTGATTGGTTGCCTCCAGGTGCCCTGACAGGGCCGGGCAATGCAACTGAGGTATGTGCCATGGACTGGGAATTGAACCAGCGACACTTTGGTGGGTGGGATGGTGCTCTAACCACTGAGCCACGCTGGCCAGGGCCTAATTTCCTCTTCTTAAAAGGACACCACTTACCAAAAAAAAAAGAACAAAAAAAAAAAGAACACTAGTCATATTGGATTAGGAGCCATGCTAATGGCTTCATTTTAACATCATTACCTCTTTAAAGACCCCATCTCCAAACGGTCACAGTCTGAGGCCCTGGGGGTTAGGACTTGAACATATGAGTTTGGAGGGGACACAGTTCGGCCCCTAACAGTTTCTCAGAGACGGTGCTACCACCAGCCAGAGTCCCCTCGTTTTCTCGTCAGGTGACTGGAGTGACCCCTCTAAGGAATTTACACAAGGAGGGCCCTGAGGAACACTGATTGGCATCCTAATGGGCCCAACTCCCTCACTATGTTCTCGGGTCCCTGTGATGTCCCCCCCTTTCTGGAAAGGGTGATACACCTGCTACAACGAAATCTGACTCCCCTCATTGTCTTTTAAAAATAACTCTCATTATTCCTCCTCTGAAGGTTATTTTCAAACTCTTTATAACGAGATTTTTTTTTTTTTTTTTTTAATGTGAAGAAAAGTGATCAACTCCCCTGACTTTCTCTCAAGGAAACTCGGTTTCTACCTCATAAACTGAGTTTCTATTTCTTCTCCAACATCCAGGTCCTCTGTTTCCTCAAAATGATGCTGTTACATCTAAAAATTACTTTAAAATAAATGTGGGTTTCCATTGGCAGGTCCTCACATCTGAAAATCAGGCACCCCTCACCCGAGGATATTTTTTTCCATTGCTTTTTCGAGAGAGTGGGAGGGAGAGAGAGAGAGAGAGAAACATTGATGTAAGAGACACATCGATTGGCTGCCTCCCACACGCATCCTGACCAGGGCCGGGGATGGAGCCTGCAGCCCCGGTGTGTGCCCTTGGTTGGAATTGAACCTGGGGCCCTTCGGTCCGCAGGCTGACACTCTAACCACTGAGCCAAACCAGCCAGGGCGCCAGGTGCTTCTTGAAGCAGCATCTAAATCCAAGGCTCATGGTTAGTTGAGAACTCTGGAGTAACTCCCACAGCCCGTGGCTCCTCAGTGACCTGGCCATGTCCAGGAGGAGTGGGGCCACCTCCCACCGCGCCCCCACCCTCTCTATTCTCCTCGCTGCTGTGGGCCACTGTGCTGATCCAGTGGCCCGAGACATTGCCAGGCCTTAACTTTGCAAAGACCAAGGACTGCAGCTCTGCGTGGAGTGGAAATGAAGTTTCCGTTCCAGAACAAGTCCGTGAGCCGAGAAAGTGTCCGTGCAGATGAAGCCAGGCTGCAGTGGGTCCTGCACGAGGAGCCCCAGGCACCACCTGGGCCCAGGTCAATCTCTCTCGCTGGCTGAGCCGCTGGAGCAGGGCCCGGAGCGACCTTGACCTGGCCCCTGATCGTGGTTGTTTCTTGAGATTGTGGTTCAGCTGCAAATGCTGGTTTAGCAACAGAATGAAAGAGGAATCTCAGCCCTCAGCACTGACTCCGGACATTGTCCCACACTCCTTCCTCCTTGGGGAGGTGGGAGCCTTCCAGCTTCAGGAGCTGGCCAGCTGAGAGGCAGGTCTAAGTTGTCCAGTTCAGGGCTCCTCAGCATGATTCTGCCCCCTCCGGTGCAGCTGGGCCAAGCTCTAGTGCTCTATTTTTACATTTTATTTTATTGTGGTAGGAACACTTACTATGGAAATTTTAAGTGTGCAAACAATATTGTTATCTATAGATCCCTAGAATCTACCCATCTTGCTTAACTGAAACTTTATGCCCTTTTATAAGCTACTCCCCTTCCCCTTCCTCCAGCTGCCGGAAGCCACCACTCCGCTCTGTGATTCTATTTTGCCTGTTAGACACCTCACATACGTGGAATCAGGTAGTCCTTCTGTGACTGGCATGTGTCACTTAGCAAAATGTCCCCCAGGCCCACTCACGTTATCGCATATCGCAGTCTTTCTTTTTCTTAAAGGCTGAATAACATTCCTCTGTGTGCATGTGCCACGTTGCCGTTCTCTGTGCCCCATCAGTGGACATTCTGGTTGTTTCCACATCTTGGCTACTGTGAGCGTGGGGGTGCTCGTACGTATCCCTTTGAGATCCTGATTTCAATTCTTTTCCATGAATACCCAGAGGTGGGATCGCTGGATGGTATGGTAATTCTGTGTAATTTTTGGAGGAACCGCTATAAGGTTTTCCTTTTGCATTCCCAGCAACAATGTGCGACAGAGGTTCCTATTTTAATGTCCTCACGTGCTGCGTAGGGAAGCTGGGGCCTTCTCGCGCCGTCCCTCCCGGGAGTGCAGCCCCTTCCTCACTGTGTAGGGAAGTCCTGCTCCCCCTCTCTGCACGCTGTTTCGTGATCATCTCAGCCATCTGCATCTTCCTGGCTCTTATTACAATATTTTCCCTATTTTTTGGTGCAAAATTCAGCCTGCCATTGCCATCTAATAAGTACTTTGTGCATAGCTCGGTGATAAGTGCTTTAAATGATCGATTGCATTTAATCTTCACAACATTTCTCTGATGACGAGGTACTTGCAGTCTCCATTTTACGGAGAAGTGAGCCTCAGTGAGATTTAGCAATTTATAGAGCGACTACACTGGAGCAGGGGTTTGAATGGGGTGTTCATTCTGTGCACCCAGATGCCTAGTGTTTATCTGAGTTAAATTGCTCTTTTCTACAAACGCCTTCCCAGCTCTCTGAGGACTGGGAGTATCTCTTTTACCTCGTTGTATCCCCCACAGTACTGGGCATGTAGTACATGCTCAATAAATATGTGCTTAATCAATAAATATATTTAATTGATGAGTAGAGCTAGGTTTTTACTCCCAGGCTTCTAAACACAGCCCTGCATGCGAGGTTTCAAAGATGCATTAATTGTACAAATGCTACGAATAGTGATTCTGTCAAGAACCGCTAACATATGTCTCCTTATAAAGCATCTATCTTTATGTTTATAGGTCTCTATCTATCTGTGTCTTTATGCATGTATAACATATATCTTGCCTTATAAAGCATTTCCACACAGTCAGATTCCAAGAGATGACAAAACCATATCAAATAGTTGGATACGTACTATCAGTGTCCCCTTTTTATGCCAGAGGAAGGAAATTGAGAGAGGAAATCCTACAGTTAGGAGACAAAGGAAATCCTCCTGAGGCTGGGAGAACCTTGGGTTCCTTTTCTTTGGACTACAAGCACATGCCAACTGTAAAGGGACTTTGTAAACTGTAAAGGGCTGTACTAGTTAGCATTAGGGAGTGCTATTTTATTAAACAGCAGGACGGTAATGGTGATGTAACCAAGGTAGTTAAATTGAGGGGAAGCAGGTAGACCAGTGAGCGAGCTCTTTTAGTGTGGGGAGCGGACAGGTTGGTTTTCAGGTGCCACCCTCCCTGGGGACAGGTCCAGCTGTGCACAGCTGCCCTGACCTCCAGAGAGGGAAGCTTGGCCATTGGCTCTGAGTGGAAGGGCCCTTGCAGGGTTTTGAGCAGAGGTAACCTATCCTAAAATAATGAAAAGACTCACCCTGACTGCTCGGTTGGGAACAGACTGAGGGGTTGATGTGTCACAGTGAAGCCCCATCATTTCATGCCCAGACTATAGCAATAGCTTTGAATAAATCTCCCACTGTTCTCTACTGTGGCACCGTCTTCAGACTTCACTGTGTTCCCTCTGTCATAGACCACATTTCCAAAACGCAGGCCAGCTCAAGCTACTCCTCCTCAGAAACAGCTGCCGGGACAAAATCCACACTCTGGGAGTGGCACTCGAGGTCCACTGTGACCTGGCCTCCACCTGTCCCTCCAGCCTCGTCTCCCACACCCCCGGCAGCCATCCTCCCATGCCTTCACTCATCCTCTCTCTTTCTGTCTAGGAAAACCCTTTTTCATCGAGTCCCATCTCCTCCTGAGAGCCTCTGCAGAATGTCCAGGTCAGAATGCATCTCACACAGTGAGGGCACACGTGCCTGGAGCACACTGTTAGTTACTCAGTGCCACCCAGGCGGTACGCTCTGCTTTGTGTGTTCATCTTTGTGTCCCTTGACCCCTCAGTGCTTCAGAAAAAGCCCAACTCAGCCTCTGAAACGGTTCTGCTCAGCCAGATGTTTTGCTTCTGCCTTGCAGATTGAAGCATTAGTGAAGGACATGCAGAACCCAGAGACAGGGGTTCGAATGCAGAACCAGAAGATCCTGGTCACCAGCATCCCTCACGCCATGACAGGTAATACACCCTGTGATTTAGTCTTGCCTTCGAACAGACAACACACGGGGGCTGGCGAACTATAGCTAGTGGGCCAAATTTGGCCTGCAGCCTATATTTGTAAATAAAGTTTTATTGGAACACATCCACATCCCCATTTATGTATTGTCTTTGGCTGCTTTGACACTGCTGTAAATAGCAGTGAAGAGAGACCGTGTCACGGCCCACAAACCAAAAATATTTACCCTCTAGCCCTTTATAGAGTAAGTTTGCTGACTGCTGGCTCCAGGCTCCTTCTGAAGAAGGGGTAGGAAGGGAAGGAGGAAAGGACTCAGTAGTAGGTCACTGCAAAGCCATTCCTCCCAGGAGGTCATTTAAAAAATGTTTACTGTCACTTTCTGTTTGTTTGCCTTGTTTGTTTTTGTTTCAATGAAACCAGGTAGGAGAAAATAAAAACGATTTGGCAGAAAAAAATTGGTCTTTGTTCCACCTTCTCCTACCTTCTAATTTGTATTCAGACCCTTCTTAACGACCCTGTGGGGACAGCACCCTTGTGTCCTTTCTCCAGGTGTGGGATAAAGGGGTGCAGGGCATCATTTGAGGGTGTGGGCAGAAAGGGCTGGACCCCAAAATAAGAATGCATTTTGATAAATGTGTGACAGGTATTTTATGATTTGGGAGTTACAGCAAAGGGTATGTTTCCCACTGAGGCATATTAGCTACAGAAGCAGACAGCTTCTCAAAGCGTGAGCTGGGGCCTCGCCCTGTGTTGAGCTCCTTCTGAGCCCTCACTCTCTGCGCCACCCACAACATGACTATTAATTTTTCACTCAAGGTGCCTTAGTCTTTGCAGAGGCAAACTGGTTAACAGTCTCTTGATTCCCTTTCTGGCTGCTTAGAAGAAGGGTTTCCCCCACCAGCCATGTGTCACTCAGGGTTCCTTGAGTGCCAGCAACAGAAGACCAACTCTGTCTACTTGGAGCAAAAGAGGAATTGATTGGAATTCCACAGGGTGGCGCTCACGCAAGAAAAGGAAACTGACGAGCCAGACTTGGGAAAGGCTAGGAACCAGAGTAGCCTGGGCACCCGAAGAGCAGGGATCACTGGGCAGACTTTTCAGGGTGCCTCTGCTCTCCCCCAGCAGTTAAGATGCAGCTGTGGCAATTCTTCCAGGAAGCATCCCTGCCCCTGCCCTCTCTCTACCTCTGGTTGTGATGAATTCTGGCCTGAATTCCCCACTAGATTCAGAAGCCCTCAAGGGGAGAAATCTCCTTTTGCTCATCTGGGTAAGCCCAGATCTTAGCATAGCTGCGGGTCAGGGTAGAGATTTAATAGAAGTTTATTGAATGGGTGAACCAGTTCTGGTCTAGCACCAGAAGTTGAGTCAGGCTCCCTGGGGTTGACTCCTTCAGGTGCCTTTTTCTAGCTATGTAGCCCTAATCTCAATTTTCTCATTTTAGAAGCAGGAAAAGCGATCCCTGTCTAAGAGGATGAGTGCAGGAATTAAATGAGAGAGTACTGTGCACGTGGTCAGCATACAGCAGATGCTGGAGGGATGGCGATAGCTCAGTTTCCCACATTGTGTCAGTTAATACCCACAGTAAGGTTAGGGAAAGATATGACCCTCCCCTTTTTGCAGATGGGGCCCTGGAGATGCAAAGAGGTTCAGCAACTTGTCCCCATTTCACTAAACTTGTGCATGGCTGAGCTTGGACTGGAGCCCAGTTATGTGACTTCAGTGTCCATACTCTTACTCACTGCCACCCTGCGGAGCTGCTTCCCTTCCTTGCACACGAGGGGCGCTCGGTTCCTGGGCGGGGCTGCCCACCTCCTGCTGGTGAATTCCAGCTGCTGTTGGAACGGGACACAGGGAAGGCCTTGCCTCGTAGTTGCAGATGAGCACTAATAAAAGCAAATGGGGTAATTGGCATCCGTCCCCTCGGACAGCAGGTGACCTAGGACTTCTGGGGACAAAGGTGACTGATGTAGGAGCCTGCCCAGACTACGTGGTACAGATGCTGGTGGCCCCGTAATCTCATTTGGGCTATTTCAGGAAACAGTCAAGTGTGTGAGAAAGCCCTCGGCTGCTCGGTGGAAAGTGCTAATCAGTCTGCCGTCTGTCTGTGGAGCATTCGATGAGACTGGGGGTGGAAAGTCTAAAACAGCCAGTCCTCAGATTTGAAGTAGGATTTTAGGTGAAGTTTGCTTTTTTTGGTTAATCCTAACCTGAGGATAGTTTTTTCATTGATTTTTAGAGAGAGTGGAAGGGAGGGAGGAAAAGAGAAAGAAAGGAGAGAGGGAGAAACATCAATGTGAGAGAGACACCTTGATTGGTTGCCTCCTGCATGCACGCTGACTGGGGCTGGGGCTCGAACCCGCAACCCTTTGGGGATGGGTGGGAGGGGTGCACGGTCTCTCTTGCCCTTGTCTCTCTCTGCCTCTCCTGTTCTTTTTCCACTCCAGTCTTTACTGTGCGTTGCTGCAGGCCGGCCCCTAAGACTCGCAGGACTCAGGGCAAGAGTAACAATGGAGCCCACATTCCATGGTCCAAAGTTATAAATCACCCCACAAACAGTGACTAAAATCTGTCCCATCCTCCTGCTTTGACAAAAGTACCTTCAAGAGGACCTGGGAGGCCAGGTTTGAATTCTCTGACTCACTCAGAGTTTTCCCTGGGAACTTGGGGCATAGGAGAACCAGCCCCCCACCCTCAGCCCACCCCCATTTTTCTTCCCATGCCTGGCTCTGATTTAACCCACAGACGGCTTGCCTTGGATCTGGGTTTTTTCAGTGTTAAGACTTAGTCTGTTTGCTTTCTACTTGAGTCTGTGCACAAATCACTGTAAGGTAAGGAAGTAAGTGCCACAAGAGAGATGCAGACTGAGGGTGTGTAGAGGAGGTGAAGCTGGAAACCTGGCCAGAGTCAGATCACAGGGGGCCCTGAATTAGAAGCTGCAGGGTCTGGACTGAGCATCGTGGGGGTGGGGTGGGGGACGGGGGTCCCTGAAAGTTTTGAGCAGAGGAGGGACGAGGTCACAGCTGAGCAGGGAGGAGGCCAGTCGGGCGACAGTGTGGAGGTCAGTGGGTGTGTTAGGAGGCTCTGACCATGGCCAATGCTTCTGCTTTGCAGGGAGTGATGTTCTGCAGTGGCTCGCCCAGCGGCTCTGGATCTCCAATCTGGGTGAGCGCTCGGCTGGCACTCAGTTACCAAGGACGGCTGTGTGTGCAGCCCGTGAAAATCCCGGAGGGCAGAGGCTCGAGAGAGGCTTAGCCTGGGTCCCCGGGAAAGTGACATTGCAATCGAAGAGACAAGGCCTTCATGCGTAAAACAACCCGAATCCAAAGTGAAGGCATGATAATTGGAAGACAAAATGGTCTCATGCAAAATATTGAGAGCATGTAAATAACAGGGGTCACTGGGGAGGAGTCAGTCAAGACAGACTTCTTGGAGGGGGTGATGCGCACACATACCTGCTCTCGAAAGAAGTGATGCTTATGCATGGTGGAGGGGAGCTCGGAGGGTCTGCCTTCCCAGAAGGGGGAACTAGCAAGAGCAACGGCGAGAAATGGGATGAACAAGGAATGGAGAGGTACTGAGGGGAAATCAGGAGAAATTAGTTTTTCTGGGCATGGAGGGCAGTGGAGGGGCGGTGAGTGCATATTTGCAGATTCCGCGTTTTATCTGGGAGTTAGGCAATAGGAAGCCCTGGGGGAGTTTCCAGCATGGCAGTATGTGTGATGGTCCTATTTAAGCTGGGATGTTTGGCAGCATTTTAAAGGGTGGAATGGAGCAGAAAGAATCTGGGGACCAGACGTCCCACTAGAAAAAAAGGCTGTTGGTATAAGACATAAGAAATGAGGCTATGTGATGGAGGGAGTGAGACATGAAGAAGGAGGGTTGGGACAGTGTCTTCCCAAGGCTTGGAGGCTGAGCATGTGGGTTAGGTCCTTGAGCAGGGTGGGCCTAGAGGACTGGAGGACCCTCTCGATGATGGAAAGACAGACACCTCCTTTCACTGGTGCCTCTAAGAAAGAACAAAGATACATTTCCTTCCATTGATGCAAATTGAGTAACAAGACCATGTTTCCAAGCAAACTGGAGTGGGGAGGTAGGGAGGTGGGAGAAGCCCGAGGGTCTGGACCTGGGATGCAGGCAGAGTTGAGCTTGGGAGAGAAGTTGACAATAAACATGGTGGCCTTGTTTTTCATGGGGTGAGGAAGTATCTGGTGGTCAGAGATATTCTCTCCCTGCTTCTGGGGACTTCTGCAGACCTAAAGGGTCCAAAGAAGCTTCTCCAGGATTTCCCCAGCTATCATCCCTAAACACCTGCAGTGGACTACCTGTTAGCATTTGGGTTCATTGGCTCCCTTCCAGACCTACTGAGTTGTCATTCCCGGGGGGCTGGCTGGGGAGTCCTCCTATTAGCATGCTCCCCAACTGGTATTTGTCCACAGCCAAGTTCAGGAACCAGTGTCCTCACTCCTTGGTTGAAATTCTGTTAGGTTGGGGGCATCTCTTCTGGAGTTTGGGGTGCTGTGCATGGGCCAGGTACCGAGCTTCTGCCTTTGGTCCCTGCTCTGAACTTCCATGATTCCACTGCTTCTCCCCAGAGGCACAGAACTTGGGCAACTTCATTGTCAAGTACGGTTACATTTACCCCCTGCAAGACCCCAAGAATCTCATTCTCAAGCCCGATGGCAGCCTCTACCGATTTCAGGTGAGTCTTGGCCTGGACTTTGGATATTAATATGGGGTTAGTC
This sequence comes from Miniopterus schreibersii, assembly GCF_964146895.1. NCBI lineage: Eukaryota > Metazoa > Chordata > Mammalia > Chiroptera > Miniopteridae > Miniopterus > Miniopterus schreibersii. Next base: position 7,512,189 of record NC_138116.1, read on the forward strand.
TTATGTAAAAAGATAGTTACTTGGCTTCATATCCTCACAGATCAGGATTTTAGAAATAGTGGAGGGGGCTAAGGAAGTTTTATCTCTTAAGCCACAGGGCAGGGGGCTTATTGGGTCACAGCTGGCTGTTTAAGTGAGGTTTCTTGGTTTCTTTTGTAGACGCCGTATTTCTGGCCGACCCAGCAGTGGCCAGCTGAAGATACAGACTATGGTAACAGCCCTCCCCGCATGCCTTTGGTAGTGCTTAACATGCTGCTTATTTACTTGCTGCATTTTGGTGGCATTTGTCTTGCTGTCATCATGACCTTTACGGCAGTACACATGGGTACTGGGAATGTTCCTGAGGGAAGAGAGCCGGTCTGCTGAGCGATCTCTCCACCAGGCTGAGCACAGCAGCCTCATGCACAGAGAGGCTGCAGATGCGATTCTGAAATGTGGTGATGGAAAATGTCATTGTTTTCCTCTCTAGCCATCTATCTGACCAAGCGAAATATCAAGAAGAAAGGGGTTTTAGAGGACCATGAAAAGGTACAGAGATACTTTCAAGTAAAGCTTATTATAATTGAATAGAATATAGTCTCGAGCTGTTTTTCCCCTGTTCCTCCCATTGCTACATTCATATGTATCATCATCTGTCCATTTCTCCATCCATCATCCATCATCTATAACCCATCATCCATTCATCCATTACCCATTTATCCATCCATCTGTCCATCATCCGTCCATCCATCCATCCATCTTCTATCCATCCATCCATCATCCATCCATCCATCCATCCATCTTTATCCATCCATCATCCATCCATCCATCCATCCATCCATCCATCCATCCATCCATCTTCCATCCATCCATCCATCCATCCATCCATCCATCCATCCATCCATCCATCTTCTATCCATCCATCATCCATCCATCCATCCATCCATCCATCCATCCATCCATCTTTATCCATCCATCGTCCATCCATCCATCCACCATCCATCCATCCATCCATCCATCCATCCATCCATCCATCCATCCATCTTTATCCATCCATCATCCATCCATCCATTCATCCGTCCATCCATCCATCCATCCATTATTTATCCATTTGTCCATCTATCACCCATCCATCTGTCCATCCAGCTATCCATCCATCCATTCACCCATCTATCCATCATCATCTCTCCATTATCCATCCATATATTTAGAAGCAGCTCCTTGAAATAAATTCTTCCCCATGCTGAGCTTCAGTTTCTCCTGCTGTAATTTAAGCCCTTGCTCTCCCCAAACAATATGAATAAATATGTATGATAATGCATATTATTTGGTGAACAGATTTGAATTTGAGTTTGTGATGAGCACACAATAGTATAGACTTTTGTTTTAGGCTAGATGAGTCAGAGTTCTCAGAGGACACACCCTAACACTCAGAAGGCTAGATTTCTGGGCAGATGGCAACAATTCTGCTGTGTTTTATGTTTTACAAACATGTTTTTAGAAAAGCCAGCATCACACCAGCATTAGGTCTCATCTTTGTGGATTTGTGATGCTCTGTTGTTGAATATTGAGTTTCCATGTTCCTCCCCACATGGTTCCCTTCTTCCTAATCAGATTGGGGTACATGTATTTAAAAAAGGCTTTTTGAGAATTTGGTGATACTCCTTGAATAAACATCTATGCAAAACTGGGGCGAAGGCCCTGTGGCTGGGCCTAGTTTCCACAGAGCCAGGGGCATGCCCTCGTTGACTTAGGGCTTCTGCCCACTGCATGTGGCATATGTCATGGGCCTCAATGTTCTCACTTTGTTTTCCTTCCCTAGGAAAATTACAATTTCTTGAACAAAAAAATTAACTACAAGTGGGACTTTGTTATTATGCAGGCCAAAGAGCAGTACAGGTGAGTGAAAGGTCATGCTCGTTCTCTGGCTGTCCTTCCCCCCTCCCTCCCTTGTTTCCTCTTAGTAAAATAAACCTTTATTGGGCATTTATGTGTCAGACACTGAGTTAGGTGTAGGGAATATAAAGACACAGCCTAGTGGGTCAGGCAGATGATCATGAGGCGATAGTGAGATGAGCGCCACAGGCAGGAGTTTGCAGAAGGAGCCGTAGAAATGACATTGAACTTGGAGGCTGCATAGGAGGCGTCCAGGTGAAGGATGGTGATGGTGGATGGAGCAGCAATGAAGAGGGAAATAAGGGCCATGGGGAGCCACAGAAAGATCTGAAGCAGCGGAGGTATATAATCAGATTCACACATCAGCACCACCCACTGCTGCTCTCATTTGCCTGCTGTCCATGTCAGAAATGGAGTTGATATCCTCCAGGAGGGCTCTGTCTTGTCCATGAGAGCCAGATGTAAATGCTGGGGAGGGTGTATCAGTCAGTATGAGGTTCGGCTATTGTAACAAGCAGCTCCCACACCTCAGGAGCGTGAAACCACAGTGTTCACTTCTTGCTTGTGTCACATGTCCACTGTGGGTCGGCTGGGGCCCTGACATTCTTTGTGCCCACTCCAGGACCTGTGCTAAAGGAGCAGCACCATCTGGGCTTTGTCTGTTTCCAGAACAGCGGGGGAGAGAGGCTGTGTGGATCACAAGTGGTCCATGTCACTTCTGCTCATGACTCATTAGCCAAAGCAGGTCATATGATTATGCCCAACTCCACAGGAAGACGGGTGGGGATGTATTATATATATATATATTTTTTTTTTTGTTAATTCTCACCCGAGGATATTGTTTTCATTGCTTTTTAAAGAGAGTAGAAGGGAGTGGGAAGGAGAGGAAGAGAGAGAAACATCAATGTGAGAGAGACACATAGATTAGTTGCCTCCTGCATGTGCCCTGACTGGGACCTGGGATCAAACCTGCAACCCAGGTATGTGCCCTTGACCAGGAATCAAACCAGCAGCCCTTCGGTGTGTGGGCCGACACTCTAACCACTGAGAGACACTGTCCAGGGCGGATGTACAATATTACTGTGGTCCTGAGAGGCAGGAGTCAGGAATACCTGAGAACTGATGCCAGTGGTCAGCGAGACGGATAAACCGAGCTGGCCGAGCTTCACTCACCCTGACAGGTCCAGATCCTTGCTTGCTGGTGCAGGGTTGGGCTGGATGGTGGAGACCCCATTCTCATGAAGCGGCCTTGGAACCGGAGTAGGGGTGAATTGGTCAGGGTTCTCTAAGAAAAGAGAACCGATCACATATAAATGCGAATGGATTTATTATTAGGAATTAGCTCACACAGCTCTGGAGGAGCAGGCCCAGCATTGGAGTCGGCAAGCAGGAAACCCAGGAGAGTGGGTGGTGTAACTGCCGCCTGAAAGTTTTCAGGCTGGAGACCCGGGGGGAGCCGGGGTGGGACACAGACATTCAGTCCGCAGCAGCCTGTCTGGCTCACCAGTGCACGCCCAGTGCTTGGGACGTAGTGGGAGATCTATAAATACATCTCCAAATACACTGAATGAATAAACCAGTGGGATGCTGTTGCCAAAAAAATTGTAATGTGACAAACTAAAACAATTCCTTGTTTACTGACTCCTTTGGATCCCATTTATTACATCTCTCTTCCAATAACTCCTGTCAGAGAAGAGCAGCAGAGAGAAGCCAGAAAGGACCATAGGAGCAAATTAGCGACCGACTCTATTTACAAGGCTGCCCAGCATGACGGAAACTTTACCGGCCCCCGGGGACCCGGGGTAGTTAACCTGGTAGGAAATCGAGTTAGGTTGGCAAGGGCAAGTGGGAGCGATGGTGTTTATATTTAATTTCCGGAGGAGGTTGGCGCAACACCCCACTGGAGCCGCCCCCTCCACCCGTCGGGGTCTCTGGATGTTGTGTTAGTCACAGGGCATTAGCTGGCCCATAAATCCGCCGACTGGGCCTTGCGGAGGGCATGTGCGTCACCTGTCACCCACGTTGCCTAGGAGAGCAAGCGTTGCCGAGTGTGCGCAGGTCGCCGTGGAAATGATGCCCAGTGGGGCCCGGCTCCTCTAGGAGCCAGGAGCAATGTCATTTCCTCTCTGTAATGGGAAAGGGGGAGGCCGAGAGATAAGAGGGACAATAAAAAGCCTTTTATAATAGTAAGTTGGGCTCAGAAAAACCCTGACTTGGCACAAACCCTTTGAAATGACAGAGTGGAGCCCAGGTGGGGAGGAACGAGCACTCCCCGAGGCGAGCGTTTGCCCGTCGCAGGCTGCCTGCTCCTCCAGATGCCAGTTGTCACTTACTGAAGCAGGGAAAGTTAGGAAGGCAGGTGGTCAAACGTCAGCCCAGGGTGTCATCCACACTCGCCCCCGTGGTGGAGCTGATTGGATTCTAGGGCTACTCATGGGCGTGACTGCACCCCAGCACCTCCATCTCACGCAGAGCCCGGCTCTGTCTGGGACCAGAGTCCAAGTTCGAGTCCCATTGCTGCCGCTGCTGATGGTGTGGCCCCGGGCGGGACATTGCACCTCTCTTTGCTTCGGTTCCCTGAACCGCAAAGCGAGAAAAGGTCGCCGGGAGGATGAGAGGAGTTAGACTGTGAAAGCATTTAGCGGGGTGCCCGGCACCCAGGGTGGCGTGAGCATGGGCTAGTTTCATGATCGTTTCGGCAAACGTGGATTACTTGGGCCGGCTGGGCGGGTGCTGTGGCTCATCAGGAACGGGGTCCTTCACTGAGCCTTAAACATGGCTTTTGAAAGGGTGAAACCTGTCCATTTGCGACAGCATGCGTGGACCTAGAGGGTATTATCCTAAGTGAAATAAGTCAGACAGAGAAAGACAAATACCGTATAATTTCACTTATATGTGGAATCTAAAGAACAAAATGAAGGAGCCAACAAAACAGAAACAGGCTCATAGACACAGAGAACAGGCTGGTGGTTGCTACAAGGGAGGGGGGTTGGGGGACGGGATGAAAAATGGGAAGGGACTGATAAGTACAGATTGGCGGTTACAGAACTGTCCCGGGGATGTAAAGCACAGCCTAGGAAATGCAGTCAATGATGTCGTAGTAACTGTGGACAGTGCCAGGCGGGTGCTGGAACTATCGGGGGGAACACTTTGTAAAGTATGTGTTATCTAACTGCTATGCTGCACACCTGAAACCAATGCAAAATAATGTCGAATGTAAACTGTAATTGAAAACGGTTGACTATTAATAACCTGGAAAACAAACAAATCAAAAACCATGGCTTTTGGCTTTGCAGGACTGGGAAGGAGAGGAGCAAAGCAGACCGGTGCGCCCTGGACTGCCAGGAGAAGGCATACTGGCTGGTCCACCGGAGCCCTGTGAGTACCCTCCTGGCTTCACTTGCCCCTTCTCCGCCTCGCACCCGCCCTGCTCGCCGCCCGATGCCTCGCTCCCCCGCCCTTACTCACCTCTCTGCCCCCGTTGCCCGCTCACGTCCCTCTGGGGCTGGAACTGAGTCGCTGCTGAGGGCTGGGTTAGTGTCCAGAGCTTCCTGCCTGCAAGAGGAAACGCACGCCTGGATGGGCTCGCTCCGGGCCCAGCCGGTGGTGGTAGAACCACGTGAAATTCCTTAAGCCATCCAACCTCATTAAATCTGAACGAGTTCGTCTTTTAAGAGGGCTAGGCCTTTTTTGGGGCAGGGCGGAGGGGGGAGAGGGCAGGATACCTTGGAAAAGAAATATAAGAAAAAACTAGAACATAGGCTCCAAAGCATAAACATAAAATGCTGTTGAGAACTGACACTGCGTAGCCAACGCCCTGCCTCGTGTCCCTGGCTCCCCCTCCTCCCCTCTCCGGCCCCGGCCCCCAGCCGCTGTGATGGGAGGAGGCGAGAGAAGAAGTGTGAGCCTCATTGCTTAGAGCACGTGGGGTCTCTGGCGCTGGGACTTCAAAGGGCCAGAGGGACAAGCGGTGCCTAAGTGATGTAACTTGTCTCAGCTCATCGCTGGGAAATGGTGGCCTCATCCCCCAGCACAAAGAGGCAGGCTGTCACCGTCACCCACTGGGGTGAACTCTGCTGCCTCGGTTTACCCCTGTGTCAGACCCACGTGCTTCCTGTGCATCGCGGGAGGTGGGAGATGTGAAGGGCGTTCTGGAACGTGAAGAGGTGGAGACGCAGGTTCTTCCTCGTGCTCCTGTGGTTTCCTGCTCGCTAGGTAACCAAATTCTTAGGACCAGAAAGCAAACTGGGTTACTCAGGGGGCCAGGGTTCCTGGAGTTTTAAACTTCAGGCCTATCAGATTTCAGCCGTTTGGCTTATTTTCTCTCTTTACTCAAATATCCCATAGGTGCCCCATCTTGGGGGCATTGGTTTGGATGACTTGTTGCTGAGGTTAAGGTCCTGGGGTTGATCTCCAAGAAGCTTGTTTGGTTTTGCTTTGGTTCAGTGAGCCTCGTCTGGGTAAACCAGTTGACCAACGCCCAACACGAGTGCCTGGGGGTTTGGTGGTAGAGTGGATGACTGAGCCCAGGGTCCTGGAGAAACCGAGCCAAGCACCCTCCTCTGCACTGGAGCTTGGGAGTGAGCTCCCTGTGTGGGGAGGGAACCAAGCATTGTTCAGCCTGCATTCAGACATCTGTTCCTAAGGGGGGGAGGAGCTTGGTGAGGATAAGGGCATGTGGCAGATAAGCCACTCATTTGGCAAGATGCCCTGGAGCTCAGTGGCCCCCATGACCGAGAGGACCCTGTTCCCTGCAGGGCGGGGAGTGCCTTCCATATTACATGTGAGACTCCATGGTGTGGGAATGCCAATGTGACTGCATCCTTGCAAAGTGACATAGACGAGCCATGTACATGATCTGCCCTGGGTCCCTCTTCTCCCCTCTGTCCCTGAACCCTGGAGGTCTGTGGGGAACAAAATTAAAAGCAGATTACCCGAGTTTTCCCCAGTTCTCCTGAGGTAAGCACTCAGCCCCCACACCAGGCACAGGGCTGAGTGGCTCTTCACAGTATGACTCAGAAGTGCCTAAATTTGATGTGTCTCTGTGATGAGTGCTTTTACCATCACCTCCCACACCTCCACCGCCTCCCACGTGGCCCTGCTTTCTCCGCCCCCATCGCCACCATCACCACCATCGACATTTTCGCTATCATCATCATCATCACTGCAGACCTGGACCGAGACTTGCAGTGTGCCGGGCTCTGCCCTAAGCATCAGTCTGCAGTCACTGCCTTAGTTCATCTCTGCAGTCCCGTGTGGGAGGCATTATTCTTAGTCCCATTTTGCTGATAAGGAAGCTGAGGCTCAGGGGTAGTTCCAAGTGGCCAAAGCCCCACAGCTGTAAGTACCAGAGGCTCTGAACCCACAGACTGCACGACCATTCCCTCTTAGTCCCTATACTCTTTTTAAAAAATATGTTTTTATTGATATTTAGAAGAGGAAGGGAGAGGAAGAGCGAGATCAAAACATCAATGATGAGAGAGTGTCATAGATCGGCTGCCTCCTGCGTGCCCCCTACTGGGGATCAAGCCCACAACCCAGGCATGTGCCCTGACCGGGAATCAAACTGGTGACCTCTTGGTTCCTCGGTCAACGCTCAACTACTGAGCCACACTGGCTGGGCAGTCCCTATACTCTTGCCCCCCACGACTGTGTCACATGATGTTTTAGATTTGAGACCTTTCTGTAACCTCCTCGGTCATTAGAGCCTTGCATCCGTCACTGCTGCTCTGACAGACCTGCTGCTGGGTTCAAAGGTGCCTGGCTCTCTTTGATAGCACTGGGGAGCCAAGTTCAGAATGAGGCTCTGATGTACTCGGAGCAGTTGTAAAAAATCCCTCGGACCCAAAACCCTTCATATCCGATCTCCCTCTCACTGCTGCTCCCCGAAGTCGCAACCGGACCCACCGTCAAAGATGAGGCCAGAGCGTGCCCACGTCCCGCCCTCGAGGCTCCACTGTCTTCAAACGCTCACAGCTTCTTGGTGGCCCGAGAGCGCTGGAGTTGGGAACACGCTCTGTTTGAAGAGCGTCCGGTTTGAAGTCTGTCTCGGCCTAGAAGCTGAGCAAACCCAGGAAGCCCCGGAGCTTAGGGGCTGCCAGACTGTCTCCCAGAGACCCAAACAGACTCTCAGTTCACTGGGAGAAAAGCCAGCCGGGCAAACAAAGCATGCGGGCAGAGGGGCAGCCAGAGGAGCGTCCCTGGCCCTTCTGCAGAGCTCAGGAGAGCCAGGGAGCTGGCGCTGGGCAGGCCGGCAGCACAGCAGGCCCCGTGGGTGGCCGAGCTCTGCGCCCGAGGCTTCTGGTCTGGGCGGCTGAGAGCAGCCCTGTGCCGAGCGTGGTTATGCAGGTGCACCGCTGAGCACTCGGCAGCTGAATTTATATCAAAGCATGGGCCAAGTTCAAGGGAAAGAGTAAGAGAACTCATTCGAGACTCCAGACGACTGCACTGGCGCTGTGGAAGGTGAGGGTGTGTGCATGGGAGTGTGTGAGTGGGTCTGGGTGGGAGAGAGTGTGTGCGAGTGTATAAATGTGGTGGCGTGTGAGAGTGAATGTGTGTGTGTGTGTGAGAAGTCTCTCTTCAGTTAAGCTGGAGGGTTTCTTATACCACACAGAGGGGGCGATTCCTGGAACCCACTGTAGGTAAAGGCATTGGTTCTGATGACCACCCTCGCACCCTCCCACCCCCATGCTGGGTTCAAGCCCACGGAAGGCTGGCCTGGACTTCTGTATTGTGCCTTCAGAGCACTTGCCACAACTGTAATTCAGCATGTGTGTGATTAATTGCTGAGTGGCTGCCTCCTCCGCGAGACCTGCTGGGGAAGCCTGGAGGCAGGGGTCTCTGCTGCATTTCCCGCGGGCTCCCCAGGGCTGAGCACAATGTCAGCCACAGGAAGCGGCAGCTAAATTTGTTCACTGAGCTCCACATGTACAACCAGGGCGAGAACGGCCGTCCCCTTTCCTTGTCCTCTCACCCACTTTCTATTTCTTTTTCTCTCTTTCTCGCCTAAGCTGTGTGCCCAACATTTGCCCCCCATGGTAGCCTGTTGAGCTAAGTTGCCAGATGTAGCAAATAAAATACAGGATGCCCAGTTAAACTTGACTTTTGATTAAACAGCAAATGATACGTGTCCCAATATTTTGCTACTTGCTCTGTGTTTATACTAAAAACATACGGAATATATTTTTATGCAAAATGATATAATCAAAATATTTGTTGTTTATCTGAAATTCAGACTGAACTGGGCAGCCTATATTTTATTTGGCAACCATACTTCTGAGCTAAAAATGCGACAGATCCTATTGATGAGGCTGAGTCAACCTCAGCTGCTTCCTGCCTCAGCTCCAGTGCAGTCAGCCTGGTTAATCACACGAGAAACTTGGTGGGTGCCTGGGACCAAACCAGCAGAGGGAAGAGCAAGCCCCAAACTGCTGGCCTCGAAGGATTGAGAGAGACCAAGCGAGACTGGCTGGGGAGCTGGCCTGATGGAGAAGGGAACTGACAGAGATTGAGACCCAGCTGTGAGCCAGGCCCCTTGCTTAGCAATAGTTGCCCTCTGTTGAGAGCTTCACACTCCATCTTGTTAGATCCTCGCAAGAACCTGACAGGTAGGAGGATCATCATTTCTCAGAAGGGACAGCTTGTGCAGAGAGAAGTAATTTCCAAGACCTTCCTCAAAGCGAGGAAGTGGCAGGACTAGGATTGGATCCCAGAGGCGCCTGGCTGAAGGCTGGACTCTCCAAAGCACTGCACTGTAGGGAGGGGAAGGAGCACCACAGAGGAGTCAGGAGTCCCATGTGTTAATCCCAGTGAACTCTTACTGAATTGAGTGTTATTTATACATCCCATTACCCACCTACTGATCCATCCATCAATCTATCCATCAGAGCATCCACCCATCCATCCACCCATCCACCCACCCATCACCCACCTACCTACCCATCCACCCACCCACCCATCCATCAGTGCATGCACACATCTACCCTAACCTAACTGAGTTAGGTTATGGGGATGCTGTGGTGGTGGAGCAGCCCTGCGAAGCTCAGCAGCTCACCGAGAGGGCGTAACACCCTCATACCTCCCCGTGGGCTAGGCCACCAGCTTTTCGCAGCTCAGTCTCACAATTGGCAGCTTGGCTGGCCGAGACCCAAAGTTAATTAGAAACTGGAGACTCTCCAGCAGTGGTTCTTATGTTATTTTTATTCCATTCAGCCAGGAATGAACAATGTGCTGGACTATGGCCTGGACCGAGTGACCAATCCGAATGAAGTCCAGGTAAACCAGGTAGGTCTCTGCTGCATACTTTGGGTGGGCAGAGCCTAGGTCTGGTTCCTGGCTGGGAAGATGTCCACTTGTCTGTTGTCTAGTTGTGTCTGTTTGGGCAATGATATCTCCCCTTTGAGACTGCCTAAGAGAGGAGGACTGTGGGCTCTGTGATATCAGTGTTGGGGACAGAGAGGCCATGGCAAGGGTCCTGCATAAAGAAAGAGATTTAGAGTGCAGGTCAGAGCCAATGGAATCTAGGTAGTTGGTTTCCAGACTTTTCTGAGTCACTTCCCCCTTTGAAAATCTGATGAAAGTTATGAAAACATTCTGCCCAAAGACTCACAGACACTTTGCATACAATTCTAGCCAGTCCTCTCACTCCCTGAAGCCTATGGGCCCTAGTCTTAAAATCAACCTTGGGTTTAAACCTTCATCATCATGACAGAACCTGGAATGTCATACTTTCTTTTGCATCTCAATAGAGTAGGACCTTTGCAAAGATTCTCTTAGACTTTTATTTTAAAAGGACCCTTTCCCTGAATACAGCCACCATTTATGATGGATGGCCAATTTCCCATGATGGGTTTCTTATTTACAGAAATGCAGTTCATGAGCTGCTGAAACCGTGAGCATTCTGGGTAGGGCTTCTCAACCACGGCACTATTGTTTTGAGCTTTCCTGTGCATTGTAGGATGTTTAGCAGCATCCTGGCCTCTACCCACTGGATGCCAGTAACATTGTACCTTTCCCTGCCCACCTCCCAGTCCTGACAATCAAAGATGTCTCCAGACATTGTCCCATGTACCTTGGGGGGACAAAACTGCCCTGGTTGAGAACCACTGATCCCAGTAAACCAACTAAACTCCATTGCAACTAGTCTTAGGTGGTCTCATTGATTTCTGTCTAATGTTATCTTTGGGCAGCAAGGGGGTCAGTGACCTTTCTAAGCTCTGGCAATGCCTTAAGGCCTGAATGGCAGCCAGGACGGATGTACCGGGAAAGGAGGGAGAAGGAAGTGAATGGGGAAAGTGGAAGAAGCAGGAAAAAGGTGGCCTCGAGGCAGCTCTGTGACGTGTATGCTTTAGCCCTCTGGGCCCCAGAACTCAAAATGACCTGGGGACTGCCCCCACCAGTGCATGAGACAGATGCCCAGGTTTCGGGATGGAGTCCATCTGGAGAGAGACTTCACGTCCCCAGAGGGTGTCACCTGGGGGGGAGGCATTGCTAAGTCCCTTGTCCACAACTCAGAGTGACCCTTCCTTTGATATACTTGCGGCACTGTCAGCCTTCCACGGCCTTTTCCATGTCAGATGACAGATAAATTGCCGAGGCCTTGTCGGCTTGGTTGCCATGGAAACAGAATCACGGCAAATACTGAACCTGGCTGGGAGATTTGCTTTCTATATTTTTATTTTTTATGGGTAACTGGCAGCTCTGGAAACCTCTGCGATGGAGGAGGAGAGGGCAGAGGTGGACAGCACAGCGCCACCGCCAGGCTGGGAGGAGAGGGTGCCTTCTGGCGGTCAGCGCGGGGCAGGGGGCTGCGGTCCCCACGCTGATGTTGGACACGGGGCTGCTTTTACTTCTGTTTACCATCGTCTTCTCTGTCTCTCTCTCTTCCACCAGCTCCCTTCCTCCTGTCTGCATGCTGACTGTTGTGGAGAATTTAAGAAGAATTAAGAACCGTAATTCTCACTCAGGTGGCAGGGCCTTCCCACCTGTCCCGTCAGCCAGCCCTGTATTTTTTTTTTTTAATACGTCTTTATTGATTTCAGAGAGAGGAAGGGAGAGAGAGAGAGAAACATCAATGATGAGAGAGTCATTGATCGGCTGCCTCCTGCACGCCCCCTACTGGGGATCAAACCCACAACCCGGGCATGTGCCCTGACCGGGAATGGAACTGTGATCTCCTGGATCCTAGGTCGATGCTCCACCGCTGAGCCATGCTGGCCAGACGGGGGCCCTACATTTTTCTTTTGCACCGTGCCCTGCAGGTTGTGGCATCTGCCTGCCTCCGCATGGCAGGACAGATCCTTCAGAGGATCACGACCTTGAACTCGTGTGTTCTTGCACAGCTGGCTGCCTGCCTCCCATCTCCTCTCTTCTGCTTTGTGTTCTGAGTTTCCCAGTTTCTCACTTTTGATTCTCTCTCTGCTCTCAATGCTTGTGTACCCCGATTCCTCAGGCTTCTCGCCGTCTCATATTGTGCTCCATGCTTGCCTGCCGTTCACCTCTTGTTTTTGCAGATCCCTGTCTGGCTGTCTGATCACTGGGTCCCTGCTTGTCCCTGTTCTGGGCTCCCACACTTTGGTCCACAGTGGCTCAGGGGCCTCTCAGGTCAGGGCCCTGACCCCTGCTGCCCTGGGATTATTGTCTGCAGCCTGCATCCGGCTCTGAAGGCCAACAACTCGGCCACAGAGCTGTGTAAATAAGCTCGAGCTCTGGCCCTATTTGGGCAAATCTGCAACTGAAAAATAATAAGTCAGAATTCCAAGAATGCAGAGCATTTGAAGATTCCTTGGACAGAGTATCTCACTGTGCAAAGTGTGTCACCAGATGAGAAAGATAGAAGCAACCTCAGTCCAGGAGGGCCAACTGTTGAGAAAGCAGGGGATTTGTGCGTGAATTCCAGGGTGGAAAAAAAATGTTATTTCTTATTTTATCAGGAGGTGGTTTATTTTGAATTGCTGAGAAGTGTGTGTGTATTTTTTAATAACTTCACTTTATTTTAAATAAATGTTTTGTATGGCCTTTGGCTAAGTAATAATTTTGCTAGGTTTATGAGATTTGGCAAATAAAAATACAGGATGCCCAGTTATGTTTGAATTGCAGATAAACAACAAATAACTTTTTAAGTATAAGTATGTCCCAAATATCGCATGGGCATCCTATATTTTACTTTGTAAGTGAGGTCAAAACCATGTCATGCATAATCTCACAGCAGTTTATGAGCCCTAAGTCACTGGCGACTGTCCGTTGAGTCTCTGCATTATACCAGTCACCTGTCTGTTGTCTCACCCAATCCTTTGTTTTTCTGTCTCCTTTTACAAATGAGAAAACAGAAGCTTTGAATTGCTAAAAATAACTCACCCAGAGTCAAGTAGCCAATAAGGGACAGAACCAGGATTTTGACCTTGACCTCGGTCTGATCCCCAAATGCAGTCTTTCTTCCACCCCACCTTCCTGTCAGATTTTCTCTTGATCTTTTAGAGAAGCCTAGAACCCTTGCCCCAACTGCCCCGATGCAACCGAACACCCCTAGCAGGACAGAGATGCCCTACGTGTCAATCTAGAGGGAGCTGATCCTATGGACAACTATTTTTAAAGCTAGAAATAAATGCTAAAGTCCACATGGACTCCCCAAGGTGGAGGTGGGGAAACCTCAGACGCGGCAGAATCCTATTATTAGAGAGCTCGCTGCAGGATGATTCCCAGAAGGTAGCTGGTAGTTCCGGGAATCCGAAACCCAACAGCAAACCACACTGCCGATACAGGGCCCTCAAAGGGTTTAATAAAAGCCAGTGAAGTGCATTAAAATATGAAACATTTTGAAACCCCGAAGACTGAGATAATGGCCCCAGAAACAAATATTTGAGGCCAAAGTTAGGCCACACTAGGTAGAGTAGCAATGACTTTGCAAGACGGCTCCCTGTGGAGCCTTGAGGACATCAGGGCAGACTGAGAACCTGGCTCATTTCACTGGTGATCGTCCGCTCAGGAGCCCCGTGGCCTCAGAACAGTGGCTCACAGGAAGCTTGCTCTTGGGTCCCAGGCACCTTGCAGGAGGGTATTTAGGATGTTGGCTGCTGAGCACAGGCCTAGCACAATCACGATCTTTACCATCATTGCTGTCTCCCCCTCCCAGCTCTGTAGGGATATTACTGACGTGTGACATATGGAAGTTTAAGGTGTACAATGTGATGATTAGATACATGTATATATCGCAAAATAAGTGCCACAGTAAGGTTAGTGAACACCTCTGTCCCTTCGCATAATTATGATTTTGTGTGCGCATGTTGATAACATTTAAGATCTATTCTCTCAACAGCTTTCAAGTCTGTAATGCACTATTGCTAATTACAGTCACCGCGCTGTATGCATTAGGTCCCGAGATTTTATTTATCTTGACGCTGGGAGTTTGTTTCACCACCACTAGTGTTAATTAAAGAGTGTTTCCTGTGTTTGTGTTTCATCTCGGCGTAGGGGCCCCAGCTCTCTTTTTGTTTTAATTTTACTTGAAATGGCTGGATAGAGTCATTCTGTTTTGCATGCTCTCAGCTTGAGGGCAAGGAGGAAACTGGTGACAAGAGCAGGCTGTTTTTTGTTTCTCATGGATCTCTCCTCAGCTTCGCAAAGGGCAGGCTGGGCTTCGAATCTTAGCTCAGCCAATTACTGACCAGGAGATGTTGGAAAAGTTGCCCATAACCGATTATAGTTCCAAAGCTGCAAATGGTAGTAAAACCTCTCTCCCTTACACAGGTGTAAGGGCTCCAAGGGGTGCACATTGCTTTGTACTAATTGCTAAGTGGCTATTGTTATGCAACAGTCCAGCTTCCCCTTTGAGCAGAGGGGACACTATTTTTAATCCATTTCGGCAGATTCTAACAGAAGAATCTGACTATATTAGGTTTGCATGCAAATCTACTGGGGCCCCATGGTCCTGAAATGTGTGTTGTCTAAAACGGTGCCTTATGTTGAGACAGAATGGGAACAAAGAATCCGTGTGCTTGCCAAAACATCTGGATCATTTGGGTAGTGTCTTCAACTTTTTAAGTGGAGAAATATTCTATTAAGCTTAGAATACATCTCCATTTTTTTAGGCCTCTGAGCCCATGACAGTCATCATATAGTTAATATTAATTGAGCACCAGATATGACTCTAGGGAAGGTAGACATGGTGCCTCGTGGATGAGATTATATTAAACAGAGGCACACAAAGAAATATATAATTATGATTGTGATAAATGCTATGAAGAGGAAGTCAGGGGTGTGTGAGTCCAAAACAAGAGACCTAACTGAGATTTACCTTTCTGAGATAACTCTCCCCACTTCCCCACCCAGGAAAAGGGTTTCCTGTGAAAAGCAGTTACATAAAAGCAATCTAATGAAGCAAACTAAAACCCAGCACGGGTTAGAAGGGAGAGGCGAGTATGTGACATTCTAGATTGGCCCCTCCTGGCCCGTGACACCTTGTCAGTGGGCTCATGGACCCAGTAGTTATTTTGCTAACTACTCAGGAAAATAGTGTCCTCCTTGGCCTTTGGACTCTACTCCAAGTGAAGACCTGGTTGTGTTGAGCGGTGTGGATATTAGCAGCCAGGGATTAAGGTGACCAACTTGAAGTGGAGTCGGCGCCAAGCACCCCCTGGGCGCAACCAAACCGAAGAGAACTGAGACTGGAGTCCCCCGACCTCCAAGAGTTGCATAGAGCAGACGAGTGGTGCCAAGGAAGCGTGTCGGATTGTAGACTGTTTCAGTTAGGAGACAGTTCTGAATGGTTTCCAGGAGCTTCTAAGAACCCAAACACGGAGTCCCTTTTGGAACCATCCTTTCTCTGCCATCACTAAAAAAATCCAGAGAGAGGCGGCCCTGCGGCTGATCCCCGGCATCGCTGAGAGTGTGGGGCCCGATGTCAGCTCTCTCTCCCGTGGGAAAGAAAGAAACGCTCAAGCTCCATGCGGGTTCCCCATCTCCATCGCTCGTCCCCCGTCAGGTGCTCCTGTAGGCGCAACGGTCGATGGGGACCCATCCCAAACGTAGTCTTTAATTCGTCTTGGCTTTTAGGAGGACAGGGTAACGTTAGAGTGGTAAATCCTACCCCTCCCTTTGCCAGGTCTCTTGGTTAATCTAATTCTCCAATCGTTGTGTGGAATAGGCTGGAGGTGGTGGTGACAGGGAACTTCTATCTTCTAAGCAAGAGAAGATGGACAGCTTTCCCATGGGGAATGCGTTTGATCTGTAATGAGTTAATGACGTCTCTTTAATGGCTTTGGCTTCTTTGTTTTGCAGAAACAAACAATCACTGCTGTCAAGAAAGAGGTAATTCATCTCCCAGTTCCAGGGAAGCTTGGTTTTAAACCCTCCAACAAATTATACACTTTCTGGCTTTATGCTCTGCGCTCGGTAATGAAATGAAAGCCATGTGTAAAGTTTGGAGGATTGTTTACAAATTAATGGGCAGCACAGACTGGAGAAGCATCTTTTGAGATCTGAATGGGGCCAATGCTGAGGCTTGGGCGCTGAGACACGCTCAGAAGGCCCGGATCTGAGGGACGTAGGAGCCAATGCTGTAGAGTCCGCATCCCCACCCTGCCGGCCCCTGTTCCTACAATTACAGGTTGTTCGGAATCTGCCGAGGGTGGCCCATGGCCTATTTTGGTAGCTCTTGTTTCCAGGGCCCCAGGCAGAGCCCTGGTAATTATTGGCCATTGAGGTTAGGTCTTCTTGGCTAATCATCTTCCCCATATCTTGGTTTAATGCTCCTTAGAACTTTTTTTATTTTTTACTTGGTGCCTTTTCCCAGACCAAGACACGATGGGTGAAGGAGGCCCCTAATTTGAAGTTTGGGGTCACCCATCTACTGTGGGCCTGAACCCTGTTGGTACTGAGGTGTCTGGCTTGAGGGGATGGGATGGGGTGCTGTCATGGGTACACAGTGTCTAGTTCTGGAGGTTACCTGTGAATATCAATGTGACACTCAGAGGTAGGACAGTAAGACATCTTCTAATGACTGACTGCATCTCTTCCAGATCATGTATTACCAACAGGCCTTAATGAGGTCCACGGTGAAGTCTTCAGTGTCCCTTGGAGGGTATGTTCCGAATTTGTTGGTCTTGCTGAGGTTTGAACAGCAGATAGGCAAGAAGACTTTTGCTCTAAGGCAGACTTGAGAAGTCATTGACTGACGTAAGATCCTAATGAACACTGAGGGACAAAAGAGGTCTCTTGGGGGTTGTTACTAGTTGTCCACTCAGAGCAAGTCTCCAGGTCTCATCTTGGGTTGGGCGAAATCAGGGGTTGGGCAGGCTCTGTACAAGTCTGTCATCTGTCTTGGAATCCACCACTGCGTGGATGGGAAGGTGGGGAGAGCTCATGGACTGGCCCCTACAGGGATCCATGGTCCCCTGTGTTCCTAACATTGTCCATTTGAATTAACTAGGGAAATATGGGCTGTGTTCACTGATTCAATGTACTATTAAGTGTCCATTATTAATCTTTGACTTAAAATCCAGTCAGGATACATTGGAAATTTATGTTTGGTTTCTTGAACGTTCAGGTTGCCCTGACCCAGTCCCCATCGGACATTCTCTGAGAGGCACAAAAGGGTTTAGTGTCACGATACAATGTCAGGAGACTGCATTTTTTATTAAACAAGTACAGAGAAATTAAAAAGGGACCGGGTTGGGAGACGACATTTCATTTCATAAATAGAACAGATTTTTGTCACAAATACCTGCTAATCTGGGTGCTATTAGAGCATTTTCCCTAAGAAGACAGTAATAAGTAGGTAACTGTATCGGTAAGAGAGGGAGGGCAGGCTGGTCAATCGACCCGAGTTATTGACTTGGTCTCTCGGGTGTTGAATTTCTAGGAAATTGTCTTCCATTTGCTTTTCAGGATCGTCAAGTACAGTGAGCAGTTTTCATCCAATGACGCCCTCATGTCAGGCTGCCTTCCTAGCAACCCTTGGATAACAGATGA
This sequence comes from Miniopterus schreibersii, assembly GCF_964146895.1. Classification (NCBI taxonomy): domain Eukaryota; kingdom Metazoa; phylum Chordata; class Mammalia; order Chiroptera; family Miniopteridae; genus Miniopterus; species Miniopterus schreibersii. The sequence goes on from NC_138116.1 coordinate 7,530,030, forward strand.
CACCCAGTTCTGGGATTTAAATGCCAAATTGTATGTATTCGATGTGTCGGTTTTTTAAACATAGCTTTCTGAGTTTTTCTCATGCCATACAATTTACCCATTTAAAGTGTACGATTCAATGCTTTTTTTTTTTTAAACTATGTTCTCATACCCCTTAGCTATCACCTCCCCCATCCCCTGTGCCTTTGCCCCGAAGGCTCTCCGCTGTGGCTGTCCTCACCACCGGGGCGGCCAGCTCCTGCTATGAGGCCCAGGGACCTGTCTGAGGGTGCATTTTCCTAACAAGTGACTGCTTGGACTGTACAACTGTCAGAAATGAGGGTGGGGGAGGGCTGGGTGGAGCTCCGGGCTGTGGGGCTAATGGAGGGAGCTGGGGCCCCTCACCCCAGTCCAGGCCACCGCCTGGCACAGCCCCTCCTCCCTCCCATCCAGTGTCTGGTGCATTTATGAAGTGTCCTCCCTGCAGGGTGGAAATCCCAACCAAGATGCGCGTGGAACGGTGGGCCATCAACTTCAGCGAATTGATTCGAGACCCCAAGGGGCGACAGAGCTTCCAGTACTTTCTCAAGAAAGAATTCAGTGGTGGGTCTCGGATTTTAAAAAAAAACATTTAACTTTTAGAAGCGCTCCTGTCATGTTTGGCATAGGGTTCCCAAGGGGCCTCACAGTTGGGGGGGATTTCATTGGCTCACATGAATGGGATTCACATTTCCCAGCGCCCCATCCCCTCTGGTCGCCCCCACTTCCTTACCTTGATCCTCAGGTCACTAGCCGAGAGCTCCTGTGGCCCCTGGCGCCCCGGGCACCTCCTCAGGGAAACCGGGCGAGAAGGGAGGTGGGAAGCAAGCTTTCTCCTTTTGTTTCACAGCCTGGTGCTCTTCAGCTCAGAGCTTCTCTACCTGGGATACACATTCAAGTCACCTGGGGATCGTTTTAAAAACAAGCTTGCCTGGGTCCCACCCCCAGAGGTTCCTCTTTAATTTATTTGGGGTGGGATCTCCCAAGGTCTGAAATCTCCCCAGGTGATTCCAATATGTGGCCATAATTGAGAAGCCCTGTCCCCGTCTGCTTCCCTCAGGGGCTTCGGAGGTGTGGACTTTAGTGGAATGGGTGGGGCCACATTTTCGATAGACCCCATCTCTGGATTTCTCATCACGGTAGACACTTGCAGCATCTTAAATACACAGCACTGAGAAACAGCTGTGAAAACAAAGGCCAGATCAGGACCAATTTCATTAGGCCGAGCACTCCATTGGCTTCCACACTTGTATTGAAATATTTACTTAAAAATTTTTTAAAAAAACTTTCACTCAAGGATATTTTTTCCATTGCTTTTCAGAGAGAGGGGGGGAGAGAAAGAGACATTGGCAGGTGTGTGCCCTTGGCTGGAATCAAACCCAGGACCCTTGCAGTCTGCAGGGTGGCACCCTAACCACTAAGCCAACCAGCTAGGGCTGAAGCACTTGCTTCTACGGGGTTCATTTACTTCCTGACAAAGTCCCCAGCTCTGGGCAGCGTCCCAGTTGAGCCTCGGCACTCAGCTGCATATTCTCCAAGACACGCCTGCCTGCAGCTTTGTCCCTGAAACTAACCCGAGGGACGTGCCATTAACCTTTATATCACATTACAATATAGATTCTTGAAAATCCTTCTATTGAATCAGGCCTACCTGCCATGATAGCATAAAACCCACTACAGATGGATGGGAAGGGGAGGGCTTTTTGCTCGGGACAGAAGCAGCTACCGAGTGAGTGGATAGGGTGCCATCTAGTGGCAAAGCCACAAACCACACCCCGAGTTTATCCCAGCCACGCATTACTTAGCAACAAGATCCGTGGACAAGATTTCCCTGAATTATCAAGATAGTACCGTTGGTGACCTCCTTATGACACTCCTCAGGCTTCAGGTATGAACAGGGAAGGTGAATCGTCGATTTGCTAATTTAATTAAGAACATCTTGAAATTGAGATATAATTCACATACCATAAATGCATGTACCATGTAGTTCACATGCCATAATCCTTTTAAAGGGTACAATTCAGTGGTTTTAGTTTTTTCACAAAGTTGTACAACCGTTACCACTATATAATTCTAGAACACTCTCACCACCTCAAAGAGGAACCCCATTAGAAGTCATTTCCTCTTCTTTCTTCCTCTGCCCCCCCACTTCCTCCCTATCCCCCAGCCCTAGGCAACCACTAATCTATTTTCCATTTTCATGGATTTGCCTATTTTGGACATTTAATGTCAATAGAATCATAAAACGTGTGTCCTTTTGTCTTCTTTCACTTAGCATAGTGTTTTCAAGGCTTGTCCCTGCTGTAGCACCTATCAACACCCCGTTCCTTTTCATGACTGCATACTATTTCGTTTGTGGATATACCACATTCTGTTTATCCATTCAGCAGTTGGTGGACATTTGGGTTGCTTCAACTTTTTGGTTATTATGAATAATGCTGCTTTGAAATTCATGTACACATTTTTGGATGCTTATTGAAATTTTTTGTTGTTGTGATAGAGTTTTCATAACACACACTTTACCATTTTAACCATTTTGAGTGCACAGTTCTGTGGCATTAAGCACAGTCACGCTGTTGTGCAAACATCCCCAGCATCTATTTCCAGAGCCTTTTTTCACCCCCAAGTGAAACTCTGTCCCCATTACACACTAACTCCCCACCTCCCCTCCCTCCAGCTCCTGGCAACCACCACTCTACCTTCTGTCTCTATCAATCCATACTTCTAGGTGCCTCGTAGAAGTGGAATCATACGATAGCTGTCCTTTTGTGTTTAGCTTATTTCATTTAGCATAATGTCTTCATGGTTCATCCGAGCTATACTTTGTGTCAGAACTTTGTTCCTTTTTAAAGGCTGGATAATATTCCATTGCCCGTATGTGCCACGTGTTGTGTATCCATCCCTTCATTGATGGGCATTGGGTTTGTTTCCACCTTTTGGCTGGTGTGTGAAGAATCGCTCATTTAATTTTAACCTTGAGCTGTGAACCTCCTCTTGCCGTGGCCAGGGTGGCCTACCTTGCGTGTGATGTCAGCTGGGTTGCACATCCCTGCTCGCTCATGCCTCTGATCTCAAGAGCAACCTGAAGTTTGGGCTCAAGAGGATGGGCCTCTGTAGAGTTCTGGGACAGACGCCAACCAGCTTAGAATTGTGCTGCCTTTTTGGATCTGAAACACCTGGGGGCTTTCCAAAAAATACTGTGAAAGGAGAGGAAGAGTCTTCCCTTGTCCATTTCCCCACACAGAGGCATTCTGTGATTCACACATATACACACATTGCACACATGCACACACATGCACACAGATTCTTGCTGGTTCCATTGGTATGATCACCTTTATTTTTCTAGGCAAAAATTGCCGCCTGGGCTGACTGTACAACGGTATTCACACTATTCTGGGTGCTGGGGAGAACTGGTTAGAGGACCATTTGGAAGGAGATGATGGGTTGGAGGGAGTCTGGCTTTTCTTCTGTGCCCAGAGGACCCGAGTCTCTCTGGCTCAGGTGACTGACCCTCCGTTGGTGCCCCTGGTGGCCAGGCCTTCCCTGAGAGTCAGTCTATCAGCATTGCCACTGGAGCAGCCTCTCTGTTCGGACCTTTGACCTGAATTGACCCTGTGTACAAGGGAGGCAGATGTCACTCCCAGTCCCTGTATATGAGCAAAACAAACGGGGCCTGTCATGAGGAAAACCTGTCGCATGGCAACGCATGTTTACAGCCCAATCCTATGCGAACTTGCTCTAGCATATTTGCTTCCGCTGACTTCCAGGACAAAAGAGAACATGCCGGCCTCTGGGGACTGATGTGAGCTGAGCTGCATCCTTGGGGAAAGAGCAGTGATCCCAATAGACACGTACAGCCAGGAACATGGTGGTGCAGATCTAGGTCACTTCAGAGAACACGTGTCAAGCAGTCACTAGGCTGACAGCGCTCCCCTGGGCCCTGGGAGTCAGCGTGGCTGCTCACTGTCTGTCCAGCCCCACGTGTGCCAGGGCCTGTTGTGCAGAAGGAAGGTGCTCACCACGAGGGACCAAATCTGTCCTGGCTGACCCGTTGCTTCTCTTTTCTCTTTTCTTCTCCCCATCGTTTCCTGCCTGGCTTTGGTCTGCGTGGACCCCTCCTCCCTGTCAGGAGAGAATCTGGGATTCTGGGAAGCCTGTGAGGATCTGAAGTATGGAGATCAGTCCAAGGTCAAGGAGAAAGCAGAGGAGATCTACAAGTGAGGATTAGCCACCTTGTCGGGGAGCCTCCCCTCCCCTCCCCTCCCGCCACACCCCTGGTGTCAGCCAGCTCAGTGCTGCACCTGCCCTGCTATAAACAGCTCACTGCTGCTGTGGAAGGACCCCCTGATCCTGGGGGTGTGCTTAGGAGCTAAAGAAGCAAGCTGCCCTGAATTATAGCGCTTTGGCTAAATCCCCTCAGGTCTCCTGAGACGTAGGGGTGTGTCGGGGAGAGAATAGGTGCGGTGGGAAAACCTATTCCTCAGGCCATCTTAGGGAAGTGAGGCCCATGAGGGGAAGGGAGGTTCCCTGAGTGTTCAGGACTATGAGCCCAACTTGGGGTACAAATGTGGGCACAGTTGTCATTTTGCAGTTACTGGCTCTAGCCCTTCCTTGCTCAGTGTAGCCATAAGTTTGTCCCTCTCCAGACCTGCCTCTCCTCCAAATTTCCCTCCAAATTACCCAAGAGCCAAGAGACTCACGCACACTCCTAATTCCAATATTCTGCTGCAGGGGGCCCTGCCGCCCCTCCCTTTACATCAGCCTCCCTCCTCCTGGGGATCCCTCCCCCCTTATGTAATCTTAGTCTGAATTCCGAAATTTTCCTGTGCAGCTTAGGGGTGGCCCACAACACCCACGTGAGTATTTCCTACCTTCGACACGTCAGAATGGGGAGTACTGGAGAACCCCGAAATCCCAGGTGGAGCCTCAGGACTCAGGAGGTGTGGCTGAGCTCAGGTTCTCATGGGTGCCGTTGGCAAGATGCGCAGGTCGTCAAACCCCTGGGTGCTGGGATCCCGGGCTGCCTCCCAAGGCAGCATTTGAGGCCCAGCTCCAAACACGTCGAGACTGGGCCACGGGAGAGCCAAGGCCCTGGAGCACCTGGAGGGAGATGCTCGGCCAGGTCCTGATGACTACGGAGGCAGAGGCATTACGTTGGAGGCTGGGCTCTTGGCCCGAATGGCGAGGGTTACTCCATCCACTTTTGCGCCCTCCTAGACGTCAGGGACACCAGAGTGAAACAGTCACGTAACCATTACTAGCACGGCTGGCTGTCTTCTTGCTTCTAAGTAGTATTGCTTGGCGACCGTTCAAACACTTCATGTCTCCTAAAAAGGGATCGCTTTCCACCCGGGACACCTGAGTCATGTCAGTCCCTCCCTCTCAAGCAGCTGTGAACTTTCTATGAACCAGCTTGGGTCTAGCTACTTTTGCTAACAATTCCCTCCACGCCCCAGGCTGTTCCTGGCCCCAGGGGCGAGGCGGTGGATCAACATCGATGGCAAAACCATGGACATCACAGTCAAGGGGCTGAGGCATCCCCACCGCTACGTGCTGGACGCGGCCCAAACCCACATTTACATGCTCATGAAGAAGGTAGGCGGGGGCCAGGGAGCCCCTCCCTCCCCCGGTACCCGGAGAGTTCTTTAGACATGGGGGAAAGGGGAGATGACCTGTGGCTACTGCTTTGCTGGTGTTGGGACGCTGACCTGTGAGCTGTCTCTCCCATCGGTCCCCTGGGCTGGGAGCTCCCTGAGCCCCAAGCTCCTGGCTGGGGAGGACCTCCTGCAGGCGCCGTGTGGGTTCCCGTGGGCCTCCCACTCTGCAGTCATGACATTGGTCATGATGGTGTTGCTCTAAGGGCTGTTGTTTACCAAGGGCTTACAGTGAGCAGATGCTCCCCCAAGCATGGAACTCTGTATTGAAGACAAGCCACGAAGTAGGAACGGAGCTCCATCTCCGGAGCCTAGCATATGCTCAGGGCCTCCCCAGAGGTGCAGCCAGATTCAGACCGCGTCGCCCGAGTCCAGCAGCTGAGCCTTTCTCACAAGGAGAGGCTCTCCTTTAACCTTGCCCTCTAATTGCCGAGGGGGGGCCTGAAAATGGCAAGTGCGCTCATTTCATTTGACACGTCCCCTCTCCTAATGACTGCTTGTGACTGTTTTTCTCTCCTTCCCGCTAGGACTCTTATGCTCGCTATTTGAAATCTCCAATCTATAAGGAAATGCTGGCCAAAGCTATCGAACCTCAGGAAACCACCAAGAGGAGGCAAGTGGATGGCCTGTAATTGCTGGCTGCCTGCTGTTTTGTTTACAGAGCAGTGAGGGTGTCTTTCAGGCCAGGGGCCCTGGTTGAGAGATATTTGTTTGATGAATGTTTTGGGGCCGGGGAAGTATCTCTCAGGGTACAATCGCCTCATTGGCTTCAGGATGCCCTGAAATCTCCCCGGCAAGATTTCCTGTCATTACTGCTAGTGGGTTTCGTTCCCCATTCTCTGGTTTGAAAGAGTCTCATCAGATTCATAATTACACTGATCCCAAATGGAAACAACTCATTGGTGTGTTTTTAATTTAAAAAAAAAATTATTTTTAGTTTTTGCAACTCATTGGTTTTTTAATTGCTATCCTTCCCCGCCTCCAAATCGATGTATGGGGATTAATTTAGCAACATCCTTGTATCCTTGCAATGTCCTAAGACCTTATAGAGAATAGCAGATAGTTCCCCAAGAAAAATGGTAAGCTGTTAGGGGAAACAGCAGTGACATTCTAAGTATTCTTGGGGACTCCTTTCAGTGTCTGTCAGTCCCTTCACCCTCGCCTTTCTCATTGGAGACGTAGGCCATCTCCTCTGGAGCAGCCCTGCCGCAAAGCGCGAAATGTTCGGAGGGGGCGGCTCGAACTCTTTTTTGGAGAAAAAGAAACCTTTCTGGCAGCAATTTTAATTTTGTGACACATATAAACTAACTACTAAAATTCTGCAGCACACCAAAAAATATATTTTTTGATGATCTGACAAAAATTAGGTATAATTTTGATTGATTTACCAAAAAAAAAAAAAAAAAGAAAAGCAATCACCTACCCTTTTTGCTCCAAAGTGACTTTTTGAAAAATTAGGTGCTTCTACTTGTATGTAAGGATTTGTGGTACCAAGAATTAACCAATCAGACGCCAGCTTATTATGCGATGTGACCAAGGAGATGCAACTATTATATGACTCATATATTTATGGCTCAAGACAGGGCATTCACACTTGGCAGCTATTGCTGTGTTGGCTGTTGTCATTTTTTTAGTTGACAACCGAAGGGAAGAGAGGTCACGGCCCCTGACTAAATAGTCAGGTGTTGCATGTTTTAAAAATTCTTACGGCACACGGGGTGAAAATCTCTGACCTGTGGCGATTGAAGATTCCAAGCGGGAGCCAAATGGCAGCTTGGACAAAGACGCGAGACCCTGGAGGTTTTCCTGGGGCCAGTGCCGACCTGTCCCCGCGTGGTTAGCAAACGTCCCCGCCTGTCGGCTCGGCCCACGCTGGGCTCTTGTTCAGCATCTCCAGTCAATTCAAAAGAGTGGTGGTGGGACTGGAGCCTTTATCAAAGGAGCTTTAAAAAGAAACCCCAACTTGGTTTCATTCTTGAGGATAATGGTGCCGTTATGAAAGGGAAAGAAAGGAGGTCTGTGGCGCTTTTCTGCTAGGTTCGCCTGGTGAGGACGGGGGTCCGGGGTCCCTGGGGGTTTGAAAGCTGCTCCTGTTAAGCCACGAGAAAGGGCCGTAATCGCTCCCCAAGTGCCGCCAGGAAGCAGTGGGGAAGGAAGGGTAGCCCCGAGCTGCGCTCTCCAGATGCTCTGAGCGGGCGCAGGCCCGAAAACCAGCCGGGGTCCTCTGCGGGCGCCCGGGCCCTGGGGGCCGCTCGGCGTTAGCCACAGGCGCAGCGGGCGCGGGGCTTTGGCCTTGGAGTGGCGATGCTGTCCCTGCCGCCGCGTGCGGGAATCCACGCGGGTGGGGGTGCTTTCGTTACCCCGCGGAGCTCGGCCTGTAACTGTAGGGACTGTGGTGAGTGTGAGTTCGTCCCATGACTTTCAGCTGTAAGACAACGTATAAAATGTAATTTTCCCAGAGCAAGCTAAGTTGGTCTCTAGGCCTTCCCTCGGCAGGGCAGGCGTGGCTTACTGCTAGGAAGCCTTCTTCCCCCCCCCCCCCCCCCCCCCCCCCGGGCCTTCCGCTAACCGCCAGCGCTGTCCCCCCTTCCAGCTCCAGCCTCCCGTTTATGCGGCGTCACCTGCGCTCCAGCCCGAGCCCCGTGGTCCTGAGGCAGCTGGAGGAGGAAGCCAAGGCTCGAGAAGCAGCCAACACGGTGGACATCACCCAGGTCATGAGCAAGCTGGACCGTAGGAGCCAACTCAAAAGGGAGCTGCCTCCTAAATAAACCCGCCACTGCCGGGGGTGGCGGGCATGCACCGGGAGAGGACGCAGAGGCGGGGGGAGCCTAGAGTTCATTCCCCATCTGGGGGCCGTGGAGTAGGCAGGGTCAGCCTGCATTTTTCTGACCTTCATGGCGGGCTTCCCAGTACCGTGGCAACGCGAGCTCGTTCTCTCACTCCAGCAGCCAAGGGGCAGGTGGGCAGCGGGGGGAAAGGCCACCTGCCTCAGCTGCTGTGTGACCACCCGTCTCACTGGAGGGGGTTCTCATGGTGAGAACCGTACCCGGCCCCAGGCATAGCTCTTTCAGGCGCATGTGTTTCAAAGAGCTTAGTGAAGCTCCTTGTACCATCCTCACCTCTCCAGTTTAGGCTTCGCTTCTAAGGCATTGGAGAGCCGGCCAAGGGACCAGTTGCAGGGTTTCCCTGTAGATGCACCTCACTGGACGCCTGCCTGGAAAGGCCCTGCTAAGACGTGTCTGTTGACGTTGTTCTTACAATTACTGAGGGTTGGTGGACTAGGGACAAGCAAATACAAGCAGAGTACTTGGGATAATGCCTAGCATATAAGTGCTCAGTAAATGCTAGCTGCTGCTATTACCATCACAACAGTTGTGATGGTGGCACCATCCTCACCATCACCATCAGCACCATTATGATCATCCTCCAACCATCCTCACCACCATCATTCTCACCATCACCATCATCCTCACCATCACCACCATCACCACCATCCTCACCATCACCACCATCCTCACCACCATCACCACCATCCTCACCACCATCCTCACCATCACCACCATCCTCACCATCCTCACCACCATCACCACCATCACCACCATCCTCACCATCCTCACCACCATCACCACCATCACCACCATCCTCACCATCCTCACCACCATCATCACCATCCTCACCATCACCACCATCCTCACCATCATCACCACCATCCTCACCATCATCACCATCCCGCTCCCCATCACCATTATCATCATCATCATCATCATCACCACCACCGTCCCTAGCATCTTCCTGGCCTTAGAGTAAGCTGGTGTTTCGTATCCCTGTCAGCGTGGTCCAATGCAGCGATTTGTTATTCTTCATTATGTAGGACATTTCCTGAGCTTACCCAAACCACCTTACTTCTCTCCTCTCTCAGAGTCTTGCTGTGTAGCTCTCAGCCCCCCAGGGACCATTAGGGTAAATTCGAGGGGAGGAGATGAGGGCGTCGATGACATGTCCTCTCTGCAGCTCCTGTGAGAGGGCTGACTAGCAGTAGTGTAGTGACTGGTCAGTCCTTTGGTCCCATGTTTCCTGGTGGAAGTAAAGATCTGTTCAAAACGAGAAGGTCTTGTGCTGGGCTGTGACAAATGAGAAGATGTGTTCACCCATGTGGATTTTTCTTCATGGGACCAACTTTGCTCATTTGCTTTTGGGACAGTGAGGAAAGGCTGAGTGAGAAGGGACTGGAGGGGCCAAGTGCGCACCCTGCATGCTGACCCTGAACGCAGCCCTCTCCTCACCTGCCTGCTCCCAGGAAGCAGGAGTTCAGGCGGCCATAGGTCCCATTCGAATTCTCATTCAGTTTCTGGAAGGAAAGTGAATTGCTTCTCTTTGCACCGTCTGCTTTGCCTCTCATTAAGATCCTGTGACTGTGTCCTCACGTCAACACACCTGCTCCATTTCATGCTCCTTCCCCCACTTCTCTTGGTTCCCTCGCATAATAAACAGCAGCACAAACCAAACCAAACCAAGCTCTCCTTCACAGTGTCTCTGTTGTGTCTCATTTCTTTGCCATGTGCCCTGCATGCCACTGCTTTGCTGCTTCACACCAATGGTGGGCGTGGCATGGGCTGGAAGGGCCGGGTGTCCTTTGTGGGAGCGGCCAAGGTCATAGTGGGAGGGGGTAGAAAAGGCATCCTGCTTAGAGTGTTCAAGGCCAACTGGGCTAATGGCTATTTGCCAGAAGAAGGGGCCTTCTCAGGCCAGGTAAGTGAATCAGGACGGTGACCACCTTCTTACTGTCATTCATTTTGGAAAAGAGAAGGAACTGGGGGAGGAGTGGGGTGGGGAAGAGAGCACAGAATTGGGAGGGTGGGGGTGTATGGAGGGGCTCATCCTGTCATAAGCTGTGTGATCTTGGTCAAGTTACATCATCTCCATGAACCTCAGTTTTCTTAATCTGTAAAGTGGGGATTATAATAGGAGTTTATCACTAATTCTGAATAAGTAGGATTCGAGTTAATGAATTGGGGGTGGGGTATCCTCAGTCAATTAGTTGAGTGAGGAGCACTTTGATGTGTCTTTATCTCTCACAAGAATGCTCATTTTGTGGTTCTGATGTTTTGGTCCACTCTCCAGGACCCCAAGTCCTATCCAAACCCCATAGGCAATGGGATGGCAAAATGGATCAGTAGAAAAGGCAAGGACTTTGGGGTTACACAGACCTGGGATCAAATTCTCATTTAGTCACTGTATTAGGTATCTATTGCCACCTAACAGATTAGCACAACCACCGTTTATTAGCTCATGGTTGGCCAGGTGAGACGTGGCTGGGTCTCCGCGCAGGGTCTCGCACTCAGGTGTCAGCAGGCTGTCCGGGCTCTGGTCTGGAAGCTGATGGGAAGAACCTGCTTCCAAGCTCATTCACATTGTTGGTGGGATTCCATTTCTTGTAGGACGGAGGGCTCCAGGTTTACTGGCTGTTAGCTGGGGGCTGCTCTCAGCTTCGAGAAACTGTCCGAATTCCTTGCCACGTGGCCCCCTCCATCTCAAAGCTAGCAGTGGAGAGCTTTTCCCTCATTGAATTCCTGTCATGCTTCAGACCTTGCTGACTTTTGTCTCCGGCCTCTAGATTCAGATTTGAAGGGCCCACCTGATGTGGTTAGGCTCACCCGGATAATCCTTTAAGTCACCTATCCCAGAGCCTGACCATGGGCGTGACTATCGATGATATTTACAGTTTACACCCACACGAAGGACGGGGCAGGAATCTTGGGGCCACCTTGGAATTCTACACACCACACTCGCCGATTGGTTGTGAGAGCCTGGGGAGGGTAATGGACCCCTTTAGTTCTCCAAATTCTGTCTCTAAATGGGGCATCCATAGAGTCGTAGAGTACCCAGCACACTCTAGATGCTTAATAAATTATAGGGCCCTACTCTTTCACCTAACAGTTGTCTCCCAACCCTTAATCAGGGCCCAGCTCCTCTCCTGCCCATTGCTTGTGTCTCATAGAAGGCGGGTGTTAGAAGCATAGCTCAGGTCTCAAACTTACCGGGCATAAAGATGGCCTTGGGTGTCAGAAGATGCTTCCCCTGGGTGATTCCGGAGGCAACGCTGAGACATCCATCTAGCAGTCACGTGTGCAAACTGTGGGGTCAGCGAGCCCGGCTCAGAGCCTCCCCGCCGCTCCCTGCGGCCTGTCCCAGGGCCTTGGCCTCCGAAGTACCAGTTTCCGCACCTGTCAGATGGGCGCAGTCATGGTCAGCTCCCTCACTGAGCGGCTCTGGGAAGTACATGCCATGGCCCACGTCAAGTGTTCAGCCCGGAACCTCTCATTTGCTAAGTGCTCACTGCATGTTAACAATGGTAACAACAACCTAACGGCCCCAGCGCTTGTGGGTATCTGAGCAGAATGAGTGGCTCTGAGCTGCTTGAACTTCAGGAGGTAGGTGGGAGAGGATGGAGACCCCCACTTCCACCCCCACCCCACAGAAAAGCCCCCGTGGCCTCCTGGCCTTCAGAGAGCCTCCCTGAACATTCCGATTTCAACTTCCCAGCTCAGACAGGGCTCTCCCAGGCTCCTTCCGCTCAAACATGCCTGATCCAGCCCTCCCGCCCCAATGCTCCTGGACGTGGGGGCCATGGGGGCCCAGGGAGGTTGGGACACTTCTCTTCCAATGAGTAACTTCCTCTCCCTTCTGCCTGCTCCCTTCTTCTGGCCTGTCCGGGTCCCACACTCAGTGTTTCTTCCTGCCCCCCCCCCCCCCCCCCCCGAGGGAGGCACAGGAAGTGCTGGGTGCAGGCCATCCCCCAGGTGTCGGTGTGGATGCAGGTAGTGGTTCAGGTCAAGATGGTGGTCGCAGGCCTGGAAGAGTCAGCCAGGTACAAGCCGGGGCTTCTCCTGGCGTCTCTGTCACTATTAAAAATGTTTTAAATGCCTCCAGTCCTTAGGTTGGGAACGAAGGGTAGAGAAGGGTTGCTGGTATGTGGCAGGTCCCAAGCATTGCTCACTGGGGGACTGAAATTGAAGGGCAATTAGAAGTTTATCTGGCCACACCTCAGCATCCCAGGCTTGGAGGATGACCAGCCTGTGCCCTGGGATGCAAGTGGCCAAGTCTGGGGACCATGGCCAGGCTTGGGGACAGGCTAGCCCCCTGGCAGGAGGCCTGTGTGGCTGTGCCATTGTCACAGGTGGCTTTGAGCACCTTTCCCAACTTCCCAGGGGACAGCCATACCAGACCTGTGCTTTGGGCACTGGCAGGGGCTATGTTATCAGAGGGCAGCCCCTGGGCCTGTTGACCAGCCACCCAATTCACTCTGAGCTCTCTCTTTCCTTCCCTGCAGCCCGGCCAGCACACCGCTCCCAGCCCCCACCTAGCCGTGTACACAGGAACCTGCATGCCCCCCTCTCCTTCCAGCCCCTTCTCTGCCTCCTGCCGCTCCCCCAGGAAGCCCTTCCCCTCTCCAGGCCGCTTCATCCGGAGGCCCAGCAGCACCGTCTGCCCCTCGCCCATTACGGTGGCCTTGGAGAGCCCCTTGGGCTCAGAGCAGAAGGGGGAGGCTGGTGGATCCAGTACTGGCCAAGGACCCTCCGATGCAGACACCTGCAAGGCCTCCACTGACTGCCCCTGGCCCCGGCCCCCGCCCAGGGCCCCCCTCAAAGCCCGCATGGCTGTGTCCTTCAGCAGTTTTCTGAGACGAGGCTGTCTAGCCTCCCCGGTCTTTGCCAGGCTCTCGCCCAAGTGCCGCCCTGTGCCCCATGGGAAGGTGCAGCCCCTAGGGGATGTGGGTCAGCAGCTGCCACGGCTGAAATCCAGGAGAGTGACAAAGTAAGAACCAGAGGGAGCTGTGCGTGTGTGTGTGCGCACATATGTCTGTGAGTGTGCCCATGCATGTATGGGTGTGCATGTCTGTGGGCGTGTGCATGTGTGTATATGTCTGTGGGTTTGCACATGTGTACATGCATGTATACGCACACATATGCCTGTGGGCGTGCACATGTCTGTTGGAGTGGGCATATGTGTATGGGTGCACTTATGTCTCTGTGCGTGCACATGCATGTATGGGCGCGTACACATGTCTGCGGGTGTGTGCATGTATATGTGCGCATATGTGTGTGGTGTGTGCATGCATGTATGTGTACACATGGTCTGAGGGTGTGCATATCTACTGATTCTTCCTATTTGGTGTTCTCCCTGCACCCCCCATACTCGCTTTCCTCTTGTGTCTGAAGCTTTTTCCAGATCAAAATGGATGTGCCTGTGGGGAGTGGAACCTGCCTGATGGACTCAGAGGACAGTGGGACAGGAGCATCGGGTGACCAGGCCATCAAGAAGGAGGTCATCTGCCCCTGGGAGAGCCTGGCCTAGGGGCAAGCTGGCTGAGCCAGGGGCCTTGGACCAGGCAGGTGCTCCTGGCAGACTCCGCTGGATGGGGCACAGACACTCTCGAACCAAAGTGCATTAAGATCATACTTGGGGGCTGAGAGACAAGATGGGGTGCATTTGGGGGAAGAGTGCTTTGTCTGGGCTCCCAGTGGCCAGCGCCCTCCCTCCCCCCAACCTTCCTCCTTTGGGCAGAAGAAAGGCATGCGGACCAAATGGTTTTACCTGCTGCCTTAACCCCGATAAAAGGTGAACTTGTAACAGTCCCTTGGACTAAAGTGTTACTGTGTCTGGTTTTCTCAGTTATTTATGAGCTATTACTTATGAGTTAAACTCATGTCTTCTTTGTTGTTTTTGACAAAGGGGCTGGGGAAGGGCACCTTCTAGAACGCCAGGGGTGTTGTTCGCATCCACCAAGGGATTTGTTGGGGAAACCCCATAAATAAAGAGTAGGATCTGGAGAAGGGGGTGAGGCCTTCAGACCATGAAGCTGGGCTGACCTCCGGGGAAGGGGGAGTGGGCAGGGGGAGTCTCCGATGGCAGTGCAGTTCCAAGAACGTTCTGGCCAGCCTGTTGGGTGTCCCTCAGCCAAAATCACTGTGGGAGGGATCCTGTGTCTTGCGGGAATTGTTCTGCATTCGTACCCCACCAGGCAAGGTCATCGGCTGGGAGCACCTGTGGGAAGCCTGGCCCTGGCCTGGACATGCTGGTGGCCGTCAGTCCACATGCTCCCTGCAGCAGGAGAGCTGAGCACACACTGTTGCGTGTGCTGTACCCACCCAGTGGGCACCTCTGCAGGGCTGGGCCTGGGTGCACCCCTCCGAACTCTTGCCCAGCTATTCACTCAACAAGTCTTTATTGAGCTCCTACTATGAGGCAGGCACTGTGCTAGGCCCTGGGGGTGCAGCAGTGACTCCCCGCTCCGTGGGATTCATCTAGAGCAGTGGTTCTCAACCAGGGGACAACTGCACAACTGAGCAGTGTCTGGGGACAGTTTGGATTGTCAAGACTGGCTGGGGAAGCTACCGGCATCTAGTGGGTAGAGGCCAGGGCTGCTTCTAAACACCCTACAATGCACAGGACAGCCCCCTATCCCTCCACAACAAAAGATTACTTGGTCATGAATGCCACTGCTGAGAAACCATGAAATAAATTATAGATTACACCCCACAATGCTGGGCATGTGCCCCTTGCCATTTGTTTCTGCCCAAAGCCCCGAAGCACCGCCCCAAAGGGTCCTGCAGGGATTTGGATTGGACAGTGGGTTGAGATTAAGGGTTTTATGGTGAGTAAAACGTTTCTTAAAAGATGCGTGGAAAGTCATCATAAGAAAAAAATTCAAATGGTTTTCCCAGCCACTCATGACGCCCGTCCTCTTTAACCCTCAGTTTTATCAGAATTCAATTAGTAGATAAGAGCCCCACATTTGCTTTTACCCTCAGACGACTTACCTTCCTTAGCCCATAAACACCGGGGCTGCTGAGTCATCGCTTGGCGCGCTTCTAAAGATGAGCGGTGCGTGGGTGCGGGACCCAAACCTGGACGCGGGGGCCCTGCGGGGAAACAGATGCTGTCGTAGGAAAGAGCACTGCACTTTAGAGTCTACAGAATCCACTCTTGGGCTCACAAGAGTCACTCACCTAGAGGTCAGGAACCTGTTCTCCCAGGGTAAGTGAAACAGGCCAGGTCTTTCTTGGAAGGTGAGTGGGCCAACTGCCTTTATTTGCAAAGCTGCTCTAAAATGAGACTGAAGGCAAAACAGTCAGTACCCTTCCTCTACCAGCAGCCAGGGTGTCCGGAAATAAGGAAAATCTCAACCCTGAACTTGTAAACTAGTGTCACAGGGCTCCACTCCAGAGTCCCCAGGACCCTAAGGAGAAACCAAGCCCACGGGGATCTCCAGTGTCCATGACCAGAGCCTGCAGGAGTCACTGGTTGGATTAACTAAGGTCCAGGCTAAAGTGCAGTGACAGAGACCCCAGAGGAAGGACGTTCAGACACGGAGTTTCTGCCTCTGTCACTTAATTATCCAAAGGCAAGAAGCATCCAGGGCGAGTGGAGTCCAGGGAGGGGAGGAAATATATATATACATATGTATTAATTCTCACCAGAGGATATTTTGTCGATTGATTATTAGAGAGAATGGAAGGGAGGGCGGATGAGAGAGAGAGAAACATTGATGTGAGAGACACACATCGATTGGTTGCCTCTCACATCCGCCCCCACCGGGGCCGGGGATCGAACCTGCAACCCAGGTATGTGCCCTTGACCGGGAACAGAACCTGTCAAGGGTCTCTCTCAGGATCTCTGGAGGTAGAAAGAGGACCGGGATCATTTACGGCCTTTCCCACGGCCTAGGCTACTCCCGCCCACGGGCTAAGCGCCTCGTTTGAACCTGGGCAAGTGCTCGGGACCTGCTGTTGTGTTCTGAGCACAGAAATGGAGACAGAAGACGCCCCGTTTAATCCCATCACATCTGTCAGAGTTTCAGGAATGGGCTTACTTTCCTCCTGTTGAAAATCTATAAGCAGGACGTTTCTCCAGGAGCCCTAAGGCGGCTGTCTCTTTGCCCTGTGGGGAGGGGACACTGGGTGGCCCACTTGAGGCACTGAGCCTGAGAGGAGACAGCGCTGTCCCTTGTCCATTTGCTAGGAAAGGGAAGGAGAAGCATTTTGAAGGAGTCTGAGGTCCCTGGGTGCCCAGAAGGGGACAGCGAGGGGACATGGGGCGCCTGCCCAGCTCGGCCTCAGGCCCAGCCCTGTGCTCTGGGCTCCGCCCGCTCCTCTCGCCTCACCAGAAGAGGGAGTCCGAGGCCCGCAGATCCCCGGAGGGAGGCGGCTGGCTCCCCTTCAAGCTCTGAGGCCTGGGCTGGAGGGGAAGGAAGAGGGGCTTAGAGACAGGTGCTGTCCCCTGGGCTGGTGGGGCTGGCGGCAGCGGGAGGGACTGTGAGCTTTGCCCTCCCCTCCTCAGTCCCAGAGCCCCTGAGGCTGGCCGAGGCGGGGACCTTCAGAGGGAAGCCTCTTGCTGGGCCTCAGGGCTCCTGTCGATGGCCTTGGCTGTGGGGGCCCTGCGGGGTCCTCCTGGCTGCGGTGCCCCGATGGGGCCGAGGGGCTGGTGCTCTCTGTCCCTAGTGGCTGTGGGCGAGGGTGGAGACTCTCTGCAGAGAAATACCTGCAGAGAGAAAACTCCTTCCCTCCCTCCCTGCTGACTGCAGCCAATAGAACCCCACCCCTTGGGGGTCATCCCTTTGGGTCAGGCTCTGACTCCTAGGACTGGGGACCGACCCAGCTTCACCTTTCACTCTTCTGCCCAAGTGATTTGCCAGCTCCTTGTTGAGCGGGTGAGGCTGGAGGGCCAGAGCTCCCAGAGGGGCCAGAGTGGGGTGATGTATAGGGGTGAGAAACGGTATCAGAAAATAAGCTTTTCTACTTCTCTGAGGATGGGAGGGACCTGTGTATGGTCCTGTGACGGGGTTGAGGGAGGAGCCGGCTTGTTTCCTTCTCAGGAAGCAGCACAGGGGTATTCAGAGCCCCCCCCACCCCGTGAGTAGGAGGAGTACATTAGGGACAGCTGGGTTGGGTCAGCATCTGCCACATCCATGGAGGGGAGGGAGCCCGCTTGTGCCCATGGAGGTGTGTGAGCATGCCTGCCCACGAGTGCATGCGGGCACCCAGGGCCACACGTTCCACCCTGGTCTGTGCTTATGGAGTGTCTGAGAAAGTCCTGTTGGCCCCAGACTATGGCTCTGTGTGTCGAGCTAGTGTGTGGAAAGCTTTAGTCCCTTGAGGGACACGTAGTAGGGACAGGAAGACCAGACCCATATGAAAAGAATCTCAGCACACGTACCTGCAATAAAACGCAAAAGGACGTGGTGAGCTGTTATCCAGATGAAAGAAGGCACAGGACTGAAGAAGGCATCCACCTCGGGGAGGAGCTGACGTAAGGTATCTCCTGGGCTTCAGCTCCTGGAGGCCCAGGGAACAAGTCACAGCCTCCTGCAGCCAGCAGGGGAACGAGGCCACCTGTTTAGAGAAGAGGGCAGGGAGGCCCACACCCTCGACCCGTCATTAGCTTCTTTGTGTATGTGATTAGAGACCAGAAAGACCTAGATCACAGAGTCCTCTGCTCTCCTTGCAGAGTCCCCAGCCCTGGTCCTTCTCTGTGCTAATCCTCGGGGTCCCCTCCTTCTTTGGCTTCAAGGCAAAGAGAATTTGAAGGCTCGTAGTCACTTGGCACTCCTGGGATGTTCAGCCAAGCTTTCGGGCCACTGGAGTGCAGGCCCCTGTCACTGCGTCATGCTTAATGAATTTTATTTTACTCTCATCTCTATAAACGTGCACAATAGGAGGTTCTAAAGGGCAGGAGTCATGCCTACGGCCTCGACTTTGCACAGAGCCCAAGGCGGCACCACACTCAGCTTGGGGTTTGGGGTTTCGAAGATGCAACATTGATTAAGGTAAAAATCTCCTGATTATACAGATACATCGCCTTGTAAATTGAGGTTGATGATATTGCGCATCGGTGGTCTTTTATTATTTCACTTTTACATCTCTCATGAATCCCTAGTGTTTTTGTTGAAACAGGATGGAAAGTCAATGACTTCAGAGTAGTGATTAATCTGAAATTTCTTAAAAAAAATCCTTAATGGTGATTTTTTTTTTTTGCTGAAATACTAGTTATAACGGAGTAGGATGGCACTGGATTCCAGTGACTAAAATCCTCTTAGAAGAGGAGAGGACACACAGAGACACACAGAGAAAAGACCATATGAAGATGGGGGCAGAGATTGGAATGATCCTGCTACAAGCCGAGGAATGCTGAGGATGGCTGGGGCTACCTGGAGCTAAAAGAGGCAAGGAAGGAACTTCCCCTGGAGCTTTCAGAGGGAGCACGGCTCTGCTGACACCTTGACTTTGGACTTCTGGTCTCTAGTACAGTGAGAGAATAAATTTCTATTGTTTTAAGCTGCTTAGTTTGTGGTACTTGTTACAGCAGCCACAGGAAACTATTATTCTTGTATCATGGTTCTAATATTAAGTTGTTTCTAATTTTTCATGAAAACAATGTTGTATTGAACATCCTGGTATATTCTCCTCTCTGCACCTCCCCTGGACAGAAACAAAAAAGAGGGATCGCTGGGTTAAAAAGTATGCATATTTTAAAGACCAATCCACCATGCCAAATTGCCGTTAGAAGTCTAGACAAATTTAGGTTTCTGCCAACGCGAATGCACGAGGGCAGTCTTTCCTTACACATCCCGAACTGATACTGACAATGTTGTATCACCTGTACTGTTTACTCAGCAGTCACACAAGCAATTCTTCTAGAGGCCAGCAAGGCATGAGGCCAAGTATGCCAGGGCTCCTGTCCCCTTGCACAGTCCTAAGCCTGGGAGGACAGGACAGTGGGGATGATTACAGAGACCAGGGGGCATCCCAGACTTGCTGGGGCTTTGGGTATTTGTTTGGTGCCACCATCAGCAGTGGTCCCAGTGCACAGCTTAGCAGGAAGTGAGGGAATCTTTGTTATGACCTCAGTTACAATACAATACAATACAATACAATACAATACAATACAATACAATACAATACAATAATCTGTGTTGTTTCAATATGCGATTTATCTCCCCAAGAGATGGTGACATCCCTGGGACTGGGTACTATGCTGGTCATCTTTGTGCGGATGCAAAAGATACAGAAGAGCCCGGCCCGTATGGCTCAGTGGTTGACCGTTGACCTATGAACCAAGAGGTCCCTGGTTTGATTCCCAGTCAGGGCACATGTCCGGGTTGTGGGCTGAATCTCCAGCAGGGGGCATGCAGGAGGCAGCTGTTCGATGTTTCTCTCTCATCGATGTTTTTCCATCTCTCTCTCTCCCTTCTCCTCTCTCTAAAAACAATATAAACATATTTTTAAAAATTTTTACAAAAGACAAAAAAGGCTACAGAAGAGCCTGGGTTCCTGGAGGGGAGGGAAGCGAGGAACTGTTTTCAGCTTCCCTGTTGGATTCTGCCCTTGAGGCTGCTGGTGCCCCCACATCTCCCCAGCAACACATTATATCTCGGGAAGCCGAGTGTGATCCACCCCTTCCTTCCCTATATCAGGCCTCAGGATGTCAGCTACAGGGTGACCCCAGAAAATAACTCAGGTCCATTAGACTTATCCTGGATCCTCATTGTGGGGTGTCCCACCCCGGAGAGGCTGGCTCCAGGGTTGTCGAAATAGAAGAGGCAGGTTCTGCAGATGTCTGCTTAAAATTCATGTTGCCATAGCAGCGTGGCATTAGGCCACGGGTGATCCAGCTGCACGGAGCTTTGATCTCGGGGAAGTCAGGGTTTCCTTTGCTCTTGAGCTGCTTCTGAGGGGACACTGCCTTGGGGTCAAGCTTTGGCTTTGCTCCTGGGCCTGGGGATTGTCCCAGAAGCGGGAAGCTGAGGACAGGAAGACAGGGAAGGAGGCTCTCAGAAGTCGGCTAAGCCCTGAGCCGCAGATTCTAATCTGGGGGAGGAGTTGGCTTGACACCCTCAGGCGAGAGATCTGGGCCTGAAGACAGAGCCGTCAGCTGGGTCTGTAATGAGGCTGCGTGTGCTCCGCCTGACTTGAGAGGAAGGTGCAGGTGAGTGGGTTTGTGTGGGATGTTAGCAGCAGAGCTGAGGAAGGCAGTGGGCTGTCAATAGATGGGGCCTGGCTCAGTGGGTCTCAGCAACATTAAAAATTTAAGGATTCTTTCAACACCCATTATGAGGACTTACTGTGTGGTTGGTGCCGGGGACTCCAGAATGACTTGCATTGCTTCTGCCCTCAAGGACTTTCCAAGTTTTCACTCTAAAGATGCATTAAAATGATACATGGCAGAATGTGATCAAGAGACTAGCGTTCCCGAGGGGGGAGAATCGCCCCATTGGTGCCATCGGGGCTTCAGAGATGAGTTCAGGTTGAACCTTACACGGCGGAGAGGAAACAGGAAGCATTTGAGTTGGAGGAAGCCACAGGGACAATGGGTGGGGATGGAGGACAGACAGGAAAGAGTGGGGATGCATCCGAGAACCACGAGGGGTCCAGTTTACGAAAGGGCCAGTAGGGAACAAGGTCCTAAACAGGTTGACTCCAGAGCTGAGCTGAGAATACACTTCATTTGATAGGCAATGGGGAGCCATGGTGGGTTTTGAGCCTGACATTAGCTGATCAAAGCCCCACTTTAGAAAAAATAAATCTGGGGGCAGGATTAGGAGTGGACAGAGACGTGAAGGGACAGTAAGTGTGAAATCCTCATAGGACCAAAGAGGCAAGGGGACAGCGCTAGGGCGACAGCAATGAGACTGGAAATGAAAGACTAAAACAGTCAGAGGGGTTGAACCTGGACCATGATGTCACGGGAAAGGAGAGGGACAAGTCAATGATGGCTGCTGCCATTTGATGGGACTGGAAATCAGGAGGGGGACGTAGCTGCGGGGAGATAAACTCATGATGCTGAGTTTGAAAATGCTGAATGAGTCTCTGGGAGGGGAGACAGGAATGGGGATGTAGCTTTTGTGGACACCCTCATAGATGTAATGAAAATAGTGAAGGCCTGGGAATAGATGAAGGTATCGAGGGAAAGAAGAGAAGAGATATAAAGCAGGATTTGAAGGAGAGTGGAGGTGACAATGGCCCAAGGAAATCAGAGGGTTGCCTGGCCGCGTTGAGGACCCACTGGTGCTTAGAGAGCATGAGTTGCCGTTGAGGGCACCCAGGGAGGTGCTGAGTGGTGTGGCTGCCCTCTGTCACAAGAGTTTTCATAGGGAAACACCTCAGGCCCACTCCTAATTTATGTGTCTAAATACATGTCCTTCAGTCCATTCTCCCTATAGGCTGACTCTACCTATTTGACCTTATAAGACACATTTTTGGTGACTTTTAAATCATTTTCCTGTTTTTCCAAGACAGAGTTGAAATTCCCTGGTAATATCACTCCTATGTTGTATGCAGAAAAATTGGCTTTATCCTTAAACAACTTTTTCTTTCCACATCTCTCTCTACCCCCTTGACCGTAATAATATTATTTTTCATTCCCTCATACATATTTATGATCATATATGTTTCATCTGCATCTCAGTGGCTTCTAAACTTTGTACCACTAAAGACCTTTTTACTATTCCTCTCCATCCACGTAGTTCCCGTTTAAAAGGAATTAAGAAAGGGAATTTGTTTACCATTCATATGCTTCCCCATTTTGTTAATTAAAAATTAAGTATCTCACAATCGGCACTTTTGATCCTTAGCTCTTCTGATATTTTCAGGTTGCTGCAAGACATTCATATGGACAGACACTGGTGTGAGGGATGGAAAGACCGTGGATAAAGCTAGAGAGGTAAGCTAGATTATGAATACCATTCTAAATATAAAGACAGTGAAAAGCCATCAAAAGATTTCAAATCAGGAAGGACATAATACAATTTGTATGGTTGAAAGTTCTCTCTAGCAGCAACGTGGAAAATGGGTTAGCTGAACAAAGGAGGTGGCAATGAAGGAGGGGAACAGAGAGATTGGAGGGGCATGTAGGTGGACTTGGGTGACCATTGAGTACCAGAGAGAAAAGGTTAAGGATAAGAAGACAGTGTTTGGTATGGAATGTAACAAAGTAAGGTCATAATGATTCCAAAGAAGCAGGGGAGAGGGAGGGAGAGAGCGAGGGAGGAAGGGAGGGAACACAAACTATTTTATTTTCAGGGAAATTTTTTTAGCCAGGACATGAATTCATTCATTCAAATGTCAGTGCCATAAACATTGATTGAACACTAGAGATATAAGAAACTGTCTTCTCCCTTGAAGAACAGAACGTCTCCTTAGGAAGACAGACATGTAAATAAATAAATGTCAATACAATCTATTATAATAAAAGTATATACAAAGTTTATTTTAGTATATTTCCCTCAAGTATATTTGTTGCATATATAACACTTTCTAAAAAATTTTTACTAGATATTTCTGCTGTCTCTATACCAATATCATGATGTTTTATATTTAGTATAATTATTTTTATTATCATCTTTATAATTTTATGGTTTCTTAACAGTGCAGCAAGAGTTGAGACAGGAATTGGAAATATGGAAAACTCAAAAGAATCACCTAAAATTATTTAAATTAATTAAGAATTTAATAAGAGGGTTAGATAAAAGACAATCATTCAAAATTCAGTAGCTTTTCTTACATGGTGCCTTATTTATATTACCCACCTTGTCCCTGTAGGCCTTTTCTTGTGCAATCCCTGATTACACACTGAATTTAATCCTTGGATTTTATCAAAGCATCAGAGAGCTCTTTCTCTTAACCACACTACTTTGGCTCTTTGCCAACAGCTTGTGGAATTAGTTACTATGGCCATTACAGGAAGGTTTTTATAATCTTGCTTCTCAGAAATGATCACTTCGGAGCAGACACTCTGGTTCCATGAAGCTGTTTCACCACTTCTGGAGCTCCTCCTCTGGGATCAGTGGGACAGGTCCACAGGACAGATTTTTCCTCTGCACTCAATGCCAGAAAATACCTCTGCTTCTCTCCAACTGTGACTTTTTTTTTAAATTCCATGGATGCCATGAGTCATGTGGCCAAACATGGCCCTCTCAGCACTGGCTTCTGGGAAGAGCAGAGCCAAATATTTCATAAAGTACGGTGTGTTAGAGTCATACAACACTTGTACGTATAGAAAAAAGAATGAGCGTCAACAGCAACACTGTAGGAGGGTTTCCTAAAAGTAGACCCTGAGATGAGGATTCACATGCACATGATTTATTATGAAAGTGCCTCCAGGAGAACCCAGTTAAGGAGCGGGGGCAGCAGGTCAGGAAGGTATGTGATCTTAGTATAATGCAGAGTAACTTGTTTCCTCTTAGAGGGGAACTCTGGAATGCACGTCCCGCCTCACAGTGTTGTGCACTCCTTCGCATGCAATCTGCCCAGCCACTTGCACGTCACTGCACATTTGAGCAAAACAGCTGCAGAAGTGATGAAACAGTTCCATGGAACCAGAGCGTCTGCTACGAAGTGATTATTTCTGAGAAGTGAGATTATGTGTGATTATTATACATTTTATACATTTTTGTAACATTCATATTTTTTACATAATCAGAATATATTAATTTATAACCAGAATACAGACCAAAATAAAGTGTTAAACCATCCCTTGAAATTATTTACCTCTAGCCTCTAGTCTTTCTTCTTTCTCTCTTTGCTAAGCTTGTCTTAAAGAATATTTACGATAAATTTAAGATCAGTTAAGACAAATTTTACTTAATTTTTGTTACGAAAGTAATATATATTCATTGTAGAAAATAGAAAATACAGATAAGTAAAAAGTAGAAGATAAAAACTTCCTAATCCTCCCCCTCCCAGAGAGATAACCACTGTGATCACCTTCAGGTATATTCTTCTAGGTGTGTGTGTCAAATAGAAATTAGATAGTACTGTAAGTACTTGCTTTTCAAGATATTTAGATAAACTTTTTTATTTGATAATAGTTTTAGATTTGTAGATAAGTTTCCAAAACATAGGACAAAGCATTTCCACATATCCCTCATCACTTAATTGGTCATGAAAACTTTCCCATAACAACAAATATTCATTTCAACATCATTTTAAATAATAGGATTATATTCAACTGCAAGGCTATAGCATAATTTATTTAAACCAGGTTTGTTGGACATATGGGATATTTCTGATCTTTCACTTTTACAGGTGCTTCTTACATAAGGTTCCTAGAGGTAGGATTGCTTGGTCATATGGGAGGAAAAATTTTATGGTTCTCGATACTTGTTGATCATTTGTGTTTCAGGAGAATCCTCTCAGCAGAATATGTGAGCACCTGTTTCATCTACTATGGGTACTAATGATGTTTTTTGACCCCCACTGCCATGACTTTGTCTAAATCACCATCATCTCTTGGCAGAGCCTACTGCCTCCTCTTTGGCCATGGGGTAAACTTGGTCTATGTGCGGGGCATCCTAGAAGTGCCAGGGAGCTAATATCAGGTGAGACCCCGACCAGTGGAGGGTGGGCATTTGTGAACCAACAGTCCAGCTCCTTCACGGGTGGTGGGACAACTCTGAGGTATGTTCCACAGGGTCTCTCAGGGCATCCCCAGAGGGACTGAGCTGCAGTGGCCCATAGTTGTAACCCAGTCGTTAACACACACTCCATTGGCTTTCTTTCCTTCCTGTCTCATGCGCCCCCCTACCTCACCGTACTTTCTAAAAGTACCCCTTAGATAAGCTACTTACCCCCAAGTCCTTGTCTCAGGGTCTCTTTGGAGGCAAGGGTGTGGTGATAATAAACGGTGACTCTGTGCACTCAAATCTGAAACGAAAGTTTCAAGAAAGAATACTTAATTTATCGAACGCATTCTGATATTTTCTCTTCTCTTCTATTCTGCTAGACATGATCCATGAAATTGATTTGATAACTCATTCAGCCTGCATTCTGAAAATCACCATCCTGGAATGTGAGCATTGCCCTAGCGGGTTTGGCTCAGTGGTTAGAGCATTGGCCCGTGGACTGAAGGGTCCCGGGTTCGATTCCAGGCAAGGGCACATACCTCGGTTGCAGGCTTGATCCCTGGCCCCTGTTGGGGCGTGTGCAGGAGGCAACCAATCGATGTGTCTCTCTCACATCGATGTCCTCCCCCCCTTTCTCTCTCTCTCTCTCTCTCTCTCTCTCTCTCTTCCACTCTCTCTGAAAAGCAATGGAAAAAATATCCTTGAGTGAAGATTAAAAAAAAAAAAAGAAAGGAGAACTGGGTCTTGACCATAAGGGCAGTTTGCTAGTGGAACTCCTCTTTGGGAGGCACCGCGAGCAGCTGAGGTCAGCTGGGAGGGGTCCTAACAGCCTGTGGATTCCTCCATTTCATCAGATTTCAGACCAACACTTCTCGTCAAGGGGCTACTTCATTGGCCTCTGCTGACCACTCTGGCACGAAGCCATATGGAAACAATGCCCCCCTTTTCTCCGAATAGTCCTTGGGGTCACCTCAGAGAAGACCAGGGCTGGCAGGGAGGGTGGGGAGGGCACTTAGGAAGGAGGAAGAGTGGATGCAGATTTTCAAAGGTCAGCTGGAGTACGGCGAGCGAAGCCTTGGAGGCTGATTCCAAGTGCCTTTCCTGGAATAACTGGAAAAACACAATAAAAGAAAACAGACACACACCCAGAGCCACAAGTGGGGTAGAAGTTGAAGAACACTTTAATTCATAAGGAAAAGGGCTTGAATAATTGATGCTGCCGCAATGCCAAAGATAATTTCAGCTGTCTCTCTATCTCACAAAGACATTTAGCATTGATTGAGATCAAAGTCCCGAGAACCCCGCTGCGAGGCTGAAAGGCAGAACTCGCAGCGCCCTTTCTCCGCTCTGATAATGTCGTCTTTATGTAGTTAATAAACTGCACACTTCAGTCAAACTATATCATTACAGAAGACTTAGGGAGCTAATCATTTAAAAGCAAAGAATGGCTTCTGTTCTCCACTTTGAACTAAACAACATTCTGTTGAATGAGGGGGACATCAAAGTCCTGTCACTATTGCCAGTGTGGATGGAGCAGAAGGCCGCACAGAGTGGGTACTGCACAGAGAGGGCGGGGGGGGGGGGGGAAGAGAGAGAGAGAGAGAGAGAAAGAGAGAAGGGGGGAGAGAGAGGGAGAGAGAGAGAGAGAAGGGGGGAGAGGAACAGAGATGAAAGATATTGGCTTATCAACCCATAGGCAGCACCAGGTGGTTTATTATATTTTTTTACTACGTAAGCGTCAGGTCGCTTACTCATCAGTGAGTGTCCTTGTCAAACGGATGTCGGTGAACTGGGTCAGACGGTTCATCTTTCACCTTGGCCCCATTCTGAACTTTGCCTCAACCACCTCTGTGTTCACTCCCGGCCTGCCCGCCCCTCTCACCAGCCCTGGGCCCCGGCTCTGTTTTCCGGCTTCCCTGGCCTGCCTTGGCGAAGGACAGTGAGGCTGTGCATCTATCTCCCTGTCCTAACGCAGGCTTGTGCGTCACTGCGCCGCTTGTCTGCTCCTACTTTGCCTCTGACGGCTACTTGAGCACGTGTTTGGGGGTGCATTTGGAGCAGGGGTGCTCTGGAACCCCTTTCCACCAGCACGCACCCCCATCCTGCCAAGCTGAGCTGCCGGGTGGTCTTAAAGAGCCATGCGGCATAAAGCACCTAAGACCTCCCACCCGACCTTGCACACACTGCTGTTGAGAGCGTGTCCTAGGAAGGACTTGATAGAAGGGGTTCTCCTGCAAGTGACTTACTTATTGAGGGAGGCCCTTGGGAGAAAAGCCTTTGAGGAAGTGCGGGGAGGTCGGGGAAGAGGCCCAGCAGAGATGTGGCTCAGCTGGAGTCTGGTCTCAGCCCATCCCAAGGGGAGGCCTGGAGCCTGAGTGGCACCGCAGGTGGTCCCGCCTTGAGGCGAGGGGGCTGGCCTCTGTGCCCTGTGTCAGTCAGTCAGCGACTGGCTGCGGGCTGTCAAGCTAACATTCTAGGCCCTTCCCAGGTGGGTGGCTCCCGTAGGCCAAGGACAGTTCTCCAGGTAAGGGTGCCCCTAAGAGCCCTTTGCAGTCAACATGACAACGGGTGGGAAACAGGTGCGCCAGCCCGGGAACGGGGCGCCGCAGGGAGTGTGGAAAGTCAATCAAGTTATTTATCAAAGACTTTAGAAAATGTACGTATCATTTAACCCAGTAGTTTTTTAGGTGTTTGCTGTGAGGAAAACATGGATTTGTAAGAAGCCGTGTGGTCTTTATCACCATTGTAATCATCTACCATCCTTTCTCGACCAGGTATTTGCCGAGCACTTTCCAAGTGTTATCTTACTTAATGCCTTCAGCGACTCTGGGAGACATTGCCAACATTTTATAAACCAAGAAAGGGAGGCTTGGAGAGGTTTCGGCCCTTGCCTTCGAGCCCACAGCTAGAGAGTGGCATGCCTGTGGGAGGTTCATTGCAATATTATTTACAGTAATAAAGATTTAGAAATAACCTATTTCTCCAACACTGGGCACGGTAAGGTCAACGACAGCAGCCCTGCACAACGGCATAGTATGTGGTCAATAAAATTGCCACAGTGACACAGGATGGTCCGCAACACGTTTCTAAGTGAGACAATTAGGCCCGAAGCTGTGTCGTATTGGCTGGTGCGTGAGTGTGCGTGTGGAGACCAGAACATCCAGGGGTATTTCTGTGTCTGCGTTTCTGCTTAGCCTTTGCTGAGCCCCCTCCTGACCCACGGGCCTCGGTATTCAAGTTCTGCTCTTTGGAGCTTGTCGCCTTGGGGAAGGGATGTGACACAAAACGCAGAGAGAAGGGAAAGGCCTCACGGTTTGGGGCTTAAAAACCAGAAAAGTCTCAGGGCTGAGACAACAAAAGGCATGACGGGTGAACTTTTCCCCAGCCCCACCCCAGAAAAAGATCTTTTGGGGTTGATGGGCTAGGGGGAGGGGTGGTGGTATGTTGGGAAGTGGGGGCAGGGAGAAAGGCTAAGAGCTTAGACACTGGGGGGCTCCTGAGAAAAAGCCCCGAGCCTTGCCCAGCGCTGGGCTAAGCCTGCCCAGGGCTGTGTGGACGTGAAGAAGGATTCAGAGGCTCCAAGAACCCAGGGATCTGAGGCCAATTCCTGAGGGGCCTTTGACCCCAGAGAGGGGGTGCTTTGTGGAGAGGATCCCATGATGGGTCCTCAGCAGCCTCTGGGGCCCACCCTGGCTTGCCCCCACGCTCTAGGGGACCCACAGGGCAGAGGCACTGAACCCACAGGGCCTGCAGACGGGAGTGAGAGGCAGTGGGCAGCAAACTGTTTAGATGGATGCCTAGATTCATGGCCCAGGCCCCCCTGGCCCTTTCTGTTCCCTATTGTCCCCCCTTCCCCTTCGTCTTTTCCCCCCAACTTTTCCTCTCCCCACTATTCATCCCTCTCCTCCACACCCCCCTCCCAGTTTGGACACAAGCCCAGGGAAAGGAGGGAACTGACTGATGAGACCATGCAGTGGAAGGTGGGCTCATAACAGAGATGAAGCTGAGCTGGAAGAAATCAAGATCTATTTCCTGCCCACCCGAAACTGTGGACCGGTGACCGCTGAGTGATTTCTATTCCCTTCTGGATGCTTTCCTGTGCTTTTCATGGTTTTCCCAATAGAACATTAATTAATTTTGCCATTAAAAAAAACCCCATTATTTCATTTCCTTCTCCAACAACAATAATAGCCTACATTTATTTACTAAGGAAGTTCAATATGCCGACATTGGGCTGGCGCCTCATATTAGCCCATTCACTCCTCACAGCTGCCCTATGGGGTAGCGCTATCATGATCCCATTTTACAAGATGAGAAATCTGAGGCTCGAGGAATGAAGCAACTGAGTTCAAGTGGCAGAAATGTGTCGATAGTCCAGATCTGTTTGACTCCAGGCCCTGTGCTCTTTCTATCTCACCCGTCGTCTATCGGGAAGTTTTTCCTCTAAACACGAAATGAGCCAGAGCACCTGGGATGGGGTGAACGTGAGAGCTGAAGCGGGCGCAGGTGCTGAGCAGAGCTGGGCTGGCCAATAAACAGGGTCCCTAGAGAGGGCCGGCCAGCATGGGGCCGGGGACACAGCTGTCTGCACAGGGCGAAAGGAAAACTTGCCGTGGCGAATTAGACTGATGCAAAAGCGAAGGATCCGTTTTTGAAAGAATTGAGCTGTTATTAAAAGACAAAGGCAGGTGAATCCCTTCAACATGGATCTGCTTGGTGTAATTTCTGAACTAGGCAGTTTTTTTAAGGTGCATTTTTGTTGAAGTTTGACATAAATAGATAAGCTCCCACAGTGAACCAGGGTGCAGCGTGGTGAATTTCACACCCATGGAGCCTGCTCCCAAGTCAAGAAACAGGCATTTCAAGGACCCCAGAAGTCCCCCCCCATGCCCCCTTCTAGTTTCTTTTCCCTTCATAAAAGTAACCTCCACCACCCTGGCTTCTACCACCCAAGATCAGTGTTCCTGTTGTTGAACTTTATGTAGATTTCTGAACATTATATAGATGGATCCTACAGTATATTTATGAGATTTATCCACGATGTTTACATAAAGTTTGTTCGTGTTCATTAACGTAGAGCATCCACTGAGTGACTGTGTTTATCATAGGTCAGTATGTACTGCTGATGCACTGTTTCTATTTTCTCATGTTGTTTGGTGAACCTATGTTATGCATTTCTTTGGGGCTCATACGTGGGCATGGAATCGCTCAGTCGTAGGGTAGCTGTGTGCTCTGCTTTGGAAGATACCATCAAACCATTTTCCAAAGTGGTTGCACCAGGTTACATGCCCACCCAGAGTGTGTAAGAGTTTCTAGTCGCTCTCCTTTGTTACCAGTCCTTGGTATTTTCTATTTTTGGAGGGTGTGTAGTGGGTCTTGATTTGAAAGATCCTGGGCAGCTCTGAGGACCTCAGATCAGAGGCCTGAAGACTTTGCTCTTAGACTCTCACTCTGCCTCTCGCCTCCTCTCCTCCCTGGGGGGTGGCTCCTTTCTCTCTGGCAGAGAGCTTGGTTGCCGGTAGCTCTGGGTCTCAGTCCTTACCATGGATGGGCTTCTATGATTAGACTATTTCATCGGCAACCAGGGAACTGGGGTCTTTCACAGGAAGTTGGGGGTAGGGAACGATGCTGAGAAAACGAAAACTACAGTTACCCAGGTGCCTCCAAGGTGCCCCCTGAGTAGCCAGCAAGAAATAGGAAGGACTAGACTCATGAAATTCCCCCCTTCCCCTCTTGGTTCTTCTGGTTGGTGAAATAATTAAAATGACATAGGACAGACATGGGGAACTCACATAAGCATGAGAATCCCAAAGACAGTTAGGCCGAATGAGGTATACACGTCCTATGGGTTAAGTAGAAGACAGGAATCTGGGACTTCAAAGGGAAGTAGGACAATTCACAGGGAGATGAAAGAGCTAAGGTTTAGTAAACAAATGTTTGCTGGGCCCTCTCCTGGGTCAGAGAAAGGACTTTGATCCAAGGGCCTTGCTAGGCTCCTCCCTGGCGGCCACACCTAGTTCATACTGCCCTGCGGTTATCTGTGGTGACAGTTCTTCCCAGAACAGGCCTCTATCTTAAACTCTTTTAGGCAGTTTCGGGGAGGTCAAACTTTGCTTCCCTGTGACCCCAAAATGAATTGGGTCTTTATCTGGGCAATATTTGTTGAGTTTCTTCTAAGTGTCAGGTTCTGAGGTGCTGTGGACACAGGGTTAAGTAAAATATCCTTCTTCTTGAGAAGACAGTAATATACACAGAACTAGCAATTATATATGTGATAAGAGAAAAAACAACTTATTGGCTTACCCAGCACTGATTTCCCATTATTACTTTGTTTAGAGAGCCCCGAGATTTCTCAGGAGACCATATTCTCAGGACAGGAGGATGCCTCCCAGTCCCAAGGGATAAACCACGATGGGACCACGCCAAGCGTAATCCCCCCTTCCACGGATTGTTTAGGGGTGGGCATATCACCAGATCTGGCCAGTGAGGTACTAGGAGAAGCCTTCTGGACATGGGTCTGGCACCTGCTCCCTGATTGAGAGCGGCTGCGTATAGAGAGGGCATTTGGAGCGCAGGCAGTTATACCGGGACAAGACCAAGGATGAAAGGCCAAACGCCAAGTTTCACAACATGGAAAGGAAAGAGTCAGATTTTAGAGGGCTTTGTTGAACGGCTATGTCAACCTCAGAACCACCTCCCCCTGGACTTCTTGTTAGGTGAGATAATCAGAATACTCTAGCCACTGCTGGGCACTCCATACCTGGGGGCAGGCACATCCCAATGGATATACACGTGCAGGGGCTTGCAGTAGTGTGGAGGAGGGAGGTGGGTGTTGCGAGTGGAAAGGATCATGTCTAAGAGCTTGCCTAAGAATGAAGCCAAAACTGAGGAAAGCCAAGCTGAGAGATGAAGAGAGAAAAAGATTTCTGATCACATCGTTTACAGACCCAGTTTCAGCTACATACAGACCCAAAATCCACCTCTGGAGGTTTTGTTTATAAGACATCAATACATTTCCTTTGGGGCTTAAGCCAGGTTGAGCTGAGTTTCTGGTACTTGCAACCAAAAGTGTCCTGATTAACCCAGAGAGCTTCCTACATAAATATTAATGTGAAGAAACTGAACCAGAAGTTTGCAATTTTCTCCTTAGAGAAAAGCTTCAAGGTTCCAAGGATGTGAACTCACCATGCGAAACAGCTCCTCCTTTCCCAGAATGGACACATTAGAGGCAAGTCTGGGCCTGCAAGAAACGAACCGATGGCTGAGACTTGAAAGATGGGACACACCGGGCTGGTTCTGCTGTGTGTCTTTTATTATGATATCAAACCCTGGGCAGGATAGAAAACATCTGTTTGTCAGGTCGAGTCTTCATCCACTCATTTATCTACTCACCCACCCATCTCTCCGTTTGCCCATTAATTAAACAAATATCGACTGAGGTTCATTAACTGGCACACGCCCTTTTGAGAGTGAGGGTTTGAAGCACTAGGCCAAGGTCAAATCAGCAAGACATTTCCATGTCTGGGGGCTGGGGCTCAGCCAGAGGCCCCATTTTTCATCAGAAAAATGGGCAACTCTAATTTAGATACTTGCTATATAAGTGCTATTACCTGATGATTCAAACAATCTTCAAAGTGGTTGATAACTGCCCAGCCAGTGTGGCTCAGGGGTTGAGGAGCATCGACCCATGAACCAAGAGGTCACTGGTTTAATTCCCGGTCAGGGCACATGCCCGGGTTTCGGGCTTGATCCCCAGTGGGGAGCTCGCAGGAGGCAGCTGATCAGTGTTTCTATCTCTCTCTCTCTTCCTAAGATCAATAAAAAAAATTAAAGAAAAATAATGGACGATAACTTGGACTATGAAATGATTCAATTCTCTCAAGTCTAGGATAAGAAAACCCAAACTTAGGGAGCTTGAGCAATTTGTGCAAAGAGCCGACGCCCACCTCACTCCCTGTGACTTCATCACTTGGTGAGGGCTGGTGGGTGAGGGGAGAAGAGAGACGGTGGGCGGGCAGAACACACAGGTTACGGGGTGGCGGGGGTGGGGGTGGGCATGTGGAACCAGACGCAGCTGGTGTGGCGATGGGCACAGGGGGTGAGACCCACACAGACACGGAAAGTGGGAAAAGACTTGGGGAGCCACAGAGAAGCTGCCCCCGTGGTTTCCCCACCACTGAAACACGGGGCATGTCTGCATAGACCTGGCAGGGAAATGCAGGAGCTGCCTCGCAGGAGGTACCTCCTGGGGCCCTGGGAACCTGTGAAGTGCCTGCTCCGGGCAGGCTCAGGGAGGACTCCCGTCGGCTCTGCCCAGTAGCTTTCTCTGCCTTCTCTCCTCCAAAAAGGAAACTGCAGGCTTGTTATTGCTCTGCTCAGGACCAGGGATTATGGAGCTTAAACTCTCTCCTCCAAGCCATGTTCGAGTTTTTGACTTAAAAGGGAAATGTTTCATTTTAGGCCAAATGCATCCCCCTCTTCCCCCCTTCCTGGACCAAGAACAAAGCAATTCAGATCAGAAAACAGAGGGAACTCCATGCACACTGTCCACTGGGACTCGGCTCCCAACCGGGTCCCGGGGAATGTGATTGACGTACAACCGAACCCCTCTGCGTTTGTTCAAATGTCATTTAAATAGAAATGTTTCAAATCTCTGCCAAGGCACTGCCCAGGGGGTGGCGTGGAACGGAGTCAGGCCCTCGCTGCTCTGCGGGCTGCTAGGGTCAGAGAGCACAGAGGCGGGACCCAGGCAAGGCGCCCCCAACCTGGCTCTAAGGAGTAGAGGAGTGGGGGAAAGGGGGGGCAAGGAAGGACGGGGGTCAGAAGCAGGCTTCCTGGGCAGGTTTTACTCTGAAGATACAAGTTACAAAGAAGACACAAGACGCCTGCGTTCTGGCATTTGTTTCTTACCTTTTTAAAAAAAGATATAGATAAGTCTGGCTGGCGTGGTTCAGTGGTGGAGCATCGACCCAGGAACCAAAAGGTCACTGTTCGGCTCCTGATCGGGGCACGTGCCCGGGGTTGTGGGCTCGATCCCCAGTAGGGGGCGTGCAGGAGGCAGTGGACGGATGACGTTTTTCTCTCATCGATGTTTTTCTCTATCCCTCGCCCTTCCTCTCTCTCTCAAAATCAATTACAAAAAATTTAAAGATATAGACAAATTCAAAGCCTGGAAGGACTCACAGACAGGAGGCTTCTAGATTCAGCCACCCCTTTGGTGTCAGGACAATTACAACGTGAATGCACCAGTCTGGGAAGAAGACAGCGTGTCTGGCTCGCCTGGGTGTTTTCAAGGCAATATAGGGGAAGGTTAGGTTTGCCGGTGGGGGCTGAGGACGTGGGTCTCGGCTTCCTTACCCCGCGTGGTAAAGGCAGCCCTGAGGTCAGGGGTTGGATGCTGTTGGTACCCAGCCCCGGGAGTCTGCAGGCATAGCCACTGTGGACCCTGGGGATGTCCAACAGGGAGGCGTCTGGGTCCCCACCCTTCCCTCAACTGTAATGGCTACTCTTTGATCTGTTTTATGTTTTGTGGTTCTGGGTAAGATTTCGCGGCAAGTTACTGTTTGAGAACCACTTGAGGTAGACGTTTCAAAGGGCCCTTGGTTGTGACATCCTATGAGATCAAAATTGGGAAGAGATTAGAGTGGTAATGGTTCCACAACTTTGTGAATATACTAAAAAAAACCCCCACTTTTAATGGGTGCATTTCATGGCCTGTGAATTATATCTCAGTTTTTTCAAAGGGCAATGATACCTTCGCTGGCATCAGACTCATTTATCTGGAGTCACATTAGGATTTTCCTTAATCATCCAACGTAAGTGAGCCAGGAAAGCAGTCACTTGCCCATAGTGACAGTGGCCCAAACTGGGTGACTGGGACATGCAGGCTTTAGTTTCATTTCTTCCACTGCTGAGTGACTTTAATCCGGTCTTGGACACGCCCGTATTTTCTCTTATACACGTAGGCGGCCCGGTAGAGATGAAAGAACAAGAACGTCAGAGCCAAACGGTCGTGTTGAATCTCTGGCCTGCCCTTTGCTCACTGGGGGATGCTGGGCAGGTTACTTGCCCTGACTTCCCTCATCTCCAACATGGGTCCGTGGGAAGACTCACTGTCAAGTCCAGGCCCCTGTGCCTCCCCAGTCAATGTGAACGCCTTGCTCTTCCTCTGGTCTTCCCGGGGTGGTGTGAGCACAGAGCTTATCCACGAGGGAGCGTGCGTGGGCCGTGGACGGCTGGGTGAGAGGCAGATTGCACTCCTGTGTTCTCGCCCCAGCTCCAGCGGGAAGGGAATCTGGTCACAGCCAAGTCCCTCAGGTCTGGATGTTGTCTGAGGGCAACTTCCCATGATCCCTACAAGAATTCAACTGGACTCCGAGGCTCAGGGCTGGTTGAATGTCCCACACCGGCAAACGGCTGGAGACCAGGTAAACACGACGGATTTCCAGGAACCCAAGCCTTTGTCACTTCCCCTCCTCCCCTGGAAAACTTCAGATTGCGTGCCAGGTTCCTAGGTACCTGTACCATTGCACTGGCCGCCACGACGTCACTGGACTCCCCTGTAGGCCCCTGCCACCCCACCCCGAACGTCAGAGAGAGCCCTCAGCACAGGCAGAAACTGAGTCAGACGGATCCCTCCAGAGCCCCCCGTCCTCGCCCTCCCTTCCCGCACTCTGACCCGCAAGCTGCTGTTCATTCTTCTCTCTCAAGCCGCGAAGAGTATCTCTTCCTAACACTTGTCAAAAAATTAAAGCGAGACCCGCTTTCAAATGTTCTGTCTGTACTCACCAGCCAGGAAGGCGAGCCGGTCTCCAAAGAATTTGCATTTGCAATTCCAAATATGCACTTGTGCTAAGACCAAAGAGTGTCTTCTCACCTTCAAGCTGGGCTTGGCGTGACCTCTAGGTTTTAATATTTTCAACAAAGTGTCATTTGATGATTCAGAGACAGGAGAGCAGTGGCTGTCCTTTCAAACGCGTCCTGACTTGATTGAGAATCAGAGGTGAGGACTTAACCCAGGGCCGTCTGCTTTATTTCATCTTCTGCTTCTAGTCTTTAGTAATTTAAAAAAAATCTCCAAAGAAACGTTATTGTTTTCCTTTCGAGGTTCCAGCTTCTGTTTTGGGTAAGAGGGTCAGCACGAACTTTCTTAAGAAGACCGAGGGGTGTGCGTTTCTGATCACAAAAGCATCTCTCCATCTCTCACCCCCGCCCTGTCCCACCCTGTCCCAGCTCCAAAGGAAGGCGATCTGATCACAGCCAACCCCCCGGGTCTAGACTCTGTCTGAGGGCATCGTCCCGGGAGCGCTATAGGAATTTGGCCGACTGTGCTCTTTCTACGCTGCCCCCCCACAGCGGTGAGTGTCCCTTTCCAAACACACTCTCAGAGCTGTCAGCTCTGGGCCACCCCCCCGCAGGGAGCCCTGGAGTAGCTGTGACAGGCACAGTCCCACGTGGGGCCCCAGGAGGGTGTCTCCTGGCTCAGGAGTCCTGTTTATGGGTCATGGGCTCCCCTGGTTCTGTAGCTTTATTCCTTCCCTCCTTCGAGCACAGAAAGCTCCCTCTTAACAAATACGTGGCAGTCACTCCACGACTCAGCTGTAGATCGGCTTGTCACAATAATCAGTGCTGCCCCCGGCTGGGCCCACCCAGCTCCGGGGACTTAGAAGTCGGCCAGACAGTGGGATTTCTTGCGACAGCTTCATTCAACACTCAGACAGGCCTGTGGGCACAGGATGGAGCAGGCTGACACAGATGTTGCCTCTCTGGCTGCCCCAGCAGGTGTCTGATAACCTCACCGGGCCACCCTCAGAGTAGAGGACCCCTCGCATTTGAGGTGTGGCGGCCAGCCTTTGGAGAGGACTTGGGGGATCCACTTCCTGCCGAGAGCTCACAGGTTGGCTGAGACTGAGGACCTGAGCGGACACTGGACGCCAGTGCCTGAGGGTCTCGCGCGGGAGAGCACACAGACGCCTGTACCCCCCTTCGCTGATGTGTCGGGGCCCCCCTGCAGGTACTAGTAGCCCATTGACACAGCAGGAGGGCAGTGAAGCGCTTTGCCAAGGGCCGTAGAGCCAGTGGGTTGCGGAGCCGGCCTGATGGGAGGCCCTCTGGGCAGTGCGGTAGCCGGTGCTTGTTCCACCGCAGCACCTGTCAAACCAGACGTGGCCCCCGGAGGCCGAGCACACAGCCAACCATCACCCGCTTTCCGCCCGTAGGGGCCTTTCCCACCCGCTTCCGTCACCTTGTTTGCTTCTCCCAGTGGATTTCAGCTGGTGGGGCTGGGACAGATGCCAGACCTGGGCCTGGCCTCGCCTCTCTGCTGCCCCGGGTGGGGGGGGGGGCAGCCTGCTCCCAGGAGTGTGAGGGCGACCGTGCTCTGAGAAGCCCGCCTGGGCTTCGCGGCCTTTATTCGCACCGGGAACCCACGGGGCTCGCAGGTACCGGAGCCGAATGCGGTGGAGCGAGCGCCTCGGAGCACCCGGGGGGACCGCGCCCCTGACAGCAGGGGAGGGGGGCCCTTCTGCAAACCCTGGAAGTGTGACATTTTATCTTTAAAAGAGAAGCCCATGGAAAATTACATTCTGCTTTGTCATGTATCTGATTCTTTGTTTTCTTTCTTTTAAAATATGGTAGTAAAATACACATAACACAAAATTGACCAACTACCATTTTGAAGCGTACGGTTCTGTGGCGTGGAGCACATTCGCCTCTCTGGGCAACCATCCCCACGCCCATTCCCCCCGCTAGGCAACCATCCCCACATCCATTCCCCTCGCTGAGCAACCATCCCCACGTCCATTCCCCCCCATGAGCAACCATCCCCACGTCCATTCCCCCCCCTGAGCAACCATCCCCACGTCCATTCCCCCCCATGAGCAACCATCCCCACGTCCATTCCCCCCCCTGAGCAACCATCCCCACGTCCATTCCCCCCGCTGAGCAACCATCCCCACGTCCATTCCCCTCGCTGTGCAAACATCCCCACGTCCATTCCCCCCCTGTGCAACCATCCCCACGTCCATTCCCCCGCTGTGCAACCATCCCCACGTCCATTCCCCCCCCGTGCAACCATCCCCACGTCCATTCCCCCCCCGTCCAACCATCCCCACGTCCATTCCCTCGCTGGGCAACCACCCCCACCTCCACCTGCAGAACTGTTCATTCTCCTAAACTGAACTCTGTGCTCATAAACATTAACTCTCCGTTCCCCCTCCCCAGCCCCTGACAACCACCATTATTCATGTGTCTCTAGGAATCTGACTATTCTAGGGACCTCATACAAGTGGGATCAAAGATTACTTGTCCTCTTGTGACTGGCTTTTTCACTTACCCTAACGTCCTCAAGGTTCACCTGTATTTAGCATGTGTCAGAATTTCCTTTCTTTTTAAAGCTGAATCATATTCCATTATATATATATATTTAATGAAATACATATCATGTTGTGTTTATCCAGTCACCTCTATCTGTTCCTTTTAAGCAAGATGTCTTAAATTCTCTCTCGAATGACCAGGGTCCTGGCCAGTACCACCACCCTACGCTTGCCGGGTGTGTCTGCGAGTGACTACACGATGATTGTGCGAAAGAAGCGTTCCCCAGGAGGCCCTCAATCCCTCTGAAGATCGGGAAGGAGACAGACAGTTGGGGAATTGGGTGTTGCAACTCCAGATGCCAGGCGTACTTGAAGCCTGGCACTGGCCCAAACAAGAACTCTGTCCCTCTGCCCCAGTTGATGTCTTTGTAGTTGCTTACGAAGTATCCATGTTCACTTTCCCTTCTTAGAAGGGATTTTACCTGGGACACTGGGCACTTACCTTGGGCTCCTCCAGATGCTCTCTCCAAACCGGAATGCTGAGCTGTGTGTCAGGTGCCTTCGGCCAATATCTCAGGATTAGCAGAGCACGTGAACCTGGGCACCGGGCAAATCATGCAACTTCGGAAACAAGACTTCTAAGTGGAGACTTTCTCCTCTGCCTTCTGGAGAGCCTTAAGACATTAAAAAAAAGCTTTTTAAAGGTATAATTGGCCTATAATAAGCTGCACATAAAATGTAAAATTTGACAAATTTTGACATATGTATATACCCATGAACCCATCACTAAAACCAAGAGAGGGAACATCTCTCTCTCTCCTAAAGTTCTCTATGTTTCTTGTTAATCACTCTTTCTCTCTCTTCCCCATACCCTCCTGGGTAACTGCTGATCTAGTTTCTGTCATTTATGGATTAGTTTGCATTTTCTAGAGTTTTATATAAATGGATTAATATGCTATGTACTCTTTTTTGGTTCACTTCTCCTACTAAGCATAATTATTTTGAGATTTGTCCATGTCATTAAGTGAGCCATTCTTTTTTGTTGCAGATAGTGTTCCACTGCATGCCTGTACCACAATCTGTTTATTCCTTCCCTGTTGATGGGCATTTGGGTTATTTCCAGTTAAGTAGGTCAAGTTGGTTGGTAGTGTTGTCCAAGTCTACTGTATCTTTGCTGACTTTCTGCTTACACGATTTATCAGTTATAGAGAGAGGAGTATTGGGATCTCCTACTATCACTGTAACTTGTCTATTTGTCAGTCTGTAATATTCTCCCTGCTGTTTTTTCAGATATTGCTTTATGTGTTTTGAAGCTCTGTTATTAGGAGCATAAATGTTCAGGATTGTTATGGCCTCTTGATTAATTTATCCCTTTATTATTATGAAATAATATCATTTCTTTCTGGCTCATGGCCCAGAAGGCTACACATTGGTTGCATAAGTTTGCTTTTACCAATTAAGACTGTGAGGACTGGGATGAGTCCAATCCATCGAGGGAGGCCAAGTCATCCTCTTGCCTGGACTGCAATGCACCATTTCTAGTTCCCTTCCCATGTTTCTCCAATGGGATGGGCTTCATGGAAGCCAGATCCAAGGTGGGGTAGGGTTACGGTGGGGGGTCTGGGACTTGGAATATCTTGGTTTATCACTGGGCATACTCCCCACCTTGGTGACATATGAAGACGCAGAGGTGGTAAGGAGGTCATGTTAACCTCGTCTAGACTCTAAATTTATTTTTAAGAGACAATTTTGTTAGAACCAGGGCCCAGACTGCTTAGTGTGTTGTGAGATGGTGCTAAAAGGGCCTACTGTACAGGGGCAATGCCCTAGGTTTACAATTTCCTGACTAATTCCACCATAAACTTAATTGCCTTTTCTTTGGCTTTGAAGCCCTAAGACTCCCCTTGGCACAGGGCTCCCTCCCCACCACACACCCAGACTCCTGGCAGGAAGTAATGACTAAGTATCCAAGTGCCAGGGCTCCTTGCCTCACGCTCCAATGGTTTCTTCTGCCTGGCCCAGGAGCTGGACTCTTCAGGAGGTGATGTCAGGGAGAAGCCACTTTGCCAACAACACTTTGGAGCATTTGGAAGCAAATGTCCAGGAATTGCTGCTTCTAGGCCCTGTGTTGAGTGCTGTCCTGAGCACTAGGATTCCAGCTCCTCCTCTTGTCCACACAAACCCACCCCTCTAAGATGTAGGCCCTCCACCAACTCTGCCAGGTGCTTTACCTGCATTGTTTCAGATCTCATTTAGTCTCACTATAGCCTCGGAAGCCAGGTTACAGTGTACCCATTCTACAGAGGAAGACATTGAGGCCCGGGTGAAAGCAAAGGAGCCATGAGAAGTTACGTTGCTAGGAGGGGAAGAGTTAGGGATCCAATTCATGTCATCTGACTGATTCTAATACAGGGCTCACTCTATTACTCTACAAATCTGCATTAGTTTCCTAGGGCCACCATAACAAATTACCAGAAACTCGGTGGTTTATAAAAAACAAATTTATTTTTTCTATGGCTTTGGAGACCAGAAGTCCAAAATCAAGGTGTTGGCAGCACAGGTTGCTTTGGAGGCTCTGAGGGAAAATCTGTTCCATGCCTCTCTCCAAGCCTCTGGTGGTTGCTGGCAGTCCTTGGCATTCATTGGCTTGTAGACACATCACCTCAATCTGGGCCTCTGTCTTCACATGGGTCTTTATGCGACCTTCTTCTTGTGATAACAATGAAATAAGCTGAGAGTTGTGGGAAAGGTCACCCAAGATGAAAGGCGGATTGAGAGTCAGGGACTTCTAGGCTGAATCCTGGGCTTTCCACTCCTGAGTTTACTCATCCGTACAATGGGGATCATGCAGGTACACATTTTATGAGGTTCTTAGAAGAGTTAAATGTATGTAAAGTGCTTAGTCCGTGCCTGGCATAATTAAGAGCCCAATTGATATTAGCTATGAAAAAATATGGTTGATAGGATGGCTTCCACCTCACAGTGGATAAAACCCAAATTCCTTGCTGTGGTTGACAAGACCTTCCATGGTTTGGACCTAGTTCTTTCTGATCTCACCTCCAACCCCTCGCTCTCTGCTCTCTGCATTTCAGCTGCCCTGACGTCTTGGCTCTTGCCTGTGCCTCCCGAGGGCCTTCGCATTTGTAGTTCTTTCTGCCTGGCTTGATTCTGGTCTCTCTTTAAAGGTCATCTCACTTGAAACCTTCTCTGATGTGCCTATTAAAATGCCACCCTATTAAAAAAAATAAATACAATTCCGCCTTGGTCCTCTTCCAGCCTCTTTATTTTTCCTTAGCATTTACCATTAATTGATATATATTTAATGATCTGATTATTTATTTCTGTCTCCCTTCACCAGAGCACAAGCTTCTCGGACTTTCTTTCATTCATTGCCGAATGCTTAGTGCCCATGTCAGTGACCAGCAGATAGTAGCTTTCAATAACTATTTGTGATTTGCAGGTACGAATGAATGAATGAAATCTGACTAGTCAGCCCCAGTTGGTAGTGTGGTCCATGTATACAATCCTGCCCCATTAACCATCTTTTGAAGAGGGAAATGACAGTGAGTATCTACCATATTCGTCAGCCACTGTGCCTCCATTCATTGTACATTTACCTTTATAGGTGAAGAAACAGGCTCAGAGAGGGTAAGTCAGTTGCCTAAGATCACACAGTTCATAAGAAGGGAGATGGAATTCAAATCTGCGTCTGCTGGGCTCATTGTCTGCCTGTTTTCTACCACCCCAAGCTGGGGTCTTGCTCAGCTTTGGATTCTTGAGGAACAAAATGTGGGTAAAGAAGGAATTTTCCCTCATCAGGACGCTCCATGGGAAACTCTCCAACCTCAGCTCCCAGAAGAGGGTCCTGGCCTCTGGAATTCTTGGCAGGAGGCATGAGACCCTCCTGTCACTGACAAAGTAGTGTCTTCAGAGACTCTTTTCATCTCAAATCCCCTGCAGCTTCCAGCCACCCACTCTTAAATTGTGTCAGCAGAACCCTCTCATAGTTGCCATTCTTTCCCCGAGTTCCTGACCCCAGCATTCCCCAGCCTAGCTCTCTGCTGCTTCCCCACCTCTGTGGTTTGTGGTGCATTGGTGGAGGGAGAGAGGGAGGGACCAGAAGACCTCAGTCACTCTGCCGGGGACAGGGAACAGCAGCTTTGTCTGAGAACCTATGTCTAGGAAAGGCTCCAGAAGCTGCCATGGGGGGTTGGGGTCGTTCAAGGGATGTCTGGAGTCAGGGGCCAGAGGATTGTGGCACAGCATGTGCTAGTCCAAGTTCAGAGGCGATTGGTTCACTGTGTGGGCCAGCACAGTCCTCTTCCCATGGTGGGTGGGCCTGTGCTCAGACAATGGGACCCCCTCACCCTGGATCTCCGAGTCCATACTGCATTGCTCCCTACTTGGCCATCGCACCTCCCTTAGGACTAAGTTGAAAGTGTTTGTGAAGCCAGTGTTCAACTTGGTTCTGGTTCTAGGCCCTTCTTGCCCACCTGGAATGTTCATCCCACCTTCCCTGCCAATCCATTGCCTGGTCAAGACTGAGCTCATACCTCAAGTCCATCCTGAAGCCTTCCCAGGTTAACCCATCCAAC
The DNA here is from genome assembly GCF_964146895.1 of Miniopterus schreibersii. Classification (NCBI taxonomy): domain Eukaryota; kingdom Metazoa; phylum Chordata; class Mammalia; order Chiroptera; family Miniopteridae; genus Miniopterus; species Miniopterus schreibersii. Next base: position 7,573,009 of record NC_138116.1, read on the forward strand.
TCAGATCCCTCCAAACAACACTCCATGCAGGGGGGCTGAGGGTCTCTCTAGAGCACCATCTTGATGAGAACACTCAGTTCCCCATTCAGGATAAGCCTGTGCTCTTGGGATCCCACCTTGTCATGTCTCCATCCTCATCTTCACTGCTTCTCACCTAAAGAGCCACTGCAGTCACTTCAACAACTCCGGCCACTTCTTTTGGCCTGTCTTTCTCTTTTTCCTCCCAGGCCTTTGCCCGTGCTGTTCCCTCTGTATATTGGGTTGAATGGTGTTTCCCCAAAACTCATATCTTTCCCAGAACCTCAGATGTGACCTCATTTAGAAATGGGGTTGTTGCAGATTAATTTGTTAAGATGAGGTCATACTGGAGTAGGATGGGCCCTTGACCCAATGTGACTAGTGTCCAAGAAGAGACCCAGAAACCCACAGGGGAGAAGGCCATGTGAAGGCAGAGGCAGAGCTTGGAATGACGCAGACACAAGCCAAGAAACACCAAGGATATTCTCAACCACGAGGAGTTAGGAGAAGGTGAGGAACTCTCCTCCTCTGGACCACAGCCCTGCCTGCACCTTGATTTTGGACTTCTGGCCTCTAGAATCATGAGAAAATAAATTTCCTCACCCAAGGATATTTTTTTCATTGATTTTTAGAGAGAGTGGAAGGGAGGGAGGAAGGGGGAGAGAGAGGAACATTGATGTGAGAGAGATACATCAATTGGTTGCCTCCTGCACATGCTCTGACAGGGGCTGGGGATCAAACCTGCAACCCAGGTACGTGCCCTTGACCGGGAATCGAAGCCATGACCCTTTCGTTGTGTGGGCTGATGCTCTAACCACTGAGCCCACTTGCCAAGGCAAAGTTTTGCTGTTGTAAGCCACCAGTTTGTGGTACTTTGCTATGGTGGCCCAGTGCGGGGAGGCCACTGCAGGTTGCTTTCCTCCCTCCCTGCCTCCTCTCCCTTTCCTTCATTCTCATTGTCCTGGGCCTGCACCTCGCAAAGAAAGTCAGCACTTGCATCTTTGTTTCAGGCTTTGCTTTTTAGAGGGCCCAGTTGAAAACAGGGGTCGAAGAAGATTAGGAAATAACCTTGACCTGTCTTCCCTTTCAAGAGTCACAGCCCCTTAAGCATGCCAAGGACTCTGAGCAGTCTGCCGTGAAAAAAACCTGTTTACCTTACAAGCTAACATTTGTTGACCACTTATTCCATGGTAAACATGGCTCTAAGCATTTTACATATATTAGCCTGTTAAAATTCCCACTGCAACCTTCTGAGTAGGTATTGTTATTATTCTATTTGACAAACAGGGAAACTGAGGCACAGAGCACTTAAGGAACTTGTCTAAGGTAGCAGAGTGAACAAGTAGAGAAGCCTGGCTTCTAATCCAGGAGGCCGGGCTCCAGAGCGTGTACTCAGAACCACATGCGATGGGTTAGGTACTCTTGCTTTAACTCAGAATTGCCCTCCTTTTTTGATGACGGGTTTAAAAAAACTATCACCTGTTAATCTCAACGGAGCTGGTTCTACTGAAAACAGTTTGCTCCGAGTTTATCTTGATTTCCTGCAGAGATGTGGCGCAACTAGCTGTGCTCCTTCTGCCCTTATCTGCTCAAGACCCAGCCCAACACCCTTATGAACTCACAACTTTGCACCACAGTAAATATTTGTAGGAAGGGAAGGAAGGAGAAAAGCGGGGAAAGATTGTTCTTATAAAAGGATCAGAGTCCCTGTCCCAAGAGCAGGAACCCTGGACAGAAGTTCAGCGCCCCTTTTAATTCCTGGCTCTGACGGCCGCGTTGAAAGTCTTCTCTGTGACATGGCTAGTCGTCGATTGCTCTGCGTCTTTGTAGCTCCTGAACATGGGCATGGCCAAAAAGAAAACCACTGGGGCTGCCCTGCCGACCAGACAGGGCCGGGGCCTCTGGGAGAGGAGCTGCAGGGGCTGAGGTTTGCGTGGCGGCCCATTGCACAGTTGTCGGAGCGGGGACGGCGAGGTTTGGGCGGGGTGGCGTGAGGCTAATTGCAGGACTGCAGTCATCGCAAACACAATCCGGCTTATCTGAAGGGCTCAGGGTGTGGTCCCCGCCGAATCACAAAGCACCAGGAAGCTCTGGCCCTGGCGCCGCGAAGCCGCCCTGTCTGAGGCGAGGCCGAGTTCCAGCGGGAGTGTCTGCAGTGGCATCACCCTGACAAGCTGGCATCGTGGACCCATCTGTTCCCGACAGTACATGGAGCTCTGGCGCGCTTCTCTCGATATTTCGGGCCGGACCATCCTTTGTTGGGGGGGGCTGTCTTGTGCATTATAGAATATTTAGCAGCATCCTGGTCTCTACCTTCAGCTGTAAAAACCCAAACTGTCCCCAGATGTTACCAAATGTCCGTGGGGAACAAAATCGCCCTCGGTTGAGAATTTGACGATCTAGAATTCAGCACAGTTAGCCACACGCGGCTCTTGAGCACTGGGAATGAGACTGGTCCAAGCTGAGATGCGCTTTTAGGGTAAGCTACACACCAGATTTCTATGAGTTGGTCCCAAACAGCACAACAAAAGAAGGTAAAATATCTCGATAATAATGTTAAGACATTAATTATATGTTAGAATCATAATATTCTAGATATATGGAGCCAATTAAAATATAACACCAATTTCACCTGCTTCTTTGACGTTTATCTCAACGTGCCTCCTTGAACACTGAAAATCACATATGCATCTTGAATTATATTTCTACAGGACAGTGCTGGGTTAGCTTGTCCCTGCTTGCGTTCAGTCCTCTAGGCGACATTGTGAAATTAGTTCCTTCTGCTGGGTCTGAGTACCCCCAAAGCCTCCTCGGGACCAGCCCCTTTAAAAATGCTTGAAACTTCACCCTATCAAAAGGTCCAGGGAAGACGGACCCAGTAAGCCTGCTCGTCTATACCAGTTGGTCTCAAGGGGCCCCCTCGCCCCATGGGCACCTGCATTTTGCATCAAGCAGTCAAGTGATCCTGCTGTTTCTGATACCTGGGGCCTTTCCTGACTCATCCCTTCCTTCTGCAGCCTTCCAAGTGCATTGCTCAGATCCTATGGGTCCCCCGTTTAGGAACCTTAGTGACTGCATCACGACCCCCTGGGGGAAGCCCAGACACCTTAGCTGGGACTTCAAAGCCCGTTGCAAACTAGCACAGTCCACTCTTGGGGGGAGAGGGGCCCTTATGGTCACAGGGTTCCCTTCCTGTTCCAACCAACCATTTCCTTGCGTGGCCCCTGCACTTGGCATTCTCCCCTCCTTATTTCATCCTGTAAGACCCCTTTAAAACCCTCCTCCTCCAAGAAGCCTTCGGCGTTTACACTACCCATGGCCACTTCCTGATGGTCAGAACACGTCTGCGACAGCAATTGCGAATGATTACCTGATTGCCTCGAGGAGCCTCGGCGTCCGACTGTTCTCAGCTGACCGCATCCCTCCTCAGCTTCTCAGTGTTGAGATCTTTACCCAGAGGGTCTGTGGATTCCTCGGCCTCGCCTTATATGCACATTCTCAGCAGAGCAGCTCGGCACGGTATCCCAAACTTAGGGCTCACCCCCACACACCGGAGGTAGATGGTGATTATTTCTAAGCTGCTTGCTACTCCTGAAACCCCAGCACTGTGCGAAGCGCTCTGGGTGTCCATAGACGTTTGTGAGTTGAGTGCATGGGGAATGAGGCCCCCATTCAGAAGAACAAATGAAACGGGACGGGGAGGTCCGGCGGGATGAAACCTTGGAGATGTTTGGGGTACAGCTTGGACACAACTGCCTCCCATTGCTGTGTGGAATCTGCCCCGGCTCTGCTGTCCTTTGCGGGGGGGACAGGGCGAGGAGGGTGTTGCTGGCAGCAGTGTCCCTCTCTTCGGCAGGACATCTGAGGATGTTGTTTGAGATTGGCTCTTTCTTAGGAAGTGGCTGTCCCCTCTTCTCCAGCCACCTTACCAGCCAGTATTTGAACCGGCAAATGATGGCAATTAACCAGAATGGTGCCGGGCAGGGATACGGGGTTGTAAACCCTGATTCAAAGGGGAGACAGCCGGCCAAGGGGTGATCCTTCCCGAATGACACACATCCGATCAACTTTCGGGAGCTGTCACTCTCTGTCCACTTGCCCAGAAAGCCACCCTTTGTTTATCTGCCTAGAAATGGCTCTGCTCCCCACCTTCCTGGCAACCAAGCCAAGCGGGGAGCAGCCACTCGAAGGGGCTGCTGCTTTGAAATAAAAGTTGTCCCTTTTCTTGGACTTTCGTCCTCAGAGCGGGATGAGAGAAAGTGACAGGAGTCTTCCCGGGTCCTCTCAGAAAGCAGTCCCGCCTGGCCTGAGGGGGAAGCACAGACAGGAACCCTTGCCAAGCGCTGTGCCCACCTGGCCTCCCAGGGAGGAGCCGGCTTCCAGGGTTTTCCGGGGCCTTGTGCTCGGAGCGGCCAGCAGGTGTCTCTGTTACACACTGTTCACATCCCCCTTGGTTCTGGCGGGAGGACGTGCACCAGAAACTGCTGCAGGAGAGGCCTCCCCCGACCTCTCTGCCGAAGCTGCGTCATCCACCTTGCCCAGGGATGCTCTGGGGGTCCCTCAGGCCCAGGCTTCTTGGGGGGAGCAGGAGGAGCCGTTTAGGGACTGAGACAGTCTGGGAAAGCAGGCGAGAGAAAGCGAAGGGATGCAGAGGCTGGAGAGGGCGCAGGTGTGTGCAGAGAGGAGGAGCTGGGGAGGGAGCAGCTGGTCCCTGAGCACAAGGTGGGCAGGGAGTGGAGGGAAGGGGGAGGGAGGGAGGCCTGTAGGAAGGGGGGAGGCAATATTCCAGAGGAGTTAAGTACATAGCCCCTGGGGGAAGGGCTTGGGCTGTGTTTGCATCCTAGCTCTGACTCTTACAAGCCCTGTGGCTTTTGGCAAATAACTCAACTTCTGTCTCGAAGGATTCATCTGCAAATTAAAGATATCACACCTCTTAGGGTTGCTGTGATGAGCGCCCACATAAATCTTTAGTAAGTGCTCAATAAACCTTAGCTATTTCTCACTAAGTAGACTAGGCAGGCAGGAGAGGCTGCTGCAAATGGGTATGGCCCGTCCACCACTCTCTCACCCGGCTCCCATTACAGGCTGGAAGAAGAAGCCAGTTAAATAGGGCGGTGGGCAGGAACACCCCCTCCCTTCGGTTATAAAGAGACCTAATAGCACCAGGTGATTACACGAAGGAAGGTTCACCTGGAGGGAAGCAGGTGGAGAACTTGGAAGCCAGGCCTGCCCACACCAGCACAGCTGTGGAGGTGCACCCGCGGGCTCCCTGGAGGACGGGTGCAAGGCGGTGCAACTGTGAGCAGAGGCATCGCAGGACCCCCGAGCCCTGAGGATGGGCAGTGAGTGACTGCTCGCTTCTGAAGAAGGGAAAGGGGGCGATGAGCCCTGTGAACCATGGCCTGCAGCTGAACCTTCCCTGGGAAGATGCTAGAACTGATCACCATCTGGGGGGACAGAGAGGTGGTGCAGCTTAGTGACTAAGCAGGGGCGCTTGGGTTCAAATCCTAATTCTCCCACTGGCTATGTGGCTGTAGGGCAAGTGAACTTAACCCCTTCGGTTCCTGCTACCTACCAGGAGGATGCCCTAAGGATCCAGTGAGTTAACCTGGGTAACGTGCTAAATATATGATGGTGTTACCATGAGGCAGGCGGAAACAACCGAACAGTGTCGTAAAGAACACCTTTCCCAGGCCGATGCAATTTTAATTCATCTTTGTTTTGAGGGAAAAATGGGGCAGGTTGGGGTTATAAGGGGAATCTAATCATTTTTGCTAAACTGAGGCTCAGACAAAAGTAACTTATCCAAGGTCCTAAACTCATTAAAGGCAAAGAAGGGATCTGATCTCCTGACTTCAAGTGCTTGTAAAAATTATTTCTCTTTGTCTTGATGTTCAGATTTAATCTGTAACAGCATTCCTATGATGTTTCTCAGAGGAATAGTAGTAGGTGCTTCTAGAAACAGGATCTTATAGAGAATTAAATTTGGGGAAGCCCTGGCCAGGTGGCTCAGTTTGTTGGAGCGTCATCTCATACACCAAAAAAGGTTGCATGTTCAATTCCTGGTCAGGGTACATACCTAGGTTTCGGGTTCAATTCCCGGTCAGGGCACATACAGGAGGGAACCAATTGATGTTTCCCCTTCTCTCTCTTGCCCTTCCTCTCTCTCTAAAATGAATTTAAAAAAATCTTCTAGTGAGGATTTTCAAAAAATTGGGGGGAAGTTGAGTTAGGAAAAATTACATAGGATTTTTTTTTTTTTTTTTACTGTAGGACTTCTCAGAGCCTTTAATAAGTTAAAGCACATTGGTTATCTTCCAAGGCCAATAAAATGAAGAGCGTTTCTCAAAAGTTAACAGTGCTGCCCTTGTTTTCTTGGACCATCTCATGGAGCTAATGTTTGTGGGATATAGTTTGGGTTATGTGTGTGTGTGCATTATATATATATAAAAACTTTGATTTGGGAGTGTCTGTGTAGTAACAGAGTATGAATAACTAGCTCTCAGGTCATGCTACACAATCAACTCCACCAATAAGCCCATCATCGTCCATATATGTCCTTAATCCATGTTGATCAATGCATATATATTTAACTAGAAGAATCCACACTGAATGTTGGCACTGACATTCGCATGGCGGGATTATGAGTTTTTTTCACTCCCTTCTAGCGCTTATCTGCACGTGGTAAATGTTCTGCGGTGAACACGTATTTCTAGGGCCAACAAGAAACGCCATTCCTCATCACATCCTCAGCGCCATGCACTTGAAAGCCCACCGCTGCTGTGGGGATGAGCTGCGGGGCTGATCGCTGCTAATGACTCAACCGGATGGGGCTGCGCTCCTCACACCCTCGCACGGTTCCGAATTTGGTGGGGGGCTCACACCCGGAGGGCCGAGAATAAAACTGAAAGCAGCCGCCACAGATGGAACACGTGGCCCTACAGAAACCGGATGAAGTTCAATGGTGCGATTATGAGGTGACATATTTAGAGCTAAAAGCGGTCACCGTATGCTTAGGATGAAGACAGGACCAGCTTCCAGTAGGTCACCAACTACCAGGTGAGACCCTACTGGGTGCTTGACCCTGAGCTAAAGTCTGGGGACAGACACAGGTTTAGGGGGAAAAGAGCGAGTAGTGATTGCTGTCTACGGGCTGAGAACAAATGAATGAGGTTGTCCGCGTGACTGTGTTTTCTGAATACGAAATTCTAACGGAGTGGCCTGGCATGACGTCCGACGTCTGGTTTGCAACAGAGAAGGGCGTGTGGAATCAGGACAACGGCCCCTGTCTATGACCTCGCCACATCAGGATGTCATCTGCCCCCTGCCAGGCCGGGGGAACATTTCAGTGTCATCCATGCATAAGGGACACTCTGGGGGCTGTAGTGGGGCAGCAGAAAAGTTAGAAGTGCTGGGGCATTTTACTGGTTTATGAGGACAATCAACCAGAATATTTGAAATCTGAACCCTCTCTAAAAAGCCCGTCCCGGGAAGTCCAGGGCATCTGGTTGAAGTCAACAGAGCGCCTTGCCATCTTCAAAGCCAGCTGGATTCCACACACATAAAAGGCCCGTGACATGTCCCGCCCCCCAAGTCATCCCCCCTCTCGGTCCCGTGTTCGTCAGCGCCTCATTAGACTGCTGAGTCCAGTCTGCGTCACCCCTCCTGAAAGGGCTTGGAGAGGCTGGAGGGTGTCCAGGCAGGAGCCACAGAAATGATCAAAGCTGTGGAAACGAGGCTTTGTGAAGCAAGGTTAAAGGAATTGGAACTATTTTGCCTGGAGGAAGCCGGGGAGAGTCGGAAAAACCCAGCTCCAGAAGTGAGCCACACAGAACCGCGTGAGCCCTGACTTTGGTCCTGTCCGCAGCTTTCATCTGGAAGGACAACTGGAAGTACTACCAATAGCTTGGAGGGATGGTGCACTTATTAGGCTCTGGGATTTCTGCTAAGAGCTTTGCATGGTTACCTCATTTCTTTGCCACGATGGTCCTGTGATGGTCCATGCCTCCAGATGAGGCCCAGTGGAGACGCCACATAACTCTCTTGAGCTCATTGCACTAGTGCATGGTGGACGTTGGATTCGAACTCAGGCAATCGGTCTAGTGCCGTTTCAGGCTGTTTTCCAACAGCGGCTGTTCTTTGCAGCGCCCTTTAGAGGAGGGCCCTCATCTCACGTTGTACAGCAGGAAACTTGTGGGTGATTTGCGGAAGGTACTGAGCCCCTCTCCAGATTCAGTTTCAACAATGTGTCTCATACAACGCAACACAACGGCCTCCCCGTGCGTGACAACTGGTGTTACAGACTGAATCGTGTCCCCTCCAAGTTCATATGTTGAAGTCTTAAACCCCAGGCCCTCAGGTTGTTACTGTATTTGGAAATAGGGTCTAAAAACAAAAAACCCCAAAGAGGTAAGGAAGGCACATGAGGTCATTAGGGTGGGCCCTAATCCAACATGACTGGTGCCCTTATAGAAAGAGGGAGATCAGCACAAAGACACTTGCAGGAGGAAAGCCATGTGAGGACACAGGGAGATGACCATGGGCAAGAGGCCTCAGGAGAAACCAACCCTGCCATCACCTCGATCTTGGACTTCCGGCCTCTAGGACTGTGAGCAAATACATTTCTGTTGTTTAAGCCACCCAGACTGTGGTCTCTGTTATGGCAGCCCAAGCAGACTAATACATCAGGAAATCCTCCAACAACCCCCTTTTCAGAAGAGGAAACTGAGTCTTGGAGGGTTCTAGTCACTCACTCACCATTCTGTACTACAGGGAGCTAGTGGCAGGAGTAGATTCGAACCCCTTTCTTTGACCTGATGTCCTGTATCCCTTTCAATACCTCCCCACCCCGCCCCAGGAACACGGCAGAGAGAAAGAAAACCTGCCAATATAGGATAACACTCACCTGGGAGGTCAGACCTTGACTGACACAGGCTGTGTTTCGATTCCGTATCTCAGCAAGCACAGGTCTTTCTGCCCCTATTATGGATTCACAGAGAGTTTTAATAGCTAAGTTACATGTGGGACAGGATGCCCCTGTTGACTGCAAAACAAACAGGGGCAGCCCACCCCCCCCAACAGGGGGCTCTTAAAATGCAAGTCTGAAAAAGCTTACCCGGCTCCTCTGGGGATCACGAATGCATCAGGGAATGGACACAAACCCAGCCCATCTTGAACTTGAGTGAAGTTTTTGCAGATCAAAGAAGAGCACGCTGGCTATCGTCCTGCTGGGGAAAATGTGGTGTGGAATTAGGCCTTCGTAATTAAACCTCCACGTAAGTGCAGGGGAACCAGTCCCACTGAATAAACAGAAATACAGGGCTGAGTTCCACGGGCCCCGGCGCAGGCTCCCCAGGCCCACGTGGGAGATGGGGCTTGCAGGAGCGAGCGGCCCGCCGCAGTGCTGGGGGCTCCCGGGGTACCTAGAGACAGTCAGGATCTGGCTTCCCTGGGAGAAAGCTGGCTTCTGGATGGAGAAGCCAGCAGGAGGGGGCTGGGGGATTTGCTCCTGGATCCTGGACAGGAGCAGCTGAGTCTTCTGATTTCTGCCCACTGAGGACATGGTCTACACATAACAGGACGGCCACTCCTATCACTCCTATGGCACATGCTGTGGGTATAGCCTGTTGAGGCACCACTGTGGATGCTGGTAGACAGAGGCAAACAGTAGTAGGCTCGGCTAGGAGGACACTGGACCTGGTGAGGGCCTGCCTCCTGCTTCACAGACAGCTGTCTTCTCTCTGCGTCCTCAGGTGGGAGAGGGACAGGGAGAGAGAGATGAAGGGTAAGCTCAGGACCTGAAAGATCAGAGCAGGAGCAGCGGAGATGCCAGGGGGAAGAAGGGAAGTCGGCGAGTGCCTGTGAGAAGTGGAACCCAGCTGCCACCCACGCCAGCCTTGCAGCACTGGCGGGCCCCTCGGCTGCAGACTTTGCATCCTCTGTTCTGACATGTGGGCACAAGGGCAGGGGACCTAGGGAAGGTTGGCAGGACGAAGGTGCAGCGTCACATCAACGAGGTGCCCAAGAGTCCCCCTGACTGACTTGGGCTACGAGGTCCTGGGGGGACAGCCATCTCTGGGGTGCTGCCCCAGGGGAGGGACAGCCCCAGGACACCTCCCCTGGGAAAGTGCGCTCCAGTGGGTGAGGGAGGCCAGCGCTCAGTTTCCCCTCCTGCTTCAGTGAGGTTGACCCATCTGTGTTCAGCGTTTTATCTGCTGAGTGACCCTCTGTAAGGTCCCTTCAATGGTGACGCGTGATCTCATGATTCTGAAGGAATCTAGGGAGGCTCAGGGCCCATCAGCCAGGAAACCAAACATTCCGGCTCCATCGGAGGGAGGAAACCACGCAGACTCCACTTCCTTTCTCCAGAGCGGGAGCCCATCCTGGCGGCCCGCGGCCTTACGGCAGGCAGCTAGGAATATTCCATTCATGGGCCTCTAATGGAATCAAGACCGGGCTATTTATATTTACAGATGGTGCAAACTGTAGTGGAACATCAAATGTGCCAGATGTGTTAGGACGGAGGAAGATCCCATGAACTTGGCTGATAGAAACCAAAGGATCCCTCGGAGGAGGCTTTCCTGGACCCAGGATGCCCGGGGCCCTGGACAGACAGAGGACAAGAAACACTGGGCTTAGTGCAGCTTCTGCAACCCGGCTGAGAGGGAGTATTGCCGCTTGTTTGCTGGGGGAAAAAAATGCAGTCATTGTCTGTGTTCATTGTCCCTTCTGACACTGTGCAGGGGACCCTGAGCAGCAGGAGTTTCGTCTCCAATTATTTTCAGCCAAGGGAAAAAAACAGATGGCAAATAGCACTGAAAAAAATTTTTTTAAAGAATTAATATTAATAAAAGATGTGTTGGAGGCTCTGACTGAATCCCAAGGAACCAGGGCCCGCCTCGTGTGCAGGGTGGGGGAAGGGAGGTGGAGGTGTGAGGAGGCTGGGGGGACAAGGAGAGGTGGCCGCAGATGGAGAGCAGGCACTGGGGCCAAACCAGCTGCTCCCCAAGTGACCCCTAAGGTGCCAGAGGGTAGTGTGGGTGGTGGCAGGCTCTTGGGAGCCCAGCATCTGGTGGGGGCTGCAGCCCTAATGCCACGTGGCGCCTGTCGAGGCTCTGAGCTCCGCGGGGGAGGAGGGCGGTGGGGGCCAGGCGGGGGCTGCCCAGCGCGGGTTCACAAGGAAGACTGGCGCCACCCGGCCCCTCTTCCCGCCGGGTGTGGCCCAGATGGCTCTTTTGTGCAGCTGCAGCACACAGAGGAGGAGGGCGGGTGTCCTCACCTCCCCAGTCAACACCAGCCTCTGTCCCAGGCCCAGCTCGGCCTGTCCCAACGTCCATCTGTCAGCAAGTGCTATCGAGTGTCCACCAGCTGCCCAGCTGTCCTCTGAGAGTTTGGATTCCACGTTCAAGCAGAGACACTGTTCTGGCTCCTTCAGAATTTGCAGAGTCCACAGAGGAGAAGAGAGTGACATGCAATGGGTGTGTGTAGAGGCGGAATGGCAGGGCCTGGGGACACTCATTTATTCAACGAAGCCTTTTGAGCACTCCCTGGGTGCTGGGGATTGTCCTAGGACTCAGAGGAACACTGGGGAAAAGAACAGTTGAGTTCCCTGCCCTCCAGGAGCTTACACTCCAGCAGGAGAGAAGCTATCATCAAATGCACACACAGAGCGTGTTAATTTCAATTAATTCATAGGAAATGAGAAATGGCGACAGCGCCCTGAAAGAAAGAACTCGAGTGCCAGAGAGCTACACTGGGAGGGTCTCTGAGGCCTCTCCTAGCTTCTGCCTCCCTCCACCCCAGAGCTCAGGGAGGCATGAGCCTGGAGAAGAAGCTCACTGGAGTGCACGTACCACAGTCCTGAACTGTGGACACTAACATTAAAAAACACCAGAAAATCTACCTGAGAAGACAGGAGCCCCCACCTGGGACCTTGCTGCTCCCATGTCTGTCTGATCTTATTTCCTTCTTTGCTTTGGCTGCTAGAAAACTCACGGCGAAAGCATGAAGCAGCCAACGTGAAGGACTTCGTGGTACGTCTCTCAGGAAGTAATCTCGCCCCCGGCTTTGGTCTCCTTCGCTTCTCCCCTGTTTCCTCTGTTTCATTTCTTTCACCTGATGTTTTACATTTTCATGTCATCTCATTAACTGTCTGTGCTTTTTTCTTTTGTATGCTGCTTGAGATCCTTTCTTACCATCCAAAAGCAAGGGGGGAGCATACACACGCAAACCAGTATGGGCACGGGTGGGCCTCCGTGAAGACCTAAAAGCCGTCCTTGCTGTTGGTCATTCTAGATGGATCGTGAAGGGAAGGAAAAAACGTTGCTGCAAAGGACGTTATTGGGATGACTGCTGAAATGGGAGTATGGCCCGCAGTTTAGACAGAAGCACTGTCTTAATGGACATTTCCTGAATTTGATAAGTTACTGTGCTTACGTAAGAGAATGTCCGTGTTCCTGGGACACGCGTGCTAAAAGGAACAGAGTAATGGCAGCTTCAACCTGTTCTCAAATGGCCCAGAAGTGGGGGGAAAACACTGTGTAGGCATTTCTATGTGTGCATGTACATGAGAGAGAACATGGAAAGAGGGATCACAATCTCGTACATGAAAAGTTAAAATACTTGGATGTCCAAGTGAACTTGCCTCGTAGTTAAAATGACAATGGATGTCCTTTTATTCTATTTTTTTAATCCTCAACTGAGGATAGTTTTTCCATTGCTTTTCAGAGAGAGTAGGAGAGAGAGAGAGAGAAACATAGACCGGGGCTAGGGCTAGAGCCTGCAACTGAGGTATGTGCCCTTGGCCGGAATTGAACCCAGGGCCCTTTAAGTCCGCAGGCCAACGCTCCAGCCTCTGAGCCAAACCTGCCAGGGAATTAGGAACCAAAAAATGATTTCTTCTTGCCTTCAACACTCCCTCTTCTTACTGCCTGTCTCCTGTGCTCTTTTCCCCAAACTCCCACCCCCACTGGAATGCTGAAAAGATTTTGGAGGGATTCTGGGAAGAACTGTTTTCGGATAACGAGGCATGGTCTGCATTTGCCTCTGGCTTTGGTGTAGGTATAAAAATCCCGTCTGAGTCATCAGCGAGCGGTTAAGCTTTTAAGCATTTTCTTTTGGAGGCTTTTATTAATCCACGGGAGAAACACCTCAACACTTCTCTCCCAGCCCTGACTTCTTGTCATTTGCAACCCAACCGCTTTGGACTTCTGAAGACAGAGAGTGTTGCCAGCAGGAGTGATCACAGACTTTCTAGAATCGGAAATAAGCATGTTCCACTGACTCCCCGGCAGCCTCTGCTTGGGCGGAAGTCACCTCCAGTCCAGCATCTCTCTCTCTCTCTCTCCCCCCCCTCACCAAGAGACGGGTGAGTGCCAACCTGTAACTGATTTCAAGAAAACTCAAGCAGGTGCTCCAGCCTTTCCCTGCAGTCTTCACTCCTACTCCCGAGGCATCAAGACCACAAGTCAAGGAACCAGCCTTCTAAGAAGAGTCCTTGGTTCTGGCCACCTTCCCACTCTTCGGGCCCGAGGAGCCGCTGTCTGCAGACCACAGGGCACCACCCAGCGCCTTCCGGCTGGTTCGAGCCCAGCGGAAAGGACTCGGGGCTGCGTCCGCCCAGGGGGATGGCCCACGCCTGCCTCCCTCCTCAGCAAAGGCTCGGGGGGTCTCCTATACCCGCCTTCCTCTAAGTACGGTCCCCCCATTCTCCTGTGAGTGCCCAGTAGGGGGGATTCTCTGATTGTCTCCAAGTCACAGAAAAGGCTACTGAACCTGACTCGTTTAGTCCAAAGTGATTCCCGTGTGATTGGGGGGCCATGGAAGAGCCTCACCATTCAGTCTGTATGTCTGTGGGGAGGAGGGGGAGAGAAAACATGCTAATTGCACAAAGGTCTCTGCTGAATTAATGGGCGATGTGAGTTCAGAGAGGCGACTTTCCTCACGGCACCCAGAAACAGCACCCCCCCCCCCCCCAGGCCATTACTTTGCTTTTTTTCCACCTTTCTCCCTGGAACCCTCTCATTCACACAGTTCAAAGTGGTTTTCAAACTTAGCTCTTTAATCCTGGCGATCACCGTGAGGCAGCAGATGATGACAGTGATTAGCCTGAGAGCCGGGGAAGCCAAGCCCAGCAGCAAAACAAGGGGATTTAGCCTGTGACACGGGTTGGCCTCAGTGCCCCACAGGTGCCCCTGGGAGGCCAGGACGGAGCAGGGCTACTGGGGAAGGCGAAGGCCCTGGGAGTGGACCAGGTGGGCCAACTGGGGCTAAGGGGTCTCTCTCGCCAGGTGCAGTGATAGCCACGGGCCAAGGTCAAGACTGAAAGTGGATGCTCTCCATCTGGAACCCTGCTTCACTCCCCGCACAGCCCCTGGCTCTGCCCCCTCTGGTCCCATCCTGACCCTGATCCCCTCATGCTGCTCTGCAACCGCCCAGGCCCTCCAGCGGGAGACACTGTGTTGTGGGCCAGAGGCCCAGGTTCGAGATCCACCCTACCACCCGCCAAGGGGGGGGGGGACCTGGACTTATGTCGATGTCTCTGGGGAGCCCAGGTGTCTGACCTTTGTGAGGTGGTCCATCCGAGAGCTGGACGATCCTGTCCCTCTCTCACTCTTAAACAAGTTTATGTGCACTTTCCCCGGAGCCCTTCTGTTCTCCACCTGCAAACTCCCTTACACTGAGGTGGGTATGAGCAAACAGGTGGTACCCCTTCCAGGAAAATGTTTCTGTCTCATTTAGACCCTGTGAAAATATGTAGAGGGCTAAGGGAATGACAACTGGCATTTGGGGGGTGGTTGAAGGGGTGTGTTTGGACAATCTGCCTCCCCTACCCCCATGAAAACCACGGAGACGTGAACCACCAGAGCAATCACCATTTACTGAACGCGTGCTCCAAGCCTGGTGCCATGTGACCTCCTGCTCCAAGCCATTTGAGACAGGCTGGTGTTGTCCCGTCCTATAAATGAGGCTCTGAGGCCTGTTGCTGATAAGCAGTAGACCAGCATTCGTAACTACAGGCCCCCAAGTCTATCCTGAGTCATCAGCCTTTCAAAGAGCTCCCACAAAATAGTCCAGGGTAGCATTTTATCCATCCGTTAAAAAATGTATGTGTGGCCTGGCTGATGTGGCTCAGTGGCTGAGCGTGACCTATGAAGCAAGAGGTCCCCGGTTTCATTCCCGGTCAGGGGATATACCCAGGTTGCAGGCTCAATCCGCAGTAGGGGGCATGCAGGAGGCAGCCAGTCGATGTCTCTCTCTCATCGATGTTACTTTCTTTCCCTCTCCCTTCCTCTCTCTAAAATCAATAAAAATTTTTTAAAAAAATGTATGTGTGTATATGCCAACATTTGCCTTGCCCATCCCAGGCATTAGGGACATAGGGAGTGTCAGATGAGGAGGAGCTTACTGCGTGGGTGAGGTCGGTACAGATGGTGTTAAATTCACAGAGTAAAGAGGGAAGAATCTGGCAGGGGAGGGACCCCTCTGGATCAGATGCTCTGGGAGGGCTCCTAAGAGGAGGTGACATTTGGGCTGAGGTCTAAAGGGTCCAGAGCTGGGAAAAGAAGAATCCAGGTGGAGGTGTATCACCAGGGGGGTCACGTCCAGAGGGGTCAGCAAGACGCTGGTGCCCACCCCAGGGCCACCTCCAGAAGCAGCCCTTCCACGCACCCAAAGGCCCCTCTGGACACACAAATCCCCAAAGGTGCCCCCTTCCTGCAGCAGCTCAGAGTGAGCCGTCCCCGATTTAGCCCTGACTTGGGCCCCTGAGCCAGTCTGGAAGGTGATTAAACCCCTCACGCAGGCGCACACGCCCCAGAAAATGACATCTAATGGGTGTGCAGAACTTGCCACGTGCCGGGCACTCAAACAACCCTACCACACCTCCACTTGGAGGAAACTCAGGCACAGCATGGCTAGGCGACTGCCCCGGGGAGAGAGACAGAGAGAGGAGGAGAGGGAGAGAGGGAGAGAGACGGAGAGAGAGAAGAGAGAGACAGAGGGCAAGGCCCAGCCAGCATCCCGGCCCAGGCTGGCTGAGGAGTTCCCACTGTCGAGTCCAACCCGAAGCTGCCTCTCAGCTTCCAAGGCACTGGGAGCCCACAGACCCTCCAGCAGCACTTGACCACAGCCCACGCCTTCTCCGAGCCAGGACACCCGAGGGGCAATGCACCCTCCCAAAATACGTCGACCAGAAAATGAAGCAACTGAAAAGCAAGAAGACAAGGCTGCAAATTCCAAGAAACCCTAACGTGCCATGTGGTTAGGCCAGTAGAGTTGGCTGAGCGACGGAGGAGAAACGGGCGGGGCTGTAGCCCGGTTCCCCTGCGAAGGCGCTGGAGCCCTTGGAGGGAACCCCCTGGCGCTTAGGGGCCCACGTGGAGAGAGCCAAGCCTTCCTGTGGGAAAATCGGGGACGGCAGCGACTGATCCCCACGCCACAACAAGCCTGTCCTTGAACGTGATGAAATATGCTCCCTGCAGAGGAAGTAGCCCACTGTTTAGCCAAACACGGGGCCCCCTCTCCCCAGCGCAGTATGGTGGTTTGTGTGGCTACTACGTTCTGAACCAGGACCAAGCCTATTAGGCCAAGTTCCAAACGGGTCTTTTCCTAGCAGCCTGGGCCTCGCTTCTGCCAGGGAGAGGACCAGATGTGAAGGCTGTGTCCCTGGGCCACACTCTCCATGGGGGTGACTGTGGGCAAACACTGAACAGGCCCTGGGGGTTCTTCTCCACGTCTGTAAGCTCCAGACCTGCAGGCCTCCCAGCTGGCCTTTCTAGGTCTCGGAGATATTCAGGTTCCCTTCTTCAGGGAGAAGCACAGGAAACGACAGACTCTTCCCAGCTGAAGGAAAGAAAGATGTTTGTCCCTCCTCATGTCAGGCAATCCAAGGAATTAGTGGGTGACTTGGTAAAACCAATCCGCTGCCCCGTGTCCCAATGGCAGTTGAACTCAGAAAGAGGCAGAAGGTTTCCAAAGCGACTGTGTTCCCCCCTTGAATGCAGTCGGTGGGAAATCATTGCATTCCCTTGATTATACAGACACCCACTCACCTACATGAACGCCCACACATGAGGTGATCTGCCTGCGTGTGTGTGTGCGTGTGTGTGTGTGTGCGTTTGCACACCCTCACACATCTGCTTCCGAATCCTGTAATTAGCATCCCGGAAAGGACAGTTCTATGTATCAGAAAACACCAGCCTAGATCCCTGGTGACTGACAAGCCAGAAAACTTAATTTCCCTCTTTGTAGGAGAGATCTTTTAAGCTACTTACTGTTTGATTGCCTCCGCAGATTAGGCTGGCTCTGAACTGCTTTGGAGAAGCCTGCTCCTTCGCCTGGTGCCCTCCCCTCTGACTCTCCCCACCCCTGGAGCGATAAGGCATCAGTAAACACTCCCCGAAACTCTCTCTGCAGCCTCCTTGGCTTTGCCACTTTGAAGTAGAACTGCAGGAAGACCTCCATAGAGATGAAAATGTCTTGCAAACTGATAAAGAAGTGTGGATCCAGCTAAAACCCACTCGGTAATGGGGATTAGTGAACCTGAGAAGGTTTGTTTGGATGGAAGATGAATGTTGGAAAATGAGAAGTTCGGATTCGATCAAAATGGACCCAAATGCTGGTTTCCTAATCCCTCACCCCCACCCCACAGATGGGGGTGCCCAGCCAGACACTGGGAGTGCGCCCACCTTCAAATTCCCAAAGCCCTTCAATCCCATAGGATTTTCCTTCTATTTGTGGCTCTCAGATGTCCTCAGGTGGGCATATCACCTGAAGAGCTTGTCAAATGCAGATCCTGGGGTTCTATTGCCACAAAGTCTTATTTGCATGGTCTACGGTGGGATTCAGTGGACTGGATTTTTAATAAGACCCCAGGGGCTATTCTAATGCAGGTGATCAAGACTAAACTCTTAAAAATACTGTTCTAGAACCATCTGACAATGGTGAATAGCATGTAGGCAGGGCTGTGGTCTGCCGGTTTATCCTAGGACTGGCGGTGAAAATATTGAATTGCTGGGGTAACGGGTTGATAAACAGCCACAGCCTCTAGTCCTCTGAGTGATATCTGCTGTCCCCATGGCCTGCCCCTTTCTCAGGACCTCCTGGACTTTTTCACAATTCAGACGCCAAAGAGTTCACGTCTGGCACAGCAGAGGATCTCTGGGACCCCGAACCTGTTGCTAAGGCCCGTGTCTGCTCTGATTGGCCAGTCTTATCCATTGCTAAGTATCTTCACTGTCCCCTGACACAAAGGCTTGCCTGGCAGGAGCACACCCGGTACACGGTGCACAGTGCATGTTTCCCCCCAGTGACCATATCAGGGACATCGTTGACCACCCTCTTCTGCTTACAAGCATCTTCTTCTGCCCCTTTCCTGGGTTCTCCTATCTGCTCCTTTCCCTTTGCTGCTCCTTTCCTCTGTTCCACCATCCATGTTGGACCCCTTCTCTTGTCCAGCCCTAAGTACCATCTAAATGTCAGTGGTTGCCAGTGTGTAGTTACCTCTCTTTGGAACTCCGGACATTTCCCACTGTCAGCTGACACCTCCACGTGGATGTCCAAGGAACACCTCAAACTTCATGATGACAAAACAGAGCCCCCGATGCCGTACACGCTCCCCAGCCTACCCCATCTCTGCAGGTGGCCCTCTCTAAACTAGTTTGCTCAAGCCAAAGGCTAGAAGCTTATCCCAGATTCCTCTCTCTTCTCATCGCCCCCATCTAACCCATCAGCTAGTTCTGCCAACCCATCTGACCCACCCACTTTTCTCCACCTGCACCGCCACCCCCAGAGTCCACTGCCATTGCCCACCTGCCTTCCTCACCTCCCTTCTCTCAGGCTTGCCCCCTGCAATCCATGCTCTATCTGCTGGCAAGCTGGTCCCATTGAAACCTAACCAGATCATGTTGCTATCAAGCTGTCCAGTGGCTTCCTTTCGTGTTTAGAATTAAGACCCAAATTCCTTACAGTGGCATAGGAAGGGGCTGTTGCTGATAGCCTGACCTCCCTTCATAGCGCTCTCCCTCTGGGCCACCACGGCCAGCCTCTCTGGCCTCCTTTCCCGCCCTTGGAACCCCCAAAGCCCATGCCTGCCTCAGGGCCTTTGCACTGTGTGCCGTGGGCCTGGAATGTTATTTCCCTGTGGCTGGTTTCTTCTGTTCAGATCTCAGTTGAAACAGACCTTTCCTGACCTTGCAGACTAAAGTAGCTGCCCAGCTGCTCTCCACCACAGTATTCTGATCCTCTGCACAGGGCTCACCGCTAGCGGATGTTTTAATAGTTAACTTGTTCACTCATTTGTTTATTGCCTGCCACCCAACTCTCCCTAATGAGGATGTTAGCCCCAGAGCACTGGTCTTGGGAGATTTGCATTTGCTTTTATTTTTTAAGTAGATTTTCTGGCTCCTCCCTTTTTACTGAACATTGTCACTTTGGGCTGTAGTCAGGACTCCCCATCTCTGGCAGCCACCCTACTGTTTATACACCCTGAGCTAGGAAAGCAGTAGGCACACTAATTACAATTGTGTGCAAAGTAAAAGTTAATAATTCTGAGCAAGGCGGAAGCTCTCTAAAACTAAAAAGATGCTTATGGTTTAGCGCAGTGGTTCTTAGGTGCCCACATGTGGACCAACGACATCAGAATGACTTGGTGGAACATCTGAATTATACAGATTTCCACACTCCCTCCCCAGAGGACCTGTTTCAGCACGTGTGGAGTGCAGTCTGAGAATCTCTATTTGTCAGAAAGCAGCCCGAATGTCCTCACACTTCTCAAGTTCAGTAACCAGGAGCTTAGTGCATAGTCAGGGGGTGCTTAATGCATACAGGCCTGCAGGGGGAGCCCTGCACTGCCTCCTCCGGGGCAGGGTGTCTCCACCTCACTGACAGCTTGGTTATCCTTTGCTGTGAGAGGCTGGCCTGTGCATCCTACTATGTTTAGCAGCGTCCCTGGCCTCTACCCTCTGGATGCCAGAGCACCTCTCTTCCAGCTGTGACAACGAAAAATATCTCCAGATGTTGCTCAATTTTCCCGGGGTGGGGGTGGGGGGGGCAAAACCACCCCTGGTTGAGAATCACCACTCTAGGATTTCAATTACGGTCTGGATAGTCGATAGGAGACCTCTATAGTCAATGATCTAGAACATTCTGTTGCCCAAAGTATAGAACAACATATGCGGGCACTCAAACGATTGCCTAAAGCAATGAGTGCGTATGTGCCGGTTAATTGTGTACATGGAAATCAAGAACAGCTCTTAACTAATCAAAAAGAGATATCCCGGCCAAAGCTCTTTTGAAGACTGCCATGTTTTAAAACTCGACACGACTTAACACAGAGTCCTATAAGTTCCTTTGCTAAAATACTTTCAGGATATATTAGGTATAACAATAGTTTGCTACATGAAAATGGCTTTGAACATCTTTAAAGTGTTTTAAAAGAAAGGGGACTCTTTTTTAAATTTTTTTTTTCGCAAGGCATTAAATTGGATGTGAATATGACAGATTTCAAAGACTGTCAAAATAACGAATTTACATCATAAATGCATCGGCTTTCTTTTTTCCAGGCTTTTCCACCACTCGGGAAGGCATTTAATGGTGAGCAGGTTCAAAATGTCGCCAGCTCCCACTGGTACAAAAGGGAGGCACTCTCCGCTAGAGTCTCTGAGCTTCAGATAACGTCCCGGCCTCTTTTCAAGTTAATAAACTGCACTCCTGTCAGATTGCAGATAAATGAAAGAGACGGCACCATTGTTTCCTTCCCCCATCTCGCTAAGAAAGATATCTCCCAATATTTCGGGAGGACCAGGATGCCAAAAAAATAAACTTGAAATAGATCCACCCCACTGTGACTTTAGCAGATCAAAGACCATGGAATTTCCACAGAAGCACTTTTCTGAAGTTTGCAAGGGCTTTAGTGCAGATAGCGGCTCATTAAGGACCTTCTAATGCATTTGATTGTTTCAAAGTTAGCCATCTAAATTTTTAATCATGTGTGAGTTCAAGATAGTCGTCGGGTTGTACCCAAACACTGCAAAGCCTTTATGTCCTAAAGAGTCGTGTCAATATAATATTTTCCTGAATAATCAGCAGGTAGGCTCGGGGAGGGGGTGGCTTCAAACAGCTCGGCTCTTTGATGGAGGGGGAGACAGGTTTCTGAAGTTGCCTTTTGAAAGCGAAATAAGTCTGAACGGTTTGAAATCTGGATTCCTTTCTTTTCCAGGGAGAGAGGGTGCAGCCGCTCTCTTTTCTCCTCTCTCTTCCCTTCTTTCGGCAGAGATGAAACTGCTATTAATAATAGATGGGAAAAGAGGGCTTCGCCGGGAGCCCGGCCTCTCCAGCTGGGGCCTCCCGGACAAGAAGTCCGCTCGCTTCTTCGGCACGCTGGGGTGCAGTTTCTGCCGGTACTAACCACAGGTCCGTTTGTGTTTCCACCTCTTTGGGGACAGTCTGGTTTTCTTTCTCAAGAAGCTAAGATTTGACTGAGCACACAGAAAGGCATGGGCGCTGGCTACCCGGAGTTCCGTGGCGCCCGTGGGGTCCCCGGGCCCAGCTCCTTCCTGATGGGGGGGGGGTCTCCTTACAACGGGCAGAAGATGACGAGAGGATGGGGCTTGCGGAGACTTGCTGCAACTGTCTTGTAGAAGACAAGGCACAGCCCGCCTGGATTGGAAGGATCTTGGGAGGCCATGAAATCCATCCCTTGCCCTTGAGATAGCTTTTATGGTTTTGTGGGGTTTTTTTAATTGTAAGAGGAAGTTTATATAGAAAGTCATAGAGTCAGAAGAAGTGAGCCATAGAAGAAATGGGCTCAGGAACAAGTTACAGAGGCAAAAACAGGGCCCGTGGAGTTTAGGAAAAAGAGAGAGGCAAGGGAATTGCGCCTGGGGGAACGGGGTGGGGAGAGGCCCCGGCTGCTCCATAGAGAGAGCAGCTTGAGATGGTTCTTAATCGCTCCCTCTCTACTGAGCACCTACTCTCTGCTGGCCTCTGTTCTAAGCACGTGTTATCGTCACAACAACCCCGTGTGGCAGGTTCTTAAATTATCCCCATTTCACAGGTGAAGAAGCTGAGACACAGCTCGTGAGCTGCAGAGCCTCACCTCCAGCAAACCCATTGGCCCCATCTCTCCACGTCTGGGGTCAGTTTATGACGACACGCAGCCGACTCTCTCTGCCCCGGAGCAGCCTGAGAATGGTCTCCCATGGCTGGCTCCCGTGCAGGCCTGTGTGTGGGGCTGGCGTTGCCGCGGACCCTGGGAAAACCTGGCAGGAGCTACCTCATGGCAGGGGCCGTGGTAGATGGCGTCCTTCCTGCATCCCTGTTACTCAGAAGCAGAACCAAAGCCTATTAGGTAAGTGGTGACTTGAGAAACAAAGCCCAGACCCAATGTTTGGGGCTTTGTTCAGAAGGACACCAGGGAATCCGAGGTGTGAATGTCTGGGAGGAGGATTCAGCAGACTGGAACAGCTGAGCCTTGGGGCCAGACCTCGAGGTGTGACTGCCACACGGGAGGCCGTGGATGGGAAGTCCCCACTCACCATTGGTCTCCACCACCCGTAAGCAGAGAAGTCGGGGCTAGCGCTAGTCTACCAACCTAGCATAGTACCAAGAACACAATCTAGGCCCCCACATTTCTTAACGTGTTTCTCCTCCAAAGTTTAATTTCTTTCTGGTGCCAGGCCTGCAGGCTCGGGCCAATTTGCACAAATGAGCAGGGAGCATAAAAGCAAACTCAGGTAGGTGACACTCATTGTCACCGCAGTGCAAAGTAAGACCTGAGTCAGGAGACCTACCTCCCAGCTCTCGTCTACCAATGAACAGAGGTGTAACCACAGGCAGCCATTGGACTCAGCTTTCAAATGGGAATAAAAATACATGCCCGGCCTGGATGGTTCTACTCCAGAGATCACAGGGGATTTGTGAAAATGGTGCCAAACAAGGCCTCAGGAAGAGCAAGAAAACAAAAAAAAAACAAACAGTACCTGAAAACTGGAGATGGGTTAATGTACCCCTAGTTGTCATAAAGGAGATGTCTCTGCATGCTTGTTAGGTGGACTGATGACCAATTCCTGATTATGTCCTGAAAAGTCCTAAAATCAATGTTTGAAAGGACAGTTTGTTGCTTTTAGAAAGGTAAATAGTGATGGTGAAGAGTCAGGATAGTTTTCTGAGATCAAGGCAGGCCAAGCTAATCTCATTTCATCTTCCACAGTCTTAATCTGCTAAACCCAGGAGGTGCGGTGAGCCCCGATAACTGAGTTTTATATAGCATTGGGCAAGATCTGTCTTCAAATCCTGGGGAGACCATGTGACCTGGGAGATAGTACAGTTAGGTGAACTTATAACTAGCTGACAGATCATGCTCAAAGGGTGCCGATAGATAGGGAAATGGGGCTGCGAACTCAATGCCTTGGGGAGCGAGACAAGCATGTCATCGATGAGTAGGAGTGGGCTGCGGCTTGATATTAGAGAGTTGTGGGGACAGAGAGGAAATAGAGAGCCTGTGTCTTGCCTAATGGCTGTGGTCACTCTACACATCCATGTGGGATGTGTGATCTATACCTACACAACTACACACAGCTGCTTTGGCCACACTAGCTGGTTGTTGCCAGGTTGGATTGTGAACCCAGTGTTGAGTTATCTTTAATCTACCAGGAGAAGCTAGAAATCCAGATGTTGGCCACTGATTCAAAGTTAAGCAAGAGAAAACACTATACAGGCCAAACCAAACACATCTGCAGGCTGCATTTGGCAATGTGTGGCCTCTGACCCCAAGAAAGATTTCTAGTAGCCCAGGGCTGTGACATAGGTTCGATTCTATTCAACATCTTTATCAGTGACTCGGACTAGGCTCTAGAAAGCACATGGGTCAAACTGGCTGTTGACCCAAAGCCAGAAGGACAGCTGGGCGACCAACTTGAGACTCTGAATAACCTCAGCAGACTAGGACAGGCCCTGAACCGCACAAGAAGGAGCTCTTGGATAGACAAATGTAAGATCATGTCCTTGGGTCTGACAAATCCACCGTCTAAGTACAGAATGGCTTAACAAGAACACATGTTAAGAGAAAAATTGCTGTAGAGTTTTAGTTGCCTGCAAATCAATACAAGGCAACATGTGATGTGGTTGCCAAAGAGCAAAGGCAATCTCAGGCTGCATCCAGGGAAGTAAATCCTGGGCAGCTCAGGCCGACCGCATCTGGAGCTCCACCTTCAGTTCTGGGAAACACTTGAGGAGGGGCATGGAGAAACTAGAGCACATATGGAGGATGTCAACCAGGATGGTGAAAGGATTGGAAACTACTCGAATGAAGAATAGCTAAAGATGTTAGGGCTACTTGGCTTAGAGAAGGGAAGCCTAAGAGATACGTCAATGTTGGGTTCCAACATTTGGGAAGCAGTCATGTGGATGGGGAATGCGACTTGTTTCTTATGTCTAGACTAAAGGCAAAGGGGAAATGGTCCAGGGAGCCAGAGTTCAGTTCCATATTCAAATACCTTTCAAACATATCTCTGGTGAGGAGGAAGACTAGCCAGAAAGGAATTTAGCAACCCCCCCACTACACTTATAAAGATAGAAATGTGGGAGCAGAGGGTGGGAAACCTCTGCGCAGGAACAAGGTAGGGAGAATTTGACCATTAGAACAGGGGTGGCCACAGTGGGATGGACTGCAGACAGAGACCAGGTGGGACATAGGGTTTTCTTAGCTACTGCTGAAAATAAAGAGTCTGGGACATAGAGAGCTGGCAGGGAACAGCAAATAAACTTATCGGGGGTGAGGGCGGGGCGGGGAAGTCAATGACAGTAGGGTTTAGGAGAAATCTAAGTATCAGTCATTACCAGTCATCATCTCAGAAGGATAAACCAGGGCACGTGGTACTGGTTGATGGAGCATCTGTCCTGCGGGAAGAGATGGGCCAGGTCTCCTGACGAGCTCTTTCCATGATCATCAGTTTAGATACTCTATGGAAAACTTGACCTCAGAATTACCTTTGTCCTCAGAATCACCCCACTTTGGTGGCTAAAACAATGGTCTTGATAATAATCATAATGATATCCAGGCATGGAGCCCTCAAGAGCCTGCGAGACAGATCTTGACACATCTATTCTGGTTCCTATTTGTTTCCCCCTCGGGTAGCTTGGTTCCAAGATTTATGTTTAATCATAGTCTTTCTATGTCATCGATCACTCCTCTCTGTGGTTCCTATGACATCTCGCCAAAATGCAGGTCCCTAGGGTCCCTGGGGAGAAAATGAAGCCTTCTCAGTCCACCTGCGGAGGCCGGTTCCCAAGCCCCCCTCAGATTCCTTCTCTGAATCCCAGCTGGCATGGCGAGGCAGGCGCGGGCTCCAAGGCCCATCCACCGGCGCGGGCCTGCACGCAGCCCTGTGTTCAGACGCCGCCTGAGCCCTTCGCTGGGCCAGTCACATCCCTTGATCTCCTTAGAAACACTGTTGAGCTGCCTACTGAGTGAGAGACGCAGAGGGGGACATCCTGCAGGAATAGGCGTGCTCTATATTGGGGTGCCGCCCCACTCGCCAATTGCCCTTCACCTTCCTCCAGGTGGCCCATGTGATGGGATAGTACAGAGTCACTTAACAGGATGCGTAGCAGAGTAATTCATGGCCAGGAGAGATGTTTATAATATAACTGAAAAAGGAAAAGAGCTTACAGAACAGTAAGCACATTTAAGGGTAAATATACGATGTGATATTTATTGTTACTTATATTATAATATGTCTTATATAGTTGTATGCATGTATATATGAATCATAAAATACATTCCCGTGTAATTTAGATGAAAAAAGATCACAAGAGAAAACACACATATGCTCATGGCTCTCCTCTTTGGGTGGGGCATGGTGAGTAACTTTTAATTTGATTTTCTACTGTTCCATATTATCCAAATTTCTACATTGACCATGTGTGTATTGCTTATCGTTAGAAAAAAAAAAATGAGATTTTTTTTTTTCCCCCCAAAGGGAGAAGAGAGGACACGCCTGGCTTGGGGCTGACTCCTCCGGCTAGGGAGAGAACCTGCTGCTGGGGCTCAGAGAATGAAGGGACTCCTGCGCCCACGGGTCCTCGGGGACCTCCCGCAGCCACACGGGGAGGGGAGCTCAGGCCTGGCCACGCTCCCACCAGCGTGAGGAGCCGGGAGCGGCCCGAGGGCCACCATCTGGGCTGGGAGGTCAGCGTCTTTTCCTTCCAACACAGCAGGGGTGAAGTGAAGGAGTTGTTGGGAGAGCAGGGATAAAGAGCAGCGACAAGAAAGTAGGTCGCCAGGAAATCGGGGAAATAAACAAAGGGTTCCTGTGGAGGGGAGGCTCGCTTTGATCGTGGGGTGGGAATGGGAAGGACTGACTCTGGGAAGAGTGACAGGGTTTCTGCGCCATCCTCAGCCCACCGCGGGCTGACACAGCTAGTCTTCGAACAGCACAGATGGACGGGGCAAGGGGCCAAGAGTCACCCACCAGCCTCACCCCACCCCCCTCCCCACCAGAAACACCGCAACTCTACAGTGGGCTCCAGCGACTATACTCAACCCCCCATGGGGCCCCCACCTGACACCCCACCTTTGCACAGGCTGGTCTCTCTGTCTAGCTTACTCTTCTCCCTCCATGAAGAGCCAGCTCAGCTCTCCATTACCCACAGCAGAATTATCTGTGACATTTCTTTTTTTTCTGATTCATTTTTTAAAATTGTGGTATAATACACATAAAATTTATCATTGTAATTATTTTAAATGTACAGTTCACTGATATTAAGTACATTCATACTGTTTTGCAACCATTGCCACCATCCATCTTCAAAACTCGCTTCATCTTGCCCAACAAAAACCCTGTCTTCATTAAACAATAACCTTCCCCACCCCCCCAGCTTCTGGCAACCACTGTTCTACTTTCTGTCTAGAAATTTGACTGCTCTAGGGACCTCATATAAGTGGGATCATACACTGAGCACGTCCTCAAGGTTCCTCCACACTGTACCACGTGTCAGAATTTCCTTCCCTTTTAAGGCTGAAAAACATTCTAGTGTATGTAGGTACCACTTTTTATCCGCGCATCTGTTGATGGACACTTGGGTTGCTTCCGCCTTTAGCTCTTGGGAGTAACGCTGCCATGAATGTGGGTGTGCAACTGTGTTACATCTAGCAGCGCATCTTCCCTTGGAGTTTGTTGGCATCCAGCATCCACCCTTTGCCTCAGCACAGATGGCCAAGTGTTGACTGCCTGGCCCTACATACGCTTCCTCACCCCCTTTAACCAACAGTCCAAGAGGTGACAAGCAGGGAGGCCTTTAAGAGCAGCGCCTCTACTTGCTGCTGCAATCCAGGCTCTAACAGAAAGCCCCCCACCCTGCAAAGCTTGTAGACTCCTTCTTCCTAAGAGGCCCCATAGCGGCCTTCCTTACCCTGCGCTGCAACTAGGTTGTTTACCTGTTTGTCTTCCCTAGGGCACTTCTGAGACCCTTCTTCTTCTTTTAATGTCCCCAGTGCCTAGTGGAGTGCCCAGGATGCATTCATGCTCCCTTCACTGTAAGTGAACTGAATGAATGACTCCAGGCAGGGGAAACACTGCTTCCCTAGATGGGACTGATTTCCACCCCACCCTCAGACTCAGATCTGCCTGGCTTTGCTTGGTGTTCAGAGCAGCTTGTCCTGGGGCGTCCAGGTCACTGTGACCGCTGGCATTTCCCCCATGTTGGGCAGAGCTACAAGGGCGAGGCAGGGGGGATGCCAACTAATATGTAGAAATCAGGCCAGCAATTGCTTGGTGATGGAGCCAGGGAGGAGGGTAGAGAGGGAAAAAGATAAGATATGAAGAGGCATAAGAAAAGTTTTGGAGGTGGTGGGAATATTTATCATCCTGATTGTAATGATGATTTCACAGATGTATACATACGTCAAGACTTAGCAAGCTGTTCATTTTAGATATGAGCAATGCATTGTGTGTCAATTATATTTCAATAAGGTTTTAAGAAGACTTTTATTATAATAAAAAGTGAAAGAATTGCTGTGGATAGTAAAAAACATACTAGCATATCAAATCTAGCAATATATTTTTTTAAAATAATAAAGACTAAATAGTAAGCCTTATTTGGCATAAAGCATATCCTAGGAATATATTTTTAATGAACATTATGAAATCTAGCTATGTGACTCAACAATTAACAGATTCGAAAAGAAAAACCACTTGGTCATCTCAGTATATGCAAAATAAAACATTCAATAAATTCTTTAACAAACCAGAAATATAAACTCTCTCATCTAATAACCTCAACATTTTCATATCTAATGTAGGAATATTACAAGCTTCCCTTTAAAGTCAGAAACAATATAAAGATAGTCCCTATCACAGCTTCAAGTATCTACCTGACATTATATATGGGTGATCCTAGCCAATGAAATAAGACAAGAAAAATGAATGAGAGGAAAAGTTTGAAAGAGAACAAAGGTATGATTTTCCATATAGGAAATTCTTTAAAACTCTACCCGAAAAAGCTATTTGAATTATTAAGAATTTTTAAAAGTTGATTATTTGTGTAGAAATTGCATGTTGAGCCAGAATCAGGCATTCGTGGCTAGGAAGGACTCTGAGAAATAAATCTAGTTGATTTCCCTGCCACTTTGTAAAATAATCATAACAATAGTAATAGCTACTATTTATTGTCTGCTGTACCAAAATTTCTACACTTAATATTTTTAGTTGAATTACATTTTATTAACCATAATGTCATCTATCTACAATTGAAAAAGCAGTATGAAATATATGTAGAAGACATAGTATCTATTCAATTTATTCATAGTACATGAAGCTCATGCAAATATGCAGATGCTAAAACAATTCCATCACCTATCATTGTCTTCAGGTAGCAGGTTGGGATGCACTACCACAGAGGTTTATAACCTTTATAGTTAGGCAGGCCAAGCATTGCTCTCTTAAATATATTTTCCTGTATCAAAGTGTGTCTTCTTTCCTTGCATCTAATAGCGAGGAAACAAAAGCTTTCCTTAGACCTAGGAGAGTCACAATGCTTATCTCTTGGATGAGGTATAGGGTGGGTGGCAAATGTATTAGATGGGGAAAGGCAGAGTCTTTAGGTCACAGATACTGCTTTTCACGTTTACAACCATTTTGTGAGGCAGGTACTGTTATTATCTACGTATTACAGGTAAGGAAACTGAGGCACAGAGAGGATAAGTCAGCTTGCCCAAGGTCACACAGCTACCAAAGGAAGGAGCCCAGATTTAATCCAGGCCTGTCTGATCCTATCCTTCAAGGTCTTTTCATCCTGCTAGGCTGCCTCTCTACAAAAAGATGAAGAGTTACATTGTGTTTTTAAAAGATCTTTAGATTACCATACTAGACAAAGAGAAAGTTCAGGCAGATAATTCAGAATTGCAAATAATCAAAACTCAGTGGCTTTTGAGTCAGGCAAGATTTGAATCTTGGCTCTGCCATTTCTACCTGTACAATTTTAGCCAACCTGAGCCCACAACGGCCCAAACTGGAATGATCTGAGTAACAAGGTAGATAGTATTGGATTATAATCTAAGGTATAAAATACATATCCATGAGTCCACACTGATTTAAAAAATAATTGAAAAAGTAACTAGATGGGGGAGAAGAAACAAAATCCCACACAGAAGAACTCCGAACAGTGTATACAGGTACTCTACTGTTGGGGACCACAGGTTGTTATACATTTTCTTGGGCTGCCGTAACAAAATGCCACCGACTGGGTGGCTTAAGCAAAATACATTTATTTTATCCTATTTCTGGAGGTTGGAAGTCCCAGGTCAAGGTGACAGCAGGTTTGGTTTCTTGTGAGACCTCCCACCTTGGCTTCAGATGGCTGCCTCCTGTGCCCTCAGGTGGTCTTTTCGCTGTGTGCGTGCATATTATGTCCAAATTATGCCCACTTCTTATAGGGACACCAGTCACATGGGATTAGGGTTCACCCTAAAGGCCTTATTTTAACTCAATTCTCTCGTTAAAGGATTCATCTCTAAATATGGTTCTATTCTGAGGTCCTGGGGGTGGGGGTTAGTGCTTCAATGTATAAATTTGGGTGGGGGGCCCATTCAGCCCATAACTGCTGTACTGAGTGATTTATTTCCAAAGAGTGGCTACAGACACAGGGGAAATGTAACTTCACAGGAGCAAACTGGCAAACGCTACCTTGGCCAGGGGGTCAAGGTCAACATCATCACTGATACGTCCTGTTGGTAGTATGTCCCCTGATGTGATGGTGAGAATGACCTTTTACCTCTGTGGTCTTCCTTCCAAAAACCAGGCAAAGAACAACCGATAAACCTGTACCGAGGGGCATTCTACCAAACCCGTGACCCGGACTCCTCAAAACTGTCACGGTCATCAAAGACGAGGGAAGTCCAAGAAACTGTCACAGCCCGGGGGAGGGACCAGGGACACGTGATGGCTAAGAACAGCGAGGGATCCTGAGTGGCCCCTTGGAACAGAAAAGGCATATTTCAGGAAAAGTGAGTGAAACCCGAGAAAGTCTGCAGTTTCATTATCAGCCATGGACCACCGTGGCTTCCTCGGTTGTGAGAAACGTAGGAAGTATTGTAAGACGTCAACAATGGGAGAAAGCGGGTGTCCGGTGCACAGCGACTGTTCTCTTTCTGCAGCTTTGCTGTAAGTCTAAAACGATTCTAAAATAAAAACCTGTGTGTGGAAAAATACCCCGTCCTCATGGGCTTACATTCTGGTTGGGGGGCAGGGCGTGGAGACGACCAACAGTCAACAATAAATAGGTACATTAGGTAAATTATGGGGTATGTTTGAAGGAAATAAATATCCTGAATGAAAAAGCAGGTGAGGGGAGGGGGAACGGGCTGGAGAGGGCCCTGACAAGGGCAGGGATGGTGCATAGTAGGTGCTCAGTAAATCGTGGCTATCCTTCCCTTTTATATGATTATACACGTGGCAGCCCCACGTTGCAAGTATTTTTGTTAGGATGGTAGTCAAATAAATCACATTAGTGAAAGTTCGAGTCATGGCGGGCAACAAGAAACAATCCTAAAGCTCAGTGGTCACAAGGGGAAGCCAGATGAAAAGATTTGCCACAGAGAATCTACGAAATGAGAAAGTAAAATTTAGTAGCACACCTAAGACCAAAAGCTGCCCGTCGCATTAAAAATCTCATGGGAAACAGGCTTAGAAGCGCCCATCCCATTAGCTCAGAGGCCCAAGGTTTGAGATGTTTTAACATTCCTATTACCAGAGATAAATAATTTTTTAAAAAGAGTAACAACTACGTATGGAGCCCCTTTGCCATGCAGGCTGGGCATTGTCATCCTCACAATAATCCTGCAAAGAAGATTAGCCTATACCCATTTCACAGGTAAAGAAACTGAGGCCCATAGTCACAGGACTTAGCATGAGTGCCTCCGAAGTCCTCCAGGGCACTAGGCCGTGTCAGTCCACTTGCTTTGTTCTTAGTAGCCACGGAGCCCAGAGCCTCACACCCCCTTGAAATGGGTTGGCCGGGCGCCCCCACCCCACCCCGCCCCAGCACATGCCAACGAACCAAAAAGGTTCCATTGATGTGGTCCCACAGGAGGCCCGTGTTGAAAGCAAACACACACAGAGCTGATGATGGTGACTCACGACTTCTAACCCTCCTCCTAACCAGTTGCATAAACTTTTCCAACGCATTGAAGTCCTGTAGAAACAGCGCTTCGTGGGAAGACATCAAGGAAAATGTTCCAGAGGCCAACCAGCAGGCCCGACTCTGAGTCCTCGGCCCCTTTTTGAGGTTTCTCTCTTTTTCTCCCTCAGCAATTCCTTTAAAAAAAAATTCTTGCCCCCCTCACCATTGACCTTGTTAGAGTAGCGAGTACGTTTTCCCTGCGCCGAGCACTTCTGTGAATGGTTTTGTTCTGTGCGCTGCTGGCTGCGCTCTTTGAGCGCGGCTGTGATGTCTGAGCAGTGGGCCCTTTCTGATCTGGTCGCCCCTCGCCCGCACATCCTCTCCCCGGGGATCAAACACGAGGGCAGAGGGGCCTGGAGAGCCCCTCATTAGAGGCAGGCGGCTCCGCGCTCCACCAGCCACAAGCGCAGAGGCCAGAGCCGACTCCACGAGTGACCAGTGTTGAAAAGAAAGCTCTAGGGGTGAGAGAGACACACAGACTGGCAGAGTCAGAAGCGGAAGGTTAGAAAAGACAAGAAAAGCACAAAAAAGAACCCCACAAAAGCCTGCTCTCTGACTGCCTAAGTGGCTCCCTTTCAGGACCTGAGGCTTTCCAGAAAACCGTCCTGTGAAGAATAGACCATTTCATGCCGCAAAACCTCCCCTCTGAGGGCGACACCTCCGGTACGGTGGGTGTTCGTTCCCCGAGTTCTTGGCCAAACTCCACTCTCCACTCTGGAGATGAGGGATGTGTTTTATCTCAGCAGACTCTGCCATGGCGATCAGAGGGTAGCTGGTGGCCAGCTCCAACTGGAGCACAGGCCGGGAGCTTTGCTGGGATCCATATGAGTCAGCCTCCTTGGAGAGAGGAGGGTGGGGGAGAGGGGCCCTGGAGGGCTGCCCAGCGTGGGTCCGGGCGGGGCAGAGCTCTGGGCAGAGAGCTGTGGTGGTCGGTGGGGGCTGGCCCTCTCCAAGGGGCGCTGCTGATTCTGAGGAGTGCGAGCAGCGCTGGCCTTGGGCATCAGAAGACCTGGCTTTGAGCCTGGCTGACCCAGTATGGCCTTGAGCAAGCTGTCCCTACTCCCTGAGCTCTATCTCCTTTTCTGTAGAAGGGTGGCAATCCCTTGTCTTCATTCGGCATTGCATGCTTGCTTTCTTGAGCACCTACTAGGTGCTGGCTGCTGGAAATAGAAAAATATGGAGAGGACAAGGCGCCGTCCTGCAAAGTCCACTCACTCAGTTGGGGAAGACAGACACATGAACTGATCATTAAAATCCAGGTGGTGAGCCCAGTGAGAGAGGCATGTGTGGGGTGAGGGAATAATATGGGGGAGCGGGGGTTATTTCTTTCTAGGGAGGTCACAAGGCTGACTGTGATCTTTGAAAGAGAACTTAGGCGTTTGACAGGCAGATGGGAGAGGAAGAGAAAATGGCATTTTAGGCAGAGGATGCACTTCTGGGGCAAAGACTATATTCCAAATTTGAATAATCTCAATGGAAATTGAATTAAGGTGATACCGCATTGCTCAGGTTTCAGGCACCTTGGAGAAACAAATGCAAATTCTCTCTGGAAGAAGATAACCATGTAAACATGAAACAAAAGAAAGCTTGTCTAACTATATTAACATGAACTAGATTTTAAAAGAGCATTACTAGAGACAAATGTTTAAAATGCTAGTTTCAATTTATAAACAAATCATATAATAATTTTAAATTTTCATGCAACAAGCAGGATAACTTCAAAATACATAAAGCAACCATTTTCAGGACTACAAGAAAAAATAGATAAGTCTATAGTCATTGAGGGAGATTTTTACTATATCGCTGAAGTTTACAATAAAACAGACAAATAATCATAAGAATATAATAGATTTGAACAACATGAATAGTAAGTTTGACTTAATGGATATATATAAAATGTTGGTATCAACTACTCCAATTATACATTCTTTCCAAGCATTCGGGACAAAGGGGACTTATATGCTGGGTCATAAAACAAGTCTCAATAAATTTCAAGTATTGAAATCATACATAAATTATCTGACTGTAATGCAATTAAGCTAGAAATCAACAACAAAACAGTAAGTAGAAAAATGCCTATATGTTTATAAATTAAACAAAACATACTTCTAAATACCCCAGAGATAAAAGAATACATCACAATGGAAGTAAGAAAATGTTTTTAACTGAATGATAATGAAATGTAATATACAATTTGTGTAATGCAGCTAAAGTGATGCTTAGAGGGAGCTGCATAACCATAGTTTTATCCATTAGAAAAAAAGAAAGCTTGAAAATCAGTGATCTAAGTACCAAACTTAAGAAGTAAGAAAAAGAACAGTAAACTACACCCTCAAAGTAGAAGGTAGTGAGAAATAAAGCTAAGCACACAATTAATGAAAGAGAAAACAAACATAAAACAGAGACTCAATAAAGCAAAAAACTAATTCTTTAAAATGCCTAACAAAAATCCCTTGTAAGATTAATCAAATAAAAAAGAGAAAGCATAAATAACCAGTATCAGGAATTAAATTTAAAAGAGATCATCACTATAAATCCTAAACACATTACAATTATAACAAAAGAAAATATTATAAAGAATTATATGCCAATAAATTTAAATGTAGTGGACAAAATTTTAGAAAAATTTAACTTGCCAAAACTGACATTGGAAGAATTGAGAAACATAAATAGTCCTAAATCTATTTTAAAAAAATTTTACTCTGTGATCAAAAAGTTTTCCAAATGAAAGATCCAGGTCCAGATAGCTTCACTAGCAAATTCTTTCAAGCCTTTAAGGAAGGATTGAATAACACCAATTTGACACCAACTCCTTCAGTAAATAGGAAAGATGAAGATAGCATAATCCTGACACTAAAACCTGACCAAGTCTTTACAAGAAAGAGAAAGTACAGATCCAAATAAAGATGCAAATTCTAAACACAAGATTGGCAAGCCAAATTCTGAGATATAAAAAGGGATAATATATCACAGCTCAGCTGAGTCTATTCTAGTAGTGTTAGGTTCAGTTAACATTAGAAAATTAATCACTGTAATTCACAGTACCAGCAGAATGAATACGAAAAAAGTTTATTGTTGTGTCAGTAGATGCAGAAAATGTATTTGATAAAATTTTGCAACCATTTATGGTTAAAAAAATGCAAGTCTTCATAAACTAGCAATAGAAGAGAACTTTTTTAACTTGATAAGTGGTACTTACAAAAATAAAAACAAAAACCCCAAACTCTATAATTTATCGCAAATATTACGCTTAATGATGAGATGTTAAAATCACCCCTGGAGGGAAAAAAAGAGACATGGATTCCCAGTACCGACACTTTTTTTTAACATTATACTGGAAGACCTAGCCAGTGCAATAAGGCAAGAAAAAGAAACAATAGTATAAGGATTATTATTCACAGACAACAGAATTGTATACGTAGAAAATTTTTAATTTTCTGAAATAAGAGAATTTAGAAAATTCTTTGACTATATAAATAAACTCAATAAGCAAAATCAATTGTATTTCTAAATATGAACATCTAACAATTAGAAAATAAAATGTTTTTAAACTGCATTTGCAATAACATGCAATTATTCAATATTTAGGTAGAACTAAAACAAGTGAAGGTATTCGAGGTTCCTATTAGAAAGTTATAAGAGATTATTGAGGGAAATTAAAGTGGACTTAATACATGGAGAATATACTATATTCATATATTGAAAAGGCCAATATTATAAAAATGTCAACTCTCCCCAAACTGACTGCTAGATTCAATGCAATACCAAACAAAATCTCAGCAGATTTTTTTTTGTGTGTGTGTATGCATTGACAAGATGATCCTAAAATTTATATAGACAGGCAAATAGCCATAAATAGCAAGAAAATCTTGGTGGAAAAAATGACAAAGCTAAAGCACTTGCTCTACTTTACATGGAGATACTAATTGCTATAATTAAGATACTGTGGTAGTGGGGAAGTGTTAGATAAATAGACCAAAATAACAAAAAAGAGTGAGAAACAGAAAAAGATACCTACATATATGAAAACTTGATTTATTATAAAGGAGGTATTACAGAACAATGCAGAAAGGATAATCTTCTTGTTGAACAGTGCTTAATCGATTGGACATACATATAGAACAAAATGAATTCAAGTCTTTCTTCCTACCATATACAAAAACCAACTCCATGAAGTTGGGCCCTTACCTTACATCACACAAAAATGAACTCAAACAGACTGAGGACCTAGACATAAGGCCTAAAACTATAAACCTCCTAGAAGAAAACTTAGAGGAGAAGCTTCATGACGTTGGATGTGGTGATGATTCCTTGGGTATGACACCAGAAGCACAAGCAACAGAACAAAATCAGACACATGAGACTACATCTAACTCAAAAACTTTGGTGCATCGAAGGAAACAATCACCAGAATGAAAAGGCAATGTAGGAATGGAAGGAAATATTTGCAAAACATCTATCTGATAATGGGTTAATATCCAGAATAGCAAAGAACTCCTACAACTCGATAACAAAAGAACAAATAACTCAATTTAAAAATGGGCAAAAACCTTAAGTAGATATTTCTCCAAAAATAAAACAAACATGACATTTGGTCAACAAACACATGAAATGATGCTTAACATCATTAATCATTAGAGAAATATTTGCAAGTCAAAACCACAGGGAGATATCACCTCCCACCCATTCTGATGGCTACTATGAAAGGAAAACAAAAACAAAAAACCCAGAAAATACCTGCTGGTGAGTAAGTGGAGAAATCTGAACTCTTGTGCCCTGCTGGTGGCAATGTAAAATGGTGCAGTTGCTATGGAAAACAGTATGGTAACTTCTCAAAAAATTAAAAATAGAATTACCATATGATCCAGCAATCCCTCTTCTGGGTCTATACCCAAAAGAGTTCAAAGCATGATCTCAAAGAGATATTTACATTCCCATATTCACAATGGCCGAGAGATCAAAGCAACCCGTGTCCATCAGCGAATGAATGGATAAACAGAGTGTGCTATGATATACACAGACAATGGCATATTATTCAGCCTTAAGAAAGAAGGAAATCCTGTCACATGTTACAACATGGAAGATTAAAAGACCATTTTTTGGCATCCAGAGTGACCAGCTAAGTCCCTCACTAGCTAAGCAGCCCTTTCTGTGGGTTTCTGATCCTTCCTGTGCTGGTGACAGGTAGAGCAGGCATGGCCCAGCCCAGCCCTCACTCCCTCCTCTGTTTCCAAGAGTGTGTGTGTGTTGGGGGCAGGGATGGAGGGTCAGGAGGAAGCATAGTGACCCGGGCTCCGCTGTCCTCAGCGGATGGCCCACCGCACCCAACAGTCACTGAAAGGAGACCAGGCTCAGCTTCCAGCTCTGCCCCCAGAATTTCTCGTGTGTAAGCCCCAGACAGTAGGTTTGATTGGGGAGGGGTCTCCACCACCAGGGAGCCCCTCAGAGACTCATGAGAGAGAAAACCACAGAAGGGCCCCTCACCCTGCAGGCCCTGCCCCTCAGAGTGTGGGCTCCACTTGGCACTGGTTAGAAAGGCAGCTCGCTGGGTGCACCCCAGGCCTGCGGAGTCAGATCCCCAGGGATCCGGGTGTTCAGTGAAGCTGAGGAGCCCTGTTCCACTGGAATGAAAAACCACTAACCCCCTTGCCGCTTTCTAGGAAGAAACAACCCCCTCTGGAATAAAACCGCAGTGAGGGGCTAGTAATGAAAGGCGCATTTATCGCAGGACAAACACGCTCTATTTTACCAAATGCTCCATCCTCACAGCTGCTGGTGAGAGTCTTAATAGGATGAGTGTGGCCGTTTTGGAGACAAGGAAATTCATCTGGGCTAGTGCAGGGAGACTTACAGATGGGTAAACTGAGGCGTGGTAAGGTTATACGATTTCATAAAGCGACACAGATATAGGACTATAGATGGGGCCCCCTCAAATCCCAGCTTGTCACCTTCCTACCTGGATGAACATTTAGCAGCCTGGCCCAGTGCAAGGACATTGGACAGGAGGGGAGATGGGAATCCTGCCCTTGACCTCAGTTCTGTCCAGGATTGGCTGTGTGTCCTACTCCCCCAACAGCACAAGGAGAAAGAATTCTGGGTGCAGACTATCCAACCCCCAACCTGTCTTAAATCCAGCCAGGAAAAGTCAACTGTCTCCTGCCGCCTCCATGGTCGGTTTTCCCGAGGAACCAGACGGCCTCCTGAACACCCCCAATATGGGCAGGCATGGCTCCACCTCATCTGTCTACCTCCCTCCTGGGCCTGGACAAAAGTGTCACTCTGTGTCTGACACCACAGCCCGAATTGCTCCCACCCCTGCTGTCCCCATCAATTACTCCCAACCTCCTCTGGCCTCGGTCCTGGCTTTTTCCTGTGCCTGGTGTTATCTGTCACTGCGAAATGACCAGGGAACCCAGCTTACCCTCAGGGCAGCACTCTCCCGGGAGCATCCGTGCAGTTTGGCAAAACTTGGGCACGCTCGAGGCCTTGCCTCCTGGACCTCGGTGGGCTTGGGGAGGGCTGGGGCTCAAAGAACTTCTGCATGGCCAGTGAGGGTGGGCGCTGGGCAAGACACCAGAAGACATGGACTATCCCCAAAGAAGCAAAAGCCTGCAAACACCATCAGATAGCTCCTCCGTAAAGGGGCGCGGAGCTGTTTTTAAGGTTTACATTAAACAGTGCGGAGTACCCCAGGCCTGTGTATCTCCGGCTTCATGTCTCTGAAGCAAAAACTACAAAGGTCTCTGATGTTTCTTCTTGCAGACTTTTCCCCCCGTGACATGGACTTTTTTTTTTACGGCCCCCACTTCCCAGTGAATCTCCTCCGTCTCTTACATTACGGGAGTGTGGAAAAAGCTAATTAAACTGCAGAGGCTCCACGGGAGGCAGGGAGGGCCCCGCCGAGCACGCGGATGATTGATTTGCACTGTCACACGGCTCTGCTGGGTGTCATAACTTAGTGACAAATCAAGGATTACAGTGGCCCAGAGTAACTCTCTCCCTTTGTTGTTCGGCAGACATCAAAGCGGCCAAGCATATTAGTGTTTTTAATAAGTAGTTAAGTCAGGAGTAGCTTCCAGTTTAGAATTTCTTTGTGTATGACAGAAGGTGTTAGGGGGAGGGGAGGAAAAAACACCCCCAAATTATTAGTTGGGTAAAAGATAAAATAGAAGAAAACGAAACGGGGCCTGTGCAGCGGGAACGAGTTCTTTCCAGGGGTTTCCGGAGATTTCATGTTATTTGTCTGAGTCGCACGGAGGCCTGCTGGGGTGAGGCGCACTGGCTGGAAATTAGGTTTTGGGGGGGGAGGGATGACTGTAAGTGCTACAGTTCTTGGGGGCTTCATAGCAAACATTTCATTTTAATCAGTGAGGAAGGAGGCTGGGAGGGTCACGGCGATGTGTTTGAGGATGAATATCCTGTTCCCCAACAATCGGTCTCATAAAATGGGGCAGCTTGCCTTATCTTGAAGGGACACCTATCCCCAAAGACAGCTGCCAGTTGATGCTGCTTTTTTCTCGGGGTATTTACCTTCAGCCACAGAGCAGGGACCTGAAAATGAGGGCAGGGTGGGAGCTGTGATTTGTTCTCGCTCTAAAGCCACCATCGCTGCTGTAATGCCAATGGTTTCTCCAGGGGTGGGACTGAGCTCCGTGGAGGACAGTGTGGGGCCAGAGCCTCCAGGAGACAGAAGGCCATTGTGCTCTGCGGGGTGCCAGCTCCACCCTGGTGACTTGAAGCAGGTGGAGCCCCCAGACAGGGAGGGACGCTGCCATAATCACACAAGGACTCCTAAGGCTCGTGCGTCTACATCAATGACAGGGTGGTCCAGCCCACGTGGTGTTGGAGAGGAACAAAGGCGTGGCTGGGTCGTGTGACTCTGGGCAAGTCTTTCCACCTGTCTGGACCTCAGTTTCTTCTTCCAAATAATTGAAAATAATCCTCTCTTCCTCATTCGCTGGGCTGTGAGAATCGAATACAACAATGCTGATGGGAATCTTCCACAAATGCTCAAGCATTATGCAAATCAATCAGAAATCGGAAGCATGGAATAAAGGCATCTTCCCACAGGTTCACTCAGTGAACGTGGGCGAAGGGAGGCTATGGAGGAGTCACCCATGTGGGCACCGCAGGGTGGATTTGAATCTCAAGTCACCTTCATTGAAATTCACTTTGTTCTATATTGTGCATAGGAACCATTTGGGATAAACAATGAGGCTGACTTTCTTTTGTGTGTGTGTATGAACCTACACATTCTTATTTCCACCCTTATGAGCAAAACCAAGAAAAATAAAAATCCCAGTAGTAGATTTAGTTTTTATTGTTAGGAATGAAAATGATGCGATTGGTGAGCTGGGCTGCACTGCAGGTGAGAGGGCCAGGGAGAGGGAGGTGGGCCTCTGCCCACAGGGAGGCAGCGGATGGAGTAAAACTTGTGGTACGCCATGGCCCCTGCGGCTGGGTCTTAGCCTGGTGGGTTCCAAGCGGGATGTTTGTAAGTTTGCTTAGGGGAGAGGCTTTCAGGAACTGACAGTCCCTCAAGGAAATTTGCAGCGGCTGGGGGGCCAGAGTGCCCACCCAACATGGAAGCTGTTCTATCAGAAAATAGGGCCCCAGGTCCCAGGCTTGGTTCGTGTGATGGGCAGCCCCAATGACAAGACAGTGTTCCCTTTTTTTTCAGACTGCAGACCGTCTCCTTTCGGCATTCTCTCCGACACGTTGCCATTCAGTACATCACAGTCTATTCTACTTAGGGTGTTCCCGTCCATGCCTGAAGAAGGACCATGTCCTAATACCTGCATCCTGCAGAGTGGGCTCCTTCAACATATGCCAAGTGCATAATGTTATATTGCTTCTTATTTATTACACTTGTGGAATTCCTTTTTTTTAAAAAAAGAATTCTTTACTGGTTTTTAGAGGGAGAGAAAGGAGAGAAACATTGATGTGAGAGCTTAACAAAAATTGGCTGCCTCATGCACGCCCCCTCCTGGGGACTGAGCCCGCGACCCGCCCGTGTGCCCTGGCTGGGAACTGAACTGGCAACCTTTCCGTGCCCAGGATGATGCCCAGCCGACTGAGCCACACCAGCCAGGGCAGCAGAATTACTTTTTAAAAAATGATAGCTTTCTTGGTAATGATTGCAAAAGACACTTTTGAGCCCACCTAGACCTGTGTTCCCCTTCTCCAGCTACACAGAATGGGCACTTCAAGCTGCCTCATTTGAAGTCCCTTGGGCCTGACTAAGGATACTTCATGGGCTCACCTCCAAGCTTCTCCTGTGCATTTGGAATTTAGACAAGATATGTGGGTGTTTTCTTGGATTTTCTTTCAACCCTCTTCACCTTCCTTTTCCCCAGAGGAGTCAGGAGAAATTTCCAGAAGAACCTTGAGAGATGATGTGCCTGTCTGTACACCACCGACAGACACCCTTTTCTGAGCACTCGCTTGCTGAAGTGTTGGGGTGACCACAGAAGGATGAACCAAAGCTTTCTTCTCTCCCTTGCTGGTGTCCCCTTGGGTTGGACCTCTGTCCCCAGGCGTCCCAGCACAAGCCTCCCCGGCGGGTGTCGGCACCCTCCCGCCTGAGCCGGGAGGAGCTTCCCTCCCACAGAAGGAACCAGGTAGGGGAGATTGTCTACCGTTCGTGCCAGTTGGCCGGGTTCCTCTCTCAGCTAAATCAGGAAGCTCATAAAAAGACCTTATCTCCGGGTAACCCATGCCTCCCTGGTTTCCACCCGCCTGGCGCCTGGGAAAGGACAACAGAGGGGTGTGCGGAACAATGACCGTCTGTGAGCCGAGCATGCACCGGCAGAGTCCTGGGAACCCCAGCGTCCCAGTCCTTCCCCTCCCTTGGCCTGGTGCCCAGGTGGCCAGGCGTCCTCCCTGGTAGACCAGGCCGCCCTGGTGGCTACTCCTGCTTCCCAGCTACGGCCTTACCCACATCATTTCTTGAGTGTTACAGCTCTTCTAAAAGAGCCTGGTGGGTGGCCTAGTTTTCTCCCTTAAATCTCAGAATATTCCTAGTGTTTCAACTCTAGCATAGCCATGCTAGTTT
The DNA here is from genome assembly GCF_964146895.1 of Miniopterus schreibersii. NCBI lineage: Eukaryota > Metazoa > Chordata > Mammalia > Chiroptera > Miniopteridae > Miniopterus > Miniopterus schreibersii. Next base: position 7,614,758 of record NC_138116.1, read on the forward strand.
GCTTCTTACCGTCTCCCTGGATGGGGCTGAAGACAATGGCAGTAATGTCCCAGCCTGTCCCTCTCCTCAATTGCTCTTCCCAGAGCCCCCCACCTGGATTGAACTCTGATGACTGAGATGACTGCCCTAGAGTTTGGAGGCTACCACGTTCCCCTCTGCCCTGCCTGAGCCTCATGGCCACTTGTAAACCCCAATACATTTGGTCAACTATCCCAGGAGAGATGGTCCTGCCAGGCCCTCCAGGCAGATGCAGTGCCCACTGAGTCCCGAAGGGAGCCAGCCCCTTCACCCCCCCCACCACCACTAGGGCTGTCACCACCTCTGCATAACTTTAAAAAAAAAAAAAGTTTTAATTGATTTTTAGAGAGAGAAGAAGGGAGAAGGAGAGAGAGAGACATTGATCAACTGCCTCCACGCCCCCTCCGGGGGACCCAGCATGCAACCTGGGCATGTGCCCTGACCAGGAATCGAACCGGCGACCTCTTGTGTACAGGACGACACTCAGTCAACCGAGCCACACCGGCAGGACAACTGCGGAGTAACTTGATTTCCTTTTCTTTACATTTCCCCACCTGCCCTTTCACTGGTGTTTTGCCACTAAACTGAGAAGTGCAAAGATAAGTAGTTTTATTTTTCCTTTACGGATAAATTAACTGGAGTACAAGCTTGTCTAAGGTCATTATGAGTTACTGACTTAGAGAGGACTTAAAACGTTTGACTCCTAACCTAAGGCTTTTTCTTTCTGTGATCTCAGAAACACTTCGTCAGGTGTTTTGGTCCTATTCCATGTCATAATTTACATCGCAGACTATTGGAGCTGAAAAGGACTTCAGGTGTCTCCATGTCCCACCTCCTTACAAGGAAAGTGGGCTCCGGGGAAGGAAGGGACTTCCCAAGGTTATTCAGTGAGAGGTGGGCAAGGTTGGACGAGGTGGTTGGGCTGGTCTCCAGCCTGGTCTCGTCTTAGACCTTTCCCGTGTTCCCAGGCCCCTGGCACTAAGGATCCTTTCTCCCCAGGCTCTCTCCTCCCCTTCCTTCCTGCAGGGTGGTCAGGGAGGGTCACCCTGGGCTCCTGCCCAGGCCTTTCTGCAGGGCCTTCATAGCTCCTAGCACCTCTGAGGAGGGCAGGCTGCAGGAGGAGACTGCAATGCACCCAGGATGGACAGACAGGTGGACATGGAAAAGGAAGAGTGATGTGGGAGACGAGGTACGAACAAGGGGGAGAATCGGTCTCCAAGGACTCGGGACTCAGGAAACCCCCTCAGCATTTGTGCTGAACCTGGGTTCGGTCAGAGAGAACCAATAAAGTGAGAGAAAAAAGGGTTGGTTCTGTAGCATCACCACAAACTGGAGTTGATAAAGCGGGAGGCTGTCACCTGGGTGTGACTGGCACGCGGTTCCATGGCAACACGGTCACCCCGAGCGTCAGGAGGACCTTGTTGTACTTTATGTTTTATCCATCCCCTGCCTGCTCGGCCTTGGTCCTGTGGCCAGAGCTCCTGGGTTAGGAAGCACTTGAAAAGACCCCTATTTAAAACAAAACTAAAACCCTGAGTTTTGCCTATGGGTCCTTCCATTTCTGGTTTCTAATGTTAGGGCTGCCCCAGCAGCTCGTTGGCCCCGGCTGAGTTAAGCTGTAAAGCAGCTGCTCACTGTAGCTCCAGTTTGAGAGTTGTGAGTCCCCCTAACCTGGGGGGACTGGGGACTGGAGCGCGGCTCAGCCAGGACAGCGGCGCTGCTGAGCTGGGAGATGGAGGGAGAAGACAGCTTCCAGCCTGGATGTTGTACCTTAATGGGAACATGGGCCTGGGATTCCTGACCCCCTTTGATGGTGGCTGTGAAACCGACATGCCCCCAACCTCCAGCAGCTCTTTCCCAGAGCCACCGAGGTTATCGTCCTGCCGAGCAAACACATATGCTTGTTTTGCAAACACAGCTTCCAAACTGATGGTCCGGCCCTCCCTTCCCCTGCAGTGATGCCGCCGAGCTCCTCCCAAGGGGAAATCAGGAGCCACCCCGTAAGCAGCGAAGTCTACTTCCCCATAGAGTGAAAATGACGGCAGAAACCGAGGCAATAAAAAAGGTCAAATGAAAACTCCTGGACCCTTAAGAGGGGCTCTCCTGGGTTGCTGAGACAAAGCCTAATTATTTTCCTCTCTACTTTCCTTCAACTTCTAAATGTGCTATGATGCTGACATGGCCATTTTATGCTAAAAAAAAAAATATGAACTAAAAATGTAGGCACTATAGCCCTCAGAAGCGAGCTAATTCTATTGTTTCCCACAAGCACCTAGTGGGCTCTCGGGTGCAGACAGGACCCCGGGGGAATCCCACCCCCAAGGAGGGAGGTCCCAGCGCACACACTCACATGCAGGTCGTGTAGCAGCCCTGAGCTGGGGCAGGGTAGGAATTCAAGGCCCACACTCCACGTGGAAAGCTAACATCCTGCTGAGGAGCGCAGGAGTCCAGAGAGGCGTGCCAAGAAGTGGGAGCCGGCAGGGCAGGGCTCTGCCGACCTTGACCTTGGCAACAACCACTCAGTCAGGTGCCAGGGAAACGGGTGGGGAAGGAGCAAGCACTCAGAGCAAACCAGAGGTTGCCACGGGAGCTGGGGAGCTGTATTCTCTCCTCATGAGAGCCCCCTGGCTGGCCTAGCCCACCCTTGCTCCCCGTGGCTGCCTGCTCTGGGGTCAGGCTGCGTGCCTTAGTTTTCTGGTGGCCTGGTGGCTTTCCTTCTCCTGGGATTGCTGACACAGGAAGAAGGCAAAGCCTCTGATCACCTGCACAGAGTTTTGTCAGCTAGGTGTGCTTTATGGATTTTGAGCCCTGTACCTTGGGACACTTTCGTCCGTGAACTAAATTGGAAGCCAGGGACAGGAAGTCCTTTGTACCAGCAAGAAGCTGATCTTGACATGTCCTATTTTCCGGGAGAGAAAAGGAGGAACAGAAGACCTGAGCAGTGTCGCTTCCGAACAAAAACCCACCTTTACACAGAGATAGCTGCCGCGGGGCAAAAAGCCACGAGTTAGAAGAAAGGCCAAAACCACTTACGATGCTCTTTATAGTACTGACTCATTTGAGCCTCCTAATCACCCCATGAGTCTTTTTCCTTTATCTAGGTTACATCTCACCCCTTCCTTTAGAGACCTGCTCCCCCAGCTCCCATATGCTTCCTCCCATATGCTTCTGGTGGCCCGTGGAAGGGCCTGTCATTCAGAACTGGCCAATCAAAGAGTCTCATCTCCGTGGCTACAGTGATTGTTCCAGGAGTGACACATGACCCAAGCCTGCCCAATCAGAGTCCTTCCCTAGGTTTTTGTATCCACTGAGCAGACAAGGGCTATACTTGTCTTTTCCACTGGGACTATTAAATCGGTGCACAGAGAACCCAGGCCACTGGGGTACGTGTTCCTGCTCTGAGGAGGAGGCCAGTGTGCAGTAGGTAGGAGTGAGGCCAGGGTAGGAAAGGAGCTAGAAGTAAGAGGCAAGTGTGAGAGTGAGGGGCCCCCGACAGTATTTAAATTTCTGGATCCAGCTGACCCTGGGGCCAGCTCCACCACTCCCATGGTTTGTTATATGAAGCAGTGTCCTGCCCAAAGGCTCGCTGGAGTTGGGTTCGGGCCCTTGCAACTGACAGAGCTTGGACTCATGCAACAGGTTGAGGGCACCTGCCACCCCCAGGCAGGGCAGGCGCTTTGCTGCATCTCTTCCCTTCTGGGGAAGCTTTGAGGTCAAAGTCAAGGCCTAGTGGTGTTCACACTGATGAAAAGAAGAAACGTGCTTGAGAAAATGGTCTCCTTGATCTCTACAGCATCGGTTGGACTGGCCAAAAGACTCAGCAGAGACCATTTCCGAGCAGGAGGATGTCCTTTCCGCTTGGCGAAGCCCAGAGAATAGAAGAAAGAGGGAGCATCCAGATGGGCGTCAAGTCGGGGTGGGCACAGAGGCCCCGACCGTCTACGCAGCCACACGAAGCCACCTATCTATTCAAACACTGGCTCTCGGATCACAGTAACATCCGAAGCTTCTGTTAGGCACTTTCTTCCCTTTCAGGTCTCTTTGGGCTCCTCGGCCCACATGTTGCTAATTTTCCATCCTTTTGAAGCTCTCTGTTGCACTGAAAGTCGGAATGCATCCTATCCCTCGCCCCTGACTTGGAGGGGAGGAAATCACAGAGGTCAGCAGGCCCTTTAACATGGAAAGTAAATGAGCAAAGTGGGGCCCGAACGCGGGAGTGCGCGTGAGCACACGCAGCCCGGTCTTTCCGCGGCAACCCACGCTTCAGCTCCACTGTGCAGGATCACAGGAAGGACAGGGCCGTCCCTCTTAGGACAGGTTCCTCACGTCCCCAAAGAGGAAGTTCTCCCCAAAGATGCCTTTGTAGTTCCCTGGGGCTGCTACCCAGACCTCATCCAAGCTGACTGCTGGTCAGCAAGTGGCCGCTTTGAACCGGGCACACACCAGAGGCCCTCCGAGGATCTCGTTTGCTAGCTGACTGTATTTCTGTGTTGCCTGTTATGTTTACTTGTGGCAAAGGGCTCCTCCTCTATCACTTGAGGAAGAGCAGAGAGGAGCCCCTCTGAGGAAAGCAGCGACAAGGACGTGGGGACCACATCCTTCTGATGAGGTTCAACAGCAAGAGGGCTCACGAAGAAATGAAATTTGGTTTCTATTACTCATCTACAGGAAAAATGGATTGAGAGAGAGAGAGAGAGCATGTGCAGTGAGGATGAGCCGTAGGTATACTTCCAGCATCACCGCTCAATTTCCCACCTGCTCGCGGTCACCGGCGGCCTTCCCAGTGGAGTGGCGCGGGGCCTGGAAACACACGATCCTACTGAAAACAGGTGGCTTAGAGTGGGAGCTAGGAAAACAGAAAGGCAGCAAAGGTCATTCATTTCCCTAAATAGGACTTTAAAAAAAAAAGGTATAGAGCAAAAGAAAAAAAATGATGAAGACCAAGAGTTGACGGTGCTCATTGCCAAGCTGACAAATTCATTCTAAACGTGACTTTCATTTCAGAACCAGAAGTGGGAGCACAGGGTCCTAAGAGTAGCAGTAGACGTGGGAACTGTGGGATAGAATGTCTTCAGTGTGACTGGCCCAGGAATTATCATGCAGTAGTTCTCAGTTGGGGGCAGTTTTACCCCCTCAGGGAAAGTTGGTAATGGAGACTTTTTTATTGTCATGACTGGGGAAGGGGGGGGAGAGTGTGGTACCGACACCTATTGGTCGAAGGCCAGGGATACTGTTAAAGCACAGTATCAAAGCACAGAACAGACTCCATCAACAAAGAATTATTTACTCTGTCAATAGTGCCCCTGTTGAGAAACCCTGAATATAGGTTCTGTAATTTGCACACCCATTGGTAAAAATCCCAGGCTACTCTAACCCACAGGCAGTATACTCCCCCTTCCCTAAATGATGACCGTAGTTCTCACTAAAGACTGTAGGTGCCTCCTCTCTTAATAGTCATATGTCCCCCTACAAACTCTCCTCTCTGAAGTGACATTGCAATCATGACTCATTTCTATCCCAGGCACATCTTATTGGACCAGAGGTGGATGACTGGCCCAAGCCATGCCTCCCAGATTCTTCTCTCAATAATTAAATGGGACACAGTCTATTAGTCAGGAAAGGATAGGACATGCTGCAGTAATAAATAACTCTAACATCTTAGTGGATTAAAAATAAGTTTATTTCTTGCTCACGTCTGATTCTTAGTATTACATGCCAGTGTGGGTTTTGAGGGGTGGGGTGGGGCAGAGAGTCCTCTGCTCCATGGACTCTCTCAGGCCCCAGGTTGCCAGAGGTTCGCTGTCATTACCACATGAGGCTTCAGGGTTCACCAGGCAGGAGAAGAAACCCCAGGAGGAGCTCACACTGGCTTCTAAATGCTTTGACTGGGGTGACACCTGCTCCCTTTCTCTCACAGCCCGTGGGCTGGAACTAGTCACATGACCCTACCTGACTGCAGAGCCCAGAAGAAGGAACCAGATAGGTGTGTGTCCTGGACCTCACAGGCAGTTAACTGTGAGAAGCGGGGCTGCAAGGTCATGGATTATCAGGGCTCAAGTGAGCTCTAGAAGGAGCCAGAGCTGAAGTTATGAGAGAGTAGATCTCACCAGAAAACAGAGGAAGTCAGAAAAGAGAGAACTGGGCAGATGTGCAGAGAGAAGCAGAGAGCAGGAGGCCCCTGGGGGGTGCAGAGAGTAGGTGCTTTGGTCTTGGGCAGCTCCCTGCTCCCCAGGTGGCCCTGCTGAGTCCTGTTTCCATGAGGACGCTAGGTCAGTGCCCAAAGTCTCGCTCTGAGCTGGAATGAATAGATTTCTGCTCCTAGTCTTCCAGAAGAGCTTTGACTCATGCCTGCCAGTTGTACTTCTTGAATACGTAATTCACTGTGAAGGTTGTGGAAGGAAGCTGGACGCTCAGACAAGTGGAGCTGCCCCAAAGATGACAAATCACCTAGGGTGAGCTTTTCAGAAGAGCCCAACTTTCCACCAGCCCTGACCTAACTCAGCCAATGACGCAGACCGGGACCGGGCATTGATGCAACTGACGAGGCTCGGAAAGACCACCCCTAGGCGCACATGTCACCCGGTGACGCTGACGCGGGGGTTCTGAACTGCTTTTGTGCCGTGGAGTCCTTCTCAGAGTTATGCTTCTAAATGATTTATATATTTTCAAATGTAGAAAGTAAAATACATAGAATTACAAAGGAAACCAATTAGATCTAAAAACAGCTATCAAATTATTTTAAAACTGAGACACGGTACTCTGTGTACTTAATAGTAGTACATTAAAAATCTCTGGTAACAGGTTTAATACTTGCCATAATTTTAGAGTAGTGACCGACATAAATCACTCTGAAAGATATTTGCAACAACTATTCACATGATTTAAAAATACCTACTCACTTTGTAGGTAACAAAGACACAGATGCCACTAATACTATTATGGTTTGTTGCCTATATTTATAACTGAAGAATGTGCCAAATTTCCACTAGAGGTTTGCGCGAAAAGATCTATTTTATTGTTTTGTAAAAATAAATGCATATTGTGTTGTTAATGGAAACGAAAGCATGTTTTTCCCAGCCATGTTCATGGACCACTTGAATTCTATGACCTCTTGATGGTTCATAGACCACAGATTAAGAGTCTCCAACCACAAGGGCCCAGACAGAACCCAAACAGGTTTTCTGAGCAGGAAAACAACTAGTGAAGACGAGCAGTGGACCAGGATTAATACCCAAGGCAAATCAGCTTACGAGCTGAGTCCTTCTTACCTAGTATCACCCTGAGCATACATGTCTTAGTGGAGGACTTTTAGTCTGAAGAGGATACTGAGTCAGGAATAGGAGCTTTGGCCCACCGAGTGGAACAGCCAGTGTCCGGGAGAGGAAGGAGCTGGCCTCAGGAGCAGGGACACATGGCAAGTGCTGTCCCAAATAGTGACCATGGATCAAGCTGAGGACTGAGAAGAGGGGAAGCGGTGGTTAGGACATGGGGATGGAATTCAGTTCATGGAACAGTACTTGGTGGGTGAGGCCGAAGGCTGAAGGTACCTGAGAAAACAAACGTCGCATGTGTTTGGAGAAGACCCCAAATGCTCTAAATACAGCATGACACCAAGAATAGGAAGGCCCAGGCTCCGATCACTGTTTCGCCTCCCGGATCAGCTGGTTCACCCAAGCCAAGTCATTTTAACTCTCTGGGCCTCAGTTTTCTCATCTCATCATAAAAGAGAGAACTGGACTAGATCAGCTCATAGGAGAACATTTTAAAATGTCCAGATCAGCCATGAGTTCTCCAGCACTGCTACTCCCAATCCTGCTGCCCAGTGAAGTCTCCTGGGGAGCTTTAAAAAAATACTGATGCCCGGGTTTCATCCCCAGAGTTCTGATTTAATTGGTCTGATGTGGCCTGAGCATTCAGATTTTTAAGCCTCCCCACCCCCCAACCAAGTGATTCTAATAGGCAGCCAAGATTGAGAACCACTGTTCTAGCATAAATTAAGTTCTCTGAGGTAGTCTAGGTACAGGACAAAGGTCAGACATCTGGGTTAGAGAAACGGACATCAGGTTCAATAGGACCCGAGAACAAAAATTAAGTGAGCTACACCAGGACACAGGAGGAGCAGGGAAGGCAGTGGGCAGGGGGTAGGAGCGAGCAGGGAGTGAGGTGGTTCTGGAACTCAAGGACCAGCCTGTCCTATTAGCTGGGTGAACTTGGGCCAGTTCCCTCCCCTTTCTGAACCTCAGTTTTCTCATCTGTAAAATGAGCGGCAGGGAAAGAAAACCATCACTGTACGGAATACTCCTTAGGTGGCAGTCCCGCACGAGGTTCCGTGCGTACCTTACCCAGTTTCCTCCTCCCGCTGTACTCACCAACGAGGACCCTGCTGTTAGAGAGGTTAACTAACCTCTCTCTGCCTCACTGAGTAACTGCAGGGCCCCAATGAGATCATGTGCCCGAAAGAGGGCTACCAGCTTTGGCAGATAAAAATGCAGAATGCCCAATTAAATTCAAATTATAAACAACAAATACCTTTTTTAGTGTAAATATGCCCCAAATATTGTTTAGACTGACTATATTTGAAACTATCAGCCAGGAAGCCTGATACACATGTACAGTTTTATTGGGTTGTTTGGCTTCTTATTAGTAAGAAGTTTTCTTTATTAGGGATATTAACCCTCTGACATGTGTCCTAAATATTTTTCCTATTTGTGTTTTATTTTTTTTACTTTGTTTATGGTGTTTGTTGTGCAGAAGTTTTTAATTTTTATGTTGTCACATGTTCCAATCTTTTTTTTCTCATTGTTTATAGCATTTGTGCCATGCCTAGAAGTTTCCATCCAAAGATTATACAAATATTCCTCCATGCTTTCTTCTAGCACTTTTATGTCTTATTTTTTTACATTTAAAGCATCTGGAATTTATTTGCGGGGATGATGGGTTTTCTTTTCTTTTCCCAACTGGCTAGCCAGTTTTCCCAACAGCATTCAATAAATTATCTTTCTTTTCTCACTCACTTGAAAATACCCTTTATCATATACTGGATGCTCAGATTTACATGGGTGTCTTTCCAGAGTCTCGAACCTTTTCCTAGCATGACATGGTTTAAATCACTAATTTTAGACCATGCTTCATTTTCGGGGGGGGGGGTCCCCCTTATTTCCTACCTTTAAGAGTTTCCTGCTTATTCTCTCTTCTAGCCTTTCTAATGAATTTTAAAATCGTTTTACCAGCCCCCCAAACCTCTTGCTGAGGTTTGAGCGCTGGATTAAGCGTTCGGAGTAATTCAGGGAGAGAGGCCGTCTTGGCTCTGCCTCTGCCCGGCGAGAACAGGGCTGCGTCTCGGCGGCGTCTCCCTGCCTCCGTCCCCCCACGACTTCTGCACCATCCCTATTAAATGCAATCCTCGCGCTTTATCTCCCACTGAGAGTACAGTTTCCACTGGAGCCCTGCTTGCGCGTGCAGGCGTGTCAGTGACCGGGAAAAAGGCAGGGGCTGCCGGCGAGGCAGAGTCCAATATGAGCGAGGCCATCGTTTCCCCTGGGCCTGCCTCCTGAGGCTCCAGAAACGACCCAACTCGTTCCAGGGCTGTCCCTAAAGGAAATGTCACCCTTGCGGGGAGGCCAGTTGTTGCATCAAGATCGGACCGAGGAGAGAACCAGATGCAACCCTCCCCCCCCCATCGGTTTTCTTGCAGCGGGTCCTGCGAGTCCGGTCCCGTCTTCAGGAACGTCACTCATCTTTGCCCCCGCAGGGCTGGGCATCCCATTGGCTCTCAGCGCAAGCCCCGCCCCTTCCGGCGGAGACCTCCACTTCCTGTGGGCGGGGCCAGCGCCATCGGGGGAAATTCTCTTTTTTTCTCTGTCCCCTCCGGGTGCCAGTCGGTCGTGAGGACTTGATCCTCTGAAGGGCGTCGGGCGCCTCTCCCTGACGCGCACGTTGGCTTAAAGATTTACATTTTCGATTTCCTCGCCCGGTTCCTGACGGCATGCATAAAAGAGAATTGCAAATGTTTAGGAAAATCAAAGTTCTTCTGCAGACACCTGCGGTTGCACCGAGCTCGTGCGCGTTCCCGAAGGCATGCAGAGAAGAGGCTGGTGGAAGGAGCTGGAAAGAGCTGGGCCTTTTCTTGCTGAAGTTTCCTCTGGCTCTTGGAGCAGCGTCAAGCTCTCAGGGCACTTTGGAAGCTTGTCAGGCCCGGCCTCCTGCTTTCCTTGGGCTGGGCAGCGAGGGGAGCCCCCTCTGGACTCCCCGCGAGGGGACAAGTGTCAGGCAAGGAAGGGCGAGGACGGTGGGCTGGCCAGTGTCACGGCCAGATGGGGGCCCGTTACCCAGACATTGCAGGCCTCCCACCCAGCCCCGCATGGGCCCCTGGTGAGACCCCACCTCTAAGCCACCCTCCGGTTCTGCCTGCTCGCCTTCTTGGGTGCAGCACCCATGGGTTCTGCCCTCTAGCTCTGGGCTCCAACCCCCAGCTCTGCATTGTGCAGTCAGGGCTGAGGCGGCTTCCAGCTCTGGACACATCACAAACATTTCAGTGATAATTGATTCACACTCAGGAAAGCATCGGGCGGCATTGTCATTTCCATTGCTTTCAGAGGGGAAAAAGCAAATGCAGGGAATCTCAGGACCGGCCCTAAAATGCGATGCGGGAGCTGAGTGCATTTAACAATCGCAAGTAGGGGCCAGTCCTAGACTTAGGCTCTTGGGCCTTTCAAAGGAGCACTTGTTGAGCGACGCGTGAAGCCGAGGACGTCTAGGCTGAGGGACGCCTGTCCGTGGTCTGCTGGGGACCAAATGCCATAGATTCACATCAGCTGCGTGCACAGTTCTCTACAGGTTCTTCAGCCACTGACTTTCAACCACGCCACGTCGGACTGCTAGGAGAGTGGCACGAGGGGGTTTCAAGTTCCTATCGCTTTACCTAAAGAGACCCATGCTGGTCCCATTACCACATGTACTACTTGCCGCTGGAAGGGAAGATCCATCCCATAAAACAGGTCTCTTCTCTCAAATGCCCCACCAGCACTTTTTCAGAGAAGTCTGAAATATAATGAATGAAATTTTTTTATGGCTCCCACCTGCCAGTTACAAGGGAGCGAGCCACATTATCATTTCCCCAGAGCTTCCAGGACACACCTCTATTTATTTGCCTTCTATTTCGGGGTGGACCTTCTTTGGCCAATTGAATCCTATGGGCGGGGACAGAAGTAAAGACCCTCCTCTCCAATTCTTTTCCTTGATAATGCAACTTCTTTGAGTATCCCAGAGAATATATACCAGAAACACCTTCCCAAGAACTGAATTCAAACCCTGATTGCACATAATCTAAGAGACTGTTAGCATCCTCAATTGTCCTCTTCACTGAACAGTGCTCCAGGGACAACTAGCAAGAGCCTGGGGCTGTTTTCATCATGTGAGAATTGGGTTGGGTGCTTTGGGATGTAACAAGGAAGGTTAAAGAGAAGGAATTTGTGGACAAGGCCTCAGCTCTCATCCCTGGGACAATTCACAATGGTCTTCCTTTTTTGGCTCACTTACACCCCATTCATGGATCTCAATTAAGTGCAAGGTTCTTACCCTTCGACCCAGCCTATAAAAATGAGAACATCTGGGAATTCCAAGGCAGGGTGGTAGGGGAAACGATTTCATGGGCCCTCTCCCTCTCCCAACCTCGTAACCTTTTATTGCTTCACAGTTCATTGTCTCACTCTTTCCTCCACCTCCCACCACCAGCCTTTTGCTCACACAGGTCCTGTGGGAAACATCATCTGGGGAAGGATTCATGTTCTCTTGGAATGGCCACTGGACAATGATACTCTCAATGAAATGCCTGGGCGGGACTATCAGTGCCCCCCAATCCCCGCACCCTTGAACATTACCTCCTCTGGCTCAATATGGAGGAGTTTCAAGGCTCACCACAGTTAGGGCTTGGGGGGGGTTCTTTCCTTGATTTCTGCTTTTCATCTATTGTACATTACCCCGGAACAATCTGGGGATGGGAGCCAGGTAGCAACAACACAGCAAGACTCTGAGACGAAAGATAATTGAAAAGCCCCAGGAAGTCCATTCCCTTTGGCCCCAAGTTCACATATGGTCAGCACATTAGAGACTGTCCAAAAGACCAGCTTGGGACATGGTTTGGAGGTGATTTCTGTCACTATCTCAGATGACCTTCCCCCACAGATTCAGGCAATCGGGACTCAGTGAACCTTGGGTTTGTTGCAGGTTTGATCATGTCACTGGTTTTGACCCAACCTGATGTCCCTTCTAGAAGGGCCCACACTCTAGGAGATAAAGTAGCTGTCTTCATGAGTGATTGCTTCCAGACCCAACGAAAAGAGACTCATGTGTTTGAAATGCCTGCCATTCCTCTCCATTTCACCATAAAGTAGCCAATTTAATTTTGCACAATACTGTTTGATAACAACCATGTGTGTGTCTTCTGTATTTATATACTCAGGAAAGGACCTACTTGGTCATTGTGAGATAATTTCACAAGAAAAACGGAACCAGATGTGACTCCTTTTTATTTGGCTCTTCAAACTCAAGCAATCTAATTCCCAGGGTCAGTCTTTGCTTGGGTTTTTAGTTACCTTCCTGAAGAGGATCCTCTTACACTCCAGTGTTTGCTTTTCCAAGTACCTGACAAGCAGGAGTGGGCACAAGATTTTCGGGAGTTGGTTCTCAGCTTCGCACTTTCCAACATTTCCAGGCTGGAGAGCCAGTGGAATGGAAGTTTCCTCTTTTGGAATGGAGCATGTCTGTCCAGTAGTAGGCTTATCCACTTCAATTAAACCATTCTTCCAGCTACCCAGAATGTACAAGCACTCTGGGCCTGAAACACAAGGTCAAATTGTGCTAAGATGACGCATTCAAAACTCCAAAGCAAAGTAGTTGGGCAGGACTGACATCAGAGAAGGGCAGACTTTCTTTCTTTTCATCTTATTTCCTCTTTTTATTTCCATCCCAACGTGTGCCGGTCAGCCTGCCGTGCACAGGGGTACAGCTTGTGCACTGTGCCTCAGAGCTCAGCCAAAGGAGCGAGTCAGGGCTGAAATCCAGTCTGCGGCTTGTTATAAGCCATGTACCTCAATATGGGGTACAGCTACCTGGAGGAAGAGACACCTTTTTTCCCACTAGCTGCTCACCAAGTTGACATCCTAACTGGGGCTGCATCTGGAAGAGATGCCTTTTTCTAAGAAGCAGTATGTGCTCTGGTGCCCTGGTGATAGCCTGAGATGTGAATATGAAAACACCACTGTATGTCATCTCTCACCTGAGTACTTTTTAATAGGCCACCTTCCTACGTTCTGCCCTGACCCAAGATAGTAGCTACGTGGCACTTGTGCCATTACTCTTCCTAGGGCAGACATCACTAATCGATCGCAGTCTTCTTTCACGCTGAGCCCAAATTGATCTCGCAATCGTCCTCCACCCAGTGGAGCACTCTCTCCAGGCTCCACCAGTGGAATGGAGTTGGCGCACAAGAGGAAACCTGTCTGCCGCCCGCCTCAGTTAGTATTGCCACAATAATGCTACATAGTAAAGCTCCCCAACCCACTGGCTTAAACCAAGAGTTATTTATTCTATTCACTCATCTTGGAGGCAGCCAGGGTTTGGCTGATCTAGGGTGGATCGGGGGAGGAGTGGGCTGCTTCAAGCTGTGGTCCAGCTGGTCTTAGCTTCTCGCTGTGGGGTGGGCTCAGGTCTGCTCAATGAGTGTCCATGCTGGGGCCCACGCGCAAAGGGGGGAAGCTATCCAGAGGAGGCTCTTCTCATGTCAAGAGCAGAGGCACAAAAGCGCAAGACCACCCACACAAGTACATTTTTTTGTCTCTGCCTATGTCACGTCCACTAACATTTCACTGACCAAGCAAGTGATGTGGCCTAGCCCCAAATCCAGGGGCGGAGAAGTATGCCATGCCCACTCTAAGACCAAGGCAAGGGTGCCGAGTTGTGGCAAGCATTGGAGCTATCAAACCATCTCTGTCCTAAGCAAAGGGATGGGGTAGTGTCCAACCATATTTGATATGTCCCCTACTTGCCTGGTGCCCTTTTAAACCCACTTTCCCTAGCCAGACAATCAACCTCTTGGCCCAGGTGGGTGGATAAGAGAGAGCTGAACTTCAGAGCCCAAGACGCAGCATAGAGTGGTTCTTGATGTAACCCGGCGGCGAATCTAGTGATGAATGATAATGAAACTGGATCTGAGACAGGTGTTTGCTCGAGGAAATGGGTGCACACAGACGAGTGAGGGGGCCAGGTGGATCTAGGGAGCCGTGGCTTCAAGGTGTGTGATTTGGAAGAAATGAGAGAGCGAGCAGAAGGTGTGGCAGCTCAGAACAGAGGAAGAGCACACAGGCTGTGGAAACCCCTGCTGACCCTCTGAGGGCTTTTCATTTTCTCTCATCAAAATCAAAGCATCCCTTGAGGCCATGCCATCTTATCACCATCATCAAAGGTTAACCCTCAAAATTACAGAGCCGAGGCGCTGCCCTCTAGAAGTTCACGATCTGAGACACACAGACAACTCTAGGGAGTGAAATATAAACAAAGAACCAAGATGTGTAGAGCAGACAGGTGGAAAAGGGAGTTCCAAGTGGAGATAAAGGAAAGCAAGGATCAATCCAGGCAGGCTTCCTGGAGGAATGGGCACTCAGAAACTCTCTATGGAAGGAAGTGCTGTCATCCCAGAACAGTGGGATGATTTAATAGAGGACATGGAAGTAGCACTTGGGTGTGGGGGGAGAGGGCATTGACTGTGGGATAAAGTGAGGGGAGGAGAGTGGAGAGCTGGGCAGGGGGAGATGGATGCATGGAAGGTCTGTGAGCAGTCAGTCTCGCACAGTTCGGATGGTCAAGAGCTTTGTACCAACCTGAGAATGGGACTTTAGAAGGGCTTGTGAGGATTTCTCTTTAGAAAAGTCTAGCTGCCTTTTTTTTTTTTTTTAACTTACAAAGGTGGATATAATAAGAGAAAGGTGATGATGGGAAGACTTGTGACTACCAATAAGACATCTCAGCAAATGAAGAAGAGGGGTCACCACGTCTATACACCCCTCTCCCGCATCAAAGCGAACCTAAGTTGCCTAAGCCTCCCGGGCCTGCAGTCGTGGGGATGAGCCCCTGTCAGGCCGGGCTCCGTGCTAAGTGCCTCACACATTGCGGCCCTGTGAAGAAAGGACCATCGTTCCCCTTTCACCGATGGGAAAAACCGAGTCTCCATGAAGCTAAATTACTAGTCCAAAGTCACATGGTTAGAGAATGACAGTGCTCAAAATTGAGCCCGGGCCCTCTGAATTTAGAGCCCACATCCTCATCATGTATAATCCATTTCTAAGAGGGGTCACTTGCTTTAAGGACAGCACAGACACTGAGTGACTTTCCTCAGGCCCAGCCAGCAGCTAACTCCAGGACTCACTTGCCAAGCAGGCTATGAAGGTTTCAGCCACCCCCAAAACTGACGCGCCCATTTTCCCACGTGGTACCCGAGACGATGTGTCCTAAAGCAGCCACGACCCAGGGGAGTGCAAAGTGCCCCTGTGCTGCGAAGTGCTGGCGGATTTTCCTTTGGAGAGTGAAGCGGGGTGACAGCCAGTTACCGAGTGTGGCTCGCGGGCAGGCCTGTCATCGGTTCCTGTCCTCTCCCGAGAGCACTGCCATGGTCGCACGGATGGAAGCCGAGGAATAACGACAGAATTGAACGGGCCGGTTGAAAGGAAACTTTTGAGACGGGTCGGAAGCCTCCGGCCGGGGTTGGCTTGCAGGGTGAAGCGTCTGCCACCTGACGAGATGGCCAGCCTTGTTGAGATGTGGTTATAGGGAGGGGAGGTTGTGTAATTATCATTCCTTCCCAAAGCTGGAGGGGAACCACTGGCTTTTGTCTCCCCCCTCCCTTTTTTTTGTTTTTTTGTTTTTGTTTCTTGCCGACTGTACCCACTGTTCTGCAAGTTTGACTTTGGATTTTCTAAAAGCATTTATGGTTTTGCTTCTAAAACGTGAAGTTCAACACAACCCACCCACTTGAGTTTTATTGATGCTAAGATGCCAGGCTTGCAAAGAACTGGCTCAAAATCACCCCAGAGAGCCTGTCAATGATGGAAAGAAAGCTGTGTTATCTGAATGTGTGGCCAAGCACACCCTGCCCCGGCCACCCCCGGGACCATCCCTAGGAGAACTGTCCCCCAGTAGAGATCAGCCCAGAGCTTCATGGAAGGTAAGTCATCTTTGGTAAAAGAATACCGCAAAATGAGAAACCTCCATTCACATCCACAGACCCTCTCTGAATGTCTACGAAGTGCTGGGAAGAGCCCTGAATAATGCTAAGAACTGTATCCACTTTAGCGTCTTTTCATGAGAACCTCAGGAACTAACCTCAGCCAAAGGCAAGAAAGCAAATGGGCACCCTGGGTTCTCTTTCCAGGCCACAGGACTGAAGGCTCTGAATGGGATCAATTAGGAGAAAGAATTCTATGTACAAAATCTTGTGACAGCTGGTGACAGCATCCCTGTAGCCCCATGTGACTCCTGGAACAGACTTTCCACTCAGCTGGAATAGGCAAGATGAAGACCATCCTTGGAGCCACCATCGATAGAGCACAGAGCAGAAGGTGATTTTCCAGTATGGGAATGGGCTTCATTGACTCGCTCATGCTACTCTATCCAGTTTGTCTCGTGATAAACAACAGCTCTTTGCAAGATAGGAGATCAAGGTTAAAGATTCAGTCTGAGCAAAACTATTTGGTCCATCCGGGCCCGGACAACCCCTCCACCTTGGCCTCACTGGCACTGTTCTCTCTTGATAACCAGCCCAGGTGCTAGTTAACTCAGTGTTGTCTTCTCTTCCTTCTAGGGTTCTTACCACACAGACAGACTTTCACTTCCAGTTCTTCCTCACTGCGCTCTGCTGCAATCCCCTCTTGGAAAATAAGAACTCCTTTCAGCCCTTACTTATTTGGAGAGACCCAGAGATTGGTAATAAGTCATGAAGGTCTCTGGAGCTCAGCTGTCCAGACCACTTCACAGGCCAAGCCAAGTTTTGGGGGCAAGTGAAAATGAGAGCAACACGTGCCGCCTAATGTGTGGGGGTCAGGGCTCTGAGATGCACGAGAGTCCTTGGGGCCACCTGCCTGGTGTGGAAGGAGAGCCATCTGTGCTCCGCAGATGGTGTGTCCACATCTCAAGGGTAAAAATATTGTTTTTGCCCTTTCACCTGCGGCAGAGTCTGCGAATAGCCTTTCTCGCCAACATTCTGAAGAAGAGGGTCCTCTCTCCACCCCCTTTTTAAGCTGGGCATGTGGCCTAAAGGCTACATTGACCATCGTCCCTTGCAGCTGGCTACGCACTAGTTAATGCGGTGTAGGAGGCGGGATGTGCTAATGCTGTGGATATTCTCAAAGGAAGGGCGCACACCCGTATCCTCCCCCTTTCCTCCTTCCTGCGGACCGGAATGCAGACCTGATGGCCGGAACTAGAGCAACACTTCTGATCCATGAGGACAAGGGTGATACCGAAGGGCAGCGCTCCTCAAACATTTTGGTCTCAAGCTTCTCCATTGTTGAAGATGCTGCTATTTGGGGTCTTTTGTCCCTGGTGGAGAAATCTCATCCTAAACAACACACTCTCCTTGGGGGATTAGAGGGATGCCCTGGGATGGTGGCCCCATTCCTCTGATTTTCCTCTCCCAGAAGCCAAAAATAGCACATGCATTCTCATGCAATTTGAGCCATTTTTTTTAAAGCAAAAATTTTCGGCAAGGCACTCTTCTCCTTTGTCACTTAAGCACAAATATCACCTTGGCTTTAACTTACACAATGGCGGGGGGGTGGGGGGTGGGTATGAATGGAAAGTCTGAACCACGTGATTCCTTTCGATTTGTAACCCTGCGTTGTAAACATTGCCCCGATTATAAAAGTACCAAGCAGGTCAGCGTGAACGTGCATCTTCCCAACACCCCCATGACACGTGTGTCATCATGCCCATGCTGCAGATAAGGAAACTGCAACGTGAAGGAGCCGGCCACTTATTACAAGGTAGCATTTTCCATGTGCAAAGCATCCCTGTTCACTAATCGGCAGTCCGCTCAATAAGCCTGTACGTGGGCGAGTGCACTTTGTACTCGCAGCCAAGCATCCCTGCGCCCTACTGGATCCTGAACTCACTTGTCTTCTGGCAGCCCCTGGAGCTTGTTGCGTATGGAGAAGAGAGAGCGGTGGGCATGTGGACCAGGAGAGCCGCTTCCTCAAATCAGAGTGTCCCCCTGGGACCCTTTCTCCACCCGCCTAGGGACACCCCTCTCCGAGTCCCATACAGTCATCTGCAGGACGGGCCTTGTGCAGAGCCCCACGAAACACAGCTGCCGGCCCAGCCTGCTTCCAGCACCGTCCTGTGCCCCACAGAATCTCCTTTTGAAGCGGGACTAAGACCGTTCAATGGCCCCTCAACCTCTCCAAAGGTGTTTTCACTAGGTTTGAACCCGACTGAAAGGAGGAAGATCTGTCCAGCTGTTTATGCTCCTCTAATGCGGCAGGTGGTTGGGGAAATGACAATAGAGTCACTCAGGGGACCTGCGACGAAAGGGTGTCCAGGAACCTTCGGGGGCCGGTGATACGGTGCCCGGTGCCACCCTCTGCACGCCTTCCTCAGCCCCCTCTTGAGCACCTGGTTCTTCTCATAGCCAAGTTGGCATCAAACATCCGAGAGAAAACTATTCTAAACCACACGGGCCGAGGACAATGTGTCCGTAATTAAGACAAGATTTTTGATCCTTAAACTGAAAGCCCGACACGTGTTAAATGCATGGAGAAACAGACAAAGGAAGGCTGAAAGCTCGAAACATTTCCTTTTTAAAAGTATGCAGATTTCTAAGAAACTGTCCCTGCTGCGGGTGTCTTAAGTATGTGCTTAGTGTTAATGGACAGTCACGTGGGAGTGAGAAAAATGGTGGGAGGAACATTTCTTTGGCCTGAGCACTCCACGCCTCTTTGTTTTTTGCTGCTTTTTGGGAATCTGAAAGAACAGAGGCATATCCGTTAGTATGGGATCCCAATGGAAAGAACCAGGGTGCGCCCATTGCCCTACGGGCGCAAGTGTGGGTACAGCGCTGCTTGGAAAGGGGGGCAGCCCAGAAGATGGTAGCTCAGCTTCCTCCTAATCTTCAACCCCAAGAAGAACCAACTTTAAATTAAGGATAAGTCCATCAATTGATTCAGATAAGCATAATTAAAAATGTTTTTCCTAAATGTCCTTTGATCTTGAGTTAATATTTGCCAAAGTCCTTCCCTTGAATAATTTAACGAAACGCAGGCCAGGATTTTCTTTCCCTGGTGTCTTCCCCTTCTCTGTTTCTTTCCCTTCCAGCTGTGCTTCCTTTCATTCCTTTTTATTACTTCCTTTCTTTTTTTAAAAAGTATATGTTTGTTGATTTCAGAGAGAGGAAGGGAGAGGGGGAGAGAGAGATAGAAGCATCCATGATGAGAGCCATTGATCGGCTGCCTCCTGCACGCCTCCTGCTGGGGATCGAGCCTGAAACCTGGACACGTGTCCTGACCGGGAATCGAACCCCGATCACCTGGATCCTAGGTCAACGCTCAACCGCTGAGCCACGTCGGTCGGGCTACGTTTCTTTTCTTCACTTGTTTCTTCCCCCATCCCTTCGCCCCTTCCTTCCTCTCTTCTTTCTTCCTTTGCTTTGCTCTTTCCTTTTTTTCTTACTGTTTCTCTCCTTCCTACTTTCCCATTTTTAGATCTTTCTCACCTTCCTTTGTCTTTCTCTCTTTATTTCTAATACTTCTTTCTCTTCCTTCCTAATTTTCTTTCTTTCTTTCTCTCTTTTCTTACTTAGTTTTCTTTAAAAAAAAAAAAGCTAGCTATGCGGGCAAAATTCTTTTCCCAAATTGGCTCCATGTAGTACTTAATTCATCAACCCCAAGCTCGGAAAACAAAGCAAAACAAAAAGCTTACAGTCATTTCTTATTTCCAAGGCAATAAACTGTTTCGCTAGAACATAACTTAGTAAAAAATGTTCAGCTTACCCCCTACTAGTGCTTTCCTTGCAAAATCATTCTGCGCAAGTTTCTTCAAAAATCTCAGAAGCATTAAATCCTCATTAATAAAAGCCCAGTGTGTTTATGGTGTCAAAATATGTTTTTTAAAAAAAGCCAAAAGCAACTGTTACACAAGTTGCCTCATTATCATTAATCTAGCATCATGCCTTTTATGTGTCATTTCTTTACACAATATACTATCATTGATGACTTTTAGCAAATACATTATGGCAAAGGATTGCTCTCATCAGAGGCAGGCTTTGAAAGGGATATGCTAATTTCCAGGGAGCAAGAAAACATCAAAACAGTGCCAGCAAATAGCCAAGGGACTTTTAGTTCTTAATATCCTTCAGAAGTGCTTTATCTCCTGGTGCAACGTGTGTCATAGTATAAACAGGAAATAAAACAGCCGGAGCCTCAAAGAGGCACCGGCCACGGCTGTAATTTCAGGTCAGGCTTAATAAAGGTTATCTCCAGTAAGCTAATCAAACAAAAGGGTGCATGTTTTAAAGAGCCATTTGATAATGCTCGTTTATGGGGCCCCATCAAAGAGACCCCACCGATATCTCAGGCCTCCTGCCGAGTCTCTGCACCCACGAGACTCCCTTCGCCGTTTGCAAGGCTGTTTCGGTGCCCTCATTTTCGGCGATTCTCGTTTTGAGGTGATCAGCTTATCGGAAGTTGGCCTACTTTCATGCGGGCCTTGATTTCAAATATACATGTGTGGATATCAAAAATGGAAAAGAGTCTGGAAAAAAACACCCAGCCATTCTACCCAGATCCACAGCCAAGCAAAGGTGAGTTTCCGTAAAAATACTTTGGTGCCCCCGAGAGCATAAGCCCAATCTAAGTCCAGGGCGGTTCAATTTGTGGCTTTGCACCAGAGCGTGAACTTGGGAGCAACCACAAGAAATGGTCCTTCCTCTGCTTATTAGCAAGTAGTACAGTCTTTGAGGTTCTGGTTTAGGTGCCAAAGGTGGCTCTTGGCATTTCCAAGTCAGCTGATGGACAAGAAAAGGGATCCAATCTTCTCTCTGCTCTGTGCTGGACATAAATGCTTTTGACAGTCATGAGCCTAGAGACACACAGACAGGGAACAGAAGGCAGACACTCCAGGGCATACTCGGGCCTGTCCTGGGAGCCCTTCTGTTGACTTAGGTGACACCTGACCCACCTCCCCCACGCTGACCACTCCCCACACCCCCATCCAGCCCTGACTGCTCCTCACAGCCCTCACTTCCCATCTGCGAGGGAAACACTCAATGTTTGCAAGTCAATATGCCATTCAGCTCCTCCCAGCAGTGACCATGCAGGTGCCAGAGGACAGATGGGCACCTGACAAGCAGGCCATGCCCCTTTTTCTTACCAGAGGAGGAGAAATCAGAGGCCAAGGGTCATCTGCTTCCCCAGGGGCCCAAGTGAGGCACATTGATTATCCCTCCCTTTCAGGCATTGCCAAAAAATTCAATATCCCATGGGCAGTTTCCCGGTTTAGTCGGCTCTGTGAGGGAGTGGGGGTGGGGTGGTAGGGGAGTCTCTGGTTGGGGACACCCACAGTTTTAACTGGTTCTCCCCACCCCACAATATCCCAGTTTCCCAGCTCTCAGCTCCTCCAGTGAGGAATCCCTGCTTTTCCCCAGACCTTGACCCCAGCTCCTCAGTAGACCCCAGGGAGAAGGGAGGGGCCCTCCGGCCCATCGCCTGCATCCCATCCATCTCAGCCCGTCAGGCAGGGCTGGGGCTGCGTCTCCCCCCAGCCCCCAGCTGTTGCCATGACAGGCCCCTGTGCAGTGGGGGTGCAGCAAGCCAGACGCCAGTGGCCAGGGCAAGGGGGGTCAGCGCCATGGCTGGGGCGATGCCATATGCCAAGGCCCACAGCCCAGGGCTGAATCAGCCAACAGTTGCCCACTGAGATCCCCCCCCCCCAGCTCATTGTTGAAGCAGCTGGGGGGGCGGAGGGCGTTTCGTGCTTTGTTGCGAGAGATTGTGTCTTTTTCATCTCTTCCCTGGTCCTCCGGCCCCCAACAGGGGCCTGACTATGCCCAGCCCAAGTGCACCACATGGCAAGGAGCCGGGGCTACGTGAGAGCAATGTCGATGGGCCGCAGCCGCAGAGCTGAATCTCCAGCTCCCACGACGGTTCACACCTGCCTCCCGCCACCCAGACCCACAATCCAGCCCCCACCAGCAAAACTCAGACTTGACAAATTCCCAGCGGCACAAGCAACCCAGCCCATCCGAATTCCACACCCACTCTGTAATCTCTCCACCCTTACACTCTGCGTGTAGGAATCTGATAAAACAAAACAGCAATCACTCCCACAAACAAGGCGGCCTGCTCCATCCATTCAGGGGAGCAGATCAAAGCGCCAAGGCAGATGGAGCCGTAAACATCAATCTCAAACCCCCAAGACCTTTATCCCTCGATCTCGCCCCACCCATCAGCAGCCAGTTCCCACAGACGCGGCGCGGGGACGCTGGGACGGCTCTCGGGACAAGTGTGATTCCTGTCCGTGCGAGCCGGCCGCGGGAACAGTTCGAGGCAAACGGGCTTGTCAGAGTCTATTTGGAGAGGCTTGCTGGTAACTGGAGTCAAGCTTCTAGTTTTTCCCTTTCCTGTAACTTAACTTTTAGCCAACGGGGCAGGTTTGTGAGGGTTGAAGCCACAGGCAACTGCCTCATACCATTATTTTAAATTTCATTCACTCCATGAGTATTTATGGAGGGATTTCTTTTCACATAAGCACAGAACCCACCCTGTTTTACATGAATGTATTATTCTGTCCCGCAAAGGATTTCAATGGCAATTGATCCTTCCCTACGCTACATTGCCATCTCAGTTTTTGGGGACTCAAAGTGACCCATGGATAGACCAGGATTTGGGTCCAGCTCTGCCATTTATTAGCTGCAGGAGGTTGGTTTCTTCTCCTGTAAACCTCACAGGATTGCTCTGAGGATGAAGTTGTCAAGAATTATAACCGCAAGTTCACCGAGACTTTAATATGGACCAGGCATGGTAACAGTCACATAAACTTTTCGTTTCATTCTCTCAGCTACCCTCTAGGGTAAGGGCCATCATTATTTACATTTTACAAATGAAGAAACTAAGGCCCAGGGAGGTCAAGTAAGTTGCCCAAGGCCACACAGCTACCTAATGGTGCAATTGAGATTTTTAACCCTGACAAACAAACATAAATATCAAATTATAATGCAGGAGGGAAAGTTAAAAAATCTAAACGTGTGCTGTCCGATGCAGCAGCCACAAGTGAACATCACAGATAGAACATTTCCACCCTTGTCGAAAATTCTGTTGGATGGTGCTGATTAAACAGCAGCTGTCAAACATTTTTAGGGGCGGAGTTTTTTTTTCTCTCTCATAAAATCTCATATGAAACCTCAATGTATCGAATAAACGAAAGTGCTAGTTTAGTGAGATTGGTATTAATGTATTTTATGAAGTCAAATTAATAACATTTGTTAATTACACAGTGAGAACCATAATGTTTTATGTATGTTAATTTATGTCATTTACTTTCAAACATTTTCATTGTGAAATATTATATAGGTGCGCGCACACACAAAGCCTAGGACAGAAATGTACCGTTTAACGAGCAAGGATAAAGTTAGGTACCCAGGTAACCACCACCCAGGTCAAGAAATTGAACTTGTCAGGATGTGAGACCCTCCCCCGCTCCGCCGCTTGCCAATGGCATCCCCTTCTATCTCCCAGGTTCACCGACCATCAGGAGGCTGCCTCCGTTGATGAAAACAGTGTTAAATTGAGGCTTATGGAAATGGGGTAAGCTCAGGAGTTAAGAATCGTTTTTACATTTTTAAATGATTGAAGAAAGTCAGAAGAAAAACAATATTTCATGATATGTGAAATCACATGAAATTCATATTTCAGGGTCCACAAATAGAGCTTTATTAGAACAAAGCCATGCTCCTTTTATGCATTCTCCGTGGCTGCTTTAGTGCTACAAGGCAGAGTTGAGTCATCTGGACAGAGACTGGATGTCCAACAAAAATGAAAAGATTTGCCACCTGGCCCTTTGCAGACAAAAACTCCACCTGTCCCTGTTCCAGATGACAATTCGTCCTTAAATCAGCACCCGATGCGTAAACCCTTCCTACATTTTCATTTTGCTTGCACAGTAACGTGAAACTTCCGACTCACACAGATACTGTGGTTTGTTTTTTACACAACTCACGTTGCTGTTCCGAAACAGTCTTTAATTAAACTGATCAGAAGATGCAAAAGAGAAGTAGCTTGAAACTCTATTTTCAAGTTGAAACACAATGTCTAACCTTGGCTTACATTCCGTTTTTAAATTTATTTTTCAATTACCGTTTGCATTCAACCCTGTTTTGCATTGGTTTCAGGTGTACAGCACAGAGGATCGACATCCGTCTAGGTTACAACGGGCTCCCTCCAATTGTTCGGGTGCCCACCTGGCACCATCGGGCGTTATTGCAGCACTGGCTCACACGGTTTATCACAGATAGAGAAGTGAGAGAAGAAACACTCGACTTGGAGTAAGTGCAGAAACCCAACCACCCTATAATACAATAGCATAAGGATTACATGTTATAAGTTCACTTGTTACCGTGCAACTGAAAATGAGGCCACGCCAAGAACATGCGCTGGGCAGATGTGCCTGCGTCCCGCCTACGCTCGCTGCGATGGTGCCCAATTTTATGTGAGCAATTTGCCAGGCCTGAATTTAGAAAAAGACCAGCTCATCCTTTCTAATCAAGGACACATTGACGCGAAGTTCAAATATATGCCCAGAGACAATAAGTTAAGACACTGCTGGTTTCTGCTATGTTACAATTTGGTGGATAACACCCACGAGTAAAGCTGTTGGTTTTAAGTGCAGTTGTTCAAATGGTCTTGATTTTTTTTAAAACTGAAATTGAATTAAATGCCTGGGGAGTCCCTAGCCACTGAAGTGTTTCTGTGATTAGGGAAAGAATTGGAGTTTGTTGTGAATGATTCCTAGGCATTGATTCTGAAAAAGCACGAAGGTGGAGGCGGCCTGCATGTCAGACTCGGGGAGGGAGACAATAGAATCTACTCATAGCACGAACAACACAAAGTTAAGTCTTGGCCGTTGGGACGTGCGTCGAGAAGGGTTGGGACGCCTGGGACAATGCGTTCTCACCAAGTCTTACGTCCCCCTGGGCTCCTCAGGAGGCAACGCAGCCGGATTCAAGAGGCAATCACTGTGCCACCTTCTGGATTTTCGCCAAATACAGGACTCAAGAACCCTACTCAGACTTTTATCTTTATTGTCATCATTATTAAAACTATTGGAATATTTATTTTAATAGGAAACTTTATCTGAGGACCTTAAACAGAAAACAAGCAGGACCGCCACGCACAGAAGGCAACCCCAAGGTGAAAGCAGCGGGCACAAGGCCACGCTCAGCGAGAGTCTGCCTGGGCGCGTTTCGGCCGCAGGCTCCGCGCCCGTCCTGCTCTCTCTGCTCTTTAACGGGAGAGGTGGGCGGGTGGGCGAGCTAAAGCCTCACCCGGCTGAGCCTCCCTCCTGGCGGGAATCGGAGGGATTGAGAGAGTCGGGAGGAGTCACCGTGTCTGGCTGAGATTCAGTACTGTGTGGGCTGAAATCCTTTACAGCCCCAACCAGCTCCCTTCCTGGGGTGCCATGTCCCACACATCGAGAAACAGCGTAGACAGGAGCGCAGAGCCCAAGGCTCAGGGACTCCCAGGGCCACGGATCAGCTCTGTGGCGTGATGTCAGCTAGGTCTTACAGTTGCAGCGCCTTCCTTGCCCCTTCTGCATGAGGTCCATAAGAGCCCTTATTTTGGGGGGATGCTGAGGATTCAATGAGATACTAGAGGCCAAGCTCTTACTATAGCTCCCGTCACATAGTAAGCGCTCAAGAAATGCATTCATTTATTCAACAAATATATATCGACCACCTAAAATGGGCTGGGCAGTGCTCTGGGCACTGGGGATTCACCTGTTACCAAAAACAGAAATCGCTGACCGCAGGGATTATATTCTGGGTTGACTATGCCGGTTACCGGTGCTCTGACAGGGAGTCCTTAGGTTACTGCACGTCTTCGGGAGGACACCATGGAAGTCAGGAAGAAGCTTGGGCCACCCTAGGATCTTATGACAAGTGTGTCTCCCATGCTGTTGACCCTGCATCGTTCCATTTCCCCAGTGTCCTTGTCACTGAACTCGCATCCTTCTGCCCAACAGGAATCTTCATGGTAAAGAGCCCTGCTCCTGAGGATGAGACCAGAGTCCAGGTAACCAAGGCAACTGGGGGAGAGACTCTGGGATGCTGGCCTCCCTTTCTGAATCTTCGTTGGCTGGAGCTGAGCTGCGTGGTAAACGTTTCCCAAGTGGGGCCGGGAGGCTCGAAGGAACACACAGAGCCCCCCAGGTTTCCTCTCGTGAGGGTGGGAGGACTTCCTGATTCTAATAAAACTTAAGTTTTAGGGCTTCTCACTCATGTGGGCCCCTCTGAGTGCTGGCGGGTAGCGGGGGTTCTAGAATATTCTAGTGGGGAGAAGAAGCTAGGTGTCAATCAGGAAGCATTTCGGATAAAACTGTGTTTTTAAAAATGATTTTGCATTCTTTCTGTTAAAGAGGAACCCCTAGAATCCTGTAAGCTTCAGGCCCCATTAAAATCTGGCTTTGACCCTGACTGGGGGGTCTCTAGAGGGAGAGGTAGATATGCTCCCCAGAGGAAGCCGGGCCAGGGAAGGGCAAGACCGTGACGCCACTGGGCTCTAGCCACAGTTCTTGTCACAAACAAGAATATGGGTGAGTTCCTTCACCTCTATGGAGGATCATTACATCGCTTTGGGAGGAATTAAGTCATGAGAACAGATCCCTCATGAATGGAACTCGTACTCCTATAAAAGGGACCCCAGAGAGCCCTCCAGCCTTCGTTGGGTTATGTGAGAACAAGGCAAGAGGTCAGCTGTCGGCGGCACAAAAGAAGATGTCCCCTCAACACGATCGCAGACTTTCAGCCTCCAGAACTGTGAGAAATAAATTTCCGCTGTTCATAAGTCGCCCAGTCTATGGTGATTTGTGATAGCAGCCTGAACTTACTAAGGCAGGTGACAGGTAGGTTTCCCCATAGTAAAAAAAATTCAAAAGCAGTCAAAAGCCTCACTCCAACCCCTCCAGGCCCTAGAGGAAGGGTCCGCCTCTGTCCAGCATCCCAGCTGAGCCCGAGAGTCACTCTGGTGCACTGATGGAACTCAGGCCCCCAGCCCTGAACCAGTTATGGGGCCAGGGGATGGGACGGGCTAATTTGCCTATCCCAGGGGAGTGCTGTGTCCCACACTCTGTGTGGATTTCAAAGAGACCAAGGACTTTGGGGAAGACACAATAATGACATAATGGTCTGGACTAATTAGCAAACACTAGATTATTAAGCTCAAAGACACCAGAGGTCTCCTACAGGGGTCATGAAGAAAATGCTTGGCTGCCAGGCAATCACGTCAATGGCGTTAGTGGGCCAGCGGGAGGCGGCTATATTCCCAGGGTGCATACCCGGCCAGAGCAACCGGACCTCGCTCTTAGCCCTGGGAAAGGCCTGCCACGAGAGAATGTGGGCCCAGGGGTGCCAGATTTCCTGATATTTTAAGAGAAGCCAAAAATCTGGATTTTTATATGAAATCTCCCTATCTGAAATGTTGGAAACAAATTCAAAATATTTTGGATAATACACGGGCCAAATAGCACACATCTGCGGGCCAGGCGCAACCCTGGAGTGTTGGTTTGCAACCTCTGATGCAGATCCATCCCATAGTTTTACAGAAAAGGGACAGGAACTCTTCCGGAGATGGTCAGTAATTTACCCAAAGTGACATAGGCCGTCAGCGGCAGAGCTGGGACTGGAACCTCGTCTCACCACCAAAGTCTGTTCTATTTTCCATTGGATGGCACTCAGGAAAGATCCACCCAGGGCTCAAGTCAAGGATGGCAAACTACAGCCCATGGGGGAAACTTGGCCTGCCATGTGTTTCTGTAAATAAAGTTTTATTGGAACACGGCTTCATGCATTTGTTTACATGTTGCCTTTGGCTACAATCCAATGGCCTCAGCAGAACTGAGTAGTTGGGGCAGAGACCACGTGGCCCACACAGCTGAAAAGGTTTACTGTCTGATCTTTTACTTAAAGTTTGCCAATCCTTGCTCTAGACCCTAGACATCTGCATATGTCATATTTTTTGTTTCAGCTCTTCATGAGATATCTCAATGGTTCAAGTAGCATTATTTAGTAACTCATCTGAATCCTACTTGCAGGGCAGCAGGTCTGGGGGTGCAGGTCCTGCGGGAGAGAGTGAGTGAGCCCAGCTACTGGGGCTTATCTCATCCTGTGTGAGTTATTTCCATGAGATGAGGGAAAAGGCAGACTGGCACCACCAGCACCAGCACCGGCACCACCATCAGCCTCTCTTTGTTTGTGAGAAATAGCCCTGACAAAAGAAAAGAATTGAGTGTACTCAAGAGGCCCAAGAGTGGGAAGGTTCTTACAAGTAAATAGAAACTTCAGATACATGGTGGATGGCAGTGGACAGGACACACGCACGTGCGCACACCCTCTTTGGAAAGAGGGAAATGTGATTTGTGAAGCAATTTCAAAGATCACCCCAAGCAGCATAAAAACTGCACATCCAATGAATGAGGCAGGTTGATGTGGAGGGAAGGGTTGCTAACCCGTGTGAGGCTCAGCTAGGAAACGTGATGTCAGGAGCACCTGAGGGCCTCCGTTGGAGCCTCCATTCCCCTGGTTTCGTGCTCCCCCCAGGGTCATGTCCCATCGTCTCTTCCCATGGCATGTTCTCCCCGCTCCCCGTGACCAGGGCTTCTTGTCTGATCAGTGAGGTTGACAGGAGGAGCTGGGCACGCTCGGCTCTGCCTCCTGGGCACCCCATGGCTGCGGAGTGGCAGCGCAGGGCACCCACATCCCTCCTCTGCCCTGGCAGGCAGCTCTGCCAGAGTGGGGGGGGTAGGGATGCCTAACTGGTGGGTGAACTGTTAGATTAGGAAGCCCACTGTGGCCATAGACCTAAGCCACTCATTTCAATCCAGCTTTTATCACTAATGATCGCCAGCTCTCTGACTCTCTTTCTCTCTCCGTTTGGAACTTGGAAAGGAGTTGTTATTTACTCGAAGCAACCCGTGGCAAGGCGGCAGAGCAGCCATTCTTATCATGCCTGCGATGCGGGAGCTATCTGTCAGGGCTGCAGGCACATATCTGGGAATTTTTATGTTCTCCACTCAAATGTCCAGCAACTCGCCTTCTACGTGGGCCCTAGCGCTGCTCTCGGAGCCGTGAGCTATGAAAGCAGAAGAAAACGCTCGGCCCACGGGATGTTTATCATCCACCCCAAAGTCAGCCCGTGATCAATAAGCGTTTAATGTGAGCATATTAAATAAATCATCGAAGAAAACACAATGAAACTCTTTGGTACATTGTAGAATAACAAGGGGAAATTTGGCTAAAGACATGAACAGAGGGTGGACAATGTGAAGACACAGGGAAAAGATGGTCACCTATGAACCAAGGGGCCAGGCCAGGAACGGGTCCTTCTCTGTGGCCCTCAGAAGGACCAGAGCAGCCAGCCTGGACCTCAGACTCCTAGCCGCCCCTCCAGAAAGTGAGCTAATAAACTTCTGTTGTTAAGCCACCCAGTCTGTGGTCCTTTGTCACAGCAGCCCTTGCAAACTAAGACAGGCATGTACCTAAGAATGGAATTGCTGGATCATAGAATATATATATGTGTGTATATATATGTGTGTGTGTGTATATACATATATATATGTATATATATATATGATTAACTATGAATACTACTGAACAATGCACAAGTTAAACTGAAAAATCAGAAAAAACTATATATACTTTATGTTTTCAATTTTGTGTATATATGATTATGAACATAAATATAGATATTTCCAGAGGGAAACAAAGGCACACATAAATATATGATAGAAGGAAATTGATCAGGAGGGTAACCATACATTTTCTTTCTTTTTGTCTAATTTTTATAATTAACATAGATTACTTATGTAATATAGAAATGTAATAGTTACTGCAATTTTAACAGCGGTCATTCTGGCCAGTGGGGTTATCAGTGACTTGTATTTTGCATCACACTGGGTTTTGCATTTTCTGATTTTTCTACGGCAGGTATAAGTCACTTCTACAACCAGAGGAGGGAACTGCCCCCAACATGAAGGAAGAAAGCCTGGAAGGAAAGAGAGACACGCTCTGGCATCGATCTCTGAGCATTCACACCACGGAAGCTGAAAAATGCTGCAGATGGCGGCTTGTTTCTCGCTCTCTTGACTGTCTAGACTTCAGGAAGTGGCGGAAAAAATGCTCGTAAAGCAGGTTCAAGTTAAAAGTGCGTCATTTCTGTAACGGCTACGTTGTGGATACCGCACACAGGAAATTGAGGTGTAGGATTATTGTTGCCTTTACATGAATTATCTGCATTTTCCACACAAAATGTGGGGAGCGGGGGAGAGAAAAGATTTTTCTAAATAATTAGCAGGAAAGCGGTAAGTTCTAGAACGAGTGGCAATACCGTATTTCAACAATGGTTGACGTGAGACAACAATTGTACGACACATTGTTATTTTATGTACCGGTCAGAAAAAACACATACTTCTAATTGAATTAAGACCCATCATCAGTTGGAAGATGCTTATAGATTTCAGGGATGATCAAGTGTAAAAAAAAAATTGCCTCTTAGAACTGATGACCTTCAATGGGTAGCATCACGCTCACTATGAGAGCAGCAAGGTGGTTTCAAGGTCATGGGCCTGAGCAGTCCTCACCGGCGCAGTCGAGAGGACCAAGGGCTGGGAAGTCGGAAGCACAGCCCAGGTGCAGCAGCTGGAGGAGCTGGAACACTGGCTCTGACCCCCACTCCTGGTGGCCAAGGTATCCTCTCTAGAGGACACCTACTCACTGGGCAGGGAACTGTGACGTTTAATTGGCTAATGTCTGGAGAACACTTTGAAGATGAAAAGTACCAGGTGGGTATCGTCACCATACACTTCTTAAGATGATACATGGAATAATAATAAAGCTCTCCCCACTGGGCCTTTCATCCGTGGATTTCAAAGCACTTAGGGAGCCTTAATTAACTCTCCCAGCACCTCTATGAAGTAGGCATTAATAGCCTCTTGCCTTAGATGGAGACACAGAGGAGGGTAAGTGACTGGGACCGGCCCTTGGAGAGTGAGAGACAAGTCATTCTGAAAGCATTCATTCGTTCATTAGGCAAATGCGTGTTCGGTGCCTCCTCTGGGCCAGGCCTCGCGCTAAGCGCTAGGGGCACCCCAGCGAAAGCCAGCCCGTACCAGCTCACTAGTGCCCGCTGTTCCATTTTTTGGGATTTTGCAAGCCAGTTGTGCAACAAAGCCATTAGTTAAAATTAAACTATATAAACTTATAATTAAATAAATTTGAAAACAAAGGTAGGAAAAATTCAAAACACATCACTCCTAATTATTTTGCTCCATTTTACTGTTACCTGTGCTCTGGAGGTGATTTACATCAGTAGCACCTGTAAGGTGGAAACGGTATATCATGGTGTGCTGCTGTGCTTCACTCCCCGGTAATGTTCACGTTAGTCCCGTGAATTTTGCCATGGTGGGAATCGTTACAAATGGAAATTGACAAATGCTATAGACTGAGCTTGATTTATTGTTTTATTTTTTTTTAATGTTTTATATTGATTTTAGAGAGAGGGAGAAGAGAGAGAGAAACATCAATGAGAGAGAGAAACATGGATCGGCTGCCTCCTGCACACTCCCTATTGGGGACTGAGCCCACAACTTGGGCATGTGCCCTGATCAGGAATTGAACCAGTGACCTCTTGGTACGTGGGACAACTCTCAACCAACTGAGCCACACCAGCCAGGGTGCTTTATTGTTTAACTATCTAGACTTAAAGAATTGATAAAGGAAATGTTAATAATGCATGTTAAAGGGAATAGAGTGTCATTTCTGTAACCATTCCAGTTGTTTGAGGCTTATCTAAGGGCATTTGGGCTGTACCTCCTCTGTCATTCCCCACTCCCACTACCTTTCTTTGACCCCTTCCAGCTGGATCTGTTTCCTCTCACCTGGATGTTGTCTGGAGGATAACTTTGCTACAAGAGCCTGTTGTAGATTCAACACTCAGATTCTAAGAATCCCTCCCCTCAGTTACACCCAGCTCCAGGTCCACTCTACAAAGTACTCTGTCTTCTGCAGGTTGGCGTTGATGCCGGGGCTTTGTCAGTGCAAATGCAATCAGTATCCCCCACTCCACTGTTCACTAAGCATCCTTTGTGAGCAGCCGGCATTCGTGGCATTCCTGGAAAGTGTGTTCTGCCAGGCAGGAAGAAGGGGAGGCTTTGTGCGGCTGGGCTCCCAGCTCCTAGCGCCCTGCTGACAACCAAAGGGCATGGTTTAGAGCATTGTCTTGCCTGCTGGAAACAGAGGCACGAGTTCTGCAGAAGCACCTGAGTTCCAAGCCTGGATGGCAGGAGGTGGGCTGGAGCTATCCTATACCCTCTCTCCCCCACATCCCACCATCTGCTCCTCAGGGCTTTTACTGCTGCCTAATTTTTAAAAAATAAGTTCAACAGGCAGGATGTGATAGGCCCCTGCCCTCACTGGGCTTACAGTATAGTTAAGGAGGCAGATTTTCACACAAACTAATGTAAAATTGCAGTTGTAACAAATGCTCTGAAGGAGATAAAAACAGAGTAAATAAATGCCTTAACTTGGGAGATCTGACCCCACGAGGGAGGCAACAAAAAAGGCTTACTTGAGGAAATGACACGTGAGGTAGAAACTATGCTAGATGGTGACCAGACTTTCATGTTCCTCCTGGGTACATAAGAAGACTACATTTCCCAGCCTTCCTTGTATCAAACACCCATGTGACTAGGTTTGGGTCAATGCAATAAAGGCAGAAATGAGGTAAGCCTCATGCGATCTACACTCTCACTTCCCCAATTCCAAGATGGCAAAGCCAGACAATGGGAAGATCCCAGGTCCCTGAGGGAGTGCTTCGAGGAGTGGCCAAGGATAGCCCATGGAAATACATCAGGCTTTAATGGCAGCAGGAAACAGACTTTTATTGTGTTAAACCACTGAGTTTTCAAGGGCTATTTGTTACTGCAGCTTAGATCATCCTACCCTAACTAATACACACTTGGGCGGAGAGCTAAAGAACAAATAGGGGTTAAATATATAAAGAGAGAGGGGGAAAAGCATTCTAGGCAGAGAGAACAGTCCTGTGCAAAGGCATTGTGATGGGTGGGAGAAGAGCAGGAGGGAAGAATTGGAAAAGGCAATGAGGGTGGACAGAGTGAGAGGCCGCGGGGTCAAGATAAGGCCGCAGAGGCTGGCGGAGACTAGACTGGGAGAGCCACAGATCAGCCAGGGGAGGGAGTATGTCTGCGAGATGCATGCCTGCTCACGTTCCCACCGCCCAGATACTCTGGCTGGGGTCCTGCCTGTTTGTTTTCCAGCCAGGGACCCTGGAGTTTCTCACTGTCCACCTCCCTCACTCCCAGCTGCTCGGGGCCTTGAGAAGAAGCTGTACTTTTCCATTCTCCAGTAAGCTGCCCACATCAAAGCCCAAGAAGCCACAGGCATTTGGGGAGTCGTGGGTCAGATATTTAATTATTCTAATCTAGAAGTCTAGTCTCCCCACACTGCCAAGAACAGAAAGTTCCCTTTTGAAAAATAGGGTAGTTCCTTGGAAGGGTTGACTCTCACCCCTGATCCACAAAGCTCGCAGACTCACCTCGAGACCTCCAAAGTTTGAGAACACACAGACACCTTCCCTCGCCCACAGTCGTGGGCGAAGCAGGAGGTCTGTGGCATTTGCAGTAGAGGGAGCCGAGGGTGGTGTTAGATGTACGCTATTTCGATTTCCTTTTAAGAAAAGCCACCTTTAAAATGGGGAGATCCAAGCGGACGTATATTGCTAAACAACAACTTTGTTGATCTGACAACATCAGATAAGGAAATGGCTATAAAAATATTGCCTCATCTACAAAGCTCAGGACATATTTTTTCCTTTTGCTCTTTTTTATCTTTGAGAAAGATAATGAAAGAGGGAGCTTGAAACCCATTTCTATTGATGTTCGAATACACAACTGCTAGATTTAAGAACCGGAGGAGATCAAAGGGAATGGGTCCCATTTCGATAAAATTATAGCAGCGCTGGGAGAGAGTGTGGGGCTCACTTGGGAAGGCAGAGGCAGGGAGCTGTTCACACACCTTCATTTGAGCCAAGGACAGAAGGGAAAATGCCTGAGATTCCGAGGGATTAATTGGGAACGTGGTTAATAGCATTATAGCAGCTGCGCACACATTGGGCTGCTGTCTTTCCCTCGGCAAAGCCTTCAAGCCCCCGGTATCAGTGCCGTCCAAAGGAGGGTTGGATGGTGGCAACTCTATTCTCGTTCGAGGGGGGAGCCCTCCTGCTCTGAAAACCCCCCTGGCCCAGGGTCATCAGACCTGTTCTTACTGGGATCTGGGGTAAGAGCTTGGGAGAATCGGAGTGGAAGATACAGTGGCAGGTAGGTAACCACACATTTCATAGTAGCATTGACCGAATCTCTTACTGTTTTCCTGGATATTCCAGTGGATTTCCAGCCTCCCGCCACCCACCAGTTCAGGTCGGGGCTCCTGGCCCGATGCCTGGCTCTCCAGGGACTAGGCTGTCGGGCAGGTGGGGCAGAGCAGGTGGAAACCTTTGGGAAAACCCACCTGAGCGGTCCCTGTAAATACAACCAATGGCTGTACAAACCTGTTTATTTATATTAAGACCTGACTATCTTTATTAAATAGTCTCTGCGTGAATGTTCCGGGCACCGTCCTAACCCTTTACTCCGAAGTCTGTGCCAATCGAAAGAGCAGGACGTTGAAAAGCCTTGCCTACCATTTGCATCCTAAACTGGTCATGGAAAATAAACACCCCTAGATGCAACTTTTGACAATCGCTTGAAGCGGATTTCACACATACCAACTGGTTTTAGTATTAGCTTCATTCATATGAAGCCAGGAAGTTGAATTAATTTCAAAAAGACTAGAAACATAGCTTAAAGCATAACTTACCTCTGTTTTTCCACCACCTCTTTAATGAAAATGACAATAATACGTCAATAGCTTGAACTTGCTTGGCTACTATGAAGTCAGGCACCACACTATGTGCTATAGGTACAATATGCCATTTAAGTCTTGTAACGACTCGGTGAAGCAAGTTCTTTTTTATCCCCATTTTACAGATGAGGAAACTAAACTCAGAGAGGCTAAATAATTGTGCATAATCACTTGGCCGGGGAGTGGCAGAGCTAAAATTTGAACCCCGGTCTGTCTGACCACCTTCCTTCCCTCCTTCCCCCATCCATACTCTAATCAGCTGCCAGCCCTGCCTCTCAGGAATGTTACGTTATCTGCACCAATAAAAATGCCTTCCTTCCATTGATGTAATTGTTCCCCGGCCTTTCTCATAAATACCCATTGCCTTTGTGTCCTAATCGGAACACTATTTGGGTTCCTGCCTGAATCAGTGTTCCAAAGAGCTATGCTTTGATCTCAAATAAATGCTTGTTGTCTCTCACTTTGAAAGGCCTTTTATTTTTAGGTTAACGGGAGGTAATCTAGTTTCCCATAATAGAGATACTAGTGATCCATCAGCTGAGGTGGGGGGGGCAGAAGTGGCAGATGGTTCTGGCATGTGTGATCTCATTCAGGCCTTGAAAATGACACTTTGCTTTTTAAAAAGCCATCTCGCCCTCGTACTTAGGTTGGTCTCCCTACAGTAGACTGAATCGATGAAGGCATCCTTTCTAACAGAGCAGAAAATAATAGCCCAATTTTTAAACAAACCCGGCATACTCTCCCAGCATTCTTCGCATCTTGGGAAAGCACGAACAGCAAACCATATTGCTATTTGGTGCACTGGATTCAAAACGACAGCAACCACGCATCGCACTCTTGCTGAATTAAGTGACAGGCACGGGACTGAGCATTTTACATGTGTCGTCTCATCTAACCCCATGGGTATGTACTTTCATTCCATTTTTCAGGTAAAGAAATTAAGAGTAAAAAGTGTGAAGTGATTTTCAGAGTTCACACAGCTTCCAAGTGGTAGAGTTGGGATTCGAACGCACAATGTTCCCAATCACACCCCATGTGCTATGTGGTGTTTCCCCTTGGCTACAACTGCAGCTGAATTCCCATGACGCCCAGCGGCTACCCAATGGCTCCTGGTCCCGGGCCCGGGCCCGGTGCCACCATCCAGGCAGCCACCCCGGAGACCTGAGAGTCTCCTCGCCTCCTTTGGCCCCACCGACGGCCAACCCATCGCCAAACCTGACCGACCTGGGTTCATCCTCTCAGATGAGTCCCTTCTCTCTCGCCTCTGCCCCCAAAGCCGCGTTTGGACCTGTTCATAACAGATTAGGGGAGAGCAAATGAAGCCTCCTGCGAGTGCGCTGGCGATTCTAAAATAGCATTTTGTAAAGAAAAAGTCCCCAAGTCTAGCCAGAGATTGCCACAGGTCTAAAATTGCCCGTTACAGGCAGGAAGAAGAAAAAAACAATGAAGAAACTCTACTTTGAAAATGTTAAGTCCTGCCCCCATCCCCATGGAAACAGACTCATACGCTTCTTATGACTATGAAAACTGATACGACCGTTTTGGAAAATAATTTGGCCACATATATCAGGAGCCATAAAAATGTTCATCTCCTTAAACCGAGTAATCCCACTCCGGGAATTTACCCGAGGGAAATAATTCAAAATGAGAGGGAAGAAATGGGGCTAGTTGTATGCAGATGTTTATTACCTCTTTGTAATAGCAAGAATCTAAAAGCAAAAGAAATGTCAGATTACACTGGAATTTGGGAAGTGAATTTCAGTGTAATTAACTCTATGGTATATTAGGCAGTTGCAAAAATAATAAATACGAGCACTAGGTGGGATCTTGGAAAAATATACAGGAAGTAATGCTGAATGAAATATATATGTGCCCCAATTACGACTACATAAGAAAATATATTTTCACAGATGAAAAATGAAAGGGGCGTTGGAGAAATGCAAATAATGTGTAGGATTGATTAGTGGGATTATGCCTAAGGCTGCTTTGATGCTTTACAGTTGGATGGAAATGTTTTCAAGCCCCTTTGAAGCATCCTAATGAAGGGAGTGGCTGTGACTCTGAGTGGGGGACTCTAGCCCCAGACCTGTTGGGGGAGGGGTTCCTGCTGCTTTTGGTCCTGTACCAGGGAAGTCGGCCAGCTCCTCGGACAAGGCCATGGCTGTCCTATGTCAGGAACAACTGGCAAAACCCTCGAAGGCCTCCCCATCCTGGAGACAGAACCAATTCCTTGTCCCCCTTAGGCAGGCAGCCCTGGGCTCTGTTCACTGATACCTGCCAGGTCAGGGATTGGGTCCTGACCCTCTTCTGAAAATAGATCTTGTCCAAGGTCCAAACAGCAAGTCAAGTCTCCTAGCCAAAGAGAGGAACTCAGGTGAGGATCCAGGGGAGGGCAGGTGGAGCATTCGAGAGAGGGATTAGGGTTCCCAGTGATGGGATGCAAACCCCAGAGGCCACTGGGCTTGGCCTCCCTGCCCATTGCCCGCTATAGCCCATCAAGGGGCATTTCCAACCCTGCCTGCCCGGCCAGGCTGCTCCTCGCTGAGCTCGCTCCACCGTCCTGCATGGCGGGTCCCCTTCTCCCTTCTGCACCTCCCTCTCCTGTGTTCTCCCCATCTTGGCCCCCGGCCTGTCAATGACACCTAAGGGCCCAGTTTCATCCCTCCGCGGGACCCAGTGCTAACTGACGGTTGACTCATTCGGATGAGCCCTTACAGATATTGCGATGGCTTCGTCGGTCTTGGCCCCGGGGAGCAATCCCGGACCTGGCCGTTTGCTGAGGCCGGGGTGCCGCTCCCCGCGGGGCTGTCCTGTGAGTAAAGGCCACTTCATCACTTTCAGGATGCCCCACCTTGGCTTCCACCTCGCTGTGCACTGAAGGGATGGAGGACCAGGGCTTTGGCTGGTCAAAACACAGCGGGCGGGAAGCCGGCCAGGGCGCCACTGTCCCTTTAGACCACCTAGGACTTTCCTTCCAAGCAGCTGCCTTCAGAGTTTCAAACAGCATTTGTTCAGGGGACATAGGTTTGCGCCAAGGCTGGCACTGGTCTCAAAGGAGTTTGCAACTGGGTGGCTCAGAATCGCAGTGATGGCTCTTAGGCTTTCCTCCCTTGGCTGGTGTCCCCTGCGTCTGCAGGAATATGGACAAATCCCACCCGCAGAGAAACTCTCGGAGGGGAGGCCGGCGTTCCCGAGTAAGATGATGTTGTTACAAACAACATCTTCTTCAGAGATGCACTTGATCCTTTCAAGCCCGAAGGTAAACCAAATCAGGTTAATCCAGGATAGACTAGCAAGGATCTACTTCAAGAGAGACTGAAACAGCTCCACGGGAGTGGCTCAGGCGGTTGAGTGTCGTCCTGTGCACGGAAAGGTTGCTGGTTCGATTCCTGC
The DNA here is from genome assembly GCF_964146895.1 of Miniopterus schreibersii. Lineage (NCBI taxonomy): Eukaryota > Metazoa > Chordata > Mammalia > Chiroptera > Miniopteridae > Miniopterus > Miniopterus schreibersii. The sequence goes on from NC_138116.1 coordinate 7,653,393, forward strand.
CAGGGCACATGCTTGGGTTGCGGGCTCAGTCCCTGCTTGGGTCACATACTGAAGGCAGCCAATCGATGTTTCGTCTCTCACATTAATGTTCCTCTTTCTCTCTCCCTCTCTCTCCTCCCTCCTTCCTTCCTCTCTAAGCATCTTCTCACGTGAGGATTAAAAGCAATAATAAAAGTTGTGTATATATATATATATATATATATATTTTTTTTTAACAAGACAGACTGAAACAGTGTTCGTATCCTCACACGCACCCGGAGGTCCACCTAAATTCCTGAGGGCCCATCAAACGGAAGGGCAAGTTTAAACATTCCAGTTGCACTCTTCTCATAGCTTTTGCTATTGATTTCAGGGAGGGTCTCAACCTGGGCACTAGTGACGCTTGAGGTGGCTCCTTTTTTGCTGTGGGGCCTGTCCCGTGCTTGTAGGACGTTTAGCAGCGTCCCCGGCCTCCGCCCAACAGACGCCAGCAGCCTCCCCAGTCACGACAACAAACCAACTGCAGACGCTGCCGAGTGCGCCCTGGGGAGCAAAGCTGCCCCCAGCCTTTGAGAGCCATTGATTTAGGGAGAGGGGCAGATGGAGGAGCACGCTGGCCAAATGGAAGTCAAACTCACCCCAGCCCCCGCCCGGAGGGTGGCCTCCTAAAGACGCGTCGTTGCCAGCGGGCATCGCTGAGCTTTACGGGGAACTAGACGGAGAGGCGCTTCCGAGCGCTGGGCGCCTGGGGGGCAGCGCCCTGCACACGGGCCCAGTCGCTGCTGGTCGCGCGGCACATCGCAGGCGCCCCTGCTTTCAACATGGCACGTGTGCGAGCAGGGGTGCTTACAGATGCGCCCCGCGGACAAAGCTGGGACAAGTTTCCTTTTAAGAGGAAAGATCCATCTCACGGGCCCCGAGAGGAAGGCCCTCAGAACATGGCCGGTTGTGTTTGGTGTTGTTAACGGGCTGGACCGCAGGGCCTGGGAGAGGCTTAGGAGGTCAATCAGAGCGAAGAGAGCATTTCTGAAATTCTTACGGGTGTCGACGCTGTGTAAAGCGATCCCCACCCCAATCGTTTCACCCCGGGCTGTTTCAGCTGCACCTCTCGGCGAAAATGAGTTTCCTGAAAAAGTGATGATAGCCGTGTAAAATAACTGGTGAACAATCTGGGTTCCTCCCCCAGGGACTGTGGAGTATGGGCTGCAAGCTTATATTTACTGTGACTTCAGGTCATTTTACACACACACACACACACACACACACACACACACACACATGCTTACTATGTACCCAGCGCTACCCTAAATGGTTCATACATATTAATTCATTTAATACTCAGTTCTATGAAGTCAGTACTATCATTGATCCCATTTTACAGGTGGAAACACAGAGGCACAGAGAAGTTAAGTAACTTGCCGAAGAACTCACAGCTGGTAGGGGGCAGAGCCATGAAAGCACCTTGCTTTGGAGAGTAAAAAAAACAACTAGCATCAGGCTTCTCGTCCCATCTCTGTCACTTTCCATCTGCCCTCATACAGATTGCTTCCCTTTGCTGGGACCCAGGTCCCCAGCTGTAAAAAGATGAAGTTAGATCAGTGTTTTCCCAAGTGTTGTGTAACTACTGGTAGGAAGAGAATATTTTAGGTAACATGTGGATAAGTTTTTTTCATAGTTACATGTTTATTTTTGTGTATATTAGAAAAACGTATACATAATGGATGGATGGATGGATAGATAGATAGATAGATAGATAAATAATTGCCCCAAACCTGCACTATCACAGATAGAATTGCTTGGGATGAGACCAAAGTGGGTAGTAACACCATAGTTTGGGATCAAGTTCAGGAAACAGAATCATGAAGCTGACAAGGTAGGCCCTGGACACCCACGTGTGCCCACCCTGCCTGAGTCAACGTGGTTGGGGTGGACATGACCCTTCTTGGGACTCAGCGAACTGCTGCTGTTTCCTAGGTCCAGGTGGTGACAGCATTGTCTAAAGAGCCACAGCAACGTTGTGGGGAGAGAGGAGAGACGCGGCAGCCACATCCGCTCCCCTGCTGGAAGGGATGGCGGGATGTCTCAGCTGTGTGTCACGCAGTGTGGGGAAGAGAAGAGGCAAATGTCGGGATTGACTTCCCTGAGCCTCAGTTTTCCCCTCTTTAAAGTGGGCATAATAATATCTCCTTAGTAGGGCTGTCCTGGGGCTCAATGGCACAACACAGGAGACTTGTCTGATGAAGTGTCCCCAAGTTGTAGTAATTACCGTATTGTGCTGGTGTTTTACATGCACGATTGCATCGAATATGAGCCTCACAACAACCCTACGCTATGAAATCATCACCCCTATTTTGCTCCAGAGAAACTGGGATTCAGAGAGGCTAGGTGACTTGCCCATGACTAACTGGCCAGTAAGGAAGAGTTGTCATTCACGCCAGGTCTGACACACCCAACCCCAGGCCCGGGTGCCTGGAAGGGACATTCTGACATCTGGAGGCAAGATCCCCAGGAGCCAGTCATCAGCGGCAACGGGGTGTGAAGACCACAGGGGTGGCAGAGAAGTCCGACAAGAAAGAAAATTCCCCCAGAGCTCTTCTTACATCCTGCCCACCTTGGAAAGTTCCTTGGAAAATCCTGGGCTAAGGCTTGGAGGAGAATCCGCTTTGAGGAACAAAGGTGTAGAACAATCCACAAAGCTCCCGGGCCTGACGCTTCAAGAGGAGCTGACATTAATACACGGCCACAGATCCCAGATGTTGTTATGGTTGGATTACACAGACTTGGAAAGTTTGGGCATGAAATGCCTGAGCGATAACAATAGAAAACAGATCAAAAGCCCCAAGAAAGGAATCAGGAGAAATGAAAAACAGAAGGAACTGCAGGGGAAGGTGAAAGCTGAGAATTTCAATCTGACACCAAAGCAGAGCCGGTGTTTAAGGTTTTGCTGGCAGCTGACCCATATCCAGATGAGGTTTTTTGCAGCATTATTGGAGGTATGAAATTACTATCTTTGAGCTGGTTTGTAGACTTCTGGAACCTCAGGGTCAGAAGAGTTCCCTGACAGTCTCCTAGGCTCACTCTTCCCTTGAAATCATCTCAGAGGTGACCAGTGCCTGAATCTGCACAGACCCTGCCATAGTCAGCAACTCCACAAAGACTAGGGATGTCCGCAAGGCATGAAAGGGATGGAAGATGCAACCCCCTGGCCGCAGTCCCATAAGGGTCTCCCTGGCCCATGGATCAGAACAGTCTCTTGGCTCAGATAAGTGAAAAGTTAAGATATGGTTTAGGTATGGTTTGATCCAGGAGTTGAAAAGATGTCCTCAGGATTCAGCTTCTCTGTTCTACTCCATATTTGCTTTAGTCTCAGGATTCATATGGAGACATGATGGCAGATGTCAAGTCTGTATCTTCCCAGGTCTGAGTCCAACAGATGTCTCTCCCAAGAAGTCTCTCTACCAAAACATCCCGGCAAAAGACTCATCAGGACCCACCAGCTCTAATCGGGTCATATGCCCACCCCAGGGTCAAAAGGAATGTAATGTTCTGATTGGCCAGGTCTGAGTCACGTGCCTATACCTAGACCAGGCAGCAAAGTCAACTTCATCCCCAACAGTAAGAACTGAAACAAGTATTTTCCCTGGGAAAGTGGGTCCCATCATTAGGAGAAGGTAAATGGATGCTAGACATCAAAACCAATGGGTGCCCACGACTCCGCATCCCAGCCCTGTCCCTTGAACATGACTCCCTTTTGCCACTTTCTCCCTTCATGACAAAATAGGAACTAAGAGCATATTTACCAGGTCCCTAAATATCAATGCCATAGGTCACCCACACAAGAACCACTCATGGACACCTACTTTGGCCATGAAGTGTCCCAGGCACTGGGGGACACAAAGGGAATCCACCACCTGGTTCTTTCCACTGAGAAACCCACTCTAGTAAGGTTTAGGTGAACACTGGTCTGAAGAGAGAAATATTAATCTACAGTTTCTTACATTTGGTTCTTTAGTTAAGTCTTCTGGGGAAGAGACCTGCCTTGCCCCCATCTCATACACCAAATTTTAACCAATGAGTTGAAAATTATTAACACACTTCTGCACTTATTTTTGCATCTGACTCCCAATATCTCTAGGAGCTGATCTTATTTGGCACTTTATGGATAAAAGAGAAAAGCTCAGAGAGGCTGGGTGACTTGCATGGAGTCACACGGCTCATAGATGATTATACCCACCTATCCAATCTGCCTCCCCACCCCCATCCCAAGCCACATGAACCTACCAGATATCAAAAATGTTATCACTCATGCTGGATACAAAGGAGGCCAGAGGTCCAACAACGGATTGTGCAGGGACAGAAGAGCCAGAAGCCACTTGAGACCCAAGTTTTTATCTGCATTCTGTACAACTCAAGCCACGTGTAAAGGCAGAAGGGAATGACTATCAGCCAAGCCAGGTGATAAATGCAATTTTAAGAAGTGCACAACCAGCTCCGGGAGCTGGGAGGAAAACACCTGGAAGGCTTTCAGGAAGAGAAGGCTCGGGAGGGAGAATGTGGGGGCTGTTACGTATCAACGTTGGAAATGGAGAAGAATGTTTGCGTTTTAATACCAAGAGCTAACATTTATGGAGGGTCTCTCTGGTCTGACATCATACTAAAGGCTTCACATGGGTGATCTCAGGTGGTCCAAACAGCACCGTATGAGGTAGCTACCGTTATTATCTCCTCTATTTTGGAGATGAGAACACTGAGAAACAGTGCGGTGAAGTAACCTGTCCAGGTAGCACAGCCAGCAGGGGGCAGGGCCAGGCCTGACGTCCAGATTCGTCTGACTCAAGACCAGCGCTTTAAGACCACATATAACGTTTTATTGCCATAAAGGTATTAACCCCTTTGCATCTACTAGCACATTTTTTTCAGCATTTCTGATCACTCAGATATGTGTCCGTTTTTCAGATTCTCCTTTGAGCAGGTTGTAACATCTTACTGGAGTTCCCGCATTAATTAATGAGTTGAATAAAATCTTTGACAGGTCCATGTTGTATTTGCTTGACTGTCATGATTTTACCCTTTTGAGAATTATCTTTTTAAGAGCTGGCATGAAAAGATGCTTATGCCACAGATCAAGGATCAGCAAGCTATGGATTTCGAGCCAAATCTGGCCTGTTGCTTGTTTTTGTGAATAAAATTTTATTGGAACACAGACACAGCAACAACAGGGTTGAGTAGTTGCAGTAAAAACCATACAGTGTGCATAGCAAAATATATTTACTATCGGGGCCCTTTACAGAAAAACTTTGCACTGATCCCTGCTATAAATGAAAAAAATATCACCTGAAACAGGTTTTCAAAAATGTATCTTATGTACATGTATGTACAAAAGTCTAGGAGGATATACAACCAAGTGTGATCTAGGAATCATTCTTCATATATATAAATATAGATTTCAGAGAGAGGAAGGGAGAGGGAGAGAGAGAAACATCAATGATGAGAGTCATTGATCGGCTGCCTCCTGCACGCCCCCTACTGGGGATCGAGCCCGCAACCCGGGCCTGTGCCCTGACTGGGAATCGAACCGCGATCTCCTGGATCCTAGGTCAGTGCTCCACCGCTGAGCCACGCTGGCCAGGCTAGGAATCATTCCTGATTTGAATATCTTGCCTTCATACCCAACTGCCAGTCATGGAAAAATTCTCCTTAGTATTGAAGGGAAGTCCAACCCCAGAAAGGATTGTCATAAGATGTTTGATATAAAATTATCCATTCCAAAAATATTCAGGAAGGCTCCACGGTGTGGTGGACTGTGAATGTGGTGACTAATTTGTCTCGGTTTGCCCGGGACCTTCCCAGTTTTAGAACTAGAAACCCCATGCTCGGAGAGTCCCCCCGGCCCAGGCAAACTGGGACAACGGGTCACCCCAATGGGAATTGAACTGCCCTGGCCTGGATCTTGGATCTGCTGCCTCCTGGCCACGCCGGCACCAACGGGAAGGCCCCGCACAGACCCGTGGGAGGGTGAAGTGAGGTTAGCGCATGAGCCTGTGGTTAGTAAACCGTGGTGGTCGGCACAAAGGGTCACTATCACTTAGTCCCAAAGGTAACATTACCCTTCGGCTAGGTTTTGTGTGACAACCGATGATGTATAGAGGATGAGGGAACCATGATCTAGAAGGTGGTCATATAATTATAAGGTGACCGTATAATTTGTTGCCCAAACCAGGACAGTGTTGTGTGTGAAAGGGGGACTGAGTCCCACTGGGATAACAGAAGTAAAGCAGGACTGTGCCAGGTAAACCCGGACCTAAGGTCACCCGGTCCTGGACCACAAGATGCCTTGGGAGCGGGGCTGGCCTCCTGGCTGAGCCTGGCACAGTCACACAGAGCCTCATGCTCAGAGGGCCCTGCGCGTAACCGAAGGCCCTTGCTGTCTCCGTCTTGGGATTCTTCATAGCTTTTGAACAAGGGGCCCCACACTTTCATTCTGCGCTGGGCCCCGCAAATCATGCAACTGGTTTTGGGAAAATCCTCCTGTGCAGCCGGGAGAGGTGGTGTGGCCCGTGACACCCCTCCCAGGAGAAGGCAGCTGAGCTCCCGGGACCCCCTAGGACAAAGTTTGGGCTTCCACCCGAGCCGGCTCAGGTCCCCTGGACTTAAAAAGAACAGCACGTAACGAGGCAGAGGGGGCAGCTTGGGGTCCCCGAGCTGCCGAGTTGCTGGTCTCCGGCCCGGAGCGGGTGCGGGCCTGCGCGAGCAGCCGGCGGGCACAGGCTCGGAGGTGTCCCCGGGGCTGACCTCACTCCTTTTTGAACTCGGGTTAGTCCCTGGCCAACAGCCTGGCAGAGGCTTGGGCAAGGGGGCAGCTGGGTGAACCCCGGAGGGCATCTGAGTGTTGGTCATCCCGCGAAGTTAAACCTACCGACCTGTCACCCCCGGCCCTGCTCATGGCCGCGAGTGCCATTTTCGGGGCTGTCAAGGGCAGTAACTGTAAAACCCAGTTCGCCGTCATAAGAAACCAGAACAAAGCCGGGCGGCGCGGCCAGAGGAGCGCAGCTGAGCGAACTGCGAGCAAGAAGTGGATCCAAGCTCCGGGGGGGGGGGGGGGCAGCAAGAAGCCAACCAGAGGACAAACCGATTTTGGAAGGCGGGAAGGGGGGATGCGGGGGGGGGGGGGACGGAGACCACCATTTTCAGGCTCTGCCTCCCAGGGCCCACCGGTCCCATTACTCACGGCAGTTTCTCAGCCTCGGCACTGTTGACTGACATTAGGGGCAGGTTCATTCTCGGTTGTGGGGAGTCTGTTCCGTCCACTGTAGGATGTTTAGCATCATCCCTGACTTCTACCCACTAGATGCCACTAGCACCCCTCTCCTAGCAGCTGTGACAACCCCCAAATGTCCCTTGGGGAGCAAAATTGCGTCGCATTGAGAATCCCTGGTTCATGGCATCAAGAGTGTCTGCACTGAAGGCTGACTGTGACGAGGTGAGTTGATGATGGTTGATGGACGGAGCACACTGCTCGCCAGGGTGAACACTCGGTAAGTATTTGCTAAATAAATGACATTGTCACACCCGCTCCGACGTGGGCCCACGCAGCAGCAGCGCTAGTCACGCTGCACGGCAGCGATGCCACGTGCCCTGGCCTGCAGGGCGCCCACCTGGCCATCTGGCTCACACCTCCATTTGCGACTCTGCCACTTGCTACCAGGACAAACGTGTCAACCTCTCTGTGGGTAATCAGGGAGGGTAATCAGGGTGTTCATCTCACAGGGTACTCTAAAAATTCATTGTGGTGACGTAGGAGAGGCCCCCACGACAAAGGCTGGCCCAGGACTAACGGGAACTGTTATTACCGCCCAACAGCACCACAGGTGTGAAAACAAACACACACACACGCATACTGGGTGGGCCTGGGTGGGCTGTGTGTGTGTGTGTGTGTGTGTGTGTGTGTTTAAGACCGGGCACTGGCCTCCAAACACCACTAGGGATTTTTTTTTCTCTTGCCTCTCCTTTGTCTTTTTTGGAATAGGGATAGTGAGAGAATGGGAGGCTGGGCCTACTATAAAATGCCCATCTCGTCTCATTCTAGATGTTGCAAAGGTAACCTTGGGTTTCTAGAAGCCTCTTGTGCCCCTGCAGCTCCTTCATAGGATCCAGGAGTGCGGTGAGGGTGCCGATAGTGAGGTGGGGGGGAGGGAAATGCCCAGGTTTGCCTGGGACTGATAAGGCTCCTGGGAGGCTAACCCCAAAAAGTCCTGGGCCAATCAGGAGGAGCTGGTCACCCCAGCTGGCGATTTGGGATTCCGTGTAAACCCCTGAGAAGCACAGCCCCACCAGCTAATGAGTCTTCATTGTCTGAAACCCTGTTTCCAGAAGGAGAAGAGAAGTGGGAGACACAGAGACCCTTGTCCTGTCATGTACCAGCCCTGCTGAGAGTAAGCCCTGGTCCCCCTGAGCTTCCGCAGAAAGGGGGGCACCGTGCCCGGCTCCTGCCCTGCTCTCGCTTTGCCCCTTCTTTGTGCCACTGGGTCTGGCAGTGGCACCATCGCCAGCTGGGCCCAGAGCCTATCCTTGAGGGGTTGCTGCCCCAGCCCCCCCACCTGTGCCAGGGTCCCCTGTGCTTGCTCACACAGGCTCTGCCTCCACCCGGGGAACCCCCAACACAGTCTCTCTTTCCTTGAAGAGAATTCCTGGAACCAAACCTCAGTGACTTATCCGTAATCTTATCCTTCCAAACCTTCCAGAAAGCACACCTGTGGACCAGGGCAGCAATCATGTTATCAGCCCTAAAGGGTCAGAAAGAAAACCCAGTGGCTGCTGTGAATCGTTGGGGCCATAGCCACTTCAAACATCTGGGGGTTCATTTCCTCTGCTCTAGAGGGGGTGGAACTTGGACCCACTGGGAATCACACAGCTGGGAAATGGGCCGCGGGGAACCAACCTGGGCAAGGACGCCAGGTGGGAAGGACTCCCCGCAGCCCTCACGAAGGCAAGGGGGGACACTGAGGGGCTCCCCTGCAGAAGGCTGTGGTGAGCCTAGAATTGGAACTCATTCTGTAGATACTATGCCAGGTCCCCAAGGAAAAGGAGAGAGAAACAGCCCCCCCCCCCCCAATCCCCTCCTGCCAGTCAGCACGGTGAAATGATCCGGGACGAAAACTTGACAAAGGTGGAGAGGCCGCCCGGAAACGGCTGCTTTTGTCAACTTGAATTTGTTGGCGGTGAACGTAGAGTTGATGGAAAATGAATGTGTTTGTTCCAAGGGGTGGTCCCCATAGAAGCCAGTTCCCAAACGCAGACACCTCTGCAGGCAGAACCACCGTCACCCCCTCCCCCGAATCCCCTAACGATGCTGCAGTGTAACAGCTCTAACTCCGTGGGTGCGCACCCTTAACAATGACTGGGTGCTTAATAGCGGCTCATTACGCTCTTCCTGGAGGTAATTTGAATCTTGCTTGGACCTCTGCTTTTCAGGCATTTTTCTGCAGTGGCTCTAGGCTTTTTTTTTTTAAACTAAATCTATTAGTTATTTTCCAACATGCCTTAGATCAAGACCTAAAACTTGAAACTAGATTTTTTTTTTTCTCCCCCCAAATGAAGAAATTACCTGGCCCTGGGCCTTACTGATCTTTCTTGCTCTCCTGTAGCTGAAACGTGCCTTTTGTGGGAGAATTTGAAAATAATTACCACCAAATACTTCAAGTGGAATTCAGACTGGAGCCAGTGCACTTTTCATGCCTTCGTGACATTCCTGTTCGGGAATGAATCTTTTATGAAAGGTCTATTTTAAGTTGCACCTTCCAGAACCTTATTTTTGTCTCGGAAAGGAAGAGGCAGAGGCAGGATTTGCTGTGAGCTTGACTTGGCTCCGGGCTCAGGCGGCGGGCTCCGCGTGAGGGGCTGCTGGCTTTGCGCTCCGGCCGTGCCTTTGTGTTTCCCATCAGGCTGTTTCATTCAACTGAAAACCCCTGAGAATTTAAGCCCGCTTTCTCCCACTCGTCCCTGGAGGTGGAGAATCTCATTTGATCTCAGGCACCAACTGCTGACCAGTGAAATCTCTCACCTTTGCCAGGGAGCAGGGGCCTTTGAATTCCCAGCACCTCCCGGGCCTGGAGGCAGATGCTGGGGCGGGGAGCTGTTTATCCAGGTGTGGGGGAGGGTTTCCACTGAGCCTTTTCCACCCACTCTTGTCTGCTCATTCCACAGATTTTTACTAACTTCTATTAAGAAGAAGGACCCCAAAACGTGGAAATACGACACAAAAGATGACTTCGTGTTCTTTCAGAGCCATGCCGGAGCGTTGATTGACAGGCCCTCCCGTCCTAGACTAGACGTGGACCCGCAGCCAGGGGGCCGCGTTTGGAAGGTTCACTGGGGGTGCTCCCAGGAGGCGCGCCTGTGAGGTGCTGGGGACGGAAGAGCTGACCTGCCGTGTGGTCCCCAAGGAGGCTGCAGCCCTTCCCATGGAAAGCACTGGAGCTGGGGTGGTCCTTGAGTGTTGTCCCAGCTGGAGGCAAGCAGCCCAGGCTTTGTAACACCTGTTCAAGACCACCCAGGGTGGGCACGGGAGTGTGTGACCTTGGGAGAGGCAGTTCTTCCCATCTCGGGCAATTCCCCGGGAGGGACAGAGCTGATGTCAGTGGCTAGGGACAGTGCTGGGCCCTGAAGGAGGGATCTGGGCAATACTGGAGGGTTGGTTCAATAGGAAGTCATTGATTAATTCCCAGACTCCAGATGGTAACTTACAGGAAATTAGTAAGTTGCCCAGGATGTTTGTCTGTGGAGACGGAAGAGACTCCTGTCTGGTAGAAAGGTAGCTCTGAAGGTTACGTTTGTATTGCTCTGCAGGACGTTGACCCGTCTTGAATTTCACTTAGTTATTTCCAGCAGTCTTTCTCTCAATGATGACACACACTGTAGTGTCTCATACACTCCGGTGACCCACTTACTGTCCTCCTGTCCCCTCGCTTGTGAATTAATATATCTTGGACCTACGCGGGGCTGGGACAAAGGGGCAGCAGGAGGGGCCGCTGGGGAGCTGACTGTGCCTCACCCTAGTCCAGGCCGGGACCCGCGCTCGCTGTATCAGTCTGAGTCATGTTTTTACTTTTTTGAAAGTTCAACTCTTAACACCTCTGAGCACCTCCTATACAGACGGCGTTGACTCGGCCACCTTCTGGGGAACCCTGGTTATCTGGTGGGGTCTGTACCTCCCTCCAGAGAGGTCAGAAGCAAGCAAGTGTCTACTGTGTCCGAGACACAGCGATAAAGCCGGGAGGCTGTCTGGTGAGGTGGGTAGGATCTGAGGCCCTAGGTTCGAGTCCTCTACTTACTGTTAGCCATGTGGTCCCGGGCAAACGACTGAACCTCTCTAAGCCTCAGCTTCCACATCCTAGAAGGAGGCAGGGACAATACCTACCTCGGGGGGTAACGCACGTAAGATGCCCTGCCCAGGGGTGGCCCTACATTAAGGGTTCAATAAACGGCAGACATTATTATGGTCATTCTTTCCATTGGGGTAAAACACGTAACATGTCTCATTTTTGCCATTTGCAAGGCAAATGCCAAGTTCAGTGGCATTCAAGTCCGTTCCCATTGTACAGCCAGCACCACCCCCCATCTCCACAGCTGCAGCTCCGTCCGTTGCCCCCCACCCCGCCCCGGGCGGCCTGCTTCCTGTCCCCTAGGAGCCTGACTGCTCAGGGACCCCCCGTAAGGGGGATCATACAATAGCGGGTGGGGCAAAGGAGGCTCGCGTGGTTCCTATGGAAAAGGGTACGATAATTAATAAATAACAATACAAGAATAAGCTGTGTCTCGCGTACTCACAGCTATAAACCTCCTTTTGCCCCGCCCTGTATTTGTCCTCGCACCGGATTTATGTCACGTAGCAGCATGTGTTCAGGGCTCACCCGTGCTGCAGCGTGTGTCAAATTTATTCCTTTTAAGGCAAAATGATATTCCCCTGGATGCATATACCACGTTTATCCACTCGGGTTGTTCCCACCTTTTGGCTCTTGTGACTTACGCTGCTGTCAACACGGGTATAAATATCTGTTTGAGTCTCTGCTTTCGGCGCTAGAAATGGAATTGCCGGGTCCTATGGTCATTCTGTGTTTCATATTTTGGGGACCCACCATACTTTTTCCCATAGTGGCTGTGCCGTTTTACATCCCCACAAGCAATGCACAGGAGTTCCAATTTCTCCACAGCCTCATACACATTTATTATTTTCTGGGTTTTTTTTTCTTATAATAGCCATCCTAATAAGTATGCATTGGTATCTTATTTTGGTTTTGATTTGCATTTTCCTAATGATTAGTGATGTCAAGCATCTCTTTATATTCCTATTGGCCACTCGTATATCTTCTTTGGAGAAATATCTATTCAAGTCTTTGCCTATTTTTAAATCTGGTTGTTTGTTCTTTCTGTTGTTGAGTTGTGGGAATACTGGCTATTCTTAAGAAGAGGAAAGCTGATCTGTGTCCTCCCGGCGCACACACACAGTCCAGGCCATGTGAGAGAGCCGGGGTGATGGGGCAGATCTGAAACACGAAGCAGAAACAGCGCCACAGCAGTGCACAGACCGGCCTGGAAAACAGCCACTTGGGTCAGGAGTGCAGGCCACACTCACAGGCTGGACACTCCAGCCAGCCCCCAGCACGTCGGGACGATGCTCTAACCCAGTGAGATAAGTGGCTGCAGATGAAGTCACTCAAATACCGAGACAGCTTGGCTCGCCACCCACCCACCAGGAGAGGCCTTGGTCTTTGCACACCAGCCTCTGTACTGGGCTCATTGATCTCGTCTGGCAGAGAAGCTGACGAACTGGGGCCTGTCCTTCTCACCCTGCCTGGTGCCAAGGCAATGAGGGAGCCAGCCACCAGGAATGTCTGAGCTTAAAATAGAGAGGCCCAGTGCCAAGACCCAGGCTTTCCTTTGTGTTGACTATAGCACCCTGATTTCTTCTAAGTCTAGTCTCATTTCTTTGGGCCATGCGTGAACTTGATGGCCCTGGGTAAGACCTGGGAACAGCCCATAGGAAAGGACCACCGTCTCTTTATAAGAAAAATCAGGGCTCCCTGCTGCTGAATCCAATGCATCCTCACAGATACCCAAAATAACGTCTATAATGAAGCAGTGGATGAAACATTGCATCTGTATTAGTTTGCTAGAGCTGCCATAACAAGTTACTATAGACTGGGTGGCTACACACCAATCATTTATTGTTCTGGAGACCAGGGACTCAAGGTCAAGGTGTTGGCATGGCTGGTGTTGCTGAGGGCTGTGTGGGAGAAATCTGTTCCACGTCTCTCCCCTTCTGGTGGTTTGCTGGTCAGCCTTGGCTTCCATTGCATCACCCCGATGTCTGCCATCATCCTCACTTGGCCTTCTCCCTGTATCCCTGTCTTCCCGTGGCCATCTTCTCTTAAGGACACCAGAGGACACCAGTCCTATAAGACTAGGGGGCCCATCCTATGCCAGTATGACCTCATCCCAACTTAACTAGTCGCATTAGGAGGCAGATGTCAGCTGATAACAGCAATGCCAGGCGTCACTGCAAGAGCAACTGGATTCTGCTGAGTGTCCAGCGTTTGGTCAGGAAGCGAGGGGATACTCGGGCAGCTTCCGACTTGTACCCTCCTCTTTCTTTCTCAGCTTCCCCAGAATCTTGAAAACAAAGTGTCCCTTTCTTCGGTGAGAGCGCCAGTTGCTCTGGGCCTCACGGGGGCAGCCAGCCCCCAGGCCCCTCAGCAGGAATCCCCCTGGTAGACAAGGCCTCAGTGTGACCTTTCACCTTTTGGCCTCTGGGTGAAGGACCATTAACCAAACTGCCTTCCCCAGTCTTTTGTGGCAGGGAGGCCTTTGTCCAGCTGTCCTCTACAAAGAAAACATGTGGAGTGATGTCTTCTGTCCCCAGACCGCCTCTGAGCATTGTGCCATCTTTGTTTGCCTATTGTTATAATTTATAAAATTCTTTCATGTGTGCGATCTCATTGGGTGTCCAGAGAGGTTATATGTCTTGCCCAAGGTCGCCCAGCTGGTAAGTGGCTGGGACGGGATTGATCCCTGGTCTTCTGATTTTCTAACTCACCCCATCGATTCTGCCAGGCGGCCAGGTGAGAGGCAGGGAGGGCCTGGGATGATTTGGTTGGAAGGAGAGCTTAGATTTGTCCCATTTCTGTCCTTATGTTCCTTACTAGGCAGGATTTCTAGATAAAGTTAAAGGGAAGAGAGAGTTACTATTTATATTTATTGAGCTCCTTCGTTTGCCAGACACTTTATGTAAGTTATCACATCGGTTCCAATTTAGTCTTCTTGGGAAACTGTGGAGATGGGTGTTCTTACAGTTTACAGAGGAAGAAATGGATACCAAGAGGCCAAGGAACGTGCCCAAGGTCACAGAGCTGCTGAGAGGGGGAGCAGCTATCTGTAACTCGATCTCCCCAACATGCGTGTGCCCTGGATTGTGGTGGGCTGTCCCATGCACAGCAACCCAGAGCAACTGGGTGTGGGCCTGGGACCGCGCAGTTTTTCCAACAGCTAGGTGGACACAGGGATCTGGGGAGTTGAATGTGGGTTTGGGGAGAGCTCGGGCTTTGGAGCCCAGCAGATTTCAGTCCTGGTTCTGTGGCTCCATAGCTCTGAGCCTTGAAGGAACATCCAACACCATCTGCCAAATGGGAGAAGTGTTCCCTGGCTTGCAGGGTTGTCAATCACGTATATTATCTGTGTTCAAGAATTGCAGCCCTGTTTTTCACGACAGCCGATGTCAAGCGGAACTACCCTAACGTCCCCATTCAGCTGATCTGGTCTCTGAGGTTGGAGGAGTAACCCTGCATGACCCAGAGTCCATGTCTGAGGATCACAAATTTTATTTTTCTAAATATGTTTTTATTGATTTTGGGGGGTGGAGGGAAGGGGGAGAGAGAAACATTGATGTGAGAAACATCAATTGACTGCCTCCTGCATGCCCCCTATTGGGGATCGAGCCTGCAACCTAGTCATGCGCCTGACCAGGAATGGAACCGGCGACCTCTCAGAGAATGAGACAATGCTCAGCCAACTGAGCCACACTGGCCAGGGCTCAGGATCACAGATCTAAACCCCGGGCTGCCTAGCTCCAGAGTTCATGGCTGAAGAGTGATTTCCAAAGTGGACACAGGAAGGGTATGCTGGGTAGAGGGGTATCGCCACGTGGAGTCCAGCTGTTTGGGGAGTAACGACACACAAAGACACGTGCTGGATGTGAAGCCAAAGCACGCCCGGCTCAGGGGAAGGTTTGAGGGCTGCCCATGGGCCGGTGAAGCTGCCCGCCTCACCCCATATGTGCCAAGGACCCGTATGTGTCAGGAGGAAGGGGTGTCATCTTGTTGGGAAGCCCCCATTGGCCAGTGGCCATGGTAACTCTCAGCCTTCAGAGATTCCTCTGAGCCTGGGAACTGCCCAGGAGGCCGACCACTGCCACCCAGATGTGCCCACCAATGTCAAAGGCTGCCCCCTTTGTCCAGGCACAGCCAGCCCAGGCCGGGCCCAGCTGCCCCCCGGAGGAGCTGCGCAGGGGAAGGCAAGGGCCCTTTTCCTGCCGCTCCGCCTGCTCAGCCCGGGGCCTGGGATTCAGCCACTTCCACGCTGGTGCCCTTCGCTCAGGGGGGTACTTGCTTCCTCCAGGAGGGGCCTAGAGACCACCGGAGCCAAGGCCTCCCAGCGCCCTTTCTCTGAGCATCCAGCATTCGGGGCCGGCCCTGCAGGATCGCCAAAGCGCCCTGGCTTGCTTTGAAAGTGCCTGGGGAGCTTTTGATCCCCACAAAAAAAAAAAAGAAAAAAAGGCATTTATTACCAGAGCCTGTTTGTTCCAGGTTTTAGTGTCCTCAAGAGACAAAGTGAATTCTCTCTGCAGTTGAAGGAGCTTCCAAATAGAAATTCAGAGGGTGGAGGGTGGGGGGTAGGCTCCGGCCAGAAAGCAACATCTATCACACAGGAGGGGAGGGGAATTCGAAACCTCACATGGCTGCAGGGGGCCCGGAGGCCTGCACAGTTGGGTTGATCCCTTTAACTCCAACCAGGAGGTGAGGACGGGGCAGCAGAGCCCAGGGGGCCCCTCAGCCCTCCCTCCCTCAGTTCTGGTGGCCACGGTTTGTCTGTCTGTGGTCTGCTGTCCTCACTCCTTCCCTCTCTGCTCCTGATCCATAAAGACCTTCTCCTATCATTCGTTGGGGGACAGGACCACAATGGGACATTATTGACACCCACACACCCTACAACCCCCCAAAGTTATCCCTGAGGCTGAATTTAGAACCCAGCCACCTTCCTCTGGGAGAAGGCATCACTTGTTTCCCCTTCACAATGTGAATAGAGAGAGGCTGAGGGCCTTTGGAACCAAACAGACTTGGGTTCAAATTCTGACTCCATCACTTTGTGGAACCTTTGGGTGACCTGGGATGAGTTCCCGGCGTCGTCCGCCCCAGGGTGCTGCTGGAGGATTCAGTGGGTAAGGCGTGTAGAGGCCCAGCACAGGGCTGCCATTAGGCGGGGTAAGGCGGGTATCACTTTTGACAGATGAAGAAGCTAAAGCCCAGAGAGGGTGGGTGACAATTCCAAGGTCACAGAGCACATTGGGTGCAGAGCCCAGACCTGGACCTAGGCTTGTTAGGAGGAGGCAGGTGCTGCTGGGCACTGAGCAGACACGGCTGGGATAGGGAGAGAAGGCCAAGGGCACAGGAGGCCAGCCCTCCAGCCCCCACCACTGTCAGTCAGGCGTTACCAAGAAGTGCCTCTCCTCCAACTCATGGAGCAGCGGGTGTGCCAAGCTCTTGGGTAACCTGGTTTTGAGCAATTCTCTAAAGGAGCACAAAGTCCCCCCAAAGCACATGTTAGCTGTCTTGTTACATCCTCTGAGTTTGATCTCTGTTTTAGACATTCATTAATCAGCCTCACTATTTTTAGACTACTCATGCATCAGCCAGACTCTCTCAGACTGGACTTTATTTTGTGATTTTTTTTTTTTTTTAAACCATCTTTAAAAAGAAAAATAGAGCTAAGCGATTTCTTAATGCTTCTTTCAGGAGTGGGAAATATACAGAGGTCAGATCTCCGCATATCAGCAGCTTGCAAACTATGGAAAACCAGGGCTTGCTTTTTTGCTAAATTAAGACAAAGTGTGATGTCCTGATAACAGTGTGCTCAGCCATCTTTATTTGGGCACTTTCCACCCCGTTTTGTGACTGTATCTTCAGGAGTTGGCGCCCCGTGTCAGGCTGGGGAGAATCAGGCTCTTTCTTTCTCGCCTATATTCATGACTCCTGTATTTGTGTCCCAGCAGCTAACACGGTGCCCGGCTCCAAGGGTCTCGGCGCATGTTTGAGGGGTGAATTCTCATTATTACCCCCACCCCCGTCTCCCCTTCAGCAAGGCCTAGGGCACATGGGGGTGAGCTGTGGGGGAGAGTGTCTGGCAGCCCACCTTGCACTCTCTTTCCTCTCCTGCAGAAATCCTCCTTCCACGAGGGATCCCTCTTCTGAGGTTCAGATGAGGTGAGCCTTGCTCACAGGGTCAGACGTGTGACCCAGACCCGGGCAGAGTTCCCAGCCTCTGTGAAGATGGTTGGTGCGGGCACCGACCCATGAGCTAAGAAGAGCCAGTTGGAGCACCCCCAAGAGAGTGAGATGGCTGTCTAAGACGGTAGCCACTAGCCACATGTAGCTAATGAAAACTAAATAAAATTCAAAATTCAGTTCCTCAGTCACACTAGCCACAGTCTAAGTGTTCACACATGGCTGGTGACGACTGTACTGTATAGCACAGATATAAATGGTCTATTATCAAAAAGGTTCTACTAGGCAACACTGATCTAGATACAGCTGTGCCTGAACCAGACCACAAGAGAGTGATTGGTTCGTTGTCTGGTTGGTTGATTTCCTTTTCGTGTGTTTTGCTTAAGTTTGATGTGCGTTTCTGTCATACAGAACCTAAACATTCTTGGCCAAGATAGCATAGAACTGGTTACAGTTCACCAAGCGCTCAGGGTGCTGACGTTTATTCGGATGCCATCACCTATTCACCTGTAGAATCGTCCTGGTTCCAGCCCAGCCCACCTCAGTGGATCACAGGGTACCAGATCTAGCAGGATCAACTCGTTTATCCTGTCGCCTTTAACCAGGCAGATCAAATATCTCATTCTCATCTGACAATCGAGCTGTTTCTGTTTGTACAACAGAAGCCTAACTGCCTTGGATGTGTCCTCTGGCAAGGATCCCAGGCTCACTTGGGGGTGTCTCCAACAAGAGGGACTTGCTTGAAGGAATTTGAGTTTGTGAGAAAGAGAATTCCCACAAGAACCCGGTCATAGCCCCAAACCCAAGCTTTCCAGAGACTGAATGGAATGAAAATAAAAGGAAGACCATGACCCAAGACAACTTAAGCAACAGAAGTTCTCTTTTATCTTCTGTAGGACTTGATTGCTAGTGTGATTGTATCCCCATTACTAACTACTTGTCTCTCAATTTCTATATCGCCAGTTAAAATTCTAAAGGAGAGAGTCTGATAGCTAATAAGTTAGTCACCACTATCCCTGTTGGGTAAGTTCAAGGCCACACCCTGCCATAGGCGGCCAGCTAGCCAATGAATTGGCTATTCCTGGGCCAGGTGCTTTCCTCTGGTCTAACCAGCTAACTGGAAGGGCTCACATGGTATCAAAACAATGACAATTCTGATCTCTCAGCAGAGACAGTGGACAGGAGAGTTTTTCTAAATGCCTAGAGTTAGAAGAATGTCAATGGTTCCAACGTTAAACGTTCAGACTGTGAGGCCGCACTGGGTTCACAGTTAGTTTTTCTGTTCATTAGCTGTGACCTTGGACAAGCCATTTCAACTCTCATCTGTAAACTGGGGGTAATAAGAACAATACCTGCCTCCCTACATTGATTATCAGAGAACCTGTTTGCAGTATGCACAGTCTTTCTTAGCTGTTTTTTTGGGGTTTTTTCTCGTGTATTATATTGTCAGCCTGTTCAAGATACCAAGAGAGTTGTCTATATAGGGGAAAAAATTCTATCAAGAAGCAGGAGCGCTTGTTTTCTGTTCCCCTTCCCAGTCACTAGCTAAGTATAGTTCTTCAGTCTTCACATCTGGGTATATGGCTGTTTTACCTGACCGGAGTTGGAAAGGGTAGACCAGATGGTCTAACCCGGATCCATCAAGTTCTAGGCAAAGATTATTTTATTTTAATTCAGCTCATTTCTTCCTGTTTGATCTCCCAAGGGCAGAGAACAACCACAGAAGTGGATGTGGAGTCAGCTGCCAGGTCCTATTCACAAGTCATGGCTGCAAGACCCTGTGGTAGACATTCACCAAAACGTCTGCCCATTTCCACACAGATGATTTTAACATGCCTTATTTCTGCTTCATGACAATGACCTTGGCCATGCTGATTGATCCAGGAATAGGCCCCTGACCTGATTGGGGCAGTTAGGCTCCCTCTCCTGAGAACTGTAAACCAGAGAGTCTGTCTCAGCAAAAACTGTAACACAAATACTCATAAGCTCAGAGGCTGTCAGGAGCTGCCATTGGGACTAAAGAACAGATATGACTGGTCTACTAAGAGAGAAGGGAATGAAATAAATATCCAAGGAAAGTAGAGCAAGAGACCAGAGAGGGAATGAGCCTTCCCATTCACGAGTCCAAGCTCTTTCTGAGGCATGATAAATGGAGTATGTTCTATTTTCCAGAATGGGTACAATATTTCCATTCCACACATGCTCTTCCAGAACCTTGCCACCCCATCAAGAGATAGAGACTGTGTCCCCTCCCCTTGAAACTGTGTGAGCCTTTGGACT
Source organism: Miniopterus schreibersii (assembly GCF_964146895.1). Lineage (NCBI taxonomy): Eukaryota > Metazoa > Chordata > Mammalia > Chiroptera > Miniopteridae > Miniopterus > Miniopterus schreibersii. The sequence goes on from NC_138116.1 coordinate 7,673,204, forward strand.
CCCTCTACTACTAGGATATGGCAGAAGTGACCTGTGTGATATGAACCTTGGTCAGAAAAGATGATACAGCTTTCATGTGGCTCTATTTCTGGGGCCACTCATCCATGGAACCCAGGCAGCATGCTATAAACAGACCACGTAGAGAGGCCTCACAAGATTTGAGCCCAAATCTGTCTCTAAAGTCTTTGCTCTTAACTCCACACCAAAATGCCTCATAAGCCTTTCCTATCCCTCTTGTCACCCAGGGAGATGGGACTGACCCCGCCTTGGGTGCCTAAGCCAAGAACATCTTTCAAAGCACCTTTCAACATTATCATCACAATTATTTGTTCACACATTTGTCTTCTGCGTCTTTGAATCCCCAGCACTTTGACAAGGCCTGGCACATAGTAGGTGCTCAACAAACATTTGAGTGACTGGGTTTCTGTTGTACCCCGCTCTCCTGGGTGGGACCTCCTCTCTAACATCTGAGACTGGTTTTACCTTCTCATTAAGTCACCAGGTGTCCCCCCCAAGAGAAGCTGCACAAGGCTGGAGAGGAGAGGCCAGGCACAGTGCCTACGGGGTGAGGGTGGGGCTCTCCACCCAGCAGGTGGCCCCCAGCCCGACTCCCCAGGGGGCCCCACCCTCCAGGAAATGCGGATGGGAGGCCATCTGGCCCAGCCTGTGCCTGTGAGCTGAAGGTAATTGTGTCTCTTAGCCGAGAACCGGGCCCCTGCTCCTGCCAACCATTCACGGGGGAGAAATGATTAAAAAGCTGGAGAGACTGACTCATAAGGAAATATAAAAAAAGCACAACAGTCCCCAAATATGTTTAGCTTGGCTCCCACTCAAAGGGGGTGTGATAAGGGCTCCAAGTTAGAAGGCGGCAACATGGGGAGTTGTGAGAGTGGGTGTCTGGGAGGGACCCCGCTGACTAGAAGGCAAGAGGGACAGAACTCAGATCCGAGCTGCAGGAAAAACGGCTCCTGGAGCTCAGGGCAGCTTTCCGTGGGGAGGGCCGAGTTGGGGGACCCCTGCCAGGAATTTTCACACGCCCCCTCCACCCTGGCCACACCTGCCTTCGCCACCAGGAGATGAAGGTTCATTCCCTTAGCAAACATGCCCGCGCCCACCTGGGCGAGGCAGGCATCGCACCCAGGCTCAGGGGCGACTCCCTGAGGAAAACAAGTCCCTGCTCTCAGGCAGCTTCTGTTCTACCAGGAAGCAGCAGCCCCTGAGGCCTTTGTCCTGGCTGTTCCCTCTTTCTAGAATGTTCTTCCCCCGGATACTCGTATGGTCAATTCCCTCACCGCCATCCTATTATTTAGATGGCAACTTCTCCGTGAGGCTTCCCTTTTTTAATACAACCACCTAATTTTAAAAAATGTAATGTGTTTAATTGAACTTCATAAATTTCTTTTTTTTTTAACATTCAACACTCTGTTGTATTGGTTTTAGCCATGCAGCATTGTGGTTAGGCAATCATATACCTTACAAAGTGTTCCCCTGACACTTCCAGCACCCAGCTGGCGCCGTACAGATATTTCAGTATTATTGATTCTGTTCCCTAGGCTGTGCCTACATCCACATGACTGCTCTGCAAGCGCCCGTCTGTACCTCCCGCTCCCTTCCCCTGTTCCACCCAGCCCCCGGCTCCCGTCAGCCCGCCCTCCGTGTCTAGGAGTCTGCTTCAGTTTTGTGTCTTCGACGACGACCGTATCACTGGCCACCCTACCGGACAAGGTGCCCCGCACGGAGCCCGCCCTTCCGCTCCATTTCCTCCGTTTTCCAGGGGGCCTGGCGCTCCTAACACCGCATAATCGCTCCCTGATCTTGACTGTTGTTTATTGGCCCTGGTTCCCTCACGGTCACCCGCAGCCAGCCCTGCACAGAACCGGCCGGAGGACAGGACAGACGCAGAGCCACGCTGGGTTCGTCCCCTGGCTTCGGGGCTGCTGGGTGACAGCTGGAGCGCCCCTCCCCGTTTCTGCCCTCCTGAGTCGCCTCCTTTGAGCCTCTTGTCCCCTGGCCGCCTGTGAGCGGGGCTGGGTTCCCCACCATCGTAAGAAATAATAAATAGCCATGGGGCCGATGAGGAGATGACTGTGCGGGAACTGCCGGCCACGTGGCAAAACGGCCGCCTGCCGGTGGGTCGTGGGCAGGACGGAGCCCTGGCGCCCCCGAGCCGGAGCGTTGCCCTCGGTCCCGCAGCAGCTGCTGGCCGGGCGCCACCGGGGCTGCTCGGCCTCCACGAGGGGCGAGGGGCGAGGGGCGAGGGGCGAGGGGCGAGGGGCCCGAGCTCCGCTGGCGGGAGCGGTGGTTAAAAAAGGGGACCATGTCCCTTGGCCCATTAACCTGACCACCATCAAACGAACCCAAGTCACCAGCAGGGGCTACAAGTGAGTTCCCGGGTCAAAAACTCAGGAGACTTAAATCCCAAGCTGCATAACGATGCCAAGCCTCAGTTTTCTCATCTGGAAATGGGTTCAGGGTCGTTCCTCCCTCACTGGTCTGTGGTGAAGGTCAGGAATGAATGCCAACGGCTCCACACAGGGCGGGTACTCTGTGAGCCTTGGCTGCCGCTGTGACGAGGGGACACGGTTTGATGTCCGCGGCTGGGAAGGACAGGAGGCGTGAGAACTAGAGTCCCTGCCATCAGGGGCTTAGAACCTGGCGGGGAGGATGAGACTGGGCCCCGTGGACTTGGACGGGGGTCTCCACCGCTGATGGGCGCCTCCCCCACCCTGCTCCATCCCCCGTCCGCCTTTCGGCTCCCCTGGACTGAGACCCACACCTCACTCATGTCTCCCCAGTCCCCACCCCAGACCCGCACAGGCTCCCCCACGGGCGCCGACACTCGCTTGTTCCTATGAGATGAGACGCATGTAGACGGGTCCTGGACACCGCGCAGGCCAAGCGCCTCGTTCCGGATGGAGGTAAACTGAGGCCCCTGAGAGATTCGCTGTTATTCCCTGGCACCCAGCAGCACAAGCCTGCTGCCCTGCTGTCAGGAGATGGGATGAGACAAGCTCGACGGGGAGAAAACCACTGATGTCTGAGCAGGAGGAACAGGAGAGGGAAGCCTCGAGGACCCAGAAGTTCAGCACAAGAATGAAACATTTTTATCGGGTTAAATGCTAAATCTTGCCATCCGGGCCAGGAGTTTTGAGGTGGGGGCGTGGAGGGGACACAGGAGTGTGTCTGAGGGAGGAGGCTCCTGTGGGGAGGGCTCTCGGCTCCCTTCAGGCCCCACTCTAACTTTAATCTGAGGGCTCTGCCTTTATCGGTTTTATTTGTGTATTTTTCCGGGTACAATTTCCTTTGAACAAAGGGATCTGTGACTAAAAGAATGTTTGAAAGTCGCTTACTATTTCTAGTACAAGATCAAGGCGAGGAGAAACCAGGAATGGCTGGGAAAGCGGGGGAGGCTTCCAGGAGGGGCGGTTATCGGGGCGGGGGAACCAGAGGGAGCAGAGAGCACCAGCCTGGTGCCTTGGGACAGCAGGGGCCCTTCTCAAATAAGGGCAGGAATCGGGTCCATAAACGCAGGAATGGGAGAATCAGGCAGGAGAGGGGACAGGGTGAGAGAGCGCGTTAGGAAACGGACCTTACCCCCATTCTCCTGAAGCTGCCCCTAGTCTCTCATTTGTGAGGTCCCCTGGGTAGCAGGTCCAGGTTTTAAGGTCTCTGACAGCAATTCCCAAGGCCTGGTTCTAGAACATTCTAGGCACCTCCTACCACCTTCACGCAGTCTACAATACATGATGTAATCTGAGAAGTTCCAGCAGAATCCAGTGCTCACAAGTATCTTTCCTGCCCTGCTGGGTCTGGCCTCCTTGCTTTAGGAATTCGCTCCCTAAGGTTTCAAGGGCATTTATCATTATTCCGTACAAACATCCCAGCCAGCTGTTGTACTCTGGGGTGTTCGTCCCAGAGAAATGAAACTTAGGTTTGCCCAAAAGCTATACATGAATGTTCATAGCAGACTTACTTATAAGAGCCTAAAACTGGAAACAACCAGATGTCCTTCAGTGGGTGAATGGTTCAGCTGGGGTACCCCTGTACCATGGAATACACCTCAGGGGTGAAAAAGGAATGAACTATTGATATGCACAACAACTTGGAAGGATCTCAAGGGAATGATACGAAGAAAAGACCCCAGTCTCGAAAGGTTCCATACTGTTTGATTCCATCTATAGATCATTCTTGATATAACAAAGTTATAGAGATGGAGAACAGGATAGGAGTTGCCAAGAGTGGAGAGATGGGGCAAGGGTGATGGAACAGTCCTGTATCTTGATCGTGGTGGTGGTCACACCAATCTACACACATGATAAAATTGCATAGACCTGTCATACACACACGAGTGCACCAAAAACTGGTGACAACTGCATAAGCTTTATGAATTGTACCAACATCAATTTCCTGACTTTGGTATTGTACTATAATTATGCAAGATGCGGTCATTGGGGAAAACTGAATGACGAATACATGAGACCCCTGTAGATTTCCCCCCCAATTTCCTCTGGATCTATTATTATTTTAAAATAATAAGTTAAGCAAAACCCCCCAAATATCCCCAGGAGAGGTTACTGTGCTTCAGTTAAGATCTTGTGCATTGGTCAAATATTTGGCAGAGAGCAGAGGAGGCAGCCAGGAAGGGAAAGCCCCAGAAATTCAGCCAGCATCTCTGCTCTGTGGGGTGTTTGCTTTGGCAATGAAGCTAGTGGAATGTTACAAAATTAAAGCAAAGCAAAGCAAAACAATACCAGCAGGATGTATTATTAGGGTACTTTTGAAAAAGAGTGGTCCAGTGTTGTGCTGGAGCAGATGGTAGCATTTCTTCCCAACGTCATACTCAGTGAGTCATGCTTTAGCTTAAAATCAGGCAGAGTGGAAGAATTTACACCAGAGAAATTGGCAGCTTCAAGCATCCTCCCTGGGCAGTGGCTCCCAATGGGCCTGAAGGACCCTTGCAACAAATCCCCACACCCTTCCCCATCACATGCTCCTAGTCACCACCTCCTAGCTGCCAGTCAAAATTCAGAGGATGCCTTAGTTTCTCCAATCAGGAGGTCGCCAGGCTCTATCACCTGTCAGCTGTATAAGCCTTGGTTGAGTGATGTAACCTTTCTGAGTCTCAAGTCCTCATGTGCACAATGGGGCAACGGGGTTGTGGTGAGAATTCTATGAGACAGTTAGGATTGCCCATACCTGAGTATGGGATTAAAGAATTCTCAACAAATAAAAATACTCAATATTAGGCATTTGCCAGTAGAAGACTTTGGGAAACCAAGCTAGGCCTATGGCAAATTACAGATAACCATGGAAACCAGACTTAAAGGCCTGAGAAAGGACAGCACACCAGGATCTATGTCCTCAGGTCCTTACAGGCACCAAGAAATGGCTCCATCTACTGTCCTCAGGCCCTGGGGAGGGAGCAGGCACAGCTCCCTGGAGGAGTGAGCCCTGAACTCACACTCGCTGAGTGATAGAATCACTGAGGACCCAGCTCCGTTTCCTTTAGACAGGGAGATTAATGAGCTTAACTTAATGCATCTTCATTGTCACCTAAAGGGACGTGACAGAATGTCAGATGAATTTGCTGGTCTCACTCCATCCCAGATGGTGCCCCCCAGGGATGCTCGCTTAGTTGGCTTGCGCTGGGATCTATGGAAGGTCTGTATCACCAACAGCTGCTCTTCATTGGATACAGCGGGCCCTCGATTAACATCATTGCGTTTAGCATTGTTTCGTTATCACATTGATGAGATGCCGTAGGAAGTTAACGCTTGTTTATATCGATTAGTCCATGGTAAAATTTATTTCATTACATGTCATTTCGCCACAGGTCCAAGAACCTATCAACGATGTTGAGTGAGAACTTAACAACCCAGCAGGTTCTCCTCTGAACCATTGTTGCCCTCAGCTTAAGGGTTTAACTGATGGCCGCTGTTTCCGTGGCGATAGGGCACCTGCCCTTCAGGAGTTACTAGTTGGAGGCTGGAGTGAGGCCCACATAACCACCGCTTATTAGCTGTATGAACGTGCACTGGGCATTTAACCCTCTGAGCCTCAGTTTCCCTTTCTGAAAAGACATCGGGTGTTGACCCTGCCTGTCCTGCCTGCCTCTGATTTGCTGGAACGAGCTAAGAGGTATCCACATGAAAGGGTTTTGTGAACAGTCTGGCTCTGCTCCGAACTAGACCATTGTTACCAGCTGGTCTGCTGACCCCACATGACTGGTGCTTTTATGAGGATTCCTGAGGATTAAGGGTGGGGAAAGGATATGCTCTCATGATATTTTAAAAGCCATCCCCCAAAGGGACTAGTTATAAACTCAACAAAGAGGCCTCAATCCAGGTATCATTTATTTGACCTATTGGTCCCATGATGCATGCAAGTCGCTTGATGTCTCCAGACCTCAGTTTCCCCACATGCAAAATAAAGGGTTTGGATAGGCGATCTACTTCTTGGCTCTGACTTTCTCTGCTTACTGATAGACACTAGAATTTTTTAATTATTTTTTTAGAGAGGGAGGAAGGGAGAGAGGGAGAGAGAGAAACATGGATCAGTTGCCTCCAGTATGCACCCCAACTGGGGTGGGACCCGAAACCTACGTATGTGCCCTGAATGGAATCAAACCCACGACCTTCCAGTGCACAAGATGACTCTCCAACCAACAGAGCCACACCACCCAGGGCAACACTAGATTTTGAGAGACACAAACCATGACACTTACAATCACACCGCAGTCTGTCTGAGCACAGCTGAATCACCCCAGCAAGGCCTGCGCTCCGCCCTCTGCGCGCTTCGACCCAGGCATCCCCGCAACCACCTATAGCGCAGATGGACAGAGATGCCCAGGGAGGCTGACTTTCCCAAGGCCACAGTTAATAACTGGCTGGGCCAGGACTTGAACTCGGGCCTGCTTGCCCCAACACCTATGTTATTTCCGCTATCGCCCCGTAACACAGAGATTTTCCGGATTTGCGATGAAATATTTTCCCGTTTTGCAGGGAAACCGGCTATATCTTTAAAACCCTTTAGACAGTCAAGACGGAAGTCGTTTTACAGGGTGAATGGTTAATCTGCCCAACAAACACCACCCTAGGCAGAAGCTGCGCCCAGACTCCAGCCCTGAGATGGAGGAGGAGGGGCTCCGGGAGGACGGGGCGCCCCCCAGCACCTGCCAGGTCCGGGAGGGACGGGAGAGGTTGGAGAAGAAAGATCAGGGGCAAGCTTTCTTCCCCCCTCAGTTCAGAGCAGCAGAGAGAGAGATCAAAACCCACTAAAGGTCCCCCATGTCAGCCTCTCCCTGTTTTAATTAAGCGGAGAGTGCACACACCCACCCCCGTCCTCAAAAACGCTTTGCACTCAGCACGAGCAGTTGCACCGCGCGTTGCAGTTAAGCCTTCAAAGCAGCAGCAGCCTCAGGAAATGCCAGCAGCCCACAGGTGCGGGCGCGGCCCCTCCCGCACTCCTCGCCCAGGCAGAGCGGTCGCAGGCCAGGCCAGGGAGCTGCTGGGACACTCCCGGACCCGTGACCCACAGATGACCGCCCGAAGCTGCCGCAGACCCTCAGTAGGAGACACGTTTGCTGCGGACACCCGGCCACGCCTGCGCATCCACAGTTAAAGCTCAAACCAAATCTCACAAAACAACACTTACCGCTGTTACGTGCAGTGCATTCCTAGTCTCAGCTCTTTTTTTAACGCTGGTTGCAGACTTCTATGATATTTTCACCACCGAGTGATGGGTTTCGAGCCTCTTCGTGCGAACCCAGCCTGCAGGATGGAGGCACCAGGTCCTCCAAATGTCCAGGTCTCCTGCGTCCTCTCATCTCTTTTCTCCCAAGGTCCCGTGAGGGTCTCCAGTCCTTCCACACCTCCAGGGTTTGCCCAGTGCTTCTGTCTGCTGACTTTTCCCACAATCATGAGCACCTCTCTGAAGCCTTCCCTCAATTTTTTATTTGTGCCACTTCCCGTTCATAAGCGCCTCTGCTCTCCACGGATGCACCAAGTGGTCATCTTTATGGAAACCAGGTGTGAGCCCTCCAGGGCCTGTTCCTCCTGCACCGCCAGCGTCCCGCAAGTCCAACTTTCTCCAGCCACATATCTGAATGGAAGGGAGCAGGCAGAGAGGGTGGGCAGGAGGCGGCGGCTTTGGGACCTCCTCCAGGGACAGGTCCTAAGGCATCATCTTCTCTGTGAAGGGCCTTCATGCTTCGTAGGGAGAAAACAATGGTTTTCAAACCCAACATTGACCTCGGTCTCCAGGTTGGGGCATCATTTGTCCTGGAGGTGAGATGTTTAAGAAACCCCTTAGGAAAAAACACAAAAAAATCCTTAGAGCTGCCTAATGGGCCTTCTTGGAAGAAAAAAAGCAAGATGTCTTGTGCTGAACCCAGAAAGACAGGAATGAGGTGGAGGCCTAGGGGAGACGGGAGAGGGAGGCCCTGTTTCCAGGGCAGGGATGTCTGACTGTCGGAGGGAGGCTGCAAGGGGTGTTTTGGAGGCGAGATCCCAGAGTATAGAAGGCCCGCAGAGCCGACATGGAGAGGACAATTCCACCTTTATTGTGCACAGCGCTGGTTCCATAGACTATGGCAAGCAGTGCGCTAACGTCGCACGCACAGTTGCATCACGCTGAATCGTTACGTAAGGTCGCCCTCACGTGCACATGCAGGATGGTCGGGACGCCGAGACCTATCAGCCCTTACCCGACACACCTGACGCCCGACACACCTGACGCCAACCTTGCATTTATACAGTCCCCCCCACAACCCTGACCTTTGGTAACTGTGTCAGTGGTCCTTCAGGGGACAGAAGGAAGGAAGACAGAGCTTGCCTGCTGTCACCTGGGGGATCATAACAGGACCTGTCGCTTAGGGCTCTGTGAAGACCCAATGGGTTAATACAAATAAAGTGCTTAGAACATGGCCTGGCACAGAAAAAGGGCTCCATTCCTTTATTTAACATAAATTTAACATCCCAACAACTCTTCAATGTGAATATTATCCCCACTTTACAGATGAGAAAACTGAGGCTCGAACGGCCCCAGGAGAACCCACTTAAGGAGAATTAGCCTCACAGAACCGGCTCAATAAGGAATGCTCCTGGGCCACTCAGCCCAAGAAAGGCACGGGGGGGTTCGAGGAGACTGAAGGTCCGCCCGCCCTGAAGAGGTGGATGTTTCTAGTTGGGCTGACGGATGGAGGGTCCAAGATAAGCTTTGTCAATTCAAAGGGCAGAGAGGACCGGGTGGGAAGGAAGGTGGGAAAGGGAGGGGTCAGGCTGGTCAGGGAAGGTTCTAGTCAGGGCTGCAATTAGGTGGAGAGAGAAAACCATCAACAGCTCAGAGGCGTGGAGATGCTTTATTCATATTTACAGCCTCCACCCTCCAGCCCTGTGCTAGCTGGTCCTGCACACAGAAAAAGATAGCTCCAGACCGGAGGGGGGCGAGGGGCTCATTTATCAAGGGCTCCGATGCAGACTTTTGATCCCCCAATGAGGTTGCATAGCCCGTCCCACTCTGCTAGGGTGCAAAGAGGCGCCCACCCTCCATGATCGGCGTGCAAGGCAAACATGCCAGCTGGACCACAGCTATCAGCCAGTGGCCCTCAGCGTCGGTGGCCCAGGAGAATCCCCTGGGAAGTCCCGCCTCACCCCAGTCAAGTCTGAATCTCTGGGGGCAGCCCAGGCCTCAGTAGCAACTGGGGCTGCCGTGTGGTGAGCACCAAAGGCAAGCGTGAAGCTCTGTTTCTTCATCTCAAAAAAAAAAAAAAGCAAGTGGACACGGCCTCTCTCCAGGCCAGGAACAGAAAGCAGAAAAGAACTGGCTTCTCCTTGTGATCTTGGTCCAAACCTCTTTTCCTCTCATGGAGGGATTCTCCCAGCAACCTCCAAGCAACCAGCCAGGAGACGCTGCCCTGAATTTTCGGTCCCCAGCTAGAGAACAAAGAACTCTTTGAGGTTTAATAAGAGGCTGCTCAGCTCTCTGGCCCTGGGCTACTGAGATCCAGAGTGAGAGTCCGGGCTGCCCGGCTGGAAGGAGCTTCGGAGCAGGGCCGTGGGGCTGGAGGGCTCCAAAGGCTACTCGCGCCCACACCCCCTTCCTGCCCCGGAGGGCGCGGGGCGAATGGAGATGCTGCAGGAGGTCAAGGCCAGCAGCTCCCCCCGCACGGTGGTAGGATGGGGGGCAGACTTGAGTGCATTTTAATGTAAAATTTCTCTTTGTGCAAGAAAACAATTTCTATAAGTAAAAGGAAAATTGTATATAAGCATATCAGTTAAAAAACAGAGTTTCAGAGTACATAAGCATGAAGTGACAGAATTAAAGAAGAAATAGAAGAAATCCACAATTATCCTTGGAGATTTTAAACCTCTTTTCTCAGAATTGAACACTACTGTCAATCAAATTGACTTAATTGACATTAATAGAACTATCCAGTGTCAGTAGAATACACATTATTTTCAAATGCACCTGTAGCATTGATCAAGGTAGACCGCTTGCTATACCGTAACACAGCTATCAATGTAAAGGGTTAAAAGTGTAGATTATATTCACCGACAACAACAGAATTCAATAGAAGACCAAATAAAAGAAAAATATCTGGGAAATTCTGAAATATTGGGAGATTAAACAACATACTTTTAAATAGCACATGAATCAAAAAAGAAGTCAGAAGAGGTTAGAAAATATTTTTAACTGAATGATAATAAAAATGCAATATATAAAAATTTGGAGGATGCACCTAATGCAGTGCTTAGATGCAAACGTATATCTTACTAGAAAAAAAAGATCTAAAATCAGCTATTTAAGCTTCCAGCTTAAGAAACTAGCCAAAGAAAAGCAAATTAAGCAGATGGAAGGAAATAGTGAAAATAAGATCAGAAATCAAAGAAATAGAAAATAGACTTAGAGTAGAAAAAGTTGATGAAACCAAAAGTTAATTCTTAGAATATTGATAAAATTATAAGGCTCTAGCTAGACTGATCAAGTTTGGAAATAGAGAGAGAACACACAAATTATCATTATAATGAATGAAAGAGGAACATAATTACAAATCCTAAAGATAATAAAAGGGTAATAAAGAAATAGCATGAGCAACTTTTTGTTGATAAATTAAACAATTTAGATAAATGAAAAATTTTTTTAGCAAAACTGACCCAAGAAGAAATAGAAAATTGGAAATAGCCCTAAACTATTAAAAAATTGAACTTGTAATTTAAAAACTTCCCCCAAAGAAAATGCCAGGCCCAGTGGCTGCACTGCTAAATTCAATCAAACATTTAAGGAAGGTATATGCCAAATTTTCATGAATTTTTTCAGAAAACAGGGATCACTTCTCAGCTTATCCTGTGAGGCCAGCCATAACTTGATACCAAAACAAACAAAGAGATTACAAGAAATGAAATCTATAGACCAATATTTCTCGTGGACATGGATGTAAAACTGCTTAACAAAATATTAGCAACTCAAATCCAGCAATAATTAAAATGTTTAATAAATCATGACTGAGTGGGGGTCATTGCAGGAACACTAGGATGGTTTCACGTTTAAAAATCAACCAATGTACATGACACTAACACAATAAAGGGGGAAAAAATTATATAGTCAAATCAATAGATGTGGAAAAAGTATTTGACCAAGTGAAGCTTGCATTCATGAAAGAAACTTTGAAGAAATAGAAATGGAAGGGAACACCTTCAACTTGATATAGATTATCTACAACAAGCCTACCACTGGTATCAAACTTAATGGGAAATGACTGAACATTTCCACTTAAGATGGGAAATGAGCAAGGATATCTGAACTCATAACCTTTATTTCACATTTTACATCCGGTTCTAGTCAGTGCATAAAACGATTGTGTGCACCGGAAATCTTTATGAAACTCTTTTTAAAAAAGTGATAAAATAAGTGAATTTAGCAGGGGCATAATAATCAACACAGTGTCATGTTGGCATAAAAACAGATAAATGTACCAATGGATAGACAGAAAGTCCAGAAACAGACACACACACATATGGTCAGTTGATTTGTAATGAGGGTACTGAAATAATTCAGCAGAGAAAGAATAGTCTGTTCAAAATATAGTGCTCGAAAAACATAGTGCTGGATATCCATGGGGGGGAATGAACCTTAACTCTTACCTCACACCATAGACAACAATGAACACATCAATCACAGAGCTAAACTTTACAAAAGCTAAAACTGTTTAAAAATTTTTTGGAGGAAAAATAGAAAAAAATCATTTTGACCTTGGTGTAGGCAACAATTTTTTAGAAAAGACACAGAATTCACTATCAAAAAAATGAACAAATTGGACTTCATCAAAATAAAAAGTATCTGATGTTCAAAGCCATCATTAAAGAAATGAAAAAAGAAAACCACAGACAGGTAGACAACATTTGCAATACAAACATCTGACAAAAAAAACTTGTATCCAGAATATACTAATCTTCTTATAACTCAATAATAAGAAAATAAATGACCCAGTTTTTAAAAGCGGTGTCCCCTCCAAAAATGTATACACACTTTAATAGCTGATAGCTCAATTTTGAAAATGAAGTGTATTTTAAGAAACACTGCCTTTATAATTATTCAAAGTGTGTGTATACATTTTTTGAGACACCCTATATGTCCATGCAGACCTATAAATGGATATTTATTAAAAAAATCATAATGTTCCAAAGGTAAAAGCAATCCCCATGTCCATCAAAAGGTGAATGGGTAATTAAGTTGTGGTACATCCATACAATGAACTAAGACTCAGCCATGAAAAGGAACAAACTATTTAGACTCTCAACAACAGGAGTGAATCCTCAAAACTCTATTAAACAAAAGAAACCAAACACGAAAGAGTATATACTGTATGATTCATTTATATGAAATTCTGGAATTCTCAACTGTGGGTGATTTTGCCCCTAGGGGACATGTGGAAATATCTAAAAACATTTTTGGTTTGTCACAAGTTGGCACATGCTCCTGGCATCTAGTGAGCACAGGCTGAGATGTTGCTCAACATCCTACAACGCACTGATCAGTCCCCACAGCAAAGAAGCATCTGACCCCCAATGTCCACAGAGTCCAGGTTGAGAAACTCGGGCTGAACTAGGCTACAGTGACAGAAAGCAGACTGGTGATCGCTACTGGTGGAGGGTAGAAAGGTCAGTGTTGCCTTCAGAAGAGCAGAGTGAAGAAAATGGTTTATGTATTGATTGTGGCAAAAGGAAGCATCTTATTTTATGCAAATTATGCCGCAATAAAATTGATTTTTTAAAAATGACTCTGAATGCTACCTTAAAGTGTTGTCTTTCCAGTCCCCACCCATCGGGTAACTAAAAGTGCATGGTTCTAACTGTAAATGATGCTGAGAAAATCTTTCAGTTCTGAAGAGAGGGGACCTGAGATACAGCAACTGGGAAACCCCTCACATCCTACAGAATTGAATCTATGTTTCCTAATTAGAATTTGAAGAGGGTAAACCGCAAGAACAAAGAAGTCCCCCGGTCAATCCACAGTATTATAGTATTACATGATTACATACATACATGTGTGTTTATATGGACACAGACACACAGCATTTGCCTGTACGGTGCCTGACGCAAAGTAAATGTATATAGTAAATGTTAACTTTTGCCGCAACCCCACATTCCTTATGGTTTTTGTGTGTGTTTTTTAATCTCTACATCCATTGTTGTTTTAATAAAGCCAAAAGACTCCTTAACCTCTTAGCTAGGGTGCAGTCTTTTGGAATGGAGGCATTGTGAAGGGAAGGCAGCTTCTATGGGGGTCATCTCAGAAACCCTACAATTTTGGGGCCCTTTTCAGTGGTGCCCTGGAGTTAGTTCATACCAGCTTTCTGAGAGCTGACCTCAGGTTCCAGTTTGAAATCAACCATAGTGGGAGCATTTACACCATGGAAATTGGCAAGTGCTACAAATCAGGGCTTGTTCCCTGGAGAGCTGGTTGCTAAACCTTTGCCAGCACACCACTGCCTCTGACTCAGAAAGAAATGAAATTCATACCGAAAAGAGAATGCACATGGGTGTGAACATGGATGTTGTGGTTTGGAATTTATGATTTTTCCTCTTATGTCATAAGGACAGTTGCAACTACCCTGAATAGCCCTCTTCCCATAAAACAGGGGGGACAGGGCAGAGCCTGGGTACATTCCACACAACGCTTTAAAGAAAATTATAATTACCAGGGGCTTCTGCTTAAGCAAAACAAAATGTTTATTTAAAAAATCTGTTCTTAGTGTTGGACTAAAGCTTCATGGGAGCACGAAGTTGGGTCAGAACTTAGCTGTGTCCTCAAAGGAAGGGAAGAGAAACCCACGTCTAGGGAGAACCTGCCACAGCTCTGTGCCATGTACTTACTGATGGTTGAGGAGCCCAGAAGACAGAAGTGCTTGGAGCCCCAAGGTGCGCTCCAGGCAGAGCTGAAGCATCCTGAGGGGCTCCTGGTCCCTCTGCTGCTTTTCCCAATGAGTAAGTCCTGGGCAGGAAAAAGGAAGGAGTCCCCGGAGACCAAAGTTTCTGGCTAGTTGTGGCTTTGCCTTGAGTTTTCTCCAGCTTTCTGGGTGCCAGCCTGGCCCATGAGACAAAGTTCATTTCCTCCTGGCACAGGAACAATGAGACCGATATCCCAATTATAGCTCAGTCAGTATCAGCAAAACTCACTGTCAGCAACACTGAGGCCTCGGAGGTGGGAGCCATAGAGAGTCCTATGGCTTAAGAGCTCTCCGCGAATTTATTTAAATCGTGTGATTTTAAAAATTCTCACTAAGGAACAGTGTGTGATCACTATGAGATACTGGCCCATGTTCCTGGGCTTGGAAATCAGACCTGGGTAGCTGAAGGGCTTCTCTGAGCCCCCTTTGAAAGCAGGTGCTGGTGACCAGCCCCCTCCAGGACCCAGGGAAATGAGCATGAACAGAGAGAGGTGGAGAGCCCACTTCCAGCAGCCCTCCTGGGCCAGCCAGGGTCAGAGCCAGGCCCAGAATCTAGGCCATTTTCCTCAAACCCTTGACTCCTGGGGCTCCCATGGGACCTGCAGAGGGGACACATCAGCTGAGCCCCCAGCCCCGCCCCGCCCCCCCCCCCCCCCCCCAGCAGAACAGGGGCAGGACGATCTACTCTCCTGGGTGAAAGAAACGGAGGGAGGAGACCTGTCTTTCTGCTGCATCTCCCTCTGATGGTGGGATTTAAAAAATTGATCAAAAAAATAAAGAAAAGTACAAAAAAAAAAAGAAAGAAAGAAAGCACGAAAGCACAGAGGGGGTGAAAACCCTAGGTAGAAATCAATGAAGCCTTTAAATCTTCCGCACTGGAAAAGTCTGCGCCTCTCTGTTGTCTTTGGGAACCCGCTGAATGGCTGGGAAACTGTTTTTAATAAACAGAAGTTCAAACGCCTGGACTCCGCAGCCAACGGTCACGCCTTAAACTCCAAACTTTACATGAAAACTCTCCCAGTCCCTTTGAACTCGCCTTTCCCTCTCCGGCAGAGCAGTCCGGTGTTTATGCATTTTTCGAGATTGCTGGCAGGAGCAAGAGGCGCTTTGAATACTTTCCCCCTCTTTAGCAATCTCCTGCCTTCAGAACCCATTAATGCCCCACTCAGCAACATCAAGGTATTGCTTTGAAGTCCCTTCTGGCTACAGGCCTCTCACACTCTTTGGTTACTGTGCAATCAAATAATTAAATGGATTCTCAGGGAAAAAAAAAATCATTCTTTTCCTTGGTAATTAAACACTCCAGGTTGGACAGGAGTGCTGGGTTGCCAAGGGAGTGAGGATCTGTAAAGGCTCCGAGCCCAGAAGCCTTTGCTCGTGGCCCCCGGGGAGAGAAATAATAAGAGTCAGCCCGGTTCTCACTTCCCTGACACTCTGGCGCTTTCCCCGAGCCCTGGGCGCTCCAATCTCAGGACCTCCCTCCCAGGGGGCGTGGGGGGCATCCCAGCCACTGGGGCCCCTGGGGGGGAGTCGTGGGAGGGGCATCTCTCAGTCAAAATAAGCCTGTGAGACTGTAGCTGTTGGAGGACAGGGACCAGAGCTGCCTCCATCCCAGAGAGATGTGCCCCTAGCTTGCTGGGAGGGGAGGACATGAAGAGGGAGCAAGAGAGTGGGGAGCCTGGGGGGGGGGCAGGGAGAGAAGGGAGGGGAGGGGCAGGAGGGGCAGGAATGCCTCTCACTCTTCACCTCCTGTCTCCACCAAGGTTGGCTTCTCCCAGGAAAGTCGACCTTCAACCTCAGTTGGGGTACAGCCCCAGCCCGAAAGAGCCCAAGGTCCCCTCACTACCCGCTCTACTTAATAGCCTCCGCTGTTACCCCTTCTTCCCCTCCTTGGCCAAAGCGGTGTCCTCTCCCAGGATCGCCCATCCCCTGTTCTCCTGATCCATCCCTGGGACCCTTCAAGCCTCAGCCCAGAAGTGCCCTTCCTTCCTCTGGGCAGCCCAAGCCCAGGGGGCCTTCCTCTGGGTCTCAGACAAGCTTTACTCAGGCAGCTTCTCACCCTGAATCAGCAAATCTCAACCAGCGCTTGTCTGGGGCGGGGACCACGTGTTCATCCTCTGTGTCCCCTGCGCCAGCCCTCAGTACATGGTAGGGATAGTCGCCCTCAGTAGGTGCTGGTCATGCTGGTGAGGAGGACAGTGAAAGTGGGCTTGGGTCCCAAGAGTCACTGTAAATAAAGGTCATCACCTACCCTAAGCCTTTGGTTGTGCGCATCTAAACATGGCACCCTCCATAACCCGAAGTATCTCTCCATCACTCCATCCGTTTCTCTTTTTGACTCTTCCCATTTTGGATCACATGATGTGCATACCTGAACCTAAACCTCCAGGAATTTGGACTGACATCCAAACTGGCCTTGAGAAGAGATCCCCCACCCCCAGGACAGGAGCTGTTCTATTAGCCAGAATTCCTTTAGTTGAGTAGAACAAAAACCCAAGTGACATTGACTTAAGGAAAAAAGAGATGACAGGATTCATTGCCTCACAAGGTTGGGCTTTTAGGCAGTTGAATCTAAGGATCCAAGTAATGTCCTCAGAACTTGGTCATTCTTTCTGCCCCACCCCTCCACCTTGTGGCTCTGAATTTTTCTTTGTTGGCTTCAACCCCAGGCGGGTGCTCTCCCTGGGGTGGCCCCCAGAAGCTCTAGGATTTGATCCTACCATTTTAGAAGCCCCCAGAGAAGGACAGCACCTCATTCTCAGAATTCCTAGCACAAGTCCCAGGGCTGACTTTCATTGGACCAACTTAAGTCACATGTTCATCCCTGAACCAATCACAGTAGCCAAAGTGATGGAATCTATTAATTGGCCGGACCATGCGCCACTTTTATAGCTGAGGGGTGTTCCTCACCAAAGGAAAACCAAACTGCTGTTATCAGGAAACAAAAGCATGGATGCTGGGCCAAGTGACCACTGAAGGAACAAACCTCACTGATGTCATTTATGGAGATTCCTGGAAGGAGGTGGCTGGGAAGACACCATATGTTGGGGCAAAAAGGTGGAGATAAACCAGGACAGGAAACAAGAGCTCATCAGATGTTTTACGAAAGTGGTAGGTGAGGATCAGTGGAACCAGGCAAGGGGCAGATGAATCAAGCAGGTGTGATGAAGGAGTGAGGCCTCCCAACAAGGGAGGTCGGGGCAGGGAACTCCAAGCCATCCCTCTCAGTCCCGAAGTCTATTCTACAATTTCCGGGGCTCAGGAGATGATCCTGGGCCCAGCCTGCCTACGCCTCCACGTAGCAGAGGCTGTGCTAGGCCTCTTGTTGGAGAGGAGGTACAGGTGGAGAAATCGAGGCAGGTCCACGCAGTGACCAGAGCAGTTGGCAGGAATGGCCACAAAGTCTGCTTGAAACAGTGAAAGTGTTCACATAGGCAGGGATTTCTGCTAAAAATTATGAGATGCTCAGAACAATTTACTGAGCAAGAGAGCATGCTCTACACTGGAAGAAAATATACCAAAAGATTATCAATTGGTATCTTTGGGTAGTGGGATCAGAGGTGGGGTTTTTGTTGTTGTTGTTTTTGTCTTGTGTAATTTTGTGTATTTTTCACATTTTTTACCATGCCTATTTATTTTGGTGGGCAGGAAAAAATGCAAATTAAAGAAAAAAAATCTCCAAGCTGCCCATGTCAGACACTTTACAAGCCAACCCTTTACTGTCCTAATCCACTCTTCCATTGAACTCATTTTCCTACCCCCTCTCTGTCCCTCACTCCCCTCACCCTAGGGGCCTGGCTAGCCCTGGGTCTGGGTCTGGATGACTGGCCCCTGGCCCGCGGGAAGCAGGTGGCTGAAGGAGCGCCGCCCTCACTCGAGGTTGGGAGGGGTCTCTGCTCCTGGGGGGCTGGGCCTGGACGCTGAGGCCCCGCTTCCTGCTGAGCCTGGCCACCGGGAGGGAATTGGGCTCAGATGGGCCGCAGCTGTGACCCTCTCCCCGCTCTCGCCCCTCCCCCTTCTTTCAGGTCCTGGGCTGTTTCTGGGCAGGATGAGTCAACAACAAAGGCCTGTGGCCATCTCGGGCATGCCCAGAAGTGGGTGTCATCTGGAGGACGCTTCTGCCCAAACCTTTTTGTTGACAAACCGTGTTGATCACAAGACTAATTGCTTCTCGCTGTCCTCAGTCTGCCAAGGGCTTGAAAATGATTCACGAATCACTTATACAATTGATCCCAGCGAAAGGCTTTACCCTCGTGGAAATCGACACCCAGGCACCTGCTCTCCGGTTGGGCAGGGAAACTGAGCTTCAGTTTACCAATGAAGGCCCCTGCCAGGACAGAAACCCTCCCCTGCCAAGCAGTAAGACCCCAGTGACCAGGCAGCCAAGCCTTTCCCTTGGGAAAACATGGTGAGTTATCCTCACAGGCCTGCGCCAAACTCAGGACCTTGGAGAGGAAGATGGTGTCTGGAGAGCTCACCTGGCCCAGGTACACTGGCTTCCTGTCCTCTGCAGGCCGTCTCTGGAGACAGAAGCTCCCTAATTTCTCCCAATGACCTATTTTCAGGGCTTTATACCCCGGTAGCCAAGATAGGTTTGGGAGAGACAGTTGTTACCATGGGCCTGGAGAGAAAGGCTCAGGTCCCGATTCATCCTCAGGTGGGCAGGGACTTGGGCAGCCTGGATCTTCCCGAAGCAGCTTGGGGCGGCGGCTGGCAGGCAGGCTGGCCTTGCTGGCGGGCACGGGAGTTAGGGGCCTTGCACGGGAGTTAGGGGCCTTGCACGGGAGTTAGGGGCCTTGCATGGGAGTTAGGGGCCTTGCACGGGAGTTAGGGGCCTTGCACGGGAGTTAGGGGCCTTGCACGGGAGTTAGGAGCCTTGCACGGGATCATAGTAAGTTTCTCTTTTGGTGACACTGGATGTTTTTGTTTTTCACTTTGGCAGATCTGTGCTTTTCTTTCAGTGTTAGGACAGACACAATGGTGGGTGCCACAGTTTTATCAGGGGACAGACACCACTCCAGCTATTTGTTGTGGGTGAAATGGTGTCGTCCAAAAAGTTACGGGAAAGTCCTAACACCCAGAACCTCAGGGCTCTGAGCAGGAAGCCTGGGGAAGGGGAGGGGGAGGGGGAGCGCGGGGTAAGCTGGGCTCCGTGACAGGTGAGAGGAGGGAGGGCGAAGGGCTGAGCGAGGTCAGGCGTCAGGAGCAGATGGTGGGGATCGGCGGCGACAGCACAGCTGACATGTACAGGCCCTTATCTAAGGACTGCGCAGCCTCAGCCACCCATCCGCACCGCGAAGGGCCGTCACGACGACCCTCATTCCACAAAGACGCAGGCCAGGGCAAGGGAAACTCATGACTCAAGGCTCCCCAGCTGGTAAGTGGAAATGGAACCAGAACAGCAGGCGCGGCTGATTCGGGAGCACCCGAAATATCCAGGCCTGAGGTCTACATCGACGGCACGAACGCAGCTCGGGGTCCACCACGTGCGAGGCACGGGGAATCCGAGACGAGCGAGCCCTGCCTCAGACCATCGGGCGGGCCGTGGCCAAAGCCCGGAGGAAGACCTTTGATCCAGAAGTTCCACCTGCAAAACCTTCATCCTGATAATTAAAGACTCTCTAGCTATGAACACCAAGGGAGTGTTGAGCTATAAAGATTTCATTACGATGGGACTTCTAATTGCAGAATTTGGAGACGAGAGAAATGGCCAACCGTAAGTAATTAGTAAATAGATGATAGTTCAGCCATACACTTAAGTCATGTTGTAGAATATGGAAAAGTATTTATTGATATGGAAACGTGCCAATGACCTGTTCGTGAGTAAAAAATGCAGATTACAAAATAGTGTATACTATATGGTCCTGTGTGTGTGTGTTTTAACCTGGAAGGATACTGCTAAGTGTTAATAGTGGTTATCTTCATCTTAGGTAATACTACTACAAACAATTCTTTTTTTTCCTTCAGTTCTACAAACATTGAGTTCCTACTAGGTGCCCATCACTATGCTGGGTGTTACATACACAATGGGGGATGAATATGTGGACAATTAAATAATTATTGCATAGTTAAAATTAGAACAAACAGTGAGAGAAGAAGGAAAGGCCTGTGATGATGGAGAGGATCAGGCGAGGGCACGTGGGGATCTGATGGTCAGGGAAGACCTCTGACATTGAAGTCAAGACCTGAGGCTGAAAAGGAGACGACCTCAGGAAGGGCTGGAGGCGGGGCAGGGAGCAGGTGCCCAGCGGAGGGAACAGCATGTGCAAAGGCCCTGAGCAGCAGAGCACTTTAGGGGAACTGAGAGGTCAGTGTGCACAGAGCCCAGGAGTTTATGTTTTCAGAACTGGGGATCAGAAATGATGGAGGACACCCCTGCTCAGGGGAATGTTGTTCTTCCTGTGTCAGATCCTTTCTAAAACACGGCCCTCCTGACACACACACACACACACACACACACACACACACACACACTTCCTGAACTACCAGACCTAAGGTTCTGTGCCAGTTCTACCTGTTTAGGTTCAAAGACACTACTAAGCAGGCTAGCTACTACCCAAGTTAATTCTGGCAACAGCCAGTATTTACCATATTCCTTAAAATTTCTGTGTGTGGCAGTGGTGTGTGTGTGTGTGTTTGCTACCCACTTCTTGGACAAGTCACAGAACACGGTAGAGGCGCACGCTCATATCAGATTTTTAGAAAGTCTGGTTGCTAAAGTGAAATAAAAATAGTTAAGGAAGGTGTAAGTCACCTTTTTGAACCATCTAATGGAATTTGGGGAGTTTCTGTACAACCAAATTATTTACTGAAGGTAAACAAAAAAAGAGGAGCTTTTTTTTTTTTTTTTTTACCAAAACAACAAGAAAAACACACACCAATCTTACCTAATAATTCAAATGGATGGGAACATTTTCTTCGGGGTCATAGCCAATTTGCTTCATTTTGATGACATGATTATGGTCCCAACAGATACTGGGACCCTTTTTCCCAAACCCCACACTTCAAGCTCCTCTGCACGATCTGCCACCTTAGGAGAGTCCACATAGAATTTCCAAGTATCGTGCAAGGTCCCAGACTTAATAAAGACAAATGGAAGACGCTTTGGGGCCAAAGCTTGGCTCTAGCCGAAAGTCTGTTTCCCAGCGCAGCCGCCTGCCAGCCGGGTGCCCACCGCCTTCTTGGTCCTGTACCAGGGGCGGGAGAAGCAGGCGGCCCGAGCCCAGGTGTTGCGGGGGGGGCAATTCCCACGGGCGGCGAGGATGCGCCGTGAGCGGTCCCGAGACCCTGCGGAGATGGGGCCGGCCCGCCTCCCTTCACACGGAGCAACCCCCGAAGGTGGGCACATTTCGTACCCCGCCTACTGTATGAACACACTGTGGCTCCCCCAGGAGACAGCCTGAAGTGGACTCAGCCTGCGCTTCACCTCTGATTAGCAGGCTAACAATTAATTTGAAAAATCAGGCCCGAGCTCGTGGAAGCACCTAGGACAGGGGTGGGGAGCGTCCAGCCTGAGGGCCGTGTGGGGCCCACAAAATCACTTGGTCTGGCCCTGCCAAGGCAACCGCAGGCAGGACTCTAAATTCAATAAATCTAGTTCTTTTCATAGCTAATTTCTAAGTTGATAATTTTGTATGGTCTGTGAATGTTGTTATAAATACCCAATGGCCCTTGGCAGCTTCCCCACCCCTGGCCTAGGAAGTGAGGAGTAGGTAGGTGAATCTCATTGGAAGTTGGGCTTTAGAAAGGGACAACCCACGAGGACCAGAGGGCACATCCCCGACGTGCGCCGGTGTCACCCAGAGGCCAGCACACAGGTCCTGTCCAGTCCATGGGCCTGGGGCGGGTGGCTGCGTTTCACCAGCTCCCAGGTGCGACCCAAGGGACTGGAGAAGGGAAGGGTTTTTGGAAGAGCTGGGTCTTAAATGACTTGGGGACAGGGAAGAGGGGTGCCAGCACCAGCCATGTTTTAGCTTTTTTGAGTCACAGATCCCTTTATTAATCTAGTAGAACTAGAGGCCCGCTCCCTGGAGGAAGGCACAGGTGATTACAATGTCAGGGTCCGCCTCCCAGAAGCCACCGCACCAGGCCAAGAGCACCTGATTGTTATAGTGAGAGCAGGAGAGAAACAGGCCCCCTCAGAAGAGGTACAAATACAAGTGATGGTCAGTCTGCCTTTCTCTCTCACAAAGGCCCATGGCCCCCCCGGAGGCGGTGGCGCTGGTACTTGAGCCCAGGTTTGTATGAGCCGAGCCTGTGTCAAAAGGCCTGAAGATTAAAAGCCATAACCCCCCACCCCCAGTAGGTTGCATCTCTTCACCTCAGAGTGGAAAGAGCCCGGTTCCAGTTCTGGGAGTGGGTTGCGGGTACCCTGCTGCAAGCCCCTGTTCCAGCCAGGAGGGGAAGGTGCAGCGAGCTGTGTCCTCAGGGCCAAGGTCAAGGAACCTTGCAGCCTGGTGTCCAGCTTCCACACACCCTCACCTACTCGCCCAGCAGCCGTCCCAGACACCCCATGACACTGCCACCCTGAGGTTGTCAAGCCAGCCCCTAGCCCCACAGCCAGGGCCTGGCATGACTCTACCCTGCCAGCCTCCAGCTTGTTCCAGCGGTGACAAAGGGCAACCACAGCAGCTTCAGACCCCGCCCAACTGCCGTCAGACCCTTTATTTCCAAAAACTGTTCATCACGGGGCTCCTTTAAATAGACCCGCTCCCCCGGTCTGAAGTACAGCCCGGCACCCCGAGGTTCCAGCACAAGGGAGGGTGCAGTCTTTGTTGCGCTAACTGCCCGCCAACTTCCATGGCCCTGTGCATCAGTGTCCACTGAAAGGTGCAGAAACGCCGCTGTCCCCCCTTCCTGAACCACCTGCCGCCTTTCCGGCCCGGACCCTCACTGAGCTCAAGGTCATCAGCCCGCTGGTCTGATCTACACACCATTTTCCGAGGCTTGTGCCCCGCAGGCCCACTGAAATCCAAGCCAGCCCTTCCTCACCGCGCTTACCTGGCCTGATCGGAGACACCTGCCTGGGAGGAGGGGCCGCCCATAGACAGAAGGATGGGAGAGGAAATGTCTCCAGCCTGATCCACAAGAATCCTCAGCCACCATCCAGGTGAAGGATGTTTTAAAAAAAACCCAGGGCCAGCCCCGATTGTGTAAGAGCTCAAGATCGTAAGGGATGGGCTCAGGCAGGTGGGACGCGAAGCACAGATGTCCCCACACACAAGGCCGCCTCTGCCCTGCCCCCACCCCGGGGATTCCAAGACCAGGCCAGTGTTTTGAAAAATATAAAATTTTAATAAAGGCTACATCTCTTAATTACAATAATTATTGTACCAAGTAATTTTCCTTAAATGAACTCTTTATAATGCATAATTTACAGTATAAGTAGAACAAAATGCCATGGCAAAAGTCATTGAGTACAAGACTTGTAATAAAAAGGCATAAAATATATTTATACATAAACCCCTTTCAAAAAACAAGGGAAAGCTTGAGCCCTCAATATAGGGCGACACACGGATGGGGACACCGTGCAGGTACAGGTACTGTACTGATTTCGAGTCAAGCACTAGAGATAGTGGATTAATACTCTTTCACCGTACGATATATACAGACGTATAGTACAAGTAACAGGGGCAAACAGAATGTACAGATTAACTTAATACAAAAACCCGAACGTCAAATGAAGGTGTCTGGGGGACAAAGGGTGCTGCTAGGTCTTCCCACAGCTGTCGCTTCTTTGCAGGGCAGGGGGGTAGTTTCCAGAAGGGCTGTGGCCCAAAGAGTAATTTAAAAAAAAAAAAAAAGACTCCAAGGAATTGTTATCTCAATAAAAGCACAAGCTGAACCCAGAGGTTCTAGCAGGCCTCAGGCATTGGGCGCTGGGCCTTGGTGAGGAGCTACGATAACTTACAGCATGACTCTGGGGCCCCCAGGAGGCTCCCCCCAACTCAGCAATGATCATCCCATCCAACAAGGCGATGTTGCAACGTTAAGTCAAACCTCAAGACCTTTATGACAAAATACAGCAGCACAGGAAAAAAAAAAAAAAAAATGCACCAATTTCTGCGTGTCAACGGCAGGGCACCATTTAACAGCCTGCCTTCGCTCGGAGAAGCCGCGGGCAGAGCACGGTCAGATGGAGACGCCCTTCGCGCCCCGAGCCCAAGGCCTGAGCTCGGACAGACGCAAACTTCCCGCCTCCCCTTCCGCGGCTTAAGCAGCATATCCATAAACTGGGGCAGGGATAACCAACGGTTCAATAAATAGCAGTAAGGACTCCTGTCCAGGTGAGCTATACACAGTCTCTTAGTCTATGGATTTCAGATCCCTAGGAAGTCATATATTATGCATGGCAGCCTCTCAGATGCCGTCAGCATCTTCAATAGCCAAGAGTGGTCGTTTTTAATAAATAGTTCAGGCTTTTTCTTATCTCAGTACCCAGCTCGTGAATAATGAAAACCAACCTCCCCCCACCCTCCCGAAGGCCCAGCGGCCAATTCTTCCCCAGACGTCGTTTTCATTGGTTGTTTTCTTCCCTTCGACGTGCTGCGTGGCGGTCGCCGGCCTGCGCGTCCCAGGCCAGGCCCACCGCTGGCCACAGCTGGACGGCGCGGCTCAGTCGCTCGCGTCCGCCTTGCCCGGGACCCTGCCTTCGTACGTGGGGAGCGCCGCCGCGTCGCCCCAGATCGTGCGCGGCCCCGGCCCGTCGCCAGCCTCCGCCGACGGCGCGGCTCAGTCGATCCTCTCCACCTTGCCCAGAATCCTGCCCTCGTACATGGGGAGCACGGCCTCGTCGTCCCAGATCTCCTCGAACACCGCTCCGCAGGCAAACTCGTCACTTGCTTTCTTGAAGTAATACCTTAAGAAGGAAGACCCAAAACGCATCTTGGTAAGACTGCGTTTTCTGCTTTAGAAGCAACGCAGGTCCACGCTGAGGGCGGAGGCCTCTCGAGGAGTCTGCCGCAGCAGGTGTACAGGCGCCCTTACCTGACTGAGAGGGTCCCACAGCTCCCAGGGCGGGCTAAGGGGACACACGGGCGGGCCAAGTCACTGGGGAGGAAAGCTGGGCACCGGGCAAGCAGCAGCCTGGGCGGGGGCCCCTGCAAATAGCTCCGAGGCCACAGCCTTCAGCCCAGGACTGCTGCAGTCACCGACACCCACACTGGAAAAAGTGCCCTTTGCGGAGTACGGCTGCTGCTTTCTCCCCTTGTGGAGTGGGAGTGGGAGTGGGGTGGGAGTGGGGTGGGAAGGGCAAAGCAGGCTGAGTTCATCTGCCGCTACAGCCAAGACAGGGGTCCTTCGGGGCCCAGGCTGAGCCACCCTGACCTGTGGAAGGCAGACTCCAGCGAGTTGGTCTGGAGGGGACACCTCTTGATCTTACCACCCTCCAGCACCCAGTGGCCAACTCCTCCAGCTGGTCTCTGGCACAGCCACGGGACAGCCACCCCTCCCTTCTCTCCCCCACCCCTCCAGGGTCAAACACGAAGGGCCCTTCTATTATGCCAGTTGATTAAAGGTTCCTTTTATCCCACCCTGGCCTTCTTTCTTCTAAGGCTGTTTAATTGTATGGACTCAAATGAGCAGTCTCCCTCCAGCCGGCCCCTCTCGGAGAGTCCCATTTGGAAATGGCTGTCCTCCCAGGACCACTCCCAGGAAAAGCAGCGAAGGCCTCTTCTTTCCCCATCCCCAGCCAGGGACACCCCTCGATCAGATTAAACGTGTCCCTGCAAGCTGTCATCTCCAACCAATAAAGGCCAGTCACGGAGGGAGGGTCACAGTCCCCTGGGGGGAGGGGGACAGCCTCTCTAAAAAACTTAATTGTGTCTCAGGGTTATGGCTGCACTTTGTTTTTGTCTTTTCTCTTAAAATTAATTCCCCTTGGTTAGAGCTGAATTTTTTTTTCTCCTTTAATGAAGGCAAGCCAAATACTTTCCTAGGAGATAAGGCTAGCTAAAGTGAAACAGCTGGGTTTAGTCAAGGCCCTTTGTTTTTAGCATTCCCAGCCCAGCTGAAGCGCAGCTCGAAGGGGCCCGTGGTGGAAAGGCTTCCTATGGCGGGGTTGGGATATCTGGGGGGGCCTGGGAGGAGATGGCAAGAGTGGGGAGGGGCATTGGGCACAGGAGACCCCGGAAGGCAGGAAGAGGTACTTTTCCAAATGAGAGGCTCCCATCCCAACACCACCCTCAGCCCCTAGCGCCAACCCCCCTCGGATTCACCAGGCTGGGCTTTCATGGCCAACACCCATGACCTTTCACATAACTGCACCCTCTTCCAGAGAGGAGAGAGGCAATGCTCCCCCGGCCCCACCCCTGAGACTTCAAAAGTGCCCGCTGCCCTCCTTTCCCCCCGAGAAGCAGGCTTTTCCACTGCAACAGGCTTTATGTGGCAAACTCAGCTCTCTTCTGACATCTGGCACCAATAGCGTCTGGCACGGCCAGAGGGGCTGTTCTCTTTTTGAACCTCTGCCACGCTGAGATTACTCAACGCAGCCCAGGTCCCCGGCTCTGCAGACCCAAGCTCCCCGGGCTTTTTCCTGGGGGGTGGGGTGGGGGTGGAAACTGAACACTGGAGCATCACCCCTGCTGGGCAAGGGGCGAGGCATGGCACCCGGTGCCCCCACGGCCCAGGAGGACAGGGAGCCTTGCTCTGGCCAGGAGAGCCAGTCAAGAGAGATAAGGAGCTGGGAGGGGCCTGGCCACAGCCTGATCCAATCAGTCAAGAATGTGAGCGTGGACCGTTTGTGCAAGTCTTTGTGCATTAAAGGGGAGGCCGGGGCTTCAAAGCCAGGCTTATTAAGTGTGCCTTAGAAAAAAAAAATCAGAGCCAGATGTGGCCGGAGTGGCTGAGTGCCTAGCCCCCCCTGCAGCCTCTCTGCTCAGCACTCTGTGGCTCCTGTCCCCTGAAGGTCACCTGCAGTTCCCCTAAGTCCAGCCGAGTCAAAGCAGAGACCAAAATGAATCCCTGGAGGGGCACACTTGTGTAATTAGTTTCGCCTTGTGTCTGTTCCAGATAAAAAAAGCAGCAGCAGCCAGGCCTATTCCCCACCCCCTCTGATAGTTTCAGAATTGTCTCAGCCCAGGTGTAAAAGGGAAGGATTGAGGCCTAGCGCCATGCCCTGCTCGCCAGCCACCGACAGTCCCAGCCCGGACCCCATCCCTTGCCCTGAAAAAGCAATCACTCGGGGCCCCTGCCCAAACCAGCCACTGGGTGGAGGTGGCTGCTTGGGAAGACATGTGTCTTAGGGGCCTGGAGGTGGGCAAGCTTGCGTCCAGAAGCCGGTGCCCACCTGGCAGGTGGCTAAGGGCTATCATCCCCGGTTGGAGGCAGGAATGAGCTGGCACCTTCTGGACACAAACTGTGCTCCTTAAGCTGTGTGCCTGGCCCCTCACTTGCCTGTCCCTAGTCCCAGCAACCTGACACACAGCTGGAGCAGAACCCACACACTCCCCTGGGAGGAAGGCCATCGAGGAGGGGCAGGTGGGACTTTGGATGGGCGAAGGTGGGGTCACTACCTGTCCCCAGGTAAGGGGAAAATGAACAGGGAATGAGGCCCTTAGCGCTCATCCTGACTGGGTTCCTGAAAGGCCTGGGTGGGCAAGTTCCCTTCCCAAGGGCCCTGTCCACCTGGTGTCCACCCACAGGTCCTGTCCCCTCTTTGTTATGGACGAAAGAGCACCCTGCCTCATGTGACCCCTGAGACAGAGGGAGGCTCTTCAGGCAGAAAAGTTAAGTGAGGACTCCGCCTGCATTTCCGGGCAGTGGTCTCGGCCCCTGCCCAAGCCTTTAGTGCGGAGTCTCTCCGACACCCAAGCCTGGGCCGCAGTCTTTCTAAGCGGTCTGCCCACCTGTGTGTCCACCCACCTCTCCCTGTCTCCCCCCAACCTCTCCCCCTTTCAGGCAGAGCCCCACAAGATGGCCCAAGCCCAGCTCTCCTTCTGCCACCTCTCTCCTCAGCACCCTGTTCACCTGGCAGAAAAAACCCGTCCAGGTCGCACAGCCCTACCCACTGCTGCTGCCGTGTTATTTCTGTGAGTGGGGATGGGAGAGAGAGAGTGAGAACGAACCAAAGCGTCAGGCAAGAGCCCACTCCACGGCTTCCCGGGCGCCCCCGCAGGTCTGACCAGGCCAGGGACCGACTCTGGCTCCCGGTTCTGGGCAAACAAACTCCAGAGCAGAAAGAAGCCACAGGACTCTTACCTATAATTTCCCTTTTTGCTGAGCTGCTCTTTAAAGTGGCCGAGGGTCAGGCTCTGAGCCTTCAGCAGCCTCCTGTATGGAATTTCTTCTCCACAGAAAAAGTACGTGACGACCAGCTCGCTGGCCTGGAGCGCGTGGACCCCTGCTGGTTTCTTTGGCTCTTTGTGACTGAAAATAAGAGGCAACACAAGCAGCTCAGCATCTGAAAGAACAGAAGCGCCAGGCACGAGAACACATACACACGCACAGTCGCTAGAGGTCAAGTGAGGCTGTAGCTGGAAGCTCAAAAGGGGGCCTGGGTGTGGGGCGCCCATGTCCCAGAGACAGCCACCTCTGGTGAGCACACAGTCCAACTCCAGGTCACCTGTGTGGGGCACAGGAAGGGACAATTCCCTCGGTTGTACAAATTGCTATTGTTTCTCTCGCTACCACCAAACGGGGGGACAGAGCAGTCTCTTTCAGGTTGGCACAAGTGGGGGGCCTCCTACCACAGAGCCACAGGGGCACTCATGCTCAGGGTGCGCTGTGGAGACAAACTCAGAGAGCCTCCTGGGGTGGCATGAGCTCGGAATGCTAGGGCCCACTGGGGAAGGCGGGAGGGGGAGCCCACAGTCATTTCAACTTCCCCATTTATTCAGAGTTTTTGCAGAGCAGCTTAAAAAAAGCAGAACAACAAGCTGTGGGCCAGGACAGCTGGTAGACTTAAGGTCAACCAATTAAACCAAAGGGTCCAGGGTGTTGGCTTACTCAGGACTTCAAACACTGCTCATTGCTCACGATAAAGAGGCTAAGAAAGTACTTTAATTATTTAGACCATTTTAGATCTCTTCGGCAGATTCCTTTTTACATGCACCATCCTGTAATTAAACGAAGCCAGGTTTCTCTGTCCAGGTTGTGAGAGTGCAAATTCAAATTTATGAGAGGAATCATGGCACGATTGGGGGTGATTCTGTTTCCCCCAAGCAAAACAATGAATCCTGCCCCCATCTCTGCAATGGTGGACAGCCACCTTCCTGCTCCACGTGACACAAAGAGGCTTCCAATGTGCTAACTTGCAGCTACATGGGGGCAACCTTTGCGTCCGGGTTTAGGGCCCTATTATCCCTCTGCTCGTGGCTTCAGGTCCCAGCCTTTGATTAGTGTGTGCCCGGGAACCCCGAGCCATCCATCACTTCGGGAAGGAACACTTGTGTACAAGTCACGATGCCTTGCTCAGTACAGGCGGGCTTTTCATGATCCTAATTTATGGTAACATCTGTATTTACGATTCCTTGTCACTAACATGTTAAAATCGAGGAGATTTTATGTATTAAAAAATGTGTTCGAAAATCGCAACTCCCAACTGTGAACACCCTGAAATGGGTGGCTCTCGGCAAAGGCACTCACTCTTCTGCAGCCAGGCTTGGGGTGGAGAAGGGTGTGGCTCCTGTCTGACCATTGGCCAAGTGGTTCCTGTCCCTCTGCTGACTGGCCACACAGCACCTGAGGACACAGCCAGAGCGAAGGGGTCAGAGGTAAGCCTGCTGTCCCCAGGGCAAATGGGGAGCAGACAAAAACTACTCTCTGTGGCCCTCTAAACAGACACAGACCCAGTTTCCAGCCATCGGTAGACCCAACCAGGGCCTTGTGTTCACAGTGGCTCTAGGAGGCCTAGAGGACGTCTTGGGCACAGCCCTCCTGGGAACCTAGGACAGGACACTGCCAGCCTAGGCAGAGGACTGCAGGCTTAGATTCCTCATCGGTGAGTCCTGGCTTCTCATATGCTCACCTAACCAGGCTTAAATGACCGGATATTTGTAAAAAATGGGATTTGTAAGGAATTACTGAATGACTGGCCTAGCAGATCCTGATTAGTTCTTCAGGACGAATGGAGCTAAAGGCAACAATTTCTAGAGGTTGGAAAGGACAATGCAATGCGGCCAAAAGCAATAGCTCCTCCCTGAGGAAAGATGAGACCCAGCAGAAAAGAAGGCCCTTCCTTCCCTTAGCAACAGGGTAGGTCTCGTCCCCACCCTCCACACCCAGTGCCAGCCTTTCACCTGAGGCCACTTCTACTCACCGCTGCT
Source organism: Miniopterus schreibersii (assembly GCF_964146895.1). Lineage (NCBI taxonomy): Eukaryota > Metazoa > Chordata > Mammalia > Chiroptera > Miniopteridae > Miniopterus > Miniopterus schreibersii. The sequence continues at coordinate 7,703,912 of NC_138116.1, forward strand.
TTGGGGGTTTCGACACCTCAGCCAGCCTGCGACAGGCCTCCTCCAGCTGTGCCAGCGTGTTGGGTGGGGTCAGGGGAGGCATCGCAGGGTCCTGGGTAAACGGGTGGGCGCGAGTGGCGGCTCGAGGGTGCCCACTGCTGCCTCCCCACAGGTGGTGCCGGCCAGCTCGCTCGGCAGGGGACACACGGGCAGACTCCAACGGGTAGGCCTTTTTTGTGCTTTGGGCACTGAACGAGTAATGAGGAGAGAGAAAACAGAAGGGGGGAAAAATTGGGTTAGAAAAACTGGAAAATGTGACTTCAAGAGGAACTTTTTTATTATGCCTTCAGAGAGGAAAGAAAAAATAACTACCATAGCACGAACAGGGGGCGTTGCCCAAACACGGCATTTTTGGGGTCTGCTCAGTCCAACGTTTAATATTAAGATGGCAGATGTGAACTGTCATATTTGTTTCTGGCCCACTGCAAAAATAGCCAACCCCCGATGCCTGTGGCTGCCCCGACCCTCCTGGGGGTGGCGCCCGCAGCCGCGGTGTTTACCTATGGGGCTTGGGCTTGCTGGGCCGCTCCGTCTCCAGCATCCACTGCCAGACATCCTGCGACCTGTCTCCTTCCTCCCCAGGCAGTTGCAGGGCCCCGGCTCCTTCCCTGGAGGCCAGGGCAAGGCTGGGCTCGGAGGCTCTGCCACTGCGCTTGGGCAGGGTGCTGCCTCGGCTGCCACTGTGGGGAACCAAGAACCACACTCCTTACCTCTCTGGGACTCCCCCATGGGACAGCTGGGCAGGTGGTGGGGTGACATGCACCTGCTCCCCCTGCCCCCCCACCTTGTGCTCCCTTTCCTGGAAACAAAGTGCCCCTGACCTCTGACCCCACCTCACACCTGCCCAGGGCTGTGGTCCGGAGGGGAGCCCCACTGGGACAGTCCAGTAGCCCGACACTTACCCGAACTGCTCTGTGGGCCCGGGCTCCGGAGCCTTGGGGTGGCTCTTACACTTGGAGTAGCAGTAATACTCGGGGGCCCCGGGGCAGAAGCAGCGCACCCTGTGTGCCGCCTCCGCCTCCACCTCCTCCTTGGTCTTGGGGAGGGCGTGATGGTGGATGTAGTGGTGGTGGACGTGCTTCGTGGTCTGCTTGGTCACGAAGCCCTTGGCCCCGAGCAGGGGGCAGCCGGCTGGCGAGGCGGCGGGGGGCAGCTTGCCCCCCGGGGGGAGGAGGGGGTGGTACAGCTGCTGGTGGTGATGGTGGTGGTCAGGGGAGCGGGAGCGCGGGCTGTAGCGGCCCACGCCGGGGGACTGGCAGCCGGGGGTCTTGAGGACCCTGGACAGGTGGTCGTCCAGAATTGTCTGCGGGTCCTCTTCGTAGCTGCCAGAGGGCAGGAGGGAGAGGGGGTGCTGGGCAGGCGTCCCGTCTCGGGAGCCCAGCATCAGCTCGGGGCCCTCCTTCTCTTCATCCTGGAGGGGAAGGTGGCAAGGGGGGGGTGAGCAGGAGGGACCCTGGCAGGCGTGGGGCGGGGGCGGGGCGGGGGTGGGGCAGGGCCAGCACTACCTCTCGGATCTGCTGCAGACGCTCCTCCAGGCTGTGCCGACTCTCCAGCTCCAGCTGCAGCTTCTCCAGCCTGGAGATCAGCTCGGCCGCGAAGGCCGCGGGGTCCACGGGGGTCATCTCCTTGGGCAGGCGGTGGGTTCTCTACAGGGTGCGGGGAGGAAAGGGACGGGGCATGTTTAGCCGGCCGGGCGCGGGCGGCCGAGCCGGAGCTTCCCGGGCTGGCGACGTGCTCGGTGGCTCGAGGTTCGGGCAGAGCAAGGCCCGGGCTGCCAGGGAGCTTTATGTGCTGGCGCCGCGGCCTCATGGAGTGCCATGGTCCCCACTAGCGTTTGCCTTGGGCAGGAGCAGTTGGTCGCACTCCGAGAGGCCCCGCTTCTTCTCTCTGTAGTACAACCAGCCCATCAGTAGCTACTCTGAAGTAGAAAATCTTCAAAGACTGTTGTCAAACATCAAAAAAAAAAAAAGGCAGCCTCTGAGGTAGGGAGGGGGGAGAGACCAACTCAAGGAATAAAAAGTAGAGTCTAAACAGAAAGGGAGCTGGAAATTAAAAAAAATAAGATTGGAAGGGAGGTGGGGGGAGGAAGAGGGAGGGAAAAGAAAGGGAGTCGCAGGCCGGATCAGAAGCAGCGGTAATTTATTTCCTGGCCGCACACTGCGCACCTTTGAGGCGGTGTTGTCTCAACACTGTCCTAGATCTGCCTGCTTCCCCCGCCCCTCCTCCCCGGCTCTTTGTACAGAAAATGAAGAAAGCTGCTGCGGGCTAGTAGCAGAACACTGCTGAGTTTGGCTGCCTGAAGCTGCTCTATCAAGGGAAAAGGGAACATCTCCAAATCAAGTGCGGAATATAAAAAGGCACCGAGATCGCCTGCCAAAAGCAGCAAACAGAGAGAACCCCCACAGCCCGCCCGGCTTTCTGTTCTCGCCCACCCCTCCTCCCCGCCCACCACTCCTCCCCTTCCCCTTCCCTGGTAGATCTGCCTCTCGCTTTGCCCTTTTCTTTGGGGTGCGGTGGGGGCATCAGAAAGCCAAACTGCACAGGCCAGCATCTCCCCCAGCAGAAGGGTGGGCCTCCCCGCGGCAACCACTTAGCTGCAGGACCTCCTGCCTGTCCTGCCCCCTCCGTGGGAGATGGCCCTTCGCACACAGGCGGGCTCCACGTGCACTGCCTCGTGGAGAAAGTCCATCTGCACACCCCAGGACGAAATCGTCTCATTTACAAGCCTGGGTGTTAGAGGTTTTCTTTGTTAATACATATGATACATTTCTGCCCCATCAAAAAAATGTTGTGTCATCAATACTGTTGTATTTGGGGGGCACTGTTATTGAGGAGAGGGATGCTAGAAGTCCCCAGAAGAGCCATCTTAATGTGCTAATTTTAGGACAAGGTGAAGTCTGCCCCAGACCGTTCCAGGAGGTTTCAGAGAAGAGCTGCTCGGGCAAACAATCCCAATCCCTGCACTGAGGCAACACAGGATCAGCAATTCAGTGTTCCTTTCCCAAATGCAACATAACCCATGGACCAATTGGGTTCTCGGAAGCTGTCAGGAAGGATTCATAAATAGAGATGCTGCTCTAAACTGGGCACACTCTCTTCCCCTTCCCCAGGAGCAGCACCCTTGCAACCTGGATGTCAGAGTATTGAAAGAAGCAATACTGAAATGTAGACAGTGAGGTTCTCTTGAGTACAGGGGGGGCCGTGCTGGGTGCCCTCTAGGACATGGAAATAGAGGGAGGACCCAGAAGTGTCCTTCATGCCATGCTGGCCCCTCATCTCAATTGCAGGAAGAAGCTGCTCATGGGACCCTTGCTTCCAAACACTTCATTTATTCAGCACCTATGAGGTGCAAAGTCAACAACAGGTACTAAGCCACGTTCTGGGGTTGGAAATAGATAAGATGGCATAGCTGCCCTCCAGGGCTTCAGAAGTCAGCAGAAGAAATGGCCAAGTAAATAGATAAATGGATGACTGAAAAGACTGAGCCATGTAGTCAACACAAGAATGTCCCAGGGAAGGAATTTCCCTCCCACTGGAGGCAGCAATTCTTTTACCCCCCTCATCCGTTCATTCATTCGTTCATTCAATCAACAAGTGCTCATTTAAGCACCTATTATGTGCCAGGCACTGTTCCAGTTTCTGTGAATATGGAAGTTAACAGAATAGACAAAAACCCCTGCCCGCGGGGGGCTTCCATTCTAGTGGGAATCCAATGAGAAGCATGGATTAACTCCTATCAGGTCCTGGTTTCTGGGAAGAAAGTGCTTTGGTTTCTTTCTCATAGAGAATTTTCTTTTATGAATTGAGAAAATGGAAAGGTTCAAGAAGGTCATGTTGAGCTCCCCTCTGCTCAGTGTCACACCCCAAGGACCCGTGTAGCACCTCTTGCCCGGTCTTTCCTTGCCCCGCTGTTCCCTAGCAGGCCCCAGCACTGCCCTTCCTACGGTTTCTATGCCCCTCTCTTCCTCCCATCCCTTTTCTTCAGGACTCAGCATGGCTGCAACCAGCTGCCTCCCCCTCTAGACTATACTCACCGGGAAATGAGGTAGAGACACTTGGCCATTGGCCTTCACGCTGCGATGCATTTCTCTCTGGAGCTGTTTCTTACTCCCCACGCGGTAAGGAGGGATTCCATCTCTACGGGAAGGGAAAAGACAGATCCCGCAGGCTCACGAGGATGCCTTCAGCACTCAGGATGCTCACAAGCCACACTCAGATCCCTCCAATGGATGGGGCCACACACCTCCATGAGAGCACCCCATCCCAGGTGCCATGGCTGTCCCCACAGGGAAAGATCAATCCACCATCAAACTGCCAAACCTCCCGCCTATCAATCATCTTTGGATTCAGGATCACTGACTTGGAAAGAGCATGGTAAGCTCCTCTCAGGCTGTTTGTTCTCTTACAACCGGGGTACACTCCAGCCAGCCCAGTCAGAGTGAAGGCTCCCCATTTTACAGGTGCCCAAAGCAGGAGACCCTTAGCCCCCTTTGGTTCCCCTAAACAGTCCATTGCCATTGCAACACATTACCCCAAATCAGGAAACCAGGTGTGCCTTATGGAGCATACCAGGGCACAGTACAGCAGGCAGAGGGGCCAGACCACAGAGGCTAACCAGGCATGTGTGAAGCCATGAGCGATTCTCCACCATCAACCTCCCAGTCGTCCCCAAATTTCTTCCTTGTACAAATTGCCACAACCACCCCCAACCAATGCAGTCCCAAAGACATGACCAATGGGGCATAAAGACAAAGCCCCTACTGTGGGGCATTCTGTGCAATTCATTCCAATACTTGAGTACCTACCATGTGCCAAACCTTTTTCTAGGCACTAGGCAAAAGAGGAGTGAAGGAAGGGAAACAAATGCAGAGGGCTGCCTATGAAGCTTGCATCCTAACGGGGTGGCCCAGGCAATAAGCAAAAATAAAAATGCAAAACCTATAGTATGTTAGAAGGTGGTAATTACCATGATGAAACACATGGCAGGAAATGGGGGGAGGCCACTGAATGAGAGTGGGGGGTAAGTTGCAATTTCACCACTTAGGACTCACTGGCTATGGGGCATGCCAGGTGTTTCGAGGGGTGTGGGGGTGTCAATGAAGTCCTCGCAAAGACCTGAAGGCAGTAGCGGCCCCTATGTCCTTCACTGTTATATTGGGGGGAAAAACACCCAGTAGAAGAGGTAAGAAACATGCACTCTGTACTCCAACTAGTCTTCACGAGAAACATGACCTGGAGTGGCTGTGGTTTTTTTTTAAAAAAGAGAATTTTATTCTTGAAAGCAGTTGAACGGTCAAGGTGGGACAATTTTCCCATTGCTGTCCCTTCTGGAAGCGACTTATTTACGAAAGCCTCATGTTCAAACAGTTCCATACTGAATCATACTGGAAGGCTGTAAATATTGCAATTAGGTGTTTTGTTCATTAGAGGGTGGAAGAGAGAAAACCTCAGCCTGCTCAGCAGCAGCGGTGGAAACCAGCAGAGCCTGAGAACACGCAGGAGCGAGCCAGCGGCTGACCCAGGCTCCTTATCTGCGATGCCCTGGATTCCAGTGGCTGCGTTTCCGGAAGTCTGCAGGCTGGGGCTGGAGCACAGGGCCACCGTGGGGGTGACACTGATCACAGCAGATCAACGATCTGCTAGCCAGCCCTTGGCCGAGAAGCACACGAGGGATAATCACACTGAGGGTGCAGGGCAGAAGGAGAGTGACATCTACAGCAAGGCCTTAAACACAGGTGTGAGTCCTGTCCCAGAGTAAGGCCAAGGGCAGAGGCAGCGAGCCCCAGTGCAGGTCAAGTCACCCAGACAGCCGCCTGCTCCCCAAGGCCTGGGACTCAAGGGGCCCCTGTAGGCCAAGGAGGGTAAAGGTTCCAAGTCCAACCAGGGGACCGATTCCAACCCAAGGCTGCCGGCCCCCACACTCCGAGTGCCTGCAGTGGGTCGGACACACCTGACGTAGAATCCAGCTCCATTCTCACAAAACCCTGAATTCACCACATTTTAGATGACTAGAGTCTCAGTCAGCAGGGGTCAGACCCAAGATCTGAACCCAAGCTGCTGCTGGACTGCAGAACAGGTGTGTCTAACTCAACAACCTGCACTCCCAGCCTCGCCTGGGAAATCCAAGTTCCTGACTGAATGTGAGGATGCCATTTCCTAAGCCCCCCAGAGTCACCTGAGGTGCTGAAGCGACGGATGGGAGATTTGGCAAACATTCTGGAAAGTCCCCCCCAACTACTTGGTACCACTGGCTAGGGGGCATACCAGGTGGTTCCAGTGAATCTCCCCGTCTCTAACCTAAACCCCTGTGGGGTGGGGGTCCCACAGATTGGGTTTCACACTGATCTAACCATCTTCTGCTATCCCAAGGCTGCAAGACTCGGTCCTCACCCTTCTCCTGACCAGCAACCCTTCTTGGGACATAAGAGAGTAGATGTCTCTGCTCCAGGCTTCCTCCTAACAATCTTGGGGCCCAGGAGTCAAGCACCCCTTGGACCCCACTGTAACCAACCCATCCCCTCCAAGACTCTGTCCTCAAGTGTCCTTTAGTGGCCTTCTGTCTTTTCTCCTTTCCTCCCAGATGGAAACAGGGGTAAGGCTTTTATACCTTTTTCTCTTTTCATATAAGGTAGAAAGAAAAGAGAGCTGGGGGACACAGGTATGGGAAGGAAGGGAAGCAGGTCACTGGCCGATCTGAAGGCCAGAGGAACAAATGATTTGAGCACCCCCCTCAGGGCGCGCGTGCACACACACACACACACACACACACACACACACACACACACACACCCCCACCCCCACTGCACCCAGGGCAGCTGATGGAGCCAGTGCGGGGAAAAGGGAGATTTCAGCTTGTAGAGGCTCAGAGAGGCCTGACAGGCGCCTTCACAGAAATGTGGCTTTAATTCTTCCCCAGCCAAGAATCGTCTTCCCAAACAGCCCCTCATTCCAGAAGGGGGCCTCTCCCCTTTTTATTCAGGCTCTAAAAGCCTGTGATCAGCTTCCTGGCTGCTCAGAACTGTGAGCTGAAAAGATCCCGAGCTCGGGTCCCTCTACAGCCTCCTTTCATTATAAACATTTTAGCTAACGAGCCGGCTGCGGGCCCAGCTGTTTCTGGGGAGCACCGGTTTTGAAGTGTGGACTCCACTTAGCTGCCATTTAAGCCGAGCCAATTAGCTTAGCCTTTTGACTCCGCTGTGCCCGGCCTAACCTGAATGTCGTTTTCCGGTGACTTTGAAATCGCAGGCTCATGCGCACAGGCATCCACTCGCATCGCCATTTGGCAGCCTCTCAGAGGGCCGCCTCTGATCACAGCCAACATCAAAAGCCTGGTTTGTAAGATAAGGTAATATTTGAAGTTCACGCGGATGCTTTCCCTGGTGTCCAAAGTAAACCCATAAATAAGATATAAGGAAATAAAAATAAATAAATAGAATAGCCCGTGCCACCCTCTGCATGAAACACGAGGGAAGCGTCGTGCACTGATTTTGGGGGCGCCCAGGGCAGACGTGGCCTTCAGGTCAAGCTGCTCCGGTCCTGTGAGCGGTTCTGCTCAGAACGGACCAGGCCAAGCAATGCTTCCACACCATTTCCGTGTGGCTTCCACGCCGCTTCTGTGTGGCCTGCACGTGCCTGGCCACCTCTAACACAGAAGCCATACTTGGTGGCAGAGGACCTGCTGCTTCTCAGATTTCCAGCCCCCCGGCCTCATCCTCCTAGGCCTGGTGCCCGGGAATGGCCCCCCAACCCTCCAGTCCCCCATGCTCCAAAGACTGGGGTTTAGGACTTGGCTGGGAATCTGGCAGCTAACTTTCAAAAAAAATGTAAAAAGCCATTTCTTCCGAGAATATAGGTTTCACAGTAACAGGCTCGTAAAACAGCCTTCTCAGAGGCCTACTGAGACCCGAGCCCAGCCATCTCTAATAGGGCGTTTCACTTAGCAAGAAAACAGAAGCAGCAGCGGGCTTTGGGCGAAGGCAATGATTTCTTTAAAGCCCCTGCCCGCTCTGGACTCCAGGCCCAGGTGCGCCCAGAACAACCAAGTGCAGGCCGGCCCTGCCCAACTTCTACCCAGGCCTCCCGCAAAGGCCCCTGGGACTTAACTGGTTCTGTCACAAATGAGACGACTGCTTCCCCCGGCTTGTGTCTAATGAACTCCAACCTTCTGGAGTCTATTGAAGGCCGCCTGTGACCCCCTCCTCCCCCTCCCCAGCCACATCCCCTCCTCAACTCCCAGCAGGGCAGCCAGCCCCCCGCCACAGCCCCTGGCAGACCCCCTCCCGGCCTGAGCTGGCCATTGTGACCAGGAGCAGCAGCCAGGGCCTTTTCATGCTTTATGGGGCGCTGCTATTCACTTGTTCAAGGAAATTTCAAAGGGGCCTGCTACCCTCTTATCCCCTCTAAGCCTCCCCTGATGAACAATGGGCTGAAAGCGATTCAGTTCGGCTTTTCATCCCCCACACACTTTATTTCTCGCTCGGCACTCTCATCTGCGCCAGGCCCCACAATTGGCAGAGCTCTGAAGAGGGGTCTAATCCCAGCCCTGGGAATCCCGGGTGACCCGCCCGACACTGGGCAGATCACACACACTCGGGGGCCAGCCGGCCAGAAAGTGCCTCCACAGCCTGGCTTTTAGGCAGGAGAGCGGGGAGGGCGCAGGACCCCAGTGCCGGGCAGTTCGAGACCCACAGAGCCTCTAAGCCCAGATACGCATCCCATCCGATGGGCGCCGGAGGCCCCTTTGTCCCCCACTCTAGGCAGCGCCAAGCAAACAGCCCCTGGACAAACCATCCCCGAGAGGATGGTTCCCGCTGATGACACAGGCCCTCCCGGCTGGTATAAAGAGGCCCCATCTGAGAACCCACCCACTTGGCTGGGAAAAGGCTCAGCGCCACCTGATGCTGAGCCCGCAGGTCTCCGAGCCTCCAAGGCACCTGCTCTCGGTGTCGGTGCCCTTGTTTACTCATCAAGCCAAGGGAGCTTCATCCCAGGAGGGGATCCCCGAGGTTCTGCCACTTGGGGCCCAAGGGAATGTCCAATGCCCCAGGGAGAAGCTGCTAAGGGGGGATCTGCCCTCTTTAGAGGGACTTGCCTCTATCAGAGTGGACCTTACTGGCCACACTCCGACTAGCTCAGGTAACCCGGCTGACCCCACAAGTGGCTTTCCCGGCTGCAGGTCCACACGTTCTTCAACTAAAGGCGGGAAGGGTGAGCGCTTTAAAGTCAGCTCTATAAAAGGGGGAAGGTTTTCTCTTGGGGAGGGGATAAAAGTGGGGTAACAGGGGAGGGAGCAGGGGAGAAGTCAGAACTTGCTCCCTCCTACCCCTCCCCCCAAACCCATTATAAAAGCAGTGTGGGTTATCACTAATAAATAAAAATAAAAGAAACTCAAAGTGGCTTAAAGGTCTCATTACCAACTCATCCTAATAACACATCTTGTGTTGGAAATGTCCATGCCTGGGGGAAGGGGGAAGGGGGGGGGAAAGGGGAAGGGGCAAAGGGCAGGGGCCTGCATCTGGCCTGGAGCCGAGTTCTGTGCCTGGCGTGGGAAGTGTGGGCGCAAGGGCCTTACTGCCATCTGTAAGGCACGGGGCACTGCCCACCTTTCTGATTGGGTCTTGTGAGGCTCAACCGTATATGGAGACCACACCCAAGTTATCTCATCACAAACCTAGAATAACACTTCGATGGGGATGGAAATGACACGCGGCCAAGGGCCAGGAAGCAAGCCAAGAAGAGTCTTGAAGAAAACTACACAGCAGGCTCTGGTTTTCCGTAAACCACCTTTGACTTGGGAGAGGCACTCAATGCCCTCATTCAAATTCGACTTAACCTCATTTTACGCATAATGCTAAGGCTCCCACGCAACCCACAAAACAACGAAAGCTGAAGGAGTAATGCTACCAGTGGCAGCAAGCACACAGAAAACAGCAAACAAACAAATAAACAAACAGAACAGCAGGCAGGACCAGAAAAAAGAAAACCTACTTTTGAAAAGGGGAGGGTGCCAATATATGTAGGGGCAGATAGCCTTATATAACCTTATAACCTATGAGATAATACAGCGTGGAACGAAAACATCCTGATATTAATTATTTGGATCAAGAAGTAAATTATGCCTAATACCATTCAATAAACACAGAGCAAAAGCGTATTAAGAACAAAGCCCATCAAAGGATAATTTTTCACAAGTAAGGAGCTCTGGCCGACTGGCTTCTGTGGAACTCCTTCCTCACCTCTCCCGCTGGACAAAGATGCATACCCTTACTATTCCACGGATGCCAGAAATGCGATTCTTTCATTAAAGAGTAGTGTTTCACCTTAAGGATTTCTCTCCCTTTACCAACAGGGGAATCTGAAGTGACACAATAAAAGCTACCAGGATTTGAATCACTAGCAGAGTCCCCAACCAACCTCGTCAACTTTCCTTCCAACTAGTTCCATGCCAGGGGCCAACCAACGGGACACTGGCCAATAAAAACCAGATGATTTGAAACAAACTGGAAGAATAGGCGGTTGGGTTTTTAGGAAGGTAAGTAAACTCTAAGTGAGCATGCCAGAATTCGCACAGCGCTGGGGGTTTGCCTTTCCAACTGGTCCCTTAGTGGGAGAAATTCCTACTTAAAAACATTTGGCGAAAGGCCTTTAAAGAACATTTCTAGAATGACGGTTCTCCACTGGATATTGGGTAAAAAGCTCTTGGGGAGTTTTGCCCAAGGCCAGGCTCCGCCCCCCTCCAGTCTCCTGAATCAGAATCTCAAAGGATGGCAGGAGATGGGGTTACCCAGCCCCCCCCCCATGGAACGCACATACCGCGTGTGCTGTTCTCCATCCAGAAATCCCCACTGCATGACCACAAATGACCTAGAACTCAAAGCGCGACCCTGCCTGATGGCCTGCTGACCTCAAACTACCCTGATGACTTGCATTGCTTTCAGAAATCAAAGCCATCCACCTGCAAAAGAGCCAAGATCAGACTCAACTTTAGAGGGAACCAAACTGAGGGGCAGAGCCCCCTCCTGACACAGAGCAGGCATTCCACCAAGACTTACTCAGTGGAATGAGGTCCATTTGAGCTCATTCTGACTCCTACCTTCCATGTCTTTTCCTTCAAAAACAATGAACACTTAAACACAAACCCTTCTGATGTCCCCCGTCCCCCACCTGTTGGTTCTACAGATGGGATATCTGGCTTTCAAGGCCAGCCAAGCACTTCTCCCCACAGGGAAGGCAGGCAAAATGACAACCAGAAGATGTGTTGTTAAACTCAAGGAATTTATAGACCTTCATCTTAACCTCTTACGTTACTTTAGTTTTCTTCTGCTAAGGTTACCACCCACTTTCCCTTCAGGGCTCTAAGCTTACCACCACCCCACCTACTATGTCACCCTCCTCAACCACCAAACACCTGCCCACAGATGGGATGTGCAAAGCCAGGTGAGGATGGCCGAGGACTCCACCTGGCTGGCCCAGTGGATCACGCCGCCAACCACGTACACGACGGGGACACCAGAATACTTACACGCTGCTGTCCGTCATGGACATGGAGTCATCAGTCAGTGCGTCGCTGGATATCTCACTATCGTTGGCACTGGTGGCTGGTGCAAAGACATAGCCAGAGCCTACGTGGTATGGATTAACAGGATCGCTCCTCTTGAAGGGCCTGCAGGGAAAGTGCGACAGTTGTGCGTCACTGATGCTCAGTGGAAACCCAGGTAGCCAGGTGACCCAAGCGCACAATCCCATGATCTGTTCAATGCCAACCTGATGCCCAGTGCCAGGTGCTCTCTGGGCAGAAAGCAGGCTGAGATCCTCTGCCCCCAAAAGAAGATCTGCCAGGGGACGGATGACCCCGGAGGCAGCCTAGGGGATCCTACAAAGTTCTAAACACACGCTCACATAGGGGAAGGAAGGGGACTCTACTCTTGGAGGGGAGGCTATGGAATAAAGAGGGGAGTTTGTCAGTGGAGATGGGGTGTCTTCCCCCCTCCCTGCCCCCTATCCAAGCTGGTACCAAAGGAATACAATGTTAGGGCCCTAAGATATCTTAAGTTTCAACGTAGCTGTTAGTGTAGTTCCAAGATGCAAACACCTGGAAGCCTGGCCTAGCCTTCGCATTTCAACTCTGGGCTGTGAGCTTGATAGATGGGACAGAGTTCAAGACACGTGTAGGTTGGTCTTCCATTCCCACCCCCCCAGCTGGGCCTCTGCGTGCCCTTCCCCCACCCAGGTCTCACTGTCCCAGGCAGGCTAAGGCCAGCGGATTAAAATGAGCAGCACAGCTGTTTCAAAGGAGGGTCCAGTCCCCCGCTGCGGTGTCCCCCCCTTTTGTTTCAGTGGCCTCTGCCGACCTGTTTTGCCCTCTTGATCTCCTCCCAGAATCACCAGTGTGCCTGTCCCCTGCTGGGCTGCATTCCTCTTGTGTCACCAGAGAGGGACTTGGGGAGGGGGGCGGAGGAAGGGGTCACGGTGGTCTTGGGGCTGCAGGAAGGGCTTGAGAAGCCAGAAGTTGCAGGCGGCCTCGTTTACAAACACCAGCATCCTCCACAGGGCCCACCAAGTCTACACAATGACAAAGAAACCAACTGGAGGGGAACAGAAGGACTCAGAGAAAGAACCAACTCCATCAGGCCACTGTGGCTGGTCTAAAAGGATGGCCTTGAGCTGGCAGATGAAAGGGACCCATGAAAGGTCCAAGCACTCTTATGCTTGTGTTCACTGAGCTCCTACTCACCTACTATGAGTTCACCAGTTCACTGGGTTGGACTGCAATGGACTGTGGGTGTACCCAGCCCCAATCTCTGGTCACCTGGCACCCATGGCCTAGTAGGGGTTTGTCACCATATGTAGGGGGAAAGGGGGTGCCACGAGGGAGGTAGACACAGTATTATTCCTCATGGCCACCTGGAGGAGGAGCCAAGCCCTGCGCCCATTTTACAGGTGTGTCCTTGGTGGTCCCACAGGTGCAGCAGGCTGGCCTGGACCACAGAGCTGGCACGAGTGGGCACGGGGTTGATGTATTTGGCTTGCTCTCAACCTCTTTCTGCTTCCTGCTACAAAGACTAGCCTCAGCATTTAAAAAAGTTCTAGAATAAGAGCAGGATGAGTGGCCTCGTAGAGATCATCCTGATAGAGCTAATGATGGAGGGGACATTTCTAGCTGAATGGCCAGGGATGGCTCCCTGGGACAGGTGGAAGCAAGGTGAACCCTAGTGGGTGAACAGGAATGCACGGAGATGCCACCCAGGGCCGGCGAAGGGAAAAGGAGCTTCCTCCTCAGACTGGGGAGGAAGGGGGGGAGCTAGTCGGGTTAGGAGGGGGCAGGGAGGGGAGGGGGCCTGAGGTTTTCCCGCGGCCTGTGTGATCCAGAGGGGGTACACCAGGCTGGACTGGAAGGAGGGGTGGGGTTGGACAGGGAGCTGCTGCCACAACTTGATGTAAGAGCCGAAACAGGAGGCAGGTGCCGGCTAGAATCGAATAGGGTGAAGAGGAAGAGACGGGCCCCCGTCTTTAAGGAGCTTGCACTCTTGTAGCTGGAGTGACAAAACTAACAAGAGAAGTTACATTCAGAATCATAACATTTTAGAGTCAGAATGAATCTTAGAAATGACCTAACCCAACCCCCTCAGTTTAGAAACATTGATAAAAACCAAGAGCCACCACTGGTTGAGCACTTAGGATGGGCGGGGTCTTTGTTCTTGTCAAGGTTGTACATAGTAGGTGCTGAATGAACATCTGCTGCACAATCATCTTTCATCCTCACAGCCATCCAAGAGGTAATAGAGCCCCAGGCAGGGCCCCAAAGCCTTCTGGGGGGCCACTGGGCTGGAGACTTGGCCACATGGAACCCACATCTGGACTCCTTGAGGAGCTCGGTTGGCAGGAATCTTGATTCATTCTACCGAGCTAGACCAGAACATAAAGCCAGATCTTAGACATGCTATGTAGATGCAGAACCACTGGAAAGTGCAAATGAGAAACACTGCACTTGAACCTGTCAAATACCCTGGACCGAGTGACCTTGAACAGTGACTTGGATGCTCTGGCCCTGTTCTCATTATCTGTAAAGGGCGAGAAGCCTCACTACCTCCCAGGATTTTTTATGACAATTAAATGAGGATGGTAAGACCCTCCATGAGTTAGAACTGGTCCCCATGTCCTCAATCTGGGATTCTCAGGCACCAGGGCTAGAGAAAGGAGTGGTGACAGCAGAGGGGGACGGGGGGAGGCAGTTGGTTATTGAGAAGAGAAGGGATGAGGCATGATTCAGTACAAACAGTTTCCTAGTTGACAAGGAAACTGAGTAAGAGGAGAATGGCTCTGTTTGGCATCAAAGGCAGAACAAGAGGAAATGGGCTTTGTAAGTCAGAAAGAGGAAAGCACTTTGTAATGGTCCCAGTGGACCCATAAAGTGGATGAGGGCAGGTTCTGGAATTGCCCAAGCCTTTGAAATAGCCCAGAGTTCCCTGCTGTCTGGGGTGCTTGGATGGGGCTACTGCTCAAAGCAAGATGGACGAGATAACTTCTCCAAGACCCCTTCCTGTCCTCAGGGACACAGTAACAAGTTTTGGAAGCCCTTGAGAGGGAACAGAAACCAAGAGGTCGAGAGCTGGTGCTGGCTTAGCTACCAGCAAGCTGGGAGCCCCCAGGCAAGTCCCGGCCCCCATGGATGTGAGGTACCCACCTAAGACACACGCAGTTCAACCAACCATCTGCATGAAGTTCTCACATCCTCTGAAAGGCCCAACGAGGGCACTGTAATTTGGGGGTAAATCACAGTTTAATACTCCAAAACACCACCCACCAACAGAAAGAGAGCTCCTGTAGCTTTTTCCCTCGTGGTATTTACCATGACTTATCATTACGCAGCGCTGGTGTGTTTACACGCTGAATGCCCGTCCTGCGCAACTAGACTGTAAGCTCCACGAGGGCAAGGACCGGACCCGGCTCCCTCACATGTCTCCCCAACGCTGAATGCAAGCTTGGGACCTGGGGCAGAAGCTCAAAACCCTGTCAAACCTCCTTAAAAGCCCTGGGACCAGCAGATGGGTTGCTGAAACTTTTTTTTTTTAGTCCAAAGGCAAAGTACAAGATCAAAACAGCCTTAAATAGCATTCACTCTTACCACCACTTCGGTGTTGCTATCTTTGTGGTATTAACACATCAACAATGTCCCAAATGTAAGGGCTATAATTCACCCTCCAGAGGGAGAAAATGACGCAATAGGCCGCTCCTCCTCCTGCCCCAAACAAAAGGGCACCTAACTCAAATCCCCTGTGTGCTCCCAGCTTCGAGCTCCTGGGGCACGTGGATCCCAAAATAAACGAGTCTCCCTTCGCTTCCAAAATAGAGGGCTACTGTGTGACCAGCCACTACACGCGGGATATACTGCTCTTAGCTCGGCGGGCTGCGAGAAAGTGTTTGGCCTTTCCTACAATCCTAACAAGACGAGGCAGAGGAAGGAGGCAGGGTTTGAGGGGGGGACAAACTCAATTTTTAAGAACCCCAAACTTCGTCAAAAAGCACCACGTAATTTTTTAAAAACGGATTAGAGATGTTTTCTTGTGATTACTTAAAAAAAAACAAAAACGGAAAGAAACTTCAAGAAACTCGACCATGCTACAGTAATTGTACCCAGATGCTTTGATTATTTCTTCAGGACTGTTGTGCTCCCAGGCGCTGGCAGGATTTTAAATTCCTAGGGAGAGTGGAGGCCTATGGTACACATTTTGCACTGGGTGGACCAAGTTTGCAGCTTCAGTGTGCAAAGGGCTTTCGGCTGTCAGGTAGCAGAGGCTCCTGGGACCTTATTTGCTGCCCCCCCCCCCCCCCCCCGCAGCCTATTCTTATCTCTTATCTGGGTGAGATGCAGTGGCCCCTGCGCCCTCCCCATTCACCCGGGCAGACCCCCTACAGACAGCACCACAGAGTTGACCTTTGGGGCCTCTTTCTGGCCCCCTCTCAAAACAATGCAACCTAAAAAGTATTTGCTTCTAAGGCTGTGTGTTTAGGGCTTTCCAGGAGCCCTGTGACAATTTACTCCCAGAGCCACTGTTTAAAAGGCAACCGTGTCTTCGGCCAGCGGCTTCTAAAGCAAGATAGAGGGGCGTTCAGAGGGGGCAGGGGACTCGGAGAGCATTGGGCAACTGGGCCCTGAGAAAACAGGCAAACTTCTACAAGTGTGTCTTAGCAAACTGCCTTCATCAGAGCTTCCATCCTCTAATTGTGGCCTACTGCTTCCAGCATATCTTTCCTATGGCATCATTTTCTTTGATAATTGAAGCCAAGCTTGATTCCAATGGCTTCGCACAAAAACGGGCCTCATCAGCGAGTTCTTTCAGAGAACAGGAGACACTTGGAGCCAGCAGAGGGCCATCTGCTGGGCCCGGCTCATTTTAAGTGAGGCCAGAGCAGAGGGTCCAATGAGAGACAGATGAGACACGCCTTGGGCAGGGACACACAAGGGCCAGTGCAGAAGGGGAAGGACACAGGGAGCACTCTGTGCGCCCAACACGGTCTTCTCCTTCCCAAAATAAATGCTGGGCCCAGCTCCTAATCCCACAGCCCCCTTCACATACACCTCGCCACTCTGTGTGTTTGTGTGCTGGGGTTTTTACACGTGCTTCTACCAACAGGTCACTCCTGCTCTAGGTTATTTATAGAGACCATCAAAAGGCCCAGGCCTCCCACTCAACCACTCGCAAACCAGAGTCCTTCCCTCTGAGGATAATTCCTGCTCTTCCGTTCCAACTATTTATATTAAACCTGACACCAAATCAGTAAGGACACAAACAAGTCATTAAAAATGAGGCTCCTCTGAGTGCCCAGGGTAAACACAGGGCTCGGAAGACGAGCCAGTGCTCTGGGCATCCAGCTGCCAGGACTGTGCCTCAACAGCTGATGAAGGGAGACCCTCAGCAGGACTTGTTTTTTTTTCTTTTTCATTCATTTTACTAACTAAATAAAAGCCCATCCTATCCATCGGGTACCTTGCTTGATGAATGAGTGTATTAGGAGGGGAAGGGGGACTTAAAGAATTAGAAAGGATCCCTACATCCCAAGAACTGGCTGTGAAGACAGATTTGGGTTCAGCAAGTAGAGAAAGCAGAGGCATGGGAAGGGGGAATACTCTAAAACTTTACCATGACTATGGGCTAGAACCCAAGAGTCACTCTTTGAAAGTGGTATCTTAACCTGGTTGCCCTTTGCACATACCCAGTTGTTATCATTATTAAATTATACTAATTATAGCACTTCACACACATCTGTTCAAAACATCCTAATAGCAACCTATGACATAAAAAGAAAGGATGGTGCCCACTCATTTTACAGATGGCACATGGGGTGCAGAAAGGCTTAAACCCAGAAGTAAGTAGTGGATAGGGCTGGGACCCAGTCCTTTAGATAACTTGGGACACCCCCAAATACACTACCATACACCTGAAGATCTTGAAATTTGGATGTGGCTTAAATTCTCTTTGACAATGCCCAGCACACACAAACATACTATGGCAACTCAAGAGGCCAGTGAAAAGGTGCCACCTATATATGGATGATACCCATAGTTCACAAACAAGGAAAACACTGGAAACACAATGGATCTTTGGCCCTCGCCTCCAGGATCAAATAACTTCACAAGAGTGATCTGCCCAAAAGTTGAATCCTGGTTATGTCCCAGCTGAGGCCTTTGGAAGGAGGAGGGGCACCCCGAGGCTGGGTCTACTGCCCACCCACGAAGGGGAGGGGGCACGGCAGGGTCCTGCCTCTGAGTGCTTTCTTACAGATGACATCCCAAACCACACACAGTGCTATTTACGAAGGTGACACTGGGGGTCCTGACACAGAAGCCCCACTGTTAGAGGCCCCAGGAGAAGCAGCAACCTTACTACAGGCCTTAAGCAGTCTCAGCTACCACTGTGAAACTGGAGAGGGA
The DNA here is from genome assembly GCF_964146895.1 of Miniopterus schreibersii. Classification (NCBI taxonomy): domain Eukaryota; kingdom Metazoa; phylum Chordata; class Mammalia; order Chiroptera; family Miniopteridae; genus Miniopterus; species Miniopterus schreibersii. The sequence goes on from NC_138116.1 coordinate 7,721,883, forward strand.
TGAGACCAGCAAAGGTTTTACTCAGGTGTTGACACATGGAACAGGGTAGTAGCAGCAGGTGCCCAGGGACTGCCCAGCCAAGAGGCCAGGCCCAGTATCTTCCTCCAAAACAACCTGAAACCATAACCTTAAAGATGCTAAAACAACTTCAGGTGATCCTGTGCTTCCTTGCAAAAGCCAATCGGTTCCACTTAGGTGCAGTAGACCAGATGTCTGTGCAAGGCTCTCAAGGATATAAGAGCGCCCCCTGGTGGTTGGAGAGCAAGCCTTCCCCTCCCTGTGAAGTCAACAGGCCTGGCCACCCCCTAAATCACTGCTCCTAGATTCACACCTGGCTGCCCTGCCCCTTCTCCTGCTGCTGCTGCTGCTGCTGCTGCTGCAGCTGGTCACCGGAGGCCCTCCCCTACAGAGACAGGGCAATCTCTACAGAGGCAGCGCAAGCCTTGACCACACGGAGAAATACAGCAAGCCATTACCTCAGCAAGATAAGCCATTCAGACAGCAATCGAGTGCCCACCCCCTTGCTTGCATGCAGTAAGCAACAACCTAGAATTAAGAGGCTCTTCTCTTTTTGAATATTCGGAAGGAGAGAGAGAGAGAAAAACAGAAAAACTCATGCTCACAGGAGGTCTGAATTTGCCTTCAAAGGTCAAGAATCTTAAGACTTGGCCATTCTGTAAAGGACTGTTTGTCTTTGAAGCCTCAAAAAGGGAAAGTACTCCAGGGCCCCAGTCTTCTCTGGCCAAGACCTCCGCTCCATCAGCACCGAGCAACAACATAATCAGCTGAGGTCTGCCCCTTGGCTGCAAACGTTTAAAACCTACATTCAATACCAGCAGACTCTGATCTAAAGCTCTGGTCCTTTCTTGGGGACAGCCACAGGGCCTTCCCAAGTAAGGGGGGTTTCTTGCTGCATAAATACCTAATTCTACAAACAGACCCAATTGCCGGCTCTTATCTTCACATAAAAGTTCAAAAGATCCCACTTACCCCCACATCCAATGGGTACACACGTTATTTCCTGTGTCTCCACCACAACCCAGCTGCCTCCCTAGCCACATTAATTCCACTCTCTACTGATTAGTGGTGAATGACCCCTTCCAAAACTGGTGCTTACTGTATTTGGTGACTCAGCGGCATCAAAAGCTGCTGTTCTATCTCTCTCTCTCCCCCCCCCCTCCCGCCCCCTCTCCCCTTTCTAAGTCTGGCCCAGGAAACGAAGTAACCCGCACCCGCATTAATGAATACTGCTTGCCAGTGTTGAGTTAGGCGCTGGAAGACTGCAGGCATGTAGGTGTGTGTGCATCACGTCCCCCACTTTAAACAACAAAAAGCAAGATCAAAGCATCCGTGGCCAGTGATCCTGGCTCTCAACAGACCTCTTTGTCAGCCCCTGCAGCACATCCATCCAACCATCCACCCTACATAACTCAAAACATCTGCAGGTCCGCATCACCCCCCCCCACCCCCCACCCCCCGCCAGGCTTACCTGTATCCATTTTCGACAGTTTCCGTGGACCTCACATTCGCTGTAGCCCTCAGAGTTTTGCTGGACAAGCCAACCACAGTGGGTGAAAGTTTGCACTTGAAGTCAGCACAAGTCCATTCCTCTTCTTCATTCAAGGTGGGGAGATAGCCACACACGACCTTTAGGCTCCCGAGTCCCCCGCTGTTCATATAAGCTGTGTTTTCTCCCCCACTCCTCACATATTCGAGGTATATATCAGAAGTCAAAAACATCTGGTAGGCATTTTCCTCCATCACCGACTGGATCTCGGTCTGCGCCTGGTCGAACATGATGGAATCAATCTGTTGCTTTTTGATGCCATCTCTTATGTAAGTCTTGGTGGCAGGTTTCAGCTGCTTGGAGACAATGCTGTTGTTCTCGATGTACCTTTTGTAGATCGCTTTGGCCACTCGCAGAGTTTTGGTATCCTTCAGGTTCATCTGCCTGAATCCATTGCAGGCAAACCAGAAGTCTAAAGTATCCACGCATTTCTCCCTCTCCAGGAAAGTCCGGAAGAGATAAGCACCGTCTTGATCGCCCAGCAAGGAGTGCAATGACTTGGTCCACCTGGTCAGAGGGGAGTCCGGAGATGCCCGCCCCTCCGGCTCCCCCAGCCCATCCTCATTGCGCCTGGTGTTGGAGGAGACGGGCAGAGGTTTGGTGACCTGGCCCTTTCCCACCCCAGGCTGGCAGGGTGGGGTCTCCCCTTCCTCCCCCGGAACCGGGGGCCGGGGAGCATCCTCTCGGAAGCTGCTGCTGGGGTCTGGCAGGCGAGTAACCAACACAGCGCTACTCATGGTGAGCGAGTTCTTGCTTCTCACTGAGTTTGGGAATTTTTTTTCTTCTTCCAGTTCCTCTCAGCAATCAGCGTGGTCTCTCTCTCTCTCTCAAGTCAGCAGGGGCTCATCTGAGCCTCCTTTCTGGAAAGAAAAAGAAGGGGGAGGTAGGGAGAGAAAAGGGTATTGATCTAATCAAAACCAGATCTGCCCAACATCAAAGCAAGAAAGTAAACAGGCTTTTCAACTCCTCAAATTCAAATCAAGCAACCCAGCTATCTGCGAGGTGCTCATCTAAGGTATCAGACGCTTTTTCAAAGGCGAAATCTGAGCTCCCTGCACACGGGGGGGGGGGGGGATTGGGGAGGGGGTTACAAGGAGAAGGGGCGGGGAAGGTGAGATGGGAGCCGGGAGGGTGGGAGGTGGGGGCGAAGAAGGGGCACGCGAGGTGTGAGACATAACCTTCCAAAAAACCCACTGGCCCGGGAGCACGCAGGGCAGCCGGCCCGCGCCTCCCCGCCCCACTCCCTCCTCCCCCTCCCAGCATCAACTCCAAACACACGCACTCCCAGCCGCAGGGCTGTGTGCAGGTGAAACCAATTTCGGTAAATTTCCCCACTCGGCTCTCCGCACAGATAACTCGAGCTCCAAACGTGCCCTTCCCCGGCATCTGGTTCCCATTCCCCCCACCCACCCCTTCCCTCTGCGCTCCCCCTTCCCACTCCTTAAAAATTCAGATCTTCGACCGAGAAAGAAGCCCGCCCAGCACGGGGCGGAATGGGCTCCCGGACTCCCAGCTGGAAAAAGCATCCCCCCCCCCCGCGCTGTAAATGTCCCTGCGCCCCCGCCTCCTGCCAAGAATAAGACTCAGTCTACACCTCTGTCTTCCCAGCTCCCCCAAACCAGAAACCAACTCACTCAGACGAGACTTTGATCTTCAAACTTTGCGAGACAGCAGAGAAGCCTTGGGACCCACCACCCCGTCCGTCTCCCCCTCCTCCCAAGCCACCTCCCGGAGCCGTGAACCCTACAAAACCGGACCAGAAACCGTCTCACGCTACCGATGTCTATGCCAAGACTCCCAAACTCTACTGACCTGAATAGAGCCTGTCTCTTTTTTCCAAAAGAAAAGTCTTATCTAACCAATAAACAAGCCGCTTTCCCAGCACGGGAAGGATCGAACTAAGGAGGGCAGGGGCGGGCGGAGGGGGACTGGGCGCGACCCCGAGCGCGGGGCCGGAGCTCCGGGCCCCGGGTGGGTGCGTGCGGTCCCCGCCCGGGGCCTCGGGCCGCGGGGCCGGGCAACTCGGCCGGCTGAGTGGCAGGGCTGCCGGCAGCGCCGCGTTAGCCCGGCGGAGGGGAGGTGGCGCGGCCCCGTTACCTGGAAGACGAAGGCGGCCCGAGGCCGGGCTCTCATCTCCGCCGAGCCCCTCGGCCCGCCCCCCGGCCCAAATCCAATTGAACGCGTCCAAAGCCGTGGAGCGCGGGGCCGAAGCCCCGGGAGGCGCTCGCAAAACCCCGACCCAGGCGCGGGTCGGTCCCCGGCGCGGTCGCTCGCAGAGGAGCCCGCAGAAAAAGCACGGAAAGCAGCAGCCTGGTCCAGAAATGGCGACGCGCGGAGTCTCTGCCTCCGCAGAAGGGGCCGGGGCGGCCAGGGGCGCAGGGCCCGGGCGGGGAGGAGAGGCGCGGGGGACGCGGGTGCCCGGGCTCGGGCCGCTCCAGCTCGCAGACTGAGCCTCGGCCAGTACTCGGGGCCCCTAAGCGCGGACCAGTGGCTGGGAGGGGAGGGGGGAGAGAGGCGGGAGGAGAGGAGGGGGGCGGGGGGAAAGGCGGGGGAAGGGGGCGGAGGGGAGGGCAAGTGGGGGGCGCCGCCACCCTTTCATCCCACCTTCCAAAGCCGTGCACACTCACAACCCAGCTCACATCCCATAACCAAGACAACGATGAGCTTCCCGGGGGGATCTACACCCTCTCCGCCCCCGCCGCAGCCGCCACTTACAGAAGTCTCTCCCCCGGGGCCCCCGCCACCCCGCTGGGGAGGGGGCTTACGCGCAGGGCGCTCGGGGCAGCCGGGCCAAGCCCCCAGAAGCGCTGGGCGCCGGGCCCGCAGCTCTCCTCCGCGCCTGCCCGGAGCGCGCCCCGAAATAGCCGGCCTGACAACTTCAAAGGGCCGCCCGGCACATCAAAGCGCGCGGGCCGCCCCGCCGCCGCTGCCTCCGCACTCACCATAGATCCGCGCGCGCGCTTCGCGGCGAGACCTCGCAGGCGCCCCGGGCTGGGCCCCGGCCCGGGCCCCCGGATCGGCTCGCAGCAGCCCCGGGCCCCCCCGGGCCGGTCCTGGCGTCGGGGAACATGGGGAGTCGCGCGGCAGGGGAGGAGGGTGCGGGGAAACAATCCGGGATTAGAACGAGATCCACCGGCGAGGGAGGGGAAGCGGCGTTCCTCGCCGCCCCTTTTATGCAAAAGATCCGAGTGGGCCTCCGCCCCCGCCGCGGCCGCCCCCGGCCCCTCCGGCCCCCGCCCGGCCCGGCTTTCAACACAGGTCCTGTTTCCAGCAGTCACTCCGCGCACCAAATGTCCTCCGGGCGCTTCCAACAAAAACTGCGCTGTGGATTTAACAGTGCACTTCAAAGGCGCGAGCCGAGCGCACGGTCCTGAAAGGGAGGTACGCACCGGCCGCGCCCCGGGCCGCCCCCCGTGCGCCCACCGCCCCTCCTAGGGGTCGTCCGGCTCGCGACGCCCTTCCCGGCCGGGTCTCCGTCGGACCAGACCCCCTCCCGCCCCCGACGCCCCCAAGGAGGCTTGGAGTGACCTCGCCCCTTGTCCCGGGGGGGCTTTCTTTGAAGCAGCTTTGCCGGGGCGGCGCCTTCACCCCTACCTTTTACAGCAGGGCTTTGGGCAGGGAAGACGGGCGCCTCGAACGCCGGGCAGCCACGAAATCCATCGCTATGAGGGGTTATTTTTATTTCCGAGCTTTCGGGTTGTTACTGAGTTGCCAGGACCTTATCAAAGCGCAGCGGGCTCCAGCCGACTCCCCCGGGCCAGGCTTGGGGAGCCAGTGATCCCGCCGCGCCAATCACAGCGGCGCTCGGCCGGCCCGCGCCGCCCGCCTTAAAGGAACAGCGCCTGGCGCCCGCCCGGGCCGGGCCGGGCCCGCCCCTGCCGCACGCTCCGCGCGCTCGGTAACCCGTCCCGGGCCCTCCTCCGCCGCCGTCAGGCCCCCGCCGCCCCGGGGGCTCTCTGTGCCCGAGTCGGGATTTTGTCTTTCAAGTTTTCTAGTAGCTCTGGCTTCCTCCCCTCCCGCCCCACCCTCGCCTGCCCTGGTCCTCCCCAGCTCTGGAAAGCAACAGTTGATTGTAGCATTCCGGCCGACACAAGAACTGCAAGCAAGCAGATTTTTTTTTTTTTTTCCCTATCATCAAACACTTTTGCACCTCTATTCAAGTTTTCCTGGGAATGTGGGCTTGGAGGATCTTGTAAAGGAATTTCTATTCCTGCGACTGACTGGCCAAGCGTCCACTGGGCGAAGGCGGGCCTGGACTTAGAAGGCATGTGCATGCTGTGCGCGCGCGCTTGCGCTTCTGCGTGTGAGTGAGGACCACGGAGCAAGTGTTCCTGGATGTGTGAATGGGGGTGTGAATCTGCCAGCACAGGCCTGAGTGCTGAAGATGGGATCTGACACCTTGTTAGGAAGCACGCCTCAATCCCCTGCAGATTTAACCCCAGCTTCCCAACCTGGCCGGCGGAACCCTCCCTGTGCACATCCACCATCCTTCGGTAACAACCGCATACGCAACACTTTCCTTGGAGCATCCCCCACCCTCCCATATGTTACATATTAAACAGACATGGAATGTCTTTTTCCCTTCCACCCGCAGCTTCAACGTATTGAAAACGCCTCGCCCCACTGTCACCTTTGAATTCCTGCCCACATTCCCCTGATGTTTATGAGCCAAACCTTCTCTTCTCACTTACGGTAATGAGAAAATGTCACAAACCTAGAACATTTTTCAATTTACTCATCTATTGTTACAGAATGACCCCTCATAGGACAAGCTAATAATTAACTTTTCCTTCTCTTAAAAAACAAAGATGTAACCAAATTTGTTCCAGAAATGAAAGGAACAGCCTAGCACAGTTGGAGCCGTGTGAGGCTTTCGCCCTCCAACTCTACTCACTTTTTCTTTATTTACTTTCCTGTTGAACTTAAAGGGTGCCAAACCCTCTTCAGTGCAGAGGTGCCTCTGACCTGCCATTGGGCCTTCAGGACTTTGAAACATTCAAGGAGGACAAGAGAAAATACACCCCCGTGCTCTGCTGGGAAAGGGGGAGCTGCTGTGCTCTATCTCCCCACCCCCACCCCTCCATGCCCATGGGGCTTTTACAAGGGACTAGAGTTCTTGTTAGCCCCTGGGTGCCAAGATGGGTGGCATCTCCCTCTCCGACACCAGCCTCTACGCGTCCAAGGTCTGCCCCTTAGGGCTCACCTCCCCAGGTGGCCAGGCTGGCAAAAATCCAGCAGTCAAGGCTATGAAATACAACCACTTCGGGGCAGACCGTGAAGACCAGTGGGAGATTGGCCCCATGACTCATCTTTGCCTCGGGACGCTGCTGGGTGTGAGGATACTGGAAGCCAGGCCACTTCAGGTCCCCTTGATCTAATAGCCCGGCCTTGGGGAAGGCTGGCATCTGGTAGGCGAGACCCATGGCCAAGGGCACGCCCACCCCCTTCAGCGACCCCAGGAGAGCCAGAAGCAAAGCTGTCCCTGTGGTTCCAGAGAGTCTTCGAGCCACAGAGGGTGTTATTACGGGAACAAAAGTATATACAGAAGGGGATGAATGGCCATAGAAGCTTCTATAATATAAACAACAGCCTGGAGTGTATGTGCCTATGCACACATGTTGGGGGAGGGGAGATAAAAAAATCAAAACATCCAAAATCAAAATAAACGATGATCAGAAAGAGGCGGCTTTCAAAAAGGAAGTGGAAACTCTGTCTTCATGGGTGGTTTTCCTCCCCTCCCAGCTGTCCCCACTGACCCTTCACTGCCGCCCCCCCAGCCTGCCCCAGTCATCACAGGCTTTGCCCCGTAATTATCCCAGGGCTGCGGCAGGGACTGGAGGTGGGCAATCAGGAGCCAGGCCTTGTTTGGATTAGATCTTCTCACTAATGACCCCCCTGAGAGCCTGGTTTCCAGAACAGGTGCTTGGTAACCTTGGGTCAATGACTCCCCCTCCATCCCCCCCTTCCCAATTTCATATCTGGTGGTTCACTGCCCATCCAGCAGGAGGCTGGGCCAAGTGCTGAGAAGCCAGGAGCCCTTGGGAGCCTCCAGGTCCTTGGCTACTTGTTGATAATATTTCTGGAGGACAATCCAGAGTCCTCCGCTTATACCCAGCCCCTTTCTCAAGATAGCACAGTTTTCCATTTCCCCCTTCTCCCTGGCAGCAGGGGTATCATGTGACTTGTTGTAATCCTGCGCGGTTGCCTGGAAACTGGAAAGCAAGGTGATGGATTTCTGCACATGCTCACTCTCCCCCCCTCCTTTAAAGAAAAACCCTACAGAGGACAAATAGCCCACTTTGCCTAAGTGCAGACAAGTTTAATAAAGCAGAGAGTAATTCTTTTCTGGAATTATGTACCGGGCTGAAATCCTAGAATCCCAGAAAACGAGGACTTGGGGCTCCCCGAGAGGCATCTGGCCAGATCTCCAACCTCGAGTCAGTCCCACAAATACCCCTCTGGAGGGGAAGTCACACCGGCTGCGACTCCAGAGGAGCTCAGACCCAGGACCTTGCTCACGAAGACTCGGTGACTTTGTATTTCATTTCTTTGGAAAAGTGCCGCCTTAGACAGTGCACCTTTGTTTAGAGAGGGAGATGGAGAGAGATACAGGTAACCTTCCCTAAGGCTGCAGGTCACCTAACCACTCCGAGTCCCCATGTGTCACCTCCGGAGCGGAAGACAAAGCCCTCCAAAGTCCGTTGTGAGGATAACCAATAAGGCAAATGCCCAATGTGATGTGTGATACGCAGCAGGTGCTCAGACATGATGTTACTTCTGTGTAGTCACCCTGTTCCCTCAATAATCTACCACCTGTTCTAGGAAGAAACTCCCTAACTCCAAAGCAAAGATGCCCTTCGAATGAGAGCCACACTCCTGGGGGTGGGGGCTGGAAGCCAACCAATGAGGTCTTGCAGAGGTGAGCCCCCAACCCCACCGTCCTCCTGCAGAGAAAATCGGGGGCTGGGAGGCAAAGGGGCTGTGCCTTCCTGCCATCCCTCAAACCCCATCCTATCCTGCACTCAAAAAGAAATAGCAGAATTGTCTAGCCAAGGGGGCCCTTAAAGTGTTCTCTCATCCAACCCATTATGTGGGGAAACTAAGCAAAGAGGAGGTGAAGAGATCTTCCCAAGGTCACTTTGCCCACATTAGAGCTAGCTAGAACCCCTCGGGGTCCTGAACCCTGGTCCCCTCTCTTTCCTCCACCCCATGGCGAGGGGGCCCAGGGCAGAGCTGGCTAAGAGGGGGCCCTGAGCATCTCCGGTCCTTGACTTCCATGGCAGAGCTAATCAGCACAACCTGAGACGCTTTTCTGAAAGAATCGCCGCAAAGCTTCAGCCTGAACTTCACTCAACCCCTTCTTATGTCCGGCCTTGACCCCTGAACTGGGCTATACTCAGCCAGACCCTGGACGGCCCCACCAAGTCTTTTATGGTGGCAGATGTGCCCACGGGCATCTCAGTGGGCCCGGCCCACCTAAGGGAGAACAGACTTGGACAGACCCAGAGAGGAGGCGAGGAGGGAAAATCAGACTCAGCCTCCTGCCATCCCGTCTCCTTCCTCTCTCCCCTGCAGACAAGGGACTCCGGCGTCAGGCGGGGAGAGAAACCCTATCTGTAGAAGTGCTGGGCGAAACTTATTTGTAATAAAACGATCGCCTGTGGTATGTTAAATTTAAAGCATGTTAAGTCAAACGATAATTGAAAACGTCCTAATCGGATTTACTTTCAAGTGCTTTTTGGATTTATTATAAATGGAGTTGTGAACGACTGGGTTTTCCAGCGTCTCGACCGCTATTCATCACCTTGGAGTTTGGCTTTTAGGGGCTGGCCTCGGCTTGTGACCACAAGAGGCCATCGATGCGCAAACGAATCCGGAAGGAGCTTCTGGGTTTTGAAGTTATCCTCTCCCGCGGCGTCGAGCAGACCCGCACACTCACGCAGAGGTTGTTTTCAGACAAGGAAATGACAAACAGGTAGGAAAAAGAAACCCTGAAGTCAGCACTGCAACGGGTAACCTTGAAACTTTGCTAATAAATCAGCCTGTGTTCCCAGTTCTCTCCATGGACATTTTTCTCTGCTCCTGATGTTTCATCTTGCTCATTTTAAACAACTTCTGGAAAGTGAAGGTTTGCCAGCTTGATATCAGTCGCTTTATTCTTTCCTGACAGTGTTTCTTGATTTGCTTGGAGCATTTCCGCTGACTGAGCGCTTTCCCCGGCTCTCAAGGATGCGCCACGCTGCGCCAGGATGCGAGGCGCAGTCCCAGCTGCCCGGCTCACCTGGACAGGTTCTGCATTTTGCATCCTGTGGGGAACTGTCCCTTCGTCAGGTCAGCAGTAGTAATGTCCTCACGTCTTGCCTGCTGGCTTCAGAGAGCTCAGAGGGTAGAGATGGCTGGCAACTTCTTTAAAGAGGCGTCTACACTGTCTACACTTGCTGTCTACACCTCCTCCCCTCCCACTGTCTTCTCAAATGTCCCTAACCTGGTGAAGTTTTAGTTTCCTAAGACAAGTCCGTGAGTACAGAGAGTTTCAGACAAGATGAACCCCCCAAAATGTTTTCTCCTGTCCCCACGCATGGTGCCAAGCTCCAGTCTCTGGAAACCAGGGCCCCCCAGGCCTTCTCCCCCCCCCCCCCCCATCATCTCCACATTTCAGAGGCTGGGCTGCAGGCATCTGGAGTTTAACTCTTTTGGAACAGAACCTATTTGTCCCTCATTGAAACCTGCCGTCCTCAGCGAGGCAGTGACCTCACCATCCTTTGCATGATGATGGTCTTTGTAAAGCCATCCTCAGAATTCCTGCCAATGAACTTGGATGGGGGGAGGGATTCCTGAATGGGGCGGCGCAGAGTGACTTTGGAGAAGTCTTTTTTTGCTCTTTGATGACCATTTTAAAGACGGGCTACTGCGACAGTAGGTCCCCCAGACAAACAAGGAGACATGGTCTGCACCTCTGACGTGGCTGAACACACCTCATGGCTGTCTCAGCAAAAACATGAGTATCTTAAACATAAAGCATGTGGACTGAGCCTCGCCTCCTGTTACTAATGTTCTCTTGATACTTTCCCCAATCACTTTGAACATAGAAAAACATATAGTAATTATTGAAACTGTGAAATCTGATCATCACAATGAATCACCCCACCATGATAGAAAAAATTAGTGGCATGAAGAAGCCCTGAGCTAGCTCAGCTCTTCAGACAAGGAAGACTGGAGCAAGAAGATGCCACCAATGTCAATAGGTGACAAGGCAAGAAGGCCAGTCAGTCCTTTAGCTAATAGTATCCTATGGCAGAATCAAAAATTTTTCCCCAAAAGATCCTTTTGTTCAATGCATTAAATCTGTCTACCTTTGTAAAACTTACCCCGTGAATCCGTTAAGCCACAATAAGACCTGGTGGCCTGACTCTGGGAGTCAGAAAATTGGGTCACAGAAAGTAAGGGGCTTCCTCCCCTTTTTTTTCCCTATTCTAAGGTCAGAGATGACCCGGAGCACAGAGGGTCAGGTGTGAGACGCTGCCTACTGAGTGCCATGGAGACGGGATGCAGAGTGTGTCCCTGTCCTCCTGGTGGATGCTCAGAGGGCACCTTGGAGAAGCCCCAGCTGCAGGGTAGCTCGGGGGCCAAGAGCCTCCCAGGAAGGGGGCATGGGGCGTGGGGCGTGGGGCGTGGGGCGTGGGATGGTCTCGAGGCCTTTCCCTCATTTTGCGCTTTCTCCGGTGGGCGGCCACCCACTTTGTGGAGGTCCAGCAGCTGCTGCACTGGAACTTGGCTCTTCCTTTATGGACATGACCTTCCTCACCCCCACCCTGAGCTCAGACTGTTTCCACCCCCACAAGGGCACTGCTTCCCCCTCTCCAGCCATCCCCAGGGGGTCTCTGCTCTGAATTTCCCCATTAACAGGAATCAGCCTTAAACTCTACAAGATAATGGAGGGTCCTGCCCCTCCTCAGGGGGGCAGTGCTCCCAGGAAGCGGGGCCTTTTCCCCTGGAGCCAGGGTGGGAATGGGAAGGCCCAGGCAGGAGGAAGCTGTGCCTTTTTGAGAAACCCATAGAAAATTGGGGGGTGGGGGCAGGCTGGGCTGGGCTTGACAGAGCCTCCTGGACCGTGGGAAGGAGGGGTTTTCTTTATCCTGAAGTGTAATTGTGAGCCAGGGGAGTGTGGTGCACCAGATAAACCTGGGAGAGTCTGTCATTGCTCCGTGCCTCAATTTCCCCAAGCATAAAATGGGAGGAACGGAAGTACCGGGGGTTATTGTGAGGATTCAGTGAGGTCCTGGAGTAGAGAGGCTAGAACTCGCCTGGTATTAGCTGTCTTGGGGGGAAAACTAAAAAAAGCCCGGCTGGGGCCCAGGTCTCCCCTGCTAAGGACGTCCTACTTGTCTTCCCTCAACTATAAAGTGGGAACAAAGTGATGCCATCTTTAAAGGGGCGTCCGAGTGGAAATGTTGGAGCCGGTACATTTTGTTTCTGAGCGATGTCAGCGCTCAGCTTTCTGCACAAAGCTTTCCCACGACCATGGCCAGCGGAGGTGCTGGGCAGGGGCTGCGGCCAGCTGGCTTTACTGTGAGCCTCCCTCCCGATGCGCCCCCCCCCAAGATTCTAGGTACAGGTGTCCCTCGGTATCCAAGGGAGTGAGGGGGTGTTGGTTCCAGGGACCCCGCAGACACCAAAATCCACAGATGCTCAAGTCCCTTTTATAAAATGTAGTATTTGCACAGAGCCTACGCATCCTCCCGTATTCTTGAAATCATATCCAAATTGATTAAACAGTCCCCCTTATCTACTGTGACACTGTCCGTGGTTTCAGGTACCTGAGGTCCACGGTGGTCTGAAAATATTAAATGGAAAATTCCAGAAATAAATGATTCATAAGTTTACAATTGCGTCCCTTTGTCCGGCATCTCCACACTGTAAGCGCTCCCGGCCCGTTGGTCACTTAGTAACCCTCTCCTCGGGGACCAGGTCTCAGATGGACTGTCTCGGTCCCACAGTGCCCGTGCTTAAGTCAACCTGACTTGACCTACTCATGGCCCCAAAGCGAGGAGCAGCGATGCCAGCGGGGAGCCGGCACGTGCTTCGAGGGAGAGGGGGAAAGTCCTCGACTTAGTCAGGAGAGAAGAGAATCGTACGCTGAGGCTGCTAAGAGCTACGGTGAGAACGAATGTGCCATCCTTGAAACTGGGAAGGAAAAAGAAACTCGTGCTATTTTAGTTGTCACACCTCAAACTGCAAAAGCTAGAGCCACCTCGCACGACAAGTGCTGAGTTCAGATGGAAAAGGAATTGAAGTTTATCACCGGGGTGTATGTTTAGGGAAAACACAGTGTATGTGGGGTTGGGAACTATCCCCGGTTTCGGCATCCGTGGGGGTCTCGGGACGTACCCCCTGCGGATAGGGGTTACTACTGCACTTATAACGCCTCATACAATGCAAACGCTGAGTAAGGGCTGTTACTCTGTATTGTTTAGGGAGTAACAAGAAAAAAAATCTATACATGTTCAGTACAGCCGCAGCCAGGTAGGCCTACCTACCTAATACACATCAAAAACAACGGAACCTTTTGACTGAATATTTCCTTTCGCCCTGGGTTGAATCCACTTGCAAATGGCCAGCAAGCCTGTCTTTAGGACCCGCGCCCTTGTACAGCCTCGGCACCCCCACCCCACAGGCCCTGGGCCGCCACAGGAAGCGCTCGGTTATTCTGGTGCTGCTCCCAAGTCCCTAGACGGGGCCCAGGCGTGAGGTCAGGAGTCAGGGCGCCCACCCCCGGCCCCTCTCAGCCTCCCGGCACTGCGTTCTCAGAGCCTTCCAGGGCCTCCGCGTAATTAACTGACAGCCACTCGCCACTCGCCGCATGCTGGCCGGCGCTCTGCTTTAACACATTGTTAATGACTGAGGTGTGACTACCAAGCGCGCCGTGCCTTCCTCCTGCTCACCTGCTCCTCTCTTTGTAAATCCTGCAAAACGCTGGGTTTCAGCCACTCCTTTCAGTACAGAGTGCGCTCCTTACTCACATTCTGTCGGAAAAGGGCTTGTTCAAAGGGAATCCTCGGCCACAGGCATGTTGCACCTTCCTGCCAGGTGCATTTTCTGCAGCTGGCCAGGGGGTCCTGAAGAAGCCCCGGGTGTGTGAGATACAGTGGGTCTCACCCACCGGTGTGTCTGAGATGTGGCTGTATCTTGGTGGGGGTGGTGTCAGGCCACCCGGGGGGATGGGAGATTTAGAGGATGACAGGAGAGGCCAGGATTAAGCCTCCCGGCTCCTCTCCAGCCCTGGGGTGCTCTGCAGGCAGGACTATAAACTCTACCCTCCAACACCCCGTGCTGTGCCCCATGCTCCTGCCCAAAGCTCCTCTCGCTGTGTCTGGCCCTGGGTCCCGAGAGCACCCTGGACAGACGGAGCCTCATCAGAAGACACTGAGGGGTACCCAGCCCACCTGCGTCTGCCATGGGGGGGGAGGGGAGGCGGGCAGTGCTGAAGGGCAGTGGGGAGGGAGAGGTGAGCTCTTCTGGAAGTACCCGGCAGTGTGTCTGGCTGTACTGCAGCGACCGACAATGTCAGTTTTCAGACTTTGGTTCCCTCTCTGGTGAGGGAGGCTGGGTGGCCGTACCGGGGGGCAGAGCACCCAGCAGAGGGATTCTGGGCCCTGTCTTCCTGACTCCGGGTGATGGCCGGGGCAGGAGAGGGCAAGGGGCACACTGTTGGGCCTTCCAGCTGGACCCTCCATGCTTGGCCTCGCCTGCTTTTGTAAAGTGAACGGAGCCGCGGGGAACTTGGGCCGCGTCTTCCCACCACCCTTCCTGATGTGGGCCCGCTGCACCCTTTGCTGGTCAGCGGGGGGCTGCGTCCTGACCCATCAGCCACCACCATGCCCTGCACTGCCTCGATGGGCCACAAGCCCAAGTAAGTGCCCCGCCTAACCTGTGCTGCCCTCGTCCATCAGGGGAGCAGGATAAATAACCACTTTGCAAGGCTTGCTTATGGCTGAATTTTCAAGCTCTCCTTTCTCATGTGTCCCACATACCTTCCTGGGTACCCACAGGCCCAGGACGCTGTGGGGAGCCAGACAGTATATGGAAGTGCTGGCGCCAGCCTGCGGCTGGGGGAAGCGGAACAACAGCTGCTGCTTTTAGTACCATCTTCCTACTCAGGTCCTACTCCAGGAAGCCGCCTGAGACCTGGGCAGGGTGACCACACTCGGGCCTGCAAGTGTGGCTTCTGGGCCAGGCCAGGAATGACCACAGCCTGACCCCGCCCAGCCTCAGGGAGTGCAAGGCCTGGCCCAGAGGGAAGGTGGGTCTCGGGGCCACAACCAGCTCCTTCCATGGCACCATCCCCCCTCACAAAGGGCTGTGCTGTCTGAACCCTGGGCTGAGGGCAGTAAAAGGGCCATAAAGGGGGCAGAGCTGCCATAAACCAGAGACAGAGTCGTTAGCAGTTTCCTCTCTGATAAGGGCTTCAAGGGCTCCGAGGAGCTGCTGGCATTCCCAGCCCGAGTCCGGCGCCCTGGGTGTTGCTTCTTTGGTTCAGAGTCCAGAGAGAAGATGCTGGAGGAGGAGACACCCTCCGAGGTGCAGGAGGAACAGAGGGAGAGAGGTGGAGAAGGGGCACCTCCAGCGGGCCAGGCCTTCGGGAGGGGGTTCGGGGGTCACCTGTTTTCTCCCTGGCCCAACCGCTCTCTGAGCACAACTCTCATCAACCTGTTTTACGGGAAGCTCTGGCCTGGAAGGACAGCTGTCATTTGCATAATTTGCAGGCACAGAGAAAAATGCAAATGTAGCCCCTCCTTCAACAATTAGGAGGAATTTAAGATGAAGACAGCATCAAACTCAGCAGGTAACACCCCCCCCCCCAAATCCATTGAGTTTCCCACGCTCTGAATGACAGGCATAAATATCTGCAGGCATCCGGTCTGAGCTGCCCACACTCGGACCGGATACCTTCAGGTGTCTGGATGTCTGAGCCATCACATGGAAGAGGCATTTGATTAACTTTTCCGCTGGCTAATGTGTTCTTGTCGGTTGAGCGCATGATCGGGGAGGGTGAGTGGTGAGCACCCAGGCCTGCATCCTGGGGTCCTGGCTCTGCCTCCAACTCGCTCTGTGACCCAGGCCACTCTGGGCTGCCGGGTCCTCACCTGCACAAGCCGGACCTTAAGGCGCTAGCATCCCTGACTCTCTGACTCTAAACCTCCTTCCTCACTGCACATCTCATCCATGGAGGGGGTTGGCCAGACTCATCAGAGAGGAGTGAAGACTTCAGAAGGCAGTGGCCTGTCACCCACTCCTCCCCTCGCTTTGCACGGCCTGGTTAAAGCACACACTTCTGGGCCTCCCTGGACGGGGGACAGGTGCTGGTCTGTGGCTTTTGGTCATGTCCACAGGTTCAGCCTTCAAGAACTGCCTGGATGCAGGTGGATGCAGAGAGGCTGGGGCCCTGGTCTACCCTCTGTTCCTGTGGCTTCTCCCACAGACCTGTTATTCTTACGCCTTGGAAGAAAGGGCCAGGCCTCCCAAGCACTCCTAGAATTAGCAATGAGCCTCCCAGGTCACCTGTGCCTCCTGGTGTTATTTCAAGCATTCTAGGTTATATATAATCATAGGAATTTGGAAATAATGTGTGTCTGTAGAGGACTGATTAAATAAACTACAGACACTACAGCAGTGCACGTGAACATTATACAGTCATTAAAAGGTGATGGGGTCCAGATTATTTGAAATGCTTGTGAAGGTAACTCCAGGAAGCAAGATCCAAAAATTGTACAGCACAGGTGTTCAATCAGGTAAAATATAGAGAAGAGATCTGACTAGCAGATGGTGGGATTGCGGGTCATTTTCCTCTTGCCTTTTACACTTGTGTTATCATGCTTGGGTTGCTGACACCACCAGCCCCTTCCTGAGGGGGCAGACCTAGGTGGTGACCTTCTGCACCGTGTGACCCCGCCCCCCTCGAGCACAGCCCCTCAGACTGGGTTTGGTCACGTGGCTCCTGGGGGCCCCACCTGCATAGGCCAGCTGGTGATACATGACTTGAGTAGTCAGGTCCAGAAAGATGAGCCGGGTTGTTTAGCTTTTCTCTGTGAGAGCCCAGGCTGTGCAAAGGGGCCAGAGTGAGGCTGGAGGAACGGCTGTCATGGACCAGAGGCTATGGAGGAGCAGGAACCAGAGGGGGGCCACGCCCTGAGGGACAGAGAAACCCTGCCCCCAAGCCACTCACATTCTTTCAACACACCCCCATTTTCCCTTGGGGTCAGTTGAGTGGGTCTCTGGTCCTTGCAACTGAACAATATTATCTTGTATTTCCAAAATGTCTATGGCAACTTTATATTATTTTTAATAAAAATAATTAACCAGCAAAGAGGGGATTCTAGCATGTCCTTGGGCTACCCCACCACTTTAGAATGCCTTGTCCTACCAGGTCAAACATGTGCAGTTTGGGTCGCAGAAGAGCTGTGGTCAAGGCTGTTTGTGTGCCCTGCAGCCCAGGGGCTCCCCTGGGGGCTGCAGCATCAGACGCCCAGCCAGGGCCTGCTGGGGACAACCCAGCAGGACAACAAGCCTCGTCCCTCTCAGAAGTGGCATCTTGGAAGGCAGGGTGGCATTTTTAGACAGCCATCAGTGACTTCGCATTTGCACTGGGGCCTCTGTAGGCCTTTCTCAGACGCACACCCGAACCAGAACACAGTGGCCTGGAACCACCAGGCAAGAAAATATATACAGAGTTCCCCAGGATTTGAAGTCCATTTCCTCAGTGAGGGGACTTGTGTGAGTGTCTGACCAGATAAGTGAGAGATTCCCTAGCCCCCTCGTCCCCAGCATTCCCACTCGTGCTATCTCAGGTTCTCGCCAGATCTGCGACATGAAAGGGGTGGCTGACTAGCCTCACCCAGTCTCTCCTCCGGGGTAAAGGGCCCACAATCACACATCTATTCATGAGCTTCTGCGAACTTTCCTCCCACCTGCTTGAAATGTGACTTGATGGGCAGAAAAGGTGTAGCATGGGTGAGGAGGAGGGAGGGAGGAGACAGTGGTGTATGGACTCCTCTCAAAGCAGCCAGCCAGGGGGTAGGGCATCACCCCTGCCCCCCAAATCCCCAGACAGAAGACAATTGCTTGGGAGATTCACAACTTAGAAACTGTGTGGCTTCGGCAAATTTTTCTGCCCTTCCTGAGCCTCAGTTTTCTTAACTGTGATATGGGAATAAACCATGTTGTTACAGGGCAGGTGAAATGAGAAAGTGGACATAAAGGTCCATATATACAGTAAGTGCCCTGTAAGTGTTCACCTCCCTTCAGCTTAGGGAGCCAGGCTGTGGCTGCCCTTGCCCCCACCCCCCTGGCCTCCCCCAAGGAAAATGTCCAGGATCCTCCAGGGAGCCGGGTGGGGGCTGGGCACGCTGCGCACAGGGCGGTCACCCAGGCCAGGCGGGCAGCCACCTTTCAGACTCTTCCACAAGCAGCCCGCTCGCCTTGCAGACTATGTCAACAGGCAGTGCTGCCCTGGCCCGGGGAAGGGCGAGTGGCTGCGACCAGGTCTGGAAACATGTGTCAAACCCAATTCCAACCAGATGAGGCTGGCCTGCGTCCCGTGGTCGCTTTCCATGCGAGTCATAGCCAGGGGGAGACGCGTCCACTTCCCATCCCCAGGCAGCCAGGCCCGTCTGTTCCCCCACAGTCCTTGGGCCCAGACTGCCGGGCTCACCTTTCTGTTCTGGAGGCTCCATTCAGAAGGTCCAAGCCGTGAGTCATGGGCCTCAAGGACACAGCAACCACGTGCCCATCCTGCAGCTCAACAGGCCGTCCTCCCCCCGACAGGCAGGGTAGGCCGCGGGGCAAGGGAAGAGGCTACATGCTGTTCAAGCACCACACAAGGGGGTTCACTGGCCGAGCCCCCGAGCCCCCACCCCAGAGTAAAATATCCCATATGTAGCAGATGGGGCCAAGGCAACTGGCCAGGAAGACACAGGCTTCTTTTTGCTGGGTTAGAAATGGTGGCTGAAATACGTGCGCACGCACACACACACACACACACACACACACACACACACGTGCACACGCACACGCACACACACCCTCCACCACCCCCACCACCCAGCAAACCCCCGAGCCGAGGACACAGCATCCCAGCAAAGAGTCAAGAAGGAGAGGAGATCCAACTGTTTTGAGTTTAGCCGTTAAGCATAGTTTCCAGCGAGTGTACTCATGTCTTGAAAGGAAACAGATGAAAGCAACATGTGTCGATGGTTGTAGGAAGGCAATAATGTCATCAACAGGAAATAAAGAAATTGAACACTGAGCCTCAGCCCAGAACGTTAACCCTTCTCCCACCCCGGTCCCGAGGCATTCTGCGTGGATGGCTGGGGGAGTCTCCCCCACGTCCGGGGCTCTGCCCCCAGGGGCCTGGGTGGGGGTGGGGGTGGGGGGAGTTCCTGCAAGGATCATGGGCACCAGGCAAAGACTTGTTTAGCTCCTCAAGGGCTGATGGCCTTGGAAGGAGGGGAGCCCCAGGGGTCCTGGATCAGCCTAGGAGGAGGCTACAAAGCCCTGGCTGTGGGAGCACAGTTGAGAGTTCCTGGCAAGGGCAGCGCTGGCTGCTGGCAGGGGTGGCAGAGCCAAGGCCAATGTGCTGGCACCGGAGGGGCAGGCGGCGCCACCCGGGAGTCCCGCAGGCCCCAGGAGGCCCTGAGTGCTGCTCCGTGGCCAGGGGTGCTGATGGAGCAGGTCGGCTCTGGGAGACTGCTTCTCATCCAGTCCCCCCAACCCAAGGCAGAATAAAGAAAGTGCACCCCAACCCTCTGGCCGACGCTCAGAGAACCCGGAGAGCCGTGACACTGGGCCAGGGAAGGCAAAGCTAATGGCCCCATGCCCTGAGAATGGTCAGAATGCCTCCTCCAGGCTGGTTTCCTTGCTTTTGTCTCTGGTGGGGTGACTCTGCTCAGCTTGGGGACACCTGCCTCACTATTGACCCTGCGTATCACATGCAAATAATACACAAAATTTAAAAATAAAGCAGAAATGGCAGCATGAGATAGATAAAGCCGGATGGCACCCTGAGTGAGAGCGTGTCAGTCTGTTATAGAACCGGCCTTGGCTGCTGGGCCCAGTGGCACCAGACAGCGCTGTGGGCTGGACCTGCCACCTGCACCGGAATCCTTGGGGAGGCCCAGAGCTCTACTCCATAGACTCAGAGCAAGGTTTAGGGGCCAGTGGACTAGTCCACTGATTTTTCAGACTTGCCTGGACCAAAATACCCTAAAGAAATGGATGGTAGTGTTGTCATTACATGCAGATAAAAGTAATGGACAGAAATGCCTTAATTCCTTCTGCCATCATTAAGGAGAAGAAACTTCTTGCGGGTGCGGATGCTGGATTCCAGTGTAGATGCTCTGCTATTCACCCAGAAATGCACATATTTTGGCCTACTGTACCCGTAGGACAGTGTAGGCCACCCCTTACTGTCATCAGGCTTGGGGACAAAGGAGCTAAAGTATTTATGCCTCAGCATCTATCAGACACAGGTTAAGGGCTGAGGGAGCTGACTCAGGACACGGACACTGTCTGCTGTCTGAGCTCGAAGACAAATGGGTTCTAGCATTTCCACCAGAGCTGGGAGGGGAGCAGGGAGTGGAAGCAGAAAGAAGCTGGTGCCCCAGGGAAGGGAGGGGATTGGAGGGCAGAGCCCTGAGGGCATGTTCAACAGTTTGGAGGCCGCCCCTGATCTCCCAGTGCCTCCCACGAGGTTAGCATCTGTCCCAGTCACACCTGGCCAGGAATTAGTGCGTGGAAAGAATGTACATGGTTCACATCTAGAAGGACTGTGGCAGCAGCTCCGTTTCTAAGATGATGGGGGCCGTGTGGCTATAAAAGATTCTCCCCAGCTGGGAAGGGGCAAGACCCAGGCAGAGAAAGGCATGCTGGCCCCATGCTGACCTCACAGCTAACCATCAACCGCACTGATGGCTACATCGGGGCTTTGGGGCAAGAATCAGGACTGGGCTCCGAGAGCCAGGGGTGGCCACAGTGATCTGGATGTGGGGCACGGGCGGGTCCCCATCCCTCGGTGACTCAGTGCCCTTTATCCCCACAACCGGGATGCTGCCACCTTGCCCTGTGCATCACTGAGATTTTTACGGGGATAAACATGCGATGCTAGCCTGGGAGAGTCGGGTAAGAATTTAGAGTGTGCTCCATTTCTGAAGTGGTGAGTCAGGTAGACACACGGGCAGGGAGGAAAGTCACATTTACGGAAAGTCTCCTGCAGGCCCATGGCTGCCCCGCAAGGTTCATGCCAATGAGGAGGGCACACAGGGTAGTGCTTTGACCCTCAGGTGGGCGACGGGATGCTGACACAAGCCTTGGCCTGTTCCTATGAGCCACAGACACCACCAAGGCAGGCGCTCTCACCAAAAAACAATTAATCACCGAGCACCTGAGCTACCTCCTCAGACCTGAGGTTAGAGACCAAAGCCGCCAGTCAATGAGGCTCTGATAAGCCTTCAACCAGACCCAGGGCCAGCTCCCTACCCTCCGCCCTCCCTCTCGGTCCAGCCAGACACACTCAGCAGCCACAGGTCAACCTGATCCCTTTAAGGACAAGACTCCCTCACCTTTCCAGTCCCACACGTTCACACAAGGTGGGTGCCCAGCACGGGGAGGTGGCCCTGATGCCAAAAGAGTGACTGTATTCCGTCGCACACCCCTAGAGAAACCGGGGACCTGAGAGGCGAGGGGACTTGCCCAAGTAGAGCCGGTCAGTAAATGGCAGAGTCTGAACGTGGACACATGTCTGTCTGACTTCAAAGTCTGGGTTTATTCCAATACACCACACATGTGTCTAAACTAAGACATCTGGGTTACAGCATCATAAAAATCAAAGGTCTCATTTCACATATGGACTTGTTCTGTCCCGGAGCCGAGGATCCGCGACCCTGACCGGGGGCACACCTTGCTGACAGGGGCTCTGGACAGGAGAAAGCGGGAGGCGTCCACACAGCTCCCGGGTGGGGAAGACAGGGCATGCTAAGGATGGAAACATCCAGCTACCTCCGAGTTTTCTCGTCTGCAGGAGTATTTGGGCTGCAGTGTATCATATTTAAATGAGCACGTGACTTTTTAAAGATTTCAGATTGGATTCTGGAACAAATCATATGTCTCATTTTCCCCATCAGGCTGCACTGCAAATTCATCATAATTTTCTAAGGACAAACCAAATACAAAGACCTGACCCAGCTACCCTCACTGGGATCATTCAGAGGGTGAGCAGCCTGTGTGTGATCAGGGAGCGCCTACTGTGGACCAGTTGGTTAGATGACAGTGTTAAAAGGTGCTGAGACCCGGCCACAGGCGCCCCCTTCACTGGTGAAGGGGGCGCTGCATGAGGGGTGTGACTTCAGGGGTGCCAGGCAGGCTCTGGCTCTCTCTGCCCTCCCTGGACCCTCCCGCCTGCAGCCCAACCATGCAGTTCCATGCCAGGAGCTAGGGTGCAGCTGGGGATGTTGTGAACACTTTTGCTAGGGTGGAAGTGAGGGCTGCAGATGGGTGGGACCACACAGGGTGGGCTTCTCCGGCCTGCTGGTGACTATGGGAACACTTTCCGGGTGAGCGCGCTCTGTGGTCAGCACGATGAGGGCCCTAGTGGCTCAGGCTGAAGTTTTGGGTCCTTGGAGGACTCAGTTGGCTCTCTACAGAAGCCTGGAGGAGAGGGGTTGACAGGGCTGAGACATGCTGACAGGGGTGAAGGTGACCTCCCCCGGCCCCCAGTCTCCCGACAGGATGCCCAGGAATGGGCTTGGAGAGCCCTGCCCCAAGTCTGCAGAGAGAGGCTATAGCTGCCTGGCAGCTGTTCAAGTGTCATCCATTTCAAAGGCCTTTTGTTAAACTTCTAACGGCCAAAAGGACAGCCCAAAGCCACGCACAGGGAGGGCCTCAGTTTCAGTGACCTGGAAGACGATGGAGCTCTCCGGAATCCAGGGGGTGGGGTGGGGAGCATGGAGACAGGAGCTGGGCAATCAGGGCCATAAATCAGGGACAGTCCAAGGGGCCAGCGGCCAGTGGCTCCAGCCTGCTCCTGCGGGACTGGCTGAGGCCCACACGCAGGTGTGCAGAGCAGCAAGGCCCCTGGGGCAGGTGTGCAGAGCAGCAAGGCCCCTGGGTTTTGGAGAGATGCTAGCAGGGGATCTATGCTCAGTGTTCAGTCCCCCTCGGGTGATTTTCCAGTTCACTTTCCCCATGTGTGTGGGCCTCTCCACGGTTAGCTGTGGGAGTCAGAGCTCTGCCTCCGGTCTTGGTTTGGCTACTACCGATTAGTTGGTGATTTCGGGGCAAGTCGTGCCACCTTTTTGAAGCCCTCTTTTCTCGTTCAGAGAGCAGATGTTGGCCTGGTTGCCAGGCCTCATTCTCGACATGGAATGCTGGGAGCATCTCAGAGGATCCTAGGAAGGTTTCGAGAGGCCAAGGCTGGGAGGGGAGCTCAGGAGGCTCAGTGGGGGCCCCACCCCACCTCCAGAGGTTCCTGAGGGTTCAGGTCATCCTCGAACCCACTGCCCGCCCCCCAAGACCAGCAGAGTAGATTTGGGCTTCTTGGGAACCAAGACCCCCTGCCTCTGCAAAGCCTGGCCCAGAACGGGGAAGGAGGAAGGTTTTTTTTCTCCCTCCCCAAACCTCTGGGCTTCTTACGCTCACTTGATTTGGATTCTTGATTGCCACGGTGAAGGTGGGACCCGTGGGACCTTTGATCTCTCGCCCACCCCTCCTCCAGAGGTCCTGGGGCCTGTGCTTTGGCTGAGGAGTTCGGGGTTACCAGCAATCGCCGCCACCTTGGGAGGGGGGCGCGCAGGCCCAAATTGATGTCAGGTTGCAGGCCGGGCGCGGTGTTACCTGGAGCTTTGAAGCTCCTAATGACTCCAGACTGTCTTCTCAAGTCAGCGGCTACAAATGTTAATAAAATTAAAGCCACCTGAGAGCCCGGCCTGGAAAGCCTTTGAAAGCAGGTCTGTGACGGGTTATTACCCCCAATCATCTCGTTGTCCACTCTCCTAGCTGGGGTTAAACTCTAACTCTTCCCTTTGAAGACTGACGAGGAATCTGAGGACAAAACTCAATGGAAACTTCCTAAGGATGAAGGGGAAAGGTGTGAATACCCCCTGACTGGCCCGACCAGAAGGATGGGGGTGGGGCAGGGAAGGGACCGTGTCCGACTTGAAGGAGAGAAAAGGAAGGGGGCAACCCCAGTCACCACTCAGTGAACCCCATGAGCGAGTTCAGATCCCCTGGAAGGGCAGAGGCAGGGGTCGCTTGTGGGCGAGCAGAGGGGTGCAGCCTCGCCAAGGCGGAGAGAAAGTAATGAAGCAGAGACACAGCTAAAGAACGGGCTTGATTAGGGCTTTGAAGTCTGACGTGGTGCCGGACCCTGTTCGGGGGGGAGGGGACCCACCATTCCCGCGCCTGGAAGTGGCTGGTTAAGCAGCTCTGTCCCCCAAGAGGCTGTGGGACGGATGGGGAGAGGGGAACTTTTCCTCCCTCTTCCTCCCGCCCCAGAGGAAGGTCAGACTCATCAGGAGCCTCACCACTAGGAGGAAAAAACTTCACAACCCTTGTCCTCTTATATATATATATATTTTTTTCCAAAAGTCTTTCTGGGCTCCCAGAGGCAGCAGGTCTTTCGGGACCATTCTGCTGCCTGTCTTTCCCTGGAGAGAGGGAGGGAGAGGAGGGGGCAGTGCTAACTCACGTTGGAAAAGCATGTTTCGTTCCTCCTTTTCGTTTAATCCCATGTGGAACGCTGTCTACGCAAAGATGGGAACGCAGAGGGGAAGAGGGAGCCGGGAGCGGCCCTGCCCGGGTTTGAAAGGTGGTATTTCCAGCGTCTGCCCCTCCACCACGCGGCCCACACCTACCTCTCTCTCTGCCCTACACACACATGTGCTGCCCACCGAGGGTTGAAAGCTCAGGTTTTTGCCCTTGTTACAACTCCCCCTCTCCTCATTAAAGAAATAATAAAATGAAAGCGGGCGCTATTGTGCGCCACATCTGGTCGCTCCCTGCTGCCTCTGCTGGGCCCTGATGGTGCGCCCCCCAGATGGTGCTGCACTGTGTCCTGCTGCTGAGGGTGGGCCCAGCACCCAGGAGCCCAGGAACGCAGGTCTGCCCGCTGCGAGCCTGTCCACACCGGGCTCTCTGAACCAGGGCTTCACGGTGCCCTGAATTTAGGGTCAGACAGGAGGCAGTGGCCGTCCATCCCTGTGTTCCTGGGAAGCCCTCAGGTCAGGCCCTCCTGCCCGAGCCGGGAAGGACACACTGCTCTGGGACCCCAACATTCATGCTTATTACTGGATTCGAATGAGCCTGTCTTGGTTTTGACTTCAGAACGCCTCATCTAGGCTTTTTATATCGTCTATCCTGTTTGTACACACGTGTGAGCAGGCACTCTGGAAATAAAGCGGGAGGTTTATGTGACAAGATAAAAATGTTTCTCGTACTTTCTCTAAAGGCCCAGGGCTCTTCTCTCCCAGGCCCGAGCTTTTTCTCTGAGAGTACAATCCTTCAAAGCCTCAGCCCTCATTTCTTCTAGGTCCCTCTTCCATTTCTTGGATTTAAAGGAACCAGAGGGGTCACAAATGTGGGCACGTCACTCAAAACGAGCCACAGGGCATGGCCATTCTGCTTGTGGGGGTGAACCTGAGCACTGACTTCCCAGGTGAGAGGGGCAGGTGACCCCAGCCCAGCCAGTGAGAAGTCAACAAAATCTGGGGTCTCCTGAGCCACTGGAAGCAGTGTCGGATGTCCTCGGTGGTGATTATCTCCAACGAAGGCCACGTATGTAAACACAGATATTTACATGTGAGCAGATGTGGCCCAGTCGAGGACACAGCTGCTCCCAATTAGGACGGACACTACAGTTAGCTTAACAGAAAACAAACTTCTTCAAATCAAGTGTAATTATTCCAGATACACAAAAGCTGCTTCATCATATGATTTGTGCAGACCCTGCAGGAACTTCTACTTGAATCGGAGGGTTTCATTTGCATTTTTGCCAGAAACTACAACTGTTCAAACAGCCTGACTGTCAAGAAAGAAAAGATTAAAAACGCCCAGGAAGCCCAGACTGGCCCACACCAGCAACAATCGCAGTCTCTCCTCACTCCAGGACGTTTCATTTGACAGCGGTTTCCTAATCTTTGCACGTTTGAAAGTGAGATGCTGGGAGACGTTTATAATGGGAGGGGGGACACATATAGGGGGGGCCTGGATTTTTTTTTTTAAGCGCTTTAAAATGCCCTGGGCTCTTCTGAAATACTTTTGAAAATGTTTCTTTTAGAGTTCTCACCTCGCAAAAGGAAGATAAGCGACGAGGAGTATTTTGAATGCCTGGTGCTAAGAAAGTCTAACGCTGGCTTCTGATTGGTGCTCCTGCCGGGCAGGGCGGGGCAGTGGGCGTGTGGGAGGGGCCCTGGGCGGCCAGCCGGGTGACCCTGGATGCTCTGGGGAACCTGGGGTCAGGGCTGGCTTGACTCCTCAGCATCCCTTAGCCGTATTTCCCCGTTAGGGTGTGCCAATATTTGCCCTTTACACCTTCCTCTGTATATATTTTTAATGCGACAGACATTTCTGCAGCAAGAGAAATGGGTGATCATTACCAAGTGCAGCGAAACCCGATTCACTGAGAGGCTCCTCCAAGAGAGGCTGCGGGCCACAGAGCCTCGCTTCAGGAACCGAGCAGAAGGGCCTTTCATGTCGCTCTCAGAGAGCAAGGCTTCGTGATGAGAGGAGGTGTCAGGAGCAGTCTCTATTAAAGGTGGCTTTGTTGGAGGCGGGAGAGGGCCCGGAGCCAGGGACATTCTTTTTAACAAGCTTCCACCAGGCTCTGGCCTCAAAGCCGAGCCAGCCCCAGGTCAGCACTCCAAGGTGGACGGCTCCCCTCCATCAGCCCCCACTGGGGGGCAGGTGGGGTGCCTGAGCCATGCCCAGGGGGAGGGGCGGAGGGGGTGTTCCAGAATGCTCTTCACTTTTGTGGAAGAATGAACTTGAGACCCACAGAGACCCCACGGTAAGTCATATCTAGCACCCCGGCTTTGCAGAATTGTATCTATTGTATCTATTGGCTGCCAAGTTACCCAGCCTCTCTCTGTCTCAGTTTCCTAGCCTGCAACAGAAGGAGGAATCCTGTCTCTGAGAATTGCTGTGGTTAGTAGAGGTGGTCCAGTGTTTCTAGCACATGGTAGCAGGAGCTCAGGACACACTCATTACTTTCCCAATAATTGGTGTGTGCGCACAAAAACATACGAGAACGAATGGATTTTGTTGAGCCCCCAAGACCGTAAGCTCCTTGTGAATAGGAACTGCATCTCCCTTTGTATCCTCAGGACCCAGCATGCTGTCAGGAACATGGTGGCACCCGTACGTGGCCATGGTGGCTGTCACAGACTTCCGCAGACTTGCTGTTGGGTGAATGGGAACTACAGGAGCTTTTGTTTTACAAAAGAATCACCTTACAGGGTTGTCTAAATTGAACACTGATTCCTTCTACCAAACGGAAGGGAAGTGACGTAGGACAGGTGCGAGCTGAAGCGCATCAGGTGATGCACAGGGGCACCTACTGGTGAAGCCTGGAAATGCAACCCGATTCTATTAGACATTGCTGGCAATCAGCCCCAACGGCTTGGAGGCGGAGGAGCTGAGTTGGGGGATGCTCAACCCTAGAAGCAACAGAAGAGGGCACGAAGGTGGAGACGTTCTTAAGTCAGCAAGAGTCAACGTGCTGCCAAGCTCTCCAACTGCTGGCAGTGCCACGCCAGGGGTTGCCACAGACCCCTCCTTCCCCGTGGAATCTGATCCCAAGGAGCAGCTCTGCTTGTCTGGGCTCCGTGACCACCACAAACACCTAAACTGACTGACTAGGACACAGTCTCACCTGGCACAAGGAAAATGGGATGGGCCAAGAGGGGTTCTCATTGAACTAATCATAAAGGTTCCCCTGACCACCAGTAACCAGTAGAAGTCAATGGAAGCAGGATTCACTTTCCAGTGATCTTCTCTGGAACCCGTTCATTTCATTTGCCTTAGCGTTGGCTTTGGGGAGGAGTGGATGGATGCTGAGGACAACCACTTGTTTCCACTAACAGTCACTGAGTGCCTACTGTGTGCTGGGCACTATTCTAGGACTGAAGTCCCCCTAGAGCAGAGCGAAGGGGGTACTCCAGGCGACATACCCATTACAGTGCCCACCTTGGGTCAGGGCCATCGGGCAGTTCAGCCATACTTGTCATTGGCTAGCCATGTGGCCTCTGCCAAGTCATTGACATTCTGTCTCTTAGTTTCTTCAGTAAAGTGAGGAGGTCAGACTAGATCATCTCCAAAGTCTCAGCACAAATATCCTGAGCATCATGATCCATGTGCAAAAGAAGGGAACTGCTATCACCCTATAAATGCAGAGCTGCTGAGAATGGAGACCCATTTTCTCACCGTCTGTCCTAATCCTGTTCTGTCCCCCCACGCAGATGGTGTCTCCCTATGACAGCCGGCTCCCTCCGTCCCCAGCGCCTTGCACAGTGCTGCCGTCCACTGGCCATCTCCTGATGAGAACCCACGGAGCACTGAGGCCTTGACACCGTGGCTGACCCTGACGCTAAGGGCACAAGTCCGTACATGACGGCCCATCCCCTCCTGTCCAAGCCCTCGGAAGGGAAGGAGGAGACTGGGCAATCTGAGGTGGAAGAATACAGAGTCCTTTTCTAGAACAGTACTGTTGATGGCATAGAGGCGACTCCCCCGGAGTCCCAGCGGTCACCCGATGGCCTCACATCTGGGCGTTTGCTGGGGCTAGCTGATGGCCTATGTTTCCATATCTTTTGAGAAGAGTATTGGGCATGAGCTGTAGCATCTTAACGTTTTTTTAATTATTATTTCTCCATTGAAATGGAAATGTCTCCCCTCCTACCCTGTTTTACTGGAACATGGTGTAGGCAAGGTCTTCTGTTGTTCAAAAAAAAAGAGACTGCTTGGAACAGTTTGAAATACCTTTAAAGGAACAGTCAGATCATCCATTCAGCTAAATAGGAGTCAACTCCCCTAGAAATAAGTTACAAAAACTTCTTTGGAGTATGACATTTTCAAAGCAAAATTCTTTTCTTTTTTCAAAATACCACAAGCGATGCGTCGAGTTCAGGGAATACTGCCTGCCAAACTTCAAGTTTTAGAGTTAACCTTTCTTCTTCTTTGACTTCTTGCAAAAACATGCTTGAAACCCTTCAAAAACCTTTTCAGGTTTAAAGTTTTGGAAAGAGCCTTAACCAACGAAAAGTGTCAGTTCGGAGCTTCCCTGTCTCCTCCCTTCCCCCTTCTCTGGTGCAGAAGAAAACTTACTGCTGCCTGGTCGCCCGACAAGGTCCACTCTAATCACGCCGAGAAGGGCCAGGCGCTCAGTGCTGGCTGCTGACTTTTACTGTCCCCACTACCTAGAGGACTCTTCATTAACTCATTGGTCCTTGGGCCATTAAAAGTGAGAACCCCCAAAACTGTGGTTATGGTAGGAAAATGGTATCAATCATACCCCACACTTTTGTGTCAGGGCAAATAAGCATTATATAGTCAAGTTCTGTCAGAAATTGAAAATATATAAAGTGGAACTAGTGATTCATCAGCATGAGAACTGAACTTTTAAAAAGGTGTTGATAAAATACTTGTTAGAACAGAAAAATTGGATTATTGGTGGTGTTCAGGGCATGATGTCCTTTGGGCCAGGAAAAAAATCATCTTCTCTTTTCCCTGGAGCCCAGAAAAACACACTCAGCCCAAACATCAGCCTCCTAATCTTATTTTCTTTTTCTCTAGCATGTATTTTATAAACCCATTTTCTCACTTACTCTGAATGGCTCAGTGGGTAGCATCCTTCTTAGAAAGGGAAAGCCTCCTTGGAGATGCTGTGCGGAGGCAGAAATGCACACAAACTCCCAGGCCCGGTGCAGCAAAGAAAAGCCCCTTCTGTGGTCCCGCCGGTGAGCCCGCCCGCTGTACCCGCGCGCCAGGAGAGCTCGGCCTTATTAAAACACGGGCCTTCAAGGAATGCAGCGGGCACACGGGCTGGCAGCCGGCACGGTGACAGATATCTAGGTGGGGGTGAAAAGCAGCCGTTCCCACGCCAGGCGCAAGGCAGAGGCAGCTGCTTTGCACGGATCTGCCACCTGGCAGCAAGCTACTGTCCTGAACGCGACGGTACCACAGCAGATGGTCTCCCGGAGGCGTCAGGTGCCGCCTGACTTGGACGGCATATCCTGGGGGATCAGCTACACGTTTAGATCCAGCCAGGCGACCTGACTGCTCATATTAGTTGTGCCGCCATAGTGAAGGCAGGATGAATGTGGACAGCCACTTTCTTTCTCGTGGCCAGCTTACAGGGTCAGTCCTGAGGGATCTGAAGAATTCCCGGAAAAGCCCAACTGTAGGTCCCTTGGAAGAAAGATGTAGAGACACCATCCCTGTTTCAAAGGCAGAGCCTTAAGGTAGGGGATTGTTTTGTTTCTCTACAATTTCCCATTCTGGTTCCTGAAAAAACCTGTCCCATGGTCTCTCTACATGGTCTTTCTACAAAGTCGAGATCGGGTAGAGGTTCGTGAAGGGCCGTGTAGGAAGTGAGCTGACTCAATCTAATCCAACGAGCACAGAGCACCTACTCTCTGCCCAGTCCGTGCTGGGTGCTGGGATGACACAATGCGCACAACGTCGCTGCTCATCAGGAAGCGCAGGGTAAAACCACAGTGAGCTAACCCTCCATGTGCGCCAGGATGGCTCAAATTAAAAGACTGGCAGTACCAAGTGCCAGCAAGCATGCCGGGCAACGGGAACTCTCCTACATGCTGATAGGAGCATAAACTGGCTCAACCACTTTGTAAAATTGTTTAGTAATATCTATTAAATATGCCTGTCCTATGTCCCACAGATTCTACTTTTGACACAGATCTAGAGGAAATGCTGCATGTGTCCACCAAAAACATAATAATATTCATAGCACTTACATTCATAATAGCCCCAACCTGGAACTCAAATATCCATCAACAGGTGAATGGATAAACTGTGGGATATTTATATCATGGAATACTACACAGTAATACGAGGAAATGAACTACAAATACACTCACTCACACAGCTAAAACTCACAGATGTTTCCTTGAATGAAAGAGACCAGGCACAAGAGAACATGCGATAGGATTCTATCTGTGTGAAGTGTGACAACAAGCAGGACTAACTTGGCGATAGAAGTCAGAGGGGTGGTTACCTCTGTCTGCAGGCACTGACTGGGAAGGGGCACGAGAGAGCCTGCTGGGGCAATGGGAATGTTTGACAACTTAATCTGGGCGATGATTACATAAGTGTACACACATGTAAAATTAATCACGCTGTACTCTTAAAATCTGTATTCTTTTCACTGCATGAAATTGTACTCAATAAAAAAGCTAAATAAAATAAAACAGAAACATTTCCTAGCTGTATATTTTAACTTTTCTTATACATTTCCTTGGTCTTTTTTAACCAGGCTATAAATTCTTCAGCACAAACCATGTCTTATGCTAATAAATATCTATTAGGAAAAAACCAAAATGAAACTAAACAGACACGTGCGTGATAAAATTGCATAGAAACACACACACACGCAGCCAGTGTTGCCTCCAAGCCAAGCTGCAGAAGTGGTCAGGCAGAGAGGGGAATAGGGGTTGAAAGACTTTCTGAAACAGTTGGAAAGGATGCTGACATCTTTTCAGCAGGTCACAGGTGATCCATTGTTTTCTGACCCTCAGTGCTCCTGAGGAGTAAGCATTCATTTCCAACACGGTCCCCGGTTGCGCTGTCTTCTTTCCTTTGTGGCTTTCCTGATTTCCTCTGTACTTCTGCTTTTCAACAGCCTAGGATGGTCCTAAGTACAGCGTTCTCTATAGTGTTCATTCTGCTTGGGATCTGCTGAACTTCTTTGATCTGTAAGTTGGTGGTTTTCACCAAATTTACTAAATTTTCAGCCATTATTTCTTCAATGTTCTTCTTCCTTATTTTCTTTGCTGTGCTTCTGGGATTCTAACGACACATATGTTAAGCCACATGTTTTGCCCCAGAAATCACAGAGGCTGTGTTCATTTTTTGCAATATAGGTTCTCATTTCTTCAAATTGGATGCTTTCCACTGATCTATTTTTTTAGTTTATGGACCTTTCTTCATTGTCTCCAGTTCGCCGTCAAGCCCATCTAGTAAAATCTTCTTCGGATATGCTTTTCAGTTTTAGGACTTGATTCTGTCTTTTAACATTCTATTTCTCATCTCAAATTCTCCAGGTTAACATTTATTATGGCCATCTTTTCCTGTAAGTCCTTGAACATATTTATAAAGTTGCCTTAAATTCCTTGTCTGCTAATTCCAAAATCTGAGTCATACTGAGGTCAGTCTATTTCAATTGCTTTTTCTTTTGACTAAGATAAGATTTTCTGTTTCCTTTCATGTTCAGTATTTCTAAATTATGTACTAGTCATTGTGTTTTAATGCTATAATGACTGGATTTTATCTTCCTTTGAAGATTATAGTGATTTTTTCCCCCCAAGCAGACAGCTAACTTGCTGGGACTCAAACTCTAAACTCAATTTCTTTTGTGGTGGTAGCACTGACATATTTGCTCTGCTCTCTCAACTTTCCAGCTATTGCTCTCTGTAGCTCCGTAGGGTCTCCCCACACACTGAGAGTTCGGGGGTCAGCCAACAATTTGAGAGAAGTTCATATGCAGGTTTTGAGGCTCTCTAACCATACCTATCCCTTTTCCTGGGTTTCACCTCCATTTCTAGCCACTAGGGCAGCCCCAGTGATGTCTTCTGATACCTCAGAGCACTAAGTCTGTGGCTTTGCTTGAGTTCCATCTCCCTGTGTCATGCAGACTGGAGATGCCCTCAGGGGAAACACTACATAAATGTGACTCTCAGTATAGTTCCTTCTATCAAAGGGTGAATACCCTCCAGTTTATGCCTGCTTTTGGCCACTCTCCAGTGCCTCCAAATATATATATTTTTAATGATTTTGTCAAGAATTTATCATTATTATGTTCCAGAGAGTTAGTTCAATACAAGCTGCCCTGACACTGGTAGAATCAAAACTCAACATAATCTTTATGGCCTTTAACCCCTCATCTTTTATGCAATAAACATCCTCCTTTGTCCAAAAGAATAAGAAAAATTGTGGGCATTAAAAACTTTACATCTAACCTTGGGTCCACCACTCACTGGCTATGTTATATCGTGTAAGTCCTTTCCCATCATGTGGCCCCAGTTTCCTCATCTCCAAAGGACCTGGCCGTAGGACCCAGGTCCCTTTCTGTGGCCCTAAGCTCAAACTCTGCGAAGAACACGCTGTGTTCTGGTTCACAGAGGACAAAGGGGTCCTTGCTCACACTCCTGTTTGGGGCCCTGGATTGAATGAAGCTCAAGGCTGCGGCGTGACCTGAGCCTGAGCCAGCTTCCCTCCCACACAGGTCTGGACCTAAGAGAACTGCCAGGTGACCAGCTGCGACTTACCCTGGGCTTGAGATCCTGGGGGAAGGGCCCCACTCCCTTCTCTGATGCAAGCTCATGAGGAGAAAGAGCCAACCATGGTGGCAAGAATGATGAGGGGCCTGTGGAATCTTTGACCTTTTCTGAAGTGCTAATCTCCACAGGACTCAAGATAAAGCAGCAGCACTTGTGGTAATCATGGTAATGAAAAGGTAGCAGCTACTTACCACATCCCTCCTGCGCTGTGCTGGGCACTTTACACATGTGGTGGGTGTGAGGAGACATCTCAGAATGAGCATGAACAACCCTGGGCCCCTGACTGTCTCCCCCAACCTGCCCCACCAGCACCTTCGCATTTCACTGAAGGGCAGCTACCTGCTTTGGGTTGCTCAGGCCAGACATTTGGAGCCACCCTGCAGTTTCTCCCTTACACCCGCACCCACTCCATCAAGACATCCTGCCCCATCTGAGCTGCTCTCCAGGGCCTGTGGCTGCTCTGTACTCCAGGGCCTAAGTCAGCCTTCTCATAATAAGAGCGGCATATTAATTTCACTTTGTGTTTAACAAATAAAAGGAAAAGGCATTTTAGTTGTCTACTAATTCAACTGACCAGATGAATCCCCAAGATCATGGCTTCAGGTCAGCCCAGGCCCAGCTCTGCAGTTTTCTGGTTTTGTGAACTTGGGCAAATTCCTCCTTCAAGTTCAACATGGCTGCCCTCACCCATCCATCCCAACTGGCTTAGGCCTAAGGACATCCCAAAATGCCTCCAGCTTCGCTTCTCCTCTGTCTACAAATCTCCCTCCTCTACACAGAGCTTGGAAGGCTGTCATTTTGCAGTCCCTTAGGATGACACTCCACAAACCCCATCCCCGTGGTGTTTGTGGGCAGTGTCTCTTCATTTCTGGAGAAACAAGACAGTGGGGATGAAGTCTCACAGCGCATGGGCTGGAAGGTAGTTGGCTCTGAGGGTCTCCTCTTTTCTGCTAGCACTGGCCAACTCCATAATGACAAGGGCCACTTAATCACTGGGGAGTCACCACAATTCTTAAGTCACCCATGAGAGACACTGCCACTGAGGGGGAGGCATCTGAATTGGACTTCATCTAGTGGAGCATTTTATGCTGTTCAAGAGTAAATGCGGCCAGGGACTTAGGTCAAGCTCTCTCAAGGAATTGTTTGCACCCCTTTTTCCAACTTATGTGCAAACTACAGAGGCTCCAGGCTCACTGTGAAGTGATCGCTTCCTGATGACTCTTGGGGTCCAGGAGTTGCTGGCCCCAAGGTATGATTTGCCCAGGATGCTATTTTGGTGCATTTTATTTCAAGCAAAAGTTGAGATGTAACATTCTGAATCCATAGAGATTCAAACTTGGAAAACAGGGGGCTCTGCTTCTGTCCCTCTCGAGTGACACCTGGGAGCCAGCCACATGCCACTCGTGTCCCTCAGCTGTGCTTCCAACACCTCCCAGTGGAAAATCAGACATCGGCAATGAGAATCCTTGTGTGTCTTGAGTCGATCTGAAGGCATCCAGGTTTGATAACATGCCCCTAGGAGGCGCTCTGGCTGGATACCAAGGATCTGTCTGGTTGTTTCACACTTTTCCCTCCCGTTGCCCAAGCGTAACGAACGTCATTGCATCCTTGGATTTTTCCAGAGTCTTGAGGTTACAGAGGAGCTGCGAGATACTACCAATCAAGGGCCTGCACAACCAGTGCAATCTCTCCTGCTCCCTACTGCTTCCCTGATCCCACTGCTCGGTCTCAGGAACGAGGACCCACTAGCCTCCAGGGGATGGACCTAGGATGGTCACTCGAACCTTGCAAAAAATGGGAAAGAAATGGATGCCAAAGAGAAAGAACCTCCGTATTCAGTCCTAGCAGCGGATGACATAGGAAGGCAGCTTCTTCACAGACCCGCTCCCGCTGCCCAGCAGAGTAGAGAACAGAGAGAAAGCCGAGGGCCCAGGTGAAAGGTGAGGCCAGAGAACATTGGGAGGCGATGCCGGGACACCTCTCTCGCAATCTCCATCCCGTTTCTCACGCTCTTGCCCAAGAGCAGGCTCTTGCATACGCCACTCTCTGGGGCTCTGGCAAGTGCTGTTCTCCCATAAAAGGTCTTATCAGATGGTTTGTGAAATTAAGCTTTGATGCTATAGCATATTTCCAAACAGATACTGTTCCCAGGGCCACCAAGGGCTAGACCTTTTAGATTTTCTAGATTGTAAGACACAAAGTACTGAAGAAACTGGTAAATGGACATTGGTCCAAGTGGGACCATTGTGACAAAAAGTGTGGCTCAGAGCACCATGAAGTTAAATTAATGTGTCTGACACATTATGGGGGTAGAGGGGAAACAAGCAACTGGGGGAAGAGCATGGGCTTTGAAGCCAAAAATTTGGGTTCTAGACCTACCTAATTTGGCCACTCCGCAGCTAATCTTGATCTCAGAAAAATCACTTAATCAAACTAAACACCAGATCATAAATGTTCCTGTTTGAAAGCTTTTCTTCATGGGCTGGCTTGGAAGAGTTTTCTTAAAATATGAGTTCAATGGTGTTAAACAGAAAATGGGACCTTCGTTCACTGCTCCAAGGGCCTTGGAATTGTGTGGAAACTTAGGTCACCTCTAGAAAATACCTACTGTGGCTATAACGTGCATGAGTGCTCTAGGAATCCACTGTGTGGTAACTGCAGGGGCACAGGGTTCCATTGCCCCCTTTCATGAACTTTTCTGTAGAATTCTTTGATGTTCCTGAGTAGTTTCTTAGAGCTTCCTCCTGTCCTCTGACATCAAACCAAGGTTGTTTCCAGAAGTGATGAAGCAGTGTTTGGTGGTGCTGAAAATGTCTTCCTGTTCCTGTGTGTTTAGGAGAGAAGTGGACCTTTTCACTAAACTACTGTAGATTCTGAGGCATACGAATTTACCACATCTAATGAGGTTTCTCCTAGGCCATGAAATTTTGTTTTCTACTTTATAAATGAGCTTATTACATTCTCTTATACCAAGGAACTGGCTCTCTATATGCTTCAAGGATTTTTTCTGTCCTTCAAAATTGTGCTCACAATCAACTAAGACATCTTCCTTTTGATTAAATGCTTTATTTCCAAAACTCGGGCCTTTATCCCTTTGTTGATCCCAGAATCCACACATCACATTTGCTTTTCTTAGATACTGTGAAGCATGAAAGCATTTTAATTCTTGATGATTTTTTTAAACCAAGTGTTGCAAAATAGATCTATTGTTTTCTAAGCTGCAGCCGGAGTCACATGAATCACTACCAACTTTGGCTTGAACAGTAGACTGCATATCAAACTGATCTGGGATATGGTAAGTACCTGTTTTGGAGGTGAGGAGTCGTCTTAATCAGGTTAAGGGAAGACCTTAGAGCAGGAATGGATACCAAGAGGAGCTGTTGAGTGTGAAGGGCTGTCTATAGCAGCAGCAGGTGGCATCTCCCTCTCAAGATGGTCTAAGTGACTTCTCCATCGTGACTTCTAGATCTTAACCACAATGCTAACTTGACAATCCTGCAGTCATTGTTTCTTGCCTATCTGGATGGTGAACCTAAGGCATCCAGAGTTTAGGTGGCACACATTTCCCAACTTTTCCTCTGCCTCCAGCCTTGGCTCCTCTAGACGCTCTTGCCTCATGGAGGTGCTAGGCAAAGGCTCTGTGGCAATTTCGGAGAGTGTCACTCCCCTGCTCAGAACTCAAAAACTCAATTGCTCCCTGCTGCTTATAGAGTCTTCACCTCTCCTCACCCATCCACGGCGGCAACACAATGCAGTAGAAGGAGCAAATGCAAGCGAGTTAGAGAGACATCAGCTCCAATGTCTGCTTTCATCATGGGTTACAATTACGGCTTTGGGCAAATGTCCAAACTTCTCTTTGCTTCATTTTCCTGAAGTATAAATAACAATTATCTCATGAGATTATTGAGGATTGTCAGAAGGTAGAAATAGCCTCCACCTATTGAATAGAGTTTATTGCACGTTAGGCCCGTTGAACGCAT
The DNA here is from genome assembly GCF_964146895.1 of Miniopterus schreibersii. Lineage (NCBI taxonomy): Eukaryota > Metazoa > Chordata > Mammalia > Chiroptera > Miniopteridae > Miniopterus > Miniopterus schreibersii. The sequence goes on from NC_138116.1 coordinate 7,758,986, forward strand.
TAGCTCATTCGATCTCCACAACCTTGTTATACTCTTTCCTCCCTTGTCTAAGGTAAGGAAACTGAGACTCAGGGAAGCTAAGCAACTGGCCCAAGTCCAGGTCCCTCTGACCCTGAAGCCCTTAATCACGTTCGGGGCCTAGCCCAGTACGGACTGACTTCCCTGACCCGGCGCCAACACACGCTGCAATCCTCTCACGCAACTTCCCCAGCACGCTGCGAGCTGCAAGGTCCGGGCGACAGTAGCCAGGACTCCATCTGGACGCCCTTCTCCCGCTTCTCCCGATGGAAATCCCACTCTCTTCCAACACCCAGCTTGAAAGTCACCTCCCCCATGAGAACTGATTTCAAAATGTCACCGCTTCCTTGGAATCCCCAGAACACTTGCAGTTCCTGCCATGCAGATCCTGTTCTCTCTTGTATTGTTATTTTTTTCCTTCCTCTTCTCTGTATGTCTTATTTTCCCTCATGGATAACAAGCTCTTTCCCAGCAAGAGCAGGTCTTTGTCCGCTCACAGTCCCAGGCTCGCACGAGGCACTCCGCAAGGTCTGCGAGACATTCAATTTTGGCGATTTATTCAAGTTTTGAAGAGCTGAGTTCAATTTACAGTTTGCTCAAAGTGAAGATGCTCCTCTTATGTTAGAGGTTATATCACAGAGAGGGCAATAATTACAATGTGAGACGGACACGGGCCAATTCATCTTTCTCCCCCACCCATAGAAAGGCAGAGGGGGCAAGCACCACATGGTTTTGGGCAAAGCACCTAATAGCCGGGGCCAGCGGTGGGAGGTCTGCTTAGGTTTGCTATCTTAATTAGCCTATTAAAAAATTACACACACACGTGCACACTCACGCACCCACCCTCTAAAAAAGATTGTAGAAAGGATTTTAAAAGGAAAAAAAAATTCCTTAACCCGCCCCATTTGTATTCTAGCAGCTTCCAAATTCACATGGGCAAACGCATAAAGAAAAGTGCTGAAGAGATGATCAGATAACACAAGTGGGAACTCAGGCAGAGAGAGGTTCCCTAACGCGTAGCTGTAGGAAGGTAGGTTCACTCTGGGCAGCTCCTCACTGCAGAGCAGCTGCAGACGCGATGAGGCAATCCCGCCCAGGCTCCTTGCGGGAGGTGGCGCCCGGCCTGGGTAAATATTTTTATTACAAACACAATGACATGTCACGGGCCAAGTGATCGGTTCCAAGAAGGATTTCACACACAACTGTGATACTGCAGTAGCTGGGGAAAAGCCTAAGTGTTCAAGGGAAGTTAGACTGGTACAGAGTTTACACCAACCTTGAGGAGCGACAAGGGAGTGGGTGTCAGGTGAATGACAGCTCAGGAGCTCGCATGGAGCGAGGCTGGGTGATGCAGTCTCACTTCTGAGCCATCTCAGGCGATGGCAAGATACTTCTAGAAAAAGTACCAGATTCTCAGGACTGTCTCCCCCCATTAGGAGGATATTTCCTCTTCCTAAGGAAATGCTGTCCTTTTGTTTCCCTTTCACCCTCGACTGTCAGGCTCTTCTTGCTGAACAGAGCTGTACCCCAGGCAAACCCATCGTCCGGATGCTTTCAAAGCATACATTGGTCACCAGGTGGGGTCGACCATCTAGGAATCTGTGTCATTCAGTGAGAATGGAGAGTTATTAGATGGCAGAATGGTGGCCAAGGCTCCCTCTACACGTCTACATTCCCACCCAGGTTCAAGCTGAGAACAGTGAGGTCCAGGAGCTGGGCTAAGTGGCATCAATGGAGAGAACTCAGCCATCGTGGGAAAGCTAACGGGGCAACTGGGAGGCTGATGTGTTTGTATATTAGGATGGTTCTGCTGATAAACCATCAACTTGGTAGTTGCTAAGTGTTCTATGGTCCAGAAAGTTTTCCCTTCCAGCTCATCAAGTCCACATCCTTCCACATGCCCAATATTCCCATGAAAGAAAGAGAAGCCATGCTAAGCACAGAGAGTGGGCTGTGGGGGACCTTTATGACAATACACTTGCTAAGATAATTATAAGCAATGCATACGGAGCCACACACAGAGAGTTGAAAGGAACATACAACTGTGGTTCCTACCATCTTTCAAAGGGATCACAGAAGAAGACATGGCCTGTTGAAATTCTTGCCCTGGGGCTTCCCAAGCAGTGCTTCCAAATCCATCATTTAACCCGTGATTGTAGAAATACAACATGGATTCCCAGGGATTTGCAGAGGAAGAAACTTTCTAGCCATCACCTAGATATGGGCTTCTCAAATCAATGTTTCACGGAAATCTGTAGAATACATGGACCACAGAAAAGAGAGTCCATGAACCAAATTGTTTTAGGAGAGATTCCAGGTGCAAGAAAATTAGACAGATTTCTCTAGTACAGGGTACGGCAGATTAGAGACGGCCACAGACTCTGTGACATTGCCTGTGTTCTCTGCCCCTGACGCTGGTGGCTGTCTCTGACTGAGTGCAGGGCCCAGGCCTTATGTGACTGGCGACATCCACGTCTGATCTCTTGCTGGGCTTGCTCTCCAGGGCCCCTGCCAGCCGCCCTGTGAGTGAGCCATTGTGGGCTCGAGCCCACTGAGCCTCCTGTGACTATCACCTCCACCAGCATCTGCCTGTAGTGGTTTGAAACCCAGTGAGAACAGCCTGGCTGAGCCTGGTCAACTCTCAGCACCGAGAGAGATGATATGTTATTGTTTTAAGCCACTAAATTGGAGGTGGGTAATGTGCTGTCTAGCACATAGTAGGTAACCAATAACTATTAAGTGAATGGATGAGTGAGTGATATAAATCTGACTCTTCAAGCAGGGATGCAGCCTGTCATTCTTCCTAAATGTGACATTTAAATACTCAGGGACGAAGCGTACGGAAGAGGGCCGATGGAATAGTTTGAGAAACACTGGATTAGAGGGTTAAAGTGGGAGAGCCTGGGAGATACCGATCGAGTTGCAACCCTTTACACTATAGGTTAGGAAAGTGAGGCCCGTAGGTGAAGAGTTGCCTAAGGAAACAAAACTCATGTGGACTCTACTTAGGAACGACTCTTCCTGTCAGTGCAGTGGAGTAGGGACAAAATGGTCCCACTCATGTCACCGCATTTCAGCTAATTCCATATGCAGGCCTCTCACCAGGTGGCCCTCTCTTCCTGTTCCATCAAGTCTCCGTGTCCAGCTAGCAGTTCCCCAGGAGACCTCTCAACAGGAGACTCCCACAGAGGACAGAAAATTGCTTACTAGCCTGACGCTCAGACTAAGCTCAGTTCTAAACACAGTGGCATCTACAGCGGCATCTTGGGCCTTCGGTGTTAAAACATTTCCTTAAAACCAAAACATCTGGAAGGTATTGGGGAGGGACCCAGATTTTAGGGTTCCTCCCGTCTCATGTTACAAATGCATTTCTCTTCCTCCACGTTAGAGGTAGACAGTGTGATCTGAAGTTTGATTCGGTTCTTAATACAAGTCAAATTCCGGGGTCAACATTTTTACTTTTCAAAATCCATCACAGCTTATCCCACGGCTTCCTAATCAAGTCTCCACATCCAACAACCACTTCGACAGTTGGAAAAAAGTTTTATCTAATTATCTTCTCCTGCTCTGAATTGACCAACCGCGAATCTTCTCCGGTTTTATCAAAGGGGCCGCCAGGACAAAAGCACAGGGTCTGAGGGTAGCGTTAGCTAGCAGACTCCAAATTGATCATGCATTTTAGTTTCAGTAACTTGCAATTTCTACACCCTTTGATAATACACTTTAAAGAACAAACTGCCTTTAATGACAAGGCTTGAAAGAGACGACCTTTCTGAACAAAATATGAAAGCGGAGGAGAGAGAGTTCTTTAAAGAAAATCACGAATTAAGATGACCTTGTGTTCGGAAACTTTTTCCCCACCATTTCTGATGTTTTACCTTTTTCCTTTCACTCCTAGAAAGAGAACTGAGGCGCCCGGCCTTCTGGGACAATGATGTACTTCAATAGGGGGGCTGTTAATTGTTCATCCAAACTCAGCTTCCTCTTTCTGCACTTTCTCTGCAGATTCCCTTAATGACACTGCTCACCACTATAAACCTATGCCTGTTTCTGAAAAAAATCACTGTCAATATGCGACACTGCAGGATCATGTTTGAGTCTGATCTATTTCCTTTGTGTCACAAGTCAATTCTCTGGTACAAACTATGAGGCAAGTCCGTCCATTCTGTTCCCTCCCTCTCAGTTCCCTTTTCCCCCCTTTGTGCCCTGGAGGGCTACCCACTGAGGAGCTGCCTGTTGAGTGGGGAGGCTGCAAACTCAGGGTCAGAGCCCTGGAGTGGCCCACTGCTTGGGGACGCAGGAATGGTGGACTCCAACAGAACCGGGACACGTAGATGAGTGACAGCTAACTGTCATGGTGATCCTTTTCATGCCCCACCCCGTAACTGGAGAGTAACGCACACCAAGACCACCGTGACCCCACAGCTCTCCTGCTCAGCTTGCTGCTAACACTGTGCCACCTATTACCTGTTGACAATCACGTGTTGAGATGGCAAAAGCACAGGTGGGCGACTCAGGTGCAGCAGCCAATAATAATAACTTGAAATGCAACTAAATTAGGTGCTTGTCATGAACAATTGATCTTCCACCCGATACAAGAAAGGATGAAACCGTGGGTGACTGTGTAATCGCGCACGATGTTTATAATTTACTTCCTAAGCACTTGCTCTTTCTTTCAGTAGCCATATGTTCGCCATAAGGAATTTTAAACACGCCAAGCGTAATCTTCCCCTCTCTTCCTTATCAGAGGACGTTCACAGGAACCTGAGTGTCAGCCCCCGACTCCTATCACATGCAATCAGGCTGACCTAAAGTTTCAGCCCGTCTGCTTCCAGACGCACACGACACACTTCAGAAAGGAAACAGGACCTGGGGAATGTCAAAGGTTCACCAGTGTTTATAATTTCATAACCCCTGAAATGAGGAAGAGAAAGAACAGCCGGCACCCTTCCAAAACACCTACTGGTATTTACTCATGGAAAACAAATATTCCTGCGTGGGAGTTCCAGGGCCCGCGCACAACGTGATTCACAAAGCATGTTCAATTCGTGCAGTGGCCGCCTTCCTAGCGAAATCTGTGAGCTGCCACGCGCTTCCCACCATATGCAGAGAAGCGCTGAGAACTAATCACGTGGCTTTAATCCTTCCCTTCCGAGCACTAAACCCGAGTCTGAGCACCAGTGTCCTCATTGGAGGGGCGGTTTACAGCATCTGCTACAACCTTGCTTTCCCCTGACTGTTCCCTAAGCCAGGGCTATAATTTACTGTATGCCCAAGAAAAACCTCATCCTTCACAGGATGGAGACACGTTTCTGGAGGAGGGTCCGGGTGAACCTGACCAGGCAGAGCGGGGACGGGCACAGACGGCTTAGTGCCAGGATGCCAGGCCACCTACTGACGGCCGGGAGGCGGTGTTGAGGCCGACCTGCCCCAACTCTGCAAGTGGCTGTAAAACCTGTTGTGTTCTTATCATCTCCTGTCTCAGTTACAGTGCAGAAAAGGGTAATTAATCCTCGGGCAGCAACAACAGAGCTGGGCGTGGGAAAGAGAAAAGCATTTTGAGGAAGTGTAAATAAATAGACGTCTGGCCCTGTCCTTTCACAGCAACCCAAGACTAGAGCCCCGCCCACGGCCCAGACTTTTAGTGTCTCACAGGGCCCCTGGCAAGCACCACGACGCAGTCAAAGCATATTGAGCATCCGTCCACTGCGATTCAAAATTTCCTCAACCAGTCGGGGTTAACCAATCAGCATTTAATAGCATATTGGCATCGGTAGAGACTGAAACATCCACGCATGGGAGCAACACCATATTATCTCAATGCGAAAACAAGACCCATCAAAGCTCATCACGCTATCACTCGCCAATGTGTTGAGTGTCTTTCCCCAAACACTCCCACTTAAAAAAATGTCAATCGATATTATAAATAAACCGCCATAAAAAGAGAGATCAAGGAAGTAACAATAAAACCATAGCTGCTACCTAAAATTCTTCTGTCCCTGGAGTCCCAGGATCAGATTAGACACCAACATGACAAGTACTTGGACAGATATCAGACGACCCTGGGATTTTTATTCTAAATAAACACACTACTTATGGATTTGATCTCTGACACTGACATAAGGTATTTTCCCCCAGAGTATAATTTGAGACTGTCAGTACTTTCTAGGGAAAAATACCATGGAGATGTCATATTTGTTTTAGCAAATGAGGTGCAACAAAACGTAGAAATAAAATCGACAAGTACAACACAATCTTTAATAAAATATGAATACGAACAGGAAAACAATAGAAACACGTTAAAAGTTTGATATGATACTACAAAATGTGATTTTGATCATACGCAACTGGTAAAATTCTATGCAAAAGCAACAGATAGGAAATCATTCCGTTTCGAGATATAAGCAATTCTCGGTACACACTCACACACCAATATGGAAATCAAAAATAAAGGAATGCTAAAAAATAACTTAGGCAGACACAAATAAAACCACCCCACCAGTGTATGAGTGATGCATGTTTTTATGGTCTTAATTACATTTAACTATTAAAAAATGCCACTGATCTCACAGTTTACGTTAAACTATCCAACTCTTCAAACCTGCTAGACGTCCACAGTACAGCCCAGACATGATCCATCTATGCTCTGTGTTACTCCGGGAAGTCCTCACAGTTACCTAAAAATCAAAAATCTCAGTTAGGACCTTCTCTAGGTTCAACGGGCATGTCAATTATAAAGCATGTTCTCATTCAAGAGGAGTAGGACTGAAGGATATTAAAAAGAATATTTAATATCAAAACATCATTTGTGCCTACGAGGGGTCAGCTCCTAACCATGCCCAGCAACAGGGTCTTCACAGGGTCTGTCTTTAACCTAATGCTGTATAAGTGGCTCAGTCGTTCACTGCACTGAAAGGAGGGCGGTCTGACTACATAGAGCAGGCAAACATGGTCTACATCTGCCATGTCGCTGGGAACCTCTGACAGAAGGTCCTGTGCATCCTGGGAAGTACACACTGGGGCACCGAAGTCTCAGTGAATGTTGTGACATCACTGATGTGTCCATGCCCCCCCAGCACAGTCAGTGGCCCCTCCTCTTTTATCTGTTTTAGGCTGGAGAACATCTATAACAGCTCCAAACCTCCAGGGGACACAGGACTTTGAAGATGTGGCCTAACATAGTAAGAATTGCATCATCTCACTATCTTAGAAGGTTGACACTGCCTCCTTAATCCTGCAACTGGGAGACAAGACAACATCTTGTCGTGACAACACAGGTGGGGCCCGGGCTTGCCAGGCGCCTGCAGATTCCCTCATCTCGTTCTGATCGTCCTGACTTACAAGAGGGGGTGACCTCTCAGACAGGCCACTTACTAAAAATAAGCCTTGCTTTCAAAATTGGTATTATGTTTAAGAATTTTAGTTAAGGCTTTAATGTCAGACCAGGAGACCCGCGGGTGCAAACCAACGCAAACCAACCAGAAGGCATTCCCAAGGGCTGTACCTTCTGCCTTGGTATGTGGTCAGCTCTTCCTGAAGGATGGACGCTCTCTTCTGCAGGAAGTTAACCTGGAGAAGACACCTTGTATGAGAAGAGGTGACGCGGTTTACGTGGCGAACGGTAGGGTAGGACTTTATTTAAATTCAGGCAATTCTCTAGATAAAACCCAGAGGCTTTGCTGAACGTCAGCACTGTGTTTTATACCCCATCACAGAGTCCCTACTGAAAACCCGTGAGAGGCTACAGGGCCCAGTTCAAACTCCTGACTGCAGAGCCATTTGGATCTGCCCAGCCTCTCTTCGGCTTCCTGCCCCTCGCGCCTCCCACCATCCGCACCTTAGGTACCATGTCTTTCGTACTCTTGCCCGTTGGCACAGGCTGCTCCTCTCCTTGGAATGGCTGGCTAACTGTCCCTATCTACTGAACTCTTCGACCCCTCCCCACTGCTCATTGCACTCACCCTGGGCGCAGCCAGCAGCCCCCTCCTCTGCATTCCTGGGCTCTACTCATTAGCACTTCTTGCACGGCCTTATGGTTGTTTGTTTTCCTATCTCTGCCCCAGACCTGGAGCTCTCTGGGGGCATGGATGACACTTACTCATCTCTGATCCCAGTTCCTTTCACAGGCCTGGGCTTGGAGCTGGTTAATGAGCGAATGAGTAAGTGGAAAGAAAATTACGGCCTTCTGGAAACCTCAACCCATCCTGGGGATTCCCTGAGGTTGAAGAGACAGTATTTTATAGTGGAAAGAGCCTGAGCTTTGTCTGGAATAAGGCCAACATGGGTTCAATTCCTGGTTTGGCCTTTACGGTGTTAGGAAAGTTACTCAAACTCTTGATGCCTCATTTGCAAATGAGGTTAATGACAGCTGCTTCCCAAGGTTATGATGAGGAGACATGACTAATAGAACTGCCTCCCTTGTGCAGAGCTTATAGCTGGTACCGTCCCATGTGTGCCCCACTCTCAGGGCTGGAGGAAACTAGGCAGCTTCGCATCTTCTCTTATGTCAGGCCTTTATGATGTTGATTATTTTAAAGCATACATTTCTATTATAAATTCAAAAGCACCTCACAGGACCAAGCAGAAATGGTCTGGGATAGCGTATACTATGGCTTGATGCAATCGAGAGTCAGTGGTATTCGATCATTTTGGAACTGTTTACTCCTGCCTCTTTGGTCTGAACTGAAACCATGGCAACGCTTGATTCTGAGACATAGTTAAGCAAGAGAGGACAGCTGGCGGAACAGCGAATGTGCCTGCAGGACAGGAGAGCAAGTCTTTCTAAATGGGTACACAGCCAAGTGGTCCCCTCGGCTTTGCTTATTTGTATTATCACTGTCGTCTTAATTTTATCCAATCGCTCAAATGACCCGCAGGACAATTGATCATGCTGACAGATGCAAGGGTTACACTGACTCCACTTCCCCTCCCCCACCGTGCTTTGCATTCGGAATTCCAACAATTTTCAAAAAACACAGGCACCTGTGCTTTCCAACTAAATTTGCTCACTCTGCGGCCTGAGACTCCCCCGCGCAGCTGCCAACGCTGAGGCCCTCACGCAGCTGGCAGCACTCTTTCTGGGTCAACATCCAGTTCCAGGAGGCCAGAGTGGCTTTTATTACAGAGAAATGATATGAATGATAACAGAAGCCCTGCAGGTGGGTATCAGATTTCTTCCTTTCTTTTCTAAAAAAAACTCTTCTGAAGGTGCCAGGTCCTACATAGCTGACCCTATGGAAGCTCTCCTACAAAGTTAATGGGTACAGCACACCTCCAGGAGAGCTTTCCACGTAAATAAAGGGGACTTAACCCTCTCTAAGCAAGCACTCTCCTGCAGTACTTGTTTTTATGTACGGGAGACCACGGCAAAACTTCTCAACCCACAGAAGCAGTAGCAGAAGGATGGACAGAATGAACGTTTCATTTTCAGACAAGAGGCTTTTTACTGAGGGAAGTATGAAAGCAACGGCTAGCATTTGCTCCACATTTCATCTTGCACATTATAAAGAGCTCATGTGAGTATCATCAAACTATAACATCTGTTTCAGTTGAAAATACACTTACTGAGCCTCTACTATGTGCCAGGCACCACTCACGCCACAGAGAGCAAAGGCATCGTTCCCTCACGGAGCTTTTCCACACAAAAATGTGTGTTTCTTTAAGTTTCCTAAATAATTTGCAAATATTTTCTCCTATTCCATAATCTGCCTTTTCAGTTTCTGAATGGTGTCTTTTGAAGTACAAAATTTTACATTTCGATGAAATACAATTCATCTATTTATTTCTTCTGCTGTTGTGATTTTGGTCTCATCACTAAAAAAACCTCTTACCTTACCCAAGGTATAAAGCTTTACCTCTTTATCTGAGATTTTTTTCTTAGTTTTCTTCTAAGAGTTTTGCAGTTTGGGCTCTTATGTTTAGGTCTCTGATCCATTTTGAGTTAACTTGTGCATAACATGTGAATAAGGGCTCCAACTTCATCTTTTGCATGTGGATTATCCAATGATCACAGCAACATTCTTTCTATCTTTTCCTCATGAATTGTCTTGGAACCCTTGTTGAAAATCAGTTGACCACACATGTAAGCAATTTTTCTGGGCTCTCAATTCTATTCCATTGATCTGTACATCTCTTCTTTAACCAATGTCACACTGTCTTGACTATTAGCACTTTGTAGTAAGTTTTGAAATTGGAAAAAGTGAATCCTCCAAATTTATTCTTATTTTTCAAAATGGTTATTGGCTATTCAGGGTCCTACCTATTTCTTTTTTAATCAATCTCAGCCGTACAAGGAGAGGGAACATAATTGTTGTGGGGAAAAAATGTACTTTTTAAATTTCTAAGTGTGTTAGAAATAGAAATATGTGAACTCTTTCTCATGTTAAGAGTTAAAAAACTCATTAGACTAGTGATACAGAAATATAGAAGTATATATGTTTATAGAACTTTCAAAGTATATAGAGGAAACTTATGTTGGAAGTTTTAAAATAACTTTAAGTGTATAAATTTAAATCAGTTTTATCTCTTATATTATACTTTATAAACTACCAAGAACTACACATTTCAGCAAGAAATATTTAACCTAATTGTTTGAATACCTTGTCATTATCTGCCTTGAATTAAAATGCACCAGAGTAAAAGTGCTTCGACTTTGCTGCGCTTCCCTGTCTGTTCACGTGCACACACCGAGGAGTGGCATGTGCTAAGCAACAGCATTTTGGGCCAGGCACCAATAAAAGGGGGAGGTGTATAGGAACGTGGGCTGTAAATGAATAAAAGTAGCCACAGCTTGTCAACGTCAAGGGTTCTTCTAAGAAAATCTTATTGATGCAATGAATCCCTGAACTAGTAAGAAAAAATTTCTAAAAAACAACAACAAGCAAAACCCAGTGCATCCTGGGGTGCAGGACATGCGATGACATCACATGGATTCTGGTGTCAGTCCAGAATTGACCCCATTTGCAAGCGTTTTCTCAGGACACACGCATCGCCTGGACCTCGGGAGCGGCCGTGGTGCTGGAGATTACCTGTGACTTCAGGGAGGAAATGGTATCTTCGAGTTCCTGTCTTAGGGACACTGGCATCAGCCCTTTGAATTTTGCTTCGTACTCTTGTCGGATGTAAGTCATCTAAAGTGGAAAGATGACAGCTTATTTATTGATTTGTACCACAGAAACCATTGCTTTGAATTTAACAAATCCCAGGATAATATCTATTCATCACAAAGGTAAGTTTGTTACATGTGGCTGAAAACCAGATAATAAAGAGGAAACACAGTTACGAGCCGAAGAAGTACCCAGCGAGTCCCTGTGAGTCTGGGAGAGGGTGTGCCTATGCCAACACTTCATTTCTTTAAAATCCTGGGTGACGCAGTTTTCGGCGTTAGAGAAGCACAATACCTGTGCTCTCCTCTCCATCACAATGCACACCTGTGCTAACCCTATGCCCTTTTCTTGACCAGGATTTGGATTGTGATCACAACAAACTGTGACTGGAAGACAATTTGAAGCATGCCATTGGTTTAAGACACTTCCCCAAAAGATCTAGGTACTTGGGTGCTCGATAGAATCCATGATCTGTGAAGATTTGAATGAAGGAGAATCTACACCACTGTCTCCAAGTCTCCTCACCCTGGGTAGACAGAGCGCCTGAGTCACGGAGCGCACCTCTGGTTCATGGGTTTCTCTCTCCCTCCAGATACAATCAGGCCTGCGCTCAACAGCTGATGGCCACAGGCCGGTAGAGGAAAGGTTGGCGGCTCATCCCACTCATCTCTCTAAGGGCTAAAGGTAGAGACAAGTGAGGAAGGTGGGAGAGAAGTCTCTGGGGGAATGTGTCCGAGCAGGATGAAGAGGTGCGTGAGCGAGAGTATGAACGCTGGTGTGTGCGTCTTGGTGTCCTTCTCTAGCCATCTTTCTTTATTTCTCTTCCTCCTAATCTGAGACACGATAGAATTTAAAAATCTGTTGCATGGTGCCGTGTATGACTTAATTGAATGTTAAAGCTGACTCGTAGTGTATCTTGTAAATGAGGATTCAGTGGACATATCTAGAAAAAAGGGAATATACTATGAAAATATGCATAACCAAGTTCAGTTAGACAAGTCTATGGATTTACTGAGGACAACTTAAAATTACTAGGCTTTAGTCTCCAACTTTTATTTTACTCAGCTCAATTCAGAAAGAAGTGTGTTCTTATAGTTCATTTCATTACCTACTAAATCCCCACGGTAAACATGCTAGAATACAATTTTTCACTTTTTTGGGAAAGTGGTTTTTTTCTAAGATATGTTATAATTTTGTTATTTATACCTAAAAGAAAAACAAATAATGAAAAAGGTTCTCTCCCATTGGTGCAATATTTGATTTTCCCCACCATTTTTTCTTGGACTTAAGTCTGATAGTTACATCTGTCAGCTGACTCAAATGAAAGGCAAAGGAAAACACATGCTTTATAAATCAGACCTTAAGGGCAACATTTATTGAGGATTTACAGGCTACTATACTGACTATATTTTCCTATCACACAACACTGGCTCTGAAATTCTGAGCTACTACTCTTTTAAAAAGGATGCATGTCTGTTCATTTGTTGTAAACTTGTTTGTTAAGAAAGCACTTGCCGGTACCTCTGAAAGACAACTTGGCTGGGTATAAAAATGCTTCAATCCCACTTTCTTTCTCTTAGTACGTAGAGGCATTTTTTTCAATGTCTGCTGGCATTACATATAGCCATGGTGGAGTCTGGAGCCAGGCTAAAATTTCTCCCATGTTGAATGTGACCTGCTTTCTCTGCTTGGATGCCTGTATGATTTTCTCTTTCCTTGATCACTGGCTTCACTGGGACATGTTTTGGTACTAATTATTCTATATCAGTTTTCCTGAGACATTGTGTGTGCCCTTCCCATCTTTAAATTCAACTCTCTGAAGAAAAGTTTCTTCTGTTCAAAAAATTATTTGTATCCTATTATTATTGTTCTACGTGTTCATATCATACATGGATCTTTTTGTATTTATATTCTTCTCCAGGAACATAAATGTTGCATGTATAGGCTGTTGTGTGATAATCTTCTGTAATTACAATTTTATCTATTGTTTTACTTTCTTATAATTTTATATCTATTTTATATTTTCCTTTCATTTTGTGGGATTTCCTTTAGTCTGGTCACTGTATTTCCTTGGATGTTTTCAGTTATGATTTTTCTATTTTTGTTGCTTCTAATATGGTTTCAATCTCTGTAACCTTTTGATTTTTGTCTCCTATTTCTCCTCAGATCTGAGAGATCACTTTTCATCTGTCTGTTGACTTATACCATCTTTAAACACACAGCTCTTCTTTTTTCTTCTCTACCTCCTACACCAGCCTTTTCCCTGACAGAGAGAAATGTGAATGTTTTGTAAATGCTCTGACATTGTGAAGTACTGTTTGTTATAAAGAACTATAATTTGTCTGAACCTTCCCTCTATTTCTTGGGTAACTTCCCATTTAATCTATGTTTTTATTTGCTTTTTTCTTACATTCCTTCTTTCTCTCTCAGTCTTATGGTAGTTCCCTTTTCTTTTAAAAAAATTAAACCTCATTTTTTAATGGAATCAACTATTTGCTGAATATTGAGGTAGGGAGAGCCAGCTCTTGGGGCCCATGTGCCCTCATTTTTGAGTACTTTGGAGGTCAAGCCCAAGCACTCAAGCCCTTTGGTTAATGCTCATAGTTTTCTCGACACTTTAATTTTTCTTGCCCCCACTTCACTTTTCACATTGGCTGGTCTCCCTCTCTTGGACACTAGGCCATAGACAGCAGAAAATTGAGCAAGGTTGCTCTTTAATCACCACTAGCCCTTACATCACTTTTTAAATTCAGTATGCGTATTTTCCAATTTTTAGTGAGGATTTAGGCATCTCTACTTCCTGTCTACCCCTTTCTTCTTCGTTTTTATCATTTCAGTGAACTTAAAATGAGCACTTGGAAAATCTAAAACTACCTCACCCACAAGTGAGACTATCAATCAGAAAAATATTACTACTCTGAATCCTTAAACTCAAATCCTGAATTTAAAAATCATTACACCAAGCAGAACCTGTTACCTTAGTAAAGACATGGAAAACTGTAACCAATCTAGTTTACTCTATTTGTAAGATGTTACTACTAGCAAACGCTTGAGTATTTTCTATGTGCCAGATACAATTCTAAGTGTTCTAATAAGTGTTGAATCCTTCTGACATCCCAAGGAGTAAGCACAGAGCACTAAGCCATGATTTGAACTCAAGTAGTCTGACTTCCAAGCACATATATTCTTAGCCACCATGCTCTGCTGTATCTCAAATAATCTTTCCAAATGCTGAAATGTTTCTTCCACCCCAAAAGGAAAAGGAACTCACAGGGACAACCAGTTGGCGCAGTTTTATCCACTAAACACTGAACTATGCCTGACTACGTGACTCTGGGCTCACCTAGCCAGAGCTATACCTGCTCTAGGTCAGAGAGAGAAACGGGGCGAGGGAGCAGAGCACTCCCAGCCTTCCAAGAGAAACTGGGTTCCTCCTTTTACCAATCAGATAAGTGGTAATTAAGATTAACTTGGCTTGGTCCAATTGGACATATGTTAAAGTAAAACTGTTTATGGATTACCTTTGGCTGCTTTGGCATGACAATGGCAGAGCAGAATGGTCTTGACTGAGATGCTGTGGCCTGCAAAGCCTAAAACATTCGCTATGTGGCCCTTCACAGGACACTGGCTGAGGCCCCACTAGACTGAGCGCCACAGGTGAGGACTGTGTCTCCCCTGCTGGCTGCTGCAGCCCAGCCTCAGCATGGCGCCTGGCACACTGTCGCAGCTCAGTACATATGTGCTGAGTGAGTGAATGGATGAGTCCCAACCTCAGAGCACACGCGTGTTGGTGTTAAGTCAGTCTTTGTCTTAAGATGACATGATCTTCAGTGTCCCGAGTAAACCAATCATAACCTTTCCCTGAATACAAAGAGCTGAGTCTGTCATCACTGTGGCTATTAATAAGCAGGCCGGCTTCAAAGCTGCGAAAACCAGAGGCGAACACCGGCCTACGGGCTGCTGAGATCAAAGGTGATCTTAGAGATTTCCCCCGAAGGGGGGGAGCTTCATCCCCGCTCTACTCCCTCCTCTACACTTTCTCCTCACTCACTATCTCACTGGATTTGCAGGGCTGCGACAGGAAAGGAGTCACGCATCTATTACTTTCCTGAAATTAAATGCCAGCTCTTTTCTCACTAGAATATATACTTTCGGTTACTATTTCTACTGTTTTTCCTCCTAACAATATCATTCTTAATGTTTTTCTTCTCTTAGGTTGATATACACTATGAACACTCCCGTCCGTCGAGGAAAGGCTGGTGTAAGTCTTGAAGGGTGTGGCCTGCGCCGAGATCCCAGGGGCAGGGGATGAGGGTGGCTGAGTGGGGGCGTCTGGGAGGCACATGTTAGAGAACATGGACACTTGGAGGGCCAGCTTTATACGAGTCAGAGGCGGGCAGCTTGTCCCACTTCCAAGGAACATCTCTGAAGGGTCTGGAGAAAACGCCCCGGGATGGGGGGGAGGAAGGACAGGGTGGTTGTCACCTCTGTTTATAGTGCCCGACCTTCCTTTCAGAGAGAGAGAGGATTGGCCCTTCTGTAGATTTCCTGACAGGTAATGTCTGTCAACACACGACCAAACTCCAAGTAAGGGGAATAAAGGACTCCTGAGACTTAACAGACTATTGAGTAAGACCCAAGGAGACTTACGGAGTGAGACGGATGTGCGGTAAGGCTGGTGGGGGCTGGGGTCCATTTTATGTTTCCTCTGTGTACACTGAAGGTCGGAACGCTTGGCACACAGTAAACATTGTCTTAACGAGTTGACGACGGACTAAACCCAGGGTTGAATAGGTAGGTGGCACAGTGAAATCATGGAGGGCAGTAAAAGTCCCACCAGCAAGTTTCAATATAATGTAGCAGGAAACAGAAGGTCAAGAGAAAACAATACTTCCGGACACCTGACCCAGGCCAGGCACTGTATTAAGGAATGCATACATAATCTTCCACATTCTGTTAAGATCTGTTTAATGCTTAGATAAAATCTGGGACAAAGAGAGCATCACGCCCATTTCACAGATGAGGAGACAGCTCCCGGTGAGTGACTGCCAGTGCCAGAGTTGAAACCTGGCATCTACCCTGCACCATGCCCACCTGTTGCTGGGAGGTGAGGAGGGGGCAGGATGAATCTGGAAATGTTATAAAGAAATCTCAGGAGAGGAGAGCCAGGGCAGCAGAGGTGGCTGGAGTGATCGAGGAGAGTGAGGCGCTCTGGCTCTAAGGTGGCAGCCAGGGAGGGCCAGGGAGGGCCAGAGAGGAAAAGCTGACAGCTGGCTTGTGGAAAATAGAAGGGAGAGATGAGTTCATGAGCATGGATGCCCTCAGCCACGCACCCGGAAGAAAAGGGTGCTACTGTAGACAGGGCAATGGGAGAGGGACTGGTCTGTGTGTGAGTTGGGGAAAAGACATGATTTTGGTTTGCAATTATTTAGTTTGAGAGGCCAGGAGACATTCAGGAGGAAATACAGGCCTAGGGTGTATGAGAGAAGCCAGGCCTGGTGACCAGAACAGGAAGTTGAGGCCCTGGCAGTGAAAGAGCTCTCTGAAGGGGGAGGAGAGAACAGGAATTTCCCAGGAGCAAAGACCCCCAAGGGCTCCACATTTAGGACACAGGAGAAGCAGCAGGACAAGGGAAAGATCAGGAAGGGCTGGAGAGGTGGGATGGAAGTCAGGAGATTGGGAGCATGGCCCTGGGTCTCACAGGGAAGGGAGGCAGTGAGGTGTCAGATGCCGCAGAGACCGATGGAGACAAGACCATGTCAGACATGGAGCCATCTACACAGTATATTAGTCATGAGAGTTGGGTAAGCAGCTGTGCTACAAGTGAGGAGAGTTTAAGGTGGAATTAGTTTGTTGATATGTTGTATCTATGTCTAATCTTTGGTTAGATATCATTCAAAATACCTGATGTAGTCAAAGATGTCTGACCTGGTTGAGAGCATCTTTCAAAGGAGGCAAGCTCTGACTGCTCTTTCCATTCTGCATACTTAAACTCGACAATTATAAATAAGTTAAATCTCTCCCTCAAAGTACCAATTATCTCCTTATGTCTGAGAAGGCACTTCTCGCCAGATAGGGCTTTCTACACACAACACAAGACAGGAACACAAAGGCGGGCATTGTCCTGTTGGTGCACCCAGATCCACTGAGACAGCTCCAATTAACACTAATGAGGATTTGGTGCACGGATCCCCCCACCTCCCAACTAATGGGAACAGGGACCCCACAACCTCAGAGCAGAACATTTCTAAACACCATTGTAAACAGCCACTGACTAAATTCACGTGTTCACCTTTACACAGCATAGAGAAAAGGAACTTGCATTCAATTAAAAGTGAGGGAGTGTGAAGTTACCCAAGACTCTATGCAAGCTCTCCGCATGACAACGGTGAGGACCGACACCCAACCAGGGCTGAGGGCAGTGCTCTGCACAGCTCCACCTGGACTAGCAAGCGAGTGTGAAGTGGTTTCTGCCCTTGGGAAGCTTACCCTTTTCACGTGTGAAAAGGAGCTATGTAAATACATAATTGAAGTATACTAGGCCAAGGGAGGGAAGAGAAGAGACGAAAAACTTCTCAGTGGGACGATGGAAGTCTCTAGAGAAGATGGAGTTCTACTTGGTTGTTGCAGCGTGAGTAGGCACTTTTAGACAGACAAGGGGGAGGAAAAATTGGTGGCTGAGGAGAGAGCTGGAAACATACAGGGGAAAGTGTGTAAGATGCTGAAGGACTATCGGGGGTAAGGTGGGATGGAGTGGTGTGGTGCAGGGGATGAACAAGACAGGTGGAGACTGTGGTTAGGGCTCTCAAGGCCGTGCTTTGTTCTGAAGACAAGGAGAAGCTCAAGGTTTCTGAGCAGAGATCAATACAGCTGACTTGCAAAAGGACCCTAGTGTGGCTGAGCTGCTTCTAGTTTGTCTCCTTCACGTGACTCTCCATTGTTGCCCATTTCTCTAAAATGCAGACCTGTTCATCTTGCCCCCCCACACCTCTATCGTAAAAACACTTCAATGATTTTTTTTTTTACTTATAAATTGAAGACAATCTCTTAGGCACAGATAATCTAAGAACCTTCTTATCAGTTCTTAGCCTAACTTTCCAGGACACCTTGTGTTCCATAATGACTTGCATTTCCCCAAATCCCACTGTGTGCTTCATGCCTTTGCACATGCTGTTCCATGCCCCTCCCATGCCCTTCCTTCCTCCTGATCAGCTGGAGTGCCACTCACTGTTTTCAGGTGGTACCTTCTCCAGGACCCTTCCCTCAGTCTTCCAGTCAAGGTGACCCACCCTCCTCTAAGATGCCTCGGGATCTCATGCATCTGACAGTTGTGATTGTTATGATGATCACCATCAACCACTGACATTTACTGCGTGTTTTCAGTGTATCAGGTGCCTACTGCACCTTTCCATGCCTTAGATTTCATTTAATTGCCCCACCAATTCTGTGTGATACTTGTATGGCTATTTCATATGAAAAAAATCAGCAAAGTGAGCTTCCTTTCATGCACAGTCACACAGCTAATCAGAAGCTGAAGCTGCGCTAGGACCCACCCTGAGGTCTTCCTCACCCCAAAGCCTCTGCTTTTCTTTCATTATCACACAAAACTATAATTACTGATTTATACACTGCTTTCTCCTATTGGACTATGGGTCCTCAGAGAGAAGGTGGTACATTTTACTAGAGATCAATGCTATTTAAAAAGTAGTATGACGTCATTATTTAGTTGAAGTTTGAGAACACTGCACGGATTGTTTCTGCCAACATAAAGGCATTGTTTCCACCTTCGTCAGCAGGCGGGCGTGTGCGTGAAACGGAACATACCTGATCGCGTGGCTCTGGGCTCACCTAGCCAGAGCCACGCCTGCTCTAGGTCAGACAGAGAGATGGGCCAGGGAGAGGGCCCTTCAGTCTTTGAGAGAGACTGGGTTCCTCCTTTTACCAATCAGATAAACTGGGAATAAAGATTACCTTGGCTTGGTCCACTTAGTCTTCTGTTAGAAATGGTTCAAGTATCTTTAAAACACTTAAGTGTGTTGTCCTTGACACGGACAAACTCAACACACCCGTAATAAACTGGGTGGGGGGAGCTATGGTTACGCCAGCCCGAGCAAGGGCCTCCTCCTTATTATTTTCACCATGCGCTCCTCCAGCAATGCCTCGGTGTGTTCTTTAGAAAACTGTTGCCCAGAACTTTCTTAAAACACATCAAGCCAACAAAGGTCAAACAAAGAGCAGAAAGATTTTGTTCTTTCCATTGAAGACATTTTTTAAGTATTAAAAATGGACCGCAATCTAGAAACATATTCTGATGATGTCCGCAAAGAATTTCTGGGTAGAGAGTAAAGGGACAGAGAAGAAAGGTGGCAGAGCTGTGGGACACCCCCTCATCCTGGCAGCTTTCTTCTTTCCTTCAGTGACAGAGAAGATTCGAACTTAAAATCAGAACATTGCGTGCTGAGGTAAAGACTAATGTCATTCTTCATATTTCACGTCTTATGGTGAAAA
Source organism: Miniopterus schreibersii (assembly GCF_964146895.1). Classification (NCBI taxonomy): domain Eukaryota; kingdom Metazoa; phylum Chordata; class Mammalia; order Chiroptera; family Miniopteridae; genus Miniopterus; species Miniopterus schreibersii. Next base: position 7,778,617 of record NC_138116.1, read on the forward strand.
TTTCAACTACCCCATTGGTAAGTGAAAACAAACAGAAAGGGCATCTTTTCTTATTCAAATAGAATTCTAGATGGTTTGTTTTCACTGATTTCCCACATTGGAGGCTGCTGTCCTGAGGATCTCTCTGTGTAGCTTCAGGGGTAACTTGGGCTCCACAGTAATTTCATGCCTTCTCCTTGTCATGCACATGTATTTAAAACTGACCCTGGTAGCAGAGTGTTTAAGAGTTTGGGGATAAGAATACTATTTTATCTTGCATTATGCTAACATTTTGTTCAGCTTTGAGAAAATTAATCTTGCTTCCTCCTGGCCTTCAGAACACTTTTAGTCCAGGTGAGCTCAACTCCCAGGACTAAAAGTAGCTTGTATGACCCTTGTCATGTCCAGTGACCTTGGAAATATAAGGGTTGTTGTATTGTGAAATTAGGTTGATATATACTTTAAATTCTCCTTAACAAAGTAATTGTTTGATGGAGTGGAATTTGGAGATTTTTCTGAGATTTTAAATTTGATCTCCCCATGGCACAGCTCACCTGTGTTTCTGGCCACATGTGGTAAATGTAAGACATCTGGCAGGAGGTGGGGTGGCCAGTGTGACTGTCTAAGGATAAGGTACCAGGTGGCAAGTCCTAGGCATACAGGCCTTTTAACTACCATCCAAGGATTTCTGGAACAATTTAAACTATTCTAAGCCAACAGGATAGTAGAGCCAGGTGGGTGGTTAGGTGGGGAATGGCCAGGACTGGTGAAGCAGCCACCAGGAGGCCCAGCCCACAGCATGCACGGACCTGGATGCATCCACTGCACCACCAGCGTTTCCCTCTTCACTCCTCTAATCAGTGCTGAGCCCCCAGCAGCTTACCACCCTGGACTGCGCTCTGCTCTGTGGGGAGCACGAAGGACGCATCAAACCCTGTCGTCAAGGAGTTTACAGTTTTGTTTGGAAGCAAAGTTAGCCCACAAACACCACACATCCAGCTACAGGGAAACTGAGTATGAGTGTAACAGAAATTTGGGGGAAGAAAAAGATCTTTCTGGCACGGGATTGTGTAACAGGGTCTTCAGGAGGAGGGAGGTGTTGAGTTGCATTCCCAAAGGTGAACAGCAGGTGGATGCACAGGAATCTGGGGAAAGGACATTCCAGGTTTAGGGAAAGAGCACAGGCCAAGGCAGCAATGTGTGTGGTTGGTGTGGATGCTGAGAGACCCCAGCCGACACTTAACTAGAGATGCTGGGGTGCATAAAGGCAATACCAGAAGTCAACCCAGACTGCAGAGAACTGTGGAGCTCTGCAGAGACATTTATTTCCCACAGTTCTGGAGGCTGGAAGCCCAAGGTCAGGGTGGCTGCAGCAGGGTCAGGTCCTGGTGAGAGCTCTCTTCCTGGCTTGCAGACAGCTGCCTTCTGGCTGTGTCCTCACATGATGGAGAAACACAAGATCCCTTTTTATAAGGGCACTAATCCCATCACAAGGGCTCCACCCTCATGACCTAATTACCTTCAAAGGCCCATCTCCAAACATCATCTCACTGGACTTAGGGCTTCAACATATAAATCTGGGGGACACACAAACATTCAGCCCATAATGCCACCTCAGTTTTAATGACTTCCGTTTCTCACTGTAGACTTGTTCACCCCCACTCTACTGCGTCACTTGGTGTTCTTTATATTTGCAAGCCCAGCCCTCACCCGCTGCTAAGACAGGATGTAGGGGCAGGAGGTTCATTAGAGGCAGAGGCTCAGTGGCTGGACACAGCTTTCTCTTACTGTTGCAGGTCCAGGGTCCAGCGGCCTGGGCCCAGGCGATGGTTGCTTCACTCGCCCAGTTCACGTGCATGGCCAGCCTTCCCCTGCCTTCTGCTCAAGGTCCCTGCTAGAATGAGAGTTCAGGCCAATGAGACAAAAGCCTAGGACTTCCGCAGGAGCTCTAGTGGAGAGAAACTTTCTCTCTTCTCATCTGAGCCTGAAGCGCAGGCCCCGGAACTGCTGGGCCATCATCTTGCAACCACGAGGGAAGGACTTGCAGGAATGGCGCCAACAATAAGGAAACAGCGAAAACATGGAGACGGAAAACTGGCTTTCTGTCACATAATTTGAGTAATTGGATTAAGCCTCCCTTGAAGCCAAAACTACTTCTCAGTTACATGAACCAAAAAATTGTTCTTGTTTAAACCAGTGTGAGTTTCAACCAGTTATTTCTAAAGGGCTATTTGACCGGGACTGAGATTCTCTGCCAAGGGCCCTGACTTTGCAGGGCCTGAACAGGCCCAACCAATGAGGCAGCGCAAAATGATGGCCGCTGTGTAAACTGCCACACCCCAGTGACCAGGCTGGATCATTCAGCCCTGACATCTCCGACCCCCAAGCCAGCGTGCGCTTCCCCAGATGCCTTGCTATCCCTCCCTGTCATCCCCACCACAACTCTGGTCGCTCACCACCACCCCACCTCCCAATTCATGGGTTCGCTCCTGCAGGAACTCCCCTGCTGACTTCATCTAGACTTTATACACCAACACCTCATATTGCTGGGTCCTCTGGGCCAACCCCAGCACTGGGTGCTCCCCACCACTCGCTGTCTCCTGCTGCTGCAGAAAGTTAACAACAATAACACACACACACTGTTCTCATAAGGTCAGCTCCCAGTTCATGCTCTTTGACCTCCGTGGACCTTCTCCGCTGCTGGAAAACCTTGTACTGGCCTCTGTTTTACGTTGTGTGGGGGCCTTTTGCTTGCACACAACTTCTTTCTTACAAGTGACCTACACACCTAGAGCCAATGTGCCGCTGACCTGCCCTTGAGTGGCCCTGGTGTGACTCAGGACCCAGAGGCTCGGTGCTTGCTGAGGCTTTGGGTCATACCTCAGGAGCACCACAGAAAACCCCCGACTCAGAGACCAGGGATTCGTTATTTGCTCTTAATTGACACAGAGTGAGGTATGAATCCGCCAAGCACAGCAATGAAGTCACGAAAGGGCAGCCGCCTGAATGCCAGCGTTGCCCAGTCTCCTGAAAACAACCACACTGTGGTGCCAGAGAAGCTAGACCGGTCTGCCTTTGTTTTTACTGAAAAGCGCTAGTAATAAAGGGCTGTTCAATTGATAATTAAGGAAAGAGAGCCCTTCACTTCCGAGCTTTCCTCAGGGAGGCGATACTCCTTTCCGATGAGGTGAGTCTGTCAGGCACATTCAAGGCCCTTTGCTTTCTTTGTACTTCTCTCCCCTTTATTTCAGATTTTATATGAATGAAACACGATGAGTAATTTCTTCTCTTTGGATCCTTCAGGATATTATTTAAACACTGGCATCTGGTCTAAGGAAATTTAATGCTAAGTCAGAGGAGTATTTGAAAAATAGCCTCCATCTGGTTTTGTGCTCCCCGTCCTGGAAGTACACGGCGCGGAGGAAATGAGCGCACGGCTGGCGCTCGGGCTCGGGCTCGGGCTGGGCTCGGCTGGTGCCTTCGCCGTAACGCATACCGCAGCGTCCCCTTTATAAAGTGAGGGATTAGTGCCACCTTCTTTGTAGCAATGTCGTGACCTCTATAATGCTTCTTAAATTGAGGACAATGATGGACCCACCAAGCCCTAACATGTGATTTAAATCCGATCTGACAGTATTTAAACCCAGAAGTCCAGAAGGCTAATGGTTGAACAAGCTTGGGAAAATGTCCAGGGAACCCAATGTAGAGACCCAGTGAATTACAGAGAGCGATCACAACTTCGGGGTGAGGGGGTGAGGGAGAAAATGATATCACTGAGTCAGTCTGTGTTGTAGGATTGACTACAACTGTGGTCCCATCCTGATGTTCTAGAAAACAATCCCCCCCAAAGTAGGAAAGACAAACAAAAGCCCCCAACCAACCAAACAAAACAGGAAAATCAATTAAACAAAACCCCAAACTCCCAAATCCTATATTCCTTTTTCTTGCACCTCTATAGTTTATCATATTAAGGATATGCATTTAAAGGACATTCCTACTCTCATGCAAAAAAAAAACCCCAAAAAGGTCTGTTGAGAGGAGTCTCACAAAGACAAAAATTAGCAGTAGTGTTAGGGAGGTAATTAATTTTAGGTACAGGTATATTTTAAATTTCATGCATTTAGTTAGACAAAAATGGAAACAGGATTAAGCTCAGTTTGTAATATTTGTATACCGAGGATAAACTTAACTTGAAGAACCACGAAGGACAAAGTACCCAGTTGTGAAGCTATCGTAGAATCCATCAGGCCTCTCACTGCCTGGGTCGCAGCTACTGCCCTTGAGTGGAGCCAGTGCCTGGGACACTACTCTTAGGGGAGTCACTACATTTCAATAAACGAAAAGTTGGTGGCAGGGCTAGGTTTTATTTTTTATTTTGTTTTTACCTTATAAACAATTCACATGTCAAAAACCTCTATGCCCTGTTCCTGGCCTCATCCCCAGGGCCCTGCAGGTATGCTGAGCCGTTCCATAGCCACAGTAAGCCCGGGGCTCTCAGTCAGGAGCTCTCTACCCACATCCAAGGGAATGTATTACCCCAGTGACTTGTATTTCACCATTTTTCTTTTCATAACTCTGCTCCCCCACCTGGAAAATCCTCTGTTTGTAGTTAAGCACTAAAAGTCTACATAATTCATAACCACAAGGGCCGAGAAAACTCTAAAACCACCTGACTCCACGTGGCTTTGGGTGAGCAATGTTCCTGGGATTACGCAAGCTGGAAAGGAGTCAAAGCGCTCTCCACAGCAACACCGAGTTAGGCCCCTTCCCTTCTGTCCTGGGTTGGAGACAAAGAGGGGTTCCTTCCTCTCCAGTTTCGTTCAGATTGGACAGTTTCTCTTCTCTCAATTTAGCGCCACTGGTTTACGGCAGGAGTCAGTATCACCCTTTTAGCCAAGGACAGGTCTGGATGAGCCATTTGTGACCATTAGGCCGGCCCTGGACAAAACTGCCCAGTGATGCCCTTCTCCTGGGCCCTCCTTTGTCTTCCCACCCGCCCCTGAATCTCGCCCTCCTCCTCACCCATCTGGTGCCCAATATTTCCAAATTTCTCACCGCTCTCACCTAACAGAACTTTCCTTTAGTAAAGACTCTGATGAGTTACCATTTTGAGGGATAACTTGCACTAATAAGTCTCCAATTGAAAAATAAAGTTCTGGTCCCTGACACCTGAACCTTCACTTCCCCACTAATGTAAGTTTTCAGCAAGTAGTTTGGTGAAACTAACATTTGGGGAGAGGGGCAGCTGACCCTTCTCTCTTCACTGAAATCATGAACCGGTCTGACTTTGCTTGGTATTGAGAGAAACTCTATTACTGCTGCCTGTTATTAATGACTAATTTCTCTTCCCTTTCAAAGCTGTTATGACAATGAACCCCAACTGCTTTGGTACCACAAGACCAAAATCATGGTGTTGGCTGGCCTAGCTTACCTGGAGGCTCTGGGGGAGAATTTGTTCTCAAGCTCATTCAGGTTGTGGACAAAATTCAGTTCCTTGCAGCTGTAGGACTGATATCCCTATTGCCTTGCTGGCTGTCAGCTGGGAGCCTCTCTCAGCCCTTGAAGGCCACCTGCATCTTCCTCATACTGTCCCCTCCAACTTTAAATCGGCAAAGATACATGAATCCTTCTCACACTTGGCATCTCTCTGACCTCCCCTTCTGCCACATCTATTCTGTCTCCAGCCAGACAAAATTCTCTGCCCTTAAGTAGCCATCTATTTAGATGGGGCTCACTACTCCAATAATCAGATAAAACCTTCCTATTTTAAGGTCACTGATTAATAACTTTAATTATACTTGCAAAGTCTCTTTCTGCCATGTAATATTCACAGATTCCAGGGATTAGAGAACGAAGATTCTTGGGAAGCTATTTTGTCTACCACAATCCTTATCCTACATAATATATAACAATAAATCTCGGGTGGATTAAAGAGTTAAATGTGTAAAACAAAACTATTTAAAGTACTAGAAGAAAATAAAGAGAATCTATTTTATAATATTGGGGTAGGAAAGACCTTCCTAAGCAAGCTGAGAAACCACAAAGAAAAAAAAGATAAATAATTCTCAAAAAATGAAAATAATGAATACAGAAGTTAAAAGATAAGCCACTGGGAGAAAGTATTTGCAACTTATTTAACTAATTAATCATTAATAAACAGAATGTATATTGAATAAATTTTTACAGATTAAATTAGACAAAATCAATAGATAAAAATTAGCAATGAATGTGATCAAGCAATTCACAGAAATGCAAATATTGGATTTTCACTTTTAGTAATAAAAGCTCAGATAATTCTCTCCCAAGTCTGCTTCAAAGTGTGGAACTAACAAGGCAGGGAAGACTCATGGGGCTAAGATGTTAGAGATGATAGAAATCAGGACAGCTTGTAAGTCTGGCACTTGGAGACATTTTTACACAGTGGCTTTTGCCAATTCTAGTGGTTGGTGAGAGGCTGAGAAGCTGAACAGATCTCTTAACAGCCTCACAAAAAAAAAGCTATGGAGACACAAATTGCAGTCCAGGGCTCACTGAAGGGGCGTGTCTGCTAAAATCCCATGCTTTGGGTAGATCCCAAAGGGCTACACCCTACAAGTAGGAGTGAGCTGGAAACAGCCCAGCCCCTTCTAGAACTGAAGTCTACTTCAGATCATCTCAACCCCTGAAGGCCATTCGAGAGGGCAGTGCCACTACCTGCCTACCTGGAAACAAATGTAAACCCTTCCAGGAAAAAAAATAACATTACCCTAGGTCTCAAATTACTTCTATAAAGTTCCATATAAAATATCTGGCACTTAATAAAAAATAGTCAGATTCACAAGGAAGCAAGACAGTATGAACAAAAGCCAAGAGAAACAAGACAAGGAAATAAGATGCATGCGAACTCTAGATAATGGTTATCAGACCCAGATTTTGAAAATACCAAGATAAATATGTAAAACAAAATAAGAAAAATGTTGTTAACTTTGGCACAGACTAGGAAACTAAAAAGGAGAATATCCAGCTCTGGAAAATATAATAACCAATACTAAAAATGGGTTTAAAAGCAGATTAGACATAGATAAGGAGAGAATAGTGAGACAGAAGCTGGATAAAATAGATATAGATATAGATGTAGATGTAGATGTAGATCTAGATCTAGATACAGAATAAACACAGAACATAGGAAACAGAGTTAGGAGATCTAAGATACATATAATTATAGCCCCCAAAAGAGAAGAGAGAGATAATTAGGCAGAGGTTAAAACAGAAAATCTGAATACTATAACCAATAAAGAAAGCTTATTCTAATTAACTGAAAAGTCTTCCAACAAAGAAAATTCTAGGCCCAGGTCGCTTCATCTATCAAACATTTCAAGGATGAAATATTATCAATATTACACAAACTATTCCAGAAAACAGATAAAGAGGAAATATTCCAATTTGTTTTATGAAGTCTGCAAACTATGATAACAAAATTCAGTGAGAACATGCAACAAACTGTAAGAAAATAAAAATTTTAAAATAATGCCATAATCTATCATCATATTATGTCAAGTGCATAGGAATAAATCTAACATGTGCAAGATATCTTCACATAAAATGATAAAAATATAACAGAGGAACTAAGGAATGCTTAAATAAGCCAAAAGGATATACTATGTTCATGGACTAAAACGCTTATTAGAAACTGACAAGTCAAGCACATAATTTATGTAGAAATGCAAAAGGCATCCTTGAAATGAAAAAAACCTATCATTAAAATGTAGCCTTTACAAGAATAAGATTTTTTTTGTTTTGCTCATCAATGTATATCAGAGCCAACGAAGGGCCTGCTATATAGTAGGTGCTCAGTCAATATTTGGTGAATTGAATTGAAATGCTGAAGTGTCACTTATGAGTTTAGAAAAAGTGTTCACTCTAAAAATAAATTTAAAGCTATAGAAAAAAAACAGATTTGGGTACCATGACACGTTCAGTTTACCATCTTATTTACATTACTCTATTAAGTCAAGTAAAACCTCCAAATCTTATGTGCTAAAATAAAATATTTGGAATCATTCAGTCTAGTTTTCCCATTTTTCCTCATTTTTCCTGCAAGGGCATTCATTCAAATAAAATCTTAAAGCAGAAAGGTAGAAGAACAAAATGAATGCTGCTCTGTTCCTGCAGGGGGTGCCAGGCCTGAAGCTGTACCTGCCAGATCCTTTTTCCTGCTGTAAGAACCAGCACAAGCACCAAGACAGACGATACAGACAACTGTGCCCTTTCCTTTCCAAATGCCTTGCTATCCACCTGCACAGGAAATAGCCCCCACATAAGTTTGTTGAGACCGACCCAACATGTTGCAAGTTCTTCCCTTCTTAATAATCAAAGATGAGAAAATCTTCTGACAGAGTGCTCTCTGCTCCTGCTTCTCCTCACCCCTTCTGAATAAATCTGAGTACAAATCTTGCACACAAAACCAAAAGTGGATCTTGTAAAATGATCTGTGTTCCCGTATTACAGTAATAGAAGCTCCTGGAGGAGAGGTTTTCTATGTCATGTCTACATGCTGAGAGCTGAGTAGGTATTAGGTTGTCTAATTGAAATAAGTGTATTTCACAAAATTTTAGTAATGGCAATAATGCTACACTTTTCACTAGTTCTGATGTTCCCATGTGATTTGATAAGTCATTCTTTGCAATTGAACATGTTATAATATTTTTTTCCAACTGGAACTATGCCCTCTAATTCTGTATAGAAATCCAAAAGGTTATCTACATGGCAAGTATATTCAAATGGTCTTTTTTTTTTTTAGTTATGTAAATCTGTTTTTTTCTCTCTAGAGTTTTAAATTTATTTTTAGAGAGGGAGGAAGGAAGAGGGAGAGAGAAACATCTGTGTGAGAGTGAAACATAGATCGCTGCCTCCTACACGCCCCCTATTGGGGATCGAGCCCGCAACCGGGGCATGTGTCCTGACCGGGAATCGAACCATTAAACTTCCAGTGAACTGGATGATGCCTAACACTGGCCAGGGCTATTCAAATGGCCTTTTAGTCTTCTGAATTTCCTTTGTATTAAAAAAATCATTTTTCTTTCCTCATTACTAATTTAAACTGATAGACGTCTGGTGCCTCTTAAATACCTCTGCATTATCATTTGTTTGACAATAAACAATTTCAATTGCTTCCACCTCAAAATAGCCTTTTTCTCAACAGGAGGAGATCTCTTCTGGCTGGACTACAGTAGAAAGGGAATTGCAAGGAAGTGGCATCTCAGAATATGTGATACTCTTCTCTGAACGTGACCAGCACAGTAACCAGTCCTCACACACTTCTCCCTTGTAACCACGCCGACTCACCCCCCCTTCCCCATCCCTATGTATCTCCTTTTAGTTCCTCTCCCCAGCTGTCCCCTCAGTCCCGTGAATTCCATGCTTAGTAACTGCCCTGACAGGACGCTGCTCAGGGACAGCCTGCTTTCCGTCTTCCTGGGAAACTATATTCAGTACCCAGGTTAGCGCTTAGTGATTCTGCTCGCCCACCTGCTGTGAACGGTGGACTAGAACACAATGCGGTTTTAAGCTTTGGTTTCCGATTTTATTTTATTTTTTTAAGTGCCTCCATAATTTACTGGTTTGGAGTAAGTCATCTGTATGAAATCACTTTTGGATTAAAAATATAACTTTAAAAAAGACTAAAATTAAAGCCAAAACTATTAAAAAAAAAATCAAACCAGAAGAAGTGAGAATGTCTTAGCGCATTAGTCCACTGCAGGAGTGAAAGACGGACCCTGCCCCAGGCGGGCATGGCTGGCTCTGAACCCAGCAGCCAGTGCTGCCCTGTGGCCCCCACCCCATCCTCACTGAACCCCGTGCTCACTGCCCGTAGGAAGAGCCACTTCAACAATGCAGAAAATGCTTTATGGAAAAACAGCTGCAGTGACGCAGTGGGTGCTTCCCTGACACTTGGATCTGATATGTCAGCAAAGTGCAGGATGAAAAAGACGCAGTGGTCGCTTCTGGGACCCACCTCCTCTCTCCTCCCGCAGCCCAACAAGCCCAGGGAAGTTCAAAACAAAGAGAATCTCAGGAAAACGATGAAGAGACTGATGAAGAGACTCGCAGCACATCCAGCCCAGAGGGGCTGCTTTCAGTTACCCTTTAAAAATGGCCTGTGATCATCAGGCACAGTTTTAAGTGGTGGTTTGGGGTACAAATGTCTAACTGGCTTTGCCACTAAAATCTCCTAGAATAACTGATTTACAGGGAATGCTTTGATGAGATGCATATTTTAATGAAAATGCTCATGTCCCTGACACCGTGCTTCAAGTGTTTTTCAGAAAACAGGCGAGGGTTCCAACTCTCATTGACAATGAGGTGCGGCCAAAATTAAATGCGGTTGCATCCCTCATAACGACTCAGATTTTGGAATGATGCATCACACCAGCTGTCTGGGAACAAATGTATTTTGTTGGCATGGGAACAAAAGAATTAGTCTGAATTTTGTAAATAAACTGCGGTTATTAAGATTACTTGAAACAAGCCAGAATAATAACCATTAAACATGAAAAGTCAATAAAAGTCTTTGAATTATATTTCTGTTGCAACGATTATTCCTGTTTTCATAATGTGCTTTGGGATAACACAGTTTGGAGCTGTTAGTACTTTCAAATAGATTTCACTGCAGATGCGTTAGTCAACGGCAGCTAAGGCTGTGAAGTTTTAAAATCCATTATGGAAAATGGAAATTAAAGGCTTGGAAATCTGTAAAAGACCAATTCTTCCTTCAACAATTGTCACAATTATTGCTTCACTGATTTTCTGTCTGCAGAGCATCTTGTGGGGGCCGAGGTAGTCTAAAGATAAGCAGAGCTAGCCAATGAACGCTTGAAATAGATTGATGTTGGTCCCCCTAAAATCCATGTCACTCCCGGCAGATCACTGGGCACTGCGCGAGGCAGGCATTCTTTGGAAATACAAATGGTAATCGTGGAAATGGGCTAACAGGGCGGAATGAGCTCAGGCACTCGGAGATGTCGAACATTACCTTCCAGCTACTGAGACCGCAGGGGCCACATTTCATTCTCAGACACGAGAAGCTGGGGAGAAGCGATAGAATGCTGAGTTTACTGCAGAGAAAACAAGGACTTTGCTGGTGTCCTTCCCGCTCCGGGCTCTGGGGCACGCTATGGAGGAGATTTGGAAGGAAAATCTGCCCTGCTGTGGAGCGGAGCGGAAAGGGGGGCCACATGGCACTTGTGACAATGTGGACGAATCCAGAGGACATTATGCAAAGAGAAATAAACCTGACAGAGAAAAGATCTCACTCATCTCTGGGATTAACAGAAAAGGAGAGAGTCAAACTCAGAGAAATGGAATAGAATGGTGGTGTGTGTGTGTGGGGGGCGGGTAACAGGGGATGGGGGGGACCCAGGAAATGCTGGTCTGAGGTACAAACTCTCGGTTACAAGACAGTTCCTGATCTAAGGCACACATGGAGGCTACAGTCAATAATACTGTAGTGTATACTTGAAATTTGCTAAGAGAGTAGATTTTAAGTGTTCTCACCACATACAAAAAAGGAATTATGTGAGCCGATGCGAGTGTTAATTAACTTAATTGTGGCAATCATTTCACAGTGTATTATCAACTCATCACGTTGTGCATTTTAAATAGTTACAATTTGTCAGTTATACCTCAATTAAGCTGGAAAAAATTACTGAGGAAGAAAAGAGAAAAGGTGGCTGTATAGGGGGGGTGCTGCCTTTGAGGCCTCTCTGCGCTTCCCTGGGGTGCAGCCCTTTTGGTGCGATGATGTCTGGGGAGTAGCTAAGGAGAAGACTCAATGGTCCTCCTCACCCCAGATGAAAATTATAAAAGAATAGCTACAGTATTTATTTTAACAAAAGTCTAATCAATAATATATTAAGAAAAAGTCTACTTAGAATATATGTAGGAGGCACAATCCTAAGGATCTGTAATGCCCTCAGTTTGGTGACTTTGGAAGTCCTCCCCTTAAACTCCCTGTAGCACATGAGGAGGCCAGTCCTCCCTCCCGCCTGCCCTTCCCCCTTTCCTCCCTCCCTCCCTCCCTCCCTCCCGCCTGCCCTCCCCCCCTCCCTCCCTCCCTCTTTCTCCCCCTTGTCCCCTTCCCTCTCCTTCCTTGCTTCGGTCTGTGAACTCCCTGAGCACCACTAGGCTAAATGCTGATGGATAAACACGACCTGGTCCCAGCTCCGGAGCGCACCCTCAGACAGCATGCATCTCTCGAGGGGGAGTTGATGGGAAACCTTTACAGAGGTCACAGAAAGGGCTGCAAGAGCAAGATGAGAGGAACGGGGGGCAAGGCCATTTTGAGGATAAGACTCAGGGCAGCAAAGGTTCTCCAGAGCAGTTCAACCCAACAAGGGCTGGCAGACGCCATGAAGATGACAGGCGGCCCTTCCCCCCGAGAGCTTCAAGTCCAGTTCTTTGGTTTTCATGACCGATTCTCTGGCTCTGCTCTTATCTCCCTGACCATCCACTCCTTTGAAGTCCTCTCTGTACACCCCCTGCTTTCTCTGGTCCCGAGTGTGGTCCTGCCCCTGGCTCTGCCCACGGCCCTCTTATCTCTCTGCTCTTCCTTGTCAGTGTCGCCCACACCAGCGGGCTTGTGCTGTGTCCCCAAGATGACCCAGACATGTTCACATTTCTAGGGCTCTTCCTTAAGTTCCAGACTCAGATTTTGAACTTCATGTCTCCAAATGAATGTCCTGCTGCCGCCATCTCAGATTCAACGTCTAAAAAATGATACTGTCATTGTCCACTATATCCCAGCTTATCAATTCAAAAACTTGGTGTTATTTTTAACATAATTGCTTTCTTTTGCCCTCTAAATCTGTGAATTTTAAGTGAGTCTTCACATCTCTGCCTTTCTTTCTACCCCCTTGACAATAAAGGAATACCTGAGAGATAATTTGGGTTTGGTTCCAGACCCCCACAGTAAAGCCAGGATCACAATAAAGGGAGTCGTAATCTTTTTGCTGGTGGAGGGTCTTGCCTTCAGTTTGTAAAAAAAGCACAACATCTGGGAAGCGCAATAAAATGAGGCAATAAAAGGAGGTCTGCCTGTGCCCAGGTTAAGCCCTGATTTCTCTGTGGCTGGTGGTATGACCTTCAGTGCCATACCCTCTGGATTTGTCCCTTTTCATCACTTGTCCATCTTATCTCCTACTGTCACATTAACCTTTCTAAGGCACAAATGCAATCAGATAATGCTACTGAGTTAAAGAAAAAACCCTCAATGCTGACAACTGCTTGCTGACCAGTGGCTGAAGTCCCTAGCATTGTATCCAAGACTAGCAGTGACAAAAGTGGACTGAGAAGCAGCAGTCTTCCCACTGGATCACTCTGGTCCTGAAACCTCTCCTGCCCCCCCCCAACCCATGCTTGGTAGCCATCTCTGGGACAACCTCTGCTCCTCCCCAAATACACACAATCACCTCTGAGCCTGTCTTCACTTGCTAGATTCTCTGAAATTAATTAATGTGTCTAGGCTCTAAATATAGGTCATTTCAATCACTGCAAAGCTGTGACTGAAATGTTAAGTATGACTGGCTTTTCGCTGTATATTTTAAGACAATTTATGGGTTACTTGTGCCTGCACAGTCCAGACCCTTAACACTCAGACACACCAGATAAGATTCGAAACCAGAGCAGCTGGCTGCTAAAACACTGACGAGAAAGCGAGAGGCACTCCAGGAGCTGCCTGGGGCAACAGGTGAGGGGGAGCCCCGGTGGCCCCTCCTTGGACTGTCCTGCCTGGAAGGACCCTGTTCCCTTGAGGGCCTCAGGGTCTTGAGACCACAGTGTGTCAGCAAACTCCAAGCCCTGCCTGGGGCAGTGGGACCCAACCTTCACCAGCTGAAGATCCTCCTCTCCCTTCCTCACCGGGTCTGGAAGGATGGAAGCAGGACCAGTGCTGTTCTTCCCACATTTGTGATTCTGAACCTTGAACCATTTAGAAGGATAAGAGAGAGCCTCCTTCAAATTGCATGTGTGGCGCCTACATTTTACACGTCTCCTCTGCTCTAACAGACTGTAAACTCCTCCCCAATCTACTCATTTTTGCGTCTTCTCAGCACCTACCATTGCCTAGCACAATATGCCTGTCAAAAGTTGAATGAAAATAGTAGGACCCTGCTGAGAAATGGACAGCGCTGAATTTTATTTATTAGGAGATCTCTCACGGTTTTTTCTCACTAATTTACCTAAAATAAGCTTCTGGGAAACTGAGCTACCAATGTAATCAAAGCTATTAATACTTTCAAAACTTAAGATACCTACTTCCAACCAGGGGATCTGCTGCATGTGTACTATTATCTACATTATATGGGGTTAAAATCTGACATTGTTTAGTGCCTCTGTGACGAATATATACTTTGCACCTTATTAAGAATACCAAGTGAATTTTTAAACTATTTATTTTCTTCCCTGTCTTTTCCATAATTTGCAGACTGAATTATCTTGGGAAGGGTTAGCAAATTACTTAGCCTCATTGCCAATAATGAAACATCGTTTGCTCTGGAGAATGAGACTCAGTTTTACACGTCCCTGAACCAGAGCGATACAGGACATATCCATTTTACACAGCATTCACTCTAATGGAAAGTGTAATGTCCTGGGAGTGAGCCGCCCACATACCACATAGGCAGGAGTGGTGTGCCACTGCCCTGTTAGGGCACTCACATCCTTTCCCGATGACTCAGTTTCCTTGCACAATGAGGAAGCTGGATCAGAGCTCTGGTCTCCCCTTGTTTGTTGCAATTACAGGATCCTGCTCAGATCTTATCTGGAATCAGAAATTATTAACTCCTGGTATGAATAAAAATAATGATGATTTTTAATGACTTTACTATTTATGAATTACAGAACAGATTGTGTTTCTGTAAGGCTGGCTTAGATAGAAAGGTAGTGTTTCCTAATTTTATTTGGCCTCTCTTGAACCTGCAGAAGGAGCAAATTAACCCTCTGTGACGATGCTGACCAGGCCTCCTCTGGAACCGGTGCTGACCAACCGGCCCGGGTGAGGAGTTAGGAGAGCTGATGGCACCGAGGCGAGGGGTGGGCAGCAAGGATACCACCCATCAAGACCTGATGAGAAGCAGCTTTCTGTTTTTAATTAAAAACACAACTTTTAAAATGCCTCATTCATTTTTTGTTTTTATAGAATCAAAACATAGGAATTTTTCGTAAATGAAAAACAGAAACAGTTTAAGCTTTTTTTTTTTTTAAAGCAAGCGAGTTAAAAAAAGAAGCCCAGGAAATTGTCCTTTGTAATTCTGCCAGTTTCAATTTTGACTCTTTATGCAACTAGTATCGGGATAATAAATTTGGTTGGAAAGGAAGAGAAGGAAGTTTCAAGAAGCCGATCTGCACACGTTTCAGTTGTTCGATTGGCTGATGTCAGGCCAGTGCCTGGGACTGCCTGGCTCTGACAGAGGCAAAAAAGAAAATCATGTGCAACAGTTTCAAGATTTTAACTATCCTAAGAAAGCTCACATATAAGCGGACCGTAAAAATGTACAGGACAGTACTTCTAATTATTATTATTATTACTCTTTTTGTTGTTAATCCTCACCTGGGGATATTTTTCCAATGATTTTTAGAGAGAGTGGGAGGAGGGAAGGGGGGGGGAGAGCAACATTGACATGAGAGAGACATATGGATTGGTTGCCTCCAGCATGCGCTCAGACAGGCACTGGGGTCAAACCTACAACCCAGGTACGTGCCCTTGACCAGGAATTGAACCGTGGCCCTTGGCTGAGCGGGCCAACAGTCTAACCATTGAACCATGCCAGCCAGGACAATACTTGTAATGATTTTGACTACTTCTATTAGTGTCACAAATTGAAAGGGGGGCATAGATCAAATTTAGATAAAAATAAAAGTTAAATTAATATGAGCAGTATTTATCAAGTGCCCCTTATCTGCTCTTCAGTTTTGTTGAAGCAATTGGCATTTTTTCCCAGCGACACCCTAGGATCTTGTGGAAAGGACCCAACATAGTTGCAAAGACTATGAAATATGCAGCGTTACCCAGGGGTATTTCCTGACGTTTCTTTGGTAAACTTGTAGCCTAATAGAAGCTATCAGGAATTAGTGTAAGAAATAGTCTAAAAAGCTAGCTATTGTCACTACAAAGATGAAAGCAACTTTGATGATCAAAAAGAAGTCGATAGAAAGAGACGGAAGTGGTTCCTGAGTCCTTCCCCATTGTTCATCTGGGATTTCTTAATTTCCCCACTCTCAGCATATGATGGAGTTTTCTGTGTGAAGTTTTGCCATGAATTAGAGTGATGTCAACAAAGTTTTACCTTAAGTCATATTTTATCACACACTGGAGAAATCAGTCCTCCAGGGAGCCCTGTTTCCTGCCTTTAGGAAGCTTGTCTTCCTCAGTTTTAAGTGTCCTAGACAGAAGGCGGAGGCCAGCTGACCTTCGGTGACAAGGGAACCTGTGCCACTGCACCCGGACACCACACTGCCATCCGAGGGGGGTTTTCACCTGCGGCCATGCCCAACCTGCTTTCAATTCCCTCTGCTCTTTGCTGTTCCCTCCCCGGGGAGGGTTAATGCTACTGTGAAGGTGTCTGGAGTGGCATGTTTGCTTTCCTGCCATCCTTAATAAATGTACTTGCCCTGTCTCTGCTATGCAGCTTTTTTATGAACTAGAAATGTAACTTTAAAAGTGTCATAAAAGGAGCAAAGGTCTGGAATTCAGATAAACGTGCGCTTGAGTCCACCCGGACTATTTACTAGTTCTATGACCTTGGATGAGTTACTCAACCTCTCCGGTTTTCACTGTGCCTTCTGTGAAATGGGGACCATAATGCTGGCCTCATATGGTTGTGATCAGCATGAATGAACTAACGTGTATGACGTTTTGGTAGGCCTTTGATGAAGTGTAGTTACTAATTTTTTTCATTCTAGTGTTATCTTGTTTTGTGATCCTACAGGCCCTATGCAATACATATATGTGTATACTTATGCATGCCACATATACGTGATACATATCTACAGGATATGCATACTACGCTGGGTGCACGTTAGAGAGCAGAAGGAGTTATGAGGCGGTCGTTCGGTATTAACACTCAGCGTCTGTCAGGTGCTTACATCCCCCACCTTGAGGTCCTGTTTGTACACCCCTCCGGAGACGAGATTTCCTGCAGGCCCTGCCTCAGCGCTCCCCCCCCGTGGGAATGCTGGCTGGGCTCCCCCGGCCCCCCCCCCGTCGGAACGCCCGCCGGCCCCGCACGCAGCTCACTACGAGACCAAGTACACACGAGTCCCAACCCCCGCGCCGGGCCCCTGCTTAAGGCTTGGTGGCTCCTGAGGAATGTGAGCAACGCTGCACCCAGGGGCCGAGGACAAGGCATCTGTAAAGGTTTCACTGAGGCTCCTGAGGCTTCTTGATACATTGTTGACTTTTCAGTTTAAATTGTCAAAATTACCACAAGGAATAATTCACTATAACCAGAAGAACTGAATAGAAATAGTCCTGCCATTGGAAAATGAAATAGGTCATTAGCTATCGCCATAGCCAGGTAATTCTGGTTATATTAGATCTGTCTCTTTAGTATCACGGACGGAAAGAAGAGAAAATTAGGATTCAAGAGAATGTGATGTCTATCTCTAAGGACAACCCGGTCCCCCGAGCCTAACGCGACGAGGTGACACCCGCTGGGCTGAGAACCCTCCCTCTCCCACGGCCATTACCAGCAGGTCGATCCTGACTGGTCTAGGCTGGTTCCGGTCCCAGTCCTCTTGCCAGGGATTGGACATGCC
This sequence comes from Miniopterus schreibersii, assembly GCF_964146895.1. NCBI lineage: Eukaryota > Metazoa > Chordata > Mammalia > Chiroptera > Miniopteridae > Miniopterus > Miniopterus schreibersii. Next base: position 7,796,386 of record NC_138116.1, read on the forward strand.
AGGCCTAGCATGTGACCTGTTCTGGCCAATGAGGCGAAGGGAGGGGGTGCGCGCTGGGGGGTGGGGAAGGGTCTCCTTCCTCTTCAGGAGGGGCCCCTGGGAACGGGAGGGGGGGGGGGGTCCCTCCGGGTCCCTCCCGCCTCTGGGTGCTGCCAGGTCTGCATGAGGCGCCTTGGAATTGCCTTCAGGGCGAAGTCAACACAGGAAGAGCCCCAAGAATGTCAGAGAAGCGAGCCTGGCCTGGAGGCCCTGCGCAGAGCCTGCCCTCCCGGCAGCCTCCTGGTCTCGCGAGGCAGCAGCCGCTGTGGGCTCTGCGGGCGGGAGCGGGGTCCTCTGCTCCGCGCGGCGCGCCCCGTGGGAATAGGACACACACGCTCGGCCGCGGGGGGGCGCCGGGGCCGGGGTGCGGGTACCTGCTCCTGCGCCTCCAGCTCCTTGTGCTGCAGCTTCTTCTCGGCGCACCGCACTTGGTTCGCGCGGTTTTCCAGCTCGTCCCGCAGGGCCTGAAACAGCGAGCGACAGACACGTCAGCACGAAGAACTAGCGCCCCTGAAACAAAAGTTTTATCACCTGAACTGGCATCAAAAAGGCCTCAGATCTGTGGCCTATTAGTGTTGTTCCAAAGAGTTCAGGCAAACAAACCAGATCTGAAGTGCTGGTCCCAGATGTTTTCCACTTTAGGAACTAGTAAAAAAAATCCCAAACTTATAAAACAGACACATTAGCAGGTGTCAGTGCATTTTATAAAAACACCCCCTATGTTCCCAGGACAGAGCCACAAGCATGCAATGAGCACAAAGCTGCTAATTAAAATAGCTCAGTCGGTACACCTGCAAGTACACGTACACCCCAAAAAGTGTCCTGATAGCTAGGAAGTGCAATACTGGGCCAATGTGACACTTTTCAAAATTATACTATGGCAACTTGAGTTACTTATAATGACCTTAAAGGAATTTCTCTACTAGGTCATTGAGGGTGGTATAGCATTTGAGGAACCTATGAGAAGTGAACAGAAATGAGTTCTTTCAGTTGCCAAATAGCTGTGGGAAACAGAATTCAGGTTAAGAAGGAGAACTTACAAACCATGAAGATCAGTAATTATCACATCAATTACTATTTTAAGTAAAGAGGTGAACTAGAAAAGAAACAGTCCATTCAAACCACCCGATGTAACTGTAGATGTAATATGTAGAAGTTTACAGTGAGTGGAACACACAAGATAACTACAAAGATGCCAAATTCTCAAAACAAAATTAATTCACTCAAGACTCTTAAGTTTCTGCTATATGTCAAGAACCTACTACAGTCAGAAAGAGCAGTGAAAGAAAACAGACAAAAAAGTTCCCTGCTCTCATGAAGCTTACACTATATTAGGGGCAGCTGATAAGCAAATCATAAGTATGATATGTCAGTGGCAAGTGCAGAGGAAAAATAAAGCCGGGAAGGAGGATATTCTGGAGTGGGGTTGGGGAGGGGTGCTGTGATTTTAAACCAATGGCCCAAGAAGGCCCAACTGAGGAAAGACCTAAAGAAGATGAGAGCAAGTCACATGGGCGTCTGCGAGAAGAACCTTCCAAGCAAGAGCACTGTATGTGCAAAGGCCCTGTGCTGCACGTGGGAGGAATCCGCAAAGGCCTGTGTGGAGGGTGAGCACAGGGGAGCAACAAGGTCAGGGATATAACAAGGGTCAAGTCACATCAGGTCAAGTGAAGCTTCAGAGGGCAGCTAAGAACTCTCTATTTTAGTCAGAGGGAGATGGGAAGCTCGTAGAGGGCTGTGGGAAGATCCTGCTTTGGTTGCTGTAGAGAGTATAATGAAGAGGGATAGGGCAGAGCTGGGAGGCAGGGTGGAGGCCGCTGAGATATCCTGGGAAAGGATGATGGGGAATTGGCCCAGGATGGTAGCAGCTTGGGATGAGGGAAGTGTCAGATTCCTAATATATTTGAAGATAGAGATGGCAGCCCTGAGATGTGGATGCAGAGATGGGGAAAAAAAAAAAAAAAAGACCCTAAGGATTTTGGCTTGAGCAGGTAGGAGCACACAGCCGGGGAAGGTTAAGGGCAGGGCTGCGGCAGGCAGATGGGCTACATTGGGTTTAGAACACCTAGGACACACCGAGTGGGTGTTGGGTAGCAACTATTTATGCCCAATTGTGTTTTTTTCATTGACTTCTGAGGAAATCATTCTGCAGTGAAGTCAGGGGGTTAAGTGCAGTGCAAGAGAAGGCAGCCACAGGAGGGCCTGAAAGAGGCATGGATACGGGGAAGGGGATGCGGGCGGTGGAATCACGAAGGGCCAGTGGGGAGAGGAGGGACTGGAAGATACCACAAGGCTCTGACACTGAATGACCAGACAACAGCGACACCACCAAGCGACGGAGTGACGGGAAGGAAGTCAGAGCGGTGTGGCATCTGGTTTTTGACAAGCTGAGCTTCATGCGCTGGTGGGACTTCTGAGGGGACCAGCCATGCTGGGAAGGGGGTTCTGAACAGTGGCGAGGGGCAGAGGTGCACGTGGGGACGCTTCCTCGGGAAATGAAGAGAGAAGCGGTTCTAACACCTGCCCTTGGGTGACACCCACACTTGAGAGCAGGCAGCGGGGAGAGGCCGAGAGGACTGGCAGGAACTCAGCGCAGGAAACGACCATGAAGTTAGAGTCGCAGGACCCTGCTCAAAGCGCTGCCAAGAGGACAGACAGCAGTCAGACCCGGTTCCTCCCAAGTCCGCAGTGAGGGGACTGTTACACATGCCGCTTTTAACAATCTATCAAAATAGAAGTGAAATTACATCTGCTTTCCAAAAAGGTACCACTTTTCAAATTTGCTCAGAGTTTAACTAAAGGTGTAAAACACGTGGCCTTCCTGAGGTTAATCAGAAAGCAGCATGTCTAGAAATTACTTTTATTATCTATTAAAAAATCAGTTTTAAAAACTGGAAAGAAACCAAATAATAATTCACTTTTGTAAAATGTTAAAATGCACTAGATGAAAAGAAAATGACAGTTTATACTGGCAGCTGCTCCCAGTCTCGTATTCTAGAAAATTATTAGGCCATTAGCGTTCCAGCCTCGGAATGCGACATCAGACTATGAAAATGACCACAGTCACTCAGTAAGTACCGGTGGGAACCCTCTTCTAAGTTGTGGCTTCTTTATTCAAAATCCTTCAAGTCTGACACAAAAAAATCACAACTTCCAGTTTATTCCTGAGAAAAGCCCAAGATAATTAAAGAACGGAATGTACAACGTTGGGTAAAAATCAACAACCACTGGAACAGTTAAGCTGTTTATTCTGCAAAATCATCCCCTGTCCCTTAGGTCTGCTGGGTGACTTGCACCATCACTGAAAAGGCAGCTCTTTCTCCCGGTTCAACCTGCCCTTAGACAGCAGATGCCAGGCAAGTCCTGCTTAGGAAGCTCCCCAGTGCCCACTCTGATGGCTGGGAACAAAGAGTGACACTTTCCAGAAGAAAAGTGTGAATGACATAATGAGCTTTCAGAGGACAGTCCTCACTGAGGGTCTGCCACACTCCTAAGGGATTGGGTTACAGGACAATTGGATTTGTTCGTGTAGAATATGAAGATACTTAGAGCAAATGAAGGTGCAGACAATTTTACTTGTTAATGGACTTTCCAGGGTGAGGAGGAGCCCTGGTGGCTAATGGACCCATGAACGGGGCCCATGACAGTCCTGGAACTTTGCCATTGATTTGGGGGAAATGTGTATCACAGTCAGTGCTATTCTTGTAAAATTTGTGAGCATGATTCGAACAAGCCGCTCAGCCTGTAGAACCATGCACTAAGGAGCTAAGTGCAGTCTTATTAAAATAAAAACCTGTTCGGAAAGATGTCAGCGCAGGGAACTTGAGTCACGTTCTTCTACACGTTTCTGGTACACAGACTGTACAATCATGCCCTCCCACTTTTTAAGTGTTCAAACCAGTCCTCACGGATGTGAAATTTAATCTTTTACACATATATTCTGCCTCATTTTGTGTTGCCAAGTCTTGGCCATGCTTGTGTCTGGCCTTTTGCGAAGCCCAAGGGCACATTTTCCTGGGCCTGCCATACATCGAGGGGCAAAGGATAGATGGATTCTTTCCTTGGTTCAGTAGCAGGGAGCATGTTCCGCATGTTTTCTGGGAAGTGGGAACCTTGGATATTATAGTGTCCTCCTACTTAAAGGGGCTAGATGAAAGTGTATGCAAGCAAAAAGACTGTGGATTAAGTTTTGTCCTATACAGACACAAAACTGGACCCTCAACGTCAGCGCAGAAGGCGCCTCGTAGCAGCAAGGTGTACACAGCTAAGCACTTTCACAAGCAAGAAAAGGCAGTCCTGTACCAGAGATGCTGCCCAGAAGTCAGCCTGGCAAACTGTTGAAAATTGGTGAAGCTGGGTGACGGGTAGGTGGGGGTTCTGCATACTACTCTCCCTACTTTTGTGTGTTTGAAAGTTTCCATAATAAAAAGGTAAAAAAATTTAAAGCATTCCTACTTAAAAAACATGAAATCACCATATCCTTCCTTTCATGAAGTTTGAATTTACTATCTTACTTCAGGGAAAACAGATGATTCATTCATCATCCAGTGAGTGGGAAGGATCTAGAAGGATTTCCCATGTATATTTTGGACACAAAGTGAAGGAAGCAAGGAGTGGAATTCATAGTTTGACCTAAGGAGAAGATAGCTGGGAAGGGAAGGCCTATTTATATTTTATGGAGATGTAATTTACATACAGTAAAATTCCAGATTTATTTTTTTAATGGTGATGGTCTGTTTTACATTTAAAACATGTGACATGATTTAAAAATATGTGTCAAAAAGTATCTGTTAAGATGATAACATTTTTATATAGACCTTCTTCGACTGATTGGTTTACCCATCCAACAGCTATGACCCCTGATCTGAGACTACAGTAGAGACACTAGTTATAAAGGGGAAATATGGGTGACTCTCATTTAAACCTTAACAATGCCCACATTTAAGTAGCATTACTTCCATTCAGTTTACAAATGGTGCTGACAGTATTTTCTGATGAGTAGGTTTTCTTTGACATGTAAAAGGACATAAAAACAGCAAATGTGTGTTTTTTTCTACTACTGCTAACTAAAAGTTAAGGGGAAATGAAATAAAAGCAATAAGCTTACTATTTTTATGTCAGATTTGTAGACTTTTTTTTTTTTTTATCACATCTTAAACAACTGGGGTACAGCAAGAAGACTGGGTCCTGTCCCCAGAGGAGGAGATGCGAATCTGGGGCCAAGAAGGTGACACAATGGCAGAGTGACAGTTTTACTGGGTGGTCTCACTGGCTATTTACAGAGGCCACTCTAGCTCCTGTTTTATTTTATTTTTTCAAATAGGCTACATCTACTAACAAAAGTAACAAGTCTTCTTCAGCTGAAATGCCAGTCAAGATTTCTTTTAAAGTGATTTCTCCACTCAGACCTTCCCAGGATGAACAACAAATCACAGAACAGTTTTACTGGCGATTCTGCGGTAACGGAGGAGAGTCAGACTGTAGATCTAAAGAAAACCAGACCCATGGTTACTGCAGGGCTGCTAATGCATTTAAATCACAACAGTGTAATTTTTTTTTATGGTTTACATTCAGGTTTTTAATTTTTTTTTCACATTCCAAGCAAGCACCTTTTTTAAAGCCTCATAATTCAGTCTCGTGATAACTGGCCTGAAGAAAAGGGGAGCTCTGGTGGTTTTAACCCAACACATATGCTATGCTTCACATAAAGCAAAATTCCTTTCAGGTGGAAACTTTTTCGTTGTTGCAACAAGCCACACAGATGAGAACTGCACTTTGATATGAGCGGTTGCTACAGTTCTGATTAGGCTACTGACTAAAGACAAAAACACTGTGGCCAATATAAAAAAAATAAGACAGTAAGAAAATTCTCGTGTGTTCTCTCTTCTCTCACCTATTTTTGGTTCTTTAAAATTCCTCAATAACTTCCTTTAAAAGTCCTAGAGATGCACTTTTAAAAAAATCAGTGTTTCCTGGTCTTCACAGAGGTTCCAGGAAAAGAAACCATGCTATCCAAGGCTCTGATGATCTAAGGAAGCTGGAATCTCCGCAAGCGCCTCATTAACGTTTCCCATCACACAGGCCATCCTGACAGTTCCCACATCTCCTCTTAAGGTAGCCAGTGCACTGCTCGCAGGAAATTCAAAGCACATTCCCCCCATCATCCAGGCAGCTCTACTTGTGAACAAGTTCTTATCTCGGGTGGGAAAAATCTAGGATCAAGTTCAAGAACCACAGCTAGGATTTGGGGGATCACAGAGGAATTTCCTCATTCGGCCAGTGTGATAACCGCTGACACTTGGGCTCAGTGTCTGTGGACAGCATGCAAACTGCTCAGCCTCAGTCACTCCTCCGGGCCAGCCCAGGGAAGAGGGGACCCACAGCCATTCGTTCAGATCTTCATTTTCTTACCTGGCTAATCACTCACATATGCGATGCCTGGAGCCTGCAGCATCATTCCAATTTCCCCCCACCCAACCGTGATTTCTCCTCTATTGCAACTGAAGTCAAGGTCAATTTCTCCCATGAAACATTTCAAATCTAGAAACGTGTTCAAACTCAATGGGCACGAGACACTAGTTCTAACAGGGCTTTCCTGCTGATGATTCCTGAAGCTCATCTCCACACATTATCTCCCAAATCCTCTTCTGATCTGGCATCTCCAACTGCCTCTCTCATCATGAGACAATCTGGAAAATGGCAATGGGGAGTAGTATTACTCCTACTAGATCTGTCATCTGTATTTTTATGATTTTGTGTATGTGGTCATGTCAGGTGATAAAGGAAGTCGTTCAGAAGGTTGCTGGCACATTCCTAGTAACGCCGAAGGTGGGGAGGAAGAGAGCCGTCGGTGAGCCTGCCTCCAGCACCTCCACTTTCAACAGAGAGTGGACATTTTACATGCCAGCCAAAGTGTTCTTTTTTTTTAACCTTGGATACTGTGCTGTCCAGAGCCAATACTCATGAAAGAAGTTTAAAAATTTCTGTTTAAACCACTTACAATGAGAGGATTTACCAAGATCCTGTTTAATGTTCAGCTGACACATTGTCAAAAACATTTATCACGCACCCTTTTGAAGTTGCTTCCACTCCGTGTTAGTTATTAAAGCTCAGATTGCAGTTAGTTATCAACAACAGCGCGGACACGTGTGAGTGTGCTGGTGTCAGACTCTCAGTCTGATTTCTGAGCTGCTAAGCAGAATTAAATTCTCCTGATCGGAACAATGATTAGCGACCTGGTTTTCACGCTGACTGCGCAATCCAGCTGATTCCTGCGATCGCTTCTCTGTGGGCCCAGGAACAATGAGGGGGACTAGGAAATTTCATTTACATTTTATCATGCTCCAAATGCAAGACTCTTCAGCTAGAAGAAGGTGCGCGTTAGGCCAGGCTGGAATTCTCCGAGTACAAACCAGCAAACAGCGACCTACATTATTGCGAGTTCTCTGGCAACTGAAGTCCTCATATAAATTTCTTCACACTGAGAATACGTCCAAGTTCACATTTTTGCCAGAGGAATCAAAACTCTTTATAGACAATTCGACGGGATAATAGTTTTTAAGTGCCTAGCATGTGATAGACATCATATGCAGAAAGCTGGATGAGACGTGGTCTGACCTTCACAGTATCACAGAAGGTGCCTGGTAAGGACCAAAGGCGGGGAAGTGAGTGCCCGAAGCATCCAACTGAGAGAACAAAAGGAAGAGGGTCGGACCGAGGAAGAGGGTCAAAGACCCCGTGGAGAAGCGAGCAGGTCGATGCAGAACGCAGGCCATCCCACCAACAGCTGCGGCTCTGCGAGACGCCAACGGCATGGGCTAAAAATGAGGGAGGGTCTGCGTCCGGCGGGAAAACGCAACGTAATATATGTAACAACCAAGTGTAATGCTTGGCCCTTGTTTGGACCCTGATTCAGACAAATCAACTGGGAGCACCTAATTATGGAGCAGGTAGTAGATGACACTGAAAGAAAACTGAATCTTCTCAGGGACGCCATCGGCACTGTGGCTCTGTGAGAGACGGTCCACGTTCTCCGAGAGCACTGCGGGACAGACACACCGGGTAGAACGACACAATGTACTTTAGCACAGGAGGGAGGGAGAAAAGGCCGTGGCATTGTGGCTGAATCCGTGTTGTTAAAGTAGGTGACTAGTACATGGGAGTGCATAGTACTAGGCTCTCTACTCTCGGGTATGTTTGGAAGTTTTCATAAGACAGAAAAAGCCCATATGAAATAAAGTGATACGGGGTGCACAAGGAATCAGGAAAGTCTTCGGGGGGGTGGCACGGGGGAGATCCTGAATCAGAGCTATAGCTTTGACCGGCAGAGGTGCCGGGAGAGAACTGCCTGCCAAAGAAACAGCACTTGCAGAGGTAAATAAGAAGGTGTCACCAATAAGACAGACAGAAGATAAATATCAGGACAGAAAATAAATACCTCTCTCTCCATGTCTTTAAAATCTCTGCAGAAACTGAAATATTCTGTATTTCTATGTCAGGTGGAAAGTAGCCTGGAGAAGATGATGTCTAATACAGCTTATATCTCAGGCAGGAATAGTTTCAAAGTCTTAGAAATATGGCAGATTAAAATGCATGCAAAAATAGTGTGGAACAGGACAGGGTACCCGCACCGTCATCCTCACTGTGCGGCCACTGCCCTCCTCCACCTGACTGGCAAGGCCAGCAAACGTGTAATTTCTGCTGGGCCATGAAACCCTTCAAAGGGGTTGGAGCAGCAAAAAGCCTTCTGCTCTCTCTCCAGCAAATGTAAATTGTGACCAAAATAGTGCTAGAAGGTAAGCTGGGTGCGAGCCGTTAGGGCCCTGCTCTAGTTTTCACTCTCAGAGAGGAGTGAGCAAGTCTGTCCCCTGACTAGGTGGGTGCTGTGGGTGCCATTCAAAAGCAAGGACTGGATGGGCTCCGAGCTGAGCTCTGGGCGAGCAGCACAGAACCGCAAGGAAGCTTGTGTTCGTGCCAAAGGTCACCTATGCCAGCTGAACTAGCAGGTGCTGGGTAGGAAGGAGGGGGATACTGGGCACACGACCCTGGAAGGTAGACTCAAGGCACAGAATAAATGGGAACCACATCCGAGGGATTCAAAGCATACCACGCAGACAGCCCAAACCACAAAAACAACCATCTCCACGCATTCATCATTCTCACTCTTCCTGTGGCCTTTTCTGGTTTCTGAACTGTATAGTAAGGTCGGGAGATGGTATGTGGCAAGTGAGGATGCTGGGAGCTCTACGGAAATGCCTAATATGTGAGTAGAGTATGGCTTTCTAGCTAGTGGTCTGGGGTGTTACCAGGTATGCAGACAATTAGAACCTGCTGATATAATTAACATTATTACACAGCCTTCTGAAATTGCTATCTTTATTTTGGGCAACTACAAGACCAAATATGCAAAAGATACAAGTTATATTAACTTTAGAAATAAAAACATAAGAAAATCTAAATATAGCCAGTTAAGGAAAACCTATGTTGTCCAAAAAACAATTTAGAAGTTATTTTAAGAGCAATACCCAGTGGTTGTGCCTCACGTTGATTCCTACAAAACACACTCAGGTGATGGCAAAATTCACGAGTATAGTCCATTTCTATCCCCCGCATTCCTTAATAACTGGTTTATTCCCATATTAAGTGACTTTCTTTCCTTCTGTAGGCTCCTCTCCAAGGAGCTGAGGAACACTTTGGCGACCTCTTCGCTCTAACTGTGGCCGCTCACTGCTGTGTATAGCACTTCTTGGCCACCTTGCTAAAGGAGTCTTCAACTCAATTCCCTGAGCCCTGAATACCTTTCTTGCCTAAGTCATGCAGCAACCTTACCTTCTCCTCTTCCAAAAGGATTTGATGTTTCCTGAGAGAATAGGTCCCTATGAGCTCCAAATATAATCTCTCTCTGTAGATATACAGTATATACCACATACATTCCTGCCCAGGTGTAAGCATGAAACATTTCTAGATAATTCTGATTGGTATATCTAATTTACTTTCAACAAACCAGATATTTTGATATTCTTTTTTTGACTATATAATATCAAAAATTTTACCACTGACTTGATAACTATTGGCTACTTATATGCAGATGAACACTGCCTAACAGTCTATACATCTGTCAGTTGATTCAGAAAGTGACCCCGTCCTAGCCCCTCCCTTTCCCAACTTCTACAATTATGGGACCTCAGTGTCTTCATTAATCGGCCACTTGTGTTCCTGGTCATCCTCTTAGTCCCTTCACTTCTTCTCCTCTGTAAACGTGCTACCCAGAAACATGCTACTCAGCTCTCATTGGGAAACAATTTCCTCAGCAAAATAAATGTGTCTACTTTAGGACTTCTCACTACAGCGCACTCCTGTGAAGCCAGAAGCCCGAGCTGTCCCTGGAAGTGGCCTTTGAAAGGGCGTCAGGGCCCCGGGCAGGGCCGGATGGGCAGCGGGGGCTCTTTCTCACACCCTTGCAACCGTAATGACCTCAGATATAAGAACTGCTCAGCCCCGGAGAGAGAGGGGCTCCAAAAGGACTCCAGAAATGGAACATAAATAAGGTTTTGAAACCGATTTGGTGATTTTCAGAAACGCCGCATTTTGAGCACTGCACATAATTTCTCTCTTTCCGTTTGATGAGTGGTTTTTCCTCTCTGGCGTTTGAACCCCAGCTCTTCTTCCTGGCTGTGGGCTTCACCTCAAGGCAGACATCTGACAGGACGCAGCCTCACTCAGTGTCTTCAGAATAGTAGGGACACTTTGTACAAAACACTGCTTCGAATTGTTTTTCTCGAGTCATTTTTTACAGGCTCCCTGGCTTTCGAGCTTTAATTTCCCCTGCACATTACCTCTCGGAAAACGAGCAGCTAGAGAATACGTGTGGAGCGCAGGCATGGGGGGCGGAAGGTGGAGGCGTTTCAGGGGCCTGGCCTCGGGGCCAGAAGAAGTGAGAGGAAGACAAGCGAAGCAGCCATTCGCTCTGCCTTTCCCACGGAAGGTCACTTAAGTCAACAGGTCTTGTGGGCTTTTCTAGGTCTTATTCTAAAACCAAATGGTGCCGATTTTTTTTTCTTTTGCCTGGAAATATATTTTTCCTGACAATTCTTCTCTATTCAGATAAAATTCGGTTCATCTCTTAAACTCTCTATACAAACATGCTGGGTATAAAGGTGAATTTTTACTGTATCTTAACTGGAGATTGCGTTTACTATTTTAATTTCAATCAAATATTTACTATGGTTCCACAGAGTATAATCAATGATTAAATTTTTGCAAAGTGCCTCCTCCTTCAACTGGTCTCACTAGGAAGACGGCCTCTTCATGGGCCCCTTATTTTAATGTCTATTTCACTAGTAGTTAAACATGGACTTGTATTAAATTCTGTTGATTTGGGGTTGGGGGCAGATTTGGTTTAACCTTTTTTTGGACATAGGCCAAAAAATTCCAGTCTTGGGAGGCTGGAATGGCCAAGGAGGTCTTCCTAGGGACAGAGACATCTAAGATGAGACCTGGAGGATCAAGAGTCAGACAGGGGAAGGGGCAGGAGCTGGAGATGACAGCAAGTTTGTCATAGGTGAAGTGCAGAGTTGAGGGACAGAGGGACAGTGGGAGTGGGGACTGCAAGGAGCGAAGGGCTGAGATGGCTGAGACAGTCAGGCGGTCATGGAAACTTAAGCCTTGTTAGAGCATCTGGGCTGCATCCTTAGGCCCCTGGGGACCTGTAAAGCAAAGGTCACTCTGGGTGTGGTGCAGAGGCGGGATGAGGGGGGCAACCCTGGGGGCGGGAGCCTGCTCAGAATTTGAGAGAGCTGGTGCATCCCTGCACCAGGGAAAGGGCCCTGCAGATGCAAAGAAGAGGGTGAGCCAACATGAGGGCCAGAACCAGGCAACCGGCTCTCTGTAGGAAATGACAGAGTAGGAGGGCAAGCTCGAGCCCAGGGTTCTGGCTGGGTCAAACAGGCGACAGTGCCATTGACTGCACTTGGGAACACAGGAGCAGAAGCAGGTGTGAGGTGGTTCAGATAACTTCGGTTTTGGACGTGGTGAGTGTCAGGTCTGGGGGGCATGCCGAGATCTGTGGAGATATCCAGGAAGCTTCCAGGAAGACCTGGGATGCAGTAAGAGCTGGGAGAACTAGGCTACAGATAGAAAGTTCCCAGTTGTGAAAATATGGGTGGATGAGACGGCCTACATGAGGTCACTGAATCTAAAGAGTAAGGAAAGCTGACAGCACACTGCCACACCCCCCTCCACACACCCATACTGGGAACAACAGGGGTTGAGGGCAAGACAGACAACGAGGGGCCATTAACGTGACAGGAGGGAACAGCCTGCTACTGAGTCAGATGCTGCAGGGGAATCAGGCAGACAAGGATGGGGTTCCCAGGGGACTTAGCTACAAGGATGCCATGTCAACCCAAAGAGCAGTTTTGTGGAGTTTCTGGCAGGGCCCCAAGTCAGATTGTAAAGTAGTAAAAAACAAGTAGGAGTGGAGTGTAGACAGTAACTAGAAGAGACTGAGAGAGGTTTACTTCATGTGGGATATGTTTGAACATACCTCAGACTCTTATTGGATAGGGGCTTTTAACAATTATGTATATGAAAGATTTGAAAAGGCACTATTCTAAATGTTTTTCGAGAATTAATTCATTAAATCTCACAGCTCCTCCTCTAAGTCTTATTAGTTCCATTTTTTGAAACGAGGAAACTGAGGCACAGAGAGGTTAAGTGACTTGGAGGCCCCAAGGTTTCTAAGCAGTGGAGCCCAGACTTGAACCCAGGCAGTCTGGCTCCAGAACCCACTTTAGGAAGCGCTCTACCTCTCTCTAACGCAATACATGGAAGATAGTGTAGAAGAATGTTTTGAGCCTTAGAAAAATGAAAGTGGCAACATTAAGAAAACTGGGTTCACACACTTCACAGATGGGCAATAGTTGGAAAATTACTCAAAACAGCACAGGGTATGCCATCTCCATTCCATGTGCTGGTGGCTTCCAAAGATAAAGAACACTGTATTGATCCCTGGATTTTTTCATAGAAAGTCATCTGAATGAAATGTATTCTCAAAATAATCGCTTTCCTCTTGGAAACTACATTATGATGTTAATAATGAATTTATTTTATATTCTAACAGGAGCCCAAACTGTTTCTGTGTCCTTTCCATGATGGACAGGAACTTAGATACTATTTATTACCTATTCCAAGAAAAAATTAGGCCAAACTCAGAGACTTTGTAAATAAGTATTTGCAAATATGATTTAAAAATAAAATGAAATTAGATAAGCCAACTTGGAAAACAGAGAAGTAACTAAGTACACCTCTCTGAGGCACACCAATATTTGCTAAAATCTGAAACTAGTTTTTAAGCAACAGTGAGATACTACTGACAAAAATGATTTGCTGCACGAAGACTGGCAGCCCAGCAAGGTCTGTCTGCACAGGAAGGCGAGCTCGTGGGGAGGAACCAAGAACCCAGCTCTCTGGGTGAGAAAACACAGGCTGGCTCCGCTTTTGAATTTGGAATGAATCTGCCACTAGGAACGGCAAGAAGAGAAGACAAGAAAGAGCAATTGGGAAGGGGAGAAAAATAAGGCTTGTTGCTAAGAATGCTGCTGCTTTGTTTTATGAACTAGTCTATTTGTTTTGGCTCCAGCTGAACTCAAGAATGTTTTCTGCATATTTTACAGCGTAGTTTAATAGACATCAAAGGAACGATCTCTCCTTTCATCATTATTTACACATAAAAATAATGCAATTTGTGGTGCATGGAAGATGTTACCTCTTAAAAAGCTCTTGAGCCTAATTTATTAATTGCTTGAGATTTAAAGTTAAACAAGGGTGAGATGCAAATCATATGTTGCCCCGAAATATTTTACCACCAAATCCTGTTTTATTAATGAGATGTTGAGCAGCCACATGAATATTTATTTGGGTGGCTGGAGGGCTCTATGAAGACTCCTGGAGCAAGTGACAGAGACATAAAAGCAAATGGTTCTCTCTCTCTTGAAGGAAACGGGGGCTGTTTCTTTGTTTTTAATTCCTCTTCCCTCTGTGCTCCCAACATGAAAGCATTCCTGCAACCCACCAACCACCCAGATCTCTCGCTCCAGATCTTTAGTTTCAGCTGCTAGTAAGGCTGCTATGATAGCAGCGGCCTCCTACTGACAACCCTGCAAATAACATTTTGGTCTTTTCTGATGGCTTGACAGACAGCATCCCATTATTTTGTTCCAATTATACACATTTGGAAAACATGATGTGTGTATAAAACCAGGCTTTTTTTATTAATTTATTGATTTTGATTTAGTGCCCTGGAAACTGTGTAAAGCTGTATAGATTAACTCTCTCATTAGATATTTCCTTATGCAACAAATCTCTAAAAATATCACTATCTAAATGTAAAGCACAGTGAGCTGGGCCCAGCTGAAGACGTTTCCAGGATTTATGAGGCGCGTTTATGCAGAATCGGTTATGATAATACAACTGCTTATTCATGGCTTCACTTTCTCCCTCACTGACAATGTATAATAATTGGTGAAAAATACATACGTATGTATGTACATGGGTATATGCATTTTATCTTTTTTGGAAAAGTATATATACTCACACACACATATACATACATTCCAATTCCTTTTTTAAAAATATCCTTATAATCTCAACTTACACATGTAAACATAGGGCCATATACGACAGAAATACTTATGCAGTCAGGTGCTAAACTTCTGTAGCAACCAAGATGATCTGAAACCAAGTCCAACAACAAGTCATCCTGCTCCAGGGCTCTTCCTCCCATCCCAGGCCAGCCCCTCCCCTCTCCCACCGGGGCCTCTTCTGCTGCCCTCCAGGCTGCCTACCCCACCCCTCAGGTTCCTAAATTACTCTTGAGCCGCCCCCCCTCAACTTTCTAGTCCTTCCAGTGAGATGAGCTCATCTAATTGTTAGGAAGAAAATCTTATTCGGGTGTGAATGACTCCAAGTAGCAGACTATGTTAAAACATCAAGGATGCCTGCATCTTGAGAGAGGCCTTTGCTAACCCAAAGGCCTAGATATTTCACTGCATTCTGTGTGTGTGTGTGTGAGAGAGAATCCCTACTTCTTTTACCTGCAAGGTTGGTGCTAATGTGCTTAAAGCTGCCTTAACAAAAAACCAATAATAGACAAAATTCAGCATTTAATGACTAGAGATTTTGAATATCAGCTATGTCTTATTTTGGGGTGCACAGTACTGTGGGTGCTATGCAGAAACCAGAAGTATGAGACATAAACATTGAGCGAATCATTGCAAACACTAAGCATTGATAATGGAACTTCATAAAAAAGGACCCCAGGGATGGGGGCAGCCAGGAGTCTTCATGGAGGAGGTAGCTAGGATCTTGAGGTGGCCTTGCTGATACCTGACAATCAGAGGATGAAGAGGAGGCTGCAGTGAGGAGGGAGGTATGCAGCATGAGTGGAGGCAGGACGTGGGCACTGACAGGCACTGGGGACAGTGAACAGACCAGTGGACTAGAACTGAATGTGCCCACTGAGGAGCACTGAGAAGTCTGGGTGGGCTCTGCAACGGCGGGCAGAGGAGTTTGACCTTGACGTTATAAGCAATCCTCTCAATTCAACTTAGTAATATGACATTGTGAGGAATTAAAATATCATCAAAATTATCAAAAGTCCTATACCCCCCAAATAACCAGTTACCCATTTTTGGACCCATTCTTGAGACCCATTCAGGAAATTTTCAACGTATGACATTCTGCCTTCTTCACTCACTACGTATTGGCAATCTTGTCTCATTTTCACATGCCCCCATAATATTCCATTGTATGAATGTATCATAATTCATTTTCTTCCCTAGCCTTTTGCTCAAAAATATATTGTACATCAGCTCCTATTAGTGGAACTGCTGGGCCACAGGTTCTGTGCATTGAAAATGGTAGCAGATACCCCCACACTGCCCTCCAAGAGCTGCACCCATTTACACTCCAGACAGCGGTGCATCACTGGGTAGTTTGCAAATTCACAATTTATGCCCATCACGTGGCAGCCAGGCCCTTCAAAACTTTGGCATTTTGACCTACATTTCTTTGATTATGAGTGAAAGTAAGATGCTGTCACATGCCTGTGGGGTGTTACTTTCCGTCTGTGAACTCTGTGTGCTCTTTTTGTCCACTGGCTTGCCAGCCTTTTCCCACTATTTCTAAGTGCTCTTAGGGCAGGCCAATCACGGACAAGGTTTCTCTGGCAGAGTTCCCCACGCTCGACTGGAGCTGAGGGCTTCTGGCAGGGCCACCAGCTGAGAGGAGGCTGCTTTCCATCAATCGCGAGTTGAGTAGGGCCCGGAACAGGGTCATATAGGAGGAATGAGAAATACATTCTAGGACCCTGGTGGGCTGGAGATGACCTGGGATGAAGGAAAGGAAGGGCAAAGATGGGCCCAGAGTGTCTGACAGGAAACAGAAAGACAGGTAACCCTGAGAGACTGCAAAGAAGAGCCAAGTTGGACAGGGAGATGATAGTTCAATGTTGTAGTTACCGAGTTTGAAATCGGCGTGAATCCTCCCAAAGATGATTTCCTGGCAGCGTGTGATATCGGATCCAAGCAGGAGCCAGGCCAAGGCTTCTGGGGACTATCCCAGTAGAAGTGACAGCTGAAGTCACAGAGGAGATGAGAGCGCCGTGGAAGGGAAAGGGGAAGCGAAGCCCAGGATGCGGCCTGAGGAACCACCCATGAGGAGGGAGAGGAGGAGTGTCATATAAACCAAGACACGACTGAGCTTCTAGAGCAAGGGTTGGTGAACTATGGCCCAGAGGCCAAATTTGGAACCTGGCCTGTTCTGTAAATAAAGTTTTACTGACACATAGCCACACCCACTTTTTGACATATAGTCTAAGGCTGTTTTCAAGAGCTGAGTAATTGCTACAGAGCCTGTATGGCCCATATGAACCATCCAGCCCTTTATTGGAAAAAGCCTGCTAAACCCCATGCCAGAAGGAAGACTGCTGGTCACTACAGTCACATGCTACACGGAGTGAGAGAAGAAGTAGAGGCCGGAAACACCACTGCATTTAAAGGAACGGTGACCAGTTACTTGGCTCATTTTCTGTATGATACTGGGATTAGAATAGGGACTTTAAGGGAATATTTGGAAGAGCTGAATCAGACACATCAGAAAAAGCAGAGCAAGTGGCTGGTCGCCAGCTAGGAAGAGTAGCAAGAGGGACAATGGAATCCCACCTGTCCACCTGTCCAACCCACTCCCCTTGTGCTGAGAAGGGTTGAGGGTCACCTTGACCATGGGCATGAGCACTAAAAGTCAATTTCATCAAGAAAGTGGGGGAAAGGGAGCTGTTGTGGCAGTGGTATGCTGATGAATGTTTGAGACCTATAGCTGCGTGCACCGATCTCCACAGTGCGTATCCAGCAGGTCCCCCCAGGTGGGGCCAGCGCTTCTACTGGGTGTCACAATCACCAATGCTGAAGTTGGGGGATGGAGTACAGAAGACAAGAGCAAAGCACTGAGTTCTTTAGGAATAAATCCTGAGAAGCAACAGATAACATCATGATGGTTAAATGAAGAGGTGTGAAATTCAACACTGATAATGGTGAAAGAGGCTGGTCAAGAATCCCCAGAGACTGAGCAGAAGCCCAGCCTCTGCCAGAGAGAGTGGGGAAAACAGCCAATTAAATCAAGACATCCCAAACTATGTAGTTTGACCAGTTTATGTAGTTGACTAGTTTATGATGAGTATATTAAATCACTATCAAGTCCTTTGATAATTAGGATTCTACGTAACGCCATGCTTCTGAATATACACGTGTATGTAAATATACATAATTCTGTGTAACTACTCATGTACAACGTACACAGCAATCGTTCAGTAATTTGGGTTGTTCAGGCTCACAATTTACATTCCAGCGCTCATTATGCTCACCACATTGACTTTGAAATGGTTTCTTATATAGTTCAGAATTATTAAGCATTAAAATATTTCTAGTTATTTGTTAATTTTTTAAATACTAAAAACTAAATGATGCCTATGTATTCCAGTATTTGATTAACCAGAGCAATGCATGTTTTGAACGATGGGATAATATTAACCACAAATAGCCACAGAGCAGCTTCTAAAGAGTAAAATTCCCCTACTCCTGGTGGAGTCCTTGTTTTCACCTGATTCTCTCCATCCCTCCCTCAGTCACTCATGCATTCACTCATCAAACCCTAATGGTTCCTTGGTATACACAAGGCAGTGTTCCAGAGGCTAAAAATATTTTTCACAGTTTGAAGGATTATGTCCACTGAACAAATAATCTTCAACTAGTCTTTAAATGAAATAAAAATGTGCCAGCGAGCAGAACTGGAGAAAAGGTAAAATGATTTGTTCATTGTTTCTTGGCTCACTTGTTTTGCTTCCCCCTGCCTTAGGAGGCAAGGACATCATTCCCTGCCACACTGTACCCAAACTTATTTCCCAGGGTGTCCTTCCTGGAAGATGGCATGGATGCTTCATGCTACTCTGGCTGAATGGCTCTGCCTTCCTTTCTGAGCGAGCAGCCGAGCCTTCCTGGGTGGGACGGAAAATGTATTTCTATTCTTAGCATTATTACTTCTAATTCAGGAGGACACAAAGAAAGGGCCACTTCCCTCTGCGCCCTTGGGATGTGCATGCAGGGGAGGTGAGAATGAAATAACTAACAGGTCCTACACAAAGGCCTGGATGCTGGGCGCCGAGCTTTCTTTCTGTTTCTCAATTTTGCTGAGACCCCGCTATGAGCCTCGCAATTTCATTCTTTGGGAAATAGATTCCTGTAAGCTTTTAGCACAGTGAGAATTGCCCAATCTTATGAAATATTCCTTCCCCCCCTCAAGCCCTTCTGGTAACAGAGACCAGATTTCTAGACACCCCACTGGCAGCCGACCTTTCCCTGTGAACTGCGGTCAGTGGCCGAGGGAGAGAGCATCAATGCTCTCAAACCTCTTTTCTGTGCCTGCGAGCAAAAATTTGACAACATTTCTCCTTGATATGAAATCTCTGCTTGGACATCTGGCTTCACAGTGAGGAACTTTCAATACACTGGCTTCAAAGAAAGGGCTCAGCCCTGGCGGGGCGGCGGGGCCAGCACAATGTTGTGCGCTCCATCTACAGAACCGTTTCCTCCAGCTCCCCCAGTGAACTCTGGGAGCCGAGGACGTGCTAACTAACTTTAGATGACTTGGCTTCAGTGGACAGACTTCTGGGGGCCTTCCAGGAGCATACGAGCCAAGCTGTGGGGTGCTGTGTTAGAGCTGCCTAACCGGGCAAATATATCCCTGTTACCAAAGATCTGAGTTATTTCCACATAGCTGCTTTTATACCGTGAAAAGTGAAAAGGCAAGGGACACTTTGGTGTTATTATGAAAACAACTCTGACAACTAAAACAGTGTCAGAAGCCCATAGGAGTCCGAGGACACCACCTTGATGATCCCTGGTTTGGATCCCAGAGTGTTTCATATGCCTGGCTGATGAGTGTGAACCACCCTGCAGGCCACAGAAGGCCAGTGATGGATTTTAGGGAGCAAATCACATGCCCATATTCGTATGGTCACTTTATGGACAGTGTGGGAGATTTAAGAGGGTCGAGCAACTGCCAGTGGTTCTTCCTAGCAGGGAGAGCAGTGCACAGGGTCAAAGATGACGAAGGTCTGACTAAGAAGGCAGGAACCAGTGGCTGGGAAATGGAGATGCGTTTGGAGACAGTTAGGCATTAGTTCTAGGAAGTGACCTCAGAGAGGCGAAGGAGAGGAGGGATTCGCTCAAGGGGACTTCTGGAACCTGACTTGAGTGACGGGGGTGAGGGAGGCTTTAGTTCAGATAATTGATAGGAGAGGAAGAACAGGCTGCGGGTAGGGAAGAGGGGGAGGGAGATAAATTCCGTTCGCGATACGCCTCGGTTGGGCAGCCCCTGGACTACCCACGTGAAAATGTGGAACAGTAGTCAGAACCGTGGACTGAGCCCACGAAGAGTCTGGGGGGAGGTGCGAATCGGTGCAAATTCAAGTCATTTGCATGGACACTCACACGAGGGGGCGAGACTGTCTAGGGAGAGCGCACAGAGCACACAGAAGAGGCCGGAGTAATGCCGGCGTTTAAGTGCCGAGAGGCCACAGAGCAGATGGCATGGGAGTGGGAGGGGGGTTTCGGGGTGGCTGGACTGGGAGAGCGCTGCCGTGGGGTGAGGGGCTTCAGGGACTGGTTACGTGGCAGATGGAATCATTGTTCCTAGACACTCACGCTCTCCCTGGAGCGGGCACATCATTTCCCTGCCCAATGATGGCAGTGGGAATGAGACTGAGGCTGCAGAGGTTTTCTCCTGCCCATCCTTTCCCATGCCCATCATCCACCACCAGGAGGACAGCTCAGACAGCTAGGTATCCAAGGAGGTTGTGCAGATATGCACAGCAGGTCTGAGCCCAATCTAAAGCCTGGACTCAAACCCAGCCAGTCCACAGCCTGCAGCTGAACCACACCAGAGGTCTGTAGACACCTTGCAAGAAAAATGAATATCAGTTTTTTTAAGTCACTGAGTTTGGGGGATTGTTTCTTATGGAGCATTACCATGGCAATAGCTGACTAACACAGGTTCCTTGTTAAATATTATAAAGGAGTCAAAGAGGCTTCTAATATCAAACAGTGTCTCATATCACATGTAGGGGGAAAGAAAAAGCTCACAGATGGAAATACATAGGAAAAATCTCAATTACAAAATAAAATAAGTCCTTTCTTCTAAAGTGAGGAGGCTGGATATAATGGCTTCCAAGGTTTTGTCCATATCTTAAGGTTTTTCACTCTATTCACGTTGCCAGGCTTAAAGGGTATATATATGAAAATAACTTACATGAACACTAACTTTTCCCTAAATTACTCAGATCACCCACAACAGGCTACAGAAAGCGAGATGGGGGTAGGCAAGAAAGGGCAGTGATAAAACCCAAATGTTTCTTCTCTTTTTCTTTGCTTTGTATGCTGACTCCACATGCTTTAAGCATTGCGCTAACAAAGTCACTGAAAAATAATCTTTTGCTGGGAATTCTTTAAAAATTTTTGCTCTCTTTTAAATCTTATTTATAAAGGTTTCCAGATGCATATCCTCGCAGATTAAACACCACCTGAGGCAGACACTCACAGTAACATTCACTGCTGTGAAGCCAAGGAAAACCCACGTGGAGATCCGACTGCCTATCACCTGGAGGATCGGGGTGCAGGGGTTTTTCTGTTCTCTGAAAGGTGTGACTCTCTGAAGCCGGTTAGAAACCACCTAGGTTCTCGGCAGCCAGGCACCTCCCCTGCACTGTCAGAGCACATCAAATGGCTGGCATTCCCAACCCCCAACAGGTTATTTCTCACTACACAAATGCATAATAAAAGGATGTGGGCAGAGATTGGGATGTAAATTGGAAGCTGACTTCTGAATTTATTAGCCAGCAGTTCTGGCCTAAAGAGTCATCCTAATGTCAAGAGACGGTTCCAAAGTGGTTCTCAAGAAAGAGGCCCAGGCAGTTGTCGAATATTTGTTCAATGTGAGTGGATAGGGCTGGCCAAAAATGACTCTTGATGCTGGCATGTGATCTCCAAGAGGGAGCAGGCCTGAGTCACCGGATACATCAAAGGTAGGGGCCAGTGAATGGAATCACCACTGGCTGTGCGAACAAGCCGGATACCTGCATTCATCCGCCCGCCGCCGGCCCTCAGCCTCCCGTTAATTGCGCCGCAGCAGCCGGTACCACCGGTTCCCGGAGCCTCCGATTACCTTGACTGCTCGCTCATTGTCTCTAATCAGCTGCTGCTTCTCATCTTCGAACTTCTGGGTGACGTCCTGCAGCCGCCTCTCTGCAGTGAGCTGCTGCCGGCTGCTCTCCTCTCGCAGGGAGGAAACGGCCGCCTGGAGCTCGGCGATGGTCTACAACGACAAGGGCACGCTGTCACTTGCATTCCTCAGCGAGAGGCGTGTTTCATACGTGCTTATGCTCGACAAGAGGACAGCGCTGGCAAAACTCAGTTTCTCGCACTGAATATTGTCAATTAACATATCACACATGACAATGCATGAAATTCCACCCAATAAAAGGCTGTAATAAAATGGTGAGTGGTGAGCAACTGCTGAGCCAAATATGCTTGGAAGACGTTTCCGCGATAACATTCCACAATATTTACTCACCAACAGAAAAACATCTGTGATCTCCAGAATATGAAACGCGTCTGATTTTATTTTGCTGAGAAATATACTTATTAGAATGAGAAAAGCTATTTGCCTTTCCTACTACTCTGAACTGGAATAACCAAAGAAAACAATGAACAGAGTTCGTTTTCCATAGTTACTCTGCTCTATCTACACAGCCATGTCTGAGTCTCCACCAATGCCTGTGACCGTGCTAAGCGCTTTAGGCTCCCGGGGAGGCAACCATGCTCACCGCCCATCTGCTACTGATGGGGAAACAGAGGCGCAGAAAGAGGTCACGTATTTTATGTTGTTGAAGATGACATCCAACCGAGGGGACAGGCAGGATTTGAACCACGCAGTCAGAACAATGGCTGCACTAACTGGTTCCTCAAACTAGCCTACTTTGAACAGGTTTAGGGAGTGGAAAGGAGTTTATGATGACACAGTTCCAAATATGCTGCTTTCTTCCTAAGTGCTAATATATCCACGAAAGTTTATTTTGGTCCAAATAGTGTCATTCCAGAGACTCCAGGAGTATTCTCTAAACTGAGAACTGGTTTTATGACTGGGTTCCGTCCCAGCTCTCAAAGTAATCGGATGACGGCGGGGGGGGGGGGGGGGGGGGGGGGCTGTGAACTTCATGGGCTGACTGGGAGCACTGCTCTTCCTTTGGTTTAATGTACCCACTTCCTGTCAAATTCAATGGTGATGACTTTTCAAAAGCAGGAAACGGTTTCTGCTAATAAAAGAAAGAACCTAGTCCTGGGTTAGACTATACTTCTGTTGGTTTGTGGGAGGAGGGCTGGCTGAGAAACGCTGGGCTGATTAGCTATCTTCCTTGCAACTCAGTGTTTCCAGTGATTCTTAGGTGACAAAACTAGTTTACAGCATTATAAGGCAATAAACAGAATGTGTCTGGAGCTTCCCTGAAGCCAAATTCTATAGAAATATTTGTTACTACCAACAGAAATAATAGCACATTTACAATAAAATATGGAGTATTTACGATTTTAGGAGGGAGCTAACTCAGTGTAACAAAGTTTAATATTTAGAATTTGTAAATAATCCAATATTAAGACAATTGTGACATAAATGACAAAATGCATCAGAGCGGCACGGCCCTATTTCTAAATGCAAGCTGAACCGCCTGCTGTAAGTGGGGATTCATTTACTGAGGATGAAGATGTTTTCATCTGGTTTTTGAATTTTGATGAAGTGTTTCCATTCTGGCATCAGTTCCATTAATTCTCATAGCACTTCTATGAAACAGGGAAGGTTAAATTTTTATAGTGAATGTCAAAAACCGAGGCACAGAATAATCACCTCGATCACAGTCACAGAGCAAGAGGAGCCAGAGATAAGGCAGAGCCAGATTTCCTTGGCCCAACATGAAACTTGGGATTGGTATTTTATAAGAACATGGGGCCAAATAGCAAAAATAACTCACTCTTTCAATGACTATTGCAGCGTTTCAAGTAAAGTAAAATAAAACTTTGTAGGAGTGATGAGTTTAACTCTGCAATGTGTTCATTGCATGTTTGATGCGTGTGTGTGTTAGCTCTATGCAATTTTATCACATGTATAGATTCATATATCCATCACCACAGTCATGCAATGCATTTTTAAAGTAGAAAGTAATTTCATTTCTTTAAAAAATAGTAAGATTTCGATTAGCTTTATAACTGACTGAAGATAAAAATATTTTGGAGTTCTTCAAATGACAAGGGCATGAAAGAGGGATCTCTCATTTTCAGATTTATGACAAGAGCACATCAGAAAGAAAGAAATGGAGGCTGTGAAAGGAACTAACTACTAGGGAAGTCCAGGGTATTCTGAGGAAAGGACACTGGCTTTTGTGTGGAAAATGAGACCTTACATTCTTTGGGGAAATAATGAGATTACCTTTGGAAAGTTAATGTAAAAACGTATGAAGATGATATAGGGAGTCAAACCCTTCAGGTGAAACACCTTGGACAGATAAACAGATAAACTGGTTGACAGACTGACAGATAAGATGGATATATAGACATGACTAAAATATAGAGACAATTTTTAAAAACTGATTTGAGATTTAAGATTGAGAAGTAATCATACTAACTAGGTCAATATGCTTTAGGTGAGACATAGAGTAAAGAGAATAGACGATTTTCACCTTAGCTCATTGCACATAACTGGCACACAATAAATACGTAAGTAGTGGACTTACAATCATAGTACATTAAAAAAATTGCCTGAAATAATATATTGAGATAATCTAGCCTTTCATAAAATAATAATGTAAAAAGTTTCTGAGAAAAATGGAAACTAATATAATCATAATCAAACTTCACCAGTTTTGGTTGAGTCATAATTAAAAACCATAGAACAAAATGCTACCATTTAACTAAATGTTTACCCTGCACTGGCTTCAGAGGAGGAAATGTATTCAAAATCCCCATGAGTTTACAAATTAATATTCTGGAAAGCAAAGGGACAGCTCTTTGGGGCTGATACTGCAAGCAACCTACTCCATGAAACTATAATAGTTAATGATTATCGCTAAGCAATTAATTCTTTGCATCAGTGTTAGTGGTCTTATTAAGTCTTAAAAATAACAGGATTCTAAATAGAGATTGATATTTTAACTTTAACTCACTTTACTGTTTTTCAGATCATAGTACAGTCTGAGATTTTTATAAAGCTCTTCTTTAAAATACAATTGACAAGACAAGGCATACTTGGGAAGGCTCAGCGAACATGGGAGATCTTCATAAAATACATGTAAAAGGGGCTCCTTGATACGTTTTACATTCTGGTTGTCACGGTGGAGTGACAGGAAGAGTGAAGTGACAGGGTGTGTGGGACACGTGGAACAGGTCCAGGCACTAATCTGCAGCAGGCATGTGGGAGCTAGCGTTGGGCAGTGGGTGGGCCGCTGGTATCCCAGCTTCAGTCTTCCCCACCACCACCTACACCCCTGTAGGTGGCAATATCTTTCTTTGACAAATGGCCACCAAGTAAGTCCACTGAGTGGGGAGAGCTGCATTACAATGGAAGAGACAAGGTTAATATGTAATCCTGAGATAAAAAGAATAAATACGTGATTCTGATAGAATGATATTGGGAGTGTGCCCTGAGATGACAGGAACCCCAGAGGGGCACTGTCCTGGGTATGCCAAGGGCTTGCACATGGCCTGAAAGGTCCTAAACGCTTGATAAAATCTAAAGATTAAGTAACTTCCTTTAAGGGACGAAAATATTTAAAATATTTTCCAAATTTAACCGATGATCTCCTGGGTACCAATGTATTCATTACCAAAGCATTCATTTTATTACGTTTTTTGGGAGAGATTTTTTAAAATGTAATAAACAGTTGAACAACTATGTTCCTGCATTCTCCTCAGCTTAGATATTTATTAGAGAATCCAGTCAACTACAACTGGAAACCAAAAAAAGTCAACCCATGGTTCGGTTTTATAATGTTTATTTTTAAATCATCTGCTTCTCTGAACCGACTGGGCCGCCAACCAACGTTTCTCGCATTCAGAGGTGGGCACAAACGCCGGCAAGGTAAGGTCGTCGTGCTGCCGTCAAGAGGAGGGTGGACTGTCCTTGCTGTGTTACGAGGCCCTTTCTAAGGTGTTTTTCTTCCCTGGCATTGCCTGGCCTTCATTTACGAAGAGATGGGCACAGGGCGGGAGAGTTGTTACTGGCTGGTTCCCCCCCCCCCTTCGTCACGTCTTTACTTGGGAAAATATTTAGCAACCCCTTAGCTCTCCAAGTTTTGGAAGGGGATTTTTATCAATGCTTAAAAACCCCAAAATAAATAGATACTTTTTTGCTCTTTCCATGCCTCTTTCCTTCATTGCAATTTTACTACTTCTGTTGTAAGGGCCAACAGTGGTTAAGTGCTTTTCTAGGTGCTGGGCTCTGTGCTAAGCACTTTTGGGCATCGTGTTACTTAATCCTATGAGGTAAGCATCACTCCCCCATTTTACAGATGAGGACACTGAATTCCAGGGAGGGCAGGTAACTCGCTCAAGGTCATGCAGGCTGGAGGGCTGGGATTCAAATTCAGGTCTGCTGCACTCCATGGCTTAGGCTTCTCTGCACTAACTCATGTCTAATTTGCTTTAATACGAACTAATCGGGCTTCTCACACATTCCTGTAGATAAACTTGAACACTCCTGTTTACACTCCCATTATCGAAGCATTTTGCTAGCTATCTTCTATCTCACTTTCGGTCCACCTCCCCCATTTAACATGAAGCAAAATCAGCAGGAAGCCAGGGCAGGCCAGCTGGGCAGTGTTCAGGTTTCGGTTTAAACTTTAACTTCTGAAGTAATAAGATTTCTTCTGATTACAAAAACTTTTCTCGGTGGATTAAAAAGGATACTCCCCATGTCCCTTCCTCAAGGAAGGGCTGGAACAAGGGCGGCCCAGACGATCAACATCTTTTCAAGTAAGCACACAGGACCTTCACTTGAAGACTTTGACTTCCTAATGGGGTGCAAATTCCATAACATGCACATTTTTGAAATAATTGTAGTAGAAAATCTAAGAAATTTCATCATCGTCATCACCAAAGTCTGGTGATATTAAAAATGTGAGGGATTGGGCTGGGCTGGGATGTCAAGGTTAAGAGCTTCCACTCCAATGTCAAGTCCAGGTTGGATCCTGGCTTAGTCATTTGCTAATTGCATGACCTCACTTTTGTGAGCCTTAGTTTCCTCAGCTGGAAACATGGGGCCAATAATAATTCCTAACCTCCGAGTTATAACGAGTGAAGATGGAATGAGTCAATATGGTCAGTGCCCCATAAAATTCTTGATATTATTATCGTTTTGTTGTTGTGCTATTACTACCACTGTGTGGTAACTCATAAAATGGTACATGAATTTCAGTTTACTACCATGTATCATTGTATACATGCAAAAAGATTAGGAAAAGTTGAGTTACAAAGTCATTAGTTATTATGACACAAAATTAAATGGGTCAATCTATCCATCCATAAAATGAAAATTAGTATTTATTTAGTTAGGATCATTCATACAACTGAGGAATGCTTGCGATTCCCTGAATGGTACTATAGGAGAGCACTGTAACAACACAGGCAGAGGCAGCCCTCCAAGTATCCTGTCAAGTAGAGACAAGCATCAATTATTGACCTTTTCATCCTAAAACTACAACAGTAACAACACACAGCAAGCTGAGTGTAGGGGCTCATCACTCTTCTTTTTCCCAAAAGGAGTCAACAGTTGAGCTGCTAATTTGATGCAGATATTTGTCACTTGGAATGGCTGTTAAGCCTTCTTTAGCTGCAGCAAACTGGAATACTGCAAAAAAGCCCAGATGGCATCAAACCGCTTACATCACAGGTGTAGGCGTGTGTCTCCGCCCTCATGAAATATGCTTTGGCCCAGGCTTGCTCAAGTGCACAAGCTGGTTTTACCACATGTGAGTGTGTGTTCGCATGGTTCCATTTAAAAAATTTTAATAAAAAATATTAAAAACATATATTATTTATTCATATATCCATCAAAAACATGATACTAATTCATGAGAAACTGGAGGGAATACAGTTTAACCCTGAAGTACAAATGCTTTTATGCACAGGTTCCTTCCCTGTTTGCTTGGGTTTTGCTTTATCTTTCCACGTTCTTACCTTCGAAGACTTGGCAAGCTTCTGGGCGTACTCCTTCTCAATCTGCTTCAGCCTGCCGTTGGCCTGAAAGAAACACAGACACGTACATGAACACACACAGTGACCTGTGAGCCCGGCATCTCGCACATGCCTATCGCCAGCGGCTGGGCCGGCTGCCAGCTGCACCACCCTCCAGAGCAGCCAGAAAACCGCAGGGCCTGTCTTTGATCTGACGCCAACTATTCATCACTTAAAAAGCAAAAAGAAAAAGAAGAAAAAAAAAAGATCTCTCCTGCCAATTATTAGACAAACACAGACTTCTGTGGAGACAGAGAGAAAGGGAGCGGGAGAGACAGAAATAGGCAGAGCGGGAGCGGGAGGGCTCAGAAGGTAAAGTGGGAAGCGGAGAGGAAACAAAGGAGAGGGGAAAGGAAAGCAGGGGGGGGGACCTCCATGCCAGTATCTGACTAGACATTCTCCTTGGAGCACTTTGCCCAGAGCTGCCTGGTGGCACAGATCTGGCTGCTAATGCTTTCAGAAGGGCACCTGGGTGTCAGGACATTGACTCTTGCACAATTCCGTTTTCATTTTTGCCCTTGGCTCTACCTGATCCCCTCTCTCATTTCATCTCTCCAGACAGCACACCAGGGGTGAGGAGAGGGGCAGACATGGAATAAATTAATATGCATGTTGAAACCCTAATCCCAATGTATGGTATTTGGAGGTGAGGCCTTTGGAGGTAATTAGGTCATGGAGTGGAGCCCTCATAAATGGGATTATTGCCCTTATAAGAAGAGACCAGAGACCTCTCCAGCTTTCTGCCACATGAGGATACAAGAGATGGCAACCTGCAACCTGGAAAAAGGCTCTCACCAGGGCCTGATTATGCTGGCACCCTGACCTCAGACTTCCAGCCTCCAGAACTGTCAGAAATAAATTTATGTTCTTGATAAGCCACCCAGTTTATGGTATTTTGTTATAGGACCAAGCTGAATAAGATAATAGCCATGTGTTTTATGGACTTAATTTCAAAAGCAATTCTTCAGAGTTTATTTCATAAATCTCTGTTATTTATAATCCCATTGAGGACAATGGGGAGTTGTGGTTTTTTTTCAGGACAGGGTAGGTAACAATTGTTATTTCTTTAGTAAGCCATCAGACTCTATTCTAGATCTGTAATTAATAGAATCAAGGCCACTCTGGACCTCTTGAGGGGTTTATGATATATGTAGAACAGGATAGAAATAGAGAAAAAAATCGATGAAACCAAACGCTATTTCTTTGAGAAGAGACCAATAAAATCAATATACCTCTGATAAAAAATAAAAGAAAAGAGAGAGAAGATATAAATTACCAGTATCAGAAATGAGAGGGGACATTGCTATCAGATCCTATAGACATTAACAGGGCAATAAGAAAATATTAGGAACGACACATTTCCAAAATTTTTTATTTTAGACAAAATGCGTAAATCTCTTAAATGATACAAATTACCAAAAGTAACTCAAGAAGAAATAGAAAACTCAAAGAGTCCTATATCCATATATGTATCTCTCCCCACTCCCCCCACTTATATTCAGGCCCAAGTGGTTTCATTAGTGAATTCTATCAAATATCAAAGGAAGAAATATCAAGTTCACATGAAGTCTTCCAGAAAATACATCATGATAACTGGTTAAAGAAGCAACGTTCCTCCACCAAATCATGAACTCTACCTCTCACCACCATCGAAAGCCTTACACCATTAGTTCTCTAGTCTCCCTTCCTTTTACATCACCAATATTTTCTTCTACACTGACTCCTTTTCATGTAATTACAAAAAGGCTAGTTACACACACACACACACACACACACACACACACCACACCCATACAGCCCTCCCTGAAATACTGATCTACCCCTGTGACAGTTTCACAAACATATACTTCAAGTACCTCCTCTGTGTTGGGCACCGTATGTTTACAGAGGTGAAGATTTAACGCACTTGGGGAGGAGACAGATAAATGAATAGATAAAATACATAAGTGTCACAAAAGAGCTATGTGCAGGGCGTTATTAGGGAAACACCGAGAGATACCTCAATCAGAGGCTTCTGCCAGGAGATGAATATTAGAGGTAATGATGATGATGACAATCATGACGACAGCAACAAAACAACTGATCTTTATTTGGCGCTTACTGACACGTTCTTTAAGTGCTTGACACATATTAACACACCCAACCCTCTTAAAAACTGAGACAGACACGGTTATTACCCTCACTTATAAAAAGTGAAACCGAGAGACAGGAGCATTAAAAAACTCGCTCAGGGTTATCAGCTGGACATGAACAGGAATCAGCTAATTGAAAAAAGGAGAGCATCCCAGGTGAGAGGAACAGCATGTCCAAGCTCGGTAAGGGGCACAGCTTCCTTGAGCCTGGTGCTTTCTCTTCTTCCTTCGAAGCCACATTTCTTAGTCATCTCAACTCCCTGTCTCCACTTTCAATTACTCAACAGTTCTTGATTCATGCCCTGAATGTGACCCCGTTGCCTCCACTCAACGCATCAATGACCTTCCCATTGCTCTAGTAAGAGGCCATTTTCATAACACTCAATTTTTTTATTGTAAAAGTCAATACAGAGTGTGGTAGTGGTTATACAAGTCTATAAATTTATTAAAAACTCCTAAAACTGTATTCTTAAACAGAATGATTTTATACTATGTAAATTACACCTAAATAAAGCTGTTTTTAAAAAGTATATGCATCCTTAGTGTAGAAAAACAGGTAAATAATGTATTATATGTAACATTTCTTATAATCTATCACCATAGTCACAATGTTGACGTTTTAGTGATTTTTATGTGCAATAATATATTTACATGTACCAGGATATTTCTGAAGTCTTAAACCTGACATTTTGTTCCACTAATCGACCCCTCCCAGTTTGGTCCACTCTGTTAAAGAGGGGAGAAACCGGACAGTTTAGGACAAGGGCTGTAGTATCATCATCAATATCACTATTTACTGGCCATCTATCTACTCACTAAATATTGGTGGATCCATTCTTAGAAAAAGGACCCATATTCCAGAATAAGACTGGCCCCATTTCAAGTCATGCCGCCGAATCAGAGTTTTGGATACATTCTCTGTTCACACAGAGCTAATAACTATGGTCAGTACTGTGGACTAAAATAATGTATATTTAATGGCAGATAAGCTAAAAAAAAAAAAAGGAACAGTTGATTTTCTGCTCTTACCGTAATTCACAAGAACTAATTTTCTCACCATTACAACATATATATTTACATGGCAAACATCCATAAATGATCACAGGAGATTGACATGAATTTCCACCCCACTCACTGAGTAAGAAAGCCAACTGTGAAACAAGCTTATGGAACCAGTTAAAGAATTAAGATCTAATCATATTTCAAAAGCTCACCCTCAGAGAAGCTCTCTGAAGCAGAGGCCACAGAAACTGAAACTCATTTATTATTTGGGCAGAAACACAAACTTTAAGAGAGGGAGGGAAAAAAACTACTTTGCTCTAGGAAAGAAGCAACTATTCTCTGATGTGCAAAAAAGAATTCATCATCAAAGAACAACAGTAAAATGGGGTCAATTAATTTTTTTAAGGATCTCTACCTTCTATGTTTTTGTCTTTGCTACTGTGATGCTCTACACCAAACTCTAATGTTGCACAATTTGACAAATGTCAAAGGAAAATGACCTAATGTATTTAACAAATTTTAACATATATAATATACATTTTAAATATATTTAACATATTTACATCTGAGTCGTACCTTTAATGGTATAGTACTTTTAGGAAGCAGACAGAAGATCTCTTTCAAATGTGTGACTTCAGACATCAGAAAGTGTTGACATCGTCCAATGATCAAATGATGTTAATTGAATTACTGGTCAAGTAATGTTATTTCAAATAAACTTTGAATTTAGGAGTTAGATGTCGTCATTCAGCATCTCTTAAATCACATTAATATTTTACTTATGACTTGAAAATTTTCTACTTTTTTGGCTCATTTGTAACAAACTAATGTATTATAGGAAGTTGCTTTACTGGAATTATATGCAGTTCAATATAAAGCAGTCATTTCAATACATGACAAAAGCTCTCTTTCCCCTGCTGGATAATGGGGAAGCTTGCAGGAGGTGCTGAGAGGACATTCCCGAGAGTTAGTCATTAGATCTCCCTACCGGAAAATGGCCAAGAGCTTGTCTGGTTTACCAGGACCATCCACACTGAGATGGAGCTCCACACCAACTCAGTGAAAAATAATATTCGAAATGTTGACAGCAATGATGAACATGCATAAAACACGACCTGTCCCCTATTCAGTCTGCAAACGTGAGGTGCCCAGCCAGTTTTGCTGCTGTGCAGGCGAACCTCCCGTCACCCAGACCCTCGAACGTGCTCCGTCTTCCTGGTGCCCACGGGCTGCCCTGATCGGCTGTTCAGCACCTGCTGCCAAGTGGTGAGCAGGAGGGCTTGGTGGGTAAGAGCTTTGAAGCTGAACAAATGTGGGCGGTGTCACCACAGGCAAATTACTTCACTTTCCTGGGCATTATTTGATAATGTGCAGATAAAGTGGACAATAAAGATGAAACAGGACTGAGGTTTAGCAACACAGCACCGGTGGGAGTGCAGGATGGCGGGGGTCAGAGAGCGGTGAGTAAGCCCGCAATGAGTGCAAACACCGCGCTTAGGGCGAGGGGCCGGGGGAAACAGCAGGCAAGGCAAGGGCGATCAGAAGGCGGACTGAGATCCGGGCTGAGCTAGCTGGGCGACGTTGAGGTCTGAGGCATGGGCAAAGTGGAAACAAGCTAGAAGTTTCTTTACTACAGCTGAGCTCACAAAATTGTGCGTCAGGCCAGCAGAAAAGTCAGCTGTCAGGATCCACCCTTTGCAGTCAATTCTAGTTACTCTCTTGCTCCTTCTCCCGGGCTGAACTCATGAAAATAACCAGTTGCCTCAGGTTTTTTACCGGGGAAGCAAATTTCTTCCTGACATGTCTCCAAGATTGGGGTACGCTGCTGCTTTCAACAATGAGAATACTTCTTATTTGTAAATGTTTACATTACACGCTAATTGGCACATACAAAAGACCATATTTTGTGCACTTAGGAAACATAAAAGAACCCTCCTACGATGACCACACAACTCAGTATCTAGCACTGCAAATGCCAGGGCTTCCCCCCACCCCACTCCATCCCTGACCTTTTCTAAGAATTAACCTCTATCTTTAATTTTATTTATCGACTTGCTTAAAAAATTACATGTGTAATTACCTCTAACAGAATATTTAGCTTTATTATTTTTAGCTTTCTATAAACATAATCACGCTCTATGTAATTTCCTGAAGTGCGCTGTTTCTAGGGATCATAGATGTTTCCTCTGAAGCCATATTTCCTTCATTTTCACTGCTTTAGAACATTCAAGTGTGGGAACAGACCAAAGTCATTCATTCTTCCTGATGGGCATTTGAACTTTTTAAGACTCCCCTCCACGAGCCATGCTGCTGCGAACCTTCCTGCTCATGTCTCCTGGTGAACATTTGTGAGTTTCCAGGGCATATGCTAAGGAGTTGAACTGATGGTTCATAAATCAAATGTTCAACTTTACAGGATAATGCCGCCAACATTTCATGTTCTCACCACAGTATGTAAGAGTTCACTTTGTTCCACACTTTCAATCATACTTAGCATTGTCAGACTTCCTACTTTTAATATCAGCTTTAGTAAGATATAACTCACATATCATAAACTTCAGACTTTTTATCTCTACAATGCAGTGGTTTCTAGTGCAGCCATAGAGCAGTATAACTATCACCACTACCAAGTTCCAGGGCGCTTTCATCACCTCCAAAAGAAACCCACGCTCATTAGCACTCGCTTCCCAATTTCTCCTCCCCCAGGTCACTGGCAACCACTAATCTCCTTCAGCTCTATAGGTTTTTCTATTCCGGACATTTCACATAAATGGAGCCATATAATGCGTGGCCTTTTGTGACTGGTTTCTTTCACTTAGCACACTTTCCCGGTTCATCTACTCTGTGGCTCGTGTCAGTTCTTCATTCCTTTCGCTCTCAAATAATATTCCATTGTATGAATAGACTGCATTTTGTTTACCTGTTCATCAGTTGTGTGAACAATTTGGGTTGTTTCCACTTTTTGGCTACTATACATAATGCTGCTGTAAACATTCTTGTACAAGTTTCTTTTGGAAATATGTTTTCAATTTTCATGGGTGTACACCTAGGAGTGAAATTGCTAGGTCATATGGTAACTGCATGTTAAACTTTCTGAGGAACTACCAAACTGTTTTCCAAAGGGACTGCACCATCTTTCATCCCCATCATCAAAGTGCGAGGGCTCTAATTTCTCCACCTCTTGCTAAAACCTGTTATTTTCCATCTTGTTGATCACAGCCCTCCCAGGGGATATGAAGTGGTATCCTGTTGTTTGAGTTTGCATTTCCTTAATGACTAATGATATTGAGCATCTTTCCTTCATCTGGCAATGTGGTGGATTATATCAGTGGGCTCCTAACATTTAATCACCCTTGAATTCCCGCACCAGATCCGGCTTTGTCACAATCACTTTTTATATACTGCTGGATTCTGTTTCTGTATCTTTGCTAGGATTTCTACACTTAAGATTGCATGTGAGTTTGGTATGTTACTTTATTTTTACTTCCCCTGGGTGATCTTCGTATCAAGATTATACTTCCTTGAGTGGACTGGGGAATACTCCCTTTTTTCCCCCTCTCTGATAGATTTTGTATATTATTGAAATTATCTGTTCCTTGAGTATAAAATCATTTGTGTTTGATGTTTTCTCTGATGAAATACTTAAAACTAAATGCTCTACTTAATATCTATAGAATTAGAGTTTTCTATTTCTTCTTCATTCAATAACATTTTCTAGAAAATTTGCCTTTTTGCCAGATTTTCAATTTTATTGGCATAAAGTTATTCATTGTTATCTTTTCAATCTTTACTTGATCAGCAGCTCTTCTCCCCCTTTCCTCCCTTGTCTATTTGTGCCTTTCTCTATTTTTCTGAGTAGTCTTCCAGGAACTTTGTATTTTACTAGTCTTTCAAAAACTTAAATTTTGCTTTCATTAAGACTTCCTACTTCCTAGGCACCCATGACCTTATTCCTCTCTGATTTTCTAGAAACTCTCTGACAATTGCTTGTTGATCTCTAGCTGATTTTAGGTAAGAATTGCCAAATATCATCTGTTCTCCCAAAATTATACCCCACTTCAAAAAACCTCACTCACAGTTTTAAATCATCTTTTTGTTGATGTCACTTGCAACTCTTTATTTCTGGTTTCAACATTTCTTGCACCCAGATCCAGACTCGTGTTCAACCACAGCTTGGACAGGCACTCTCTGGGATGTCTCATGGGCACTCAACTAACTGTCCTGACTGAACGCAATCCTTTCCCCCGAGTCTGTTCCTCATCTTCATTGATGGCCCCTTCACTTAGTCACCCGCATCAGAAACTGAGGAGGATTTCTTAGATTTCTTCTCCCTCACCCTTGACAGTTACGCCAATTTTTACTTCTAGGTCCTCAATTTTTCTCCCCTGAATTTAGAACAATTAAATGATTGGGGTAACATTGGTTAATAACGCTATACAAGCTTCAGGTGTACAATTTTACAATACATCATCTGTATATTCCACCCAAAGTCTAGTCTCCTTCCATCAGCATATGTTTGATCCCCTTGGTCCATGTCATCCCTCCACACTCCCCTTTCTCTCTGGTAACCACCACACTGTTGTCTGTGTCTATGACCTTGTTTTATTTATTCATCTGTCGCTTTTTGTTTAATATTCCACATGAGTGAAATCATATGACCTTGTCCTTTTCCATATGACTTATTTCACTTAGCACAATTCTCAAGATCCATCCATGTTGTTGCAAATGACAATATTTCATCTGAGCAGCTCATTAACAGCAATGGATGGATCATCCAAACAAAAAGTCAATTAGGAAATATTGCCCTTAAATGACACATTAGACCAAACAGATGTAATTGATATTTATAGAGCTTTCCATCCCCAAATGACAGAATGTACATTCTTCTTAAGTACACAAGGAACATTCTCAAGAACAGCCCATATGTTGGGGCAGAAAACGAGTCTCAATAAATTTAACAAGACAAATCAAAGCAAGCATATTTTCCAACCATAGCAGTATAAAGCTGGAAATTAACTACAAGAAGAAAGCTGGAAACCCCACAAATATGTAGAGATTAAACAACATGTTACTGAACAACTAACTACTGGGTCAAAGAAGAAATGAAAGAAGAGATCAAAAGATACAGAGAGGGGAGGGGGGTGGGATGGGGTAGAATGGGTCATTGGGAAGGAAAGGGGACATCCATAATATTTTGAACAAAAACCAAACAAACAAACAAAAAAAGATACATAGAGACAAATGGAAATGAAAATACAACGTATCAAAAATTTTGGGATGCAGCAAAAGCAGTACTAAGAGGGGAGTTTATAGCATTATAAACCTACCTCAAGAAACAAGAACAATCTCAAATAAACAACCTGTTACACCTTAATGAAGCTCAAAGTCAGTAAAAGAAAGGAAATAACAAAAATTACAGCAGAATTAAATGAAATATAGAGAACAAAAAGACACAGAATTAGTTAATGAAGCCAAGAACTGGTTCTTTGAAAAGATAAATAAAATTGACTAACCTCTGGCTAGATTTACCAAGGAAAAAAGAGAAAAGACTCAAATGAAATCAGAAATGAAAGAGGAGATGTTACAATGGACACCACAGAAACACAAAGGATTATACAAAATCTGACGAAGGGCTATACTATATACCACCAAATTTGAAAACCTAGAAGAGATGGACAAATTCTTAGAAATATATAACCTTGCTAGATTCTCTAGAATTTTTACAGTAGCCTTCTAACTGGTTTCTTATTCTTGCTAGCTACCTTTTTTTCCTGTGTGATATATATCCACTCACTACCTTTCCACTGTGGCTCTATCTAAAATGTAAATATGATCATGTCACCTTGCTTCAGGGACTAGGCCCAGTCTAAGTGCCCTGAGCCAGGTTGGAGCAGCAGGGACAGCATCCTGAACCTTTCTCTCTGCAGTCTTGACCTCTCCAGCCCTTGGTGCCTTTGCTCCCTTGCCCAGAAGTACAGTAAGCATACGGGCCCAGGTCATTCTCTGAAAACTCTACTGGCTTTTGCTTTTGCTTGGTGATGCCTTAAAACAGTGGCTCCAGTCTGGGAGGCTTGGGGTTAGGAGGCATCCCAGCATTACCAGAAGACACAAGGAAAAGCTGCTCGAAGAGCTAGGGGCCTGCAGATAGGATCTCTACGACCTTCTGTTGAAGGGTGTCCCCTCAGCCCCCATTACTGAGTTCTTTAGACTATTCAGTTTCTTCCAACTAGGTGTCTGCAGCATCACTACTCAACACTCCAGCTCAGTCTAACCCTCTCTCCAGCTGGCCTCTTCTTTCTTTTCAGACCAAAATCAGCACTGTAGGCCATCACACCTATATCCCAATTACATGTTACTCTGATCCCAGTTAGAATGGGAGGTCTTAATCTTCCCGTGATTTTGGGGGTGAATTATTTATGTCTGATGTCAGATCACTTTACTATAGCATTGTGTAAATCTTGTAGATTTTACTAGAGGGGAAAAAAATCAATGAAAAGGGTGATAATCAGAGACTAAAAAGAAACCTGGGAACCCAAATCTTGAGAAATAATTTTGCAAAGCCTAAATGTTTGTTCAAAAGCTATAACACTGAAAAATATTTCCCCAGACAGGATTACAACAAAGAAGGAAGTAGGAAAAATGACAATAGAGTGAAAGGAGAAAACTTGTTTGAGATTCTAAACCTACTAAATTAGAACTGCCAGGAGCTGTGGTCCAGAGATCTGCATTCAAGTTCCCCGTCCCTTCTGGTAGTCGGCACTCTCCTGAGTAAAAGCATTTGGACAGTCATTTATAAAGCACATAATTTCTACTTATACTTCTGCTGTATTATCTCGTTTCTATGGTGATTTTTTTGTGGAAAGAGCCCAACAAGTTGAGATGGGCTGTTTTAAATAAATAAATATCATCCACTTTGAAAACCCCGACAGTTTCTATGGTAACACAGAGTGAAGAGAAGAACCATCCAGATCTAAACAATCAAGGCTTCTTAGGGGTCTGAAGCGGGCTTACGGTTAATGGTCCCAAATGCGGTAAAAAGCAAACAGTCAGCTCCAAGGAGTCAAGGTATTACTATGAGAGCATTTAAGTAATTACGAGGCCCCCCAAACCCCAAATAAATAGACAACGGAATGGGCTGTTTAATCATGAATGTAATTAAAATATATAAATACGATTTGCACCAAGTCCATTACTCTCGGCATGTAATTATTTATCTGATTCGAGTCATGTAGCTAGGTGTCAGGATTCACTTCTCTGAACTCAATACAAAAATGGAATGTCATTTCGGGATTGCATCCTCAATCATTTCAACCAAGTATCCAAGATCACGTCAGATTCACCCAAGAACTGCAGCAGCTTCACCTGAACTAGTTTTCTACAAGTTAAACGTCCCTCCTACCCCCAGATGTGATTGTGGAACTACTTTAATCTTTATTCCCAAATTTACTGCTCTGTGTAATCCATGACAAAACATAATGTGATTTACTGTATCTCCGTATGACAGCCCGGCAGCTGACAGAACTTAATAATTTTAGCGTAAGAAAAAACCCTCCTGGCCCACAAATACATAGCCCATAATGGGGGCGCCTCAGGATCAGCTTACAATGAACCGGTGGAAGCTGATCCTAAGAACTTCAAAACAATTCTTTTTCCCCCTCATGCATTTTTATTCCTTAAATGTGCTTTGTAGCTGCAAGCAAGTAATTTGGGAACATTTTGCTTTTGTTCTCATTACAACAATGTGGGACTAGTCACACACTAATGATCCTTTCTCAGAGAAAAGGACTACATTTCTCCATTTAATCTGAAATAAGTGAAGAAACACAGGAGGCTCTAAGAAAGTAAATTTACATTTGGTTATGATACAGAAAATGCAGAGATTAGATAATAAGGTTATATATATATATATATATATATATACATACATACACATACATGCATGTATATATATTAGATAATAAGGTTATACACACACACACACACACACATATATGTTACCAAGAGCAGGTGATATCAAGGTCTCTCTTTAGTGTTGCTAGTGCTGAATTTCTCTGGAATTCTCTTTCCCTGAACATGAGTCTGTACACAGGACAGGAAAGGTCAGACTAGAGTTCCTTTAGGTCCCTTTCTTTCTTTTTTAAATTACATTTATCGGGGTGACAGTGGTTAATAAGATTGTATAGGTTTCAAGTGTATGAGTCTATGATCCATAATCTGTGTATTGCAATGGGTGCCCACCACCAAAGTCAAATCATCTTTCATCACCATATATTTGGCTCCCTTTACCTTTTACTAGCCTCCGACCCCCCTTCCCTGGTAACCGCCATGCTGTTGTCTGGCCTATGATTTTTAATTTGTTTTTCTTGTTTGTTCATTTGTTAGGTCTCTTTCAACCTGAAATTTCCAAGATCCTTGAGACTGCTTTAGTAATTGTCTTAATATGTAAGTGTGATTTAATGTATGGTTGA
This sequence comes from Miniopterus schreibersii, assembly GCF_964146895.1. Lineage (NCBI taxonomy): Eukaryota > Metazoa > Chordata > Mammalia > Chiroptera > Miniopteridae > Miniopterus > Miniopterus schreibersii. The sequence continues at coordinate 7,835,911 of NC_138116.1, forward strand.
TATAAGATACACAAAGCCAGTAGAAGGAAGTTCCTAAATTCAATCTAATTCTAGAGAACACACAAATAACAAAATCATTGCCCTGCTTTTTACAACAGGAGCAAGAATAAAACCTGAGTGGGTTCTCAGCAGAGATGGCCCCACCCCATGCCCTCTCTGTGTGCCAGGCCCTGTGGATGGAAGTGCTGCACTGAGATAACGCCTCTGCCTGGGACAGAACCCAAATTAATCCATTTCACTCCCTCAAAAGCTGATTTCTAAACTTCAAGTAGAAGATACTATTGCAAATTAATAGAAACAGATTCACTGCACCCCTACTTTACATCAGTGGCTTCCAACCCTATCAGTGCACCAGAAACCCCCCCTCTCCAGAGAGCCCTAACCTTTACTTTTCCCATTTAACAATCTCCCCAAGTGATTCCTATGCTCACTCAGGATTTGGGGCCCTTCCTCTAAAAATCCTTTAACTCCTGTTGCCAGTTTGCACTGTCCTTTTCCATCCTTTAGGATGGCTTGGTGTTGATGACAGCAGGCTGGGTTTGCGGAGCTCCAGGTCCCCTCGGGAATCTCACTGGTTGTCACCACTGTGGCTCTGAACAAAACGTCCCCAGACTCTTACCCCTTGGATCTTTAGGTAGTTGTGCCTATGACCCCAATCAATTGAAAGTCACCTCCTTATGGCCTCTCTAGCATATCTGCTTATAAAAGGCAAACTATAAATGTATAACTTCAATTCAAAAAACTGAAACTTAATGTCTTCTTACAGACATTTGAACGGAAGATTCTTATCTAGATTAGTGTACTGCTTGGTTGGCAGCTGACTTCCAAGGCTACTCAAGCACCTCTCGTGCTGCCAGCCATGAGATGTCATGCCAGATATGACATGCATCTAACTCAGTGGCTCCACAACAGATCATAATTCGATCCCTTGCTACACAGGTTCAGAAGCTCAGTGTCGCCAGTGCCCCTGTGCGGGTTACTTAACTCACACAGACTAAACCCACAGGAGACCCAGGTTCTGGAGGGCACTTCCATTCTATCAATTATTGAATTTCATTCAGATTTGCACATAACCTTGCTCACACTCTAAACCAGCCTTTTGGCACGCTTCATACCTGTCATCTGTTACGAGCACTCATCTCTAGTACGTAATCTCAGAGCAGAAATTGGAAAAAATTCCAAGAATTTTTACTGAGTTCTGTTTCAGAAACATTAAGTGTGAGGTTCCTGCTAGAATGTCAGGGCACAAGTCATGAGCATGTAGATGGCATTCAAAGCTGTGGGACTCGACATGAGTTAGAGACAGTAAAGAAACATTAAGAGGTGTAAAGATAAGGCAGGGCCAGCAAAGAGGTGGAGTAGGTACAGCTGGCCAATTAGGAGAAACCCCTGGAGGGTGTGAAGTTCCTCCTCACTGATAATGTGACTGAAGTCTATCAAAGAGGGAATGATCAGTGGTATCAAAACCATTGAGAGATCAAAATAGAGATCGGGGAGTCTTCCTGCTGAACAATATTGGGTTTAGTCTGGGAAAGTATTAGTTAATCCCATGAAATTATTGATAATTAACCAGTTTAGACCTAAAAAATAGCCCTTACATATGTTTTAACTTAACAGTAAACCTTTGTTAAACCACTGAGATTTTGAGGTCAATTTATTACCGCGGTATAACGCAACATAATTTGGCTGGGTGATCAAAGAATTCTTTAAAATATTGCAGCACGTTTTTATGATTTTGGAAATAATACGGTAGAGAGACAATGTTGATATAAGAGAAAGGGTGGTAATTAAAGGGAGAAAAGTCTTTCGGTGGGGTGAGGAGTGGGTGCGCTAGCAAGGGCCTGAAACCCAGGCACGCATTCCCTTAAGCCAGGTACCCGTGCAGATGCAGATGGAGGGTGGGGGTGGGTGGGCTGAGGAGCTAGTTCTCTCCTGCTGCTTCTACTTTTCCAGTGAAACAGAGGCCACAATCTAAGAGGAAGGAATGAAAAGGCAGTGTTGGAGGCTTGAGAGGAAAAAGAGGTATGACGTTTTCTTAGTGGAAAAATAAATTAACTGTTGTAGTGGTGAGGGCCCACTTAAGCTTTCTGGCCTTTGGATCATGTGAGACCAGTTAGCATAGTATCTCTTTTGACCCGGGTTCAACTGTTTAGATACAAGAGTAGAAAACATCAGTATTTGGTTTAACCCAGATTGGGTTTTGCCAGTGAGGAAAGTGGAAGGAGAGAAGGGCAAGGAGTTGAGGGTAGTTCCAGGGAGTGATGACATTGATAGACCATGAAATCTAAGCTGGGTCATGAGGACATATGTTGATGGAATGTGAAAAATGTAAGATTAATGGACTAGAAGTCCCCACGGGAGGTAATCTCTTGGAGTGAGGGTGCTAAACTAAGTGAATTAGAAAGATGAGGGCTGGGGAGATGTAGAGAGAATGGAAGGCCTGAAACCAAGATTTTGAAGGTGGCACAGTTACTGGATTGGCAAGGACTCTAGGCCATAACCATGTGCAGGTGGCTGAGCAGCAGCGTGATGAGCTCTTAAAATAACCAAGAGGCTCGTGGGCTGCACTGAGTCTCACCAGTGGGTCAATGCCCTGGATGAGCGAGTATGATGTGGGTAGGACATGCTTTGCCCCCTCTGTACCAATTTAATCAGTGCGAGGTACGGCGTGAAAGTCAAGTCATATGAATGAGACAGTGTTTCTAGTAACATTTAAATTTCTTAAGAAAAGCATTATTTAATTAAAGTTTAAAAATTTTTTAAGTCTTCTTAACTTTCTCAGTGTCCCATTTAGAACTAAAAGCTAAATGAAGAGCCAGGCATTTCTGCCATAACAAAATGCCTCATTTTTGGTTTAAAACTGTAAATTGAGATGGCACTTTACTACTAAAACATATGTAAAAACCACTTTTGTCTTCTGTCCAGTAATACACAATTTTTCCATTGCTTTTTTCCAATCATAATCATACATATTAAAAGCACTTTTTTCTTATTGAAAAACATCTTGCTCTCCAGGATATTTACATGGAAAAAGGGCTTTTTCACCTTGTAGATGGTTCAGGGCTGAGAAAGGAATAGACTTGTTTGACACTCCATTGCTCCCTAGAAGTCTGGAGAAAATGCTTTCACGTCTCTCAAAGCAGAGGCCTAATGGAGCCGACAAGGACACCCCAAGCCATCAGCAATAGTCCACACATTATCACTGAAGGTATTTTAATGAACTATTTTTGGTTCCTGTTATATATTATCTCCATAAGAAACCAATCAAAGTAAAATGAAATATTACAATCGAACAACAAAACTTCAGTTTTATGTAGAAAAAAGGCAGCCTTCCAAATAAGCATCCCTAATCTCCTGAAGACAATGACAAGGCAATCTGGCAGCTTTAAAAGTCAGTGACTTTCAAGCACTGCTCTTGAAACAGAGATTTCTACAGATGTCAAGGCAAAATTTAAAGAGAGAACTAACACTCTTTAAAAATAAATATATAAAATTTTAGAATTTAGACAGGGTAAAAGCTTGCTTTTAACGTCTTTAAGATTGAAAAAAAAAGTAGACATTGCTTTTCTAGAGCTAGTATTAAACAAAAAAGTATTCATATAAAGTTAAACATCTATAGTGCAAATTAAAGCGCCAAGTAAAAATCCAGAACACAAATCTCAGATAGTGAGACAACGTGTGGGAGATATGTGCTCTGACAGTGCAGAAGCCAGGGGACTGGAAGGACAATACAGGAGGGATACTCACTGGTCATCCTAGATGGAAACATTGGGGAAGGTCTGGAGTTTGTCCAGGGAACTGACCGATAATTCTGCCAGAAAAGGCATAGTAAGAGGATTCCAATAAATTGAGTGGATCTAAGACCAAATCCAAAGTGATCAAATAAGAGCTGAAGTACCAAACATTCAGATACGCCAATCAAGGCAGAAATATGAAACGCAGGAAAGGAGACCGGTGAATGAAAGTTGTGGGTCATGAGGAGCAGGAACTCAAATTAGAGCCTACCTGGGAATGTGTACGTGGCAATCTGCACAAACTGGTTCAAACCATTATCTTGTGAAGCAGGAGCTGCTATCATTGGCTCATGGTGACTTTACTGAGACAGCAGACGGCTGGATCAGCCAGTTAATGGATGGGAAGCGCACAATTGCCAGCACAGGTTTGGAGAAAGCTACACTGGAATTAGTCTTGGTTCTGCCACTTGTAGCTGCACAGCCCTCACCGAGCTGCCTGGTCCCTCAGAGCCTCGGCACCCCCAGCTATTCTAAGGGAACAGCAACTGCAGTGCTGTGAGATGGCGTGTGCGAAAGTGCACAGCAAATACCTCCTTCCACTAGGTACACACTGTATAGGCTCTCAGTTGCTTTAACTTACATCCATTATTTTCAAGAGTTTATTTAAACACAAGGAAATGCTTAAAACAGGATCTGTGTTTTCTGACATAAAAAACAGAGAAGATAGTTAATATGTTTCATGACATTGACAATGTCATTTTTTTAAAAATGTTTTTATTGATTTCAGAGAGAGGAAGGGAGGGGGAGAGAGATGGAAATATCAATAATGAGAATTACTGATTGGCTGCCTCCTGCACACCACCTGCTGGGGATCGAGCCTGAAACCCCGGCATGTGCCCCGACCGGGAATCGAACCTTGATCTCCTGGATCCTAGTTCGACGCTCAACTGCTGAGCCACGCTGGCCAGGCAAAAGGGGTTTTTAAGCTTTAAAAAAACCCCTGAAAAACAGCAAAGCCTTCACTGCAGGACAAAATCTATGTACTTTAAGATAACTTCAAAATCTCAAATATTTTTAGCTCTTTAAAAACAGAAGATTAACAGGAGGAGATAACCTAAGCAGGACATGAATCTCTTTCCTCCTCCTTAGTACTTCTCTAACATTTTTTCTCACTAGTCATTTCTAGTGGATAAAATTATCATCAGAAGTGAAACCTAAAGTAAAAAATCTTTCAAGAATTATAACAAATAAGGCAAATGTTTGTGAATCTCAATTTCGTTAACTTTCTTTTCAAGGTTAATATTGTGAGACTATCTTATAACAAGGTTATTTTAGGACATCCCTATTTAATCCCCTTTAGATGGTTGAGGCCAAATGATTTCTACTCCAGAGAAAATACTATTATAATAAGGTTTTGGTTAATAACATTCAAATAGCAGAGATTCAATTTTTGTTAAAGTAAACACTATCTGATCATTAATTTGTTTGATCTCAAAATAATTTCACAACCCTTATAACAGTTTGTGGGTTCCTAAGGAATTTGGGAGCTCAGACTGACTTCTAATATATTACATCTCACCTTAATATCCATTCTATTTTTAGAAAGTTAGTCAAAACAATACCTACTACACCTCCATCCTAAGAAAGTCCCCTATAAAAATGTTATGTTCCATAATGATGTTGCTGAAGACGTTAACCACGCTATATCCTGGCTTCTTGAGAACACTTTGTAAATTCTTCTCTGAAAGTTTCAACTTCAGGAATTTGAACTAATGACTTAAAATTTATTGTACTGAACCATGTTCTAATTGTGATATTCTCTTGACATTTGCCTCCGGAAAATACAGTATCAAGCTCAGGTCCCTCTCCAGGTAGACAGACCCTCACAGTATGCACTGTTTTGTCACAAACTTTTCTCTAGTTTCATGCTATTGATTTCTTTTATTTCCCACTTAGGTTTCATTCCTTACTCCAAAACAACTTGCATTTAAAAAGTCACCTTTAACTTCCAATATATTCTCTCCTAAAGATATGAAAAAAATAAAAAAAATAAAAATACCCTCTTCATAACTTAAAGCCAGACAATCCGAAAACTTCAAAGGAACTTAATTATAATGTTAATAATGATAATAATAATAATTTTGTAGGAAAGACTCACCAATGGATTGTAAAATTAGTGGCTGAAAGTCTGAGGAGAAATAGGATATTTGCATAGTCTCAAAATATTTCCTCATTATAGTTTACGTATTTCAAAAAGAAAAAAATAGCAGAGAAACGTGGCAGATGTCACCTTAACCAAGTAATCAGTGTTAATGTCACCAGTAATAAGGTATTTCAATATCATGGGCCCCTTGATAGAAGGAGCTTGAGAAAGGCAAAATATCATTTGTGTAGTATATTACTGAAAAATATGCATAACATCAGCCCGGCCAGGCGTGGCTCAGCGGTTGAGCGTCGACCTAGGACCCAGGAGATTGGGGTTCGATCCCGGTCAGGGCACATGCCCGGGTTGCAAGCTTGGTCCCCAGTCCTGGGCGTGCAGGAGGCAGCCGGTCAATGACGATTCTCTCATCATTGATGTTTCTATCTCTCTCTCTCCCTCTCCCTTCCTCTCTCTGAAATCAATAAAAATGTATTTTTGTTTTTTAAAAAAAGCGTAATATCAATCTAATCAAGAAAAAACATCAGACAAACCCAAAGTGAGAAACATTCTACAAAATAACTAGTATTATGCAAGTGTCAAGGTCATGAAAGATAAGGAAGGAATGAGGGACTGTCACAGATTGAAGGAGACTAAAAAGATACAACTAAATGCAAAATAAGATCCTAGATTGGATCCTAGGACAACAAGAAATGAGTGGGAAAATGTGAAATTTAAATAAGATGTGTCATTATTTAGCCATGAAAATGCAAAGCATCTTACCTATGTTGATTTCCTCGTTTCAGTGATTGGAAAAATAAGACCCTGGCATGGAGGAAAGATGTATGGAAATTCTCTGCATTATTTTTGAAACTTTTCAGTAAGTATAAATAAAAAGTTTAAAAACTTTTAAAACATCATCTTCTATATTTTTTGGAAGTAGAGCTTTCATAATTACTGTTTGACATTCCCCCAATTCATCCCAAGCTCTTAGTTTCCCATTTTATCCCCTTGGACTGCCTCAGAAAATTCTTCATATCTGGTGCCAAGTCAAATATTGTACTTAAGGACCACCTCCTCTGTTAAACAGCCTCTGGTTACTACAGACCTCCTCAGATCTCCCAGCACTGGACCCTGCTCCAGGATTTTATTATGCACAGTTATATAGTTTTAAAGGTCCTTTTATGCTTGTATTTCTCATTATCACCACAATAATAAAAGCTTCCAGAAGGCAGGGACAAAGTTACATTCCATTCTGTGACCAGCACTCAGCTAAGTAGAGAGCAAATGCTTATTACATCTATGTTGACTCATTCGTCCAAAATTATTAAGGAAAACAGACTTGGAAGTTCACATCACCCATTTATTCCTTCTTTGTGTTACTAGATATCAAATACAGGACTAGATGGACCAGTACTTATGATAGAGGTGTGGCAATTCTAATAATTCCTTATTCCAGGAAGTCCCTAAAATATATGATACATCCTTCAATTTAATAAAGCAGCCTCGGCTGAATAAACACCATAACCTATATTAGAATAACAATAATTAATAGAAACATAGGCCTAAATTATAAATCTTTAAAAGCTCATTTAAAATCTGTTAAAATTCTGCATTTGATGATAATATAAAATGTATAACAAAGCAACTGTCACAAATAAGAGCCAAAGATATTGATGTTTTATGAGCTATTTTCTGTGACCCAGGGTTGCCTCCTTAGAGGACTCTGGGATGTCCACTGATCTCTTAGACTCACGCAGTGGGAACAAATGTCCATTTCTTCGCCAAGAAAATACCAGAGATGAATATTAACAACAGTTCTGTTAGCCAAAATTCACATCTGCACACACTTAAAAATGTAGCTTTTCTTTTTTTTCAATAATAATTTGAAATACATTCTGGAAATTACAAAAAATATTAGTACTCTACACCTGGCTGCTTAACTAGTGTTTTAGCCATAAGTGAAATGATAGAGCCTATACTATTATTGAAATTGATTAGCATACTCTAAATTGTGGATATATGTTTATGTATACATATTAGTAACATTTTGGGGCATATATCTCAGGTATTAAATACACACAGGAAGAGAGAGAGAGAAATGATTATGAATCAGAATGTAAAGTTCAAAATATACTCTAAAATAATGAATCAAAAGAAATAAAATATTTTAAGAGGAATATATTTTAAAACATGGGCATTTAGAAAGGTCATAGGATGCAAGACCAATATAAAATAAAATCTATTGCATTTCTATATATTAGCAAAGAACAAATGGGAATTGAAGTTAAAAACATATGATTAGGTATAGATTTAATGAAATAAATGCAATACCCATATGCTGAGAACTATAAACACTGATGGAAGAAATTAAAGAAAACCTAAATACATGGCAAGATATTCAATGTTCATGGATTGAAAGACTCAATATCATTAAGATTTCAATTCTCCCCAAACTGAGAAATAGATTCAACACACAAACAAAAATCCTACTAGAATTTTGTGTAGGTTTCTTTATGCTGATACAAAGGAACTCCAATAGGCAAAACAACTTCAAAAAGGTAGAAAAAAGTTGGGCAACTCATACTGCCTGTCTCCAAAACTAACTATAAAAAGCACAAAAACCAAGACAGTGTGGTACTGGAGAAGGGCAGACATACATATCAACGGAACAAAATGATAGAGTCCAGCTGTATATCATACTCATATGGTCAACTGATACTCAAAACAGCTGCAAAGGCGAAGGCAAGTCATTGCAGAAAGGATAATATTTTCAACAAATGGTGCTAAAACAATCTTCATCTGTACCTTGTACCATTCACAAAAGTTGATTCAAAATGAACCACAGACCTAAATATAAAACTTAAAACTTCTAGAAGAAAATCTCTGTGACCCTAGGTTAAGATGTCTTAGCTATGACACCAAAAGCATAACCTATAAAATAAAATTGATAAATGGGATTTCATAAACACTAAGAACCTCTGAATTTTGAAAGAAACTGTTAAAAGAATGAAGTTAAGCCCCTGGCTGTGAAAAGTGTTTGCAAATCAGCTATCTTTTAAAGGACTTGTATCCAGAATACATAAAGAACTCTCAAAATTCAATAATAATAAAATAAATATAAAATTGGAAAAACATTTAAATAAACACTTTGCCAAGGAAGATATTCGGATCACAAATACACATATGAAAAGATGCTCATTATTAGTTATTAGGGAAATACACATGCAACTAAATACACCTAGTAGGATGGCTAAAATAATACTATAAACTCGACAATATCAGTGCTAAGGAGGATGCAGAGCCACTGGGACTCATACATTGCTGATGGGAATGCGAAGTGATACAGCCACTTTGGAAAAACAGTTTGGCAATTTCTAATAAAGTTAAAAAATGTATTTAACATACAATCCAGCACCCCACTCCTTGCTATTTACCCAAGTGAAATAAAAAGTTTATGTTCACACAAAACGTTTATATGAATGTTCAACAATGCAAATATTTCCAACAGGAGAATGGATAAACTCTGGTGCATCGTGCAATGAAATATTATTAGCAATAAAAAAGAATGGGCTACTGATGCCCACAACAACGGATGAATTTAAATGGGTTATGCTAAGGGAAAGAAACCAGACTCAAAAGGTCATACACTGAATGATTCATTTCGTATATATTCCAGAAAAGACAAACCTAGAGTCACAGAAAATGGGTGAGTGGTTACCAGGAGCTGGAGCAAGGGTGAGAAAATGGGGTTGACAACAAAGGGTCTGGTGACACATTGGTGGTGATGGAACACTTCTTGATCTTGATTGTGGTGACATTTTTTCAACATTTATACATGATCTATATATAAATTAATCTGGATAAAAATTGTTTTACGAAGAGAGGAATGAATGAAGAGTTATAGGAGTAGAGGAAAGCGCACGACTTCTTCCGAGTTGGAAGGGAAGGCAAGACAGGGACAGGTGGCGTTGCTGAGTGAGGAGGAAGAGCTCCCCGGGCGCCCCAGGCAGAGAGGGATACACGAAGCCCCCAAGGGAGACTGCTCCCAGCCTATTTGTGGAAATTTGTGCCCATCTGGAGTGGGCACAGCGCAGGCTGTGTCTGCGGACGGGAGCCAGTTAAGAAAGGTAGAAGCTACCCCTTCATGTTCATTATAATGACTATTACAAAAACGAAACAACACGCGCTGGTGATGATGTGGAGGCTCTGGAACCTTGGCCCACTGCTGGTAGGACTATAAATGGTGCAGCAGCATGGAAAACAGTAGGGCTGATTCCTCAAAAAAGTAAAAATAGGATTACCATGTGATCCAGCAATTCCACGTCTGGGTATAAAGCAGGAACTCAAACGGCTATTTGTGTGAGCATACCCATATCTGCGTTATGCATGAAATAGGCCAGCGCTGGAAGCAACCCAGTGTTCACTGGCTGGACGGATACGCAAAATGTCTTATATACACACAGTGGAATATTATTCAGCCTTTTTTAAAAAGGAAATTCTGACACATGCTACAAGAGGGATGAACCTTGAAGACATGTTAAGTGAAATAATCCAGTCACAAAAAGACAAATATTGTTTGATTCCACTCACATGAGGTCCCCAGAGGAGTCAAATACACAGCAACAGAAAGTAGAATCGTGGGGGCCAGGGGCTGGGAGGAGGAAATGGGGACCCAGTGTTTCATGGTACAGTTTAGGTTTTGCAAGATGAAAGAAGTTCTGGAGATGGATGGTGGTGATGGTTGCATAACAATTTAAATGGATTTAATGCCACTCAACTGTACACTAAAATATTAACTTGATTAAAATAAATAAGAAAAAAGGAAAGGTAGGAGAAGAAAAATTGGATTGTGCAAATGCTTGGTCAGAAGGCTAAGGAGCTGGGCAACTTCCCTTTGTTGTGGGCAATGGCCCTCCGGAAGTTTTTAAGTAAGGGAGGGAAACGCCATTAGCTTACAATCTACCTGTCCAGAAGGGTGTGCCTGATTCTACCCCTCCCCACATACTTCCAGACACCGTCCTGGGTGTTTCCCGGGCGCGGTGTCCCACAGATCTAGACAATGACTCTAATTTCAGTCCCATGTAATCACGGTTTCCTTTGTTCCTTTATCCCGGACCACTGAAATAACCCTCTTTGAGGGTAGAGGCTGTTTTCCTATGGCTGGTGCCTAATCCAGCCCCCAGTGAGATTCGATGTTTAGAAAGATCCCTGTCTCAGGAACACACAGGGTGCCTCAGTCTTACCTTCTCTTTGAGGCCAGATGGTCCTGTGTCCCTCCCGGGCCTCGGACTACCAGCCTGCTGTGTCTCGGGGTCATTACTATTTCTTCCTTCCGTTCCTATCAGACCTGGGGCTTGGCTTTCCTTGGGAGGTGAGTGGTCTAAAGTCAGTGGGGTCCAAATCTCCTCTGGCCCCATTAAGATGGCAGAAGGGAAGAGGAGAGCCCTGTGAGTGGGCTGCAGCCAGGGAGACTGGCTTCTCTGATGCTAACAAGGGCACCCCACCCCGGCCTGATAGGAAGCTGACTAGGCCAGGGGATAGGGCACTTGAGAACCCCCAGCCTCTCAGGTAGGGGTGGGCAGGGGCAGGTAACATCACAATCCCTCAGCTCAGTTTCTGATGTCAGCTAATGTCCTTTTCTTTGTGACTCAGGTCTTCCAGAGACAGAAAAGGGGAGTCAGGTTGAAGATACTCTAGGGCTCAGGGGCAGGACAACAGTATAACTAGGTGGTGACTTTTGTACATTATTGTTTAGCTTATGAAGTGGTTAAAATGTAGAGCATTTAGAAAAGGCTGAACAATATGATTTAAATGTCACATGTAATCCCATCCCTCAGAGAGGAACTATGGAATTCCTCATTTCCCCATGTGTAAGCTTATCTGTGGCTCACTTTTTCTTGGTCTCACGTCCCCTGTCAAGGCCATGTTGGCTCCAACTTTAAAGTGTAGCAGGAATCTGGCCACCTCCACTGGTGCCACTCTGGTCTAAGCCACCACCATCTCACTCAGATCACTCAATGCCCTTCCTGGGTTTCCTACCTTTGTTCTCACACAGCTAGAGAGATCTTTTCAAGCCTAAGATCACACTACTCCGTGGTATAAAACTCTGAGAACACCCAAACTTTTCCAAGTTGTCATTTGCTCATGTTTTTCCTATTGTAAATGAATTTATTTTTATGTCTAGAGGTATCATTATAGTTCATTAGCTCAAGCTGTGGCTTATATACCCAGATGAAAATGAAAATTTCAAATTCATCCACCTTTGTGGAATATTGTAAAGACCATACTGGATGTTGTTTATCAATCAATTTTTATAAATCTAAACTCTTTGAGGATAACGTTTAGTTTAAAATTTTAAGGGCATAAAAATTTTATATTTTTTAGCAAAGGAAAAAAGGAAAAGATCAAAGTAAAGAGAACAGAACTGAGATTAAAAATCCATTTTAAGCCAAAATGACAATGTCTTCATAAGTTAATATTAATCCTTTAATTATAAATTTCAAAGGTTTAAGTAGTTTCTATGACCTTAGCTTTGAATAATTATGCCATATGGAGCTTTTCTTAAATTTGAAAAAGATGCTGAATTGTTGCTCAAAGCCTTTTAATGACTTCAGGCTGGCAGAATTCCAGTATAATCCTTCAGATACCATTAAAATTACAGACCCAGAGCCCAGGCTGGTAAATGCTATGTCAATTTCATAAGCGCTTTTTACTCAGTAGAGTACCGTGTAGAAAATGTGTGATGTATTCATGCTTTTAAATATCAAACTGTGACTCTTGAAACTACTACTTATAATGAAGACCTCACAAAGGACACAATGGACAACCACACGACATGCAAACCAAGTCTCTTTGTGCATCATAAAAGGGTAATATTAAAAGGCAAATACCAACACGTATTTGCCACAAAGACAAGAGTTTTATCATTCTAAACATGAAATGAGTTTACGTGAAGGTGCTGAGAAGACGCTGATAGAAGAGAAACTGACCGAGAAGGTGACCTGGTCAGTCCAGGAATGAAACGTGAACAACAAACCTATTGCAAATATTCAGCTTCACTCCTGAGAATGCTTAAAAATCAATACCTCAGTAAATCAGGCTACACTGATAGAACGGAATATCATGAAACAATGAGAACTATCTTTTCAAAGGATTTCCAATGACACTGGAATATTCTTAGCAAACTTTAAAAAAAGTGAAAGAAACAGTTAAGCACGATCTCAGTTAGCATGGCTAATTTACATGCGCATCAAATGATTACTACTGGCTTTCTCTGCAGGATGGTGGTAACCGGGACTTGCACAGTCTTCTCTGTTTTCCGGGTTTTCTAAAGCATCTTCTATTTCAAGGAAAGTTACTTTAAAAATAGCTGAATCGATTTCTTCAACAACAGTACATTTTAAATACCGAAGTTTTCATCAGTCTTCGGAACACTCCCCACTATCATCACTTAGTAATGCTCTTTAATTTTTCAAACGTTCATCTTCTATGGGCTTTGTTTCAATTTGGTTTGAAAGATTTTAAAAGACTAGAAAAGCAGCTTTCAGGTTGCAAGCGTCAATCATTTATTCTCTATTTCAGGAATTTTGACCTTGTGGAGGTATTTCACATGTCTCTTCCCTCGAAGCCATTGAACATATCACCCAGGTCTAAATGGCCAGTGGCAGAAGCTATGGAGGCTGTGGAACTGGGAATTCTTTATGACCTTACCATTGTAAGGGCTCCCAGAACAGCCCGACCCACGGGGCTGCGACATTTAGATTACTTATCATTCAGGTGCCATCCTCTTCTCCTCTCCAAACCTCAATTTTATACTTAATAATAGAAAATTAATTTCCAAACCCCTCTATTCTGACTGTTAGCAAATACTCTAACTTTCAGATTTATTTAAACATGATAAAACATTAAGCCTTTTATAAGATACAAGGAGAATTCAAGTAACATGCATGCTGACAAAACACTCTAGCAGCAGAATTACCCACCACCCACTAGTGTTAATTCAAACTTTTATAATAAGAACTCAAATGTCTAGTTTGTGTCAAAAATTAAAACCACATCTATAAAAAGACTTATGCTATGTGTTTAACTTCTTAAGTAATATGGAGGAAATTACAGCACTAAAAAACAATTAAATATTTGACTATAAAGATATACTTTATCCTACCTGAAGTATTTATAACGGGTTAAAATCACATTTGGATAAATCAGTAACAATTCTTTATTTATTTGTAGTACTATTCACAGTGGCTATGCTGGGTTTCTCAGTTCAGCACCATTCTTTTGTTCACACAGCATTTAAAATGCCTGCTTTGAACCAGGCACCACACATGATGATCTTGGAGCTTTAAAAATGAATATTTAACAAGGACTGTTTTAGGGAACCCATGTCCAGGTCTTCACTGCATTTGGAAATGACTAAACTCTTTTACTAGTTAAGTAAAAACATTTATCAATCAGAAATACAAATTAATCTTCATATCAAGAGCCCAGCACTTGTCATTTTATCATATGGACTTTGGGGTTGGCTCATTCCACCAACTCAGCAAGGACAAAACTCAAGGTGGTAAACACCAGGCCACGTAGGCTCTTGTCCCATTCCCTAGACTTTCTCTGCCAAGTCCTCACATTCTGATTAACTTTTATCCACGTTAGTTAAAATTACCATGCTAAACCCTCATTTCTAGCTTCTTGTATTCCTGTGCTTTTAGTTCAATTCAGAAAAATTTCATCCTTCCAGGCCCGTACGGCCATGCTACCATGTGCCGAGTTTTCTAGATGCTACAGGTACAGAAATGAACAAGACAGACCAGGTGCTGCTAATGGAGCTTACGTTCCAATGGGGGTAAACAAAAAATAAAAAAGCGAAAAAAATTAAAAGATGATTTCAGATAGTGAGACGAGCTTTGAAGACTATAGGGAAAGGCAAGACGGTAGAGGTAGGCCAGGCTGTAGACAGAGGGGTCAGGGAAGGACACTGAGGGGTGCAGGGTGGTGAGAATGATGATGGGTGGCCATGGAAAATCTCGGAGAAGAGCATTCTAGGCGGGGGGGTGGGGGGAGCAGGTGCAGAGACCTGAAGGCAGGAGAGAGCAAGGTGCGTTCCAGAAACACACCAGTGCCTTCTGTGGCTGGATCCTTGTAGCCACAGGGAGAGGGGGGCCTGCGCTGCACTCGCACCCTCCTCTCAGGTCACAGCCATTGATTACCCACGGTTCTTTGCATCGTTAAGCTCTTCCTCTCCACCAGTTCCTTCTCCTGTATTTCAAGACATCTTCAGCCTAAAGATATATTCTCCTTAACTCCTGCTGCTCTTTGGGACTCCACCTTCCTTTTAATATCAGATTTTCCAAAAACAATAGAGTATTCACGAGTCCCCACTTCTCACTACTCTCTCACTTATCTTTTGCAACCGTGTTTCTGTCCATACTATCACTTTCAGCGCTCTGTCCAAGATCATCAATGACTTCTCAGTTTCAAATCCTGTGACCTTACCTCTGCCCTCCTCCCTCCTGATTTCCTGTCACATTCTTGACAATCCTCCTTTCTAAATATTCTCTTCCTTTATTTCCATGAAAGCACATTCTTTTCATATTCCTCTGACCTTGATGACCCTTCCCTGACTGTTTCCTCCCTGACTCTTAACTGAAGCTCCTCCTTCACGGCTGTTTTCGTTCCATTTCCCTCCTGAACAGGCCCTCTCTGTAGGTGACTCACACAGCTGCTTTTTCTGGCCCTGCCTTCTCTTATGATTACCTGTAAATGCTCCTTCAATAGCAAGTGGACATCACAGCTGGGTGTGGTGGTGGCACTTCAAACTCAACATGTTTGTAACTGAATTCGTTTTTTTCTTATCCAAACCAGAAAGTTCTCCTACATTCCCAATGGCTTGAGGGTTGATTTATACTTACCCACTCTAACCAATGCCATCTCTGAGGTGGTTCTCAAGTGTGTCTCCTCTGGCCCATCGTCACTGCTGTACTCTCACTACCTTCCTTCACCTCCAGTGTGCCCTCAGGGGCCTCTCGCCTGGATTAATCTCCCACCAACTACTTCTACTGCTGGGGCACCCTGCCAACACTGGCAGATTTTCCTAATAATCACTTGGCTATTGACACTTCATTACCTTAAAATCTTCAGTAGCTTCTCACTCTCCCCCCAGTGAAGCTAAAATACCTATCACAGCTTTGGAGAATTTCAATGATCCCTAGCTGTCCTTTAGCCTCATCACCAGCCACTCTGCTTGGTGAACCCCTAAGCCATGTACATGGTCCTGTTTGCTCTTGCTGTTGTCATTCCTTTGGCTTCAAATACCATCTTCCACATCTACTTATGTTCAAATGACATCTCTTCCAGTTAATCTTCCCCAATGGCCTTAGCAGAAAACAATTCTTCCCCCATTTACACTCTACCTCGCATTACAATTGTGTGTGTGTGTGTGTGTGTGTGTGTGTCTTGCAGTCACTATTTCTTAGAATCTCCTTGAAGATAGTGCCTCTTTTTGCTTTTTTCTGTGTGTCCCCAGAGTGCCTGGGATAATGCCTTCCTGGGATATAGAAAACCCTCCAGAAATGTTTGCCAAGAATTACCCAGGATTTCTAATACTATTTTCTTACTACCTGTAAACTGTCAGTAACACATACAAACTTATACTTGAAAAATTTCATCTAGTAAAAAGAAATTTCATCTATTAAAATGTGAATGTATAATAAAAGAAAATCAAGGCCTAAGTTGTATGTTTTATGAATCTGGCTTTGCTTAAATTGAGCTGCACTTGTATCTGTGCCATTGGAGACTATCTACTCAGAAGTACTCTGAGTGGGTGGCGGAGATGACTAAAGGCAAGGTGAGGTGTGTGCAAGAGTTACCAGGAAGGTACATGTAACACCTTCGCTCTCCATTAGCTTCTCTTTTATTTGCTATTGTCAGAGGACTAAAGCTATTCCATAGAAGGAAATGTCCCTACTTCCTGAAACTGTATCTTTTAGCATCAAAATATCATTTCATACTGCTTTGCTGGAATTATCACTAACACCCTCAACTGCACCACGGTCCGAGTGGCCCAACCTGTCCTTTTTATACTCTTCTTCCTACCAGTGAAAGGTAATCCCATTTGTCCACTGGCCCCAGCAAGTCCTTGGAACACTCTCGACAGCTCTCTCTCCTCTCCCTCCCATCTGAACCAACAAGACATCAGGTCAGCTCTACCTTCAGAACATTACCCAAATCTGATCCATTTCTACCACCTTCACTGCTGCTGCCCAAGGCCCAGGCCTCTATCATCTGTCTAAATTCTTGCAATAGCTTTTAAACTGGCCTCCCTACTTCCTTCTTTGCCCTCAATTCAGTCTGTTCTCAGCACTAGCTGGCAGACAGGTCCTTTCAAATGTGAGTCAGATCATGTCATTCCTCTGCTCTAAACCTGCCAAGCCAAGAGTCAAAGCAGAGCCCTTTCAAAGGCCTAGACGCATCTACAGGACCAGTCCACCTCTGAGGTTTCTTCCCTGACCTCTCCTCCTCCTCAGTCGTCATTTCCAGCCACCCTGGCCTCCTTACTGTTCCTCCAAGAAGCCTGGCTCCCTCCCGCCCCTTTAGAGACCTTTTCCTGTACATTTCTGGGTTCAGAGCTAAGCTGCAAAGGGCACAGTTGGCTGAAATCTGACTCTCAGATGAATTCAGCTACTATAAAGTAAGCACCTTAGGATCCTGACCCCTGTAAAATCAGTGTAGTGCCTAGCATGGTGTTATACACACTATGAAGGTTTAAAATCATTTAGAGATGAAGAAGAGAGGGAAAAATGAAACAGAATTAGAAGATTCTTCAACTACACTTTTCAAGTTCTTTATCCCAGGATATAGATTGGTTTTAAGAAACTCAAGGGACAATTTACACTTGTTATGCTTAAGAACAATTCACATTTACTCCCCAATTAAAATATTTACACCTTTCCAAAACATCAAAAGAAAGAGTATTTGAGAGTGTTCCTGGAACATAAGTCAACCCCAAATATGTAAACATTATATTGATATTTATTTCAAAAATATATAATTTTAAAGAAGCTTTTCTTAATCTGAAATTTCAATCTGGGAAAATATGTCACCATAAATGTTAAACTTATAAAAACTATAAATTTAGAAATAATTATTAGACAATCTAGAAAAGACCTGAAGCTTAGTCTTAACCTAAAAAAAGAGGGCTACAGCCCCAGTATTCCTAACCAGTATAATATTTGACAGTATTCTAACAGTGTTTTGTCACAATGTGTATTTAATTACTATAGAATGGGATATTCCATGCAATCCCTTCAATGAAAGTCAATGAGAAGGTTAGGAAATTCCCCGTGTTATCTTAGTGGTGCTTAGACATACAGCAAGACGCCGAAATTGCTCATTTGAACAGCTCATACATTTGGTTCTAATGTCTAATGTCCATAAGTCTATGCCAGCACCTCGTAGAGATGAAGTGCAAGGGCGGCAGCCGCGGCTTTCACACATGGGTTTCCAAGCCCGTGGGAAGCTGAGGCGGTGCCTTACCTTTTCCAGCGTCAGCTCCGTCTCGGCCGCGTGCGTGCGCCTCAGCTCCGACCTCATCTTCTCGGACTCGGCCTTGAGCTTGCTGACCGCGGCCTCGTGGTCCCGGGCGGCCCTCTGCTTCTCCTCGTCCCGGAGCTGCCCGAGCTCCACCAGCTGCTGCTTGCGCTGCGCGTTCACGCTGACCAGCTCTTCTCGCAGCTTGTGCACCTGGGCCTCCATGTCAGCGATCACCTTGTTTGGAAAAATGAAAAATGGGCAGAGGAAGGTCATAAAAGAATCGCGAAAGTCTAAAAAAGTACAAAAATGCCCACTTCCTGCCTTCTTTCTATGTTCCTCCAATCCCAGGCCATCCTAGCCCAGACATAAATACTGCCCAGAACATTTGACCACGTATTTAGTTTTACATGTTTCAAACATCTATGTGAATGGATTAGTACATGTGTTATTCTGCAACCTGCAAAGGTCCTCAACTTCAGGGGAAGGAGTGGGGGCTGACCATGACACCGTGATTAAGTCAGAGACACTGGGACAGGGCTGAACAGTTCCAGATCAGTAGTGTTATCAACGCCCACCTGAAGCTCAAACAAATGCCCTCTGCAGAGAAGCTGTTACAGTCTGATGTCTCCAAGTTTCCCATAAATCAAGATAAACCAAAAATGAGATCATATTTAAAAATTACTAAGCCCAGAAAACCCCCACCATTGACGAGAGTCAACACACACAGATCCCCCAGCAAGCACTTCAGATACGGGAATGATCAGGGAAAGAACACAAAATAAACCTGTGTTAAATATTTAAAGGAACAAAGGGGGGGGGGGGATCATAAAACAAATAAACCAGGAGAGTCTTAGCAGAAATTAACCAATTTGAGAAAGAACCAAATATGATTTCCGACAAGGAAATTTTTGTATAAAAGATGGAATAAGTGAGCTAAGGCAGTTTAACCAGCAGAAGTGAGAAGCGGTGGAACAGAAGAGGTCTATTAATAATAAGCTACACACAGCGCAGCACAGGACATCAGAAGCCAAGGCCTACAGGGAGGCGTGTGAGGCTAGAAGGCAAATCCGAAGGTCTAGCACACGGCCGGAGTTCCAGGCAAAGAGGACAGGTGGGGAGGTAGGGAAGCCAGGAAAATATAATGGCAGAATGTTCCAGAACTGAGGAAAGGCAAGAACCTACGGAATCCGGGGAGCAGAACACTATCAAGCAGAATAAAAATTAAAAAAAAGTAAAGAAAAGAAATATGTAGCCTTAACATGTTACTTACATGTTTTCAAAAGGCTAATTTTTAATAAAGTAGGCAACCAAATTAAGATATTGGTAACACAGAGCAACTTCTGGCAAGACTAATGATGAACCAGGAAAGAAAGCACAAATTAACAATATTAGGGATGAAAATAAACTCACGGAAGTATTAACTAGAAAAATAGTGTAATGACTATACATTAAAATAAAATTTTAATGAAATATTAAAATTTAAAAAAGGACATACTATGGATCCATCACAGATTAAAAAGATAAGACAGTACCGTAAAAATATTATGGCAATAATTGAAGAACCTGGGTGAAACAGATCCCTACAAAAATATAAATGTCAAAAGAGCTAAATAAATAGAAAAAGTAATTTAAAATATCCCCACAAAGATGGACACAGACAATAGTGCGGTGAAGGCAGGAGCCAGGTGGGGGCGCAATCGGGGGAATGGAGGATACCTAATATTCTTAACAATAAAAAAATAAATTAAAAAATTTTAATAATCTTTAAAGTACAACATAGGGAATATAGTCAATAATACTGTAATATCTATGTATGGTTTCAGATGGGCACTACATTTATCAGGGTGATCATTGTAAGTTATATAAGTGTCTAATCACTGGGTTGTACACCGGAAACTAATATAATTTTGTACGCCAATTATAATTGAAAAATAAAAAAATTATTTTAGAAAATATTCCCACAAAGTAAACACTAAACTCAGATAATTTTACAGGTGAGTTCTAAAAATCCTCCCAAGAGACAGATAATTCTAGTTTCTTACAAACTTTTCTGAAGAATAGAGAAAGATAAATACACCTTCAGAAGTTATAATATTGATAGCGACGGGTGACAGAAATTGGAAGAGAGAAATTAGAGGCCGACTCACTCATGACACAGACATAAATTAGCAAACCAAGTAAAATAAAGTGCAAAAATATGTAAACACTAAGTTGCAAAGAGTGTAAGGGCAGCTTACCATTTAAAATAAATGCCAATAAATATCAAATTTAAATGAAAAGGAAACTCTCTAGGCTATAAAAATCTACCAAAACTAACTAGAAAAACTGGAAAATATGAGTCATCCTATAACCATTAGAAAAATTTAAATAGTAGTCAAAAATCTTTCCAGAAATGAAATATCAAGGCCAGATGGCTTTATTGGCCAGTTTCACCAAGTACTTAAGAAACAAATAACTCACTCTGATATTAATTCTTTCAGAGAACAGAAAAGGGATTATTCAGCAACTCAATTTATGAGGCCAGCATAACATCAATTAAAAACCCTTTTCAAAAAAGAGAAATCTCAGGTCAACCTCAACAATGATTATCAAGTTGAATCCAGTGATAATACATCATGAAAGAATTGGGAAGGACATAATGTTAGAGTAATGTTAGAAAATAGCCTATAATATGATCTACTCCATTAAAGTATTAAAAGAAAAAAGCCTTAGGATTATCTCGATACACAGAAAATCATTTGGTAAAATTCCATGACAGAACCTCCTAGCAAAATAGGGAACAGAACGCCCTGGCCAGTTTGGCTCAGTGGTTAGAGCGTCAGCCCATGGGCTGAAGGGTCTTGGGTTCGATTCCAGCCAAGGGCATGTACCTCAGTTGCAGGCTCAATCCCCGGTCTCTCAGGGCACCGTGCGGGAGGCAGCCAATTGATGTGTCTATCCCACATCGATGTTTCTCTCCCCCTCTCCTCCTCCTTCCCTCCGTCTCTCTCTCCCCCCTCCGCTGTCCACTCTCTCTGAAAAGCAATGGAAAAAATATCCTTGGGTGAGGATTTAAAAAAAAAACCCCAAAACACGCCCCCCCCCAAATAGGGAAAACAGAAGAGACCATTCTTAACCAGATAAAAGGTAGGTTCCAAAAACTCAGCATTTTTATTCGCTCTTTATCATGAAGTTTTAAAATAGCCCTTTTAAAACCAGGAAGAAGAAAAGAATGCCTACTATCACTACTTATATTCTTAACTCTATGACCGAAAAATAAATACAAACAAAACCGTCTGTAATCATGGATGTTACGACTGTCTATAGAGAAAATGCAAAACGAATATACAAATTATTAGAAATAATGAAGGAGTTTAAAAAGGGTTTGAATAAAAGGTTAATGTTAAAAATCATATGTAATTTTTATACACTAGCAAAAAATTATACAACAGCATTTACAACTATAATAAATATAGGATTCTCAGAAATGTCTACCAAAAGATGTGCAAAACTCTATAAGCCTTTCTGAAACACACTGAAGATCTAAATAACTGAGAAATGTATCAGGGGGATGGAAAGTCTCTCCATCAGTTCTCCCCAAATTGACTGACAGCATCCATCAACGCAAGTTCAACTAAAGTCTCAACAAAAGCTTTCAAGAAACTTGACAAGCTGAATCTACAGCGTATGGGGATGAACAGGGTACCATGATACTCCTAAAGAGAGACATTCCAGACCACACATTAGGGTCTAAAATAGTGTCACTACATTTAACACAGTGTAATATTATCACAGCAGCAATTTTCAACCTTTTTCATCTCGTGGCGCATAAACTCATTACTAAAATTCCGCAGCACACCCAAAAAATATATTATTTGCTGACCTGACCAAAAATAGGTATAATTATGATTGATTTACAAAAATAATAATAGTAATTACCTACCCTTTTTGCTCCAATGTGACTTTTTAAAAAATCAGGTGCCTCTGCTTGCATATAAGGATTTGTGGTAGCAAGAATTAACCAATCAGACACAACCTTATTATGCGATGTGACCAATAAAGTGCAACTCTGTTATATGACCTATATATTTATGGTTCAAGACAGGGCATTCACACTGGATTGTTGTGTTGGCTGCTGTCATTTTTTCATCTGACAATCTAAGGGAAAAGAGGTCAGTGCCCCTGACTAAATAGTCAGGTGCTGCATATTTTAAAAATTCTAGCAGCCCACTGGTTGAAAACTGCTGTCATAGAGAATAGAAAAACTAGAGTAGTGGAACATAACAGACAGCCTAAGTACTGGCTCACACTGGGCAGAGCTGGCATCACCGTTTAGTGGGTAAATGGTGAACCAGTCTAAAAATTGTGCTAAGACAGTATGTTATTCATATGAAAAAATGAAATCAGATCCCTACCTTACACAACAGACAAAAGTCCATTCTCTCCATTCCTAGGTATATATCCAAGAGAAATAAAACATATCTCTGTGTACGTGGGGATAGTGAGCCAATAATACCACTGGATTAAGGACAATGGTTGCCTCTGGGACAGGGATGCCAGGAGCATGGGAAAGGAAGGACCTATAGGTAGAGGCAACAGTTTTAATAATGTTCTAATGCAAACATTATGACAATTTTCTCTTTTGTTGAGGATATGTCCCTCAATTTCACTTATGTTTTTGAATACCACATTTTTAACTTGCTGCATCTAAGATGCAAGCAGAACTTTCTTGACTCATAATGCCTGTGCGCTACCCAATGGAAAATACTTTTATAAACCCCTTAACTGACTGCAAGATATTCAGAACGAAGAGCCAGCAGACTTACCTTTATGGTAATTCACAATTTTTTCTGAGATCCAACTTGCATGTTTGGTATATTTAAAGTACCTTTGTGCTTTCACTCTTGATCTACAGTTACTAGACTCAGGAATTAGAGATAAAGTCATGAGCTCACCTGTGACTCAGTGAAAACATTTCCTCCACAGCTTGTAAAGATGAGAAAGGGACTTACACACCCCAAATTCCAAAAGGATCGCTTAACTCTGGAAGGAATTCTATACACGAAATTAAAATGTGGCATCACTGACCACAATGACACTATTAAGTCACACGATGAAAAAGAGGACAGTTTAAACATATAGGAAAGGCAAGAAAAAACTTCATTTGGTGAAAAATTTTAGAACCATTAATACACAGTTTTGGAACATACTACAAAGGACATAGATGAAGAGAGAAAAAATATTTTTACCTGCAAAGGAAGAGAGTACTCCAGGCAGAGTAATAAAGAAAAGGGTGAGGGTGACAGGACAGGAGAAGAACGCCCGTTCTTGGCACGTGGACCCGTGGAAAAGGCAGCAGAACGTGTGACGAGCCCCATGACCAGCAAACATCAGGGCTGCGCAACGGCAACACTGCTAAAAACTCACAACCGATGGTGAAATTTCTAGTTTTATCCTAGAACCACCCAAATCATCTCACTGAAAGTAGTTCTTGAGCGAAGTGAGTAAAAACCCAGAACAATCTGCATTTAGATTAACTTACAATTAAAAGGAAAAAAGATTCACAGCACATTGAACTATTTTGGGAAATTTGCAAATAAATGTCTACTCACTTAAAAGAACTACTATGTATAAGCATTTATTTTAGCAACGAAACTATCTAATTAACAGAAGCATAAATTATAAATATATAAAAATTTTCTAGACTCAAATTTAGAAAAGTGGAAATACCCACTTGAGAACAACGACACTAAGAGACACTAGCTTCAAACAGCACCTGGTAAATGCCACCTTGAGAAGACCACGCCTAAGTACTGAAAAGCCAACCTGGACCCATCACCCGCAGCTCACTGGCTGCGACATCGGGCTCAGGACCAGGAGGACCACGTGCTGGGAAGGTGTTATTTGCAGCGTCTAGAAACACTCAAAGGTATTTTCTTGACAGTTTCTCGGAGTGACAGGTACCTACCTGGCCTGGGAAGAAGAATGAAATTCGGGCTGAGTTCTTCACTAGAAACCTTCTGTAAAGAACAACAGTCGAGTAATTGGAAAGTAGATTTCCAACACTCTCTCTCCATTTACTAAACTTCCCATTTCCCAAAACAGCAAAATTTTGACCTAGGTTTTCCACCAGTTATTAGCCTCTCTATGCAAACATTCTACACCCTAAGGTGAGAATTCAGAAAACACGAACTGCTGTGCTAACAGCCAGAGGACTTTACAGAGCAAACACTCCGAAGTTAGGCTGCTTAATTAAATGTGGGGAAATCCAGAACACGCAGAGGCACAGGGCTGGCTCTCCAGCAAGGGGCGAGGGAAGGTGAAGAGCCCTGCCCTCAGGAGGGTGAAGCCCACTCGGTGACCCTCCGCAGGATGGGCACGGGGCGCCCCGCTATCGTTACCTCTGACAGCATTTCCTTCCCAGCACGCATGCATTTCTGTGCACTGTGCACTTCATGCGACTGATTCTTCAAATATTTGCAGAAACTAATACAAAAGGATCACACGATATATTTTAAGTCAGCACCATGTAAACACCAGAATCACATTTCTAATTTAAGTGTGCATTAAAAACATACTATAAGTCAGACTCATCTAAAGAAATAAACCTGAAGTGTTATTATTTCAATTTTTTCCCCTAAACACTAGATTACAAGTAAGGATACCTAGTTTAATATTCCTTTCTCTGAGTGCATGAAGCAGTGTAACTCTTGACGGATCTAGTTCTAGGAATTCTGAAAGAAGCTCAAGGACCCAGGCTAAAGTAAATCCACTCTAAAGCCATTGCTTGATATGAATATCTCCAGCACGGTAGCACAGTGTCCTCCCCAGTCAACCTGACCTTAAGAGACAGCTTTACTGTCCAGGTGGGCCACCCCAAGATACCTTAGAGGTCAGCATACCCTGTATTATGTGTAGGGTATGGAGTCAGCCAAGAGAGGGAGGTTACCTCGCTCGTAATCCACCCACTTGAGAAAGCCTCCTGGGGGATTTGGGCATCAACACAGCAACCCCTTGAGACTGCAGCAACAACTTAATTTATTATAATAACCTGTATTTTTGTACATGATCTGTTACTTGTGGCTTTTACCTCTCTATTTATAAAATGAATTCACCATATATAAAAAGGTATTTTGGGGGCAAAGTCAGTGCAAATAGCTAGAAAAAAAATGTTCTAACTAAATCCATGGTGATGTTATTTACCTCTGCTTATAAATATAAAGTATATAATTGTTAAATTTTAATAATTTAGCCTTTTCACATTAAAATTACTTTCAATTATATTAACCTTTTCACGGGTATTTTCAGCTGAGGCTCTATAAGAGTGTAAAACAGGATGTTCTTAAATATATTCAAGTGTATATTAGCTTGAAGGTATTAGATATAGATATCTAATCTAATAGGTATAGATAGCTCTATAACAACTGGCATATGGACATTAGAAACATGACTCATAACAATGACATACTATGAAAACAGGTTTAAAATTAATTCATAGGTGGATTTAGGCTACCACTTCAAGGATTCGTTTTACTAAATATAATGTCAAACTCTTTTCAACATTACAGTCTGGTAAAACTAGACAGTTATGAAATCTAAGTAAAGTTATGCATCTTAGATAATCAAGCACTTAGCTACAGGCATACAGATCCTAATTATAAAACTTTTAAAACTAACTAAGGAAGGAAAGCTATCTGGATCCAGATCATAGATACCAAAACCCATAAAAAAATGCTAATATAAGTAAATTTAGAGATGAAAAGAAAAATTAAATGTGTTTGAATTAGCTTAACACTTTTGATAAATACATGAATTGATTTTCCCCTAAATACAAATAAATATTAAACATATTTGAAGATAGGCAGTTTTGTTAACAAGAATAGCCTCCACAACTTAATGCAGAGCTCTTCCAAAACCATCCTGCAATTAAAGGCTCTGTCCATGTAACTACCTGTAACTCCCACTGGTCAGTAGTCACCCAGTTGCTGATGCCTGTTAACCTGCTGGTAGCCTGCTAGTTAGGTGCCTGTTGTACTTGCTCAGTGTGCTGAACAAGGTCACCTGACAAAACATGAGACAGATGATTTCGCTTTTATTACCCTAAAAGGTTCAGAAGCTCCTTTCACCCTCTCTTCCAGTTAGCCTCAGACACAAGCTTGCACTTGGCCAGCCGCCCTCTGGATCACTCCCTGCCAAGAAGGGCACGTCCAGCAGGGCTCTCGCCAAACGAGATCCTGCCTCCCAGGTAGGCTCACAGCCATGAACTTGGGCCACCCGCTGACTAAATCTTGTTGTTACCCTCAATCTCGGATACTTATTTGCTTCACAGTTTGGGGTTTGGACTCCTGACTCCACGCATGTTCCGAAACCAAGGTTACTACCTGTACCCAAAATTGCTTAGGTGATTAGATTCCTGTCTTTACGTAGTCACATCCTTTTTTATCATCTCTTGTCTTAACTACCTGGACTCATGAAGTCCTTTTCCTGACCTCTTGATCTGACTTCATTATCCTAAAACTGACCTACTTGAATTTCTGAACCCCCTAATAATTTTAAAGGTCCATTTTAATGCCTAGCTACCTAGGTATCTGGTCTCCTCCCTCTGCCATGTCCTAGGGTACTGACATTACTAGGCTTATGCTCAGGCTATTTATTGAGAAACCAGCAAACCCTAAGAAAGTATTTGAATGAAACTAAATACCTGCAAAGTACTGAAACAGAAAGACATGTTGCTATGGGTACAGAACTCTATGACCTTCGTCTTACTCTGGGCAGTTCCACAGCACAGCAGCCAATAAGCAGGCAGAGACGGAACTAAGAATGTGATCAAAGAAATGAGAAGGTACATATTACTTTTATTAGCAAAAAATTATGTAAAGGGTTTTTTGTTTGTTTTTCTTGTTTGTTCAGTAAGAGATGCCTTGGATGTGGGCATATACAATAATACAATTTCAAAAGTCATAAGGAAAGATTTTCCCCCCAGGTCTGTATGATTATAATTGGATGTATACAATCAAGTGGATACTGTTAATTAAATGTTATGCACAATACAAACCACATCACTTAAATAATCCTCTGAATTTCAATTCTATGATTTAGAAAACCATTGTGCCTGTGTGTGTTTCATATGCCTCAAAATTTTACAAGCAGCTTCACAGACTTATTTGAAACCCTTATAATAAAAGTGTAGGTATTATCATTCTCATCAAAAATAATAAAATGCATCTCTAAAAGATTGGATTAAGGCAGCGATTTTCAACCATTTTCATCTCATGGCACACAAACTACTGAAATTCTGTGACACATCAAAAAACATGTTTTGTCAATCTGACAAAAAATAGGTATAATTTTGATTCATTTACAACAGCTATTATTGTGCTGGCTGTGGTCATTTTTTCATTTGACAATCTCAGGGAAAAGAGGTCAGTGCCCCTGACTAAATAGGTGTTGCATGTTTTAAAGGTTCTTGCAGCACACCGTTGGAAATTGCTGGATTAAGGTATTATCTTAGTTCACAAACTATGCAAGTAGCAACCAGAATCAGCTCTCAGGCCCTCTGACTTTCCTCACCCGCTCTATTGGACAGTCCTGTGCTTTAACTAAAGCTTCCTGCTCTGAAACTCATAGAAATTTTGCACAGAGGTTTAGACTCAGGTGGCTGGGGTACTTTCTTAAATTTTCAAGCAAAATCTTTAGTGACCATTAGTCCTTATATTTTATTTTACAAAGAGTTGCCAGCTGGATCAATAAAAACTATTCAACTAACACGTCGATGCTAAGGAAATCTAAAACAACGCTAGTGGGGGAAAGCACGTTAGATTCTTCCACAGGGAGTGATTTCCCACGCACTGGTGAGTTACCTATCTGAAACACCATTTTAATAAAGCCTGGTATCTTGTTTCTCACTCACATTTTACCACATCATGAAATTACATTTCAACAAGATGTTTAAGATTTACGAAGAAAGTCCTGCCTCAATCAGACTTCTATTTATCTTTGACAATGTTTCAGTTTTTTATGAAGTTTCTGTTTCAGAGCATTCTTCTAAGTTCTCTTTCCACTTAGGCTCTGTGCCTTCTGCTCGCTATAACACTGACTGCTGCACCTTGGGGACCGTCGGATGTACTTTCCACGCTGACGAAACTCCGCCTGCGTTCTGTTGTTCTTCACTTTGGCAACAGAGGAACTGTGTCGCTCTATTTAAAGCACACACGACCGCCATTGCAGAGCACACATAAGGTGTCCCTACGCTGTTCTGAGTTACTCATATCAGTAAACCCCAATGACTTATCCTTGTTTTCCTAACCCTAAAAAGTGTATCCCTTTGCTGCACCAATGACAGAAATACCTCACTGGGCACTCCTGTAGGAACGCAGTAAATGACGTTCCATAGCTGCTTCAGAGGATGCCAGATCGCTGAACGCTAAAATAACAGATAAAGCCTTCTGAATGCCTCCAAATTTCTCTGAGAAAGTGCACTATGGATTTACTAGTCAGGAGCGCCTCAGAAAACAAATATTAGAGTAGATGAAAACAGAAAAATTGGGCCTCTGCATTGACAAACATTTTCTTTATGACATTTTCTCAAGTGTTTCTTTAAAATTCTAAGATACACAATAAAAAAATACAGATAGTGAAACAAACCAAATGGCATGAAAGTGCTCTGAATGTACACACGCAAGGGAAAACTACTCACCACAAGAAGGAAACACTGCCGTTTGTGACAACACGGGCGGGTCCTGAGAGCATCGTGCTGAGAATTAAGTCCGATGGGAGAGGACAAGGACCAGTGATGTCACTCGCATGTGGGACATAACACAGACATCGACAAATGGAAAAAACAAGACCACCAGGCTCATAGACAGACAACAGAGGGTGCTTACCCGGGGGGGGGGGGGGACCGAGAGGGTCACGAGGGTCAACTTTAGGGCAACAGAGGGAGAGAGACTTTGGGCGCTGGACACACGATGCAATATACAGATGGTGTGTCATAGAACTGACTGTACACCTGAAACCTATGTAACTCTACTAACCAAGGTCACCCCAATACACTTACTTTCAAAAGTTCTCCTAATGAAACCGTACTTTACTGTTTGACTTCCCAGAGGTAGACACACTCACCTCTTTCAGTTGTGTCTGTAACTCTGCTGATAACGCCCTCATGCCACTATATATTTCATAAGCTATTAATTTATTCACCACCATGTATTTCCTGCTATGAAAGATGAAGGCTTAGCTTCCAACTCCATCCGCCATCATTCCTCCTCCATCTTCGAAACACAGTTGCTTTATCATTTTTAGTTCCTTTACTGGTTACCTTTAAAGGGCTTTTTCCAGTCTCATTGAGATATAACTGACATACGACATTGTATAAGTTTAGGCATCCAACGCAATGACTTGGTATGTGTATATACTGCAAAATGATCTCCATCGTAAGTTTGGTTAACATCCGTCACCTCACAGTTACAATTATTTTTCTCACGATGAGAACTTTTAAGATTTAGTTTCCTAGCACCTTTCAAATATGCAATACAGTACTGATAACTAGTCGTCATTCTGTATATTACATCCCTAGAACTTATTTATTTTATAACTGGAAATTTGCATATGTGATTAAGGATCCTGAGATCCAAGATTGTCCTGCAGTTTGCATGTGGCCCAATGTAATCACAAGGGTCCTTATAAGGGGGAGGGAGAAGGGCCAGAGTCGAAGCGAAGGCAGCATGTGACAATGGAAACACCTTGAGGAAAGGATGTGGCGGGTGCAGGGCCATGCGCAGGGGTGCAGGTGGCCTCTGGAAGCTGGAAAAGACAAGGAAACACAGTCTTCCCTTGGGCCTCCAAAAGGAACGTCCCTGCAGACAATTTCATTTTAGTTTTGTAAAAGAAATTTGTTCTCTCACCTTCAGAACTGAAAGATAGTAAATTTCTATTGTGCTAAGCCGCAGAGTGTGGTAACTTGTTACAACAGCAACAGGAAACTAACACACCATTCATCTTTTGTAAGCATGACTAGAAAGCAAGAATCATCGAGCATCTAAGAAAAGCCAAGAGGAATAAATAGAAAAGACAAATATAATGATAAATAGAAAAACCAACCCTGTAAGAAAGAGATAATTTAGAGAATGGTATTAAAACATTCTAATTCATAGACTTGGAGGGAGGAAAAATTATTACATCTATAAAATGAAAACAAGATGCTCTAAAAAATAAATAGAAAAGTACAAAAAGATCTCAGCATTTAAAAATATGATTCTTGAGCATAAAGGGAAGGGAATCTGCAGAAACACTGAGCGAAAAGACAAAGTGAAGGAAAATTTGAGAGAAAAATAAGAGTCATGAGACTTCTGAGGTCTCTGACTCAGAGTCAGGATAAGCTCAGTAGAGGCAACTGGCCACCTTGAAACTTTCAGGTGCAAAGGGTGCTGAGCGCAGGGCTGTCTCCCACCTCCGACCACAACAGGGGCCGTGTGGCCACTGTCAGTTCCAGTAAATGTCGTAACTTTTCTTACTCAAGGGATGAATCCTCCCAATTGCTCCCCCTCAGAGTCTTTGCCTAATACATAAATTAATTCCACACTCTTGATCTCAGATGAGATTATGGTGAAAACCAAAAATAGGAAGTCCAAGGCCCTCTGTAGCATAGAGCAATGCTACTTTATTATAACTGGCGTGTTTTTCCCCTTTGTGTTATTTTTACAAGAACAGCTGCAGCCAAGTTCACACATTAACTTCAGAGGCAAAACAGAAGAAAGGTTGTGTGTGTGTGCGCGCACACACGCGCACATGTGCATGGATGTATATTCTCCCGCTGGCCATAAGACATAGCTTCAAACAATCATCTTATTATATTTTCCCTTAAAAGTTAATTTATTGCCTGGAAGAGGGCTAAAGAAGTTCTTGAAGATGATCTCAGACTACGTTCCCTTTGCCAACTATCCTTAATTATAACATCACACCCATGGGACATGGGTGAAAAGAACAAGCAGTGGCTCTGGGTACTGATATGTCATGAAGCAGTCACCACACTTGTCCTCTTAGCGGCAACACTTTGATGGCATGAAAACAGGGTTTCTGCGCACTGAGTTCAGTCCACGTACCAGAGCACATAGCGCGTCTCTAAGATGTAACCACACCACTCTCAATGACGAGCAACAAAAGACAACACGGTGGAAGACATTCTCTGTATAGACCCCCTTTTGAAGACTTTAATGTAAATTGTGGAGAGAAACATTAGACTATGGTTCCAACCACAGAATCAGTAGCCAGATTCGCTCCTTGGCTGATTGGGGGGGAGGAGGGTTGAAAACGAGCTAAGAAAGAAACTTCTGTTGATTATGCTCCTGCTGCTTCCTTTGGACGTGGCAGCCTCTGCAGGGAGAAACTATATGAACATAAAATATTTGCTTATTTACTGAATAAACACTATAGAAACACTAATATACTCTTCAGGTGGGAGAAGAGTCTCCAAGAGCGGTGCCCAAAGAGCATGCACCCCGCCACTGCCCTCTCCGGATGGCCTAGGTCTCTGTGCTGCAGAATAAATGCCTCACGAGGTCCCTAAACCCCACACCCAGCACTGTGTAACATTTGGGTTTGTCTTTCACCCTTGTGACGAAGTGTGTCTTCCCCGTTTTTGCCTCTTCCCAAACAAGGCGCTCTGACAGAGGACTGCAGGGGAAGCCCTTTTTAGTGTCATTAGGGAGGTCCTATTTGAGGAGTTAACAACCGGACTACAACTTAAAGAAAGCGAAGTCAATCATACGCAGAGAGAGGGACAGCCTTCCAGTTCCAGTGGACAGAATGGGCCCAGGCTCGAAGGCAGGAAAGAGCCTGGTACATTCTAGCAGCAAAAAGTTTCCTAATTTAATATACATTTTGAAAAAGATCACCATGGCCACTGCGAAAAACCAGAGGGAAAGCAAGCCTCTGAGTGGAGAGACTACTGTGGAGGTCTGAGTGAAAGGTGGTGGTGCCTGGACCAGGGCAGTGGGTGGAAGGGACTGGTTTAGAGATCTATATGGAGGGCTGAATCTACAGTATTTAGACTATGAATTAAGAGAAAGGAAGCCATTCAAGAATGACTCCCAAGCTCTGGCTTGAGCACTGAGTGCACAGTAATGCCATTTATGGACACAGAGAAGGTAGGATGTGGACATGAGACGTTTGAGGTATTTGTGAGCGAGCTAAGAGAAGGTGCCAAGAGGTACCTGGGTATGTGAGTTCAGCCCTCAGATGAGAGATGGGATCTTTGAGGTTATCAGCATAAAGTCATTATTGAAGACTGAAATGTAGATGATCACTTAACAGAAGACTGAAGAGAATAAAAAAAGAAGGGAGAGGCCAGGCTCTGACATTTAGCATAGAGGTAGAGGAGCCAGGAGAGGGACGGGAAGCCAGGATGAACTCGGAGAAGCATGCAGAAAGTCAGGGCTCCCGGGGAGACGCAGACATAACTCAGTGGGACAGCAAAAGGGATGAGTTCAGTGATGAAAACCTGACTACGTGGCGAAGGCAGTGAAAGCCTGGCTGGTTACAGATAAATGGGGGGAGCTAAAATCGGATCCACTGAGGGAAAGCCAACTTCTTCCTCCTAACTCAGCAGACTCTCCTGAATCCGCAAAACATAAACTAGGAGTAGGCAGAATGTGTTTCCTGGTAAATGCTCTATGGAAGTATTTTATTCCCTGCTTGCTTTTAAGAAGAAGGAAGAAAAACAGAAATGAGACATTCTAGAGTATGGCGCAGACCACAGACTGTGCGAAAGGAAGAATTAAAGGTCTGCTCCATTGACTGGCAGCTATTTTGCTAATTTATACACATTCAAAATTTCTTCAAACTATGGTTTGGATATTAACTGGTTGTTTAAAATGGAAATTCTATTTGAAGAGGATTGAAAAAGGGGGCGCAGGAGGATCCAATCTGCACAAGTAAATGGTGGCAAAGCTCCCAGTAAATGGAAGAACCATTTTTCTAAATTCTGAGAAATAGAAAATTTCTAATGTAAGGCAAGTGCACATTAACTTAAGGAAAATAGTGAAAGTACTATTTACCCCGATTTACCATTAAAAAATTATAAAGTAATCGCTTTCCACTTTAGAGTGGACTTAGCTCTGTGTTCTAGGTTTGCAAATATCCTCAACTACTTACCTAATTACTTAATCTTCTGGCTCAAGATAATATTTATCATTCAATAGTATACCAAGCAGGACAATGTCCAAGTCTGTTTTCAAAAAGGATTTTTTTCCCAGATCAATAATCGAATGATGGAAAATATTTTCATGCCACCTAAGTAATTACTTTAAAACTGTTGTTTCCCCTTTTTAAAAAGGAGGTTTCAGCGACCTGGCTATACTCCCTTACCCTGCAATGAATGCATCTGGACACACTGCCTGCAAGAGAAATGTGGAGCAAAAGAGAGGATGCATTTTCAAATCCTTCTTGTCAACTTTTAAGAGATACCCATCAACCAAACACCTCGCTAATAGTCATGAGGTTGCCGTCTTAATTAGTGGCTGATATTGTGACTAAGGATCTCAGATGATGACACTGTGTTTCCTTGTATCGAGCAGGCTTGGCCCAGACCAGCCTGTCCCGCAGTGACATGTATACTGAATACAAATCAGACAGCACAGCTTTAAATCTGTGTTGCAGCTCTCATTTCCAATTCGAGAACTGTACTCTAATCATAAGCTGCTGGTGGATGAAAGGAAATCAGCTCTCTGAATATTAGCTAATGCCACATTTGCAAGTCCTGAAGAGATCTGGGCTGTTAAAAAAAATAGATCATTTCGCGTGAACCTATATATATGAATTGCTTTGTACTGCTCAACTGATAGAAGCAATGCCTGGGCTGGGATTAAACCCTTTTCATCATAAAACCTCATCTGGTTCGGAGTCCAAGTCCATCAAACCTTTTTCCTTTAAAGTCCCGCCTTTGATTCTACATCAATTTATTCAAACCGCAGCTGGGTGGCTGAAAACGAAAGGACAGCATCATTTAAACCAACCATGTTCCCAACTTGAAAGAAGGGCTATAATTAAAAAAATGGGCATAAAAGAATGGAAATGGGATAATATTTTTTAATGGTAGTTCAAAGGCCAACAGATGTCAGAGCCTTTGAAGATGTCAGTACACTGAGCGAGAAGCTGCCATAAAAGAGCTTGCCCGAGAGGTGAAGCGGCTTTTTAATGGCTAAGAAAACCCTCGCAGACACATCCTTGTGTTTTTAATTTGTCAGAGTTTCTGCAGTATTTTCTGATTAATGACACATGATTATAACTGCATAGCAGACATATTTTTATACTTGGTTAAATGAATAGTTTATTCCACATTCTTTTAGAACTAGATAAGCGTGGGGCACTTTCCTAGGAAGTCTAAAACTGTTCTGATTGCTTCACATACTTATGCTAATTTTGTGGGCCTGCCCACATCCAGAGTTGCTATATGTTGCCAGCTTTTGTACTTTAGTAGTCTGATTGCCAGTAACACTGCCATTCACATGTAGTAGTTAGAATGTGACTCACCACAGCTTCATTCTTCTCATGTACACAGAACAGTATGTGCCTGAATAATTAATTTGTGCACCAACTCATGTCAAGCCAAATTAATGTACAAAAACATTCCTGAGCTCAATCTAAACAACCATGGGCTGCCATCGGGGTTCAGAAGAGAAAGAGCTGCTTAGGGGGGAATGCTGCAGCCATAACTACAGTTTGACATGAGTGCCTGCTCAGAAAGGAGGCTGGGACGCCATGTGGACAATGCTGGGGGATACCTCGCCAGGATCTGCAGGAGGGACTCAGAGGCTCCCCGAACTATCTGCCCTTCTAAATAGTTCTGACATTTCAATTTGATTTGTTCGTGAAACCACCCTCACGACATTCATGAATGTTAACCACAAGTCACTAGTGAGTAGTAGCAAAGAAAAAATAAAAAGGCTTCCCCACCAATGGGTATGCCTGTTATCATATCATGACGAGGTGCAGGGGAGAGAGAGGTCATGGGCTTTGAAGTCAGACAGCCTTGAATTCAAGTCTTAACTCTTGCACTTAAGAGCTGCACAGCTGGGTCTGTCTTCCCTCTGTAAAACGGAGATAATACCTACCTCTTCCCAGAAAGCAGACGGAACAGTGTCTAGCATATAACCCCCCCAAAATAAAACTAGGCCATTTCTAGTTGAAAAAGTTTATATTGCTATAGACAACAAAACCACATTTTAAAGAAAATGCCCTTCTTGTAAAAGTGGATGCTGAAATTTCCTACTGCTCCAGGTCCAATAGCTCCTAACTACTGGCTCCTCCCTCAGGTTGTAACGTCCATGGCCAGGACTGGTCAGGCCTTGAAGCCGGCCCCTGTGTGCCTCTGATAGCTAATGTTGAGCCCAGTCCCACAAGGGCACCAATGAGGCAGCTCAGCAGGTGGGGCACTAGGGTGGGGACTGAGGTGCAGGAGAGGGAATTATAGTCTCAAGCAGGATCAGGTAACAGGCCTGGGAAGGAGAGAACAGATCTCATAGGTGATGGTCTACAGCTTACCCCAAAGAAGCTGAACTGCAATTCTCTCACCTGCCCCCCAAGTTTTCTATGAGGACAGGGGCATCTTGGGGTTTGCTTTCCTAAGAGGGGGCAGTTGGGTATTCCTAACCCTAGACGCAACTTCCAAGGTGAAGGCCGCCTTAAGTATTTCCTGCCTCCTTGTCTGCACTTTCTAAATCTTTTCCTGTCCCCCTCCCCAGATGTCCAAGTCTTCTGACTACCACGCCCCCTGGCACCCCAGGAGTGGTATCTTCAGCAGCTTTCCTCTTCCTTAACCTTCACACTCTTTCCATCCATCAAAACCCCCATTTCTTCAGTGGACTGGATTCCAGTGTGATGACAGCAATCTAATTAGAATCAGTGTCACAAGGTGGTGGCCAGGACAGGTATTCTCTCTACCTCAACACTGTTCAGACCCTCCCTGCGAGGAAGACTTCCCTGGTTCCTTCGGGCTTGCGCAGCCTTCTGACTGGGGACGTGCGGCAGGTGACTAGATGACAGCCATGCTGGCATTTGCAATGCTCTGTGCACTTGCTAAACGGCCTGGCAAGTCTGTGGACTCTCCCAGGGGAGGGCTTTGTCCTGTTTTTTATACCCCCTCTTAGCACCGTGACTGCCACAAGGAGGTGTACAGTGGCTGAAGAATGAACAGAGGTCAGTGGAGGAATCCTAGGAGATACGGTTCCATCTCAAAAGAAATCATTTGTAGCTCTATTCATTTCCATTTTAAAAGTGTTCATGAATGACCTATTCCAGAATTCATTTTATTGTATATATTTACTTTGATTTTTAAATGCAGGTATGAGCTGCCTAGTCAAGGCAAAAAGCATTAAGAAAAGGGCAAGCGAGAGAGAGAGAGCGTTAGCCCAGAGAAATCCACTTAGAGAGAGATGTTCTGAGCCAGGTGACTGACAGGTCCCCGGAAGGTGGTAGGCGGGCTGGAGGGGGAGCCTTCCCGCCGCCCAGGGACTTGGCCTGAGAACGGGGACATCCGAGGGCAGCGTCAGAGCAGCTGTGGCCTCCTCTCTCCTGTAGGCTGATGCTGGGCTAGATGCATCCTCCCTCTGATCTCAGACCCTCACACTCTGGGCTCTTACACAGGCCCAGGCAAAACCTGGTCCTGTTTGCCTCCCTGGGTGACCCTGACAACAGATCGCTGCTTCTCCAGGAAAGCTAGGAAACCTTTGTTGGTCCCCCTGGCAAGGCTCTCGGGGACCTGAACCCTCAGTGCTCCCAGGAGCGGCAGAGGGACCCGAGGCACAGGGCTGGGCATGTAGCTGATCATCCTGCCCACGTCACTAAGGAAGCCCGGCTCAGTGCTGCCACAAATCATGACTGACTGCCACTAAGTGCCCGAGTGCTTCATGCATCGGGGCCTCGTGTTTTCCATCTCTGAAATGGGCTCCCTGATCCCAAAGTTCATGTCTAGCTGCGGATTGCTCTTTGGTGCCGTTGTCTATCTCTGTCGCATGGCCACAGTCCACATGGTAAAATAAATACACAAACATTTATAGGGTTTTTCAAAACTCGTTGCCCATCTCAATTTCTCACAGCAATCCAGGAGCTGGGTATTGTTGTTTTCCCCCGGCTCCTGAAAAACACTCTCCCTTAGCTCCCTTCTTGTCCCTGCTAACCCACTTTCTCAGTCTGCTTGTCTGGCTCCCTTAGGCACTGAGTGTCGCCTCTCTCATCTATGCCCCCTCCTTAGAGAGCTCATCTTCCCGCTGGTACCCATTACCATCCATCCAGGTGACTCTCACATCTTTATAGCCAAAGGAGAGCCCACTTTTGAACTCTAGTCCCGTATTTCACTTGCCTAAGTGACATCGACACCTAAGTGTCCTGTGGCACATCAAACCATGACTCCAGGTCTCCTCTCTCTCCTCACTGTCACATCAGCTCCCCTCACTGTCAGCGCTTCAACTAAGTCTCTCTCATAGCTCACTGGGATGACTCCTGACCAGTCACCCAGCCTCCAGCCGCAGCGCCTTCCAGTACTTAATCCTCTGCTTAAAATTCCTCAGTGACTTCTGACTGTTTACAGTTAGGATCTCTAAACTCGTGTCATAAAAATGCGGGCATGTGACCCAGGGCGAATATATATAATTCTACTATATATAACACTCTTATATTAATGCATTATGTAAATTATAAAATTTGCACAAAACAGGTATTTTAAAAAGATTACACGCAAATACACATAAATAGAAGCTCTGTTTCTTTTCTTCCTATATCCTAATGGAGCCTACTTGGTAGAACCCTGTTTCAAATCATTACTAGAAGGGGCAATGAGCACCACTGAGGTGGAGAAGTGGAAGGGTAGAAATGGCAACATGGATGGAGGTATAACCCCACACGGAGACCAGTGTTCAAGGTGATCCAGGCCAGACTTCTCAACATGCTACAAAGTGTTCCCCAGGTACTGGTCATGCTACCCTCCTGTTTGGAATGCCTTTCCTGTTCTATTTGCATAGCAAATGTATACTCATTTTTAAAGCTCAATGCATATAGCTCCTTCAATGCAACCTTTCCTGACCATCTCTCCAGATCCCATGTCCCCACACCACATCACTGCCATGTTTTCACTTGGCATCAAAGCGCCTTTGTCACTTTATTGCACTTGCTGTATAATGTCTGCAACTCTAGAAGGCCTAAAAGCTGGGCCCACTAGAGGAGGCCATGAAATACAACTGTCCACTTCCAGGCTGGTATTTTCACCAGTTCCTTATTCATCGGGTAGATAAGGAAGGCATGGAGGTGAAGTCTCCAGACAGAAGGGAAAGGGAGGATATTAATCTCCCTCCACCCCACAGAACAGTGAAGAAAGTATCTTTAAAGCCTGATTAAATCATCACACCACTCAGGTGGTAGGATCAGCAGAAAGGTGCCTTCGTGGGGACTCAAGGGCCAGGACAGCTGTCCTTCTGACCAGGGGTGGTACTGTTTCCTATGCTGTGCAGCCTTTGATGTGTGGTAAGATGCACTCCTTGTCCATGTGAGAGGAAGGCATCTTTCCTCCTGTCTGTTGATATGAGTCATATTACCCTCCTTTTATGACAGACACACAAGCCTGTTTCCCCACAGCCTATAAGCTGGGGGCAGCGATTGTTCCGTTTTTAATATTCCAAGGTCTGGTATAGTGTCCTGCACATAGTAGGAGCTCAACAGATCACACTAAATGAATGAATAAATATTACAGATGTGGAAAAGCATGACCAGAGATAGAAAGTGGGTGACTCAAGTTTATGAAGCCAGGAGGTGGAGGAGACTGATCATAAGCCAGCATCTCTGCCTTCCTACTGGATAAGAAATTGGTCATTGCATCCAAGTCCATCCTTTAATTACGATCTATATGCCAATGACATCCAAATTCACTTTTCTGGAATCTCAACCTGCATATCAGCTCCCTGCCTGATACATCTCCACCTGGATGTTTAAGCTGTAGCTCAAACTTAGCCTGGCAATGACAGAGTTCTTGCTTTCATGGTTCTTCCCTCCTAATCATCTTCATATTCAACACGGCCATCTATCCAGCTGCTCAGACCCCAACTCTAAAGACTTCTCTCCCTCATTCCCCACATCTAATCCAGCAGCAGGACCCATTCCCTCAAGCATGGGTGTCACACAGACATCCAGGATGGTACGCAACAGCCGCCATGGCCTTTTAAACACTGAGTCAGATCATGTCTCCTTCCTGCTTAAAAACCTGTCTTTTGATCACATTTAAAATCAAATCCAAATTCTCAAAGGCCCTCCCTGCCCTGTACCTGCCCCGCTCATGCCACATAGGCCTCCTTTTGCATTTCTAGCACACACCACGTTTATTCTCCGACCGGGCCTCTGCACCCCCTGCTCCCTTTGTCCTGCTGGCTTCCCACCATCACACCTGGGCTTAGAGAGTGCTTCCTGGGAGAGGCCTTCTCCAAGGGCCGCTGCATCCCAGCTCTCCACTTTACTTCTCTACCTGCCAGTTACTGCTGTGATGCTCTCCTGTGCATTGGGCTTTATGCTATCATCTGTCTCCCCCCAATTCAAGTGGGAGTTCCTTCAGAGCAGAGAAGTGATCTGTCTTGTTCTTTGCTGTGCCCACATTGGGATCCCCTGGGCCATAGAGGCCATACCCTACACAACCCAGGGACATGTCAGGATGTGAAGAGCAGGTCCTACTGTGTACACCCAGCCCCAGGGTATACACAAAAAGCACTCAAAACAGCACTCAAAGAGTCTTAATTGAATAAATAAATCAAGTTGAATCAAGTCTATGTCTTAGGAAATTCCACATACATAATTCTGCCTGAGCTTTACAGACTGGTAAACTTATGTGGAAGTAAACTTGATTCATATATTATTCAGAGTCACAATTATGCAAATCACAGAGTTCCATTTTGTCAGTATCAATATGGAACAATGAGATTCGAAGAGCAATCAGAATAGATAACAATAATTATAATTTTCACGAGAAAATCATGCAACCCTTATTTCTGAATTGGAGGATTATTTTTTAGGAAATACCAACTTTATGGCACTAGACTGTGATGCTCACTGCCTGTCATGAGACACGGCTAGAGAGGGAGGAGGGCAAGACTGCGTGTCTCCCTGGTTCCCTAAGTCTGACCCAGCATCTGCACATCTGCATATCTCAGGGTTGACTGTAACAGTGAGTGGAACACACTGTACCTCCCGCACTCATGGCTTTGGTCTAAGACAGCTTTGGCAGGGATTTCTGAATAACTGAAGAACAAAAAGCTTTCACCCCTCACACTCCACTTCTCTTGCTGCACATGCCAACATCACTTTATCCGGAGCCATTATAACATTTGCCCAACAAGCGAGGAGAGCATTTACATTACAAAAAGTGTTTTCAGGAAACATTTGGTGAACACATGCATTCTGTACATTAAATGACATCTTTGCAAATAACAAAATAAATAAGGTTCCACTTGACCCTAGGGATCTGGGGTTTGTTTCATTAATAAAGACTGACTTAAAGAGCAAACTTAAGATGAATGAATCACCAGTTGAATTTTAACCTTTTTAAAGACCTGCAACTTTCAAGTATTTCTACTGGAAAATTCCCTTGTTTTGAGATACTAGGCCTGCCTAGACTGTTGGTTCCATGTTCACAGAAAGCTCCTCTGGACCACAGAGCGATAATGTCAGTGGCACACACACACACGCACACACCTTGAGACTAATGCTGCATTGCAAAGGCCCCCGCTAACAAGGAGAGACCCCAGCTCCAGGTCACATACTTCATTCTCTAAGGAATGAATTCATGATCTCACTATCAAACACAACCACAGAGTTTAGGCCTTGACTTCATAACTAAACAAAACAAATCAAAATGAACCAGAAAAATCCCACACATTTTCAAACCCTGCAAGTCTAATGGTGCCTTGCTTCTTTCTGGTTTCTTGTGACCTCTCCCCAACTTCCCAGTATACAAACACCCCAAAGGACTCGAGAGGTCAGGCAACAATGTAAAATAATTGCTCAAACAAGTGAAGAAAAAGAATTTTCGTTGAATTTTAATATTTTTTGCAACTGAGAAACATCTCAAGGTTCACATTAACCCACCCATTTCAATTCTTTAGGCATCAATTAGGCCAATTTTTATTACTGAAAGGTTTCCTCCCAACGACAATATTTTTCAAATGTTTTTGTACACAAATATTAAGTAGTTTGAAAACAGATTATTATTTTCATGTAATGCAGACTATTATTTTCATGTAAAGTCTTGCTCTCCTCCTCAAACAGGAGTTTAAGGTCTCCCTGACATCAATTTCTGTCATTTTCCTCATGAAAAATGCTCAGGTGTTAAATATCTTTCGTATCATGCAACTAGGCATGATTCCAATTAGTCCTGAATGGAGGCCAGAATGACAGTTTAATAAGCCTCAATTTGCCAGCCCTTTGAACATGAGATGATATCATCATTTTGCCAATCATTTCTTGCACTTGGGCTTCAACCTCTCTGTCACAAAAAATTACCTCGAATATACAAATAAAGACATCAGTGATGTCCCTTAGAGGACTGGCTGAGTTGGAAAGCCAAAGATGGCTTTTCCAAGACATCAAGGCAGAAGAGTTGCTCACCCAATATTTCCTCAAAGATGGTCTCTGCCAGCAGCCTCAGTAATTGCGCCACGGCGGGCGGGGGAGAACAGTGCTCTGAAACGGCTGGAGGGGGCCTCCTCAGGCCAGCGGGACTGACATCCCGCACGTGGACAGTGACTTACCTCTGCGGTATTTCATACAAAACATGGATTCAGCTGAAAACTTTTCATTTTTACAAAAACAACTAGAATCAAGCCAAAATCACATCAACACAAACTGTTTTTGAGGATTCTAAAGAAACACATTTTCTAATTATTCCTCATATATTTATGGAGAAAGTCCTCATGTTTGAGCTTACTTGGTTCACTTCTGAAAGGTTTTGACGAGCTGCTGTCATGCAATGGAACAAAATGCATGGGTTTCTTTAGGGGGGAAAATACTAACTTTGAGGTCTTTGAGATTTAAAGATACATTCCATAAAATGAATGGATCATATGTAATATTCCAAATTAATATGTGATTATATCAGACATTCACCTATAAGGAGCCATTCACGACAAGCCCTATTCACCGGATTAAATGCACATTCCTGTGCCATTTTTACAGAGACCGGCCAGCCCACTGACCTAACAGCTTACTACACTTTACTCTGGGCATATCTTCTTATTTTGGTAATAATGTGAAAACCTAAAGTGAGCCCATTCCAGAAGCATATTTATTTTTCCATTCTACAAATTCTGAAATTTGTGGGGAAAATTCTATTCCAAATAAAATATTAAGAAACACATATCTCTTCAGAGTTTAATTTGTCTCGGAACAGACACACAGCCCTGGCTTGTCGCTTTGGAGAAAGGGTCAGACTACTGGCGACAACTTGATTTGGTTTACATGGTCTGAGTTATGGGTATCAGTATTCTAAATCTAGCAATGTAGTAGCAACCCCAAATGGAAAATATAACAGAATTTAGGCAGAATAAATGAAATTCAGAGACAAAGAGCTCATACATAAGCAGAAGCATGGGCCACAGGCCTTTGCCCTGAGTCTCAGCTACATTAACTACTAGTTATGCAACCTTGGGCAACTGACTTATGCTTTCTGAGTCTTTTCATCGATAAATTGGAAATACATACGGCCGTCTTCTGACCCATGTAAGAAGGTCAAAACAGTTTCCAAATGGGAAGTACAACCCTTATAGGGTGCTGGAAGGATTGAATGGAATGATGCATGTAAGAGACCTAGCAGAGCGGGTGGCGCATGGGAAGCATAATAAATATGTGTTGCTGCTGCTGCTGCTAAACACACAAGCGTAAGACTTGGGTGTGGTTCTAGGAGCTGCTGCTTACTCGCTGGGACTCAAGCCCCGTGACTCAATCACGACTCTGCAGCAATGTCAAGTATGGCAAATCACTGAAAGAAATGCAAATTGCGATGAAATTCTCAGTTTGGGGAACAAAGAACGCCAGTGTCTGTCTCCCATGCTAGGCAGAGATGCACACAGAAGGCTGCTCCTTTTTTGCCATGTCTAAGTCTCTCAAACAATCCAAAAGCTTTCTTGAGAGAGGCTGTGAGATAAAGGGCACTGAATTAAGATTAAGGAGCCCTGGCTTGCTAGTCCTGTGACCTTGGGAAAGATAATGTCCTTGAACCACAGGTCCTTTCTCTGTAAATGGAAAATAATTGGATGTGCTCATCTCTTTAGCTCACTTAATCTCACTACACTATTGCTGGATGCTTAGACACCTGATTATGACTAAAAGTTCCTTGTCTGGCGGAACATATTATATATACAGATTGGTGT
The DNA here is from genome assembly GCF_964146895.1 of Miniopterus schreibersii. Classification (NCBI taxonomy): domain Eukaryota; kingdom Metazoa; phylum Chordata; class Mammalia; order Chiroptera; family Miniopteridae; genus Miniopterus; species Miniopterus schreibersii. The sequence goes on from NC_138116.1 coordinate 7,879,689, forward strand.
TCCTGGACAATCTCCCCGATTTTCACCACTGCAGTTACCACATTATACCCCCTATTTTCAGTATCTCCAGCATTGAATTATTACTTCTTCAAGAACAATATTACTATTTCTAAAAAACCTATTAAGTATAATGAGAACAAAAGACAGATTTTTAAAACAATCATCATTAACTGACATGAGGTTGCTAATTCAAAGGGAATATTTTATATGCTATTTGGAAGGTTTGTCTTTAAAAAGAACATTCTTTATCTGAAAGTGGACCACATGCCATAGAATGTGGTTTCCATGGTAACTGCCACATTTAAAAAATATGCACAGGACTAAAGATACACTGTATAATACTTCTACAAATGGATCATTCTTAGAGAAATCAATTTATTGGGCTCAGCCTGTTTTTTTGCTTTTTAAACTTAATATAATTTTATCCATAATGAGGACCAAGTTGAATTATTTATAATAGTTTAATTACAGGTATATATGCTAATCTTGTGTTTATAAGATAAAAATAATTATAGAATTTAGAATTATAATGAAAAAAAAACTGGTGACCTATAAAAAATGTAAACTTTACCTGAAAGGGCATTTTTCTATATTTTCTCCTAATTATGTACCTAAGAAATAGTATTCTTATACATAGTAATATATATATATATATAAAATGATGTATAAATATAATATATATGATTAAGTTCATACATAATAATATTAGACACAGCACTATTGGATACTAAATCCTTCCATCAATGCATCTATGTCAAAAGAGAAGAAGGGCTTTGGTCCTATTTGGAAAATTCTGTGTCACCCATGCTTCTGATGTCAGAAAAACAGTATTTCCCCCACAGGCTTTTAAAAGTGGCTTAGTTAGGAAAACCTCTATGTATATTTTAAATGTACACAGAAGGTTCTCAGGATACCTTAACACTATGCACTCAGATGATGCTATGAAATTTCATCTAAAGAGAATAAATTAATATTTGTAACGTGTGGTTTTACCACAAGTCCATTATTTGTGAAATAATGAAGTGAATTGTTCAAACCATTTTCCCACTACCTCTTCTAATGTCTGACATTAAACAAGGTGAAGGGGTTAAGAAGAGAAAAAAAAGAACCTCATAGGCACAGACAAGAGCATAGTGATTACCAGGGGGAAAGAGGAATGTGGGGAGGTAGGAGAGAGTAAAGGGGGGTAAGTGGCGATGGAAGGAGACTTGGCTTTGGGTGGTGAGCATACAATGCAGTGTAAAGGGGATGCACTACGGAATTTTACACTTGAAACCTACATGGTTTTAATAACCAATGTCACCCCAATAAATTCAATAAAAAATTAAAATAAAAAATGATATAAAGACATTATGTACATTGCAGCAAAACCCACTTAATACTTAAAACCCACTTAATCCCACTTCTCTTCCCTCTAAGACAAACAGCACAGGGTGTCAGGGGATGAGTATCAAAGAGTGGTGTGTACACAGCTGGAAGGCCAGGCAAGCACTCTGCTGTGACTGTGTGTCACCAGGGGGAAGGAGGAACACAAAGCAGGGTTACGCTAACAGCAACAGCCTCATCACATTGGGGGAAACACAGTTTACATAGTTTGCCTTATCCAAGCAATCAGTCCAGTTTGACCCAAAGATATAAAAACGTTTCCTACCTCAAAACCAAGCAAACTATATCAGTGAATAAATACTGATGATGAAATATTATTTTGGTTATGCAGGTAGGATATGAACCTATTTCATGAAAGTAAATTAAAGAACGTAAGGTTTCCTACCAGATTTTATTTCCAAATGTTTTAACATATAGATAACATAATCAGTTATTCTGATCAGTGTCCTTTAAGTCCCATGTCAAAAATTTCTCTCTAAATTGAGAGCTAGGGAAAGAAAGCATGAACTGGTATGATTTTTTTCATTCAATAATTAGAATCGCACAATTCATCATGTTTCCCTTTTTGCAATGGCTTCTAGGCAAACTCAGAGCTCAAACTTGTACTTAACAGGAGTATTTTTTTAATGTATGGATTTTCTGATGTGGTTAATATCATTTATTGCATAATTATTATTTTCAGTTATATTTTACCCATCTAAGCATGTCTTTATTATAAAATGCTGCCTCTCAAATCCTTTTTGAAAGTAGTTGGCATATAAAGAAATTAAAATCAAGTATTTTCAATAGAAAAATGCTTCCCCCCAAAAGCCCAAAGACTGTGTGTAGGTTTAACAACACTGATCGGCACATACATCTTGTTAAATTTGTCCTTAGGCAATCCTTGCAGAATGACAGCTAGTGCTTAATGCACCACACACACCACATCAGGTTATTAATGGAGACTTTAATCTTGTTCGCAGATTCCCAAACTCATGGAAAATAATTTTATCGAGAAATAATTTTAAAAATTAAAACTGTTTCACCACATGTATCTTTTATGGAAAACTTTTTGGTAAATAGAAGAGAGGAAGAAGTGATTTCTGAAAATCCCACATTTTAGAATGAGTGGACATGACCACTTATTATGCAAAAACTGTTCATACTAGAATTGTAATTCTCAGTTTAGGGAATCGACAAAGGCATAAAAATGCCAATGTTAGGCAAGACCTGTCCTACCAGCTATGAATTCTAAGTCCAGTATATTCACATATCACTGATAACCCTCAAGCCTGTGGTATCTCACTTCCATTATACTGACGGTGGTTCACAGTGGCTGTTACGGTTACCCTGACGCCACAATGCGTCTACACCTCAACAGGTCACATCGACAGCTGTCCTAAGGCAGTGACACCACCTCTGGGGTGGATCACAAAGGTTCTCTGTAACAGTCTCAGACACACCACTCACTCTGGCAACAAACAAAAGATCAAGCAATCTGTAAGTGGTTCAGGGGCCTAAAAGAGTACCGAAGGGATCAAGGAGCCTATGTTCTGTTTTTCTTCTAACTCAAAGGGGAGAATTGTAGAAATTATTTTACTACATTGCAGTTCAATAGCAAAACAAGAATTACACGTGAACTTTTATGTTAGAGGATGCTTTTCTAGAATAATCATGATGAAAATATAAATTCTCTTTGTATTAAAAAACATGAGTGGATCAATCAAATCCCTCTGCAAAGTAATTTCAATAAGAGGGATCTGGCAAAGGAGAATATCTGACAATGAGGTTGTGAATTTCTATATGCCTCAATATCTACTGATCTAGATGCTTTTTCTTAAACATTATGACATTAAGTAGGTACCAGACTAAACATCTTGTATGAGGGTGGCAAATTTAATGTGAATTTCAGCAAATCACAGCAAAACACAATCCTACCACCAAAAATCAAGGTATATGACAGAAATATAATATATGCATAGAATAATTAGCTAAACACACCAAATAAAATGAGAGGTATGGTTAATTGCCCTTATTTGCATTATTATACCTTATCATTTCTTTATAAAACAGAAATTGCTTGAATAACATCTAACCTATAATAATCATATAGCATATTCACCGAAAAGGACTTCCTAGTTGATATATATGATTCACCTTATGGTAGGTAACTATACTTTATAATAACGATTTTATTATCAATATGCAATATATTACTCGTTTAGAAAGGCCAAAAGTATATTGTATGTTTAGTATACAGTTTTTAGCACACTGTGTGCATTTAAGAATCTGATGGAAGGAAAGCGGCAAACAATGGCGTGGATTCCAGGAGAGCCGTGGTCGCCTCTGGTTAAGTATTTCAACCAGTCCTTTCTACAAAATGGCCTCCTTTGCTAACGGAAGCAGCCACGCACGAGCTGAAAGTCAAAGCTCTCTGGAACCAAAATAAAAAATTATACAACCCAATATTTAAGACCCCTCTGTTTGTTCTGCATCAAACCACAAAATAGTGATATGGACAAAAAATCTATTTTAAAAAGTATATGCCTGCTTTGTTCTTTGACTCCTGGGAATGGAATTCAGGACTTAAAAGGCATTATACATTAGATTCTTTAGAGCACAACCATGACAAGGTATATTTGGGAAATTTAGGAGTTACCTGGAGGTAACTTTAAAATATCCTCAATGAATGACCAAAAATAAATACAAAATATTACCATTTTGGCATACATAATAAGATTTTTTAAAATATAACTTATTGATAAAGTGTTTAAAAATATATTCTAAAAATTAACTAAGTATATCTTATAAAGTCATCATTTTCATTTTGATGAAGAAAGCATTTGGCCCGTTTCCATTGCTTCCAAGCATCCCCAGGACAGCAATTCCAATTGTTTCAAGACAGACTCAAAATATGAGAAATATAATCCTGTGCTACAGCATCTGAAGGAGTCCATGGTCCTCATACTTAATGTTTCAATTAGAAGAAATTCAATTAATAAGCTTATTATACTCTCCCTGTGGCTTAATTATAAGTAACAACTCTAACATTTCCCTTTTGTTATCGTTGGGTGAACCGCACCCTATATATGGCAGATACAACATATGCCAAAATCACAAAGATTTCCTCTGAATTTGGCCGCCACTCGTGTCAGCTTTCCACAGCAGCACGGAAACAGTAGTAAGTTATATAAATTAATGGATTTTATTGTATCAATCATTCAATTCTACTAGGCAAATAGACACTACACTGACAACTCAAAACATCACAGAATACAATAGTAGACTTAGCATCATCATTGAAGGAGAAATTAATTTTGAAAATCTTCTTAATAAATTGTATGGCTAACAATCAAAAGATCAGCATAGATTTTATAAAAACTCTAATGAGGCTGGTGCCAAAAATCTAACACACGATTTTACTAGGAACCACCTGACTATTCTGGTACTATGGCTACAATAATGACTACATTCTTAGTCAGCAAACCCCATAAAACAAATTGAAAAATAATTTTCCTGTAAATGTAGATTATTGATAAAAAAAATAAAGTAAAAGTCTGTGCTGAGAATATCTATATTGCCCAGTCATTATCCAAAAGTAAAAGACTCAAGGTCAAATGAAAAATAAACAATAACTCCCATTCTTTGCTTTACCGCCTCCCACCCTCCACTCAAGAAATTAACATCTACTTCATCAGTAGTATTTTCATGTTTAAATCATTAGAAAATTGTTTAAGCACATATTAAAACAAATAGGAGATTTATTTCATTGTTTAAAAATTATGTTATTTGGGGAGGAAGAGTAACTAGGAAGAAGCTTATGTGTGGTATGGGTAATATGGTTAGATTTCAATGGGAAAAGAGCTATTTAAACCTAGTATGTTATATGCATTTATTGGAAGAGAAAACGATATTTTTATTGTTATCAATTGCTCTTCAATTTCTCTTTAATAAAATTTCACAGCAATCTCCTCGAGAGAATATACTAAAGGCCTTTGATTATATATAGGGTGGGGCAAAAGTAGGTTTACAGTTGTGAACAGGTGAAACAGTTTATTCTTGTGTTATTATTGATTAATTATTGTATTACTTTCCACACAAACAACTGTAAAGCTACTTCTGCCCCACCCTGCATGCCCTAAAGAATGTATTGTACTACAAAGATACACGCTCAGTAAGACTTTTTTCATCTGAAATTTATAAAGATAATTTTCCATGCTGACAGCGCACATTTCATCCATAAGTTTCAAGAGTCAAATGCTACCACAGCTGGGGGTTATTCTGCCAAATGGCCTCCAACAGGGACCACAGAGATGGAGGCTGGGAGGCATGTGTTCCGTGCACGAAGGGAAAGCAACAGACCTGATGGGAAAGAGCCCTTCGCTGGAGTCATTTTTATCAATTACCATCTGAGTGATCTAATCAAACATAGAGTCTAATGAAAAAAAGCATCACTAGGAAGCAAAAGCAAATTTTAAATCAGCTGCTTGATTACCTGCAGAGATTAAAACAAAAAGCCAGGAGTGAGGCTGATATATTTCATAGGGATTTGCTAAGGCTGAGGGGAGGGGGAAGGGGCAGCTACCTTTAAAAAAATCCATCATGAAAGGAACTGAGACAAGATTATAAAAAAGGGGCCAAGTTATAGCGCACCATGGGATTTTTAATCTGGCTACCTGTGGTTTCTGTAGTTAAAGCCTCATTCATCCCTCAAACGAGGAGGGGGGCGGAGGAAAGAAAACAAAAAAAAAATCACATTTATATGTCAGTTTTGCAAATGATCAAACAGCGTGCACCAACAAGAATCATAAGAGAACATTAAACGCTGATGACTTTTTAAAAGATGCCCGTCCTATGAAATGGTATTGATAATTACCTGTGAATCTCGCTTCCTGAACTCTTGAATTTGATTTTCGTGCTCCATATTGGCAGCGCGGAGCTGTTTCTCCAGGTTTTCAATTTCCCGTTCATGGTCCCGGACTAGGCTCCCCTTCTCTGCGTTGTGCTGCTGTAATAGGTGCGTCTTCTCCTGTTCGTGCTCCAGCTTCAGCTCTACTATCTGATTGGACAATGAGGAGGACAGTTCATCAACAGAACATCCTTGTCGTCATGACAACTCACGGACAGCTTAATTTTTCTCTAATTTGTCCAAGTTGAAAATTTTATTTTTGCGTCATTATTACCTCACCCTTGAATACTCTCATTTGGGGGGGGAGGGGGTTACCCAAATCTCCTAATATTCACGAATATTCAAGACAGTTGGGCATATTCAGTAAATCCTTCAGCAATCTGTTGACACAAACGCCTGAACATTGAAAAAAAAAATTATGTTGAATGCTAGGTATTTCCTCCCCACGAATTCGGATATTACTGATCAGCAATGGTTATAAATGGTTAATAGTTAGTACGCTTTGCTTTTCGCTTAAATATATACACGTACGAGCAGCAATGAAATCGGTCCATTTTCTTTACGATTTTCAAATAAAAGGTCGGAGCTAAATACGCATCTGGATTATTGTATATACAGTTGTCTTTCTAGAAATAAAATGATAAATTTCAAAGCTCTATTATCTCGTTGTCAGCCACGGTACACCAACACAAACAGATGTTATGTGCTCCAGGAGGGCACCTGCTGTGCCGCAAGCTTGCGCCATGATTTCAGAAAAAGCATTCTATTCTCAGGATCCTTTCCCAGTCCACTCCACACTGGAGACTGTGACCTTGGCCAGTCTGAGCCTCTCCCTGCAGGCCTGAATGGCAGCCGGAGACCAAGGGCCTGGTGGCCGCAGCTTTGATACTAATCCTCCCAGACTGCGCACAATGGCACCCTACCTGGCCTGCGAACTATAGGCAGCCAGCTGCCTTTGAAGCAGGTGGTGAAAAGGGGCTGCAGGCAGCCAGCTTCCCCAGGGAGCTCCGGGCCACACAGCTGCTAAGAACAGTCACTTGGACTTTTCTTCAGTTTTGGTGGATTTCAGTGGAAAAAACTGCCGTTATCTAGAATATGTTGTGTTATTTTCGGCGTGAGAATCCATCTTCAAAAAAGCTAACAGTAGGAGCCTGCTCCAAATCGATCCTGTCTCGTGCGCTGAATCACCAGCCTACCTTATCTTAAAGCTATAGCAGTCATTTCTCCAGGCACGCATGCCGCACTCGATTTCAGAAGTGATTTGCTTCTGAGATTTACAGTTCTCACCCTCTACTTGCAAATTAAGAATCAAAACACAACTTAAATTTGCTTTTAGTTTAAACACAGGTTTAAAATTTGTTTCCTGATTGTGATTTGTAATGTTTCTTAGAGAATTGAGAATTCAACCATACATTTTTTATTATACTATTTAGAAGAAAGAAAAGTATACTACCTCTTGAATATATATGCTTATCAGAACAAAACAATGTATAAAACAATATGAAAAAAGTTATTTTGCATCTGAGAATAAAGATGCATTCTAGTGAATTTATGTTTATTTAAACACTATATCAAGTAGTAAAGAAAAGTTTTCTCTGATTATTTAAAATAAATGTGCATGTTTTATTCTGTGGGTCATACAACTACAATGTTAATCTCAACAAAAGAGAGAATTTAAAAATTTATTGATATTACCGCATTTTTTTCAGGCAGCCAAGTGTATGAATTATTGAGTAAATGCTTTTAGTCCTTGGGCGCATTATTTTTATTGAGTGATATGCTATTAAGCATCATTATAACAAAATTATAAATTTTACTGAAAATCATTTAAGTATGTTACACACTGAAAGGAAATAAAAGTGGAAAGTTCTACTATGACCTCAAAAAGCCTCAGAAAAACTGGGAGAATGGGTATGATTTAAAACTGACAGATTCAACACTTTAGGGAAAAGTAACCAACTGACCTATAATTAAGGCACAAGAATTACAGATTCTCCCCCACCCCCCAAGAGAAGACACATGACCGGAAGTTGCTGTGAGGTCATTAGTAATGGTGCCATCTCTCTCCCGGCTTTGGGGATAAGGCACTTTCAGAATAACTTTCTGAGCCAGTTAAAGAGTTCTTTCTAACAGACAGATCGATGGCCCTGCCCATATTCAAATTTGAGTTTATTCTAAAAAATCAGGAGTAAAGGAAATAATAGATAATGGAATTTCAACCTAAACATGGATGGTCATAAATTATTATTTGTTTGTTATTTTGTCAAGGCCTGTTGTTCAGTGATGCTAATTAATGAATAAATCTCCAAGTTGCTGGAGCCTTTTAAAGTCAAATAGCTCAGGCTTGTCTTCTTGAACCAACACTGCTTGGCCAACTTCTAAATGCTATGAGCCCTTTCTGGTCTTTGCCTAGGTTTCTTCACTGTCAGGATCTTCTGGCAGGTATGTCTCCTCCTGATAAATGGGAGAGTCCAGGAGAAAAACCCAAATGTTCTGGAAACATCCTGATGATGGATTCATAATTACAAAGGCCATCATGAAGGTGGATCTAAGTTTAAATTCAAGGTCTTAGTTGTTCCTGGGCCCTTTCATAGATGGAAATGTTAAAAGAATACTTGGATTTCCCAGTTTGGTCCTTTACTTATGGGCACATCTCGAAGGTAAACAGGAACTAGCATATAGCCTCCTTACCTCGGACTACTAGGCACTTCTGGTTAACTGACAATAATTTTTAAAGGACTCAGAGGTGACCAGGAGGTGGTGAATCATGGAAAATGCAGAGGATGTAAAAACAGACAGCATCCACAAGGATGAATGTTGAGTGGCTAATGTGGTCTCTAAGACAAGGTGGTCCAGAGCCTACAATATATGCTACAGGGGAAACAGGATGCACCATCACCACGGAACCTGCTTAGTTAAGGCTGGCTAAAGACATCCCAGTAATATAGGAGGAATAGTTTCAAGTTCCCTAATCCAAAAGCACTGAGTGTGGGCCAGGTAACTATACTTGCAGTGCCCACTCTACAGGCACTAAAGCAGATTGCTATGTCTTCCAGGGACAAGGAAAGTGATGAGCCCTCACCTGCAAGCATCTGGCAATCCCTTTAGATACTGAGCTTGATGGCTTGGTGGCTGGGGTTTGGACGAGAAATTGTCATCTTTGTAGGTCAGAATAGAAAGCAAAGAAGGGTCCTGCTCCATCTACTATGCTACCCATCACACACCCTGAATGTGAAGTTCAAGAGTAAAGCTCTGGAGTTCTGAAGTCCCTGCCAGCACAGCTCTCTATCCCAGACAAAATCACTTCGCAGTCTTGATGATGCTGTTCCCATTCCTACAGAGGCTTCACGGAAGTGCCAAGGGCAGGGGCACATTCCAGGCCCCGAGAAAGACCAAGGTGGCCCTGCTAGATACCCAAGCCTCTGAGGTCTTGGAATATATATTTTAAGTCCTGGTAGCTGTTTTACAGTAAAACTGGTGCTAGCAAATATGGCCTGAACGTGTTTTAATAATCTCATACAGAAAAAGAAAAAGGGATGGAATGAATCATTACTTCTCAGTACACAACACATCCACTAATATCCCTCAATGTCCGAAATTCTGAAACCAGAAACAAATAACAGAAGTGCTAGAGAGTACCCAACGCACAAAAAAGGAAAATTATGGTGCAAAATACTAACGAAAATACGCTCAAATGTACCAAATGATTAAGTCTATATTCTACAAGTCTTGGTATAATGGGTTAAAGCCCTAATGAATGTAAATATGAAAGTTGAAGAGCTTGGAGTGATTTAGAGGCTCCTGAGTACAACATTAATCTCAATCAGGAATCTTTCCTATAACACTCTGATAGTCGGTCACTCAGCTGCTGCTGGACTGGTTTTAGCAATAAGGCAACAACCTTAGACCAAGGCAACTTGTGCCTCATGCTGAACACACCTGGCACTGGAACTCCTGGGTAAAGATAGCAGGGGAAGCTGAAAACTGTAAAAAGGAAAACAAACACAGATGTTAAAAACAAAACAAGAGAGCACTCACTGGCAGCAACCAAACAAGGAAAGAGGATTATCTTGGCCGTAAATTTCAAAAGGCGGTAGTCAAGGAAAGAAAGAGAAGGTTCTGGCATGGTTTGGTAAGACCTACTATTCTGTCTCCATCCCCCAGAGGTAGAACTGCTAAGTTGAAATAATGGTGGGGAATATTCTCTAACACCCCAGCTTTGGAGAGAAATAGACTGAAGATCAATCATTCCCTTTTCCCTGTTGTGCCAGGAAATAGGAGGGTAATTGCATGGGATAGACATGGCTGCTAGAAAGAGATGAATAAAACTGGGAAAGTGAAAAACTAGGGCTTATTCTTCCTGACAGAATCATGGGCTTCAAAGCTCCCATAAAAAAGAAAAAACCCTCCGACACAGAGCACAAACCCTGGTGTAGGACATCAATAAAATGTTAAGAGAGCAGATATTAGCTTCTCTAACAGAAGTTGCTCAGAGCTCCAAGTTCTCCTCCTCCATCCTTATAACCTCAAGCTATAGAAAAGTAAATGCAACAAAATACCCACGCCCTCAAGCTGAGGCTCGGAGGAAGATAAAGACAGAAAAGGAGTCCCAGAGAATTCAGGCATATTATATCAGAACAAGTAGTAGATTTGGACAGAGCTGCCCACATTAAGCCCAAGCAAGATGAAGGAAAAAGTATCTGGACAACTGTAAATTTATTACATCGGGGGGAAAAATGAACTGAGCAAAAAAAGGGAGGAAAGAAGGAAGGCTGGCCCATCATTCTGGAAGGAAGGAAAACATACCTTAAAAATCAGAAACGAGTAGAGTGATAGGATAACTTATTAAGGATGCAAGTGCAATGAAAGAGAACTCCAAGACGGAAAGATAAAACAACAAACCAAGGATTAAAATAACTCCATCACAGAATTCCAAAGTAGGAACAATAATAAGCTGAAAATCTAATCACTGACATAGACAAAAGACTTGAGAGAATCATAGTAAAGGCCCAAGAAGGAGGTGAGAAGATGAAGTAGAAAGAAAATAGAAAAAGGAAATCTGTGTATACATAGATATGGTATCAGAAAATTTCTCTGAAATGAATGGAGAGATGAATGTGTGTACCAAAGACGTATATTGTATACCAAGAAAAACAGATTCAGATTGAGGAAAAGAATGGCTGAGGACACTACAACTAAAGTCAAACATGGAAAAACAAAGACTATAAAATCCCAACTACTAAAAAAAAAACACTTGAGGAGGAAATTTGGGCAACCAGGAGATAGCTAAAGAATCTGTATTAATAACAAAAAGTAGTTGCCACAAGATAGTGGAATAACGTGTACAAAGCTTTAGGGTCAGAAAGATGACCAGAGAATTTTATTCCCAGCCAAGCTATCCTTCAAAACTATAGTGATTTCTCAAGCATACAAAAATGCACTGAATACAACAATCAGAAGCCCTTCTTGAAAAAAACACTATTTAATGATGATATCTCACTAGTTAACAAATGAATCAAAATAAAGGACTCAGATATGGAGAAGCTGTGCTAAAAGTCCTGGTGGTGGGTATATAATTGATTCAAATTAAAAAACTATCTGTATATAACTGTGAGAATTATGGTTATAGAACAAAATATAAATGCTACAAACTTCCACAATGTACAAATAATACTATAACTGACAAAATAGAGTGGTAGGGGTGGGTGGAAGGAAGTGTAAGCATGGTAATTTTATTTTTTTATAGTATGGAGTGAATTAATGCTCTCAAAAATTGAATCATAAACTCTGAAAATGACTCTAACCTCAATGTATTTTTAATCTACTTCTTACTGTTCAAAGAAATCATCTCTCATTATAGTAAAGAAACATTTTCTAAATTTCAGAAATTCCTTCAATTCCCCTTGTTTCTTTACGTAAACTGATTTCACATAAAATTAAATATTTTAATAAGTGGCAAATACAGCATGATCCTGTTTCTAAAAATATTATTTCTAAAAAATTATTCTTTTATCTATTTATCTATCTCTCATATAAATTTCTGAAATGATGCTCTATAACAGTGTTGGGGAACCTGTCTTCTGCAAAGCACCATTTGGATATTTATAACATCATTCACAGGCCATACAAAATTATCAACTTAAAAATTAGCTGTGTAAAAAGCTCCTAGATTTATTGAACTTCAAGCCCTGCCTGCGGTTGCCTTGGCAGGGCCAGACCAAATGATTTTGAGGGCAGGGCTCTATACAGGCTGCAGGCAGGACATTCCCCACCCCTGCTCTATAAGATTAACAATAGTTCTTCCTAAAAGGTAAGATTTGGGTAGAATTTTTGCTTCCTACATTGAGTGAAGTTATCATGTCAAATGGTGACAGCTCCCTTTGAGGGAATATCTTTATCAAGGGACATAGTCTCCCTTCAAACACATGGGTTATGGGTCTGTGAACTGTGAACTTAGATCTAGAAACTTGAAGGACCATGGTTTTCCACTGAAATGGAGAATTGTAAATAGTAAAATTACCAACTATTGTGAATATGCTGCCTATTTAAGGAAGAGACAAAGGTCAGTTCAACATTGTGAACAATTAATTATACACATCAGACTAACAGGAGTTCAAGGGCACTTTGCTTTGAAGTGTTAGCCACTGAAATACAGGAGCTTTTCTATAGGGCTCCGGGTAACACTTCAGTTCATCCCACCTCCTCCCACTCAAGGGCTCCCTGTGAACACATTTGCTTTTTGTGAAATTTAGCACTACTTTTACATAGTTCATAAGACTCACGGCAGTAAGATCCATACTCAAAGACAAGAGCATCATGCCCTGGTTTTTCCATTTAAGAGATACAGACTTAGATCACCGGGTCATGTCTCTGAGTAGTTTCCCATCTGCATTTGCAAAACAGCACACTTGAAATGTCAAAATAAGTTACCAAATTCTCCAGAGCTCCAGAAATTTAGCTGAAGTGGAACAGTCTATTGCAAAGTTAGCACCATTTCACTGGACTGATTTTATGGCCTTGCTAAAAGATGTTGGGATCTTTTTTTAAAAATTGCAGTTATGACATAAAATGTGCTATTGGACATTACATCTAATGAGAGATAAAGACTCCCTTAAAGATAAACTTAGAAACAATCTGCTTTGAGACCTTGGAGTTAGAGGAAAAGTACATTTTAGCACAGAACATACCACAGTATGGTCTGATGTTCTGAACAACTTCTTAATAGAAACAGGCACACACACACAAAAGTAAAAAGTCAGCAGTGCATCAAGAGCAGAAATAGAATTTGTCATCTCTGGGTGGCCATATTTGCTACAACACAAAGAGCCACCCATGCAACCTGCCAGTCAACAGTTGCTTTAGTCATGCGGCTTCTCTTCATTTAAAAGTTTAATAATGCTGTGCTAACTGCTATCAGAGATGGAGCAAGGGCCTGCCAGCATGCACTGCTTCTCTGTGCCTTTTCTTCTCCAGGCAACCACCAGCAGCCAAGGCAGGCCCCGCTGAAGCCCCGAAGCTCAGGGCGCACTGCGGGCTGAAGGCTGGGAGCGCGGCAGTGACGACGAAGGAAAGCTGAGAAACGAAGGCTGTGCTGGAAGCAGGTACCACGCTCTGTGGTTTCCTTTCCCAGCTACCACTTCGAACACCTACCCAGCACCTGCAGGTGATAAGCGACAATAATTACCCTGCGCTTTTAAAACTTTTTGAAAAATTTGCTACATTTTCTGTGTTATCTGTCAGATCTCAATCAAAATCCCCAGGAAGGATTCAGGTAGCCAAGTGCATTAAGCAGCTTTGTCCTCTTGGTTTCATGATGCTCCACTCCTGCCACTCAAATCAGAAACATTCATTAAGGAAGAATACACCCCCTAAGAGTTCAACATTGTTGGTAAAAATGTGTCTTATTTGTGTATTTTAATGTATTTTACCTTACGGTAACATGTAAGGGGCTGATCCTTCACTGTTTTTTTATAATCAACACCAAATATTTATTCATTCTGGAGAATCTCAGCACTTGTCTAGCTGTTGAACTATATTGCCCCTAAAGGCTCTGCAGTGAAAAGAGAATATAAAGCTAAAGTTAGAGAATGATGGGATTGCCAAAAAGCAGAACCACCTCACCACCAGGAACCCTAGCATGTCCGCTCCGTTGTTTTTCACCAACCTGAATGAGGTTCGTGAAAAGACAATTAGAATTGTCTTTTTGTTTCAGTGGGTTACACAGGAAAGAAACAGGAAATCTTGATGAAAGCTGGGGCTTCACAGGATATTTGTGCGAGTGTTTATCCCACGCGTTTGATGTTTTTCTCTCCACATCTGCACATTTTATGCCTTTATTCTGGCTAAAATATTTTTAAATACCTCTTTGCTTTTTCCCTCCTCATTACAGTTCCTGGCGTGATGCTTTCTATATGAGAGGGGCTCAAAAATTAAAACTGAGTAAGGAAACTTAGGCCCAGAAGGCACAAGTTATTCATTTCTCTGGATGTCCATTTCCTCACTATAAAATGCAAGGATAAAACCGGATAAGTGCCTCTAAAACTTTTCCCCAAAGTTCCCCAGCAGCAGTGAACATGAATGGTACCCCCTGGGGGATCTGAGGGCAAGCTGGAAGTTTCTTTGAAATGCCCTATTTTCTCTGAAAAATTCATGAGAACTTTGCATTTTACAAAACAGGAAAGTCTATGTTTGTTTTAAAATAAATGTTACCTCAACAGTGAAACTATGTGCTTTCCCACAAATAATCCTGTGAACGCGCCCCTCCAGGAAACGAACACAGCTTCCATCACCCGGCACGGGCCCACCACCCCGGGGCCCAGCGCCCCGTCCGAGGAGCCTGGGGATCGGCATCTAAACATCCCGCAGTATGAAATGCTACAGCCACTTAAGATTTAAACGTTTAAGATTTTTATATTGTAGAGAAAGGAAGGTAATAGAAAAATGGTCACACTTGCACTTGACCGGGAACTAAGAAGGCCATGGGAAGCCCCAAGGTAAGACAGTGCAGCTGGAAAGGGAGGGAGGTAGGGAGTTAGGGGCGGAACCAGCAATGTCTGCATCAGTCACAGACACACAGGGGCTGAGGTCTAGTCAGACAAAGGCCCAGATCATGATCGCTGGCAGTGGAGGGGACCTTGGAGGGGACTGTGGCGGAGGACAGCCCTTTCCATGCGCACATCCCTCCGCAACACTCCAACTGCTATTCCCACATTCAGGGGGAGAAAGTACCGGCTCCTGAGAAACTGCACACTTGATTCTGTAGGAAAGAACCACTTTGGAATGACTCAAAACATTCCTCATAGTACCATCTACACTCGGGGTCACCTTCTGCTCCCGGACTCCATGGAGTCTGCTAGGGCGTAGACAAAAAGCCTGGCTCAGGTGCAGGTTCTGACTCTAGTGCCTACTTACTGTGCGAGACCTCGGCCAGTTACTAACCAATGTGCTCCAGTCTTAGAATATGGGGGCAGGAGATGGTGGTACCCGCTTCCCAGACCACTGTGGGGTGGGACGTGCTGAAGGCAAGGACAGTGTGCAGAAACGGCGCCTGGCCCAGAGAAGGAAGGCCCTACTGGCTGTTAGCTGTTAGGATTATCACATAGCCCAATAGTAACATTTCCTCAATTACAGACGTAGAATTTAAAAATAGATATTTAATTCTCCTTAGTCTTGTCTTCTCTTGGCAAAATGTCCTGACATGGTTCCAAACTTTTCTATATGATAGAAGTACTCCTTTGAACATGTATGAGTCCGTCAGTGTCCTACGTAAAATGGGCAACCAGAACTGATGTTTTCCGTATACTGCCTGATGTATAAACAATTTCCTGGATACCGTGTCTCTCGCCTCCTTTATCCCAGCATCCCAGGGGTTTCTATATTCCTCGTTACCCCCACCTTATACCGCTCACATCCCTACACCTGCTCCGCCACAGACTTTCTGCAGACGATCTTCTAACGGAACCATATTTCTGTCTGATTCTTGAGGTTAGGCATGATTGGGCCAGAGGGTGTAAACATTTCTCATGACCCTCGGTAGATACCAGAATCTTTCCAAAAAGGCTGCATTAATTTATGATGCCACTAGCAATATATGAAAAGACCAATTCTACTAAACTTTTGCCAACTTTAGATGGCTTATTGCCAACTCTATTTTGAATTTTTATTAACACCAAGGCTGAAAATGTCGCTGGATTTTATTGAAACAAATATTTTCAGTATTTCACAGATACTGGTAATAATGTTCTAGAATTCTTTCCATTGTGCAGAGGCTGTGTGATATGAGAGGTATTTGAAAGGGGTTATGCACGCATTAAGAATCAGCTGACGTCGCCAGAATGAAAGGCCTACCTGCTGCTCATATCGCTGCTTCACATCCTCCATCTGCCACAAAAACTCCTTTGACTGTTTCTCGCGAAGAGACTTAGATCTAGTTAGATCTGCTTCCACTTTTTCCATCTACAAAATAAAAAAATCAAACATCAAATTTTTAGACCAAAAATTGTATTCCATCTTTTAATCTGTCCATTCACTAAAATGACATATTTTAAATACCCCACCAATCATAATGACGCACTTAAAGATGATAAAGATAATAAAAGATATATCAGTTATTTTGGTATATTTTAACAGTTTAAGTCAGGAAAATTAAAATTAATATATACTTGACTAAGTTCTAAGATGGTTGATGCTAGATGATCAGTCTTGTGGTCAACAATAAATGTACTAAGAAATTATTAAAGGTCACACAGCCAAGCCCACTTTGTTTTCGTTTGTCTCTAACTCAGGATGTGGGTTTCAAGGCTCCCCTTCAATGCTTTCACATTAAACCTCGAGCAGGTGGCTCCTTAATTTGTCCCCTGCAATCTACGCTTCCTATACTCCAATATCCTTGGTCTTTCCCAAGCACACCAGGGCTATTCTTGACCCTCCCACTATCAGAAAGCCGCTTCATGTTTTTCCCCATGAAACAGTCCATCTTCAAGGCCGACTCAAGTCTCCTCTCCTCTCTGAGGTGCTCTTTAATCCCTCCAAGTGACAGGAGTGTCGTCCTCTCTGTGCTCCGGGCCGTCACATCTCTCCTTTTCTAGGACACTGTGTTTTCCTCTGTAGTGTGGAAGTACTTCCAACGTCTGAGCTTCATTCATTCATCCAGATCCTGAGCTCCCAAGTAAAAGGCACTGTGGCATAATTCTTTTTTTTTGTATCTTACTTATTAACCAATTGGCTTGGTCTGCAGAATAAATATGGATTCAGTCCTTACGGATGAATGAAAGGGCAGGGAAAAGCAAGAGGGGAAGAAAACAGAAGATGAGCCGGGGGGAAACATGGTTTCTTCAGTACTTTTAAGAGAGACCTTCATATGAAGTTGATTTTTGGTTCTTATTTGTCTTCAGCACAGATTGAATATTAAAATAAATAATAAATATTTCAAATATTAAATACTTAAAAATATATAGAGCTTCATATACTCCACATTTGTAAAATAGAATATCTTCTATCAAAAACCAGAATTATTTTCTATAATCAAAATAGCAGACAATTGAAAGCACATGAAACAACCTTTTATGCCTAAACATTAAGAAAAACTCCAAATAAATAATAACCGATACTATAAGATAATGAAACATGGTTTTTTTTAGATTATACTGACTGAGAATGCAAGAGCCCACTCCATTCTTATTCCACAATTTAACAAAATAATCAAAAACAATTCTTGTGAAATACTTAAAGCTTGATAGAAACATAGAATTCTCAGTTGCCATAGATACAAAAGCTTCTGCTTTATCATGGTCATTCCATATTCCATTCAACTTCAAGTGTTCGAAACAAACACCACCACGCTCCTTTGCTGTGTAACTCCGGCTTCCACAAACCTCCACCTGAGTCTTGGTGGTCAAATCAGAAGCGGCAAAGGCCTTGGCTGTGTCTCTGTGAACGGCGCGCGTTTAAAGCAAAAGGAGGGTGCAGGAGTCTCCTTACAAGGTGCCTTGGGCATTACTTTCACTCCATGTACTGTAAGAAAACCCAGGTATGCACAGCTTAAGCAACATAGGCCCTTTATGTTTTCCTCATGTAACAGAGTCCAGAAATGGGCTGCTGTACTGGGAGTTCAGGGATGTCGGGGTGAAGGACTCTGCCACTCAGCCTCCCCCTAATGGGTGTGAAATGGCTTCTGCAGCTCTGAACATCTGGGAAGGAGAGGGCAGAGGGTGATGGGGAAGGGAGAAGGGCCAAGGGTCCATACTAGCCGAGCCAAATACCCTTTTAAGGGGCTTTCCCGAAGGATCCTGTCAGTAGCCAATTAATTATATTGTTTGCACTGGAACAACATTCAGAAAAGGCAAGCTCCGTCTACAAGGCCAGAGGCGGTGGTTTTAAAGCTGTGTCTAATGTCGCCCTACAAGTACGAATGAACACTGGACCAGCATCTGGCAGGACCTGTCATATACGGTCAGAAGTTACTGCTCTTTCTCTAGCGCAGTATCTGCGCTACTAAATGCTCAGTAATTTAACACGTACACTTCGTATTAGACCAGTATATATACAATTGTTTAGAAACATGCCATTCAAAATATATTTTAATGCATTTCATACATATTTGGATAAATGGTAAGAAATTGTCCTTCAAATATTTTCAGATATATGTAGAGATAGGTAGGTAAGTAGGCTAGCAGGCAGACAGATAATTATTTCTCTGCTTTAAAGACTAAGACTAGGGCTGCCTGTTCGGGACCCCTCTCACTGAGGTGGGAGCTTTTGTCTCTCCTTTGATAAACTTTCACTTTCACTTAAAAAAAAAAAAAAAAAGAGTAAGACTAATATCCTTAACAGGAAAAATCAATGAACACAATAATTGATTATATCTAGAGTTCTTTTGTGAGAGATCATCACTAACTGGTATGACAGACAATATGTCCAATGCCTGTGCTTTTGTTACTGATTTGTAGCAGTTTTAGCTATTTGGACATAAACTTCTTGCTCGATATCTGAATTGCAAATATCTTCTCTCGCTCTGAGCTTGCCCTTTCATTTCCCACTGGTCTCTTGATGAACACAAGGTTATTGTGTTTTTGTTGTTGTTTCTTAAATGAAGTTAAATTTAACAATATAGTTTTGTATGCCTTTTTTGTTTTCTATTTAGAAAATCCTTGCCAAAACCTTCCTACCTTTTCTTCGGCAAGTGTCACTGTTTTGCCTATCACGGTCTATCTACAATCCCAGAATTCATTCTGTGGATGCAGCGAGACAAGGGGCAAGATTCTGGTTTTCCATCTGGCCATCCAATTGGCAGTGTTTATTAAATGACCATTCTCTCCCTGCTGCACTGCAATGCTTCCTTTGGCAGGAATCCGCTTGATCATACGTGTGAGTCTATTTCTGGCTTCTTTCTTCGGTAACAGTGGTCACCCTCGTGCCCAAACCACACTGTATTAATTACTATAGCTTACTAGTAGCCTCAGGATCTGGCAGTGTGGGTTCTCCAGCCGTGTTCCTCTCACAGATTGCCACAGCTATTCTTAGCCCTTTGCATTTTCATACACATTTTAGAATCAGCTTGTCAGTCTCCCTCACTCCCGCCCTAGAAGCACTGCCAACGTTTTGACTTTTAGAATTGTGTGGCTTCTGTAGATTAATTTAGGGAGTGACCTTTGTCTAACATTGAGTTTTCAAATCCATATACATGATACATCCCTCAATTTATGTAGGTCGTCTTTGGTTTCTCTCAATAGTATTTTCTAGTTTCTGAAACAGAGGCCTTGCAGAGCTTTTGTGAGATTTATTCTTAGGTAAGTGAGGCTTCCTGGTACTGTGATGTCTTTTACAAGGTTTATTTTCAATTCGTTGGCTACTGATAGAAATAAAAATGAATCGTATATCTGACCTAATGGCTAGTGACCTTGTTAAATTAATTACTAATAACATTTAACAAGTAAATATTTGAAAAATTCAGTTACACAAAGAAGACATAATTGCAAATAAATGCATAACTCACTGGGCTACCTTCGATATCTCTCCTCTGTGTCCCCTTAATGACCTATTTATCCCACTAGTTATACCACCTACTGTAATCATACACTTTTATGCACTGGTCTCTCACACAAGCCACAAACGTCTTAATCTCTAAATTCCCAGAATCTACAATGGCTGATACAGCGCTAGCATTCATAAATTTTTGATAAATGGATGGAAGAATGAAAAAGTCTGTTGAATCCTTAGCCAGTAAGTCATTAAAACAATTGAGGAATTAAAAAATAATGTTACCATTTTCACAATTGATAACCATTAAAATCAGCAAAATACAGAAAGAATGACATGTTTTCTGGTCCAGTGTTCTCAGAGATTTTTTTTTTCCTGGCTTACTTTCCTTCTGCAAAAGAGATTAGTCATTGATGAATATTATTAGGAAAAAGTTTCAGTTACTAGTCTATTAAGCATTTAAGGGTAAAAGTTAAGATTTCTTTTAATAATTTGGGTTTGGGAGGATTTTTTGTTTGTGTAATTTTGTTTTTCAAAGCCAAATACTTGTACAGCTTTGGATGCTGTCATTTGGAATTGATTAATAATTCTGAAATTTACCTCTTCTACCTGATCTTGTGAAAATTCCAAATGTTAAAAGGGAAGAGAGATTCCTTCATTGCCATCAAAAAATAACTGAGAGAAATGCTTCCATTTATATTGAATCTATCATCTTAACACTGGCCTAAGAAAACTTACTTAAAATTACGTGAGCAAGCATGACCCTTAAAGGACAAGACCACAAATGTCTAAGTCCCAATGAACAGTCTGTATGCTGAGTCTCTGCTTCTTTAAGTCTGCTTGTTACCCAGCTAAACTTAATGGAACAAATATACCCAGCTGGCATTCTTCTCTCTTGGTAACTTAAGAATTTTTTTTCACTAATTCAATAGCAATACCAGGATGATGAACTGAATGTATAGTCTCTAAGGGTGTAAGACACTGCTAACCAATTTTAATTGTTCTAGGGGCCAGAAGAAACCTCACTAGTCAACAGCAGTGTTTCAGAATTTTGTTTTCATGGCAAGCCAGTGGGTTTTCCAAGTATAAAGCTAATATCATGTAGCTAACCATTATAAAGAGAAAGGAATAAAATTGAAAGCCAGATATTTAGCAGCAAGTACCATTTCATGAGGGTGTATTTTCAAGAGGGGAAAAATTAACTACAAAAGTGAGTTGGCCAGAGGAACCCCCAGGAGAAACCGGTTAGCTGACATCCATGCAGTCAGTTTACAAGATTAAAAAGCTTCACTTTACAATTGCTGCCAATACTTCAAAAATATAGCTGTCTTTTTCAGTCATTTATTTGTTTCACAGAGAATAGGTAAATACAGAACATCATTCCTTTTTAAATGTGAATATATACATATACACAGAAATAATTCTAACAGAGTACTAAACTTTCACAATTAAAATAAGTGTATTTTACACAACTAATTACTGCCAGCTAACACGTATAGTGGACTTCACCAATGGAGTAAAAATTGGGTTATTTAAGCAATCTTAAATGAAGTAAAAAAAAAGTCCTTCAAAGTGAAAGAAACAGTGTGAAGCTATTTTCTTTTAAGTTTAAGTCTGTTCCATTTTCTCTCATGGGCCTCATTTTTGAAACAGCAATTCACTTTCAAAAACAAACTCAAAGCTTTTATTTTTTAATTCAAATCCCATTGTCTGCTGTCTGCAGCAGTTTCCAAATGGAAAAGATGCCCTAAGCTCTGCTGGCTTTTACACAAAAGATTTTAGTAAGAGGAGAAAACAGCAGTTCAAAACAACAACAGAAAAAGCAGACTGTTAATACCAACTGTGGAAAAATCTGAACACACTATGTTCTCTAAATAATGAGTCTGCTGACTGATTATCTTTTAGAACTTACGTTATATCACATTCACACTTTTTAAGAACTGATAATCTGGAATAGAGGATTCTAATTTACCATGTTTCGACATACATACACAGTGTCCCAAGAAATGTATACGCACTTTGAAGGCAGTGTTTATTAAAATACATTTCATTTTTAAAATGTAATCGCATTTACAGCTATCAGCTGTTAAAGTCTGTATACATTCTGGGGGGGACACCCTGTATTTTATTCAATGGTAGTTCAAATTTGCCCTGTAAGAATCATTTGATTTGTGAACGGGCCTAACTATAAGAATTCCATTAGAAATGGGTTTCCTTATTATTATTATACTCACACCAAAGGTGCTTTCTCTATTTCAGAGACTCAACTGCACTTGGCAAAACTATTTACAATAAAAACCACTGAAGAACATTTCTTCAAAAGACGACAGTTGAAAGAATTTCCTGCTTCCTGGCTGCCATCATTATTATTTTGAAGGAATCTGAATCCAGCCTCACTGGACAGATCAAGCCTGGGGAGGACTCCTCACACTGACCAGACACAGGTGTAGGGTTTGTGGGGGAGAAAGGGGATCCCAGAGGCATGCACCAAGTAGGATTTTTCATCAGCTCATTTAACCAGCCTATAGTGTTATGATAGGTAGAAGCCTAGAATGCCTAAAATATACACACTCTTAACATCAACAAGTGGGAGAGTCAAAGGGTCTGGCAGGATTGGTGAAGGAAGACAGAAGACAGACCATATCAAAACACCCCATGACTATTTATGTCAGTCGCTCCATGTACTCCTAATACTTTTTCATATTTGATTAAGAACTCCTGCGTTTAGCATGAAAAAAATCTATCCTTTGTCCAATTTATTGACTTGTATTGTTAATTTGTGCAATAGTATTACATTCTTTCTTTTCATCTGAATACAAGTGATAAGAGTTTCATCATCTTTTTAATATTCTTGTGTAACTTTTAGTTGAATCTTTTATAAATAGCATATACATGCCCATAAGTCAGCTAATCAATACTTTTTTGCTAGAAAAATTTAACCTATTAATATTTATTATTACAATTATGTACTCTGTCTTATCTTGGACATTTTGTTCTGTTTCTGCTTCTGTTCCTTTGGCAATATCTCAAGTTTTGCTTTTATCTTCTCAATATTATTATGATAATGTAACATCTTGTTCATTTTATTCATGTCTATGTTTATATATTTCAAAGTTATTTTATCTACATTTCCCTAATTTTAAGAATTTTTTGAATCTCAACTCTTTCATGGCAAAGTTTTTTAGCATACTATACTCCTCTCACTCTCCCACTATCCACCTACTTCTTGATCTTTGTTAATGTAATCTAGGGATTTAGATTTAAGTTATTAAATTTGTGTTTTCTACTGTATATACCTTCTTTTTCAAGAATCAGTAAACATTAGCATTCAATCTTGTAACAAGATTTGTAACAGTTAATTTTGTTTCTGGTTTGTTGGATTCCGTTGTGTTCAACTCATCTTTAATGTGATGGTCTCCCCATGTGTGTGATGTCTTTTGCTTCATCTCTGGATTGGTTGATGTGCTCATATCATTTTTTCCAGAAAAGAAATAAGTGGTGTACATTATGTGAGTACTTACTAAGGGAATGTTTTTCTGTTGACTTTGCAAGCGAAAACTCCTTGGTTATGTGTAAAATTAGGTCATACCTTTCTCCTTCAATACTCTGAAGCATTACTCCATTATCTTTCTAAATTTTTAGCCAGTTGCATCCTGCTTAGAAACTTCTAGGAGTTTTAGTTTATTCTTACCTCTATTTGAGCTTCAATTCTTTTTCCAGAACGTATGTAGGTTTTACTGCATTGATTTTACTTGATCTGTGGCCTCTTTCCTATAAATCATGTCTTCTTATAACAGTGCTACTTTTCTGAATATTTTTTCTGAATTATTCAGTAGATCATTTTCAGAAATGTGCTTTTCTTCTATGACTGCTGGACACAAATGTCTTTTTCTTGTCCTACAGAATGTTTTCACAAGTCTCACTGTTGTTTGCTTGTTTTTTCTCCTTACTTACCCATGAATTCTGTGATCCGTTAATATTGCATCATCAGCTGCAAGAGGTGCATTTACTGAGCCAAAGGTGCCCGTTATAGACTCAGCTTTTCTCAGAAGGTGGCTCTGTCGGTCGTAGCAGTTTCAAACACCTCAGTCTGAGCCTTCTTAACTGTACACTTAAAACTTATTGAAGGTCCCCTCCTTCAGTGCTTTCTTGTAATCCTCTAAATGTCAAGCCAGTCAGAGAGTTTCCTATGCAGCTCCGCAAGATATTGGGACCAGATATACTTTCCAGAGCCTGGGCTCTGATCACAGTGGGGAGCTGGGAAAAGAGGCACATCCATGTGGCAGGGACTGAAAGTCACCCTTCAGCACAAACTCTTGGCAGGAATGTAGTCTTCGTCCCAGGCAGTGAGAGGAGAAACAAAGAGATTGGGCCCTCAGACCTAATCTCAGGACCCAAATTCACACAACTCAATGGGAATGGAAACCTCAAGAAAATAACAAGAAAACAGTTCCAAGCTAGCAAACCCCACAGGACTCAGTCGACCTTCCATAGGAAAGTTGCTACGACCCAGTCAGTGTGTGCTTCGGACTCCTGAGGAAGACAACTCCAGCTAAAAATGAAACCACAAACAAGCACTGCAACATTCCTTATAATCAAGAGGACTTGAAATTAACTAAATACCCTTGAATCGGGGAGATGACAAATAAAATATGGTATAGTCATATAATAAAATACATTCAATGTTAAGAGGATTGCATAAATCAACACAGACAGGACACGGATATATAAAATTAAATATAAAAGAGCAAACAAAACTAATATATATATAATCTGTAGTACTCATCTAACGTTTTAAAAATAGAAGCATAAAATGCATATACATTAACATGATCTATGCATATAAAATAACAGACTTAAATATTACACACTGAATCAGTTATAGTGGTTTTCTTGCCGGTGGAGGGGGCAATGCGATCAGACAGGAACAACAAAGCAGGCGATGTCATCTGTAATGGTTTAGTTTAAACAAGCTACCAACAACTGGATTCTTCAGGATGGCTACCTTGGTGTTTGCTCCCTTTATTCTTTATTTTATTTTTATTTTCTCTTAAAACGAAAGAATATACTACTAACTTGTACAAAAACTGGAGCCAGCCTCTGTCTTCCCACCCTGGAAAATAACTCGCTGCAACTAATGAATAGAACACTCGTTACGACGCATGCACACAGACTCGGTCAGCCTGAATCCTGGCTCTGCAGAGTCCGGCCACTCCTGGGGTTCACCTGCAGGCCGATCCACGCTCCGAAGGGAGCCACTCCAGCCATCACCACACGTGGAGACACAACTTTGAAATGGTTATTCTGGCATTAAGGTGAGGACGAATGAAGGCGTCCCGAGGGCGGAGAGCGGCCCCAGGTGCTCTCCCCGCCTCCCTGTGCTCACTGCCACGGGGCCTCGGTCAGAGCGCCCCCAGCGGCCCGGAGGGGCAGGGAGCCGGCGCTCCAGAGACCACAGCGCAGCCCTGGCCCTTCACGGGCTCGCGGGGAACAGGGGAGCCGCTGACCGACGCTTCCCCCCGGCTCTTGTGCTTGGTCACTAGGGTTCACCTCTTCCTCTGAGGCTCTGGTGGAGGTGGGTGTCCTCTGCCAAGACTAACGTCCCTTTCTCACTCTGAGCTCCTGACCCAGCCGCATGGCTGATTTGGGTAAAGCTTTTTTTTAGGTGAAGACGTTTCTGTCATACTTAAGATCAAAATGGGCCTTGCCCTGGGAGAGTGACTTTCCGAAAGGACCGCGTGCTGCCCTCACCTGCGCTTTCATCTCGGCGTAGACCTTCTCCGAGTTGAGCTCCACCTGCCTCCTGAAGTCCTCCAGGGCGGCGTCCGCCTGCTGGGCCTGCGCCCGCTGCGCCTCGGCCACGCGCGCCAGCTGCTCCTCCCTCTCCCTGGAAGGGCAGGGGCCGGGTGAGGAGGCAGGGGCCGGGTGAGGCGGGAGGGGCCGGGTGAGGCGGGAGGGGCCGGGGCCGGGGTGAGGCGGGAGGGGCCGGCCTCCTGCCAGCTGCTCCTCCCTCTCCCTGGAAGGGCAGGGGCCGGGTGAGGCGGCAGGGGCCGGGTGAGGCGGGAGGGGCCGGGTGAGGCGGGAGGGGCCGGGGCCGGGGTGAGGCGGGAGGGGCCGGCCTCCTGCCAGCTGCTCCTCCCTCTCCCTGGAAGGGCCGGGGCCAGGCCGGGGTGAGGCGGGAAGGGCTGGGGCCGGGGTGAGGCAGGAGGGGCCGGGGTGAGGCGGGAAGGGCTGGGGCCGGGGTGAGGCGGGAAGGGCTGGGGCCGGGGTGAGGCGGGAGGGGCCGGGGTGAGGCGGGAGGGGCCGCAGTCGCTCGCGCTCCACCTCGGGAACAAAACTCAGGTTTCAACTGTTAGACCCAAATTCTAAGTGACTTTCCTTGAAAAAGTTGACAGTAACTTACTTGTCTCAGGAAAAACAGGGCACAGACACGTGGTACGTGTTCTGAGGAAAGCACAGGCGCTTCCGAAGACGCCCCTAAAAACCAGAGTGTCTGGGCGCGTCAGGCTGCGCCCCGCGGCCGCAGGGCCTGGCCTGCTCGGCTGCACCTCCACCCCCAGCAGCCCGCTCAGGCAGCAGGCGCCTTGCCAGGCCTTCCCGGGCACACATGCACTATTGCGTTTCAATACTCAAATATTTGACTATTAAGACAACATATGAGAAAAACATAAAATCGTGTAAATCACAGTGGGTACCATGGCCTAGACCTAGGGCGGCAAATGTGACGGACAGTTGTTACAAATGCTGGACGGACACTTGCCCGGTGCGAGGGACCCAGCGGCCGGACGGCGGCCAGGCTCGGGAACAGGTGGCGGCGCCGGAGGCCCGAGCAGCCTCCCCACCGCCGGGGCCGCGCCGGACGCCCGAGCGGCCTCCCCACCGCCGGACGGCCCCGGGCAGCAGCGACTTCTCTGCTGGACCGTAGAGTCTAGTCCACCCTGTTACTCTCTCATTTGGGGGCCTCCTAAAAGCAGTTGGGAGGACTATTTCACAATTGGGATTATAATTTTTCAAAGATCTACTTTTGATTGTTCAGTCTGTCTATAAATAGGTAAGAAAGTATATTGAACAATAAAAACTTTAAAATTTTATATATCATATCGTCTTAAATTATGTCCCATCACTTAGCCAAAAGAAAATTTTACCAATATAGTTTTTAAAAATGCATGACTTATGGCTGAAATATCAACTTTGTTCTTTGAATATTGAAAGTCAGTTGTTTTACATTTTTTTGTCCAATAATTCACAGAAGCTATTTAGCTAAACTCTTTCAGTTTAATAAGACCAATATTTTCTCTATGTCATCTCATTCTTACCTACCAAGTTTAGTTCATTTACTTTATAAATAACTTATGACCACATAAGTCAAAGGGATAAACTTTAATTATAATCAGGCACATATTACAGACCATATTTAAATATATATATATATTTTTAAATATCATTAAAATGAAGCCTTGTGCAATAAGGCATGCTGCTTTTAATTGATAACTTCTATCCTGATTTGCAAATAGAAAATATTATTCTATATGTATAAACAGCAGCCACAGGGAAATGTGTGAACTCTCCCAAGCAATTTTAGTCCCATTACAAGGCTGAGCTAATTCAGCAGTAAAGCTAAATATCAAAGGAGGCCTCACTCAATGTAAATCAATGCTCTATCCAGTTAAACCATGGCAAACACATAGAGCTCCACTAATATTTAGGAATTGTCTGTCTTAATATAAATAAAATATCTGTCTTAATTTCAATAGATTATATTCCTTTTAATGAGGGATCCATTTTCATCTCTATCAAAGGCATGAAGTGGAAGTAAAGACTCTCAGCGTTTGAGAGAGAGGAAGATCTGCTCCTTACTAACATAAGCACAGTGTTCCTTTTTATGGTTCTGAATAGCGTCCCATAAGAAGCAAAAAATAAAAAGTGACTTTGAAGATGAGTTTCCCAGTGGGACCAGCTGTGGGGCTGCGGATAAATGCATCACTCAAATGCCTCAGAGCTGGGCCTCCATGCAGATAAAAAGGTGGCAAGAAGATCTGCTTCTGAGCTCTGATTTATTTCTAAAATGCAGTAAATTTTCCTCATCTGAGTACATAAAGCACAAGGCCAAAAGAAGCTGCATTCTTATACAACCACGAGCCAGCTCAGATTAAAGGGTGCTCTGAAGCACATGATTATTCCAAAAAGGCAGTAAAACGCAGGAGCTAATGGAGTACAATTTAGTACTTCTTGAGCTTTACAAGCTAACATTTCTACATGCAGGCCAACCGTAATTTGAAAATCTCCCCTTTGCACATTTCTGTGCCAGGGCTTTTGATAATGATGGCAGGGATCCAACGTGTATTTATGAGGCTTCACATTACAGTATTCTGCATTTGCTGCCAGCTTGGCATCTCCACTGGAAACTCCAA
Organism: Miniopterus schreibersii; assembly: GCF_964146895.1. NCBI lineage: Eukaryota > Metazoa > Chordata > Mammalia > Chiroptera > Miniopteridae > Miniopterus > Miniopterus schreibersii. Next base: position 7,908,351 of record NC_138116.1, read on the forward strand.
GAAAAACAAAACAAAATAAAAAACTTCAAACAAGTCTGAAAAGAGGCTGGAAGAGTCTCCATTCCCTTTCCAGCTGAGCTGGTAAACAAGACTTCCAAGCAGCTATATCATCTCTGTTCATGGCTGCTGCGGGGCCTTAAACTGATTAAAGTGAATTAGTCAAAAACATTAAGATACTACTATGACTTAAAAGGCACTAAAAATAATACCTTTCACTAAGCATGATAAATGGCCTCTTCTACATGACTGCCAAGACTAGTGGTCTCTGCTAAATTTTGGTTAAAAAGGTAAAAACTATGGACATCTAAACATTTGAAACTATAAGAGTCAGAAAGGAATACCTGGTAAAACAGAAATTAGTATGGGTCTTAATGTTGGAAAAATGACAACACTCCTCAAATGGACCTAAAGATTCAACACAATGTGTTGAAATCCCAGGTGGCAGTTTGAAGAAATTGACAAGCTGACCCTAAAATTCATATGGAAATGCAAGGGACCCAGACTAGGTGAAACAATCTTGAAAAAGAACTTATTACAAAGCTAGAGTAATAAAAACAGCATGCTGGTGGCACAGGATAGACATAAGTCAATTCAGATTCCAGAAACGAACCCAAGCGTCGATCACAGGTGGATTTTCAGCAAGGGTGCCGAGGCAATCCAGTGCGGAAAGAACAGTCCTTACAACCAGTGGTGCTATGACAACTAATATCCACATGCAAAAGAAGAAGGTTCAGTTCCTTCCTTACACAATTTACGAAAATTAACTCAAGATGGGCCACAGACCTGTAAGAGCTAAAAATATAAAACTCTTAGAAGAAAACATAGGAGTAAATCTTTGTTACCTTGAGCTAAGCTAAACCTTCTTAGATATGACACCAAAAGCAGAAACAAAAAAATAAAATATAGATAAACAGACTTCAGCAAATTAAACTCTTGTCCTGCTAGGGATGTTATCAAAGGTAAAAAGAAAATCCATAGAAGGTGAGAGAATATTTGCAAATCACATATCTAAAGAGAGACTTGTATCAAGAATACATAAAGTAGCCTTACAAACTAATAATAAAAAGATAACACTTTAAAAATAGGTCAAGAATCTGAATAGACATTTCTCCAGAGAATACATACAACTGGCCAATAAGCACATGAAAGCTACACTCAGTCTCATTAGTGACCAAGAAAATACAAATCAAAAGCACAGTGAGATACCATTATGCAACTTAGTAGGACTACAATCAAAAGACAGATAATAAGTGGTTTGTTTTGTTTTCATCAGGATAATATAAATCAAAACCACAATGAGATATCACCTCAAACCTATTAGAATGGCTATCATCAAAAAGACAAAAATAATAAGTGTTGGTGGGGATATGAAGGGAGCACTTGTGCACTGTTGGTGAGAATATAACTGATACAGTCACTATGGAAAACAGTATGAAGGTTCCTCAAAGAATTAAAAACAGGACTACCATATGTTCCAGCAATTCTTCTTTTGGATATATATCTGAAGATAATGAAATCACTACCTTGAAAAGATATCTGCACACCTGCCCCCCAATGTTCAATGCATTCTTATTTACAATAGCCAAAACATTAAAACAACCTAAGTATTCATTAACAAATGGATGGATTAAAAAAACAAACACACACACATAATACAACGAAATATTATTCAGCAATAAAGAAGGAAATCCTGTCATTTGCAACAACATGGATGGTCCTTTTTACTTATGCTAAGTAAAATACATCTGACAACGAAAGACAAATACTGTATGATCTCACTTATTTATGAAATCTAAAAAACCCAAACTCAAACAGAAAACAGATTGGTGGTTGCTAGGAGGTCTGTAAGTCCTTCGAAGCCAACTGGATTTAAATCATGATTCAAAAGATCCTGGCATTACCCTCCTGGTAACTTAGTGTGTTCTAGATGCTGAGACTAGGGTTCTGGCAGCAAAGCCTGAGATTCACTTGGTCAAATACTGCAGAAAACCGACACACAATAAGAAATGGTTCTCATCTTGGAGAAACTACAATCTGACTGAGGTGAAAGAAAAATGCAAGGAAAAAAATCAAATAGGAGTGTAGTATTATATATTTTTGTGACAAATTCTAAGTGCTATAGGAATACATAAATGGAAGAGGCAGTGAGAGCCTGTACAAGAAAACCAGTTTCAGAAGATCAGAAGACTTGTGTATAAAGTGTAAATAAAGCAATATCAGTAAATGTAATGAAATGTTGAAACAGTTTAAAGTTTTCCATAATAATTTTGTGCCAAACTGACTTTGGCCTATAATATGGGTTTATAAATAAGTTTTAAAAACTCTACCTCAGCAAATAGGAAAGTGATTAACATTTTTATGGTAAAATAAGAAAACCTTGAGAAAATGATCCTTAAAGATAAAACAGCTACAGTGCAGAGCGAAAAAAAATTCCTTTAAAATCTTTAAACTTCAAAATAAATCCCAAATATAATGTTGCTTCCTCTTATGTTTCCATATTTAAGAAAGCACTGATTAAAAGTTCCTTATGTAAATTATACCTCACACATGCAGAGCTACATACATACCCACCATGCATCTCAGTTCACAGGCCGCAGTCTGTCAGTAAATAATGAGGAAATACATGTTCATCCCGTAAACGGCAAAGCCTAAATATTTTGAAACGGGTGCAGGACCATTCCTGTTACTCGGCAGCGCGGAGCCATTCAGGCAGAATGATAAGTAAACCGAAGCCAGATCAAAGGAATAAAGAAAAAAGCTGAAATGTGAAGCTGCAATATTTATTTCCTTCAAATATCACCCATGCCTTGTCCCTAGGCAGTTCAATCTTTCAAAGGAGCTGGAGAACAGTCCCGCTCGCATTTACTGCTGTGCACAATAGATCAAATTATAAGTAGGAAGATTTTATTTACCAAGGACAAATGCAATATTTACCAATAAGAGAAGTTTTCTGTTTATCATAAATATTTCTAAGTTATAAAAAAATACATATTTTAAAGCCACAATAGATATTTTCCAGTACTTTCAGTGACCGACACCGCTACAAACTAACATTTATAGTGCAACCATAATTTTTCAATGTCTATGCAAATACAGTCACAGGAACATTTATCAGTGCTTACCATGCTCATCACAGTTTAAGCAGTTCCTGTGTTACTTCATTTCATTTTTATAACTATAAAAAGTGATTTTTTTCACAAATGAAAAGAATAAAGTTTAGAAGAATTAAGTGATCTGCCCAAGTCATTTATTGGCCTCTAATCTCTCTGAAATAGAAAATGTTAACATTGTTTTCTAATTTTATACAAGTTTACGTGAAAATGTATTCCTACAGGACAAACCCTAGGTGTTCCTGATAAAGCGGTGGTAGCTGATTTTCATGAACCTTCCTTAAAATTCCTAGGGAATCCACAGAAGTATGCCATTCCCACACGAGTTCGAACTTTGTTAGTGACAATGTGTGATCATTTTCACAGAGGGGACATTTAAGTTCACCTTTATTTGTTCTAAGATAAATGTGCTTTTTAATAAATACTTTGCAGTAACATTGTATAGGCCACATTTAACCTATTCGTAACAATAAGCATAACTATTTAAGTGAATTTTTAAATATCTTCCAGCTCCCACTCCCTAAGTAACATGGCTACAGCGCTATAAAGACGCCAGCTCTCAGTGAGTGTTGCTCTCAGATGGACTGGCACAGACAAAGCTTTTCTACACACGGGCTGCATTTCTCATAACTTTCCTACTTCTCTCGGTGCCTCGGCACCGTTTTCCTCGCGGCGTCAACATAACTGCTCAAACTCTAGCTGCCCAGCCAGCCTTCATCATAGTACCTCTCCACGTTTGCAGCTTCTGCACTGATTTAGTCTCTAGGTTTTCCAGTTCTAAGTTCCCGAGATCAGGGAGGAGGGCAGTGCTGGACAGAACAGTGGTTAAGAACAGGGGCTCTCGAGTCAAGCACAGTTTCCGATCCTGGCACCTCCACTTAACAGCTGTGTGACCTTACGCTCTTTGTACCTAATAATAGTAAAGTGAATAGTAAAATGAATGTGCTGCCTCTCCATCAGGTGCCTCTGTGGACCCGATGAATGTGGCAGAGAAAGGGAGGTGGTCCCATGCAGAGAACAGGTAGGCGGCTGTCAGGAGCCGGGGACGAGGCACATTCTCCCACTTGGGAACTGGGTAATAAACAGTGACATATCTAGTATACGATGCCATCTATGCATCATTTGGATCAAGTCACTTAAAAAAAAGCAGAAAAGCGCCTGGCCAATGTAACTCAGTGGTTGAACGTCAACCTATGATCCAGGAGATCGTGGTTTGATTCCCGGCCAGGGCACATGCCCAGGTTGCAGGTTTGGTCCCCAGCAGGGGGCATGCAGGAGGCAGCCGATCAATCACTCTCTCATCACTGATGTTTCTATCTCTTTCTCCCTCTCCCTTCTTCTCTCTGAAATCAATAAATACATATTAAAAAAAAAAAAAGCAGAAAAGGAAATCCCTGAGTGACATAAGAGGTAAAATTCAGCATTCTGTCAGGAAGAGAGACCTGCAATAGGCCTCAGAGGCCTGGGTTGCATGGAGTCTCAGCTATGCCACACTGGTTAAACTGCTTCATCTCTCGGAACCCGTTTCTCCCTTGAAAATGCAGATGATAGCAAACAACCACATAAGATTCTTCTGAAGATAAATTAGGGGAATACATGTTAAAATCATTTTGTTACTATAAAACATTAAATGAAGTATTGCTATATTTTCTTAGTTTATCAGCTCCCCACCAAGATTACATTTATTTCACCACATTTCATTGCTAAAGTAAACTTCTATTGTACTAAAACTCAAGAAGCTAAATGTATAAACTGCTTTTTAAAATGGGTTTTGCAAGCTGAGTTTCTGAAGCAAGCATCCAACAAGCCTAAAAATCCCATGCTACAAATTAAACCCACCGCGTGGATAGTCACAAACGTCTCCTCCGCAGAGGTCTCTCGAACATCGCCTGACACTCGTTTAAAGCAGGGTGCTCTCGTGAGAAGAAATGCAGAGTTCTATGGGGGCACAGCTACCAAGAAATACTTAACACACTAGAAATGTCCTTTTCCAGGTGAAACGAGGTCACTGCGTACTTTTGCCCTCCCCCCGAGCTTTCGAGGGAGGGTGGCCCGACATGCGTGTGGGGCTAAGGGATGCTTTCAGCAAACTGAGAACTTGGCTGCCCTGCACCTCAAATGCTTTCAGGTGCTCAAGCAGACTGCAGAAAGGAGGGCAGGTAAGTCCCCGCCACCACCACTGGGACTTAAGAAAGCTATTTTTAAGAGGAAATTATAATCATAGTTTTTAGACACTTTTCAAAGTATAGGGATAACTTTTCTCAACATCACGCAAATGTTTGTATCAATGCAAAACAGTACTTTTAAACAAAACTTTAAAAATAACCTTTTTAAACAAAAAAATTTAAGTTTAGCAGTGCTTTCTAGTAATTGATCGATAATGTCCAACCTCAAACATAATGGTACCAGTTGCAAGAAGAGTGAACTTATTATATTCCCGTTAATTACGTAGAAAATTATTAAAATGAAACATGTTAAATGTGTAATAAATACATGTTCACATCATAAGCACAACCTACAAAATGACTGACTACACATTAGGGGTGTGGTAAAGTTTTTGTGATGAACTGGAACTTTCTCTACTAAACAAGGTGAATCCCCGTAGTCATAACGTCAACTACTACCACCTCTCAGAACTACACATGAGTCACGATGGAGGGAGCTAAGGAGCAATTAACGTCCCAAGTACAGAACTTGATGTTTCTAATTAGAGTCACATAGCACCCGTTTAAAGAGTAAAAGCCAAATCAAGAATCAGACAGCGAAAGGCAGGAAGTCTTTCAGTACAGATGGTTCCCAGGCCTGGTTTAAACCCCCCTTCGCGGTGTTTTCATATCTTTCACTAAGACTAGAGATCTAGGGTTCAAATTACTGCAAGTTTCTTCCAAGTTCCTTGACATTTCTGTATTCCACACCTAAGATGAATAAATTTTATATCAATAATAAGAAAAATGAGAGGATGTGAATTTGTAAAAGTCACCAATTTTTAAATTTCTTTGATGAATTTCATGACATCAAACTTCAGGAGCTCTGATTTGGTGAGGAATAAAGGAAATCCGGTGAGGAAATAAAAGCGTGTTTTCTGAAGGTGGGAATGTTTGACATTAGCTTATCTGTTGTTTAGTACCCTCATCCAGAAAATCAGATCTGTTAGCTTTACTCCTAAGCTCATGCTCGGACATTAACATGTTACCAAATTCGTGTCCCTGAAACATTTCATTCCCTCGGGCAGGGAAATTCTCTCTTCCCTACCAGCTCATTTTCTGTCCTTCCTTCAAAACCTAGTTTATTGCAGAGAAATATTCAGGAAAGTAAGTCTCCCTCCAATGTCACTTTCACCATATACCAACCACACTGCTACCGATTCATCGGCCACACCCTGTTCCCCATGGGAAAACAGGCATCCTTCTGCCCACCTCGGGGGGATCTGGGATCCTCAGCCCGGACCACCCGTCTCCTGTGCTTTCTGCTCCAGCCGGGTTCATCTTCACAGGTCCCTTCACACACACACTGCACTCTCCATCTCTTCATCTAAGGTCCCTTCTCTTCCAACTTCCTAGATGACTTTTACTGTACATATGAATAAATATATCAGGTATATAAGCCACTGTGTTCAGAATATATCTTGGGGACATCATCAGAAAGAGATCTACTATTTAAATTAATACCAAATTGAGAGTTTGATTGTACAAGTTTATTACTGATGAAACTTATTTTCTGAGTCCTATGAACAGATACTCTGAAATCTTTCTCACTGGACAATGTCAGTATCCAGAGTTCACCCTCAAGTACCCTTGGTAGGTTCATCCTAACATACACACTCCATTACAATGGTGGATTAGCCTAGAACTTTAATAGCAGAGACAAACAATAAACTTTTTAAATAACACAACTATAATTTATTTATTTCTGGTTACATTTAATCCTACTTTGATATAATTAATCTAATTCTAGTTATGTAAAATCTAAAATGATTCCATACATGTCAAATAATTTCTTCATGGTCCCAACTCTATACAACATCTAGACTGTTAGAGATAACATTATAAGCAAATATAAGTATCTGAAATATTTTGATGGAATATATTATAAATTGTACCTGGTCTTAATTTTAGTAATAATAGTAATAGAAAAAATATACTGAAAATTTACAAATGCAACTAATTAGTCTTTAAATTCACATATTCTCGGTTAAAACCAACACCACATAGCCTTTAACAAGTATTAAAAGTTACAGGCTACTTTTATGCTGTAGTGGAACAGCTTTTATACCTACTCTTACAAGAAAATGTTTTAAAAGTAGAAATCTGTTTTCTAAACAGAATAAAATTTCTTATCAAGGTGACCCTGTAAAGATATCTTCATTCACTTATTAAGAAATCTTTAGATTAACTATTGAAGTTTATAGCCTTCCTTTTAGCTTCTCTCTAGACAGCTCCTTAATTCACATTTTCTTCCACTTTAAAGTATATATCACTATTAATTCCTTTTCACCAACTTTACAAACAAAATGACCAAGTCCCAGCTCCTCATTTTGGCTATCTATAAAACTGAATTTAGAATTCTATTCTTCAGCTATACTTTAAAATTCCTATACAAGATTGATTTAGCTCAGCTTTCCCTTTCTGCCAAAATTCAAAATTCAAGCTCCTGGGCAAACTGTAAGGTTATCTGCTGCAACTGCAACTTCACCCACATTTCTGCAGTGAGCAATGCTCCATGAAAACAAACCAAATCAAAATGCAGGCCACGCCTTTGAATGATCTCAAGATTGCTTAGCATTCCATTTATGCCTTCTTTTAAGATTAGTTTCTAGCAAGTAAAAGTACAAAACACTGTCATTATAACTTTGCAGTTTTATTATCTTTACTCTAAGGCATTAGTATTTGAAGATTAATCCCTGCTCCTACCAATAGAAATGTTGATTTATAACAGCAAACAAGCAACCAAAGATAAATGAAGGAGATTTAAAAGAACCGTATAGGAAAGCTTTTCCACTCATGTTTAAAAATATAACTTCTTTAAAAATATAACTTTAGGGGTAAATAAGCTGCTTTCCACTGTAACAGGAGATTAAAATACTATGTACACTGAGCAAGAAAAAGACTTTTTCAAAAGCTTATGACAGTTTGTCGGGAAAATATCACCCCAAAACTATTTTATAAATTTCCTCATTTTTAACAAAACTATAGATAAAGTCAGGCAAAAGAAGTGCAGCTAATTTTTGTATAAATAAATAATGTCATGCAATGACTTTCAATAAACCAGATGGTGAACATTTGTTGAGTATGACTAACATTGAAAGTTGGCTTCAGAACAGGTCAACTAAAAATATAATTCAAGAACAGTCTGAATTACCTGAAAACATCAAGAACCTGTTTCTAAAAATTCTGTGCACAAGTGAAATTGTATTTATAGAGGCAACGGTATATGAAAACATGGTTACATGGTTTCAAACAATAAAAAAGAGCCACCAATAACAGAACTCTTTGTTGGAGGGAGCAATATAAAAAAGAAAAACAGAATATGTTAAAAATAAGCCCTTAAGAAATGTTCACACTTTTTCCTTACTTGCTCGATTAGTTTCTAATCGGCCATTCACCAACTAGCAGGTCCACGCACCAGATCACTTGTGTCTTAGAACCGCCTAAATAAATAAAGTTGATATAATGACTGTGTTCTCATAACTCGATGTTCAAAACTACAGCTGGGTGAGTACAAGTGAGGAAAGGCCTCTGGTAACTTCCTCCCTTTGGTCCCAAACCAGTATGAATCCCTGTCCCCTCCCACTGGTTCTCTCATGCCTCCGAATCACCTAATGGCCTAGCCTTCCCACACAGCGCCGGGCTGGGCACGATGTAAACACTGCACGGAAGTACACGTCTAACAGAAATGTGTATATGTGTTTACAAAGGAAACATAATAGGAAAGTACATAGCAGCACTATTAATAACAACCCCAGAGCAAAAACTGCCCAAATGGATACTGACAGCAGAATGGACGCATACCTCGTGGTGTGTTCACTTTAAAATGCTATTCAATACCTGGGAACGGGTAAACTACAATTCTGGGTAACGATGTATCTCACAAACCGAAATGCTGAGCAAAAGCAGCTCATTTCTCTCCTGCCATCCAGGGAACTGAATCCTGATCTGCTTAACTAAGGTAAGGAAAGAGGCTGTGAGACAGGCAGCAGGATTCTCAGGAGGGTGTTAAAGGGACACTGATCCTACTACCTGCATCATGGATTCCATCAAGAAGCCTGCCCAGGAGCTGCTGGGAGTGCCCTACCCACAGATTCCCCCCCCAGGCCCACAGCCACCCCAGCATTCTGTGCACCTTACCCACATACACCCCACCCTTTGGCGGGCTCCCTGTGTGTGCTCCCAATGGTGGCAGCCATAGTGAGCGCTAGCAGATGGCCAGGGAGAACACACAGATAGCCAGCCCAGATCCAAGGGCCAGAGAGAGGCCGCAAACTTGAGCTTCAGCGCCACTTTTGTTAAAACAAAAAAGAGACTGTCAGCACTTGACCTGACATGTTGCAGGATCAAGAAAAGGCATATGAGCTTAAGAATTCTGCCCCAAGGAGATGAAGAAGCATGGAGCAATGTGCCCTAGAAGGTCTGAGAAAGTCCCAGAATAACTAGCAGAGCTAAAGAAGGCATTTACCTCCAAGGGGCAGTTATTGAAGATCCCTAGTAGGTGACTGCCGCTGCAAAAGAGAGGACAGTAACACAGAACTTCAAGGAACATGAAAACTCAAGGAAATATGACACCACCAAAGGATCATGATAACTTAACTGACCCCCAAAGACAGGGAGATCCGTGATTTCCCTGTAAGAGTACAAACAGCAAACTCAATGAAAGACAAGAAAACACAGAAAGACAATTCGATGGAATCAGGAAAACCATATATAAACTTAATGAAAAGTTTAACAAAGAAATAGAGATCCTAAAAAGGAAGCAAACAGAAATTCTGGATTAAAGAATACAGTGCATGAAATGAAAAATGCCCTAGAGAGCATCAAGAGCAGTACGGATTAAGCAAAAGAAAGAACCTGTGAGACAGAAGGCAGGAACTTTTAAGTTAGTCAGAGAAGAACAAAGAAAAAAGAATGAAAAAGAATGAAGAAAGCCTATGTAAGCTATAAAATACATCAAAAGAACCAATTTCTAAAATATTGTGTTTCAGAAGGAGAAGACAGGGGGAAGGGGTAGGAAGCTAATTTAAAGAAATAATGGCAGAACTATGGAAAACAGTATGGAGGAGCCTCAAAAAATTAAAAATGATATGATGTTATATAGGAGAGTATGATGATCTAGCAATTTTGCTCTGGGAATATACTCAAAGAAAACAAAAACACTAACTTAAAAAATCTCTACACCCCATGTTCATAGCAGCATTATTTGCAAGACACATAAGTAACCTAAGAGTCCATTAATGGATGACTAAATAAAGAAGTTGTGGTATGTGTATGTACAACGGAATATTATTCAGCCATAAAAAATGAGGAAACCTGCCATTTGCAATGACATGGATGGACCTTGACAGCATTATGCACAGTGAAATAAGTCAGACAGAGAAAGACAAATACTGTGTGATCTCCTGCATTTGTGGCTTGGAACACTTCCTTACCAAGAGATAGAGAGCCCACAGAGCCTGGCCTGTGCTTATTATCTGGTGTGGGAATATCTCCGAGTTTCAGCTCCAAGAATGCTCTTTTGTCTTCGCTTGAAGTATGTGCATCACAAGGACACCTGGCCAACACTGGTGTTCTGTCTGTCTGGAGAGGACAGGACCTTTCCACTGTAGCACAGGTGGGGTAGGCAAATTGCCCTGCATTGGCCATTAGGACACACCCACTGCCCGTGGGGGACCACACCCACTGCGCAAGCTGATGGCTTCTCCATTCAGTGCTTGCTTGGGCTGTGTTCCTGGTGACACCCTTCCACTCCTGGTGGCCAGGACTGTGAAGAGCTTGCTCTCTTCCATGTGGTTGGGCTCCTCCCCAGCGACTGGTACCCAGTGCACAGTGCCTTACTCTCTTGGAACTTATACTAGTGCAGGGCAATCTGCTCTAACATTAGGAATCCAAATATGTGAGATACAATCATCTTCAGGTTTACAAAATAAGATTGATAAATAAAAATGGAAAACGAAACTGTAAGGATTACTTGTGAATTTCCACAAGGAGAAAACGTAAAGTATGTCTAAAAGGTACTGCAGTCTTCCATGGATAACACCTTTTATTCTTGTTTAAAATGTCCTAATTGTACGCTTACTAGGAAGCTGCGTTTCATATCTCAGAGTCCTCCTAATCGCTTCTCGGAAAACATTGTGGCAGGCAGTCTTTAGATTCTAGTCCAGAAATAATCTCACTTGTAAAAAAAATAATGTAACTTCAACCTTATCACCTACCCACTTATTCTATGAAATACATAAAAGGTTTTTTCAGTCAAAAATCCCAAATAACTAGACTCTGGATATTTCAGAGACTCAAGTTTTACAGCCTGCTCTAGCCCATGCTGACCATGTGATTTGGGACAAGTTGACAGTGTCTCACAACGCTGAACAGTTGCTGGACACATTTATTTTAAAATATGTAAAATGTAGAAAAAAATTTAATCTCATCTGCTCACCAACTAGGGGTAACCATTATTAATGTTTTAGAATTCTTCCTTTTAAAATCTTTATGGGTTTCTTTTGTCTTTACTATTGTTTTAAACTACAAAAGTAACATGCAATATTCTTACTGGGAGAGATTCAAACTATATGCAAGTATCTCATTATTATTCTCAGTTTACAGATGTGAAGCCTGAATCACGGAGAAGTGAAGCACCTTCCCAAGGTCACACAGCTCATAACCTGCGCTGGAATTGCAAGTATAGGAACTGTTACAAAATAGTCAAGGGGCTGTAAAGTACAGCGTAAGAAATATAGTCAACAATATTGTAATAACTATGTACAGAGCCAGGTGGGTAATGGAAATATAGGGAAAACACTTTGTAAAGTATATGATTGTCTAAACACTATGCTGTCCACCTGAAACTAATACAAAATAATACTGAATGTAAACTGTAATTGAAAAATAAAATATAAAAGAAAACTTAACCCTAACTCAAAACCTAATTTTTAAAAAAGAAAAAGAAATACAGGAACTATTTACTTATTGAAATGAACTCTAATAAGAATTACTATTATTTACTTTTCTTATATTCATCAATTATTTAAATGATATAATCCTTAAAGAATTGCAAACTCATAGTGCTGTCTGAAATCAGCATTAAAAAAATCAGTAGAATTCTAAAGAGTTCTGGATAGAAATTCCATGTATATACCACAACTACAACCAAAACAATGTTTTATTTAGTTCAAGAAGGGCTTACTTCCCGTGGGGTCATTTATAAATAACCATATCATCTGAAGACCAATATTATAGGTTCTAGTGAAATTTCTACTACATATTTTCAATACCAACTGAGAAACATATGCTTTATATATATAAGTGTGTATCAGAGTAGAAATATTTATAATGTTTACAATCTGACAATGCAAAAAGTTAAACTGGATCAGAATAAATCTTTTTCAAGGTATTTTTGTCTTTTACTGTAAAAGAAGAGTTTGGAAAAGGTATCAATCAGAACGATAACTTTGCAATGTTTCGATGAGTACTTTAACAAGAACAAACCAAATCTATACTATCTACATCTACTGTTTATAGATTTTTAACTCCTCCAAAAAAGATGTACTTTTTCAGTGTTAGTGCTTCAAAGAGGCACACCATATTATTTTATTATATATGGTCATATCCATTCATTAGTCTACTAAGTTTTTCCTATACTTTAATCACTTATCTTTGACAAATGAAAAAATGAACATATACAATTCATACCATTTACAGTTATAACTTTCAGTTACTGGAAGTTATTAAAAATGATCTACAATAAAAATGAAATGGGAAGCAAAAAGGTCTAGGGTGTGTGCAGAATAAGAATTGTGAACAGTAGGACAGTGCTATTAAAATAGCCTTAGCTCTGATAAACAGTAACAACAGACAAAGCAGCTTTAACTGCAAATCAGTGTTCCTCTAAAATAAAAATAAGTACTGCAGCGTCAACCTGAGCTCTTAGCCAAAGGCCGAGTTGATGCCTTTGTCGCACGCGCACGGGTGCGAGCTCACGTGGACAAGGCTGCTCTCTGCTGCCCGCCACCACCATGCCACATGCACAACAGAAACGAGATCTCACGAGCGAATGAAAGATTAAATGAACAAGTGCCACTACATTCTAAAACGGAGATTTTTCACCTTTGTGTATATACACTAAAGAAAAACTTTTCTAATAATCAAGGTAAATTTCTATATAATATAGCAGTCTTTTAGAAAAATGGAATTATTTCTGGACTAACTGGGTCTAACTCTATTCTTAGATTCAAAAGCAGTAGCAGCTCCCCACCCCCACCCCAAGAATACTTTCCTTTGGGAAAATAGGCAGCTTGCACTGTTTACTTTGAAGTTCAGACCACACACTAACTCTTTGCTTTCAGACCAGATTACACCTGCTCTCCAGGTGCTACACTGTCAGGATCATACATTCAGTCAAAATGAAGGCATCACTAACATAGGGAATGGGGGAAACAGGTCCATGGGGGAATTTTATTAAAAATCTAAAACAGCTTTTTAAACTCTAAGTAAAATTTGGCATTTTTGGTAAAGACCTTTAAAGCCATAGTGTTACTTGGTTCAGTAAATGATTATGTTGTACGTACATAGAAAACTATAGAAGTTTCAAGGTTCTTTCATAATCTATGAGTAAGCATTAAAAGATACTACACTGTTTTACACAAACTCCCACTATCCCACTGAAAAAATCTTTCTGAATTCCAACTGCCCTTGCTGTCGACAACTTAATGCCTAGTACTCTAAGTATTTCAAATCCCTAATCTAGGCTATAAAGTCTTTAAGAACAGCCTGCGTCTTGAGTTATACCGTCTAAGCCCTCTATTTCCTGTAGAATATGCTACAACATATGGACATTGTAAGTACTAAACAAATATTTGTCAATTTACTGTTATTTAAAGGGATCATCTCTTCCTGTAGAGATATAAAATGCAAATCAACAAGCCAATTAAAAATGTATAAAATTACAAAAGAACACAGACAAAGTAGGACAAAAGAGAAATTAAACTGCAATATATTGAATAAATGAACAAAGCTGTTAATCAACGTTTTAAGGAGGAAACAAATGTGTCGATGAGGACTCAGGAAGGGCGTCCCCTCTGAATCCCCGAGATCTGTCATTAATCAAGTTGGAGTACAAAATACAACTATTTGACTTAATGTTTAATAAATATTATAGTTCTGTTCTGACTTCATCTAATTCACATGTGGTGATGTGAACAAATAAGCACTGAGTCCTTGTGTAGATACAAAGACGATAGCCTGTGATGCTGTGGTACACAAATTCCTTTACATGTTCTGCTCAGCAACTCCACCAATACATTTTAACAAAAAGCAGGGGAGAGGGAAGGGCTACGGAACCTTCCCAGACAGAATTTGATACTAAGTTTGTTTGATCCAGGGTGGGTTTTTGGCCTTTCTGTAAGTGATTCCTATTTGTAGGCTTGGGGAAGCGAGAAGAATGGACTTAGCCAGTTCTCTGGGAGTTAGGTAGGTATGCTGAGCTCAAGTAAGCTTTCCTTCTTAAATCACTTTCTTGGGTCAGGTACCCTGGGAACCTTGCTCCCATTAAAGTTCTTATCACTCTGTAGTATAATTACCAAAGTTCTTAAATATCTTTCCACCTGGACTATAAGGTCCTCTGGGGAGGGACTACACATCGCCCGAGACATGGTGGGAACTCAATATTTATTGAGTAAATCAACGTTTTCCACCTAAAAACTGCAAAATAAAACCTAGCGATAAGTCGGGCCTAATCAACTTAGTGAACAAATGGAGAAGACAAATAAAATCTAGTATTTTAATGTTCATGTTTAAATTTTATATCAAGAGTCAGAACCTTTCCTACCCAGTGCCTATATAGTAGCTCATTTTCAAATGTGACTGGAAGATTTCATTACCCACATTCTCCAAAAAATCTACAGAGGAATTTCTACATGTTCTGAGACCTAAATCTTACTGTTTCTTTAAATCTGTTTTTACTTAAGAAGAAGAAAGCATATGAAACTACTACATTCTATTTTCTTATATTCCTATCACTTTAAAACAGCTGATTTTTCCTTTTTTCAAAAAAAAAAATATTGGCTAACAATAAAATTCTGAAAATAGAGATTCATGACAGAAACTGACTCAAACTAAACCAGAGCAAGGCTATTATAAAAATACGATGTTCAGGTTCTAGCTACTTAATTTGGCTCACAATTGAGAATAAGAGTATTTTTAAAATTAAATATAGTACAGTTTTACTCACTTTAAAACTTCCTCAAACGTATGCATTTTCTTTTGAGTGTCGTGTTTTTCTTTATCAAGTTCACTCTGCAAGTCATGAACCTGCAGTGACGAGACGTGTAAAACTTATTAGAAGACCGGTAAAGTTTGCTCAAAGGACACATACAAACAATAGGACAGCAACCTTAAGCGCATTTTTAATATAAAGTTAGATTTCAATGTTTCAGGAGGGAGACTGGGTTAACCACAATCACCTGCCATCTAACCATTTCAATACTCCGCTTCCAGCACCAATTTTCTGGTCAAAGTGAATAACTGTTTGAATCTACCTGCATGTGGATTCCCTGTAAAATAAACTGATACGCACAACACTCAAAAAGGGAGGAATCACTTGGATGTTTTAAACAGTTACATATTAGCCAAAGAAAAGGGATCTCCTGAGATTCGGAAGAATACAGTTAGTAATGTGTCATATTACCAAACACATGGGTGACGGCGACAGTCCTCCCCACTGCTGGGGATGATTCATTGAACTGTTTACTGAGTTTGGGAGGAAGCCCCTCACCATGAGTGTCTGTTTCCTAAACGTGTCACCCTTTGATAGGTGTGATGGCAGCACGAGTAATAACAACTAATGAAAATTTTGCCTCACGGAAAACTTCATATGCAGGTGCAGATAAGCATACCCAGTGTGGACATCAATGGACCTAAAGCCAGGGAAAGGAGACTCAGGTACAGCTGGAGGGAGCGGGAGGCGCAAGAGAGCAGCCCCGGTGCCACACACACGGCCACCGAGGGTGCAGAAAACTAGCCATTTGCAGGGGTGCAGATACCGGCCAGCGACAGAGCTGCTGCCAGCCCAGGTGAGGCTGAAGGTGCAACTGCTGGGCACAGGGGACAGGAGAGGGGGCGACAAGAGCAAAACCAACGAAACACACACACCATCACAAACCTTCCCAAACTCTGAATCGGTGCTGGCCAAAAATACCTGTGGTTGGCTATTTACAATAGTTTGGATGGAGATCTAGTTCACTCAGAAACCCTATGTTCCCTGACCCATTTCGACTTTTCGCCTCACCCTTGAAGGGTGTATCATCTGCTGAGATTTGGTGCTTGACACAAAGTACAGGGGCACGACCTTGCTTCTATCATATGTCTCCCAGTGTGGTCTCAGAGCTGCAGCTAAAATCCAGATCCCAGGAAATCCCCAAAAGGGTTTGGGGGTTTCTAAGAGGAGGGGTTTTCTCCACACCCACTCTCTGATCCTGGGAAACAATACATTCCCTGTGTGGGAAGCTAACAAGGAGGCGGCGGCTATCAGAGTTTCTGATGAGTCACTGTAGTTTACACGTCAGGACTGTGCCTCAATGTGCTGGGCTAGCAGGGGCTTCCCCTGTACTCACTGCTCAATTGTTTTCTGGCACTTAGAACTCTGCATGAAAGCATAACTGAAATTTACCCCTTTAAGTGAAACTTCAAAAAAATTAACCATTTTTGAGAAAACTCTATGTAAAATTACATGGTGGTTATGAGAGCAAGCTCTGAGTCAGACTGCATGGGTTTGTCCCCAGGCCTTCACAAGCTACGCAGCACTGGGCCTCAGCTGCCTCATCCGAGACATGGGAACAACAGGGAATATGTAAAAAACTGTGATGAGTTAATGTTAGTCCATGTAAAGCTCCCACAACTATACTGGGGACATAATAAATGCTCGACAACTGTTAAAAATTATCATCGTTATGGTCTCAGACTAAATACTCCAGACACAAACATTTTCTTGAACACTCAAGGTCACTGTGCACACCCCAGATCACAGGGTACCACGATCCAGTGATTCCCTTAGATGGACTCGTTTGCCCTTTCAGAGCTGCTCAGAGTTTTGAGATCTTGCAGGTGCTTTTTAGCTTTCTCGAGTCACCCTTACCCTCCTGTCAACTGCTCAGCGGCCACTTCCCAAAGATGGTCAGTGCACTGGCTCAAGCACCTTGATCTAATTTATGCTTCTGAAACTGTAGGAGCCATTTGTCTGGCAGGAATGGGAGGGGGGGACTTCCCTCTGAATTAGATGTTCAAGAGTCAGAGCACAGACCTTTGAGCTGGGGGCTCCTGAGAGCGCGAAGCTGCTTCTCACTTACTGTCATATCCCCAGCTCGCAGTCAGTACCTGCTCTCACTGCAACAGTCCACAAGTGCTGCTCCGGGTTAGTCTGTCTGTTTGTGCTTAATTGAATATATCTGCATCGTATATTTAAGGGCCTTTTGGATTATATTTCTAGTTTTCACCTATGTCTCGGGTAGTTTTGGGCAATGGAGATAATGCCCCCCTTTTTTATGGGAATGAAGAAGGCGCTTGAACGGATTTGCTTGTAACCCTTTTCCCACTACACATTGTTAAGATCCAAAATGAATTTAAATACTTTAAATAATGAAAAGCAAACAAAAAAGTCAAGGACACAGCACATGTTCTCCAAAGTGAGAGTGCTGTGATTTAAGTTGTAAATAATTTAAGATTTAAGTAGCCGTAAACACTCTTAGTGAACATTTACTAAATGTTTACTTTATTCCCTTTCACCCTAAGAATTTAAGCAGGAAATGCATTCTTATAGAAATAAAATGGGGAGTCTGCTACTTATAAGGAGGCAGATGAACTGTGGCGGACCCCACCGCACAGCGCAGAGCACTGAGCAGTGGCTGCCCCCGCGTCGACGAGCGGGGTGACGCCACCGCGCCTCCCAGCTGCTCCAACCTCGACTTCCCGGCATGAGAAACGGGGCTGGGCTGCGGGCCTTCTATAAATCGTCTCGCTGCACAAACTCATTCCTGAAGGCTTCACTCAAGGCACGTGAAGGCTTCACTCAAGGCACGTGTCCGCTTAAAGAAAATCATGCCAGTAGTAGTTGGAAAATAGTACACAATATATTATATGTAAGGCTGTGGAAATTTTAAATTATTTTTAACCTAATTAAAAGAATTATATACACATGCTAACCACTGAAATAACTATGTTAAGTGGCTTTGAACCTGATCAGATGGTATAGCTCATTTGTTACAGAGTTACATCACAACTATTATAAGTAGGTATTTAATTCTAGCACATTGTTGAATCTACGTGCTTAGCATCTGTCTCGTGAGCGTCTTTAGGTAAACACCACCATCTTTCCCTCTCCGGCGCCTGTTTGGAAAACAAGCAGTGGGTTCTTTGTAGGAGGCAGGTGTTTCCTTGCTAGTAAACTCATTTAGCCTAACCATTTCCTGATTTAACCGATTAGGACACTTCATCACACAATGACATTCAGTTTTACTACCTATTATTTGTTTGATGTTCAAAGATCTTAAGAGCGGGCAACAGCCACCAGAGATCAATAAAGACCCCGAGATAATGTGTGCACCTAAATTAGGGACGGCACCTGATGTGTTTCTCTCACCTCAAAGACAAGCGAGGCCCTCTCGTGCTGCTTTCCTACTGGCCTGAGGAAACAGTGTCATTCAGATGGCATTTCCTCCCCCGAACAGATACACAGGACTCAGTTTTATACCCAGTCAGTGAACGTGCACACCTGTCACACCTGGAACACTGTCTAGCAAACAAAAGGCCTACACATCCCACTTCAAGATCCAGTTTCACAGTCCAGGGCTATGGAAGATTTATGTCAGCTCTCTGAGCAGTCAAAAGGGATATTCCCTGAGGGGGGCACAAGACATCAAATCTTCAAGGACAGAGATCACAGCAGGTTTAATACAGGAAGAAGAAAGATGTCAATTTAAAAGGGGGAGATTACAGAATTAACTGTAAAATAAAAAGGGACACACCGAGCAGCATTTTCCTTCCATTATAAATAATGTGGGAATGTGTGCAATATGAACAAATGGGCTATTCTTGTAAAAGCTGCTATTATTTAAACGTGTCTTATTTACACTGCAAACAATTAACACACTTTAACTAGCTCCATTACTGAAAAGCTAGGCCGAGGGACGCCGAGCAGAGAGGGGAAAGCTGAAGCCAGGTGCCCGAGAGTGGATCTTGGTCTGCTCCCTGCAGTGAGTGACAGGAATGGGAAGGCGGCAGGGTACGGTGAACTGAGCTCTAACCCACTATTTCTTGTCTGTGCCCCGCAGGCGGAGGGGCTGACCCAGTAACCTCAGCTCACCTGGCGGGGGAGACCCTCTGTCTGTCTCACAGGTACACAGATAGCACCTCTCGGGGGAGGACTGGCCTCAGAGTGTGAGGCCAGGGGTGGAGGCGGGAAGGTGCTGCTTCATGGACGGGAAGCCAGACGGTGCCGGAGAATGAACAATGGACTAAAACGTGCACCAGAGGACGTGGCTGCCTCCTACAGTGCGGAGCGAGGCTTATCAGAATGTACGGCCTTCCTTTAGTGAGTAAAATATTTATGAAGCCTCACGGCTCAACAGCAGAAACTGAAAAACTTCTACATCTCAGTGAAAGCAACAGTTCCCTCTCCCGTTCAGAAACCATTTTGTAAACATAAAGTATATTTAAGATCTTGCATTGAGCTGCATTCAAAATGCGGCAAAAACAAAACAAAACTTCAGCAATAAGAAAATCTATTATAATCTTAAAGAGCACATACTCAGATCAATACACATCGGTGGAAATTCCCACTTTTCCAAATGACAGACCGTTCTTCCCAGACATGAAGCTCCTGGGAACAGAGTCTGTGTCTAGTTCCCCCCTCCTCCCCAACCCAGGATCTAGTACAATATTCGCCCCATGAAAGCATTTAATGACTATCTGCTGAGTCACTATATGGGTAGATCAGAGGTGACAGTACAGTTTTTTAACATCTTTGTGCTATAAAACCTGTATAATTTTCATTTGTATGTATTTTTAATTAGTTGAAGGGTTGACCTTTTTTGCATTTTCTGTTACCTGCGTATTTTACAAATGCCTTAATTTGGTAAATGTTAGAACAGTAAATAATTACAAATGCAGCAGCAAAATCTTTGCTGTTTCAACTACTCTTTTACTTTCTATGTTATATAGCAAACAAGAAATTCAGAACTGAAGTTAAGTCACAAACTATAGAATTCTGCATTTTATTGCCGAAGGTGTTAACAGTGTGTCAATGCCCCAGTATTTCTGATGACAAGGATATCAGCTTATTTCAGGAGAAATATTCACTATTCTAAATGACAAGAAACAACTATTAATCAATATTTTAGAAGACAACTCTTTCACTGTTTTATCATCTTTGGTTAAACATTTAGAGTTCTTAGTATATGTATGACACAACAAAATACAAATAACTCCCATGAACTGTATCATATTTTTTAAATGATAGAAAGAAAATATAATTTTAGAGTGCTATTATGAGAGGTTAACATATAGAATATACTCTTTGCTCATTAAATATAACATATAAGTGGTTTTTTAATGTTGATATAACTAATAAGAGAACTGAAGCTGTTTATAAACAAAAAATTAAAAAGTGAAATTTGATTATTGGCTAGCTGAAATAATCTTAGAAATAAATTATTCTTAAGGGCTAGAAAGCATGTCTTTATAAAAATCAACCCTCATCCTTAATCATCTCACGTGCTATTTCAAGTACAGCTTCCCACAAAATATATTACCTTTTTTTCATAGGTGCGTTTTAAATGACTTTTCTCCATTTGAAACTTATTTTCTTGATCCTGTGAATGATAAATATTTTGTTTTATTACACTTTAAATCACTACTAGAGTTAATAAAATTAGTAATCTAATGAAATAAATCTACTTGATGACAAACATTGAGTTTCGAATAAGAGTAAGAGCACCCAGCCTGTCCAATTTTCTAAACTACAAGTAGAAACATGACTAGCTTTAGGTTAGAGGTCATAAAACCCTAATTATCTAAAGAAATTACTACTCTTCAAAGTACGTACTTTACAGAGGAAGAGAAACTTTCTGACCCTCAGGATTAGGAGATTACTTAAAATGACCAACTGAATGAATATGGGAATGATGAAGTTATACCATATACCAGCCCCTGGCATTTTTTGACCATGAGGAAAAAGGAAAGATCTAAAAGGTGAGAGAGACTGATTGATTGATTGATTGATTGATTATGAGGATTGGCAGATAATAACTCAAAGGAGGACAGTCATTCTTAGAATCCAGAGGGTATTGTGCTGAGTGAAATAAGTCAGAGGAAGCCAAATACCATATGACTTCACTTACATGTGAAATCTAAACAAAACAAACAAACAAAGGAAGCAAAACAGACACAGAATCATAGATACAGGAAACAAACCAGTGGTTACCAAAGGGGATGGGGTTGGGGGGTGGGCAAAACAGATGAAGAGGAGGGGATGAAGAGGCACTAAAACTTCCAGTTATAAAGCGAGAGTCACGGGGATGAAACGCCCAGCACAGGGAATTCAGTCAGTTAACAGTGTAATGGCTTTGTATGGTGCCAGATGGTAACTAGACTTATCGTAGGGGTCATTTCCTAATGTATATAAATATTAAATCACCATGATGCACACCTGGAACTAAGAGGATACTGTATGTCAATTATATGTCAAATAAATAAACAAAAATAATATATTTAAATAAAATTTATTTTAAAATTAATATCAAAAGAAAGATTATTCAAATTAAAATGATTGTTCTTTACTCTCTATGTCCCATTACATCATTATTTTTGTTAAAAGAAGTAAAATAAATAAGATGAAAAAATGATACAATGCAACAAAAGAATCAGAAATGGCTACTTACATTTTTAAGGGTTTTTTTACTCTTATTTGTACATATAAATCAAGAAAAAGAAAGGTGAGTTTTAGCCACTGTTCTGTGAAAAATGCAAGGCTCACCTTCAGCTGCTGCTTTCTTTGAAGCTCTGATTCCTGTAACTGCTGTTTTAACTGACAGATGTTCTGTTCCAATTCTTTAATCGTACCAGATGCCTAGAAGGATTTTAAAAATAATAATAAAAAAACAGAATATTGATTTTGGTACCATTTTACAATTTCTGGTCGAATAAATTTACCTTTTCCCCACTGAAGGTTCAATCAAAATTAAAATGATCTATAAACCTAAATTTAAATGTTTTTTAAAAAATAAAAATATTCATCTTTTAAAGTAAAAATATATATTAAATTCTGTGCTGTATTTAAAGTTATGTATGTATAATAGTAATGGAGAAATAGTTGGTTTTACAGGAAAAGAAAGTTTTACAGAAAACTTCTCAAATTTTACTTTTAAAACCAAATCCACTAGAACGTTTAATTCATAAAATACCACATAATTGACTATCTGAGAAGTAGCTCCGGGATTCTCTTTGCAGAAAGTGCCAATTCTTGGACACAAAGTGTATGAGTGCCCATGGGGTGTCTGTGGGCATAGGATGACAGGAAAACTACAATATAACCCAGATGTCAAAATAATAATAGCAATAATGCATATAGTTACCCCCAAAAATGTATTATTGGCACAACTAAGCATTTCTTGGATTTTAATGTTTCCTTTTTTAAAAACTTTGGTACAAGGATTAACTTATTATGGCAGAATTCAGTTTATTAAATATTTATGTCATGCCATATATTAGGCATTTATTGTATTTTAAGCATTTTAAATGCCAATAAAAGTTATTTCAGTTATTTCAAAAATAAAGCAAAGGAGACTAATTTCTAAATACCTTCTACATGGCTACCTAGGGCTATAAGCTACCTTTACTATAGGTAGGAAAGTAAATTACTACTTTGTATGTTACATATATATAAATTACTTTGTATGCACATAAACCAGCATATATATAATACCTTAGAAGCTGAAAGTGTGTGTTCCTTTTTCAGAAGGTTTACATCAGTATCATACTTGGTTTGTAATAGTTTCAGGTTTTGCTCATAATCATTTATGAGATGATCTTTCTCTTTATGCAGTGTATTGCACCTAAAAGCAGTAAGAGAATAAAATACATTCCCAATATACTTAAAATCAATTCCTACAATGGATTTTTTTAGTCAACCAAATCCAAATCCATTATCTTTCAATATATCAAATAATTATCTACATTTTTAATCAACTTTTTTTAAAGCACTGTGATTCTTATGTTAAATAGGACTTTAAAAAATAAATAAGTGGCAGTATTTAGGTTGGAAACCACCAAAGTTAATGTACAAGGTGTGATTAATTTTGGCAGATACTTTACAGAGTTAATATCAGTCCTTTACAGCCACACCTGAGACATCTGACTTCAGACAATACCTTGCCTTTACTTCTTGTAACTCACTACATGTTATCTGGTAACATCTCTCAAGTTCCAATTTTTCTTGCATTAATTTCTGCTTCTGTAAATTACTGTTCTCTGCTTCTCCAGTCAGCTGCTGGACACGGGACTCCAGCTCTTTGACCATCTGGTTCTGAAACAATAGGTCATTGTTAAAAAAGCCTCTCACTGATTTTGTAACACTTCAGTATCATTAAGGAGCCTGAAGAAAATATATACCCTATTAGAGATAAGAACAGAGAAAACAAATGTATCATAACCATACTAATAAAAATTAAACCAACCTCTAAATTAACCAAGTCTTTTTAAAAAGTGCTTTCTACTATAAAAGAAAGATCATCATGTGTATATGCTTTCAGCCATTCATTCATTCAGCAAATATTTACTGAAGTCCCTGTCCTCAGGAAGGTTACATTTTCTTCATGTAACTTAAGGAATTTATATTGTTAGCTGAGTACTTAGCAGGGTTTTTGCTCTTCATCTGAAGTTTTAGAAACTTCTAAAAATGATAAAAGCAATATAATAATATTTTTGAAAAGGCAATTCATAACCCAAATATTTTAATATCGGAGCCATGGCATGTGAAACATGTATTATCATACAGTGAATAGGAATGTTTTATTAACAGCTGCAATGTTAGTGAACATGATTTTCATTGGGTTTATTTTTAAACTCACCATCTTATCAGAAGCACTTCATTTTTCCAGTCTTCAAAATTATCACATAATTAAATCATTTCCCTATTGTTTGATAGTTGTTATTTTGAATTTTTCATCTTTCTAGAACTAAATAAAGGAGTTTACGACTATGTACTCCATCTGAAATTGGGGTAAGCAAGCATTAGCTAGAAGGACAACTGATGTTTTTATTGAAGTATGATTGGCATACACTGCCCTACTTATTTCAGGAATGCATCACAGTGATTGGATATTTATATACATTACAAAATGACAGCTAATTTACATTTAACAATTACACTTCCAGTAAGTGTGAGTAATCAGAAAAGGTTATGATGATGTTCCAATCGATGAGTATATTTTCATACTCTTTCTAAGGTAACTACTTAAAGTTACATAATATTACAACCCCAACGCCTCAAACTATCCTTTCTTTATTACAATATGGATTAGGTACATAATTTAAATTTTGGTGCAATAGCTTCCAACTCTGAGAAATGGAAATAATTATATCTAACTTAAAAACATGACCTATATATAGATTAACTTTTTAAAATACGTACAATTCCCAGCTCAGAGCCCGACACACATCTGATGCTCAGACCCCTCCCTCTGCCCCATTCATCCTGCCTCTGTACTAACGGTCCCTCTGCTCAAGGGGCTCCTTTCAAAAAATAGCTTCAGTTTCCCAGCACATACTCTAAACTTCCATGTTCCCGAAATATTGTCTCACGCAAAATAAAGCAGGCACAAAGGAAATTAAAAGATTAAGACACAATGTCAAGGGAAAGCCTATAGACATATATCAAACACCTTAAGGACAGCATTTGGCCAAAATAATCTTTTTAAATTGAATACAAAGAACCGAGGAGATATAAAACACTAGAGGCCTCAAAAACGGGGTAAAAAGTCACTCAGGAAAAAGATGCTGATGGAGAACCCTAATTCCGGCTGTAACAGACAGTGTAGCAGGGCAGCTGAAGGCTACGTTAACAACAGGATCAGGGGGAGCACTGACTGCACAGTTAATGACCAACATTACCTTGGGTACAGAGACTGTGTTCCCATGTTGGGAACTCACAGGTAGCACTCGGAAGACTAGGTTGGAGTTCTTGAGTGGACACAGCTTGTAAGCAGTAGTTATAATAGGCATTAGATTAGCAATTCAAGTTCTTGGTCATGGGAAAAAGGGACAAAGAGCAGTTGTGGATACAGAGCAGGAGGAGACAGGGAGAGCTACCGGCAGGTGCCCGGCAGGGTCCGGAATGCGGCAACAATGGGCTGGGCTCCTGTGGTAGCTGTGGAAACAGAAGGGAAAGAGCAGACCCAAGAACGTTTTCAGAGAAGTAAATAATATGATTAAGGAAAATACTAAATGAAGGAGATGACAAGTGGCAAAAATCATAAATCTTCCAGGTTCCAGACCTAATATGCCAAGAGACTGGCACATTGAGAATTAAGAGAAAGCTTAAGAAAGGATTCGTAGTGACATGCAGTAATCTACAGTCAACAAACCAGGCAGCATTAGCAATACCTATGACTAACACATCACAGATATTTTTACAGTCTGTTCCAGTGTCAGATAATTACGCTCACATATCGTTTACCCTCATCACTATCCACAGGTTACAAAAGTTAAAAGGCCCCCTGCTAAATCTTGATATCTACTGCATTCATTTAGAAGCATGTCTATTACATAGCATGACTTTTACTAACATTTTGACAACTGTAACTCAATATAATTTCTTTTCTTTATAATCTTATATATCTTATTAAATTTAAAAATATTATTCTGGGAAGGTCTGAACAGACTTCACAAAATTGCCAGCGGGACCCATGATACAGAGAAAGATAAGAGCTCTCCTAAGAAACCCAAAAAAAACTCAATGAAGCCACCGCAGACTTTCAGTGCGTCTAACCCTGACATTGACAGAACCCCATTATTTTACAGCCTTCACCTCCCCAAGAATCTAATAACCTCACTATAATTTTCATATTTATAAGTTCTAATGTTGTTTTAAAAGTCCAGTTTTACATGCTTAAATATGAGTTTCGCACAAGAGAATCCTTGCCGATACCAAGAGTCTCAAATCTAATAACCTATCCAGTGTCTGCTTGCAACAAATAGCACTGAAACAAGACTCAGCAGCAGAAGAAAAAAAGCCTGGAAGAACAACAAAACCGAGAAACTAATTCTCGGTGACAGTCTCGTCTTTCATCTTGAGCCTTGCCTTGAACTCTACCTTGTTTAATTATTAAACCAGGAGCTGCTCAGCAAGGGCTGTCTAGTTTTGATGATTCCTAAATTCGATCCTGCTGACAGACTCTGTCCATTTTCCTCTGTATTTACTATTATCTAATGACAAGGTCTGAATGCTAATTATGAAATTCAACTTTCATTAAAAAATAGAGTGAAGTTTTTCAGACAGTGACCTCTTGGCTCCAAAGTGTCACTTTTCTTTACATCTCAACTTCATAAAAATTAAAAATGCCACTGTGAGAGATAGTACTCTCTTAATATTGTTTAATAAATAATATATAACAATGCAGTAGGTATATTAGGCAATCAACATGCTCCAGAAATTTCAACTTTACAATTACTTCATATATTTAATTCACATTTGTGAAAACTTAGGATGTTGAGATGACAAACTTGCATTTCAGATATAAATTTGGGTTTTGTTCATGACTTTGAATGTCCTCATTATGCTGATTATCCAGAAAATAAACTCTTGATATTTCCCCCAATAAACCTGATCTGCCTTCAGCCTTCTCCATCTCACCGACCTGCATCACTGTTTGCCAGTCCTCACCCCCGGATGGACACCCCGGTCCAAGCCCCCACCTCTCTTACCTGGACAACTAACTGGTCTCCCTGCTCCTACTCTGGGCCCCTACAGTTCGTTCTGCACAGAGAACCAGAGATACAAATCACTGTGGATCTGCTCCCCGTGTTTTAACCCTGTGAGACAGCCCTAGAGCTGGTCTCGGGGTCTGGGAGATATGCCTGGGTAACTGACTCTGGTTCAGATTCCACAGCTTTAAACTCAAGGCTGTACTTGGACCAGCCAGGCTGGGCTGCTGGGCTGTGCGTGGTACCTGAGGACCAGGTCCCTGCCTAGGACACAGGCTCTGCTATTTCATGAGGTCGCGTCATGTCAGGAATAAGGCTGAGCAAGTGCCCTTGCCTCGGGTGTGAGGAGCCCTGGCCCGAGAGCCATGAGCCTGCCTGTTCCAGGCCTGTGCTTCCAGAAGTCAGCTGGGCTTCTAACATGCTGGCGACATTCAGGTGTCTCCTCTGCCACTAGGGCTCTGCGAGGAGCCCTTCGGAGACCCTGCACCCTCCCTGATCTCTGCTGTGGCTCTAGTGACCTCCTCTGCGTCCTCACAGGAAGGGAACTTTGGTGTTTAGCCACGTGGTGACTGTGTCCAGTCCTTCCATCAAGATGAAGCTTCTAAGGTCTGTTGTAAAGTGGCCACACTACTCCTACTTCCCCATTTTCTTTCCTTCACATCAGTATTAAATATTTTCAGAAAAACAAGCAAGTTAGAAAGAATGAAACAAACAGAAAGAAAGAAACAAATTATCTCGAGACTGAAGTCAGTGAAAAAACAAGAAGAAAGATCTGTGAAGGTTTCTGGAGTTAAGTAGAGGGGGTATCGAGGCATCCAGGGTGAAACCCACGGCGACCTCAGTGCCCCTTGCCACTGGCACAGGCAAGCCTGCATGTGTAGGAGGCAAGGGGCTTTCTCCTGACCTGTCCCCCATTCACTCACTGCACACGGCAGAGCAGGATGACACGAGGAGAGAGGGCGGTCTCTAAGGGCAGGGAAGAGGAGGGACGCACTGTGCACTGGGTCTGCGCCAGGTACTCGCCCTCCATCCTGCTGAGCCGGGCGTTGGTGTCCTCCAGCAGCGCCTGGATGCCCTCCGTGTGCCGCCGCTGCAGCTCCAGCTTCTCTTTTTCCATGTCCGCCACGGCGCCGTGGAGCTGCACGCGAGACAAAGCCGGGCTCTCATCACGGTCACAGAGTAGGCTAAGTGCAGCTCAGAAACAACATGTTCCTGCATTTCCCTATGCACGTATATGCTGTCCCAAACAGCAGACGATACAGAACTCACAAATAAACATTCGAAGGAAAGGTAGCATATAAAAAGCACGATTAAGAAATGATTTTTTCCTTTATTTTCTTGAATTGGAGAGTTTAATGGATCAACAAATATTAAAGGGGATTACCCACTTCTGGCATCAACGGTAAACACGTAGACAGATAACCCACTGCCTCAGCTTACCTTTTTCCCCCAGTCGTTATTCAAAAATTCTGTACTTTGCTCACATAGCTTTTTCAGCTCTGTAATTTGGTTTTCTTTAGTCTCTCTGATAACCTGACAGTCACGTACAAGGGTCTGAACTGTCAAAAATGATAAAAACACAGTTAAACCAATTCTAGCTACATGAGTCTGATGATAAAAAATACAGTGCACTGGGGTTAGATGATTCCATTTTCACCAAGTCTCAACTCCCTCTTACAAAATACCTTATTCTTTCCTCTCTTTTCTCCATTTCTATCAAGTCTTGGTTGAACCCACCATGCCTCACCCCCTAGACAGCCTCAACTGTGTGCCAGCCTCGGGATCATCCCCTCCAATGGGCGCGCTGTTGCTCAAAAGGCCTTTCTACAATGCAAACCCCGTGTTTCAATCTGTCCCTTCACGTGAGGGTATCCACTCTAGCTAAATGGTTTTGCAGCATCCTTCCAAAACTTCCCAGTATCAGCATTCCTACTACAGCACCTAGGAATTTTTAAAGTCCTTTCCCCAAAAATGTTTCAACACTCTCTCTAGTGGCTGCCTCTTGCATTTTGATGTTTCGACCTATAATCAGTCAGTTTAACACTTGATCACACACTTCCTCTTCCTTCTTGATGGAAGTGTAGGTGGGGAATACCTTTTAAATGCTTGTTCTGTCACTCACAATACTGGCACATACTACAAGGCATAAAGTAGACACTTAATGGAATGAATCTGATTAGATTAAGAGGAATAATTTCCCTAGATTTCTCTGTGAAAGCCAGGGAATTCTAATTCTGTGACTGCCCTGTGGCAGCCCAATAAGGAGGCAGAGTTAAGAGCTAGTAACAGTGACAGACTTTTCCAATTCCTTAACCAAACCAAGGACCCTCCCCCCTACACACACACACACAGACTACAAAAGGTCAGAAATAAAATTTTACTTTACATAACCACTAAAATAAAATGGAAATATTATTAAGATTTATGTAATGATACAACATCACCTTTCTTTTCAAGTTTTCTAATAGTCTCCTCTGATTCATTTTGTTTCTTTTTGTATAAAGTTTTCAATTCATCTATTTCACTGTTCTTTCTTTCTAAAATCTGCAAAGGAATTGAAAATGTTTTAGTATATATTATGTTGTTTGACATCCAGAGCACATAATTTTTTAAATGAGCACAATGTTTTTTTGCAAGTCTATCTCAGTTAATCCCATAAAAGATGTAAAAATTATTTTAGTGCATTGAGAAAATAGTAAATATGCTAGAATAAGTGATTACTGAAAGAGATATGCTCTCTGCTTTGAATTTTCATGTATCAATCTTTAAGGAGACTATAAATAATAAATTAGGTGATTCTCTAAAATATAACTCAGAGATTAAACTGTCACAAAGTAGCAGGGAGAAGCCATCAAAACTTGACACGTTGGCATGGTACAATTCACCTCCCCTCCGCACTGGAATGGAGCATCTTCAGATGAGCATATCTCTGAGTCTTCCCACTAGTGTCCTATCATTTTCATGCACAATAAGAACCCCCAGATACATGGGGAGATGAGAGGTAATAAGCTTCTTTTATATCCAGCTCTGCTATTATGAATCAGAAAAATCATCTCAAAATATGTCAAAATTGCATGAATATTTTACATCATGAATTTATATCATGTCAGAAGTTTTAAAATTAATCATTTAATAAAATTTAATCAGGATTGGTATATACTTCTAAATACATCTACACTCAAAATAACCCCAAAACCCTAGAGAGATAATAGAACTGTAAGAAAATTAACAAGCCGGGATAAAAAGGGTACTAACCAAATGGGGGGAAACTGAGGCAGGAGTATAAATACCCACTTTTTTCCTATGGTTTGGATATATTTCCTACACACCCAAAGTTGGCTACAAAAGGGGGGTTATTCACCAATGTCTAACCGACTTTTTCTTAGTGCTTTTATTGCCAACATTTCACTTTACCTCTCATTGTTTTAGTCCCACCTATAGGAGTGGATGGTAAATAAGAAAAGGGACTCGTCTGATCCTAACATCCGTATAGAAGCAAAGAAAGAAAAAGAGCGTAGGCAGAGGGATAAAACCCTCTCAACTGTGTTCCCCCCAATTCCCGGCACTAAGGAAATGCCACACAAGTGACCAACCAAGGGATACACTCTCCAAATCTTGTATAAAGTCGAGGACTATGTTTATCTTTTCCCTGGCATTTCAAACTAGCTGCACTGCTTCCCCTTTTCACACCACGTTTATTTAAAAAGAGAAAACCCTGGAAAGGATTTTCTTACTAAAAGCTTCCCTTAGAACAGACCTGTGTAACAGACACACCAAGAGGCAGATTTCAAACCATTACAGCGATTTTCCAAATATACTTTACATTCCTTTATGTGATACATCGATAGGTTCTGTTTCACTTGAACATGTTATGAATGTTCATGGGAAGAGGCAAGGAGGAGAAAAGGGATTAAATACTTTTTCTTTCTAATTTTCAGTCAGTGGGTTCCACCTTGTTGCTTTGAAAGATGAGCCAAATATGCACCTAAATATTAACGTATTTTAGCTTTTAAGAAAGAAAGCTCAGCTATGTGATGCTCTGGCGTCAACTCCTGGCCTCTACCTCTGTCACTTAGTTTTGTGGAGCAGAACCACAAGCTTACTTTTCTGAAACAGTAAATGCCAAGTTGCTATTTGGAGATAAACACACACATACACACACCTCTCACTAATTTTTAAGAATCATTACTAAAATGTAGTTTTGATTCAAATTCCATGGAGGATAACCATAAATTATTTTTGCTGTGCCCATTAAGAAGAAAAGTTAATTTTATTTAAAAATACAGGTTGAAACATTGGAAGGCATAAATATCAATGAGATAATAAAAAAAGAAGCCCACATAGTCAGTGCTGGCACCGGTCTATACCCAACGGAACTAGTCTAAGAGTTCCTTTTCAGGTTAAAAGGGAAATTTTAATTGCCAGAAAATGGAAAAAATATTAGGCCAAAACAAACTCTGGTATTTACAGTTGAACCAAAAAGTAATGTAAACTATAAGAATTTACATAAACACATATGTTCAGCAAATAAAGTTTAATGATCAACTTTTGCTGGAATATTAATTTAGTAAATTACATTTATAACAGACTATCATAAGTATGTAAATAAGTGAATGAACAGATGGATGAGAGGGTGGGTGGATGGATGGATGGAAGGACAGTGGGTAGATGGACAAATGGGTGGGTGGGTGGGTGGGCGGATGGATGGATGGATGGGTGGGTGGGTGGATGAATGGATGGAAGGATGGATGGACGGACAGGCGGACGGATGGAAGGACAATGGGTAGATGGACAGGTGGGTGGGTGGGTAGATGGATAAATGATCACAAGACCTAGACTATTTAAAATACTGAATATTAACAGGAGAGTAAATGGCATACGCCCTACCTTCTGAACGTCAGCATCATGCTTCTGCTGAAGGTTAAGCTTTTCCTCATGACATTTAGCTTCTATCATTTTGATTTTCATGTCCAACTTTAAGAAAAATATTTTCAAGGTGTTAATAATTTGCTTTTCCCTTTGGCAAAAATACATGATTAAATTAAAATAACTCCTATATGAAAGAGCATAGCATTTTCCACTTTTTCCCCACAGCCAAAGGTCTGGAAATCACACAAATCTACCAATGTTGGTTATATTCCTTGATCACTTCCAAACTAATTAAAAATCTTTCAAATAAATTTCACTTGATAGGTAAAACTGACACTACTAAACATGGATTCATCAATTATCCCCACACCACCCCAAGAAAGTTTTTTTAAAGTGACATTTTACCTGTATTTTGGCATTTATTGTTTTCTACTTGAGGAAGTCTCTATTCAACCATTTTAATTGTGTTTTTCTTACATCCAGTGCTCCTTTAAATACACCTTTCACCTATGCGATAGTTGGAGATGACCGTCCACTGGGGAGGGGGGAAGGGACAGGCGAACAACCCTCAAATCATTATCTTGTTCTAAAACACACCCACTGTGGTCAACTCTGGTTCCCTAAAGATCTCTTTTAATTTTTTTAATCAATTAAGGCTCCTACATTTTTTAGACCCACTAGGCAGCTTGCATTTTATCTCAGTAATAGTTACCTAATAGATTTTTTAATCCCAATCAAGAGTTCTGGTGAGAATTTGCTGTGAAGCATTTCTACTTTCACCATAAAGTACCGTTCTTTCCCGTTTATTTTTAATCCCGAGCGTTTCGGGGCGTGTCCCATACTTCCACTCCCTCCCGTCCCTTTACAATGTGTCTCTGTCCTTATTAAAACTCGGTCTCAAAGGTCACAGTGTGACATCATTTTCATTTTCCACCCAAAGGTCCTCTGACCTCCACGCCGGGTAAACGCCGGCCTCCCATCTTCAGCCAGGAGCTTTCTTCCCTGCCCGTGGCAGGCGCTCGCCCCGTCCCCCGCTCACCCCGGGAAGATTTCTCTCCCTCCCTTGCCTCTCCCAGTCCTTCCGCTCCCTGAAGGCCGAGTGTCCCAGACTGAGTCCCTCGGGCATCCTCACCATCCTCACCACGTGCGAGCATCTGCCCGGGGGGTTTTATCAGGATTTGGCTCTGAGGGCCCGGGGAGATGAGTCACACTTCTCCGTTTGCGGGCCTCCTGTCTCCTCGCTGCAGCCGCCTCCACACAGCCCGGGCGGGACGATGCTCTCGCACACGGCATTCGACCATCAGGAACACACAGCGCCTACTGAGGACCAGTTAAAGCCCTGCCTGGACCCCTCCTCGCCCTCGCCCTCAGCATCCAATGAGTCACCCGGCTCGCCCCAGCGAGGGCCGCCAGGCCCTGGAGCTCCAGGTGCACCCCCAGCTGTTCAGCAGCCTCAGAGCAGCCCTCGCGCCAACCTTCCGCCCTCCTGCATCTCGGGCACTGCGGCCCAGTCACCTCTCTACAGCGCAGCTGAGATGCTGTCATTCCCCGTCAAGCCAGTAGCTCCCTGGGCCTGGGGTTGGCAGCAACACCCATTTCTGACTCTGCCACACTCTTGCGTTTCTTTCCCTGCCCTGGACGCCAGCCACGTGGCCTGTGGGCCCCAGCTAAGCATGCACCCGGTTCCTTGCTTCCACACCTCCTCTCCTCTGCCTATTAAGATCTCACATGATTCGATCCCTGGGTGAAATGCCACTTCCTCCAGGCCGTCCTCCTCAAGCTCCCCAGACAAAAGCAACCCTTCCTTCCCCAGTACACCTCACAACACTTCTCAGTCGATGCTGCACCACAGCTGGTTTGCACAGTACTTTCTTTCCTTCCTTCCTGCAATGGAGACAACTCCACAGGAATGAAAGGCGAGTGTGACAACCATTTGATGGACGGACCATTGCCAAAGCAAAGGCTGAAGCTGGATAGTTCCCCTTTTACAGGCATTCCCACAAGCTATTTTTGAGGGAATTTCTGAAATTTCTACTTAGAAAGACTTTAGGAAATGTTATTTACCAAGTCCACTGGGCCCCCTTTTCTCAGAAGTTTGCACTTCAAAGAACAGCTCTGAGGATGGACATTCCTGCCGAATGAACACAGCTGGTGAGTATGCCCACTTACTTATTATAAAGGCATTTCCTTGGGTTTAAAAATATCCAACTAACAGGATAACTAGTTAAATTTTAGGATAATTACCAATGTCATTTTACTCGACTGAATATCACTAACCTTAAATTAAGGGCTTTTTGGGATCACTTAATCTATTCACTCAGGTATCTGACACT
Organism: Miniopterus schreibersii; assembly: GCF_964146895.1. Taxonomy (NCBI): domain Eukaryota; kingdom Metazoa; phylum Chordata; class Mammalia; order Chiroptera; family Miniopteridae; genus Miniopterus; species Miniopterus schreibersii. The sequence continues at coordinate 7,942,836 of NC_138116.1, forward strand.
CACTCCTGCAGAAAAATAGATTTCTTATTCAAAATGCTACTTTTTGCTATTAACAGTTTTGCATGTGTAAATTGTGTTTAACATTTGATACTGAAGTTAGCAGAAAACAAAATATAATGGCATGATAACCATTAATGAGTTTGTAAGGGACAAAATGTATTAAAATGAATTAGGTGGGCATCGTCTACACATTTTAAATCCCAAGGAAGTCCTTTTCACATTATTACAAAGCTTAATGTTGACCAACGGCCTCCATCTTCCCAAAAGGAACACAATGTACCCAAAACAAGATTTATTCTGATGTAGAGAGGAACTACAAACTGTGAGCTTTTTGATAAGGTATACAATGCAGCCACTGTAATTCTACTGAAATTTTTTGTTTGCCTTTATTTACTGTAACCACATAGCAGTTGAACTGCAAGGTGGAAAACATTACTGATGTCAACCATCTGCACTGCCCAGCGGTTTCCAAAGCATTATCAGCAACACCACGGAATGATGTCTTCGCTTAGTCACCCTTCCTTTCGACATCTCAACAATCATCATGGCGAACTGCCAGGAAACGATTCATAAAATAATCATCACTTTACTCACTCAGATACCTAATTGTTACGATCATCTTTTGAGAATTCTGTGAGTTACCAGAGGAAATTATCATATGAGAGTAATTAAGATTCCCCCTGATTAGTATCTCCAGTGTATCCTATGCTGAAAATGTTAATCTGTAATATCTCATGCTGCCAATTGTTATTCACCCTGCTTATTTATAAACACAGTGCAAAAAAACAAGATTCCTATCTCTCATTATCTTATCCCTGGGGCTGAGAGACGGACGGAATCTCCCTAAACAGTGATTCCTAATCTCCTAGAGCTCATCACAGTAAGGCAATAAGTGATTTAACATACATGGTGCATGCTGGTATTTTTTTCTAATTTTTAAACTTTGTCATACATCATGTACACAGATAATTTATGTGAAACAAACGGAATTCAATTATGTCATTTTTACTTATTTTGTTTAGCTTCTCTGCACTGGTTGGTGTGCCTTCCCTTTTTTATTTAAATCTGCCCCCGTTCCCCATTTCTCCCCACATCACACCTGCACGGTGTACCCCATAAAAACAACCTAGTCTATCTTCATGTCATCTGCCATGCTCGCAGAGTCACATACAAATGGGAATAAGTATATATAACGGTGTGGGGGTTGGTGGCACACTGCTAGTGTCCCCAGAGATCTATGTCCCTGTTCTTTCTTTGGGGCCCAATGGCCACCAGCAAATATGGGCAGGGCACATGGCTGTATCATGACCATGTAACTAGGTATAGTCAAGGGGGATGATAGGATAGAAATGATTCAGGCAACTTGGGACATTTAAAAAAATTAAGTGGCTTTCTCCCCGTGCTGCCCTTCTTTCTGAAGGATGGCACTTGAAGATAAGGTACAACCAACCCTTCAGACCCAGACATTGAAGCCATTTGCTGAGGATGGTGGAACTTACCAACTAGCCCAGGTCCCCAGTGACATCACTGAGCACAGCACTCCCTACACCCCCTGGGTTGTTATATGAGAGCTAAATAAATTCTCTTCTTCAAACCACTATACCCTTAGCAATACATAGTTTTTTACTATGAATATCTCGTATGCAAAAAATAAATTTCTGCATCTTTCTTTCTCTCTGAACACTACCTCATGGAACTCTCTCAAAAAATACCTGCTCTAGTTTTATTCATTCTTTTTCATTGCTATCAATTATTTCTTAATGAGAAAACAAAATTTATTCAACCATTCCCCTTAATGAATATTCACTTTGTGTTCAGTGCTTTTCCACTACAAGTAAAGCCACAAAAAATATTGTCACACATGCATCCTACACACTGGGCTTTGATTTCTACAGGATGGGCTCTCGGAAGACATGTAAATCAGTCAATGGTGGATATGCCTGCATGACTCGGCCGCTGTGAAAGGGAGACTCGAATTTCTGTAAGAAGATCAGATATCTCATTACTACTTAATTTGCATTTCCCTGAACACTACAGTGTCTCAGCTCTTTTTCAGGTGTTTTGGGGGCCATATGATATGTTTTTCTGTGAAATGCCCTTTCACAATGTGATCCATGTTTTGTCTGTCTATTGGTAAGACCTCCTGGTATGTTGTACACATGAACAGACAATCTGTCCCAAACATTTTCCCCAAATCTATTATTTTTTATTGATTTTGTTATATATTTAACCATACAAAATCTTTTATTGCACTTGGTGAAATATTTCTATCATTTTCTTTATAGTTCCTGGATTTGGAAAGGTTTGAGAGTCAGGAAGGTCTTCTAATTCCTAGATTTTTTTGTGTGTGTGTGTGCAAGATTTTTGTGTTGTTTCAAAACTTTTTGATTGGGCATTTGTAGGTTAAGCTTTTAGTACATCCAGAGTTCATGCTTGTTTTTGTGTTTAGAGGATGAAGACCAAGTTTTATTTTCTCCAGATAAATTTAAGTTTATACCAGCATCATTTATTAAATGTCTTTTCTTAATGAATTAATAATAAGCTTTGTTATTAAATTTTTATTCTTACTGGGATTTATTTCTTGTAATGTCTTTTTGGTTTTGGTGTCAGGGTCTCCCTCATAAAATGAGTCAAGAAGCATTCCCCCTCTATTATCTCAAAGAATCTCTGAATACAGGAATTGGTCTACCTTAAATGCTCCCTTACATAAATACATAGTTGTAAAGGGAAGGGGTATTTTAACACCATTTCTAAGTAATTGTAGCTATTCTTACATAAACCAGCACTCACAGTGCTAGATTTTTAAAGTTGCTTGCATTGTGGAATCTGAAACTTTTCATACTCTGTCACTGTAAGTTCTGTTGGTCTATCTTGACCTTGGAATAGATCTTTTACCTGTGTGTGATTTTATAACACCATGCATTACTCATTGGGAAAGTATCAGTTCACTGAGTTACATGGATTTCCAAACATTGAAAATTTCATTGTACAACATCAAAACTTCACACTGGTTAAGATCACCACTGATCTCATCAAAAAAGTCTTAGTATTAGAAAGCTCTCAAGCTCATGGTGACTGATACAAGTTTTCCAAAATTCTAATTTGAATTAAGAGGTCAAATCTTATCATTAGCAACAAACATTATCAGTTGTTTTACATTTTGTTCGTTTTTAAGAAAATGTCTGCCCAATATCCAAGTCTGAATAACCCTGCTTTGTCAGTCAGTCATTCTTTGAAATAAGAATGGTAATCCACAAAAACAGCAGCTATTCAGCTCATCACTGAATGAATCACGCAAGTGTCCTTGCTCCCGGCGGCCATCGTACTGTGATAGGCAGTCGATCTTTATGCACAGTTCCCGTTCATCACTCAGAGGTACAACATTTAATTAATCATTTCACTGCTTACTTCATCAAGGACATTCTTAAGTAAAATTGGTAATTTTTTCCCTGTGAGCGTGTGGCAGTAAAGAATATCATGACTACCGGTACAATTTAGTGCCACCATCTTGATTTAGGCCAAGGCATAGCTTCACTCAGCATTGTGTTTGCAAAGTTAATGCAAATGTCAATACAGTAAAGAAAATAAATAACATTTAAATATTATTACAGAAATAATTTGACCTCACAGACTTCATGAAGGAGTCTCAGGGACTATGGGGCTCATGGACCATACTTTGAGAGCCACTACCCTAGAGAAACTTGCACATGTGTGTCAGGATACATGTATAAGATTGTTTATAGGATCATTGTTTGTAAAAGCTGAAAATCAGAACAGATTCATCAAAAAATGTGAAGAAGTGATGGCAGATGCATTTAACAGACAGCAAATGAACCTACTATAGTGATATGACATACCAAGGATGAATGTCACCAACATACTATTAGAAGTGAGACACAAAAGAATATATAAAGTTTAGTTCTATTTATATGAAGCTCAAAACCTACTACAATAAAATATTTTCACTTTTAAGGATGCAGGAATTGATAGTAAAATCAACTTTAAAACAAAGGAGGGAAATGATCATCAGAATAAACCAGGATAATAGTCACTTCTAGGGACGACTGAAGAAAGTTATGATGGAAGGGCCAGACAGTGAGCATCTGGGACATCGGCCAGGAGCTAATCGTTGCCTGGGTGCTCTTTACAATGGTATTCTTTGTATAATTACTTATTCTATGTTGTGAGACTGTGTGTATCTGAATGCGATATTCTTAAGAAATGTTTTAAAATATCAATTTTTTCATTTATTATGTCAGTGACTACGGACTTCATTATGTTGGACTTATTTAAATTCTACATTTAACTAGCAGATTCACAAAAGGGAAAAGTGCCTAATTGGCATTACATTTAAGAAAGAAGCAACATCCCTTTTTAGGCAATAGGTGGGAACATTCAATATGGGTGGAGGTGGGGTTCAAAGGAAATTTTCTATTTTATTTTACAAAAGAGCAATTTCAACCATCTGCTCTGTAAAAACCGATGCTTGCTCTGAAAATTTATCTCCCTCATGTTGTTTCTTCTTTCATTTCCAGTGACAACAGTTTTCCAAACGTCTTAATCTATGTCAGAAATCTTTTTAAGGATACTAAAAAAACAAAACAAAACAAAAAAAAACCCCTATTGCTTGATGCTAACTGTCACACAATTCTGTGATGTGGATATCACAGGCAATGTGTTAGCAATTACAAAGGCAAACAAATCCAAGTATGTTTGTGAATGATAGACTCCAGTTAAAGGATCACTGTCACTGAGCATATGTTTCCTCACAAAGCCCAAAATAAGCTGAAAATTTAAAGAACACCTTAAAATATTTTATAGGTGTATTTTTAGCCACCAAAATAAAACTACCACAATTCTGTGATAAAATATTGCAAATATTACTCATGTAACATCTTTATATTTTCCACACCATTATAAGTTTAAAATGGGCCCTGGCCAGCATGACTGAGTGGTTAGAGTGCCAGCCCATGAACCTAAGGGTCACAGGTTTGATTCCCAGTCAAGGGCATGTACCTGGGTTGCAGGTTTGATCCCCAGCCCTGGTCGGGCATGTGTGGAAGGCAACCAATCGATATGTCTCTCTCACACTGAGATCTCTCTCTTTCTCCCTCTCTCTCTCTCTCTCTCTCTCTCTCTCTCCTCCCTCCCTTCCTTCCACTTTCTCTCTAAAAATTAATGGAAAAAATATCCTCAGGTGAGGATTAACAAAAAAAAAGAAATTAAATTGTTTACGATAGTAAACATAAAAATCCATCCTTTTAATTTTAGCATGTAAGATGTAATTTGTTATCCTAAAGAAATATTAAGAGATGCATATACAGACAGATATATAAGGATATTCTTCCCAGAGGTATTTATGTTATTGAAAATTATAAACAATCTCAATACCTAACAAGAGGAATAAATTAAATTAAGTAGGCATACATCCATACTATGAAACAGAACACAGCCATTAAAAATAGATGCTTAGGAACAATATTTAATAGCATGGAAAATACTCAAGATATACAAAACAATATATATGATATATCTCAAATTTCTAAGGAAATATGTTTTAAGGATACAATGAAAAGACTAAAAGACATTACAATGACATTTTACCACTGTTTTTATTTTCAGGTGTTAATTTTATACTTGGTTTTATTTCCTTCTTTACATGTGTCTATAATTTCCAAAATTTCTTCAACAGAAATCCACATGAACTATTTTAAAATCACAAGTACTACTTTAAAAGAAAGAAGAAACTAAGGTAGTTCACACACTGGGGCCACTCAGCATATACTTTCAAATATATTAGGATGAAGAAACCATTTCTTCAAACAAGTCAGAAATGACTTATGTAATTGCACAAGGGTTATTTTAGCCTAAATGTACACTGAATATATTTTAAGATATGGAGTAAGTTGATGTTTACATGCAAACTTCTCAATGATGCTGAAATATTTTTACAGTATGCCAAAAAGAAAAACAAAAACATAAGGGTGTGGAAAAAATAAAACCACACACAGTTAAAAAGGAATCTCTGATGCAATACATGATGGCTGTAAATGTTTTTCCTTTCAACACATGTGGGTAGCACTGGTATGTTTACCCCTGACCCAAAATGTCATCAGAAAGATACTATTTCTTGAAAGACCAAAAATATTTTAAAAAGCCACCACTTCCTTTCAATTATTTTATTTATTCTATGGTAAACAGCCTCAACAGTAAGAAATAGTACAAAATAAAAGGAAAGGGAAAATGGCTGGAAATGACTTGGAATGACTTGCAAAAATAATTGACAATTATTGAAAAGAAAGAAATGCCTAACAAGAGCTCAAAAGGAGGCACATTTGCATATAAGAAGTATTACTTTCAAAAAGGTTTTGTAAAATGTAATTTCTTTTGATTTCAATGTGTGTTTTTTAAACACTAGATTGCAGTAAGAAAAAAATCCTGCATGCCTTAACTCGGAGCTACAAAACAACAGACAATATTACTGAGATCAAATCTATATAATTTTGTTACCCAGTGTCACCCCCAATAAAAGAATATTACTGACAGCAGCAGCAATAATCCCACCAGATGGAAATTTTTTAAAAATAGCCCTTCTTCCTCCATTAACAACAAAAATAATCTTATATGCTCATGGTATTATTTGGAATATCTAAGGAAAAAAGCAATGCCTTTTGTGATAGTTTATAAATAGGGTAGTAAGAAAACTTGACCATGCTGAAAATAACCAAACTGAAATTAAATTTTAGAAATTCATAGAAGCACCCTCATTAAAATGAAAGATTAAATTATTTACATAAATTTATTAGAAACATTCATCTAAGTCCAACAATTTTTCACATTTGCACACATTCAGTGCATTACAGTTACAAGTTACATACATATTAATTATTCCCAGTTGATTCTGTTAACAACCCTGTGAGATCATTAAGCATCCTCTCTTTAATCAAAGACTGAACTAATGTCCCTAACTTCCTCGGGTCACAGGGCTAGGGAATGAAGGCAGGTCGGGGACACAGTTGTTCCATCCTAATCTAACTGTGTTCTGTCATATGCACAGATTACCAAAGTGTTTCACTGGTGTCATAAGCAAAAATATAAATAATGATGATTTTGAGATGTCCCAGAATAAAAATTTTAAGAGAGAAAATAATAAAGCAAATTAACCTTTGTTTAGTGACTACTGTATGTGAAGCATATAGGTACTTATAGGCTACAGACCTTCATATAAGTCCTGGAAAGCAGATATCTCCCAAGTTAGATGAGAAAACTGAGGCTCAGAGAGGATAAGTATCGTCTCATTTTCACACAGCTAATAAGTAGGATTTAAATCCATGTATTCTTTTTTTTTTTAATATATATTTTTATTGTTGACAATATTACAGATGTCTCCCATTTCTCCCCGCCTTATCCACCACCACCACCACCCTCCCCGCTTTCTTGACTGCATAGCCTATGCTCTTGACCAACAAACAATATCACCTCTTTATCACATTCTTTCTTTCTTTGGTCATTCTAGAATTATTATTCTATTCTCGAATGACCAAAGAAAGAAAGTGTATTATGTCATATATCAGCTATAACAACAGCTTAATTTAGCCAACCAATTTAAATACTAAAAATAGTAAAAGCAGTGAAACTAGGAAGATACAAGTAATTTAAGACAAAGGGAGAGGGAAAGAATTCATTGCGGTCAGAGATACTGCTTTTAAGAGTTGCCATTTCCCCTACCCCCTGAGAATTAGAAATTGCAGTCAGGAGAGAGCCCTTCAGCACACCCTGTATAGCAGGCGTGGAGCTGGGACACACCGAATGGAAGACGGGCATTAAAACTACCAAGACAAACCTGCCTACCTTGCATCATTACTTCATATGTGTCCCAAAGACCACCTCTTCCTACCAAGCATCATTATTCTAACTAGGAACCTGAGAACTTGTATTATGCAAAATGTAAAAAGTGTCAATAATAAGGCATATCAACAATATCTCAGTCTTACCTCTTTCTCATGCATTCGAAAGAGCAAATGATCCTCATGGAGACTGCTGGATTTTCTCAGGCTGAACTTGGGAGTCATCTGTTGAATGAGTGAGAGTTATTCAATTCTTTTTCAGGCCTGGTTTATCCTGAATCCCAAAGTAAACTTCTAAATTGCCTGGAGTTCATGTCAAAATGATGCCAACACTGGAGAGAAAAAATGATTCACCCACTTCCACGTGATAGGATTAACAAGACAATTATGCTTCATAATGTGGAACTGCACTATTTTCCATAAATGGTTTATTTTATTTAAAAATATCTGTCCATAGGAAAAGTCCAATGGAATTCTTACCTACCAGAGAAACTGGAATAGGCTTCTGTCTCAGGTACCGAGGATTTTCTATCTGAAAATTTAAAAATAAAATAAGAACTTATTAATTTTTTTAGTTTTAATTATTATTTGAGCAAATATAGAATTAAGCTGCTTATGAAAATGTTTTTCTATATGTCTTAATATTTAGTTTGTTTTTTAGAATAGCTATTGCATAATACATTTTTAGTGGCCCACTAACAAATGAAATATAAAGCATAACCTTTGCAGACACAATTGTACTTTCATGATCCTTTCACAGCCTATGTTTTTGAATAGTCTCAATATTGTAAGACTGTCAATTCTTAGCTTGATGTAGTGACTAAATTTACCCAAACCAGTATCTAAATAGGGTTTTTGAAAACTTACGAAGCTCATTATAAAACATATTATAGATAAAGGGACAAGGATAGTAAAGACGTGCCTGAAGAAAAAGATCCGGGGGGGTGGCTCAGAGACATAATAAAACTACAGTAGTGAAGAAAGTCAATGGAACTAGAAAGTACAGAAACTCAAATATATTTGAGCATATTATTCATGAAAGATACAGCATTGCAGGTTATTGAGGAAATAAGGATGTGTTCAATACGTGGAAGAAAATTAGATCAGATCCCTTCCTCACACCATGTATGATAAACTTCCGAAGACTGAATACTTATAATTAAAAGCAGAAGTATAAACACTATCAGAAGACAATCTAGAAGAATGGCTGTATGGCTTTACAGTGTAAAACTTTTTTAAACAAGAAACAAAAAAAGCATAAGCAAAAAAAACATTAATAAAGTTGACCACTTTAAATAAGAACTTATCTCCAAAAAAAGATATCATAAAGTGAAAAGGCAAGACATACATTGGGAGATGTTTGCACAAATGCTTAGTCTCTAAAATGTGTAAAGAGGGTCTTGAAAAATTAAAAAAGAAAGAACAATCCATTAGAAAAAAAATGGGAAAGACTTGAGACACATTTCACTGATGATGAAATGTGAAGGACTAGTAAACATATGAAAATATGCTCACTCTGTTTATAAATAAGAAAAATGTACAGGAATACTGCAATGCGATGCTGTTTTACAGCCACCGACTGGCATACATTAACCATTTGACAGAAAGAGTGTTCCAGATGTGGAGCACTACTGGTGGGTGTATGAATCAGTATATTTACTTTTGGAAACATTCATTAAGTAAAGACAATAAAATCCACTTAAATATCATACCAGACAAAGAGGCATATTCTTTAGCAAATAGCACTGGACTATATATACTCAGCTGTTTTAAAAATAGAGGCAGAAAAGGTCCAGCAGGCAGCAAAGTGCACTCGATAAATATTTATTGTTTGAAGGTATATATATGAAAAGTAAATAACTAGTCTCTATTTTTGGAATGGAGAAAACCAGCATAGAAAGTAAGTTCTTCAAAGACACACACAAATCTGAAAATATATAAACCCCAAGTCATGAAGGAGAGTTCAATTTAAGGGGGGAAATAAAGGAAGAGGGAAGCAGGGAATTCTCAACGATGCTCAAGCTCTAATTAAGCTTAAAATTTAAAACCAAAAGCCAAGAAAACCATTTGTGACTTATTTTTACTCAGCTCTACCTTTATAAGCGGGGTACAAAATACTGGTTGAGCTAATACGATGCAGCCTCTCAACTATGCAGTCACTCCCAGTCCACCCACTCCACCCTTAAAAGCCACTAAACACACAGGTTAAGGACTCCTTCTTTTATCATAGATCTCCTTTTTCAAATGGACCAAAGAAAAAAGGAGAAAAACCTATTCTAATACTGAAAAGCAACAATGAACTCCGCAAACAAGGATAAATCTTCTGTTGTTATTTGTTCACAAGGCCCTGAGTTTGTCTCATAAGCACTTTTAACATGTAATGAGAATTATTCATAGCAAAGCATGCTCTTGAGTCTGTTTGGGGAAAAGAGCAATCTATTTTCTGATTTTATAACAGCAGCCAGATGTGCTTTGAAGTTCAATGTTCCCACTTTGTAATCCCAAGTAACATGGACTTGAAGAATCTGTAAACAGCCTTAACATCTACTCTTTCCGTGCTCCTAGGAAACTTCCCGTTCTCTCGTAACACCCCGAGAAAGGACACCCCAACAAGGAACATCCAAAATGGGAAGTAAAAAGGATGATGTGAAACATTAAAGTCTGAAAATATTATACAGAAAGCAAAGCCAAAAATAAGTAAGTTCCAACAGCATGAGGAAATCACATGACCGAACACTTCTTGTTTAAGAAGCAAGCAGAATCACAATAGTAAAATATATAATAATTTAAACTAGACGTAAATACAGACATCTGAATGCTCTCTAGCGAAAGCTGGCTTTGACGTTCTGTTTTGTTTAGTTCTTTAGCAGATTCGTTTGTTTGGTTACAAAGGGTTCTGTCAGTTTGTTTCTTCAAATTATTGAGGATTTGGTCAAACTCACCAAATACTCCCTTATAGACTAATGTTGATCAAACAGAGGTGGTGCATGGTTCCAGAAAAATAGAAAGACATTGTATCTGGTATTTTAGCTGTCTTAGAGGAAAGGACATTATTAAGCAATATACTACTAGCAACACCCTAAAATAAATGTTTTTAAGTCACAGCATCAGTCAGAGAAACTGCCAAAACTCTACTGCATAAAATAAACTCACTCCTCAATGTTAAATCAATTATGCTCCAAAATAATATTTTTAAGTCAATATTTTAGAACTTAAAAAAACATTTTTCACAGAAATACTACTACAAATGGAGGCTCATTCATTGGTTTACTTGCATTTCAACAAACATTTAATGAGCACAAATAAAATACAAATATAAAGACACATCCATTGGCATAAGGGAAAGCAAATAAGCCAAAGGAACAGAATGGAAACAGACACGTACTGTCACCTGATTTATGAGACAAATAACACTGCAGTGCAGCTGGGAAAGAGGTGTTTTCAATAAATAGGACTGTCACCCATCTATATACAGGTGACAGTGTGTGTGTGTATATACACACACACACATATATATACACACACACACACGTATATATCACAAAAACAAATCTAAACTTCCTATCTTACAATATATAACAATACCACTTCCAGATGGTATGTAGATCTAAATAGACAAATAAAATAAAATAATAGAGCTACTAAAAGAAAACATGGGATAATATCTTCAGGAACTTAAGATAGTCAAAAATCTTAAACAGAACCCAAAATAGCACAAAATATAAAGTGGTAAAATGAGAAAATGAACTGCATTAAAATTTTAAATTTCTGTTCATCAAAGACACCAGAAAGAGAATGAAGAAAAGCAACAAAGTGGAAGAAAATATTTATAATACTATATTCCAAAAGGACTCTAATCCAGAATAGATACAAAGTTCTTACATATTCATTTTTAAAAAGGCTGACAAGCCAACAGAAAAATTGGCAAGGCCTTAAATAGGCACTTCACTCTGAGAGGCTATCCAAACCATCAATAAACATATTCAAAAGCACCTAACTTTATTAGTCATCAGAAAATACATGTTAAAAAACACACTGCAATGTCATTAACCACTCTCAAGAATGGCTACATATTTTTAATTAAAAATAATTGTCAACACTAAGTACTGGAGAGAAAGTATCGGAATAGAAATTGCACACACTGTTGATGATCAAACTGGGACAATCACTCTAGAAAACTCGTTGGTATATCTACTGTATCAATAAGCTTTTGCTGCATAACAGATCACCCCAAACCTTTATGGCTTCAAACTACAACCACTGGATTTAGCTCCCAATTCTGTGGGTCGGCACCTTGGGCAGCCCATCCACCGGAACAGCTCGTCTCACTGGACGTACTCATGGGTCTGCTACGCTAGTGACACTGCCCCTGGGTGACTGATTACAGCAGTTCTCAGTAGGCCACAGTGACAAAGGCCACAGTGAGTAGAGTAGCCAGGCTTCCCGCATTCCTTGCAGGAAGAGTAAGGGAGCATCCACAGCCAATGATGCCTTGCAGGTGGCTCCCTTGACCACAACGGGGAGGTTTACCCCTTCCTGATGGGCCCTGGCCTCAGGGTGGGGCCGACTGACTCTGGGGTGCTGTCCACCCTCCAGAGCTCCCTGAAGGAATCAGGAGAAGACTCACTCCTGCTGCCTGCTGACCTCACCCTGCTCCTTCCCTACTTCCTGCCCTGAGAGCTCTCCCCGCACAAATCCCCCACCTGGATCCTGCTCTCTGGGGCTCTGTTTCTGGGGACTTAAGGGGTCTACTTCCTCGCTGTTGGTTTGCTCCTGATGGAAGTGAGGCTCTGCAGTCAGCACATGGACCCAGGGTGAGAGCTGATGGGTGACCAGGATGAAAAGCCCAAGAGAGTCCTCCCCTGGCCCCTCACCCCATCCTCAGAAAAATAAAAAAACGATTTAAGAGAGTTATGCAGGAAATACATATATATATATATATATATACACACACACACACACACACACACAATGAAAGGAAGCTTTCCAAAAAGTATAAGTTAAAAGGTTAAAGAGTAAGAAAAAAAAATACATGAGGAAAATTTAATTGCTAGTTTTAGTAAGTAAATCCCTACTTTAAAAAGGTGTTCCTAGAAAAATATTCACACACCCCTGGAAAAGAAAGAATATATTGGGGAAATAATGTATTTTTTACATAAACTAGAAAATTCAAATTCTGGACCATCTAATGCATCAGCATGAAGGCACTGGCAGCCACGTTAACAATATCTAAAGTGTACCCTTCATATAGAGCACAAAAATTAACTAGCTATTAACTGATCGCTCAGAAAGAGGAAGGAAAACCGTCTGTGGCACATTCTCATACAAACTAAAATCAAAGCAAAAATCTAGCCTTTAATACACTGGATACTTAAATTATTCTACTGTGATCAAGAGATACAGTTCAGTCTGATTAATACATATGTTATAAATATATAAAAATGCGAGGCTTTCATACTTTACACTGTTAGTGCATCCTCTGAACAATACAAATGTGAAACCAGACCCCAGGCAGCCCCAGTTTTAAGGCATTACCTCAAAATATTTTAGATGCTTTATTTTTATTTTATTACACAAATGAAAAATTTAATCCTCTGAACCGTTAAATAATCGTGAAAAGCATTCTGTGCTCTTAAGAAATGTCTATGAGAAGTTTCAACCAGCTAAGGGCAGAGGCAAGTTTAAAAGGACAGCCCAGAATTCCGTTTCCCACTCTGACATTGCTTTCTGGCCAAAGGAATGTCTTCCAGAGGCATCGCCTGTGCTCGTCTCCCAAGCTGCGAACTCAGACAACTTACCCACACTTTCGAACGTGAAAACGTCTTTCTTCTGACGTCCTGGTCCCCTCTGGTGGTCAGCTGTTCCTCTCTCCTCTGTCACTAAGAGACTCGCACTGCTAAATTCCTGCCCATTCCCCTGCCCTCTGATCACAGCCCTGCCCGAGCCAGGTGTCCTCGCTTTGCTCCCCACCCGGTCCCCTCTCCGAGGAGCAGAGCTATTCCAGGGCCGGGCGCACCTGCCCCTCTGTACAGCGCCTATGACATAAGACTCCGGCCCCGGAGTCTCCTGAAGCTCCATACTTTGAACGCCCAATTAATCGTGCCATCTCTTCAAACCCCACCAGCCTGAAACAAACTCATAAACCCCTACAGTGGATTCCCCCACAATCAAGTCACTGATGGAGAGCCAACATTCATTCCTATTTCCTGCCACCAAACCCTCGGGAGCCCTTCTGTTCGGCCTAGTCAGTCACTAAGCACTGTTGACTCTCCTGCCACCTTCACAGAAGCCACGCTCATGCACAGCCCGCTGCAAACACCTACGGGATGACCCGTCCCCTTTCCCTCTTTCTACTCACATCCACTACAACCTTCAAAATGCCACCAAGCTGATTTTCCTCAAGGGGCGCTTTCCTTAAAGTCCATCAGCGGCAGGAAGGCTTTAGGTTTTTAAAAATAATAATCCCTAATGTCATGAGGAAGTGAGAAACAGACAATCCCAATCACAGGTATTTGGAAAAGAAATTGGCAGATACCTTCTGGACCTAAGGAAGCAACCAAATACGTCTGAAATGAATCTTCTAAGGCATTTCAGTGCAGTAATTACTTACATTAGCAACAAACAGGGAGCGACCTGAGTGCCCAAAACTAACAGACTGCTTGTATAAGTTATAGAATATCCATCCAAAGGAAGAACTGGTGCAACCATTAAGATTCGTGTTTACAGAACTGTTATAAACTTAAACCGAATTTAAAATAGGGGATAATAAAACAGTATTTAAATATAACCCCAATTTTGTTTAAATTTTAATTTTATAAATACACACAGGAAAAAAGGAAATACACATGAAACAAAATGTTACATCTCTCAGTGTTACTGTTTTAAAATAGTTTATTCCTCTCATTTTCTGTATTTTTCAAATGTTCAAATTACAAACTTTTTATAGTAACAAAGCGTGATAAAAATTGTTTTAAACCCCTTTCCATTTTCTCAAAGCATTTAAACACTATGTATGTGAAGTGGACTGTGGAGGGGAAAAAATAAACCTCCTGGGCTCACTACTGCCTAAAATTTAAAGGCTAAACTTCTCAATTTAGCACTCAGGGCTCTCATGTAACCCAGCTCCTAACGTCGCCCCTGCGTCCCCCACAGACCCCTACGGTCCGGTCTTGAGAGGCCACTACAAGGCCCTGTTCCTCACGCCTACTCCTGCCTTGAATCCTGCTCTGCCCTCTCCACCGACCCCAGGACTCATGGCCCAGCCATGGGACCTCTTTCGACCCAAATGTCCTTGCTTCTCCAGCTCCTCCCTCCTTCCCCTCCACCTCAGCACTGCAGCCTACGTTCTATCTAACTCGTTTGGTAGTTTATCATACACTATCTTACATGGTTATTTTCTATTTATGTGTGTATCTCTTATTTCCCCAACAAGAAAGCGTGTCAAGGGCAGGGACTATGTTGTGCTTGTTTAGAACGTTATTTCTCTTTCCTGTACTCACAGCCCTTCTCGGGGCTAACACAGTACTAAGTTCTAACATCCAATACTAGTCACTGAACAGAATTAAATGAGTTCAGATGTTTTCAAGTGCAGCACAATTTTGCCACAGCAATACACATACATAAAACAAATACTTGTTTTACCCCAAGATTCCAACTATTAAGGCGAGCTTCGATGTCGCTGTCATCCAAAGAAATGGCAGGTTTTTTCAAATGAACTTCCTGAAATACAAAAGAGAAAGGAAGAAACAATGAAGGAAAGAAGGGAAGAGGGGGAAATAAAAACAAAGGAGGTAAAAAAAAGGGAGGGGGGGGAGGGAGGGGGGGAGATGGACAAAAATAGGTCACTCTGAGCAGTGGGAACTGGTGAGCTTTCTGTGATGCTGCATTGCCCTCAGAGGAAAGGGTTATGTTACAACTGAGCGAGTTCTCAGTTCTAAGTAATGATTGTTTATTACAGCTGCTTGGGGCTATGAGATGCCTTCACAATATATTCACACAGTAACTAGATTTCAAAAAAAAACATCAAAGGATATTTCAAACATTAATCCAGACTCTTCTCTTTAAGTTCCTTCACAGAAAGTTTTAACTGTGGTGCACCACAGTAGCTTTGGTGGGGGGGACTCCTGAAAAGATGAATTATTTACTCTCGCAAAAATGAGTTAACAGGAAAGTTTGTGCTGATGTCCAAGAAGCTCTTTGTTCTTAAATTAATTCTCATTCATACCCTGAATCTACAGAGAAATAAGCTTTGAATTCACATCACAAAAACACAATTACGGTGATTCTTTACTTTTTTAAATAAAGTAAAATTCCATGTTTTTCACTTCCCATATAATTTATTAAATTACACATTTATCAAACCAGATTGAAATTATAATTAACTAAGGACAGCCTAAGATCTGTGCCAAAAATGAACGATGACCTGAAAGCACTAAAAACGTAGAAAGATAAATCTGTACAAAATAATAATATTCTACAGCACAGCCAAAAAAAATTTATTTTGAAATTAAATTTGTTAGTACAGCATTTTCATGCTTTTAGAAAACCTCATTACTAAAAATAGATCTATTTACCTATGGTCATTTAAACCATCTGAGGTAATGAAAAATATACTAAAATGTTCGTATTTTACTGAGTCTCCAAATTTCTATTGAACAAAATGTTGCTTATTATATATTATACTAAAATTCATTATTGCTTCTACTGTTGGTCCCCTTTTTATTTTTATTTTTGTGAATAAGAACGTCTTAAGAAAATGTACCTGCTTTATTTTAACTAAACATAATGATTGCTAATAAACCCACAAATATTTAGTATTCCCCTTTACATTAAAATATTTTAGAAGCTCCAAACTATCACTGGAGAAAATGCAAGAAGTTCTGTTTGGAGCAGTATGTGCTAAAACAGTCATGCATCGTTCATGATCTTCTTGGAACTAAAAGTCTTGCAGCCCAAGACAAGCCAGGGTTTCATAAGCAAGACCCCAGAAGGCAGGCAAAGTCCCTCCCTTCACACAGCTGCCTGCAATGCTCATCGGCGCCTTGTTCAAACCAAACCTGCGTAAGCAATTAGGTGCAAGAGAGGTATTCATAGTTCCAAACGCAAAGGGTTCAAGTCACAGAAAGGCACAGCCTCCCATTCCACTACAAATTAATCCCAACTTCTTAAGTTTATGACAACTGGGTGTCTTATTATTTTCATACATACACTGGATAAAAGAGAAAAGTAAAAAAATAACTAAAAAGCAAAGCTTTCCGAAGTTATTCTTGGATGGACAAGAAAAGTGATAGACTGATGAGCACAGTGGCTCGGAATCGCGGAGACGGCAGGATGGACAGTGTGAGGTATTCCAAAGGCACCGTTTCTGACATCAGGATGGTCACCAAAGCTGTCAGACTTGACTCAGTTTCTAAGTAATCGCTGGAACTTTGACAATATGAAACTAAAAATTTGTGGTTATTTTCGATATGAAACTAAAAATTTGTGGTTATTTTCGAGCAACAAACAAACTAAAGTAGAATCCGAGCTTACACAACTCTTCGAGGTGATATTTTGTCCATCGTCTCTGTCGGATGGACTCACAGGATGTGATCTCGTTTGGAGCTTCGCAGTGGACTGTTCCCTTAACAGACCAAAACAGTTACAATCAGAATTTGGGGTACTCGGAGGACACGGGGGCTGTTAAATGCAGGATTACCAATTTTTGGGGGGGGGGGATGAGATGACTATTCATATTAGCAAAGATGTTTTAGTAGCAAACAATCTAAATAATAACTTGTATTTCTCATATTTTATTTCATTTAGGTTAAACTATAAATAAAATGTCGCCTAAATGCCACATACTTGCTTACAAACAAATGCTATTTTTAAGTGAGACTACAATAAACTACATCTATTTATATTTTTCTCCTCCTTTCCCCATATCCTAAGTATAGGAAGAAAAAAACATGAAGCATATATTCTCAGAGGAAATAATTGTTTTAAAAGGTTAGTATGTTTTGTTGGAGTCATGTTCCACATCAAGATGAAGCCTTAAAATACATAAAACAACAAAGCTTCCATGCAGCTGAAAGTCTGAATTAATTTGAAATCTTGTCAGAAGCCACAGAAAAATCAAAGTCTTCAATTTAAAAATGCACCATGTTAATTCATGTAAAATGTGGTAAGTACATCATAAGAAAGCAGTTTACGTTTCCAAATAACTTGAACAAAAATACTTCTCTCCAATTTAAAACACAACATAAAAATACCATTCTCAATACTCCACCCTGGCCTGGAGTCTCTCATACACTTTTATTCACATTCCGTCAATGAAAGTTCTACGATTACAAATATCTATTCTCTGAACAGCGGCTGCAATATCCATGAGATGGAAACTAACCATTATATGATGAATTAAAGACACTAACTTTCAACCACAAGCCGTATCAGGGTTTCCTTCACAAACAGTGAGCTGTGCTAAGTATTCCCAAAAGATAAAATGGTAATTCAAAAAGACCAGATTACAATGAAGGTGTTTTTTGGTAGTAACTCTAATAGAATAACGTTCCTTAGACTAGTTACGAAATAATTTAGAATGTCTGGAAAAGCTACTGATTTTTTATACCCCTACTCAATATCCCACATAGCCACATAGTTTTTAAAAAGTGAGAAAGGAAGATAAAGTCATACTTTGAGAGTAATCTCACCAGCCAACATCCTAGAGCTGACAGAAGCATTTAAAGTTCAGTATGTGGGAAGAGGCAACCTGATGGATCATACTAAGCATGGCCTGTTCTCTTTTAGGAATAGATTAAACAGTCATAAAAAGAGCGATAGTTAAAATTTTTAAAATGCTTAAATATTAAAAGTGATTCTTCTCATAGAAAATATTAATAAAAAACAGGACTGAAACATTTATTGGTTTATTACACAGGGTGCATACATAAAACCACACACCCTTTTAACTCACTTGCAGCTGGCCTCTATACCAATCTACCTCTTTCCCTTCACAGTACATTTTCAAAATAAGTTATTGGGCCCATGCCCTTACCGCTATATACTCTTCAATCAACTACAACCTGACTTCCACTCATCCTGAACATGCTGTATGTAAAGTCATCAACCAACTCCCAGCTGCTCAAGTAAATGAGCCATAATCTGACCTTACCCTCCCCAGTTGATCTCACCAAAACACCAGGGAGTGTTTAAAGATGCCACACTCATTGGCTCCATAGGACCATTCTTTCCTGGGTCTCTCCTTGAGAAACTTCTATCACGGTAACATTCAGTAGCTTTTCTTTCTCTGCCCGTCCCATACATGTTACAATCCCAGGGTTCTGTGTCTAATCTTATCTATTTCCTTTTTACATGTTTTTCCTGGACAATTCAATATACTATTAGCTTTTCAAATAAGAAGCTCTGATTACCAAATCTACATCTCCAGCCCCATTACAAATACAACTTCAATAGCCCTACCTCCAATTGACACGTCCCAGAACTAAACTCATTACATTCCCCCTGGAACACCCTCCAGTGCAAGCCAGGTGAAGCAGAGGCTTCACAGGAGCCAGCTTCAGGTGAAGGCAGTTGAACCAATGAAAGAGGGAGGTCAGTATCATTGCTAAAATCTGGGTGGCACAAGAAACTTAGGACATTAGGCAGAGATTTCATTTCTCGCCACTGAGACTATCTCCAGCTGATAACACAATTAACAGAAACTCTAATAGGTTTCTGTTAATAGACAGCTCAGAATCACAGTGGTGGGGCAGGTGGTCAAGGTGAACTGTGAGATGGGGGTAGAAGGCAAAGCTCAACCCTATAAGCCTTCTTATGAAGGGTAACGGGTGCCGCCTGCCACACAGTCCAGCAAGCCGTGGGGCTCATAAGGACAGCCTACCATTAGTACAGGGGATGCGATTACAGCGAGCTCATGATTATGGTACTTGTGCCAACTGGAAAAGAGGGACTGGCTCCATTCATCTCGGGATGCCTGAACACACACAGCAAGAAAAGCTTCAGCCCATAAGATGCCCTGACGAGCAAATGCCTTCTTACCCCTTAAGGAACGAAACTATAGGAAATATATACTTTCCTGTTCACTTTTTCCTAATGCTAAAATATTTCAACAGTAATCTGGCAACATCCTCTCAGCATGTCTGTTGATTCCAAATACTAGAGAAACACAGACCTGTCCCTATGGTCAGATGAAGAGATAAGTGATGACACAGATAAGATTTAAAAGCCTAAAGACTAATCACACGTCCTCCTGCAAAAGCAGCTTAATACAGTTTCTAAAAGGGAGAAACTTCTAAAATGTATTTTTAATCTGTGCTCTTCTAGTGATTCAAGTGAACATTTCAGATGTAAGAAAGGAAATGAACAATCTGTGATCCTGAAAATGTGCTTACAAATGAAAAACATGATCACCAAATGTTAAAACCATAATGGAGGAGAGAAGAGCCGACCACATATAGCATAAAATCAAATCAGTGAATTAGAAAACTAGTCCAAGGACTAGCCTAAGAACACAAAGGAAAAATAACGGAATGAGTATAATAAATGAAAAACGAGAGATAAAGAAGATTCTAAATTTCCAACATCGAAACGATATGAATTCCAGAAGGAGCAAGTACAACAGAAACTTGGGGAGTAAGAACTAGAGACACAGTAGTGACACTGGCAGTTGAGACTGCATCAGATAAGAGCCTAAAAGAATAACTTATGACACCACTTTGAGCTGGAACAAAAATGCAATGCCATGGAAACTGAAGGTCTGCCAGGCTCTGGTTCAAGACTCAACTAGAGAGAGCAGGAAGCGTGACTCCGGAGAGAAGTAGGAGGCCATCCAAGTTCCTCAAAGTGGAGGAAGCCAGTCAAATTCACCAAGGAACCAGAGGCAGGGGAGGAGTTCCTTGCTCTGAGGGGCGGCTGGAAACCAGCATGGGCCATCATTTCTGAAAGCAATGGCTTATAGGAAGCTATATGCCACAGAAAGGCAAAGAATACAAACATAGCACCAGAAACAAGGAATCAGACTGGCTTCATGGGACAGGAGCAGAAAATTCCAAAGGAAAAGGGGTGTTTGAAGGAACCCCCAACCCAGGAAGCAGCACTAAGGCCCAACCACGAAACAGGCAGCAGGCTGGATGCCTGGCAGACGTGAGAATGCTGTAGAGGTGTCATTCTGTGTATCTCCCATGTTCAGTTTTTTTAATGGAAGTTCTCCAGTCCCTCTCTCACCACAGTGCTGGCTATGTGGGTGGATTGGGGGGGCTGGGGAGGGGGAGCACAACTTACCCCTTTAGTTCACCGGTGTTTAGATTGGAAGAAGCCACACCAAAAATGCCTCGGCTACACCTGGATATGATTTTTATTAAGTTTATTGAGATATAATTTATTTACAATAAAATCTTACCCATTTAAAACGTAGAGTTGGATGAGTTTTGACAAATGTATATACCGGTATAACCATCACGATAAAGAGATAGTTTCTTTCTATCACCCCCAGAGTTCTCTTGAGCGCCTCTGGAGTCAATCTACTCCCTTCTGCAATCCCAGGCAAGGTGATCTGCTTAGAATCTCACATTTATGGAATCAAAGAGTATATATGTTTGTCTGGCTTGTCTAACTGAGGAAAACGTTTTTGAGATTCGGCCATGTTGTTGCACATATCAAATTTATTTCATTTTCTTGCTGTGGTACTCCATTGCGTGAACGAGCCATAATTTGCCTTTTGATTAGTGTGTCGATGGACGTTTAGACGGCCTCCACACTGGGGCTGTTACAGATAAAGCGTCTATGAACTTTCGGGTTCAGACACGTATGTAGGCATGATTTTCATTTCTCTTGGCTAAACACCTAGGAATAGAATCGTGGGTCATATGGTAGGTTATCTGAGTGGAGCCTCCTCTCGCATTCATTCCTGATATCGCTAATTTGTGTTTTCTTTCTCTTATTTTTAGTTGTGGCAAAATACGCCTAACATAAAATGTGCCACCTTAACCATTTTTAATATACAGTTCAGTGGCTATAAGCACATTCGCATTGTTGTGGAACCATCACCACCATCCATCTCCGGACCTTTCCATCTTCCCAAACTGAAACTCTGTACCCTTTTAACAATTCCTCACTCCCCTCTGCCCCCAGCCCCTGGCAACCACCGTCCTACTTTCTATGAATTGTACTACTCTAGGTACCTCATAAAAGTGCAGTAATACAGTGTTTGTCTTTTTGTGACTGGCTTATTTCCCTTAGCATAATATATTCAAGGTTCATCCATGTTTTAATGTGTGTCAGTATTTCCTTCCTTTTTAGGGCTCAATAATATTCCACTGCATGTATTTTGTTTATCCATTCATTCACTGATGGGCATTTGGGGTGATTCTGTCTTTTGGCTACTGTGAATATGTTATGAACATGGGTGTACACATATCTGTGCCAGTCTCTGTTCTCAATTCTTTTGGATACATACCCAGAAGTGGGATTGTTGGATCATATGATAATTCTATTTTTAATTTTTTTGAGGAACTGCCATACTATTTTCCACAGCAGCTATACTATTTTACATTCCAGCCAACACTGCACAAGGGTTCCAATTTCTCCACATCTTTGCCAACACTTATTTTCTGCTTGTTTTTTTAATAGTTGCCACGCTAATAGGTGTTATCTCATTGTTTTGATTTGAATTTCCACAATGATTAGTGATGTTTATTTGGCATCTTTTCATGTATCTATTGGTCACTTGTATATCTTCCTTGGAGAAATGTCTATTCAAGTCCTTTGTCCATTTTTCAGTTGGGTTGTTTGTTTTGTCATTGAGTTGTAGGATTCTTTATATATTCTAGATATCAACCCTTTTTCAGATATGTGATTTGCAAATATTTCTCCCATTCCATGGGTTGCCTTTTCACTCTGCTAATTGTGTCCTTTGATGAATAAAAGTTTTATGTAGTCCAGTTTATCTATTTTTTCTTTTGTTGTCATATCCAATAAATCATTGCCAAACGCGTTGTCATAAAGCATTTCCCCTACATTTTCAAGCTTTACACTTAAGATTTGTGTGTCTTGATGTACACATTAGAAATTGATCTTAAAAGTTTACCACAAAACAAAGAATGAACTACAGCTACATTTGTTAACTTGGAAGAATCTGAAATATATGAGAGAAACAAGCATCAAAAAAATATATACTGTATGATTCCACTTACATAGTTTTAAAAAATTATGAACGCAAAATATGGGACAGTAGTCCTCTCAGAAGGGAAGTGGAGGCAATAGGGAAAGGACACGGAAGATTGCCTGGAGTATTGCTTTGTTTATTAAATTTATTGGGATGATATTAATAGGATCATATAGGTTTCAGGTGTGGGTTTCTATGTTACAGGATCTGTATATTGCACTGTGTGCCCACCACCCAAAGCCAAATCATCTTCCATCACCATATATTAGACCCCCTTCACCCCCCACCCCCCAGCACCCTTCCTTCTGGCAGCCACCACACTGCTGTGTCCACGAGTTTCAGTTTTATTTCCCACATATGACTGAAATCATATGGTCCTTAGCTTTTCTGACTGACTTATTTCACTTGGCATAATATCTCAAGGTCCATCCATGTTGTTATGAATGGCAGTATTTCGTCTTTTCTTATGGCTGAGTAGTATCCCACTGTGTGCATGTCCCACACCTTCTCTATCCAGTCCTCTATCGCAGGGTACTTTGGTTGTCTCCACGTCTCGGCCACTGTGAATAATGCTGCAGTGATCATAGGGTGCATATATCTTTGTGAATACTTGTTTTCCAGTTTTTCGGGAAGATACCCAGGAGAGGGACAGCTGGGTCATATGGTAGCTCTATTCTTAATTTTTTAAGGAATCGCCAGTTTTCCATAGTGGTTGTACTCCTGTAATATGCTATTTCTTGAGCTCAGTTAAAAGGAAAGGGATGTTTATAATTGTTTTTTAAACTATCCTGTGCATTTTCATACATTTTACAGGTGTGCCCTTCACAGGTGTAAAACATTTTAAGAGTAATACATTAGAAATGATCAGAACATTAAAATGAGAGTGAACTTTAGACTGATGACTTTGCATTCACCTGAGCAGCAGGTAAACTGTTCTATGCCACCGGCAGAACAGTCTTCTTACAGTATTGCCAAATATAATGAAAATAAAAATAAATAGTAACAAATAATAATGCAGGAAAGTATCAAACAACACTGAAAATAAGAAAGTGAAAGTGACTTCCAAAGATCCACAACATATTTAATTTTTCAAAGGGAACTTTATTAAAAATAAAAAGAACAGAACTAAATTTTTTTTTAAATGAGAAACTTGACGAAACTAAAATATGACCAGAGATTCGTAAACACTTTATGACTTCATATTTTCCCATTTCCTCCTTTAAATAACACATTTGATTATAAAAATTAAAAATAAAAACACCTTTAAAAGTCACACATTTAAATAACCATTTATTAATATATCTCTGGTTTAACAGTATAACACTCAGAAAGTATTTTAACTCCCTTAAAATTAAGTTTTACAATACACTTGTGACCTCGCATCCTGTTTTGTTTATTAAGAGGACAATCAAAACTGTTCTGTATTATGATCTCACAAAAAAAAACTTGCTTGTGAACTAAAAAGATGCTATTACAAAACCCCTCATTAAAAGTATTTTTAAAAGAAAAAAATGACTAAGTTTTTAAAAAATCTAACTCACTGGGGAAAAGAAAAGAAAGCCTAAAAGAAATGCAAGACCATTATTTTCAAATCTATTCCATCTCAGTTATAATTTGTTACCACTTGACCTTGCCTTGGTAAATACTAAAGAATTATATTTAATTAGCATTTAATGTCGAACATTAATGAGTAGCCAAGTGGTTTTAGGAGTTTGTGAAAGTTATGTTTTATTGATACTCTAAGAAACAGTTTTCATTCCCCATTTATGTAGCAGCCTTATTTCCAGAGCTCAAGGTGTCTAACAAGTATCCACTGTGTCAAAAATATCAAATTCCATAAAATGTTCTACCCAAAAAGGATGAACATGATTATTTTTAAAATTAATATAAGATAAATGATTTTTTTTTTTTTTCTTTTGAAAAGATTTATTAGGAACAGCTCCTCTGAAATGTGAGACTGACCAACAGAGAAGCAACTAGAAGCTGATCATGGGTGATCATCACGAAAAAGGGAGACACCCATGAACTGCAAATAAGCAGGGAGTACAGGTCCCCCGGGCGGAGGTCGTTTCTATGCACTGATACCCAACTCCTAGTTCCTATTCTCCTCCACCTCCCCACCTAGCCAGCAGCTCTTCACCTAGTAGGTCAGGTTATGCCACCACCCAGCAGAAGACCCAGGTCTAGAACTCCAAGCCCAGTAAGGGAGCCACTAATCACCTATGGCTATTTAAATTCAAATTAATTAAAATTTAAGGAAGTAGAAGAGGGTAAGGGAGTAAAATATATGGTGATGGAAGGAAACTTGACTTTGGGTGGTGAGCACACAATGCAATATACAGATGATGAATCATAGACTTATACACTTGAAACCTATATGACCAATGTCACCCCAATAAATTTAATAAAATAAAAAATAAATAAATGAAGTTAAGTTCCTCAGCCACACCAGCCACATTTCGTGCTCCAGAGTCGTATGTGAGTGGTGGTGACTGTATTGGATGGCACAGCCATGGAACATCTCCACCATCACAGAAAGTTCCACTGGACAGGGCCACTGTGGAAAACCCTCACCCAAACAACAGGGCTATTCTTAAATAAAACCAATGTACTTTTTGTGAATAATATTTAAAGATGTTTTACTACGTGTTATCCTAACAATATTTATTTACTCCAATGAGCACAAAGAATCCCTGGGAAGCAAAGGTATCGATCGGCTCACCCATCAATTCATCCAACAACTTACAAGCAGGAGCTATTTATACTGTTAGTGTCATTTACAAATAAAAATAGAGTTTAACAAGGTAAAAAGATCCCATTATCGTTTTTTGAGTATCCAGACTAAAAATTTAAATCAATATTTTTTTAAACTGAAAAACGTGTTTTTCACATAAATCAACATAATCACAAGTACCTTTTTATTGTACTTGGGCACCATCTGCTGGCCACATTATTAAACTGCACAAGAAATGAAATACTAGCTCTATCGGAGGACATTTTTAAAGGACACACACAGTCCCAGCTTTTTGCCACAATGCATTCCTGGAAAACCACATCATAGAGAAGATCATTGTAAAGCAAATCATATTTTCCATAGGGCAGGACTATAATTAGGTTCTTCATTTCAAACTAAAATCTGGCATCAAATAACCCATGGAAAGATCTCATTAAAGCAAGATGCAAAAATTATAGTCCTCTATTACCATTTAAAATAGGATAATTATTCCCCAGGTCCTTTCTTATAGGTACAGGCACATTCATTATTTAGAGGACACAAATTAAAATATAAAACTTTCATTTACATAAAGTTAACCTAAGTCTAATATGGTAAAAGTAACATAAAATAAATAATAATTCTGTTAGCACACTCCTATAATTTCTAAGTAATCTGGATGGTAGCTCTTTATAAAACAGCACCTAAAGAAATCCAAACTAATGCATCTTTTCCATCAGTAAAGTCCTCAATGATAAGCAGAACTACTGTGTCTCTTTCACCACAAAGCAGTTTAAAGGTCGAGGCTGATGCACCTTTATTCCTCCTTCACGCTCTCCTGACTCATAAGCCTTCATCAAAGTTGCAAGTAAAGATAATCAGTGATATTAAATCACCCTGTTTCATGTTTTCCCATCCCACAGCCTGACTGCACTGTGGGATAAGCTGAGCTACCAGACTATATCATGCTGCACTAAAAGTCATAGAAATCCTTACGAGTCGTTAAAAAGGAGCCTCAGAACATTGAATAGAAACACAACCTGTTATCTCGGGTTCTGGTCTTTGGGAAACCACACGAACCGATGACATGAACTGAAGTCTAATATTACTTAGGAAGCTTCTAACACCTTCTGTGGCAAAATGCAAAAAAAAAGCCATCCACACACTATTCCATGTATCCTGGAAAAGGGGACTTGCTGAGTTGCCTAAGATTCCTTTAAAGTCTCTTTTCAAATACTCTTACCACTCTTTACGCTGAGAGTGTGCAGGATTCATACTTCTGGTCGGCGGAACCTTCTTGTATAGTCATTATTTCTTTTTCTCAGGAACACAAAACAATTAGTAATGCAACATAATTAATGACCAATGGATTTTAAGATAATACCCTTTGGGAGAATTGCATCATTAGAGAAGTCAAAGGATGGTCAAACCATGTAACATGCGAGCCCCTGTATGCACTAGGAAAACAACAATTTCCACAGCAGTGAAGATGGGCAGTGGCAACAACAGCTAACACTTTCCCAGGTCCCGGGTCACAGGCTAGCTAGCTCCATTTTACAAAAGATGAAGCTGGAGTTTAGAGAAACTAAGTAACTTGCCTGAGGACACATGGTTGCCAAGTGTCAGAAGTGAGAACAGAACAAAGGCAAACTGCCTCATTTCAGCTTAACCTAGAAATAACCATGAACAAAGGCACAGGAATGCTGATGTAGCTCAAGTGGAGAAAAGACGACTGACATGAAATGTCCATATTTGCTGCATAAGGTGCTCATCCCTACATGGTTTACTAGAGAGAACGTGGAGTCTGAAATCACAAAGACCTGGGTCCATCCCTGGGAAAGCTGCTTGACCTTGCTGAAGCTGTGACCTCACCTATAAATACAAAGAGCAATCACACCAGCCTCACATGAGTGTAGAGATGTAGTCAGATTACAAAAGATTTCTAGAACAGTCTCTAGCATATGATAGGTGCTCCATCAATGGTACAACTTGTGCCACTTGGTTTCTGTTTTAACAAATTAGAAATTCATGTAGAATACATAAATATTTAAGTTATTTATTGCAAAAATGTTATTCTTATGTTGAAATCTATTTGTTACATGTAGTAAATGTATTAATGTGTGTCACTAATGTTAATGATGTGTATGCCCAAACAAGATGAAATTCTGGAAGGCAAATGGACTGTGACAATCAAAAAATAAGTGTGCAATTATTAAAAATAACATAAACTCACGTACAAAAAAAGTTTGTAACTTTCCTCCCAGGCCAGTCCCACTCCCTAAAGGTAAGATGGTTTTGTATCTGGCTATTGAATTCACGGCAGCCCGCTCCTTCAGCCAGCAAGGAACAGGCACAGGCTCTACAGACAGTCCGCTGGCAGGACAGTTTTCCATAACATAATGTGATCATGGGAGTGTCATCCCATCACCATGGCCATATTCTACTAGAAGCAAGTCACAGGTCCTGCCCACACTCAGAGGGAAGGGTCATTCACACTGTGAACACCAGAGGAGCATCACAGGGCCACCTGAAAGTCTGCCTGCTACAAAGACAATTAAGGTCTTTACCGGATCTCAGTGCAGGCATCTGAAGGATGACCAGGAAGTAAATAGTGGATACAGCTCATGGTTGAGGACCTAAATGAGATGAACCAACCTGCACAGGAACACTGTACATTTTGGAAAACCATGTTCCCAACTCAAATATAACTAAAATATCTCATTGTGAAGAAAATAAGCAGATCTTTGACACAAAAATACAATAAGAAATCTCATAAAACAGCAATGCAGTTTGGAAAGTGGTTTTTCTAGAAGAAAACATGGCTAATAACAAAACCTAAAACCAAGAACTATGAGAAAGGAAAGAAAGCAAAGAATAAAAGCAGGCCACACCTCGCGGGGTGCTGAAGCTGTTTGATGTGAAATGCTAAGTTTACAGGCGTATAATGTATATTCGGTGGAAAAGAGAAAGCAGATAATGAGCCTGATGGAATATAACCTCCTAATGCTTCCAAGCTTCTTCGAACCGGGCTGTGGGCCACATCCTAGGGCAGAATAAAGGTAAAGGAGAGGCGCCATCTCTGTTGAACAGGGAGCCCTAACAAAGGGGCTTCAAAAGGGCTCTGCATCTTTAATAATATAAAAGGCTGGACACAAACAGCATAATCTAAAATGCCATCAGAAATACTTCACATACAAAAAGGTCTAAGTAAAGCAGGATTTTATAAAGTGATCAAAAAAGAAACACTAAGGGGGAAAATCTTTTAAGATTAAAGAGGTTTTTCAAAAGACAAGTTGAAGCGGTTGTAAAATTTATGAGGCAGCCTTAAACTTCAGTTCTAAGCAACAATAAATTATTCACTATAAAAATATACATGTGTCAAATATTATAAGCCTCTTAAACTTTTTAAAAACAATCTCTTGCAGAACTGATTAGATGTATCCGGTCCACACGAGCAGACACTTTCTCAGCAGCCCAGTATGGCCATGCGGGGGAAAGGAGCAACTTCGGAACAGAAACAGGAGGAGAGACCATCTTTAGACTTCGCCGCACTTCTGCTCCAACTCATACATTATGCACTTGGCCTTAAAATCACTTCCACTGCCTTCAGCTAACCTAAACGCTAGTTTTAGTTTCTAAATGCCTTCATGTCAATAAAATTCCAAAGATCTGTTAATTAAATTAATGTTTTAAAGTTAAATGTGTTGAGAAACATAGAAGAAAAGATGCACTGTGTTGCTTTGTTTCGCAGCCCTAACTGGCCTTGGGCCCACTGATATCCCATCCCTGAGCAGAAGGGAATGTCAGTGTGTCTTCTCGGGCTCCTTCACTGTCTCTGCATTCCTCACCGCATGTGACAGGCATCTCCAATAGCCTGCAACCATACTTCTCTTAATTTTTTCTAAATTTGACCTTTACCTCAACTTTTTCTGATTTTTTAAAATCTCTGCGTGCCAGCCCGGCCGGGCGTGGCTCAGCGGTTGAGCGTCGACCTAGGATCCAGGCGATCGGGGTTCGATTCCCGGTCAGGGCACATGCCCAGGTTGCGGGCTCGATCAATGTCTCTCTCGTCATTGATGTTTCTGTCTCTCTCTCTCCCTCTCCTTTCCTCTCTCTGAAATCAATAAAAAGATATATTTAAAAAATAAAAATTTAAAAAAAAAAAAAAATCTCTGTGTGCCATTCTCTCTGTGACAACACAGCTATCTCAGAGGGCTTTGTACAGATTCAATGAAGTGTACGGGGCAGCGCCTAACACAACCCGGCCTTCAAGGAAGCGAGCGCTCGCCAAGTATGAATGCTACGGAGTCCCCAACAGCTTCCTGCTCAGTGCCAGGCACTGGGAACACAGTGCAAGTGGGAAAGTCACAGTTCTTGCCTCGCAAAATTCACAATCCAGCAAAAAGGAAAGAAATGGAGCCTCTGCAAATGTGACGAGTGCAACAAAGGACACAGGACTCTGGCATAAACGAGAGTCCCCGAAACCGGCCTGGGAAGACAGGAAAGGCTTTTAGGAAGCCAGGAGATCTAAAGAATGACTAGGACCAAGGGACTGCCTACTTTTCCGATTAATTACTTTAATTAATTACATCATATAACTGCTAACTAAAGGCCCACACTCGAGTAATTTGCATTAAAATGTCATTTTATTACAGCTGAGTAACAAAGAGAAATAGGCTATTTATGAAACTTGTAGAGATTTTACTATGACTTCATTTCCAGAAAACTCACTAATATTTGAAGAATATTCTGTTTTCTCAAACATTATCCTCTGTATGAGGAAGCAAGCTGGAGCTCCATGCGTCTCCCATCCTGGGCCCTCCTCTCGCACATGCCTCAGTCCTCACGAACACTCCCACAAGCACGCAGGACCACTGTGTGGCACTGCAGGCACTCACCCCTCTTCCTGCTCATCTAGAGCACGGCTCCAGGCCAACGCCTGTAAGACTGGACAGGTGAGAACTGGGCGATTGCGCTACCACATGGATAGTCCTGCTTCTGCAAATCTCCCCTAGGGTCCCCTCTTCTGGAATCAGGTGATCCCCTTGTATTTGCCTTTCTTCTTTCTACCTTTGGCAGAATATAAAAATGGAAACACAAATACTTTTCCTCCTTCTTAACCTTACTTACAAAAAAAAAACAAAACCTCAAGTTCAATAATAGATGCAACTGACCTCAAGCTCAGGGTCAGAAATTAGCAGGACATAGTGAAGGCACGCCGGCTGCATTGTGGGAGTAACTGAGTATTACTCAGCTCCAACTTATCACTGTCTTCTGGAAAGATTGCTAGGTCTCCACTTTTTAAAATAAGCCAGGAATTTGGGTTTTTATATAAAATTCTGTTAATTTTGACAACTCATTAAAAAAGCTTTCAAGACATTATGTAAGTCAAACCAAACAAATCTATGGACATGATTCACTCAGGCCAAGCAGATCACCCATTTTCAACCTCTGGTCTAACTCCAAGACACAGGAAACTCCTTTAATCCACCTTCGCACTGTAAACTCGATGTCCGTTACACCCAGGGAGGAACCCGGCAGTTAGTCAGATACTCAACAAATCTTTTGGCGAACATCTGATGCTTTGTAAGCACATCACAGTCTCCTTACACCTACATTTACCTGCTTATAAGGCTAACAACAATTCCACAATTACACCTCTCTATTTTCAAATCTCCTGTGAATGCAAAAATAAATACTTTACACCACCTCCTATAGACTCACCTATTCATTTCTTTTTACTCTTCTGACCGGGTCCTTAATTATATCCCCCCTTCCTTTTTTGCCTCTCTATGTTAATGTTTCCCCTTTCCAATCAAAACGTTCCTAGGGACTGGATCTCTTTCCCACCATAATACTTGACATCTGAAAACATATAATCAGACTACATCAACTGTGAAGACATTTCAAATTACTAGTAACATCTCTATATCTGATTACGTAATGAACCAAAAAAAACATGTAGTAGAAAAGAAAGATTCTATTGTTAACCAAATAAAATCTGAAATTAAAATTACCAAGAGAATGGTGAGGAGTAAGGATGAAGCATGATACATGTCAATTGACGCTGTCCAATATTTTAACATTTGAGGGAACTACGCCAAAGGCAGAGCTCAGAATCTCATACAAGTCCAATGTAAGGCTATCACTCCTAGAGGCCAAAAGTTGTACTACAACAATAATCTTTTTGTGTATTTCAAAAACTTAGTTCACTTTTGTTTGCACTAAAAGTCCTAGTTAAGCTTAGCACTCTAGTAAGAAAGCACAGTTTAATGAGTTTTATGTTTATATTCGTTATTTTATTAAATCAAATATTGTGTGATGGGGGAAAGGAGAAAAATTCAAGCATAAACTTTAAGATGGATATGCAAGATGTTACAGTTCGTTGTAGTCATTGATAATGTTCTTAATTCATGCTTGTCATAAAAGAAAGAGAATTGTGTTATTTAAAGGATCTCAGGAACTTTCCAAGCAATAAAATATATATATCACAGATATCCAAAAAATGGCTAAAAATAGAACGTAATTTTGAATATACAGTAAATGAAAAAGCAAAACTGTCATTTTACCTCCCCAGTGTTCCATTACAGGCCTCAACTTTAATAAAAATACAAAGTAAATCAACCACTTACCATAAAAAAAAAAAAAAAAAACACAAGGAAAAATGAAATGAGTGAACTAGCTCTAAAGACAGGCTAAATGATGAAACACATTCTAAATCCCATTTTCATAGCATACCTGCAGACGTCAGCTGGCAACTGCACCAAAGAGTAACTGTCTCCAGAAGAAAGCTTCCATGATTCGTTTAACTTGTGCTCACTCGTCCCCAGCTCACCCACTACCCAGTCCGGTAATCCTTCTGGGCTTGAACCTTTTGTTCGTGCTGGATTTGGTTCATCAAAATAGATGGACTGATTTTTAAAAATTAGAAAAATTACTCTTTCAATATGTACTATAATGAAATAGTTAAGATTTCCATCAAATTTCAAGTTTGGTAACAACCTTTCAAATATGCAAATTCAACTACAAAAAAATATATAAAAATGTATCATTCAATGCACAATGAATTATGAAATATTAAAATACATAAAATGGGTAAGTATAAATTTTAGTTGTGCTCTGCTGTATAAGAAATTTCATGAATGACCAAATTGCATAACAGATAAATCTGATAGTAATTATTTGTATTACAAAAGGAATATTAGCTTTATGTAAACATAAATGGAAAGATCTTTTTAAATCATATGCTCAATTATTTCTTTCTCTGATCATTAACTATTCTGCAGCCTCCCTAAAAAGTCAGTGGGCAGAGAAACCACAATAAATAAAAATTAGGAATCCTTTAATAAGATGAAAACAACAGAGTTGAAGACCTGGGATTTAGTTCTGGCCATGCCATAAATGAGCTGGAAATCCCAGGCAGGTCTCTAGGCCCTCTCATTGTTATTTGTGACATAAAGCCTTTGTTAGTGGACATGTAACATACCAATATGACCATTCCCAAAAGGGATGATAAATTCAGTTTTAAAGAAACTGAACTAATCTACCTTTTGGTCGATGACACCTACCATGTATGAGGGTAAAGTCTTTAGTGTCCCTGGCTCGGGTCGGTGTATAAACGGGCCTTCAATCACCCCTCGCTTAAGCATGTGCAGTAACAGTTTTGCATACAGATTCCGATTCTTTCTGCCCATTGTTCCTGAACCTGTTCCTGAAGGCTCACACAGCTTCCTAATCCAGAGTGCGCACCTCTGCCGCTCTAGAAATGCATAAGCACTGTTAGAGACTGGATTTCTCAGTAAACAAACATTAAATGAAAGACCTATCTAAATCTGCTTTTGCCTAGAGCAGCAGTCGGTAAACTCACTGTAAAGGGACACAAAGTAAACACTGTAGGCTCTGCAGGCCTGTGACAACCCCCCCACCCCCCCCACCCTCGCACAGCTGCTCCACTCTGCCACTGGAGCATGAAACCAGCCACATACCACATGTAACCAATGGGCATGGCTGTTTTCTAATAAAACTTTACCAAAAAGGCAGCCAGCTGTATCTGGCCCAGAGGCTACAATTTGCCAACCCCTGGTCTAGAGTTTACCAGTCAATTCGTGATCAGGCAAGACATACACAAAGAAATATTTTCTCAGAAATAAAATCTCAGGATTACTGTCAAATAAAGCGATGAGGTGAAAAGTTTGCTGTAAAAGCATCTCTAAAATAATTGTAGTTTTGTTGAAAAATCTTTCTATAATTCTCATTATATAAACCAAGAGAGATAAAATGCAGTCTTAGTTATTGAAGCATTTGGAACTTAATCTAAAATTAAATCTCAAATGTTTTATTTTTAAAGCTGATAATATTCAGGGATTTGTAGTTGGTTTATTTAGGGTTTTCTTTTAACCTCTCTAGAAATAATTGAAGGCTATTTACATGTAATTCTGTAAAATAATTATCCTTTTAAAAACTATCTGAAAAATACAGCACAGTTTAATCCACAGATAATGACCTATTGACTATCTTATCTTGCCATGACACAGAATTGTTTTTAGGTCTCATGAAAACTATTTTGACACTAATCTTTTCTCAGTCTAACTCAATTTGAGGATTATATTTCTAACACAAATCATAAGCCTGCTTTAATCTCTTAGTTTCTGAAGGTCATATTCATTTATTGTTTTACCTAGAAAAATCGCTGGGGCTGGATTTTCTACTTTGCTCATACAGGATTTATCACTACAGGTATGAGAGCTAGCCTCCAAAGAACTTTTGTATTTTTAGCTTTGAAAATTATATAATCACAAAACAACCTCGTGAAATATTGGGCATACTTTGTGCAAAAAGAAAATGCAAAAGTGAAACTGATAAACTTAAGTAATCAGTTTTTCAAGCTATGTATTGTTTCTATATGCCGAGCAGCAAACTGAAACCTATATAATTTTGGAACGGCTAGAATTCAGTGCAACTTGATTAATATAAAAGAACTCATTCCTTTACTAAAAATAACAGGGAAAACCAATTTCAAGCATAGAATTTAGCTATAAGAAAACGTAAGTTATAATGAATGTTCAGATTTTTGATTGGCTGCGATTTCCTAAGTGTTCATTACGAATTAACTAAATAAGAGAAGGCCAGGGATGTACCAATACTGACAATGAGTCATGAACTAAAGATTACAATTAATCCAATTCTTATACCTAAAATCCATTTTCAAAAAGAACATAAAAATAATGCTAACTTGATTTGAAATACATTTATAATGGGAGATTTTAATAAAAAATTTTCCCAGTCAGCAGATCTAAGACAAAAAGAAAAAAAAAGCTAGTGTATATCAAAAGATGACTGACAGTGTGGAAATATCATTAAGTACTAAATGAAAAAATCATGAACTGTGAGATATGAAAAAATCATCTTGAAGAGTCGCAGAGGAAGAGAGAGAAGAGGTTGCGGTCCGATAGGCCAGCAGTAGAGGGAGTAGCTTGGAGGGAGACCATGCCAAGCCATCATGGACTAGGAAAAGTGGCAGGCTGGAACGATGGGGACCACAGAATGCAGGACACACCCACTACCCTCCCTCCCTCTCCCAGTGCGGCTCCCTGGAACCCATATCTAATACTGACTTGGTTCCTCATTTTGAATATAGAGTCCCCTCAGGTACCTCAGGGAAATGGGAAACTTGGACCGAGTAAAAGCCGGTTTCTTGGCTCTATTCCAAACCCTCCACTCAAAAGCTGCCAATGAGATTTATCTTTACAGCCAATCTTATGCCCAGAATAACTCAGGGAATCTTCCCAGCCCCCCAAACTCTTTCCAATTGCTCCATATACCTTAAGTTATTTAAAAAGTCTTTGACTTGAAACAAAGAATCTCATTCCATAATTAAAGATAACAGGCCAAAAACTGGAGATGAGATAGCAACAAAAAATCATTCACGCTTGACTGTCTTCAGGCAACCCAAAGCAGACAAGACCGAGAGATTCTTTCCCACTTTTACAAGTGAACGGGTCAGGGAACACACGGACAGCAGGCTCCTGAAAGAAGAAACGTTCCCGATGGTGGAGGAAAGGGACGTGGAAAGAGACAGTTACAGCGAACTTTAGGGATCCCTGTGCTTTCAGCTCATGACCTAAGAAGTGGTATCACAATCTTTCCATGGTTTAGTAGGACATTCTCACTAAGTTTCTCTTTACCCTTGACCAGCTCAAAGTAAACAATCTTACATCAGCTTAAGATGAAAATTGGTATTAAAAGAATTCAGCTTTATTTCCATTTTGATGGTTCATTGGTTTGATGAAATAAGATAAAGAAAAAAACAGTCTTAAGAATCTAATTTTCAAACATAATCTTACCTGGCCTGTGGGGTAATTTTAAAACAAAGGGCTTCATATCTACCACAAAGTGGTCAAATTCCGCATCCAGCTTCTCCCACTGTTCTTCATCACTTTCCATTTCCATAATTCAGTCTGTAAAAGATTTAAAATTAAAATATTAAGAATCTGTATGCCGAAAACTACAAATCTGATGAAAAAGAGCAAAGAAAACTCATTAGCATTATAAATATCACTTCTCCCCAAAATGATCTATAGATTTCATGCAATTTTGATCAAAATCCCAACAGTATTCTTTGTATATGTAACAAGCTGATTGTAAAATTTATATTTTAGAAAGTTAAAGAAACTAGAATTGCAAAATCAATTCCGAAAAAGGAAAACCAAGTTGGAAGATTCATATTACCCAATTTTAAAATGTGTAGTAGTCAAGACAATGTGGTATCGGTGAAAGGATAAGACGCACAGACCAATGGAATAGACTGGGGTCCAGAAATTGACCAGTACAAATATGGACGACTGATTTTCAACAAAGGTGCAACTCATGGAGAAACTGTAGTTCTTACAACAAATTATGTTGTAATAACAAAACATCTATATGCAAAAAAAAAAAAATCACACAAACCTCAACCTACCCCTCATAGTGTATACAAAAAGTAACTCAAAATAAATCAAGACCAAAGTATAAAATATAAAACTATAAAAATCTTAGAATATTAGGGACCAATTTCCATGATTCTGGAAAAGACAAAGTTTTCTTAGATACAACACGAAAAGCACTACCCATGTAAGAAAAAATTGATAGTTTGGATTTCACCAAAATAAAAAACTTTTGCTCTGCAAAGGACTCTGTTAAGGGGCTGAAAAGAGAAGCCACAGACTCAAAGAAAAGATTTGTGAATTATATATCTCATAAAGGACTTATATCAAGAACATATAAAGAACTCTCAAAACCATATTAAAACAAACAACCCAATAAAAAAATCAGCAAAGCCCTACCCAGGCTGGCTCAGTGGTTAGAGAATCAGCCTTCAGACTGAAGGATCCCAGGTTCAATTCCAGCCAAGGGCAAGAACCTCGGTTGCAGGCCCGATCTCTGGCCCCCACTCTCACATCGATGTTTCTCTCTCTCTCCCCCTCCCTTCTACTCTCTCTGAAAAGCAACAGAAAAAATATCCTCAGGTGAGGATTATAAAAAAATAATAATCAGCAAAAAAATTAGTCTCTTTACCAAAAATGACATATACTTGACAAGTAAGCACATGAAAAGATGCTCAACACTTTTAGTCACTAGGGTAATTTTTTTTCCTGATTGGTTAGCTGGCTTGGGGTTGTTTGGTTGGTTGGTTTTGTTTTGCATTCCTACAATAACTAACTGCATTTCTCCATAACTACAACAGTTATGTACTTGGTAACAAAAGGTTATGATGCCACTGCTGGATGTTAGATCATAAAGCTGAAAAACAATTATTCAAATGGATGCATAAACAAATGCAAACTCATAAACGCAGAATTCTAGGCACAGCTATGACCTAGAAGTATACTCCCAGGCTTAAACATCCTGCCCGTGCACTCAAACATTTGCCTGAGAGTGCCCATAGTTAGGGCTAAAGCAAAAAGATTCCTAATAATCACTCAATAAATCCTCTGACACAGACAGGCAATGGTAGTGTTTAATGCTAGAGGAAACTAAAATTCAAAGTTGAAAGACTCACCCAAAGTCATGAGATTAAAAGCTCAGATTAAAAGTCTAAAATCCCTAGCCTCAGATCATTCTATCTGACCACTTGGCATTTACCTATAAGTCAGCAATATCTCCAACCAATAATAAAAAATTTTGAAAATTAGAAAGGCAATGAGAATTGCCATAACAACATATGATACTGGGGTAGACATTTAAAAAAACCCACAAAAGAAAGAGTTAATATAATATTTGATAAAAGCTAAAACTCTGCTTCTCCTCTTTTTTATTCTCCAACAAAACAATAAAATGCAAAAACCAGAAACAAAAAAATTAATTTACAATTTCAAACCTTCAAGGAATTCTTGCTACACAAATTACATCTTATAAATTATAGCTACTTAGTTCCAGCGAATCAAACCACTTTATTGCTATTTATTAGAATTGCAGATTTAAATTATTAGAATTGAAAAAAAAAATAAAGCTATATCTTCGATTTGGGCTTAGAGCGTGCCTACTAGTGACATAAATTACTCCAAAAGAAAAAAAGTTGAGCGACTCTTGCTCATTGCCACAATCTATATTGAGATCATGTCTTATATTTAACTCACTGGCATTGTCTTTTTTAAAACCTGATTCTATGGGGACAGCTACAAAGTGGGCTAAGACCTTCTCAAGGTTCCTGGAGGCCACTGGAGTCAGCAAAGCTTGAGCAGGCCGCCAATCCTGAAAGGCTTTGGGGGGAAAGCAGCCACAACTGCTAGAAGAGAGTACACCTCGGTATATCATGCCCCTCGCCAAACGCAACACACATATTCCTGAAAGCGGCATGTCATCAATATTGTGCGATCAAACCATATTTCAAATATAGGGCGGCTCATTAAAGAAAACCTGAGATGCGTACTTCAGTGCAACAACGTCTTCCAGGTGTGCGTTCCCCTGGCTTGCACATATGGGGGTGCGCGCGGTTACCAAGCTTGGATGGAGGCCCCTCTGCCTGGACCTATCGCAGCCCCGGCCCTGGGAGCCCGGCACCAGCTCGTGGCCATTTCACAGACGAGGAAGCTGAGGCTCAGCGGGGTGCAGTCACCCACCGAGGGTCCCTCGGAAAGTGGCAGCTGGGCCTGAACACTGTGCCCAGGCTCCGCTGCACCACTACTAAGGAAAAGGCGCCTGTCATTTCACTTGCCTTTTCCATTTTATTTTTACTCATCTTTAAATATTAAGGACGAGTAAGACAGTGATCAGAGTAAGAACTGTTTGTAGTTACTTAAGCTGTTCTCTTGAAAGACTTGAACACTATACACCAGCGCAGACACACCTGGACGCTGGGACAGGGCCAGCCAAGGGGCTGTGAGGACGACTGTCCCCGTCAAGGAACCGGCACCCCGGGTCGGCCCTAAATCCCGGGTCGCTGACCCTGTCCTGGGAGGAGAGTGACGAGGGCAGCGCGCCGCGCCCAGAA
This sequence comes from Miniopterus schreibersii, assembly GCF_964146895.1. Classification (NCBI taxonomy): domain Eukaryota; kingdom Metazoa; phylum Chordata; class Mammalia; order Chiroptera; family Miniopteridae; genus Miniopterus; species Miniopterus schreibersii. Next base: position 7,982,024 of record NC_138116.1, read on the forward strand.
GCCGCTTCCCGGGCCCCCGTGGGCGGAGGCGGCGCGCGAGGCCCGTGAGGCTGCCGAGGCCGCCCCCCCGCTGGGCCGGCGCGCGGGTTTCCTCTCCGGAGCCGCAAACCCTCGGGTCGGGCTCCCGGCCCCGGTCACCTCTGGCCGCTTGTCAAACTCGACTCGGAACTTTCCCGCCCGGGCCGGGTCTCACCCTGCACGCGAAGCCTCAGGTTCCCAGGCCCAGACCCCCGAGCGCGCGCGCCCCTCAGGCCTCGAGAGCCCGCCCGGGCCTGCGGGGGGAAGCCCCTCCCCGCGCCAGCCCGCACGGGCCGGGCGACCGCCCCCCACCCCCCGGCGGAAGTCCACCCGGGAACCCGGGAGCAGGGGGAGGGAAAATGAGGAGAACGAGAACCTGGCGCCCCTCGGTGCAAGCTTTCCGAGCCGCCGCCGCCGCCAAACGGTTTCAAATCCTTGCGGGCGGCCGCCGTCGCCGCCGCCCAGCAGGCAGGGGGCGGGCACTTCCGCGCTCGAGTTGCCCCGCCCCGCCCCGCCCCCTCCTCGCGCTCGGGCGGCGCGCGGCTCCGTTGCCAGGGCGACGGCCGGGCTCCAGGCGGGCGTTCCAGCCCCGCGGCTGCCAGGCGGGCCCTAGGCTGCGGCTGGCGGGTGGCCGCTGCCCTGCAGCCTCGCGAGTGCAGCTTGTGGGCACCCCGGGAGTGCGGAGGAAGAGCAGGGAGGGGACTCGGGGAACGGCATTCCCGGGGGGGCGGGGGGCACGGAAGGGTGTGGCCTGCGCGCGGACGGGCGCAGGGGCCGAATTGAGTCTAAAAGCTGCGAGTTCACTGCCTGGCGCCTTTCTCGCAGCCAGAGGAAAACAGGGTTGATTTAGGGGGGAAACGAGCATTCTCCTTTTTATCATTATTATTGCATTCAGAACTATCTGAGGCCTGAAAACAAGGGACCCCAAATTCTGAAGATGCTGAAATAAAACATAAAAGCTTTCTGTTTACCAGCTCTCTGTGTGGGAAAGGAGCGAGTGCTGCTCCCAGGGCCTCCCCTCCCCAGGGCACCGCTGTGCTGTGTTCTTTGGTCTTCTGTTACATTTCTGGGGAAACTCTGAGCTGTGTTTTTTTTAATATACAGGCAGAAATAACATTTAAATTGTAAAAACACTCACCTAAATGAAATTTGGTTCACCACTGTTTTTCATCTAATTTCACACCAGGATTCCTTCTTCAGGGTCTATGCAACACAGTGTGGTGCAGAGTCTACCCTGAGCACAGCTGGAGGCGTCTTTTTTAATTTTCCATAAAGAAAAGAGGAGATTCATTCCTTTTATACGAGTTACTTTCAAACTTCCAGGGGGAAGTCATATTCTTTCCAAGGTGCTTTTTCAAACCCATCCCACTGGGAGTAAAAACTAACAGTTCATTGTTTCAGTGACAACCCATGAAGGCTAAGGGAAAGAAAAGGTATGAAATGCTTTTAAGAATGCTGAGTTTCTCAAAAGTATATTTGAACATGTTTTAGGTAACAAATGATCAGTAATCCAGATTATTTGCACTGAGAGGGATGCAAAACCCACACAGGCAATTGCAGGAATTTGACCACCCAGTGAAGAGGTTCAGCTATATACCCACAGCCCTGGCCAGTTTTGCTTAGTGGTTAGAGCATCTGCGTGGGTGCTGAAGGGTCCTGGGTTCAATTCCAGCCAAGGGCATGTACCTTGGCTGCAGGATGGAGCCCCAGGTCAGAGATCGTGGGTGTGGCAGGCAACCAATCAATGTTTCTCTTTCACATCGCTGTGTTTCTCTCTCTCTCTCTCTTCCACTCTCTCTGAAAAGCAATGGAAAAAATGATGTCCTCAGGTGAGCATAACAATAAATACATATAAAACCACAGCCCAGCAGGTGTGAGCATTGTCCCATGCACCAGGAGGCCACTGGTTCCATTCCTGCTGGGGCCACATGCCCCGGTTGTTGGCTGGATCCCCAGTAGGAGGTGTGTGGGAGGCAGCCGATCAATGTTTCTCTCTCTCATGGATGTTTCTCCCTCTCCCTCTCCCTAAAATCAATTTTAAAAAAACATAATTGCACTATTTTGGAAAACACTGACTTAGACACAAAATTATGAAAATCACTGTATTTTTCTCTTCTGAAACATTGTGGAGTTGAGGTTTCAACAACTTCAGTGTGACTTTATCCAGTAATTTGAAGGATTGTAACTAAGAGACATAAAAGGTAAGTACAAGACACAAGAAAGAATGTTACTGACTTTGGGTCACTGTGGTGAGTTATCAGGCAATTATTTCCACTTACTAGCAAAAATAATCAAGACTTAACATAAAAAGAAATGAAATTTTCCCTCCTAGACAGATTTTTTGAATTGCATTTTTTTCAGATTATACAAGTTTTAACTCTTTTATAGGGAAATTGAAGACCACTGAAAGTTTTAAAGAGGAAAGTAAAAATTATGTGTAATCCTACAATTTAAAAATAACAACTATTAATAATTATATATTTTTTCTCAAATTACATATAGTCATATATAAAAAATATATAATATATATAAAATAATGAAAGTAATATATAAATCATTTTAGTGTCTACTTATTCCATCATTAGAATACAACATCATTTGCTTAATTACTCTCCTATGATTGGATATTAGCAATTTGGGGCTTTTATATATAATACAGGAATAAGTATCTTTTAATATACATCTTGGTTGAAGTTTCGGCTGTCTCCATAATGGGTATTTCTATGGAGGTAAAAAACAACTAAGGCTTTTGGTCAGTGCTGTCAAGTTGCTTTCCAGAAGTGTTTTGCAAATTTGCAGTTTCACTCAACAGTCCCTAAGGGTGGCTGTCTCACATTAACAATTTTTGTAATCGGTGCTGATTATATGTATATAAAAAGTATCACTTGAATTTTCATGTTCCACTATTGGAAAAGTAGAAATATTTAATATCTCATTGGTCTTTTTCTTTCATTCTTCTGCAAAGTTTCTCTTTATTCCTTTGTCCACTTTTCTGGAATTTGACATGATATACATAGCTTCCATAATTTTATTTATTATTTCAAAACTAGCAATGGTTCTATATGCAGTACTAATGCATAGCCTGATATTCTAAATAATCAGATTTCAGTCAGTGCTTCACCATTTTTGCATTATTAAGATGCTCTGTATAATTAGAAGGAAATACATGAATGACTCATAGCAGTCTAAATGGAAAGCAATTTATAAATACCAAGAATGGTGATTATCATTATGTAAACACATTAGAGATAAATATCAGAATAATCCTGCAGCCAGTAAATCCCTTAAATTGGGTAGAAAATGATCCCGAACTTCCTATTTACAGGGGACAAAAGTATGACCTATACCGCAAATAGATGTATTACAAAGAAAGTAGAAACTGAGGATTACAAGGCATATATTCTTTTCCTCACTACTAAAAAACAAGTCACAGCCTTGAGCACACTGGTTCTGATTCCTTCCTATGCCGAACAAAGTCACGGCCACCCTTCGGCCTTTACCTCGGCGGCTCCTCCATCCTGCCTTCCCGCGCAATCCATGCTCAAGGCTGCTAACAGAGACACACTGGCTATTCGCCCTCCCTCCCTTCAGCAATTTGCTACTGCCCCAATGTCCACACCAACTGGCAACCAGCTGCTAGGGAGCTTCATAGCCTCACCTACACAAAATCTCTCCACCAACCTATTGCAGCACTCCTCCCCAGGCTGTAAGTTTCCAACTTTAGAGGCCAGTGATTTCCAGGAAGCCACGGGGAAAATTCATAGCCTAACTAGCAGTCTAAGAATGGTAGAAAAGACCTAGCCCGACCTTCAGGTTGCACATCTGGTTCTGTCGCTGATTAGCTTTGTGACCCAGGTAAATACATTTGCATAATTTTTCCTGAGCTTTGGTTTCATGACTTTCCTGTGGCATGATAGGGAAAGTAGAATTAACGAAGGTGAGATACACAGGAAATTTTACCCTGTGCTTGACACAAGGCAACTTCAAGCAATATCAAGTCTTTTCGATCCCAACTGTTTTGTGAGCACTTTCAAAAGTAATAGATTCCACTAGGAGGCAGCACTAGCACACAAAGAACTAGTTATGCCACGCATACACACACACACACACACACACACACACACTCATGTACATACATCCACCACACATTCACACACATGCATGCACATATACCCTCACATGTACAAAAAGCACTAAAAAACATACACACACAAGGGATAAACATCCACACCAACCACACACACTCTCATACACAGAGACATACTCCCCCACATAGGCACACACACCAACCTGTTTCCTTTCCTTTCTTTCTTTCTAGCCTTTTAATCTTTTATTTAGGGATTAGGGTGGGGAATAATCTTCACGCCAGTAGTTGGGAAATTTCACTAACGAATACTTATTATTGAATTTGGAGGCTCAGAAATGAGACCCCATATATCAGGAGATTGGTCAATAATTTCTTTACAAAGGAGAGAATTCCTTTTCTGTGCTATAAACTTCTTGCAGAAATATGTTACAGCTTGAGAGACAAGTTAAATAAAACACAGGCACCTTTGCATTCAGAAGCCCATCCTGCCATAATCCAAGAGGAGAGGCTCACTGGGCCTGCAGTCGCTAGTTAAGTAACATCACATAGATGGGAAGATGAAATTCAGCCAAGCTAAAATATCAGATGATAACCAGCAACTTGTGGTTATAGTTTCATTCCTCCTTCAGTGGATTTCAAGGGGTGGGGGCGAGAGGGGGTGGGGAAGGTAATGCTTCTTAGACTATCAGCCAGCCCGGAGATCACCACAGGCTGTGGCTAGGGAGGGTATGGGTGAACTTTGATAACGGGCAACCTGGTGATCTGAGCATTTAAGAAAAAAAGATTTGGAAATGAGGTTTTATTATGGGACTAAATGGGCCACATAATCACTAAGTAGAGAGGCTGCAAATAGGTAGTTTCTACTGATGGGTTGGCTCCTCTAACCCAAATTGCCTCTTCAGATGGCAAAAATAGCAGATTTTTCTTCCTGTGAAAATCTTGTTAAATTAGAGGAATCAGTACTGTGGCCTAAGCTCCAAGGTCTACTCTGATTATTTTTTCAGGGACCCAAGTCTATCCAGCAGCCTGAAATGCCTTCCATTGAACAAAAATGGTACAAAAAGCTATCTTCAACAGACTTGCCGTATTCCAGGAGCTTCTTTGTGGAATAGGCTGGCGGGGGAGAGGGGGCAAGAGAGTAGATCTTAAAAGTTCTCATCACAAGAAAAAAGAAGTGTAACTATAGGAGATGATAGATGTTAACTAAACTTATTGTGGCGACCATTTCACAATATATGCATATGTCAAATCATTACGTTGTACCCCCGAAACTAATGCACTGCCGTATGTCAATTATATCTCAATAAACAAACAAACCTACTCTTACCGTATGACCCAGCAATCATGCTCCTTAGAATTTACCCGAAGGAGCTGAGAGTGAGGAGACAGAAGGTGGCTTGAGGAGGGCTGAGAAGAGAAAAGCCACCTTGGGGTGCAGGAGAGTGAGCAACCTAAAGAAATACGGTGGGATTTCTGGGCAGAGCCGAGGGCTTATGCAATGTTTGTGTTGATGAACTGAAAGTGGTGCCTATTAGCCTGATTGTGAGTTTTCCCTTTTTCCCAGCAACATTCAGCTGCTCTGGCACAGCAGAGGGAGGCAGCTAGCGCCTGGGGTAGGCTTTGCCACCATGTGCCACAGAAGGAGAAAGGGGTGAGGGAACCGAACATGAACAAAGGAGCACCCTCATGATGGAGCACGGAATTTTAGTGGCTAAGGAAAGATTTTTTTCAGGCATTTTGTAAACCATACTCCAAGGGGTCAAATCCAGCTCTCCTGACCTGGGAGTCCATGCTTGTCCCTCCATGGCCATGCTTCTCAAACTGGAGTACACAAGAGTCATACGGGGACTGTGTCATCAATGCAGGTTTTGGGAGCTTCCCCACAAATTCTGGGACACAGCATTTTTTATTTTGTAATAAGTACCAGGGTATACCAATGTGGGGGCCTGTGGATCATTCTCTGAGAAATACTGAATTGTAATTGTTTTAGGTGAAAGCATTTGAGAATAGATTTAGGGAAAGGGGAACCGGGTTACCCACATAATTGTTACACTTTCCATGTGATAGCCATGAAATGATGCTCCAAATATTGGGGTTCTGAACCAGGTAACACGACTAAAACGAAGCCCATAAGAAGTAACGAAGCAATGGCTAAGGCCATAAATTCAGTCACTTTAATTTTCCTACTTCCATTAGGTTTCTTGGACAAACATGGACGTGACATTGAATTTTGAATCTGAAAACCAGTTTAGCATGGCTTCATGTCCCATGCATCAGTTTTCCAGAAGGCCAAAGAGCTGTGTTCTGTTTGGGCAGAAAGAGATAAACATTCTATGAGAAACAATCATTCCTTAAATTTGTTAAATGGCTAAGACAAATTAAGTACATTTTACAAATGTGCAAAATAACTTGAATTATATGAACAAAACCATTTAGAGCGAGGTTTACGTGATACGAGAAAGCACCCAGGAAATGATACTGCACACATTTCCAGGAGAGGAAATAAAAGGTTCTATATAACTCTGAGAATCAAGATTAAAATTTAAAAAAAAAAAAAAAAGGAATCAGCCCTTTATCTATTCACAAATGCACTAACCGCTCGGCATCTCTCTCAAGACTGGGAGGGAGAATGGCCTGAAGGATATGTCGACAAAGCTCTGTTTGCTTGTTGGTTTTTTAATCACCCCCTTCTAATATTGTTTTACTGATTCGTACTAGGCCTATGGTGCTTTGTCAGCCTTGGTATTTAACATCTCGCCAGGGCTCTGCTCTATTTTGAAGAATAACAATTTGCCCTGGCCCTTGTGGCTTAGTTGGTTGGGTATTATCCCATGCAACCAGAGGTCGCAGGTTCGATTCCTGGTCAGGGCACACGCCCAGGTTGTGTGCTTGATCCCCAGGAGGGGGCACGCAGGAGGCAGCTGACTGATGTTTCTCTCTCTCTCCCTCTCCCTTCCTCTCTCTCTAAAATCAATAAAAATGTTTTTAAAAACACAGTTTATTCTGTGCACTTCTAACCCTTTGTAACTATAAGAACTGTCATTGGTTGAGCACTGCAGCACTCAGTAGCATGCATATTTTTATGATCATCAAACCGATGAGGTGGGTGTTACCTACTAGTATCATTCCCTCTGTCTCTCTAGCTGGCCCCTCCTGTCTTCTGTAGGTCTGCCCCCAACTCTGCTCCCTCCAGCCTGCTCCTACAGGGCTGTCAACATCCTCGGACCATTTCTAGACCAACAGCCAACCACGGCTTCAGCCTCTGCTGGTCCTTCCTTCGTACAACAAAGATGTTTAAACCCTAAACCTGAAACCTTACACAGTTGGCAGCTCTAAATGCTGGTTATTATGAACGTTTTATCTCACACAGACATAATTATCTTTTTAAAATATTTTGCTCTGATGAATACTATGCTCTAGGGGGTCCTGTTCAAAAACTTTAGGAATTGCTAAAGGAAGGAAGGAAAAAAATGTTAGAAGGTCCATAAACCAATCACTATTGCCATGAATTACTTTGTAATTTGGATGAGTTCTTTATAATTTGGGACCAAGAGGTGGCAAATATTCCATATATTATTATTTTATTATTATTATTATTATTATCATTATTATTATTAACTATTCAAGCTTAATTTGGAATCAAACAAGATGGCATAATTCACCTCAATATTCATCAAATAAAACCACAACCCTGAGTATTAAGGAAAAGAATTGGAAAGAAAATGTTTATGCGAGTAAAGAAGCTGGGTGGAACTCCCTGTCTCATCTCACTCCTCCTTGGCCCCCATTTGTTTTTAAAAGCCCAGTGACATGGCTTCTTACGGTCATTATGCAATAAAAGTAGTGGTCACGGTGAGGGGCAGATGGAAGTCCCAACAGAAAGTTCCAGTGTTCGACTCACCCTTGAAGCACGTGGGGATTTCAAAGGTGCCGTCTAGGCACTGAGCATCCTCTGTGTAGCTACATTTCTTTTCTTTATTTTTGCAGAAGAAAGAAACTTTCTGACCATGCAGCATTCCATTCTTAAATTTCTCCTGGATCTTCACTCTCTCTCCTTCGAATATCACAGTGGCTTTTTTCACAGATATTGTACAAGATGCTGAAAGAGACAATGTTTGTAGTTAAGACTTGGGAGTTCTGTTAGTCTTTCTCTTTTTCATGTTTCAATTTATCTCTGTTGGAAGCATCACAGATGTCCCCTTTCCTTCCCCGAGTGATCCCCTCCACCCGGCACCACCCCCTGCAGGCCTTCACCACACTGTCATTTGAACCTGGAGGTGAGCACACCTGAAATGCATTGCTCGAGACAAGAGTCCGAGACTGTACGTAAGTTCAGAGGCGTTTGAAGACCTCGCCCATTTTCATACCTTTGCAACTTGGCTGCGCAGACCAGTTTCCAAATTGGTTACATTCTACTTCTTCTGGGCCATCCAGGACGTACGTGTCGTGGCAACCGTAGGTGGCCTTATCCTTGTAATGGAGTGCTGTTTTTGCGGGGTAGTTCACAAACCCATTGTCTGGTCTTACTGGGAATGGGCATTTCACTTCTAAAAAGTTTATCAATAAGACATGTCAGCATGAATAGGGATGCCGTCCAGGAGTCACGGACACGTAGTTACAGTCTAACCCCCTGATGCCGCTGGTCACTGGGTGTTCCCACGCCTGTGGGATGCAATTTCTAGGTACCTCGGTGCCTAATTCTGCCCCCCTTATCTTATACTCATGGGAACCTGGGGAGTAAAAAAAGAAACAAAACCACTTGAAAAGTATATAAATGAGTTGCCAAGTTCTTTGGGCTTTCACAGAATCGTAAGGTATTGTTTATTGTGAATTCATCTCTACGCAGGCTACGGTGGTGAGTTTGAAAGAAGGAAAAGAGTCTGTCTCTTTTAATCAATAAACCGTGAAATTAAAACACAGAGACTCCCTCTGAGCACACCATCATTTGGCTTTGAAATGTTGACTCTAATTCTCATGATTGTCTTCAGACTATACAAGACGCTGGCACAAAATATGAAGGAAAAGCATGGTGCTGCTCTCAGGCCCCCTTAAGGTGACCAACAGCAGAGACTAAAGAGACATGACTACTAAACAGAATGTGTGAGTCTTGATGAGATCTAATACTGGCAACTTTTTGGTACACAGGACAACATCCAACCAACTGAACCACACTGGCCAGGGCAAAAAGCATTTCTGTTTTGATCATTCAATAGACATCTAAAATACCTACTACAGGAGAAGCGAACAGTCCTTGGCATAACTCCTTGTGTGCATGAGAAATTCTACAATTTGTCTACTTGTTATCCAACTGACAAATTTAAAGGTAGTGATGCTAGGTCAAATTCAAGGAGGAAGAATTGCATAATTCTTTAAAATTTAATATTTTTGTGATTTTTCAATTTAGGCAAGAGCTGATCATCTGACTGCAACCCAGTTTTTTACCTTCCTCTCCTGGGACACCCCAGTCGAACCCGGGCTTCTCTTCAGCAGCCTCACCACAGTATCCAGCCGTCTGTGCACACACCCTGTTCCTTCACGCCTTCCAGGCTTTCCACGTCCCGGGGGCTCTGTGGCACGCCTTCCCCCCTCGCCCACCCATCCTCCAAGCCCCTCCTCTGGAAGGCTTTCCCAGGCAGCTCCAGGCAGCTCAGTGCATTATATATAATTCCCCTGAGGCCGGAAACCAGGTCTCGTTCATCTGGTACCCAAACACCTAGCACCCTGCCTGGTACACGGCAGAGGCCAACCAGCGTTTGTTGAACAAGGTCATTTGGAAGGCAGCTACGCTCACATGAGCACCAACGCCAGACAAGGTTATCTGAAACACTCAATGATCGCAGGATGTTCAAGAGTTCTCAAAAAACGGGAATTTCATCATCCTAGTCATTTTCTCTCATCATTGCACTTACCCCTGCATTCGGGTAATTCGGTCCAGTTCCCATGTGCCGTGCAGGTAACGGTGTCGTTTCCAAACATGACATAGGGCGGCAGGCATTTAAAGACCGCCTGCTTCCCATAGAGGGAGCTGTTTCCAGCCAGTGGCTCATAAGCATGAAGCACCGCAAACTTAGGTGTGGGCGGTGGAGGGCAGGTGACAGCTGCAAAAGGGAAGAACAATCATTTTCATGCAAATCGTTGAGTCTTTTAGGTATACTCTTTCCAGAAAGGAAAAAAATCCAAAGATAAACGAGAGAAAATGCAAAATGTGGTCTGGTGCCAGGGTCAACATGGTCAATCGTAGAAGCCATATGAGAAAATTTGATCTGAAAAGCAGATGTCTGACCCAGTCCAAAAAATGGAAGTAAATATAAGTGTTGCCGCCACTAATTTTCCTGTTACAATAGCCTAGTGCTTAGGTTTCCATAAGTCTTTGACCCCAGCACTCCCTCGGAAGATGCTTCTGGAAGTCAGAATAGGTGGACAACGTTGCTGAGGCACCATCCCCCCACCCCCACGCCCGTAATCTGGAGATGAGAGCAACTCAGTGCGAAGTGACTTGGGACATCCGTTGCATGGCTAGTTCAGGGGTGCTGCTCCTGTTGAATACCTCCTGCTTTGGGGTGAGCTTGTGCAGGGAGCTCACGCAGAGAAATGGCACAGGCTATCACCCTGGCCTGCCAATGTGAAGCTTTAGCAAGTCCAGGGAAAGTTATATTAACGTAACGGAAGTTAGCACGGACCAAAATGGGACTGAACTTGAATTATCTAGAGTCTCAGCATGTGACCCATGGACCGGCAGCATGAGCATCGCCTGGAGGCCTGTTGGAAATGCAGAAGCTCAGGCCCTACCGAAGAGCCACGGATTGGAACGCGTGCTCCCCGTAAGGGCGGCCGAGCCTCTCCCAGGGCTGAGACTGAAGGGCTCCCGGGGCTTGAGACTTATAGTCCCAGGCAAACCAACTGGTCACCTTCCCCATAACTGGGACCCACAGACTCACGGGCACAGACAGGAAGATCGGGACTCCATTTTCCCTCCTCGGTGCATTGAGCAGATTTAGTTCCATTCAGATAAAACCTGCAATGGAAAATTTAGTCCATCGAGAGCATCACATCTCAATGTCTTCTCCCTTGTGCCTTGCCTTAGAGTAACACTATTGACTTTGTTCCCATAATGGGGTTTTCCTGAAGAGTTAACACACATCTAAGGCTCAAGACTCCCAGCCTAGTACTGCAGGTGAACTGCTGGAGAGAGGGAGGTTTCCATAGCTGGCGGGTATAGCAGCCAAATGCCCAAATCCCTCATTTCTGACCAGCTGGATAAATGAACTGATGCTTATGTGAAGCAAAAATCCATTTCTTTTTCAGGATCACAAAATGAATTAAACTGAGTAATTTCTACTATTTTCTGAGAGTCTAGTGACACAAATGTATAAAAACAGTGCAGTCTAATATCAGGGTGATCACTTCTTAGGTTATATAAATGTCTAATGACTATGCTGTACACCTGAAATATTATAATATTGCACGCCAACTGTCATTGGAAAATAAAAAATAATTTCAAAGCGAACAAAAAACCAGTGCAGTCTATTTTCATTGAATATGTTAACTTTCTGTCCTTGAGGCCAAGTTTTTCAATGTCGTTTGTCTTCAGACCCACCGTTAATTTGTGTTTCGGATGAAAGGCCTGCATTTCTCTTTCACACACAGTATTTCTTAATCTCCAGCCCAAACAAGGATCCTCAGTAAAGTTTTGCCCACCTGTATTACAGCCAGCATGCTCTTGTCAAGAGGAGCTATATTACCAGCCACAGTGCTTTCCACCTGGGAATGCTGTGCTGCATTGAGGTCCAAGAGGACCATGTCCCACATCATCATATGTCCAATCCTCTCCACAGAATTTTCTTCCAGAGACCACCAGGCCAGTCAATCAAGTTCACCTCATCACTAAAGCCCAAATCCAATTCCTAAAATATTTTAATCCTGAAGCTAAGATCTGGCCCAAAAAGGACAAGGTAATATCCAGTTTCAATAATTTCAATGCACCTCCTCAGATAGGTAACTAATCAGGAGCAGAAAAATTAGATACATTTCAGGGATTGTCACGTGCTCTGCCCTGTACCCACCCTCAACACCATTACCAACACCATTACGCATTTGTACTCAATGATCTGGATTGAGCAAGCCCAAGGCTAGGAATGAAGCATGGAGCAGCCTCGATGCTTAGCTTAAGGGCATAGAAATGTGCTTCACGCATTAGCCACTCAGCTACCCGGGAAGTCCTTACCCGCTGTTACAGGAAAAAGTGATTGTGTTGGGATACGTAAAAGATACATAGCGCACAGCTCCGTTCTCCAAGATTCCAGCAAAAGGACACACTCTGGCTGTGATTTAAAGATAAAAAGGTAAGTATCCATCTATAGAATTTCCTATTAAAATGAACTCATTTCTAATCCTTTGATCCAATAACTCTACTGGTAACTATTCTAAGAAAGTACCTAAAATAAGTCGAGCGATACATGCATTAACGTGCTCATTACGCAGTTACCTCTTGTAACAAAAATTGAAAATTCACGATCAGGGTATTGTTTTAATTAACGATGGTAAATCAACAGTTGAACTGTATACAGTGCAGCCAATAAAATACTGATTAGAAAGACCATAGAGACATAGTCAATGTTTCTGGCACGCTGACAAATATAGGAAAACACAGAATGGTGCATGCTCTCTGCAGAAACGCAGAAATATACACATGGAAAGTAACAAAAAAGTGAAATTGTTAGTGTCCCAGGGTTATGGTCGATTTACAGAAAAAATTTCCCTAATGATGTTATAGTGGTTTTTCATGAAAAATTATGTCTGGTCTTTTTTCATCAAAGAGAATATGAAAATCACTCTTATGAACATGTATAATGTTCACAAAGGTCATGTCCATATGACCAAAATAACCAGAGGCTAGATAGGCCCATATGGTTATTTTTAGTGCTTAACTTGCAGGTAAAATTGCCAGAAATTCTATCTGGTTGGTTGCTCAATATTTGACTGTAAAAATAATGCCCGACTGATATCACTGAACCCTATTTCTAGGACGAATATAAGCAGCCGTCTACCATAAAGCAATAACGAGATATAAATAAATGTATATAATTTGTTATGTGTATTATTAATTTTGTATCATCTAGAATATATTTATACTTTCCTATAAACATAATATGTAATATATACATGAGTTAGATGAAAGTCTTGTCATTTCAGCAACTATTAAATCTGCTTTCATTTTGAGGCAAAGTCCAGAGATGCGATGAGTCCTCACGCTTTCTTTTTTCAGGTGTCTCCCTGGCCTCTGTTTCCTTTTCCGAGTATCTGCGCTTCTTTTTCTCTTCTGCAGCGTCTCCCTCTCCCTTTATCAGACCAGGTCTCTTTTCCACATCTCTCCCCAGCCCAGGCTAAGCTCCCGTCCCCTTCTCTAAATAGCACCTGCTGCCCTTGGTCTCACCTCCCATGGAGAAGCCCCCAGACCCCCTTGTTTCTTCACAGCGCCCCCCCCCCACCCTGCTGGCCTTCTGCTCCCTGAGCATAAGGTAGGTTATGCCCCGAAAATGTCTGGGTTGCTGAGGAGGGCGCTGACTTACGTGTGCATTTCAGCGTGTTGACGGGCCAGACTCCACTGAGGGGGCAGGTGAACCTCCTCATGTCTCCCCGGGACACATAGCCCGGCTTGCAGACGTACACTATCTGCTCCCCCGGCTCATAGGATGATTTTAAGGGAGTAACCATGGCAAATGGTAAATCATCTGGCCTGGGACAGGCTGCAATAGAGCACAAGGCAGTTGGTTAAGAAATCTATAGGTGCATCTTTAAGTTCAGCTGGCACAGAAATCAAAACTCATTAATACCGCCCCAAAGCAACCCTACCAAGTCCTGGGCCATATCTCATCAAATCTCCTCAGCAACCCTTTGAAGGGTACCACTGTTATCCCCATTGTACAGGCCAGCACACTGAGGCTTAAATTGTCTAAGGATCTTCTGGAGGACCTTTAAATGTGGCAACATTAAAAAATAAGCATCAATCCAGCCTCTCCAGCATCCACCCTACAGAGAATGCAAGTGGTCATTAGTGACCCCCGCATACACCAGGGGCTTGGGTACATCAATTATTTTTGCAAAAGCAAAGAGTACTTACTCCGTCCCGCAAAAGCCAAATGGCAGAGAAAGCTCGAGAACAAGATGAGAGCTGGAGAAATCATTGTGGATGATTCTCACCAGCGCACCTAAGTGTCTCTCCTCTCCCAAGGGGAGAGAGGCGCATGCGAAAACCGCTTAACTATTAACCATTCTTGTGTACTTTTATCTCTGCAAATAGAAGATAAAGTTTCAGGATCTGAAAGCAGAACTCCGAGGCCTACGTCCTTTAATCATTCACCTTCCCCTTCTGTGGGTCTGCTGTGAAATCTTTGGTTGATGGCTTCCGTCTCCATAGCCTTCATGTTCGAGGCACAGCACAGTTCCTTGTTGCCGCCGGTAGAATCCCGGTGGTTCCCAGGTGGCCGGGCCTTGGGTCCAGGCCTCTCCCTCGCCATCCTTTGTTTTGTTTCACGGTGGATGGGTCACCACAACACTGACGCGACTGCTTCACACACGGCCTGAACTTACGACCGTCTCCCGTTTTCTGGGTTTAGGCCTTCACACCGCCAAGATGATATTCTGGTTTCTAGATGCATGAGCCTTCAGATGTGATGGAGTTGTTCACCCCCCAGCCTGTGATTTATTGTTTCCTGCAACTTTTAGCACCCGGTGATTGACCCGTAGCCCGGTCCATCCTCCCCTCCCTGTAGTTCAGCTCCCATTCCAATAACTAACTTATGATAGTAACCAAGGAGCTGGCTGATAAGTGACAATAAATGACATTTTTAAAGACACATTTAAACTTACCATCGAAGTTTAATTTGGCAGAGCAAATGGAAAAATCATTAAGGAAAAATAAAAAAATCCAAAAAATGTTGGCAAATCTAATGGCTGTTTTGTATTGTTGAGTGTTATACTTTCCACTAAAGGTTAGCCAACTCTTGGATTTCATGCTGCCCGTGGTCTATTTTATTAACCATGAACAGGAATACATAGACACGTAGACACTTAGGTTGAAGAATGCATGATTATTGTTTTACAAGAAACATAGGACCTTGTACTTAAAACTCTTAATGGCTTCCTACCCTCTCCTGCTTTACTTTGTCAGTTAAACTACAGAGACCTAGACTCAGAGTCCAAGGTTGTATATTCCTGAAATCATATTGCATCACATGTTCAAAAACTTTCTTATTTACTTCACAAGCAGAGACTTTGACCATAACATTAAACATTTAGCAATAGTTTAGAATTTTCAAAAACTGCTTTCAATGTTCTCTCTTTGTGGGTTGGAATTCCAACCACTAGCCACCAACAAGCTCCCAGTGGGAAAAGAGTGTGGTGTCCTGGTTAATAAAGGACGGGGGGCGGGGGGGGGCGGGGAGTTCTTTTTGTTTTGTTTTAATTTATCTTTATTGTTGAAAGTATTGTAGATGTCCCCTTTTTAAAAATCCCGACACACTTGAGTTTGAGTCCTGCCTCTGCCTCTTGTTAGCTGAGGTATCTTGGGCAAGTCACATTCTCTGGTCAAGTTTTCATCTCTGAAGTGGAGATGGAAGTGAAACCTACTTCAAATGCCATTGTCAGGATTAAATTGGAATTCATACGGAGTACTTACCAAGAGCCTGGCTTATAGCGAGGGCTGGATGACGGCTAGCTGTCACTAACACACTTCTTAACGTTAACGTCAGTGACCCAGATGTCTTACACCAAAGTACTGGAAATTCTACGCAAAACCATACAACCTAATAGATTTCAATGAGATTCGGTGACCTGGTGCCTCTTACTAGAAAACCCAGAAGAACAAAAGGCAAAAAGAAAGAGCCACATCCCATACCCCACTGCAAAGGTTAGTGGTAGTTATCTGTAGGTGGAAGAATATGGGTCTTTTACCTTCTTGCTTTTTTGAATATGTCAGATTTTTGCTTTATTTTGTTTTGGCTGATTTAAAATATCTTATCAGTGGATAAGACAGAAAATCTATTTCCACAGTTGGGGGAAAAGGAGGATTTCCTGTATGAAAATCTACACACACAAAAGTAGCTATATAATTCACGCATGTCACATGAACCTTCCCGGAGCTGCTTACCTGGCAGCCCTAGTCCCCAGGGGCAGCACAGTCACAGAGCAAACCTGCTCCGGGAGCTCATCTCTGTGTAGATAACACAGAGATGCTTTCCCCACGATTCAGTAGAGTCACCGTGTCACCCAAGTAACATCTATTGATCCCCGGAAACCCCAGCCAGCTCCTGCAGAGTCAGCCCCTGGGCGGGCTCCATCTCCAGCCCCCTGTCGAGCCTGGAAATGTTAAAAGATGGTCATGCAGTTATTACAAGTTACACGTGCATGTCAAAAATTATTCCTACAGGACAAAATGTTCACCGTAAAAGGTAAGTCACCTTCTCATCTCTGACCACCGTGGTTCTTTTCTCCAAAGTCAAGCACTGTGCCGCTCCTTTGGGTATCTTTCTAGGGCTGTTCCATGCTTTTTATTCTGTGTTGGTCTACTCACACCAATATCAGCATGTTATGGCCACTGTTCTAGATTATTTTACTGTTTATTTTACTATAAATATGTCTTGGCGATCATCTCGTATCTGTAGATACGGACTTGTCGTGTTTTTCAAACAGCTGCACAGTGTGCCCATTGTATGGGTATATCATACTTTATTTAACCAGCACCCTAGTGACAGAGATAGATCTTGTCACCGGTTATCCACTATGACGAGCCACCTACCAGGAATATTCTTGCACACACATTGCTTTGTGCACATGTATACGCATAGCCCTAAGATAAATTCATAAACGCGGAATCACTAGAGCAAGAGTATGTGCGTTTTAAATTTTAAAAGATGTCTGCAATGTTCCTTCTTTTAGAATTTGGCAGAGATGATGGCCTTCGCTTTCCCTGAGCTTGTAACAATTTCACAGCCACCAATAATGTGTGAGAGAAACTCTGGCTGTTTCCCTGTCTCAGCGGACACTTCCCTTCATGACCACCAGATGGCGGAAAGGACCCTCATGCGTAGGCCACGGTGACTTGAAGGGGGTGTTACGTAGGCTCCCCAAGAGGTGCCAGGTTCTCAGAAGATGAATTTGGTGAACCAGCTTTACTTCGGTGAATTTCTAGAGGTAGAGATGTTTCAATATATCAGCGATAGCAGATGGGTAGACTGTGCTCCCTCCGCCCTCTTGGAAGAACACTAAAGAAATCCTCATTTTTTGCCCCATAATTCTCCCCCATCACCCAAACACGCCACTTTCTCCCACAGAATGGAAAATGTGTGAATGGTACAGAAAACACAAGTTAGCAGTAACTCTTGGAGTTGCATTCATGTGTGAAAGTGACTTATTTAGTTCATGTTGCTGCAACAGGGAAATGTATGAACATATGTATGTCACATAAGAGTATTTCTTCAAGCAAATAGGACAGAATAATTAAAGTTGGTGTATTTACTACGATAAGGCTTCCGTTTGGCAGAGCCCCAGCAAACCAATTTCACAGCAGAAAAACATGACTTTTTTTTTTCTTTCCTGGAGAATGTGTCATTTGAACACAATATATCCAATTAGAGCTATATCTGCTTTGTGACTTATGAGTACATATACTTTTAGATGTAAGTGTAGGTAGCTACCTGCAATCCACAGCCCAAAGCCCACATACACCCAATGGAGAAAATACTCATTGACTTGTATGTACTCACCTGTAAAACGCTTCCTAGTCAGCAGGAGGAAATACTTTTTAATCAATCCATTATTTCCCTAAGAGGTTAACAGGTGGAAAGTTAGTGAAACTGATCTCCTAAGGTACCTCTACAGGACCAGTATTTACTACCTGTTACAGCCTACTGTTGCCCTCCAGATCAAATGACAGCTGTCTTCTTTGTAAAGTATCTAAGATGAAATGTACATAATTTTAGGGGCTTGATAATCTAATTGCTGTAGTTCCTTGGGACACTAAAATCCTTGAGCTAAACAGGAAGGGACCCTGCCTCAAAGAGGGAAAAATATAAGGTTTATGGAGACCTATTAAGTGCTAGGAAATCGTGGCTCAGATGAGCTCAATGAAGCCCAGATTAGCACGACTGAGTGACCAAACAGGGCTTGGACCAACGTCTATCTCCTAGACTCATTCTGGGTTTTCAATGTGTGGGCCCCAGACCAGCAGCAGCAACATACCTGGAAATGTCTTCACAATGCAAATTGTTGGGCCCCAACCTATTACTACTGAACCAGAAACGCTGGGGATGGGGCCCAGCAACCTGTATTTTTATAAGCCCTCCAAGAGACTCTGCTGCAAGTTCAAGTTCTGAAGCGCTATCCTCGAGGCATGCTCCCTACACAGCTTCGTGAGGAGGGGGAGCTAGTGGTCATGCAGGCGCCATTGTGAGGCAGACCCTGCGATGGGTGTGTCGCATCTTATTTTAATCCTCACAACAGCCATGCAAGTCAGGTGTTATTATTTTGAGCTGAGGATGATAAAATTACTTGTTGAAGCTCCCAGTACCAGGAAAAACCAGAGAGGCAGTTTATCCTTGGGTCTCTCTGCTTCCACAGCCTAAGCTTCTTCCATAATCCTCTAGAAAGTTCTGTCCTAATAGTGATATTGATCAGCTGAGCGCTCGTCTATCCTGAGGGTACACAATTGTAACAAGCTTCATCATGCGGTTTCCCAGCCTAAGTCCAGATCAAAGGTAACAAATGAGAGGGGAGCCTCTGGAAGCATATTAAAGGGAGCGGAAAGTGACAGACGGGTGAGTAGTCTGGAAGGAGGTAATAAAAACTATTAAAAAGTGAATCACTTTAAAAATTAAGACTACCATTTTACAATCAGGAAACGCAATAAAGGTTAGTTTTTAAAAGTTGAAAATCTGGGGGTATTTTGTGTGAGGGTCAACACTTCTTGAACTTGACACCGTAATAACGGATATCCTAATGATGGGTCGGCCACTGAAAACAGGTCGGGTTTGCCACGTAACAGTGTGTAAAGTGAACCCCAGGAAGATCTGCATAAGAAATAGTTGAAGTGAGAACTGCTTTGGCTCTTGAGGCACAAGATATAATTCACCTGAACAATTCTTCCAGATAGAATTTTCCATTCCTCAAGGCCACTCTCACCTCGAACCAAGTTGGCCTTGGACTCCTGAGCCTGGATACAATTACAAAGAGAAGGCCTGAAGCCCAGATTTAAGTTATGAGGCTCCTGAAAGATCAGTTAAGGCTCCTGGAGGAGCTGACATTTCCCTTTGTCCCTCTGACACAGTAAAAGGGGCCCATGAGATGCTCTAGAAGAGACTTCCAAAACTTTCTGTCACTGTTGCTACTGCAGGATTGGTCACTTATCATATTCTTTTTTTATGCAACATTCCTAGCCAGGGTTTTGTTTTTGTTTTTGTTTTTCACTTACGGAGTTATACCAGGCTTTGGTAGTTACAAATAAAAGAGGAACCAGCAGCCTACCGATTAGAGTCTTGAATGTCCAGAAGAAATAGGACAGAGGTGTACAGAGAATCCAGGAAATTGGCAAAAAAACAACAACAAAAACCAGGTTAACAGGCCCACAGGAGGGTTCTGCCCCACGAGCATCCTTTGCCACACACTGCAAGTGCCCAGTCACTGGGAAGCCATAGCTGCTAACGAGATCCTGGCCATTCCCAGAGCTCCCGCCGGGTCCTGCCTGGGTAGTCGGTGACTCCGCGCCGGGGAGAGGACAGGATGTTCCTACCTGAATCACTCATCGGGCTGCACTCATTACTGGCTCCTCTAGAGTCGGACTAAAGCAACAGGGTAGCAATTTAGGGATGGCTGATCTGAAGCACACCAAGGCTCGGGTGCTGAGCAGACGCAGTGGCTCCAAATTCAAGGGAAACTCAAAGGGTTCTCTCAATGTAGGCTTCGACCAGCACCATCTGAACAAGCCTCATAAAACGTGCAGATGATAAAGCAGCAGCGATTTCCAGGACTGGGCTAACACATGGGGGGGGGGAGTGAGGGGGTGGAAAACAGTGGTTGGAGAGACAGCCACACCCAGAGCCCAGCTCAGCTCCTGGTCCAGAAGACGCTCTGCCTCTCCTCCCAGCTCTGGCTCCACGAGCAACTCCCCCCACTTTTTAAAAAATATCTTTTTATTGATTTCACAGAGAGCAAGGGAGATGGAGAGAGAGATAAAAACATTGATTGGCTGCCTCCTGCACACCCCCTACTGGGGATCGAGCCCAAAACCTGGGCATGTGCCTTGACTTGGAATCGAACCAGCGACCTCCTGGTACGTGGGTCATCACTCAGCCAACCGACCCACACCGGCCAGGCGCAACTCCTTTTTTTTCAATCTATTTAATGTTGGTGCAGGGTTCTTCCTATGTGCCAGGCACTGTGTGAAATGCTTTCCATACCTGATCCTCTATAATCCTCACAACTCTGTGACATAGGTACTATTATCTCCCCCTTTCTCAGATGCAGAAATGGAGACTCTCGGGTTAAGTATGTTGCCCAAGGTCATGCAGCTGTGATGACATACAGCTGAGATTCAGACTCAGGCCTCCCGACTCCAGAATCTGCCCTCTGAACCCCTCATCTTTGTTATTCGAAGTGTGGTCCTCTGAGTGGGGTTGTCACCAGAGGCTGCAGGTATCAGTAATCACCTGGGAGCTTGTGAGAAATGCACACTCTTCTGCGCCTTGGCCACGCCCCACATGGAAAGAGAATCTGCATTTTAACAAGATCCCCGGGTGGTTTGTGTGCTTATTAAGCCCAAAGAGGGGCCAGCTGGCTCTAGCTTGCTTCTCACTGCCATGTCTCTCCTCTCCTTCTACTCCCAGTCCTCAGGCATGTCCTGGGGACAGGTGGGGACCAGGGAGTGCTGGAGGGAGGGGTGGGGTTGGGGCAGACATTCAGCTAGAGGGCAAGGCCAGAGTGCCAGGAGCTGGGTCCTGTTACTTCCGCAGACATGAAAATGACTTTATTACTAATTCCTGATCCTGGCAATGCTTCCGGATGTTAATGGGCTTGAGCTCCCACCATCCTAATGCTTCTCTTCGGGGCTTGAATCCTTACCAAACAGAGCAGCGCACCACCGGCCTCTGCTTCCCAGAGACTCGCACAGGCCCTAGAGCCCATTTCAGTGCACGCCTTGTCCTCTGGATAAATGAGCTGGAATTGAATCAAAGAGATCTGGTGTTGGGGCGGGGTTAGCTATCATCCATCCCAGCGGCTCTTAACCCTGGCGTGATCCCAGGTCTCCGAAGTCTCTTCCAAACTGTTCCCCCTGAGTCTTCTCCAACTCTCACCGATCAGAATCTCTCCAGGGAGACCCAGGAATCATTTCCAGGTGATTCCTGCATAATCTCAGGAGTAGCCGTTGAAAACAGTTACTTCTATCCCAACCCTTCCCCTCTCCCAGTGCTATCTAGGTGGCCCCCACTCCACTCCCACCTCCACGAGGTGGGCATTTCCCAAAGCACACTTTTCCCGAGTCACCAGTAGTCCTGCACAGTTTTGCTATTTAAGAAAGGCCAAAACTCGCCTAAAACAGTCACAGCCATTATATTAAGTCTGGCCCTCGGCTTTGCATTGATCAGTGGCTATACTATAAAAGGCTCAGGAACTTCCGCTTTGCTGATTCCATTCTAGATGTGCCTGAGTCAGGATTCTGGGCTGCAAGCAACAGCAAGTGGAGTGCTCTGGCGACCATGAGCACAGAAGGGATGTATTGGGAGGATACCAGGGAGCTCGTGGGTTCTGCAGGAAGGTTGGAGAGCAAGGCCTGGAACAGGCAGAGTCAGGAAAAGTGAGGCAGCGGGAAGCTCAGCAACATGCTCTGCAGACAGATCACAGAGCTCGAAACAGGACCACCATTAATAATCTCCCCCCCCCCCTTCTTTATATTTGCACAGTAAGCCACTGGCTTTTTAAACATTTTTACCATCTTAGCCATTTTTAAGTATAGAGTGCAGTGGCTATTTCAGTTCAGCTTTATTAAGACAGAGCTTCCATATGACACTACAATTCACCCATGTAAAGTGTACAATTCAAGGATTTTTTTAGTATATTCACAGGTAAGTGCAACCATTACTACAGTCCATTTTCATCAGCTCGGAAAGAAACTCCCACATGTTAGCTATGACCTCAATCCCCACAACCCTCTCCTCCCTCGGCAACCACGAATCTACTGATCTCTACTGGTTTTCCTGTTCTGCACATTTCACAGAAATGGGATCATACACTATGTGCTCTTTGGTGACTGGCTTCTTTCACTTAGCATGTTTTCAAGTTTCACCCATGTTATAGCATCCTTCGGTACTCCGTTCCTTTCTGTGGCTGAATAATTTTCCATTGCATGGACCCACCAGATTTTCTTTATTCATTCATCAGTTGATGGACCTTTGGGTCGTTTCCATCTTTTGGCTGTTGTGAGCAGCGCAAGATTTCGTGTCTTCATGAAGACATGTGTCTTCATTTCTCTTAAGTGTATGAGGAGGAGTGGAATTGCTCTAGCCTTTCATTTTTAAGGGACAAGTGTGAGCTTCATTCTGTACTGTTCCTCAGATGGCCCCCAGCTGGATGCAGCCTCGGTGCCCCAGCTGTAAGCAGCTCAGTAACACACCCTATACTGGAGCTTCCTCCCTCACCATCGCTCCTACAGGCTCGCTCCCTGGCTCACCTCCAACATAAACTCCCCACACCCAAGTCCCTGCATGTAGGCAACCCAAACTGAGATACGAAAGCCCACCCTTGGCCACGCTTGCTGGCACACCTGTTCTCCAGGTGTTGGAGAAGGAACGGGTGCCCCATTCACCTTCCATAAAGGGAGACAGGGCCTGCTACCCCCAAGGCTCATCCCTGAATAAGAAAGCTCTTCTGGTGTAAGGAAGGAAAATTACAATAACACCACCACCAAGAAAAGACAGAAGTCCACTATAAGGTGACCCCAGCAGGTGGAGAAAGAGAGCCGGTGTGTGTACATCAGTCTAACAGGGACTCTGGATGAATTATCCTATGCAATTTTCACAACAGCCCGAGAGGCAGATGCTGTCAGAGAGGTTGGGGATCTGCCCAGGGTTGTCGGGAAGTGGAGGAGCCCAGTCTGGCAGCCAGGTTTGTCTGGTTCCCCGCACTGTCCACTTTCACCTGGCCCAGCATTCCTACAGTGCTGCTCACAGCAAAACTTGGATTCCCTAATTGCATTGAAGCAATAGTGTCTCTTTGGCTCCACATCCTACTGAAAATGAAGCCAGAGGCTTCTTTTTCAGCCCCAGGAACCTCCCATTTCTGGGAGGTAGTTGGCTCCCCTTCTGCCTAGATAGACTGTAATTTCCATTTGCTTTCCAGCAATCTTATTGATTGAATCTAGACCAGGAGAAGCGTCACACAGGAATTTGTCCAAAATGCAAATTCTTAGGCCCCACCTGGACCTATTAAATCAGAAACTCTGGAGGTAGGGCCCTGTACCCTGCGTTTAACAAGAGGAAAACGATTGTTCAATTTCATAAAATGTAACAAGATTAACACGCTTCAGGTGGCTGAGGTTCGAGAGCCAGTGCTTGAAATGCGTGACCTCAGTTGGTCCTCACGACAGAGCTGATCGGTCTGCTTGATCACTGCCATCTTAGTCGAGAAAACTGAGCCTCCAGAGAGAAGTTGAATTTGCCCAAAGCCACAGGGATCCCTGTGGCTCCCACCTACTTCCTGGCTACACTGCGATGATCTTTGAGAGGCGTCACATGTCTAGTACAGTCTTCCAAGGAGATGACTAAGTAACCTGGCACAACTTCTGGACTAGCCAGTAAGGTGACCATGGTGTATCAGGAAGACGTGTCACTCAGCAAACAAAACTAGCAAGGGTTGTGTATTGTGCCCCAGTGACTCACCGGAGCCCAAGGGCCCCCACTCTGGCTGCGAGCCTTCCCTGGTAATCTTTACAGGACTTACAGATCCTTTCCTACTTGGCTCTTCTATGTGGCCCACAATCATCCATGCTTTGTAACGGGCAAAGCCCAGCCATGAGCCAGGGTTTCAAACCTACTGAAATTTCAGGTTGACTGGCCTTCCAGGGGCCTCTGCAGAGCACCCTGCCTTCCAAGACCTTCTTGGACTCTCTGGGCACAAGCAGGAACCTGGGTGTTTCTATCCTGCGTTAGCTAAGAGAGTCCCCCCTTCCAGCCTGACGTTTCCCAGTACTGAGGGTGGGGCTCCTCTTCTTCAGGGCCTCCCTCCTCTACCCCTGCAGCTCTATAATCTCTGGACATGTTATCCTATCACCAGTAAGGACAACCCAGAGTCACTCCCAACGCTTCACAGTGAAACCCCCTTCTCCCAAATGGATTTTCCATTTCTCTTCTCAGGGACCCACAAAGGTGAGCTAGAGGCGCCCCACCCCCCAGGACACTCATCACACACCCATGTTAGGGAAGAGGGAGAATTTCATGGGAACTGAATTCTTCTAAGTCCTGGAGAAATGTTCCCTTAAAGACCTCCCAAGGCTGAGTGGGAAAGGAAGCTACAGTCAGGGTTCTGTTTAAGCCACCAGAAGACTTGGCCGGTGACCTTCAGGCTGCCCTTCCCTGGGCACAAGTCTGCTTACATCTCACGGGACCCTCCTAGCTGCAAAGGAGGCTGGACACGTGGTATCGTAGCCAGACACATTGCCTCCAGAATTGGACAGCGAGGAAGAAGGGACAGATGGCGTTGGATGGACAACTGGTATTCTCAGAAACTAGGGGGAGCTGGCTACAGGGAGAGCTATGCCAATGCCACACAATACGATTTGACAACTGCAAGGTCGCTGACTACCTTTGAAAGGGCAAGCTCAGTAGGGCGCTGGGTTGGGAGCAAGGTGGGGTAGAAGGCAATTGACAAGGGTTTAAAATGAATGAAACATGAGGGAGTAAAGACGTAGGACCAGGCTCCTCTGTAGAGATCCTTGAGTACAGAGGAAAGAGAAGCGGGAAAGGGTAACTGAAATGAACGCTCAAGTTCCAGCCTTTACCGTGGCTGCGTCTTTCCTTCTTGCGACTCGACAAGACTTGCTAACAGCAAAAATGGACTGAGTTGAGCTTCAGCTTCTCTCTTCTCCTCCCCAGGAAAGGTGCCAGTGGGGAGTGAAATGGTAAAAGGCTGAACCACAGGAGGGAGGCGCGGGGCCCTGGGCTATGCACCAGCGGAGCATGGAGCCAAGAAGGCCTTGCCCGTGACAAAGAGCTCTGTGTGACTGGCCTGCTCTCACTCCTGCTGGTCCTCACTTTCTCCTCCCATCTCTTTGTCTTTTTAAAAAAAAAATTTAAAAAATTTTTGATTTTTGTAGAGAGAGAAGAACGGAGAGGGGGAGAGAAAGAGAAACATTTACGTAAGAGAGAAACAGCAATTGGTTGCCTCCTGTACGCACCCCAACTGGGACCAAACCCACAACCCAGGCATGTGCCCTACCCGGGAGTCAAACCGGCGACTTTTCAGGTGCATGGGAAGATGTTCACCCAGCTGAGCCACACCGACCAGGGTGTGTCTTCTTATTGTTCTTCCTTTATGACCCCTTCTTTCCTTCGTCCCTAATATGTCTTAAATAAGGAGCTTACATTTATCAAGCATCTGCCATCGGCCAGGCCCTGGGCTTGGGGCTTCATTGTCTCACTAAGCTCTCCCAGCAGCCTCTGGGGGGAGGTCCATGACCATCCCCACTTTACAGAAGAGGAAGTTGAGGCTCACAGAGGTTAACTCATCCATCGAGTTCAAACAGCTACATAGATGGCCACTGGAAATGACACCCAGATCCACCGACTCCCAAACCTTTACCCTCTCCATTAATTTCTGGAGGACCCATGATGTCAGGGAGAGGACAGAAATGTCAATTATTTACTTGAGTGCAAATTCACAAAAAAGACATAGAATTCCTGTTTTCTATAGAGCCCAGGTCTGTCTCTATCAAGTGCCGCTCACCTGCCTATAGAAATCCTCGGGGGGCGGGGGGTGAGTGTGAGGAGTCCGCGCGTGGTGCTGTGTGTTCTCCACGAGCCTAAGCAGGCGGCGAGGCTCCAGTTGCGGAGCCAGCCCCTGCCGGGGGCCCTGGGTGATGGAGAACAGGAGCACGGCCACATGCCTGCGTTTACAGAATCTCTCAGACACGGACAAAGGAGCAGCAACTATCATATCAACCTGACACGGATAGTTCTTAAGAAACAGAGACGTTTTCTACTGTTATGGCTCCAATCTTTGCAGAAAAAGCAACCGAGGGTTTTGGCCCTTCCCTGGGTTATTGGCAGTAATAAGACATCTGGACTGCATCCACTTGAGGCCTTTCCAGAAACTATAAAAAATTAAGTTAGGGCACAGGGCAGGGACTACTTGATAGCTAACAGGAGAGTCGGCTCCTGACTTGGGACAGAAGCGAATGAAGACAAACTTGCCCAGCGGTTCCCTTCATCCTTGCCACGTCCAACAGAAACGGTTGCAAAGGTAGTTTTGTCTTAATGGTCAGACATCAAACCCCCTACAACAGAAGACTTTATTGGCAACACTTCACTCACACCTATGGCATAAAACCAGGTGCATCGGGCCCCAGTCTCTCTACCATCTTAGTCGGAGTACCTGCAATTTTGCTGAATTTACGACATCTTTATCAGTTACAGGGAATTTGCTAGGCTGTGTTTCAGAAGCTGCTTTGGAAAACCAATAAACGCCATAAAGCGAATTTGCCACTTGTTGCTATTCGGCTCCGACCGTGCCCAAGACAGCACCTCCCTTTACCATGTGCTACCCGCAAATTAAGTCGTTGCAAATACGGGACCCGTCCTCCGGGTGCGCAAGCACAAAAGCCCACGTCTGTGCCAGCTCTCGACTTGCACAAAGACTATTTTCTCCGCTGGCGATTTTTGGCTGCTCAGGCTCCTGGGTTACAACGGATACAGTGGTGGAGCAACGGAGTATCCGGCACTGGAGTCTGAGGTCATCACAAGGGTCCACATGCTCTCAGGCACATTACACATTCTAGCAAAGAGAAGAAACAGAAGCTACTAGCAAATAGGTGGCGACCCGGGCAGGACAGTTGTGTTGCAATATTTGTTTTGCCTGTTTGTTCCTTATTTGAGCTGCCTGAGGAAGCTCTGAGTTCAATAGCCACAGGTCATTCTCACACCGGTAGATGGAAGACTGGCTTCCCTCCGCCTCTTTCAATATTTACATTCTGTCAGCAGCAGCTTTAGTTCCTCACCAAAAATCTCCTAAATTTGGGGGGGGGGGAGTCCCACTCTACGGCTGAGAGGACCAACGTGCGAGAATTCCCCTTATCGGGGCATAGGGTTGACGTGAAAAATGACAACGGCACTAGCCGTGAATGGCAGACCACTTAGTGAATGGTTTAGGGCATGGGCTGTGGGTCAGGCTGCCAGGGTTCAACCCCCAGCTCTGCTAGTGACTAGTTCTGTGATCTTGCACATGTCAGTCACCTCTACGAGTGTCTCAGTGTCCCTTTGTTCTTCATAGGTTTATTTATTTATTATTTTTCATACTCCTCACCTGAGGACATTTTTTTCCATTGATTTTATTAGAGAGAGTGGAAAGGAGGGAGGGGAGAGAAACATCAAGGTGAGAGAGACATGGGTTGCCTCCCATAAGAGTCCTGACCGGGGCCGGGGATCAAACCTTCAACGATCCAACTACTGAGCCACACCGTGCAGGACTCTTCATAGGTTTAATGGGGTTAATATGAACATCCACTGCTAACGATGTGAGATAACACCGGCCTGTAAAGAGCTTAAAATAATTCCTGGGGCCTAGTCAAGTCCTCTACAAATGTTAAATGCTTTTAATTGTCATTTCTCTCTTATTAAACTTTATAAGTTATTAAGTCAGTTTCCCTCTCTCTAAAATCAATCAATCAGATAATGCAGCCTGGAGCTAGGACACTGACTGCCTGTGGAGTTGGGCTCTTTTTAATAGTCACTCTGCCAGAGACTCCAAAATACAGAACATGCCACTGTGGCATAAAAATGATTTTGAGCTGAAATCATTTGAAAATCAACAGTTTTCAGGAAGAGGTTTTTCTCTGAATTCCCCTTATCTGCCTAAAAGCAGAGCCTTCAAAAAGAATTCAATGTCCTATCTCCCCTCCCAGGAGTTTCACAACTTTAATCACTGGAGATAAAAGTCCCCGAGATCCCAGAAACAGATAGTGTCACAAAAATGATGTTATCTCCTTTTGTTCCCCTAAGGGTTCATTTTTTCTTCCCTAAAAGTCAGGGTTTTTTTTTTTAATCCTCAATCAAGAATGTTTTTAGTGGTGAGAGAGAGAGAGAGAAACATTAATGTGAGAGCGAAACATTGATCGGTTGCCTCCCGTACGGGCCCCGACCGGGGATCGAACCCACAACCCAGGTACGTGCTCTAACTGGGACATGAACCCACAACACTCCAACCAACCAGGTCACCTGGCCAGGGCAAAAGCCCTTTGTTTGCATATGAGTGCGCTTTCTCCCCCTTCCCCTCCCCTATTAAGATGGTATATGAGCCCCAAATTCTAACTGTCCCTTAAGTCACATTCTGTGTGCATCATGTATGTGAATAAAAATTGGTCTTTTCCCTGTTAATCTATTCTTTGTCAATTTAATTCACACACCCCAGTCACTGAACCCAAGTGCGTAGAGGAAAAGGTTATCTTCCCCATCACCGACCAACCGCATTTAGTCAGTGTAACTATTTGACATCTCTTTCTATCCCCTCCCTAGGGTCATACCCATTCTCACACAAACATGATGTTATTTTCTCATAAAAATGTACTCAGATCTCACAGGCCACCCTCCTTCACTTTTTTTTTTTTACTCTTTTTTTGCAACAGCAGCCCATGACCTCTAACTTCATTTCGTTCCTTCCTTTCTCTCTTAAATCCCCTCCAAACAAGATTTGACAGCCTCCCCAACCCTCCCCTGAAACCACTCTGCTCACTGTTCGTTCCCAGTACCTATAACGGTGCTTGAGCGCAAAATCTGGTCTCAGGTTATGAACTGCAGTTTGTCTGATGCCCTTCTGAGGGACATGAGAAACGAGTGGCATTCTTTTATCTCTAACTTACTGGCTTTTTGCCCATCTGTGCTTCTTTAGATGGGACTCCACTCCATCCAGGTCTGAACCTCTCTCCTCTGCGGTTACAGCAGACGGGTCATGAGCTCCTGCAGGGCAGGGAGTGGGTCTTCTTGATTTTGGGGTTTCTGGGACTAGGGGAGCGCCTGCAGCCGGCCGTGGGGCGGGGCTCCATGAGTGTTTTCAGGATGGAACTAAATCACAGCGACTGGACAGAATGGGCTCATCCCCCCCCACGGAAAGGCAGCTGATGGCCACGTGGGAGGGCCAACTGGTTCCTCCGCTTGTCTGCTAGCTTGTCTGTTTCTTTGTTTTAGTGTATTTAGCTATTGCCCTTTTGAAAAAAGTTACAGTTCTGTTGAGGCATAATTGATTTAATAATAAACCATACAGGTATTTGAAGCCTAAAATCCAGCGAGTTTTGATATGTCAATACCTGTAAACCTAACAAATAATGAACATGCACATTACCTTAAAATTTCCTCAGACAACAGTGTGGCGATTGCCAGGGGGAGGGAGGTGGGAGGTCAAGGGGAGGTCAAGGGAATGGTAAGGGAAGGAGACTTGACTTGGGGTGGTGAACACACAATACAGCGTACAGATGATGTGTTGTGGAATTGTGCACCAGCCAGCAAGTGCTGGAGCTAGTACTTGGACCCACATCTTCTGAGAGCCACACCTTGTGCCACAGCTACGGCAGAAAAACTGAAGCAAAGTGGAGAAAAAAACACTTTCTGGAGGAAACTGAAGCCCTTGGACACCAGGGAGTTTCCTAGGGCAGTGCACTTGTGGACTGGAGCTAAGGCGGGGGTGGGGCCAATGGTTTTATTTAAACCACTCTGGTTTGGAATCATCAATTTAGTGGCCTGACTTTAACCCCAGCCTCTAGCCTCTGGGTCCCCCTGCTCTGGGCAACAACTCTCCAGAGTCTCAAGCTCACTCCTCTGAAGGCAGGAGTCACAGAGGAGGGATGAGACAAACTTGTGTTCTGTGTACCATTCTCTACCATCCCCTGTTTTTCCTGCAGGGTCCCCATGAAACTGCAGATCTAAAATAATCACTAATGCCCGCCACTGACTCGCAACACCACTTGCTCCCCAGTGGTTCTTTCTGTAATCCCCTCCACTTGAGGGCTACCAAGGGGGTTCCTGAGGTGGATGGCAGGGCCCAACGGTGGCTCACAGTCCCACCAGTCCTTGCCAAGGGCAGTGTTACACTGCTGGGTAATTCCCTGCTCCAGGTGCACCCCACCCCACCCCCGACAACTGAGCTGAGCTATAGGCAATTGAGCACTCAAGCTCAGCCCAAGGTATCAATCAACAAACTTCCAGTTAGTTCTCTCCACAAAGAACAACCATAATAAATGAGGCAAGAAAGCAAAGCCACAACCCAGAAAGAAAAGCGATACACTGTCTCCATCTGGTCTACCCGCCGCTGCCATCAGTCACTCTGTACGCAGGAGATGCCAGGCTGCTGCCAAGGTCCACTGGTTCTTAGCTCACCTTCCCTGTTCCTTTGCCCAGAGATTCCACTATCAGCAGCCCCAGCCTCCAACTCCCCCACCTTCTTCCTCCACCATTACATCAAGGCTTCAGGGAAACAGAAAGAAGCTTATCTTCATAAAATGGGCGAGAGCCTCTGTCTTAGATAAAGGAGGCCGCAAGGAAAGGATTGTGTCTTTCCCTCTACGGTGCTCTCTTTGATTTATGATTCTGAAGCAGTTAACAACCACAGCTCGAGATGCGTAAGGTGTTCGGTGGAGAATCTGATCTACTTTGCCGATATGTTCTGCTTTCCATTCCTTTTCTTGCCCCCCCCCTTTTTTAATCTCTTTGGACCAGAGGGGGCTGCCACATATGGTGACATTTCTGACCAGATAGAATATCAAGCAGGCGCAGTATCTTTAAACACCAACTACGTTGACTGGAGAGATTGGACATGGGCCAGCAGAGTGTGTGCCTGCCCCATGAATGGCCAGTCAATAGCTTACACTTGTTAAAATACAAAAGCCGCTCCTATCATCTAGCATTCAATTAGGCAATCTTAGAAAAAAATGGTAACCCGACTTGGTCTATGTGAAATGCTCTAAGATACTATATATCTTAGAAAAGTTTTATTTTTTAAACTTCTTGAAGGGTTAAGCAACATGCTCTCTTTCTTTCTTTTGGATATCATGGATGTCAAGGGCATTTTATTTTATTTTTCAGCCACCCTTCCCTTTGGCAACCATCAGCTGGCTCTCTGTACCTAAGGGGCCTGTTTTTGTTTACTCATTTTTTGAAAAAAAGATTCCACATATAAGTGAAACCATATGGTATTTGTCTTTGTTGGACTTATTTCACTTAGTTTAATACCCTCTAGGTCCTTCCATGTTGTCGCAAATGCCAAGATCTCATTCTTTTTTATTGTTGAGTAATATTCCACTGTGTGTGTGTATACACCTTCCTATAAGATTAAATAGGTTTCATGTTGACAATTCTATGATCCATGATCTGTGTACTGCATTGCGGGCCCACCATCCGAAGTCACATCTTCTTTATCCACTCATCTATCGGGGGACACAGGCTGCTTCCATGTCCTGGCTATCATAAATAATGCCACCATGAACACAGGGGTGCATGTCTTTTTGGATTAGTGTTTTTGTTTTCTTTGGATAAATACCCAGAAGCAGAATTGCTTCTTTCGAAGCTAGCTCCCAATAGTAGCTCCCGATACTATGGCAGCTCTATTATTAATTTTTTTAAAATACATTTTTATTGATTTTAGAGAAAGAGGGAGGGAGAGGAAGAGAGAGAGAAACATGGATGTGAGAAACATCTATCCAGCTGCCTCCGGCACGCCCCCTCCTGGGGATCAAGGCGTTACCCAGGCATGTGCCCTGACCAGGAAGGAGCCAGGGACCTCTGGGTGCAGCTCAACCTACTGAACACACCGGCCAGGGCTCTATTTTTAATTTTTTGAGGAACCTCCATACTGATTTCCACAGTGGCTGCACCCACTTTCAATCCCACCGACAGTGCACGAGGGCCCCCTTTCCCCCCCCATCCTCGCCAGCACTTACTTGCTGTTTTTTTCCACAACAGCCATTCTGACAGGCGTGAGACGTCATGTTCTCTTCTACGATGTCCTCAGTGCATGAGGTTGACTTGGGCACTTGGAGAATTCGATGAAATGCTGGGAGGTGGTTGTTTTCCTTGTGCGTTTTAGCATCCTCCAGGCAGAACTAATAAATATTCAGCCCGAGGTTAGCTGGTACATGCCCAGCTGCTTTGCATATGCAGGCCAGCTATCCTTTCGCAGGCACTTTTCCTGGGTAATTTAGGAAGGGGCTGGCTGCACCGCGCCTGCCGGCACTGAAGGAATCAGCTTAGGGTGCAACCCGCTTCTAAAGTTCTGGACTTGGAAGACGGAGAAAGCCTGATGATGAACGCCGTAACCGTGGCGGGCAACAAGGAAGGGCTAAGTGGCTAAGAACAAGCCCTTTAACTAACGTACGTGCAAATCAGAGGTCTGTGCAAGGCGCAGGGGAGACATGGGACAACTGGAGCAGGTCAACATTCAATGACTTATTTAACTTAAATTCATTGCGGGGTGATATTGGGTAATTAGATTATGTAGGTTTCAAGTGTGCGAGGCCATGACCCATGACCGGTCTATTGCATTGTGTGCCCACCACCCAAGTCAAATCGCCCTCAGTCATCACAAGCTTGGCTCCCGTTCCCCTCCCTTTATCACGACTCCCACCCCGTTCCCTCCGGGGACACCACGCGGCTGCCCGCGTCTGTGACTTTCAGTTTTATATCCCACATAGGCGTGAAATTTGAAATCGCTCCCTCTCTCCCGCCATCCATACACACACAGCGCGAACGAAGCTGCTGGGGTTGGGCATTTTAGGACTTTCACCATGGGAGTGTTGTTAGCCAGGTGAACCCCCAAACTGATGGAAGCTGATAAAACCTGGGGGCCAGGGCAGGGGCCGCGGGAGCTCGTGGGAGCAGGTCCGACCCGTGCGGGCCCATCCCGGGGCCCGGGCTCCCCTCGGCCACGCACGGGCTGCGCAGACCTCAGACCTGGAGAGGCGAAGCGAGGCGCGGAGAGGGGAGCCCAGGGGCGCGCGGGAGGGGGAGGCGGACGGGAGAGGAGCGAGCGGGGCCCGAGGAGCGGAAGCCGAGGAGGGAGGAGCGGCGGCGGAGGAAGGGGAGGAAAGGGGAGGAAAGGGGAGGAAAAGAAAGCGGCGGGGAAGGGGCCGCCCCGCCCAGCGCCCGCCTCCGCTCCCAGCTGCGCGCGGGCTCGTCCCCGGGCCTCCGCCGTCTCCGTCTCGGGTCTCTGGGCTGCTCGGGAAGCCGAGGTTCCCACCGGCTGGGCAGGCGCGCCCCCGCCCCGCGCGCCCCCGCCCCGCGCGCCCCCGCCCCGCGCGCCCCCGCCCCGCGCGCCCCCGCCCCGCGCGCCCCCGCGGCCCTGGCGCTCGGGGCATGCGCGGTGGGCGGCGCCGCTCCGGGCCGCCTCTGCCGCCGCGAGTAGGAAGCGCGAGCGCCGGGCGCCGGGCTGTCAGTGAGCGTGGGGCCAGCGAGCGAGCGAGCGAGCGGCTCCGGCTCCGGCTCCCTCCCCGGCTCCCGCCCGACTCTCCCCGGCCGCCGCCGCCGCCGCCCGTCCCCGCAGCGCCCTCCGCCGCCGGCCCGCGCCCTCCGCCCGGGGTCGCCCGCGGCCCCGCTGCGCCGCCCCCGCCCACCCGACCCTCCCCGGCTGCGGCTCCCCGGCGGAGGCAAGAGGTGGTTGGGGGGGACCATGGCTGACGTTTTCCCGGCCAACGACTCCACGGCGCCTCTGGACGTGGCGAACCGCTTCGCCCGCAAAGGGGCGCTGAGGCAGAAGAACGTGCACGAGGTGAAGGACCACAAATTCATCGCCCGCTTCTTCAAGCAGCCCACCTTCTGCAGCCACTGCACCGACTTCATCTGGTAGGTGCGCGCGGGGCCGGGCGCGGCGCGGCGCTCGGACCACCCCTCGGACCCCTCTCGCCGCGCCCCGGGCTGGGAGCCAGCCCCTCCCGAGGCCGGGGGCCTTTCGCCCGGGGGACCCTCGCTCCCTAGCCCAGCCCCGGGTCCCAGGCGCGTCCGCTCCGGGGCCGACTCACTCGGGGAACTTGGAGAGCCGGCGGGAGTCCGGACTCTCGCCGGGAACGACGCGCGCGCGCCCGGCCGCTGCCACACACGCGGGCAGGACTCGCGGGGAAGTCCGCGCCCGGCCGCACGCCCCCTGCCGCTGCGGTGCGGGGACGCCGGCGGCGCGCGGTGGGGACGCGGGTCCCTGCCTCGGGTCCAGCGGCCGCGTTTGCCCAGGCGCGCCCGCCTTCGGGGCCGCGGCCGGCGGGGTGCGAGCGGAGGGGAGAGCGGCGAGGAGCATCCAGGGGGCAGAGTTTCCCGGGGAACGCGCCCGGGAGTGGGCGCGGCGGCCGGGCGGCTGGCGGGCCGGGCCGGGCGCATCGGGGCGGGGGGGGGGTACTTTATGTTTCCCAGCGGGCGTGGACTCCGCTGGAACCTTGGGTCGCTGCCTACTGTAGCTTGTACCTACTGGGCACGGAAAGACTTTGACTTTACAGGGCGAGCCCGACGGGAGGCGAGGCGGCAAACTGTTGAAAGGTGGCGGTGGGGGATGGGACGCCAACCGCGGGCGAATGGCCGGAGGACAGAGGGAGTCATTTAAAATAGACCCTGTCAGCAGGAGATTAGACCCGTCACCCCGTCCACGAGGACAGAGGCCTTATTTAAGAAAAATACTGTAAGGGCTAAAGGTGTCAGGGTTCAGGTAACTTCCAGTGAACTCAGCTCTGCTTAACCCTGGGGCCTCGGGGAGGAACTGGTCAACGGATGGGCCCCAGGGGCCTCTGAACCCTGTAAACCTAGGTTCAGTTGTATGTGTTTTTTATTGGTGAGATAATTATAGTTTTCTTAGCCGGCTCTTGAAAGATTGGTGACCCCCACCCCACCAAAAAACAAACAAAAAAACCCAAAAGTTTAGAAATCTGGAATTAAGGGAAGTCCAGGAGCTGCAGTTTGAGGAGCTGTAGGGTTTTTTTTTTTTTTTTTTTGCGTGTTTGTTTTCCCCCTAGGTTGCCAGACACCCTGCCTTTCCCATCCCTTCTGCATGGATAACTTCCCAAGGCCCCCAAGTCAGAGCTGTGGCTAGGGTGCCTTACCTCCCGCCCTCACAGAGATGGATGGAGAGCTGGGCTGGGGTGACAGTGCCACAGAGCAGCCACCAGCTGGCTGCTTGCCATATGTATCTTGTTGGGGCCCTAGGGAGAGGTATGAATGGTTCTCTGTGAACCCATCATACCGGGGGGGAAAAAACATCTCCAAGGGCGAATCCCACAACCATGGTCTAATAAGGTGCTTCGTTTTTGTGTGGATGGCTTTATTTGCATCTGTCACACCTGGGGAACATTATCTCTAAGGGAGAGCGGCGCCAAGGTGCTTCATTTTTCCTTTCCTTTTCAGAAATCTGCTCAAAAGTACACTTATACAAAAAGCACAGCCACCTCTATGAATGATTTCCATTGTGTAGTCAGCCTATGAAG
The DNA here is from genome assembly GCF_964146895.1 of Miniopterus schreibersii. Classification (NCBI taxonomy): domain Eukaryota; kingdom Metazoa; phylum Chordata; class Mammalia; order Chiroptera; family Miniopteridae; genus Miniopterus; species Miniopterus schreibersii. The sequence continues at coordinate 8,017,828 of NC_138116.1, forward strand.
CAATTATGCTCAGAGGAGTAGGTAATTGCAGACAAGGCCATTTAAAATAAGTTCTTGGCACATCAGGGGAAAGAAGATATTGCCTTTAGTTAAGGGGAGGTCTTCAGCCTCCCCTGTCAAGTATGAAATCCCATTAAAAGGGCACAGTTAGACTGCTGATGACTTTTGCAGGAGGTAGGTAAATTAGAACAGGGTCTGCAACCTACATACCCAGGCTAGTGAATGTCTTTTCCACTGTCATTTGCCCTGAAGGATTAGGCCTTGGTGGCCTGATGTGGGCGTCAGGTCACCAGGTGTAAGGTAAAGTGGAAAATAAAAGTCAACCTCTCTTCTCCCTGAGTAACCCCTGTAACATTTCTCCACTCAGCTTAAAGCAGCCACTTGGAAGTTGGAGAGTATTCCCCAGGCTCGTCGAGCAGCGGTTTTAATTTCTCAGTGCTCTTTCGTTACTGTTTTTCTGGATCCTTGATTTGAGTTTTACTTAAATAGTAAAGCACTGATAACTTAGGACTAAGTGTTTGGGTTTTAACTTTTTTTTTTTTTTTTTTTTTAGGGGAGATGACTAAGTTAATTATAAAAAATATGTGAAGTGCTTTGTAAATTTAAAAAGCTACATAAAGCAAGAGATTATGACTAATAACCTTCTGGAAAAATGCGGTTCACCCTCTTTGGAACCCTGTTTGCAATTTAATGCTCGTGTCAAGGTTCTCCACTTGGAGAGTAAATTCTCTAAAGTAATTTACAAGAACAAAATAGCCTCTGTATGTGTTTCAAATGCTCTTGGTCCTCAGTAAAAAAATTAGATCATAATCTCAAATGCAAACAATAGGAATACTTTGTAAAAATCTGGCTCTTTTAAGCCAAAATTTAATATTAAGAGTGGTGCTGTTTGGTAATTTCTAGACAAGTAATATTTTAAACAAATTCATAACAAATGAGGAAATCACTTTTTAGCTGTCGTTAGGGAGGGAAAAAAACTTTCAGTCGGTCCTTAGGGACCAAATTAAGCCACTTTGACTTTTTTTTTTTAAACATAGTCCTTTATGTTATTTGAATATTGTGACCAGCAACTTTAAATGTACATTATGTGCTGGTCTTGAAATTTAAGAATTGGTAACAGTGTAAAAATTTGGTAAGAATCTTGAAGTAGTTCAGTGAGCTATTGAAATAGTTCAGTGAGCCTGTAGAGGCCAGACAGAGTTTTTCAAAGTTGAATTGACACAGTACCCTGAGCTATTTAGGCATGTTTTCTTATTAAATCATTGGGTTTTATGTACATATTTTTAACTCTGTAGAATATGTTGTCACATAACTGGCTTAAAATATGGCATCCAACACAATATGTTAAGATATTTTTTTCCTGTTTCTGTTTTTCAGGGGATTTGGGAAACAAGGTTTCCAGTGCCAAGGTAAGCTGCCATGTTTGACTTTTCTTTTCATGAAATAAGCATTCCAGACAGGAACTGTGTTTCCAGTCTCCTTTTCTTTGTCATCCAAAAAAGTTATTTAGATATTTTCAAAATACGAGGGCTGCAAATTTGGACCTTAAAAAAAAATTTTTAAAAAAATCATGCGGTATTTATTGCCTAGTAATCTGCATATAGAGCTGCCTTTTTCTCATTGAAAAAAACAAAACCTTTCTGTAATTTTAGCTTTTGCCAAGAACATTCTTGTCAGAAACTGCCGCCTTTGTGTGGGTGTTCGGGAAAAAATGGAATCGCTTTGTAATTGTGTGGCTTTTCTGGTTCCTCGCCCGTTTTTATTCATCTCTTGCCCATGCATTGATTTGGGCTCCAATTAATTTTAGGCCACACATTATGCCAGGAAGTTGTTTGTTATTTGATGGGTGACTATAGTCCAGAACAGAGTCTGCACGTTTCGAGGTTGTGTCGGTGATTTGGTCGTGACTGCTTGCTGTGGTATGAGGCACATTTTCCCTTCTGCTTAGATCTGTGACAACATATGATGCTATCCATTTATCCAGAGAGAAACCAATTAGTCTCTTCCTCTGATTTCTCACAGGTCAAACATAGAACTTTTTATACTCTCTATTCTATTTGTTTAAATCTTTTTTTTTTTTTTTTAAAGCATTTTTTAGTTTGTGAAGGCATCCTAGGTTTATTAGCCTGCCTTCTGGCTCTCCTGCTCACTGTCTATATCATGTTTATTTATTTCTGGTTACATTTCCCATCTGGGCATAGGTTTATTATTAGGGCAAGTAGAAAGTACATCCTAGCTTGGAAAATATTCCCCTAACACTGTTGAATATTAAGTGCATGAGAGAGGGAGAGAGACAGAAAGACTATGTATGTACTTTTTGTAAATTTACAGTTAATCTAATAAGTTGATTACCTTTAAAACCTTCTGCAAATTTGTGAACTTGTTTTTTATATACAGGGTGGGGCAAAAGTAGGTTTACAGTTGTTCGTATGGAAAATACAATAATTAATAACACAAGAATAAACCTACTTTTGCCCCACCCTGTGCCTTTTCTAAACATTTTAGATGCCAGGGTTTTATGGTATAATTAATACTTGACCTTTCTTCATGGTGTGCTTAAAACCCTTGTTGAATAAATCATTTTGAGAGTTGCATTGGGAAATCCGGGGATAGTCCTTTAGAAAGAAGAGAGTAAAGAAAAAGGTGTGTCGCAACAGTATCTTTATTATAAAAGATGAAGGTGTAACTCTTTCCGTTTCTCAGTGCTGTGGACCTGAACTTCTTAGGCAGTGTTTGGGCCTACGCTTGAACATGATTTTAGGAAGTTTAAGGGTGTAAAGTCGAGATTGTGGACTAAGGTGGCTCACATCTGTTATTTTTAGTAATGTGTTTGGGTGGGGGACCTGTGGAAACTTATAAGAAAAAATATTTACTAAATTTTCTAAATAACATCTAGCAGAAAGTGGGTATGTTATTTTAAAAACTATGACTTTCTGCATATAAAGAGCTCAGGATCAAGCTGGTCCCTTTTGGACGTGCTCTTGTGAGCAGATTTTGTTGGTGAAAATCGAAGAATGGCTTCATTATTGGGCCACAAGGGGGAACCTGAACCGTCTCCCCTCGCAGGGCATCTATTGAATTTTAGTGAATTAGCAGATTCAGTCTCAGCATAACTCCCTTTAACCTAAATTATAAAACTGATAGTCACAAAAGTTGTGAACACTGTATAAAAATAAAATTGTATCCCCTTCTGCCTTTCCACCCTCAGTGATAACTGCTGTCTAAGACGCCCATTCATTCGCTCAGTCACACGTACTTAGTGTTTTAAAGAGATACCAAATTTTTAATCATTCTGCAGCTTGGTTTTTTCACTCAGCAGCGTGGGGTGGGTATCCTTCCATGTCAAAACATCAGTTCTGCCTACTCTGTTTAGTGGTTGCATATGTGGACATATCAAATTTATTCACCCACTTCTCTATTGATGGATAATTTAATTGTTTCTAAGTTCTTACTGGTACAAGTACTGCTGTTGGTAATATCCTTGGACAATAGATACTTAGAAGAGAGTGTGTATACATTTAAAATTTTAATGAGTATAGCCAAGCTGCTCTCCAAATAGTTTCCAAATTACATTTTCAGTATTAATCTATGAGAAGTACCCTTTTTCACTCTTACCAGTACTGGCTAATCTCAACCTTTTACGTTTTTGCTCTGGTAGGTGAAAAGCCCCCCAATTCCATCTCCTGGGTGAGGCGGAGCATGTTTGCAAGCGTGTTTTAGCCGTTTGTATCTGTTCTGTGAATTGCCTCACTTGACCTGTTACTTGCATCCAGGGTTTACACATGACACGAATTAGAGCAGTGACTATGTACTTTACGCACTGTTCTTTGCTTTGATGAAGAATGAAATGCCAGATCTCTTTCACCAGTTCTCCTGCCGCATTTGCAGATTTTGATTCACAGAAACCATTTCCAGTATAAAGCTATTTGTAACGTGGGGCCTGCTTGTTGGCGTTTCAGTGTGCGTCATCTGTGTTTGACTTTGAGCCGGCATGCTAATCAATCCGTTGTATCTTATTGGTGTAACTTAAAGATACATGTTAGCTCAGGACAGTGCTTTTTAACTGCACAGACATGGTTACCCAGTGTCTACTATGTTGGCGCTCAGCTTGCAATTACTTTTTATAACATCTGAGCATTTTAGAGTGTTTGCTCAGTGTCCTCTGACTTGAAACTTTTCCTCGGGGCTCTGTTTGGTAGTCCCAGTCTCATCCATGGGTTTGGCGACACACCCTCTGGCAACGGCAGCTGGAGCTGGAGTCTACTTTTTGTCCTGATCCATCAGTTTTCTCACCTGATGCAGGCAGCCGTCTTCTAGCTTTTAGTACATTGTGTTGCTTTGGTCAGTAGACACACAATCCGTACCTAAGGATTCATTTTTAAACGAAAGGTGCCTAGGTCCCAAATGAGTCACATGTTCATGTAATAAGATTGCTTTCGATCTGAAATATTCACCATCATTCTGCTTAGTAAATGTGAAGTAAGGATTGGAAGACTAAAGGAATAAGTGGGTTTGGGTCCTTAAAACTGGGTTTGGCATCTATGCCGTTTAGAAAGCAGCATGTTTTACAAGCACGTACAAAAAGCTTGTCAGTTTATTTCCCACGTCTTCCCTTCTGCAAGATACAGCATAAGCGGGAGCAGGAAACTTTACTGAAGAGAGGTTGATTACCTCAGTGGTTAGAGCATCAGCCCTTAGCAGACTGAAGGGTCCTGGGTTCAATTCCTGCCAACGGCTCGTACCTTGGTTGCAGGCTCGATCCTGGGCCCCTCTTAGGGCGTGTGCGGGAGGCAGCCAATCAATGGGTCTCAGTGTTTCTTTCTCTCTCTCTCCCCTCCCCCTTCCACTCTCTCTGAAAAGCAATGGAAAAATATCCTCAGGTGAGGATTTAAAAAAAAAAAAAAAAGAGAGAGAGTGATGAGGTTATTCCCACTTTCACTCCAAAACCATATTTCTGGGGCAGGTAATACTGGAGGACGCCATTGTCAGGATTTGCTGTCTGACATAGTGCAGCCAAGGGCCTTAAAACACTGGCGAGAAGAAAGGCTTCAGGGCAGATCTAGACGCCATGAAACATTTTTCTTATGGTTCTTAGAGATGAAGACAAGCTTTCCCTTTGCTGATCTGAAATAACCCTTGAAACAAGATGACTCAAACTTGCCTTTTGGTTTTTGTCGTAATGTTGTTGGTTGTCTTGATCTGGCCCGTGCTTATGAAGCTCACTGGCCCTTGCCCCCCTGTGTTTTTCAGAGAAAGGAGCGGGAGGAAGGGAGATGGGCTTGTCTGGCTTGGTCACTGAGGGACTTGAGATTCGAGCCTGAAAGGTCTCTCTCCAGTTGGGGTTTGTGTCCTGTCCTGACTGCTTCCGAAAGCAGTGGTCACGGAGCGGAAGGACCCCCGAGCTGCGCAGAGGTTTTCCCCTGGGCAGTGGGGCCCGGACAGTCTTACTTTCAAACATCTGCTACTTTCGCTGTTGGAAAGGGGAGGAGCCAGCTCGCTTTTTTCCTTCTCAGAGTCAGCAAGACCCGTGTGCGGCTCCAGTTACAGCGATAGAAACAGACTGCACATGCGACCTGCTTATTCGACGTGCCAGCCTCTCCCGGCCTGTTACATCTGACTCGCCTCCCTGTGCTTTTCCTGACTTTTCCATTCTTTCTCTTTTGTTTAATGTCACAAATTAAAATGCCCTGGGAACTGAGGCTCTCCGATGAAGGTTTTCCCTAAAGAGAGCATCAGAATCAATCCCTGCCAATGACCGTGAGCCACAGGGGACTGTCGGCTCTGAATGAGGGACTCCGGGGTGTTTGAGGGGACTGCAGGGGGTTTGTTTACATTTACATGCTTTCAATCTGCCACGGGGAAGCACTTTTTAAAAAATATGTTTTAATTGATTTTTTTAGAGAGAGAGGAAGAGAAACGGATAGAGAGATGGAGACATCCATCAGCTGCTTCCTGCACGCCCCCTCCTGGGGATCGAGCCGGCAACCTGACCGGGAAGCGAACTGGTGGCCTCTTGGTTCATGGGTCGATGCTCAACCACTGAACCACACCAGCCGGGCATGGGAAGCACTTTTGAATCTTGAGCCTTTTTCCCTGCTAAGCTCATACCCAAATATTGTGCTTACCTTGTGTCTCTCCCAGAAACTCTGTATTTTTTCAGGAATTAAGGGTTAAAAATCAGCCTCCTTTGGCCTTTGCTGAGGACAATCGTTTCGGAAGGCCTGCTTTGGGGTAGATATTTCCATCAGCTCACCTGAGCAGGGTGGTGGTTTATATTCCTCCTGTAAGAATGAAATTTGATGTTCGAGGGAAAGAAGAAAAGAGAGCGAGTCCTCCTTGGCCGCCCGAGCTGAGGAATTCCAGAAAACCAGGCCAGCTGAAGGGAGGGTGACCTTTAGCAGAACAGGGATGGAGTTGGCAGCTTTTCAGAAAGGATGTCTAGTTATTCTCATCAGAATGCAGGGCCTGAGAGCCAAGAAGTGCGGGCACCAGGTGCCAGGAGATAGGAGGGGGCTGAGGTCCAAGTTGGGCGGAACGTGAGGTTGGCCCTCTTTAACAGAGCGTGTCCTGCGGTGTACGGGGTTGGCCACCCCTGAACTCAAGACAGGCCATTGATTTTCAAAGTTGATGCCAAGATTTTTTTTTCTTGTTCGATCACAGTTGACATTCAGTATTTTGTATCAGGTGTACAGCATAGTGGTCAGACATTTATGTAATGTACAAAGCGATCCCCTCTCCCCTCTACACTCCCCCGTAAGTCTAGTTACCCACCTAATGCCAGGATTTTCCATCCTTCATCTTCAAAACGGGGGGTCAGCCTCTTGGCACCCCGCTTCTCATTGGTCCCAGATTAGAAGCTCTGCTCACAATAGATGAACTCTTTCTACAGAGTTATCTATAGAGTTCCAAAAAGACAGGCCCACGGGAGAGGGCGTAATTTGAAATAATAGTTGTTTCAGCTTTGAAGAGGAAATTGTCAATAATACCTAAAATACGGAAAAGTGCAGTGGAGGTGGGCAGTTAAAATTTCTTTTCTCCCTGGCCGGTGCGGCTCAGCTGGTTGGGTACCATCCTGTCCACCGAAAGGTTGCTGGTTCGATTCCCGGTCAGGGCACATCCCTGGGTTTTGGGCTTAATCCCCCCGTCGGGGGCATGCAGGAGGCAGCCAATCGATATTTCTCTTTAAAAATCAATAAAAAAATCTTTTAAAAAACCCTGTTTTTCTTTTCAATAGCTTTCCCCCCACAAAGATGCATTCATACTTGTTAGAAATAGGGCCACGTGGACAGCTAGTGTTGGGCACTCCCATTTGGTGCTGCGTACCTGTCGGAATCGTACTTAGTACATTAAGTGAACGTGTTCCGTTGTTTCGTTCACGCATCCTGGCCAGAAGCGGATGCCGTAGCACGTGAGTGGCTGTTCTTTCTGCTAGGCAGTAGAATCCGAATAAGTATTTGTTTTGTGAGAATGAATCTGACATGTAAGTTTCCTTTTCTTTAATTTTTTGGTGACGTGGTTTACTGCCCTCTTGAGTGTTTCACTCTCCGGGAGGGCATTATTCAGATTTAAATTTTTAGGCATGTCACCCCTTGGTGTGCTCATTCGGTTTCCTCCGGAGTATATTCTTGATTCCAGAACGGCGTTCATCTCAGGGCGTCCCTCTCGGCTGCAGGCCGGCTCCTCGGCAGGACGTTCTGTTCTGTCCCTTACGTGCTGCTCCTTGGTTTTTCACACTCACGTGGGGATGGATGCTTCCCTTCTTCCCATCCTCCCAGTCGTCCCAAATACGTTGCAGTTTCCCAAAAAGTGTTTTCTTCCTTCAGTTCTTTCCCCACCCTTGTCTCCCCCCTGTGAGTCTTAGCCTGGACCTTTTCCGTCCCCCGGCCCGCCCTGTGGCGGGACCCTCACCTTGTGTCGTTTCTTGTCTGTTTCTCTGCCAGCCCGGGGAGCAAGGACGGAGGCTCAGTTCTGTCTCCAGTGTTTAATGCAGTGCCTGGCGCTCAGTAGACACTATATAAATATTAGGAGAGAGACGATAGGAATGTCCAGAGCCAGGAGGATTACAGTGCCTTCAGCCTGCCTTTAAAAAAAAAAAAAATCTAGTTTATAATCTAAAGTTATGTCAAATAAGGTAGATCTCTAGGTGGCTTAAGAGAAAGTACTTTCTGAAGCTAAGCCTACTTATTCAAAACGCGGAGCAGAAAATTTTAATTTGTATCTATCGTAAGCTCTATGCGATGCTAAACCTACAGAATTAATACTGTAGGAATAAACCACTTTACAGGCTCTCCTGTCTTGAGAAAGGTATCCAAGCCTCAGAAATGAATCTTATGGCCACGAATTAAACAAGTATGTTACAGGCTGCAGCAGGAGGGGGAAATGTCCTGGGGGGGGTAAAACCATCTCCAGCCCACGTGTTTGGTGCAGTCACTGAAGGGTTCGTTTTATGTCGAGATTGCTAAGAGCCGAAACCAGATGGCCATGCTCCAGAGGGAGGAGTAGCTCAGCTCGATTGATTCTGGTTTTCTTAAACAACTTGTACCCAAGAGGTGTCTGGGCCTTGATGTGAGAGGAATGATGAGGCCACAGCAGAGACGCCAGAGGAGAGGTTAGACCTGAATTACAATCACTTTCTTTTTTTTAAATCCTCACTTGAGGATATTTTTTCCATTGCTTTTCAAAGAGAGTGGAAGGGAGAGAGAGAGAGAGAGAAACATGGATGTGAGAGAGAGAGAGAGACATCGATTGGTTGCCTCCTGCTCATGCACTGACTGGGGCTGGGGGTCAAATCCTGCAACCGAGGTACATGCCCTTGGCTGGAATCGAACCCAGGACCTTTCAGTCTGGGGGCCGGTGCTCTAACTACTGAGCAAACCGGCCAGGGCTGAATTACAGTCACTTTGAAGGTTTTATCCAGTTGAAGGGAAAGACAAACATGTTCATTAAATGGTGCCATATGCTGGACCGTGAGGAGCTTTCACATTTTATATACTTTCATTCCAGAAACCACCCCAGTAAACACAGGGTGTTATCCCCCACTTAGAAACAAGAGGGCTGGAGAATTGACCAGGCTGGGGGTGGGGCCTGGGCTCAGATTCTAACAGTTCTGCAGAAAACATCTTTCAGAGCCAAGTGGAAACTTTGCGGGTACTTACAGAGCCTGGATTTATATTAGGAGAGGAAAGAATGATGCCCGTGAGGGAAACATGAAACATTTCTTGGTGACAGACTGAAGGCTTCCCCATCCTCAGCTGTCTGTCAGAATTTCCATGACAAGCCCTTCATTTCAGGTCTGTTTCCTTCCAAACTTTGAAACCTCCTGCTAGATTTTAACCCGATCCACGAACATCTCAGTATCGGCAGAGAATTAACCGTCAAATCTAATTGAAATTACTAAGGCTACGCGGCTTTAAAAAAAAAAAAAACCTCTGTTAAATTATACAAACTGGAAAATGGTTTCTGGAAATAGATTTCTATCAAAAAACCAGGTGGAAGGGAACGACTTGATTAATTGTCAGCATAAGATAAGAATGATTGAAGAGGGAGTTCACAAGGCAAGATCGGCTTGCAGACAGTCCATCACTAATGCTTTCCCTTGCTGGGTTTCCTCCAGCATCTCGTTTTGGCATTTGGGGGGAAATACAAGCTCCATCTGTGTCATTCGGGGTGACCCCAATAGGCAGGTAGGAGATAAATAATGAGGTGGAAATATGGGCTGTGAAGGTGTGAAAAGTTCAGCTCCAACTTGGACAAACCTGTGTGAGAAGTGGGATAAGAGGAGGGTCCAGGTAACAGCTGAATTCTGCGAGCAAAATTCTCTTAGAGCTGCTCTAGCTCCGATCAGGGCCGGCGACCCTGTCGGTGAGCCCGTGGCTGTTTAGGGATGTGTATAAGTGGCTCATGGCCGGCAGTGCACAGAGTACGATGTGGATAATTTCCTGTACTGGAAACACCAACGGTCACCCATGCACTTTCTCCAAGACACTGTTCTAAGCACCCTTCATTCACGCATCTGTCCCTCACCATTCTGAAAAGGGTAAGCAGCGCTGTCCCCGTTTCACAGATGAGGAGACGGGCACTGAGGCACAGAGAAGTTTAGCGACTCGCCCAAGGTCACACAGTTAGAAACTGGCGGAGCCGGGATTCAAACGCAGGCAGTAGGGGTCCGGACTCCATGCTGTTAACCCAAGTGCTCTCTCTGCTGCCTCGGGGCTCCCCTTCCAGCCTTGATTGTGGAGGTGTGGCCGGTGAAGGGTTCAACTCCAGAGCACTCCTGTGCTTGCTACCTGTCGCGGGAGATTACGCCGACACTCAGACCTCCGCTGTGTCTATTGTGCCGGACACCGTGGGGCCTGGGCAGCCTGGTGTCAGGGAGCTCAGATGAAACAACCCATTGTCCTGTAGGTCGGGATGAAACAGCGTCGGCGCGTGTGAGCGGGAGGAAGATGGTTTCTGGGCTCACTAGGAGGTGGCTTTGATTTGGGCTCTGTAGGATGCGTAGGGTTTCCTTTGCAGAGATGTGGGGAGATGTTCCAGTGCGAGGAAAAGAGCATGAGCCAAGGAGACTCGTACGTGCAGGGAGCCGGAGAGGCAGGAGGGAGGCCAGACTATCTGAGATGTCAGTGCCCAGCCCCAAGAACAGGCTGGAGAAATGTATGTGGAGTACTCCATGCTTTTCCCCAAATATTGGTTCTTCTACACTGATACATTATTTCCTTTTGTGTCTTTTTTTTTTTTGGTATGTCCTGCTTCCTTTTCAGAAAAATGTTGCAGTGACAGGAGATTAAAGCTTGTATCGCCATGAAAGATCTATTGTATCGAAGTTTGGAAAATAACTTCCAGTTTTAGAAACTGTGCGCCTTGGACTGTATTCCAAGGGCCTCTACTCTGACCACGCTGTTACCCTGGGTCACAGCATCACGGTGGCAGTCCCGGGTCTTACAGCATGGGGATTATGGAGGGGGGGATACACACCCTGAGTTATGCTAGATATGTTCGTGTGCATTACTAGGGGAAATGATAAATAAAACATTTACATATTTAAAATCAGCACTTTCTAGTTGAGAAACTGCTGACTGACCTCTTCCGTCTGAACTTCTGGTTCATTATCAGTACTTTTTTTTTCTTTTCGACTTTGAGCCTAGGCCGATTTAGTAAGTATTTTAATTGCAGGAGCTTTTTAGTATCTGAAGCTATGCACATAAGTAGCCAATCCCCTTCACTCACATCTGCATTTGTTTGTTTCCTTCCCTCAGGTTTTCTAATTAAGTAGGATTTGTGGTGCTGTTTGCTGTCATTGACAAAGCTCTCATTGATTCCAGAAAGTTAGGCTTGTGCCGGGGACGGCTTTTGCTAGCTTCCATTTGGATGTGTCTTGAACTTAAGTGGCAGTAAATGAGCATAAATTATTTTCCTGTTGAATTTATGCACGTCACTGCGTAACTATCCTAAAATTGTGAGCATGGGAGATAACTCAGTTTTTAAAATAATCTAGATACTGCAAGTTGATTCTTAACTATTTACAATGTGCAAAGTAGTTTAAATCATACTTATTTTCTTGTATTCTTAAGAAAAGGTGCTTTTGAAAATGCAGTTGGAGTCATAGAAAGTTGTGTGAGGATGTTTACCGTTCAATAGGTAGATTATAAAATGCCATGTGAGTCATTTGCCTAATAATAGCTCTGAAATCTGCTTCTGAGTAAATCTAATTCTTTCACACGCTGATCACTTTGATCAGTAAAGTGATTTTTGATGCCTTAGTTTCACATCAGTTACTTTGATCTGAGTGACTCATTAACTTGGAAAACTTCATCATTCTTCTGTTTTGATTTCATTTTCTCTCTGTACCACATATGTGCCTTTAAAAATAAAACGAGTCCTGGCCAGTCTGGCTCAGTGGTTAGAGCGTCGGCCCTCGGCCGGAAGGGTGCTGGGTTCGATTCCAGCCAAGGGCATGTACCTTGGTTGCGGAGGCAACCAATTGATGTATCTCGCATCAAGTTTCTCTCTCTGTTCCTTCTACTCTCTCTGAAAAGCAATGGAAAACATGTCCTCTGAGGATTTACAAAAATTAAAAAGGTAAAATAAAAATAAAATGATCTTTCATTTTAAACAGTTCAGAAGCACACAGGGCTGATTTTCTTTTTTCTTGTTTATTCTTACGGTCCAAATGCAAGATTAGGGATAAGGGCTGAGGGATGCATTGTCCCTCCCCCCCCCACCCGTTTTTGTTATTGCTGCTTAATTGCACCGTAGCATCTGCTGGTATTGAGCCAAGTCTGTGCTCGCGTGGTACAAACTAGCTAGTGAGATTGCATTTTATAAAGATGAATTATTGGGCGGGAGCTGGGATAGTTGGTATGCTTAAGGCTTGCTTATGGTCTAAGAGGAATCTAATGAGATGCTGTGGAAGGATAAGTGAGATAAAAGGTAAAGTATAGAGAGCCTAGGACCACCCATGGGCGAGGCTCTCGGCCCGCTGAATTCTTTAGTTACCACGATAATAAGAGATACGATGCTTTTCATGATTTATTTTAAATTTAAAGCATAAACTGGGGGAAAATAAAACATTCGTGATAGTGTTTGATAGGATCATTTGTCGTGTGTCTGATCATAATCTGAGCAATCAGATGTTTTCCTCGACCATACATCAGCCCACTCCTTTAAAAAAATACTGTTGCGTTGGAGTAACGCTATTCTGGGCGGGTCAGCCTGTGGTCACTGGTTGCTGGGTGGCTGTCACTGTGAGTTGACATTGCTTCTTGTTGTTGGGATCTTATCTACAAGCAGGACAATAGGAATGGAAGCCTGTCCTGAAGGTCAGGGAGCTCATGCCTGCTCCTTCCCGGAGACATGAGCTAGGAATTCAGAGCTTCAGAGACCCGGGAAGGCGGCTTATGCTCTAGACGGCTGGCGTCCAGTAGAATTCTTTGCCATGATGGGAATGTCCTTTAATCTGCACTGTCTCGTATGGTGGCCACTAGCACTGTCTGACTGTGCAGCACTTGACATGTGGAGCTGAATTTTCTTTTAAATTAAAGTTTAAAGTTCAGTGGCCATGTGCTGCAAGTGGCCACCACATTGCAGAGTTCAACTCTGGGACATCCCTAGGGATTAAAATCAGGTCATACTCTTCAAACCTTTGCTTGTAAAATAAAACATCTATAAAACCACACACAAAATCTATGGCTTAAGGAACTATTACAAAGCTAACATTGCTGTAACCACTGCCCCAGTCGAGTAGCAGAACCTGGCCAAGTTCTCCATCTGCCTTGTCCCTTCCCTCAGATTTTTTGGTTGTGTGAATTTCTTTTAGTTTCGTCGCCCAAGTGGCTGTCCTTAGGCACTGTCGTGCGATCTTGTGCATTTAAAAATAACTGGAAGTGTCCTTGCATCTCGCAGTCTACAACTTCACTCTCTTTATTTTCTACCCCGGGGAGGACCTGGGCTATGGGACCGTAGGGCTTCTTGCGGCATTTTGCCGATGGCGAGCTCGTGGGCGGGAACATGGCACCCGATTCCTCTAGTTCTTGCAAATTGGCAGCTGGGTCTAGAGGTTTGACCGGTTGGACTCAGGTTCATTCAGGGTCAGATAGTTTTTAAGATGCCGTTATAACTTCGCATGCTGGTTGGTTACGTGTATGTCATTGTGGAAAGAACACCAATGGCGTGTGTTTCCATCAAAGTATCCAACACTGAGAACGGCTGACCTGTTAAATTGGTTTATGCTAAATTTTACAGCATGCAGTCTGCAGCATGGCAACTTCTGCGTGGTCCTTGTGGGAAACCAGGTTGTCAGAGGTTCTCTCTCAATGTGTGGTGTTCACAGTACCTCTGTGTACATTTTAGTTTTTAGTAAGTACTTCTGTGCAAGAGAGGGGGGTGTGGGGGTGTGCCTGCCTGCTTTTGGGGGGGCGGTGGAAAGAACTGCCAATTAAATTGTAATGTAGTCATTTACTTGTCCGAACCTCACCCTTATGGCTGTACATACCCTCTTTTTTTTTGGTTCTTGGTCTTTTGACCTAATTGGGCTTTAGAATTATTTTTGCACCCTGGAACATCTAGGGGCAACGAGAAGAAGCACTTGAGAGGGGAATTTGGTGTGTTCTTATTTGAAGAAGCGATGGGTAAACAGCTCTGGGGCCTGCTGTGTACAGAGCCGTGCTCCAGCTAGTGATACAGAGGAGGAGGGGTATCCTAAGAATTAGAGGGCCTGTTCCCTCTTATCGGGGAGTTTAAAGTATAACTGGGTAAGTGTGACTTAGACGTTGAAGAGTTCTTTTATTTAAAAGAAGTCCACATGTATAAGTGTAAGTGTAAAAAAAAGTCAAGAGACCTTTCTGTGTGGCAGATCAGCACTAGACTGGAAATGAGCTCATCTTGGATTGAATCCAGCGTAGGCCTCTGTCCACTTTGTCATGGGGGGGCTGGGCCCTATTAAGGGTAATAAATGTGACATTCTTGCCATGGTCTTCGTTCAGCTTCAGAACCCTTCTCAGCTCGGTACTCCCAGTAGCCGTGGCACATCATTGGACTGGAATTGACCCGAAAGACCGAGTCTATTCGTCAGTCCTGGGCCATCTGGTTTCCAGGTTCCCTCCTAGCTTTTGATCTCCGGGGGATGGAGATCCTCAGACGTGCTCAATCTCCTTGCTACTCAGTTTTTATATAATTCCCCTCTTCTTTTCATTCTTCCACAGAAGCATAATATCTTGGAAAAGTAATGTATGGTACTGAATTTTTCCCCCCCCTAAAAATATTAGCATGAAATAGTGAAAGTTTCATGCAAATCAAACCGTCAGTTGTTGGGAATTGGCCGTGAGCCAGGAAGGGAGTTTGGTTTAGGATGAAGAAAAAAAAAAGCCCTGTTCATGCCTTAGTGTTGTTTTTCCTTTTTAACAGCATGTAAAATGTTAAATTTTTTCTGACTTCTGCTGGGCCCAAGCCAATGTTTTTTACTCTCCAATTTATGTGAATTCCTTATAGTCGAAATCTGGTATTTGAGTCATGTTTTGGTTCGTGGTGTTTTACAGAGCTCTGTGACCCTAGTAATCACTCTGAAGGCCCTCTCGCTCTCTTTTTTTTTCTAATCTGGAGAGGAAAGAAAACACGAGGAGTTGAGCTTTCTTTGTGTTTGATCTTGTAGGAACCATAATGAAGGCTGAGATAAGGGTACCCTAAGCCCAGCGATGGCTGATGATAGCTTGAGCACAGATTGCTCTATTCAGAAATGTACGAGAGAGGAAATTATGTTGGAACCAGCAAGCCAGGATGCAATGTTCCTAAAACTGTTTGAGGACAAAGTTAAAGGAGAGGAGAAAAGCTCTGAAGGGTGGGTAGCTGTGCTTTTTTTTTTGGAAAGCTTGCTTACAATCCTTTGAGCTAGATAGAGCCCCGGGATTACTTGGAGTTTATAAGACTGCAAGCTTTCTCATGCACAAGTCCTATCTGTGCAAATCTGACCTTTAAAATAATTTCCGTTACTGTCTCCCATCCCTCTCCTTCTCTTCTCTCTTTTTAAAAAAGCTGCCCATCTGTGTGAAGTTTTAGGTTTTATGGTTGATGTCGAGGCCCTGAGACCTCCATGTATGGCTGGCTACCACCCATCTACTTAATAATTATATATTCAGTACATATTACCTCCCCGGCACTGTGCTCGTTGCTGGGAATAGTGAGAGTACGTACCTGGCACTTACTGAATATGTCCTTTGTATATGGTCTGGTGTTAAGCACTTTACATACATATTTTATCTAATCTTTACAACCAAATGAGGACAGGTTATTTTATGGAGGAGGCTCAGAGGTTGTTGCCTGAATCCTGCAACCAAGGGACTGGGCTCTAGGTTAGTATTGGAATATAGATATTGCTTATTGACTCTTTCTGTTGATTTTTGTGAAATTTCATCTAAAACGTGGTTTTCCGAAAGATAGATTCTTCGTGGATTTGTCTGTTTTTAAAAGCCGTTTCCCCGTGTTTACAGCTCGGATCCAGATGTTGTCTTCCCTCCCTGGCAGCCCCCAGCACCCATTACACACACAATGAAATGTAGAAAATCTGTCTGCACGGACGCACGCTTTAATTTCCTGGTTGATATCCTGGTGGTGCATGGGGGTGTGATCAGACAAGTGCCGTCAAGCCCAGCAAACGTTAAATTGGGGGGGTTTCAAAGACGTGTGGAATGGGTTTATAATTTAACAAAAGATTAACTCAGCCCTAACGTCTTACTTTCTGGGAGTGTTTGTTTTCTTCTCTGTCCTTGGCCGAGGCTGGGAAAGAACTTGGTGATTGTGTGTGTGTCGGGAGCCTGCTCTGTCCGTCCCTTTGAGCTGTTGAGATCAAGGAGGTTGAACTTGCCCAGAGTCGGAGGGTAGTCTGGCCACCACCGGCTCACCTTCTGACCTCTGATGTGCTCACCAGGCTCATGGTGTGGGCTTCTAATTAGAAAGGGCCCTACTTTAATTAGTGTTCGTGAATTTTTTTTTTTTTTAATTTATCTTTATTGTTGAGTGAATTCTTGCTATTTTAAAGTTTGATCAAGGAGAGCTCTGCTGAAAGTGATACCAGATGGCACGTTCCCTTTCCATTTAACCAGTTTATTTAAAAATAATCAGTTTATTTAAAAATATTGTTTGTATTGTCTTCTACTTCCATAACCCCCAGAGAGTTGAAATCTGCTCTGTCAACTTGTGTCCTTTATCCATAGTACTTAATTCTTTAGTTCAGTTATCCTTCTGGCTCTGTCTTTCTATTTGTCATGATTTTGAAATTTGAAGTCACCTTTTACCTAGCTTTTGTTTGAATATTAGTGTGACAATTTTGGAGGAGAATTTCAGAAAATGAGGTCTAAAATTTTAGACGACTATTTAACGTGTATATTATATAATACATGTTATATAATATGTATGTATCATTGCGGTATCTGCCAGGTGTGGTGTCTAGTGCTGGAGCCTTAAATAAGCCGAACTGAGACTGTTGATTCCGTAATCCCTCCAGTAACGGACCCAGCCACTAATCCGGGAATCATGGGGACCAGCAATGACGGGCCGCTTGTGGAACTGGACACGAATGGGCCCTGGGACTCTGGCTTTGGATAACAAGGGGGCCTAACTCAGTCTGGGGGTCAGGAAAGCCTCCCCTAAGGAAACAACCTTTGAATGAGCTCTAAAGATTGAAAAGGAGTTACCTAGACGGAGAAGAGAGGGAAAGCCTCCTGGGCAAGGCAGCCAGCAGCGCAAAGGCCGGGAGGGGGCGAGGAGGGAGCACCGTGTGCTCTCGGGACCAGAGCAGCCCTGCCCCTGGAGTGAGTGGCGCGGGGCGAGGAGGGGCTGGAGAGGAAGGCGGGGCCACCTTGCAGGTCCTTAGACCACGTCAAAGATCTTGTCCTTTATCCGTGGGAATCCATGGGAGGGCTTTTAGGAAGGAGGTAGCTGATCAGAATTTCCTTGGGAAGGATCATGCCTGCGGTTCCCTGGAGAGCTAGTTAGAAGCGGGCAGGAGTGGATGGGCCGCCCCCTGGGAGGCCAGTCCCCATTCTAGTGAGAGATTTGGCCCCTGAAGCTGGAGGGGTGGCGGGGGGTTGGGGAAGGGCATGTGGCTTTAAACCTGTTGGGTGAGAGGTGCCTTCAAGGTCTCCAGAGTGGGGCAGGGGAACGCCAGCTGGGTTTGGACACTGGGGGTGAAAGGGGTGGCCTGGGAGTCATCCGCTCCCAGGTGGAACTGAATGAACCGTAAGGATTCGTGAGCCTGGGAGAGGGCACAGAGGGCCGGTGCCCCCGGCGTCGTGGAACCCTGACAGTCGGTGGCTGTGTGGCTGAGAGGGAGCCTGCAAAAGAGAGGGGTGGGGTGGGGCGGGGCCCACGAGGCAGGAACAGAAGTCTTCCGGGCTGTGGCATAGGAAAGCAGGGGTCGAGGAGGACCTGTTGCTGTAGGTAGGGGAGGTTTCCAGACACGAGCTGTGTTCATGGACCAATGGGGTTGCAGCTTTATTGTCACGGGGCAAAGAGGAAAGGGAATGGGGACAGTAGCTGTCAGAGCAATAATACCCTGGACAGTATGAGGATTGTTCAGTTAAATGCACCCCAGTTGTTTTTTCGGGGTGATTCTGGCTCATGGTGCATTGCCTTTAAGGTTACGGCTTCCTAGGAATGCCCGTCTCTACCAACCA
Organism: Miniopterus schreibersii; assembly: GCF_964146895.1. Classification (NCBI taxonomy): domain Eukaryota; kingdom Metazoa; phylum Chordata; class Mammalia; order Chiroptera; family Miniopteridae; genus Miniopterus; species Miniopterus schreibersii. The sequence continues at coordinate 8,035,992 of NC_138116.1, forward strand.
ATCGGTAAAATCGTTCCCCTGCTTTCATTCTTCAGAAAGGAAGGGATAGCATTGGGTTTTATAACATTTTTAAATTTTTATGCATTCACCGTCCAGTTTTTACCGAGCTGATCTCATTTGACCTTCTCTCTGCCCGGCTCTTGGGTATTAATTCAGAAGGAAACAGCTGGGAAGATAAGCTCTCCTCAGATCATTAATTTGTATGCGACTCCGGGAGGCATCACCCCCAGCCACTGCCCCTTTGCTTTTGTTGACTCAGCCAGGACATTTGTATACATCGGTAGAAGGACTGCCGAGTTATTTTATTTTTTTAGTCGCACAGCTGTAATACCTACTCATCCTATCAGAAAAGATAAAACGGATCAGCAGGCAAGCAAACGTTTGTCGGTGTTTGGAAGAGATTTTATTAAGCTAGAATATTCTATTAGAGACTCAACTCCATTTTCAAGCATTTCGTTAAAAGGGTCTCGGGATGAGCGCAGGAAAAGGGGTATTGGGGGCGTCCTGCGCTCTGACATTAACTAGATTACAGAATGTTATAAATGAGCTAAGATGGACTTTAAAACAGCAACAGGGCAGACGATTTCGGACTCGCGCGTGCGTGGGTGAGGCTGGTAGTAGTGGGATTAATGGGTTCCGGCTGCGGGGATCCTGGGAGGAATGAAGACACGTGGCCGCGTGTACTTTCCGTCTCCTCGTAGATTGTTTATTTCTGGTCTTTCTTCCTAGGAATTTTGTCTGTGTGAATAACTGCTCCATGTTTTGAGTCCCTGGAGCGACTCCATGAGTTACCACGGGGGCGCGTCCCCGACGCTGTTGACTGACGCAGCCCTGAGGATCAGTTCTGTCCAGTGCGTCAGGGGCGACGTGTAGAGATGGGGTGGCAGACAGGAGAATTTGGGGTTGTAGCTCCCTGCAGCCTGGGCTCAGGCTCTGAGGGAAGGGGGTTGGGCGTGCGGCTGTTTTAGTTGTGCGCTCTGACAACCTCGTCTTGGTAGTTTGGGTTGAACGACTTTGCCCCACGTGTTCCTCCCAACCGTCTCCTTAGCCTCGATTCACTCTTCTGAGCTTAAGTGTAACAAGGACCCCCTGCACCTCCCTCTCTTTCGCCTCTGAAGACTCGTGTGTATTTATTACGCTCTCCCACGGGGCGTTGCCACATCGTGGATTTATCATCCTTACACTTCCATTGGATGAGCGGAGATGGGCAATCTGGTAGCAGCACATTAATCCCCAAATCTCAGTGGCTTCACACGACAGAAGTTGGCTTCTCCCACTCCATGCACACGTGCTGTGAGTCCACGAGGGGACTCTGCTCCCGAGTTTTGTAGGATTTTAATGTGGAGAGCATGGGGCTGCCTCCTTCGGAAGCGCGGGGGAGGGAGGGCAGAGGATCCTGCAGGGACTTCTCACTGCTTCAGCTCAGGAATGGGACCTCTGCTCACAGCTCCGTGGTCAGAGCGTCACATGGCCTGCGGGGCGGGCGGGGGAAGAGCGGAACAGCCAGGGAAGAGAGGGGATATCTGCTGCGAGTGCTTACCTCTGTCCCGCCTGTAATGCCTTTATTTCGGTAAAGGAGATTCCTGACACCTGTGCATAGAACCTCTTGGCTGCTAAATGCGTTGCGGTCCCCTTTCCTTGATGGAAACGGCCTTGAAGACAAAGTACACACGCTCTGTCTTGCCAAAGCACTTTTATACGTCTTTTTACTGTTATTGTTGAATATCTGATGAACATTTTCCTCTTGTTTGTTTGTTTTCATGTATTTTTATTGATTTCAGAGAGAGAGAGAGATAGAAACATCAGTGATGAGTCGTCATTGATCGGCTGCCTCCTGCACGCCCCCTGCTGGGGATCGAGCCCGAAACCCGGGCATGTGCCCTGACCGGGAATCGAACCGCAATCTCCTGGATCCTAGGCCGATGCTCAACCGCTGAGCCACGCCGGCCAGGCAGCATTTTCCTTTGCATACATTTGTAGCAAACCAGTTGTTTTTGGTTCAGAATATACTAGAGCAAAAGAAAACTTTTGCCCCATTTGCAGCAGGATGTCTACATGTGATACCTCTTGGACTAGAACGTGGGGATTCTGGCGACACCCAGGGCATCCGATGGGGTTGAGTAGTTCCTTAGCCTTTGCCGTAGGGTTTGGTGGGGTGAGGGGAAATTGGGGGCAGGGGGACATTAGCATCTAAGACTGTTGGCTGTCATCCAGACGAGGTCCCTTCTTCCATTTTCTATAAGGCCTAAATGAGGTTCCTGGTATGTAGGGGATCTGTCTGTGGTTGGAGTCCGGTGCTTATAAGGAGGCTGAAGCCTTTGTTTAGGTAAAGGGAACACTTCAGGTTCCCCTTCAGGCCTCCTTGACCAGCACCTCTGACCCATTAGTACTGATTGGACTAGTCCTATGTGTTTTTTTGAGAAACATTGCAAATAAAGTGTAAAGGAGAAAGTAAGTCATATATAATCTTCCTGTCTAGCAGTAATTAATGTCAATCCTTTGTTATGCTTTCTTCCTCTCTTTTAATGTATATATGCTTTTTTTTTTCTCTACGTTAAGTTGTATTTAGGTCCTACTTTTGTCACTTAATACACGGTGACAACCCAATTAAAAAGATCAGTAGACTTGAATAAGCATTTCTCCACAGATGTGCAAATGGCCAATAAGCACATGGAAAGACGCTCAGCATCACTAACCGTTAGGGAAATGTAAACCGAGAGCACAAGGAGATACCACCTCACGCCCGTTAGGATGGCTGTCGTTACAAAAAGCAGAAAACCAAGTGTCGGGGAGGGTGTGGAGGAATTGGAACCCCATGTCTCGCATGTGATTTTTATGACAGCCTATGGCAGGAAGGACCTTGCATCTAGAAGAGGGTTGAGAGGAGGGGACAGCCCCACTGTCTTTCCCCAGGTCTCAGGCCTGCATCTGTGCCCTGGGGCTGCAGTTGACCCTCCTGTGAGAGGGCACTAGCTGGCCTACTGTCCCTGCTCCCCAGGCTCTGACCTGGGCCTGTCCTGGGAAAGGGCCAGATCCCAGTTGGATCCCTGCACGGAGCCAGAGATTTCAGCATTTATTCATTCTTCCCAGGGGTGCCACTGCTGATGGACGTGTCTCCTTTACTTGTTTGTAAGAATCTGTTTAATGAGGGTCGATCGCTATTTTCTCTTTCCCTACAGAGTCAAAGTAAAGGTGCTGGAAGGAAGGGAAGAGCTGGGGGACAGGGAGGCCCCAGGGGGACCCTGAGTTGTCTTGGGGCTTGGAAAGGATGGCAGGTGAGGGGGTGGAGGCAGGAATATGAGCCTTCAGCCAAGCACCCTTTCATGTTCCCTCAGTCTCAAAATTGTAAGTTTCTCCCACGTTGCAAACTAGGAGGCCAAGTCTCCAGGATGTAAGTAAGTTGCCCAGGTTCAAAGAGCAGTTGTTTGTGGTGGACCTGAGATTGAAACCTGTTTGGACTGATACCGAAACTTCATCTTTTTCTAAAACACCTCAGTGCTTTTGTTAAAGAAGTGACAGAGAAGTTGGCATTGGCCTTTCGACTTTGAGCGTTGAGAGCTTGATTCATTGGAAATCTTGAAGAAATCCCAAATGCCGAAACTTTAGCTTGTGGTGATTAATCATTTTTGTGCTGTTCCATGAGTCCGAAAGCCAGTTTTTAAACAGCTTTTGTTGCTAAAATGTTTAAGCAGCATAGATATTTTTTTTAACCTGGACTTTGGTGGTGGTTGTTGAAATTCCCACTTCTGATAGGTGACTTATTCCTGACGAGGTCACTTTAACCCTGTGGGTTCCTCCAGTAAGGTGTCCGGTCCTTCCTGACGACTGGCTGAGGCATGCTGGGGTAACCCAGCCCCACAGGCCATCTGCCTTCTGCTCCGGGAGCCTTGGGAGTTGGCACCGTCTGAGGAGGCCTGGACTGTCTGTTGCAGCCACCAGAAAACACAGGCTTTCTTTGGTCAGTCACCAAACTCAGCACTGTCCTTTTCTGCCTGGCTCTAAACCGGTCCAATTTTCAGAACTGGCTGTTTTGCCTCACTGTGCAGAACCCCCACGTTGGCTGTGGACCATGCTCTGCACATTAGCATAAGCGCCTAATGGTGCTTCACTAAATTGTTGTCAAGAGGAGACCATGGGCAGAGGCTGGCGTTGGGAACATCTGCTGGGGCTGGAGCTTTTCCTTCCGTTGGTTTTTCTGATTTCTAGGATTATTTTCATGATGCAACAATTAAATAAGCAAATTTGGTGTGCTAAAGACATCCTATCCCCGCCCCCCCCCCCCATGCATTTTAAACACGTGGGGCTTGGGGGTTGTTGTTCAGAGCTTTCTTATAGACTAAATTTTTAAAATACAAATGAACCAGGACTCTGCAGCTGCATCTGGGCTTTGGCAGTGTTCTGAGGAGGTTATTGGGGGGGGGGGGGAGCATATTCTGTGGAATGGACAAATAAGATGTTTTCGCAATTTTAATTGGCTCTTCCCGGCAGAGGTTTCATACAGCTGTTTCTCAGAGCCACTGACACAAACTATTTATGGAAGAAGTGGCTGTAAATAGCTACAAAATTCACCAGGCCGGTGTATGGCTTCTCCATTCGGAAACGTGCCTCCTGGTCCCCAAGGTGATGGAAGGAAATGAGAAAGACATACTTGTGGCCACCATCCCAGGCTTTACTTGTCGAGCTGTGTCTGAGCTTTATCTTGATAAGATGTTAATTGCTGCAATGCTAAAACGGGTTTCGATCCGTCTTGCTGGCGTCCCTCAGATATTTATTGAAGGAGATGTGAGTGTGTGTCAGAGGGGTAGTAGATAGGCTGGGCGTAGATGATCGTTTTGGTCCTGATAACTCTCGTGCCAAAAGGAATGGAATAGGCACAAGTGACATGGTTACTGTCACAGTGTCAGCTGGAACACGGGGATGGCTGGATGTTGAAGCTGACTCACAACACGCAAATCTGGAGCTGTAACCTTCCAGTGCGTTTTAAGAACGTACTTCTACGTCGCTGCCTCCGTGAGCTAGGATTGTGACCCGCTGTTTACTTGTCCTGGTGTTGAATCCATCTTTCTTTTAAAATTAGGCCTTCTGACAGCTGAGTGGCTGAAAAGAAAAATGGATTCTTTTGTAAAAGCCAGATTTGTTAAGCTTACACTCGGACTGAGATTCTTCTCATTAATTCAAGGATTTTTCTTTTTTTAATTTTTATTTATTGATTTGGGGCGGGGGGTGGAGAGAGAGACAGACAGACATTGATTTGTTTTTGCGCTTACTGATGCACTCATTGGCTGATTCTTGTATGTGCCTTGACTGGGGATGGAACCCGGGGGCCTTGGTGTATCGGGGCGATGCTCTAACCAGCTGAGCTACCGGCCAGGGCAGGACTTTTTTTCCTTTCTTCTTCTTGATTTTTTAAATTTATTTTTATTTTTTTACAAACCACTTTGAAGCTAACTTAATTTTAGTGTATGCTAAAAAAATTTTCTTCCATGACTCCTACAGTTTTTCTCGAGTTATTGAAAAACCATTTTTGTTAAGGAGGTTTCGTTTCTATTCTGCTGCTCATTTTAACTACCCGGTCTTGTTTTTTCATTACTACTCGAGGGGAACTTGGGTATAAAGAAATATGACAGCCGTTTTGAGCACTTGAGAGAACTGTAAACTCCAGAATCTGTTGTTTTTCTTTGCCTCCCTTCTCTCTCCCCCAAGGACCTTTAAATAGAAGCTGTTTTCTTCGCTGCGTTAACCCCAGACACTATCTGATTTCTCCCAGTTGCCGAGCAAAGGGTGGCAGCTTGCCTCTGAAGGCCACCGAAAAGTACAAAAATGTTTTATGGAAATAGCCCGATGTTAACTTGTATCCTCAAACTAGAAAGTGCCCCCCACAAAAAAAAAAAAACCCCACAAAATAACCCAATATCAAGAGCCCATCGTGAAATCGGCCAATTAGGATCCGCATGCACGCTTAATCAGATTTCCAAATGCTTTTATCATAGAGGTCAAAGTGCAGAGTCTGAATTGTAACGTGGGTTGCCCGAGCTAAAGTAAGCCTTCGCATTTAGTGTGCTCTCATTCATCCCAGGCTTACCAGCAGGACCATTTTCGGGGATAAAAATGGTGCGGATTAATTCGGTGTGTTACACGCACCTTCACCATCTTTACCTATGGCAGCGAACTCGGGGGGACAGATAGAAAGGACGCTTAAGCCTCCCGAGCAAGCCGCTCACCCTAAAATGTTTGTTTCAGACCGTTGCCCCGACAGTGCAGTGGATTGCGCTTGAGACGGTCTCCGGGATGCAGAGCGGCCGCCAAGGCCGCGGGAGCTCCCGATGGCTGTGCTGACCTTGGGCAGCACCGCGGGAGCCCGGCTGGTGTCGGAGCGTCCCTGTGGTTTGTCAGGACGAGGCCTCCGTGTGGTTTAGGCTGCGAATGCTCCAGAAACTCCAGCCGAGACTCGGTGCTCCTGACACGCAGGCAGTATTTCCCCAGTAGGTGAACTCGGCCCAGGATAACCATGGCTTCTCCGTCCCTTTAAGGAAGGGGGCACGTAAACATTTCGGGGAGGAACACGGGCGCATAAATATTAGGATGTCGAAAATGTTGGAGGGAGAGCGAAGACAAATGGCCTACTTGGGGGGGGGGTGTCTGGGCTAAGCCGGCAAAGCCTGCCTGAGTGGGGGTGTCTGGGAAACCCTTTATTTAGCAGTCACGCCTGTTCGTCGATAGAGCGGCTGTGAGCACCGTTAGGCCAGGAGCGAGAATTCGGCTGGAATTGTTTGGCAGTGGGGGGGTGTCAGCTGCAGACCTGGAGGCCCAGGAGGAGCGGGACGGTGGGTTCCTGTTAGAAGGGCCGGTGCCCGCAGTCAGGGCAGCCCAGGCCAGCTGTGGGGGCAGTCAGGAGGGCAGGGAAGGGGGTTCCTCGTGCCCTCTCTGGCTGCAAGAAGGATAGATAACGTTCTTACAGATCTGAAAAACTGCTTGCATCCATCTTTTTTTTTTTTTTAAATCCTCACCTGAGGATATTTTTTCCATTGCTTTTCAGAGAGAGTGGAAGGGGGAGGAGGGTAAACATTGATGGGAGAGAGAGACATCAATTGGTTGCCTCCCACACTCGCCCCCCGCCGGGGCTGGGGATCGAGCCTGTAACCGAGGTACATGCCCTTGGTAGGAATCGAACCCGAGACCCTTCAGTCTGAGGGCTGACGCTCTAACCACTGAGTCAAACCAGCTAAGGCACTTGCATGGATCTTGGTAACTCTTTTTTTACTCTCTGTTTTTGGGGGGGAAGACTTAAGAAAAACAAAACCCCACCTCATGACACTGTACTGAATCTTTATTTTCTGCTGGTCCCAGACCCTTGTGTCTAGAAGGTTGCCGGCTTCCTACTTTGTGATATTAGACATTGAGGGATATACGGGAAGACATTAAAAATTAATGTCTTTTGTTTAGTGTGGAGTCTCCTTTTGGAGACGCAGAAGCAAGTGAGGCACATTCAGAAGGGTGTGCTGCTAAGTTGCCTTGTGACTGCACGTTCATTTTGAATATCTTGCCTTGAAAGATGGCTGAAAGGGTTTAAAAAGAAAGCACTTTATAAGCAACCTTATGGCTTTGAATTTCTGAAGAGTGGTTATGACCATGGACCTGTTTTGATGACACGAGTTATAAATGGTCATCAGTCACAAATAATTAACTAGGTACTTGACTGTGCCAGTACGATCCTAGCACAGAGTGATAGCAGCTTGGAATTTGAAATTGAACTTGACCTGGTTATCTTTTGAGAGTGTTTTTCTGTTATGTGAAGGAACATCTTTTGTGCACGTTGCCCCAAACATTTATATACAAAAGCCACCTTCAGTGTATTGCAGTTTATGAAAGAAAAGTCCCACACAGGAAGGAAGCTTATGTGTTTGGGATAAATATTTTTAGTGAATGACTTTCTTGCAGCTCTTGTACGAGGAGTTCAAGATTTTGAATTACCTTATATGTGCCACCGATACGGTCTATGTGGCTTAATAGATAAACTATTTTCACACTGTTTTGCAGTTATAAATTCCACCATTCAACAGATGTTTTCAGAGCACCTACTAGACACAGACACTAAGGGGCCCTGCGTTTAAGAGGGGGCTGGAATCCATCCAGGTCCAAGCTGTGACTCAAAACGAGGAATTCAGAGGTGGAGATACCATAGGAGGCGGGGCGAGCATCTGAACCTGTTTAAATAAATGTAGATGGAACCAGTGCCAAACAATTAAGGGAATTATGGGAACCGGACAGAATGTGAAAATGCCCCCCCCCTTTTTAATTGTCTTTAGGTTTATAACTGAACAAAATTATGGAAGCAGAGAGAAAAATGAGAATTACTAGCATACTAGTGTCCACATCTTTCAAAATAGTCAACCAATTCTGCCTAAAATTGAAGCACAGTATTTAAAAAATCACTCCAGTTTCTTAATATTTTTTTACTGTCTCTTCATCTTAAATTTTACTTTGTTATAGGCAAGCACATTTAAACTTAATGTATCAAGAATGAAATAGCACGTGGAATATGATCCTGTTTTCATAAAACTATTTCTATCTCCCTATATCTTCATTCGTCCTTCCATGTATGCGGAAAGACGTCTAGAATGGCTTTTACCGAATGTTAATATTATTTCCGCGTGTTGGTGTTTGAGTTGATTTATTTTCGCATTTGTCTTTCTACTCTGCATTGCATAAATTCTTTAAAAAATATTTCAGAATTATGCAAATATGCCAAGATCTTAAAGGTAGATAATTTGGGGTATTAGGGATATGAATAGTTTGTGTGTGTTTAATATATCGTTATTGATTTCAGAGAGAGGAAGGGAGAAAGAGAGCTAGAAACATGAGTGATGAGAGAGTCATTGAGGGGCTGCCTCCGGCACGCCCCCCACTGGGGATCAAGCCCGCAACCCGGGCACATGCATCCTGACCGGGAATCGAACTGCAATCTCCTGGATCCTAGGTCGATGCTCAACCGCTGAGCCACACCAGCTGGGCAGTAGTTATTTTTAAAATATATTTTTAATTTCTAAAGCTAAAGAAGGGAAGTGGGAGGGACTATTGTTCATCATGCTGAACACTGGTTATATGTTACACATACAGACCTAAGCTTCTGAAGTAACTGAGGCTGTACATAGGGGCTGTTGATATTTTTGATACTTAAGTCATCTCTTCTCCGCTGTGTTTAATTTTTTCCGGATCACTTTTCCTCTCCCCTCCCCTCCCCTCCCCTCCCCTCCCCTCCCCTCCCCTCCCCTCCCCTCCCCTCCCCTCCCCTCCCCTCCCCTCCCCTCCCCTCCTCTCCCCTCCCCCATTCCGGGGTGTGTACCCCCGTGGAATGGTGTGGCTTCCTTTCCATGACAAGTGTTTCCTTGTTTGTGTAAGTGGGTGTGAGGTGGGGAGACGGTTTGGTAGGAGGTTCCCACTCAGCCTGCGGCCGGGGACCGGAGAGACGGGGGGGTAGCCAGGTGCCATGTTGCTGAGGCGTCCCCCCGCCGGGCGGCCACATGGACGGGGCGGGAGTAAGAGGCCGCCCCGGAGAATGGACAAGCCCCGCGGGAGAGGAGCTGCGGGAGGGTGTGAGGGCGGCTCCTCGGCTCCGAGCTTGCACAATAGGATGGACGGCGGTGCCAGGCGCCGAGACTAAGGCGGGACGCAAGGCAGCCTTGACGCCGGCACCTGACTCACGACACCGGGCCTGGTGACCTTGGGCTTCACTTCAGAATCAGTGGCCCGCAGTGAATGGGCTTTTCGGGGCCCGTCCCTAACAGACGTTAGGTCATGGTCGGCAGCATTTTCTGGGGGGAGGTTGCTTCCATATCTTGCATTAGATTCTCAGGGAGGGCCGGGACTCAAGAAAGGTGACGAGCCACTAAGTGTGCTCCGTCCCAGTGACCGCTCAGTAAGTACTTGGCGCGGGCCCACGGAGCGCAGGGAGCAGTGCCGGCGAGCGGGAGTTTGCCGCTCAGCTTTGTCCTAGGGAGTTGGGACTGCTCTTCCCTGACCACCTGAGACCAGTGACCTTTCTCTCTCTTAGTTTCGTTATTTGTATTTTTTGAGTCCACTGCTTAGCCTTTAGACTAGCAGCAGCTAGCAGTGATAAGCGTATTCCTGTGATAGGTCATTTATATAGTTATCCCGGTGAGATTAGTATTGGCATTCCCATTTTACAGACGAGAAAACCGAGGCGTAGAAAAGCTAAGTGAACGGTAGGTAATCAGTGGCGGCAGTGGGATTTGAATTCAGTCTGACTCTGGACTCTCGCTGCCTTGTGCTGTGTAGAGGAGCCCTGTCGGCTGGCTGGCGGAAGCGATGCCTCTTAGGTCTCAGCTCGTGCTTTGTATTCAGATCTCCGCTGAAGGCGTGAAGAAGCACATTGTAGTCTGACCAAGGCTCTTTTACGTAATGCCCAGAGTACAAGATCACCCCTTTTACTTCTCTAATGTGTGTCCTGTATCTTATGTAAACAAAGTGCTCTTTTTAATCTTCCATAGCTGGGCTTTCTTAGGAAGTTATATGTCCTGTCTTGCTTTGGGAATAGCAAAATTATTCAGATTCACAGAATTATTCTACTCGTGTCACTGATTGGAGATTTATTTCTGTGTGACCATCCTTAACCTCCCACACCAGTTTCTGGCCTGTTTTTATGTACGAGGTGGTGCTGTTTTTGGTTTGTGTTTAAGCTGATTGAATTAAAAACCTTGTTAGGAAGTTGAATTTCTGAAGTAGTCATTTGTGTTCAGCCTGTGTAACTAATGGACAATTATCTTTTGGTTTTCTCTGAACTCTTGCTTTAATGATGTGCAGAGCAGTGTTTATATAAATGCCACCGCTTGCCCGATTAGCTTTGTAAAGAAGTCCGTGCAGTCTTGGGGCAGCCTCCGTTTCTCTGAGCCCCGAGAGGTGGTCTCTGGGTCCCCCTTCTAGTCCTGGAGGCTCGCCCTCCCTGAGCTGCTGGCCAAGGGACCACGGCAAAGGGGAGGAAGTGTGTGTCAGGGGTGGCTGAGGGTCCCGTCGTCTTCCTGATGGTCAACAAATGTCTTATCGTGATGTTTTATTTTTATCCTGAAACTGTGGACAGGAAAGATGAATGTAGCAATAGCCTTCAGATTTAGGGTGAAGAAATCTCTTAACTCCAAAGAAATTTGGAAGTGAGCATAAATTGAGAAGATTGGAGAAGAACTCACAGCCCCGATGAAAAGGGCAATGAGGTACATCAGCACTTTGGTTCAGAGGTGGCCCAGTTCAGTGCCTGGCACGTTACAGGTGGTGAGTTAATTTTACTGAGTGAATGATATGCAGGTAGGTGGGTGGATGCCCCTAGGACATAAGCTCCACGAGGGCAGAGTCTCAGCATTTCTAGCATTATATAGAAGGCACCCGCCCTTGGTAGGTACATTATGAGTGGATAACTGAATGAATGCCAGTAAAGATTTTCGTATACAAGCTACAGACCCCTAAGAGGTAACAAAGAATGTTTAAAAAAGTCAAGCTATTTAGAAATATCACTGATGTGCTACGATACCAGAAACCCATTTTTAAAAAAAATTTGGAAATATTAAATAACTTATTTTTTATACTAAAAAAAAATTATTCAGGACTTTAAAGAGTTTCTGTTTATGTATATTGTATCTACCAATATTTACCTTATTAAAAAGGAAACTTAAAAAATATTCACTCCATAACAAAGGAAAAAATAGTAAACCCTTTACCTGTTAACAAAAATGGCATAACTTTATGGAAACGGGTGTTTTTCAAAACAGAATGAAGAGTGGTGGTGTTTTCCATGTTGGAACCTGCCCAGGGTCTGACGCGAATAGAACAGTTGGACTCGGTTGTGACGTGTGGCTTTGGTTGAAGCTGATGTTTAACACAGATACGTCATTAGAAAAGAACACTATTTTAATAGCCTTTCAGGTGATTGGAGACAGTTTTCTCTGATAGCGATAGCCGGCAAGTGAGCGCCTGAAAGCTGTTAGAATGTGAAACCACCTCTGCGTCCGTAGGTCTGTCTGGGTGCCCCTTTCACAGGCCTGTGTGGCCTCGTGTTTGTGTGGAAAACACGATTCATTTAGTCCTGCAGGTCTTCTAAACGCTGACACATTTCGTGAGCCAGCATCAAAAGCCTGTTGTTGAGATCAGCACCCATCTCACGAACAAACAAACAAACAAAGGCCCTGACGGACCTGAAGCTGCGACGGTCTTCCCAGGTTCTGCCCTTCGCGTGAGAGCTTGACTCTGACCATCGCAGTAAATACTGGCCGTTATTTTCCACGGAGCGACAGGCTTTCACTCCACTCATGTGCAGGAAAGGGCCTGCCGAGTAGCCTCGCCTGGAGTCGTGTTTGCAGTTCTTTCAGGTACAAACGAGGTCCCTGGCAAGAGCAGGCGCCCCAGGCGTTGTGCCCGGAGTGCCCCCTGCGCGCCATGTGCGTCACGCAGAACATTAACGTCCAGTCGATTTCCAGCGTGTCATCAAGACATCCTTCCGCATGAGACCAGCATTACAAAAACACACACGAAGCAAGCCCTGGCCGGTGTGGCGTGGTCGTTTGGAGCCTCGGCCCCTACCAGAGGGCGGCGGGTTCGATGCCCGGTCAGGGCACCTGCCCAGGTTTCGGGTTGGATCCCTGGTTGGGGAGCGCATGGGAGGCAACGGATCGATGCCCCCCCCCCCCCAAACCCCCGCTTCCCTCTCTCCCCCCCTCCCGCCGCTCTCTTCCTCTAAAATAAATTTAAAAACAAAACACAGACCCCTGGGACTTCACGGTGAGACGCGTATCATGCCGCCGCGGTTCTCGCTGAGTCACCAGCGGCCTTCCCAGCGTTGCTTCCTTCCCGTCAGGACAGACGTGGACTCGGGAGGTAGCTTCGATCATGCGGACCGTGGAGGCCTGAGGAGCATACGTCGAAGCACAGGTTAAGGGTTCAGGAATAGCACATGAAAATTCATGCTTAACAAGTTAAATTGTGTTACCCACTGCCCCAGACGATACATAGCTCAGAATTCGTGTTTATCTTAGAGAAGTGCATTCAGGGCATTCGCCGTCACTCCCTTGTTTTCTTTCTGTGTGGACTAAAACATCGGTTTGCATGCCCGTAGCCTGTACCAGCAGGTTGCGGCCGTGGGATCAGGGGCAGGTCGGACACCAGCAGGTGGGCAGCCTGAAGTCAGGATAATTGAACAAATGAATCATCCACATGTGGCTAATGGAGCTGGAAATTACTGTTAGCTTTAGTCAGCCTTCGTGAAAAAGCAGTGAAACTGTACACAGTTAAAAATTACAGGTCTCCAAAATAGATACTTTGTGCAAACTTTCCATGTAGAATTTAACGGAGAACGGGCCTAGGGTTGGGCTGAGAATTTCCATGAAGCCTTTTTCTTTTGGCACGTAACTGTTAGGAAGAGCTGAAGTAATTTCTCTTATGAAGCCTTCAAATTGCACCAGACGCTGAACAAATGTGACAAGCTGAGGTTGCCTCTCGCAGGGTCCCCCACCACGCAGAGCGCACTCGACCCTCTCCCTGTGCGTAACTGGAAAGTCGTCCAACAGAAAGAAACGGTTTTATACCCGTGGCAGCAGGCGTGGAGCAAATATTTTATGTTTGCGTGCCATTAAAAATTTGAGAGTGTGTTTTTTTTTCTCTCCAGACCTGTATTTTAAAAAGGGGAAAAATTAAAATTCCTGCAGCGTCTGGGTTTCCGAGGACACCTGTGCATTCGGTAGGTTGCATGCACCTTAGGGCACAGGGTGGAAAAGCCAGTAGCTCACACCAAACGGTGCCACGTAGGCCAGTCTTAGCGAGTACAGGGCTGTGCAGAGGTTTGCAAATAAGTTGTCACATCCTTTGTGTCCTCTCTCCCCCTGTGTTTAATTTTTCTCCTGGCCCGCTGGCTGGAAGAAATGAATCATCCCCTTCTACCAGTTTGGCTGCGAAAGGCCCGCCCACGTGGTGGACTTTGGCAGGGCAGAGAGGGTTTTCCGGGGCCTCCCAGTTGTCCAGCTCCTGTGTTCTTGCACCTTCTGCGGGCTGCTGACTGCGCACAAACCCGAAATTTATTCCTCCGGTAGAAAAAACATTTGGCCCGCTTCCCCAAAACTGCTCCTGCTCTCCTCACTTGTACAGCTTTGATTGAGTGTTAGGTATCTCCCTGGCTGCCTCCGGTGCTTCTTATTTTTAGGGCCTTGGTTAATGTCTTCTGTGTGTGAAACATGAAAAGTGAGCCATAGCTGCTGGAATTGGAAACTTAGGGTTTTTAGGCCACGGGTCCCTTATCACATGGCCCTATCAGGTTCTTCAGTTACAGAGGTTAAAAAAAAGTCCACCCTAGGGGCTGGTAGACGGGTGTGGGGGAAGGAGAAGGGGAAGGGGGAGCACCCAAGGGGCAGTGAAAAAAGATATTGTAACTAAAGCTCGGGCCGATGTCCTTAGAGCTATGGCCTTTCAGGTGCTGGCAGGAGTCTGCTTACAGTTCAGCCCAGTTACAAATGAGGGGACAAGTTTGTGATAACAGTATTTTTTATTTCCCTTTGGGGACTGGCTTTTTCACATGTTGAAGGTGGTGCTGGGAAAAAACTTAGATGCCCAGTAGGTGACATGCATTGCTAACCTGAGAGGAGGGGTCGGGAGAGGCACAGCCAGATGAGCCAAGTGGGTGGCTGATGGAGCGGTCAGTCCAGCCCAGGGCACACCCAGGCAGGGAGCTGGGCTGCCTTGCGTAGGTGCCAGTGGACCTTTAAGAGACAGGGAGGGGTTGGCTGTGAGGATGACAGTTTTACTCCCTCCTTCCTAAAGTAGAAAAAATGAAATAAAGTAAAAATATTTAAAATTCTGTTAATTTCCACCTTTGGAAGACTGAGCATTTGTGTTGGGGACAGGTCTTGACGGTCACTATGGTTAAATGAGAATCCATAAGCAACTGCATAGCATCCTGAGGCCTGTTTGTTCCGGCTCCCTCCCTCCCTCCCTCCCAGCACGTGAAGCTACATACAGCCGGCTTTCTCTGCAGTCCTACAGTGGACTCTGCTGCTCTTCTCATCTCGTTATAGACCACAGTACATTGTACTCACGTGTCCGTTTTCTCTCTCTTATTAAAGTGTGAATGTCTGATGGAAGAAACTGAGGGGACTGAGCCTGGTACATGGTGGGGGTGGGTATACGGCGACTATCTGTTGAATGGGTGGATGCTGTAATAATTACAGCCAAATGTACTGGCCAGGAAAACCATGGACAGTCATCGTGCTCTGATTTTATTTCTCCCTTGGACTTGATGCCTGCCCTCTAACAGGGCAGAGGCTGCGATGGCTGGTGGCTACGTGTTACCTAACCCACAGCACAGTTTGGGTGCCCCCCTCCCCCCGCTCCTGAGCCTTTAGTGGGCTTTCTCACCGTTGTAGCATTTCCTTTGGTCTGTGTTTTAAGTCCGTGAGACTCTGAATTTGAAGACGAAAGTAAAACTTTTCACCCAAGGTCTTTCCATTTTAATAGCTCCTCACTTAGGACAGGGCGAGTGACTGTTAATACTTGTTTAAAGCTCCTCCTGTCCATGTGGCTGTGTTTTTGGAAGGGCAATGGGGGGAAACTATAAAATATATTTTGAAATTGGAGACAAATATATTATAGTACATGCTGCTCAAGAAATAGTCTTCTAGGCAGTTCTTCTGGGATTATAAATCATTAGATGTTGTCTTTTAAATGATTAAACGTATGACTACGTCTTATTGGTTCCAGAAAGACAAATGCCTACTCAAAGCAGCCTAAGCCATAAAAGTAGAATTTATGTTAAGGATCCACGGGGCACTTGACAGGGGCAGGGGCGGGAAATGCTGCCCAGTTCCGAGGGGCCTTAGAACCAGGATCTGGCAGCACTAGGAGCCCAGGCCCCTTCAGCCTGAGGCCCCCTGGGGCTCCCCCACGTCCCTCCCTGGATTGGCATCATCTTCTATAGGGAATAGCTGGTCTTTCTCCACTTCCCAGTTCCCAGGGTCTAAAACGGCCAAGTTAGGGCCTGAGTGTACCCGCCCCCCAAGTTCAAGTGCAGACAGATACAGGTCTGTTTATTTTACTTATATTTGTTTATCCTTGCCGGAGGATAGTTTTTCCTTGACTTTTTGGGAGGGAGGGAGAGAGGGAAAGAGGGAAAGAAAGAAACATTGATGTGAGAAAGACACATCGATTGGTTGCCTCCCGTATGCACTCTGACCAGGGCTGGAATTAAACCCGCAACCCAGGTACATGCCCTTGACCCAGGAATCGAACCCAAGACCCTTCATTGCACAGGCCGACACTCTAACCACTGAGCCAAGCCAGCCAGGGCTCAAGTCTCAGTTTAAATCCCTGGCAGAGAACCTGGTCAGGTGCCCACCCCGCTCCCATGAATCCTGCCCGTGGAGAGGGCGCCTGGGGAATGAGTGTAGCTCAGAGGCTGGAGTGGGATCCCAGCACCTGGAAGCTGCCTCAGGAGTCGGAAATGGTCAGCAGGGCTGCAACGCGGGGAGCAAGCCGCAGGGCCGGACACCACCTTCCTTCCTTTCCTCCGGATTGTGCCCCGCTCTTCCTTTTGGGAGACTCGCTGCCTGCCTGGAGAGCCACCCCTGTGGGTGAGATGGAGCCCGCAGAGCTGGGCACGGGCTATGCAGACGGCCCGGCCCGTCTCTGGCCTCTGCCGTGGGGCCGTGGAAGTAGACACTCCATCCAGCGGTAGATTCCCGTGGACAGCTCCCGAGCAAACGGCAGGGAAAGAGGAGTGGTGGGGAAGAAAGCATCTCGAGTTTGTGTGTTTTTTTATTTTTGTTTTTCGTGTTGTGTTGTTGCAGGGGTTTGGGGAGAGGGAAGTGGTAGAAAATGGTATGTGAGGGACATTCTTGAATTTTCTCCCAGATAAAATAATTTTATCAGCCACTTCATGGTTCAGAAATATTTCTTGGATCTGACCGTCCAGTTATGTTTTTAATATCACGTTAGACTTTTAGCCTGCCAAAGGTTATTGTTCATTGTCAACTAACTTTACCAGATTGCAGTGAAGATAGCTCTGTTTTGATGCCAGGCCCTCTCTCTCGAGAACTGTTAAACAGCCCGGTGGCCATGATTTCATTAGACTAATAAAGGCCACCAGGGAAAGGGGGATGTCCTAGATTTGACATTGGAAATCCTTTCCATTAAGTATAGTACAGGCAGATTTTTCTGCACATTTTGGTGAAGCTTAACCATGTTGATGACTCATGTGGATCATAATCTTTATTTTAATTTTTCTCATTGCTCCTGGTAGCCTCCTGTTGGGCCGTCTGCGGAACTGTGTGGCAGGTATCCTTTCCTATCCCCAGCCAATACAGTCGGCTCATTTGATTCAGAAAGGGAGCCAGCGTTCCCCTTGGACTTGAAAACGTCCCATTTTGAAAATTTCCAATGATTCAGGCATCAAGTTCTTTAACAGAAATCTGTGTTGTCTGTTTTGTGGACAGAGCTCTTGGCTGGGCTTGTAGACATGAGCACTCCCTCTTATTAGATTGTGTTCTTGAGTTAGTAGATGCACATCTCTGGACTTCAGTTTTTTTGTTTTTGTTTTGCAAAATCAAGGAGGGCGGCTACAGTGATCTCTAAGATAACTTCCAACCCAAGGCACCAGGGCTTAAGTTTGAGAGACTCAATTCTTTGTCATTAAAGTTCTGATTAGGCAGAATCATTAATCAGTTATATTAGCTCTGCTCCCTGCCCGTGGGCTCCGGGTCTCCCATCACTGTCTACACAAAGCCTAACATGATAGTTGCTTAATGAGCATTGTTGGTTGAGTCAGCGATTGAGCGGATGAATAGATGCCCGGTGGCCATCCCCAAATGCTCTGTAGGATACACGCTGTGTTTGGAGCCAACCTGAGCCTGACCTCTGTCATTTGGAGTCTGTTTTGAAAATGGAAGATTAAAAAACCATCTCCATGTAGATCACAGTCTAAAGTCCCGGACCAGCCTTGGATGGCCCAGGTCTCACTCTGCAGGGCACTTATTTCCCAGCAGACCGGGGCTGCTCCTTTCTCCTGCTTACTTGCCCGAGGACTGCCTCCTCCACTAATCAGTTTAAGCTCTTCCCTCCCAGGCCCCTAATCCTATTTCTCCCACCCAGAAGCAGCCGGGTAAGAGTAATGCATCCCAATGCGTCCCGTAGCTATTAAAAGATAATACTGCCTTGCATGTAAATAAATAAAGCACCGATGATTTTTTTTTTTTTTTTTTCTGATTTAGCAGAGATTTCATTTTCATTTATGCTTCCGCCTTTCGGTGATATTTCCTTATGTCTTCTAGTGTAGTCGGGGGAGACACATAATTTTATTGTTATTGTCAGTGCTGACAGTATACTGCTTATTTTCAGCATCGTAACATACAGGCTGCTTTCTTTCTCCTGCGTGCTTAGGTTTTACCGACCCATTATGAACCCCAGTTGCCGGAGGGGAGAAGACAGTGAGAGTTGAAATGATCTTTTGGAAAGTGATATTTTCTGAAAGGTTCATTTGAACTAAGCGCGTTTTATGGTCACATTCCTACAGGTCACCTTCTCACTGAATACTTTCCCTTCCCCCGGTGTACACACATTAGAAAGGGCTTCATGAACGCCACGTTCATTCGAATTCAGCGGTAAGCAGGCAGCCAGCCCGAGCCTTGAAACCCTGCCGCATGTGCCAGTGGAAACCTAGAGAAGTGCCGGCGGAAAGGAGGCGGCGCGACTCCTCTGTCGCCCGTCGACTTAACCGGTGAATTTCTAGGATTCTCAGAGTTGAGTGTTGCAGCTGCTCCTCTGCTGGAGATGAGCTCCTGCTGTTCGTCTCCTTTGGCTCCTGCGTCTTGAGCTCCCACCTTCTAGCTTCCGCCGGGCGGCGAGGGCCCGGGTGTGCGCTGCAGGGTCCCCTGAACGTTCCCGGGCGCCTGGAGTGTTTTCCCGTCGCCGCCGTCGGGCCGTCTTCATTCTGATATGAGTCACTCTGTCGTTTGCTCTAGCGCCCGAGAATCAGCCCTTAGGCAGTAATCTGAAATACGGGAGCCTGTTGCGTGATACACTGGCCCCTTGCCGGTTTACTCATAACAGCAAGAAACTGGAAATGTCCTTTATGTCCAGTTTGGGGAGAAATGATTCAGTGGTGGTTGAGTACTGTATATTCGAGTAGTCAACTGTTAAAGTCTCTCAAATCACTGCTTAGGGCGAATATGGGAACATGCTCGTGGAAATGCTCTGCCACTTATAAGATGTTAAATTATATTCATCTTACGGTGACAGTGATTAAAAACAAAATCCGGTAGGTAAGACCTGAACGGTGATGGATGACTGGTTTTCTTGTCATCACTTTCTCTATAATTTTCTGTATTGCCCAATTTTTTTTAAAAAAGGAACCACATTTTTTGTATAATGGAATGCCATATAGTTAGAGATTTTAAAGTGAACAAGACTTACAAAGCAGATGGAGACGGATGCTTTGGCAATAAGAGTAACCCTTAAAATGAATTATTTTGAATGTAGAAGTCTTTTTTTTTTGTAAAGAGAGTTTCACGGGGACAGTGTTACTAGGAGGTGAGAGCTCTCTTGGTTGTGTGTCATAGCCCCTGAGTGCCAGCTCTGAGTCAGGGGTGAAGGACTTGGTGGGGAGAGAGGGCACCCAAGGAACTGTGGTCTCAGTCACACTTGTGTCTTGGAGCAGCTGTCTTGCATTTAGCTTTCTGTTTTTATTGCCATTATATTTTTTATTGCACAGCCAGCCTTGAATTAAGAATAGTAATGTCTGTCCTGATAGGAGAAGTAGCAGAGGCATAATAAACAAACACATCTCAAATAAAAATAAGAAAATAAAAACTTAGCTTCAGAATGCATTAAAATCTTTATAGAAAGTGTATATTCCCAATTCTATTTCATTGAGGAAGGTCGGATGGCTACAGGGCTTTGGGATTAGAACAGGGTTGACTACTGGCCCTGCCACGTATTAGCTCTGAGTTGTGAACAAGTCACCGATCTTGTCCTTGTCAGAGTTTTCTTATCTATAAAATGGAAAATACATACCTTTCTCCTAGGGCAGGGTGCTTATTGAATGAGAGATAATGTACCTTCAAGCTCTAACTAGAGAGTCTGATTCATTGTGTACTTGATAGATGAGATGATGGTTATCGTGAACTGGCAGTAAAGTAAACATTGTTATATAAAGACGCGCTGACGGCTGTGGCTGGGGACGCAGTCATGTTACAGTAGCTCAGAATAGAAACCTGGTCCAGATTCTGAAGGGTTCCTTGGAAGTACAGTGGACGCAGAATGATCGCAGACGGCGTCTGTGGTAAGACGGGCCTCCTGGTGAACTCGGAGGCCGAGGGAAGCGTAACAAATGATACAGAGTGTAATGCTATCAGCCAGAATTAATATGACAATCATAATTGGATTATCTTTTGTTTTGCTCTCTAATATTTTACAATTTATAATTCGCTCTCGAGCATTTTGAAAAGCAGAAATTCGGTGAAGATAGACCTAAGTGTTGATGTTTAGGCAGAGTTCTTACATTTTTTTTGAAGATTGAATTTAAACATTAGTCCCAGGAAGGCAAAGGAACTCTTTAAAAAAAAAACCAACTATTGATTTAAGAGGGGGAGAGGGAGAGAGAGAAACATCAATGATGAGAGAGTCATTGATCAGCTGCCTCCTGCACACCCCCTGCTGGGGGTTGAGCCCAAAACCCTGGCATGTGCCCCGACCGGGAATCGAACCATGACCTCCTGGTTCGTAGGTCAATGCTCAACCGCTGAGCCACACCAGCCGGGCCAAAGGAACTCTCAATGTGCTAATGGTTGCAAAATGTGTAATTTCTTTGAGGCGAGAGACCGATTCATTCACATTTTGTTCTTCTAGTATCTAGAATTTTCTTTACACATAGTAATGAATCAGTGGCAAACTATCACAGTCCACCCAGTTCCTTTCTTACAAATTCAAGCCTAAAGTTAACCTGATATTGATAAAAAGAAACCCCAGCAACTACTTCGCCCCTTACAGTGCAGCAGCAAATTTAATAATCTGTGGGACTAGAGTATTCAGTTCTCTATCCGTCCGTCCGTCCATCCATCGGCATACAAAACATGAACCAGCACCTTCTTGCTTGTTGTCTTTAACTTTGTTTTCCACTCAGTGATGTTGGCACATGTGCTCTGCTCGAATAAATTCAGGATCTCCTCATGGCTGATCCATATAGTGACTAAAATCCAAATGGCCCTAGTTCCACAAAGAAAAGTGTCTCATTTTCACACTAACAAGCACATTCCTCTACTTGATTTCCATAGTTATATAGATTATGTCAATCTGAGGAGTTAAAAATAAATTTTTTTTTTTTAAGTTGACTTAGAGAGAGAAACGTTGACTGGCTGCCTCCTGTACACACCCCGACCCGGGATCCAACCCGCAACCTAGGTAGGTGCCCTGACCGGGAATCAAACCCTCCACCCCGTGGTGGACCGGATCACACGACAGCCAAGTGAGCCACCGGACAGGGCTAAAAGAAATTTAATAGGGTATCAGGATATGAGTACCCCCCCCAAAAATATATATATCCTGTTAAGGAAATGTTTCACCCCAATGTGTAAGGAAGCGAGCCTGCAGCTTGCTCCGAGTTCATGATGACCTTCAGCATGGTCTGCTATCCTCACGTTTCATTGGTCGGCTGCCTTTTCATCTTGGCTGGGCTCACCTTAAAGCTAAAATAAAGTTGTTTGGGAATTGTGTATAAAAATCTTGTTTTTCTACAGATTTGCCATTCCCCACGTGCATCTGGGAAGAGTCGAGTGAATTAAAAGCATGAATTTAGATGTTATGGAACCTGAGATGGTCTCCAACAAAGAAAACTCCTGGCGGAGGGGGGTGGTGGGGGGAAGAGATTAATTAACCAAAGAACTTACATGCATATATGCATAACCTATGGACACAGTAGTGCGGCGAAGGCCTGTGGGGGTGGGGGTGGATAGAGGGGGTCACTGGGGGGAAATAGGGGACATCGATAATACTTTCAACAATAAAGATACTTTAAAAGAAAAAAAAATATCCGGGAATTCTTCCTCATGACCACGACATGCCTTGCCTTAGTCTTGAACAGCAAATCTCATCACAGACTATAAATTTGTAAACAATTTTAGAATCTGCTGCAGGTGTCTTTAAAAAAATTATCACAGTTTTTTAGTATATTCAGAACTGGGCTCGATACACAGAAAACCAGCTTCCCTGCCCCTTTAGGAATCCGTCACACCAGGTAATGACTAAACCTCTCAGCAGCTGTGAAGTGGACAGGACTGAGGTTACGTTTACAGACGTCTTCCCACCTGGCCGCGTGGGGCCGGAAATTCCGGGGGGTCATCGTCGGCTAAAGAGAAGGCGACTCAGGTTTTATGTAGTAGAAACGCCTATGGTGTGTTCAGGTTACGCAAGGGGCCCGTTGATGGACAACTCCATAGATTGTGTCCCAAATGCTAATAGCAATTCATTCTAGGCCAACACCAAAAATATTTCAGTTTTTTTAGGCTTCTCTGAAGGAGTTGGGAACAGAGAAGGATTATAGAAATATTTATAGTAGGCATAAACCTGCGCATAAACGCGAAGTACTTTTTAAGCAAGCTAGCTGCGATTCTTTTAGAAAATGGGAATAGGGAATTAATCCCGTGTAGCCCCCGACTCTTTAACTCCCACTAAACCATGCTCCTTCCGTCAGTGTCTCTCATTTAGCTCTGTTTAACCCCCGAAATGTAACGTTGTCTAGGCCAGAATTACAGCGAGATGGCCGGGACCTCTTTAAAGACAACTAGGTTGTCGGAAGGCAATTTACATGTAGAACTGGGAATATTCCCCGTCACTATGCAGTGGGACCCGCATCTCACAATCACTTTCCCACTCAAACGTTGCTGGGCTTGGTTTCCAGGACCCTAAACGTCTTACTTCTCTGTAACATTTGAGCTTGGAGATAAAAGCTTCCTTGGCCGTCAGGTTCAGCAAACCACGGGACCCCTTCACGCCAGCTGAAGGTGGGTGGGCATTAGAAGTGGCATCGATCCAAACGTGGTCGCCCTTAATCGATGGGAAAGTCCCCTTCAGGACTTGGGAGTGGGGTGGGGAAGGGCTGGAAGGAATCAGTCCTCCGTGTGAGTCTCAGTTGCTAAGGGGAAACATGCCCCCTCTTTCCGTGTGTCCCTGCCCCGGCATTTCTTCCCTGATGTGTGTGGAGCAAGCATGGCCCTGGCCTTGGCCTCTTCCGCAGCCCTGCTCGGGAGTTGGGAGGTGGGGACGTGGCCTGGAAGGAGCCCTGGGGTGGGCGAGGAGCTCTTAGACACTGCTCGTGGCAGCAGGGAGCCTGGGTGATCATGACGAGGGACCAGCTTTGACACAGGCGGTTCAGGGGCAGCGGGCAGGTCAGATTTAAGGGCTCCATGGGGCTTATTTGCAGCATCTTTTCTGGACCTCTTTGTGGAGCCTCTCAAAGCTGGGCCCCCCATCTGAACTGGGATGGAGGAGCTGCTGGAACGAGGGAGCAGGCTTCCTGGAAAGTCCCCAGTTCAGCATTAGGTTGGATACGTAGTTAAGTAACTAAGCAGGACAGTGGGCTGATAAGTCTTGGCACTAAATGCATCGTGCATGAGAGGAGGGGAAGAAGGGAGGAAGGTTTTCCAGTCTCGCCGGCCGCTTGCAGCCCGATGCAGGAGAAGCAGCCAACGCGGAGGGTGTGAGTCGGTGGCCCAGCCCTGGACTAAGCGCTTTATGGTGCGTGATCTCGCTTAATCCCATTTCGTCAGAGGAAACTGCATATCTTAGATTTATGTGACCCAAGCGTTTATGCTCTTAACCACTACACCCTTCTCTTTACTGGTGATTTTACACCTCCCTTCTCTTATAGTTACTGTTATATTTACTTTCCCCAGTAGATGAACTCTTTCTATACTCCGTGGTACCTAGAATAAGCCTCGTATCATCCTAAATGCTCAGTGAATATTTGTTAAAATGAAGACGATTTTCCTTGGCAGAAACGGGTTTTATTCGATGTATACCCACTGAGAAAACAGACTTATGAATGTTTCATGCTCCCTGATTATCATAGACTCTCTTATTTAAGCAGAAGTATGGAACCTGTGCCAAAGCCCGACATCAATGATTTATTACGCGCCGTTTAACGTTATCCGAGCCATGGTTTTTTCATTGTTAGGACCTGAGGGTTGACAGGAATGCAGCATCTGTGTTCTCTTTGAAATAGGTAACTGTTATCTTTCCCGAGTGGCCCGAGAAGCATGAATGGAGATGTTTGTTGTTATGTGTCCATATCATGACGGTGCTACTTTTGTATTTTTAAAGTGTGCTTTGGAATTGAGATCCTGCTTTGGAATTAAAATCTGCCACTGTAACCATCCTGACATCACCGTAGTCATCCCTGCTCTAAAAAGACTTTTTCTACAATTTTTGATTTGTAGCATTAAAGACAACTATCGCATAGATGACCTTTGAAATGTCAACACAGATGATCTTTTTTTTTGGTATTTTATTCATGATGCACCTTGGAGTACTTTAAGAGAAAAAAAATAATCCTTCCGAAGCCAAACATTTTATAAGATCTTCAGCACATAAAACGTAGATTGCTATTGGTGGAAAATGTACCTCAAAGCAGAACTCACTCTGTTCTCTGAAGAACTTTCCCAGCTGGGCTTTTCACAGTGATGTGCACCTGACGAGCTTATTAAAAATAAATTGCCTTCGTGTTCTCATTTCCAGGGCCTGGTACTAAGGCTAGAAGCCGAATGGGAAGTTTTCCTTTCTATAGCGAATCCAGAAGAGACGTTAATTGACTCTAACTGAATCGGGCCTGTGAATGGTAGGGAGTCTGTCAGAGTTAAATAAGAGCCAGGAATTTGAAGGGGTGATAGCAGGACGGGAAGAGAAAGGGAAGAATGGTAAATGCCTCGTGGGCAAGCTAAACGACCTGGAGGTAGCTGGCCCACTCTGGCTGATTTCCCTGAAAGGAGAGCATGCGGGACACGCGCATGCCAGGGAATCGCACGTGTTTCTCATTGAAGACGTTACCACTGACTCCATGTGCCTGAAGATCAAAACACAGGCCAGGCGTGATCCAAAAGTGGGTCTCAAGAAGCACTTCATATTGAGCAAAATTTTCAGTTAAATCATCATCTAAATGTATTAAATGATTTGAGAAGCCCCTCTGGGACTTTTATTCTATCTTAGCCTTTTAAAAACAATAACTTGATGTTGAAGTGATCTTTCTAGAACAATAATTATGTCAAGATGATCCGCCCCTCCCTGTTTTTAGATAATTATTTCGTCAGGGTGACTAAAGTCTTTGGAAACATTGCTTTCATCGTGCCAGAAATGAACCATGTGTGACTGGTCTCAATTTGCAAACGATTTAGAAGTTTGGAAGTTTCTCACTGGACCTTACTAAGTTAGACGAACCCGATTTCTCCAAAGGAAACAAAAAAGGGCCGAGTGTTCTTTGTGGAAATCGATGTTAGGAAGCAGAAAGGAGGAAACCCCGCCGTTGAGTCCTCTGCAGGAGGAGCCGAGCGAGAGCCTGGAGCACAGGTGAAAGATCGCAGTCTGCAAGCCAGAGGCTGCTAAGCAGAAATACAGGGCCGGCAGAGGTATCCAGCAAAAGCCATGGCCACACCTAAAATGAATTTACAGCTCCAAGGTTTAGAAATGTGGGGCTTTGCTATTTCTGTACTGTTCTGAATTTTTCACTCAAGTCCTTCAAAACCCGTTCAGCTGTTGTCGTCCTAACAGATAGTCTTGATGGTAAACGGGGTAAAATGGTCTTATAAGGTCCATTCTGTCCTGGTGAAATGACTAATGGGGGCAGATAAAAGCAGTTCTGTTACATTTGAAACGACAGTTGTCGGTCTCCGGTGACCAGGTGTGGATCTGAGCTGCGTCCCGCTGGCATCGTGGTTCTCGGCCAGTGCTCGGTCGTCAGCTCTGTCCTGTCGCCTCACTCACTGGGGACGATACCGATTTATAATACATGCAGTGATGCACTGAGGTGACAGATGTGAAGGGCCCTTGATAAACGTTACTGCCTGCTGACCCCAAGTAAGCATTTAAGACTGTCGCTCGCAGTGATTTCTGTCCGAACACAAGGAAGACGGTGAAGCTCTAACCAGCTGAGCCACCCGGCCAGGGCTCCCTGAGCCCCTTCTTCTCAGACGCTTCATTCCAGTCCATCCCAAACACCCTTAACTGGCACCTTCCGCGGGCCTGTAAAGGGTGGCGACAGGCCTTGGGCCAGAGCTGTATGTTATCTGTAATTTAGATACTGCTGTTTATCATTCAGCTTCTGTGGATCAATCAGAAGTTCTGCCCACGGGAAGCCAAGTTAAACATGGGAAGGGCTGGGTTTCATCCCAGGGTCCTGCTGTGACAGGGCCTCAGAGGCCTCGCCCCTTCTCAGTGAGCTCAGTGACTGCACCCGTCTGATGAGGCTAAGATGTTCCAGCAGTTGTATAGGGGGGTCACGTGGAGACGGCTCTGTGCTCCTCATATCCCCCCAGAAAACAGCGGGAGAGGTGTTTGGGAGGAGACACCTGTGAGAGCAGAGCTGAACCGCACGCAGGTGATTTCTTCTGGTTCTCACCAAAGTGCCAAAGTGAATTCCCTGAGGCCGACTTCAGCTGGACGCTGGTCAGAAGAAAGCCGTCGATGCTGAGATGAAAGGTTCATTACCTTGGACATTTGTAACTTGGGGGCCTTGTACTCATTTAATTTCCCAGCATTTTCCATCCCTACCCCAAAGAGTCCAGTAAAATTTGTGGAATCATTTCACCGTAAACAATGCACCTGCATTTTTTCCCCCCCCACTGTTGAATGTGGCACAGTCCGCTCTTCTCTGGGAAAACGGAGGGAGTGGGTGACAGACAGCTCAGCAAGTGGCAGTCCCTCTCGCCCTCCCCTGGAGTTGGCCGTGCCCCTGCCCTGGGCTCCGCCCGTCTTCCCTTTGGGGCCCAGGTGAGTCACGACCTCTTCCCAGTGTCTCCCCCGCTCCCCATTCTGTCAGGAGCCTGAGCGGCCTGTTTGTGGGACCTGTTAGAGACGGCCACGTAGTAGATTTTTGTTTCGTTTTTGCTCAGGTATCTTATCACTAGGGCGGACGTATAAGTTATCATCCAAACCAGGACACTTTTGAGAGCAAAGCGGGGAGTGCCGTTAATTTTAAGCTGGGACAACAGGTGTTAACCGGGCTGTCCGGCCGAACCTCAGCATATGGCCGCCCTGCCGGTCCCCCGTCCCTGACTGAAGCCCTCGGGATGGGAAGGACCGCCCTTGTTTACCTCCACCCGCACCTCCACCCCGGCACACGCGGAATTAGTTTATTGAGCGACCGGAATCAAACAATCGGGTAGACTCAGGAGCAGGGGTGGGTGAGTGACCAGGGTGGCGACCGATGGGCAGTATTGTCAGATGTCACCAGGACCTGGGCCATTAGATGGTCCCTCCCTTGTTCTCCTGTGTCACCTAGTGGCCTTTCGAAGGTATCATGTAAGCGACAGACACAACAGTTACGGGATTCCTCTAAGAACGTCACCTGTGGGGATTCCGTTCCCAAGACAGTGCCAGCGCAGCTGGGGGTACTGTGGTCTGTGCCCTACGGAGGAAGAGGGAGGGGCAGGGCCTGCCCGGGATCCCCTGGCCCTCTCTTCACCGCCACCTCCGCCCCTCCCCACCCGACCCCGCGTCCCCACCCCGGGCTTCTCCCTGTCACCTGCGGCCGTAGTGTTGGGTCCTCACGGGAGACTGCGGACGGCGCGCTTCTCCTCTCCTGGGCTCAGTGCTGTCAAGGTCACGCGGATGTCGCCTTGGTCTCCTCTGCCGCTCACAGGGCCTCTCGCCCGTTCCGTCGTTACCAGGGCACCCGTCCAGCCTCGCGGAGCCTCCACTATCTCATTTCCTTCCCCATTCTCTACTCCCCTCTGTGCCAGCCCCTGAATTAGCCCGGCAGGCAGGCAGGTGTTGGTTGGCACTGTGGACGGGGAGCTGGGTTCCAGGGCCCGAGGTCCTGGTCTTCAGGAGAGGAAAGGGATGGCATCGTTCTCACCTGCCGTGTCCCTGAGGGTCTAGGCGCCCACACCTGTGAGCTGCGCTCTTTCCACGTTGCATCTGGCCCCCCGTGCGCGGTGCGTGGCCTCGGGCGGGCGTCAGTCTCACGGAGGCCCTCGCCGTCTCACGGGAGGGTTTGCCATCCTGCCTGTGTGCGCTGCGGAGGATTCCCGGGCGCCAGCGTTCTGGGAGGAGCAGGCACAGACGAGGAGAGGTTGGGCAGAGCTGAATTGGAGATCGTTCCAGGGGTAGGTGAAAGCATTCGGAGAGAAGGACGTTTCTAGGTCAGTTAATGAATATTTATTGCCCGTCGCCTAGTAACACCCAGGTCTGAAGGCTTGGAGGGCCCCGGCTTTACCCACAAGCAGCTTTCCCGTTCCACTTGCTAGCTGAAGACAGGCAGTGATTCGGGGCCGCCTGGGGACGGATGGTTTGCGTTCCCTGGTCTGCTTTTGCAGAAATGGAGCCGGCGATGCTCTCAGCTGGTGGCCTCACCTGCCTGCATTAGTCCTGTTGGCTGCACACCTCCTGGTGAAGCCGGTTTACCATCCCGCTTACGTTGTTCCAGGTTTTCTGTGTAAGCCACTCCTTTAACAGGTCGCGTGTTACTAACGGTTTTGGGGCAGTGTGTGTACGTACGTGTGTGTGAGCGCTCACGTGCATGTGTGTGTATCCTTTCTACCATTTAAAAAAAATAAGTTTTTATTGATTTTAGAGAGAGGAAGGGCGAGGGAGAAGAGATGGAAACATCAATGATGAGAGTCATTGATCGGCTGCCTCCTGCACGCCCCACACTGGGGATCGAGCCTGCAACCCGGGCCCGGGCCCCGACCGACCGGGAATTGAACCGCGATCTCCTGGATCCTAGGTCGATGCTCAACCACTGAGCCACGTCGGCTGAGCCTTTCTACCCCTTTTAAGAGTCAGTTTTGTTTTTTTTATGGGCTTGTTTTACCCCTCAAGTCATCTACCAGGGAAATACTAAGCTGGGGAGAAACAGATGCAATGAAGAAAATATATAGAAAGATACGGAGGCTCAGGGTAGCTCGAGTGGAAACCTCCCGGTCCCTGGCTCCTCAGGCTAGCCCTGCCCATCGGAACCAGATGGAGCGGGCACGTTGCGTAATCCTCCTGAGCCTGGGCCGCCCAGACAGCTGTAAAGGGGGGTGCTGGGACCTGCCTCGCTAATGCATCGAGCTGTAAAGATCAGCCGAGGTCACAGGTGGTGAAGTCCTGGGCACTTGTAAAACAGGATTTATGGTCTAGGTAAAGATTCCATTGTTTATCCCATGTATTTACTGGCTTCCTTCTGGATGCTGGGCACAGCGCTGTACACCAGCTCCCCGCAGGCCCCCGGCTGCTTTTTTTCTGTTATTACCGATGTCACTGCTCCGTGTGAAGGGGCGAAAGGGAAAGTTAAGAATCACTGATGAACACAGCTGCACACAACCTACTTTAATGTAAAGGTTCTTCTAATTTTTTCCCCCTGCCACTATGCCATTTTAAATAACAGATGTATTGATATAATTCACACACCACACAATGCATCCTTTTAGGTCTACAATTTAGTGGTTTTTAGTATAGTCACAGGATCGTGCAACTATCCACGCCACCTAATTTAGAACATTTTCCTCATGCTAGAAGGAAACCCCACACTCCTTCCCTTCCCTGCCCCCACTCTCTCCAGGTCCTGGGAACCATGAATCTGCTTTGTGTCTCTTTGGATTTGCCTATTCCGGACATTTTATAAAAGTGGAATGATATACGATGCCTCCTTTTGTGTCTGGCGTGTTTCGCGGTTCACCCGTGTCACGGCATGTGCCGGTCCTGCATTCCTTTCTCCAGCTCTACAGGATTTCATTGTGCGGACAGACCACAGCCTGGTCATCAGCTGGTGGCATGTGGGTTGTCTCCGCTTTTTGACGTGAGGAATCCTGCTGCTGTGAACAGTCACGTACAGGTTTTCGTGTGGATGTGTTTTTATTGCTCCTGGGTATATATGTATATATATGCCTAAGGACCGAAACCGCCGGGTCCCGTTATCTCCGTGTTTGACGTCTCAAGGATCTGTCCAGCTATTTGCCAGAGATGCGGCCCCACCTTGCAGTCCCGCCAGCGAGGGAAGGGTCCCTGCCTCCCCGCCTCCGCGCCAGCCCTTGTTATCGCGCGTCTTTTTCGCTCGGTCGTCCTGGTAGGTGTGGAGCGATGCCTCATGGCTCGGGTTTTTATTTCCCTGACGGCTAACGTTGCCGAGCAGCCTTTCGTGTGCTTATTCGCCGTATCTTCTTTGGAGAGATGTCTCCTCAGGTTCTTGGGTTGTCTTTTTATTACTGTTACTCATTCTTCATATATTCTGGACCCAAGTCCCTTATCAGACACATGATTTGTAAATATTTTCTCCCATTCTGTGGGTTCTCCTTTCCCTTTCTTAATGTTGTTCTTTGAAGCACAGACATTTTTACTTTTGATGAAGTCTGACGTATGCATTTTTTTTCTTTGGTGAGTGATGCTTTCCGAGTCCCATCTAAGCGACCGTTGCCAAACGTAAGGCTGGGAAGATTTATTTCTTTGTTTCCTTCTAGGCGTTTGATAGTATTAGCGATTATACTTAGGTCTTATGCTCCCTTTCCAGTTAAGTTCTGAGGCTTTCTACTATTTTTGTTGCTGTTGTTAAAGGTAACCTTTGGTTAGGGTTATTGAAGTATATTATGGATTAAAAAAGCACTTTGGTTTTTCTAAAAAGGATTGATCCTCTGCTCTGTCCTGTTGTTGAAATTACTAGTCACAGGATACCAAAATTATAGGCTTTGTTTTTTGAAGGAATAAATAAATGCCTCAGTCTCAAATTAATTTTATTCTAAAATTGAGCCGGCGACTAAGACAGGATCCAATTTAGGAAGTGTTTTGACATTGCCCAGTGAGCTTTTCGAGAAACACATGTTACGAAAATAAGAATGTAAACATTCATGTGAGTTGCCTCATGGGGGATTTTTTTGTTGTTTTTTAAGCGTTGTATTTGACTTTGTGGGAAAGACTTGAGAGTATCTGACTTGGTTGTCTGCCCATACTTACAAATACTGTTTAGATATGTAAGTAGAGCGTATAGTGTTTTTTTTAAAAAAATATGGTTTTGTTGATTTTTAGACGGAGGGAGAAAGAGAGAGAGAAACATCACTGTGAGAGAGAAACATCGATCCGCTGCCTCCTGCAGGCACCCCGACCAGGGATCGAACCCGAAACCTGGGCATGTGCCCTGACTGGGAATCGAACAAGCAGCTTTTTCATGCCCAAGACGATGCTCAGCCAACTGAGCCACCTGGCCAGGGCTAGACTATCTAGTTTTAATCAGGGAGAGAGTCGCTACATTTACTAGGGTTTCTTATAATAGTTTTTTTAAATGGGAAATTAATAGTACATACCTGTGGGGTTGTGAGGATTATCTTCGTCGACATACTAAAAGGCTTAGAGTAGGGCCTAATGCTTAGTAAATGCCCAAGTGCTTATTGTTAAACATACCATTTATTTAAAAGCTATTTCTAGTATACAGTTAAGCCACCAGCATAATTTGTACTTTCGAGTATTAAATACTAATATAATGTTTTTCAACTATTCTGTAAATATATGTGAATTATTAATTTTGCCCACAGTGAAGGAATGAAGTTTTCATGAGTAATTTCATGGGATAGTCTAATAACATCTCTGTCATTTCTAGCATTTTTTTACTTAGTTATAATCTGGGTTCAGAGGAGCAGTTGTAGAACCCGGTGGGAGAATGGAGTGATGCCGGGTCACTCTTCCCTTCTCCCAGCGTGCGGTGGGAGAGGCCGCCAGGGCCGCCGTGAGTGGCATCGCCGCTGGCGAGAGGCAAAGCCAAAGAGGCCGGGATGCCGCCTGGTGTCGAATCTGCTCCTCCAGAGGCCCTCCTGGGAAGGATTCTCTCCCAAGGGGCTCTTTTTTCTCCCGCCGGACCCGGGAGAAGTCATGAGTTTGCGAGAGGAGTTCGTAGGGCGTTTTGGAGATGGCTTTAGGCCAATTACCAGTCAGCTGTGATAGCTTGGGGTGCCATCTCTGACCGCAGGGAGTTCCCAGTTTAGGGCGCAGGAGGGGTGTGTTTGGGGGGTGACCTGTGGAGGTAATTAATTCCTCGGGCCGGAGCTTGTAGATGATGGACGTGACGGCGAGGCACCGGCCTGAGGAGGGGGGCAGGAGGCTGGCGTTGGAGGGAGGGTCGGGCAGTGAGGTGGCAACGGGATTGGAGGCCAGAGTGGCCTGTGTCGCACAGGCCGTCCCAGGGACTTACCCTTAGGTGCAGTCAGCGCGGGACCCCGGGGTAGACCTGGATTTGCCAGTACATAAAGTTGAAATAAAATGGAACAAAGACCGGCCTCCTCTCTCTTACAGTTTATAAATTACTGCCTCACTCGCTGGATTCTGACACGTAGTTTAATTTGCTGTGCCGTCATTTTAAAGTAATCCTGGGATTTCTCTCTGATCTGTTGACCCCAAGGCCATAAATAGCATGGGGCCAGAATATCGTTTCCTCCTTGTTTGCAGAGCGCCGTAGGAACTGGAAAGGACTTTTGAAGCTCCTTTTGAACTGCGTGCTAGGGATGTGAGGCTGCGTCTCACGGTTTCTCTGTAGAGACTGAGGTTCCCGAGAGAGCACGGAAGCCGAACACCAAGTGTATGGAAGAGATGGTGACATTGCATGCGTCCCTCTGTGAACCCCCATTACAAAAACTCTCAGGTGTGCATTAATCTCGTAGGAGGGGAGCACACGGAGCAAGGCAGGGCTGCGCTGGGGGAGCTGCTTTGGTGGAGAAAAACCTGGTGTCCTTCCGAGCCTCGGCCTTCAGAGTGGCCCCAGGGATGCGCCGTACGAGGTGAAGGCCCTGGGCCGAGGTGGAGAAAGGAGACCCACCCGCCCTGCGTTCCGGAGGCCCTGTGCTCCACGCAGGCTTTCAGCTTTGACTGTAGAGTAAGTCATTCAATGTTGGCTTCTGCCATTACCAATTTTATTTTAAAAACTCAATGATTTTCGTACAGAATAAATGAAAGTAGAGAAAGAAAGAGGAAAAAAAAGACTTAAACCTAGTGGCTCTCAGTAGGGTGATTCTGCTCCCCCACCCCCCCAGGGGACCTTTAGCGATGCCTGGAAACAGTTTTGATGGTCACAACTGGTGGTGAAGGTGCACTGGCATCCCGTGGGCTGAGGTCAGGGACACTGCTTGACATGTCACACGCACAGGACAGACCCCACACCAGAGAACGGCCCTGCTCCAAATGCCAGCGGTGCTGAGGTTAAGAAAAATCCTGTAATAATCCCACCCTACCGTGCAGTAATCCCATCTCTGGTAGTGTTACGTTGGTTTATTTCCTTTCATTACTGTAGATGCATATATAGAATTGTGTGTATAGTTTTTGTATCTAAATCTTTTCACAAGCATTACATCCTAGTTAAAAGGGTTACTCTGTAGTCTTCCAGACTTTGTATCCCATGTTTCTTTACTGGAAATATTTCAAATTACTGCTCTTATGAATGACCTATAATGAACAACTTTGTGCATTTGGCTTTTCCTGAATTTCTAATTATTTTCTAAGGGGTGGATTTACAAGTGTTTGTATTTTCCTAAGGGGTGGATTTATTTTGATGGCTCTTGGCATATATTTCCAAATGGCTTTCTGAAGGCATGGTCCTAACTTCAGAGTGTCATCAGCAGTGAATGGCTGCCTTGTCTGCCTGCGTTTTTGTCAGCATAAAGCATCTGTGCTATAGAAAAAAATATATTTTTGCTAATTTCATAGGCAAAAAATGGTATTTTTTTTATTAGTCTTTATGATGTGCTTTTTTTGAGACACAGGATACTTATGATCATCCTCACTAGCCTCAGAAGTCATTGCACAACCATCTCTCTGCTCAGCAGGGCCAGTAGAGTGATGCCTGGGATGACTACGGGGACATCAGGGAAAGACACTGTAATAGTTTCAGCTTTCTTGCAGGACTTGGAAAAGACCCGGAATCATCTGAGGCGTCATGGGAAATCCTGTCAGATTCCGAGAAAGTAAAAGTGGTGTAAAAGTTCAGGTTCCGTCACACTTTCCTGTTTCTGATTATTTACTTATGCGTTTTATGGGCACTTAGCGCTCTTTGGCATTTCATACAGAGAGGATATCTGCCTGGCATGCAGAATGGTCCATAAATAAATAGTGAACACAAGTGACTAAATTTATACCCACACTCTGGGGCTTAGAGTGCTGTTTTCTAGTGTAACGATCTCGGAGGGTTATAGGTGACTGTTAGTGGAATAAACCTCTAGAAGCAGACTTGCCGGGTTGCTGGTTAAACAAAGGGGGCAGGTCCAGCTGAGGTGGGTGTTCCTGGGCGCCCTGCACAAATGCTGTACCAAGTTACTCTTCCACTAGCACCTGAACGTCTGAGCTTTAAAGAGCATAGTTTTTTTAAAATATAAGGACGGTTTGGAAGCCAGCGGGCTCCTCGTTACTTCCGTATACTTATCTCTGGTTTTGAGGACAGAAGGGCCTTCTTGTGAAACGCAGGCGTGGCCGCTGAGCACTGTCGCCCTCCTGGAAGCGCTGATGCAAATGTGAAGAAAATCAATGGGCCTTGGCCTTGCGGTTGAACCGGCCCCCTCATTGTTTCTGCACAGTGTGCTCGCTGAGAGAAAGCTGACTTCCTGCGTGCCGGGTGCTGCTTGACATTTGCATTTGCGCGGGCCCACCCGCCTGGTGAGGTGCTGAGACCCATTGGGATGAGTGGCGTCGGCCCCCCGTGAAACAGGATCTTCGTGACGTTGGGTAGGGCTGGGGGGCAGACGCTAGCGAAACGCTAGGCTGCGGTGAGACCCGCCGTGTCTGCCCGAGAGAAATGGCCTGGCAGCTTCGAGGGCAGGCCCCGGTGTCCCAGCGTGTCGCACAGCTGGCGGTCCCCACTGTAGGGAGAACTAGAGAAGGGAGACAGGACTGAGCGAGGGGCTCTTGGCGAAACCTGGGGAGGACCCGGCCTCCTGGGAGAGCCCCTGTGTCGTGCAGTTGGTGACACTCTCTCCTCTGCGTAGAGACTCCTGACTATGACGTTCCTGCAGACCTGAGAGGGAAGGGTCACCGGGAACGTGGCTTTTAGCAAAGAACGTGGAGGTTCCCTCACGCTCCGGCCTCGCTGCTGCCGAAGAGCCACAGTGTGTCAGAGGAGAGCTCGCTGCCTCCAGGAGACACTTGCTCGCCTTTACCATATTTGGAGCTTTTGCCTTTCCGATTCCTCAGTGGCTTCGTAATAACCACACTGTTTCCTCCGGCCCTCGGGGGCTGGAGTCGAAGGGGCGAGAGCCTTAATTTTGCTGGCATTTCCTCGCACGTTCACGGGTGTGCGGAGGGGCCGCGTAGACCAGCGACGTGGGCAGGCGGCGGGCCCCTCCTTGCTGAGTGGCCCGCTTGGGAGAGCCCGGGGACTCAGAGCCTCGAGCAGATCCGACTTCTGCATTTTAGTAATAGCTGTGGCTTAATTCTGTAGTTAGGGTTAAGAATTCTGTGCATCTCTAAATAAAAGGCAGTGTAGGCCGTTGCAGGTAGTCAGAGCTTCAGCTTTTCCCACCACTTAGCCATATACGGGCTAAATCTAAAAATGTGTCCTTGAAGCCAGAGGGCCACCTCCGAAGCACGTTGGGGGACCGCGTACACTTTCCGATTTCTAGAAGCGTGTAAGATGCGAGCCAGAGGCGAGAGAAAGGTGCTCCCCGGCTGTGGGGCATTTCACTGGGTGACTAGAAGGGACATTGTGGGAAATAATTATCCAGTATCGGTTTGGAGTGGGGATAGCAACAGCTGGTGTGAAGTGCAGGTAACTGCGAACTCGGACCGGGCGCTCCTGGAACGTAGGGAGCCATGGGAAGAGTTGGAGGTCACCCTCCGCAAACCTGGGTCTTGATTTGGGCTTCCCAGACCTTATTCTGGGTCAAGTAAGATTGACCACGGCGTGGGTTCGTTCGCATTGTAACAGGTGACTTTCCACTGGCAGAGGATCTATGGATGGCGTGGAGGGTGGGAAGGCGTAGGGAGTGGCAGACAGCCCGTCCCAGTCCACCCTGGCTTCTGCTTGTCTCCTTCATTCCAGGCGTGGGGATCCCCGAGTCTCCGGCACTGGCCTTCATGACTTCATTGACGAGTTTCTCTCAGACACACATGATCTGCATTGTCACCCAAATCCAGTTTGTAATGGTCTCGATTCAGCAGAGGACAGAAACCCCCCAAAACAAAACAACAAAAAGCCAAACAAAAGAAATCACACAAAGTCACCCACCCCAGTGATGAGGGAGCAGCTCTGATCAACAGGGAGGGGCACCGTTTCCTGTTGCAGACTTGAGCTGGAGGCCCCGGGGCCTGGGTTTGTGCAGAGTGCAAGGCAGAGGGCGGGGCAGGGCTCAGGGCT
The DNA here is from genome assembly GCF_964146895.1 of Miniopterus schreibersii. Taxonomy (NCBI): domain Eukaryota; kingdom Metazoa; phylum Chordata; class Mammalia; order Chiroptera; family Miniopteridae; genus Miniopterus; species Miniopterus schreibersii. The sequence continues at coordinate 8,072,536 of NC_138116.1, forward strand.
TCCCTGAAGGGGGTGCGGGGCCTGCCCCCTTATGTCGTTGGCCTTTAGAACAGAATTGACTAGAACAAATGAGGAGGAGGAGACTCCCCGGTGCCAGCAGACGTCTGCAGAGGGGGCACTCGGAGAAGGGCATGTGGCCCCCACAGGGGCTGTGTTTTCCACCGAGGGAGACGGGCCATATGTGGGGCTGGAGGATCTGACTTAGCATTTTACGTGAACAAAAGTTATTTATTATTGCTTCCGGAAAGCAGAGGTCCGCATGCCAAGCTCAGAATTCTTGGAGCTGGATGCTTATCTCACCCGCATCGCCAGCCCGTCCTTGGGTCTGTTGGTGTGAGCGTGTGGGGGCACTTAGAGAAAAGTGAGAATGAATTTTCAAGGAATAACTCACATCCAGAGTATTAGGTCAGAGGACGAGCTGTGTGGTTATGCATTCACGCTCATTCACGATCCATTCCCTGTTCGTGGCGTGGGGCGTGCACCCTAGGTCCTAGGTGCTGAGCAGTTAGCAGTGGACAGAAGAGTCCTGTTCAGGTGGGGCTTCTGTTCTGTGGGCGGGGGACCCCAGACACGAACAGGGTCAGTTTGGTGATGCACACACTAAAGAAAGTGAAAAAAATGATGTGCTAAGAGCAGCTCTGTCTGCGAGAGATACAATGTAAGCCACATGCAGTTTTAAATTTTCTAGTAGCCACATTAAAAGAAGTAAAAAGAAACACTTATTCTAATATATATATAATGTTATCATTGTAACATGTAACATAAAAATTATCAAGGTTCTTGCACCAAGCCGCCTCCATCTGATGCATGTTTTTACACTTAGAGCATCTCCATTTGGACTTGCACACATCTCGAGTATTCAGTGGCACTTGTCGCTAGTGGCTTTGGACAGTGAAGGCTCAGTGCTGGGGGGGGGGGCGTGCAGGCCCACTTTAGCTTGGGTGGTGGCCTTTTAAGCAATGTCCCCTCAACCGATGACAAGGCATAGTTCCTACAACTCACCAACTTGAGTGTTGTTTGTTGCCAATATGCCCGCACATCCTGGTGCATTATTATTTTTATCTTCATCGGATTAAAACAGCTGGCTTTTCTTTTCTTTTTTTAGCAGCCTTGCTCTGGGCGGTGTTGGAAGGGATACCCTGAGGACAGGCAATAAGAAATCACTCAGCATTATAGGAGGTGACAGTGGGGACAGAGAGCTGCAGTCCTTGAGAGAAAGCTTTGGGGCCTCCAGAAACCTCATTTTTGCACACAGGAGACTCCCTGGCGTCGGTTCTGTTCTCCTCACCGCTCCTCTTAATGATGGGAAGGAATCCCCCCAACATTCACGTCCCACCTGAAAAGCCCCCCCCCCGGGAAAAATCATTGGCACAGGCAGGGGGACTCTTTTTAGCATTATTTCAGTACAGGCTGAACTGTTATTTTATCGACTATTGTAGCTATTAGTTTTTTAACTTAAGGTTACGTCGTTTTCCTCTCACCTACTCAGAGCTGGGTGGCTGCGTGAAATACTATCTGTCCAATGGCATTAAAATTTCCTTCTGAGGTTTTCCGGTTCAGCCGCAAACCAGGGAATTGGTTTAGTCAGTTGACGAAGGAGGTCTTGGGAAATGTTGGAGAGTTACCTTCCGAACACACGGCGCAGGTCCGCTTCTTACCGACCCTGTGTGTCCCTTTCTCCCCCAGCCCAACCTGTGCTGGGGTTGATGGTTACAAAGGAACTTATTAAATTGGTAAATTGTGGGCGTGTCATTTCGATGTAAGATTTTAAGAGGTTTTGAGGAAGAAGTTGAAGTTTTAGGGTAAAGAAGGAATGGCTAGCAGCTGGGGTCTAGAAGATGCAAGGGGGGGGCTGAGCTCCTTGTGACGTCAGTATTTAAAAAAAAGAGATTAAAGATGAAACGTCATCACATTGGAAAGACGTTTAGGGAAAAGGAACAACGTTGGACAGAGAATTGCTCCTGAGTGTAGGTGAACTTGGTACTAAAGAAAGGTGCTTGAAGGGTCATTTTTGTGACGAGTTCCTTCCCGAGTCCGTTTGCCACCATCAGTGTTGTCACAGGCCCCTGCGTCACCCCGAACCCCGCTTCCTGCCCCACCCTCCGCAGGCGCATTGCTCCTGATTCTCCCACTGCCTGTGGTGATCCTTTGGTTCGTGTTTAGGGATTGATGGGTCCTTTACTCTCAAGACTTAGCTGTCACTGGGTGTGTGGCGCTCTGTGGTTCCGTCAGGGCCGTATCAAGAGCAGCCTCCTGGGATTTCCTTCATAGCCCAGGGACTTAATAGCAGGCATCACATTTTTATTGGCGACCTGTGCCGAGAAATCTTACGCCGGGAATGTATGGAAATCGTTATAACATGGTGCATTATTACGTGTTTTAGACACTAAGAGGCTTATTGTACCCTCGGGAACATACCTGCGTTCCAAGCTAGGAGATGTGATTGCTGACCCAGATTTGGTGGGAAAACAAGGTGACGCCTGTGCCCAGCGAGGCGCCGCTCCGTGGACACCTGGGCAGCTCTGCGATGGAGAGCTCGCTGGGGGCGTGTTTCATGGGGTCGCGGGCAAATACAGGGGTGACTCTCACACTGCACTACAGCCCCCCCGCGTAAGCTGCTGGCGCTGTTTATATACGAATTTACCCTGTGAGCTATAATTCAAATCCTTGGCCAATCAGATGGGAAAATGAGCCACTGGGAGTGGTGATTTACTTGGAACCAGTTAAAGCAGCGGGAGTGAAAGTTTTCCAGGTGTAACACCCAGCTCTCTGCGGGAGGCCGGTGGAGATGCAGGCCTGTCTGGATGCGCTTGGTGCCCGAGGGAGAGCGCATGCAATGCAGAGTTTCAGGGGACCCAGCAGCCGCCATAAATCCACTTACGAACAGTCCGAGTCCTAGAGCTTCGCCGCATAACGCTAGTTTTCAGTAATGTTATTAAGAGAAACCAGAGGCTTAACTCTCATGCATGGAGAAACGGGGCCTGACGCAATTCAGTAAGTAAGTATTAATTTTCAGTGGATCCCGCAGATTCCATTATGATTATTTTATTGATTGTTCAGGCTGTTGAATTCAGGTTGTTCAAACAGAAAGTGAGACGGATTCCGGAGAAGAGCCCTTGGCTTATGCTTAAGGTTTAAGGGCGGCCGTGGCTTTCCCAGAGCTCCCTACGCGTCAGGATGCTGGGGGGACAGAGCTCAGCGGCCAGTGGGCTGCCCGTTTTCTGTCCTAAAGAAGCCAGGCCGCAGGCGAGCACGAAACTTATTGTTCACCCTGAATTCTCACCCTTCGCTCCCCAGTCTCTGACCCACGCACCCCCGTGCTGGGTGCCTGAAAGGGAAGGAATGGACGTTAACTTACCCAGTTACAGCGTCCAGCCTAGCACCTTGCGCCAGGAGACGCCCGGGGAATACTGGTTGGTAGTTTTCACTTTGTCCGGCCCGGAAAGCCTCTGCAGAAAACCTCCTCTGCCTGTCGGGCATCATTTTCAAATAACCAAGTAGGTGCTTCCTACTCCTGACTCCTCCAGGAAAACATTTTTTAAAAACTGCCTTTGGTGATGCGTTTCAGCGTCGCACAGCCGAACGGGCCCGCAGCGACTGGGTGACGGCCTGTGTCTGTGTGTGAAGTTCCTGTTGGTCTCTTACTTATTTTTGGCAGGAAGCAGGCGGTTGAGCACTGACCTGGGATCCAGGAGATCACGGTTCGATTCCCGGTCAGGGCACATGCCCGGGTTGCGGGCTCGATCCCCAGCAGGGGGCGTGCAGGAGGCAGCCGATCAGTGACTCCCTCATCGTTGATGTTTCTATCTCTCTCCCTTCATCTCTCTGAAATCAATAAAGACATAGTAAAAAAAAAAAAAGGAATTGCTGAAACCTATTTATCTTGTTATCACTACGCCCGTAACAAGAGCTCGGAAGGCCTTCCTGACGTCACTGAAACCCATCTCCCTGTATTTTGGCCCCCCCCTTTCTCTCCCATCAGGAGGCGAGGTGGAGAGCAGCGACTCCCCATACGGACGCCCCGTGTTCGCTTTGCCAGGAGAGCACACAGCGCACACTTCCCGGGGATCCGTAAGAGGCCGGCGTGAGGGAGGAGAGCTGCGGGCGGGCCGTGGAGGGTGTCATCGCTAGCCGTCCCCCGCGCAGCCCCTGAGGTGTCACTCTTTAAGCCCCCAGGTTTGCCGCTCACTTCTGATTGCCCCCAGATGGCCCATAGACCCAGTGACGACGCCCTGTGTTCCTCTGTTGGCCTTGGGTTTACCGTAGGTGGACCACCCACCTCTCTCTCGAGATGCTTTCTGGATCAGGTCCAGCTGTCGTTTCACATGGAAACCGTCTGCCTCTATTTAGTGTCACTGCGAGACCTTCGGCATCCGTGTTCCAGCCTGCATATTCATTAATAACAGGGAAAAAGGCAACAAAGCCCGTCAGAGTGGACATTTAAAGACTTTGTTGGCTGTAAAATGTAAATTTACAAGTTTCTGGTGGGCGAAGCCTGCTTCTCTAAGGGTTTGTAATCCAATAATTCAACCCCTGCTCCTTTGCACGTAAAATTAATCCTTCCCAATAGGTGCTGACGCCCGAATGGGAGAGAGCGGAAAATTCTTGGCACGTGGCTGGCTGTGCTCCTCATGAGCAGTTTTTCGTTTTTACTTGCAGAAGTCAAGCTTTTCGGTGGGAGAATATGCTCCGCTGGGCTCTGCCAGGTTTCCTGCGGCCCGCGCTCCTATTAGTGGGCTTCAGGGGCGTCCTGTGGACAGTTATTGCGGCCGGTGAGGAGGAAGAATGGAATACATTATGCTCACCTCTTCACCAAAAAAGCAAAGCAAAAAGTGGCTTCTCTCCCTTTCGCAGCCGGCTGTCGGATTTGCGTGCCTGCCCCAGTTTGTCCTGTCACCCAGAGTTAGCGGGCTGAGTGACGAGACCTGGCAGCGGCCGCCCGTTAGAGTGGTTGCCAAGCACACCCCAAAACCTCTTTCTGCAGATGCCTGAGAAAACAGGAGAGCAGAGGTCTGCATCTGGGGTTCAGTCCAGGCGTACCTCGGAGACGTGGCCGGTTCCCTTCCACCGCAGTGAAGCGAGGCGCGATCCTTTTGCTGGCCTTGCCCCAGTTTGTGGGGGAAACCGCAGCGTCGGTGGAGCTCAGTAAGACAGAGCAGAACACGAGATCTGCCTGGACACTGATTTCTTGCTCACGTTGACTGGAAGGTCTCCCATTAAGAAAGAAAAAACGGCTGCTTTGAATTAAAAATGTGACTTCTTTATAGGTTTAGTCTCTCTCCTAGGATGACTCGCTGTCAGAAAGTTTCACTGGATACTCTCAGGTATTTCACTTCGTAAAAACAGCCCCATTGTACAGATGCTAACAACACTCCACGAGCAAAAGACGTGTCGGGGTCACCTAAGGGGATGGTTGGAATCCAAAATGAAATCGGGTCACTTTCTTTATCCCTCCTGCCTGCAGAATAGCAGCTTTTCTCCCCCGGTGTCGTCGGCAGGGCAGAAAATGCTGCCTCGACAGCTTCGCGAAGCGTCCTAGAGCTTTTCTGGGTTTTCCGACGTCACAGAAGAGATGTCGGTGGACGTGAATCTGACGTGCTGGTGTTAGATGTTGGTCTGGAAGTTGGAACTTAAAATCGAAGAAATGCATTTCATCATCTCATCTGAACTGGTTCCTGTAGTTGGTCGGAACCTGATTCCGGGGGGCTCAACATAAAGGCCTCGATGCTTTACTCTCGGTCACTTGCTGGCCATGCCCTGCCCTGCCCGTGAGTGAAAGAAGACCGTGGCCTGAGCAGGACTGTGCCCTGGCCGGAGAGGGAGCTTACGGCCGCCTCTGATTCTGAATTCTTGGCAACCTCATCTGTGGGAAGACACTTCATTTCCAGGAGATCTAATTTCAAGAGAACGATGGCCTTACTGAAAGTCTTTTCCACGCGACCTCTGAATGGTCTTCCCGGCTCTGAAAAACAAACGCCTGGGTGTTGGTATCTTACCCACTGTGTAGACCCACTGCAACTCCTTCTGTACTTGTCCAGCGGGCATCCTGTTGAAATCGGAGTTAAATGTATGAATTGTGATCTTTAGTCACCTTTTTATTTGTTCCGTCCATCCATCAGTTAGTTATTTGGACCTAAACATGTCCCAGAAATTGTTCGAGTGAGACTCAGTAGAAGTTCCTGTGATTCTGCTACTCTGAAAATATTTGACTTTTCTTATACATAAATAAATGAATGAATAAATAAAGATAGATTTCCCTTACAGTTAAATCAGCACCTTTGCAAAAGTGTTGCATTTTAGGGTGCATGAACAGATAGTTACCATTTCTTACCATGCAGGGACTATGACGTCCGTTCTTGAACAGTGCAAGCAGCATTCAAAGTCGGTCTTTCACATGGGTATACACTTTCATGTTTGTTTCTTAGAAATAGGTAATGGATCAGCACTTTTAAGAAATCATTTATTTTTTAAAATGTTTTTATTGATTTTAGAGAGAGGAAGGGAGAGGTATGGAGTGACAGGAACATCCATGAGAGAGAGAGAGACATCGATCGGCTGCCTCCTGCACCCCTACTGGGGAGCCCGCAACCTGGGCATGTGCTCTGGCTGGGAATCGAACCGGCGACCTCTTGGTTCATGGGCCATCGCTCAACCATTGAGCCACACCAGCCGTGCAAAAAAAGAAATCATTATTTTAAAAGCTGAAATTCATTGTTTTGAAATGGGTTGGGTAGGGATTTGAGTATTTATGTAATTGTTGTTAGAACCACCCATGACTGTAAGAAGGTTACACTCAATTACATATTATAACAATTGGCAGTGACGCTAATTCACTTTCTGTTACCTCCTTTGGGTGGATGGATGACACACAGCATGAGGAAGATTTACTGGAAACAGGCTCTAATCAAAATAGACCGTCAAAGGCAACTGTGGGTCTCCGACATGCTATTTGCAGATGAACTGAAATTATGCAAAAAGAAAAATATTTGGAAGGAAAATAATTTCTATGTGAGTATTTCGTGCTAGCTCTGAGAACGTGTCGACTGTATTCCATCAGTCGCGTTTTAGGGCAGCATTTTAGTCTGAAGGTTGTCCACCATTTTCATGTCATAACCAGCACTTGGGAAACTAGTTTGTGGAAAGAGAATACACTTAATCTGTGCCAACTAACCATTTGAGTCACAGATTTAAAATCCAGCTTGGGTGTGAACGCACCGTGTGTGGGTGTGAGAGTGCCCGTCCACGTGGGAGTGTCCAGACCCAAAATTTGTTACCTAACTTAGCGTTTTTTTGGTTTATGTCATTTTTAAAGAATGGTTTTAGTCTCACTCCCTCCATTTTAATGCAAATATTCGTTTTATTTTACCTTCACCGGCGATTAGGGCAGGGAAAGAAGAGGTCAGACACCAGCCGGTGTGCTCGCTGCTTGTGCGTTGCTTTGACGCGGGGAAGTAAGTTGCAGTACTTTGGACACAGCATGCGGCAGTTATCAGAAAACTTCAATTTTTTTGGAAGCCTTTGCTTACCACTCATAAGTGACGGCTGGAGGAAGGTTAGGAAGCATTTCGAGGTCCACTCGTGGAATGTGGGACACTCGCGGAATAAGGGGTGGGGTGGGGAAGGAGAGGTAAAGATGGCTTACGGCCTGGTCCCCCCCCTCCCTTTCGCTTGTTGAAAGTCTTGGCTGTTTCACTGGGTCTGGGGGCCATTGCCCTGTGCGTCTTGCGCCCTCTCTACTGCATTCCCGACGGGCAACATCCTCCTTATCTTGGCCTCCTGTGTACAGTGCTCGTCCCGTTGATGAATCATCATCTACAATAAAGATTATTCATTTTTCTAGGGAAGAGAGAAGTTAGAAAAACAAATACACTAATATACCCCGTGGACGTACACAGTATATCTTCTCACTCCTTCCAGATGTTAGAAATTATCGGTATCTCAGAAAATTAAATATTTGAGAATAGTCTAATATTTTGATAGAAGTGTGCTCTCGAGCCCTTTTTAAATAGATGGAATCAGAAGTCCTCCTGAGTCTGAGCGTTCCAGATAGAGATCAGACGGTTAGCAGATCCTGCTGGTCTGTCGCCCGTCATCTGCTATGTTCATTCCTTCATTCGTTCATTCATTCATTTGTTCAGCCAACAGGGACTAGCTGGACACCTGCCAGTGTGCCAGGTGCTATGTCAGGCTGGAGTGAATGCGACGACTGTCAGCATCTCCCTAGTTCCTTTTCCAGAAGTTCATAGTATTTATAATAATGGAGTCTGCCTTAGCAAGTTATTCGATTTTGTGTAGGGGATACTAAGAGGTATTTTTAAAATTATTACTAAAAATCATACGTATCACACCATTATTTGAGGATGCCTTTTCGTGTTGTGAGGAACATTTGTGATTCACGTAGGTTGTAAGCATTGCCAAAGGACCTCCTAGTAGATCTTAACAACTCATGAGTAACTTTTCAAGTGGAGGCTTGGAAATGGTTAGTCTGTTACTTTATCACTGAAAACTGTACTAAGTTATTCATTTTCTTGGCTTGACAGTTTACAGTTGCTCAAACTGCTCAGGAAATAGCCTAATATAAGAAAATCTGCATCTTGGACTTGCAAAAAAAGTGAAAGTGATATATTGTTGTTCTTGGTTTCTGAAAGCAGTTGGCATCCTGGACTTTAAAAAAAAAGTGATACTGTATATTGTTGTTCTTGGTTTCTGCAAGCAGTTGTATAAATTTCGTTCCAGTTCATTGAGGTTCTTAAGTGGTTGAACTTTTGAACTTGAGCAGCAAAGGGCTTCCTCAGATGTGTGCTCTGCAGGATCGAGGCGTTTCTTTTGCTTTGGCTCAGAGATGCGTCCACCACTCACTGAGCCAAAGTGAGCCAACCTTTGCATAAAATTAGTATTCTCTGAGTTTCATTGTCCTTTGTTGTTTTAGAATCCTTACAAAAACCCCACAAGGTGTGTTTTTTTAATGCACCGTTAACATTTAAAGATTACTTATGTACTTAATGGTAAAAAAATAAAAGGAAAAACCATCCTGAAGTTCCTTTAGTTTTCCTGCCCTCTGGGCCGGTGGTCCTCAGAGTGTGGTCTGTGGATTCCTGGGGTGTCTACAATGTCTTTCAGAGGGGCTTCAAGGTCAAACTTATTGTCACTATTACACTCAGCTGCTTTTTGCCTTTTAGTGGTGTTGACATTTGCTGTGATGGTGCAAAAGCAATTGTGGGCAAAACGGCTGGTTCCTGGGCCTACACTGGACTAGCAGTTGTAAAAATGTCCACTTAGTGTGGAATTTCACTCGAAGAAACAGTAAAAATGTTTAATTTTATTAAACCTTGACTCTTGAGTTACATGTTTCTTTTTATATTCTTTGTAATAAAGTGGGAAGTACATGTAAAGTGCCTTTGTGGACTACCGCTGGATGATTGCTTTAAGAAAGAAAGACTTTTGCGAAGTTGAATTACCAGTTGAACTAGCCACTTTTCTCATGGATCACCATTTTTATTTGAAAGTGACTGACCAATCACGATTATTCAGACTTGAGCATTTTTTGTTTAAAATGCATGATGTTAACTTGTCACTTCAAGCAAAGCAGCTGATAGTATTTGTCCTGAGTCCAGAAGTGTGAGAACTACGGCTCTGGGAAAATCGGAGGCTCCACACCAGGGACCCAGTGGCTCTATAAAATCCCTGTCTGAGCTGCTTTTGGTCTGCTTTCTGGTGTCCTTACTGGGAGAGTTTGCCTAGCATTCCTTATTCATTTTAGCTGCAAAATGGATGTGTTTTAGCTTTTGGTTAATAATCTCATCAAAATGCACCGTTTTCTCCTGCTATATATGTCCAGAACCAGGGATGTGTTTGCATTTCTTAAGTAACATGACTGGCTTGACAGTGGTTCTAGTCTTCTAGAGTGTTTGCTACTAATTCTGCTTGGTTTCTCTTTATGGGTGACAGTGTGGTTCAAGCAGGTAATAGTTCCTTGACATCAGACGTGGTCCAGACCAGGCGTTGTGTTAAAGGAAATAGAAAACATAGGGGGCTGTTTTTATACATTGTGACATAGAATGAAACCACTGAAAATTGTGCTTAAAGACTAGTTAGTGACATAGTTAATATTTTTAAAAACAGCAGGGTACAAATGTATATTAGTTGACCCCAAAGGAAACATATTTACATATACCCAGGAAAAAAGGCTGGAAGGAAACATACCAACCTGCTAACATTTATCTTTGGGTGGTAGCATCATTTTTTTCTTTATATCCTTATGCATTTTCCAAATTTCCTGAAGTGATCTTGGGTTACTTTTACAGTCAGTAATTTAAGTAAGTCCCCCCCACCTTTTTTTTTAGGCCAGCTCATCTGTATTTACATAGTTAAGTCCATATGATCTTTGCTAGCCTTAACTTCAGCAATATTACATATTTAACCATCATTGAGTTAAGAGGTGTCCTTTAATTTAGATTTTGGTGTGATTTTCATTTAGAGAATAACAAGGAAGAACAGGAACCCCCTATGGTTGTTCTTTTTAAAGGACAGGATATCAGATTAGCATGAGGTTGACTTAACCTTGAAGAGCATGCTCTCTGCAGTCTTCACAGTGATCCATAGGAGATTAGAAGCTTGCTGTAAAGAGGCAGTTTACCTCCACCTGCTCAGCTGTCAATTATTAACTTTTGTCCCAGAGGTAGCCCTGCGTTTCCTAAGCTATTCATTCAGGAATACCTTTGTCAAAGGCCACAGGTTTCAAAACTGAACTGCCATACTTCTAGAGCATTTTTAAAGCACTCTTCTTTTTACAAAATCAAAGACTTCCTCAAATTGATGCCAGAGAATGTTTATCTTCAAAGAATGAAATCTTACCATTGGCGACAGTGCCAATGGACCTAAAGGGTATTGTGCTAAGTGAATAAGTGAGGCAACTACCGTCTGAGTTTACTTATATGTGGAATCTGGAGGGCCAAATACACAAACAAACAAAACTGAAACATTCGTTGACGCAAAACACGCTGATGGTTGCCAGAGGGGAGGGGTATTGGGGGGGTGCTAGGTGACAAAGGTGAAGGGATTAAGAAATACACATTGGTTGTTACACAGTAATCCTGGGGATGTAAAGTACAGCATAGGGAATATAGTCAATAATATTGTAATAACTATATATGGGGTCAGGTTGATACTTGGAGTATCAGGGAGATGCTTAGTAAAGTATATGATTGTCTAGCCACTGTACTGTACACCTGAAACTAAAAATAGTAATGTAACTGTAATTGAAAAATAAAGTTAAGAAAGAAAACTATCCTCCTCACAGGGAGAAATCCCGAAAAAAAAGGAAGGATCCGACTTTCTAATAGCTTACTGATAATGCATTTATTTTATGCTGAAATGGAGATATTCTTGGGCTCTAAATGAGGGCACGAGTGCTTGGTCATGGCCAGAACATCATTACAGGATGAATTTTGCCGCAGGAGCCAAAAGAGCTCATTCTATTACGTTCCCATTCTGAGCCCACATGCAAACCACTTCTGCTTTTACTCAGGACGGAGAGGAGTGAAACCGAAAGGATCGGGTAGAATAATTTTGAGAGAGGGAAAAACTAAAAAAAAAAAAAAAAAATCTTGGGCAGTTGGGGGACTTTGTCACAGAAGTTCACAAGCTATTCTAACGGAAAGCATTGCGGCGTTGGGAGCCGATTTCTGGTTCTGTCCACCTGTGAGGGCGGGGCAGCCCCTTTCCCTTGGACCACTCGCTTCTGTTGTCAGTTTCTATAAATGCGTCACATGGTAGCATTTTTTAAAGTAGGTCTATGGAGTGGTGTTCAGCTTTTATTTTATTATTATTTATTAAATTTATTGGGGGTGACATTGGTTAATAGGATCAGGTAATAGGGTTCAGGTGTGGATTTCTGCAGTACAAGATCTGTGTATTGCACTGGGTGCCCACCACCCAAAGTCAAGTCACCTTCAGTCACCAGGTGTTCAGCTTTATAGAGATGCATTTCTAAAATTCCTTTCCTCTGCCTTTCACTCTCTCTTCTTCTTACTTTTGCTTTGTGAACCTGTGGTGCTGGGACCCCTGAAGTTGGATTCTGTGTGTTTATAATTATTTGCTGTGTCATGAATTAGCAGGGAACCACCCTGAGGCAGGGGTTTTGTCTGTTCCATTCATGCAATAAATAGTGAATGTTGTTGGACGGATGCATGTCAAACACATAAGAAAGGTAATGGAGAGCCATACAGCCATGTTAGTTTCCAATTTTTATTTTTATCTCTTATTTTTAAAATTAATTTCAGAGAGAGGAAAGGAGAGGGAGAGAGAGAGAAACATCAATGATGAGAGTCATTGATCAGCTGCCTCCTGCACGCCCCCCATTGGGCATCGAGCCCATAACCCAGGCATGTGCCTTGACTGGGAATCGAACCGTGACCTCTGGATTCATGGGGTTGAACCTCAACCACTGAGCCACACCTGCTGGGCTAGTTTCCAGTTTTTCAAAAACGCCTCAAAGGCAGTGATGGTTTGCATCAACCTCAGGGCTCCAGACAGTGATCCTAAAATAGAGAGTCTTGCACTGAAAATGTCAGGACAGACTAACTCTTAGCCTTCACTTGACAGTGTCATGAAACACAGGACATAAGAGGTTCCATGTCAAGTCATTTTTTTTTTTTTTACACTATGATACTGTATTTAAGAAACGGCGGTTGGATCATGGATAGCAATCTCAAAGTTTATTGAACCAACACAGGTAACGTAGTGCTCTTACCTCATTGGATTACAGTGTTAGGCCCGGGAAAGGGTATCCTGAGAAGGCTGGACTCATAGCAGAAGCGTTGGTGACTGACGGTGGCGTTTCATTTCACTCGTGATAGTGAGGTGATGGTGTCCACCCAGAGAGCAGAGTGGATGTTGTCCCTATAGCTATCAAGGCAGTATTTTCTTTCGTGCCCAGATTTCCGCTCAGTGCAACCTTTTATGCTCCATAGAAAACAGCTGTGCTTATCGCTTTCATGATTCCATACTTAGAAATTTACAGGTTTGAACCTTTGATAGTTCAGAGACATGATTCTAAAATTTATCTTTAGTAACGAGGGATTTAGGGATCAATTTGATCTTATGGAACAATACAACTAAGAGACTTAGATTTGTTCCACAGATCTTTGGGGGCATCATTTACATGCAATAATTGTTAATCCGACTCAGAAGGCAGTCCCCTGAGGGACACCGCCTGCCAGTCCTGGTCGCCCTCCTGTACTTTAAAGTAGGCTGTTACCGAGGCTTTTTCATGCCTCCTGGTGTTCTTCCCAGGTAATCTGCAATAATGATTACGGTTTCCTTGAATGGCCTGCCCCCAGTTGAGAAACACAATCATATTATGCAGTCAAAAATATTTAAAGCCCACTTCCAGTTGCAGAATCTTACACAGATAGCTCTAATTAGCCCGGGAGTGCCTCTCTGGAGCTGAGTATGTTTAAGAATTCAATCTTTTAAGTGCTGGCGATGTCAGTTTTTCAAAGACCGGCATGCTGATCGTTCCACTGCGAGCCCTCCGCTGGCTGCCCTGCACTTTAGCTAATAGAATCAAGTGCTTGTGTGCAAGTTTTCCAGGAGCTTAAAAACCCTGTTTATTGAAACAATTCTCTTTGGCACTTTGTAGCATTATGCTAATGCTGCCTTTGCAGAAGTGCAGGGAGCTGGGAGCTCCGGAGGGAGGCTGGAGAGGAAGACGATGCTTTCCCGAGGTGCGACGTTGGGAGACGCGGCCTCTCTCGCCAGTCCTTTCCTTCGCCGGGGGCCGTTTCTCAGCTCACACTGCGCACTGTCAGTGCCTCTCGGCGAGAAGGAGCCGCAGGAGTTCCCATATCCGCAGTGATTTTGTGCTTATGTAATATAAACTCCCATTCTTCTAGAAATCCATGTATTTCTGAAGCAGTGTTACTCCGAATAAGAGTTAGTGATAGGGAGAGAGGCCTCCTAAATCTAGGAACCCATTTTTGGAAGAGCCCCAGGCAGCCTGACCCGTCTTGCCCACGCACGCCGCGCCCGGGCCTTCGCGGTGCCATCTCCGCGTAGACGTGTGCAGCGCAGCGCCCTGCGCCTGCTGCATCTAAGCCTCGGCCGCCCGTCCTCCTGCGCGTGGCAACTGCATCACTCGCGTGGTTCTTGCGTCCACGGCCAGAGCCTGCCGTCCCTGACTGCTGCTGGGTTCTTCCCTGTCCTGATCAATGCAGAAAAGGGGGCTTCCCTCTGAGACGCTCCAACTCTGTCAGCATCCACACGCACCTCACATCAAAGGCCAACCTCCCAGCCCTCCTCCTGCTGGCATCCTGCCACCCAGCTTTGCGGTTCTCACCTCCCGAGCGTGGTCTGGCTCTCTCCACCCCGGCCGGGGCCTGCCACGGTGCCTTGATACGAGTGTCGCTATTGGCTGCTGCTTGTGTGAAGGAGATTTTGTCCACTCTATCAACCTACTGTCTGAGGCCTCCTGTTTTCCTTGTCAAAGGTGTCTGCGATTGTACACTGGCAGTTTCGTGGAAAAATCGCAGTTGAAAGTCTCTTTGTAACAGCGTCCAGGGTGAGAGAAATCCTGGCGTTTCTGTGGCCTGTTTGAACCTGAAACTAAACTGTATCGCATGGAAAGCGACTGCATGGAGCTCAGAAAAGAACGGCTTTTGTATCCATCATTTTCAAACCCCGCGATTCAAAGTAGCGCATTGTTTGCATGTAACTTATGCTTTAGAAAGCCCTCGGGTATCTGCAGTTGGTTAACTCTCGTTAAACAATGTTCACTTGTGGGAGCAGGAATGATCTGGAAAGGATTCTCAGAGGTGGTGTGACTCAGGAGGAGGAAGGGAATTACTGCAGCCTGGCCTGGTGTCACCTACACAATATTCTGCATTATGGTGACTGAAGTGCCCATTATCGCCCTGACTTTATGAGGACGATGGATACGGGTATGGCTGAGTCACCAGGCAGCGGCCGCAAGTGCTGGCTGAGCTGCGTGGGAGCCCGACCCAGATCTCCCAAGGCTACGTTCAGTTGCTTTTTCTGTGTGTCCTAGCATTTTCCGGAAAAGCGAAGGATGTAGTTATTTGGAGAAGAGGGAGGGCGTTTCAGGTTGAGAAGGCAGCAGGAGAGAGGGTACAGAAGAGGGGCTCTGAGCTGGGCTGGACGGCGCAGTGGGCGGCAGCTCCTGCTGGAGCAGAGGGTTGGTGTGGGGCTGGGGTGGGGACCGTTGGCAGAAGGTCAGCCTCCAGTACAGACTCAGGGGCTGGTCTTCATTGGCTCACCCATGTGACTTCCGTGGTCAGTCTCGATTGGGCCAAGACAGTCTTGGGAATCTCCTTCAAGGGTGGGCGTGTGATTCTTGTCAGTGACACGGGGGGTTTCTGGTAACGGTTTCCTTACCCTAAAAAGGGACACAAGGAAGAAGCCATTTCTGCTTCTGCTGGACGTGTGCACGTTTCGTGGAATGAGTCGTGGCAGCCATCCTGTGACCACGAGGAGAGCTAGCTCTGTCAGGTGGCAGAACAGAGGGTGGAGGGAAACGGGACCTTGGGATATGGTTGAGTGGCTGTGCTAATGGACCCTGGGGTTTTCCTGCCTCAGGCCTTCTTGTTTTCTAAGGTAAATCAACTCATTTTGTCTAAGCCGGGGGCGGGCAATCTATGGCCCATGGGCCACCCCCCACCTGTTTTTTGTAGTGAAGCCCTGTTGGAACACAGCAACGCCCGTTTGCCCATGTGTCGTCTGTGGCAGCTTTCTCATTGTAGCGGCAAAGCTCAGGAGCTGGGAAAGAGACTATAAGGCTCACAGAGCCTAAAATATTTACTGCCTGGCCCTTCGGAGAAAAATTTTGCTGACTCCTGGCTGAAGCCATCTTGAGTTAGATTTTCTACTTGTTTGCAGCCAGAGTTTCTTCTGTAAAGATGCTGGCTTGTTTTGTACACAGTAACTGGAGACCCGTTGTGTAGACAAGGGCTTTGTAGGTCACAGGGTGCAGTTCGACTAAAGATACGCGTTTGGGATTAAGTAGCGTGTCTCAGAAATCAAGGAGGAGAGAATTTCCAACAATAAGGGGTCAAGAACGTCAGGTTCAGATTGGCTGCAATTTCAGTGGGATGGTGAAGGGCAGGAGCCCGATGGCAGGGGCTTAAAAAGAGGGACTGGCTAGAAGGAGAAAGCCAAAGGGGAGGTTTGTTTGTTGTAAATCAAGATAAAAGTTCTAGGCATTTCAGCAAGAGAAAGTACCACATATCTTGATGGTCTTAGATATGGAAGTTAATGTTTAATCCGATTGTCCCCGGCAAGGAAAAGTTAAGTAAATTATTTTTACAGTCTCTGTGATTCATGCTCTCGTCTCCCAACCCTGTGGTACTGGCCCTGAGTTAAGGAATACACGTGACCCTCCGTTTAGGGACATTGGACCGGTGACCCTTAACTTTTATGATCTTTCCTATCGCAGATGAGACCTTCTCCCTGTAGTAATGGCGCGGCTCATGGTATTGGCTTCGACGGGTCCCGCTCTCTGCGCCTGACGCTGCTCCGAGCGCCCTGGCTGTGGGTGCTGATAGGTGGGTTTGGCGGCAGGGATGTGCGATCAGAGAAGGGAAGCCACAGGCCTTTGCCCGAAGCAATGATTTTAGCAAAGAAATTGAGCTGTTTTCAAAACACTAATGAACAGATAAGACGAGATGTCAAAGGAAGGCAGCCTTTGAACCGAGGATGATTTATTGGATCACTTTGGGGGACGGGGGAGGTGGTTGGTATCCTACCAGCATTCAGGGGAAGCTGCACAAGACGTTTCAAAAACGTTGGAAGGTATCCCAGAAGAGTTAAGTTGAAAATTTGAAGAGGAAATCTACTCTCCTAGCAACAGGCATTTAATCTTGGTGAAACAGGGCGGAGGGGGTCACTGAAGACGTGACAGTGGCCCTGGCCTGGTGACTCGGTTGGGGCATCGTCCTGTGCACCGAAGGGTTGTGGTTCAGCTCCCAGTCGGGGCGCACACCTAGGTCCAACTGCTGACTGTTTTTATAATAAACGAAGGCAGGAAGCTGCCACCTATCTGGTCCCTTCTCTCCTCACCGGAACCGTGGGCCTGTCTTCCCCGTAGGTTGTATCTGCTTGATTTCCACTTGCTTTAAGATCTTTTTCTGCCCGGCCAGGCGTGGCTCAGCGGTTGAGCGTTGGCCTAGGATCCAGGCGATCAGGGTTCGTTTCCCGGTCAGGGCACGTGCCCGGGTTGTGGGTTCGGTCAATGACTCTCTCCTCATTGATGTTTCTATTTCTCTCTCTCCCTCTCCTTTCCTCTCTCTGAAATCAATAAAGATATATTTCAAAAAATAAATCTTTTTCTAAGGCACAGCTTTTACACTTACCACATTTGAGGACAGTGGATATAATTACACACTTGAGATGGTTGCCAGCGTCCCTTTGGTCTGTGTGATAGATTGCTGCCTGTCTGTACATCCTTCAGGGACCCCCGAGCGACACACTATTTTACATCAAGATAAAAATAGAGACGCACATGTCTGTATTTCGGGTTGTTCCCTTTCTTTCTCTGCACAGCCCCCGAGGACTCTCTGCCGGGACCTAGTTAGCCTCCCTCCTCTTGCTACCATGGTTCCTACCCAGGCTTTGGATGACATTCATGCCGAGAGAGAAGATCGCCTGCCTTTCTCTTGAGCTCCTGTGCTTTGGGGGCGTCACCAAATCCAAGAGCAGAGAGTAACATCAGCTGCTGTCACCCCAGCCTCCCAGCCAGCCAGAGACCCCCTGCCTTGCCTCAGGTCCCAGCCGATTTTCCTGCACGTGGTCACGTGTGGTCAGAGGCTGTGCCTGGGCTCTGAGAGGTGAAGCCTGCATCGGAGGCGGGGGGGGGGGGTCTGCAGCGGTTTTGGGGGACCTGCCCTGTGGTGCACTGAGCCCCGAAAAGGGTTCCACATCAGAACCGACTCTAGATCTACCTCCAGGAGAGCTTGATTTTCATTCATGGTGCAGAGAAGCTGCAGAAACAGAGTTAATTTGCAGCCCTGTGCCAGCTCTGGGTTGCCGTTGCCCACACAGCTGAGAAGTCAGGGTGGGTTTCTGGGAACCCCAGGAAATGGTCGAGGGATTGGGGACAGGGTTGAAGATGGCTATTTTAGGCTCCCAGCAGCGTCGCTCAATTCACTGTAGATGGGCTTCGGTTCTTTTTCGTGACTCCTTTACCTTCCACGCAGAGAGGAACAGTCCAGCCTGCTGCCCGGCCCAGGGCTTTCCCGGAAACTCACAGGGCCTGTGGCGAAATGAATGTTAATTTGCTTCCTAGGGTGAGACTGCTTTGTGGAGCAGGGCCTGGGCCTCGGGTTTGTAATAAAATCACAGCCGGACCTCATGGTTCTTCCTGGAAAATGTGTTTCTGTTTGTGCCCATGAATAGCCAGCTTTCAGAATGCTGAGTTTCTTCTAATTGGCCACTCATTCCTTGTCTTTCCCATGGGAAGGAAAAGTAACAATGTATCTGGTCCCCACCACTCCTTGGGTGACTGGGCTTATTGTTTTCGATACATTTAGATATTTCAAACATGGACCTTTATGCAGTAAGACATACATATTTATTAGAGCCGTTTCATAGCATATGTGACCGAGTTCAGTGCGGCTGTGCTGGACAGCAGTCCTGGAAATCAATTCATTTTGTTGCCTTTTTTTTTTTGCTTTGCTTTGACACTTAAGATCTTTTTCATATACATTTTTTGCATTTTTATTTATTGATTTTAGAGAGACAAAGGAAAGGAGAAAGAAAAAAAATATCAATTTTTGTTGTTCCACTCACATGTTCGGCGGTCGATTCTTGTATGTGCCCTGACGGGATCAAACCCACAGCCTTGGCGTATGGGGACAAGGCTCTAACCAGCTGAGCCACCCAGCCAGGGCCTTTTCTTATTTCTCTTGATGGAACAGACCAGGTGCTTCAGGAAAGGCGCCCTCGTGTTTCCCTTGCCTGCAGGGACAGGGTTTGTTTCTTTGCCCCTCTGGCTTCTGAGTGGAGGGTCAGAGTGGAAATGGGTTGCATCAGGAATCTTTTGTAGAAGTTCCGCCTCTGCTCTGCAGAGGTCTGCAGAGGGAGCTCTGCTCTGAATAAAGCTGCAGGGGCTTCACCCCTCTGGGTGCCAACAATACCCTTACCTTTTCATTAAGGACCCCTCCCGATTATATTACAGTTCAGTTCCTTCTGAGACTGAGACTTGCAGATTGAATGGAGTTGATTGCTGGGCAGGACAGGTATGTTTTCAGAGGCTCGTATGTTATTTCCCCTGGCTGCCAGCTCCTTCCCTCTGCCCTATTTCATTTTCAGCTTTTAATCTTCAGTAAGTATTGAAAGCCAATAATTGAGCCTATTAAATTCTATCTAAAACAAGGCCAGATTGGCACTGGGTAAACCTCAGGACTTGCCCTATGGAAAATCCAGTAAGTTTTCCCCACATTCTCATCATTTGGTCATTTGTATAGAGAGTCAGCATTTCCAAATCACTTTCAATTCCCTTTCTCATCTCATCCATTGACTGAAATGGACCCCGAGAGGCAGGCAAAACAATTTTTATGATTCATGTTCAAGAAAGAGACCTCTACTCCATATGGGAAGCAGTAAAGTGAATTTATTACTCGCGTAAGTAGCGGGGAGAGGCCTGCTTTGCAGGCAGTTTCTCTGAGCCAAGCCCGGAGCTGATCCTGCGGAGGGTTTGGGGAGGCATGAAGCGCAGGGCTGGGGCAGGCGTCGGAGGTGGGTGTGAGCGGACGTCCACTGTCCAGGTCACATCTGGGGAGCCCGTTGCCGATTGGCCTCCTGACAAGAACTCGGGGATGGCACAAGCCTGTGTACCACCAGTGCTGAGCTGCCATCGATCATTTAAACAGGTGGCTTCTCGTTACCATGACTACAGGCCAGGCTTCTTTCGCCCAGGCGTGCCCCTGCCCCCTTTTGGGTCCATTCTCAGAGCTGCAGGAGACCTTCAGGGAGAGCCTTCCTGAGGGTATCCATTTTCCTTCCCGATGATACTTCCTTCGCAGGGGTCTGATTTTTCATCGCACTGAATATTTTAGAAAACGGGGGCTGAAGGAGATGATGTGACTATTCTAGGTTCCCACAGCGGGTCATCCGGAGCGGACAGTCTCTGTAAATTCTCTGGATCTTCAGCATCTTGGTGCCAGGGGTTGTGCCTTACTTGTGTGGGTCTTTTCAGCGCTTCTCACACAGTAGGTGTGCGGTCGATGTTTGTTGATTGCGTAAAGTGAGGCTGCCAGGTTTTGTTTCTTTCTGAAAGGGGCTGAGTACTGATGAAACCCGCAAGTCCCCACCTTTACAGTCGGCATAGTATCGACTTTTCAGCAGGTGAGAGGGCAGCCGGACCGGCCGGGCAGGTTGTCAGGCCTGAGGTGCTGAAGGAGGGTTGCCCGGAGCAAGGCTCGGATGTGTGAGATCAGCGAGGGGAAGGAGGAATCCCAGAAAACAGGCAGGTGGCCGACTGGAATTAAGAACAACTCCTCACCTGGACAGAGCATGACTCCCTTTTATTTTTTTCAAGCAAAGAGAACTCAAGAGATCAAGTGTTGCAATAACTGGGATGCTTTCGGGAGGCCATGAGTGCATCAATCTGTGTGTTCCCAGGAGTATGTGCCTTGGAGGAAATCCCAGAGCCCAGAGCTTCCCCTCGGCCCTTGCCCCAGGCCCCTGAGGCATCTTGTAATGAAATTACCTCCACGGAAGTTTCCTGTCAACACAGTCTGGCACAGCCTCTCCCTCTCCCTCTCCCTCTCCCTCTCCCTTCTGTTCTCTGAAACACAGAGTGAGCTTGTTTGTTGTAACCGCAGAGGGGCTGAAGGGACAGGGATGGGGCTTGAATTCCTTCAGCCCAGAGGTCCCCCCAGGACACCCAGGGAGTGTTTCTAAAACGTCTGACCCGGAGCCTCCCGTGGGGAGGCCTGGGCACTGGGTTGCCTGTGTAGAGCTTTCCCGAGGACCTGGCTCTCCTCATTAATGACTCAGCCCCCTTGATGGGTGCGGGGAGCCAGGGGGCCCCACTGAGGTGGATTTCCTGGCCCCGGAGCGGTGTGGCCAGGATGGAGCCTGGCTTCTGGGCTCCCTGGGCTCTTTCTCTCTTAACCAAAGTCTTCCTGGGGCTCTAGCAGCCATCCTGGGCCTGTCGGGAGCCAGCAGAGCTAAGGGGCAAATGAATCCTCTTTCTGCTTGAGCCCTGAGGTTTGGAGAAGCGTGGGTGGGAGACTAGACACGAGGCTGATCCTTAATCTGCACAGCAGCTTTATTTTACCCAGTGATCGGTGCTGTGCCGTCCTGACTCTCAACCCTCCGTGAGGCTGTCAGTTTAGGCCCATGAAGGGGCAGGGCTGGGAGTGTGAGTGACAGCCAGCCCCTCGGTCCTAGACGTGATAATCTATTGCAGTTTGTGTGGGCCCCACTGAGCCATTGCCAGCCTCCCAGTGCTGCAGGGGACCCGAGTCAGAGGAAATCCATGGCTTTAAATGATGATTTGCAAAAGGCAGATAAATGCCTCGACCTGGGGATGTCGGCCGCGTCCATGGGTGAGCAGGGGCGGTGCAGGAGCTGGAGGCCTGTGGATCCGTCCCAGCCGCTGCTGCGGAAATTGAGCCAGGCCCCTGTTTCTGTGGCCTGCGCTGGCGTTTTGATGATTTCTCCCTTTGCTTTGGTCATCAGGAAG
Source organism: Miniopterus schreibersii (assembly GCF_964146895.1). Classification (NCBI taxonomy): domain Eukaryota; kingdom Metazoa; phylum Chordata; class Mammalia; order Chiroptera; family Miniopteridae; genus Miniopterus; species Miniopterus schreibersii. The sequence goes on from NC_138116.1 coordinate 8,094,239, forward strand.
TGCGTGGCTTTTGCCTGAGTTTTTGTACCTTCCCAGCCCTGTCCCTTTATTCAGATCTACATGAGGTCCTGGGACTGCGCCTTGCCCCACGTGGCATAGACTGAGGCTTCTTCTTGCTTACTCTGACTTCTTTTAAAAGTGCAGTTTCTGTTGTCAAATAAAAAGCCCCCAATGTTGTGATAACCGGGCGTGGTCCTCTTCATGCCTCGCCGTTTGTCCTGTGGTGGGACGGTGCACGTGTGCTACGTTCTTACGAACGGCTATCGAGGGGCTCACTGAGGGCCACCGAGGCCACCCCAGGAGCAACTGTGTCCCAGTCACAAAATTAGGCCGTTAGCACTGAACCAGGTCCCAGCGCGGGAGGGTGGACGATTACAAAAGAGTCTTGCAACTTGGCTGGGGGGGGAGTGATATGTTCAGTTGGGGGCATATCAGGCGGTAGAAACAGGAGATGTGAACAGATGTATGTAAAACAACACACATTGAGCACAGAGCCCGTGGACTGGGCCTAACGAGCAGGGAGGGAAGACTCACGATGTGCCGGTGATTCTGGGCCGGATCGTGGGGAGAACAGAGGAGAGCCTCGCGGATGGAGAGAGCGGCTGAGCGCGGGCAGGGCAGGCTCGGAGCCGAGAAGGAAGACGTGCGTTTGACGTGACCACCCTGAAGGGCCCGTAGTCTGTTGAACCCGGCAGTGAGGCTAGAATTGGAGAGGCTGAGTTACAAGGTAAGGAAGGTAGATTTGTCGCCGCAGGTGAGGTGAAGGGAAACCGCTGTAGGAGTAGACCTGTGATGCCGAGAGAGACACCGGGTGCAAACTGTCCACCAGCCGGGAGCGAGCCACACGCTGCTGTAGCAAGCGGTGCAGGGGGAGGCCGGCCGGCTGTGGGAAGGCGGGGCCCCATTTTCAGGTATTACGGGGTAAACACCACCAGGACTGGTTCAAAAATCAAATAGTGGAAAGAAACAGGGAAGGGAAATAATTCTAGGTCTCCAAGCTTGGGAGCTGGTAGGACGTGTGGCGTTGGTGCTGAACGGAGATCCTGTGAAAGCTGGAAATGAACAGCCCCCCGGGGTGGGGGGGTCAGTAGCTCTTCTGAAATGGAGAGGAAGTGCGTGTCCCCGGTGAGAAGTTAGGACCCTGACTCCAAACGCCTGGGTCCAAACTCCAGCCGCACCCGTTCTTAACTGCGTGACTTTGGCCAAATTCACCTCTGTGTGTCCTAGTTTCCGGTTCATAAAATGGAGACGGTGCCAGTTACCCACCTCGCAAGGTAGAGGCAAGGATTCGGTGAGATGACGCGGGTGAAATGTTCACAGCGACGCCTGGCGCGTAGTGAGTGCCCGGCGAGCATTCACTCGGCGTCGCGACCAGTACCCATCCCACCGAAACGGCCGGGGAGGCGTGGGCCGTGGGGCCAGAGCAGGGGCGAGACTGGGAAGCCTGGATTCGGGAGATGCCGAGGGTGATACTGCGCAGGGATGCAGAGGCTGGTAGATGGGGGATCAATGCAAACAGAAGTCAGGGGGTTACCCCCCTGGATTGGAGGGAAGACGATAAAGAACCCAGGAAGGACACACAGACAATGAACAACTCGAGAATTAGGAGGCAAATCGAGGGACTGTGTTGTCATGGAAACCAAGGGAAGGCGAGCAGTATTTTTTTTTTCTTAAAAAGATGTCATCCAAGTCAGATACAATGAGGACTGAGTGAAAACTGAGAGGGGGGAAAAACGTGCCGCTGATTAGGCCTGGAGATTGCCGCGGAGGACGGAGCAGCAGTCCAGCCGGGGGGTAATTCAGAGGCCAAGTTCAAGGGACGTGAGACCCGAGATGAGAGATGAAGGCCGAGCGATGAGCTGGGTTCAGGGGAGTCGGCAGGGCCAGCGCAGGCCCTGACTGCCCCGCCAGCGAGTTGAGCGCTTTAAAAGAGGCGAGAAAAGCAACCTGGGGAAAGCAAGAAATCGGAAATAACGGAGGCAGGAGGGAGTGTGTGCGGGATCCGGCGGGGAGCTGGGCCTGGTGCTCGCCCAGGAGGAAGGATGGGTGAGCAGGTGGAAGGGGCTCCCCTGCCCGGCGGGCGGCGAGGCCGGGAGTGCCCCCGGGGGGCTGTGGGGAAGCGAAGCCTGTGCACAGGCTTTCTCTTCAGGAGAAAAAGATCTACCGCCCGGATGTGTATGTGAATGCTGACGCGCGTCTCAAACCTTAAGAAACTTCCAGTGTTTGTCTTTTGTGCAAATGACGTTTCTTATTCATAAGTCTTCTAAGCGCCGGGAAAGAAGTGACCTGGGGAGTTTTAACAGCTTTTATTTTAAAGAGGTCACGTCTCCCAGGAAACCTAAGTTTGGAAACATTCCCCAGTCCCCCAGTCTGTTGACTGGACCAGCGCCTCGGAGCCAGAGGCCTCGCCTGCTGGGCGGCCCGGAGTTGGTACAGTTTAGGGGCAGGAACCCTTGAGTCTCGGTGCCATGAATTCCAGGAGTAAGTGGCCAATTCTTTTTTTTCTTTTTTTTTTGGCTTCAAATAGATTAGCCAAATGAGTAGGGTAATTCCTTAGACAGTCCACACCCACACGGGTGAACTCTCCTCCCTCCCCGTTTCTGCTCATTTTCAGAAAATCGTTATCTGTTGTTTCTTTCTAAGAACTGACTCACATCTATAAATGTCTTTTAATAGGTTCCCTTTATATTTGGACAGCATGAATAATTAAATCTTGTGACTTTACCACTATACTGCGGCTTCTTGAAGAGGTGCTGTTGTGCTGTTTATCCGAGCTGTTGAAGGCTGGGGAAGGGGAGGACAAATCCCCAGACCCCAGAGAGGTCAGGGACCGTGTCCCCGAAGAACTGGGCTTAGTGGGCAAGAGCTGGGGTCCCTTCCCTCCGCCCTCACGTTGTGAGACTGAGGTTGAAAAAAGCCTGCGGGTTTTAAGGACCCAGTGACCTCGGGACCCTGTTCTGGGGTCTTCTTTGAGTCTCTCCATCAGCAACGCAGCTCTGTTGGCAAAGGGTTTTCAATGCCTCCGGCACTGGCAGCCTCAGTCCTTCCAGCGGATGCTGCCTGGACCTGTGTCCTTGTGAAACGAGAGGGGTGTGAGAACATGAGCTCGAGGCTGTAACGGCCACCTGGGCTCTTTCCTGGCCACCAAAAGCTCCAAAAAGGGGAGGAGCACTTAAGAGAGGAAACAAGCCGTCTTAAGAACTTTGTCGGCCCACCTTTGATCCTTTGTGGGAAGTCATTCTTTTACACCAGTTATTTCATTTAAACCAGACCAAGAAGGGAAGCTTAAGGGGGGAACAGAGAACTAAGCACTTTCAATAGTGATCAGAATAACTGTCGTCATTGTTGCCAGTCACTGGCATTTAGTGAGGACTCAGTGCGTAAAGCATCACATGAGCACTTAGAGTTTGTCTCACTTGGTTTCAGTCAACCCTCCTAACAGCTGTAATAAATTAGCTGCTACTGTACCCACACTTTATAGGTGGAAACATTTGTTGCTCTTAGCCTTTCGACACAGAGCCCTGGCTGGCCTGGCACTGCCACGTTCCCAAGTGTGTTCTCTTGGGTGCCTCCCGAGTTCTTACAGGGCCTCACGTTGGCCTTTTGTGTTGGTGCTTAAAGGTTTGCGATCCTGTACATTTGAGGCTCATGGAAGCCTGAAGCTGGGAAACGGTGCAGGGGGTTCCTGCTTTCCTGCGTCTCCGTCGACGGCTGAGACGGGCCTTGGCGCCTCCCGTCTTCTGCTGATGTTCTTTCTGCAGGAAGCGTCACCGTTCATCACGGGGCAGGAAAACCTTTTGTGCATTTGGCCCGAAGGACCTGATGGGCACAGGCAGGGAACCGGCACTGCCGTTTCAAAGTGTCAAATAAGTGTTTTTTCCATCCGGGCCCATACACCCTGGAAATCCCAAAATGAATGCCACAGCCTCTGCTGACAGATTTCCTGAATCTGTCCCGGGAAGCACTTGGGTGACACGAAGGCCCTTCTAAATCAGGGGCTTGTTTTCCCCTCTCCCCAAATGTTCTTTCATAACCAGAAACATCGAGTCCTTAAATATGTCGTCATTGACCTCTACGTGATTGTGACCTCGTGGAACTGATAAGCTTAAATTTCTGATGAGGCCAATCGAAATAATAGCTATAATAACATAAGAGTCTTGGGCTCACAGTTTTGAGTCCCCCCCAAACCCCCAAAAGCTACAGGACAGAAAAGACTCCTATCCCTCTGCAGTTGAAGAAGGTGGTGACTAGCAAGTAGCTTTCATTTTTTTCTTCTTTTCAGATTTTATTCAACTTAGTTACTTTTAATTAGTGTGGGTTATTCAAGAAGTGGACAAATATTTACCAAGTTCCCATTCTCTCAAGTCCTGCGGTAGATTCTGAAGATATGAAAAGGGGCCCCTGGCCTCACCGATTTTGGAGTTCAGCAAGGAGACGGATGTTCAACAATAAACCCAAATATTTACAGAGTCCTGATGTCGACGAGTGGCATGGAGGCCAAGCACAAGGCCCCGAGAGTGCGCGTGACGGGGTTGGAACCCCATCTGGGGCTGGCTGTCCGGGGGGCATTTGGGAGGCCCGGGCATTGTGGCCGGGACTGAGGGTGGGCTGGTGAGAGCCGATGAAGCGGCACTGTGGCGTGTCCCCGGAATCCAGGAATCCAGGACACCGGCACCCACAGGACCGGGGTGTTCTGAGTTCACAGCTCTAGCCGGCTCCTTTCCTGGCAGAAGGAGAACACTGTCCCCGAGGGTGGATCCCACTTCCCCTCTCTCCTCAAAGTCTGTTTCTGTAGCTAAAAATGAACGGAGGCCCCATCTGTCTGCTGATTCTTTTGAAAACCCTTGAAAATGTTTGTTATTTTTACGCAGCTCCACGTGACTCTCTCCGGGAGAGAAGCTGCGTGCCCCGCTCAGGTGGTTTGCGGTCATGCTTCCGTCGGAGAGGGAGGGAGGGCGGGCCCGCGAGCGCCTCCTTCCGAAGCGGGGAGAAGCCGTAGCTCCTGGGCCTCTCGACGCGCAGCCTGTCTTCATGTGGTCTTTGTTCTCGACACAGTGAATTTAATTCAGGTGAAGACAGAGCACTCAGCTCACACGGAAAAGGCCTCCGTGTGTATTTACACCGTCTAGACGGCAGTGGGCGGTCTCCAGGTGACCGTGTTCCTAGAATGGATTGGCGCTGATTGTGAGCTCCCTGTGGTCTTAGTTGTCCTGGGCCACCTCACAGCCACCTAAGTGTAGTCGCCTCTGGTGAATGGCGGGGGCGGGGGGGTAGGGGTGGATGAATGGACAGAAATGCCACCCAGGATTATACCCAAGTTATGACCCCAACTTTGCCAAGGGAGATTTTTGCATGGCATCATCTTATTTCATCACAGAGTCAGTCTCGCCTACTTCTGCGCCTGGACCCCAGCCTCTCAGCAGGTCTCCCCGTGTCCCTCCTTGGCCCCCTTTCCCCCTATCTGTTCTGTGCTCCATAGATGGGTCTTTAAAACCACCGCCCCACTCCATGCTTCCTGCTTACGATCCTTGAGAGACTTTCATTGTTTTTAGGATAAAAGCCCAAAATCCTGTCACTGGCCTGCCAGGCCCTGTGTCATCTGTGGCCCCTGCTCCTTTCTGCACCCCCCTTCCCTTGTTTTCCAGGTGCCACGAGTGTGCCCTGCTCCCTCCTGCTGTCCCGTGGCCTTCGCTGTGCTGTTCCATTGGCTTCGAATGCTGTTCCCTGCTGGTCACCTGGTTAGGGCCGCTGCTTCCTTCAGCACTCAGCCGAAACACTGTTTTACTCTGAAGACTTTTCCTTGGACCCCGGATCATCTCAGGGCCCTCTCCGATTTGCTCTCATATATATAGCCCACATTTTTCCTTCCCAGTGTTCATGTTACATACAATATGTTTAGTCTTATAATTACTTAATCCATGTTTGTCTCTCCCAGTAGACAGCAAACTCAGTGTGTTTTTCCATTTATTTACCCTGAGCCCCAACATTTAACACATGTAACCTCTCAATAACTATGTATCCGATATTCACTTTTAGTATGTATTTCTGCTTTTTCGTACACACTCACGTTTCTCTCTTTTGGGCTAACTGTTCAGGAACTGGGTGGCTATGAGCAGTTCTGGGATCCCTGTTGGCCCGGGAGGGAGTGACTGTTTTCACATTTTGGGGAAACATACAACTCCGCCAGCAGCTCCGCCCACCGTCTTTCTGGCGAGAGCTCACGTTAGTTTGCTCCTTGCGCAGGGCGGCCACGCACACAGTGTGTCCCTTCGATCTCAGGGAATTCCCGCGGGTCATCAGGGACCTCATTTTATCAGGCCAGTAGCTGAAGCCCAGAGGAGGTCAGTGCCTTCCCCGTCGTTTCAAGTGGCGGAGGAAGGTGTCGAATCAGGATCTTCCGATTCTAGTTTGACGCCAGGGCTGCTCTTTCTGAATTGTTCCCACGCTGGTCGATTACATTTCATAACAATGGCCAGGCTGGTCCCTCACAAACCCCACTCCGACGTGAGGCTCAGCAGTAATGGATGAGAAGAACTTGGGGGACCACTTGGACAAGGTGGTTGGCATCTGTTCCTCCTGGAAAGAAATCTAGCCTTGGTCCCGGAGACCGAGAAATACAGCCGGACCTCTGAGCTGTCACCGAGCGTGGAGCGGAAAGCTTGTTTGCTCTGGCTGCAGAGAATTCCCGTGAGATTTGTGGAGGGAGGAACTCGCCTCAATAAATAACTCCCTGAACGGGTTACACACTTTCCTCCAGCCGCAAGTAGACGTCTTCGTTACAAAGAGTGACAGATAGTGTGGCGTGTCGGGAAACGCGAAACTGAGTCAACACGGAGCCCGCTGCGAGCCGCCTGGCCCCGGAGGCGAGAACCGGCCCTCGGCAGCTGACTCGCCGAGCCGGGGCTGGCGGCGTGGTGTGCGTGGCCCGCTGAATGCAAGAGCGTCGAGTTGCACCGGGGGTGGAGGGGAGGTTTGGCTGATGCCAAATTCCTGACCCCACGCAGGCTGACGAGGAGGAACGTTTCGTTGCTGCCAGAAGCCGGGGGAGAAGGGGAAGCTCGTGGGCGGATACCTGCCTCCCCTGGAGAAAGACGCGTCCGCGCTGCGGGCTGGGGTGGGAGGCACGGGCTCTGCACCCCGACCGGCCTGCGTGGGGATTTGTGTCCTGCCTCGGACTCGCCTCGGGAAGCCACTTAGCCTTTCTGAGCCTCAGTTTCTCATTCTGTAAAATGGGAAGAATGGTCACGATACCTCACAGGGCCGTTGGGAGATTCACACGCCACAGGTATGTGAAGTTCCTAGTACTGGCCCTAGCACCACGCTTGGTACGTGTTCATTGAGTGGTTTGAAGGGTTGAGGGGTCAGCCATGAAAGTCGTCATGGAGCAGCCTGGCCAGTGTGGCTCAGTGGCCGAGTGTCGACCCATGAACCAGTAGATCACCGGTTCGATTCCCGGTCAGGGCACGTGCTCGATCCCCAGTAGGGGGCGTGCAGGAGGCAGCTAGTCGGTGTTTCTCATCAATGTTTCTCTCTCCCTCTCCCTTCCTCTCTCTCTAAAACAAACAAAAAATATCAATGAAAACATTTTTTTTAAAAAAGTCATCATGGAGCACTGCCCTGCGGGTTCTGGTTCCTGCGACCCACCTCCTGGTGCAAGCTGGGCCTCTCTATCGCCGCCCTATCTCTGCATCTAAGACCCACGTGTTTTCATATTTCAGTGCCCTGGGGTCTGGAGGTGTCTTACGGCCGATGGCATGTCATAGGTTAATTGGCAGCATTCTTTTTTTTCTTGGAGGTGCATCTTACAATGGGTGGCCTCTTGGGTTCCCTGAGAGCCTTGGACAGGTGACTCTCTGGAGAGCAGTTGGCTGCCTGGTGGCTGAGTTGCCGGTTAAGGGGGTGAGTGTCAGAGAGCAGAGGCTTATCTTTGAGTCTGGGTTTCAGTGGGTTCATGAATTTTGAGGAGGATTTTTCCCCTCTTGTCTGCCTGTGTAGGAGTTTAATTTTAGCACCTGGGCTGGGGAATTATTTGTCAAAAGGTTCTCCCACCTCGGAAGCCTTTGTTTGCACCTGGTGGAGAGAATGCAGCTTTTAAGAGCAAAATATAATTTCCTTCCCTACGTGTTTCTTTTCTTAGCGGTTTTAGAAAATCCCACTGTTTGTAGAGTCCTTGAAGCACCTTTGCCCCCTAGTCGGGACACATACCACATGCAACACAGCAGACACACTACTCACACAACATACCACACCACACGCGTGCACACTGACTGGCCTCAGGGACCATAGTGAGCACTGGGATTTGTAGTGACACAAACCTGCCCCTGAATTTGCCCCCTAGACTCGCCTCTTGGAGTCATGCCTGTGACGCTGGCCCAAGGTGAGACTTCTGAATAAAGCCTGCCCCCCTGTTTCTCCGGTTCCCTTCTCCCTGGGGTTTGAGCCCCTGCTTGTCCAGGTGTTTAGAGGTGATTCCAGGCCTGAAACCCTGGTGAGGCTGAAAGAAATATGGGGGTGAAAACTGAGCTCTGTCCCACGTAGAAGAGCCCCCGACGTTGACATGTCCAGGCGGGCTGGGCTCAGTGGGTCTGGGCTGCTGTTGACACTGGGGATCCACGTAGCTGAGGGTAGAGGCCATTCGAAACAACCACCTCCGAGTGGAAGGCTCCTGATGGCGTGAGAAGGAGGAATCCCCGGTTATTAGGGCGCAGGCCTAATCGAAACCATCCTGGGAGGAAAAGAGGACTTGAGCGGTGCAGAAACACTTGTTTTGTGGCCGTACACGTGGCCGGGGAGCTGAGCCACACCTGCTACCCCAGCTCTCGGAGCTCTGCAGAGCGTGCCGGGCCGTGAACAGTGCAGACAGACAGCCGTCCCCGGATCCTGTGACCTCGTGACCTTCAGAGAGGAAACTGCACGGCCTGGCCTTTTGTTTGTGGTGGTGGTGGTTGTAACATCTGTCTTACGGCTGGGTTCTCCTATACACCAGGGTTACGGTGGGCCTCTGAGCCTGGTCTCGCGTGTGACTCCAACAACCTTGGCCCTGGAGGAGGCGCTGTTTCTAATTTTATTAAATGATCCAGACTCTTATTAAACGATGCAGACCCTCTTCCCACCACCAGTGCCCACCACTCCTTCCAGAAGACAGGGATGGGGGCTGTGGTGGAGACGGTCATCCTCACGATGGCCCCCTCCCCCCGGGTTTCGAAACACAGGCATCACAGGACAACACCCCGGTTCCACTTTCTCCGAGATGGAAATAATTTCCATCCTTCCTGTTCAGGAGAGGGGATGCCAGATACTCTCAGCCTCTCGACCAATCCTGGTGGGAACACAGTCTGATTCTGTTTAAAAAGTACAGACTGGGGTCTGGTTTCATAAGCAGCTGTATTTCGAAGTGAGCGAGGTCTTACAGACCCTCATCGAGGTTCAGGGAAAGGGCTCCGGAGCGCCGCCAGCCCTGGGGTCCATAGGAGTCGGCCACTCGGTGCTGTTTGCACCCTCGGGGGTTGAGTGGGTCCCGAAGCCCAGGGGCCTGCACACAGGTCGCCCTAAGGAGGCAGCAACGCCTTGCTCTGCGTCTGGGTGTGGCCAGGTGGGTTCTGAGTAGGAGACTGAAGATGGTCATCGCTTGGCTCGGGGAGTTCTCTTATGCAGCTAACGTCCTAGACGGGACTAATCGCTTCAGTGCCTCCTCTCCCAGCATCGCCCCTCACCTCGAGTGGGTAATTTGGCTATTTTTTCTGCCTCTGCTGGGCAGCGAGCATCCCTAGGTGAGGCTGTCTTAACTCCCTTTTGGGCCTGTCGCCTAGAGAGACCCACACCTCGGAGAAGGCACTCAGTGAAAAGGTAATGGATCGAATTAAGACCTTGGGTGACATTATAAAATTTAGGTTCTTCAGACTGAGATCTTGATGAAAGATGGGCTTCGGGTTCTGTTTCGTTGGTGCCTTTTTTTAGCACGTTGATGTCACGCTGTTACTTTGTTCTCTCGGTATCAGAGTGCACACTTGGTGCTTGCAGGCTTTAGGGTAACGTGTTAGTCATCTGTGTCACTGCTGCAGTTTGTCTTGGTAAACGTGGCGTTGCAGAAACAAGGTCTGGTTAAAGGGAACAGTGAGTTTTGCTGCTTTGGAAGCTCAGTGAGAGCTGAAAGCGGGTTTTGGGAATTGGACTGCCTGGTGGAAATTAGCGCGACCTCAGCCGCATTGTGTGCTCTCTGAGACCCATTAGGCTCCGTGCCATTAAACTGCTAAGTACAGTGAGGATGGCAAATTGAGAGGGAATGCATGTCCCCGTAAACGCCTTTAATCTTTGGAAACGCTCTCTCTGTGCCAACCTTTTATTTTGAAAATTAGTTGCACAAAAATCCAAATTTGTGATAGAATACATTAGTAGTGGGTTATTCAGGCTATCACAAAAGTCTGTCCTTTAAAAAGAACCCACTGTGGGTTTCCCAGGCTCTTTGATTTGCCCAGAATTAAACCAAGTAAACAGACCCTCCAAACATCACAAATCCTTTTAAGCAGTCCATGAAAATATTCAGACAACTTTATCCCAAAAACATGCTTTTGCAAAGCAAGGTGAATCTAATGTTGTCATGTAATGTCTCTGTGGACAGGCCAAAGATAGATTCTGGCCAAAAATAAAAATTAAAAAAAATGGGGCAAGTATTTGAAATTTACTGAATCTGCCAATTCTGCTCGGTGGTTGTTGTTTTTCCTGTATTGTTCATAATATTTCAAAGAGGGTTATCCAAGCTTTTGGAAAAAACTTAACATTAAAAAAACAAACAAACAGGCTGTACGAGCTTCACGGTGGAAAGATCGTGTAGCGATGGAGAGAAAAAGCGGAGGCGTCGGCTTCCATCGGCCCAGGAGAAACCACAACCTCTGTTGTTCTTTCTTTGGTTCCTCAGTTCACTAGCCAAGTGGCATATTGATTAAAAAATGGTGAACTTTAGGAAATTAGACATTGGCATTCATCTTTAGAAGGAAATGGAAGGTGGGCATGCTCGTCTGGGGAAGCTACGCATTCAGTCCTCTTACCGCTTAAACTACGGATATCGTGGGGGGTTTTGTCTGTTTTTCCCCAGGTTTGATCTGTAAGTGGTGGTTCTAACAATAGAATATTAAGGCGTGCTCTTAATATCAAAACACTTTAAAGCCAAGAATTAGAAATGCTTTTTTTCCCTGGGACAAGTTCCGTGAAAGAGGCTTTTGTTCGTCTGTTTCGGCTTTTGTTTGTTCTGATAACGTGCCGGCCACATACGAGCTAAATTTTGTTATCTTGTAGAATGACACAGTGCAGTTTTCTTTTCTACTTAGAATGCCCACAGGACGTTAGTTGTCATGTTCTAACAGTGTTAGAGGTTCGAACAGGTGTTTTGCAGGAGTAGTTGTCCTTCGATTCTATAAGTATGGGGTGTGTCCCCCAAAAAACGTATACACACACTCTGAATAGTCATAAAGGCAGTGCTTATTAAAATACATTTCATTTTCAAAATTGAGCTATCAGCTGTTTAAGCGTATAGACATTTTTCGGGACACCCTGTATTTGCCTTCCGGTGCACAGTGGAGCCGGACAGTGAAGCCCTGGTGGTCGGGGGGGGCTGGAAGGTCCCCTGGGTTCTCTGATCCTTCCCACAGCTCAGCCCCCCACCAGCGGTGCTTGAATCCCAGGCTCCCACTCAAGAGTCGTATTTTGGGCCTTGGGTTTCCTGTGCTGTCCAGCCACCTCTGGGGTGACCAGTAATAAAGACAAAGGCCAGGGGAGAGCAATAATTCTCTGTTTTTCTTAGCAAATACCTTTTTGATTCGGTCTCCGTCTAACTGTCCAGAAAATTGGATTGGAAGCAGGACGTCGCCGGGAAGTAAATCTGATTAGGGCTTCCTGCGCCACAGCCTGCAGCAGCCGTTTCCTGTTCCAGGGCGCATCCCTCATTTACGTAACGTCATTGTGTGGCCCCTCCTCGTAGCAGGGACACCTCTAGACTGACCCGGGGGATGGAGGCATTGGGCGACCTTCCGATCCCCGGGGCCTGGATGATTCCATTGATTGAAAATACTACCAGTACTTTCACTGGGCCAGAGAAGTGTCTCCAGTCCCTTGCCTTATCTTTATTTGGGTCCCTCACACCATTGAAGCCTGGAGACAGGACGGGATTGGGAGCCCCAGAGTCCAGGTGCAGCACAGGTGTTCCCCGAGGTTAGCCTTTTATTTGGGAGCCTCTGGAAAGGATGATAGATTTTTTTTTTAAAGCGTTCACAGGGAAATGGAAGTGTTTTAGCAGAATAAGGGCCTGCCCATGTCTCTGCCTTGAGCTTCCCATATCCTCTTGAGACACTGTGCATTCTAGGGACCGAGAGGAGCCTCTCCATCGCTGGCCGGGAACCACCCCGCTTGTCCCTGTCGCGTTGAAGCCTGTGAGAATGGGCCGTGCACTCCTGGTAAAACACTGAAACCCACCAACGGGCTCCAGACTTCATTCCTGTAGTGACTGAATCACAGACACAGTTGTTGCTCAAAAATGACGGGACTTGTCATGGCTGGGTTCTCAAACCACAGGGCCCATGTAACCCCTGTTGTGCTCGAAGCGTGGAGTTGTGCCAGCTCCCACATTTAACCACGTTTGTACGGGGAGGGACCCGTAGAGGTCCTGTCCGGGAGGCCCCCATGGTGACCTGGGCACCCCCCGTTGGCTGGGTGGTCATGGGATGGAATCACCCTAAGTTAGAAACCGTTGATGGTGGAGCTGTGGCTTGGAGCGGAGGCTCGGGGGTTGGCAGGGATTGGGGACCTCCGGGGATCCCAGGAAGAGACTGGGAACAGGTACCCCTCTGCCATCGGACGGTTCTTCGCAGCCACCTTTCTCTCCATTCCCCATGACCTCCGGAATCGGTCAGCTTGCTTCCCTCCCCGCTCCCATCGTCTGTTTTGGGTTGACTTGTGTTGACATCACTGGGAAGTGGATCTGATTAGGGCTTCCTACTGCATTTCTGGACTTTCTCCTACATTTGGTCTCACCGTTTCCCACTAGCTTTCTCCCTGATGTAAACACACATCTTTTTGAGGTTTTCCATACGACCGTTTAGCTTAAAGAGGAGTCAGAAGATCTCAGGTTTTTTTCCAGACCAATACCGGGGGCATCCAGGTTTGTTTTTTTTTAAATTGCAGGATGTGATCTCTACGTATTGGAGTGAAATAATTTTTTTTTAAATCCATAACTCATTACAATATGTAGCTGTCGGTATTGGCTATGAACCCAGCACTTACGGAGACTTTGGTTTCTTTCCAAACACAGTTCTTCATCATGCACTAATTGTATGATGTGATTTTAGCAGAATTAATATGAAATAACTTAAAATTATACAATTAATGGCATTCAGCTTCAAATTACAGCTCACGCTCGCTGCGGGGCGGCGGCTTGCACTTGGCAGCTGTGGCAGGCGCTGTGGCACTGTGACTCGGTGGTCAGTGTGCCAGCTTCCCGGGGACGGCACTCCGGGGCTGACAGCCTCGGGTGGGTGGTGCCCCGGTGGCAGGCAGGTGCCAGGTGAGCATGGGTCTGAAATGCCAGGTTACAGGAAAGACCAAGGAGAGGTCAGTGCTGTGGACGTGGGGAGTGAATGACTAAACATTTTACTTCTCTTTTGAGAAGAAAACCCAGATTCTGGTACTTGGGGCTGGAGGAGGTAGGATCGGGGCAGGTTTCACGGTTGGTTGCAAGGTAGTGGCCAGCCCCAGGGCAGAGGAGTTTCTTGTGCAGGGGAGGAGGCACCCTTGTCTTCCATCGTCATCAGTGTCCCTGGTCCCCCACGGGGCCTGGGCCGGGCCGGGGAGGAGAGGCGCCGGGCCCGGGGCTGGAAGGGCGGCGAGGGGCTTTGCGGACGGCAGAGGAAGTTGGGGGAGGCGGATGGCAGAGAAATGGACTTATTTTTCTCAGATGAGGGATATCTTTAGATCAGCACAAATAAGTCAGGGACGGCCTGTATTTAACTCCTGCTTCCTTTGACTGTTCTTATTTTCCTCACAAACTGACTCGATTCACACTATTTGGCAGGACGTGACCGAATTCGGAGCCTAGTTCTTTTTGGCAAGAAATGTTCATTAATTTTAGTTGGCTCCCCACACGTTTTACAAATGTGCTTGGAAAAAAATAGAGAGCCTCTTCTGGCCCCACAGACGCCACGATATTTGCCAGGAGTGTCGAGTTTTCGGGTAGAGAGGGCGACCGGCTCCGCCGACGCGGTGAGAAACGCAGCCCCGAATGCGTTTTTGGGGACCGGAGCCTCCAGAAAGACGACGCTCGGGCGGGGCCTAGTGTCAGGCGGCACCTAGACGTCAGCTTTCTGAAGATTCGCCCGATCTCCTGGGCTCTCTGAACAGCAGTGCACCTAGGAAAGGGAAGGCTGGGTGGCTGGGCCTCCGGGCCCGTCATCTTAATGGGCTTAGAGAAGAGGTGGGAGGGAGGAGAGACGGAAAGAAATGCCCACGCGAGAGAGACGCGTCGACCGGCAGCATCCCCAGTGCTCCCCGGAAGATCAAGTTCGCGTTTGGCAGCCCCTGTTTGTGAGGAGGCAGGAAAGCATACCCCACGCCCCAGCAATGTCAGCGGTTCGCGTGATTCTAAAAGTTCTGGTCAGTGCGGGGCCGGTTTGTATTTTCCAGAAAAGTCTCCGGTGGGCCGTCCTGTCGCCTGGCGCAGCCGGAGACTGAGGCTCGGGCCTCGCTCTGATGACAAAGCCACCTTGCCCAGCCCATCCTTGTGGAAGTTAAGCCACAAGGAGAGAAGCCTGGTCGGAGGCTGGGGCCGTTCCTGCGTTTCCTGTATTTGTGGGCTGATGCCCTTGGGAGTGATTTTAAGCAAATCATTCATTTGGGACGTTGCTGCTGTTTTTCTTTTTTTTTCTTTCGGTGTATAAGTGTTGCTCTCCACCTGTTTCCTGGCAATTTTCTTTTCTTTTTTTTTTTCCCCCTGTACTCCCAAGTGAGCGCCCGCGGCCGGCCGGCCCGGGCTGTCCATGCGGCCGGGCCCACGTGCAGGCGGCCTCGCGCCGGCCGCCCGCGTAATCCACCCGCGGTCTCGAGGGATGAATCATTCATGAGAGCAGGTTTCCATCCCGCTCACTGGGCGCAGGCTTTTCTTGCAAAGGTGATTTTTTTTTTTTTTTTTTCAATTAACCTTTGCCTTTCTGCCTGTTTCTCGCACGGCTTTGGAAATAGAAAGACCACAGCGTTATGTTGGTGTTTTTTTTCCCCAAAGTCCAGAGGAATGGGCGTTCGTAGCCTCCGTGCTCGTGCCTTGTAATGAGTCCTGTACGTGGGATCTATGAAGGTTATTGATGGCGACCTAGAGACGCCAGCAGAGTTGAACTCGGGGGGTGTGGGTGTCTACGTTCATGTTCATATGTTCATGATCCGTATAACTGAAGTCGTGGTTCCCATTGCTATGTAGGGTTTCTGTGTTCTTTAGCTCCCTTTAGATTTTATTTTGTTTAAATACTTCAAGTATGTGGGGAAGATCTTGTGTATGAGAGGAAAAGACACACACACACTGACTATATGTATAAACGTGTGCACACACCCTCTGTATCCCCCAGCCCACCTGTCTCACCCCTGAGCCCCGTCTCTCACCCCGTGTGCTTTGTGCACCTGTTGGCCCTGAATTGCTGCGGTGCAGGCGGGAGAAGGTCGTAAATCTCTCTCTGGCCCCGGCGCTGTCGAGGTGGAGCGGGATGAGGCCTTGTCTCTTCCTGCCGAGGCCGCGGAGAACCTGCTGAGCTGCCCCTGCCCCGTGGGCGTCACTGCTCGGTGACGGGGGGCAGACCTCCAGGCTCCGGCGTCTCCTCTGCCGTGTCCTGGGATCGGACACGCGGGGGATGCTGGAGGCTCCGCGTGTCCTAGCGCCTGCCCCAGGGTTTATCCCAGAAGCGGGTTTATAAGGGGAGCATATCTAACCTTCTCTGGGATTACGTCTTAATGTGTTTGTTCTTTAGCAGAGCACATCCAAGTACTTGTGAAGGTCACGTGCCAAATTAAAAATGCAGCCCCCCCCCCCCCCCGGGCTCCTGGGCCTTCTCTTACGGGGTTGAGGGGGGTGGGTCTGAAAATATTCTGGGAAGCGTAGGCCCCCCTTTCTTCCCATGATTTTTCCTCCTTACCCCAGAACAAGACAGAGCTTCTTGGCTCTGTGTCATTGGCCAGAATTTGGCCACATTGAAGCTTTAAAAAAAAATCCAAAAAAAATCAAAGGAATCTCTGCTATTGAAAATTGATAAGTATCCCACATAAATTCTAGACATTTTAAGTATAGAAATGTGAGTTTTTAAGGAAAGTCGACCTTATTTCTACTTCTCTTCAGGGTGCAGGATACCACAAGTAGGACATCACCCTGGGGTCACAAAAGGGAAGTCAGTGTGGGAATTTGAATTGTGGCTTCTTCATTTAAAAAAAACACACAAAAAAACCCACAAAAATGACTCACGTCCTTGGTTTAAATGTGAGACTGGCCTTTGATGCCATGGAATGATTCACATTTCACTGTACCAAGACATTTTTACGTGCGTCTACTTTATTGTATATTTGTTTTCTAAACTCCTCGGCCCTGAAGTCTGAAGAAATTTCTTAAGTGAGGGCACAACCACACCGACCTTCAGATGGAACCTACAGCAGAGTCGTTCGACGGCCCCTGAAATCACGCACAACAGAAGCGGCTCTTCGTCTGGTAGCTCTTCACGCCCCTCCCTCTCCGAGCACCTTCGAGAAGGATGTCGCCCGGCTCACAGGCAGGGGGATGCGGGAGAGCTTTTCACAGAGCGGCCAACCCGCCACATTCAGGCCACAGCGCGGTGCAAGCCCGTGGTGACGGGCAGGGTCGTGGGCACCGGCGTGTTGAACGGGACCATGTTAACTATTCCAGCTGCGTGCTCCACGGCCAGATGTCTTGCGGCTCCTCTGGTCAGGAAACTCCCACTGCGACGTTACCGGTTGGCGGCCTCATTTCGCTCACCTGTGAATGTGGGCTTTTGACTAAACGACGTCAAGTGCTTGAAGCACGGTTAACTTTGGCCGGGCAAACACGCTACCTTGCAGAAAGGACCCTGGGACCGACCGTCGTCTGCTCCGGTGCACTTTGACGTTAACGTGAAGTTTGTGCTTTTACTTGTAAAACTTCCCTTTGCTCTGAAGGTGTCGATGTGACACGAGTCTGTTTTTTTAGTTCTGCCTCCTTGCTGACGGCTCCGTTGCCCCGAAAGCAGGTATCACAGGGATGCTTCTCCCCTTGGCGGCTCCGCACTGGCGGCTTCTTAGCTGCTCTTGGGAGCCGCGTGGTCTCATCACGACACGTCTTTTTTCCTCTGATCAGCTAAAACGCGAGGCAGAGCTGTGCCTCTGAAATGATAAAGCTGTTCAAATAAGGCCGTGTTTTCTGTTCGCTGTGAGAACTGTTAGGACGACTTCCTCCTTTCCCGGGTCTGAACTGTGTCCTTACCTTTGGAAAAGATCCTGTGCACCGGCCTCCGTTTCTTAGTGAGCTAGAAGGAAACGGCCCACCTTCTGCAATACCCATCCAGCCGCGTCGCAGTGAGTTTCTGTGGCCGAGGGAGCCCTTGCGCTGTTGGTGTGGCTGCTCGGGTCTCCGGCTGTCAGGAGCTCACATTCGTTATCTCGGTGCAGCAGTTTGCAATCAGCTGGCTGACTTATTCCTGCGGATGCATTTTTTTGGGGACAAGTCATAATTCATGTCTTTCCCAAGGACTCACACTTTTGCAAGTGACGGAGCATATCTGGCCGAGAAGCCAGCTTCCCGCTGTCCTTGCTGCTGGTTGTCTGACGTGTTGGTCGCTTTCCCTGGGAAGCCGACCTGGAAATAGTGCTCAAGGTTGTCCTCCTGGGCTCCCCAAGTGAAGGATGTGCCCTGAAACCCAACAGCAGCACAAGCCCCGGAGTCGAACCAGGGAGTAGGGAGTGGAAGGACTGAAGACCCACCCTGGGTGTTGCCGGGGGAGAAAAGCCCACTTCCCCGCTCACCACTTCCTCTCACCTCCGAAAATTACCATGCTTATCTACTTTGCAATTCTCGCTCAGAAAGTTCTGCTTTTATTTCTGTTTTCCTAGCAGAAATATTGAGGGGAAGCGGCTCAGCTTCGTTCCCTTTGTGACCATCACTTTCCACGTAGACTTTCTCTCCAGTCAGCACCAAAATGCATGTGCGGATGGCATTCTAGAGCCTCCGCGGGGCCCCACTTAGCCCATCTGCCCCTACAGATGCCTTTGTCTCCTCCCAACGCAGGCCAGTCTCTGTGGGCAGTGTCCCTCCCGGGTCTGTGGGGCCAGACCACCGGGAGCGCCCCCTGGTGGTAGCCGGCTGCAGGGAGACATGCGCTCCCCTTTCTCCGTGGGCTCCCGGGTGTTTAGCTGCGATGGCAAATTTGCTGAAGGCAAAGGTGACCTGCCAGCATTTCACAAGGGCTTGCTTGGGACACATCTCCCCTACTCTCTTTTTGCTCTGTAGGCGGTGTGGCAATCTGTTCAGTCTAGGAGTAAATATGACGGGCACTGAACTCTCTGTGTCTAGCTATCTGTTGAACAACTGATCGGTCACTCTCTGTAGTCTTTATGGGCTCATAGGAATGGTATGATTTTGTATATTGGAGAGCCACTGGGTTGTAAAACTTTATAAAGTACATTTTATATTAATGTGTTCACCAAGCTGCCAAATTCTGTCGCTTGGGTTATTGACAAAGCATTTGGAGGTAGAAGCAACAGCTGTGTACAAGAAGTCATGGGGTTTTTTGGGGACAGAGAAACACTCTGGAAGTGGGTGCTAAGTGCCAAGGCCTGATGGCCGGAGTCTTAGCGGAAACCAGAGATTCGGGACCCATGTGAGTGTCCATAAACTTTGAGGCCTAGAGAGAAACTGTAGGTTTAGCTTTTCATTAAGAATTTGAAAGATGACTTGGAAAGATCTGCTCTTTTAGGCAGTGACCCCCAATAAGTATGTGTCCATAGATGCATTGTGCTGTACCTATGTTCTTCTTTCTTGATTTTTTTTTTTGAATGGGCTCTTTGGCTGCATTTCCCAAGAAGAGGCCACAAAAATGAAACTTCAGGGTTACATGCCAAGAAAGAAATCCCCCTGACATATTTCAGAGCTGATGCTTAATGGACCTGAACCAGTTTGCATTTTTACAGGGTGGAGACAACTGCAGGCGGAGCTGCCAGGCCCCAGCTGGCTCTCGGGACCTGTTCTGGGCAGACCTGGTAATTCCCCGCCCCTCGCGCAGCTCAGACTTAACGGGTACCAGCCGCTCGTCCCTTTAATATCGACAGTTGCCCTTTTGAAGGACTTGATATTGTAGGATTTAATTATGAGGCAGACAGCAAAGGCGATGATGCAATGCAGCTCCGAAAGAAATGTCAGATGCTCGAGTAGAAGGGGAAACGCAGTGAATTAAAACTTGAAAAGCAACGTCCTGGTCCGCTTTGCCTCCTGGGCTGACTAGGCAACGAGCTCCTCCACCTGCGTGTCCCTTCAGCCCCGCAGGCTGCGTTTCCAGCGGGAGAGGAAATGCTCAGGTCTGGCCTGTACTTGGTCCCTGCATTTGTAGTTTATCTTGTGCCGTTCACACAAGCTGCTCTGCGAGTTCTAGAGCCCGAGGAAATACGGAATGAGTGACCTGCAGCTTGATTTTGGACATATTCTCTAATTTCTGAAACTTCAGGTTCATTTTGCATTTGCTGACCCGCTGTACTTAATTTTCCTACTCCTTTTGTTCCCATAAGTAGCATTTGCCAGAGCAAAGTTTATTTTATGTCCGTGGCATCAGTAAGTGATACATCAAGTGGGGTAGAGGGTAATCGCAACTTGTACCTGCGGGGGAGTGTGTGTCGCTGATGAACCTGTGTTGTGTCTGCTACTAATTAGCTTCCTGAGCGCCCTCCGGTTATTCATCTCCTGCGCAGCCAGTGTCTGGCACATCACAGATACCCAGCAAAAATATATTGAGCGGAATTGAGTGGCAACAATGGGTATAGACAGAACAGTCACAGGAAAAGCTCGTCATCGCAGAGCAGGACCATCAACCCTCCATGATGGGGGGGCGGGGTGGGGAGCAAATGTAAAACCGATCTTCAGACTGGCGAGTGACAAATGGAGTGAACTGTTTTCTGCACATGGAACAGGGGCAGTTACTTTTTAAGGATGGAACAAAGAGCTAGAATTGAAATCTGATTTCTCACACCCACAGAGGGGAACGTGTCTTGCCATGTTGCGTTCCCCATCCCTACTGGGTTTCATGAAAAGGTGTGGCAAAGTTGGACCCGACCTCCTGAGAGAAAAGTGGCTTACCTTCTGGGTCACTGTGAACCACTCGGGGTTAGTGGGGCAAACACCTATAGAATTTCTCTAAAGGATTTGGAGAGGAGAGATGGGGAAACACAAGAATCAGAATTGGATCAGGCCCAGCCGGGCGTGGCTCAGCAGTTGAGCGGCGACCTAGGATCCAGGCGATCGGGGTTCGATTCCTGGTCGGGGCACATGCCCGGGTTGTGGGCTCGATCAATGACTCTCTCATCATTGATGTTTCTATCTCTCTCTCTCCCTCTCCTTTCCTCTCTCTGAAATCAATAAAGATATATTTAAAAAAAAAAAAGAATTGGATCAGTCGGTTTGATCAATAGAGCTAAAACTTGGTTCACAACCGGTGAAGCCTCCTACGTGGAGCCCAAGGTGGGGGTGGTAGCTTCTGGAAGGCCTGAGCTTTGCCTGGCTGGTTCCCGGGGCTGTGGTCAGGGGAGGAAGGCCCACATGCTCACAGGCCACCCAGCCGTGTGCACACATCCCTGTGTTTGCTCATTGAGGGTAACAGCGTGAAACCAGCCTAAATCATTACTTATAGCCCATGAACCCTATTAGCATTTCTCCAAGTTTCTCTGTCAAGCGAACAGAATTCCATTATCAGGTGTTTCCACAAAATTGACCAGGTATTTCCTTCCTGGGCTTAGTGCTCAGTTGCCAGAAGACGCGAAGAGGCGGCAGCTTAGGCCAGGCGCGGGGAGCAAAGCTTCAGATGGGCAAGACCGGAGATCCGCCAGTGCCTCCGGCCTGCGCTGCTCTCCTGCCCCCGGCCCCTTCGTGCCAAGGAGGTTGCTGGAAAAGAGGTCCCGCTCTCTTTGGGGGATGCTGCGTGGATCCCAGATGAAAAGTCTGGGGAGAGTCAGGCTGTGTGCAACGACTGCAGGTCGTTTTTCAGTTTTCAGAGAAACTGGTGCCTTTTTAAGAGGCCGTAGCTTTTTCTGCCACCATCGGAGGCACCTGGACCTGGGCTCGCCTGATTCCTGGGTGAGCGGGGCGGCCTGTGTTTTGCCAGGCTGACGTCGGAGCCCTGAAGTGCACTGTTCCGCCCCCTCTCTCTCACCGGGGAGGCCGCTGGTCAGAGCTGGGACCACCGCCCGGCTCCTGTCCCCTGACCTTTCTCTCCTGTTCCGGCCCCAGGTGTCCCTCCCTGACTGTGCAGGTGGGCCACCCCCCTGCCGCCCGGTGCTCAGACCTCGGCCTTGGGTCCCTGTGGCTCCGGCGCCTGTACCTGCTGTCTGCCCCCGGCCAGGGTTCCCTCTGTCTCCCTGATTGTCCTCCGGCCTCGGGTTTCCCGGTCGCCTTGCCTGCTCCGTCGCACCTGCGGGGATTGCACGGGCCCGTCCGGGTCTGCTGCCCACCTGTTCCGCTCGGCTGGAGCCGCTCCGCCCGGGTCAGGGCTCTGCCTTCACACCCGGCCCCCGGCACGCTCCCTGAAGCCCCCAGCCTCCGGAAAGGGAACCCCGTGCCGTCCGGCCCTCAGCAACCGGGGACGCCCTCTGTGCAGCCAGCCTTTTACCACCCTACTGTTGCCCAGATCCAAGGGTGACAGCCGCAGGCATCACCATAGCAACGCCAACACTAAGAGCCCCGGCGGCTGCTGTTGTGTCCTGGTGGAAACCTGAGCCCTCGAACCAGACGGGCAGGCTGGGAACTCGGCCTCCTGGGTATTAACGGTGTGACTCCGCAGTTTGCTTCTCTCCGCCGCTCTTTCCTTGTCCTTAAAAAATACTTAATAAGAGTATTATGAAGACTTACTCTTACTGTTGTTCCCTATTTTCTCGTGTGACTCACCCAGTTCAAGTGACTCAACATCGTGTGATGTAACTTAGAGATCCTTCCACAGCAGCTCGTCCAGATCAGGACCCCAGAGGTGCCGTTGACATTAGCAAAAAGCTCCAGTGACGTTGTGTGTTGTCTTGTGGGAATCTGTGTGCATTCGTGGGAGCTTTACACATTGGTGGGGACCCTGGCCTGCTGGCCGTCCGCGCCCCTGACCGGTGCCCAGGGATGTCGCCTCGGCGCACTCCGATCAGCAGGGCAGTCCGGCCGGCCGAAAGGCTGCTGCTATGCGGATGGGGGGCGCCCTCTCCAGCCGCAGGCCGCAGAAAGGCCGAGGGGGCACCTCGAGGCTGCACGTTGCATTTACCAGCCGCAATAAGTCGGGTGGGGAAGGACCACGTTTGCAGCTTCCAGGTCCATGCTCCGCCTTTAGCTTTAAAATGTGCTGAAGGCTTCGTCCCATCCCTGATAGGAAAGCTGTTTTTTCTAAACTCGTCTTTGGGCGGGTTTTCTTGTACCGGGAGTTCATTTCTTTCCACTTAAAGACGTGATGAATATTAAGTACAACTGTGATAAGTAGGATGGCTGCTGTTAGCTGCTCTGGTTGAATTTGGCTGTGGGAGGGTGTCGGGGTGGCTACACAAACTGTAAAGGCCGTGCGTACTCTGGGCCCTGTAGAGCATCTGAACATTTTCCCCGGTTTCACAAAGAGCAGTTTTCCGGGCTCTGCCCAAACCACCAGCCCCAGTGACCTCCGAGTCCTCCCGCAAGCCACCTTCATTTTCAGACAGCTCTTACATCACCCCCTCTTATAGTTGGCGGAAATCTGATACCCTACAGCTTTCTTTAGTCCTATAGAGTGTCCATCCTTTGGGGACACACAGAACAAGCTTAATCCTTCCTGCAAATACCAGACATTCAAGTATTTGCAAAGAGCTCAGTTTCAGGCTTTCCTCCCTTTCAGGCAGATCCCCCCCCCCCCCCGCCCCCTCTGTTAGGGTGTGATTCCGAGTCTCTCCACCTTACTTGTCTTTAGACAGCCTAAACCAAACAGAGACTGCAACCACAGTAACAAAAGCCCTTGGAACCCCAAACCGTGTCTCAGGAGGAATAAAGAGTTGTGTGGAATTCTCACCTCCTCCATTCTAGATGACATACCTCTGTTAATGCAGCCTCTTCTCCTAATAGTTCTTTTGGCAGCCATACCGGCTGGCTGAGGCCCTGGCCTCGGGCTGCCTCTCAGTCTGAAGGTTTCCGTCTAGTTTATAGGAAACTGAAGAACTGCCTTCTCCTGGGCCTCTGGAGGCTGCAGTGGCCCGAGGCCCAGGCTTGCTTTGTGTCCTCTCATTGATTCCATGTCAGCCGGGTTATGTCTTTACTTACATTCCTCGTTGAGGTAGGAGGGGTCAATGGGGGGGGGGAAGGGGACATCTGTAATTCTTTCAACAATAAAGATAAATTAAAAAAAGGAAATGTCCCATTTTTCTCTTGCCTCAATTTAGTCACTAGTTCCAAATTATTTTGGAACCCCCTAACATGATGTGTATTTTTTTTTTTAATAAAATTTCTTTTTGTCCAATCTGGAGAAAGGGGGAAAAAATGATTTGTGGAGCACCCATGATGTGTCAGGTCTGGGCTGGAACTGAATTTACAGCGTCCTGTCTGGTTCTGCGCAGCCTGGCCAGGTCGGTGCGGACAGAATTGAGGTTCTGAAGTGAACGTGCCCAAGATCACGTGGCTGGTGGGGGAGGGGGGAGGGTGACAGGGGACACTGTCCTCCCGTCCTGCCAGGTCGAGAGGCTGTGCTGGGCTCACGCTGCCCAGAAACCACCCGAGAACATGCTTCGGGTATCCACAAACAGAACCACTCCAAAGATCTGCGCTTAGTCCAGAAAACGCAGAAAAAATCTCAAAAGGAAGAAAAATACATCATTTCAACATTGGGAAAATGATTTAAAATTTAGAAAGAAAACGGAAAGGTGAGGAGATGTCAGTGTTTTATTCAGGGACATCGCTTAACGAGGCCATCGAAGGATTGGTTAATTACTGAGGAGGTTCTGCTCTTTCTGTGTGTTTTGAGCTTTTTGAAAATAACTTTGGTATAATCCGCATAATAGACCATTCTCTTCAAGCGTAGGATCCAGTGGTTTTGAATCTTTTCAGAGTTGGGCACCCACGGACACAGTCCACCTTCGAGCGTTCTGCTCGGCCCAGAAGGAACCCGCCAGCCGTCCCCGCGTCCCCTGACTCAGCTGACCGCTCCCACAGCGCCTTTCCTGGTGGGCATTTGAACCAGCGGCTTTACCAGCATAGCGGTTGCCTCATTAATAACTCAAATAACTTCAACATCTTTATTTTGTATTTGTTTGAGAGTCATGTTTGGAGAAAATTATACTGTGACAGTGATCTCACCCCACAAAACACAGTTAGTCACTGTTACCATTTTGATGTGTGGCCTTACATGGGCGTTTAAAAATGTATACACCATGCTACTTTGTAGCCAGCTTTCTTTCCTTCTGTTGAGTAAGGTACCTAGACATTTACCTGCTTCCATAAGTATACTTTTGCAACATGGCAATATACCAGATGGACCCGTGGTAACTACACTCCCATTGTTGGGCTCTTAGTTCCCTTCCAGTTTTTTGACTTTACATATGACGCTGTTATAAACATCTCTGTGCCATATTTTTATGCACATCTCTCATCATTTTCTTTGACTTAATTGTTGAGTGTGGAATTGCTACTATGCAAAACCTGAAGTTTTAAAGTGGACAATTGGATGTTATTGCATTTTTTTGCTTCCCCCCCCCCCCCCCCCCCCGAGCTCGTCTCCACCACCGTCCTCAAGCATTTTTGTTTTCTAGTTTCTGTTTCTATGCATTCCCATGGCCGAGCATGAGTCACGGAATCGTATGAAATACCTGGTGGGCTTACAGTATAACAAAACACATTCAATTCTAAATATGGACTGAGACTGATTTTTTATGGTGATGATTCAGAAATCACGTTGGGATCTTGTAGCTTGTTACTATGAACATCATCCTAAAAGTTGTATTTTTAGTTAATTCATTAAAGGTTGAAAAAATTAGAAGATAGACATGAACCAAAAGAAAGAAAAGTAAAATTAAATCTTCTTAAACACCACCCCGGACACGATCCCTTCACCACTTTGGCCTATATCCTTAGAAAACTTCCCCATGAACACACACACACACACACACACACACGTACATCTGTTAAAATCAGTAAATAGCTCTACATGACGATTATTGTCAAATGTAAGTTTCTTAAGCGTGTATATAAGTGTAGATTAAAATGCAATTTGGTCTTAAAATTCTGGATAACAATTAATAGCCTTCAAGCACTTACTTTATGTTTTCTGAGGTGCTGTTTGGAGTGAAATGTATTTGTTCTGTGAGGTCCGTTGTTTTTTCATTGCCCCCCCGCTGCTCTCCAGGCCTCGCGTCCTGATTTGTATGAAAACATTCCCGGCTCCTTTGTGTTACATCTTCCCCACTTGCTCAGCGTGTTCCCCGTGGGCGTTGGAATCCCTTGGACACCTTCACGTCTGCTTTCTGGATATTTCCGGCCCCATTGCTTTGAAATTATGTTGTGTTCCACATTCCTGATGCTTTATTGGTTCCCGACGTATTTGATAAAAGGGAGGTAATTAGCGTATTATGGCTGCTTCTGAGACGCTCTCCACGAAATGCCACACGGGCAAAAATTCCCGTCATCCTGCGAACAGATTTTTGTCGCATAAGCTCAACGTAATCTCAAGAAAATGAAAGCATTTTATTTCTGGACACTTGGTGCATGTTTTTATCTCTAAGAATTAAAAATTGCTCCCTGGTCGCCTTCTAATCTCAGGGGTAACCTTGCAGCGTGTTTGCTTTTTCAGTTGTTGTTAATCCCCACCCGGGAATATTTTTTCCAGTGGTTCTTAGAGAGTGGAAAGGGAGGGGGGAGAGAGAGAGGGCGAGAGAAACGTCGATGTGAGAGAGAGACATCGATGGGTTGCCTCCCACGTGGGCCCTGCGCAGGGCCCGGAAGTGAATCCTGGGCTGACCGCGCTGACCGCGGAGCCCCACCGGCCAGGCCCGTGCTCACTCTCAGGGTGCCCTGCCCTTGTAGCCAGACGCCGACACCCTCCTTCCCGTCCTGAGACGGCGCCCTCCCCATTCCTCATCAGCTGGAACACAGCGAAGCCAGGACATTGCGCCCGGAACGCCTGGGCCCTCACCCACGCGAGCTTTGCCGTTACGTGACTGAAACAAAAAAACCGAGCAGGCGGCGCTGGGTTCTGAAATGAGTGCGCGCTACAGTGTTTGGAAGGACTTCCCTGCCTCCTGCGAACCGTGAAGAGGGCAGTGTTTCCGTGGTTGATGTGAATCACGTTTCTTTCCATCGGAGCTTGATTTCCCCCGACCCACTGCCTGTCTCGCGGTTTGCCCGGGGCGGCCGTGCCCGTTTCCATAACTTGACATCGGCGTTGCCCGACCTGGCGGGAAACGTCCCTCGACTGGGCTGTGTTTCCTTCGTGATCGGGAAGTTCTCTGTCTGTGACTGTGTTTTCTAAACTGGACTCGGAGTTTGTGCGGGGACCTGGGCCTTGTCGATCCTGACCGTCACCAAGGGGGACCATCATATGTGGGACGTAGCCGTCGTCGGTGAATATTTGTTGACCAGAATTTTTAAAATTTTTTATTGATTTTTTTTTTTTTTCTTTAGAGGAAGGGAGCAGGACAGAGAGAGAGAAACATTGATGGGAGAGCACAGCATCGGTCCCTGCCTCCTGCAGGGCCCCCCCCACGGATCGAGCCCACAGCCCGGGCCTGTGCCCTGACCAGGAATCGAACCCGCAACCTTTCCGTTCGATGCCCAGCCAGCTGAGCCACACCGGCCAGGGCTGTTGACCAGAATGTCACTGTTTCTTTACTACCTGCTTTCCTGCCAACCCCTGCATTCCGTTCCTCTGATTTTACGGCCGCCACAGCCATGGCCTGTGTGACAGTGACCCTCCAGTCCCTGATCCAGCAGACTTGCTTTAGTCAGCTTCTTCCTGACTCGTCGTGGGAGCGACGCTGTTGACCTGTCTGCCTCTGGCAACGCTCCCACCTGTAGCTGTCAGGGCTCCGGTGTCTGCCGGCCTCTCTCCCAGGCTCGTCCCTCCTCTCTTGCTGACCTCCTGTCTCACCAGCCGAGCACACCCCCCCCTCGACCCTGCACCCAGGACGCCCACGGTCTCTTCTCAGGCGGCTGCCACCATCCCCACCAAGCAGCCGCCCCAGAGGGATTGCGCTTCACGGAGCCCACAGCCCTCCCGTGTCTGCCGCCCCCCTGGCTTTCTGCTGGGAGCCGCGTCGTCGGTGTTTGTGTCAAGACGGGCAGAGCGCTTGGCTTTGCCCCTGACCTTCAGCCTGTAACCAAGGGGTTTGTCTGCCGAGCGAGTATGTGCTGAGGATGTTGGCCGTTCATGAGGCCGCTGGGATATCAGGACTTTGACTTAAGGATAAAACTGCAGCCTAGGATTCAACAAAGATAGAATTAGGCGGGGAAGAGTCATGACCTTGTTTCTCACCTACCCGGTCCCCCCGAAAGGCTACAGGAGGTTCTTCCTCAAGTCTTGTCTGCTTCTGTTAGCATCAGGCCCTCAGGGGTGTTTCCTGCCCTTTGAATCAGCCCCCGTCCTTCCTGAAGGTGAGCGAGCGCTCAAGGTCACGTCTCTGGGCTGTTGGGCTCTTGGGGATTCCAGGTGTTTGCTTTCCGGGTGGTTTTATCCTGTGTGGGAACCTGTGTTATCTCACCACTGAAGACTTACCTTTAAGGGATTTTTGTTTGTTTGTTTCCATAAAGCAGATGGGCCTTTCTACTAGTTACGTGGGTATTCAGATTCCATTGCCGTGTGTCGGGAGCTGGTGTCAGAAAATCCGTTCCATTTCAGCTCAGAGCTGGGGAATGTGGGAGTAAGTTGAACGGAGTTAAAGAAAGGAGATCATTGAGCAACGGCCTGTTGGCACGTGAGTTGCTGTCATTTTCTACATTCTTCCAAGCGTGTGGCTTCGGGGCCATTACGCGCCAGGGATCATCGGAGCTCCTCCCAAAAGCCTGCCTTCCCCCGGCCCCAGGCCCCAGCTCTCCCCTGACTCTCACCGCCCTGCCCGCCGCCTCTCCGCCATCAGCCGCACGCGCGGGCGTCCCCCGACTCCCTCCTGCCACCCCGAGTCTTCATTTCCCTTGCTGCCTTCCGCTGTCGGCCACAGAGATGCCTCCAAAGCCCGTCCGGGTCCCCAGCTGTCTGTAGACCTCGCGCCTCCCCGGTCCCCGTGCCTGCCTGCCACAGCCGTCGGGCAGACCCGCCCCGCATCCTTCTGCGCCCGTCTAAAACCGAAACCCCACTTCCAGCCACGGCAAGAGCAGTTTCTCCTCCGGCCTGTGCGGTTCCTGTGGACGGGTCACGCGTCCCCAAGCCCAGGTTCGTTCTTTCTTACCCCCTGGCCGCTTCCCTTCATGACCCACAACCTGCCGATTTTCCCTCTACGTTTAGGGTTCTTTCCGTCGCAAGGACAGGAGAGTCAGGCCAAACGCGCGCCGATACAGCCCCGCACGATACGGCCTCGTGCGTTGAGGATTATTAGCCCGGCTCGGATTATTAATAAAGAGGCTGGCGTCCCTGAGGGCGCTGGAAGGTTCCCTGGCCGAGAGGCCTGGGGGGGAGGCCCGCGCCAGCACCCGGATCCGGTTTCGTTCCCTCTCTCCCCTTACTCGTCTGCGCGCTCGGTTTCACCTTAAGGCTCCCCTCTTGTTTCCACGATGCTGACACCGTGTGGCCAGTGGCTCCGGCTGGTCACCTAGAGGCCACCTTTGGCTCCCCTTCCCTTCCCACCTCACATTGAATCCGCAGCTGTTTCTTCAAAACACATCTCGAATCCAGCGAGGGAGGACCCCAGAAAGGGAGCGTCAGTCAGACTTGGTGACGCTGGAGAGAGGGAAGCTGAGCCAGAGGTGAACGCCGTGTCTCCCGGGGAAGGGGAGGAGGGGGCGCCTGGTCAGAAACGGGGACACCAGGGCGCTGGGGAGAGCGTGTCCCCCGATGCTCGCGGGCGGACGCCGCCGGCCCCCCGAGGGAGGCCCTCCCGAGGGCGTGCGATGCGATCCACCACGTCGGTTTGCTTTGGTTTTGTACGACTGTAACGTGGATCCCACGAGAAGACTGTTTTCACCGTTACAGATGTGAAACCGATAATTTTCTTTTAACGTGCAAATATAATAGAAGCTCCCGTTTTTCGTTCCTTTCCCCGCAAAGCCGAAAGCGGTGTTCACTCGCCCTGGAGATTTCCATTCTCATTGTGTTCTGACGTGACGTTCCCTTTCATTAATCCCTTCCAGCTAAGCAAGATTTAATTAAAACCATCTCACACGGTGGCAGCCGTCGACGGATCTAAAACAGGCGCTCGCGGAAGCTCAGCCGCCAGTCTCCTGTTCCGGGCGAAGTGGAGCTCTTACATCTAGTGGGCTCTCTCTTGAATTCCTAATGGCTTCTGCCCCATTGATTTTGGAGGACAGCGAATCCTTTGCGCGAAGTAGTCTCCGTGTATGCACGGGGGACGTGTTCCAAGACCCCCCAGGGGACACCTGGAGCCTCGGGTAATGCCCAGCCCTGAATGCAGGTGCTCTGGCTTTTCGCATACGCGCAGGCCTGTGATAAAGTCCCGTTTATCCATCAGCCGTAGGAACAGACTAACGACAGTAACTGACAGCGAAGACCAATTACGACAATACGCTAACGAGAGTTACGTGAACGTCGTCTCTCCCGAAACCTCTGGCCGTCTGTCCTGCGCTCAGCCTTCCCGTGGGGTGGGACCTGCCGAGCCGCCCTGGGTCGGGAACCTTCGCCTTCCGCTTTGTGCCTCTCTGCAAATCCGAATGGCCAGCACCTTGGGCCGTGACTCGGTAAAATAAGGGAGACCTGAACGCAGCCCGGCGACACCCGGGCGGGTGATCTGACAACCGAGGCGGCTCCTGCGTGGCCGAGGGGCGGGGGCCTCCGCGGCGGGACAGGGGTGAGGCCCCTCCGAGCGGGAGGGGGGGGCAGGGGGGCGGGTCTCGTCCTGCGGGCTCAGGACAGAGCGCGGGTTGAGTGACCAAGTGTTTGTTTTGGGGATTTTTCATTTAATGTTTTCAGAACAGGGCTCCCCGTGGGTAACTGAGCCCACGGGAGAGGGGCCGGGTGGACTGCTGCACCTTCGTCTTGCGTGACCGAGACCTGGGTGTGAACCAGTGCGGACCGGAGGCCTGCGGGCGAAAGGACGTTATTTTTACAGAGAAAGGGAAGGTGACATGCGCGCGCATCTCTTCCCCGTGAGGAGCACTGCGGCCCACGTGAGGCGTGACCGGGGGTGGCCCGCTCTGCCAACGGAGGACGCGGCGGGGAGCCCCGGGGGAATAGTTGGAGCGGACGGTGGTTCTGGGTTTAACGGTTGGGAAATATCCGCCCCCTTGGCCACAGCAGCTGCCCCACTCGGCGTCCGCAGCAGCAAAGTCCAGGGGTTCCAGTTCCTCCCGTCGGCGCCATCCTGGTTCTCGTCGGCTTCCTAGTGGGTGCGAAGGCGTGGTTGGTCACCCCAGGGTCTCTCCCGCGGGGCCGCCATCGCGTGCCTGGGGACTGGCCTGTGACCAGCGGCGGCATCTCCGAAGGAGTCCGGATTGATGGCAGGGGGCTCTTAGCCGCAGCCGACTCCTCCTCCAGCAGCATCGCCTCCCCAGAGCCAAGCGCTGCAGGAGTGGAGCGTGGAAAATGTCTCCGGGCCTACTTGCCGTTTCCCCGAGGACTCGCTGGGAAACACTGTTCAGTGTCGAGAGCCCCAAGTCCTCCATTTGCGTGACGATGGCGTTGGACACAAAACAAGCAGCCTCAGGCCGCCCGGCTGTGTCTGATGGGCCACGACCCGCTCTAGTGAAATGAGCTCTTATCAGATTCCCGGGGGGGGGGTGGTGTTTCCCTCTCACCCAGTGTTCGGCTTTGGTTCTCTTTAAACTAATGGGCGTGCCGGCCGGTGTGGCTCAGTGGCTGAGCGTTGACCCATGAACCAAGAGGTCGCTGGTCAGGGCACGTGCCCGGGGTGTGGGTCCCTCCCCAGTCGGGGGGTGCAGGAGGCAGCCAATTGATGTTTCTCTCTCTCCCCCTCTCCCTTCCTCTCTCTGAAATCAATAAAAACATTTTAAAAAAATAAAAGTAAACCAGTGAGCGCAACCGAGAAGCGCCATTAACATCAACACGGCAGCGTCGTGACACCTCATTTTTTTTTTGAAATTTTTATGAATCCTTGAGTCAAACATGGGTGTCTCTTATTTGCTCTGTCTCTGAAACGTGCCTCTGACGGCCGGCCGGAGCTCTCCTTCGTTTCCATCCTGCCTGCTCCCTGTGTAAGCTCAGGGCGCCGGGACCAGTAGGCCGAGCTCTCTCCATTTTACAGCCACGTGGCCGTGAGAAGCGTGGTCGGGCCACGCCCGTGGTCCCTCCTATTTTTGCCCTCCGGGTCATTTGCTTAGCGCGACTGGCACATTTCACGTGTCATCGGCACCGGGGGGCAGCGTCAGCGTTTCCCGGAGGGAACCAGAGGAAAGCGATGTTGTGCTTCGTGGGTGATTGGATGAGGATTTACTTTGGGACCTTCAGCTGCAGGACAGCTGCTGTTTGAAAACCTCTCATTTGGTTGTACGAACCCAGGGGCCCCCAAGTCTTTGAACGTGAGGCTCCATCTCAGAGTCCCGCTGGCCCACCTGTGCTTGATTAAGCCAAGGCTTCGTAACGGGCCGGGGGGCCAGCCCCAGGACCCCGCTTGGAGCAGGAGGGATCCACCATGACGTGTGTCTGCACGTCTTGCGGCAGAGTGCCTGCTGCCTCGGTGCTGCCCTCCTCCTGGCCCAGGTCAGGCCCAGGTCAGGCCCAGGTCAGGCCAAGGTCAGGCCAAGGTCAGGCGTGCTCTAGGACAGGGACCACGTTACCCCCTCGCCCTCTCCCCAGCTCCCCTTGCTCCCCATGACACGGGGAGATGAAGACCGTTAAGAGTTCCCGATAAAAAGGAGAAGCCGTAGCTCCTGGTGGTCAGCCTGAGGACAGTCTATGCCGTCCGGCCTCCAGGTCAACCCAGTGCATCCTCTGGCTTTATTGAGACGTCTCCTCATTTTCAGCTGCACCAGCAGCGCTTCTCAAATGTGTGCATCGTATTATCTTACAAGGTGCGCGTTCCCCGGTTGAGTTTGGAACTTGAAACCCAAGGTCAAGGCCAGCCGCGGGCGATTTGGGAATGTCTGGCCCTCGCTCAGCTTCCCGGGGCGGCCTTTCCCTGGCAAATGCTGGCGTCGCCAATATCGAGGCGCTTCTCATCCCAGCCCCCCCCCCCCACTGGGGGTCGGGGTGCGGGGAGGGCGGACGCAGCCTCCTCTCCCGAACCGGTCGCTCGGCATAGGCGTGAAGACCACCCGTCCTGAATCTGAAGTCCTTGGGCAGGCCCGCGTCTTGATCCCTCAGGTAACCGGCGCACAAATGGCTCTCTGGAAACCCGTGACCCTTCCCTCCACGTCCTGATGGGCCTTCCAGGCACATCGGGATCTGAGGCTTGTAGAAGGTAGGGGGCCCCGAGGCAGGTTGGGAAGAAGTATTTTGGGGTAGGCGGTGGAGCTTTTTGCTGCCTTGTAAATTATACTGTGCGGGGAGGGCCTGGTTCTTCTTAGGAAAAAAATTGGATGTGAGATTATTTTTGAGGCATAGAATGGGAATACTTTTAGCTGGAGACATATAATCGTGTGGATGGGTAAGCGGGGATAGAGGGAACAAATACAATAAACTGTCCTTCCAACGGGATTTGATAAATACGGGTTTTCTTCGTGAACGCAGAGATGGATTTAAAGAAAGGGAGAGATGAAAGACCCGCAAGGTTTCAACGATTAAGCAGGAAATGAGAATGTTTCTTTTCCCTTCGAAACACTGTATCCATGAGAAGCGCCGGTGAGGCAACAATGAACCACGCCCCCCGCAAGGCCTTCCCTTAGCCACTCACTCTCCCAGTTCCAGCGAGCGAGCGAGGGCGTTGTGCCTGCGGCGGGGCAGCGACGAGGCCACTTGGTGCCGTCGCGGAGCCGCCTTATTACTCATCCCTGGGGGGCCGCGGCGACGGGCGTTCAGCAGGAACACGGCGGAAAGGCCCCGATCTGAGGGCGTGTAGGAGCCGAGTGCATTTGGTGCCACCCCGGCAGCCGGGGGGCTCTCTCCTCTGTGGGTCACTCCCACCCCTCCCGCCCCGATGTGCACGGCGGGCAGCGAACAAGACCCCCCGGGTCAGGGCATCTCTGCTTCTAAAGCGATGCTCTTCATGTTCCTACGGGTGGTTCCCTCATAGGGCCAGCTCTGCCTGCTCGATACCAAGCCTGCATTTTCTTTTTTTTTTTTAATGTACTGTTACAGCAACATTGTATCATGACCCCATTAAAAGGTAGCTACTTAAAAAGGAAACAATCTAACCTCATCCTGCTTCCCAGACTCCACATACCCATCTCCTCACCCTCCGGGCTCCCTCCCTCCCCTCCCCTCCCCTCCCCTCCCCTCCCCTCCCCTCCCCTCCCCTCCCCTCCCCTCCCCTCCCCTCTCCTCCTTCTCCCCTTCTCCCCTTCTCCCCTTCTTCCCTTCTCCCCTTCTCCCCTTCTCTCCTCCTCATTAGAGATTTACGGCGAGCGGGCAGAAACAAGAAGGCGTGAGGGTGTTCCCCGGCCTGTCTTCATTTATTTTGAAGGGCTGTTCTCTGTAGCCTGGGCCTGTGTCTTAATGAGTTTCTCAAGTTCAGAATTTCGCTAAGGAAGCTCTGCCACCCACGTTTAGGGGGGTACCCGTGTATTATGTATAGTTATAACCTCTGTAGTTTATGTCACCTCCGGGGGGTAACATTTATAAACATGCACATGAGCATGAGCGTGTTGGTATAGGACAGTGCAAAGGACTTTAACTTTTGGTCCTTGGTCTATACCTTGAGAGACTGGAATCGCGGTTTGGGCCCCCCCGGGCCCTGTCAGGGCTGGCGTTTTATGAGTCTATTACCTGCGAGTCTAATCGATGCTGAATGTTGCTGAGTCTTGAATGAAATGCCTTCTGATTGACGTCCGAGATCCTGTCTGTAGTGACATTAAATCGACGCCTAGCAGTCTGTGTGGCCCGTTGTGGACAACAAGCTTGTACACTGAGTCCGGTCTGTTCTAACCTGAGTTTTCTTTTCTCTTCCCCCAGTTTGCTGTTTTGTGGTTCACAAGAGGTGCCATGAATTTGTTACTTTCTCGTGTCCGGGTGCGGATAAGGGACCCGACACCGATGTAAGTAACCCGGGGACTGTTGTCGGACGCCCGCGCGGATTTCCGGGTGTAACTGTTTAATGCCCATACAGCTGTCGGTGGGGCCCACGCTACGGATGGGAAGACTTCCGTTAGTGTCGCACTGTTTCGCTCGTCCTGACGAGCAGATGTGTGTCCTCCTGAGCCCTGTCGGGACCACTTAGGGATCAGAGAAGAGTCTCGTGTTGGCTGGTCCCCTTCAACCTCCCCCCTGGGCAGCCACATGGACAAACTCCACCAAATAGCTTTCCGGGAACACAGCGCGGTCCTTTCCCGAAGATGCTGACACACTGTACAACCTCCGTAAATCACCCTTCAGTTTATTAACCGACAGGCCCGTCATTGCTTTCGGCCAGTGTAACAGACTGTTTCTCGTTCGCCTCACGAGTTATAAATGCCCCTGTTGATTGAAAGAAGTTCACATCTGTCCCCCTGAGCGGATGACCCCCGAAGCTGCCGCAGGGGAACGGGGAGCTTTGTTGGTTTGCGCCTGTCTCCGGCGAGCAGCGCTGTGTGCCGAAAACAGGGCCAGCCGAGGAGAGTGGGCCTCGGGGGGCACTGGAGGTACCGGCATCAAAAACACAGGGTGGCCAGTGTAGGTCTGCAGTTTGTGTGTACGGAAAATAATACAATAATTACTAAGTGATAATCCAAGGATAAACTGTGGAGTACTCACAACTGTAAGCCTACTTTTCCCCACCCCGTTTGAGCGGAAAGAAACTTGGGCTGTTACACAGAAAGGAATATTTTTAACTGAAAAAACAATTTTCCAGGGAGGCCTGAAGAGTAGGCCGTTCTCTTCTGCGCTGCTCTCGCCAGCTCACTTCAGTCACCGACCCTTAAATTATGTGCTTCAAGGGATTTTCTACCTTCCCATCAGGAGACCGATTTCCCGGTGGCAGCGGAGGCAGGGCCGGGCTCCCGCTCAGGGCTCGGAGCAGCTCGGCTTGGCGGGTTTTAACTCGCGCGCTGAGGGACCTGCAGGCCCGGAAAGCAGAACCGCTCTCTGCTCTTCACGGCAGCCTGGAGGATTCTCTGCTCTCGAGTTCTTTTCGGTGCCTTAGAAACCCATCAAATTAAAAAAAAAAAAAAAGCTGCTGAATTGTTTAAAGTTCAACCTTTCAAAGCTTCATTTATAACAAAACTCAAAACATTTAAAACAGATCTGGCAATAAATCTAATTAGCAAATCTCCTATTTTTCTCAAAGTGTGCTTTTACATTTACTGCGGAAATAAGACAATTTTGTGAGCAAACCCCGTTTTACCCGAAATATTTTTATATCCTTGAACCGATGAAGGGAAGCGAGATGCGTAGAAGGTGCAGGTGCTAAACAAGTGGCATTTGAAACGCAGCCAAGGGAGCTCAGAGGGGCCTGGCGTGGGATCTGGGTATCCTGCCCTACCAGTTCGTTCTGCAAACCTTCCTTAACCTTGGTTTGCTTTTTTAAAAATAAATACAGAGGATGAACTTAGTAGTCTCTCAGCCCTCAGTTCCTTTCCGTCACAAATATTTTTAAGGACTTCATGCCGGGGTGTCGTGACGGTGAAGACAGGTTCATTCCTGCCCTCCCAGTACAGCCTCTTACATCACAGGGGCGAGCCAGGTAGGCCACTAATTATACTGTAAGATCACATGCATAGCTGCAGAAGGCGCGAAGAAATACAGTGCTGTAAAGTGGAGGGAGAGAGAGCGTCTAATGGGAGAGTGAGGGAGGGCTCCCTGGAGGTGGTGGCATTTTCAGATGGATTGCCATTCTTTTCAAAACTTTCTTTTACAAACACACAGACCAGTATTGTGGTGTTTTCCCTGCTGGCCGAAGGCGCTGACATCTCTCGCCAGATGCTGCTGTCCAGTGGCACACAAACTCAGGGGACGTAAAAAAGAACCTCCCGCAAGAGGCACGGGAGTGTTCTGTGCCTCCTGGTGGGCTCGCCTCCCGGGTACACCTCTGCGGACACCCTCGCCAGGTCCTGAAACCACCCTGTCCTCGCCCGCGGGTACCGCTCCTCACGGGCTACGGCGCCACAGGAACCCTTTAGAAACAAATTATTTCAGGCAAATAAACCTAACCAAAAAATCCCAGTGCTAATTCAGGTCCTCAGTGGGTAGATTCTTTTACGTACCAGATTCGAAGCTGTAGGAGCATCGCCTGCAAGGGACGGGACTCCTGCTACTTTTGTGCCAAGTTAATTTAGCTGGGAATGAAAATAGCTCCAGAGACGTGCCCCCTCGGCCGCAGCTCTGACAGTGAACTTCAGGAGACAGCCGGACAGTAGAGCGTCCGTTCTCTGCCCTTCCCAGGTTTTGGCCGAGAGCAGGGGAGTGTGTGTGTGTTTGATGACAGGGTGCCTCAGATTTTAGCCAAAGGCCTGCTTTCAAGGGGCCCTGGGGGCTTTTCAGCTCCGTCCAGCAGTGGAAGTTGTCACTGCTCAGACATCTTTGGAACTCCGCTCTTAGAATAGCACAGAGGCCAGTAGCACATTCTTTTCAAAGCCTCCAGTGCTGGCAAATTGTCAGCCTCAGAGAGTGTGGAGATTGTTTGGGGAGGCCGCCAAAAACCTGGTGGAGCCAGGTCTGAGAGAGGGGCGTGCGTGAGGCGGGTAGGACTGTCGTGGGTCCAACAGGAGGTGAGAGGACTGGGTAGGGAGTGATTTTTCTTGTGAAAAGGTCCAAACTGTCTCTGACATCAGGTTTGAGAGAGACTTGCGTGTGTGAAGCGCGGCGAGCCATAGGGATCCTCGCGCAGCCTCTCAGGGGCGCTTTTAGTCGGTGCCTGCGGGTTGTTGTTTTTTTAAGTTGCTGCATTGCTTAATGATTTTGCCTGCACGGGGAATTCTCCGTGAGCAGATCCTGTGTCTTTTCCCTTTGAAAGCTAAGAGCCCAGTGCACAGCCTGGCACAGAACGGGCGCTGGAAAAGCATTGTCGAACCGAAGAGGGTGAGTGGACGGAGGTCTGGTAACCTAATGTGATCGCCCCGTTGCTTTTATCTGGCCTCCAGTTACTTGAACAGTTTTAGCTGCACGTGAGACGGCTGCTGAGCTGCCCGATTACCTAGGAGCGGATGTTTCGTCGGCATCATTACGGCGGGGGCGCCGCGAGGGACTGGCTTTACCTACTTTTCGCAGTAGCCATTTGAAACCATTGTCTTAATTCTTTGGAGTTAAAAAAAACAGCAATGGGTCTGGGCAATAATAGCCTTTGGACTGGTTGGGATGAGAACTGTGTCGGACGGTTTCCTTATTTATTTTTCTTGATCCATACAAGTGACTGAGGAAGATCAGACAGGTGTACAAACAGCCAGATGAACCTGCACCTGAGAACCTTTGCTGGAAAGGCCGCCCGGGGAGCCTCCTACTGGAGCCCAAATCACCGGGAGCCCCTGCTACAAATTTGCTCCACAACAGGCGAGGTGTTTTTTGTGTTGTGGTGTTTTTTTGGTTGTCTTGTCAGAAACCAACCTAAGACAAGTACCTTTCCGAAGGCAGTCTGCACGTTGCTTGCTCGCTGCGTTTTGCAGGTCCCTGGCCTGTCCCTCCCCGTCTCTCCGCCAAAGCAGGAAGCTTTGTAGCGTTAACACGGGGTAGGAATATTGAAACCACGAGAGTCTCATACTTGGAAATGATATTCTCTGTGGAGGAGGGTGATGGTAGTTTTCTGGATATTAGGCTGTATTGTGACTCATTTGTTCTTAAACAGGTCGTTCCCCCGTTACTAAAATTAATCACAAAAGACCAGGGGAGCTCGAGAGAGGAGGAGTTCACCCAGCAGGTCTTAAAATTAGAAAGGCAGGCTGCTCTCGCTGGCGCCTGCTAAGTTTGAGTGATGCCCCAAGATTCAGGTAATTCATTTTCATCTGTGGCTTAGAGTAACTTAATGTACGGAACTGGAATGGGGGAGACCGTGGTAAGTGGAAGACTTCAGAAGGCATCGCAGACGTGGCGACACAGACCTCCTCTGCATGTCCCCGGGCCCGCCGTCGGTTTGGAGCTGTTGGCTTAAACTCGATCAGATCCAGGAGCCAAGTGACGGGAGACTCCGGCAAAGTAACCTCTGCAAAAATACAGGTTTCCCAGTGGCCTCCCAGCTTGCTCGTTTCTGCTCTTGTCCCCTGCAGTGTATCTCTTCCCTTCCACACAGAGCTAGAATGGGGCTTCTGTGTTTTGTTTTCCCGAGTATCAGGCAGATTATATCACTGCACGGCTGTCTAACCCCTCCGGTGGCTTTCCTTGGCCATCAGAATAAAACAGGAACTTCTGGGTCAGCCAGGCCCCCGTGACTGCGATCTGGCTCCTGTCCCCCTCCCTGGGCAGAACACGCCCGGCCCAGTTGCATCTCGGGGCCCGTGGGTTCCTGGGCTCGCAGCTCGTGCCCCGAGGAGGCTCCTGCACACGCCCAGGTCTCTGCTCAGGCGACGCCCCGCGTGGCTGTCCGTTGTCTTTCCTCCCTCCTGTGCGTCACGGCCCCTATCAGCGCCTCAGCCACGCTGTTCATTGGTTACCCGATGATTGCCTGTCCCTTCCTCCGGGGATCAATAGAGATTCTTCCCTTTCCCGGGATGATAGCTTCATACCGTACGGTAAATAAACCGGCCGCGCCAGTCAAACCTAAGGCCTACTATGGGATTGGATGGATCTTCCCCAAAAAAAACACAAACAAAACAAAAGCCATGTTCTTCATAACCTTTCCCCCTCCATATTTGCTTTATGTAATGTGCTGGATATAAATTAATGAACAAACACTTTGGCAAGATGCATGTAACAATGTAACAGAACCTGACAGTCTAATTTCTTTAACTTTTTTCTCAAGTTTGCCTTTAAGTCTTTCCATCATGGGGCTCATAAGAAAATTAACCAACATACGGATATTGTAGCCAAACGTCAAATCTTTAAGAAGCACTGACGACACACTAAGTTCCTCTGTAATGAAAAACCTTGTGTTTTGTGTGTAGAACGAGTGTCAGAGTCAAATGTTCAACTCACTGTAAAATCATAAACACTTCTGGGTTGTTAGGTTGAAATTGCTTCTCCTTTGGCTAAATGAATGATTTTTTTTTTTTTTAACTGTAATATCACTGAGCCGAACACATAGATCGCCTTTGAGTCCATAAGGCAACAGAAACTCACGCTCGGTGGAGAAACGTCACAGCTGCGTCTCTCCTAGGCTGTCCCTGCCTCCAGCACTTGAGAAGCTTAGAGATTCGGCTCTTACATCACCTGCGAGAGAAAAAGAGACAGGAGAAGTTCCTCCTTTGCCGAGATCACCACTGTGAAGTCGCGTGGTTAGACAGGCTCTGCACTTGTGCGCAAAACACGAAGTTCACTCACCTTCGTTTTCCTCGCTTGCTAGACTCGCCAGCTCGCCAGTCCGCCGGCGGGACTTTCCGAGAGACAGAGACTGAGCTGCGTGTTGTGTAATTTCGGTTGCTCCAGCACCACGGCGAGAAGAGACGCAGTGTCCTTTTGCGGCGGTTCCAGACAACAGGGAAGGAAGTTGCAGGAAAGGATAAATCACGGCTGTTAAAACCGAGAAACTACCTCGGTGCCGCTTTCATGTTCACACCAGTGTTGCGGCATAATTCAGGCTCAATAAATCAGAAATCTTAGTATTTAAAATTTAAAGTGGACTTTTAACGATCGCCGTATTAACCAAAATAGTTAAATACAACACACAGGAAGGGGCATTGTGTCACTGGGCCCCGAGCGCCAGGGATGAGAGATTAAAACCATGCACGGAAGTTCCCTAAAAATTCCCGGGTGGCTGCAGACGCCGGGGGAAAGCATGTCACAATTTAGAAACGCATGAGGAAAAGTGGAATGGTATTTTTATGTGAGGCCATGACCCGGCGTTTAAAATATAATTGTGTTTAGATCTTGTGTTTGCTCCAGCTCGCGGGCACGGTGAGGCGTTACAGCAGCTGTGTGTGTTCAGACTGCGCGTGTGGAAGGTTCGGAGGAGGGGGCAGTTGTTTTTCCCAAATGAAATAACTTTCTTCTTCCCCCCGCCCAAGCTCTTTCCTGAAGTTACCGGCATTGGGGTCAAGGTTTTATTAAAAGCTACATTTTATAACGCTGGCACGCACGCATGCACGGGCACACACGCGTACACACACACACGCACACACACATGTGCACACACGCACACATGTGCACACACGCACACATGTGCACACACGCACACATGTGCACACACGCACATGCACACACACATGCACACGCACACGTGCACACACGCACACACGCACATGTGCACACACATGCACACATGCACACACATGCGCACGCACACATGCGCGCACACGCACAGTTGTCTCAGGCCTGTCTGCACAGTTCTTTTTTCCCACTGGAAATGGATCGTTGCCTTAGGCCTTTATAAATAGTGTAGTGTTATGGTTGGAGCAGGCTTTACGCTTGAAAACCCGTTTATTTATACCCTGTCCTTCGTGCCGTGTCTGTGTGCAGTTAGGAAACGCAGGATTCAGAGCAGTCTCCTGGCTTGTAAGCAAACTGAGATGCGCTGCCCCTTTTCTATTTTTAAAAAAAACACACGAAAACACGAGTTAACGTGTCAAGAAACCAACTCGCGGTAACGTGGGGCTTCGTGTTTCTCACAGTCTTGACGT
The DNA here is from genome assembly GCF_964146895.1 of Miniopterus schreibersii. Classification (NCBI taxonomy): domain Eukaryota; kingdom Metazoa; phylum Chordata; class Mammalia; order Chiroptera; family Miniopteridae; genus Miniopterus; species Miniopterus schreibersii. Next base: position 8,135,379 of record NC_138116.1, read on the forward strand.
CGAGAACATGTGGGCTGTAAGGCTCGTTTATAGGAAGTGTGTCTGTAACCCGTCGTATTGAGCGGGAACCCCTCATTGTCGCCAGGCTCTGTGTATCGGCCGTTCGGGGTAAGTGGGATGAGTGCGGGATTTAAAGCCTTGAGAATAACTGATCTCTAAGAGAATCTCGGCGCCGACAGGCATGGCGCGGGGGTGCTGGCCTGGGCGCGGCGTTCCTAGGCCCCCCTGCGGCCGTCACTTCCACGCGCATCCTTGTGGATCCCGGCGAGTTCTAGGTGGATCGTGATGCACCAGTGTGACCGGGGCCGAGCGGCATTCAGAGGGGTGATCGTAGAGACCCGGGGAAATGCCTATGTGGTGCTGGGCGCAAAAGCTTCATAAAGCTACGACTGTGGCAGAAGCTGCGTGTACGGAAGCTGGAGCTAGAGGGGCGCCAGGAAATTGAAGTCGTGATCATAATTTGATTTTTTTTTTTTAAGTTGGCGAGACTTAGATTGTCTTTCTGGGTCGGATCTTGTTGGGACGGTACAATTCTGAAGTTCTCAAATTCGTCTGGAAGCCTCTGCACCTCTCTCTAGTCCCGTCCGCGTCACCGAAAGGGCGGCAAGTGCTCTGTGCCCCGGGAGCGCGATCCGAGCGGCGCCCCCCACCCGTCCGAGAAGCCGCCTTTGCCCGGCGGCCTGGCGACGGAGTGTCGCAGACGCCTGGACTGCCGCGTGCTGCCGGGTGGTTCCCTCTGGGGTTGGGCTCAGACGTGAGGAATAGAAAACCTGACCAAAGAGAGGCTTGAACTAAGTCGGGGTTTTGTCGTCTTCGTGGAACAAAGCGTCTGGAACGGGGCGCTCCTGGGCTCACCCGGGGGCCCCACGATTCCGCGAAGGGCCCAGCTCCTTCTGCCTCTCGGCTCAGCGTCTCACCGAGGAGCTTCCCCCGTCCATGCTGACGGCGGTTGCCCCGGCGGTCGGGTGGCCGCTCCAGCTCCGTCCCGTCCGTGCCCCGAGCAGCGGGAAAGGGAGGGGTGCCCCTCGAGTCTGCTCTTTCAGAGAACCCCAGAGGCCGAGCCCAACAACTTCCACTCCTTCTGGGGAGGTGTAGGTGTTCGGTTGGCTGGTTTTGTTTTAAGCTGGGTCTGTTTCTGCCCAGAACAAAATCAAGTTGGTTAAGTAAGAAAGAGGAGAGTTAGTATTGGATGGGCGACTAACAGTGAGTTCTGTGTTCGCGTCATTGAGGATGACGGCCCCCTCGACGTAACTGCCGGCGCTGTGCGCGGTGGGCACGTGTCCTTTTCTGTGCCATCGCTACGAGGTCATCTCAGGCGTAGAGGGAGGAGTCTGTTCCCGCCTGATGTCGTGAGGGGTTTCAGATGCAGCAGAGTGAACTGAGTTTCTCGGTCTGTGGATGATAGAAGGAGCCCGGGGTGAGGGAGTCGCAGGATGAGCTCCCACCGCCCGCCCCTCGTCCCTTAAACCCTTTGTTGGTTCCTTGGTGTTTGTGCTTCTCTAAGTTTTTTCTTTTGCAAGAAGCGTTTTTGTATTAATGAGATGTTTTGAGTTTCGATAATTGTGTGTATTCAGTCATCATATTTTTATTACATTGTAGTTCCCGATAGTGAGTAATAAGGGTTGATTGAAGCAGAACAGGGTATCAGTAACTCACTGCTGGCGAAAGCAGCGTGGTCACGCGTGGCAGGGCCTCCCGGGGCATCCCGGGGCCTCCCAGGGCCTCCCGGGGCCTCCCAGAGTATCCCAGGGCCTCCCGGGGCCTCCCAGGGTATCCCAGGGCCTCCCAGGGCATCCCGGGGCCTCCCGGGGCCTCCCAGGGTATCCCAGGGTATCCCAGGGCCTCCCAGGGCCTCCCAGGGCATCCCAGGGCCTCCCGGGGCCTCCCAGGGCCTCCCGGGGCCTCCCGGGGCCTCCCAGGGCATCCCGGGGCCTCCCGGGGCCTCCCAGGGCATCCCGGGGCATCCCGGGGCCTCCCAGGGCATCCCGGGGCCTCCCGGGGCCTCCCAGGGCATCCCAGGGCCTCCCAGGGCCTCCCAGAGCCTCCCGGGGCCTCCCAGGGCATCGGGGGAGGGCGCTCCTCCCCGGGCACCAAAGTGCCGCCGGGCTGCAGGTCTTCAGGGGTATCGAGGTGTGACCAGGAGACCCAGAAAGCGAGTCAGGAATGTTCAGCCTGGAGAGAGGACCGAGCTTAGGAGTGGATGACGTTCCTAACACTGCTGTGACCGTCTCCACCGCCGCCCGCTGCCGCCCCTGAGGGCAGGCCCCTCTCTCCTCGCCTGTGCTCAGGGCTCACCCTCAGCCTGGCTGTGGCTGCCTCTCGGCCAGGGACCGCTGAGTTACAGGAGCACGAATGGACCCGCGAGGCCCCGCCCGAGGGAACCGCGGTGTCACACAGAATTTCTGTCTCCCGCGAGCCGGCTGTGGCCTCTCAGCGTAAGGGGAGGCTCTTGGGAATCGAGGGTAATACACAGTTCCTTGGGCGGGTGCCGTCCCGTGTTCGTGTCTGACTCCCATGCTTGTGACAAGGTTGGAAATTGCCGGTCGAGCTGCGTGCCCGAAGCACGCGCTGAGTCCACGCTGTGTCTCGTGGACCACGGGGCAGGGAGGGGGCTCAGAGGGACTGTGAGGACAGAGGCTGCCAGCTTCCCCTTGGTTTATCGAAATAAAATAAACAGAGAAGACCGAGGCAAGTTCCCAAGCTAACCTGGCACGCACGCCGGCGAAAGAGCCCTGCCCCCAGCAGCTGAGGACCGAACGGGTCCCCTTCTGGCTGTCCTTCCAGTTTACTTACGGTCAGCGGGCCCTGGCCTCTTTGACGGTTGCTGAATGGAAAGTCATGGCAGAAAAACGTGTTAGGCAGGGAGGAGGCCCCTCAGGTTGTTTGGTGTTAGATTTTCACCTCCCCTCCCCTGTGTGAGCACAGGAGCAAGGGGAAGCGTCACGTCCCCTGTCGGACCTGTTTGTAATACGTGGTTTAGTTAAAGACGCGCTGCTGTGAGCTGTGTTCAGTGTGTGGCTTGGTACGTGGTTTGAAGGGCCTTCGAAGACACTCCTGCCTCCTAAGATATTTCCCATTTTAATTTTATTCAGGTAAAATGGTGGTTCGGGGAGTTTCCTCTAAGCTCGTCGCTGTTGAACGAATGCTGTCCAGTTCACCGTAGCGTTTGAACTGTCGGCATCTCGCCGCTGTTGGCCGTCAGAGAGGTTCGGTCTATTTCTGCTAGAATCTTCTAAGGGAGATTGATGAACCTGGTAACCTAATTTTAGACGTGAAATCTGGCAGATGGATGGTATTTATAATGTTCCGAATCAGTTCCCATTGGGTGTTTAAAAATAGTCACATCATTAGAGGATACAAAGGATTTCAACCTCACATTTAATGCCCAGAATGTTGTTTTCAGTCTCCTCAACTGGATATGCATTTTGGTAACAGTTTCTGAAGAGCCCTTCTGTACTCCCTGCTCTTCCCTGTGTGATGCTGCTGTTGTCATGGAAACAGATCTTGGAGTTGCTTTGTTATACAGAGCAAGGGACTCCCCGATAATGGAGAGTTAGTGCAGGTCATTATCAACACGGAGCCTTTATTAAGTGCTGTGCTACGGCGCATCCTGTGCGAGGCATGGAACTCCGTGTTTTTGGAGCTTACACCAAAGGCGTAACTCTGACACCCACAAACACAAAGCAAACATCTGGGTCATCCGTCGTAGGAGCCTTGAAAAGTGCAAGCAGTGGGCACTTGCTATTTCTAACACAGAGGGTGAGTCCCATCCCTGGTCAGGGGCAGGTCATTCCTATGTGCCAGCGAAGATTATTGTTTGGGGAAATTGTTGAGTGGTACAGGAAAGGAGCAAGCCAGAAGTTCAAGGGGATTGTTGGAAATTCCCCAATTTCCAACAGAAATTTTCAGTAGCCAGGTAGAGGTGGGAATTGGTTCCCTGGATGAGAAACAGCCGTGTGTGATTGTTCGAATGTTCCGAGTAAGGTAGAATGTTTTATGAGCAAGTCTGCACGTTGTAAGATAGATATTACAAGTTGTACAACTCAGATATTAATGCAGGGCATTTTACCAGGTATGTGATTTTACGGGTTAGGCCTTAAGTGGGGTGAAGCAACTGGAAGGTGGGGTGGCCCCTCACTGCCCTGGGACGGTCTCTGGCCCTCTCCCTTGCCAGCAGATACGTCACCGTTCTTGGTGTCAGTTTGCTCACCTTTCAGCTGGTGACGCTCCCAGCAGTAACAGTTGATAAAGAAGCCTGCAGTGCCTGGCGCTTGGCAGTCCTGTCTCCTACTCCCACGCCCTCAGTGTTCTCTGGGGCAGTGGTGCTCAGATCCCCCACCTGCGACTTCATTGTTACCTGGGGACTTCTTAGAAAGGAAAATACGCAGGTGCCACAGAAGTGCCAAATCCACACTCTGGGCCTGGGGCCGGGACCTGTGTTTAGAGCTCTCCTGGTGGGCTCACTTGGTTTGAGAACCAGTCCCCTGCCTCGTGTTTCTGGGGATGGGTTTACCTTGCACGTAGCTGAGTACAGTTCTTATTGTCATATAAGATTCCTGGTCACTCACGGAACTCACCCGCTCCGCTGTTAAAAGAAGGGTATTGAATAAGGCGGCTTTTGGGTTTCTGAGCCGTTAGAAGAACAGGCTGACTTTGAATGGAAAGGTCTGTTTATATTTATCTTGCAGTCAAAAAGCACGTCTAATTCAGCCTATCAGTTAGTGAGTGCAGTTAGCATCCAATTTTCCCCTAAATTTCAGGCGTCCGTATTTACTATTAATTTATACTTTTTGTTTGAGCTGAAGGAACAATTGACCATGTTCTTTTCTAACTCCGGTATTCTGCTTTATTTTTCCTAAGTGATGGTTGACAGCTGGACTGATACCGGGAAGATTTGCCCCCAGACTTAACAGGAAAAGTAGAATGCAGCTGCTATTTTAGACTCAGTGAAATTCTCCTGGGCCTGTCATCCCCGATTGTCTTTCTTTTTAAAAAAATCTGCTGTAGAATTTTATTTATTTTTTAATTGCAATGCTTTAAAAGTCTCAAACCAGGGCATCGTTGTTATATTGGGAGGCCAGGGGCCTTAATTTACGAGACACTTCAGCTATTGTGTGACATGCGGCATCGTCAGGGACTTTTTGGGAACCTGCCCACTCAACACAAACCAAATTGTAGCTTCAACTGATTTCGGTTTGGAAATTACCCCCCGCTAAAAAGAAAAGTACTAAAAATGTGTGGCATTTACAGGGTTTCTGCCGCGGTCTGCAGTTTCTCTAACAAGGGTATTCACAGACGTTTGAAAGAGTATGGCAATTGCAGGCCTGTTTTTATCTCATGGAGGAGCCCAAATATAGTCCCAATGGTATGTTACCGTGATGGGTTTACAGAATATGATCACGGTCAGAGTCAGAGTTCTCATTTTTCCCGCGTTTAAACGTCTTCGGCATCCAGATGTAAACTCATCTGTGAAGATAATGGCAGTGCGTGACCACAGAGAATTTTTCTTTCTCTAATTCCGAGCTGCTTTCCACACTTACTTTTCTAATAACCGCTGTCCCTCGGATCCCAGAAGAGTGATAAAAAAATGACAAGGTCGGGTTCAACTCTGTTCTAAGGATTAGCATTAGCTGGTGTGACACCGCAGTCACTGGGCGGTAGAAACCCCCTGGGGTAATGCACCTGCTTCACGTGGACATGGGTTGTGGGGTGTGCTTGGGAAGGCATGGGTCGTAGATGACCCTGGCCAGAATTTGGACAAGTGTGTTTTCATTGAACAGAGCCCTGTCTCCTTACTAGGAGTGTTGATGAAAGCCATGGCTCAGTAATATCGGTCCACGGTGGAAAATGGACAACCATCCCCATAAATTGGACAGGAACATGGCAGGGCCACTGTGCACACTTACCCATGTTTTCCAAACATTGTGGGTTTTTGTTTATTTGTTTCTTTAAATTCGGAGGGAGGTCCGGAAATAATCTCTTTGCATAATTGCTTCGTAAACACCATTTCATTAATGCCCTTGATGATAATACTTCAGCATGGTTCCAGATTGCTTTTATAATGATGCTAAACCATGTGTTTTATGCAACGGTCTAAAAGTGACATACTGCTGTGACTGAAGAATTTTGGGAATTGCCTGTGTCGACTATAATGCTATAGAGATATTGATTCTGATAAGTAGATAAAAGCAGCCACACACTGCTCTGAGGAAATATGGAGAAAATGTATTCGTAACAAAGTTAGAATTAGTAAAGCAAGTTTCAAAGTAAACATGTATAATATATATAATCTCAGTTAGAAATCGTTCCCCAGAAGAAGAGATCAGGTTTTCCATGGAGATGATTTCGATGGTGATGATTGGATGGGTTTGACATGAAGAGATAGTTTGCTTTATGACTGATCTACTACCCATATCAATGGGCTCTGATCACCTAACAAACCGCCCCAGAAGTCGGTGGCTTTGGGACAGCAGTGGTGTTATCAGTCACATAAGCTGCAGGTCATGTGAGGTTTGGCTGATTTCGCCCAAGCTCCGGTGGGCCTCTGTGCTTCTCGCTGCAGGGCCGGGGGTCCACTCTGCTCCCCCTGCCTCTCCTCTGACCAGGTGGCCAGCCTGGGCGAGTCCCCCCGAGCTGGTGGAAGCCCAGGTGGACGGGCCGAAATGCCCAGTCTGCTTTGTTCTAGGCTCGGAAAGGGCGTGTCGACATTTCTGCTCCATCCCGTTGGCCAAAGCAAGTCACATGGCTGAGCCCAAGGTCAGGGACGGAGAAACGTACTTGGCCTTTGTGGGAGGGATTCCAAAGTCATGTGAGAAGGGTCATGGGTACAGGAGGGGTGAGCAATGGGGGCCAGTCATGAAATATACCACCTTACCTGCGTGACTCTTAAGAGGATCCCAGACTTGCTAAAAATGTGCGAACTGGTAAATTAGATGGACAGTGGGGAAGAAACATTTTACGGATACTTTGTCTTTTTATAGCATAAAGACACCTGTCTTCCTCCTATGCCAGGGGTTGCAGACTTCAGCTGGTCGGGCCGCATCCCGTCCGAGGGTGTTTTTGTAAACTGTTTCATTGGAGCACGGCCCTGCCCATCCGTTAATGTATGTGTTGTATGTGGCTGCTTTGGCCCTGTCACAAGAATTGAGCATTGAGTGCTTGTGACAGACTGACTGGCCCACGGAGCTGAAAATATCTACTGCCTGGTCCTTTACAGAAAAAGTGTGCGACCCCTGTTGTATCAAACTGTGCAGTTGGACAGTGCATACGAAGCAAATCCGGCTGCAGTCTCCACCTCTCTAACCCTCCCCCTGCCCCGGTTCCTTTTATTAGGGTTTTTCTAGCGTGCGTGGCATTCTTACCTTTGTGTGTTTTCGTAACACAGATCAAGTAGGGAGATCAAGCAACCCTGGCACCTGGATTTGTCAGGGGCAGGCGATACAATTTACCTACACAAGCTACAATCTTTCAGCCAGAGTTTACAAGCGGACAGACTGCAGACTATAGAACATACAAAGGAGAGAGCCAGTTGCTACTCTGGCTTTGACTGTCAATGCTTTGTGGCTCTGTAGGTCATTCATGAGGTTAGACAATAGGGTGATTGTTCCCGTTCTGCTGAAAGACAATGTGGTTGTGTTTTGTGGAGAATGGAGTGCAGATCCGCTCACCTCTACTCCCAGGAGAAACGCTGCAGACCCTGTCTGCTCAGACCTCCCTCCTCTTGCCCCCCCCCCCCCCAGGGCCCTCCCATGACCTCCTGACAACACTCAGTTGCTTAATTGATTACCTAGATTTTTGTTGACAGGAGCTTTTCAGTAACACTGTTGCCCCAGTGGGACTCTTTGCTGGCTCCTGTTCACTCAGCAAACACTTGAGTGCAAGGCTCCGAGAAAGCCTGCGGTTCAGTGGGCCCGGGACTCACAGCCTGGGAAGCCAGGGCAGCCGGCCTGCGCGGCCCTGCGTGCGGCGGGAGACTCGGTGATCTTTGCTTGTCTGCAGGGGGAGAGCGGACTCCCTCTGTGGCTGATGTCAGGAGGCAGAAAATGCCACACGGTTGTTAGCCCCCCTGGGCCTATCCTGTAGTTACACTGTGACTGTTTCAGGTGAGGTGGCCTGGCCCGTGTTTTCATAAGTCACATTAACAGCGGCCTGCTGTCTGCCCCCTCCCTGTAGGGGTTAGCCCCCTGCGCGCCCCGCCATTCCTTTCCATGCCACCTCTTCCTCACCCAGCTCCCACCTTTAGGGCAGCACCTGGAACCCGCAGAGACCACCCATCACGATGGCCACAAGTACCTGCTTAGCAACCAGGATGCAGAGAAAGTGGGCTTTCTCCTTAAAATGATTGGCCTGAGGCTTAACCTCCCCAGACCTCCCAATCTAGAGCCCGCTGGTCCAGGGTAGAGCTTGATTTCCCCCCGGGAGGAGCTGCGTGTTCCAGCTCCTGGGCCCAGGAGCTAGGCAACCATGCGTCCGCACCCAGCGCCTGCAAACACCTCCGAGCCTCCCTCCTGTGCACTTGCTTCTGCATAATTTAGCTGCTTTGCCGCCGGAGCACCGTGTTCCCCCTCTGAGCAGATCAGGGTAACTTTCCAAGAAGGAAACTACAGATGGCTTTGCCGTTGGGGATGGTCCCCCCCACCCCCTGTGACTCACTTCTGGTAAAGATCTGGCTCCAGCTTGAGTCCCTGGTTGTCTCTCTTTCAACCACCTTGGTGCAGAAGGAATTTCAGAGCCAACAGAGGGCTTTTAAAAAGTCATGTGCTAATTCATTAGCGTTTTGCTGGTGGTTTTTAACCAGACTCCATTCTTTTTTTAAAAAAACACCATTGATTCACTCCCCCCCCCCCAAAAAGCCTCTATTTGTCCTTTTAATTGAATTACAACCCGTCATCCTCTGTCTCTGTATGTGGGAATAAACGCCAAGGACTGGCTTGGACCTGTGTTCTCACCCACTGATGATCTGGCCAAGTCCCCCGACTGCCCCTCCTGAAAATCAGTCTTAACCTCCCTCCGTGAGGGCGCCCACGCTCAGTTCGTTCCCAGCAACTCAGCTGCCGCTGCGGGTAGAATCGGTTTGCACACAGCACGCTGCGGGGCACGTCGGTGCCTTCTCAGCACAAAACGCACGTTTGCGTTCCTGCGCTCAGTGCAGGGAAGTCCGTGCCTGCAAAGCGCCTGAGCGCAGTTGCGACTCGAGGCTGTCAGCGGCACTTCAGCCCTTTGAAATGAATGTTAAAGCCGACAAGACTGTAGACACCAGAGCTTCTCATAACGTGTCTTTTAGGAACCTTTTTAGGCCCGTGCTCCCTCTCTCCTTACTAAGCAACACTTACAGGGATGCCCACAATGTGCACAGGTGCGATAGGCTCTTATGTCATGAAATTGGCCATTTTTATCTCCTGACGCCTTCTGGTTTGCCTGAGAACCGTGTCCCCTGCCCCCAGGTTCGCTGTTACTGCGCCGGGGACGTGCCTCTCTGCAGCCTCCGGCGCGCTGGCCAGTCCTCGTTTCCTGCGCCTTTCCCCAGGGCTCTGTGCTTGCCCGTCCGGGACGCCACTGGTTTGCTTCATGCTAATTACTAGGCCAAGTGTCCTGGGACACATCCCTGAGCCTGGGAGTCTGCCTGTCAGCCACTGGGTTTATAATTAGGCCTTTGTTTGGCCGGGCAGAGGAGGACTGCCTTAGGGCCAGCCTCCTGCCTCCTCTTGAGTTACAGCCCGTCTTGCCCATCGCTTTTCCCTCTAAGGCTTTATTTCATTGGATGCCCGGCGGGGCAGCCGCGAGCGGCGGGGAAGGATCTGGAGGACATTCCTCAGGCCGCCTCCCACCCTGGCCTGGCAGGACCCTCTCCTCCTCCGAGGCTCCTACTGAAAGCCATTGTCGCTTAGGAATGCTGCTTCTGACGGCTCCGGCTTATTTCTGCTGCTGCAAAGGAATCTGTGCCCCGGAGGAGGCCTCTGGCAAGCGCTGCCCGACAGCCGGCCTCTCAGGCATGTAAACAAGCTGTCCGAGGACGGCTGGACTCGGTGGGGCAGAAGCGACCCTCTCATGCTTGAGCACAGACCTGTTTGCTGGCCGCTTCCTCTCTGGAGAGGTGGGAGGCAGAGCCTTCGGTTCCAGTCTAAGTGTTTCTGCCTTCAGAGCCAATACGGAGATCACGACCGTTGCTGATCTCACCCCCGAGCCCTGATTTGAAGAGGATTGGTTTGGATTACATTGACCTTGACCGGTTTCTTCGCTAGGGGAGCTGACCGTGGTTGTGTCAGAGCTGGAGTTTCACATTTGCACCCTCCCCTTGGACGGAGCTGTGCAGGGCTCGGTTCTTGTCCTTGGTAAAGGGCATGTCGGGGTCTCGGGTGCACGAGGAGCTCCCGCTGCCTTCGGTGGATTCTTGGTAAATCTGACGGAGGTTGCCTTTCGTCCCGAAGTGTCTGACTTCCTCTTGAGTTTTGTATTCTGAACATTAAATGCCACAGGTTGCTTTTTCTGAACTTTGGGCCACACGTGTGTGAATAAATAAATTTCTAGCATGAGGGAAACGGACAAATAAACTCGAAGACCTAAGAATTTGACCCATACCTGGATTAGCGTTACTGATGTGAACTAAGAGGATTGCTGGGCAAACACAGGCTTCCTGGTGGCGAGTACTGGTTTTATTGACCTGAAGGGTGGCGAAGTGAATACATTTCCATGTCAGTGAGACCAGAGGGCAAAGAGTGCTTTACTGTCATCATTTACTTACACAGACACCATCGTGAGCGAGAGGAGTTAGCATTTACCCCAACCTCTGCTTTTCAGCGACGCCGAGGCTCCGCGAGGCCTAACGGCTCATCCAGGGTGTGCTGAGCGACAGCCGATTGGAACACTTGTCATCGACTTTCAAGTTCACACTTGTGACCGCTCTTCCTGCCCATCTAGACTGCTTCTTGTACGCCACTCATCTTTTTAAAAAATGTGTTTTTATTGATTTTTAGAGAGAGGGAGGGAGAGGGCTAGATAGAAACATCCGTGAGAGAGAAACATCATCAACTGGCTGCCTCCTGCCCCCCCCCAGGGATCGAGCCTGCAGCCCGGGCATGTGCCCCGGCCGGGAATTGAACCCTGACCTCTTGGTTCCTAGGTTGACGCTCAATCACTGAGCCATGCTGGCTGGGCACGTCACTCATCTTTTGCCAGATGGAGGAAACTCACCACGGATGAGACCTACTTACAACATTCTTGAGTATAGATCGGCCATCTGTTGCCCGATGGTGTCCATCAGGCTAGGGGCTCTTACCTCAAGCTAGCACATGGCAGAAAAAGAAACACGGTAATGTGTTGAGGGTTAGTTAATGAAATATAAACAGGCAGGGCCCTTCTTTAACCTGCTTTATCATGGACTCAAATCCCTTCGCCCCTGCTGCCCATAGGCCTCTACCTGTTGGCAGGTGTCCCCAGCGGCTCTGTGCTGGCCCAGCTTCTCAGGGGTGGTGCTCTCACCAGGATAGGAGGTGCACAACACAGCCCTTCAAGGGTGTCTGCGAGCTGCCTGGGCCGCAGAGACCTTTCCTTGGTGGCTGGTGCCTGGCCCCGGTTTGCTCTGTCCCTCCCTCTGAGTTCCTGTAGGCCCCTCTGCTGCTCCATCGGGGGTCTTGTGAGACCAGAGTCTCCGAGTCCATCCTGTCATTTTAAAGAGGGGCCCATGCAGCTGGGCACACGTCATCGAGGCCAGATGTCCAGTTTCCTGGCTCACTCTCCTTAATACTAAAATGCCCACATTTAAGCAAAAGCGACAGCTTAGGCCAAAAATAGCACTGCGCCTGGAACCTACCCGGTGGTCAGCTTTTATTTTCTCTCCCTCACCCCTGCGGCTGGCGATTACTTGCCTGGGCCTCGGCTGGCGCTGGCCCTGCCCGCTGGTGTTTACGCTTGTGCTTTCTGTTTCTCACCTGGGTTTTGACTCGCTGCCTTGTGGAGACATCTCTTCTTTTTCTTTTTAAAGCCACTTTTGCACGTGTCCCAACTTTTCTAATCCTGGCATCTATTCCTTTCGATCCCTGCTGCCAAGCACAGCCCTGGATGAGAGCGCTGTTGTGGTGGTGTTGAGATGTCCTGATAGGAAAATGCTGTCTCAGAGCCAGTCTTTGGGTGGCTAGAACCTTCCATCTGAATTCGTTTGTGTGATATCTGAATAGAGCCTCCATTGATCAAGGAAGGCTTGTTTGCAGAAGAGCCACAGAGAAACACACAGATTCGGAAATTAACCCACAGGGGATGGCTCCAGGAGATTACAACGTATATTAGATTATGCCGTCTGGGCAAAGGAGGGTAATGCAAATTAAACTATCTGGGTGGGATGTGACAGGCTCGCAGTGTCTTCTCCACTTCCAGGTCCTGTGACCTTGGGCTACCCCCCTCCCCCCCCCCCGGAGCTGTGGAAGGGGAGCCAGTTCGGCCTCTGCCACAGCAGCAGCTGTGACTGCAGGAGCCTCAAGTGGCTGAGAACACATTTAAGTGCTGCACCCTCGGAGGTTTGTCGCAGGGCTTAAAAGGGCAAACACGTGTGAGCGCTCGGCTCGAAGCTGAGCTCCCAGCACGCAGGGGGCTGAGCTCTCCTTTCTCCCGGTCCCTCCCTATGTCCCTGTAAGTCATCAGGGGAAGGTCCAGAGCGGTTAGAAACACTTCCCTCAAATGGGGCCCAGTCGAGTCCTGCAACTCAGAAACCGTGCACCTTCAACCGTCTGGAATGTTGCTGAAAGGAACACCCCGGCTTCCAGGAATTGGGGAGGCTTAACTTTCCTATCAGGTACCCCGCTGTATGCAAATAGGCCACATTCCCAGGTGGAGATGGAACCCGGTCTCTGCGTTGTTCTCATTGGGAGAGGAATGTGGATGCTGGTTGGTCAGTTTCAGATCATACGGACCCTACTGACATGTGTATTTAGTTGCTTGTCTTCCTGTTTCTCTGTGACACTGACAGGAATGTGTGTGTGTAAGTGAGTGCTTTGGACGGAGAATATCTTTCTGTTGTGTTAAGAGCCAAAAGGTACAAGAAAGAACGTATGTCTAGTTTGTGAATTATTCTTACGCTTCCCCTTCTCAAGCCTGATAATTCCATTGTTGAATTCAAGCTCTCAGTTTTAACAAGAATGGCTCGTCTTTACGTGAGAGCGTGACATACGGAAACCCCATTGTGCCCATAGATGGTCCTTGTAACTCGGGCGCGCAGGCCTGAGCTTCCCTGCCCTGGATTCCTCCGCTCACTCAGACGTTCCCCATAAATGCAGTGTGCAGTCTTGGGTCGCACCAATTAAAGAGTGAAAAGCATAAAACAGTTTTAGAAAAGGTCACCGTGCTTAGAAATAGGAACCCAGCATTACTCACGCAACCTGAGGGATTTAAAAATAATTTGAAAAAATTCGTTAAAACACGTAGGCCTCCCCTCCCTCCACGGAGAAATCTGGTTTGTGTCTCTCCTTCAGACGGGGTGTTATGGATTTGCCCCTGTTGCCAGGAAGGCAAAGTTTTCCCCCCCCTGGGAACCCCTGGCCAGCAAACTTCTGGAAGTGTCTGTGGCAGCTTTGAATGCTGCTATTTAAGAGCTGATGAAGAGGCAGCTTGCAGAGAAACCTCAAAAATAAATACTCTGATTCATCTTTGTTCAGGCTTTCCAGCCGGCAGAGCCAGCCCAGGGCTCCCGAGACAAAGGGGAACATTGAGCACTGAGCAGGTTCAGCCCCAGTCAGGAGCCCTGACTGTCAGAGAGGGGGCGGAGAGGGAGGCAGCTGGCTGCAAAACCCGGAGCAGGGCAGGCTCGGCGCAGAAGGGACAGCCTGTGCCGGGTGAGCTTCGCAGTGGGGATGAGTAATCTGAAGACGGATGTCTTCTGAGAGCAGGGACTGTCTCATAAATATAGCCCAGCACCGTTGGCTGGGTAGCTGCTGCAGTGTGGGGGCTGCAGGCAGAAGCAGAGCCCGGGGGAGCTTTGCTGGGGGACCTTGCCAGCCCCGAGCTCTGGACACTCCAGCGGTCTGCTGGGGCCACCCTGGCGTGGCGGGAGGCACACCGAGCTGGAGCACCTGGATTATCTGCAGACGGGTTCCTAGAACATGGGCCGTGGCATCTGCGAGACCTGTGTCAAATCCCCGATTCTCCTGTCACTTCTCTCTCTGCACCTCCACCCCCCCCCCCCCATAGAAGAAGGATGGCAGGCCTCCCTTGTGGAGCTTGAACGTGAGGCCCTGTGACAGGTGCATAGTCAGTGGTGGCCATTAGCATGTCATTTGACCTTTAGGCCTGGCATTCATCCGGATGTGCTTTCCTTGAGCGTTTCTCGGCAGCCCCTGTCCCATCCCTCCCTGCGGTTAATTACCCACTAAGACGGGCGTCTCTGCAGAGGTGGGAAGTGGCTGTTCCTAGTGCTCCCTGTGTATCCTCAGGTCACCACGTGCTGGTTAGCGACTAGGGTAGCGACGGGACGGCAGACGTTTAGGTGAGACTCTCAGAAGAGCCTGGCTTGTTTTTCGTAATAGTTCTAGTAAGAGGGTTTGATGAGCCGAGATGCGAAAGGGGAGGTTGGCTGGTTTCCTAACGAGATTTTCACCCGCTGGGTGCTGTTTCTGCATCGCAGAGATGAGCGAGAGGTCGCCGAAGATGACTGCTCGGTGAGGTCTTGGGGAAGACGCTCTGCCCCCCCCCCACGTGCTCCTGTGGTCTTAAAAAGGGCTGACGAACCTCCACAGGGCCAAGGGAAACCAAAAGACTGGGGAGGCTTAGCTCCCTCGTTATTTTTTTTCCTCTGTGGCCTGAATTAATTTCTTTAACAGGCAAACAGCAGTTGACAGGGATTCAAAGCTAGTTTGCCCTTATGGGTGTGGATGTGGAAGATGGAACAGCTCCCACTGTCCAAACGGGCAAACCCAGGGCAGCAGACGGCCGCCGCGGCTTGGAGAGTGGGAATTACGCGTGCGGAGCGGAGCTGGCTGCTGACCCACGTCGTGCAGCCCCCTGGAAGTGCGTGTGACTCTGGGTGCCCGCTGTGCGCCAAAGCCACCCAGCGAGGCGACTAGTTATGCTGAAAATCAAGTACTGATATTGCCCTTTGTTCAATATTTATGTAGCTATTCTGGGGTTGCAGAAAAAACATGTGCCCTGTAAAAATGTGAAATTATGTTGTTTAAAACCCTTTTGAGCCCTGGCTGGGTGGCTCCGTTGGTTGGCACATCGGCCCATACACCAAAAGGTGGCGGGTTTGATTCCTGGTCAGGGCACATACCTGAGTTGTGGGTTCAGATCCCGTCAGGGCGCATACAAGAGGCAACTTATCGCTGTTTCTCTCTCTCATAGATGTTTCTCTCTCCCCCCCCCCCCCAATCAATAAAAACATATCCTCGGGTGAGGATTGAAAAAACAAAACCTGTTTTGAGTTTGTTCAGATTTCCCATCGTGGGAGTTTAGTATCAGGCATTTTACAGAGGCCCTAAGCTCATACCGCAGTTATTATTGTTCTCTAGAAAAAGCCATTCATGCTTTTAAAACTTACTAGTTAACATTTAAAGGGTTTATACAGAGTGAGTTAAGCCAAATACTTTTCCTAACCTTAAAATTATTGCAGAGCGGTTATAACAAACTGTATTAGACAGTGTTAAAAATAGGGTCTTTTTTCTTTTTTTTTCTTTTTATGATGTCTGGGATTTCCATGGCACTGTTTGTAATTAATTGACTCCGGTCACATTTATTAGCATCATTCTGTGCACAGGCTTCATGTTAGTTTCTGTGGTCACTCCATGGTGGCACAAGAGCTTCCTGCTTGTAGACTGGTAAACCCCTGGGCGTGCTGTCAGAAAGCCAGAGCAGTGGGAGTGCTGGGTACTGTGGAGGTGGGAGCCGGGAGGTGTTCCTTCTGCCCAAAGAAGGCTTCTTAGAAAAGAGAGCAGGTGCAAAGGACCTGGAAAGATGTCACAGCAAGACCTGGGTGAGGGGATGCTGTGGTGCCCAGGGGGCCGGGCAGAGCGTCCTGGGCAGAGGCCCAGTGTTTGTAAGTGAGAGGGCTGTTCCAAAATGCCTGGTCGGGCAGAATTCCCCAGGGGAGGCCGGCGTCAGCAGACGAGGGCCGGGAAGGTACGTGGGAGCGGATTGGAGAGACTTCAGCGTTGCATTTGTCTCCCTTGAAAAATATCATCATGCTATTATTAAATGATAAAAGTATACAGGTTAATGCATTTTTTTTCCATTTTATTGAATTAAGCTTCTATTTGGCAGGTCATCTTAGTCTAGTGCGTGCCTGTCATTCTCTCAGGATGGGGGGAGCATGTTAAAGCTGGCATTTGACGAGTCAGTGAAGTCTTTCCAGTCAATTACTGCACTTGGAAAGCGTAACGGTACCTTAGAGTTACAGCTAAACCGTCCGTTGTTTCATCTGCAGCCATCCAATTTAGTTGCATTATGCTTTTATTTTCACACAATAGCCAAGGCTACACATTTCCATAATTTCTACTCTTGTTTACAGTCAGTCAAATGTTTAGCACAATGTGCTTGATTTAGCACCTGACAGTTTATAAACTCTGCCTCCTAAATGGTCATCTGCTTGTTTTTCTTCTATGGCGGTAGATTTCTGATCAGCAAATGGAGCTGAAGGTTGACATGTGAAATATAATCGGGGATTTTCTTTCCAACAGTTCGAGTGTACTGATTGAATGTTCAGAAGAATGCCCATGTCCCCTGGCTTCCTGGCAGCCTTTAATCCACGCGTCTCCTCCTTGCTCTTCTCACCAAAACCCCACTCGATTTCTCGTTTATGTAACGAGAAGCTGTAAGATGCTAAGACATGTCTCTGTGAGATAAGGCTCTGGGTGCTCTCAACTACCCTTTGTTGTTGGAAAGAAATCAGCGCGCCCCAACTTCTCTGCTCCATTCGTCGGAGACATCACAGTGCAGTGCCGTGGAAGTCACACTGGGCCGGTCCTAAGTGCTGGGATGAAGCCCGTGCACCCCTCGCTGTAGAAATGGCCAGCACCCCAAAGTCCATACTCAAATGAGCTGTTCTGTGGCCTCCTGTGTCAAATGTCAGAAGCAGAAAATGGGGCAGGGAGACGGTCTACTCATCGAGAGTAAGACTAAATTTCTTTCTTTTTTAAAAATGTTTTTATTGTTTTTTTTAGAGAGAGAGGAAGGGACAGGGAGAGGGAGAGGGAGAGAAACATCAATGGTGAGTCATTGATCGGCTGCCTCCTGCACGCCCCCTACTGGGGATGGAGCCCACAATCTGGGCATGAGCCCTGATCAGGAATCAAACCAGCGACCTCTTGGTGCATGAACAATGCTCAGCCACTGGGCCACACCAGCCTGGCTGGCCTAGTGTGTTTTTAAGGATCATTACACTACTGGGGAACCGCTCTACCCAGACTCTTATTTGAGTTATGGGACAGGCAGTCTTTGGATTATATTAGTACTAGTATTACTGGCACATCTGTTAGGAACTACGGCCGTTGACACACTGTTTCGGTAGTAATTTTAGACTGTCCTTAGGTTTCCCCTCCAGGTGCTACCTAAGATTAAAAACGTGTGGCATCCAAGAATTCATCGAGTGTTCCGTTTGCCATACCCTGGCGAAGAATGCAGCTAATTATTTTTGGGTTCCTGTCAGTAAATAGACAGCCTTCTCATTTGTTTTGCCAAATGAATTTTCAATCGCTACCTACCACTTTTTCTTAAGAAAAAGGTTCTGCAAAAAGGAAGGCACCCCTCCGGCTCAGCTGAGCTCAGCCCGGGCAAGCCATCCAGGAGGCCGCCTCTGAGACGGGGATCTTCTCCTCTGACCTGCCCCTGCTTAGGGGAACACATTCGGGCATCGAGTTTCTGTTTACTGCCTGGAAGCTTTCCATTTTGAACACATTTGGGTATTTCACTGAAAGCCACTTTAAAAATTCAAGACTTAGTTTTTATCGCCAGAAAACATTAAGTATGCGTCTGCACCGGGAGCCATATACCAATGAGTGAAGTCTTGTGCTTCCAGAATGATTTTTTTTTTTTTTTTTTAAAGTCAAGACAGTATTTTTCATGGGCATTAGGTGACAAAAGCTATCCAATTCCATTTTAGTTCATAATGCATTGTTCAAAGAGGTTATTGAAGAATGGACTCAGAAATGGAAACATTTAACTAATCAAAGAGAAAGTTTGAAGAGCTCAGAGCTGCCTTTAGCATTTGATAGGCAGTTGGGTATGGAAGGGGGTGTGCTCTAGGTTCTCCCCAGGGAAGGGCCACATAGGACCGGGTGGGGCAAGAGGGAAGCCCAGCAGCTTGAGGACCAGACTAGATGGTTTCATAAAGTCATAAGCCTCGGGCCTCCAAAGCCCTTCAGAGATGAATCAGCGACTTCCTTCCCCCTGTGCCTCCAGGCCATCGCTTCAACTGGTAGGAAAAGGGATGGGTAGGACTCATTTATGGATAGAATATTATCTACAGTGTCTCACTTTTTTTTTTTAAGGGTCTCGAGGAAGATACATAATGAATTAGAGACACCTCTCTGTGAAGCAAGTTGCACCAAGACAGACAACTTGATACAAATTACAATTCTAAAATTGTTAGTAATATATTTTATTCATGCGCTCTGCATACTGCTGACAGTCCCGTAGCCACTCTTTGAATGGGTGTGAAATCTGACACAAAATGATATACACGGTCGAGTGGGTTATGCAATTCTTAACATTGGGGGTGGTGGTGAAGGTTACTCATTAGGATTTTCAGGTGCATATATTTGGTATAATTGTTGGTGTAACAGCTCTCTTCATGGAGTAGGTACCAAACTATGGTTTGTGTTTAATATGGGGGGGAAGGACTTCTGTGAAAAATTTTAGCAAAGGTTAATACCCCTTTTAAGGTGCATTGTAGTAGAGCCCACAGCGATTTCTTCAGCAGACAGAATGGTTTTCCATCTCATATTTTCAAAATTAGGAAAACTTTCTCCCAGTACTTTTTCTCTAATGAATGAGACCCACCTTGGTAGGTTTTTTATTAGGTGTCTGAGGGGAAATTTGCTAGAGAGCAGTGTTTTGAATTCATAGGCAGACAGATGCGCCAAGATGCCCGATTGGGTCCCACCTTGCAGGCCCAGGGTCCGAACGGGCAGGCCGCGTCATCCCGGGCAGGGCGCGCGATCCTCCTGCAGTCCGGATGCCGATCAGCAAGCATGCTCATTTGCCAGCATCTGGGGAGCCTTGTGATGCAACTATCGCTTCTGAATGAAGCCCGTGGCTGCCAAACTCTGAAATATTTATGACTTACTAGCCTGGGCCAACATGGGAGCAGCTGTGCATCCTCATGAAATGCTCATGAAATATGCTGGGGTTGGATGGGTGGGTGAGTGGGTGGTTCATTCATACCCCAGACGTTTGTTTAACAGCAACTCTGTGCCAGGCATCCTGTGGACACTGAAACATGGACAGTTCCACTTCTGGGGCTTATGGTCTAGTTGAAGAGAGTGACAGCCAACGCAGATGCAAACAAATGCATCGAAGTCGTGCTTGGTGCCTCAAGAGCCACAAAAACGGGGTGCACTGATGGGGAAGGAGAGAGAAGGGCTGGCTCCTTTCGGGTGGCGGGCATGGCCTTGCTAGGATTGGACCTCGATGCTGAGGCTCACAGCATGTCTGGAATCATCTGGGGGAGAGCAGAGAGCATGCATTCCTGGTAGAGAGGAGCTCGGAGGGGGCCTGCGGGGCGAGGTGGGCAGAGACAGGAAGTGGCTCGGCTGGAGCGTCATCCCATCCACCCAAACGGTTGCGGGTTCAATTCCTTCCTGGTCAGGGCACATACCCAAGTTGCGGGTTCAATCCCTGGTTAGGGTGTGTGCGGGAGGCAGCCAATCGGTGTTTCCCTCTCACCTCTCTCTCTCTCTGTCTCTGAAAAAAAAATCCTTAGTTGAGGATTAAAAAAAAAAAATGACCCTGACTACAGCCTGGAAAAATCACAAAAGGGAGCAGAGGCAAGAGAGGTGGGAGGGAACAGCAGCAGGACCTCTGCAGTCGCTCAGGTGAAAGTCAGTGAAGCCCACACCTGGGGGGGCCGAGAAGGTTCGGTTATGGACCAGGCGCAGGCAGCCCTGCTGTGCGGCCCGATTGCACACCGCGGGCTGGGCGTGTCCTCAGTTAATGTCTGGAGTTGTCCTATTAGAGAAAGTAGATGGTCCAGTGCAAAGCAGAAGCCGGGCTGGCGAGAACTGAGTGAGCCTCAGAGGAACTGAGTACGGGAGGATCTCTCTCCCGCTGTGACTTCATGTTTAGCACCCTTCTGGGCTCCGGGGGAACAGCTCAGGGACCCACATTTGAATCCATTACAGCCCTTCTGCTGGACCGTAAGTGGTTGGGGCCAAAGAGCCCTTGAATCAGAGCCTGTTTGAGAGGGACAAAGTGCCGAAGCCCTCCGGCACCCTTGTCTTCAAGTTTGGGAAACAGAGGCTCAGAGCAGTTACGGGTTTTTCATCCAAAGACGCGCAGCCAGGTGGGGACAGAGCTGAAGAAATTCGTCAGCTGAAGCAACCTCTCTCTCACTGAGAATTTCCAGTGATACTTTTGCAAATCTTCATTATAATCCTTCCAGTGGACACTTCAACAAATCCTTTCAGAATTCATTTATTTAAGGATTAAGCCAGTCAGAAAAACCCCCAGGATTGTTTCGAGTAAACAGCTTAGAAGTGGAATCTCGATGTTCTCAAGACCATCTCCCTTGTACGTGGACTGCGGTAATTGGGCTCCAGGCTCTCATGAGAGAAGTCAAACACTTTCAGCCTTAATGAGTCCTGGCCTCCGGGGCAGATAGGTTTTGGAATTCACTATTTATTGTGTTTTTAAGTGTCACTTCCCTCTCTTTTCTTTTAATAAGCTCTGAGCTGTAAGACAGCCCGCGGAAGCCTGGAGCACAGGGATGAGAGCCCTGAAAGATTGGGGGGGCGGGCTTCACAGCTGGTTGATCTCGGTTCCCATCCGGACCTGAAGGTTTGGTTTAAGGATGCTGGCTCTCCCACATGGGTGTGGATGTCCTCTCCCACGTAAATGGCAGAGTGATCATTTGCAGATTGGAGAGCTGAGAATGTGGGTGTGCTTGGCAGAGGCCGATTCTCCCTCTGAAGACGGGCGGAGGACCGTCGCATTCCGAGTGCCGAGGGGAGCTGTGTCCCGTTAAATCTGAACTCTAAAGCAATTGCTGGGGAGGGCCTTGGCTGAACCCAGAGGAAATCGCAAAAATGAGCAAACGAGAATGCAGTTTAAAATGTAAAATACAAACGAAGTCAAAGCCACTTCTATGAAAAAAATAGGAACATTCCTCAAGTATTGCTGGAAAATATAACAGGTGGTCTGAGTTTCAAATCCATCACCAGTGTGTTCCTTAGAGGTGTGTATGGGGGAGGGGATGGGTTTCTGATTTTTGCCAGAAAGTTTTCCCAAGTTTGAAGGAGCCAGATGCACAGGGAAGAAAGTGGGCTGACCCTGTGCAGCCCTGAGTCAGCTGTGGGACTCTAGAGGTGACCCAAGCTCTCAGAATCTGACCATACTGCATTGTTGAGAGGGTCAAATGAGACAGTTTGTAAGAGGTGTAACACCATTCAGACAAAGTCTGAACTTCTTCCTGGCTCTGTGTTTCTTTAATTCAGGCTGTGCTTGAAGAACTTAGAGAGTTCACCACCAGCCCCATCTCTGGCATTTTCCTTCCCCTTGGTTTTGGGCTGGCACCAGGTCTCGGAGGTTTTCAAAGTACTTGTGGTAATCTGGGTGAACCTGGCTGAGGACCTCAGGCCTGACAGGTAGGGGACACTCTAAAGAGTTCAAGGGCCTGTTGGGAACTCCATCTTCAGGAAGCCAATCATAGGTCCGGGGAGATTGTCAGCTGTTTTCTCGAGGCAGTGCTTCCTTTCTCTCTGCTCACTTCCTGTCCCTCTCAGGTTTTCCCTGGAAGTTTCCCCACTTAAATATTGATTCAGTCAAAGCCTGCTGGGGCTTGAAGTACTAATGAGACAACTGCATGAGAAGGTGGGCATGTGGAGAGCAAGAGCTACTGTTTTCCTCAAAACATGTCATTTTAAATGATTCTGAAGCCTATTAAATTAGACTGATGAGATTAATCTGATAACATGGTAGCAGGTTAGATGTGCAGAAATGATCTTTTTCACATGCTTTTAAATTCAGTCAAGATTAACGAAAGATCTTGTGTTTACCGACAGAGCTGGAGTTTCAAATTTTGAGTGCAAAATTCATTATCCTGTTTTAATGAAGAAATCCAGCTTCCTTGTCAGTTTACGGAGCTGAACTGGAGTAGAGCTTGATGCTACTATGATTTATAAAGATCACAAGTGAACAGGCAGTGGGAGCTGCATTTTGTCCTAAGCTGGGTTAGCTTTAACCCTGCCCCGAAACCCAGGCATGTGCCCTAACCTGGAATTGAATCTCTATCTCCTGGGTCATAGGAATAGACTATTTTTTAAGAGCAGCTGTCTTAGACTTATAGAAAAATCGAGTGGCAAGTACAGAGTTCCTATGTTACCACCTCCTTCAACACGCAATTTTCTGTATTATTAATTGATGAGTCAATCAAAATTGATATATTATTAACTAAAGTCCATAGTTTACATTAGGGTTCACTCTTTGTATGGGTTTTGACAAATGCATAGATGTGACATGTATTCATAATTATAGTGTCACACAGAGTATTTTCACTGTCTTAAAAATACTCTCTGCTCTGCCTGTTCATCTCTCCCTTCCCTTAACCCCTGGCAACCACTGATCTTTTTACTGTCTCCACAGTTTTGCTGTTTCCAGAATGTCACCTGAAATCGTACAGTATGAGGTCTTTTCAGGTTAAGATGCCTCCATGTCTTTTCATGACTACATAGCTCATTTCTTTTTATCTCAAGTAGTCCGTTGTTTAGGTAGACCACAGTTTGTTTATCTTTTCACCTACTGAGGGACATCTTGGTTGCTTCCAAGTCCTATAAGCTTTTTTAAAAATTTCAGTTTTCTACAGGTTTGACCCTTGATGTCATAAGATAGGAAAGTCCGTGAAAAATATATTATTCTCTTTGCCCCATTGATTTAGGGATTGACTAATCCAGACTCTAGGCTATGCTGTCCATTCGAGGAGCCACAGAGCCCATGAGGTTGGGATGTGACTGGTCTGAATGGAGATACGTGTTCTGTCCATGAGAAATACACATCGGATTTCAAAAACTTAGCATCAGCGAAAGGGTGTAAAACGCCATTCATAATTTCTTGCATTGACTATGTATGGAAGTGATAGTATTTTAGACATATTAAATAAAATGTTATTAAAATTGTATTGGTTTCTTTTTACTTTTTAAATGTGGCCACTAGAAGAATTTAAATTATCCACGTCTCTCACAGTATATTTCCGTTGGGCAGTGCTACTAGGAAAAAAGTAATGCTGGGTCTTTATCTACCGTGCTCCTTTAAGTATGTCATTCAGCTGATGGTTATTAGGCACCTACTGTGTGCCAAGCACTCTTTAAGCACTTGAAATAAGTCAGTGGCTGAAAGAAACAAAGACCTCTTGGGTTTTAGGACATTTGAGATATGAATATCATACAATTACTTTGGCTTTTTCTTCCCCCCCAACAGAAAGCAATCTAAAAAGACTGGTGCCCCAGTAGAGAGAATGGGGGCTTTAGAAGTAAAAAGAGGGGGCAGGGGTGGGAAGAGATTAACCAAAGAACTTATATGCATATATGCATAACCCATGGACACAGATAATAGTTCAGTGAAGGCCTGGGGAGGGAGCGGGAGTGGGGAGAAGGGGGGTCAGTGGGGAAGGAAAGGGGGGACATCTGTAATACTTTCAACAACAAAGATGATAATAAAAATAAAAGGCCTGGTTGTGATTGTGGCCCCAGGACTTATTTCAAGTGTGACTTTCAGCAGTTTCTTACCCTTTAAGCCTCAGTTTCCCTATCTGTACAATGGGAGTAAATAGCCCTAGAGCGTGGTTACCCTGGGAGTCGTCCTTACAGCACAGATTCCATGGGGAGTGCTGCAGCCTCAGGATCCTGGGCCTCAGACCAGCTCTGCAAAGACTTGGCATCTGTGTGGTTCTCAGGGCCCAGGTGGGGAGGGGAGCTGCTGTGAAGTTCAATGCCCATTGTCTCTTCTCCATTTACATTTCTTGACCTTTCCCTTTCTCACCCAGCAGTCCCTCAGGAGGCCTGTTCTCTGAGGCACCCGCCTGAGCTTTAATCCCAGCTTCAGCTAAAAGCCTAAAGCAGAGTTCTCCCGGGGGATTTCCTGCACAGAAGGAAGGCAGATGGAATCGCTCTCGCAGAAAGCTGGAGCCATAGGTCGGTGGCTTCAGGACTTGCAGCCTCAGGCTTGCACCAGGAGGTCCCTTTCTCTGGCCTGCAGGGGGTGGTGCTTCCTCAGATAGTCTCCCAGCACCTTGGTACATAAGGTAGCAATACATAGAAACTTCTGGAACCTGTCTACTCTTTACTGCTAAGACCCCCACTGTAGCCCACTGATCTGCCCACTCTATGTACGTATTCATTTTAATGCTTCTTTTGAGACCATGGATGACTCTGGAAAAATCAAAGTCAGCAATCATAGTCCTGGCCCTCACATGGGTTGTATACAAAGAGGTTATCTGTCTGTATTTGAGCGAGTGACAAGTGCAGGGGCTGGAAAAAGATCCCCAAGAAGCATCATGGTCCCACCCAGATGTTTGTGACTTGACCCTGAAGATGTTTGGGAAGTGATACGGTCAGATTCAAATTGCAGATGAATTATTGGAGCTGCAGGGTGGAGAAAGGGGGGGTGGGTGGAGGGGTGTATGGAGTCCTTGGCCCATTTACACCGCCCTTGGGCTAAGATGCCCCCTTGACCACATCTCTTGGTGGCTCCTTTCAGATTTATTGGTCATCCTTGGATCTTTCTTTTACAGAATGACTGGTCCAGTCCCAGCAGAGGGGTAGCGGGGACCCGTTGTTGTCTCAAGGTTCCTTCAGTTCACTCTCTGTTGAGGTTCGGTCGGTGAGGAAGCGGGAAGGGGGTAGACACCATTTATGTTAAGAATATTTTATGTTTTAGGGAGAAAGGAAGCGGAGAACACACTTTCAGGTAAAACTTTATCATTTCAGTCAAGCAGGCCACTGGTTGGAAGGAAAGCATTATGCAGACAAGGTGATCTGGTTTTCAGACACAGTTTTCCCCACTTTGGAGTCATAAGAATGTTTTCCTCCTGGATGTTGTATTTAGTGGGCCTTCGATTAATGAGAGAACTTTTTTTTTTTTTTAAAGGAAAAGTTAATCGATACAAGTATAGATGTATCTTTCTAACGAGCAATAGGGTCACTGATTAGACAGGAACTATTTCTTCATTTAGCCACATGTCCTGAATGAGAGCCACCCTCAAAACTTTGGTCTTCTCCTCTTTGACACCCGGTTTTCTGTGCTGGTGGCAGTGTGGTCACCCTTGCTGTTCAGTATTGGGGACACAGCCTTACAATAGGCAGGGAGCTCGGGTTCCTGCAGTCTGGGCAACATGCCTCTCACTGGCCTTTCCGGGACGCAGGGAGGCTGTGTTTGGGGGAAGATGTTTCATGAAAGGATGGTTTGTAATTTCAAAAGAAAAAAAGTTACCACCTAGATAATTAAAGCCTGAATGGAAATATTAGAAAATATAACTGTCAGTTATATAACACTGAAACACTTCCCACTGCCGGTGGGAGTGCATCCCGTGCTTGCTGTGGGAAATGTGGAGGGAAAACCTCCCTGCTCGGAGGTAAATATCTGCATACACGACACAGAGAACTTTCTCTAATCACTTATTTAGCTCAGCACGAAAATTTCAGTACAAATACAAGCAGCTGATTTTTCTATTAAAATGCAACGTTGAGCAAAGAGGAAACGGGGTGCTGAGGTGACTACATAGGAAGATAGGTGGGCAGGACTTTATGCAGCTCACCGGTCAGCTTCCGGAACATTCCAGAATGTGGCCACGTAGCTGGAGAGGGCCACCGGGCTCCGCGTGGTAAGCGAGACTGACCCCTGCTGGTGGGCTCTTACCAAACTGTGGATGTTAATACAGCAGGTGTCGGTCCCTGAGCTGGCCAAAGGTCCTCTCAGGACACGTGCAGGAGTGTCCCTGAGGCCATGCCTTGCACCAGCTCTCGATGCCATGGGCCGAATTCCCAGCGAGAAGGTGAAAGGCCCTGGTAGTGTATAGTTTTTTGGTCCAGCCGTCCCCAGGCCAGGGCGTCACCGTTGCTCTCCCGCCCTGCCCTCTGCTACCTCAGGGTTTCATGGAAATACAACAGTAGATCCTCCGGAACAGCCCGCGGAGACTGAAAGAGCTGCATGGTGTTCATCAAGGAGATGCTGGGAAACACGTATATCTGAGAAATGGCGATCGGATGGGAGAAACCCAGACACCTGATTCCTGCCCCGGCTACGACAGAAGCAAAGCCTCCGGGACTGGTGGGCGGGGGACAGAACAGCGATCGTGTCACAAGATTGTGATGTGCTTGTTTCCTGGAAAAACCTTCTCGACAGAACTAAAACGCCGAACGTAAAGGGAACGATCCATGCATCGGGCCACTCTGCGCGAGGGAACGACAGCCGCGTGTCCCGAGAGGGGAGCGTTTGCCCGCAGGGCCCCCAGCTCGCGGCAGGCGAGGCTCGCGGCTGCTGCAGCCAGGAGGAACCGGGCGCGGGCCTAAGGCTCGGGAGCCGGGTGCCCGCGCAGAGATGCGTGTTTTGCAGGAGGAGCCCGGGCCAGGGGGGCGTGCGCTGCGGGGGCCCGGGGGTTTCGCCCGTCCAGGGACCGCCCGCCTCGCCGCTCCGGGGTGGCACCTGCGGCGCTAGTGAAGGGGGTGTTTCTGCAGGCAGGTGCCAGGCACAGGCTCGGAGAAGTCGTGTTCTTTGGGGGCACACAGTGACGTGAAAATCCTTTCAGAGATGATTTAAAAGCCACACCCTCATGTTCTGTTGTCTAAAGCCTACCGGTCAGGGCAGGCAAGAGCTTTGTATGACCTGACGAAGGGCGAGATTGGAGCGAAGCCCCCCGGCCGCGCTCCCACCCGGGCAGGGATTCCGCAGGGAGGTTAGGTGAGGGGAAGGCCGAGAACCGGAGGTCTTCAGGAGTTTTTTCTGTGTACATGTACTGTCAGCATTTTCACCTTAAAGCTTTATATCCAACTGCTGATCAGTGGGGGAAAGGATGGGATTTTCGATAAATGAGGTTGGGCCAGTAGGATACCATGTTCTTAAAAAATCTCAACCTCCCCAAGTCACACCCTCCACAAAAACCAATTCCAGATAGATGGGTCTAATTGTAATAATAAAGCAGTAAATGGTCCAGAAAATGAAATGTCAGAAGAGAATACGTTTAAACAGAATGTAGAAAGCACTCACCATGCAGAGAAAGATTAATACATTGGACTACAATAAAATTAAGTGTGTCCATTCACTAAAACAGTGAGAGATTGAATGGAGGGAGGTATTTGTTACACCTGTAACGACAAAAAGTCTTGTATCCAGAATAAAAGAACTCCTACAGATCAATAAGAAAAAGACAGGCAATCCATTAGAAATCGGGCCCTGAATTTGCACACTTTGTAGGAGAGGGCGTACAGACGGCCGGTCAACAAATGGGAAAGTACTCAACCTCATCCGTCATCAAGGGGATACAAATTGAAACTGCATTGAGATACCACTACCACTCATAAGAAAAGAAAATAAAAAAGACCCGCAGTACTGAGAGCCGAGAGGCGGGCATTGGCACAGCCACTCCGAAAAGCTCAGTATTGGCTGGAGCTGAACGTACCCCCCTGCCCCCCGTGACGTAGTAATTCCACTCCTCGGCACGTACCCAGATGAAATATGCACAATATGTGCCAAAAGCCGCGTGCACAACGTTCGTAGCACCGTTACCCATGATCGCCTTAACTTGGAAACAGCTCGGAGGTTCCTCACAGCAGAAGGGGTTGGTTTTTTGTAATCCCACAGTGGAATACGATGTAACAACAGGCCTGTTACATGCAGGACAATGTGTTTCTCTTAGACATAATGTCGAACTACAGGATCCAGGCACAGGGCCATAGGATTTTTTAATGATTCCATATATTTAAGTTTTAAAAGGAGGCAGAATTCATCGGTAGCGCTGGGCACCACTGTAACCGCTACCTTGTCGGGAGGAGAGTGACTACAAGAGGCACAAGGGGGCTCGGGGTCCTGGACTATTGACGGGGTTGTGGTGGCACCGAGGAGGGGGCAGGACTGTAATTCCTGACTAGGAAAGTCAGGTTGGCTATTGTGCGTTTTGGCCGCTACGGCCGCAGGGTGCCCGCTGGGCCTCGGTGGAAGGAGGAAGGAGGCCCGTGAGTGGCAGTGAGACTCTGCTGCGTCTCCATCGCTTGCTTGTGTGTGAACCACTCTGCCTTCGCTCTTTTTTTCGGGCTTCCCTGCCATCCTTTACTAGATTTGGCAGTTTTCTCGTTGAAATGATATGTAATGCCTTGATACAACGGCTCGTCTGGAGCCGAGTGTTTAAATAGCTATCAACTTTTCAACCTGAATGGTGGGAGTGAAATTTTCAGCAGCCGGTTGACAGCGAGATCCAGCGGGATGTATTCTGGGCCAAGAGCCAAGAGCCCCGGGTTCTAGTTCCAGCTTCCAGTCCCGGACCTGGAACAAGTGACTCGGCCGTTCTCTGTAGATATCCCCACCCCAACCCCCAAACAGTAACGTGAAAGCTACATGTGGAAATCATACCACCCACCTCTAAGATTGCTGGGGGGATGAGGCGAGGTCACATCTGTGAGCGTGGTTTCCAGATTGCTTGACGACTGGGTAATAAATCTGTTTGCAGAAACTGCACGTTGCATAAACCACACATCACACAGGTTTCCTAAATTTCCTCATGAATGTCTGTAGGCATGCAAGGTGTGAAAACCAAGCCAGCTTTAAAGAGTGCACACGATGTAGGAATCCTGGAGCAGCCCTGATGCCCAGGATTTCTTGTTCCTGATGCCTGTCATAACTGCTACATGTCATGACCTTATTTCTGTGTGTCCCTGTTAATAGTAGCCCTCAGGGTGGCTGGATATATGGGAAAGGAGCTGGCTCTGGAAATTATTGGCCTGGTACCCATATTTCTGACGTGATTTTTGTTAGTTTACACGGATATGTTTAAATGTAATTGCTCGCCTGTGAACATATCTTATGTGTCAAATTAGCAGTAAGTTTCACACTGTAATCATTTTAACTCTTTATCACTGATATTTGGAATGGTCTCCTTGATGGGAGAAAAAGCTAATTTGGAACTTTTAGCCAAATAAATTGGTTGGGAGAAATATATCTGAGAAGAAGAGCCAAAAAAAACCCATGTTTTAATTAACTTCAGTTTAATTGAACAACCTTTCTAAACGAATTCCTTGGAAATTGTTATTCTCAGAAAATAGACCATTGTTCTAGGCCATTGGTTTTAAAACTTTCGTTAACATCAGATGTATATTTCTGCAAATAAAACCTTCCAGCGAACCTCAATATATGGGAGGTTGCTCTATTGGAAGCAGGGGGGTGGGGAAGGTGTCCCAAACAAACGCATACACGCTTTGAATAATTATTAATTCCCACGGGCTAAATCTGAAAAGAAAGGAACACTGATTGGGCTATCAAGTATTAAAGTGTGTATACGTTTTTAGGGGACACCCTATATTTTACTGCTGAGATTTGAATGGCCTGTTGGACACAGTGGACAGCCGGGTAGCTGTTGTCCTGAACCACGGTGGAGGGAGCGTTCCACGCTTGTGACAGTGTCATGCTGGTGTTCTGTCCCCACACGTCATCCCGTTTAACTGGCCAGCAAACCGATGGAGACGGAATTCAGTGACTGGCGTCTGTGACACCGTAAGCCAGCCCGGACAAAATCAGTTAGGTCCCTAATACTGATCGATTAACTTTTGATTGAGTTTGTACGCTTTCAGAATGAAAGTGGGGCTTTAGGCTCTGAAAAATATCACTAACTGCTCTAAGGAAATGCGGAGGTGAGCCAGCTCTCCAGGAGGGTCTCAGTGACTCAGATTGTCCGGGGAACCTGCACTCAACCCCTACACCACAGAAACCTTCCTCTGAGGCTTTTTTGACTAACATATTTTTAAAATTATACCTTTTTTTTGTTTTTGTACTAGGTTTTAGCTTATGCGTGAGGGATGCATATCTGTCCCCTTTTCAGTCATTTTAAATAAATAAAAATAGCATTCAGTAATTCAGTAGTAGGAGTTGGGGAACCTTACTCTCAAACTCACAATGCGACACCCCTCTCCCTTATTTTTGAAAAGAGTCTGAGAACGGCTGGCCCAGGAGCGTTTGTTTTCATGAGTTTGAAAGAGCCGCATTTTGTCTACAGAGCAAGTTTTTCCTGAGTCCCTTCCTCACAACATTTTATGTAGAAACACTGGATTCATGGGTTGAACCAACGGGATAACTGTAGATTGCTGATAACTTTGGATTGTTAGGAAAATGCGGACGAGCAGTTATAGTAAAACAGCACGTTCTTTGACTTCATGCTCTGCCGCTGTTTTCAGCAAGCTTTATCCAGCCTCCCGAGTGTTATTTGTCATTTTGAAGGGCCGTATCCACCCACCAGCTCATAAAAAGACTCCACCTTCTCAAAAGATGAAACGCCGCTTGTAACCGAACATCTAGGAAAAAGGACTCCAGTAATCGGGACACGTGAAACAGGACCCTACTTAATAAATGAAGGCGATCAGGACACCCAGGGTCCATCAGGGCCGTGAACTGAAAATGGGAATCTTGTATCTCGTCTGGCCTGTGACCTGCAAGTTCATACAGTCTTTTCGGAAATGAATTTGGCAAATATGTACCGATAAGCCTTACTATGTATAACCTTGGCCTAGCGATTTCCCTTCTATGTTCATGTACCCGAAGGAAGAACCCATATTTAAGAGGCTAGGCTGTTAGAAAAATCTTGGAATGCTCATCGCAGCGAGCAAGCACAGGGTGGGGCAGAAGTAGTGAGTGTGCGGAACACGGGGTTTACTCTTGTATTGTTGTTTGTGAATTTTTATATTTCCATGCGCACAACTCTAAACCTGCTTCTGCCCACCCTGCGCTGACTGCCCAGTCGACAGGCCGAGCCTCAGTCGCGCTTGAATTCAAATGGCCGTCTGACGGCTCTGTGCCTTGGGCAGGTTACTTAACCTCTGGGCCTCAGCTTCTGTCTTTAAACAGCGACAGCAATAACCTCTGCCTCTGAGTGTTCTTGCAAGGATTCGAGTAAAATTTTAATAGGCACACAGCAAGCAGGGCCTGTTTACGTATCAAGTCACCTGACGTATCACTTAGAGCATGAAATGAAGTAACGTGGACCGTGTCTGGTGAACAGGTGTTAGTGTTAATATTAGTACATAAAATTCGCAACACCTAGTCATCCAGTAACTGGAGGAAAGGCAAAATAGACGATAGTGGCTCCAGATGGCGGCTACGACAGCTGTGTCACTACACGGAAACTCAGCGAGGACGCCAAATTGTATGCCCGCTGTTATTGCATCTGTAGCGTGCATAGGAGGACACCCTGAAAGGAACGTCACAGCCGTGGCACCAGCTTCTGTGGGACTGACGGCGCGAGGAAGCTTGGATGCTGACCCCGTGAGGTTAATGAAATATGAGAGCGACTTAAGCCCCGGCCATCGATGTACCACGAAGGTGAGGGAAGAGCTTGAATGATTCCGACCAGTCTAT
Organism: Miniopterus schreibersii; assembly: GCF_964146895.1. Lineage (NCBI taxonomy): Eukaryota > Metazoa > Chordata > Mammalia > Chiroptera > Miniopteridae > Miniopterus > Miniopterus schreibersii. The sequence continues at coordinate 8,167,116 of NC_138116.1, forward strand.
AATTTGCAGTAAATGCCTTCTGAAGTCCCAGCGCCCCCGGCTCTTCACTTGGGCGCGTAACTTGCTTTCTATCGATTTCTGCAAGGTGCTCGAGGACTGTTTTCGTGCCGAAATTGCATGTCTGCTGTTCACAAAACGAGAAACTTGATGTCCGTGTACAACTTAACCAGGCTCCAAATTTCATTTCCTGTGATTGCTCAGCTAGTCTCATGTAAACGAGCAGACTGGTGCACCCTGTTCTCTCCTGTCTCCTGAGCAAGGAGCCTTCACCGTATTCCCTTCACACAGGGTTCGTGGCCGGTTAATGGGCTCTGTCTCTCATTTCTCCCTTCTCCAACCCCTAAGTTGTTTCTGGGTGGAAAACAGCAATGCACGTCTGATCTCGACAGTCTTTAGTCCAGGGGTGGGGAAAGTCCAGCCCGCAGGCCATCCACGGCCCCCGAAATCATTTCATCTGGCCCTGCCAGGGCAACCGCAGGTGGAACTCGAAATTCAGTAAATCTAGGAGCTTTTTTCATAGCTAATTTTTAGGTTGATGATTTTGTATGGCCCGCAAATGATGTTATAAATATCCAAGTGGCCGTTGGCAGAAAAAAGATTCCCCACCCCTGCTTTAGTCAGGGGATAAAAGCTGGTGAAACAGATGGATCCTGGGGTTCGGGACCCTCGGCAGGCACAGGGGGGCTGCCATGAGAATCCTAGAGACTTGGTGTTTCGAGTCCTTGCTCCGGTCTTCTGGGCGTTGTTTCTGCTTCTGATTCCACCCTGGTCCTGGCCAGGGAAGTACAAGTTCCCTTCGCAGGCCGTAATAAAAGCAGATGAAGGCTCCGAGGCCCGGGACCTCCCAGGATGCGTCCTGCGGCCTGGGCAAGGGGGTCCTGTGACGATGGGGAGCGGGGTCAGCCCCAGTCTCCTTGCAACTGAGCTTCAGCGCCCCCTCCCTCGCTGGGCAGCCGGAACTGCCGCCCCCCCCGCCTGCTTCAGAGCCGAGCTCAGCGGGCCACAGCCTGCCCCCGAGTACAGCGCGGGGCTCCCGCTCAGCCTCTCGCCGGGGGGATGCCTGCTTTGTACGGAAGCGGACTGATTCAAGTGCCCTCTTTTTTAGAATTTTGCGGGGCGGGGGGGGGGTCTGTGTATTTGGTGCTGAAGGAGAGGCCCAAAGCATGAACTTACAATAGCGTCTTAACTGGAAGTCCCTTGTCCCATATATCCTTAGCGCAGAGAATGGCGCTGGGTGAGGGGCGGGTGACAGGAGGGGAGGGGCTGCTCCCGCCTGTCCCCTGATGCCCCGTGAGTCACTGTTTTCGGTCCTGTGCGCTTCATTTCCCACCCTGGGCGCCCTGCACCCCTTCTGGAGCTGGCGGCTCAGCCCGCACACCTGCCCTGGGGCGCAGACCAGCCCCCCGGCCTCCTCCACCCCCACGAGCTCTTTAACCTTCCTCCGTCCACTCCCCCAGCTACCTGCAAAATGCCAGATTCAGAAACTGTTTTTCTTTCCATCTGGGAGGGAGGAGGCCACTGATTTTTTTTTTTTAAAAAAAAGAAAGAAAACACAGTGAAAAGAAACAATCCAACATGCATTGTCTGCAGGAATCCAGTGTGTTGTCCAGTTTGAGCCAGAGTCCCGCCGAGTCAGCATAGCCACTCCCCCCCCCCCCCCAATATCTGACCACCCTCCGTATCCGATGGGCTTCCACCCTGTGCCCCGCCCGCCAGGCGATGTCTGATGGCCCTGGCCGCCTTCAGCAAGAACCCCGGCCCCCCCATGTTTCCTCGTGATTTTCCATCAGCTGCCCCCACCCTGCTCCTGGCCCTGGGTCCCCACGTTCCCCTGCTTTATTCGGAGTTGAGCCCCCCATCTCTCCCCGGCAGCGGTCCCTGTACCTACTGCACGAGGCCCCCGGAATGGAGTCTGCCTTCCTGTTTTTAACGCATGCCACAAACAGCTTTTTCTTTAACCTTCACCCTAAATAAAGTGAATTCCTTGTGGGGTACCCGCCGTCTGTTATGGGAGCGAAAGTTTCCATTTCCTTCATACCACGGGGATCCGGGATCACTCCTCCGGCTCGCATTCCTTGGGAGTCAAAAGGTCCCTTGACTGCAGGCCAGTCCCCGCGCTGCCCACTGGTGTCCCTGCATTCCTGCGCAGATCCCCGAGCCCCCGGAGGGCAGGACCCGGCGGCGGGGGGCCGGCCGGGATGGGAACAGGCTGACCCTCCTGGCCCTCCGCCCGGGACTCGGCTCCCGTGCCGTCCGGCGTGAGGCTCGGAGCAGCGTTTGCGCTCGGACCTCCAGTTCCATCCGCCTCGGCCTCTCCGCGATCTGAGGACAGACCCAGCCCTTTAGCTGACACGCGACCGAGCCTGAGAGAGGCTGCCCGTTTTTATGTCAACTTCTACGGACATTCAGACAGACATTTTTTTACTGATTAAATTTTTTAATTGATGTTTTAGAGAGAGAGAGGAAGGGGGAAGGGCGAGAGAGACATCGCTTTGTTGGTCCACGTATTTATGCATTCGTTGGTCGATTCCTGCCCGGGGTAGAACCTGCAACCTCGGCCTATAGGGACAGCACTCTAACCAAGTGAGCTACCTGGCCAGATCCAAAACCAGGACACGACAGCACCCCTGCGTTCCCCGCCTGTCCCGTCTGTTCCCTGCGCTCCGCAGGCAGGTCACAGCCATCCTGGCGTCTGGCAGCCGGCATTCGTTTTGCTTGTGTTTGAACTTTATGCCAATGGAGTCACACAGTGCGTGGGAAATTGTATATCTAGGGTGAAATGTGATTTTTCTCCCCACAATCCTCAGTTTACCTCTCTTCCATATTTATATATTTTCTGTATCCTAGAAATAATAGAAATCAGATGAGTGGAAAGTCGGCCTCGTTAGAGGAAGGTTGTCCATCAAAGATCGAGCGCACTTGGCCCAACGCCACCCTTTCGAGTTTATAGAATTCAGTAATTACAGTGACTGTGTCATTTGTAAATTGTTTTATTAGTACATTACTGCCTTGCTTATTTTTTTTAATCATCGGAAAAAGAGTAATTCTTCTAAATAAATTTTCTAGATCAGCAGCCAGCAGTTTTTTCCTGCAAAGGACCACATAGTGAATATTTTCAGCTCTGCACGCTGGATGGTGCCTGTCACAGCCACTCGGCAGGGCCCGTGAGACACAAAACCAGCCACGGACAAGACGTGGACCAACGAGTGTGGCCGGGCTCCTGGAAGCTTGATTCGTGGACCCTGAAACGTGAAGTTCGCATGGAGGTTGCTTGTCACAAAGTATCCGTCCACCGTTTTGGTTTTTTCACCATATTTGAAAGGGAATCTCTCTGAAAAATTTAAACACTTACCTATATTCTCAGTGAGCTGATAACATTTTCTTAGTAAATTTGAGTAACATGCTGTAGAGGTCCTGGCCCCGTCCTCTTGCTGTGTCTCTTTGGGTGAGTTGCTTAACTTCTCTGGTTGCCCTGTCCTCTGAAATGGGGACAGCGGGAAGGATGTTCAACAGGTGGCACCAGGATGGCCGTGCTAGTGCCCGGGACAGAATCCGGCACCCAGGCCATGCCAGTTGTTGAATATCCTGGCTGCACCCGTGATGACCAGGTCCTCTCTCCAGATGCCGTCTGGGCACCATCCCCGACGTTTGCCTAGTAGGTGCTCAGCGCTCTTTCTCTTCCTCCCACGGAAGCGGCTCGGGCATTCTCGGCTCAAAGGGACGCTCGGCTTCTACGTCGGACTCCCCCAACCCGGGGGGCCTTCGTGTTCGTGTATCTAGACGTCATCATTTTCTGTTCCCCGCGTGGCCACGGGACGGGAGCCGTGACGGCACCTCGCCTGCCTGAAAGCCAGCCTCCCCCGTCAGGCCTTTCGGTCTGTTTCTAAACTAAAGGGAGGGGTGGCACACCCTGCGGGAGACCCTCGCTGGGCTCTCCGGAATGTGTGTTAGGCGACCTAGAGGGCAGGAGCAAGGCCCTGGGGCTGGTGGGGGGACCCCAGCCCGCCACTTAGGGCGCGTATGTTCCTCCCCTTCCTGTTCCTCAGTTTCCCTGTCTGCCGAGGGGGTGGCGTTGCCGTCTGCGGCGAGGATGGGTGGGTGGGTGCGCGTCAGACCACCCCAGACAGCCCGGGCGCCGGGGGGGCGACCTGTTTGCCATCATTGCTCATCATTGCTCATCATTGCCATCATTGCATCATTCTTGGTTTTCGCTTAGTGAGCCCGCGATCGCGTGGTTCTGATGCCTGGTGAAGATCGGTGAGGTTCCCAGATATACGACCACTAACTAAGTTACATATTGTGACAAATTTTTTTTTTTTTTAATTTTTTTAGGAAAAAAAAAAAATCTCCTGAGTATGGCTTTATGACTTGGCAATGTTCTATCACATCTCATTTTATTTTTAATAACTCTAGACATCCTGAAGTGGCCTTCTTCTGTTTGGGGGACTCATGCTAGAATGCGGGGGTTCAGAATAGATGACAACACCTTGGTTCCTGGGCAAGGAATATATTCCTGTGAGGTTTCAAGGGGCCTCCTAAAGGGGGTCCTGGCTCATGGTTACTTCTCTTCGGGGGAACATTCTTGAAGAATGACAGTGCTGGGGTCTCGCATCTTTGATGAGAGTCAGACAACTCCTGGGTTAATGATTAGCTGAGTGAGCACACCTCCCCGTCCCCCCAAGAACCACGTTACCTGGTTAGGAGCAGAGGACAATTATTTTAATTGAGAGGTAATTTCCGAAAACGAGAAATCATGCTGTTAGGGTGGTAGAATTAGGGGTTATGAGTGTTTTTCCTTCTTTAAAGGTGGATTTGTCCTTTGAAGAAAGCCTGAAGCTATTATAACCTCTCTCCAAGAATCAGTTACCTTCATTGCAGCCCCGAGGTTGCAGATGTGCGTGCCATAAAATTAAGACCCGCAGCCTAAAGCCTCGAATAGGAGAGAATATTCGGAGAAGCTGATGATACATCCCCTGAGAGGGCTGACATTTCAGGCTGTTCGATTCTCTGGCTGATTTTGGTTTCGGTTCAAAGCAGAAGTCTGTTGGGTGGGCAGGAAGGAAAAAGCACATTTGCACACGACGTCCCCGCGCCTCACCCCTCCTCGCCGCCGTGTTCATCCTGACCCCCTTTGGCGCTGGCTTGGTTTCAAGCAAATCTGTGCCGTCAGGGTTGGTGACGAGCTTCCTGTGGCTGCTGTAATAAATTACTACAAACCGAGCGGCTTAAAAAACAACAGAAATATATTCTCTTACCGTTCTGGAGGCCAGACGCCCAAAATCAAGGTGTTGGCAAGACCATGCTCCCTCCAAAGGCTGGTCTAGGGGAGGGTTCTCTCTCGCCTCGTCCAGCTCTTGGCGTCTGTTGGCCGTGGCGACGTCGCTCCAGCCTCTGCCTCTGTGGCCACGTGGATTTCTCCCGTGTCCTGGTCAGACCTTCTTCTTTCTGAGGTCACCAGTCTTTGGATCTAGGGCCCACCTAAAGAGATTTCGAGACTCTTTTAATTACATCTGCAAAGACCTTGTTTCCAAAGAAGGTCACGTTCCCGGGTACTGGAGTTAGGACTTGCGTGTATCTTTTTGGGGCCATTGATGAATAGAATCTCATTAGCACACTTATTAATTGGTCTTGGAATTGTGTACACATGGGGTTTGCATGGTTTTGCTCCGAGCACAGGCCAGTGTGTGACAGTGATGACGACAACCACTTATTAGATGCCCACTGCTTGCCAGGCATTGTCCTAGGACCTGAACACGGCGAGAAAGGCATTATTATCGCCTTTTTTCCTTCGTTTTATTTTGTAATGCAGTTACTTTTAAAATTTAAGCCGGTTTTATAAATAGGCTTTATATGTCTAAGGGTTATGTTCCCTAGAATATTTATTTTATGCAGATTATTTAAATCATTAAAACCCAAAAGATGCAGGCTTACTTGACTGGCTTTCAAATTAAAATAATAATTAGGCGGTATTATCTTAATGAGAAAAATGTGCTTAAAGAGAACCGCGGATTAATTCTACTTTTGCAAAACCACTCTAAGGGTTAAGTGATTCTCTTGCTTTTCCAACGTGCATAGTTTTGTGGGGAAAATTCAGACATATAATCAGTGAAGGGCAGACTTGGTTGCAAGCAAGCTATGAATTACCCTTTAAAAGTGTGTGCCTTTGGGGGAGGGAGGCATGGACTGCCTATTCCAACCCCTCTGTTAAAACCAAAAAATAAAAATAAAAATCTGAGTCTTGTTTATTTCAAGATAAACACACTGGATTTCATTTCTTAAAATGAGTTATTGTTGAGGTCCAGTGTAGAGCACACACCCTGTCATTTCTCCTCCTCTGTGTGTTGGTATTTATCTCAAAGAACATATATCAAACCATAAACATTCTTTTTTCTCCGGTAGCAGCATCTGGTTCCTGCGCCACCTCAGGGTACTTCCTAAGTGGATGTGCTCACAGCTTTCACTGCTCTTTCTAGGCTCTGCCTCCAGTTAGCTGCTCACAGGCAGCCCGGTTTTTATTTAGTACGGGAAGCCCGATCTTCAAGCACAGGGGTTGTGTGGACGCCCACGGGGTCCCCAGGCCTCACCTCTGGCTGTATATTTAATTCAGTGGACACTGCCGTGTTGATCGCACACACGCTCCAAGGCAGTGTTTAAAAAGGAAAAGATTCAGCATCGATTTGGGAAGCTGCAGGATTTTGTGGTTTCAGAGCAAAAAGAAGACTCTCTCGCCCTGGCCAGTTTGGCTCAGTGGTTAGAGCGTCGGCCCACGACTGAAGGGTCCCGGGTTCGGTTCCAGCCAAGGGCAGGTACCTCGGTTGCAGGCTCGATCTCTGGCCCAGTTGGGGAGCGTGTGGGAGGCAGCCAATCGATGGGCATCTCTCGCATCGATGTTTCTCTCTCCCCTTCCCACTCTCTCTGAAAAGCAATGGAAAAAAATACCCTCGAGTGAGGATTTAAAAACAAAAAAAATGTGTCAAATTGTCTGAATGATTTTACCAGAAGCCCCAAGAGATGAAGAGGAGAGAAAGGGAAGGCCGGATGGAGAAAGGGAAACCCCAGATAGTCGAAGTTGAAGAGAATTATCATAGGAGCTACCTTGGTTTTTATTTTGGTTTGGCAAGGATTTTTTTCTTAATTGTGGAAAATGGGTGTTGCATTGCTTTATTTTTGTTGTAAATATTCCTTTTTTAAAATACAGTTTTCCATAGTTGTTGTTTTCCTGGATTTATTGACATATAATTGATGTAAATTTCAGCCACTTAATGCACACAGTTCAGTGGGTTTTAGTAGTATATACACAGAGTTGTTCAAATAAAACCATAATTCAATTTCAGAATATTTCATCACCCCTGAAAGAAAGGCCACACTCATTAGCATCACTCTGTGTTCTTCCAACCCCTGGCAGCCACGGCTCTCCTCTCTGTCTCTGTGGCTCTGTCTCTTCTGGCCGACGCACATACGTGGGATAGTAGAGTAAGTACGTGGTTTCCGTGTTCTTGGTTGTGTCCCCGGGAGTGAATGCAGCATTTTGAGGCACTGCCAAACAGTTTTCCAAAGTGGCCGCACCACTTTGTAGTCCCATCCGCAACATACGAGTGTCCTGGTCCCTCCACATCCTTGCCCATACTTTGAATTGGGGATCTTCTTGATTCTGGCCGTCCCGGGGGTATGAAGTGGTGTCTCACTGTGGCTTCGATTTTCGCGTCCCTAATGGCTAATGACATTGAGCCTCTTTTCATGGGTTCATTGGTCATTAGGTGTCTCTTTTGGAAAGATGTCTCTTCAAATCCTTGACCCATTTTGTTATTGGGTTATTTCTCTTTTCATTGTGGAATTGTAAGAACACTTATTTTGTATCAAGGATGTCTCCCCATGTGAGGAGGAAAATGAAAGGAAAAATAGCAGATGTTTTAAACACCACGGAGACATTAGGGCACTTTGATTGACTAATGGTTCCATGTAACCTAATTTTAGGGACCACTCTGGTAGTTGGAGAAACCTGACGTTGATAATATAAATGTGTCAACTGTAGCACACACATAGGATCCTCAGTCCCGCGGGGAGTCCTGAGTTAGTGGAGGTCACTGCTTTACACTGAGAACATGTTGGTATTTGTGAAATTCTCACACATAATGAATTTGAAAAATCCTACGTGCAGCGGGGACTATTTCGCAGATTCTGTCGGAGGCTTTTTTTTTTTTTGTCTTGAGCTAAGTTGTGTGGAAACTGGAGATAAGTATCTCATTTGTGGTATTGTGAAATTTTCCAGGGGAAGAAAGCCTTTTGCTCCTGCGGACAGTGGAAGGAAATGACCGTTTCTGTCTGTAAACGACCATAATTGGGTTTCTCCGTCGCAGGCTTGCAGAACGGTGGGCCGTGTGGAAAGTCACGCGCACCCACTGGCTGCTCCGGACAGAAGTGTCCTGAACGGGGCTGCGTTAGCTTCGGGAGAATAGGGCGGTGCGTTTAAAATTAGGCTCGTAGCGCAAGTCGTCACCGTGCAGGGGTTGCTTACATTTCCAGGATAAAGTCAGGTCTGACCCCGCAATCTAATCAGCGCTGGTCGTGGCTGTTCGACATGCCGTAGCCGCCGCCTCTCGCCTCGGTAGCGGGGATGGGCACCGACCAGCCTCGGCCGATGCAGGCCCTGCGAGCGGGGCCAGGCCAGCCCCGCAGCGCTGGGGGGGGGCAGAAACCAGGGGTCAGAGGCGTAGCAGTCTATGTAAGGGGGGGGTTTTCAGATACTCAGAAGTGGATCTCAGTATCATAAATGCTTTCACTAGTCCGTGCTCTTTGATGCTCTAAATCTGTTTCCAGACTATTAGTCTCCTAGGGGTGCTGTAGCAAATTGCCACAAACTGGTGGTTTAAAACAACAGAAGTTTATTCTCTCAGGGTCCCCAGGCGTATGCCCTAGGACAGGGGTGGGGATCCTTTTTTCTGCCAGGGCCCATTTGGGTCTTTATAACATCATTCTCAGGGCCATACAGAATTATCAACGTAAAAATTAGCTATGAAAAAAGCTCCTAGATTTATTGAACTTTGAGTCCCTCCTGCCATTGCCTTGGAAGGGCCAGGCCAGATGATTTCAACCATCAGACGTGGCTTCTCATTCTGACCCCACACCAGGAGCTGAGAATCTTTCAGCAAATCCTTCTTCCAACGTGACATGAGGTGCAGTGATGAAGAGCCTTTGTGGCGCTGACATCGATTTACTCGCTTATTTTTTCAGTTCATTTTGCAGATGTCTTTTGAGCACCTGCCATGCCTCGGGCACTGTGCTGGGCACAGGGAGGGGGTGCGTGAAAAGTGAATCGGGACCGATGGCTGGCTCCATCCACCTTGGCGATGATGCAGAGACGGGGCTTGGGGCCACTGCATGCGCAGGCACATCTGTCCCCAGCTGTCAGAGATGGTAAAAACCATTGGGTGGAGTCTACACTTTAATGAAACGGAGTTGCTCTGAGCCATCCTCGCACAATTAATTAATTAGCTACAACTGTGGTAAGTGTCATAAGCGTATATTCCAGAGGGACCCAACTGGGAGGAAAAGAGCAGAGAATGGCTGGAAGGTTGGGCAGTGAGGAGGCAAGAGCGGGGAGTGGGCCAGAAGGAGCCCTCGGGGGCCCTGGGGAGCTACCAGAGGTTGAGAGGGTGAGGCCATGGTCAGCTTCCTAATGGTAGCTTCCCCGTGACTGCAGGGGAGCTTGAGGTTCAGGACACAGGCCCGAGTGGCTCACAATATTAAAAAAATAATAAGTTCCTCATTTATAATTCTGATCAACACAGGACATTTATAAATGACAGCCTCTGGGAAAGCAAGACAGAATGCAGGACAACCTGTCAGTTTTCTGTCTCTTCCTAATGAAAAATCTGAGGAGCCCGAGATGAAAGGGCTCAGGTGCTGGGGAGCTGTCTCATCTCAGGGCCCGCTGGGGACAGGAGGATGGACTGGGTTTCAGACATGGAGTATCTGGGCCCTTTCATGTCTTCCAATCTACTAGGTGGGGGCTGTTTTTCTTCATGTTCATAATCTAGTTTGGGGGCTTTTTCCTCTCCTGGCCCATCGGCTGGGTTTGAAGCCCAACTTTGTTCTTCAAAAGGTCCCCGGTCCATCTGCCAGCAGCTGTCTCCTGTCATTATGTGACTTACACCAGCTTCATGGGTATCAAAGGGGGAGCATGGCAGAGCCACTGAGATCAAACAGAGAGCAAATTTGATGATGAACCAGGGGAAACAGGCCAAGGTTTGTCCCTAATGGGCCTGTTCCATCCATTTGGGTGAATTATGCATGACTGGTTGGGAACCTCAGTGTAGGCAGAGCTGCCTCCAGCTACCAAAACCCAGAGCCAGACCCAGAAGAAACCGCTGGGCAACTTCCTGATCGTGGCCACAGATGGGCACAGTGTTCACCCTCACTTCTTTTTTTAAATTTTTAATGTTTTTATTGACTTCAGAGAGAGGAAGGGAGAGGGTGTGAGAGAGAAACATCAATAATGAGAACCATCGATCGGCTGCCTCCTGCATGCCCCCTACTGGGCATCCAGCCCTTAACCCGGGCATGTGCCCTGACTGGCAATGGAAACATGACCCTCCTGGTTCATAGGTCAACGTTCTACCACTGAGCCACGCTGGCCAGGCCACCCTCGTTTCTTAAAAACCATATTGAAATTGGGTCAGAACTCCATAGAACTGTCTGATGACCACCAGGCCTTCCTTTGTCACATTCTTGTAAAGAACATAAAGGACTTTGGGAAATAAAGCACCTAAGTTATGACCATCTAGTGTGATAGGAACTTCTCATGTGACAGTGGGAGAGAAACTCTCCTTGTTTTGAACTGATATTGAGATTTTATCAGGCTAAGAGGCGGCAGGCTAATTTTCCAAGGCTCTCTTAGTGCCAGAAGCATATTATGTTGTGAAAGGTTAGTTGGCCCAGCATGGTCGCCTATTCACATGGGATCAGAGGTGCCACGTTCATTTTTAAGTCACGGGTAACTTTATTCTTTCAGTACGTTACTGAATTTAATCATTTAGCTGCTCATTCGTGCATTCTCATGTATTTTCCCCCTCCCTAAATGTTTATGTATAATCTTTGCTCTCTACCTAGACTTTCTAGATACACATATTACAGCTCTTTTATTTATAAAACAGATTATTTTGGGACCTATTATCATGACTTTTTTAAAAATCATGATTAAAAATTTCCTACATTAATCACAGGTACAGTTTTGAGAAGTTCTGGGCATTAAACTGCTCTTTGGTTCCCGGAGATAAGTAGCAGGCACCAGGCAACGAGGGGTTATGACATCTGAGACGATGCTCATGGGTTTTAATGAAAGACCCTGTGACTCAGGCGATTTCATATCACGGGAAAGGCTGACATTGTGTTCTCTGCATCTGTGTCCTGCAGGGACACAGGTGAGGCGAGGCGAGGTGAGGCGAGGCCCATGGACCTGCTGAATAGCTAAGGGGGAAAATTACAGCTGGAGCGACCTCTTCATGCTTAAATTGTCCCTCCCTCCCTCCCTCCCTCCCTCCCTCCCTCCCTCCCTCCCTCCCTCCCTCCCTCCCTCCATCCCTCCATCCCTCCCTTCCATTTATTCATCCATCCATTGGTCATCTTAGTTCTCTATTAATTTCTACAACCTTAAGACCCTGCCTGGGAAGTAGGTGAGGACAGGGAACCCATGAGTCAAGTTGATCACTGAGCATAATTAGCCCCAAATATCACATCCCCTTCCCTCAGTAACTGAGAAGGTAAGGCTTATAGGTTCATTTTTTTCTCATATCTGTATACTTTATTTTAAATTAATTTTATTGGTGTGCCATTGGTTAATAAGATTAAATGGAGTTCAGGTGTAGCCAGGATACATCATCTGTATATTGTATTGTGTTCACCAGCCAAAGTCAGACGTTCTCGGTCACCATAATTTCGACCCCTTACGACCCCCCGCCCCACCGCCTTTCCTCGGGCAGCCGCCGTGCTGTTATCCATGTCTAGGAGATTTTGTCTGTTTTTCTAGTTTGTGCATTCGTTGCTCTCAGCTTTCTGCCCCACAGAGGCGTGAGATCAACCCTTCTCAGCCGTAAGAGAAGGTGGAACGCTGCCATTTGCGACGACGTGGATGGATCTTGAGACAATCGTGCTGCCAGATAAGTCAGGCAGAAAAAGTTAAGAACCATGTGGCTCGTAGGTTTCGAAAACTCTTACAGTCTTGGCAGCTTTCTCTGGTATTCCGCGTCATTTGGAGGACCAAGGGTCAGGAAAACGTAACTTTGCAGAGTGGCCAGGTATTGGTTCTCCCCCGGGATGCCGCACCGGAGGCCCTGCCCTGAGCCGCTGCTTTACGGGAGTCAGAGCTGGCTGCAACGGGAAACCAACCGGAGTCTCTCTTCTGTCGCCCGCTTTCCTGTCATCTGTGTGGACTATTCTCAACTGGTGTGTGAGCCCGGCTGGTGTGGCTCAGCGGTTGCGTGTCGCACTACGAACCAGGAGGCGGTGGTTCGGTTCCCGGTTGGTGACCGTGTGGTGGGCTCGATCCCCACTAGGGGGCGTGCAGCCGATCAGTGATTGTCTCTCATTGTTGATGTTTCTCTCTCTCTCTCTCCATCTCCCTTCTCTCTGAAATCGATTTAAAAGGAAAAAAAAAAAAAAAAAAAGATAATCACTACTTTAAAAAATAAAAACAAAAAATAAATTGGTGTGTGACGGGCAGGTGCCAGCCCTCCACAGGGCTGGGTTTGAGGAAGCCCTGAAGCCAAATGTGGAGGCAGAAGGATTACAGGCTTTTAACATCCAGAGCCGTAGCCGTCTCCGTCTGAGTAGGGCTGTTGGGTTTTTTTTTTTTTCCTGTTTTCCCTGGGAGGAAGTGACAGTTGAATGCCTGGCGTTTTCGCATGGCCTATTTTCCCTGTGGGAAATTTTTTAAAATATCCATTAAGGCTGGTTTGTCTACGCAACAGAAGGGCATAATATGCCCCTCAAATGAATCTCATTATCTCTGTCTGTGAAATGAAGGCCTCTGAGGCATGGCAAGGCTGGGCAAGCTTCTCGAAGCCAAGGGGTTTTGGCAAAGCTCAAAGGTGTTGAAATCAGTTCCTTCTCCCCCCCCCCCATCAGTGTCTCAGGGCAAAATTTCATTAAGCAGATGTTTTCAGAAGTTTATTATAGTTTCTCTTAATCCTCTGAAAGGGAGGGAAGGAGAGAAGGAAACTGCGAGTGAAGCTACCTGTATAACATCCAGAAAACTGGATTTTCCCTCCTTTGCTTTGCTTTGCTAATCTCATTATGGGGTTATACCGTAGTGGAGGGGGCTAGATTGAGATGTGCGTAGTTGTTACTTAGGAACAGCCCAAAACATTGAAGAAAACAGGCTTTTTTGGGGAATTAAAGATTTTTTCCAAGTCAGCCACGCTGTCACATGTCCCCTTAAGTGGTCGCAATGGGATCGTTGAGAACACAGGTCCGTAAACGTGTCCGACACAGAAGAGATCACCCAGCTTTCAACGAGCAGGTTTCTCTCGATAAGCTGTGTCACCTTGTCATGTAAACAGCAAACAGCAAGGGAAAGAAGAAACGAGCTCTGCTGCTTTCTGACTCCACGCAAACTTGATGAAATGGATAAAAGCCACAGAAGTGCTCAGTGACTCATTGGACAGCTGCTTTTGGCTGATGTCTGTTTCCCTGAGATTATGAAAAAAAAAAATCCAGCTCCCTTTTTAAGAGAGTTGCCGAAAGGCTCCACGTCCAAAGAGGGAATCGGATTTGCCTCTGATCATGAGAAGGCTTTTCCATCTCCAGGTAGGAAGATGAAACACGGAAGCAACCGGGGGGGGGGACCCCTATAATAGGAAATCAGGACTTTCTTGGATGTGACCCACAGGCTGTGCTTACATCTGATTGGCCAGAGCTGTGTCACATGGTTACTTGTAGCTGCAAGAGAAGCTGGACAGTGTTATTTTGTTAGCTAGACATGTTGTCATTCCAACCAAAACCAGAGATCTCTTCATAAGACGAAAAAAGAGGAATGGATTTGGGTTAGGGACCTAGTAATGTCTGCTACTGGGAGGGAACTCAGGTCCCAATAAATGGAAACTGAGGCATTCTCAGAAGTCAAAGTGAGCATGTTTTCAGCAGCCCATTGACACGGTGAATGGCTTGTGCCCTGTGCGGCTATCTCACTGTCCACAGGAAGTGTACACATGTTTACCCGGAGAGCCACAGTTTCTGCCGAACCTCTCTCCTAATTATCCTCTGCCTGTTTTGTAAGAGGAAATAGATCTATCTCGCAGCTAACAAAATAGCCTCGAGGGCCGGAGTACATTTTACCGTGGAGCCTCCGAAAATAACTCAGCTCTGAAGTTCCATAAAGAAGTTGTCCTCTGGCGATTGAGTAAAAATAAGTCTTTATCCATTCATCAGCCGGAGTTGAGCTAGGCCCCTTCGGTGGCTTCGTGCTGGCTTATGCATCGGCTAAGGAACGTTAACCCCTGATGGCCTGTATTCAGAGGAAAGCTTCCTGGAGAAGACTCAGGTTGACCTTGACGTTCGTCAGGAAAGGAAGCTTCCTTCTGTTCCCAAAACTTTGGATTGATGGATTTGCCCCAATCAGCGAAATCTTCAGAGACCTACCAGGGTTAACCCAAAAGAATGGTTGTGTCATTGAATTGCATGAAATGCATTTTCTTGATGATAATTTTGCAATTCAGGCGTGTCTGCAGATATGTCTGTTGAAGCTCATTGAAAATCATGATTTCATCTATTGAGGCATTTAAAAATTTCGTCTTTGCCAAGGACCCACTGACCCCACATTCCTCCTTTGCCTCGTGTTTACCGACATCCTTGGCTCTGAATTTACTACCGTAAAGCCTGGTGTAATCAACTCAGTTACACCACCGGTTTTGCTCACTTAGCATTCAACCAGGAGCATTCCCATCTTCATCAGAACCCGATTTCTTTACAAAGTCTTTGGTTCTTGGGGTTAAGTGAAAAACATTGAAAATGTTTCATGGAAGGAGTAGGATGCACTTTGCAGGACAATACCCGTAACAGATGCAGTGTTTGTGTTGATGTGTTTTCTTGGAAAATGTCATAGAAACCTGAGGGAACAGCAAGGGTGAGAGCTAGTACCTGCTGTGGCCGCATAGAGCCTCCGGATGTGACCACCTTTGAAGCACTGGGCTTGGTTGTGTCAGAGGAACTTCTGCTCCCCAGATGTGTTTGTCGGGGTAAACCTTCGCAGGGATTTGCAAGTCCACATTAAGAAAAGGGTCTTCAAAAACAAAACAAAGCACGTTTAATAACAGTCGTAACAACTGCCCGCCTGCAGGCCTCTCGGGAGCAGTGGCTGCTCGCGGTTAATTGTGGGCAAACCATGGCCATCTCCTCCTTGAATCTAAAAAATGAGATTAGCAACAACAGAGGAAAGCTGAGTCCAAACAGATGTGTTTACAACCAGAATTTTAGCCCAGCAGAGCAGATCCCTGCCCCCGAAGATGGCTCACGTCTTTTCATCAGTGCTCAAGGACACCCACCATAGCAGTGTAACCGAATCAGTTTAAAGTGAGTCCTGATCAGACTAGACTTGAGGTGGGCATCTCCCCTTATCTCCCCTCAGGACTGTGGTCTTCACGTTAATGTGGGAAACTGACATCCCCAGAGAACGAAATGTCAGAGGGACACGCGTCGGGCGGTTAGCGCCGTGAACTGGAGAGGGCTGACCTTTCCCGGGAAAGTGTTCGCCGGTGAGAAAGTTTAATGCCGAGACCCGAGGCCCGGGCTGGGCTGCCTGTCCCCTGCGCTCCCCGTTTCCTGAAGGACACGCCCGAGGAGGCCCCTTCCTGCCCTGCGCTGCGGGAGAGCTTCCCCACGCCTCGTCTCTGGTCGGAGAAGCCGACGCCTCGCTCCCCTCCCCACCGGAAACCCTGTGTCTCACTCTTGGCGCTATAAGCTCACAGCCGAAATCAGTTCAAGTTTCTAGAACTTTCCTGAACGGATAACAGCATCACTATTGATTATTCCATCCTTAAATATGGACCTTAGGCAGACTTCTTGGGTCCAGATTCACAGCCCGGCTTGCCCAGCTCTCCACAGAGCCCGCAAAGCTCTGCCAGCGCCTCGCTGCCCCGTGGCCCTTTGAGGAGCCGGGAAGAAAGCGTGAAACGGCGCCTCTGGGACGGGGGTCCAGATCCGCAGCGTCCGGCGCAGCACCCACGAGCCCTCAGTGCCTGTTTCAACTTAAGTGAACTGGAAGTAAATGAAAATGTAAAACTTGAGCCCCTTAGTAGACGTCACCGTAGGTGAGGTGCTCCAGCCTCCACCCGTAGCTGGTGGTTACTCCCCAGGACGGTGCCGACGCGAGACATCGCTGTCCCCACAGAGGTCCCACCGGACAGCGCCCAGCTGCCCCGTTCAGGTCTCTGATGAGCAAACCTTTTATCTTTCCAACGCCACGAGAAAGTCTCCCCGGGGTTTTATGTCGCGCTCTGCCCCCCGGTTGCCATTTCTGTCCGCGCGGATCACACCCGCTTACGGGGACCGCTTAGGCGCCTCGTGAAGTTACACTGGCTGGGCCGTCACCAGCTGTGGGCTTGGTAAAGGATACTGGAAAAATTACTTCCAGAAAGAACGGGGTGTTTGAACTGCGCGAACCGGAGAGGCTGAGTCAGAGTTCGGCCTGATTTAACTTCTTTGGCACAGACTGTGCCGAGAACCGCGGGCTCGAAAACCCAACTTCATCAGACTGGCGGTGACAGCAGGGGGCCGCTCTGCCCTGGTGGTGACAGACTGTAAAGCTCTCTGACTTGCCTCCCTTGACCTCGGCTGTTCCCCCCTAGTGGGATCAAAGGGTGTCCGTTTTTCCTGCTCCGCGTGGACATTTGGGCAACAGCAGGGATGGAAAGCTGGGGGTGCTCAAGACGGGGGGATGCCTCCGTTACCGTTTGTTTCCATCTCATGATAGGCTGCTGCTTCATATTTTATCTTTTCTCCTGTTCTCTGAGGAAAAGAGCCTTCTTGAAAAAGAGTAAGTTTGGGCATCTGCACTGTGGGCCAAGGTCATCCCGATACAGAGGGAGCCTTCCCGCCCAGCCTCTCGCTGTACCTGCCCAGCGTTGGTTCGATGTCTCGCACAGGGCCGGGCCCATCGGCTAAGAGACGCGAGTTGAAATCCTGATTTAGCCACTTGCCAGCTTTGGATCTTGCTTAAATCGTTTGCCTTCCTGGGCCTCGGTTTCTTCATCTTTCACCTGGGGACGGCCCTCTTTTGACCCTCCGTGGCCATTCCACGAGGTAAAAGGCAGCAATGGGAGCCCTTTGCGAGCTACGCTGGGCCCTGTAAGCGCTTCTGGCCCCCTTTGCCCGCACCAGAGACTCCTCTTAGAAAGGATGGGTGACCAGGTAGACTGGGAGCTTGTTTCCCAATCTTCTGCAAACGGGGGGAGCACCGGGCGGTGGAGCTGCCTTTAATTCGCTGCAGGGCCCACCGGCTGCCTCCTGGTGTTGTTATATTTCCCCTTTTCTTTTAAACGTTGACTTTTTCTAAACTTAAGCGGCTTAACGGGGGAAACAAAGTTGTTTAGAATATTACCCACCACAGTGTTTCTGTGTCCTCAAATAAAAAGAACATCCCTCAGAGGTGTGTGCGCAGACGCCCTCCCCCTCCCCTCTTTGTGCCCGTTACCGTCACAGCCCCCTCGGCAGAGGGATAGCCAAGCGCCGAAGACGAAACACGTGGGCGGGGCAGACAGCACTGAATTTCTACCTAAATTGTAGCACAACTGTTTGCTTCAAGCAGAGATATTAGCATGTTCTGAGTGATATTTTTGTTAGGTATGTGTTTTGCTTTAAAATAAAGTAAAATGAAATGAAACAGTAAAACAAATTTGAAATGGGCGTAGCAGGCTTCTGCAACCCTAAGGGCAAACTTCAGTTTTCTACAAGAGCTGCGCACACAGTGCCAGCAGGCTCAGGTGAAGGATCGGCGGTGTCGGGCGCAGTCCTGGGGGATAGATGGCTGGACAAGTACTGTTTTTTGTCATTCCTTAGATTGAGCTGGGGGAGGCGTTGCTTAGGATGCATTTAAAGTCTCAGCTGGAGGACAGTGCATTAGCGTCACCTCCTACTGTTTAAAGAGAGAGAGAGGAATGCACGTGTTCGGCACGTTGCGTGCTCGGGCCTAGACTCGCCAGCACACAGCAGCCCGGCACAGAGATGCTTGGACAGAAACACAGCTGCAAAATGCGGAGTTTGCACAGTAGGCAGGTGGTAAAGGACAAGCCAGTTGCCCCTGTGACCGCGCTTTGCACGAGCGAAGGCCAGGTGGGAGCCTTCCACCCAGTCGTGTCCAGACACCGAACCCAGTGCGTCAGGGAGAGACTCACGTCAGAGAGCCCGGCAGCTGGGCGAGGGGATTGTTTAAATGAGCAAGATGTTCTGCTTCCTCAGCACGTGCTCGAGGACCGAGGAGGGACGGCAGTGCCGGCCGTCGCTTTGGGGAGGCTCTCCGCAGGCACTGAGCCAACGGGGGCGGCGACCTTAAGGACAGACGCCTGCGCCGGACACAGATCAAGTGGAGACCAGGAGCTGCACGGCGCTTCGGAGCCGAGGTGCAGAACTGGGTCCACGTGAGCTCATCCGGAACAGCCGGAGGCCTGGGTCAAAGACAGACCCCTGGCTTGTATGGATGGAGAGCTTTTAAATTCAGTATTTTCTGTTCATCCTTCTAGTCCAAGTTCTCCACTTCTGGCCTTTATCCTGAGGAGCCGATAAGACCCTGTGCGTGCTCACCGACACTTGGGGCGGCATTGCTTATAATAGTGAAATTGGAAATAACCTAAATGTCCAGCAACCGGGGCATCAGTTAAATCAAGTATGAAACATCCGTATGATGAGGTATCACACAGTAAAATGTGATCCTACTTTCCATTTAACAACATGGAAAGATGTTTAAGATGAGCTATTAGTGTGGTGTGTGTTTTTTTTTAAGAAAAAAAACTAGAAAGACAGTCTATTTAGGATGATTCTTAAGAAACACACACACTCTCTCATATCTTTCTTGACTGAAACATACCAAAATATTTACATTCATGCAGTTTTCCTTTCTACTTTGCTATATTTTGTTACAACAAGTACGTTTGTATCTGCCTATATGAATATGAGAATAAACTGAAAACTAATTAGCAAGTGGGTGATTAATATGTTGCCATAGGATGCACATTTTTTTTAGATGAAACGAGGTTACAACTGAAAAGATCCTTGGGCCTCAGGAAGTAAATATCGTGTAACGTCGTTAGGAGGGGTTGCTATTGGGGAAATATTTATTGGGAGTAATGAGCGATCTGTGTAAAGAATAAAAGGTACCTGAAGAAAGAAAGAGGCAGGGATCCACCTTCTGCCTCCTCTGTTGTGTTTAATCAGTTGACTGCTACTTGATTTATAATCCAGCCCTATTGGGAGGCATGAAAATCAGTCTTCTTGCAAATAATGTTACACTTTTTCAAGTCCACGACAGAAATAAGGGCCGCATCTTGGGCATGTTAGCTACCTGCAGCTGAATTTTAGGCTTCCGAGCTTGTCCCTTGCCACCTCGGCGTGCCAGGCAAGGCCCCTCCCGTGAGCAACAGCCCAATTCTGTCTTCACTAAATTAAAGATGATGGGCTCTCGGGTACCCTGGAATAAATGTGTTTCCATTTATCTCTGATTTGTTCTTAGATCGTCACCTAAACTTGGCCCTGGATTATTTTTTAGGAAACAAACAACCTTGCTCAGGGCCGGCGGGGGATTATAGAATGAAGATGCTGCTTGTGTTCCTGTTCTATTTCCCTTTCAACCTACGGCTAACTAGGTCTTTAATGAACACTAACCTTATTTGGAGCTAAAATAAATTGCTGTAAAAGTGTATCTAATGGAGAACAGCTCGGTGGTGGCCAGAGGTCAGGGAAGGGGGAGGGCAGGATTAGAGCGGCTATACCAGGGAGCTTGTCTGTAGTGATGGAGCCTCCGTGTATCATGACTGTGAATGTGACACAGTTTCAGAGAACTACACGCCCAGGCGCACACGATGGCTGCATCCAGAAACCGGCGACGTCCGTCGTCCGGATGCCCATGTCTGCATTTTGATCATGGACTGTGGTTTGGGAAGATGTTATCGCTGGGGGGAAGCAGAAGGGCAGGGTTACACAGGAACTCTCTGCGCTATTTTTACAACTTGCGAGTCGAAAAGCATCTCAAAATAAAAACTTAACACAGAAAAAAATAACATTTTTTCCGACGGGAGATTTTCCTGAAGAGCTTGCCATTTGCAAGTTTATTGTAAAAGGAAAGAGGGAGAAGTAAATGTTTATCCTGTTGAGCCATGGGAAGTTGGTTAGTTAGGAAGTTAGCCACTGGGTCACACATATAACCCAGCCTGTCCTGAGTGGGACAGGACCCGAGCCACACCTGGTGCCTTCGTCACTGTGGACACACCACCTGGCTCACCGGAGCTGTACGACAGATCATTTTTAAGGTGAAAGGAAGACATTTGCTAGCTAACTAGGAAATAATGGGCTTTGTGGTTTGACTGTTTGCACATTTTAAACATCTTATTTTAACATCAGAATTTCAGACTAAGCCATCAAGGATTCTTTCGTAATTGATGGATGAGACAGCAACATATGTCAGTTTCTTACAAGCAGGGAGATGTAGCCTTTGGATGATAGAGCTTTTAATTAAGAGTTCAGCAATAAAGATGGCTGGTGGCACCGGATATCTGCACAGTGATCTCATGTAGACGCCTTCTCAGCAGATTGCCGGAGAAGCTATAGGCAAAGCCATTTATCACCAGATTCAGCGGCTGTGCTCCAGTCTCTTCAACATACTGAGGCTCTCCCTCTAATGGCATCTCATGAACCAGTTGAAACATAAGCAGATTGTTCAGGTGGGATTCGTGGTCATTTGGATCACATAGATAATGTATGAATTCCTTTTTTTTTTTTTTTTAACTTAAACCTTTCCAGGTAATATCTAAAGGCTCCTCTCACTGTCACCTCCGAAGCCAGTCTGTCCCTCGCTTCCCCAGAGACGTGTTACTTATCTGCCCTGCTGTGTTATTGTCCTGTGTCTGGAGGTTATATTTAATCCTGTTTTTCACATAAGTGTCATTATATTTTATGTCTCATTCTGTGGCTTGCTCTTTTCATTAGACACTGTATCTTGGAGATCTGTCCGTGTTGTTACAGGAAGCTCTAGCTCATTCGATTTAGCTGCTACATAGTATCGTTTAGTATAAATATGTTACAGTGTATTTAGCCATTGCCTTGCTGGCAGAGATTTATATAGAGCTTTATTTAAAGAGTTTGTCGATTCCCATATAACGATTAAAGCATCTTGCATAGCTTGGCAAAGGACCCATAAGAATCTTTCTACTAGCAAAGCCTGACTTGACAAGTTAGTCCAACTGTAAAGGTGAATGTTATTCATGAGAATAAAATAGGGATACGTTAAGAGCAAAAATTAACTGTCGCCAGACAGGGAAGCCCCTTAGTTCTCTCCTAGTACAGGCAACATGCAATCACATCAGTGTGATCAAAAGCAAAGAGCACTCCCAGAGCCCGAACGATCGGCCAGCCAGAAAATCCCAGAAAATCACCTTGGTTCCATGCTCTGGTTTGGGTAATAGTCTCGTGTTAACAAAAAACATTTTCAATAGGAATTTTTTAAATCATAGAGTTAAAAATACAAAACAACAACAAAAAAACCCTGCTTCCCGAGACATCTAAGATCACAGAACTGCTGCCAGATTCACACTCAGAGCACTGTGTGTTTTTTCGGTGTCACTTATGTAGTCAGCATGCGGGTGACATTTAGACCCAGGCTTGGCTTACAAGCATGATTCAGGAGAACACATCAGATGGTGAACATGGGGAAATCTTCCTTGGTGTCGAGAGGGAGCAGCTTGAAGGAGCCACACTGCCGCAGGGCGTCACCCAGTGAAAAACAGACTTTTCCGGAAACTCTTAAAATCTCAACTCCAGCCCTTGATGACAGCCACCCAGGTCCTCTAAGAGAAACCTGTGGGGCGTTTCAGAAACATGCAAATACGGGTGGAAAACTCAAGCCAAGGTGACCTCTAGCAGAAATGACCTCTGCCGTGACTTTCCTCATTGAACTAAAGGGGCATTTGAAGCAACATCCATTCAGATACCAGCAACCTCACCAAAAGCACCCCAGTTGCCTGCCTCCCGGTGTGCTCGGGCCTTCCAGTTCTCTCGAGGTTTCCCAATGCTGGGTTGTTATCCATCTGCGAAGACTGAATCCCAACGTATCTAGAATTCCCCTTCCAGATGGTTATAGATAATTTTTAAAAAGGCATCTAGGAAATGTAAGGCCCAAACAGCATCAAAATTTGGTGCAGTGTAGATCTGTGGGTTTATTTTTAACACATTACACAACAGTCGGTGGGGATAGAGTGGTGTGGCTGCTGCTGAAAGACTTAGAAAGTCCCCGTAGAAATGCCCAGAAATGTTTCCGAAGTTGGCTCACGAGGTCAGTGCCTCATCAAGCTGAGGTCCAAAAAACAGACTCGCAGCTGCTTTCCGTAGAAGTTGAAATTTCCCTTCATTTTTTTTCCCCCCTAAAAGGTCTAGGTTCAGATATGTGGTTGGACTTCATGCCTGCCTATGAAAATTGGCTTAGTCAAAATTTTCCTTTTCTCCCCCAACCGTGTACATGACAGAAGCCCCTGAGCTGAATGTTTTCCACCCTCACGACGATACAGTGTCAGGCTTGTGACACGTGACAGCTTAGTAAGAGGCTGCCAGCGCCCAGAGCGGCAGAGAGTAAGATGCGCCTCTGATGCAGTCGGGGGGGACCGCGGCTCCCCTGGCCGCAGGCGAGGCGGGTGCGCTTACCCCCCACGGCTCCGTGGCCCGGGTGCGGCCGGACTTAACTCACATGTGAGGCAACTTTCTCCAGGGCCCTCCTGTGAACAGTGACAAACGTAAGCTCTGTTCAAGGCTTAGGAGTTCCTCACGTTTACCGAAGGTCCCCCGTGTGTGAGACGAGGATTTGGGGGATGGGTGCTGAGACAGATGTCTGCCTCCAGGCGGTGGCCTCGCAGGCCCTGAGGAACCTCCCGTGTTTCTTTTCCCTTCTTGCCTTGGTTTCCAGGAAGCTCGGAGGTCAGGTTAATACTTAAAACGTAATCGTCAGGCTTGGTTCTGGTGCAGTTGGGAATTCAGCCACATGCCTGAGGAACTGTCTTTTAGGCTGCAGTGTCTGGGCCCCAGGGGTGTGCGTGTGCATGCGTGTGTGTGTTAGACAGAAATAACCTGCTCTGGAAGGTCAGAGGTCAGAGGGGCTTTGTTTCCGGAGCAGGCCTCTGGAGAGGCGTCCTGGGAGGGGGAAGCAGCCTCCCTTGTTGCCTTTGAAGGTGTGTCAGCAGGTGGGGTCTTCGCATAAAATGGTTACACCGAGTAGAGGGAACAGTGGGAGCAAGATGAGAGAAGACTGGGTGCTCCCCGGGGGTCACCCACGTGAAGGACTGGAGGTCAAGGTTTATAGACAGAGGAAAGAATTCGAAGGCCCCATCCATCAAACGCTGCTTCGCACAACCCGAGGATACGCAAGACTCGGCACTCCTCCATCTGCCTCCCTGGCTACGCAGAGCCTCCCGGTTCATGAGCACCTGTCACAGAACCTACCCTGCAGCCAGTGGGGACAGTCGTGCCTCGATGTCCCGGAGGTGCCTTCTCTGTCCATCGGGTTACAGGCGTCACCAGAGCTGACACGCCTTTCCCTGTCCCCTGCCCCCGCTGGCACCTCCTTGTGTGAAGCCTCAGGCAGCTGGTGCCTCAGAATGGTTTTTGTTTTGAAGAACTGGTCAGAAAATTTTGGAAAGAGCATGTTTCCTTGACGTAGAGAAAGGCTTTCTGATTCTACTTTCCAAGCAGATCTTTAGGCCCTTCCTCCCCTGACCCCGTCACGTGAGCTCCAGGGGGCTCTATATTTGGTGAACAAGCTATAGGTGGTCTTGGGTGGAGTTCTCCTTGGATCGGTGATAGGTACCCAGCAAACATTACTGTATCCCCCGCTCAGTAAACAGTGTATTTCATTCATAAGCTGCTTAATAAAGATGCAGGCATTGGAATTACGCATGTAAGAGCTGGCGAAACCCTGAAGTCTGTTGTTTAAGTAACGGTGGGGCACCGGTGTGAATGCCCTGGTTTTGCCAATGCGCTGTGGTCACATAACGTTATCGCTGGGGGAGGCTGGCCAAGAGGATATGGGAACAGTCCGCACTACTTCTGCACATTCTTACGAGTCTTAAATTATTCCACAATTAAAATAGGAAGTTTGTTGTTTTCTTTTTGAAAGCAAGACAGAATCAAAGAGACCATCTAGTCCAGTTTTCAGGCTTTAATGGAGCAGCGGCCTCCCCCTCCTGCCCTCTCCCCCTCACATCCTCAGCAGCCCCCGGGCACCTCCTGACCGCTGGACGGCTCCATGAAATAGCCCTTCAGAGAGGCCCCTCCAGTCCAACACCAGGCTCCAGATGAGGAAATCAGGGCCCGCAGAACATGCACCGCTCTTTAGTGACTATCGATAGAAGGTCAGAGCCCAGAGAGGGTCAGAGCCCTCTGCAGATCACCCCGAGTCACAGCTCGTAGTCTAGGTGAGGTCCATGGGACTGCAAACGAGGCTTTATGCTCCTGCGTCCGTTTCTGGTGTGTGGGAGATGTATCCGTCCGTATGGCTGAGCCAGGGCACAGCCGGCTGGCTGAGTTGGCAGGAGGTCGCACAATTTACTACTTGGCATGGGGCGCTGGCCTCGGAAGGCAGAGGGCAGGAACTCGGGACCTCAGAGGAAGTCCCCTGGCTTCTTGCCACCTTGGCGTCCGTCCCGACCCCCTGTGAGGACTGAGGCTGATGAGCTTTCCTCTTGTTTCCCATTCGGGCCCAGGTCACTGAAGTAAGGGAACCCTTGCTCGCCTTGGCTTACAGCCGAGGATAACATCATTGCAATAATGCTCTCTTGTATTTGCCTAAGGATTTTCA
The DNA here is from genome assembly GCF_964146895.1 of Miniopterus schreibersii. NCBI lineage: Eukaryota > Metazoa > Chordata > Mammalia > Chiroptera > Miniopteridae > Miniopterus > Miniopterus schreibersii. Next base: position 8,192,155 of record NC_138116.1, read on the forward strand.
GGTTGCAAAACCCTTACACGTTCGTTCCCTAAGCTAAGCCTCACTCCAGGCTCCCACCTGGGCGGACTGGTTTTCCTTTCTGCTCTGTTAACAAGGGACATGACTTTTCAAAGGTCACCCATTGAGTTTGTATGAAGGCTGGAGTCAGAACCCGGGTGTCCAGGACCCTGGTCCATGGTCTCCTTACAGGGGACATCTGTCTTCACCGCTGCTCGGGACACACAGAGCACCATCCAGGAGCAGGACTGTAACGAGGAAGGGCCCTGATGTGGACATGCAGGGAACAAAATGGTTTCATGGTCCCTCAGGACAGAAAGCTCTTTTAGCTCAGCCTCTGCTTTTACGTATTAATCAGCAGAGGCCCAAGAAGCGGAGGAGCGTGCTCCCTCCCCTGGATTTGCCCGTCTCAGCACGTTACTGAGGTTGACGTGTTTAGGCTTCATCGCAGTCTGGTTCCATGGGACCGTGACATGGGAATGGGGTGGGGGGCGGCCTTGGCTGAGCCCACAGACATGGTTCTTTGTGACCGGAATGAGCAGTGCGCTTTTTCTTCCCCCAGGACCCCCGGAGCAAGCACAAGTTCAAAATCCACACCTATGGAAGCCCCACCTTCTGTGACCACTGCGGGTCGCTGCTGTATGGACTCATCCACCAGGGCATGAAATGCGACAGTAAGTACGTTTTCCTTTCCCAGCAGATGGCGGGGCTCCGAGGCGCAGGCCCAGGGTTCCCCGAGCACTTCAGGTTTGGTAACTTTTCAACGCCAGCTCATCGATAAAGAGACTTCATTCCAATACACACAAGGCCGAAGAAGTGTAGTATTTTTCCACGATAAAGTTTTCTGGTTTATTAAACCACTTAACTGCCTAATTATGAACCCCAAAAAAGCACCCAACTTATAAGCGAAGTTGGTGCCATCACCGTTTTTAGTGGTGGGAATCTTCAGTCACCGTGAAGTGCAGGCTCGTCGAACCCCAGAGCAGGTGCCGCGTGTTGGAGAAAGACTCGGCACCTCCGACCCCGTGTGTGGTTCGGCTTCGGAACCGGCTTCAGTCACAGCCGCCGTCTGCCTGCCTCCAGTCAGCGGGTGGGCTGTGGAAAAATCCCGTGGTTCTCCTGAAGCTGAAACCACAATGGAAGTAAGAAGCAGGATGGCATCTGAAGTCTGCTCGCCCTGCGTGCTCGTGGGCAGCTCAGGTTCCCGTCCGCCCAGCTGGAGACGAAGTCACGGGTGACCAGCGGCGAGGACGACGGCAGCCTCGTCCGTTCTCCTGGTATCTCCATCAACAGCCAGGAGGGAAGAAAAACAGCTATGGAAACCCCTTGCTTTGGTCATTCGTACATTTCGAGATTCATTTTCCAGGCTATTTATTCGCTTAGATAAAAGTGTATACCTTTAGGATATGAAGGGTTAATTGCTGCCTCTGTTTTCTTAGTAGCCAAGAAAGCGTTATGGAAATACCAGCATAGGGTCACTCACTGATGACCGCTGTTACCCAGGAGCTGTGTATGTGCATCCTGCACGGAGCAAGCACAGTATATAAAATAAAGATACGCGAACCTCACGGAGTAGATGGTAGTTTCTCAGAACACGGGGCTCTGCCCCTCACCACGCTGTGCAATTTAATAGCCTAACGACGCCCAGGGATTCCAGAGGCATGGGTTTCAGGGCTTCTGCAAGTGCCCATTGTAAGTGCATTTGTAAATCTACTTTTAACCTTGGAACAAAAATGAGCACTTGAATGTGGGACATGGCCGGCCCTGACACGTCGAAGATGACGTGGGAGAGCGGGCGTTGCTGGCGCCACCCACTGGGAAGCACGTGCAGTGGAGCTTGTCCTGCCTCCGCTGCACTGAAGAGCCCCCAGGACTGTGAAGCACCCGAGTTAAACAATGTTACCATTTGTACTCACTCCTCCGGATTCTGGGTACTGTGTAACTTTAACAAGATACATGAATAAGTGAGTTCTTCAGGCTCAGCGGATACTTCGCCTAACAGCTGGTTTCAAAGTTTTGTTCGGATCCGAGGGCTTTATTGGTGGTCCGTGAATGTCTTTATAATACATAAATGGTATAAATTTGAATTTATTAACGAAGTTTATGCTAATAAAATAATACTCACCTGGGTTATATATTAGGATTCTGCTTACGATTCTGCTGTGAAATGGGTTCTATTGCTAAAAAAAAAAAAAAAAAAAAAAAAAATTTTTTTTAAAATCTGAAAACCAGTGCTTTTTGTTTTTTGTTTTAAACTCCTTTCCTTGGAGTCCTAGGGCATGTGGAGCAGCTGCCGGTGCTCCCTCCTGGAGGCAGGAGAATCAGCAGACGGGTGCCAGGGCCCCAACCCCTCGCTTACCTTCTGCAGAGAAGAGACCGCTGCCTGTGGCCTTACACGTTGTAGGGTCACAATACTATATACAGTTCTGCTTGGTGGAAAAAGAGCTTATCAGGCATTTGTCTGGGCCAGCCTCTTAGTTTGCAGACTAAGAAATGGAATCAGAGAGGGAAGATAAGCTTCCCAAGATATAAAAGCCTCTAATGGGAGAAGCCAAGACAAGAACACAGCCCCATCTCGCCTTCACCTCCCTCGCCCTCCCTGTTGTCCGGGTCCCTCCCGGAGGCTGTGGCCTTTATTTCCTTTAAGTTTCAATTTCTTCCCGGGCACTTAAAGATAACTTCAGGAGTCTGTATCTTTGCTAAGTCAAGGTACGTGGCTTTGAACGCTTCGCTTTGGAAACAGAAGCCTGGCCAGATCCACGTTTGTGAATCAACCAATTGTTCGCTCCTCCTGGCGTCCGCTTTCCCGCCTCCAGTGTCCAGTCCTAGCAAGTAGACATCCTTCCCTGTGCTTTCTGCAATTTATTCCACCACGTTGGAATTACACCCTCAAAACGAAACGGCATGAGGGCTCCCCCTTGAAGGTCACAGCCTTGTGGCATCCCCTCGGCGATTCGGGAGGACCCCGGTGGCCAGTCTCCCTGCAGAAGCCCGGAGATACGAGGACACGGAGCTGCGCCACCCACGCGAGCCTCAGGTTTTCGTTCAGCACTCAGCTTTCTTTTCTGGGTGTCTCGGGCTCGTCGCGATGACTGGCGTTTTTTTCACCCTCTCCGTCTCGCCCACGTAATGTCAGCAGGGAAGGAATGGCATATCATGCCAGGCCTGGGTTTGTTGTACTTGGAATAATATTTAAATGTTTGAAGACAGGTTTAAAATATCAAGTGCAAGTTCTTTAAAACACACACACACACACACACACACACACAAAAGCAATGTATTTAAGCCTTCTTGAAAATACAGAGCTAGCTCAGGAAAGGCAAATGTTATGAATTTCCTAGACTCAACCCACAGGTTCTCACGCTTTCTGAGTGGTGAGCTAGGGAGGCATAGAAATTCTTTGGCACAAAGTGTCGTCTGTTTAAAATGTGCGTGTTACCCGCCTCCATGTACATAAACTAGGGGTTCACCTGTGCTTGGTGTGCGTTTACCTGTGTGAGTTTTGTATACTGTTCAGTACCTGAAGCGGTCGCAGAAGACCAGGCAGGGGGACTGTGCTTCAGTTGCAACTGGACAAACGTGTTGATATTTAAAGGATATTGTCACACACGCGAGGCCTGTGCTGTCAGGGACATCTGCTTGCAGTTCTTTATGTCACCAACAAGATTGTAGCAAAGCACCAAGTTGGAGAGTAGCTCGTTTTCGCTTTGATCCCGCAGCCAAAACACTGAGGAAGTGGCGGTTTGGGCCCGTCTGCCCAGGCTCACCCTGTGCTCCCTCCATTCACAGCCTGCGACATGAACGTGCACAAGCAGTGTGTGATCAACGTCCCCAGCCTCTGCGGGATGGACCACACGGAGAAGCGGGGCCGGATCTACCTGAAGGCCGAGGTCACCGATGAAAAGCTCCACGTCACAGGTAAGGCCTGCCCGTGGAGGCGGCAGGCATGCGGCATCCCAGACGGCGCTTGGACGGAGGTCAGGGTGGCGCCGAGGCAGGGCTCAGACACCCGGGCTTGTGGTTGCCTCGGAGCGGCTCCGACTCAGGGCCCCTGACTGATCCCCGTTGGCACGTCTGCTCGGAGAGGGCTCTGTACGTGGATTCCCCAGTGCTCAATGTCGCTCCGAGTCGTAGCTGCCGTGTGGGCTGGGGTACTCTGACGGCACGGCCGGTGTATTATCCCCTGGCGACGGGAACGGGGAAGCCAGTTCAGCAAGATGCCGGGAGTGAGAGTGGAAGCAGGGCAAGGGGAGGCGACGGGTGATCCAGGTGTTTAACGGCATCAGGCTGGGGTGACCCAAAAAGTCCATCTTTTTCTTTTTTTTTTTTAATATATCTTTATTGATTTCAGAGAGAGGAAGGGAGAGGGAGAGAGAGAGAGAAACATCGATGATGAGAGAGTCATTGATCGGATGCAGCCCACAACCCGGGCATGTGCCCTGACCAGGAATCGAACCCTGATCGCCTGGATCCTAGGTCAACGCTTAACCGCTGAGCCACGCCTGGCCGGGCCCGAAAAGTCCATCTTAATGACAGCAACAGCAAACCCTCGGAGCGGCTGTGCTTCCTCTGAGTTGGGCCCCCGTGCTGAGCACTCCGCAGAGATTAACTTACTTAGCCCTCATGGCTACCCGATTAGGAGCCTCATTATATTTGCTCGTAAATATTAGCCGAACTCCTCTTCGGCACTCCACATGTTCTTTGGGGTCACAGAAGATCCAAATGTGGGCCTTAGAACCAGGGGAAGAGAAGGAACACCTGAAAGAGTTAAAGGACAATCCAAGTCCACGTTTGATCGAGCGATCAGTCGCGTGGGAGGGGCTCCAGGCCACGGCGGTGAGCGGGAGGGAGGACTCCGTGGGGGAGACGGAAGGGCCGTGGGTATTGGGGGGCGGGGGGAAGGGAGCCCCGTCGAGGGCTTATGTGGGATGTGGGAATTGAGCTGCTTTCGTGGGACCACAGGTATGAGCCATAAGCTGTAATGGGGAGAGGCGAAGGCCCCAGCGCAGGGAGGTCTTGGAAAACGCACCCGACCCCTGAGCAGCTGAGCTCGTTGGGCATCGGCTCCCTCTCCGTTTCACCCGCGCAGACTCGCTCAAACCGAGCGTAGTTTCCAAAGTAGAATAGAAACTCCCATCCGGCTCCCGCCTTGGGGCGGAAATCGCCCTTCCGAGGCCAGCGGTGAGCCTCCCGCCTGGATCGGTGCGGCATCCATAGGAAAGGCCTGCGCTTTCCTGCTCTGTTTTTACTTTTTGCCTTTGGTCGTGGTGCTGATGTTATCTGAACAGTGTCTTTTTTTTCCCCTTCTACTATGAGATTTTAATAGGTTTCTACATTCTCATGTGCGTTTTTATTTGGTTTGGACGAGTGGTAAAAAAAAAAAATCCCTCCCGGGAACCAATTTTCAATTTAACGTTGTCAGTACATGGAAAAAAAACCGCGTGTTTTACAAGTGTCTCGGGAACACATCTCTGCCACAAACGGACGATTCTGCAGAGGAGTCTGATTTTCTCATGTACTTTGTGGCGTCCGTTTGGCGTGGAGATCGGAGTGCGACAGGGAGTTCGGGGGGGGGGCTTCCTGCGGATTCTGAGCGTTTTGCACCCTAAGGGTCCCATCCTCTGTCTACCGTCTGGGTCTGGGTGCGATTTGGTGCCCATGTCTCCCCACCCCAGCTGTCGAGACTTCCCGTCGCGGTGGTGTGATTAAAATAACAACATTCCCTCCGTGGGCTTCCCGCCTTACGCCAGCATGTTGCTTCAGAGCCAAGACAGTGAGGCTCCGCTTCGTATAGTAGCCATTCATTTTTTAAAAAAATTTGTTCTCGTCACTATGTATCCCTTCTACCCCCCCTTCCACCTCCACCCACCCCCCTCACCTCCTGGGTGTGATTTCATCACAACCACCTGGGAGGAAAATGCCGTCCTCGCCATCATTTTGTCACTGAGGAAACAGGCTGCAAGAGCTCCCCTGGCCTGCCCAGGGTCACAGGGCCGCTCCGTGGAGGATGCTCTGCCCCCCGCCCAGCCTGCCCCCCCACAGCTGGCTCTGGCCCGGAGAAGGTGACAGGCCGGTCCACAGCCCCCTCCCTTTCCTACAGGCCTGCCCACAGCGCTGCTGAAGTGTTTTCCATTTCACGTTTCTGTCCTGCGACTGCCTCTCGACACCTGTCGTCACTGCAGTGTCGTTGGCACTGCTGCGGGTGGGGGTCTGTCATCATTTCCCCCGGGAGCCTCCCGGTCCCAAGGCTTGAGATAATGGCTGGAAATAAAAATGGCATCAGGGAAGCTGGCTGAGCTCCCCCTCCCCGCCTTAAAGGGAAGAACTGAAATGGGCAGGGACGGAGGCGGGGCCCTTCGCCCTGTGTTCTCAGTGGCCCCGGAGACTTGTCCTTGCCCTGGCATTGTCGCCGCCTTGGCAGAACCCACCTCCAGCAGTTGTCCCCCCCTGCGCTGAACACCCAGGCACGTCCTTCGTATGAGAAAACGGGAACGACCTCTGAGCAAGAAGCAAAACCACCAGGAGGGGGCGCACAGGCCGCCCATTCAAACGCGCATGCTTCTGGGTGATGGCGGGATGTTTGCGACGGATTTATCTGCTCTGCCTTCTTCCCCGACTGGACGTCCCTGGATCCCAGGTGTCACATGTCTGTGTGACCCCTTCGGCCGCCAGTACCTTCCTTGCCTGCCTCCCAGTCTTACTCCTTATGACCCCCCGCACCCCCCCCCCGACCCCCTGATCCGACGGTAAAGAAAAGCCAAGCGCTGTTTCCCGGGGGGCAGGCCGCTTCCCGCCGCCTCGCCTGCACCGGTGCTGCTCCTCCTGCCCCCTCGGGAATCGCTTTTTAACATCCTGTTCCCGTTACCTTTAGGAGGCCTCTCCTGACGTTTCCGGCCTTGCCAAAAATGGACATCCCCCCCCCTGCTCTTTATAACACTCGCAATGCGATTTCACGTGTGTGTTCATTTCTATGTTGATTTCCCGCCACCAGACCGTTAGGCCTTGGAGGTCAGAGGTGGCATCCATCTCCTGTACCCTGTCCAGCGCCTCGAATCTGTGCCTAATACATGTTTGTTGAGCAGGTGATGATGGAAGGATCCAGTAGGCACAGCATGAAAAAGCCACTCAGCCTTATCCTGTGCTCCTCTCTCCCCAGTCCAAGCAACCTTCCCGTTTGAGCCCTATGCCTGGACCGTAACTCTCAGAGGCCCTGTTTTTGGCCTAATTAGAAGCCATGTGACTTCGGGGCCCTTTGGAGAAACTTGGCCGAGAGAGAGGTTGCATCTTCTAGAGACACTTCACTGTCCACCCTGACGGCGGAGCCTCGTCGTGACCTATCCTTGCAGAGCTAAACGTCAAATGTGTACTAACCAGCCGCGTGCCGCCCGCGGGCTGTTATTCCTGTGCGGTTCCCGGTGCCGGGACCCCAGCACAGACTTCTGCCCTGGCGCTTAGTCTCTGGGCGTCCGCCCGAGGCCGCAAGGCGAGAGCGAGGGGCAGGAGTCACCAGCGGCGTTTCCTTAATGCTGCGTCTGCCTTTGTCTTGCATCACCCAGGTGCCCAAGCTCAACGTGACGGGCTTTTCTTTCTCCTGCTCAGGATGATCTCAAGCCCCTGGATTCTTTTTTCAGTTTTACTTATTGATCTGAGAGAGAGAGAGAGAGAGAAACCTTCGTTTGTTGTTCCACTTATTTCTGCATTCACTGGTTGCCTTTTGTATGGGCTCTGACGGGGGATCGAACCGGCGACCTTGACCTACGGAGACAACGCTCTGCCCAACCGAGCCACCCGGCCAGAATGCCCTGGGTCCTTTCCAGGGCCCCCAGCCTTCTGTCCACGCTGACTTCAGTGGCTCCTGCCATGAGGAAGCGCCTTACGTTGGGCTTCGAATGCCCGCATCCCCGGGAAGAGATGAAACACATCATTTCTGGGGCCTCCTTCAAGATTACACCCCATTAGCATACAGGGACATCGACACTGACTGAGCAGGTCATTCTGGCACAGGATTTTAATTGCTTCTAATTATAGGGTTATCATTTAAGCACAGGATTAATTGCCGTGAAATTGTTGCGAAGGGCATGATCTTCTTCTGGAAAGGAAACGCATCAGCCAAGCGAGGGATCTGCCAGAAGCTTGCAAATGATGTGTTTTTTTAACCACTTGCATGGAAACTTTGTTTTAACTCTTTGATGGGGGAGGAGATGTTAAAGGGATCAGGATGGAAGTGGAAATAAAGAGGAAATCAGTGCCCCTTTTGCCCCCCCCCCCAAGAAGGACAGAAAACAAATGTTCAGTGTCTGGGAATCATTTGTTCCACCAACGGAAAATGCCCCCAAATAAAGGCAGAGATGTTTCCTCTCTGATTCAAAAACGCTCGAAGATGCAGGTGCTGTCTCACGGTTCCCCCGGCACCAGGCTGCTCTGCTATCTCCCAAACATTTGTCTTTCAAATGTTTTGTAAAGCAGCCTCCAGCTAACACGTGGGCACGGGGCCTGGTCATGGGCATCGCAGTGGGGCCGAGAGAAACCCGACTCTGTTCACCTCGGCTCCCGGGCGTTTCCACTCGGAAGGAGTGCAGATTTCCGGAGAAAACACGAGCTGGGTCAGCTCCTGGGGCGGTTCTAAAATATCCCGGTTTGAATGGAGTGGGGAAGGCCACCTGCGCGGAGCTCTGCGCCGGCCCTGCCCCACGGGGGACGTTCTTTGCCCAGAAGAATGGTGGTTGTAATTTACCGCCCATTTGGTAATTAATGCGAGGTTTGTGGTTAATTAAAGCCAGTCAGGTTCCTTTGAAAAACCAAGGCAGGCATTTTTCTTTTTCTAGAATAAAGAAGCGAGAACAGATGCAAAGGAAACGTCCCATCAGAGTTTCCAGGTGGGGGTGCTGAATCCGGGGAAGGGTACGCGGGGGGGGGGGGCTGCGCCCCCAGCTCAGACCCGAGCAGGCGGGGGATGCAATCAGGAGAGATGCCCGCCTCACTGAACGCCCGGTGGGGAGGCGCACAGGAGGGCTCTTGTTCTGGAAAATACCACCGGCATCTCTTTCCCTTTGTTAGGTCGCTCTGCCTGTAGCCAGCCACCCCTGGGAGTGGGGTGCAGGGCATGGGGGGGCATATTGCTTCGGCTGCACGGCCACTCTCATGTCATAGGCTGCCTCGGTGACTAGCCCCAGAAGGACCCCTGAGGGGGGACATCCCCCCGAGGCCAGAAAGGAACGTGTGTGCGCCGCACCTTGTACACGGCACCGTCCAGCCTCCCTGCTTCTTTCTGATCCCCAGCTGCTCTGGTGCCGGAGCTGCCTCCGGTCTGCCCCCCGGGAGAGCAGGGCCTCTGTTATCCTCCGGACTCTGGGCATCTGAAGGCTGCCAGTATAGTTCGGAAGAAAAACCCTCAGCACGCTTAAACGGCTAACACTCGGTGAAGAAGGGAGACGGGGGGCTTACGTTTATCCGATGGCTTTAGAGGAAACGTGGCCTTGGCTTTGGAGTCTCAGAGGCTGGATTTGCCTCCCAGCTCTGCAGCTAACTGACGCTCAGTGAGCGTGAGGATGGTTACTCTGTGACTAGAGCCACGCTGATATCAGAGAGGCCAGTGGCCCGAAGTCTATCATTTGACTGACACGTTGACTGTCTGGCCTGACTTGTTTGTGACACGAAGCCACCGTGGGACTCCAGCCACCCTCGGGAAAGCCCGTCTCCGGTTTCCTTTGTTTCTCCTTCGCCACGCCCGCCTGCCCGGCGCTGCCCGGAGCACACTGTGGAATCAGCACTTTCAGGATCGGAAGGGCCTCGTGCAAGGGTAACGTTGCAGAGGAAGCTCAGGATATTAACCTTCACGATTCCGACTTCCCGCAAACCGTGGCCTCATCGCTTAACCTCTCTCTGTTCCCGTTTCCTCGGCGGCAAATGAAGGCACTTGACCTGTGAGCTCCGAGGGCCCTCTGGGCTCTCGCGCTGTGTTGCCGGGAGAGTCCTTTCAGAGAGAAAGCTAATCGGTGCCGGGCAGCGGGGCCTCTTGGACGCACAGGGGGCCCCGAGGCTCCGGGAACTGCACGTGGCCGAGGCCTGGGAAGCCGCGGGTCTTGTGATGATTTTCAAACAAGTTTGAACGGCCAATGCCTTCGAGGGACGTCTTACTTGGAGTGATATTCCCAGGAAAGGGGAGAGGGTGCCGTACCCACCTCCCTCCTCTGGGGACCAGAGTTTGAAACCACGGCTGTAATCCAACCCCCGCATTTCACCTGTGTCAAAACCAAGGCTCAGAGAAGGCATGCGACAGCTAAGGGGGGTGTTGGGAGTTGTAAGGGGGGAAAAAAAACAAACCCCAACACACTCTTAGAAAGGAGAGTTATGGAAAGAAACCTGGGGGGCTGTGTGGAACTCAGGGTGGGGCTGTGGGACCACAGAGGTAGCCGGAAGCAGGGACTAGCCCTCTGCGCCTGCCGCCTCCTGTCTCCCCCCTGCCGTTCGTCCTCTGCGTAGTGAGTTCGGTTCCCCCACGTTGCAGAGGACGCGGCCGTGGGCGGCTCCGCAGCCTTCTCTCCCGCACCTTGTCTCCTGCTGCGTCAGGAAGGAGCCCTGCGTCCCCGGGAAGGCTTTCGTGGGCTCGCTTTGGGCCATGTGCCGCCTCTGGACTAATCGGCTGTGGCTGAAGGGTGAGGTCTTTGAAGGCGGTGGGGAGACATTCACAGGAACAGGGGATGGTGCTAAGCAGACAACAGGCAATGCCGAAACCAGAAGCCACTAGCCCGGGTGTGCAGGAAGGGGCTTTGGGGGTGGGGTCTGGAGCCAGGCTCCCGCCTTCTGCTTGGGTGCCTTTTCCGGCAGCCACCGTCGCCCTCCCACGAAGCGACTAGAGAGCAGTGGCAGGGTCTGAGCCTGCGTACGAAAGTCAGATGTGACTCATAAGTCCCTTCTGAACAAATGAACCTATTCCTGGCCTGGCCAGTTTCCAAAAACAGCCAAAGGATAAAGAAACAGTTTTGATTCAGCGACATGTGTCCAACTCGGCCCCCCCGGCGGCCCATTCATCACCTCCTCTCGTTTGGAGGCTGTAAAGCAGCACGCTGGGTTTTAAATGCGAATGGTGCTGATGCAAGGAGGTTTCGTGGTGGCCGAACCCCCAGGAAGCAGAGTTCTTAATGGGGCCGCAGTTTGAATGCAGAGCCAATGACCCAGGAGGGGTGGCGACGTGTGATTAGGGCCTGCTACCTGGACAGAGCCCACGGCCTGCGTGTTGAGTTCTTTGGCCTGAATCGACTCTCGCCCCGGGCAGCTTTGTCTGCAGGCCGTTTGCTTACTTGGTCCTGGCCGTCCTGTGCCCCTCGCCCCTGGAGCTCGGCTCTCACGGGGAATTCCGGCTGCGAGAATGAACTAGCTGGCAACGTGCTAACAAAGCCCCTGGATTCTTAGCCTCTCTCTCTGAAAAATAAGGAAAACAAAAAGAAAAGAGCCAGGCTACCTGGCTTTCATTCAGCACCGGAAAAGAAAAGCCAGGTACATCTTATCCCAGTCATCGCCATCACCACGCCCACGGTTCGGAAAAGGGTGCGTCTCCTGCTTGGTTTGTAAACAGGGGTGATTATGCTGAGAACGGCAGGGCCCCCTTCCCTCCTGTTCCCCCCCCAAAGCACTTAGATCTCAACGGCCCACCTTGTCAGGCCTCAGGGTTACCAGAATCTCCATCCCGTGGATAGACTTCGGCTTGTGGATCTGCAACACTGGCCGGCTTCCCATGTAATCTTCCTGCTGCCTGACGCTTTGGCCAGGTCAGTGAGTGGCTTAGCACCACGGCTGCTGCTGTGTAAGCGCCTCGGTTATTTCACTGGATTAAAAGTTTTACATCCAAGCCCTGGCCAGTGTGGCTCAGTTGGTTCGGCATCATCCTGGGCACCAGGCCACCAGTTTGATTCCCAGTCAGGGCACATACACAGGTTTCGGGCTTGATCCCCAGGAGGGGGTGTGCAGGGGGCAGCCAATCATGATCATCTCTCACATCCGTGTTTCTCTCTCTCTCTCCATCTCCCTTCTTCTCTCTCTAAAATCAAATTTTAAAAACATATTAAAAAATGTTTTTTGCATCCAAGACACTCATCCTCCAGTCTTGTCTTTCCAGAGTTAACGGATAACTTAGTCCTGCACTAGGTTGGATGCGCGTGATCACCTGGTGCTGGTCTGAGGCACTGACAGGTGGTCAGACAAAGAGCCTGCCGGTGCTGAGAAGGCCCAGACTTTTTAAATTTTTCTTTTTGGCCTTGTGGTTGAGGTGATAAGAGGCTTTGCCAGGTAAAACTCTCTTAGCCTTGATAAGTTTAATTAGTGTTTATCTTCAGCTTTGTAGTCTCAGATTAAAGACCGCTGTGCTATAACAGATAGAAAGGCTGAAAATGGCTTGTTATTATCATTTTCTCAGTCTCTGCAAGGACTGTACGTTCCAAAGACAGCTACTCATAGTCTCCCATTCCCGTGAACCCCAACAGCCGCTGAGCAGTGTGTCCCTCAGAGACTCAGCTCTGAGCCCCGTTTTGGTGACCAAGTGTCATACGGGAGAGTCATTGGTCCTGCAGACGGTTCAAACAGCCCTGGGGCGGGACAGTTGATCCCTTCCTGCCGACCGAGGGAGCGTGTGGACTGCCGCCGGCTAACCAGGCATCCTGGTGATGCCCGGTCAGGACATCCCTGCAGGGAAGCCCAGCGAAGGCCACCAGGAGACGGGCTCCCTCAGGCGAGCTCGCGGAACAGGCGCCTGGGATAAGTGGCCTCCAAGGTGTCTGTGCTCAACCCCTTGCATAAAGGCCGTAGAAACAGGTCGGTTTCCTTGGGCTTTGTCTCTTGAGGATTCAGCTACTTCAAGGAAAAAGAAAGAAAATCAATTTTTTTTTTTTTTAAGAACAACCAATAAACATTTTCGTCTCTGTCCGCCACACTGATGTGAATGGTTATGATTTTATTAGCGATGGCCTCAGAGCTGGGTCTGATTAAATTTAATTTCATGTCCCTGGTTATGTTCAGTTGGACTTCGTCTATTTTAAGCACAGATGAAGGGGAAGCAGTCAGACCGAGGGGGTGGCTGGGGGTGCCTTCTGCTCCCCTCCCGGCTCCTCAAGCTCAGCCCCTCTTGATACAAAGCCAGTGACCATGGAGACAAGTCGGCCAAGTTCTAGTTCCCACTGCGGATTCATCTCCGGTATCATCCTGTTCCTCTAAGAAAGGAAACGTTCTGTCTGTTAGCTGGGGGGGGGGGGGGGGGGGAGTGTTAATTATGCAGCCAGACGTAGGGACTGGGCATTTCTGTCTGTGCCAGGAGAGAACCGAATGGTGGCACCTGCCCCTTCCTTTCTCCTCTTAGCAAACTCCATGCACCGTTCTGTGGTTGTAGCCCTTTCTCTTTGGGGTGCTTCATTGCTCTGAGATCACAGGGTGCCAGGGTCCCCCTTTTTGCGGGGGTCATCTGGGTCAGTACGGTAGACGGGAGCTCCCTCCGTGAGACCCAGAACCGAAAGGCACGTGGCCTGGAGCTGTCTTGACAACCGTGAGCCCAGGAGCAGGGTTCCCAAGGCCACCTGGTCATTCCCTGCTCCGGAGGGGAAGGCGGGAGAGGTGAGGGGTCAGCGTGTGCATTTGCTTTGGTGCCAGGAGTGATCCAGAACAGGGGAGATCGATCCCAGTTTTCTGTGTCGCTCAGGGGGTAGGAGGTTGAATGCCCAGTGGAGCGTTGGTCCCCATGCGCCCAGGGCCCTGTGGGTCTCATTTCTGGTGTCGAATCCTGCACCGGTCAGGGCGCCCGGCTCACGGCGGGTCTCCGTGCACGGACACACGGCGGCTGCTTCTAACCTGGGCGATGCTGCTGCTGACCCTAACAACAGTACTTATGAAGAGTTATTCGTTGCTTATTGTGTGACAGCCACTGTACCCCGGATTTTACTTGCATAATCTCATTTAATACTTTTTAGTTCCTTTTTTTTTTTAAAAAGTCCTCACCAAGGATGTTTTTTCCATTGATTCTAGAGAGAGTGGAAGGAAGGAAGGGGGAGGGGAAGAGAGAGAGAAGCGTCGACGTGAGAAAGACACATCAATTGGTTGCCTCCCACTTGCACCCCGACCAGAGCAGGGAACCTGCAGCCCAGGTACATGTGTGCCCTTGACTGAGGGGGCGGGGGAATCAAACCCGTAAGACTCTTCTTATCTCGTTTCATAGGTGAGGAAATGGAGACTTGGAGGGTTTCAGGGACTTGCCCAGTGACAGGGTGGCGATGAACTTAGATCCGGGCAGAACTTGTCTGTGTCCTGGGAGTTCCCATGACAACGCGCCCCCAGGGATTTTTGGTGCAGGCCTATGAGCCTCCTGTGTCAGCGTCAGATCCGAACCTGCTCTCCCCGCAGCGTGTGGAGTGGATGGGCCCCGAGAGCAGGCTGCATCTAGGAATGGCTGGGCGGGGGGGGGATCTCAGGTGGCCAAGGACGCTCTGTGATCGCTCCTCTGTGCCAGGTTCCTCGGGGCACGGGGCTGCTGACAGACTCCAGCAGACGCCAGCTCCCCCTCCCCAGACATCCTGAGTCCACTTCTCCGAGAGTGGACCCTGCAACCCTGTGTCCTTCGTGAGGCCTCCAGGGTGGTTCTCGTGCACAGTAACATTTGAGACCTGCAGCTCTGAGCATGTCAGGTTCTAGCCTTGTAGTTGGTTAGCTTCACCTAAAACAGGTTCTGAGCTTCAGATCTGTGGACGGAACCCCAGGCACCCTCGCTCCCCAGAATCAGGGAGGCCTCCAAAATTATATGTAGAATTTTGTATCTGCGTCCTGGGAGGATGAGCCGCCACAGCCACTCTCCAAGGCATCCTGTGACACCCCTCCCCCCAAGTTTAGGAATTATTTCCAGGATGAAGGGCAATGGAAAGGACCTTTAACTACCTAGTATCCAGACTAGGAACATGCAACTTCGCACATAGGTGATGTGCCCATGAAAACGAAGGCATAATGTTCTCAGTCTGCAGGGAGCCTGTGTCCAAAGTGGAAGGAATCTTGGCGATTTCCTAGTCCCACCAGCCCCCTTGCTCTCTAGACAGATTTCATGGTTCGCTAGAGATCACCCAAGAAAGCACAGGGAGGGCAGAGCAGGCTGGAGACCCACGCTCCTCGCCCAGCGCACTCCACCAACCCCCCACCCCCCTCGCCCTCGCCCGTGGCCTCTCCTGCCCTTTAGGCCTTGTCTAGAGTATCTGGAGGTTTAGTCACATCATTGCCGGAGGTGAAGTGACCAATGAGATAATTCAGAATTGAATTAAACAGACAGCCTTGACCTTTTAAGGGCAGACCCCCCACCCCCGGTGGAAGCACATCAATAAACCACCCACCTGGTGACAAGGTGACAGTAAGGAAGCTCAGGTAGAGCGTTTGCCATGAGAAATGACAGCGGGCAGCTTAGATTCAAACCGAGAGTGGCCGAGAGGAATTTATCCATCTTCTGATTAACCAGGCTTTCTAGAAACAGCAGGATCCCAGGAGCTGCTTCAGACATCAGTAGATTTCTACCTGGAATCAAGGTGACCAGCTCGTAACCTCTGAAATGCAGCCTCTCTCGTGTCCCTCTGAAAAGTTAAGAAGACCTAGGGACAGACAGAGACCCACAATCGAGATGGACAAACCTCTTCCTGCCGTCTCAGAGAAAGTCCTGACTACGAACCTACGTGGGTCTGCATCAAGGAAAAAAAAATCATCAGTGGTCCGGCCATACTTGGCCCAGAAACAGCCGAGCCCTGAGCTCCCGAAAGAAAGCAGGAGGATTCTTTGTGCCTCCCCTGGGCTCAGAGGAACAGGGTCTCCAACCAGCCAGAAAACCGGGGAGGCCTCCCTTCCCTGCAGAGGGTCGCTTATTCCGCAGGGTAATTTCAAAAGGAAAACCGGAAGGATCAGCCCTGGGAGTGTGTGCTGAGGGTCACAGGCCCGTGTAAGGACAGGCAGGAAAGTAAGAACCCGGGATGGGCATGACTCTACGTGGATGCCCCTGACGAGTCAGTGTGTGTGATTTCCAAGCATTAGGAAGTGGGTCCGATCCCACCTGGGTCCACAGAGACAGTGACACTGGGTCAGGAGCTATGCACATCAGGGTGAGTGCCAGCTTAGTGTTGAGGGAAGTTCACCAGAGGCCACGTAGACAGTGGACGGAGTCCATGGGAGTCTCAACATTGTGCCTTTTGGCAATCACCAAGTCTGGATATAGCTTTCCTCATTTGAAAATGGGTTACTGAGTGAAAACAAACTAAAAAGGACATATGAGAAAACTCCATTTAAACGTCCGTAGAGTGAGAAAATGCACCATCTCTGTAACACACAAACAGGAGGCCGTTGGGGCCAACAGGTTGAGAAGAAAAGCAAACAGAAGGAGATTTATTGATTTATTTTTTACGGTGACAGATTTAGATTTTTGGTATATGCATATCCATTAGTCTTATAATAAGAAAAAAATATTTCTTAAAAGAGTCTTTCTGTGTTGTTTATCGAGAATCATACCGGTCTCTCAATACCTGGAAACTATTATTTCTCTCGCACCCAGATTCGATTTCCTTTCAGAACATCGGGGTTATAGAACTTTAATGGAAACTTTTACTTTCCACCAACTGTGAAAGAGAAAGTGGTGAAATATTTATGATCTTTCCCCGAGGTCCACAGGCCGCCCTTTCTCGCCTCTCCTCTCTCATAAGTTTTATCCCAGCGGGACTCGGGCTGGAGAGTTGCTGACTTATGTTTTTGGGTATGTGAGTGGCCGCTGAATTTACCAGGACAGACCCTACATTCTTAGCACCGAGCAGTGAGTCTCGCCGATGAAACAGAACATCCCAGAGATAGGTGCAACGTGTGAGACTCCTGTGTCCCCGAACCCCCAGGTGTTTGCGTGGATCACGGGTAGTGGGGTGGGGATGGCTGGGCAGGTGTGTTTTTAGTACATCTCGGTCTTCCCAGCCTTTGTCTTTGGCAGTAAAGGAACAAATCGAACAAGCGTATGGGCCGTAGGGTAGCAACTCGGAGGAGATCAAATCCAAAATTCTGTGGATTCCGTCAGCGCCGATGACATCGGCTGAGGACACAGCGGGAGGGCACAAGTGGATCAAACCCAACAGCACCGCGAGTCACAGCCTGCGGTTACCCGGCTGAAGCCCGTTCATTGCTGTTGATGACATCTTAGCGTTTTCTTGAAATCTTGAGAATTTCTACGTGGCGATCCCCCCCCTCCCCCCAAGAGTCAACGGCCCTTTCCGACGTGTTTTTCCTGAAAGCCGGAGCTGTGCCATCTGCCCTTTTCTCTCTGTGGGCTCCGTGACCCTTAGTTCAAAGGATTGAACGTTGTCTAAAGAGCGCGGCTCCCTCTGGCCCGCCTTCGCTGCGCAGCCTGCGAGGTTTTCCTTGCCCGAGAGTCCCTCCAAATGGACGCTCTGTGTACTGCAAGCAAAAGATGACACGCTCGCCAGCCCTCCCGTCGGCTTCGGCTTTTCAGCCGAACAAGAATCCCAAGAATTGGGCCCTTGGGGGTTTTGAGTGAGGACCACCTTACGCACGCCTCCCACCCAAGGGCAGTTCCCGGCCGGTTCTCCATCCCCACTGCCAGGTCCTCCCCCAGCCGAAGCAGCAGTCGCCTGGAGGAACGCGGCTGTCCCTTTGCGCGCAGGTTCCGGATGTGCGTTCTCAGGCCTTCCCTGGAGAGCCCGGCTCTCAAGGCATACGGCGAAGGTCCTCAGCGCAGGGCCGTGGATACCCTCAGATTGTCAGAAAAACTGTAATGTTGTGTTAAAGGGGTTGGTGGCTTAAAGAGAATAAAGAATCTGGTGTGAAGGTTTTTAGGGTGGACCTGTCGCCCGGAGTTAAAATCCGCGTGCATGACTTGGGAGCTGTGCGCCTCCCGCGGGCCATCTGGAGCCTGCCTGGTGCTTTTCTTCCGCAGTGACCTTCTGTGCCAATCTGGTGATGGCCTGTGGCCTCGCGGGTTCGGGTCCTTCACAGGGTCCTCCCGTGCCAGCTTGCTGCCGTCGCCTGTGATGTGCCCACTTTTGCCAGGCCTGTGTGTCTCTGGTGGTTTGAGAGGCTCCCACTCAGACCCCCTAATCCCAGAACCTTGCCTGTTGCTAGACAGCTTGACCGCCCCCGAAGCATCTCTCGTGCAGGGCGGTGGGTGAATCCTGTTCCGGAAGCAATCTGCCGGGCCACCCGTTTCCCATCCACATTTGCAGGGCTGGCTCCTGGCACCTGGCTCCTGGCTCCTGGTGCAGAACCAGCTTGTAGCAGCGCGAGGGAACTGGCAGCTCCTGGGCACAGCGTCTCCCTTCAGCATCACCAGCTGAGGCCTAAACTAGGTGCAAATAGACCTGAGAACAGCGCGTTCTTCCCACTAAGTAACCAGGAAAGCGTGCACAGAGGAAACACGAGAACTTTGCGGCGGGGCTGCGTTTCTACACTGTTCAGAGCTTGGGGCCAAGGGCAGTGTCGGCTTTTCCCCTTTTTCTGTCTGACCCAGCCCCTGGGCCACTGGAAACAATGCCCAGGCGGTTAGGAGGTGGCTTTCTCAGCAGGACAGGCCCTGGGCTCTGCATAGAGTGAACCGGGAAGCAGACAGGCCGCTCCCGGGCCCGCTGTCCTCTAACAGGTCGGCCCTTCTGCACCCCAGTGCTGCCGGGTCCACACCCCTTCAAGTTCCCATTTCCGAGGAAGCCAGCCTTTGCATAATTAAAGAATGGCCCCATTGATGCCTTATCACGATCTTTGTCTGCACTTGGTGCCGGGGTGGGGCTGAGCTGTGGCTGCTGGAAGGCGGTGGGGCTGGCAAATTGCAGCAGGCCTGGGCCAGAGCGGATATTCCAGGGTGGAGGCTGCAGATCAGGTTTGCCGAGGAGAGTGGGCCGCTGCTCCGGAAACGCCTGACGTGGCCTGACGGGGTCAAGAGGCAGCGAAAGTGCACAGGAGAGACGTTGCTTCTGCGGAGACAGGAGAGGACAACCAAGGACGAGGGCGGGTCCCCGTTCCTCTTGGAAGATGTACCCTTGCTCCTCAGCAGCATGCAGCGCCTCACTGACAGCAGGGATTTGAACAGCTTCTAGCCGCCGCGCCATGCCTGAGAAGTCCAGCACCGCCTGCAGCCTCTGTCCGAGTGGAGGGAGCCGGACTGTCCCTGTGCCCTCACATGCATGTCGGACGTCACATCTGTGTGGCTCTAGCTTGCCTCTCCCCGAGAAACCGTGGCAGCGGCTGCTTCCTGCCCACCCGCCCGCCCGCCCGCCGCATCCTCGGCTCCACTTTTCCCCCATCGGGCAAAACTCTCTGGCCTCAGTCCTCAGTGCCAGCTGTTCTCTTCGCCATGGGGCACCTTTCCTGTCCATCCCCAGTCTGGCCGAGGTTGCCCAGCCCTCTAAGCTCATGAGGAGACAGCCCCGGTGCCGAAACAGTTACTCAGAAGTCACGTGTCCTGGGCCAGGCTCGCCACCTCCGTCAGGCACCTGCGGCACCACGGAGGAGTTTCCCAGCCTCCCTAATCTCATGTGAATGGATTTAGTCCAGCGATGATATCTGCTGACATCATCGGGAAGTTAAATGGCCTTTCAACCCGGGCTGGTTTACCTCAGGGCTGGGCTTGATGGCTCATGGTTTCAAAACAGGCACCTCAAGCCAGAAGATGGAAAGATCATTCACGTTCTGTATTCCCGTTAAAGTTCTGGGATCACAGGCCCGGCTTTCACTCCGAAACAGCGCATTCCACGGTCCAAACGTATTCCTCCGGCGGGTGTGTCCTCGTGGAGGCTGCGGAACCGCGGATGGGACGCAAGGGGAGAGTGTCCTCGCGCCTGCCGCCTCCACGGCGGGGTTCGGGGCCCCTGTGCGCGGACCCCGGGAGCACATTGAGGGCTGCAGCAACTGAGTGGGTGAGGGACATGTGTGGCTTCTCTCCGGCCGTGTTTAGAGGCCTTCTACCTTCAGAACTTGGGTTGGCAGAATAGAGCTTTACCAAAAAAAAAAAAAGTCTCATTTGCAATAGTTTAGTTATGAAAGTAGCATGATTTTTTTTCTATTTTAATTCTGTGAGTCAAAGCAGTTTGGTTCTTGTAGAAAAGGAGAGACAAGAAATGAGGCATGGGGCCTGCCGGGCGTGGCTCAGCGGTTGAGCATCGACCTAGGATCCAGGAGATCGCGGTTCGATTCCCGGTCGGGGCACATGCCCGGGTTACGGGCTCGATCCCCAGTCTGGGGGTGTGCAGGAGGCAGCTGATCAATGACAACTCTCCTCATTGATGTTTCTATCTCTCTCTCTCTCTCCCTCTCCCTCCCTCTTTCTGAAATCAATAAAGGTATATTTTTAAAAGAAATAAAGCACAGGGCCCATGCTGGGTCAGTTCTTGGACCTGCTGGTACTCATAGACCGAACTGTCCCACACCCTTCCTGTCTCAGAATCATCATCTCCCCGCTCACCCCCCCCCCGCCCCCAGTAAAAAAATACTTCCCCCGTGTGGGGCAGGGCCACCGATGGGCTATGACTTCTGCTCTTACTTGAGATGATTTCTGAAGGTACTGAACTGACATTAAAAAGCATTAAGTTACATGGTGAGAAAAGTTACTCCATTTTCAATTTTCTTTCATTCTCTCTCCAGGGCTGGAATATTCTTAACACTCTAAGGCTTGTTAATTTCCCCTTTGTAACTAAGAGCAGGTCTCAGGCAACTGTGTCAGCTGGAAATAAAAGAACATTTGTATTTATTTTTATGGTTACTTACATTGTGTTTATTTTTATGGTTACTTTTCTATTTACGGCAGACCATCTGGGCTTTCCATGTCCCACAGTGATCAGTTTTGAGTGGTACATTTTTAAATGCTGACTGTTAAAAAGTGAATAGATTTTTTTTTTAACATGAATAATGGCCTGAGTTAAATGATGCCAGCGATGCCCATCCAGGGACCACACGTTGAGACCGACCGCCAGGTGCATTGAATAACTTCACATGATACTCAGCTGGGAAGCCTGCTAGATGCTAATGCCTGGGCCTCAGCCCAGACCAATTAAATCAGAATCTCCACGGGGGGGCGGGAGATGGGGGCAAGCAGGCATCTGTATTCACTGAAACATCCCAGGCGTTTCAGGTGCCCAGCGGAGGTGGAGATCCACTGGCCTAGAGGACCCAGTGCCACCGGCACCTGCGGGGGCCGGGGGGCATCGCCCTCACCGCCTCTGGCTCCTCTCTGCCGCTGCATTTTCCCTTCCCTCTCTCTCCGAGCTCCCCTCTTCCAGCTTCCCCACACCTGCCCCTGTTGGGGACACCCTCAGCCCTGCTGCTTGGTTTAAGATGTTGCCGGCACCACACAGCCGCGTTAGGAAATTTCCACATGGTGCTGTTCTTCATGGCATTTGCTTGCCAGTTCTGAACATCCCTCTGGGTTGTGTTCTGGGCCAGGAACTCGGATTAACAGCCGTGAGCATGATCGTTACTGGGCTCTCCCTGCGCGCCGATCCCTGTGCTGAGCCCTTTGTGTGTGGACCCCGTACGATCACAGTGAGGTACAGTTTTCCAGATGGAGAAACGCGAGGCTCAGGGCGGCTCACCCTCTTGCCCGGAGTTACACCCCGGGAAGCGGCAGAGTCGGGGTTCGGGCCCAGGCTGCCCGGGCCCCGCATCCTGACCAGGTGGGGCCCCAGGCGGGTTGCTCCCCACCCTGATGCGGGTGTTCGGGCACACTGTGCTCCGTGCCATGCGAAAGGGAGATTTGGACCCGCTGTCTGCTTCAGTGACATTTGGAAATGGATAGCTTCTTTAAATGTTCAGCTTCAATGATGAGGTGCCCGTAGGAAGCCCCCGGCTTTAAATGCTATTGAGATTTTAACCCATCGCCATTCCGAAGAGATGGGCCTGAAATGACTGGCTGTCACAGCGCCGGCTGTCAGGCCTGCGCACTGAGATGATGGGGCCGCACCCTCAGTTACTGCGCAGCGAGCGGGACTGTTGGGGGCCCCGGTGGTGCCCCGTGAGCTCGTCTGGGGTGTAGCTCAGTGTTCGCCAGGCGGGGCTTTTTCTGCCCTTTGGAAAGTATGATTCTCATTCCAGTGCTTAACTTCAGAGGACCTTTGGCTCACGTCCACTCCTTGTGGGAGCTTCATTTTTATGCTCAGACGTTTCATCTTTGTGATACTTGCGTTGCCGTTTCAGGAGACCAGCCCGTCTGCATCACATTAAAAACCTTCTGTCTGAGTTTAGGGGAATCCTCGGGCAGCCAGGCCCCCCGGAGACCACCCGCCTCATTGGAGATGCTGAAGCGCTGGGCAGTGGGCGTGAGTCCGAGACACTGTGCCCGCGGCAGAGTGGGCGCTCGCGTCATGGAATCTCTTTTCCCCTCTTTCATTTCCCAAGCCACCGACTGTATAAAGCCCAGAGCACCTAATTTCCCTTAATTCTCCCAGCCGCGCTGCGCCTCTGGGCATATGCCCCATTCGTTTTTCTAGCTGAGGAAGCAGAGGCCGTGAACGTGGGCTTCCTGTGCTGGGGGCCCACGGCGAAGGGCGCGGGATTTGAAAGCAGGCCCGCTGACCGCGCAGCTCATGCATGGCCTACCCACTCTCCGCTTGGTGAGGGTCGGTTCTCTTTTTTGTAATATTTCATCTTTCTTCCTTCTTGCTTCACAGTCCAAGATGCGAAAAATCTAATCCCCATGGATCCGAATGGACTTTCAGACCCCTACGTGAAGCTGAAACTCATTCCCGATCCCAAGAACGAAAGTAAACAGAAAACCAAAACCATCCGCTCCACTCTCAACCCCCAGTGGAACGAGTCCTTCACGTTGTAAGTTCTGTCTTTTCTCCTTGACCCAGCGGCCTCCCTGCGCACCACAGAGCCCCCCGCCTCGTGGTTAGAGACACTGAGGCGGGCTTGGTACAGACGTCGCCGAACGTTGCCTTGTTCCTGAGACTTTCGCAGCCTGCTGCCAGGGGGGCGGCTGGTGTCACTCCAGTTTGATGGGCAGTAACTTGGTTTATTTACCAAGAGTTACATGATGCCAACCCCCCAAATTATCACCCAGATCTATCTACTCTGTACAAAAATTCTGTTACGTTATGGGTGATATAAGAACATGTAAGGTGTGTCCCACCTCTTGCTGAACTTAGGATCTTTTGAGGGTTAGGGGAAGATGTAAGAATTTGAATAATAATTTTTAAAACTCATAGAATAAGTGAGTAACTTAGATGCCGCCGTTGCCACTATGAAATGGGAAGATCACCCTTGCCTTGAAGCAGGGAAGACTTCTTGGAGGAGGTGGCATTTAAAGTGGGTCTTGAAGGAATCCAGGATTTCAGAGAGAGAGATGGTAGAAGGGAAAGAGGGGAGGGGGTCGTGGGGTGAAGGAGTGGCGTGAATAAGCGGTGAGAAAGCACAGACAAGTGGTCTTCTTTGTAGGGCACCATTTCCCTGTGGACAACCAGGAAGGTAGCTCTCAGTCATACAGAACAGAGGCCGCAAGCTTTGTTCTGCAAAGGGCCGGATAGTAAATATTTTAGACTTTATGGGCATACAGTCTCTGTTACACGTATACAACTCTGCTGTTTTAGCAGCCATAGACAATATGTAAACACAAACTTTATTTATAAAAACAAGCAGTGGGCCGGATTTGGCCTGTGGGTCATAGTTTGCTAATCCCCAGTTAGAACGTTGGCTGCCAGGAGGCTGGTACTTGGTTGGCAGTGGGGAGTCACAGGAAGAGAATTTGAATATATTTTCTGTTTTTAATCTCAAGCTCAGATCATGAGCATGGGGTATCTCCCAGGAAACCGTGATCGGGATAACCACGTGTATGTATGTGTGTTTGTTTGTAGCAAATTAAAACCTTCAGATAAAGACCGACGACTGTCCATAGAAATCTGGGACTGGGATCGGACAACACGAAATGACTTCATGGGGTCGCTTTCCTTTGGCGTTTCGGAGCTGATGAAGATGCCGGCCAGCGGATGGTAAGGAAGCCCACGGTTACCGCGTCCGTGTCAGCCGAGGGCTGGTAGTTTCAGAGTGTTTAGAACACATAGGGATTCGGAAACAAGCCCGTTTAAAGCGACCATTGGACACGTAGTTACCTGGCTGTCCTCTCCCCGGGGGATGCGTCTCGGAAACAGCTGGGCTGGAGGCTGAAGGAGAAAGGTTGCTGAACCTGGGACCTTGACTCTTGTCTCCCCCGTCTCTGAAAGGTACAAGTTGCTCAACCAGGAGGAAGGTGAGTACTACAACGTGCCCATTCCAGAAGGAGATGAAGAAGGGAACGCGGAACTCAGGCAGAAGTTCGAGGTGAGGGCCCCCGCAGAATCCCCCGAACCCCTTTCCTTGGTAAAGCTGAACTTCGGGCAGGGCCGGACCTCTGGGGTACACCTGCTGCAGGGCAAAGAAATAATTTAAATGCTGATCTTTCTCTTTGTTCAAAATCCTAAATGTTACCTAATCCACTGTTCTTTGCAAGCTGTTGACATTCCGTGTCTGTTAGCATTTAGAGAATGGAAAGGAAATGTCCCAGGAAAGGACATGGTTGATTTCTGTGTTAGGAATTGGTTCGCTCCTCTTGGGGTGGTGGGGGGGCTCTGGGTGCAGTGTCCTCATTAGGAGGGGGGGGCTGTGCTCCTCCCAATGGCAGGAGGGCATTCTGGCCTTCCCGCGGGAGTCTGTATGGGTGTGATGGGTTCGTGTCTTAATTTTTGCTCTAGATCGTTGGAAAATGCCAGCTCTTGCCCTCCCCCCCAGGTTCATGTCTCCTCTCTGCTCCCTTTCCCTGCACCTCCCTCCCTCCTCACTTCGCTCTCTTCTCTTCTCTCCTATGTCTCTCTAGTTACCATGAAACTTCTCGGTCTTTAACGAGCATTCTTTCCTCTAAGCACCTGCCTCAAGTTCCCGGTCACACCTTTTCACTTGTTCTGTTTCTCGGACCAGCTGCATTTTGGGTTTTTGAGGGATACACGTAACAGCCGATTCAGTCTATGGAACTGGCCCATTCCTTTTTTTATTTTTATTTTTTTTATACCTATCTTTATTGATTTCAGAGAGAGGGAGAGAGAGAGATAGAAACATCAATGATGAGAGAGTCATTGATCGGCTGCCTCCTGTAGGTGCCCCCCCACCCCCGACTGAGGGTTGAGCCTGCAACCCGGGAATGGAACCGCGATGTCCCGGATCCTAGCCGCTGAGCCAGGCCGGCCGGGCCCATTCCTTTTTGAATCTTCCTGCAGCTCAGGCTCAGCAGGATTCCCTGAAATTCCCCCACCCTAATGAAACACGCACGTACACACACAAACTCGCAGGCGGCTGCTGAACTGTGATCGAAATGTTGGCACGAAGGGGATGCTGGCCTCTTCCTCCTTCTGTCGTTTCCGTCTCCCAAATAAAATTTGGGATGCGCCTGAGGGAGGAACAGCGTTGGGGCATCAGGATGGCGTCACCGCTGGTAACGTCTGAGGCCTTAGCTGTGCTGACGGAGAAATACTAACCCACTTGCAGTGCTTCATTTCCATGTGCTCCCTGGTGAGTAATCTTCCTGTTTTTCTGGGCAGCGAGTCCAGCTTTTTATAAAGGTCAGAGTTCGGAACTAAAAAAAAAAAAAAATACCAGACGAGGGCTCGAGGCCAGAAGTGCAGCATCTCTCTCCAGAGGCTGGTTAGAGGCCGTGTGCGTGCTGCGCTGGTTGCCGTCCTGCCCCCGGGGGAGCCGTGCGTTCACGGCGAAGCCCCAGCCCGGGCGAGCGGCCCCGGGACAGGCCGTGTCCTCCGAGCCGCGCGGGGGCCAAGCCTCTGCCGTCCGGCCCACTGAGCTCCCTGCGCCGAGCGCCGGCGTGAACTTACAGCCCAGCTTTTTCTTCCGTCGTCTTTCAGCTCGAACTTCCTAGGTTTTCCTGGAATCCCGTCAGCTCATTTGCTCAGGGCGTTTGCGAAACACGCTGCGAGAGACTGAGCAGAAAGCCCCTGGGTGATGGTGTCAAAAGAGGCTGAGAGTTTCATGACCACGGTCGTGCTGCCTTTTAAATGGAATAGTTGAAGGGTCAGACTCCAGGCAGGGCCTCGCTCACACGGCCGCCGCTCGTGAAGGTTTATAAATGTGACCGTCGCAGTATTTCCCAGGTGCCAGACTGTTGGGAGGCAGGGGCGGGAAGGCCGTGTCGACATGTGAGCAGTTTGGGGGGACACCCAGCTTCCCCAAGTGGGGTGCCATTAGACATCAGGGTGCCACTCTCGGGTCTTCCTTTACCCCCCACCCCATTCCCTCCCGCTCGGTCCCCAGTCACTGTGATTGCTTCCCGCTGTCTCCAGCCTCCCCTCTCTGTACCTTTCTCTCCACAGAACTGCCGCCCGGACTTGCTTTCCATCACCAGTCCTGCCCCCCACCTCAACTCTTTCATACATACTCTCCCAGCCTGTGGTAACAGTCTGATTCAACCTGTTACAATTTTTAAAAATTTAAAAGTCAGCAGTGAGTCACGATCGGATGAGACACAGCATGACGTCTGTCCTGTGAGGAGCGGGGGCCCCCTCGGTTCTATTGTACGGCACCCGGCCTCCAGGGTTACTCGTACCACGTCCAGCTCTGTTTTCTAGAAAGAGCTCACAAAATGTGCTTTTCAAATCCTCCCCCAGAAATCAGAAGCCATTCAATCTGATGAAAGGAAAAAAAAATAATAAAACACCCGAGCGTTTATAACCCTGCCATCGTGTTAGTAGTCATCTGATAAGAACATGGAAAGAATTTCAAATTTATTGTTGATTTGAAAATCTTGGCCAACAGAATGATCAGCGAGCAAAGCTCTTAGGAGCCAAGGAAATTCCCGGGATGGCTGGAGATGACCTTGCCCTGTAATGCACTGCCCACTAGAGCCATTCATCTGCCTCAAAGACAAAACAAACTAGACCTTGACCTCAGTCCTCACGGACAGGGCGTCCGCAGGCCTTTAACCTGTTCCGTGTTTGACTTCAAGTAAAGTACAAGTGGTCCCTGAGTCACAAACATAAAATATATATTTGTTCATCTGTTCAGTAATGTCCCAAAAATTAACAGAGCAAACAGGCCCTCCCGTCTGCGGGGCACCTGTGGGCCCTGCTTGAAATCTTTTTGGAAATGAGGCAGGGAGCTGACTGAGACATGAGACACAAGCATGAGATAACCCCTGTGCTGGTCGGCGGGTCCCCTGGCCCGCCCATCACTGGAGAGGACACCAGGGTGCCCGTCCTTCCTCCTGCTGCTGGGCTCCCGCTGGAGTCAGAGAGCAGCGTCCGCCTTCCCTTGGAGGTGGCCACGGGATGGTGTAGCCCTTGCTCAGCAAACGTTCTATAAAGGATTGCGTAATAAATAGACTTTGCAGGCCTAAGGTGTGAAGTAATTAGGAATTAGGGATCTTTGTCGCAGCTCCCCAATTCTGCCTTTGTAGCCAGAAAGCAGCCAGAGACAACATGTGAACAAATGGACAAGGCTGTGTGCCAATAAAACTTTATTGGCAAAAGCAGGCAGGTTGGCCCGTGGGCCACAGTTTACCAACCCCTGGCTCAGCCCATGGACTCGAATTAGATCCCGGTTCCTGCCATTTATTAACCATGTGACCTCCCTGTGTGTGTCCTTCACTGTAAATTGGTTAATGAGCCGTGTTGACTTAATAGTCGTGTTTTAAAGATTAAATGAAGTAGTCAGTATAAAAGTCCTTAAAAGCAAACTTAGATACAATTGTTAGCTCTTACGATCATCAGTATGTTTCGTTGCAGAAACTGGGTTAGAGAGGGTGCTTTTTTTGTCTTTTGTTTTGAACTTCTGAAGCTTCCCTAAAAAAAAAAGAAAAATTGCTTTCATTTTGAAAGTATGCTCTAAGAAGTGCGCGTTCTGTGTTCTGAGTCCAGCCGTATTATGAAATAGAGGCGTATTAGAACATTACTCCATTTATAACGTC
Source organism: Miniopterus schreibersii (assembly GCF_964146895.1). Classification (NCBI taxonomy): domain Eukaryota; kingdom Metazoa; phylum Chordata; class Mammalia; order Chiroptera; family Miniopteridae; genus Miniopterus; species Miniopterus schreibersii. The sequence continues at coordinate 8,220,074 of NC_138116.1, forward strand.
GTCTGTGTGGGAAAACACATTCTCATGTAAATTTAGATGGATTTCTGGAACGTGATGTGTTTGTAAATGGGGACCTTTGTGTATCTGGCACTGGATCAGCTGCGCTCTGGACAGAACGGGGTCTCGTGGTTGTCGGGGGGTGAACAGCCTCCCACCGAGGAGCCGTCGGCACCGGCCTCCACGCAGTGCTTTGGGGCCCTCATCGAAGACTCGGCAGTGAGCACATCGGGAAGGCGTTCGGTATAAACCACACCGGGAACGAGCCCAGCGTGTAGGGCCGTAGCAGCTATGGGTTAACAGCAGAAACGGCACAGCTAGTTTGTGACTGATTCTATCGACAGGAAAGTTCAGTATCTCTGTTGTTTCCTTGTTGCTATTTTGAGCTTTCACAAAATCTGGGATCTGGACCGTTCGCATCCTGAGCTATGTGTGACATTCAGCGTCCCGGTTGGAAGAAAAGGTATCTTCTGACCACGCCCTTTCCTTGTTCCCAACCTTTCTGGAGGATCATACGTCATTTGTCCATTCCCGTGGTTATTGGTCAGCTTGAGCATGTTTGTTGTGTGTTTGTCAGTCAGTTGATTCTTCCTCGAGCCACTTGAGCCACATCTACCCCCAGACCTGGGGTTGTCCCCCAGTCAGGAAAGAGAGGAGGAGGCTTGTGGGAGAAGAAAGGTGAGCCAAGTTGCAAGATGACTTCTTGGCCCTTCCTGTGGAGCCCAGCCACTCCCTTCCCAGGTCATTCCCCTCTGAAGCCGAGCCTTCCTCCTAGGGCCCCGCCCCTTGTCCCTATGTCCTTGTGGCCATTTAGTGTAACCAAGACCTTCCCCAGTCCTGCTTCCGGTAGAGCAGAGGTGGGCAACGTATTGGGCCGCAAAATCGTTTGGTTCGGCCCTGCAAGGCAACCGCTGGCGGGACTCAAAATTCAATACATCTAGGAGCTTTTGTCATAGCTAATTTAAGTTGATAATTTTGTATGGCCCACGAATGATGTTAAATGTCCAAATGGCCCTTGGCAGGAAAAAAGGTCCCCCACCCCTGCCTTAGAGAAATGGAGCCAAGAGGGCCGATGGCCCCGGACCTGGCATCCCCAGGCCGGCAGCACCTGAGGATCGGCTCAGGAGCCACCTCGCCTCTCCACTTCTCATAGTTCAGTGTCTAACAGAATACCTCCCGAATTCCCTCATTTTACTCCAGCGTCACAATCACTGCTTCTGATTTGCATCTTGATGACTCTCTACAAATGGACTTTCAGTGAACTCATCTCCCCCTGTGGGGTTGCTTATCTCCTCCACGGGGTGTGTTAGCTGATACAGGAGTCAAGCAGCTTCCCTTAAATGAGGCCACACCTTTCCATCCTGCCGACTGTCGAGGCTTTTCATCGTTGTCACCGTTTGTTTCAGATCATTTTAAAAAATAGAACAAAATTAGCTAAAAAGCACGTGAGCCCTTTTCTGTTTTTACCGTAACTGTCACCATTGTGACCATTCAGAGCCGCGTCAGGGCCTAAACCTTAAGAGGCCAAAATAAAATCGATGATCCTGGTCCATCAGCATGAGCTGCTCCGTGGGGTCGGTGAGAGAGGCCCAGAACCGACTAGAAGGTCACTCTTCCGGTGGATCGATTGCAGATTGGCTGGAGATCATCTCCTTTTATTTATTCTGCAGAAACGTTTTGAGACTACCCCTATTACTGATTAACAAACTAATTCGATCCAATTACTCTTATACTTAAAGAATTTGAATTCATGTAGATGAGACTCTGTGGCTAGGTTGTATGTGGAAAGAGCAAGCAGGCATCTTTCTGTTTACATTATGGAGGTTGGATTTTCCAGAAGCCTCCGTGGCCTGTGAAGATTTTATCTAATTCAGAACGTTCCTCTCCACATGGAGGGAAGAAACGCAGTTCATTGGAGACCCTCCGATAAATTGTAGCTATTTGTCGATTTGATCAGGCCTGCTGCAGTTACTATGGAAACTGAGTACTTCCCAATGACCTTTTGAACACCAAACAGAAAATCTATGGATTCTGGCTTTTTTTTTTTTAGTCCCTAAATAGCTTAATTATTTACTTTCTGAACCGTGTGATGTTAAGGGGAGGGGGCACCTATACAATGCACATCCGTTGAAAGAGGGTTTTTTTTGGTAATAAATGAGTCCACTTCTTAATTTTTAAGATTTTTTTATTGCCTTTTAGAGAGAAAGGAAGGGAGGGGGAGGAGAGAGAGAGAGAGAAACATCGATGTGGGAGCCAAACATGGATCAGCTGCCGCCTCCACACCCCCTACCGGGAATCGAGCCCACAACCCGGGCATGTGCCCGGCCGGGAATCGAACCAGCCACCTCTCGGTGCACGGGACAGTGCTCAGCCCACTGAGCCACACCAGCCAGGGCAAAAGAGAGATATTTTAATCTTTGTATTTCGGTTCTGCCTTGGAAGCAAAACCTTACACTGAAATAGCACGAGGTCCAGTGTTGGAAACTTTTCACGGGTCCCTTAAACATCCTTGTCGACAGGGGTTAACGCTGCCACTCAGCTGAGCCAACTCAAAGGAAGCCCCTGGAGGCAGCCGCAGCGCTGCGATTAGTCTGTAAGGAGGGCGAATGCACTTCTATTAGAGCTCGGGCAGCCTGTTTTCTGTTTAATTTATTTTATGGAAATGCCTTTGTTGGGAAACCAAAAAAAGGTTTTGTACATTCCAGCTGTCTGCTCCATCCTAATGAATTCCTGAAACGACATAAAAAGGCCTCGCGCTTATAGCTTCGGGGGTGGCCTTGTGGGTGGCTGCTGCTGGTGGAAGCCTAATAATAAATGTTGGAAGCAGCTGGCCCTGGGACCCGCAGCAGGTTAGCAGGTGAGAGGATGCTTCCCTCTGCTGGGAAGGAATTAGAAGGAAGGGAGGTGAAGCCATTGGCTCTAACACAGACACAGCAGCTGTGCACGGACACGGGGCCTTATGGCTCCTCATGCACCTGAGAAGTTAAAGCCTCTGAGAGAGCAAAGCCTAGAATAGGGCGACACCACACATAATGCTGTTTGCTGTTTTTCCCAAGGGACATGTCCTATAAAGAATTGGATTGGGGGTCTCTAGAGAGGTTAGTCCCCAGAGTCTGAACTCCCTGGGTACCTCGTCAGTGGAAGCTGTGACCACCCTGGTCCTCCGTGTCCTTCAGCTCCCAGGATGGTCATGGACCAGCAGCATCAGCTTAATAAAAGTACAGACTCTCAGGCCCCATCCGAGCCTTCTGCTTAGTCAGAATCTGCATTTTAACAAGATCCCCAGGTGATTCCTGTGCCCGTTGACGGTGCGGTCAAGAGGGTGTGACCTGCTGACTACTGAGAAAATGAATTCCAAGTCTCTGGTGGTTGTGGGTAGCGAGGGAGTCTGGCTGATTCCCTTCCTAAGCCTTTCCTTTGAATGTTTTTTCAAAAGGAAATTTGGGTTGGTTTGTCACGTCCGAGCACAGAACGGCTTAGAGATCTTTCTGGGCCCGTTTGAGTCCAAGAATAACCTAACCGGTTGCCCGGCGCACAGCAGTTGTGGGGCAGTGTCTCTCTAGAGGAGTTCGTCCCCCTGCAGAATAGGCGACCTACTGCAGGTGGATGTTGGAGGTAGGACCCCCTCTAGCACCACGCCATGCATTTCTCAGGGCACCTCAGCCAGCCCAGAGTCCTTTCTACCTGGAGGTAATTCCGCAAAGATTGGGCAACTCTGCCAGGAAGGTGCAGGGGAAATGCCAGATGAGAATTCCCCTCGGGCTCTTCCCAACACCAGGATTCCAACAGGGATGTTTTTGTTGCTATTGTTAGCTCCCTTTAATCTTGACATGGATTAAGATCTCTAGCCTGAAATAGAGCTTTGGGATTGGAATAAAATGGCCTATTTTGAGAACAATTATAAATAGACTTGTGTTTGCAGATTTAAAGGACCATGATTATAATAAGATGGCATGGAAGATCATCTCTCCGCACCTGGCCATGTGACTGACCAGCATCCTATCTTAGTCGACAAAGCCCTCCACGTACAGGGTATAGTGTGTTCGTCTCTCATCGCCTCTCTGTTCAGGCTCAGGGGTGTTGTGACCCATTCAGGTTATGGAATCTGGGTTCAGAGAAACAGCCTCTGGCTCAGATCTTCTTTCCCCCAGAAGCCGGCTCACACACTGTACGAACTTGTAAGATTAATCCCACGAATGTGTGTAATTCTCTGTTAAGGTGGCTTCCACTTACTTTTTTCACATCGGTCCTTGAGAAAGTGGCGTTACCACGTTAGGATGGGTTGTTTCAGACAGAAGTTGAACCGTGAAAAGAAGTCTGTCTGAAAAGCAAAACCTGGTCACCGGGCATTTGGTCAGCCGGGACCTGGTCAACCAGCTGCCTGGTCAGCTTGTGTTTCACTGGTAATTGTGGGCACTTCAAGGTACTGAAGAGCCTTCCGAGTCACCAAGAAAAGACGAATGTTGCTGCAGGTAGTTTTCATGGTAAGCGGGCTCGGTTTTATTCTCACAGATGGAATAAAGTATAAAGTATAAAGATGGAACTATAATTAGGTCCCTCATTTTTAAAAGCTGGTGCGGCTTTCCCGGCTGGCGTGGCTCAGCAGTTGAGCATCGACCTATGATTCAGGAGATCTCGGTTCGATTCCCAGTCGTGGCACATGCCTGGGTTTCATGCTCAATCCCCAGTGGAGGGCGTGCAGGAGGCAGCCGATGAGTGACTCTCTCATTGTTGTTGTTTCTATCTCTCTCTTTCTCTCCCTTCCTCTCTGAAATCAACAAAGATATATATTTTTTAATTAAATTAAAAAATAAAAACTGGCATGGCTTGAAAATGCTCAGTGAAGATAGGGTAAAATCAAGTTATGTGAATTTTGAGTATGCTAGATTTAATTGCCATCGGGCCCCCGCTTTCAAAATGCTTGTGGTCATCAATTACAGACATTTACAAAAAACTTAAATTGGGTGATTGAGCAAACACTCAGCGTTGGGGGAAAGGATCATCTTTCCCTGTTTTTACCTCCTTTGCTAGGTGCCCAGTCCTGCCCACCTTCCCTGCAGTCACTGTACAGAGGTGGAGAGAAGTGTGTAGACTTTCCCCAGGGATCTGGGCTTTATTGCCAGTTATGACTTCCTTTTATTTTTTTTAATTCAGGAGATGCCATTCTGTGGTCATTTAGCTCCTATTGAATTTCCCTGTGGTGACTTTTTTATTGGATTCTGCCCTCGTGTGACTGTCATCATTTCTCATTATTTCTCCGATTGCTCTGTGATTCTGCCTTTGAGATAAACCGCGTGGCTCTCTCAGGCCGCTCCAGGGCCCCAGGGAGCCCCCAGCTCCTCCCTTTCCCACTTCTTGTACCCGTGACTTGCAGAGCCTGGGCCCAGTCAAAGGTTAGAGTCAGGAGACAGACATGTGGCCGGTTGGGGGGTTTGTTGTTTTCTAGGAATAAAGGGCCTGGACACCCTAAAACACACCCGTGGGCTTTATGCAAGAGCCCAGCTGCCACATGGGCGACCTGAGCCACCTGTTGTGAAGGCATAGCTGGGAACACAGGATCTGTGCCGTGTGTGTGCCATTTTGCAGCATTTATGGGAACTTTACCTCTGTGGGCCAGATTGGTGAACCTCAGGCATGTTTTTGCTAAAAGATCGCGCTCAAAATGCAGTGTGTTCAGCAGACAAATACCACCAGAGGGCAGTAAAGATCTGCAAGTAAAAGTTCCCATGAAAACCTGCACACCCGACAGCGATGGACCGGCGCCTGCATCTCGATTCCTTTTCGGCGGATGTGAAGACGGGATTACCTCTCAGCCCCCGATTGCTCTGTGGTTCTAGGGACTCATCGGGGCGCTGGCAAGGCAAGCCGTCCGGGGGTTTCTCCGGGTCTCCGCCGTTCCTGCACATTTCACATGCGCTCTGCTTCCTCAGAGCCGAGAACTCCCCGCTCTGCGCAGTGTCCTCGGCTGTCAGTCGGCTGTCAGGAAAACCGTTCACTGTGGCAGCCCCTGTGAGTTCATGTGGCTTCTGACCCTGCCACAGCCAACGCGGCCAGTGCAGTGTGAACTCCGGGGGAGCGTTCCCAGCAGGGAAAGGGTGTAGGATTAAAAAAAAAAAATGACTAAGTGCCAAAAATACTCCGGCGGTCACGTGCCACGGCCAGGTCTGCTCACTTAGGGCTTTCTCTAGGGTGGCAGCCACCCGCGTGCGCGGCCGGCTCCCGGGTAGGAGAAAGACAGTCTTTTTGCAGACGGGAAAACTTAGAAAGGGTGTTGTTTTTGGTCTGTACCCTCATATGAGCCTGGGCTCTTAGCAGCTGGGCAGGACTAAGGGCAGCAGCTTCCCAGGATCCGTTCAGCAGGTGAGACAGGATCCGTTTAGCTCCCACCCTGTGACGACCACCGGCCCGCCTAAGACGCGTGTCAGCGTTCACGGGACAGCTCTGGACGGTGGGGGAAGACTAGGCTGGTTGAAGGAAAGCAACAGGGCCGGGTCGCCAAACACATATAACACTCAGTCCGGTCCAGGAAGAACCAAGCGCCCTGTTTCCCACGTTGGGCAAAGTCCCGACATGTCACAGGTCCCACCTTTCTCCTTAAGAGTGTGCCTCGGTTGCCATGACAGCAGAGGCCCGCGGCTTCCCGTGAATTTGTTTCGACAGTGTAAGTGGATGTGCCCCGAAAACTCTCCCATTAGGAAGACGACTTGATGTGGTTTCCGTTCCGTTTCCACTCCGCTGAATAAGTGCAGCTCGAGCCACGCCGTCCGGCTGTGAGGCAGCTTTTCCCAGGACTAGTCAGCACATCCAGCGTCGTGGAGCAGCCTGAACAGTAATTTAATTCAAGTGCATCTGAGGTTCTTCATCGTTGCTGTTCTGATAAGTTAGCAATGAGATGCAGATGTTTCATTTCAATCTAACTGCAAATGAGGAGGAGTCGTTTGAGAACCGGCATGATGTAGGGTCAGGGTAGAACGTCAAGGCAATCATTCTGCCTTTTAAAACGTTCTCTATTAAAAAGAATTGCCTTCCATGTATACACATTTATCTATTTGTTCTGAAAGTATTGAGGGCCACCAGGCCCCAGGCTCTGCTGGGCGCCGGAGATGCATCGGTGAGCGGAACAGATGAGGCCCCTGGGCTCCTTCCAGTGGCGGGAGAAAGAGAAATATACGACATAATCGGTCATGAGGAGATCGTGAGGGAACACACACCGCAGGAGCGGGACGGGGCCCCGTTGAACCGGGCGGGTGGGCAAGCGCAGGCTCGAAGCATCACCGGAGCAGGACGGGAACACGCCCTGGGCCTGTGTGGGTCAGAGGAAGCCGAAAGTGCAAGGGCCCTCCGGCCATCCACAGGGGTAGATGTTCCAGAAGATGGAAGATTAGCCAGAGAACGGCAGGCGTTTTATTGACCCCGGCTGCGCGCCCCAGGAGGCTAGGACGGCCACGAAGTAGCATCCCCTTAACCCGTTGCCCGGTTACTGAGGGGGAGGTAATAGAAGTCGTGACTCACGGCTTGTTAGAAATGCACGGCCTGTGCTCCATTAACGGAATCGCTGAAACGCAGCCCCGGTGCCTCTCCGGTTGTCGTCTGCAGAAACCACGTGGTTTCTCTTCACCGATGTTGCAGTGGCCGCAGGTGGATACGTGGTTCCCTCAGATGGAAGGCGCTGTGCTGAGGCCCTTGGTTATTTATCGCATAGCTGTTTATGTTGCCAGGGTTGTTCAGATAAGCCCTGAACCCAGAGCATTTTCATCGTAGGGGGAGGAAACGTTTAGAAGAAATGCACGGTATTCATCCGTTCCCATGGTTGGTCACTGTTGGCCATCTATCCTTGGAATCTTAGAAGTGGAAGGAAGCTGCCATTGTTTCAGGTTCATCTCTCTACACTTTGCAAACATCTTTGATAATGATGTTCTTCCAAGCCCTGTTTTCTATTAGGCAAGAGGATGCATTGTTGCTGAAGACACACCCTCAGAGTAGGTATGAATGGACACAGTGCAATGGAGTGAAACAGTAAGGCATTCTTCAGAGGGCCACCCAAAGGTCTGTTTTCATAAGACAGACCCTCTGGGAGGCTTGGAAGTATCGGTCTCTGCATTCTCACTGTGGATGAACCTTTGGGCTTAGGTTCCTGCTGAAGAATCCTTCCTCTTGGAAGAGTTGCTGGGCAGGGCGCTGCTCTATTAGAGGCTGGTGACTTAGGACTCTGCACTTTCCCTGTGTCTTTATTCTGCCTTTTCACACCCCAAAGCTACTATATAATCATTATGCAAAACCCCAACGTTGCAGAGTGGCTACGGAATTAAGTTCAGCCATTTGGAATGACCATTACTGTGGGTCAGATGGCCGCATCTCAGCAGCTGCAAAGGGTCCAACCTGATAGAAAATGAACATCTCCGGCAATCCGATCGCTCGTAGCCACACAGCGTCGTGGTTTGGCACATCTGCTGCTCAGTTTTGATTTGAAAAGCCCCTACCGGTGAGCTGACTGCGCAGAGCCTCCCGCAGTCCACACGGACAGCCCCTCGGACACGGTGTGCGAGTCCTCAACCCCCCTCCCTGAACTTGGGTCTGTACCAGTTGGATTCCCTTTGCGCCTCGTTCCTCTTTATGAATCAGAAGAGCAGAAAAGACTGGCCGAGCCGGTATTCTCATCTCAGACTCGAACTTCCCAATCCTTCATCTAAAGTTAGACACAAACCAGAAAGTTCCTCTACTTGGGCTCGTTCCTGGGAGGTTGGGCAGGTCCTGACATTGAGGGTGGCGCTTATGGAACCCAAGCGCCACCCTGGCTCTTTCTCACAAGTCGGTCTTAAGATTCCCTCCATCCCCTGTCACAGGGGAGGCCGGTCTATGTGTCCTTGCAGTTCAGGTTTTGTCTTTACAGAGCCTCCGTGTTTCCAGTGGCCCCTACGTCCCTGTGTCTCCCACGGTGCGCTGCGGAAAGGGCTAGAGTACAGCTAACTGTGTTTAATACTTTCAGCCTCAAAGCAGAAAGGCTGGGCCCATCTTTCCCCCGTGTTTTCATATCTCTGCTTAAATGGCTGCTCAGTCCACCCGAGCGGGCACTCAGGCCACAGGGTTTGATCCTTACACAGACCAGTTATTTGTATCAGAGAAAAGCACCGCCTCACAGCACAGCATCCAATGAACACAGTCTAGCTTCATTTCATTATTCACTCCACCAAAATGTTGGGCGCACACCCTGTGCCAAGCGCTGGGTTAGGGCTGGGGACCCCAGAGACAGCAGATCAGGGCTCGGAGCTGCTTCAGCAGAGCCTGGCCCAAGCAGCTCGCTCATCCCACCCCCTCCCCGAGCTGAGAGCCTATGTTGCCAGTGCTTTGTCTCGCTAGTAAAGCCCTTGAATGCCTCCTTTGCCTCCTACACTATGTTCTCCGTTTGAGTGATGTCCCAGCACCTGCCCCGACGCTCAGAGCTGCACTTGGTTGCGTCTGCTGCATTGGGGAGGGGGTGCACCCTCTCACTGCGGACGTATCCAGGGCAAGAGGCTTGGCCCTGCGGCTCAGGCCTGTGGCTGCAGTGGTCCAGCCAGCCCCCTAGACCCTGGCCTTTCCAGCCGCTGACACATCCAGCAGCTGGCTCCCTCACTCAGGCAGATTTTAAAGTGCAGACTCTCGGGGGGAGCTTCTCCACCCACCCAGGGCTCCTCCCCTTTCTCCACGGGCAACTTTGCTGACAGTTGAGACCATCCCCGGTGGTCCCCACTTGCCTCCCCTTTTCTGCTGAGCCCTCTTGCCATTTGCCTTTGGCATGAGACCGACTTCCCCATGAGAGTGATTAATGAGGGTGGGGTCTCTCCAGGGCCTTTGTGTGGCTCTCGTCTAGTTTATAAAGACTCCTTTTGATAATCCACATGTCACTGACCACTTATTGGTCAGGCTCAAGGGACAGTGTGTGTTTGGCGTGAAACCAGATTCTCAGACGTATCACCATTTCTTTTCATGAGTTCAACCCTTGACTTAAAAAAAACAAAGCGCGCTGTTCTTACAGTGCCTTTTACGGGAGCAATAAATCATCTGCACAGCCTGCACTTAGGCGGTTCCTCACCAGGGGGCGCTGTTCGCCCTTTTTTGCTCGAGGCTCAAGTTTCCTTTCTGCAGATTATTCTGAAACTGGAAAATCCACCCGTAAGAAACACATCAGTGCGCAGTTTATTCCTTTATGTTACGCTAACTGTTGCGAAGCCCCCGTTTCCCCAAGCAGTCAGCCTTATATCCCGGAATGAGAACCAGCCAGCCTTTGGCAGAGTCCTGCCACTCGATTCTCCATTAACTACTTAGAGTTGTCCCTTCATAGGTAAGGGCAGTTTTTTAAGGTACTTTGCACATGTTGCCCTTTGGGTGAGTGAAGCCACTGGGTGTGAATAGATACATCATCCTCAGGGTGCTTTGCTCACCCCCTCCCACCATCAAGCTTCCCTACAATGTTTTCTGTCCGTCTTTTCCCTGGGAAAGCATGACTGATGGTTTTCACCTGTGTGCTTCTTGTTCAGAAAGCCAAGCTCGGCCCCGCCGGTCACAGAGGCTACGGCCCTTCAGAAGACAGGAGACTTTCCAACAACCTGGACCGGGTGAAGCTCACCGACTTCAACTTCCTCATGGTGCTGGGGAAGGGCAGCTTCGGGAAGGTAAGGACGGGCTTTTGCACAGCGTGCTGAGGTCCTCCTGTTCTTCCTGAAGTTTCCAGAGCAACCTTGTAGATTTCCCTGCTCTCTCTGTATAGATTTCTCAGGTGCTTCCTACTTCGTGTCGTTAAAAACAACCATATTTAGTCCATCTCACTGTTCAGAACAGAGCGGGTACTCCACGATGTTGGTTGAGTGAATAATTTTCACACCTGAAAATTAAATGTCGTCTCGTAGTGAGCGAATGGAATAGTTACGAGATCCTGAACTGGGTTGCTTCAGCCTGTGTGTCTACATTTGGCTTTTTTGGCCCCAAATCTCATCATAAATCCCAGAACTGATTTCTGTCCTGCCAGTTTCTTTGTCTTGGTTCCTGACTCTTGAGAAGCTTACAAAGGTCAGTCACGTTTTTGCCCTAAGGATGCTCCTGGAAAATGCACAGTTCAACCCTAACCCTGATCATGTGGCCTGTTCCTATTAGTAGCCGTGACAGTGCCACCATGTGGCAACAGCCCGCGCAGTGTACGAGTCCTGAAAAATGACAAGAGTGCAGGAGGCATCTAACTTGCAGTGACCTGTGGTATTTCATCATTGGCACATAAAGTGGGACTTTATAAATATTTTTGCATCACACATTTCCATATTTGCACGCACTGAACTGTCACCGACCTGGCTCCTCCCCACCCCCAGCACCCCACGAATGCCTAGATGACGTTTTCAGGTGGCTGTTCCTCTGCTCTCAGGTGATGCTGGCTGACAGGAAGGGGACAGAAGAACTCTATGCCATCAAAATCCTGAAAAAAGACGTAGTGATTCAAGATGACGATGTGGAGTGCACCATGGTGGAGAAGCGGGTCCTGGCCCTGCTCGACAAGCCCCCGTTCCTGACGCAGCTGCACTCCTGCTTCCAGACAGTGGTAAGGATCCAGGGGCTCGTAGCTGTGGCCTGGCTCACAGCAGGCTCCCGAGGGTGCCCTGAACCCAAGTGCTGTCCGACTCGACTCTACTCCCGTAGAGAAGGCCGGAGACCACCCAGCCTCCGAGTCTTCTCTGCCAAGCAGAGGTGACCCTGGGGACAGCCTCTCAGCCCTGTGCCACTGGTAAATTTGCAGCATCCCCTCCCTGTGATGTGCCCTACTTAGAGACTTGGCATTCATTCCATTTAATTCAGCAAACGTTTATATCAAAGGTTTTCTTCTTGCCAGGCAATGTGCTAAGACTTAGAGACGGAAAAACAATGAAATCACTCACAGGGCTGGCTTTGTAACAAGCCAGCTCACCAGCTGCCAAGCATTGCACGGGGACATTAGGAGACTGGGTTTATGTAAAAGAGTGTGTTCTCTTTCAATGCACACAGCAGGGGTTGGCAATCTGGCCTGTTCTGTGCAGCCCGTGAGCTCTAGGAGAAGTTCAAAAAGTAATAAAAATCCTATTTCGTGGCATGTGAAAATGAGATGAACTTCAGATATCAGAGTCATAAATAGTTTTCTTGGAGCACAGCCTGGCTCAGTCACTTACCTGTCATCGACGGCTGCGTTCATGCACAAAGGCAGAGTTGAGTAGTTGCAAGACACACACGAAGCCTAAACTATTGACTCTCTGGCTCTTTAAGGGAAAAGTTTGCCGAACCCTGTCACATGGTAGAGCTACGCAGAGAACAAAGAATATTCCAGAGCACAGATCAGCTAGCGGTGGGGCCAGGGCCCTGGCTTGGTGCCTGCACGTGGCCTGCAAGAAATACAAAGGCTGAGATGGCACCCCAGGGTGGCGTTCCCAAAGACGGCCGCTGTCCTTTCTAAGATACGGCTCAATAATCAGTACCTGTAATTGTTACTGTTGTGGTTATTGCTGTTTTCAACTTCCCCTTGGCCAGGAATTGACTTTCCGTTTTCTGTCTCCCTTTAAAATTCTGTTGGGAGGCTCCCCCTTCATTGCTTTTGGGTCTGAGAGTCTAAGTGGCAGTGCGGCCGGGCTGTCAGACGTGGGGCTACGGAGCCCGGCACCGGCCACTAGGTGTCAGCCTGGAGCTGGTGGCCCTGGCGGCTCCCTGCTCCCAGGGGCGTCTGAGTAGCGCCAACCTGCTACGAAGAGAGAACCACGTCTTGAATCCCAGCCCAGATCCTGTAACCCTGGTTACACCGATTAAGCTCCAGAAAGCGACAAAGCAGAGAAATAAAGATGAAATTAAAGTTCATAACAGCAAAGCTAGAGAGCGAAGCGCCCAGAGCCGTTTCCTGCCTCTTAGTGGCAGCTTCATCATTTTTTTCCCTCCCGGTGCAACACTTTAAAGTTTAATAACCTCCGTGAAACCGTGATGTTTTCTAGAGCAGAGCAGAGGTCAGCTGTGACCTCGGGCTGCTGTGCTGTTAGTTGTTTCACTGTTACACCCCTTCAGTCTCCCTGTCTCTCCCAGCGTAATGTCCTCATACACATGCAGATGTAGTTGGTTCTAGGACGTGTGCCCTTCCTGGGGCCAACGCTTAGCATTCCAGTGACAGACGACATATTTGGGCATATTATGGATGTAAAAGAGCATTTGATTAGCCCCTCCACTTACTGCCCCCCCACACACACACACAGTTCATGTCCTTGAGCATTTATAATGTATAAGCCCAGCCTAACTCACAAGGTTTGTTTTCTGAAGCATCCAGTTAAACACTTTACTGCATTACTCTCGCGCGCCTCCTAGACAGTGCAAACCAGAAACACTAGTTAAAACTAAATAATTGGCCCATACGGACGCCTCACGTGGTCCCTCACTTGGAACTGTGTTATGTGTGTAGGGGAAAAACGAAGACCATTTGCGGTCATTCCTGGGAACAGGGAGCACAGGTAACCAGAGGGGGCAGACGCGCTGGGGAGCCATCATTCCAGAGTTACGTAGTGACTGTGCCCCCCAAGGCCCTCGTGCGGTGGGGCCCATTACTTATTCTGGGCTTGGGAAAAGACATGTCAAAGGGCAGCCCTGAGCAGATCTGTCAGTGTGAACCCCCCCACACACACACTCCACTAACAAGAAAGCCAAGCCCAGTCTGGAAAGATGGGGGGACGCCGCCCCGCCTGGGGACACGCTCAGCTCACCTGTCACACCTTGGCCTCCAGGACCGGCTGTACTTCGTCATGGAATACGTCAACGGCGGGGACCTCATGTACCACATTCAGCAAGTAGGAAAGTTTAAGGAGCCACAAGCAGTGTGAGTATTTTGTGTATGCCCCTTAATTTAGACACACGGCAGCCCCGGCTGGGAACTTCCGCTGGGTGAAAAATGCGGGGGGGGGGGGCAACGCCCCCGGCACTGGGAGTGAGACAGGGAGGCGTGGCCCCTGCCCTTGGGGAGCTCACCGTCTGACCTGCGTGGGAGGAGCCACTCAATAATTATAATAGCATGATAGCTTTAGAGGTGGCACAGGACACCACGCAAACCCCCAAAAAGGGGGAGTGAGGGAAGCGCATCCTCCGGGGATGCCCATCCCAAAGGTTCAGGAGATGGAGCAAGATCCTCATGGGCGGCAGTGGGGTGGGGGCTCTGAGTGACCAGCCTAGTGGTGCCGGCTGAGCAACAGGAAGGCCGGTTTTCTCAGAGCCCTCTGGCCACGAGGACTAGGGAGGTTGGGAGGGAGTGTGGTGGCAAATCTATGGAGAGGAGACCACAGAGCTGGAGGACTGGGTGTCTTTGAGGAGCCCCCGGGAGGAAGAAAGCCAGAACTTGGTGACTGCGGGGGGGTGAGAAGAGAGAAGCCTCTTTGGGCGATGCCCCATTTTAAGTTTGGGAGGGGCAGCCAGCCCGGAGGAGGTGGTTTAGGGGGAGAATCGAGAGCTTTGTTTGGAAGGTTTCGTTGGGACGCGCCTTGGATGCCGGGATGGGAGTCAGCAACACGGGAGACAGACCCGGGCTCCAGGGGAAGAGGGAGAATCTTCCATCTAGAGGGCAGACGTGGATACCTGAAAAATCACCCCACTTTCCAGGGGCCAGGCAGCCCCAGGAAACGCACCAGGAGCGAATCTAAACAGACACCGTTTCATCTCCCCCCGAGAGGCTGCGCAGCGGCCGGGAGCCCTGATGGGCCACCGCTGCAGGTGTTAATGGGCCTCTGGCTGAGGGTCCCTGGGAAAATGAAGACGTTGGTCGCCTGGAGGATCTGTCCTGGGGGAGATGGACCGGAGGCCGGCTAGGGGAGCCTTTGGTAGCCAGCTTTAAGAAAAATGCGAAGGCGGATTTTTCTTCTATTCTTTTCAGTTCTCGGAAACGCCAGCCCTTATCCCCGCTCTGGCTGTCAGTCCGAAAGCATTAACTCGCTCGGGTTGCCCCGCAGCGCTGAGCCGGACGCCAGGGAGCAGCACAGCCGCCTTGCGTTACAATGGGTCGGCCCCCCTCTCCTTGTATCGATGTTGCCAGAAAGGTTTTATTTCTTCAAAGATAAAGAAAGCACAAACAATAACGTCCCAGTCGCCTATAATACCGCGTCTCCTTTTCTTTCCCACCTCTCCCCTCCCCCGCCTGCCCTCAGAGGTGTCCCCCGACCCCCCACCCCCGGGAGGAGCCTGGTCCGCGCCAGGGGTTGTCTCAGCTCACACCAATGTCTGTGCTTATACCAGGCCTCGAGGGAGTGACGCTCGCACAGGCATTTCAGTGGCTCCTCGGACTTCAAAGACTCCTAAATACGACACACGTTTTAAAACACCTTTCAGCGGTTATGCTGTGTGTCAGATATGAGCCCACCAACGATTTTGAAGTGGTGGCAGTGACTGCTTTTTATTATGAATTATTAAAGAGGGTAAACTCGGGCGTGAGTCACGGCGTGTGTCCCGCTTACCCCGGCGCTCGGGTGGAGGTGGGGGTGGGAGCTCAGCCCGAGAGTTCAGCGCACGCTGTGCTTTGTCTCCCAGGGAATAATTGTGTGTTCAGACACTAATGTATTCTGTTCCTGGGAGGAAAATGGAAATTGACTCTGCCGTATCCTGGCATCGAGTAATCTGACAGCCGCTCTGTAAGCGATTGTATTAGGGCCCTGGCCGGTGTGGCTCAGTGGACTGAGCGTCAGCTCGCCCACCGAAGGGGCACGGGTTCGATTCCCAGTCGAGCACACGTACCTGGGTCGTTGGGGCGCGTGCAAGAGGCACCTAGTTGATGTGTCTCTCTCACGTCGATGTTTTTCCCTCCTTCCCTTCCTCTCTCCCGCCCTCCCTTCCAGTCTAGCTAAAAATCAATGGAAAAATATCCTCAGGTGAGGATTAATAACAACAACAAAAAGATTATATTAGGAATTTCAAGCAGTAAGGTACCTGTCCCCCTACCCCAGATAAGAAGAGCTTTCTTCTGGGTGGGAGATAGACCCACCTCGTTGCTTTTAGTAGCTGTGTCATTTGCAGAGTTTGGAGCGATGAAATGGCAGAGGGAAGGGAACGGGAGAATGCGTGTGGGCGGATGCTGATCTCTGATTGTCCAGGTCTTCCTTCCTTTTACTTCTTCCAAAGTCTCCAGGACCCTACCCTGATGAGGTTTTTCTCTTGCAGATTCTATGCAGCGGAGATTTCCATTGGGCTGTTCTTTCTTCATAAAAGAGGAATCATTTACAGGTGCGTGGCGAGGCCACCCCCACCCTCCATGCCACTGGCCGGATCCCTGGTCTCTGTGGGCGTGTAATTCTGTGATGGGGACTTAAGACGTGGAATCGATAACCCTCAAGGCAACAGGGACCCGCTGAGACCCTCCGGGCGATCAGAACCACCTCTGATCTCTGGACCTCAAAAGAGTCATCATGTTTCTGCTTCCCACAAGAAAAACATGCTTTTCTCTCCGCCGACAGCTCCTTCCTCCGCCTTTGATCTGGAAGGGAGGTCAGGGAGCAGTGGAAACTGAATTTTCTGTGAGATGCTTAGCTGGGAACTGGAGAGAGAGGCAAAGGGAAAAGCTCCTAAATTAAATTCTGGTTGTCAGCTGTCGTGAGAGTCTGGTGCCAATGAGAGAGAATGTCTCCCAGCATTAAGTGGAAAGTGATGTAAAGGACACGTGGCACTAGGCAGAAGGGAAGGGGCGCGTGTGACCCAGCAAGGCGGTTCTGTGCCTGTGGTTTTGCACACCTGGTTTTGTGCCAGACCCCTCTGTGCGGGATGCTGATAAGTCTCGGATGACTGGGCTGTCCCCAGACCTGCGAAATTGGAACCTCCGGGGATTCACTTGTGCAGCCACAGTTGGGAGTTGCTAGTTCAACCATTTAGTCGTTCATTCAGCACGCATCTGTTAAGTACCTCCTGTGTCCCAGGCACTACGTTAGGCTCTGGGGATGGGAAAATAATAATTCCTGGCCCCGACTCTCCTGGGACTTGTAGTCCATGTGCCGTTGAGACAGCAGCTTGTCAGATATCCTCTGTCTCAGCAGCGCCGGGGGGAACCGCTCTGCCCGTGGGAGGGGCGCTGATGCTGTCCCGCTTCCCTGCAGGGACCTGAAGCTGGATAATGTCATGCTGGACTCCGAGGGGCACATCAAGATTGCTGACTTCGGGATGTGCAAGGAACACATGATGGACGGCGTCACGACCAGGACCTTCTGCGGGACCCCAGATTACATCGCCCCGGAGGTAGGACCCCATGCTCCTTGTTTGCTTGAGCAGCGCCTTCCGAGTACAGCCGCAGCTCCCTCGTGGGGCGCGGAGCCTTTTGCGAGCCACTGTGTGTGGACGTGACGGCAGATGGACTAAACTAGACTAAGCAGAGCAAAACAGACACGCTCACGGCGCCCAGTAAGTCTCCGTCTCGGTTTTTAGAACTTTTGTTTTCCTTATGTGCACATGTACTCCGGTTGCACGGTAAAATGTGGTTTCCTACATGGTCATGGTCATGGTCATGGTTAAAGCAACTTAAGAAACGGGGCCGGGCCGGGGAGGAGGGGTCTGGTTGTCAAAATGTTCTTCACGGAAAAACTGGGTCAGAGGTGGTTCCAGCGAGGGCTCTTTAGCAAAATCAGGGTGATTAGTGCTCTAGGTGACTGACACGTTGGAATTGACCTGGGAAGAACGTGTCCATCCGTGCGGTAGGTAATGGTCTGAGGCCACATCTCTAAGAAATGTTAGAATCGGGCACCCACCTCCGGCTCAGGCCGCCCCCAGACCGTCACACCGCTCATGCCCTCAATGGTTTGCATGTTCAGAGAGCACCGTGCATGCTTCCCTGTGCCCAGCGTGGTGCCACCAGGGCTGCAGAAATATATCAGATGAGGCCCCGACCTCAGAGCGCTTACAGTTCAGAAGAGGTCCCCCCCGTGCAGACAAGCAGGACTGAAACCTGTGTTCAGGTTCCTGTTCACCTTTGAGAAATAAGCTGCACTGCTCTGGGAACTCAGTCGATAGGAGCTAGAGGCTGATTCACCATTTGTTAGCATTTTCCTCATCGGGGTCCGGGCATTTGGCATTTCGGGCCGTGGGGATAATTGCGTTGTGCAGAAGGACCATCTAGGTTCAAGGTTTCTGGATCTGGTCAGAGGTCAACATTATCCTGTCCTCTGTAAAAATCATCCTGTCAGGCGGAGGCAAAGTCATTATCTTAGACGGCATTTTCCTTAATAGGCAAAGCGGAGGCTTAAATTGTTACGGCTGCCGTTCAGAAACCTTGAAATGGATTAGAACCGTAGCATCTCCTTAACCGGGGAGAGGAGATAGGGCAGCAAAGGTCGCCAGCAGGTGTGATCCTGCTGAGGCGGACACCCACGTGCGGGGCACTAGTCGGAAAGTAATTCCTGAGGCCGACGTGGAGGGTGCTCTCTGCCTGGAGGTGGAAAGAATTCTCCAGGGTCAGTGAGAGTCCTTGACAAGGCCGCACAAACACATGCATCCCCCACCTGGAAGTTGGTTATGCGGCGCGTAGGAGATCCACCTTGCAAATCGGGTGTCTCCCCGCAGCCAGCGCCAGACCCTGATCACTAGCATTGCGGTTTCCCGGAAGGAGAAGCAGCGGGAAGGGTGTCTGCGTGGGGCTGGCGGGCCTCTGCGTGCCTCCTGTGCCGTGGGAGCGGGGCTTTCTGAAAACGTGCCGCGTGGAATCCTTCCTCGCAGGCTGGACACCCGCCGCGATGCAGTGACTATCTGCTCTGTACCCCGGCCTCGGAGCGCATCTTCTGACATGTCACATTTTCAGCTGGTGTCAGGCAAAAGTGGGATTAGGACCCAAGACATTCTGACCCCGAGCCCGTATAGTCTCTCCAGAGGTTTGCACCATCTCCAGAAGTAGAAGAAAACTCCCCGGGTGACAGAGCAGTTGAAAACGAGCGCTAGGATGTTACAGACCATCTTTTCTTTGACGTCTTTTACGCCAAGTTGGACATTCCTCCATCTGAACTGGAGTCAGGGGCCTGAGTCAGGGTCAGACCTTGTCATGTGTGGTGCGGTCGGTGACTTGGGATCGTACTCCAGCTGTTAACACCAGGCAGGTCCCTCAGAAGCCAAGGTGAACCAGCAAAACTTAGGCCCATCTCCCTCACGTGGCTTCAATTAGTCAAGTATTCAGCAAGTGCCTGCTAAGTGCCTGGGCTCAGAAGGGACCTAGGAGGAGGCCTGGGGCTGGAGGCAGTTAGAAATAGGCCATGCAGCCCAAGAGAGATGTGACCAGACAGTATTCTCCTTGGCAAGAACAGATGGCACCTCCAAGGTGGCTAAAGTCACCAGGGGAGAAGGCCGTGGGCACCTAGCCACCCCCTCAGCCGTCCGGCCACATGCAGATGTGAAACCCCTGGGAGTGTTGGGGACTGGATGAGTCTAGAGAGCTGAAGACCTGTCTCGGGGTGTCCTGGCTTCTCCTTCCAGCCCATCGTTGCCCAGGACAGCTGCCAGAAGTCTGCATTGGCCTAATTGTTCGAGTTGACTCTCATATTTATTAAGAGAAAGGTATCCAAGTAAGATTCAGCCAATGGGCCATCGGCTGTGGCCTCTCTTCTGCAGGGGTCAAGGGTCACATCTGGGGAGAGCCACTTATTAGGGATGGGAGGAAAAGAGAAGACCAAGGGGTGTGCACAGAGGCAGAGGACCAGGGGGCTGTAGCGTGTGCCTGGGATGTCCCTACCCCAGGTATCGGTGTGGCTCCCGCCCTCACCTCCTTCCAGCCTCAGCTCAGACGTCACCTCGGGGAGGTCATCTTTCCTGGTAATCCTGTTTAAAACTGCTGGCTGGCATGGCTCAGTGGTTAGAGCTTCGGCCTGTGGACTGAAGGGTCACGGGTTCAAGTTCCGGTCAAGGGCATATACGTGGGTTCCAGGTTCGATCCCCGGCCCCAGTCAAGGCGTGTTTGGGAGACAACCAAACCGATGTGTCTCTCTCACAGCGATGTTTCTCTTTCTCTCTTTCCCCACCCCTCCCTCCCTTCCACTTTCTCTAAAAAAAAAAATCAATCAGAAAAAATACCCCGTGAGGATTAACAAAACAAAAACAAAAGAACTGCAGACCTCCAGCCCCACCCAGCACCCTGACCCTGTGGCCCTGCTTTCCTCTGAGGCGCCCAGAGGTTGGCGGGGCATCAGCCCGGGGCCCCCAGACAGCCAAGGTGCCCCCCAGGTTGACATCCCCAAGACCTTTCCTGGCCCTTGGGGAAAGGGTTGCAGAGAGGGATGGAGAAGAAACGGGGGTGTCGAAGTTAAATGGGAAAATAACTCACGTGGTGTGCGCAGCCAGGCAGGAAATTACCTGCAGGGATCAGCGCCTCTGGACCGCCGGCCCCACACCCACCAGCCCCACACACGCGGCGTGGGCACGAGCAAAGAAAGCGCCGATTAAAGAAAGGGCGGTAAGCTGGAGGGCGGCCTGCTCTCTGGCACAGGCCAGTTTCCCTCCGTGGACGGTCACGAGCCAGTGGCTCCGGCATCGCAGGAGGAAATGAAGCGGCGGCCCCCTCCCAGGGTTACTTAAAGAGCCCAGGCGGCTTTCCTTTGGTTCCGCCTCAAATTGTGTCTCTCCTCGGGTATTTTCAAGAAATTACATCACTGTATTAGCTCGTGTATTTCGCCGTCTGCCCAGTTCTCCCGGCCTGAGTTTAATCAGTTCAGCCCTGTTCTTCGGGGACACTCGGCACCCCCTGCGGTGCGGAGGTTCAGGAAACAACTTCAACCTGGTCCTGCCTCCTGGCACCTCCTTCCAGCTCCCGTGGGTTAGCACCCCCCCCCCCCCCCCCCCCGTGAACGCGCAGACCCGGGACACAGCACCTCCTTGGTCTTATTCTGTTCAGTCCTCGAGTCGACTCTGCAGAGATGGTGTCATTGACCCCATTTTCCAGATGACAGACCCGAGGTGCAAAGAGATTCATTTTTCCCATGGCCCCGATTCAAGGCAGACCTGGGCTTCCAACCCAAGGCTGATGAACCCCTCCCCGCGGTGCACCGTCCTGAGGGGGGGACTGCAGACAGCGGCTGAGCTGCTGCCCGGGGTGCCTCACTGCCCCCTGCAAATGAGCTGCTCACAGGCCCGGTCCTTGGGGTGCCATCTGTAGAATGGGGGTAAGCATGTACTTCTTCAGAGTACAGCTTTGAGGATTGAGTT
Source organism: Miniopterus schreibersii (assembly GCF_964146895.1). Lineage (NCBI taxonomy): Eukaryota > Metazoa > Chordata > Mammalia > Chiroptera > Miniopteridae > Miniopterus > Miniopterus schreibersii. The sequence goes on from NC_138116.1 coordinate 8,241,239, forward strand.
TTGCCCGTGATGAGTGTAGCCTGCCTCAGAGGAAGCACTCTGTGAATCTGTGTCCACTCCTGGATGGTCGTTTCAGGTCCCTGTTGCTGTGTAACCACCCAAACCTTAATGTCTCCAAACAACTACCATGTTAACATTGTGATTCTGTGAACCGGGGCTGTGGGCAGGACTCGGAGGGCTGGCTTCTGAATGCTGCCCGAGGTGTCGGCTCTGGGCTCCGCTGGCCCGGGGGATCCTGTGTAGCCTCTGGCGGTTGCCTGTTGGCCAAGACGGGGTGGGTTCTCCTCCGTGGTCTTTCTGTGCAATCTTTTTCATCATTCTGTGGGTTGTCCAGAGCTTCTAGACATGGTGGTTGGCAAAACAGAAGCCACAAGGCCGTTGTCACTTCACTGTGTCACTTCCACCACATTCTGGAGATCAAAGCATGTCTCAGAGCCAGCCTGATTCTGAGGGAGGCGAGATAAAATAAAGGCCACATCCTTGTGGGAGGAGTGGCATTGTCACACTGCGAGAAGGCACACAGGATGGCGGGGGCCCTGCAGCCATCGTTACAAACTTGGGAGGCAGCTGGTGTTGCTCTTTGGCCAGTGGAAGATCCTTAGCACAGCACCCCAGAAGCGGGGAGTCCCCAGAGGCTCCGAGGACTTAGGGAAGCAGGGCCTGACCCTGCGTGTTAGAGCTGCGATCAGCACGCTTTTTCTGAAAAAGGCTAGAGAGTAAATATTTTCAGCTTTGCCTTAATCTACATTTTAGATTTTGCCAAGAGGCAAAGTGGAGTGACTATGCCAAAAGACTGATAGTCTTTTTTACATTTTTCATTTTACATTTAAAAATGGGAAAGCAGTGCTTAGCTCACAGGCTGTACACACACAGGAGGCGGGCTGGATTTCGCCTGCGAGCTGTTGTCTGCCTCAGCCTTAGCTCTTCCTTACAGAGTTAGGGGTCTGTTGGGACAAAGGGGCACACCCAGCCAGGGCCCGAGAATTCCCTTCCCAAGATCCATCCTTCCTAGGACACCACCCTGCTGCTGTGTGCACTCCTGTGTCCGATGGAGAGGTCAGTGGGCGCTGTTCCCAGGGGACTGTGGGACAGAGCTTGGACACGCAGACGGGATGCACAAGGCTCTTCAGAGATGTGATGAGCAGGGACTGGGAAGAGAAGTGGAGCGGGCTGGGTCTCCACTTGCTAGAGTGGAATCTAAGGGGTCCATGAATTCTAACGTCAAATCTGGCCTTCCGGGTCATTGGGAGGTATAAATGGACTGACCTATGTCCCCAAAATCCATGTGTGGTGCCCTAACCCCCAACGTGACTGTATGTAGAGGTAGAGCCTTTAGGAGGTCAAGTTAAATGAGGTGATTAGGTGGCACCCTAATCTGATAGGACTGGTGCCCTTATGGAGAGGAAGGAAACCCAGGAGAGCACACTCGGCAAAGGCCAGGTGAGACCTGCTGAGAAGGCTGCTGCCTGCAGCCGGGAGGCCTCCCAGAAACCAACCCTGCCAGCACCTTGATCTTGGAAGTCCAGCTTCTAAAACTGTGAGCAAGTAAATTTTTGTTGTTTAAGCCACTTGGCCTGTGGTATTTTGTATGGAAGTCTGAGCTGACTGATACAGGAAAGTACATTTGTCAAGGAGAGAACGTGCTGTATTCGACAGTTTGTTAGCTCGATTTGTGACATATATTTAGACATTTGGAGTGTGGGCCTCATGCACCAGGATCCTCCCCACCCCCAAATGTTAGAGATGGGCCCAGCCTAAGGCCATGTGGGGCCCTGGCCGTGGGCCACGTAAATGATGTTTTAAGCCACAATGTGTTTTTATATTCACAGTCAACGTTGTTGTCTCTCTTATCAAGCAGAACAGGAAGGGAGAGTAAACAGAGGGCTCAGAGGTAACAGGTCCAATGTCCCTGTCCCATTCCCAGGGTGGATCCAGGCCCTGCCAGTTTCCCAGTGTGTCACCACATTTGAGCTTGCCGTGCCTCGGCTTCCCCAGTGTTCCACAGGAGTGGTGCTCAGCACCGTGAGGTTTGAGGACTGTGCTCAGGGGTAGTCAGATGAAAATTTGCCATCCTTCCAGCTGCTGTGGGCCTTTGGCCCGGTAAGAGATGAGAGGCTGCTCCCTGGCCCCTTTTATTCCACGTCCTGTGCCCAGGCTGAGAGAAAGCTCATTCATAGCTCACTTTTATAAGACAGGCAGCCATTTATACATCCTGATACATATCCCCAAGCAATGGGCTCATCTTAGTTTAATAATAATGATCATAATGACAAATAGCAGACAAACTGAATGACAGTGGCCCTGCTGGGGGTCTGTCTTGCAAGCTAAAGTTCAACCTCCCATGTGCTGCAGGAGGTCTGCCAACTCAAGCCCCTCTTGCCAAGTCAGCCTCTCCTTTTGTGAGTTTCTCTGCTGTGAGAAACCAAATTGCCATCACAGCCTCTTGCCTGGGGTTTTAAGATGTCAGGCAGCCCCCCTCCAACCTCCGGGCTTGGCTGTAAACCTCCATTGGCGCACAAGGGCCAGAGACACCTGCTCTAATGGGGACAGATGCAAGGCAGCCTCACCATCCAGCCTGTGTCCTCTGAGCCTGGTCCTCACCCCCAGGCTGGCTCCCCGAGCCCACTGGAGGAGCCAGTGAAGGGGTCTAGGCCAGCACTGTCCACCAGAAATAAATGCCAGCCAACCACATTTAGCAGGCACATCTTAAGAAGTTAAAAGAGAAACAGGTAAAAGTAGTTTGAGTATATTTTAACCTAATGTATCCAAAGTAAAACATTAATGAGATATTTTGCACTTTTTGGTACTGTCTTCAGGATCTGATATGTCATTTACACCTAGCGCCCGTGGCCCTGTGCAGTGGCCCTGTGCAGTGGCCACACGTGGCTAGTGGCTGCTGTACTGACCACAGTTTAGATGCTCAGGAGCCACACGTGGCCAGTGGCTGCTGTGCTGGACAGCACAGGTCGCGACAGCTCACCAGGGACAGTGTAACCAGCATCCTCCATCATGGGTACCTATTTATCTACACATGGGACTCCCTGGCATTGTTTCCCTGTGCAGTGAGATTTGGGGTAACGGGAGGCATTTATTAATAGCAGCTGGTCATTGAGAGAAAAGTATGCTTTGTGCTAAAAGTGAATTTGTGTTGGTAAGTTTGCCCCCCGGGTTTTGTGACTTAGATCTTCGGAATGTCCCATTTCACCGAGCGCAGGAGCCGTGGTGACAGGTGGGGAGCTTCTCCGGGAGGAAATGCTCCCACCAATTCTGAATCCCGTCCTCTTGCTGTAGTTGCTGCTGTGATTGGAGTGGCTCTATTCTCGGCGCAGTGGCCGAGCTGGCAGGCCCTAGGGACTGACGATTTCTATCCCCAAGAGACACGAGCCTTGGCACATGGCATTGTGCTTTCACAGGGAAGGAGAGGGTGTTATCAGCAGGAGTCATGGAGTTTAATGCTGTGGGAATTGAAAAGGAAAAGCAAGTTGGACCAACGTTGATAAAGTTAAAAAAAAAAACAACACTTCAGGTTTCCGTGGCTTTTAGGATTTGTGACTCATTCTGACCAGAAGCAGGGTTTCCATGCCCTTGACTTCCTACAGCTTTCCACGCTCTGGTGGCATTTCCCACTGCCCACGGAGAAGGGCCTGGCTGATAAGACGGCGCGGATATTGGCAGAATATTGGATATGAAATAAAGCGTGACCGTCCTGTTCAGCCCCCACCAGTCCTCGGCGTCACAGTCTGACACCGCCATGGTGCCGTGGCTCTGCCTGTGGTAAAAGCAGACTTACTAAAATGCCAGTTGTTTGAGAATAGACCCCAGGGACCGCTTTTAATGTAGTTACCAGAACAAGTTTTATGCACATGCTTTTGAAGTATAGTTACTAAAGTGAAATGATTTCAAACCTCTTTAATCCTCAAAGCCCTTTGATTAATATTTTATTAATCCCAGTAGGAGCAATTGCATGCATTTGAAAGCCATAAGTCGCATTTTTAAAACAAATGTGTCAATATTCCGAGGCCCACATCTTAACGATGGGCTTTAGGCAAGTCTCCCAAACTCTTACCCCTCCGTTTTCTCACTGTAAAATGGGAACAATGATCGTTTCTGTCCCATTGAGTTACACAAAAGGTGTGGAGAGCACTGGGGGAATGGTAAGTGCTCGGCAGGTGCACTTTTATTCCCCCAGAGACAGTTTTTGTGGTGCTTCTACTCGAGCAAGACAGGCCTGACCCCGTGGTTTCCTGTCTGGGGTCTAGAGGGACATCACTTCAGGTCACTAGGTAACAGATTAGAGACTCACTTTGGTAGGGTTTTTTGGTGCTCTGTGTGTGTTTTCCAAGTTTTCAGAAAAGAACAAATGCAGTTTTAAAAAGAAATGAAGACCTCCTTGTGGGTCCCTTTGTTTGTCATTTTCTTATCAAGGAGATGAGCCACAGAGCCACCAAATCCAACCAGACCCCCTTGCCGTCGCCCTCACTGAAGTGAGCCACGGAGCCTGTACCTCTCACTGCTCAGGGAGGAAGCGCTGACGGGCAGGCGGGCAGGGAGTTTGTTCATGGCCCAGGACGTTTCATTAGACATAGTGGAGCAATAAAAATACCCCAGAGCATTTCCAAGTTAATTCATGTGCAAAGTGGCAGAACGGTCCCACCGAGTACCTGTTAGTCTGTCTCCACCTGGAATCCTGGGGCGTGATCCACGGGCCTGGGAATTATGTGTGTTAGGTCCCCAGCCTGCCTGCGAGGCAGCAAAGCCAGTGTTTTAATAAATCAGCCACACTTAGAAATTCAAGCGAGCATCACGCCCTTCCGCAAGGGGGAGGTTGCGGAATTATTCTAGGGCTGCGAAGGCCGCAGAGGTGGAGAGGGCGGAGGAGAGGGAACGTCCCCATAACCCACAGTGGCTGCCTGCATTTCACCAACTCATTTCATCTGTTCCTCCCCCCACCTATTTTACTGAAGTGTTTAAAACCAACCTGAGAAGTCATTTAGCCATAAATTCTTCACCTCTCATCCATTTCACTCTAAAATGCGCTCATCCCTAACTGAAAAGGGCACTCTTTAATCACCGTATCATTTATCCTGCCTAACAGTATTGACAGTAATCCCTTGGTATCACCCAATATCAAGCCCACATTTAAACTTCCCCACTCTCTTTTTTACAGTTGGTTGGTTCGAATCAAGATCAGACAAGGTCCAAATGTTACCTTTGATGATTATATTTTATGTCTCTTTTAAAGCATTTTGACCTTTCGGTCACTCCGCAAAGATATCATTGTACGTCTGTGGAACACAAGAAAACTGGAATTTTTACTTTAATCATTCCTCCTTCTCTTCATTATTATGATGATGATCATCATTTTTATTACTTTTAGTGAAGTTCTGTTGCATTGCTTGGTTCTCTTATTCATGAGACCCAAGCTTTGAATGACCAAAAGTTAAATCCTCCTCAGTGTCCCAATCTTTTTCTCCAATGAAGATAATTAAATCGACCTCAGACAGAGCTGTGGCATCTCGGGGGGTTCAGAAAACGAGTTCCAGACAGATTTCAGGCAGCGGATCGTGGGGCGACATTTCTCCGTATACCCGATTTGAGGGGCGCTCTTCCCTTGGTAAATCAAAGACACACATCATTGCCCCCTCATTTACAAACCGCGTAAATGCCCACGGGCTTGACTTACCTGTTCCGACACAGGCTTTCCGGTTTGCCCCTGAATGTCATCGATGTATTTGTCTCCCCACAGATAATCGCTTACCAGCCGTATGGGAAATCCGTGGACTGGTGGGCCTACGGCGTCCTGCTGTACGAAATGCTGGCTGGGCAGGTAACGTGTCGCTGTGTTTTCATGCTTGTTTATTGTGGTCCAGCGTGAACGCTTTGGCTCTGCCGCCCTGGCCCACGTGGAAGACGGAGAAACGCCCCCCATGAGAGTGGGTTATGTTTAGTATGTACAGAAATTATCTTCCGGTCACAAACACCTAAACCGAAAGGCACGTCCTGGAGTGTAGACAGGGTGCAGCGGTCGCATTGCACACGAAAGCCCCCTGCACATTGGTGACGACAGTGGCCGCCACGTTTTCGCCCGTCTGCAGAAAGCAGCCTGCTTTCTGCACAGTCGCTGTTCCTGAGCAAGGGCGCGAATGGCTTCTCCCCATCCCCGCCGATCCCACCCGTGGCAGTTCATTATCGCTTCTACAAAGTCCAGTGAGGCTGAGCTTCCAGCTAAAAAAAAAGGGCAAATGTAGTTTCTCTTGGGAATGTGACACATGGCAGATAACCAAGTGCCTTGCTGCTGCCTAACATGGCGCTTTCTAATACAATGGCCTTCGTATCCGTATCGGAGAAAGTCACACTTGCCGTTTTAACCTCAAAATCTCTGGCTTACCGCAGGGCACAGGCTTCTTTCCTATTCTCGGTGCAGTCCTGCGTGGTGGGGGGAGGGGAGCACAGACCCACACGGTCATTCGGGGACCCAGGCTGCTTCCATCCATTGGCTCCACCTTTTGTGGCCTTGAATCCCTCCACTGACGCCTCGTTACTCAGCGGGCCAGTGGGGAGAGAGCAGGAAGACAGCTGCAGGACCCGTCTAGGGCCAGGTCTGCAGGAGGCACGCATCCCTCCGCCTGCCTTCCGCCGGCCCCGCGGCCCACTGAGATGCGGAGGGCTGCAGGTAGCAGGTGCCTGTGAGCCCACCAAGGGGGAGCAGGTTGGGTGAGCATCTCCCGGGTCTGGGCCTCTGCCATCATACCTAAAAAACATTCTGTTATGGTGGCCTTCTGCAGTTGCCAGCACTCGGGTCCTGGTGACAAGGAGTTTGACCCTCCGTAGCTAAGAGCCTGCATAAGGAGAATGGAAAAAAAAAATGCTTGTGCTGAGCAGCAGAGCTACCCCCAAAGAAATCTTTAAATCTTTGTTCCTAGAAACAAAAGTCAAGCCTTTCTGACAAGTTATATCCATTGACTCATTCATTTATTCACTCAACACGTACTTATTGAACGCACGCTTACTGCGGTAATAGCCCTGAACAAAGGTCTGCACCTTCCTAAAGCTTACAGCCCAAAGAGAGAGAAACCGCGGGCAAGTTAAATAAGTCGAAAAGCTAAGACAAGCAGGGAGTAGGAGGCCTGAGGTCACAGAGGAGGGGGAGCACCAGGCCACGTTTGCATGGAGATCATTTTAACCGTTGGCTTTCACTCCGGCGTAGGAGGCCATGGATGACCTGTCCTTTATAGCTCTCTCATGGTATCTTACATCTTTTAATACTAAAGTCGTCTTTTAGATATTAAAAGATAGGAGGTACTAGCCTACGTTTGGTTATTATTTCTCGGTGATGTTAAGACTTGATTGGTATTTTTTAAAAGCGGTTTTTGTATTATTTAAGTTTTTGTCCCCAATACAACGTTCGTTTCAGGCCATATACTTCCATCGGTGGACATGCAAGGAAAGCAGGTTATACAGAACAACTGACAGGGAGACAACGGCTGGCAGAACACACGTTGCCCGCTCCTGAAGTTAATTTCCCCTCTTTAGAGTGTTGACAGTGAAATTCGACTGAATTATCGGCCCCCCGGGAGCCTGAAAGCACAGAAAGCTGAGCTCCCCTCCTTGATCCCACTTGAATGTCCTGACTCTCGGTCCAGAAAACAAACCCTGCTTTCACCCAGAGGCCCATTTGCATATGCGGACAACGAAAGGGGTTGGGTGGAAGTAGGATCCGTTCCCAAGGACACTTTACAAGAGATCAAATGAGCTGTCTCCTTATTGGCCAGCAGGAGACTGTCTCCCCCCCCTCCAAGCCTTCCTGGGTCTCCATTCTGCAGGACTGGGCCTTCCTCAAGCCCCCAAAGAGAGCACGGGGCCCTCCCCACACCCAGTGGTTCCATAGACATTCTGCTACCTTTTCATTATTTTCCATCCGGTCTCGGGGGTCAGTTAACCTGCCTTACGTGGTCTCTGGAAGTTTCCATAATCTCTGTCGAAAATGGTGACACTCTGCGTATGACACCCTAAAGGCCGCCCACGTTCCGGTGCAGCAGCAGGCACAGCCACTGTCCCTCTAAATAGTCACCGTGCCTGCCACAAACGCGGTATTTTCATTTCAGGATTCCCTCCCCTCAGTTTTCCTCTCTGACTTGATGCAAATTTAAATGTATTCCTGGGCTGTGACTCACCTAAAAAGACGATAAAGGCTCCGCCTGTGTTGCCCACGCCTCCCCTCTCCCGCTAAAGGAACCTCAGAGACCGGGCAGAGGGAACAGATACTGTTATTGAAAAGTAAGACTAATTTTACAGTTGCTGATGGGGTTGTGGTCTGAAATTGTCCTCATTAATCGAGAGCTGAAGATGAGCCAAAGAAATAGTTTATTGCAATTTCCTTCTCATTTGCTTTATTTATTAGCAGCAGCCAGGGGGGCAGTTGAGCACAAACAGCCCGAGTCTGTCTTCGGTTCCTGGGTTGCTTGACAAATACGATTACTTCTGGGCATAAATAGTATTTACCCAGCGCTCTAATGAGCAGACGCGGCTCGAAGCGTTCGCGGGTGTTCATCACACAGCGACCAGCCCTCTCCTCGTCTGTCCCTGTCTGCCAGGGCGATTAATGCTTTGTCCTGGTGAATCAGAAATGGGTTCTTCCGCCCAGGACATCAGCCTGAGGTGTCCCCGAGTCCTCTCCCACCCCCCTACCCCTGGTCATCAGTGACAAATGAACGTGGCAGGGGCCCAGCAACCACTTACTAGTGAGCGATTGTGGAATCACTTTGGAAAGAGGGATCCATCGTTCCTCATTTGTCTGTTTAAAATTCACAGATTACATACTGCCAAGGAAGGCACCCCCAAGCCAAGACATTAGCTCAGCTTGAAGTATTGAGTCCAGATTTGTAGAAATTTAAAAAATAATCATGGGAATGGGGGGAAGAGGGGTGAGAAGCGACCCAAAACAGTCATGCTGCTAAGTACCTGGGCAACCCGTTACCCCCTGTTGTCCTCAGGCTCCATAGCTGGCATGTCTGGAGAGGAAAATGAATAATTATAACTTCCCAGCGTTGACTCACCTTTACCGCCAAGGCCTGAGAGCAGTTACCTGTAGGAATGCTCCAGGCGAGATCTGGAGAGACTTAAGGAAAACCATGCAAACATTCATGTCCTTTGGCTGCATAATCCCACACCTGGAAAATTAGGAAGTAATTCAGAGAAAGCAAAAGCGATACGTTGCAGAGATGCTTGGTGTAGCATGTGTTAGTGCTGGAAGCGGTTTTAAACGTGCTGTGGACAAATGAGTCGGTCTACAGCGGCGTTCGTTTGGCCAAGATAGGGTTCTTCATAGACTTGGCATCTTCCCTCTGGTGGGTGAGGCCCCCGGGTGCTGACCTCGCTCCCAGCTCCTACTCAGGGCTGGGGATGGGGTGCAGGAGGAAGGCTGGGGCCAGATGAACAGGTTCGGGTGGGTTGTGAGTGGCGGTGAAGGGAGCGCTCGGCTTAGTTCTACTGCTCTCTCCTACTCGGGGGAAATGTTTGATGAGAAGGGATAGCTATCCTGCTGATGACCTCGCGGTTGTCTTTGGTCCATGGCATAGTTTAAATTTAAACCAGACTCTGTCATTATCCGAGTCCTAACCACGTTAGCCAAAGTGACTGTACATCTTCCTATAATGAGAAGGAAAATACAAGATGAAACATAGGATTCTCTGGAAGAGAGCTAACCCCTAGTCTGCCTTTTGCATGCTAAGCTCAAGGTTGGCTAAGTTAAGCAGTTTTCCCTAAGCCCCCTCACGCTGTGGGTTGTCCAGAGTGACAGGTGATTGGCTAATCTCAGGATTGAAGGCGTGCTGGAGGGCATCCTGAGCTCGCCCGTTCCTCCTGAGCACCCTAGCAGCCCCCCAAAGGCTTAATCACAATACCAGTACCACTAAGCACCCTTCAGAGGACCCTTACTGGGTGCAAGACACATTATCAGGCCCCAGGAAACCCCATTTTACAGATTGGAAAACTGTGTCTTAAAGAGGCAGGTCACTTGCCTCTGGACAGCCAGCTAGGAGGTGGTGGAGCTGGAATTCTGGTTTACATCTGCCTGACTTTAAAGCTGTGACCTCCCGCCCTGCCACCCGGTCACCCCGCCTCCCGCTCTCCACGTGGGGATGGAAACCTGGTAGAAAAGGGCAGGAAGGTGTCCGGTGGAAGCTAAGCTCCGGTCACCGCGGGTGGCAGCTCTGTGTTGGGTCAGAAGGGCCCTGGTGTGAACTCCAAACCTAAGGAAGGCTCTTTGCCCATGTTGTCCTGTCCCCTTCACCGTGTTCAGGACGCAGAGGCATTAGCACCCTCTATCCCACCCCCACCTTCTGAACACACAGCCGTCTGTAGCCTCACGTGCTCATAATTAGATTTTAACGCATTGTTCCAAGATTAATGGATTCATTATCATTTATTTGAAAACCACTCAAAGCATTGTTCAGAAACATTCTTCTTCAAGATCCTGTTGGGTTGCCCAGGGCGGGATCATTAAAGGAGCAGAGGAAACCCTGGGAAACGCACAAGCCTGCAGCCCTAATGGAAAAGCCCCCTCGCAGCCGGCGCCTCCCGGTGTGGAGCTGCGCCTCGGCGAGTGCACGGCGGCCCCCTGACGCCTCACCGGTGACCTTTCTCTCCCCGAGCAGCCTCCGTTTGATGGCGAAGATGAAGACGAGCTGTTTCAGTCTATAATGGAGCACAACGTTTCCTACCCAAAATCCTTGTCCAAGGAGGCCGTTTCCATCTGCAAGGGGGTAAGTGGACTTGGATTCCCACGGTCACAGGCCTACGGGGTCCGCAGGGGAGTCTGCCCCACACTCTGCGAGAGGACTCAGAGGCCCCAAGCCCACGGCCGCCCAGGGCCGGAGCCTGGCAACCTGCGGGGCGTGGGGGCAGGAGCGCAGGCCTGGAAAACAGATTGACACCCCGCACGCACGTCGGGGACCTGGCCCGGTCAGCCCTCGTTTCCCATCCACCCTGTGAAGTCGTGGTGGGGGTTACGGGAGTGGCCGCAGACCCTTAGAAAATCTCGGCTCTCCGCCAATGCTTCACTCGGTTATTAGTTTTTTGTTCATTTAGCTGTTTCTGAGACATATAGAAATGGGCCCAGTCATCTTGTACAGATGAGTGAATTGTCGCAAAGTGAACACACCCATGTAGCTGTACGTTCCCAGCACCCCGGAGCCCCCTCCTCTCCCGCCCCACAGTCACTCCCCGCTCATCACTGCGTAGATTTATTGTGCCTGTTTTGAACTTTGCACACGGGGCGTCTTGCAGTGGACGCTCCCTGGGCCTGGCTTTTCCCCCCGTCGTTGTGGTGAGATTTCTCCACGTTGCTGCATGGGGTCGTCCGTCCTGCGCACGGCCGCACAGTATTCCATGGTGTAGACGGACCGCAGTCCTTAGGCGTCTACACCGGTGAGGATTTGGGCCGTTCTCTCTCTGGTGTGGGGCTGTTACAGATAGGCGGCCGGGAACCTTCTGGGTTGTGTTTTGAGGAACGTATGGACGAATTTTCTGCTGCTTTTTTTCAACTTTATTAAGGTATAATTGACACATAAAATTGTAATATACTTAAAGTGTGCAATGTGGTGATTTGATATATGTATGTAGTTGGCCCTTTGTACCTATGGGTTCCTCGTCTGTGGATTCAACCAACCACGGATGGAAAATATTCCCCAAAAAAGTGACACTGCGGCTGCTACTCTGTAGTTAGGCCTGCGATGGGTGCATCTGTACTGAGCATGCAGACGTTTTTCTTGTCGTTATTTCCCAAACAATACAGTGTAACGGCCCTTTACGCAGCACTTACAGTGTGTTAGGTATTATAAGTGATCTAGAGATGATTTAACCCTTTGCGGTCGTATTAAATTTGGACATGGGTGTCGTACGGGTCGGAATTAATTTCCATTGAAAGAGCAGTGATACGTAACATGCAAGATTATGAAGGATAAACAAGAGAAATTATGAACTGATACATGAATGAATAGAGTTAAGACTCGTACGGCTCCTTGCTGTGGTGGCTGAGAGCAGACATACGACCGGAACGGTAAAAAAGCCTTGGTGGCTGAGAGTAGACAAACGACCGCAAAGGGTTAAAGAATACGGGAGGATGTGCGTAGGCTCTTTGCAAATACTGCGCCACTTTATGCATAAGGGGCTTGAGCGTCTGTGGATTTCGGTGCCCGGGAGGGATCCTGGGTCTAATCCCCCGCTATACTGAGGGAGGGCCAATCCCACAGCCACGTAACTTACCCATCACCTCATGTAGTTACTTTTTTTCCTTGTTTGGAGGGAGAACACTGAAGTTCTACTCTCTTGGCAAATTTCAATTATATGTTATTTTCAACTATAGTCACCAGGTCATGCATTAGATCCCTTCTCCTGCTTTCTAGCTGATGACCAAACACCCAGGCAAGCGGCTGGGCTGCGGGCCCGAGGGAGAGCGGGACGTGCGAGAACACGCCTTCTTCCGGAGAATCGACTGGGAGAAACTGGAGAACAGGGAGATCCAGCCGCCCTTCAAGCCCAAAGTGGTGAGTCGGGGTGCAGCCCGTTTCCTGAGCCCTGTCTCCCCAAATCCTGCAGGCGTCTCGCCCACCGTTTTTTCTGGAGAGTGGAAGCCAGTGACCCCTGGATTCTGGAGGGTGGAAAAAATGGCCAGGTACCTGCCCTGCCCTCCATCCTGTGGTCTGAGCAGCTTACTGACTTCGAGAGTGAGGACCGACCAGGCAGCAAGGGGGAGCCCGTTCCCACCCTACACTCCAGTAGGGAGACTTCTGGGTGCCCCCCAAAACTATTAGAGAGCCAGGGCCGGTGTGCTTGGTTTTGGATGTCCGAACTTGCGTTCCTTGCTCTGAGCCCTTGGCCGGACTTCTCAGCGGTCTCCAGCTTTCCGGTGCTTGCCCTGCACCTGAAGCGTAACTCACTGGCAGGCGCCGGGGGCAGTTCTCACATTGGCCCCTGCCCCTGCTACAGGATGTGTGTGTGACCCACCGTTTCTGGTATTGCCACTTTTATTCAGACTCTTCCTATAGGACCCCACCTTCTTCATTTATTTAACAAATACTATGCACCAGGCCCTGTTCTGAGGGCTCTACAGATTAGTCCATTTCACCCTCACAACCACCCCGTCGGTGGGTACTGCCGTTCCCAGTAACACTGAGGCTCAGAGAGGCCGAGTAACTTGCCTGAGCACACATGGCCGGTAGGTGGTGGAACCAGGGCTCAGGCTCCAGTGTTCTCGCTCCTAGGTCTGTGCCCTGCCCACCGCACCTTCGCTCCACCTCGGTGACCGCCATACGCCAGCTCTGACTGGGCTGCAGGCCGTGCTTGCCTTTCTTAATGTTTGTCTCTTGAGATAAACCGAGCGTCTTTAAGACGTCAGCCGCCTCATCACACCACCTGCCATGCTGCAGTGCCTCCAGGGAGGCTGCGTCTCCCTGCATCCCGGGCCTGAAGGCAGGCGGTCCATGCCCTCCGGCTCGGCCAGCGTCTCGGCCAGTGTTGGGCCGTGATCGTGGGGCCTCGGCAGAGGGGACCCCCCAGGTGACTGAGTCCCTGACTAGGGGGCACACAGCTCTATTCTTAGAGCAGCAGCTTCCTCATTGAACATGCGTATGTGTCCCCTACTCCAAGAATAAAACCGCGGGTGGTCAGCCCGTGGAGTTTATTTTTCAGAGGCCTTTTTAGCACGAACTGAAGAAAAACTAAAATTAATCGGGTCGGTTGACTGTCTCCTGAATCATCATTTCAAGTAGAAACGTTATGCATCTGCCTCCCACCTTCTCTTTAGCCGGCCCTGGGTACTGATCTTGGGGGTTCTCATAGCACCCCAAAGCTCCAGTTTACAGAACCTGGTTTTAAAGGGGGGGGGTGAAGACAGTGATAAGTGGCGCTGCGGACGGTCTCAGCGGAACATTGTTAGGGATTCTCCTTTGTCCCTTTCGTATTTGGCCTCCTTAAATGGCATATGAAAGGTGCACCGTAGCCTCTTACACACAGCTTAGTTTCTTTACAGGAGCAATGTAGAGACTCACAGGCTGCCCCTGCCTTAAGTGTCCAGCAAAATCCATTTCCCAGAAAGAGCCGAGATGCAGCCCTAGACTCACATGTAGTTGGGAAGCAAGAGCGTGACTGGGCTCCGGCAGCCGGGAGTGTAAGCTGCTCCCTGTGGGCCCTGTGTCCCCAAAAGGCCACCATGTGCAATTGTGAAGACGAAGGTGATTTTCTAGAAGACGGGGTGATCACTGTGTGCTGGTTTGTTTTATAAAACAAAAGCAGAAACAAAAACAGCTGTGTTCCGCTCTCCTGGAGACAAGGCAGGCACAGAACTCTCTCTCCTTCTTTATGGAGGAAAGCAGAAAGCAGGCTGTTTCCAGTTTCCCTTCAAGAAAACACAGGTGGAGGCGCCTCTGCTCCACAGACAGGAGGACCGTCGGCTCAGCATTTGGCTGATGCTCCGAACAAAAAACCGGAGTCATCAAAAAGAGGCCCATTCAGAAGATCCCACGGAGGAAGATACCTGTTTTATTTTTAGGTTGAGAAAAGAGGTCACCCGAGAAAAGGTGAATATTTACTTTCTGAAGGAGAAACAACAGGGTCCCTGCTGCTTCCTGAGCATTGGGTAACCGAGGAGGTGACGTACCAGCCTGTGTCACCTAGAACCCACCAAAGGAGAGGAAGCTCTTTCTTTCCTCTTTGCCTGAAAAATTAGAGGCCCGAATTCTTCTTACCCTCGGAGGTGCACCCACGTGGGCCCAAGATTCTGACCTGGAGTTGCTTTGAATTTTTAGACCTTTATCCTGATTTATTATTCATGTGAATTAAATGCCCAAGAACAGCCTTCACATTTCCACCCATCCTGCCCGTGATAAATAACAGTTTATACAAATACTGGAAGTGGAAACTTAATTGATTTTTCATGTTTGAATCCAATCCGTTGGCACCAAGCTGCGGAATGGCTAGTTCACGGGCAAGACCGAAGCATTCGCTGTACTTAAATGGTTGCGGGAGAGAGAAATTAATCTCTCCAGCTAACACCGAGAAACATATCCCAGAGTTGATAAATGAGCAGAGCGCTTTGGAAATAGGCCTGTCATTCACGGCTAGCCTTTCTTGGGAAATTGCTGTCATTTTATCAAAAAGAGACAGAAAAAAAAATCGTAACTTTCATCGAGACACTGTCAGCCCTGCAGCAGGAGCCAAAGAACCAACCACGTCAAGAGCAAGAGTAGGTGCCACCGTGATGATGACGCGCCGGGCACCCCGAAGTCTTTTATTTCACAGTGTCATCGGCCTGTTTAGAGAGTTTCATGACGGTTTAATTAGCAAAGTGGTGTAGGGCCCCTTTTTGTTTTATTCATTTATTTTGAAGTAATTTCTAGTTCTCTGGCTTGCAGAAGAGCTGCAAGAATAGTTTGAAAAGTTGCTGTGGTCGCTACACCCAGATGCCCTAAATGTTAACGCTTTACCACATTTGCTGGGTCATACTCTCTTTACACACACACACACACACACACACCTAAAACGAAGGACATCTCACGGTGCCGTGTTCCTTTCACCGCTGCCCTGAGAAGCTGCGTGCAGAGCAGCGGCCGTCCAGGGAGAGGAGGGCCCTGGGGGGGCTGCCGGAGCGCGACCGTGCCCGAGGCAGCCTTGAGCTGAGTCTCATCAGGTCTCCTGGGCAGCGGGCAGGTTCATTCTCTTGGCCTCTCCGTGGAACCAGACGCCGTGATGCTAATTAAAAGTGAGGTTCTCCAGACTCGGGGCTTCGCAGGCACCGTCGGAACACTCACCGGCCTCTGCAGACCAGAGTCTCTGCCGCATCCCGACGTACTGAGGGCTCATTTACGCCTTTCGACCAGCCTACGACAGCAGCTTCTCCTTGGCTCATTGGAGGCGAGAAGTCTTCCTCCTCTTCCATAATTACTCTCCCAGACATGCTTCTGCTTGAAAGAGAAATGGAAAGAAATGCGGCGTTTGCGGTCATCATCAACATAAGTAAGCAGCTCCGTTGCGACCTCCAGGAGCTCCCGTGGTGAGTGGCAGGGTAACAGCGGACCCTGTGAGCCTCAAGTCGTGGGAACTGACATGTTCCCATTGTCCGAAAGACCGGTCTCTGGTCACAATGGCCATTACAACAGCCTTCCATGGAAAAGGAGCCTGAATCACCTGAAGCTGGCCGTTAGGATGAAGGACCGCATGGGGGCACGTTATTTTCCACAGAACACAGCCCAGGGTAAGCCGGAACCTTTGTCCTCGTACACACGTGGCTCTCACGCCCACGAAAATCCATTCATTTCCTGGGTGGCTTATCGCCTGTGCCTGTCAACAAACCCATCAGTAAAACCGCTCCCTCCCCCCAGAACCGGCCCTTTCTGAGCGAGGCTCTAAGGCGACAGGTGAGATGAATGCTCTTTCATTTTGTCTGAGAAACCAAAGCCTGGCTGGTCTCATCACAGGTGATGTCGGCAGGAGGTGAAGGAGTCCCAGCCCCCCTTTCTAACGTTATTATTAAAACACTAGCTCCAAGTGGTGAGACAGGCAGTTACGCCATAGGAAGGGACATAAAATGAAAAGACACTGTCCCTGGCAACTAGTCCCCTCGTTCACTGCGTTTTCCGTAACCTTCCGGAAAGTCGAGTGTGCGGGTGAATGTGCACACACGTGAGGTTGTACCACGCGCCCCGTTTCGCACCTCACGCCTCTCACGAGACAGTGTCCCTCGGAGGTGTTTCCACGTCAGCCCCCGCGGGGATGTGGCGTCCTTGACACGGGCCGTCCCGAGTCCCGGGGCCAGGCACGGACTGTTTTCCAAACACTGTCCCCTGTCCCTTCTTGTCCTCCAGACGTTCTGTACCAAAACGCACTGGCTGCAGTGGGCATCCAGGCCTTCGGTGAGCACCTTTCCGGAACCTCGGGTGGCGACATGAGCGCGCTAACCTCATTTTTAACCCTCAGCGCGTGCACCCGCTTGCGTTGGCCGTGCACGGAAGACCCTTCCCCGAGCATGCTGACCTCTCAGAAAGGGCAGGCCCTCGGCTGCTGCCCCGGGCCGATCCCTCCCTGGGGTCCCGTAGTGTGGACGTGACCGGGAAGCCCAAAGCAGAATGCCTCCGCCCGTCTCTGCCGCTGGGCATTTAATTAAATGCAGCCGGCGCACGCCCAGACGCTGGCCGTTTTCTTACTAACACGCTGCACTAGGACCTTGGCACAGGGCTACAGGACAGGAAACACGGGCCCCGGTCACCCTACGGCGGAGCGCAGCCTGCTGCCTCCAGTAGGTGCCGGAGACGCTCCCACCCGGATAAGCTTCCGTCGCCTTCCCGCCGCTCGCGCCTGTCCTCTTGGCTGGTTGCGCGCTCTTCCTGCTCTCCTGGGGTTTGCGTGGATTTGCTCGGTAGTGGCGGTGCTTTCGTGCTGCTCACACTCCCCCTAATTCCCGTGCCAGTGCCCGTGGGGTGACACTCTACACGACTGGGGGGGACACCGAGGTAAAGGACAGGATTGAGACCAACACAGGCGTGGTTCGTTCTCGGTGGCCTCTCCCAGGTAAGAATCAGCCGGGAAGCCGACCTGGGCCGAGCCCCAGCCTCCCCACGGCCAGTGCCACAGAAGGCAGCGGGCGGCGAGTGGACCGTGTGCCACACGGGCGGCCTGTAGAGCTGAAGACGGTGCCCCAGCCAAGGAGTTTTGCCCACAAGTAGCGAATGCTGCCTTTAGCTTCCGTGTGTTGCCCAGTGGCCTAGAGCTCCGAGGCCACGGACAACCCAGCCCTGCCTGTTGTCACAGACCGTGGCGGAGGCTGCCCTTCCGGCGGCCACGCTAAGAACCCTCCCGCTCCATCCCTGAGGAATGTTGGGAGATGTCTGCCGTCCGGCTGGCTTTATTTTTCACTCACGTTTTCATCACTCATTGACTTGGTCATTCACACATTCACAGGCACCACTGGGTGCCCCCTGACCCCTTCTGTCTCTGTGCCTCTTTCTCCCTCTCAGAGCCAAGGGGGCCCGGGCCCGTTGCCCACAGCTGACGGATAGGAGTAGGGTTGGCTCCCAGGCGGTAGGAAGACTCCTTTCTACCTTAACAATACAGGTAGCGTATTGAAGCCATTGTTTGTCGTTTCCCCAAGGATCCAAAGGGCCCTGAGTCTCACCATCCTTTGCAATAGGTAGTGGTGGATATGAGAATCGCTGGAGTTCCCTGCACCTAGAACTAGAAAAATAGTTAGTTCAAGATCTTCTCCAGTATGACTTAAAGGAAACCATCTGTTTCTACGCCCCATTTCGCTAAGAGTTGTGGAGGGCTGATTTTTCAGGCACTAAGAGGCCCTCCATGGTGGAAAGATTAGTGCTGCTCCTCACAGTACAGCCCCTTTGGTAAAAATAGCTGTGCTCCCCCCCCCCCATCTCTGCCCCTTGTGGAGGAAAAGTGACATCTTTCTGGTATGATTTCCCTGAGAATAACAGTTCTTCTGTGTCCTGGATCTCTTCTGATCCTCAGATTCCACCTCCAGCTCTTCAGGGCTTTCTCCTGTGGCTTTCTCCCGTGGCTTACTGGATACAGCCAGAGAGACTCAGTTCTTAATCTTTTCCCTCAGCCCATCCTGCCTCAGGTGTCCCCACCTGAGTGAACAGGTTTCAAAGGCTTCCATTTGCCAACATCCGATTTCTCTCTCTCTGCCTCTCTCTCTCTCCCTCTTTCTGGGATCAGGGAAATCCCAACAAGATTTAGCACTAGAAGGAAGAGATTTGTGGTGGCGAGCAGTCTTGAGACCAACGGTGACGCTCCCATTGCGAGTGACTGCAGAGCAGAGCTCGGGTTGGTCCGGTCTCTCCCGGGCCCCCTAGCGCTGTGGTCAGCGGCCGCCCTGGCGTGAGGATTTACGAAGTGGGGTTTTCTGCCCCATGGGTTACAGCAGTTGGCCTTCCAAGCTGTGGCCGCCCTCAGGAGTGACCCTCCTCTGGACGACAGCTTTAGAACGTGATGTCCTGGACCATCTGTCTCCGTCCCCAGGCTTCTCAGTGTTGACATTTATATGGGCCACTTTTTGGATCTTGGGAACCCTTCTTTTAGTTGGTTTTCTACTTTTCTGTGGCAGTTAAGCCACAGCTTTGGAACTTCCCACTGGAAGAAGATTCACCAGCATCACGATGGTTCTCGCAGGAAGGGTCAGACCTGTGTGATCTTTTCACGCAAATCGAGAGCTAGGCAGAGAGGCCTCCAGCCTGGAGAGGGACATGGACGTAGGCTCGCCGCCCTCTCTCTTTTAGAGATGTCACCAGCTTTCCCGTTTTTCCGGAAGTTCCATCTTGTTCATCTGTGCATGGTTAGTGAACAGCAAAAGAGATGCAAATGATTGCTCTTTAAGGAGGCACCTAACCAGCCTCTGGGAGCAGCCACAGTAGAGTCACTGGAATGTGTGTTGGTTAACGGCGTTCCCCCCGAAGCCAGCGCCACCGCGGCTAGAACGCTTGCTGGCAGCGCTTGCGCCTCGGGCTCCTGCAGCTTCTCCATTCTTTGCCTGCATCTGGCCATTCTTGCCCAGTTTCTTTGTCTGACCCTAGGACCGGCTCAGCCTCACATTGCCATCTCGGCATATCCCAGGTTTCTCAACACCAGCTCTGTTGACACATTGGACCAACAGTCCGGGGGCGGAGGATGTTCCTGTGCCCTGCAGGATATTTAAGTTCATCCCTGACCTCTGCTCATTAAATGACAGTCATGACACCCCCTCCCAAGTCATGGCAACCAAAAACGAATTCAGACATTGCCCAGTGTCCCCCAAAAAGGGGGTGGGGTGCAAAATCGTCCCTGTTTGAGAACCTCTGGTATGTCCAAAGGAGGGCTGTTTCCTTAGCTGTCCTCGCAACAGCAGTGTCTGAATGGGGTGCCCCGTGCAAGGTGGGTCCTGGTGGGTGGGTGAGTGGGCGGTCAGTTGAACTGATGAATTGAATTGAGCACAGACTCCTGATTGGTTCCTGGAAGAAACATGGGCCCTTCTTGAAGAGCCTTTGAATGAATGGCTCAGACTGGCCTGTGCATGCGGGAGGGTGCCGACTGCTGACTCTGCTTCTGCTGGTCTTTGTCTCGAAGGCACTTTGTGCTCTTCCCAGGAAAAGCACCATGGAAACGGGGAGCGTGGAGGAAAACCTCTACCAGCCTGCGGGCGGGAGGCAGGGCCCATGTGGTAGCAGGACTGATAGTGAGCCTCGCCTCCGCGAGGGGCTGGAAGGGCCCCAAACAAACCCCCCCACCATGTCTCCCACCCACCTCCCTCCGTCTCCCCACCAACACGCCCCTCATTCCCACCCACCAGTCACTGGTCTGAGCTCTCCTCCAGTTAAGAGCATGCAGTCGCTTAAGAAAATGAAAACAACCCCAGAAAGGAAAGCTATCCATTAGGAAGACCTTACTCTGAATTTATGACATGCTTTCCACCTCAGTAGTTACCTGGGAGCAGGTTTTGTTAATGATAAGAAGGTGGGGAAAACACCATGAAACTAGATTCTCAACGAAACCTTCCAGGAGATAGGGAGGAGATGCGGGGAAGGAAATAAGAAAGCAGGGCCCACGAGACTGGATTCGTTTTACAAAAATAATAGCCCCGTGTGCCGAGCCCTCAGCACAAGCCAGCTTGTGTGTGAAACACTACATTTAACCTCCCTAGCAGTCCAGGGAGGGAGTTTCAACTATTCTCCCATTTTACAGATGAGGGAATGAGACAGACCCCAGTCCACAGTGTACCTAACAGAGCCACAGTTACCAGAGCCATCCTCTGTTAGAGACCCAGGAGTGCCTGCTTAGTTTAAAACTTCTGCTAATTCAGAGTTCACTTGCATTGCCCTGTGGCACCAGCCACAGAGTGTGGGGTACCATGATTTATGCCACCGGCGCACCTCCCCACACTCCCCGTCTCAGAGTCACCCCGGGATCCTGGGAGCTTCGACATGCCACAAACCTTCTGGGTGGCTGGGAAAGTGGAGACACCCCTTTGCCCCATTGGGGGCCAGGCTGCCAGCAGTGGCCCACAGCTGCTGTGTTTCTCAGAGCCTGTAACAGGGCAGCTCTGCCTGCAGCCCCATCTGCACTGAGCACCATGGTTGGTGTCCCGGGAAGAGAGGAGCAGGCTTGGCTCTGCCTCCTTTGGGCACCAGTGCAGACCCCCCAGCCTGAGACCACCTTGCACAAGGACTACCATTGAGCCGTGAGCTGGTTGACCAGATGCTGATGTCCAGCTGGGCCCCGGGGTGAACGTCCCAACCTTGCCCTCCCACCCGCCCCAGTGTTGGTTAGAGATGAATTCAGGGGTCGAGCTTTTCAGAACATCCCTGTTGGACGACACGAATCGCACAGCTCTTACTTTATTACAAATACGGCTGCAAAGAACGAGATGTGGGACAGTAACCCCAACCTCTGGGTCCAGGCGCAGCTTCCTGCATCCCCACCTGGCATCCTGGCCTTTCACATGGACCCGAGACTGATGGCCCCGCGCGTGGCACCCGTGCTCAAGCCCTGCTCACCCTGTGAGGTGGACATAAAAGACGCTGGTCCCTTGCGGTCACCTTACTGTCCACCGAGGGTTTCACAGGGGGTGGGCGTGTGTGAAGATGTACAACCGAGTGAGTCTCTGGTATTGTTGGCTCTGCCTGGCTTTCCATCCAGCGGCCCGCAAGTCCTCCGAAATTCTTCCCGCCTAACCAGCCCGACTCCCCGAGCTGCGCTCCTCCCGGGGGGGGGGGGGGGGGCGCTCTGGAGAGCGTGGCCCGTGTCCTGTGACGCTCACTGACCTCCCCTGCTCTTCTTTCTCCGCAGTGCGGCAAAGGAGCGGAAAACTTCGACAAGTTCTTCACGCGAGGGCAGCCCGTCTTAACGCCTCCCGATCAGCTGGTCATCGCTAACATAGACCAGTCTGATTTCGAAGGGTTCTCGTATGTCAACCCCCAGTTTGTGCACCCCATCTTACAGAGCGCGGTATGAAACTCGCCGGCGGAAACAAACGCCGCCCCCGCCCCCGCCCGCCCCCAGCCCCCAGCAGTGGGAAATGACCCTTAACCCTAACATTTCGAGGCCAAGGCCTTGTTTCTTGTTCCACGTGGGGGCCTGACAGTCGTACGGTTATTAATCCAAACGTGACCAACTGTTCAGGGTCTCCTCTCTCTCACAACCAAGGACATTATCTTAGCGGAAGGCGATGCAATGTTCCGTGTCCGGTTTAATACCGTAGAGGTCACCTCTGGCTGTAGGTCCACCCTTCCTAGGAAGCAAACAGACTCTTGCCCCTTTTTTGGTACGATTTGATATGTCTCCCCTTTCCTCTGTCAGTTTTTACCGTCAGGACCCCCACCCCCACCCCAAGATGTGGGCTGGACACATCTGCACCCAGGCGCCTTTGGAATGAAAGGACAGGGAGCCCAGAGAGCAGAGAGTGGGCCAGGCAGGGCCGGGGGCGGGCAGGCTGCAGGGTACCTACCGCTTCTCTCCTCTGCCTCCACGAAAACAGCCGATAGAATCTGCCAGGCCGGGATGTCATCGGCGCCGTCCCTGTTCCCAGACTTGGACAGTCATAACCCGATCATGGTCCGGCGGGTACCAGTTTAAAAAAAAAAAAAAGAAAGAAAACCTCAGGCGGGTGTTCCGTGGATCTGTCCTCTTGTACCCTACTTGATTGATCCCTGTCGTGATCCTTGCATTCGTTTGTTTGTAAGAGGCCAAACCTTCTAAGGACTTTGCTAAAGGAGCTCGTGACGCTGTTTCAGATCAAGGACGACAGGGCGTGTGCGCGTCCGTGTTCATCTCTGGGAGATGACTCTGCGATCCAGGGTGCCATCAGCAATGCCACTACTCACCAGTGTTGTTAGCCAACCCCCCCTCCACACCCCCCTCGATATTTTGCTACCTACTTCCTACGAAGCTCGAGTGTACGCCCCCCCCTTTTGTACTTATTTATTGAACAGGCTGCGGTGTTGATTATGAGAGTACGATGTACAGTAACTTCAAGTGTTGACTCTACACTCAGTCCCCGCTGGCGGATTTCCCTCCTGCCTCTGGCCCTCGACGTCCCCTTAGGGATGAAAAACAATGCGGTTTTGGTCCCCACTTCTGGCTCATGTCGAGCGACCCACCTGGAGCTGTAGAATCAGGAACACATCAGCCCAGAGAGGTTTCATTGCGAGAAGGGTTTTAATACGTTTTGCAGATGCCTCATGCAATGGATTTTGCATGTTTATAATAAACCTTAATAACAAGTGAATCCATATCACCGATATAATCGCATCAAGTATAAGGAGAGTATTAAGATAATTTTAAAAGACAATTGTGCTCTATTCGTGAAGGCTCTTGTTTCCCATCTGCTTCTATGATTAAGTGTTCGCTGAGTCCTGTGCTGCCCGGCGTCCCGGCCCCCGCGTCCCGGCCCCCGCCCCGCGTGCACCCCGCGTGCACCCCGCGCGTTGGCACTGTGTCGGACATACTCACTTTTTAACGTAGATCTAATTTCAGAAATGAATGGCTACGTTACATGATTCGTTAGGCTTCTCTATCTGTATAAATATTTGATTCTACCTGCAAACAAAAGCTTTGGGGGATTACGTTCGAAATGAGACTGTCTGTTAGCTTCTTCACGCCACCTTCTCTTCTGCCTCCTGAGCCACCCTTCCTCCTGGGGGCGCGGGAGTGTTCGACTCCAGAGCGGACAGTGGGAGCAGACGTCGTGCGATCACAGCCCCCCGTTGCTGTGAGTGACTCAGGGGAGGCGGACGGGGGGGTGCCCTTGCCGATGCACCTGCGTGGACACACCAGGCGCACGCTGTCCCCCGGAAGGACCTGCACATTTGTCCCTCACCTACAGACTTCACGAGACAAACCAGCCCCCGGAGCGCTCAGCACACAACTTCTAGAGGCTGCAGAGTTTCTTCCGTCTGTCCCTGGGACCAGCCTGAGGAGCCCTTCTGTGGCGAGACACCATCGTGCGCATCCTCGGAGGAGCCAGGCTCCGCAACGGAGAGAGCGTCCCAAACGGAAGCTGTTCCGCTCCCTCCGGGGGCTGCTCTGCTTCTCCTTGCTCCCCAGGAGCATCTCCCAGCTAAGTGCCTCCTCAATTTTATCCTGGCTGTTTGCCTGAAGTCCATGGGACACAATCACTGAGGGGGCTTTGAGGTGAGGGGCCTCGTCTATCCTGGGAAGCCCTGCTGGGCAGAAGGGATGAGCAGGGAAGAGGTCACATGCAGAAAGAGCAGAACTCCAGGGGGCTCCAGCATATTCAGAGCACATTTTGGGGACATGTCCTCACCGGGTCACCTCAATTGGATCTGATAGAAAAGGGACCAGTTTATAGAAAGAGCCTAAGAAACAGAAGAGCCAGTCGCCATGCCCAGAATGGAGCCACAGCAGGACGGGTCCCCAGCAGAGCCCCCGAAGAGAATGAAGCGCACAGGTTGTCAACCGTTTGTGCCCGAGCCCACGCCACCCGCCTGTGTTAAGCCAGCAGCAGGCTCGGGCTTTCCGGGAAGCAGCCAACACATTTCCAAGTCATTCAGATTTCTCTAGGAAACATACTCACATCCCAGCTGGCTCGAATTCTTCCCAAACGAGTGACAAAGTTTTCAAAGAAAGTGCTCTGTCTGCGGGGCCCGAGGGACAGCAGGCTTGAGGACAGACGGTGAGGTGTTACCGTGACACAGCCTGCGCACTGAATTTAGATAAAGGCTCATGCTTGAAAGGTTCTGCAGCCCAAAATAGTCATTGCTAAAAGAATAAGGCATGTGGGTGATGGTTACAGAACTGGCCACAGCAGGTGTGAAATTCCATGGCACTGCCACGAGCAGCCCTGGTGGAGGCTGGAATGAGGAGGACACCTTACGGGGTCAGGTGACCGGGGGGACTCTAGGAAGTTCCAGCCCCTGGGCTCTGCCCGAATCGCCAGGGCCCCTGGAGGTCAGGGGCCCCAGCAGAATCTAGCACCATCTGAGCCTCCACCGGGTGTATCAGTCTGTGACCCCAAAAGGTCATCAAACCGCCCTGCATTAGTTTCTCTTGGAAGGTGGCCGCTGCCCACGGTAGGACTCCCCCTGAGGCTGCTGGCCATTGACATCTCATCTAAAGCCACCGGGTGTTTGGTTTGAATGGAAGGATCTGGAGTGCTGCCCGTAGAGGTTAATGAAGTTCACAGAAGGCAAGAACTAATTTCAAAGGTTGATACGAGATCCTAGGAACCGAAATGGATGCTCTTCAACACGTCTGGTTCTCTCTTATCCTCATGACCTGGTCCAAGTTCATGCAGAATCACCACCTGTCTTTTCTTACGAGGCTTTCTTACGAGGAATTGTGGTAGAAAATCAGAAGGTTAAGAGCTCTCTGGAAATGACTTGAGACGGTTGGTTGAAAGACAATGAAAGACCAAGATCAACGCAAGCCAGCACCTCTCTGAGCTGCGGTTCTTAGCAGAGCCTGGTGACTTGCTGGAAATGAGGGTGCAGACACCGAGAGGACCTCCTGTTAGTGTTCTGAGAAGCAAGAGGTCCCCGGAGGCTGAGGTGGGTAAGGAGCCGAGAGAAGGGCTGGGTTTGAGTGCGGCTGGAAGGCGGCTTGCAGACGGAGGAGAGGGCGCCTTGGGAAGGAAGCTGTTGCCATCTCCAGGGGCATCCCATTGGTGCAGATGAAAGTCACCGCCTGCTGGTCCTTGAAAATGAGTTTGTTGCCAGGGACACAGTCTAGTCCTCTTAAAAAAAACACATCGCCCAGCCAGCAGCACCCTCACAGCTGCTAGAAGCCCCCCGCCCCTCCCTGTGTGGAAGTAGCTGAGCCAAAACCATCCACCCACCCTGGAAGCCAGCGGGTCCCCACCCACCTTCCTCCGTGGCTTGTTGCTGAGCACTACAGCACCCGGGGATGGAGGGAAGCCTCAGAAACCGCTAACAATGCAGCCCCCACCTGATTCCACTTAGCAAGAGAAATTCGATTTTTTTTGCCGGAATTTGTTTTCTCTCGACTGAAGAGGAAAGTGAGAGTCTTATGTTTTTAAAAGCCTCCAAAAATCAACACCACCTGACAGTCATTTTCTCACTTGGCTTATGAAGAAGTCACCTATTTCTTATATGTTCACACCATTTCTTGTTTCTTTAAACCCAGGAAGGGCAGGAATGTTCCCTCACCAAGCACACAAATAATGATGATCGTGAAACGGGCGCTGGGCCAGGGACCCAAAGGAGTACAGGCGCAGGGAAGGTGTGCCAGGTCTAGCAAAGCAAAGGGACACTCTGGTTGTTGGTGACTGCACACTAGTTTGACAAAGAGTGTTGGGAAGTATTTTGAAAACACTTTCCTAAGGTTGCTCGGGTTACATTTTATGAAATATAGCAGGCTGTAAACATTTGTCATTTCCCATTTGGGCTGATACAGCAAACCTAGGGAATGCTGTATATGTCTGCTGTTAGAAGATACAGAAAATCGGGAAAAGTTATCCGAGTTATTCACGAATGAAGGCCATCGTCATGGTGTTGACCGCAATTCCGTGAATTCTGTCATGTCGTGCACTCCTTGGGAGGGTTCCCTGTGCCTCTGATCTGTGATCAAGTGTCAGTCAACAACCATATAGGTAGGACTCAGTCATCAAACAGCCTTACAGTGCCCCTACACTAAGGCCCACAAGTTCCAAAGACCTTTTTTTAAATCTTAAAGAAATTAACTCCAGTAGAACAACTGGTATACCGGGTTCTTTGTACTTTTTTATAGAGAACTTTAATAACTCAATTCTTCTTTAAAAATGAGTTTTTAAGATAAAACTACCAACAATTTGATAAGATTCCGATCACATGCAGCCTGTAGGAGGACTCGGCAGTGGTCAGCTGGAGCGGCCCTGACCTGCACTCCCACTGGGTCCTCATCAGAATGGCTGGAAGTTCAGGTGGAACATGTTGGCAGACCGATGCCTTCTGTATTTTTAATAGACACTGGGGACAACTGTGACAACTGTCTAAGGTCTAAAAGTTTTCAGAGAGATGGCTTCACTGTCCCTCTTCCAGATGCAGCCCTAGGATAGCATTCCCGGGGGTCCCTTTCCTTGCTCTGCGTGGCTGTGTGACCACCTTTTGACAGGGAGAGCGGGCACTTCCTCAGCTCTGCCTCCAGTTCCCTGGGGTCCCCAGGCCTGTCACACTTGGTGAATATTCAGAGCTGCCCTCCGGGGATTTTGCCCGCTGGGCATTTCGGAAACCCTTCCGAACCCCTGAGAAAGAAGCGGGGCGGCAAGCACACCGCTGGCATCGCTGCGGAGTAATTTCCGACGTGAGTAGACGGAACCCTACTCCTCAGAGAACAGGTATCCAGCCCCCTTTATAAGAACCTTTTTTTCTAAAATACGCCCTTTCTGATGAAACAGCTGTGTCTTCGTCTCCTCCGCTGACCCGAGGAGTGTTTGTCCCTGTGATGATCCCCCATTGTCCACAGACGTTTGTTGATCCTCCTGGAAGAATGTGAGTCCTTCCCCGAGGGGACTCGGGGGCTCTTCAGAATCACACATGAAGGCGGTTATTCTTTTAGGTATAAATGGTCTAAGAATTTCACCTCCTCTCCCTTCGGTTAGGGTCTTTCCGATTAACTTTGGTAGATGGTCAGAAACATTTGAAATCATTGCTTTCGCCACGCAATGTCGTGTGTGTGGAGGACAGGCCGCGTTTAAAGCGCTCACTGGAAGTCGCCGTCCGAGACCCCAGGTCTGTGGGGGGGAGGGGACGGAAGCCGAGATTTCTTCCGTGTGTGTTAGAGGCCACTCAGCTGCCAGACGACATTGGGTTCAGAGCGGGCGACATGAATGTATAAATTACTGCATTGCTTTCCTCAATTCGTACGACCTCTAACCTTTGTTTGCATGATATGCTTTGTTAGGTACATTAATTACGTGTGTATGAATAAATATAATGATCATTCCTTAGTGTACGTGGTCTCATTGGGGGCATCACAATTATTTTTCAAGTGTTCCTCTCCTGGAGTTTGACTCTGGACACATTCTGCACACACTCTCCATTTAAGTTCACTTTTTTCCCCCATGTATACAATTTGATGCATTTATTTTTTAATTGAATTTTTCGGGGTGACATGGATTAAAAATATTGTATAGGTTTCAGGGGTGCAAGCCTATGACACATCGTCTGTATATTGCAGTGTGTCACCACCCCAAGTCTCCTTCCATCACCATTTATCCCCCCTTAACACCCTTCTACTTCTCCCGACCCCCCGACCTTTTTTTCCTTAAAATACTTTATGCTTTTGGTTTATGTAAACCGAAGCAGTTACTGGGAGAAAGTAGTGGTAGGTCTTTCGTTCCTTCATTCATTCATTGGCTGCTCGTGGGGCAGCCGCTTGGGGCAGGAGCTGTGCCAGGTCCGGGGGTCCTGGTGGAGAGGGCTGGTGTGGCCCCTGCCTGCGTGGAGCTTACACTCTTCACCCCTAAACTGCAGCTGATGGGGACACTGTCCAGGGATGGGCTGTCCCCTTCCCCTGGAAGAAGGATTTCAGAAGGAAATCAGCTCAGACCTTGGGAATTGTCCCCCAGAAGGAGACGTTTTCCACACACCCTGTCGGCCGCCCTGTGGACTCGGCCTCAGGACCACCACTGTTTTCAGTCTCAGCAGCCCTCGTCCTGTATTTACTCGTGGGTGCAAAAGATCGGGGGTAAAACTGGTAGGGAACATCCCAACATACCCAGTGTCTTAAAACTCGGCACTCATGAGGGAAATAGCCTCAAAAAGAATTGAAAGCCAACAACAGAATTAGCACTGCTGAAAGCCACGGGTCGGCCTCGGCAGAGCCCGTCCTTGCTTGCTTCCTCGGCTCCTTTTGGGGGGTGCTCTGCCCGCACGGTCCCCGCCCGCCCCTGCCCTGCCCCTCCGCCCGCGGGCATCCACACCTGCTGTGCTGCGTTTTCCCTCCTCCAGGCGCTGCTTCCAGCCCACTAGGTCAGTTACCAAGCGCTGGCGACTCCAGCAAGGTCAAATGTGGCTGGTCCTCCCGGCCCCACAGAGGCCATGGGGATGCCCTGGGCACCAGGAGGTAGACAGGCGGCGCCAGGACTTGATAAGCCGTCAGTCTCAGGATTGCAGCTCCTTGGCTGTCCCAGAAGCCTGTCCCTTCCTCTGCCCCACACATCTGATACCTACAACATAGGGGAGCCTCGGGCTGACTGGCGGCCCACCCCCAAGTCGACTCGGGGTCATTCAGCTTTACGTGGTTCCTGCACCTGCAGGCACACACATCCATGCTCAGGTCCTTGCTGTGGGCCTGGATCCCCCAGGGCCCTCTCTGCACAGCAGCCAGTGTCACCTTGTCCAAGCAGGTTCCTTCCCTGCTTAAAACCCTCCAGTGGCTCCCCGTAACCCTCAGAAGAAAACTCAAACTTTCACACAGCCTACCGGCCTCACGCGGTCTGACTCGTGGCACAGTGGTTCCACGGTCAAGAGGTGAGCTCAGAAAAGGGCCCATCTGGTTATTTGGGCACATGCACGTGTGCCTCTTCCCGTCAGAATATAAGCTCCATGAGAAAGGAGCATCGGGGTGCTTGGCACACGGTAGGGGCTCCGAAGAACGTTTGTTGACTGAATGAATGAACTCAGGGACCTCAAAACCGCTCAGAGTCCAGCAAGGTGCTGCTCAAACCGTTCCTGTGTCATGGCCCGGGCCCTCGAGGTGTTGACCAGCTAATTAAGGACGCCAGATGTACACACAAGAATTATTTAAAGATCAACTCTCAATTCTACATGCGGTCATGCCGGGGAAACCCAAGTCCTCCATCTCTGGCCATCGGCCCAGCTCCTAGAGGCGGTGGCTGCCCATCGTGACATCTGAGTGAGGCTGAAAGCCCCGAGCCTTTCCTCCGGCCTCCCGTGTGCTCTGGCCATGAAGTTACGGGTCAGTGAAAACGCTGATGCCCCGGCCAGGCAGAGGTCCATTTCACATTGTCCCCGCCCCGGGAGCCCCCAGCACAGGGCGCAGGCCGTGCCTGCAGGGAGTGTGCGAGGAGTGCTTTTGGCTCCAAGAAAGCAGAACTGGATGTCTCCCCAAGAGTTGTTTTTGTTTTGTTTTTTCTGAAAAGCTAATTCGATAAATAGGTTGCAGAGAAGCCAATTGTAGGCATGAGAGGGAAAAGTACAATATGGTTCTAAAGAAATGGAAGAGTTAGCCGTGGGCTCAAGGACTCAGACACAGAAGAAAATGGCAAAAAAAAAAACCCACAAGAGTATAATGCAAATTATAAACACGCACGCATGCACACGCATGCTTCTGAACATGCCAGGTGCTTTTCTGGTTCCTTTACGTGCATTTATTTAAAGTCCACAGTGACTATTCGAGGTAGGTCCTCTGTACTGTGCCCATTTTACCAAAGAGGGAAGATGAGTCCAGAGAGGTCAGATAATTCCCAAGTGAGCAACACTGGATAAACTGAGCCACCTGGCAAAGCAGAGATGTGAGTTACACCAGGGGCCTTCCTGGAGGAGGAGGCAGGGAGGCTGTAGTCCCATAGGGAACACGATGGAAAGGGGGGAACATGAACACACAGAAATCAGTAAACAGGCGGAGGGGAGGGGCTAACTCTTACCCAGCAGCTGTTGCATAATTTCGACACAATCACCTCCTTTAATCCTTGTGGCACTTCCCTGGAATAGGAGTCACTGTGCTCATCTTACAGACGGGAAACTGAGGCCCAAGCTAATCAACCGGCTTCCAGTTACGTAACTCTCAGCAGCACAGCGAGGCCGGGCACCAGGTCGCTCTGATGTTGCCACGCTCCGAGACCAAAGAGGGAGCCTGGGTGGGGGGCGTGCCAGGCCGCCCTGGGCCCTCCTCCCTTTATGGCTTCCCTTAAAGCCGCCCCATCTCTTGGCTGACTCGGGTGCCCACGAGACTAGACGCCCTCCTGTAACTGTTTCTGGAAGCTTCTCTCCCACCTTCACCTGACCTTTTTTTGAGCTGCCTGGGTGTGGGTGGAGAGGGAACAATAACACTGCGATTCTCAGAACCTGTCAGGTCCCTGTGCGGCCACCTCCACCCGGCTGGCTCTCGGGGAGGCCCCAGGGGAAAGAGCAAGGGGCGGGCAGGGCCGTATGGCGCCGGGACCCGCCCTCTCACCATAGGACAGCCCTGGCGTTAAGCCCCCCAGATGTCAAAAACAATCGGACCTGGGGGAGGCAGGTGAACCCAGGCAGTGGGGGGAGGGACGAGTCAAGGCTGGCCAGGCGAGGCCAGCCAGGAGCATCTGACGCTTGTCAACATGAGGGAGCCAATTTCTTGGGCAACGGGCAGCCTAGGGAGGCACAGTCCGGCTTGGTTGGGGCAGAATACTACAGGGACGCTTTTCGATTACTTTAGAGAAGGCCTCTAGAAATTTCAGAAAATTTACAAAACTGACAGCTGATTCTTGTAGCCAATACAGGTCAGGAAAAGAAAAGCCCACTGTCCCCAGATAGCCACCGCCCTGCTTCAACTGCTTGATAACATGCGCACTTTATTTCATTTGTATTAATTATTTTGTGACCTCTCCACGATGGGACAGTGCAAGCCTCTTACCCAGCTCCGTTGGGACTCCAAGCTGAGCTGCTAAAGCAGCGAACGCGACACTGACGCGCTCGCACTGGAAACATTTGGTTGTTACCGAAGGCCTGCGGACGCGTGACCGCCAGGAAGGGCGACCGCCCTGAGCGGGGTCTCTCCCTTGCATAAGCTGTGCCCGTGGTGCCTGACTTTCCAGTAAACAGATCACCACAATCTTCACACTAATTCCCCTATTATTGGACTTTTAGGCTGTTTCCTGTTTTTACTTTATTTGAAACTAGGTGATGACCGTCTTTGTTGCTAAAATTTTGAAGGCATTATGGGTCATTATTTTTCGAAATGGAAAGCCTGAACATTTTTGATATTCTGGGTACTTAATTCCTTTTGTTTTGCTTCTGGAAGCCCTACTTTCCATGGTAACATTGGATCAACTAGTAACTCGTGTTTCTTTGCAGTCACTGTTGATGCCTTTCTTAGCTGGTCATCAAGTGCATTCATTCATTCATTTATTCGTTCATTGAATAAATAGTTATGTGAGGTCTATGTTAGGTGCCAGGTCTAGTCTAGGTTTTAGGGACATGATGATTACCAGAGTTTATCAGCAAGAGAAATTTCAACTTTTGCCTTTTTCCACAGGATTTGGAGTGGCTTGCAAGTAAAACACTCCATGTGAATTATAAAATAAAAATACAAGGTCAGGACTGAGGACCATAAAATGGTAAATGTATTTCCCGAGAGGGTTAACAAAATTGAGGTCATTGATCCTTAAACTTGGCTTTGCACTTCCTAGCAGCCAAAAAAAGGTGGGAACCATGATCAGTTACAGGGCTCTCGGAAGTGGTAAAAAAGGAAGCAGGCATGTTCCTCTGGGAACAAAAAGCCTTTCTTAGCACTAAGTTTCAGAAGAAATGTCTTGGATATGATTTTATTACATTTTATTTCAGAAGAAATTTCTTGGGTGACTGAGCAATAAAACCAATGATGTCCTCAACAATGTTTTGGGTGTTTCAAAAGGATACATTTCCACATGGCCTAAATTCTTTGGTGATCTTTACAAAGCTAGGGCATGATATGGGCATGCAGCTTCACGAAGGCCATGGACTGACAGGCTAAAGCCAAGTCTCTGGTTAAGTAGCCAATGGTGTGGTCCAACTTGGTCCAAAAAAATAATTTAGAATTCCTGGAGGAAAAAGAACAATGAGTATCTATATGTTTTATCTATTGACTTGGCAAAGATTAAGTAAGCTTTGTTTAAGGATTAAAACCCAATTTTGGCAAGAGTTGGGGAAGCCAGGGCTCTTGGGCTTTGAGGGTGGGAATATAAATGGCTACCATCTCTCTAAAGTGCAATTTGGCAAAAGTCACAAAAGTCTTTAAAATGTGCTTACCCACAGCAAGTCGACTATGGGGTTTTTTTCCCCCTAAGAAATAACCAGAAATGCAGACAGAGATTTCTGTATAAGAGTTGGTTCTGCTCAGGCTCCTTCGTTTGCAATAAACGCAGAAGTTCCTGGATTTGTGGCAGCTCTGGGAGCTGGATTTCTTATTTCTGTCATTCATGTTAGCATCTCAGCTTCTCTTTTTCATTTCAAAACTTATCATATTGAAATCATTTAAGACTTGAAAGAATTTGCAAAAGTAATAGAGAGGGCCCACTCCAGAGCACGTGCTCAGGATCCAGGGCTGGTAAATGAGTTCCAGGTGTGCAGGGGCACCACCCGGAGCCCCTGAGCCAGAGCCCCCCAGCTGCAAACAGTTCTGTCCTCTCGCCCCAGCGGGCCACCTCTAATTATCACTGTCTTGAAAAGGAACAGGAAAGACAGGCTGAGCTAGACTGTCTCCTGGAATGGACATGTGGGCCAGGACATTTTAGACAATTCCTGGTAGATGGCAGTGATTGAGGAACCACGGGGATCTTGTCTCTCCCCACGTGGGAGCAGAATCTATGATCTTTACAAGTGATGGCTGAGGGATCTGTCATTCTGAATCAAGGTTTCCAGAAGCTAGAGACTTCCAGGTAACCCAAGGCAGGTCTGTTTTTGGAGAGGCCAGTTTGTCGTGCCCAGAGGGAGCTCCGTGTCCTGGTACCAGGCTCCAAAGAATCCTGCGGACTTTTGCTTGGCCTGAAAGGACTGCCAGAGCCACGGGAAAGCAGCAGTGCTCGAGCTTCGGGGACCAGCTCTCCCAAATGTGTTCATAATAAATAAAACTTTTGAAAAATACAGAAAAGTAGGATAACATAATCATCACCCATAAGCTCACAGGATTAGCGGCTGTGAACACTTTGGTATATTTCCTTGTAGTTTTTATTTTTTTTATTTTAGAGAGTGAGGAAGGGGGAGAGAGAGAGAAAAACATCAATGTGAGAAACATCAATTGGTTGCCTTCCCATACATGCCCCGATCTCGAGAATCGAACCCATAACCTGGGTATGTACCCTGACCGGGAATTGACCCTTTGACCTTTTGATATAAGGGGAGACACTCCAACCAACCAAGCTACACCAGCTCTTTTTATTTTTCATGGTGTGTCTATGTATATAATTTCATTTTTTCACAAAGTGGGTCATATTATATAAATAATTTTGTGTCCAAATTCTCATTTAACTATCTAATAAATACACATAAATATATAATAAATGCAAATACTAATTACATACTATGAGCATCTTTCTGTATCCTTAAATTGAAAAGTTGGTTTTCAATGGCTGTATAATATTCCATCCTATGGGTATAACATATTTATCCTAATTGATTCCCAAATAGTAGATATTTAGGGAGTTTCCTATTTCTGTCCATCACAAAAAGGCTATGATGAATACTGGTCATTAGATTCAGAGAAGAAGAATTACTGGGTCAAGGGGTCCCAGCAGTTTCAGTGCTTTTGATCCCTACTGCCAGCCTGCCCCAGAGAAAGTCACCCCTTTCCTCAAGCTTAGTCACTGCCTGGGGGAGGGGACTGACCCAGCCCCGTATGGGAGCTGAAGGGCCCAGAGCCAGAGGACTGTGGTGGCTGGAGGGGGCACATCTGTCTCAGTGGCACACAGCTGCCTCCCTGCGTGCCGCCAGCTTAGAGAGCCACCCTCACTCCTATCATGCACAGGTTTTTTCATTAACTTCAAAGCCAGGAAATGGCTCCTTAAGACGCTACTTTCTGTCGTCTCCGAGCCAGGTAATTGAGGAGGTGGCTGGAGCCTGGCCCTGCTTCCCTTGTTGGGAAATAGGAGCACGGGGCTCTCATCTCCCGGCCTCCCTCTCTCCTCACTCCCACCCCACCCTCCAGGGCTCTTGCCCTTTGTTTTAGGAGCTGTCC
Source organism: Miniopterus schreibersii (assembly GCF_964146895.1). NCBI lineage: Eukaryota > Metazoa > Chordata > Mammalia > Chiroptera > Miniopteridae > Miniopterus > Miniopterus schreibersii. The sequence continues at coordinate 8,276,105 of NC_138116.1, forward strand.
CCCCACCATGCCAGTGATGTCTACACTGCTGTTGCCCCGTGGGAGTCGCCCAGTCACCTGACCCGACCTTAGGTGAGCTGCGCCGCCCTCCTTCCCCTGGGGCCATGGAGAAGTTCGCTGGGCTTACAGCCGCTTCATACGTGTTCTCATGGCGGGAACTTCTGGGAGCCCTCTGGGGGGCTGCCCTGTGTCACCTGGCCCACGGCAGCGTGGATTAGCTTAGCAGATGAGATCAGTGTCTCCCTGAGTCCCGAGGGTTAGAATCACTAGACAGTTTGTGTAGGGGTCAGTGGAGAGCAAGGAAAAGTCCAGGGCTTAGGAGGCAGCAGTCACCTTTTGCAAAGAACCCCCCCCCCCGGGGCACCTGTCTCCCGGCCCTGCAGGGCGCTGTCCTGGCACTGACCTGTTGAGCGCCACCTTCCTGGGCCACCTTCGGGCCTTCCCTGCCAAGGTCTCTTCCTTCCCGGCCCCCTGTCCTCAGCCCCACCCAGAGCCTTCATTTCCTTTAACACCTGGCAACTTCTCAGCGGTCAAAATGGAGAGGAGTCCTATTTTGTTGATGGGCTCCCCTGCCCTTGTCACTGTTGTATAAGCAATAACCTAGTTGCCAAGGGGACAAATAACGAGAGCAGAGGCTGAACAGCTGGTCTTAGGGAAGCAGGGAGGGCAGCTTGGAGAACGGCCAGTGGGCTTACCAGTGGCCACCTGGCCACCTAGCAGGGACATGGACAGTGTGTGAACCCTCCAGGTTTCTCACTCGACCCCATTAAGGGGAGGAGGAGCCACCTTCCCATTGAAGAAACAAATCAGGTGTTAACAGGTCACATCTGGAGGCCTGATGAGGCACTTAGGGGCTGAGGAGGGGCGTCAGATGGGGGCATGGAAAACAGCTCAGACTGGACTGAGAGGTAATGGGAAAGGGCAGATGTGCTGAGATCTGAATGACGGGGGAACAATGAGGTAGAGCCCGTGTCCCTGTCCACCCCTCCCCCACCAGCAAGGTCAAGTCCAGCAGAAAAGAGGGAACTTAGGGGACCGGTTCCACGGTCGAGGCCGCGCAGGTGAATAAGCCATCTCACCTGGAAGCTTAGCGCACCCAGGAGCACAGCCCCACTTCTGGGTCCCTGCCAACCAGCTAGACAGGAAACATCACCTGTGACCCAGCCTCCCTTGAGGAGAAACAGAGACTTGTTCTGCTGCTTAAAGTCCACTATTCCTTGAGCCCTGGGTACCTCCTGGCCAGTGACCCTGTCGCCCCAGCCTTCCTGTCCGCCCAGTCATCCAGAGTGCGTGGCCCCCAAAGAGCTCCCTGGTTCCCCTGCTAAGACCAAACCCTGTGTGCCTGGGTCCCGACCGCCGGCCTGAGATTCCGACTGCTGTGCCCACTCGCAGCCTGAGTGATGCCCACACAGATGGAGCCTGAATGTGCCATTCTCCTGTGAGTGCTGTGACTTGGCGGTTCCTAGGGCAAATTACTTCTTGAAGCCTCCATTTCCTCCCTGAGAAATAGGAATGTCCTAGCTCATAGGGTTGCTCGCCTCATGTCTCCACAATCCCAAAGACAGGGAAGATGGGATGGCAAAGAAGTCAGTGGCTCCTAGAACTCCCACCTGGAAGCGACACACGTCACTTCTGCTCACATTGCATTGGCCACAGCAGTAGCCAGGGGAGGAAGCTCCTCCCAGAGGGAGCTGAGCACCAAACTATACAGTTGCCTCTGGGGAGTGCAGGTCACGTGGACCCCCCCTCCACCTCCATGGGGCCTGGCTGGACCTGTCCCCCCTCTGAGATATAACTGGGTATTTTCCTTGACTTGAACACATGGCACATTTTGCAAAGCTGGGTGTGCTTATGTGCACGTGTGTTTCTAATTAAGACCTAACGCATGAAGCCATCAGATTTGCTCAGATTGGCCCAGGATTCAAAAAAAGCTGAGCTTTCATGAAACTTCTCAACCAATGTAGAATGCATGAATTATTGAAAGGATAGAAAAAGACCCAGAGAGGAAGAGCTGTTGCATTATTCATCAGGCCCGGAGTCCCCAAGTCCCCAGGCGCAGCTGCTGGCTTTGACACCTACAGCATTCTCCCATTATGTCTACAGCGGATGTTTCACACACACCGTATTGGCAGCCTCCACGCAGGGCTCCCGCCCACACCATCCACCGCCTGTCTCATTACCCGAACCAGCGGGTCCAGCCGAACTGTGGGCTAAGGACGTGGGCGTTTAGCGCCCACCTGCCTCCCCTTCCTAGCGCGCTCTGCTCACGGGCCTCCAAGCTGAGCTCCAATCTCTGTAAAGGAGCCAGAAACCCTTTCACTCTGACCCCAATGTGTCTCTTCCGTCTCACCTCCATTCCCCTCCCCCCACCTGCCTTTCCCTGAATGTAATTCCGATTCCTCATACCTTTGCTCATGCCCGCCCCTCCGCCTGAAACTCCCTCCCATCCCTTCCTCTGCCCAGTGAACTTCTGCTCGCCTTTAAGACCAGATCAGAGAACAGGAAACCAACTTCTGTGGGGACCCCACGTGTCAGACATCATCTCAATGAAGTGTCACGATAACCCGATGAGGTGGGCATTCTAACCAACACCAGCTACATAATCTGTGGGGTCCTGTGTGAACTGAAAATACCCGACCTTGTTAAAAAATGACTAAAATTTTTAAGGTGGCAAAAACAGATCATTAAGCCAAGCATAACGCCTTTCTAAAAGCAGGGTCGTGTGCACAAATCACATGCCCCTGAAGGCAGCCCTGGTTATAGAGGAAGAAACGGAAGCTCAGAGAGGTTAAGCAAGTTGTCCAAGGTCCCACAGTGAGTTAGAAGCAGAATCAGATTGAAGACTCTCATCCATCTAATCCCAATCCCTTTCCTCTCAATCACCTACCTTGTGAGGCTCCTCATTTGCCTCGGGCAGAATGACCGGAGAGGAGGCTGGGAGCACCCCTAGAAACTATTTTCCTTTTAAAGGGTGTCTTCTGCGGGTAATGGGTCTGTTACTTCACCAAGGGACCAAGAACAGCTTCACATGGATCAAAGAGGACTTGGGAGCAAGTGGGCATCTGACATCCCTCAATCAGCCCACGAGGGCGGACGCCCACTGCCCCATCACCCCTTCCCTCACACCCACCCTCGGGCAGGCTACTCACCGCCAAACACACTCCGCAGTTGCCTGAGGACATGGCTGCTGCCCAGCAGAGATGACCCTGCAGGACATGGATCCCCGGGCAGCGTCTCTGGCCTTTGCTGGGAATATTAAATGCAGGCCTTGAGGACGATCCATCTCCTGGCTGCTGTGCCCATTTTTCATCTTTTCATATCACTGATCCAGCTTCACCAGTGTTTCTTGGTTTGGGGGTTTGTTTTTTGGTGGTTTTCCCTTAACAGCTTTGGCTCAACAGTCATTCACCCAACAAATACTAACTGTACACCTACTATGTGCCAGGGCTTCTGCCTTTAAGGAGCAATTCGTTTAATACCACACAGACAGAAAGCATGGTGAGGCTTTGAAAGAACAGATCCTGGAGCCGCAGCCCTGGCTCTGCCGTGTTCCAGCTGTGTGTCCCCGAGCACATCAAGCCATTGCTCTGTGCCTCAGTTTTCCCTTCTGTAAGATGGGCTCAAATGACTCCGTACATGCAAGGCGCTCTGAGCAGTGCCGAGGGCACAGCAAGCGGGCACTAAATACTAGATGGCACTGGGGCTACTACTAAGCAGCAGCAGCAGCAGCAGCTGGAATTTGCAGGTAAGTTTGACCCAAGGCTGAGGGGGGCTCAGCCCAGCCCTGTGCGGCCTCGGAAAGCCTCCCCTCCCCGCCAGCCCCCTCCTCCGCCTGCAAACCCCACAAAGGCGAGGCGCGTGTGCAGCTCCTGGGGAGGAGCCCCGCATCCGCAGGGTCCCGAAGCCCGGGGTGGGGGCGCCCGGCGCCGAGGGAGGCCCCGCCCGCGGCCCGCCCACGGCCCGCCCACGGCCCGCCCGCACCCGCCGAGTCCGGGGCTCCCGCGGCGACGGCTGCAGCCGCTGTGCCCCGCGCGGAGCTGGTCGGCGGGACGCGAGCGAGCGGTCGGGCTCCGGGGAACCTCGCGCGGTGCCTGCCGCCCGACAGCGGAACGGCGGGGGCTCTGCGCCAGAATCGGGGTCGCGGCCGCTCCGGCGAGGTAAGTGCCGCGGGGACCGGCGCCCCGCGCGCTCCACCCCGGGGGCGGCGGAGGACGACCTCCCGGGGCCGCCGCTGCCTCCGCGCCCATCGCCCCGCAGCCCGCGGGGGCCTCACTGCCCCCTGCGCGCCCCACCCGGGCCGGGCGCGGGGAAGGCGGGCGCGTGGCGGGAAGTGTGTGAGTGTGCGTGTGTGTGAGTGTGCGTGAGTGTACGTGTGTGAGGGTGAGTGTGTGTGTGCGTAAGTGTGCGTGAGTGTGAGTGCGTGCTTGTGTGAGTGCGTGTGTGTGAGCGAGTGTGTGTGAGTGTGCGCGTGACGGTGTGTGTGTGAGGGTGAGTGTGTGAGGGTGAGTGTGTGTGTGCGTAAGTGTGCGTGAGTGTGAGTGCGTGCTTGTGTGAGTGCGTGTGTGTGAGCGAGTGTGTGTGAGTGTGCGCGTGACGGTGTGTGTGTGAGGGTGAGTGTGTGAGTGGGCATGAGTGTGTGTGAGTGAGTGTGTGTGAGTGTGTGAGTGCGTGTACGGGGATGTGTGGGGAGGTGGCCATGCCCCTCTTTGCCGACGCTGCTGGGCAGCCCTTGTTGCCCCTCCAAAGCCGAGGGCAGACTCCCAGGGCGGACTCAAATGGGGCTGGATAATTATCCGGATAATGCGGGACCGCAAGCCCACGGCCACCTGTGGAGCTGGGCTGTCTATGTGGGTGGATTCCCCACTTACCACAGCGGGCCTGCGGGGTGGCCTCACCTCTGCAGCGGGCTGGCCGCCCCGCGGGTCCCCCTGCCCCAGACCCTCCCGCCTGGCTGCGGGACCCAGAGGATGCCTGGGTCTGGCTGGGTAGGAGCTGGTGCCCCTGCCAGGTGCCCGGGAGCAGAGGTGGCCCCGCGGGGGAGAAGGGGAGGTGGTCTGGGGGGGGTGTCCCCGGGCAGACGCCCCAATTCCTCCAGCCACTTCAGAGCCCCCATGTTAGTCACTGGGTCTGCCTCTTTGCCTTCACCCTAACTTGGCCATTGATGAAGGTGCAGTTTGGTAAAATTTTGTAAGTGAAGTCAAATGTATCACTTCCTGGGACTGATTATCAAATTGTCACTTCCTGGGGCCCAAAGACTTAACAGAGAAATGGGGAGCCTGGCTGGGGAGGAAAGAGACTCGTTCCTGAGCCTCGCCTGTGCTGTCAGGGTGCCCACTCAGTGCTGGGTGTAGCCGCGCGCTCATCTGCCCCTAGAACCTGCCAGGCACCTCGGTGTCCCCTTTATGGTTGAAGAAGCTGCTGTTCAGTAAAGGAAACACTTTGCACTGGATTTTCAGTGACCAGATGAGAGCAGGTCCCAGGCCAGGGACCCAAATGGGGGAGCCTGTCTTCAGGTTTGGCAGCTGTCCTCTGGCCGTCAGGAGCTGGCTTCTGCTCCACACCATGCCAGGGAGCACAAGGTGGGACCGCCCTCCCAGCCACCCCAGGCTCACCCCCTCATCTCCATAAACCCTGGGCTTGATGAGTGAACCTCCCAGATTGCACGGGACATTGGCGAGGGGTGACTTTGGCCTGGATCGGATGTACTGGTTTCCGGACATCTCAGGACCACAGGCAACCTGGTGACAGGTTGGTTGCATCTTTCTGCTGACACCACAGCCAGCCTGCCTCCTGGAGTCTGCCCGAGACGCCCAAGCTGTGCCTTGCTTTTCTGCTAACTGGGCAGCTGGAGGTAGCTGGGGGCATCTCGTTTCAGGGCCAGGTCCCTAGGGTGCCTACAAAGGGTGAAATTTGTAGCTGCGCCTGAGACATCCCCACCCCCCCCCAAACTTCTGCCTCCCTCTCACATGCAAACGGTAGTGGGTGCCTCAAAGGGTGGGGTGGAGCCAGGCTGCCCTGTCCGCACAGGTCCAGTTTGTAGAACCCTGGCATCCTGGTGGGCTGCACCCAAGGCCCCGGCCAGCTGGCAGCAGGCTTGTGAGAGCTTGGCCATTCTTGGGCTGTGAGTCGGGGTTTGGTGATTTGGGGCTGAGATGGGGGTGGGGAATGCAGAGGGGAGAGGTTGACTGAATTATCCACACGTGGCTGGAGGAGGCAGCCTAATGTCGTGGTGGAAAATGCGGGCTCCAACCCCAGCTGGGTCACTGACAGCGAGACTCAGTTGCCTCATCTGTAGCATGGGCTGGGTGTTGTGTAAATCAAGGTGTTGTGTATATCTTCTGGCGTATGGCCTTGTACTCAGTTATGTCAGCTACTAAACTGTAGCATTGATGACTTGTTTAAAAGCTTTCAGGACCTGTGAGGGGAGAGGGAGAGGGCAGAAGAGAGACGAGGAGAGATAACAGGGCGGGGGGGAACAGAAGGTGGTACTTTCCCAGCTTCAGAGTTTGCAGAGAAAGGCCCAGCTGGGAGCCCGAGGAGGCCCCCGGGAGACCGATGGGGCTGGCTGTAGGCAGGGAAAGTTGTGAACCTCAAGTGGGAGTTCCTGCTGGGAGTGTGGGCTGGGTGGCCTGCCAAGGGTGCAGATGTTAGATAGAAGCTTCCAGAGGCTTCCAATCCAGTGGCTGGCTGGGCCTCAGCAGCCCACTTCTGGAACCCAAAGCAAAAGCACCCTTCCTTTCCCCGCTGCTCCCCCTCCCTTTGCCCGTGGTCCGCGGTGTTCAGCGCGTTCCATAGGCGGCGCTCCGCACCCCGCAGCCCGGCGGGCCACCTGGCTGCTTCGGACCGTCAGCTGTCATGGTTGGGTCAGCAGAAGGCCCGCGCCGAGCTGCGCCAGGGGAGGTTCGACGCCTGTGCCTCCCTGAGCGCCCCGCAGCCCGCGCTGCCCTTCCTCGAAAGGAGCCCAAACTGCAGGGTTCACCCGGACCTGGGAGTTCCCTGGGCTGAGGGGCAGCCGGGTCACCCTACAGGACTGTGCGGGCAGGTCCGCGCCCAGCTGCGCACATGGTCCTGAGTTCTCCGGTGTGGGGGCAAGTGTTGGGGATCGTGGGGGTGAGAACTGACAGTCCCTGTCCAGGGGGCCCGCAGGCAGGCTTTTCGTCAGGAGGGGCTGGCTGGCGTCACTTCAGCTCTCAAGGGACCTGAAACTCGTGATGGCCCAGCAATGAGCAGTTTACAGCCCGTCCTGAGTGCTGCCGAGGGCAGAGCTCAGACCAGAGGGGAAAGGTTACAGGTCACCAGTAGGACCCGTTGGCCATGAACTCCCAAGTGCAGACCATTCTTAAAGACTGTGCTCGGCCACATCTGTTCCTAAATAATAACAACCATGATGTGGCAGCAGCTCTTCATTCCGCCCTCACAGCCATTTATGAGCGCCTGCTGTATGCATGCTGGCTACCGTTGTGAGTAAAGGGCACACAGCTGTGGCACTATTGGCATTTGGGGCCCGATTACTCTTTCGGGAGGCTGTCCTGTGCATGGTAGGATGTCGACAACACCCCTCTCCCACTGTGACAACCAAAAATGTCTTCAGACATTGCCAAATGTCCCCTGGGAAGTAGAGCCACCTGCTGTGGGAAGCACTGGAAATACAGCTGTGAACAGGACAGAATTAATTGCTCTCCCTTGAGGAGTGAGCGCTGGACAGAGGGGGGCAAACAGTGAAGATGCTGAAAGAGGGAACGTACAGCGGCTGCTGAAAGCCGGGGAAAGACAGGGCGGGTGCGGGGGGTTAGGGAGCTGTGGGGTGGGGGCGCCATTTTCAGAGGGGCCTTTGCTGGCAGGTGGCATTTGAGCAGAGACTGGAAGGAGGGGAGGGAGAGAAGGAGGGGAGGGAGGTGTACACAGATCTGGGGGAAGGGCCTTCCAGCAGCAGGGGGAGAAAGTTAAGGAACAAGGCAGGAGGGGGGGGGCTCATTGGGGGGGGCAGTCAGGCTGTGAAGGGCCCCATCACCTGATGGGCTTCAGCTTTCCCTCAGTAAGGCCAGTGCCCACTACGAGCCAGGTGCAAACACTGTCCCAAGAGTTTTCCACACGTATTCACGGCAGTCCTATGAAGTAAGGACTATTTCCTTACCTTGTGTTTCAAGGCCCAGAAAGGTCCTTGATACGAGTGGGACATGAACTTGAGCTGTCCACACTCTACTGTCATCCACTGAAACGTGGACTTTGGAGCTCAGTCACTTGCTAGCAGTGTGTGGCCCTGGACTAGTCACAGAGCCTCTCCCAGCCTCGGCTTTCCCAGGGTTTTTGTAGAGAATGGTGTATTGTCTGCCTGTGCCACTCTCCTGCTGCCTGTGCCACCTCTCCTGCTGCCTGTGCCACCTCTCCTGCTGCCTGTGCCGTCTCTCCTGCTGCCTGTGCCGTCTCTCCTGCTGCCTGTGCCGTCTCTCCTGCTGCCTGTGCCGCCTCTCCTGCTGCCTGTGCCGCCTCTCCTGCTGCCTGTGCCGTCTCTCCTGCTGCCTGTGCCACTCTCCTGCTGCCTGTGCCACCTCTCCTGCTGCCTGTGCCACCTCTCCTGCTGCCTGTGCCGTCTCTCCTGCTGCCTGTGCCGTCTCTCCTGCTGCCTGTGCCGTCTCTCCTGCTGCCTGTGCCGTCTCTCCTGCTGCCTGTGCCGCCTCTCCTGCTGCCTGTGCCGCCTCTCCTGCTGCCTGTGCCACCTCTCCTGCTGCCTGTGCCGTCTCTCCTGCTGCCTGTGCCGTCTCTCCTGCTGCCTGTGCCACCTCTCCTGCTGCCTGTGCCACCTCTCCTGCTGCCTGTGCCGTCTCTCCTGCTGCCTGTGCCGTCTCTCCTGCTGCCTGTGCCACCTCTCCTGCTGCCTGTGCCACCTCTCCTGCTGCCTGTGCCGTCTCTCCTGCTGCCTGTGCCACCTCTCCTGCTGCCTGTGCCACCTCTCCTCCTGCCTGTGCCACCTCTCCTGCTGCCTGTGCCGTCTCTCCTGCTGCCTGTGCCACCTCTCCTGCTGCCTGTGCCACCTCTCCTGCTGCCTGTGCCATCTCTCGTACTCCCTCCCTCTCCATACACTCGTGCCAGCAGGGGCCTAGAGGGCAAGCAGCACCTTCCGTTTCTCCCAGCCTCGGGCTCCCGCTCTGGATTTGTGCATCTCTTCGCTGAGCGGCAGCAGTGCCATCTGGTGAGTTCGAGGCCGTTATCTCGGGAGGGAAGTCAAATGCTCCCTTTCTCTCTCTCTCTCCAAGAGCTGAGGAGGAAGAGCCGCTCTTCCTGAGTCACCATCCCCTGGGCCTTCGGGGCCAGGCTCTGCCAGTCCCCAAGGAGGCTGGCCTGGCCTCTCCGGGAGCTGAGCTGATGAAGCTGCATATAGCCGTGTGGTTGAGCAGGGACTGGGGCAGCAGACACAGGATCAAGGCTCTGTGACCCCTGAGCCCCTAAGACTCTAAGTTAGAGGGTGTCAGTGGGCCTATTGCCAGGTTCTCACTTTCTACATGGTACTTGTCAGAAATAGGTTCCTAAGGAAGGAAGTTCCCGGGACTGTTGGTCACACGCTTGTGTCGCCATGTGCTCAAGAGGGTGTGACGCCCCTCAGGAAGGTGTGTATCTGCTTCATTGGTGTGTCCTTGCATGTTGGCCCCATCTAATGGGATGATCGGATGTCCAAGGCCCTCTGACTGTGCCAGGCAGGCCCCGCCCAAGAGAACATGCCCAAGATCCTACTGCGAGAATCTTTCAATCACCTGAAGACAATGCCCACTGGGTGGATGGCTGCTTCTGCACCTGCCCAAGGAAGCATCCTGCACACGGGTCTTCTCGGGGGCTGCTGCAAGAATTTCCCTGGCCTAGGGATGGGCATCAGGAGACCCCTAGGCAAGTCCCCACTCCTCTCTGGGTCACTCTTTCCCATCTGCTCGAGGATGGGATGGGATGGGAGAGAGGATTCATTTTCTCCACACACGTTCTGGACACCTACTGTGTGCCCAGGCTCAGGGATACTTCATGGAATAAAACAGCCCCTCCCTTTGGGAGCTTCCAGCCACAACCTCCGAAGCCCTCCCAGCTCTGGAGCTTGCTGGGGCCATGGCTGTGAGAGTAAGTCTGGGCCCAGGCCACCGGGAGCAGAAGGAGCTGTGGAGAGATGAGAAATCAAAGGCTGTCTCATTACACAACAAGCAGAGGCCAGAAGAGGGCGCCACGTCCCCAGTGTGCTGCAGGGGAGCCTCAAACCCTTCTCTCCCCAACCCTTCTCCCCCACCCATCTGCTGTGCCCCCTCCTCTCCACTGCCAGAGAGGTTAAGCTGGTGGTCTACAGAGGACATCTGTAAAGTATAAAAACGATTCGAGGGCTGGGGGAATGTCCCACCACCACAGCAAGGCCAGGTGGTGAGATGGCTGTGGGCCAGCCTTGAGGACTTCTGTCTGGTCACCACTCACTGCCAGGGACCTTGACCAAGTCACTTGTGCTCCATCTCTCTCAGCTTTCCTTAGTGGTAAACTGGAAATAATAATACCATTGTTCAGAGGGTTTTTTAGTGAGTGGGGTTTTTTTTGTCTTTTGTTTCGTTTTTTGTTTCCAAATTAAAGAAACTTTACAAATGAGAAGCCGAGGCTCAGAGAGGCTGAGCAACCATTCAGTCACTGAGTTAATAAGTGGCAGAGTGAGATGCGAACCCAGGTCTCTCAGGGCCCAAAGCCTGGGAGCTGGCCTCTTCTCCTCCCGCTCCTGTGGAGCCGGGCAGAGGCTTAGGGCTCGCGGAGTTCCACTCTGTTCCTGCTCCTGACTGCCCCTGGCGCTCCCCTCCCCATCGCGCTTCTCCTCCAAGCAGGGCCCAGGGAGGATGGTGCTGGGAGCACCATCCTGGCACCCATGGGCAGTACGTGTTGGCATGCCAGAAAGCAGTGCCTTCCCCACGGGGTGGGTGATGCATCCACACAGCCCAGCCATTGCCCTAGGAGGCAGGTGACTTCTTGTGTGAATCTCACTTGGTCTCAGAATAGGTGGCTGCTCCCTGGTGGGTGACCTTCACTCGCACCTTTTCATCCCAGAGGCCCGCGATGCCTCAGCCAGCCTCACCTTGCTCTGCAGAAGGAGCATGCCAAGTGCTGGCAAGGCCAGCTCCACCCTGCCAGGGCACAAGGCATTGGCTGTCCCCTGAGTTCATGAAGATAAAGGCCCCAAGTTGGGGGCTCAGCGACTCTGAGCTGGGTTTTCTGAGGGTAGGGGCTGGGCTTGGCATCCACCTCTGAGTTCCCAGCTCCGAGTGCAGTGGCAGGCACATGGTGGTTTTGGGACCCCACCTGGCCCTCTGCACCCTCACGCTGTCCCCCTCTGAAACCTTCCTATGGGACATTGCTCCAGATTTCCAGGCACCCCATACCCTTCCCTATCCCACTCTCACAGCAGGCTTCCAGAAACTTGAGGCAAACAGCTGCTGCATACAGGAACTGTGCTGAGCCCTGGGTAGTTACCAGAGCTTGGCTTTAACAGCAGCTGATGACAGAACAGTTGTGGGCTGGGTCCTGTCTGAGAGCCACCTCATGCACTCTTCACCATGTCCCCAACACAGGTGCTGTGACTGTCCCCATTGAAGACAAGGCTCTATAAATTCAGACTAAAGTGTTACTGGCTGATAAGGCTATTGGGATTTCAGCTCAGCTTTAAAAGTAGTTGAGCCCAAAGAAAGTAGGAATTTCTTTGTGCAAGAGACATGAGTTTGGGGCTGTGGTTGTGGCCCTGATTCCCTCCTTTGACCTTCTCCCATCACCTCCCCCAAGTTAATGACTTGTGTTCTGACCCTGCCAAGCAAGCCCCAGCACTGGAGCAGAGGGGAGCCAGGACATCCAAGTCAGATAAACGGGCGGCCCTGTGCACATTGAGAGCGTGTTGTCAACCCAAGTGCCAGCAGGCGATGGCAAGCCATTAAGGGGGCACCGCTGGGTTCACCCAGTTTCAAGATAAATTAGAATAAAAAATGCAGCCAGTGTTTTTTCTGCCCTGCCTCTGCAGAGGCAAAGAGCACACGGGAGTTATGATATAGAGACATCCTTCGCCGTTATTGATTTCCTGCGCTGCCCCTGCCTTCCCTCCAGATCGCAGCGGCTGTCTCCCTCCTGATGAATGTGTTGTTGTGGGGGAATGAGAAACACTCATCATCTCATGCGCCTGCGGACACACTGGGGAGGGAAGGGCTGCGGAGGGGTGAAGCCAGCCAGCGAGGGGGGGAGGCGGGCTGCCTGCCCTGCACTCGGACTCAGAGAGAAAGCAGCAGCCCTCCTGCCTTGCTGTCCTACCCTGGGCAGGGGCAGATCCAGCAGGGCATCCCGGGGTGCCCCCCACTCCAAGACCTGCGTATTAATTACACTTCCTGGCTGAGCAGCGCCCTGAGTTCTGTTCCCAGGGGTTCCTGCGAAAGCGCCCGGCCTCCCAGGAGAGAGCATGGGGAGAATGCAGGCTGAGGACTGTGCCCGGGAGACACAGTTCAGGTCCCCTGGGCGGGCACCCCTCTCAGCCTCAGTGTCCTCACTTGCAGAATGGATCGTGCCATCCATAGGACGATGCCATTCCCGGGCTTGATGAAAGGGTCCAATGAAAACCTTTGGTAAAACTCCATGAATGCTGAGGGCCAAGGTCAGTGCTGTGGATCGGCAAACACTTCTGAGCCTGTTTGCCTGATGACTCACCCCATTGTTTTCCAGTTTCCTGGGTGTGCAGCCTGTGTGGGGTCAGGTGGTCAGAAGATGCAGTTTAGTTCACTTTGAAGGCCAAGAAATCAAATGACCAAGAAAAAGAAGAGGTGGAAGAATTACACCCCCTTAGTTCTCCAGGAGGTGGGTCAGTGCAGCTCCCAGCCAGTCTGGCCAGGAGCTGAGTTCAGTGACTGGTAAACAAGCCAGTAGAGGTGAAAAGACAAATTGATAGCCCGCCTCCAGCCCCGCCAGCCTTCCTGCTCCTGAGCGCAGGCTGCCAGTGGGCGCTGCTGCTTCGCTCACTGCTGTGTCCCCCCCTTGGCAGCCCATCCCTGCTCTCTCTGCCTTGGATGGAAACTGACAGGGGCAGGGGCCCCAAGGACCCCCGTTAAGAGCCTGGGGAGCTCCATGTGACTTGCGCCTTTGCAGATGGAGGCCAGTTGTCCATTAAGCTATGGAGCTGAGCGCCCCACTTAGCAGTGTATATTGGACACAGTTAAATAATGAAAATAAAAATAGAGCATTGCAAAAGCCTGGGGCCGGCTGGCTCGTGCCCAGGAAGAAGCAGAGAAGGCCGTCCCAAGAGAGCGGAGGGAGTTCACTGTCAGCCTCCCTCTGCCATGAAGCTGCTCTGGTTTAAAAATATTTTTTTTTCTTTATATATAGGTCATCTTTTGTTAATCTTTAAATTAAAGTTCATGTATGTGTTTATGCATACATGCACCCACTCCGATTGGAGAAATAGATTGTGCTTATTATAACACATTGAGAAATTCAGAGAATTAGGAAGAGGCATTCTTCCCTTCCCACCCCCTCCAGAATGCTTGGCGTAGGCTGTTAGAGATTTCTGCTACCACCTCTAGGAAAGACAGGGGGTGAAAAGTAGGTTCTGAATTAGACACATCCAGTTTCAGCAACAGTAAGCTCAGCTAACTCACCCCCGTGCAACCACCAGCACTTAAGAAGGTTTTAAAATACACGGCTGACTCTCAAGAAAAGTCCTCAAGGGACTCAAACCCAGAGCCTTGAGCATGTGAACTGATACCAAGGAGGATCAGGAGGTATTGGACCCAGATATGGCCATAGTAGCTCAAGTCTGAAAATTTAATGCCCACCCAGGGACAGGAGGATGTGACCTTGACCCCTGGCAAGGCCAGAAGTTGCCACTGAGACCCGATCCATGAACAGGAGGCGAAAAGCCTGCCCACCTAGGAGTGGGGTTGCTGAGTTGTGTGGCAGAGGCATGCATAACTTTATAAGAAACTGCAAACTGTCTTCTAAAGTAGTTGTACCATTTTGCATTTCCACCAGCAATGTATGAAAGCTCCAGTTGCTCCAGATCTTTGTCAACACTTACTGTTGTCAATCCTTTTAATTTTAGCCATTCTAGCATGTGTGTAATGGTATCTTATTGTGGTTCTGATATAACCTTGATGATGAAATTAAACAGGACAGTGGAAAAAATTATAGGCCAATCTCACTCATGAACATAAATACAAATGTCATAAATATGTTAAACTGAGTGCCCCTGGCACTTCAGAGCATATATGAACAATGGCAAAATACTTAAGCTTTCTCAGCCTCATTCAGTAAAGATATAAATATAATGCCCATCTACGGGGATCGTTGAGGAATGAAATGGCATGGACACAGTGATCTAGGAAACGTGTTTCATTTTACTACAGAAGGCCGAATTGCTTTCCCAAGTAGCTGTACCAAATCTCACTCTCACTTGCAGTGTGGGAGAGTTCTCATTGTGGCCTGTTCTCAGTGACATCTGGTACTGTCAGGTTTCTTGTCCATCACAGTGGGAATAAAATGGTATCTCATGGTCATCTGGACGTGCATCTCCATGATTACTAGTGATAGGGAGCATCTTTTCATGTCTAGTGACACCCATTCCCTTTTCTGTGAAATGTCTATTTTTGTCTTTTTCCCATTTATTTTTCTTTTGGGGTCACCTTTTTTTCTTATAGAAATTCTTGAAATATTTTGGATATTAATCCTTCGCCGTATGTCTGCGCTGAAACATTTTCTCACAGCTGCCCCTTTCCTTTTCACTTAGTGGTATCTTCTGAGTTCTTAAATCTATTTGAATGCGTTGTACCATTACTGACTTTTGTACGTTGATCTTGTATGTAGCAACGTTGCTAAACAGACGTGTTTTGTACTCATGGCACATCTCGGCTTGGACCAGCCACATTTCAAGTCTCAAGAGCCCTGTGCGGCTAGCGGCTGCCATGCTGCAGAGCTCAGCTCTGGTCCAAACTGAACTAGAATCACACCCTGGGTGTGGGGCCCGCGCATCTCTGGCTGGTGAGGGTCTCCGTGGTGGGTAATGGGTCTCGGCCTTGGCTGCTCATTGGACTCACCTGGAATTTTTCAAATATCAATGCCTCCTTTTCCCCTACGCTCACCCCACCCGAAGGTCAGGTGTAGTTGGTCTCGGAGCAGTCCGGCTCTGGGCTGTCTTTAAAACTCAAGGTGACTCTCATGAGCAGCAGGGATTGAGGCCGCCTGGTATTAAGGCTTGGGGCTGTGTCCTGTTCCATCCTGTCATGCGTGGGATTCTGGGAGAGGTCCCTTTTCTCCTCCCACCTGAGCTGGCCTCCTGGAGGGCAGGCAGTGTCCTCTCTATCAGTTCTGACGGTTTCTATATTCCCAGCCCCGCAGAGTCCCCTCCCAGTCTTTGCCTTGTTCAGCTAGGAGACAGTTGTCAAGTCTGGTTTTAAAGTGAGGGGCGCACAAGCTTCCTCCCACCTGTCCCCACCCCGCCAGTGTCATCTTGTTAGCCGAGTATTTTCCACCCTGGGGTCGGCCTCCCTGGCTTCCTTTCTGCGTCAGGGAATGAAGATGAACATTTGCAGAGAGCCCACGTCCTACTTCATGTCACGGGATCCTCACAGCCACCATGTGAAGAACCAATCCCTCCTGTATTATTGATGAGACTCTGAGAGGCAGAGCCACATGCCTGAGGCCCCGCCCCCTCCTTCCCACAGAGGCTGGACTGGCAGCCAGACACCCCGCCCGGGGCATCCAGCCTCGATGGGGCCACGGCCTGAGCAGCAAGCAGCAGTGGCAGTGACAGCCGGACTAAGGTTCACACTTGTCCTGCCTTGTGCTGCTTTTTCCAGACCAGTGCACTTCCTTGCCCAGCGGCTCTGGGGCCTGGGAGATGGTGTCACTGGCTGAGAAGCAGAGAGAGCAGCACCCTTGTCACACACCCTCTCCTGGGGGCCTGGTACACAGTGAAACCCCCCTTCTTCGCCCTCAGTTCCCTGCCCAGGTCTTGAGTTCTGTCATCCAGTCAGGAGGTATTAAACCCTCTTTAAAGACATCCTTGCACCTTGACTTTCTCTCTCAAGAGTTGTGAGGCATCTGCTGGGACAAGGCCTCCTGGGTCAGCAGCAGGGCCCCCCAGGGGGGCTGCTGGGTCACCTGCCAGGCCTGAGAGAGCTCTTGGACCTTCACCCTGCCATATGGCCTTTGACCTGCTCACTTGCAGGGGGTGGGCATGTGCAGAACCAGGCCCCTGGGGTCTCAGGTTGGCCCAGACTTCATTTCACCTGAAGTCACAGGGACAGACGAAGGAGCAGGAGACATCGTGTTGATGAGAACTGACTCCTCAGGGAAACACATAGGCCCTTTCCCGCTTCTCTCTCCTCGCCCCTGGTTCAAGGCCCTCACCCCGAGGTGGCTGGCACTTCCTTTCCTTTCTGCACCATGGGGAGGGCTGGAACTCAGGGCTTGTGGGTGTCTCTCTGGGGCCCACAGCCACCTGTCCAGCTGTCCGTCTGCCCCAGGGCTTGGGGCTCAAAGGGGCAGGGGTCTGGGGTGATGGAAGGAGGGAGGCCTGGGCATGTGCGCTGCGGGCCATTAGAAGGCTGAGTTATGGTAGAATGTGCTGGAGGCGGGAAGACGGCTGGCAGGAGGTATTTATAGGAGCACATCGCTGCTGGGTGACCTGGCCGGGCCACATCGATCGTCTCCCAGAGCCCTCCTGCATCAGCGTTTCTCTGGAGGGGCCTGCTGTCTGCAGGGCTCCGAGCCGTCCAGGTAGCTGCTCCGAAGCCAGGCTCATGTTCCTCCGCAGGCTCCCCCATCCCACCTTCCTCCCTTCTCTCAGGATGACGAATCCGGCAGAAAAAATAAAAAATTTTCTCTTGAAACACAAATACCAGCACCAAGCTTGGAGGAGGGGATCGGACAGAACCAGGAGTAACTCAGGGCCCGGCCGGGAGCCTCAGTTTCTCTCTCCTCCCTCCCAGTCCCCCGCCTACTGTCTGTTTTGTATGAAAGATACCTGGTGTGTCCGTCCACCCGAGCAATCCACGGGCCGAGCCGGAAAGGGCGTGAAACCTTTAGCTCTCTCATCGTCAGCAAGAGGTTGCTGCTGAGCAAAACTAGGTCAAAGTCTCCCTTCGACAGCCAGCGCCTCCGCTTCTCGGAGGCGATTATTTGCGAGGTGATGAGCGAAGCACTGTGTCGAAAGGACCTCTCCCCCTCCCCAGGCTGATGTGAGCGAGAGGCAGCTTCGCCTAGCGGGGGATGGGGCCAGGTTGCTGGGTTCAGATCCCAGCCCCCCCACTTTCTATGGCCGAACCACCAACCCGCTCGTCCGTTAGGTGGAGGTGATGACACAGTTGAGATGACTGTGCGCTCACTACGCGCCAGCCAGGCTGCGGCCCCCGCTTTAAGCTGTTTGCCCGCATCGGGCCATTTAATCCCTCATTCCCCTTGGAAGATGGCACTAGTATTTTCCTCATTGCAATAATAGCGCCTACCACCAAGGGTTGTTTCGAGGATTAAGTGAATTAATATGTGTAAGATCGCTTAGAACCGTTTCTGGCGCGGAGTCCTGACCCAATAAACGTCAGCCGGCAGGAGCCGGGGAGCCGGGGGACTCGGAGGAGCAGCAGACCCCGAGTCAGGGTCCCAAGGAAAGGACAGGCCCTGAGCCCGGCTCTCTCCCCGGAGGCTTCTGAGGCCTGGACCTGATAGATGGCCAGTGTCACCGAAATCAGATCAAGCCTGACCGCTTTTCCTGTCTACACGCATTAAGACACAGGGTAGGAGGCGGGTTTTCGTTTCCCCCGCCTGGGCGCCGCGGGGGCAGCGGGGCTCCGGGCACCGAGAGGAGGCAGCGGGGAGTGGGCTTAATTGCCAGCTATTAAGACTTGTCACTGAGCGATGTCGTGCGCAGCCCCAGGGGCGGTTGTGTTTGAGTGGGACCGAAAGGAAAGAGGGCGTGTGCGACTCTGCCTTTGCTAAAAGGGATTTGGGTTTCTGCAAATGCTACAAATAAAAACCCGTATCTGCTGGGATGGGCCTGAGCGGGCGGCTGCCCTCGTTGTGGGGTGGTGGGCCTCCCAGGACAGCTGCGATTGCATCTCTGCTGCTGCCGGGGTCCCCGACGTGCCCACAGCTGGGGGGTGACTTAGCGGGGCAGAGGGGGGTGAGCCTGTGTTATTCGTGGCTGATGGCAGGGCGGGGATTGATGGGCACAGGTCAGAAGGACAGAAGCCCCAAGGTATAGACGCATTTGCTCAAACTCAGAGATTTATGGAATGGTCTTATGGCTCATTGTTCATTTATATTTTACACCATATATCCCCTTTGTTAAGAATGATTTTTGACGTCAGCTTCCCACCTCTGTGCTGTTAAAGAGAGGAGGCAGAATTTTTTTGATTAAATGGAAGAGGGGCCTGGTCTCCATGGCTGCAAGGGGCAGGGGGTGGGGTAGGAGGAGAGTGCACAGAGCCCGGGCTCAGGGGTCGCACCCACCTAGGGTTGAATCTCATCTCTGTCACTGTGAGCTGGGTGACCATCCTCGGGTTCCTCTATGTAAAAAAATAATCATAATGTGACTTGGCCAGGTAGGCGTCGAAACGAGAGTGTGGATGCTCAGTAGATAAACTGGCCCAATAAGTGGCAACAGTCATCACCCTCCCCGTCATCGTGGTCCCTGTTTGTCCTGTTCTAAAGCTCCTGTCCTGTGGGCCTTCAATGCATGTTTGTGCCCAGGGTGCAGTGGTCATGCGGGCCCATGAAATAAAACCACAGTCTCCGTTACCTGCAGAGCTCCTGAGTGGGCAGTTTAGCTCCTCAAATGAGAAAAACCTAAAATCTCTCCAAGCCAAAGCCTTTGTTGATATGGAGGTGAGAGAGGAGACAGGAAGATTGAGATTTTGTGGGGCGGAGGGGATGAAGATTCTGCAGGAACCAACCACCATGACGAGAGGGAGCTTGGAGAGCTGGATAATGATGAGAAAGTCTGGGCCATTTTGTTCCTTTTCAGGGACAAAAATCACAGAATTACCCTATTACATCTGTGCTGTTCACTGCTCTGGGTGTCAGGTGTGTTAGTTTTTGATTGCAGCATTTACTGAGCTGGCACGCAGTGGCCCAGCCTTATCCAATGACACTTCCATAAACCCTCACAATTACCCTTATGAAGCGATCCCTGTTTTTCAGATGAAAAAACTGAAGTTCAGAGTGGTCATGTGATTTGCCCAGGATGTTCAATGAAAGAGCCGGCATTCTAATTCAGATCTGCCTGATCCCAAAGCCCGTATGCCATTCACTTCCCCACATAGCTGTAAATTCCAGGGATTAAACTATGACCCTCACATCCTCCATCACTAAGTTACATTCTTTGCAATCACACCTGGGATTTGTATCATACTTGGGCAGTTAAAAGAAGATGCTAATAAATGAGTAATACAGTTATTTTGGTAACTTCTGTATAACAAGATACCTTAAAACATAATGATATAAAACAACAACTAATATCTTTTGCTGATGATTTTGTGGCTCAGGAATTTGGGAAGTGCTCAGCTAGGGAGTTCTTGCTGGGGTTTCTCATGCAAGTGCAGTCAGACATTGGCTGGGGCTGCTGTCATCTGAAGGCTCAACTGGGCTGGATGTCCAGGGTGGCTCGATCCCATGGCCGGCAGCTGATTCTGGCTGTGGGCTGGTAGCTCAGCTGGGCTGTGAGCCAGAGCACCTGTGCATGGCCTCCAGAGCAGTGTTGACAACCAGAGGGACATTTTCATTTATTACAGCCGGGGTGCTACCAGCATTTGATGGACATGGAAAGAGGCAAGGATGCTGCTGAACATCCTATAATGCACAGGACACCCCCACAACAAAGAATCACCCAGCCCCAAATGTCAACAGGGCCGAGTTTGAGAACTCTGCTCTAAGGCATAGTGATCTCAGGGGGGTCAGACTTCTTATATGGGGGCTGGCTTCCCCCTGAGAGAGCTCCCAAGAGAACCAGGCAGAAACTGCATCTCCTTTTATGACCCAGCCTCAGAAGTCAGGTGGCATCATTCCAGTGTACGCTACTGGTCGAAGCAGTCACAAACCTGCCTAGACTCAAGGGAAGGAGGCATGTGTGGACCTCAGCTCTCAATGGGAGGAGTTTCAAGGAATTTGTGGTCACTTTCCAACCACCACAGAATGTCATGGCCTTCAGCACGGTACTAGGGTTTGTCTGGGATGGTACGAAACTGAGACCAGGACTCTGCATTGGTCCATCCTTCCACTCTCTTCTTCTCTCCAGTTAAACTACTGTCCAGTCCTCTAACTGGGCTCCCACTCACACCTGGACCCCCACCCGTCTCTGAGCACCTAAGCACCTCATTGCAAGTCCTTTTATTATTGGCTTGGGCAGGGAAATGTGCCATTCGTGATTTAATTCTCCACAAGACATTTCTCCATAATGCTAGTCGTGGATGATAATTAGCAACCGTTAATCCCTGATAATTAACAAGCTAATACTTAGAGATAATGGCAGCCAGGTAATCACCCTAAAAGACTCAAAGCTGCCTTGTTTCTGCTTCTGGGCCCCAAGCCCCAAAGGATAACACTGCATTTCAGCATCTCTAGCCCAGGAGTTCACTGGGACCCCGAACACGAAGGCAGCGATTGGAGAACCGACGACTCTAGTCTTTTCTTTAATTCTCTTCTCTGGATATAGAAATAATACATTTTTTCAGAAGCTTTGCCGAGCGCAGGAAAGTAATAAAGAAAATCAAATATACATAACCTTATTACCTGGAAGCATCCACAGTCCACGTTTTGGTTTCTTTCTTCCCAGCCTGTGAATTTTTTTCATAGTTGAATTCTTGTTAGACATGTGGGTTTACATCCAGCTTTGTTCACTTAATATTATTGTGTAAACATCTACCCTGGTGGTAGCAACTTATAAAAAGTGTCTGCCTTCCCCATCAGGAAAATCAAATGAGCCTTGGAGATGGAGAATGGGATTCATGGGAAGGAGAAGCAATTGTGTCAAAGCAAAGACTTGGATAAAAGCCTGGTTATGTGGGAGCTAGGAACTGATCCCAGACCGGTGTCTTCAAGGGGACCCCCACCCCTGCTCCCAACAGAAAACATTGGGTGCCTGCGTGTGCGGTCACATCGGAAGAAAGACAGGCAGGCGATGAACTAAGATGCAAATAATGCTGTTTTCAGAATGGGGCAGCACAGGCAATTTTCATCGGCTGCCTTATGATTTGCCATGCAGCACGGGAAAAGGCATGGATCAGCATTCCAAAAATTACCAGTTCACACATTTGTCCCTCCATAGGCAAGGTACGTCTCCCCTTTGGACCTTGATTTTCTTATTTGTGGTTTGGGAGAAATATTAGTCTGCCCACCAGAAAGGTGGGTTTTGGAATCAGAAATGCTAAGACCACATCAGAAGATATGCCCAGCGACTGCCCAGAGGAAGCCCAGGTTCAAGAAACAGCCCTTAGGTGACACTTAGCCATTTACAAAGGCAGTCTTCCAAATATTGTGTCACATACATTTCTAGATTCCCTAGTGACCCACCCGGAACTGTTTGCACTTCAGTGGGGGCGATGGTGTAGCCAGAGCACAGGCTGGGATTAGACCTGGGCTTCAGTCCACAGCCTGTCACCCACCTATGATGTCCTGTAGGCTACTTAACATCTCTGAGCCTCAATTTTCCAGTCCACAAAATGGGGCTAATACCACCTGCCTGCAGGGTTGTTGTGAGGTCCTGATGATATTATTTATGTGTAAATAATTATGATTTCATAACAGAGGCATAACTACACTGTGTAAAGAATAAGAATGTTATTTTGTGCTCTGTGCAGAGTCCCTAAATTTGCCACATACTCTGGAAGGGGACTTTTCCCTTTTCCCAAGCTCACGCCAGGCTTCAAGCTCTGCTGTTACAGAGTTTGGCGGATCGGGTCAGCTTCTGCCTCTTCTTTTATTTCTTGTATTTATAGATTCAGATGCAATCTCCTCTCCACTTTCATCTTTCCAAGCCTCCAAGACCCAGATCTTTCTTTGTCTCGCCGCCAAGCTTATCATTAAAATTGCTGTCCAGCTCCGGCCAGGCGCTGTCCATCATATTCCAGAACCCCTGACCCGCCCGCCTTCCGGGGACAGCTCTGTGCCCACCGGTGCTTAGTAACAGATCCCTCCACTGCATCGTGCTTTAGATTTTCCAAAGCCCTGCCGGTGCTTAATAATTCCCTCCACTGCACCGTGCTCTTTAGATTGTCCAAAGCCCTGTCATGGCTGCTGTGACGTTTAATCTCCCAGCAGGTTCGTGGGGTGGGTAGGGCAGGCCTGTTCTCCTTGGGGGACAGCCTCGTTCCCAAAGTGGATCTCACAGGACGAGACGCCATTGTGTGACCAGAGAAGTCTGGAAAACACTGGAATGAGTGACGCTAAACACACTTTCCGAGGCTCTGACATATGAATGTGCGGTGGGATTCTTCCAGGCGTAGAGGCGGCGCTTCCCAAGCCTTTTCCCACCAGAGTCCTTTTTGCTAGAATATTCCAAGGAACTTTTTGCTCTGTGGAACCTGCTTTGGAAAACACTCAGAGGGGTGGCACGAGAAGAGTCTTGAGAGGGAGGCAGGGTGAGGTTCGAATGCAGGCACCGCCCAGGCATTGGGATTATTAAGCACTCCCTGGGTGCTTCTAGATTGCAGCCAGTGCTCAGAGCCCTGAGCTGGGCCATGGGCTCCGTGGGGTCAGCACCCACCTGCCTTGTTCCTCAGGTTTGCCCAGCTCCGAGCCCAGTGCCGGGCCCTGGCAGGCATCAGCAGGCATGCTCCTGGCTCACCTTGAAAAGGTTCTTAGCTTCTCTCTGGCTGGGTCAGAGCTGGCTCCTGCCAACACTGTGTGCTGAGCAGTCAAGAGTCAGAACGTTCCTATTTAGGTGGGTTAGGAGGCCCGTTGAGCTTGGACTGTGGTGTGGCTTCTTTACTTCCATTGACCTAGAACTACAACTGCTTGTAGTCCATGAGGAAGACACCTTCCCAAGAGGCCACCTCTGCCCTCTGCCTCTTCCTAAGGCTGCTGCCACTTTCCCTTCTGGATGCTGCAGCTCCTGCCAGGGTGCATGTGACCCTCGGAGTCCTCAACACCGAGGCCACCCAGCAGAGCTCACTCCTCCATCCCTCCTCCCTGCTCCTGGGCTCTTGGGCAAATCTCTACCATAGCCGCCCCCCAGCTCCATTCTACCTGCTTTGTGGGGGCCTTTGTTCTTCTAGACGGGACGTCTTCAAGGTCAAGGGTAGTGTCATGTTCAGTGTTCATCTTTTTATATCCCATGTTGGGCACCATGGATTACTACTGGAAGGATGGTTGGATGGATGGATGGATGGATGGATGGATAGCATTATCCAGCAAGGGGGACTCCCACAGAGGACAAGGTGGCCCCTTGCAGTAGCCTGGCCAGAAAGCTGTGAATTCCTGGCAGGGAGAGGAAGAGGGTGGCAACTCTGTCCCTCTGGCCTGGCTTCCAGAGAGCTGACCTGTTGGTCTTTACTAATCAGTTTAGCCAGGTGGGGTTCACTTTAGTTACCTCCTCAAAACCCCTCATCTTGGCCTCCTCGGAGCCATGGCTGCCACTGCCTGCTCGCCCTCTCTGCTGTCCCCAGAGCCCACTCCCTGCCGGTGGGACCACGGCTGCAGGCCACCCACGTGACCGTCGGGAAGATGAGCGCCTGCGGGAGGAAGGCGCTGACCCTGCTGAGCAGCGTCTTTGCCGTCTGCGGCCTGGGCCTCCTGGGCATCGCCGTCAGCACCGACTACTGGCTGTACCTGGAGGAGGGCGTGATCCTGCCCCAGAACCAGAGCACGGAGATCAAGATGTCCTTGCACTCGGGCCTATGGCGTGTGTGCTTCCTCGCTGGTAAGGGCCACCAGGGTTGCAGACAGCCCTGCCCCGGAGAGAGGAGCAGCCCCTGGTGCCCACCAGTATTTATCAGGGAGGACACCCCCAGGCCCAGCCTACTGGTGTCGTGTGTCTGCTTTGGGAATGGCATCCATTACTGACCTCACCTCTCTGCTTAAATCTGAAGCAGAGTTTGAAGTCACCAGGGTCTGGCTTCGAAGTGGTTAACAGGGCTTTGGGGCTCTGCTCCCTGACGCCCACAGTGGGGAACCTAAGTCCTCTGTGCACTGAGTCTGTCCTGAAGCAACAAGCAGATGTTTCACCCAGCTTGAGTTTGCAGTCTGGCCACTTTCAGGCAACTCTTGGTGCTCGAGTTGTCTCCACAGTGGTGCTTCTTCAGGAAGAATGTGATGTCAGGATGTGCCCCACTCCTGCTGTGGGCCACCAGCCAGGGCCAGGACACCCTAGAGTCTGGAGCTAGTCCAGACGCAAATACACCCTGGGTTGAAGATCCTAGAAGCATTTGGAAGCACCAAATCCACCTTCCAGAAGGGCCTGGAAAGGTAAACAATTCTTGTCTTCACAGGTGAGGAGCGTGGACGCTGCTTCACCATAGAGTATGTGATGCCCATGAACACCCAGCTGACGTCTGAGTCCACGGTCAACGTTCTGAGTAGGTGCCTCGGACTTTCCAACCTGGGCCCCTGGCCAGACAGAGTGGAGCAGGGCAGAGGGAAGAGTCGGGTGACCAGCCTGTTTCTCAGGAGCTAATGTCCTTAGACTCAGCTGGTTGTGCTAGTCTGAGCTCATCAGAACTTGCTCTGTCAATTATCTACCCGGGGGTGGTGACAGGTTGCTGGATTGTTCCAGTCTTGTGACCCAGGCAAGTGAGAGGGCATCCATGCTCAGCATCTTTGTCTGGGCTGCTAT
Source organism: Miniopterus schreibersii (assembly GCF_964146895.1). Classification (NCBI taxonomy): domain Eukaryota; kingdom Metazoa; phylum Chordata; class Mammalia; order Chiroptera; family Miniopteridae; genus Miniopterus; species Miniopterus schreibersii. The sequence continues at coordinate 8,300,901 of NC_138116.1, forward strand.
AACAAAATACCACAGACCGGGTAGCTTGTAGACATCAGGGATGTATTTCTCTCAGTTCTGGAGACTAGGAGTCCATGGTCAAGGCTCTAGCATGGTCACGTTCTGGTGAGGGCCCTCTTCTGATTCATAGCAGGTGCCCTCTGGCTGTGTCCTCATACGGTGGGAGTGGGGAGGGAGCTCTGTGAGGTCTCATTCTATAAGGGCACTAATCCCATGCATGGGGGCCCCACCCTCATGACTTAAGCACCCCCAAAGGCCCCACCTCCTGATACCATCACATTGGGCATTAGGTTTCAACATATGAATTTGTGGGGGGACACAAACATTCAGGCCGTAGTACTCAGAGGACTGAATCAAGCCCTCTGGCCCCCAACGAGACTGACTCCATGGCCTTGGCCTCACCAGAGCTGGTTCTGACCCCTAGAGTGAACTTGGAATACAATTCCGACACTGATCCCCCTGACTTAGCCCAGACCCCACAGGCTAAGGGCCAAGGGACAAAGCCCTGGCAGCACTGGGAGGTCCCAGGCCACCCAAGGAGGGGTGGAGCCCGGGGAGCTCATGCAGGGTGCAGCTCTGGGGACCAGCTGGCAGACACTGCCAGGAACACTCGGCTCAGGGGAGAGTAAGCAGCGAGTAAGGCCACTGGAGGTTGGCAGCATCCTTTTGTCCCTCAAATCAGAAATGATCCGCTCGGCCACGCCATTCCCGCTGGTCAGTCTCTTCTTCATGTTCATTGGGTTTATCCTGAGCAACATCGGACACATCCGTCCCCACAGGACCATACTGGCCTTCGTCTCCGGCATCTTCTTCATCCTTTCGGGTGAGCATGTTGTCGCGCGTCTGGATTTTAACTCCTAGACACCCCTGCTCTGGGAAGCCCTGCTCATGGCTGTGGGTCAGCCCCCAGCACCCGACCAGCTGAGTCAGTGACCTGGGCAGAGTCAGAAGGAGACTTCTGACGACCTTGAGCCCCTCCGTGACTTCTGGAGGAGGAGTGACCTGACAGGCTCAGCCAGGGGCAGGCTGGGATTAGAGCCCAGGGGTCTCCACTGCACCGTCCCCGCCATGTACTTTCTAGTTCCCACTGGCAGTGGGTATTCCTGGCTTCGAAGGGGCTGTGTCTTCATCTACCCTTCTATCCATCTACCCAACACCTATTCATTGACACCTACGATGTCCTCGGCCCCCCCTCTGCGTGGTGATATTTCCACCGAGTCCAAGCGGTGGCGACCCAGGGTGAAGCTCTTTATCTTTCTGTGAACCTGACAATGGTCACGGCTGCCCAGTAGCTTTGAGGCACCTGAGATTTTCCCGCAGCAGGCTACAGGATCGGGAAGCTCAGACTGAACGGGGCCGCAGGAAGTTGTTTTAATGATGGCAATAGACAGGGTCCACTGGAGCCCCGTGATGCAAACCTGAGTTAAGCGCCAAGGAAGTCTTAAATCACTGATTTTCCCTGAACATTCACCCTTCAAGCCGCCCTAGTTTAATCACGGAAATGGAATTAAACCTGAACAGCTGAAAACACAGTAATTAGTTATGTCCCGATTCAGTTACAGTTACTAATTGACGGGGCCAGTGCCTGCGGCCGTCACTTGCACAGTGGCAGCAGGCGTTTGGGCTCCAGTGCCCCCACTGATGTAATGGTTGCCAGAATCTACACAAACTCTCCTTACCTCGCTGCCTGGCCATCTCAGGAGGCCACACCCGGTGGTCGGGTGGGCTGCACAGGCCGCGAGCCACAGGGATGTTACCGCCCACCGCTGGAGCCTGCGATAGGAGGCCTGGCTGCCTCTGTGACGGGGAGTCTGTCTTACTCCCCAGTTTAGCAAAAGCCACCTGCTAGCTCAGTGGTTCTCACCCATCGTTCACATTAGTGTCACCTGGGGAGCCGTTTAGACGGTACTAGCCCATAGGTGACGCTGAGTGTCCGCGATGGGGTCAGGTACCTATGCCTGACAGATGATCCTAGAGGGCAGGTGGGGTGGGAACCATCGGGCTTACCACGGCTCAGGAGGCGGCTGGGCAGGCAGCTTTCTTACCTGTGACTGTCCCCCTTCCAAAAGGTAATGTTCTAAACAGGGTCTTCGGGAGGAGAGCCCCTGTCCCCCTTGAACTCCAAATGAGTGCATTGTCGCCACAAAGCCCATGGCTTTCTTCTGAACCCCAGGGGGAGGTGGGTGCCCCCTCAGCAACCCCCCCCCCCCGGCCTCCTCTCTGAGCACCCCTCCCCCCACCCAGGCCTCTCTCTTGTGGTGGGCCTGGTGCTCTACATCTCCAGCATCAATGACGAGATGCTCAACAGGACCAAGGACGCAGAGACCTATTTCAGCTACAAGTACGGCTGGTCGTTTGCCTTCGCTGCCATCTCCTTCCTTTTAACAGAGGTAACCCTTCCGACAGGCTGGGTGGGGAGTGGGCACCGCCCGGGCTGAGCCAGAAGACCAAGACCCTCCACACACATCCTGGGCCACTCCTCTGCCAGCCTGCACCCCCAGAACACGTCGCTGGTTTACCTGCTGGTGTCCGCTCCATCCAGGGTGTCCCAGGGCCCTGCTGCTGACCCGTACCCACTTCCCTCCCCACCCCCGCTGCTCTCATGGCTGTGTCCCATGCACACCCGGCCCGGGAGCAAGGCCAGGCCCCCAGCAGTGAGCCCTCCCCGGCCTTCTCTCTGCAGAGTGCGGGGGTGATGTCCGTGTACCTGTTCATGAAGAGGTACACCGCCGAGGACATGTACCGGCCCCACCCCGGCTTCTACCGCCCACGGCTGAGCAACTGCTCCGATTACTCCGGCCAGTTCCTGCACCCCGACGCCTGGGTGCGGGGCCGCAGCCCCTCCGACATCTCCAGCGACGCCTCCCTGCAGATGAACAGCAACTACCCAGCCTTGCTCAAGTGCCCCGACTACGACCAGATGTCATCCTCCCCCTGCTGAGCCTCACGGCCTCCCTCTGGGACTGCGGACGGCCAGTCAGCCTCTCCTATGCTCCCCTGCTGGCCCGTGAGCCCCTGGCCCGTGGTTGACAGGCAGGGGCTGCCCCCATACTTAGCTGTTGTCACTTGATCCATGTTTTCTCCCTGCTCCCCCCAGAGTATCTCTGACTGCCCCACCGTGGTGTCAGGAGTCTGGAGCCAGCGGGCAAGCGGATTGGCTGAGAGCGTGGTGTAGCCCCACCTCTTGAGTGCCAGTCACCCTGGCTGCTCTCCCCTTTCCTGGGACAGGTAGGTGTCGCAGCTGGGTGTTCATCCCTGCACATCCAACTTCACGGCCCAGGCCAAGGCCAGCTCCGAGATGCCAAGTTCCTTCCACAGACCCAGCTGGACTTGTGTACTTGCCGACTGGCCCGGCCCTCACGTTCATGATCTGGCCCATTATGGGGACAAAAGGTGACTCCTACGGAGGTCCAGCTGGTTCCACGTTGTCAAGCAGTGTTCCTTGTGAAATCTTTTATTCTTTTTATCACCCATATCCCTCCATACCACACACCTGTCTGTGCCCTCCACTTCCCACCCCTGCCCCGCAGGCTGTGACTCTCTCCCCTTCTGCTACCAGAACTCAGCTGCCCCACCTGGGTCCCCAAGGGGCTAAGGGCACTCTGAGGCCACTCTGATGAAGTCACAAGAGGTGTTAATGGCTGATGATGTCTTAATATATATGGCCCCTCCATAACATACTTCACAGGGGTCTTTAATGCCTTAACCCAAGGAAGTGACTCTGATCATGAGAATTTCAGAATTTTGTTTGTCCAAGTTAATATTCCCAGGCACCGTTTCATGCCCTGGGGATACTGTCCCTGCTCACATGGGCTATCTTTCTGGTCCAAGACCCTAAAATCTAATCATGCAGACAGATGTCTGTACCACCTCAGCAGAAGGCAGCTTTCAAAAAGGCTGCATGGGACTTGGAGCTGGATTTGCTGACATCTGGTGCATTTTGAGTCTGAACAAGCCAGACTGGGAATGATCCGGCGGCTCTCCTGAGGATGCCCGTGAACATTGGGGGTGGGGGTTGCCAATCTAATCCTAATACAGGGCCGCATCTGCTTCCCAGGTATGGGACATATGTAGGCAAATAGATGCCCCAGGAGATGAGGTGGCCCGATGCCCGTTTTCCTGGTAGAAAACCTGAACTTGGATGTGTGAAGCATTTTTCATGAAGTCCAGGGGATGGAAAATGGTGGAAGGGTCTCTGCAGGACGTGACCCACTAGTTCTCCAGATGCTTGTGCATTTTGGATCTGAGGTTTTGACTAGCAAAACAACGCCAGGATCTCTACTGTATTTTTTTTTTAAATATATCTTTATTAACTCCAGAGAGAGGAAGGGAGAGGGAAAGAGAGATAGAAACATCAATGATGAGAGTCATGGATCGACTGCCTCTTACACGCCCCCAACTGGAGTGTCAGGGCTCTCCAGAGAAACAGAACCAGCAGGATGTGTATATATAAAGAGATTTATTTTAAGGAACTGGCTAACCTGATGATGAAGGCTTGGCAAGTCCAAAATCTAATGTGGGAGGCAGCAGACTGGAGGCTCAGGGAAGAGTTCCAGCTCAAGTCTGAAGGCCATCTGCCGACAGATTTTTTTTTAGCTCAGGGGAGGTCAGTCTTTGGGCTATTCAGGCCTTTAACTGGTTGGGTGAGGCCCACCACATTATGGAGGGCAGTCTGCTTCATTCAGAGTCCACTGATTTAAATATTAATCTCATAAAACAAAAACAAAAAAACCACCCTCACAGAAACAGCCAGAATAATGTTTGACCAAATCCCTGGGCACCACGGCCCAGCCAAGTTGACACATAAAATTAACCATCCCAAGTGGCTAAAGGAGAGAAGGCAGAGGAAATGGCATTCCACCTTAAGAGTTGCAGGATTGGCACAGAGATTGGGGGTGTGGGGAGTCAGCTCATCCATGCACACCCAGGGCTCTGTGCCTTCCCAGGCTGTCCCTCTAGCTGAGGTCATTTGTTCAGTGAGCACACAGAGCCCATTTGCAATTCTTTCAGTCTTGACTTTTATTCCACACTCAGTCAACACACTCTCATATGCTAATAGGACCCTTAGGAAGTTAATTAGCCTCTGGAACACAAACACCCCACGTCCTGAAGGGGTGCAGAAGTGGATTCTGCTGAATGCAGGGTTGGTGTAGAGTGTGGGGCTGAGGGGAGTCAGCAAGTCCATGAGCGCTCAGGCCCAGCCAGCCAGGACCCAGGCTGAGCTGCAGCCTTGACACCCTATGCGTAGAGGGTGGTGCACCATTTCAAGAGTCATATCAAGATGCAGCAGATCAGAAGGAAGAGGAGGACTGTCTTCTGTGTCTTTCTTAGGAACAAAGACAACTTTCCCAGAAGGCTCTACCTCATGTCTTATTGACCCAAACTGGGTCACATGCCCATCCCTAAAGCACCATCTGGCAAGGGGAGGGGTGACCATGTGCTCCAGTTGTCTATTGCTACATAATGAATTACCCCAAAACTCAGTGTGTAAGACGATCACAACTGTATCATTATACAGTTTCAGGGGTTGACTGGGCTCAGCAAGGTGGCTCTCGTTCAGGATCTCTCAGACAGTGACTGTCATCTCCTGGGCTTGCTCACTTGTCTGGCAGTTGATGACCCCTGGGACCTCAGCGAGGGCTGTCGGCTGGCGCACCTATACAAGCTCCTCGTGGAGCCTGGTCTTCCTCAGAGCATAAGCTGGGTTCCAAGAGTGAACATCCCAAGAGACAGGCAGCATCGCTTTCCTTTGAAGTAGCCTCGGAGGTTGCTGGTGTCATTTCCATCCGTATGACCAAACCCCTGAGATTTAAGGGGAGGGAACATAGGTGCTGTTGGTTCAAGACGTAAGAGCCTCAAAGTCCCATTGCGAGGAGAGTGGGAGAAGCAGGGTCTGTCATGGCAACCATCGTTGGAAAACACACCTGCCACATGACAGGCTTTCACCAGCTGTGCTCCTAGCCTGGGATTCTCATTTTGTTCTCCGGTGGGGCCTAAGAGTCTGTTTCTCTAACTAGCTTCCAGGTGATGCCAAGGTTGTGCCATGCTCTAGGCTCTAAGGACTGGGTTCCAGACGCATGAATTATTTAAAGCTCCCAATGTGATCCTGACATGATACCAGGGAGAGAACCATTGGCTTAGATCCACCAGGATTCACCCTTGGAACTGGGGATAAAGCCCCTTCCCATGAGTTTAGTTGGAAGTCTAGTGGCCTCCCAAACAAGATGCAAGAAAAGAAGGGGAAAGGGTGCTGGTTGGGCAGCCAAGGATGCTTAAGGCCTAGCATCCTCCTTGCTACCTGCCAGCCCTCCCTGACCCTGCCTCCTTAGACAGGGGCTGTGCCTCGGGCAAGTTGTCAAGTTCGTGGGCTCGTGCCCAGCCCCTCTGCTCTCGGGCCCTTTCCCTGGTGAGCGGGTCTTCATTGGGATGCAGCAAGAGCCTGCCCTTGAGAAAGGACCCGGCACTCCGCGTTCTGGAGTCAGCGTGCTCTCCACCCCGCCATCAGGGCCAAGGGGTGGACTTCAGGCCCTGAGTAGGCTTGATGGATGTTCAGAAATGACTTTGCAGTCTCAGGGCTCCTGCTGCAGAGTTTAAGCCAATCTTCATCACTGGTCTTTGAATAATTCATTTCACGCTCAGCAGTCATAAAAAGAACAGGGCTTGAGGGCTTTGGAGGTTTCTGATCAGGCACTAAAGAGACCGTGTATTACAGTCTTCTCAGCAGACTGATTTTGGGTCAATTCTAATATTAAATCCACCCACATTCACGTATCCGCTTCCTACCCCACTTCAGATACAATAAAATCTGCATGCATGAAAACACCATGGAATCGGGGGGGGAGGGTGTATGTGTGTAAATCCTTTTCTGATTAACTTACCTTTATAAATAAAATGGTAAAGAGACTAAATTAAACAGGCCCCACAGGAGGCTCCAGCTGAGTATCATGTTAAATCCAAAGCAATTCTCAGGGCCCTAACTGATCAAGGCTGGATGGATGGACTGTCCTACAAGGTCAGCCATAGGTTTGGGGAAAATGGACTTGCCATCTTGAATCAAGACATCACCAGACGTCATCATCACCAACATGCTTGTAAAGCCCTATCAAAGTGGATGGCACATAGTAGTTTCTTTGCAAGCACTGTCTCATTTAACTCTCTTGCGGTGTTCTGCAAGTCCTGTGCCACATGGTTGGTGTCTTCAGTTCTACTGCCCAGCATGGCCATAGCACCAAGTCCCATATCAGAGAAATAGTCTAGGTTTCCATTCAGAGATAGATGGGGAAGGAAAGGGGCTGGGAAAGGGAAAGGATGGTGAGGTGCCCTCCCCCTGAAAGCGCTCCACTGTTAATCCTGACTTTTTGTCACATGTCTGCTCATGATGCTCAATTCAATCGATGACACCAGCTGGGTGTCCTACAATTCAATTCAAATCAATTCCGACACCAACCAAAGTTAGTGCAGATGCCACAGCTTAAGGGCTCAGCCCCACAACACAGCTCCCCACTTCAGACGCCAGTCACAAGAAGAAGGTCCCCGGGTTACTCACAACTTCTGTCCAACTTGGCTACAAATCAGAGGTTCCCATGACTCGCCTCCTTGGATCCAATCATTTGCTAGAAGAGCTCACAGAACTCAGGGAAACACACTCACCAATTTATTCTATAGTAAAAAGCACATTGCAGGGTGCAGGTGAACAGCCAGATGAAGAGACATGGGGTGAGGCCTGGGAGGGTCCTGGGCACAGGAGCTGCCGTCCCTGTGATGTTGAGAAGTGCACAAGCCAGGATGCTCTCCAAGCCCCTTACGTCGGGGATTTTCATGTAGGTCTTCATCACATAGGCCTGATCGATCATTAACTCAATCTCCAGTCCCTCTCCCCTCCCGGAGGGTGGGGTGGGGTTGGAAGTTCCGAGCTTCTAATGGCGGCTGGCGCTCTCTGGAGACCAACCCCCATCCGGAGGCCATCCAGGAGCCCCCCCAGAGCTGCCTCTTTAGAACAAGACACTCCTATCACCCAAGAAGTTCCAAAGGACGTAGGAGCCTGGTGTCAGGAACAGGGCCAAAGACCAAAGAGTAAAACAATAGACGTGCGCAGAGCCCTCGGCACTTATTACGAGGGCCTCAGGAGCTCTGTGCCAGGGGCCAGGGCAGAGACCAGTGCACCTGTTTTCTATCATTTCACACAATTCAGTGTTGGAAATGGCTGCAGAACAAGTCCAGGTTTTCCCGAGTGAGATCAGCCGGTGGTGGGACCTCACCCCACTCCCCTTGCTCGCTAGTTACTGGAGGGACTCACGGCACCTGTCAGGACTGACCACTGAGTGTGTGACCAGCGGTCATCTGTCACATCCCAACAACCTGATCCAAGCAAGGTGCTGAGGGATCAGGCTCAGATCCTGGAGGTGAGCTCACGGCAGACTCTGGCTCCCGGGTCCCATTTTCCGGGCTGAATCCTGGGACACCGTGGAGCACACGGCCAGAGGGAGTCCCCTGGGCGACAAGACCCGACGCTGAGGCCCATCCTCTGGAGAGGAGGAAGGGATGTTTCTGTGTGTTCAACACAACGGCTCCTGAAACACCACACGTGTGAGCTCCCGTGCTGCTTGCCAGCTGCGGGAGGCGCAAAGAAAAGCTGTGGAGTGTGAATGACTTTCACTTCACCACACTTCAACGCGACAAGTATCACCTCGTTTCTCTAAATCGAATTAAATCTAACTTTGTGCCATACTCAACTGGTTGGTGGGAAATTCAGTGTCCCCAAGGGCTGCCCAGGAGTCCCATGGGGAGGGGATGGCAGAGGCTACCAGGTAGCTGGAAATCCACCGCCCAGCACAGTGTAGGCCCTGGGGTCCTTGCAGAGGCAGGCCCCCGACTCCTGGTGGCTCTGTCCTCAGAAGCCCAACTCTACCACGCCTCTTGGGCCCTGCAAGAAACTCTGGTCTCCACCACTCTGGGAACCACCAGTTGCACTTCCTGGCTCATTTCCTTCCCAAGAGGCATGGGGACTGTCCCCAGGGTTCACTATTTTCCCTGACCTCTTTCAAAGACATCCTTCCAGCCTGTCCCTTTGGGAAGACTCTCCCTATTATCCCTCAGTGAGTCCCAGCAACACAATGGTGGACTTTTATTTCTGGATGAGGGAAGAAGAAAAAGATGGGAAACATGGTCAAAGTGTTCTTAATAATTACCCTGAGAGCCTAGTAATAATAATTAGATTATGCTCCTGTATTATTTTGGTTGTTTCTACCATTTATCTAGTACCTACTGTGTGCCAGCTGCTCCTAGGCAGTTTATCCTACCTGATTTTACTTTATTGTATTAATTTATCCTAAACCCCAGGTCAGAGTTTGAAATCAGTATCCTTCCCAGTTCACGGTGCCCAGCCATCATCTTTCCACCCCAATCTTGGCTCTCGGTTTCTCATTCATTTTTTTCCTTTCCCCTCCCACCCCGTGAGCAACCATCGGATGTGCTCAGTGTTGTTGGGTTTTGCAGGTGTATTTTCATTTGAAAAAATGGGATTGTGTGCGCATGCCATTGTCTTTCTCAGTTTTTCGTCCAGCTCCTGTTTTGCTCCATGAACACATAGCCCACTGCTTCTGATCACTGCCTAGGGCACCTCTGTTGACATCCACTGTCTTTTGCCCAAATCCCAGTGAAAATTTCAGAGACAGACACCAGGAGAATGGGATCGAGAGGCCAGAGTTGCCAGCTCATCTCCCGGATCGACCACAATTCCTCCAGAGCATCTCTCGGGTCAGGTTGCCTCCAAGTCCCCACCGCTCCCAGTGAAGCTAAAATACAGCAACCTGCCTCTCCTTACAGACCCGTGTCTTCCATAAATATTTTACTGTGGGTCTGCAAAAGCTAAGATTCCTTAAAAACGATGATGCCAATAATAACACTTAAAATATGAACAATAATTTCTTAACTTTGTCATCTGAAATTAGGAGGCATGCACCCTCTGGCTGTCTTCCCATTGTGAGGTCAGTGGCCATTAACGGTCGTGGCCTTAAGTCCATTATTTCAATGGTGGCTGCAAAATGCTAATGTTCTATTATGGCTCTTTCCTCCGATGAGCTATAATACTGCAGTTCAGAGACACTCCCTTCACCCGCTCTCTGGTTTCTGAACCTCGGTCTTCGCTTCCTTCGCAGCTGCAGCTGCCCTGTTGCAGGAACCTGCCCGGTCGCCAATGGATGCACTTCTGAGTTGATTCAGCAAAACAGCCAAGTCACCTTTTGCCGGCCCTCCCTCAGAGGCCACCTTTTGTTCTCATTTTCACAAATCTCCAAGTCCCGAGTATTCATGTGATTCTTCTTTCTGGCCCTTGTGCTTTCCCTCGGCTCCAAGGCCCTTAAACAACCACATCACACAAGTTCCTCCTCTACGAGGTGTGCCCTGGTGACATGGCTCAGGAACGGCCAGTTCTGCCAGCTTTCGGAGAGGCCCAGAGCAAAGCTAGAAGGCCATTCCCAGGGAAGCTGGGCAAGTTTCAAGTTCGCCCGTCCCCAGGCGATGTTGCCAGGAGCTCACGCCCCCATAGGGAGAGGGGCCTTTCCTGGACGCCCCCTTCAGCTGTGAGTCACCAGCTCCCCAGCTCCAAAACCCCCAAGAAAAACGCAAATGGATTCTGGGGAGTAGGGAAGTAGAGCCACCTCTGTGTGGGAGAGGATGTTATAATATCAGGCTGTCACCAAATTAACGTTATTAGACTAGTGTGCAAAAAATAGCAGCCATAATTACTCCCATACAGTAGCTCAATCTGAGCATTCAGGGCCTCGTTGTGGCCCCTAAACACAGGGCTGTCGCTGCTCCTACTCCTTTGGTTCTTCCTCCTTCCCTCTCTCCAAGATGTTGCAAAGGACAGAGGCCCCGAGCAAGCTCCCAGAACCTCCTTGTTTCCTTGGGAAAGAAGACCAGGATGGGAACTGAGATGTCTTCAGCACCTACCACGTCGGGTCACTTAAATAGGGGACTCCATTTACTCCTCGGAACAATCTAATGAAGGAAGTGCTGTCGTGCCCATTGGACAGATTAGCAAACTGAGCCCAAGACAGGTCATGTAGCTTGCCTAATGGTCACTGGGCTTGTAGGAGGAGGAGGGTGGTGGTGATGACTCTTACCACCCAGCGGTGGACACTGTGAGCACCTTCATTGTCCCCCTTTAATGAAGGACTCGCAGTCCCTGTTGCTGGGAGCGCTGTGCGCACACCCCCAGCCATCAACCCCTTTCCTTTGGGACTTACTTGCCTCAGCTGCAGGGGAGACACCTCACCCATGGCCATGCCCTTCCCTCGGCAGCCAACGTTCAATGACTGCTCCTTTGGGGAATGTAAAGGCCTGGCTATACCCAAACAATTCAGGGCCTCCAGTGCCCCCTAGGGGTCAAGCCTGCACAGCCGTTGGGTGCCTCCTCCACCCAATCCTGGGCCACCTCAAGGGGCATCCCCCCAACTCCTCCAGGCTCGCCAGCTCTTTCTCATTGAGCTTCCCGAGGAATCCAGCCTGCAACAGGGCATCGCTATAATTATATAATTGCTGGTAATCTCCTCCAGGGGTGCTTGCGGGTAAGCCTGGCCCACAGGATCCAAGGGCAGCCTCAGGAACATGCCATAAAGACATCTTTCTTTTTCCTGGGCCCAGCAGCTGGCTCCCCTTCTAGCCAAGGAGTGGGCAAGGGACACAAGCTGGGCCAATGAAGGTCCCTCACGATGTGGGCGTAGTGCCTGTGCCTGTCTGGTTTATTAAGAAAATGCCATGAACCTGTTACCTAGGGTGTTTCCAGACCCGCAGCCCTGGCGCCAGCCTTCACCAGCCAGTGCCTGGAAAATAGGGTTTGGGGTTGGAAGTCAGCACTTTGCATTTGCCTCCTCCCTTGGTCAAACTACATACTTGTCCGTTCAACCTAGAACGGGCACCCACAAAGGGACTTTTTCTCCCTTCAAATTTCAAATGCTTCCCCCGTTTTATTACCAAAAAAAAAAAAAAAAAGAGCTAACAACACTGCCCTCCTGTGGCCAGTTTCTTGTTTTCCCCTTTTATGATTTGCCTTGGGAGAGAGGAAACAAGGCCACTCCTTTCGGGGTCTGGCCATTGGCTCCCCTGCGTTTTTTTGCGATGTGGCCGGTGACAGCAGCCTCAGGGCCTGCTTGTCAGCCCCTAGCCCTCCACCTCCACGCTGCTGCTCTGGTTTTATGAAGCCTGTCACGGGCCTAAGAGACCGGACACGTCTGTCCACATGGAGCCTCCGTGAGGACTATGAGTCAACCTCAGGGCTTCATATTTTATTTTGAAACAATCTGAAACTTACAGAAAAGCTGTGAATCCAGAACAAAGAATCTTTTACTAAACAGGAGGTTCCCAAACTGTCCTGGTAAGTGGCACCCTCGGGGTCTCGGTAGTAGTTACAGGCACGCCTATGCCAAAGGTCATGTGCCTCCACTCGCTCTGAGGGCAGATCCCTGTGGTTGGTCCCCGGTGTCCTCCGAGGGACAGTGGAAGGTGACCGGAAGGACTCATGGCTTGGGGTTCAGGCTCAGGGGAGCGCACCAGTGGGGAGCCTGGTTGGGATAGCAGTCCAAAGGTGATTAAAATTAGTTTCTTTAAAAGAAGACCAAAAGCCCACCACTGTTCAAATGCATTTGCCTGAACAGACAGGAAATTTTTAGCAAAAACAAAAACACACAAAAAAGACAGCTGAACACACACACACGCGCGCGCCCCGAATGCCAAGCTTCCTCAGGCAGAGCAGGTTTGTCCCACTGGGAGGATGCTGCAATCAGGAGGTGGGTAATTAAGCCACAAACATTACGGAGACACTTCTTTGGCCACAGAACATTGCGGAATGTTCTAAAATGCCACCACCTCCAGCCAAGAAGAAAAACAATGTGGAGAATCCAGCAGTTACCTTCCAAAGCTTTCACCGGCCCTGATGGGCCGAGATGGGGAGGGCAAGGGAGGGCTGGGGCAGAGGGAGAGGCGGGAGAGGGCCGTGAGCCCAGGGTCTGAGGCCACAGGGCAGGAAGCGGGGAGCAGGGTAAGGGCCCCAGGCTGTCCCGTTTTTTGGCTCCCAACCTTGGACCTGAGAGTGCGCCACTCACTTCCTGTGGTCTTTCGGTCTTTGAGACTGAATTTCTCAATGGCCAGGATCCAGCTGTCTGAATTTGCAAACTATAACTTTAAAACAAGTTTCCTGTCTTAATAGAGGCACATCTGTCATTAACCTGGGGGGTCATTTCCAGAAGCAAGTGCTCCTCCTCAGGCCCCAGCTCGTTGGCATGGAAACACCTGGCACACAGATGCAGGTTCTGGCAGGTTCTGGCAGGTTCTGGCAGAGCGTATCTACACTGCTGTTCTGATGCCACCATCTTGGTGCCGTGGATCCTCTGTGGCTAAAAACTAAACTGCTTTAACTTTCCAATATTGGCCACAAACAAGTTCCCAGTCAAAAAATAATGGGAAAGCCAGACATTGAGGAAGTAAATACAAGTTTGAACAGGGAAGCCTGAAGGACACAGCTGATTCAGTAGGGTCTGTGATCAGGGAAGGCTTCCCAGAGGAGGTGGCATTTAGGCCCAGCCCTGATGAAGAAGAGTTCCCAGGGGAAAGGCCTCAGGCCTTTGTTCTCAGTCTGGGACCGGCATGTGCAAAGGCTCTGTGGTGGGGTTGAGAACCTGAGAGGAGCCCAGGACAGCAAGCAGGAGAGAAGAGGGCCATAAGAGACAGAGGTTAGGGTTGGGGATCCAGATTATAACGATTACGCACAGCACTTGGTATATTTTTGGAGAGAAAAGAAAAAGTGTTTTATAGAGCCATTTTCCATAAAAATGGTCAAGTTGAAACTTCGGCCCCAGCCAGCTAGACCAGTTCCCAAGGGCCTGTGTGTTCTCCGCTGCCAGGTGTTCTAAGTTACTCACCTGTTTCTGAACACACTGCAGAGAACTCAGCAGAGAAAAATGTAAACCTCGTGTTTATTCTGAATTATTCCTCGGGGAATGGGTGGGGGAACCAATTGCATTTGTTAGGTGCCAGCCATGCGCCAGGTGCTGGATCTGTCCCTAGACGTAACTTGCCTCCTGCCTTATCTTCAGAATGACCTGGCGCAACAGTGACCGATTTCTCCACTGCATGCACAGGAAGGGGGACTCTTGGGGAACCCACATCGCATCCCCCAGGCCACCTGTGGAGCCTGTGGAGCCTGCCACCTGAAGTCAGGTCTGTCTGACTCTAACACCCGCCGGCGCTCCATGATTACCTGCCACCTTCAACTGAGTTTTTTACTGAAGGGTCGCTCAGCCATTGAACGATGTTTATTGAGTACCTACTGTGTGCCAGAGGCTATTCTAGCCAGAGGCCCTGCCCTGGAGGAATTTGCCTTCCAGTGGGCGGAACACGTGTCTAAGATACAGGTTCAGGTGCAATGACAACAATGAAATAAGATCGGGAGCAGCCTCTCTGAGGAGGTGACATTGGGGTTGAGACCTGATGGTGGGGAACATTTGTGGAATCGGTTAATAATAAAGGTTTGGATTAAGTTCAGAAAATGGTGGCCTCACTTTCTGAGCGAGAAACGTGGCGCAGAGCCACAGTCAAGGCTGCTGCTCAGACACAAAGGGAGAAGCCCCATCTAGCGGCCAGATCCAGAAACTGCACAGAGGAGCTGATAGCTGTTAAATGAAAATGAAATGTATTTTAACAAACACTGCCTTTATATATTCAAAGTGTATGTATACATTTTTGGGGACACCCTCTATTTGAAGCCATATCCTGGCTCCACCTAAAGTTTTGGGGTGCACTGCCCTGGGGGCTCCAAAAACACATGATTGTGTATTTGCTTGTCCAGTCATGGAATCTTTTTTTTTTTTTTTAATATATCTTTATTGATTTCAGAGAGAGGAAAGGAGAGGGAGAGGGAGAGAAACATCAATGATGAGAGAGCTGCCATTGATCACCTGCCTCCTGCATGCCCCCAACTGGGGATCGAACCCTCAACCCAGGCATGTGCCCTGACCAGGAATTGAACCTCGATCTCCTGGATCCTAAGTCAATGCTCAACCACATCGACCTAGGATCCAGGCATGGAATCTTGATGACGAACACTGGAAATGGCCCTGGTGACACAAACCAAACTCCCGCCCCCACCCAGGCCCTGCGAGGTTAACGGGCGGGAGCAAGTTCACACAAGGTGAGGTGAGTGAGGTGACTGCACCAGAGGCTAGGTCTCCTGACTCTCTATTTCTCTGCACCTGGGAGGCAAGCGTCATCCATTAACTGTGACATCCCCCTTTAAAATGACTCTGTTCCATTTATTGAAAGCTGCTTTAAAACGTATTTGAATGATTAGTAAGATTCTTCAAGCACTTTTTAGGAAGTTTTCTGCATTATGATTTAGTAGTTAAGGGAAAACGAAGGAAAAATTATTATCCCACTATATATTTTTTTGCATTTTAAGATGCTTCATTTTTAAACTAAGGGGCTTTATTTTTTTAGAGCAGTTTTAGGTTTACAAACAAATATAAATTTCAAGGTAAAATTTTCAGAAAAATCCTCAAGTGCAACTGTTTCAAATTTTATTTCATGATCTCACTCCCGATCAGTCTGAACAAACCGGTATTTTTCTGATCCACCTGGGGAGGGGACCTGGGACAGGACTGTGGGTCGAGGCAGCCCAGACAGCGGCCTGGAGCAGGACGGGATGTCATCACAGGTGGCTGCAATTTACCAGCACGTTGCCCATGTCAGATGTTT
The DNA here is from genome assembly GCF_964146895.1 of Miniopterus schreibersii. Classification (NCBI taxonomy): domain Eukaryota; kingdom Metazoa; phylum Chordata; class Mammalia; order Chiroptera; family Miniopteridae; genus Miniopterus; species Miniopterus schreibersii. The sequence goes on from NC_138116.1 coordinate 8,316,651, forward strand.
CTAATCAGTCACTTAACCGGTTCCCATTTCTGGCCCTGACGCTACATTTCCAGAAGCAAACGGTCTGCTTATAAAGCCTGTTTGGGGACCTGAACCCGAAGAGCAAACCCGGCCTACGAGGCTGGGAAGCTGATGCTGAGATTCCAGCTGAGCAAGTAATTGAGGTGAGTGGGTCCTGCTCACTGCGGAGAGCAAGGGGCATGTGTGTACCTTGTGCCAGAGAGAGCGTGCCCTTGGCTGACCCAAGGCCGGGCGCAGAGATGGTAACTTTGCCAGGGGACAGGTGAGAGCTTTGCCTTGTACATATTCCAATTCGAGTATTTAAGTGAGTTCTAACTCTGTCATTTTATTCTATCAAAAATACTGTCACTGCTGTTTTGCATAAAAATATTTAATTGTGTCCATTACATGCATATCAGGGCAGAGGTGGGCGGGCGCAAAACAGGAATTTTGCACTTATGGGGCACAGTCAATCATTTTCAAGGGTGATTGTTTATTAAACTGTTTTCTCCTTCGATGGTAACTTTAGAACCTGACCCCTAAGAAAGGGTTGACTTTGCAGTATGAGGGGGGCTGACCTCTGCCCTAGCAGTGAGGGTGACAAAAATGAAAGGTGCCATAACTGGGAGGACTGTCAGTGACGCTGTGCCCCACAGCTGAATGGCACTGGGTTACATTGTAAACATTACTCGCTTACTTAGTGTGATTTAGGCAAAAATTTAACCCCTTCAAGTAGGGATTCTACTTAAATTTTTATATTCAAAACTGCTACAGAGGTAAAAGGTCGAAAACCACCAGTGTGAGCTGTGAAAGTTAAGGCCAGAAATCATCAGCTCATTTATTGTCCATTCGACAAACACTGATGACATCATCGCACAGCTGCCCTGTGCCGGGCTCTCTGTTGGAGCTGGGACAGCCCACGGCACCCCTTTGCTAAATGCCAAGGGCACATTGTACCAGATGCTTGAAACAGGCCTGGCACAAGCCAGAGGGCATGGGAGAGACTTCATGTCCCTCTGGACCAGTGGGTGCAGGATGGGTTTTACTGGACCAGACCTCAGCGAGGCAGCCTGATCTGGTCTCCTGCAAAGAACTGACTTCATCTCCTACCCCTCCTGTCTTTCTCCAGCCCTACTAGGCCTCCACATCCCTGCCCCAGGCCCTTTGTTCCAGCTGCTTCCTCTCCCTGAAACTCTCTTCCGTCCCACCAATATCTGCCTGGCTTACCCCTCTCCTCTCACTTCTTAAGTCTTCCCTCACCACCTGACCTGCCTTCTCTTACTGGCCCATTGAAAACTGCACACCTCTCCTCCCTAGTCCAGTCTCCTCCACCTTCTAGCACCCCACACACTTTGCTTTCTAATTTTCTGTATTGTGTGTCTCCCCACCCCACCACCCAAAAGAATATAAGCTCACAAGGGTGGGGACTTTGTGTGTTTTGCTCACTGACATTCCCCTCTCCTAGACCAGTGCCTGCTGGATATTATACACTCAGTAAATGTTTAATGAGTGAATGAGTGAGTGAAACCATGGCAATCACCTCACCGCACTGTGCTTCCATTGGGCCTTCTAGAACAGTGCTGTGTAAACCTTAGCAGGTGTCAGAATCACCCAGAAAGCTGCTGAATGAGCCCGGACGCACCCAGAGGTGCTGGTGCGGGAGGTCTGGATGCAGGTGTTGCTGGCACAGATCGCTGCTCCGAGACTTCATTCCCCGGGGAGCTGGCTGGTTGAGGGCGAGGGGTCACAGCGCAGCCTCCAGAGCCTTATAACCTCGGGCTCCTGGGCACACACTCCCCGAGCTAGATGAGACCTGGGGCAGGAGAGCACAGGGCTGGGTGACAGTCCCCTTCTCCCGGCAGACACCCCCCCCCCTCTGTGCAGCGGCTCTGCTCCTACTGGCATTGCCAGCCCAGGAGAGGGAGCCTGTGCCCTGCTGTCAGCTCCAAGGGAGGAGTGCTGCTGGGAAATCAGTCCTGGAGGGACGCCCAGCCCCTCCTCCCTGCTCTGTGCCCCGTGCCCCAACCTGCCAGGTGTCCAGACTCCACTCATTAGCCAAGAAACAGAGCAGGAAAAGTGCCTTTTGTGCACAAACCATGTGGCAAGGGTGGCAGTCGCAGATGTACCTCCGAAATAAACACATCGCCCGCCATCCACACACCTCTCTCTGTCTCTCTGTGTGTGTCTCTGTCTCTATCACACACACACACACACACACACACACACACACACACACACACACACACACACACACACCATCCCTCCCCCTCATACACACAGAGGCCATGCATACCTTGGTCCCTCTGCACAGAAGTAAATGCAGAAAAGAGCAGGCCCCTGTGTCTTCCACACTGACCCTCCCCACAGGCACATACATGTGCGTGTCTGCAGCTCATGTACACAGAACAGCCCAAGGGGTCCCTTCCAATCCCCTCACCCACAGGCCCCCTCAGACTCACCGCTCTCCAGAAAGATGCACATGCACGCACATACCACACCCATAACCCCCCCACTGACATCCCCACACCCACACAAGCCACCCCTCCCCTACATCATTTCTGGAGTTTTACCCCTAATTTTCTCTGACGTTCTCTCCTCTCCTCACCCTACAGGACAGACTCCCTCACCCCCAGAAACGCAGGACACTGCCCACCCCCTGCAAACGCCTGCTTTGAGCCCTCCTCAGCCCACCTAGGGTAGTTAGCACCATGCCACCCCACCCCCAGGCCCAGCACTGGGAATGAAGACATCTCTAGGACACACTCCAGGAGCAGTTAGGAGGTGGCATTTTACAGATGAGAAAACAGGGCTGGCAAGGTTTCGTAACTACCCAAAGTTTGCCCAGTTAGTAAGTGGCAGAGCTGTCGAGACCCAAAGTCCATGCTCTCAAACCTACACAGAGCCCTGCCCGGAGCACTTGCGAGGCCGGCCTCCCTTCCATTCCTCACGACCAGCCTCGGCCTCCTTGCCTTGCAAGAAACCCAATGTGTTCTGCATCCGCGGGTCACAAGAGGACGGGACAGAATGGGGTCACCCCCGGGCATCTCTCTCTGTATTCTGGGAGCTGCCGTGAGTGGTTCTGAGCGAGGGAGAGTCTGGCTTCTGGGTGGCACAGAAAGTGACCACGCTGTTGTGGCCCTGCCTCTGCGAGTGGCTGCCTCCGGAGGCGCAGGGCAGGCAGGTAGGCGCAGGCGGCAGATTCAGAAGCTGCTGCTCCAAGCACCTTCACCCTGGGGGATAAGTCACTAATTTTTTAAAATAAATACAAAACCCAGTGTAGAGCAACATCCTCCTAGGCGTTCCGTGCTCTGTTCTTAGAGATGAAAGGATCTGAAGCTCCTCGCCCCCCCCCCCATATGCACACTTGCCCCAGCCTCCTGCCCCCACTGGCCTCCCCTCTCTCCGAGGCTTGTTTGTGGAGCTCAGCCTGGCGAGGCTGCCTTCTAGCGCGTCTAGACTCTGTATCAGTGGCAACATCAAAGAAACGTATTCCTTTCATATGCTTGTCTGCTTGTGTCTAAACCCGGAATAATGATTTTGTCCTAGATGAATGGATCTTTGCTTTTTTCTCTCCCCCAAAACGCAGAGCAGCCAGCATTTAGCTTGTACTGGATCAGGCTACACCCCGTGACAACTGAGCATATTGTCTGCTCGCCTTAGAAGAAGCCCTTCTTTGCTTTCATGTGGATTGCGTCTGCATGACTCGCTGATGCCGTGTGGCATGTCGCACCGGGGGAATAATAGTGGAGCTTATTAGCGTGGTCGGTAGGAGGAGCTGAGGCTGCACCAGCTCCGTCCCTCCTTCCACAATTATCCCCTGAGCATCCACTGTGTGCTTGGTTTGCAGGTGAGACGAATGCCTCTCTCCCTCGCTGAGAGCAAAGACAGTGCACCTAGCACGGGGCACTAAATATCAGTCAAATAAATGGGTCCTCAGGGTTACTGTGTAGTAAATGCATAAAGCATCACAATACCCTGCAATTTCATTAATTAATGCATTTGAGTCAAGTTCACCACTCCATGAACCTGGGCTGGCCTTGTCTTCCTCGGATCAATGGAATATAATGAAAGTAATGTGATTTCCAAACTTCAGGAGACCTGGCGCCTTCCACACTTGCTGCCCTTGGAAGCCCGAGCCATCCTGTGAAGGAATCCAGACCAGCCTGCTGGCTGAGAGACACGTTTCCCCCGTCGCCCAGCCGACAGCCAGCTGGCTGCCACAGGCAGCACTGCCCAGCTAACGGGCCGCCGCGTGCACGCACATACAGGCCCAGCCGAGACCTGACCCGGCCCCGCAGGGACCGGCTGAGTCTGACCACTTCATCCAAGAACGGTTTACTTAGACAGGCCTAGTCCAAAACGCAACTCGCAAAACTGTGGCCTAAAGAAATCATTATTGTTTTTTAATCTTTAATAACATTTCCCCCAGCTTTTCAATTAAGGAAGCAATACATGTTTTCATAGAACACTTTGAAAGTGCATAACACTACTGTTAACTTTCCATGTTCTTCGTTCTATGCATATGTAGATAAATGACTTTCTTTAAAAAATGGGATCACACTCTACCCACTGAATTGTAGCCTATTTTTTAACTTACTGAGTTGCGAACATTTTTTGTTAAAATACTATTTGTATTACTATTTTTTGACTGTATACAGTCTATTATATTGTAATCTACTGAAACAATTCCCCGTGGTTGGACACTTGTACTGTTTTTACATTTTTTGCTGTCTTAAATAATACTGAGATGAATTAACTTACAGAAATATCTTGAGATATGTCACTGATATTTCCTTAGGACAAGTTATTTTTAAATGGAAATTCTGGATTAAAGAAAAGCCCATTTTCAAGGCTTTGGATCATATTGTCACATTGCTCTACAAAAACATTTCTCAAACTTTTATGCTCTTAAAGGTCCTTTTACACTCTTAAAAATTGTTAAGGATCCCAAAGAGCTTTTCTTTATGTGGGGTTATTTTTATCAATACTAACCATCTTAGAAATCAAAGATAGAGAATTTTAAAACATTAATTCACTTAAAGTAACAAAAATAAACTCATTACATGTTAACATACATAATATACCTAATCAAAAATAACTATTTTACAAAACAAAAAAAATTAGTGAGGAAACTGATGTTGTTTTACATTTTTGCAGATCTCATTCATAGCTGACTTAATAAGAGACACTGGGCTCTCATATCTGCTTCTGCATCAGTAGGTTGCAATATTCCAGGTCCTGGAGCCTCTGGAAAACTCTACAGTATGATAGTGAGAGAACAAGACTGCCAAATAATATCTTAATATCATCATGAAAATAGTTTTGATCTCCCAGATACTCTGAAAAAGCCTCCAGGAGCCCTAGAGATCCGTGAAACATTATCTTAAAAACAAAAAACAAAAAAAAACAAAAAACCCCACCTGTACTACAGAGTTAAGGAAAAAGCAGTTTCTCTTTGTTGCTGTTTTTTTAAACAAAAACCTTTATTGAGATAAAAATTACACACTATAAAGTTTACCCGTTTGAAGTGGGTAAATCATTATAGTTTCAAGCCATTAAGTCTCAGGGTTGTTTGTTACACAGCCAAAGCTAACTGATATAAATTGCATATTCATATTGACAGTGAAAGAGAAGCATTAAATAATGCATGAAATAAATCGCTTCTGTACCGTCAAGACAGCTCAATCAATAAGCAGCATTATGATTGTTACTGTTACTATTTGTAACAGTCAAATATTTATTGAGTTGTTGCTATAAGCATTTATTATTCTCTATCTCATTCAGATTGCTCAATAACCAGCCTATGAAAGAGATTTTATTAGCTCAGTGTCTGTCCCCACAGATTTTAAGAAATTGTTATTGTCCACCACAGCGGCCTTGGGGAGAACCCAAGAGAATTAGGTGATGCTGCCTCTGATCACAAAGACTTGGTAGAATGTGTAATGTCTAAAGAACACCATCCATTCATTCTTTCCTTGTTCATTTCCTAAACATCGTTGAGTATGCACTTTGCACAGCCTGCCTGAGGTTGGATCCTGGTTTTGCTACATTCCAGGTCTGGGACCTTGTGTAAGATATTTGATCTCTCTGTTCCTCAGTTTTCATGTCTGTAAAATAGGATCACTAGCGTTGCTAAGAGGTTTAAGTTAGATGATACAGTCAAAGCACTTAGAGCAGTGCCCAGCACATCGCTACTCTATCCAATGCGCGTACTCTGGATTTCTTAATCTCTCTCCGTTGTAAAGTCAGCCAAGTCCCAAGGGATTGAGATGAGAAAACAGAGTTAGCAGAGGTGGGGAAGCATGCGACAGTTACAGCTCTGCTCTGCAGACAGGGACAGAGCCCACGACCACGTATAGCTTCTGGGGAGGAAGGCCTTCAAGCCACCCAGCTTGGAGGAGGTAGCACCTTCCATCCCTGGCTCACAGGAGAGACACTCCTGCCATCAACACGGGCACGTGGGCTCACACCAGTCATGTCACCCTCAGGCAGGCCCTGCCTGGGCTGTGGGGGGCTGTGGGCATGTTTCTGCTGACCCCGGAGTGCGAGAGACCCATCTACTCATTCCCCGGGGGTGTCGCTGTCCCCCGATCACTCCTGAGTCCGCAGGCCTCCCAGATCCCCGCTCATCCCCATGAGAGAGGACCTCAGCCCCGCAGCAACTGGCATTCTTTCCTTTTCACGTAAAACGTGTCACCGCATCTCCGCAGCCCCAATTGCTCTCTGGTGAAAATAAGTAGATAAATAATTTTTCACGAAACTAATTAGCAGAGAGGAGGGTGCTAATGTGTTTTGCCAGCTGTGTCTCTCCCCAGTCCTGGCGCTGGGGAGCGGGTGGAGCGGGGCCTTCTCCCCACCCTCTGGCTGACCGGCCACCCACTGGCCCAGGGGACCCTGCTTTCGTGATGAACGAGTCCTCGTGTTGGCGGAAAGGCCCGTGATGAGACGGGGCCCGGGTTCTGGCGTCACGCGGGCCTGGGTTGGTTTTCTGCATCTACGGTTTACTGGCCATGGGACTTGCCTCGCCTCAGTTTTCTCATCTGTAAAAAGGGGTTGCTGAAGATGCCGGTCTCTCGGGGTTGTTGTGAGGATTCGAGGAGGTGACACACGGAAGGTACCTGGGGGCCGAGTAGAGTGTTCTCCATTGTCCAGTGAATGACCTGAAGCACCCAGAGGTAAAGTGACCTGTCCCGGGTCACACAGTCTCCAGGCCTGCCGGGGGGGGGGGGGGGGGGGGGGAAGACAGGAGGATTTCATCCCTCACCCTCCTGTAGTTGTTTTCCCCTGCCTTAGCTTTTTTATTTTGAAATTATTATAGACTCACAAGAAGTTACAAAAATAGCACAGAGAGGTCCGTGTACCCTCACGGCCCCGCCTGTCGCTGCGTGTTTAACCCCTGGCTGCCCCCTCAGGCTAACAGAGGCGAGACCTGCTCTGTACAGTATCACACAGCCGGTGACGTCTCCCTAAATACCTGTGGCGTAGGTGATGGGGCCGGGGGGTGGCCAGAGAGCCCCCATCCTCCGGAGAATGGAGCACAAGCCCCCGACTCTGCTCCCCTGTCCACAAAGCACAGAATGAGCTGTGTGCAGGTGCGCAGTGACACTTAGAAGACAAAGCAATGTCCCAGGTGCAGAATCCCGGGCTTCACTCCCAGGATCAGAGCCCTGCCGACCCAGGGGTGTCTGCACGGCTGTCCCCAGAGAGGGGACGGCTGGCTGGTGAGGGGCTTATTTCCTGGGGAAGAGAGGAAGAGGCTCAGCTCTCAGGGCTGAACTGGGGGGACTCCCCCGAGGCCGCGGCCAGGGCCCATCCCTTCCCTTCTGAAAAAGGGGGAGAGGAAAAGAGGAGAGCTTCTCTAAGCATTTGGGTTTGCAGGTGACAGAAAGGGAGTGAGGAGGTCAGGGGCTCCTTCCTCCGGGTATGGAGGCTATGAGAGGCCAGGCTGAGGGCTTGGGAGTGAGGGGACAGGTGAGCAGCAGCCTCACAAAGGCCTCTGTGGGCAGCGAGCCCCTCCTCTTGGGTAGGATGGGGCAAGTGCCAAGTGCCCAGTAAGCCTTCGCAGGGCACCTCCTCAGTGGAGCTGCTCTGTGGGACCTGCCTGATGGCCCACCCACTGAGAGGGGCATGACGCAGGGCATCCCAGGGGCAAGGTCAGGGCTCTGTGAGGCTCCCAGGCCTGGACCCTCTGGGAATGGACAAGATCTCCAGACCAGGATGGCAGGGGAGGCCCGTGTGGCACATGGAAGACACCTGCATCCCCTGAACACTCAGCGAGCTCCCAAGGAACAGCCTTCCAAAGCGGAACGTGGGATCCACAGATGAGTCTGACATGGGCCTGCCCACCACAGACTCGGTCAAGACCTGTGGCTGGAGCCTGCGCAGGACCGAGGAGCCCTGGGTGAAGCCACGGCAGGAAGCTGAGCACATGGGGGGACAGGGAGACAGCTGGGGCTCTGGAACCAAATTGCCTGGATCCAGACGCTGGCCCTGCCGCTTTGAAGCTGTGGGCTTGGGGAACGCTGCTCAGCGCTTTGGTGCTTTGGTGTCCTATCCCTAAAACGGGGTTGCTCGCCCTTGACTGGGCGGTTGAGTCACCGGCGGGGGTGCTCAGAGAAACGGCTGACGCACAGAAAGCACCCAGCGCTGCGGCCACTGTGTCCACTCTCCAGGCCTCCGTTTGCTTTTGGCCCTCGATTTGTTCAGCTACAGGATAAAAGGGCTGGATCAAATGGTCTCGGAGCTGCCCTCCAGCTCCGGAATTAGTAACCCGCGTCCGTCAGTCAGGTGATTCTGGTCCTACGTAGACACTTTGCACCTCGGGCTGAGCGCCGCAGAAAGGGGTTCACAGGATGGGGTGGGGCGGAGCTCACAGAACTAAGGAGGGGACAAGAGCCAGGGAGGGGCCCGAGAGCAGGGCAGCCCACACCACTGAACACCTTCCCGGGGAACCAGCGGCAGGAGGGGTCCAGGCCTTCACATCAGCCTCTGGAGACCCCCAGCTCCTTGACCGCAGAGGGCGGGGCGCCTGGTCCAGCAGGCCCGCCAGGCTGCACCCGGGGGAGACCAGGTCCTCAGCGGGAGTGGGGTGCTGTGGCCCACAGAAAGAGGCACCAATGCCCCAGGGGCAAAAGCAGCTGCCACCACCCCCGTGGGGGATGTGACGGAGGCCTGGGAGCACTGACTTCTGATTCAACCAAAGACAAGAGTCAACCCAAGAACTAGCCTGTTGCCATGAGAGCTCTGAGATGCTGCCTTGTTCTCCTGTCGCTCTCCGTGGGTTTTTCCTCACTGGGAGGCAGGAGGGACAGAGAGGGGAAGGCCCGGGGTCAACCAGAGGAGCCTGGGACCACAGCAGGCAGGCGCCAGGCCTGCAAGGAGATGCAGGCCCTGGAGACAGAGGGGGGGGCGATACCCTAACCTCTCCCTCCAGCCCCCAGTTCTGCTCCAGAACCTCCCATTGGTGGAATGAGCTGGGAGCCAGGGAGACACAGCCACACAGAGCAGGGGAAGGGCAAGGAGCGGGTGTGCGGCAAACAGACCAGTCCCATGCACCAGGCTGCCTCTACCCAGCTCCCACTCCCCGCTACCCTCTCGGGAAGAGGCTGCATTTTCTCCCACAGCCCACTTACCCCAGGGCATGGGACTTCGCTGCTTTCCCCCTTAACTTTCCCACCTTGGTTGGTGACACTGCTGACTCAGTGTCCATTCCTGATTCCTTTTTTCCTTACTTGATTCTACTTTTGGTGCTGGAAGAGTTAAAACCTCACTTTCTCAGTCTCCTGGTAGCTAGGAATGACCACTGACTTATAGGCAGGAGCTTCTGGGAAAGATTTTTTCCCCCCTTGATTAAAGGAAATAGACGTGGCTATGGCCACCTCTTCCCCCTCTTTCTTGCCTTGAATGCCATGAAAATGTCTGGAGCTGCAGCAGCCATCTTGCAACCATGAGGTTAAAAAAAAAAAAAAAGACAATACATTGGAGATTGGGAGCAGAAAAGAAGAAAAATCCTAGGTTTTTAACGATACTATTGAGATGTTAAACCAGCCCTAGATGGCTCACCTCCATACTTTGCAATATGCCAGATAATTAAATGCCTTTATTGATTAAGTCCCTCTTAGGTTTCTATCCTTTGCTGCCAAAAGCTCTCCTATCCAGCTCCCCAAGCCAGGATCCCAGGATATTTTACCTCCTTGGTGTCTCACCTCTTCCTCCTCTTTGACATGCTCACTGCCCACATCTTAGGTCAGGTTTTCATGCTCCCGGTCTCCTTCCCCAAAGCCTCTCTCTGCTGCAGCCGGAGGGATCTTTCTAAAATGCATACATTGCACATTGGCTAGTGTCTCTATTTTGGCTTAAAATTTTGTACTGGCTCCCCATTGCCTTCTAGCAGAATAAAACCTAAACTGCTTAGCAAGGCAGGCATAGCCCTCGTGATTTGGCTCGACAAACCTCAGCTATTTCTCTCCTTGAACCTCTGCTAATAGTTCCCGAAGGTCGCCATCCCACAAGCCTTTGCAAACTCTGCTCCCCCCACCCCCACCCCCCAGCACAGAGGCCGGCCCAGATTCCCGAGGGCTCGCCTGGCCCTCCCCTAAACCCGCTTCTTCCCTGGCTTGAACCACGCTCTATTGCTCCTCTATTGGCCTGCTTTTTCCTTCCTCCCTGGCCGGAAAGTCAGTTCCTTGACAACAGGGCCACGTGTGTGATTCATCTCTGTATCCCCAGCGCCTGACACGCTGCAGGGACCTGATAAATGTGTGTGGAGTAAGAGGGTGAATGAGTGAGTGAATGAATGAGGCCGTGCACTCAGGAACCTGTGAAGTCAGCTGCAGGAGGAGCTGACTTTCTGTATTTTTGCAGGAGGAGAGAACAGTCTTTGAAAACCTGCCTCCTAACCTGGCTTCCTGGAGCCGTGCCCGGCCAGCTTTGGGGAGGGGAGCACCCTGCCCACTTGTAGACATAGCTGGATCCTTTCTCCTTAAATAAATTTTGTCTCAGGCCACTTGCCACAGGGGAATCACCTTGAAGCATGACTTTCCCCCAAACGTTACCTTTCGTCTTAAAAGGCTGGGAGCAAGGCGGCTGCAGTTTCAGATTCATCTCTGAGATTCCTGAGGCTCCCATTCCCTTCTCTCTCCTCCGAGGGGGCGATGGCCTACGTAGCTCTGAGATGGACACACCTGTCTCGAATGGGAAGAGTGACAGGGTGAGAGCCGGGCATCCTCTTAATGACACAAAGCGCCATTTGTCCCGCTAGTGAATAAATGATTATCATGTGGATTACACAGCCCTCCTGTTACACAGCAAGTCAGCGCCAAAGCCTCCCGAGTCATAAAAGCGGCATAATAAAGAATTACGGGATCCAGCAAACGGAAAATTGGAATCAATTAGTTCCCTTCAGACGGGAGCTGCTCACAGAACGTTCATTATCCTGGCCCCGGGTGTGTACGGGAAACCTGTTTCCTTACAAGTGGCCACTGTCACCCTCTAAAGACCCTCCCATGCAGCTCATGTCCATGCCTCCGCCTGGGGAGACACAAGTGACAACAGATCTGAGGCGCTGTCATTGACTCCGGCAACTGTCCCTGAAATCTTGGCGCCACCCCGGTGGATGCCTTTGGACGCAAGTCCTCCCGGGCTGCGCTGTAGTCAAGGCAATTTCAGGTTTCATTCAGGAAACGGCAGTTCCTCGTCTGATGTATTAAATCAATTAGACACCGGCGGCCGCAGAGGCCGCGCCAGCTCGCCGAGCGCCAGTCCCAGGGTCCATGAATCACGCAAGTGTCGGATGGCATCGCTCACCCAATTCCCAGTGACGTGTCCTGAGAGCCGGAGACGAGGCATGAAAATAGACATGGCAGTGCGTCCTGGGGACCGGGAGGGATCAGAGAGGAGTCTGGCATTTAAACGGTTGTTGAGCCCTTTCTGTTGCCTCCTGAGTTTAGTTTTATGGAAATCTCTGTCTGAGAAGAACTCCCAACGCGCCTCTGTATAAGCTCTACGCTCCCCCCATCCCTGAGCCCCCCTGCCCCGCCGAGCCCCAGCCAGCCTTCTCTTGCCCAGATGCCCCCTGCCCCCACTCGGGGTCTCCCTCTGGGCCTCTCTCCTCCACGCAGACACTGGCTTCACCTCCCTGAAAGTCTGGCCACGTTGGTCAGTCTCTTGTTTCTAAATTCCTTCAATGACATCCCACGGCTTTCAAGACAAGTTGCAGACTCCTTAGCCAGTTCCAGCCTCAGTTCCCCCCTCCTGCCAGCCTGCACCCCTGCAGCCATTGCAGGTCCCCAATGAGCCTCCCTCCCTGCCCTGAGCACGTGCTGTGCACCTGCCCCTGAAGGCTCGGCTCTGCTCTTCTCATGATTTTGGGGAGTTTGTGTAAACGTCCCCTCACCCAGGAAGTGTCTGTCCCCTGCTTCCCCACACCTCTACCTGGACTCAGGAAAGAGCCCCTTCCCTAGAAGCCCTCAGCCCCTGCTTTGCCCCATCCCAGCACTTGTCATTTGTCACCTGTTTGCTTGTCTGTTTCCCCTCCTGGGCTGGGAGCTTCCTGGAGGCAGACTTGAGGCTTTGACTTGTATTTTTAGCTCAGCACCCAGTAAATGGCAAAAGCTTCATCAGGCTCTGGAGGAGAATTTGTGTCTCCTGGGCCTGGTGCAGGTGAGAGGTGTATAAGCCAGGAGATGGGAGAGAAGAACCAGGGAGAGAGAGGAGCTCCGGGACCAGGAGCAATGCCGGTCTTTTCTTCTGCATTTTGCTGTTCAATTTAGCGGCCACCGGATGACGTGGTAAGAGGAAAGGTCTGGTGGAGAGACGGCCCAGCTCTGAAGGCAGCTTGGAAACGCTGCTTCTGAAAGTGACCACAGCAAACACCAGAAATCTCCATTCTCATTAGAGCAGTCCCAGCCCAGGACTGGCCTAATGAGCACCCTCGGGGACTATGCAGCAGCATTGGGACAGTGCCCAGTGGCACAGTGGGGAGATTGGCTCACAGGCCAGAAATGGGGGTTAGTCCTGGCTCTGCCACTAACTCCATGTTAGTAGAAAACTGCTTAACCCTCTGAGCCTCAAACTTGTAAAATGGGAACAACTCCCACGTTGTGGGATTGTTGAGGGGTTTAAATGAGATATGTTTACAGGGCATGTACCTGGGTGGCCTACAGGGGTTTAAGTCAAATGGTATTGTTCTTATGAGGATCCAGGAAGCCAGGTGAACTGGGAAAGGAGTGACAAGACAGGATCCAGTTGATAGAACTCAACAGGACAGTGGCGGCTTGCTCATAAGGACCAGAGCAAGAGCAGGGGTCCCTGAGCTTGGTTATGGGAGGAGGAAACTTGGTCTCCTCCTCAAAGCCCATCTGCAGGTTCCGGGGCTTGAGTGTCTGGACTTGAGCCCAGATTACGGCCCTCCAGTGACCTCCCACTTGCCCAACCAGCCCTTCCAGCTGCCATGCAAGTCCAGACATGCATCAGAGCCCTCCCAAGCGCCCAGCGAGGGCCCCCTGGCAGCACAGGGCTCTTGGTTCCCCATCTTGTGCCGTGCAGGCCTCAGCTGCCAAGGAAGGGCTCCAGAGCAGACCCCAGGCGGGGGCATCAGCCTGGCAGGCAGCTGCAGCCCGGCGGGGCCCGAGGCAGCCCCCCATGGAATTAATTACAGGCCTCTCTTCTTTCCGGCTCATAATCCATCACTGCATTCATCCCTTTTTTATTAGAAAATAATGGCAATTATGCCTTAAATAATTGATTTTTGCAGTTTACATTTAATTTTTGAAGGGATGGCAGACCCAGTGCTCTGCCTGTGACCACGGCTTCGTTTCCATTTGCCCTTTTTCCTTGGTGCCCTGGCCAGTCGAGAAGAGGAAAGTGCTCAGAGGCGGGTGGCAGATCTGGTCTGTGGAGTTCTGGCCACTTATTTGAAGCAGGTTAAGCAATGCCGAGGGCCCCTGGCCTGGCTGGAATGGGAACTAAAAACTTGGCAAGAGGAGGGGAGGGGAGGGGAGGGGAGGGGAGGGGAGGGGAGGGGAGGGGAGGGGAGGGGAGGGGAGGGGAGGGGAGGGGAGGGGAGGGGAGGGGAGGGGAGGGGAGGGGAGGGGAGGGGAGGGTGGAGCCCCCACAAGAGAGGTTCAGTCTTTTTCCAGGAGGGTGACCCTCCCCGGCCCAGTGCCCTGATATGTTCTCATTTTGATCCACCTGACACACTATGCTTCTGGGTGACTTCTCTGGTCAGGTTGATCCAAACCCGTCAGTCCCCTGCTCCCCAGCCTTCGGAGGCTCCCCTGCAGCTCTCAGGTTGTTTCTACCAGGGGGGCATTCCCACTGTCCCCATCACCCTCCCCCCAGCTGGTTAACACCCTCCCCCCATCCCCCCGTCTTGGATGTCTTTCCCCAGCCCCCTTTTCACTAACTTATCCTTCAAGTCCATTCCTCAAAAGTTGGCTCTGGGAAGCCTACTCTGAACACAGCCCACCAGCACCCCACAGCACCCAGAGCACCCCACCATCCACATCCCCGGGCCTCAACTGCTGATTTTGCTGGCTGCCCCGTCTCAGGATTGTTAACCAGGTCAGGGTAAGAACCATGCCTTGCATGACTCTGTCCCATCACGGCATCTGGTGCAGGGCCTGGCACTTAGAGGGCATACCGGTGTCCTAAGGATGCTGTAACAAAAGACCACAAACTTAGCAGCTTAAAACAATGCAAGTTTCTTATCCTACAGCTCTGAAGGTCAGATGTCTTCAGTGGTCTCACTGAGCTAAAGTCAAGATGCCAGCAGGAGACTCCAGGGGAAAATCTAGAGGCCGCCTGGAGCCAGCAAAGGTGGATCAAGCTGTTCTCCCCGGCATCCCTCTGACTCCTCGGGAGCCCCCCTTTTCCACTTTGAAGGACCCTCTTGATTACACTGGGCCCCAGATAATCCAGGAGCATCTCCCTATCCTGAGGTCAGCTGATCAGCAACTTTAATTCCACCTGCAACCTTAATTCTCCCTTGATCATATAACGTGATTCAATATTATTGAATAATTTGTATTTATTCACAGAGTCCAGGGATTAGGAGGGGGCATCTTTGGGGAGCTATTATTCTGCCTCCCACCAGGGAGATAGGATAAATGCCGTTGAACAAAGTTGAGTGAGTGGAATGAACCTACGCACTTCATGGGTGGCATACCACCCTTTGACAGGGATGTTTTTGCACCTTTTTGCCACTATCGAATACCTTGAAAGTGCATCCTTAGACTCACACGCTCAATAGATGATTTGCTCGGAGAAAACCAGCCAAGGCTGGGCGGCTCACTCACTAGGGCCACCACGTTTCATCCAACACAGGGCCAGGTGGTGGTGCCTGTGCCCACCCTCCCACGGCCCTGCAGCTGGCACCCTTTCCCCCATAAGTGGGTTGACATTCCCCATGAACCCCACAGGCACCATCGAGAATCAGCTCCGAGAGTTCACTCCCCGCTCTGACAGCTGCGGTGAACTCCCTTGGCACACGTGGGTGGATTCCACTCTCAAAATCTATATGTAGATTTTTTAAAAATCTGAACTTCTAATTCAAGACTTTTAGAAGATGATTACTCATTACCAAAGGACCCAATCCAGGGTCTCTTTAAAGAGCAAGTTACCAGGAGAATTTAATACAGGAGCTGGTGGACAACTTTTTGCCGCCCACAGGAGCCAGGCAGGAAGGCAGTGGAAATGGGGAATCGGGCTGGGGAAGGGAGCTCATTGCCCAGACTGAGGCAAGCCTGCAAAACGTCACTTTATGCTGGGAACGTGAGACCTTTCACAATATTGTCCGATAATTCTATTTGGACAGCTTCTTCTAAGCAGAGTGAGCTATTCTCCCCCCCCCCCCATGTTTTCTTCTAGGGGAGAGCCAGGGCTGGTTGCTATAGCAACCAATTTATTTCTGCAAGTGCATTTTAACTTTCATCAGATGTTTCGTTTAACAGGAGTTTTTCCTTGGGGGGGGGGGGTCTGACCTTTGCAAGCAGCTCTTTAACTAAGCCCTCCCTTCCCCTTCCGGGGCCCTAAGGGTCCATTGCACGTTTACTCCAGAGGGGCAAAAACAGACTTTAAAAATGAGGCTTTTGGAGGAGAGATAGAAAAGAAAAGTAATTACATTTCCAAGGCTGCCCTCAGGAGATAATAAACTTGTAGGATCTCAGGAGAAGTTTGCCACACCGGAGCCCCTCTACTTCCCCCCCCCCCCCCATAGGGCTCAGGGAACCTGTTCATTACCTTTTCATTCAGCAAATATTAGCTGAGCCTTTCTGTATCCTAGGCCCTCCGCTGGATGGTGCAGAATTAGAATGGAATAAAACAGCGATGGCCGCTGCCCTGCTGGGGCTCGCTGTGTGTGGAGAAGACAGACATCAGACGCATCCACCCTCCAAGCACTGGGTAGCTGTGGGGATAAGAGCTACGTGGAAAGGTACAGAAGGAAGACAAAGGTCCTCAGTCGTGAATGGGCAGTGGAAAGGCCTCTGGTGACATTTAAGTTGAAGCCAAGAGGCTGAGACTGAGACCAAGAGTTGAGACCCATGAGTAGAAGGAAGGATTTTCTAGATAGAGAGCAAGCCATGTGTGGGACGATCCTGAGCTGGGAAAGAGTAGGATGAGTGAGGGATATGGTCAGAATTGGGACTGTCAGCGGGGAGACCAAGGCGCTGTCCCTAGGTGATGAGTTTCTTTGATAAGGGCCCCTTTCATGGGGGATGCCTAAGACTGAGGACTGTATTGCCCAGCCTTAAAACACCCTGTCTCCCCATAGCCGAGCCCCTCTGGGAGGAAGGCGCCCCATCCCCTGGGCTTCCAACCCTAGGTGCACCAGGCTCCTTGTGTGGGCCCCAGCACTACCCTATTAGCTCCTCAGCCCCTGGAGCCTCTTTACTTTTCTCCCAGGGGCTCTCCTAAAAGCCACTTTAGCCTGTGCTCCACTTGTAATAAAGTCCCAAGGCAGTTGAGTTGAAAGGCACAATTATGCATTATGGATAAAGGGCAGCCCTGCACCTGCGCACGCGCCCGGCTTCCTTGGGCGGCACGCGCAGGCCTGTCCCTCTCCCAGCCACCGGGCAAGCTAGGGGCCCCTGGGTGCGGGCGGCCCGGGAGGAAGCAGGGGCCCGCCGCTACGCTGGGACCGTGCTACGGGTTGATGGGTGTTAAGGACCTGCATCCCCCATCTGGTAGCCATCGTTAAGATGCTCCCAAATGCTGGGGGGTTGGGGCTAGTTCTTCTTCTCCCTTTTGTGTTTTTTTTTTTCAAATATTTATGAAGAGATTTTCCATTTATCCTGACACATCTTCTCCACTGTGGGTGTCGGCTGGGAGGGCACAAACAAACTCCAGAAGGTATTTTCCCCAAAGCAGCATCTGGCTCCATTGGCAAGTGCAGCGGGCGGCTTGCTGGGAACTGGCAGAGGCAGACGAAGGAGACGCAGCCACTCGGACCCCAGCCAGGGTGCTCGGGTCTGGGATGTCCCAGTGGGTGGGGCCCAGGCAGGGCGAGACCACCACTTGACATCCCACAGCCCCAAGCCTGGGTGTGAGCCAGGGCATAGGACCCACGTGAGTGTACCCCACCCGCCTCTCAGCCTTCAGGCCCTGCGGTCTGATGCCAACGCTCCCTGACCGTCCCAGGGAAACCACCTGGGTGGTGACAGCTCCCCAGGGCAGATTCCAATTACCAGTGGGGCCGGGTGCTGGAGGAGATGCTGGCTCAGTTCCCGCGGCCCGGAGCTCTCCCATCCCTGGGGGCCTGCAGGGGGCAGAGCCAGAGCCCTGCCTGAGGGGCCTCTACCGCGTGCTCTGCTCCGCTCCATGGGAAGGCAGGTAAATGGCAAGACAACTAGGGGCATGGCAAGCTGGCTGGGTCGCAGGGCTACAGGTGGCAATGAGAGCCCCATAGAATCTCCCAGATCACACACCACACCAGCTTAGCAGCCGCCTTCCCTGCTCCCCGGGGGGCACAAGCCAGCCCAGCTGATGCCAGGAGCCGACCCTGTTAGTTACCACGGAGACTGGGCCAGGCTGTGTGTGCTGTCGATGAATTCTGTTGAAAACCACTTTCCAGGAGAACTGGAATCCAAAGGCATCATGGCCTGGTGCCCTGGTTCTTTCCCAGACTGCAAATTAGAAATCATTTGGGCCCTGACCAGTTTGGCTTAGTGGTTAGAGTGTCCATGGACTGGACGGTCCTGGGTTTGATTCCAGCCAAGGGCATGTACCTCCATCCCCGCCCTGGTCTGGATGTGTGCAGGAGGCAACCAATCAGTGTCTCTTTCACATCAATGTTTCTCTCTCTCTCCCTCTCCCTTCCACACTCTCTGAAAAGCAATGGAAAAAATATCCTCGGGTGAGGATTTTTTTTAAAAAAAAAAAAGGAAGAAATCATCTGGGAGCTTTAGAAAATATCAGTGCCTAGGCCCCACTCCAGAGTGGTCAGAATCTCTGGGAGGGAAGCATATACTTCTTAAATATCCCTAGGCGATTGTCAAGGGTATCCAGGGTTGAAAACCATGGAGCTATGGGAAGAATATATTCTCAGGGGACAGTCCTAGACTGGGATCTTAGCTCTTCTATTCACTAGCTCTGACCTTGAAAACATCGCCCTCTCAAAACCTGTTTCATCATCTATGAAATGGTGACAATACCATCTTTCTCGTTGGAAAGTGCCAGGCACATGGAACTGTTCAATAAATTAGAGCTACTGTTAGCTGTGTCCCACCGTGAGCCCATATTCTGGGACAAACTTGTTGAGGCTGGGCACGCAGAGAAACCCAACGGGCGGCGGAGTCGGGAGCAGGGGGCTGGCAGCACCCGATTCCAGGAGGCACAGGACTGTGACCCGCAGGGCTAGCTGCCTCAGGACCTCCCCTCTGGTACAGAGTCTGAGAGGCAGCAATTTAGCCACCCAGCAGGTGCCATCCTCCAGGTGACGCCACTCTCTACAGATACAGCATCAGTCAGAGCGTATTTTTCCTGGAATTTTATAAGATCTGAAGCATTTAAAATATCTCCTCTACGAAGTCAATTCATTTTCCATCCTGTTATCTGGAAATGGTCTGTTATCAGATCCAGCTGAGCGTAGAGTCAGATGTGAGTGTCTGAGAATTTGATCTGCCCAGTGCTGCCTTGGGCTGGGAAGGGATGGGGGTGGTGAAGGGGAGGCCCTGAGGTGCACAGTGCCCATGCCAGGGAGCAGATACATCTGACAAGTCTGCAGACCACTTGAAGAGGACCTGGGAATTCTGGGTACATCACTCATCCATACAATGAACTTATTTCTTATTTCATATTATGTGCATCTCCCAGTGACATCTGCTGATGTCAAACCACCTTGCCTCAGTCAGCTGGGGCCACACACCTCAAATTTTACGACAGCTCTGAGGGTGAGCTCTGCAAGGCCATGTGACAGCTGAGGAGAGTAGAGAGTCCCTTACACCACTGGCTGCCACAAACCCAGCTCTCTGGCATGAAAATATTTCAAAGACAGTCTTGGCAACAGGCAGCGATGATTTTAATTAAGCCTTTGTCACCCAGAACACCCACATCAATAGGTTTCCAGGGGACAAAATGAAACAACAGAGAGGGTTCCACTGAGGAAAAGCCAGTATTTCTGGTTTGGATAAGTTGATGGGTGATGGTCTATATCACAAAGGAAGCTTCAATCTGGTGAAGCCAGTGATCGCTGGTGGCTGACGATAAAGAACAACTTAAAGTGAATTGTTAGGGAGCATTAGTGAGCGAGATAATAAAAGCTACCATTTCTTTATTGCATATTTCAATCAAAATGTTAAGAAAGGGTTCTGGAGCCTGGCTGCTGAGGCTCAAAACCGGATGCTCTACCCTACGACCCTTAGCAAGTGACTTACCTTTTCCAGTCCTTCACACCTCTCTGGTAAAATGAGACCAACAACAATACCTGTCTCAAAGCGTTTTGGGGAAATCAAATGAGTTCATCTGTGGTAAAGCATTTATAATGGAACCTGGTGTTTACGAAGTAATGAATAAACATAAGCTATTAGCATTTTTGTGTCCATGCCTTGCCTGGGCTTCTTCAATCTGGGGCACAACAGCCCCATGAGGCAGGTGCTTGGCTCCCCATTGTGCCAGGGCCCAGAGAGGTGCAGATACTAGTCCATGGTCACACAGCTGCAAATGACAAGGCAGGACTAGAAACCTGGGTTCACCTGAATCCAATGACCTTCCTTTTCCTGTTCATAAGAAAAGGGCTTAGAGAGAAAAGCAGCAAAGAGCCAGCAGCTAGCTCTTCAATAACAAAGTGAGCGAGCTAACAGAGGAGGCAGATGCAGATACCCAATTAATATCCACGGTTCAAAAAGACATCTGCAGTATAAAGCCAGCCCTCCCACCCAGTAGCAAGCACAGCTCCAAGGCAGCCAGGAGTAGCCACAGCCTCCAGCCCCCAGCAGGCAGAGGAGAGCCACAGGAGGCAGATGAACAGGAAAGTGTATTTCAGACGTGGGAAGCAGCCAGACCTACCCTGAACCAAACCTTTCATTCAGCAGCCAGGCACTTTGCAGCAAAGTTCTGCATGAAATGCTGCCTTTTCTCCCAGCTCCTACACAAGGCTGTTATACTTTCGGTGTTAAAAGCTCTACTTTGGTAAAAAGCACCAGGGACTCGGGTTAGTTGCAGAATGCACTGTCATTGACCATCTTTCCCACCCCCATTTTCAAACGTTCCTGCTGGTGTCTTCCTTGGAGTGTTTCTCTCAACCTTCCGAGAGTCGGCTCAGTGTTAGAGGCTGGCTGTAGACAAAAGACCTCTGGGCCTGTTTGTCCTGTTGAGTGTTTTGTAAAGAACGTTCTCAGAGTAACCGGCTATCCAGCGTGCTGGGAGGGAAGCTTTGGCCAAGCCACGCCGTTATCGATACGCCCATTGTCAGGGCTGCTTCCGGGACAAATTCTAGTGGGGAGACAGCCCAGCACCGCACCAAGTGCAGCCCCTAATGGGATCAATTTTGGAAACACACAGATCTTGAATAAGCCCACATGGACTCCACTCACAGGATGTTTGTTTGCTGTTCAGGGGGCTGTTCTCCTCTGACCACAGTAAAACAGAAAATTCCCAGGATGCCTGGGCTGTCTCAAAGAAGCCACCAGCCTGGGATCAGGGCCCCCCCTCCCACTCTGGCCAGCACTAGGACAGGTGCCAGGGGTAAGAGCCAGGAGGGAGAGGAGCATGGACTCCTAGGGCTCATACCGTACCAGCTGGGTGGCAGGTGCAGCCTTTTCCTAACCTCTCCACCCCCATGTGACTCTGATAGTCATTTGAACCCGATTTCCTCTGGGTAAGTACACGAAGGAGGAGTGGGGGAAGAAGCAGATGAGGGCGGAGACTTGGAAGGCCTCAAGCCTCTGCACCCTCCAGGGAGTGAAGTGCAGTGTAGCAGCTAACAGAGCCTGCTGTACTCCAGGTGGAGCTGGGTTCAAATCCCAGCTCTGTCCCTTACTCTGTTTACTGCAGGTTTATCTTCTACAGAATGGGAGTAAAGGCGTCCACCTTGTTTAGCTGTTGCCATGATTAAGTGACATGTACACAGAGTGACTGGCGCTCAGAGAGCACTCGTTAAATGCTGTTTCATTTCCCTCTGCAGTCTGGGGGCTGGCCCGGGGTGGGAACGGTGAGCGTGCCTCTGCTTATTTGTGGCCGAGCTGCATATCCAGCTCTGATCACCTCGAATGGGATATAAGTGATAAGCAAATGAAATGGAATAAATTTGGACATATAAAGCCAAGTAGCATTTTCTGAAGTGCATGCTCCCCTACTGAAATACTGAAGAAAGAAAAAAGTCATCCTTGCAGTGTGCATAATCTGATGGAGGGGAAGCTGGCTGTCAGCACCTGGTCCCCAGGCATTCTTCTTGGACTCCCGAGCAGCTTGGATGGGTTGCAGATAAGGCTCCACACTGAGCCAAGCCCCGGAACCTTCTAAGACTCATCCCCAAGCCTTAGCCATCAAAACTCAAAATCACTCTTTATGTCTGTTCACACGCGATCTCTCCCAAGCTCCCCAAATCCCCCCACTAAGCCTTCTGAAATCAGCAGAACCGTCTGCTTTGGGCATGAAAATGAGATGTCACAAGAAGTTGCCACACAGCGGTCGTTATTTCCAGAGGACAAAGGGGGAAGCCAAGCTTTTAATAAAGGCTTTCGGAGCCGTGGCAGACGCGGCGGCATTCCCCAGCTGGCAGGGGGCCTCTCCTTCCTTCTCGGTGACTGCGAACGCAGCCTGCTCGCCGCTCTGACCTGCACGTTACGCGGCGCGAGCGGCCTAACACTGCTTTCCTCTCCCGCCGCGGCCGCCCCGCCTGCCTGCTTCACCCGGAGTTGGGATGGCTGGAGGGTCTGAGCTCACTAAAGCTTTGTCCTCACAGCCAAAGCAAAAGGAAGAATTGTGGAAATTACCTGAATGATCCCATGAGGGGGAAAGAAACCGCTCTGTGTTGATAAAGACAGCCTTGGAAGACAGGTCCAAATATCTCCACCTTCTCAGCTGTCCAGAGAGGTAATAATATGTATGATGCCGTCCCCTCCCCCAACAGTAAAACTTACACTGAGTGGCTCCCTGGGGAAGATGCCAAGTGTCCATCGTCCGTCTCCAGAACAAGGCCAATCCAGAGCCTCCCCGGAGCAAGCAAAGGACACATCCCTCGCTCAGATCAGGAAATGTCACGTGGGAGAAACTCCAGGGACCTCAGGCAGCAGCTAAATACTGCCATTTAGAGCTCTCTAATCCGGCTGAGCAGAAATTTCCAGATTTAAATTGTGCTCACCCAGGCATGATGAATGGCCTCAGACAGTCTTGAGTTTGCTCCAGCTCCCTTTGCCGGCGGTCAGGTCCTTATTTGACTCCCCAGTCTGCACCCTCACAATCTCAGGACTCAGCATGGCTGCCAGCTGGGTGTCCACAGAAAGAAAGGCAAAAGCGCCAAGCCCCCATTGGAGTCCCCATCCCCAGAATTAAGGGGTAATAACAACGCAGTCAAGTGGTACTTGACAGGGTCCAAGAGGCTGGTTAGTGTCCTGGAAATCATCAGGATCTGAGCTGGGATCTTGCAGGTGTGAGGCCTTGAGCAAGTTACTCAACTTCTCTGTGCCTCGGCCTGCTCAGGTGTTGCCAGGGGGTAAGAGTGAGAATTTACAGAAAGTGTAACCTCCATCCCCTAGATGGTGTCTGGCTCACTGTCTCCAAGGGAAGGTAGAAAAGGAGGATTTACTACTGGTTCCACTATGGTCGCTAAGTGTGCAAGGCGACTTTATTTGACCCTCAAAACCACTTGGAAGGGGGGACCGGAGTGTGTCTTTCTCCCAGGTGGTTCTGGCTCATCCAAGATCACCCTGCTAGTTAGTCGTGGAGCCGGCATGACACGGTGACCGTCTCGGCTCCTAGTCCAGTGCTCTCTCAACTCTCGCACATGCTCCTTTGAGAGTGGAGGGGGTGGGAGCTGCTCTAACAGGACTCTGAAGAATGCAGATTTCTGTCCTGCCTCCGTGGGATTAACTTGAGGATCTGTTGCTTGGAGGAGGGCCCCACTGCCCGGTGTCACCTCCAAATGACCCAGGAGCTGTCTCAAGATGTTGGGGTTTTCACACCATGTTTCCTACATCCACAGAGGTGCTTTGGGGGCTGCAAGGGGCGGTGTGGGAGGGTGGGCACAGGTACTCTGGGTCCCCCGTTCAACCAGAGCAAAGCCAGCTCTTACCTACCAGACTAACGGGTGGGAGACTTTGTTTATGTTAGGCTTCTGTTTAAGATTTACTATGGAGCAAAAATGTATTCCTTGAACAAGGAGGAGGGGGAAGAGGGGGAAGTGGGGGAAGAGGGGGAAGGGAGGAAGAGAAAAGGAAAGCAGTGCTTGAGATCCTCCCTCCTGGGAGCTCCCGAGAACAGGGCCCAGAATTTATCCTTGCGGATGTCAGGGACAGAGGTGCAGCCCTGCTCCGAGCCACAGCAGCCCTCTCACTGGGCGCCTGCTGTGTGCAGAACCCCAGACCAGGTGGCGGCTGGGTGGAAGTAACACAGAGGTGATGACTCTCGTCCTGTAAGACTCGGAGGAGGCAGAACAGGCACCCCGAAAGGCCGAAGAAGGGCGCCAACAAATGCTAATTAATGCGGCCAGTCTGGTCCTTGGGCTATCCTGTCTTGGAATTTCCCCCCTTTTGTTTTATACGCTCTATTTCCCCAAGCCAGACTATAACTTTCCAGGGGGCAAGAAACACGTCTCACTCAGCAATATTCCTTCCCATGTGCGTCAGATGTGAGAAAGGCTCACCATCTTGTGGGCGAGAGACCAGGAATCCCAGCATGGGGTCACTGATTTTTCTCTGGGTAGTGGAGGCCAGGGAAGGTCCCACAAAGGAGATGAAATTTAAGCTGCGTCTTGCAAGAAGAGAAGAGTAGCAGCTCTCCATTTTTCTCTTTCACTTCCTGGGGGTTCAGTGCCGCATCCCACAGGAAAGCCATCAGGAATGCCCTGTGAGCTCTGGGGTGGGGGTGAGGGGTAGGAAGTAAAGGCATGCTGGACTTCCAGGGGCTGGTCTCAGGCCTTCTGGAAGGAAGAGTTTGGAGCTGGCTTTTGAAGGAGGAGGAGCCTGAACTGGCTCTGAGGGGAAGGGAGGGTGTCCAGGTTGAGATCATGCCAGCAGCAAAGGCAATTAAGTGAAGCTAGCAGGGCTTGAGGCAGAGACTAGCAATAAAGGGGAGGAGGTGAGGGAAAGCCAGTTAAGCTCGAGTAGATCGAAAGGCAAAAAGAAATAAAGGTATGGGAGAGTGAGCTGGGGAAAAGAGGGAAACAGCTCAGGGGCTGGGATGTTTGAATCTAGTACAACAGGGGTGTTTCTGGTTTCGCAGTAATATACCATAAGAAATGTAATAAGGGGGGGGGGGGCTCCTGCAATCACAGCCTCGCCACCTCCCTACAAAGCAGGGACCCGATGTTCTCCCCAAAGGACCTCCGGCTGACACCTCCCTTCTGCCTCAGCCCCAGAGTCCGGGTGCTCCCCGGCCCTGCCAGGACCCGGGGAGGCGGCGGGAGGCAGGAGCCACCTGGGTACGGGAGGAGAGTGGCAGGGCCTGGCTTGGCAGCTGTGACTCACATCTGGGGTTTCTGGAAATCTGACCTGAACACTCCCACTTTCGCTCCTATACATTCATCGGCAGGTAAAGGCAAGGATTCGTACCCAGGGAAAGGAGGGACATCACACACACACACTCCACCTATTAAAGAGTCCCCAGGGCCCTCTAAGGCGAAGCTGGGTGTCCTGGGTTGGGTAAGCGAGGTAGCTGGAAACGTGGTTTCCCTTCGGTGCGCGGCTTCCTTCGCTCGAATAATGTGAATGAACCCTGGGAGACCGAGAGCGAGCGCACGCGAGAGCGGGGAGGGGAGAGGCGGGGAAGGAGAGAAAATGCGGGCCGAGGGGTGGTGGGGGGAAGGAGGAAAGAGTGAATCGCAACCCCGGGTGGGGGCCACCGCGCGAGGGGCGGCGCTGAGAGGAGCGGGGCGCGGGCCCGGAGCGTGGCGGCGGCGGGCGGAGGCGCGGAGGGCGCGGGGCGGAGGCGCGGGCCGAGCGGGGAGGGCGGGCCGAGAGGGAGGAGCCCCCGGCCGCCGCCGCCAGCGCGTCCCGCGGTCCGCGCAGCCCGCACTCGCCGCCGCGCCTCGGAGTTTGAGCCCCGGCGCGGCCGGAGCACAGGCACGCCCGGGGCGCGGGGTCGGAGCGCGCAGCGCGGCGCCGCCCCCCGGCCCTCGGCCCCCGGCCCCCGAGCCCGGGCGCCCCCGGAGCGGCGCGCAGAGGAAGGAAGGCGGGCGGGCGCGGCGGGCCGGGCCGGCGGGCGGCGGACTATGAGGCGCCCACCATGGTGCGATGCGACCGCGGGCTGCAGTTGCTGCTGACCACGGCCGGAGCCTTCGCCGCCTTCTCGCTCATGGCCATCGCCATCGGCACCGACTACTGGCTCTACTCCAGCGCGCACATCTGCAACGGCAGCAACCTGACCATGGACGACGGGCCCCCGCCCCGCCGCGCCCGCGGCGACCTCACCCACTCGGGGCTGTGGCGGGTGTGCTGCATCGAAGGTACGGCCGGCCCCGGTACCCCCCATCCCCGGCACACGCACACGCACACACGCCACCCCACCCCCTGTCCCGGGCGCGGGCCGAGAAGGGGGTGGGCGCGGCACTGGCTCCGCGCGAGACACAAAGGAGACGGAGCGAGCGGGCGGGTCCCTTCGCGGCCAGCTGTGTTTCAGCTCGGGGTCCCTCCCGGCCGAGGACCCCCCAACTCACCGATCCCACAAACTCTCCACTAGCGCACGCACACCCCCTTGCACACAGACACAATGAAACGCACCGAAACTCACGCGCGCGCGCGCAGCCGGACACCAGAACGATCCCAGGGGACCGCGCCGGCGCCCCCGGGGGAGGTGGAGGCTAGCTCGGGGGCGGGAGGAGGCCGGGGTTGGGGGGAGCGGACCGGAGAGGAGGGGAGGGAGAAGGGGGAGGGGTTGCTTGGCAACCGGTGTCTCTGCGATTGCTATGGGAACTGGCCATCCTGGGGCGGGGCCGGCCGGGGGCGGGGAGCGCCGGGACCGCTCGGCTCTAGTTCCAGGCCCCGGCCGAGGGGGAGGGGTGGGGTGGGGGTCTAGGGGAACCGGGTCGCCCGAACCTGATGCCGCCGAGACCCCGCTCCGCTCCCTGCTCTTCCCCGGGGCTACCCGTCCGCTGCTACGTGCTCCGTGGGAAGGGAAGGGGAGGGGAGCGACACCGTCTCCCCCGACTCGGGCAGCGAGCCCTCCGTGGTGGTCCCTGGGCGAGGAGGCTGCAGGAGACCTCGATAGAGAACTGGGGTGCGCAGGGGCGACCCGCGAACCTGGAACGGCCTGGGAGGGGCGTGGCGCCCTGTAGAGGGCAGGAGAGGCGGCGCGCAGCGACCCGGGTGCACTAGAGGCGGAGTAGTAGGTGTGTAAGGTTGGAACGACTCTGCGGACCGACATTGGGCGCCCGGGGTTGTGGGGACCGCTCCCTCCTCCGATGGCGAAATGCGCCCGACTTCAGCGCCGCCCGGGTGCCCGCCCGCCCAGCCGCGGAACTCGCACTAACAGGTGGCTGCGGGGGGGCCGTCTGGTCGCCGTCAGGTCGTGGACAGGTCTGCCGCTTGGTCTTGGCTTTCAAACTGGAGACGGGACGAGGAAAGTTGGCAGGAGAGGGAGTGTTCCTTTCAAAAATCCCTGGATAGAGTTTCGTCTTTGTTTTTCCGTAACCGGTTCGCCGTGTGTTAACTCCGCCCCTCAGTGTTTCTGGAAGTTCTGCCACACACCTAGCCTCCCTCGCCGCGGTCACGGCCCCTGCACACAGTTCAGCGTGGTTGGATGTTGGTGCTGGTTGGGAGGGAGCTCTTTAAAAGATGGCCCTTTTCTGGCCACGTTTGGAGCCATCTAAAAAGAGGCTTTGTGAAGCTGGGTAGGCTTGATGTGGTCCAACCTGTCCCCTTTCTCTCCTGGTAGACCATGCCTGTTCTTACCTGGAGTCCTGCCCCCCCACTCACTCACCCCCCCCACACACACCGTCTCCCAAACTAGGCTGCTTTGCCCTTTGCAGTTTGGAGCTTGATGCCAGGGGTAAATGTGCAGTCAATAGTTTGGGAAACACAGCTGCACAAAGGATCTCTGGGCCCACGATCACGCCCTCCTCTCTTCTTTTGAAAAACATCATTTTTGGTGTGCAATTGCTCAGCTCATGAACACCTACTCCTCTCGTTTAAAGAAGGAACCCATGTCACTCGCTGCCACGGCACCTGAGTTAGACACAGAGCAGGGGCTGCAGAGCCCGCCTCACCTCGCAGGCTCCACTGGGCTCTTTCCACGTGGCACACTAAGTCATGCCACTGTCACCACCCAAACGCACACGTGCACCCCAGGCATGCCAGTGTCCCCGTGGAAATTGGAACTGCTCCTCACGGGCAAGCCGGGCCTCTGCAGAGTGGCTCCAGTGCCTCATTTATTAATTTCTCATCCTAATTAGGGTTGATGTGTTCATCAAGAAAGCCCCAAGCTCTGGGCAGCTGGCTTCGCTGGCAGATGGAGGGTGGGGAATTGCCATCTGGGGGACTTCAATGCCTCTCTCATCCCCCAGAGGTCAGGGGTTTGAGGGCCAACCCAGGCCACCTCACAGGGCCAGTGCATCCTCACACCAACCCAGGTCTGGGAAAGCTGGTTCAGGATTCCTTGTCAAGGCTACAATCATCCTGGCAGTCCCTCAACCTATGTGGAAACTGCCAGCTTATCTCATAAAAGCACATCTGACATCCACGATGCCACCACCTGCCAGCAAGTGTCTGGGCTGAGATGCAGACAACACATTAACCCTAGGCCAGTCCCTGGGGGCGTGGAGAGGCCCGGGCACCTCAATATTGGCTTTTGTGTGTACCTGTTCTCTAACAAAGTGCCCCAAAGCATTACATGGGGAAAAAGAGAGCGAGCGAGCGAGAGAGATCAAACCTCTGGGCGGAAACTGAAGAAATACTGCAGCAGGCAGCTAACAAAGAGCCGGTTGTGATGGGGACTCTAAAGGGTTCACTGGCAACTCACACACAGCAGATTCCGTTTCCTGGGGGTTTCCTGTAAATGATGTTGCCGGGCCAGGAGAGCCCAGCTTTCTGTGTACGTAAAGCGGCCACGCAGTTTGGCAGGGCTGCATGCAGAAGGGCAGCTGGGTGCTGCTCTGAGCCCCACCAGGGCTGACAGCACCCCAGCCTTTTTCTGCCACCTCCCACCCCCAAAACCAGGTCTTCTCCTTCTGCTGGATAAGTGTCAAAATACTCCAGTGCCCACAGAGCCTTGTTCACGTTACCACATGGCGTGATCACAGTGGCCCTGAGAGGGCTCTGTCTCTTCACCCCATCTGCAGGCAGGAAACAGCTCAGAGAGGGTAAGGCACTTGCCCAGCAGGTAGGAGGCTGCAGGGCCAGATCTGAGCCTTTGTCTCACTACAGAGCAATTCCCACCATGTCATCCTGCCCCTTCCCAAACAGCTTCTGGGTTGCCATTAAAATCCGGTGCATAGGACCAAGTACTTGACTGCTTAGGAATGAAGGCATTTAGGAGTAAGAAGGTACAAGTGATACACAAATACTGCATAATGTATGCTTGCTCTCTTCTCCCCTCTCCTGTTTACTTCTGTCTTTGTCTCTGTGTTTCTCTCTCTCTCTCTCTCTCTCTCTCTGTCTCTCTCTCTCTCTCTCTCTCTCCCTCTCTCCCTCTCCTTCCACCATGTTCTGGAGTAGCCTGTCCCAACCATAATCACCCATCTGCTTCCTCCCTCCCCAATACCTTCACTTATTCTTTCTTTGTATCTTTGGTGACACTCAGCCCAAGGCTGGGAACATAGGAAAGGAGTAATCAATCTTTGCAGACTTTTCAATCAAAGGACTCACCAACCCTCATTCGTCCAACCCCTAATGCATTTTGGAGTTAGGCAAGCTGTAGAATGTAAACTAGCATTCGGAGCAATTGCTGTATGCTGGGGACAGAAGACTTGTGAAAACGATGAGGGGACGAGGGGACGAGGAGACTCGGGGCCCAGGTGACAGCAGCTCATGCCAGCATGTCAAAACCCCCATGCCCACTTTTAGCTCCGGAGGGTCCACGAGGGACCCAGTTCACTGTGCTGCCATCAGGAGAGCTCTGGCCCCAGAATAAACAGTCCTGGCAAAGTTCAGCCTCAGCAGCGCCCTGCCCCTCTCATGTCCCATATATCGCCCATAGATGAAGCTGTCCCCAGCACACTTACAGCTCTGTCAGAGCCTTACAATGGCAGCCTTGAAGCCTGTGCCAGTTCTGATCTAAGCACTAGCCGGGGAAGGTGTGGAAAGATTCTGGACCCTGAGAGTGAGAAGGTCCTTTGCCCCAATCATGCTCACCCTTCTTACCTGGGCAGCATTTTTCACACCAGCAGTGTCCCCAGACTTTATTCACACCACGGCACACAGAGAAAGAGAAACTATTAGTCCTGTTTCCTGGGGCCGGGAGGAGGGAGAGGAGTCATCAATGACCACCCAGGGCTCCAGCCCCACTTCCCCAGCCCTCACCAGGTTGCTCCGAGGTGAAGGAGAGCTCACTCCTCCAGCACCTGGAAGCCTTTCACAGCAGGCCAGCTGGGAAGCTCTGCCTGAAACCATGCTCCCAGCGTTGGACTATTCAGAGAGGTTTAGATCCAAATAACCTCCTTTCACCACCTGCTCCAGGCAAGGCAGTGGACTGGGAACCTTTCCTGTCTGTGTTTGCTTTCATTTTCTCTTGCAATAACACACAGACAGCCTGTCCAATCAGGCCCCAGTGGGTGACAGCAGCCAGCTCAGGCCTCCTTCCCCCCAGCGAGTCACCTCCCCCGAGGGTTCTCCTTTGCCCTCTAGTGTTAATAACAGCCTTCATGCATTGAAGACCTCCGTGCAGGACTTACATTAGTTCCTGTAATTGTCAACAACACTTCAAGGTAAATATTAATTATCTGCCTTTTATAGGTGAGAATATGAAGCTTAGGGTGGCCACAGCTGCTGAGGAGCAGGATGCCTTCCACTGTCCAGATCTCTGCTGGGCATGAACAGACGAGCCAGGCTTCCACCAGCCAGGGGATGTCCTTTTTTTTTTTTTCTTGGAACCACCCAGATTTGGGGAGGGTGTTGTATTAGTCAGTGGCTTAAACAGCAGGCAGTTATTTCTCACAGTTCTGGAGGATGGAAGGCCAAGATCAAGGTGGTGCCAGCTCCTTCGGTTCCTGGTGAGAACTCTCTCCCTGGCTTGCAGACTGCCACCTTCTTGCTTCGTTCACACAGCCTCTTCTTCTAAGGGCACTAATCCCATCATGAGGACCCCACCCTTGTGATCTCATCTACACTTAGTCACCTCCCAAAAGCCCCACCTTCAAATACTATTGGAGTTAGAGCCTTCCCCATATGGATTTGGGGGAGGCAAAAACATTCAGTCTGTCGTAGGGTCTATCCCTTCCTGGTCCTGCTTTGTAACTGGTGCTCACTCGCCGGTTACCCAGGGAGAGGCCCTGGCAGTCTTCTCGTGTCTACCTCCCCTTAGTGCCCTGCTCCCTCTCTTTACCTCGTCTGTTCTTCACTCCTTTCTCCCCTCTCTTAAGAAAAAACCAGCTCCTTTTAACTGGAGCCTCATGACTTAGTGAGCTGGGGGTCATGGTGGACCCCAGCCTGGGATCTGACTTAATGACCCCACCACAGCACTGGTTTTGGAGAAGCCCCATGTCTGAGGCTTCAGAAAGGCTCAATAGGAAACCAGCAGTTTTTTCAAAGAAACCTGTGTGTATCTCCTCAGAAGGCCAGGATTCTGTGGATTTCCAGGATACAGTCCTGGAATTGCAGAGCAGTAGGGGCCTCAGGCCATCAAATCCAGGGTTCAGAGGTGAGGGAGGCAAGGAACGGTACAGCCAAACTGGAGCTGTGGCAGAGAGCCTGATGGGCCTCTGTTTCCTCATCTGAAAGTGGGGTCTGGATGATCCCACCTCCGACTTCCTGATACACAAGCCCTAGAGAGGCCCCCCTCTAGGGTGCATGGCGGCCTTGTTGTGGGCTCGGTAAAAGGGGGGGCAGGTTCTCCAGCTCCTAGAGCCTGGGAGATTATTTCATTCAGCGACTCACAACCCTTTTTCTGCTAAGATACACACACACAAGGGATTTCAGTCACCTGCCTGCCAGGCACACTTCTATTCATTCACTCATGCATGCATTCATTCAGTGCACTCATTCATTCATTCAGCTCATGCTCACGGAGCACCTGCTCCGTGTCAGACACCGGAGGCTCTGAGTCACCGTGGTGAACAGGACAGAGATGGTCCCTGCTCCCCTGGAGCTGACATTCTAATGAGGTAGCTGACACTTCCAGGTACTAATGAGTGTTATGATGAAAACAGCAGGGGGCTGTGCTGGCAGAGGCTGGGGAGCGATGCTGTCAGTCAAGGGCACAGGAAAGAGCTGTCAGAGAAGGACTGGTGGGAGACCTTCCAGGAAGAAGAGGAAAGCCGAGGCCCCAAGGAGGAGAGAACCTGGGAAGGGTGGAGGAGAGGAGCCAGGAGGAGGGCGGGGCACGGCTCCTGGGCGCTTGGGGGTCAGCAGAGGCTTTGTGGTCAGGGTCAGGAGCCTGCTTTATTTCACGTGGGGGGTTGGGCCAGGGAGTAAAGACATCTGATTTATGTTTTTAGAACATTATGCGGCTGCATGTGGAGAAGTTTCTGGAAAGCAGGGGAAGCCACCAGGAAACCGGTCTGGATATTGTTGCAGGTGACCAGATGGGAGACGGGCGCCAAGAGGCAGCAGCAGAGATGGAGAGGAGGAGGGAAGGGGGGGGAGGGGTGACAAATCAAGGATGGCTGCTTGGATGTGGGGCTGTGGCAGCTGGCGGGTTAGTGGTGTCGGGTCCAAATTAGGAAGATGGAGAAGCGGGACTGGGAAAGGAAATCAGGAGTGTACCCATGAGGGTCCCAGATTTCGCACTACTACCCAACAGCTCCACAGCCAAGTCGTGCCGAAAAGTAGCATATGGCATAACCCAGGCGAATCACCATAACGCGTAATAGACCCAAGCGTGTAGGGTCATCGTCACCCGTCCCTGACCACAGGGCAGGTGTCTCAGCCTCGGTCCTGGTGACACTCTGTGCCAGATCACCCTCTGTGGGGGGCTGTCCTGCGTGTTGTGGGGTGTGTAGCAGCACCAGAAGCCAGTAGCACACACACACACCCCGTCCTGCCCACCAAGTTGTGACAACCAGAAATATGTCCAGACTTTGTTAAATATTCCCTGGGGTTGGGGGAGCAAAATCACCCCCCACGGGGAACCGCTGCTCTGAGGAAAGCATCATTTAAGTGGGGGCAGGGGCGGACCAGGTTTCTCGTAGCTGGTAGGAGTGCTGCTCGGTTCTTTCCTTCTAGAAAACACATGGAATGCAAGTGGGGAGCATCTCTACTAATGGGGTGACCCGGCGTCTGCTTCAGGTGACAGGAGACATAGATAGTGCCCCATCCCATTCCTTTCTTAAGAGTAATGAGTTGTACCGATGGTTGCTAGAGGGGAGGGACTGGGAGGCTGGGTGGAAAAGGTGAAGGGAGTGAGAAGTGCACATTGGTGGTTACAGAATCATCCTGAGAATGTAAAGTGCAGCAGAGGGAGTCTAGTCAGTAATATTGTAATAACCACGTATGGTGCCAGGTGGGTGCTGGAAAAACTGGGGGGGATCACTTTGTAAAGTACATTGTTATCTAACCACTATGCTGTTCACCTGAAAGCAATATAAAATACTATTGAATGTTAACTGTAATTGAAAAATAAAAATTTTTTTAAAAGAGTAATGAGTTGCAGGTGACCCAGCTCACTCTGCCTTGACAGCCCATCATGTGTTCACACTGGGGATGCAAACTGCTGATGTGGCCCAATCCTCATGCTCTGCAAACAAAGGGGACTAAAGACCAGAGAGGTAGAGCAACTTACCTTAGGTCACACAGCTCACTGGTAATCAAGCCAGTCGCAGAAGTGGGTGTGGGGACTGCCCGGTTAGGGTTCTGTCTGCGCAGCCTCCCCTGGGCTGGCACCTAGGGGAAGGTTGGGCAAGAAGCAGCCACCATGGCACAGGGTAAGCAGCGAGAAATGCAGAAAGACAAGGGAACTCACTCCCTGTGGGCCTTGCTCTGCCGCAGCTCCTCACCTCCATCACAGTTAACCTGCAAACACACACTCGGAGAAGCAGTGCTGGCCTCCAACGGGGACATTCTCCTGGGTGTGTACACGGGCTGGCTCTCTTGGGGACAGCTCCAAAAAGAGCACAGACTGGTTCTGCCCCCCAGGGATGAGCCAGGCAGGGCCTGCCTAGATCCACCTGGAGCCCCCCTCATGGCGCTCTGGGAAGTGCCATACAAGAACATCTTTTCTGAGCTGCAGGTCAGGACCTGGTACCAGACCAAGGACATTTTTTCCTAATGTATCAATTTCTTCATATGAAAAAGCTCTTTGAAGCTGTGAAAATTACATCACATGGTTTTACTCTGTTTGTTCTTTTTCCTCCAACTGAAAAAGTAAAGGAAGGAAGGAATGGGAAAAATAAGTAATGAAATGGGTGAGGGACTGGGATGGAAGTTAAAATAAAGTTAGTTAAATAAGGTGACAACTGAGTCTGGTTAGTGCACAGAAGGCTGGCTGAGCTGCCAGAGGTGGGCCACAGATGTGTCTCTGAGCTTCCTGGGGGCTGGACAGAGGCCACATATCAGAGTCGCAGTGAACATATAATTAAAAGAAGCTGATGCTTAAGAGAAACCTGGCTCTTTCTGATACCGAGGCCTGGGAGAAATGTATTCATGTCTCCTTATAGACAAGACAATCTTTCACATCGATATTAACTTTGACTTTGTTGAAAAGGCAACAAGGGGTAGAGGAAAGAGGCCAAGTCTGGGGGAGAGAAGACTTGAATTCAGATCCCAGTTTTGCCAGGTAGCTGTGTGGCTTTGAGCAGGTTACTTAACTTCTCTGAGTTGTTGCTCACATGTCAAAAAATGGGATAATGGGGCAGTAAACATGAAAATACCCAGCACACACCTACAGAGTAGGCATTAGGACCCCAGGGGGACTTGGGACTGCCCTGGCCGCTCTGTTCCACCAGCCCCTGGGTGTGGGCCAGGAGTCAGCTGAGGAACTTAGTTGCTAACCTCCAGCACACGGGGGCTGTGAGGGGGGCCTGAAGGTCATCCATCACCAGGCAGCCTTCCCTGCAGGGGCTAGACATTTTTGCCCCTTTTTATTTCCAGGGATCCTGGATGTCTCTGCTGGGGTCCAGAGGACCCCCCATAGAGAAGTTCCAGGGTCTTTGCAAAGACCCTAGGCGCTCTGCTGGGTCGAGGATGGCCGGGTGTGACTATACACTTAGCCATGCCTCACCTTGGCATTGGGCCACCTCCTCCCACTCCCCTGGACCAGCAGGGGGCCAGGGAGCCACGGTGAGCCACACTGTTGGGGTCTTGGAGCCAGAGATGTGCTTGGGTCTGAAGAGTCCTCTGAATGTTTTTGCTCCCCCCAAACATCAGGACTTCTCCATCACACCCATGTCTACCCAGCCCCCTAAACTTCTATCTATCCTTCAGGTCACCTCCTCTATAAAGCCAACCCCAGCTCCTTCCTTGGGCCCCTGGGTATTTATGTCCCCTAGCCACAGGGGGCTTCACTGAGCATGGGCCTGTAAGGGCTTTGGATTTTAATGGGGGCTGCTCTTGCCCCTCCCCCACATATTCTCCCCTCCCCCTCCTGAAGCAAGGGGCCTGTTACCATCGTAACCCTTCTGTGCCTCCTGCCTGGCCGTGCCCACTGAGGCGGAGGTGCTCAGCAAATGCTGATCGTGGGTCTCCTCCCGCCATCGCCCCATCTCTGAAGAGTGTGGAAAGGCCCAGGGGAGTTTCTTGACTCCAGCCCAGCTCCCGAGTCTGGGAGAAAACTGAGTCACTAAAAATGCTTAGACTCCTGCCATCAGCCTGTCTGTCACCTACTCTCCCTGGGGACAGCTGGATGCTGTCCCAGCTCACTCTTTCCAACCCCCATTAGTCCACATGGAAGCACAGCCTCAGCCAGCCAGCACCAAAGTCACACAGACCTGGGTTTGAGTCCAGACTCTGCCACTTGTCATCTATGTGTCTTCAGACAAATTACCTGACCTCTCTGAGCTCCAGCTACTCTCATTGTAAAACAGAAGCACCATCTAATCAGCCCCTGGGATTGTTGTAAAAGTTATAGGAAAAACACACACAAAATAGCCCTCGTGGTGCCTGGCACCTTGTAGATAGTCACGTGATTGCCTTTTCCCCATTTCCATGTTTCCTGAAACGTGGAAGTTTTCCCAGAAGAATTAAGGAGCCAACCTTTGCAACCAAGCAGAGTGAGGCCCCGGATCAGCTCACTGCTCCCCGGGGCCTGGGAATGGAGAAGCTGAGCCTCCCTGGGATATCCAGGCCCATGGAGAACATGGCCCTGTTTCCTAACTTCTCAGAGGCCAAGCTGCTCCGAATGGCTTCTGTGAACCATGAAACCAAAACCTGAGGGCTGCCAGTTAGTTGAAATAGGGTCCAACACCGAGGCAGTGCCCGGGATGGTGATCGCAGCCACCCAGGCCACGTGTCCCCCATCTCACTCCCTGGCAGGCCCTGAGGCTACAGCTCTGAACTCCAGGGATATGGGCCATGATAGAAGTGGTCGGGGGCAGGAGCGTGGAGACACTGGGATGGGAGTCAGGAGACCTGTGGTCTGGTCCTGATCCTGCCACTAACCATCTGGGCAATCTTCCCTTATCCCTTAACGTTCTAGAGTCTCAGTTTGCTTGGCTGTCAAATTAGCAAGTGATACCTGTCCGTCCCCCCGCCATTCTCTCATCCCTCCCCCCATCTTCCATCTCCCTGTGCCCTCCCTCCCCCCATGGTGTGAAAATCCAATGAGATGAGTCTTGGGAAAATGCCACGAAAAGCACAGTGGCCGTGTTCCCAGAGGCACCACAGAGCTGACAGGACTTGAGGCTCATTTTCCTGGAAACACTGTTAGCTTGGTCTCCTTTCGCCCCGACGCCGCCGCAAGGACCCACATGCTGGCGGTGGTCTCGGACGTCCCTGCTCTCCCTTCTGCCACCCAACCCCCATGCTAGCCCTTCAGTCATGGCTACAAGGATCTTATAAAAATGGAAATCAGATCACGTCATTCCCCACCTCATCACCCTTCAGTGGGGCCACGTACCACTCGTGATAAAGTCAGGCTCATTGCTGATCTACAAAACCCCACACGCCTCCCTGACATCTCCCACCAGGAGCGTCACTGTCCAGAAGAGAGTCAAGGAAGGTGACACCTGAACCAAGTCCGTGCGATGGTCAGTAGGACAGGCGCTGGGGGTGGGGTGATCAGAGAGATCTGCACTTGAGCCCTGCTTTACTGTATTAGCTCTGTGACCTTGGGCAGATTCCTTCTCTGAGGCTCATTTTTCTCATCTGTAAAATGGGTATAATGATAGACACCTCCAGGCAGTGGAGCCATTCCCCGAGACACAGAACCACGGAGGAGTGGGCTGGAGATGGGAGACAGGAGAGCTTGGCTTTGGATGGGCCGAGGGCACAGGGTTGGGCACCACCCTTCGCTGCAGCGCTGAGGCAGGGCTGGCCTGGAGACACGGATATGGGAGTCACCTGCTGGCCTGACGGAAGCACCTCCCCCTGGTGAGGAGATGTTGCTGTGAATGTTGAACCCCGGTGCCTTGGGTTCCCCCATGTGACCAATGGCACTGTGGCGTTTGTATTCTCCGAACCAAAACTCTAGGTAAAGGAGCAAGCAACAGATTTTCTGTTGTCAGCATGAGAGGCGAATCAAGTGTTAGTGAGATTCTGGAATGTCGGTGTTCCTAGTTTTTGGAGGAGGTAAGGGAGCAGGTGGAAGATCCAGAAAATCTAAAATCAAGACTGTCCTAGAATACTCCAGACCACCCCAGGAATAGGTACATGTTCAAAGAATGTGAAATGACTGTTGTCACCAAGTCCGTTGTCATGGGCCTGAGACTGCGCATCATTTAATGATCTCTTATCACACCTTGGAATTCTTAACCATGTTGGAACAAGGGGACCCGCATTTTCATTTTGCACGGCACCCCACAAACTATGTGGCTGCCCCTGGGTGCCCTGTTCTACCCTGAGAGAAGCGTTTGACTAGATGAAGAATGGGACAGGGAAGCTGAGCCGGGAGGAAAGGGGGCCGAAGGGTCCTGAGGCTGCTCAGACGTCGGCGGCTGGGGTGGGGAGCAGAGGTGGGTGCTGTGACCAGACCTCACCTCTCTTGTTTTTTCCAAGGCCCACGGCAAACACTCCACAGAGCCAGGGGCTGCCTGGAGAGCAGTGTTACTTAAAACTCCATCATTGTTAAGCATTTATGGGGCCCCTGCTGAGTGCCTGGCTTCGTGCTGGGCGCTGTTAGGTACAGAGGGCCCTTGGGGAACTTACTCTCTGGGTCCCAGGAGCCCTCGGGAGAAAGACGGCTGCAGAACGCAGCCCAGGGTGTGGAGAGCATCGGAACACACCTGGGTGTCGGGGCCTCCTCCCAGGGCTCTCACAAGACCTGTCTCAGGGTGCTCACGAGGAGCAAATGGAGAAGACCCGCAGGGCTCCCCTGCACCTGCCTCACCGTGGACTTGAAATGCGCAGTGGCTATTGTGAGGGGCGTCTTGGCGAGGACGTGGGGGTGGAGATGGCGGTGGAGGACCCGGATCCTGGAGTGACTCAGGGTTTGAATCCAGGCTCTACCTCCTACCAGCTGGGGCCTGTCAGGCAGTCATTTCATCTCCTTTGAGCCTCAGTTTCTTTCTCTGCAAAATGGGGATGTTAGTAACACCCATGCTGATTTGCTGGCAGGAGCCGAGATGAGCTACATCAGTGTTTAGCTTGGGGCTGGGATCAAGTTCAGTGCCTGGTGGTTATTCTCATTTGCTAACCCAAAGAATGCCCCGCACGTGGGGCCACGGGAGGGGGGCCCATAGTGAGGATGGATCTCAGAGGAAGGGAGTCCTTGGCCTCCAGACCAAACCACAAGCAAAGAAAAGAGAATGGATCCCCAAGACTCCCCGAGGACATTTCAGGACATCCAGGCTCCCTTCCAGGGGCTGGGCGGTCTGGCCAAGGCCATGTCACCAGCTCGTCTTTGCCATGCGGTGGGGGGAGGTCGCCCGCACCGGCTTCCTGCTCCCCCTGAAAAGCCCCATAACAAGCGCACATTGACGCGGGCTCCCCAGGGCGAGCGCTCCCCCTCGCATCTGAGCCCTCGCCCGAGACATTTCCTCGCTTCAGCAGCTTGGCCTGTCATACAAAGGGGCTCTGATTTTCCCTGATGTCCAGCTCCTCTTGCATGAAAAATCACTTTTGTTGTCTTTCTGCCCACGGATTGCTGCCTGTGAGTCCAGGCCAGATGCCTGGTGGGCGGAGAGTCCCCCACTTACCTAAACATTGGGAAGGTCTCCTCCCTTCCTCCACCCTTATGGCGCACGGCCGTGGCCTTGAGGTTCACTCTCTCGGGGAGTTGTCTGCTGGCCCCTTGCCTGTCCCCCACCTTCACACTGGTCAAATACTTTTCCTGCTCAGCGGCCGTTTTTGATGTGTCCCAAGGGTCCTTGTTTGGGTTGCTGCCACTCCCACTGTCCCTATGGTCACCACACCCACCTGGCCAACTCGTGGGTCCCCCTCTGTGAGCATCCTCTGAAACCCAAATCATTTGTTCTTTCCTGTCCCCCATCCCTGCTTCCCTCCCTCTCTCTTTTCCCTCTTTCTTTCTTATTTCTAATTATTTCTCCCTTTTCCTTTCTAGTTTGCCATATTTAAATCATACAAGCCCTCTCCTTCCTGTTCAAGGCAGTCTTTTGAAAGTTCTTGAAGCATTTACTAGATAAAAATGTATTATTTCAAGTCTGTGACTATTAGGAGGGTTATTAAACATGGGGAAAATTCTATTAAATAGCAAATTGAGTGAGTCGGAAACCCACAGATGTGGAACCTCTGAAAGGTCACCTGGTACAAAATAGATGGGGATATGAACGTAGCTGTTCTGTGACGCTGGAAAAAAGTATTGGAAGGAAATTCACCAAAATGTTGAAATGTGGTCATGGGCACTATAAGTGATTTATCTTATCTCCCTCTATCTTTTTCAAATTTTCGATTATGTCTGGGGACAGCAGGGGGGGGAGGGAGAATATATAAGCCTGATGTTTAAATGTAAAAAGCACCAGGGCCAGTCTGTCCTCGAACAGGTGAATGGATGTATATGCCCATTCACCATTGATGATGCTGCTTCTGTGTATTCTTTATTATGTTTGTTTGTTTTTAAATATTGATTTTAGAGAGAGAGAAGGGGAGAGGGAGAGAGAGAAACCTCTATCGGCTGCCTCCTGGACGCCCCCTACTGAGGATCAAGCCCACAACCCTGGGCATGTGCCCTGACCGGAATTGAACTGGTGACCTGTGGTGCACAGAATGATGCTTGATCAACTGAGCCACTCTGGCCAGGGCTCTTCTCTTTATTCTTAAACGCATCCCAGGAACACGCTCCACCTTTTGTCACTCCCAGCCACCTTTTGTCAATGTTTTACTCCCGGCCACCCTGACTTATAACCAAATTGATTCCTGGACAAAAGCCTTAGCCAGCCAGCCACAGTTGAATCTTTATTTCCTGTAAGCACAGTTTACACACTGGGTTTCCATTCCTAGAAATCCATCTCATACAATAAAAGCACCCCAGCTGACCACAGAAGTAAGTGAAAAGAAAAATAAAGCCCAGATATATGGTCTTACCAACTTTTATCACATATGTAAAGCTAAGCATTCAACATAAAAGCCGTGTCATGAAATGCTCCTTTGGGGGAATTTTTTTGCTGGAGCCAGACCAGCCGAGGTTTCTTAAAATATGAACCCGATGAAGTATGAACAGAAGATACTCGCTTTGTGTTTTTCCCAAATGATCTCCCTGTGGCTTGTGTAAGCATGCTTCATTGCAACCCAGAATCTTCAAACACTTTAAAACAAAGGGTTCTTCTGTCTCAAAACCTTTGCATTGCCAGTTCCATCTGTGTAAATGCTTTAGAAAAAAATCTCTGCATGGGGATCCGGGAGGAAAGGCAGTTTCCACTGTGACTGGGCCACTGCGAGGTCCCTTGCTCTTTGTATTAATGAGTTGGTTGACCCTTCAAATGCCAGTCAACGCCAAGGTCTTAGCTTCCCTGGGTCCTTGTTGCCAGGTGCTCATTAATGCTGCATTTAGCTATTAGCAGCCGTCTTAGTTAAAATTAAAGTGCAAGTCATAGAGTTTGGGGATATTAAGCCCTTATCAGGTACATCATATGCAAATATCTTTTGATCACTTTGTAAGGTTATATAAATGTCTCATCACTATGCTCTACACTGGACCCTAATATAATAGTGTATGTTAACTATAATTTAAAAATAAATTTTAAAAGATAAAAGCACTAGTGAGCACATAGAGAGGCAGACCGTGAGGTCCCGAGTCCGGCAGTCCTGTGGCTGAGATGTCCAGCACTTGGACTAGAAAGCTGCTCCCAGGTTCTCATAGAAATTCAATGCCTCTGACGGCAATGCCTGTTCCCTCTCGTTCAGTCTTTCCTGGAACTGAAAACAAAGCCCTCACCTCCAGCCTTTAAAGCCCTTCACTTTCTCAGAAGTGGTGTTTGCATCCTCTGCAGCCTCCCCATCTCCGGAGGATCAGGGAAGAAATTTTTCCTGGTTGGTTTTGTTTTTAAACCTGATTGCTTTCTAGTCTTCGATTGGCAAGCCTTGGTGCTGGGGCTCAGAGACCCGAAGGAGACCCTTCCACTCATCAGAGGAGGGTCCTATTATATGGAAAGAAAGAGTCAACACTTCCCTGGCTTTTACTATGTGCCAGGGACTGTCCCAAGTACTTTATATATTGATCTAGTTCATTCTCAGCCACCCTGCACGATAGGTACTGTCATTGCTCCCATTGCATAGATGAGGAAACTGAGGACAGAGGGGTTAAGTAACTTGCCTAAGCCCCTGAGCTAACCGGCGTGGAGTCGGGACTCAGGCCCAGGTGGTCTAGCTGCAGTTTCCATCCCCTTCGGCACCGAGCTATGCCGCTGAGCCCTAACCACGGCAGCCACGACCTCTGAAAATCCCTACGTGCCAGCACTTTGCGTAGTTCGTTTCATCCTTACAGCACAGCACGGTACCCTGTGGGAGGTAGGGAGACTGAGGCAGGCTTACCGGCCTGGGACGCAAGCCAGCATTGCACCCAGGTCTCTGGCTCCACAGCCCTTGCCCAGCTCTTTCTCCAGCCCCATGCTAAAACCTGTCCTCTGCCTGCTGGACGTCGGGGAGAGAAGCAGCCTCAGTTTCTCTGAGGAGAGGCTATGGGGTGGCTCAGTGTCCTGTAAATATATCAAATGACCCCCAGGAACCCAGGGACACAGTACAGGCTGCTGATGCTGGTTGTGGGACGGAGGTCAGATGTGAAGAGAGAGCAAGACCCACAGGTGCAGCCCAGTGGTTGGTAAACAGTACTGGGGGTGGGCCGGGCTGGCACGGCAGGCTTCTCAGTGGAGGTGGGCACAGCGTCGTGACCAGAACAGTACACAATGCAAGGCCCCGGTCTGACTCATGCAGCCTGGAGAGGAAAGATTCACTGTCAGACCGAGGGTGGCTCTTAAGATGGGGAGCTCTCAGCAAAGAAGGTGAAAAGCATTCTGCTCAAAACAGCTTCTTTAAAGAGACAATTAACTGCACTTCAAACCCCCGGAACCCACGTTTTACAGGAGATGCCACCTGCCAGCACGCTTTCATACCCGGATTCCGACTGTTGGCATTCACTTGGTGACTCCCAGCTCACAAAAAGCAGATAGGAAAACCGAGTCTGATCATCCTGTATGCCTTCATTCATGCCAAGTTCAGACGCAGGCAGAACTGATCCAGGGCGCTGGACATCAGCGATGTGGCCTCCTCCAGGAACTGACCAGGAGGAGGAAGGGGGCGCCTCCAGGGCTCTGAGCATGTTCCATACTTTGATCTGGACGGTAGTTACATGGATGTAGACGTATGTTCCTCAAGCCGCATTCTTAGGATGACTTACTGTATGTTATCCTCAATAAAAATTTAAAACGGACAAATACACATCCGGAGTGACAACCCCCCAGGTGGCCTGCCACCAACCCCCACCTGCCCCATCTGTGTGTTCTTCAGCTCTAGTCAACCCAGCAAGTACTCATTGGGAATGTGTGCACCTAACCTGTGCTGGGTTCTGAGGACTCAGCCACTCATTCACTCATTCATTCACCCATTCACTCATTCATTCATTCAGCAGTTATTTTTGTGCTCAGCCTCTTGGGAATAAATTTCTATTGTTTTAAGCCATCCTGGTTTGCGGTGCTTTGTCACCTAGGAAACTGATACAGGGAAGTTAATTCAACCTTGCAGATAACTATCAAAGTAACCAGCCTCCCGAAATTATTCCGATGTCACTCACTTTCCAAGAGTGGGGAACCTCAAATAAAAGATATGCGATTTCTTCAGGATCTGTGTGCTGAGAACTCACTTTGTGGGCTGAGAACTATGAGTTCTCTCATTTAACCCTCCCACCAACCCTATGACATAGGCCCTGGTATGCTCCCAGCTTACACTTGAGGAAACTGAGTCTCAGAGAGGCGAAATCATTTCCCCAAGGTAACATGAATATTTTTATTTCTTTCTGAGTCACTGGCTGCTTTCAAGGTTGTACTGAGCTACTGAAGACAGAATGGACTTGTTGGATGAGAAATGTATTCATTTTCTCTGCTTTTTAACAAATTACCACAAGCTCAGTGGCTTAAAACAACACAGACCTATTATTTCACAGTTTCCACGGATTAGGAGTCTAGGCCAGTCTAGCTGTGATCCTCTCCCCAGGGCTCCCAGGTTAAGGCCTAGGTGTCAGGAGGCCTTTGTTCCTTTCTGGAGCTCAGTGTTCTCTTCCAAGCTCGCTGGTTGGTGGCAGAACTTGTTTCCTGTGGCTGTATGACTGAGGCCTGTTCCCTTGCTAGCCACTAGCCAGGGGCCTCTCGGGTCCTAGGGGCCCACAGATCCTTGCCACGTGGCCCCATTGGTGGTTCACAACATGGCCATACACTTCCTTCCAGGCTAGCAGGAGTGTCTCTCTGACTACCCCCCCGCAGCTTGCCAGTGGAGTCTTACATAACGAACCTAATCATCATATTCACAGGTGTCGCCCACACTCAAGGGGAGCACACTACGGGGTGGGGACTGGGGGAACTACCTTAGGATTCTGCCTGCAGAGTTCAGATGAACTTGACTTTGAGACCAAGATGAACTTGATTGACTTGGAGTCCTGGCTCTGTCCTTGACCTGGCGTATGGCCTTGGAGAATTTCCTTCCCTACCCTTTAAGTCTGAGTCTCCTTATTTATAAAAGAGAGACAACGCTACAAGGCTCAAGGGCTGTTATGAGGATTAGATCAGTTAAACCGTCCAGCACTGCTAGTTGCTAGGAGCTCAGTCAGTGGCAGCCCCCCCTTCCCTTTGCCGCCGTATCTCCTTCACAAAGGAAAACATGGGATGGGT
Organism: Miniopterus schreibersii; assembly: GCF_964146895.1. Classification (NCBI taxonomy): domain Eukaryota; kingdom Metazoa; phylum Chordata; class Mammalia; order Chiroptera; family Miniopteridae; genus Miniopterus; species Miniopterus schreibersii. Next base: position 8,360,815 of record NC_138116.1, read on the forward strand.
GGTGCACGTGGAAGGCGCCTGGCCCTGGAGCCAGGCCTTTCAGGGCTCCAGCCTGCTCCCGAGCAGGGCCTGCCTGCCCCTTCCCCTCCCAAATGTCACCACCACTGAAGCTTTGCCTGGTGAAAGGTGATGATGAAAGGAGATCCCTAAACAAACAGATGCTTCGGTGTGAGGCATGGTTTTCCTCTTCCCAGAAGCCAGATTTCATAGGAAGAGGGGCGCCCACCCCTCCTGGTGCTGAGCCATATCGTGGAGGTTGTCTTTTCTCCTGTGTGACCATCGTTGGTCCTTTTGGCCCCTTTAGGATGTTCTCTGTCGTGACCCTCAGGAGAGTCTCGTACAGACTAGAATTTTCCCATCCAAATGGCATGGACTGCCCTATGCAGCCCCCAAATATGAACCCTTGGATGTGGCCTGACAACTCGCAACTCTGATGATCCTTGGGCAGGTGAACAACCAGGAGGGCGTCTAGCCGACCAAGGGCCTTGTGTATGTTCAGGGTATTCTTCAGCCTGGATGTTGACACATGCAGAAATCAGAGGTATGAAGGCACAGGTCTGCAGGCTGAGCTCTCCTTGACACTTCAAGGGAGAGTTCCAAATTGAAATTCCACTGTCTGCTCTACATTTCCAGTCTCACCTACCACCATGCCTGTGGGAATGCCATGGGACCCCTCCCAGGGTGAGCTCCCTGCCCACCCAACTCTATCTATCCTCTAAAACTCACCTCAAGAGGTGGCCTTCCCCATGAAGCCTTGATAGCATTCATTCATTTGTTCATTCATTCCACCAAGCACTGATTCAGCTTGGCACCGGGGGGTGTATGTCTAATAAGACAGTCCTTCCAACTGCACAAAAGGGAGCCAGCCCTGCTCTGGGTCAGTGGGGAGGGGGTCAGACAGGAACTGCCTGTATGAAGCATCTCAAAGTTCCCCAGGCCTGATGTAGAGACCCTGGTCTCCTAGGGGCTTCCTGAGAGGTAGCTAAGTGGGAGGGGGCTGGGTATTTGTGTTGCCTTCTCGAGACAAGATCAGTGCTGGGGCCTGGGAGCCTGGCCTGGGTTCGCCCAAAGTGGACTTATCATGATGCTTAAGCCAGAGCTTCAGGCCCCTTCTTTGCATGGGCCTTTCGTGGGCTGGAGTCTGTGTCTTTGTAATTGTGTACAGTCAAACCTTGGTTCTTGAATGTCTGCCACCTTGAACAATTTGGTTCTTGACCAAGTTGTTCACAGAAAAAAATGTCTCGGCTGCCAAACAAAACTTCGGTTCTTGACCTGACATCGCTCTCATTCTGATACCTGCATGATCGGTCACCCGTCTCTCAGGCAATAAACAAAGGAGAGAACGCACAAGTATGAGTCAATTTACAGCTGAACCTCACGTTGTTAACATCAAAGGAAATTGTGCTATGAATATTTTCTAATGGGAAAAAATGATTTGGTTTTCTACCAAATCACTTCTCAAACAGCCTTCTGGAACAAAATAAGTTTGAGAACCAAGGTTTCACTGAAATCTAGATCTGCCCCTAGTTGGGCCATGGACATAAGTATCCCCCAAGTGGGACTTAACAGGAAGACAGGGTCCCTCTAGGAAAGAAGGCCCTCTAGGAAAGAAGGTCTGGGGGCCCAGAATGTCTAGACCACCTCTGGGGGCAGCCCACGTTCCTCCAGCAGGTCTCCGTGAGTCAAGCTGTATGGGGACAGGGACAGTGGGCATCTGGCTCTGAAACAGGGCCAGTCTCGAGGGGTAGAATTGGGGATCCATCCTGGCTGAAGCCAGCCCACTGGTCCTGTAACCTCACTCCACCCCGGGCCAGATAGGGGTCCCCAGTAAGGTTTGTGAGTGTAGTTCCTTTTCTTTCTCTCTTCTCCAGCTCCCCAACAGTTAGAAAACATGCTGGTCAGACTGACACAGCAGACTCCAGCGAGCAGCCCTGAGTCCTGCCAGCAAACACAGAGTCCTCCAACCTGATTCCCGAGGGAACCCCCAGAGGAACGCCCAGCCTGCCTCCAGCCTCGCCACGGGTCAGCCGCCCGCCGGCTCGGCCGCCCAGGCGTGGACTGGCTATAAGAGATCTCATGCCCGCACATGTGGCGCTCTGCAGGCCGCCCGCCCGGCCTTACAACCCGAGGCCGCCTGGCTCATTCGTGTGGGCCCGAGGCCCGCGGTGGGGGCTTGACGTTTGCTGAGAGGTTTTCCATCATTTATTAATGAGCTTTGGCAGCAGCCTGTGAATTAAGGCTCAGCTGGAGACATGGGCTCTGAGAGGCTGGGCAGGCAAGGCTGCGGGCTTCCGGGGGCTTGTCATCCATGGCTGGAAGATGCTCATTGCCTCTCCTGACCGTGGGTCCCACCCCGCAGTGCTTGTCTGCTCAGAGCCAACTGCATGCGCTGGGGGCAAAAGGCAGCTTCTCCTCACCGCTGGGGCTGGGGCTGGGCCAGGCCCCCGTGACTGGTGCACACAATGCGACACCCACCTTTCTTCCATCGCTGTCCCGGCTGGAGCCGCCGTGCACCTGCTCCCCTCAAGCCTATGCAAGCACACACCCTGTCACTCAGGGACAAAACCACTTCAAGATTGGAGCTAAAGTTACAAAGTGCCTCTCCTCTAAGGGCAGACACGCAGGGAGAAAGCACATCGGGCCCCATGCCCAGGGTGTCGTGCTTTACCTAAGCCTCACCCTGGGAGGCAGGCCCTGTGATTATCCTGGCGAGTGGAGCAGGCAAACGAGGCACAGAGGGCTAAACAGCTTGTCAAGGACCAACAGCTCAAAACAGGCTCAGCCGACTGCCAAACTGGCCCCGAGCAGCCCGGTCCTGGCGGCCACCGAGCTGGGTGTCGTGTAAGTAAAAAGCAAGTGCTTTGGGACCAGATCATTGAGTTCAAACCCTGCTCTCCACTTGCTCTTTATATCACTTCCTGGAGCCTCAGTTTCCTCCTCCATAAAGTGGGGACATCAGTACCCACCTTCTGGGTTTTTAGAAGGATTTGGCAATAAACATAATAGTGTCATGGCCCGAGGCCCACACAATGTCAGCTCTCAGGTCCCTTGCTTCATTCTCGGAGGCTGACGGTGGGCAGAGTGTGAGTGAGGGATCGGGGCGTCGTGGTATTGTTGGGAGGAGGGCTGGACCAATTTGCCCCCTGACGGCCTTGTGAACGGAGGAGGAGAGAGCCACCTTGCAAAGCACGATAGACTCCATCTAACATCTTTATTTCTCTTTAACAAATTTCCCCCAGGGCCCATTTCAAATCAAGTTAATTCTGGTGTCTAAAGGCATAAAGCCCATAACTCAGAGGCATTAGATGTAAAATATTCAGGCCTCCGCGGACGTGGCGCTGGCTCCGGGCCACGGCTCGCGCTGCCTACCTGGCCGAGCTTCGTGTTCCAGCTGTTGCTGGAATGGCTGGGAACGGGCGCCGGGGCCTCCGTCCGCAGGCGGGGAGGTGCCGCCCGGGAACGAAGGGCGCGCTGTGCCTGTGTCTGCACCGGGATCCCCCCGCGAGGAGAAGCGGCTGCTGAGTAATGAAAGCTTTGCCAGGACGCACGGTGGCTCCTCACCGGGCCTGAGGACCCGCAGCTGCAGCCCCCACGAAGGAAGGGCATGTGATGGAGGGCTCAGCTTCGCAGGGCCCACACCCCTGTTTGCAGCATCTCCCCCGTGTGGGCCTGAGTCCCTTCTGAAATCTCCAGACTGCAGGGACGTATGACAGTGTGTGTGGAATTGGAAATGGGATCTAGACAGACCTCTGGGTTTTTCCTTTTTTTCTTGTTGCTCTCATTTCAGCCGATTTATGCGGTGACGATTTTTACTTGGGTTTTGAAGTTGGTTAAAATGGAGCTTGTCTGAGAGCGGTCACACCGGGTCCCCAGCTGTGGGTCTCAGAGTGAGGCCAATGGGTTCAGCTCTAGAACAGTCCTATTTATCATGTTACAGTCGGCTGGTGCTTCTGGAGTGATTTGTTGACTCAGGAGGGCTGATGACAAGCAGCACGTGGCATTGGCATCTTGTGAACAGAGAGGCACTGCAGGTCTCGCCAGAGCCTTTCAACTCTGTTACTGGGCACCCTGGTAGCATTTCTGGGGTATTTCACGCACAGGTGGGATGGGAGTGCAGGGTGGATGTTCTTACCACCATGGACATAAAAACAGGGAGGCAGGAGAGAGGTGCGCCCCCCTCCCATATCCCCAGCCCCACAGAAGCCTCCTTTGGAGAAAGAAATTCATTGTGATTCAACCAGTATGAATTAATCAGAGACTGGAACAGGAGCTTGAGACTCAAAGAGAAATAAGTGTCAGAGCTGGCCCTCTGGCTCAGGAGGGGACACAATTTAAATACAGTGCAGGAAGTTGCAATGATGGGGGTGCAAGGAAAGGCGGAGGCAGGTCCAGAAGTTCCGTGGGAGAGGTGGCTTCTGCGCTGATGACTTTGGGGAGTGCACAAGGTGAGAGGGAGGAGGAAACCTTAAAGCCGGAACCAGGACACGGGCTCAAAGAACATGACATTAACGAGGAACCCTGCACAGCTCCGTGGTGTTGGAGTCGACAGGAACCAGGCCGTGATGCCTGAGATGCCCAAACTTTGTCATGCAGGACGCGAGCATCATTGAGGGTGCTGTGGTCAGAGTCCCGTGTTACTGGCTCACCCTGGCAGGTAATTTTGAGTGAGGCAGTGACAAGGAATCTTTAGGAGATAAAGTTGCAAGATTGGCTGAGGAATGAAGTCTAGGCAGAGGGATGCCCCTGAGATGGTCTGGGGAGCTCACTGAACATTCCATCATAGGGGTTGGGCTCTGCCAGCCCTTGCATGGCCAGCTGGTGCCTGGTGGTGGTAGAGCCTAGTGGCTTCAGCACTCACGCTCGGATGGCTGCCTATCCTGGGTTCTAATCCCAGCTCTGCACTGAGGATCTGGGCAGCCCTAGGCAAGTCACTTAACCTCTCAAGACCTCCATTTTCTCATCTATAAAATGGGATTGAGGATAATAGCAGCACCCACATGAGAGGGTTGTCGTGAGGACTCGAATTAATGCTTAAAGCACTTAGATCAGTGAGGTCCTCAGTAAGTGTTAGCTGCTGGTGGTAGTAATGGTTGTTACTATAGTAACAGTGTTGGTTAGCATGGGAGCAGCTGCTTGACCCCAGCGGGGCTCCCCTCCACAGACTTTGGTCCTGTGTCCCTTGCACATCTCCGGAGACTGGCAAGAAACCGGGACAACTGCAGACTGTTAGGACAGAGGAGGCTCTGCGTTTGGGCTGTCTGACTGGGCGGCCTCCTGAGAGCTCAGCTTTATTTAGATGGATTAGGGTGAGGGCCCACTCCTCCTCAGCCCCCTGGGAGGGAGTGGTGGGTAATTGATGAAGAAGCTGACACAGATTAAATGAGTGATGTCCAGACACTGATTGCTTCCTATTCAGGTGATGAACGCCGCTCCCCACCACCTGTTTCCAGCCAGCCTTTCTCCGGGCTCCCAGCGAGCAGAATCCTGCTGCACTCCAGGCCACTTCTCTCTGTCTGTCTCTCTCTCTGTCTGTCTCTCTCTCTCTCTCTCTCTCTGTGCGCGCCTTTCGCTTGCTTAATGGCGAGGAGCTAGAGTAAGGCTTCCCATTAACTTTTATTCTCCCCATAAACGGCCTGCTTGACTCACAATGACAGTTGTTCCGCTCTGTTCCCGGGGGTTCCTCCATCGTCATTTTGCTCACAGCCAGCCTGTCACCGCCGCGTCCCAGCCCACCAACGCCCCACTGGTGGGCCCTGCTGTGCCCATGGAGGGAGGAAAGCTGGCTTTTACATTTTATTTACTTTTTTCTTTTTCGTACAAGACAAACCCAAAAGCCTTAGCCTCAAACCCCCTGGAGGGAACTGAGGCTGAGTGAGCCGGGTCTGGGAGTCGAAGGGCCTGGAGACAGAGGGGCCACGGGGCACCTGCCCTGGAACCCTGAGCCGTTAACAGAGACTGAGGTGTGGCCTGGTCTCTGGGACAGACTGGGAAGGGCATGGGAGGACAAATCAGGGCTAGGGGCCACGTCCCCTGGGCCCTGAGTCTGGACACAGCCAGGAAGGCTACTTTGAAAGGGCTGTAGTCCTAAGCCAGGGCTGCTTTCCAGGGGGATGGCTGATTAGTCTGAGGATGGATAGAGGTGGGACACAGATCAGATCCTTGGCTTCCTCATCAGAAAAGTGGGTTCCTAGGAGCTCCTACTTCATAGGTTATCTTGAGGCTTCAATGAGAAAATGGGAAGAGCTTAGCACAGGGCTTTGCAGGGGTCAGTGTTCATTGGCAGCCAGCCCTTGTTCATCCATTGATCACGGGGCTGAGGGAAGGCGGGGTCACTTTGCTAGGCCTTCTAAGAGTCAGGGCAGCTTTGCTCATTTTGAAAGCTGCCATAGCGTGGGTATATGAGGAAAAGGAAGAGTCCATGTCAGTCCTGATAGGGGACAAGCCTGGCCTGCTCCCTTCTGATAGTAAGACCAGCTGCCTCTTTGTCACGAGAGCAGGACTGATGATAATCGTAACAGCTTACATGTTTTAAGCACTTGTGATGTCCCAGGCATGGTGACATTCAAAGACTGCATTGACTTGTTTAATCCCCTAGCCTTCCGAACATGTTCTCATTTCTGAGCCCCATTTCACAGATGGGAAAAATGAGGCACAGAGAGGTTCATTAGGACCCCAAATCATACAGCCAGGACTCAAACCCAGGCAAAATGATTCAGAACCTGCCACCTCTATGGTATCCGGCCACAGCATGATCAAGGTATCCCCTTGACTCATAGCTCCCGCATGGAGTACCGCGTTGAGAAGCATTTAGGCTGTGACTAGGGAAGAAAGTACTGTGATTGATTAGCGATGTCTGCCATGGACGTGGGGAGGGAGGAGGCAGCTCACTGCAGGCCAGTTAGGCTTCAGGAACCTCTATCAATACTCTGGGCAGGATCCCTCTTTACTATGGGACTGTCCTGTGCATTGTAGTATGTTTAGCGGCACCCTTGGCTCCAACCCACTAATCACCAGTAGCGCCACCACCCCTGGTCCTGACAATCAAAACTGTTTCCATACTTTGTCTCCTGGGAGGTAAAATTGCCCAGGTCGAGAACCCTTGCAGTAGGGGATGGGCAAAAGAGCACTGAACTTGGAGTCAAGAGACCAGGGTTCTAGGCTTGGCTCTGTCGCCATGGAAACGGCCCTTCTCCTCCGCAGGCAGCAGGTTCTTCACGTGCCAAGTAAAGCAGATGAAGAGGACGGTCCCCAGAGCCCCTTCTAGAAATCCGTGGTTGCACACCATGGTTCCCCTTCCCTCACCCATGCGCTCCAATTAAAACTCTCGGGCCGTTGGAGCTTAACTTCCCAGAGATCTGCGGGGACAAACCAACAGAAGAGCCTGGAATCTGCAGCGAGCTGTCGGACCCCTTGGAGCTTCATATTTGCTCCTCATTAAAGGAGAGAAAGAGACAAAGAAGAAAAACAACACCCTGATCTCGGTGCTGAGGTTTCATCCAAGGCGCAGTTATCAAGCAGATACAAATAGAAAGGCCACAGAGACAGTAACCGAGCACCCATGGCCCTGTGTTAGGAGAGGAAACTTGCTATTGGTTGGGGAACTCTCCCCGGCTCCGTTCAATTATGAATCTCGGCAGGAAGCCTGGAAAATCCCGGCTGCTCTGGAGCGAAGGGTTGGAGGCGGCGCGCGGTGGACGCCGTGGGTTCTTGAAGAACTTGCCAAGTGAAGTGAGATGAGGGACGGCAGGTGGTGAGAGCGGGGCCAGGGTCCCGCCTCCCGGCCAGGGCCAGGGTGGGTGGGTGGGGGCTGGGTGGGGAGGACCAGGGCCCCTGGGATCCCAGAGCCCTCTCTGAGGTCTTCACGGCAGGCCTCTCTTGAGATGGCAGCACTATGCTGGCGGAGATTTGGTTCCAGGGCTTGGTTCATGGGCCACCAGCAGGTCGGAAGACTTTCTTATTGGAATGGAGAAGTCGCCAGCCACTTCTGGGGACCGTCTCCATGCTGACTTGGTGCCAACGGTCTCATTTCCTTCTGCCTCCTGGAAAGTCTGTGAGATCTGTAGACACCCCGGCCCCGCTCTGTGCATCAGGAAGCCGAGACGCTGTGCGATTAGCCGGCCGGCCCAGCGCTTGTTTTCCCAGATGGCGGAGACCGCACAGGCCACACAAGTTCCACATGGCACACGGGACTGGCACTCAGCATTCCTATCCCCCAATACAACGTCCCTTCTCCCCCGTTGGTCCTGTATTTTCTCAGGAGCCGGTGCCCGTTTTTGTACCTTGTAAAAGTGTCACAGACCTTCCCCGAGGAAGGGAGTGTGACCGGGCTCTGGAGCCCATAAGAACTGGGTTGGAATCTCTTTTCCCTGAAGAAGGTGCAGCTGGTTGGGGGTTAGGGTTCTCCTGGTTACAGGCACAGAAACCAGCTTCTTCTGGCCTGATCCCCAGAGAGGACTTTATTGGGTGTGGAGGGTCCCAAAGAATTGAAGGAGTTTAATGGCCAAGACCGAGGGAGGGAGAACCAGGAGCTTCGTAGCCAGCATCACGGGTCACTGAGAACACCCCGTTGGTGGACTTGCCAACGCCCCTCAGTCCCTGGGCGGCCTCTGCTTCTCATCGAAACCCCTACTCCTGAGAGAGCATCTGATCGGTCAGGCTCAGGCCAGATGTGGGCTAGGATCCCTGGCTGGGGCAGGGCCACACTGTGTGAGGGACCCATACCCATTCCCACAGGTACACCTCAGAGGCACATCAGAGCCTCGGGATGGCCTAGCAGAGGACAGATGGCCCACCCTTTCTCTCCCTCTTTTATGCCCCCCGAGTCACTGCCAAACTGTCCACGCACAGCATTTAGAGGCCAGGACCTAAAGAGATGCCTCAGTTTGCCAGACGAGCTGATCTCCAGTTTCAGGTTTATAGAGACAGAGTTTAGGGACAGAAATGGAGTTGTCTCTGGAAATCCCACTGCCTGGGGAAAGGGCTTCAACCAGAACTGGTTCCTGACAGACCCCAGTCTCTTGGTGGACAATGAACCAGAGCCCAGACCCCCTGAAACAGTTGCCACTTCCCTTGTGCTGATGACAAGGGTGGCTTCTCCCCCAAATCCTCCACTGGCCTCCCTCTAGGTTGTTCCTACTGGATGGACCTAGTCGTCACCTAGACTGCTAGAGATAGGTGGCTTGGAGATGGAGCCCTCTGCCCGCCACCTGGTCACAGACTAGAACTGAAGGAGACTCGGGGTCCAAGTCACTATAGAATTCATTCTCTGTCCAGTCTGAAACTCTGCAGGTTAAGGCCCAAAGCTCCTCAAGATGGCTCTCTCCTTGTGAGTGACAGGGAGCAAGGGGGCGGCAGGCTGAGTCCGAGGTCCTACCAACCTCCGCGCCCCAGGCTCCTGGCAGCGGCCAGTACTGAGGCTGCCATGGCCCATCTGACAGCTGCAGGAAGCTGCCGACTGAGCCAGAGTTTAAATATGTCCCTCCTCACAAGGAGCTCCAATGTGAGGGGAGCAAATGAAGAGAGAGCTTGTTAATCCTGGGGGGGGGGGGGCAGCCCGCAATCTCCCAGGCAGCTGGGCTCCTCTGGGACTAAAATAAGATGCCCTAGGGGGCCCAGGGTGGGGCCCTCCAACCTAACAGGTTGAGTGACACCCTGCCAGGCGGTATAAAATCGTAGATGTGCATATTAGAGCTCCTGGCATCAGACACAAAGAGACTGTCCATCTTAAGAAAAGCTCACAGTGGCACCTCAAAGCCGATGGCATTAAATCCAGTCCTTTGCAGGGCAATCCAGGCCACCTCCCTGACTGCAGCCCCACCTATATTTTCCAGCCTCAACCTCCACCCCCACTCTCCATGCCTGCTATCTTCCAGAAGCTCGCTCCCAAGTGGGCTTTTCCCTGCGGGAACCACTCTACATCAAATACCACTTCCTCAGGTTCTGTGAGTCCAGCCCCTTCCCAGAGCTGCCCAGATGACCCATCCAGCATTTTGCCCTAATTCTTTGAAACTTTATGAACCCGCCATCTCCCCTTTAGCATTTGCCACTGGCTGTCTCATTCTAAGGTGATGTGTGCCCTCACCTCCCCAATGAGGCTATACATTCTTGCTGGCAGGACCCATGTCTTTGGACTCCCACAGCCTGGCATCAATAAATGATAGCTGAATTTAAAAAAGAATGGGCAGAGGGATAATTGGCTGAACCATGTTTATAACAAAATTCAAACAGGATCCTGTAAGGACAATGAGGCACGTCAATGACTCTGAGCAAGGAAAGAGCATGTGTGAATGCTTTCACCAACATGTGCCTCCTTAGGCCTCGCCTCAGCTCTGAAAGACAGTAAAATATTTCCTCGTTTTCCAGGTGGGGAGAAGCTTTCCTGACCTCGGCCCTGCAGCCGAGACCAGGCTTCTCAGTGACAGACGTGCTCTCCGAAGCTCTGGACCCCTCCTTCAGGCTTCTTTCCTCAGTCATAACTGAATGACTCTGTAAGCAGCAAACTCCAGAATGGCAGAGGCCGTGCCTGTCTTATTCTTTTCTTGTACTATTGATTATGGCTGTACATGAAATACACCAAAATGTATAATGTCTTAAACATAAAAGAAGGGGATTCCTTGTTCACGGAACAGTTCAAAGTGGCTGGTCCTCTTCATGGCAAGTTTCCTCCACAATGGGATTCAGAGACCCAGGTCCTTTCCATCTTGTGGCTCCACCATTCCCTGTGGCTGGTGGGAAGGGAGGGGGCAGTGGAGTTGGTGGGGGCATACCAATTTCTCCAGAGCCTTGTCCAGAAAGGGCACATATCACTTCTGCTCATACTCTGTTTACCTACTCGGTCACATAGCCACATTGAGCTGCAAAGGAAGCTGAGAAACACAGTGTGGCCATGTGTCCAGAAAGAGAGGACGTGAATTCTTAGTGAGCAGACACTCTGCTGTATCTGAGTCCCCAGCATCTAGCACGTAACAGATGCTCAATAAATGTAAGTTTGGTGAAGGGACTAAAGATCATAGTGGCTTAACAGGGTCTCACAGAGAGTCACTAACAAGCTGGGGAGCTAAGGCTCCCCCAGCAAAGTCCAGAAACTCTAGGCTTGGAAAGCCCATGCTGCCTCTCCAAGCCTAGAGTTTCTTTACCCAACAGCCTGCCTGGCTACAACTGGAGAGAGTCCAGCCCTAGGAGGACACCAGCGGGTGCCAATTGATAAATCACAGCTATTAGGAGTGTTCTTTGGAGATAGCATAGAAGTCAAGGAATTACTGGGGGGAGCTCTGTGGGTGAATTACAGGGAGCAAAGCAAAGAACTCGAGGGGTTGGAGAAGCGTGGAGTCTGGGTTTGTTGACGACATCTTGGAGCACTGGCCTGGACACCTGGCCGAACATCTGCTCCTAACCCTGTGTTATGGGCTGAATTGTATCCTTCAGATTCTTACATTGAACTCTTAACCCCATGTCTCACAATATGACCTTATTTGGAATATGAGTCTTTAAAGAGAGAACCAAGCTAAAATGAGGTCATTAGGGTAGAGCCAATCCAGTATGACTGTTGTCCTTATGAAAAAAGGCAACTTTGGAGGTGGGCACACACACAGAGGGGGAACACATGTGAAGATGAAAGCCGAAGTCAAGGTGATGCTTCCACAAGCCAAGGAATGCCAGCGATTCCCAGCAAACCCCTGAAAGCTGAGAGGAGGCCTGGGACGCATCCTTCCTCAGAGCCCTCGGAAGGAACCAGCTCTGCCCACACTTGATCTTGGACTTCTGGCAGGGCCCCTTTTGGCTAAGGACAAGTTGGCTGTGAGTATACAGCAAAAAGGGCCAGTAGAAGAGGGCGCCGGGTGGGGCTTCTCTACACCATACTTTCCCCAACACTATTTGTACTGAGCACATGCTACTACTGTGCCTGGTGCTAAAGCTACAAGTCTGAGTTAGGCATCGCTCTCAGCTCCCATTCTGGGGGTACTGTTAAGACAGGAAGATAAAATAAGTGCCAGTCTCCTTTCAGGTAGTGTTGCGGACAGTGGGGCAGGGGAAGGGATCAGAGGTGTTCTAGGTCCTGGGCTCCTGTCCTGCACTTGTGGCTGAGCTCAAAGCCGAGGTCAGGGGCTCAGGTGTAAGGCCCACATCTGGGAACAGATGGCCCTGCGGGGGCTTCTCAGACACATGATTTCAGAATAGCCCCATCATTCCCAGTAGCGTGTTGGGGAAGAAGCCCCACTCGGTGCCCTCTTCTACTGGCCCCTTTTGCTGTGTAGTCACAGCCATCCTGTCTGTGAGCAGAAAGGGGCCTTGCCACGCCACGCTCCTCCTCCCCCATCCAACAGCCCCACCCATCCAGAGCTGCCTCTACGGAGGCCTGGAGGTGCCACTGGAAATGTTTTCTTGAACCCAGCACTCTGGGCTACTCTGTGGTGTCCCTTCCTGATCTGTCTTGGGGAGAAAGGCCAGAGGCCCAGGTGGCATTAGAACCCCTTCCTGCCTTCAGAGAGAATTCTCGGAAAGGGTGGCGCTGGAAGAACACTGCATGGGACCGCAAGGAGCTGGATTCCAGGGGCCACTGCTCTGCCACCTGCACTCCAGGCATCCCCTGAGCCTCTTCTTTAAAATGGGGCAAAGAGGACTTTCCTTTGCAGCGTAAGGGGAAAGCCCGATCGTCCAGAGCGGGGCCTCTGCCGTGGGACTGTGAAAGCAGGTCCTTCAACGTCTCTAAGCCTCTTCATCTTCAGAGGAGCCTCGTTGCAAAGCTGAAATGGGCCGATGCATCGAACGTGCTCAGCTCATGAGCAGGGCTTGCTTGCAGGCAGTGTATGTTGGGGGGCCCTCTTAGGGAGCAAGCTTGGGGGAGGGCTGGGGGGTGAAACTGAGAGGGAGGGAGCGCCAGTACAGGGGCAACCCTGAGTTGATCTTCCCTTGGCTGCGTCCTACTGGAACCTGCCTCCCAGAAGCAGATAGGGTGCATCTAAGCGTGGAGGATGGGAACATCTACCACCGGCTCCCCTCCTCCCGCTCAAAGGTTACCCCGGGGGTCCTCATCCCTTGAGCTTCCAGCTTCCGTGGGTGCTGGAGCCAGGCAGCTCCCCCAGGGCTATCCACCCAGTGCCCTGGGCAAAAAGCAAGAAATCGCTGGTGCAGCTGAAGCGAGGCATTGGCTGGTGCCACGTGTATGGAGCTGGTTGCTGCATCAATGAATGGCTGGAGAGAAAGATGGGCAGAGAAACACCCAAATTCTTGGGACAGCTCGGGAAGCAGCCAGGAAGCCAGCTAATTGGTAAACGACAGGAGAGCACGTGCCCTGAGCTCATCAGTGGCTACTCCCGATTAGAGGTGCCAAGAGGTGGACGCCGGTGTGACGCAGGCCCTGCTTCCCACACTGTGTGAGGTCAGACTGGGCCGCCGGAGGCCAGCAGGACGCTTGGCAGCAGCTGCAGAACAAGAGCTGGGCCCAGCTGGAAACAGTCCCAGCCTGGCTGTGCGGGGCCAAGGAGATGAGCTCCTTGCAGGAGCAGGGAGGCTGACCTGGGTGTGAGGGGTCAGGTGGCAGGGCAGGACCTGACACCCTGTGTGCCCCCCTCTCCACCCCTGTCCAGTTCTGTCCTGGGCATTCCCACACTATTGGGGAGCAGGGGCTGGGAGAGCTGGATGGAAGATTCTGGAAGGGAGGACTGACCTGCCCTCTGGCAGTTACTGCACTACCCAGGGGGTCCTGCCTCCCCCCCTGGGAGGGTACTTCTCACAGTGGGGAGGGGAAACCAGGCGAGAGATGCCTTGGGCTTTCTGGAAGTTTCTCCTGCTCTATGTTCTCTCCCATCACACTGAATGAGGGTTTGGAATCGCCTTGCCACCTGTGTGCAGATCTGGCATGTACCTGGGGAGGGACTCACCATAACTGTTTGAGAGAGGGGGAAAGACACAGACAGACCAACACCGGGAGGGCAGATTTCATCCTGATTTACTTGACCCACTCATACCCTCCCCCATCAGCCCCTGCCCCTCCCCCTACACAGGCCCTTCAAAGCTCCAGCCTCACTGGGCGTCCCTCCTCTCCCCAAACTCACCAAGCTCTGACCTGAACCCTGTCTTTTCACGGCTTCCTTCCCTGCCAAGACGGCGCCTCCACCCAGTTCCCAGTGGCAAATTCTTTGCCATTTCTTAAGACGTCACTCTGCAGTCTCCTTGGGTAGGGGGACTGCACTTCCAGCTTGCCGGAGACAGCTCTGCTTGAGGTCTCGTCTCAGAATAGTTATTGATGGTGTGTCCTTTCACTGTAAATGACATGGTCGCCTTCGGGGCACTTTCCTGCTGGGGACGCCTAGCCTATCTTCTCTCCATGTCCAGGGCCTGCACAGGGCCCGGCAGCCACGCAGTCACCGGGTCCAGAATGAATGGGCCAGTTACAATGTCCTTGTTCTCTCTTTTCCTCCAGGGATCTATAAAGGGCACTGCTTCCGGATCAATCACTTCCCAGAGGACAACGACTATGACCACGACAGCTCGGAGTATCTCCTTCGTGAGTGTCAAGACTCCCTTGCCTCCTTTGTGTGCGGAGGGGAAGCCGGGTGGCAGGTGGGCGGCTGGAGGGAAGATGGGTTCTGGGGGAGAGTGGGGGGGGGGGTGCCTGTCTCTGGATGCTCTTGTCACTCCCTTTCTGACTCAGAGGATGGTGTTTTGTTCAACGTTGCCATAAAGCGCTCGGTATCCCAATGGAGATACTTGGATGATAGGCCCATGCCTGGGAAGACTGAGGCCTGGGGAGAGTAGATGGGGGTGTGGGTGTCCTCACGCCCCAGGGCTGCTGGGTGTGGCTAGCTTCAGAGTGGCTGGCTGCTGCAGCTGGGCCTGGGTCCAGGAGGTTAAAGACATAGGCTTGCCCAGGCCAAGCATCCCTGGGGGACTGTGACACCTCGAGCGCATTCCCCTGCCAGCACCGGACCTGCCCACCCCTCTCCACACATAACCAGCATTCTACTCTCGAAAAATCAAATTAGGGTGCACACTGAGACAGCCTACTGGGAGGCCCTGCAGCCCGGGGGAGAAGGCAAGGGAGGGGCAAGAAGAGCCTCTCACCTGTGGACCTTGGGTGTTTTCAGCACCGATGGGTGGAGCCACCAGGTCTGCCCCTGAGCTGCCCCTGAGCCCCACCCTCCCATGTCCTGTGGCTGGGCTGGCCCCAGAATGGAGCAAGTCACAGCACATACTGAACCCAAAGAACCAACCCAGCTCCACACCCTAAATCCAGGTCTCATCCCGGGCCTCCCTGGGAGGAAGGAGGGAGCCGCAGCCAGGGAAGGAGCCTGGAAATGGAAAAGGCAGCCCCCCTTCCAAGTCATTTTCCCCCTACCCATCAGCCTAGACACAGCGGAGCTGCTCACAGCAGCTCCCCCAGGGGCTCGGGCCTGGCTTCGTTTATGGAGGGAGAATCAATACCGGCGTCCTCAGAGGAGGCACAATTCACTCCGCACCTGCCTGTGGATCGTTTTTGTGTTATTTTCTAAGAGAAAGGATTTGGGTTCTGAGTCATCTGGTGAAATAGAACAGCGTGTGGTTCCCATGGAGCCTGGGGCCGTGTCAGGCTGCTCTAGCTGGGCCCAGAACCTGAAATAATTTGGCAAGATCCCCTCCCATCCCTTCCCTCATACCTCTCTTCCCGCCTGTGCTCTCTTTCTGCTTTCTGGGGACCAACGCTGGACCAAGCCTGAGTGCTCGAGTCAGAGCTGCTGGGTGTGCCTCAGGGTGGATGGGAAGGAAGTGCCCTAGGGCTTGATCTGGCCACGGGACATAGGCTGGACATCAGCCCCACTTGTCCCCCAGCTCTGTGCAAACCCAGCCTGCACCACTGTCCACGGTGCCCCCGGCCAGCGTGTGCACATCCAGAGCTCCAGAGCGAGGCTATGTGGCAAAGGACAGGTGCTCACATGACTTACCTGGGCAGGATGGGTGGCTCTGAGCCAGGCCCGACCTCAGCAACCTCCGAGGCATCTGGCTCCCTTCTCTACCATCTCCCTGAGCCGTCTGCAGGATGAGGGCGTCCAGGGAGCCTCGAGGCTGGCTCTCCTGCCCTCACAGCTCACAGGCCCGTTTCCGAAGCCCACAGGAAACCTCCTCCCAGAGCCTGTGGCTGCAAGAAAGCAGAGAGAGGAAGAGGGGTGGCGGAGAGAAGAGCTTCATTTACTGCCTGGAACAAACCCTCTCTGTGAAGCAGGACACACACTGGGGGCTTACAGAAGGGGAGACAAATGCTGTCTTCAGAGGCCGAAACTCTGAAAACTGGCTCAGCTGGCTCAGGAGGTTGGTGCCTGCCAGCACTCCCCGACTCAGTCCCCTGCCTGGGCCACTGAGGGTCCACGAAGTGAGATTTCTACTGGGCTGGGAGACATGCAGGGTCATTGGGAAGGCCGAGCTCAGGGCTCCTCTTCATGTTCCCCTTTCCTTCCTCCTGCCCTTCCTCCTAGCCAGATGCTAAGGAAGGGGGACCCCCATCCCCAAGCCCCTACCAAGTGCTTTATGAACTTATTCCATCAAATTCTCACAACAACCCTCACAGGCAGGATAGGCTGTCCTTTTTCTAGAGCTACCGTAATAAATTACTACAAACTGGGTGGCTTCAAACAACAGGAATTCACCCTCTCACAGCATGAAGGCCAGGAACCTTCGGTCAGGGCCCGCTCCCTCTAGGGCTCCAGGGGAGACTCTTCCCTCGCTTCTTCCCAGCTTCCAGTGGCTCCCAGCCCTCCTTTACTTGAGGCTGCAGCCCTCCTTTCTCTGCCTCCCCACGGCTTCTCCCCTGTGTGTCTTCTCTTCCTACAAGGGCATTTGTCATTGGATTTAGGGCCTACCCTAATCTAGGATGGTGTCATCTCAAGATCCTTAATATAATCACAGCTACAAAGACCTTTTTTTCCAAATAGGCTCACATTCACAGATACTGAAGGTTAAGACTTAGACGTGTTAGGATTTTACCACAATTCAACCCCTTATAGGTAGGTATTACTACTCTCCCAGGTAATAAAAGAGGGGATAGTGGCAGAGCAAGCATGTAAATCTATCTTTGTTGGACACCATGGTCTGCGTGTGTCCCTCTGTCCAGCCATCTCCTTCTCTGTGACCTCGGGAGGTCCTGAGCTTCCATGTCCTTGTCTGTTACTGGGGGTGGTAACAACGAGATGACAATAGAAATAAAGGCTGTCACTTAGGAAGTTCGTGCTATGGCCAGGCCCTGTGCTAAGCCCAAAACCAATCATAGGATGTAGGTACTGTTGTGAACTGCATTCCACAAATGGGGAAACTTGGTTTTAGAGAGGTGACATGACTTGACCAAGGTCACACGGCCAGCAGCTGGCATGTCACAGAGCAGCACCAGCACCCCGACCTACCCAGTGCCAAAGCCCGTGTCCTCAGCCACCAATGGGAGCTGCCTCATGAGGTTGCCACTTCCCGGCCATCCGGAGGCTTCATGTCCATGAAAGGGCTCAGTGTGCTGTGAGGCGTCCTCAAATGGAGTCAGCCCGTGTTTTCATGGCTGTCATGGTGGCCTCCCTGGTGCCACTGAGGGGCTCTTCTCCCTTCTGGTGGCAGAAGTGTGACTCACACCCAGGGAGAGCCTAAGCAAGACTCAGGTGGAGGTGACTTTGGCCCACTGGGTGTAACCAGCAAGACAGGACCGTCACTTAAGCCCAGCCCAGCTGCCCCCATCCCATCCAGCTCCCAACGCACAGCACCGCTGTCTCCAGGACCCAGTGGGAATGTGCCAAGTCAGGGGGCTGGGCCTTGGTCTTCGGGGCCCCTGGCCGGTACTGTGGCCATGCCCGAGAGCTGGTGGCCGGTCTCACTGCCCTCTCTGCTCTGTGTCCTGCCCGGCCCAGGCATCGTGCGCGCCTCCAGCGTCTTCCCCATCCTCAGCACCATCCTGCTGCTGCTCGGCGGGCTCTGCATCGGCGCCGGGAGGTTCTACAGCCGCAAGAACAACATCGTCCTCAGTGCCGGCATCCTCTTCGTGGCTGCAGGTGAGCTGCCCACTCTGGTCCCCACTGCACAGAGTGCACACCCTGGGGCCAGGGGCAGACCGCACAGTCTCTGTGCGTGATTAACCTCAGAAGCCCGGGGGGGGGGGGGGGGGAGAACTGGGGCAGGGTGTTGGGAGCAAACTGCCACATGGGTATGGGGTCTCCTGTCGGGGTGATAAATGTTCTGAAACTAGACAGAGGCTATGGTTGCACAACATTGTGAATGTCCTAAATGCCAATGGATTGTGTACTTTAAAGGGTTAATTTTATGTCATGTGAACTTAACCTCAATAAAAATAAGTCCAGGTGTGAAAATGCCACAAAAGGGCAGTACTGGTGCCTCACAAGCTTGTAACAGGGGTGCCTGGCTAAGTTGGGGGGTCAGAGGGGTACCCAGAGGGACTCACAGACAGCAAGACCGGCAGGTAAAGACGAGGTGAGGGGGCTCAGGGCTGGCCAGGGCGCAGAAGAGACAGAGAAGCTTGATGGGTGAGCAAGGGGGCTGGGGGGAGCAGGGCAGACCCCCTGCCCATCCCATCCCAACTGCCCAACTCTCCTGACTGAGAGATGGACAGCAACACCTCAGAGCCGCCCCACTATGACCCAGTGAAAACCCAGAGCTGTGGTGACCCTGATATACCACCTGCCTCAGGTTTCTCTGAGCCCCGGTTGAGACAGTTCAGTGCCCGCCTCCCGCGGCAGATGGGGAAGAGATCCTGGCCCGAGGTGGTCTCACAGCTGGTTAGTGGACGGTCGGCGCACAGTGGGGTTTCTGGCCTGAGTCTCTGGGGGCATGTGGAGGGGGCACCTGCCAGGGCAGGGCTCAGCCGATGGCATCCTCGAGGCCCCAGTGACACCGGTGGAGTTGTGATAACGGTGCAACAGGGTCCCTTGTCAGGAGAAACAGGAGCCACCTAACGTCTTAGCCTCATCCCAGGAAATGTGAGGAAGACAGTAAGAGCGGCCACCTGCAGGAGGGGAACGGGCCGCTCAGAGCCTGTGCCTTAGCCTGCACCTCATCTGAGCTTAGTACTTCGTTCACCTGTTCAAAATCAGTTACTTACAAGTTAGCAACCGGAATAAAGCAACACCCGTCAAAGCAGCGAGTGGCCGCCAGCCCCTCCTCCCCGGCCTGTCCCCTGTCCCCGCGGATCTAACCTCTGCCCTCCCCTCCCGCCCCCTCTCCTCCTTGCCTTTCAGGCCTCAGTAACATCATAGGCATCATCGTCTACATTTCCAGCAACACGGGCGACCCAAGCGACAAGCGCGACGAAGACAAGAAAAACCATTACAACTACGGCTGGTCTTTTTACTTTGGAGCCCTGTCCTTCATTGTGGCCGAGACCGTGGGCGTCCTGGCCGTGAACATTTACATTGAGAAAAATAAAGAGTTGCGATTTAAGACCAAACGGGAGTTCCTCAAGGCCCCGTCCTCCTCGCCCTACGCCAGGATGCCCAGCTACAGGTACCGGCGACGGCGCTCCCGGTCCAGCTCCAGGTCCACGGAGGCCTCGCCCTCCAGGGACACGTCGCCGGTGGGCCTGAAGATCGCGGGGGCCATCCCCATGGGCGAGCTGTCCATGTACACGCTGTCCCGGGAGCCCCTCAAGGTGACCACGGCTGCCACCTACAGCCCGGGCCAGGAGGCCAGCTTCCTGCAGGTGCACGACTTCTTCCAGCAGGACCTGAAGGAAGGCTTGCATGTGAGCATGCTGAACCGGCGGACCACCCCCGTGTGAGCGCCCCTTCCTCCCGCCGGCCTCGCCCCGGAGCGGCTGCTTGGATCCCCCATGAGGGCTTCCGGCCCTTAAGACGGACCCGCGTGGACTGAAGCCAAACCCAACCCTCCCTGGTCTCCAGATGCGTCACGGGCTGGCTTGGAGCAGAGCTGGGAGGCTGGAGTCAGGAGCAGAGGGATGACTTTACCCCCCACAAGGGTGTGTTGATGCCCCGGAACCTCCCAGGAGCCCCAGACGCCATCCTGAGGCTGCCCAGCCTTCACCAACCTGACAAAACAAAATTGAGCCATTTTCCCCTCTTGGAAACAAAGATTTCCAGAAGAACGCGCTTTCGGGGCCTTCCCTCCCTGCCTTGGGCGCGGGGCCACCGAGCGTTCGCTGGCCGGGCACATGGGGGCCTTAGGACACTGGTCAGCTGCTTTTTAACCCGAGGTTCCTGTGCCTGGGAGCCAGACACGTGGAAGCTTGCCCCTTCCTTCCCACCCATCTGTCTGTCTGTCTGTCTCTCTCTCTGGCAGTGGCCTGTTGTTGAAATAACCATGATCTTTGAGGAGAAAGGCCTGCGGCCAACTGGTGCTCTGGCCTCTGTGCTGTCCTGGGGCCGGTGCCTCTCGACCTGGGGAGACTGAGGCTTGTGGAGGAATCCACGGGAGAAGCGGGGAGGCCTTCGCTGGCCTGGCGTGAGCTAAATGCCGGAGTCTGTTGCTGGCTTTCCTCTCTGCTTCTGGAAGTTTCTGCCTCCCACAGAAAAGGCAGAACACACTGACTGTACCTGAGAGTCCGAAAGGTTCCAGGGTCACAGGAAAGGTGGCCCTGTGGCTCTTGCTGTGTCTGAGGGGCAGCTCTGTCCCTCCTGGGGAGAGGACAGGGCAGACATACCACACACATTCATGTTTGGCAAGAGGAGCCTGAACCGGGCAAGAAAGGGAAGCCCAAGGGTGAACAGTGACCAAAACACAGAAAATACATGTCCATTTCCTCAGTGGTTATTAATCACGATTTATTGCAAGTAAACACCAGGAGAGCAAGATCCGTTCATTCCCTCCTCTTACAAAGTAGCAGGACGCCTCCCCCTACTGCCATTCTTGTAATTTATTCTGCCGCCACCTGCAAGGGCTCAGCGAGGAAGAGGGTGAGGCCCGGGCTGTGCTTTCCTTCCCCGCCCCACGGACGGCTGCGCGCTTTGGCCCGAGGAGGCAGGCTCCCTGTTTGTCGTTTTTCCACCTCCCCCCCCCCCGCCCCCGAGGCCAGCAGAGACACAGCAGCATGTCGGGGTGCAGGAGAACACTCTGTGGAACAGGAGCCTACCCTCTTTTATATAAAACACGTGCTTTCTAAAAACATGTCCTTTCTTACTTCCTGAGACTCGGGAAGCCAACCTGGAGCTGTCAGCTGTGAGCCCGGGAGCTGCTGGACTTGGAAGGGACGAGCCAATTCTTACCTCAGCCCCCTGCTCACGGAGCCCCTGCGTGGACCCGGCCCCTGGGAGTTCAGGTCCGGGCCCAGGTCATTAGCATCCTCCCCTCGCCCCCAGAGAGGAGATGTCCACGTGCCCGCCTCCCACCTTCAGTGGACGGCGCCGCGTGCTGGCGAGCTGGGTGCCAGGCCAAGGCCGGGCGAATGCTTGGGTGTCCGAGGGCGTGCCCCCCCCCACTGAGGGCCAACCCCAGCTTTCCCTCCTGTCCCTGGCCACCCTCATCCCCTCCACGCCATGACACCATCTTTCCAGGCTAGAGGACAGAGGTGAAATCTGGGGGCCCGTCACCCAGCAAGGCCCCAAGATTCTTCTCGGTCACTTCCAAATGCCAGGCAGCCTTGCTGTTCCTTCACATAAGTCCCCCACCCCCTGGTTCCCCGGAAGTTTCTGTCATTCCATGGAGAAAGCTGTGTTCCAACGAAGCCTACCTCTCGCCCAGCCCCAGGCAGAGAACACGGAGCCCACGCTAGGGACCGAGAAAGTAGAAGTGACAGAGCAGGGAGCAGAACAGCCTCAGACCCCTGGTCTTCACAGCCTTTCCCCACACACCCCTGCCCCCTCTCCGAGACGGACCCTCGGCTCTGGCCCAGGGAGGGGGGCGAAAGAGCTGGCCCCCCACCCCCTGTCATCCTGAGACCTTGGCCTGGGCCGCCTCCGCACCACCCTCTCCAGCCAGCCCGTGTGTTTCGCCAATTAAGCACCTGTGAATCCGTACCTACTACTGGTTTGGGGTTGTCAGTTCTGTCTTTTTTTTTTTTTTAATTAAATAAAAAGATTTTTAAAATGTTCTCTTCCTGATGTGGGGGGAGGGGTAGAGCTCCCCTCAAGCCTTGGTGGGCACTTAGGGTCAACAGTGTCCCTGAGTCGGGGGGATGGTGTGGACCCCCCGAAGATGGGGGAGGGTAGATTTGGTGCTGGTCAAGGCCAGTTTCTCTGGCTCTTGTCTGGGTCACTGACCCCCCTCCCTGGCACCATCAGCTGGTTTTTGACTTCTGGGTGGTGCCGTCGAGGGGCTTTTCACAGATGGGCTAGAAGATGACGGGTGTCATTTGGGCGTCTGGGCAGCTGATCAAGCCAGGTCTCAGAACCCGCAGGGTGGAGGCCGGCCAGATAGAGCCCTGAGCTGCTTCAGAGGGGGTGGCTCCTAAGACCACTTACCAGCCCCTTTCCCATCCAAGTTCTGAACTGATTAAGAAATAGAAGAGCTTGAATGCCAAATTGAGTTTTGTTACCCATAAAGCTGGACAGGAGAATGTGGCCCCAACCAAAGGCCAAAAGGGACAGAGCCACCCAATCCTAGGCCACCAGGAGGAGTGAGGTAAGGGACAGAGAGAGGGATCAGAGGGACCCCTCTGATCAGGGTGATTTCGACACACTGCAAAGGACAACCCCGCCCCCACTGCCGAAGAATGATCTGATCCAAAATGTCAGGCTGACAAACCATGCACTAGCCTGATTTTACAGTGAGGGAAACTGAGGCACAGAAGGGTGAGGTCACTTGTGCAAGATCACACAGCGGCTTTTTGGTATTTGCATCCAGGCTGTGGACAATACTAAGAAAGCTCATTTATTTATTTGTAGTATTTCCTTTCCAACTTCTGCCTCTTTTGAGCCAACAGTTTTGGAAACAGGAGTTGGGGGTTGAAGAAGGAAATGGGAAAATGGCCACCTGTCCTGGGTTAGGGTCGGGGGTGACTTTGCCCCTGGGTTTGGGAGCAAAATGAGGCTGGAATTCAAACAGGCAGCAGGAGAGCAAGTCCAGAAACCTGGCCCAGCTTGGCACTGGGACTCACTGCTCAGTGGCCTCCTGCCCCGCTCACCCCGGTGGCTGCAAT
Organism: Miniopterus schreibersii; assembly: GCF_964146895.1. Classification (NCBI taxonomy): domain Eukaryota; kingdom Metazoa; phylum Chordata; class Mammalia; order Chiroptera; family Miniopteridae; genus Miniopterus; species Miniopterus schreibersii. Next base: position 8,383,865 of record NC_138116.1, read on the forward strand.
GAGTGGGCAGTGAAGTGGCCAAGAGCCAGAAAGGGGGATCAAACCCTCCAGTCACCTGCGGGCGGCACTGGGCAAGTCGCCCAGCCTCTCTCGGAGCCCTCAGTCAAATGAGGAAGGTTACGATTCCCTCCCAGGATCCCTGGGAGATGAAATCAACTTCAACATAAAAAAGGAAACATTCAGAAATGCCCCAGCCAGGAGCCTGGCATTAGAGTGAGCTTCCGGGAGTGTTTGTGGACTAACGACACTCAAGGAGTTTGTCAAATGGCAGAGAAAAAGAGACAGCAGGCTCTCTGGTGTTTCTTCTTACAAGGACACTAATCCTATCGTGAGGGCCCCACCCTTATGACCTCATCTAAACCTAATTACCCACTGAAGGCCCCCTTCTCCAAATGCCATTACATTGGGGTTTGGGCTTCAACATATGAATTGGTGGGGGTGGGGGAGACATAATTCAGTCCCTGGCACCCACCAGGGGCTAAGCTGATGGATGCGTTATCTCTCATTCTACAGCAGCCTCCAGGCGGCACCACTGCCTTCATTTTCTAGGTGTAGGAAGGGCAGCTTAGAGAGGCTAGTGACTCACAGGAAGCCACACGGCTGGAGACCAGCAGAGCCCGGAGCTGACCCTGCGGTGCCGGCTCCATCACTGGCCCCTGGTTCCCACTCCCTAAGGCGCTCTCCCTCCTGATGCCCCGGAAAGGGTAGGGCCTGTGCGGAGGATGCTGACCGTGCCCAGCCCCGGCTCCCAGCAAATGCGGCATCCACAGGGCCCCCTTCCTGGCCCAACAAGGCCCTGGGGAGCCGAGCAGGCAGCCTGGCAGTGGCCTCCATGAGCTGAAAAGTTCTGTTTAAAGGAACTTTTAATAAACAGAAGGAGAGTAGACTTGCCTGCAGTCCTGGTGCTGCCAGCCTCGCAGTGGGTTTACTTCCCGTGGAGGAGGCCATCAATCCTTCATGCTTTGCTGGCTGGGCCAGAGGACTGGGGACCTCTGTGCGGCACAAACCTGCCCCCCACCAAGGGAAGGCCCGGCCTGGCTCTCCGATGGGCCTGCCATGTGGTTGCAGCTGACGCTGAATGTGCCCCACTTATGACACTTTCCAAGACCCGCAGAGGCCCTGTGCTGGAGAGCTTAGGATGCCCATCCCAACACCAGGAAACTCAACATACATTTTTATTTCTTCAACTGACACCCTATCTACTTGTAGTACTAAAGTTAAAAGAGCTTCTTTCTGCCCGGCCAGGCGTGGCTTAGCAGTTGAGCATTGACCTAGGATCCAGGAGGTCACGGCTCCGATTCCTGGTCGCCCAGGTTTCGGGCTCGATTCCCCAGTCGGGGGCGTGCAGGAGGCAGCCAACGGGTGACGATTCTTTATTGATTTCAGAGAGGAAGGGAGAGGGGGAGAGAGAGATAGAAACATCGATGATGAGAGAGTCATTGATCAGCTGCCTCCTGCACGCCCCTGACTGAGGTCCGAGCCCCCAACCCGGGTATGTGCCTTGACCGAGAATCGAACCCCGATCTCCTGGATACTAGGTTGACGCTCAACTGCTGAGCCACACCCGGCGGGGCAAGATATATTTTTTAAAAATAAAAAATAGCTTCTTTCTAGATATTCTGTCTTAAAGTACCAGAACCTCCTTCTCACCCCCGACTGCTGCTTGGCTGGTGTGCCTGGCACACAGTGGGCCTGCCTCAGGCTACACGGTGTCTCCTGAGACCCCCAGTTGCCTGGCTCCCAGAGCTGGGCCCCAGGGCAGTGCAGATACGCTGAGGCTCCCAGAAGCTCTCAGCTTCTAGTGCTCCATGGAGAAGAGGAGCCACCTGCCTGGAAACAGTCACTCTCTAAGCTAAAGGCAGGGCAGCGACAGGCTTCAGCAAGCCCTGATGGGTTAGCCCCAACTGGGAACACGGAGTGGGGGTGCAGGGAGAGAAGGGGAGCAGAGATGAGGACAGTTGAGAGAGAACCTTCTGGAGATCATAGTCTGGAGAAGGAGGCTGATTTGTAACCTGAAAGTTCAGCCGAAACTGACTCAGAATAACTGCCCTCCCACCTGTGGCTGGAGGCTGGAGGCCTCAGCTCAGCTCTGAGGCTTGCTCACCGGGTGGTCCTAGCTTGTCATTAGGCTGCAGGTGCCTTTTATCAGTCATGTTGGGGTTCAGAACATGCTACCCCAGAATACGGCAACGTGGCATCGTGGCTCTTTTAAACGGAAGGGATCTGAAAACGGTAGGTGCAGGAAAAACTTCCTGACGTTCCGCTAAGGCAGGAGAAAAGGAGCAGCCGTGTCTCCAAGGGGCCGAGAGGACTCTAAACAACAGAGCTTGCTGCCCCCCCACTGCCCCCTGCCCCCGGCACTTTCCTCGGACCCCCTTATTGTACCGTCATATTTTTCCACAACTTTCCACTCTTCTCGTACCTGGCATTAAAATGCACAGATTTCACCATTTCTTTGGGTCATCTCCTGTGTCAAGGATCCCACGTCATATAAAATTTATATGAAATAAATACGTATGCTTTTCTCCCCTTAATCTGTCTTTTGTTACAGGGGCCCGAGCTGAGAACTTAGACGGGTAGAAGAAACAGATATTTTTTTCTCCCTATAATCATGATAGTTTCCTCCCAGTTCCAAGTATCGGTTAAGAGTTTGGGCTCCAGGTTCTGAAACCTGGCTTCACCACTTACCTGCTGTGTGACCTTGGACGTGTTACTTCATGTCTCTGAGCCCTCGTCTGTAAAGTGGGCTCAGAGCTGTTCTCGCCGCATGGTTGGTGTGAAGATGAACTGCAGTGATGTGGAAAGGCTCAGCAGAGCACCTGCGATATACTAAGCGCTCACTGAGGCGAGCCCTTGTTACAGACATCACTGTTATTCGTGGTCTGTGACTCCAGGGCTGGACCCTGAGTGCTTCTCCACACACAGGCAATCTTTCCATAAGCGGGGTCAACCCGAGGCCAGGATCTTGAAACTCAAAGCCCTGCCCAGCTCAGGGTCTATTCCTGGCCACCCATCAGCCTCAGGTACTCCAGAGAGAGCCACCTGGTGACTGAGGAAGAGGAGACATGGAACCAGGAGCTGTGTCAGGGCCTGGAGACCGGCCTGGGGGGCACGTGGGCAGGCAGGCCTCTCGGAAGGTGGCCCCAAACTTTCACATGTCCTCTGCTGTATCCATGCACTGTTAGCCTCTTAACAGTCACCCGTAAATCAACTTCTTTTTGATTTAGATATCTTTATTTTTTAAATAAAAACGTAACTGGAAGATCTGTATTACTGGCCATTAATAGAGGTGAAACTGAACCAGTAAAATGAAAACAGAAGTACAGCCAGGTCCCGCCGGTGCTCTGACTTCCCCAGGGGGATTCTTTGATTTGAGAGTGTCAGAAAAGTGTTAAAGACTTTCCCCAAAAGGGGTTTTTCTTCTGGCCCCAGTTGCAGAGATGGGAGAATTGAATTGAAAATAACGGTCCCACACCCGGCAGCGTTGCGTCACGGCAGGTCCAGGAACCGCCTGAAATCCTCCTGCGGTTTGGGGGATATCGTGGGGTTTGGGGCTAAAGCTCTGGCCTGGGTAGTGGGCTCCAGAGGCCCTGGGCTGGAGGGTCCCCAAGATGTCCCTAGGCACGATCCTGGCTCCCCCAGACTTCTAGAACAAGGACCCCCTCGCCCCACTCTGGTTTACTGACCTACTCAGTGTGAGACCAGAAGGTTGAGCCACCTGCGTCCCCCAGGGTCTGCTGCCCTTGCCCAGCAGTGACCTTCACCCACACACAGTGTCCCTCACCCACGCCCAACTCGGGTATCCTGAGCAGCCGCTCCGGACAGGTCTCCAGTCACCATCTAAAGCCTTCTCTCCTTACCCATCCCTGGGGTATTTCTGGCTCCAAGAGGGTAAGGAAGCCCTGACACCCGAGACGAAGTCATCCTCGGTGATCGTGAGCGCCTGCCCGAACATGTGCATTAACAGAAGCCTCCCTCGGGCCCCTGTCACATGTGGGCAGCTGCTCAGCCCTGTCCGGTGTCCCGAGGCCCCGAGGCCAGCCCACTCTGGCTTGACCCGGCACACTAAACTTAGCTTCCACCGTCTGCACCGTAATTGCTGCCACCAGCCTGGCCCGGCTGCCACCTGCCTGGGGACACTGCCGCCTGCCCCTGCCCGGAGCGCCCGCTTCTCCGCGACCACCATGTCCCAGGCCAAAACACTGAAGGTCCGCGTGACGCTCTTCTGCATCCTGGTGGGCATCGTGCTGGCCACGGTGGCCGTGGTGAGCGACCACTGGGCCGTGCTGAGCCCCCAGGTGGAGCACCTCAGCGCCGTCTGTGAGGCAGCCCACTTCGGCCTCTGGCGGATTTGCACCAAGAGTATCATCGTGAGCGACAGCAAGGACAAGAGCTGCGGACCCATCACCTTGCCTGGGGGTAACGTACCCACTCCCTGTCCCCTGTCCCTGCTTCCTGCCCTTCCTTGTTCTCCCCACTGGAAAAGTGGCTCCGGACAAGCGCTCTGTGCCCCAGGGAGGTGACCTGAGCTACATGGGGCTGTGCTAGCGACCACGGCCTGTTGTAAAATAAGGGCATTTATCTTTTGCTATTTCTGCTTTGTGTGGCTTGGGGCTTTGCACTCAGAGCAGAGGGCTGGTCGTGTGGGACAAGAGGCTCAGGAAAGACACCATGGACCTGCCAGGTCAGGGGCTTCTGGCCCCATCAGCAGTCACTCTTCTGGGTGTGCCCAGCTCCAGCCCCTCCCTGCAAGGACAGGCTGGTGGCCCTCGGTGCTGAGTCTGAAGGGACCCATGGGGCTGGTGCATTCCTTCCCCAGCCTCCAGGGCACAGACAGGATAGGCCACGGAATGTACAGGGCCCCATGCAAAGTGGAAACGCAGGGCTCCTTGTCGTTAAGAATTTCGAGATGGTAACAGCAGAGTATGAAACCAAGTGTGGCTGCCTCCAGGGTGCGGGGCCTTGGGTGACTGCACAGGGCTGAACGCTGTGTGGGAAGCAGGACCTGGCTGTGGATGAGCCGCCTGCCTCTTGGTGAGAACCATCGCTCCTCTGGTACACTCTCCCTTAGCTCAGACCCCTTGGGAGCTAGAAAGCATTTCCTCCCGCTGTAATCTCGGTGCCTTCCCCGACTTCCTACACGGGACTGAACCACACTGAAGGTGAGCTCCCTGTACAGAAACCTGGCCCGGGATGACCAGTCTCCTCTGCACATGCACAGCCCTCTGCTTTCGTAGTAAGCAGAGCACGTGCTCAGGAAAGAGCCTGCTTGGAATTGGAGGCCAGGGCTCTAATTGTACACTGCCCACGAGCCCGTATATGACTGTGGGGGGCGACAAAGCCTGTCACAGCCTCTGCTTCCTTCCTAAGTTGCTTGGGCTCAGCAACATAAAGTCCCTTCCAATGCTTACAAATGTCGCTCCAAGGTGTCGGTGGACCGGGCTGAGTGTGGCATCCATCCACTTGGTGTTCAAAATTATTCCCTCTGTTATCAGACTGGGTATTCATTGAAACCTCCCTTTCAAGGAAGCCAAGTCCCCCAAAATCTTGCAGTGTGTGTGGGGGACAAAGGAGCCCAAACCCTGTTCCCTTCATATCCCTCCTTCCTCTTCCTTCCCTGCCTGCTGGCTCTGTCTCGCTCATTCCCACTAGATACTCAGATTTGTAAATACCCAGCTGTCTTGGAAACAGCGAGTCCCAGGGCTGAGGGCTTTAAATGGCATGAACATGTGCTTGAAAGGTATCACATAGCGCAGATGCCACTGCTGAGCATGCCCGTAAACAAATGTATCACCCAGCCAGCTCCCCTGGGCAGGGCAGGGCAGGGCAGGGCAGATTCTCCAGAAGCACACTGCTATGGTCCTGTCCACCCCCACTTGGAGGCATCTGCCTTTTAAAGTCTGGTGCATTTACAGAGCAGATGAGCAGGGAGGTGGGTTGAGTCTATACAAGGAAGAGACAGGCTGGTGGCAAGTGACTGAACCAGCCACTGAAGACCAGCAGGCTTGGCTTGGCCTTGAACCTGGCCAGAGTCTATCTCAGTGCCTTCTCACTCTGATCCAGAGTGAATCATACTTGGAGCACAGCCTCATTCCCAACAAGCTTCCGATGTGCGTTCCTGCCTTCTTCCTTTCCTTTCTCTGCATGTAAAAATATTTTCCTTTCCAACCCCCCTTCCTGTGCTTTATAGGGTCACTCTTTTCTGGAGGGATGAATAAAGTTCATATATGTTCTCTTATTTATTATTAATAACAATAATAATAACTGCAAACACAATAGAGCACTATCTGCCAAACATTAAGTGCTTTCATATGTTAACTTTGGATGACATCAGAAACAAAATGACAGAGTAAGAACCTCCAAAAATCTTCCTCTCCATAAAAACAATACAAACAATGGCAAAAATGATCAGAATAAACTCTTTCAGAACTCGGGAAATTAACCAGTCATGCAACAGTCCGACAAGGGCTTATTCAAGAAAAATGGGTGAATCTCTCAGTAAGAACAGTGAGCTTTGTGTTGCTTTAATCTGCTATATTCTTGTTTCCCCAAAACTCTGTTGTAGCCTTGAAAACCCACAGCCTAGCCCTGGCCAGGGACCTCAGTTGGCTAGAGCATTGTCCCGATATGCCAAGGTGTGGATTCGATCCCCAGTCAGGGCACATACAAAAATCAAAACTACTGAAAACTACTTATTTATATAAGTGAAACAACAAGTTGATGTTTCTCTCTCTCTTCTCTCTCTCTAAAGTCAATTTAAAATTTTTTTAAAAAAAAAAACACACACCACCAAAACCACAGTGAAAACCAGCAGCCTGATAGCCACCAAAAGGGGCAGAATGGGCTGGATCTCTTCCAAAGCCCCATTCCCAGAGAACTGTCATTATTTGATCTCTCTAATGGTTCCCTAGAAGTCCCCAGTTACAAGGTTGTCTTTATTTGACCTGACTCTGAGCTCATCCAGCAGAAATAGTATTTTTCCCAGGGGGCATTTGCCAAAAACAATTAGAAACAATTGTTTAGTATCTTAACTCCCTGAAGCAGTAGATAGCAGTGCAAACAATCAGCCAACCAAAAAGCTGGGAATGAGATGTCCATAGGTGACTCTGAAAAGTTTCAACACATTCCTTGGTTTCTAGAAAACCATGTGCATGCACAAGAAAGACCTGAGAAAGCCCTAAGCTCTCACCTCTGGCTTATCTTGAGGCTATGTGCAAGCAGAAAGTGAAGGCTAAGGCAGAAATGTATACTGCTTAGCTGAGTACTTCACTCTCTGCTAAGCAAAGAGCTCCTCAGTAAAGACTGAGAGATGTATTAGTTCCATGAATTTTAGGAAATCTTTGTGAGCTGACCACCAAACTAACTGAGTAGGGATACAGCCAAACATGACAAAGAATATAGACTTTACAAAATTAATTCAGAAAATCACTAAATAAACAACAATAACAAATAGCAACAGGAACAAACCCTGGGTAAGGGTGAGAATCTTATTTCTAAAGTTGCTACATTATATTGTTTAAATTTTCCAGTTTTAAATTTAAATTTTAAATTTTAAAACATTTCAAAACATGCAAAGAACTAAAAATGCATGGCCCATACATAAGGTGGGGGGAAGTAGTTGATAATACATCCTTAAGGAAGCTGAGATATTGGACTTACTAGACAAAGACTTTAAGTCACCTATTTTAGATATATTCAAAGAACAAAAACACACCATGTCCAAAGAACTAAAGATAAGAATGATGCCTCATGAAATAGAAACTATCAATAGAGAGAAATTATTTTTAAATGACCTAATAGAAATTCTGGAGTTGAGAAGTACAACTGAAATGAAAAAATTCACCAGAGGGGTTCAATAGCAGACCTGAGCAGCAAGAACAAATCCATGAACTTAAAGATAGGTCAATTAAGATTAGCTAGCCTGAGAAACAGACAGAAAAAAAGGAAGGAAAATGAACAGATCATGCTATACCTGTGAGACAGAATGAAATGTACCAACATACACATAATGGTACTCCCAGAAGAAGAAAAGAGAGAGAGAGAGAGTAAGGAACAGGAAAGATATATGAAAAATAATGGCCAATATTTTTCCAAGTTTGCTGGAAAACATTAATCTAGAAACCCATGAAACTTGATGAACTCCAAGTAGAATAAATCAAAATATAGACACATCATAATCAAAAGGGAGATAAGTTGAAACATAAAGACAGACCCTTGTGAGAGCAAGAAGTAACTCATCACATATAAGGAATTCTAAGGAAGAAAAACAGCTAATTTTTCTCAAAAACCATGGAGGCAGAAGGCAGATGACATATATATTAACTCATCTAATCCTCACAAAATCCTCTATGAGGTCCACACTACTGTCATCACCCCATCTTACAGATAAGGAAAATCAGGCACAGAGAAGTTGAGTAATTCAACTAAATTCACACAGTTACCATGGCAGGACCCTGGGCAATTCTTGAGTGACAGTGGCAAATACCTGGTTTAATTAGTCCTAAATGAGCATCTTATTGGTGCTGGAAGTGTCCAGACTGAGCTCTGGGTCTGACATACCCCCATCCCTGTTGTGGCCATCAGGAACCACGAAGGAGCCTGTGGCCTCCAATGTGCAGTCATGGGACCCTGAATGGATGTCCCTACCAGGTCACGGGCAAAGGTACTGGCCACCCTCATGTGCTAAGTCCAAGAGAGGGGACAGGGTTGACCTGACTGTCCTCAAGCCCTAAGTTTAGTCATGTTAGACAGAAGCTGAGACTTCCAGATGTCCTCTGTAGGAACCCAACCCACTGGGTGCTCCCATCCCCCATGTGCCAGAACACTTAATAGGGGAGGGGAGAGACAGGAACACTGTACCTGGGCCACTGAGGGGAAAATCCTCCCCACCCCCAGAATCCACAGGCTGGCTTCCCAGACATGCAGCTTTCCCCTGTGATCTGAGCTAGGAAAGTTTTTGTGCAAACACCCAGGGGCAACAGCTGTTTGTCCAGAATGAAGCCTGGTGTCTATCTGGTGGGGTTGACAACCCAAACACAACCTGTGTGAGAGTGGCCTCAGCAACCCAGCACTACCCGGTAGCTAGGCCTCAGCCAGGCTCTCAGCGGGCCTTCATCTCACCACCACCCCACCCCGAAGGCCTTTAACTAGAAGATCTAGAGGATCTCGAGTTATCAGAGAGGCAGCTGACTGTGAAACACACTTGAATTCAATCAATTCTTTTCAGAGGGTTTTCAATGACAACCGAAACTGGCCCTTATAGAATGAAACAGAAATGTTCCTTTGTCCAGAGGGAGACATGTGGTGACTTAGGACACAGCACAATCCATTTTGAAGTAGAGATTGAAGAGAATCTATAGCTGATAACCTAAGAAATATAAGAGGCTGCATTATGCTCTAAAACAGCAGCAGAAGCTGTGAGAGAGAAAAGAGCAGCTTCGATTCTGACCTCACCGCTTACCAGTGTCAGACACCCCAGGTAACTCAGTTCAAAAGGAAAGCGATTTAAATATAGACACTCAAAGAGAAGGCGGTTTAACTCTCGGAACATTTACTGCTGCTAAGCCGGGCCTGGTCTCCAGGGGTCACTTCCTTCCTCAGTGACCCTGACATGGGGGAGGAGGGACGGGTGGGAGGCTACAGGCTTCAGTGGCAATAAGATAATTTAGGCCAGACAGAAGATGTCTACATCCAAATGAAGGCAGCGCCTCAGGTGTGTCTCCAAAAAACAAGAGGCATCAATGGCCTTGTAAAAATGCAAATATAGCCTGAAGGTAAAGAAATGAAAGTGCAGACCAGAGGCCCTCTACACAGAGATGTTTTCCATTGAGGATCCTGAATCCACAGGAAAAAGATATCAATAAAGGGCCTCACACAAATAAAAAGCAACCCAACTTAGTTTTCTTAAAGAAACAAAAGAATATAAAATAACTCACTCACCTACAGCCTAAATCAGGAGTAAAGAATATTAAACTGTATTCAATATTCAATAAGACTGCCCTTTGATTTAACAGTATGTCTAGTTATAAGAGAGATGAGAGAGAGAAAAAATGGAAGAGAAATTATGCCTGAAATTATATTAAAATCAGCATGAATTTCTTTGTTCTGAGACTTCCTCTACCCCCCTCCCCCCCAATCAAATCCAAATTTTCGGTCCTACTGTCCATAGACCTTCTGTGGCTTTTCTGATATACATCAGGTAGACTGAGAAGCTCACCTGGGAAGGTCTTGCCTGGGCTGCCTCTGTAGCCACAGGGGTCGGGGGTCCGATTAAACACGCACTGGTCACATTTGGCCCTTGAATGGGTTCTCTGGCCTTCACCCAAGTCCATCCAGGTGGCCCACTTAGAAAGGCACTTTGTGGGGCATTTGAAGGGACCCGGAGCAGGGCTTCCCAACCTTGCTAAGCACCAGACTCTCCTGGAAAGCTTTTGAAAAACCCAGTGAGGCCGGGCTGGGCGCGGCTCAGCAGTTGAGCATCTACCTAGGATCCAGGAGATCACGGTTTGATTCCTGCTCAGGGCATTTGCCCAGGTTGGGGGCTCGATCCCCAGTCAGGGGAATGCAGTCAGGGAGGCAGCCAATCAATGACTCTCTCATCATTGATGTTTCTATATCTCTCTCTCTCTTCCTCTCCCTGAAATCAATAAAGATATATTTTAAAAATATATATTAAAGAAAAAAAAAGAAAGAAAAACCCAGTGAGTCAGGGTGGGCCTGATGCTGATGAGAAACACAGCTGTAGATTTTGGTGGGATCCATGGTTCCTTAACCTCAGCACCACTGCCACTCTGGGGCTGGATAATCCTATGGTGTAGGGGGCTGTCCTGTGCATAGTGGGATGTTTATCGGCATTCTGGCCTTTACCCACGAGATGCCAATAGCAGCGCTGCCAAGTTGTACCACCAAAAATGTCTCCAGACATTGTCCCATGTCCCTGGGGGACAAAATCAGACCTGGATGAGAACCACTGTGTAGCCCTTTGTTGATCATGTGTCCTGTCCCCCCTGACAAATGACTCAAGCCCTGGGCCTCCACTACCCCATCTGTCTAATGGGCTCAGTATCCACGGTGTTACCTGTACCTTTGGCTCAGTCAGCCTTGGCTCCCTGAAGATCTCCCAGGCTCTTACCCTTAACCTAATGAAATTTTGGTCTAAGGGTCAGAGAAAGGCGTTTGTGTCAGGCCAGAGTGAGGGTTTGAGGACAAGACCACCATCCATGAGGTCCCCTCATGCCTGCCTCGCGGGATCACGCCCACCCTCTCTTGGTAGAGCCTCTGCCTTGGCTGTGGGCCCCCTTTTCTCTCAACTCACAGGCTGTCTCCTCCTTTGCAGAGAAAAACTGTTCCTACTTCAGGCACTTTAACCCAGGCGAGAGCTCGGAGATCTTCGAATTCACCACTCAGAAAGGTGAGCTGGGGGCACGAAGCCGGGGCGGGGAGAAGTGGCCGCCGGTCACACGCTGCTGAGCCAGAAAATCACTTGGCACAAAAGCCCTGACTTCCCCTCGCTGGATGAAAAGAGCCCTGTCACCCTCTGCACTCAGAGACAGAAGTGCTCCGTCTCCCGCATCCTGCGCCTCCATTCATCAGGCTGACAGAGGCTGTAGCAGAGCCGGGGCCTGGTGGGCTCCTGAATTGCAGGAGGAGCGCAGCTGCCACCAGAGCCCAAGGGAAGCTGTGGTGACAGGAGCTGGGAAATAGAACAAGTGCTCACAACCCCTGTGATGTTTTTCAGGGCTGGTGGGTCCGAGTCTGTGGGGAGCTGTCTGATTCCCTCCCGTGCGATCAATCACGCCCCAAGAATCAGGCGAGCAGGGAGTGTGGGGAGACGATCAGGACCCAGGAGCCTGGAGCACGTGTGCCCTGCAGGCCTTTCAGGAGCTGTGGAGCTCGCATGCACCCCATTTTCGTGCGTACAGACCCACATTTGCACATGTGTGAACCGCTGCACATGGTGTGGGCGTGCACAGACACACATGCACGCACACGCACTCTGATAGATCCTTATATGCCAGTGCAACACTCACACACACACTGGCAAATCTTACACCCTTGGTGTGCAATCACACGCTTGTGCTCTGTGACAAGCCACACTTCCAGAGGCTGCTTGTCAGCCAGGACAGACCACCTCAGCCCGAGAGCCTGCTGCTTTCTGCCCTGTCACTCAGAGGACATTTTCTGCTCCAGAAAGGTCTCCAGCCACATGCCCCCACCCCTTTCCCTCTGCCCGGCTCAGGGGTTAGGGGGGCAGGGAGGAGTTGCCGTTTAGCGCAACCCGGGAGTTGCAATCAGGTCATTAGCCGTGTGCGACTTTGAGTGTGCGATTTCCTCTCTCGGAGCCTCAGTCTTCCCACACGTGCAATGGGAATCACAGTGCGTGGTGGTGTCACTCACCTGGTCGGTGGCACAGCCAGCCGGTTGGGCGCTGAGGCCCAGCGAGGCCCCCGCTGAGGTGTCGTGGGCCGTGTGTTGCAGAGTACAGCATCTCGGCTGCAGCCATCTCCATCTTCAGCCTGGTCTTCATCATCCTGGGGACCATCTGCGTGCTCCTGTCCTTCAGCAGGAAGCGGGATTACCTGCTGAGGCCGGCCTCCATGTTCTACACCTTCGCAGGTAGAGTGGGGGGGAGGGCTGGAAGGGGGGAAGATGTCTGCAATTGGTCCATTTCTCCCAAAGACTTAACCTGCAGGCCCCTGAGAGCAATGCCAGGTATTAACACATTTTAAATTAACCCAAAAACACGAACAAAAGGAGGAAGGAAACGCAGGTAACCTGAGGCCGAGCGACTTGCACGGGGGGGCAGGAAGAGGGTCACCTCTGCAGGGTCCCCGTTAGACCCTCAGCCCCAAGGCTGGGCCTCACCATGGGCCCGGGAGCCCCGGAGGCCCAGGGGGTGGGCCCTGAGCACCCCGCCGCCCCCGCAGGCCTCTGCATCTTCGTCTCGGTGGAGGTCCTGCGGCAGTCAGTGAAGCGCATGATCGCCAGCGAGGACACCGTCTGGATCCAGTACTACTACTCCTGGTCCTTTGCCTGCGCCTGCTCGGCCTTCGTCTTCCTCTTCCTGGGCGGCCTCGCCCTCCTCCTCTTCTCCCTGCCTCGGATGCCCCAGAACCCCTGGGAGTCCTGCATGGACTCCGAGCCAGAGCACTAGTCCTCCCGGGGTTCCAGCGCCGCTCAGGGCGTTCCCCTCGGGGAGCCCAGCCCAGCCCAGCCCAGAACATTCTAGAAAGGAGGGGGGAGCCTTACATCTCCCCTGCTTCCACCTGCCCCACAGCTGCTGCCCCTCTCTGAGCTCTTCTCTGGGCTGGGACAGGCTCCTCCACGCGTCCAGCAAGTGGACGCGGCCCAGACCTGCGCACCGGGAAGGAGGCAGCCCGCAGGCCGGCGGGTGTGCAAAGGCCAACCTGGCGCTGGGGCGCAAAGCCGTCCCCGCCGCGCCAGCTGCCTCTGCTCAGCTGGCTCCCGTTGCCCTCTGTTAGCCTTGTAAGGGACGCCCTGTGCTCAGCAGCAGCCCTGGGTGTCCTCCTGTGTGAAGAGCCAGCCCCTCTGTCCTCAGTGACAAGATGCGCTCTTTTTGGCGAGCTGAATATCCATCCTTGGCTTCCAGGGGGCCTGAGAAGCATTTTTAATGGGGTATTTTCTGACTGTGGTTTGAAATAAAAGTTCTTTGAAAACTTGCTTTTTCCTGGCACCATGTGTAGGAAATGCTGGGGTCCCTGAAGACAACAGCTCAGGGGCCGCAACGGCCCTGAAGGAGAAAGGAAAGAGTGAGTGTCCCTGGGTATGCTGAGGACCTGTGTGGGGACAAGGAGGGAGGAGGGGGTCTTGTTTACCAACGAGATTTAAGGTTCTGAATTCCAGCTTGCATCGGTGGGCCCTGGGGTTTTCTTTGGGAGAAACCAGAGACCATCTGACTAGGCAAGGGTGTTAAAAATAGGAGGGGTTATTTCCAGCGTGCTGGCCCGCTAGGCATCCAAATGCTAACAAGTGTCTGATTTCAGATGCTGGATTTTCGTTGCAAAGAACATCAGGATGCAGGGCTTAGCTGTTAGACACGTAGGGCCGCACGGAGTGCCATATTTACACTCGCCTACCTCCCAGAGCCCCACTGTACTCACCCAGCCCTCAGAGTGGCACGGCAGGAAGAGCCGGCAGGGGGACCCATGCGCTCCTTGCCGGGGCCGTGCAGCAGAAGTGCGGTGTAGAGCTCATTTTTCTAGGGCCGGGGTTGCAAACTGACGGCCCTCGGGCCAAACCCAGCCCAACTCCTATTATTGTCTGGCCCACAAGCTAAGGATGCTTTTATTTATTTATTTATTTATTTATTTATTTATTTATTTATTTACTTTAACAATTTTAAATGGCTTTTTTAAAAAGTCAGAAGAAGAAGATTTTATGATGTGAACATTTTATGAAATTCAAATTTCAGGGTCCAAAAATAAAGTTTTATTAGAATCGTCAGGCTGAGCAAAGACACCAGTTAAATGGTAAGGACCGCTGTTAATCCGTAACACTCTGTTACAATAAGGGAGAGTCCAGGCTGAGCTGAACTCAGCTGTGATTTGAACAGAGGCGGTCAGGCATTTTAAAGGCAGGGTGGGGGGGCTCTGTAGAGTCTGAGGAGTGGAAGATTACAAACAGCAGAAGGAGGGGCTGGTCCATGTGAAACCCATCTCCATTTGCTAACTGGCACTTGCCAGAGCTGGGCTCCTCCCCTCCCACAGAGGCTGGGAGACAGGTGTGGCTGGAACCAACAGCCAACTCTTCCGGCAGCGGTGAATTTTCTCAGGCAGGCCCTTGAAGGGGAGTTAGGGTCATCCTAGGGATGTGGCCCGAACAGAATACATTTGGCTTTTATAGAGTTGTGTAGGGTTTTTTCCCAAATCCTTAACTGGGGATATGTTTTTATTGATTTTTAAAGACCAAGGAAGGGAGAGAGAGAAATGTCGATCAGTTGGGGACCAAGAGACATGTCACCCTCTCTTTGGCTGACACACAGCAGGGCCTTCCCCAGTTTGGTTTTTATCCCTCCTGGAGCCTGAAACTGCCAAGGACCCCTGTGTGCCTCTCTTTTTCCTGGCTGCCCCAATACAGAGGGGTCTTAATCACACCCTCCTACAGTATTTCCCCTGCCAGTGTGACTTGCCTCATTTCGATCAAATATTTTATTTACAAATTCATTTCTAATTCATACCCTGCTGGCTTTCAGAAAAGACCTGAAGTGGAGACAAGGTATAAATAAACCCTGAGATGGGACGTACCTATTAAACCATGAGTGGGGTTCAGCGGGGCCGCCGCTGCCCTGGCCTCCTCGGGCCCTCGTTTCCCTGTCTCACTCAGGAGCCGCGGCCGAGGCCATCATTAATCCCCACACAAGGCATCGATCCTGCCGGCGAAGGAAGTTCATTAAGGTAATTGCTGTTACCAGGAGCGACAGAGTCTCCTCTCCTGACTTTTTCTGCTGACAAGAATCTTTGGCCTCAATGGGAAAGACCCAACCTCTTGGAAATTCTTGTTGATTTCGCGTTATACTTGCCTCTCTCTTCCCCCACAAGGCGGTCCTGGTGACCCCACGAAGAAATGGGGGGTGGGGGATTTGTCTGTAAGCACAGCCTGAGAGTTCTGGGCTCTGAGCTTGGGGACTTCGAAACCTATTTCCAAGTCACTGACTTAGTGGCTGACACACTCCCCGCCCCCACTCCACCAGGCTGGCAGAATTTGTGCTTCGTTTCAAACAGGGTCTTAGGGGAACCAAGGGCATGTTTTAAAGCATTAATGAGCTTAATAAAACCAGGGATACAGTTTTACCTGGAAATGGCCAAGAGGCAGGGAGGCGACAATGTATAACCTGCCTAATGGGGAGGAAAGTGAGAAAAGGGACATGCCACAGCCAAGGCCGGCCCAGCCTCAGAGAGACACAGCCAGTGAAACGGTGACAAATGAGAAAGCGGGCCAGCGACCTGGCTGCCAGATGATGGGTGTGACGGACGCTGAGAGAGACATTCCAGGAACACTGACGGACCACAGTTGTGTGGGTTTCACAGAAGTTTCATGAAACCAAAATCAAGGTGTCAGCAGGATGGTTCCTTCTGGAGGCTTCAGGGAACAATGCATTTCCTTGCCTTTTCCAGCTCCCAACGACCGCCCACTCTCCTTGGCTTGTGGCCGCATCCCTCCAGTCTCTACTTCTGTCCTCACATTCCCACTTCTCTGACTGCAACCCTCCTGCCTCCCTCTTACCAGACCTTTGTGATTACACTGGGCCCATCCAGATAATCCAAGATCATCTCCCATCTCAAAGTCCCAACACAATCACATCTGCAAAGCCCCTTTTTCCATATAAAGTCTCAGGTCCCAGGGGTTAGGATGTGGACCTCCGTTCACAGGTTCTGAGGACTCCGATGTGGACATCTTGGGGGACCGTTATCCTATCTGCCCCCCCCCGACTATCAACATTGCACTGTGCATAACAAGGAAAATACATTATGGTCCCGTCCTTCAGGAAATTCAAGTTCAGTGGTAGATGGTTTAAAAATAAAATATAATTGCTATGAGGTTCAGGCGGGTCCCTTGGGAACACAAAGGGGCGTGTGGCCTGCCCCCTTCGGAACCTGCTGAAGTCCTGCTTATTCTGCAGGGCCCAGCTCAGACATCACGAGGCGACATGTTCTCCAAGCCCTCGGTGCCAGACTCGCGCTTCCCCCGCTTCGCCCTTGACACGGGGCTCCTGCGCCCGGTGCTGAGCCGCTCGGCACAGTGAGTCTGCGAGCCTTGTTCTTGGAAGGGAAGGGCCGTGTTTTCTTCAGAATCATCCCGGCAGCTAGAGCCTCCCCCGCATCCTCTCTTCCAAACCCTCCGCAGTTACCTTGACCGATGCTTGCACCCCAATGCTGTCGAGGAGGAGATGGGCTGGGCGAGCGTGTTGCAAAGACGCTGCAAAGAGAACGGGCAAGTGCAGTCCGGAGGCCTGGCGGGGCAGGGGAGCAGCCTGGGAGGGCTCCCTCTCCCCCGGCTCCCTGCCCCCAGGTGTCTGCAGCCCCAGTGGCTTGGCCCGCGCTTGGCCCTGGTGGGATGAATGAGACGGGGTCAGCTGTATCTGTCACAGCACAGAGCAGGGCTGCGTTTGTCCCAGATGAGGTGAGTTTCTGAGCCAGAGCACAGCAGCCGACAGAGCCTTTTAGGAGCAGATTTCCATTGCTTTTAATTACCCTGGATCACAATTTTTTTCCAAAATGTTTTCTCTTCCACCCTGTGAGTGGAATCACCCCGTAGAAATTATTTCAGTCCTAGAAAGCCTGCAGGGACACCCGGAGGAGGAGAGGTGATTCATCGGGGAAAGCCCGCTTGCTTGCCTACCTTCCAGTGCCTTCCAGTTGCTTTCGCCCCAGGTTACGCAACTGACTCTAAGTCTGGTCCCGAAGCTGAGGGTGGGATCCACAAAACTTCCTCTTAGAAGAGCCTCTGCCTAGTTTTGTAAAAGCACGTCCCTGTCTGAATTCCCAGCAGAGGGAAGACCTCACCAGCGGTGGACACGGCCCCTCCCCGTCGGCTCCCTCCGGGCTTTTGTGCACCAAGGAAGCCAAACCCTGAGGACGGGCTGGAGCCTTCCGAGCTTTCCTTGCAAGCTCTCCGACAGTCAGGCACTGGGCTCACTCCAAGAGGCCTTGTCATCAGATGACATTTCTATTCATTAGTGAGCAAACAACGTCGAACCACCTCCTCGGCTGGTTTCCTTTGCCCAGAGCCCAGAGCTGAGGCCAGCGGCCGGCAGCCATGCCCACCTTCCAGAGCCCTGTGCCCGCTCATCCCAGCTCCTAACCAGGGTCACTTCCTTCCAGAGCCCTGTGCCCGCTCATCCAGCTCCTAACCAGGGTCACTTCCTTCCAGAGCCCTGTGCCCACTCATCCCAGCTCCTAACCAGGGTCACTTCCTTCCAGAGCCCTGTGCCCGCTCATCCAGCTCCTAACCAGGGTCACTTCCTTCCAGAGCCCTGTGCCCGCTCATCCAGCTCCTAACCAGGGTCACTTCCTTCTCAGGGATTATAGACAGTTTCCCGAAACAGTGGTTCAAAGCAGTTTGACGAGCATCAGTTTTAATGAGCTAAGAGTGGGATAATACCCTGGATTTTTGCAAGCTGCAGCTTCTGTTCAATTTAATTACCACCCTCTGCGAATTTAGCATCAACCGGAGCTTCAGACAAAGGGGGGTTTCTTCGCTCTCCCAGAACTCTGCATGGTAGGATGTGCCCACAGACCAGGATATGCTCACGTAGGCAGCATCCATCAAAACCGATATAACCATGGTGACGCTGTCAAACTAAGGGATCTAACCGTGATACCTGGCAAGTCACAAAATGCTCGTGAATGCGAATGCTTTGTCGCTGCCGGGAGAGCTGTGTGGAGTGGGCAGGGATGTCACCGCACAGGACAGCTCACGCCTCCTTCACTCTGCCATCTGGTCGCACTGCATTGGCAAGAGGTGTCAGCGGGGAGAGTGTTGTGGTTTTTTTAATTGATTTTAAAGAGAGAGAGAAGCATTGATCTATTGTTCTATTTATTTATGCATTCATTAATTGATTCTTGTATGTGCTGTGACTGGGGATTGAACCCATAACCTTGGTGTGTTGGGATGATGCTGTAACCAACTGGGCTACCCAGCCAGGGCCCAGGTGAGTGTCTTTAAGTTCTTCTCTCAATCAAGCCCTGCGATCCAGCTCAGCAAGTGTTCAAGGGCCGGCAGGTGCTGTAGGTTTAGAGGCCCGAGGACATACCCTGCCTTCCAGCAGCTCACAAACTCCTAACTACAATCCCAAAACTGTGATGACCGAGGTATAAGGCTTCACTGCAGGCAGAGGAAAAGGGAGTGGAGGAGGTGGAATTTACAGTCTCGAATAAGACGTAGAGTTCCCCAAAGTAGAACGGGGGCTAGAGGTCTGAGTGCTGAAGGGCATGCCCCAAGCAAAGCCAGGAGGCAAGGGGTCAAGGGCCTGGCCAGGGAAGGTGTGGCCAGTGGCCTGGTTTAGCCTGCCGTGTGCCGTGGGCTCAGGGACAAGACTTGGGAGTGGCTCCAAAGTCCAGCTAAGAAGTTTAGGGTGTGACGGGAAACCACTGAGGGCTTCTCAGAAAAGAGGGGTACGGTCAGATCTGATGCAGGAAGGTAACTGGAAAAGGGAACGAAGGCAACGCCATCAGCATGGAAGAAAAGGGCTTCCCTCCATTAGGCGATTGTTTTGCTAGGACTATGTAAGTCCAGCAGCAAGGTATCAACCACAGGGGTATGTGAATGTTCCAGTTCAACCAAGGTGAGCGCAAACAATTCTCCGTTCACTAGGCCAACTTTCCACCTTCACTCTTGACCTGCGCTCCATACAGAGCATCCCCACCTCGCAGTTTCAGTGAAATGACGTTCCCACTGACTTCCACACTAGTATCTCCAAAGAGCACTGATCAGGCGCAGGGATGAAACCTGAGAGGCTTACTTGCCCTTTCCCACCGCTGATGGGGCCTTGGGGTGCTTCGCCTAGAGCAGCAGCAGCTCAAGGAGTCCCCCACATCCATTCAATTCATACGAGGGGAAGTGATTTTCTTTCCCAAACCCAGAGATGATTTATGTCGCTTCACATCGACTCCAAGCAGCAAGATACCTGGCTTAAAACATGACCCCCCGCAATGAGCAAGAATTACGAGTTGTCCTTATGAAAGGCCCACTGTCCTGCCTACTTACATTTACGAACTTTGAGCACAGTGCATTCAAGTTAGATTTATGGTGCCACATTAGTGAGATTAGTTAAAAATAAAATCGCCAGGGCACACGATGCATTCTGCGACCCGTGAATGCTTCTCACAACCGCATCTCGGCAGACGCCAAGGATGATTCCCCGACAAAAACAAGACCCCTACTTGAGGCAACTTTCTGCACAGCCAGCATTGTGCGGGGGGAGGCACAGGGGGCCGAGCTGGCTAATTCACGCTTGTCACATACCACCGTCAAGTGTATTATTATTTTGGTTGTTATTGATCCTCACCTGGGGATATATTTTCCATTGATTTTTAGAGAGTGGAAGGGAGAAAGGAAGCAGGGGAGAGAGAGAGAGAGAAACATCGATGTGAGAGAGAGACTACCAGGGCCAAGGCTCAAACCTGCAACCCAGGTGTATACCCTTGATGGGGAACTGAAATTGTAGACCCTTCGGTGCACAGGCCGATGCTCCAACCACTGTGCCGCAACGGCCAGGGCATCAAGTGTATTGTTATATCCCGATAACCCTCATAACGTATTGCTATAGACTAGGTTCACAAGTTCTGAAACAAATTGTGGGCTGCACAAGAGTCATTCATAATTTTGTTAAATTCCTAAGATTCGTGCTGAGAAGGGTGCATTTTCTCACTGACCACTGATCGTTTTTAAACTTTCAGGTAACACTTTAAGCCTTTAGGCCTTTGCTATGGCTGATGTTCAGAGACTTAAGTCAAGTCGCCGATGTCCGGAAACTAGAGCCAGTTTTACGAATGAACCCTGAGTTCTGTTACTTTAGTGAGTTTGACCAAATTAATATTAGGAATAAAAGCAAAGGCTGTGTCTCCCTTCTGTCGGGCCTTTGATCTTCAAAGTAAGAGGAGGCAGAGAATGGTGGTTCACACATAATAAACAAATCTCCAAATTATTAAAAAGGCATTTTATTATAAATACATTTTAGTTGTAGCAGTAAAATACATTTTGTGTTACCATGAATCTTTTAAAACAAAAGAACTTCACTGAGACAATAATCACAATGGAGGAACTGTAGACCCCCGAACTGAAAACTTGTCTAAGGAATTCCAAAACTAAGTTAAAAAAGAAGAGGGAAAAAATAGAGGAAGAAAGTAAAAACCCCAGAGAGTGGCTTTGGGTTATTTTACTCTTCAGGTAACGGAACCTCTCACACGAGGCATCATTAACTTCAGAAAAAATTTTTGTTATAATTTTGCCGTAGATTATGATTAGATGTCTGTACAGCTGGTACTTCTAAGAGATGAAAACCGTCCTCCTCAGTGTTTAGTAATTCGGCCTCCCTCAGGGAGACCTGCCAAAATAAGACCCAGTATGAATTTGCTAAGTAATTGATCTTACAAAGTTAGCTGAACAGGTTAGGTAAGAACTGTATTCCTGAAGCATTAAAAAAAAAACAAAAAAAAAAATGTCACTAATAAAAGGACCCTTTAATAAAATGCAAAACAAAACCCATTACCTTTATGATTTAGAGAAGAGGTATTTCAATCACCATGTTTACCTAGGATACAAATACTACGTATAACCAGTACCTTCGTGGGTTTCCAAGAAATCAGGTCAGACGACTGGCACAGAAAGCGGATACAGTACAATGTCATATACATGGATTTATAGGAAGCAGGCACGGTCTGGATGCATGAAAATCCAAGACCCTTCCTCTGAGTGGGAGGGGGGCTGAGAAACATTCTCAGGTGTGACCGACAGGTCAGGGCTTCAACCAGATGAAGGAGCCCTCGACCTACTGAAAGATAAGAGGTTTTTGCATACAAGGCATCGTGCAAAGCGAAAGATAAATAAAACGAAGCTCCCTATGCGCTGGAAGCGGGTAAAGTAACCTGTGCTGAACGGTAAACAATCCCCACTGAAGGGCATCAAGCCTTCCGCGTAGGAAGGATCCTGCGTGAAGAACCGCGAAGCTCTGCATTCTGCGATGCTTATCATGTGGACTTCTGTGTCTAAGTCCTTCTACAGCCTATTACCTTAAAAATGTTTCCTTTCTAGTATCTGAATAAATTCAAAGCCAAACTAAAAACCAGAGGCAGAGCCCAATACAGTCCAGAGGGGGATATTAACAACGACATTAATGCACAAATTTTAAAATATCCGAAGACCTGTCAGGTTTATTATCTCATAGACAGTTTCCTCTTCAAAAATAACTTGCCCATCCATGTGCACCTAGGGTTTCTGAATAACTCATGCTGTGTAGGTGGTAGATTCCCCTAGTCTGTTTTGCAAACATACATAGTTTTTTTTAAGGTAGCAAAGTAATCGGACAATTAACAGTTTTCTGCCATATACATCACCGCAGCGCCCCCTAACACCTGCTGACGTGGCAGAGAATCCAAAATAACTCTGTTAACCTGAGAAGTACATAATTTGAAAAGAAATCCTTTGCCGTCGCCTTCCCTCCCAAATAATAAAAACTACAAATACATTATTTGGGGATTTTCTGTGTTTTCCATGTCACTGCCATCTTAGGACAGGGCATCCCGTGACATTCTGATGGCTTCCTTCCACAAGTCTCATTGCCACGTGCACAGATTATCAAGACTGACTCTATGTACATCAAACACACTCCGTTTCCAGACCAAAGCCCAGGCCACAAGGACCACAAATCCAAACTCACCCCAGAAATGAAAGAGCTCTGCACCCGCTTGAGGCAGGGGGGCTCAGACATCAGAGGGGGCGGGCAATGGGACGGGGGCAGGTGATCCAAAGGGCTCATGGCTCCTCAGGACTCTTTCTTCACTAATGTTCCACTCATAGCATCAGAATTACAAAAATGTCCCAAGAGCTCTGTTTTTATACTGAGTAAATCAATGTGTGGTTGGAAAGCCCTCCAGGCTTTCTCTAGACCGGTAGTTCTCAAAGCTGGACCCACAGCGTCAGCATCACCTGGGAACATGTTGGGAATGATCGGGCTCCAGCTGGGAATCGAGTCCAGCAATCTGTGTTTTAATAAGCCCTCCAGGTACTGCTGCTGCTGGATTAAGTTGGAGACCACCAATCCACCCTGCTTGACATTCTCAAAGCTTAAAACAGGATAGATTTTTAAACAGATACTTCTGTGTGACTTCTGCTGTGTGTGGAAACCTAAGTAATTTGCCACCCCTTTCCCTCACTTTCTCAAACATCAAGAACAGCATTAATGAAAAAATTTATTTCAAAAGAATCAAATATATTTTTTAAGTAATACTGATTTCTCCTCCTATACATAGTTCTAAGGCAGGCAGTCACATGCTCAAATGCAAAATAAAATGCAGAAGAGACCTCATATATGAGGTGTAGAAATAGCTAAAAAGACTCCCCAAGAACATAATGAAAATTCCATAATATCGCTTAATGAACTGATAGAATTATATAAAACTTACTATGCTTTATGCTTAATATTTGTATCAAAATAAAATCTCTCTGTTGAACAAATTGCAAATAAAGTCTGGTCTAATACTCTGATTACTGAAACTATAGATATACGAATGTCTCTGGGTTTTCTTAACACTCCCATTTTAGAAGCTTTGGGCTACTATTGTATAACTGGGTTTAGGATTTAACCGCAGTTCACATTTTTAAGTCTAGATTCTTCTATTAGGTAACTCCCTTCAAAAAAACATTTAGAAACTCCTGTGGCTGTTTCCTTAAAGTTTATTCCAAAGTAGGTATTTTCAATCGTTTCAAAAATGTTAAATGTTACATTAAAAGTTTGTTTTCAATCTGTTTAATCTGAGAGTCTAGTTCAAAGCAATAACAATGCCATTTTCTGCATGTGTTTTATAAGCACGTTGAACGTTAGTAAAATTCACTTCTGTAACAATGATCTTGAAATTGATCATCAATTAAACAGGCATGAAAGTAGAAGTGTGAAGGTAGCAGCTTCACAGTAAAATCTCAGCAAATATCCAACCTCAAGTAGATGGAAATGCGAGAAGCCCGATATAAGGAGCAGGTTGAAGACTAACATGCCGCCGCCTCTCGGTATCTTTATGACATGTACCGGACATCACTGAAGGGATACTCGGAACACGCAATCACAGGGAAGCCATTATCCATTATTTCTAACTGCTAGGTAGTTGTGGGTCAGGTGGCAAAAAGGGGAGAGAAAAGTCAGATCCATTAGAACATTTACTTGAGATTTAGGAAGACACACAGGGTGGAGTTAGAAATTAAGGTTTTCGTATGCTAAGGGGATGGTTAGTTAGCAAGGAATAATGTCTGGTAAATCATAAAAGACAAATTACTACCTTTCTGGAGCTAGAAGGGGAAAAAAAGGTAGCCTAAATAACATTTTAAGGCAGCAATTTGTACCTTTCAATATATTTCGTTTTAATCTTGTATTTTTTTATAGACTTTTTCTGGGATTCCCTTTTTAAAACTACAACAGGAAAAAATGCTACCTAAGTATTACAGGTGTCTCTTTTTAAATGGCTTTTTTCTTTTTTTCCAGTAAGTCTAATTTTCTTAATAATAGCTGAAATCTAAAACTTATCTTGAAATTGTTTTTCACCCCCTGGCTCTGAGGTGAGGTGGTGCTCTCTAGCCAAGGTATCTAGAGATACATTCTTATATGTTTATAGCTTTGCTCTTGAGATGTAGATACACAAAAAATATTAAACATGTAAAATCAGATAATACAATGTATTAATTATCTCAAAGTTAGAAAGTTTGGTTAGCTTTCTCAGCAATTTCAATGCCTCCATAAACAAGGAAGTTATTTTCACAAATTGGTCTTGGAGATTGCTATGTTTAATTAGGTAATGCTTATTCTGTGGGAATTCTGCTTATTTTACTTTTTCTGCAACTCTTTGCACTGAAAAGGCCAATTGATGTTTATACCAAACCTGAACTTATTCTGGACTCTCCGATGAAAACCCCCCACAAAGCAGTTTGTTATTTCATACATACAAAACGACCTAGATAGAGAGTGTATCCGTCCGAGGAAAGAAAAATTAAGGTCATGTTAGTTTAAATGGTCAATAATTAACTACCGATGAATAGAAAACAAAGTTCTGCTGTAACAATTTGGCCAAGCACACGCCACAATGGCAACCAAAGCCCCCTTTAAAGCACACCAGAAAATACCCACCTTCCACTGAAGGAGGCTCTTCAAGTCTTAACAAAAATATTAATTTTTAGATCAGGAAAAAATCTTAGCATGACTACTTTATAAATCCTATCACCCAACAGAATTTCTTTAAGGTAAAAAAAAAAAGAGAGAGAGAAAATCTTAGAGGAGCGCTGAAATTAAAAAGTGAAACGAATAAAAAACAGTTCTGGCAAGAAAAAGGAAACTTCCGAGTGACACAAAGAACCAGGGGTTAGAAAGACACATAAACAAAGAGCCTCACTTAGAAGAAAAACGATCTAGAAGAAAAGGAAGTTGGTGATACTTGGTACTATCCAAGAGCTAACAAAAAAAAGGTTCCACCTGAAGCTAGTCTATAAAATAAGTTGTTTAAAAGTCTGATTTGTGGGCACTTGCTAATGTTTCCCACGTAACGCCGAGCAGCAGGGCTGGTGCTCAGAGCCACGCTCATTTCCGCGGTCGCTGCTACAACTCCCGCAGTCAGACTTGCGCGAACCCATTGACGAGGTGGCGCTTCAGCAACAGGTTTAGGGACTGGCTGGAGGGAGCGCAGCGAGTGTGACAGAGAGGGAGCTGGCCGGAGGCGGAAACAGCAGAGCAGACTCTCGAAGGGGCTCGCAGGGGAACACCATCCGGCTGCTCGAGGCTGCAGAAGCCGTAAGGAAATGGGCACTCGGACACTTAGGGCAGGTGGGGGACTAGAAAGTAGCTATTGTTTTTAGTTTCTTTAGAAATAACCACTTAGAAGAGGGATGTCACACTGTAACAGGTCCCTCATGCGATGCTCCCATCATCAATACATTTATATAAGGTGGTAGGGTGTGCACATGGCCTCTTTAAGCAAATATAAATATAAATAATTTAAAAACGGATACTTTTTAAAGGTTCAAGTATGGAAAACAGAAAATGAGGCGAGTACGTCATGACGAGGGGTTAACCCTGACATGACAGTTGTCTTCATATCACCCACATGCTTCTGAACATTTATCTGGCCTGTTACAGTCTGTAGATTTGTGGGGGAGGGGGAGAATCATCATCGACCAGAAAATGATTTTTCATGGACATCCTCCCATCAGGGAGACCTGGTTTTCCTCTGGGCTATGTCTTCGGTTCTGTCACACAGTTGGAAATGCAGAGCTACATGGGGAAATTTTTTCTTCTTTCCTGGTGACTAAGGTACACTGAGTGGCAGCTGGCGTAGCTAAGCGTGGGGATCTGACTCGCACGGAGAAGGTGTGGTGCTTGCTGTGCCTCGCCGGCTCTGCTTTCGGCTCTGATTTCTACTAACCATTCGCACCCTGCAGCCTGCAGGTCCTGTACCGCCGCCACGGACAGATGGACAGAAGGACAGCTCAGCGGGCGGTGCCCTTCACCTGCCCTGAAGCTTGGTAGCCTTCGGCTAAAGGCACGCTCTTCTCCTAAGCCATCTGAGGGGTGCAGGGGTGCAGGTGGCCAACATCAAGCAAGCCCCAGCCATGCGAGAGATGCGAGTTTCCTTTGCCCTTGCCACTCTCCAGCCCCGTGAAAAGCCTACGGCGGATACAGGGTGGCCTAGCCCTCCAAACACCTATTTCGGCATGGATCACCAGGACCCACTGGTTCATCTGCAATGTTTCCCAACCTCATCTTATTTTTTAAAAAAGTTATACTGTAGTTTCAAGATACTTCTGAAGTATAAGCTGTAGCACGAGATCAGGAAAACAGTAAGGACATGCATCGCTTCAAGTGTTACGAGACCACAAGTTTCAAGAGGGTAAATGTTTTCCCTTTGGATGCTACCAAAGGTCATTCAAAACAACTTTTAGACTGTAGAATATTTAAGATGGCTATTTAAAGTTTATATTTTTGTACAAGTTCAGTGAGGTTATTTTAGAAGAATCAAAAGACATGAAAAACAAGGGTAGTTTTTTGCCCCAGATTTTGATGAATTTTGATGCATCTCTGACAAACATCATGTTTCTTCTTTAATGATGTTCCTCAAATCAAACAGTGAGCAAAATATTTGAATTGCCATGTATAATGTCACATTGTAATGTAAACATCAAATAAGGTACCAAAATTTTTACTGGAGGGGGAAAAAACCTTAAAGCGGCACAATTCTTTTTACCACTGGAGGGGGCAGGGGGTGTGGGAGCCAGATTACAAACGTTTACACATGCATAGTGAGGGAAAAAAGATTTTACTAAATTCACGCATTTTTAAAATAGTTACCAAGTCTACTAAGCACCAACAATCCTAAAAATTTTTCAGCTTCATGATCTGTTTAAAAAAACAACACACTATCAAATTAACATTAAAAACAAGCTTGAAGTGTAGCTTGTCCAAAAAATAACTAAGTATGCCCATGTTTTTTCACATTACAAAAACAGTGGCATACAGATATACCTGCAAAGAATGCCGTAACTCTATCCTGCAGTGGATGGAGATGACATCAGCACATCATACGTGGTCTAAAACTATAAAAGTTTTAGAGTGCAGCATCTTGTCACAAAAAAAAAAAAAAAAAAGCTGATAAAACTTAAAGTATTTAGAAGATGCTGCCCTTTATTTTAAAAAATTTTAAATGAATTTAAGCAAAAATAACATACATTTTGTACATAACTGGCCATTTCTGGTACAGAAACCCAGCATATGGTAATATTATTGAATAAATGTAAATGCTACTTACAACTTTTTTTTCTTTTTAAATACATTTTAGACAAACTTTTTTTTCTCTTTTTTTATAGTTGCACAATTAACCTCTTAGCTGCTAGCTTGATGCAAACATATGTAACAATACACAAATTTAAAAATATTTTTTATTCTACATAAAAGCTGTCAAAATTCCGACTCACGTCAAAAATGCAAAATAATGGAATATACTTTTAAAAAATTAGTTGCAAGTCTAGCAGCGAAGCAATTAAGTGAGAACATATTTAATATTAAAACAAAGGGAACTGTGCATCTATAGATGAAGTCCAACTATCTTAATTCTATTGATACAAACAGAAATTAAAACATTCTCCCTTGAGGCAAAAAAAATAAGTGATTATTTAAAATAGGAGTAAAAGCCGTTGCTGCCCGCCGAGCTCCCCAGGCTGAGTTCCTGGAACAGAGACAGAGGGTCGCTACTCTTCTTGGCCTGCTCAGGCGGGGGCCTGGGCTTGGGGGGTGCCCGCAGAGCGCTGGCATAGGACATGGTGGGCTTGCTGCCCCCTGAGCTCTGCTGGCTGCTGCTGTTGGCCGACTCTGCGATCTGCTTGTTGGGCATGAGGGGGGGAAACTGGCCAAGATGCTGCAGCACATTATAATTGAAAGAACTGGACACCTCGAGGTTTTCAGACTTCAGTTGATCCTCAGGGGGCTTGACCGTCTTGGGTGGAGCTAAAAGCAGAAAACAGTGATAGCGATTAAGGTGGAGTCCAGTGATCCTCACACATCTCATTAGCGCGTCACAGCTGGTTCTCATCTCCAGGAACCCAGGGACAGGGCAGCCACAAGGACAGGCAATTTCTGCCCCAGAATGTCAAAATCACAACACAACTAACCAAACTTCTCTATCTTATTAACACTCAAAAAAGAGCTTACTACATGAACCGGAATGGCTGGTTTGCTTTTAAAACTCTAATTAGTAAAATTGGACATTTGATATTTATTATTTTAACTGCTCATGGTGTGAAAATGGGAACAAAGATGTCCTTTCTTAAATAAAAATAAGCTGCACAGGCAGACTGCTGGTCAAAGTAGCTTTGATTATTGACCTACGTTACAGTAGCACTGAATTCCATTTCTTAAAAATGCTACCTTTTCTTGCCATACATAAGTAAACAAGGCATAAGGTAAAGGAGAAACAGCTATAAACTTTAGTTCACGTTTCCTATAATCTGCCAGACTTTCAAGGTCCTTTAAAATTTCACTCTATTCCTCCTAATTTTACTTCCAACTAAAGAACACTATAATTTGTCTTCTAGCAATAAAGAAAATAATTTTATATTTGTGTAAAAGATATCATGAATGACATGTACTTTGGGGATTTGTTCAGGAACTTTCTACCTTATCAGCTCAAGTCAGACTTTATTTTATTTTTTGTTAATCCTCACCTGAGGATATTTTTTCCACTGATTTTTAGAGAGAGTGGAGGGAGGGAAGAAAAGGGGAGAGAGAGAGACATCGATGTGAGAAAGACACATTGACTGGTTGCCTCCTGCACACGCCCCAAACGGGGCCAGGGATGAAACCTGCAACCCAGGTACATGCCCTTGAATAGAATGGAACCCAAGACCCTATGGTGCACAGGCTGATGCTCTAACCACTGAGCTACACCAGCCAGGGCAGGGCAGATTTTTATTGATTTTGGCCAACAGCTATGCTTAAATTTAAGTGGAAAAAAGAATGAAATGATGTTGTCTTTAAAATAAATTATTACAAACAAATCAAGGAAAAAGTAACAAATTTCCATCACTGGTTTGTAATTTAGATGTTTTTCAGGAAATTCAAATATGATAATAGCAGTGTATTTATGTTAGACCTTTAAAATGACAAAGCAACCCCAGGCACAATACAGCTCACACATGGTAGGTACTAATGAGTGTTTAAAGATTAAAATGACAATGTCTTGCCAGAAAACAAAACCTAAATCTTTTTAATGCTTTTTGCCCTACCATGTCTATTGTTCTAAAAATATGCTTGTATGGCACATACTCAAAAATGGGTCAGTTACAGAAACAATGGATTCACATTCTAAAGATGAACAAAATTAATTTCAAATACAAAGGTTGCTACCAGGGCAGAAATTTGCCAAAGATCACAGGCTTGTTCCCAAAGATCAATGTCTACAGCCCACAAACAGGCTATAGATCACAGAATGCAAACAGTAGTATTCATTTCTTTACATTCAAAATACCCATAAAAAAAGAGGGAACAAAAGGAAAGTTAAAAGTGCATTCATGTTCGAGACTAAAGAGGAAGACGTCAGACATCACACCACACATTACAAGTTCAGGGCCTTGTCCATTCCAATGCCTTTCTATGCCTTTTTTGTTTTTTTAACTCTTCGGCCTTGGATTTCTCAGTTCATCAGAGTACAAGAAATAAACAAAGGATTTCTAAATCTCAAAATGTTAGACTTTACTGATTTCTCCCATGGCCAAACTCTACTGTGTCTCAAACTGTGAATAACTTTACTGACAATAAATCCTTGAAAACTGTTATTGACCTAACCAACTCCACCCCCCCCAACTCTGAAGAAAAAACCCCCAAACCCAGAAAACAAACTTTTCCCAAGCAAAGGTGAGTCTGTCTAGTATTTAGAAATACTGTTTTAAGTTCTATTACCTCTTTCATTCATTCACAGGTCAAAATGATCAAAACAAACAGTTCCCATATAGATAGATTCATTTACCTTCCAGACCATATATACGGAATCAATATGGTCCTCAATTAATACGTATACCCAAGGCCACCTATGAGCTATGACCATTAAATAGTGTTCAATGTGAGTAATGCAAATGGGGAGATGGAAGAAAACTCCATAAAGATGCCGTTTTAGCAGCCTGCCAATTCTGTCTTACCTATCAACTCTCTGGGCTGAGCTGTCCTACTGGATCCATTGCACGGAATGTTCTGATAGGGGGAAGATGAGGTGGCGTTTACCCAGGACTCCGGGGATAAAAAGTTGAAAGAAGATTGGTTACTGTGGTCCTGAAGCTCTTTACTCTGAGCAAGGCTGTCTTGAGGAGTGCTTCCTTCTTCAGAACAAGGCTGGACTGAGCTAGAGGAGATTCTTCTTTGGTACAAGGGCCGGCCAGGTCCTCTGGGTTCATACTACACAAAGAAAAAGGACATTTCATAAGTCAGTGGAACCTATACCCCCTTCCTTAGGTGCACAGCAATCTCACTGTTTTAAGTAGAAATTCTCAGAAATATCCCGCTTTTTATGAGCAGTGTCACCCCGGGCAGCTGACTTAACCTCTTGGGAACTCCATCTGTAAATGTGGCTTCATTATCCACAGTACCTACCTCTTAGGATTATTGTGAGAATTAAATGAGTTCAGCATGCACAGCATTTGGAACTGTTCCTGGCACATAGGAAGGGCTTGTTGTTATTTGTTTTAATGTAACATATAAAGATAAGATTCCATGTTAGATCTTTTTTTTTTTCTTTTTTCTTCCCCCCCCCCTTTTTTTCCTTTTAAACATATCTTTATTGATTTCAGAGAGAGGAAAGGAAGGGGGAGAGAGAGAGAGATAGAAACATCAATGATGAGAGTCATTGATCAGCTGCCTTAGCCCGCAACCTGGGCCTGTGCCCTGACCGGAAATCAAACCCCGATCGCCTGGATCCTAGGTCGATGCTCAACTGCTGAGCCACGCCTGGCCAGGCCATGTTAGATCTTAATGACAGATTGGGATTGGCTTTTATTGCCTACCCCCTAATAGATTGGCTGTTCAGTGTGTAGTCATTACGATTCTGAGGAATCCTTCCTTTACCACTGTTGCTAGCAATAACTGGAAATCAGGCACTGGAGGTTAGATTACAAAGGAGAGAGATGAATTGGCAGTCAGAGCAGGATGCTCTTTGGGAATCTAAGCACAAGCAGATATTGTCAGGCCAATGAAATAGGGGAAATGAGGGTACAGGCATTGTGAGGGGAAGGCCATCACGGACAGAACCATCAGAATATGAACCAGGGAAGGGAATGGGTCTGGGCTGGCTGCCCCTGTGCAGACAGGCAGGAAAGGGCAGAAGGAGAACAATTCTCTTGCTATTAAGTGATGAATGCCCAGGTGGTTTCTGCATTTCTGAAGTCTTAGCTACTGGATGAGAAAGGCAAGAGATGATACTTCCACCTAGTCAGTTCTTTCTCTCATTCCAAGAATAATATCTAAATTCATCTTTACTTTTACTCTGCTTTAAAGGCAATTTTTTTCCAATGGTCAAGATCATTCTGAATTTGATTCTGGTCTTCTAGAATATTATCCATCCTAACTAATCAGCACATCTAAAATTTCTCTGTCTAGGTCATTACAGTCCGGTACTGAGTGGAATAAGCAACCTTTCTAAACTGTTTTATGTTCTCTATGGCAAGGCAATCCCCAGATGACTGATCAAAATAGCTTGTGCAGTATGTCTTTTCTTATCAGTGTTTGTTATGAAGATGATTAGCTCGTAGAATCAAAATGAAGTGCTTCTTTTTATTACCAGGCCCCGAGTGTTTAGCCCAGTCACAGTCTGCAGGGGATCACATTCTAAAGTCTTCATGTGTGAATACTTAAGTATAAAATTAATGTCTGCTATGGCCTCAGAAGGAACAGGTTATAATAATCAAATCCCCTGCTGACACAACAGAACACTAAATACACTTGTGTGGATTTCAGGCATTAATTTTATAAGCCCTTTTTCATTAAATACTTAACATATATACACCAACAGCATAAACAAACACCTTTTTGCAATGAACAGATCTACGAACCACAAAGCTTAAATGAGAAAAACTAAAAATCAGAAAGCAACAGAAGGGTGAAATAAAAGGAGGCAATATTCAATTAAATTTTTTAGAAAATACATATAATTTTGTAGCTTCCAAACTGAAATTAAAAAAACAACAAAAAACACACAGTTGACAGGCACAGCAGGACTTATGGAAGTATGTGTCTCATGTTTGTAGCAGCTCCTAAGCAGCTATTGACAAAGATGAATGTGTACATGAAATATGAATTTCAATTCCAAATCACATGATTAATACACCTGATCCTTTATGTTAGAAAAAGAACCAAAACTTGAAATTGCTTTTATGTTCTTCAAATTAGATATATAAAACTGGAGGTTTTACATGTATATATAAAAGTCTACCAGTAAATCTATTTCATACAACATAGATGAAGGTAAATGCATGAAAATATGATTTGCTACTTTGGAATCTGTCCTCAAAGGAAATTCGAATATAGGCAGAGGAATCTTGGTGACAACTGAACATAATGATTTATATACCAAAATAAATTACATTTCAGCAGTTCTGTAGTGTTCAGCATACAGAACCTATACAAGTGTTGATAGATGTGCACCTGAGTATTTCGTTTTTCTTTGAGCCACTGTAATGGTACTGGCTTTTGCATTCGGGTTTCCGATTGTACGATGCTAGCTATAGAAATGGGATTGGTTTGTGTATGTTGACCTTGTATTCTGAAAGCTTGCTAAATTCACAGCAGTCATAGGATTTTTGTTGATTAGTTTTCTGTGTAGATTCCTTGGGTTTTTCTACATTGACAATCAGGTTATCTGAGAACAGGGCCAGTTTTATTTCTTCCTTTCCAGTCTCTACACCTTTTATTTCTTTTTCTTGCCATACTGCACTGGCTAAGACTCCAGTACAATGCTGAATAGGAGTGTTAAGAGTGGACATCTTACCTTGCTCCTAATCTTAGAGAGGAAGCATTCAGTCTCTATTCATTAAGGTATGATGATCACTGTAAGATTTTTATAGGTAACTTTTAACAGTTTAAGGAATTTCCCTTCTATTTCTAGTTTTCCAAGAGATTTTATGAGTGGATGTTGTGTTTTGTCGAATGTGTGTGGGTTTTTGTTGTTGCTGTTATCTATTGATATAATCATGTCTTTTTTCTCTTTAGACTGCTAGTATGGTGAATCACACTGATGTACTTTCAAATATGGAACTAGCCTTGCATTCTAGGCATAACCCTCAACGCGGTCATAGTGTATTGTTTTGTATATTGCTGAATTCAACTTGCTAATGTTTTTGTTGAGAATATCCGCATCCATGTTCACAGAGATCAATCTGTAGTTTCTCTCTTTTGTACTGTCTCTGATTTTGGTATCAGAGTAGTGCTGGCCATATATAGTAAGCTGAGAAGTTCTTTTCTCTTCCATTCTCTGGAAGAGAGTGTAAGTTGATGGCATTTCTTCTTTATATGTTTAGAGGGACAGGAGGACAGAGAGATAAAAAGACAAAGAGGCTTGGCCCCACAGCTCCACCAAACAAAAATGGTTTTCCTCCCTTAGAGTTTTGGCTGGTACAGGATTTTTGTCCTACTCTGTCAGAGATCCTGATTCTGGGTTCATCTCCATGTATGATTGTGTGTTTATAGATATTCATGTTAAATTGTGAAATCATTACATTGCATGATCATTATTTTCTAAGTCTACTGCTAAATATCTTTTTCTAAATATCAAAATGTGCTAAAATTTCAAAAGCCACTTAAGAAGGAAGAACTGACTAAATTCATGTATAAATTTCTAGTGTTAAAAGATGGTTGCCAGTTTAAGGAAAAATTCATAATTTGCTTATTACTGTCTTATAAGGTATATCTCTAATGTATAAGGTTAGCAAGCTATTTCACATGTGTATGTATAAATAAATAACTGGGGGAAAGGTTAGCAACTAAATGAATTAGGGCTCTATTTACAATTATACTATCAAAGCTAATCTAAGGAAGAGCTAAATGCTCTAGTGAAAATTCCAAGTCTCATTAACTATGGTGACAGAAACTTTAATTAAAATAGAACACCTCATTTAAATGATTAGCTTTGACAATTTAAGCATGAATAGAGGTCTAATTTATTAATCTGTTGATCACTGTCTCTGCTATGTGCATTAGATGGTTTATTAGATGCCATACATTAGGCATGTCTCTGAGAAGACACTTCTGAGAAGACAGCAATATTATCACTCGGTTACACAACACAAGTCATGAGCTGTCACCATCCACTTCTAAAGGCCCAATAGGCAGAATATGTCGATCAGCCAACAATATAAACTTCAAGCTAGATTTGCTCCATAAAAGGGAATCAGGAGCAGGGGATGATTAGACAACAGTATTAAAACCAAAACTATCAACTAATTTCAAAACTAGACTTGTTTGAAGGGAAAAAAGGGAAAATGAATAGATGGGTCAAAACTGTCTTTTGTTAAAAAGTCAACATATAGACAAGAAATATGTCTAAGCCTATACATCACAGAGGCATACATATCATCTCTCAGGTAAGTAAATGCTGATTTATTGAAAGCTGATCAAAATGAGTGACTTACAAGCGTTCCATTTTCAATCCAAGGTCATCACAACAATAGCACCACGGCAACACCAAACCCTGCAGCTTTATAAACACATCCTGGACTTTCAGCCCTGCCCGGCATGGCTCAGCTGGTTGAGCGTCATCCCACCAAAAGGTTGCCCATTCGATTCTGTTCAGGGCACAAGCAGTGCAGGAGGCAGCCAATCGCTGTTTCTATCTCACATAGATGTTTCTCTCTCTTTAAAAATCAATTTTTAAAAAATCCTAGACTTTTATAATGATGCCTTTAAAAAGAATTTTCCATTTATTAGTTATAAGCACTTTTAATCTACTTCATGGTGAAACACGTCTTAAATG
Organism: Miniopterus schreibersii; assembly: GCF_964146895.1. NCBI lineage: Eukaryota > Metazoa > Chordata > Mammalia > Chiroptera > Miniopteridae > Miniopterus > Miniopterus schreibersii. The sequence continues at coordinate 8,419,081 of NC_138116.1, forward strand.
GCAAAAGCTTTGCTCTGCACCAGTATCAGCTTTGCTGGTTCTATGTTAAATCAAAGTTTTTAACATGATAAAATTATGTCCATTTAAGAAGAATGAAAATTTGTCTCTCAAGATAAAATGACTAGAAAGTATAAATGGGGGCAAAAAGGTCCTGTTCATAACCAAAAACAAGAAAAAAATCAACCTAAGAGTATATTTAACCAGAAATGAAGACACTCCGGAATTTTATAGAGGCATATTCAGAAAACAAAAACGGGAGGGAGGGAGAAAGAAAGAGAATTATGAGGGGGGGAAAATTAAAATATTGAAGATTGCACCAATTCCTAAAGGAGAGGTTTAAAATATTTATAAGGACACAAGTCCCCCAACTGAAGCTATACATTTAGTGTAATTCATATTGAAACCCAAGAAAGAGTGTGGGGTTTCGCTGGGGGAAGGGAGAGTTCAAAAGGCATTCTAAACTGCAAGTAGAGAACCAGAGAATAACCTCCCAACCCCAACACATGGACGGAAATGGGAGGAAAAAACAATAACAAGGGGGGCTTCACACTAGCAAATTAAAATACAAAACCTCAAAAGTTAAAACTGTAATTCTGGTATAGAAACAGACAGACAGATGAGGGGAAAAACATAAAGTCCAGAAACAGATCTCAGAACAGAGTGCGTCTCAGAGGGTAGATTACCAAGTTATCACACAAAGTGGAAAGTCTCATTCAGGAAAAAACTAACCAAGAAAAGTCCTGGGTCATGTCAAAATCAGCAGGAGCTGCACAGCCGAAGCTCAGAAGCCAAAAACTCACTGGTATTGCTTCTCTTTGCATTTCATCTCTCCCACCTCCACAGCTGGTAGCAGGAACGCAAGGATGCTATTTATGAGAATTAAGTATTTGATAAGAGAGCTACTATTCTATTTAGTAAGACTATAATAATATAATATAGAGTACGAAGGCAACTGGAATGGTCTGCAATGTGGCCAGGTGAGGCAGGCGCCTTTGCCCTAGCCCATCATGCCCGGAGAGAAGAGCAGCGGGGGGGTGCAGGCACTGCTACCAGACACATGCCCAGCCTCACCAGGCTGCATCTAAATGAGAATCCTCTAAAAATTTTAAGTAGCAAAAATGTTGTACAATAGGATCAAGATCCTGTTTAGGCTGCCTCGACCTAGGGAAAAAATTGTTTCCCCCTCCATTAATCAACCGCACATTCATATGTATGAATGCTTTGAAAAGCTAAACGTTACAGTAACAGACTTTGTATAGTGAAATTAGAAATAATTTCTCTTAACTTTTACATTTTCCATACCATGCATTTGGTATGTCAAAAGAAAATGGAAATATTATCAGAAAGAAAAAACATAATATGAAAGACCATCTCCATTCTAATTAACTGTTAAGCTAACATCTACATGTTTTCATCCCACATAAGATTAATCTACCAAGGTTTCTAGCAATAATAGAATTCACAGTAGGGAGGAAATTAAGAAATTTTTCTGTATTGTTAATGTTAAAGAAATAATTTTAAAAGACTGAGGGGGAAAAGCAAGCACATAAACCATTCATTCTGTAAGATGATTCATGCAAAATCATTTTGTACAACACAACACCACCAAAGTTATCCTAATGCACTGAAAACATCAAAATCTGCAATGTGGTAACAATATTTTTCTTGTCAAGATATTTTTCAGTGTTGCAAGTTAATCATCATTTGTGAATCTCATGCCTCAAAATAAAGGTGACCAAATGTTTTTTGAAAAGTAATTTCACTCTAAGAACCCACTGACAATTGAAGGTACTTACTCATACACTCATAGCTAAACAGTAATATCAAATGTTAAGAGCTCAAGGGTACGAAGAACTGAGTTCCAAAACTAAGGAACACTTAAATAGGTCAATGATTAAAGTACATTATTCAGTATTTTTCATAAAGTACAAAACTTGATAAAACCTGATAAAAACTTTGGCACACTGTTTCCCACACATATTATAAACTCATTGTCAGGTTACATCAAAACATCACCAGTGATAGCAGTAAAAATGGTGGAGAGTAAGGAACCCCAAAGTGCACCCCTCCAAAAAAGCAATGAAAAAATTGGTAAAACTGTCACAATCAGCTTTCTTGGAATTTGGGAAACTAAAGCTTGCAGGGGAGCACTTAATCAAGAAAAGCCAGGACATGTCAGTAAGAACAGCAAGCTCTGTGGCATTTTACCTTGCCCTAGTCCCAACCCCAGCTCTCCGACTCTGGTAGCCTTGAAGTAAGACCTTGCATCTGGGCCACCAGTACCAGAAGGAGCAGAAAAGGCTTCATTCTTAAAGAATTGTAATTATTTGTTTGGGCCCGTCTGGTGGTTTTTAAAAAAACAAAAAAGACAAAAAAAGCATTTGCCCTATTTTGTCCAACTCAGCATTCAGCCAGTGCTAAAAGGTCCATATCGAAGACATTTACCAGCAAAAGCTTTACCAGCTGCTGCTGCCTGAGGTAATGGAGAACAGTTGGACTGAACAGTAGACTAATGAAAAGCTTTGGAGGAAAAGCTGGGGGTGAGATGCTTTAGGGAGTAAGGGCTCTGAACAGCTCTGACATATTCCTAGAAATCTAGAAGACCACACACGTGCTGAAAGACCAAAGAGAGCTGGGTGGCCATACAAATATCAGAAAAAAACATACTTGAAGACAAAACTTGTTACACGAAAGAAAGGACAAAAAGTCAATCCATCAAGAACATATAACAATGATAAATATATGCAAACCTAACGACAGAGTCCCAAAATACATGAAGCATAAACTGACAGAACTGAAAGAAGTAGGATATTCAATAATAGTTGGAGACTTCAACACCCTATTTTCAATAATGGATATAAAACCTAAGAAAATGTCCAAAGGAAACTGAAAATTTGAACAACATAAACCAAATAAATCTAATGTATCTACAGAACACTCCACCCAAAAAGAGCAAAAGACATACTCTTCTCCAGGGCACCTGAACATTCTCCAGGACAGACCATATGTTGGGCCACAAAACAAGTCTCAATAAATTTTAAAAGATTAAGGTTATACAAATGTGTTCTCCAATCAGAATGGAATGAAATTAGAAATCAATAACAGAAAGAAATCTGGAAAACTCACCCTAGATATACTTGCTTTTCTCTAATTTTGCCAAATGTGTACCCTAAACATTATATTAGAGGTTCTGGCCAGGGCAATTAGAGAGAAACAAAGAAAATGCATCCAGATTGGAAAGGAAGAACAAAACTGTATTTGCAGATGGCATTATCTTCTATATAAAATAAAATCCTAAAGTATCTACAAAAAATCTATTAGAATTAATAAAGAATTCAGCAAGGTTTTATAGTCTATACCAAATGATACTGTTTGGAGGCTTTATAACCTGGAATTACTGGGATTTTCACATCAGTGATGCTCTTTGGAAAAAACCTAAGTAGTTTAAGATAAATATTCAATTTACCTTAAAATGCTTAGTTGAACAGAGTCAATTCTACATTAAACATTGCAAATTTTGACATCAGGGTATCAGAGTATCATTTTGTATTGCCTGCCTCTGTCTAAGAAACAACCAGGATGAGTCACAGGAGAAAGAGCACAGAACTTAGAACTGGCCACTTGGTGGAGAAAGCCAACCTCCATGGAATGCTCTAATTCACAAATTTGTAATTAACAAATGTAACTTAAGCAAAAGATAAATCACTAAAAAGCATTTCCCCAGATTAGACAGGACTAAACTAGCCTCCTCGGATGTGAAATGCTCCAAAACAATAATAAGAGACTCTAAGGGGCTTCATGTTTCAACAATAATAACCACTCTAGAAAGTCTGAAATATCCCAGTAAGGGGTGGGAATTCAAGTAAGTTCCAAAAAAAGATTAGCTTTAAGAGACTATTAAATTCAGTAAGATCTGTCCACTATTATCAAATCAATAAATATTGATATTTTTCACAATCAATTACCCCCCCAAAAAGGAAAAGAGCACTCACCTCTTCCAAGCTAGGCAGCGAAGAAGATGATACTGCTCGAGATGACAGTGGGTGAAACGGCTCTTGACCGAGAGCGTGTTGATGATTCTGTATTTGTACAAAAGGGTTCTGTGGTGGCCTGTGAGGCAATGGGGGTAGGCCATAGGGAAAACCCGGCCCAATTAGGTGATTCTGTTGTAAGTTAGCAAAGGTCCACGCTCCATCAGGTGCCAGGTATTTCAAGGGAGGAGGGGCAAGGTGTTCAGATGGCAACGAGAAAGGAGAGCTGAATATCTGGGGTGGTAGGCGCTGTGGAAATGCTGGGCTGTTGGCTACTTCAACGTCTCTGCTGTTGTCGTTAAAGTTAGAAAAGTGGCTACTGTGGTCTGTACTGGAGGGGGGAGATGGGACTGCTGGTGGGCTCCTAGTCTGAATTTGTCTATATTGCAAAAGTCTTGATTGAGGTGGTGGCATCTCAGCTAGTTCCCGTGCTTCACTTTGCTCACGACTGGACAGTTCTCTGAGTAAGTCCTGAAACCTATATAAAGACGATGAAATATGAGGAGAGAAAACAAAAGAAAGGCTCCGTCACATTCAGAAGAGCTTTGTCAACTACACGTGCAATTTCTACAAGCAACATCGTAATGCGTAAGTTGAACTAACATTAATTAACCTCAAATATAAGCATTAACATGCAACAGAAGCTGAACTGAAGACACTAAATATGCCCAAGTACCTGATTTCTTTCTTTCCCCTGAGTAGTAAAAACAACTGTCCTTGTCTCTACATGCCCTTGATAACCGGCCGTGATAAAAGGCCACCATAATGGTGGACCTTATTCAGAAGGGATTAGGAAACACTGCAGTGCACTCGCATGACACTGACCACAGAAACAAGTTCAGAGTCAGGACTGAACACTCGTAAATACCTGCGGTTACAAGAAGGTAGATTCTGTGCTACTAGGAAAAAAGTTAGTAACTTTATAAGTTTTAACTTTTAACCATTGATTTTACTTCTGTTTTCTTTCATTCTTTGTAAGTATTACTACTGAGAACGAAAAAAACATTACTGAGAGGGATGGTATGTTTCCCTTTTAGAAGAGACCACACATCACTTCTCGGCTTTTCAAAGGAGACCAAGTGCAGAAGAGACCACAGAGCAAAGGCCCATTTTAATTTGCAGTCCACAGCAGACTGTCCAAGCCCAGATCTGCAGAGATACTTCTAAACTGATCCTCTACATTTTAGAGTCAACCAACAGAACTGTGTGGCATGTGCCCAGAAGGCCAGTGTCCAATTTCTTTGGGACAATATTCCAACTTGTGGCTGAAAGGACAACATAATGAAAAGAGCGGTAGGTCACGCTTCAGAGGCTGGCTTCAACTTCACTGCAGAAATACCTTGACTCTGCTGCTTCTGCTTCACCCTCAGCACTGCTGGGGAGCTTCCAGTCTGCCCTCATCGGCGGCTGATGTAATCCAACGGGCGGCTGAGGAAGGTGCTGGAGGTGAGGGTGAGGATGGTGATGGTGTGAGTATGGAATGCTGCCCTGACTCAGATAGGCGTGATGCTCATTCCACTGCTGTAACCGCACTTGCTGCTGCCGTAATGTTTCCAGGGCTACACTCCCATGCATACGATCTGCCAAAACATTTGTGAAAAGTTTAAGTTTTCATGCATTTGGGGTTTCCAGTCAATTTTTTCAAGAATTTTTACAACCAGATTTTCTCCACAAAGAGAAAGAAATGGCTAGTTTGAGTTTTGGAAAAAGCAAATGTTTTCTAAATTTTCCAGTAACTAGAGTTATGGTAATGATGATGATGGTTCTTCCTTAGCAACATAATCATGTAACTTGGCAGTGACTGGATGTTTAATATTATATAGCATTTGGGACTAGATTCTGATTATTACGACTAAGTGATTGATTTTTGCTGACACTGTTTAAAGAAATGAATCAATACTGATCCACATTAACACTGCATAGAACATGTCATTTTAAGCATAGAATCTCTGAATTTGTCACATTCAGCAGTGACAGGAGAACTTACCTAAAGCCTCCCCTACAGGCAATCCTGGGGGGTTCTCCTCGGTGAAGTTATTCAGAGGTGAAGGAAGAATGGGGCCGGGCTGTGCAATGGCTCGCAGGGGACTGTGGCTTTCTTGCAGCATGGGAGGGGGCTGCTGCTCAGAGATCACAGCCTCTGCAGGAGGGGTCTGTGGTCGATGAGAAACTGCATTATTAAAAAAAGCACTGTTGGGCCCTGCCTGGTAGGCAGGAGAAAGCTGAGGAGGTGGCTGCGGAGGCAGCTGATTCAACGGATTCTGCTGCTGGGCTACCTGATTTGGTTGTGGTGGCATTTGATTTGGTTGTTCAGGCAAATTATTCTGCTGCTGATTTAACAAGGCGTGCTGCTGCGGAACTGGAAATGGTGGTCTTGGCAGCTGAGGAAGGGGATGAAAGTGACGGCTGGGGACTGCATACTGTGGATGGGGAGCGGGAAGGGGAAGGTTTATGTGTCTTGGGTTGAGATTATCTTTGCGATGAAATTTGGTATTGGGATAAACAACGCCAGGACGTGATTCAGGACTTCTGTTCTGTGGATGTGATTCCAAGTCAATCTAGGAAAAAAATGAGAAGTCTTTTAATAGTGGAAAATTCGAGTCCTATAGCTCTCCACCTTTTCCCGCCCCCAGCACATCTTAAGAATATCATACATTCTTATCAGTAAAAGCAGGAGTATGGGGGACCCAATCAATCACTTTCTGACAATCAAATTAGGGAATAAGTATTTCTTAAATTAGAAAAGATGAAACAGATAAACAGCAGATTAAATCTGAGTCAAAAGAAGAGATACTGCCATTTTATTAGCATATCCACTTTAATTCCTTTAAAAAACATTATTTTTAATTTCACACTTTCTTCCTTGGAAGATAACCATTTATTTATTTCTGATATAAATCATTAAAATGTTATTTCCTTTTGATTTTATTGTTTTTACATTTCTCTCTCTTCGAATATATCTATGCTAATTTTAAAAACCTGAAGTCAACAAATAATTTATATATCACCTTTGTATAAACAGTTTGGTTGTCAATTTTTGCCATTAGATATTGACATTTATTCCTTCAAGAAACATTTTTTGAGGGCTTACCAAGGGCATTGTGCCTGGTGCTGGAGATTAAAAACACTAAGAAGATTTCGTCAAGAGCTTAGAGCAACAGGGGTTGGCCAACTATGGCCCCCAGGCCATTTTTGGCCCAACAGATTTGTGTAAGTTTTACTGGAATACAGGCAGCTCATCCATTTATATACTGGCTGTGGCTGCTCTCTCATTATAATGGCAGAGTTGAGTGGTTGCAACAGAAACCATATGACCCACGGAGCCTGAGGATTTACTATCTGGTCTTTTGCAGAAAAAGGTTGCTAAACCCTGGCTTAGAGTCCAGCAGAGGACATCAACACCTAAACATCAAATTAGAAGTGCTGTAAGAGGAAAAGATGAGATCCTAGAGCCTGGGAAAATGTAAAGTGACTTCACACAGGCTGCGGCATTTGAGTTGAATCTTGCACAAAGAGCCAGAATTTTCCTGGGAGGGAAGGGCATTCTGGGTAAAGGTAACAACTTATACAAAGATGGAGAGAGGAAAAAAATATGGCTCATTTGAAGAGCATGGGAAGTTCTGTGTACATAGAGCCGTAACGTCGCTTGTTTCTATGTTAGTTTTCCCCTTCTTGGCATCAAATGAAGATGCGAGAGCCGAATCACACACGACCTTGAATGATTCAATCCTAGGTATATACTGTTTTTAATCCTGTAAACTGTGGCAAGTTCCAAAGATTTGTAAGCTAGGGAATGCTGCCATCCTGAAATGCAAGTCTGATCATAAATGGTGACAGTGTAAAAAATGAAATATAAGGTGGAAAGAGGCAATTTTTCTTTCCCATCTCTGTCAAAACACTCAATGAGCTGCTTTGGTGCATCAATGTCCTTACAAGTTACAATGCTGAAATGGTAATTGAGGATTACTTGTTTCACCAAAGGCTCTCAGGTTAGACAAGGAACCGGCCACTCCCAAGAACACAGAACAAGTAGCTTGTTCCTGAAGTGAAGCTGGGGTACACCTGGTGAGCAAGCTACGGCAACAGATGGTTTCAATGTGCCTGTCAAGCCCCAAGTGCACTCTCATCTCTCATCACTAGCTCTAATGGACTGACACTATATTGGGCCAATAAGGTCCTTAAGATTACTAGATGCATACAAATTGGCTAGAAAATGACGTGAGAAGGATGACAACTCTGTCCTAGTGGGCCCAAGATGCTGTAATGCCTGCTCTTCAAATGTCTCAGAACCTGATTAAAGTTCTTTATAAACAAACATTTTGCCCCATAAATTTTCATCTTTTTAATGACTGAAGCTACATTCAGCTGGGATGTACTTTTTCAAAGACTGTTGATATGCAAACTCTGATTGCATGAGGGAGACCATGATTAGACGTCAAGGCTGTTTGTGGATAAGCCGCTGTTTTAATTGCCTCCTTCACTTCTGACTTCGACATGGACAGGAAGCTAGGCAGCGCCACAGAAATTTAGATCAAGATGTGCTACTTTATGATACGACAATGGGCTAGGCAGGACAGAGGACTGTAAGGTCTGAAGGAGTCTGAGTCTACTATTATCAGAACTAAATTATCACTTTCCTCCTAATACTGAGTTCCCAACTCAAGGAGAGCTAGGAAGTTTTTTTCCACAGCACAAAGCATCAGGGTGGGAAAGAAAAAATGAAACATGTCTATCAAGTTGCCTAGTCTCCTAACAGGGGAGGATCATAATGGACATTTAAAAACAAGGACATGAAAGACACTTAGCTATCCTGGCTCCAGTTGCTCTGACAGCACCTAATACCCTTAACACACGCTTCATTTTGTCCTAAGCAGCTTTTAACTACAACTGTCACTGCCACTGCACCATCCTAACATGCCGTGTTCTCTCCTTGCTCCCCTCCCAAATGACAAGACTTCTATGTTCACTGCCCCGGCCCTCTTACTCTACTGGGAAGTCCCCTGGCTGCCTCATTGCCACTGCAGCTCCTCCAGTGGGCACGGGCTGGGGCTGGAGATACAGATCTGGAAGTCATTATCATGGAGCAGGTATTTGAAACAGGAAAATGCACTGGTTTGTAATAAGAAACCATACTATGCAAAGAGAGGTGTGGGACAGTGACACAACCCTGAAAAATCCCACCTTAAAGACCAGGAACAGATGGGAAGGAAGTGACAGGAACTTATAATAAAAGGGACAGAAGGTCATGTTGGAGAGTGTTGTGAAAAGTAGAAATGTGTGTCACAGAAACAGAAAGGAAACAAGATGGTCAAGATGAAAGATGTAGAAAATAGTGCCAAACACCAAAGATAAATCAACTAAGACTACAACTAACGAGGTGTTCATAATGTTTGGTCCCTTAGGACTCAACAGTTTTGGTGAACTGCTGAGGCCTGATGCTAGGCCATGCTGAGTAAGGGGCAAATAAAAGATGAGGTGGGGAGGGGGAATTAGGTAGTAGCTGTAAGATGACGGAGGTCAAAGGAAGTGTCTTTCAAAACAGCCTATCAATCAATTTACTTATGGGCTGAGGAGGAAGAACCAGTAGCTGGAAAGAATCTAAAGATCAATGAGAAGAAGAAACAGGTCTGTGAGGCTACCAGAAGATTCGTTTTCATGGGAACCCCTCATCTAGCCTGATGACAAGGAAGCAAGGATGCTCAAGGGTGTAGGAACATGGTAAGTCTAAGGTTCTAAGTTAATGGAGTGAAATCCTGATGACAGAGATCTAAGCAAGGTGATCTCCTGATACTAAGAGTAATAAAAGGTGGAAGATAATCAGGCATGAGAAGAGCCGCTAAGAAAATTGGGCAAAAGGAGCCAGGCACATGTCAAAGAAATGTGGGAGAGTCCAGGTTCCCGGAGACTAGAAAACATGGATCTCCAGTGGCACTAATTCAGCCAATGATTTGATTTTCCCTAACTGGCTCACAGCACAGAGCAGAGAAAGTAGACAAACAAACGGATACCGAGTTAAAAATTTATACGGGGGGTATGAGGAGAGGGCCAGGTGAAGGGCTTGAGAGAGTTACACCTTCCTTCCTCCGAGGCAGCTAACTCCTGCTTCACGATACAGCTCCTCCTATTTTGAGGCAATTTTTAATGGCATATCTCTTAGCTGTGTCTTCATTTACTACTTTATCATGTAAAGTCTCTATATTCAAGTCTATCACTGAGCTTCACTATTTGGGAAAAGTATACTGATAACTAATAATGTAGCCAAAGAAAAGGTGGAGGGAGACAGGGTAATATGACCACCAGACCACTGTGAAACAATAAACAAAAAATTCACATAAAAAGGTAAATGAGTTTTTTTAAACATTAAGATTCCAAAATGATCGATCAGATTACATCCATTACAATAACACAGTCACTAAATATAAGCAGCATACCTGTTTTGATTCTGTAGGCTTTTTCTCTGGTGTTCGAATCTTATTAATTTCAGGTCCAGGATTATTTGTATCACTTTTACCTAAGGAAATATTTTAAAATTCTTATAAATAGTCTCCAGTGGATGTTATATTTTTGATGACTATTCAATGTTAGACAAAAGAAGTAAAATATTTTAACATTTTTCACCCATTATATCAATTTAGATTACTGCTTGAGTTTTGTTCTTAAATTTTCAGAGGCAGTTTCTCTGCAAGAAAGAAAATTCATAAATATAGCAAACCTCATTGACAAGGCAAAAGCTTAATAAAGGGATAATCTTAAAACATCATAATTCCAAAGATAATTGCCCAATCTCCAGGTATTTCAGCCTAATTTTCTTAAACTAGACATAGAAAAAAACCTGGCATTCTTGCTTATTTATAAAGGTTCAGAAACCTGGCATACTCGCTTATTTAAAAAGGATATAAAATTGCATTTATAAATGCAATTAAGCAAAACTGAAATAATGTGTCGATCTGATTTAGTAAAGGAATCTATACTGAATGAAGATATTCTGCAAGAAATGTAGTTATACTGTTTAAAATAGATATCAAACTAAATATAAGTGAAAGATAAATAGTAGATGAAGCAAAATTAAGGTTAAAAATATCAGAATTATAACAGATAATGCTATTTCATGCATGTGAAAGGCTTTTAATATATAAGAAGTAACTGCTGGAAGTTTCAAATTCCTTGAAGGGATCCACGATTTTGATTCTTGTTCTAAAACATTCCTTTAGGGATATGACCAAAACCGTAAAATGACTTATCTAAATGCGAGGATAGCCTTACTACTAATCTTCAAGAAATAAAAACTACACAGTCTAAGTGAAAAGTACACTGCATGAAATTAGGAGCAGGTTAGACAATCCAGAAGAAAAACTTAGTGAACCAAAGGCAGAGCAATGGAAGCTATGCAAAATGAAATACAAAATGAAAAATAATTTTTTTTTAAAATGAAAAGAACATCTGTGAAATGTAGGGAAAGTTTAAGCAGACTAATATATGCGTAGTTGGAATTCCTGAAAAAGGAAGAAGTGAGACAGAAAAAAATATCTAAAGAAATAAAGGGTCAAAATTTTCCAAATTTGATGAAAACTGTAAACCTACGCATCCAAGAAGCTCAAAAAGCCCCAAACACAAGAAGGATGAAGAAAACTACACCAAGAAATGTTATAACCAAATTACTAAAGCCAGTATAAAAGAAACTCTTAAAAGCAGTCAGAAAAAAAAGACACATTTCATACAGAAAAACAAAAATAAGGGTGACTTCAGATTTCTCTGAAAAAATTTCGTCACCAGCAGACCTGTACTACAAGGAATGTTAAAAGAGCTTATAACATATATAAAAGTAAAATGCATTATAACTATATCATAACGTCCATGAGAGAAAAAAATGAAATACTGCAAGGTTCTTTTACTGTACATGAAGTGGTAAATATAAACTGGAAAGCAGACTGTGATAAGTTTAGCATATGCACTATAATCACTAAAGAAAATACTAAAATAATAAAGTTACAGCTAGTAAGGCAACAAAGGAGATAAAACGGAATAATAAAAATACTCAGATAATTTAAAGAAGGCAGAGTAAAAGGTAAAGGGAACAAAAACCAGATTGGACAAATTAAAAAGCAGATAGAGCAAGATGATAAAAATCAAGCTTAACTGTATCAATAATCACCTTAAGTATAAACGGTCTCAACAACCCAATTAAAAGAAAGAGATTATCATACTGGATTTTTTTAAAAATCAAGAGCCAACCATATGCTATCTAAAAGAAGTGCATTTTAAATGTGAAGACACAAATAGATTAAAAGTAAAAGGTCAATAAATGATATACCGTGCTAACATTAGTCAAAAGAAAACTAAATGACTTTACTGATTTTAAGCAAAGTAGATATCAGAGGAAAGAATATTACCCGGGATAAAGAAGATCATTCCATGGTGATAAGTGAGTTACTTAAGAACACAGTATTTTAAATTCTATGTACCTAATAACAGAATTTCCAATTTCATCGAGCAAAACTTAAAGAAAAAATAGACAAATATCAATTACATTTGAAGATTTTAATATTCCTCTCTCAATATTTATTTTTTTTAAAGTAGGCAGAAAATCAGAAAGGATATAGCAGACTTGAACAATCCTATCAACCAATTTGACCAAATTAACATTTATAGAGCACTCCTTTCTTCTCAAATGCATGGGGAAAATTTACAAAGATAAACCATACCCCAGGTCATAAAACAAATCTCAGTCAATTCAAAAGGATTCAAGTCATACAAAATATGCTCTCTTACCACAATGAAATTAAAACAGAAATCAATAATAGAAAAATTCTTAGAAAATCCCCAATAATTCAAAAATAGAATTCACCTTCCTAAATAATCCATGAATCTAATTTCAAGAGAAATTAGAAAGTGTACAGAACTGAATTAAATAACTGAATTAAATAAAAATACAACACTGCACTACTGAGGAGGGAAATTATATACACTAAGTACCTGTATTAATCTTTCACCTTAAAAAAATATATGTGCACACTAGCCAGTGTACGGGAGGCAACTAATCGATGTATCTCTCTCACATTGATGTTTCTCTCTCTCTTTCTTTCTCCCTCTCCCTCCCTCCCTTCCACTCACTCTAAAAATCAATGGAGAAAATATCCTCGAGTGAGGATTAACAAAAAATATGTATATATACACACACACACAGGGTGTCCCAAAAACATGAATACACACTTTACTAGCTGATAGCTCAATTGATGTTTCTTTCTTTTCAGCCAGGGTAAGCTTTGAACAAAGGAAATTCATCCTAAAATGCTACTGGAAGTTTGAAAACACGGGTGAAGTACAAACACAGCCTTTATAATTATTCAAAATGTGTATCCATTTTGGGGGATAGTGGGCTCTGGCCAGGTGGCTCAGTTGGCTGGAGTGTCATCCTGTGCACCAAAAAGTGGCAGGTTCGATTTCCGGTCAGGGTACGTACCTAGGTTGCAGGTTTGACCCCCAGTTGAGGTGTGTATAGAAGGCAACTGATCAATGTCTGTCTGTCTCTCTCTCTCTCTCTCTCCCCCATCCTCCCTCCAAAATCAATTGGGGGAAAAACATGTCCTTGGGTGAGGATTAAAAATATAGAGAGAGAGTGGGTAATTTTCCCTTACTTACAATTCTAGAAGACAAGAGACTATGACTTGCATAAGAAACAACTACTTTAAATCAACTATTGCCACAGTAGCATTAACGTTTAGTATGCAACAAAAATATTTTGGGTCAACAAAAATGTTTAACAAACAAGGGTTTCCCGTCTCAATCTTAAATGACTACCAGTTGAAACACTTAAAATATTAAGATTTAATATTTTTTGGGGGGAAACAGGTAATACCAATTGTGAGTGGTAGGTTGCATGCAAATTTTTATCTGTGCCATATCTGTGTCTCCTGGAGGGAGGACCACAGCTTTTACGTCCTATTTCCTCCCTGCGGTCTGCGACGCATAGATGGTTACCAATCGCCCTGCAGGTTCAGGGCCGTGGGAGCAAAGCGGCTCACCATCCGGCTGCTCCTGCGGCTCCTTCTCCCGGGGCTGGCTCTGCGGCTGTCCCACGCTGACAGGCGGATGGTGCCCAAGGCCATAAGGCAAAGGAGACCCCCGGCCGTGTGTCTGCAAGAGGTTCATGTTGTAGGCCATCGCTGCCTGGTGGGTAATGAGTCGAGGGTCAACTGCAAATCTACCCTGGTATCCTGTCCATGGTACCTAGGTTATTACAAGAAACAAAATAATTTCATTACTCTAGCAGTTTTAGAAGGCAAACTGCTATAGTGCTGTGATGAGGAAAGAGCAAGCACACACACAGACATGTTAATTTTATCAAAATAAGTACAACGTCAATGCTAATGGTAACAACTGGTTACTGCTACATCTCAACTGGCCTGAAACGGCTCCCTGAATCTTTAGTGTGTAAGGGAAAATTTACCATTTTACAGGTTAGGAAGAAACTGAGGACTTAAAATTGGTAATTATTCCTTGAAGCACTAAATCATTATGTAGTCTTGAGTCAGTTTCCCTCAATGAATGTACACACATCACAGATCACCATGAAAACTATATTTTAAAGCCATAAGTACAGAGTTATACAATTTAATAGACTGAATAAGAGAACTGGGGGAAAATTAAGAAACAACTTAGTCTAAGCAGTCTCAACTCAAAAAACAGGTACTCCAACTTTATACGAGTAACCAAATCACTGAATGCTATTCATCACAGGCCAGATTTAGAAAGGTCATTAGTTTAACCAATGCCTTGATTAATTCAACTCTCCCTTTAAACACAGAAACAGACATCTTCTTTAGGTGTGTATGTATGTAATCCCTGCATATTAACATAAAAGGGATAAATAAAATGACATCTGAGCTACCTCCCTATTATTTTATTATAACTGCTAAAGGCAGGCTCTGAGAAATCTTATATAATAAAAGTCTCTTTGACCTAGTAAAATGAAATATAAATCCTAAGGGACTTACTATTTAAAGCAGATGATCTATAATGTTGCCAGGTTGTCTGGGAAGAAATCACTCAGCTAAAATTGAAAGTCTGTGGGGAGTGGGCATGAATTACATATTTCTTACTGACAGTTCTACTCATTGGCTGCTGTGAGTATGAGCTTTCATGATCAATGTGGCTGAGAAATAGTTGCAGCTTGGCATTTTTCCATTTTTGGGGTGTGGGCAGGGGTGCCAAAGATCCTTGGCAATGATCACCTTTGCCTGAAATTACAGCACTTGCCTTAAATGAAAGAAAGGCTTTTTAGGCTAAAATTCCTGAATTTGGAAATATTAGTATATCAGCAAATTAACAAAATTACCCAAATATTCAAATATCTTAAAGGAAATAAAAATGGCTTTTACACAAGATGGAAGTCCTCTAACGATCACAGTCTTAGAAAGGATTTAATAATGTTTTTAAGTAGCAGTAAGATTTCATAAGGTGTGGAATTTCTCAGATAAATTTAGATCCAAGGGAGTTAGATTAATCCAAGCCTCTGTGCCTCCTCTAAGAACTATATTTCTTAGGAAGAGTTTGTGAATTATACAAGAATAAAATGCAAAAGATCAAAGAAAACATCACTTGACAAAACAAGGGACCAATTTACTAGCTCTGTAACTTGTAGCCCAATTTCCTAGTAAGAATATTTTAAAAGAATACAAAAGCTTCTCAATCAAAATATCCAATTTACAGATTTCTTCATAGCCACTGGCAATCTAGTAACAACGGTAAACAACAATTCACATTTCTTGGTCATTTTAAAATTTGAAGTTTCAAGATAAGAACTGCTTTAAAAGAAACCTACAGGCATTAAAAAGTTAAAAAAAATAAGCTGGTAGAGCACTATTTGGGAAAGTCACTAATTTAGTGAAGCCTATTTTATTCAATAGAAAGTATCTCAAACATCCACTTACAGGTAAAGGCACCGACATAACTACATTCCCTCCATAGACAGCAGGTACATAAAGAATACTTGTCCCAGTGTGAGGATCTATTCTCTGAACAGGGCTTGGAGATTTCCCCAAATTTGGGTGAGGTCCAAGAGGGGGTGGAGGAGTATATGCTCTAATAGGATTGCCAATAAGAACGGAAGGATTGGGCTGAACTGAAAAATAAATAGAGAAAGGGTATACTCAATAGCTGCACATATTCACCTAAACAAAAATAATTTAAATCATCCGACAGCAAAATATATTTCCCAGGTTTGCCACAAGATATCTTAGAATCAAAGAATTATTAGTGTGGAAGAGTAAAACATATTTTAAAAACAACATAGACATTTAAAAATGTTCCCTAAAATTAGCTTGAGATATACAAAGTATTCCTTTTATAACCTAGCATATTTTTAAATGTCTTCTGAGGCTAAAGACATGTCCTTCAAGAGAGAAAACCATGTGCACACCTACACTCTCAGTAAACATTCTACCAAGACTAGGAAAACATATACAATTCTTCAGAATAAAGTTTTGATTTGCATTTGTAACCAGGCCACATACAAAATGAAGGATAAACAATTATTATTTTAAAAGCATAATTATGCAACATTTTAAATAACTGAAATAAACTTTATCTTGAATTTTGTATGACCTAGAATTTGTAGGATATAAATATGTTTCAAAAACTTATGTTGCATAGAAGGCTTAAATGTTTTTCCTCAAAGTTTCTGGATATGTACCTTGGTATCTACGAAATCACCGCTTTTAAGAAAGGACACATGAACACTGGCCGGGTGGCCGAGGCCGTGGGAGTGTCGCCCCGCACACCGAAAGGCTGCGGGTTCAATTCCCAGCCAGGGAGCACACCGAGGTTTTGAGTTGGATCCCCAGTCAGGGTACATACAGGAGGCAATCGATCAATGCTTCTCTGTCACACTGATGTTTCTCTCCCCCCTTCCTCTCTCTCTAAAAAGTCAATAAAAACACATCCTCAGGTGAGGATAAAAAAGAAAGAAATGACTCTGAGTAGAAGAGTTGAGTTCCAAAGTGTCTGAGAGAGAGAGAGAGAGAGAGAGAGAGAGACTTCCCACCCTCCTCTGTCCAACGATGAAACCTGTGGTCAATCTCTTACATAGTAAAAGTGAGTTTTCATAGGGCAAATGTTTCCACTTACCAAGTCCATCATTCTGGAAATGATCATTCTGGGTATGATGGAGGCTTTTCCCCTTTACAGAAAAAACAAAGCAGATGTATAACAAACACATTTAATATTAGAGAACCACAGCCACTTTCCTACTCCCATGCCAATCAAACGCATACAGCAACATTGAAATGCAAAGGCTATGCGCCTGTAATTAATAACCATTACACTGCTCTAAACCAACTTTCTTTTTAACTATTAAGTCATGGTGCTAGAACTTAAGTGTTCTCAGCTTTAAGTTAAGGATATCTAAAATTCTTTTTTTATAATAATTTTTTATACAAAGAAATATACAACCAATATGAGAAGCCTAAATTCTATTTCTTTGTAGTTTCTCTGTAAATTTTCTATGAATTAAATAACAAAATGTATAAGTTGTATTTCAAGGGAAAAATATTAGTCTTCAATTCTTCAGGATGAGAACCTTTAAAACAATAACATGAATATAAATATGGCTTGGGATTTACAATAATTTGGGTATGATTCATGGCATCTTAAAGTGTAAAATTGACTGAAAGAACAGAAAAAGACACACTTATAATTTGCTTATGAAAATATACAAATTTTCCAGAAAGCAATTTGGCAATACCTATCGAACGCATTCAAAATGTGCATATACTTTAACCCAGTAATTGCACTTCTGGGAATGTGTCCAAATGAAATAATAATGGATTTGGGCACCGTGTTCATCACAGCACTGTCTCCATATATGATGGTATGTTAACAACCTAAAGGTCCGTCAGTAGAGCATTTACTAAGCCAGCAACGGTGGATCTGTGTAATGGCTTACTAGTCTACCCTTAGAAATGATGATTTTGGAGCAGAAACAGCATTTCAAGAGCCGATTGTTCTGAATTTGTGGACTTGAAAAAATTTCTCTCTTTCCATTGGCTAAATGTAACACACAAAGCCGTTATACAACACAAGTAACACATTACACAATTTACCCTTAGACACGTACAAATTTGCTATTTATACATCTAAAAACTAAAGGAGGCGATAATGTCTTCAGCAAGAAGAAAAGTCCATTTTTGACTAGAGCAAAAGTACACTGATGCTTCATTTATCTCCCTGTCAGCAACATTAAATATTCAGATCAGCACTAAACATCAAAGGTCGGTTGGTTAGTTATGGGTGGGCAAGGACAGCTAAGCTCTAACTTTAAAAAGTAAAAAAAAAAGTCAAAATAGAATCATATTTGGTCCATTAGCCAGAACACAATCTTTACAGTGATTGGCACTAGCTGTAAAAAACAAACTTCTGAGGAACAGAGATGTGATGAGAAAAACAGGCAGAAGGGGGGGAAGTGAAAAGGAGAAGATGGCAGGCAGCAGAGCTGGCAGGGATGTGGAAAGATCAGCAGAGCAATTAGAAGTGACAAGAGCAGCCAGGGGCACACACACTGGCAGGAAAGGAGCTCCGATGACACAGTCAGATGATAAAACAGTTCTAAGACGGTAACAAACCATTTAGATTTCTTAGTCTCTAAGGACCCATCAACCAGGGGAAACTGGGTAGTGTTGAAGAAAACAGTGATTTAAGCAGTGTGGGAGGCAGAATGGCCCCCCGAAAAGGTCCATGTCCCAATCCCTAGAACCCCTGAATATGTCATGTTATGTAGCAAAAGTGACTCTGCAGATATAATTAAAGTTACGGACTTAAAATTTTATCCTGCAGTATCTGGATGGACCCAATTTAATCACAGGAGCCCTAAAAGAGAAATTTCTCCAGCTGGAGTCAGAGAGATGCAGCAGAAGGGAAGTAAGGGATGTGGGGGGAGGGGAAGTCAGAGAGATTCCAAGGGAGAGAAGGCTCTGAGTTGTAGGGGCCACATGCGAGAACTGGAGAACAGATAATATTCAGAGGTGGATCTTCTTGGACAAGGCGAAAGCATTATTTTACAGATTTTAGTCTGTGAGCTGTTTTTCACCATCTATTCTCTGCAGTGTTTGTATAGTGTATGAATTTGTTCCATTTTATCAGAGCTTCCAAACACTGCTCCTAGCAAGTGCCCTAGGAGGAAGCAGAATGAAGACAGGCGTGTTGTTTTTCTCGGTGCTAATTCTGCAGGCGCCCATGAAACAGACACGGTCATAAATGATGCCTGGAGGGGGTGAGGCAATGAGGACTGGCAGGGCTACTGTCCCTGGCTGCCATAACATTCTGTACCTTCGCTGACCCTTATCACAGAACTGACACCTTAGTGAGGAGAATGGTGCTATTTGCTAAACAGCCAGAGGTATAGTTTTGTTGACAAACACAGCCTTGAGGCAGAAGTTCCTGGAGCATTTTTTACCACGATCTAGCCTCCTGCTGATTTTAACTATATGAAGTCATTTTGAAATTTTAAACCTTAGTCTAACATTAACAATACTAATTTTTAATATTTCTTATGCCCAGAATTGTGTTGAAAGTTAAACATTAAGGAAACCTGGGGGGAATCTTATCACATTTTCAGAAACAGCACCTTTTTCTATAAATGAAGTAAATTCCCCTTTATCAAAAGACTCCAGCAAATAAAATAAATTATCTGGGATTTGTTTCAAAATTTTCCAGTGTATATATGTAGTGGTGGTGGAGTGGGGGAAGAGGAATGTAGATGAAACAAGATTAAGTTGATAATTAATGAAGTTGGATGATGGGGAATTCACTATACTATTCTCTCTAGTTAAGTAAATATTTGAAAATTTCTACAATAGAAAGTTGAATAAAACAAGACTCCAGTATGAATTCAAACCTCAAAACAATTTCATGGAAATAAAATTTTAAAAATACTGGGGAGAGGAAGGAGGTAAGGTGACAGAAATAACTTTGGCTCACAATACCTCAGTTACGTAATACTACTGATTATTATTACATACGATATAAGTAATAATTTAAAATAACCAGGTGGATAGATAATCTGGTGAACCACTGTGTTATTGACATAAAAATAACAGATGATGTCTACTGGATCAGTGAAGATTCTCCAAAAAGTTTTGAAAACTGGGGAGGTGGCCGCTTTGGCCTTTAATTACACAATCTTCTCACTGAACGAAAACAGCCACACCACTGGGTGCATCATACCCATTATTCACTCATCAGCGACTACTGAGCACCCACTATGTGCACCCACTATGGCACTAGGGGCCATAAAAAGAATCAAGAATAGTATTTTTGACTTCAGGAAATTTATGGTTTTGGGAAAGCAAGTGGATTCAACATATATTTTCTTCACTTTTAAAACAATAACAAAAATTGCAGGATCTTGCTTAGCGGCAGACATTTGGCATCATGGCTCTAATCTAGCTAAATCTATAGCACATTAATTGATGCTTACATTGCTCAATTAAATAAGAGTTTATTATATTTAAGAATGTGTAAAGGGCATAATTATTTTGCAACACTTTAAATAAAAATAAAATTTTAAACTTTCTACCTGAAGTCCCTACTCCTCACATACCCGAGGCTACTTGCTGTTCCCTGTAGAGTCTGTAAAGCCTTCTGCATAAGCTCTTTCTTAAGCTTCAGTTATGTATCTAAAAAATACTTCAAAGGACCTATGATGAGCCAGATGTTGTACTAGGCACATAGGCTAGAGCAGTAACTAATACAGAAAAAAAAAATCTCCACCCTAATGGAGCTTATATTCTAGTTTTTGACATGTCTCCCCAATCTCCCACTATCTCTACCCACTCAGTGGACTCCTAAACAAGATAATCATGGTGGAAATTATCTTAAAACCCACCTTCCTCTTCTGGCCATCACCCCTCCAACATCTGCTACTGGAGGCTAATTTGCTTATTTCTGCTTCTCTAGCACCTACCATAAAGCTGACATGATAAATAATTATTTATTAATAGTTTTAGCTTTAGAAATCCAGAAGATTCAGTTATGCAAAATGCTTAATCCCCTAGTAACCCCAAGTCACTAAAGCATTATTGCACACTAGGTTAATTTTTATTAAACTAAGAGTATACAACAGTATATTAACATAGAAAGTAGTTCTATTTTCAGCTTAATACCTATTTAGCTAAAAAATTTTCAAGATATTAAACGATTGACTACTGCTTACACATTAGGTTTTTTAAATGAAGCCCAAAACGGACATACTCTATTAATTCATGTCAGTAAGTTTAATACCATGCTGATGACTATAAGTTCAACAAAACACTGGACAAATACTAAACATGTCATTCTCATAACTTTCTTTTCTAGATAAGGGCCAGCATTTTTTTTCCAGGCACTCTAGTAAATAAACCAGCTGTCTCTGTCCAAAATAACTATGGTTTAAAAGTAGAAATGGCTTTGA
The DNA here is from genome assembly GCF_964146895.1 of Miniopterus schreibersii. Taxonomy (NCBI): domain Eukaryota; kingdom Metazoa; phylum Chordata; class Mammalia; order Chiroptera; family Miniopteridae; genus Miniopterus; species Miniopterus schreibersii. The sequence goes on from NC_138116.1 coordinate 8,440,555, forward strand.
CTCTCCCCCCTGCACTCCCTTTGACTGGATTACTTAAGTAACCTTCAAGAAGTTGGCCACATTTTCTCACTGTGTCAAATACCACTTAAAATGAACTAATAGTCAACAAAGGATTAGAACTACTTTCTTTATACAAATATTGTTATAATATTACTCCTTATAAAAATATGCTTTTAATGAGTGTGATAGTCTAGTCTTTTAAACTTGCTTCGTTTTACTCACATCTTACTAAAATAAGTCTATCAGTAGAGAGGACTGGGAGGTTATATTATTCGAAGGACACAAGAAGAAATCAGGCACTTGAAAACTTTGAGGATGATAGTGACATGAAGCATGGCTAACCACACTGTATTTCCGCTTACATGTCCACACTAGATAATTTCCCTGCAGAAACTGCTTGCCACCCAGTGTAACCTTCAATACTTAAAGCAACTAGCAGCCCAATTAACCTCCGACACTTCCGCGCTCTTTCCCCCATTAGCCTCTTCGGTTTCCTTCACAGGCTTTACCTTGGGGGGTGACTGCTGCAGCTTGCTGGCATTTCCCGAATGCTGCAGTCTTAGAGCCCGCGGGATAAATTCGGGTGCCAGTGGATTCAACACATACGTCTTCTTCAGTTCTAAAGCCTCTAGCTGAGCTTTGATCTGTTCAAAAGTGATTCCGTGTAGGCTATTATTTTCATGACAGAGGGCAATAAACCGCTCCCAAAATTTCCTACAGAAAAGATTTAGAAGATCAGTTTACAATTTCAGTAGATGAGAACACAGAAATAAACACAGCGACTACAGATAATTTCGAATTTCCTCCCCCTCCCCTAACTCCTTAGGTCCAATATTCATCTGATTGATTCAGATATAATCTTCCCACTAAATCACAAAACTTCAAAAGTTGGTTCTGAAATGAGAGCCATGTCTAGTATTGTGGAACATACAAAGTATGCTCTCAATTAATTTTGGCTGATCAATCCCAAGTAACATGGCCAATGCTCAACTAGCCACACTAACCTAGAATGACGGTTTTTGTTATCCACATAAGGATTTCAAAACTGATAACTCATTTTATAGAGGACTTGTTCTTCTAGGCATACTTACATGTACATATACATTCTACACACATCAAATATACATATCACACACCTACACATGCACACACTCACACACTCAAACTAATTTGAATTATGGGGCCAAAGTAGCCTGGTGCTGGACAACAAAGGAAACCCAACTCAGGACATAAATCTGAGCCACAAAGTAGATAAACCCTGCATGAGGATTCTTAAAAAATAACTAGCTACTCCTATACTTCTCTCTTATTTAACAGATGCTTGTCACAAGCATAAGTTATAATATTAATTGACTAAGTTAAGAGTTAAATTAATTATGAAAAATACAGGAAGCTGGAATACTAATTTTAATGTTAATTATTCATTTCCTAATCAAATTAATAAATACTAATGGAGAAAAATACATTCAAAACTTGTGGTTGTACACTGTTGCTCCTAGAGGTTTGAAAACAGATCTCCAATGTAAATAAAATATTAAAAACGTATTACAAAAGACAACATATAAAAAGTTTTAAAATTTTAAGTGACTATTATAAATACGCATACCTATCTTTAATATGAGGTTCAAATAATGTTTTATTTGCTATAAAAGATATGTGAAATGGATTCTTCCCAAGTGGGTATCCTTGTGTCCAGGTGGACAGCGGGTAATCAAGATGGCTTCAAGAAGCATAAATGAAAAGGTTTATATTATAAAAGTTAGTATATATGAATGGGAATTGGATTAACATATTCATAAAACTTTGCAGTTTGATTTCAAACTATGTTTCTCTTACATATGCCTTCTACCATCTTTTCTAATTTTTAAAAATGAGTTTAAAAAATGGGTCCAGCCCGGCCGGGCGTGGTTCAGCGGTTGAGCGTCGACCTAGGATCCAGGCGATCGGGGTTCAATTCCTGGTCAGGGCACATGCCCGGGTTGCGGGCTCGATCAATGACTCTTTCATCATTGACGTTTCTATCTCTCTGTCTCTCCTTTCCTCTCTCTGAAATCAATAAAGATATATTAAAAAAAATGGGTCCAGAAAAAATTTCAGGCCTATATGCCAACAACAGAAAAAGTAAAAATGCTACAAATATAGGTTGTCCCCCAAAAATGTATGCACTCTTAACAAAATTAAACATTTCTATAATTTCTTAAATTTTGAAAATGAACAGTATATTAATAAACACTGACTTTATAATCATTCAAAGCATATAACATTTTTGGGGGACACCCTGTATTATTATGCATTCTTGCCAATAAGACATAAAGACAGCCATTCAGTTACAGGAAGAGTGTGTTGCTAATATACACTAAAATCTGTTCTTTATTTTTATTCTTAAGGACTCTTCTGAAGGAATCAAGGTGGGTTTTTTTTCTCATAGCCTAATAGCTAAGGAAGGATTATCTTTAATACAGCACTCAGGGTCTAAAATCCATAAACTTTCCCACCCTTTTGATTTAAAATCCACAATACTCAACTGTATGAATATTTATCAACACAATTCTACTACATGCTGTATTCAAAAGGAAGTTTTTTTGGTCTAACTGATAAACCAAACTCAGGCCCTCCCTAAATTGATAAAGTATCAGTTTCATAGAGGGGCATTTCATATTTGTGTGAAATTTCAAGACACAGTAAAACAACAAGGAGAGAATGGATTGGCTTTTACTCTAGCTCAGTTTTTAATATCAAATTTTTACAATGTATTTTCATTTTCAGCTTACATAGCTAAATGCTAGAACTTGCTCTATTTTCAAGTTACGTTTTAAAACTCCATACCTCGTTCATATGCTGCCCTCACTGACCTGAACTTCACTGAGCAGGAGTTGAAGAAACCGTCAAACCACCTCATACTAGTAGCTCCTGACCATCTTTGTCTACAGGACCCCAGGGATCTTGAAGAAGCAGCCTTTGAGCCAAAGGTCACATTTCACAAGTAATGCTAAGCACTTACATAAGTTAATCAAGTTAAACTAGTTCTGAAAGTAACCTGAAATTTCCATTTGAAATCTTACTTCTCTCTTAATTGCCCCATTGATACAGCAAAATGGTCAAGAGCATGGATTCCAGAACTAGACTTGCTTGGGTTTCAGTGTGGCTGCTGTTCGTTCAAGAGCTATTGTGACTTCAGGCAAATTACTGAACCTCTCTTTGTACCTCAGTTTCTTCATGTGTGAAACAGGGCACCAACATCATCATCATCATCATCATCATTATTATTATTATTATACCTCATTATTGAAATAAATGCTTCATTACTGACAGTATTATTATACTTTACTATTGAAAAGACTTCTCACTTTTAAGAGAAACATATTTTTTCCTTTAAAAATTACTAGTTTTAAAGCTAAAATTTTTCCTTTTTTCTCTTTGTGAAGGTTCTTTCAAAAACTATTCACACTGACCTGGAACTTCCTAATACTTTAATGAAATACTATGCATGGCATTATAAGGCATTTCTGAACATGTAACTGAAGGATCACTTGAGAATTTCATCTACATTCAAAATGAGAAGACTTCACCACTATGCTTATTTAAAGCCTTCACTGAAATTCAGGCCCTCCCTAAAATGTGAACATATTATTAGATTAACAATTTTTTTCAAGTGTGTCTCTACATTATAAGTATTTCAAAGGGCATAAACCCTCTTTTAATCACTAGATGAACTAAAATTTGGTTTTGTTTTTATGCTTCTAGGATCACTGATAAAACACTGAAAAATCACTTGATGTCCTTAGGTCACGGGGGGGGGGGGGGGGAGAGGGAGGGAGGGAGGGACAGAATACAGACACACACAGGCACATCTCTACACATGTGAAATACGGTTGTATCTCACAGAGTGAATGGAATTTGCAACTAGAGAAATTCCGCTAAAAGGAAGACCTTCCCCAAACACACCGGTTGGAAGCCATGTATGACTCCTCTCTTTGCCTCTCCCCATTCAGTGCAGACATCCATACATTCATCACCTCCTGGGAAAGGCAGGGTAACCAGTGAGAAGAGCTTGGATTTTGAAGTCAATCTGACATCTGTTTGAGTGAACCACTTAATAGCTATGTTACCCTGGCAGTAATTTCAACTCTCTGAATCAGGCTGCCCACTTAAAATGCAAATAAAATACCCACATTGCAGGGTTGTTGGAATGACTGAACGTGGCAAAGTGTGCAAAACACTTAACCTAGCACCTGGCACAGAGAAAGCTAGCAATAAACAGCAGCTATCACATTAATAGTTGTTGGCTTGGCAAGTTGGGGAGGGGGAAGTTCACTACGTTCATTTTGGGTTAACAGAAAAGTTCTATTTAAAAGTACTTTACAACAAAAAAGATTATATAACCGGTTACCTTCTAAACTGGTAGTATATACACAGTAATTATTCCTTGAAAACTTGATCAATATTTGGAAATATCATACTAGTGTTTTTTAAATATCAAATGGAAGAGGGGGGCTAGGAGGGAGTGTTTCTAATTAACTCAAAACTACAAAAAATGTATGCCTCCATTTTTATAGTATCTAAGAATCACATGTTCTCCAGGTTTACTTATATTGTGAAATTAAATTAATTTCTAATGAATTTAGAAAGATTAAAGCATAAATATCCATACACCTCAACTATCAGCTCTTGGGTTAGAGCCATGATTAAACAGTCCAAATAACATAGATAACCAACATTCCCATTTAGCTACTGGTCACGTGACTTTTTCCTCCCTATACAATATATTTACCTCTCTGAACATATTTTGCCTAGCTTACAAATTAATTTGCAGCCCTTGGCATACCCAAGCTCAGTAGTAAGAAATAAGCAGCCAGTAGAGCTGGTTTCAAGTTAAAAATCAGCACTGGACAATTCTGACAGCATGGCCTCAGAAAGAATCATTCACCTACTTGCTCTGAGAAAGTAACGGTTTATGTCAGAGATGGGGTGAAAATGCTTATCTCATGTAATTCACCTCTATAGAAAGGGCTAAAGGTTTTAAAAAAATCTTCATGTTGGTAAATTTTTGGAGTTATTTATAAGGAGAGTCTGTTGATATTTTAACAGCAATTTAATAGAAACAGTTCTTATGACTACAATCTAAGGAATACGAACAATGTTCTCCAAAGACAAGTTAACAACTTCTAACCACCCTGACTTTCAGATCCTCTGGATTAACCAGAGAGGAAGAATTATTTACATTGAGAAGCCTTGAGAGAAAAATGAGTGGAGAAAGAAATCCAGCAAAAATGAGTTAAAACAATAAAGTGGGAAAATGCAGTGTTGATACAAAATGTCATTTCCGTCAAAGAGACACACAGATACAACAGTCCCTGGGAACCCCTGCTGTAGCTGTTCCTTCTTCCTGGAGCACTTTACCCCAGGTGTCTGCACCCCCTCACCTCCAGTGTCAGCTTCTCAGTGAGGCCTCCTCTGACCACACTGATAATCACAAACCAGCCACCCCACCTGTCACTCCTAATTCCCCTTAACATGCTATTTCTTTTCCATTGAACTTACCACATAAAATACAACACTGCATCTTATTTTGTTTATTGTCAGTCTTCTTCTCCTCCCCAATAAAATGTAAGCCCCACAAAGGCAGAGATTTTTGTCTATTTCGTTCACTGATCTACCCTTAGCAGCTAGAAGAGTGCTTAGAACATAGTAAGCACTCAAGAAATATCTGTTAACTGATGACTGACTGACTGAATACACAATTATGTATAAAAGAGACTCAAAGCAATATATTTTTGTGTTCCTTCTATTTATCACGTAAAATTAAACTTGATTTTAATTAGCCAAAAGGTCATATAAATAAATGTGCACATAGGTATGAAAATTACTCTACATTTTCCCTTTAATGTCTCAATCATTGACACATAATTACCTGCATCTTCCAATGGAACACAGAGCAATGGGATCACCCACCACAGCAACCAGGGACTGTGCTCTTGTGATGGCAGTATTGAGAAGTTTGTAGTTAGATAAAAAACCATAATCTAAGTCCTCTGTGGAATCTTCCAGCAGTTGTTCTTTCTTTTTAATTGGTGTCTGTTTATGTTTACAAGTATGTCTTGTACGTACTGTGCTAAGAAACAAAACTCTGAATTGCTTTCCTATTAAAAAAATTAAAAAGAAGAGTTAAGATTGTTATTCCGAACCACTGATAAAATAAAGAAGGCATTTTTCTTTTCTTTTCATGTTATTGCTAAATGACAGGTATTGGCAAGGATGTGGAGTAACTGGAACTCACGCACTGCAGGTGAGAATGTAAAATGGTATATAAAACACCATGGAAAACAGTATGGTGGTTCCTTGAAAAATTAAACATAGAATTAACACATGATCCTGTAATTCCACTTCTGGGAATCTACCCAAAAGAACTGAAAGTAGGAACTCACACAGATATCTGTATGCCATGTTGATAGCAGCCCTATTCACAACAGCCAAAAGGTGAAAGCAACCCAAGTGTCCCTCAACAGATGAACAGATAAACAAAATGTGGTGTATACATATAATAAAATATTATTCAGCCTAAAAAAGGAAATTCTGACACATGCTACAACCTGTATAAACCTTGAAGACATTATGCTAAGCAAAATAAGCCAGTCACAAAAGGACAAATACTGCACTCAAATGAGGTACCTAGAGTAGTCAAATTCATAGACAGGCAGTACAGTGGTGGCTGCCAGGGGCTGGGAGGAGAAGGGAAGTGGAATATAGACATAAAAATGGTTAAATGTTAAATTTTACTTTTAAAAATTTTAGTATTATTGCAGAACCAACCTTAGTGATTATCTATTCCAAGGTCCCACTCAATACAAGGAAGCTTCCTTGAAGCATGAAGGTTCCTAGCCTCTCAATGCCCAAGGCAGACACAGCTGATTCCATAAGGAAGCCTTACAGAATCAAGTTTGTACATTTTTTAATGCTCTCTCTTATAGTAACACATCTATTCCCTCATTCTATGACAGATCTCCAAATATTTGAACAGTTTTCATGTCAGTCTTTAGTCTTCTCTTCTCTAGGCGAAACAATCCTAGTTCTTTCAACCATTCCTGGGTCCCATGTGGCAGTTTCTAGACCATTAACTAGATCTCCTTGGGGTGCTTTCTAGTTTACTAATACCATTCCTTCTAAAATGCACTCAAATTCTGCATGATCTGGACAACAAATGGTATAGTGGAGCTATTTTCCCCCATGATTTAGAAATTGTATTACTCTTACTACTGTATATTACTGTGAAACCTAAGATTGAACGGGGCTTTTTTAGCATGATTCACATCATAGTGTTGTTTCATATATACTTAAAAGCACAAACTTTATGACAACTAGTTGCTGGTAAGTATTCACTTAGGATAGTCTGTAGATAAAAAAAAAAGCTCTGCCTTTAAAAGTTCATTTAAACAGAACTTAATTGACAGGTACATGTCTGTAAAAATTTTTATGAACAAATTAGTTCTCAGATAGAGTATAACAACAGCAGGTATTATACGCTACAGATATCACATGTGGCATTTATACAATTACGGTCATTGAAAAAGTTAATTTGTTCATACATCTTTTATTTGGATATAAAAATTTAATGAACATGTAAATGAGCTTGACCTTTAATTGCCAAATTTGGCATTAAAGAACTTGATATGAAATGAAGACATAATTACTTGTCCAGAAAAGAGATCTTGAGAATTAAAAATCCAATGTGCACACACTTTAAGACTTAAGCATCTGAAAAACTTAGTTCATTTCAATTAATACTCACCTTGAACATTTAGCACCCTTTCTACATTAACATCAGATAATCTCTTTTTTCGAAGTTCAGCACGTATCCTAAACACTTGATCAGCATAAGGAGTCACCACGCCGATGCTGCCATCGTCTAACTTCCCCCACGCTACTGGCCACTTCCTTCTCAACTCCTCCACGCGTTCCACCACCTCAAATACCTTTAAACACACACACACAGTAAAGTTACACAGTGCTTAGAGAAAAGAATATGGTAACCGAAACAGCTGTACAAAGGGTTCCATTTAGCAAATGTCATTTGTAAATTACCTCTAAATAAGAATAATGCTTTGCTTTTATAAACACAGTGAGAATAAAAACATTTTATTTACATTTCAAACAGTAAATTCTACAATAATGCACCCCGTGAAAACATGAAAATCCAAGACGATGTAATTGGCAACTAACTGGTCCCCACCCTCTCTACCCAGTCTCCATTTTTAACTGAGAACAGGCTCGAGTTCCCGTGTAGGAGGAGGACAGGGATGCGGCCCTGAAACTGGCAACCCCATCAAGGGAAACAGAGAAGCAAGTCCCGACACTCCCAGGAGTTCTCAGCCCACTCTCTCCAGAGAAGGCCAAAGAAACCAACCACCCAACTAGGAGATTCCTAGAGTGAGTGTCACCACTTAAGTCTCAGCAGTAAAAGGTCTAGCACCGCCCCCTCCCCCAATGGTATAACTAAGCAGGCAGCCAAGAGCTGGCACCAAACCACTCCTGGGACTAGGACGAATCTGGATTAGACAGACAGACTTTCAGAATTCACTGTCGTCTAGTGGTACAAGTTCACCCAAGCCATTTCATTAACCTTGCAATAAAGTAATGGCATATTTTACCCAAATGAATATTTTAGATGCCACTTATTGGGCTTTTAATGTAGTTCAATTTATTTTAATTCAATGAATTGATCAAACAGTTCCAATGCTGAGCACAGTGGGAAATACAATGATTAATAAAACATGTTCCTTGCCTACTAAGAGACTACTGTATATTTAGAAAGCAAATTCCCAATTTAAAAAAATATATAACGCAAGGTCAACAGAGGGTCATTCAAGAGTCTAGAGAGGAAGGAGAACTTTTTTTAATGTCTTTTAAATACATGATTTATTTACCACTTGCTAATAAATGTCTACTTCAATTTACAACAGTAAATGTGCTTAATAAAATCTGAGTTTTCACTCCTTTCAAGCACTTAAGGGCTATTGGCTAGAATGCAGTTCCCACTTCCAGATACAAATGCAATGACTGACAATTGCCCTGTTGTTACGATGATGTAACAGCAAGTGCATCAAATATACACATTGTCCGAGGACTCAGAAGAGCAAACTGGACTGAAGACATGGTGCTCTCGTTATAAGAAACAAGAAAGGTGGGTCTGCATCTACCATGAGAAGGAGTAAGACAAGGCTGTATCCATCCAATTGGTTAGATATGGGGATAGATGAAAGTTGGGGAGACGCCTCTGCTGCCCCTCTACAGACACAAGGAGTTCCTATAAGTAACACAGACTTGGAATAGGGAAACCTCTCTTCCAGACAGACATCTACTAAATTGGTCAAAATTAGCAAGCAATCCCTGAATGCCTCTAGAGATTAATCTAAGAGCTTATAAGAAATTGAGAAGCATTTACTGTATTCAACAAAATCTACAGTAACTCAGTAAGAAGAGTGAGAGGCCAGGGCATACAAACTAGGGACTGCACCCTCCCCCACAGCTCTGTCTATAGGACTGTTTCAGCAGCTGAGGGGCAGTTTCCAACTGCCCCAGGTCCCTGGGGTGAAAGAGCTATTCTAGCTGGTTTTGGCAGCTGGTTAAGCTCAGAGCTCCCATTTTCCTCAGCTCTATACTGGAGAAGGCCTATATTGAGCAGTTAGCAGCAACTGGGTGATGCTTGTTCCCCCATCCCAATCTCCTGCTACGTAGGGAGGATTTGAGTGGGACAGTGGGGTGAAGACAGCAGTCTCCCTTTCCCGTATGGGCCATATTTCAGGAGAGCTGATTCACTGGGCTTTTCAACCGAGTGACAGTTGCCATTTCCCCCAGCTTCCTAGGACAGAAGGCCTATTCTGGGTAGATTCAGCAGCCAATGAATATCAGCAGATCCTAATCTCCCCAGCTCTGGGTTACAGATCTATACTGGGTGGTGGCAGTAGCTGATGGTAGCACCTGGATAGCAGCACAGTTTGCACACACATACATAACACAAGCAGAGCTCTTGGTCCATTGGGGTGGGGTGGCTGGGACAACCAGAGAACAGCAAGCTCCACAACCTCCCACAGCAACTGCTCCCTAAGTTCTGCCCAGGAAATAGAGTAAGCCTCACAACCTGGCAACACTCTGATTCTGCCAAGAAGCCCACTTCAATTGGATCACACTTTAGGCAATTTATGTCCCAGGGAGATGGAAAGTAAAATGACTGAAATGAAAAATTCACTATAGGGCCTCAACAGATTTGAAACTGGCAGAAGAACAAATCAGCAAACATGAAGATAGAGATTATGCAATCTGAAGGAGAAAGAAACAAATGAAAAGAGCCTCAGAGAAATGTGGAACACCATTAAGCTCACCAACATACACATAAAGGGAGAACCTGAAGAAGAGATGGAAGGGGCAGAAAAACATTCAAACAAATAATGGCTAAACATTTCATAAACCTGATGAAAACATTAATCTACAGGTCAAGCTCAGTGAACTTCAAGTAAAATAACTGCAAGGAGATCCACATCCAGACACATTATAGTCAACATGTTAGAAGTCAAAGACAAAAATAAAATCTTGAAAACAGCAATATGAAAACAACTTATCACTTATAAAGAAACTTCAATAAGACTGAAGTTCTCATTAGAAACACTGAAGGCAATAAAGCAGTAGGAAAGCATATTTCAATGTGCTGAAAGAAATAACCAATAATCTAATATGCAGCAAAACTACCTTTTAAAAATGAAGGCAAAATAAGATGTTCCCAGTTAAACAAAAACTACTAGCCGACCAGCCCTGAAAGAAATACTAAAGGAAGTTCTTCAGGCTGAAAGTAAGTGACACCAGACAGTAATTTAAATCCACACAAACAAAGCACACTGCTAAAGGTAATTATGTGGTTAATTATAAGAGAGTATATCAGTATATTTCCTCTCCTTTCTCCTCTCAACTGGTTTAAATAGCATTGCATAAAACAACATGTACACAATTGTACTGTTAGTCTACAACATACAGAAATGTAATATATTTGACAATAAGAGCACAAAGGAGGTGACTGATAATTGACACCAGATGGTAACTCAGATCTACAGAAAGAAGTGAAAAGAACCAGAAATAGTAAATTAGATGGTTAATGCAGCAAACTCTCAGGATGCTTAAAAGGCATAAAATTATATAATTATAACAATGTATCACTGAGTTGTAATATATATAGATATAATATTAAAAACAGTAATAGCACAAAAAAGGGGAAAGAGGGAATACAGAAATGTGGGGTAAAGTTTCCATATTTCTTTAGAATTTAGTTTAAATCTGAAGTTGATTCTGACAAGTTAGGATGTATATACTATAAGCCCTAGAGAAACCACTAAGAAAACAACTCAAAAGATAGTTAACAAATAACTACTGGAATTAAAATGTGACACTATAAGAATGCACTTAATGCAAACAGTGGTAGTAAAACAGAAATAAAGGGTCAAAACACACAAGACACAGAAAACAAAAAGCAAAAGGCAGAGGTAAATCCAGCCATATCAGTAATAACATTAAATGTGAGTGAATTAGACAATTTAATCAAAATGCAATTATTTTAGACCAGATTTCAAATAAAAACCATAAGAACACAGTGCAATGACGGGGTCTGTGAGAGGGTGAAAGGGGAAGGCTGGGAATACGCCATGCACACAGCACACGAGCTGGCTGCAGCAGCTGCACTCATCAGCCAGGCTGACTTTAAACCAAAATACGCTACCAGAGATAAAGATGGACATTTTATAATGATAAAAAGGTCAATCCTCCAGGAAGATATGACAATTATAAATATAGGTGACAACGACCTACAGCGTCCCAGTGTGTATGAGGCACAAACCACGTTCCCCTCTCTGCCACGGGCTCCATGAAGCCTGGTGGGCTCATTTTTCAGTATGTGTACAAGTCTGCCTGCTTCTCACTTATCCTGCCTTACTTACTGTTTCCATGGCGCCTCTCTTCATCCTGAATTTCTCAAGGTTAAGACTCGTGTCTTGGTGCTTAGTATTTAAATTCTGCTTCCCCCCTCCACCCTTACCTTGGCATTATATTAAGGCCATTTCATTACTGTGGGATACGAGTTCCATCAGAATAAAATAAAAAAGGGATGGCCTTTCTCACTCTCTTTTATTCTTCCACGTTAAGCATGTGAAAGACAAATTCAAGTGATAGACAAACACGTGACATACAACCAAAAAGCATGTTCCCTAAACAAAGGACAATTATACACAGCAAAGATGTTATAAATATTCAGCTCCAGGTTCTTTAATTTTACTTTTAATCTCATCCTCTGTTCTAAGTTCCTTATGAATGTAAGTCTGTGTGAGACTAAATTATTTTCATAATAATATGAAATCTAAAACATTTTCAGATCTCATAATGTCCTCCTAAATTTTAGTCAGAACCACTATAAAAGAAAAAAAATCTCATTTTCCCCCCTCTTGATGTAACTGGTACCACTTGCTCTAGATCACTTTCCTCTCCCTGTCTGCACTCACCCTACCATGGCTGGTTTCCTAGATCTGAGTTTCACCGATGCATCTTCTACCCTCAAGAAAAGCCAACATTTTACTGCCCAAACATGCCTATACTGGTATCCAAAACTTGGAAAATCTTGCATATAAACCAAAGAGCTTCTACTCCCAGCCCAAACAACACCTATACCCCCTCTGCCAGCTCTAGTGAACAAGGATCAGTGTTTGCCCCTTGTAGAAAGAGCCCCTAGGGCAATGTATCTCACAGATTTTCACTGGAGTAACTCATGGGGCTCAAGACTGAGTGAACAGCCAAGCTCTGGTGGTGAAATTCAAGGTGGCTTTAAATTTCTCTCAAGTTACATGTTTACTATTTAAAGTTCACACAAATCTTATCTTTATGTTTTAAATATGAAAAATATTTATTTTCCCCCCCAAAAAATTTTTTTTAGTTTAACTGCCAATCCAGGATGATGCCCCTTATTTGTCCTATAGCTTGCAGGTTTCCTGGGAAACAGGCAAGTCACCATGAAGGAACAAGTGGCCCAGGCTGAGAAGCTTGGTCTCTGGCAAACACCAACCCTACCCCAGGATCACAGTTAGGGCTCAGCTCTGAGCCCTCGTGTCACAATAGGACCACCAAGCCTTCTGGATTTCAGGCTTGCCTTTCTCTGTCAGCACTCACCCCAGCACAGCTGGTTTCCTAGTTTTCAGGCTAGTGGTTTGCAACCTGGGTATAAAAGTAATAAAGCAGACCCTAGAGTTATTTGTCACTACTTCAAACACTTAAAGAAAAGTTTACCTTTTCTTAAAATTAAATGGCACTAACTAAAATGTCAAGTTTCTTTGCTTTTGGCTAGGATTTTATCAAGTGGGTACTATTGATTTTCTTGTACTAACTTCTAACTACAAGTCTCTGATCAATTTTTTAAAGGAAAATGAATTACTATTACATCATAAAAGCCACGTCTTGGAAAATAAAATGAGTAAAGAATGGGACTTAAGGAACAAAGGAAGATGGATACTGCAGATCAAGAACCATTCCCATAATCCATGCACACCCTGCCCCCTCCTCTGGGTTTCGTGAAGTCCAAAACTCCACTTGCTATGATGACCAGAACTTATCCAAACGGCCTCTGGCCTGTTGGCCCCTAAAGACTTCACCAGGTTTTTGTCTGCTGCCTTATCTAACCCCTTTTTACTACCCACATTCTTTTGAAATTAAAAAGTCAAATTCTAAGAGAACCATATGAGTTGTAGCACATAATGGGTTAGCAACATCATCATCTTGGTCTGTGTGATCTCTCTGGAGCACAGGATTCTACAATTCAAGCCTTGCTCATTTAAAATGAGACCTCATTTGAGTATAAAATGTAATCACAATCTATTTCAGATGGCTAACAATAATAATCTATATAAAATAATACCGGCTTTCCTTTTCAATGAAGTCTTGTACTTTGTATTTTATCATAAGACAAAATGTACATCAAAGTTTTTGTTTGCCACAGGAGATTCTTAATAAATCAGCTACACAAGAAAGAACAAACTTTACATACTATTTTCATGCAAATGAAGTAAACACCCAATAAGATGTCAACCAAAAATTTCAAATAAATGCTCAATAAGACCAGATCATGTGACTGCAAAATATTAACAATTTGCAAAAGAACTAAGGTACCTCTGCATTATTATAATAAGCTGTGCTATTTTTTTCTTGTACGTCTTCCCCTCGTGCTGTAAAGAAAGTTAGTGGGTAGAAATCCTTGTGTGCTGGTTGCTTTCCACTGGCCATCAGTTTGCCCTCATAGAAGAGCTCAGAGGTGTAACTGCAGAAAAAGACAAAAATAAATAAATAAAGAGCAATCTATCATCAAAATTAAATTCACCCATAAGAAAAAAATATTGGTCAATTCTAATAATGTTGCTTTATGTCCAGGATCAATTTTAATCTAAGCATCTAATACCAAAGAGGCCAAGATTTTCTCCAAAATTACAGCAGGAACATCAGAGTAGGCTCCTGGTATACCATTGCTAAATGAATTGATTTAGGTAAAGCACAAAACCAGAATTCAGAAAGAAATGACAACAGTTCAATGACAGATGAGAATCTTGCTCCAAGAGGAAACGTGCTAGCTAGTATATTTTCTTGGTTTATATTATTATATATGTAGATCATATACATGCAAAGATATACAGATATTGAAACAATACACACAACTGAAAGACATTCAAGTCTTCACCAATAAAATGAATGCTCTGTACTGATTCATCACTTACTGCAGCAAATGACTGGCAACAATCAAAGAGGAAGCACAAAATGTGATACTAACAAAACCACAGTTAAGTTTAAATTTTTATATCTATCCTATTGCTTTCAGAGAAACCTAAAAATGGTTTTCACATGGCCGACAATCAACATTATTAAATCATACTAAACTTTAAAGCACGGTAAGTTTTTGGTGGAAGTAGGGCTTTCCAGAGTGTTGCCACTGTTCTGTGTAATGATCTGGATCCAGTTACATGGGTGTGCTCGGTTTATGACTATTCATTGAGCTGTCACGATATTTTTCCTTTTATGGATGCATGCTACATTTAATAGAATCTTTTAAAACTTTATTGCTAAGTTTCATGGTGTTCCTTCCTCCCTCCCTTCCTTCCTTCCTCTCAAACGGATTCCTTATATACCACACAATAAGCAAACCATTATGTGATTTGTCAACATACCTGTTTATTACATCAGCGTAGTTTTACATATGTACTATATAGTCAGCCACAGAAAAATGTATCATAGCTAGCAGAGCCCAAAGTGTTCATTCCCAGAACTGCCCTATTCTGTGAAAAATTACAGCTGATTTTTGACGTTTTCTTTCATGAACATAAAAGTAAACATAACTTGCAACACTAGAGACACCGCATAACTGCTGGGAAGACTCTGTCCCTAGCAACATGCTGCTCTGAGTCCCTGTCCCCAGAGCAGGAAGTGTGGCAGAGAGAGGGACGGTCACACCTACTTGATGATGGCCTCATGGGAGCGGTAGTTCTCGCAAAGGAGAATCCTACATGGGAACTCGGCGGGGTAATGCTCATAGAGTCGATCAAGTAGTGAAACATGAAGGTTTCTCTCCCTGGCAAACTCGCTGTAAACAAAAGGACTGAGCTGTAACAGACAAACATACAGAGAAAACTTAATTAAATATATGTATTTTTTAAGCCACTCATTAAAAAATCCACCATGCTAAGGTTTCTGATACCCTAAACCCCAGCGTGCTGGATGCTAGAACAAGCAGCGCCAAAAATGTTTCCTATGAACAGTTTTACTGCTATGAAGTATGAGGCTAGAATTTCTAACTTCGTTCATTACACCAACCCTGACCTCGAGCTCCTGTGCAAAGGCTGGTAAGGGCTCCCTCAACCTAATAAATAGCTACTATTCAGGAATTTCAGGAATGCAACCCACTGCATCACTGGGGGAGTCAGTCAACCAGTTATTTCACTAAAATTGATCAAATCTTTAAAATGGTGAGCTGGTAGGATATTCTGACCAGGAATAAAAAAATTTTTAATAATTAGCAAAATAACCTTTTTCTCATGACAAAGTATAAGGAGCCATTCTTGATTATACCTTTGACAGCTAAAGAACAAAATTAAACTACTTCTGGCAAAGAAACAAAACTAGAATTTGTTCCTCTACACATTCAACTCTTTCCTGGATGTCTTGACAACTACGATACTATATAAGTTCAATCTTAACTATGGCAGAAGAGATTTGTAAAACAGATTTTAATAGGAATATAGTTTTTCTATAAGTTCCTTTCAATATGACAATACAGAAGGCTTACCTGCATGTGGTCACCAGCCAAGACAATCCGAGTGCTTTTAGTTGCTAATGCTAGAGGCATAATGGTTTCACACTCCATGGCCTGGGCAGCTTCATCTAACAGAATGTGCGTAAAAAACCCTACAAAGCACAGTGCAAACACAGTAAAGCATATTAAAGCAGCAACGAAGGTTGGAGCAGTTTTGCTGTTTTTCATCTCTGCTAAGGAAACAGTTTAGTGTGCTAATTTAAAAGCTGTGAGTACTTTTAATGCCGCGCCTCAATTGAAAAAATCATCAATTTAAATTATTATTTAAAAGCTAGAGGTTAAAAGGAGTAACTATTTTACTCAATAATAGATACATTAATGGCATCTGGTGCTACAGGCCCCACAACTAACAGCTGAATCGCTATATTTAAAAGTATTTTAAAAGTACCAGATAGTGGCTCTTCACCAAAAAGAAGGGTTGGCAACTAAACGCTGATAGCCCCAAAGTCCTCTCTCTATGCATTCACTTAAACACCAAAAAATAAAACAATGGTAGTTTATAAATAATTTTAACTCAAATATGCATATTAGGCATTAAAATAAAGAAAATCATACCTAAAACCTAATATAAAGGAGAAAGTTATAATTCAACTTTGAAATCAAAGGTTATCTATTAGCATATTCACTAATTTGATCATTTAGGTTTATTTTACGTGTCTATACATGTTTGTACGTGTGTGGGTGTGGGTGTGTGTGTATATATATATATGGAGAGGCAAACGTAGGTTTACAGTTGTGAGTACGCAAAAGCTTATTCTTGTATTATTAATTACTGTATTATTTTCAATACAAACAACTATAAACCCACTTTTGCCTCACCCTGTATATACATATAAAATAAATAATTTTTTTTAGTCTAAGACCCAACCCTGAAGACATCACCAGTCTGGGGGAAAAAAAAAAAAAGACTAATAACAAATGTCAAAAAGTATATTATCAGAAGTCCCCCAGATGCAAACAGCTATAGTAGGAGGCATCCTATGTCTTGGTTGCTGCTGACACTCATACTGTGTACGGAAAGGAGGAAAAGTCCCTTTGCCCGTAAAAGGGGGGAAAAAGGCAAAAATCTCCTTGCTGTCTTAATGTGGAGAAAGAAAAAGTTGTCCCCTACTGCCAACTCAACAAGATAGGAAGGGCGCCCTCTTTTTACTAACATAGCAAAGAATACAAAGTAGTTTCTCAACAGAGTGATGAGTTATACAATCTCTGAATTCATCAGCCTACTGTAAGTGGCCCAAGAGCCTCCCCTCTGTTTCCATCCCTATTTCTATAACTATCAACAAATTCCAAACGATCTGTTCAGACAACTTTCTAATGCACTTTGTTTTTAGGTGGGGACTTTCTAAGTCATACTGAATGCATTAATAACCCTCACAACATCCACTTAAACAAACAGCTGTAGCTGACAGCACAAATATTAGTAACTGTTGTCTCTACCCAGAGGCCCGAGCAAGACATGGACACATGCATTTTTCTCCCTGTTGAAAGAATTTGTTCTTTTTGTTCCACAAGACTGATTAAGGAAGGTGATTATATAAACACAGAATTAAATTAGGGGAAAACCTGAGACTAGCGAAGAAAATCTACTGTTTTCATTAGATAATATTTTCATTAAATAGAGCCAGGCTGGAATCAGGAACTGGACAGATCATGAAATTGTTTTACCTTCGCTCAAGCTAGCTAGTAAAGGTAACCTCAACGCATCAAACTGATTTAGCGGGGGCCTTGGTTTTCTCATCTGTAAAATAACCCGCCACAGGGTTAACCTGAGAATTAAATGAAATATAGTATAAATACCCAGGACAAAGCATAGCTGATTTCTAATAAGTACTCTTCTACACTCTTCAAAGCCATTCTTTACTCCTCACAAAACTATACTCTTTAGGAGGTTTGGGTATTTAATCTATATGGCAAATATGCAGAGTATAATCATAAAGTAATGAGACTGATTGTTAAATAAACATACCAAAATTTACATTTCAAATAAGTGTTGTTCCATTCAAAGAAGTCAGTTGGGAGGAAACATAACTCATTCCAATGATGCAGTCACTGTTCAAAACATTTTTGAAACTCTGCTTTTGTAACTGCCCTCACCAGCCAGCTATGAGCTGCATGCACAAGAAAATAAGTCTCATTACTGAGAGGCACGTCTCTTTTCTTTTTTAAAACTGCTAATGGTATTGCTGTTTGATCACCTACCTACCTTATTCACCGGTTTCAGAAAGACTTACATGTCTCAGAAATATGTTGAAGCTTTTCTAAAATTAAATCTACCCTCAGAAAAGAAAATGTGGCCACCACTCATTCATTTAAGATAAAGAGAGGTTTATCAAGGGCTTCCAGGTGTCTATACCCCGGGCCAGGTGCCAGGAATACCAGGCGGACAGAACAGTCTCTACCTTCCAGGATGTTCAAAAGAATTTGTCACTGGCTCTGAAAGCAATTCCAAAAGGAGAAAGCAAAAAAGTGTTGAGCCACGCCAACCATTATAATATGGCAACGATAAATGAATATTCTTCCAAAGCAATTAAAGTGATGCCATTGTTTGATGGTTAAGTTCTGCCATATTTATCAGAATTTCTTGTCACCTTATATCTGTACTTTGTATAACATTAGTTTAATTTTACATAGTTCCTGTCTTACAACAATCTCAATAGTATGTTAAAAAAATATCTATCATGACTGTTGTCTCTACTCTAAACAACACAAAAGTATTTTAAAACAAAATGTGAGAAAACTGTAAAAAACACCAACACCGTCCAAATTTTAGTTTTTCACATTTATTCACAACAGTAAATAAATACCATCTGATCAATTAGAGAATAAATAGAACAGCAGTCACTAAAATGTCTGAAATGTCTAAACCAGGGGTTGACAATTTTTGTTTTTGTAAAGGGTCGAACAATATATATTTTAGGTTTTCTTGGCTAGACAATCTCTTTTGCAACTATTCAACTAAGCTGCTGTGGCACAAGAGCATCCATAGGTAATAAATAGGTAAGCAAATGGGCATGGCTGTGTTCCATCCTATAAAATGTTATTTACAAAAACAGGCCACAGGCAATAGTTTGCCAACCCCTGGTCTAGGCTGAATGCAGAAGCCCTAGCCATTCAGAGACACCCTGTCTGTGTCTTGAGTCAGCATACCAGGTTCAAGGTCCAACTGACAGAGGTACTGGGAAGTATTCAATGTAACAACAACCACTCGGTGCTTAAGAATATCTTCTTTCTGTGGCATCTGAAAGGTGGAATGTGCGCTTGAGATCAAACAGTACTGATGCACAACTGGGTGAACAGTCTTTACCCAGCGATTTCTGAAATATACCCTATAAAAGAAGATAATATTTCCTATTTGTATTTATTAAGATCTTACCAGCACCTGATTATCAAAACATTGACATTATTATTTAAGACTACAATATCTGGAAATTAGCAAATAAGTCTGATACCTGTTAACACTCTACTGGATTAGAATTTAACATACAACTGTGACTTCCTCCTACCAAAAAAGATTCAAACAGAAAGTATATGTACTACCATAAAATAAACAATAATTTTTGTGTTCAGATTGACCTTACAAATAGAATGACACACAAACAGTTTCATAAGCATTATAGTTTAAATTCAAAGCATTGCCATTTGGAAATTACTTTTTCGTTAGAAAAATTCTTAGAAAAATATACTTTTTCTATTTTAATAATCTATGCTAACTTACAACAGAATGGCACACTTACAACAGAAATGAAAAAGTTATCTGCATTTCACTTTAGAATATATTATTATACCTATATTTAAGTAGACATCTATCTAATATTCTAGAAATTTACAAATCAATATAAATTTTGGGCAATCATAACATCTTAAAAAATGGGGTATCTTCCATTAATTGAAAAAGAAAAATATTAGTCAGCCTCATGCAATAGATTACTAAGATGGTACAGAAACAACTTTTCCATCTACCCACCCCCCGACCCTCCCTGAAGCACTCTCCTCCCTCCCTCAGCTTCCATGACTTTCTTTCTTCCTCTGTAGGTTAGGGATCTGCAAGTCTTAGTCTCGGCTCCCTCCTCTTCTCAGGCTCTGTTCTGGCCCGACAATCTCATCCAGGCCCCTGGCTTCAATACCCTAATGACTCACACAGTTTTCTCTCCAACTAAGACCTCACCTCTGAGCTCCAGGATGCATATCCAACTCTTAATTTATTATTTGTCTCCTCTAAGATATTTCACAGGGAGCTCAAATGTAAAATGCACAAAAACTAATCTCATGATCTCCTAAAATGGACTATAACCCTCCATGAAATGCTTAAAACTGGCTGTCTTCTTATAGGCAAAGCAAAACAAAGTTTTTAATAAGTGTCCCTAAATAACCAATACCACTTCTTAAAGATGTTAAAAAATTAAATATTTTAGGTGTTAATTAAAAAAGTGTTAGATCAGCAAAGCAGAATTTACTTTTAAATATATGAAAATTTTCATTTTACCAACTACCTGAAAAAAATCACTTATAAATTATGATTCCATTAATATTAAAGTCTATGTATGTAAACAGAAATTACTAGAAATTAAACGCTAAAATGTTAACATTTATCTCCAGCTGATGAGGCTATAATTTTCGTTTTCTTCTTTGCCCTTTTCTATATTTCCCATACCTTCTTCAACATTTCATGTAAAGTTGAAAAACTGATTTTTCCAATTATTCATTAAATCTAACTCCAACCACTGTTCTTCTTCCAAGAAAAACTAGAAACTGAAGTGCTAAGTCTCACTGCTAACGTTTTGGTAACCACCTTGGAGAGCTACCCAGGTTGAAGCTATATTGTCTTGAAAGTACAATACTCTAGTGCTGTCTTCAAACAGATTTAACTACTTTCTTGGTACTTTCATTTTGTGCAACATTAAGGTAGACACTGTCTATAAGATTACTGAAAACACATCCAAGAACATTTTTCAAAATTGGAGAACTGATAGTACCAAGTGACACTTTCAGGCTCATAGTATAAGTGACACGAACTAATTTACTTACTTCTAGAAACAACCCATCCACATATCCCACATGAAGTATAATGATACTTAGTACAGGACACTGTCTGGTAATAAAAAAATTATAATTCACCGAAATTTTATTCATGTATTGAATTCATATGTAATAATCCCCCCCCCAAAAAATGTTGTTCCTTAAGATACTACAGAATCAGACAGACCTGATCCCAGAAGGAAATCTGTTTCTTTAAAGATCTATATAAAACAACAAATATCTTCTATTTGCCTTAGGGCAGTAAATGCATACTTTCTCCATAATCTCTATCCACTAAGTGATAACTTTGCCAGAACCAGATACTGAACCATACATAGAACAAGACTGTGCTTTCCTCTCTGTTACACTTTAAAATCTTCTAATTCTAAGGAAGAAGTAAAAACTGAATCTAAAATGGTTTCTACAGCCTCCATCCCCAAACATTTTAACCCTGACTCCTGGCATCTAACAGAACTTTATGCATTTTAACCACAAGGATGTATATTTAAATATTTACTGTATTAACTATTTAATGTTTATGACTATTTTCACACTTTATCACGTTTACCAAGGCCTGCTCTAAACTATACTGTGAAAAAGGCAAACTCATCAGTTCTACTCCATTCAAGGTCATATGCAGATGCTTACTGCCTTCTTGTGTTCTTTCCCCTTCATCTTGGGACAATTCAGTTCAGATAAAGCTGATCTCCCCAGAGTGCTCAGCCATTCTAATTTTCTCTATTCCATCTCCCATACCTTTGTAGTTTATTGTCCATTAGGAAAATTATAAATAAAACCGAGTTAACATAATAAATGGTGCTAACAAATCCTAACATTTCAATGCATTAATCCTCATAGGAAATACATTCACAAGTTAACACCTTTCCCAAAGAGAAAAACCGCTGTGAAAATGTAGGGCCACATAAAAAATACTTGGGGAAGTCAAGCCTTTTCTTATTTTATTCCATTTACTAAACGAAATATCATTTGTACTTAATTATACTTAAATATTTTTCCATCTTGACTGAACCACCCTTGAGATTTGTGGAGAGGTGAGATTTTTCTGCTAGTCGGCAAGTTTCTAAATTTGTACCATTACAGCTATACACATACCCTGCTGGAACGTAACTTATGCTACATATTTAGATGCACTATATGTTGAATTATAACCACCAAAACATAATTTTACTTGGGAAAGCTAAGCATAATGCTAGTCAAATGATGGATTTTAATGTTTATCAACAACAGTTCCACTGCCTAGGCTGACCAAGATTTGAAAAGCTTTGTTTCCAAGCCAAGTACACCATGATAATTGAGATTGCCATGGTTCCCACATAACACACACATACACAAACATAAACACACATGTGCACACTCTACCAACAACAAAGCAAACAAGTATCTCCATTAAAGTAAATGCATTCATAGCAAAAATGCTACTAGTTGTCCAATTTTCACTTAAGAGCTAAAAAAGATTAGAATCTGAAGCAAACTAGCTATTGATAAATTTATCCATTAGCAAATACCACATTTTCATTTACAGTGATTGTATACATGTGATGTTTTCTTATTAAACACAACTGAATTACACTGAAAGTAATTATTTCTGCTCTAATTTTCCAGAGTGAAAACAAAGTATGGCATAAAAACCTGTGTTTACAGGCCATGCCATTTTTTTTCTCATTTGTTCTTTTTAATGCAACTGCAAAATCATTCAAATGGCTTTGATTATGGGTATCAAAGAATTAAATAGCAAAATCTCATTTTTCCATGCCTAGATTCAACAAAAAGTTAGTGAATTATGATTCAAAAGTGTGGTTAGAAATTAATTTGTAAGCAATAATTGTATTCAAACAACATAGGGCATGATATATTAGTTTATAAAATGGCAAAATTAACATTAATTCATATAACAATGAAAGCAAATGGTATAATAAACAACCATTTAATGATTCTTTATTGTTTTCTGAAGAAAAGGATTTTATTCCCCCACAATCCTATATTTAAGTACATTTCATATCCACATACACTGAAAGAATCTTTCTATATCAACCTAAAATTTTCTTGGAGACTTACTTTGTCTCTTAAATGATAAAAGCTGTAAATACCAGTCAATTACAATTTGCCGCAGAAATCACTTCAATACTTCATGCTTCTCTAATGTGTAGCTTTTATGAAATTACCTGCATGATCACAGTCAAATCTTATTTCCATAAAGAACTATCACTGAATGACTACTCTGCCATGCAAAATATGCTAGAATTTTAAATTAAATTTAATGTAAATCATACTTGTTACTTCATCATAGTAGCTTTTAGAGGTACACATCACAGTCAGCTCAGACTATAACAACATTTTTACACACAAAACTTAAAAAAGGATGTCTTTTTCTTTACTTAATGTTTAAGATGTGAATGCTCAAAGGTTTTTCAATTTTTCCTTAATTTAAAAAGTTTCTTAAAAAGGCATACCCTCCAAATGCCAATGCAGAGTTGAAGATTTTGGTATTCTGAAAGTTACTAAAATCTTTACAGACACCTTTTCTTAAGAATAATAAAGTATGATATAGATACATAATAAGCCTTAAAAAATACCTGAGAGGTCTTGCCTGGGGATTGCCTGCTTCTACATATGGATGTAAATAATCCTTTATGTAGAGATCAGCAGCACTATTAGAATGGGTGCAAATGAGAATCCTGCTGAAATAAATGGTGCAAATAAAAAGAATGATAAAACAGAAAACTATTCAAGCAGTATAATACAAAAAAAAAGCAGTGGCCATCATAACATTATACATTTCCCTCAACCTACTCAGTACCCTCTATCATATTATTGAATAACGCTTTTAGTAAATCATATTACTCTTTATGCTATAAAGGAAATAAGGTCCCTAAAATTATTACTAAATCTAGCATATAAAATTACTTTTTAAAAAATCCAGCTCTTTGGCTATAACATACAATCACAATCCCTTAACTGACTTGGGGTTTTGCTGGCTATTTAAAAGCTATCATTCTCCATGTTGTCAATTTTTTTAAAAAGTATGTTTTAAGAGAATTCAAATTTTAGTGCTTTGGGGTTTGAGTGTATGTCTTTTTCTCTCTTTTTTACTTTTTAAAACTTTACAAGCTGGGTGAAAACTGTTTTGCTAGCCCTCACTGTATTCACAAGGACAAAGGCCATGTCCTAGGAATGAGGTCAGAGCACACGCCCCACCACCTCACCTCGTCTCCTGCTGCTGGAGTATGTGCTTTACCGCCTGAGCTAGTGTGAAGGTTTTGCCTGTCCCGTAGGGTCCGATGATGAGAACAGGAGGCAGCTGTATTGAAAGTGGGGTTGTAATGGCCAGAACAGCCTCTTTCTGTTTTGCATTTAGTCGAGGATCCAACTGTTCATCCCATTGTCTATAGAAAATAAAAATGTAAGCTCTTTTAAACAAATGCATTTTATTTATAAACAGAACGCAATATACAAGTCTTCTGAATGTCATGAACCATTAAAAATACTGAAATAACACAGCATCTATAAAAATAAATGCTTATTCTAAAATTACTTTTTAGAAAATTACCCAACAGTAGGTGTAAGGTATTTTACTATGCTGACCAAAACTCACTTTAGTTACCTTTTCCTATTCCAAGTGCAAAAAGGTAAGTAACCTAAAGACATCACACACTATTAGTCTAGTTCCTGCCAAGTCTGTATATAGTGATGACAATGTCTTTAAAATGGAGTTTCCCTCTGCTACATAAAAGCATCAAATAACTTTTTTCTGGTACTAATGAAGTAGCCGTTTTTTGCATAGCAAATAAAATGCAAAAGGGAAACTGATTTCCAAATTCTAATCCACTAAAAGATCTTAGTAAAGTTTAAAATAAGGGGAAAGGAAAAAACCTGGATGTCCCTGGTTAAGAGATATCAAACTTTTATGAAGTTCTTAATTCAGAAAATAGCAGGTTTCTTTAAAAGGCCAAACAACATGAAATGTTCTCTAATATTTTCAGATGCACATATATTATACATGTCATATTTTTCAGGGTAGGGAACACCTGTCATGGCAGCACAAATGGCTGCTGTAATGAGATCCAGCTTCCTAGTGTCCTTTCTATGACTTGGCTAAGTTTCGAAGATTTAAATGGACAGCAGATGCTGAAAGGGATCAAACCAAGTGGAGAACCAACAGCATTCTTTCTCACAACTAAAATTAAAATACTAAATATCGCAACAACTATGGTAAAAATGATAGGGATGTGAACCAAAATAAGAAGGGTGTGTAGAGACTTAGAAAATTTACAAAGTGTCTACAAAATAACCCTTAGACAGGAGGACATGGTGTAGTGAAAATTCCCTGTCTGTGAGGCTCTACCCTACTTAAATCAGAAGCTAGTTATTTATGGAAAATCTTAACACTTTCCGTTTTAAAAAGTTATTATGATAGATAATTCCAAACAAACAAAATTCTCCTTAAAAAAATGTAAAACTTTAGAAAACAAACATTGGCCACATAAACATGCCATTACTTTTTTTTCTGAAATTTAAACTTTCAAGTGAAAAACAAAAGGACTCTGACCAGTGGCACTAGATTTCCTGGAAGCCAGTCACTAAAGCTCAAGCATTTTACTCCACAGAGTTAAACATTAACCAGCTTATTTCCTCATAATTCTGCAAGTCCCCAGCAATGTTTCATCTTCTACGAAAGAGGAAGTTGCTTTAGGTGACTGCTAAGTATAGACCTAATACACGTGGCAGACACTGTGGAATGGTTCTCCCCAAACCATCCACGGCACCCTTTCTGCCCTTCCTCTACTGAGCCTAGACAGCTATAACACTCCCATTTCCCAGCCTCCTCTGCGGGAGACCCAGGTCTGGTCAGTGAGATGTAGGAGGAAATTCCTCAAACGGGCTTCTATACCCAATAAAGCAAAAGCACAGCCTCACTAGAAGAAAGCCCTTTCTGCTACTTTGCCTTCCTCCTTCACCTGGCTGAAATGAGCTCGTGGTAAATAAAACTGCAGCAACCATCTCATATTCATGAGGCAAGAGGCATCAAGAAGAAAACTAACATGCTGTGTATGGCAGAGAGGAGGGGGAAACCATGGCCCTTGATGCCACTGCTGAGCCCCTGCACCAGCTCTGGACCACCTACCTCTGGGCCTCTATCTCTACATGTTGACAACACAGTTCAGTCAGTAAACTGTTACTTGCATCAATGCCCGATTACTATTATTCTATGATACCTGATCCCATGGTTCCTTTGCCTGTACATCGAGATAACAATACTTGCATCACATGGTTATTGTAAAGCTACAAGCTGTTTAGAAAAATAATTGAGCAATAAGTGCTCAATTAATGTTTGCTTCCATTATTATATTTTCTGAGAATTTCAAAAAAATGAGATATAACTTGACCAGTACACTTTCAAAGAACATGAAAATGTTTTAAAAACAATCTCTAATCTTTCAAATTTGGGGACTTTTAATGAACTTATTAATAAAGAGATATTACATTATATACATAAATCTAAAAGACTAAAGACAGATTTATGGGTATAATTCTAAAATATGTCAATACTTCTTTATTTACATAGCCCATTCTACTTTACCAATTGTTTCAGTGTAAATAAATGCTTCAGAGCAAATCAGAAATTTTAACAATGTTGGTCAACTCTATAGTTTCCAGTCATGAATGATGAACATTTATAGAAAGCCAATGAGTAACACAAATTGTCTTTACGTATTGTACCACCCACTAAATTCATTCAAAGTTCTTTTTTATCCTGGGCTAATGTATTGTTGTAATTAATTTATATACAACATGCCCAAGGATAATTTCTCAACTTCAACTATCTATCTATATTCTACCTTACTCCAGAAAAGATTTTAAATGGCTAATGATTTCTCAATATGTTCCCAGTTACATTTAAATTACTACTTACAATTACAGTGCTATGGAATATCTTCCTGCTTAAAAGTTTTCTGCTATTGGACATTTTCTTAGTTAACTTTTACAGTTAATACTTGCAGTCAGGGGTATTTGAATATATTGTTATACACTATATAATTTTCAGAAGTAAGCATATCAAATAAATGCCTAATAATACTGGCATGGCCTCACACTTGAAACCCTAATTTCTTCTTTAAACTTGAAGTTCTTATTAATTTAAATGTGTCATATATTAACAATCCGCAAGGCCTGTTGGAGATGTGAAGATAAATAAGATATGATCTCTTCCTTTAAAAAACTCAGAAGGTACTAGACTTATCAGGGGGAATCACTTCCTAAGTTATATAAATGCCTAACAAATGTACACCTGAAACTAATATTGAATTTCAACTGTACCTGAAAAACTTTTTAATAAATTTTTTAAAAGTTCAGAATCTAATAAGAACAGCAGAAATATACACAACAAAAATTAATTTGAGAGAAATTATGCTTGAAAACACAAAACTGACTAAACCTACCAAATAATAGACACACTAAATATTTGTTCAAATAATGAAATGAAAGGCTGATTTATTACTTGGAGAGAGCACTTGAGCTAACTAAATCTTGAAACACACATAAAAATCCTCAACAGATCAACATTGAGCACAGATTATTTCAGGGAGAGAAGATCACTTACAGATGAGAAGGGCTGCAGAGAGGAAAATGTGGAGTTTAACGGGTATAAAGTTTCAGTTCTGCAAGGTGAAAAAGCTCTGCAGATTGACTGAGCAACAATATAAGTATACTTATCACTACTGAACTGAACACCTAAAAATGATTTAGATGGGCCCTGGCCAGTGTGGCTCAGTTGGTTGTGCCATTCTGTGCACCAAGACGTCACTGGTTTGATTCCCCATCAGGGCACATGCCCGGGTTGGGGGCTCAATCCCCGGTAAGGGACATGCGGAAGACAGCTGATGGATGTTTCTCCCTCTCGAGAAATCAATAAAAATGTATTTTTTTAAAAAAGATTAAGATGCTAAGTCTTATGTAGATTTTACCAGAACTTTAAAAAAAATTTAAGAATTATTTTAAAAGATAAGGAGGCAAGCAAGTATAGGGCAAATTATACAAACTTCAAGGTAATTCGATATGACTAGAGCATGGGGATTAGACGGAAAAAGAGAGTGTCAAGTAGAAAAAAGTAAAAGAAACTGAGAAGATACTGTTGCAAAGTGCTATCAATAAGACCACATAATAGAGTTTGGAATCAGGCTGCTCAGACTTCATTTACGTATCAAGAGGAAGGCTTCAAAGATGTATAAGCAGTGAAATAAAATGATTATTTTGGCAAACTCACTCTGAAAGAAATCTGAGGGTGAGCCTAGAGAACAGACAGCAGGACGGAAGACCAAGGAGAAGGGACTGGACCAGCCGCACTCTACACCAAGCAGGGGCTGCGAGGACCGGAAGGCTGGCAAGGGCGCAGGGAAGCTGAGCCAGACAAGGGCCGAGCCGCTTGGGTTCCTACAGCTCGCGGGCCAGCGATTCCTCCAGGACAGCGGAGGTGGAGCACGGTGGCTACAGGACGGGTGAATAAGTATACTAGAAACATGCAGACTATTCCTGACCAGGAAATTTGGCAGTAAAAAGAAAAATGGGGATAGAATCGCTAGGGTAAGTGTTCTGTTTTTAGGACCAGGAGAAATGATACATGAGAAGAGATATATGCCACCTCGAGGCCTGGCCCATAAGCATTTCCTTTGTGAGGCTCTGTGCTCCTTCTCACCCCACCTGCCAGCTGCACGCTGACCTTGGAACCATTTACTAAAGATACCAGAGCTTCCTTCAGAGGTGGAAGAGAGCTACCCTACCATGATTGAATTGACACAAGTGATCAAGAAATAAACTTCTATTGTACAGAGCAACTGAGACTTAAAAAAAGAACCACGATGGGAGTGAGCTGCGCAGGGGCAGGGCCAAGAAGATAAAACCCAGTGAAAAAGATGAAAAGGAGACGTAGTCATGCAGCGTCGCTGCTGTTATTCTGGAAACGACACAGAAGCATCGTATTTCATTACACTAAGTAAAGAAGTGCCAAGTAGAATTTAAGCAGAAAAATATTTACACAACCATGAACTTGAGAGAGGCTTCTGAAGTGATATCTGCTATGATACTTTCTCCATTCTGCTAAGTTACAAAAACATCTTCTATATTCAAAAATTATTTTAAACACTATATAGAAAGGCCCTAACTTTCCCATTCAACTTCTCCTCAGAAAAACTCCTAAATTGATTGGCATCCTATAAAATTAAGGCTGTATGAGAAGAGCACTGGAATCCAGTTAGACTCCAAGGAAAAGTGAGTAGGTGATGGACCTCAATGCTGCATTCTTTTATTCTTGTTTCCCAACTAATAAAATGTCCCCTGAAGAACACAGAACAGCTTTCCTACAAAAGTATGCCTAAGTTGTTTGATACAGATATTTGATTTGACATTAGCATGGCTCCCTTTAATGAGACAGTCCTTTTTGTACCTGTTGGGACTCCAAGGTATGGTTGGAGTCATAGTGACATCTGGAAATAGAACCCCACTGTCCTTGATCCTGTCTAGCGCATAATGCATTTCACAGAGGGGTAATCGATTTAACTGAAACTGAAGTTCAACCTGAAACACAAGATAAAACATTTTTAAAACATTAAAGTAAACCTCAACACTTGCAGCTCACTAAAATACTTTGTGAAGATAATCTTTTAGGGGGACCAAGTTTAGAGATTCTATTAAAGTACAATTATATTCTAATAATAATTATCAGAGGTAATATTTGCTTAGTTTATTTAGTCAGGCACTATAATGAACACTTTACATAGATTATCTCATCTAATAGTATCAATAATATATATACTATTAACCTCATTTTATACCTGAAGAAACTGAGGCACTTGTAAATTACTTAATCTCTAGATAAATGTTATCTGATTACACCATTCCTATGAAGAATACATTTGATACAATCAGTAGACCATCTGTGAAATATCATCTCTCAAGTGATAAAACTAGCCCTAAGACACTATCGATTTACTATGAATAAATAATATTCGCCATCTTATGGTTAAAAAGAAAAAAGGTTAGCTCTCCAGTTAAATATGGCAGACTGAACACACAGTTCACCTAAGAATCCATAAAGTCAAAGAGAAAGGAGCAGATACAACTTCAGGTGGGAACTGTCCCAGGATATCACTTAGTTTCTTCGAATCTGTTCCTCCACTTCTGTTTTAAAACTATAATCAGAAACTTAACCTTGTATAAAACCGTAACATTTCAGATGTTACTTAGATGAGAGAGTGGATTTTCTCTGAGTTACCAGAGGTTCAATTCTCCACCCCTCAGTATAACACTTCCAGTTATGGCAGAAGGAGGAAAACCAAACCAGAAGAGTGTCAGCTGAGAAGGAGACCATTGCCACACTTCAGAACATACCTGTGTGTCACAATCAGGCCGAAGATTAAGTTCTTCACAGCATTCCCTGGATATCCTTAAAAATATATATTCTTTTGTTTTTTCTTCAATAGTAGCTTCATAAACCTTCTCTTTGGTTCCCTGGGTCTGTACTAACTTCTCTTTCGGGACTGGTAATAAATAAACAGCATTGACTTTGGTCATCACCAGCCGTCCAGCCAAAGTATCTTCAGAAAGTGTTTCAGTAAGCTTAAAGCGACCAAAAAGTTGTCCATTCTGAGCATACTTTGCACCTCCAGAAACTCCAGTGAGCATGAAGCTTGCAAGAATCTGCAATTGCACTTTAAGGTTGAACCTAAATCAGAAGTGGAAAATGAGTTTACATATTTTACATCAAAAACTTAACTAGAAGAGTAAAGCAAAATAAATCAAATATAAACATACAAAAAATCAAAACTTCATTATCAATTCCATTCCACTGAGCTACAAACTACATATCTGTCTGCCTTTAATCCAAGCTGGAAACAAACAAAACTTTAAGTGAATAAACGCTTATTCAGTAACAAGATACATATTAAATTTTGTTGAAGAGTATACACATTTTTAGCAGTATGAGCATTTATTTTTTTATATCTTTATTGATTTCAGAGAGAGGAAAGGAGAGGAAGAGATAGAGATAGAAACATCAATGATAAGAGAGTCATTGATCGGCTGCAGCCCGCAACCCGGGCATGTGCCCTGACCGGGAATCGAACCCCAATCTCCTGGATCCTAGGTCGACGCTCAACCGCTGAGCCACGCCCGGCTGGGCAGCAGTATGAGCATTTAAAATGAGGCTAAGTGTGATTTATTTTAATAAAATGAAATATTATATATTATCAATATGAAAGTGTTTGACCACACCATTGGGGCAAATAAGGCTTTACAACCACCTGGAACCAAAAGGAAAGGCACCACTTTAAAACTCAATGGATTTGCGCAGCCGGGTGTGGCTCAGCGGCTGAGCATCCACCTAGGATCCAGATCGCAGTTCGATTCCCAGTCAGGGCACATGCCTGGGTTGCAGGCTCGATCCCCAGTGGGGGGCGTGCAGGAGGCAGCCGATCAATGACTCTCTCATCACTGATGTTTCTCTCTTCTCTCTCTCTCTCCCTCTCTCTCTGAAATCAATAAAGATATATTTTAAAAAAAAAAACCTCAATGGACTTGTATTAAACTGATGCTCTCCAAGTTGATTTTACCAAAATTTCTAACCATAAAATTCTTTTTCAATGAATGACACTTCTCTGCTAATGAATAACATCCAAAATAAATTTCCAGTCATGGCAACATCGAGGCAAGGCTCAACCTTTCTAAAGACCCTTAATATAAACTGCCAAGTAGCCCTCCAGAAATATACCAACTTAGTTTGCCACCAGTGCTCATTTCGTATTGCAGATATTTTTAAGCCCCTCTTAAAGTGGCTTTAGAAGCCTTTCCAAGGTGCTCTCGGAGTGAATTTTCATCCATTTAATTTCTTGGTCAGAATCTCACTTCCACTAGTTTGTAGGGTTCATTCTTTTTTCATTCAGATAAATTTCTATTTAAAAACAATAACCCATAAGTCTATTGATATGTAAAGTAATGTATATGGAATGATTTATAAACTTTAATAAAATACTAAACAAACAGAAGTTAACTTATAGTATTTCCAAATGTCTGGTATGGTACTCCAAAATAGTCTCTTAAGATTCCAGTAAGCTTTTAAGTTCTGTTTCATCCCAATATTTATGACTTATCATAATGTTCCTTTCACAAGGAAAAAGAAACTACAATAATATAAATAAAATACATGCCTATTAATAATGCGAATAACACACATGATACAAGCCACCGTCCCTGGTATTTGATAACTGACCATTTCATTAGAACCATCTATAGAAACAATAGGTAAGTCTTTTAAGAGACCATTAATAGGCCACAATTTAAAGTCTTAGAGTAATGAAAACTATATTCTATCTGACTTTGTAAATCATAACATGTATTTATTTGAATAAAATACTTTCCAAAAGTTAGATCATATTTAATCTATAAATAGAGAACACACAAGAATCTTTAAATTTTCACTTTTCTTTTTCTGAATATATCCCTCAGTGAGTATTAAATATCTATTTATAATATTAATGATAAGGAACCGATAAGGCAGCTTGTGACCAATATAATTTTATTAACCAATGCCACCCCAATAAATTCAATAAAAAAGGAGGAAATAAAAATAAGGCAGCTTAGGAAAGAAAAATATGTTGGTTAGGCTGTATTTAAAGGGGAAACTACTTATAAAAATGTGTTCATGCCTCATAACTGTGGTTCAATTTTTAAGGCTTGTTCCATTTTACTAAACAGCAGAATGCTACAACCAAACATAATAACCATTTCATTAACATCTTCCTTCACTCAAACTTTCATTTCACAGATTACTTTTTCTATGATTCAAATAAGCTTCTGATTTAAACATCTGATCCTAACCTGTGGGATATGGCTAAAATACATTAAAACTATAAAGGTATTTTATTATTATCTAATAGTTTTCCTGAAGATTTAAATCATTTCATGCTTAAAACTCCTTTTCAAAATATGTGCTCTCTTTCAGTTTTTGACCATTTATTAAACAAATATCCGCTGAGTGCTTGCTCTGACCGCGACGAACGGAAACCTCCTGAGGAGCTGGGCCTACGCGTGTGGACTCCAGCACCTGGCAGTCTTGTGGGAATGAACTAAGTACTGAACACCAGGGCCACCAAGATGAGCAAGACACAGTTCTTGCCTTAAGAAGCTCACATACAGCTACTGAATAACAGCCGCTGAGTAACAACCATGTTACTACCTGTCTTCACGTAGACACACCGCCATTTTCAAAATGAAAAGTACCATCGAAAGGGGAGAGCAACCAAAAACAAGAAAAGTGTTTCTAATGTAACTCACTTGCTGACTTCTTTATACTGGGCTATCTCCTCAATATAAAGAAGGTCATGCAACCGCGACTGATAGTTGGTCTTGGTCAATGACTTGTCTAAAACGGACTGGGTAAACAGCTGGTCAGCAGAGAGAGGAATTTGGTATCTGATAAGAAGGCTCTTCTCCAAATCAGTAGTTTCATTAGGTTCAAAATCTACAATAGTCTTAGAAGAGGAATCCCAACGTTTAGCTGTGGTTACTAGCTGTTGTTTTGCATGCATCAGGTATTCAAGATCTAGATGGAAACAAAAAACACATTTATAAAAGAACACAACATTAAAATTCTTGAATAATGGACTGTACATTTTAATAATTTTAAATGCTAAAGTTAAAATTCTTAAAAACAGAACAATATAAAAACCCATTTGACAGTCTTTTTCCTACATCAGAAATATTTTTTTGTCCAGCTTAACAAAATAACATAAATAGGAATTCATATAAAAGATATCTTTTTTTACATTGGGCTAGGGCATACAAGATATCGTTATTAACAGCTTAAAAATACAGATTAACATTTAGAATTTAACTTCAGTCAAAAGAAATCTACAGGAAGAAGATACGATAAGTTCCTCCTAAGACAAAAACCTATCAGGTGGCAACCATTTTTCTCCTCCTACTGCCAATATCTCCCCCGTTACAGAAAGAGAAGATCAGAAAACTGTGAAAGGTTAAATCTTTTCCTGTGTGGTAAAGCACAGAGAAACTCTAAAAGTCCACTTGCAACAAACAAAAACCTTTTAGAAAATATTCATGGAAAACACTGCTAATTCTACATTAAAATACAGTATGATGTACCATTCAAATGCCATTTTTTAGAAAAAAATCCACTTCAGCCTCAGTTAAATTATACTGTAAGTAGGACACAATGTCAAAATGAATGACTATTCAAGTCTGACATCTCTGAAAAAATATGCAGAACGGCAGCACAGGGTGAAATATTTCGTAACATAGATTCTGAGCACTGGGTAGCCTCACTGTCTGCAGTGTGTGTTACTTTTCTCTTGGGTGGAACATACATACATACACCTATAAATATGAAACTTAACCAAAAGAAAAAAAGTTGCTTAACTGACTAATCAGGCTGAGATCCAGTTTTTATCTAGCGTAACTAGAAAGATGATTTCACAACTCAAGTTAAAATTTTAGGGAAAAATAATAAAAAATTTAAACAGAGATCAGTTAGCTTCCAAAGTACAAAGACAGGTTATCCTGTGCTATCTTTGAAATCAGAGCATAACGCACAATCACTATGTTTTGCTTAATGAGAGATTTTGCTACATTAAATGCTATATATAAATTATAAACATATAGTCATCCACCAAGAAAAATTGCTCATTAGAAAATAGCTTATCCTAATATCTTAGAAAGATTAAAATGTAAAGGCCCTAATTTAAATGTAAAAGTGTAATAAAATTTTAAAAAAGCAATTGCCCTAATTTCTAACCTTTGCTCCATGAAAAAGCATACTTTATTACATACCAGTTTTATTATTTCTCAAATGGCAACACAAATATAACTATAGTCATCCAGCTCTAAAGATAATCTACGTATTGAAAATTTGCATTTTTAAAATACTCTGGATGAGACAATGCTGGACTGTTTTTGCAGTAGCTTCATAAGTACAGTTGACCCTGAACAAGGGTTTGAACTGTGCAAGTCCACTTATACACAGATTTTTTTTCAATAAGTACTATAAATTTGTTTTCTCTTCCTTATGATTTTCCTAGTAACATTTTATTTTCTCTAGCTTACTTTAAGAATACAGTATATACTATATATACAAATTATGTGCTAATCGACTTTTTGTTCTAGGTAAGGCTTCTGCTCCACAGTAGGCTATTAGTAGGTAAGTTTTCGGGAAGCCAAACGTTATATGCAGATTTTCAACAGCACGGGTCAGTGCGCTTAACCCCTACATTGTTCAAGGACCAACTGCATAAGTTTCATAAAGTAGACTAACCACACTTTCTCCCTAAATCACTCTAAAATTGGGCCCTGCCTACTATTCATTAAATCATAGCTACAAAAAATACATGTAAATTATACAAATGCCCACATTGCTAAAACCTATTTACCATCACTAAAGATCAGATTCTAATTACTATCAAAATAGCAGGATGTACATAATTTTCTTCCTTAATTCAAAAGTCAAAAAGAGAAACTGCAAGGGGTACAGTGCCAAACCAAATAACCAATTTTTAAAAATATTTTTAAAGGATGTTTTATTTTTAATATATATATATTTTTAAATATATCTTTATTGATTTCAGAGAGAGGAAAGGAGAGGGAGAGAGAGAGAGAGAAACACCAATAATGAGAGAGTCATTGATCGGCTGCCTAGCCTGCAACCAGGGCATGTGCCCTGACCAGGAATCGAACCCCGATTGCCTGGATCCTAGGTTGACGCTCAACTGCTGAGCCACACCCAGACGGGCAATATATCTTTATTGATTTCAGAGAGAGGAAGGAAGAGGGGAGAGGGAGAGAGAGAAACATCAATGATGAGAGAGCCATTGATCGGCTGCCTCCTGCATGCCCCCTGCTGGGGATCGAGCCCGCAACCTGGGCATGTGCCCTGACGGGAATTGAACCTCGATCTCCTGGATCCTAGGTCGATGCTCAACCGCTGAGCCACGCCCGGCCTGGCTAAAAATATTTTTAAAAACTAAACTCTATGTAATATTGAATAATCTATTTAATAGGAAATAAAAGGACATCTAACTACCCTTTGGGGTGGGGAATTACAGTTCACAATTTTATTTTAAATAAGAAATTGATTCAGACTATGCCTAGATCATTATTATGTTCATATTATTTAAAAAGTCACTAGTTGTTCCCAATATTTAAGTAACTGGGATAATAACAAACTTAAAACAGTATAGCTTTCCTTTAAAAAAGCTTTTTGTATCACCTATTTAATATGCAAAGCAGATTATACAGAAAGTCATTCTACTCTGGGCTAGAAGTAATTAGGCTTTTTTGAAAAAGTGGCGTGAGAAATAATTTTTTTTCTCATTTTATCTATGTAATGCCACGATTCCCACCCTGTATTTATTAAATTCTTAAAGTCAGTATCTTCAAGCAGAGAGCACAATTTCAAAACAATTCCCAAACAATTAAATTTTATTCCTTTTTTTTTTTTTTTTAATGACTGTAAATATAATACAGAGAGGAAGGAGGAGCTGGGGGAGCAGAGAGAATCTTGAAAAAAATCCGTGGGTGCCAGCATCAAAGAGTCTACAAACCACTGATCTCAGTCAAAAACTGGCCAGTGACTACTAAGGATATATTTTGCAAAAAACACCTCTCTTTCCCTACTTCATCTGAACTTGGGACAAACTTCTGCCTGCAATCCTCTCACTTGAAAGCAGCAGCTTATTAACCCTGTTTAATTACCTGCCTAACTCACAGTGCTGAGAGGTTATTAAGGTCTTAAGAGTTCCCCTTTAAATAGAGGAGGGAGATGAGGTCCCCACATGGGGACTGGATGGGACTACTATTCGGGCTCATTTCACCCCCACTGGCAGTGCATGGGTATCTGCTAACATCTAACCCAGACATATGCGGTTCATCCTTGGTAAGACTGTCCTGCAACCTAGATTAGGCTAAAATGAAAAACACTCTGGAAAGATGAGAAGTGAACAGCTTAGGGTCCATATGCATAAAACCAAGCAGGGAGAGTTTAACAGTGACTTATTAACCAACTCCTGCAATAATAAATCTTCTAGCAAACCTGACAGAAATTACACACCTACGGAATTTGTTACCCTGAGTGGTGGTAGGTAGACGCTATCAATGTATTTTAAGAGAAATTTCTAAGCAAAAGTTAAAGATAATTAGAACACACTTAGTTTTTTAAAGATAACATAAGTGAAGAGCTGCTACTGTCAAAACAGAATTCGAAGTTGGAATAACTAGTCTGACACAAGATACGCTTCCCAACTTCCCTTGACTCTGATTACTGAGAACCGCAGGGCTCTCATTTCAGCCACATAGTTACTATTCGAATGAAGCATCCAAAGGGTTGATTTGTTTCAGTCCAGAGCCGGCTTGAAAACGTCCTTAACAGGACCTGGAGAGTGGATAAGAAGGAAGGAGGGAGGGAGGGAAAATCCAGTGTTGGACAGCACAAGGGCCACACAAAGCAGCATGCAATAGATGCGGGTTAAATACGGAATCTGTTAAAACCAGCTATATTTATCCAGGGCATAGAGACTACGATGAAGTGTTTCCTAATTCCAAAACCAGGTAGCACACTCTTATCCTCAGAAAACATTTTTGTCTGTGGCTTTACAAGTCTTGACCACCCAAATTAACAATAAAGTAAAATCTAAAAGTAATCCCAAACTACCACTTAAACTATCCATTTCAACACTGTTCTTTTCACCAAAACTGCTACATAGAAGATGAACACTGCTCAGCTTTTTCATGATGACCCTCCCTAATTTTCCATCTCTTTACAAAGCTAATAAAAAGTTAAAACAGGAAAGTAACAGCATAGGAGTATCTCATACTTTTTACATGCTTCCACTCAGTTACATTTATCTTTTATTTACAAGTATACAGTTCTTAAAATCTATTTTATTGCTTTCTTACAACATAATATTAAGTGTTATGTATTTAATATATATAACATGTTCTTAATTTACCTACTACTTTGGCAGTTGGAGATCATTTTAAGCTCATACTAAATTTTAATGTTAGTGTTAACATGCACTACTAGGCACAAGGTAGAGAAATGTGTGATACCAAATTTCCAAATTTAAATATAAGAATTAATCTTCAACATGTAGCTTTCAGATATTCAAAGCAGAATTCCAAATCAATTTTGTCCAGAAAAAATTTTCTGATACTCAAAGTTGCGGTATAAAGCGTAAATGCAGTTTGTTTTCTAAGCAAGGGAAAAACTCACTAACTTCCTTCTTTTGTAGATGTCTTTTACCACACATTTTTGAGAAGCACGTCTTTAATCCAAAAAAAGTTTTTAGAACATACTGTATCCTTTTCTGAACCTGGATGGCACCAAAAAGGGGAAAACACTGAAAAAAACAAATTTAAAGTTATGTTTTACAGTTTGCAGGACTGCCAAACAATGACTAAAGGGGGGCAAAATTCATTCATGACCTGCAAACAAAAAGGGTTTGGATGCTTCATGTAAAAAACCTGTAAAAAACCTGTGGAGATTTTTCCATTCAAATTTGAATCAACTAAGGTAAGTAGGCTTTTTAGTTCAATAATGAACAATAAATGAGAAATGCTTGCCATGTAACTTGATTCTTAAGTTTCAAGGAGTAATGAATGCACTAATGTAACTAAACTAAGTTCCATGATCAAATCAGTCTGACAAACACTGAGCCTTTAATTACCAAGGTGCAGTGTGAATCTCTGAGGGAAAATAAAGCATGCACTGCTTCCAAATGTATCTGGACAAGGAACCCTTTACCTGTTATTAATGTGTATAACCCCTATTAATTTCTGTGGAACAGTTTTGGAAACATGGAGCTAAAAGATGATCCACCATGGCCCAAATTTATAAACTTATGAGAGAGAAATATGTTTCCAGCATTAATTAAGAACAAAAACTTAAACAATAGCCAGCCAAGTGGAAAAAGTAACAGAAATATTTCCTACTCAAATTCTAGTTTCACATCATCACTGCATTTCTGTGTGTGTAGAAACCAAATTATATTGTGATAACTTACAATGTTATCAAAATTGTATGGAAACATAATAAAGCCCAGACCTAACCCAGTTCCCCAATTCCCAGCTGCATTTGGCCAATTTATACATGAAATAAAACTTTTCTCCTAATTCTAGGCCAAGG
Organism: Miniopterus schreibersii; assembly: GCF_964146895.1. Taxonomy (NCBI): domain Eukaryota; kingdom Metazoa; phylum Chordata; class Mammalia; order Chiroptera; family Miniopteridae; genus Miniopterus; species Miniopterus schreibersii. Next base: position 8,480,145 of record NC_138116.1, read on the forward strand.
AAGATCAAATAATGAACTGGCTGAGGCTCGAGGTGAAATTAGCCAGATTGTCAGTTACACTGTCATCAACTTAACAAAGAAGGTCTCTTGCTCTCAATGTATCTGAATGTTATCCACACAAATATTTCAGGAAAAGATAAAAATGGGAGATTCCCGTTTTACATTTTGATTACTTCAGGATGTTTTATAAAGTTGTGATTCCACATAAACAATCTTTTGCCCTCAATTTTTTTGCTGACAAGCGCTCTGCTATAATAGCTTTAAAAAAACAAACAAACAAACAAAAAAACCCCACTAACTAGTAATAAGATAGACGCAGGAAACAAATATTACTGTTTATAGTCTACTTTCATTTCTCCAAAATTCTGTTGGGACTCTGTACACAGTCACAGTGAAACCAATATAGTCCCACAATAAAAAATTTAAGAACTTATCAAAAACATGAAGATATTCAATGACATGAATTTTAACAGTATAAAAAAATATCTGACAAAGAACTAAAAATTAGCATAACAGGTCAGCTAATGTAAGTAATGACAAAATAATCAACCAAATGTCATCTAGCTTGCCTAAACCTAGATTTTAGTTTTCCTTTTTATAATGTTAAAATCTCTTATCATAAAATGTATTTTGCACATTTTATAGTGTTCTCTTGTAATACTTATTTTTCCTGTCCTTGAAAAACAAATTTCACTATGTGAAACTGTTCTAACAACATACCCAAATTAGTTGAAGAAAATGCTTCACACTTTTTTCAATTATTTCCCATAACATAACTATGTAGAAGTAAAACCTTGTTTAAAAGAAATTAGGCAAAGATGTCAAACTGCAAAGAGGTCACCTGATAAAAGATGTATTATTATTAAAAAGGAGGGTATAGTATTGGTTCCAAATGGGAGGATATCCTTGTCTGTATTAATTCCCTCTACCATATCTGAACGAAATATATAAAATTTTGTTTTCAAACTGATATACATTAGAAACATCAGAAATAAGACTTTATTTCTTCCAGCTACCACCCTCAAAATATCGGTCATTTTGGACAACTTCTCTTCCAACCCCTATATTGTTTTCTCTTGCCAAGATCAGAAGGTGCTGTGGCCTTAATGACTTTGTTCTTCATCTCTGCTTTTTTAGTCCCTCTGCTAGTACGTCTCAGTCCTCATTTTAAAAAAAAATCGCCAGGCCGGGCATGGCTCAGCGGTTGAGCATCGACCTAGGATCCAGGAGATCGAGGTTCAATTCCCGTCAGGGCACATGCCCAGGTGGCGGGCTCGATCCCTAGCAGGGGGCATGCAGGAGGCAGTCCATCTGACTCTCTCATCACTGACGTTTCAACTCTCTCTCTCCCCCTCCCTTCCTCTCTCTGAAATCAATAAAGATATATTTTTTAAAAAATCATCCTCTTCTCTTACTACTTTCTTCATTCAGTTTATAACAAGGAATTATCCTAATCATAGCTAATAATAAAAATAATAGCTACAGTTTACTAAACGCTTACTATGTGCCAGATATTATGCAAGGCTCATTTCTAATTCTCACGATAATCCTCTAAGACAGGAATTTCTAGCCCCATTTACAGATGCTCCACATGAAGCTCAGAGGTGGTAAGTACTCTGCCAAGGGTCACACAGGTAATAAGTAGAAAAGTGGGATTTGAATCCAGTTCTATTGGACTCTGAACTCTGTCTGCTGTTCTTTTCCTTCCTTTCTTTTTTTTTTTTGTCCACTGCTCTTTTTCTCCAACTAGAAAAGTAGAACACATTTGAGAAAAAGTAGCCAACGTCCCCTCAACCTCTCAAGTCCATGAGGGTGCCTGAAATCCTCTTCAGACATTTCACACTTTATAGTATTAAATAGGCTTTTGCTAAGTAGTACAGTTTCTTGACAATACAAACTATTTCTATGAGAAATGAGTCATGAATTACAATCCACCAATCTAAAATACAACCCACATGTAAGCCAAAACATATTTTCAGAGTTCTATTTGAGGAAGGGATACATATTGGTCTCTCTTGATGATTTAAATCTCCTTATGAATGAAAAAGGGTGCTTCTTAGTTGTCTCAAGTTCTCGTCTCTAAAAACAATGTACCAGTACAGGAACAGGCAAACCACGGCATGCCAGACAAATCCAGCCTGCTGTTTTTGAAAATAAAGTTTTATCGGAATACAGTTATGCCCATTCACTTACATATTGTCTACAGCTGCTTTGTCACTACAATGCAGAGCTGAGTAATTGCAACAGAGATCATCTGCCCTACAACACAAAGTATTATCTGGCCTTTTACAGAAAAAATTTATATTAGTAAATATAAACCAAATATTTTCACTTTGTCAATTATCACATCTGCTTGGCTATGGGAAATAACATTCTTATTTCAAAGAGTACTAAGATGACAGATACAGAATACAACAAAATAAAAATAAGTAAAAGAAATTAGAGTAAGTGAGAAATCAGGGTAAAATGAGTCTGGGGAATAATATTAACATATATACAACAAAGTAATGCCTAACTGTTCAATTTGGACACAAATGTTGCTTTAACCTTACCAGCAGCTAAAGTACAGAAGGAGACAGAACCAGTTCTACAAGTTCACTACATCCAAAATGCTGAAGCCTATCAGTTGCTCAAGAAAAAAACCAAACAACTTTCAGTTTTTTTAAATGGGACAGTGTGGTACAAAGGAAAAAACATCCTCCCCAACATGCTGAGTTCCAGTCGATACAAAAGCAAGTTTTGTACAGCTCTGCTATATGAAGTGTTTGTTAAACACTCACTGTTCCTTAAATAAAATGAAGCACCTATATAGCCAACCAAACGCCAAAGAAATGTAAGCTGACGTGACCTTTCCTTGTCCTTTCGGATCTTGGCATAAAACTTAGGTATATGCAGCAATATGGCCACGTACAAGGAAAGTCACCATCTCCTACAGGTGCCTACATGTTGAAACCAGGGACGTCTTCCCAAGGACACAGAGCAGACTCTATTAAAGGAGCCTGGGTCTCCTTTAAACTAGTGAATGTATAAAACCAACTTATGAAAGCTTATACTTAGGACTTTTCATTCAGAGATAATGCACTAATATCAAAATTAATTGGACAGTCGGACATGGAAACAGACACTGTAGGTGTACTCACAATTACCATTAAAATGATATTCTACCCAAACTGATATCAAAAGGCTTTACTGTGCTAAAATCATCTTACTTTAAAAAGGAAGTTGGTAGACCAAGGCAAACCTGATCATCTAGTTTGGGGAATCTCAAAGAGAGCTTTGCCTGATGACTGTATAGAGAGAAAGGGCATGTGAACCATTCTTCTCCTATTACACAGTAAGTGAGTCAATTAATTTGGGATCGTTTCTCCTTGTCATTCGCTCCCTATCCATGGAACATATGGGGCCAATACATATCTTTCAATGTTGCTACGATAGCGCCTTTTAATACATCATATCAGGGGAAAAAGTCTAAATATTACCTTCTGTAGAAGCTGCATCAATCATTACTCTTTGCATGAGTACTGGTTCCAATCCAAAGTCGAAAACTATGGTTTGGCGAAAAGTTCCAAATATTTCTGTGTTAAATGCTATCCCGACTTTATACACGTAATGATCTAATCCATTTTGGGCCATCTTTCCTCCTATCCATTCTTGACAGTTTTCTGGGACTTCTTGTGATACCTGGGTAGTACTATCTCCGGCAGATATTGCAATGATACTAAAATGAGGACGATGCGCATCATAAAGCAACGCTACACGACACAGCATTCTTGCAGGCTACAAGGAAGTTAAAATAATTCATTGAGTACAAGGGGGTGAAAATCCAATTGTAATTGGGCTCTTCAATGAAAATACTTCCATAAAGGACTTTTACTTTCCCATGCTTCTAAGATACTATGTTAAAAATACAAATTGTGCTCATAAGCCATTAAAGAAAAAAAAATCAGAATGGTTAAAAAAAATCTGTTGTTAAAATGATATATTTATGATGTTAATTATACCTCAATAAAGTTGAAATTTTTTTTAAGTGATATATTTATGCTACATCATTAGCTCTCCTTCTTTCTGGGATTATGTTCACCTTTCATTGTGGCAATGGCTATTACCCTGTATGACCATCGACCTCCAACTTTCCACACCCTTAGCCTAAAAAAGCTTTATCTAGCCTCAAGCAGGAAGTCTTCACAGCTGGGCAGTTACCCCTGAAAGTACTGGATTGGGTTCAAGGCTGAAGCTAAATGTGCCCAGATTTTTCATCCCAAGATGCAGATGGTACAGTGGAAGGAACACCACCAAAAAGTACACAAAATGTTTCCACTGCATATATTCACAGAAATTTTTACTTTGCTTCATCCTTAAAGTTTGAATATTTTAATTCAAGATGGGAAGCACTGTGAAACGTCTATTTAATATAATCCCATTATTACAAATAACCCCATTATTCAAATAACCCCATTATTACAGAATTTGTGATTTCATCAAATCAAATATAAAAATAAGTTGTCCTTGTTTTAAAATCTTAGAACTGCCAGATTAAACAATTCAATTTTCAAATAGTTAATTATAAGCCATGAACCCCATCCTACGTTCCAAGTTTGGAAGACAATATGTCAAAGACCTCTTTACCAAATAATAAATAAATAAGCAAACATCTAGAAAGATTTTATCTCAAAATCTAAAAAAAAAAAAAAATTGTACCTTTAATTATCAAAATACAGAAATACACATTAGCACAATATAGAACCTACATTAAAATGTACTTAGATTAAACATTTTCAATGATCTTTTAACACAGAGATTTAAAGGTCAAAAAAAGCTTTAAGAAAACTGGGAAAAAATTCCATTATTTAAGTAGCTTAAATTCATACCTTACAGGTGAGAGCGAAGGTCCACGTCTGGTGAGACTTTTTGGTGTTGACAGTAACCGTCAAATCAGGATTGTGTTCAACCTTTACCCCTTCTATACATTCACTCAGCTGAAAGCAGAGAGCAAGGACTGTTATGCTTATTATTCCTAAAAGAACATACAAAACTTCTGGCACAGTAAGTAAATGTCAACAGTAAGATGTGATGGAACTGTTTACAAAGCAAGGTATCTTATACATTAATTTTCAATTCTTTGTATAAAAACAAAATACAATAAAGCTAAAATAAGAGACATAAGAAAACAAACAACAAAAAAATGGCAGTAAAAACTCCCTGAATAAAAATAATATAAATGCCTGCAAATCTCCAAACAAACAGCTTAGTTCTATGCTTTATTTTAGCAAATGGTTCTCCTTTTGCTACTAAACACACTTTATCAAGAATCAAGTTCTTCATATAGAGGATAATGAAATAAACCAAAATACAGCACAAATAAAGTCAAGACTAAAACAAGGTCATTATTTCAAACAAACAAACAAAAAAATGCAGTTTATTTTCCTCACCACTTTCTCAGGAGATAATGAATTCATCCACTTTTCTATCAAGGTTTCCATGTAACTGCCTGAGAACTGTTTATTCTCATTTTGCTGTTTCAATTTTATCAACCGTGAAGCATATCTTTTCTGCCATTCTGCTAGTTCTTCCTGGGAATGTGCTGAAGTACACTGGGCACCATACCTACAGATTCCTTGCTCTAAAAATCTAAGTAGAATAGGAAAGACTGTTTTATCATATACTTTGTTGGACCATTTAAAAAATAAACTTTCAGCATTTGCCCTCCAACTCTTCAACAACGAAAACAAAACTTAATCTCCTGAAAGGCCATATTTATCACACTGTCTTGCACAGAGGACGATGAGGAGGTTTACAGAACATTTACAACAGTTTGTCAAAACAGCAACTCCCCATATTAACTGGCCTTCTTTGGAATAAGGGGGTGCTAATAACTACCCCCCACCCACAAAAACCACCATTGAAAAGGTAGCTTCCTTCGTGATGTAACAACTCTATTAGACAATTCCTCTTAGAGCAGCATTTTTTACAGCAACACTGACATCAAGTGGATTCGTTTGTCAAACACAGGTATGCCCTACTTCCCAAAATGATATGACCTAAAGAAAATTTTCCACAAAGAATTTCATTCTGAATAAAACTTTAATATATCATTAAATTATCATTTTTAAGGCTTCTACTTTTCATCTTTACTCTTTTCTATATTACTATTACCTATATTTCATTGAAAATACTGGACTATATTAATTTGCTTGAAGTTTTAAATAAATTAAGAATACAAGTTTTATATTAGAATCACAATTCAGTAGATTAAATTCTTCAATAGGTAAATTCATAAGTGTTCACTTTAAAGGTTACAGAGTTAATGGTCTCTCAGCGTTTATGACTCAGAAAATTCAATTGACAATTCTGCAGTCAAAAACAGATAAAAATACAAGACTATGATCATTAATTTTTTTTAAGTTTCAAATACCCTCCAAAATTATTGGTCCAGCCAATTCTTAAATGACTGAAGCATAATAAAATAAAGTATCTTATGATAAAAATAAATAAAAATTAAACTATAAATAGCAAAATGGAGGTGTGATATTATATATCATAGGTAGTTTTTCAACTGGTAAAATATGGATAGTAAGAAATACAAAATGAACCACAGCACAATTTAAATTATCAAGTGGCTCACCCTTTTTGACAAGGTGAGTGTATATAAAGCTTTTCTTAATGATACATAAAGTACTTGAACTTAAATTATCCTATTTAAGTTCACTTATGCTTCATAAAACATGTTTAAAATTATGCATTTGTTTCTCTTAAGTATGTCTTAATGAGCCAAATATTTCTTTGTGTTTCTACTGCTTTGTTTTAAATTTTTCCCCTAAAAATTGAAGGTTGGATATTCTCTTTTGGACTATAAATTTTCTTACATTTCCTTTGCACAAGTGGATTGTGGTCTAACTCTCCTACAACAGGATTCCACCAGGATTTTCAAAATTCACTACTTAGTTTATTTGTACTATAAAATCAAATCTGATGTCTTAACTATGCAATCATCAAAACCATGTATCAAACTTCCTTCATTATCAAAAGTAATCTAGAGGAATGAGATTTTATATCTAAAATTCCACTAGTTACTAGCTCTTAGAAAAAGAACCGAAGAGTTCACCTTCTAAATGTGACTAATAATTCTTTCCACCTTAGTATATAATTATTAAGTTCTGAAAGGTTAGCCCTTCAAATATAAATTACTGAAATTCTATATAAGGATTACATGAAGATAACAGATTTTTTTAGAAAAGTTATTAAAATAATTCAACAATTCTTCATCTATTTTATCTTCTACTTCAGTTTATATAATTCCAATTACCATAACTTAGGTAAATTTCACATAAGCAAGAGACGAGCAACTAAATTCAGTCATAACAATCCAACTGGTATTATAAGAGACTTCCAAACAAGCCTTAACAGTCTCTGTTCATATCGCTGTTTTTGCAATTAAAAGAAGACTCATCAATATGGCTTTGGCTTTTATTATTTAATGATAATGACCATTATGGCTTCTGTTTCAAATTGAAATAAACCATTTTACTCAATCATTACACTTCTTCCTTCACATATTCTCTTCTTTAAAAAAGTGAAGGATAATTAACTATCCTTTGATTAAAAACATGTCATGGGTTTAAAAAAAAAATTCACATTACCTTTTACACAAAGTATATTCCTCGCTGCTTGTGATTCCCCTAGGTGGTGGGCGGAAATGCCAACCATTACAAGATCCTAGAGAGTAATCAGGATATATAGTCTTATCATTTGAGGCTTGCTAATAATGCTGATATTTTAATGTGTAAGAAATTCTATAAACCCTCCACACACATCATCCCAGATGATGTAAAAAGAACATGATATACTTGCCTCTACCAAAAAAAGTAATTGACCAATCAAATGAGTTAAATGAACCATATGTAACTTAAAAATCACTGAAGAAGCAGTTACCAAGCAGCTAAATCAAATCTATGACCCTGACTATCCTAGCAACAGATGGGCATATTTCCAGTGCAGTCTCTTTTCAAACAACTAAAGGGGGGGGATATTGGCAGGCTTGTCATTTCTTAAGTATGAGATGTGTCTCTATTAGGAATACTTCAGGAATGAGAAAATTATGCATCCTGGAAGTAAACTTTATAGAACAAATCCCAACACTGCATACTGGGTGAGAAGTTCCACACTACCACCCATGTTCCTCAGGATTTGTCTGACACATGTCACTGCATAAAGTAATCCTTTTTTACAACTAAAATAAAGTTCAAAAAGTTTAATTCTAAGGTAGGAGTTAAAAAAATAACATCTGTTTACATCTGAATGAGCTTTGATTCATTCTGAATATAATAAGCCAGGGAAAATAGGGCTTAAGAGAAAAAAGACTAGTGTTACAGAGGCTGAGCAGCAACAGGTTTTTAAGGACCTTACAGCCATTTTCTATTCCCTCACAAGTTACTGTGCCTCCCTGCCCCCACCAAAAAATAAAGATATTCAGCCAACTTGAATTGAAAGCTGGATTTCATCCCTTACTAGCTGTATGACTTGGGAAATTACTGAACTTTAATAAATATCAGTCATCAGATGGAGAAGGGCTCTAAGAAGTCAGTACACATTTTGTGAAAGCAGCTACAGCAGTACACAGTATCCAGCGACATGCAGTGAATGCTGGTCTCTCTTCCCTTTCCTCGGGCAAGAGCAGATTTTAATGGTAGCAGGAACAACTCAGTTTACAGATCAGAACTTCCAAAAAGTCATATTCGTACTAGCCTGGGATAGAGGGAGGAAAAAGACTTCCCCTTCTAAGGATTGCTAAGAATGAGTTTTAAATGTTGAACTACATGGAGGCAAGAAAATGAAAGAGATGGCTCCAGAGTTACCTCGTACAACCGTTACTCCATTATTCTAAGAAAAGGGGACAGTGAAAAAATTGCTTTCACCCACGCCTATTTTTTTAAATTTCTTATATTTTTATATTCCTCCTACACCTCCACTCCATGTACTATAACTCAGTAAATTTCTCCCAATAATCAATAAAAAAGCAATGTCCAGAATCACAGCTCCTAGAAGTTACACAGTTTGGTACTTACCCTCTTCTAAATCTTCCATGTGATATCCAGAGAGGACGTTACTAGTTGCTGTCTGCAATTTTTCAAATGAAAGATATTTTTATCATAAGAAATACCCAGTTATGTTGAATTAAACTTGGACATTTTTAATATTTTTTTAAAGCTTGAGTTTGAATACTTAGAAAATTTTAACATTAATATCTCAAATATTTTTGCTCTTTGCTTTATGTTAAACTATATTTAAGCACAGAAAAGAAGTACTTGTATGGCCCTCATTAAGGAAACTGATAGAGATTTCCTACATAAAAATTACCTGGTAGCAAAAGAAGAGACATCTAAGTCCCCAGTCCTGAACCCCGCAGAGCAGCGCCTTCCATCCACTTACTCATTTCACTCTTCTCTTCCTAACACTTACAGAATGACCAGGTAGCGAGGTGCCTTTTCACCTGTATCAAGTGAAAGGCCACCACTTGGGGGCCTGGGAGCACATCCTGCCAAGTCCCCCTCACTCTGGGATGAGCCCTTCTCCACAATGGAGACCACGGCAGGGACCCACTCACTCTGATTTCCTGGTTTTCTTGACTCCCTTGGTGCAGATAAATCCCCAATGTGTCCCTTTGGTTCTAACTTTAAGCTCTACACCCACAATTCCAACTGAGTGCCAGCTACAGCACTTTCTATTAATTATTCTACAGCATTTTACATGCTGGATCACTGTCAGCCATGTTAGCAGCCTGCCACCGCCCCTTTGCATCCTGCCCCTCACAGGGGATCTGGCACATGCTGGGTACTCAGTAAATGGTGGATGAACGGCTGGATGCACTTCGAACACAAGATGCCCAAAACAAAATACATCAACTTTACTGCAAATCTCATTGTCTTTCACTGCTCCTCATCTCAAGTTCATAGGCTCATCTTTCCCCAAAACAGCAAGACTGAAATTATGAAAAACCATCTCGAACTCCTCCCTCTTCCGCCCTGCTGAGTACTCTCCAAATGCTGCCCAACCAGATGGAGAATGTGTCTTACAGTCTCTACTCCCACTGCCACTGTCCTAGGTAAGGCCCTCCTGACTACTTCTCTCATCTATCCTTGAACCAACTGCCAATCTTACCCTGCACCAAGTCACCTCTGGGTCTTCATTTAGCTACCCCCACCCTTTGACCTCAGTTCCCCCACTCCTGCCCCCCTAGTTTCCCTGCAGGGTGCTCACCTCTCCTTTCCCAGCCTGTACTTCCATTACAGCACTTACTAACCACAGGCTGCCCTGGGGTCACAGTAGCAGTGCATCTTGGACTGGCCCACCACACTGATTTTCATTAAGCTCAGCTTTCCAAAACCCACACAACCTTGAGCAGCACAGGTGCACAGTAAATGCTGAGCTGAATCAGGAGGAGGAAAGGGTATCCCAGGTGAAATGTGGAATGTCTTGTACCACAGAAAGAGTGTCATTAATGCTAATTGGGTATAACTGAAACAATAATATCACCATAATTCACATGTTGTTAATTAAATTGGACTTTTGAGGTTGGGCTGGAACTAAATCACTATAATAACTCTACTGGAAAATGCCTTCTTATTCTCACACTGCTTACTAATAAGTTTTTAAAGACAATCCATTCTTTTTGTAAAATGAGGACAGCATCTAAGAAACTAACAAATCAGTTGTAATTGTTCACATTACAAGGATTCTATGCTCACAAAAAAAGACGCATCAAAAGATCTCCTTAAATTGTATAAGCAAGCTTTAAATGCCATAGTCCTACACTAGCCCTTAAAAATTTATTCCATCTACACAGAATGTATAAATATAAAAGCCAAAATTTTACTTCAAGTATGAATTTAAAGTATCTCCTCTAAAAATTTTATCAGAATAAATTTATCAGCCCTGGCCAGTTTGGCTCAGTGGTTAGAGCATCAGCCAACAGACCAAAGGGTTCCCAGTTAGATTCCGGTCAAGGGCCTGCATACCTCAGTTGCGGGCTCGATCCCGGGCCCTGGTTGGGGCATGTTCTGGGGGCAACCAATTGATGTGTCTCTCTCACATCGATGTTTCTCCCTCCCTCCCCCCGCCTCTCTTTGAAAAGCAATGGAAAAATATCCTCGGTGAGGATTAAAAATAAATAAATAAATAAATTTATCAAATACGCAATGAAGGTGGAAATAAAATGTTTTGGTCATAAAATAAAGGCTAAAGCATTTGTAATTGTTACTGTTAGAAAGAAAACACAGTGCATTTCCCGCATCAGCACCTGCGATGATCTGCAAATGGGCAGAGGCAGCCTGAGCTGACACTGCAGCTCGCAAGCTGGGAGGGTCTCATGAACACACCACCTCATCAGCAGGACTGGCAAAAAAAAAAAAAAGCTCAGCCTGGGATGAGCATTTGGTCACCCACCGTGGCTTTTAGGTTCCAAAGTATTGTGTTTGGTTTGTTTTTTTTAAACACCCTTTCCATGTGCTTGGATCCCAAGACAGAGGGGGACCATAATAATTAGCTTATGATCTTCAGTGTTCCCTGATGCCTTCAGGGCAAGCAGCCAAACTGCATATTGCCAGAATTCCTATAAATTCACCATCAAATCTACTGATTTTTTAAATTTTACTAAAGAATATGTATTGATTTTGTTCTCATTAGCCGACTTTCATTCCATGTCTTTATCCTAACCCACTAGCATTTACAAGTTAAACACCAGCTCAGCCCAACCTTTAAGTAAAAATTGTTGCTATTTTTAACTATGTCATGTGCAATAATAAATAAGGGTAGCATTATTTTTTTAACTTTTTCTAGATGGATTTTTAAAAATAATATCAGTTTACTAACCAAAAGAATACTAATTTGGTTACATAGAAAAAAATTATAAACAAAACTAAGTCATTTCTTTCCAAAGTATAGTCACAAAATAAGAGTCAAGTGATATCTGTGGCCTTATATACAACAGTATTGTAAATATTAAGAATAAAATTTTGGTACATCTACATTTGCCTAGGTCTGACAAGCTGGCTTATGGAAGAAGATCACAAGGTTTCACCACCCCTCCTTTACAGCCTTGCTGTCTTAGCTGATGCCCAATGATTTTTCCAAATTTAATACAGAACACTTACTAGCCAAACTGAGTGAAACTCTTTCCAAAGATATCCACTGAAATAGCCTTACCTCTGTTTCTGTGAGAAGTGTTTTTAGTCTTGTTAAATCTTTTGTTACCATCCCATTCTGAAAACATAAGTGAAAAAGGGAAAAACTGATTAGTTTATTAGTTCTTTACTATGGGGACTTAATTCCTCAGCTGTTTCTAAGGTTTATCTGGAAAGAAAACAATGCAACCCCTCATCTCCCATCCCCACTGTCATTAATTGTGATAATAAAGCTAACCATCTATAAGGAAAGTTTAAAAAGGCTAATTTAACAGGACAAAATACACAGGGTGCCCTAAAACACTGCATTCACCTTCCATAAGAGTTTAAAATCAATCCAATAAAATATTCACAATGGGTATCACCAAAGAGCAGGACAGGATAAATGAAAAGAAAAATAAGCCTAAACTTTTTTAAAACTTTTTTTCCCCTAAAACTAATGGGCTTATATTTGCAAAATGGTGAATTCAATCAGTTACCCACGAATCAGACTCATATAAAATGATGATACCACTTTAAAGGTGGCTCATTAATAAAGATGATAAAGGAAAATATGCAAAATATTTTCTCTTCTGAAATTCAAATTTCACTTGAGATTTAAAGGCAAATTACTTCTTCCTCGTTTAAAATCTCAATAGGTAAAACTATGCTTATAAGCAATATGCTTAACTTATACAAAAAGTTCCTTAAAGAATTTTCTTACTAATACACATATATTATCATTTACTTAGAACTAAAGAGCTATATCATTTTGCTATATTAACAATATACTTTAACTTTAATATACATTTGTGAATTTGGTGAAATCAAAAAAACATTGTTAAACCATTTAAACAATACACTACACAATATAATTCCTTAGGAAATAACTAAATTATTACCTGAGATGGGTCATTACGTTACACTCAGCAGCATACCAAGTACTTTCCTAATTCCTTTTCTTTAACCAAATATATTTATTTGCATAGAAATAACAACTTTGCACCAGATTTTCACAATTTATATCAATTCAAAAGAATAAGGGGATAAAATAAAATAGAGAATTCATGCTATATAGCAAAGAATACATAGCCTTCTTGCTTTCACTCTTTGTATTATGATTCCTGAAAAGTATCAGATAATTTTATAACAGTTACCAACTGGTGAGAAATAGAGTTATTACATAGTATCTCTTACTTTCCAATTTCTACAGACTGCCAACTCTGAAGTTTCAAAAAGGAGTCTTTCAATTACATCAACCAAAAACAAACTCTAGATAAAATTAAATGCTACATTAAAAAAAAAAAAGTAATCCCAAAGTCTGAATAGAATTAAATAGCTCCATCAGAGTGGTCATGAATATGAACTTACACACATACCATCTTCAGAAACAAAAGTAATTATTACTTAGTTTAGATAAATGTAAATATTTTATGAAATAAATAGCTGAATTTGAGAACCTGATAAAATCATATATCCACAGGAGAATTTTAAAACATAAACAGAACCAAAAATATTTCCAGGTTATATTAAATTATATCTTTAAAGAAAATCATTTAGCTATCCTATACTTTCAAAGTTTTAAAAAGTACCTGTAATTCTTTTATACATATTTTATCACAAACTACAAGAATTCAATAATTAAACATGTTTGTTGAAGAGAAATGAGTATCTCAAGGTACTCATGAACTTTCATTTCTGGTAGGAGAAAACAAGAGAAAAAATGCACATTAATTGTTTTCCCCCAACCTTCCTAAGGAGTCAAATACATGACTCTCTTTTCAGACATTCAAAATTATAATTCATTACCATATGATTTCACTCATGTGGAATGTAAAACTGAAAGCAACAAATGAACTAACAAGACAATCAAACAAACAAAAACTCATATACACAAAAAACTCATAGATACAAACAGTATGATGGTTACCAGAGGGAAACGGTATGGAGCGGGTAGTAAAGGGTAAACAGGGTCAAATATATGGAGACAGAAGGAAATTTGACTTTGGGTGGTAAACACAGAATGCAACACACTGATGATGTATCACAGAATTATACACTTGAAAACTACATAATTTTATTAATGAATGTCACCCCAATAAATTTAATTTTTTTTAAAAAGCACTGGGGGGGAAAATAAGAGCTCATCAACGTACCAGGGACTCTCCTGTCAGTGACTTGGCAAGAATGTTGGATACAAGTTGGAGCTTTCCTTTCAGCTGCATGCAGCAAAGCACAGCCTGAAAGGCACCATCTCCCTTGGCCAGTCCTTCTCCCAGCACTGTCAAAAATGAACGGCCATTGTTAATCACGTGACATTTAATACACATTTTCCTTGATTTTAATGTTGATGCACTATCACAGCATGACTTCTTACACGCTAAAAGAAAAACTTCCCAGTACTACAGGAAAGGATGATGTTTTGGCTCTGCGCAGACATGCATAAAGACAAGACAACATGGGACAATCCACATATCTAACCCACTACAGCCTAGAGTCAGTAGGATCCCACCAAAATCACAGGAAGAAGAATGAATCTTAAAGCTCTCAAACCTGAAGAGAGCTTTTAAACTGCAGATATATTCAATGAATGAAGTTCTCACGTTTCTGACAGTAACACAAGAGACCCAGTGCCATTAAAATTCATAAGAACAGAGACTGCAAATCTCAACATTTGGTATTCCTAAGCAATAAAGAATTAGCCTTTATCAAAATCAGAAAGATTAACTAAGAACCCAATTGCCAAATGTCCACTGAAAATACTAACCAATTGTTTGCAAGTGTTGACAGATTTAATTTTACACAATCAAAAGGAGCACATATTTCTAACAATATAGGATATAGTCATTTTTATGCCATGTAATTTGAGATAATTTCTCACAGCAACTACTAATTGTTCAACTAGTAAAATAATCTGTATCTGTATCCTTCTCTTTACTGATTCTATTTTGAGTCTGTAAGATAATAATTTGCTGAAGAAATTGTGGTAATTGCTTTTTTTTCTAATTACTTCCAAGGAAATGTTTAAGTATCAGTATAATATATTGCATATTTAGAGTCCATTGGGTCTGCTCATAATATTTTTATTTTAGTTGTACTAAATGTATCCTCTCGTTATATTGTTCAATGTTTTTATTACACAAATAATATACCAACACTAATAAAATTCTACATAAAAGTTTACCACAAGATCACCACTAAACTAGTTTCAATTTATTCATGTTCTCTTTTTTTAGTCAGTATTTACATGATTTTTACATAATTGTAACTGATGTAAATATAAGGTTGTATTTTGCTTTATTTCCCCTCGGCACATTCAATATTCCCATGTCACTAGGCTGTTTATATTTATCGTATTATTGCCTGTGCAATGTTCTATCAAGCAGACACATCAATTTAACTATTCCTTTGCTCCAGGACAATTCTAATTTTTAACTATTAAAAATAACACTGCAATAAACATCTTTATGTATAAATCCTTTATTCAATCAGGTAACTAAACTGAAAGCTGGATTCTCTCTGTATTTAAGGTTTTATTCAATTAATTTTAGTTGGGCCAAACTGTTGTCCATCTAAGGTATAGATCACTCATCCACTCAACTGTCACTAGATAATCCCAAAAAGTAACTCCAATAGAGTATCATTACGAATGTCTTGAGCATCTTATAAAATTCCAAGGTAAACCCACAATCTCCCTCAGATCTTACTATTCCTAAAACTATTTAAATATGACCTTTAACAAGCCACTTTATCTCTCTGGCCCTCACTGCGGTCATCTGTAAAATAGAGAAATGTATAAATTTGTTGTAGGGATCATATAATATAATGCAATAAAATGCTTTGAAAAAAACACAACAGTCCTACTAAGGTCTAGACTACTTACATTCACTAAGCGTTTTCTCCTCTGTAAAATGGAGGGGACAGTTGTTCCTAATAAAGTTGTGATAAAGATTGACTAATTGTGTTAATTATAAAGTACCCAGCACAGCCTCCTCATAAGAGTTCCCTACATGTTACGTATTCCTCCTAAAAATTATAAAGCAGCTTTGAAAACTGAGAAGGAACTACCTTAGTTCCTTTTCAGTAGCTGGGATATTAAGGCACTACAGTTAAGCACTAAAGAATGTTTTGGGGAAACAAAAAAAATCTAAGACTATTTCAAGCTCAAATGATAATGTCAGGTTTAAAGAGTATTAAATCATATTATATGTTACAAACACCTTTCATAATCTTCGATTTTGTACCAAGTATTTGCTGCATACTATTTTGCAAAAGTTATCCCATTATATTGATGTTTGAATGTCACAGTATTTCTCAAAATTATGTTTCCCTTTTCGCTCTCTTTTTTAGACAAGAAGCAGAACTGATGTAATTTCTTCCAACTTTTGTTGTTTTCTTAATTGATTTTAGAGAGACAGAGGAAGGGAGGGAGAGAGGAAGGGAGACAGAGAGACATTGATTTGTTGCTCCACTTATTTATGCATTCATTGGTTGTTTCATGTATGTGGCCCGACCGGAGATTGAACCTGCAACCTTGGCATCTCGGGGTGACGTTCAACTGAGCTCCCCGGCCAGGGCTCCAACTGTTGTCTTTAAATATAATTCAGCTTATGTCTTATGGGATCCCCCATGAAGAACTATGGCAAAGAAATAGTCAACAATTATAGATAAAAAAAAACCTCTCCTGCTATTGCATCATATAATAAACAGCTTTCAGAGGGGAGAGAGGTGGGGGGACTAGATTAAAGCAGGTGAAGGGATTAGCCAAAGAACATATATTCATAACCCATGGACACAGACAATAGTGTGGTAATGGCCAGAGGGAAGGGGGGGGAGCTGGGTGGAGGTGGGCGGGGGTAATGGGGACATCTTTAATAGTGTCAACAATAAAAATAAAGTTATTTTAAAAAATAAACATTATGAGGGGGAAAAATTGCAATGCTGCCAATCTGGTCCCTAATTATATTTAATTTCTTGAACAAGCTGGAAGAAAACAAAGTATGGCCTAGTGTATTATAAAACTTGTCTCAGCTATAATAATTGAACTTGCCAAAAGAGATATTAAAAATATAATCTAATCCTGAGCAATTACAAAAAAGCTACCATTCCCTGAAAATAAATTCTCTTCCCACCAACTATCAGTGAAATTCCACTGAATTGCTCCTTCATGTCCACTGGGAGCTACGAAGGAGGAAATTCGAACAGCTTAGCTGTGTTGCTGCATTCATGTCTCTACCTCTTTTCATTCTTAAGATTTTGTAATATTTTCTCTAACACTTAAAATATGCTTACTTGAAATAGTTTGGACCAGAAACTGAGCAATATTAAAGGAGTATTCATTCAATTGTTCCAACAAAAATAGCCGGTTAGGCCCTAGCCAGGGTTCTCAGTTGGTTACAGCATCATCCTGCTACACCAAGGTTGCAGGTTCAATCCCCAGTCAGGGCACATGCAAGAATCAACCAATGGAAATGCATCAATAAGTGGAACAACATACCCGAGTGGGCGTGGCTCAGTGGTTGAGCATTGACCTAGGATCCAGGAGATCGGGGTTCGATTCCCGGTCAGGGCACATGCCCGGTTTGCGGGCTAGGCAGCCGATCAATGACTCTCTCATCATTGATGTTTCTCTCTCTCTCTCTCTCTCTCTCTCTCTCCCCCTCTCTTTTCCTCTCTCTGAAATTAATAAAGATATGTTTAACCTTTAAAAAAAATAAAAATAAAAAAAATAAGTGGAATAACAAATCAATGTTTCTCTCTCTCCCTCTCCCCACCTCCTTCCTCTCTCTCTCTAAAATCAATAAATAAATTTTAAAAATTTAAAAAGCCTGTTAGTGGTTGATAGCCTCTGGCTACCAAAAGAAGAAGATTAATAACTAAAATGTAATTCCTTTGCTTGTAAAGAACTACCTGCAATGAGAAAGGTAATTTAAAACAGCAAATGTTGGTTATTATTCTGTATTTTTCAGTAACATGACCATATTAGGTTATTTCTTTTATCAAGTCCTTATTAATTTCTAAAATCTTTTATTGAAGAACTTAGCCCAATCAAGGTGTTTTTCCCAAGAAAAATTTTAATGACCATAAAAACTAAATCCTTTAGTCATTAATAAAGTAAAACCATTCACTGCTTGGATATAATTACACTCTCTGAACCAACACATCAAAAAACAGGTTATTTTCAAGAATATATTAATGTATAATTTATAAATAAATTCCTTTCCTAAATATCAGCCATTTAACTTCTGGCAATAAACTTCTTATTTTCCAAAAATATATTTGGGGGCAGATGGAGTAGTATATAAGCAGACTCTAAACCCTGGAAGGCCTAAATCTAAGTATTAACCAGAAATTAAAATGTCCATTTCTTACAAGTATCAAAAACTATAACATAAGCCAGAGTAAGTACACTGTGGCAAATCTCTCACCAAGTGTCCATTTGGCCAAATCGGGTTTTCCCCCAACATTCTCCTCTCCCTCAGCCCTTTTCCCTTGTCCTCACTTTTCTTCCAGTTGTAATAAATAAACACTTTTGGACACGTGGGCTGCAGCTGTTGTCGCATATTATGCCCTCCCTACCAAGGTCTTTTACAGATAAAACGTTTCCTTTATAAAATGTCTTTGGAAAATGAAAAGCCTTAACGCTATTTGGTGTTATCTATACCTAGATCCTTCTGAATATTTCAGCTTTAAATATTATAACATGCTTTTTTTTTTTTTTAATCCCTGCTACCCTTGCTCCTTTCAATATTTGGTCCTTAATCCAGTCACAAAAAGCTTCATGATCTCCTTGGGTTTGCAATGAGCTTTAAAGCTAAGCTCTTACTGCATATTTTTGGAGGGACTCTCCTTCAACTGCAGTTTACTGTAAAGAGGGTAGACTCCTTTCTTCTCAATATTTTCATACTTCAGAAACATAGGTCATTTCTCCTGGTTTATTTTCAGTGTTCCAGTTTAAATTTTAGAGCTAATTCATTTATGTCTCTCAACTTCCTCATTACTATACAAATATAAAATAATTAAACACGGTAAAAAGCTGACAACACAGCTAAGCATAAAAATAAAACTGAAACCTGGTTCCCAGAACATCATAAAAGGTTTTTATTTCATCATCTACATGCTTGAATACACTTTTTACCTAAAGCATTGTTAAAATATTTGCAAAAGTAGCCTGTATACACTGTGAGTGCATGTGTGTGTGTGAGAGAGACTGCTGTTTGCAGAGCCTTCAACTTCCTCTTTATAAAGAATCCTAATTTCCAAGATGCATTTGCTATATAATTATAGCAAAGTTAAACTCTGTTAACTGTTCAATAATCAGATTAAGAAGTTAATTTTGTTTTTCCATTTAAACTAAAATCAACTTAACTGTATTTTTATCTTAAAACTCCTCCACTGCCATCATTTCCATTCAGAGTCAACATCTTGCCATCTTTGTTGTAAGCACTCAAAGAAATCCTGATAGTAGAAAACGCAAGATTTTTTCCCAAATCCTCTGCTTTTTCCAAAGCACTTCTTTACTTCATCATTTCCAGGGTTAATTTGCTTAATTTTCCCCCCAATAATTTGCTTACTGAGAAAAACTCTGACATTTTGCATATCTAGAGAACAACAGTCCATCCAGTACAACTTATGTTCAGATAATGGAAACAGACTCAACCACCTCACCCACTATGGACAGAATTAATAAATATACTCCTCCCTTATTAGAAGCTAGTTGATTTTCCACTTTTACATACAGCACTGCCATGAACACCATTCTGCATACAGTCTTTCCCTTCTTTTAGATTGTTTACTTGGGATAGTGCCCCAGAAGCAAGAATACTGAGTCAAAGGGGTAAACACACTACCAAGCTTCCCACCCCACCAACAAGGCTATGCTCATTTTACTACAGCTGTATCTCAGACACTGCTTAAACATTCTTCCCAACATTACAGAGACAATTGGTATACAAAAAACTACATAATTAATGTAGATGATTTGGTGAGTTAGGGCATAACTCGTGTTACATCATCACAATCCAGGTAATAAACATATCCATTTCCTGGTTAGACTTCTATTTTGGTAATTCGGTAGTTGTAAAATAGTATCTAACTTTAAAATGCTAAGTAAAACAATTCCTAGAAAAATAAAACCTTTTTTTCATATGCTCCTTCACCAACAGCAATTACTCTTCTGTGACTTCTCACAAGTCATTTAACCTTTGGGACTTTGTATGTCTCCAAAATGAGAAGACTGTATCAACCTCACTAGAACTCAAGGAAGTGAAAATTAAAGAAAGAGGGAGTATTTCTCACCTATGAAATTGGCAAAATGTCAAGACTGATCTGTTCCAGTGTTAGTGAGATTACAGGGAAGAGGCATTCTCACATATTACTGGTGGGAGTGTACATTTGAAACTAACCTGAGAGTGCCAGTTAAAATTATTAGTATATCCACCTTTTAAAACTCCTTGACCCAACATGCAACTTTTAAGACTACCCTACAGAAACAAAGACAACAGTAAGAAAGAGTATATGTTTATTACAGGACAGATTATAGTAACAAACTAGAAAAACAGAACCACCTTATGTCCATCAGTATGGAAATTTTTGAAGAAATCATGGCACATCTACACTATGGAATAGTAGTAAGCAGGAATTGCAGCAGCTGTGTTACTTAGGAAGAAACCATGATCTGTGGTATGTAAGAAAGCAAGTTGCTTTGTGATGATCACATAAATCTTCATTCTTAAAGGGAAAACCCTATCTATGTGTTATAAGCATCGGTTTATCACTATAGAGAAAGGTGCAAAGATTCGGCAAACTAGTAACAATTTCCTCAGAAGGAAGAAGGAGAGATGATTCCCTTCTTCATATTCCTTGATGCTATTTGACTTACTATTTTTTGGCTTATTGGTAATTTTTTAATATCCATAGATAGTAACAATTTTGTTAAAGGAAGATTGTACTAGATATCTCTCAAATTCCAATTAACTCTCAAAGCATGAAATTCTGTGAAGCGAGGCTCACAAAGAAGTTGCCGACTCTTTAATGGTTATGTTCAATATTCCATAGAAGTATATAAGATAGTTTTGTAAGGTTTACAACAAAAATAGTTAATATTTATTTTGAAGAGTTTTGATTCAAAGGAGCAATCAGAAGAAAAAAATTAACTTCTGTTAAACACCTCAGTCTCCTTGCCCAATTCTGGGTAAATGAAACATTGTATTATTTAAATCACTGAACTGTGCAAAAAGTCCCACCAAGAGTTCATGAGAATGTACACTGAAGCTTTCTCCTGCTCACTCCTGGGTTCAGTCTAGTAAATTCGCAGCCATCACAAAGAAAGGGATTCTTACTCTATGAGAATAAGAGCAAGATCTATTTAATCAATTTCCTGCCCAAAAGAAAACAGGAAAAAGCGCCAAAGGGCATTCTAGTCAGTCTCTTCTCTCTAAGGGATATCTTCTAATGAAGGGGGAAAGCATTTTAGAAGAGATAGGCCCACCCTTTCAACTTATCCAAGCTTAACATTTTAATCAACATGTGCTGCAGCTCTTAAAATTTGACTCTTATTGACTGAAAATACACAAATTTTAAAAGGACACTATCAATGCTCCCAAGGGAGTGACCAGAATGTCGACACTCAGAGTGACTAGGAACAATGTTCATGAGTACACCCACCATAGTGGGAAAGCGATCATCTGTGTTAGTCACCAATCACCACAGTAAGGTGGGCTTTTTTAAATATTATAATCATTTTTGAAATTAGCATAGGGAAAGATTGAAATCTTAAATATTGCTCAATTAAATAATTCAAAATCTTCAAATCAGAAAAGAGTCCCACTTTTACACATACCATGCCTACAATCTTCATCGGCTTGTCCATACTTTTTCTGCAAAATAAAAGATACAAAATAAATATCATTAAGTAGTTCAAGGTCTGCTTAAAATAGAGATTTTATCCAAAAAAAGGCTTGGCTTTGTTTCCAAGTTTAAGCATTAATGTTGCAAATTTAATATTCACAGAGCAAAGCTAACTTACATGCTATCTGAAGATTATACAATACTCTACAACTAAATACCACAATACATCTCCCCAGTCAGTCCATGTACTCACACCCTTACTTCTCACCTTCTCTAACTCAAATCACCAGAACCTCCTGAGCCCCCGCCCTCATTCTCAGCTAGTGACGGCACTGAGAAAACCACAGGCAGGAGAAGAGAATTTCCACAGACTGCCACCACATCCACCTGTTCCCAGGCAAACCGCCCGTGGCCTTCTGCAGCCCTTCCTACCGCCCATGGAGGCCTGCTCTCTGGCCCACTGAAGATCACTGCAGCAGGCCTCCCCTATTTCTCCTGCATCACTCATTGTTTGCTTCCTACTGGTTCAGTCCCATAAACAAACATACTGTTATTTCTTCCATCTGAAAAAAATCATGCTCTTGACTTCACTTCTCCCACCAGCTACCATTCCACTGTTTTGTGCCTCTCTGGGGCAAATCTCCTCAAGAATTATGTATAATTATGTATTTATAGCCCTTCCCTCTGTCTCTCGTAAACGCTCTTTAATCAGACAGTCATCCACCGCTCCGTGGAATAGCGATGGACACTGCTGAGCACGCTCTCATTTGGATACACTTTCTTTACTTAGCTACCAGGACACCGTACTGCTCTCAGTATTTCTTTACTTGAGGTATTTCTTAGTGTTTCTTTACGTCAGGCTGCTCTGCTGGTTCCTCCTCTTCTCCTCAGCCTCTCAACACTGTGTAGCCACGAGACTAAGTCCTGGGCCCTGTCCTCGTCTCTATCGACACTCTTACCTTGGTGATGTGACCCAGGCTCAAGGCTTTCCATACCCTCTATAGGCCAAGGTTGTTAAATTACTATCTTTAGCCCAGGCTTCTCTCCCAAACTCCACACCTGCACATCTGACTGCTCAACATCTCCAGCAACATCTCGAGCTCAGGGTGTCCAAAATGAACTCCCCTCACAGAACCTGCTCCCCACCCACAGCCTTCTCTCAGATGAGGGCAACTCCATTCTTCCAATTGCTCAGACCAAAAAGTCCAAGTCAGTCATCTGTAACTGCTCTGCAGGCCTCACTCCCTGCATTCAATACATTACAAAACTTTATTAGTTCCACCTTCAAATGATAACCAGAACCAAACCACTTCTCACTATCTCCACTGCTACCATTCTGGTCTGAGCCACAGGTACAAGTCATCTCTGGCCTGGATTAACCTAATACTCTCCAAACTAGTCTCCCTGAAACTACTCTTACCCCTTTATAGTCTATTTGCAACACAAAATTCAAAGAATTCCTGTTAAATCTGATCATGCCGCTCCTCTGCTCAAAACGCCACAATAGCTTCCCACCTCAAGTAGAATAAAAACTAGTCCGTACAGTGACCTGGAGGGTCCGAGAGGATTTAGCCCTATTACCCGCCCCCTCACCCCCCATGCATTTTACTCCAACACGCTGGCCTCCTAGCAGTTCCTCAAAGATGGCAGGCATGCTTCTGCCTCAGGGTCTTTGCGCTGACTGTTCCCTCTGCCTGTACTGCTCGTCCTTCAGATTTCAACATGGCTCACTCCCTTACCTCCTTCATATCATCTCAACAATGAGGACTACCTGACCACCCAATTTAAAACTGCAACCTTAACCCTGGCCAGTGTGGCTCAGTTGGCTGGAGCATCTTCCCATACACCAAAGGTCACAGGTACAATTCATAGTCGGAGAACTTACTTAGGTTGTGGGTTCAATCCCCAGTCAGGGTGTGTGGGAGAGGCAATCCATTGATGCTTCTCTCTCACATCAGTGTTTCTCCTCCCCCCCCCGCCCCCGCACCACCCCTCTAAAATCAGTGAGAGCATGTCCTCAGGTGAGGATTAAAAAAAAAAAAAATGCAACCCTATCTCTGACCCTAGTAACCCCAATATTCTTTGCCCTGTTCTTTTTTTCATGCAGACTGTTACCTTCTAACAATCTAAAGTGTTTACTTATTTATAACGTCTAGTGTTTATTATCCATCCCCCTACTAGAAAAAGTACCATGAAGAAGGGATCTTTCTCTTTATTTTTCATCAATGTAGACCGAGAACCTAAAATAGTGTCTAGCACATAGCATGCACTCAATAAATTTTTGTTAAAAGAATGAATAATCTCAAGTACTATGCAACAGTATAATTTTCAAGGCCTTAATATACAGCTGCTTGCCATCAAAGATACTCAGACATCACTGGCCACTTCAATGATCCCCTCCTCAGCCCACAATTAGGTGATTTATAGAGGGAGTCACCTGCAATAGCGCTCACTCAATGAAAAAGGCCATTTTACGTGGTTTGGCACTAACTTATAAATACTGTTTACTTACCAGTTGCAAAAATGAGGCAATTCTGTAAAGAAGACTCTCAATTTTGATGCTTTCTATCTCCAGTGAACACGGCCCTGTGAAGTCGGCCATAGAGTATTGGCCAAGAGAAAGAAGGGCCTCTGTGCAGTGCTTGAGGGCCATTTCATAGTCCTGCCTCTTGAGTGACTCACACGCTTGTTCACATGACTTCTCAGCTCTTCTGTCTTCCATGACTCAGGGACAAAAATCCTAGACGGGGAAAGAACAAGGGAAGAGCCAGTTTTAAAAACTTATTAATTATAAATTCTAGTCCCATTCTTGGCTCAGCTGGCTTAATTATCTATCTGAATAGTTACTCTCAACTAGTCTTTTGATCAAGGTCACAGCTGAGCAACTATTTATGCTACAGGACCCATACTTCTCTTCTATATTTTATGAAGTCTTTAATAAGATCCAAGCAAAGTATCAACCATAAATCAGGGTCATACCAACAATACATCCAATTTATAAATGAGACAAATTTATAAATGAAACATGACTTTGAATATTGCACAGTGCAACAAACTATAAAGGCTTCCCTTTTGTTTAACCAGAAGGTGCAGAAATGTTTCGTATCCAAACTTGCCAACTTGTTTTATAATTCTGTGACTGTGTTTGCAGAGAATCAAAATTTATACCATGTAGAATTTATCCCACCAATATTTAAAAACTGTCTAAAATGCAAGTTTAAACTGCCTATTAATTCAATTCAGCAAACATTTCCTGAGGCCAGGCCCTGTGCTAGCAGCACTGAATTCAAAGACAGAGCATGTCATCACTTCTTTTAAGAAACTCAGATTCAAAACGGACATATAGATCAATGGAACAGAATAGAGAGCCCAGAAATAAACCTACCCCTTTATGGTCAATTAATATTTGACAAAGGAGGCAAGACCATACAATGGGGTAAAGATAGTATATTCAAAAAATGGTGCTGGGAATATTGGACAGATATGTGCAAAAAAATGAATCTAGACCACCTTCTTACACCATACACAAGAATAAACTCAAAATGGGTTAATGACTTAAATGTTAGACTCAAAACTATAAAAATCCTAAAGAAAACATAGGCAGTAAAATTTCTGACATTTCTCATAGCAATATTTTTTCTGACATATCACCTCGGGCAAGGGAAACGAAAGAAAAAATAAACAAATAAGACTACACCAAACTAATAAGTTTTTGCACAGCAAAGGAAACCATCAACAAAATGAAAAGACAATGCACGATATGGGAGAATATAATCATCAACAATACATCTGATAAGGAGTTAACATCCAAAATTTATAAAGAACTTATAAAACTCAACACCAAAAAAAACAAATAATCCAATTTAAAAAATGGGCAAGAATGAACACACATTTCTCCAAAAAGAACATACAGGATGGCCAACAGACATATGAAAAGATGCTCAACATCACTAAGCATCAGAGAAATGCAAATTAAATTACAATGAGATATCACCTCACACCTGTCAGAATGGCCACCATTAATAAATCAACAAACAACAGCCCTGCCTGGTGTGGCTCAGTTGCTTGGGCGCCATCCAGTGCACCATCCCACAGGGCACATTCCTAGGTCGTGGGTTCAATCCCCAGTCAGGGTGCACGCTGGAGCAATCGACGGATGTTTCTCCCTTACATCGATGTTTCTCTCTCTCTCTAAAATCAATTTAAATATATATATATATCCTCAGGTGAGGATTTTTAAAAAGTCAACTTTACGAGAACATTCCTATCACTAAGTTACTTCTCACTACTTTTATAAAATGGAAACCTGTTTTAAAATTTATCCATCTTAGTACAATCCAAAAACAAAAACTGATACATTTGACTTTATCAAACTTAAACATTTTTGCTCTTTGAAAGACACTGTTAAAAGAATGAAAAGACAAGCTAATGACTGAGAGGAATCTATTTGCAAATCACATACCTGAAAAAAGTTTTGTAACTGAATATGTAACAAACTCAAAACCCAACAAAAAGAAAACCACCCAGTTAGAAGCTGAGTAACAGACACTCCAGAAAGAGGACAATGATGGCAAACTAGCACGGGCAAGATGTTCAGTAGCATCAGTCAGTAGAGAAATCCACATTAAAACCATGACCAGCCACCACTACATACCTGTTAGAATGGCTAAATTTAAAATACTGATAGTATCAGTGATGTGGAATAAATGGAACTCCCATACATTGCTATTGGAAATACAGATTATATAGCAACAGTGGAAAAAAGGTTGACAGTTCCTTAGAAAGTTAAAAATATACTCACTATATGACCCAACAATCCCTTCCCCACCGACAGCTACCCTAGAGAAATGAAAACTTATGTTCACATAGAAATCTGTACCAAATGTTTTAGCAGCTCTATTCATAACTCCTAAAAACTGGAAACAACCCAAATGTCCTTTAATGAATGACAATGGAAAGGTACTCAGTAATAAAAAGGAATAAACTTTCAATACATTCAATAACTTAGGTGAATCTCAAAGACAATGTAAAAGAGCCCAGTCTCAAAAGCTCCCATACTTTATGATTCCATTTATATAATATTCTCAAAAGAACAAAACCATAGGCACAAAGGAAAGGCCAGTGGTTGCAGGGGTTATGGGATGGAGACGGATAACTACAAGAGGATAGCACGAAGGGGTTTTGAGGGGTGATGATACTATTCTGTATCCTGATTGTGGTGATGGATGCACAAACTATACATGTGTTAAATTAATAAAACTGCATACCAAAATTTTAAGTCAGTTTTACTGTATGATCATTTTTAAAATAAAAATTTTTCATTTTTTGAAAAATGTGAATCTTCAATGTCACAATGGACATGGTTTTTATAAACTGAAAAGAAACAGGTACAGAAGGATATGTTTGTTGTTAATAAATGGAAAACCTATACGTTTCCCTTCCCACACATGCAGGTTTTAGAGGCAAGAATGGAGCCTCAGAAAGAAGTCGCCAAACAGAACAATCATTGAGTTCACTTGGCACAAAATGAAGAATGCATCTGAAGAATTCCATCATAGCTAGATAACTGGCGCAGGACCAAAAGTTAATATTAGAAGAAAAATGAAATCAATAGCGCACCACAGAGACTTGACTTGGGGTGGTGAACACACAATGCAATGTACAGATGATATGTTATAGAATTGTACACCTGAAACCTATAATTTTATTAACCAATGTCACTCCAATAAATTCCATTTTTTTAAAAAATTTAAATAAATAAAAGTTAAAAAAGAATAAAAATAATGCACCACAGAGGTGGTAGGCAGACTGGTCTGGGCTGAGAGAGTTTCAACAAAAGATTATAAAAAAGGAGCATCATTCTCCTCCCACTGTGAACTTCTTCCTGTGACAATATGAGAATAACCACCAGGTCACCTTGAAATCAGGTCACAAGATGTACTTGTATTTTTTTTAAAAATCAGTTATCTTCCCTAAATTAACTTTTCTTGTGAATGTAGTCATGGTCCTCTTTCATTTCAAAAGACCTATATCTTATTTGATTAAGACAGACTTCAAAGAACAAAAATAAACTGATCAAATAGCAGCAGCCAGTAGTAGTAACTAAAATCTCAATCTAAAATGAAGATGACGGCCCTGGCCGGGTAGTTCGGTGGGTTAGAGTCATCCCGACCGTCCGCCAAGGCTGAGGGTTCTATCCCCAGGCAGGGCACATACAGGAATCAAGCAATGAAGGCATGAATAAGTGGAACAAATGGATGTTTCTCTCTCTCTCTAAAATCAAGCAATAAATAATTTTTTTAAAATAAAATAAAATGAAGATGATTTCTGTCTCTGCTTTGTACACTAGTCTCCATTAGAAAAAATATATATCCATCTCATAATTCACTTGAGTGGAATGAATCTGTCAAGGTTTTAGAAGACAGATGAGTTATGCTACAAACATTACCACTACTTACTTTACAGAAATGACATCCATAATCAGTTCTTGATTACCCCAAGTTATCTTTAATTATTAATCTATATAAACAATAAAACCATAGGAAAACTGAAAAGACACATACAATAAAATACATAAGTTTCTTTACAAATCTAACCAAAAAATTTTAACAAAAGGGCTGGAAGTTCACATTTTGGTTTTTTTAATTGTATTTTTTTCCTTCACAAACTTTGAGTTCTTTGAAGCCAGGGATTAAAAATTATTCCTCTTTTACTTTTTTTTAAGTTTTTTTATTTTATTTTATTGATTCTCACCCAAGGATATGTTTTTATTGATTTTATAGAAAGGGACAGAGAGAGAAACATCAACTGGTCGCCTCCTCCCAGGGGTTGAACTCACAACCTGGGTGTGCGCCCTGACAGGGAATCAAACCCGAGACCTTCTTCGTGGCACAGGAAGGTGCTCCAACCAGCTGAGCCACACCAGCCAGGGCTCATCTTTGACTTTTGTAACACATTCGCTTTTATCTCCTCTCTTCTTCCAGATTCCGTTAGGTGATACTTTTCCCACAGACACTCAACACTGAATAAAAATGATTT
The DNA here is from genome assembly GCF_964146895.1 of Miniopterus schreibersii. Lineage (NCBI taxonomy): Eukaryota > Metazoa > Chordata > Mammalia > Chiroptera > Miniopteridae > Miniopterus > Miniopterus schreibersii. The sequence continues at coordinate 8,509,187 of NC_138116.1, forward strand.
TTTGAAGATGTGGTTAATACGCCCAGTAGATTCTAAATTGCTCTAGTCTGACTTCTAAAATAGAAAGTTGTGTTTCTATAATGCTCAGACTTGGTTGTAATGCTCTTTTCCCAGCATTTTGCCTTCTGTTTGCAATAGCACTGAATGATGCTTTCACGGAATGATATGCAATGCTTCCAAGATGCATTTCCTAGGCAATACTTAGCATTATGAAATTTTATATTTTACTTTTTTTTTTACACTCACCCATTTGCAAGTTCACCTGCCTCTTTTTAGTCCACTCACTCCTTTCCCACATTTTTTTTAAAGTCAGTCATTTGACTCTGATCTGCCTCATACATTACTTTCCCTGTGGAAACCCCATTATTCACCTGAAAACAAGACTCTAGTAAAAGTAGTAACTGCGCAGTGACAAAAAGAAAAGCCAGATGGACACATTATGAAAACGACCCACAGGGCTCAGCGCAGCGGGGTAAGGAGAGCAGAGCAGAACACGCTCCTTTCCCACTGGGCGGCACAGCCCTGGTGAGACAGCGCAGCCAGGAAAAGTGTGTCGTGCTCCCTCAGAGACGAAGAAAGTGAAGACCATCGCTCTAGACACAGCCAGTGGTTCCAAGATGTCTATGAAAGAGCTTCCAAGCACGTGACTAGACAGATATCCAGACTACCCACAGCCTTGCTACAACCTAACTTTCCCACCACTCCCCCAACAGGCCCCAGCACATCCAGATGCTGAGTCTCTGACAATGCCCTTCCCTTGCCCAAATGTCCTTTCCCTCCTCCCTGAACCTAGATGCTGCCCAGCTTTACCTGAATACTTCAAGGCCTGCTTCTCTAAAATGCTCTCCTCCCAAAACCAGCATTACTTCCTACACACTCATCTGGCCTCTTAATCATCTATTATCTTGGATTAAATATATTATATCAGATGCGTTAACTGCTCAACATAACTATCTTATAAATAAGAGTCACATTTTATATCACTTATATTCCCATGACAAGCATTCAATTCACTATAACCATTCAATAAATACTTTAATTGAATTTCCCACAGAGACGACCTAAAATAACCTAAATTCCAACCATTCCAAGAACTGTTCTGTACCAAATTCATTAGAATGCCATAAAGAGGAATGTTGTATTATCTTTAAATTTATCTGCTTTTATCCAAAACTGGAATCTGTGATGGTTGTATGAGATAAATAGACAAAATATTCTGCAAAGTAATAAAGCTTTATTTATTGTACTATGATAATATTCAGCCAGACTTGCATTTTTCTCTAAAACTCATAAAATCACTGAGTATGCATTAGAAGAGAGGCCATGTGTATTGAGAAGAAAACTAGAAACTAAGATCAATCATAGTCTATTTTAAATGATCTCTTTCATAAGGAGGTAAACTCTCCTAAACTCCGGAATGAATAAAATTCAATATAGAGAAGTAAATGTTTTAAATACATAAAAGAAATATCCCAATGGACCTGCTACCATATGTTTCAGTGACTAAAATGATAAAAACAAGAACTAATTTTTTTTTAAAGTTTTATCAGCAGCAATTTGAGATTTTTCCCCCCCATCTATTACTTTGATTTTTCCTTGACCCATTTTAGAACTGCCAGCAATTCTGGAGATACCCTTCTTAGTTTCATTAATTCTGAATTATTTCCTGAAGAAATTGAGCCTCTTCCCAAATCATTTAATATGCTTACTAATCAAAAAAGATACAAAACAAAAACCCATATTTATGAAGCAAGCAAATTATAATAAAAGACTGACTTCTAGAAAATGTTCTGCTTGCCAAGAAAATTTCATTATAAAACACTTTCTATTCTATTTCATTTTCCTTTCCATGTTATCTGTTTAGACTTATAAACACATCATCATACAAAACAGTGACCTTTTTAAAAAAAGCATAAATCAATACAATAAAGCCAACTGCATAATTAAAACAGAAGGGTACCTCCACCACCACCACCACCACCATCATCCCTCTTAAAGGCTGTCTTCAATTTACCAACAGTCTATGTTCTAAAATTACATTTTCAAATCAATGTTTGAAACTCAAAACAGCTTCACACAGAAACAGTGTTAATAATAAGGGTTACTGGGAAGATGTAAAGTAACAAAAGCAGGTTACAAAATAATATTTATAGTGTAATCTGATTTCGTAAGTAACAAGAGATTACAAAATAATATAATGTATAATCCCATTTTTATAAAATTTGTATCTGTGTGTACTGAATATTTTACATAAAAAAGCTGAGACATATGAAACAAAATATTAAAAGTGAGTATCTCCTTTACCAAAACCCGTAACTTCAGTACAATCATGAGAAAAACATCAGACAAAACCGAATTGAGGGACAGTTTATGAAATACCTGACCAGGACTCCTTTTTTTTCAATTACAGTTTACATTCAGTATTATTTTGTATTAGTTTCAGGTGTACAGCATAGTGGTTAGACAATCATATACTTTACAAAGTGTTCCCCTGACAGTTCCAGTACCCAACTGGCACCATCCATAGTTATTACAACATTATTGACTATATTCCCTATGCTGCACTTTACATCCCCATGACTATTTTGCAACTACCAACCTATACTTCTCAATCCCTTATCCTTTTACCCCGTCCCCCACCCCCCTCCCCTCTGGCAACCATCAGCCTGCTCTCTATGTCTATGAGTCTGTTTCTGTTTTGTTTGTTCGTTTATTTTGTTCTTTAGATTCCACATGTAAGTGAAATCATATGATATTTGTCTTCGTCTGACTTATTTCACTTAACATAATACTCGAGGGCCATCCTTACTGTCACAAATGGTTAAGATCTCATTCCTGTTTATGGCTGAGTAATATTCCATTGTATACATGTACCACAGCTTATTTATCCAGTCATTTATTGACGGGCACTTGGGTTGCTTCCACAGCTTGGCTCTTGTAAATAACACTGCAATAAACACAGGGCTATATATACTCTTTCAAATTAGTGTTTTGGGTTTCTTCAGATAAACACCCAGAAGCAAAATTGATGGCATAGGCAGTTCTTTTTAATTTGTTGAGGACCCTCCATACTGTTTTCCATAGTAGCTGCACCAGTCTGCATTCCCACCAAGAGTACATGAGGATTCCCTTTTCTCCGCATCCATGTCAGTACTTGTTGGTTTTATTAACAGCCATTCTGACAGGTGTGAGGTGATATCTCACTGTGGTTTTAATTTGCATTTCTCTGATGATTAGTGATGTTGGAGCATCTTTTCATATCTCACCAGAACTCTTCAAAATTGTCATAAAAAAAGGAAAGTAAAAAAAACTGTCATAGTCCAGAGGACATGACAACTACCTTCAACCTGGTTCCTGGATAGATCTTTGAACAGAAAAAGGGCTTTGGTGGAAAAACTAGGGAAATCCAAACAAAATCTGAAAATTAGTTAATGTTAACGTTCCAATGATAGTTTCTTATATTTGGCGAATGCACCATAGACATGTAAGGGGTTAACAATGGGGGAAGAGTACATGACAACTCTGACCTATAGTTACTACTTTTCTGTAAATCTAAAATTAAGTTTACTTAAAAAGTAAAAGTTGATATCTATGAGTGGTAGATTATAGTTTTTTTTATTCATCTGCATTTTCTAATTTTCAACAAGCAACATACTTCATTATCATGAAAAACAAAAGGGGGAGGTAACTAGTCTAGATTTTTTTAAAAACTAGAGACATAACAACCTAAAGAAATAAAATACATATTGGGGACAAATGGAGATTTACATATGGACTTGATATTTATTTTCTAAGGTGTAACAATGCTATTATGTTTATGAAGAAAAATGACCTCATTCTTAGGAGATACATATTGAAACATGGGTGAGGTGCCATCCAGGATGTCTGCCACTTCTTACTTTCAGTTGGCTCAGGAAAAAAACCCTCTACCTATTTATTTTAGACAGAAAAACAGAAGGCAAATTATGGCAAAATGCTAAATAACAACTGTGTGTTGGTTATACTATTCTTTCAACTTGCTATAATCCTAAAGATTTTTATAGTATAAATTACACTAACAGTCTTCATTAACTTAAAAAGTGATTCAAAATCCAAAGTAATCCAGAAGTTATAATTTTCTCTCAAATATAAAATATATTCTCATTTTATATACTGCTTATCTTTTCCAAGTTAAAAAAAATGTGAAAAGGGATTTTATTTCACACAATAAGAAATCAGAGCTAATATTTAGGAATAATACTTAGGTTTCCTTCAAATTGATACTGAATATAGTCTTTTATCAGCTAGGCAGTTTACACTTATCTTGGACTCATTAATTTCTAACTTGTCTAGTTTTTTTTAAATAAATATGTTCCTTTGAATACAATCATCTCACTCCTTAAAGAAGCTGGAAAGAAGATTAAGGAACCCAGAAGACACAGTTGGAGACTGTCAAGAGGTATGAGCAACAGGATCGCTGACAGAATGGAGAAGCAGATGTCTTCTAAAGCTGCGTTCCATGAGCCCTAGTGCAGACACAGCTCATCTTGAGCCTAAGATCCAGTGTAGACACATCTGCCCAAAATGCCTTTCTCCGGTTGAGAAAGAATTGGAAATGCTAAAGCATAGGAGAACACTCTTTGCTGTTTATGGCTAGTTTAACTAGAAACCTTAATATCATTTCTAGTCCTGAAAGTCTATTATTCTACATAACACACCTTTAAAACAGGTATATGTTATCACTTCATACCCATTAGGATGCTACTAGAGAAAAACAAACAGAAAATAACTGTTGGCAAGGAGGTGGGGAAACCTAACCCTTGTGCACTCGGGAGGCACATGACAGAGTGCTACTGGCTGCGGAAAACAATATGGTGGTTCCTCATAAAATTACACAAAGAATTACCAAATGATCCAACAACTCCACTTCTGAATATTTCCCAAAAGAATGGAAAGCAAGGGCTCAAACAGGTATCTAGACACTCACATTCATGGCAGTATTACTCACAAGAGCCAAAAGGTGAAAGCAGCCCAAGTGTATATCAACGGATGAATGGATTTTTAAAATGTGGTATTTACATACAATGGCATATTATTCAGCCTTAAAAAGGAAGGAAATGCTGACACATTCTACAACATAGGTGGACCTTGAAGACTGTGTAAGGGAAATGAGCCAGACAAAAGGACAAATACTGCATGACAGCACTTACATGAAGTTCCTAGAGCAGTCAAGTTCATAGAGACAGAAAGCAGAATGGTGGTTGCCAGAAGCTTGAGGGAGGGGGAGCGGAGAGTTTAAAGGGTGCAGAGTTTCAGTTTGGGATGATGGAAAAGTTCTGGAGGTGGGGGGCGGGGGGGGGGGTGATAGTTCCATAACTTGAATGTACTTAATGCCACTGAATTGTATGTTAAAATGGTTTAAATGGTAAGCTTTATGTTATGTATATTTTATCAAAATTTTTTAAAGTATACAAGCCATAATACCCTCCTTATAAGCGGTAAGGCCCATGTTCTCATCCAGACGCAAACTTAAGAAATGCTCATTTCCCATTTCCCAGTGTGCCCTGCCCATGAAGGAGGAATGAGCTGAGGCAGGAAGCTGGTCGCAATATTAGTCCCACTAAATCAACAGAGAGAAGCCAAAGCACAATGTAAGTCCAGAGCGGCTGGCAGAGGCAGGCTAGGGGCGAGAAGGCAAAGAGCTGAGGCCGGAAAGGCAGAGCACAGCCACAAGAAAAAGGAAGCACAGACAGCAGGAGAGATCAGCAAAGGGAATTACCCCAAGATAAGGAGAGAGAAGGGAGCAGGGGAAAGGGAAAGGAGAACTGCAAGCGGGCAGAGGATTCATTCAAGAGCAGAGCCTGCTCAAGTGGGAGAAAGGTAACTGCCTCCCACTGAGGTAGCCATTTGTATCTAAAGAAGCAAGAAAGCTGGTGAAGCCTATAAAAAGTTAAGAGAAAAAATATTGTCCTGTGACAGAATACTCAGAGGCCTCTATCCAGAGAACTACTGCCACTTTTTTCATTTGTTTTTGTTTTGTCTTTTACAAGAAGAGGTGGTTTGTTTGTTTAACAATAATTTCAATCTGGACCTAACCTTTTTATCTGTATCAAACACTGGCCTGCCAAGACTGAGTTAAAGATATTCTATGGCACAGGGGTTAAGAGTACAAGCTTGAAGCCAGATGGGCCTGAATTTGAATTCTGGCATTAGGACCTGAGGCAATCTGCATAAAAATTTGTCTCATCGCCAGACCTGCAAAATGGAAGATAACAATCCTTACCTCACGGGATTGCTGCAAGAGTCAAATAGGTTAAAATATGAAATCACTTAGAACAGTGCCTGGCCTACACTAATCACTATAAAAGTATTAGCTACTATGGCTATTAGTCACTATAAAGCTATTGTCCTCTGCATCTAGAACATAAGCTCCAAGAAAGTTGGGATCTTGTCTGTTTGGTTCAATTCTGAAGCCCCAGAGGCCTGACATAACAAGTATTAGATGAATAATAAAAAGTTGTTGAATAATATAAACTTCATACCAGCAACACAGAAGCCCAAAGGAAGAGCACTACTGACAACTAAAATCTCTGTAACACTTTGGCTTCAAAGTTTAGAGTTCTAGAGGGATTTTACATACCTTAGCTCAAGTGATTTACTGGAGCTGCTATCTCCACCATACAGACCAGCTAAGACTCAGAGGACTTAGGTGATTGGCCCAAAAACAAAGACTGAAGCAGCATAGGAATCCTGGAAGTAAATCCTACTTCTGTTCACTCTGGACCCCACCCCGGAAAGCTTGAAACATTCCCTACCAAACTGTTCAACTCTCCTTACCTGCAAACACACAAAGTTTAAAGTCACCAGAACATTTTCTCCCAGTTGCTTCAATATAGTTGATGGGAAGGGAGAAACAGATGAAACAACATTAATAACCACTGAAGTTGGACAATGGGTCAGTGGGATTGATTGTAGTCTTTTTTCCACTTCTTGTCCAAAAGTTTCCATAATTAAAAAAATAATTAATAATAAGGACCTCACTTCCCGAACATAAACTCTCACTTCCAACTTTCTATTGAGCACACCTAGGTGTGAGGAAAACACCACAGCTGAGAACCTGCAGCACTTCTCAGTCTGAAGAAGGGAAAAGAGAGCTTTTCCAGGGAATCAGGAAGCTTGTCTCAGCTCTGCTTTAACCTCACCCATCTGTCTAACCCCTCTGAGCCCCAAACTTCCTCATCAGTTCCCTAAAGGATTAAAATTCTGATTTCAACTTTCTACTAGTTCCTTAATCTCAACACAAAACCCAGCTCATCTTTCTCTATTCTAAGACTCTGAGACCCGTTCTTCCTCCCAGCTTCTCTATTCCTGATGCCCCATTCTGCCAGCCACCCAACCATAAAAACTTCATCATCTCTGACTTGAGACAGAACTGACTGTTCCCTTACCCTTCGAATCAGTCACCAAATCTTTCTGTTCAGCCTCCAAAATCTCTCTTGAATCCATCGCCTGCTTTCCATTCCAAGGCCACCACTTCAGTCCAGGCTCTCATCACCCCTCACTTGGATTATTACCATGAACCGAACTAAAGTCCCTGTGTCTAGTTTCTCCACACTACCAATCCATCACACTGACCCTCAGTCTGACATTTAAGATCCTCCAAAACCCAGTCCTGACCACTTGGCAGCCTCGCCTTCCACTATGTTCCTTTATATATCCCAGGGTCCAGGTAATTTGGATATGCAGGTTCTTGACACCCTCCACATTTCCAACACCACCCCAGCCTTTGCTCAAGCTGTCCTTCCCTCCGAAGGCTCTCTTCTGTCTGTGGCTTCTGATCGGCACAGTGGAACAATTTAAATGCCACCTCTTCAGTTGAAGTGTTCTTCCACGTCCCCAAGGGGGCAGTGTCACTCCCTCCACTTACCCCCTAAGCACTTTTGTCTGAACCCCTTTTATAGCACCCACCCAATTCCTATCAGTCCTTCCATTTCTGTGGTGCTCCTACTCTCCCTACTCGATGGCTCCTTCCTTGCCTGTGGGAATGTTTTATTCATCTTGTAACCCTCGGAACAGAGCTGCTGAAGGAGAGCGGTACATGTCACGAGCGAGTTAAAGGAGAGCGGTACACGCCACAAGTGAGTTAAAGATGTTCTAGTCCTCGACCCCCTCAGCCCTCCAGGCAACCACAAAAGGCCCTCAGCAGCGGGACTTCCCAACTGGCCAAACCTCAAGCATTCTCAAGCAGCCTCCTCTTTCAAGCAGGCAGACACCACGATGATAACCTGAGAAGCACTCAGAGGACACAGCAGCACGTGGTACACAGTGGATGCCCGATAAATATTTGCAAAATTGAATAAAATAGCCAAGAATATGAACAAACAATTCAACATGAAGAGATTCAAAGATAAAATTTTTTTAAAAAAGATAAAATTCAACATTATAGAAAAAAGAAATGCAAGTACCACTTTACACTATTAAATAAGCAAAGCTTTTAGGGGAAAAACGTACTTCTGTCCAGTTATCGTGAAACAGAAATATTCATGTATCTGTTAGTAATACAAACTGGTAAAATATTCTTGAAAAACAGTATGGCAAGCCATAAAACATTCATACTACGTCAACAATAATGTACTCAAAAGTTTATTCTAGAGATATAATTAGAAAAAATACAGTAATATCTACAATAATGTAGATTAAAGTATTAACTGAAAACCAGTCAGCAACATAAATACCTAACATAAAAAGATTTAGGTAAAGTATGACTTGATGAAATATTTTTCAGCCTTACAAAATGTAATCATGTAAGTTAAAATAGTGACACCTTTAACATGGAAATGTTTCATGATCTAGTAAGTAGAAAAAATTCCAAACTTTATGTATCAAAATCTAAAATCAGCAAAGTATATTTTAATAGAATGCCAAAGAGAAAATCAACTATTTTAGTGTAACAACCCAAATTTTAACTATTTAATATCAACTTTTAAATTACCTCATAATTTAAGGAAGTTGCTCCACACTGAGGAAACAGCAGGGTTCCAGGATACAAGCTTGATACAGTCTCAAGGAGAGGCCCACCCGTCCCTTGTACTGCTCACTCTGGCCTGAGCCGAAAGCTCTCCTGCACTCCTTATCATGATGACCTATGATGACCCAGCCCCAACCAACCACCTCAACTGGCCTTCCAATTATCCCCAGGAACCTGTGGGGGATGAATCGTGCAAAACAAGCACATACTCAAGAAACAAAGAATCCCTACAACCAGGTATTATTTTAGCAATCAGCAAGTAGCCAAGCCCAAATTTAATGATAAATCCTAAAAGTATAGAGTACTGTCACATTAAAGTCTCTGGGATTCTCAAGGAACTTGCTGACTCGGGGGTGTTGAGTCACAATTAAAACGCAGCACGGACTCGTGTACCAATGAAAGAACTAGGGCTAAGAGACCCTGGTATAGTTAAAAAGGGGAGAAAATGTTATTTTAACTGCACAGAACAGAAAACTAAAAACTTCAGCTTAAAGGAAATGGGTAAAAAGTAGCTGGCAATGTCTTGCAAATCTTACCCAGCCAGAGTCCAAAAGGCAGGATGGCAAGTCATTTTGTTAACACATGAAGCTTTCTAGAGCTAGTGATGTCTAACAAAAGACTAGTATTGAAAATACATCAAAAAATCATTTTAGCACTGATGCCCCACAAGGACAATATTAAAACAGCCTTCTAAGTGTTTTTCTGTAGTATTACCATTTTCTAAGTTTGATAATGAAAGATCAAAGTATTATAATGGACCAAGAAGATAAATTACTGTGCAATAACAAGTATTTCTTTATTTAGCAGAGCATTTCAGCAAAAGATAAATAACTTAAAGGACTATTACAACCACTGTGTGAAGGGAACACAACAATTAGGAAAAAGGTTTAAACTTTTGTTTCTACTGATATGTTCTCGATATCTAGATCCTCAAAAAATGCAGATACATACAGTCATTCATAACAATATACACATAGCAGATAACAAGAAAAACAAACAATTCGATAGTTAACCAAGTTCATCAGAGCATAGGGTGATTACCACTCAAGAATGTTGACACACAAACTGAAGGACCTCTCCAGTTCCAATCATGCTGTTAGGTTGAGCCCCTGTGCAGTTACTCATTCAGAACTGAAGTGGAAGATTAACCTACCCTCACTTCTCTTCAAACAAACTGACAAAGCAGCAGGCAGTGTCTGCAGAGGCTGTTCGGCATCATCCAGTCCATTCCAGAAGCAGCCATTTCACTCAGGACCCACATCTTCAGGTCACCACTCTCCCACCCTGTCCCACCTCATACTTTCTGGCCAAGAACTCTCATCTAGATGAAGTATCCCTTGTCTCTTTCTCACACATTACCAGGCCCCTATTTTCTAAATAAGGCTCTCCTAAATTGTACTCACCTGCAGTTCACTGCACTGGGTATCACCCAAATAGCCCATCAGAGCTCTTTATAATTTCTGAAAGAGAGAGAAGAGAGCTTTTAAATAAATAGAAAATACCATTGCTGATACATGAGTTCTGAAGCATTTGTATCCAGTATTCACAGCATATGGTCTTTTGGTCCACAGTATTTCAATAATATGTAGCATAACCAGCTAGGACCAAGAGTCCTGAGATAAGAGTCCAGAGATAAGTTTGGTTTAATGTTGCTACTACTTAGCTATGTGACCTTGGACAAGTCATCTGACTTCTCCAGGCCTAAAAGTCCCTGTCTAGAAAATACAGACAGACTAGACAGAAGTAGCAGAGCACATTACAGTGGGAAGAGCACGGGCTTTCCAAGGCAGAACACAGCACCACTACTTACCAGCCTCGTGACACTGTTAGTTAGTTCATGGTTGGTCTAAATTTCCTCCTTTGCAAAACGTAAGTAACAACAATCATCTTGGAGTTGTTATAAGAATTAAAGGAGAGGTAATGAGTTATAAAAAGCCAATCGTAAGGAGACTGTGCAGCATATCATACAATTCCAGAGATGGTAATTATCACCATTACCTCAGGCCTAAAGTTAGACGCCTTCAATTCACAAATATTTCCTTAAAATATCCACAAATCAACAACTTTACTAATCTGACAATGGAATTACCTGTTGGAGTGTTTCATTAACAATTAAATTACAGTTATCTTCAAGTGATGGTAGTTTAAGATTATCAATATTACTTAGCATCACAAGAAATAAGAGTGGAATTGTGTCTGCACGACACCTGAACTGGTTCAGGGGCCATGCCTTCCCTACTTATCTGCTTTCCCTGCTACCAATACACCTCAGCAACAGAGAGATCTCCCAAAAGCCAAATGACACCCAACTGTTTTCTATAGTCCGCTCAGGGGGACATGACTAAAGGTGGAGGAAGGAGAACAGAGGTTTCCCTTTTACTCGTTTTTACTTCACACACTTAAGTCCTGTTCAAATGTGCTTACCACAGCATGCATCAGTTTTGCATAAAAATAAATGAATAAAAATTAAAATTTTAAACTGTATTAGTTACACATATTGCCTACTGATAGGAAGCTCACCTTACAAGACTATTTTTCACAAGAACTTCCACAAAAGAGAGCAAAAAGGCAAATTCAGATGTGCCTAGAACACCTTAAACGGGGCACAAGAATAACAAAAATCACAAACGTTCACACTTCAGAATGGTTCAGTCAAAAAATATGCTGTGCACTCTCTGAAGAACCTATGGCAAATCAATCAGTTCTGGTTTTCTGTGTGTTTATTTTTGTTCAAAAGCAAGATGAATATACAAACTCTGGTTTTACAAAACAACTTGCTGCTCTTGGAAAAAACTGACCCAGAACAACAGACACAAGTAAACAAGTTGTTAGGACTGTCTGGTAGTATGTGGAAAAACTTTCAATTTGTTTTAAACAACTGATAGCTTTTACAAAATTATTACACACAGATTAAAAGTATTCATGTTACATCTACAATACTATTTTTTTAAAGTAACATTAAATCTATTAAATTCAGGATTACTCAAAAGTATTACCCAGCCACCCTTGAAGTGACAGACCACTGTGTTCTAAGCTCCTTCTAGCCAACGCTACAGAAATAATCCTGACTACACCCATCAATTTAAATGAATGTAGGGTGGCATGGCCACACTCTCCATATATGTCATAGTTCTCGCCTAGAAAACATTTCAAAATATTACTTAGAAATCAAATTATATTTGCATGTACACTTATCTACATTTATGAAAATAAAGAACCAGCACAATTTGCTGATAATTTTTAAGTAGCCTCTCCCCCTCTCTTGTGAGTTGATAAACTTGGCCCTAAATCTTCTATGCATTTGAAACAATAGCCAAAGGACCTTTATGTCTTGTGCTGGGCATGTATTTGGACCTTAAATACAGTCTGACAGACAATTATAGACTAATTTGCATTTAATATTAATACCAAGCCTACTTCTTAAACAGAAAACAAAAATGCATGTATAAGTCCTGGTCTACTTATTTGTAGGTCCCTCTGCAATTTATTCTTAGCCTTTCATGAACATGCTGTATATTTTTAAACTGCACAAGGCCCTTTGCAAGTAGGAATGATTTCTTCTGTTGTTGGCAATCACTCCCCTCTCCAGTAATATACTGGACACTCCATGAATGTATAAGGACTTTAAAACAATGCAGATTAAATATTTATGGTATCAGAAAATGAAACCTCTTGCTAACAATTGCAAAAGTTTACCAGCTGATAGAGAGGTACTTACTGGCTCCCAAAAACTATAGCCTTACCTAAAAATAGTGTCCTAGCTTCCCAGCCAAAAGGACAGACTAAAAAAGCTATGTCTTTATTGAGCTCAAAGACACAGACTTCTACTTCACCACAGCCTTCAATACTATGGTATTTCCCATTTTAAAAGACTGTGTGAAACAACTTGTTTGGTAGCCAACCACTAACTTCACTTTGAAGTGAATACTAACACTTCACATGGTCCACATGTGTGAAAATTGTGGAAAATGTCTTGACACAATTCAGGCCAAGCAGCACTAGCCACTCAAGATTACCTGTTTCTAAATATTAAATTTTAGACTACAAACAAGCATCTCCATAAGCCAAAAAGCAGATCACTGGTTCCTTTCCATAAAGTAACCGGCAAATTAAAAATAAAAGTAAAATAAAAAAGATCAAAGGTTCAGATTGGGAACTCTAAGGCAAGAACATGCCTCCATCTGTAAGCTGAAAATAAATAAATTTAAAAATCCACATTTGCTCTTCCAAGAATAAAAATAAATGTAATACACACAAGCACTGCTGAGTTTCAAACACAAGCAAATGTGGTATGTGCACTCACAAAAGGATCCTGGTTTATGTCCACCTTCCTTACCCAGTTTTGTTGTTGTTTTTTAAAGGCAAAATGTCAATTGTATGTCTCAATCTGGAAAAAAATAAAGCACAGCTTATTCTTCTTAAACAGATGTTGTGATAGATATGAGAAAGTCTGAGATGATTTCAAAATCCAAATGCTACCCAGATAATGTTAAAAACAAAACAAAAACAAAAACAAAAAAAACCCCTGCAGTAGCCAATCAATCTATCACAATAACTTAATTTACTCGATAAACCACAGTAAAATGTTTAAAGTCCAGAAAAATGCTTATAAAAAAATGTAAAATTAGTGAACTTTTCTCCCTTTCCTCAGTACTGAATACCACCGACTTTTTCCTAACACTACATCAATGTCCTTTACACCCAAAGCATTAGAAGTTTCATTAAATAAAGCAACACTCTGATTTCACACACCACATGTGAGCAGGAAATAATGACAAACCAGTCTTATCCCTAATAAGCTAAACAAAACTCAACACTGCTGTTTTTATTTCAAAACAGCTATGAGAGAGACAAGTACTATTCCATTTTTCAGAAAACAAAAGCAGGAGTGACTGATCTGCCTAAAATAATTCTCTTCAATGGAAAGGGTGTACTTTCCAAGAGTCCCACAAACTGTGGACACACAAAATCCACAGGCACAGCCACGGGCATTCCACGTAGAGTAAGTGATGCACACCAAAACACAGATCAAATTAAGGCATGCAATTAAAGTTGCACAAGGAAATTTAAATAGGCAAACTATAATTACCCCTGGTGGAGATACTGATCAAGGATAGCTGCACATATTTGGCTCTGGGTAAGCTCCACTATGGCTGAGTACTGTTGGATTCCAGCCACTGAAAAGTTTGGTACATTTGACACATTTTTTTCTTTCTAAATCTAGCCCTACACCCATCTAGCCTATACACCCATCTGACTGAATGTTACTTGGAAAATAAAGACGGACCCATCAAATTACTGAGTCTCAGCCTCGGCCTTACGAGTTGATTAACATGAAGAAGGGGGAAAGGTAAATCATTTTTAACTGCAGTCTCACCTTAACACATCTCACCAGCACTGGAGTTCTTTAGTGATCAACTACTTCATCCGGTTCCTGAGGCAAACAGAAAAGTAAAATGTGTCTATACACCACCAGCCACACAGTCGGGATCAGCAGCAAACATTTTTATCGGCCTCGAGTGAAAGGGCATCTGAATTCCAAACGGAAAAAGTTACCAAAATGGTACCGTATGAAGCCTGCAAAGGAGTCTCACTTCAAAACAAAAATTCCTGTGTGATGGAGAGATTACAAAATGTTCTTTAAAATCCACAACATAAAAAGTCATCTCTTTCAGCACTGACCTTACTTTCAAAAAAAAAAAAGAAGAAGAAGAAGAAATGAAGGAGAAGAAACCCCATTAACAGGAGTTTAAGAGAGAGTAAAATTAACAACAAACTAGCCAGGACAGCTCCCCCTCCCCCGCCCCGCCCAGGAATCCACTGTCTCGGGAGTTACACATATTCTATTAATGATTTGCCTGAAAAGTGTAAGTCGTGAAGGGGAAGGAATAACAATTTTGAGTTTCAAACAAGCCCTGCGGAACCCAAACCCAGAAGAATCGGAAGACCCCGGCTCCCGGCCCTACCTGCGGGACCCTCAGCAAAGGGGAGGGCGCGGAAGCCTCAAACAATTTGGGCGGAGAGGAATCAAAGTCCCCGAGCCCTAGACAAGGGGCGTCTTAAAGGACTCTCCAGGAAAGGACAGTCTGTTTTTATTTTTTGTGGATGTGCTGGTGGCCCAAAGAGAAATGCCGAGGAGGGGGCGGGGAAAGGGGGGGGGGAGAAGAAAGTGAAGCTCAGGCAACAGCCCCGGGCGGAAGAGGGAGGGGGCGCGCCCCTGACCCACTTTTTCCCCGACGCCCACCCTCGGGCCCCCGCCCCACCCGGATGGAAGTCCGAGCCCCGCGGGGCGAACCAGCGGGGCGTGGGAGGCCCGCACGCTCCCCACCCCCAGCCGCGACCCGGAGGGAAGCGTGCGGGGAGAGGCTCGACTCCCCCTCGCGGAGCGCCCGGGGCTCGGGGGACCTCCCGCCGGCTCGCGGCCCGGGTCTGCAAGGCCCCGCCGCCGCCCCGGCCCAGGGCGCCGCGGCCCCCAGCGGAGGGGAAGGGGACCGAGGAGGGGGAAGAAGCTGTAAACAGCCCCAGCGTCCGGGCCTCGCCTCGAAGAGCCCCGCTTCTCGGGCCCGGCCGCGGGCCGCCAGGGCCCTCCGTGCGCCCCGGGGCCGGCCCGCCCTGGGCCCAGGGGACCGGAGGGGAGTCCTGTCCCCTTCCCCGAGGCCTCCCGCACCTCACGGAACGGTCCCAGCAGCAGAGAAGGGGGAAGTCAGGACTTACCTGTCATTACTTTCTACGCCATCTTGGATCCACTTGTCAACGTCCCCACAAAGCATTATGGGTAAGAAAGAGCCTTTAAAGTGACTCCCCCCTCGGCCCCCGACTCCCGCCTCCGCCGCCGGCGCCGCCCCTCGGGCCGCACCTCCCGCGCGGAAAGTTGCCCCGGGTGGCGGGCCGGCCCGGGCGCCTTCGGCCTGGCCCCCTTCCCTCCCGTGGATCGTTTGCTTTTAAAAGTCACCCTCATTTTTTATTTATTTTTTTTTTAAATCCTGGCTTGGGGTTTTTCTCTACTCCTGCCCCTGGCCTCCCTTCCCCCTACCCCTCGTCTCCACGCCGGTTCCCGTCGCCCCGCCGCCCTCCTGCCCTGGCAGACACCCCGCGTCTGCATTTAATCAGCCCGAGGTTTCCCCGTCGCTGGCAGCAAAGAGTTGCTCATTGATTTATTTATGCGCATTATGTGTCTGCTATTGCTCCAGATCTTCGGTGCCCGGCGGCGGGCTCCTGCGGGTGACCCGCCTCCCGCTCCGGGCCGCCGGGGGTCGCCTTCGGGGCCCGGCGACCCTGCAGACCAGCCGACCCTCTGACTCCCGCATCCGTGGACCGAAAAGCGCCTCTGTCCTGACAAACCCATCCGGAGCCGTCGGGCTCCGGGATCTGGCGACACGGTGTCCCCGAGTCAACCATCGTCGAGGCGCGTTTGGGGAGGGGGATGGGAGAAATCATAAACAAAATGCAACTTTTAACCCTGTTTCCTCTCCCGCCTGCTGGCTCCTCCCCTCGGCCCGTTAGGTGATGCACGACCCTCTAGGTAAGGGACCCCTCCCCGCGGAATGTGGGCTCCACCGAATCCACACTTTCACCGCCCCGGGTGCGTGCAGATCGTGACTTCCCGGGGCAGGTAACTCGGGGCGCGGGCTGCAGGCTGCGGCTGGGGCGCAGAGGCCCGCCAGGACTCGCCCGAGGGACCCGCGAGGGTCCGGAGCTGGAAGGAGGGTGTGTCCGCCGGGGTCCCCTGGCGAGTCCCGGCGGGGTGACGAGCCCCCGCGGCCCGGCCCGGGGAAGACTGCGGGCACCACCCCCGCCCCGGGGCTGTGGAGGGGCGCACGGAGGCGCCGCGCCGCGCTCCGGGGCGCTGGAAGTAGGGGGCGCTGGGACGCCGGCGGGGACGCGGGCGTGCGACCCCGCCGCCGGGGCCTCTGCTGGGGCCGGCGGGCTTTGCGGGGGAGCCGAGCCACCGCCTCCCATTGCGCCGCGCGCCCTGGCCCGCTCGCCCCTCGCCCCGGGCGCCCGTCGGTCCCTCCCCTCGCTCTCCGACGTCCCTGCGCCTCTGGTCTATGTTCTGGTTCTGCAGACTTTGGGGGCCTGCTCCGGTTGCTTCCCCGCCCCCCGCCCCCCACCCCCCCCCCAACAAGCAAATTTTTAGAGGTGTCCAAGGGAAAAATGCTCCAGGACATCAGTGGTTGCGAAACTGCACTCGGTCCAAAATGCTGTTGAACGACTGCAATCAGAGGAACGCGGGCACTGACCACCCTCCCCGGGTGTGAGGGCCGGGCCGCGGCCCCCAGGGTTCTGAGCTCCCCCGGACCCTTCCAGAAGCCTCTCTCGAGGAACCTGGTCGGCCGCTGACTCGAGCCCTGCCCCCGGGGAGCTAAAAACTGCACCAGGCAATCGTCCCTGCCAGCTGGGGAGGGTGAGTATAGGCTCATTAAGGCATTGGCCCCGGGTCAGCCGCGAGCGAAGGAGCGAGGTGGTGAGTCACTCCGGGCCGGGAAGGTGGCGTGCCGGGGAGGGACCTCCCCTGAGTCACCCGCTTTCTCTGCGCTCGCAGGGAGCTGGGAGACCGCCTGCAGCCTGGAGCCGGTTCGGAGTCGCCCCAGCGCGGGCCCCCGGGCCCGCGGGCCGGGGAGCCGGGGCGCAGCCTCCCGGCTTAGGGGAGGCTCCAAAGGCTCCTCTTTGCGGGGTGCCCCGGTGGCTCCTTTTCAGTTCCCCTTCAGCCACAACCGTGTGCTCTGATTTAACGGTGGCTCGGTGTTTACACGACACCTCTAGGTGTGTGGTCCGTTTCCTACAGTGGAACGCTAAGTACGCTGAAGGCAAGGACGCTCCCTCCCAAGCCTTTCTTTAAGCAGGTCCCTTTCTTTGCCTACAGGCCTTGACCCAAAGACGTGTGTAATGTATGTGCCTGCCTGACCCACTCAGCCCCTCCTGGGCGCATCCTGGTCCTGATACCACGCAGTTGCCTGAGCTAGAAAGCTTCCCCTTCTCCAGGCCTCCACTCTGCCCCCTACAGTCCTTTCTCCTTCTGACCAACCCAGTGACATTTGTGAGGTTAATGGATGGATCCCATGCCTCCTCTGCTTAACCCCACCAAATGTGTCCCCACCACACTAAGAATGAAACCCAAATTCTTAACCATGGCCACAAGCTCCTGCGGGAGGTGGCTCCCACCTCCCCTTCCTCACTGCCACCCCGCACTGGCCTGCTCTCTTCCCCTGCAGCACCCCAAGCGTCCTTCCAGAGGGAACTTGCCTTGTTCCCCAGCACTCAGTTCTCAGCTCAAATGTCACCTCCTCAAAGAAGACTTTTGTGATCCCCTTAACCAAAGCAGGCCACTCTCTATTCTCTTAACCATGGGTTAGAAATTTTCTTGTTTATCAGTTTGTTGACTGTTTATTATCTGTCCCACCCACATTGGAGTATAAGCTCCGTAAGGGCCCTGACCCCTGTGGCTCAGTTGGTTGGAGCGTCCTCCTATGCACCGGAAGGTCACCGGTTGGATTCCGGGTCAGGGCACATACCTAGGTTGCGAGTCAGGACATGTACAGGAGGCCAGGGGGGAAAAAAGCTCCGTAAGGGCACAGGCCTTGTCTGGCTTGTTCACTCAGTGCCTGGACCAGGGCCTGACACCATATAGATGCTCAGCGAATATTTGTTGAATGAGTGACCATTCAGGGGTGATGATGAAAGAGGGAGCTGGAGAAGCCTAGGATGATCTGCTAAGGGCCCTGTCCTTCATCTCTTCAAATCAATTCAACTGTGCACAGCCAGACATGGACAGATAAGAATGGGGGGGGGGGCTAGCCAGTTCGGCTCAGTGGTTAGAGCGTCGGCCGGCAGACTGAAGGGTCCCAGGTTTGAGTCCGGCCAAGGGCATGTACCTGGGTTGCAGGCTGGGTCTCAGCTCCAATTGGGGCGCATGCAGGAGGCAACCAATCGATGTGTCTCTCTCATCAATGTTTCTCTTCCTCTCTCTCTCTCCCTTCCACTCTCTCTGAAAAGCAATGGGAAAAATATCCTCCGGTGAGGACTTGAAAAAAAGAACAGAGTTGGGGGAGAGGTCCGTTGGCCTACATTAATGCTCCCTCATTCCGATTCTGACCTGAAGAACACACAGCCCCAAATAATTCCTCAATCACTCCGCTTCCTCTTTTCTCCTTTCCCCTCCCTGTTCCCTTCATGGCCACACCTTCTTTTCTGCGCCAAGTGTCAATCCTTGGGTCTCTTCCTCAGATGTCTCAAGGCTTTTAAATACCATCTTTACCCTGAGTGAGGAAAACTCCAAACCTATAGCTCTAGCCAGTAGCTTTCTCCTGAGCTTCAGACTCCTGTCCAACAGCATCTCCACTCGGCTCTCTCACACACATCCCAAACTCAGCAGTGATTTTTTTTTTTAAATATAATCTTTATTGATTTAAGAGAGAGGAAGGGAGAGGGAGAGAGACAGAAACATCAATGATGAGAGTAACTGATCAGCTGCTTCCTGCATGCCCACAACGGGGGATCGAGCCCACAACCCGGGCATTTGCCCTGACCGGGAATCGAACCGCGATCTCCTGGATCCTAGGCCGATGCTCAACCGCTGAGCCACATCGGCCGGGCCAGGAGTGAATTTTTGATCTCGCCTATACACATGCTCCACCATGGTCTTCCTCAGTTTCGCTTATTAGCAGCTCCATCCCTAAAATTGCTCAGGCCACTTTCCCGCCTGTCTTTCTCTCAAACTCTACCTCCGGTCCACCTGCAGATCCTGGCTTGCCTTTAAAATACCCAGTGTCTGACCATGCCCCATCACCTCCATTGTGGCCACTCTGGTCCAATTCACTACAATCTCCTCCACTTTGCCCCATCCAGTAGATTCTCAACGTAGCTGCCAACACTGGTCTTGATACAGTTAAATCAAATCCTATCCCTCCTCTGCACATGGCTCTCTGATTTCCACTCACCTCATGCAGAGGAGAAACCGGAGTCCCACATGATCTGCCTCTTCTCATCTCTTTGACCTCAGCTCCCACCTCTCTCCCTCTGGCTCCTTTCGGCCGTAACGGGCTCTAGTAATACATCCCGACGGCTCACTCCTTCGCCTCTTGAAGCCTTCACTTACCTCGGTGAGTCCCTTCCTCATCATTCAGGTTAAAATGTCAATATTCCTCAGTACCCGTCCTGTATTTATTCCCCTGCTTTTTTGTTTTCCGTCCCATCTACCGCCTTCTAACATAATGGTAATATGTTTAGTCATTCGGTTTCCTGTTTCTCTCTCCACGTGGAGTGTCAGCTCGCTGATCACCAAAGCCCTGCGTTTGTTGCTGAGAATTAGATTTCCTAGCTGTGCCCTTGCATCTAGCTGGGGCCATGTGACTAGTTCTTGCGAATGAACTTAGAGCAAAAGTGTAATTCGGCCTGATTTTCACTGAGTGAGCATGTGGAAATCTGCCGGACCAAAAATACAGGCATTGGACTCTTAAGCTGATCGGAAAACAGACTCTTAGTCTCCTAACCCACTGAGAACTTGTGGTCTATTTGTTGTAGCATTTAGCACCTTAATTGCTACATCTTGGCTACTGTAGCCCACTGGCGTGGAAGCTCAATGAAGGCAGGGACTTACGTATGTTTTGTTCACTCTCGTGTCGATCCTCAGTGCCCAGAACAGAGTTTGGCCCCCAAAAAATTGGTGCTTAATAAACATTTGTTGAGTGAATGAATGAATTGCCTTTTCCATAACCATTCATGAAAATTAGTGAATGGCTGGCAAGGAAGGAATGCTAAGGAAGGATTCGTTCAAAAGTAGAAACTGAGTTTCTAGAAACTCACTGGCTACACGACTTTGGTGAAACTAAAGAGCTCCCTTGAATTTTGTTCTCCCCCATTTTCACCTTTCCTTCTCCCTCTCCCCAAGTCTCTGTGCCCCTCACACCCTCCTTCACGGTCCCTCGCCCCATCCCCCCTCCTTTGTCCTTCATGGATTTTCTTTTCTTTTTCTTCTCACTTAATCTAACAAGAATTCACTGCCTATTAATTTGAGTCCCTGTAAGTGCTCAGCCAAGATATCTCCTCTAAGTCACTTAATATAGTTGTGGGAGATAACGTGGGTTTAAAAAAGAAATATTAAATCCTTGGAACCTTACATCCCCCTTCTGCTTTAGCTCAACTTCATTTCTACTCGAGATACAGAAAAGAAGTGATGGTGGACCAGGTGACTCAGACTAATCCTCGCAGGAGGACAATTAAAACGAAATGGACAATATATTTTTCAAAACATCTACGGGAACACCTCTGGAAGGTTAACAAACATGAAAACCTACCAGGGGTGGACAGGACAGGGAGGTAATTATGAAATTTAGGGTCCTTGTGCCCTAGGACCCTGGGCTTTTTTTTTTTTTTAAATATATCTTTATTGATTTCAGAGAGAGGGAGGGACAGAGAAACATCAGTGATGAGAGTCGTCATTGATCAGCTGCCTCCTGCACGCCCCCGACTGGGGATCGAGCCCGCAATCCCGGCATGTGCCCTGACCGGGAATCGAGCCGTGATCTCCTGGATCCTAGGTCAATGCTCACCCACTGAGCCTTGCTAGGCCAGGCGGACCCTGGGCTTTTGACAACTTGAGTCAAGTGTAAGTATCACCTCACACCCATCAGGATAGCTATTATCCAAACAATAGAAAATAAGTGTTGGCAAGGATGTAGAGAAATCAGAGCCCTGCTCATTGCTAGTGGAAATGTAAAATGGTGCAGCCACTATAGAAAACTCTATGGCTGTTTCTCCAAAACTTAAACAGAATTACCATATGACCCAGCAATCCCACTTCCGAGTATACACCAAAAGAATTGAAAGCAAGGACTCGAACAGATATTGTACACACATGTTCACAGCAGCACTATTCACATAGCAAAGAGGTGGAAGCAGCCCAAGTGTCCATCAACAAATGAATGGATTAAAAAATATGGTATATCCTTACTGTGGAATATTAGTCAGCCTTGAAAAGGAAGGAAATGCTGACACAGGCTACTACGTGGATGAGACTGAGGACATTGTACTAAGTGAAATAGCCCATCACAGAAAACAAATTGCTGTATGATTCTATTTATATGAGGTACCTAGAGTAGTCAAATTCATAGCAAGTAGAAAGAAGGGTGGTTGCCAAGGGCTGGGAGGAGAGGAGAATGGGGAATTGTTACATGGGTATAGAGTTTTAAACTTTGCAAGGCCAAAAGAATTCTGGAGATCAATTGCAAAACAATGTGAATGTATTTAATACCACCCAACTGTACACTTAAAATGATTAAAGTGGAAATTCTATGTTATGTGTTTTTTACCACAATAAAAAACAAAAACATTTAATGGTTAAGATGTATGTTGTATGCATTTTAACACAGCTTTTAAAGTAAACACAAACATTTTGAAAGACAAACCGTGTAGAAATTAAAAGAAAGTAAGCTTTACAGCAAAAAGCATACCAGAAATAAAAAAGGACCGTTCATAATGAAAATATGCTTAATTTACCCAACAGATATAATGATTTTAAGTTCCATGTGCCTAATACACAGAGCCTCCAAATATATAAAGCAAAAAGTTGCAAGGAGATAGAGACAAATCTATAATTATAGCAGAAGATATTTTTTTATCAGTAACTGCTAGACCAAGCAGATGAAAAACTAGTAAGAAACAGATATGAACAACTGGATAAGCCCACTTTACCTAATAGATATATACAGGGTAGAACAAAAGTAGGTGTACAGCTGTTCGTATGGAAACTAATGCAATAATTAATAATACAAGAATAAACTGTATTTCCCATACTCACAACTGCAAGCCTACTTTTGCCCCACCTGTAGAGAGCACTGCACCCACAACTGCACGTCACAAATTCTTTTCAGGTGTACCTGGAATGTTTATGACAATGCTAGACAATATAGCAAGTCTCGGCAAATTTCGGGTGATCTAAGTCATACAGGGTGCATTCTCAGACAATGATGCCATTAAGCTAGAAAACAAGAAAAAAAATGTAGTTTTCAGCCAGGTAGGGACGTAGTTGCTGTTTCTTGCTAGTTTCTTTTAGGTTGTGCAAAGTGATTTTTTAAGTTGTACAACATGATGACTTAATATGTGGATACACTGTAAAATGATTACCACAATCAAGTTGCTTAATACATCCATCAGCTTACATAGTTACCCTTTTCATAGGGGAGGGGGGTGACAACTCTTCAAATCTGCTCCCTTAGCAATTTCAAGTGTGCAATACAGCATTGGTGACTATAGTCACCATGTCGTACGCTGGATCCCCAGAACTGGTCCCTTTCCACCGCTGTCCTGGTCAGACGCCCCTGTCTTGCATGTGCCTGGGTGTGGGCGCGCAGGCACCTCTGCGGGGCGGCCTGTGCCCCGGTTCTCCGCCCTTTCGCAGGCTCCACTTTGCTGAGTCTGCGTTTCTGCCGCAGTCCTCAAACTGCTCACGACAGGAAGCGAGGCTTCCTGGGGTCCTGAATCAGCAGAGCAGGAAGGAAATAAAGGCCACAGAGCTGTCGAAAAGGAAGGAGCCAACGCGAAGGCAGAATCCATACCGCTAAAGATAGGCCTAGAGAAGAGTAACACCTTGTGCCCGGATCCCGTTGTCCGTGAGGCATAAACTCTGCCGCAGGCCCCAGCAATGCTATTGCCTGTGATCAGATGACCCTGGGAAAGTCCCTGGCCTCTCTCTGCTGCGGTTTCCCCATCTGTAAAATGGGAATGATTGCTGTGAGGACTACAGGCATCTCAGACCATGGCTTGGGTCCAGTAAGCCTGCCCCAAGATTAGCTCTTACTAACTTGCAAAGGTTTGGGTTTTAAAGTGAGGAATTAAAGAACATTCATTTATTTTCTTCCTGCTTTTCATCTCCCATATCCCAGTTAATAACTCATATCAAACAAGCAAACAAAACAAACCAGAAGCACCCTATTTTAAGCACTTGCCATTGGACCAAGGCTTCTTCCACAGGAAAATGGCACCCAGATAGAACAATGTGTCTGAGAGTATTTTCATCCCAGATTCTATTGCAACTGGAAGTGGTATTTAGGGCCCACAAGCCCGACTCCAGTATTTGTGGGTAGTTGGAAGTTCAGAGTGGAGCTTTGCCTCCAGCAGAGGCAGCAAGAAGTCCTTGGTTCAGTGATGAATCCTCACGTGTAATTGCTCTAGAAGCGCTGGATGTACTGGAAAAAACAAGACTCAAAGATGAGCGACTTGGCCTTGGTTTACCATGAGATTCTGAGCTAATTACTTCATTTCCCTGGGCCTTCCTGCCCCTCAAATGGAGGTGTTGGACTAAATGGTCTTTAAAGTTCCTTTGATTCAATGATTAAGGATTTTACTCTTCTAATATCACCAGAAAAAAGTGGAGAAGTCATGAGGGTTTTGGCTAAGAACCAGCTAGAAAAAAAAAATAGGCCCCCCAAGGTCCTTCTTTCTAAAAAAACAAAGTATGTCTTAATTATAAGTCAAATTTCAGTTTAAGGGGAAAAACAACCCCTAGGCATTTTCTGTTCTATTTAGCTTAACTTTAATCTTTCTCTTCAGTAGAGAGGTTCGGGAAGATTTTCCACACTTTCTACCTACAGACCAGTGTTAGATACATAAGAGGACTCCCTGAAGCCATTCCCCATTTTTACCTGAAGTTACTGCAGAAAAACTCCCTGTTCAAGTGACCTGAGTCCATCTCTTGGCCATTTCTGAAGCTATAGGGTTAATGCAGTGTGAAGAGAGTGACAGAGTGAGAGGCTTTTTTTTTTTTTCCTGGATTCCACATTCATAACCAAGTATTTGGCAACCTGCCCTCTCACATGTTACGACACAAAAATGTGTTGCCTTCAATGTGTTTTTAATGGGCCGAGCAGTTTGTTTGATCGCTGTGCCTGGGTCTGGACTCAGAGACATCAGAATCTTCCCAGTGCCTTGTCACCGCTTTGGTTAGCATCTTGGTTTCCCTCATCTTTCCAAAGAGCAGTTTGGGGACACACGGGGTAACAATTTCCTGAGATCAGCTACAGGCTCTCAATCACCACCTAAACCCTTCAAAGGGATTTGCATCCAGATTTGCAAGCTACTTTGCAAAACTTGCAAAAATTCACCAGCTTTAGATTTTGAAATTATTTGGCACAGGCCAGGGTCTACAATAGTGAAATTCTCATGAGTGGGGTGGAGCAGACTTTTATAAACAAAGCAAACTCCAATCTCTGCAGCCCACTGTGGAAATATTTATACCCAGAGAGAAAGGTCTCCTCCAGTTCTAGGATGCTATAATGTAAACACTTCACTATAAATGGAGTGCTTGTGAACAAACTTGCCCATCCCCCTCTGAATTTCAAGTGCATAATTTTACCTAAACACATCTTCTTCCTCCAAAGGCTTGGCTGAAAGGTAAATATCCCCTATGATTCTCCTCACAAGAAAATAACCAAATGTTTATTGGATGTAAGGCAGTTTTTTTTTTAAAAAAAAAAAAAAGGGATCTAAAAAAATAAATAAATCTATTGACTCCAAAGCCTTATGAGCAGGTTTACAGTGTCCAGCAGACCTCCTCAGTGCCGCAACAACGGGCCCTCCAATCACATCAGCCATGGTGTCCCAGAAGACAGCAGTGAAGCCATGGGTTGATTTATCAGGAGTTACTAAAATTCCTCCCTGCACACGGTTGGATTTCTTTTCAGTGTGGCCTATTTTTTTTCTGGCCCCTGTACCATGTTCGCTCACCTGATTTAGTTATAGGAAAGGCTTTATTTGCACTCAGGAGAGTCTCAACATTACAAATGACAATTGCAAGTGGATGATGGATCCTTGCATCAGATAAAGCTGTCCTTCCCAGAACTCTCCTTACAGGTAAGTAAGAGGCCACAGCCCCCGGGGGACCGGAGAGCCTGCAAGAGCAGGCCTCAGGCAGGCTGGAGCTGCCGAACTTGACCATCCTGTTCTTCCCGATCTCTCCCTTGCTTGGCCCCTCTCGCCCCTTCCTTCCCTGCCCCCTGTCTTCCTTTTCTTCCCCTTCACCCTGCTCAGCTGGAGTCTTACTTATACCCCAGCTCTTAAGCAGAGGTCTTAACTGTACTTCACTCTACTTTCTAGAGCATGCTCAAGGTTGTTCCTCCATTTCCATGAGCTAGGCCACCCCCACCCCCAATCTAATAGCCTTTATGCCACCAGGCATTCCCAATATTGTCACTTAAATCATAATTGCAAGGTTTTCCTTATTGACTGTTTTTCTCTTGCTTGGGAATACGGCCATTTTCTTCCTCTGCTTTTCCGATGAAAAGAGGCTGCAGAGGCTGCAATTCACAGCCTCTCTTGCAGCTAGAAGTTGCCCTGGAACAAAGAGGTGTAACCAAAACTGTTATGTGCAGTGTCCAGAGAAAGTCTTTAAAGGAGGCGCAGGGTAGCCTTCTACTGACAGCTCTTCTACCAGCTACCCCCTGGTTCCTACCGACCAGAAGGGTATGGATGTGCGGTCTGCAGCTTGAGTAGCCGGCTTGGATCATGAGGCTGTACACTAAGCATAACAGAGCAGTAAGGCTGGAGGCATTTTTGGTCCCTGTTGATTAGGGCACCTCCACATCAGTCCTGGACTTACTGCCCAGTTCTGTTACTTGAGAGAGAAACTAAACTTCTATCACATTGAAGCCACTATTATTTTTGAAAGATATGTAACCAAACGTACATTCTAATATAAAGAATTTGCCCAGCCGGAGTGGCTCAGAGGTTGAGCATCAATTTATGATCCAGGAGATTGAGGTTCGATTTCCCGACAGGGCACATACCTGGGTTGCGGGCTCCATCCCTGGTGGGGGGCCTGCAGGAGGCAGCCGATCAATGACTCTCTCATCTCCCTCTCTCTCCCTCTCCCTTCCTCTCTCTGAAGTCAATAAAGACATATGTTTAAAAATATATATGTAGAGAGAGGATTTATAAAGTCATATCGCATATAAATCAAATTTACCTAGACCTATGCAAAAGGATGGGCCTTGTAGAGAAAACGGATATAAAGGTAAGAAATTCTAATGACTCCAAATCCTTTTGTCCAGTTTTTACCTGTTTAGTAGACTCCCTCAGTGCCACAGATGACATCCAGTAATAGCTTTGATATCCAGAGGCAGAAAATATTTTAACATTTTGCAACATTTTTTGGCATAGTTGCAGATTTACCAACAAATTACAGGAATAGTACAAAGAAGTCCCATACAGCCGTAATCCACATTCCCCAAATGCTAACATGTTACCACACTCACTTTATCTCTCTGTACATCAGATATTTTTCCTGAAACATTTGAGAATAAGTTGCTGACACACTGCCCCTTTACCCATAAACACTTTTAAGAGTGTATGTCCTGAAAACAAGGGCTTGTGTGGCAACGTAACCACAGTGCGATAATCTAAATCAGAAAATGTAACCTTCACACAATACCATTAGCTGACTTACAGAGTGCTTTCAGGTTTCACCAGTCATTCCCAATGATGTCCTTTATAACAAAAGAACATCCCGGATCTGTCGTCGTGTCTTTCTAGACCTCTTCAATCTGGAAAATGTTCCTGTCTTGCCCTGTCTTTCATAACCTTGACATTTTTGAGGA
This sequence comes from Miniopterus schreibersii, assembly GCF_964146895.1. Lineage (NCBI taxonomy): Eukaryota > Metazoa > Chordata > Mammalia > Chiroptera > Miniopteridae > Miniopterus > Miniopterus schreibersii. The sequence continues at coordinate 8,536,781 of NC_138116.1, forward strand.
GTTGGTTATTTTGTCAAATGTCCCTCAGTTTGGGTACATCTGATGCTTTTCTCACGATTAGATTCAGTTTGTGCATTTGTTCTCAGTTCATCATATCAGAAGGCATTTTGTGGCAATTTGTCCCTTTACTGGTGATGGTAACTTTTTTTTAAGTTTTGTTTTGTTTTATTGATTGATTTTAAAGAGAGAGAGGAAGGAAGAGAGAGAGAGAAACGTTGATTTGCTGCTCCACTTACTCATGTGCTCATTGGTTGATTCTTGTATGTGCCCTGATCAGGGATCGAACCCGCAACCTTGGCGTATTCGGACGATCCTCTGACCAACTGAGCTGCCGCCCAAGGGCTGGTGATGTTAACTTTGACCATTGGTCAGGATGGTGTCTGCCAGGTTTCTCCACTCGAAGTTATTATTTGTTCCTTGTACAATTAGTAAGTATCTTGTGGAGAGATACTTTGAGGCCGTGTACTGTGCTGTTACTCCTTCAGCTTTCACCCACCAGTTTTAGCATCTGTTGATGATTCTCTCCTGAATCAATTATGGCTATGATGGTTGTGCAATAGTGATACTATAACACTTTCTCTTTTATGTTCTTTTTCAAGGAGGGCTGAAATTTACTTATTTTTTTAAGTTTTATTTATTTACTTTTTTTTTAAGAATATTTTCTTGATCTTTAGAGAGAGGAAGGGGGGGGGGCATTGCTGTGATCTGCTGCCTCCTGCACGCTCCCTATCGGAAATGGAGCCCGAGACCCAGGCATGTGCCCTTGACCTGGAATCAAACCAGCACCCTTCCCGATCCACTGGATGACACCCAACCGACTGCGCCACATTGGCCAGGGCTATTTATTTACTTTTCAAACCACTTGATTGACATGTGAGGACTGAAATTTAGAAGACGAAAGCAAAACTCCAGGCACGTGGGGATTGTCTCCACGAGCACTATAAACAAAAATAATTTACATATGAAGAAATCTCTCTTTTGAGCCCAGAGCATGTCTGGCACCGCGCTGGACTCTGGGATTCAAAGGCAGAGGAGACAGATCCAAGACACACACACACACAAGTGTGAACAGATACCAGGTGGCTTCGAAACAGGTGCCTTGATTCCACTTACATGTGGAATCTAAAAGAAAACAAATGAATAAAAACAGAAACAGAACCATAGATACAGAGAACAAAGTGATGGTTGCCAGAGGGAAGGGAAGATGAGGGGGTGGGAGTGAAACCGCAGACTTAGGACACTTGGTCTAGCGCTTTGTCGCTACACCACATACAAATGAGTAAATAATCCTGGCCGGTGTGGCTTGGTGGGTTGGGCATCACCCCCGCCCCCCGAAAGGCTGCTGGTTTGGTTCCCAGGAGGCAGGCCCGGCCCCCAGCAGGGGGCGAGCAGGGGGCAGCCCACGGATTCCCCGCTCTCACATCGACGGTTCTCTTTCTCTCGCCCTCTCTAAAAAAAATCAATAACGATTTTTAAAAACAAATAAATAAAATTGAAAAATACACCAAAAGGGGGAATAAAACTAGGGAAATGTAGCGTTAAGACGCATTCCCCAAATGAAAAAGACTGACATATGTTGGAAAGCACAGCTTCACCTTTTCTGTTTTAAAGGCCCAGGTGCCTCCTATGGCGGGAGCGGGTTCCCCTGTTGGGTGGACTGAGGACCCACGTTGCTCTGTCATAAGCTATTTTGCAACACTGATTTCTCTGTAGGATAAGGAGTTTCTGGGAGGCGAACACTGGAGCCCTGCCTATCACCGATGTGTCTGAGGAACCCGGGTGCCGGTACAGTAGCAGGGCTACAGGCGTCTTAGGAAGGATCTCACCTTAAGCAAAGAAACAGTTGGCTCGAGAGGCAGCCTCCCTGTCCCAAGGCCTTCGTGGTCCCAGCACCCTACTTATGGAGATGGAACCGTCGCCCACCCGCCTGTCAGATGTGAAATACACCCACAATTTATATTAGTTTTATGTGAGTTGGTTTTCGTTGGCTAGTTGACGTATTTATCAGTATTTATCAGTATCTGATCAGTTTTGAATACATTTCTACAGTGTAAAGCCAATACATTTCTTTGTTTAGGTCTCAAATCTTTTTGTAGGCCCTAGGACCTGAAGTACCTAATGAATTTTTTTTAATGGAAAGAAGTTTTATTTACTTTATCCCAGAGACAAATGTCCCTGAACTAATCAAATTCACTTCTTTAAACAAACAAACAAAACAGTTTAGGCCCTTGGCCGTGTCGCTCAGTTGGTAGAACATTGTCCCCATACACCAAGGTTTTGGGTCAGTCCCTGGTCAGGTCACGTACAAGAATCAACCAATTAATGCATAAATAAGTGGAACAATAAATCAATGTTTCTCTCTCCCCTCACCTTCTCTCTCTCTAGTATCAATTTTTTTTTTTTAAATCAGTTTAATGAGAAATGATTTACATACCATAAAATTCACCCATTTTAACTGTACAATTTAATGGTCTTTAGTACATTTACAGAGTTGTGCAACCATTACCACTATCTAATTTTGGATATTTCATCACTTTAAAAGGAAATCCTGTACCCACTTAAAGTCACTCCCCACCCTTCCCCTAGCCCCTGGCAACCACTAAACTACTCTGTCTCTGTAGATTTGCCTTTTAAAAAAAAATCCTTATTGATTTCACAGAGAGAGAGAGAGATAGAAACATCAGTGATGAGAGAGTCATTGATCGGCTGCCTCCTGCACACCCCCTGCTGGGGATCAAGCCCACACCCCAGGCATGTGACCTGCCTGGGACTCGAACCTCGATCTCCTGGATCCTGGGTTGATGCTCAACCTCTGAGCCACGCCAGCCGGGCTAGATTGGCCTTTTATACATATTTCATATAAACAGAATTACATAGTATGTGGTCTTTCTTTTGTGTCTGGCTTCTTTCAACCTAGCCTGATGTTTTCGGGGTTCATCCACTCTGTGGCATGTTCACTCTTATTACTGATGAACACTCCATTGTATAGATAGAGCACGTTTTATTTATCCACTCACCAGTTGATGGGCAGCTGGGTAGTTTGCACTTTGGGGCTGTGGTGAGCAATGCTGCTATGAACATTTGTGCAAATCTTTGTGTGGACACGTTTTCGTTTCTCCAGGAGAGGACTTGCGGAGTCATGTGGGAACGTTTTACCTTCTCGACAGCAGTGAATGAGGGTCCCACTTTCTCTCTGTTCTTACCAGCACTTGTCATTCTTTTTTACTGGAGCCATCCTAGTGGGTATGAAGAGGTAACTCATTTTGGTTTTCATTTGCATTTCCCTAATGACTGATGATGTTGAACATATTTTTATGTGCTTATTGGCCTTTGTATATCTTCTTTGATAAAGATTTATTCTATTCAAATTGTCCATTTTAATTGGATTTTATGTCTTATTATTATTAAGTTATAAGAGTTCTTCCTTTATATATCCTGGGTGCAAATCCCTTATCCATTACATAATATACTAATTTTTTCCCATTCTCTGAGTGTCTTTTTACTTTCTTTATGATGTCATTTGAAGTATAAAAGTTTTAAATTTTGACAAAGACCCATTTATAAATTATTCTATTGTTTGTGCTTTTGGTGTCATATCTAAGAAATCATTGCCTAACCCAAGATCTTAAAGATTTATTCTCATGTTTTCTTCTAAGAGTTTTATAATTTTTACCTCTCACATTTAGGTCTTTATTCTGTTGTGAGTTAATTTTTGTATATGGTATAAGTTATGGGTTCAGCATAATTCTTTTATATGAGGATATCCAGTCGTCCGAGCACCATTTGTTAAAAAGACTATTCTTTCTTCCATTGACTTGTCTTGGCACCTGAATTTTACAATGGTTCTGAAAGTTAGATCCAGGGAAAGGTTCTGAAAATTAGAAAGTGGTTATTTTCAGGTATGATGTGACTGCTATACTTGAACCTGCCCTGCAGACCTCTCAGACAGTAAGCCTACATGTGTGAAAGGAATTAGCAACCTCTGCTTCCTGAGGTGGCAACAAGGATTTCTGGGTTTTTAGACCACCAGTGCTATTCCAGTTTTATTGGCATTGTGCATGGTGGGCTTCCAGTTCCATCAGCACCTAGGTGGTGATCAGAGCAATGGGATCTTAGTATCACTCACAGAGCACTATTGTGTACAGCTGCCAAGACTTGGGTCCAATGGCAACCAATGACCGGCACTGGTTTATAAATATCTAAGTACCCTGATGTTTCCTAAAAATATTTTGTGAAAGTAGGAGCGTCTACTATAAAAGATTGAAGAGGTAAGAGCTCAGAGCAACTAAGATTTGGGCACTCCTTTAGACAGGCCCTACCTGTATCCACTGACTGGTAAAGTCTGAGGCACCAATATAGGTGTACAATGTACAATGAGGCCCCATGCACTCTTTCTGCTGATGCAACTTGTCAGGATCTAGCAAGGGCTTAGCAACAGGGGAGGAAATCCTCAGAGGACACCAACGTTGGGAATTTAGAGCTGGAACTTGAGGCCAAAGAGCGTAGATGGGCCAAAGCCAGAAGTGAAACAGAGAGATGTATCAGGAGCCAAATGTCAGGATCCAGGAAGGCAGAATACAACAGGGACGTTAAAACCAGGAGTGTAATAAAAGCGAGATACTGGAGACAGAAACCAAGGATAATGTTGTGACTGGGAGCCGAGGTAATCATGTCCCTAGATTTAGAGGCAAATTGAGTGATTTTCCCACTTTCCCACTAGCCAGCCTTTTAAAAACTCCAGGCATTCTCCCCATGGGCACTCATCTCTGCCTCCCAGAAAGGCGGGTTCACGGCACAGCTGGTCTCAAAGCTGGTGCTGTGACAGTGCTTGACACAAGGCATGTGTGTGTTGAATGCCTACTATGTGCCTCATGTGGCAGTATGTATACTTGGAGGTAGAAACTACTGTAAGACAAGTCCTGCTATCCGGAAACTGAAAGGACAGCTGGCTCAGAATGTTTCCAGGGTTGACACAGGTCCTGGGGCTATAAAGTCTCCACTCAGCTTAACCACAGTGGCAATCAATGACCAGCCCTAATTCACTGACACCTGTCCAGGTCAACACAGCCAATAAACGGAAGAGCCCGGGCTAAAACTCAAGTTTCTTGCTCCTGTGTGGGACTTTTTCTTTTATTCTATGAAAGACTCAGAAGCACAGCAAATGGGAGAATTAAAAGGACTTAAACTGAATTATTTCTACAGGTAGAATGATAGGGAAGGGACTGGAGGGGAAGGAGTCAAAGAGGAGTGCAAGCAGTGAGAGAGGGAGGAATTATGGCATGTATTACGGTCTCAGAAATAGCGCATATATATGTATATGTATATATATACATACATATATCCTACCTTCTGTGCCTGTATCTTTATATTATATATGTTTATATATTAAAAAGATTTATTATAAAGAATTGGCTCACAGAATTATGGAGGCTGAGGAGTCTTGAGATCTGCAGTCGGCAAGCTGGGCACCCAAGAGAGCCAATGGTATATAATTCCAGGCCACGTCCAAAGGCCTGAGAACCAGGAGAGTCAATTGAAAGGTTAAGGTCAGTGCTGCGTGGGCAGGCTAAATAGCCATCTCAGATGGTAAATAAAGGAAAATTGAATTTACTTAAGGAAAGGGGATGGGAAATGGAGATATCCAAAGGGAAGGGCTACCCAGCACTGAGCCAAAGGGTGCTGGGTGGGTCCGTGATGGCAGCAAGAACATACTCAGGACAGTGAGACAAGGAAGAGCGTAGAAGCAGCGGCAGGAGAGCCCGGGCCGGGCCGCGTTGGCTCACTGGGGAGTCAGAGAGGGAGAGAAGGGGGGCCTTGGAGACAGGTTCAGGGGGTAAGCCCGGGACGAGCTGCCGCTGCCCACTGCTCCCCTGGTTGCAAGTCTCTTGGGGTCCCCACGGTGGGAAGAAGGTTGATAGAGATGGTGCTGGCGTCTCCCCTAGTGCGGAGCTCGCGCTGGGTCCTCTGTCCTGAGCGTATTTATCTCTTTCTTGCAGGTGGAAATCTTAGGGGAGCTCTCAGGGGAGTGTCTCAATAGAATCTTCGTCAGCTTTCCAGGTGCGCTCTTCGTTGTTGTTGTTGTTAATCCCACCTGAGGATATTTTTTCCATTGATTTCTTTAGAGAGAGTGGAAGGGAGGAAGGGGAGAGGGAGAGAGAGGGTGAGAGAGTGAAACATCAATGTGTGAGAGACACATCAATTGGTCTTCTGCAGAGGCCCCACCAAGGCTGGGGATTGGACCTGCAACCCAGGTACGTGCCCTTGACTGGGAATCAAACCTGCAACCCTTCGGTGTGGGGGCCGATGCTCTAACCACTGAGCCAAACCAGTCAGGGCTCAGGTGGGTTCTTTCTGGATCATGGTCGCCACTGATTGGTCGGTGCCGGGGCAGAGAGTTATTAGTCAATGCAGCTGGTCCTGAGGCAGCCACGGAGCCACCTGCCTAGTTTTGCTGCTTTTCTGGGCCTGGAGCTGAAACACACCCGAGGCCTAGGTGCTATCTTTAGGGAGGAAATGCTTAGGGGGTCTAAACCTCATGACCAGCAATATGGTAGGGGAGGCTAGGTGACCCTGGGAACAAGGTTCTTATTTTCCCAGTTTTGCCCCTTGTTAGGTGAGTTTCTGCCCTGGTGAGTTTCTGTACCTGACCCATCATCCTTACTCTGCTCATGTCTATCTAACACCAATGATACAAGTTCCAGTCTGAGGTCAAGAGAAGACTGATGTTCCAGCTCAAGCCGTAAGGCAGGAGAACGTCCCTCTTACTCAGCCTTTTTGTTTTGTTCAGGTCTTCAACTGATTAGATGAGGTCCACCCACATTAGGGAGAGCAATCTGCTTTACTCAGTCTACCCATTCAAATGTTCAACTCCATTTCCACAAATATCCTCACAATCATACCCAGAATAATGTTTGACCCAATGTCTGGGTACCCTATGGCCCACTGAAGTTGACATAAAATTAACCACCACAGGGAACAAGGAAATATCACTGCATCACTTTCCAAAGGGTCCCAAAGACTCAGGCAACTGGCCTTGTCCCACATTGGGGAGCTTTGTAGGTAGAACACAGATTCTCTAAGAAGTGGTACTGATCCCTACAAGACTTTTGAAATCTGTAGAGACATTTTTAATTTTTATAATCAATAGGGAATGCTATTCAATGGTTGGAAACCAAGGATGCTAGACATCAAACAAAGCCCGTGGTAGCACAGGAATTGTGAATGTCCCACTGGATATTCACAGAGGCAAAAATTATTATGTAGGTGTTAATTATCATGTAGATTCTATCTCAGCCTAGAACCTAACCCTGCTTTACATAGAATCACATTTTTAATAAACATGAAAGTTTGGTGGATCCAATTTTCATAAATTCAGGGATGATTGTGTTTGGTTTGTCTCTGTCCTTTTGGACTGCTATAACAAAATACCATAAACTGGGTGGTTTATAAACAACAGAAATTCATTTCCCAACGTTCTGGAGGCTGGAAGTCCAAGATTAACGTTACCTACACAGTCGGGTTCTGCTGAAGGCTCTCATGCAGCTTGCAGACTGCCAGGCTTTTCATTTTCTTCCTCACCTAGTAGAAGGCGCAAGCTCTCTAGCTGGGGTCTCTTTTATAAGGGGACCGTCATGAGGGCTCTACCCTAATGACCTCCCACCTTCTAATACTACCACCTTGGGCATTAGGTTTTCAACATATGAAAGGGGAGGTATAGTAACATTCAGGCTATCGCAAAGGGCGCTCCCAAAAGTAATTTTCTCTTTAGGGAAGAATGTTATTAATGGTCGCACTGCTGTGGTGTTTAAGTCAATAACACCATCCTCCCGTGTCAGTCTGGCTTTATGGTGTCTCATTCATGGTGAAGCCTACCTGAGCTATTTGGGCAGGTTCAACTATTCATTCTGCAAAGTTCTCCTCACCATTTCTCTGAGGGCATTTCTGGGGTTTGTACTGAACCAAATATTTCTGATGTTTGATAGAAGATATAAGGTTATATCCAAGCCTTCTTTATACCTCCAACCCCTAACCACAGACTCCCAGCTGTTTGCTACATGTAAGAGATACTAAATCTACTAAAATCCCGAATATAATTCAATCTTTTTTTCTTTTGATAATTTAGAAACAGCATCTAGAGAATTCTTTGACACAGTAGAAAGAGAATTCTTTTCTTGCAAATCCATCCCCTCCTAAAACCCCCTTCCCTTCCAAAACCCTTCCGCCACCCATCACCCTTCCTACAGAAATGATCAAGCCTTTCTGCCTCTTTCCCCCCTCTCTGTGTCTTGCAAATTTCACAAGCCTCTGGTGTCAAAAGGATGTTTACAGCCTTTCTCCCCTACCCCGGTACCGATGCTTCTGCAGAGCATCTGGTGGGCTCCAGGAACTCAATACTTCCCGGCTTTTCCAGGGAGATGGGAAGACCCAGCTCTGGTTTCAAAGACCAGGGTGGGGGTGGGGCGTGGGGGTGGGGCGTGTCCACTTGGAGCTGCAGCTGGTTTCTCCTAGAGAACGTCAAATTAAACATCTTGCCTTGATGGGGGATGAATTTCTTCCAAAACCTCTCCTGCCCGGACTACATAAGAAATGTGTACTTCTTCTATTAACGCTGCTTTGACTGTTGCCCTGAGCTAATCCGTTAAGCCCATGCTACGTGAGTAAGCACATTTTCCTGGCCCACAGTTGCATGACAAAGCATCCTACCTCGGCTGACAATGATTGCTGGCAGGCCCAAATTGCTAGGAAGTTTCTCCCTCCCAAACAAAGGTCTGGCGCCTTGGGGATGGGGGCCAGATAAAAGTTCAGTTCGCCCTGCCTAGTTACAGTCCCCGCTGTTATTCATGCCTCTGTGCCCTTCCCCCGGGGCTGGGAGAGCCCAAGGAGGCGACGTTTGCAAATTCTTTAAAAATTGAGTCAGCAGCTGTCTGACCTAAATAGTAAATCTCTAGTAAATAGAACTTAAAAAAAAAAATAAAAAAAATCAATAACTGCAACAACAAATCTCTATTTCTAGGCTATATTTTATTATCTAGGTGAGGCCAGACAACCAAATTACTACTGTACAGACTTTAGCATGTTGCTCCTGGAATAGATACCCACCTGAACGTTCCCATTTTCAGGTCATCCTTGTCAAATCAAGATCAGAATTCCTGTCTCCAAAGCCCACGGCTGCCCTTTTGAGGACTTTTGTAAAATTGAGCAAAATACATCCTAACAAAAATATTTAGATACAAGGCCACTGGGCCATTAGGACTAAAGAAAATAATATAAACTACATCTAAAAACCCAGTTTTTTTAAAGCCATGAAAATTTTCCATTTGGTGATTTTTTTTTTAACCTTATGACACTTGATCAGTTCTATTTTTGTGTCAGGTGTCAGTTCACCAGCCCCATCCTTGGAGTTAGATGATAAATAATAAACATTTAATTGATTATTTTTAAAAAAACCATTGAAGGGAAATGAGCATACCAAGGGCAAGCAAAATTGTGATCCATCCGGCTTGGGTTTATTTGGGGTCTTTTTTTTTGGAGTCCAGCGGCAATCACAGTGGCCAAACAGCACGTAGGAAGACTGTCTTTAGGGGACACTCCCACTTCTGCCTTTTGCCCAGAGAGGGTACAAAGTCCAAGATGTAAAGAGCTGCCTGCCCTCCCTGGAGCTCCAGATAAAAAGCCTGGTTGGTACTTTTACCTTCATTGCAAAATGTGTTACCCACGCTTCCCAAAGTCCTTCACTGCTTCCCCTCCATCAATCAAATAACCTTTTATTTAAAAGGCTGGTGAGGAAATTAAAATACATTGCAAAAAGTCAAATATATGACTTGCTGAGTTTATGGCTTACGTTTTAAGGAACTTGGATTCCAAATTTGTATCAGGATTGCACCCAGCAAAATAGTCAGACCTCATCCTGGCCTCTGACTGAACTTTGTCATAAAGTGCACGGGACCCAGGTCAACCTAGGACCCAGGTATAATAAGATCTCTAAGCTGAAGCTGCGGATCTCAACCTTCCCCCCACTCTTCTCCATGCACGTAACCGACAGGATTCCCATGCTCCCGCACCAGCCAGCTCGCTGTTTCTCCAACAGCCCAACCGTCCCAGTGCTCCAGCCCAAAGGTACCCTGTCCCATTGCGTTTCTGCTGCACAACCACCACCCCACCCCCATCCTCCGTGGAAGCTGAAAGGCCAAGGTTGGCCTCTCGGGCTCCTTAAGGCTGGAGTGTGGGCCTGCAGCCTGATCCTGGCCAACAGCACCTACAGGAAAGCTTCTAGGAAAGATTTTCCCCTAACGCGGAGACTCACGGGAGGAAATGCCTTTCTTGGCTTGCTGTGTGTGCATGTCTGCAATGCCTGGAACTGCTCAACTATCTGTGTTTTGATCATGAGAAAGGGATTCTGCTGACGAGCTGAGCAGGCCAAATGGAATGTCAGAAAGTTGGAAAGCACCCTGTCCTCAAGGTCACAGTGGAACCACTGTGCGTGGGGACAGGATATGCCACCCCAAAATGTGCCACTTTTGCATGTGGGTTATTTTGAATTGAAGGCAGTCAAGACTCAGTGGACTCCCAGAAAAACTTCTTCCTTAACTACCAAAAAGAAGTTAGAGGCCCTGGCCAGGTAACTGTTAGTTAGGCCGTCATCCCGATATACCAAGGTTGTGGGTTCTATCCCTGGTCAGGGTACATACAAGAATCAACCAATATTGGAGCATCAGCCCCTACACCGAAAGGTTGTGGGTTCGATTCCTGGTCAGGGCACATACCTAGGTTTTGGGTTTGATCCCGGTCGGGGAGCTTATGGGAGGCAACCAATCGATGTTTCTCTCTCTCTCTGCCTCTTCCTCTCTCTCTGAAATATCAATAAAAACATACCCTGGGTAAGATTAAAAAAAAACAAAAAGAACCAATGAATGCATAAATAAGTGAAACTACAAATTGATGTCTCTCTCTCAAGTCAATAAATAAAAACACTGAAAAGAATATAAGCAGAGGGCATGGCTCAAAGAGAGCTATTACCAGTGTAAAGGCAAAAAAAAATAACTTTCCTTTCTCAGTTCTTCTGGCTGGACTAATAATCAAAGGAACATGAGACGAAGTAACAGGAGACAGTGACCAAATTTATTACATATGTACATACAGGGGTCCCATAAGAGTGCGAGACCCAGAGGCGCACTGGGCAGTGAGGTGCTTGTGCCACTCTGGACTGACGGGAGGGAGGGCGATTCACGGGTGGGCGCTGAGCCCCTGCGAGGGGTAAGCTACATGCCGACCAGCTGTGCGGCCAGGCGAGCATCTAGTCACCAAACACCCGCTCTCCTTCTTATCCGGAGAATTGCCCTTCTCGCCTTTGAAGCCCCAGGCCCCTATTCCATTCCTTAGCTCATGTGACACGTAAGCCTCGCCTGCCTGACTTGCCCTTGGGTTTCGGATTTTTATGTGGCTCCTGTATGTACAAAATTAAACATTTTTTTCTCTCTTGTTAACCTGTCTTATGTCAATTTAAAAATTTATGTTTTGTTTTATTCACCAGCAGGGGCACTTAATAAATATTTGTTAAATGAAGGAATGAACGTGAGTGATAACCTAGAACACGCTCTAACTTATTTAAAAGTAAGTCATTTTCCAGAAATTGGAATAACAGTTGCCAGAGGCCAGGGGAGGAGGAATGGAAGCTACTGTTTAATGGATATAGAGTTTCATTTGGGGAAATGGGAAAGTTCTAGAGATGAATGGGTGGTGATAGTTGTACAACACTGTGAGTGTACTAATGCCACAGAACTGTACACTTAAAAGTGGTTAAAATGGTAAACTGTATGGAATGACTATTTTATCACCATAAAACAAATGTTATTTGCAAATCTTGGTACTTACCATTGCAAGGAACAAATCTCTACCGACGATATAGCCCACACCCGAGGAAGCTGCACATCCATGAAAACACTGATCACTTTCATCATTAACAAAGCTCCGGTCCAGCTGTTGGCTGGATTCATTTGCAAAAATTTTCATTCACAGACACTAATTCCTTTTTACAGCTGAGTCAGCGAGGGCGGGCTGGGTGGCCTATTGGGTGGGTGGGGGGGTACGCAGGGGGAGAAAACAGGCCTGTACTACGCAGGGGGCCGATTCGCGCTATCACAGAAATGAAATCACAGGTTGGGGCTCACCACACACACACACACACACACACACACACACACACACACACACACAGTATCAGGAAACAGCCTGTCCATTCTCCCCGAGAGGCAGGGATTTCGGTTTCCTTGGTTTCTGAGCTGTTCTTGGAGCCGGGCCATCTAGGGAAACTGAGCAAGTACATGGGTCCTTCGAACTTGGGCTGGATCCACGAAGGACACAAAAACCAGACTATCCGGCCCTCTCCCCCAAGTGGAGCGGACAAAAGTGTCGTTGATGTTGAAGCTGTGGAAAGCTTCAGAAGGTCCCGAGGGAGGAAGCTTGGCATGAGCAGGCAAACAGCTCTGCGACCCTGGAAGGGAGCGCGAGCGCCAGGCTGGGGTGAGATCCAGGCCGCGGCTCAGCCCTGGCCGCTGACTCCCTGTCCTTCTCAGGGGGTGCGAGAGGCAGCCCGTCCCCGCCGCTCGGCCTCGCGGGTTTCTCTGCGGTCTCAGGAACTCTCTCAGAAGAACGCCACCAGTGTTAAAAATGCTCATGATACATGCTAAATGGAAAATTCAAGGTGAAAGGAATTTATATATGTCCATGTCTATACACTTATATAAAACATAATATATATATATAATATAATATATATAATATAATCTATGTATATAATATATGTACACATATAATATAATAATATGTACATATATACTATAATGAGCTCAATTATATATATATGTTTTTAAAATGTTTTAAAGCATGCATTAAAAAAAAGACCGGGAGGAAATTACAATATTATCAGTGATGTTCTCCGGGTGGTTTAGTAACAGGTAATTGTTTATCTCATATTTACGTTATTGGGTGGTTTTAACATTTCCTATAACTAGAATGTGTTATTTGATAGACATAAACACATTTTGAACTCCACCAACCCAGTAGCCCCTCGGCATGGGGGAAGGTGTGGGCTATGGAAAAGTGGGTGGGGAGCGCTCTTGGAAATATTTGGCCGTTGCAATAAGCTTGCTGCAGAAGGGAAACGTCTGGAAGGACGGGACCAGAGCACTCCTCTTGCTTTTTTCCCTTACAGTTTTTCTCAAAGTGACTCAGGTTTCCCTGACGTGAGCCTATTTAGCAAGAAACACAGTAGCAGGTCTTCTATTTTTTATTTTTGAAAATGTAGTGCAAACCCCCAGAGCAGAATTAGCCTTTGACTGTGCCCCTGCCCCACACCCCTCACCTGACATTCCAGAAAAGCTCCCACCAAGGGGTCCCACTTGCAGAGATCCTCCTAGCTCCATCTTTTGAGACGTCTGAGAGTGTGACTCAAGTGTATGTGTATGGGGGGGCTGTTGTTTTCTGGCCCCCTGCTGCTGCTTTTTCCATTTAAACCACCCTCCTGCCCCTCAGCCATGTTGGGACCACGTTGCTAACACCAGCCGCTGCTGTGGAAAATGACATAGATATTCTGTCCTTTGGAAACATTTGGCACGGTCCTGGGAAGGAAAAACTGAGCTCATCCCAAGAAACAGGAGAGAACTGGGGATGACACAGTCATCTCTGGATCCTGCAGGAATCTATTTCTTGCCCCCCCCCCCCGCCTTTTATTATCATTAGGGTTTTTTTTGTAGCCCCTAATTTCCCAAAGAACAGATTTTCTTCACATAAACACCATGACTGAGCAATATCACAGCCACCTCAAAGAGCAAAATCATGCCGCCTTCCCAACTGAGTCTCAAGTTGCCTTCTCCGAATTCTCATCTTGTAGTCGGGTGGGCTGGGGGAGCCTTAGGGTGCAGCAGAGACTGCTGGTGGAACAGGGAAGGGTACAGCGAGGAGAACAGGTAAATCCAACGCTGGGGAGCACTGGAAAGCGGGCCCAGCCTGAGAGGCCTGGGGGGAGGGCTGGATAGTTTGCCCACTGCAGCCCTTACTGCCACCAGGTGTAACACACACACACACACACACACACACACACACACACAGTAATGCGGGTGGGAAGGCGTGGCATCTTTATTATTTATTTATCTAAATGTGTTTTTATTTTTTATTATTTTATTATTATTATTATTTTAAATATGTCTTTATTGATTTCAGAGAGAGGAATGGAGAGGGGGAGAGAGAGAGAAACATCAATGATGAGAGAGAGTCATTGATCATCTGCCTCCCGCAAGCCCCCTACTGGGGACTGAGCCTGAAACCCAGGCATGTGCCCTGACTGGGAATCGAACAGTGACCTCCAGGTTCATGGGTCAATGCTCAACCACTGAGCAACACCGGCCAGGCAAGAGGTGGCATCTTTAGACCATCCTGTTGGAGGCTGCCCTCCTGCTGTCATCTCTTGAAGTGTGGCTCCAGAGATGGGAAAAGAAGGAAAGAGGTCACTAGGAGTGTTTAAAGGTCAAAGAGGGTCCTGGTTCTCCAGACCTTCCTCTCAAACCAGGGCCCTTTAGTGATCTTCCTGGGCAGGACAAATGTCCCTTTTTTAATGAGTACCCTTGGCCTGAACTGGCTCCAGAATATGTTTTTTGCTCTCTTCTGCCTTCCCCAGACACACAAAGGGGCCTCATGCTAGGAGGGTAAGACTGAGAAGGGCACTGTGCTCCCCACTCAGGAGACCAGAAGGCCCCTGCAGGTGGTCCCCCCTCGGGTCATGCTGTGCTGTCCTCCCTCCTCCTACCATGGCCATCAACAGTAGGGGCGCTGACCACATGAAGCTGGGCATGGTTCATTCCGCCCTTCCTCGCACAATCAGCACCTTTACAGTTCTCCTTGGCCTTGCCACTGGCACCAAAAAACAGCCCACCCTTGTCCTCATGGGAGGCTCCAATCCCCCCAACCCTACTCCCTGCCTCTGTCATCCCAGTGGGAAGTTGTAAAATCTCTGGTGGTCTTTTTAGCTGTTCTTAACATTGAAGAGAACTGAGCCCAGTTGAGTCAGTCTATTAGGGGCAGAACTGTGTCTCCAAAGTTCATATGATGAACTTCTTATACCTCAGAATGTAACTCTATTTGGAGATAAGATCTTTAAAGGGGTTAAAATGAGGCTACTAGGGTGGGGCCCTAATCCGATATGCCTGGTGTCCTAAAAAGGAGAGGAAGAGACTTCAGGGTGCACACAGCGGCATGGCCATCTGAAGAGGCAACAGGAAGGCTGCCGTCTGCAAGTCAAGGAGCGAGGCCCCAGAGGACACCAACCCTGCCAACATCTTGATCTTGGACTCCATAACTGAGAAAATAAATTTCTGTTGTTTAAGCCACCTAGTCTGTGGTGTTTTGTTATTGCAGCCCCAGTAAACTACTATACAGTCCTTAGCAGACCCAGTGGCCTCCAGACCCTGTCTTGGGACAACACCACAGGCACAGGGGGCAGGCCGCCGGCATGGTGTTCCCCTCCCCCTCCGCTGGGTGGGCAGGAGTTCGTCTGTTGAAAACTTCCTGTCCATGATTAGCTCACTTCAGGGAGTCAGGTCCTCTCCGATTCCCTGCTTGGGAGGGAGGGGGGGGACAGCACCCCAACCCTACTCTTGAGTCTCACCTTGGAGATGAACTCAGCCTTGTGGGTGCTGGGAAGGAGGGAGAGGTGGCCACTCTTCTGCCTCCTGTCCTCCTGGTTCTCCCACTTGGCTCATTCCAGGCCTGTCCGTCCATTTCACAAAGGAGAATTGCCAAGGGCTCAGCCCCTGCGTTTCCTGCAGCCCCCACTCATTCCTGGGGCTGCAGTTCCTGGGATTGGCACCGAGGCCCTGGGCGACCACAAAAAGGAGACAGCAGCTGTTTCCTGCTGCCATTTGAGACACCGGAGAGGTACCCAGCACATGCCCAGGATATCCTTCGGAAGAGAGCAGGAGCAGAGTGGAAGGGATCCCCGACCCTTTTACTCACAGCATTGTAACTGTGACGGGAGACGTGGCTGGGACGCGTGTGCAGAGCTGCCCCCTAGTGTCTTCTAAGGGCCATGCAGGCTCCTCCAGGAAGTCACTTAGTATAGAATTCGAGTTCTTAAAAAAATTTAATTAATTAAATATTGGAAGGAGTGACTATTTTTCTCTTTTCTTCCTCTTTCCCCCGAGACTTCTGAGGAAGAGAGAAGGGTAGAGGAAAGGAGAGACAGAAGCAAGATGAGAGGGGTGCAGGACGGACTGAAGGAATTTTTAACCTGTTTAATAGGCATGAGGCAAAGTTAAAATATTCCCCTAAAAGAATCGTTAGATCATTTACACTTTGCCACCTCAAGCCTGGCTCCCTTTTAGCAAACTAGCTAGAAATCCAGTCTGGTACTGTGCCAAATATTTTACTGTGATAGACAAATCCATTTACTCCGTATACAAACCCTAGGCAAAGACATTTACCATCATCATCATCATCATCATCATCGACCCATACAGGAAACGAGTACAAGAGGTTGAGTGACTCGCCCAGGGGTCACGGAGCTACTGAATAAGGAAATCTGAAGTCTGAATCTGTGTCCGAGCTCCAGAGAGGACCACATAGGACTCCCTATGCCCAGCCAGCCAGCAGCGACGGTAGGGGTTCTCGGGACGCTCCTGTCTGCTAGACTCACCACCACAGTTCCACCCTTTATGTCTCAGGTCCCTCCTCCAAGATGACACGCTCCGAGCCCATGAGATGCAGAGGGGAGTCCAGGGTGACTTTTGGTCCTTGCAGACTGATATGCTCTTTGGTGACCCTGACTCTTTGGGCAAAAAAAAAAAAAAAAAAAATTACAAGCATTATGAAAGAAGGGCCAGGAAAATCGATCTCTTTTTTTTTAATTCTCACGCAAGGACTCTCTTTCCATTGCTTTTCAGAGAGAGCGGGAGAGAGAGAGAAACATCAGTGTGAAAGAAACACATTGACCGGTCGCCTCCCACACTTGCCCGGACCAGGGCCAGGGAACACTCAGGTACATGCCCTTGGCTGGAATTGAACCTCGGACCCTTCAGTCCCCCGACACTCTAACGACTGAGCCAGTCCAGCTAGGGTGGGAAATTTATCTCTAAAGGAGCAGAAAAGACAGTTATTTCCAAGGATTGCAAACCACCCTCTGATCTCCTTTGTCTCGAGTCGCTTAAACAGCCTGCAAAGGGAAATAAGCGGCCCAGGATTCTACCACACACCAGCCACTAGTTCAGCAAGCACGTATTCCATATCCACAAATACGAGCTCCAGTAGTGATCCAGGCACTAGTCTAAACTCCGGGGATACTGCAAGGAACAGGACAAAGGTCCCGCTTTGACCGCCTAGGAGAAAAAGGCAGGCGGTACTTAGAGGAAGGAACAAAGACAAGGGAAAGCAAACAGCGCGACAACTTCAGACAGCGGAAAGTGACACGGCCCACGTGAGGCTGGGTCATGGCATAGAGAGGGTCTCACGGCCAGGGCCACCTCCACCAGGGAGGTCAGGGAAGTTCTCTTGGAAAAATGACATTTGAACTGAGACCCAGGTGATAAGAAGGGCACCGGGAAGAGCCAACCGTGTCATGAGCCGGGGGAGAGAGGTTCGCACGTGGAGATGCTCACTCAAGACAAACGCCGCATTTTCAGGTCCCAGAAAGAAGAGGGAGAGGAGCCAGGTAAGAGATCAGGGAGGTCAGCGGGGGATGCTGTTGGAAGATTTTTTTTAAAGCAGGAACGAAACATAAGCAGATTTAAGTTTTACAAAAATCACTCTGGTTGCATTCGGAGGGGCCCAGAGGCTCAGAGGGGCCAGCTAGGAGGCAGGTCATTCATACACGTACACATTCTCTCATGTTGCCGTCTCAAAAAACATAGCGTCTCATGCAACTCTACCAAGCTGTCGTGCAACCGCTATGACTACTAAAGAGCTTGAAAAGGCTTTTCACAGAAAGAGCACTTGAATGTAATACCAGCAGATGTTTTCTTCAACATGAAATCCTGCCACAAACATTCACAAATAGCATGGGAATTAAAACCAGGAAGGAAACGAGTGATTGTTATTTCATGGGAAGGAACACAACTTCCTTACAGACGCAAGTGTTCTGTACTCACTCGCGTCCCATCCGACTCCTATGTGACCGTTGAGTGTACTGAGAATGACTCCATTGAGTGAATAATTTGCCTGCATATATCAGCAAACGTTCAATAGTAATTGGAGTTTAACAAATGTATTTCAACAATATAACGTATCTCAAAAACCAGAGAAGCATGGTATTGAATGTCAACTGTCATTGAAAATTTAAAAATTATTAAAAAAATTAAAGTGAAATTCACATAATATAAAGTTAACCATTTTAGTGAAAAATTGGGTGGACTTTAGTTATATTCACAATGTCGTACACTCACCACATCTATCTAGCTCCAAAACATGTTTATCACCCCAAAATAAACCCCTTACCAATGCATTACGCAGTAACTTTCATTCCCTCTTCCCTCTAGTCCCTGGCAACTACCAATTTGCTTTCTCTCTCTTGGCTTTACCTGTTCTGGATGTTTCATAAAAACGGAATCGTGTCATATGTGATCTTTTGTGTCTGACTTCCTTTCACTTGGCGTGCTGGCCATTTGGGTAGTTTCGGCCTTTTGGATACTGTGAAAAGGCTGCTATGGACATTTGTGTACAAGTGTTCGTTGGAATATTCTTTTCAGTTCTCTTAGGTATACGCCTAGGAGAGAAATTGTTGGGTCATACGGTCATTCTATGCTTAAGTTTCTGGGGACCCACTAAACTTTTCCACATGACTCAACCATTTTATGTTCAATTTTACATTTTTAAAAAATAAGACTTTGAGCCCTGGCCAGGTAGCTCAGTTGGTTAGAGCGTCGTTCCGATAAGCCAAGGTTGCGGGTTCCATCCCCAGTTAGGGCACATACAAGAATCACCCAAGGAATAGATGGACACATATTGATGCTTGAATATATGGAAACAAATTGATGTTTCTCTCTCTCCCTTCCTCTAAGAAATAATAATAATGATAATACTTTGTAAGCACCAAATGATACTTGGCAAGCTATCCTGGACTTAATGGTAAGTCAAATCATCATCATAAGTTTGTTCACTGAGCACGGGGTCAGATCAAGGTGAGCTTGTCATGTGTATGATTTTAGGCTATTTTTAGATGCTGCTTCAATTTCATGAGAAAAGTGTTTCCAACGAGGGGGCCATGGGGCTTTAGCTGTAACTCCTGTATCCATTTCCATGGTCCGGGTGGCCTTGCCCGGAAGCCCCGAACCCCTGGATTCGGTTAGCTAAGGGTCTCTCCTGTACAACACCGATGTGTGCTCCGTGACTCTCGCTTTCACGGCACCTCCTTGACTGACGCCGTCTTTCTTTCGTTGCCTGTCTCCAAGACAGTCAAGCCAAAGTTCACTGAATATTCTTCTAAGTCCACACATGTTGTAACCATGTGCCAGCTGTTGGGCATTTAGCTGCCAGTAGTTGTAAACATTGCCCTCTCAAGCCCTGGCCGGGTAGCTCAGCTGGTTAGAGCATCGCCAAGGTTGCAGGTTCGATCCCCAGTCAGGGCAAGTACAGTGAACGCATAAGTAAGTGGAACGACCAACCGATGCTTCTCTCTCTCACATCAATAAATTCAAACAAACAGACAAAAAGGTTGCCCTCTCGAAGTAAGGTTTTGCCAGCTGGGGAGCCATTATATTTTTGCTTACCCACTCTGGTCCAGGATATGTTGGTATTACCTAAATCTCAGAGGAAGAGCTCATTTCCAAATGGGACTGTAATCCCTAAGTCCTGACAGCAGGAGGAAATCACATTACCCTCCTCGTTGGAGACCTGCCTTCTACAAGGTGAGGGAACAGGGCCTTCCATAGCGGTTCCATTCAAAGGAGGGACACCGGGAATAAAGTATCTGCCCCGCATTCCTCGCAATAAAAATCGACGTGAAGGCCCCGGGAAGCCAGCTGGTTAGCGTTCTGTGCCGAGGCATTACGTCGCGCAGGCAGCCGCAGACATGATACGCATTTTAAGAAGCGTCTTATGTCATCCCAACATTTTCTTTGCTCTTTCTGGAAGGTTAGTTAGCCCTTTTAAACTTAATCTAATTCTTTGAATGCTCTAAAACTTTAAATATGACACTAAAATCCTGGTGGAGTAAAATTAGTTTACATCATATTGCTTTAACCTTTTAACTTGCTACACTTGCAAGTGACATTTAAGCATTAAAAAAAAACAAGAATACAAGCATGATGAAACCAAAAAGTTTTCTTTCACAGTTGAAGAAAAATGTCCAAAGTTCAAATTAAGATATGGACAGAGTACTGCATGTAGAAATGTTAAAACTTGAAGATGGTCTTTCCCGCAGAGTTGGTACTCATATTAAGTAATAAGGCTGTATGTACAGTAAATCAGAAAAATTAAGAAAAGGTGCCCTGTGACACCTACCTTCTTCCTTGTAGATAAAGCCGTCCCTGTTGGGAACATTATTTCTACAGCCTAAAAATAAAATAAAGTTCATGAAAACTTGGCTGAGATTTTGTGGATGTATAAATAATGTCTATTTAGCTACTTTTATGACTCGGACCGAATAATACTTATTTGTCCCAGTAAAGCCAAATGTGCTTTCGATTTTTTTTTGTTCTAAACCTTTAAAAGTTCTTACTGGGTTTCAGATGCAAGACCACCTATAATGAAGCCAGGAGCCTTAATGGTAATTGCTCCACTGGAACTTATGCACGATTCACGCTCCATGTGCATGGCTGGAACTTGGTCTGGTAACTCTGATCACAAGTAGTTCCTGTTCCACTGACTGTGGGCCCCCTTGACAGTAGGTATGAGGACAGTTCTTGTGGAATTTGTCATCACGGTCACTGGGGTAAGATTTAAAATATTAAGAGCTTTGCCAGGAATTGGCTCTCTCTGGTCTACCAGACACTCCTTTGTACATAAACATTGTTTTGGTTTTAAAAGCCAATGTGTAAAATGAGTGAAGGGTACAAAGAAATGCTCTGTACAATTTCCCCTGCATCCATTTTTTAAAGCCAATATGCAGATATAGAATTGAAAACAGGACTAGTACACCCATGTTCATAGCAGCACTAGTCACAATAGCCAAAGGTGGAAAGAGGCCAAGTGGCCGTCAACAAACAAAATGTGGTACATCCACATCATGGAATGCTCTTCAGCCATACGACGCTCTGACACACGCTAGGACACAGATGAACCTTGAAAACATTATGCTAAGTGAAGTCAGACAGACACAAAAGGACAAATATTGTAGGATTTTACTTATATCAAATTCAGAGACAGAAAGTAGAACTTATTAGGGGCTGGGAAAAGATAAACAGGGCTCTCAATCTTATAGAGAGAAAACAGCAATATGAAACTTCTGCAGTCTTCAGGAGATGCCATTCAATATTTTCAATAGTAATTATTAAGCTCCAAGTTTGAGACATTGTTTTATATCCACTGAAAAAGCTCTAGTATTTCTCTACATCTCAGGAGACACAATAAAACCACACTTTCAAGTCACTAGACTCAAAAACAAAGGCACTGGATAAGTAAGCATCACGCTGTTCCACAACCCTATCTTCACTGATGTCCATGTTCACTCAGTATTTTTTCAGAAAAATACTTTAAAAGCCCAACATAGTTCTTTTCTAAAGTGTAGTCCATAGATCAGCTGCATCTGTATCACTGGAGAACTTGTTAGAAATGAAAATCCTTGGGCCCCACCCCAGACTATGGATCAGAAACTCTGGGTGGGAGTCAGGCAATGTGTTGTAACAAGCCCTGCAGGTGACTCTGATGTGCACGGAGTTGGACAGCCACTGGTCAAGAGCACAAGCAGGCCTGGCCTGTGCCCAATCCCAAATTAGAAAGAATTCAGGGAGGAAAGTCCAACACGTGCAAAATGTTTCCCCACGACTTAAAAACAGGTTGAGATAACATGATTTTGAAAGAAAAATGAAAATTACCTATGGCTTTTTGTTTTAAACAGTAAGAGAATTAAAAAGAGAAGTTATCTTTTAAAGTATGAGTTTATTCCCCAGATTTTCTTAAATACCCACAAATTAGTGCTTTTCTTGCAGCTATATCCAGGAGCTGAAAACAACTTAAAGTAGGAACTTTTATCACACATTTAACACTTGTAAGAGAGAGAATGAAACAGTATGAATTTTAAGATGAGTTTTTCAATGATTCAGTAACAAGCACATGGGAACTGAGGATAATTACAGAAACAGCTATTGAACTCTAAAATAAAAACATACGTGATAGAGAAATGGTAAAAAGGTGTTTCATTTAAAAAAAGCTCATCACCTCTCCTGCTGGTTAGTAACCTAATAATGAAAATGATGACA
Source organism: Miniopterus schreibersii (assembly GCF_964146895.1). Classification (NCBI taxonomy): domain Eukaryota; kingdom Metazoa; phylum Chordata; class Mammalia; order Chiroptera; family Miniopteridae; genus Miniopterus; species Miniopterus schreibersii. The sequence goes on from NC_138116.1 coordinate 8,559,178, forward strand.
CGAGTATTATCTTCTCTGTTTAAAGTAAGGCGGTTCTGTCCGTTTCATGAACACTGGCTCTAGGTCTGAAACCTAAGACAGGATTCTAGGCTTAAAAAAATCTCCAAGTTTACCGCCCTAGGCTAACAGATTCTTTGTGTGACACCAAGAAGTTGGTAATAACTCTTAAATTTGCTTGGACAGGAAAAAATAAGAAATGGATGAGCAGTTAATCAAGTCAAGTAGGATTGGGTCACTGGGACACAGTTACAAGTGGCAGCAAATCAGAACACACAAGGGGCTCAGCTGAGGGTGAGCATGTTAAATAAAGACCAAACAGGAGCATCTGAGGTCTTTACAGCAACGTATTTGCCCGAGGTTTGGCGGATACAAAGGGAATGAGTCCTCAGAAACACGAAGTTAATGAGAAGCTAAATTCAAATAGGCTCCGACTCGATTTACAAATTAACAATACGAAACAATTCTATTTTCTATCTTTTCCATTCAAAAGAAAATTAAAACCATATTCTTACTGCTGGTGTGAACTAATGTCTCTGAACTCGCCATGTTTTTGGTTAGTTCTTAAAGATAAGTGATAGCAGATGCTGATATTATTAATGTGACCAATACATTAGACTTCTAACGAAAAAAATCAGACCAGTACAGCAGAGGTCCCACAATTGTCCCCAGCCATGGGATCGTGAAATGGGACAATTCAGTGACCATTACATGGAAAATGAATGATGAGAAATGTTGTTTCCAGAATGGTTTTCCTCCCTACATTTGTACTTTGAACAAGGAGACCTCATACTTTGTTCATTTAAACATTGTTTTAAATAACCTTCTAACATTGTTTCATTTTTCTCTGAAACAAATCAAATTTTAAAAACTTCTAAAATTTGCTCATGTTAATTGATCTCAGATGTTCCTTTTGACAGTAAAATTACTTTTGTCCAATTCTAAAAAAAGAGTTAGTACTATACTACATGTTAAGAGTGGCCTGGGTCTTTTTGGGGGGTCATTTTTAAAGTATTTTAGGTTGTTATCCAGTGTTCAAAGGAACTAAAGTTCCTATAAAGAGACAATAAATTTGGAACATTAATGATGTAATCAGACCTAGAAGTTAAAGCCACAGTCTTATAAAAATGATTTTGTGTGTTAAATGGTGCCAACACAACATCACTTGATTTTGTTCAACAACTGGTCAAGTCAGGGGGGGAGGGTAAAAATAAGCTGTGATTGAAGTTTAATTAAAAAAAAAAAAAGTCTTCATGGCCTACCAAATAGCTCCTCCATAAACACTCAGCCTAGGGACTTTCTGCCACAATATTAAAATACAAATTCTTCACAAATCACAACTCTATCCCAAATGTTCTTCTATGTCCTATGTTGCTTTTAAAATTCTACTAAATAGCCCTGGCCAGTGTGGCCCAGTTGGTTATTGTCCCGTGCACCGAAGGTTGCTGGTTCGATTCCCGGTTAGGGCACATGCCCAGGTTGTGGGCTCGATTCCCAGTAGGGGACATGCAGGAGGCAGCTGATCGATGTTTCCTTCTCTTCTCTTTCCCTTCCTTCCTCTCTAAAAGTCAATTTAAAAATCTTTTTAAAAAACTTCTAAATAATTCATAGGCTTACAACAGAATTTATTTAAAAAAACACTTAAATGACTATCCCATAAAATGTTCAGAAACACAGGTAACCATAGAAAATAAACGTGCATATACTGCTTTTATTATAATTATGGCTGTTAGCTGAATGAAAACAAATAATAGCTAAAAAGGTTCCAAATGATAAAAAAACATTTGGGTAAGTTATGACACAATTTTTTGAGCACTTAGACAATAGAAATGTATTATATTTTTGTACCAATTGCAAATGAAAAGTTAACAATGAAAGCAGGGAGTTGAAAGGGGCCTCAAACATATTCACTATATTTTAAATTTTAGACAAAGGAGCTGAGAATAGGAAAAAAAAAAACCCAACATATACACCATAACAGTCTTTTTTTTTTTTTTTTTTTTTTAATGACTTCCATTTTAACTCTTCTAAAAGCATTAAGGGCATCGAGACCCTTATTGTAGATTATGTATCATCTCCTCTTTGGCTATGAGGTGTGTAGTTTTGTTAACTAGAGACATCAATGAGTTCAGTTTCTGAGACCAGTCATTTAATAAATTATTTGGATCCTTGGGTCTCTGGAAGTTGATAATTCCTGCCAACCTGTCTACTTTAGCAAAGATGGTCTTGTTTACTACGAGATTCGAGAGAAAAGCCTCCGACTCCTGCAAGAGAGAAAGACAAATTGGATTAAGACCAGATAATTATAGATAATAAACAGAATTTAAGGAAAGCATATTCTAAACTCTTCGTTCAAGAATATGCTGAGCTAAAATTCATTATTTTATGGTTAGCAACTGCTGATTTCCTGTAATAATGTATTTCTTTTCTAGAGTCTAGGGAATGAATAGAACCTGAGTCCACCCAGAGTCAGGGCCAAGTCTGAATCTTCTTCCTGCAAACTTACCACCACAGGTCCTGGGGAAGAGCCTGTTGCCAACAGCAACTTACCTACTCTTTCCTATAGTGCTTTCTCCTGAAAGGCAGTATTACATGGTCAATATGTTTCCAGAAATGCTGGGGTAGGATACAGGCTCTGCTACTTGGCAACCATGTAGCCATGGACAAGGCACTTTGCTTCTAAGGACTATGGTACCCTCATCCAGAACTGAGAAGAGCTAATGAACTAACCAAGAGTCAAGACTCCACTATTCTTCTTTTTCAGTGAAACTGTCACAACTACTTCTGGTAACAGAAATGGCTTTTCAGACCATTACTGTGCATTTCACTTACTGCCTATCACTTTGGTGTTGTACATTTTATTTTATCTACATGAAACCCAGATCTGAACACAAAATCTCTCTAACAGGTCCTGGGAGCTTTTCAGATGAACTGCAGTCAGGTCTCCCTCATAGCTTTTATTTCTACAGTTCATTGTTGGGAACCTAAATATATTTATTATAGAACATATACCTTGAACTTCAATTTAATCTATGGAAAACTAACATATTAAAGTGATGATTTTAACTAGTACAAATAATATTAACTATAAACTGATATTTAGGCTATTTTTTGGTACTTAAGCAAGCTTGGGGAAACTATTACCTAACTTAAAATTAAATAAAACAAAACTGATTTTTTCACTCAATTTTGTAAGTCCCTTGGTATTGACAATGAATGGCTGCAGTCATTCAAACAAAGGCGCCCACTACGTACATCGACAGACAGGTCCAGGAGCTGGGCCATCCTCCGCATCGTGATCCTCGTGTAGTACTTGGCCATTATCCTAATGTTCTGTGGGGAGGAGAGCAAGAGCACACACAAGTTGTCAACAAAGCGGAAAGTCCATCTGTCTTCAGAGCCAAATAGGTTTAGTTAATACGTCAGACTTAGCCTGGCCGGGCGTGGCTCAGCAGCTGAGCGTCGACCTGGGATCCAGGCGATTGGGTTCGATTCCCGGTCAGGGCACATGCCCGGGTTGTGGACTCGATCAATGACTCTCTCATTATTGATGTTTCTATCTCTCTCTCTCCCTCTCCTTTCCTCTCTCTGAAATCAATAAAGACATATTTAAAAAAAAATGTCAGAGTCAGAGCTTTTATTTTTTCCATCGCTCACACTGGAATGATGCTGGTTCTAAACTTCCATAATAAAAGTAAATATTGAAATATTTTGGTTTCCGCAGTTATTTGTAAGTTATTCTGAGTACTCTCCACAACTCTCTTAAAATATATATGGTCAAAATATAGAATTGCCTTAAATAAACTAGTGATTAAAGATTGTAACCAGAGCCCTGGCCAGTATGGCTCAGCTGGCTGAAGCTTTTTGAAGGTGGGGCCATGTCTTATTCTCCCATGCGTCTGTCTGGCACACAGAAGGTTCACAGTAAATGTGTGCTCTACGAATGAATGTTGGCATAATTCAACCTGTAGTGATGCCAAGAAGGTCAAAGGTCAGGTTTAAGATATGTTACCCATTTCTAAAACTACCAAGTGAGTACCAGATAGAAAACACTCCCAACGCCCATCAACCCTCACATTAAGAAATTCCTTCTGGGCCTGGCCAGGCGTGGCTCAATGGTTGAGCATCGACCTAGGATCCAGGAGATCGTGATTTGATTCCAGGTCAGGGCACATGCCCGGGTTGCAGGCTCGATCCCCAGCAGGGGGCGTGCAGGAGGCGGCTGATCAATGACTCTCATCATTGATGTTTCTCTCTCTCTCTCCCTGTCCTTTCCTCTCTCTGAAGTCAATAAAGATATATTAAAAAAAAAAATTCCTTCTGGTATACGTACTACAAAATTTTGGGTTCTTGAGAGGTGCTCTCAAAACGAAGCATGCTAACACATTTGATTATCAAACAAAAAATAAAAGCTTATGCTCAGATTCACCAAACTTGACTTCTAAACTGGCATCTCTACCATGCCAGATTCTTACGTGTTCAACAACTCTGTTCTTCAAGTCCTTCCACCTTTTTTCACCTTCTTCTGTATAACCAAAAACATCAGTTGCAGGACTTTCCAGAGAACCTTTTCTTAATTCCATTCCATAGTCTTCAACAAGTGTAGACCAACGCATCAACTCCATTGTGGTAAAAAGCTTTAAAAGGTCCCTGTAAATGGTATAAAACTTAATATTTCAAATCTGTAAAATAACTTTCATCCAATAGAATAGCAAGGTTTTAAATACCAACAAAGACCGTTTTTTAAAAATATTTTTATTTGCAGAATAAGAACCGAGTGGATTATTACGAACATTATCAATTTTGCTACCATTTCCCCACAGTAATTCTGAATACAGCGTTCCTGTGCTTGCCATTCTGCGCTCTCCTATCTTGCATTTGCCAATCTCTGGGCTAATGACTATAACCTTTTGTTATAGATAATGAACCAGATAAAAGAAAAATAGCTTAAAAAAGTAAAAACCCACTGTGCTTATGATAACGTGTACGTCTAGTTTTATATAATAGGTTTTCAGAAGTAGGTACTTCAGAAAAATCACAAAGCCCCAACTACTGAAGGTAAAAACTTCATTAAACAAAAGCTGCTAAAATTAGCTTGAAATAAAACTTCTACTTGATAAGTGGTTTAGAGTGAAGTGTGGAATCATCTCATTACATTAATTTCTAATGCAGAACTATAAGAAACATTTCACTATTATATCTAGTTTTATTCTATAATACAATCTATCAGCAACCAATTAAGTGTACCCTTAGGTTAACCAATTTTTTTTCAAAATGGTGCTTCTACTGAGGTATACTAAACTAATTATAAAGGTACTTACTTATATTTAGGAATTTCTTCTAACTTCTTGTCACCACTTATTCGGTGAACCAAATCTGACTGTTCATTATCAAAAGGAGCCAAGATAACATAGAGGACAACACTTTTCAGAGCCTAAAAAGGTTGTACAACACAACAGGTTATATGCAAGATTAGAAACAAAATGAAAACTTTGTCAGGAACTGAAAAATCAAATAATTGCATATATTCATTTTTAACATTCTACTCAAAAGTCTTAGGAGAAAAAAAAAAACCTTGCCAAGCTGCTCTTTTCATGCCTTTCTGTAATATTTAGTTTTCATAAAATTATTACAGTAAGTCTTTGCTAATTTTAATTACTACCTGGGCTATTTATAACAAAATCATATGGAATGCACAAATAAGCTATTTAAAATCGTTTTTGTAAAATAATTTTCCAAAGTAATGCTAGCTCTTTATCTGTAACCTTGTTGGTAGGTGACCTGATGTACATATTTTTTAATAGTAAGCCTATTTCTTTCAAGGTAATAAATAGAGTATTATCACCATTCGTCCGAATCACTAAGGATAAACTGAATTATCGAAGCAGTGAATACAAGCAGCATTATAACACTGCATATAATTATTGTTCAAGATTATTTCATAATAAAATTTAAAAATGCAGATTGTTCCTACTAAGTGCCAAGGTCAAGTTAAGATTGTCCTTACCTGCTGCCACTTTTCACTCTCTGCCTGTATACAGGGAGTGTCGTATATTGCTCTGTAATGCTTACAGATGGACAAATAGGAGCCCTCATGTTGATCCAACTGAATCATTAAGTTATAATACTTCAACTTTAACTTCTGAAAAAAAAAGTTGACAAAATAAATTGCAGTTTATGGGGGGTTTTCCCTAAACAATTTTAAAGTAAATTCATATTGAGAAATATGCTTACCTCTGTATTTTCTTCCTGGAAAAATTTGGTGTTAATCTTCTTGCTGATTATCTGTGTACGAATGTAATCCTTCACAGCTAGGCAGAGCCTCATTTGCTCCAAAATAAACTCCACTCGCTCTTTCTTTTCCATTGACCCATAGGTTTCCACCTAGCAGAGTAAGCCCCCAAATTAATTTATAATATTTTAAAACTGCAACAAAATTAAATGTATATTAAAATATTCACCCTAGATAAATAATAACAACTTTCACACATTTAGAGAGAGCACTGATGATGACAGAAAAAGCTAGTTTCTTCCAGGAAATTATATAGTAAAATAAAAATTTTCTCTTTGGTGTAAAGTTCTATGAATTGTAACGCATTTATAAACTTGTGTAACCACCAAGATACAGAACAATTCTATCACATCCGAAACCTTGGCGTACTGGGACGATGCTCTAAACAACGGAGCTACCTGACCAGGGCTAAGTCACATAACTTTTTTGAATCTCGGTCAGTTTCCTTGGCTGAAAATGGGATAAAAATAGTGTTGTGTGTGGATATTAAATGAGATAATGTATACAGGGAGAACAGGACATGTTTAAATAACAACAAAAAAATGAGAATGTATAGAGCACAAGAGCCTTCCAGCCTTATCCCTTCCTTTAGCTAAAATGGACAAGGTACATGATTGAAAAGCTAGAATAATCAATTTAACTTACTGCGGTGCCCTTGAAGGGCTAAAACTGTAAGCTAAATTTTGAGCATAGTTCATGTACATTTTTCTGTTGAGAGTTTATGGTTTTTCTCAGATTTCTTTAGCTCTTTGCTGTCTCATTTTAAGGTCTCTCTTAAAAACTGCCCTGAAACATGGCAAATTATAAGGCAACTTTTTTGTTAAACCAATTTAGCCTAGAAATTGACCACCAATCAAATATTCATTAAGAATAAAACCAATAATTGCAAATTCCTAAGGTATAAATAAATAGTATGTAAGTTACTGATTTCATTTAAATTGAGGAGAATTAAAAATGTTCAAATAATAGCACGAAATCAAGATTAAGTGTTGATCTTAATTTTTCTTCAGAACTTCTTTAGCAGTTCAATTTATTTGGGATCACAACTATTCTACTTCCAGCTACTTTAATAACCTCATACTCTACTGTCCTCACTCTTAATTTTGGCGCTTTAGAAAAAATAAAGTGCCAAAATAAGCTATTTCCACAGGAAAATACTGCTGACCAAACAAAGTTTCACACAGTCTAGAATGCAGCACCTTACCTGTAACTCTTGTAAAATGGAAGCTGCCTCTTTGACGTCACCATTTTGCTCTTTGATAGTTGCTAATGTTTTAGTCAGTCGAGCTCGCTCAATTTCAACATAAATCTACAAAGACAAGATATTTATTATCATCAAAATTCCTACAGAAATGTGTTTAAATTTAAAAGACAACTGAACTGTTATTCAAACTAGGCGTAGAGTATTTATCTTGGCGTCATTGTGCACTTTACCCCCCATGTACAAACGGAGCCGTGTAAGGAACAGAACCACATGCTACATAAATGGCACCGAAAACAAAAAGTACCTTTAAAGGAACTGATTACTGGAAAAATAACACCCTTCACAAAGAGCATATGCAATCCAGTAGCTACAATTCAACCAATACTCTAAGCTGGTTTATCTTTAAATACAAGGCTAAGGTGGTGCAATATACAGATCTTGTAACACAGAAACCCACACCTGAAACCTACATACCATATTAGCCAATGTCATCCCAATAAATGTAATAAAATAAATAAATACAGGGCTGATTTCTTTAAAAGTATCTGCTCTTGCTAAGTATTAAAGTTACTAGCATTTTTTTGTAGCTATACGTAATATTAGTGGATTTGAAACTTCCAACAAATTAAACTTTAAAAATATAACTACATAGCTTACAGAGCCTAGGAAACTAATGTTCATGCTATAGCTTACCCGTTTAGCCTTTGCCCTGCAGCAACCCCTTTTCCCCACTCAATCCCCCAAAACCTTAATCTCCAATAATAAATGACTTACAGTTCCCTAAATATACTAGGTGTTTTTTACTTTGATATCTTTGTATATTATTTTCCCTATGTGTAAAATGCCCTGTGGAACTTCTATTCATTCTTAAAAAGCCAGCTCAGCCATCATCAACTCCTTGAGGCTTCCCTGGGCACCTCAGCCAGTGAAGCCCTACCTCTGTGCTACAGGGAACTACAGGCACACTGCTACTGTCATGACAGGGCCCAGGAATTATTTCTAGGATTGATCTGAGGTAAAAGAATAGTTCTTGTGCATTTTGGACCTAGCACATTTGGGCCTAACACAGGCCCTCAATAACATTTACTGAACTGAACTGACAGTTAAAAAAACAAAAAGTTAAATACAAGCTAAACTTTTGTCTTCAAATCACAAAAATCTGTCTAGAAAGAAACATACAGTCACCATTTTGTACCTGCCCTTTCTTAGAGAAATATGACATTGGGGCATTGTGGGGAAAAGCCATCACAGTGAAATTTTGAAAATTAACCTCACACTGGAAATAGTCTAATAATTTAAATATTAGAGTGAAACCTTAGTTATCCCAAACACAGACTTTTCAAGCAGATTTAGGCCAGGGTGAAGAATTAACCTTATTTTTACAAACTAATATAAAATGTCTAAGTATTTAAGTATCTCTGAATATAAATAAGAGAGTACTTATCACTGTGATTCATGCCAACAGATAACTCACCTTTCCTTCCGTAACCATTCGTAGAGTATCAATTAATCGAAGTTTGATCGGAAGGTCAGTGATTTCCTCAACATAAGTACAGCATTGTTGAACCATTTTGGCAACAGCCTAAAATAATAAAAATTGTTCATTCCTCATACAGGAAAAGTAACTACATTATTGAAGGAAGTGCTGTGGTTAAGGCTGGTCTTCGCCAGCAACTCTACACACTAAGATGCCTCTAAAAGAGCATCAAAACCTCCGACAGCTAAGAAGGAACGAGAACCCAGGAACAAATCAATAAAGGCTGGGAAATCCTCAGATGCAAGGCTGTCCCCCTCCCCACTGTAACTGGTGGGCTGATTACACAAAAGGGAAGGTGGAAGGGGCATGTCTTGGAAGGCCTGACTGCTAGCTTTTTCTTCACCTAAGCAGAAATGTATGAAAGAAATGAAAACAGACTAAGGTAAAAATAATAATAATAATGATGATAATGAACAGAGAAAAGCAGAGTTCAACTTTGGCTGTAAGAGCAGTGAAGAAATGACGAGCAGATAAAATGACTAAATAAAAAAGAGTCAGTGGCAGAAGCAGAAGGTAAAACAGTTCCATCATCTGGGTGGGGAGGAGGAGCCACAGTCACCTATACTCATCCCTATAAAATGTGACAGTGAAAGGAGCAGCATCTCTTGCCCAGAGTTTCCTCACAAGTAATATAAGCAGGTTGGATGACATTTCCTCCAGTTCTAACATTCCATCTAAGTCAGGGATCAGCAAACCTTTTAAAATGATTATAACACAATTATTTAAAATAATAAACATGAAGATATGGAGCATTGTGGAAATAGAACAAAGCTATATCAACACTTTCACTACAATTTTATAAAAATATGCAAATATATAAAGACTAGAAGAAAAAACAAAAATAAAAGCAGTTATGAGAATATAGACAGAATTTTTTAAAACTCTCTAGAACCCAGCAGGCGTGGCTCAGCGGTTGAGCATCGACCTATGATCCAGGAGATCGAGGTTCGATTCCCGGTCAGGGCACATGCCCGGGTAGCGGGCTCGGTCCCCAGTGGAGAGTGTGCAGGAGGCAGCCGATCAATGACTCTCTCATCATTGATGTTTCTACCCCTCTCTTTCCCTCTCCCTTCCTCTCTGAAATCAATAAAGATATATTTAAAAAAAAACACAAAAACCCCTTTAGAATGTTATGAAGTTGACTTAACAGATTTAAAACAGATTCACAGAAAGGTTTTCTAACAGTCCTTATGTATTTGTTTTTGTGCAATCATGAACTTACTTGTTTTAACTGACTCCGCCTTTTTGACAAAAGCATAATATTTTCATTAAGTAAATCCCATTCTTTAGCCTCATAGCACATTTTCACTACTGCAACTAAGATACGAGATGTAGACACCATATCAGAAGCCTATAAAAATGAAAATATATCCAAAGTTAATGGAAGCATGTTAAATAAAATTATTAGTAACTGAGGTTTTTCGCTATGATCTACTCACAGTACGGGTCTGTTTTTCCAAAGAGAGAAGGGTTTCAATGACTTCTTGAAGTCTTCCTTCCTAAAACAGAAGATCAAAATGAACAATGAAAATACCACCATCAACACAAAACCAAATAACTAGGTTAAAATGAGACGTTTCTGACAAGAAAAGAAAAACGAAAGCCTATTTTAGAGGAAAAGGACCACTCCATAACCACTTCTGTACTTTTCATGATAGTGCTCGCTTCTCCAATGGGTTCCACAAGGCAGTGGTTTCCAACTTGGGGATCATAAGCTATCTTTAACATTTCAAGTACCTAAGAGAAACTGAATACAGAATGACGATGATTTAACACTTAGGCAAAACATCAAGTCTTTGTTTTGGATTCTAATTTATCAACTCAGTGCAGTAACATCTATTTATCTTGTTCTAAACAGAGATTCTTAACTGGCAGTCTTTAAAGAATAAAAATGGGAAGATGAGTGATTTCTTTATAAATCACCATAACATTTTAAAACATTCAGTTTTGAGGAGAAAATATAAAGGATATTTGGTGGTAAAAAGATAAGAAACCCTGGTTAAATTACTTTAAAAACAAATAACAGCCCTGGCTGGTGTGGCTCATTTGGTTGGAGTGTCGTCCCGCACACCAAAGGGCTGTGAATTTGATCCCTGGTTGGGCCTCAGGTGAGAGGCAGCTCGCTCTCTCTCTCTCTCTCCCTCCCCCCCACTCCTCTAAAATCAATAATAAAAATAAGTAAATAAATAACTGTGCTGAAGAGGACTAAAGACCACTTGGTAATACAACACTTGCTATGCCCAAAATCATGATCCCTTTCTGCCTCCTGATAATAACCTCTACCTCATATGCAAAAACAAGACATTCTCCCTGGGACATATTAAGAAATGAAAAAATAACAAAATTCAAATAATATAAACTTAAATGATAATACGCCAGGACTAAAATAAGCCATCCTATTAGGAACCCCGAATTTTGCTAAAAACAAAACCAACCCGCAGCACAAAATCTACATTTATGATACTGATATTAATAACAATAAGTGAACTGGGAGCACTGAGGCAGGTTTTATTTAGAAATTGTTTTTCTAGCTGTAAATAATTTTTTTTTAATTTAATGACATTCAGGGACAGCATATGAATACACTTTTACTGATGAAAGACACGAATTAAACAGCTTTTGAATTAAGGGTACAAGTAACTGGACTTTTCAAAAAATACTGTTTCCGTGTTTCCCAAGGCAACTTTTAAACTATGAACTTTCTATGCAGCAGAATATGTACTGCAAAGCCATTGTTTGAATTTATTTTAATGGTATCTGAAACATGTACAATTACTAACATTTTAACAATGTTTCCTATGCAAAGGGGAGCACCAGTTCTGAGAGCGCTATAGATTACATATACAGTAAATGCTGGCTGAAGAACAGAAACCACATCTATGGCCCTGGCTGGGTGGCTCAGTTGGCTGGAATGTTGTCCCACACACCAAAGGTCACAGGTTTGATTCCAGGTTGGGGCGCATACGGCAGGCAACCAATAGATGTTTCTTTCTCACATCAATGTTTCTCTCTCTCTCTACCTCTCTCTCCTCTCTTCTCTCTCTAAAATCAATAAACATATCCTAGGGTAAGGGCAAAGATAAATAGATAAACAAACAAACAAACAAATAAATAAAAAATCTATAAGTTCTCCAAAGTAAAGGCTAATGAATAATAAAATATCAAAGAATATTAGAACTGGAAAGACTGGCAGACATTATTTAATCCAATCATCTTACTTTAGAGAGTAAAAGAACTGAGGGAGCAACCAGCTCAGCCACAAAACTAACCAGCAGAACCAGAGCCCAGGGCTCTTATTTCCTGGTCCAATGTTCCCTTCACTAAACTAAACAATATTAGTTTAAATCAAGCTTTTGCTGCCTTTGCTTTGATCAAAGTAATCTCTGTAGGGAAATGGTTATCATCTGGCAACAAAATGTAGTGCCAAAATAGTTAAAATGCAAAATAACTGTTTATTCACGGTCACTTCCTGTTGCTTTTCCAATTACTGTTAGTCACATGACTGTGATAGACCGAGTATAGTTTACTATATGGCATTCAAATTCAGAACTATGGTTTTCAAAGAACTGAACCCTACATGTTTGAGGGAATCACATACTGCTCTAGAGCAATGGTCTGCATGTATCAATGAAACATTAAATGCCACCTTCTCACAAAGATGTTCTCAGATAATGCTCTCTAAAATCAATAGTCACTCAGCACCTCCTTTAACACTCAAGTCCACTGAGTTTCTTCTTTGCAATGACCCCCAACTCTGTTCTATTTTAATGTTTACTGTCTTTGTAATCTCACTAGAATGCAAACTCTCTAAGAGCAGGGACAGTGTCTATACTGTTGACCACTGTAGTTCAATGCTCTGTACCTGGACAAGCACATAATGTCGCTTCTATAGATATTATGGTACATCCCTTTATACCTGTGCCAGTTATTAATGTGCATGTCTTACCTCCTAAGTGGTCTGTAAGTTCCTCTAGGGCTGAACCTCGTTTAACTAATTGTTGTTTCCCTCACACCAATTGCACATAGTATGCATTGAATGTCTTGACATTGACCTTAACTATTCAGTTGATCTTAATGGCTTACAATTCCTGATTCTTACTATCACAGTAAGTAGAATGTGACAAGTTATATGGCTAACAACTCAGTGCTACTTGAGGGAGATTACCACTAATTTCATTAAATACAATTCCCAATTCTCTAATCATCCCACTTTCCACCCCCTACCTTCTATGTTCAATCCTATGCTAAACATCTTCCTCCTTCCTTTCCTATCTAATCACAAGTTCTTGAAATTCCACCTCCTCAATGCTGCCTTTCAACTCAGAGGAACAAGATGGCCAGAGCTATCAAAACCAACTTGTTGGAACATGTGACTTTTGTGAATCATTTTTCTCATTAAAACAATCCTTGCAAATGAGATAAATGACTAAGGAGTTTGTTTAAGATCAGTACGTGTGGGGTATCTGTAAGTTCTGTATGCCTATGTTCATCCTTTAACTCCCAACTGGATATATGCCTGGAACATAACATGAACATAATCATCATAATCATAGCTAGCATTATATAGAACTTACACAGCAGTAAATATTAGTTATTATTATTTGCTAGGTGAGTGTCAGGACACAGAAACAGAACTGTACCAGGTCATAATTGTAGGAGATTTGAATGGCCTAGATTTGGCAATTTGACTACCCAGATCTAGACTTCATTCCACCTTTTGAAGGCTTCTGCTACACATGGTTTTCTCACCTGATACATCCTTATCAGTCTCTATACACATATAATTTTCATCTTCAAATGTCTTTTACATTAAAAATAAAAAGTTTCTTGCCCGACTGGCATGGCTCAGTGGTTGAGCATCGACCTATAAATCAGGAGGTCACGGTTAGATTCCAGTCAGGGCACATGCCCGGGCTGCAGCTCGATCCCCAGTGAGGGGCGTGCAGGAGGAAGCCGAGCGATGACCCTCCTCATTGATGTTTCTCTCTCTCTCTCTTCCTCTCCCTGAAATCAATAAAAACAAATTTAAAAAAATAAAATAAATAAAATGTTTTTTAAGGAAAGTAAGCACAAAAGTGATAGTCCCTTAAAGAGGTTGTGGTATGTGGCAGAAAGAACACTATGTGTGTTCCCAGGAGACCTGAGCTGGATCCGGCTCTGCTGTAGACCACTTCAGCTGCCTGAACCTCAGTTTTCTCACAAGTAAAATGAAAAACTTTCTTCAGTTTTGATGGGTTCAAAATAAAAAACAAAACAATGTATGCTTAAACGTTCCATATGTTCCAATGTAGAAATGCAATGCTAAATAAGTATTTTCTTATGTTTAACAGAATGGTTAGAAAAATAATATAAAATGATGAATAAATTGCAAAACAGAGAGACATACCTTTAAAAAAGTTAACTAGGACTGTAAGACAACCATCTAACCCAAAAGTTAAAAGCTGTGGGTCTGTATAAATAAAAACCAAATACCCCACCATCTCCAAGCTCTCCCCTCCCCCCAATAAAGGCAATCCACACCTACACCTTGTTTTGTTCAACTGGTGTGCTGGCTTAAAAAAAACCCACAGAATCCAAGTGCCTTTAATTTTATTTAGTTTAAAAGGCCCCAACATTCCCTATTTTAAACATTTCTGTTCCGTCTGACAACTAAAATGACATCTGGCTAGAGTTGCAAATCTTTTCAACTGTCTTGTACATAACATCCTGAATAAATGCCACACATATAATCACTAGAATCGTAGTAGTGAAATATTTTTTCTTATTAGCCTATAACCTACTTGAACCTACTTGAGGGTAAGAGCTTTTCTAATAATCTTTATACCCTCCACAATGTCTAGCAATGACTAGGTCTTGCACACAGTAGACTATCAGAAGACATGGATAAAGGGAAGATTTTTTTTTCTCCCAGGTCTCAGTTCTAGAATAGCTGTACTTTTTAAAAAAATTTATTCATTTTCAGAGAGAGAGGAAGAGGGGCAGAGAGAGAGAAACATTGATATGAGAGTAAAGCATCAATCAGCTGCCTCCTGTACACCCCCTCCCTAACCCTGGCATGTGCCCTGACAGAGATTCAAACTAGCAACCTTTTGGTGCAGGGAACAACGTCCAACCAACTGACCCACAATGGCCAAGGCTAGAATAGCTGTACTTCTTTAAAGCAAATGGTTTCTTCTTTATGGACCCTGTCATTCTACTAATTCCAAAGTGGTAGTTCAGGGGTGACTTTGGCCTGTAGGTATGTTTTATTTCTCCCTCAAAATAGAAGAGTTGACAAGGCCTCGCCTCCATCCGCAACTGGCAACGGTTAACTGGAGGCAAAGAGTTATTGCCCTTTTCCCTGGGCAAGTGTTCAGAAGTTCAGGTTTTCCTTACACATGGCACACTAAGCAGGACAGCATGGTGAGAGCACAAGCTCTAGAATACATCTGCTGGATTTGCATCCTGGCCCCATCACTTTACTACCTGTATGACCTCGAAGCACGTGACTCAACTTCTGCCTGCCATCTATGAAACAGTAACAACAACAACAACGACAATACCTATCACATAGGGCTAAGGTGAGGAGCAAATGAGTTAATGCATGTAAGCATTTAGAAGAGTGCCTGGCACTGCAGAAACTACTCCATAAATGTCAGCTATCGTTATCTCTCTGGCACTACAGGTGTTTGAATTTTCCAACCCTTAAGTAACTGATGATGTTTCTTTACACTCCACTAGAAAGCTCAGAGATGAATTTACAGTTCCCCTCCATATAATGTACTGAACCTATTACATGTATATCAACTTAATCATCTTTCCCTATCCTTGTTTTTTATAAAGCCCCATGAAGTTCTCTTTTGGAAAAAAACAGGGGGGTGAGCATTAAAAAGGGTTCTTTCTGAAACTAAACGTGAAGTATTAGCTGACACTCCTCCTGTCCCTGAATTTGTTACACTTTAATGGACTTACATAGTAAGCTCTGTAGGGAACAAAACAACCCTATTAGTGAATGCATCCCAGGTGGATAGCAATAAATGTCTGTGGCTGGAGACTGATCAAGGAACTTAATGAGCCCTGAGCATAATGAGGCCTTAGCAACAGCCCACGATGGAGCTGATTCAACAACCACCTATACCCTAGTCAGACACACCAGGTTTTGAACCCCTGGTTCTACCTATTAATAACTGTAACGTTTGACAAACAACTCTGAGCCTTGGTTTCTTTATATGTAAAATGACACAAAGTTGCCTGACACATCGCAGGGGGCGTGACAAATGTGTGGATGAAGTTAAATTTCTATCCTATGGGAGATAAACAACTGGGCTAAACTACTATTCAAGAACTCCTCTAATTAGGTTATTCTGCATTCTAGTGTCTATTTGTCTTTATTTATGTAGTTCCCGCTGCAGGAATGACTCCTTCCCAATCTTAATCATTCTTCAATGCCCAACATGAGCATTCACTTCTCTGTAAAACCATCCCTTATCCCACCAGTAAGAATGAACAGCTTCCTTCTCTGTGTTCCAGTAACACTCTGTTTATACTCGTATGGCATTCATCGCCAGGCATGACTTGTCTAATTCGTTATGTACACGAACTCCCCCAGGACAGAAATCCTGTGTTAATCACCTCGTACTATCACTTTCCTAGCCCCTTTTCCTGGCCAAAGGCCAGGCACATCGCCACGATCCATAAACAACTTGACATAAATTGATTCCGCAGTAGAACGAAACTCCCTGATCCAGCATGAATGCTGACGCGGCCTTAACCCAAGTAAACGTTAAACAGTATCCAAGAAAAAGCAAAAAGTACTATCCGGCCCCAACTCCTACCGGGAGGAAGTGACCATCTGTCCCGGGGAGGGTCTGGAAGGCTGTATGCACCAGCATACCCCGCCTGGAGCCTCCCTGATCAGGTGGACCTGGGGTGTCCTACTCAGGCAGGCCCAACCCGGGCAGGGGATGCGCGCTTCAGCCCTAAGGCCCCCTGAGGCCTAAACAGGCTCAGCGCCGTGACTCAGCCCCTGGCGCCCGCCAACAGACAGCCGGCCTCCCCTCACCTTGGCCAGCTTCTCGCACTCGGGCAGTCGCTGATCCACCGTGGCGCTGTAGTCCACCTCCATCTTGACGATGCGCCCATCAGCCCGCTCCGAGCCGCCGTCCGCCATGGTCCCTGCCCAAGCGTCCCTTGATGCCCCCTGTTTCGGCCACCACTCGTCACCCACACCGGAAGCCGCCTGCGCAACCGCTCAGGCAGTGCGTCCGGAGCCCGCGCGAAGGACCCCACGAGGCCCCCTGCGCTGGCCTCCAGTCAGGCAGTGCCGCGGGCAGCCTGGGGGCGGAGCGACGGGCGGGGCTCACCCCTGCCGTCGAGGTCCGGTTCTGTCTCCGGTGACTGACTGACTGACTGACTTCTCATCTAAAATTTGCGGTGAGGAAAACTGTCGCGGAATAGGCCTTCCCATTTATTCTTACGGCCCCGTTTTTGCCATGTTATAGTATCTCAGAGCCGTGGGCAAGTCGCTTCACTTTCCTCAAATCTCGGTTTTCTCATCTCTGTAGGAGCGGGCTGAAGTAAACCCCAAAGAAAAAAGTTCTGGGGGTCCCACCTGGTTGGGCATCTCGGCGGCTTAATCCGTGGGATCAATGAAACTTCATAAACGAAGATGTGACAGCGGCTCAAGTAAAGTATGTGGGTTCGTTTTCGTTTTTACATTCATTGCAAAACAGCAAAATATGTCTTTTGAGATCCAAAAGCTAGAACATATGTGCAGTAGAAGATACAAAGCGTCACTTGCCTGTCGGCATCACCAGTCGCTGCTGAGGTAAACGCTGCCATGGCAGTAGGTGTGTTCTGTGGGCTCCTCCGGCCTCACAGGGGTTTTCTGCTTGGTGGCCTGATTTTTCCAAAATCGCGGAGAACCTCTTGGTAAAGTTCCGACTGTGTGAAAGGGGGATCTTCCACTGTTGCACAGAAGAATTCTTAGGAATTTTAGCCCATATTAAAACTTCAAAAAGAATCGCTTGGCATAAGTAATATGGGAGGTCGAGGTTTTGTGAGAAGACTTTGAAAAGACAAAAACTAACAGAGGTGCGGTAGAGGAAACCGGGGTTATGGTGTCCAGAACTCTGAAATAGGAGCGTGAGGCGTCTGAGAAAGAGGCAGATAGGTGGCGAGAACTCTAGTCGACTCCCACACCAAACTGCAGCCCGATCTCCCTAAGCTTGGAGGTAACAAACAAACAAAAAAAGAGAAGGCAAATTGAAATCTAGGGATAGCGTGCAAAGGAAACAAAGAAAATTAAAGTGAAGTAAAGAAGGAACTCAGTAAAAGTCTGGCCAATGGGGCAGAGGAAAAATAGATGCGAGCACCGTAGTACAGACGGGCTCTTTATAAGCCCTTTATATGGATGAGTCTGAGATTCAGATTTGTAACTTTGTTAGAAAGAATTTGGTTTCAGAAGTGAAATATTGGCAGTGGGAGAATAAAGAATGTAAAAGGTAGGATGAAATACTGATTGGAAAAAAGTTTATTCAGAAAGAAGAGTGGTAAAGTAAGGGGAGTCATTTGGGCTAGAGATTTAAAGTTAGGAATTCTCACCATACTGATGGTATTGAATGAGCCACTAGGCTTACGTTACAGAAACGTTCCTGATGTGTGTGTAAAATATTTGTTTCCCCAAATTGGTCCTGTGTATAAGTTCTTCATGTTAAGTGCAGTTATGTCAGGTAAACAAAGTCGTAAGTATAGCATTATATTCATTTACTCTCACTGCTGTAACAAATAACCACAAAGTTAGGGGCTTGAAACAACAGAAAGTGATTCTCGCACAATCTGGAGACCAGACGTCTGAAATCACTGGGCCGAAATCAAGGTACAGCGTGGCCATGCTCCCTCTGAAGGCTCTAGGGGACATTCCTTCCTTGCATTTTCCAGCTTCTGGTGGCTGTGGGCATTCCTTGGTTTGTGGCCTCTGAGCTCTAATCTCTGCCTTCCTGGTCACATTGCCTTCTCTTCTGTGTGTGTCAAATCTCCCTCTACCTTTTCTCTTATGCAACACCTGGGATTGTATTCAGGGCCCACGCTGATAATTCAGGATAATCTCCTTATCTCAGATACTTAATCACATCTACAAAGACCCTTTTTCCAATAAGGTAGTATTTTCAAGTTTTAGGGCTTAGAATCTGTTATCTTTGGAGGCCAGTGTTCAGCCTAACTACAGTCACCTATGCAATTTTTATTTATTGATTTATTTACTGAGAGAGAGAGAAGGGGGGAGAGAAACAAAAACACTGATTTGTTGTTCCACTTATGGATGCATTAATTGGTTGATTCTTGTAGGTGCCTTGACCATACATCAAACTCCAAACCTTGGTGTATCAGGACGATGCTCTAACTAACTGAGCTACCCCACCAGGGTCACATAAGCAATTTTTAAACTGGTTTTGATATAAATGATTACATATGCTTAATAAGCAAACATAATTCCCTCTTTTTCTCACTGGTAACTTTAAAATGTTCCATCAAAAGTCAAATTACATTACATCTCTATGGCATTGCATAAGTGAGAAATATTCTTTCCAAATGTGTCGGCATCATTCTGTGATACTAGGTTAAATAGGCTTTGGCATTAAAGAACTACAATAAATTATGGTCACATAGTTGCCTCCTTTTAAAGGACACTCAGGATCAAGGACAATGGTTTCTTTCATCCCTAAAATTTCTCTCCAGTGAGTATAGGTTATCTATCATAATTCATCTCAAAACATTCCAATATTTTGCCAATTTCGGTAAAAATAGCTAATGCAATAAAAAGTAAAACTTTGATAAATTTGTTATTAGCTTATTTATTTAAAAAAAGACAAAACTATAACTTTGGCCACAGAACCTCCAGGTTTTCTTTTTGTGTGTGAAGCATTCTGTAGCACATCATTGTCAATTAATTTTTATTTTATGAGCATTTACTGCACAGTACAAGCAATTACACATCAAAGGCATTCTCTATTTAATAGAGGCCTGGTACACGGGTCTACACATAAGAATTGCCTTGGGACTTAACTTTGCTTAGTTTTATTAAGAATGCATTTAACATTTGCTTAGCACCTAACAAGGTCTGACATACAGGTGTATAAAACACTCACACACAGAAGCATACACAGACCTAGACTTTGCTGGAATTAAACTATTTAATACAATAAAAATTAATCGCAAAGGATAACATTTGATTTTCAAAAGTCGCCCCTCGAAAGGGGGGCATGTTAAAAGGACACAGGAGCCAGACAGCAGGAGCTACGAATGGCCAAAGCTGGAACAATTTGAGCAACAAAATTAATGTAGTGTAGAATTATAACTCAAGTATAAAATAAATATGCAGGAGTCCACATTGATATAAATAATCAAATGAATAAATAAATGAGGGGAGAGGAACAAATCTTGCAGAATTCCCTATGACATATGTAGATACTCTTCTCTGAAGGAGGTGGGGTTCCCTTGAGTGTGGGCTGCACTTAACGACTCACTTGCAAAGAATGAAGTATGGAAAGGGGTAAATGGTAACTTTACAATGGAAAAGTTGGCAGACATTAACCAAGTGATCAAGGTTAAGGTAGAGCCCTTTATCAAGGGCTATTTTAGTAATATAAAGCAGAGCATGATAATGACAAAGGGATATCTTTACATCACTGTTACTCCCTTTCTCCTTAGACCTGATTTAGCTAAACATTTAGATGAGATTAATGAATATAGTTGTTTTCCATTGCAGGAGTTCTCCCCTCCATAATCAGCACTGTATTTGGTAATAAGTATGTGGGGGGGGGGTAGGGTTTGCTACATATTTAGTGGGTAAAGAGCAGGGATCCTGTTAAAAATCCCACACTAACCTCCACAACAAAGAATTATCTGGTACCAAATGTCAATTGTGCCAAAGTTGAGAACCCTAAACTAATATATGCATACATTCAATAGACATTTATTGGGTCCCTACAGTATCCCTCACACTAGGCCACGTTTTCCAGATGACACAGATAGGAGGACATGGTCTGTCTCCTCTGGAAGCTTACCATCAGGTTGGGGAGTTGGAGAACAGGTGAAACACTTACAGTACTGTATATGACATTTTCTACATAAAGGCCACACTTGCATACACACAGGAATCAAAAGGAATAGTTCAGCCCAGCCGGCATGGCTCAGCGGTTGAGCACGGACCTAGGATCCAGGAGATCAAGTTTCGATTCTGGGTCAGGGCATGTTGCTGGGGTTGCAGGCTCGATCCCCAGTGGGGGGCGTGCAGGAGGCAGCCTGTCAATGACTCTCTCTCATCACTGATGTTTATATCTCTCTCTCCCTCTCCCTTCCTCTCTCTGAAATCAATAAAGATATATTTTTAAAAAATGAATCGTTCCAATAAGAGTTTTGGGTTGCCTAGAAAGGTAAAGAGTTATCTAAAATGGCTCTGTGTAGGAGACAGGACTTTGAATGGGCCTTGGGGTAGGGGCATCAGTGTGTTGAAAAAGCTCCTAGGATGATTGATTTTGATGTGTACCTCCTCCCATCTCCAGTTTTGAGAACCCCTGCCTTCATAGGTTGTCACTTGTCTGAGAATAAATGCTATGACAGACATACATAGTCTAATATTCTTTTCCTTTTGGTCATATCATTACTCACTGGTAACTTCACTCGTTGTGCCTCTTTTTTCCCCCTTTTCAATGGGCCACCCCTATTTTTTAACATGTGGTGATCAGTAGCTGTAGATTGTATGAGATTGTGTGTGTGTGCTGTTTTGTGTGTGTGTGTTTTTAAATATCTTTATTGATTTCAGAGAGAGGAAGGGA
The DNA here is from genome assembly GCF_964146895.1 of Miniopterus schreibersii. Lineage (NCBI taxonomy): Eukaryota > Metazoa > Chordata > Mammalia > Chiroptera > Miniopteridae > Miniopterus > Miniopterus schreibersii. The sequence goes on from NC_138116.1 coordinate 8,581,020, forward strand.
AAGGGAGGGGGGGAGAGAGAGAGAGGGAGAGAAACATCAATGATGAGTCATTGATTGGCTGCCTCCTGCACACCCCCACTGGGGGATCGAGCCCACAACCTGGGCATGTGCCTTGACCAGGAATCAAACCTCTATCTCCCCAATTAACGCTCGATGCTCAACCACTGAGCCTCAGCCGGCCGGGTGAGATTGTATGTTGTTAATAGAACATCATACCATCCACAGTGAGGATAGCAAAACCTTCAAGGCTCTTTGGAAGCAGATATTGTGGGGACTCCATTGGCTGAAAAAGAAAGATACAATTCTCCTTGCCAGACTCTTGCTGACTAAGGTGACTTAAAACATTTGTTAAAATGTGTCTGGCCAGTAGATGGCACTCTCCTCCCTTTGCGTGAATGAGTTATGAATGAATAAGCTCTCTCTTTGCTCTCCCCTCCCCCAAGCGCTGTTGTAGTGAAAACCAATCCACCCCCAAGTCCTTTCCAAATCTTTAAAATGCATCCCGTTTTCTTCATTCGTTATTTCAGGCGCTTCCAATATGTCTCCTATAGTATTATAATAATATAATAACCTGCTGTCTGGTGTCCTGCTGTCCTAACCCATCCCACATGCTGCTATCAGAAGCACTTTCCAAAAGCACAGGTTGTCAGTGCCCTGCTGAAAAATGGTGTTTGGGGGATGAGATTGGTGTGGGGAGGGATTCTCAGTGAAGGTAATGGCAGGCGCAGAAAAATCAAGACAAAGTGGAGGCCTCTCCTGCCAACAGATTTGTCTCAGGGGCAGGGTGACTGGCTATTGTGGGAAAGGTAGATTCAGACCTTTGATTCTCCTGCCAAGGAATTTGAACTTGCTCAATAGGCCATAGAGAATCACTGGGATTAAAGCTGTGCTTGAACACGATTAATGTGACCAGGCATGTGGATGGACAGAGTGAAAAGGAAGAGTTCAGTGGAGAAGTCAGCTTACAAGAAGGGTAAGGGGAGAGGTATCTGATTTGTAGTTTGGAAAATTCAGAGAAGTAGTTCCTCAGAATATTATTATGAGTAATATTCATCAGTAAAATACTTAGTTATAGAATCAATATCTGGAAACGTCTAGGAAGCAAGGAAAATGCCCACATACTCTGATGTCCTGTGTGTACGTGTCTGTGTGGCTAACCAGTATGTTTCCTTGCTGCCCCTGGGAAGAGTATTAGGTGCCAGAAGCGAAGCCACTACACTTGTTTTCAAGTCAGAAGTAGAAAAAAGAAAAACAGCTTGAGCTTCTTTCCGTATCACAGGCTTTCAATGTGTTATTATTCAGCACTACAGTGTCAGATTTAGATTTTCCACCTCGAGGAATTTGATTTAGCTTTAATTAGTTGCTGTGCATATTTCTGAGCCAACTCTGAGAAACATCTAGAAAAGGGCTTTCGCTAAAATATAAGCTGGATATAGGGTGTCATTTTTCTATCAAGCTTTGTATCATGTTCACACAGTTATAAATTCTCTCCAGCCATCTGGATGATTTTTGCCGCCACCCACCATAGTTATACTAGATAATTATTAATTATAATTCAAAATACTGTAATACTGAGGCCATCTGTATTGCCATCCAAGCTCTGAGTAGCTGCAGAAATTTAAAGCATGAATTTTTGGAGAAAAGATGACACTTGCAGGTTATTTTGCAGAGGCAACTGATGCATTTTTCATCCAGCAAGTCTTCAGAAAAACAAGCTTAAAAATACCAGACAAATGAAAAACAGACTTCAGCAGTTATATGCAGCTTCCTGAGGAACTGAAGAATGTGCCTCTTGTGGTTAAAATGAGGGATCTGTTTAATATGGACGAAATACCAACACTCCAGGCATTTTCATTGACATTTCACTGTGACTTTTTGAACTTAGGAGTGCTGACAGGAAAACCTATTCTTGCTGCTCTGGAAGCCTCAGTCACACTGTGGAGCAGGGGACTGTGTCACTATTACCTTTTCTCTGCTGGTGTCTTTGTACTTCACGGTTGTTCACGCTATTGCACAGTCTTCCAGGATTCCTTTTCTAAAACCAGTTAGGAAGCCAGGCAAGGGATTGTTCTCATGCTCTCAAATCCCATGGCTTCTCCAGCACTGGACCTACTTACTGGACCAAAGTGAAAACATTTGTGGTAGGTATTTGTAAAAGACCTTTGCCAGTCGAGGAGCACTTCTGTTCCTTGGAACCATTAGCTCCCAGAGTGGCCGGACGGAGCGCTATGGTCTCAGGGAACATTGGAGAACAGATTCAGGGGTAAAGGAGTCTAGGGAAGCCCCTTTCTCCTAGTCTCCCCAGCGCCGGCAGGCTGGGCTCCTGGGCAGCCGGGTTGTCTGGCAGCAGCCCGGCAGGGACATGCTGTTTTGTTTAAACCCTCCACATTCTTTGCTATTTCCCCATTGGCGGGATGGGGCTCCCCGCCGAGGCCGCTGCTGATGTCAGCGTCGCTGGCGCTGGCTCCTCCCGCACCCACCCCGGCCCGAGGCACACTGCAGCTCCGCGCGGACTCTCGGGCTCCGGCGAGGTGGCTGCAAACTCGCGGGCACGCACGGCGCTGGAGAGCCGAGCCACCCCTAGGAGGGGACGCGCGCGGAAGGCGCCAGCTTGCCATCGCCCGCCCCTCGAAGCTCGAGCCAAGGTTTGAGGAACCCGGGGCCCCAGCCCAGCAGAGCCCGGCGGCAGCGGCGGCTTCCCTTTTCTACCCCAGCGCGCTCCGGGGCGCCTCGGGGACCGGCCCTCAAAAGAGCAGGAAATCTTGTTTACCGCCCGGGGAGAGGAGCCCGGCGAGCCTTTGTCTGGAAAGTCAGCATCTCCGGCTGCAATGTGTTCCTGGTGAATTAGCATTGGGCAGAACGGCCGGAGAAAGGGGGCCCGCCAGGTTCACGTCTGGTTTCAGAGGCGGATCCAGCGGGTTACTTTTATGCATTTGTTTTAATTTTTGGAAATCTCTTTTTTTTTTTTTTTTCCTTTCCTTGCCGGCCACCGGGCATGTCCTGATCTGACGGCCGCTCCTACCGCCCGGGGCTGCGGATCGGAGCAGTTTCCAGCGGGGCTCCCTTCCTCCCTCCCTGACTTTGCAACACCGCGTTCCGGGGAGGACCGACCTCGGCGAGGAAGGGGGCGGGGGAGCCGCGAACGCCCTGACCCAAACCTTGACATGCTCTCGGGAGGAGCGGAGGAAGCCAGGAGCTGAGCGCACCGCCGGGGCTGTTTCTTCGGCCGGCTCCGAGCGCGGGGCTCCGGCTCCCTGCCCTGCGCCTGGGCGGCAGCCTTGTTGTTCTGGGGCCACCCCCCCGCTTCCCGCTCCGGTGGTCCGCGGCCGGCAGGACCATGCTGCTGAAGGAGTACCGGATCTGCATGCCGCTCACCGTGGACGAGGTAAGGGCGCGCCCGGCCCTGCCTCGCCCGCCGCCGGCCTCCCGCCCCCTGCCCTGGGGCGCCGTGTACCCCGCGGCCGCCTCCCGGCCCGAGAGCCAACTACGGGCGGCGGAGAAACCTGGTGGAGCATTACCTCCCAAACCAGAGGGCTGGAGGAGAGGGAGGAAGGGGGATTGCTGTTTCCACTTGCCACCCCTGCGAGGGAGGGCGGCACTGGGTGGGGCGGTGGACTCCAGGTGGGCCCTTTTCGGGGCACCCAGAGCCACATTACCGAGAGTCAGAATGCGCCAAAGGGCGTCGGTGCGCCCCCTTTCTCCAATTAAAAAAATGAATCAAGGAAACCCAACAGCCCCACGCGCGCTGGTAGCTGGGGGTGTCCGGTGGGTCATCCCATTCTGGCATGGGCTCAAGCTCCCCTCCCGCGGTTTGCTGTAAGGCCTGGGTGCTGGGAGAAGCCCTTAGCCCTCGGGATCTGGAGGCCTCGAGCTCTACTGGGGGACACCTCGGAGCCCTTTGGGCGGGGGTCCGTCTGGGTGCGGACCTCTCCCGCGTTGGCCCACAGCCTGGGCGCCGCTCCCGCCTCGCCCTCTCCTCCAGGCTCCTTGACATGGCTTCGACCTTTCGAAAACCGCCTGGCTCGGAAACTTTCTGCGTCTCGTTTCTTCAGCCGCGGGGAGCGTGGTCTGCTAGCGAGCTGCGCGTGGCCGGGTTGCGGCACGGCCACAGGAGGGCGCTCCAGCACGTGGGTGCGGGTCTGGCCGCGGGCGTAGGGGCGAGCGGCGGGGGTCATTCACGCACTGCTCAGGTTCCATTCCTCCAACGCAGCAAGCTAGCTCCATCACTCGGGGAATGATGACTCCGTGAGAATCACTCAGGCCCCCAGCTTCCCTTATTCCCCCTCTGCTCCTGACCTTTTTTGTGATCCCACAATTGCTTAGCGCCTGTCCAGGGACCTTGAGGGAGTCTGAAGCCGATCAAGGCAATTTGAAACTCACTAGTGTGGTGTGGTGTATGGCGACACACACGAAATCGGCGACTCCAACCGTATTTGTATTTAAATATAGCACCCTTAATATATCAGGTGTTATTGAGCCACTACTTGGTGGAAGGGGGTAGGTACTTTGGGAGAGAGAAAAAGGTAACTAACCAAAAACGTGACTGTGCTCCGAAGGGTCTGTCCTCACTTGTCGTCTGGAGCAAGTGTCAAGGGAAGACCCACCCTACCATGCAAGGCAAGATCAAAGTAGCTCTGAGTTTACAAAACGCAGAGAGAGGTCAGCCTGCACCCGAATGATCAACCGAACGTTGCAGTTTGTTGGCTTTTGAGGAGATAGCATTTGAGAAGATCTTTAAGGATGGAGACCATGTGGGTAGGCAGAGTTTTTTGGGGGGTGGGGGAGGGTGCATCCCGACCGTGTAAATAAAGTAGTGAAGCAATACACAGCTCCCTGGAGAGTGAGGGAGGCAAATGAATGAAACTGGCCAACTGGAGTATTTCTAGAAAAGGTTGAGATCTTCTCCCTCTGTGGGCAGCTGAGCTGGAGTAGTTCAGCTTGCGGATGTGTTTACTTCTGCCGGATCTCCTAATGACTTTATTTATGGATTGGAATTTGGAATCTAGGGGCCATATTAGTACTACATGAAATATCCCCAAAATGCGGGTGATAGTCAAGAAAATAACCAGTTCTAGAATCTTCTCTACTACCTGCAAAATCTTTTTATTCTGGTTGGTTCCCTTCTCAGGCTTTCTTGAACAGCAGGCACAGCTCCTTTCCCCACTTTTTTTTTTTAAGTACTTAAATACCCACCACTTCTTGGTGAAGTAATCACATTTGAGTGGTATAGATGGAGGCCCTTTTTTTTTTTTTTTTTATCCTCACGGAGGACCCCCCCACCATTGCTTTTCAGATAGAGTGGAAGGATGTGAGAGAGACACATTAGATTCGTTGTCTCCTGCACATGCCCCTGACCACCAGGGCTGGGGATGGAGCCTGGAACCTACCTAAGTGCCCTTGGCTGGGAATCAAACCCGGAACCCTTCAGTCCGCAGGCGGATGCTCTAACCACTGAACAAAACTGGGTAGGAGGCCCTTCCTTTCTTAATTGGCAAATGAAATCAGACTCCACGTGTAACATAATGTATAATTATAACTTAATTAATGTATAATTCATTTGGAGGAAAGCATGATTCAGTTTCTGTAAGGTCAAATTCTGAAGTAGTTTTCTATTTTTTCAGAGAAGCAGTGGGGCAGTTTAGATTGATACAGGTTTCAGACTATAAGGATTTAGGAAAACCAAATCAGGTGATGGGTGGGGAGGCTAGGCCCGTCTTGCCAGAGGTTAGACCCCTAGAGTCTTACTGGTAGTAAACCCCACAATTACCATGATCCCCCTTTGCACTATGCCCTACAACCTGAACATTAAAAATTGGGAAGCAACTTAACAATGTCTTCAAAGAAGACAGTTACCATTAGTTTAGTTAGACTCTTGGAGCCTTATCTTTTGTTTCAGCTCTTGATTTGCTTTAGGCCCGAGTCAGACCTACAGAACTTCTGGGACTTATTTCTGTTTAACCACCATATTTTTAAAAATGAGGCAAAGTGCCTTGTCTTGGAGAGGCATTGAGAGAGCCAACACTGTGTGTGTCTGTTTTTTACCCCTGGCCTTATCCCATTTAACTTCCTTGTGGAGGGAAGCGAAAGGGGAACTGGTGTGTTATTATCTACATTTTGCAGATGAGTAAACTGAGATTCAGAACCATTAACTAATGTACACCAGGCCACACAACTAGTTAATAGCCAAGCCAGAGCCAGAGCCACGGTGAAAACCATTATTTGTTTTCCTTGTTCTGGTCTTTGCCTGTCACTAGTATTTACTCCAGGAAAAGCAAAACACATTTCTTGAAAACAGATAAAGTCAGTGCTACCAACTAAATGAAAAATCAAAGGTCTCTTGAATTGTTATAGAGAGTATTGTTTCTACTATTTCTCTAGTCTTATTTTGATTCATAAAATGTCCCCTGGTTCCAGGAAAGAGGAACAGCTCTTGGAGATAAAGAAAGCTGAACTACAGCCTAGACAGAGTGTTGGTGTTTTGCTCTGTTTTAGACAATTTCGAAGTAACGTCCCATGGATTAATTTTAATTTAGAAAATTTCCTTGGAATAGTCTCCTCATTTATGTTCATCGTCATTGTCTCTGAACTAAATATAAGCCCTTTGGAAAGTTCTGTTCAGTGAAGGACCCTGGGGACTGAGAGTCAATCATAAAGAGGTAGTTGTCATTGTCTTCATTTCAAACAGTTGGTGATGTAGATTCTGGAATTTTAGATGTGAAAGGGCTATTAGAGGTGATCTATAGGTGAGCCATTTCACTTGGGCAGGAGAATAGAGCTGTAGGAGGTTCAGTTAGTTCCATCTCATAGCTAAGGGCAGGGTCTAGGCCAGAACCCAGGCCTTCTGATTTCTGGTGCAAAGCATCTCAATTCCAAACATTATCTTCATGACTCCTTGGGGCACAGTCTGACGCTCACCCCTCCCTGACAGGTACTTAGCAACAAGATAAGCATTTTCCTAGAGCTGAGCACATCCTAATATCTGAGGCAGGAATTCTTTCATTTTCATTGCTTGCTTTTGGTGTTGAACAGTTGCTGTTCTGACTGCATTAACATTCATATGTGTACTTTTAGGGATTTATTTGTGGTTCTTAGGGATTTGGTACACAATGAAGGAAAGAAGAAAGAGAAAGAAAGAAAGAAAGAACAGAAAAACAACTTTCTTTAATTCAGAATATTATTTTGTTCTTTACCCTGGCAGGGAGCCATTGTACTTTATCCAGGCTCCCCGGGTCCCCAGAGACTTTTCTTGGACACATTTCTGAGAACAGATTTGGGATCAGGGTAGTGCCATCTCTGGAATGACCTAAATGGAGGTGCCAAAGTGCCCAATAATGCTCCTTACCCTCTGTTTTAAATGATTTTCGTGGGCTGCATCTGCAAACATATTGGGGCAGGAATTTTTTAAGAAAAGAGATTTTAAGCTTGATATTGGCATTGACTGTTAGTTTTTTGTACAGAGTGATACCCCTGAGTATAAAGAAAGGCTCCTTGGGTTAATCTCATAGACCTTCCCCGGGATTCCTCATAATTGTAATTTTGAAAATGTTTTTTAAGAATGAGCACTAGCGCCTGGCCAGGTGTGGCTCAGCAGTTGAGCATCGACCTAGGATCCAGGAGATTGCAATTCGATGCTCGGTCAGGGCACATGCCCAGGGTGTGCAGGAGGCAGCTGATCAATGACTCTCTCATCATTGATGTTTCTATCTCTCTCTCCGTCTCCCTTCCTCTCTCTGAAATCAATAAAGATATATTTTAAAAAAAGAAAAAAAAGAAAGAGCACTATTTAAAAAAAGAAAGAAAAGCAGAAACAAAAAAAGGAAAATAAAATAAAACAACAACAATAAAAATGAATGAGCACTATTGTACCCCCCCCCCCCCAGCCCATTGGAAGGAACCACTGTCAGGGTAAGTGATTTCTGGGCCATTCTGGTAGCTTCTCTTGCTTGTTCCACAGCCAGGGAACAATGTTACCCATGCTGCCCAGCTAGCAAAGCTCCCTTCTTGGTCCTGAGGGGTACCTGGGGGGAGGAGCGGGTTAATGGATAAGTGCAAACCTTTCACCACTAATGGATCAGACAACAAGGAGCAGATGCCATCCCCCGGCCGTCAGTAAAATGGACTTTGTGTGTGAAGGGCACTGCATTTTCCCTGTGATTGGGGTGTGAATGCCCTTCACAGGAAACAGATTCTGGGGCCTTGAAAAAAAAATACACACCGTTATTAACAAAACCCTGGTTAAAAGAGGGTGGTAATTAACTTCTGCTTTTCATTTAAAAAGGCATCCAGTGAGTCCCTAAAGCTCTTAAAAATCAACTTAGAAACCCTCTCTGATTGAGTATTATAGATATTCAGAGACAAGCGAGTCATCTTCATTTCAGAAAGGCTCTTATTTCAAGTGAATGGAGAATACTATTGTTTTGTAAGCAGTTTTTAAAAAATATGTTTTCATCATTTAACCTCTGTAATGTCTCCCTCTGGCCCCAGAGTGTCACTTAGGAAAGAGAGAGTGTGTGTGTGTGTTTGTGTGTGTGTAGGGTTCACAAAGTTGTTGTTTTAAATATAAAAGTGCGTGCACAGTGACAGGCAGTAAATGTGTTTTTCAGGGGCAAAAGTCCGTTGAGGTTCATTGCTTTAGCCACCTGAGTGAGGGTGCAGGTGCCCTGGCTGGCCTGTATGGGCTTTGGCCTGCTTTCTGTTGCCTGCAGCTCTGTATGGTCAAGTAACTCTGAAAACCTTTTTGAAAACCAGCGAACACTTCTGCCTCTGTTCAGAGAGAAAGACAGATACAGAAATCAGCTGATTTGTAGCAAGAAGTCAGGAAGGTTTTACATATCTTGAGCAAATTCAGCCCACTGGGAGAGGAAAAAGAGAAATGTCAGATTGCAGGCTGCCAACTGCCTGGCCTCCCTGTCTCACGCTTGAAATCAGGAATTTTGTGGTATTCCCCAGTGCAGATTTTTTTTGTAGGCCACATGGCTGATAAATTCCTAGTGTGTTATAAGTATTAAAACTGGAAAACAAATCGTATCTGGAAAATGTAAAGTTGTTTGAAAAAATTATCTTGGGAGCTTGACTTTTCAGACCACACATCCAATTTACAGAAACTTCCAAAAGTTCTTATAAACAAACAGAATCTCAGCGGTGCACACCTGCAGGGACTCTGTTCACATGGAACCCAGTGGGAATAGTGCAGTGTAATGGCCCTGCAGCTGAGCCCTCTCAGGCTTCCCTGGCTGGTGTGGCTCGGTTGGGTCACCGGTGCATTGAAAGGTTGCCAGTTGGGTTCTCTGTCAGGGGACATGCCCTGGTTGCGGGCTGGATCCCCAGTAGGGGTTGTGGCAGCTGGTCAGTGTTGTGCTCTCACATCAATGTTTCTCTCTCTCCCCCTCTCCTTCTCTCTCTAAAAATCAATAAACTATTCTTTAAAAAAACACAACAACAACCAAAAAACCTTGGAAGTTTATAGAAAACGTATGAAACTGTCACCACCTCAGAGACATCTTTCCTGATTGCTCCATCTAAGATAGTTTGCTCTATTTTCTTTTTAAAATTTTTTTATTGTTGTATTACAGATGTCCCCCACTTCCCCCCCTTACCCATCTCCCACCCCTCCCCAGCCCCTGCCTGCCCATTGTGTCTGTGGGCTGTGCATATATGCTTATAAGTTCTTTGGTTGATTTCTTCCCGCCCTCCTTTCCACCTTCCCTCTGAGACCTGTCCGTCTGTCCTGTGCTTCCATGTCTGTGGTCCTATCTTGTTCGTCCATCCAGTCTGTCCCTGTTAGTCTTTATCGCTCTCTGCACCTCTGTCCTTCCTTCAGAGCACGTATCATAAGCATTATTTGTTTTATTTATTTGTTTACTTTTTTCCTAGAGTTTATGTCCACAGGCTGTTGGAGAAGTTTCATTGCCATTATAGAGTAGATTATGGCGATGGTTGCACAACTCTGTAAATATATATTAAAAACCATTGAGTTGGTATATAAAATACATCTCAGTGAAGCTGTTCTGTTTTGTTTTAATGGAGGTGCCTATGGATTTTTTCCAGAAGAATAGACAGTCTGTGTTCAGAGAGAAGGCTGTTGACAGAAGTGCTGAATTACGAGTACACTGGAAAGTTATGGTCCCAGTCCTCATGGCTCTGGTCGTCCTGAATTTAGTTTTCCAAAGGAGGTTGATCTCTTCTGCAGCAATGAGGGGGGAAAGTCTTCCAGATTTGGATCAGAATGGCCACAGTTTAGGTCAGAACTTCATACTTATGGGGAGGAAAAATAATCACAGCTTGAATAGTTGCCCTAAGGCCAACCACAGGGCTTCAGGATACTGGGGACCCTTAACTGACAGATGTCACAATCCTCTGGAGCCCCCAGAGGCCATCATGAAGGAACAGTACCTGGGGGCCTTTCTGGCTATGGCTCCAAGTGCATTCTTCTGCTTTCTATGCGCATTGGATGGGAAGTAATGTGTTAGCAGAATGAATCCTAGAGTACACATTCAGGAGGAGGAGATGGTTCTGTGGGAGTTGAGTACTCTGCCTTAAGACCTCCCAGCATGGGCTTTTTATAAAGGAGGGGAACTAGCTATTTAAACTGTGTCTCAGTAGACTTAGTCTGGGATGGCAAAATACTGCCATGCGAGGCTGGGCACATCTCCCATGATGGCAGACCACTAGGAAGGGTCTGCCCGGGACACACTGTGGTGGCTGCTGGCTTTACCAGTGACAGAGGAAAGAGTCTAGGGTCACCCACCACTTCCTGGCTGACTGCCTGTGCAACGCTGTACAGGGCTTTTGTTGATTTAGTAACATGAAAGACAGAGTTCACCAAGACTTTGACTGACATCAGGTATTAAAGTGACTCATTCCCTCGTTTCCCAGCACTCTGACAAAGGGGCCTGCTCTTAAAACTCCTTTTTTGACTTTATTGGAAGCCGACTCATATATCTGAACAAGTAGCTAACGTAAGTTCTTGAACAAATTTATTCAATGACTCTTCACTTCTTTTTCTTTTTTTGGGGTCCTTTGAAGTTTGGGGGAAGCATGACAGTATAGAGTTCCTGTTGTTCCTGAGCAAAGAAAAAAACCTCATCACACTTTTAATTCCCCTAGAATTATGTCTGATGATTTTTAGGGTGTTGTTACTTTCCCAGAATGAATCACCCGCAGAAGTAAGATTGGCCAAACAAGTGTAATTTGATGGCAACCTATAGTAATGTTGTTTAAGCACCTAATTTGAGCATCTAATCTCCAAAAGCTGCTCCCCTACCCCATGCTATCTGCACACACACATTCAGGTCTGATTGTATTTGCTGTATGAAGGTGTTTTCTGAGCACTAGTTTTTTACACCAAAAATCACCAACCGATGTATTTAGAAGAAAATATATCTACTGGGGAATGAGAAGTCACCACTAACTTAGATGCTGATACAGTTGTCCCCCGTTATCCTCAGGATACGTTTCAAGACCCGCAGTGGATGCCTGAAACCACTGATAGTACCAAAAATTCTATATACACTATGTTTTTTCCTACACATACATACCTATGATAAAGTTTAATTTATAAGGCACAGTAAGAGATTAACATCAATAACTAATAATAAAATACAACAATTATAACAATATATGTAATAGAAGTTATGTGAATGGCGTTGGGACCATTATTAAGTAAAATAAGGGTTGCTTAAACACAGAGACTCCGATGCTGTCCATCTGATAAACCAGTTGACTTAGTGACTAGTGGGTGGGTAGCATATACAGCATTGATGCCCTGGACAAAGGGATGATCACGTCCCTGGTGGGACAGAGCAGGACCCCACCAGATAGCATCATGTTACTCAGAATGACACACAACTTAAAACATGAATTGTTTATTACTGGAATTTTCCACTTAATATTTTCAGACCCTGGCCGACCACAGGTAAGTGAAACCACAGAAAGTAAAACTGTGGGGTCGGCGGTGGGAGCCTGCTGTATAATGAAGTTATTGAAACCTTCAAGTGCACGGGGTCTTATTTGCTGGATTGTTTGTATTTCCCCTAAGCTGTGCAATATTTTTGTTTGTTTGTTTTCAACATTGTAGTGGGATTTACTTATTTATTTTTAAAATGGCAAAATGTTGCTTATCTCTCCATTCTCTAGCCAAAAAGTTTCCAACTTGTATAGCCAATTTATAGAGACAGTGATATGACCTGTTCGTTGAGTATTATACCCAAGCTTCCTGAAAGTATTGTGGAGGACTGAGCCAGTGCCTCGAAAGCCGAGGGTTGTGCTGTTCATTTTGCTTATCTGAGCCATCTCTGTTTTCATGTGTTACATAAATTGTGAAAGTTACTTGCCCTGATTGTCTTAGGAGCTGGATCTGTGTCACAGGTCTGGTTGAGTGTGGCCTTGCAGTAACCTTGCTTTTATGCACATAATAAAATAGCACTATATGCCTCAGCAGCGCAGTCCATGAGACACTGTTTGGAAAGTGTTTAAAAATTTTATTTCTACTTTAAATGCTTGGACTGATAGCAGACACCTTTCACATGCAAAGGAGGGAAAGAGAAATCACACTGTTGAGTGCCTTCTTATTTCACTTAAGCCTCATAAGAGTCCCATGAGTGAGATACTATCATCCCATGTTACAGATGTGGACCTGGGGTGCTTGCATGGCTAGTCAGTGGTACATCTGGATTCCCACCCAGGTCGTCCGACTCCATAGCCTATGCTCTTTGCTCTACCCAGTTTTACCTTCCTCAGAATCCTAAAGCTGGAAGGAGCACTAGAGATTATTTATTAAAGATTAATAACTTGTTCAGGATCATCAAAGAAAATAGTTGGGGGAAGGCAGATCTTCTATTCCAGTTAAGAGAGTGGTCCACAAGTATTATCCATTGAACGATCCATTTTACCCAAGTATAAACCAAGTGACATTCCTCAGCTTAACTTTGATAAATGAATCATACTCCTTTGAAAATAACTTGTAACTCATGCTCTAAAAAGAGAACCACCTCTGCACTTTTGAGAATTATCCCTTTTAACGGTAGTGAAAACCTTTGGCTTTGATAGACATCAGCAGCAGAGATGTTCGCTGATGAGCACCTGTGAGTTTCTCAAACTCAGTATCTAAAAATAATAATGGGAACAGATAGGCAACACCATGTTTTTTGGCACATTTAGTCAAAAACGTAAAACTCTTCACATGGCCCTGGCCAGTGTGGCTTGGTTGGGCATTGTCATGTGCACTGAAAGGTTGCCTCTTTGATTCCCAGTCAGGGCACATGCCCCGGGTTGCGGGTTAGATCCCTGGTAGGGGGTGGCAAGGAGGCAGTTGATCAATGTTTCCCTCTCACATTGGTGTTTCTCTCTTTTCCCTCTCTCTTCCTGTCTCTTAAAAAAAAAAAATTAAATAAAAAAGCCTCTTCACGTGGAAATAAACAAATTGGAGGACACAAAAAATGACCAAAATGTACTATTCAAACTTGCGTATGTATTTATTTACCCTTCCTGCTGAGATGGCTCACCTTTGTTAGCATTTCGTCCAGAGTCAGTTTTCCAAGCAATGCACAAATTAACGCCTCATCTGGACTTACATAAAAAAATTTTAACTTGATATAACATTTTTTTTTAATGGAGCTGTAAAAGCTTTTTTTTTTTCTTTTTTCTTCATATCAAAAATTAGCCTCAAAAGACATTTACCATTATTGAGAATTTTGAAACAATAAAAAATCCCAAACAAACCTGCCCTTTGTTCCATAGTGGAGATTCAGAGATGTTTTGCTCTTTGTCAGCACTATTGAAATAAACATGTAATCACCTAAAATGAGCTATTTGAAGGGGCCACACTTAATTGGTTGGATGTGTATATTCTGGTTAGTTGTTTCAAAAAATAATTTTTAAAAATTGTGGTAAAATATTAACCATTTTTAAGTGTAGTGTTCAGTGGCATAAAGTACATTCACACTGTTGGACAGCCATCACCACCATCCATCTTCAGAAGTCGTCTTGCAAAAGTGAAACTTTGTGCCCATTAAACAGTAACTCCCCATTCTACCTCCCTCCAATGCCTAGCAACTTCCATTTTACTTTCTGTCTCTATGAATTTACTACCTTACATATTTGGTCAGTTTTTCTTTTCCAAGTATCCTATTACTTTATCATTAAACTCATATACCATTTCCTGAAACAAACCCAATAAAACTTAAATTAATGGAAACGAACTAGACTTTTTCCTGAGTTCTGCTTTCTTTCAAAGGCAGAAAAATGAGAAGATGGACCCATATCCATATTTTGGGCGGCATTAATGACTCAAATAATGACCTATGCCTTTGTAGCAACAGCTGAAGTGCTTGAAAATTTAAATTTGGGAGTACCTAATACTGTCTTGTCATTTAACAGAAAAAGTGCATTTTCAGGACCTGGCATTTTAGAAGCATTTCAAACAAACAGGGTTGGCACTGACAAGTGTTCTTCTATTAAAGTAGAAGACAGAATATTTGATTAATGATGATGCTTTATTCCTGCACCAGGCAGAAATAGACATTAATTGAACCCTTTTTCTGAATTTAAAAAGTGCAGTTAAAAAAAAAATTTTTTTTTAAATCCTCACCGGAGGATATGTTTCTATTGATTTTTAATTTTTTTTTAGCGAGGGAGGGTGAGAGAGAGAGAGAGTGAGAGGAACGTTGATATGAGATAAACATCGATCAGTTGCTTCCTGTACATACCCTGACCGGGCATCAAACCCACAACCTTTTGGGGTATGGGATGACGCTCTGATCAACTGAGCCACCTGGCCAGGGCTAAAATGTTATTTTATTTTATTTTATTTTATTCTTTTAGGATTTTGTGAATGTTTAACTCAGGAGAATGAAATAATTTAAGTCAATATGATGGTTTATTGTTAATTAACTTTGTAACATTTTCATTCCTGTCAATTTTCCTAGTGATGTCTGTAGGTAGAACTTTCAACTCACTAGCCAGCAACCTGGATTTCATTTGATTTTATGGGATGAGGGTCCTGCTACTCTCAAGGGAAAGCTTGTTCCATGTATTATCCAAGAAAATAGTGGGATGTAGAAACATGTTCTTCCTCAGAGTTTCAGTCCAGCCTGAGAAGCATTTTCCAGTGTGCCTGGGATACCTTACAGGTGTATTTAACCTCTACTGCACCTGAAATAGTAGACATTTGTAATACAGAGTCATAGAAAACAAAACCCTTGTTAAACCAGTCATTAGCAATTAAACAAAATAGAGAAACAACATCGGATAGATGTTTGAGAAAACAAGACGTAATCACTGGCTTGTGTGGACAGGTAGTTCTGGAAACGGGCACGTCTTCTGAAATGAGTGAGTTCCTTATGGGTAGTGCCCTGGTGACATAGCTCTCCACTGGGAACGTTTTGCTGAGTTTGCCGTGATCTGAAATTATGATGATGCCGGTGCTGATGCAAAGACTAATGCTGCCCCTTAATATCTCCTTACACATATCCGTAATTCTGGTCATTCAGCCTCTGTAAAAGTGATGTGGTGGATAAAGTGGTTTATCAATATTTTTTAAATGCTGTGAAAATAGACGTGTCTTTCATTCAGTGAGACAGGTTTAAAGATATGAAATGTGGCCCTAGCCAGTTTGGCTCAGTGGTTAGAGCATCGGCCTGCGGACTATAGGGTCCCAGGTTCGATTCGGCCAAGGGCATGGACCTTGGTTGCAGGCTCACTCCCCGGCCCTGTTTGGGGCTCGTGCAGGAGGCAACCAATAGTAGATGTGTCTCTCTCACATAGATGTTTCTCTCTCTGTCTCTCTCTCTTGCTCTCTCTCCCCCTTCCACTCTCTCTGAAAAAGCAATGGAAAAAATATCCTTAGGTGAAGATTAAAAAAAAAAAAAAAAAAGATATGAAATGTGGTTATTTAATCACCTCTCCCCTCAAGTGCGGAGAGTTGGGTCACTAGAATTACATTCAATCAGCAGGGTACAGATTGTGCCGTGCGTGGTGGAGACCCAACCCCTAAACTGTTGAAGGCCATGACGAATGCTCATTTTTTGATATTATGTTTTGCTGCTCATAAAGAGGCATCACATCCAAAATGAAAAACCTTTAGATTCGGGATTCAATAGTTCACTTCTTTTGGATTGTGTGTGACGGAAACTTGGACACCTCTGAGTGTAATTACGTTTTTCAGCAGTGTGACTTATGATGCTGCAGATAGGGGTGTGCTTTAGAGATTTCTTGCCAAGATCTGGCTGAAAAGGAGCTTGGTTGTTTTTAAAAAATATAGTAATTATGCTATTAGTTGTCTAAATAGAATAATTCCCTTAAGCCTTTTAAAGAAAAACACTTCCAAAAGGGTCAAGTGAATTTAAAATTAGCCGTTATTTACCTAGGTGCTCCGCCTTTTGCCCGCAACTACTCCAGGAGTTGTTTCTTTTTTGAAAAAAAAAATGCTGGTTATGTCTGTCAGAAACCATCTAATTTTTCAAAGGGGTTCAGAACTGGTTCTTGGGTCAAAAGCAGCCAAATCCTTGGCTTCACAGAAGGTTCATCATAGAGTCATTTATTTTTATCTGCAGGAGGCTACACTCAGTGTTCTCCTGGCCTGGACAATCTCTTCTGAGGACCTGGAGAAGGAAGTGCCAAGAGCCTTACAGGCCGCTCTTATTGAGAAAAGTTAAGAACAAAGTAAAAAAGAGGCAGTGAGCAGTGGGGCTGGATGGATTCCAGGCCTATGTTGCTGACCGCCGGGCTTAGATCTGGCCTGACGCAGATCTCTGACGGCATGGCGTGCCACCACTCCATACCACACCCTTTGGGTGTGTCTCATCTTCTAGCTGGAAGATCAGCTTTCTTTCTGCTCTTGTTGGGTCTCTTTGAACTGCAAATCAGCCACACCTGAGAATGGTCACATTTTAAGTCCGGATAATTGCTCCAGCTCCCCTGGGGAGGTTCATCACAGAAAAGAATAATTACTTCCAAATGTTATTTTTCTTTCATTTTCTCTACCCTTTCATTTAATTAAACACTTTGCATTTTATCACCTTGAGCCAAAGTACCTGTGATGCCCTGAGTTGGGGTTTCTGGTGTGGGTTGGTGCAGTATACTGAGGAGTATGAACATGGACTTAGAAGAACTAGCTGGGTCCTTGCTGTGTGATAATCCATGAATTGATTTAGGAAGACTCGATTTTCCAGTGCCTCAGTTTCCCCAACTGTCAGCTACTTCTCTTTTGAACTCCCATCAAAGACTGATCACATGAAATATGGAACCTATATATGTAAGGGGTGATGATAATTGTCCATCTGTGAGTGCTGCATGAATACCTAGTAATCATGCATTCCCTGACCCACGCACAAAGTGATAATTGTCTCACACTTTTATTTATTTTTTATTTCATTTTTTTAATCCTCACTCAAGGGTATTTTTTCCGTTGCTTTTCAGAGAGAATGAAAGGAAGGGGAAGAAAAAGATTGAAACATCGATGTGAGAGAGGCATCTATGGAATCGAACCTGGGACCCTTTGGTCCAAGGGTCAATGTTCTAACCACTGGGCCAGACCATCTAGGGCTGTCTCACACTTTTAAAACCCGTTATTTTATGGGGATCATCTAGTACAGTAGACATTCAGACTCTCCACTTTCCAAATGGCCCATGGGAAGGAATCCTGAGATATCCAGAGGATCTGAGTGTGGAGTGGGAATGCTATGCCATAGTAACAAATGGATTAGTTTATTTCCAGCCCTGCAGGGGCTATGAATTGCTTCTTAAAATTTTATTTTCCAACACTATGATGTTTATGTTGCTATGGTGGTGTGTCTCTTGCTTGGGTGTCAAGATTGCCATTGAAAATAGATGGGCCAAAATAACAGCTTAACAGGTGGTTGTGCTTTGTGATGTTTGTGAAACTGTTTTGCAGAGAAGTCCAGTGCAAGTAAATCACGAAACTGTGCCCATTTTTTTTAACACAGTCCACCCCTTCCTGTTTTATATATAGACTTCCCCCCTTCTTTTAAGCAGTGCCATGCCGATTTCCTGTAGTAACACAGGGAAAGACTTCAGCTTATTTTATTTAGCAGTGGATGTCCTTTCCTTATTTTATGTAATTGGAGTCCTCCTCCTAAAAATAACTCTTCTTTTCTTAATGTGATTCTTTTTATAGCTGATGTACTCTTTATTTAAATGGAAGGCCTCTTTTTTTAATGTGCCATGTACACACATGTATAGATACATACACATATATACACGTATATGTATATATACTTACATTTCCCTGTAGGTATAATCCTTAGTGAATGTGGTAGTAGAAATTGTTTTCCATTGACCTCTTCATTAAACTCTTACCTATTTATGATAATTTTCTTTCCTTTGAGATAAAATCATAGGAAGAACCCAACTGTTAAAACAGTTCAGCTTCCTACCCACAGTCAGAATCCTTTCTGTAATAATCTTACGTGGCAATCACCTTGCCATTTAGCTTAAGCACCAGCATGGGAGGGTGCTCGCTCTTTTGTGGTATGACCTCTTCTCTGATTGTCCTCTTCGACCAGTTAAAAGACACTTGTGCTTTGTTGATGCCTGCCTCCCTAGAACTTTCATGATCATTCCTCTTTTTCCCCTCTAGAGTGACACAAACACAAGCCACTTCCATATGTTTTAAATATTTAAAGAAATGTTGTCCTTTGGTTTTCTCTTCTACAACTTAATATTCACAGTTCCTCCAATGATTCATGTTATGAAATGGTTTCCAGGCTCCCTCCTCATTCCAGTGGTCCTCTTTTGATACTGCCCTTTAAAAACCATTGAACAGCCCTGGCTAGTGTGGCTCAGTTGGGTGGGTGTTGTCCTGTGCACTGAAAGTTTACTGGTTCCATTCCTGGTCAGGACACATCCCTGGGTTTTGGGTTCAATCAGCAAACAGGGTGTGTTTGGGAGGCAATCGATCTATGTTTCTCTCTCACGTCGATGTTTCTCTTTTTCTTTATCTCTTTCTCTACAAATCAATAAAACATATCCTCAGGTGAGGATTAAAAAAGATTTTAGTTATGGACACTGAAATCGGAATTTTATATAATTTTCACGTCACAAAATATTATTCTAATATTGATTTATTTCAACCACTTAAAAAAATGCAAAACCATTTGTAGCTCGTGGACCATACAAGACAGGCACGGGCTGGGTTTGACCCTAGGTATTTCCACAGGGTAGAAAACACCATAACTGTTACTTCAGCACCTTATGCTTTGGTGATGCTCAAGCATCAGCATCGGCATCTTCATCATCACTGTCAGAAGCTGCATGGAGCTGCTTTTGGTGATTAGGTCTTAGCCAGGAGATCTGCTGGCACTGCTCAGCCTCTCTTTCCGGTGTGTATGAAATCGACAAAAACCAGCAGCCTCATAGCAGCAACAGCCATTACCACGGGACTTGGAAGTGTAAACGCGATGAATGGCATATGCTGATTTCAAATTTGACAAAATGTTTTGGATTCTTGCTTCTGTTATTTGATCACGTTAGCTGCTCCTCTTGGCTTAGTGGCAGATGTGGTTAGCATGTCCTTCTGTCTTTATCCAAGCCACCGACTTTTCAGTGGCATCCCAATGCTAAAATATAGCTCCTAGCTGCGTACCTTGGTTGCAGAAACTAGAATGCATTTGGGTGTAGAAATGAAGCCCTCAATTATATTAATAAGCTTACAAATGGATTATGCTCTACTTCCTCATTAGTTTTAATTTTAAAAATAAGGTTCTCATTAGATATTTTGTGAAACAGTTTAACTAAGATTATAATTTAGCATGCAGAGGAGAAAATTTAGTGGTGAAGCCAGTTTTTTTTAGTGTCTAAACATTTAATTAAAATTATATATTTGTCTATGAGGATGTTTACTTAGCAAGACTTTGCTTTCACAGAGGAAGGGAAAACACAGAGGGCCACAGTAGTGGGACATTCCAGTGTGCCAGGACTACTGCGTTAATTATCTCATTTCATCCTTGCCGTCCTGCTCCAAGGCGCATCCTATTATTTTCATTTTACAAATGCGGAAATTGAGGCTCACAGGATTTGCCAAAGTCATACAGTCAATGGCAGAGCTGAATTCAAACCCAGGGCCCTTTGGCAACAAATTCCATTTGTTTTCTCCAACAATACCATTGCTTTCTATAGCCAAAGGGAAATTGACATTCATTCATTATCAAGCTAATTGTATCAATACAGACAGTTGATCTTAAAAATGGATATATATTCCTAAATTATTTACTGGAATGATACACTTTGGAGTATATGTCCCAGAAACTGTGATATAAAATAAGAATATTGACCTTTTTAATGGAAAGAGAGTGTTCAGGTTCAAATTGTTTGCATTTGCCATATTTTGGTAAAACTAGAAACATAGATACAATTTTAGAATTACCTTAGAAAGCTATTATAAATCTTGAGGGAAACCTCGATTGTTTTTAGAAAGCTTCTGTGTTTATCTAGACTGTATCTTGCAGAAAAGCACTTCGAGATGTCATTATATGAATGTTCTAATAGAAACTAAGAGAGCCTAGATGAGAATGTGTGATAATCTGAAGATATCATTTAAGTCAGGGCTTTAAAAACATCACTTCCAGTGAGAAAGGAAGTCTCATAGGCCTGCTGTAATTCCACCTGTATCCGAGTCCTCAAAAACAGATTTATAAAAGGGAAATTGAGTGTGTTTTCAGAATAAATGTTGACGCTCTTAAGTAACACATATTTCATATTATAATTGTTTAATTGTATGAAATGGGTACCTTAATAATAGCTGGCACTGGGAATGTGTTTATTGGCTATTTGTATATCTTTAAAGAAATTTCTTTTCAAGTTGTTTGTCTTTTTATTATTGTGTTGTAGGAGTTTTTTCTGTATTCTGGATGTTAGACCCTTGTCAGATGATTTGCAAATATTTTCTCTCATTTTGTGGATTTTCTTTTCACTTTTTTCATAGTGTCCTTTAAAGCACAAAAGTTTTAAATTTTCATGAAGTCTAATGCATTTATTTTTTCTTTTGTTCCTTGTGCTTTTGGTATAATATCTAAGAAACTATTTCCTAATCCAAGGTCACAAAGATTGTACTTATGTTTTCTTCAAAGAGTTTTATAGTTTAAGCTCTTACAGTCAGATCTTAAGTCTATTTTGAGTTGATTTTTATATATGATATAGGGTAGTAGTCCACATTCGTTCTTTTGCATGTGGCTCTCCGTTTGTCCCAGCCACTTGTTGAAAAGACTATTTTTTCCCATTGTATTGCAGAGCTTGCTCTCTTTCACTCAACATTTTGATCCTGAGATTCATATAACTGTAATTCATTCATTTTTATGGCTGTATGTATCCTTTATATGAATCTGCCATAATGTATTTTCCATTCTTTGATCCATGCACAATGGGTTGTTTCTAGAGTTTTGTTTTTATGAACACTGTTGCTGGGAACATGCTTCGTGTTTCTTACTACCCACGTGTGAGAGTGTCTTTCTAGGGAGTATGCCTCAGAGAGTGGAGTTATGCACATGTTTCCCCAAGTGATCGTAATATTTATGCTGCTATCAATCTATGTATAAGTTACATTGAGGGGAACTCAGTTTTTAAACACTCTGTTTGTTTAGTGTCTCTTTGAAAACAGTCATTACCTAAAGGAAAGAAATAGTATTTGCAAGTGAAATTTGTCTTTTAGGCTTCTGATTAAAATTTTATTAGTAAAAATTATTTCAAGCAAGCAAAAGGTCAATAGCTGGAGAACCTAATATGCAATTAGTATCTCTTTAAATTTGTAAATTATTAGTGTGAGGCTTTTAAACAGATCTTTGGGGGGTTGAAGTGGTGAAGCTCATTAAAGTCACAGCACACAAGCTCTTTTACTCAGAGTCTGGAGCAAGTATAATATAGCAGTTGGCAGAATCAGGGTATGTGGGAATGGGAGGGATGCTTCCCTTTCTTGATACCCTAAACCTAATCCTAGCCCTAGCCTTACCCCAGGTCCTAGCCCAAACCCTCTCTGCACCAGAGAAGCATGTGGGGAAGTGTTCCAGCTCAGAGTGGGGCTCAGGGACAGGATGCTAGTTATGAAACGAGTGGGGGGGAAGGAGGAGATTGGCAAGATGCTCCAGCCCTAGGGACACTTGAGGAGGTCATCAAGCTCTATTAAAAAAAAACTGGAATTCAAGCTCTGGCCCATGTGGCTCTGTCGGTTGAGCAGTGTCCTGTGCACTGAAAGATCACCAGTTCCATTCCCCATCAGAGCACATGCCCAGGTTGTGGGTTCCTTCCCTGGTCGGGGTTCATAAGGGAGGCAACCAATCGATGTGGGGTTTTTTCTCTCTCTCTTTCTCTCCTCTAAAAAAAAAAAAATCAATAAAAATATATTAAAAAACAAAAACAAACTGGAATTGGAATTCAAGGAGACAACTTGATCTGTGGAATAAGTTGACGTTATGACTAGTGCTATAAATTGAATGTTTATGTCCCCACCCCCCAAATTTAGATGTGGAAACCCAATCCCCAATGTGATAGTGTTTGGAAGTGGGGCCTTTTAGAGATGGTGAGGTCAGAAGGGTGGAACCCTTATGAATGGGATTAGTGTCTTTATAAAAGAGACCCCAGAGATCCCCACTGGCCCTTCCTCCCTGTGAGGACACAGAGAAGACAGCCCTTTATGGACCAGGAAATAGGCCTTCACCAGATCCTGAATATGCCTGTGCCTTGACTTTGGACTTCCCAGCCTCCAGAACGGATGAGACATAAATTTCTGTTTACGAGCCACCCAGTTTATGGTGTTCTGTTATAGCAGCTCAGATGGACTGAGACAACTGTTATTAGAACTAGTGCACCAGAGCATAAAGAACTTGGCAGGCTCGACCCTTGTTCCTCCCACAGAGAGTAGTAATGGCTATCATTTTGGGGGGTACTTATTACGGGCTAAGTATATGGGCTAAGTATTTATATTAATTTGTTTAATGCACACAAAAATCCTATGAAGTGGATTCTATTGCTACCCCATGTTACAAATGGAGAAACTGAGGCACAGCTAGTGAGTGGCAGAACCAGAATTTGAGCCCAAACATTCTAGCTCCAGAGCCCAAGCTCCTCCACCATGGAACTTGCTTCTCCTAAAAAAACTGTCTTAGGGATTCTAATCCTAATCCTTGGTTTCTAATCTTCACATCAATAGCATATTACCTTTATGGTTTTAGAAAAGCCAACCCAATTTTCTGTTACTCGGAGTTTCTTTGTTTATAAAATGAGAAGCCTGGTTTGCAGATCACACATGGAAGTGCCTCGCACCTGGCCTAGCCTGCCGCAGGTACTCAGTAAGTATTCATTAATACTACTTCTGCTAATAAACCCTTCCAGACTGAGGACAGGACTTGGCCCAGAGCCCAGGACAGGGTTTAATGTGTATGTGAGGATCAGGTTGTTTATCTGCAGGAGAAGAGAGACATGAAGGTCAAAATTCCAAGCAGGTTCAGGCGCTCCTGTCACTGTCCCCAGGATGCCTGGAGTTAACCAACTCAACTGAAGACAAGATTACGATCTTGATGACTCCTCACTCACTCTGATTGCATCCCGGTAATTATACTCCTGGCCTCCATGACCTTAGATGCCAACTTAATTCTAAGGGAAGAAACTGGAAGCCAATAAGGACCACTATGTCATTTCTTCACATGTTTCTCTTTATACTTTTTTCTCTTTTTAATATTTTTTCCCCATGTGCAGATTTCTTTCTAGGTCCTACGTATTATTTCTCCATTAAAGTTTCCCTCAGTAATGAGTTGCTTACTGGGTCTGATGTCAGTGCATTTGAGTGTTGGAGAGATGGGAGAGACGGAAAGCATAGGAGTAGACAGAGATGACAGTGGGAGAAATGAATTTATTGTGCTCCCTTTTGCAGTATGAAACTAAAACTGGAGGTTAGATCATTCAGAAAGAGAACTCAGTGCTTTTCAGACTGCTTGTAAGTGTCTTGGTGTGACCTGATTCAGTACTTCTGAGGAGAGAATAAATGAATTTGTATTTTTAATAAATATTTCCCATGACTTATAATAAACCAAATATGGGAATCAAACTTAAACCTTTAAATAAAGCCCCCAACTTGGGGCAAATCATGATTGTGCAATGCCAGTAGGGAATGCCAGGCAAAGGGGAACCTTTTTCTGTAGGGTGCTTCCCATGTATCTTAATCGACAGTTCACCGGAAATTCTTTTTTTCTGCCTCCATGGCTTTTCACACTCTTTCCATCTATTACGCTCTTTGGTTGCCGTCTGCTACTGTCCCAATTTTACCCACCCTTCAGGGCTCAGCTGAAATGCCACTTTCTCAGGGAAGTTTTCTGTCGCCCCGTCATAATTCATTTCTCTCCTGCCTTTATTCATGAACCTCTCTAGGTGTCACTTCCATTAGATTAGAAGTTTCCTAATAATAAGACCCACTTCCCATTCTTCTCTGAGTCTCTTGGGTCAGCACAGCCTCTTTGACAGTGAGCTCCTTTGTGTGACATTCAAGGTCCTTCTGGGCAGACTTCTCCCAGCCTCACCTTCTGTGCCTCCCTTGTATCCTGTGCTCTGGCCAAGTCAAACTAACAACGGTTCCCCAAATGTACCATGTAGCTAACTTTTCATGTCTGTTCTTTATATTGCCTTGGCTTTCTTGAAAATCAGAGCTAATGAAGTATTGGCTATTGCAGTTACGTGGACATGATTATATGATGGCCTTGACATGCCCTTAGTAAATGAACTCTTAAAATGTTACCTCTTTGAAACCCAGAAACTCATTCTGACTGGATTCTTTTTGAAGCTTTGTAACATCCGTCTGAAGATCATGCTGTACTCTCCCTTCTTCTGGATGATTTGCAAAGAACTTTGGTCAAAAGCAATAAAGTCCCGACTTAGACGTGATAAATATGTAGTAGTCACATATTTCAGAATGAAAACATTGACTTTTAAAATCATGCTTGCCTGAAGAGCAAACCTGAATGTCTCTTATATTTATTATATGTGTAAAGATGTACTGCTATTCTTTCCTGTAGTTTGCTCATATGTTGCAGAGCAATTGCCAAATTGAAGGCACAGCAGCATCCATGTTATGTGTGGATTAATACGGAAAATAATGCCACTATGGCTGGAGTCTCATGAACACAGAGACCAACTCTGAAAAATTCATTAACTTTCCAAGTAAGGCTGTGTCCTTTTTTGTACATAAATGTACACCCCCTATTCTTTTCTTTTTTTTCTTTTTTCTTTTTTAATCCTCACCTGAGGATATTTTCTTCATTGCTTTTCAGGGGGAGTGGAAGGAGAGAGAGAGAGAAACATCGATGTGAGAGAGGGAGATGTCAATTGGTTGCTTCCCGCATGCGCCCCGACCACAGCCAGGATCGAGCCTGCAACAGAGGTATATACCTTTGGCTGGAATCGAACCCCGGACCTTTCTGTACACGGGCCAATGCTCTAACCACTGCGTCAAACGGGCCACAGCTATATCTCCCTTTTCATTGTTCATTTGTATTGCTATATTATTTACAGTGGAGTTTTGCATAATCTCACTCACTGTAAGATTTGATTAAGATCCTGTATTTTTAGCTAAGGATACATACACCTAGGAAAAGCAAGGTGATCATGGGGAGCTGGGGCAAATACAGTGTATTTCTGCCTAAATTCTTGCCCCCCCCCCCAATCTGTTGTAGTTCCCAGGTACAGGTAGACCTGGGTAGGGCCCTGCCATACTTGAGAAGTTCAGTTTTTGCTATACCATACACCTTTTTTGTGTGTGTGTGTTTGATAGATTATTTACTCATTTAACTACCATAGGCCCTTTTTATTTAACTTGGCATCTACGTCACCATTAAAGAAGAACCTATATCAACAACCTAAGTTGCTTTTAAAAGGAAGTTGTCCCTGCATCCAGGACGCTCCTGGTTCTTGAGGCCCACGTGGTGTCAGCAAAAGAAGCAGAGGCAGAGTGATCTATATATAATCTCTTGGTAGCCAGCCTTCCTGGATCTGTAAGACCCATTGCTCAACAACCTATAGTATTTAAAGGCCTGAATTGAATCTACTTCCTATAAAATTCTGGTTGTCTTGTGTTGTGGATCATTTGTACACTTTTTAAGTAGCTTCTAGTCAACTGTCCCTCCAATAGCGTACCTTTGCAGTCAGTACCATTGTAAAGGTCTCCCTGGTTTCCTGCAGACATGGGAGTTCTCACTGCTTGGCCAGTGGAATGAGGCAGTGTATTGGGGTATCCTTCCCTTGGGAAGTGTTTGTCAGAAATTTCTCCCTGACAGATGATTTGGGCCTTAAGGCTCCCAGGCGCATGATCTCATTGTCAGAAGATGTTTAGACAGGGGATTAAGATCTGCTTATTGCCTTGCAGACTATGCGAAGCTCCCAATACCTACTTTTATTGGAGACTAAATTTCTAATTTGTTCAATTGGTTTGTTTATGGCAGTGTTGCTCTGCCAGTTCCTGGGAGAAGACAATTTTACACTTAAATGGAATATTCTAACTTTGCTTAGTAAATAGTAACCTAAAAGTTACAGTGCAAGGAAATGGAATTGCAGTGTTTCATGCAAAAACTTCCCTATCACAAGAGAGTTGCATTTTTCATTCTTTGAGTGAGTAGCCAGATTTTTGCCTGAACCACTCTTCCTGGGAGGGAGGAAACCAGAAAAAAGAAAGAAATCAGCAGCTGAGGATGGCATCATTTTAGGAACTTGATTGATTAATCATGATGAAAATGAAAGCCCTTGACCAGAGAAAACAGATGCTACTGATGCCTTGTGTTGTGTTCAGGGATCTCTCAGCCTGTGAGAACTTAGGTTTAGCTTTGCCTTACAAAGTAACTCACTCCTTTCATGCAAGCTCATCTGGTAAGGGGCACAGGACAGCAACCTTTTTGCCCAGATGAACGCTAGATTGATAATTCAGTGAGATTAAGGAGACTGGCTCACTACCATAAGTAAAAGCTTGCTTAGGGGGTGGAGAAGACAAACATCTCAGGTTGCTGTGCCAGGCCCATGGATCCTTCTCTGTGTCCTTGCCTCAGATTCTGTGCATCCAGCACATGTGTCAGATCTATGAGCTAATAACCATCTTTATATACCCACTGGGGACACTTTCTGATTTTGACCTTAAAAATGTTATCAGGAATATTCTGAGAAAGGGAAGACCCTCTTTTTCCTGAATTACAGAGTACATTGACTCATTAAAAAAATATATATATTTGTTCCAGAACAGTCCACTTCTGGCTACACATAAGGCACAAAGTTACTGGAAATAAGTCACCTCTTATTTTCATTTGTGCTCCTGAGCCTGACATTACTCTGATCCCTGAGGGGTGGCAGGAAAGCTATGTTTTTCAGGTTGAAGCTAAAAAAGGGCACTCTGTGGAAGGGAATATATTTTATTGATCAATGATTAGTGAGTCTTTTTATGACATACTTTGTATTAAATACGATTTTAAAACCTTCAAAGGAAGGTTCCCAGGAATAACTAAGTCAAAGCCTGTCAGCATGCCCCCTGATGCAGCTGGAAGCTTTGGAGCAAAAATTTCAGTGCATGATCAAGTTTGTAAATTCTTGGGGGCATACAGAGGTGAATCAGTCCAATTTTCTACTCATATTTTTATTTCCATTGCATTTCCTGACACTTAATGTAGTTTCTCATCATGGAAGCATTTAGTGTCTTGGTACGCGGTCTTATTTTCCAGCATTTCTTCTAATGAAATCAATAGTCCTCTACTTAAACAGTCTGTGTGTCATGGAAGGAAATTCAGAAATGCCTAAGATGGGTCCTAATTCGTAATGAAATTACTAAGAATCTCACCATCCATGAATAATGCCATATCCATGATGCTAACTAGAACATAATCAGGTCCCATCTTTTTTGGGTGCAGAGGGGAAGATGGCCGTTTGGGTGATGTCTGCAAACCTTTCCCAGGTGTCTTCCCTTCTAGGTAGGCCGAGAGAAGCCTTTCTTTATGGTTCTTGTGAGAACTTGGCAGGTGGAGCAAAAACTGTTAGTTCCCCCCCCATGTTGGATTCAGTCATACAGACAGCCCATATACAGGATGGATGGCTTTTACCAAAGACTTGGGAACCGAGGACGGTAACTTCTGAAACCTGTTGTGTTGTTCCAAACCCGTTCTATAGTGCGGTATTGCAAAAGCCAGGTTGCTCTGCCAGATGACACCCTCCTCCAGGTGATGGCTGTTCTTAAATCACTTTATATGAAGCCCTACTCTTTCATGGTCTTAAGGAAGTTGCCTTAATTTTCCTGTGCCTTGGTGTCCTTCCCTTCTTGAATTGTGGGAAAGATAACAGTGTTCGTTCATCTAATCAGTATTTATCAAGTCTGGGAATACAGTGGTGAAAGCCATTAAGTCCTTCGTTGATGGGGCTCACCGTCTAGTAGGGCCAAGGCAATTAGAGACGTTCCAGAAATAATATTGAGAGGCAGACTACACATGTAGGTTAGGTGATACCTCTGGCCAAAAGGAAATGACCTCAAATTGAAATCAAGGTTCACAGTATGAGAGATGAGCCAAGAATCTGTGAACCCTCAGAACCCAGCAAGGTGAGCTGATATAACCTGCAGGAAGTATGATTCAGTCATGACTGTAATAAAGAAGGCTTAAGCCAGATCATCTGAAGAAAGGCTGTGCCAGTGTGTGCTTCCAAGGAGGAAAAGGAGAGGCAAAGAGAAAAACGAAACAGCACCTCCCTAGGCCTGCCCTAAGAGAGGAGGTCATAGACCTTTGAGATCATCTAACTACCACTGCGTAGAGTTGGAGGGGAAACAAAACAAAGCAGGGCTTTGGCGATAGACTGAACTTGAATCTCAGTTCTGCCCGTTCTTACTAGTTGCTTGACCTTGGACAAATCACTTCAACAATCTGAGCTTCAGTTTGTTCATCTTTAAAAGTGGGCTGAGAAATAGCGGTTGTATGGACGTGCCTCAGTGCCTTCCGTGTAACGTGCATTTAGTAAATGTCAGGTCTGCTGTGCGGGATGGAGCTCTGATTTGAACCCTGCTATGTCTTGATTCTGATACTCCCAAGACTTCAGAATTCGTACCTTTTTTTTTTTTTTTAATATGAAAAAGCATTTAAGGAAGAGCGGCATTTTAATTGTATCACTGCTCAACTACTAACTATTTTGATATGTTGAACAAAGTCCATTGATTCCTTGTGGAGGAGTGCTTGCTGGAGAGTGTGAGTCAGGCGTCTGTGTTATTAACTTGTTCAGAAGCTTTGTGGCAGATTGATTTTAAAAGCCCCCAACAAAACAGAGGATTTTATTTAATAGAAATATTGTCAGGATGGCATTGAGATTTGGGTTTGGCTTTCACATCATGCAGTGCAGTCTGAATAGAGGTCTTTTCCCTGACAGACACAAGAATCGTCACGTGTTGGGGGAAATATTCTCCATCATCTCACAGGGTCTTAACCTGGGGGAGGTGATGCTCACCTGGAGAACCCTTTTGACTCTGCACAGGGGTACTGCTTTCTTTTCTAAAGGTGAGGTTGTGGGCTGAGTATAGAGAGTTGGTGAAGTCTGGTTGCTAGTATTTTTAAAAAATTTTTGTTTATTGATTTGAGAGAGAGGAAGGGGGGAGAGAGAGACATCAGTTTGTTGTTCCACTTATTTATGCATTTATTGGTTGATTCTTGTATGTGCCCTGACTAGGAGATAGAAGCTGCAACCTTGGCATATCAGGATGATTCTCTAACCAACTGAGCTACCTGGCCATGACTAGTTGCTAGTATTTTCAACCTGCAGGGTTGCATGGTCTACCTGCATTTGAATGAGATGGGTACATGCCCAGATGTATCTATGTAGGTTTCCATCTGTGGTTCTGGAGCAAAGGACAAAGGGAAGAAAGTTCCTAAGAAAAGAGGAGTTTCTGTGGCTCCAGATTTGTATCTTCTAGCCTGGAAGGAATGTGTGGCCCCGTCCACATGTGCAGAGTCACAGTGGCCCTTCTTAGGTGTCTTCACCCTCATTTGGATGCAGTACTGAAACATCCAGATCAGTTTCATAGAAGAGGGTTTGAGTAGATTCCTTGTAGCCCTGAAAAGTTACACTTGTCTGAAACTTGTTTTTTAACACCAATCCAAATCCCATTGGTGTTCCTGTTACATTTTACAGCTATTCATATGCCCCTTCATAAATGACCTCTGTAGGGAAAGAATCGTTGTGCAGGAAGAAATGGCCACAGCGTATTAAAAAAATCCTAGCTACAGGCCAACTTTTTCTTAAAGGGCCACTGAGTAACTATCACTGGTTTTGCAGGCCGAGCCCTAAGGTCTCTATCCCAGCGATTTTCAACCTTTTCCATTTCATGACACATACAAACTAATTACTGAAATTCTGCGGCACACCAAAAAACATATTTTTTTGTTGATCTGACAAAACATAGGTATAATTTTGATTCATTCATACCAGATGGCTATTGTTGTATTAGCTGTTGTCATTTAAAAATATATATATTGATTTCAGAAAGGAAGGGAGAGGGAGAGAGAGATAGAGATGGAAACATCAATGATGAGAGAGTCATTGATTGGCTGCCTCTTGCATGCTCCCTGCTGAGGATCAAGCCCCCAACCTAGGCATGTGCCCTGACTAGGAATTGAGCCGGATCTCCTGGATCCTAGGTCGATGCTCAGCTGCTGGGCCATGCCAGCCGGGCATCTGTTGTCACTTTTTTATTTGACAATCTAAGGGAAAGAGGTGAGTGCCCCTGACTAAATAGTCAGGTGTTGCATGTTTTAAAAATCCTTGTGGCACACCAGCTGAAGATTGCTGCTCTACATAGTCATTTAGTTCTGCTGCTGTAGCTCAAATAGCCACAGGCAATAGGTTAGAGGAATGAGTGTGTCTGTGTCAATAAAAACTATTTACCAAATAGGTTGCTAGATTATCATAAACTTCCTATGTGCTTGGGAGTGTAAAATTCATACTTTGGAGTGAGAAACTCATTTAAATATAACTATACAGGTGTTTGGTAAGGTACCGATGTTTGATATGAAACCAGTGACTTAATAATGTTTGAATTGCTGTTCGCTTTGAGGATCACCACGTTTATATGCCTGTGAGTTCTCAGCATCACGGTTCGTGCATCTCTCCTTTGCAGCAATGCAAGTGTGAGGTTCTTATAAGTTTAATTCCTCAGCAGAGGAGGTGCCCTCCCAGGAGACCTCCTAGTTCTGAGCTAGTCTCCACTGTTCCTCCAGGAGAAGTTCTCCTGTTTTTCTGGTGTGAGTTCATGCTAATACATATGGGCTTTGTGGCATTGTGAGACCCTGGCTACTTCATTCCTTTCCGACGATTTATACTTTCTCAGTACGAAAATCCCTTGTGATTCTCACAAGAGCATGCACACTGGATTTGCCGGATTTCAGATTCATCCTTCATTGGGCTCGAACACTGGCTGCACCCCTCGAATGGCTGTGAACCGATTCTTCTCACCAGGACCTGTTAACACAAATTCCATCACTCCTGAGGCTAAAAATAAACCATATCCAACACTTGGGAGCAAAAATTCTAGGCACATATATAATCTGATTTGATTGAATCTCTGTTGGAAATGTTAATGGTGGAATCAGATGCTTACCTGTAAGATGGAAGATTGCATTTCTTCTGTGAGCTGGGCACTGGAAATCAGTTCCACCCATCAGTTGATGTAATCAGAGACTCATGGGTGCCTAATCGTCTGAAATGACACTACTTCATCTTATCTTCTTCAAGAATGTTCCCCCCCACTTGTGGCACACTGCCATCGAGGGCCCGTTTTCTATTTAAGTCATGCTGCTCCATCAGAAGACTTGGGAGTATTTAGTGCCAGCGGGTCTAGCTAGTGTCTGCATGATATAAAAACATACCTTGCCTGGGACATACAAAATGTCAGTTACAGTCATCGGTGAGTGACAGGAATATAGATGATTTTAAACTTTCTCCTTGTAATTTTTCTGTGTTTTACAAATGTTCAATAATGAATATGAATTACTCTAAGAAAAACAGTACAAAGGCTTTCAGAGTTAAACTGGGACCCACGGTAAGTACGTGTTACATCCTGACCCAGTGCATACACGCATTTATGTCCTAATAAAATTAAAATGAGACTTTCATGAAACATTAGTTAACCTTTTTTATACCTGTTCTTATTTCCTGATGTTTTCTGTTCTATTTTATTGAAGAGGAAGGGAGGGAGGGAGGAAAGAATGGAGGAAGGAAGGAAGGGCGTAGGTATTGACTAAAATAATTTCATGAACCACTGATGGGTATATTTTAAAATGCTGACTGTAATACATTGGTGCCTGTCTGTCATTTCGTGGGCCAGTAAAATTTCAAAAGACATTTGGTGATTGACCTAGATCATCCGCTTTTTATGTTACAGAATAAGGATATTTTAAAAACTGACACCATTATTCCTTTATTAATTTTTCATTAAAAATTTTGTTTTTACGATTGGGAGAATTTTCACATCAAAATACCTTTTTATGAAAGAATATTTCAACATGAAACATTAGCAAGTTTGCAGTTTCAGGACTTAAATAGTGAATAAAATTAGCTTTACGAAAACAGACTACACTCGCTTTGTGTTTTCTGTTTGGCAGTGAACCTGGGCAGGCTTCGTGACACAGTAGCATTTCGGAGTCATTGAGGAGTGACTAGTAGCAGAAGGAACACTGTTTTGGAACAACACAATTTCATTTCCAGCTCCGAATCCCAGCTACTAGGGGTGGGGGGGTGGGACAGGAGAATCACTTAACTTTTCTGAACCATATTTTGCCTTTTAGAGGTATAGAGATACAATTTATAGAGTTTAGGACAGTTCTAGAGGCAGAGGAGTTTATAAATGGTTACATCTCAGGATCATTAGCTCTCTGCTGCTTTGTGATCTAAAAAGTAGGATTGTTGAAAGAAGTTCATTGTGTGTTTCTACTTGGGATGAAATATCCCTTTAACAATCATTAATATGAACAGCACTTTTTTAAAAAGTTTACTGTCTTGTCTTACCCTCAAGCTTTACCCATATTATTACATTTTCTCCCATCTTTTAAAATATTTTTTTATTGATTTGTTTGTTTGTTTGTAGTGAGAGAGGAAGGGAGAGGGAGAGAGAGAAACAGCCATGGGAGAGAGTAACATCTATCAGTTGCCTCCTGCATGCACCCTGACAGGGACCAAACTGGCAACCTTTCCTTGCACAGGATATCGTTCAACCCACTGAGCCCCACTGGCCAGGACCATTTTCTCCCGTCTTTTAAACTGTCAGCCTCCTCTTACCATCCATTATTCATGACAGGGACACAGCTTGTCTTGCAGTTTGGTTTTAGGGTGCAATTAGAAAATATTCCTTGATAGTAGAGTGAGTTTGCAAGTTGTGGTTTTGGTCAGAGGGGACTTGGACGTGAAACGGAATACTAAGAATAAAGAAAGGATGTGCTTAAAATAGATCTCATGCGCCTTCTGTTTAATTGCATGGTAATTTGTAAAACAGACTAGTTTCTGTGGCCTTGAATATTAACATGATTACTAACAGATTTGTCATTTAGCACAACTTATCTTAGAAGCAGAAACATGGGGATATACGTAGTTCACACATCTCCTCTATTTGTATCTCCAAGATCTCAACATGAATCACCCAGAAAACCTTTTCTTCGTTTATCTTAAAGTCATGACTTTCTGGACAGTGGACTGTTATGTTTATTTGGCTCAGTCAGATATTTTCCGTTTCAGACGATACCAACCACACCTTTACTACCTCCTATTTCCCAAATGGATTAGCCATCCTGGAAACTCTTTCTCTGAACCTCTCAGGAAACGAGTTGGGTGTACCTGGTAAGGAAGGTTTACCAAAATCATATAAATCTTTCTAGAATGTTTTCTATAATAATAGCTAATGTTTTCCTAGGCTTGCTGTGTTCTAGAAACTTTGTTACAGGCTTTATAAACATCTCATTTAAGCCTAAGAAAAAATAAATACTTCCCTGCCTTGATTTCTTGAGATCTTTGTCAGTATCGCCTGTTATATACAGTGTGTTCTGCCCCTGGATTTCAGGTGTGTGAGTCTGTTCTCATTTAGCTTACCGACCACTATATTGAGTCGTTATTGAGCGCCAGACATGACTCTGGGCACTAGCGATCCTCAGCAATGACCAAAACAGACCCCCTGCCCTCTAATAACATAGAAACTTACAAAACATACAAGTGTAATGTCAGGGGTTGATAAACAAAGCAGGATAAAGGGTCAGGTTGTGGGGATGCAGGGAGTGATGGGGGAAGGTCTTTGATGAGGTGACATTTGAACAGAGGCCTGAATGAATTGTGGGCGCACAATATTTGGCCAAAGAGCCATTTGCTTCTGCACGAAATCATTCTCTGTCTTCCACTTTTCATAGTTTTTCTGTCTCCTTGCTGTCAGTGTCAGAAGTGGGCTTAGTTGGAAGGAAGCCAGGAAGGAGACAGAGCTACAGGTATGAAGTAGGGAATGTAGAAGTCTTAGCTGCAGGCTGAGGGAGCAGGTCTGGACACGGGATTTTAGTGCACGGAATCAGGGCTGCAGATGGGGAGTGGCTTGCAGCAGCTGGACTTAATGCTGACACCTCAGCTGTGGAGCCAGGGTCCTAGGTCCCCTCCCATTGCTCACACAGGATGACCAGAAACAGTGCACTCTGCCACTCTCTTGTAAGGTCTGGCTATTTGCATGTGGTGATTGCCCCCTCTACCTAGGAACTGAGCAACGAAGGGAAGCTGCCACCCCTATCTAGGCAGAGTTTCCTCTTCTAGCCCCCACAGACCTATTATATAACTTTCATATGCCTCTTGGCAAAGTGCATTAATCTGTTTTTGGGAGGCAGTCTAGAAGCCCAAAGCACAGATGCACAGTCACACTGCCTGGTTTGAACCTTTGCCTTCCCTTGGGCAAGGTGTTCAGCCTTTTACTTCATCTGTAAAATGGGGATGACAATAGTACCTGACCCCATAGGATTGTTGTGAAGATAAAATCCACCCAACAGTATCTGGCCCCATAAATATTTACATGTTCGTGTTTCCTCACTAAACTGTGAACCAATCCAGGCAAAGCCCTCTCCTCATGGGGCTGGCATTCTACTGGTAGGAGACAGACTGTAAATAAGCAAACACAGAAATAAATAATTTCCAGGTAATATTAAGTGCAACAAAGAAAAATTAAATTGGGGTAATGCAATCAAGTGACCTAAGGTGTTTCAGGGATGCAGGTGCTATTTCAAATAGGATGGATAGAGAAGGCTTTTCCAAGGACTTGACATTTGAACAATAGTATGATCCAGGTGACAGTGTGGAGGACAGCCATCCAGACAGGTTAACAGTTAGTGCTGGAATGACCTGGGAGTGTTCAAGCAAGGAGGTGAGGACAGGTAAAGCTGGGTGTGCCAGGAGGAAGGCAGAAAGTGGTGAGGCAAGGGAGGGGGCAGGAAGGAAGGTTGTGGGGGGTGGGGGTGGGGCTTGCATAGGGCAGACCAGGTGGGGCTTTGGAGGCCCAACTAGGAGTTTGGGACTTGTCCTTACAAAGGGAGCCACTGAGAGTTACAAGCAAGGGAGTGATATGATTTATGTGTCTTTGCTGTGTGCAGAGTCAAGGTCAGAGGGGAAGCAGGTATAAAAGTCGGGCGTACCAGGATTCTTGGGCTTCTGGGCATGTGAGATAAAGGGGACTTATTCTGATGGCCTCTTTGGGGAGATGGGTAATCAGTTGTCAGTTGTAATGACAGCCTCTGTTGTGGGATGAAATGGTGTCCTCTCAAAATTTGTGTCCACCTGCAACCTCAGAATGTGACCTTGTTTAGAAATAGGGTCTTTGCAAATGTTAACTAGTTGAGGACCTCGAGAGGAAACCATCCTGGATTTAGGGTGGGCCTAAATCCAACGACTGGTGTCCTTTGAAGAAGAGAAGACACAGAGTGACACAGAGAAGGTGGCCGTGAGAAGATGGAGGCAGAGATTGGAGTGATGCTGTCACCAGCCAAGGAGTGCCTGGGGCTACCAGAGACTGGAAGAGGCAGGAAGGATTTTTCCCTAGAGCCTTCATGGGGAGCGTGGCTCTGCTGACACCTTGAATTTGGACTTGTAGCCTTCAGAACTGAGAGAATAAATTTGTTGTCTTTAGGCCACCTGGTTTGCGGTACTCTGTTACCGCAGCCACAGAAAACTAATACTTTCTAAGGGTCTCTGGTCTTAGGAGATTTGCACTGGGGTGGGGGTGAGGGGCATGGGCTTATCAGGAGCTTTGATAGCTCTGTTAGACCTTAAAGTCAGGGAGGGTGGTCTTACCCGGAACTTGAAGGAGCACTAGGAGCCCACAGGAGGCCCCTGATGAATGTTGAGTGAGTGAGTGAGTGAGTGAGTGAGTGAGTGAGTGAGTGAGTGAATGAATGAATGAATAGGCCTTAGACTGGGCCATGCCTGGGAGTCATTAAATGGTCCCAGCCAATGATAATCATAGTTGATAGTCTTCAGGCCGTGGGCCCCTTTGTCAGTGCAGCCAGCACCCCGCCTGCTGTGTGCCTTCCAAGTTCCTGCAGGCTGAGAAGCCAGACTAATTAAGATCTTGGTTGAAATATCTTTGGTTGAAGAAGGCAGAGTTCCTAAGTGACTTCCTAATACATAGATTAGAAAGGTGTGGATTTTAGAATCTGGACTTTTAACATTTAGTTTTCGGAGCTCAGAAGTAATTTTTCTTTCCTCCCTTTAAATGTTCATTAGGTAGGTCAAGTCAGGAGAACTGGAGAAGTACTCCAGCAGTATGATCCTGTGTCCCAGCAACAGAAAGCCATCCCGCCCCCGGCTTGCTACTCTTCTTTTTTTAGAGTTGAAAGTGCTGAAAAGGGAGAGGAATCTCCAGGCCACAAAAATTTGATTTTATTGTAATCCGGCCAGAGGTCCACTCCCTCCGCCCCTATAAATTTCTCTTGGCCTGTCCGGCAGAAAGTACGTGGATTGAAATTAAGATTTAAAAAAAATTTTAAACTAATATATTGCAGTCTTTAAAACACTGGTTCAACTGGCAGGGCTCCGTTGTTGGGCACCCATCTGTCCCAGGACACCTGGCCCTTTGTCTTGGTGATAAAAGTTCCTGGTTGTGTCTGGACGCACAGTAGGTGCTGAATGAGTGCTTCTTTAATTGAAATCAGGGCTGACTTGGCTTGGCAATAGTTTGTTTATACTGTAAAGAAGCATCCAGTTTGCTTAGGAAGTTGGCTAGGCATGTGCACCTCCACCTGATGTCAATTTCTTTCTTTTTATTGGGGTGACATTGGTTTTCAGAACCATACAGGTTTCAAGGGTACAAGCTCAGTAAAACATCTGCACACTGATGTCAATTTCTATGTCAGTTTCTCTCCTGTGTCATTGATGAGCCTCCTAATGTTGATTTTTTTAAAAAGAAATAAAGCACTGTATTTAGTTTCAAAAAACAAACAAAACGAATTAAGATTCAGAACAGCTGCGTTTGCTGTTGGTGTGGCCATTACCCTCCTCTCGTGTGTGTGTCATAACAATGCCACATTCTTAGAAACAAAAGTTTAGAAAGAAAAAGGGTGACTTTTCTCCCTGCAGCTATCAGTGACCACCTCAGCTCATAGTATTTATTTAATTTTGTATCTGGTAACAGGGCTCAGGGACAGTGCTGTGAAGCAGGTGTGTGACAATCTGATCATAACAGAAGCTTATTTCTTATAAAAATATATTATCTGGCCTTGGTCAGGGGGCAATGACTTTACCCTCAGACGCTTCCTTTTTCCTTTTTTTAAAATATATTTTTATTGATTTCAGAGACAGGAAGGGAGAGGGAGAGAGAGGGCGGGGGAGGGAGGGAGGGAGAGAAACATCAGTGATGAGTCATTGATCGGCTGCCTCCTGCACGCCCCCTGCTGGGGATGGAGCCCGAAACCCAGGCCTATGCCCTGACCAGGACTCGAACCTCCATCTCCTGGATCCTAGGTCTATGCTCATCCGCTGAGCCACGCTGGCCCGGCAGACGCTTCCTTTTTCAGTGTGCTGGAGTATAACTATGGATAGTGTGGAATTTTTTTGCATCCATTTTCTAATTTATCACCTTTTTCCACATTTCTCGCTTGTAAATATCCCAGCCAGTGATGAATAAAAGAACAGGATAGAGGAAAGGACAAAATGAACAACCCCAAAAACAGAAGAAGCAAATAAGTTAAGAAAACAAAAGTGAAAACCTCTTTCCCAGTAGGCAGTCATTTTGGATGTAAAACTTAGGAGGCAGGCCAGTAGGAGGAAGGGAAAAGTCCCCCAGAAGCGAGAGCTTCTCTAGACTTCACTCAGGTTATCGCAGTACCTGGAGCAGAGCCCAACTAGTGTGAGGGCTAGTGAGACACGCCCGTGGGGTGCAGAATTTAAGGGAGCACCAAAAAACTCAATAATCACCATGAATGATATTTTAATACAATGTGTATATATATGTTTTAAGTCATAATTAAAATCAAAATACTCCACGATGAACAAAGTAGGGACAGGAGCTGACCCTACACTGGAAACTCAACCTCACTCACCTCCCTCTAACCAAAAATAAGGTCATCGAGAGCTTGGAAGGAAACATTTCTCAATTCTCTGGATCCTGGCTCAGCTCTGGGTTTTAATTCTAGCTGTGTTAGCACCAGCTCTGTGACTTCAGGCGCATAACATCTCATGAGTTTCCTTCTGTAAAATGAAAATAATGCTTTCCTTTGCAGGGTTTTCGGGTGGTTTAAAAATTATGCCTGTGAAGTACTGGGCACATAGTAGATGTTCAACAAACAATGGTTTTAAATAATTCATGGTTCTCAAAGAATTAAGTTTTCCAGGAGGCCCAAGCAGGTACTGCCTATAAACTCATGAGTCTCTGTCAGGGTTAACACAGCTTGGTTTTGTGTTTATAGGGTATATGTATCAGAGGATAGCCCTGTGCCAGGGCTTTAAACACTCATACATCCGTTCAACTGCTAAGTAACCGATTTCCTGTTTAGTCATAGCTCCTTGCCTGGGTCTGGCTACTGGCTGCAAATTGTCAATGCTGTACTTCCTTCTCAGAGCAGCTCAGCTTTCTAGCAGTTAGGTTTTAGCAGCTTTTATTTATTAAGTACTCCACCCCAACACCCCCTCCACACACACACACGTACACACTACCTCCAGTCATTGTGAGTCTCCATCGAATTTCCACACCTGATCATCAGGATGACGACTCACCCTGTTGCCATTTGAACTGTCTACAGTCCTGAGCTAGCCTCTAATTTGCTTTGTGGACTTGGGGCTGTGTTCCTGTAAGACTGAAGCTAAAGCGGGCAGAGTAGAAATCACAAGAGAGTGAGGGAGGAATCTAGTTAACATTTGATACAGGAAATTGTAAAGGAGTTCAGTTATGCTCTCTGATTGTATGAAGCGGGGGGGGGGGGGCAGACATCAATTTTGTCAGCTTTTCTTCTAATCTGGTAGCTGCAGAGACCATAAAGCTGAGCCCTCACTTCAGTTTCCCTCCCAAGTCCTAAGGATGCAAAATGAAATGGGAAAATGACAGAAGAGTGTCATTCAAGTAACCATTGGTCCTTGGGGGTCTTAGTTATCATTAGGGGTTCCTAAGTTTTGAATACTGTCCACCACTTCTCCCTGCTCCTCATCAAGAGGCTGTAGAAGTAGGAACTATGCACTTCTGGCTTCAGTCGTGTGTGCCTTGGATTTAAGTTCTTTTTCCCCCCCTAATTAGTTAATAGGAACGTACTGAGCTGGGAGCAGAATGATAAAAAAGACTAGGAGAATGGGATTTTTGCCCCTGAAGCACCGAGGATGTAGTTGGGTAGAAGAAATTCTGCTTAACATGAACCTTAGGCTCACATGCCTGCGTTTCCAGTCTCTCATTTCTATATGGTGTCTCCTCCTTAACCCTCTGAGCATTTGCTCTCACTTTTAAGGGCTGTCCCTCCCCACTTACTCCCTGTCTCTTTCGCAGAGCCCTGCCAGGCATATTAGAGCCCGAGGCAAACAAAACTGGGACCCCGGGACCCCATATACACTAATCAAACTATCCTCCCATGTTGTGAGCCAAGTGGGAAAAGTTAATAAAAGCTCTACAATATAAAAAAAACCTTAACTATATATAAGGCCTCATGTTGTCCCATCTGTTCCCATATCATTGTCAACCCTCATAAACCCACCCAGTGGTGGGGGGTGGGGATGGGAGGTGGGGTGGGGTTTCCAGTTACACAATAGGCAGGGTCGAAAAACAAACAGCAACAGCCTGTCTTTATTTACAATTTGGATTTTTTTCATTGTGGATTTTTTTGGCATTAATTTTAATTTCTAAAGAGTATTGCATTAATGCCCGGCCGGGCGTGGCTCAGTGGTTAAGCGTCGACCTAGGATCCAGGCGATCAGGGTTCGATTCCTGGTCAGGGCACATGCCCGGGTTGACTCCATCAATGACTCTCTCATCATTGATCTTTCTATCTGTCTCTCTCCCTCTCCTTTCCTCTCTGAAATCAATAAAGATATATTAAAAAAAAAAAAGTATTGCATTAAAATAATATTGCTGAGTTTTTTTGGCACCCTCCCCCCCCTCTTAAATATGGTACCTCACTCCCTCACCCTAATCCTGGCTCTGGTCACTCCCTGCTGTCAGTTACCTTCCTAACAGACCAGCAGTAATTTTGTCACTTCTGTGTTGGCTCCTGATTGCCTAAGAGGTAAAATCCAGCCCCCTTGGCTTGGCTGCAAGCCCCTTCACAATCTGGCCCCCCACTTATCTCACCAGGATATTGACCACCCAACCCCCCCCCCCCCCCCCCGTCCTGCCCTTCAAGACTGCACCTTTGTGCCCCTGTCCCTAAACTCCCTCACCTAACATATGTGTCCCTGCTTAGCTTTTGAGTTCCATCTGGGATACCACTTCCTGGCTGGGCTGCTCTTCTGGCTCCCCAAGCAGGCTTAATGGCTCTGTTTTCCCATAGGCAATTGTTTCCACTCAATTCCTATCTTGCCTGTTGTACTCAGTATTTTCCACTGTGATTTATCTGTTTACCTGTGTCCCCGGTTACACTGCCAGCTCCTTGAGGAGAGCAACCAGGGCCTTTCATGTCAAATGAATAATGAATACCATTGGATACAGTGAAAAAGGCAGTAACAGCAACAATGAAATAATTCATGAAAAAACAGTAGTTCTGCAGAGAGGACACTGGCCTTAAAATCGGGAGATCTTGAGTTCCTAACTTGGTTGTGTTACTTGCTAGCTTTTTGACACTAGTTATTTTCACATTTTTACTATGGAAACTCAAATATAAGCAGAAGTAGAGAGAACCCCATAATAACCCACATGTGCCCATCCTCCTCCAACTATGACCGTCAGCTCATGGCCATTCCAGCTGCTTGCAATGCTGCTCCCTCTGCCTCCATCTTTGGATTATTCCGAAGCAAATCCTAAACAACATGTTATTCCACATATAAAGAATTTCAGTAAGAACATTAAACTTTTGATTGATTGCAAACTCAGTATCAAAGAGCTCCCAAGGGGGTTAGGATCAGGGGGCGGCTCTATGAAGGATGAATATGGATTTTGGCAAAGAAGGTTTGCAAATGGGAGCTGTAAGTCGTGTGCCTCACGTGGTCAGCAGGTTGCTTCAGCTGGAACGAATGGGAAGGAAGTCCTAGGTGTAGAACAGTGGGGGGAGGCTAGCCTTTTGTTGCTTTAGAGGCAGCCTTTTGGCCTGGGGAACCTTGCATTCTTATGTAACAATATGTTACTTTGAAGAGCTGAGGACAGTAGTAATATTCAAGCTCAGCCTTTCAAATCACTTGTTCACCGATTTCTCCTTGAACGGCAAAAGAAATTGTGACAGGCATTTTTAAAGAAATTGGATCCTATACCAACCACCAGGCTGTACTGGGGGAGGAAGGAGGGCTCACTTTTCCATGCTCAGCCCTACACGAAGCTGACCTGGCAACTGCATTTTCTCCCGCTGGGTTAAATCCTTATTATGAATAACAGAGCGAAGCTTTGTTATCCATGGGAGCGGATTTCTGCTGCTGGGAGAAATTGCTGCAGTCTTATTTGGGAAGGTGCCTTCTGATGCAATGAGGTCTTTTGGACTGTGCATAAATAGAGCCCATTGTTTGGGCATTTGGAGTGTAAGGCTTAAATTGCTCCAGAAGTTCCAGTTGGACTCCAGGTAGCTTTGTGTGGCAGGATGCCCCCCCCCCCCCAGTTTTCTCCATATTGCTAAGGACCTGCCTCTTCACCTCCTAAAACTAGGGCACAACCAACCCTTTTTAATTGGAGTCTTTTGCAGGGGGGTGGGAAGGTGTTCTTCTGGGTCCAAAAACAAAAAACAAAAAAAAGAATGGATAATAAAAGTATATTCGAGCTTAACCAGGATCTCACACAGAAATAGAGCCTTTAGGAATATGGTAAAAGAACTAACTTTGTTTCTGTTTAAAATTTTTTTAAAAATAAATCTTTATTAATTTCAGAGAGAGGAAGAGAAAGGGAAAGAGAGAGAGATAGAAACATCAATGATGAGAGAGTCATTGATTAGCTTCCTCCTGTAGGCCCCCCCACTGGGGATGGAGTCTGCACCCCGGGCATGTGCCCTGACCAGGAATTGAACCGCTATCTCCTGGATCCTAGATTGATGCCCTACTGCTTAGCCACACTTGCC
Source organism: Miniopterus schreibersii (assembly GCF_964146895.1). Classification (NCBI taxonomy): domain Eukaryota; kingdom Metazoa; phylum Chordata; class Mammalia; order Chiroptera; family Miniopteridae; genus Miniopterus; species Miniopterus schreibersii. The sequence continues at coordinate 8,623,697 of NC_138116.1, forward strand.
GGGCTGTTTAAATTTTTTTTCTCTCTAATTTAAGCTTAGAGAAATAGAAGAACAGTGTAGAGTGAGCCAACTCATTTATGCTGCCCAGAATCTCTTAGGGGAAGACAAGATACTTTAGGATCTCTAAGGGAGTTATTTATGTAAGTCTCAAGCTCCCACAAGCCAGGTCCCCAGCACAAACCTTTCTGGGTCTTTGGAGCAGTGGATGTGAAGCTTGCTTGCTTCTAAAACCACACAGAGAAGCCCCCTTCTTTGAAGGTGTTTTCTTCTGAAATTTTTTACCTGGGATCCCAACTAATGCATTGCTGTTCTTAAAAATAATAAACAAACAAACAAATAAATGATTTTGTGTGTGTGAGATGAGAACTTTTAAGATCTACTCTCTTAGAAAAATTTACGTGTACAATGGAGTATTGTTAACTGTAGTCACCATGCTGTATATTACACCCCCAGGACTTACGTTGTTTTTCTGGAAGGGTTTATTGAAAATGATCTGTGGACTTAATCCCAGTGTTTTTCTTTTGGTCACCTCAGTCTGTACGTGTCCCTGAGTGTATGGCTGTCAGTGGTTGTTCCACCAGGAATGAAGTGATTTTGTCTGGGACCAGATGCTCTCAGAACTGGGGCAGCTTCCCTGACTTGGAGAAGAGGGTGCAGGGCTTCTCCAGCACCCTGAGGCACTGCCCCTTAGGTGCTTCCTGTGCACTTGACTTGGGTTTCCACCTCCACTAAGCTTACCATCCACCGAGCTGTCGAGAACCACCGTACCATTCTGTCCTCTCTTTGGTGCCTCTGTGCCCTTCCTGGGGCATATGACCTTCCGGTGCAAAGTCCTTTCTCCCAGTCCAGAGTCAAAATCATCACGAGGCTGTGTTTACTGAGCCGCAGAGGCAGGTCCATCGATCCGCCAAGTACTTACTGCTCTGTGCTCCTTCAAGTGCTAACATTTTTATCTCTTTGCTCTCCCTCCTTGCCGCCTGCGCGTTGTCACCTGAGCAGTTAAAACCATTTGGCCGGACTTATTTAATTTACCCTACCCTCTCAGCTCTGCGTGTTGACACAGCAGAGTCCCCTCCCCCGGTTGAGGTTGGACAACCTCGGTGTTTGGAGAAAGGGAAGCGCCGGCCCGGAGAGTGGCTTCTGATGATGGGCTCGTCGATTTGATTTGGAGCCTGTCAGCTTGTTGCATTCGAGCCCCCCATTCTAAAGCCTCGCTGAAGACCCAAGATTAAACTGCCATCGGAATAAATGTAACACTTTTCTTTAAAAGGAAAATAACTTTAAAAAAAAAAAGTAGCAAGCATACCTCTCTATTTTCTTGACAGATATCAAAGAAAAAAAGAACTTCCTGTCTTTATCTTGACAAGACACCTAACATTGCTGGGAGGTTTTGCTTGTGTGAGAACCTCAACATTATAATCTAGATATCTCAGCGAATTGAACTCAACTACTTTCTCTGGTTAGGGGTGGTGAAAAGGGACAATAAAATAGTTATGTACTTACCAAAACAGTCAAACATGAAAGCTAATTCATCTCCTTTTAAAAGGTTAGTCCAGCCCTGGCTGGTGTGGCAAAGCGGTTAGAGTGTTGGCCTCCGCACCAAAGGATTGAGGTGCGATTCCCTCCAGTCAAGGGCTTGCACCTGGGTTGCCAGTTCGGTCCCAGCCCTGGCTGGGCCTGTTTGGGGGGCAACCAGTTGATGTGTCTCTCTCACATAGATGTTTCTCTCTCTCTTTCTCTCCCTTCCACTCTCTAAAAATAAATGGAAAAAATATCCTCAGGTGGGGATTAACAAAAAAGGTTAGTCCTTTGTTATAGAAATCACAATTGATGCTAAAAAGAAAGCGTTTAGAAACATAACCTTTTCTCCTCTGTTAGTTCAGGTTTTGAATATTTTGATTACTTAACTGTTTCTCTCTCTGGCGGTGAGATTCGTAGAGTAGCCAGCAATTACGAGCAATTTAAATAATGAGTCATCTGCAGCAACACTCACACTCCCAGAAAGCCCAATTAAAATCACACTTCATTTTTGCTTTCGTGATTCAGAAGTAAATTTAGAATCAGTTTCATGATTCTTGTGGTATTTTCCAAATTAAGGACTCTAGACATTTGGACACTGAGCTGTGTGAATCCTAAATGTGTTTTCTTCCCTTTGCTATCAATTAGATATTTAAGAACTCAACTCAGGAAGAAATAGCCATTAAAATTGGGCCAAGGCCATAGGTCCCACGTCTTCCTTCCTCAGGCAAAATACTGTACAGGAGACTTTTTAAAAAATGGTAGTGTCTCATATATATATATATATATATATATATATACACAAAATAAAATTTACCAGTGTACAGTTCAATGGCATTAAGTACATTCACAGTGTTGTTCAACCATCACCACTATGCATTTCCAGAACTTTTCATCTTCCCATAAACGCTAACTTTCTTTTCTCCCCTCCCCCCAACCCCTGGCAACCACCACTCTACTTTCTGTCTCAATGAATTTGACTACTCTAGGGACCTCCTATAGGTGGACTCTTACAGTATTTCGCCTTTTGTGTCTGATTTCACTTAGCGTAATGCTTCCTAGGTTCATCACGTTGTAGCTTGCGTCAGTATTTCCTTCCTTTTAAAGGCTGAATAATATTCCATTGTATGTATATACCACGTTGTGTCGATCCATTCGTCTGTCGATGAATGCACAGGAGACTTTAAAAATTTTATTTCTGCTCTCATCGCATATACACAAGCTAACTATGTGCGAAGATATGTAAATTTGTTTGACTGCAGTAATCATTTCATGATATAAATGTATATGAAATCATCATGTTGTACACCTTCAGGACAGTCATGAGCCACATAATAATGTTGTGAAGAACAGACCTGCATATACGAGGACAGACCCATAGATTTTATAATGAAACTGAAAAATTCCTATTGCCTAATGACACAGCTGTTGTGGCATCCCAGCTGTTGTAGTGCAGCGCTACACTGTTTTTAAATAAATTTAGTGTGGCCTAAGGGTACAGTGTTTATAAAGCCTACAGTAGTGTACAGCGATGCCCTAGGCCTTCACACTCACCACTCACTCACTGACACCCAGAGCAACTTCCAGTCCTTTAAGCTCTATTTATATTAAGTGCCCTATACCGTTTTTCATCTTTTAGGCTGTGTTTTTACTGTAGCTTTTGTATGCTCAGATATGTTTAGGTACAGAAATAGTTACCATTGGTTACAGTTGCCTACAGTATTCACTTAGTGCAATAATAGGTTGTACAGGCTTATAGCCTAGGAGCAATAGGCTTTCCCATATAGACTAGATGTGTAGTAGGTCACACCATCTGGGTTTGTGTAGGTGCACTCCATGATGTTCACACAACACTGAAATTGTCTAGTGATGCATTTCCTAGAACGTATTCCTGTCGTTAAGTGACGCATGACTATATGTATAATTTTTATTTAAAAAAATAAAATAAAATTTTTATGTTTAGTATGTGCATTTGGAAGTCTTTTCTACGTCTAACTTTCTGCTGTTCTTTCTCTTGGTAGCCATTTATTGAGTCCCTATGTGGTTCCAAGTGCTGAGAATACAACAGTGAATGAGCTCTTAACATGCTACAGCTTGGATGAACCTCAAAAACATTGTGCTTAAAAGAAGGCAGACACAAATGGTCATATATTGTATGATTCGTTCCATTTATAAGAGATATCTAGAATGGATTGTAAATCCATGAAAGCAGATTGGTAGCACTGTCGGAGAAGGTCCGCTGTAGGTGGGTGAAGAAGGCCTGAGGGGTGAAGGGCTTTGGGTCCCTTTAAGTTCCCTTACCCAAAGGCTTGCAATAGATGTGAACAGAGGTACAGGTCATGTACAGAAGGGGAATCAGTTATACTATCATCTCTCCACTCCTAGGCATGGTTTCTTGTAAATTTACCATCAACAATTCTTCCCTCCCCTAAAACGGTAGAGCGCAGTTTTATCTTCTCTGGCCTCTAAACACAGCTTAACTCCATACTCTTTCCAATTTTGCCATTGTGTAATGGATATTTTTATACCTGAATATTCCCCCTGGTACCTCAGACAGGATTTATTGTCACCTCCTTCCCCCAGACCTGCTCCTGCTCCTGTGGTCCTTGTCTTTTTTTAGTGATAGCACCATCTTCTCAGCCGCTTAACCAAAATCTCTTCGTCGTCTCTCCCACCACCTCATTAGAAACCAAGGGTTGGTTCTGTCTTCCAAATATGATTGTGGCCTGACTTGTACCCACTTTGCCTACATCCCTGCTTTCATTTACATCTTTTACTTGGCCATAGCCTCTTGCTTTTTTCTTTGTCTCTGAGTCATGTTTTTTTCACATTGACTCCAGAGTTAGCTTTCTGAAACTCAAGCTGGATGATCATTCATCTTCTTAAAATTCTTTAATGACTTCTACCACTAATGAGATGAAATACCAGCGTCTTGGCAAGGCCCTCCTCTTTTCTTACATATCCCCCTTTCTAAGTGCATCCTGCCCCCACTATCACATATTTCTTTTCCTTCCCCAAATGCTCCTACCCAGGTTTTCATGTCTTCTTGCTTTACACGCTTAAATCTCTGCCTCAACTAAATGTTCATTTGCACAGTATTATCTTAAAAATTTTCTCCTTTTGGAACCTCTTCCTACCCCTTTCTCCAGGCGGTTCCCTGCCCCTTTGTTCCTCCGATTTTGTTTTAAACAGCTTTATTGAGGGATAATTTGCATGCCATAAATTCATTCGTGTTAAGTGTACAGACGAGTCTTAGTAACTCCATACATTTGTGCAACCATCATGACAGTCCAGTTTTTACAACTTAACATCACCCCCAAAAGTCCCCTCATGCTTGTTTGTGGTCAGTCCTTGCCTTTACCCCAATCCCAGGCAACCACTGATCTGCTTTCTGTCTCTATCGTTTCGTCTTTTCTAGAAATTTCATATAAAATCATACAATATGCAATCTTTTGAGATTGGCCTCTTGCGCTGAGCATACTGTTCTTTGAGTTCACCCATGTTTTTGCGTGTATCAGTAATTGGTTCTTTTTTATTTCTGAGTAGTATTCCATTGTGTGATTCACTGTATTTTATTTGCCCAGTTACCAGCTGATGGATATTTAGGTTGTTTCGAGTTTGGGTCTATCCTGAAGATACTGCTGTGGTCATTTGTGTACAAGTCTTGGTATGAATGTATTTTTCCATTCCTCTTAGGTAGATACTTCAGAGTAGAACTTCTCTGAATTCTACTCAGTAACATATCTGGGTCATATGTTAAGTGCATGTTGAACTTTTGAAGAAACTGCCAGACTGTTTCCCAAAGTGGCGGTTGCATTTTATATTTTGACCAGCGATGTATAAGAGTTTCGGTGTCCCCACATCCTTGCCAATACTTGGTATTATCTGTCCATTGCTTACAGCTATTTTAATGGGTGTGTGGTAGCATCTCACTTTGGTTTTAATTTGTGTTTCCTGTCATCTTCTTTTCCCCCTGTAGTCTTTTAAAATTGCTTTCTACTACAGAATGTATTGTGTTGTATTGATAATAAAATGTTATTATTATTTTTTTAAATCTTCACCTGAGGATATGTTTGTGTGTTTTTTTAGAATTGATTTAAGAGAAAGACAAAGGGAGTGAGTGAGAGAAACATCATTCGTTGCCTCCCTTATGTCCCCTGACCCAAGATCAAACCTGCAACCTAGGTATGTGCCCTGACTGGGAATCAGATCCACAACCTTTGATGCATGGGACAGTGCTCCAACCAACTGAGCCACCCAGCTAGGGCAAAATGTTATGTTTTGTTCTTTTTAAAAAGTAAAACCATTCTTAACCCATTAGTCAGGACAACAATGGGTGGCAGGCTGGATTTGGCCTGCAAGATGTAGTTTGTGGACTCTGGCATTAGAGTGTAAACTGGAATTAATACTTGTTAATATTCTTCCATAACCTGAACTTTAATGACCACATACCACTGTAAAGATGCATTAAAATTTACTAAAGCAATTCCCAACAACATTAAAGATGCTTTCAATTTTTCACTATTAGCTATAACTTAGCTATAAATTAGTATATACATGTTTATACATATCTCTGATTAATTCCTCAAATCTGCCTCTCATTTTACTCAGTTCCCTCTTCATTTGTGTCTAATCTGCTATTTAACCTACCTGTTGACCTTTTAATTTCAGTGATTATAGTAATCACTTCTAGAATTTCTATTTGATTTATTCCTAGGGATAAATTATAAGAATTTAATTGCTGGATTAAAAGGTATTTACATATTTTAAGTTTTGGTGTATCTTACAATATTGTCCTCTAGGAAAATTGTATAGTTTATACTCTCTCAAGCAGTGTATGAGAACGTCATTATCTGCTGTGGTCTTATGTTTTTACTTGATCATTGGGTTTGTGGAATTAAAAAATCAAAACATTTTTATTTTAAAACAATTTAAATATATAAAAGTGTACAGACTATAATGAATCTCACACTTATGCACCCACCAGGAAGATTAAACAGGTGTTAACATTCATGTCACACCTGCATCATGATCCTGCTTTTCCCAACATCCTCTCTTGGCACCTGCTTCTTAGAGTACCCAAACGAACACAACCTATTTTTGTCATTAAATAGATCGTGTATTAAATAGAAACGGGCCTTCTTACTGTACTTTCTATTCCCGTAGCTGTTCTTTCATGCTTTTTTTCCTTTCTCTAATGCCCTTTGGTAATTTCCTCAAATCTGCCTCTCATTTTACTCAGTTCCCTCTTCATTTGTGTCTAATCTGCTATTTAACCTACCTGTTGACCTTTTAATTTCAGTGATTATAGTAATCACTTCTAGAATTTCTATTTGATTTATTTTCAAAGCTGTTACTTTTTTCATATTTTTTAAATCTGAGGTTTATTTCCTACTTTTATGTCTTTGTTTTAAACACACTTATTTTGTATTCTGTTTTTCAAACTGTAACTTGATTATACCAAGTCCTGAAACTCTAATAATCTTTTTTGTTGTGTTTGCTGTTTCCTGCTCATGGTATATTACAATTATTAATTTTCTTATAAGCTGATCTTTAGTGGGGATTTTTTTCCTGTGGGGATTCATGTGGCCTGATAGCAGGGCTCCTCCAAAACCCTTTGCATTACTTCTTCTAGAGATCCCAGGAGAATCACTGGCTTGGATCAGCATTCCTGCTAATTTCTTAGTTTGGAACTTCCTGAATCACACTGTTCAAGGTTTAGATCTGAGATACCCATTTTTCAGGGACACACAGAACCATCCTCTTGGACCACTTTTCCAGGGGATGAGTTTTTCTCTTCTAGTCTTTCTTTTCACTGAAGCATCTCTTTGAGGATCCTGCCTTTCCTCAAGGGTTTTATTTCTAACTCTGTCTCATGGTGGCTCAAGGTTTTACCTCCTTTGTCCACTAGGGCTTTAAAATCTAAGTCTGTAAGTTATCAGAGTAGTCTCAGAATCAGCTCACTTACTTTTATTTGGCTTCTCCCTTTTTTTCTCGGGTTATATTTTACCCAGTATTCCCAGGTATTGGTAGCGGGAGATTTTTTTTTTTACATTGTCTTAGTCTGTCACCATATTGCTGAACCAGAAGTCCCACTTACCATATTGAATTCTGTGCTTCAAGGCTTCTTAGGGCACCAGTTTCTAAGCAGTGTCATTCGTGAAGCACATACATTCACTCCTTACTAGAAAGGCCAGTGTTTGAGATCTTGTTGAGACTGTAGATGCATAGTATTTCCTGAGGAGTTTGGAAGGAAAGCTACCTTTATTTCCCAGCCCATGGAAACTTCATTGGTAAATCCAGGAAGCGCTGTATAATTTTACAAATAGAACTGACATTTAGAAAGCAATGACATTGCTTTATTATTCCTATTATTTCTTTTACTGCACAGGCCTAGTAACAGAGCTCTTCTGTTGTCCTCCCTCCTTTCTCCCAGCGTTCCCACCATCCTTCCCAATTTGTCTCTTGTCAACAGGGCAGAAAAGAGAGGTTGAAGTGATATATGGGTATAGTCTACTGTGCTTTGCTAAAAAGATAAACTTAAGTGATTTATTACCTGTGGCAGGTATTCTGCACCCAGAATTGTCTATCACAATGGCAATTGTTCCTTAGAGGTGGACAAACAGTTTAAGGTGGCAGAGTGTCCTCCCAGCCCCGGCACTCTGCTGCGGGGGTTAGCTTCCATTTCTGTTCTAGGGCATAGAACTCTTGCCTTCGCCTGCCCTATTAAACTGAGTGTATGAGAAGAGGCAGTTCCACTGGTGCTCAGAATTACTCAAATTAGAAGTAAAACATATTTTATACTCCCATTTTGAAAATGCTTCTAAATCTTCCTACAAGAATCAAATAGATAGTACGTCCCAACCGAATAGCAGTACAGGATAATATACAGCTGTAGGGAGTGTCCAAGTAGGTCTGGTGTGTGCTAGATGAAAAATACTGAGCATCCTGTGGGAATTAATGACACAGGGAATGTCCTTTCTCTTCAGGGGCCACATGCATATCACACAGCACATGCTTCTCCTGTTTTTCTCCAAACCCATCCCATTGTGTCGGGGAGTGATGAAGTGAAATCTTTCCAACATTGCATTTAAAGATAACTATAGTTGGTTGCTCTCATCTTTGAACTTCATTTGCTGGGTCCTCTGATCAGAAAGAGAGTTCTGTTGATTACCAGTTGTGAGGAATGAGCTTGGCTATAATTTTTGTCTTTTTCTTTTTTTCTGTTTTGTACTTCGGGTATAGAGATCTGGACAAGAACACCACATACTGGGCACTTTCCAAATACATATTGTGCTGGAAAGAAGACTGCTTTTATGCAGCTGGGGTGGAGCCAGGGACATTATTTACATGACATAATGATTTTCCTAACTGGTAAATTTCAGGGCGAAAAAAGACTAGTTTGATTACTAAATAATTATAGACAATTACATAGGTTGTGTTTATATACACACACACATAGTAATATACTGATGGTATTTGGCATTTGTATTTTTTAAAACCATAAACCTCCTGTAGTAATTCAGACTTATGAATACCTCTGCAGAGCAAGTAACAGTTTATAATAGCCTAAAGAGGTTTGAATACTGATAGCCTTTCTCTCTTTGTACCTCTGATTGGCAGGTAGGGGGAATTAAAAGCTTGATATGGGTTAGTCGTGTGTGTTTTTTAAATACTTGTAATACTGTTTAATCACTTTCTTAACGGAATTTGTGGTATGTATTTCCATAATACGCGTTTGTGGCAACATTGATTTAGCTTTGCCGAGCCCAAAGTACCAGTTCCTACACGTTAAGCAGGATGTTGCCTTCATGCTGTAATTATTTTGTACGTCACATAGCACATGGGGATCTAAGGAAGCAAAATCAGCTTCCACAAGTCCTTAACTTAAGGCCAAGAAACATCAGAGATAGCAGGAGAAGCTACCAGAATGTGTATATGGTAGTAAAATGAGAAGATATTTTATGTGTTCCTATAAGCAGAGAAGAACTGTAGAGACCTCTGTTATGTTCATTTTCCTCCCCGTGTTCCTTGGTGGCCTGATATTCGTCTGGCTGAGATGTAAGATCTTTTGAGCTTCTAACATAATAGTTATTCATAAAGGCATTTAGGCTGATGGCTTTCTCAGAACGTCCTGCTGTTCAGGATGGAGTTCATCTATATTTCAGCGAATTTCTAAATGGGGGAAACAGAACATTTTTCCTTTAATTAATTCATTGGTTTTTTAGTCCTCAAGGACTCATATGCTCAAAAGGAAGTCAGTAAAGGAAGAATGGTAAATTGAAATTGGAACCCATAAAAAAAAAAAAATCTTTGAACACTGTCCTAAATTCAACATCTGAAATACAGTGGGCCAGGTGAAGATTTATGAAAGCTAAGTTAAAAGGTTAATTTAAAATTGTATCAAAGAGCACAGTGTTGTGAGTCGTATAAAGCTCTTAGGCTGTCTTAGACTGTTTCACAACTCTGGCTTTTAAGCTACTTTGCCCAAGAATCAAATACTTTGGCGGGTTACTACTAGTTAGAACACAGAGGCAGGCTTTGCATTCTTGGGCTCTTCACTGGGAATATGCCCTCTGGATCTACGATTTTAAGATTCCATGTTATTGGATGTACCTCTGGCCTAGAGTGGTCTCCAGAGGACCACCCTAAGATGAGAACTTGGGGAGGTGATCCTAGTGTTACCAGAGAAATTAGGGGGTCCATTTTCCCCAACACTGGTGGGCATGGGGTGGTTCTTGCGATATCTTCAGAAAATGAATTTTCTAAGATTTGCATGGGAGAACGGATGGTTTTTATTGACATGGAGTCACATTCCTTGTGTTGTAAAGTCCCCTGCCCCTTAGTCCAGTCCTGAAAAAGATGCATCTGCGGTTCCAGTAGAGTCAAAAGTAGGGCCAGTGTCCAGAGCTTCCGTTCCATGTTGCAGGCGGTCTAGCTCAGCATCGGGCTGATTAAAGTCCATTGTGTGGAGCCCACACAGCCGTGGGCCAAGTGGGCGAAGGTAGGGGAATGCGCCCCCTGCCACAGGAGTCAGGCGCAAACAGCAGGCATACCAGCAAAGAGCCGAAAGCCCAGAGAGTGCGCCCCTTTGTCCAGGAGTTTAAATATTCAGGTTTCATGCCTTTGCAGCGGCCACGCCTATTCCGGCCACTGACTTGCTCCCAGGTGTGACTGACAGACAGGTAGGCACCCTCCCATGTCGCTCAAACCTTACTGGATATACGTCTATTGTCCAGTCCCCCCAGCGATCTGCAGGGAACAGACTTGGGGCGTGTAAACTATAGCTTCCTGGCACAGCTGTATAAATGGCATGCCTGTGTTATCTAGTCTTCCCTTTACTCCTGTCCTATTAAATAATAACCAGATTGTTATAACGGTATCCTAGGAAGCCCCAGGAGGAACATAAAGGGATACAGGCAGGGTGCCCTGGGTTACCCAGAACAGATAGGGTCAGGTGTTGGCCTTTTTCTAACTCATCACCTTTAACACAGTTCACCAGTCCTCCAAGTGCCCTTTTCAAAGTGCCCCTCTTGCCCTCCAAATTCCATGTCCTTGGCCCCTCCCTTGAGCAGCTCTACTCCTATACATGGCAAAGGAGGCTGAGGTGCCTGTGCCTCCTGGCTCCTGTGGCTTGAGCTGGCTCCAAGGAGTGGTGGGCCCCAGTGCTTGGTGGGAGTAGGGTGGGATGTGATGAACAGTTTAATCCTGATCCGTCTTTAAAATACTTCCTCCAGAGTCAACTAAAGGCAAATAGGCCTCGGCAGCCTATTTTCTGCCCCAAACAACCCAGCAACCAGTCTAGTTTTATAAGAAGTATTTGCTTCCTATTAACAGGGCTTTGACCCTACCCTTTGCAAAGTAATAATAACCTGGCATTCATGTGCTAAGGACCATCTGATTTCTTTTTGAGCCTGCTTTTGTTACCCCATTAGCTGAAGAGGCCTCTGAGGTATCCAGGAGATTTTTTTCTGAACTCAAATTTCTTTCCAGATACAAGATTTGGGGGGGGGGGGGGGTGTGTGGACTGGTGAGAAAGTTTCTGTTGTACCTTTTTTATCTTTACTGCAACCCAGAGTGACTGGGGTATTAACTTAATGGATGTTGTCACTGAGGCTTTTGAAGTGGCCTTGTCGATGAACAACTGCTGCAGAATTCTGAATTTTGGAGCCAGGTATTGTCCCTTTAGGAATCTAACCAGGCTTGTTGTGCCCATGCCCCAAACAAATTTGCTCTACAAGCTGTTTGTCACTCAGGGTAAACACCAAGCTCTGTATTCTGGTGGAAAACTCAAAATCATCAAAAAGAAAAAAAAGCCACCTGCTAGCCATACCCAGGTGTGGGTTGCGTTTGGATATTGTGTCCAAATATCTTCATGACCTAAGACTGAAAACCCTTAGAGATGTCAGCCTGATAATCTAGAAAGCTCTGCCTAGGACATACTCTCTGCAGTAGAAGTGAGTCATTAAACCCGACCCACATCAAGGGAGGGGAAGGAAGCCCTACCTCCCAGAGAAAGGCTGTTTAGGTGTGCTGAAACCACTGCAGCAATTGATTTCTACTTTTGGAGAGATGCTTCAAGGCTGTGTACGTATCCTGTGTCTGTTAAAAGCTTTCAGGGTTCATCTATGGATCCCGCCTGCTGATTTTCTCTCCTTTCCACGTTTACGACTTGGACGTCTTCTCTAAGGAAGATTTGTCCCTCCTCCACTTATTTATTTATTCAATTATTTGTTTATACCGGCATGGGCTCCCAGATATTTATTGTTTTCTCTGGTGAGAGGTGACTGTAGAATAGGAAGGCAGCCCCTGTGAACGCGATAGACGAAGGTGGTGAGGAAGCGCGTGGGTGCGGAGGGAGAGTACATGGTGCCTGGAGCGAAGTTCCTGGGAGAGGGGTCCAGAAGGGGATGCCTTGGCAAAAACAAGGGACACTGTTATCAAAAACCGGGGACGAAGAAAGTTTGGGAGGGCCCATTTTGACGTCAGGAGGGAGTGTCTGTTAATTAGCCTTTGTCTTCTCAGTCAAGATTTTTTGTGTGACGACAGTGGAAAATTGGCTTTTGGAATTTGAGTTTTCTTGGCCAGAATTCCTGGCCCCTGCAGCAGGGTTTCTCAACCTTGGCTCTGTTGACGTTTGCGGCTGGATGAGTACTTGTTGTGGGGGCGTCCTGTGCATTGTAGGATGCTCAGCAGCACCCCTGGACTCTGCCCACAAGAAGCCAGTAACTTCCTCCTCTTTGCCCCCAGCATGACCACCAAAAATGTCTCCATGCGGTGCCTCCAAATGTCCCCTGGGGAGCAAAGTGCCCTAGCGGAGAACCACTGATCTAAAATAATATTCACAATTCTGGCCGTCTGCTGGACTTCTAACCACTACCTCCGAAAGACTCAGATGGTGGCATTCGCCTAAGTTCCTGCAGAAGGATCTAAGCCACCCTGGCTCCGACACTCAGCGCTGCTGCGGGTGAGGAGGGAGGCCTCGCTTCCTGGGAAATGCTGGTGGTGCTCCCAGTGCGGGAGCCGGCAAACCCGAGGGAAATGGAGCTCTGGCCCTCAGGGCATCCTGGGCTCTGAAAGGCGCTGCTGCGGTTGTCGCCTTGCCTCCTGGCTGGGGGTTGTTTACTTTCTGTGTGGTTTCTGGGCTGTGAGAAGAACTTTCGTTGTTCTGTCAGTTGGGGACACAGCGGCTCTTCCCACAGGTTAGTTTCCCAAAGCCCATTTGTTCTAAACCCAACGTGACGCTAACCCAGCTGGGCACGCATCGGGCCCTGGCGAGGTGGTTTCCTGAGAGAGCTGGGGCCGTGGGGGACCCTTACTCCTCTGCCCCTCTCCTGTTATTATCCAAAGATGCTTGAGCTTGTGACCTCATTTTTTTTAAGCTTTAGTGAATTTTTAACAAGACACTGCGTTTCAAACATAACAAACATGACAGAGATTAAGGAACAAGGCCAAGGCTGAGGCTGAAAGGACCTTTCATGACCACCGATGCCACCTGTTGGTGGCTGGAAGAACTGAAGTCCTCTAGAGCTGTGTTTATTGCACAGCAATTGGAAAGTTAGTGGCAGGGGACCTTCCTTGTACCAGGAGCTTGGGGTTGGCAGGAGAGGGGAGGAGTGGAAGTGGAGGGATGGTGGGTCCAATTCCCAGATCCTATATCCATCCTCAGTTAGTGCCAGGAGTCCATATTTGAAATGTTTTCAAGGTATTGGCTGGGATACCGTTGGGACCTAAAATCTGTTTAGGAGTCAGCTGTCTTTTAAGAAAGTTAGAGTCCCAGTGCATTGGGTTTTGGGGAGCTTAACCACACAACGAACTGAAAAACAATCTCTTCCATAGAGTTAGCACACAGCCCATACTATTAACTCCTCACTCTAATAAAAAACACACGAAGACACTATCATGTAAAATAACGATTATAGTTTATCTTCCTTCGAAGTGCTTTCGAGTACTGCACATTGGTTTCTATACCAATCCATTTTAGTCAGCACATCCCCTTTTCTGATGCAAAACTGAGATTCCCAGAGATTTAAGTTTCCAGGGTCCACAAATCTGGTTGACATTGAGTCAGAATTAGTCCAGCCAGTGGGTTCTCAACCCTGGCAGCACATAAGAACCATCCAGGAAGCTTCAATCTCAGTGGTTGGTCCTATTGCCGTGGATACTGATTTACTTGAGCCAAGGGTTGGGTCACGGGTTTCTGATCCTAACATGCGGCTACTCCAGGTGTGGTCTGTGGGCCAGCGACAGAGCATCATTTTGGAAGCTTGTTAGAAATGCAGAATTTCAGGCACCTTCTGAACCAGGATCTGCATTATAACAAGATTTCCAGGTGATTCCTATGTATGGTGACGTGTGGAACACTTACTGAACCGCCCATAGGTATCTTTATTGAGTGAGGACACCTGTTTTTATTTTATGTTTAACAGTCAGCATTCAAGGTCTGGGTGGCCTCCACTGGCGGCCCTGGCTTCCTTCCCCTCCCCTGTGGGTTTCCCACGCCTCCTAGACTGAAGCCACAAGAGAACCCCAGTATTCCCCTGCTCCCCCTAAAAGTCTTGCTCACTACTAGCAGTTAGAGTGTGTTTTCACAGCCCCCAGTTTCTGAGTGCATCATAGTGTAACCTTCAAACCAAGACTGCAGTCTTGGGCAGCCTCCAGACTCTTCCTGTTGAGAGTGATGGCATGTCAGTGCTGGAGTCACCGGCCAGGAAAGGTGCTTCAGCTGGCATTCAGCTCCCGAGACCCTCACTTACCTCTGGCGTAGAGACTGTCTGTTGGAAAGGAGGGAGGCAGCGTCTTTTTTTCTTCCCCTTTTTGTAAACAGAAGGTCCTGGGTAAATGTTGTTTTTAAATATTTGAATGAAATTAAGGCTGTGTGGGCATCTTGGAAGCATGTGACATGACAAACGGGCCTGCATCCCAGCTGGGCTTAGATTTCAGTGAGGGGCCTCTCAGCTGGGTGGTACTTTTACCCAGAAAGTCCATTGGCCCTCTTTCTAAAAGGTCTTTTTTTAGTTTGTTTCTTAAAATTGAATGCTATGTGAGTGATCTTTTCTAAGTCTGTAGTTTCATTTTGGGTAGTGCCTAAAAGAGACTCAGAAGTCCCTCTTCAGCCTCTTTTTGGGAAACCCAGAGCCTTGGTTTCTTTTCCACCCCTCGCTGGCTGTTTTTAACAACAAGCCCCTTTGATGAAGGGCCATTCTGAGCCAGGCAGAGCTGTTTCTCCTCCATTCATTCTCCTGTTCTCCAGGCTCTCCTCCACCATCTGTACCTCTTCCAATCTCCCTCGAGTAGGAACAAAACCACGACAACAAACCAAACTTGGAGAGACAAGGGAGGCTTGTCCCCCTTTGTGAAATCCCGTCAAAGGGTGTCACTGAAAGAGAATTCAGAAGTCTGTGGCGGGTTTCTGTGCCTCTTTTTCTGGAAGCGTTGGGAGGTCTCTGTGGATGGGATCTGGAGAGACTGAAAGTGCTAATTTATGCACAGGAGCATTCACAAGTGGCCACTAGCAGAAAGATCTTGCCAATTGCATGTCATTCTTTGAATTCAGAGGTTTCGAAAAGATCCCAAACCTCCCAAACTGGGCTTGTGTCTTTCTTCAATCTGCTTTTTTATTTTCTTGCTGTTTCCTCCTATTCTGGCCTCCCTGTTCTCTGCAGCTCCCCTCCCTTTTTTCTTCTCCCCTCCCCAGCGTTTCTCCTCCATCGCCCACAGCAACTCCAGCAGTTGGTACTGAGGTGGAGGGAGCAGGCCGCAGGCCGGGTTACCTCCATGTCAAGCCGTTGTTCCTGACCGATTTCACCGGAGCCACACAAGTGACTAGGCTTCTCTGAAAACCTCCCCATTCAAGCCCCCCGTTAGTGGCTCCCCTTCTCGCCTTTCCTAAGAGGCCTGTTTCTTCTGGTACCTGAGGAACCAGTTACTCCAGTCCCACCTTTGGAGCCATCTGTTTACCACCAGTACTTTGTAAACTCTTAACACATTTCTTTGATGCTCACACTCCCCTCCGCACACACATGCTCTGCAATCCCTTCTACAGTGGAGGGTGTTACTGAATCTCATATCACTCTAAGTGAGCGGGGAGGGGGCCTGGGGAGCATTACCAAGAGTCACTCACCTGGAATAGGCAGAGAGGCTGCACGGTGTTTTCCTCTTTTGCTCATTACCAGCAGAAAGCGCTTTGTCAAAAGGAAGTGCCAAAGTCGTCATGGAAATAAACGATCAGGCTGTGGCAGCCAGATTAATTGAGCCATCTTTAATTTGGGGGAACTCTTCCATTAATGTATCTAAATCTCATCTTACAAATGAGCACATGATGGCTCCATCCGATGGTACCTATTCTTGCAGTGCTTTTGAACCTCAATTAGTAAATTTCTTTCCTCTTTGAAGACCACAGGACTCCTTCAAACAGAACAGGGAGGTAGAATGCAGAAAGAGACCAAATCAAAGGTGATGATTTTTCTGAAGGAGAGAAAAAATAAATAAATTTGGAGACATAAAACAGTGCTCGTCACTCATATCCTGTCTTCCGATTTCTAAGTGGATCCGTCCCTTTAAATTCCAAGGACGGGCGTGTGTGTTCTTTGAGATATTTGTCAATGACGGGAAGTATGCTCTGAGTAGAGGCATTTTCTTCCGCAGCATTCATTTCTATTTCAATGGTTTGCCTCAGTACTTTAATTAATACTGTTTATGCTCACTGATGAATAATTCAGTCATACAAGCAACAGATGTCAGAGGATTCAAAATGACTTTCCCTGAATTATTTATTATTTCCAAAAAAGTAACAAGTTTGTCGAACAAGTAATTGGCAACACAGATGCAGATCAAGGTTTGTCAGCAGGAAAGTAGGTCTACTACTGCTTTCTTTTTTGTGCGTGTTACTAACCAGAGTTGCATTGCATAAGGGAGTTTGGCTGATTCCACTGCGTAGGGAGCTACTTACTCATCTTGGGTGCTGACTGCAGAGCTGGAACCGTGTTTGGTTTTCCCGTTGTCTGTGGATGACAAAATCTGAATAGGACTTCGTCCAAAGATATAATTAATTAAAGTAGCTTTGCTAATGTCTGTCAGAATGACTTAATGCAGGTACACAGAAAGAAGGAACATCTTTGTTTGCAAAGATATGTTAAGACTAGAGACCTAGGGGGAAAAACAAGTCTGACAGGTAAAGGTTCATGTACAGGAATGTTCTATCAGTGTTGTTTATAATAGGATTTTTAAAAGGAAAAAATCCAAATGTCCAACAATGAAAAATTGGTTAAATAAATTCTGATAAATCTAAGCAATAGGATGTTATAGTGTAGTCATTAAAATGATATATATGTATTTTTATTTAGAAAAATATCAGTATATTAAGTAGAAGATGATACTAAGTGGGAGAGGTTATAAAAACCAGTATGGTTTCATTTCTGTAGAAAATATATGTATGTTGCTTTTTTTTGTAGGCACAGAGAAAAGCCTGGAACTACCCCAAAATGTTAATAGTTATTTAGGCGTGGCAGGATCCAGATGACTTTTCTTCTGTTTCCCATATTTTCTTATCCTTTCAGCCATAAATATGCACATATTAGTTATAGTAAAAGGCCAGGCTGCTAAGAGATCCACAAGATTGAGACTTAAAGAAATTAATTTCTCTCTCGCTTAACAGTATGAGGTGAATGTTACATATAGTCATCTGTTCCATTCCGATACTCATTGACCCAGGTTCCTTCCATCTTGTAGCTCCTCCATTCCCCAGGGCCTTGTCATCTTCTCCATGGTCATGGCTGGTTGCCATCAAAAGGAGGAAGTAGGGGTCATGGAAGAGGCCCCGGTCCCAAAGAGGCACATATCACTTTTGCTCACATCCCTTATCAGGGACACAGTCACCTAGCTACAATCAACTGAAAGGCAGGCAGGAAACAAAATTTTAAAAAGGATAGAGTTTTGGATTAGATGTCTTCAGAGGACATTTCCTTTAGGAATTAAGCATACAGAGGAGGGATAACATTTGAATACTGCCTTCAAGGGATTTACAGCCCAATAGAGTAATTGGACCAATAACAATTCAAAGTCATGTATGCAAAGGGCCAAAAGAGTGGTCAGACAAATGCAGAGGAGAAAATAGCTAGGATCATGGAATAAGGCTTAGGTGAATTGAAAGGCTAGCAATTCTGCTTCATTGCGCTATTGGGTTTACTTAGATCTTTGGAAAAAGTAAAACTGTTTGTGTTTTATGACATTTTAGGGTAGCATGACCTCCTTTTACACCATGGAGGAACTGAATCATATTTTCCTACTGACCTCACAATAATTTAAGACTGTGATAGATCTTCTGTTAGTGGTTTTTAAATTGTAATTCTTTGTTAAATCTGTAATGATTTATGTTAAATCTGTATTTGACATAAAATATCTTGGGGGGGGGCTATAATTTAAAGGAAACTCTTGACTTAATAATGTATATGTTATTTTTAAATGCACTTTTAAAAAATATGATTTTAAAGTTTTTAAATATGGTTATCTTGAGTAGGGTATTTCTAGACCAATTTGGAAGGTAAACCAGAAATATACTGAGGTGTGTTTTTTTCCCTCCCTTGGGTAGAAAATATTCTCTCTCTGATAGATTTATATGATACATTATTTCCTTCCCAATTGGATCAGATTTCGCATATCGTTTGTCTAGTATCAGATTTCTCTCAAGTCTGTAGAGTTTAGGTTAGGAAAACCAAAACATGTTCTGGTTTTATACAAAAAGCCTCCAAAAGTCACATGGATTTTGGTCTCTTCTTTAACACCCCCCCACACCCACACCCCCGTGGTCCCTTAAAACACACTGGAGTCTAAATGCTTGTGATTTGGTATTTCCCTGATGGTCCATGAGATGCAACAAAATGTTTCAGGGGGGACAGCATGAACCAGTTGGTACTTTGGTATGTGTTTTCCAGGAAATTGAGGTTGCAGAAGCCCCATAAAGCAAGAATTGTTGCAAATGAGGACCAGATTTAAAAACGGCTGTTTTGCAAATAGTGCTTATTCAAGAAGTAATGACTTCCACAGCTGGGGAGAACTTTAACAATTGGGTGATCTAGTTGCCTTCTTTTGCAGATGAGGACCTGAGATGTAGACAGGTCAAGTCAAGTGCTGAGGGCACATACATAGTTCATTTGTGGCCAAATTCAGACCATGGCTCCAACTTTCAGTCCTCTGGTCACCCTGCTCCACACCACACCACATCACGCCACGCCACGCCACACCACGCCTCTCTTTAGGTTATGCCTCTGGTGGTTGCCAACTTGCTTTTCACCATGGAAGGGAACCTCAGGTAGAAACTCCAGTGAGGAGAGGGCAGTGCTTTCCCAGCTCCTGATCTGTGGGAGTGATGGGTCAGGACTGGGAAGAAGTGAGAGTGAGGGTGTCATCTTTATATTTTAAAAAAATATGTTTTTATTGATTTTAGAGAGAGAAGAAGCAAGAGGGGGAGAGAGGGAGAAACATTGATGAGAGAAACATCAATCGGCTGCCTCCTGCACAACTCCTACTGGAGATCGAGCCCACAACCCAGGCAATATGTCCCGACTGGGAATCAAACCAGCAACCTCTTGGTGACTGGGACGATGCTCCACCAACTGAGCCACGCTGGCCATGGTGAGGGTGTCATCTTTAGATCCCAGCGTCTACAGAGATGACGAGGTTCATTTCTTGATAAATAGTAACAATAAGCCCACTTGGGGAAGAAATTGGACTTGCAGCCAATTTTGTAAGGAAGTTTCACAGCCAAAACATCTCTAGATCAAGAATTTCAAAGTTTCTTTTTTTAAAAACCATTACTCAGAGCACTGAGAGTTGAAATCTCATGGTGACCACAAAAATAAAATATTTCCGTCTTATTCTCAAGTGGTCACATCGCTGAAAAGCAATACCTACTGTCTTTTAAAATAATTTTCTTACCCTTTTTTGATCAACGTTAAGATGAATCATCCCTTTGGGGACATGATTCTGGTTTAATCTGTACAAATACTTTGGAAACTGTTTTATGGCCTATAGGTGTATTGATTTTGAGGACTATAAATCCGTCTGTTCATCTGTCTCTCACCTACCCACCTCTCTGAGAACAGAATAGAATGGGAGAGTAGGACATTTCCAACAGCTCACATTGGCAGGTAGCCTAGGGGACTCAGTACTTTATACTGTGTGTTTCTTCTACTTGAAAAGTATATAGATCTTAATTTTCAAAACACAGCTCTGTTAATAGCTGAAGAGCAGTAAGTTTTATAATGTAGCCAACAGTGTTGGTTGTCATGGAATAGCCATTCATGCCTGTTAACCTCTTTCTTCATCCCATTTTCTTGCCTGTGGTACGAGCATGATACCCAGCTCAGAAAGTGCGTACGTGGTAGATACTAGTGTTCTTACTGTAGCTTTGCCTAATTAGATTTCTGTTAAGCCTGAGAAAATTCATAGCCAGCTCTTTCTAGATTAAAAACATAAGCCTTTGTTGAAATGTTTTGTTATTCTAAATTGAGACCATCCTGACTTTCTATCAAAGAGTAATTTTTAGCTCAGTCGCCACATCAGCTAGTATAATTCTCCAGGGGGCTGCTGTCATTGTTAATTCACATCTGACCTTGTTCTGAAGAAAATTTTTAAGGCGGGGAAACCCTGATTTAGACCTTGCTGGTTCAGGCTTTGCCAATTAGTCTGGAACTGCAAAAATTAGCCTGCTTCCCTGAGAAATCAGACTAAAAGATTTTTAATAAAAACTTCAAATGCCACCCTAAGTGCTAGGATTTCTTTAGCCACTTGGTCACGGTGTCAGTGAAGGTGGTGAACAACTAGTATTCCCACCTTACAAAGAGGGAAACAGAAACTTAGACCCAGTGACTTACCTGAGGTTGGTAAGAGTGCGGCCACAGGGTTCTCAGCCTGATCACTTGGCTGGTGTGTGTGTGTGTGTGTGTGTGTGTGTGTGTGTGTGTGTGTGTGAGAGAGAGAGAGAGAGACAGACAGAGAGAGACAGAGAGAGAGAGAGAGACAGAGAGAGAGAGACAGAGAGAGAGAGAGACAGAGAGAGAGAGAGGGAGTGTTTCCTGGAGGTTGTGCTACTGGGAGCACCTGTCATGGGCACGGGCAGGAAACATGTGGTGCCCTCTGAAAAGTGTCTGGATTTTTGTTTGGATTTGTGGATTTCATAATAGAGTATTTGCCAGACCATGAGCCTGGGAGTCAGTCATCGGTAGCTGCAGTTGACGGGTGTTTTTATGGGAGAACAGACTTGCCAAGTCAGTCTGGAATGTCAGGAATCGAGAGACATTGGAACTACCGAAAAGCATTATTAAAAATGACTGTTAAGATGTCAGGAGGAAAAAAAATGACTTCTTGGGTCAGAAAAGCGAAAGCTATCAATCATACTGTGCGAGCCACATGCTGAGGGATGTGTAAAGGGCAGAGTAAATGCATTAGATTAGTCTGCAGTGTGGGTTAGAGGACTGTGGGATTGAATAATTTGTGTATTAAGGAATGGCCGCGCAAATGCTACTCTCATAAAAATGTAACCACTCTCGTTGAATTTAGAAGCAATGTGAAAATGATTCTTTCGGTGACGCCTCCTAGATGTATTAAATAAAATATCAAAAGTCGCAGTTGATTAAACAGAAACTTTAGCATGTGAAAGTTATTAAGCACTAAATTCTGTTGCTTGAGGTTCTTATTTTATTTTTCTGGAATGTACTGAGAAATTTCAGCCTCTACATAATTTATGGTTATTCTGCGGTTTCAGTGTGCCAAACAAAAAAATGTTCTCCGAGTCTTGGCAAGTGTTTTGGAATGTAGTATATTACCTTTGTGTTGAGCTATATATACACATACTGAATACAATATGTAAGTGGTGATATGTCATGAGCTGAATTCTCTCTTAAGGGCAGCTAAAGGAAGAAGCCGTTAAGTTACTCATGGTGCTTAGCATGCCTTTAAGGAGCAGTGCTGGGAAATGCCCCTTTTCTTTCCCTTCCTGTGGCTGTATATAGGTCAGTGAACCTTTTGTCTGCACTCAGAGACCTAATGAGAAGGTGGCAGGGACCTGTAGTGGTATCACGTACAGCTGGGATACTGCTGTCCACGTACTCCGTGGACTACTTCATGGTTCTAGAGTTCATGGGCTCCCGAGAGCCTTGTGGAAATCACGAAGCATGAGTGGCATCTGTGAGCAAAGGGATCTTCTCCTTTCCATTCAAGGACAAGCAGATGGGGCAAACATGAGTGTGGTGGGAGGCAGGGAGGTTACATTTTGAATCCAGACACATAATAAGGAACATAGTTGACTGATACATGACTCTGCATTTGGTTGGGGGGCACAGGGGGCAGGGAGGGTTTAGGAGCAGCCAGGAAACCCCATCCCCTCTTGCGCTTCAGAATGTCTCTTGGAATCCCAAAAGTGGTATGTTTTATGTTAAAGAATATTACAGAATTTACTCCGAAATATCTATATGTTTAGAACAAAAACTATGAGCACTGGTTGGAACTCATCACAAACAAGTCACACCATTAAAGCTAGATTTCCTGCCCGGCTGGCGTGGCTGTGGTTGAGTGTTGACCCATGAACCAAGAGATCACCGGTTCAATTCTCTGTCAGGGCACATGCCCTGGTTGCGGGCTGAATCCTTAGTAGGGGGCATGCAGGAGGCAGCCGATCGCTGATTCTCTTTCATCAATGTTTCTATCTCTACCTCCCTCACTTCCTCTCTCTCTAAAAATCAATAAAAACGTATTTTTAAAAAATAAAGTTAGATTTCTCTTGCCCTCTATGGATAAGAACCTATCCCCCTTTCTGTTACTGTTCTGATTTAGAGAAATTTCTTTATTTTGCAAAACTCTATCTTAAAGAAACAAATGAGTGTTTCTATGTGTCTGTTTGAGCTCAGTAGAAGAATTTCCAAGTACTTAATCCGACTCCATTTGAATGATTGGCTCCTGGCTGAACTGTTAATTTGCAAATTTTAAGAAAAGGGAAAGTTTACATTTTTCCAGCTGCCAAACTTTGGGTTTCATGGTGAACCACCAGACAGACTTTCTAGGCCAAGTGTGAGTGCTGCTGTGGGGCGGCTGGTCTGAGGCTGGAGACCTTGATTAGTTTATTTAGATGCCTGGCCAGAGCTCAGACACATGGGCTTGGGGACCAGCCTCCAGAGCCCAGTAACTTCCCCTGGAAGACATCTTCCCACGTCACATCCCCTGTACAAGATCTTCATGGACTGCTGATCGCTGAGGTATTTTTCTTTACCTGTCGCAGGGGTGCCAGTAAAGGAAAAAGCTTACTCACTTGAAAGCTTTGGATTACTGAGCAGCTCAAAAACCATGCGTTGCTGGTGGAATTTTCTCCTTGCTAAAGTTTCTCTTTGCCCATAGAATACTAAGCAAAACAGAAGGGAAAGGTGAAAGAAGCCCCACTTTCAAAATATGTTTGAGCCGACCCATCACAGAGGATCCCTGAGATTTCCCAGCTAATAAATGACATTATTGCATTTGGGATTTAGGAAAAGGCTCCACTATGAAGTTACTTGGGAATTAATCATCCTTTGGCTGGCTCATCCCAGGCGTGGAACATGTCGGAATTCACCTCATGGTGTTTGGAAGCTGGCAGCCTGGTTATATAACATGAATCGCAAGGCCTGCCAGCCAGCCCTCATTGTGCCCCAGGGGAGCTTCAAGGCTCTATAACTCTTCTTGAGTCAGCCAGTCCTGCCAAATAGATGCCAGTGGCCTAGGGTATGTTGGACACAGACTTCAGGCTTTACAGTTACAAATGACATTTCTGGGATTTTGTCCTCAGTAACCTCCACCAGTACCAGAGAAAAGTAAGTGAGGGGCACTCATTGGGCTCCCCCTACTTAAAAAAAATTTTTTTGAAGTTGTAAATACATATAACACTATTTACCATTGTAAACATGCCTTTATTGATTTCAGAGAGAGGAAGGGAGAGGTGAGAGATAGAAACATCAATGATGGGAGAGTCATGGATCGGCTGCCTCCTGTGCGTCCCCTGCTGGGGATCTAGCCCACAACCCCGGCATGTGCCCTGACCGGGAGCGGCACCGCAATCTCCTGGATCCTAGGTTGATGCTCAACTGTTGGGCCACACCAGCTGGGCCCATTGTAACCATTTTTAAGTATTCAGTTCAGGGGCATTAAGTCCCCTCACGTTGTTGTGTTGCTATCACCACCAATAAAATTAATGATCTTTTTAAAAATGTCCCCTCTACCTCTCATGTGCCCTGAATGAACAGGTGGAGTTACTGGGAGTGAGAGGCTTGTAGTCCCATGAGCATGAACTACGTCATGGGCTAGCAGTAATGAGCAGGAGGAAGAGCCCCCACACAAAGAGCTGCTGGGAATGCTGGTACCCCAGAAGCAGCTTTAGGGCAGCGCTGATCAGTAAATGAAAGGATACAAAAATAACAATCTCGAAGGATCCATAGTTAACAAAAAAGCAGAAATGTCGTACTAGGTGGGCTGTTAGAGAGTGTTGGGGACATGTTAAGTGATGGAGAGACCATAGCAGGACTCTGGTCCAGGTGATTAGAGTATCAGCTGGCCCTGTCTCCATAAAGATCAAAGTCATTATTTCTTCTTGGGAATTCTTTCAGAGTGAATACTTATTCCTCTCCTCCTCTGATCCTGTTCAAGGAATGTGAATGGCTCAGGATTTTGTGTTTGTTTTTTCCCCTCTCCAGATTAGCATCGCTAATGTGGTTGAATTATGGTGCCAGGAGTTATTAGTGTAGAAAACCAGAGAATGCAGTCCTGCTCTGGATACCTCCAGGCATGGAATTTTACTTCCATGGTGACTTCTTAGGCCCATGGGAAAGTGAGAGGAGGTGGCCTCCTGGGGGGTAGCCGGCTCAGCCTCTGGAACTGGGAGCTGGAGCCAGCCCCATAGCTTGTGGCCGTCAGAATGACGCAGGGAGGCCTGTGAATGCAGCCAGTTGCTGCAGCTGGTGCACTTGACTTTGGGCAGTGCATTCCCAGGAACCCGCAGGACACGGAGGACCACGAGTGATGTAACTCAGATCTACCAGATGTGGGAGCCAGCGTGAGTCATGCTGGACGATTCATTAGAAACGTTTTCTGGGTCATCTGGGCAAGGAGCACTGACTGCTCCCCCCTGCCATCTGGGGTTGGAGGCACCCAAGTCCACACACCAAGATTCCCCAAGTTCACTAACATCTGTCTAAAATTACAGCCTGGTTTTCTGAGCTGACATGGTGCGGAGCCCAGATTCTTTGATGTTCCCTGGCTTGTAATGTGTTAAAGGATTTCACAGCTTTGGGTAGTGGAGGGTGGAGGAGCATTACTTAATAAAAACATACATGTAAGTTGCTGTGAGGTTTCTGTACCTTCTACTAAGATCAGATGTGGGATGGGATGTTGTAAGAAGCCCAAAACTCTGCTGGCATTGCAGCCGATGAAATGCCAGAGTTCATGGACTGTTTTTGTTAGGTGTGTGCAAGATGCTTCATGGTGAATAATAAATATATTTCTGGGAAGTTGTAAACTGACTTTTCAAAAACTACTTTGTGGCCCTGGCTGGTGTGGCTCAGTTGATTGAGCGTCATCCTGTGCACCGAAAGGTTGCTGGTTCCATTCCCGGTCAGGGCACATGCCTGGGTTTGTGTGCTTGATCCCCAGTAGGGGGCATGCAGGAGGCAGCCAATTGATGCTTTTGCTCACTTGCATCGATGTTTCTCTCTCCCCTTTTCCCTTCCTCTCTCTCTAAAAAAGAAATCAATAAAAATATTTCTTAAAAACCCAAAAACTCCTTGTAGATCTTTAACCTATAACCAGAAAAGTGCGTGCATGCATTGCTGAGTAAAATTTCACACCCAGGTAACTGTAGTGGGTTGGTTGGATGGTAGCCCTCAAAAAGAGATGTCTCTGGGAACCTGTAAGTATGATCTTATTTGGAAGGAGGGTGGTCTTCAGAGATATAAATAAATTAAGGATCTTGAGGTGTGATCATACTGGGTGGGTCCTAAATCCAATGACAAGTGTCCTTATAAGAAGACACAGAGAGGCTGCTGGACTCCTGGCTGTCAATTTAAATTTCTTAATCCATCACTGGAAAGATGAACAGGACAGCTGCTGTATCCTCCATTTCAAATCTCAGAAATAATTTGCAGCCTGTTAAGTGCTCCAGTTTTTTGTGTGTTTTTTCAATCCTTGCCTGAGAATATGTTTTTATTGGTTTTGAGAGAGAGATGGGGAGAGGGAGAGAGAGGGAGAGAGGGAGGGAGGGAGGGAGGGAGGGAGGGAGGGAGGGAGGGAGGGAGGGAGGGAGGGAGACAGAGAGGTTGCCTTACACACGAGCCCTGATTGGGGACCGAACTGCAACCTAGGTATGTGCCGTGATGGGAAATTGAACCCAAAACCTTTTGGTGGCAGCCTGGGACCTTGAGTGACCAGGAGGGTCAGAGCACTCCTGTTGACTTGCATATAAGCGAGAAGTAAACTTCGGCTCTTTTGAGCCATGGCGATCTTGGGGTTCATTGTTCCCGCAGCATAACTGGCCAATCCTGTGTGATACAGCGGCAGGCATAACATCCGTAACAAGTTACCGGGAGAGAACATTTAGCTAATTCTATTATATCATAATCTTGGTGACATTAATAGAGAGGTTTTGTTTTTTAAACTGAAGATACAGGCAGCATGTGAAAGGTACTGTGGAGATCATTGTCTTTGGAAAGGGACCAGTCGATCTGCATTTGGCCGTGTTTCTTTTTTCGTCCATCTTTCATCTGATTATTTTCCACTTCTGATGATTATGGTTTTAGAAATTCTGAAAGACAAATGAATTTCTGGTGTTGCTGGGAATGAATTCTAAGAAGAAAATGTTGCAGGAATTATAGAGAGCACTTTTGGAGTAGTGCCAAGCACAATGCTTGTCCCCAGAAGGGAAAATGCCAGAGAGCACCCTTGAATTGTGAAAAATGGGACAAAATTTCAAAATACCATTCCCCTACCAAACACGCTCGTGAGGGAGACGGTTCCCTTCCCTGCCGCTTTTCTTCTCCGTTTCCTCCTGGTTAGTGCAGGCTCTGATGCACGGTAACCCCGTGGAAATTACGTGAAAAGTGCTTTCAGCTCTCTAACTGCGCAACTGAACGCGCAGCTTTTTAACTGCTTCCAAGAGGCATCTGAGCCCCATTCGTGACTCTCTCTGAGTTGAGTCATATTGCTTGAGTGGAGTTACTGCTTGTCTTTTGTGAAAACTGAGCCAGGTTGGGTCTCTTCGTGACAAATATTACCCCAAAGTTTCATCCCAGTCTCCCCAGTGTTTACAGGGGGGTGAGTGAGTGATTCATCAGGTAGCTCAGCATTTGACTTCCACGCACTGCGCTCCTGAGAGCGCCAGGGCCCTCAGGCCCACAGAGGATGGGTCAGTCCTGTCAGGCTTCTGAAGGACTTTGACCCCGACTCATACGAGGTGACTGAAGAGGTAATGTTACCACAGAAGGTCAGCGGAACTATTTCTATTTGGAATAGGAAAGAGAAGCCTGAAGGGGGATCATTCAAACATCGATAAGTGGTTTTTTAAAAAAAAATTCCAAAGCAATATATAAATAATCCATATAGTATGTTTATAGTAAGAAGCCCTCTTTCAGCCTTTCCAGTTCTGCCCTTTTCTGCAGAGTTCACCACGGTAAAAACATGGGCTGCTTATTTTTTCAGACCTTATTCTGTGCATTTACAAACATGAGAATAAGACATATGTAGGTTTTTAAAACTTAAGTGTCTACACAAAACACATTACTGTAAACTTAATTTATAGTAGAGGTTTCTATGTGAGTATGCTTATATCTACCGCACTCTTTTTAACAGCAGTTCCTTAAATAGATGGACAAAAATGTAACTTATTCCCTTAATGATGAACATTTAGGAAGTTTCACTCTTTTGCTATTACAAATAAATCTGTCTCCATAAGCTCATTTGTTTCTTACGTCTTCATGTGTCTGCCTGAGTATCTTCCCAGGATGGATTCCTAAAGCAGAATTGCTGGTCCAAAATGTAGACATCTTCATTTCTGATGGGCGTTGTCATCTTGCCTTTCCAAAAGCTATATCACTTCATAGTGCCACCAGGCAGTGAGCGGGTATCTGGTTCTCTACACTGTCTCCAATGTTGCCATTCCATGTCTCGTTTTAATTTTTGCTAATCTGATGACTAAAAAAAAAATCTCAGGGTTGATTTAATTTTGCATTTCCCTCATTCCTAATGAGGCCAAGCATCTTATGTTCATTATCTCTTCAGAAACTTGCCTCTTTCTGTCTTTAGCTCATTGTTTTTTATTGGGTTGTTTATCCTTATAATTGATTTTAGGAACTCTTTATATATTAGAACAGTTAATGATCAGTATTATGTTATAATATTTTCTCCCAGACTATTGTTATTGCTTGTGTGAGGATGTCTTTTACTATAAAGGAATTAAACGTTATTTCATAGTCCATCTGTTGTCTTCTCTTTTGTGGCTCTCGGATTTCATGTCTTGCTTTGGAATGCCTTCTACAACCTATGACTATAAAGACAGTCTCCTGTTTTCTGACATAGTGAATTTAGAATCCGACCCTATATAAAAGGTAATTGCTCTCTAAGTTTCTCCGCTTGCTCCAGGTCTTTATTTTTCATGTCCTTCAGTAAGCTTTCATTCCTCATCATCTCGTTCTAATCCACTCCTTTTCACTGTTGAGCTTCTTGTCTCCCCTTGCTTTTTTATTTATTTATTGTTCCCTTCCCTTATTTTGCAGCCTCTTGAATGGATATACCCTCTTGCAACTTCCCATAAGGAAAAGTACGGGAGAGGTAAACTTCCTTAATCCTAGCGTGTCCGAAAACATCCTCACTTTGGTGTTCTACTTTGCTCGTGCCTCAGTTTCCTTGTCTGTACAATGGGGGGGTGTCATCGTAACTGCACCTACCTCTTAGAGTTATTAATGAGAATTAAATGAGTTAGTGTACAAAAAGCTGTTAGACCATCTTTGGTACATAATAAATTTGTTCAGTAAACATTCGCTGTTAATGTTGTAATTGAAGCACATTAGATGCACCATAGCGTTCAGCACTCTGCAAACATTGTGTGGACTAACAGTAAAGTACTGAGAGGAAAGTTTGTGTGATTAAGTAAACAATCCTGTTCCCACAGTTGCACCATAGGCTTATGAATTATTCCTTCGTGCTTTTCTTCTCTGCTTTCATAAAGTCATAATCAGTGTTTTAGGATTTACTTGTATATTTTTTTTTAGGTCACTAGGCTGTTTTCAGCTCTCTGGATTTTTACTAAAGCACAGTCACTCCAGGAAATGGATTTAAATTGTAATGCAAATTTGGTTCAGATGCACAGAAGCAGTTTTGGAGGATAACAGTGCCAGCTACTTGAGGGAGATGGAAAATTCAGGATATTGCAGGTTTGAGGAATAGGTTGGCCCAAGTACAAAAGCTGAAAAACATTAAAAAAAAACAAATCATCAACTTGATCAGTCTATAGTGGGTGCTTGGAACCCTGTGTAGGAGAGGATGGTGTGTGGCATCGAGGCTGTGGACAGCAAGTGACGTCTGAAACCGGTTAACAGGAGCATCTGTGGTTCCCAGCCTCCCTTCAGCCCTTTCTCATGAAGGAAAGTACCAGGTGTTCTTAGGAGGCTCAGACAAGGAGGCTGGGTCTAGCCGTGGGGACTCAGGGAAGATGTCTGGGGTGGTTTGAGAGGGTTTAGGAGGAGAACATTAATTAGGCAAAGCGAAGGAGATTGAAGAGAGTCTTAGTGCAAAGGCTCCTAAGAGTGGGAGGGGCAGCAGCCCAGTGTATCTGAGGCGCAAAACTCTAAAGGGGAGGGGGGCACTTGCTAGAAGAGGCACCCGTTAGTCAGGGCGCCCATCACGGGCTGTCCTGAAGACCAGGGCTTTATCCCAAGAGCAGTTGGAGGGATTTGACATGGGAAGCAACAGAAAGCGGTTTGCAGTGGGGCGAAGGGAAGAGAGAGGTGTGGACAAGAGTGGATTTCGGCGCGCCCCCGTGGGAGATATTACAGGGCCCAGAGGGCTGTGTCTTAGGCCGGGGCTGTCGCTGCGGAATAGAGAGAACTCAGCGGGGGTGAGAGTTACTGAGAAATCAATGTGTCTTAGGCCAGAACCCGTACGTAAATCATATTTAAATGGCTTTTACCAACTGAAAAAAAATGTCCATGTCTTTTAATGTGAAGAGAAAGTGCTGAAGGAAAGAAGCTAGAGAAAGTGAAGTGAGGCCTTATACGGGTTTTCCGACTGGGTGATACTAAAGGTCCATAGAAGTTTGTCTCCTTGTAGATTTAAAGCATTGTTTATTTTTGCTGAATCACCATACTAACCATGGATTCCTGCTTTTGGAAACAGATGTAGCCTTCGCAGGCTGGGGAAAGCAGTAGTTTCTTTAGACTTGGGGTAAGAGAATGAGACCAAGAGTAGACCTGGGTGGTTCTAGACAGGTGGAGTAGACAGGTGGTTCTAGAAGGAGCCATGAGCCCAGCGCAGGCAGGGCGGGGAAGCACTTATGTGCGCTCCTGGTTTCTTCTGTTTCTTGGGCATATCCTTCTGTTGCCGTTCCAGGTTTTTCCTTCTTCCTGTCCCCCTAAAGTGTTGGGTCTCTTGAGTACTGCTTCCCACCCCCATTATTCCAGGCTGTACAGACCTTTGGAAGGCTGTCAGTTTCTACCCAGAGCTCCAGCCTCCATCTTTTTCCTGGGCCCCAAACCAGCCTGTGTTTATTATGTCCAGGCAGCCACTTTCGCCGAGTTGTTCCCTGACTCCTCAACCTCATAGAAGCTTCTTTCTTCCACAGTCTAGTCCATGTGCAGTCTCCATTCTCCCATTGTGCCAGTTACCCAAGCCAGAAACGTCAAAGTTCTCACAAAATGTAAAAAAGAACAAATGTTGTATGATGCCACTTACATGAGGTACCTAGAATAGGCAAATTCATAGAGACAGAAGGTAAAATGATGGTCATCAGGGGCTGACTGAGGTGGAGGGTGTAGCATGGGCGTTAGTGTTTAATGGGGACAGTGTTTCTGTTTGGGAAGATGAAAAAGTCCTGGTGATGGTTGCACAACACTATGACAATAATGAATGCCACTGAATTGTACACTTAAAAATGGTAAATTTTATGCTACGTACATTTTACCAAAATTTAAAAAATAAAAAGAAAATAATAAAACCTGCTCAACTTGGTTTGAACCAGTTTCTCCCAGATTTGACTATGGAACCCTCTGATCAAAAGAATAAAAAATGCCCTGGACGGGTAGCTCAGTTGATTAGCACGTCGTCCCTATAAGTCAAGGTTGCAGGTTTGATCCCCGATCAGGGCACATACAAGAAGCAACCAATGAATGCAGAAATAAGTGCAACAACAAATCGATGTTTCTCTCCCTCCTTTCCTCTCTTTCTAAAAATAAATAAAAATTTTAATAAAAGAAAAAATGTTAATGTGTAATATACATTTACATGCTTTAGATGTTAGAGGACCACACTTTGGGGAACATTCCCACATACTTGCGGCATGGAAAGAGGAATTAAATTCATTATTTTCTCACACCCTGCTGCAACTCAATGCATTTCCTTAAGAAATCTTATTAGAAACAGTGGTTGGGCTTCTCTTTAGGAGAATTATGGGTAGTTAGTCTTCTCTAGGCTGACCTAACAACATTATTTCTATGGGAGAGTGTAATTAGAGCTTTAAGACACATTAGCTTGCAAAGGAAATTCTAGAACCCAGGCCACTCAAATTGGAGACAGATTTACTTCAACAAGTCTATACAATCAGCTCACTTTATGCAGCAGTTTGCAAATTATTTTGGTTAACTTCCAGGCTCTGGTCACTATGTCCCATCTAGATATGTTGAAACTTAACACAGGGAATTGGGTGAGAGAAGAGGCAGTATTGGAGAGGCTTGGCCCATGTGGAGCTTTGATGTCTTTCACCCATCTGCAGATCTGGGAGTCAGAGCCACATTCAGGCTCTCTTGGCCACTTGGTTGCCCACTTTTAAGGAGCCCGAGCCATGCCTTGTCACTGACCCCTGCGATGTCCAGAGTTGACATGCACACTCTTTCCTTCTGATGACAACCCTCCTGCCCTGCTTAGAAACCAGGACTTTTGCTTTGGTTGCCTTTCTGAGTTTCTCTTTCAGGAGTCTATCTAATGCCCTGCACCCTGGACAGCTAGCTCACAAGGGCAGCTTTGGACAGTGAACAGCTTATGTGGTTATGCATGTTCATGAAGACCCCTGGGTCCCTTCCTGATTCTGTCTACCCTCATCCCCAGGAATTGGAATCCTGCCCTAAAATTTCAGCATAGCTCCTTTTTATGCCAGCTTATTTCATTACTTGAAAAGTACATGCTCCTTATAAAGACTACAAACCTTACAGAAGTACATTTCCCACAATCCTCTTCGGTAATTGCCATTAACAACTGACTATAAATTTTTTAGTTTTTCTCCAGAGCAAGTGTGCATTGTACCAAAACTCCTGCTATACCTACTGTTGTGCAGCTTACTTTATTCCACTTAACTATGCATCTGGGGCATCTTTCCATTTTTGCAAATAGAGATCTGTTTCATGATTTAAGAGCTATATTACATTTCATTATTTGGATGTACTTTGATTTATCTGACCGGTCCCACTGATGGACAATTGGAGTTTTTCCAGCTTTTTGCTCTTGCACATAATGTAGCCATGAATAATCTTAAGCATGTAAATCTTTGCACAATTGCAAAAGAGTTTCTCTAGGATAAATTCCTAGGTAGAGTAGCAAGGTCAAATGGTATCAACATCTTAAATTTCAATAGCCAAATCATCTTCCTCAAGGGTGTAACCACTTTGTTTCCCACCACAGTGTGGTTATGGGTCTGTTCCCTCCACCTCACCACCAGTGGCTAGCCTTTATAATCTTTACTAATCTTATAGATGCAGTGTTTTAGTTTGTATTAAATTTTTTTTTTTTTTTTTACTGTCTTCCCCTTGTAAAATCTGAAGTGATACTGATTACTTGAGGTTGAACATTTATTGGCCATTTATATTACTTTAAATTCCTCCCCAGGCTTCTATTAATTATGCACTTTCATTCTTCATTTCTGTCCTCTGCCTGCCAGGAGGGGAAATCCAGGCCCTCCCTTCAGACCCCCATGCCGACTTCCATTTCCTGCCTCACAGCCAGAGACTGATGTCCACCCATGACTTATGGTGGGAAAGACTCAGGTTGACTCCCAGCTGCTCCACGCACTGTGTGACCTTCCATGATTTTTAAAACGTCTCTACGTTCCAGTTTCCTCATTTGAAAACTGAGATGGCGATTTTGCCTGCAACAAAGGGTTGCCTTCTGAATTAAATGAGATAATTTTTATATAAAGCACGTAGTCCTTGCCTCTTGCAGTGTAAATGTTCAGTAAGTACTGTTGTTATTATTGCTATAATAAGTTGTACTCTTTGTTTTCTAACTTACGCTTTCTGACCATTATCAATATTGAGATGGTGAAAATGGAGCTATGCTAAAACATTTATAGTGTTCTTATATCTTCTTCATTCCCATAATTGTCCTAGGGCTTGGCCATTAATGAGGTAGTGTGGCTCTGAATACAATGCTTTCCAGTAGTAGTATTCTATCGTGCACCTCCGTTCTCTCTCTTTATTGTAACTGAGTAACATGTAATCAGAAATTACAATATTTGGCTAAATGTAGTTCACCTACTTCATGTTTATATAGAGTGTTGTGAGTTGTTGTTTTTGTGTGTGTTTTTTTAATTTATCTTTATTGTTGAAAGTATTACAGGTGTCCCATTTTTACCCCCCAATTGACCCCCTCCATCTAGCTCATACCCCCTCCCCAGGCCTTCACCCCGTTATTTTCTATGTCCATGGGTTATGCATTTATGCATATAATTTCTTTGGTTAATCTGTTCCCACTCTCCACCCCACTTCCCTCTTCCCTCTGAGATATGACCGTCTGTTACATGCGTCAGTGTATCTGGATCTGTTTAGTTTGTCAGATTCTTTTGTTCATTAGCTTCTTCTGAAAGAAGACCCTTCAACATTTTATGAAGTACTGGTCTGGTGGTGATGAACTCCTTTAGCTTTTCCTTGTCTGAGAAGCTCTTTATCTGACCTTCAGTTCTAAATGATAGCTTTGCTGGGTAGAGTCATCTTGGTTGTAGGTTCTTGCTTTTCATCACTTTGAATATTTCTTGCCACTCCCTTCTGGCCTGCAAAGTATGGGTGCTCCCTTGTTGGTAACTAATTGCTTTTCACTTGCTACTTTTAAGATTCTCTCTGTGTTCTTTAACCTTTGGCATTTTAATTATGATGTGTCTTGCTGTGGGCCTCTTTGGGTTCCTCTTGTTTGGGACCCTCTGTGCTTCCTGAACTTGTAAGTCTATTTCTTTCACCAGGTAGGGGAAGTTTTCTGCAATTATTTTTTCAAATAGGTTCTCAATTTCTTGCTCTTCTTCTCCTTCTGGCACCCTAATAATACGAATGTTGGGCTGCTTGAAGTTGTCCCAGAGACTCCTTATGCTGTCTTCATTATTCTGGATTCTTTTTTCTTTTTGCTCTCCTGGTTGGGTTTTGTTTCCTCATGTTCCAAATTGCTGGTTTGATTCTCAGTGTCCTCTACTATTGATTCCCTGTAAATTATTCTTCATTTCAGTTCGTGTAGCCTTCATTTTTGATTGGTACTTTATTATGTCATCAATGGTCTCACTTGTTTTCTTAATAATCTTAATAATATCCTTGAGCATCCTTATAACCATAATTCTGAACTCTGTATCTAGTAGCTTGCTTGGTTCTATTTCATTTAGTTCCTTTTCTGGAAATTTCTTCTGTTCTTTACTTTGTGACATGTTTCTTTGCCTCCACATTTTGGCTGCTTCCAGGTGTTTGTTTCTATGTATTAAGTAGAGCTGCTATGTCTCCTGGAATTTGTAGAGTGGCTTTGTGTAGTTGGTGTCCTGTAGGGGCCAGTGGCTTAGCTTCCTCAGTCACCTGAGCTGGGCCTTCTAGGTGCTCCCCTGTGTGGGCTGTGTGCACTGTCCTGTTGTAGTTGAGCCTTGGTTGCTGTTGGTGTCACTGGGAGGAATTGACCCCCAGGCCAACTGGCTGTGAGGACCAGCTGCAACTACAGCCAAAGAGCTGCTGTGCTGGAGACACCCCTATGGAGCCGGATTTACTTCAGTAGGGCTCTGGTGTTCACCGAGTGCTCCCCTTGAGTGTCACTCGTGGATGTGATAGGGTTGTAATCCAGTGTGGTCGAGTCTGACCACCAGGTGCACTGTCTGTGAGGCCTCCTGGGAGGTGCAAAGTCAGCCTCTGCCTGTGCCTTGCCCAGGGCCACCCAGCATGAGCTACACAGCAAACTGTAGTTGGCTGTTCCTTGTGCTGGGCATGGAGGTGTCCAGGAGAGGCCAAGCTCTGAGCCAATGCAGGCTGCCACTAGTGCCAGGCCTGGGACCACTTATCAGGCCGTATGGGGCACACTGCTGCTTGTTTGAGAGATTTTAGGAAAATCCTAAGCATGAGGCTCGAGAGGCCACTTGCACAGAAAAGCCCCTGGAAAGGACCCGGATGAGCTGCAGGGTGGGAGGGGAGGCGCCTCCGGGAATCACAGGGCGGGGCCAAAGGTGTGAGTCAGGCGTTGGTGATTCAAATATGGCACCTGCCCGCTGGCTCTGGGCGGGGGAGGGCTCGCCAAAGGAGCCATGGCCTCTGCCAGCTCTTCTGCCCAGGAGGAAGCCGCCCCTCCACCTCTCGCCCCGATTTCAGGCAGGTTAGTTCCTCCCCGAGTGTCCCAGGTCCTTTCAAGCTGCTGCCTGGCGCTGGGCTCAGAGGGAGCGTCCGAGTGAATCCGTGCGCGGGCCCTTTAAGGGGAGCTGCCTGGGGCTCCCGCAGCCTCAGCGACCCTCAGCGACAGTCCCCGCTGGTGTCACAACCTGAAGTTGTAGCGTCGTCTCTTCCCGGCCCTGGAGCCCTGGGCTGGGGGCCTGCTGTGGGGCTGGGACCCTCACTCCTCCGGGAAACCTCTCCTGCCAAGATTCCCTCCCAGGTTTAAACCGCAGCACCGGGTGTGGGCCCGTGGCCTCGTCTCTGGGATTCAGCCCCGATCCGCCCATGTCTGCGCCCCTCCTATCGTCTCGGTGCTTCTTCAGCTCCCTGGCTGTAGGGCTTCTGTTCAGCCAGATTTCAGGAGGCTCTGAGGGATGGTGGTTCTGTATTTTAGTTGTAATTTTGATGTGGTTGTGGGAGGCTGAGTGTACTGCGGTTACCTACGCCACCATCTTTGTTCAAGAATCCTCGAGTTGTTTTCAATTTGAGTCAGCTTTTAGAATTTTAGGACATTCATATAAAAATCTAGGTTTCCAGCTTTTCTTGAGAAATAGGAAATGTTGGCAAGGACCCACTAGAGCTGGGCCGCTGCTGCCCCGTCTAGGCAGGGCATGGGTTCTCCAGGTTTCCATGCTTCCCTTTCCGACCTCCCACCCCTTCTGTCTTCCCCATGCCATGCAGCTGGATATTATTTGTGATTCGTCATCACACTTGGCCTATTATTTTCTTTATGGTAGAGGAAAATTTCTTGGTACCCATGTTTCTACTAAAAGTGGGAAACTAAGACACTATTAAAGCAAGCATATTTCTGTGTATAGGTGGAGGGTATTCCCGTGTTTTTAATTTGCTGGAGAAGTGTGTGTGTTCACTTTGACCTTTGGCATCATTCATTGACCTGACCTGCCAAGCCCCTTGAGGCAATAGAGATGCAATTGTTGTGTGAATGGGTTTTAACAACCTGTCCCTAGGGGGTACTCCAGGGTCTACTCTACTTCCTTTACCCCCCTGGTTCTCAACCTTAACCTGGAAGCTTTAAACAATACCAAGGCCTTGGGTGTTGGGGTGTTCCATCTCCTGCCCCACTCTTCCTCTAAAGAGCAAGAGAATCTTTCTGGATGGGGTATGTGTATTGGACTTGTGTGTAAGGACATCGTCTGTCTTCCTTGGCACACTGCCTCTTAGGACCCCCAGGTTTCCCCACAAAAGTGAGGGTTATGAGCCCTGGGATTCTCTGGCTTTGGGGCTGCCCTCCCTGGGAAGGCCAGGTGGGCGAATGAGACCAGCCCAGCCCTAGTTCTCAGGGAAGAGAGATGCACTTCTGTTCTTTTCTTCCGTTCTTTTCTTTGGACCACCCACCCTTCAATCTCAAACTAGTAAGACATCAAAGACTTGGAGACAGTGAAGCCATGCTGCCTGCATGGCTCTAAGTCCCAGGATGGCTCTCCCTGGGCAACAGGACAGTTCTAGGCAGCAGAGGTCAGCTCATCGGGGCGTGGGATCCATGTTAGGATTGAGGCCAAACCTCCAGCTCGTATGAGTACTGCCTCATGAGAGCGTCCTCTTGGCCAGTTTCCCCCCAACATGTGGCTTAGCGTGGCGCGTTGAGGACCTGAGTGCTCGGGCCCTGGCTGCAGATCCCATCATCAAATCTCAGTATCACAGTCCTGACCGCTCCCTGCTTCCCACAAGTGCAAACAGTCTAAGTGCTCCATCCTGTGTTCCCAGGCAGCCTGGGCTTCCTTTTCTAGTATTTATATTTCATCATCATTCTTTGTTTACATGTCCATTTCCCTTACCAGAATCTAAGCTCCTTGATTCTAGGCATTGGACTTTACCTTTTTTAAAATCTTCACCCAATGATATGTTTTTATTGATTTTTAGAGAGAGAAGAAGGGGGAGAGAGAGACAGAAAGAGAGAAACATTGATGTGAGAGAGAAACATCGATTGGTTGCCTCCCATACAGGCCCTGACCAGGAATAGAACCCGCCACCTTTTGGTGTATAGGACAACACTCCAACCAGCTTAGCCCACCGGCTAGGGCTGTACGTTATCATTTTAATATCCTTGGTGCCAGGACATAATTGGTGTCCAATACATATCTTGTAATGAATTTATTTTATTTTATTTTTTTATTGACTCCCAGCCCTGGCAAGGTAGCTTAGTTGGTTAGAGTATCATCCTGAAACTCCAAGGTTGCAGGTTCGATCCCTGGTCCAGGCACATACAAGAAGCAACCAATGAATGCATAAATAAGTGGAACAACATTAATGTTTCTCTCTCTAAAATCAATAAATAAAAGCTTTTAAAAATGTATTGACTCTTTTGACATATGAAAAGCTGTTTTCTAGGTGCTATGGGAATACAAAAAAATGTTTAAAATGTATATATTCTGAAGGAGCTTATCCATTTGGGGAGAAAGCTCAATCATTCAGTTATTCAACATTAGTAGTATCTAAACTCTAAAGATATCAAGACGTGTACCCCATTCTCAGGTGGCTTCCAGTCTAGTAGGAGAGACAGAAATAAAATTATGTAAAATGAGCACAACATAATGTGACAAGTACGATGATATAAATGCTAACAATTCTTGAAAGGTATATAGTAAAGCAAAAATAGCTCAAAAAGCCCAGGGAGAACCATCACAAAGCATTGCATGGCCTGGTGGTTGTCAAGTGCAAACTCAGGTTTCCTGGGATCACTAAGGGGACATTCAGAAGTGTCCAGTGGTTCATGGTGGACATCAGTATAGCAGAGGCCCAGGGAAGGCCTGGGTTAACTAACCTGTCAAACTTTGTTTGACCTAGTGTTTCCCACACTTGACTATGGAGCCCTTTCCCTCCCACTGTTTAATATCCTATGGCTCTCTCATTCCTTGAAGTCAATATGGGAAATGCTTGTGTAGGTACCACCTGTAATTAGGTAGTTGGTGGCCCTTAACATTTGGGGGGACGTGGGCCTTTTGAGAAATTAATAGTGGTGGGGGATTGTGCACAATTCATGCATTCCTTGAAGCCCATCCAAGACCCCTTTTCGTGAAAGAGAAAGAAAAGAAGGTAGCAGATCCCAGGTAGGAAGGATGTGTGTGGGCGGAGGCAAAAGAGGATGGACAGGGAGATGGGTTTTGTTCACTGCCAGGCAGTTTGACTGTGAGGCAGAGGGGGCCTTGGTGGGGTTAGAGGAAGCCAACTGTGGAAGGCCTGGAATGTCTAACAGAGAATTAACAGTCCTTAAAGACCAATTGACTGTGAAGGTCAAGGGACATGGGAGGCTGAAGATGACTCTACTAACAAAGACTGTAGTCATAGTAGGGTTATTTACAGAAAGAGCAAAGTCATGGAGCTACAACTTCACCATGTCAAAACCCATGTTATTATATTGAAATGCCTTTATTAGTCAATTAATGCTGAGTTTCCCAACTGAAAATTCATTTTAAGAACTGAGTTTGCCATCTAACTGGGCATCCTACCTCGAACAGTTAAAAATAAGATTGGTCTGATTTCTAATTTTAGAAGGCATCAAGCTGACCTGCATTGCGCTGTTGCTAACTGGAGCCCGTTACCTGGGTGACTAGATTTACAATATGTCAGTATGCAAATACCATCTGCCCAAGAGGAGGAAGGAAGAAAGGCCTCCCTTCTGGGGCTGGGGCTGGGGAGGTGTTGTCAGGGGATGGGATGGAGAGAAGAGAAGGGACAGGAAAGGAAAACCAGGGGAAAAGATGTGATTTTTTCAGTTTTAGAGCCTTTTCCTCACTCTGTTCCTACAAAGGAGTTTGGGGTTTGCCCTATGGACAGTCTTATAAGGTAAACCATCAGGGATAGACATGTGGGGTTTAGGCTGTGGATTTCTTCTGAGAGAGTGAGCAGGAAAGGTAGCATATATCTCTTCAGTGTATCACAAAACACTTAGATTCAGATCATTGCAATAGCTAATGAAGCCTTTGAATATGCATGGCTCTGGCCTTCCACAATGTCATTAGGAATCAATTTCCAATTGATCAGAGTGTATGAGCTAGACCTGGAGCCCACTGCCTTTGTCCAGTGAGCTCTCAGAAGGGTGAATACAAGCAGATAATCCATTCTATTTTCTTGTACATCAGGCTGACTGGGTGAGCTGAAGGGATTTTCTCCCATAGGGCATCTAGATTCGGCTCCTGTCCTGCGTATTGTTTTAGGTTGGGCTTAGAATCACATTGGTAAACATTCAAATCCAAAGGCAGGGAAGTACTATTCCTTGTCATGAAATAACGGTCCCATCAGCTGTCAGCTAAGGAATGGCTCCGCTCCCACCACACATTCTGTGAGTCCCAATTGGATGGACTCATTAATTTTAATTTTTACTTTAGCATCTCGAGGACTTGTACAGGTGGGTGTGCTTCTTTTAATTGCTGTATGTCAGATTTTGTGTAGGAGAAGTAATTTCCAGGAGCGAGGCTCAGAACCTTGGGCTCTTGGCTTCTAATTTTGTCACCCCGTGTAACTTCCCCTGTAACCTGCTCTCTTTGGCACAGCTGCCTCCCATTTTTTTAAAAAACAACTCCTAACATCAATCTAAAACTGCCAGCAGCATTCAAGAGTAAAGAAAGTCACTTTACTTACCCGGCCACTTTTCACTGCGCCTTATAAATAAATAACCTTTTATTTGGATGTCAGGCAAGTGGCTGAGGAGATTAATGCCGGAGACAGGGGAGGTTGGATCTTGGAGCTCACTTGCCTGTGTTCAAATCCCAGCTCTCCTGCTTTCTAGTTGGTGCCTGGGGCAAGTTACTCAACCTCTCTGTGCATCAATCAGTATCTTCATTTGTAAAATATGGATGATAATACTGCCTATATCGTAGGGTTGCTGTGAGGATGAAATAGTATAAATGCTTTAGAATCATGCTGACCCCAGTGAAGTTAGCATTGTGGGGCAACTTTTACTGTTATTTCTATCATGTATCTTCAGGGGTCCTGGGAAATACTGAAATTTTGCTTTGAGCAAGTAAATGTCCAGGATTTGTTTTTAGGCTGTGATTTCCCCCTTCCTTCTTGCCAAGCTAGTGCCCCATGTTCCAGGTGCTGCCCTCCTGGACAACTGTAGCCCATGCCATTCCTTCGTTCATAACCCCTCGCACACTTTCTGCCTGTGCCACATAATCAGCACATTCGGATATGCTGTCTTAGCTTCTAACTGTCTGTCATGTCAAGTTTAGCTTTTTGTTGCCCTTGCAGAGTCATGAAAAGGTGCCACGTGGCTGGATTTGGCCATGATATTTGTTCATTGGATGTTTCCCAAGTGTAAAATACAGTGACATGAGCAAGCAAGGCCACACTTGTCCCAGAGCTTACTCTTTGCTTTTGAAGTCACTTGTTTGACCTTTTTGTTTCTACAAGTAGCTTAAAACTATCAAAAGTAAGTATGAGACGTTATTGGTGGGAATGTAAAGCGGTGCAGCTGCTGTGGAAAACAACTAGACTCCCTCAAAAGGATAAACAGAGTTGCCATGTGACTCAGCCATTTCACCCCTACATATCTACCCAAGAGAAATGAAAACATAGGTCCACACAAAGACTCGTACATAATCGCCAAAAAGTGGAGACAACCTAAGTGCCCATCGTGTGATGAATGAGTGAACAAAATGTGGCACTGCATACAATAGACCATTATTTGGTAAAAAAAAAAAAAAAAAGGAAGTAAACACTGATACATGCTACAATATGGGTGACTCTTAAAAACATTATACTAAATGAAAGAAGTTGCCCGGCAAGGCGTGGCTCAGCGGTTGAGCGTCGACCCAGGATCCAGGCGATCGGGGGTTTGATTCCTGGTCTGGGCACATGCCCAGGTTGTGGGCTCGATCCCCAGTCAGGGGCATGCAGGAGGCAGCCGATCAATGGCTCTCTCATCATTGATGTTTCTATCTCTCTCTCCCTCTCCCTTCCTCTCTATGAAATCAATAAAGATATATTTAAAAAAAAAGAAAAAGAAAAAGAAGTCAGTCACAAGAGGCCACATGTATGAAAGTAGGTTAGTGGTGCCGTGGTCTGGGAGGAGGGGATACTGGGCTCTGAGTGCTCATGGTCGTGGAGTTTCCTTTCAGGGTGATGAAAAAGTTCTGGAATTAGATAGTGGGGACGGTGGCACAACCTTGTGAATATACAAAAATCACCGAATTATGAGAAACTATTTGTCTACTGTAGAGTTTAAAGTCATTTCGAACAGTACTTTTTCAGGAGTAACTTTCACCTAAAATAGATAAAAAGTGACTTAATCCACAAGAAAAACACAAAATATGCAAACTACCAAGAATGGCATTTTCGCCGCAAATCTTTATATAAATCATACACATTTGTTTCATAAGTAAATTCTTAAGGACTGCTTGCTGCCTTCTACGTTGTGATTTTATAATTGACTACATTTTTGACTGGGCCATCAAAATAATACTGAATGAGCTACAGCACAAATCAAAGTGCCTGTTCAGGTCTCACCCACCCCCACCCCCAGGCTCCCTAAGGTAATAATTCGTAGCAGCATTTTTGTGGTTCCCTCATAGAGTGACTTAACTGTTTGTGAATGTGTTGGGACCTTTTTGACTTAAAGGGATTTATTGCATGGAATTAATCTTGTGTTTGTAAGCAGAGCATTTCCACGGGACACCCTCCAACC
This sequence comes from Miniopterus schreibersii, assembly GCF_964146895.1. Classification (NCBI taxonomy): domain Eukaryota; kingdom Metazoa; phylum Chordata; class Mammalia; order Chiroptera; family Miniopteridae; genus Miniopterus; species Miniopterus schreibersii. Next base: position 8,666,231 of record NC_138116.1, read on the forward strand.
CCCCTGAAAAATAACCATTTCAGATCAGTATTTCACCAGAAGTGTTCACCAAGGGCCATTTCTAGTTTAAATAAACAATAGGGTTGAAATCTTTCCCAGGGTTGTCTCAGTACTTATTTGGAAGAAGGGTTTGAAAAGTTCATGCACCACCTAAAATGAACTTTACAAGAATGAGAGACTCAAATTCAAGAAAGAACCTAGACTTGACTTTAAAGCATCCTGTCATCACCTCACACCCATTAGGATGGCTTTTTTTTTTTTTTTTAATGGAAAATAACAAGTGTTGGCAAGGATGTGGAGAAATTGGAATCCTGTGCATTGCTGCTTGTACAAAATGATGCAGCTGCTGGGGAAAGCAGTTTGGTGGTTCCTTAAAAACTTAAACATAGAATTACCATATGATCCAGCAGTTCCAAGTCTAGACATAAACTGAAAGAATTGAAAGCAGGGACTCAGATACTTTTACACAAAGGTTCATAGCAGCATTACTCACAGTGGTAGCCAAAGGGTGGGGGCAACCAAAATATCCATTAGCAGATGACTAGGTACACAAAATATACATGCACACAGTGGAATATTATTCAGCCTTGAAAAAGGAATGAAATTCCAACACATGCTACAAAATGGATGAACCTTGAAGATACTATGCTAAGTGAAATGTCAGTTCCAAAAGGATACATTGTGTGATTCTGCTTCCATGAGGTATCTAGAAGAGACAGATTCATAAGAGACAGGAAGTAAATTAGCAGTAACTGGGAGGTTGGGGATAGAAGAGTTGCTGTGTAACGAGTAGAGTTTCTTGAAATGATGGAAACATTTGGGAATGGATGTTGGTGATGGTTGCACAGCAATATGAACGTACTTAATGACACTGAACTGTAGATTTTAAAATGGTTAAAATGGTAAATTTTATTATGTATATTTCACTACATGAGGGAAATAACCTGCGAAGAACAGCACTTCCTGTTCCTCATTTTGTCTTTTACATTCTTGTTTCTCCCAACTCCTTGAAAAAGTGGTAAATTATATTTCACTATGGCGTTGCCTAAGGGACTTGTTCCCGTCCCCCTTAGGACGGGAGGACACACAGAGCGATGGAAGGACTGGTGACATGAGGACCACAGGGCCACCACTTGGCCTTAAAAGTACCAGTTGATAGCCCTGGCGAGGTGGCTCAGTTGGTTAGAGCATCATCCCATACACCAAAAGTTTGCGGGTTCGGTTCCTGGTCAGGGCACATACCTAGATTATGGGTTTGATCCCCCTGACAGGGTGCATATGGGGGCAACCTATCAATGTTTCTCTCTCTCTCTCTGTGTCTCTCCCTCTGTCTCTTTCTCTCTCCCTTCCTCTCTCTAAAATCAATAAAAACATATGCTCAAGTGAGGATTAAAAAAAAAAATGTACCAGTTGATAGAACCTCTCTCCAGGCCATTAGAAGAAGTCCCAAATGCACCAGGAGTTCAGAAGATAGATTTGTAAATGTAGCGATTTCTGAAACTGTACCCAATCGACTCTGTTTTGCCTGACTTCATTAACTGTCTCCCGAGAGCCGCAGTTGACAACCACATGCTTTTCTCAATCAGTTACTGCTTCTTTTTACCAAGGAAGAAGCACCCGTAGGCTGCCGTTGCTTCAGAAAATGTGCTTTCCCTGCAACCAGCCACAAGTACAGGCTGCCTAAGGGTTGCAGGTCCTATACCATGTGTGTGAAACCTGGGGCCCTGCCTCCAAAGTGGGGCAAAGAAAGATGCTGGAACTTTCCAAACTTAGATGTAACTTGGTCATGACTCTCTCTCAGCATTGCTTGTTAGCTGAGTCTCCAGACTACTTGCCGCGCCAGATAGCGCTTAGGTAAGCAAAGGGGTTCAGTGACCTTCCAATATTACTGAGATCTTGTTATTCTAGGCATGACGTGGCTTGAATAAGTCTTTGAAAACATTCAGAGCTCCCATTGTTTGATTATACCTGAAGCAGCGAGTGCTTCCCTTTGCCATTCAGTTTGCCCTTCTGTTCTCAAAAGTTCTCAAAGACACCAAAACTAATTGCTGTGATTCATGCAAGCATATTTCTGCTTTTAGCCAGTACTACAGTGTCCCTTGATGCTACCAGCCATTTTCTTAAAAGGATCGATAGGTGCCATGGGCTTCCCAAACAATTGCTTTTTCTAATTCTGGAAAGATCCTGCTCTTCTAGTAGCAAGAGGATCCTGCTCCTGTCTCTAGTAGCTAGACATCTCTCCTTTGATTATGAGGCCAAGGTTAAGGAGATGAGCAATGACAAAGGTAGGTGGCAAGGAGACGATGCAGGATCCTTTTCCTGGGAAAGTTCTGTCTCAACTTTACCCTTTTTAGTCTTGTGATTGGCTGTGGGTTTATGTTCCAAAGCAAATACAAGAGCATTGATTGCTTTCTAAAGGTCAGACCTGTCACCAAACCTCTCTGTCTACTTGGGTTGCAGTCAGTGTCACATTTCTTGGCAGATGACATGATGGCTCTGAAGTAAGCATCAAGTTCCTTCAGGTCGTAGCCTGGTGTCTTCAAGGTAGAACTCCTCAGGAAGCCTTCTTCATCAGACACCAGGTCTTTCTCATCCACAGCTCTTTCGCCAGGCAGGGCACAGGCACGAAATGTTTGTTGAATGCACAGGACTCTCCAGAGCCAAGACTGTCCGGAAACCAATATATGGAGGAATCCCATGTCCTGCCTCAAGGGCCAATGACTTTCATGGTTTTGAGTTGAGTTCTAGCTGTTCCTGTCTTTGCTCTCTTCCTGATTCTAATTGGTGCTCACTAAAGGCTAATTTGTTCAGCTTCTCATTTACAAATACAGGGGATGCCACCTCCTACTTTAGCCTGTGCTAAGAAAGCAATTTATACGTGCCACATGTGATCATGTTGGCTTTTCAGTTGGGGCATCAAATGAGTTATCAGGGCTACAATATCACCCCCAAGTGCAAGTCAGTGTTAAAAGGAGCAAATAACATGTGCACTGTTACTTTTTAAAAATGTTTTTATTGATTTGAGAGAGAGAGAGAGGAACATCGATCAGCCATCTCCTATATACCCCTGCTGGGGATTGAGCCTGAAACCTGGGCATGTGCTCTCATCAGGAATCGAACCGGTGACCTTTCAGTGCATGGGCTGCCTCTCAACCAACTGAGCCATACCAGCCAGGGCTGCACTCTTACTTCTCATGTACTACAAAGAATATTGGTGCCCTCCTGTGTTTGGTCAAGTATATTCCACTCTCAGATGGCTGAGTGTACTGGAAACAATTTGCACAGTTTTGCAGCAGCCACAGGCATAGAGCTGTGCTCACACCACCAGCACAACGCCTAGCCTAAGCCCTTGGAGCTGAATTGTTGTATTTCTTTTCAGTCCAAAACTCAGGATGGGTTAAGCATCAGTGTATGGTGCTGTTTATATTAGTTTGTCACAAAAGAAGAATTTTTTGAATTAAATGTCGATAACCCAGCTCCTTCTTAAATCTTTTTATCAGCTCTCTCATTCCCGCACCCTGGCATAATGACACAGGCATTACGTAAACAAGGCACCTCAGAGGACTGCTTATAAAAATCCAGGAGGAAAGATAAATGTGTGATAATGCACTGATATCCTGAAATATGAGGTGCAGGTTTGTATTTTCTTTGTGGCATCGGATATTGGTTTTCGTGGTTTATTGACCTGGCAGGGAGAGATCTGACGAAACACCGAAGAACTTTCCACCTTTTTTTAAAAAAAAGAACAAACCTCCCTGTCTACATAGAGAAATCAGGACGTTGAATCTCAGAGCCAGAAAGACTGAGGGGTTAGCCAGTCAGGTCCTTGCAGAACCCAAGTCAGATCCAGCCCTTGTAGGTAAAAATACACATTACCTTCCCAAAGGAAAAAGGAATTGGAATAATGTATTGCTGTAGAGTCACTCTCAGGCATATCCCCAGGCTGAGAAGACAAGGGGAGGAGCCAGTCTGTGAAATGTGACAGTCATGTTCAAAAAGGAGCTGATGTTCTCATTGCCCGTGTTGAGGTTGGCAGCTTCAGAATGCATTTGTATTCAGTTAATCACTCTTTCCCTTCTGTCAGAATCTTTGTCTGCCGCATGTCAGAGTCAGCATTGCATTGCTTGGGAGCTTCAGCAATGTGAATTCTCCACAATGCTAACATTAAAGACAAGTTTAAGGTTAGGGCTCTGTGAGCTAGACAGCGCCCCTGGCATGGTGGGAATCAGGGCGTCTCATGCAACATTGTCACTGAGGGAGGTCATGAAATGGCTCTCCGGTCTGTTCAGCTCGACACCTTCAAATAAGCTTTCAAACCAAAGATCCGTCAGATATAAAAGTCCCTGTCCTTTTAAGAAAAGCTCTTTCATAATCATAAAAATAGAAACATTGTTAGATGGCCACCTTTATGAAGCAGGTGAGCCACACTCACTGGAAAATGACATGTTCCCAGGCTTCAAAAAATTGTGTGATAAAATATACGTCACATAAAATTGACCGGTTTAAACATTTTTAAGTGTATAATTCAATGGCGTTGAGTGCATTCATGTGCAGACATCACCACCAGCATCTCCAGAATGCTTTCATCATCCCAGACTGGAACTCTGCACCCGTTAAACACGAGCCCTCCAGCCCCCTGGCAACCACCATTCTACTTCCTGTCCCTATGAATTTGACTATTCTAGGGGCCTCATATAAGCAGAAGTTCCCAGGCTTTTTATAATATTTTGGCAAATGTTTGATCTGACGTCCATCTAATACAGTTTTTACAGAAGGAAAGGCAGATGGTAAGGTTTCCTTTGTTAGTTTGTTTTTGTTTTGTTTTGTTTTGTTTTGTTTTGTTTCTGCATTGTGCAGGTGGATGGCAGGTGCCTGTTTCCCTTACAGAACTGTAGCATCACAGGGCAACGAACGAAACAGATCTTCAGGTCCCACTCAGACAGTGTGTTCCCAGACCCAAGGAGCAGTCGCTCCAGCGATTCATGTACAGTTTTATATTTTGTGAAGCATTTTAATTTTAAGTTTTTTTCTCATTTGATTCTTAACCATGTCCTGTGAAGTATTTTGCTAGTCCCATTTTAATGGGAAGAAACTGTGGCTCAGGTAAGTAAATTGTCCAAGGTTACAAAACTAATCAAAGGTGGAATCAGGGCTTCGGCTCCAGGTTTTCCATTTTAAAACCCCAGTGCTTTCCACCGGAGCACAGAGCACACTGTGAACAATTATCACCTCTCTGGAGGTCCAGGTAATCGCCAGTCCTCAGGAGGGAGGGCTTCTCCAAATAGATCCCTAATTACCAGTGCTCCACCTTGCTAGCTTGGAAACACTTGGAAACCGTGGGCCTGGCTCTGTCACCTGACCAGCCAGCCTCTGAAGTCTTGGTGTGACATAATGACCTGCCTCTCAATCCCCTTTGGGCTTGATTAGGGTCTTGATCAGCATTGTTCAATAGAAATAAGTGCAATAAGCCACAAATGCAAGCCACATACATAATTTTAAATTTCTTAGTCTCCACGTTTAAAATGATAAAAAGAAATAGGTAATTTTAAGACTATATTTTAGTCAGTGCAGTATACCCAAGGTACTATAGTTTCAATATGTAATCAATATAAAAATTATTAAAGAGCTATTTTATTTTTATTTTGGGGGGATGTTATCAAGTCATCAAAATACATTGTGCATTTTATACTTACAGCAAACTGAAATCAGATGCTAAATTTTCATTCAAGGTACCAGATCTGAATTTAGATTTCATAAAATTTCCAGTTGAAAAAGTAGACTTACATACCCACGCAAACATGTATAAAAGTTTTCTAATAGGTGATTTGAGTGTCAGTTTTGAAATTTTAATTAATTAAAATTAAAGAAAATTTAAAATCCAGTCCCTCCATTGCACAGGCAAATTTTCAAATGCTCACTAACCACATATGGCAAGTGGCCACCAGACTGGACAGCACCAATCTCGGGGAACAGCTAAGGCTGGCCCAGACTAGACCCAATACCAGTGAACTAAAATGGGAGTCAGCAAACTTTTTCTGTCAAGGGCCAGATAGTAAATATTTTCAACTTTGCAGGCCATACAGTCTTGGTTGTAACTACTCAACTCTGCTGTTGTATCATGAAAGTAGCCACAGAATGAATGAGCTTGGCTGTGTTCTAATAAAGCTTTATTTAAAAAAAGGGGGTGATGAAAAAACAGGTGCCAGCCCACATAGTTTGCTGACTGCTAGACCAGAACATTTCCCCTAGTGCCTTAGCTGTGCTGTGGGATTGCAGAAAACAGTGGCCCCTAGCCTCTGGCATTCTGAAATGAGGGTGTTAAAATCTGGACTCATCTCTTTCTTCCTGTGTGTAATTACAATTTGGGCACCACTTGGCAGTGCACCCGAATCCTGCGTGATGGTCTATCTTTCAGACAGTCTTCAGTGGGCTCTTTGCGTTTCATGAGGCACCTGCTTCACTGTGCTTTGAGGTTGTGTATGAAGGGTGGAAAAGGCTGGAAGAAAGAGTTTCAACAAATGCATGAATAGTGCTGTGAACGCTGTGGGAAACTCCCAAGAATACCAAATTGTATCACCCTCTACTCTTTCCCTCACCCACATAGCCAGAGGAATACAGGCAGGAATCACGCCCACTTCACAGATGGAAAAATATATGATACCACGTTAAGTCAGAGGACTGGTGTTTCTCCGTGATTATTAGGTTATGTGACATCCATCCATTTTGATGGTAAAGGCCTGCCTTTAGGTTCCAAGTCACATTGTCAGGAGATAACTCCATCCGGAGTCAGTGATGTTTATTGCAAAGCAGAGGTTTTGGGACTAACGGAGAAAGAAAAAGAGGACAGGAAGGGAGGAGACAGGGGTTGGTTGGAAGCAGACAGATGGCTGCCCCTTGGTTCTTTGGGGTGGAGGAGTATGGGAGGCTATGGGGAGCAGTTAAGTGAAAATCAGCCTTGTGAGTTGTGTTAAGCCCAAAACTTTGGGTCCAGTAGTACATGGCGCAACTGGATGTTCACGGTGATGGTGATGTTCACGGTGTTACTGGTGCTCCGTTAATAATTGTTTACCATACTCAGGGATGTTGGTATGGGGTCACCTTTTCTAAAATCAGAGTTGGAGGCTGAACTGTATTAGGTTAATTGTGCCCAGCCATGGAGTTTGCAAAGTGCAGACTGATTAAATCGCTTGGCTTTTCCAGGTACATCTTGCAACTCTGCCTTCTCTCAAATTTTGCAGCGCTCTGTGCAAGTGGGAAAGATTTGAATCCCCGTGTCTTTTACTGTGGAGATAATTACTTGGGGTAGCTATTCTGACGATGGCTCACATGGAGGCCCAGCCCTGCGGTGCTGAGCTGTCTCTAACTGTGATTGCTTGTAATGATGATTATCCAACCTCTGGAATTATAACAATAGATTTTACAAAGTTAGAGCATAATTGCTCCACAATTTCATACATGAGCACAGTTCAAACAACTTTGATCTTTCAAGTGATATCAGGCTTTTGTTACTCATCTTCTGAAACAGTCGGGTTCAGAGGCAGTGGCTCTGAACGATCCCGTCTTTAATCACTGTGAGGCTTTGATTTGTTGAAGCAATTCACCTGTTAAAGACATAAGGGCTAAAGTTGGGTGGAGAGAAAAAGAGCACAGACCTGTGGTGTTAAATCCAAGCTCTGCCACCTGGAAGCCTTGTGGCATGGAGAGTATCTAACCTCTCTGAGACTCAGCTTCCTCGTCTGAAAACACCCATCTGCATGAGTCATTGTATTAGAAATGAACACGAAGCACCTAACTTATAGGAAATCAATTAAGCTATGTTCTGTCACCCCCCCTGTCATCACCACCATCACTATCATCATCACCATCACCACCACCATCACCACCACCATCACACCATCATCACCATCACCATCATCACCATCACCACCATCACCATCACCACCATCATCACCACTACCATCACCATCACCATCACCACCATCATCACTATCATCATCAGCACCATCATCACCATCAAGTGTCTGGCTTTAGAGTCTTCGGAGTCCTGAGTCTTGGGATTTGGCTGTGTTCATTTGATGTATGATTTTGTTTGCAGTTGGTGATCAGGGATATGCTATTTTCATTGAACTACGGATGGAACTTTGCAAAAAATGAGTATCAAAGAAGAAACAGGCCTCCTAAAGGTGGAACATTTTGACCTGGTCACCTTTTTGTACTGAGCAAGTCCTAGTGAGTGCTGTCACCTCTCTCTGACCCAGTGGTTCTCTTCATTTAGTGTGCATTTGAGTGAGATTCCCAACTTCCCTGTCCCCCAGAGTCTGAATGTAAAAGGACTGGAATGGCCTGGGATTCAGCATTTTTAGGAGTGTGTCTGGTGATTTTTAGGCAGATGATTCAAGGTCCATCTGACTTGCTCTCTCCTCCTAACTGAGAAATGCATGTGTCTGTGAGTCAATTTGTGGTTTATAAACAACAAAACCTTTCCCTCTGCATGGCCCAGCTCCAATGTCCACAACCAGCCGAGCAGACCTGATTCATTTGGGAAGGAAGGAAGTGACCGCTGCAGAGCCCTTGACCATCTCATTTTGTGGGCTTGAGTGTCCCCCCAGCCACCACAATGTCACCTACATCTCTGCGTCCAACGTCAGTCGGTTGCTCCCAGACTGACGTTATCTTAGTGAGCTAAGGCTGATGTCTGCCCTGCACTAGCTCATTCAGGAGCCCTGGGAATGATCAATGAGGCCGGGCAGCCTGGCCCTCCTCTTAGTGCAGGTGAATCAGCTGCCAGCTGCCTCGGCCCGGTCCCTTCACGGGGCAGGAAGCACTTGAGCTGAACAGAGTCAGGCTGACTTGTGTATGGCTAATGGCTTTTCTTTGTCATGCATTGTCCTTGATCCCCTATATTTTTCATATGTGGGTGGTTGGAGCTACCAAAGACCATCCAGTGGTAGACTTGTCCCTTCTGCCAAATCCCCCACTAAAGCCCTTGACAGAATTTTGGTTTAGAGGTAATGGCTTCAGAAGCAGAATAACACTTTTTAAAAAATTGAGGTGAAAATCACATAACATAAAATTAATCATTTTTAAAGTCAATTCAGTGGCATCTAGCCTATAACAATGTTGTGCAATCACCACCTCTCTCCAGATCCAAAACACTTTCATCACCCTAAAAGGAACCCCATCCTGTACCCACTGTTAGTTATCGAGGGCTGCTGTAACAAAGCAGCACACACAGGGTGGCTTCGACAACCGGAATCGTGTGGCCTCACAGTTGTGGATGCTGGAAGTCCAAGATCAAGGTGTCAGCAGGCGGGGTGGGTTCCTTCCGAAGGCAGTGAGGGGAGGATCTGTTCCAGGTCTGTCCTTGCCTTGCAGGCGGCCGTCTTCTCCCTGCATCAATTCTCCTCCTCTTCTTTCTGTGTGTGTCTGTGTTCAACTTACCTCCTTGTATAAGGACACGAGTCCATTTGGATTCGTGCCTCCTCTGATGTCCTCATTTTAACTTGATCACTTCTGGAAAGACATTCTGAGTTACTGGGACTTCAACATAGGAATTTTGGGAAACAATTCAACCCATAACACCCATTAAGCAGCACTGTATCGGCGCTGTTTTCCTTTTTATAGCTGAATAATATTTCATTGTTGGTAAATACTTATTCTTTTGAACACCAAGTACAAAGCAACTGCCAGTGAAGGCTTCACTCTCTGGGCAGCTGAGGATTGTGTTAGAGGTTCGTGTGCCCCTCTGCACACGGTGGACTGTTGATCTCATGGGTATAGCGCACAGATCTTAATCCATAAGCTTTTTCTTACTGTCTTCCTCCTTGAAAGAGTGTTAGTCTTTGTGAGCAAAAATAAGAGTAAGAACTTATTAAGGGGAAGCCAAGTCATGTTTCTGATTCCAGAAATTGTTTTAAAAATAGATTTTACCTTTGATTTTCCTCTTTCCTCTTCCTGCTCTTATCCTCCGAGCTCTCCCTCCTCCCAAACACACACACTTGTGTTAAAAGTATGTTAATAGGAGAGGATAAAGGCGGGTAAATGGTGATGGAAGGAGACTTGACTTGGGTGGTGAACACACAATACAATAGACAGATGCTATATTACAGAATTGTATGCTTGAAACCTATATAATTTTATTAACCAATGCCACTCCAATAAATTCACTAAAAATTTTTTTTAAAGGGCATTTTAAATGCCAACCATCCTAGGGAAGGGCGTGGCACAGATAGGGAAGCACTGCCCTTTGAGAAGACCCAGCCACCCTCTGCTCTCGTCGTCATGGTTACTGGCCCTGGTCCCTCGGGCTGGCCTCAGACCAGGGCCTTTCAGATTCTCTTCACACTCCCCTCCCTGCACCTGTCTCGGAGTGAAAGTGGGATCTCTGACGTGTGTCCTCTCAGCTTGGGAATCAGTTGCACTGTTGACTTGTGCATTTCACCTGCCTCCTTAATTTATAATCTCTCTCTCTCTCATGCGTCCTTGCTGGTCTCGGCTCTTTTGGGAGCAGCCCAGAACTGTCACTAGTTTGCTGTAGACACAGGACCCTTTCCCCCATCCCATCCCATCCCATCCCATCCCATCCCATCCCATCCCATCCCATCCCATCCCATCCCAGGGCCCTTGATGATGAGGACACTGTGTGTGCTGTGGGAAGGACCACAGCAAGTGGCATTGTCCTGCCTCCTGACTCTTCTCTACTTCCTCTCTATCTGTTTTTTCTCCATTAAATGAGTTTTGCCACCTTGAAAGTTCGCTGGGTGGAGAAATGCCTGCCAGCCCCAGGGTTTTCAGAGAGGCAGGGAGAAGAGAGGAGCAGCTTGAAAATGAAGCCAGGACAGAAACTGTTCATGTTCTGTGTTTTTCCATATCATCATTTTCCTGGAAGCGCACATGGCTTCTGAGACCCCAGGCTGGAAGGCTCCACACTGTTGATGGAATTGGACAAAAGCAGTTAAAGATACTGTAATTTTCCTCATTGGAGATCAGCCTTTAGAACACAGGTTTCACTCTGGGGTTGGGGGCTGGGCATCTGGCGGTTTTAAAAAGTTTCCAGGTGATTCTGACATCCAGCCACCTTTGAAATCTGCCTTTTCAGGGGACAGAGCCCTCCAGGAGAGTTTGAACACTTTGCTGGAGGTGATGGAAGAGACAGGTGACATCTAATCCTCTTGTGCCCAGCAATACAGTTAATTAGGCAGAAAGAAGGGACAGAGAGAGCACATCCTGGCCTGTGTTTTGCTGAGAAAAATAGGACTTTAGCTCCACTTAACCCTGTAGGACCAGAGTGGGAAGGGAAACTCCCTGTTGCCACTCCATGGGCTGGTGGGCTGCCAACCTCAAGGTGATGCAAAATGTTCACAGGAACACGTTGTTTCTACATTCTGCTCACGACTTGCAGCCCTCACTCACAAGGAAAAGGAACACCAGGCCTTTTCTCTCTTCCCTGCTCTCTTCCCTGAGCAGAAAGTGTTGATGTTAGTCATTTGTGGCACCGTCGATGGCGGGTGTGTGTGTGTGTTTTCAAAGGTGAGCAGTGGGGCTGACCTCCATCTCTGTGTTTTGCAGTACAAAATCGGACAGCTGTACATGATCAGCAAGCACAGCCACGAACAGAGCGACCGAGGGGAAGGGGTGGAGGTCGTCCAAAATGAGCCCTTCGAGGACCCTCACCATGGCAACGGGCAGTTCACCGAGAAGCGTGTGTATCTCAACAGGTGAGTGGTGGCAGCTTGCATCCAGCCTGTGGGCTCTCTCACCACATGGGAGCCCCTCCCACCTGGCCCCACAGCACCACTGAGGTAAAGGCTGGGTCTGGGATAAAAAAGGTGACTTGGAAAATCATCACGTCCACCCTCTGCATCCACCAGTCTAGTTGCTTCCAACAACAGAATCCCCGTGTACTGCAGAATAGTCCTCAACTGCATTTCATTAAGAGAAGCTTTCCTCTCACCTCTCCCACCCCCTGAGTGACAAGTTAAGATGAAATCTGATCTTAAGGATTAAAGGACTTTGTCTTCTCCTTTGGTTCAGGGGTAGTAGGAGAAGGTAGCATTGCCTGCAAGGTGCAGAAAAGTGTTGAAGATGGCAGCGTGCCATTGGGGTCTTGACTTGGTAAGATTTCCCCTTTCTGCCAGGTGATCACTCAGGTGTCTGCAAAGGGAATTGACAACACGAACAGTTACCTGTGACCAAAGTATGATGTGCAGTGCTAAGGTGGTTTTGTTTTTCAGGTGGACCCCTCCTTCCCACTGTGGAGGTAGTCACCTCTGCGTTGGAAGGGTAAAGATTTGAGGATGACAAAGCAGCACTAATCAGGACTGCCATTTCCGCTTTACAAAATACAGACCTTAATCTCTTGCTATTTTCTTATCACTCGTGGCATAATTGATTATTGGTGCTTGTTTGATCTTTTCCCCATTCTACGCCTCCGTTCCAGCCCCTTTCTTTCCTCTCCTTTCCTGAGTCAGAAATTTGCAGTCACATGCCATATGGAATATATTATATTGAAAGCAACTGTCGACTAGAACTAGTGTGTGATTAGCCTGGGCTTTGCTATCATTTCCATGAATACTCTTTATCCCCACGTACAGCCTCTCCAGTCAGCCCATATGTGATTATTCAGAAAGCATTTTGGACGCAATAGCTGGACAGTGCCCCCAGTTTATTCCCTGACCCATTCTCCGTGCTTTGACCGTGGTCAGACAGTTCTGAGTCGAGCCAGATTGGGATTCCGCCATTCTCATGTGGCCTCCACCCTCTGACAGGCTGAAGTTGACTCTTCTTTCTTGATGGAGAGTTTGGGTCCTGCCAATAAGTGTGTGGAAATCTCTCAGGCCGAGATCCTGACAGTGAAGGCCTTGGGCTTATTAAACCAACACATTTTAATCTGCCCAGGGGTAGAGTACCAGGGATTTCCTGAGTCACGATGAAATGCAAATTAGATTGATCCTGTTTGTCTACTTGGAGCTGTGAATTCCCAGGGCTTAGAACCAGTGCAGCCTCCAGCCAGCTGTTGATTTGCAGGAATAGCTGAGTTCCAGGTCTTGCCTGGGGATGGCTTCCTTACAAAGACAGGTTTTCTCAACATACGGCTTTGGCTTGTTAGTGCGGACGATATAATTCAAATACTGAGCCGGGATCATCTCTGTAGAGCAGAGAAGCGAGGGAGATGTGAGAAAAATAGGTACAGACCTAGGGAAAATTTCATTTCTTGGCAGCCGATTGACTTTTCCCAAGTTATTGCCTGGGGAATGTTCTCTATTTACCAAATTCAAGAAAAAATTTTAGAAAACTTTATAACTTTTCCTGAAACAGAACGAGAAGTGCCTAGCTGTCTCTGTCATGTCTGTTTTCTCTATCAAAATATATGGTATTTATTTTAAAGGCAAGTAATAAACAGCAGTAAGAGGGAAATTTGTTATAAATAGAATATCTAGATTTCCAGGAATAGGAACTGGAAAGATTAATGTGGATCTTCCCCCCACCACCACCACCTCGTATGACAAACACAGGATGAAATATAACAATATAAAGCAGAGTTCTAAACAAAGAAAGGGAAATCCTCAGGTACAAGAAATAAAGAGGAAATTCAAACCAGAACGGAAAGCAGATGAGCTAATGCTAAGGAAGCCGGTGGCTGTCAGAACTGAGTATAGGCCTCACATCTAGAGGGTGCCACACCTATAAGGGGACAAGGTATGTGGCCTTGGCCCATGCAGATGGGAAATTGGAACTGAGAATCGTGCATAAAAATCGCTTTTGACAATGAAAGACAAAGAGGTTACAGAGACTCATACTGAAAGAACTACTAAAGGATGTACTTGAAGGAAAAGGAAATTGAATCCAAGAAGTAATAATAAGAAGTTGGTAAACTTCTGGGCAAATCTGAATAAGCATAGAATGTTTTAAAATATTAATAATGAGCAATTGGGGGTATATTCATGGAATTTAAATAATAGCAATAGCAGAAGATGAGAGGATAGTAATTATAGTACAAACACTCTAAGCTGCTAATGTTGTTTAGGAAGAGAAGGGAGATGTTGATTCATTTAAATTTTTCTTCCCAATAAAAAGAGGAAGATGTTCTAGAGAGGAATGATCTGCTGCTGAGGAAGGGGAGGAAGAGGCTGGTGACTTCTGGGAAGGTAGTGAATGTTGCCTGGCTCTTGAACCTTGACAGCAAAACTGAACAGTAACAGTACAGAAAGGAAACTTACAAACCCATCTCAGTTAAGAACATAGATGTGAAAATTCTCCGTAAAACATTGGGAAATCAAATACCTCAGAGTGTAATAATAAGTCATGACTTGATCAGATTTATCCTTGACTGTTAACATCAGTATGAGAATTCAACAAGATCATTGGGTATAAAATCCACATACAAAAATCACTAGCAGTATTATTATACAGCAGGAGCAATAAGTGGAAAATACAAATTTTTTAAATTCTGTTTGCAATAGAAAAAGAAAATTGAAGATACCCACTAACAAATTTACAGGACACACAAAATCTTTCCGGAGAAAAATATAAAATGGTAGAGGACGACATTTTAAAAACCCTGGACAGCCTGGCCGGGCGTGGCTCAGCAGTTCAGCATGGCCTAGGATCCAGGAGATCATGGTTCGATCCCCAGTTGGGGGCATGCAGGAGGCAGCGAATCAGTGACTCTCTCATCATTGATGTTTCTCTCTCCCTCTTCCTTCCTCTCTCTGAAACCAATAAAGATATATTTAAAAGAAAAAAAATTTTTAATAAAATAAAAACCCTGGACAAATAGCAGTAAATGCTGTATTATCAAGTTGACGTCAATTCCCAAATCAGTTATATATTTAATGCAAGTCTGATTAAAATGGCAGCAGGGTTGTTTTAAATGGAATTAGAGAATATAATCCTAAAATTCCAAATGACTATAGCTTTATAAAAGAGCCTTGATATCTAGTAGGGCAAGTCCCTGCTACTTACTCCACTTTTCTAAAATTGTTCATATGAATTTTAGGATTAGAAACCCAAGTGACATGAAAAATGACTGAAGAAACCAAGAACGTTTAGCCTAGAAAAGCTTGATAATAGATAAAACTGGATAATGGTGTAGCCTGGGGAGAAGTATCAGGCCTGTGTATTCTATAAGACGCCTGGAGGGCCAACTGGACAAAGAGTGATGGGTGAGAATGCCAGCAGAAAGGTTTAGGCTCTGTTTAAGGAAGAAATCTCCGAATGCAAGTCGTCTCAGAGCACAGTAGGGTGCCTTACGGTCATTTATGCTGTCTCTGGGGGTGCCTGAGCGTGAGCAGAACACCCAGTCTTCAGGCTGTCCCTGAGCAGATACAAATATCAAATAGGCGGTTAAACTGGACAGCCTTTCAGATCCTTTTCAACCTGAATTTTCTGTGCTCAAAGTATGTTTCAGGCATTATCCTAACTCTCCTCCAGCGTCCGTAAGTGAGGAACCAGTGAGGCCCAGGGAAAAGCACTTATTCTTCCCTTTGTACAAATCTAAGCTAGATCCATTCTTTTATCATTTACATGGTTCTGGGCATGTTCAGAAGAGTATGAGCACGCATCTTAGAAGCAGGGAGATTGTTGTTTAGTGAGAAAGGAAGAAAAATTGATGTGTGACATCGCATGAGTGGTGTCACAGAGGAAAACTTTGCCTTCACCCACTTAGAATGAGTAATTGGGGGCCTGCAGATTAAATGGTAACGGACTGATTAACAGGGGAAAAGAAATTTTTATGTGGCTCAATGGGTGGTTAGAATTTGGGGCTTATATACCATTTTAACGGGAAGAGGAAGGGGAGAAAAGGCATTTATGGGGGGAAAAGGTGACTTTTATGAAAAATAAACGGCGCCTTAGGAGAGTGGATAGGAGATGTGATCATTTTGTGACAATGTCTCTTTAGACGATTTCATATCCTGGTGTTTACTTCTGGTCTCTGGCCATAGGAGTCCTTCTTCTCTGGTTGTAAAGTGGTATCTCGTGGTTTTGATGAGAGTTGAATTCCTTCAGGAGGCTCTACTTTTAGGCAGATAAGGGGAGTTCAGAAAAAGCAAACTTGATTCTCCAGTGTCTTCAGCTCTTAATAATCCTTAGGCCACTGTGGCATATTGTGGACCCCTTCCCTGGCTACAGGAAAGTGGGCTCTGAGAGTCCAGCTGGCAGTAGTAAGATGCTCCAGTGCCCATTTAATAATTTACACAGACAATTTTCATTGTCCTGAATTCGGGAGCTGACAAAATAACCTGAATCTCATTCAGAAATTGCTTTTTAAATTTAATATCCAAAGCAACTATTAGAGGGACTAGAAATGCTCAAAGCCTACGTAGTCAGGACCTACTCTCTGAGTCTGTCGGGGCAGAAAGGACATTCCATGGAAGGATGTTCATGGCCTACAGAATTCTCTGGAGAATGGGCAGCTCCAAGGGGCCAAGAGCAGCAATGATGAGAACCATCTTCAAGTAGAATCAGACTGTTTCATTCTTTATCACCCCCATGGCTGCCATGAGTAGGTCTGAAGTGTCCCTTATTTCGTTTTATCACTTGTCCCAAAATCCCATGCCTAAGGCATCCCATTGAGTTCCCAGTCCCAGCCTGAGACACCCCTAAGTGGGGAGAGGAACTTCTGTTTTCGAAAGCACGATACCATTTTACATCCCCACCAGCAGCATATGACGGTCCGATTTCTCTACATGATCAGTGACACGTGTTATTGTCTGTTTTGGTTATAGCTGTCCTAGTGGGTGTGAAGTGGTATCTCCTGGTTTTGATGGGCATTTATTTCCCTAATGCCTGGTGATGCTGAGCATCTTTTTATGTGCTCATTGGCCATTTGTATGTTTTCTTTGGAGAAATGCCTCTTGAAGTCCTTTGCCTATTTTTCAGTTTGGTATAGTGTCTTTTATAAGTGCCATTTATCCTCTTAGTGCTTGCTCTCATCTCCCAGGGATGATGGGCTTGCTCTAGCCTCTGGCCCTTCCTACGATGTCTAATACGCTCTTGGGTACACAGTACATTTTGGTGGTTGCCTAATACATTTAGGACATTGCATTAGTGCCCATACATCACTACATTTGGTGATTGTCCTTTGATCCAGTTTAGTGAACCAAATAAGTGGTATTTCTTGGCTTGTCTTCAAAAATCCTGGTTTCAAATAGCATCCAGGGAAAGGAGGCAAGATACTCATCAAACCCTGGAATAGTGATTCTCAATCAGACCTGTAGCCCAGAATCATACAGGGAGGGGGGCTTTTTTGTCCCCTTTTCCTTTCACTTCATCCCCAGCACCTCTCCAGTCCCTTCCCATTGAAGCCATGAGAGAGAATCAGGGTGGGGGTGGAGGTGCCTTGGGGAAGAGATGAAGCCTATTTTAGGCTTGTTTTTCAGTCATGAAGTGTCATGCTCTTCCCCACCACGGCTGCTGGATTAATTAGGCTGTGCTGGCAGCTGCCAGTCAGGGAGGGTTGCCAGCTTCCAACAGTGATTCTGCCTAATGCCTGAATCGATTTGCACGGAAAGAACATTTCTCCTGCTACATGGTTCTTGTCTTCCAGGGCAACCTCTCCTGGCCCAGAGTGGCTCTAGGTAGGAGAAGGTACAATTTCCATAAGCCATGAATCCTGCTTAACTGGACAGACAAAGCCACCAGCTGGTCACTCTACCTATCAGCTCCTTGATAGAGCTTTGTTGCCATGGCTTGGGTCTGTCTTCCATATTTCCTCTTCCTGTTCTCCCTGATCTGCCCCAGAGAAGGAGCCCAGTGCCCCAAGCTCATGTGGCTTGCCTCTGCAACACCACCTCGGCAACGGGTCATAGAAAAGTGCCAGAGCCAGAGATTCCGACCTCAGAGCTTGTGTCCAAGCTACTTTTAAAGACTCTGCATGGTCATTATTGGATTCTGAATATCCAGATACAATCTTCACTCATTCAGAAAATATTTATTGAGCATCTACTATGTGCCATGTGCCAAGCACCATTCTAGGTTCCGGCCAGGCAGCCATGAACAGAACAAAGACCTCTGCCCTAGTGGGGCTTGCATTCTAGTTGGGCGTGCCAGACAATACACAGTAGTCACAATATATATATAAAAACATGACATACTTTAGAATATTTAAATCTTCTACATAAATATATATTTGATATACTATTAAATAATTTAATTAATACTTTTTAAAAATATAATACTGGGACAGGTAGAGCATGTAAAGAACTTCTTCCAGACATACTTTTCAGTCCTTGCTATTCTGTTCTGTCCCCATCTCAGTTCTTAAGAACATGTGTGCCAGGCGTTCTCACGCTGACAGGCCCCAACCTCCTTTCTGCTCCTTCATCTACTCCCCTGGGAAATCACAGAAGCAGATGTTTAGGCCTCGTTGGGATCATAGCATCCAGTGAAGTGGTCTTCCATCTCGGTCCCTTGATAGATGATGTTGACGCGTGAGGACTGCCCTCTGGGTTCCTCACAGCAACCCAGCCCAATCCCTCTCACGCCATCCGAGCGGAGCCCTCCGAGAGCTGGCCTACCAGGCAGGCCTCTTCCCAGAATCCCAGCACAAAGTGTCCTTGTAAATGGGGAGAGTGGCGGTGGTATCCGAGGTCAGGGAACTCCGGTGGGTGAAACCTGGCAGCCCTCCCTCTCACAGGTGATAGCTCTGGTCTAGAAACCGTTCATCTCTTTGCTGCCATAGAAAGAATTACATTAAGAGCAGAACTAAAAGACCAGCCAGAAAAACCATTAAGAAGAGCAAGTGACTAAATCACAGCAGCTGCAGAAGAAATGTAAAAACCTCAGAAATTACTGTATGTGGAACTGGATAGGAATAATTGATTATGACCCAGAAATTGTCAAATGCCAGGTTTGGGCACAAAGAAGGAACAAACAGTCAGAATATCCCTCCTGGGCCAGTGGGAAAATGAGGGTATGAAGGCAGCTAAGTCCTTTTAAAGTCACTTAAGTGAGCTATAGTTGTTTGAGTGTCGTCTCAGCATCGACAGTGTCAGGGTTCAGGTGCACTGTGCTGGGGAGCATCCCAGCTCCGTTTCCATGAACTCGAGAGGGGAGGACTGTCTTTCTGCTAGGAATACTGATGTCCAGAATTTCCAGTTAAGACCATCGTAATTCTGATCCCTGTTGAGAAAATGAGATTAGACTTCATTTAGACCACATTTGGCCTAATGATGTTTAATACTTCCTGGGGCCAAGTGATACTCCCAAATGTGTATAAATTGTGAAGTGAGATTAGATGTCGTGGAGAAACACGGTGATAATCTGGATTATAAAGTGCCAGCAGCTTCTAATGGAGGGATGTTTTATGTTTCAGTTCCACAGATTCTTTTGAAGTAGGTAAACACTGTTAACCTGAGACCTATCCTGATTATGTCTGCCTTGGGGCCTTCCTCTCAGGTCAGCTGTGATGTAGGGAAACCTGGGGAATATATATGAAGGCTGCAGAGACTGTATTCACTTATATCCAGGGCTGGGTTGCTCAGTCTTGGCACTGTTAATATTTGGTGCCAGATAATTAATTCTTTGTTGTGGGCACTGTCCTGTGAATTGTAGGAAGTTGGGCAGCAACCTGGGCCTCCACCCATGAGATGCCAGCAGCATACCTCCACACAGCCCTGCCAGTCGTGCCCACCAAAAATGTTTCCAGACTTGACCAAATGTCTCCCTGGGGGGGGGTGACAAAATACCAACCCCCACCACCCTTGAGAATTACTGCTTTAGGATGACCTACAAGCCATCCCAGTTTGCCCAGGACTGAGGAATTTAGCCTATGGGACTTCCATTGCTAAAACCAGTACAGTCCATGTGAACTGGGAAAAGTTGGTCTTTAAAAGTAAGAAGGCCTTTGGGGAGGCCTTCCACGTCATTCCACATCGGCACGCTTTGTGATCTTGTAAAGGCTTTAGAGCCCTGGCCAGCTTGGCTCAGTGGTTAGAGCACCGGCCCATGGGCTGAGGGGTTCTGGGTTTGATTCTGTCCAAGGGCACTTACCTCAGTTGCAGGCTTGCTACTCGGTCTGGTTGGGGCAAGATTCAGGAGGCAGCCAATCAATGTGTCTCTCTCACATCAATGTTTCTCTCTCTCCCCCCCCCCCCCCGCCCCTCTTCCACTCTCTGAAAAGCAATGGAAAAAATAACCTTGAGTGAGAATTTTTTTAAAAAAGGCCTTAGAGGCAAGCGTCCATCTTTTTCCTCAGTGTCTCTAAACCTGAATCGTGGTGAGAATGGGCCATTGGGAGCTCTGGTCACGGCCAGTGGATGAAAAGAACGTGATTCGAGTCACGCTGCCTTTTCTAGGAAGAGAGGTTCTTGTTTGACACCTAGTAGTGCGTTTGAGTGACAGGCGTCTCCTTAGAGCTGTAGGCTGTGTGACAGGATACATTATGAAAGTGACAGCAGCAGTGGGGACTAATTTAATCCCATCTTTGTTTGCAGCCCCGATAAATCATTACTGCAGGGAAAACTAAATTTTACTTTCTCAGACAAAAATGATTTGAATAATGATGTGCTCTGGGGGAAGCAGGGCCTGAGAGAAGGTCTGTTCGTGGGCTTAGAAATATTTAAACTGACATATCATAGAACTTGTCGCAGATGCCTCCTGTGCCTGGCCTGGTAAATGACTCGCACCAGAAGGGCCTCCTTCCCCAACTAATTAGGAGAGTCACATAAAATCAAACCAACCGTCTTGGCTGAATGATTGTGTTTTTTAGGGCATTTCATTGGGAAAGGTAATTGACTATAGTGTTGTGTATCCTGCAAGAGCTGGTGAATGAAGCAGCTAAAATAAGGATTGTAGACTCTAGAATCCTGACCATTTACAAATGGGAACAATCTCTGTGTGAGTGGAAAACTGCCAGTGTCTTTCATATTCCTTCCAGAAAATGATTGCTGCTTAAGAATGTGCTGCTTCTGCTGGGAAGCTTTCTAAATGATACAGGGAATGAATTATGGAGGGAGGGGGGCTTGGGTCTCAGAGTGCCATCCATGCCTGAGGAGCCTAATGGATCTGGGGAGGGGTGCGGTGTAGATGGAACCCCTCCCCCAAGGAGGACAGTGGATAGTGGGCCCTAGTGTGTGTAGGGATTGACACCTATGACTTTGTCTAAGCTAAACAATGCCCAGCCTACTTTGGGGAGACCCTGCAGTCCTGTGTCAGCCCATTAAAAGCCCAGGACAACCACTTGTCTGTGAGTAGAACCCACTTCTTCCTACCCTCCCTGTTGCCATATTACGCTGGGGTTGAGGGCAAAGAGGAAGAAAGCCAGGGGAAGTTTTGCATATGACCATTTCCCTCAAGAGGACCCACTGCAATCTTCCCACACTCGAAATCAGCCCCAGTTGCACTCCGACTTCAGGGACTGAAAGAATAAATCACAGGCAGAAGCTATAACAGTGCCTGTTGGAAAGCAGCCTCCCTTTTGAGTGGTGTGAGTGTAGGGTAAATGAGCAGTTACCGCAGAGATGATTTTATAGGACTGAGCCGTTCTGCATTAGAGCAGTAAGAAGAATTGTTATGTGAATTCTGAAGCTCTCTCCCCGCAGCCCACCTGAAGCAGCAGTGGTCTTCGTCACACTCACCTGGCTCATGGGAGCTTTAATTTCCCCTTTGTCTTAATCCTGAGAAATGGCCCAGAGCTTTGGGTTAGGTCCAATTGGCCAGCCATTGAAAGTACATATTTGTCTTTTAAAGAGCAGGTCCTGGATATTGTCAGAAACTGGAGAAACAATTTGAAAAGACATACAAGGTTCACAGTATTTTATTGGCTCTGGTTGTCACTAAATTCCTTGTCCAGGAGGGATTAGGGATTTGGGGTTCTAGAAGCATAACTCCCCCCCTTTCTTAGTTATATCAGCTTGGAATTCAAACCTGCCTCGTGGTGTTCCTTATTGCCAACACGCAGCCCTCAGGAGCTGAGTGTCTGCGTCATCTCGCTGGTCTGACGTCAGTGTCCCGGACATTTAGCTGTAGGCACCAGAATAGGAAAGAAACAAAATGGTAGTATCTGGAAAGACACAAAACTCCAGGGTGTACTGCTGGGGGTGCAGGGATAAAATTGTGCAGACATATTTAAGGAATATATAATACTATGTATTTAAATGTAATATTTAAGGAATTCTCTGGGCCTGTCCTATGCTGTAGAGTTTGCCTCTGAAGGGAAACAAAACTTAATTAGTCTTTGGTTTACAAAAGGCCTTGGGACCTGTGGGCTTGGGTTTTCTTTGTTTTAGGAATCTGTTTTCTGCACATGCTTGCCTGGGTCCCTGCTCCAGAGGCACGGCTCTGTCATCATATTTGTTTTCCAGGGCTGCGGCAACAAATTGCCAAAAACTGGGTGGCTGAAAACAACACAGATTTATCCTTTTACTGTTCTGGAGGCCAGAAGTGTAAAATCAAGGTGTCGGCAGGGTTGGTTCCTCCTGGGGGCTCTGTGGGAGAGTCTGTTTCGTGCCTCTCTCCTGACTTCAAGTGTGTGCGGCAGTCCTTGGCTTGTAGCTGCATCGCTCCAATCAGTCTCTGCCTCCGTCTTCACATGGCCATCTTAAACCTAGAGAGACTTCATCCTGAGATCCTTCACTTGGTTACATCTGCAAAAACCCTATTTTCAAAGAAGGATAAGTGCACAGCTTAGGATGTGGATCCGTTTTGGGGGAGAGACACAAGTCAACCGACTGCAGCCATCAAGTGGTTATATTTTGTTTCCCTTCATATCTCTAAAGTTGCTGCTCTCTATTGCTTTAGTCTACTTTCAAAACATGGCTCATTTGGATTGTTAAGCTGACGTCTGGCTCTAACATTTGCCTCTTTGCCCCCATATTCATGTTTAAACATCCCTTCATACTACTTCTGCGTATCACTCCTAGTAGACAAAGGCCAGGCTGGCCAAACCCTATAAACATAGCACCTCCCAGCCACTGAATTCTCAAGTCCTTGTAAATAAAGTCCAAGAGGACAGGCTTACAATCCTATGAGGTCCCCACACCAGGCTGTAACCTTCTGCCGTCACACATCTGAAGAGCACACGAATATGCACAGAAAACGATAAACTATGGTAAAGACCAGAGGGGTGGGGAAGGGGTGGCCGCACAGAGAAGAGCTGCCTCAGAACTCCTCGGGTCTCTCTAACAGTCAATTTATCCAAAAAGATATGGTAGCAGAGTAAGGCTCTGGACAGACTCTGATTGCGTTTTATTTCTTTTTTTTTTTCTTTCTCTTAGCAAATTGCCTAGCTGGGCCAGAGCTGTCGTTCCCAAAATATTTTATGTTACAGAGAAGGCTTGGAACTATTATCCCTACACAATTACAGGTAAGTCCTTTGTGCAACCCGTATGTTACTTGCAGCAATAAGATATAACAGTTCAGATTTCACTGAGTTCAAGTTTGTTATCCCAGCAGAGACTCCTAACAGCCCCCCTCCTCATTGACACCACCCCCCCACCCAAAGAACATCTTGACTATAATTTATGTAAAAGATTCTATTGGGTCCTTCTGTTCCAAACTACATCGTGATAACCTCTACGCTGATGCTGAGCTAGAAACTGTGGCCAGGAAATTAGGAAGTTTAGTCCCTGCCCTCTCAAACACATGAAAATTCAAGATCTCACTTGAATGTCATCATAACAGGCTCTTTTTATTGGTTTTGAAAGCTGCTTTTCCACTTAAAAGATCTCCTGTGTGGTTAATGAAATGCTCTACTGGAATTATTAGTCTTTAATTCTGCTTTTATAATGCCAACTCTTTGGTTTTAATTAGCCACAAACCCATAGGCTAATTGAATCTTGTCCTACAGCCCTTATCTGACCAACCACCAAAGTGCCATTTGAAAGGGTTTCAAGAGCAAACATGGAAACGTTCAGTATTTATGAAAGTTTAATTCTTGGAAGGTTTCTTGACCACATTTAAATAATTATCATGCACTAGTATATGTTAGTTCTGTGGTTTTCTGTTGCATATAAGTGTGGTCTAAATGTCTCTCTCTCTTTTTTCTCTCCCTCTTGTCCAAATGAACATCCGGAACCAGAATACACAGTAAGTTTTATTTAATCATTTTGAAATACTCAGCAATACGGTCAGTAGATTAATTGGAATGTCCCTCGTACTTCTCATCTTATCAGTGTAATAAAAACATAGAGGGATAATTCAGAATGAGAAGTGTTTAAATGTTGGCTATTACATAGTTATATATAATGCAATAACTTGGATGTTCTCATTTGTTCCAGAATATGGCTGTTAATTTAAAACGCCTTGAGAGTTACTTTACATAATTAACTTTGCTTGTATTCCTGAATAGCTTGACTGCTCTACTTGTGATAGTTCACTGCAACAGAACAGTTTCTAGAAACACAGTATTAAGGAGACAATGGTAGTTATCAATGGGAGGTGGTGTTTATACGTAAAGGCTGTGGCCTTACCCCTTATAGGAGAGCCTTGAAAGCAGAAAGACATAGATTCAGACTATTTTACTCAGAGCTCTGGATTGGACGGTTTCATTGACTTGATAAAAGTCATTTCACTTTTTGTCTTAAAAGCCTCTAGAGTCATTACTTCCACTTAACAACAACAAAAAAAGAGGACCCTATAATATAGTGTGTTGTGGGATTTTAATTGGATCATTTCCCCATTGGCCAACAGGTCAAACCGTCATAACAAGAAAATGGTTAACTGAGTTGTGTTGGAGTTGAGTTTCTGGTTTCTTTGGTTGTTGTTGTTGTTGTTAGTCTTCACCCTAGGATATTTTTTCCATTGATTTTTAGAGAGAGTGGAAGGGAGGAATGAGGGTAGGGAGGGAGGCAGGGAGAGAAACATCGATGGGAAAGAGACACCTAGATTTGTTGCCTCCCATATGCACCCTGACTGGGGCAGGGGATTAAACCTACAACCCAGGTACATGCCCTTGACTGGGTCTCAGTCTGCTCAGGGTGTATAACAAATATCACAGACTGGGTGGCTTAAACAACAGACATGCATTTCTCACAGTTCTGGAGGCTGGAAGTTCAAGATCAAGGTATTGGCTGATTCAGTTTCTGGTGAGAGCCCTCTTCCTGGTTTGCCGAAAGCCACCTTCTTGCTGTGTCACAGCAGAGAAAGAAAAAGCAAGCTTTCCGGTCTCTTCCTATAAGGGCACTAATCCCATCATAAGGGCCCCACCCTCGTGACCTCATCTAAACCTGATTACCACCCAGAGGCCCCATCTCCAAATATCATCACATTGGAAATTGGGGCTTCCAGATGAATTTGGGAACCGGCACACAATTCTCACATAGCATGCTTATTCCAGGCCCAGTGGCTAAGTGGCATCACTGTATCCTGGCCGCCTAGACACATAGAGGCCAGGCCAGGGCAACTTTGAATGTCAGGTCGGAGTCTGGATCTCATTCTCTGCAGGGAAGCAACAGTGCTCCTGTCTAAACCACTTTTATTTCCCATCCCAAATACAGGACAGCTTTTCTTTCTGTCTCCAGTGACTGGGGGAGCCTGGGTTTCTCTCTCTGGCTGTAGGTGCACTCTGTCCCATTGACTCGGACGCAGCTGTGTTTTCACACTCTGCCCCATGCAGCCCTGGGGGAAGAGCCCACTCCTCTCTCTGACCACAGGGTCTGTGCCCAGAATTTATGACAGATGCTTTCAATCGTCTTAATCTTTTTCCCTGTTTTAAATGGGTTTTCATTGGGCTCTTTATCCCTTGATCCTTTAATCCTAAATACCTCTTCTTGATGCTATTCCAAGTTTTATATTTCCTGTCTGTGCCCCAAAGCAAAACTTCCCCAACACCAGACTCCCAATTCCTGTCACCAAGCCCTCCCCCTTCCTCAGGGAAGCCAGATAGGTGTCTCTTTTCATAGGATTAGCCCAGAGCAATGTTTGTCTATTCCTAGGCTCCTCTAGGTCTTATATCTGACTGTCCAGCCTATTACTGAGACCTCATGCTGCCCTCATTTGTGACAAAACCCAGCCAAGAGAACTTTCTATTTAGGGTCATCCAGGGCTTCCTCATTATCACAGTTACAGAGACGTAAAAGCTTTTTCATCACTGTGAGTGACTGCAAGTGTTTAGGATTATGTGGAAATACGATTTGCCCAGGAAGTGGAAAAAAATATCTTTAGCTTGGTTATAGGAAAAATCTTAATTATACAATAAACAAAGAATAACACAGCGACCATTTTCCAGAGGACAGACCATCTAAGCAGTCCTTCAGAACCTGCTGGTCCTTCTGAAGTTTGTAAAGTCAAAAGGAAGGTGCCCGAGGAGACTGGCTGCCTTCCAGAGCAGCTGACTTTGTTTTTCTCGGGCTAAAAAAAGGCAGCGCCAGAGCATGGACATAGCTCAGCAGC
Organism: Miniopterus schreibersii; assembly: GCF_964146895.1. Classification (NCBI taxonomy): domain Eukaryota; kingdom Metazoa; phylum Chordata; class Mammalia; order Chiroptera; family Miniopteridae; genus Miniopterus; species Miniopterus schreibersii. The sequence continues at coordinate 8,692,562 of NC_138116.1, forward strand.
ATCGATTCAGCCTGAGTAACAGTGGAGGGTAAAGAAAAGGATTTTCATCTCATTTGTAAGAATTTGACAACTTTAGCTATAGTAAGTTGATAGGAGTGACCTAGATTATACAGTTGCTATATATTTTTGCTGTTATGACCATCCCATTCCACCAAAACATCTTTTTCTTTTTTTTAAACAATTCAATTGCTTCTCACCACTTTCCTTTCTTTTTAAATTTATTGATTGATTTTTTTAGAGAGAGAGAAACACCAATTTGTTGTTCCTCTTATATATGCACCCATTGGTTGATTCTTGTATATGCCCTGACCAGGAATCGAACCTCCAACCTTGGCGTATCGGGATGACGCTCTAACCCCTGAGCTACTCGGCCAGGGCCCACCAAAACATCTTTTAATAAGAATCTGCAGAAGAGGCGATGACACAATGGAAGCACTTTTCTGTTAGAATAGCTGGCTGTCGTTACCCAGGGAGCAAAGGTAGTCCTGGGCTGTCTAATGTTACCCAACATTTTAATTATTTAGTTGAAAGAGGTAGAAAAGGTAAATTGTAATAGATCAAGGAGAAGGAAATAACTCTTGGATGACAACAAACAGTACTGAGCCACCGTGAGAGGTGGGGCTGTTCAGGGTTGGTTCAGTCGGGCCTAGAAGAGTGAGGGCTGCTCACAGCTGAGAATGGGTCATCAGTTACCCTAGATGAACTCAGGTTGTCTTCCCAGGAGTGGAAATCAATTGAGGTACTTTTCTGAAAGCAGCTAACTGTCCTGGAGGAGAATCCATTTGCAATCTTGGCCTCATCAGTTTCTCTGACAATTGAAAGAGCTGATGGGTGCTGATGACCATTCCTCTCAAGCCCTCTCTTCCTTCCATTGAGTCCCGCCAAGCGTTGTTACCAAACTAGGAAATTACAAAACTAAGAGATAGGTACAAGTCCAGGGAAGATACATTATTGCACCGGAACTCTAGCGCTAGTCTTGTCCAGAAGGAAATTAGAGGTCAGTCTAGCCATCTCAACCACTCTGTCAGCTAATAGAATGAAGGTCCCTAAGTGTTTCTTCTTTGGGATCATGAAACCAGGGGTTGTGATGGGGGTTAGAGGAATAGGAAATAACTTTTTTTTTTCTCATCAATTCTAGAGGGAGGGAGGGGGAGAAAGAGAGAGAGAGAGAGAAAGATACATCAGTCGGTATATGCCCTGACTGGTAGTCGAACCCGAGAATCTCAGCAACCTAGTCAGTGGGTACCTGGTGAAATCAGGAACCTTGGAACATCCAGTCAGTGTTGTCTGTCTGATTTGTCCCATTTCCATCTGCTCTAGCTGTTCCCAAGCTCTTCTTTGTACTTCAAAGAAAATTAATTTAGCCATTTGGAAGGGGCAGGGAGAGAACAGAAGATAAAGTATGCTTCACTATCCTAACATAGCATTTTTAAATTGTTTGTATTTTTTAAACATCACTCAGAATGACTTTACAGAGGGCAATCATCAGAGAGAAAAAATATTTGCTTAAAGGAATTTTCAATAGATTTTACTAGGGAATTATCCTTTCTTTCTTTGTTTTCTACTTTCCATGTGTGGTAATGAAAATTGGATTTCTCTTCTACAGTTTAAGACCTATGGAGTTGTATTCAAGTGATGTCAGAGTAATACAACTGGGGAAATTTTGTGGGGCAGATTTCTGTAAAAATAAAATGCATATAACTATGGTTATGCTCTTACAGTAAATTTTAGTGATTGAATAAAGTCAGTGCAAAATTGCCCATCTCTTCTGACCTCTCTAATCACTAAGATGCTCTGAACTACATGATAGTATACATTTAAGTAAGTAATTTGCCCAGTTGATTAAGAGGGAGATTCGTACAGGTTTTTACTGAATCTGTAGGTTTTCTACCTGGCCATATACCAGCCTATCTTTGGGAAGTCACCCCAATTTGATCCCATCTCTGTTATTTACATGCATTCTTTTTCATTTGATGTGGCCTGCCTGTCTCTTTAAATTCCTGTCCTGCCTTTACTGCGTGTGGCTATCAGTATTGATGAGCATCTTCTGCTTATTTTCGCCTGGTCCGGCCCTAGGTTGTATGAGCCTGAGTTTAATTTCCCTGCCCTATTTTTGTAGAAGCGTGCGTAGCAAACCATGTCCCCATTGAGGAAACGTCCTTTCATTCATGTCTCTGCTCCCTTTCCCAGCCTCGCTCCCCCAGTGGGTTGCTGGTACTCGGCTCCCTCGGTGAGTGAACTAATGAATGAACCGAAGCCTGCGTGCAGGGTGCGGCTGATGAGCAGCAGCAGAGGGGCCGGCGTTCATTTCCTCGCTGTGGGCTGGAGCACAAGCAGCTGTTTTCCGGCTCTGTTTCTGTGCCCTGCCTCCTTCTCACCCTCCCCTACCTCTCTTTCAGGCCCTACCACCCTTGGATACATTTTTTTCTTCCCGTGCAGCCTGTAGTTGGGAAGTTGTTCTCTGGTTTTAGCTTCATCTCCAGTATTTACATGCAATTCCTATTGTTCTTTGCTTTAAAATTCTTCTACTTCTAAAAAAATCTCCACTTGGGTTCCTTTTCTCACTTTTCTGGAACTATGTTCTTTGCTGTTTTTTCCAACTACCCCGCCACTATTACCACCCACGTTATCTGTGTGTAGAGTCATACGTGGCCCTTGGAACCCAGAACAGCAAAAGAAGCCCAAATGTCTCCTTTTATTTCCTTTGCATCTTTCCCTGTATGATGACTGAGATCCTAAGTAGATGGGGGACAGCTGGACAGACATCTTCTTGAAATTGTTATGTGTGTTAAAGATCCTCCATCCACAAAAGGGAAATTTATATCTGTTACCTTCTGACTGTAGGGCCAGTTTTCCTGATGAATAAAGAAAATGGAAAGGTCCTTTAAGATCTAGGTGTCTCCCAACTGCCTCTACATGTAGATTCAGCACCCACTGTCTCCTGTTTTACAAAGAGCACAGCGCCAGATTCCTAGACAATAATAAATCCTCAACTCCAGACCTGATCTCATTAGCCCCATGGAGCATTCTGGATGTAAGTCTCCTGTTGGTGAGATGTGGAACATTTGCAAATCCAGTTTTATTAATGATTCCATCTCAAGCTGAAATTCCCTGGATGGCCTTAGAATGCATTTAATATGGTAACAAAGAATGTAGTACCAGTGAATCGATGTCTTCAGGGGAATTCCATTAGAGAAAAGGTCAAGTCTGTATAGAGCTTAATGTTCATTGATAGCAGGGAACACGTGTTGCGTGGAGTCGGAACAAGACTGCCAGGGAGGGATGCATTGAGTTCCAGTCGAAAGCTGAAAGGAAATGATCTTTTAAAAGCATATAAAAACTTCATCTACTCCAGGCCAGCTTCTCAACTCTTGTATTTAACTTGCTTCATTCCAAGCCTCCATATAAAGTTTGTTCTCAGACATGGCAGGAATCCAGCTGGTGACCAGGAATAAGGCATTGAGTTATAGGGCCCAATCATTGGTTTTTAAGTTTTCCTTTTCTTGGTCCAGGAGATTCCTTGTGCATGCCTCACTGACCGCCATGTCCCTGCATAACATTTTATTCAAGGATTAAACTCGGATATCCCTTAAAATTAGCTTGAACTATTAAACTGTACCACCTCTCACATCCTGCCCTGTGCTAAAACTCGACGAACGAAGTAGTGATTCCCAGACTTCCTGGATTGACACCCCCTCCATCTACTTATCACTATTCTTTATAATTTGCTCTTCTGTAAGTTAAAGTGGACTAAAATTAAGAGAATTTTTAGAACATCTTGTGATTTTCATTACATATAATAGAAGTACTTTGGGATATCATTGATATATTTATTAACTTTTTTTATTAGATTTGAATTTTTCTGTTCACTGAAAAAGTAAATGTTTATTGTAAAATCCAAACATTATAAAAATGTGTATCATAGGAAGTTAAAAAGGGCCCCATAATTTCCACTGGTCTCCTTCACAATAGTATTTTGATGTCTGTCTCCATTTTTTTCTGTCAATATGCTAACTGTTGGTGGTTTGTTTGTTTGTTTTCTTTTTACAAAAATGGGATCATCCTGTTTCATACTTTGCTTTTTTAATAGCTTTAGAGCCCACCACAGTGTGCTTACCCAGCCTTCTACCAGTGGACTTTCAGTGGTTTTCATGTCTTTTATAGGAAGAGAGTTTGTTCATTTCTGAAGATCTTCTTATACCTGAGAATTCACAACCTTCCTGGAGTTGTGGGAAGGGTTTTAAAAGCACTTCCACAATAGGAATTAACTTAAGCCATCAGATTATCACTGAGAATTTCCTACATGAATAATTATTTCCCCAGTGTATCTTTCGGATAACTCTTGTTTTTCCTTCTTTGGATTTATTTGAAGCAGAGCACATCTGTCATTTGACACACGTATACACACTAATTTTCTCTGCTCTCAGTGGCTACAGGACACCCTGAGAAGCAAAAGCCTGAGCCTTAGCCCCATCACTGCATGCTTCTGGGGTGCAGAATACTTAGAGAGCCTCAGACTCATCTCCCATGGCCCATTCTCCACAGCCACCATGCCCCTCTCCCTCTGCAGTGTGGGGACTGCAGCCGAGGCTTCCTGTACCATCCAGAAACCCACTGAAATTTCCAGCCTGTTTGCCCCTTTCTCTTTAAGACTTGCCTACATTTCGTTTTGTTCTAAGTGTTTCCTAGTGCCATAGCAACCCTAATCAATCACTGTACTAAAAATAGCTCTTTCATGTTTCCAAAGCATGTCTGTAGTGAATTGAAAATTCAGCTCTACCATGCATTTTGCATATGCTGCTTCCGTCTCCTGACACTGAACCTGGGTGTGCTCACGTCTGGAAATTATCCTTTCAGAGGCCCAGGTACTTCGCTCATCTTTCCTGTCATTCTTCTTCCCGACCACAGATTCCCTCACCACTTCCATTGTACTCATCACAAGTACAATGTTCAACAAAGTACCATCGCTTTTCTGCACCTTCGGTTTTAGGTGCTAGAGCTTTCCCAGGTACCCGATGATCAACTTATAGGAATGGGTTTGCGCCAGTGGGTGGGTGCCACTGGGTTTGGAAGGCAAATGAAAGATGCACAGATCCTGGCTACTAAGGAAGCTGGTCATGGGCAGGCAGCAGATGTCAGCAATACAAGTAAGATTCTTCTGGGTAGGAAGGATCTAAGCGAGAAAATCAAAGAGGAGATGACACGAGATCTTTTGCCTTATTTCCCTAATTTCTCCATGACACCACTACTATTTTTAGGGGGTTGAGGGCAAAACATAGCCTGGATGTAATAAAGCAGATATTTGTTATGGTTCCTCTGGCCAAGCTGCTCTTGTAGTCAAGAAGAGACAGAGAGAGAGATTTGTCATGAGAAAGAGATCTCAGATCCAGCGTGGGCCCAGGGGAGGCAGGAGCGCTGGGGAAGGGCTAAAGTGACTCATGCTGTCCCCCAGGCTCCAGGGGACGAGGGCACCTCACTGCCTATCCCCTGCTTCATCTTGCTGCTCTAGAGTCACCACCCAACCCTCTGCCTGGGAGCAGGGTCATCGTGCTGTGTGTGTTTTTAATGCTATTTCTTCATTTCTTTGAGCCTGTTTTTGTAACAAGGCTGAGTGAACCAGCAGGCATAAAGCCTTTAGATCTAGGAAAAAAGAAAGAAAGTACACGGAGCTCCCGGGAGTATTCTTGCTTCCCTGCATGAAGTTGGCAGGGAGTCTAGGGAGAGCTGAGAAGGGGTGAGGGGAGAGAGCTGCTATGCAGAAAAAGGAGCTGTGGAACCTTCAGGAAAGAGAGGACAGTGAGAGGGTGGACCCAGGACACATAATGACATGTCCTCAACAGAGCAGGTCACTCTCAGCTCCTCAGCTTCTAGCCACGTGGCCCTCTCAAGACATGGCAGCTTCTTCGAAGCCAGCAGAGGAATCTCTGCTTCTTCTAAAAACAGGTCTTATATAATGTAGCATCATCTGATCACTTAGGTAACCTAATCAAACGACCTCCTATCCCATACTCTCAGGTCTTGTCCACACTTAAGGGGAGGCATTATATAGGATATGTGTACCACTATCTGGGGTTCTTTTTTTTTTTTCTTTTTTTTTAATATATATTTATTGATTTCAGAGAGAGGAAAGGAGAAGGAGAGAGAGATAGAAACATCAATGATGAGAGAGTCATTGATCGAGCCTGCAACCCAGGCATGTGCCCTGACCAGGAATTGAACCCCAGTCGCCTGGATCCTAGGTCGATGCTCAACAGCTGAGCCACACCCGGCCGGGCAGTCTGGGGTTCTTGGGTTCCATCTGGGAATTCTGTCTGCCGTGAGTATTTCTGACTTGTCTTCATGTTGTTGCAGCCCAAATGGGACTTTAAGTGCTCAGGGCACCATAGAGAGTATGCGTCTTTTGAGTCCCTTAGACATCGTCCAGTTTTAGCCATTGGGGGGCACCCCCGATGTCTCTCTTCTTTCAGTATGTTCCAGTTTGTATATGTCAGGGCTCCCAACTTCTTTTCCTCTCGCACTCCTGACAGTTAGGCTCCACAAGGATCGGTGGGCTGTGTTCTTAGGGATGCTAACCTGTATGAAGCAGAAGTTTATCTCAACATGGACATCTCACTGGAAATATTTTAGTGACAGCTCTGAAAATGCTCCGAGCCATAGATACACCACGTGGGCTCCGAGAGGCAACCATCAGAGTTCCCAAGGGAATTATCAGTCCCAAACCACTGCTGTAGCAGAAAAATGCCTTCCCTCTGGAGGTGGCCTGTCTGACCTGGGTCCCCCTGCTACCTCACTCTCCAGGTGCACTCACAGCCTCTGACGGCCTTGCCTTTCTGATATGAAAATCACCTAAGTCCTCAACTCAAAAATAACATCTGCTGATTTGCATAAGAGTTTTGATTTTCCTATTTGGGTTCAATACCCAAATGCTAAGATTTATTTGTTTGGCCTTAAGTAAGTGGTTTAGAGGTTCAAACAATAAAAATCCTTTCGGAGTTCCACTCCGATGCACCCCAACCCAGCTCCCCACGCTGGCCCGCTCCATTCACTCACCAGCTGGTATTGTACTCACTTTGGATTGACTCTCATGTGAATTATGGGTTAAAAAAGGTCAAATCTGTTTACCTGAAGCCTTGTTTTTAAAAGGGTCGCGGGCAGGTGCATCTCCCCAAGTTCAAGGTCGATGGAGAGCTCTGCTGAGGGCTCTGAGTCCTCAGGGTCTCGATTCACAATGAGCAGCCCCTCCTTGGAACCCCTTGGGACTGGGTGTGAGGGCAGCAGCTATGAAGTGAGAGCTTGGAGAGGAAACAGCAAAGAAAGTGTCAATGAATAATCGCAGGGCCACCTTCTCCATGAAGGCAATTATTGGGATTGACTGTTTCCCTTGTCATGGTTCAGCTTGCTGGTTTCACTCAGATTGAGACTGGTGAATGCCGAATCTCACAGGCGTGTGGCATCAGGAGACTTTTCAATGGCACATCCAAAGCTTCTGCCTTATTGTATAGATGCTGGGGGTGTCTTCTCCACTGGGCAGACATGGGTGAGGGTGGGTACTGTGGATTCTGGAGTTTAAATAATGTGTTCTCTCTGTTTACTTCCTCTGCCTGAAGCAGTGAGGTGGTGTTCCCACTTGGGTGTGCATCAGTGGGCCCTGACAGGCTCATTAAACACAGATGCCTGGGCCCCACCCCCAGAGTTTCTTGGATTCAGTGGGTGTGGGGTTGGGCCCAAGAATTTGCACTTCTAACAAGTTCCAGGTTTTACTGCTGCTGCTGCTAAAAGTTCAGAGACCCCACTTCTAGAACCAGTGGGGATGGACACTGGGCCCAGGCCACCAGACTTTCAATCCCGCCTCTGCTACTTACTGGCTGTGTGGTTGTGAGCCATTTTCTTAACCTCTCTGTGCCTTCGTTTCCTTGTCTTTAGAGCAGGGCAATAATAATAGTACATAGTTCATGGGATGGACTCAAGGAGTAAATGAATTAGAACCTGCAGGCACTTAGAACAGTGCCTGGTGTAGAGTATGTGCTCTTGGGATTGAGCATATCAACCCAACTCTCATTTCTCCAATGCCTACAGCTCCTGGTACAGTTGCTGGGTCATTTTACCCAGTTGTCTTCAATCCCATTTCTGGTGGCCAAGATAAGTTATTGCCCAGCTTGGTGCCAGCAGGAGGGAGGTTACATCAATATCCATTAAAATCCTCTACCTTAACCCTTAAAATCTACTGAATACTTAGAATGGAACTCAATGAGACTGGGACACTAGGGCTGTGTGCATTTGGGGTTCCTCTTCCCTGTGCCAGCAAGAAGGGGGGCTCTTTTATGTCAAGCTCAGCTGTAGCCTAATACTGAATGAATGCTGCCTCTATGCCCAGCACCATGTGTTCTGTGCACATGATTTTATTTGACCCTCACGATGTCACTATTAAGTAATAATTAGTATCCCTGTTTTAATACTGCTAGGGTCCAGAAAAGTTCAACAACTTGTCCAAAGTCACATAGCTATTAAGTGATAGACCCAAACTAAAAGCCTGGTCTGTCAGACTTCAGTAATATATGATCTTAAGGTTCTGCTATACCTTCCTGCCTAGTTTTATAGGAATATTTTTAAAAGGATAAGGCTGGGTCTCCAGGATCCAGCAGTGGTTGCTGCTCCCCAGCAGTAAGCACCCAGAACTGGAACTGCCTCTGATTCAGGAACTGGCTTCTCTCAAGTCTGTGGGACAACTCAGAACATAATCCTTTGAAAATGTCCTCTTCACCCAGGCCGGTTTGGCTCAGTGGTTAAAGCCTTGGCCCAAGGACTGAAGGGTCCCAGGTTCAATTCTGGCCAAGGGCCCATACCTTGGTTGCAGACTTGATCCCTGACCCTGGTTGGAGCGCATGTGGGAAGCAACCAATCAATGCATGCCTCTCACATCGATGTTTTTCTCTCTCCCCCCCCCCCCCCACTCTATCTGGAAAGCAATGGATAAAATATCCTCGGGTGAAGATTTAAAAAAAGAGAGAGAGAAATGAAAATGTCCTCTCCAGCAACTTGCCTTCCATCACTTGGTCATTCTCTCTGGCCTGGCTTCTGGATGAAATTGTATTCGTGTTGCCAGAGGTGGCTTTTCTCGTCTGAATTTGGATATTGACCTAGTGTCTTAGAGTTTCTGATCACAAACAGGGCTCCCAACCAAGGGGTCAGGAGAGCATCCAGACACTATACTGAAGATGCAGAGTATGCTAATGAAACCTTCTCTTCTTCCGTAGTGTTCCTTTCTGCCGAAATTCTCCATTCACATAGAAACCAAGTATGAAGACAACAAAGGAAGCAATGACAGTGTGAGTAGCCCCACACCCGCACCCCCCATCCACACTGTGCCCTTGCCTCTCCAGCTCTGAGAGCCACAGCACTTTTCAAGCCCTTATGTGTCCAAGGCCAGCAGCAAGATCTGTGCCTGGGACCTCGAAGTTCTGGCCTTTGGCTTCTGAGGGCTAGTGCCCTGGGATCTCTTGTCTAGCTTTTCTTCTCATTTTTATGTGCAGAAATTTCTGTGACCTGGAGTAATTGTCATTGGGAATTGAGAGGGTGGTGGGGACCTTGGAACTCCTGGATTTGGTTTCTGATGATTGGATTGAACACATATCTTCTCAATGACTGTTAACATTTACTTACTGATATGAATACAATCAGATATATGTGTACATTTGTATATTTTCTGGACTGTCCCAGCTCAATGCTTTTGCCAGAGTTCCTGGAACTTTCCAAAGGAAAGAAGAATGTATGTGGCAGTGGTACTCCCCCCCCCCCCCCCAAGTTCAGGATCTCCAGTGGTTAGCATCTGCTGGTGGTTAGTGACCCCAACGGAAGAGTTTGCCAGCAGCCTGAAATCTGAAATATGAGGTACTGTGGTGGCCAGTTTCATCAAAGCTTTATTGTCTAAAATAGAGTTACACGGTGTTTACCTTGAATCCTTGTAAAATAATGGCTTCTTTTCTGATTGGAAAATTAACACATGGCTCTTAAAACTTGAAAAATGCAAAAAAAAAAGGCATGGGGGAGAAATAAGAAAGAAAAGAAAAACCAGTACTAATTCCATAAGTCAGAGATGACTACTATTAGCATTTTGGTTCATATTGCAGATTATGGATGAATTTCTTTTTTAACCAATTCTCCTAAAATTGAATCGTATAATATGCTGTTTTTAACATGTCATGAAGTGTCCTTTCCAGTATGATTTTTGATGGCTGTACTGTATTCCACACTCATATTCCTTTAACTAATTGCCAGACACTGGATATTGAAGTGGGCTTGGCCATCAGGAAAATGGAGATGCAGATCAGATATGCCTGAGCTGCTTTGCCTGGCACAGTGTTTTTTTTTAACATCTTTTGGTCTTCCCAAACAGATGGCCTTGCTTTCTCTTTTTCTCTGTTGCTCTGTCCTCCTGAATAGTTAAAACTGCTCTGTTTGTGGAGGTATAAGGAGGTCACGTGGCCTCGTGGTGATCCCTATAGGTTGATAGGAACAGCATAATCTTCTGGGTTACCCTCCGCTTGCTTTAAGTAGTCGAAAAATTCACATCATTATCATTTATCTTGAATCTTGTTTTGGCAGCTGCTAAGTTCTTTTCACTACTCTCCTAGGAATTTAGCTTTGTTACTCCTCTCCTAGGAATTTAAAATACCAGGTTATCCACGCTAGAGTCAGCAGCATCCCCTGCGCATGGCCAGGGCTGGGCCTCTCTGAGACTTAGGCCAGCCTGCAAGAGAAGCACTAACCCATGGGCACTTGTGCATAGTCCTGGTCAACACAGTGCACTTCCTCTGGGAGAAATGCCAGCTATTTTACCCGCGTGATCTCCTCTCCAACTTGCTGATTCTGAGACTGCCACTGGGGCCAGATCCTATCTCTCTGTCATGGCACCCGGCTTACCCTAGTCCATGTCCCGCAATCTTGTTACACAAAAGAGGTCCTGCCCAGCGGTGTGACTCAGTTGGCTGGACATGGTCCAGCGCACCATGCGGTCACCGGTTCAATTCCCGGTGAGGGCACATGCCCGGGTTGTGGGCTTGATCCCCAGTAAGAGGGCGTGCAGGAGGCAGCCTATCAATGTTTCTCTCTCATTGATGTTTTTTCTCTCTCCCTCGTACTTCCTCTCTCTCTAAAATCAATCAAAACATTTTTTTTAAAAACAAAATACAAACAAAAAGAGGAGGTCCTAAGTGTGCTTTGGCCCATGTTCCCATTTCAGCCTCTGCCTGGCTCGGCCCCCGAGATCCCTGGGTCTTGCTTCGGAGGCCACTGGACCAGACGGGCCAGCCCCAGCTTGCTTAGACTTCTTTGCTAGTTCGCCTTTCTCTCATTTACATATTCAGCAGCAGCTGTTGATCACCCAGCTGGGCCAAGGTTGGTCCCAGGGCGGCAGAAAAGGAAGACTTTATTGGTTTTTCATTCATTTCATTCAGTTATTAATGCTTTGAAATCAGACCATGAGAAATATATTTTTATGTAATAATGCTTACTTTAATTATTAAAAGATACCTTTGTCCCGAGGTTTAAAACTCAAGCCTTAAGCGGATGGTGTGTGCTGGCATGTGCGTTTTCTGTCCGGGGAGGAGTACGGGCATTTGGGTGGGAGGCAGATTGCTAAAGAAAGCAGAGCAGTAGTGGATATTTCTCTTCTCACTGCTCTGCTAAATTATTTCATAAACTCACTTCCTTTCTTTGCATTTTCTGGGTGTATAGTCTTGTCATTCAGCTGCCATCCTTCATACTGCTATCTATACCCTGATTTCTCCCCTACCTGCCAAAAACTTAATGAAATTGATGACGATAAGAAGCGATGATTAAATTGAAAGACGCTTGTGATAATCATATTGATTAGTGATTGAATAGAGTACATGTTGTTATCTTATTATTAATGACCATGTAAGTAATTTTTTTTGCATGACCCAGTATGGGGGGGGGGGATTAGTATTTATATGACTAGGTTTAAATATCTTCTTCTCTGTGTGAAAACAAAACTCGTATATTTCCGATTGTGAAAACCTGTAAATTGTGAAAACATTAACCAGGACACAATGGGGAAGTTGTCTTAAATTGAGGTCCATTTATTTTATGCACATACTGATGGGGATTATTTAAGCCCTAATTACTACTGGGGAGAACGGCACCATGCCAAGTTCAGGTCCTGTTGTTTGTCCAAGGCCGTAAATCTCAATCTGGGAGAGCCAGTGCTTAGCACGCGTGTGATGGCTGCTGCCAAGTTACTGTCGCTCACCGGGGTTAATGGGGGCAGCCTGGCCTCTACTTCCTCTTCCAAACAAAGCAGACACCATTTAAAGGGGTGGTTCTCAATCTTGGCTGCACATGGGCCTCACCCAAGAGGTTTTAGCAATGGCTCATGCCTGGGTTCCACTCCACTGGGATTTAATTGGGTGCAGCCTGGTCTAAACCAGCCAACACACATGAAGGGTAGAACATTATCCCTCTAAGAACCCTGAATTTGCCAATTGGGAGTATATTATGCCGTTTTAAAGTCCACCCTCCAGTTAAACCTGATATATATTCTTTTGGGGGAGTAAGGTGTAGTATATGCCATTTGTAGGATAGATTGCCACCCCATTTAAGGATCTAGACAAATAGTTCTCCATCGTGACTGATAGTAAAGTCACCTGGGAAGCTTTAGCACCAATGCCATCATCCCACCCCCTGGGATTCTGATGTCATTTGTCTGGGGTGGAATCCAGGCGTTGGAATTCATAGAGCTCCCCCAGGTGAATCTGAGGGGCATCAAGGCTGAGAATATAAATTTAAAAGAAATATTAAGTGCTATTTAAAACCAACTGTGAAACTTAGGAAATCAGATTCTCTAATTTCTCCACTTCTTCATACCCCTGGAAACAGGAAAGTTTACAAAAAGCATGTTTATAACCACCCCCACTACCCCCACACACATAATAAAACGGCTGGAGGGCACCATATTCCCATTAGCCTTTATTCCTCAGCAACAACCTCCTCTGATCAGATGGAAAGAGTGTGCCCTGTTGAGTTCCTGGAAGCATGAGGTTCTGTCCTTCCCAAGAGCTGTCCTTGGAGGTTGCCTAAAAGGAGTATTTGGAATTGATTTAGTGTCTAGTTCAGCTGTGTTGTAATGAAAGAACACAGAGTTGTTCTTTGTGAAACAAAATGATCAGCGTTGAAGCCCCAGCTATATGACCTTAAGCAGCGGAGTCTTGGTTTCCTTATCAAGAAAATAGAGTAAATAATGTGGAGAACTGCCCTGGCCGGGATGGCTCAGTTGGTTGGGTGTCGTACCATGCACCAAAAGTTGCCAGTTTTGATTCCTGGTCAGGGCACATGCCCAGGTTGTAGGCTCGATCCCCAGTGGGGGGCATGCTGGAGGCAACCAGTCAATGTTGCCCTCTCACGTCGATGTTTCTCTCTCTCTCTCTCTCTCCCCCCTTCCTCTCACTAAAATCAATTTTTAAAATGATATCATTTAAAAATAAGAGGGCAACATGGATGGATGTAGGGTAAAATAATTCATTTACGCATTTCAAAACGTACTAAAATGACTTCGTAAAGCAGAGGTTCCAGTGAGAACCGTAGAATCCATATTTACAGATTTCTGAAGCTGATTATCTTTTTCTTAAATAGCTTCTAACTGAGGATTATAGAAAGAAAAAAAGCATTTGCTTTATTTTTAGACAGAATCTCTGCTGTCTTCAACTTTTATGGTTCTGTTTTTAACCTGAGATTATTATAACCAGCCATCTACGAAATCTGTGATTTTCTTGAATAAATCAGTACGTGCTAAAAAGAAGGCTGCATAAGGCACCCCCATTTGCAGTTTCGAAGGATTATTATCCACTTTGGTCCGTGGAGTGGAAAATCAATGGCCTTCTCAATCTGTGTCTAATAGTGTCATTCTGAGGACAATGGAAAACATACTCTGTTTGGTTCCGTAAGACGTCGCCTTTGCTGTTTGTAGTACAATTTGTGATCTGAGAGCTGGATGTAAAAAAAAAAAAATGTTGGCAAAATGAAGGGACAAAAGCTGCACGCACTACAGTCGGACCAGTTGGATTTGATTCCTGGGTCAGCTGCTTCGAGGTTGGTTAAGGCTTGTTACTTCAGTCTGTATGTAGATGAGTGAATTATTGTTTCTACTCATTGGGTACTTGTGAAGATTAAATGTGTTAATCATGAAAAGTGCTCGGAACAGTGCTTGGTACACATAGTAGGTGCTCAAAAAGTTAGCTGTTTTTGGTGTTTCCATATTTCATCAAGTCTAAGGTGGCTACTGTTTTTTAATTTCTGACAGTCCTAAAAATGAACTGCGTGTTTGCGTTGATGGCATCATACAGTTGTAAGTGGCAGCATTTTTATTTTTTGTTGGTATAACTGATAGCGCCTTGAATTCATTGAATTCGCCGTGAGACTTCCTCCTGCAGTGGATGTTGAGGTGTCTGGATAGTGCATTTAAGCTCTGAATAGTGTTTGCATATAAAGTGTGAGCACCATGCTGGCTGGGTTCCGCCAGTGGAAAGTCACTGACTGATAAGCTATGCTGTCATTCAGGCCTGGAAGGTCAGTTGTCAACTTTTCCCGGGCACTGACTGGCTTCCTGTTAATGCCAATGAGCTGATAGAGCTCTGAAAAAGGAGCGATGCGTCTTCTCTACTCACAGATTCAGCGCCATCATCTTTGTAAAAGGGATTTTTCGCAATACCCTGGATGCTGTCTATCTCATAAACACCCTCAAGGACACAATGTCTCCACCAGTGTTTTAGTCTTTAAAATAAGTGGGGCAAGGAGATGATAGGAACCTACTTTATGGAAAAGAAGGTAATGGTTTCCAATAGATGTGGTTCCAAGGTAGTTTTGTTGTTGTTGTTTTTGTGTCTTTTGTTTGTTTGTTTGGTTGTGGGGGGTTTGGGGGGGGGGGTTGCTTTCAATGCACTGAAATCATTGCTTCCGTCTGCTCCACTGTGTGCAGGCTCTGTGTTTTCACAGAGCAGCATGCCAGCTGTTGCCCACCAAACTCTGCACTTGATCTTCTGAGACTGACAGCAATTCTGTCTGCACAATATTAAGCTGTTAAATCATATTTCCCCACTAATACCTATTGAAGGCCTGTTTATAGTCCGTCAGACTTTACAGCCATTTGGTACATAAACTTTATTAAATATAAACCTCCTGAAGCTGCATCTGAAAATCTCATCTTGTTTCCAGTCCTTTAAAGAGACAGTCATAAATACCCTTGGAATATGCAGACCATTCTATGGAGTAATTTTAATTTTCTTGAGCTATGCCAGTTAGATTACTAATAAATGTATGTTTTAAAGCATCAACTAAATGCTATTGGAGTAGATAGTCAAGGAAATAATGGACTATTTGGTGCTGAAATGTTTTATCATCACTCATACCTGGGTTCAGAGGAAATTACAAATCTGCCTTGAGTTGGAGTTTGTTTTTAACTCAGCTTCACCTTAGTTGGCATGTCGAAACTAGAGTGAAATATTGAAATGAAACATGAAATGTATTAAAGAAGGTTCCCAGGAATGAAGGACACTGGAAAGATTGATTTTTCTAGTAACTTAATTTTGATCTATGGGTGAAGCCTTGTTTTCGGCACCCAGCTAAATTTGCTCAGAACCATCTGGGTCTCTTGAAATAGATGGTGTTAAATCATACACACCAGTGGCACACATGGTATGACTGTGTTGAGGCTTTTTGTAATAGTTTGGAATAGAAAACGGTATTGCTTTAAAAAAAAAAAGTAATGAACACTTATCTAAAGCAGGATAACTTATACTCTGCTTTAGCTAAGTGTTCCTATAACTGCATTGCTTCCTCCAAGATTTGATCTTACTGTTTGAAAAATCTTACTATTGGGAAAAAATACTCTCTCTTACACAATTAAGGATAAAAATTAATTAGTGACTCCCTCTGAATACGGATTTGTGAGAGTTGTGTTTTTTTGTCACATTTGTTCTCTAGCTGCCCTGAAAACTGTGTCTTCTAGGACCCACTGTGTAAGTCTGCACCATGGAGTACTAAGGAACTGAAAAATTATCACCACACCCTTGTACAAATAGGAATGTCCAACGTAGAAGATGTTTCCAACTCTGTGTACATTACTTATTCCAAGCCAGTGCCCCTCTAGGTAACAGGTGTTTATCTGTAACATTGGGCAAAGTCAAGAAGTGGTTTTATTGGGCTGAACATTCAGGGACTTCAACAGGTTTCTCCTGCTGCAAAGTTGGGTAATGTAGTTGAAGAGTCCTACGGTGTCTCAAGGGCAGCTAGCTCTGACCTTGAGAGAGGAAGGAGTTGGAGCTATTCTCAGCAGACCTCATTTTATTCATGTTGTTCTAACCATTCTTCTAAATTGACAAGAATGTAAAGTCTTCTGATTTAAAGACTGTTCCCATGGGTGTTCTTCATTCTTAGAGGTGTAGTAAATGCTTATGTTTTAAAGATTCTTCTTCCTGGATTTCCGTTATCCCCTTGAATCAGATTTAAAATGATAATGAATGTTCTGAACCAAACAATTGATATAAGCCACCTATTCTACAGGTAATAGGTATTTAGTAAATATCAGTTATCTTCCTCAATCCCTTTGTCTTGACTTTGCAGTGAGAACCCCAGAAGTCTTTTATTTTGCATTGAAAGGAAAGGTTGATCACAATAGTGCATTAATTCCTTGTACAGGAAACATTTGTCGAGCATCTATGTGGTATGAGGAGTCATCAGCTTGGGCAGGCAAGTCCAACCATTGTAGCATAAAAGGGTAGATACTATAGAGAACAGAGGATCGAGGATGAGACTGGAAAGAAAGAGAGGACTGCAATGCAGGGAGAGACTGGTTGAGGAAACAGGAGACTTGCAATAGATTGGATGAGACAAAACACAGCCCAAAATAGAAAGAGAGAGGAGAGGATTAATTAGAAAGAGGGAGATACATTGGTGCCTAATTAGATTTGGGGATAGAATGGGACAACGGACTCAGGGGTCTGGGATAATTCAGATTTTTGTCATGGAAAGGTGATAGTGCCACCAAGACAAGGAGTATTTTTGAGCAGCTTGGAGAGGCTGACGAGTTCCCTTTTTGTCTGGTTGAGTGTAAAGTGCTCATGGGAAATTTGGTGAAAATAACCAGTATGAAATTGAATGTATAAATCCAAAACTATGACCTAGAGATACAGATTTGGAAGTCATAAAGCAAGAGTAGTCTGAAGCCATAAGAATGGAAGATATTGCCTAACGGATATGTGACAGCTAAAGAGAGAAGAAGGGTAAGGGTGGGACCTGTAGGAGTAGCAGCATTAAAGGGGGAGGGGATGGAAAAGCGTCCATGAAGATGGATGAGCAGGAACCCCCTGAGAGGTGGGAGGAGACTCAGGATGCCAGGAGAGAGAGTGCCAAGGAAGAAAATGTCACCAATGATAATAGCAACATAGTGCAGGAACATAGGATTTAAAAGGTCCTGTGGGACTGAGCAATAAGACAGTCATTGGTGACCTTTCTGAAAATGAGTGAGGTGGTGGGGGCAGAACCCAGCTTGCAATGTACCAATTGAGAGATGCTTGGCTCTGAAAGGAAGGGGAGGAACTGAGTCAGAAGTGGACTCAGCCCAGCTGGTGGTTCAGTGGTTGAGTGTCGACCTATGAACTGGGCGGTCATGGTTCAATTCCGGGTCAGGGCACATGCCTGGGGTTGCGGGCTTGATTCCCTACTAGGAGGCACGCAGGAGGCAGGCTCAGTGACTCTCATCATTGATGTTTCTGTCTCTCTCCATCTCCCTTCCTCTCTCTGAAATCAATAAAAACATTTTTAAAAGAGAAAGAAAGTGAGGGACTTATAGTTGAGGGGAGAAGCCTATGGAAGACTTCCCATCTTGGTAGAAAACAAGTCCATGTTCTGATACATCTCCTCTGTTCCAAACACATAGCCAGCCCAGATGAAATACAAAAAGAGAAAAAATAAAATGAGATAGCCAGATGCATGGATCAGAAATAGGACCAGAAACTCAGGAGGATGGAGGTGCATAGAGTGGCTGGGCTCTAAGTCTGGGGACAAGCAGTAGCAAATGTTGATATGGGAATAACTGAAGATTTGAAAAAAGAAGCAATTAGAAATTTGGGAGCCCAGGCATTGATATGAAAGACTCCATAGATAAGATAAACAAATTCCAGACATAACTAAAGAGATAATCATTGAATTGGAAGACAGTGTTGAGAAATACAACCCATTTCATAGCACAGAAATATAAAGAATTTTTAAAAAATAAATAGCTAAATGTATTAGCTATTAATAGTTGAGAGTCACCATATGGTTATCTCAAAGCAGCAGACAAATGCAATAGAGGAAAAACAGAAAAGCAATTTGAAATGATAAAAGCAGAGAACTTCCTCAAATTAAAGAACGACATGAAAACTCAGGTCAGAAGTATACTTTGAATAATAATTTCTAACACTTGCCGAGCACTTAGGTTCCACCATTGTATGTGCTTTCTATGTGTTAACTCATTAGTCCTCTAATAACCTTGAAGAGCATTTTACAGGTGAATATACTGTAAAAGAGAGAATATGTGTAACTTTCTCAAGTTTGCACAGCTAGGTGGTGGGATTTCACTCCCAGCAGGCAACCCTCTAGTATCACTCTAACACTAAGGAGTTGGACGCAAATCCATACGTAGTCTCATTGTAATGAGACTTCAGAGATTAAAGATTTTTAACAGTGCTTGAAAGCTGCTTCAGAGGAAAGGCAGATCACATACAAAGGGTACAATAATGACTCTGACTGTGAACTTCTGAAGAGCAACAGTAGGTGCAAGAAGTTAGTGAACAGATATATATTTAAAAAGTGAACCCAGGGGAAGGCATGGGATGCCAGAAAAACCCCACAAATGTGGGGCTATCAATTGATAAACTTACTGTTGTAAATTAACTCTTGGCTGTGAGATGCTGAGAGGAAGTTGCCAGCAGGAGAGTGAAAGTTGGAAAGTAGAAAAGAGCTGGCTCCCGGAAGCCAGAGAGTGGATGGTCTTCATGAACCTCCAAGGTAGGAGGAAAGGGCAAGGGCTGGGCAGTGAAGGATGTGTCTGTGGGGAGAAGAGAGAGGAGCAGAAAGCCACTGAAAGGGAAGGGACAGGAAAGGGGGCTTGAGGAGGAGAAAGGTGAATGGTACCCTGTATGGGAAATGGATGAGGGGACCACCTCCGGAAGAGTAAGAGGATTGCTTGAAAGGTTTGGCAGTCTGGTGATTTGGGAAATTTTGAATGAGTTAGAGCCACCGTCCTAAGTAATTGTCATTTTCCCAGCTGTGCTTTGCAGCCTGCACGTAGGAGCCAAAGAAATGGGTGAATTGATTCAGGATTTGTTTTCAGGGTGGGTTCGGCAGGTTATGGAGAAATAGAGCTGGTAAGTGAAGGTGAGCCTGAGCGCTGGAGTCCTGTGGCGGCTCTGGGGATTGGAGAGCTCAGCAAGGTCCAAGAGAAGGCCCCGGGAGTGAGAATGAGAGCATTGAGGTTGGGATTGGAGAGAAGGTAACTTGGAGTTTTCAGATTTTAGAGGTGGAATAATACCAGAAGATTCAAGACCGGGGCTGGGGGGTTGCTTGGGAGGAAGTAGATAGAAGGTAGAATAGAGGCGAAGGTCACTGGAAGAGTATTAGAAAGGACTTAGGCATAAGGTATTGTCCGGATGGCAACTGAGATCACAGAGATGTGGGCATGAGTTGGGGTAAAGCAGAACCTTGAATGTGAGCCTCTTGGACCTTGTTCAGTGAAATTGAGGGGCTGGGGTTCTCCAGATCGGTGGTCTGTCAGTAGCACCCATCAGCAATGAGTTCCCTGTGGCTAGAAAGCATGATCCTGGAAGGATCACATGCCAGTCACTCTATAAGTGGCCACTAACCTCTAGGAATTTTCTCCCAGGGAGTCTTGATAATTATTTCCGAAAAGTGGGTTGATTAATGATTCTGAGCATGCTGCTGCTTGGATGCTGAGCTTTATATTCGGAAGGAGTAGTACATCTCCACTTCATGTGGATGGACCCAGCTTATCACACACGTGCCAAACCCTGAGGGCTGTGGTGTTTACTGCACTGCCGACTTGGGCAATGATGGCAGGGCCCCATCTAATGGCCCTTTTGCAAAGTACAGGTGGAGCAAGCAGGCTCTCTTGGGCCTCTCAGCCAAAGGAAGGCAGAGTGTAGAAGGTAAACCAGCAGGCCCCAGCTAGAAAGTACCTTCTTCCAGAGTGGGGAAGTAACAGTGATAACGTGATGTGGATATCGGCTAGTGATAATGATGACAATGAGATGGATATTGGCAGGAATATTTACTGTGCGTGAGTCCAGCATCCTGCTAACCCGCCTATAGCTGTGATCTTACCAAGTCCTCACAACTCTTCTTATTCCTGTCCTCCAGCTGAGAACAGAGGTTTAATGAGAGCGCGTGGTCTGCACAAGGTCAGAGCTGGCGAGCATCAGACCTGGGACTTGATTCTAGGTTAGTTTGGCCTTGGCACATAAGCTCCCATGTAATTAATATGCTATATTTGGTTCTAAAAATGGAATTATGAAGCCGCATGTGGAATGTGCTACCTTGAGTTTTGAAAGCCTGGCTAAAGGTTTAAATTTCCATAGCGAACAAAGGGAAATAGTCCTTCCCGTGTTACAGAAGCAATGTCAGGTTTGTTTTTTCTCCTTCCAAGTTTTGTAGGGCAGCAAATAATCTTGAAATGGAAAATGGCTTTTCAAACATGTCTTCAGTTTGTGTAAATTTTCAAATATGGGTGGAAGGACAAAGCTGGGTCATCTTGAGTCTGACTCAAGTTAGATACCCACCACCCACCCCCGGCCTTAGAAGGTACGGGTGGTGGGCAGGATGCTGGTGGCACACACATAGAAGGGGATGAAAATGACCAGATTCAGAGAGAAAGGGGATCTGGGCGCAAACACCATGATAGGAAAGAGAGACGGGCCCCAGAGACCCAAAGGCAAAGGAAATAAGTTAAAAATAAAACGAGGCTAAAGATAAACCTTGACAGGAACAAAGCCGAACCGAGAACTCTGTTCCTGGAGCCCGAACAGTTTATTTTTCCTACCTTTCGGTCTGCGTGTGCCTTCCTCGGCCGAGGTCAAGTGCCAGAGGACATCTGAAAATATCCACAGCCAAACTCCTCTGCCTGTCTCACCACGTGAGGGAGAGGCAGCTCTGAGAAGTCTTTGTCCTAAACCGTTTATGGATTTCCCATAGTCTGTGCAAGACCTTGGATACATGCCTCCTGCCGACTGACAGCCGCCCTCCAGCCTGGGGACAGATCTTGCCCCTGATGGCAGAGAATCCTCACAGGGTTTATTGTGACTTACCCCTGTTTTGCGTATTTGCCCAGAAAACTTCCCAATCTCTTCTTAATGAAGACTTTAGACAGGAGACATTGTATGAGTGGCTCCTTATTTCTGTCATCCCTCTGAATGATGTTAGCAGCGAGTAAACGTGGTCCAGTAAGTCCTTGTATTTGTTGTGGGTTGTGCCTGGGAGTCAGAATGGACAATAAAATAATAATTAACGGGCAGGAAGACAGCTCTTCAAACTAGGTGGGAAAACTCCTCCAGTGCCAGACAGAAAAATGCCCCCTGCAGTTACCAGGAAATTAAGTGAATTCAGCAGGCACCCAGGGAGCTGCTGTTAGGGACCAACATCAAAGCATAAGACCCGACACTTAAATTTAGGAGAGCTTTGTGCTATATATTATCTCAGTTTTAACATTCACTGCATCTTCAGGTGGA
The DNA here is from genome assembly GCF_964146895.1 of Miniopterus schreibersii. NCBI lineage: Eukaryota > Metazoa > Chordata > Mammalia > Chiroptera > Miniopteridae > Miniopterus > Miniopterus schreibersii. The sequence goes on from NC_138116.1 coordinate 8,714,353, forward strand.
CTCTATGATGCTCTGCTATTGAGAGATGTTTAAATACACTGCCCAAGTCCACACAATTAAGAACTGACAAAACTGAGGACCCATCCTTTTAAAAGTGTATCCTTTGCTCTTTCCATGCTCCACCTCAGCTGCCAAGAAGCAGATCCCGCAGCCAGAGTGGACCTGTGGGAAGTGTCAGTGATGGAAGCTTCTGCCCTTCACTGGCTATCTGAGTCCATGAAACAACGGACAGTAGGTGATAAATGGGGAAACTATTCAGTAGTTTGGTTGAAAAAACTTCAGTATGTAAACAAGTCTTACAGAAAATTGGGGTTAAGGAACCGAGGAGAAGAAAGACAAAAATATTTTCTTTATCAAGCCTTGGGAGAAAACACTCTCCTCAGATACCCACCATGTCGTTTCTCTTCTTTCTCTCTCCCTCTTTTTTTTTTTTTTTTTTTTTAATTTTATTCCTGAAATAAACCATTTATTGAAAAAATTTGAGTGCCCTGACTGGGAATTGAACCAAAGACATTTTGGCGCACAGGACAATGCTTAACCAACTAAGCCACACAGGCCAGGGCTCTTTCTTTTTTAAAAATTGTTAACACGTGTGATCCTTTTTTACTCAGACTCAAATTCAGATGCCTTCAAAGAGATGTTTACAGAGTGAAGCATTGTACAGAAAATTGGCTTTTCCTAAAAGCTCTAAAGGAGCACCCTTATAGGCCAAGTAGCCTTGAGAGAAGAGGTGTGTAAATGCAGGCTGGTGATGCCTGGTCCACACCTGGACATGGGGCAAGGCATGCGGGGTAAGTACCCGCTGCCTGGAAGACTGACTGTACGCCCACCTCAGGAACATTTTCAAAGCTGAGCTTCATAATGGAAACACTGACACAACCTGCTATCAGCAACCATGATTATTAAACAGGCACAAAGCCAACTGAGATGGCTTGGAGCCAGGGAGGAGAGATTAGCATCACAAGTAAGAGATTTTAGGCTTTGGGCCAGGAGAGTTTTTTTGTGTGTTTTTGTTTTTTTTCCTTTTCATTAAATAATAATAAAAAGAGAGCGAGAGAAAGACCAGAAAAAAGGAGGAAAGGTGCGAAAGAATTCTTGTTTTAGCAACCCTCCATCAGATTGTTCCAGGATATCCAGATAAGCATAGAAGCAAACCATTGTCCATTTGAAAACTTGACAGTTGGGTGACTTTAAAGTGGTCTCTGCAGAAACCCATGCAGCTGGCACCACTCTGCTTTCCTTGGTTGGCCCATGTGCAGAATTGGGTACATTACCCCCAGCAGAGGGAAAATAATGACCAGCAAAGCCCATTTTTCCATTTGGAGTTGGAGGAAACACCATTAGGGCAAAAATCGGGTGCTACCTTCTTGTCCTATGAAGCTCAGAAGGAGAACTGCAGTAGTTAAAAGCCAGTGGCACCTGCTCCCTGGAATGATGGAGCATCATTGTGGGGCCCAGGAATAACTCTTACAAGACAGTGCTTGGTTATCAAGCTGCTCCCTTCAGATTTCGGGAGAGGGAGCCAGTCCCAGGAATTACGTGATGCAGTGGAACCGAGGTAGCACTTTCTGAGAGACCTTTGGAACTGCCCACCCTCTGTTCCAGGTGACATGGCACTGACCACCATGGAGGGGCAGGCTCATCTCTGTTGCAAGAAACTCTCAAGATTGAACTGAGCCCAGTTCTCCTGCTCAGGACTCACTTCTGGCATTTTAGCTGCTTCCAAACCAGCAAACAATTTCTGGTGGATTTCTTTTAAACTTTTTATTTAAAAAAAAAATTCAAACCTACAGAGAAGTTGCGAAAATAATCCGACGATTCTAGATTCACCAGTTAACCTTTTTCTACATCTGCTTTGTCTCTCTCTCTCTCTCTCTCCATAAATATTAACACATTTTTTCCCCAGAACACTTTGAGAGTAAGTTGCAGACATCATGACCCTCCTCACCCTTAAATACTTCAGTACAGACCAAGGACTTTTCCTTACGTAACAACCGTGCAGTGACTAAGTTCTGGAAATTTAATGTTGATGCAATATTGTTATCTGATATAGTCATGTTTACGTTTGCCAATGGTCCCAAAATGACATTTATAGGGAACAACAGTAAAAAACCTCCCTGATTAATGCTCCAGTGCAGAAACACACATTCCATTTTAGTTGTCACTTTCTTTGGGCTCCTTTAATCCGAAGCCATTGCCCAGCTTTGTCTTTCACGACACCGACACGTTGGAGAGCACAGGCCATGTTGTGTGGATGCCCCTCATTCTTGGCTTTCCCTGTCTGTGTTCTCACGATTGGACTCAGACTGTGCCTCTCTGGCCAGAATTCTGTCTTGGCGACCCTGGGTCTTTGTGTACCTTTGTCCTTTCCCCAAACTGCGTGTCTTCCCTGTGTTCTGTTTTCTGGCTTTTGGACTCCTTCAGTTTTTCCACGCTGTGTTCATCACACAGCTGGTGGGGGGGCCCAGTGTGAGGGGTCAGCTGACATGTTTTTCTAGCCCTGGAGAAGGGATGATGGCAGCCTGCTCTGAAAAGTCACCCTGAGAGACAAGAAGAATCCCAACGCGGAGGCAACAGTGGGCTTCCAAACTGGCCTCTGAAGTCTGCAAACTGTTGGTGAAGCTGTAAGAGGATCATTCAGAGCAGAAGCTGGTCTGATCGGATTAGGGGAAAGGGGCCAAATTCCCTGCCTCCTTTTGCCTTTTGGGAATTCCATTTGGGTGGAATTTCACATCCAGCCTAGCCTCTCCGTTTCAACTGCTGTTGCCCTGGTTAAGAACCTTATCACTTTTCTAGAGCAGTCTCTCACGAAACCCATCTCCCACAGAGCTGTATGCAGGGATCCATTTAAACCCCAAATCTGATGATTCCACCGTGGCTTCCGTTGCAGGGTTGGAATTCCATTCTGCAGCTTCTTTATTCTGTATTCCCAGCCTTACGTTTATATCCTCCAAAACATCAGGTGTTTACAGAACCTTCGGCATCAGCATCACCTGGGGCCTTATTAGAATCTCAGGCCCTACTTCACAAGCTTCCCCAGGTGATTTGTGTGCATGTTGACGTGCGCTGAGTGCTATTTAGAATGGGCTGGAAGGGAATGTTCTGTGCAAGGATCTTAGGTTGCTCCTCAGTCTCTTGTCCTTGGTAATGCGCCATGATTCTCAAACTATTCTTTGATTCCAGAGATTCAGCCCCTAAAATTAAATTTTACAATCATGTTTCCTAATTTGCAGAAAGAAGGAAATTCAGTGGACGGGATTTCTCTCAATTCTTCTTTTTTCTTACACACATTTTTTTTCTGAACTTTGACATCTGCTACTAGTTGTTGGCTACCAAGATATCATCTGCTGGCTGACAACAAAATGAACGAACTACTAGCAGACAATGTTACAACTGAAAGTTGATGGTATTTAGCCCAACAGTTCAGTTCAATGACAGCAAAAAATAAAGAACAAAAAAATTAAATGTTGGGCTTCTGTTATATAGGAAATGTTAAAATGTGGGTTGAGGGATGCACCACTCCATGAGGTACATCAGTTACGTAGCATATTCCCCACTACCCCTGGGGCTGCACATGCTCATGGTGCTGCGTTTAATGCGACCTGGGCAATGACCATCTTTTTACTAGAGCTCTTAAGATGCTACCAGTCCAGATGTGCAGATTTCAATTAAATGAAAGACTTTTGCTGCCACCTGTCAATTCTATTTCATCTCCCATGTGGCAGCTTGATAGAAAAACATATTTTTAAACAGAAATCACGATGGGTCTTTTGTCACTTGCTAGATTGGGCTTTAAGTTGGGGAGATTTCAGAAGCCTGAAGCAGAAAAGTTCGACCTTTCTAGAGTGTTAATTTGTGACCCTCAAATTTAGCAACAGCTGAGACAAACCACTTATTCGAGGCAGTGCTCCCCTGGCAATTCCATCAAGGAGATAGGCATCGGGACCTCTGGGAGCCCAAGAATTTAACCGTAACCAAATGTTACTCCCCAAAATGGATTCATACTTACTATGTGTATTATTGCTTTACTAAAAGGTAATCAATCAAGAAAGCCTTGGCAGAGGCCATAAAGGTGAGTTGGTGTGACTCAGACAGATGGGGTGGGTGGGGAAGAGCTTTCAGAGCAAAAGGGGGAGCAAAGACCAGGGTGTGGAAGATTGGAACGGTGAGTTGTTGGGAAGCTTGATGCTCAGGGGGGTGAGTGGAGCATACCTGGAGCAAGGACAGGGAAAGGTGGACATCCGAGGCAGTGTGAGTTGAAAGGTAGAGGCAAATGTACTAATTCCACATATTTGTGTAGCATTTTGGAGCTTCCATAGCACCTTCACACCCATTACCTGGCCCTGATGGGGCAGGACACGAACTGTACTCACTTCCAGTGGAGACCTGGAGGAGTTTCTTGGGCCATATAACTCATAAGTCATGGAGGCAAGAGTAGAACCAGATATTTTGACTCCTGGGCTGTGCTCTTTCCACCAGGAACTTGCATGTTCCAGGGATGACAAAGAAACCATTCTAGCATATTGGGAAGAAAACTCCATGGGTGGGTATGTGGGTGGATGGATGGATGGATGGATGGATGGATGGATGGAGTGTGGAAACCAGAGTCTCAAGAGGAAGGGAAGTTAGAGATCCTTCAGTTGTTTAGGTGAGATGGAGAACAGAAGGTCTATCAGGGAGATGGAGCGGTGAGACATAGGGGCAGTGGAATTAATAGGGCTCAGTGCCTGACCAGATAGGGGAATGGGAAAGAAGAGCCTAGGATGACATCCAGGTTTCTACCTTGGATACTAAAGGTCCACAAGAGGAGGAGCCAGCTCAAACCTGAAAGCCAAAGGGGTGGGAGTGGAGATGATGAATGTAGTTTTGAATATGTTAATTTTGAGCAAAACCAGAGATTGGTGTCCTGTAGTCCAGTTGTTATCAAAAGGCCTGGAAATCAGGAAAAGTATCTGGGATATACAGGAGATTTATTAGGTCAATAACAGTCAAAGATTAACATTTTATTACAGGTATTCACTGTAGTATTATAAACAGCATGATAAAGAGAAAAGACAGGGTGGGGAAAGGAAAGGTCTTAAACATTTAACAGTGGGAAGGTTGATTCATTTATATTGCAGCCATATAATGAAATGTGATTCAGATCTTAAAAATGAGTGCCTGGCCTCTCCGGCGTGGCTCAGCCGTTGAGTATCAACCTATGGACCAAGAGATCAGGGCTCGATTCCCAGCAGGGGGCGTGCCTGAGGTAGCCCATCAATGACTCTCTCATCATTGATGTTTCTATCTCTCCTTTCCCTCTCCCTTCCTCTCTCTGAAATCAATAAAATCATATTTTTTTAAAAAATGAGTGCCAGCCTTCTGGTGTATTCACCCTGCCTCCCATGTGACTAACATTGAACATGGACAGGCACTTACCATGGCCGGGTCAGAATAAAATGGGCTTTCTCTGCTTTAGGTCATTGAGGCCTTGCTCCCCAGTGAAGAAGGATGCTGTTCGTACTTCACAGATGAGGAGAGTGAGGTCCAGCTGTCCTCGGCAGCACGCCAAGGTCACCCAGCCGAGCAGCACAACCTGGTCTCAGACCGAGGTCTGCTGTCTCTGGAGGCCAGGCTCATCACCACCATACTGTATTTTCTCTCTCTAGTTTTCTAACTCTATTTTCCATTATGAAAGAGTATGTTGATAAGGGAAAAAGAGAAAGGAAAGTATTAGAGTGAGATGAAGGACAGCCCAGAGTGGATCCACAGATGTGCGTCTGAGAGCTGTTCTGCCCAGGTAGGAATGAGGCCCCAGGCTCCTCCTTCCTGGGGAAACAGAAGGGACTGGCCCTCTCCAAGGCATCTGGCCTAATTATGCCTCCACCTTGGGGAGAGCGCGGGAAGCCAGCCCCCTCCCATCTGCTGGCCAGCATCTATCTGACCCATACCTTCCTGGGGAGCTCCTTCTGGAGCCTTCGGTCAGCTGCCTGGGCCAGGTCTATGGCGCTCAGCCAGGAGGCCTCGAGCAGTTCCCGACTTTGCCTGGGGAGATATTTAGAACCAATCCCTGCAGAAGGGAAAACCAAACAGAATACAACCTACCTGGAAAATGTAACAATCTGTTCCTTTATTTTGTTTTTTTCTGACAGTTGATGCATTTTATCCTGAATCTTAAGTGGTTGGGGGTGGTGCCTACCCCATTGTCCTGCCCCGAGAGGAGGCATGCGGGCAGTGAGCTGGAAGGAGACAGGAGGCCCTGGAAACTCTGGCGGCCTGCTCGTCATACTCCTGTCTTGTGACTTCCCTGGGTGGCAGGCGGGCCTCAGCAAGCCATCCATCTCAGTATTTTATTTCTCCCCTCAAGACTGAGTTAGTGCCTTCTCAGGGAAAAGCAAATAGCAGTCGTTTTCCTATGTTGGGAGCTCTGCCTCTCTGTGCAAAGGATTTAATGTTCAGGCTCAGAAAAGGTATGAGGGAGGGTGGGGATCAGAGCTGCCTTGCTGTGGTGAGCCCCAAACACAGGCCTTTGAAGGCTGTCCCAGAGGGAGCCTGTGAGCGCTTGCAGGTTAAATATCGATTCGTTGACTTGAGAAAACCAGCAGTTCTAGTTCCCACAGACCACCTTGTGAATTGACATAAGAAGGAACTGGGAGAAATTGAGTCTATTTTAAGCTCAGCTTCTGAGGCTTATTTTAGGAAGCATATTGATCCTACTGCAGGGAAACCATACAGCACGTCAGGTGCCAGGATCCACACGTGCGCACGCGAAGTGTGGCCTGCATGACACTGTCTGCGTGTCCAGCGGTGGCTGCGGCCCCAGAGGAAGGTTTGGGATTGAGGCCGCTCTGTACTGAAATTAGATCCAGCTGATGAAAAGAGCCCTGTTACAGCTGCCCGGGGAACTGTAACTTAGAAGCGTCTTTGTGCCATGAAAGGCTTTTTAGTAAATGGATCGAGCGATAGCACTGTGACCCTGCTGCGTTGCTTTAATGTACTTCTCTTTCCTTTTCTTAATTAGTGGCCATGACCTGGGGCACCTTATTAGAACATCGCTTCTCTGGCCAGAATCTTTTTCTCATTGGTCATCACGTCACTCTGATTACGTTCTCTAGAACCTTCTCCCTCACCTTTCATCCCACCCAGATCAGCCAGGGTTCTCCATTGCTTCCCGCATGGATCTAGGGTCAGGGCAGGAAATGGCTCTCAGCCCTGCGCTGATTTGCTGGGGCTCTTTCTAGACACAGATTCTGGGACAGAAAGGAGTGTCCTTTCGCTCAGAGGGTTCCTGCTTTTTGTACATCTTCACTTTGTTGTGCTCTTCTCCCTGAGGTCATCCTGCCACTCACTGTCCCAGGCACCCCTCCCCCTTTTATCTCTGCTGTTCTCATTTCCCCAGGCGCATTGAACAGCAGCTTTTCATTCTGAACTTCACTGGCGAGCAATACCCAACTTCACCCCGGTTCTTCTGTCTCTTCTGTTGTCTTCAGGTTTCTGTCTGTTGGGTTTTTTTAATTTTCTGCACCCTTGGAGGCGGGTGGAGAAAGGGAAAGGACGGTCCTTGCCTCCTCCACTGGGCCATGTTAAGAAGGAAAATTATCCATGATTCTTGTTAAAGACAGTAAGGCCGACTTCATTCAGGGACCATGACAGCCAGGTTTTGTAGTAGGCGAGAGAGACAGGCTCAATTCTGGGCACAAGGACCAGGGGAGGTCTGCAGCCCAGGTTCAGGGTGGGGAATCTGTGGATGGAAGGAGGACTCTGGCCATCTTGACAGGATTCTTGCTAAAACTGGACCAAACAATCCAAGGGCAGAGCCCAAGGGCAAGGCCTAGTCAAAAGGAGGACTGGGAAGGGCCCTCCCTACCAGCTATGCTGCTGTTAAGTGATGATCCAGAAACCATGAGCCAACTCTAGCCCCATATGCCTTGTGTATCAGCCGGGGATCGACATCCACTGCCCTCCACCAAACCAATCGCCACTTTACAAATCCAGAGCATTAAAATGAAAGCATTGTTAGAACAGTAATTCTGCTTCCTGCGTGCCTGCTTGCTGAATTCTTTGTTGGTGTTTCTTAGTCAGTTGCTTCCCCCCTGAGACCTCCCAAGTGGAGCGAAATAAAGGGAGAGAACTGTGGCTTAGCTGGGACTCTCTGTCCCTTTAATCATATCTGAAGCATAAAACAAGATAACTGGTAGATTTTCTTCAAAATCCCTACTAATCAACCACCCCTACCGTGCATCCTTGGTAACTTGGGCAGATGGCAGGAAGGTAAAATCCACACAGCTCCTCAGCTTGGAGGTCCCCCCCTTCTCCCCACCATCAATATTTTTTTTAATAATAGACTTTATTTTTTTAGAGCAGTTTTAGGTTTACGGAAAAATTGTGCAGAAAGTACAGAGAGTTCCCATCTAAACTTGGATCTAAAACCACAAAAGTTACTATTTTATAGAGAGAAGGGCTGCCGAATCTGAGTCCCAGGATTGTGGATTTCTGAAGAGCTGTCAAACACAGTGGCCTCCCTCGATGGGCTGTAACAAGAGAGACACAAAATTTAAGAAGCAAAACGAGAGAGTACACAATCTAGAGAGAAACTCCTATCCATGGAAGAAGTCTAGTGGGTTGTTAAGACACAGTCCATTATCTCTCAATGCACCTTTCCCTCCTGACTTATGACCTCACAACTCAGCATTTGCCTGCATTAAGTGTGGGGCATCTCCATTTCACCATCCCACCCACCCCATGTTTACCCTCTGGGAAAATCTTTTTTAAGAATGGAGTTATTAATGGCTACATAATAGTTCATCAGATGGATTTATCATCATTTCCTTGGCCATTCTCCCATCCTGGGATATTTAAGCTGCTTGCTTGCTTTCTCTCTTTTTTTTCTTGTTACAATAATGTCGCAGTGGAAATCTTTGTGCATAATGCTTTCCTTTTACTTAAAATTCTTTAGATAACTTCTCAAAGCTTAAGCTTTACTATGTCAAACTATATGAAGATTTTAAAGGTGCTTGATACTTAATGTTCATAATGCTTTACAAAAAAGGGAAAATTGCTCCCTTTTTATTTTTTAATATGTTTTTATTGATTTCAGAGAAAGGAAGGGGAGAGGGAGAGAGAGCTAGATACATCAATGATGAGAATCATTGATCGGCTGCCTCCTACACACCCCCTACTGGGGATCGAGTCCAAAACCCAGGCATGTGCCCTTGACCAGGAATTGAATCGTGATCTCCTGGTTCATAGGTTGACTCTCAACTACTGAACCACATCGGCTGGGCTTACTTTTTATTTTGGAATCTATAAGATAGTATTTACTTGGGAGACTTGCCTTTTCCTTGTAGTATTGCTCAGTTTATATTAAAAGGAGTTTGTTTGTGGGGTGTTCATTGCCTGGTGGTGGGAGGGGTTAGGAGAATCCACCAGGTTGGCACTGGAACCCACTGCAGATGATCCGTAGGTGGGCATGTCTGATAAATAACCAAAGATGGGAATGTTATTATAGAGGATAAGGGAAAGTACCACAGTTAGCTCCCAAACCCAACTGCCATCTCAAAAAGAAATTCTGCCCAAGGCCTGAAGGTGCATAACACCTGTGTCAGATGCGATCCTGGAGGAGTTTTACTTGATAATGTTTCAACAAGATACATCTTGTCCTGGAGCTATCTCGGCAGATCTCTTACTCAAAGAGGTGGTGATTGGACCAGAGTCCTGGCAGTTGTTGCTGCCACTGGGGAAGCCCAGATGAATACTTAGTCTTGCTGTTTTCCCTGGAGGCCTGGCTAAGCCTCTGTCTGTAACAGTGTTGGCTCAATTCTGGATCGTGCCCTAAACTGAGCAAGAAGATTAGGCTGTTTCACCCCAGCTGTGGCCTCTGATTACACTACATCCTGACCACCCACACTTCCTATTTTTCTGCCACAGCCCCTCTGTGCACCACCCAAATCAGCTGGCTGTGGGGTGAAGGGGCAGAGAAGTACTGAGCCAAAGAGGGAGACTTGGGAGACTGACTTGACCCAGAGATCACTCAGCATCCCAGACACTTGAACTAGAAGGAATGTTAGTGGTGATCTGGGTCACTTGATCTCAACTTCACTGGGGCCACATATCTCTGTGATAATCACATGAAAGTAGTCACTGTCTCCAGAAAAATACATTTCCCCAAATTCTGGGTACAATTCCAGGATGTTTCACAGCTCTCTGATACCTGTCCATCTAGACGAGGCCTTTTATTCTGCACCTGAGGACATGGAGACCCAGAGGAGGTGTAGGGCCTTGCCCGAAGTTACACAGAGGAGATAACTGAATTCAAACCCAAATACCCGTATTCCCAATATAGGGCCTACTGGCCAATACTAGGAGGTTTCCACTCCACACTGAACCCTATTTTGGGATTTATGGAAAGTTAGGGTGCTTACAGCCACGGAAGTAGAACTGGGGCTCATGAAAGGAAACTAACGTCAGTTCGTAAGCAAAACTCCTGCCATAGATTCCATTTTGGAAAGCAGACACTAATGCTTTCCATTAATTCAGCAGGTACTTATTGAGAACCTAAGAGCATCTCCTAAACTCTCTAATCATTGGGAGATTACTTATTTATCAGAAATTATGACTCTTTGTCATCTCAAGCCTGAAGAGGACGATGAGGTCCTCAGAGTAATTTTTTGTGGCTTTGTTTAGGTGGTGGGAACCCCACCCTGAAACGTTTACTGCAAAGGTGCTTGCGTGGTATTTCATTGATTGCAATGCAAGAGTTAAGTGTCACATTAATGAAGGAGACCAGAGTTTGAACCGAAGGGTCCCTGCGTAGATTCTACTGCAGCATCAGCTACCCAATGAGGAGAAAAGCTCCCATCTCTTTGGGGACATACATTTTATAGGTAGCAGTAGGAGAACCAGATTCCAATTTCTTCTTTCTGGGTACTTTTGCCTGATATGTATCTTCTCGGTTGGGTGCCAAGAGGCAGTCCAAAGCGGAGCCTGGTGGTGAAGGCCTGAGACTTGCCCTAGATCCGAGCTTCCCTGCTGACTGGCTGTGTGACCTCGGGCAAAACTCTTTACTTCTTTGAGCTTTGGTTTTCTCATCTGAAAATTGGGAATAGTAATACTCTCCTCATAAAATTTACCTAAGGCTGAGAGAGAAGAAATACCCAAGGAAGAACATACTTGGACGGGGCCCCTCTCCAGGATTAGGGCTCAGGCCCCGTTGCAGAAGTCATGGTCGTAGCCCACGGGGCAGCGGGAAAGTTTGCTGAGTTGTCTGTGCCGGAGCTGGCCCACAGTTGCTGGGCAGCAGAAAGCAGCCTGCTGCCCTCTGCACAGGTAAATGAGACTGACGGCAGGTGTGTAGAGTCAGAGCACCGCTGCCAGTGCAAGGCCTGGAGTGCTTGGTGCATGCGTCCAGAAGAGTCACGGTGAAGGCCAGGGCTGCAAGGTCACCAAGCAACAAGACACTGTGGCACGCAGCTGGGAGAGCATCACTGACTGTCCCCATTGGCAGAGTCTGCGGCAGGAGTCAGATCCAAACCAGTAAGAGAAGCTCCCATCTCCCTGCAGGGTCCCTCAGGTACACAGCTTACAGGAGTTACAGGGGCCAGCCCATTTGCTCAGAGCAGTGACCAGAGGCTGAACTTGGAGCTGAGAGGCAGCAATGTGAGAACTGGTATAACAGGTGATCAAAAATGTTTGAATTAAAGTAGGAAAAATCACATAATCAGTCAATAACTCACTTAACCCCCATTTATTTCCCCTTCTTTCAGTGCCATAAATTTTTACCACCAATAAATGTCAAGCAGCTCTAACTTCCTTTGTAATTTACTCTCCAGAAGCTCATTTCCCTCTGGGGTGTTCCATGTTGTTTTGTTTTCCTAACGAGGCACACATCTTTCTTCTCTTGGCACACACTTAAGAGAGACTCATGCATGAAAAGGAGGGAAAACACTCACACAAACAACCTGAGACCCAGTATTTCATTCCACAAGACACTTTTCCACTCAAACTTGAACCTGTCTCCCCACCGTCTCTCTCTTTCATTCCAAAGCAATCCACCTGCCCCTCCCAAACACTGTAGGAATGTCCCAAAGCACTTGGCTTGGGGTGGCAGTGGAGGGAATCAGAGCTGATCCGGGAGCCCATCTTTCTCTGCCTCTAAGGAAAATGCAGTGGCCACCTCAGATCCAACCGTGGAGTTCAACTCCTTGGACAAATCTGAAAGAGCCTGGTCTCCAACCATTTTAAAAGAAAATTAGCTACAGAGCAAACAGCAGACTTGGAGGCTAATTACCAGCACCAATGTTATTCAGAAAGCATTTGGAAAGGACTTATTGTTTCAACCTGAGAAGCCAAGCAAGGGAGAGGTAGCAGGCAGGGAGGGCCTGCAGTTGCCCTCCTGGGAGATCATGTTATTAATAGGCACCAAATTTGTGTCAAGACAATGTTCCTAGGCATCAGCCACCCTGTTCTTCCAAAATATTTCATTCCCTGCTGAAGAGTCAGATTTAATTAGTGCTAACGGATGATTCCCCAGCTGGAATTAGTTCAACAGTGGGGGGAGGGGGTACAGTTAAAACCTCCTGCCAGGATGGAGTGGTTTTGCAAACTTAATCTGTTTACCATCCTTCTGAAGGTCTGGGAAGGTGATCACATTAGTCCAGGAAAATGGCAAGTGGCAAAACTAGAGGAAGGTAATCTTTCCACCAAACTTTGTATTCGTATATGTGGCCATCTTACATATTTCTATGCAAGTGATGGATATTGTGGGCCGTGAAACCTGGAGTAGACTGGCAGGAAGCCATCTCAGTACCTTTTCAAGGTTCTACCTTCTTACCCCTCCATGTACCAAGGAAACCATGCTCTTAAATGATCGAGAATACCACTGAGTGTAGCCCCGGGTACTGGGATTTCGGACAGTCTTTACTTTCTACTGTTTATCTGTATTTTCTACAGTGAGCATGCATTCCTTGTGAAATTAAATAGAAAGTTTTTAATGAAAAAAATACCCTCACACTTTTAAATTCTCTAATTCTTGGGTTATATTACTGCTTTTATGTCCTGTATCTAGCCCAGACCCTTTTTAGCCCCTTCACGGAGCCCTGTTCAGATTACCTGCCAAAAATCAGCAGTCATTTTGGGAAGATATTTATTTCTTCATTCTTGAACTTCTGAAAACAACCTTCCTTCTCTTCTATCCAGCGGTGATTGATGCTACACCTGCCTCTGATGTGACAAAACACAGGCAATGAATAAAAGCCTTTCACGATTCCTGCACATTCTGAGGCCCCAGAAGGCAACAGCCAGGGGCACTGAGCCATGTGAAGATGCTCCATGGGGCGCTGTTCTATCCCGTGGGCACCTTGAGGCTGTCACTAACCTTTGATCTCTTGCTCTGCTCTTTCAGATTTTTGACAGCGAAGCCAAAGACCTTGAGAGAGAAGTTTGCTTTATTGATATCGCCTGCGATGAAATTCCAGAACGCTACTACAAAGAATCCGAGGTGAGCAAGAGAGGGAATGACATGTGGAAGAGACTTATTCATTCATTAAGCAAGTATCATTAAGTCCATCCTAACCTGGAGACTTCCATCTGTCCTCATGTTGATTCAGTCTGGTTTCACATCTTGCTGGATTCTTAATTGCAAGTCTCACAATCAAGTCTGGACTCCTCAGGGCCCATCAATGGCCGTGGTTGCCGCTCAGTTTCAATTTAGTCTTCCTATCTCCCCAGTTCTGCCATCATTCTGGGCAGCAAAATATTCGCAAGGTTGAACTACCCAACATACTAGCCTCTCTTAAAAAAAACACACAAAAAAAACACAGTAGTTACCACCCCAGCCAGGTTGCTCAGTTAGTTGGAGCATCTGCCTGTACCCAACCAAAAAAGGTTGCAGGTTCGATACCCAGTCAGGGAGCATATGGGAGGCAACTGATCAATGTTTCTCACATCAGTGTTTCTCTCCCTCTCTTTCTTTCTAAAATCAATAAACATATCCTTGGGCAAGGACTTTTTTACCAAAAAACAGCAGCTACCTCTGGCTTCCTCTTTTTCCAGGCTTCTGCACAGCCTGTCTCCCCATCTGTGAGGGTTCTATCTTTGAGGGTCTAACACGCAGAAAATGCTCAGTCAATCCCCTCTGAATGAATATTGAACTTTGGGCAGCTCCTCTCAGCACTGAACCTTTCTGTCTCCAAGCAGGAAGCCCTTTCATGGGGGCTTCTCCTTTTTTTGTCTTGACTAAGAATATATTCAAGAGAATATCTTTCTCAATAGCGTCTACCCTACCAGAATCCATTGTTTGCCTCAGCCCAACCTTTTTACTTTACTGTGGGTGCAAGTCATCGTTTATATCCCGTTAGTGTTTTATTGACGGCTCCTTAGGGAGCCTGGGCGATCCCCTTGTAAATAAGGCCGCAGCCCTGCAAGGACAGCCGCTGCAGGGCTATTTTTGTTGTTTAGCAACATGCAGCCAATCACAGTATGTTTGGACTCAGGGCCCCAGGCTCGTCCTTGAGCCGTAACACGTGGACCTTGAAACTCCTCTTTCAGATTCGTTAAGGCTGATTTAAGACCCAATAAATAAGCCCGTTAAAAATAAATCCCACCGCTGCACAAACCCGGCTCCCAATGTGGTTTGGGATTTTTTGCCTCCACATTTTGGGATTCGTTTGGCTGTGTAGGTCTAACCTGAGCTTAGCAAATGCGGAGTTGCTTAATTGCAGGCGCGAGCTCCACAGCTGCGGGCCCTTCAAAGACCAGAAGAGGCTATGATGTGAGCTACTCTCCGTGTGAGTCGAAGGCTGAGCTAAGATTCTTAGCGCCATCAATTTATAGTACACTCTGCAACCAGCCACACCCATGAATTTTCACAAACACAAAGTGAGATGCTTCCTTTGTAACTGTGGACCTGCCGGAGAGGAGAAACTCGGCTTCCCCTATCTCAGGGCACAGAGGAAATGTTTCTGTAGTTACTTATGAAATTCACCCACACTTATGGGGCTTCAGTGATGTGCAGAGCATTGGGCAACATATTGGGTGAAGCTGTTGCCCCGTCACTTCTGTGGCTCCTTGGACCTTGGGGTGCTGCTGTCCTTCCTGGACATCTGGCCTCTGGGGAGCTCAGACCTCCCAGAAAGGCAGTGTTGCCAGAAAACCCTAATTTCAGCTCTTCCTCTTTGATGGCTTTGGGGTGATTCTGCCCGTCACTCAGGGAGTTCCCTCCCGATTTGTGGAAAGTCTTAGGACAAGTGTGGAACACTAATGAGGAAATCAGCAAGCCTCGTTACGGTCTGATCCCCGGTGCCTGACTCATTTCCCTGTGCCTCCTGCTCCCAAGAACCACCACTGGGAAGCTTGTTTTCACTGACACAGACATTCCAGGAATGTTGTCTTTTTGCTTCAGAGTCATTCATTTCTCTGGGTCATAGTATTATTTTCTGGATGCAGTTTGATCAGGGAAATGAGAGGTGTATAGTCATTCATCCAATAAGTATTCACTGAATGTGACTCACAGTATTAAGATGGGGAACATGGCAATGGGCAGAAGACATACTGAGAGTTCCTTCCCTCAGGACACTTCTAATCCAGCAGGGGAGCCAAACAATAAACAATCCCATGAGTACACATAGGGAAACTGGACTTCAAAGGATGGGATCAGGAAGTGACATGCCTGTCCCCGCGGGATGGAGAGAGCTGGGGGATGGTGCTCCAGGTGAAGGTAGCAGCATGTGTGGGGGCCCCGAGGTGGCACAAGTGAGTGAGCAGAAGATGGCCAGCATGGTGGCCGCAGTGGGGACAAAGAGGAATGGTGCAAGGGAGGCTGGGTAGGGGGTGGGGCCATGTTAAGACACTTAGTTTTTTGTGTGTGTTTTTTCAAGTGCAATAGAATGCCTTTTAAGAAATCAAATTATATGACCTGACTTGTGCTTTTGAAAGATTGCCCTGGATGGAGAATGGACTGGAAGGGAGCAGGGTGGAAGTCAGGAAACCACTGAGGTCATTGGTGTCTACATTATTGGTTATTTAGGTTATATGATGGCTTGAACTGGAGGGCTGGGAGCAGAGCATTTTAAGGTGTATTTTGAAGGCAGAATTGACAGAGATTGGTCTGGACTGGTTGTGAAGATAAGAAAAAGGGAAGAATCAGGATAACCTTAAGGTGTATGTATGGCTTGGACAACCAATAGATGTGGGTGAGAAGAGACATGGATTTTGAAGGAGGATGGATGGACCTTGTGATGCCAACGAGACATCTAGAACAAACAGAAATGAGTCTGGAACTTAGACAAGAGATCTGGGCTGGAGGCAGGATTTGGGAGTGTTTGGCAAATAGAAGGTATTTAAAATCCTGGGGCTGGATGAAAGGGAGGCAGTGTAAAGTATCCTGAGGAGAGGGTCAGGTGCCAGCACTGAGGTATGGCAGCCCTTGGAGACCAGGCAGAGGATGGAGAGGCCCCTGCGGTCTCCAAAGAATTGGCCAGAGGCTTAGAAGGGAAACAAGGAGTGTGTACCAAGGAAGGCAAGTTTCAAGAGGAAGAGCGATCAGTTGCGCTAAATGCTGTTGCGAGGTCCAGTGAAATGACGATGGAAAACTGTCCTGTAGAAAAGTGGTTCTCAGCTGGGGGCTGAGCTTGCCCCACAAGGATGCTTACAGTGTCTCAAGCATTTCTGGTTGTCACAACTTGGGGGCGCTACTGACAACTAGTGTGTAGAGGCCAGGGATGCTGCTTAATATCCTCTAATGCTCAGGATAGCCCCCATAGCAAACAACTACATGATCTGGTCCTAAATGTCAGTGGTGCCAAAGCTGGGAAACCCTGCCCTAGAGGAAAAGGTCCTTGGAGGTGAATGGCGCTCTGGGTTCAGCTCTCACACTCAGAGCCATTGTCCTTAGTATTTGGGTTGCTTAATGGATGTGGAAGAAGGGGACCCAGAAGACTCAGCCCAGAGTGCTCTTGCTGAGTGCTGCTTCCAGGGGCTCGCCAACCTGCATCACAGGTAGAAATCTCCCTCACTGGTCCTGCAGTTAGACCGCAAAGGAAAAGGCAGAATCAGGAGTCTGCAGTACAATTTGAGGACAAGTATGTTCCACGGGACTCCCTTGTGACCCCAATCCCATCATCATTCGACTTCCAGAATCCAGACTGCAATGTGAACACCCCCCCAAAAGGGAGAGAAGGGAGTTTCCCAGCTGTTTTTGGTGGAGTGTTATTAGCCGGGAACTGAAAATAAGGGGTATGACCAATTCAGAAGGCAAACCATTTCCAAATAAATGTCTACTCAGCACTGTAAATAATTAGCACACCCCTCCCCACCCCAAGACCTTCCTTCTAAAATAAAACCTGACCTTGTCACTTTCTGCTTGAAACCCCATGCTGGCTGAGAGGAGGCCCTGTGCCTTAGTGTGGCCTCTGCCTTCTCCACTCCCAGGTCCTCCCCACTCCTGTGCCACTCAGCTGGGGAGCATCTAGTCATTCCTCTTTAGAGGTCAGCTCAAATGTGACCTCTCCTGTGGGCTTTCCTGGGCACCCTGCACCCCCACCCACTGTCAGCGGAGTTCTGATCTATGGTTTCCAGATCATGCTACCTCATGCTAGCTCATGCTAGCTCACTGTTCTGTCAGGAGCTCCATGAAGACAAGAGCTGTCGTCTTGATCACCGTGCCTCAGCAGCTGGTACAACGCTGGCCCGTGGCAGATGCTCACAAAACGATTGTTGAATGAATGAGCGACAGCCAGGGGCTTTGTTTTTCCCTTCAGCAGCCACAGCTTCAGAACCAGCACCATCAAAGAAAATGACTTGGTTGCCAGTAAGCTAACAGTTGTGCATCAGCATTTCTTTCCTTTTTTTTTTTTTTAATCTGAGGCATACAGCTTTACCGGCTCTCTCTTCCCATCCATCTCTGGAAGTTGACTGTGTCAGCATCATCAATAGGAGCACATTTTCTTTGGAGAAAGCCGCAGTGCCAGTGGGCTGGATCCGAGGTTTCTGATGCGTATGGATGGAGACCAGGGTCATCTGGGTCAGTCCTCTCCACCCGGCTCCTGTCACACACGCCGCTGTCCAGACCAAAGAAAGGGATTAAAGCACTTTTTATTTTTCTGTTTTTCCCTGGAAACCTCCGAGCCACACAATCAAGAATACCTCTCTCCGTAAGGTGACCGGAGCTGGGAATTTTCCGCTGGGTGCCCTCTGCCTGGTGGCCCTCGTGCCACCACTAACCAGGGAGACAGAAGGTCACTCACTGGAGGCTCAGGATCAGCTGACCGCCTAGCCCAGTGTCCTTCGTATTCTCTGTTTTCAGAGCTGCTGTTTTCTCTCCACATCCAGGGCCTGAGCTTCAGCTCCCTAGAACCCCTTCGTCCCAAGTTTTGTTCTCTCATATCCATTGTAGAACTCTGCAGGGCATCGCTGTGTTTAAAAAAAAAAAAAAAAAAATCACTGTGATTTCTCAGGCACAGAGAACACATCCGTCAGTCTCAGGACAGCCCCTCCAAGGCCTAGCCCCCATCAGAGTCCGGGGACTCTTTGTAGGGAGTCACATGAGCACCACCCCCGCAGCACATAGGAGGTGAGGCCAAATCTGAGCAGGTTGTACTTGTTCTGTGGTTGGTGCATGGGTTGTTGCCTCTTGCCAAGATTTCCATCCCAACCCTTTGAAGCTCCGCCACAGCTTCAGGGCGAAGATCCCAGCCCAGGAGGGAGAAACTCCGTGCCATTGGAGCGTGCCTGCAGAGGGCATGGGCAGTGGCGTGGACCTGCAAAGCTGAGCAGCCTAGGGCACAAGAACACGTCTCGACACCCGGCCTGCAGCACCAGTCCCGGCTGGACAGTCCCTGAAAGCCAGGCTCAGAGCTCTCTCATGCGTGTAGTATTGGCTCATGTAAAATCCAGTGCTCTTCCTCCTGGATTCACTAAATCGTCCATTGTAAGACAGGAAGTGACCAAAGAAAATGGCATCTCTGTTGGCCTCCTCGCAGCTCCCCCCAGCGACACAGATGTGGAGGGCATCTCAGCGTCTAAATTTTCAGACATGCCTTGAGTAGAAGAGGGGGAAGGGGCGGTGTAATTCCCTGGTGGAGGAAGTTCAGAAGTAGAGGATTTTTTTGTGCTTTTTTTTTTTTTTTTTTTAATCTTCATTGATATATGTAAAGCAAAGAGAAGTCTCTGACCAGTGGTTCTCAATTAGGGGCAGTTTTGCCCCCCGGGGGACACCTGGCAATGTCTGGAGATATTTCTCATTGTCGCCACTGGGTGGAGTGTGTTTGGCATGAAGTGGGCAGAGGCCAGAGATGCAGCTAAACGTCCTACAATGCACAGGACACCCCCACAAACAGAATTATCCAGCCCAAATGTCCAAAGTGGCAAAGTTGAGAAACCTTGTTATAGACCTATTCAAGAGAAGGAAATTCAGGAAAACCTATTAGTAGCAGGACTAACTAATGAATTTCTTTAATTTGCATTTACTAAGTGCCTGCCCTGTGCCGGGCGCCGAGACACTAAAGGCTGCAGTTGCGTCTAGTCTCTACCACCCTTTGAAACTGATCCTCTTTTTACAGAGAAAGCACGTTCCTCTTTCCTTTCATTTTGCAGGATTACTGTAAAAGAAGTCTCCATCTTTCCAGGAATGAGTAAAGCATAATCATTTTAATGGGGGGGATTTACTATATCCTGAACCCGGGTAGCCTGAAGGAGAAAGGATAACAGCTTTCCTAGAAGCACACCCCCTAAGATGGTGCGAGTGAGTGCAGAACAGTGCAGGGGGCATTTTTAGGCAGAATTTGATTTGGAGCCTTCCCCCTGAGTTGCGTAAGGGGAGGGGACTGTTGAACCACAGCCTCCAGGCCCCACGCTCGGGATCATTGCCTGGCCTATGAAATCCCCAGCAGCCAGTCCCTTAGTCACTTCAATCTAAATATCTGTTGAATTCTCTCTTAAGGGAGAGAGAACAGAACAAAGAAATATATCCAACTTTCCCAATAACTGTCAGGGGTGAGAGATTAAATGCTGTTTGCTCAGTACTATGGGCCCCCAGAAAGAGAACAGAGTCAGAGTAAATATTGTCGTACTCAGCCGTACCCTCCAGTGCACAGTGCTTCACCCAAACCACTCGGCTCCCTCAAATTAAAAGCTTTCATTTGGATCCACATCTTGGCAGTTTGATGGTGGTAGAATTTTCGTTTATCTCTCAGTGGCCAGATGTGCCAGAGCTGCCACATGCAGGGGTACGCGGTTGAGTTCAGTTTGTTGTTTTGTTAGTGTCATCTTTTTCCCCTTTCCCGCCATCCGTCCGTTTCTTTCTGAGAGCAGCGCAGCTGTTTTGTGCCGGGTTCCAAGTGACTGGGGCCAGGGCCTCTTGGATAATAAGAGGACTGACTGCAAATACACAGGTGCCATTTCCCAAGGGGTTTGCTGCCTCCCCACCTCCCCACCCCAGTGGCCTCAAGAGGAAAGCAGCATTGTAGCTGCAGTGTCATTGCAACTGGGGAGCCTGGGTGATCTCCAGGGAAACGCTCATTCTCTCCCCTTCCCCCCTTACAAGTTGGGCATAGGACTGTGCATCTATCCAGGTTGATGGTACTGGGAAGGTAATGGGTCTCCAGCCCAGTCAGGAGCTTAGATGATATTTGAGTGGCTCCCTCTGTGCGGAAGTGATGGTCCGGTCGGCCTGGCCAGGAAGACTTTACCCCAGGGCTAGAAGGAAACTGCCATTCCCCAGACCTTCACGAACAGATCCTTTGCGAAGACAAAGTGCAACATTGGGTGGGGAGAGAGTCTGTGGGGTGAAATGAAAAGTAGGGCACCCGCACCTTTAAGAAGCTTATGATCTGGTTGGGGGGAGAAGGTAATGGTAGCACAGCCCGAGGCAGCAGGAGAGATGCCCTCAGGAGATTCACTCCCTGCTCCGGATGATCACCACTGAGTTCAGGGAGGGGACAGCTCCTTCAACGGAAGTAGTCAGGGCAGGCACTCCAGGAGCGGTGGGATCTGAGCTGGGCCTTCAGAACGTGTTATCTGTATTGTTCATCTGTTCACCGGGTAATACGTGATCCTCGTAAAAAAAAATTCCATGATATAAATAACGTTGGAAAACAATTGTCCTCGACGCCTCATCACAGAGATAGCTATTGCTAAACTTGGTGTTTCTGGTGTTTATACTTAAACACAGTGCACAAATAACATCTTTTTATGAAAATAAGCTCAGCGCACGCCACTGTGCCACATGCGTTTTTCACCAACGCTAGAAGCTGGCCATCCGTGTGGAAGCTCACCTCTCTTCTGCAGGGTTGGTAATGGCTGTAGAATATGCCATTTTACAGTTATGTCCTATTTATGCCTTTCCTGTTTGGTAGGCGTTTAAGCTGTGTCCATTGTTTTGCTATCATAGTTCTGCAGGAAACATCCTCATATGACGTCCTTTGGGCATTGTTCTGATGCTTCTGTAGAATAGATTCTAAAAGTAAAATTGTTGAGTCAATGGGTATGTGCTGAAGAGAGCCAAATTACCCCACTCACAGCTATATTAAGTTACCCTCTGACCCACACTTATATGGGAGCAACTGAGTTTTGGAGACAGGAGAGACAGAAAAGTCAGTTTAGTGAGGGCAAAGGCGGTGACTCAGATAGGAGACCCTGTGCATGTTCAAGGGTCAGTGAGTATCTGTCTGACTGAGGCAGAAGGGCCTTGAATGTCAAGCCAAGGAATTAGGATTTTTATTTTGCAAATAGCAGGGAGCTTTCAAAGCAGGGTCACCAGCCATGATGCAAGGGGACTCCATTTGTGGCCTCACTAGAGATGCTAACTCTCTCGGGGGTGCCGAAGGAGGCTTCTGGACCCCAAGAGGTTTAGGACCCTCCTACCCATCTACCTACTTGTCTTCCTCTTCTACTATCCCTTTTCTGAACAAATCGCCTTCAGACATCTTGACAACAATATTTTGTTAATGAAGAGAAGACTTTGGAAATAAAAGGACATGAAACGGTAGTCCAGCCCTCAACAACCCTGGCTACATCATTTTTAAAACCAATAACAGGCACCTCACTTCCCAAGGAACAAATAGCTATTCTCTTTCAGATCTCCTTTCTTCCAAATAAAAGAAAGCTGGGTCACCAAGTCTTGCCCAAGTACCATGTCCAGGGCTGGCTTTTAAAACCACTGCTGTTCTTTTGGCCAAATAATGCGGAGCCTACTGGGATGTTTTAAGCAAAGCCAATTTTTTACTAGGAAAATGGTAATGCCCAACTCCATCCTAGAAAAATGGTGGGTTTTTTTGTTTGTTTTTTGGGTTTTTGGTCAATTTTTCAAGGGAAAAAATTTTAACTACAGTAATTTGTATGAATGAGGCCCCCCAGAACTCAGTGCCGAGAGTAGCAGTTCCAAATCTTATCAATTGGATCTGATAGTGAAATGCCAGACCAAGTAGGTCCTACAGAATCAAGGCAAATGAATTCCTAAAGACCAGGTCAAAACCAGAGGTTCAAAGTCCCTGCCAGGAGTGGAGTTGCAGATTATGACGCTGGGTCATTGACTCGGTAGAAAGAGCCCTTGGGGAAGTGGCTCCAGGTCCCAAAAGGAAGGATTCATCCAAGCAAAGCCTCCATGGAAGGGAGACACAGTTGGGCTTTGTTGGGGGGTGTGGGAGGGGAATTTGTACAAAAGGTCACCTCTAGGACCTGTGGATGGGGATTCTTAGCCCATGCTTTCCACTTGCAGATGACCCAAGGTAATCAGGGACGTTGGCTTTGGGAGGTCTCCCAGGTCATCATAGCCATTGCACTTCATCACCCCCAATCACTGTATCTTGAATTTCTCCATCCCTTCAAATGAATGGATGGATGGAGAGATGAGATGAGATGTAGTGAGATGATGTGGAAGGCAAGGTAGGGCATTAAAATGACTAGCACAGTCTGTCACATGGTGAGCCTTCTCCTCTTGTCCCGCTTTGACTCTGGCATGGAGATCTGCAGGTGTGTCGCTGGGATGCTTGCTCAGTAGAAGCCGTATGTCTTTGGAAAGTGGCTGCCGCGAGTGGTGCTGTGGGAGTTTGTTTGTATGTTGCTTTTGACTTGTTGGCATGAGTGGAGAAGAGAAGCTGAGTGTTGGTTCCAGTCACTCCACTTTTCAAGATCACATAATCCTCTGCAGATACAAGATCCTTCTGAAAATAGAGCCATTTGTCGTGCTGAGACTTTTTTTTTTTTTTTTATAAAGGTGTTGTTATTACATGCGTTACTGTTTGACTGGAATTCAGAAGGGTATGTGTCTCTGATACTTCCTTTCTAAGGAACCTTAGAAGTTATTTTTATTGTGTGTGCGCCAATCTCGGGTAGTCTGCGGTGCTGGAGTCTCAGGATAGTACCCAAGGCAGCTTTGGCATTTTACCAAATGTCCACCTTGAGCTTTCTTACCAGGTGTATTTTAGAAGAATAGTTAAGATTTCTAAAAAACAAAGCAGGAGCCAAAGGGCCCAAGGTTTTCAGCGAGAAGTAAACTTAAACAACCAAACGCTTCAATTCTCCCTCACGGTGAACCTCCCTCTGTACTTTCAAGAAAACAGGCATCAACTCCAGAGCTTGCTCAGGACTTGGGGCAGTTTTGTCAGCCTCTGCTGTTTTTAGTGTGATTAAATTAAAACGCCAGAACTTCCTGGACTTTTTGGGTAGAGTTCCTGAAACAGATTAGAATCGCCTTGGGAGCTTTAAAAAAATACAGGTACCTGGGCCCCAGCCTAGTGCTTACCAAACCAGATGCTGAAAGATGGGACCCAAGGATCTCTGTAAATGCACCAGGTTTGGGGAAATAGCCTCAGAGCAGAGCGACCCACCCTTCTTCCTGCCATGACACACATGGCAAATGATCCATTTCGACTGGCGAATCAGGGAGGAGCTCCTGGTCAGAGATGACCAACCGCCGGAGACAGAAGGCCCATCTGCTTACCCAAGAGCCCAGCAGAGCAGTGTTTTTGTCACGTCTCTTATCCATTCAAGGTCGGGCAGCTGTGCCTAGGAGAGGTCTGTTTTCCATGTTCAAGTTTTAAAACGATTTTATCGTTATTTTATTTTTGTGGAGGGAAGACGAAATAGCCATCTTAACCCTGGAAGACTCCCTATTCCCCTGCTGAGGGAGGGGTCAGTGCCTTTGAAACCATTCGGGCCATTGGGAGCGTGATACCATCTCTGGAGTCACATCCCGCGCCTTCCTTCCCAGCCAGGGGCATTAATTACAGTATACATTAGGTTTTCTCCTAAATTGCATCTGAGCTGGGGGGCTGGCTTCGGATCAACCATCTCAATTTATTTCCTCCAGTCAAAGACTCTCATCAGTGTCCACCAGGTGCTCTGCTGGGTCTTGCCCACACCCTTTCCCAGCTAGCACTCCCCAAGTCTCCAGCTGCTACTCTGTGAAGATGGAAGTAGTATTTTTTTCCCCTTGAAATATAAGACCTGACCCAGTGATTCTCCGTTCCGCTTCTTCCGTTATTCAGACTCCAGGTATAGCTGTTCAGCTGCTGCTCCAAAAATATCCAGGAAAGAATAGGTGACATTAAGTCACTTGTCTTCATCTGTTATTGTTAAGGGGCCCAAGGAAAGACATACAGTTACCAGCTCATTAACTTGGGCCTTAGACGTTTCAACAGATTCCTTACAGAATTGCTAAACCCAGCTTTAGAGGGACAGGAACTAGCCTTTGAGAAAAACGAGTCATCGCTAAGTTTTATTCAGTTATATCATTTAATGCTAACAACCCAGCAGAATAGATATTGTCTCCATTTTATCACTGAGGAAACTGAGGTTCGGAGACTCTTAAGTAACTTGCCGGAAATTCCAGGGAGCCTCGATTCCACCCCCAGA
Organism: Miniopterus schreibersii; assembly: GCF_964146895.1. Taxonomy (NCBI): domain Eukaryota; kingdom Metazoa; phylum Chordata; class Mammalia; order Chiroptera; family Miniopteridae; genus Miniopterus; species Miniopterus schreibersii. The sequence continues at coordinate 8,739,178 of NC_138116.1, forward strand.
GACTGTGTTTCCCCTCCATCACCAGCCGGGCTCCTTCAGGGAAAGCTCAAGGCACAAACAACTGTTGTCTTTGAGAAACACACGGGTAGATTCGCTTCCTCCTTCAGTGTATCTCATTACCCCGGAGCCTCTCTGACCATGTGAAAGGAGGACCTTGGGGAAGCCCAAGGTGAGAGGGAAGAAAGGCCTTTCCAGTCCCTCGGTGGTTACCCTCCTTAGGTTTCAGGATCTGATAGCGCTCCACTCCCCGTCTTTTGGGGTAAATTTCCTCTTTATGAACAGTCTAGAAAATAGCAGATTGGACAAATCGAACTTGGTCTGAGAAAACAAAAACTGACCATCCTACAACTGAGTAATTTGCTCCATGGAACCCAGAACCCCACAGAGGTGCTGCTGGGCCCAGTCAACAGGGAAATATATTGCGTCAAACAATGAAGGTTGAAGTAACCCGAGGACTCACTCCTCACTTTACCCGCTTTATTTATTGGGATTCCAAATCGTATCATATTTGGAAAAAACAAAATGGTTCTAGAGCCAAAATAAATTTGAAATCTGTTCCACTTTAAAATAAAAGGCCTTGATTGCCTTCAGATTACAGTGGGTTGGCTTAGTGAACATCTCGATCCCATCTATGTTCAGCAAGGTGGAGGTCCAGGTGTCCCAAAATAATACAGTACGTAAGGAGGGAGCTAGGCCTAGGAACAACTAATCCCACGCTGATCTCCGTTGCCATGTTGCAACTGATCAAGAATATTTGTTAGTCTGCTATCAGCTTCTGATCTAATAAACTCTGGCGATCTGTGGGCCAAGTTGTGTATCTTTAGTATGGATCGAGACTGTTAGTGCTTCCTAGCCTGTGTGCAAACAGCACATAAGGTCAGAGTGAGCAGGACAACCCACAACATGCAGCCAGTTCAGAGGCTGCCAGCCGCACCAGGCCCTGGCGGCCTTCCTACAGGAAGGGCTTAGCTCACTGGCTATTAGGAGAGCTGGTGCCTGGCCTCTCACTGCCATACACTCACCTTCCTGGTTTGGAAGTTATCTTAAAATTACAGTCGTATCTGTCACTGCCAAAAGGAACAGGTTAGCATTACATAACAGGATGTTAGGGAGCCGCCTCTCGTTGCTCTGGAATTGGGAACCGGGCCCAAAGCTGGGGACAAAGGAGTTAGGACGCCACATTCCGCAGGCAGCTAGCTGCTGGTCTCCTATGGCCAGGTGCTCCCTGGGGCCAACCCAGATGGCCCATCCCCGTGGCTCCCAGCATCCATCGCTCCCCCCTTCTTGGTCTTTATTTAGAGATTGGGGAGGGACATTCTCACAGTCATCAGAGGTACACTTCTTGCCTAATCCCAAAGCCCTGTGAAGGGAGTATTCGAACAGAGTCAGTTACAGAAATTAGGATGTCTGCATAAGAGCTATTTGTTGAGCTGGGAATGTGTAGGCCGCCCTCATTGCCACCATCCTGCAAGACTGCAAGGTGGCCCCACCGGTTTGTAGGGGAACATAGAGATCGGCGCCTGCTGCCCACCTGCAGCTATCTGAAGGAGGGACTGTGGAAGGTGCCCCTGGCAGGGGCTGAGGAAGAGGGTGAGTCTGCAAGGGGGCTGGGCAATGTAGCTTATAGGTTTGTTATGAGGAGAATTCTGGGGTGTTTTCTCTGATGCCAACCGAATCCCGAATTCCCTGACACTAGCTGGATGTCCAACAATTTAATTCTTTTTTTAAAAATTATCTTTATTGTTGAAAGTATTACAGATGTCCCCTTTTTCCCCCCCACTGACCCCTTCACCCCACTCCCACCCCCTCCCCAGGCCCTCACTGATCTATTGCCCGTCCATGGGCCATGCATATATGCATATAAGTTCTTCAATTAATCTCTTCCCACTCCCCACCCCTTTCCCTCTGAAATTCCAACGATTTAGTTCTGACACTGCCGACCTGGAGACAGCATCAGATCCCCCAAGTTAAGAGCTCAGTCCCACAAGACCGTCCCACAAGACTGCCACTGTGGATGGCAGTCACAAGTCCTAGCCCACCTACACTTCTAACTGACCGGGGTTCCCAGCACAGGCTCTGGAACAAAGCAAGCATCTCACGAGCACCGGCTAGGATGATCACTTGTTCCTCCCATCACTGTCTTCTGACCACCTCTCTTGGGGTTCTCTCGATTTAATCTTCTCAGTGGTCACCCTCAGAGCTCAAGACTGCTGACTATTAACTTATCTTGTGGGGTGTACTCAGATTTTCCATTCTCACCTTGCTCCCTCTTCCCCAAGTACAGAGTTGTGGGTTTTTCTGGCCCTGAATTATAACCAAGAAGGGCTCGGAACATGCGCGAAGCAGTCCCCCACCACAGCCACCTTCTTGCCTGCCTTTCTATGTGTCAGACGCACTTATGCGTCGAGCTCTTTAAGAGGGGCACTGCAGAGCAGTAGCCCGAGTCACTCCGTGTTCATGGTGCACTCCGGTGCCAAGAGCCAGTGCTTGAAAAAATAGCACTTTAGGTATGAACTGCTAACAAAGCAAGAATTGGCTGCTTCTGGCTGCAGTTTGCATTTAGGTTGGTGGTGGTGTTTTTTTAAGCTGATGCATAGCAGTTGACCTTTTAAGTCAAGTTTTAGGTCAGTTCTCAAGCACACTCTGAAAGCTCTTTAGTTCTGTTTGTGTGTGTTTTTTAAACAGCATTATTGAGGTATAATTCACATACCATACAGGTCACCCATTTGAAGTGTAGAATTCAGTGGATTTTAGTGTATTCACAGATATGTGCGGCCATCATCACGGTCAGATTTAAAACATGTCCCTCACCCTGAAAGGAAACCCTGAATGCTTTAGCTCTCACCCCCCTACGCTTTTACTCCACAAGCCACCTCGCCCCAGCCCTAGGCAACCACTCAGTTTTCTGTCTCTGTAGATTTCTCTGTTTTGGACATTTTATATGAATGGGATCCTTTAGTGTGTGGTCCGTTGGGACTAGCTTCTTTGAAAGTTCCTTGATTTTTATGGATTTGAGTTCAAGAAATCTTGGTCTGAAGTCAGGGCTAAATTTTACATGGTTGAAACAGCCATCCTTTGGAGGGCTATGAGAAAATAATATCCACAACATCTTGGAGTCTTCCAGAAAAGTTCCAGATGCCGGGGGGGGGGGGGGGGGGGGCCGGAGCTGACGTGTGTTGTTTGAACATTATAGTTACATAATGTAGCCATTCCTAGCCTGTTACTACCTAGCTCTTTTCCATTTAACATTTATCAAAAACTTCTCATTTCAATTAGCAGGGCAAGCCCCTGTTGGATAGGGTCCTTTGTGGTTCAAATCAAAAGTGTAATTAATCACAGAGACTTTGTATCTCAATGAAAATCGGCTACCAATATCGCTTCATGTCCAGGATCTCCCGGGGGCTCCTGCTCCCACCTCCCAGGTGTGAGACTGACTCTAACCAACTCGGGGACAGTTGCACCTGGGCACACTAAGGAAGAAGCCGCAGTGTAGCCTTTGTTCTGCTTTGTCCATACGGGACGGATGAGGCCGGGAGGCATGCCTGACCTTGAAGAGAGAAAGCCTCCTAAAGATGTCCCATGCAGAAGAGTGGCCAGCGAGGTCCATCTGCCCACAGGGAGACAGCCCTGGTACCAGCTCACCTTCCTCCATGCAGATGGGCTTTGACTGCAAAGGTCCATTGTGCCATCTGCCGGAGCCTGGGGAGCAGCAGCAGGATCTGGAGCCAGAGCTCTCATTGTGGATGAATTTAGAAGCCCCCAGCCAGGAAAACTTGTAGCCTGGCGTATGCCCAGCCAGCCAGCTGCTGGGCAGAGCTCTGGAGGCAAGAGCATGGCTTTCAGAGAATTCCGCATCGCCCCGGGGACCCAGCTACAGCTGCAGAGTGTGGGGCTCAGCACCTCACGACCCCCAGTACCTGAGAGTGTGACCTTATTTGGAAAGTGGGTCTTTACAGGGGTAATCGAATTAAAATGAGGTCGAGAGGGCCCTTATCCAGAATGACTGGTGTCCTGATAAAAGGGAGAAATTTAGACAAAGATGTAGGCATGCACAGAGGAAACACCATATGACGTGTGCATCTATAAGCCAAGGAATGCCAAAACTCCCAGCAAACCAAAGCACCTGATCCTAGCAGAGGCAAGAAATAAATTATTTATTACCCTCAGAGGGCGCCAGCCCTGCCCACACCTTGATCTCAGACTGGGAGGCTCCAGACGGGTGAGACAATAAATTTCTGTTGTTTGAGACACCCCTTTGGTTGTACTTGGTTACTGCAGCCCTAGCAACTGAATACTGTTTCCCCAATAAGGGAAAGACACCCACCCTTGCGTAGAAGGAAGGCTTTTGGAAGCAAAGGATTGCACTTGTCAGTGTGTAGCTCTTGACCCTTCAAGAGGAAAGCTCTTAAGAAACCCCTACGATGCTCAGAACCTGTCTGACTTCAAGACTGACCCATCGTGCTATAGGGAGGTAGCCACCCAGTGTGTTCACCCACCAGGGAAGTGTCCACCTTGGCTCCTGCGCGTGCCCCCCTGTGGCTACAGAGCCCCAGTGAAATCCTTAAGGGAGCAGCCTGCGGTAGGGCAATCTGCTCTGCTCCCTGCTTCGTCATCTTGGAACCTGCCATGGAAACGTGAGACAGAGAGGAAGGAATTGGTCCTGAGGCTGGAGACTGTCCCTTGTCCTTGGCCCAGAACCTAGTCATAGCGTCCAAAAAGCAAAAACTCCTCTCGGGCCCTAGCCTGTTTTGTTCAGTGGTTAGAGTGTTGGCCGGCAGACTATAGGATCCCAGGTTTGATTCTGGCCAAGGGCCTATACCTGGTTGCAGGCTCAATTCCCAGCCCCGGTCGGGGTGTGTGCGGGAAGCAACCAGTCGATGTGTCTCTCTCATGTCGGTGTTTCTGTCTTTCCCTCTCCCTCCCTCCCTCTCTCTCTGAAAAGCAATGGAAAAAATATCCTTGGGTGAGCGTTAAAAAAAAAAAACCTTCTCTTGGGATTTCTTCTGCCGCCGTTCTCACAGACACTAGCAGGCGACAGTTCCTGGGAAATGGGAGTGCCCACCAGCCCTTCCCTGGCACAGGGACACCTGAGTAATGGTTGGCGGTCTTGTTTCTGTTGCACTCATCGGCATTTTTCTGTTCACTCGACCACAGGATAACAACAAAGTAATAACCATCCTGCAGCTCTTCGGACATTCCCGCTGCCTACTTTTGAGGGGCTTAATGAGATTTGAGGAAATTGCTTTACAGTATCTCTAGAGGATGCTTCTTATCTCCCTGGGATGTCTCCTGTCTATCACACATCCTCTGTTGGGTGCTGGACCGGGGACTTTGCCTACGTTACCCAGTTGAAGCCTTGCAGCAGCCGCACAAGGGAGTCAGCACTGACACCCTCCTGCAGATGAGGAGACTGGCTCTCCTCCGGCAGATGGTACCAGCATTTCAGGTGGGACCGTTCCTGTCCACAGGGTGTAAGGTTTGGGAGTCCAGGTCCAGGAGTCAGGCAGCCCTGAGATGATATTGTATCTTGGAGCAGTGGCTTAATCTTGGCTGTGCATTCAGGTCACTTGGGGACCCCACCAAGACCAGTTACGTGACAAGCACAGGGGTGGAGGGCCAGCCTTGACCCTCACCCCCAGCAGTTTCTCTCGCGGTTCTGGAGGCCAGAAGCCCCAAATCAAGGTGAGCGCTCTAGAAGAGAAACCATTCTCGCCTCTTCCAGCTTCAGGGGCCTCCAGGAGCTCTCCTTGGTTTGTGGCTGTATAGCTTCAGTCTGTCTCCAGCGTCATGGGGCCTCTTCTCTGTGTTATCTTCTCCGTTTCTGTTTCTGATAAAGATACTTGTCATTGGACTTACGGCTTGCACTCTTTTTATTTTAAATTTATCTTTATTGATTTCAGAGAGGAAGGAGAGAGAGAAACATCAATGATGAGAGAGTCATTGATCGGCTGCCTCCTGCACGCCCCTGACTGGGGATCGAGCCCGCAACCCGGGCATGTGCCCTGACCGGGAATCGAACCTCGATCTCCTGGATCCTGGGTTGATGCTCAACCGCTGAGCCACACCCGGCAGGGCACGGCCCACACTCTTAATCTAGGGTGATCTCATTTCGAGATCCTTAGCTTCATTACATCCGCAAAGACCTTTTTTCCCAAATAAAATCACACCCGTAGTTACTGGCGTTGAGAACTGGAACATATCTTTTAGGGAGTCACCTGCACCCCACTGCAGAGAACTTACATCATATTTTCTGATTACACTGGGCTGGGATCCAGGAGGTTGAAGATGTATAATCTCTTGGTCACACTAACGTCAAACTTTATGTCCTTTTAAAATAAGCCAAACCCTGAAACCAAAGTATGGGAAGGTCCAGGGGATTTGTAGCATCAGAGATAAAGGTGGAGGTTTATAAACCTCATTTTAAAATAAGGAAACCTGGAAATGGAAGTTTAAAATGTGAAACAACCCGGTTCTTTTATAATGTTTGTAAGTGATATGACAGAGTTTGAATCAGGACTAAGATATTGTAATAGCTGTAGATACACAAACCATATATTTTAAAAATGAAAATAAAAATTTTAAGGTTATAAGGAAGGTCCACGGATATGCAAATGGACAATTTAGATATTTATGCTCACAAATTCAAGTGGGACAGTGGGAGTTGAAAATTATTTCAAGAGGAATGGGTATTGGGGTTGGGGGGTGGGGGCCAGGATTAGGGGCGATGGGCTCTGAATGGGAAAAAGGAGACAAGTTTGCAACCAGAATATTTCAGGTAAGACCCAAGGGTTAGATTCCCCCCCCCCATCTTAATTCAAAGGCATTCAGTTGGATGTTCATTTCTGATCCTGAATTTTGATTAAAGGATCTCTCTGGTCAGTCCTTCCCCCTTACCGCCCTTCAGCTCTTTGAAAGTGAATTCCTAATTGTGGCCACGTCTGAGATTTCCTAGATGAAATCAGCAGCTGCAGATAGGACTCCAGACTTGCAAAAAATCAGCACACTGTTGCCGTAAAAAGCCCAACTGTTAATTGCTTCTTTGGCATCTGGCTCTAACAAAAACACCCTCTCCCTGTTTAGTATTAAAAGTAAATGTAGTGGAAAGAACATTGGGCTAGAATTAGGAGAGGCTGGGATTCTAGTCCCCGACCTGTTACCAAGCGCGTGTGGTTTTGAGGCAAAATATTTCATTTCCCTCAGGCCTCAGCTCCCTTCTGCATAAAATCGAGGATGTGAAACTAAATTATCACTTCCATCTTAAAAATCCTATTCTGCATCTAAAAATACAGTGCACGTCTCATTTCTATCTAGCCTTTTCCTAAAACCTTATTTGGCGATACCTTGATGTAACTTCATAATTCTGCGGAGCGATAAGGAACCACACCCAGATTTAAGCGCCTGCCTCGTCTTCGGGGCAGGCAGTACCTTTCCCGTCTCACTCAGAACTGAAATTTGCCCCGAGGCCCCGCAGTTCTTGGCTGCTTTGGCAATGCGACCCACCAGCGTTCCACGTCTGATATTGCAGGGTCTTGCTTTATCCTCAAGAAGTATGGAGTGGACATTAGCACAACCTGAATCAACACAGTGTCTCTTCTGCCATGTTGCATTGGTCAGAGCAAGGCAAAGGCCAGGCTGGATTCCAGGGGAGGGCAGGTGGCCTCCACCTGTTGATGAGAGGAGCCGAGTGCGGAAAGGAATAGATGGCTCCTGTCTTTGGAGATCATCTACCACAGTCTCCCTGGTGATCCATCTCCTGACCTGAATGGTTGCACGTGGTATAGAAACGCAGGGCAGGCAGGAATGGGTCCCATGGCCTTAACCATCAGATTTACTACAAACTGCAGGGCGCCTTGGGAAAGCATGGCTGTCCCTGCCCTGGACTGTAGGGTTGGGAAGTGCAGTCGAGGTTTACATTAGTGGAGTGCTTGCTATGGGCCAGACCCCGTGCTTAATGGCGCTCTCATGTTATGAAATTATCGTAATCTTTCCAGGCCCGTGCATATAATTTCAGTGGCAGTTTCCAGGTTGTTTCAGGTGATAAAAATACAGCATGGCAGAGTTCTCACCAAAGATTCGAAAATGCCACCCACGCTTAAGATCACCAGGCCCACCATTTTCCTGCAACTGATGCAAGTTAGAAGGGACCCTGGAGGCAGGTCAGGGAACAGAGGTATCCAAAAGTAGAGTTGAGTCTGTTTTCTGTGTGGAGGGAAGTTCTCTGCGACCACACACAGACCACCCTCCAGGCCACACACACAGCTGATGCCCTTTCACCCTCCTCAGGACAAAGAAATCAGGTGGAGGGAGAGCGTAAGGTAAATACCCGCCTCTGTCCTGTGCTCACAGCGCACCTTCAGTAAACATGCGCTTAGGATAATGACCGTCATGATATTAATGTATGCAGGAATATCTGCAAACCCAGAGCTGGTGCACACACTGAAAAATCCTACTGAGGTAGCATATAACATTTTTATTGCTTTTATGTATCTTCCACAGTTTTATTGATACATAATTTACATACCAGAGAGCTCTCCCATTTAAAGTGTTCAGCTCAGTGGTTTTTAGCACACTTACCAAGTTTTGAACCATCACCTTAAATCTAATTTTAAAACATTTTTATCACCCCCAGAAGAAACTTTGTTCCCTTAGCAGTTATTCCCTATACCATGCCCGTCCCTTAGCCTTAGGCCACTAATCTACTTCCTCTCTCCATATATTTGCCTATTCTGGATATTTCATGTAAATGGAATTACACGGTGTGGCCTTTCATATAAATGACGGTTGACCTTTTAAGTTACCATTTCTTTGGTATATTGTTTCCAGGACCCTAAACACTTCAAGTCGGAGAAGACAGGACGGGGACAGTTACGGGAAGGCTGGAGAGACAGTCATCAGCCCATCATGTGTTCCTACAAGCTGGTGACTGTGAAGTTCGAGGTCTGGGGGCTTCAGACCAGAGTGGAACAATTTGTACACAAGGTAAGTGAACAAAAGAGCAGTTCCCGAGCTGCAGACAATGTAGCTACCTCTATGGTGAGCTGGAGTAAATGATGCACAGGTGCCGAGCCAACACCAGCTAACTACATCTGGACAACCCTATTTTCATGAAAATGCATTTTACAGACAGGTTGAATTTTCTTCCGTGATAGATGTTTTACATCATCTCCTACTCTGTACCTCCATGTCTGTTGTGCGTGTATATTCAGGAAGCTGGGTGTTCAAAGCATACTTCCCCCATGTGGAAGCAACCCAAGTGCCCATCAGTAGACAAGTGGGCACTAAAGCTGTGGCACAGACATAAACCATGGAATATTATTCAGCCATAAAAAAAGGAGTAAAATCTTACCATTTGCAGCCACATGGATGGACCGAGAGGGTATTACACTAAAGCAAAATAAGCCAGAGAGAGAAAGACAAATACCATATGATTTCACTTATATGTGGAATCTAAAGAACAAAATAAATCAATGAACAAAATAGAAACAGACTCACAGACGCAGAGATCAGGCTGATGGTTGGGGAGCTGGGTGAAGGGGATTGAGTACAGCTTGGTGGTTACAAAACAGTCGTGGGATGAAAGCACAGCCTAGGGAATGTAGTTAATGATATTGTAGTAATGATGGATGGTGCCAAGTGGGTACTGGAAATATCAGGGAGAACACTTTATAAAGTGTGTGATTGCCTAATCACCATGCTTTACATCTGAAACTAGTACAGAATAATGTTGAATGCAAACTTTAATTGAAAAATAAAATTAAAAACAAACAAACATACACCTCCCTTTGGCATTGGGCTAGATGTTCCAGGCATGGGTGCTTGTACTTGGTACTTGGGTGCCAGGCAGAGGCACAGGGTTTACCTGCGCGTGCAGTCCCCAAGGATAATTATCACCTTAAAGGTCCTCAAATGTAGACCCCCTAAGGTAGAGGACACCCCAAGAGACAGAACAAGAAATCCCAGGAGTCCCATTAGATGGTGCACCGCAGAATTTCTGCTCATGTAATAATTCTGTCAACAAAGAATTGTGAACAACCTCAAAACACAGATTTCAATTCTGTGCCCACTTTGGCTAAGCTCATTAACTTTATTGCAGGAATTCCCTTGCTAATGATTTAGGTTTGTTAGGGGTTTCTAACATGACCCCTGCCCTTATGGGGGGAAAAAATAGGAAATGCGTGTTGAGCATTGGCCTTTGTAACTCCTTCCATTTCCATAAAAATAAATACTGCCCACGTTGTCTCCGCATTCCAGATAGGCTGGATATCTGTTTATTTTTCCACTTAAAAGCTGATTTAAAAAAATAGCTTTCTTGAATTCTTTTGGAGGCATTGGAATTTAACCTTAATGTGCTGAGCTTTTTGTTACTTAGATGGATTTGTCTACGGGGGACAATTGACAATAAAATAGGGGGTCCAATGGACAATAAAAATGTTTAAATCTTGAATTTACTTCCAAGGAGTAGACTGACCTTGGGTTCATGATAATAGCAGACTCTGGAACAAATTTGAGACAGAGAAGTGTGCCGATCTGCTGAGCCCCAGAATTCACTCTGCCCAACCAGAGGTGGGAGCCGAGCGAAACACCTAGAAATCAAGTTCCGGGACCTCCTGCTGTCCAGCTGTGTCCCAGTTATTAAGCAGGAAGACAGTCAGGGCTCTGAGTAAATATTTTGCAGCCTCAGCTCTGTGTCTTTCCCTCAGGCTGTAACTTCCTTGACTTCCTACAACATCCCCCCTTCTTCCCCCCCCCCCCCCGAAAATGATCTTTTCCTAAGGCCACTACCATAGTGCATTTTATTATTCCCTCCTCTCACAGAGCATATTTAGATTGCCACAGGGCTCCTTGTGTTTCTTTTCTCCCAGGTGATTCTGGCTAGTTTTGAGGACCTATTTCTTTAAAACACCTGTAAGAATCACACTCTCGCGTAGGCATCGCCGTTGCCCGTTTCCAAATAGAATGAAGTGTCATCGGCGCCCCAGAACACACCTGCCCTGGCGCGGGCGTCGCTAATGAGTGTCTGAGGCCAGCGTTGGCATGGGGGCCTTTCAACACTTTTGTTTTTTAAGAATCCTTTCACAGTTGAGGGGAAGGAACGTTTGAAAGCGAGTTATTAGCACATCCTTGAGTTCCTGTTTCCAAGCAGACAGCTGTGTTGTGCTTAACGTAACAGGGTCTATTTACCGATGCCTCGATGCTGTTCTTTTGATTTCCATGAATTCGACACACTCGGCACTCAAGTGTGTTCGGCTTTGTGTTTCTTACTTTCATGATATGTTTCCTCCTTAAGCCTCACTAGATAGGCAGAGGCTGGAATAATAAACACTTTGTTATAAATGCTTCCCTTGTTTCTGCAAATTCACCAAAATTAAAATCCTTCACTTACTGAAACGTGCTCGAACCTTCCACGAGAGAGGTTTTTTGACAATTGCTGGATTTGTTGGGCAGTAAGAAAGGGATGTTGGAAGGAGAGCGTGAGCGTCCAATAAACATAAAAAGGCGTATTTATGGGGGACAAAAAAAGAATACGGTGAAATAAAAGCACATGGACAGGCTGCATGCAGGCAGACTATGTATCTATTATTTTTCTTCATCTACTGTTGCCATTACGTGTCACCATCAGAAACAGTGTCATTCCTTTTGTCTCCAGTCAGGCTTATCATCGTCATTACGTTCTGTTCTAGTTCAGGTCTCTCATTTCATCTCTTTCGATGATAGTTGACTACACTTGCTTCCCACCCCACCCCCCTTGTATTACATGAAAGTCAAACCTAGAAAGACATTTACTCATCTTGTGTCCCACACCTTCACTTATTTAAAGAAAATTAACCAAGATTTAAGATATTTCATAAGAGAAGAAAGAGTGTTGAGTGCTCTTATAAGTTACTTGCTGCCCAGAAAAGCTCTTGATTTCTAACGTGTATGACCTCCTGGCGCCAGCAAGACACACCCTTCTGCACATGAAAGGTAGAGCTTGTTTTAGGTAAAGATAAACAGAGAGAAAAACCTCAAGGTGATTAGTCTGGAGTGTCATTGCAGTCCTTGCCGTGTGACTGCCAAGTTGTTCTCATTGGTGTGTACACACCTCCAGCCCGACTTCCACGTAAGAGGGACATTAATTTACACCAAGGACATGGGAAGGGCTGAGGGTGAGCAAGTACAATATCTGTGCACGTCAGCTACAATTGTCACCCCTTAGGGACGGAGGGATGGAGAAATTTCCCATTGCCAGGATTCCTAGAACTGGGAACAATCTATTCTCCAGGTAGTTTTCATCAAACGTGGTATTATTTCTACCTCCTTTTACTCTTCCAGGTGGTCCGAGACATTCTGCTGATTGGACACAGACAGGCTTTTGCGTGGGTTGATGAGTGGTATGGTAAGTCTACTTCCCCGAATAACCCGTAGGACAGTTTCATAACGTGTTGACTTGGGCTTGCAGTCCATCTGGCTTCAGACGCTACCTAGAGAGACAACAAAGGCAGGGCTCCTGCCTCCTGGACTGGAAATAGCACAGCTCACGGAACATAATGAGGGAAAGTGTAATGATAGAAGCTTGATCAGAAAGAACGACAGCACTTAGCTCTCGAGGAAATAGGGCCTCAGTGTGTTTGATGCCTGCTTACTTGACGTGCATACAGGACTCCATCATACGCCGTTGGGTGGGTTTCAGTCTCATCCTAATTTATGCCAGACTTCAAGATCAAAGCCGTCTCCAACGTCATACCGAGTGAAAGCCATCCTTTGATTCACTCCCTCACCCAAAACAAGGACTCGGTGAGAATTCCAGGGCAGAGGTCTGGGTGCCCCCAAAACTATTGAAGTTCTGCACATTTCCAGTAAATGAAAACATTTGCCTCATCCCACAGTGGATGGACCACCCTTCCCAGTTCCTCAGCACTATCGTTTTGTCCATGGGAACCCTCAGCAGTCCCAGGATCAGTCGTCAGACGCTAGTGTCCTTGACTATAAATAGAAACAAACTCGCCCAGCTGGTGGTTTGGGTTAGATCTGATTATCCAAGGAGGTGCCCTTCTCCCTGGCCTTACCCTAAGTCACACTGGATTTGTTCTGAGTGTGAGCACGATTGCATTCTGGTGCTTTTCTGTCATTGTTCCACCAGTTCCCTTCCTCTTCAGAACAGAAATTATCAAATTTTAAGTGACAGGACAGGTTGGACTGAATGGGCAAAAGACAGTGATTGTCAGTAATGTTGTTAGCTGTTGCTAAGCCACATTTTATTTATTTATTTATTTAGAAACATGGTTCTGTAGGCCTCGGGCTTTTTATTTTTTGCAGTTTTTCCCAGCTCTGCATCTTCGTAGAAGAGACTCTTTTGAAAGATCACCACCTCCCTTAACACCCCCCTCCCAGGATGCTGCTCATCTGGCTCAGCACATGGTCACGGTGTCTCCCTAAGACCTATCTGTGATTGTTTCTTGTGAGGCAGGCGGAGGGAAAGGCTCCTGTTATTACTTCCCCTGGTCATTAAACCAGTCTTTTTGGTTGTATTTTTCTGGGGAACTTTTCTCAGATTCTTAGAGGGAGCACAGACCCCAGCAAAAGTTAAAAAAGAACTGGTCTGCCCAACTTGGATTCCTCCAAGCTCATGTTTCCTTACAACCCACATTAAGGGGGGATCAAAAGGATATTCAAAAAATAATAGGCTCAAACTGATTAGAAGCTTAGCAAGTGAAGGGGGACCTGAAGGGCCAAACATCTGCTACCTTGAGGACCGAGAAGACACGGGGCACATTAATAGACTTCTCTCCAGTGCCAGGATGCCAGAGCGGACTTTTAAGGAAACACAGCATCACACAGGGTACCAGGGTCCTGGTTCAGAGGACAGAACACTGCAAGCTTGTCCATCAGGAAAGAGGGTGTGAGTAGAGACAGGCTATAGAAGGAGAAAAAATTGTGGGTGGGCTTCTGGTAAGCGGCCTTCTGGAGTATGGAGGGTGGGGACCGGCTTGTTAAGCCAAGCCTGAGGTAAAGGGAGAGACTTTACTTTTAATATAAAAAAAAAGAAAAGAAAAATCTCAGACTATTACAGGGGCCCAGCGCTAGAGTAATGCATCAAAGGAAATGGGATGTCTCCGGTCCTAGAGACCTCACAGAGAACACCTACCTGTTTACTTTAGATGGGTTAGGTGGAGACAGAACTTGAGGAGCCGGCTGACAAAAAGCCTTTTCTGAATCTGAGTGCAGAAAACAGCATGTGGTTTAGTGGATGTAGACCGCCAGGGCGCCTTGTGCTCCCCGGAGAAGGCCTCCACCCCCTGTATCCACAGTCCTAGCCCCAACTAAAACAAGCCGCCTTTTCACTCACCAAGGGGTCTGAGAACCACCCCACCCATCATGTAAGTTACTGCTGGCATCACCCCCGGGCTGAGCTGCTTGCGGACAAAACAGTGGCTCCTTCATTACCCAGACGCAGACGCTCGATTCAAATGGATGGAAACGGCCCTGCCTGCAGAGCGTCTTCTCAGCCCCTTATTCAGGGTAATGCTGGGGGACCTTTCGGGTAAATGGGTGCATCCCTGGTACAGAAGCCAAATGTCTGCCAGGGTAGCACTTCAGTTTTGGGTACCTGAAGTTGCTTGTTTTCCTTTGGTCTATATAGCCTCAGGGAGGCTGTCGTTAGTGAACATGGAAAAGGTCCAAAGTAAAAACAAACAAATAAAAAGCAACTCTTGCCTGTAGCTTATAGCCTGGTTTCTCAAAGTGAAGTCCCTGGACCAGCAACATCAGCATCCCCTGGTCACTTGTTAGAAATTCAGATTCTCAGGCCCCGCCCCAAACCTGCAGAATCAGGTACACTGGGGTATAGGCCAGCAATCCATGTGTTAATAAGCCCTGCAGATGATTCTGATGTTCGATAAAGTTTAAGAACACCCGGCGCATAATGTGGACTGCAAACCAGATTAGATCTCCAGGAAGGACAGTTTAATTCAGAGCAAACAGGCTAGACTGAAGAATGGTAGGTGTCCTCAGGGCCAACTGCCAAACTGGTGCCTTGTGAGAATTAGAAAAGGGCGCCCCCCTTAAGGCAGATTCAGCAGGTGCTGTCAGCTTGGGGCCGAATTTTAGCTCCATTCACCTCCTGGGCTGAGTGTTCGTACTGCGCACAAACTGTACGCCCTAATGCAATGGCTTCCCCGGGTGTCTTTCTCCCTAGTTAGACTCACCGCCTCCGGTGCTTAATTAAGAGTCAAAAAAAAAAGGGGGGGACATCATAGACGATGGTGATCTTTTCTTGCCCAAGGATTTTAATTTTGTATCTTTTCCAAGTCTCAGCTTTTAACTATTTCCCGAAACAGATGTTATTCAGCTCATGTTCATGGTAAAATGGAACCATTTCCACTGTTGGAGGAGCTGAGTTTGTCTTTCAAAAGCTTGATTGGGCTTTATCCATGAGCCTTGGGTGTCTCCTGCGTGACTAGAACACTAGTCAGAGAAGCAACAACAACACATTTCAGAAGGTGGGGGCGCGGGCTATAAAAATAGGCAGCCCCGCTTCACAAAAGCATGGTTTTGCATCACAGTCTGGCAGTATTTTGAGAGAGGAGCACAGGATTGCCAGAGGGAGGCTGTGATGGAGTGAACCCTCATGGAACATCTTGGAAATCCTCACCCTTCCAAAAAAATATGGGTGGTAGTTCTGACTGGTATAGATGAAACCACCTTGTGACAATGACTTAGAAATCATCCGGGAGTCCCTAGAGCAAGCCCAACAATGAGAAGCAAGCTCAGGTAGAGAAAGAGGCATGCTTAGGGAGCATTAGCTGGTTGGGTTCACCAGGCCAGCATTTTCCAACGGCCTCACATGAACTTGAGTGCCATGGCTCTTACGCAACATTTTATGTGTGCGTGCTTATGTTCGTTTCCCTGGGGAGAGAACCCTTAACTTTCCATCCGCTTATCAAAGGGATCTGTGACCTGCCCTCCACTTCCTCAAATTAAGAACTGTAGGAAAAAATCACAACTGTAGATTATAATTCTAATGTTAGTGGTCTCAATTACATGAAAGGGTAAGCACCAAGCTTTGAGAATTGGCTACTTACACTGCAAAAAAAGTGTAGCCACCCTTAGCTATTTATAACAAACTATTGAACTTACAATCATGTTTGAAGGTTTAAATAAGGTACTTCCCAAAGGACAGCCATCATTTTGGTGGAGCCGAAGGAGCATCCAATCTAATTCATGATCACTGGAGCCACCCCCCTCATGCCCCATCACTGGAGCCACCCCCCTCGTGCCCCACCCCAAACCCAACCCAGCTGTTGTTTCAAGACTTGCAGTTCTATTTAAAGCAAGAAAAAAATGACTTCTGTTTAGGCTGAGAAGCCTGGAAGTGGAGAGAAAATATTTCTAGAAGGAAATATAACACAATGTGTCACTGGACAGGTTATTGAGTTAGAGTTGTAAGACTCTTTAAAAAAAATTTTTTTTTTTAATATATCGTTATTGATTTCAGAGAGAGGAAAGGAGAGGGAGAGAGATAGAAACATCAATGATGAGAGAGTCATTGATCGGCTGCAGCCTGCAACCCCGGGCATTTGCCCTAACCGGGAATTGAACCCTGATCGCCTGGATCCTAGCTCGATGCTTAACCACTGAGCCACGCCCGGCCAGGCTCTTTAAAAATTTTTAATTGCTGCAATGGTCCAGTACAATGTAGGAAAATTCTTGCTTGCAGACGTTTTGTTCCCTGTCATTTGTAGTTTCTCTGTGTGTTCACCTGGCTCCTGTCCTAAAGGCCTTTCAAATATATGACCTTACCTCCACTTCCTGTGAAATCGGCCCGCCTTCTTTAACACTAAAATGACGGAAGGAAAATCGCCACCATAAACAAAGTTGAAAGGCTAGGAGAAGATACTTGCAGTCTATGCAGCTAACAGAGGACGAGTATCTATAATATATAAAGAGGTCCTACAAATCAGAAACCAACAACTCAGTAGAAAAAAGGTAAAGTACAGGAACAGTAGAAAGAGAAACTCAAATGACCAGTAACCTCACTACTAATCACAAGAAATGTAATGAAAACAACAGAAGGGTACGACTTTGCCCGTCCGATAGCGATAATTTAAGGGAGTGACAACGTTTCGTTCTGGATAGGTGGAAGAACAAATTAACAGTTTTTACGAAAATGGTAAGTACAAATAACCTATGACCCAGCCACTCCACGTCTAGAAGTTCTTTCTTAAGGAGCGCGGCCCACGTGCTCATGAGTATAGGTGCAAAGCTGTTTGGTGCAGTGTTGTTTATAAAAGCTAAACATTAGGCTCAGTGTAAATGTCCGTTCACAAGAATATGCTTGAGTCAGTTGTGAACCCACACTGTGCCCAGCAGCTTAGAGTAATGAGGCAGTTCTTTGGGACTGGTATGGAAATGTGTGTGTTTTCCATTAGTGGAAAAGGCAAGCTGGAGCAATATGTATAGGACAGTATATAGTATAATATATAGTACAGTATAGTATATAATATAGTATAGTATAGTATAGTATATAGTATAGTATAGTATAGTATAATGTATAGTATAGTATACTTGTATAGTAATCGTGCTGAAATGCAATGAGGGGGTATCTATACCCCAGAATACTTCCCAGTGCCGCTTCTGTCCATCAACCTGTAGTATAGTATATAGTATAGTGTAGTATAGTATCGTATGCTGTACTATGATTCCATAAGTGTGAAAATAAATGAGACCGTGCATGTGTGTGTAGTAACATACATGTGATTTTTTTTTTTTCAAATCGGGCAACCTGTGCCTCAAACTCTTTAATAGTAGGTACCCTGTGTTTCCAAAAGGAATGAGATTTGTGGGGGAGGTAAAAGGAGTTAAACTCTTTTCTCTGTAGTCCAATACTACTTGAATTATTTCTGTGAAACATAATTCATGCATTACTTGAGCGATTCATTAGATAATAATTAGAACCCACATTTTATTTTTTGAAAAGTAGAAAATGGTCGAAGTGCACTAAGACTCATAAAGCTGAGGTAGACTTTGCCCTTACTGAGAGCCTTCAGTTCATGGTTTAGGAAACCAAAGAAGATCCACCAGTTAACAAACCCCCGGGGCCCAGCGCTGCTTTGATGAAGCCGGGCTGATGGTAGAGGAGGAGGGCCCAGTCTCCGCCCAGTCACCTGGCACAGGGGGTCCTACTCAGGCCCCCTGGGGTGTGACCTCCACAGGGTGGGCTAGGGGACGGGCTCTGCTCTGCCCTCACCTGAAGGAGGGTAAGAGAAGGAAAGAAATGACCTCACAAGAGGGCAGAGAAAGGAAATCTTGCCCCACTGAAATGCAATGACGGGGCATCTGTACCCCAGAGTACTTCCCAGTGCTGCTTCTGTCCGTCAACCTCTGACAGCCAAGTGTCAGAGATACTAGGATGCGCCTTTCTTAGAAGAAATACCGCGATAGTTCCTATGCTCTTAAGTTGGGCTCTTAGCCCAGTAGTACTTGTTCAAGACACCTTTATTTAAGAAAAGTAAATTACGACCTTTTAAATCTACAAATTTAAGGGGTGATTTTTTTTTTTTTCCAGTTTACTTGCAAAATAATTGACATAGGCTTCTTTTAATTAAGAGTTGCTCTGACACACGTAAGCATTCGCTTGCTGAAAACAAAGAGATCCCAACCTAAATGGTTAGACATCACCGATCATTGAAAATCAATCGGTAATGAAGATGAATCTTCTCCGAGAGGATAACCAGTCCTTGGGCACATGTAATTGAATTTACTAGAAAATTGATTCACATATAGATTTCAAGGTAATATACTTTGCAGAAGCAAGACATAATACATTTTACCAGATAACCTGAGCAGGAACATACATTTTCACTTGATTAGGCTCTCCATAAATTACTAAGGAATACTGACAATGTCTACTTTGTTTCCATAAGCGTGTGCGGTGTGTGGAGGGAGCTCAGGATTTAGGCAAACATCCTTCACTTCCACATCAGCAGGGACCAAATTATCATCGTCTTTTAGGGAACCACCTCACTGGAAGTGTGCACTTTTTTTTTTTTTTTTTAAGATTTTTTTATTGAATTTTAGAGAGGAAGGGAGAGAGAGAAACATCAACGATGAGAGTCATTGACCGGCTGCCTCCTGCACGCCCCCTGCTGGGGATGGAGCCCCCTGACCGGGCCTCGAACCGCGATCTCCTGGATCCTAGGTCAACGATCAACCACTGAGTCAAGCCCCTAAGGACCAGAAATAATATATATTTTTTTAATGATGGTCTTTTTTTCTTTCTTACACAAATAGTGTGTATTTGATGTAGAAAATGTGGAGAATATTGATAAGCAGAATGAAGAAAATGTTAATTACCTATAATTCCAACCCCTCGAAACAATCACGGTTAACATTTTGAAATGTATATACTTTGTCTTTTTTAAATGTATATACTGCTGTCCTGACAAAAATGATTTCACATAATATGCATAATTTTTTACCTCCTATTTTTTATTTAACAATATACCAAGGACATTTCTCTATGGTGTTAAATATTTTTCTACAGTATTTGTGTTTGCATAGTACTATCAGCCCCCTGGGTTGTTTTCAATTTTTCACTGTTATGAACAAGGCTGTAATGAGTATCTTTGTTATTAAATCTTTCATCACATCCATAAAATTGATATATCCTTGAAAGCACATAGTCACACAGTTTAAGCCCCTCTCTTAACAGTGAGCTAATTAAAGCCAAAGAATGATTTGTGTTGGAATTTACTAGAACAAAGAAACTAAAATGCCTTTGTGAGTGGGAGGAGAGAAAGTGTCTAGTGAACATAAATACAGAGAAATTTCTTTAAGTTTTAAACATTGAGCTTAAAATGACCTAAGCATTCATTCCAGGTATATTTGTGTTTAAGAAACTTTGATAAACAGCCATTGAAATTAATGTGATTGTATTGAAGGAATGTGTTGTTATTGCTAACTAAGGTGCATTTGTTCTAATCACAAAGCAGCATCTCTTTATTGCTTCCAGTCACCTCAATTTTCTAAAAGAAAAGCTTGCTCTTTGCTTGGCCAGACTGCTGCTTAGCACTCTTGATACTTACATTGCTATGGACAGCATTCTTGACTGACCGTTTCTGGGCGTGGGGGGGTGGCAGGGATCATCCGCTAAAGAACATAGCCCAGGTCTAGGTTTAGAGCCACCCTCCACCTTAGCCCCAGACCACGCTGAATTAAATTATAAACTTCAGGCAAGTCTGCCCTTGGAAATAAAGAGAATCTCACATGGCACACACACGTGGATTGATATAAAATGACACCAAACCACACGATGCAGAAAACACCTAAGAAACAATCCCAGCTGTGAGTACCCGCTCTAAACCCCCAAGGTAATTAGTGATCAGGGTGTTCAATTAACCGATCGCTCAGCATACCTTTATGGTAAAGAGGCATGAAGTTAAATTCTGCCGAGAGAGCAACAGAAGAATGCCCATCTGGGACAATTGTTGATAAAATGTAGTAAAATAACCAAGGAGTAGGGTGGGGGTGGGCAATAAAATAAAAGTATTTAAAGTGAGGCTAATTGTTATTTTTATGCACTTACTGAAACTGGACAGGTTCTATGTTTACGGTTTTTATCAGTTGGATTAGGACAGTGTTTCTCAACCTCAGCACCATGAACAGTGGGACCAGGTAGTAATTCTTCGTTGGAGGAAGGGTAGCATCCCGGTCGTGACCATCAAAAATGTCACGAAACCACCCCCCGGTTGAGAACCATCGGATTAACAGATTGTTTTCCTGAAATACTGAAAACCTGCGGGCTCGGACCCAAAATCATAATGTCACGTTCCGTTTTATTTATAGACTAGTGTGGGTGTGAGTAGTGCCAGCCACCTTCACGCTGTTAGACCTGCACTCTGACACCACGTGTCCTCTGCAGAAACACACCTGTGTGTGAGCATTGTACCCAATCTCACCTGTACCCCTGACCACCATTCCTCTGCCTCCTACGTCATGTCTCCCATAATAGCAATGAAAGTGTCCTTTCTCTCGTCCAATGCACTGACTTAAATCACGACTCTATTTGGAAGCTATGTGGAAGGTAAGTATTAAACCAGGCACACCTGAGCCCGTCCCTGCAGGGATCTTCTAACTCTGCTTTAGGAGATCTCAGGCTATGGCGCTGCCCACGTGCTCACCCTGCACCCACTTAGCTCACTTTGTAAGAGTTCCCCCTAAATAATTTCCACTCTTCTCTGTCCTAAGACTGCCTCTGACTTCACTTCCTCGGACTTACTCCCCCCTTTGGCTGGTTTAGCTAACTTTATGGTTTGCTCTTTATAAAGTTAGCGAGTCCCTGCTTCTGAAACCTCTCTTGGCTTCCGCTAAGCTCCCGTCTTTCCCTAAAGTCTCCCCATTGAACGTTTGCATTTAATAACGGAAGTTGCCGACGTCTCGACCTTCTTTCAGATATGACAATGGATGATGTCCGGGAATACGAGAAAAACATGCATGAACAGACCAACATAAAAGTTTGCAATCAGCATTCCTCCACTGTGGATGACATAGAGAACCATGCCCAGACAAGTGTATGTAGAATTTTTAAAACATGTCGCGCCCCCCACCCCCCCTTTACCCAACGTACACATCAGCTGATCTGTGAAAGACGGCCAACGCTCCATTCTCGGACTTCCACAGAAAGCGCCGTCGCCCAGGGGCTGAGCAGGGTCCAAACTGGACAGTGTCACCTCTTGCTTCCAGACATTTCAATCCTTTAAAGCCTCTTGACTTGCAGGTCTTGCCGGTCATAAGGCCAAGAACACACGGAGAGTGGAAACATTTTGTCGCACTAGTGAGTGGCCTGGCCTGTGCCAAAAAACGGGTAAAAGCAGGTGTCATGAACGCTAGGCCATCGTGCCAGTAACTTTTAGAAACACTCATTATTCATTCAAGGGAAGGCTTCTGACCCTTCTGGTCTCTTAGGTTTCCTTACATTTGCTTTGAGATGCTTTCTATGGCTCTTTATAGCTGTTCTACCCAGTCGGTTCCTTTTTACTAAGCTAATGTCAAGGTGGGTCTGCAGTCGGTTCATACGCACTGGCTGTGCAGTGAAGGTGTGAGCAGGGACTGTACCCAGGGAGCCTCGGATTAGTCCCTGGGCACTTTGGAAATTGAGAGCTGACTGTAGAGTGTTTGCCAGTATTTTTTTTAACATTTATCTTTATTGTTGGAAGTATTACAAATGTCCTTTTTTTCCCCCATTGACCCCTTGTACTAAATATCATTATGTTCATGCTAATGAAGAGGAGATACCGATGACAAAGAAAAATGTAATCACTGAGTCATTGATACATACCTTTGTCCAGAGCTGTGATCTCTGGGTGCCAGCTTGAGCCCGCATGACCCAAAATAGTACACTAATTCAATTTTTAAGAAATTGATGTTTTAGTTCTAGGAGGCTGAGAGGTGGCTGTTGTTGTAAAGGGATGCTTTGGAATTGTGAAGACCTGTTGGTTGCACTTTGGAAATCTTTAGCTAAGTTTTCAGAGCATGCCTTTGGAATGTGCCCTGCGAGGCTGCTTATTGGGTGCACGTGTCTGCCCTTGAGGGTGAAATGGCCCTAACTCTTCCTCCCCGTTTTGCATGCGGTGATTGTACTTGCAGAAAACCCTTCTCACAAGATTTAGCCCAGGTGATCTTCTGATCCTCTCTCTGCACAGACCAACTCCTAATAGGACTTCCCTCTCCCTCTCTCTCCGTTCTAAAGTTAGAAATGCTCCTTAAGGAAACTGTCCTTGGATTTTCATCACTTTCAGTTACCTTTTCTTTTAGGAATGTTAGACACTGGTTCCCCCTCAGCCGCTGTCTGAAAGCTCCTCACTGTCAGGGTGGCTAGACAAAGGAAGCCAGAGGAAAGTGGGAGACACCACGCGTCCAAGAGACACAAAGCACAGTGCTTGTCTCATTCTGAGTTCTTACAGCTCTCAGCTTAGGCTCTTTGCTTGGTTTTCTTTTCATTTTACTGTGATTACTGGTGGTAGAAGATCAGTTTACCAGGTGGTTGGTGGTACCTAGACTGGTTCTCCCCATGGGAAAGCCCGAGCATTCTCTGGCTACAACTCACAGGCGTTCCCATGACGTCAGCAAAAGATAATGCCTATCTCTTCAGAGTGGTTATTTTGTTTTTTTGGTGTTTCTTTTTTTTTAAACATATCTTTATTGATTTCAGAGAGAGGAAAGGAGGGGGAGAGAGAGAGATAGAAACATCAATGATGAGAGAGTCATTGATCGGCTGCCGCCTGCACACCCCCGACTGGGGATCGAGCCCGCAACCTGGGCATGTACCCTGACCAGGAATTGAACCCCGATCTCCTGGATCCTAGGTCAATGCTCAGCTGCTGAGCCACGCCCGGTAGGGCCAGAGTGGTTATTTTGAATGCTTACGACATTTCCCTTATTCTGTGGAATTCCTTCAAGCGGGAGACTGTTTTTCCATTGTCTCTTCTCTATTGTAATGAAAGTTGAGATCCGGAGGCTGCTGTGCACCACAAATAACCACCTGGGTGCTCAGTAAAACTTAAATCATCAAGCCGAGTAGGAACAAATTAGATGGAAATTTTGCAAAATTACCACCCATGACCAGGGCAGTAAGGAAATAGCCTCCTTTTCTATCGAGCAGTCTCGGTGCCTTCCAGGAAGGGAACTTCTCAGAGACTCCTGGAGGGACTGTAAAATCCAAATTCTGTCCACTCCTGGTGATTTCCGCCCTCTGCTGGAGGCATGGAGTAGAGCACATTTTCAGAAAGGCTGATTTCTCCAAGATGATGACCATTTATTATAGCAGAAGCAGACCCCAATTCGCTGACATTTCCTGAGAGTCTCCATTTTTTTATTTTGCAATACCTCATTTTTAAAAAACGTCGTCTCTTTTTTTAGCTTGTTCACTAGACTTAGTATTTTTTTAAAAGTGGCAAGTTCACGGGTACGATTTTCCATGTTCTCTTCTGAGTTTTATATTATACCAACACAGCCATCATTTTATATTTCCTTTTTGTAAAAACTTTCCCTTTCAGAAAATTTAGTAATTGCTTCAGGAACTCTGAAATCAGGAAATCTGCTTAAGGATTTTGTTTTTTGATAAATATTTCTGGTTTGGTCATACGATATTATGTGACCTATATATCAGAAAGGGGCAAAAGCAGGTTTACAGTGTGAGTACGTGAAGCAGTTTATTCTTATATTATTATTTTATTATTTTATTATTTTTCTGTATAAACAACTGTAAACCTACTTTTGCCATACATTTGGGGGGCCATAGATTGTTTTAATTACCTTCCCTTTATAGAAAAGATGGCCGTGTCTGATAATAGTCACACACAGCTCCGGTCTGGTTCTGTACTCCTGATAATCTTCAGAGTCAGAACATAAAATACTCATGAAGAGTGCTTTGGGAAGTCCTGGACAGGTATTCATAAAGGATCCAGAAGTTTGCCTCCGTTAAAAGGAAAACTTCAGGGTTTAGCATTTCAGTGATAATTCAGGTTTATAATCCGGAGAGGCCCCTTTCTCATAGGGTTCCTATATAGGTCCCCCTTTTTTTTTTTTAATATATCTTTATTGATTTCAGAGAGAGGAAGGGAGAGGGGGAGAGAGAGAGAGAGAAACATCAATAATGAGAGAGTCATTGATCGGCTGCCTCCTGCACGCCCCCACTGGGGATCGAGCCCACAACCCGGGCACCGTGCCCTGACCGGGAATCGAACCTCGATCTCTTGGATCCTAGGTCGCTGCTCAACTGCTGAGCCACGCCGGCCGGGCCCTATAGGTCCTTTAAAAACAGGCATAGAGATGAATCCATTCGCGTGTTTTCCAAATAACTTCTCATTATTCTTTGTCTTTTTTTTTTCTTTTCTTTGAAGACATGACAATGGATGAAGTCCGAGAATTCGAACGAGCCACTCAGGAAGCCACCAACCAGAAAATTGGCGTTTTCCCACCTGCGATTTCTATCTCGAGCATTCCCCTGCTACCTTCTTCAGTCCGCAGTGCCCCTTCCAGCGCCCCGTCCACACCTCTGTCCACAGACGCACCCGAGTTTCTGTCCGTGCCCAAAGATCGGCCCCGGAAAAAGTCTGCCCCAGAAACTCTCACGCTTCCAGACCCTGAGAAAAAAGCCACCCTGAATTTACCTGGCGTGCCCTCTTCAGACCGGCCATGCCGGCCCAAGTCAGAGTAGCTTCATACGAATCTTTCATGGGGTTTTATATTTTTGTTTTCAGGGTTGGTTTTTTTTTAAGAATCTTCTAATGTAGAAAAAGACTGCTTTGTCACTCAAACATGTTCTTTCGATCTCCGAGTGTGCATGTATGTGGTCACGTAACTTCACATATAATATGAACCCCTGAGTATGCCACACAGCATCGTATTAGATGCAAAATGTAAGACACGCAAAGGACAGAAGGCATCTTCTGTAGTCACAGCTGGAAGCCAGGGAGGAAGCCTTGTTACTGGTCATTTGATGAGGTTGGTATGGACTTCAAGGGTAAATAAATGAAAACTTTGCACCACCGTGGTCCAAGGTGTGGTAACATAGTGAAGTCAGTTTCCTCCCATCAAACCGGAAATTCTCAAAAATACTCTCAGGCATAACATACCTAATTGTTAAATTTTGAAATGCTCAGCACCAATACTTGAATACTAGTAGTTACTAAGATTCCTATTTTGGTTCCTCTGACTCAGGATTTGGGGCCTAATTAACACTTTAAATTTTTTGAAAATTTTAATTAACCCATAGAGGCTCCAAGTGCAATTGATGATAACTTCTTTATACCTTTCAGAGAATTTAATAAAGATTCCACTTGTTTCTGTCTTTTAATAACTTTCCCCGATGTGCCCTCGCGGCCTCAGAAATCTTAAGAATTACATGGGTGAATGTGACCTGAACTGACAGATTTTGGAAGCGTTGAGTTAGGAACCAAGAGGCCCAGGTGAGGCAAACATCTTTTTACTCTACAGGTACCAACAAACCTTAACTTGTCAGCTTCCATCTTCCACGAAGGATTCTCAGAATTTGCAGTTTATTGAATCGAATTCATTGACTACTTGCCCATTCAAAGAAATTCAAGGGTAGGTAGAGTAAGCTAAGAGGACTTGAACTCTGTCAGAATGTCTGCTTTGGGAAACCCTAAAAAAGAGAATTGTCTCCTATCTCCCTCCTGGTTTTACTTTTAATAACATCCAGGCTCCCTGGAACAGATTGCCCGTCCCCGGACCTTAGGAAAGACTGTCATTCTCTTGCACCTTGCTTGACATCCAAATGTTGGGACCGTCACAGAAATTGAGTAAATACTGTCAAGTGGGGGGCGAGAATGAGCAGAATTGTTGCCTCCAGTCTGTAAAGTAAAAGGGAGAGATAGAAGACGCCCCTCTGCCTGGCTTTCTCTTAGACGAGTGTTGCTACTGCAAAATTAGATCCAAGGTTGACAGGAGGCGAGATCATTCACCAAAGGGGCAGGAAGGGAACTGCCTTCGGTCTTCAGAGGAAAAACCTGCCACCTTCGCACCTCACTGCCGCTCCAACGCAGAAGGAAGGGCGAGCAGAATCTAGCGTTACTCTCGTCCTCTGTGAGAGGAAGCGAGCAAGGTAATCGGCCGCCTTCAGGCCCCCAGCTAGCTTTCTTCACCATAACTTCCAACCTCAGGAAAGGGACCTTCCCAAAACAGAATCCAAAGGAAACACAGACCAAGGAGCATATTTTCTCTCCTGGCCCCTCAGCCCGTGGGCCCTGCCTGCTTCTCTTAAGTGCTCAGCACTCCGAGTTGTGTCTTTCATGTTGACACTCCCAGGTGCAGGCGCTGGCCCCCGAGCCCAGTACCAAGTAAGTGTAAGTCATACGTCAGACTGTCCTTTCTTTATCTGCAGGTTGATATTTAGCTCGAGAAAAATAAAAAAATAAACCCAGACCTCAAGGGAAACCAGTTGCCCATAGCTTAGAGCAACGGTGCGTCTCTTCCCTAAGAAAGATAGCCTTGTAGTAAGACACCTTTGCATGGTATGGTAGCATGACTTTTGCTTGTGGGAAAGCGTAACCCTGTATCAAACCCCTTGGACTTCTCGACGGCTCCCTCTCCACCCAGTAGTGCTTAGCGAGAATGTTTGGCTTCAGAAAGCAAAATCCCATTTTCACAAGGCCTCGATCGTGTACGTGTTCGCTTACCATTTATCCGCAAGCCAAAATCAGGACGGGATGGGGTCGTTTTCTAATGGGACCGATTCATTTTGTGCAGGTTGTTCACACATCTGACACCTAGTTTTTTCCATGAATACCATTGCTCTTTGTAAAGTAGCTTCCGCTCGCAAGGTCCGCAATCCTATACGCTTTAGAAAGCTGATTTCTCATTTCCTTCTGTGAGTTTTCTTTCTCTCGTAGGCCGTGCAATGCCACCCACATCGATTACAAACTGCTAAAGATAGTGTGATCTTTATCCATCAAGTGTGTGTGCTCTTAAACTATGTTCAGTTTTCTGTCTACACATGGTTTGTGTGTATTTAATAAAGGGGGGGTGAGTATATTCCTTCGACTGCTTTGAATATTTAATCCCGTCATCACGAGCATGAATGACTCCAACCTTGTACCTGTCTTGATTTGCAAGTGTCGCTTCACATTCTCCATACATGCATTTGTTTGTTGTGGGATACAAGCGTGCCAGGAACGTGTACATAGAACATTAGCAATTCCTGTAAGGATGGAAATGAAATGGCTGCATGATGGAAACGTAGAAGAAAAATAAAAGCAGAAACTTGAATTCATTAAGCATGTTTGGGGGGAAATAGAACCTTTAACTCAGTGCCTCTGTCTGCGATGTGGGAACCTTCGACTTTGCTCACCAAAATTGTATTATACCTGTATGTATATATGTAAATATAGTATAGTGGGTCAAACACCACCAGTTAGAGGACTCCGGTAGCCAAATTAAAGTAAGTAATCCACAGAATAACACGTGCACACCATCTTCATCACTGATGTTAGCAAAGACCACGACAGTGGCTGCACATTTCATTACTTCGGGTGCATGTCACATACGAGGTGCCCCTGGGCTGCAGTCCAGCATTTGTTACTTTGACTGCTTTCCCAGGGGTAAGACGGTCTCAGTGTTTTTCCCGCATAAACTTGGTCAGAAGTTAGCTCTGAAGACGGTTTCATTTTTTTTCTTTTGGGCTGTAATCAAGTAAAAGAGGCCATGGCATTTCTCGGTCACCACCGTTACAACAGGCACAGTGTGCATTCGTTGGTGAACTAATTTGTAAGTCCTTCTGTTCGGTTTTGCATCTGTATGGGAGGAATGGTTTCAGTGTGTTTGGAGGTGTCTGTTAGCCGTGTTTTGGGCTGTGAAAATAAATCTCCAAGCGCGGTCGTGACTGTACAATGCAGGCACACAAAGCCAAGACCTCAAAAGTAATTGCGTGGTTTTCTTTCAAGACGCTGCAATAAACAGTGACCTGGAGAGTAGATTCTGACACTTCTCGACAAATCCTTTTCCTGTGACATGTCAAGGTTAATGTAGTATGTGTATTTTTTTTTTTTTAATTCTACTTTCTTTAGTAACTTCAGGATTCAGAGACAACAAGGTCACTGGCTGGTTTAGGTCGATAGGAATTTGCTTTTCAGAAGGGCCAGGGTATAATTTACATATAATGTGCAATTCGATAATCGAATAGACAAGAATTGTCCAGTTTTAGTCTCTTTCTGATCATCTGACTCAGTAGGCTAGATAACAGTCTGCCATCTGAGCCATAATTCTTGAAATTAAAAAAAAAAAAAATCTGTTGGGTGATTGTAACTGGTCATGGACAGACTCCTTCCAACAACTGATTGTCACTGAGACCGAAAAGCTGCACAGTTGCACAGCGTTGGCCCGCGGCGGCCACACCAGGCTCTTCTGCCTCCAGAACAGTCTGTTTGCATTTGAAACGTCTTTAAACTTTTTAGGAGTTAGTGCAATAAGAGGATGTGAATATGTTGAGAACCTTTCAGACGTCATTAAATGTAATTTTGTTGTTAACAAATCTTTTAGGATAAGCGTCTGGATGTCCTTGCTTAAAACTGAGTTGCAAGCCCCCCTTCAGTGTCTATGTATCACCGAGAGGAGGTTCTTTGAGTTGAGGTTCTGCCTGTTAGTGTTTCCATTTCAAGGTGGGATCCTGATTAGTGAAGGGAGGCGACAGACCACCTCCACTGCTGAGGGACCAAGGTGTGACGCACAGTGCTACAGACTGCAAGCAAACGGCGACCTGCACACATGCCCGCCTCCTGTGTCATTTTATGGCTGTTTTGTGTTTTTTTGCCCAGTTATTTATTATTGTTAATAACTTACTTTTTCTTACCTTCTGTTGTAAATAAAGTACAAAGCAATCTTCTTTCCAAGTGTGGCTTCCTCTCTCCGCTGGCCTCCAGGGAGTGTTGGCAATGCTGCGTTGGTGGGCTGGTGGGAAAGAAGTGGTCGAGGCAGGAGGAACAAGCCGATGGCTGGTACTCGGGCCCAGTTCTGGGGGACTTGCGGGCAAGGAAACCTGGCCCAATAGTCATGTGTTGCCTTCAGGGCCAGGGCCCCTGGTAGGAAAAGCCTGGGCGCCAGCTCTAACTATCCAGCCAAAAAATTCTCAAGGCAAATCTGTAACCGAGCGGGATACACAAGCTCATCCATCCATCCATCCAACAGGGGCTTGGTCCCCCTTGTCAAATGCAAGTCTACAGTCTGAGTGGTAACCAAGAAAAGTCATCCCGAAGGAATCTGTAGGAACACTACCCCGTGGGGTTCTCTCCTTGTGTGTACACGTCTTACATGTATGTTTATGCATGTGTGTGTGTTTAACTTCATGTAGTCGATCCAGGCAAACCCTGTTTTCAAGTTTATCATAGCGACTTCCTCTGCTTAATGATTAGCCCTCTAATATTCCATACTCCCACACACTCTCCCTTTTCTGTGGCATACAACCTAGTAGGATATTCCATTCAAGTCCAAACATTTAACCACCGCTGGGAAAATTAGAAATAGCTTTGTACTTTGCCTCAACGCTCTTGCTCCGGTCCCCAGCATTAGGGTCTCTCGCTAATATTGCAGCCAAAGGAACGGGACTTCTCTGGTTTATTCAGACGTTCAGTGCCTCCTCTAGCTCCCTAAGCTGCAGAACTGTTGACTGGCTACGTGCAGAAACCAAAGCATAAGGCGCGGCACTGAATTTTACAAACATCAGTTAGAAGTCGGTTTGTCGTCGCTCTCAGCGATTACAGACATTGAACGGCGCATCTTCCCTCGAGGATTTCCTGAAAACCACGCATAACTGCCGAGTTTTGTTGAGCTGTTTTTTTAGACCAATTCAGGATCGAGGTAAAAACTCGGGCTCGCGGTTATTTTAGAATCAGGGACTCCTGACTGAAACAGCAGCGTGGTGAGGAGGCAGCCTTGCCTCCGTCTCCCATCTCACTCCTTGGAAAGGACGTGAAGGAGGGTCAGCAGGCTGTGCATCAGCCCTCGAACCCCGAGCCCTGGGAGAGCCGCTCCCCAGGAACAGAGGGGTCCCGGGGGGAGGAGTGGTCGTTTCTCCCACAGAGCAAACCAGGCGGGGTAGTAAGTTTGCCCTCAAGTTAGCCTGGAATCTGACCGCAGTCTCCTCTTTTTTGTTCTCAGTATTATGTGTTCGTGGTAACTTTTTATTTCTGAAATAATGATGGATTCACAGAAAGTTACAAAGACAGGGACACGGACATGGACGTCCTGTACGGCCCTCCCCCGGCCTTCCCCAGTGACAGCTGTCACACAACAGGGCCACACACACACGTGCGTGCGAGGCTGGTGAGACCTGAATAAGCTTTAAGTGTGCAATTCAGTAGCAGTAAATACATACGATGTTGTACAATCATCACCACTGCCCGTTTCCAGCACGTCCCATGCTTCCGAAGCGAAACTGTTCCCATTAAACAGTAACTCTCCCCTTCCTTCCCTCCAGGCCCTGCCAGCCTGCACTCCGTGTTTGTCTCCAGGAGTTCGCCTATTCTGGACACTTAATAGAAATGGAATCATACAATAGTTATGTTTTTGTGTCTGGCTTATATCACTCAGCATAATGTTTTCAACATGGGTGTTATGGCCTGTATCAGACATTTTAAAGGCTTATTTTATGGGGGGGGGGGGGTGTCTAATAAGCCAGTAAGCATAGATGCTGTCCTGCGTTACATTAGAAAACGCCTGGGGGTGGGGGAAGCACTCCTGTTTCTGATGCTGTGTGATGTTGGGCAGATCGCTTCATCTTTCTGAGCTTCACTTCTCCAAGTGTAACCACACCGGCAGTAACAGGTAGCTTGTAGCCCTGGCCAGCGTGGCTGGGCTGGCTGGGCGTCATCCCGCGCACCGGGAGGTTGCTGGTTCGAATCCCGGTCGAGGGCACGTACCTAGGTTTCGGGTATGACCTCCAGTTGGGGCAGGTACCAGAACCACCAATGGATGTTTCTCTCTCACATTCATGTTTCTCTCTCCCTGCCTCTCTAAAAAGGGATAAACGAATAGTTTATTGATTATAATCAATAAACTAATTTTAAAAACCAACACAGGTAGCATATATTATGTCTCAGTGACAAACATGTACAAATAAGATTCCCAGATGGTGATGAAAGCTGCTGCTGAAGAGCCACGAGGAAAAGAGAGGCTCCGGGCACTGCAAGGAAGCTCCAGGGGCCGGGATGGCCCTTCCCCGAGCGCCTCATCATTTCCTCAGGCTCCTTTCACCCCGAGTCTATTTCCAGTGAGTCTCTTCCTTTCCGCCACAGGAGGTCACTAAAAGCAGCTGGGAAGTAGGTTAAAATGTTCTTTCTAGAAACCAGTTTGCCAAAGGAAACAAATCTAAGAAATGCAACTTTTTGGACCCTTTCTAGGATTCCAGCAACTACTAATAACTGCATGCGAGTTGTCGAATAATTACGTTTTACTCCTGTAAAGCTAGGGTGGTTAAACAAAACAATTAAAAAAAAAGTTAATTCAGAATATCTGGTGGGTCAATCGTGTGTTATATTAGATTCTTTTGAGCAACGTGTCCTGCCATTGCCAGAATATAAAAAAGGTCAAAAACTTCTCTTTTTTTTCTGATACGCTTGGTCTAATTTACATCTAAGTGGAAAAAACTTTAGTAGAAGACACCCTCCCCCACCTGAGGAGAGGTGAGACAGATCCGAAAAACGCACAAAAGTTTAACTAGAGAGACCAGCGTTTTGCAAAGCCCTTGCGGGGGTAGGGTTGCCAGATTTAGCCAATAAAAATACAGGATGCCTGGTTGAATTTAATTTCAGATAAGCAATGAATAATTGCATGGGATATATTTATACTAAAAAAAAAATGACGCTACCTGAAATTCAAACCTGACCAGTCTGCGTCTTACTGGGCAACCCCGCTTGTGGGCCAGGTAAGGATTGGATCTTGTCCATCCCGAGGACAAGGCATTAAAGGGTTCGAAGCAAGGAGCGGCTTAATCTGACCAGAATTTTGAAGGGCTCGGACAGGCTGGAGGTTGGGAGGGAGCAAGTGGAGAAGCGGGGAGACGGAAGCGACTACAGTGCTCCAAGGAAGAGACGGGGCCTGGACCTGCGGGGTGGCAGTGGAGGAGAGAGGCAGACAGGTTGAGCTATATTTAGAAGATAAAATCGACAACACTTGGGACCTATGCCCTTCCCACTGCTTCAAATTCCTTCCACGTGGATGACAAGTTGCCCCAACCCCTCCTGAAGACTGTTGGGCCCTGTGGGCACTAGGCCCGCCTCCCTGTCCTTTAACAGTTAAATCCCGTGTGCTTGCTTGGCCTCAAATCCCACATACGCTCCCTGGGTTTTGGAACTCACCAGAAGGGTGCTGGCATTAGCTCGAGAGGAGACATAAGCCCCACACTGGGACGAAAGAACTTAGATTCTTCCTCTCACTCTGATTTTTGCTGCGGGGAAGCCACCTTTATTTAGAGGTGCCTGTCTGATTTCCGACAATATTGTTCAGTTCATTGCTGTGGTCTCGACACTTACATCGACGACGTTCTGGAACCGTATGATTTCATTCATCTGCAGAACACAGAACGAAAAATGAAAACAAACTCATAGATGCAGACCACAGATGGGAGGCTACCAGAGGGGGAGGGGAGGGGGGGGCAAAACCGGTACCGGGGTGGCATGTGTGATGTGGATGGGCCTAGACTTTGGGTGGCGAGCATGCTAGAGCGTAAACAGGTATCAAATTGTTACGTTGTACACCTGAAACTTACGTTGTGTTATTAAGTGTTACACCCATAACAAAATAATTAATAAAACAAGCGCAGTATCTTCGAGGCACAACAAAGTAAAGCATAATAAAACGAGGTGTGCCTGTTCACGCAATAGTTTTCCAATCCTGGTCCTGCCCTTCGTTTTAGTCTTAGCTTTACAATTGAACATACAAATAGTAAAAAAAAAATTTTTTTTAATTTGAGATTCTAAAACTCTGGAAAACATACGTCAGAGCATCTTAGACCACAACTTCTGAATACTCTGAAGTCTCGGTGGAATATATATGTACCGCCCACCCTCTTTTCAGAATGGTCTTTCTAGAAATGTTCCTTTGGCAAAACACTTACTACATCCCACTGGCGCAAGCCACCAACTGTCACCCTTCCAGGAAACGTCCATAGCGGGTAACAGTCCCCCTTTTGAACGTGGCCGGGCGTCCTTTCCTACCCGTTATATAATTAGACTTGTTTGCTGTATATTTATCACCTGATTCTATTCTAGGAATTGAATGTGAGAGGCGGTATCTTCCCGTCTTCACAGCTAGGCAGCCAAGCAGCATGAACATGACAGTCAATCCAGACAGGACGCCACAGCTCCCAGTGAAACCACAGGGTCACAGCTGCCTTGGAAGACCAGCCCTTAAGCGTCTCTAACCAGTGATGAGGAGCCAGGCCCACTCTCACATCAGTGTTTCTCCCTCTCTCTCCCCTCCTCTCCCTTCCTCTCCCTCTCTCTCAAATCAATAAAAGTATGTCCTTGGGTGTGGATTAAAAAAAAACAAAACTTGCCCTGGCCGGTGTTGCTCAGCGGTTAGAGCATCTGCCCGAGCACCGAAGGGTCGCAGGCTTGATCCCCTGCCTGGTGGGGGCTCATTTGGAAGGCAACTGATTGATGTGTCTCTCTCACATCAATGTTTCTCTCTCTCCTCTCTCTTCCTCTCTCTCCCCCTCCCTCCCTCCTTTCCGCTCTCTCTAAAAATAATCAATGGAAAAAATATCCTCAGGTAGGGATTAAAATAAACGAAAAAACTTAGAAAAAGAGCCAGGCCCTGTTCTTGCCCATTGACCTCCACAGATGCATCTTGGAAGTGGAACATTTTGCTCCACTCTGATCTTAGGCCTGTTGCTGAAGACTCTTAGTTCCCTTGCTACAGCTGGTGGCCTTCCAAAAAGGACCGCAATCTCTCTTAATAGTTTACCAAACTTAAAAGACTCAAATTTACAGTCGGATATGCAAAGTACAGTGCCAGCTTTCTTAGCCAGGAGGTCTTACTTGTCCCAATGGATCAAGTGCACGTCCCATTTACTACAACGGCCAGCCATAGAAATGTGATTTATTTAAGGAAGCCACAGTAAACTATGGATCAGACACAACTCCTGGTGCCGAGTGCAAAGACGTGACGCGATTCGTTCTATCACACGGCATGTTTTCACCCAGTTCCTACTGCTTGCTAGGAAATGGGGGTGCAGAGGTGAACCTGACGGGAAGGAGCAGAAGTCGGGGGGCGTCCTGAACTATGGGCAATATGCGCCAAACAAGGCCCGAACCGCAGAGAAGCTGCTTTAACTATGCTGGAGGAAAAGGAAGATTTCACAGAGGCCAAGAGGTCAAAGTCACAATCTCACAGCACTTCTTTTTCCGCTAACAAAGGGACCACAAATTCAAATTTCTTGGTTATGTTGAGAAACAAAAGTCTTGTTAGTCTCACCAAGGATTTACAGCATCCAAGTCCATCAAGCTAGCTGAGTATTTTCTCCACTGAGCACTGTTGTGGCCGCGAGGAAACTGCACACACAGGAGGCTGCTGAATCTCAGCCGAGCTGGAGGCATTTTGCCCTGGGACGGAACTGCCCACGTAGGGGGTCTCCCTGAGAGAATGCAGGATTTACCTTTTCATTTAGGTTTGTGCGTTTTTTTACATTATTGATTGAAGAAGTCACGTTTGTCTTAGGACTCTCTCCCAGAAAGGAAATCTTGCCAAAAACTGCTCCCAAGGACCTTCAACTCCACCGTCTTCATTAGATAAACTTGAATTTCCTATAAGCTAGAGCATCGATTTTCAACAGAATTTTTAAAACACTAAACAGCTGACTATTTAGTCAAGGGCACTGACCGCTTTTCCCTTCGATTGGCAAATAAAATTTAAAAAAAAAGACAACAGCCAACATAATAGCCATCCAGTGTGCACGGATCAGAAATTATATCTATTTTTTTGTCCGATTGGCAAAAAGCCTATTTTTGGTTGTGCCGCAGAATTTGAACAATTGGTCTGTGCGCCGTGAGACGAGGGCTGGGCATCACCGAGCTGGAGCGCGCTCCTCGCCTGGCGCTCGGAACAGCCGCCCGGGCGCCTCCGAGGCCCGAGCGCAGCGCAGCCCCGGCGACCGCGCCGCAGCCGGGCAGCAGGGGGCGCACGCACTTCCCTCGGGTCCAGCGCGTTCCTAAGAATTTCTCGGAAGCGCTTTTTTTTCGTTTGGCACGCTATCCCATCAGGTTGTGGCAGGAATTCCTAGAGAGTTCGCTTAAAATAAAAAAAAAATCTAATTTATAGTCGGCCCCCTTGCCACGCCCACCCTTCCGCTCCCCGACGGCGGCGCCGACTCTCTACGGAACAGGTAAGCGGTTCCCCGCCCCTTCTCCGCCACCAGAAAACATCCGGGACTCGCTGGGGCGTGGCCTGGGAGGTGGAGTCCGCCGCAAGCTCCAGGCCCCGCCCACCCGCGCAGCACGCCCGCCACGCCCGCCACGCCCGCCAGAGGTCGCAGGCTCCCGGAGCAGGTTTCTCTCTTGGTGTGTCTCCTGGTTCTCGCGAGAGAAAGCGCGAAGCCTGCCGGGAGGGAGGCGCGGCGATACTTAGCTTTGCCCAAGATGGCAGCCCTGGAGGAGGAGTTCACGTTGTCTGCGGTACCCTTAGGTGCCGGGCCTGACGGGCTCCTGGGCGTGGAGCAGTGCGACAAAACAGACCAGTTTTTGGTCACGGACAGCGGCAGGACCGTCATCCTCTATAAGGTGAGGGCAGTAGAATCGGAGCGTCCGGCAGCTGTCGCGCCAGCCCATTGCTGAGCGCGGAGCCGGAGCCTTGGGTCTCTCACGGCTTCAGAAAAAAAGATCGTGGAGCGGGTTTAGCGGAAAGCCGGCTTGGCTTCTCCGGAACGCTGAAGGAAGTGTAGAAGATGATTTGGTGGTTTTCCTGCAGAGAGGCATGTTTCCGTGTTTCAGGCTGCCGGGCGTCTACGTGCACGTGGACTAGACTCGGAAAACAAACTTGTGCTTTTGCTTCGAAACTCCGGAGGTGGCCTTGCTAAGATCCCCTCCTGGGGTCTCTGGCACCCCATCTTCTCGCTGAAGAGTTTGAACGGAGATTGCTTGGGCGGGAGAGGATGACTGGCAGAGGGAACTGGTTTATCCCTGTGTCCATACACTTATTCCCTCGGAGGAGAGTTTTGTGGATTTTTTCTTTCTTAGTATCTTCATGGGGACCTTGATTACGAATAATCTGTTGCCAACTAAACTACACACCCTGGAAAATCCTGGAGTTGAGTCCGGGGGAATCTATACGCCCCGCCCCCTTTTCTTCCTAAAGCGCGAAGGCACAGCTTTCAGCCGCTTTCCTTTTAGTGATCTCTTACAAAATAATTCTTTTTCTTTTTTCTGAGCTGCTGAATATAGTTTTGCATGTCTTTAAGAAGTTAGGTAATGTACTTTGAAGTTTGGGGAACAGGTTGCAAACTGTTCCCTATGCTGTTTGCTTGTTTTGAGCCTTCTGAAGACACTTGGTTTTTACCTGGGCTGTCAAGCGGCCTTAAGAGTTTGCAGTCCCTGCCTAGGAATACAGTGTCGGATTGAGAATGAGCCTAGCCCTACTTAATTTCCCATGCCTGTGTTCAAAGGCACAGTGGAATCAATTTTTTAAATGTACTATTGTTTATATTTTCATTTTAACTACTTTTAAAACGTATTTTATATTTTAGTTATGGTAAAATACACATGATGAAATGTACTGCTTTAAACCACCTTTTTAAAGCATACAGTTCAGATATTACGTACATTCACCTTGTTGGGCAGCCATCACCACCATCCGTGCCCAGAATTCATTTCATCTTGCAAATCTGAAACTTCGTACCTAGTAAACAATGACTCCCCATTCCCCCAACCCCTGGCAGCCACCATTCTGCTCTCTGTCTTAGGTGGAATCATACAGTATTTATATTTTTTTGTGACTACTTATTTTTTGTTTTGTTTAGGAAATTTGTTGAATACTGTCATTTTAGTTGTAAATTTTATTGCTTTTATAGTCAGAAATTGACTTTTTGAATATCGTATGTTAATTTTACTAGGTTTCTGATCAGAAACCTTTGGGGAGCTGGTCGGTGAAACAAGGTCAAATTATAACATGTCCAGCTGTGTGCAACTTTCAAACTGGAGAGTATATTGTTGTACATGATAACAAGGTAAGTTTTAAAACTTTTATATATATATATATCACAAAATGTTGACATCACATGATCTCGCTCATACATGGAATCTAAAGAACTTAATAAACTGATGAACAGAGTAGATTCAATGACATGGAAGCATAGATGAGACTGACGAATGTCAGAGGGATGGAGGGGGAGAGAGTAACCAAAGAATTTATATGCATATATGCACAACCCAAGGACACCTACAATGGTGGGGTGAGGGACTGGGGAGGGGGGTGGGACGGGGTGGAACGGGTCATTGGGGAGAAAAAGGGACATCTGTAATATTTTAAACAAAAATAAAATTTAAAAAAAATAGTTGATTTATTAACTCTGTTTTACTACATGTCAGTGAAAATTGGGATACTTTTTTGATTTTTATGTTTTAATTTAAGGTTTTGAGATTGTGGACTAATGAAGATGTAAACCTGGATAAAGTATTTAAAGCTACAGTAAGTCTTTGGATTTCAGCATATTTATTAGCTTATTGGTGAGATGGAATAATTTGCGTTGCAGTAAGTTGTTTACCTTACTACATCTGTGAAAGTGAGAATAAAGCTTATAATTAGTTTTTCATTCTATTTATCTTACAAGTATATCTTGGTAACATGTCTCAGTTCATGAGTTCATGTTAGAAAATATAAACAATTCCTGAATGATAAGTTTGTAGTTATTTCCATGAGTTTAGATGTTTGTGGTGTGTCCCTTGGGAGAACAGATTCACTGTGCCGCCTTTAAAATACGTAAATCCTGCAAGTTTTGTGCATTTTACATTAAAAGAGTGGCACATAAATGCATTAAAATTAAGAACTGTGACTGTCTTTTTTACTAATGAAAGTGTATTAATTAACTTATTCTTACTTATAAAATGATCTCAAATTAGGTTAACCCATTTCTAAGTGCCTAACTCTGAATGTAATTGGCACATTTTAGAAGTGACTCATAATAGAGCTGATTCAGATATAATGCCAGTTGTTTCCTGGACCCTGAAACTCCTAGCCTGCTAACTGCTGTTTCCTGGCTCCAGTCTTTTCATTTACCTTGCAGTAACACGGTCCTGAATTTTATACAATGGGGTTAACCTCTTTTCTGGGGCTTACAGGCTATAGTTGTAATTATGGCATCAGTCTTTAGCACCAGAGTCCCTTATAATTGCATTAGCGGCTTCATTTGTACCGCTCCTCACCTCCAGATTTGATTGTAGTCCTCACAATGGAAGGATAAACCAAAAATGAATAAAAATGATTACTTAAGGGGGAGAGCAGAGGGCTGGGTAGACAGAGTAGGAGCAAAAGTCAGACTTCTGTATGTACTTTACGTTGTAGATTTGACTTTGAAACCATATATAGTTATGAAACAGAATTGAATCAAGATGAAAACAAATCAGTTCTTAAAAACAAGCCTTCTCTAAATATCTTTATTCTATTAGGTGGAAATTGGTTTGGAATAAAAATTAAAATGTTCTTACGTTCTCATAGTTGTCAGCTGAGGTATATAGGATACATTCAATACAAGGGACGGAACCCGTGGTGTTATTCAGGGAAGGTGCTGTTCGTGGTCTAGAGGCCTTGCTTGCAGAGCCCCAGCAGAAAATTGAATCTGTCATCTCTGATGAAGAAGTGATTAAGTAAGTTCTAATACTTGTAAGTGAATTTTTACCAAAATAAAAGTGCACTTTGCGTGTTTTTTATAACACTGATTGCTTTGTTGAAAAGCATTTTGGTTAGCCCTGGCTGGGTGGCTCACTTACCTAAAGCGTTGTCCTGTGGACCGAAGGGTTGCGGGTTCAATTCTCAGTCAGGGCACATGCCCAGGTTTCGGGTTTGACCCTTGGTTGGTGTGCATACAGGAGGCAACCAATGGATGTTTCTCTCTCACATCGATGTTTCTTTCTCTCCCTTCCTCTCTCTAAAATCAATAAAATCATATCCTCAGGTGAGGATTTTTTTTAAAAAGCATTTTGTTTATAAACATAAAAGCCTAATTCAAAACCATTTATAAGACCTTGGTCAAAATAAGATCTCTCAGAACCCTCTAGGGTGATAGATGATTGAGGAAACTAGGATCATAGGAGTCTTCTGATGCCAGAGAACTGGATGTTCAGTTATTTGAAGATGAAGTAGGTAGCCCCGCACACAAAATCTTTGTTTCTGTCATGTTGCCCTGACTACCATAGTCAGAACCCTTACCCCTGAGGCACTGTGCAGCTTGTTGGTAGTGAAATGATAGTGTTTGGAGCCCTCTGCTTTCCCAGATCCTGGAATAAAACTGGGGAAATGACGCACCCAAATGCTAGAAGGACATTTCATGACTTCATATTGCTCCAATCCCCATAATTTTAATACATTCCCTGTACAGTTAACTTGCTGCCTCTCCAGGTCCGCCTGAGTCAAACTAAACTAAAAGTCAAAGCAAAGACTTACACTTAGTGACCATGTGGACAATGACCAGTTAGCTGTATCTTGGACTTCCCTTGATGCCTCTAAAGTGTGAGCAACTGGAAAAAAAGATACAGGTAGAGGATCTGGGTTCTAATAGCCAAAACTGGCTGTGCAGCCTTGGTGACAAGCGCTTGTCCTCTTGTGCCTCGGTTCCCGCTGTTACTTTAAGAAGGCAATTGAGCCCGGCCGGGCGTCGCTCAGCAGTGGAGCCACGCGATTGGGATTTGATTTCTAGTCAGGGCACGTGCCCGGGTTGTGCCCGGGTTACAGGCTCGATCCCCAGTTGGGGGCGTGCAGGAGGCAGCCGATCCATGACTCTCTCATCATGGATGTCTCTATCTCTCTGTCTCTCTCCTTTCCTCTCTATGAAATCAATAAAGATATATTTTTTTTAAAAAGGCAGTTGAGATCCTAATGTTTTCCTCAAAATGCTTGTCCCAAAAGTGACTGTAAAAAAAAGGTGGGGGTGGAGGGGTGTAGGCGCCAATTAGTTTGGGAAGTACTCCATTCTCTCACACCCCACTCCCCT
Source organism: Miniopterus schreibersii (assembly GCF_964146895.1). Taxonomy (NCBI): domain Eukaryota; kingdom Metazoa; phylum Chordata; class Mammalia; order Chiroptera; family Miniopteridae; genus Miniopterus; species Miniopterus schreibersii. Next base: position 8,779,865 of record NC_138116.1, read on the forward strand.
TGGAAACTTTACAGTTCACATTATTGTCTTTAAGACTCTGGGAAGTTCAGCAATTTGCATTTAATCAAAAAGGCATTTGACAAGAGAAATACCTACTAATTCTCTATGGTGTATACAGGGTGGGGCAAAAGTAGGTTTATAGTTCATATGGAAAATAATACAATAATAGTAAAAGAATAAACTTTCACATACCCACAACTGTAAACCTACTTTTCCTCACCCTGTAGTTTGGAACACTAAATTAAAAAACAATTTTTTTTAATGTGTCTTTATTGATTTCAGAGAGGAGAAGGGAGAGGGAAAGAAAGAGATAGAAGCATCAGTGATGAGATAGTCATTGATTGGCTGCCTCCTGCATACCCCTTATTGGGGATCGAGCCCACAACACAGATATGTGCCCTGACCAGGAATCAAATCAAGATCTCCTGGATCATAGGCCGATGCTCAACCGCTGAGCCGTGCCAGCCGGGCTGGAACACTGAATTAAGTGTTCTCTTATATCTCTCTGGCTCTAAAAAATACATAATAAAAAAGACATTTTCTTAAATTTAGATTGATGGTATATTTCAACTGGTGATTTGGTATTTTATACTTTTTATTTTTATTTTTTTAGGTGGACAAAGTTTTTCATGGTATTTAGGCATCCTGCTTTAATCTTTATTACTGAAAAAGTAAGTGATATCTCTAATTCTGGGACCATTATGTGTGACATTTTAAAATCACATTATTTCTATTTAATTTTTTTAATATATCTTTTATTTCAGAGAGAGGAAAGGTAAGGGAAAGAAAGAGAGAGAAACATCAATGATGAGAGTCATTGATTGGCTGCCTCCTGCACGCCCCCGACTGGGGATGGAGCCCGCAACCTGGGCATGTGCCCCGACTGGGAATCGAACCCCAATCGCCTGGATCCTAGTTCAACGCTCAACCGATGAGCCATACCCGGCCAGGCAAAATCACATTATTTTTAAAACTAAAATTGGACTTCAGTATTTCTCTCAGAAGATTTTTTATTTTGTATCTTTTAAATTCTAAAAAGCCTCCTGGCTATATTTCTACTCCTAACTGAAATATTTTATATTTTAAATTAATTGGACAAGATGTTTTTAAGCACCCACTGAAGTAATGAGAATGGGGAAATAACTAGTTTTAACATTTAAATATAGTTGGCTGAAATGAGAATATTTCTAAAACAAAATAACCTGTTTTGCAGCATGGAAATTACTTTGCTTATGTACAAAAGTTTAATTCACGTGACTTAAGCAAATACACACTGTTACTTGGACAAGAAGAAAAATCTGATATACAGAGTTTTAGTGCATCTGTGGATCGGAAATTCATCTCTTTGATGTCATTAAGTAAGTATTTTTCTTTAGGTTTACAGTGATTGTAAGTGGAACAATACTACTGGATCGGATTTGGTTTTGCAGTTTTCTGTTGTGGCACTTCCCGTTGCATGTTTCCTTACAAGCTTTATGCCTTTGCGTTTTGCACTTTGCCATGTCTGGTCATGGTTATTCTCTGCAGATAACTTTTATGTCTTGAAATTTATCACAAGCAAAAAAAATAATATAACATTAACAAAAAAGGAAAAATTACTTTTAATCTTTATCATGATAAACCAGGTTCTTGGATATAATTAGTGAACCATAAAATATCTAAGGTTGTTATTAAATGGCCTCTCCATTCCTTTTTTCCAATCTTAAGATTTACTGTGATGGAGATAGACGTGTATAAGGAGACTAACAAAGCACTCTTGGCCTGAGCCAACCAGTGTTTTACAGATATTTTTATTTTTTATTTTATTTTTTTAATATATATTTTTATTGATTTCAGAGAGAGGAAGGGAGAGAGAGAGAGAAACATCAATGATGAGAGAGTCATTGATCAACTGCCTCCTGCACGCCCCCAACTGGGGATCGAGCCCACAACCCAGGCATGTGCCCTGACCAGCAATCGAACCCCGATTGCCTGGATCCTATTTCGCTGCTCAACTGCTTAGCCACGCCCGGCCGGGCTTGCAGATATTTTTAATGCCTTGGAGTTTACCTCTATGTAATGGTCTCAACTATAACCCCAGTGTTATGCCTGGGGCAGGGGGTGCCTTTGTGGTACCCTCTCCCCCCCCTACATTTTTTCGCTTCTTTTAAAGTTGTTTTAAGAAGGTTAAGGGGGGAAATGAGCAATATTTAGGAAACATATACATATTATTGCAATTAAAAATCTTTGTGAAGTTTTTCAGTTTGCAAATGTTGGCAATGGCTATTAAGAAAAATGCTTCCATCATTTATCATATCTAGAAGGTCACTGGAATCTGTTTAATGCCTTTGCTTGACAGGGACTGGTTTTCTCAAACCTATAAGACATATTTTTTAAATAGAAGTTTGCAAGTTATATTTTAGCTTATTGAACATTGAAGTAGGGATTCTGAACCAGAGGGTCATAAAAATCTTCCTGTAACATACCTAGAACTACAGGGAATTGCCAAAATTCAGTTGACCAAGAAAAACAGCAGTTTCATATGGTTTTCAGGGAGATGGTGTAACAAGAAATGTGATGTATAGACTAGAATGCTAATTAATTTCTAAATGAGAAATGTATCCTTTCAGTGACTAGATTGTCTGTATCCCTCATAGTCCCCTTTCATATTTTATTACAGGTATTTACCGTTTTTATTTCTTGGCTATTATGACATTTCTTAGTAAGATTTTTATTGATGATACTCCTCCCTCCATTTTAAGTTTATAGTGTATTCTTTAAGTGAAAGCATAGAGTGACGTGATTGTTATATTTGTTTATTTTTCTGGTTGGAGCTTGTATCAAATTGGTAAAATCTTATAAACAACCTAGTACATACGCTTAACTATAACAGGTATAGAACTGTTCTTTACCTAATATTGAACAACAAATACTTGTTTTCATCAGGCTCTGATGGGTGTATATATGAAACCTTGATACCAATACATCCGAGTGACTCAGAAAATAATCAAAATCAGAGGGTAGTTAGATCACTGTTGCTCAAGACTGTAGTGTCTGGAAATGCTCGAAATGGTGCTGCGCTCACTGTCCTGGATCAAGATCACGTAGCCGTCCTGGGACTACCACTGCCAGCTTCTAAGGGTAACTGAAATCCAATCAATAAGCAGTCCTTTGGATTTTTTCTTCAAGGTGTACCTTTTAGTGTATGTCCCCCCCATTTACTTGTTACTACCCTGATTCATTCTTTATAGGTCTTTGATTTCATCTTGGATTTGTTAATCTTTCTAAAACATTTCCTTGTATCACTCTTTGCTCATGACTAATGTCTTAAAGAAATAAAAACTGCAGATGTTGATGCCAGCCCTTAGGCATTTGAAACATTGGTAAGCCTTTCCCTAAAGGCTAAATTCATAGCTTGGCACATTTACACAGAGTAGAAATCCACTGGACTTGGACAGCCTGAAATTTGGGGACTCCTAGCTTGCTTTTTTGTCTCTATCATTTCAGAACAGGATTATCCTCATCACCTCACCTCCAAACACCCCTCCAGTGCACACAGACTTGGAGTCTGTCATGAAAGACACAGTTGTTCCTGGCCAGTGCAAGACTGGGGTCACTCAGCCTACACTATAAAACTCAGAATCTCTTGTTTAGCTTTCAGGTCTCCTCCCATTCTAGACCCCATGCCCTTTCCCATCTCTTGTCCTGACTTCAGAGCAAGAACCCTCTGCTTTATTCGGGCCAGGCTCCCTGTTGACTACCAACATGATAGGACCATCCATACCTGTGTGCTTTGTTCTTACGTTTCTCTTACTCATAGGAGCTACTGGTGATAGCATAGCTGTGTGCCAGGCACTTTACTTAAATTATCTCATTATTTGTATCATGTTGTCCTCCTGTTATAATCCCTATTTCACAAGTCAGGAAACAAAGGTGTTGGGTGACTAAGCAGTGAACTAGGATTCAGCTCAAGCAGGTTGACACTGTTGTGCCATGTGCCTCACCCCTCTTAAGTCCTGGCTCTAAAAACCCCAATAACCACTCTTAGAATTTTACCTTACCTGAGATATCATAGAGACCTTTTTATATCAGCATATTGTTATTGTTAAGACTTTTTTTAGGCAGTTAAAGGCTCAGCAAAATCGAGGGGAAAGAACACAGATGTCTTATATATGCCCTGCCCCCACACATGTCCATTTCTCCTTTTCGTGAGGTCTAGTTCCTTTGAATTTCTGTGGCAGTCACTGTTGTCATTACTCTTTTTTATACTTAATAAAGCAGGACTTGTGTGTTTAACTGTGACTCTCACGTTGTTCCCCAACAGTGCATTATATACTTATTTATTGTTGGGACTTATTCTGGATTTCTCTCTTCTTTTACAGAATGCCTCTCCATATGGAACACAAAATTTCAAACACTGCAGATTTCAAAAGAATTGCCACAGGGTACCAGTGGTCAAGTAAGTTTTTGCACTTGGAGATTTTTTTCAAACTCAGTTATTTTTGTGCCTAATGAAAAGACCTTTTTGATCTAAATATTTTGGCAGTTTTTGATTAAAGTAAGTTAAGAAATGTTTTTTTACCTGAAAGATTATTTTTAACTTGGCTGTTTTATAGTTTCCTTATATGAGACTGAATTGTAGCTAGTTTTAGTCATTAGAGAGAGCGGTTAGCTGGTCAATAAAAGAACTTTGGTTTTAGCTGCTCGTTCGTTGATTTGGTCTTTTTCTGTTTGTATTTTGAACTATACCCTGTTATAGTTCAAAACATATACCCTGTTATATGTTGCTTTTCCTAATAAATTAGTCTCTTAGTTTATATGTTAAACAATATCCTGGAGTTACATAGGAACACTCAAAGAATTACTATTTAAAAAGACTAGACTGTAAACTTCCTGAGGCAGGGTCCTTGTTTCTTCTCCGTTGTGTCCAGTGTCTAGCAAAAGTGTTCAGTGAGTACAGGTTGTTTAATAAATGAATATTCACACGTATATCAGTATAATAGGATTTATTGATAATTGTAGTTATAGAATGAGGAGACTAGATCTCTCAGCACACAATGTAATTCTAATTTATTTAAACATAATTTTAATCAAATTAACCACTCACAGTTTCACTGCTGTAACGAAGTTAGTTTTGATTCCCATGTTCCTTTGAGCTTTTTGTTGATATACCTGTTTCATTTTTACAGCTTTACAATTGAAATCATTAGATTCTGTTAAATTCTACCTTTTTTACTTACTACATCATTACAGTGTGCCCATGTTACAATAAACTTGGTAATTATCATGTTAATAGATGTGTAATAGTGACAGTATTAAACACTTAATGTATACATTGATCATGTTTTTATGAGTCGATAGTATCTTTTAAATTTTATGCTTCATTCAGACCTAGGCAAAAATAAGAGCTATGTGAACCTACCCAATTAATAAGTTGTACATGAGATTATTCTGGAAAGTTGCTCAATTTTATCATGTCCTTTTGTGTTTTATTAAGATTGCTGACACCATAAGTTGTTATAAGGCATATGACTTTGTTGAATCAGATCATAGAAGAGGAAAAAATGATTACATTTTTGATAACTTTTTTTGTAGCTCTGGTATTATGGGGAACATTTGTTTATGCTACATGGAAAATTTCTCACAGTGATTCCATACAAGTGTGAAGTCTCGTCATTAGCGGGTGCCCTTGGAAAACTCAAGCATAGTCAAGATCCAGGTAGGAACTTATTAGTTTGTTTTGTTACTATAAACCATTTTTTTAACTTACAGTTTGATATGTAGATTTCTACAACCATCAATTTATAGAGCCTGTTCTTAATGTTTAAATTTGCCACTGATTATTGACATATCCTTGACCCAAGTGGCTCAGCGGTTGAGCATCGACCTATGATCTAGGAGATAGCTGTTCAGTTCCTGGTCAGGGCACATGCCCTGGTTGCAGGCTCGATCCCCAGTGGGGGGGCATGCAGGAGGCAGCTGATCAATGCCTTTTACATCATTGATGTTTCTGTCTATCTCCCTCTCCCTTCCTCTTTCTGAAATTAATAAAGATATATTTAAAAAAAAAAAAAAAGCTACACAGTGGTTTTGAATTCCAGTGTTCTAATGTTTGGGTCAGTGAGAGAGTCCCCCAGATAAAATCATTAATGCCTCTGCCCGCCCTCGTTTACCAATGGTCTCATCAGTTGGCTTAATGTTGCTGGGCGCATAGACTTTTATTTTACTATACTGTGACTTACTGATCTGGGGTTAAATGGACTTTAAAGCCTCTCTTGAATTGTGCATGAGTGGTTGTTTTGTTGTTGTTCTTTGATTGTTTGGGTAAATACCTAGGTCAAAGAATTCTAGAAATTGTGTATTATGTATCTTCTTAGGCACTCACGCTGTGCCTCATTTTGTAAATTGGGAAACCTGCCAGGAATGTGGACTTGGATACCAGAACTCAGAGCCGTCGAAGAGAATTGTAAGTTTGGTAGTCAAATACAAATATTAGTGGAAATATTATAAAATGGAAAAAGGCTGAATTTTAATGATTCATATCTATACAACTCTCAACAGCTTTGATCTTATTTACAAGGCAATTTAAATCTTGAACTTTGTAACCCGATAGCATTTATCCAAAAATGACACACGTAGTCTAGTACTTAATTTTTATGGGCATGTTTTTGGGTAAGATCCAGGTGTCAAAATTGACCAATTCACAATTAGTAGTAATATTTCCTGAGTATAAAGATTTTATTTTGTGCCCGGCCGGGCGTGGCTCAGCGGTTGGGATCCAGGCGATCAGGGTTCGATTCCCAGTCAGGGCACATGCCCAGGTTGTGGGCTCGATCAATGACTCTCTCATCATTGTTTCTCTCTTTCTCTCCCCCTCTCCTTTCCTCCCTCTGAGATCAATAAAGATATATTTTTTAAAAAAGATTTTATTTTGTGTTTAAAAAACAAAAAACTACCCTGGCTGGGTTTCTCTGTTGGTTAGAGCATCCTCCTGAGGTTATGAGTTCAATGCCTGTTCAGGACACACATACAAGAGGCAACCAGTGAAGGTATAAATGAGTGGAACAACACATTGATGTCTCCTCTCGCCTCCCTCTCCCCTCTCCCGCTCTCCCTCTCCTCTCTCCCCTCTCCCCTCTCACCTCTCCCCCTCCCTTCTCTTCTTCTCTCTAAAGTCAATAAATAAAATATTTTTAAAATAAAAACATGTTAAAGACATTTAAGGTAAAAGTTGTGCCCGGCCAGGCGTGGCTCAGCGGTTGAGCGTCGACCTAGGATCCAGGCGATTGCGGGCTCGATCCCCAGTTGGGAGCGTGCAGGAGGCAGCCGATCAATGACTCTCTCATCATTGATATTTCCATCTCTCCCTCCTTTTCTCTCTCTGAAATCAACAAAGATATATTAAAAAAAAAAAAGTTGAAATAAACCCGCTTTTCACTGTAACAAAATTAAACTATTAAAGAAACCTTTGTGATTAGAATGTGAGTTTGCTAGTCTCTCTATATTCTTCTAAATGTGTGTTGGAGCTTTTGTATTGTTTTGAGACCCTGATCAACTTACTTAATTACAGTTAAGGAGAAGGAAAATTGAAGCAAATGCACAACCAGAGGTTCCAGCGTCCAAACAACTTTTATCAACCATAAAGGTAAGTGAAAAAATATTAGAAATAAGGAAAATCAACTCAAGTGATTAAAAAAAATCCTATTTACTTTCTTACTCTCTTATTTTTATGATCATTTTTATAGCTGTAGTTAACTTTTGTATCGTATCTTAAGGTTGTCAGAGTGATCTAATACTTTGGCTTATTTGACTCACTAAGCATTTTGTGTGATAGTGGTTCCCTCATTAATATCTCATTCAACTTTGCATTGAATATGTTTGTAATTTAGCCTCCTAAAAATTTTGAATTCTAAACCCTTCAGATGTGTTGTTTTTTTTCCTTTGCCTTTTGTCTTTTGGCAGCAAATTGTGGTGTCAACCCAGTTTCACGGGAATGCATGAATGCTGTTTAGTGACATAAGAAAATGTCGAGCTAGGAAACTTAAGTTTACAATGACAATGTTCTAGACTAAACTCTTTACTTCTGGCCTTTTAGAAAGATTCAGAAAAACACATTGAAATAGAACTACGTAAATTTTTGGCTACTAAGCGGACACCTGATTTTCATACTGTTATTGGGGACGTAGTGATAGGACTTCTGGAAAGATGTAAAACAGAGCCATCATTTTATCCCCGGAACTCTCTGATGCAGCTTGTCCAAATGCGTGTGCTTTCTTACAGGTAAACATTTGTACACCAAGTTTTGTGCATAACTTTTTTTGACCTTGTTTTTTACAGTTCTGATTTTCATACTCTGAAAAAGCTTATAAATTATTTGCAGTTGAGATTTTTCTTAATACACAAAGATGATACATGTTTTCTTTTCTTAGCTTGTGCCCCGGCTTAATGGAGGTTGCCTTAGAAAGGACAGATGTACAGATGTTACAGCTCTGTCTACAGCAGTTCCCTGACATTCCTGAAGCAGTCACGTGTGCTTGCTTAAAAATATTCTTGAGGTAAGTTAGAAGCTGATAGTCTTTTTCCTTCACTGCATTTTTAATCTATTATGTTACTTGATTTCTAAAACTTTGAATGCTTAGGAAATGAAAATTTTTCCAGTAAGATCAAAGAGTAATAAGACTTTCTTGCTCTCAATTAACATGATAGCATTGGTGATGACAGTCTTCAAGAAACAGATGTCAATATGGAGTCAGTTTCTGACTACAGTGATGTTGTCCAAGATGAGAAGATGGAAGAGCAAACTGGAATTCTTCAAAATGGCTTCAGTCCTGAAGAAGAAAACTGCAGTAACTGTGATAAAGAGTTAAATGAAAAGCCTCAGAACACAGTAGAGGAGACCACTTCGTGCCCTGTGATACCAAAAAGAGCAGCTCTGCTGTATCCTTTGAAACAGTTTCCCTTGTATTCTCCCTTTTGGGGGGTATAGTCAAATGCCCAGCAATAGCTAAGGAGTAATTAGATAATTTAAAGTGTTGGGGGTTTTTGGTGTGTTTTTTTTTCTTTTTAATTTTTTTAAAACTTGATTTTAGAGAAAGAGAAAGAAACATCAGTTTGTTGCTCCACTTATTTATGCACTCATTGGTTAATTCTTGTATGTACTAGGGCTCCAACCCACAACCTTGGCATGTCAGGATGATGCTCTAACCAACTCACCTACTTGGCCAGGGCGGATTTTGTTTTTCTTAAAGTTTTGGCTTAAAAATGGGTTATATTCATTGCTACATTGAAACAACTTACTTAAACCTGTTACTTATGTAAGAAGCTATACTGAGGTAGAGCCTCTGTCAATCTAAAGTTGGTATTCTAAATAAATACCAATCTTGAGTGATCAGTGGTAGAACTCTTACAGGAAAGTAAAACTGGCATATAAATTTTTAAAAATGATTAGAAAAGGAAATTATTCATAATTTTGGTAGAAAAGTTCTCATTTATTGCCATAAGATTTTCCTTTATTCCTAAGTAGAAATGCAATTCTTCATTCAGCATATAGTGAAACATTTCTTCTGCCTCACTTGAAAGACATCCCAGCACAACATATCACTGTAAGTGTTCTTAGGAATCCTATAGAATCTTATCTCTGGTTTAAATTTGCGGCTTCCTTCTAACCAGCTTTTAGGGTGTTAGAAAGGTTATCAACTTCATGTGAACAAGAGGAACGTTTCCCAGCCCTTATTGTGAAAATTGTGCTTAGGAGACTAGAGAGACTTCCGGTTGGCAGACCTTGGCGTGGTTCTGATGCCAAGCCTGAAGGCCAGGTGAATCCATCTAAGTTATAAATGAGTAGAAACTATAAAAAGAGTTTCCCAGAGAAGGATTCCCTGTTCTCAGCTTATTATTTATAAACAATAAGCTCCCTACCTACCCTCCCAAACCAGGCAAACTCCTTTCCTCATTGATAGCAGGGACTGCAGTTTTATTCATTTTTGTGTCCTCAGTCAAATTCAGTAGCCTCTTAAAAGTCCTTCCAGTCTTTTTGTTAGCTTTACATATAGAGAACATATCTCCATCGAAGTAATAAATTGTCCTTTTTCTTCCCCACCCAGCTATTTCTCCAGTATTTGTATTTCCTTTATTTGAAGTGTAGTGAAAATGCTACTATGACTCTTTCTGGAATACACCCTCCAACCCTGAACCAGGTGAGATTGCTTTTTTATTTTTATTTGGTGCTGGATAAAATCTGTTTAAAAAGTTTACATGTAGTGTCAGAAACGAATTCAGTAATCAATTTCTTGTCTCCTAGTCCATATGAACTTCCTCCATCACCCTATATACAAACCACTGGAGTGGGAGGTCGAGAGGATCTTTCAGTTTGGTAGATAGATTTTTAAAGTTATAATTCTACACTAAAGAACTTAAATTTGTCTTTAATCCCTGACTCTTTATTGTGACCCTTTTCAAGAATTTCCTTAGCCTCATTTGAAGAGGGTGATAAGTATCCTCCTAATAATCTCTTAAGAATAAGAGAATGAAGCCCTGGCTGGATAGCTCAGTTGTTTAGAAGGTCATCCCAAGGTTGCAGGACCAGGGTCTCAGATTTGATTCCCGGTTAAAGACACCTGCCTGGGTTTCAGGTTTGATCCCCCGCCCTGGTCAAGGCTCGTACAGGAAGCAACCAATCGATGGGTCTCTCTCACATCGATGTTTCTCTTTCCTCCCCCCTCCCTTTCACTATCTAAAAATCAATGGGAAAAATACCCTCAGTGAGGTTTTAAAAAGCAGAAAAAAGCCTGTTTATATTGTTGAGAAATTTTTATCTCTAAAATTTTCAGATATTTGTAAGGAAGATTTATGTTTTCATAACTGTTTGATATAATCATGGATTTTGTTAAATGAATTAACCTAAAATTAAATTTAAAATCTTAACTTTACTTTTCCTGTTTACCTCTAGATTATGGATTGGATATGCCTACTTCTAGATGCTAATTTTACTGTTGTGGTAATGATACCAGAAGCAAAAAGGCTACTGTTAAGTCTTTACAAGTTTGTGAAATCTCAGGTGTGTGATTATTTGATATATACTAAATTCTGTTTTTACCCAGGTATCACCTAAATTATAATTGATTCTTAAATTTTTTTCATGGAATAGTTATAAGTAATCATTGAGGGCTTATGCATACGTAGAAGTTTTAGTAAAAGTTATTTTACTATGAAACTTTTTCCTTTAGATATGCATTTGTTCCGAACTCAACAAGATTGAAGTAAGTTTTCGTGAGCTACAGAAATTGAATCAAGAAAAGAATAATAGAGAATTATATTCAATCGAAGTGCTGGAACTCTTCTGATACTACTAGTTCTCTCTCATAGACGTTTTATGAAGCTCTTTTAAAAGTGAATTCTTCCTACTCATCCAGGCAAGAGATATGTTTTGTTTGTGACTGTCTCAGTGACAAGAGAAATGTGTCAGAGAGTACCTGGACCATCACTTATTGATGCTCCTAGGTTGGACCAGGTTTCATGCAAACCTATCCTAGTTTATGGACGTTGGTGGGGAAAGGTTCTGAAACTTTTAAAAAATGTGTAACTGAACTAATTTTAAGTAAACTTATTTGTGATACTTATAAAAGTCTAATTTCTTACCATGTGTTTTAAATCTTTTAATAAAAATATCACCATTGAAACAGTGATTGTAAGAAGAATGTAGTTTTGTCAGAGTTAGAAGCTGTCCCAGTTCATCTGTGCTCATGGTGACAGCAGAGGTCAGTTCCACACGCAGGTTGGGACTGTGCTTGGACAGGCACTTGCTATCTTTGACCATTGTTTCCTGTTCTTTACCTACTTCCACTAACCGTTTTTACCCACCTAGGCGCTGAACAATGCCTCTTTTTATACATTATCTCTCAGATTACCTCTCTCTTTAATTGATAATTTAGGTTATAAAAACATTACTGAATAGAAAAAAACAGTTTATTAGGACATATAGAGACTTTTTAAAAAAATTGAGATATAATTGACAAGAGACAGCTACCGACTGGGTTCTTCAAGGCAAGGCTGTGTCTTCCCTTTTCTTTACACTAAGCACAGAGCCGCTGACACATAATCGGTGTTCAGTAAATGATTACTCAATAAAGTTATTGAACAGTGAAGCCTATCTGTCCAACTATGGGGTAATAATCCTGAAGGTTTGCAATAGTTACTTTTTCTGGAAAGTAAATAACTCTGTTCACACATAGTGTATCGTCTGCCTCTAGACTTATTTTTTAAAACACTAAATATCTCAGTTGTGTTTCTGATTACATATAGTAACATCTATAAAGTAATAAAAAGAGTTGTTCTTTAGACTTAAGTTCTACATCTCGGAAATGATTTCCTGCTGTGAACTTTGTGTTCTGAGGGAGATGTAGACGTGGGTTGTCATTACTACTTAAACTGGGCATTTGTTTGCTTTCTGTCTCCTTCCAAATGGAGTTTGTTGTGGTTCATGTATAAAATTTTAAAACTAAGATGGACTTTTTGCCCAGCTCTTTGTAAAAAATTTTAATCTTAAAAAAAATTGCAAGAAAAAAACAGTGAATACCCATATATCCTTGACCTAAATTTACATATTGGTAACATTTTATCATATTTGTTTTGCTGCTATCGTTTTTACTGAATCGTTTGAGAGTTATTTGCAAATATCCAGATTAATCCCATAATTCAGTGTAATCCCATAAATACTTCAGTTTAATCCTCTAAAGCAAGAGTATTATTTCATGTGACTTCAATGCAATTATCAAATTTAGGAAATTAATATTAATATAATACTGTTTAGAGCGATTGTAGTCCTTAATCACATTTCCACTGTTGTCCCAGTAATATGTTTATAGCTGGTCTTTTTCCCCCGTAAAATTCATTCAAGGTTGTGCATTGCATTTAGTTTTCATGTTGTTTAAATCTCCTTTAATCTAGAACAGTTCCCTGGATATTGCATTTCTGAAGAATGTAGGCCATTTATTTTGCAGAATGTTCCTCAATTTGGATTTGTCGTTTCCACATGGTTAGATTCAGATTAATCATTTTCACGACAATGCTCCAGAGAAGGCCCAGCATCAAGAGGCATTGATGTGAGTTGTCCCATCATTGGTGATGTTAAATTATGTCACTTAGTTAAGATAGTGTTTACCAGGTTGCCTTGCTCTAAAGGTACCTTTTTCTTTTGTACTTCATAGGTAGCCGTGTATATCTTTGAGATTGTATAAATATCCTATTCCTAAATATACCTCCCAACAGTGGTTTTAGATCCACTGATAATTTTTGCATGGATCAATTATTTCTTTGGTGGTTGTGGTTGTAAATTATAAAATTGTTTTGGCATAAATTTCACTCTCAAATGGAATGTTGTGCCTCGTAGCCACCACTCTCATCTCTTCTGCTTTCTAATCTGTAGATGGATGAGCAGATAAGTGAACAGAACTATTTCACAGATTTGAATATTATAACAAATAGTTTTAATGTAATGTGTGGTCTACTTTTTTTCACTTAATGTTTTCACAAAAACATGTTTTGCCCTGGCCAGGTATGTCAGGGGATTAGAGTGTCATCCTAATATGCCAAGGTTTCAGGTTCAGTTCCTCATCAGAGCACATACAAGAATCAACCAATGAATGCGTAAATAAGTGGAAAACAAATCGATGTTTCTCTCTCTTTCTCTCTCCGCCCCTCCCCCCTGACCAGTCAATAAAATTTTTTTAACAGCATGTTTTTATACAGTTGATATGTTTTGATTCTTAAAACAAAGTGTCAGACTCAGAAAACTAGAGCTGAAAAGGCATAACAGGTTATTCATAAATGTTAAGTGTCCTACCCAGTTCCCACAGCTTTGTACTAGCAAAGCTGAAATGTGACTTTAGATTATTCTATTCCACTTCCTTTAATCATCTTCATTATTATTTTGGGACATTTTTGAAAGCTTACCCAAATCAGTGGTATATTTGGAAAGGTTTTGTTTGCTGCAGGCGAATTTCTTGAAAAAACTATTCAAAATTCTGGACAACTTTTTTAAATGGCATCATTTTAAGTTACCTCCCAGAGCCTTTTCACCTCTAAGAAGGCAATGTACTCTTATTAAGTGGGTTTTAAATAAGTGTCTGTTAAGGTTACCCTATTAGTTTAGGTCACATGCTAAAAAACAGATGCACATTTGTGTACTTATCATTTAAGCTTACTTTACTGCTATATAATATATTAGGTTGTGTAATACTATGTGCCAGCCATTGTTCTAAATACTTGACAAATATTTATTGATTTAATACTCAACGTTGCTGAACATCCCATGAAGTAGGGTTTGCTGTTGAGGAAATTGAACCTTCCAAGTTCACGTAGCTAGTGTAGTACATATCAGGATTTGAACCTAGGCATTCTAGCTCCAGCGTTATTCTTAACCCCTACACAGTGCTGCCTCTTAACCAGCACCATGGCTAGTCATATCTGTAATTTGGTGTTCAATTTTAGGAATATAACTCCTAATTACAGTTTAATTTAATGTAAGAAAACACCTGCTTTGCAGTAGCCCCCCCCCCCCCCGGGATATAGTTTACAGGAACACCATGAGATAATAAATGGATGCCGTCTATATAACGCTTAAAAGATTAGGTGATAGATTCTAAGTATGACATGAGTTGTAGATTTGTAGAGAGCATTATTACTTTAAGACCTAGCAAATTGTCTCATCAAACACAGAATACCTTGGGTGGTGGCCAGGGCATGGAATCAAGATTGAGATAGTTTAAGTCTGGAAAAGATAAAAGTAAATTAGTCCAAGTTTAAAGTTGAAAGAATGAATCAGAGAGAAAAAAACTTAGTGGTATCTGCAGAACAATGTAGACTTCATGGACAACTTGTTGCAAAACCAAAAAAAAAAACCAACAACAAAAAACCCAGACCAGAAAAGGGACGTCTACATTGTTGCCAAAGGGAAAAAAATATATCTGTATGTATGTATATTTAATCCTCAGCCCCGGACATGCTTAGAGAGAGGAAGGGAGAGAGGAAGAAACATCAGTGTTAGAAACATCTGATCTGTTGCCCTCTGTACTACCCTGACTGGAGACGGGACCCCAAACCTAGGTGTCGTGCCCTGACCGGGAATCTGACCAGCAGCCTTTCAGTGCATAGGATGACACTCAGCCAGCTGAGCCACTCCAGCCAGGGGCCAAGAGGAAATTTTTTTTAAAAGTATCTTTCCTTTCTATACTCACAAAGCAATTGATATTGATTTGCTCCCCCAGAAACACACACATATACCTTCGTGTGAGAGGTGATGAGGTAATGACAGTTTCCTATAATCCTCATAAATTAATAACTTGAGTTTCTTGTCTAAAATTTAATTTCATGTGAATCCAGTTATCCTTGGCTACTTTTAATTTCCGGATGAATTTGTATGTTTTGGGTTGCCCGGGCCAAATTTGTTATATGTTAATATAGTCAGATCACAAGGCTTACAACATTTATTTCTTCTGGTTTATTTGGATATTTTTATTTTACTGTTGACTGTCTTATATTTTAAGTTGTACATCAGGTAAGGTATAGTTAGTGTATAGATGTTTTATTCTACTTTATAATTAACTTGGAGAACTTCAAGTACATACTTGAAATGCTCTTGGATTTGCACAGACCGTCAGCACCCTGTTTTCATTACTGAGTTGGGCAGTAGCATGTAATATTCAGTAGCATAAACTAGAAAATGAAAATGAAAAACCATTTTCAACAGGTTGGTACATGATTCCCTTAGGAATGTCAGGAAGGTTAAGGCTTCTATAGCTTTGGGTATAAAGCTTTTAATTTATTCATACACTGCCTTTCAAGCAAAGAGAAGTGTACAATTAAATAGTATAATAGAAATAAAAAATTAGGTGCAGCAAAGGTGGATACAAACGTAGTAATTGCAAAAGCCAGCAAAACTTTTAATTTAAGCTCACAAAGACCCTACCTGATTATATATTCTTAAACTGTTGCTTTATAGTTATAGTTTACTTTATAGTTCTTCCTCTTTTTTCTTTTTTCTTTTTTTTTGTATTATGGACAGTTTCAAACATACAAAAGTAGACAGAAGAGTACAGTTGACCCTTGAACAACGTAGGGGTTTGGGGTGCTGACACCCCCACACACAGTTGAAAATCCTTGTATAACTTTTGACTCCCCCAAAATTTAAATTGTCCCTTGGTATCCTTGAGGGATTGGTCCCAGGACCCTCCACAGATACCAAAATCCGCAGATGCTCAAGTCCCCTATATCAGATGTTGTAGATCAGTGCATACAGTCAGCCTTCCACATCTGCAGGTCCCCAATGGCAGATTAAAAACAGTAGAGGTATTTCTTGAAAAAAATCCATGTATAAGGGGGTCTGTGCAGTTCAAACCCATGTTGTTCAAGGGCCAGCTGTATAATGAATGCCATGTATGTATCATCCAGCTTGCGCATTTACCAGTATTTTCCCAATACTGTTTCATCTATACCCCCACTCACTTCCCCTTCCTATATTATCGCAGACATCAGATAATTTTATCTGAATATTTCACTTACTTATTTTTACAAGTTATTTGAATCAGGGTAGGTAAAGTTTACACATTGTGGTAATGGTTGATCAGTCTCATGACTTTTAATCTGTAAGTTCCCTTACCATCTCTCTTGTTTTTTTTCTTTCTTGCATTTACTTGTGAAAGAAGTTAGGTGATTTGTCCTATAGAATTTTCAGTCTGGGTTAGGCTGATTCCTTCTCTGTAGTATCATTTTTCATGTTCTTCTGAATTCATAATTTCCTCCAAATTGGTATTTGGACCTAGAAACTTTACGAGATTCTGGTTCCTTTCTATTGCAGTGTACAATTTAAAAATAAGCTATTTAATCCTTTCAGGATACCATAAGTATAATTTAATAGAAATGTGCTTATATTATGCATGTGTTTAAATTGATCATATTTCAAAGTTTTGTCAATGCCTACACCTTTAATAGGTGTGCTGTTTTCTTTTGTATTCTTACGGCTATATATTTCTCTGAAATGCTTCTATGGGCAATGCCTGATTGCACTTGCTGTAGGGTGGAATGCCCTGGAAATGTTTGAGGGTCAGTTTTCTTACCTGATCTCTAAATCTTATAGTCACTTTTTCTTCAAATCTCTGGTTTTTATTTTTTATTTATTTACTTATTTATTTTAAATATTTTTATTGATTTCAGAGAGAGAAAGGGAGAGGAAGAGAGAGAGAGATAAACATCAATGATGAGAGAGTCATCATTGATCGGCTGCCTCCTGCATGCCCCAGACTGGGGATCAAGCCTGCAACCCGGGCATGTGCCCTGACCAGGAATTGAACCTCAATCTCCTGGATCCCAGGTCAATGCTCAACCGCTGAGCCACGCCCAACTGGGCTCTGCTGTTTTTTTAAAAAAGAATTCTGCTGTGGTTTTCTTTATGTAGTAGACAGAAGGTCGTGGGGAACTTTTTAGATTATCAATGCTTTGTCTCTTTTTGATCAAAGGGATACTTTTAATGGGAGAGACTCACATAGAGACAGCCTGCCTCATCTGTAGCTGGGTTGAAAATGTTTGCCTGGCACTGATTTGCATGTGGTGCTGAAAGTGCTTGAGAAGCCGAGCGATTAACTGAAGATTGCCTGCCCCTCCGTGGCAATGTTCGGGCTCCAAGTCAAGTTTAAAAAAAAAAAAGTATTAATATTTTAAATTCTGTGCAAATGTACTAAGACCCTGAGGAAAACATTAATTAGCACCGTAGGTGTTTGGCTAAAGGGCTTATTAGACCTTGGAGTCATGGCAGATTGGATTATGGTTCAGTTAATAGGCAGGGATCTACCTCTGTTAGGAGCTGTTAGCAGGTGAAATATGAAGATGGCACAGAGGACTTGCCCTTAAATAATTGCTGAATGATTGGAGAAGACACCTTGGACAGGAAATAACTACAAGATGGAGGAGAAATTCCCACAAACAAGAAGCTAAGTAAGGAACCAAAGGATTATGGTTCCTTACTCCTTTACCTAAGAGAAGAAACCTGACCTAAGATGAGAGGTTGTCCACCTGACCCTCCAGCCCCCTTGTTCCTTCTCTGAGGGGGTGTAAACTGCATGTCCAGATGTATGCTAGGGGAGGCAAGGTCACCCTGGGGTGAGGTTCCACCTTAAAATTGTCCATTGCTGGGCACCCAGGGCTTTCCTCCCTGGCGATCTTCCTTCCATACCTGGGGTTCCTACCCTGCTCATGGCTGACTGCCTACAATATCATACCCAGAAGTGGAATTGCTAGCTCGCATTTTCAATATTTTGTGGAGCTGCCATACAGTTTTCCACAGCAGCTGCACCATTTTACATTCGCACTAGCAGTCTGCAAGGGAGCCAATTTCTCTACATTCTCACCAACACTTCCTGTTTTGGTTTTGTTTTTATAGCAGCCATTCTTGTAGGTGTGAGGTGGCATCTCGTGGTCTTGATTTGAAAGCATGGCTTTTTTAGTTTTCACTCCTGGTGGCATCGCCACCACTACCATTCTGGCCTAAGCCATCTTTCTGTCTCTCTCGGATCGGCGCCCAAGCCTCTCAAGCAGTCTCCTGGCTTCCATCCTTGCCCCCTGCAGTCCGCTCTCAACATCGCAGGTGGAGTGAGCCTGTTACAAAAGGAAGACGAACCTTATCAGTCTTCTCTTCCAACCCACAGGCTGGCGTCCTCACTCCACTTCCTGACCTCACCTGCTGTCCTGCCCCTGCCATTGTTTACGTTATTCTTTCTTCCCAGTGCCCTCTTCCTGCACCTTCTTGGGGTTTGTGCTCAAGTGTCACCTCAGGAAGCCTTCCCTGAGCTCCCAACAGGAAATTACAATACCTCCCTTCTACACCCGTGATGGCACTCCCTAATATCTTTCCCTCATTCATTTCCCCCCAGAAGTGATTCACTATTTGGCATGCCCTGTTTTACTTATCAGTCTGTTTTTTGTTCATTTAGGCTCCATGGGGCAGAATTCCTGTCTTCTCTGTTGAGAAGCCCTAGGTCAGGGTAGGCTCCTGGCAGGCATTCATTTGTTGAATGGGTGAGGGGACCAGCCAGGGCCAGGAGATGAAGAAACAAAGCCCTCTGCCCTGAAATTGCTGGCAGCGAACCACCAGGAAACTCCAGTGCCAGTGATTTATTATTGCCCGTGAGTGCCCCTTGCTGGCTAAAGGGCTGGTTCAGCAAAAGGACTACAGTTCAGGACGTGAAGGTTCAAGTACATTTCCTTCCTCCTGAGCCTCTGTCTCATTTGCCTGAGTTCCTGCACTTGTGATTTACAGTGATGGACATAAACAGGTGTAGAAAACAAAGGAGACAATTGCTGGAAGTGTCCATCTTCCCTCCCTGCCCACTGCTGCCACCCTGAGGTGCGGACCAGGCCCAGTTGCTATTTGAGCAAACTTGGACCTGCTTGGTCGAGTGTGTGGCTTGGTTATAGGACTCCTCCCAAACACCTTTTGTTAGCAATTGGGATAACCACCCAATTGCTAACAATTGGAAGGAGTTATGGAGTATGGATTGCCCCGGGAGGGTTAAATCACTTGAAAGCATAGCAACATCGGAACATGTTATGGCTGTGTATATGTTTCATTTCTTCAGTGCATGTGATCTCCATGAACAGAGAGCATTTTTAACTGGAGGCAAGACCTAGATCCCACTCTCCCTCTTGGTCTGTTTTCTTATAGAAAGGAAGTTAACACCCACAGTGAGAGTCCCCGGTCTCGACTGACTGGCTGAAGTGGCAATAGAAATGCAAAGAGGTCTGTTGAGTGAGGTTGGTGCCTCTCAATACAGACCTTGTGGATGCTGCTGAGTACTCATTCAAATGCAGAATATTCTGATTTTAGCCGGGAGCTGAGGGACGGGATTTCCCCGACCTGCTCCGGTCACCCTTGGGGATGCGAATCGCTTTATTATAATGCATGTCATTTGACACATATTCCCCTGGATTTAGACTCAATCTTCTGGCTGATGACCCTCAAGTTTTTAACTCCAGCTCTGACTTTACCACTAATTCCCAGATTCCAGTTTCCACCACCTAATTAACATCTCCAATTAGCTGTCTCAACCTTAACATACCCAAAATAGAATTCTTGACCCCCCCACACACCTGTTTCCTGTGCCCCGGACTTCCTGGGGACCTGGCGCCACCCCTCCCTCACCGCCCATCCATCAGCAAGTCCTGTCGACATTACCTATAAAATAATTCAAACATGCCCCCTTTTCCATTACCACTGCAGCCATCTTTCCCCCACCTCCCCACTGTCACGCTCCCAGCTCACGTGCCACTTACACTCTGGCTTCCCTCCTGGGCACTCTCTCCACAGCAGTGAAAGTGACGCTGAAACGGAAACCCGAGTGCTTCACACATGCCCTTTAAAGGGCTTGTAATGATGCACTGATGGACCTAGAAAATGTTACGCCAAGCAAGAGGCCAGTCTCAAACGGCCATATAGTGTATGGTTTCATTTATATGAAATGTTAGGCAAATCCGTAGAGACAGAAAGCAAATTAATGGCTGCCTAGGGTGGGCCAGGTGGAGGGAGGAGTAGGGAGCACACATTAAGATGGTGCGTTTTATGTTATGTGAATTATACCACAAATTTTTTTTTAAAGCGTCAATTACTTCTCATTGCAGTCTTTAGAATCAGTTTCCTCACTGTAGTCCATGAAGCCCCGCGTGGTCTGGCCCCTGCTCACCTCTCCTTATACTCTGAGCTTCTCCCTATGGGCCTGCTCTAAGCAACCTTGCCAAGCCCACCTCCTCTCCTTTGTTCAGGCTGTTCCCTCCACCCTTCCCAGGTGGCCTGAGATAGGCCAGGAGGGGACTGGAGGCCCCTTTCCTCTCCTGTACATCCAAGTTTCCAGGCCAGAGATCCAGGCACTGGAGCTGAGGGCTGGAGCTCAGGGCAGGGCAAGCCACAAACAAGGGTCCTTCCAGCTTCTCCTTCTGTGCTCTTCATACCACACACGTGCTCACATACAGATGCTCAGTGCCACGGAATTTCAGTTTGGACCGGAGGAAGGAATGTATATTGAGGCCCATAATAGTCAGAAAAATAACACAGCCTGGCCCCATTCCCAGGGCCAGGCGTCCCCAGTGTTGTCCAGACCTCTGACCGACCGCCCAGCCCAGCCGCTCTGCTGCTCTCCCAGAACCACTCTCTGGAGGCAGGGTGTACACTGGCAAGACTCAGAGGGCAGGGGGTGAGAGGGCCCTCTCCCTTCCCCACCCCTGCAGGCTCGTCCTCTGGGAGCACAGCACTTCAGCCAAAGCTGTTTGGGGGCAGAACCTCTGTTCAGCCCACCCCACAGTGGACAATGGGAAATTACAGCAGGGATGGAGATAAGAGCCATCCCTCAAATCCTTCTTCACACTGTAGATAAGCGAGGGTTGTCTGTTTCCTAGGCTGTGCAGCCATAGCAATCAGGTGTCTTTAAACTTGCATGTCTCTCTAGGCCTTGAGCCCCTTAATAAAGAGCAGGTCACCTTTGTGCACTTTTGTGCTCCCGTCCATGGAGAAGCCGCCCTGCTTTGTGCCCTGGGTGTTTGTTTCCCTTTGCGGTGACTGTGCACCCTGTGCTTTCACATAGAATGAGCTCTGTGACTTTATTTTTCCTTTTAGAAACCACCAATGAAAAGGGTAACTCTATAGAGTTTAGAACTGTTAAAAACTGGTTTATGAAATTAAAATACTATCTTAAACACCTGTGCACCTTAATATTATATATGCAATGCTTTCTTTTTATTGATTACCCCCTTGTGAGTCGGTGTTTGACTGTGGAAAGTGTGGGTAACTGCCCGCTCTCAGCTGATACTGTTTGCTCTAAGACCAACCTATGTTCTTAATTTTAATTTAGTGTTCTAAAATATAATTTAGGTCTTCCACTATAAAATAAATTGCAAAGATGTAGTATAACAACCTATAAGTTTAAAGAGACTTAAAAAACATATTAATCAGTTATAATATGGGAACCTTATTTGGATTCCAGCTTAATCAGACAAACCTAAAAAAATGTAAGGCAGGTTTGAAACAGAGAAGGTTGATTTCTGATTAGATACTTGATGATAACAGGAATTCTTTTTTGTTTTTGTTCTTGTTTTTGTTTTTTTGGGTTTTTTTAAAATCCTTACCCAAGGATATTTTTTCCATTGCTTTTCAGAGGGAGTGGAAGGAAGAAAGACACACTGATTGGTTGCCTCCCGCACGTGCCCCGACCAGGCCTGGGGATCGAGCCTGCAACTGAGGTATGTGCCCTTGCCTGGAATCAAACCCAGGACCCTTAAGTCCCAGGGCTGACACTTTAACCACTGAGCCAAACCGGCTAGGGCAAGGAATTCTTTTTTTAAAAAATATGTTTTTATTGATTTGAGAGGAGAGGAAGGGAGAGGAGGAGAGACAAACATTGATCAGTTGCCCCCCTTACTCTCCCCAACCAGAGATTGAACCTGCAACCTGGGCATGTGCCCCAACCAGGAATTGAATCTTCGACCTTTTGGTGCACAGGACGATGCTAAACCAAGCAAGCCACACCGGCCAGGGCAAAGGGAATTATTCTTGATTTTGTTTTGGATGTTTTATGTTTTCAAAAAGGAAGTCCCTGTCTTTTAGAGATATATACTGAAATATTTACTTAAGAAGTAATATGGTTTCTAGCATTTGCATCAAAATTATTTGGAAGGGCGAAGGCAGGAGTTTAGATGAAACATCCTTGGCCATGAGTTTGATGATTGTTCAGTTTACAGATGGGTTCATGGGAACTCATTATACTAGTCTCTCTAGGGTTATATATGTTTGAAATTAGTTTTCCATAGATTTAAAGGAGAACTATAGCCCTGGCAGGTTTGGCGTAGTGCTTAGAGCGTCGGCTGGCCCGTGGACTGAAGGGTCCCAGGTTTGATTCTGGTCAAGGACACAAAACTGGGTTGCAGGCTCCACCCCAGTTAGGGCGAGAACGGGAGGCAGCCAATCGATGTGTCTCTCTCATGTCAGTGTTTCTCTTCTCTCTCCCCCTTCCACTCTCTGAAAAGCAATGGAAAAAATACCTCACTAAGGATTAAAAAAAATTAAATTAAATTAAAAAATAAAATTAATAAAATTAAATTTAAAAATAAAATAAAATAAAGGAGAACCATGTAGGAAAGGCAATGGGTTATGTGTTGAGATAGGATTTTTCCCCCACTTATTTTCCAAAGTTTTTATAATGTATTATATTTTAAAGTTAGGAACCTGAAGATTATGTGAAAACGTGAATAATATTTATGAGTCAGTTATGAGCCTGCTTTTTAAGCAGAAGATGTACTAGAATGAGGATCATTTTAATTAAGAGCCCTCTGCTTAGTGAGGTGTGCACAGTGGCTGGCATGTAGTAGATTCTCAATTAATAAGTAATAGGAGTGACTGTGTGACTATGGAGATAGTGCTAAGGTGGGGGGGTTAGGGATGAAGTGTTTACTTTGTTTGAAATTTGCTTTAATGTTACATTGGCTTCCCAAACCTAAAGAAACCACAAGACCCTAGTAAAGGCCAATGTGCTAGGATCCTATATACGTGAGACTGAAAGGAAAGTCTTAGCTGACAATAAGCCAGTAGAGGCGCAACACCCTTTCTTTGTACACAGAGAAAATGCTGCAGCTCACCTTTCCAGAAGCACAAGCATCCGGGTGGAGAGGCCTGTGTGGGCCCCCTTTTTCTCAGACATGCTTTGTGTCCAGGCAGAAGCTTCTGTGACACATAGTGTCAGGGTAAGCCCAGAGCTATAATCTTTCTGAGCAGAGCTAATGGGGACCTGGCCCAGGGTCCTGGCCTCATTATTTAGACACTTTAGACTCTGTTACAGAGGAGCTGGGGTGGGCCAGAGGAGGGGTGGGGCCTGCTAGGAATCCCTGAGTGGCCCCAGGCAGAGGCTGGCATTGGCTGGGCTGTGTGGCCACAGGAAGTCCCTACAGACCCTTGGCATTTCAGAGGCAGCCGTGCGATGTCTGGGACCTGGTTCCAAGAAAGCTGATGGGCACAGTGGCTTCAGACAAGCTGAGGTCTTCTGAAAGGGTGGTGTCATGAGAGGGTCAGGCAAGGGTTCCCATCCAGAACTGGTGGAGTCTGGCAGACACGTCAAGCCTTAGCAGCACTGGTCACAGCTCTGAGCATGGCAGCACTGAGAGAGGCTTGGGGGGTTGGAATCCCCACCATAATCTGTTAGTCCCACAAAGTAACCCCAAGTAAGTATATGGTTTTTCCCAGATACCTTTTGAGACAAACTAGCTTCCAGCTTCTTCCAACCCCTCAAATCCCTGCCAAGTGGAAATTTTAGCCTGCCACTGGCTCCAGGGAAAGCCCTGGGAGAAGTAAGTTCCTGTTGGACTAAAGCCTTATATTTGGGAAGTTACCCACTCTCTCGGAGCCTCAATTTTCCCACTGACAATGGAGATAACATTGCCTACGTTTCTTAGGGTTACTGAGAGAATCGAGTAAACAGCTGTCTTTCTGAGACACTCATTTTTACCCACATGTTATCTCTGCAATTGGGATGGGCCTCACAATCGATGGCTTCTTACATTCCATATATATAAAACCAACCCTTTTCTTTCACTTCACCAACTTCCCACCCTAGAAGGGCCAGTAGTGCCCCCAGCTGCCTCCACGGTCGCACTCCAGCCTCTTCAGCGACAGTGGTTTCTCCAATCCCTGACCCCTCTCATCACAGCACAACTTGTCAGGTTCTAACACCCATCTCACTTGAACCCACCTGACAAGAGGGCGACAACCCCACAGGAACTTCAGAGAAAATGAGCAGCTGGTGTCCCCATCTGAGCCCATGACAACATCCATTCATGCTGGCACCAGATGAACCCCGAGTGCATTCCTTCCTCTGGGTTAGACCTTGGAGTTACTGAATCTGCCTCACCAGTGAACCCATGGGCCCTCCCTGCCTACAAATGTTCTTGATGCCTTGCTAGACTAGTTTCGGACTTAAATATCTCCTTTACTGAATCCATGGTAGTTCAGTGTGTGTTCCACCCGGCCCCTGATCTCTGACCAGGCTCTTCCATGAACTGTGGCAACCCAAGGATCTTACCCTTAGGCATAACCAGCTTTCTCCCAGATGCCCCAGTTCTAGCCACAGCCTCTCTGATGCCCTGACTTGATTGAGCCCATCCTAGCCCCCTCCCCCCCCCCCAGGCTTTCAACAAGTTTTTCATTCTTCAGAACTCTTTCTTAGTGTTGGAAAACATTTAGCATTCCTGGCTTCCGGCCCACAGAATGCCAACTGTGCCCCCAAGTCATTGAGATAACCAAAGAAAAGAGGAACTGCCCACATGTATTTCCATTGCCCTCTAGGAGAACATTGCTGTCCCTGCTTGAGACTCGCCAGAACAAAGAGGAACTATAAATATAACACTGAAAAAATGCCTTCCAAAGGGAGGAAAGATCTCCTTGGGTTTGGTATCCCAGTAAACCTGTGTGGGCCAGACAGCATTTCTCTGCCTTCCAGCTGATTCTCCATCAGTCTCTATCTGACTTCTGCCTAGAGGCTGACCTATAGGGACCACACATAATGGGGCTCTCCCATGTCCCTGACTTCTGGTTGGGAAGAGCCCAGATGAGATCAAGGAAAGAAAAGGAAAAAGTCAGAGTCGTTTATTCCCTTGGCTCCCTCCCTAAGAGGTCACCTTGCTGTGGGCGTCCCTCCACCTTCTGTATACAGCCTGCCTCCTAGTTCTGGAAGTCTTTCCCTCTTGTCCCTTCAGCCCAGCGGAGTAACAGACTGTTACCAGCCCCAGGAGTACCGGGCTGTCCCTTGTGGCGTCCCTATGCCGTGCCCACCTTTGAGAAGCTAGCCCGTCTGTCAAGCCTCCTCGCATGGTCCTAATTTGAGTGTGCCATCTGTTTCCTGCTGGAACCCGAGCGCTGCGTTTTCCTGCACCACGCCTCCTGGAGCTACCCATGGCGTCACATGAAGATAAACTGTATTGTTTGGGTTCCACTTGCACCTGCTGATGGGGAAGGACCCTGAACCACTTCAGAGTTTCACCCAGATATTTCTGAGCGGCCCCAGGGGCTGTGCAGACACGTTCACCGGCAAGCTCTGACTTCTTCCTGGAGGTGTCCTCTGTCTCTTCCACGCTGGCTGCCTTCAGCGGTGCCCACCACCTGTGAAGCAGGCGTGGGGGCCCATCCTGCCATTCTGTCCGGTACCCACAGTCAGGATAATGTCCACGGACGCTGTCATTTCTACAAAACACTTTACCACTGCCATGGAATATTGGTCAGGGTTCTGCCAGAGAAACAGAACCGGTAGGATGGATGGATGGACAGATGGATATAAAGAGACATTGCAAGGAATTGGTCATGTGATTGTGAGGGCTTGAAAAAGATTGAAAATCACCGCTCCAGAGCGTGATTCCACTTGATCCCCCAGGAATCCAGTGGAAAGGTCCAGGCAGGGTACCTGTTTCCCACCGAGATGATGTCATGGCCATGAAGAGGGTACATTAACCCCTAGGACTGTTGCTGTCACTGCCTGTACCTGCCACTCAGGAGCTGATGGATTTTACGGACAGTTTCCAGACCACAGGGCCACCAAAAGTTCTCTTGGAAGATGTTCAGGAGTTTGAATGATCCTCAGTGACATGCTGAGTAGTGTCCTGTTCAATCTCAGCAGGGTGCATGTGGCCTGCTGCCGGGGCGTTTGTGGCCGTCAGGTGGAGGAGAGTCCTGTGCACCCCTTACCTTCGGGTGGACTTGAAATCAGCCAGTTGGACAGTGGTCTGGCTGAATTGTTTAGACCGGCGGCCACAAAGCAAAGCTTTCAGGCCAAGGCTTTGGAGGTGGGGCTTCCCTGCCATCTCCAGCTACTGTGACAGTTTGGGCTGCTCAGTTGGCACATGTGAGTTTCCAACGCTTTGAAGTCCGTGATGAGGCGTGAAATGAGCCATATGTGCTCCGGGCACGGCTGGCCATCAGGTGATGGTGGACCCCCTTCCTTGGAGGCCGCCTAGCTCACTAGACATTCTGTCTTCTCCACAAGGTCATGGACATTCTGTCTTCTCCACAAGGTCATGGACATTAGCCGTCCCTGGTTCCATCATATGGTGTCCCAAAGGAGAAAGTCACTTAGGCTGGGGAGTCCTTCAGACAGGCTGGAAGAGCTGGCTTTGAGGCTGTCAGGCAAGGCTGATCTGGGGGAGGTCAAGGACAAGTTGGAAATAAAGAGTAGCCGCTGAAACCAAACGAGGCGAGGCTGGGACAGGAGGAATCCCGTTTCTTTTTTGAGGTCACTTGGGGCAAACAAGGTGGGAAGGTAGGGGATGAACCAGTCAGACTCTTGACCCCAAGAAACCCTAGATTCCAGAATTGCCTAGGGGAGGCTACCCCAACTCAGGAACCCAGACCCATTACCCAGGAATCCCATCTCTTTTTTTGAGGTCCTGCGTCTTGAGGATGGATACCCACTGCCCTGAGTGAACATGTGTGGGAATATCCATCCGGCTTACAAAACTACGCTTCTCGGGATTGGCCTGGAGGTGGCGCCCATGCTGTTGGTCTGGAACCACTGGAGCAAGGCTGGGTGGGTCTGGCAAATAGACGTCACCAAGTGGGAAAGGATGCCCAGAGGCTAGGTTGGACCCTTTTATCAACCCTGGAAGAGAGCAGGGACGTTGTCCAAGCTTGAGGGCACTGTCATGTATTCTAGCTTCTCAAGACTTATCTTGAAATCTGTTTTTAAATCCCATCCCTGCACATCCAGAGAGAACTGGGTTTTAAATACTACTCCCTGATCTCTTAGAAAATCTAGCCTTCCTGAGAATCCTTCCGTGCATGACACAGCTTAAACATTCTTCTGATCAAAATGCACTCTTGAGTGTTTATAGGGCAAAGATACATCTGATACCCGTTTTAAAAGGATTACAAGCAGGGCTAGTAATACTTTCGTCACCCCATTTCCTGCAGCCCAGCCAGGCCCCTCCTCAGTTCTGTTGAGCCCAGGGTCCCCCAGTAGAGGGGCCAAGAAGAGGGCAGAGCTGCGGGCCGCCAGAGGGCCCTTGCTAGATTAGGGATTCATTCATTTGTGGGCCACTGCTCTGGCCAAGGGATTCTATCTATGCAAACAGGCCTAGGCATGTCTGCAAGACTGCCTTCTGTTCCTTGCCTCTGTGATCTGGGTCTAGTTTTTCTGAACATAACAGAAGGCGGAGAATCAGCAAAGCAGACACAGTTCTGGTTTAAGAGCCTATGAAATTAGGTCCAGCCTGGCCATGGCTACCCTTGAGGGCAGTCCACTGTGTGTGTATCCTAGCCAAGGTGTGGGGACCCCCCCCCCCCCGCCTCTTGCCTCTTATTTATTTTATGCCTTCAGCATCAGCTGGCAAATGAGTCCCATGTTTCATTTACCACCTCCCCTTCCACTAAAAAAAAGGTCATTCGCTTTATGATCAAGCTAACATACATCCACTTTTGAGTAAAGCAAATACGTTTTTAATAAAATTCTGACTCTCCTGAGACGTTGGCTTTATAGCTTCCAGGCTGAGAAAGCGGCATTCGTGAGAGAATGAAATGCTGGAAGTACTGGGGGTAGTAGCTTCAGTCGATCAGCAAATAAAAATATTCCGTCCCTCTACTGCTCGGTGAAAATGACCCGTTAGGAAGACTAAATGGGGCTTTGAAAACCCTGTACTTGCCTCCCCGCCTATGTGCTGGGGCTGTTCATGGAGCTTGAGGGCCAAAAGAAGTAACTGCAGGCCCGGCCCACGCAGCACAGTGGCTGAGCATCGACCCATGATCCGGGTGGCGGGTGATGCCCAGTGGGGGCCGTGCAGGAGGCCCCTGATCGATGACTCTCATCACTGATGTTTCTCTCTCCCTCTCCCTTCCTTTCTCTCTGAAGTCAATAAAGATATATTTAAAAAAAAAAAAAAAAAAAAAAGAAGAAGTAACTCCAGGATGATGGAAACCCAGTTCAGAAAGAGATTACGTGTGACTTCCCCCTGGAAACTGAACTTGATTTCTGCTCCCAGGCCAGCAGGGGCTGCGATGCTTGAATGGGATGCCTGTGGTGGGGAGAATCAGAAGCCACTTTGTTTGGGTAACTGTCCTGAGGAGCTGAGAAAAATGACATGGGGTGTGGCTGAAGGCTGGCGGCTGGCTGCCTCTGGGGTGGGTGATCTCAGTGGCTTCAGAGGACGCTGGAATGCAGGCAAAGAATCACCATGAATATCTGAGGCGGAAAGACTTTATCTGCAAGCAAAGCAATACTAGCTTAAAATGTGTGTCTCTTCCCAGTTTGTTTTATTCTTACTGTTTTGGTTCTTTCTTTTTTAAAATCCTTTCATTCTCTTTGCTCAGAATGAGGTAATTGATTTCCTTATCGGGATGCCGGGCGATACATTTTTCCAGGCTTTCAGGGCCACAGCAAATCCAAAACCATTGTCTGGCAGACAGCTTTCAGCTGCAATCATTCTGATCACCGGGTAGGCCTGCTGGCGTGGTTGTCAAATTTTATTCATACGTGTTGTCTTTTACCGGTCAAGTAAATGATTACATTTTTTACTTTGTGATTGTGTTATCCAAAAATTAAAGGGAAAGAAAGGTTTTTTTTAACAATGATTAAAATAAAGCTTGTTAGATAATTGTCAATGGTAATGAATTAGTTCCTGGAGATTTGATCCAAGAGAAAACTAGGTCAATTTAAACAGAGTCCAAATGAGGCAGAAAGGAAGTCCATGGGCGGGGGGGGGGAGTTGTGGAACAAGAGATACAGTAAAAGAAAAAAAATTTTTTTTTTGGTTCTCACCTGAGGATATTTTTTTCCATTGCTTTTCAGAGAATGGTAGGAAGAAACAGACGGAGAGGGAGAGAAACATCGGTGTGAGAGAGACACATCGATTGGCTGCCTCCCGCTCAAGCCCCGACCAGGGTCAGGGGTAGAGCCTGCAACCGAGGTATGTGCCCTTGGCTGGAATCAAACCCAGGACCCTTCGGTCTGAGGGCCAATTCTCTAAACACTGAGCCACAGAGGCCAGGGTGAAAAAAATTTGAAAGTATTAAAGCCACAAAGAAAAACGAATCAGCAGATGGCCTTGCATACTGGCTGTGGGGATTTACACAGCGGACAAGGTAAAAAGTAGGAGATTGCCTGAATCAAACCCACCACCTTTTGGTGCACAGGACGACACTCCAACCAACTGAGCCACACCAGCCAGGGCAGGATGGTAGAGATTTAATCTCCATGTACTTACAAGGCAACAATCAACAGACAAGATTTTTAAGAATTTCCCATGGTACCAACCTTGTGTTGAATGTTTTATGTGTATTTTTTCTTTCATTTAATCCTTAATATAATCCTATGCAGTAAGCATTACTTTCATTTCCATTTTACAGCTGAGAAAACTAATGTCCAGATATGCCAAGATTGCACCAAGGTTGTGAGTTTGATCCCCTGTCCAGGCACATACAAGAAGCAGCCAATGAATGCATAAATAAGTGGAACAAATCTCTCTCTCCGCCCCCCTTCAAATCAATAAATTAATATTAAAAAAAAAAAAAAAGAAGCCCGGCCAGGTGTGGCTCAGAGGTTGAGCATCGACCTAGGATCCAGGAGATCGCTGTTTGATTCCCAGTCAGGGCACATGCCCGGGTTGCGGGCTCCATCCCAAGTTGAGGGCATGCAGGAGGCAGCTGATCAATGACACTCTATTATTGATGTTTCTATCTCTCCCTCTCCCTTCTTCTCTCTGAAATCAATGAAAAAGAGAGAGAAAGAGGAAAAAAACCTAAGGCTTAGAGAGGTAAACAGTGATGTAAATTATGCTCTTATATGGTAGTTCCAGGATTGAATTCAGACCTGATTCCTGAGTATTAACATTGAACTAGTTCATTTTGCTTCCCATGTGCTTCTTAGTGTACTCTTACTAATAAAATAGTAAAATAATCATAATTATTATTGCC
Source organism: Miniopterus schreibersii (assembly GCF_964146895.1). NCBI lineage: Eukaryota > Metazoa > Chordata > Mammalia > Chiroptera > Miniopteridae > Miniopterus > Miniopterus schreibersii. Next base: position 8,810,817 of record NC_138116.1, read on the forward strand.
ACTAACCTTTATTAAGTGTTTGCTGAATTTCAGGCACTGTACTGGGCTCCTTATGTGCATTATTTTATTTAATACCCATAACAATGCTATGAGGTAGGTACTAGAGTCATTCTCATTTTGCATGTGACAAAATAGTGGTCAAGAAACCTGCCTAAGATCACAGAGTTGCCCCAGCATAGTAAATCTTCTTATTTTTTCCTAAACAGGCTGGGTTCACTCTGTCCAGAACATCCTTTCCCAGATCTTCACATGGATGACTTCTTTAATGTTCATGTTTGAGCTTAAATGCCACCTCCTCACAGAAGCCTTCCCTCCCCACCCTACACAAAGTAGCATTGTATGTACTTTCAGCATATAATAGGTGCTCAATAAATACTTATTGAGTGAGGACATATCTAAACATCTCCAGCCCCCTAAATTTGCTTCCCCCATTCCCACAGTTCAGAATAGCTTGTCTGCTTAGTTCAAGTCCTGTCTTCTGCTCCGCAGCAATGCCACCTTCTCTGAATAAATCTGGGCAAGAAATGCTGCAGCCCTGAATTAATAAAAAATCACCATCATATTTTAAAAGGTATACAGTGTGATGCTCGCTTCAAATCCTTCCTCCATCGTGCACTAGTTATGTGACCTTGGGCAAATTATGTAACCTCTGGGCACTAGTTTCCAGAAAATAATACGTACCCCGCAGTGATACTGTAAGGATTAAATGGGATACCGTCTCATAATGTATATGCTTAATCACTGACATTTTAATATTAAACTTCTTGCGCAAAGATGTTCATGAAGTGTTATTTGTAATACGAAAAATTTGGAAATAAGCTCAGAATCCTCTTGATGGGATACTATGCAGCCATTAAATTGTGAGACTGTATTGTAGAATCATAGACAAGAGAGCACTAGTCAAAGTGTGGATGGGCATCATCTTGCCTATGTAAATACGTTGCTGAGGTCCCCAGGCCTCTGCAGCCTGCGGGTTTAAATGAGACCTTGTATCCAAATTTCTCTGTCTCATTGCCCCCACCTGCTCCTGCAGACCTCTGCAGAGGCCCTGGGGGCCCTAGAGAGTAGCTAGAGCATATCTGTTCCTCCCCCGCTGCCCTCCCACCCCCATATTCATAAAATGTCTGGACTTGATAAACACGCCTGTAGGGTGATCAACCACCTGGTTTGTCTGGACCTGAGAGAATTCCTGGAAAAGTCCTTAGCAAACTGGAATAAGTTGGTCACCCTATCTTGCTGTGCAAGGTACTTCCAGAGCTGCAGATTTTTAGGTCTTCAAATGGGGTTTTGTTTTCTCAGCTGGAGCCAGGCTGTGTTCCTCCCAAAATAAGGACCGATGGGTGAGCACAGAGGCCTGGGTGAGCAGAATATCTGTGTTTGGATTCAGACTTGTATCCCTGGTACCAGGGAAGTATGAAAACTAGTCAAAAGGTTGCTTAAAAAACAAGTGATCAGGGTGCAGGTCTGAACAAGAGATGCTGGTTTGAGAAACAAGATCTTTGGGTGGCAACTGAAGTCATGGGAGTGAGCTAGAGGGTCCAGGAGATGTGTAAGTAAGTAGGACAGAGCCTGAGGATAATGATCTTTGAGCCAATGGGTAGAAGGAAACAAGTCTACAAGAGAAATGGGGAGGGCAAAGAGATAGGAGGAAAATGAAGACTGGAGATTGGCAGGTTTGGGGGCACAGTTTCCTCAATCTGTCCTTGGTTTCCCTCTGGCTGTGCCTCACCCAGTGCCAGTTATTGATGCTGACTTAACATTCTATATCATTGAATAGACTTCTCTTTCTTTTCTTTTTTAAAAATATGTCTTTATTGATTTCAGAGTGAGGAAGGGAGAGGGAGAGAGAAAAACATTGATCTGCTGCCTCCTGCACGCCCCCTACTGGGGATCGAGCCCGCAACCCGGGCATGTGCCCCGACCGGGAATCGAACCGCGATCTCCTGGGTCCTAAGTTGATGCTCAGCCACCGAGCCACGCCCGGCCTGGCTCTTCCTCCAGCTCCTGAGATGCGACTCCCCATGGCCTATGTGACGTGGGCTCTCTGTACTTTCTTCCATAATGCTTTATCCACACGGCTGCCATTTCCCTGTCAGCGAGGCTGCTTCCCAAATTACACCTCCAGTTGCAATCTCTCCAGAGCTTCAGTCCACATTTCAAAGTGTCTCCTGGACATTCCCACCGCATCTTCCCACCAATAAGCCAAATCCAGCCTCCTTAAATATGAAACAGCAGGATCATAATCACAGACATTAGCTTTGGAAAGACCCACGGGGATGACCTAAACCAGACCTGCCCCGCTAGCGATGGCACACACTAGTGCGCAGTGAATGAGAGGTGCTGGGTGGATGTGGTCACCCCCAGCCCTCAGAGTGGCTGGCGTCTCTGGACCAGCCACCTCTGCTCTCTCTGGCCTCATCCTCCGACTGCCCTAAGAGAGTGGGGTCTGACAGTGAGCAAGAGGCCACTGTTGGCAGCCAGATGCAGGCACATCCTTGCCTTCATGGAGATGGATGCTGGAGGAGTTTGTGTCCCAGGGACTCGGGAGTATGCGCAGCAGTGCAGTGGGGAGGTAGGTGTGAGTGAGTGTGTGTGCACCAGGGGGCTTCTGATGCAGGCAGCCCAGAATCTCTGCCTTTACATACTTTTATGTTAGATAATTCTCTCTGTGGCCAATGTGCCACAAATGATGTCCAGACTGGGAGGTGACTGTTCTAAAAATGCCTGTATGTTCTGTAAATTAGAACTTCATCACTATTTTGAAATACTAGCTTTGAAAAAGCTTGGATCTGAAATCCACAAGAAATTTTATAAGCACATTTGTCAATGAAAGAAAAGGAAGAGCTTTAAATATAACAAATATAATTTCTACTGTTATAAATGTCTGAGTGGTTATGAAAGGTGGATTAATTTTTTTTTTTTTATCAACTTCTGCTACAGACAGTTACTTCTCACTTAAAGAGATCATTGTGGAAAAGTCTCGATCAGGAATTGCATGAGCTATTTAAAACACAAACCTGAGAATATAACGTTAGGTACCAGGATTCAAGTTCAAGTTTCTCATTTAATAAAAGGGGGATTTTTGGAAAGTGTTACAAATTCACTATTTCCAATTTTGTCTAACACTATCTACTGCATTTCATTTTAATTTTTATTATAACGTTCTATAAGGAAAACATTTTATTTTTACCACATCTAATGTGTCCCTCTAATTATTTCTCTGGTTTTCATTGGGTGCTATAATGTGAACAGGTTGGAAAGTACAGCTCTAACCCAACCCCCTTAACTTATTTGTGAGGAAACTGGGGCTCAGTCAGGGTTGGGTGACCTATCTGAGGTCACAGAGCTAATCACTTCCTTCCTAAACCAGCTCTCCTGCTGACATTCTGAGTCTTAACTGCAGGGCTGTGAGATAGCACTCCCCCAGTTACCCAAGTCTAGGTCAACCCACGTTGACTTCTCCCTCTGTGTGTCTTACCCAGCTGACCTACACCCCCTCCCAGACTGAAGGGATCCTCCACATTATGGGAGCTCAATCCGAATAGCCAGGTGCTCCCCATCCTGGCCTCTCCTGCAGTTCGATTTTGTACCCGGGCACTGTCCCCTCAGCCTTTGAGCTGGAAGCCAGCAGTGCTATGGAGCAGTGCCCAGCGCCCAGTATGGGTGGTGTTACCAGGACAAGCTGGGCCTTGCGCCAGGCAGCGACAGCATGCTGTCCTCACTGGTTTTGTAGCCTGATTTTGGACACCTCCTGGTGGCAAGCCTCTGAGCCTGGTCCCTGGGCACTCCCAGAGATCCTGTGAGCTTGAAGCAGGCAGCCTTGGTTTCTGTGGCTTGCAACCAAAAACCAAACTGATAAAGAAGTTGGAACCAAAGTGGTTGTAGGCCGTAGGCTCTCAGGGAGATGGGACCGGTGGTCTGTGACTGTCTAGCCTTTTGAGGCTGAAGGTAGAGAAAATGCATCTAGTGTTGAGGTCTGAGAAACACCCCATATCAACTCACGGCAAAACAATTCAACAAAACACCCGTGTCACTTGGAATGAAAGGCAAGTCTTTAGAAGAGTGAGTGGTCGAAGCCATAGAACTATAACGGAGGGGAGGACTTCCAGGACTGGGGTGTGGTGGTTTCTTCCAACACACTCCATGCCTGGCTCTCTTTGGACTTAGAAGACTACGTCTACCACATAGAGCCCACTTTCCAAGTCACCTGAAAGCTGCTAACGTTGAGCCACAGCACAGAGCAGGAGCAGGTCCTTCAGCAGGTCCAGGCTGCAGTGCAAGGAGCTCTGCTGATTGGTCCTCAGATCCCAGTGGATCCAGCGGTGCTCTGTGTGCAGCCACATCCTGGGATCCTGTACAGAGCCCATGTGATGTCCCCAGGAGAGCTTCACTATGGTTGCGTTTAGGGTTTTAGAGCAAAGCCTTGCTCTCTTTGGCTAATAACTATTCTTCTTTTTGGAAACTGTTTTTAAATTGCTCCTGGGCCCTTCCAAAGGTTGAAAGCCTGACCATGGAGCACCAGGTCACCATACACTGTGAAGCTTATCGGGAACTAAGTATCCGTCCACTTAACCATAAAGTGCCCCGTAGCACTCCCTTCCCCGAGAGGACGTGGAATATGTAAGAGCAGGTCTGAGCAGGCCCTGCGTGAAGGCACAGGCATGCGACACCCAGTGTGTTCACTCCATTTTAGTGCCACCCCTCCCTCAATTCATAACCTTATGGAAAACTCCCATGAGCAGGTGACTGAGGAGGACATTTGAGCTTGGTTCACAGATGGCATCAGCTGGGGGTGGACTGCTGAGGTGTTACAGCTGCACTAGGCGAGTGGTCTCGAAAGGACCATGGTCAGAGGAAGTCTTCCCAGTGAGCAGAGCTTTATGGTTCTCTCTGCCTCAGGAAAGACTCCGTATCAATCCGTGAGCCAGGTGATCAAGGACTTAGGTTGGTGAAGGGGAGGTTTGGGAGAGGGGACATCAACGAGGACATACGTCTCCTGTATGGACACTTACTAAAATGCCCCCACTGCTAAAGAAGCTTTAATAAGTTCATGGACAAGACCCACCCTGTAGGTGAAGGGCAGGTTCCTTCCCTAGTCGAGCCAGTGACTACTCATTGGAGCGACGAGCTCACCATGGGCTTCTCCTGGGCAAGGCTGACCCTGCAGTTGCCATGCTGCGTGCCCGTTTGAGGATGAATCACTGTAATGGATCCTTCCTATCCTGGTGGGTGCAGGGAGTCACCCACACTGGGAAGAGGTTTATGCTGAATTTGGATTTGCTTTCTCCACCAGCCATGCTTTCACCACCATCATCCGACATGGGTTACTAACCACCTTGTTTGCCATCATTGTGTCTTACCCATCGTGGCGCTGGTCTTAGTTCAGGCTGCTGTAACAAGCTACCACAGCCTGGGTGGCTTATAAACAACAGAAACGTATTTCTCACCGTTCTGAAGGCTGGAAGTCTGAGATCAGGGTGCAGCATGGTTGGGTTCTGGTTGCAGACTGCCAACTTCTGTGTCCTCACGTGGCAGAGAGCAGCGGGAAAGCAAGCTCCCTCAGGCCCTTAGAAGGGCTCGAATCCCATTCATGAGGGCTCCACCCTCATGACCTCATCGAAGCCTAATTATTTCCCAAAGGCCCCTCCTCCTAATGCCATCTTATTGGTGGGCAGGGGTTCAACATTGGACTGTGTGGGGGGCACAATTCAGTCCATAACTGCAGCTGACCAAGGAACTAACTTTAGTGAAAGAAGAAACTGGCTGTCCTATCAGATTCATTAGCCCTATTGTGGACCCCAAAAACCAGAAGCAGCTGGCTTCACAGAACAGTAGAATGGCCCATGGAATGCACAGCTCCTGAGCCGGCTGGAAGACAACAGTTTGAGAGCTTGCGCTCCATTTATACTCAGAACTAGCGATTCTGGAGGTGTGCATAGCCTCATGACTTTCTTTTGTTTAAATGAGTCAGTCAGTTTCTGTTGCTTGCAATTAAAAACACCAAGAATACAAAAAAATACCTCTTGTGCCATCTACAGTTTTTTTGTTTGTTTTTTTGTAAATTGGCTTGTGAACTCTGAAGGCTGTCATCATTTCTAATACTTTCCCTATAGTACATGGGACTGTACTGTACACAGTGCAAGACACCGGTTGCAAACTTATAGATTCTGGGCTATATCTGAACTGCATTTATTTTTATCAATCTGAAGTGTTTTTAAAAAATTGACTTAGTTGCCAAAATTTAAAGATTGTAAAATTTCATATGCAATGCAAATGTGCACCTTCTCTTGAAAAACTTGAAGACCTAGCCATTTTAATCCCATTTTCCCACAGCTTCCCCCCTTTGTTTTTTAAATCCTCACCTGAGGACATTCATTGATTTTTTTTTTTTTTTTTAGACAAAGAGAAACTTTTATGTGACTGGGAATCAAACCTGTGACCTTCTGGTATATGGACACACCCCTACCAACAGAGCCACAGGGGCCAGGGCCCACGGCTTCCCCCTTTAAACAAAACACAGGCACTTCCATCTGACAGAGTCCTCACCTTGCCCACTTTACTTTCATTACTTAACTGGTCCCCGAAGGCATATGCTTGCCACCCCTGGAGCTTAAAGAATTATAATGAATAAATTAAATTGCCAATTAATGCTGTGTTTTACATTTTCATTTAACAAATGCATTCAGTCCTTGTAACTAGATTGTAATAAGCCTCTCAGTGGACAGAATCCTGTTAAGTGTGTGTGTGTGTGTGTATATATATATTTTTAAAATTTATTTATTAATTTGAGGAAGGAGAGAAAGAGAGAAACATGGGCTCGGCTGTTCCACTTACGTGTGCATTCAGGGGTTGATTTATGTATGTGCCCCGACGGGAAGCGAACCGGAGACCTTGGAAAAATCCGGAGGACGCTGCAACCCACTGAGCTGCCCAGCCAGGGCCTGTATTTCTTTAAATCACTTTTTGGTCGGCACACATCTCAATAAACATTAATATGTTTCTAAAACCTTTCTCTCATTCCCAGAGTTGGCCTTGACCACTGTTGAGTCCCCCCTAGCCCCCCAACCCCGGCTTGGGCTGCGGACGCCACTCGGTCCCTGGGCTAAGTCGAGAGCCGACGACTTGCCAGGTGAAGAAGTAACAACTATTTCCCGAGCACAGACACACTCTGAGGCCGCCTTCGGGCAGGAAGTCGCTCCTCCTGCTGCGGGGGAGAAGCGGGGAAGCTCTGGCCGAGGTGCGGAGTCCCAGCGCCCGGGAAGGCGGGGGCTGCGCGGGGCTCACTCGGGCGCCGCACCCGAGGACTCCGGCGGGGAGCCTGAGCCGGGCGCCCCCAGCGGCGCTCCCGGGGGTGTGGCTCCCGGGGCGTGGCTCCCGGCCCAGCCCGGGCCGTCGTCGCTGGGATCGATTTCGCGACTCTTGAGACCAAGCCTCGGGAGTTTCGCATTTCTGGGGGCTCCCCTCCCCGCCCCCAGTTAATTTCCCTCCGTCGCGGGCGCTGCCCCGGCCCCTCGGGGGCTCGAGCCGCCCCCCTCCGCGGTACCCTCTGGCTCTTTGGGCATCAGTCCCCCCGAGGGGGCGGGAGAGGGGTACGTTCGGGGGCGCCCCTGCCCTCTCTCCGAGCCAGGGGAGGGGAGGCGTGGGAAGGCGGCCCTGTGAGTTGGCTCCAGCGTGGGCTCCGCGGAGACGGCCGCCGCCCCAGGCTTGGGGCGCGGGGCACTTCGCGAGGGGAGCGCCCCTCCGGGCCGCGCCGCCTCCGTCAGGGGTCCCCGCGAGGCGCGCGAAGGCGCCCCGGGCTCTCCGCCCCCGACCCGGCGCTCCCGCGCTCCCCCTAGCGGCCGCCGCGCAGCCTCGCTCCGTCCCAGGCTCGTCGGCGGCGCAGCTCACGTGACCGCGCTCCCGGCCTGCGGCCGCTGTCGGTTCCCCCAGTCACCGAGCGAGAGGGAAGAAACAAGATGGCGGCTGAAGGCGATCCGGAGTGGGGCCCCAGCAATTCGGATTGAGCCTTCTCCCTCCACCCGCTTCCGCCGGCCGGGCCCCTCCCGCCCGGGCCCGCGGGCCTCCCCACCCGGCCCCGGCGCCCTCCACCGCCACCCCTCCACCCGCCCCTCCCCCCTCCGCTTTCCCTTCTCCCCCCCCCCCCCCGCCGCCTCAGCTCCGACATGAGGGGCCGGCGGGGCAGGCCGCCCAAGCAGCCCGCGGCTCCCGCTGCGGAGCGCTGCGCCCCGGCCCCGCCGCCGCCGCCTCCCACGTCCGGACCCATCGGGGGGCTCCGCTCGCGGCACCGCGGCAGCAGCCGGGGCAGGTGGGCCGCCGCCCAGGCTGAGGTGGCGCCCAAGACGCGGCTGAGCTCGCCCAGGGGGGGCAGCAGTAGCCGGAGGAAGCCGCCGCCGCCGCCGCCGACGCCGCCGCCGGCCCCCCCCAGCACCAGCGCCCCGGGCCGGGGGGGGCGAGGAGGCGGGGGCGGCAGGACGGGGGGCGGGGGCGGCGGCGGCCACCTGGCCCGGACCACCCCGGCCCGGAGGGCCGTCAACAAAGTGGTGTACGATGACCACGAGAGCGAGGAGGAGGAGGAGGAGGACATGGTCTCCGAGGAGGAGGAGGACGGCGACGCCGAGGAGACCCAGGACTCCGAGGACGACGAGGAGGAGGAGATGGACGAGGACGACGAGGACTCCGATTATCCGGAGGAGATGGAAGACGACGACGACGACGCCAGCTACTGCACGGAAAGCAGCTTCAGGAGCCACAGCACCTACAGCAGCACTCCAGGTACCCACCCGGCCCCGCCGCCGCGCTCCCCCTCCCCCACGCCCACTCCCTCTCCCTCTCTTCTCCCCCACCCCCACCTCGCCCCAGCCGAGGGGAAGCGCGACGTTACCTCAAGTGACAAAAAACTACATTTACCAGAGGAAAGAGGCTCATTGTTCAAAATGGAGATTGCATTGTTGCAGTTTGCAGGCCACACACTCGCTCGCTCTTTCCCTGCCCCGAACCCCCTCATTTTGCTCTTCGGAATTCGTGCCAGTGCAGCGTCGCTCTGGGGCAGGACCGAAACTTTGGCACCCATGCATCTATTGCATTCGTTTTCTCCCCCTGCGTCGGCTTGGTGTTTTTGGAATGAAAGAAGCCCCTTGTTTTGCAGACCTCTTTGCATTTCGAATGTGGTTTCTTTTAGGTGTTTTTATTCTATATCTGTTCCATAAAATGGAACTGAGGACTTAGGTAGGTTGTGGCGCACACGCCAGGCTTCTCTCCCCACCCCTCGCCGTATTATGGTTTTCGAATTGTGTGGAGGAAATGGATCAGCTCGGGCGAGGGGAGCCTTATCTGGTCCTGTGTTTGTTTATGTTGGTGAGTGCTAGTGGGCTCGTGCCACGGTTGTTAGTGAATGGCTGACGAAAAAGCAAAGCAGAAGACCAGGCAAAACCAAAACAAACGTGGTAATGCATCCGATTCAAAGTCGTTTTGGTAAGATCCAAAATAAAAGTAAGTGGTAGGAACAGGCGCCTTACTAATTTGATCCCTTCGCTTTGCCTGAGAAATACAGTTTCGTGTCACCTGTTGCAGGAGATGTGCAGTCGATCATGCAGACGTAATTGCTGAAGATGAACTTTTGGGCTAACTTCTAACTCACACAGCCAAAGTATAAAGGGATTTATTAGAAAGTGACTTTTTATCCCATTTCAAAGGATAAAAGTCCTGGATCTGTAATGAATTTCTTCATGGTGACTCCTTTTCTCACAAAGTTTCTCTAGACTGGTGCTTAGATGCTTTTTTCTTTTTAAGCACACAATTGCTGCTTTGTATTAAATGGGTAGTTGCATCTTACTAAATTGTGAAAATAGCATAACTTGTAGCAATACCTACAAGATTTTTTTCTTTATATGTTTGTTAATCTGAGTTAACTAAATTAGAATCCATTTTTAAGAACATTTACAAAGTAAAGTTTATGAGGAAATAGGATCTTAAGAAAGTAAGGTGTGTCACTTGTTTTTTTAAAAGAGTAGGGTAGGAGATGTGGTTAAATAAATTTAAATGTTTCCATTTTTTATACATGCTTAAATACTTACAGGAGGAGTATGAGTATTAAGCTTGGTATAATCCCATTTAGATTCTCCTAACAGCAAATGAAAATGGTAACTTGTTTTGCCTGACAGTGAGAACAGATCTGCCTGGGGGAGTGGAAGGGGCGGGGGGTTTCCTGGATGGAGAATGAAGGAAATGAATCAAGTGTCAGTCTTTATGTCTTGTGTGTAGAGGAGACTATGCCACTTTTCATTTCTTGCCAACTTGATTTTAGTATATCTTCTGTAGTTACAGTTTTTACTTTAAGGAATCACATGTGGTCCTTTCTACCAAGAGCCCAGAATTGAAATACCCCCAGAGACTGAATTACACTATCCCAGGGTGTTTTGGCAGGGCAGTGCAGCTAACGTTCTCTCTTTGAAGACCTGGCAAATAATACTTAGGATTGATAACTGTATATGCTGAGTTAAGTTACAAATTGTGGTTGGGTTTCCTTTTTTTTTTTTTTTTTTTTTACATTTATTGACCATTTATTATATGCCAGGCCCTAAGTTAGGGGCTTGGGAAATTAAAAAAGTGGTTACAATATTGATGTAATTAATAGTTGTATATTTGTGTACTTACATGACATTTTGTTTTTCTTAATGACACTCAGTAAATTGTATATACTTACCCTATCTTTATATGAAATTAAGGATTATATATTCATATATTAATCTTATATTTCCTGCATTTCCTAGCAGAGTGTCTTGCATGTGGCAATAGCAGGTGCTCATCAAAGACTGGTTGGATAAATGATTGTCAGTAGGTGAGAACTTGTAATAGATGAAGTTTTGGTAATTCTTCATTGGGTGCTGTACCTCTAAATATTTTGGATTTGGAAAACTAAAAATTGGTCTAATTAGATGTTAATGGGCGAATTTGACCAATGAATGTTTTTAGTAGCAGAGTTAGTATGTTTTGCTTGCCAGGCATTTTTCTTTCTTTATTGGATCTGGTGTTAACTTGTATGTTTTACTTTTGAAACACATTATTTCTCAAGATTATGGTAAAAGGGATAATAATACATTTTGTGTTCTAAACTTTTAGACTATATCCACTTGCCTAGAATGAGTAATAGTGCATGACAGTGAGTTGTTTGGGCTAAGCACTAGTTTCATTAGTTTTTTGGAAGAAGGCTGTCAGGTAAATGTGTATACGTGGGTATGCTTTGGAAGTAAAAACATTCTAGGGCTGGTTTAAGATATTTCAAAAGCACATAAAGAAATAGGATTGGTGGATTTGAATCCTGCTGTATTGTCAAGGCTAAAAGAGGAATATACTTTGTTGGTACTTCAGTTTAATCTTTGTAGACTAGAATGTTGACGTAAGTACTAGCATTAAATTCTAGTGTAAGAAATTGCTCATTCATCTATTGAGTACTTTGTAGGTAATGTAACTGTTGATAGTGCAAAGACATTGGTTGATGTTACTACCTTAATTTTCTAAAATCATAGATTTCAAAGGGTTTATTCACTGGTGATTAGATGTTTTCCTTTTATGGAGAAAAAATTTAAATGGGTATGTAAGGTACTCACATGACAACTTGTTAATACAAAATTGAAATCATCTAGTTTTGCATAAATTAGAGGTATTTGGCTAAATAAGGCTTTTATTAATTTTTACTGTTAAAATTCAAAGTTGTTTTAGCCTATAGGGTTTTTTTTTTTTAACTTAAAATCGATTTTAGAGAGAGGAAGACGGAGGGAGAAAGAGAGAAACATCAGTGTAAGAGAAACATCATTCGGTTGCCTCCTGTAAGCACCCCTGCCAGGGACCAAACCCACAACCTGGACATGTGCCCTGACTGAGAAGTGAACTAGTGACCTTTTAGTGCACATTACACCACTGAGCCAACTGAGCCACACCAGTCAGGGATAGCATATAGGTTTTATGACATACTTTGACAATACCTTGAAGGGTTATGTAAGAAAAACCTATTTTGAATGGGCGTTTGGTGAAGTTCTGACAACACCTTCAAGTCTAGCATTTGCTCATTTAAAAAAATGAAATCATAGCTGAAGTAGCTCTTGCATTTAACTTGTGTGGGGCTTCTGAAAATACTTAGCTGGAATTTTGAAATTAGGAACCTCTGATGACTACAGAAAGCAGAAGCTCCATTGTTATTTTGGGAGAGAGAGAGTGATTTATGTCTTCTAAGGATTATTACAGTGGAGATAAGCGGTATAAGATGCCATGAATGAACTGTAGATTTATCTGAAGCAGATTTTGTTTGGCAATATTTATTTCCGTCAATGTTAACCAAATGTCTTTTCAGTATATTTGTAATTTCTGATTGCTACAAGTGAGGTACAAAGGGTAGTGGAGGTTTAAAGGAGGTCCAGATCATACCCTAGGTAGTTGTGGGCGTATGCTTCCTGGATTAGCATGTGGACAGTGAGGATGGACAAATGGAAGGAAGAAGCAGCATGAACTAAGGCACTGATTATTTTATTATTTTATTTTATTTAATATATCTTTATTGATTTCAGAGAGAGAGGAAAGAAGAAGGAGAGAGAGAGACAGAAACATCAGTGATGAGAGAGTCATTGATCAAGTCCACAACGTGGGCATGCACCCTGACCGGAATCGAATCCTGGTGGCCTGGATCCTAGGTCGACGCTCAACTGCTGAGCCACGCCCAGCCGGACTAAGGCACTGATTTTAAAGCGTGAGCAGTCATAAGTAACCCCGTTTAGCATGAGCTTGAGTGTGTGAATAGGAAATAAACTGTAAAGCTCCATTGTTGGGCAGCACCTACATAACCAGGCTGGAGCATTTATATTTTTTTCTTCCTCATCTATAGGGTAAGGATTGGGCTAGATCAGTGGTCCTCAGTCATTTTTCACTCCTGGAACACCCAAGGAATATGTTATTTCCATCAGCACCATGCAGAAGCATGAAACAAAACCAAATCAAATCACAGAGATATACTGTTAAGCCACTGGTGCAGCCAGCTCTTTCCTCCGTGATGGAGAGAATTACTGGAGGAGATGATTTCTGGAGCACCTCCCCACCAATCTATTTCAGATCTATTTTATTTGTGGGTATTGGGGATCAATTAGAAGATCTGGAAACAAATGGGATATGATTTCATTGGGACATTAGGAAGTTTAGCAGAGCTGTTTTACAGGATGGATTGAAGGAGGACAAGAGCCCGGCCGGGCGTGGCTCAGCAGTTGAGCGTTGACCTAGGATCCAGGAGATCACAGTTCAATTCCTGGTCAGGGCAAAAGCCCGGGCTGCGGGCTCGATCCCCAGTAGGGGACGTGCAGGAGGCAGCTGATCAATGATGACGCTCTTATCATTGATGTTTCTCTCTCTCCCTTCCTCTCTCTGAAATCAATAAAGATATATTATTTTTTTTAAAAATGTAGACAACATTTAAAAAAGAGAAAAAAAAAGAGGACAAGAGAGCTAGTGGGAATCTGGATTTTATAGCACTGGAGAGAAGATCAAGTCAGGAAGTACTTCAGAATTCTCCAGACTTCAACAACATCAAAGTGTAGACAGAGAGGAGTGGATCAAATATACTTCTATAAGAAAAATTAATGAGATCTGTTTTCAGGTACAAGTACCTAAAGAAGTTAAAACATGAGAATTAAGAGAAAGAAAATGAGGGCCCCAAAGAGTTATTAAAGAGTTGGGCAAAATGATCTGAGAGAGCAAAGAGGTATGTCTGAGGTCTGCAATAATAAATAGCCTGTGTTCATGCTCATCTACTCTTCTGGTGTATATTTGGAAATGGAGCTGCGTATTGAAATTTCTTAGTGCAGCAGGATTGGGGATGTTAGGGGATATGGTCTCTTCTGTTAGGTCCTTCTTTCCTTATTCCTCAAGACCCTGTGTCCTCCCTGTGACTACAGGTCCTTGGAGGTGGGATACTGGGGGTGAGAAGGTGGGGGGGGACCAGTAATGTGGGTGACACAGACAGGAGCAGCAAATCCTAGCAGATGCTCTTTGCGTTGAACAGATTCCACCCTCCTTGTTCCTTAGCCAGGCTCCAATCCCGCTTTTTGGGAGACATCATCCCTGGAGAAGTCTTCCTAGAGTACTGTTACTTACCTTGGTCTCTCTCCTTTTTGAATGTGTGCTTTATAGTAGTGATAGTCTCAACTTCATAATTAGCACTGACTTCATTATTCTAATTTTTTTTCATGCTCTTGGTTCTTTAAGCCTCTGAAGGCAGAAAATTTCTTTAAAAAAACACCTTATAGGCCAGCGGGGCGTGGCTCAGCTGTTGAGCTTTGACCTAGGATCCAGGCAGTCGGGGTTCGATTCCTGGTCAGGGCACATGCCTGGGTTGTGGGCTCCATCCCCAGTTGGGGGCATGCAGGAGGCAGTTGATCAATGACACTCTCATCATTGATGTTTCTATCTCTCTCTCTCCCTCTCCTTTCCTCTCTCTGAAATCAATAAAGGTATATTTAAAAACAAAACAAAACACTCTATACTTGCAAAATACTCTTTCAGAGATTGAGAGTAAAATCATAACATAATTAAAATGAATGTAACTATAATTACAGTGTTTTAATTGTTTTGTCTACTGGTCCATACCAAATTATTTTACATAGTTTTAGATATTGTTATGTTACCCAAATATATACATATATAAATATATTTAAAATATTTTTTAATTGACTTTTTTAGAGAGAGGATGGGAGAGGGAGAGAAACATCCATGGAAGAGAAACATAGATCGGCTGCCTCTTGCATGCCCCCTACTGAAGATCCAGCCAGCAACCTGGGCATGTGCACTGACTGGGGATCCAACCTGTGACCTCTTGTTGCATAGGAGGATGCTCAACCAACTGAGCCACACAGCCAGAGCTACTCAAATATTTTTTCATTGCTGAATGATTTTTTAAAAATAGTAACAGTAATAGCTAACATTTATTGAACATCTAAGTTGCTTAATGACTTACAAGCAATATTTAATAAAAATTCCCTTTTAAAAATAGCGGCTTTATTGAGATATACCTACCATAAAATTCACACTTTTTAAAGTGTATAATTCAGTGGTTTTTAGTATATTCCGGTTGTGCAACCATGACCACTATCTAATTCCAGAATGTTTTTACCACCCCTAAAAGAAACTGGTAGCATAGTCACTCCTTGTTCTTCTCTCACTCTCCATCCCTTGGCAACCACTACTTTCATTCTCTGTTGATAGTCTCTTCTGGACATTTCATATAAGTGGAGTCATATAATATGTGGTTTCTTTCACTTAACATGATGTTTTCAAGGTGAACCTTGAAACATGCATGTTACAGCATATAACAGTACTATGTTTGAATGATATTCTGTTACATAGATATACCACATTTTTCTTATGTACTTATCAGTTCATGGACATTTGAACTGTTTCTACTTTTTGGCTGTTGTTAATAATGCTGCTGCAGATACTCATGTATAGGTTTTTGGCTGTGCAATATGTTTTTATTTCTCTTGGGTATAACCTAGGAATGGAACTGCTGGATCATTACAAATGCAATTTTAATAGCATCATCTTAAGCAGACTTATTTTGTTACAAGTTGTTTTAAAAAATAAGTGTGTGCCTTTATTGGCTTCTTGAGGAGGATGAAGCTGGAGGAGTGGGCGGCCCTGGTGCCGGCTGGCAGCGCGTCACAGGTGATGTAGAACTGTCCAGGTAGTGGCCCACCAGTCATCTCAGGGTTGATTTCCACCTGCTGAAAGTCTTGTCGTTGGAGACGCCCACCGTGCTGCCCACCATCATGGGCGGAATGATCTTGTCCGGTAGGTGCGTCTCCATCACTTTGGGCATCTCTGGGCAGCACCGCCTCCTTGCGCAGGCGCCTCTGCTTCCTTCCGAGGCCCGGTTCAGCCGCCACCCGCTGCGGGGCGCTGTGCAGTTGCGCCCGCAGCCCTTGGGGCGTGTCCCACAGCTGGTCAAGATCCACAAACTGGAGGCGAACTTCCCGAACTTTGGTTTTCTCTTCTGCTCCGCTTCCACCATCTTGTTGATTCTTTGGAAAAGCTGTTCATTACAGAAATTATGAAACAAAGTTCTCTTAGGATGAAAGAAGGCTGGGCCCTGGCCTGTGTGGTTCAATGGTTAGAGCGTTGACCCGCCCACACATGCATTTTGAGGCTGTGTTATTAACTGCATAAGCATTTAGGAAGGATTACTTGATCTCTTTATCATTGTATTTTTATTTGTTAAGACATTGTACCGAAATGGACTGTTAATTATCTGGCTCTTTCATTAGAACCTACTTTTGGGCAGGGACGGTCTCATTCATCTCTCCTTAGTGCCTGGCTCAGTCTCTAGTATGCAATAGGTAATTGTTGAACTGAGTGTACTAGTCAAAGAAAGTCTCTGAATTCTTTTCATCCTTAGTTGTCTACTGTCCAGAATGGCAGCCATTAGTCACATGTGGCTCTTAAATAAGGTTCAAAGTTTAGATCTTCAGTGGAACTAATTAACATTTCAAGTGCCCAGTAGCCGCACGTGTCTAGTGGCTCCTGTGTTGCACCACACAGATGTAGAACATCTGGGTCATTTCATATCATCACAGAAAGTACTCTTGGATCGATTGTGCAGTTGTAGACAGTCAGCTTCTGCCAGTCTGAGAATTTACCTAGCATTTCTTTTCCTCTAGTCCCTTATTTGCTCTGAATCCTGTGCAGCCTGGGTAGCCACAGCAGTTTGGCTATGGCCCTCCTTTGTTGGCCCAGTGTTATTTATTTATATGATGGCATTGAATTTCTGTACTAAGACTTGAGATCATCTTTGAGATGACTACCTCATTTGTTCTTGGTAAGAGGAACAGACAGTTAACTCTTAGTTTTAGAAAATCTCTCACAGTTCTGATAAAATTAGGCTAATAATCATAGATGTAGGACAGAAAGGAAGGAAGGATTAAAATTCAGAGACTTTGGTTGAGAAATTTGATTTGATAACTCAGTTAGTTTCTGTGTTATAACATTTTTAAAGTTGGCATGTGAGCTGAATTGTGACACACTGGTGTGTCCCAGCATGTCTGGGTTCTCCTATATATAAATTTTTCTCTCTCAGGAATTTCTGGCCAAATTATTTAACTGATAGTTTTCAAGGAAAATACATTATTATTATTATTATTATTATTAGCAGAATTCTTTAGTTACTTAAGTGATGTTAAATTGCAACTCTGAAACTGTAGATTTGTTAAGAAAGTTATTGCTGCCCAGATGGGCAGATGGGCGTGGCTCAGCGGTTGAGCATGGACCTATGATCCAGGAGATCAAGGTTCGTTTCCCAGTCAGGGCACATGCCAGGATTGCGGGCTTGATCCCCAATAGGGGACGTGCAGGAGGCAGCCAATCAGTGACTCTCATCATTGATGTTTCTCTCTCTCCCTCCCCCTTCCTCTCTCTGAAATCAATAAAAATATATTTTAAAAAAAGAAAAGGAAAAGACAGTTAATGCTTAGACTCCTCTCTGATGGGTGTGTTCTAGAATTCACACACTTAGGAGGCTGCAGAGCCAAGTGATTTATACTGAATGGCAGTGTTCAGTAGGTGCATTTTCTATATTTTACTGTCACAGCTTCCTGCTTGATTTCAGTATGTTAACATTGCCTCCTTTGAGGTCTGTTTATAGTATATTCTATTTATGGAACTTAAAAAGTATTTCTGAAATGCACATATTAATCTCTGTGGAATTTCTCTTCTTGTCTTTTTCCTTCTAATCCTAGCATAGCTGTATCTAAACTGTGTGTTTCAGTAGTTTATTTCTTTTTATAGCCGAGTAGCAGTCCGAAATATGGATGTACTACATCATTTATAATTCAGCAGTTGAAGGGCATTTCACTTGTTTCTTGGTTTTGGCAATTATAAATAAAGCTGCCATAAATATTTGCATAATGTTTTTGGTCCTTTTGAACACAGGTTTTCATTTCTCTTGGGTAAATACATAGGAGTGGGATTTCTAGGTTGTATATTTATAAGAACCTCCCAAACTCTTTTCCAAGTGGCTGCAGCATTTTGCATTCTGACCTCCAAATGTATGTATGAGAGTTTTAGTTACTCCATATCCTCCTTAGCACTTTATGTTGTCAGTTTCTTTCTTTTTTTTTTAAATTTTAGCAACCCTAATAGGTATATTAGGGATATCTCATTGTGGTTTTCATTTGCTTATCCCTAATGACTAATGGTGCTGAGCATCTTTTCATATGCATCTTTTCATTTCCCATTTGTATATCATCTTTGATGGAAAGATAATGAAAACTTTATTGAGGATGTTTTAATTAGGTTGCTTGGTTATTACTGAGTAGTAAGAGTTCTTTATACATTTTGGATGTAAATGCTTTGTTACCTATGTGATGTGCATATTGTTTCTCCTAGTCTGTGGCTTGTGGTTTCATTCTCTTAACAGTGTCTTTTCAAGAGCAGAAGTTTCAAATTTTGATTGCAGCCTGTTGGAATTGTGCCATTATAGCAGGAAAGCAGCAGAGACAATATATAAATGAATGAGAAAACCTGTATTCCAATGAAACTTTATGGACATGTAATTTGAATTTCACCCATTGTCACATCACCAAATATTCTTTTGGTTATTTTTTCCAATCTCTTATAGGTCATAATTTTTCTGATCCCTGTCCAAACTATAACCCCAGGTCATAAAGATTTTCTTCTTTGATTTCTTCTAGATATGTTGTAGTTACAGGTTTTATATTTAGGTCTATAATTCATTTTGAGTTAATTTTTTTATAAGGTGTGAGGTAGAAGTTGAGGTTCTTTTTTTGTTGTTGTTCTTTTTTCTTTCTTTTTGGTATATGGGTGTCCAATTGTTCCAGTACCATTTGTTAAAAAAAGTCCTTTCTCTGTTGCAGGTCCTTTGCATCTTTGCCAAAATACAGTGGGCCATATTTGTGTGAATTTATTTTTGGATTCTCTGTTCTCTTCCAGTGATTTCTGTGTCTCCTTTTGCTGCCAGTAATCAAGATTAGTTGACAATTATCTTTTTTTCTTTTTTTTTTTAAATATATCTTTATTGATTTCAGAGAGAGGAAAGGAGAGGGAGAGAGAGAGATAGAAACATCAATGATGAGATAGTCATTGATCGGCTGCAGCCCGCAACCCTGGCATGTGCCCTGACCAGAAATCGAACCCTGATCACCTGGATCCTAGGTCGATGCTTAACCACTGAGCCACGCCCGGCCGGGCAGACAATTATCTTGATTTTAGTAGCTTTTCAGTTAACTCATAAAATAAGATAATAAGAGTTGTCCAACTTGATTCTTCCCCCCTCCTCCAAATTATTTTGGCTATTCTAGTTCCTGTGCCTTTTCATTTATGTTTTTGAATTAGCTTATCAATATCTACAAAATATCCTGTTGGGATTTTGTTGAATCTTTACTTAATTTGGGGGAGAATTGACATTTTAACATTATTGAAGTTTCCAATTGAGTACACTCTGTCTCTTTATTAATTCAGGTTTTTGTTGTCTTTCATCAGTGTTTTGTTGTTTTCGACATACTATTTCTGCACAC
This sequence comes from Miniopterus schreibersii, assembly GCF_964146895.1. Lineage (NCBI taxonomy): Eukaryota > Metazoa > Chordata > Mammalia > Chiroptera > Miniopteridae > Miniopterus > Miniopterus schreibersii. The sequence continues at coordinate 8,830,379 of NC_138116.1, forward strand.
ATAATTTTTGGTGCTATTGTAGTTGATACTACTTTTTAAGTTTGAATTTTCAATTTTTTTGCTATAATAGAAATATAATAGATTTTTGTGTATTGTTCTTTATGACCTTGCTAAACTCATTTGTTTTTGTGGTAGCTTTTTTTCTTCGTTTTTTTTTTTTTTGGTAGATTTCTTAGGATTTTTCTACTGGGGGCATACAGGAGACACCGATCAGTGACTCTCTCATCATTGATGTTTCTATCTCTCTCCCTCTCTCCCTTCCTCTCTCTGGCATCAATAGACATATTTAAAAAATAAAAAGGTTAAAAATTAGTCTGTATTTTCCTGTCCCCCATTTATCCTCCCCAGAAGCAACGACTTTAAAAAGATTCTTACATGATCTCTTCGACATATATACTTTATCATTGCCCTCCCTTTTAAAATATGTCTTTATTGATATCAGAGAGAGGAAGGGAGGGGGAGATAGAAACTTCAATGGTGAGAGAGTCATTGATCGGCTGCCTCCTGCATGCCCCCTGCTGGGGATCGAGCCCGCAACCTGGGCATGTGCCCTGACCGGGAATCGAACCTCGATCTCCTGCATCCTAGGTTGATGCTCAACTGCTGAGCCACGTCAGCCGGGCCCTCTGCCCATGTTTTAATTAGATTGTTTTTTGGTGTTAAGTTGTGTGAGTTCTTTATGAATTTTGGATATTAACCCTTTATCGGATGTATCATTGGCAGTATGTTTTCCCAATTGGTAGGTTGTCTTTTCATTTTGTTGATGGTTTCCTTTGCTATGCAAAAACTTTTAATGTGATGTAGTTCCATTTGTTTATTTTTCCTTTTGTTTTCCTTGCCTGGAGAGATACAGAAGAAAAAATATTACTAAGAACGGTATCAGAGTTTATTGCCTATATTTTCATTCAGTTTTATGGTTTCAGGTCTTACATTTAGGTCTTTAATCCATTTTAGTTTATTCTTGGATATGGTATAAGAAGGTGGTCTAGTTTCAGAATTTAGATTTTCTTTAGACTTAAAAATTAGAGATAAATCATTGCTTCTTGGTGTTATTTCAGCTTAACAGTTATTAGAAAAATAGAAGTATAGTTATAATTTTTGAGGTATATATCCAAACAGGAAAAATTGGAAAACCCTTAGTTTGTAGAAATGATACGTTGATATGTAATTATACCATTTCTTTATTTACAGGTAGGAGAAAACCAAGAGTACATCGGCCTCGTTCACCAATATTGGAAGAAAAAGACATCCCACCCCTTGAATTTCCGAAGTCCTCTGAGGATTTAATGGTGCCTAATGAGCATATAATGAATGTTATTGCCATTTATGAGGTACTGCGGAACTTTGGCACTGTTTTAAGGTTATCCCCTTTTCGCTTTGAGGACTTCTGTGCAGCTTTGGTGAGTCAAGAGCAGTGTACACTTATGGCGGAGATGCACGTTGTGCTTTTGAAAGCAGTTTTGCGTGAAGAAGACACTTCCAATACTACCTTTGGACCTGCTGATCTGAAAGATAGCGTTAATTCCACGCTGTATTTCATAGATGGAATGACGTGGCCGGAGGTGCTGCGGGTGTACTGTGAGAGCGATAAGGAGTACCATCACGTGCTTCCTTACCAAGAAGCGGAGGACTATCCTTATGGACCAGTTGAGAACAAAATCAAGGTTCTGCAGTTCTTAGTTGATCAGTTTCTTACCACAAATATTGCTCGTGAAGAATTGATGTCTGAAGGGGTGATCCAGTATGATGACCATTGTAGGGTTTGTCACAAACTTGGGGATTTGCTTTGCTGTGAGACCTGTTCAGCAGTATACCATTTGGAATGTGTGAAGCCACCTCTTGAGGAGGTGCCAGAGGATGAATGGCAGTGCGAAGTCTGTGTAGCACATAAGGTGCCTGGTGTAACTGACTGTGTTGCTGAAATCCAAAAAAACAAACCATATATTCGACATGAACCTATTGGATATGACAGAAGTCGGAGGAAATACTGGTTCTTAAACCGAAGACTCATAATGTAAGTAAATCTGGTCTTTATTTTTGTATGTATTTAAAATTAGGCCCGTTTCCTTCATGATGTAGCAGAACTGTGCTGCTGATGTGTTTTAAATCTTTGTGATTTAGTAATCAATTGTACAGTTAAGTAATTTCCAACTTGAAGAAATATGTACATTAGCACAGGTTTTAAACTTGTAAAGAAAGAAGAGTGTTATAAAAAAAAGCAAAATATACAGCATTGTTTTCAATGCGTAGGATGGGAAATAGAAGGTTACTAGGCAGAATGCAACTGTAGGCCATTTTCCGGTTATATTCCCTACAGCCCACCCTGAGGTAATCTCCACCCTCACTGTGGTGGCAGGATTTCTTGCTGCTTTTTTGGTTTTACTTATGTCTATGTAAATGGAGCAGCAACAACAGACCAGCTGTCAAAGGAAAGACCAGTGCTGCCATTAGTCCATTAGTGGTTGCAGTTTCCCAGAAGATAGGTCCAGCAGACTCTTGGTCAATAGTCTGGCTTCTGCTTTCCTGAGGGTTTTCAAGAGGCTCTTCCAGGCAGGTCAGTGGGAAGGTCAGGAGGCCATGTGGGAAAGCAGAGGATTCACCTCAGTCCTGGTGTTGGGCAGCGTTGTAGTGTGGTTTTGTATATTCTTTGGAAATTTGGTAGAGGGAGTGGGCTACTTTGTATTTTCAGCTTCTAAAGTTTTGGGTTTGTTTTTTTAGAGAGAAAGGAAGGCGGGGAGAGAGAGAGAAAGAAGCAGAGAGAGAGAAACATCAGCGTGAGAAGAGAAACACTGATGTGTCGTTTCCCATGCGTGCCCTGGCCGAGGATTGAACCCACAACCTTTTTGGTATTCGATACAACGCTCCAACCAACTGAGCCACCCAGCCTGGGCCAAATTGCTTCTTTTTTTAAAAAAAAAATATCTTTATTGCCCGGCCAGGCATGGCTCACCGGTTGAGCATCAACCTAGGATCCAGGAGATCGCGGTTTGATTCCTGGTCAGGGCACATGCCCGGGTTGCGGGCTCGATCAATGACTCTCTCATCATTGATGTTTCTATCTCTCTCTCCCTCTCCCTCCCTCTCTCTGAAGTCATAACAACATATTAAAAAATAAAAAATATATAAAACTTTAAAAGAAAAATTTGTTGAGCAGTTTTAAGAGGGTTTTAGGAGGGAGCAAAATGAGATGTGTGGATTCAGTCTATTACTTTAATCCAGAAACTGATATGAGAGACAGGGTATAAAGTTGTATATACAGTGGTTTGGATCAGTTATTTTAAGAAATTCATGTAACGTCTTTTATTGCCCCTCACCTCCCACGTTATATGGTCATGGTGTTTACTGTGCCTTTTATTTATATTTAATTTTTTCGACATCTTGCTATTGGGGTAGTAGCATGGAAACTTCTATTGGCAAGGTCATTACAAATGGTGAGATAACTATAACCACATTTTGTGTTAAAGTTTAATGCTTTATTTCGTTTTAAGTGAAAAGTCAGTGGCACTGTCTCTGTAGACAGTTAGCAGGCCATGTTCACTGAGTCTCAAATGCCCTCCCCAAAGGGCTCAGAGTCATTAGGATTGCTGTGAACAAATTAGGAAGTAAGTGAAATTGATTCTGCACTTGTATTCTCCCGTTCCTATGCCTCCCTTCCCCATCCTGCCTTTCCTCATCCTTTGGATATTCATTCGCACTGCCTCTCACTTCCTTCCCTGTGCTGCCCTTTCAGGCCAGAGAGAGGCCAGAGGTTCACATAAAGATAGGTATTGACATTTGTAAGGCTTATTACACAATAATCAGTGGTCTAGGCCTTGGTTTTAGGGTTTTAGACCAAGGTGTAACTAGTTAGTATAACAGTAGCCAACAGCAACATTTATTGAGCACTTCTTATATGCTTGACAGTGTTATAAGCATTTTATATACATTTTTTTCATTAATCCTTACAAGAACCCAATAATATAGGTACTGTTTTTGTCTGCATTTTATAGATGAAGAGACTAAAGCTCAGAAAAGTTAAGTAGGACTTGGCTGTTAGAAAGTGGTACTTGGATTTTTTTAAAAATTGATTTTAGGAAGAGAGAGAAAGAGAAACATTGCTTTGTTATTCCACTTATTTATGCATTCATTGGTTAATTCTTGTATGTGCTCTGACGGGATTGAGCCTGCAACCTTGGTGTAGCGAAATGATGCTCTACCAATTGAGCTACCCTGCCAGGGCTGGAAGTATTTTTCAGAACCTGTTTATAAAAATATTTTTGGGAGCCCAAGTCCTTCTGATTGAGGCCCCAAAATACATTTTTTCAATAACTAATTTTATACTGTAACATAGTTTCCAAGTCATCATCTTGAGAAGTCTGCAACTTGCATTGATTTAGCTGCGATTTAGTTAAAATCAGTGTTTATACCTGGGGGAGGCAAAGTGGGAGGGAGATAGTATAATGGTTTTTGCTAATATCTGGACTGAGTACTTCTGAGATCTTTAAAAATTTGAGACAAAGGCATTTTTAGAAAATATAAAGTAACTTAAGTGGCATTCTAAAAAGTTTTGTTTCCTGATAAATCTGTATCACTATATAAAACAACACTCAGTCAAACAGGAAAGAACTTTTTTGAATGTAGTTGAATAAAATAAGAGCAAACTTTTGAAATTACATGAGTCAGAGGACTTAAGATGTTACCTTTGAAACACCTAAGGATAGATTTGTGCTACATTATTGATGAAATAATCTACTTTTCTAAATTGAAATTCTTTCTAAAGTTAGATTAAAACATAAGTTATATGTTTGGCAATAAAAATGTTCATTTAAATGCATTTATTTGAAAGATTTAATCATAGTTCCTCAAATTGCTCTTCTAAATGCATAATAAAATATACAAAATTTAATGAAGATTTCAGAAAAATAAGGGTATCTTTTTTCATGCATTGACATTTTGACTATTTTCTTTGTAAAGTCAAATACGAAACTTTAAATGTCATTGTTAGTGATAAGTGTTACTTGTCAATAATTTGAGTAAATCTGAAAGATTTTACATCTTTCTACAGTTAGATTAAAACAATTTCAGTTTAAGTGCCCCCTTGTGGTGATTATATGTGTACTCCTGGTGAAAGTTTCGAAGCCTTATATACTGCTCTCGGTTCACAGTATGTGGAGATTTGGTGTGTCCATTCCCTGGAAGCCCAGAAATTGAAAATGATGATGAATCATGTCCAAGGGGGCTTTTCAGAAACAAAGTCTGGGGCAGTGAACAAGTTTTAATTATATTGCTAGTAGTTTGTAGAAATTGTTTTTCCATTGTTTTAAATTGTTTAATACGCATTTAAAAATGTTTTTTGTACAGGTTAGTGAAGCATAAAAGGTTCTTTTTAGTCTACCTGAGGAACCAAGATATTGGGTAAATAATGTAGAAATTGATTTTAATTCATTATAGGAGAGCCAACCTTTCTTAAATATTGTTTTCATCCTGTCACTCATTTGTTCTGAAATTGGGACTTTCAGTAAAATAGGAATTGCAAAATTAGGGAAATTGACCTTTTCCTATCACTCTTCATTATGAATAAAATTACCTTGAACACAGCATTTAAAAACTCTGTATGTTTTCATTTGCAAAATAAACTAAATTACACTTTTTAAACTACACAGCTTTCTGTCTTCATCTTCCCATTCTAGCTGTAACCTACGTATTGTTGTAGCTGCCGTCAGACCTACGTCAGTTACCCTTCTGCCCATGTCCAGTTCTATATGTCCAGCAGCCTCCTGGACATGTTCACACAGGCACCTCAAACATAACATATCTAAAATGGAACTCATCACCCCCCCCACGTTACCTACCCTTCCTTCCTTCAGTGCTCCCATTTTAGTAAATGGGATCACCATCGTACCAGCTGCTCAAGCTAGAAACCTGAGAATAATCTTTTGTGCTATGTTGTTTGTTATGCTCTTTAATTACCTCTTAAATATTGAATCAGTTTCTCTTCATTTTCAGTGTCCCTACCGTAATACAAGCCATCATCATCTCAATTAGACTAGTTTAGTGTCCTCCAGACTGGTCTATATATATATAACTGCCCATTTCCCAATTCTGTTCTCTGTTCCATATCTGGATGATTTTTAAAACAGCAGTTCTGATCAGGTCTCCTTTTCCCCCCAAGTTGAAAAGCCTTTCAGTTACTTCCTTTTGCTTCTAACCGAAAGTTCACAGTTCCCTAACATTGTACTTTAATTCCCTTGCTTCCCACCACCCAAAACAAAATAGAAACAGATGAAAACAGCTAAAAACCTTTTGGCTAACTTGTCCTTCAAGTCTCAGCCTATTTATACTATTTCTTAGGGCTTTCTTTCTCTGAACCTCTGTCCCTTTTGTACCCTGAAACACTTCTACTTGTTGTTGTTGTTAATCTCACCCAAGGACATTTTTTCCATTGATTTTTGAGAGTGGGAGGGAGGGGTTGGGGGCAGGAAGAGAGACAGAGGGAGGGAGAGACATCCATGTTAGAGATTCACATTGATTGGTTGCCTCTGGCATGTGCCCCGACCAGGGCCCAAAACCCAGGTACGTGGCCTTGACTGGGAATCAAACCCATGACCCTTCTGTGCATGGGCCTATGCTCTACCACTAAGCAGCACCAGCCGGGGCACTTCTACTTTTTTTTAAAACAGCTGTCTCGCTTGTAAATGTTTGTCTTAAGGTAGATACTACCTACTTCAAAAGATAAGGAAAATAACAGCAACTTTGCTTGTTGCACCCACGAGGTGTGTTTCCAGCACTTCACAAAAACTTTTTAAAAAATTGATTTGTGAGAGAGAAAGATCGATTTGTTGTTGCACTTATTTATGCACTCATTGGTTGATCCTTGTATGTTCCCTGACCTGGGATTGAACCTGAAACCTTGGCATATCGGGACGATGCTCTAACCAACTGAGCTATCCAGTCAGGGCTTTATGGCATCTCATTTATTTATTTACTTATTTATTTTTTAAAAATGTATCTTTATTGATTTCAGAGAGAGGAAAGGAGATGGAGAGAGAGAGAGATAGAAACATCAATGCTGAGAGTCATTGATTGGCTGCAGCCTGCAAACCTGGGCATGTGCCCTGACCAGGAATCCAACCCCGATCGCTGAGCCATGCCCGGCTGGGTATATGGCATCTCATTTAAATGTTGATATCTTATGCTTGTAAATTACGTTTTCTACCCCAAAAACATTTTTATGTAGAATGTTTTTCTTGTTCCACTGAAATTCTATATTTTTGAATAAAGAGGGAAAAAAGCAAACAATTACAGAAAGAATTTAACGTCTTTATAATGGAAAATCCTTAAGGTTGATGTTTTATAAAATAAAGAATCAGACAGTGTTGTAACTTTTATGCTCAGTCAAAGCTCACCAACTGCTTTCTGATTTGATGTCACTTAATTGGATTTTTGATTTGGTATTACCATTTGAAAGCTGTTTATTAGTTTTTTTGATTAGGGGACTCTGACATCTTTAACATTGTAAATTAGAATAAGACCATTGTCATTGCTCAGTAATAAGAAATCAGTAGAAATACCCATTATAGAGTGAAATGTAGAGCAGATTTAAGACTTGAAATTCAGAAATTGTAAAAAGTTTCCAACAGAAACATACTAATCTCATATGCCAGCAGATGCTGATTTGCAAAAGCAAAGCTAAATTAATCTTTTTTCTGTAAAAATTTTGATAATTTTGATAGCCTATTTATAATTTATTATATCCCTCCTTCAGAATTATGTAATGATTAATTCCTGGAATTCTGCTAAATTTCTATTTACTGCCTTAATAGTAATAATATTTTATATTTATTCACTAATGATGTGTCCAGGTACGATAGATGCCTTCATCATACCTTTGATTGTTACAGTGGCCCTGAATACAATACTGTTATGGTGAAGAACATGCCTCAGGGGCTCACATTCACGTATCTCATAAGTGACTGAGCCCATTTAATGCCTGATCTCTTAAAGCCCAGTCCTTTCAACTCCATGAGTTTGCCTTTGGGTAGACACTTTCTCATCAAGTACCTCACACGCACTCCTGAATTCCTTTTGAATGAGAGAATAAATACCATCACGTATGTTTCTCTAAGTCTGGTCCTAGACATTAATGTGCCTGTTTTTAGTTAGTGACCATTCCTGTTGAAGTCTCTACCTCTTTTAAAAGTGAATGGGACCTTGGGAGAGATTTAAGCAGGAAAGGAAGCTGCTCCTCTCCTCTCCAGTTTGAGCTTTGTCCTTAAGAAAAGAAGAGTGATGAGACATTATTGCTCCATTGGGATGACTCCTCCAAGGACCAGAATTTAGCAGACCACCTTTACATCATTTTGATGGAAATGCTTCTGAATTATATTGTAATGTGGACCTGCTCTGTACCTGCCATGTGTAGAGTTTAAATACTTCTGGTTAAAATTCTGCTCATCGCTTAAAGTCGATTGAAGTGTAACCAAGACTGTCCCTCCACCACAATTCACACATTCTGAATTTTGAGGTCCTATTTCTCTGTGTCATGTTTTTAGATACATCTTTCTGTGCTGCTGTACTAACTCCTCTCCCTACTACTACTCATAAATTCTTTTGTCCTAAGCCGCTGAGGGCTGGGAAATCAAAATAATTAGAGGTTGCGCAAGTAAAATAAGAAAAGCTTTGAGTTTGAATGAGACTCGAAGGGATCTCTTGTGAACAAATCTATTGAGCTTTAGTGCACAAACTTTGTGTTACATATTTTAACTTGCACTGAATAGGTGAAGTTTTCAGATAAGTGCCATTATGTCTAACATAGGAAGTGTTTTTATACTTTTATTAAACAGAGAAGAAGATACAGAAAATGAAAATGAAAAGAAAATTTGGTACTACAGTACAAAGGTCCAGCTTGCAGAATTAATTGACTGTCTAGACAAAGATTACTGGGAAGCAGAACTCTGCAAAATTCTGGAAGAAATGCGTGAAGAAATCCACCGGCACATGGACATAACTGAAGACTTGACCAATAAGGCTAGGGGCAGTAATAAATCCTTTCTGGCGGCAGCTAATGGTGAGAGAAATTTCCTCATTTTACTTTTTCTTAAATTTGAGATAAACTCTTGGAATGAAATCACACAAAAATTGAAAATGCATTAAAATTTTCAAGTGTGTATATTTTACTTGAATTCTCTATATTTCATTTTCTCAGAAGAACCTTGTTCATCTCAACATAAATTAGGGATGCTATGCATTTTATAGAGTTTGGTTTCTTGCCCTGATCATTACTAATATTCCCCAAATTATTTGTTTTCTTTAACTCTCTTATTAAACCTTTTTGGGAGTCCTCACTTTGTTGTTGTTGTTGCACTTATTTATGCATTCCCTGGCTGATTCTTGTATGTGCCCTGACTGGGGATGGAACATGCAACCTTGGCGGATTGGGAGGACACTAACCAACCAAGCTACCCAGCTAGGACTCTAGTGGTGTTCCTTAACTTGGGATTTTACGAGATGAAAACAACAGAAATTATTGGGGTTCTGAAATAGCTAAGAATAATTTGAGTATCAGAACAGTAATGTCAGAATCACAGCCTGGCCTAGTGACTTGACATTTTTAACCTCTCACATAGCATACATCCTTTGAAATTTAGAACCTTTTGGTTTCTGTGTACATATATATCCACTTTAGGAAAAATGTAATTCTGTTTTTGATAGTTGAATTTTTCTTTTTTCTTAGTATTTTATGAAAATTTTCAAATATGCACAAAGGGTGAAAGAATTATATAGTAAATACCCATATGCCCATCATTTAGATTCTGTAGTTTACTATATATATTTATAACTGTAAATGGTTTACTGTATTTGTTTTATCAAATACCTTTATGGTAATTGTGTTTTATAATGCTTTATTTCGCTTGTTTAAAGCTTGTTTTTGGAACAAATTTTTCTAGGTAGAGTTTTTTAAAATTTGATTTGTTAATTCTTTCAGTTTAGTTTTGAAATATTCCTGCAATGTGTATGGAATGTACATGTGTGCAAAGCGCATGTGACACTGATGATTATTTCTTTCATCCGTGTGTGTGTGTGTGTGTGTGTATGTCCTGCCCTTTTGGTCTGTTTTTCTTATGGCTATGGGTACCGTAGTTTTTAAAATCTAAAGCAAGCACATCCAGGCTGATAAATATATGTATGCTTAATAGGGCGGTAACATGATAGAATATTTGAAATTAGAACCTTTATAAAAAATCAGAGACCTGTGGTCATTCTACCTGTGCTTTTCATCCAATTTAGATGGTATAAACTTAGTAGGTCTTGTTTTCAATGTTTGATTTTTCACTAGGGAAGTTGGGTGGAATGTACAACAGTTTGGTTTGGAAAATCTGTCAATGGAAGATCAGGGTAGAGCTGTTTGAAAGTGAGAAATAATATGGCTCTAAGAAAAGCAGATAATTTTCATTTTCTAAATAAAGTTCTTTTAAAAAGAGTGATTTGAGATACTTTCATCGATAAGTTTAGTGTATTTATTAGCAAGAGTAAATGCAGCTAGGGTAAATCAGAACGGAAAGCAGTATATTTAGATAGGTCACAGGATGTAAGGAAATAGTGTAAAAAAAGGATCCTGGGATGACTTAGATGATGATGAGGACAGAAAGCCAGTTGGAATTACTTCTGTTTGAAATTGTCCTGTAACTGTCTTAGATGTGCACTGGCTCCAAATTCTTAGAGGAATTAGTAAAGAAGGTGAGAGTATGAGAAAATAGCTCCAACCAGCTCAAATGTAATCACTTTACCAGAAAGGTCAGTATTCTTTACAGGGTTTTTCTAATCCTAGGAAACATTCAGGATACCTACAACTTAAGAAATATTGACAAAAATGAAGGTAGAGAATACTTAAACAAGGGAACTATAATCGAGGAAATTTAAAAATCCAAAAAGAAGTACCTTGGGTGCATGGCATTAAAAATGTTTCTTGTTTACAAACATACATTGGTAAATTTATTTCCCATGGAGGAATACAGGTTATCAGTTCTGAAACTGCTTTACTATGCATTACTAGTATTGGCCAAATAGATACATTGTAGATCATATAAACCAGGTTCCTCTTCTCAGAGAAAGAAGTTACAAAGAAGCAACAGGACAGTGCTTGAATGAACCACACACACAGATGGCTACTGTTACATGCGCACACACAGACACACACCACAGGGTGGGGAAAAGTAGGTTTATAGTGTGAGTACACGAAACAGTTTATTCTTATATTATTATTATTGAATTATTTTCCATACGGACAACTGTAAACCTGTTGCCCCACCCTGTATATGGGTTAGTAATCATATACATACTAATTCTGTAACAAGTATACCTAGCAGTGGTGGCTTTCTAGGGCTGGGAGCAAGGGAAACACAAGGTGAGCTTGGAGCATCTTGTAGTGCTAGAAAGTAAGGAAGTGCTGAATGAATGAATGAACATGTGAATGAAGGAGGTGTGTTTAAAGGACATAGGACTCCCAATGGCCGAAGGTTGAACAATTTGAGCAATAAAATAAAAGTGGTAGTATGGAATCATAACCCAAAGAACATTAATATCCTGAAGTTGATGCTGATATACCTTGTGGTCTATACAAGGTATCGTATTGCTGCCCAAGTTGAAAGAGGATTTGAGCCCTTAGTGGGAGTTTAGTGATTCCCTCCCCTGAACAGTTATGAGACTTCAGGGAGAAATGTTTCCAAATGGGCTTCTGTTTTCTCATTTTACAGTGGAGGACTGAAGGTTAAGTAGCTTGCCCAGGGTCACACAGATAAGTCAGATCTGCACTAGGTCATGGGTCTCTAGGTTTTGATCACTGTACGGTTTTACCCAGACTGTGTGTCTGTGTCAGCTTACAGTTTGTCTCATGTGGCAGAGAATATGACAGTAATCTATAATCAAGTTTCAATTTCAAAAAGTAGACTAATTTTTCTTTTTCTTTTCTTTTTTTTAATATATTTTTATTGATTTCTGAAAGAGGAAGGGGGAGGGGGAGAGAGAGACGGAAACATCAGTGAGAGTCATTGATCAGCTGCCTCCTGCTTGCCTCCTACTGGGGATCAAGCCTGAAACCTGGTCATATGCCCTGAGCAGGAATCGAACTGTGGGATCTCCTGGTTCATACATAGGTTGATGACAACCGCTGAGCCTCACCAGCAGGGCTAATTTTTCTTTTTTTAAAAATGAAAGTAGGACCTATATTAGCATGTATTTTCTAGAAGTGAAGATAACCAAATTAGTTGAGTTCTTAAACGTCAAAATTTTATCGATCTTGATTCTTATTTCATAGTTCTAATGCTTTTAATATTTAACTTTAATAACTTGAATTGAAACTCTTAAGCGGCATTTGTAGTACTTTGGTATTTGGTATATATAGAAACAAAGTTTTTTATTTTTTTTTATTATAGAAGAAATTTTGGAATCCATAAGAGCAAAAAAGGGGGAGATTGATATTAAAAGTCCAGAAGAAATAGAAAAGGACAACAGTGAGACTGAGAATAACTCCAAAGATGCTGAGAAGAGCAGAGAGGAGTTTGAAGACCGGTCTCTTGAAAAAGACAATGATGACAAAGCGCCAGATGATGATCCTGAGCAAGGAAAACCTGAGGGTAAAAAAATTACTTGGTTAAAAAAATATTTCATCAGTTATTTAGGAAATCTCTAGTTATACTTACAAAATGAAAATGAGTCATTTTTATACAAGCAACTATTGAATTTTATATTTCTAAAGAGATTAGGACACCCTTTCTCCTTGTAACATACATAATCATTATAGTGAGTTTTGTATATTACTCAATTTGCTATAATGTTATACTCATATCTTTAGTTCATAATAAGGTGCCATTTCCCTGTGAAATTTGTTGGTGAAAAATCATTTTAAAACCAGAATATGCAATTTTTTATGTGATAAAACCTGTTCATTTTCATATTAATTACTTAAACATTCTTAATATATTAAGTATTCTTAAATAGTTTTTGAATTACCTACTGCAAAAATAGCCCAGAATCTAAGTGCTTCAAAGTGGCCCTCAAGTGAAAGCAGGTTTTTTGGTGATCATTTATTTTTAGTAGTTGATTGAATGTGGCCATATGTCCTAAAGCAATTTTAAAGGATATCTTTAAAGTTTTGTTGTGCATTTTACTATAGAGCCAACAGAAGTTGGGGATAAAGGTAACTCTGAGTCAGCAAATCTTGGCGACAACACAACAAATGCTTCTTCAGAAGAGACTAGTCCCTCTGAAGGGAGGAGTCCTGAGGGGTGTCTCTCAGAAACCCATGATAGCAGCAACATGGCAGAGAAGAAGGTGGCATCTGAGCTCCCCCAGGATGTGCCAGGTACAGAGGGCGTGTATCAATGCCTCTGTAATGGGGGGAATCCTTCCCTTTTGTAGTAAAGCTGAATGTCACCTAAGACTTTAAAGTATATGTTCATTCATGCTGCTTGCTTACATAAGTGCCATCCCTGATTGCTAAATTGTCACCTAACATTTGGAGTTTGACAAATGTTCTTGCAGTTAGTGCTTGAAACTCATCATAATCTTCATGCTTTTTAAAGTTCATTTAGATGTTTTTGTCTAATAGATTTAATTGTATATTCATTACCAGACCATAGTGGCAGATATTTTGGTTTTAAGTACTTACATACTAATGGCTCAGTGTTGAATATTTGACCATTCCAATTCTGTATGTGCTAACAGATTAATTTTATGTTTGCATGTGCTCATATAGTTTTTTTTTTAACATTTCAAACCATATAATTATAATAAAAAAACATCGTCATAAAACATTTTTTGCAAGATATATTTGACATAAAAGTAAGTTAATCAGTAATTCGTATTTTAAGCTTTTTAAAGTTAAAATTATACTCAAAACAAGTTATATTATACCAAGAATGTTGTTATGCCTTTCTTTTTGCATTTTTTAAAAATGAAAAAACTTTTATTACAGGAGCTACGTGTTTTTTGAAATACAAATTAGAAAATTTAGATGAAAAAAACAAGAAAATAAACACTGCTAATTCCACTAAAAATCAAGAATTATAGTTAGTAACCTTGACGGAAATCCTGAAAAATTTTTTTCTACGTATTATAAAAATTTCACATAATTCTTCCCTCTCTCCCCCTTCCTCCTTGTTTTAGTCATTCTGGTAGGAATGTAGGAATATCTTATTCTGGTTTGAACTTGCTGTTCCCTGGTGACTAAGGATGCTGAGCACTTTTTAAAAAAAAAAAATCTTTATTGATTTCAGAGAGAGGAAGGGAGAGGGGGAGAGAGATAGAAACATCAGTGATGAGAGAGTTGTCATTGATCAGCAGCCTCCTTCACTCTCCCGATCAGGGATAGAGCCTGCAACCTAGGTATGTGCCCTGACTGGGAATCAAACTGCGATCTCCTGGATCCTAGGTTGATGCTCCACCACTGAGCCACGTCTGGCTGGCCTGAGCACTTTTTCATGTGTGTATATGGATATATAGGTCATTTGGATGTCTTCTTTTGTGAGGTGCCTGTGAGTTCCTTTGTTCTCTTTATCTCTTTCTTTCTTAAAAAAATTTGTATTGATTTTTAGAGAGAGAGGGAGAGAGAGAAACGGACATCGATCAGCTGCTTCCTGTACATCCCTTGTGGGGGCATGTGCCCCAATTGCGAATTAAACAGGCAACCGTTGAGTGCACAGAGAGTGCATGGGACGACACCCAGCCAACTGAACCATACCCGCCAGGGCTGCTTTGTTCATTTTCTGTCATGTGATCTCTTTTTTTGATCGTGGTGGTTTCATGGGTGAGGGTAAATCCAGTCCCTGTACTCCATCTTGCCTGGAAGCAGAAGCTGCTACCTTGAATTTTTGTGTGTTGACCCAATCTCATACTCCTAGAATAAATACCACTTGGTTGTGATTCACTTTTATTCCTGTTTATTGTTATATTCAGCTTATTAATATTTTGTTTAGGATTTTTGTATCTATTTTCATGAGTGAGATAGGCTTACAGTTTTCCTTCTCTGATAATGTCCATGCTAGGCTTTGGTGTCAGAATTATGCTGGCCTCATAAAATGAATTGGAGCAAGTTCCCATTTTTCCTGGTCTGCAAGAATTTTGTGGGTTTGTGTTATTTATTCCTTAAATATTTGCTGAAACCAGCTGGTCCAGGAGTTTCACTGTGGGAAAGTTATTCATTGTAGATTTCATTTATTCGGTAATAGTGAACTATTCATATTTTCTGTTTCTTGTATCAGTTTTATTAAGTTACACTTTTCTAGAAGTACAGTCATTCCATTAAAATTTTTAATTTTATTGGCATAAAACATCCCATTTTTTAAAAAAGTTAATCTCTTTAAAAAATATATTTTTATTGATTTTTTTTTATTTTTTAAAGAGAAAGGGGGGGAGAGAGAGAGAAAGAGAAACATTGATGTGAGAGGGGAACATCCATTCACTGCCTCATACTCTTTTTTTTTTTTTTTTTAATATGTCTTTATTGATTTCAGAGAGAGGAAGGGAGAAGGGAGAGAGGGAAACATCAATGATGGGTCATTGATCGACTGCCTCCTGCACACCCCAACAGGGGATAGAGCCCACAACCTGGGCATGTTGCCCTGACTGGGAATCGAGCCATGATCTCCTGGATCGTAGGTCGATGCTCAACGGCCGAGCCACTCTTGCCAGGCCCTCATTCTTTTTTCCTGTATCTGCATTTCAGACATTTCACTTTAGTTAATGAACATGGTTTTACTGCTCAAAACGACCCCATATGGCAAACATTGTTTTGTATTCAGTGTACCATCTTTATAGTTAACAAAAGGCTCAATTTCAGAATTATACTTCTGTGCTGGAGTTTAGATTGGAAACTTTTTGTACCAGAATATCAATTTTTAAATTTATTAGAGGAAAGAAGGACACATATCCTTCTAGCACCTTAAACTCAAATATTTCTTAACTTTTTGGGATGACATCTTAAAATATAGTACTTTGCTTTACTTTTTAATTATATTGTAAGATAAAATCAGTGGATAAGAAGCTGTTGATACTAGATGCTCAACTAATGTATCACCCATATACTTTTACCTCATTGATTTGATCAGTAATGGCTTTTGTAGGTTCTGCAGTTAAATGCTCATTTCTTACTATTTTTGATGTGTTTCGTTTTAGTTTCTAGTCATATATATTCTGATTATTTTACCTCATTTTTTTTTCTTTTAAAAATTTTCCCTTTTACCATCAGGTGGAAAAGTTACTTTTTTTTTTTTCCTTGCAGTTTTTTGCTTAGAATTTTGTGGGTTTTTTTAGGCTTTGGTGTTTATGTTCAGAAGTTGAAGATCAAGGCCTATATATAATTTTGGTTTGAGCGTAACTAAAATTTTTCCTGTTTTTATTTATTTACAGTGTTTGTCATGTCCAATGAAAGTAGTATTGTAAATAGCAAAACCTATACTGTTTGCTGTGGGGCTAGAATATTTGGACTGTGAGGACTAAAATGTACATGTGTTGGTAGGTGTTACCTTCTTTGTGGTGTTTTGAAGCACATGCTTGAGATTCCCCTAATCCTGTAGCCTAATGAAGTAAAGAGGTGAAGAGTTCTAGGACTATTATTTAAAAAATACAAAACCAACAAAGTCAGTATTCTCAACCAGAATGGAGAAAAACACTTTTTTCATGTAAGACAAATTAACTTGGGACAAATTAACAAAAAAGCTATGAATTATGAGTTTATGGAACACCTTGAAAGTTTAATTTTTTTTTTAGATCAAAATACTTGCGTAGGGGATTGAACCTGCAACCTGGATATGTACCCTGACCAGGAATCAAACCTGTGACCTTTTGTTATACAGGAGGATGCTCCAACCAACTGAGCCACATGGGCCAGGGTGATTGCCTGTTTTATGAAGTACCATTATCTCCCTAATGGCAGAGAGCACTTCCTGTGAAGTATCTTAAGATACGTATAGTCAGAATCTGTTAAGCCCCAATCCCAGAATTATTTTCTTGGTTAAAACCATACTTGGATATATTACATGCTAAAAAATGGTTTTTGTGAGCTGGTCTAGAACCTAATCACTTTTTCTTGAGAAAATGCATTCCAGACTCATAAATGAGGGTATATCTTTATATATTACTTTATTATTTGAGAAGATGATGTTTAGACAATTATACATTAGGTATGCTGCACTTTATAAATCTAGATCTATAGCTGTAAAAGGAATGGTTAGTTGAGGAATCAGATGTTATTTGTGTGATTTGCTTTGCTTTTTTCAGTTATATGTATTTTTCCAACTTGAGTTAGTTGATTGTATTACTGGTTTGTAGCTCTCAAATTTTAAATTTGCTATTTCTTTTATATAAAATTTTTAATGAAAAATTTTAAACATACACAAAATTAAATGGATGCCCCTAATATATCTAACACTTGGATTTAAAAATTATCAAGATTTAATCATACTTGCTTCACCCATGCTTTTTTAAATTTTATTTTTATTTATTTATTTATTTTATATCTTTATTGATTTCAGAGAGAGGAAAGGAGAGGGAGAGAGAGAGCTAGAAACATCAATGATGAGTCATTGATCGGCTGCAGCCAACAACCCGGGCATGTGCCCTGACCGGGATTCGAACCCTGATTGCCTGGATCCTAGGTCTACACTTAACCGCTGAGCCACGCCCGGCCGGGCCCCATGCTTTTTTTTTAAGCTCCTTTATTTTCTTTTTTTGTCTCAAACTTTAAAAAAACTCCCCCCCTTTGATCCCAGGGGTGTACAGTATTAGATAAATCATAATCCTTAGTTAATTGCATTTGTCACTAGTCATTGCATAGTCCTTCTTAATTCATTCAGGTTTTAAATTCTCTTTAATAATGAAATAAATACTAGGAATGTGTCACCTAAAACAAAAAGCAAACTAACCTGCACCTAACTAACCATCTCTCCAGTTTCATCCCCTGCCTCCCTCTCCCTACCTGAAGTGATTGTTATCCTGAATCCTATGTTCACTAACATCTTTTCTTCTTACAAGGGAAACCCGATAGAGTTAAGACTGTTCATACCTGATGTGAAAGTGGTGTGTAACCCTCGTACTCTTGCCTCATTGAGTTGATTTACATGATTTGCTAAAAACTATATATTTCTGTTTTTGTTATTTTAAACTTTATAGCAGGTATATTGTGTTAAGTATGTCTTATTGTGTTGTGTTAAGTGTAACTTTTTGGAACTTAATTTTTTCACTTTATATTATACTACTAATACAATGTTGTATGTTGCTGGAGTTCTTTCATATTAACTGCATTATAATAGTCCTCTGTAATTATACCATAGTCTGTTTATTCTCTTTCCTGTTGATGTGAATTTGAGCTGTGTTTCCTACTGCAGTATTTTAAAGCAAATTCCAAACATGTTATATCAGTCCTACATACATCTCTAAAGAATATGGACATTGTCTTACATAATTACAGTGCCATTATCATTTTAATAAAATTGACAATTCCTTAATATCCAGTCAATTTAAATTTCTTCACTTAAAAATGCTATTCTGTTTTGTTTTACATTTGCTCTGCTTGAAATAACTACAAATAAGGTCGCCATATGACATGATACTTGGTTTTATATCTCCTGAGTCTCTTAATCTAAAACACTCCCCCTTTTCCCAACTCTTTTCTTTCACCTGTTGTTGACTTGTTGGAGAATCCTAGTGTGCCCTCCTATGGAATCACCCACATCCAGGATTTGTCTGTTTCCTTCCTCTTGGTGTTAATTTGTTTCTGAAGGCTTGATTAAATTCATTTTCAGCTATTTTGGCCAGAATACTTCATAATTATGTTCTGAGTACTTCATATTGTATTGCATCAAAAGACTCATGAGTTCTGTCTGTTCTGCCTTTACAAATGCTAAGATTGATTTGTTCAAGTGGTAACATTGTAAAGTTCCCTGTTAATCTCTCAGTCATTGATGATGTTTCCAGAATCAGTTATCTATCTCGAGATTATGACATGGTGATTTTTAATTGTATTATTATTTTTACTTATATATATATATATGTCTATATATTAAAAATATGTTTTTATTATCCTAGCTGATTTGGCTCAATGGTTAGAGCGTTGGTCCTCGGACTGAAGGGTCCTGGGTTTGATTCTGGCCAAGGGTGCGTACTTTGGTTGCAGGCTCAATCCCCTGCCCTGGTTGGGTGTGTACAGGAGGCAACCAGTCATTGTGTCTCTCAACATCCATGTTTCTCTCTCCCCCTCTTCCACTGTCTCTGAAGAGCAATGGGAAAAATATGCTCAGGTGAGGATTTAAAAAAAAAAGTTTTTATTGATTTTAGAGAGAGGAAGGGAGAGGGAGAGGTAGAAACATCAATGATGGACAGAGTCATTGATTGGCTGCCTCCCCACTGGGAATTGAGCACACAACGAACGTGACCTCCTGGTTCACAGGTCTATGCTTAACCACTGAGCCACGCCGGCTGGGCTTTCTATATATTTTTAACTAGAATCTTCTATAAAGAATTTTCTCATTATCTAAGGCTATTTCTATTTGAATACCTTGAAATATAGTTAGAGCATGAATAGATGCTTAATTATTTCTCTTAAAGTCTAATTTTCAGAGCCAGGAGCCTGATGTCCAGTTACCCTCAGTGGTGATTCATGAGTTTTGAACTTTTGAGGGAGGGGCATGACTTTCTTATTTTAAATATCCATTTGAACCCATGGGTCGTCATATATTCAGTTTGTTTCAGTTATCATTCATTTCATGTATGTGAACCAGCAGAGCCCCTTCATGTTGGCTGTTGAGTCCTTTTGCCATGATCTGTAGCCTTAGATTGCCTCCTTGCCTTGGGCAGAATAAGATATTTGATGCTTATCTGTCACATTATCTACCCCTGACCTGCAATCAATCATTTCTCCAAGAAGCCCTGTGTTTTTTTTAGTGGGGAATGATATCTAGAGACCATAATCTGGGCCTTGGGGTACTTATTGCTCTTGGGCTCTCTCTGCCTCTAGGTATTTTTGGTGGGTAGTATTACAAAATACCTTTAAAAAAAAAAAAAAAAAAAAAGACCAATTCATACCGACATTTCAAATTCAGATTGAGGATTGCATACTTAGTTTCTTCATTTTTGTGCTTTTTTCTCTTTTCCCTTATACTGAAAGCCTTAGTTTCTAGTGACAGTAACTTAATTAGGTATTTGCTTTATCCTGATACTGATGTCCATTAATAATTATATATTATTAATATCTCAGTGTGCATTAAAATAGTAATAAATGATTTTGTAGATCATAGTAATTTCACATTACTACTATTGTGAATAATAAGTCTACTGAATGGCAGTTAGGATTTTTTTGCAGTTCTCTATCCTTCTACCATATTTCCAGTAAGGATGTACAGTCAAAATACTGTGTTCCAAAGTCACTTGAAATAATTGTGGTTATGCCGACAACTTGATATACAGTTAGGATTTATTTGTTTCACTTTGTTCTAATTTTAATATTTTAAAAATGTAAAACAGTGGCATGATTTCGAAGTCAAACTGTGTAACTGTATATAAACAAAGAACTTTTATCGATTTCCTCTCTAGGTATCCAGATCTTTCCCTTCCCTTATAGGTGCCATTCTGGTTATTCTTGCAGTTTTTTGTGGGATTTTTTTGCTAAAGAAAATAAAAATATGTCCATAAATTTAAATTTCTTTCCCTTTCTTGCACGAAAGTTATTATAAGTACTGTTATGTGGATATAGTGATTTCTACAATCCTTGTTATGGTACATAATATTTCATTGTGTGTATCATTTTTATTCAACCAGTGTCCTGTTGATGGCCATTTTGTGTTTCTGGTCTTTTGCCATTATAAATAATGCTGCAATGAATAGCTCTGTAAATAAATAATTTAGTGTTTTTGGTAGTGTATTTTGGGGTAGGTTTCTGGACATGGGATTGCTAAAGAATAAAGGCACGTGTAATTTTCTAGATAGTGCCAGTTTCCTTTTATCCACTGTGCACCATTTTGCATTCCCACAGCAGTGTGTGGAAGTGCTGTTAACCCACTGCTTCTCTACCTGCATGTATTGTGAGACTTGGATTTTTGCCAGTCTCATAGCTGAAGTAGTTTCTCCATATAGTTTTACTTTGCATTTCTCTTAGTTTGAATTGTGAGTATATTTCCATATGTATAAATGCCGTTTTCATCTCTTTTGTGACTGTTCATATAATTTCCCTTTTTTCTATCAAGTTGTTCTTTCCTCAAAAAAAACTTAGGAGCTCATCATATTAGAGATAGCCTTCGTGATGTACTCTCAGCCACTTTTTAATGGAAGTGATTGGTTTAAAGAGTATCTTATTATTGACAGTGAAATGCAGGAGTCTTTTAATTTCTCAGCTACCATGGGAAGATGTAGGCTTTCAGTTCATGGGTAGTGTTCATTTTGATATACTTTTAGAACTATACTCTTAGTGATACTATTAAATTGTCCTTAAAATTAACAATCACTTAGGTATTACCTTCTAGTTAATTTGGAGGCATGGAATTCAGGCAGAAAACTTCAGAGATAAAGAATCCTGTTTTCATCTGTTTCTAATACTCTGATACTGTTTGAAAAGTAAGAATAATGTAAATTTCAGATTTTGAGGGATAATCTCAACAAAATCACTTCTGCAGTATCTGGTGAACACTGAGTTTTGTGAGATAGTTACATCACTTTATTATTCTTCAGCTCTGGGGTATCTGAAAAATTGGCTTTGTATGGTAGACTAAGGTTATAAAAGTCTGAGTTAAAAGACTGAGAGACTTAAAAAATAACTCAGGGTATTGCTTACAAACTTCTTTTCATACATTGCATTATTCATACATGAGTAGCTTTTCTTTTTAAAATATAGCTTTGTAATGCACTCCTAAAACAATAAAATGTCTTTTCTGACAATTAGTTTTATTTTTGATGTGATTTCCAATTTAAAAATCAGGTATTCTATTTTTCTAGAAGAACGTAACAAGACATGTGACAGCAGTAACACTAGTGCTACCACTACCTCCATTCAGCCTAATCTGGAAAACAGTAACAGCAGCAGTGAACTAAATTCTTCCCAGAGTGAATCTGCTAAGGCAGCTGATGATCCTGACAGTGGAGAAAGAGAGTCTCATACACCTGTCTCTGTTCAAGAAGAGATAGGTAAGAATACACTTCCTACATTAAAGCAAGCTTTTTTTTTTTTTAATTTTTAATTTTTAAAATGAAAGTTTGATGGGGGTGGGAAGATTTAGATTTTCTTTTCCTTTTTTTCTTCTTTTTTTAAACATGTAGCATTTGCACTTACTGTTTTTGTTTTAAAAAATACAAAAAGCACACAGGAAAAAATAGATCTTTTTCACACCCTCCTCCCCAAAGGTAACCCCCATCAACTGTTGAGTGTGTAACATTTTTATCTTTCTCCATGCAGTTGCATTAATGTGTGTATGTTTATAAAAAGTTATTTTTAAATTTAAACAGGATCATTTTGCATGTATTGTTCTGCACCTTGTTTTTATTCATTCAGTAATACACGTAATGGATCTTTTTATGTTATAAATTAAATTCATTCTTTTTTAACTGCTGCATGGTACTTCACAGTATGAATGAACCACAATTCATTTACTATTTCTTTAATGGACATTTAGACTGTTAATAGTTTTTTTATTATTACAAGTAGTGATGCTTTTTAACATCCTCAACATATATCTTTGTGTACTTACGTGAGTATGTTTGGCAGTTATAGAAACAGCAAGTGGAATAGCTGCGTCAAACGGTTAGGCACATTTTAAAGTAGTGATGGCTACTGCTTCATTGTACATTAAAAGTGAGCTATGCCTGTAGTTTACATACATACATATTTCTTCATACTCTGACCTAAATTCAGCATCATCAATCTCTTCATTTTTGCCAATGGTAAAGGATTTCATGTTAAAATTTGCAGATCCCTGCTTACTAATGTGGTTGAATTTCTTTTCATGTGTTTGTTCAGCTTTCTGTGAATTGCTTCTTCACGTCATTTGCTTCTTTTTTTCTATTGTTTTGATATTTTTCCTTAATGAGTTTTAAGAATGCTTTATAAAATATTATGGCTATTAATCTTAGATTTTACATATATACTTATATAGTCATTGCTTGTTTTTAACTCTTCCTGTTATCTTGTACAGAAATTTTTACATTTTTATGTAGTTAAATTTATCAATGCTTTTCTTTAGGGTTTCTCTGCATTTTGTGTCTTATTAAGGAAGACCATCCCTATCCCAAGAATATTCATGTATTTTACAGTAATTTCACATAATTTGTAACTTTTTAATCCTTCTGGAGTATAATTTTTTGTATTGTGTGAGGTGGAGATCTGTTTTAATTAGGACTTTTTCAATTGCAAGTGACCTAATCAACTTAAACTAGCTGAAGTGAAAAGGGAATTTAACTGCTCACGTAATTGGGAAAAGGGAATGTAATTATTCGTCCTCGGGGATAACTGGACCTCCAGGTATCAAGACTGTTTCTGTCTTCCTCCCTTTCCTCTCACCTTTTGGATCTGCATATCTTTGTGTGTTAACTTCATTCTCTCCTGACACAGACAGGCTTTTTCCAAGTGGCAGGAAAGATGGCATCTGTGGTTTGTATTCATATCTTTCCAAGGTCTGTCACCCAAAGGCAAGGCCACTACTCCTGCTCCAAATCCAAAGCCCAAGCCCTTGAGGAAGGAATTTGAGTGGCCTATCTTGGACATACTGTTCCCACTCCTGTGGCCAGGGCAGGCAAGGTATTATGATTGATGGCTGCAGCAAAAGTATATGATTGGAGTGGGGTAGGAGTCGTTTCCAAAGAAACAGAGATGCAGTAAAGATAGGAAACAGTAAATTACCACAATTCCACCCTTTGGTAGCTCAGCACAAACTTGTGTATTCAAATTAAAAAATGTTTCTGCCTAACATAATAAAAAGATTTTACCCACAACTGAAACTTTTTCCGAAAACTTGTTTCCCAAAATTACATCTGGTAATTATAATTGTATCTAGGATTTCTATTTCTGCGTGTTGTCTGTTATTTTTTATTAAGTCTGGATGTGGCTTATCTTGATCTCAAAATCCATGAGCTAAATTATGAATTTGACTTCCTTTAACACTCAGTATCCTGATAGTAGAGGACATTCTTTGATAAATCTTGCTGCCATTGGTTTTCTGGGAGGGTGGCTGTGGATGAGAAGTGAGAAGCATATGGGAAGATCTTCCTTCTGGAGGCTCTTCTACTTTAGCAGCCGAGTTCTGGCTGGCTGTTGTCAGGGATAGGTTGCTGATGATTGCTGTAGGCTTGGCTAATCATACATTCTAGCTTGGCAGGTTTGGAAATTTTCTCTGGCAGTGGCACTCCCTTATAGATTGTCTGGGTACCCAGCTGGTACCTACTGCCCAGAAATGTGGTTCAGGGTCCCTGAAGGTAAACCACCTCTACTTGCCCGCAAGTGAATAGTCTATCTAAGCTTCTGCCTCCTCACATCATTAAACACTGAGCTCCAGAGACTAGGGTAAAGCAACTGTGTACTCTGCCTCCAGGCTGCATCAGAGGGATGCACTCTGTTATAGTGTGACCTTTGGGCAAGGGCTATGAGATAAGGACCTCCACTCTCAGCTGGGTTTCCTTTCAAGTCTTACTGGTAGGGATGAGTGAGTTATCTGCCTCCTTTCCCTTATTTTGCGTGCAGGACTTCTTTTTAAAAGCTCTGTGCCATTCCCTTTCTGCTTTTTAGGAAGTCCAGCCTAGGCCAAAGGAGGTCAAAAAATCTTTATTGTAGGACTTTATAGATGGTTCCAAGATGTAGCCACCAAGTTCAACATCTTGGCATAAACCTTCAGCATGGGTAGGCTCTTGTTCTGGGACCCAGAAAGAATTATTGATGGTCCAACCAGCTGCTGTGCTACCAGACAGTGAAGGTTTCTAGTTTTCCAGCCTGGGATGGCAAAATACTCAGTACCTCTACCACGTCTTGATTTAGTCAGTGCCATATTTTGGGATCAAAATCTTAAAATACCTGCTGGATTATTTAGACTGTAATGATTATATGTGACAGAAATTCACCAGACTTGCTTAAAACAAAAAGGGAGTTGTATTGGCTCATACAGTTGGGAAGTCCAGAAGTAATGACAGCATCGGGTGCATTATTGGACTCAGCAATAACCCAAATGAGGTTATCACTGGTCTTCCCCTCCTGTTCAGCACTCCCCCACCCCCATGGTGGGTTTATTATTGTCTCTTATTATTGGATGTTTTCTCCATGTTGTGGGGTAAAAGTAACCAGCCTTTAATTTATACTCACTAGTACCCTTTCTCCATCTCCAAATTTTCTAAAGTAAGACTGTTTCTGCATCTTCAGACTTTCAAAATTGGAATAGGATGCTGCATGGTTTGGATCACATAACCAGTTCTGAGACTGTTGCTGTGGCCAGCCAGTGATGTGCTCTGTCTAAGCTGGATGATGTTGCTTACTCCATACATAGGGCAAGATATGTATTTACTGTCCTGGCAGAATCATATTGTAGTGGGAGAAATGCATATCCCCAAAGGAAAGAAGGGGGTGTTGAATACATAAAATTAACAAATGTTTGCTGAATTGTTTTAACTTCCATAGTTTTCAAAATGGATAGTCAGTTTTCTCAATTCAATTTTTTTCTCTACTTAAAATGGCATTTTTATATTATAAAGTATAGTAGTTTTCTGTTTGGTTTTCCATTTGCCAATGCCATACTGTCTTAATTTTACAGAGCTTTAAATCAAAAAAGAAAAATGAGATCTTGTTCGGCTATCTGGCCAGTGGAAATTGGATAGTGATGCAGTCGTTTCAGAATGTATAGAAATTTTCAGCCAAAGTGAGATTCATGGGAAAGCAGAAATTGCTCCTTTGTTGTTAAATCTGTCACTTTAAAAAATTAAGTACGATGAAAATGTGAGAGGTCTTTATTATTTAAGAAAAACTAATTTAGTTTATTTTCACATGTATAATTATTTGCATATGCAGATAATTATCTGGATTACTTAGGAGAAAATTCACTTGGCATTTATGTTTATAAGCTTTCAACCATTAGGTATGTAAGCAGAATTTCGGTGGAAATCTTTATAAATTTAATTGCATCCTTTACTTTTTATACAGAAACCCACATTTAATATATAAGGCAACATTTCGTTAGTGTGCGCTTTGACTTATGTTTGTTACTTGTAGCAGCCCTTACTGTTTTCTAGTAGATGAGCTTCGAAACAGATAACCTGGCATGTTTGAGTTTTCTGTAAAATTATAAATGACTCACAGTCAAGTTCTAGCATAACTTTCTTTTAAGTAAAACCTATAAGAATGAATACATTTGCTTTGGCTCTTCAAGGACTTTTTTTGTTTACTTTCTGGATCTTAGATGCGCACCCAGGTATGAGTTTTAGATAAAGTAGTATTAAATACATAATTTACTTACTGTTAGCAATTATTTTTGGCTTTTCATTTGATAACAGGTGATTTCAAATCAGAAAAGTCTAATGGGGAAATAAGTGAGTCTCCTGGAGGTGGACGAGGCTCATCCGGTTCAACTCGAATCATCACCAGGTTACGGAATCCAGACAGCAAACTTAGTCAGCTGAAGAGCCAACAGGTGGCAGCCGCAGCCCATGAAGCAAATAAGTTATTTAAGGAGGGCAAAGAGGTGTGTTCTTTCTGTTTAAAACAAAAATTTCTGGAATGTAAAATAATTTTATTTACCATACCTTAGAAATAGGGGCTGCAAGTTTATAGACCTTCTTTTGAATTATATTTTCTTCACTTCCAAGAGTGTATTGGCTAACAAGAATTTAAAAAAAATTAAAGTGTTAGGTTTATAAGTATAGTTATGCCCCCCAAATTTCAGTCCATGCATAGAAATGCTGTAAATGGGTGGTATACTCTATTTCTTGATGGTTAGTTTTATTGTATGTAATTCTAAAGAGATGGAGCCTTTATCCCCACACATGATAATGAGTAGGGTATTTGTAGATACTTTAAGGCTCCAGTCCAGCTAGAATCAGTTTTGGTGAACCTGCAGCTAAAGGACAGGACTTGATGGCAGAGTACAGTGCATAGCGCACAGCACAGCATCTCATCTCATTATGAACAAAAAGATTGAAGTCAGGACTCAGTATTTCTGCCCCCCAGCTAGCCATAGTGACAGAGTAATGGTCATAACTTTGTCTCCCAGTTGAGAATCATTTGCAGGGTAGATAGCAAGGCTCTGCATTGCTCTCTTCTTAACATCATAGGAATCGCTTGAAGCAGTGGCTTTCCAACTTCTTTTCTACTCTGACCCTCAGGAAGATATTTTTCATAGCCCCCCAGTACACACACTACTTTCCTGAAATAATATTTTACATTACTATGTGGGAAGCACTCTGTTATTTTCTCTTCTATTGTATTATAGTTCATTTTCTTAAAAAGCTGACTAAGGCCCACTATTGATTTCATAGTCCACAAAAGGATTGGCACCAACTCTTTACACTATTTTAGATTATCCTCAGGCTCTTCTCCTAAAGCTAAAATTGATAAAAGGAGCAAAAGAAAAGGTATTTTTAGGAATATATTTTTTGGGGAATAGTATGTATAATGCCCTCCTTTTTCCCTAACCTATATATTATAGGCTTGAAATAATGACTGGTGAATGATTTACGCATATAGTTTTGTGTGTTTATTTGAGATACATGAAAGTACTTAATAATGTCTGACATATAATAGGCACTTAATAAAGGTTAGTTTTCTTTCTTTTTGGCAGGCATATCTTGATTGTTTAATTATAAACAATTAACTACCTTTTAAACTTCAGAAGTTCAGTTGTAAGATGTATCTTATTTGGAATGATTAACATAAATTATTGAAAGATAATTGATCAAATTTGCATATTTGGTATAAACAATGGAGTCTTTTTATTTTCTTGGTCAGGTACTAGTAGTTAACTCTCAAGGAGAAATTTCACGGTTGAGCACCAAAAAGGAAGTGGTCATGAAAGGAAATATCAACAATTATTTTAAGTTGGGTCAAGAAGGGAAGTATCGTGTCTACCACAATCAGTACTCCACCAATTCATTTGCTTTGAATAAGCACCAGCACAGAGAAGACCATGATAAGAGAAGGCATCTTGCACATAAATTCTGTCTGACTCCAGCAGGAGAGTTCAAATGGAATGGCTCTGTCCACGGGTCCAAGGTTCTTACAGTATCTACTCTGAGACTGACTATCACCCAACTGGAAAACAACATCCCTTCATCGTTTCTTCATCCCAACTGGGCTTCACACAGGTAAACGAAGCTATGGTTCATTTATTGCTATGAATATAGTAACTATTTAAAAAATGATCATGGCAGGTGTGTACTTCAGATGGTTATTCCCAGTGAACTGAATGAAGTCAGTTTAGGCACATTAAGGATATGAGTGCACTTCTAAGTTACTGAACCAACACTAATGTTTGGGAGGTTTCTGGAAAGCAGACTCTTTATCCCTGGAATCAAATGGAGACTAAACAAAGTAACAGAACATTGTAGATGGTTTAAGAAGCTGGAGGACTAATTAACTTCTGGGATTCCTTCCAGTGGTCAAAATTTATGTTTCTGTGAGATAGAAAATTCCAGTAGCAGTATATATATACCTGCTTAGCCTGGAAACAAATGCTCTGTAAGATGGAGGCATCATAAATTACAACTTGTGCTTGTACCTTAAGATCAACAAAGTAAAATATTTGTTTTTCCTCCTGAAATACAGGGCAAATTGGATCAAGGCAGTTCAGATGTGTAGCAAACCCAGAGAATTTGCACTGGCTTTAGCTATTTTGGAGTGTGCAGTTAAACCAGTTGTGATGCTACCAATATGGCGGGAATCTTTAGGACATACGAGGTAAGTGAATTCTGAGCCCTGTGGATGGTGTATAGACTCCTTTTTGGAAGATTAGTCTATTGAGAATGAAAGTTAATGTATTTAAAAGACCATATTAAAGACTTAATTCTTTTTGGCCTCATTTTCTTCCCATATATAATAAGATTAGTTCTAATTCATAATATAGAATTGTAATGAATATCAAAGCAGATCAAGTATATGAAGTTAGTAGTTTTTACAGTAAAAAGCATCTTTATTGAATAGAAAAAGCACTCATTTCTTTGAATATTTATTCTAGAATGTTTCCAGTAGTGTGCTAGGCATCTGATTTATTTAGAGTTGAGTGTCTGGACAAAGATCAGGTGGTTCTTAAGTAGATCAAGAGCTGTGTAACTTCAGCACATAGTTAAAAAAAAAAAAAGATACGTTTTGTGCCTTGAATCTACTTTTTGGCCCTAGGGATTTTATTTTTATTTTTATTTTTTCAATTTTAGTTAGTCTTTAAGAAGTTATTACTACAAAACTAATACAAGCTCTTGGTAAAAATGTAGATTATTATTCAATGTGGAAAGTAAGAATCATTCTACCTACAGGGCCCCACTCCAAAGGTATAACAACACTGCCATTTTCCAAATAATAATATAGCTTCGTGTTGCTTTCAACATGTTTTATTATGTAATGAGAAGTTTTCTTAAGAAAAGTTAATTTATACCTACTAAACATTTTTTACCTGCTAAGGATTGCTCTGTTTCTTTGTTTTCCCACATAAATCTTACATATACTTCTTTTTCTTTCTCTTTTCGTCCTCCCCTTTTGAATGTAACTGCTGCAACCAGTACAGGCTTCCACAAATGGAATAAACTTAATTCTTCCTAGGGAAACAAAAATGGGTTAAGCTAAGGTGCTACCGACTGCGCCCCTGGAGAGGAGAGCTAAATGGTGGCATACCTTTATTCTACCTCTTGGGGCTCTCTTTTATCAGGGTAAAGCCAGGAGAGAGCCAGAGACAATTGTGAGGCAGTAGTGTATATTTCTGTTGTTCCTTCTTGCATTTAACTCCAGACTTGCAACAAACTGTTCTGTCTCAATGTTCTCCTATTCAGTGACCATGCTGAAACTTGTATCAGTGGACCAGGCAGCTACATCCCTGATGGCAGAGAACACTACTTTAAGGACTAAAGCTAATTGAAATGTTGCTAAATAGAATTCCCAATACTCAAACATAACTTGGAATGACTAAATCATGCCTTTCATAAATTTGTTTCTGAATATTAAACATTCTAATGAAGATTTAGAGTGACAAGTTGGAGATTTTTTTTTATTATACTACAGTAAAAAAAGGGTTAATCTTCACAATATTTTTAAGAACTTCAGTTCAAACAAAAAAAATCAAACCGTTGAGTAGAAAAAATGCATACATAATTCATAGGAAACACAAGTAGCCAAAAACATTAAAAGATGCTTAACGTCCATGTAAAATGTACATTAAAACTAGCCCTGGCCAGTGTGGTTCAGCTGATTGAGGGTCGTCCAGTATACCGAAAGGTCACCAGTTTGATTTCAGGTCAGGACACATACCTGGGTTGTGAGTTTGATCCCCAGGCATGGTGTGTACAGGAAGCAGCTGATCAATACTTCTCTTTCACATTGATGTCATGCCTCCCCCCCCGCAAAAAAAAAAATCAACATTAAGAAAAACATTTATTAAAAAACTAGGACTTATTATTTCATATTCTTCAACAGATTGTCAAAATTTGAGAGTGTTGGCAAAAATGTGACATAATAGAAAGAGACTTCTGATACATTGATAAAAGAGCAACTAGTATAATGCTTGTTATAAGCATTTTAGAGAACAATTTGGTAAAAACAAAGTTGAAAATTTTCTATTCCTAACTAAATACCTTAGTGAAACCCTACATGTATATGACAATACATATTAAAAGATATTTTTTTTATAATATTTTTTTAGTGGTTAAAATTTGCTAACAACCCCTAAATGCCATAATCAGGCATGTTTAAATTGTGTGGTTCTGTAATGGACTGCCAGTGAAAAACTAGAGCAACAAGTGTCAGTGAGATTGAATCTCATAAATGTACAACAGAGTGAAAAGAATTCTTTTCCTAAAAAAATACATGGAGTATTATTTGATTTATGTAAAATTTAAAAACATATGCTAATACAGTGCTAGAATATTGTTTAAGGATATGGGCATTTGTGGTAAAAGTTTAAAGCAGTGTAAGGGTTGTATGCTTGAAACTTAAAAAATATACCTCTAAATTAGCAGGTGGTCAAAGAAAAATTATGATGAAAACTAGAAAACATTTTGAATTGAAAGTTCATGGGAACACTACATACATTGAAATTTTGGGGCTGTAACTAAAGAGCATCCAGGGGAGCCCCGGCTGGATGGTTGGTTGCTTAGAGCGTCATCCTGTACACCAAAAAGGTTTCAGGTTCCATTCCTGGTCAGGGCACATGCCTAGGTTTCGGGTTCAGTCCCTGGTCGGGAAGCTTATGGGAGGCAACCAGTTGTCGTTTCTCTCTCAATTATCTCTATCTCCCCTTTCTCCCCCCTCCCTTCTTCTCTCTCTAAAACCAGTAAACATATTCTCGGGTGAGGATTATTTTTAAGAAAAAGAGTACCCAGGAGAAGTTGGTAGCCTTCAACATTTATACTGGGAAAGAAGAACTACAAATTGATTAGCTAGACATAGATCTGACGACGTCAGCAGAAAGAAAGGAAATACTAAAGAACATCAAATATTTGATGAAATAGAAAACAAACATATCTTAGATGCTATTATAATTTACAAACCTCTGATGAGATTATCAGGAATTGGGGGAGGGGGGGAGAAAACATAACCAATATCAAGACTAGAAAATGGGACATACCAACCGATATTTGTGATCCTCTCACTGGTACGAGGGATTTAAACCTTCACAGGGGCCACTAATGCAGTATTCAGGCTTCCTACATCCACAGAGAAAGGGGATCCTACTTTTGGGTAGAAGAATTGGGTGGGGGAGCCCCACTGATCTGTCATTGGCCTGAGTAGGCTGCACTCTTCTAAGGCAGGAAAAGGATTTCTGGTTCAGTTTAGAGGCTGTCACTGGACAGGCAGGACCGTGACCTCATAAGGAAGTTACTCAAGTTTCAGTAAACATAATTGTATTGAAACTCTTTCACAAAATAGAACAAGAAGGAAATCTTATAGGTTATTATTTGTGTCAGTATAAAACTTGATAAATATAATTAGATGAATAGATAAGTAGAAAATTATAGCCTTGTCTTTATTAATATTTACCATTGATGAACAATTAATAGTAAATAGATGTGCATTCAAGAAATCTTAAAACATTAGGAAGTATATTTAGGAGTGAATTCAAAGAATGATAAACCATAGCTAAATTGGCTTCCCGTAGGCATGGAAGACTTGTCCATTCTTAGGAGATTATTAATTCCATGCTACTTTAAGATATCAAAGAAAGAAAACTTTGATCCTCTCGTTAGATGCCAAGAAGGTATTTAAAGATTTAAATTCATTATTAATTCGTTAAAAAAAAAGCACAGCTTAGTAAATAGGAATAGATGAATAGTCTTTTATTTTTTGTAAAGATGTATTTCAAACCAAACCATCATGCTTTTTGGTGAAACTCATCAAGCATTCCCATTAACACTCAAGTGGTACAAAACAAAGATGTGAACTATCACTACTGTCTTTTAACATTTCTTAAAAGTATTAGCCAAGGCAGTTTGTCAAGAGTTGTAAAACATATTAGCAGATATAGGCACAATTATTATTTAGTTGATCTAATTATACACTTAGAACTATCAGAAACAATATGAAAATGAAAGTGGCCACCATACTGAACAATAGGTTTTATGTATACCAACAGTAACCATGTGGAAAATACAGTGGGAGTTCTGAGTTAAAAAAACAAATTGAGTAAACGCATTTAAGTTTGCTCCTTGCTGAGCTCCACCAAAACTTATGGCAGAGGGATTTTTTAAAAGCATAAATCCACAGGGACAAAGGGAACAAGAGAGAACACAGCACCAGTAAGATTGTGGATGCAGTAGTGCAGCTGTACAAATGGTAACGTACCTAAGAAGGGGGAGAACTGAGAATTGTCACAGTTTGCACCACAGAATCCTCAGAAGGCCCAGAAACAGGAAATGCAGAGCAGTCCTCTTCAGATCCATCTCGGCAGCACCTATTTACACACAGTCTGCCAGATCCTCTGAGTGTGGTGAGCCTGGTGCCTTCCAGGCCTTGCTCTTGACCTTGAATTTCACCAGAAGAGGCCCTTTTCAACTTGTGAACTGTGACCCAGATGAAAGTTTTATTTTTTCTCAGTAACCTTCTTTAATAGTGACATTATTGCTCTTTTGCTCGTGTAGCTAGTTTTATTCTTGGTACTGAGTTTTCAAAGCCAAATTTTATCCTATTTGGGATACACACATGGGTGATAAAACCATAAAGAGAAGTGCGGGAATGATAACAGAAAAGTCAGGATAATGACTAAGGGTGGGACATACTAGCTTCAGATGTATTGGTTATTGATAAAGTTCTGTTTCTTAACCTGGTTACATTTTACTATTTAAAAATCATAATGAAAGAAAATATCTGAACAACAGAAAAGAAACTTCAACTAGGAGTAAATTTAACAATATTCAGGATCATGTAAAGAAATCATTAAAATTTTACTAAAGATGTAAAAGGATACTTTTGAGTAAATAAAAAGATATGCTGTGTATTATGTTAATTATAGTAACTTAATCAAAATTAATATTTATTTGCATTGTGAATAGGATTTTTTCTTTGTGGGCAGGGAAGCTTGACAAAAATGATACTAATTTTTTCATCTAGAAAGATTAATGTGTAGGAAAAGGGAAGTAGGTATTATAAAAAAAGGGATTGTATTAGAACATATTTTGAAACTTCAATAATCAAAATTATTTGTACTGCAGAGGAAGTAGAACACTGGAATCAAACAGAATACAGAAATAGATCTAAACACACATGGGAATCTGGCTGTGATAGCATCACATGCTAGAGAAAAAGAGGGCAGGGCATGTTTGGACAAAATATCATCTAGATCTCTGCCTCAGCAAAAACATTCAGATAAATGAAAGATTTAAAAAAAACACCTCTTAATAACGATAAAAACAAAACTTTAATAAGAAATCATGGATTAATTTATGTTTTTGTTGTGATACTTTCTTTTTAAACAGATATAAAACCCAGATGCCATAGAGGAAAAAAGTGGATATATATATTTAAAATTCTGAGTGGAAAATATTAATGTAATCAAACTCAAAAGACAGATGACAAACTGAGGAAAACTATTTGCACTACAAATGGAAAATTTCCTTAATTGACAAACACCTTTTTATAAATGAAAAGGACTGATAGCCCAGTACAGACAAGACAAAGGATTTGAACTGGCATTTTGCAGAAAAATAAATACGAAAGGCCAGTAGAAATAAAATAAAAGGTTACTTCTCTCATAATTAAAGAAATGTAAATCAGAACAGTGGGATAGTATTTATTCTTTCACTTGAGGTAATAATTTAGAAGTTGGTACTAACTTGAGTGAAGGTATGGGAAACGGTGGCTTTATAATCGATGCAGTGTAAAACGTATAGTTCTAAGAGCGGTTTCGCATGGTCAGCATTTTAAATGCATGAACATTTGGACTTAGCCATCCCAGCACTGGGGAACTTTGGGAGAGACTCCCCAAGTTGACCAAGAAAGACAGAAAACATTGCTTATTGTAGCTTTGAGTGTAATAGCAAACACACACACAACAAGGAGATTGGGAGCGGAGTTAAAGCTCGTTCCAGCTCTCAGTTGAACCATGGAGGTGTGGAAAGAACGCCTGCCACCACTGCACCCGCTAGTGTGGAGCAGCAGCTGGAGGTAGGCAGTCCGCCCTGATGGAGCTTCCTTCCTGGGGCCTCCAGGCTGGCGGCAGTAGCCAAGCTTTCTGCCCAGCCAAGAGGAATTGAACTCTTCTGGGGCTCCTTTGTTGCTGCCTTCTCTTATAAGGATTGTTTTGGTGGCAGTGAGAACAATAGAATTTACTCTGGGTTAGCTGACATCGCAGATTAGCTACAGCCACTTCACAGGCCTGGCTTCCCCAGCAAAGTTCAGCCGTTGGCGGTGATGGACCTATTCCTGTGTGAACAGTAAGAGCGCAAGCTGAGTGTCCAGCTCAACCATGAGCCCCTAGAGTGTCACTACACTGCTGTTCCCACACAGTGCGCCATCCCTGGCCTTTCAGTGAAGATGGACAGTTACTGTGTTGGACCTGACCTTGCAGAGGTGTTTAAAGCTGACCCCAGAGAAACTGTTGAGAGATTCTACATGGTCCTCGTCACTCCCTCCTTACTCTGGTGGGCTGAGGCTGTTGGGTTATCCACCCTGCCCTGCCTACAGAGCTTGCCCCACTTCCTGGTTCCAAGAGTGGCAGCAAATCGATGGTATTTGAATCAGTGAGTTGGTCCTGGTGAGAATCCACTGTGTGAGAGGGAAGGATGTTGGCTCTGCTAGTGTGTGCAGTTAATTAGCATGAGTTCTGTCAGCCTGGGGGAGGCTAGATTCTGGGTTCCTGTAGTCACAGGGTCACAAAACGTTCTTAAAAGTGGAGATAGATAAATACGGAGTTTTTGGTGGAGGGATGGAGATAAAAAGAATTAAATCCACTTTCACAGCTTATTAGCACCTCCCACCCCCAACTTGACAAAGGATCTCTTTATCTTTCCACTTGGCGCATAGCTGTGCATGCGAAATTGGCTGCAGCTGGTAGAGCTTGCTAAAAAGCAATTCTACCTTGGAGCTCTCAGAAAGATAGGAGCTCGTCTCTCTAGATTACCGTCCCTGTTTCTAGGAAATAGTCCCATTCATGAACATAGAGTCTAAAACACCTTAATTTAGAGCTTCACCACAGGCCTGCCCATCCCCTTACTGCTGGGTGCAGCGATACCTGTTTTTTGGCCTGAAAAAAGAGTGTGGCTTCTGTCCTTTGCCTAATGATGATGTCTAATTGGTGTGGTTCTCCCTTCTCAGCCCCGCTCCTCACCCAAAGCAGGAGACATTGGGTCCCTTTCTCTGTGGATGTAGGAAGCCTGAGTTCTATGTTAGTGGACCATGTGAAGGCTTTAAAATCCCAGTGCTAGATAGAATCAGAAATATTGGTTGATAAAATAAAAGGTTTTATATTTGTTGGTCTTATTTGGGGGGGAAGAAATAAAGTATTCCTTTCAATAGGGAGCTGGTTTAATAAATTATAGTATATTCATGCAGTGATACATTAATTCTTTAAAAGATCTGTATCTTCTGGTATGGAGAGCTCCTTGTGCAATTATTCATTGATTAAAAACTGGGTAGTTGTGTTTGTAATATAATACCCCTTTTGTGTAAATATATTGATGTGTGCATGAAATATTTTAGGAATAAGTCAGGAATGAGTATGTCTTACAGGGAGCACAGCGTTGCGTCCTGCCTTTCTGTACTGTTTGATTTTTCCTGTTAGGGAATTGTGTGTCCACTTATTTTTCGGGGTTGGGGTTGTCTGGGTTGGGGACTACAGCTAACCGTTGTTTGTTTATGGCCTCCTAATTTTCAGCACTGTATTTTTATATTGTTTGTTTTTCAAAGTTTTATGTAATTCTATCTTTGTATTCTTATATTCTTAGATTACACCGGATGACATCAATTGAAAGAGAAGAAAAAGAGAAAGTCAAAAAAAAGGAGAAGAAACAAGAAGAGGAAGAAACGATGCAACAAGCTACGTGGGTAAAATACACGTTTCCAGTTAAACATCAGGTAATCATACTTTTAATCTTTCAAAATAGTGTTAGCCATTTCTGAGACTTTTATTCTGCAACTTTGAGTACTTAATTTATTTTACTTTAACCTTTCTGACAATTTTATAAGCATAGGTTTATCTTAGTAGAATATAGGTGGGTTATTAGACCAATTTGTTGAAATTGTCATAAAACTGTAAAATTGTGTTATTTTTTTTTTTTAAATATTACAGATGTCCCTTTTTCTCCCCGATGACCCGTTCCACCCCGTCCCTTCCCCCTCCCCAGTCCCTCTCCCCACCATTGTCCATATCCTTGGGTTGTGTATATATGCACATAAATTCTTTGGTTACTCTCTCCCCCTCCACCCACCCGCCCTCCTCCATCCCTCTGACATTCATCAGTCTCATCTATGCTTCCATGTCATTGAATCTATTCTGTTCATCAGTTTATTAAGTTCTTTAGATTCCACGTATAAGCGAGATCATGTGATATTTATCTTTCTCTGCCTGGCTTATTTCACTTAGCATAATATTCTCCATACTGTCCCAAAGAGTACGAGATTCTTCTTTACAGCTGCGTAGTATTCCATGGTGTAAATGTCCCACAGCTTTTTTTATCCACTCATCTACTGATGGGCATTTGGGCTGTTTCCAGATCTTAGCTATTGTAAACTGTGCTGCTATGAACATCGGGATACATATATTCTTTCTGATGAATGTTTCAGGATTCTTAGGATACATTCCTAGGAGTGGAATCACTGGGTCAAACGGCAGCTCCATTTCTAATTTTTTGAGGAACCTCCATACTGTTTTCCATAGTGGTTGCACCAGTCTGCATTCTCACCAGCAGTGTACTAGGGTTCCCCTTGTGTTACTTTTTTTTATATCAGAAAGGAAAATTAAGTTTTTTTCATGAATCTTTGATTCTCTGTGAAAATAAAATTTATTGGTAAATTTAATTAATTTGCCTGCCTGTTGATTTTGTTTGGGAAAAATATATAAAACCACATGTGCTTTTATAAGCATTCTCATTCTTTTGTTTAACCAGAATGTTTGTATTTACACCAGGTTTGGAAGCAAAAAGGAGAGGAATACAGAGTAACAGGATATGGTGGTTGGAGCTGGATTAGTAAAACTCACGTTTATAGGTTTGTTCCTAAGTTGCCAGGCAACACTAATGTGAATTACAGAAAGCCGTTAGAAGGAGGTAAGTAATGGAAGTTATTTTTTCTGTAGAATTGTTTCTGATTTGTGTTATTTTTTATAACTGAAACTGTATGCGTTGGTTTTACACATTATCAACTTTAGTAATGGGTGAATATTAATATTATTTATGTCAAGACTTTAATGGGAAAAACAGCAAACATTTTATAGTTACATATTTTTTTTATAATTTTTTAAATATATTTTTATTGACTTTGGAGAGAGAGGACGGGAGAGGGAGAGATAGAAACATCAGTAATGAGAGAGAGTCATCTCCTGGATCGTAAGTCAGTGCTCAACCTTTGAGTCATGCCGGCCAGGCAGTTATCTGTTTTAAATATCAAGATTACCATTGTCATATAAAACTTTTTCTGACCAACTTGAAACCACTGAAAAATATTTCCCAGCTGTTCTGCAGTAACTAAAGAAACATTGAATAAGGAGGATCAGTTTAGTTTTTTTTTATTCTTCTGTGTCCTGTGGGTTCCAGACACATTCCGTATCCCTTTTGTATGATGCTCTTCTTCTCTCACCACTATCCTGCTGTCTTGACAGGTACTGAGTGTGTTTTTTGCACTCTTTTTTCCTACCCTCATTCAGACCTTTCTGGAAGAATTCATTTATTTAAATAAAAAATAGGTATATCTTGCTAAGTCCTTGAGATATTTTAGTTCAAGTGAAGAAAATAAAAGGTAGAAAATGCCTCTAAGGGCCAAGAATATTCATCCAGACAATAGTTCTATTTTGTGGGTTTCATTTTGTTTTTCGTATGAAAAATTTGAAACTACACAAAAGAGAATAGAATAATGAACTCCCGTGTAACTATCATTCAACACAGCAGTTATCAAATTCTATCACTCTTTCAGTTGTCACTGCCCACTTTTTTTCCTGGAGTTTCGCCCCCTGTATTTACAGCAAATCCCCAAAATTATGTTACTTACCAAAAGTAGTACAGTATGTATCTCTAACTAAAGTGGATATTTTTTTTATAGCCATCATGCCATTATCACATTCAGCAAATTAACAAGAGTTAACATATTAATCATCTGATTCTCAGCTCATATTCCCATTGCCCCAGTTGTCTCAAAGATGCCTTTTTACTGTTGGAAGTAAATCATTTCTAAACAAGGCCACACATTACATTTGGATATTTCTCTTTTATTCTGATATAGACTTAAGTATTCTTCACCTGGAGTCTATGGATAAACTTCAAGATTATCCAAGAATCCATTGAAATTGATTTACAAAAGTTTGTGTGCATACTTTCTTTTTTTTTTTTGCTCAGAGGATCAGAAAATTCATCGAATTCTAATGTGGTTCTGTAACACTGTATGTGAGAACCACTGATGTAGACTTTCTGTCGTCAGTGAACAAGTTGAAATAGTCTCATACATGAAGGCTGCTAACACACATTTAAAATGCAGTCATTCCTTTTATGCTTTAGGTCACCCAAACATATAAGAAAATATATATAGGATCTTCAACTTTTTTAAAAAAACATTTTTTTGAAGGATAATATACATAAAATGACTCAAAGATGTACATCTAAGTGGGTTTTCATGGACTGCACACACTCAGATACACTGAACCTGTTTATTTTCCAATTACATTTGAGATACATTATTATATTAGTTTCAGGTGTAAACCCCAGTGATTATACATTACATAACTCACAAAGTGATTATCCCAATAAATCTTGCATCCAACTGACACCATGCGTGGTTATTATTATAGTATTGACTGTATTCCCTCTGCTGTACTTTACATCCCTGTGACTGTTCTGTAGCAACCAATTTGTACTACTTAATCCCCTCACCTTTTTTACTGACCCCCCCCCCCTTCTGGCAACCGTCAGAATATTCTCTGTGTCTTAGTCTGTTTCTGTTCTGCTTATTTTGCTTATTTTGATTTTTAGATTCAGTTGTTGATAGGTATATACTTACTGCCATTTTATTGTGCTTACTTTTACTCTTTTTATTCCCTTCTTCTTAAAGAAGACCCTCTAACATTTCTAAAATATTGGTTTGGTGGTGATGAGCTCCCTTAGCTTTTTCTTGTCTGGGTCAACTTTTTTTTTTAAAATAAAAAAGAATGAAGTATATTTTGCTGGAAAGTACTTGATCTTTCACCAAACTAAATATATTACATTGCTAATATTTGAAGTATTTATAGTTACTATATACTTGGTTCTTTTTAGCCAAAACTAATACGGATGAAAATATGGATGAATCTGATAGAAGAAAAAGCCCACGAAGTCCAAAAAAAATAAAAACAGAGCCTGATTCTGATAAAGACCATATAAAAGATTCAGATGCAGCAAAAGGATCAGAGCAAAGTGAAATGGACATTTCAGAGATTATTGAGAAGAAGGACCAAGGTAAGGAGAGCCCAGTGCGAGGGGCAGCCTGGGGTGGTAAGAATGCCCTGGGTCTAGTTCGCACAGCAGGAAAGGTAGTGCATGCTCTCTCTCATAATAGCTTTATTGAAACATCCTTATGCCTGTAATTCACCCATTTAAAGTGTGCAACTTGGTGGTTTTTAGTATTCCACAGAGTTGTTCAACCATCACCGTACTTAATTTTAGAACATCTTCATGACGCCAGAAAGAAACTCACATCCATTGGCATTCCCAATCCTCCCTAAATCCCCCTCCCCAGCCCAGCAGTTTGCTTTCTGTCTCTATGGACTTGCCTGTCTTTATATTCCATATAAATAGAGTCATATAATATGTGGTGTTTGTGACTGGCTTCTTTCACTTGGCATAATGTTTTTAAGGTTCATCCATGTTGTAGCATGTATCAGTATTTCTTCATTTTTAAAAATTTTCAAATAATGCTTGATTAAATGGATGTGCCATATTTTGTTCATTCATTAGTGGATGGGTATTTGGGTCTTTTCTACCATTTGGCTATTATGAATAATGCTAATATGAACATGTGTGTATAAGTTCTTATGTGGACATATGGAATTGCTGGGTCATGAAATAACTTACTCTACATTCAGTGTTTTGAGGAGCTTATATTGTGTTTTGCGAAAAGTCGTTTTTTAAAAATTAGATAAGCTAGATAATGCATGAGCCTTAAGATATTTTATAACTAAAGTATAGAGAATCTTACATGAGGTCCTGGTGTATGCAATAGCTGTCATATACTAAGTAATTTTACTTAGTATATGACATTCCATCATTTTTAGATACGAAGAATTCAACTATTTAAATATTTGGAATA
The DNA here is from genome assembly GCF_964146895.1 of Miniopterus schreibersii. Classification (NCBI taxonomy): domain Eukaryota; kingdom Metazoa; phylum Chordata; class Mammalia; order Chiroptera; family Miniopteridae; genus Miniopterus; species Miniopterus schreibersii. The sequence continues at coordinate 8,871,486 of NC_138116.1, forward strand.
TATTGATTTTTTTAACCTTTTATAACATTTAGCTCTGTTAACCTATTTTAATCATATATTAAGAACTTTGAATTATATAGATATGTTTTTGAGTGAAAATTGGAAGTTTTTAAAATAAAAGTATTGTGAATTCCCCTTTTTATAGTAAAAACATCACTTATATAAATGTCTTTATTTCACAGATATAAAAGAAGTTCTAGATTCTGACCATGATTCATCCTTTAAGGAAGAACCAATGGAAATAGATGATGATGTGAAAACAGAGTCACAAATAAATTGTCAGGAAAGTTCTCAAGTAGATGTGGTCAATGTCAGTGAGGGTTTTCATCTAAGGACTAGTTATAAAAAGAAAATTAAGTCATCTAAACTAGATGGACTTCTTGAAAGGAGAATTAAACAGTTTACACTGGAAGAAAAACAACGACTTGATAAAATGAAGTTGGAGGGTGGAATTAAGGGTACAGGAAAGACCTCTACAAGTTCTTTGAAAAGTCTGTCTGAGTCACCAGTAATAACAAAAGCAAAAGAAGGATGTCAAAGTGACTTGCTTAGACAAGAACAAAGTCCTAATGCAAGTAATGATAAATCTGAAGCCTTTATTCAGAGATGTTCACAAAGTGATCCCTCAAGTCTGGGAATCAGTGATCCTGACCATACCACAAGTAAACTTTATCCAAAAGATCAAATGTTAGCGGACACCTCCATTCAGAGCCCAGAGAAAAACTGTCAGAAACAAAATTCTGTTGGAAATGACATAGATGAGAGTCCCTCTGAACCAACCAGTAAAGGCTTGGAACCTAGTAAGATTAAAACAAAAGGAAGTGATTTTCTCATTGATGACTCTAAACTAGCCAGTGCAGATGAAATTGGTGCTTTGATCCCTAAGACCAAAAAACCACTCACACAGGAGGAGAATGACACCATTGTTTCTCCTTCCCAGAGCCCTTTATTTCCATTGGTATCTAAGAGTACTGATGATAGAGGCATCTCATCTCTGTCAAAAGCAGTGGACTTTGAAGGAAAACTGGGATGTGACTTTGAATATAATAGCACTTTGGAAAATAGTTCTGATACTATGTCTATTCAAGACAGCAGTGAAGAAGATATGATTGTTCAGAATAGCAATGACAGTATTTCTGAGCAGTTTGTAACTCAAGAACAAAGTATTGAAGGCTTGGAACCATTGAAATGTGAGTTTGTTGCAGATAAGTCCACTGGAAAATGTGATGACAGGCTTCAGGGTAAGGTAACTGAAGCAAATGGTAAAAAACCAAATCAAGAACAGAAATTAGAGGAGAGACCAGTTAATAAATGTATTGATCAAATAAATCTAAAAAGTAGCGCTGACAAAAAGAATAATGAAAATCGAGAGCCTGAAAAGAAAGGACAGAAAGCAAGTACCTTTCAAATTAATGGAAAAGATAATAAACCTAAAGTATATTTGAAAGGTGAATGCTTGAAAGAAATCTCTGAGAGTAAAGTAGTAGGTGGTGACGTTGAACCAAAGGTTAATAATATAAATAAAATAATTCCTGAAAATGATATTAAGTCTTTGACTGTTAAAGAATCTGCTGTAAAGCCATTCATGAATGGTGATGTCATCATGGAAGATTTTAATGAAAAAAACAACTTGGAAACAAAATCATGCTCACTGAGATCTTCAGGTGCTGAAGGTGACTACCAGGATGGCCTAGAGACGCTGCCATTGACCAAAGAGTCAGAAAGAGCACAAACTACGACGCCTCCACCATGTCCAGAAAGCAGTTCAGTGAATCAAATAGAAAATATGGAAATTGAAACCTCAGAAGTTAAGAAAGTTTCTCCATCACCTATTGTTTCTGGAGAAGAATCCAACCTCAGTAACGATTTTATTGATGAAAATGGTCTGCCCACCAACAAAGATGAAAACAGCAATGGAGACTCTAAAAGGAAAACAGTCATCACAGAAGTCACCACCATGACATCCACAGTAGCCACAGAGTCAAAAACTGTAATTAAAGTTGCAAAAGGCGATAAGCAAACTTTGGTCTCTTCCACAGAAAATTGTGCCAAATCCACAGTCACAACCACTACTACAACAGTAACAAAGCTTTCCACACCCTCCCCAGGCAGCAGTGTGGACATCATCTCTGTGAAGGAGCAGAGCAAAACCGTGGTCACCACAACAGTGACTGACTCACTGACCACTGCAGGAGGCACTCTGGTAACGTCTATGACTGTGAGCAAAGAATATTCCACAAGGGACAAAGTGAAGCTCATGAAATTTTCAAGACCCAAGAAGACTCGATCAGGTACAGCTCTGCCATCCTATAGAAAGTTTATCACCAAGAGCAGCAAGAAGAGCATATTTGTTTTGCCTAATGATGACTTAAAAAAGTTGGCCAGAAAAGGAGGAATCCGAGAAGTCCCTTATTTTAATTACAATGCTAAGCCTGCCTTGGACATATGGCCATATCCTTCTCCTCGACCAACCTTTGGTATCACGTGGAGGTATGTACTTTAAAATGTATTTGGGGAAGGGAGAAAGTGTAAAAGAATTATCTAATACCCCCCCTTTTTTTTTTTTTTAAAGAAAATGAGATAATAGAGAAAAGACAGGGAAGCATATACTTAAAGACTGAAAATGTAAGGGAATCCTTTAAAATGAAATTCATTTTTACTTTTCACAAGACAAAAGAAACAATTGTTTTTGTGGTCTAACTTTCCAAATTTTTGCCATGTGTTTGCTCTGGGAATGAGATAATCACAGAATTGGATAATCACCAACTTTCTGGAATGTTTATACAGTTGACCCTTGAACAATGTTGGGTAGGGGCACTGAACACTCTTGTGGTCAAAAGTTTGTGTATAACTTAAATCAGCCCTCCACTTACACAGATTCCCAGTTGTAGATAAAAAATGTATTTTATTTTTGTTAGATAATTCGTAAAAACATAAGACATAGGAAAGTTGCCTGTAAATCTCATTAGGTTCATTATAATGTGGAAGTCTTCCTAATGTAATTTATCTGTATGATAATATTTGTTCTGGGGTTCTATTATTTATGTGAGTAAAGGTAGTCTCTGAGATTGCTTAGGGATTTTTTTAAAACCCAGAAATAGTTTTAAAATTTCCTGGGCATGAACTTTTGGGGTGAGTCATAAGTATGTAGTATCGAGGGTTGTGAGATCACATAGTTTTATGTTAGGAAAGGATCTTTCTTATCTTTCATATGTGTATAATAATTTGCCTCTGCCCGCAGAGGGACCAAGCTAGGAATGATGCCTGGTTTTCATGAACCCTAGCCCAGTGCTTCATCTTCTATGTCCCATTTTGCGTGTTTGTCCTCGCTCTGTCCTTTCTGTGTCATGTGCTCGTCTGTCTTGTTCACCCTGCGGTTGAAAACGATGGAACGTGAACGTAAAGAGTTTTGTGGGACATGCTCAGAAATCGGGAAGGGCCTGTTTTGCAGTTACCTTTTGTTAGGATCCTGAAGTTGATTGCTTCTGTAAGTTACTGAGCAGGCTTCATTTCTGTGTATCTTTAATATGGTCCCAGTTTCTTTTAGTTAAAAAATCATGCTTTTTTGGTTCCTTTTATATGGCAATTAGCTAGTATCATAAAAGACCAAAAAAGTATGTGAGTACTCTCTATAAAGGAATTAACTTATTAGTATGACCAGGCATAGTTGGTTTGACCAAGTTTTTATAATTCATCTTTTGATTTGAATTAAAATATCATCACTCCATTACACATTCAATAGAGACAGCTGAAAAGTACAATTTCTCTGCAGGGCCTGCAATGAAGGATTTGCAGAATCCTGCAGGGAATCAAGGAACTCTTCATTACAGTTCATGGATTTGTAGGATTACTCTGCACTTTTCTGCTTTCTTCATTGAGAGCGGTTCCAAAGTGTATCCTTGACTGTCCTGCAGGTAACTTCTTTCCCACTGGAAAAGTTACTGTGTACAAATACTTTAATTAAAATGACCTGGCAGTGGTGGAGGCCGACCTTTCTGCTTTTTTCTTTTATGAAATGGAAGGTAGGCTCAACTGGGAAGCATTTTCTTTGGACCAGTTCTGCTCAAGTGTTGCCCAGGGCCCTTTCTTGCACGGCTGGGTTTCAGGAGCCTTGTATTGTTATGTTTTAATATGCACTGTGGGCACAATTTGTATCTGTTTAGTTAATTCTCATTTTTAAATGAAAGGAAATACCTTCCTGTAAATTTAAACAGATACTGCCTTCAAAATATATGCTAACATCTTAATTTGCTGAAGTTGAAAGAAACATAATCCCTTCTGTCTAACAGAGGCATGGGTGAATATGTAATTCATTTTTGACTTTAGAATGCAATTTTTGAAAACATATAGCTATAAAAAACATGCATGTGAAATGCATTTTTATACTTACACTTGAATAAAATATTTCTGATGTTTAGAATAGGAGATAGGAATGCCAAAAGTGCATGTTTGATCTTTGGTTCATGTTAAGGCTGAGCAGTGTTGAATAAGTGAAACTTGTCTCATTGACTCATAGGGCTTCTTTTTCCCTCCACACTGTCCATTCCCTTACTCCCTTTCCCCCAAATTCCCTGTTTTAGTATCACTTTGAACCAGTAGCTGTCTCCACAGTACTGCCAGATGGATCCTCCTAAAATACAGATCTATCCTGTGAATATTCTGACTGAACTGAGCAAGCATTTAAAGGGGACTTGTTAACTACTGCAGGGCTGAGAGGGGAAAGCGTTTGTCACCTGTCACATCTATAAGAAGTACTTCCCTTTGCAACCCATCCAATACTGGATAAATTTTAGAGGCCTTAACATAGATTGCCTTTGAGACTCTTCCTTAATTCTTCCATTTGGTACAGCGCATTCTGGCTCTGCCTTCCTCTCCTGTGCCAGCTTCATCTCTTGCTGCACATCTGCACCCCTTCCTGCCAGCCATAGCACACTGGATATGGTTTTGGGGAAGAAATCTGTGCTCTTGCACACTTCCCTCCTACGCATATGTGTGCCCCTTGCCTTGGGCCAGCCACCGCCACATTCTCGTCATTTGAGAGTCACAAGCAAAGCTCTGAGCCACATCCCTGAGCCAAATCGGATGCTCCCCACCTTGTGCTTTCCTTAGTTACAGCTCCTGAGGACACATCAACAGGTTATAATTCATTAATGTGTCCCCGGCTCCTTTCGCTTAGTCTAACACGTAGAAGGCACTCAGATATTTTTTTGAGTGAATAAATGAATGAACAGGCTGAATAACGCATGAGATGTGTTCCCCACCTGATGTTTCCATTGTAAAGTAGAGATGCTTGTTTTAAAAGTTGTTTGTAGGAGAGATTAGAGGAAGAAGAGGATGGGAAAGCACTTCTTTCCAATAGTGAGTCCAAAATCCTAAGGCATTTTGTAGGATGTGACATACCTCCTCCCTCCTAGGACATCCCTGCTCTAGTTAACATTTCCCGCTAGTTAAGAAATTGTTCTGTGCAGGTCAGAGGATTCACAGGGTGATAACACAGTGAAGAAAATAATGGTATCACAGGTGGAGATGGGAAGTTAAGTTGCAGCAACTTTTTGGCTCAAGCTTTCCCTTTCTCACGTTGTTCATTTTTCCAACTTAACAAGAATAGAAAGCATTGCCTTCCAAATTGTCTAAGATTTACTGTCTACCTCTGTTAGAAGGGGAAATTATTTAAGTTTTATAAGTTTTCTTTACACTGCAATCAACCAGTATATTCATTTAAGTATGTAGAAATGTCAACAAGGTATTTAATTACACGAAGATTGCTAATAGAGAATTGACAGCCTAGGCCTGCTTTGAAATGTTTTACGGTTAATTCCATTTTAGAACATGATGTTCATTACAGTTGTAAATTTGTTTTGAAATGTGTTTTTAATACTGTTTGGAAAATAATTTCTAAAATGTCCGATAACTTCACACACAATGTTTAGGAAAAAACAGATTATTTTCTCTCCTGATTAGTAACATATAGTAGTGTCCTTTTTTTTTATTCATTGTAGGATTCCAAAACTACACTAATGTTGTTAAAGTGTTATTAGTATTAACTGTACTCATCCTCCAGGAGTTAATGTTTTGCGGAGCCACCAGTTGGACACAGAATTTTCAGTCCATTTGGAAAGGTCTTATTTGCAAGGTCTTTTTGGTTATGTTTTGCTTTTTCTAGTTTGTTTCAGCAAAAATCAATCAGTTAAGATTTTATCCTTTAAAACATCACATTTGTAACACAATTTATTTCTCTATATTTGCTCTCCTTCATAATTTTCTAACACTTATTTTGAGATTAGGCTAAATTGATAAAGTCTTCATAAATTGTTGCCATATCTATCTTACAGTGAAGCATGCTTTTTGCACAAATTTATGTCATTTGAAGTGACTACCAACCCTTTTTAAGTCGTTAGATGCATGTTTTGCCTAGGAACAAACAGGTTTTTTATTAAGGGACATACAATAGCCAGAGTGCTTACAAAACCATATTATAAATACTAAATGAGGACAAGAAACAGTCCTTCAGTTTAATAGTGTGTGTATGAAGTATATGGTACTTCTTGGATTTCTTTCAGGTATAGACTTCAGACCGTCAAGTCCTTAGCAGGGGTGAGCCTTATGCTCCGGTTACTGTGGGCAAGTCTGAGATGGGATGACATGGCAGCCAAGGCTCCTCCAGGAGGAGGGACTACACGGACAGGTAAGGGCTTTTGGTTTCCTAGTTTAAGCTTAAAGAGAAAATCACTTGAGAGTTTGCTTAATTTTAAGTATATCTGTTGTTTATTAAACTGTAATGCTTATGTTTTAAAAATACAGCTTTGCTAAAGTTTGGCAGCACATGCTAAAAAATCTTGGGGGCAGGGAAGTGGGGCTTAGATTATAAGGTGAGTCACTTATGTGTGAACCAGCGTGAATTTTGAGAGAGAGTTGTAGAGCAGCAGTGTTGCGCAGGTGAGCCGAGCGCACTGGTACTGCGTAGGCATTTTCATTTTTTAATCCTCACTTGAGGATACTTTTTCATTGCTCTTCAGAGAGAGTGGGAGGGAGAGAGGCGGGGAGAGAGACATTGGTTGCCTCCCACATGTGTCGAGCTTGCAACCGAGATATGTGCCCTTGGTGGAAATTGAACCTGGGACCCTTCAGTCCTCGGGCCAACACTCTAACCACTGAGCCAAACCAGCTAGGGCACCACAGGAATTTTTAAAACATGCAGTACCTGACTTTTAGTCAGGGGACTGACCACCTTTTCCTAGGATTGTCAAATAAAAAAATGACAACAGCCAACACAGCAATAGCCATCAGTGTGAATGAATAAAAAATTATACCTATTTTTGTTGTTGTTAGATGGGCAAAAATCATGTTTTTCGCTGTGCTCCAGAATTTTAGTAATTAGTTTATTTGTGCCATGAGATGAAAAAGGTTGAAAATTGCTGTTATAGATTATAAATCACTTAAACTGGGACATCTCAAACTCTATGCTTGCTGCTTCCCTTGGATGATTTTGGCCCCCAGGAACTAAGCTGCCCCAAACAGCATTTTGCTCAGTTTTAAAATTTTCAGTGAAGCCCGGCCGGGCGTGGCTCAGCGGTTGAGCATCGACCTGAGATCCAGGAGATCGGGGTTCGATTCCTGGTCAGGGCACATGCCCGGGTTGCGGGCTCGATCAATGACTCTCTAATCATTGATGCTTCTATCTCTCTCTCCCCCTCTCCTTTCCTCTCTCTGAAATCAATAAAGATATATTTTTTTAAAAAAAAATTTTTTCAGTGAAGAAGCAGCTCAGTGTGATTTCATTTTAACAATGATCCTATGATCATTAATCAGACGCTTCCAAAAGTTGGTTTCATGTCTGTCTTTAGAGCAGCAGATGTACCTTTTTAGTTGGTTATTAATACTTTGTGAATTAAATCACCATAGAAACATCTGAAACGGAAATCACAACAACAGAAATAATTAAGAGGCGAGATGTTGGTCCTTATGGCATTCGGTCTGAATATTGTATCAGGAAAATCATTTGCCCCATTGGAGTTCCAGAAGCACCAAAAGGTAAGGAATAGAAGGAGTCCATTCTTTCATTATTGACCTGTTAGTCACATTTTTTTAATTGAAATTTCATTATAATTGTTTAACTCTTCATTCGACTTTTGAAAAAGATTTTTTTATTACAAACTATTAAATTTTAAAAATGATATTTAAGTAGTAAACATAGCACGGTTCCACTAAGCGCACATTGATCCCCGTAGGTAATGTGCCAAGAACAGGGAGGGTACAAAGAGCTATAATAATATCTCTTATAATTAAGATGTGGAGCAGTGATTGACGCCAGACCATCCGCTCCAGGAGGGCAGCCACCAAGTCTGCCTGCTTTGCTATAGTCCCAGCACCTGCTGCAGCAGCTGACCTATAAGTGGTCAGTGAAGATTGGTTGACTCAAGGATTAAAGCTCCTGTAAAATACTTGATTTTTCAGTGTAGAAATAATCTGAGAGGCTAAGGAGGCACTCAGGAAACATTTACAGAGCACCCACATGGTAGGCACCGGGTGGCAAATACGTAGAAGAGTGAGATCCAGCCCCTATTCTCGGGGCAAAGAAAAGTTATAATAATATATTTGAGAATCAAAAGTAGTAACACTAAAAAAAGTTCAGGAAAGTGTCCAGATTTCAAGATATATACACAAAAATCAATAATTTTACTTTATATGTGCAATAAAAATATTTATGAAAAAACCTATTAAGAAGTGAGTAAAGCCCAGTCGACGTGGCTCAGTGTTTGAGTGTTGACCTAGGAGGTCATGGTTCAATTCCTGGCCACGGCACATGCCCAGGTTTCACGCTTGATCCCCTGTAGGGGGCATGCAGGAGGCAGCTGATGGATTATGTTTCTCTCTCATCCATATTTGTATCTCTATTCCTCTCCTCTCTTTTGTGATACAAAGGCAGAGTTAAGAAATTGTAACAGAGACCATCTGGCCCACATAGTATTTACCATATGGCTTTTTAAGAAAAAGTTTGCCAGTCCCTGCTTTTCATGATATAAAAGAGGGGATGCCAGAAGTACTGTAATTTTAGGAGCTATATTGCTTAAAATACTCTAATTTCTTTTCCAAAGAAACACCTACACCTCAGAGGAAAGGCCTGCGATCAAGTGCATTACGGCCAAAGAGACCAGAAACCCCCAAGCAAACTGGCCCTGTTATTATTGAAACCTGGGTGGCAGAGGAAGAGTTGGAATTATGGGAGATAAGGGCGTTTGCTGAGAGGTAAGGAAATGGTTAACATATTATCAGATATTTGAAGATTCTGTCACTTCAGAATTAAAGAATTACCCCCTTAATAGTTTATTCAGTGTGTCCTAATGTTACTCTTCCTTTTGATTTTAAGTACTAGCTGTATATCTTTCATTAAGGTCCTGGTTCTAATTTTATCCATTTGTCCATTTCTAATTATCTTAATTTAAGTTTTTTATTTTTAAATCAAAATGGTTTGATACCTCTTCATGATTTCACCTAATATTAGATGCCAGATGCCTGCCTTATTGGTAATTTCTAATAAGTTCCTCCTTTTTTTCCCCTGCAGAGTGGAGAAAGAAAAGGCACAAGCAGTTGAACAACAGACTAAGGTTAGTGAACAGAAGAAGGCAGAGGACTTCAAGGCCCAAATGGAGGCTCACCTCAAACAGCAGCGGTTGGCTGCCCAGCAGGTGGGGGAGTTAGTACCAGTCCCACCTGGCAATGAATTGACTTTTTTTATATATATATATGTTTTTATTGATTTCAGAGAGAGAAGGGGAAAGAGAGAGAAATATCAATGATGAGAGTCATTGATTGATCTGCTGCGTCCTGTACAACCCGGGCATGTGCCCTGACCAGGAATTGAATTGTGACCTCTTGGTTCATGGGTTGACACTCAACCACTGAGCCATGCTGGCCATGCTGAATTGACATTTTTACCCAATTTCATGCACAGTGAAAACACATTAAAGACCTGTTCATGTAGTTTTATTTTTAAGGGTATCTCACATATATCTTAATTTCGTTAGTTGAAAGTAGCTCTGTGGATACACCAAGCTGTAGATTTGCAAAAAGTGTACATATTTGGAGAACATTTGAAATAAGATTTATTTATTATCTTTATAATTTAGTGGATAGTTTTTAAAGGTAATATTTTTCCTGCAGAATTCCAATCCATAAAATCTCTGTAGTCTATGAAAAGTAAATTGTACTAAAATTCTATGAATTTGTTGTAATTGACGATCATAAAGCTACCGATGGTTTCTTAGCATTTCCATACTATATATAATGCACCATATGTTCCGGAATACTAGGGACCCACATAAAAGATGATTACCCCTTTTTTCTATTAAGGAGATAATATAAAAAGTTTTTAGCGAACTTGAATACAGAAACTTTAAAGATACAGATGAAATAGATATGTCTATTTTTAATATCATTAGCTTAAGTTACATATAGCCTTTAAAAATTGTATTTTATATACGCTAGCCTTTCATTCCAAGTTCCTTTTTTCCCACATTTTATAAAACCTTTTTTCAAATTCTTAGTTATATTTTACATTGGTTTACTGTACGTCATTATCAGACTTAAAGTTTGAGATAACAGCACTTTTGGATTCTGTTCTCCTTCATAGGGAAGACTGGCTGGTGGTTTCGTTTTTCATTTAATGCATGAGTCTTGTCATCTCTGCAATGTAACCTAATGATTTGAAGGTTTAGCTCCAGGAAATAATTTCTAGATATGTTTTCAGTCTTTTTCCCCCCTCCTTTTTTTATTGAGTCAATCACGTTATGTCTAAGTATCCAAAACTAAACTCCTTTTCTTCTGAACAAATTATGTGAAATACCTTATGTTATATTCAAGCATTGAGGGTATGTACAGAAATAGTCTTAAGAAGATTGTGTGTGATGTCATTGGTGAGTAGTTTCCAATGGCAGGAGATAGTTCAGAATTGGAATTGGATCTCGGCTCCACCATTAACTAGCTCTGGCCTTGGGCCAGTTTCACAACCTCTCATTTTCCTCATCTTTAAATCACAATACCAGCAACTTTATTGGGTTGGTCTGAGCATTAAATAACATAATGAAGGTAAAGTATCTTTCATCAGGTTTGTAATCCATGCCACCTATTATTTTATATGTGTAAGCTTATACCATCATGTTTGTAAGCTGTCAGGAAATGTCAGCAATCTATGATAAAAGATACACAAACTGTCTTTAATAACTGTAGTTTCTGAAGTATCAGATTATACCGCTCTGTACAAAGTAGTCTAAAGTATTTTTCTGTAAACATGTTTGAACTCAAAAATAATAAGTCTAGGGAAATTGTTTTGTAATTTTTAGCTTGCTTGATTGCAGGTTTTCCATCTTTGAATAGTGATGTATAAACATTGATTTTTTTTTTTTTTTTATATGATTGGATAAATTAACATTATGGTAAACCAGGAATCTTTTACAGTTAGTATCATTTGTTATCCTCTCTAAATAACCATAACTGAGCAGCAAGGTGTTTCTGTGTCTAGTGAAATCACCCATGTCTCTTTTGTTTTCAGTCTGAAAGCTTGGACATTTGTATAGGCTGAAAAAACTTGATAGTTTTTAATTTTTTGTTATGAAAAACTACTTTTAATAAAATATATTAGAGTCATAAAAATATTTTCATCAAGAAATTAAATTCAAGGTAAATTTATATGGGCATATTTTGAAAAGTAAAATATTTTAAAATATGGTGCAGCTTCTTAGATTGGGAGAAATTGTAGCTGGACTTCTTGCAGAATGGTATTGTTTTTAATTAAAACTATTTTGGTTCATGTTTTCTGTCCCTGACTTTTCTAGAAACGGTTGGAACAACAGAAGCCTACAGTAATTTCAGCTTCCACGACTTCCCCATCAAACAGTACGACTAGTACCATCTCTCCAGCACAGAAAGTTATGGTGGCCCCCTTAAGTGGCTCAGTTACAACTGGAACTAAAATGGTACTAACTACTAAAGTTGGATCTCCAGCTACAGTAACATTCCAGCAGAACAAGAACTTCCATCAGACCTTTGCTACGTGGGTTAAGCAAGGCCAGTCAAATTCAGGTACATAACTGTGATTAAATAAGAGATTGCTTTCATTCAAGAAAAAGAATTGCAGTCAGTTTCCTGATGAAATAAAACATTTCTTTCGAAACTGTTTTTCTTCTGTAGCAGATTGAGCAAACAAACTGTAACAATTGGTTTGTTACAGATAATATTCATAATATTACATTAGCAAACCTCCTCTCTTACATTAGTTCACTATCAACATTTACATAGTTCACTTTGGAGAGGAATTTTTTTTTTAATACAGAATGAACCACATTTCATGCATTGGTGCCCTTCCTAGAAGTCACTACGTTGCTGGTTATTTTAAATCTAAAGCTTATTAAATGTCTTATACCCTATTAGCCACCACTACAGCTGCCACATCTGCTACAACCATTGCCAGCACAGGTCAGACGTTCCAAATTACAGGCAATCCAGTCACTATGGCAGGAAAAGTAATTACCAAACTGCCACTTCCTGCAAACAGCAAGATTGTCGCTGTAAATGTGCCAGCAACACAAGGAGGTAAGGGAAATGTGAAGAGTTTTAATTCACATTTGCCAGATCATACCGTTGCCATCATTTTTCATTTCCTTTCCACTGATTTCAGTCCTCGGATCTCACATTCTGTGTAGCCCACTGTAAAACCCTGCCACACGTAGTTTATTCTCAGAAACTGAGCAACACCTGATGCTTTTTATTAAAGGGAGCAGTTGTTAATGACTTTTTTATCTTTTTTTAAGGCGTTGTTCAAGTACAGCAAAAAGTCCTGGGCATCATTCCATCAAGTACAGGTACAAGTCAGCAAACCTTTACTTCATTCCAGCCCAGGACAGCAACAGTCACAATCAGGCCCAATACCTCAGCCTCTGGAGGAGCCACAAGCACTTCCCAAGTAAGAATTCTTTACAGGCTTATTTTGCTTTAGTGTTACCCCCATCAGGTTTTCAGGATGGTCTCTCCCACAATTAATCTAGCTTCTAACTTTCATTTCCTTTTACTTAATCTGTGACAAAGTACTGATTTTTTTTTTTTAAAGTCAATTACATTTCTAAGTAAAACTGATACATGAATTATTTATTTTTAATATATACTTAAGAGCATGTTAGTATTGTTTATGAATCATAAGAATTGCTTTCTAGGATTTTATAAAGAAAATTATTTTATATAAAATAATAGATAGCACTGGACCAGACCCAAGGAAACTTGCTATGAAGCTGAGAAGTAGAATGAAAAATACAATCTATAGCACAATAACTAGTTTGTAGTGAGCTAATAGCACATATGTTAGATACATCATTTCTTTGGCATGAGTAATATGGAAAAGGTTTAGTTTTGCAAACTTGAAAATGTTTTGATCCTAATTATAAAACTGAAAATAACATACTCTATACTCTGTTCTTTAAAACTATGAAAGAACATTTGGTTTGTGATCTTACCTCTCTTATATTCCCTGGGTTACAGGTATGGATTGGAGCTCAGGGAAGATAGAATGCAACATTTTTCTTTGAGCAACTATGGTGGTTGATTAGAACGTCACTGAGTCTTGCGTCTTCCTTTTAGTCTGTAGGCTGTTCTTGGTATCAATGACAAGAAATTTCATATGATCTCATTTGAATTACATTTTCTCCCCTCAAAATTCCATCTTTATTCTGATGCTTAATATAATTAAAATGTAATCTCAAGAGTCTCTGTCATTTCCTTAGACTTATGTTTATCAGTATACAATATTTAAAGTGTTCTAAGTCCATCATGCTTTAGTGTTTTAAAAATATTTTAATATATTGTCTTTTGTGTCATTTATAGGTAATCACAGGGCCTCAGATCCGCCCAGGTATGACGGTGATTAGAACACCACTCCAACAGTCAACACTAGGAAAGGCAATTATTCGAACACCTGTGATGGTACAGCCAGGTATTCATCAATCCAGTATTATCATTTTACATCTGAACAACCAGTTCAGGAAATCTGTAATACTCGGTATTTGGCATTCTACATACTGGAAAATGGCAATTTGAATTAAGACTTCAAAGCATACTAAATTTCTAATTCATCTTAGTATGCATTCATAGATATTATTTCATTTCTGGCATTGCAAATAGATCCAAGTATATTTATTAAAAATATCTTAAAAATATATAATAAACAGAATATAGATATATATATATATTCAAATAATTGAAGTAGAGAATGAGCAAAGAAAACAATCTATATGTCAAAAGATGGAGATAAAACCAAGAAAACAGCTAAGAAAGCAAAAAACAAGATTACAAAGGCAGTGCCGGCCCTTCATTAATGTGACTAGGCTAAATCTCCCATATTAAAGTTTCAAGAATGTAAAGATTTAGTGGGGGGGGAATCCAGCTATACATTTTTGAGAAACATAACTAAAATTGTTACACACAAAAGGTTAAAAATAAAAAGATGGGCAAAGAAAGGTGAAAGAGAGAGGAGCAGTGAGGAGAACAAAGATAATCCTAATGATATTGGACAGAGTAGAATTCACTGTTTTTTAAAAGATTCTCCATAGGACAAAGAGGGTATTTTATATTGGCTTAAAGATAAATATTACAATGAAGATGTAATTTTGGATCTTTATGAACTAAAGATTATTACTGAATTGTTTTAATCAAAAATACTTGAAATCAAGGAGGGATTAACAGAAGCATAGTAGACCAGAAACAGATTGTATATCAACTTTTATACTTTCAGGAATACATATTGGTTTTAAATACTTATGGACGAGTTGTATGAAAAAGGTCATATAATGTGTCATGGGTCAGACCTTGGTGAGTTCCAAAAAGTAGAATGTTTATAGGCCACATTCATTGTAGTAAAGCTCGAAATTAATATTAAAGTATAGTAATAACATTTACTTGCTTGGAAATTTTAAAGTGTTCTCATAAGTAACTTTTTAAGTCAAAGAAATATCAAATGTGTAATTTCAAACAGATTATCAAATAGCAACTAAGCTATGCTGCCAAAGCTGAACTCAGAGGCAGATTCATTCTTTTTTTTCTTTTTTGGATAAAGCTGAAGTTTTCTTTTTTTAAAAATATATCTTTATTGATTTCAGAGATAGGAAGGGAGAGGGAAAGAGAGAGATAGAAACATCAATGATGAGTCGTCATTGATAGGTTGTCTCCTGCACGCCCCGAAGCCTGGGCATGTGCCCTGATTGGGAATTGAACTGTGATCTCCTGGATCCCAGGTCGATGCTTGACCGCTGAGCCATGCCTGGCCCGGCGCAAATTCATTCTTTAACAATGCTTGAGCACCTACTCTAGGTAGTTGAACTACATTGGTGAACAAAACGGACCAAAAAACCCCCATATTCTTAAATATTAATCAAAAGTTAGAAAAATATTTAAAACAAACCTTAAATGAAAACAGGAGAGAGGAAGTAAAAGTACAAATATAATTAGAAAACAGAAAAGGCAAATATTATTAAAATAAGCCATTTTTTCCAAGTCCGATCTTGAGAAAAGATAATAAAATGCTAGTTTACAGAATTAGAAATGAGAAAGTACTGTAAAAATAGAATGAACGTTTGTCCTGCCTGGTTTTGCTCAGTGATTAGAGTGTCAGCTTGAAGACCAAAGGTTCTTAGGTTCTATTCCCAGTCAAGGGCACTTGCCTTGGTTGCAGGTTCAGTCTGGCCCCAGTTGGGGTGTGGGGGTGTGTGTGCAAGAGGCAACCAATCAGTATATCTCTTTCACATTGATGTCTCTGTCCCTGTCCCTGTCTCTCTATCTCTCTCCATCCCCTTTCCCTCCCTCCCCCTTACTCCTTCCCCTGTACTCTCTAAAAAAATGAATGGGAAAAATACACCCACCCCCGCCTCCACTCTCTGAGTAACCAGTGGAGGGAAGTCCTGGGGTGAGGAGTAACAACAACAACAAGAAAAACCACAAGGAAATTGGTGATTGCAAGATGTATAGAGCCTTTGTTCTCTAATGTCTTATGTAGCTGCGACTGTGTGTTTGACTTGCAATGTTGAAACTATAGCTTCACGTAGGAGTGGGGCTGGTGTGTTGAAGGAAAAGCAAGGTGGCCAGTGAGGCTGTCAGGGCCCAGTGAAGATGAGAATAGCTATAGCAGAGAGGCGCTACTGGTGCGCGTGTGTGCGCGCTGTGTGTCTTTGAGTGTGTGCAGATCAACTTATCCTTCCTACCCTACGCTAGCCTTTCCCAGTGGAATCCACAGACTCCCAGGATGTAATAAAAAAAGTTTAACTTTAGTGGTTGTACTTGGATGATAATCTAAAAATAACATGCACGTGTTGGGGATTATTGTCGGAGTGACCTTCATATAATTAATTGGTACCAACCCTTTATCTATCTGTGTTTACGTTGACACTGTTATCAGTACCAGGTGATCAACTAAAGTAGCTTTTCGTGTATTGTTCCTTGACCCTCAGTACAAGGACGTGCTGTTGGGATTCAGAAGTTCTCAAATTAAAGCCCTTGCCCACACAAGCTGTGCTGGTTTTTATTTAGCTTGAGGAGTGGTTGGGAATAACTAGAGAAAGGTGGGAAGAGCACTGAGGGGAAACCTGTGCTGCCGGTTGTTAAAGTGCGTGTTAAGCCTCCAGAGTTAGCACGACACAGAAGAAGCTGGACCATTAGAACCAGTTAAGGAGGTATTATATGTCAGAATTTGCTGTGTGACAGAGGTGTCATTTTGAATGAGAAGGAAGGACTGGATTTATGAGTAAATGATACCGGAATAACCAGTTTTTATGGGGTTGGGGAATAGCCAACATATCCCGTGACTAAGAATATACTTGTGAAGATGTATCTGACTAGAGAATGCAAGAAAACTCTAAGAGCAATAATTAAAGCAAAAAAAATCAACATGAAAAAACCTTTATAGGTTTACAAGTAAAGGCAGGCAGCAAAGTAGGAAAAATACATTTTTGTAATTTATATCTTTAATCTGTAAAAAGCAACTAGAAGAGAATTCACAAATGCAATATAATGACTTGACAGTTTTAAATGCTGACCCTCTATAGAAATTGAAGCAATTCAGGTCCTGGGATCATATTCTTTCTGATTGCTGGAATATTTTACTTCAGTGCTAGTACCTGGCGTTTCATTGTTCACTGAAACGGGCACTCAGTTGTGGTGGGAATATGAACTGATATAGCCTATCAATGAGGACTATGTTCCTGTTATGAACCTAGTAACTTTGGGGGGAGTTTATTCTAAGGAAATAATTAGAAGCACATAAATTTATAAGCAAGGATTTCACCATGGAGGTATTTTTTTTTTAAAAAAGGAAGGTGTTCTAAATGTCAAAATAGTCTCAATTTTATACATATGCAACAGTCGTTAAAAGGAAGATGCACAGGAATAATGCATTCATAGAAGGAAAAAAAGGAAGTGAATATAAAACTTTGAAAATGTGGTATTATTCACTAATTAATAAGGAATTAGGACTTTGTGAATGTAAAATTAGTTCCCAAATAATTTTAGCAGCTATTCCACGGGGGTGAAAATCCCACCTGCCTTCCAGTTATAGCAAGTTAAATGAGAATGGAAGTTTTTATAAGACTATAGAGCCATTCCAATTAAACTTCATTCATCAGTAGATTTTTACTGCAGAATAACTATGGAAGCATTCATTGCTTTTTCACTACACTATAGATAGCAGGATCTGGAGAGTGGTTGTCAGTGATGTGATTGAAGACAGGCTCACTGACAAGGTCTGTTCTTTGGGCCTGGGTATGTGTCTGAAGGCATACTTGAGCTGTCAGCGTCTCATAAGTCTTTTTTGGAAATTGAAAGTAATATATTCATCTGAAGTGTTGAACTATTTCAACTCAGTGCTGCTAAGGGCACATAAGGATTTTGTAATGTTTTGCTGTTTGCCTAGGTACTCCTCAGCAAGTGGTGACTCAGATCATCAGAGGGCAGCCTGTTTCCACTGCAATCTCTGCCCCTAATGCAGTTTCCTCAACACCTGCGCAGAAAGGGTTAACTTCGGGACCGTCCACTGCAAATCTACAGTCTTCAACCTCACCGTCCCCTCGCCCCCAACAAGGACAGGTGAAGCTTACCATGGCTCAGCTCACTCAGTTAACACAGGGCCACGTAAGTAACGCCACTTATTTTTAACTTTAGAGATGGTCATATTTATTCTTGCTGTAAATTTCAAAGAATGTACTTATTTTCAGAAACTAAAAAATGTACTTATTTTAAGAAATGGTTGATTTGTAGGGTTAAACAAAAATACTTCTTAAAGGCAAGACAACCTGTCTAGAGTCCTTACCCTATGAGCTGTAGTAACAGCAAGACGGAGAACCCTTTAACCACCAAAATTTTATTGGTTGGCCCATTTCTATGGGAAAAATAAAATGAGTACATTAAGCTGCTTCCTTGCAAGACTCAGTATTGTTATCAGTTAGTCTCATAGTACCCAATAGATTGAATGCAGTTCCCATGGAACTTGACAAGCTGATTTTTAAATTTTATATGGAAGTGCAAAGGGTCAAGAAACACTGGAGAATTTTCCCTATGTCATAACCTGATATCAAAACTTACTATAATGCTTCGCTAATTAATGTAATAAGATATAGACACAAGGGTAGATAGACCAACAGAACAATAAGAAGTACAGAAAGTGACACATGCGTATGTGGACAGTTGCTATGTGATAGAGGCGGCGTTGCAGATCATTGAGGAGAGGACATTTTCAGTAAATCGTGCTGGAACAATTGAATATAAACGGGAAACCATGAAATTGGATGCTACCTCACTCAGTCTTCATAACCTTAGGGTAGAAAAGGCTTTATTACACACACAGAAAACACTAACTGTAAAAGAAAAATTTGTGTATTTGGCTACATTATAAAAGAGAGTGAAAAGAATGAGAAAGTATAAATACAACCAGCCAAGGACTGTTACCCAGCATACATGAATAATTACTAGAAATCAAGAAGAAAAAATTCAGTAGCTCAGTAGAAAAAAGGGAAAACGTAATGAGAAAAGGGGATATACAAATGTCTAAAGATTCAAAACGTTGAAATTGTAAAATAATATGAATATAAAACCAGAATTTTGTGATGTTAGTCACTCACTTCAGTTCCCTTACAAGTAGTCCCTCTTTATTCATGCGGGGTACATTCCAAGACCCCCAGTGGATGCCTGAAACCATGGATAGTACTGAACTCTATATAATACTGTGTTTTTGTTCTATACACACATACGTTTTCAGTCAAAGGAAGCACTTTCTGACTTCTCTTTGGCATATCTAAATTATCGGCATTGCTACCCTTGTACTTTGGGGCCATTATTAAGTAAAATAAGGTGTCATTTGAACACAACAAGCACTGCAGTAGACCGTTGATCTGATAACCGAGAGGGTTGCTAAGATAAGCTAGACAAAGGGATGATTCACGTTGTGGGTGCTCGAAGCAGCCAATTCAAGATTTCATTGCACTATTCATAAGAGCACACAATTTTAAACTTATGAATCATTTATTTCTGGAATTTTCCACTTCATATATCTATATAGCAGTTGGTCATGTATAACTAAAATTGTGGAAGGCAAAACCATGGGTAAGAGGGGGTATGTAGCTTATAATTTGGAAGATATATATATCCAGAGGAATGATGTCACTTATATACAGATTCCTGGCTGTCCGTTTGGAACTCAGATTGTTAGTTCATGGTTTTTCCGATAAACAGCATCAGTCTTTTTTTTTTTTTTTTTTTTTTAAATTGGTCGAGGACATGCTGGGAGGGAGAAAGAGAAGAGAGAGAGAGAAAAACGTTGATGTAAGAGAAATATCGATTGATTGCCTTCCTTACATGCCCCAACCAGGGATCAAACCTGCAACCTGGACATGTGCCCCGATTGAGAATCAAACTGGCAACCTTTTGGTGCACATGATGATGCTCAACCACCTGAGCCACTCCAGCCAGGCAGCATCAGTCTTTTTAAATAAGTATTCTTATTTTAGCTTATCTGAATTCCTTCTGGTACCATTCCATAGACATTCAAATATATATTTTCATTATAGTATAGGACCTTTTAACATGAAAATGGTATACTTACAGATTGGTGCTTTGAATACTATTTATGTGTTGTGTGTTTTTTCCATAGGGTGGCAATCAAGGTCTGACAGTAGTAATTCAAGGACAAGGTCAAACTACTGGGCAGCTACAGTTGATACCTCAAGGGGTGACTATACTTCCTGGTCCAGGACAGCAGCTGATGCAAGCTGCGATGCCAAATGGTACTGTTCAGCGATTCCTCTTTACCCCGTTGGCAACAACAGCCACAGCAGCCAGCACCACCACCACCACCACCGTTTCCACCACAGCAGCAGGTAGAACTTGGGGGTTATCCCACACACTGCGCACTATTAGCACAAGTGGCTGGGCTAACAACAAGAAACCGGTGCTTGTCTTTGGGAGGATAATCCTCAAGCCAGTAAGCTCAACAGTTGGCTGGTCGGCCCCAAGAGATCTCAGTGAGATCTCATATTCTTACAGACTCCTGTCACCTTCACCCCTCATAAAATACCTAGAAGGGGAGGTGGGGCTGTGGATACCATTGTAACTATGCCCACATTCCTTTCCAAGCCTTACTGGCACAGATTCAGTCATGGAGTTAATCTCAGGGCAGGTGCATATATCCAGCTCATAACCTACAGGAGAGAGCTGCAGGTCTAGAACCACTTTGTTAGCCTTCTACAAGTTGCTATCACTAACTGCCACCATGCTTAGGAGAAAAATGAGAGTTAGCATTTGCCTGGGCCAAAAGACCTGACTGATTTCCAGACACTGCACCTTACTTTGGAAACCAACTTTCTGGAGAGTCAGCAAAGTATGTAGAGGGCGGCCGTAAAACAGAGCCCACGCTTCCCAGTTTAAGAGTCCTAACCCAAGTGTATCTAAATGGAGCCTTTCTAAGGCATCAATCTTATACCGAAATACGGAATTCTCATCTTTAGAAAATCCCCTTCAAATTCCTTTTTAACCTTGGTCTTGTGTTCTAGAGTAATAGAATTGTTTGGTCTTTCTTTTTCACAGGTACAGGTGAACAAAGACAGAGTAAATTATCACCCTCGACACAGGTGCAACAAGCCAAAACCCTGCCACCAGCTCAGTCATCAGGTGTGAGTCCTCCAGAATCCCAGCCACAGACTGCTCAGCCTTCAGCTCAGCCCCAGCCCCAAACTCAGCCCCAGTCCCCAGCTCAGCCTGAAGTTCAGACTCAGCCTGAAGTTCAGACCCCAACAACTGTTGCATCCCTTGTCCCTTCGGAAGCACAACCCACCCAAGCACAGTCATCCAAACCCCAAGTTGCAGTACAGTGTCAGCCTCAAAGTAATGTCCAAGGACAGTCTCCTGTTCGCGTCCAAAGTCCACCACAGACTCGAATACGTCCATCGACTCCATCCCAGGTGTCTCCTGGACAGCAGTCCCAGGTTCAGACTACAACCTCACAACCGATTCCAATTCAGCCACATACATCTCTTCAGATACCTTCCCAGGGCCAGCCACAATCACAACCCCAGGTACAGTCTTCACCTCAAACTCTTTCATCGGGACAAACGTTAAGTCAAGTTACTGTGTCATCCCCATCCCGTCCTCAGCTACAGATACAGCAGCCTCAGCCCCAAGTCATTGCTGTGCCTCAGCTGCAACAAGTCCAGGTTCTCTCTCAGATCCAGTCGCAGGTTGTGGCTCAGATACAGGCTCAGCAAGGTGGTGTGCCCCAGCAAATCAAACTCCAGTTACCTATTCAAATTCAGCAAAGCAGTCCTGTGCAGACTCACCAGATTCAGAATGTGGTTACAGTGCAGGCAGCCAGTGTGCAAGAGCAGTTGCAAAGGGTTCAGCAACTCAGGGATCAGCAGCAAAAGAAGAAACAGCAACAGATAGAAATTAAGCGGGAACACACCCTCCAAGCATCTAATCAAAGTGAAATCATTCAGAAACAGGTAAAGTTATTAAGTAAAAGCAGCATGTTCAGTAGCTTGAATTATTGTGCTGTGCATTTAGATTTAGTGTTTGGTTGTGTTAGGTTTCCTAAATGAGACAAATTCACTGATGTTTCAATTTAGAAGCAGCACCTATGTAACCAAAATATTGAATGACTACTATGGTTTGGAACTTTCTGTTGGCAATAGTCAGAGCTTATTAGAAAAACTACCTGCATTTGGGGAGAATTAAGATATGGGAAGAATGGATTTAGGAGCTGAAGCATCATTCATACAAAACTGGAAGATATAATGAACTTTAAAGCTCCTTCAAGCATCCTAGCAATTGTTTGAAGTTATTTACAGTTGCCATCCCTTAGTTTGCATGTAGACCAAGCAAATTATAGACCGATGACACTCATTTGCACTCTTAGCCATACACCTTTGTAAGTAAGTTCAAACTACTATTATTGCATAGCTTACATCTAAAGCGGCATCATGCAGGAGCGTCTTAGCAAAGTGAGGCGATTTAGGTGAATAAGAACTATTCTACTTACAATGAGGTCACCTTATAACATCCTGCAGCATTACTGGGAAGAATTTTCTTTGCATCTACAGCATGTACCGCCTGGCACTGGTCAGGAATTTGAGTGTGGATTTCAAGTGTTCCCATGTCATGAAACTTGCATTCAGTTCCTGGGTGTCCCATTCACAGCCCCTGAAACTCACTTACCTCCTCTGAGCTGTATCCTCACTAAAACTCCCTCTCTTTCCAGCCACCCAAGGTCATTGTAATGATTAAAGGAGGTCGTGTATGTAGAAGCACTTTTATTATTTATTGAAATATATTTGACAGAGTGTTGTGTAAATTTAAGGTGTATAACCTGTTGACTTGATACAGTGTTATGTATTGTAATATTGCTCTTATAACGTTAACCAGCACCTTTATCACGTCACATAATTATTTCTTTTTAGTGGTTGGAATAATTAATATCTCGTCTCTTAGCAGCTTTGATGATTATAATATGATATTGTTAGAAGCACTTTTTAAACAGCAAAAAGATTTTAAAGATCTATGTTAATAGAATTATAAAATTGATATGATATATAATATGTTTAAAAGCATTATTACCCAGCTGTTAGTACTGTGTAGTCTATAAATTGAGAGTTATGTATCACAATATCTGTCTTTACCCTAATCTCTTTAGGCCATCTGTGGGATAGGGGTGGGAGAATCTTTAAAATTAATGCCTTGGAAGAGCAGAGTATTAAAAACTTGGCCTTGGGGAATGATGGCTGGACTAGAATTGCAGCCATATTCCTATTCTGTCTCAGGATCTCTTTGTAAAATTATTTCTACCTTTCAGTGTTACGAGGAACAAATGAGGCAATGTCACATGCTTACCTTAGCACAGGTCCCAGTACCTAGTAAGCACCCAGACCATATAGCTCTAATTGTATTTATATTATAATAGAAAATTCTTAATCTCTTTAGAAAACACATACTAGTGGTCATATTTCTACTGTTACCTGTGTACCAACTTGTATTCATTATAAGATATGCACTTTTGGATTTGTTTTCTGTCCTGAAGGTGGTGATGAAACATAATGCTGTAATAGAACATTTGAAACAGAAAAAGACGATGACTCCAGCTGAACGAGAGGAGAATCAAAGGTAGGGAGCGGTGTTTACAACCTAGTAACAGGGCCTCGTCGTGCATCACTCTCTTCTCTTTCTTACACAGACGCACAGGTTCTGAGTTTCTGTTTTTAATCTTGATTGAAGTCAACTCACTGGGGACCCCTGGCACTAATAGGTTCTCATAACTGGTTTTAATCACTCTTTGAAGCTTTCCAGTCACTGAAAGTTTGTGTACCACTTGTAGACATCAAAAAATCTTGTCTTAAGCCTTTGAGAATGACATGCCCAGCATTACATAGGTTGTGTATTTCTCTCTAGAATGATTGTGTGTAACCAGGTGATGAAGTATATTTTGGATAAGATAGATAAAGAAGAAAAACAAGCAGCGAAAAAACGGAAGCGCGAGGAGAGTGTGGAACAGAAACGTAGCAAGCAGAACGCTACCAAGCTCTCTGCACTGCTCTTCAAACACAAAGAGCAACTCAAAGCTGAAATACTGAAAAAGAGAGCTCTCCTGGACAAAGAGCTACAAATTGAAGTGCAGGTAAGAAGCTATTTCCTTTCCTTCTCTGTCCAGTTTTTACCATCTAATTTTATTCTTTTTCCCCCCTAGAAATTTTGATTAAGTTTAAAGTTTCATCTTGTTTTCTAGGATTTACATTTTTGTATATTTAGTAAAAAGCTGTGGGACACATCTTAGAGATTTTATATCTAAATGTATATTGTAATCTCTAAACTAGGCGCCCTAAGAGGTTAGTCTACTGACTGAAACATTTGAGAAGTCTTGGGAATAACTTTTATTCTCTGTGACATAGTCTTGCCAGAAGTTATCAGGAGCCATTTCATGAGAAAGATAAGAAAACTGTGAAATAATGTTGAAAGAATGAAAAACAAATTGTGCCCATTAAGTAAGACCACATTTCTTCCTTGATTTGTAACTGATCTGGCAGGCATTGCAAATCCTGTGCTTGCTTGGGGAATTTATTGAAAAATGAAAGAAGACAATTACTCATACATATCTAAACAGTTTTTTATAAGAGAAGTAGGCTATATAAAGCATCCTTACAAGTGCCTTTATATTTTAAGAAGGTGAGAAATACTAAAATATTGATCAGCCCAAAAATCAGTATGACTCTTAAGACATTAGAGATCTTCCCCCTTAACGTCAGAAACCAGATGACAATGCCAAAAATCAACATTATTATTTAGCATCTCTAGAAATTCTAGCTAGTATGTTAGGCCAAGGAAAGAATGAAGATAAAGTTATTGTGTATGATATTATCAAAACTGCAAAAGAAAAATTATTAAAATTTATGAGAGAATTCAGTAAGATAGTAAATGTCAGGACTACAACCATTGTCAAGGTGTAATAAACAAAAGAGCCAATTCACAGAAGCAACCACTTTAAATTAAGATACATTTTATAAATCAAAATTTTAGTGTAAAAAAGGAAACCACAAAAATAACAGAAGAAACCATGATTATCATTTTTGTAATCTTGGGGTGGGAAAAATCACTCCAAATGCTAGTAGCTTTCCCTTCATTGTAACAAGCAAAAGAGTGGCCTTGTTCCCTCTACATACAATCTCAAACACTCTCCAGAGGTACCATTACTACCCTCCGCCAAGAACCGCTGGATTAAATCTGTTTTGGAGTGTCCACACAATGGAGTACCATTTTAACAAAATGGTGAGTGTAGGACTGGTGATTTTTTGTGTTTAATTCTTTGGGGAAACTCTCATAAATATTTGAATGAAAAATGCATGTTACAGAATAATTATTTATAATGTGATGTATCCATTCAGTTCACTCAACATACACTTATTTAACATTTGGGTGTTTCACATACTGTTCCTGCTCTGTATTCTGCACAGAGCAGGGAAGTGTTCACAATCTATATCCTTATAAATAAGTAAATAAACAAATAAATAAATAAATGCAGTTACCTTTAGCCAACAAATAAAAATTAATCTGTAACCTCATACTGCCCAAAGATTACCATTTTAAGGTAATTTTAGAATATATTTTGTTTATATTATTTTATGCTCATATAAATACATTTTACACAGAACAGTCACACTGGAGACAACATATACTGAACATATTTCTGCATTCCATACATGATGTGGCCATTTAAAAAATGTTATTACTGTTGTAGATACTCTGTTGTACAGTTATGGTGTTCTTTCTGACAGTGTATTAAATGAGGAAGAAAATTTATACTTTAAGAAAATAATCTGCATTATTTTAACTCGAATTTAT
Organism: Miniopterus schreibersii; assembly: GCF_964146895.1. Classification (NCBI taxonomy): domain Eukaryota; kingdom Metazoa; phylum Chordata; class Mammalia; order Chiroptera; family Miniopteridae; genus Miniopterus; species Miniopterus schreibersii. The sequence goes on from NC_138116.1 coordinate 8,897,388, forward strand.
TGCTAGGATAATTTGCTTTGAAGGACAACATCAGACAATACAGAAGCATGTCATTGTAGTATCATACAGAATAGTTTCACTGTCCTAAAAAGGTGCTGTTTTCCACCTTTTCATCCCTCCTCCGTCCCCCTCTGCTTGTCTTTTTGATAGAATAATTTACTCATTTTTTAATAGAACTTAATTTCATATGGAGTGAATTCAGATCCAGTTATTATTTTTGTTGGTAGTCTTTTTTTCATATTACATGTTTTCTTTTGGTTTTGCATTTGTTATTTTAAATGAGAGGGGTTTTGTTTTATTTCCTTTCTTGATGCCCACTGTAGCCCAGCCAACCCTTAACATCAAGCAGGAAGCCTGCTCGTAACCCACCTCGCACAAAGCTCGAGTCATCTTCTTCCTGTCAGTATTGTTGGGCACCACTTCCTACCTCTGAAGCTGGAGCCCAGCAGGCCTGCAGTTCTAGTCCTGTTCATGGTTTTGTGTTTCCATTCCATGGAGACATTTATATTGTACTCAAGCATAGCTATGCCTTTTCAGTTTTTTCTTTTTTATATTTAACTCTCATTGGTATGTTTTTGAAGGGGGGATGAAAGTGTGTACCCACTACAACGTCTTGATGATCTTGATTTTCCTGCAGTCATCTCGTTACGTTACAAACCCGTATTACGAAAATGAAATTCAAGATTTACTTCCTTCCCTAGGAAAAAGCTCAGGCTTTCTTTTTAAATAGAGAAGGGCTGTTAAATACTCACAGAGTTTATCTTCTCACTCACAAGACTATCTAGACATGGAGAAAATAGATTTATTAAATCAGGACCATTCAGGTTTATTTGTTAAAATATTTGTGATGTTTAAAAGCTTGGTCACAACTATGGTTTATTTACACCAAGTTTGTTCATGATGCCAGTCCCAGTGGTTTTTCTAAGAATAAGTTGTAGCACTGGGTAGCAGAGGTGTGTCTGTAAAGTACTTCACATGAAAAAAGTAAGGACTTTAATTTATGGCAAAATCTATAATAAGAAAAGGCTCTCCCTGCAGCCTTAAATTCTAGACATAGCTGCATAAGAAACAAGGCAAATCCGTCTCTCATTCTGCTTTGACTGGTCAGTTTGAGTATCATGTTCAGTCTCACTCTAAGGCCACAGGAGAGTGGCCAGGAGAAAGCCAGTAGGTGAGGACACTTGAAATGACATCCTGAGCCACGACTGAACTAACCAGGGCGTGGCGGGCCAGCCGGGGGGTGCTCTTGTTAGACACCTGTGCATCGTTCTGTCAGGCCTCCTTTGAGGATAGCTGGCAGCGCTCTGGCTGTTATGCCACCCTCATGTTCCGTTTCTAGTTTTCATTGGGTTAAAGGTGTGCTAAGAACACGGGTGTTTGGAGTTACTGCAGCTCCTCACCTTAGGCTGGACTACAGAGCTACTTCGACCAGGGAGGTAATGCAGTATAACATCCTCTGGCTGGTTTGTGCGTTTACATAAGTCAAACGATAGTCTCGTGTTGTCTCTGATTGACAATAGGAAGAGCTCAGGAGAGACTTGAAAATTAAGAAAGAAAAGGAAGTGGTGCAGGCCACAGCAGCGGCTGCCACTCCCCCCGCAGCGCCTCCTGCGCCTCCAGCCCCTCCGCCTTCGCCCCCGCCTCCACCGCCCCCCCAGCACTCGGGCCCCCAGGCCACGGCCACGGCCGCGCTGCCTGCAGCTTCCCAGAAGAGGAAGCGGGAAGAGGAAAGAGACTCGAGCTCCAAGTCCAAGAAGAAGAAGATGATCTCTACTACCTCAAAGGAAACCAAGAAGGACACGAAGCTTTACTGTATCTGTAAAACGCCTTACGATGAATCTAAGTGAGTAGATCCTTTGAGCTCTAGTCTATTTTCTTAAAGTTTAGCCGTTAATCTTCCAGTTTTGAAGAATATTAATATATTGGTAGAAATGTAAATGGAACTAGTTAAAAGTAAGGTAATAGTGTTTCATCTGTGATCTTGCATCTGATATTCTAACCTTGACACTAGCAAGTAAAACTTATTCCCTGTGTTCATGATTCATGTTTGTCCTTAATACTCTTTCCTGTCAAAAGCAAGCTTTCTGTTGCTCCTTGGCTTTCTCCTCTCCTCTCTGGATTAACTCCAAGTCAGTCAGTAGTGCTGTCTGGAGGAGGAGGCGTGTTGCTCTTGCTGCCAGAGTTCAGAGCATCCTTTCTGGAATCTGTTCACCACCCTAACACATCACATTCTAGAGACTGAATCTGAATGGTGCAGGAGGTTTCAAGTTTGAGTGCCTTTGTTTTCTTATCGTTTAATTTTAAGCAATTCTCTGGTTTTTTATATTGGAATGGTATAACAATATTATTTTTGTCAACGTTCCCACTTTCTTACTGGGGAAAAAGTCAAGAAAAATACCAAAAGCATTCCTTTTACCCACTCCTCAATTAAGACACTCAAAAATGCAATAAGCTTGGCAGCTGGAAGCTGTTTTTGACAGTTGTGACTTGCATTTGGTAATATATACAAGAGTTTAGAGATGCTGGTCTATAAATGTAGTTTTACTTTTTATCATTATTATCACTTAACAAAGTATTTAGCTTCCGTTTTGAACATTTAAATGTAGACCAGCTAAGCCAAAATTAACCACAATATTTTTTTTTACAGATTGTGCTGAAAATATGATCATTTAGAATTAGGAATGTTTAATGTCTACTTTAAGTGGATGCCTAATCAATTTTTAAAATAAAATTCTCTCTTTAATGATGTTTAAATTGCAACCTTGAAGCTGCTTTGGTGGTGCTATTTAAATTATAATCTGCAAGTCCTAGATCAAAAGTTTCTGTTGGTAGACTTAGCTATGTGTTGAATTAAACAGATCAGTTTAGGCATCTTCACTTTTCATTGTCTTACTTTACTGGGAATTATACATAATGTAAAAACTGGAGCCCTATTAACTGATTTTTCCCTTAGTCTGATACAAGTGTGCCTCCCTTTAAGCAAAATATGTTGAATGATTTGTAGAACAAAACAGAACATAATTTACTTTCTTTACAAAAAGATCTGCTTATGGAATTTCTTTAAGAACCTTCTTTGGCCTATTTAAAATATTAAGGTGACAGAAATGTATTTCATGTAATATCTAAGTTGCATAAAATGAGGCACACGTGTACATGTGCTCATTGTATTGAGACTGCCTCATTATTTTGTGGATATTTCATATTTTTTCAGTTTATCATTATTAACATTTCAGTATACCAGGTTCATTCACTCCCTGATCAAGTTTGGATGAGTTAGTGGGGTTTTTATTAAGGAGTATTTTGTAATCTTTACTACCAAACTAGGTTGGTTTGGGAATCTAGTGAGAGTGACTAAAAATTGAAGTTCAGGTTCTGAGCTTGTTTTCAGAACATACAGCCCACCATCTGGTGAAGGCAACACAAAAACACCTTGAAGGGCCCCCACCCGTGGCTGTGAAAATCATGCGAGAGTCATAATTTTTTTTAAAAAAGTTAGTGGTAGTAGGATAAACCACACAACTGTGTATTATTCCTTAACTTTCATAAAGTTTGAAGCTTGAGGACTACTTCTGTTTCTCTAGGTGAGTCTACCAAGAAACACCTTGCTAGAACCAATGGTATCAGCAAGGCCAGTCTGGTTCCCTGTGACCCATACTAATTCTTCCTATGACTTTGACATGGTGTTTCCTACACAGTGCCTGTCAACACTCTTAGATACACTGTTGTTTGTCCTAGAGACACTTTTCATTTTGTCTTTTGGGATCTTATATTACGAAAGCCTTGAGTAACCCTGTATGTGATTAGCCCACAGGTACACGCTCATGCAGCCCCCCCTTGCCAAATACTGTAGAATCTCTCGCTGTTTTGGATCACTTTCCTTACAACACTCTGCACTGTTGTCCCTGATTTTGAATTGAAGCAGTTCCTTACGGTTAATTAACTTGGCCCCTCTCCATATTGTCTCACACATTGCATTAACTGAAAAACTGGCCCATGTCATACTCTGTCACAGTTAAGTTAAATTCCAATGTTTATTTAGAAAAGTTGGTAGAAATTGAATTACTACATGTACCTTTCTTAGTTTTCTTCTTCATATCATGTTTTGACCATTTATCTTCTACACCTGGCTGACCTGCATGTTCCTTGTAGTGTAACTTCTATTTGGTGTTTGCGCTTTGCTTTGTTTTCAAATTTAAATTGTGAGATACATTTTCAAACCTATCTAAGGAATAGCCCTGATTTTGAAATGGCTTCTGTGGCATAGGTTTGACAGATGTAAGTCTTTGATTCTTTGGCTTTGGTTTTTGTGCCTGTTACAGTTTTACACACATTCATTAAGAGGCAGACATTACCATCAGTGTGTTCTTTATTTTTCAAATTTCAGTATGTTTTAAAGACCCATATTTCACTAAACTGTATTTGTTGAAATTGATGTGAGTGACTTTATGTTTTCACACTTGATACAGTGTCAGATGCTGTAGTTTGCCAGAGGTAGGACGGCCGGATTCAGGATGTTTAGCTGACTCATTGCAGAAAGTTATCCTGTAAGAAAGTGAATCAGGGCAGGGAAGACAGATTTAAATACCATGCAGCTCAAAAATGACAATTACATTGTCATTTTCATTGTGAATACTTTTAGGTTCTATATTGGCTGTGATCTTTGTACTAACTGGTATCATGGAGAATGTGTTGGCATCACAGAAAAGGAGGCTAAGAAAATGGATGTGTACATCTGTAATGATTGTAAACGGGCACAAGAGGGCAGCAGTGAGGAATTGTACTGTATCTGCAGAACACCTTATGATGAGTCACAGTGAGTTCTGATAAGAGCATCATATTTAATAATTTAGGAAGCGAAATTGCTCTGACTGGTTACTTATTTATTTTAAAATAAAAAGCAAGATATTTTCTGCATATATTATACACTTACATTACAAATTCCTTTCCAGTTGTTTTCTCTTCTTCCTTCTTTACCTCCCCTTCAAAATTTATGTTGCTTCTTAGTGAATGTTTGTGTTCATTGGGGAAAATGTGGTTTAATGGTAGACTTGATTCTTCAACATGTAACAGAAATTAATGAGATTAAAACAGCCTGCCTTGTTTGGACTTCATCAGTGTTTGAAATGGCGCTTTCTTGTAGGTTAGAAAAATACTAATTTGGATACAAGCTCTGAGACTCTGTTTTTAGCTTACAGGATTTTGAACTCCCAGTTGGGTGGCCAATATTAGCTTCCCATTTGATAATGGTATCTGTTGAAAGATTTTTGGCTTTATTTTGTTTTGAGCTTTAAAGTCAATTAAAATGCTTTACATTTTTCTTCGTATTGGTTCTCTAATATTATACCATGTTCTTAATAAACTTTTAATGCTTGTTTTTAACATCAGAAATACTAAATTAACACATAGGAACATCAATCTTCAAAAGTATTAAAACAATTATAATACTAAATCTGTTTTATATCCCAGGGTTAGAATATTTTCAGGTGCATGCTTTTTGCTTTTTAAAGTAAATTATAAGTAATATGATCCCATCTGTTTTGAACTCACATTTCCATTTTGGAACTTGCAGATTTTATATTGGCTGTGATCGGTGTCAGAATTGGTACCATGGGCGCTGCGTTGGCATCTTGCAGAGTGAGGCAGAGCTCATTGACGAGTATGTCTGTCCACAGTGCCAGTCGACAGAGGATGCCATGACAGTGCTCACGCCACTAACAGAGAAAGATTATGAGGGTTTGAAGAGGGTGCTACGTTCTTTACAGGTGAGAAACCACTCTGTGTGCAGCGTCTGAAGCTGAAATTCACCAATGTGACTTTGGAAACATTCCTAGGGTTTGAACTTTCCAATCTTAGAGTACCTGAATATTTACTGTCTCCCAGCCAGTCTAGTGAAGTGCTCCACAGACTTCAGTCCTTCACATGCCAATGTCATGAGATTTCCACAACCACACAATAGCTCAGCTGCTGTTTACCTAGCACTTGTATTTAAAATGACTCTTTTTAACCTAAATTTTATTTTTAAAGAGAACTTTATCCCACCACCATAGATTGAAAAACAGTCTGATTAAATTCTAGTGAGGTACAAATGTTTATCTAAGGATTTGAGCCAAAGCTTTCCCTCCCTTATTCAAAATCAAAACGAGATGGGGGTGGCTTATAAGATTAGCAAATGCCAGAGATGTATCAGAACCTAAGAGCTAGAGTGACACTTCTTCCTGTCGTTCTCACCGGCAGGAGAAGGGAAAGAACTGAAAGGAGAGCTATAGTCTCAGTATGTGGTTGAACGTTATTTAACATTACATCCCAGCCACCTCATTAGCCAACAGTGGTGATCATTCCACACTTTGCCTTTTTTTTTTTTTTAATTAAATATATTGATTTTAGAGAGATTTGTTGTTCCACTTGCTTAGTGATGCATTCATTGGTTGATTCTTGTATGTGCCCTGACTGGGGGTCACACCCTCAATCTTGGAGTATCTGGTCAACACTGACTGACTGAGCTATCCGCCAGGGCTTCCATTTCACACTTTGAACCCACCCCATTCCCCATTTTACAGGCGTGATTGCAGTGCCTACGTTATTCAGTTGGCAGGTCATCATGCCAACTTTCTTGACTCCTGAGCTAGTGCTTCAACCTCCACCCCCTCGTGCCAAGGCCCTCAGACCCTTTGAAAACCATTATTTTAGAGTATGCCCATCTGAGATAATTTGTGACTAGAGCATTATTATAAACAATATTATCTATCCAGTTCAAGACTTTTGGAGTTTGCCAGTGGGAAATTTTAGTTAATTAGTATTTCTACCTGACAATAAAAATGGCCCTTTTTGTTTTTTCATTGTAGGCCCATAAGATGGCCTGGCCCTTTCTGGAACCAGTGGATCCTAATGATGCACCAGATTATTATGGTGTTATTAAGGAACCTATGGGTAAGTACTTGAGTGGAATAAGAAGTTTTTCAGAAGTCTCAGCAGATTTTTCATTTATTACTCATGAGATTAATATATCATGAGGATATTTTGAGCAAGCTTGATGGGAGTACAAATTGTCAGTAACTTGTAGGACAAATTACCAGTATGTATTAATGTTTAAGTGTGCATACCCTTGGACACAGCAGTTTCATTTTTTAGGATTTGCGTGTACATAAGTACGGTGTTCGTCACAGCAGTGTTTATAATTGCAGAAATACTGGGAATGAAATAAACAGCCATCGGTAGAGGAGTAGCTAAGTCAGATGATACGTGAGCAGAGTATTTTGCAGCTGTACACAGGAATGAATGTGTCGGGGTCTGTCTGAGCCTCTCCTCCTGTCTCCTCTTCCTCGTCTTTTCCTGAAGGAGAGCAATTTGATGGACCCGCAGGAGAGACCCGACAGAAAATGGCCTCATTCCCTGGGGGAAAGGGTAATGAGTTACAGCTACAAATGATTGCATTAAGATGGAAAGCTCTGGGATTATATTAAAAACAGTTCATCTGCAAAAATTTATAAAAATTACAACATACACAAAAGTTTACAAAACTGCCAAGGGATTAGTTAGTAGCTCCATCCAGCTGATGAAAAAAGTATTCCAAAGCCAGCTGAGCATTTTATAAGTGGGAAGGGTTTTATTGTATTTGAAAGTTGCTAAGAAAGTAGATCTTAAAAGTTCTCATCACAAGAAAAAAAAATTTGTAACTGTCTGATGGTGGATGTTAAGCAGCTGATTATGGTGATCATCTTGCAGTATATACATCTATCAAATCATTATATGTTGTACACCTAAAACTAATATAATGTTATATGTCAACTATATCTCAGTTTAAAAAAATTTCTTTAATGAGAAGGATTTGTGTTTGGTGACAACTTTTTAAAGAGAGGGAAACACAAAGAAGAAATAAATAAGGGCTAGTTAAAAGTATCTTTGAAAAAACCACATAAATAAATTAGTAGTTGTTGCCTCTCTTCTCCAGAAGTTGAATATAGAAGTTAATCCTTGTATGCATTTCAGATTTGTATAAATCTGCTTTAGATAGCTAAGTAAGTAAATAATTTTACTTCTAAAAACAACACAGGTTAATTGTAGAAAATTTAAGAAATAAAGGAAAAATAAGGAAAGATAAAATGCATCTTTCATCTTTTCCTCACTGAATTCCATTACATTTTGGTGTGTGTGTGTTAAAATTGAGATTATATAATGATCTCTCTGGCAGACATCTTCCTGTGTCATCATTCCTCAACAACATGATTTTAAAGGCTTTATATATTTTGTAAATTGAATTACCTTAAGTTATTTAACCAAAATTATTTTCTTGAAGAGCTAGACTGTTTTGCTATCTTTCTTGCTCTTTTTAATACTACCCAGATAAACATCATCTTCTATAAGTATGCACATAGAGATAATACAGATCTCCAAGACATACTGTTGAAAGAAAATTGAAAAAAATGAAAGTTACAGAATAATACTGCGTGGAGGGGCGCAAAAGGGGAAGGGGATGGGGACATCTTAATAGTGTCAACAATAAAAAGAATAAGTTACAGAACAATACCTAGGTTTAATGCAGTAAATAATTATATGTTTTCTGAGGGTACATAAATGTCTTTAGAAATACCTAGAAAAAGAAATACATAGAAAATGTCTGGGAAGATATAGACTGAATTGAAATTAGTTGTTTCTCTTGGGAGTATGAGGGAACCAACAAGATCAGCAGCTTTATAACATCTTCATAAACTTGTCAGTACCTTTTTCACATCTGTTGTGGTGTAGACCTACATAATTTTTTATTGTGTGAAGTTAATTGATTTAATCACCCCCAATTAATGGATTTTTCAGTTATGTGCAGTTTTACTACTATAAACACCACTTATATGAACATCTTTGTTCATGCATCTGCCTGCACTTGTTTTGTTAGGAAAAATTCCTAGAATTGGAATTTCTGGGCCAAAAGATTTAAGTACTTTTGTAGGCTTTTGCTAAATATTTTTAAGCTGCACTTCAGCAAATTGAACCAGTGTCCACTAATTGTGTATATCTGCACTCTTGAAAACACTATTATCACTTTTTTTTTAAATAAATATCTTTATTGATTTCAGAGAGAGGAAGGGAGAGAGAGAGAGAAACATCAATGATGAGAAAGTCATTGATCGGCTGCCTCCTGCACGCCCCTGACAGAGGATCGAGCCCACAACCCGGGCATGTGCCCTGACCGGGAATCGAACCCCAATCACCTGGATCCTAGGTCAACGCTCAACCGCTGAGCCATGCCCAGCTGGGCACTATTATCACTTTTTTTTAAGGCGAAGGTTTTTTTCCTTTGAAAATACTTGTTTCAAATAATGTTTGAAGTACAAATTCACATGTCAAAGAGATGTAGAAAATTAATTGTAGAATTATTTCCACTCTTACTCTCCCTTAGAGAGGCAACCTCTGTTAATATCTTGATAGTATAATTCTTAATTTCTGCTAATCTGGAAAAAAAAATGGTACTTTGACTTTGCGTGATTTTAATAAATAGTGATGTATGTACTGTTTGAACATTTTCTGTGTGAGTTTCCTATTTATATATTTTGCCCATTTATTCTTAAGATACTGATCTTGTTGCTAATATTATTTAAGGACTATCTATATAGTAAGGACATCTAAATGTTTTATAGTGATTTTGAAGGGGCATATGATAGTTTTTAACACTTTTGGTTTGAAATTTATTAATCATTAGAAATTCTGCCTTTGGAGCCATGCTCTTAGTCTTTTTCTCCTACCCAAGTGTTTCCGTAGTCATCGATATGTTGTCCATTTATTTATTTATAATCCTCACCCAAGGATATTTTTTCCATTTATTTTCAGAGAGAGTGGAGGAGGAGAGAGGGGGGAAGGGGGAGAGGAAGAGAAAGAAACATCGTTGTAACAGAGACATATTGATTGGTTGCCTCCCACCCGGGCCCCGACCAGGGGTATGTGCCCTTGACTGGGAATCGAACTCGGGACCCTTCAGTCTGCAGGCTGATGCTCTTAACCACTGATCCAAACCAGCCAGGCCCCAACCTAATTTTTTAATGAATTCTTCCTTCCTCTACTTATTTGAAGTGGAATCCTCAACATATATGAAACTCCTATGCTTAATATAGTTAGGTCTGTTCCTGTTTTGAATTCAGTTCTGTTAATGTTTGTGTCATCCTGCACAGTGCCATGCTTTGCATTATCACAGCTTTATCATATCTTTAATGCCTCTTAGATTAAATTTTCTCATTGGCCTTTATTTTTCAAATGTTTCTTAGTCTTGAACTTTTATTTTTTGATCGCACTTTAAAATCATTTTCTCATATTCGAAAATAATCATTTAGATTTAGCTTAGAATTCTGTTTCTTTCAATTAGCCTTAGATGGATTTGAGATCGCTGGCCTTTTACTCTCCCAAATTTTTATGTAAAATTGTATATGGAATTTCACTTTCTCCTAGGGCCTAATGTTATTTCAGGTGTAGTTATTTTAGCTCAGTATATTCCAAAGCAGTTATGTGTGTATCACCCTAATGATTTTTGTCATTTCTGCATGCTTGTACTATTGCATACTAACATTTTTATTCATATCATCTAATATTTTTCCCTTAACTTGATTTAAGTGGACACCTTATGTCATTACTGCCGTAAGTGGTGAGTCAGTATCACTTGTCACCAAGGTAACAATAAAAATGAAAAAAGAAAACAAATTCTGTTGAAGTGTTGTACATGGGTTACAAAACTACAGAAGTTTTTTTCTTAATTCTGGATTTGCTCTTTCTCTTTGTACATATGACAGGTATATGTAATTGTTTGCCTGTGAAAGTGTATTGTACTTAACTATGTATTGATCATGCTGGTATAGTTTCGTTTGTTTAAAACTAATTGAATAAAGAGCGGTTCTCTATACTTTACTGAAAGTAAAAGAACCTTCTTAACAGTAGCCAAGATTTATACATTAGGCCCAAACAAAAACAAGACTGGGGAAGTGTGCCCATTTTCTTTGTGAGTTGCTGATTGCTAAGAGTCTAGTGGAGTCAGCTTGGTTCCAGGGCTGCTCGGGCAGGAAATACATATTCTTGTTAAGACTGTGAGCAGTGTTCACATTGGAAAAATCTTAAAGGTTTGAAAATATTTTACATTTTGTGTTTTTAAGACCTTGCCACTATGGAAGAAAGAATACAAAGACGATATTATGAAAAGCTGACGGAATTTGTGGCAGATATGACCAAAATTTTTGATAACTGTCGTTACTACAACCCAAGCGACTCCCCTTTTTACCAGTGTGCGGAAGTCCTCGAGTCATTCTTTGTACAGAAATTGAAAGGATTCAAGGCCAGCAGGTGAGCAGATGCAGCCAGTGTTCTGGATTGATTCAGCTCCTCACACTCTACTGTCTTAAGGCCAGTGAAGTCTATGGTGAATTTGAACCTTAAAATCAAGAATGCTTTAAAATACACACACATACACACACAAACAAGACAGGTAAGACTAGCATTATGATATACTGCTAAGGACAAGAGGACAGACTCAGTAATGAGAAATTGCTGATTTTGTGATCTGCTTAGAATTAGTCATTTTAAAAAATTTTAAGAGCATTTATCAAATGCTTACAGAAAGCAAGATGCTCTCTTAAATGTACGTACAAAGAGAGAAGTGAGAGACAGAGCTCTTGCTCTGGTTTTACAGAAGTATAAAAGTGAGTTCTATAGGGTAGAGGAAGGGGAAGACAGTGAAAGGGAATGTAAGTACTTTCTCCTTAATTTGTGTTTGTGATATCTTTGAAATCACACAATGTTTTCTTTTTCTGGGAATTTTTTTCTATGGGCAAAACTAGACTTTGTAAGTCCACCGACCTTTTCTCTGACCCTCTAATAACATAAACGCATTGAGCAACTTTGCATGGTGTTCAGGTCCTATGACTTTCGTCACTTGTTTCTGAACCTCAGCCCCCCTTCTCGAGCCCATGACTTTCTCCTTCCAACAGAAGGCTTCCATTCCTGTGGTAGCTGCCACCACTTTGTAGCCCCTGAGATTTCGTTATGCACTGTCTCCCATTCACCAGCCCACAAGCTTTATTGTCCCTAGATACTCAGTTGAGTAGACCTCGGCTTGGTTGGGGCCTGAGCATGTATATTATCTGCTGAACTCCCAAGAGGCTCTGCATACCAGAGGGTAAGAACCCCAGTGCTCTACTTAGTAATTTTCCTCGGAGGAAAATCTGTTGGGTGTTCTTTGTCTCTCTCCTTTTCCTGTAGCAAGTTGTATCAAGAACTGCATTTTAGAGTCAGTTTACATAAAATAAATGTGAAGGACAGCCCAGCTGAAGTATCCAATTATCTTCTCTCAGCAAAGGAATAAAAAACCTTAAGCCAGGAAGGGAGGAGAGCAGGTATGTAAGGCAGTCAGGCTATAGACAGAACCAAGAAACTATAAAATCTCTGAAACTTGCCCTTGTATCATCCCCTGTCTGTTAACCCATTCAAGGAAGATGACATTCAAATATAACAGAATCCCCAGGAAAATAATAATAAAGGAATAAAAAGGGCTAAATTCAGAATAGTGAAAAGAATATGGTAGAAGTTAGTTAGCTAATGAGATTTCAACAGATATAGGAAGACCAGAAAGCAGATGGAAGAGGGTCAATGGGTGAAACCAGCCCAGCCACAGTCCAGACTCCTCCTAGAGGGCTCTTCAGCAGAGGGGACAGCTTACTGTTCAGTGGAACCCCAGAGAGCCTTCAGAGATTCTGAAATCAAATGGAAGGCAAGAGGGAAGGAAGGAAAAGGGGGAGATAACTGAAGACCCGTACAGATGCTCCACGACTTATGATGGGGTTTCATTCTGATAAACCCATCGTAAATCGAAAATATCTAAGTTGAAATGCAGTTATTAATACACCTAGTCTACTAAACATCATAGTTTAGCCTCACGTGTTTCTACTGATGCACAATCCTTTAGCACCTTTGTAAAGCCGAAGAAACATTAAGTCGAATCATTGTATGTTGGAGACCATCTGCATATGAGCTAGTCACCTTCCTGAACTCGTGTACAGACCTGTGTAGGAAGCCAAAGAAACTGGAAGAGCACAGAATTCTTCTTTAAAGAAACGGAATAAATTTCATAGAACCAGAGTAGACACAAGTGAGTTGGACCCAGAGTAAAATGCCGTGGTCTCTGAAGGGTCAGGTCCTCAGCCCCCTTGTTTTAAAGTTGTGGCTCTCAGCAAGGATGATTTGTCCACCCCCCAACTCCCAAGGGATAGTTAGCAATGCCTGGAGGCTTTTTTTTTTTTTTACGCTTAGTGGTGGGAAGTGGTACTGCCATGTATAAGTAGAGGCCAGAGATGCTACTAAAATCTTGCACTGCACAGGACGCCCCCACAAACAGAATTATCCAGCCCCAAAATGTTAATAGTGAGATTGAGAAACTATGTTCTAAAGCAAAAAATCCTGCCAGCCAGTCAGCCCTACATGCATACACAGGGCTCTCCAGGCACCTATCTAGTCCGTTAACTTACTCTTAACGTGACCAGGCAGCCAGGGCCAGCAGATATGTAAGGAAGCCTGCAGGGGAAGAGAAAGCTCAGGGTAGCAGAAAAATAGATCCCAGAGAACACAAGAGAGAACTTTAAAAAAAAAGCCTCTAAACCATGGCCTGAGAGAAATTTTAGAAGATATTACATCTACAAAATGGTGAACAGGGTATTAGAAATAAAGAACAATCTGAGAAAAAGAAATGATTCGGGGGGGGCCACTTTAATTTATTGCAAGCAGAGAAAGTTAAAATCAAGAAACTCGGCGTAAAGAACAGAAAGACAGGAGATAAAAAATGTGAAAGACAAAAAAGTGTTACAAATTATCCAATATTCATTCAGTGGAAATTCCAGAAAGAAAATACAGAAGACAAAGGAGCGGGAATTATCAGAAGACTAAGAAAAATATCCTGAGCTAGTGAGTGGCACAAGACTTCAAGTCCAAGCAAAATTCATTCATTCATTCATTCATTCATTCAGCATACGGTGGAAGCTCTGATGTGTGTCAGATCTGAATACAGCGGTGAATGAAATAAGGCTGCTGCCCCTGTGGAGCTTGCTATTTTGTGGGGTAGGAAAACGGGGAGGAGTAGTATGGGACATGATGAGGGCAACTGATAGAAAACATCATAAGCCAGCTGGACAAATGGAAAAGCTCTACCCCACGTATCCATCACTGTAAAATTTCCAGGTGCCAAGGATAAAGGAAGCCTTTCCGAGAGCTTCTGAAGGGGGTAATACAGGCAACCTACAAAGCAACAAGAATTAGACTGGTATCAGACTTTTCTCTAGCAACTGGAATGCTAGAGGGTTATGGAGAAATAAATCCAAAAGTTTGAGGGAAAATGATTTTCAACCTAGAAGTGTTCGTCCAGCCAAACAGTCCAGTGTAGAGGCAGAACACATGAGTCAGTCGTGTACAGGCTCAGAAAGCGGTTCCTTCCCTTTATCCTTTCTTAGCATGTTATTTTAAGATGTTCGGTAGCAAAAGAAGCAAATCAAGGAAACGAGCTTAGATCCAGGGAACGAGGTTCAGGAAAGCAATGGGAGTGACTCTGACCCAGGGTGACATTTGTATGGCAGGCCTGTGCAGCAAGCTGCCCAAACTGGAGGAGGAGATGGAGCACTCCCATGAGGGAGGCATCTGGGCGTGGAGGGGAGGAAGGGAAAAATGTTTAAGTGAAAGCGGAGAAAAAGAATGGCAATTAAAAACTCCATGGCAAACGAAAAGTTGCATAGGAATGCAACAGAATGCTCTTAGCAAAGGAGTAGATGCTATAGAGAAAAGTATTTACATAGTCATAATAATGTAAATACTACATTGATTTTCACCTTTTAGAATCAGCCTCTAGATAAATCATAAAAAGATTAAATTTACAGGGAAATAAAACTTGGACTCAGGAAGGGAGGGGGAAATGGTTACATAAGCTCAGTTCTGTTTGCCCTAAGAGGATTTTGAACAATATGAAGTTGATAAAACAGGAAATAGCAATATAACAAATCTACCTACCTAAGAACTGAAAGTTCAAAGTGATTGATCCTAGGGAGCCTGCATTCAGGTTAAGTAAGATAGAACAGGGGACCACAACTTAGTCACAGGCCTCTCCATGCTCTTTGATTTAACCTCCAACAATTATCCTCCGCATAAATTTCTGAAAATTTTTTAATTGGAAAGGCTGTGTATCCTATGGTGGTAACTGTGAGGGGGAAGCTGGGAAGCTTGCAGGCAGAGCCCTGGGTGGGGGGGTGGCAGCTGCTGCTGCTGGAGAGGAAAGCCCCTGTGGGCCTGTGGAAACGAGAATCGGGGAAGGAGAGGGGGCCTAGGAACTGGATCTGCACAGTAAGGGGGCCACTCGGGAGAGCTTGCCACCAGCTCATCTTGTGTAGCTTTTTATTATATTTGAGTTTACATAATTTTAATAAGAACATGGGAGCCAATTGAGAAGTTTACTCAATTCTGCTTAAGTAAATAAAATATAATTGAAGAGATGTTAGGGAATTTTTGTAGATTCGACGATTTAAGGCAGAATGAAACAGATATGTAGCCAATCATTGCAATTTGATTTATTTATGAATTTCCAGTATTTTCATTTGCCATATTTTCCCCCATTTTTAATTTATGATCACCAGCATTGTTTGCAAATTATTTTCATTACTGTACTTTGTTACAAGTCATCATTTATACCATCCATGTTCTTTCTTTTCTTACAGATTGTGATATCTTTAGTCTGAATTTTTAACTGGAATCAGAACTGGATGTTGGGGTCACACTTTTATTATACCACGTGATTACCAAATTCAAAGTTCAGATTAGTTAATATAATTTTTTAATGTTGAAAAAAGATGTATAGTAATAAACAGTTTTTCTAGCAGCCATGATGAACAATGTATTTAAGATTGTAAACTGAAATGCTGTATTTATATACACTATTACAGTAGAACATACTTTGACTTAATCCTGGTAACTGTAATTTGGTTTACCAACAAAAGTTGTGAATAAAACTGTGAAACTAGAAAGGAGACTTTCTGGAGTTTAATAGAAAAATGTGATTTTAATATTATTTCCTTTTTAACATAATTTTTTCCCTTCACATTCCCCAAATCAATGTAAATAAGCACATGCGCACATACACGCACAAATGCACACACACACCTTTTACTACTATGGTAATGCTTCTGTAAATGTCTCTATTTGTCCCTTTGGCTAAAAATGTAATTTTTATTAGGCAAATATATATATTTTTTAATACTGGCCTTTTTTGGTGAATTTTTATGTTTTGTGTACAGTGAAATTTTTTAATTTTAAGGTTTAAAGTTTCTCACTTGCTTTCATACATTTGCTCACCAAGGGTAAATGAAAGAACACGGCTGCTTCTCCCAGACAGACTGACCTTGGCCTCCACGTAAAGCATCACTGTTTTAAAATGAAGGGTGCTTACTTGTCCCTTTTTCTGTGTTCTGTAGGTCTCATAACAACAAGCTGCAGTCTACAGCTTCTTAAAGTTCAGCGTGTTAACCTAAACATAAAACACGGCAAGAATCTGGTTGTCTGAACTATTTTAAATTAAGGAGCCAGATGTTTTTAGTCAGGTTATCCTGACAAGACTTGACCTAAACTTCGTTTTTATTGGTCATAACAGTCCAATTTTATTCTTGACCAATTTTGTCCAACGGACAAGGGAAAAGCGAAGTCAACGACACCATTATTTGTCAAGATCAAATGGTTTTATTATTGTGGCAGAAGCGGGAAAACTTTGTTTATTGAAAAAAAAAAGAAAAAAGAAAGCAAGAAAAAAAGATAATATGGGGTCAAGTGTAACTCCATGGAAATGCCACGTCTGCTCTTCAGTGAAGAAGCTGGTTTAGAGTCTCTCAGAAAACTTTTGACTGTATTTATTTATTGTTGCAAAAAAGACGCTTTTTTATTGCTGCCCTCATTTGTCAGCTAATTATTTTTTCTTATAAAAATCCAGCCCTGGTTACATGTAATCCATTCTGTATCTTATCATGATTCCTATAGGTAAAAGTACAAGACGACCTCTAGATGTCTTTTCTTTCTATGAAAGGAGCTGCTATGTACACATGTGCACACACACACAACTGGGAATCAACAGTGAGTTTGTTCTTGCTCATGGTAGACAACAATTAAGCTTGCGTGAAGGTGGGCTAGGGGTCCTGGACTACAGACTCTGTTGCCTTGAATATAACAATACAATTTGTCATTTACTCTGCACCAGGCTAAAATGAGTAAAATCTATTTGAAGGTATCTTGTTTGTAAACATTTGTCAGATTCTAATTTTTTTCTTTTTGTATTAAAATTCAACTATGGATGTATATGAAACACAATAAATGGAGATCATTTTCTCCCACAGATGGTGTCTTTGAATGTGCGCTAATGGTCATCTGCAAGCCTTTGAGGGGAAAGGGAGGGCTGCCAGGCAGATAAAAGACAGAGCCGGCTCATCGCACCTGGGCTTGTCCAGGATAGTAGAGGCCCTCACTTTATCATTCCCAGCCCATTGTCACCACGGCAGAGAATAGCCTTCAGGGGTGCTGGTCCTGTTGCATCAGTTGATTGTACTAATATAAAAGGTAATGTGACAAAACACACATTGCCTTCATCTGTACATCATATGAGATGCGGCAAATTATGAGTCCCAGGCAGCTACTTAGAGTTTCTGAAGGGCCTTTTTTTTAGGTGGCATCCTCGTTGTTGTATTTTTTGTTTGTTGGTTGAGTTGTTTGGGGTTTATTTTCCACATAAGAAAAAGTGGTATAAGCAGTAGGGGAAATGGAAGCAGCGGAGGAGGGTATAGTTGCATGTTTTTCCTTTCAGTGTTCAAACTTTACACTTGCACCAAGGCATTGTAACAGTAGTTTCTAGAAGACCTGCCATGGTTGGTTTATGCAGCTTTGCAAAAATTTTACTAGATTTTGCACTAATTCATACTAGCTTTGTCCCACCAAGTTCTAGAATTAATGTTTTTTAAGTGTTTCCTTCTGTTTAACATCACCCTGCTATGCAAAACCTTTCCCAGACCTTAGTTTCTTAAAAGAAAGATGTTGCTACAGTTTCCAGTTCTTTCTTATTACAGGCTCAGGTGTACAGGTTATTCTGGGTTAATTTTGTCTAATGAAGCCCATTGCTTTTTGTACATAAAAATGTCACTTAAACCTGTGCTTACAAACTAAAGAGACTAATGCTCAGTATGAAAACATGGAAACCGTTTTTGCTTAAAATATTAACATGGAAGTAATCAAATATAGGTGATTTCATCCTTTTACTTTTGAAAAATGTTACATATTGTATGCACTGTGCTGATGCAAGAATCCTACATTTTAATGAATTATAAAATTATTCTGCATCTCATCACATCACAGTATTTCTGTACTATTTATTCATATATATATATACATATATATATAGAAATATATGGGCTTAATCATTTAAAACTTGTTGCGGCAAGAACTTTCTTACCTGTAGGCAATAGATTGCTATGTTTTTAACAGATTGTGGCAAATTCTAAACAGCAATTCTTTTGTACGTAATAGGACATTTCATCCTAGAAAAATAAAGTAATGTTTTTGACATTGGATTTGGTGCAGTTTCTAATGAAACAGTGGTTGGTTGATATATTTTCTGTAGCTGTTGGCATTGCCAAATTGTACAAAAAACAGGCAAATTTCATGAGAATCTCTGACCAGGGAGATGTTAATTTCATATGTGTAATTTAGTAGTATAAAGCCTTTTGCAATTTCTACCACCATATAAATACATAGACGTTTTATTATAGTTTTATCAACTACAGACAAAGCTTTAGTCTTCCAAAGGTAATTTTTGAAAAGGATACGTTCTTTTAACACAAGGAGGCTCCAAAGCTGCTTTTTTATGAGTACTCTTTGACAAGCTTCTGCTGTTCAGTAAGATAGGCACATTGCAGCTATTTTGTTTTCAATAACCCAAGTAATGCACACTTGTGATACTGTTAGGATATTTGGGCCTCTTAATATATTTATTTTTACATCAATAGATTTCCTTGGCTAAAGGTATTTTCAATGCTTGTTACGTTTCATCTGCCAAATTCACAATCCTTGAAACGATTTCATGAAAAGTATTTTCATAATATTGGTAAAGCTTTTTTGCTCCTATCCAAATTCTGCAGGATTTGATTTTAATGTCCTGCAGTAGGTAAGTTTTTAAAAGTTGTGAACTTTTAGAGATATTTTCTAAAGTAAAACAATTACCTTTTTATATTTCAAGTGGCCTGCAGTGTTTTTTAGAGAATCTGACATTTGCTGTTGTTGTACTCTACCTTCCTAGAATCTGCAAATAAAAGCTCTTTCCCTATTCTGTTCACTGCTGTTAGGCAGACTCCGTGCATCCTTGTGTGTTTCTGGTATTAAAGAGCCGACCTGGTGGCCTTTTAAATCTGCACTTACAGATTGAGCTACACAGAGCTCCGTGATTATTGCAGAACTCAGGTTTTCGTGGTTGAGGCTATAACCTATAAATCTTAGATTTGTAGTCCTTAAAATGGGAATGGCGGTATCTCATGGGCAAAGTAATGTCTTAGAAGCACTTGGACAGAGTCAGCTGAGAAGTATTTCTAGTAAGCTTTTACTGATTTCAGAGAGGGAGAGGGAGAGAAACGTCAATGATGACAGTCATTGATGGGCTGCTTCCTGCACGCCCGCTCCTGGGGACCAAGCCCACAGCCCCGGCAGGCCTGTGCCCTGATGGGGAATTGACCGGGGACCTCCTGGTTTACAAGTCAACACTTAACCGCTAAGCTATGTCAGCCGGGCTCTAATGATTATTTTTAAATCCTCACCCAAGGATATGTTTTTATTGATTTGAGAGAGAGAGGAAGGGAGAAGGAGAGAAACATCAATGTGAGAGAGAAGCGTCTATCAGTTTCCCCAGTACACAGCCTGACGGGGGATTGAACCTGAAACCTAGGTGCGTGCCCTGACCAGGGATCAAACTCGCAACCTTTTCTGGTGTATGGACGACCTGCCAGCCGACAGCCACCTGGCCCGGGCATATTTGTAGTAGTTTGAAATACTCTGAGATCCTTCTGCATACTTAGAGTAAGATGCCCAAAAAGGCATTTCTCAGATCACATCCCACCTGATCCAACTGGGACCCTCCAAATCCAACTGAAGAAATAGTCTGTGGTTTTTAAATGATAAAGTCCAGTTCCTGAAATAGAAGTTGTGCATTATATATAGATGTAGGTGGGTCAGTTTTTAGGTGTTTGCATATACATGTTTGATAAACCTTAAAGGTGTTTTAAGAGAAATACAAACACTGCTAAGAGATGTCTTTAAAAGGTAGTGAAAAGCTAGTACCAAAAAACATGTGTTTTATAGACCTTGTCCTACCAAAAGAAAACCAAGTACCTTTTTCCCTTGAATTCTAGCAGCTTAATTCGAAGGAGGGATGTGAATGAGTTGCTCTTGAGGCACTGGAGTATTTTATTGTTGAGGGATTATTACGTGTGCACAGAGTCCTTTAGTCTTGGGAGCACAAATCCATGTGCTGAGAAAAATCTATCAATAGAACGAAAGGATTGGGAATGACAATGAGTTTGCTAATTAAGATTTTCCATAAAATTAAAGATTGTATCCAAAGTACTGACGATATTGAACAGGAGAGTTTTTTTCACCTTTTTTGCTGACCTGGAGTTCCGTCTTCACTGTCTCTTGTGCCCATCCCCATACCCACCACTGCGCAACTCATTTGAGCCTCACTTGACTTTCATTGCTAACCTGCCTTAACTTTAAGAGGAAGTTTCTAAAAGCTGGCCTGCTTGTGTTTGCGGGGGTGTACAAACTGTGGCCTTCTAGCATCAAGCAGATCACAGTTCTGGGATATTTTGTTTCCAAAACCTCTCAGTCTAATCAAACCTGACCCTTCAGGCTCTGTAAAAGTGGTATTTTCCCCCTCTTTTAAACCAGAGCATAATTATGACCCTTTATGCTCTAACATCTGACCATCCAACCAATAACTACCTATTTGGCCATTTTTCCCCCCCACCATGTTACTCAAGATCACTGCTTAGCCTCATGACAGTTAAAAACTTGGCTTTGGCTTTTGTGACTGCTGCTGGTTACGTCTGAGTTCATTTTTATTCTATAAGCCAAGAGTTAAGGTACTAATGTAGTTGATTCCCAAGAAGCAATTCTAGTATGATTATTATGTTTGTGCAAGGCTCATTTTTAGGAAAATTCTCTAAAACTTTTTTCAGTAGTGCTTTAACCACAGAATAATAAAACCTCTCAACTTTTACCTCTTTACCCATGTCTGGGACAAATAAGATAACTGCATCTCCATCACACCCAGATGTTATATCTTAGGCTATTGCTACATGCTTCCCTCATGAAGTGTCTGGTGTCCTGTCCTGGTGGCCTGCAGTGCTGTCGAGCCACTAAGGACTGTGCGCCACTCAGACTAAAGAACTGGAGCTCACTGACTGCACCTCCTTTAAGACCTAGGAGGCGGTTTTCCCTCTGCACCTCTCCCTGTAGGCAGTAATCCTCAGCCTCGGGTTATCCGTGACTATTCAGTGTTTCAAATGAACTGAAGTACACCTTGGTCTTCTGAAAAAAAAGTTGTTAATATCTTTTGGACTCCAGTATAAAATCAGTATTAAATTCAGCTAGTGATTAAACCTTTTTTAACCACTAGAAAACGTTTAAAATACACGTGCTTGCAAGCTGTCATTGAATACTGATTGGTGCCAGGATTTGTGGAGTAACTTTGGAAAAGGCTTTCTCCCAAACCTTTGGGGCTCAATGAGGCTGAAAAAACCAGGTGCATCCAAGATCCGATTTCAAGGCAAGATTTACTGCTTTACAACACAAACATCATACTTGATCTTAATAGAAAAATGACATCAGATACACCCTGAATATGTTTAGCACTGGGACAGCAGTCAGTTCAGCACAAAACATTTTTAGGAACAGAGAGGCAGGAAAATAAACTATCTTACACTTTGGTACATCAAAAACACTTGTTTGAATAATATTTTGCTTGAATTAAGCCCTTTAGTCTTCTTTGAAGTGTAAAACTTTATAACTTGTTTTGGGCTCTGACCCATCTGTTGGATCTATATGACATCATACCTGTCTTTGACTAGTGCACTTACTGTTCTGTACAAAACTTAAAATGTGATGGCTTAGGTATAAAATTTGGTTTGATACGTGATACAAGCTATTCAAAGTTGTATATAAAATCCAGGAAATGTTTTTTTTGTGAACTATTTCTGAGAATGTATTGAAATTAAAATAATAAAAAATAAACAGCATGAAGCAGTGATCTGTTGACGGGACAGGTCAGCAGCTGTGTGCATAGCTCGCACTAGAATAGCTTTGCCGCGGAGCTCGGAAGCATTCTGTAAGTACGCTGACAACTTCATGATTAGAGTTGGAACTACGCAACTAGTTCATATAAAGGAGCCCTGTGCCCTGTTCTAAAGGAAGGTCCCGTTACACGAAGGTAGACCTTTCCTGTCTTGATCAATCCCAAGTCTCTCATGATCCAGAAATGCCAGGATGGTAAGTTCAAATGCATTGGGTGTGAATTGCACCTTGAACTTGCACATCCCTTTTTCGGTTAAACCTTTTCACGTAGCTACTGCTGCTCCAGAGCAGTCCATCTCCTGGTCGGAGGCGCCCTCTTAGGACCTGGAGCAGAGCTGTAGGGAGCTGCCGTCTCTTATGGTAGATGTGGCCCATCACAATATACCTGCTGCCTGGGGGGGGGAAAAATTATATATATATATATATATATATACACACACACACATACACACACATATATAAATTCATAGTGTCTTTTCAAAGCCATGAAACAAGAAAATGTAAGATCTTTGAGGAACGACTAAGCTTGAGTCTATTATCTTGCATCTCAGACATAAGACCCTCAGACAACAGGTGGAAACAGACTAGTAGTGACCTTTAGAAGATAACCAGATAATCTGCCAGTAAACAGTCAACATTAGAGAGCAAGGGTCCTAATCTCAATGTATCAGCAGGATTTTCCAGACTAGCACATCTCTAGAAAGATGTGGGAGAGGATATCCGCATCCCAACCCCCAAAATCCACTTTTCTAAATTCAGTTTAAACAGGTACCCTTATGCGTCGCGTCTGGCTACGGTGCCACATCGCGCAATTTGTCAATGCGTGTTCCCTGAGTGCCTGCTTTGTGCCAGTCCGGGCTGTTCCCACCTTTTACGGGAGGCGTGGAGGACGGGGAATTGTTGGGGCTCAAATCAGCGGCCAAAATAGTACCTGCCGTCTAAATTCCATTCATCTTGACTACCCCTCCCCACCGGAGGTGCTGGAGTGACCAAGAGAGACCCAGCTGTGGCGCCCAAGTTACAAACGGTGGCATAAAGTACATATAAAAGTGGTCAGTGAGACCAGTTTCAATACCAGGTTTAAATTCTGGACATGTCTTATTGCAACTGGAGGAGTCCAGGGCCAGGATGTGCACTCGGAAGAAAAAGCCGTCTGGAGCGACGTACAGGCGGTTCATCTTGTACAGCCCGTCCCGGTCCACCAGCAGCGTCACCAGCCGGATCCCTGGGCCCAGCGCGTCCACGTCGTGCACGATGCCGTTCACCGCTGCTTCCAAAAAAGAGTTTGGACAAATGCACAGCGTTCGCTTCCCTTGCTCTCCCCAATGCGACAAATCCCGACAGAGCCTCACGGGCCTGGGGCCTGCAGGACCGAGGCGGTGGGGTTGCCTAGGGTTTGGCTCGGGGCGCCCGCGCGCGCCTGGAGCGCGCTCGGCTCGGAGGGGCTCGCGGGGCGGCCGGGGCTCCGCCGCCCGGGCCGCGAGGAGCTGCGGGGCGGGGCTCACCGAATTCGCTCTCGCAGTAGGCCTCGCGCTCGTCCGGGGCCGCCCTGCAGGCGCGCGCGCAGGACTCGGCGCCCGGCCCCGCGTTCCCCAGCGGCGGCCCGAGGAGCAGCGGCGGCGGCGGCGCGGGTCCCGGGGGCGGCGCGGCGGCGCGCGGCCGGTTGGGGTGAGCGGGGCCGGCGGGCGCGGGGGCGGGGGCGTCGGCGGCGCGCGCAGGCGGGCGCGCGGCTGGGAAGCGCAGGGCCCGGGCGCGCGCGCGCCGCGAGGTGTCCTCCAGCGCGGGCACGCGGCGCAGCGACGCGCGGTTCTCGGCCTGCGGGAGGCGCGGGCTCGGCGGGCCGGCGGGCGCGCGCGTGGCCTCCCGGAAGCCGGGCCGGTTCTCTGCGGGCGGCGGGGGCTTCCTGCGCCGCGGGTCGGACCAGGCGGGAGCAGCGGCCTCGGGGACCGGCTGCGCCCGGGGCCCCGGCGTCTCCTCGGCGCTCGGGCCGCCGCCGGGGTCGGGGTTCCTGTCCGGGGGCGGCGAGGCTGGAGGGAGAAAAGAGGAGAGGCCGGGAGGCTGGGAGGCTGAGAGGGAGGCAGGCGGGCAGGGGAGGGGAGGGGAGGCCGCGAGCGGGGAGAGGACGGCCGGGGGAGGGGAGCGGAGGGGAGCGGAGGGGACTGCGGCCCTAGCGGGCACCTGCGCGGGGAGAGCTGCGAGCGACGGCCGGAGAACGCAGCGGGAGGGAAGCCTCGGCCTCTGGTCGTTTCCGAGGCCCCCAGGGAAGACGGAGCGGAGGGTCTTGCCCTCGAAGAATGCGGCCAACTAAGCATAACCTGCTCGCCACGTGGGAACGTTTCATTTTTTTCAAGGAACATTTCCAATCGATAGCTTTTTAAATGACAACCCCCTGTTTGTTCTAGGACTAAACGTAATTGGCAAGTCTGGTGGAAGCACAGACTCTTTCTGCCCCCTCTCTAATATATATATAAACATCCGCCTTTCTGCTGTGTACAGTTTGCTGAGAAAGGACCCAGAGCAAAGCCCAGGGGAAGAGGTCTCATATTACAGGTTCTCCTAATTGTTGAAGCGCCCCTGACAACAGAACTATTTGGTTTTCCCATCCGTGTTTACACTGTCCTCTTGATCTCTGCAGCATCGAGCATTCGTGAGTGGATTTTTATCTGGCTTCTTGGACACCACTTAGGGGTAAACCACAGCGAAGAAAAGTTTTTAAAGCCTGGCTGGGAGGCGGAGGCCCCTGGTTAAGTATAAAAGCACACACATCGCTTACAATTTCCCCTCTTTTGATGATGGAGGAAAAAACACAATTTCTAAATGGTATGGCATGCAAACACATTTTTTAAAATTATTAATGATTTTCCCCAGGGCTCCAGACAGGTTGGTGAGCAAACTTCAGCGAATTTGGAAGCTGGGCAACTTTCCATGCCCAATTACACAGTGTCAGCTCCGGGTTTGCCTGGGTCCCAGTGCCCTCCAAACAGGCACAGGGACCTGTCTTTGTTTTTCCCTTTCTGTTGTTTTAAAGGCTGGTTTTCGGCGTTCCTCTCCTCTTGCTTGGAAGAGCGTGGTCTGCCCATTTGCAGCTCTTGCAACACTTCATTTAAAGTGATTTATCTTGCCAAATTGATCATCTCTTTAAAATCTGCTTTTACCCAGCAATAATAGCTGGTTATAGTTAATGTTTTTGCAAAGAGGTTCATTCTGACTCATCATGGTCAACGTTGTCCCACACACAGCTGAGTAAAGTTCTGGTGGATATCCAATTCCTGACTGTCAACTGTTGACCTCCCAACTGCTTCCCCATTGATATCACCATCTGTTGTCATGGGAAAGACTGCCTGATATTTGGGTTAAATGCCACTGAAGTCATTCAATTTCCATGTGGAAAAATAATCCAAAGTAAATTGCCCAGTGAGGTACGGAAGCTATTTTCCCAGAGATAGTGGATCGAAAAAAAAAAAAATCCCCCAAAAAGCAAAACAAAACACCTCGCCACAGAAAATCCCTTCTTTTCTGTCTTCCCTCCGCAACCTATTTTCATCTCATGCATGAAACCGTGTGTCTTAAAGACTCAGGTGTGGCAGGGCCATTCCTTGGGGCTGCAGGGAGAGGGGAGGAAGGTCGGATTTCTGCTCCCTTCTCCCTCGGCCCCAGGGGTGCACCCAGGGCTCTTAGGGGCGCCTGCCACCGCGGTGTCCTGTGAGCCCCGCCGGCGAGGTTCCCAAAAGGCGCGCCGTCACCCCTTCTGACACTTTCCCTGCTCCGTGATGGAGCAACTACTTAACATGCAAAGTTTTCTCCTGCCTGCCCGGCTCGCTCGAGATCATTTCAGTAGCTGACCTGGCTTCTTTCCGAAAAGGCTGCCAAGACACATGAAGTCTTGGGGACACAGTTTGCTCCCTACGAACACGGACCCGGAGTCTCCTCTCCTGCAAACTCGGACCCCTTTTCTCCTCCCGCCCTTCATCACTCCCTGTCCCCAGCTCCCCCCCCGGACCCCAGCCCCTCTCCCAAGGCTCAGCATTTCATCGCTCTTACCTTTCCCCTCCGCCACCGGGGCTGCGGGAGACGATCCAAGGATCAAACAGAGGAGCCAGAAAGCTCTAGCTGTCATTTTTGTAGACACGGTTCCCAGGCTCTAAAACTGAGCCAGGGCTTTTTGCAGTTTCTCTCCCCCCACCCCTTCTCCACACCCCCACCCCCTTCATGCTAATGAGAGGCAGCCTTCGGGGAAACGGAATCACTCGCTGGACAGACCATGGAACAGCTCGGAGCCGCAGGGGTTTCTCCCACTTCCTCGGGGGCGCAGCGCGGCCTCCCAAAGGTGTCCCCACGAATGTGCGCCCTGCGGCCTCTGCGCAATGAGAGCATCCAGTCCTAAACTTGAACCCCTGAGGGTTTGCGGGCTGGGCTGCGGGGAGCACAGGGGGGGGGAGAGTGGGTGGTAGGAAGTTTCTTCTAGATTAAGTCGGCAGCAGATGAGCAGATTGGTGCTTAAGAGGGCTCGGGCTTGTGGAAGGGAGGGCTCAGGTGACAGCTCATCCCAGAATGTGCCAGGGATTCCAAGAGAAACAAGTCTCCACATCCTAGGTTTGGTCAAACGATTTTACTATGTATATGATTTTTATATTCTAGAACCAGAAGAAAAAAGTCATCAGCAAAATAGCTCCCCACCCCCTCCCCCATCAGCATCAAGTTGGAAGGATTCACCAAACCTTTTACCCCCAGGTGCTAGGGAACAAGGTGAACAAAGCACCTTCCTGGATCTCTAGTGATGGCTCATCTCCTGTTTCTCTTCCTTCCAAGAAAAACTCATTCACTGCTTAGGTCTGCATCCTGGAAAGGGCTCTGTGTGCGGGTCCTGAGCCCAGGAGCCTCTCCCTCAGGTCGGACCGAAACAGCGCTGGCCAAGGGCAGAAACAAGCTCAGCCTAGCAAACCCTCAGCCTTCCCGGCGAGCGTCTCATTTCAACAGCTTCAAACCCAGGGGAAGGAAAATGCGTTGCCATGAAGGTGTTTTCCCTGAAGCGTCTGGGCCAACAGTGAGATGCAGCTGCTAAAAGAAAGAACACACTTCTGTTGCACTAATATCTTAGGCCTCAGGAATCGTAGTGCTGGCAGACGGACCAGATTGTGGGGGTCACGTCCTCCAGGAAGACACTGGAAAGCTAAGACAAGGGGCCAGCGAGAAGGCTGGACTCCATCAGGTTCAAGTTCCTTTGGAGGAACCTAGGGTTGGCAGCCTGGACACACAAAAACATTTGTTGTGCTTTGTGAAAGAACCCGTAGGTTGAAGTTATGAAGTGACAGGTTTAACCTCAATTTAAGAAAGAAGACTGTACCAACCAAGGTCTCCGAGAACACTGACTGCTTTCAGCTCCTGCCACTGGGCGCATCCAAAGAGAACGTGGCTCGGGGCTCCTGTAGGAAGTCTCCTGATTTAGGTGTGTTGTGGTTTGAGGGTTACTGGGAGGTAAATATGTTCCTCTAGAGAGGAGCTGTCTGTCTAGTCACAGGCTGACAATATGTTGGAGGGCAGGGGGGAGCGGTCACTATGTTCTGTAGTCTGGTTCTCAACCTTCCTCAGCTTGAAACTCTACAGTATGTCAGTGGATCAGATTCATGGGATTGACTCATGTTAACCAAACTCATAAAAAACAGATGTATAAACCAGAATGTTTTTATTAACATGCACTGGAGAGGCTACAGTAAAGATGATTCAGAGGTCTAATTATTAATCACAAAGTTGTGTATTGAGCCCTAAGTTGAACTGCAGCTGAAGGCAGGCTACTCGTTCCCATTCAGGCTTTGGAAGAAGCCTGAATCTCTCCAGTCACTGCAAGGCTTGAGTGTCTCCAGCCTCTGACCAGGACCAGGTAAACACTGTGAAATTCGTGCTTTTGGGGCCCAGTTTGTCTATGTCCTCAGATCCCCTTCTTTCACGTGCTCTTTCTTTAAGTCAAGTGGAATAAAATGAATTAGGCTTAAGCTTTCTCGATTACAGCCACATCTCATACATACCTGCTAGAGATTATATTCAAGTCACCCAGATCCAATTTGGGGTGTTCCCGAAACTCTTCTGTTGCAGGAATGTTGTGAATGCCCCAAAGCCCACACCCTGAAATGTAGAGGCAGAGACCAGCTGGGTGACTCCCACTGACTCCTAGTGGCCCCCAGGGTGGCACCAGCCTGGAAGAACTTTTGGGGTCCAGAGCTGGGCAGCATCTGGTTTGCAGGTTCCAAACCCCATGAATAATGGGAGGTACAAAGAGTTCAGAGCATTCTCTCCCTATAAACAAGTCACATGGGAAGCCAGATTATCATCATGATGCTTGATAATATAAACCAGAGCACGAGGAATTCGTCATATGTTTGGAATGTTTAATGATACTGGTTTCTCAGAGCCTAATGTGTCCGTCTCCATAACAGGTATGTGTATGTCTGTGTGTCTGTGTGTGTCTGTATGTCTGTGTGTCTGTGTCAGGTGGCAGAATCTAAGAGTCTTCCTCTTTCCTGCCAATTTCTGGTGTTTTGAGTGTATCTTTCTGCTTAGCAAATATTGAGCATCTACTATGTGTCACATAAGAAGGGATTTGCGCCAGGTTCCCGCAAGGAGCCCCTAAAGCCCTCGGGATTTCCCAAGTGATAAAAGTGTCTTTGTTGTTCATGAGCTTCCTGGATCTCACCTGAGGTTTGCTAATGAGGCGACTTAGAGAGACCCCTTTGAGGGCTTCAGGATGGGAGCTGGGACCAGAAAGACCAACCACGCAATTAGACGGTCAAGACGTTGGGCCAACGGGCCCTCCGGGGAGCGGAGAGAGGCCGGAGATGGGGTTCACTCGGGTGGCCGGTGATTTAACCAGCACGCCTCCCAGATCTCAGCCTCTGCGTCTCTTCACTGGGCAGATCCTGATCTGCGTCCTTTATGATAAAGCTGCGATTGTAAGTGTAGCACCTTCCCGAGCTCTGTGAGTCGTTGCGGGGACCCATCAAACCCGAAGGGGATTGTGAGAACCCCCAGACTTGTAGCCAGCTTTTATTTAGTTAAAATTTTATTGCAGACTCTCTGTAAATGTGAAATCTCATAACGGCGTGACACGTTCTCATGTAGACAAACCATAATTTGGGAACGTTGTAGGCTGTTTGCAGGTTTTGCCATTGGAAGACTGTCTGTGTCCCCACCGACAGGGGAATGGCAGGCTGTCGCGTCGCCTGGTGGAATACCACAGAGCAGGCACCATCGACGGCGGGGGGGCAGGTAATTAATTCTTTGCTGGGCTTTGGGCACCTTGATCGGGATCCCTGGCCTTATCCACCGTGTGCCAGTAGCAGCCTGCCTCCAGTTGTGACAACCTACACTGTCTCTAGATATTGTCACATGTCTCCTGGGAGCAAAATCATGAGCCATATTCATTGCTGATACAGCAGGGAGAATATATGAGCTACACTTACAAAAGCAAACTATAGATGAATGTGGTAAAGGTGATGTCCATGAAAGGAGCCGGACAGAGAACAATGTATACGGTGCAGTTTCCTTTGCATAAGGTTCGCTAAGGGGCAGAACTGAGGGAGTGAAGGTCTGGCTAATGGTTCCTCTGGGAGCAGCTCATGGCTGGAAAGAGCGCGGGCGGGGACTCCGCTGCTAAAGTCGCCTCGAGTTTGACCTATTAATTTTTGATATCTTAAATAAGAAATGTTATTAGTTTATATAGTCAAATCTGTCGGGGTTTTTAAAATGACATCTTTCATCCCTTTATAAAAGCTTAAATTTATACAAGTCATACATATTCATTCCAGAATTAGACATCACAGGTAAGAAAAAATAAAAAATTAAATGTGATTCTATTGTGTAGAAATAACTGCTATAAATATGTTGGTGTATCCATTTGCAGACTTTTCTGTACACATATATGTACATGAAAATAGGTTACATAATTTCCTTCTGGGATCATGGTGTATACATATTTTATGATGTGGTGTTTTACATTTTAATGATTTGTCAACATCTTTCCGTTTCAGTAAGTATAGGATTGCGTGATCATTTTGATCGGCTGAATTCCTAAACGTCGAACTGCTGAGTCAAAGGATGTGATAATGCGGTGTCTCGGCTGCGGCCCGCGGTGTCCCCCGGCAGCCTCATGGGGTCACACTGAGCCGCGGGCGCTGTCACCCGCGCTAACGCCTTTCCCCATCGGGACGGGAACCACCCGTATTTCATATCCTTGTTCTGAAGAGCTTTTTACGATTTCCGTGTAAAAGTCTTCAGAAAATATTCTTCCAGTGACAGCTGACGCTCAGTACCCCGTTGTATCGGTGTCAGGTGTAGGGCCCAGAGGTCACACGTCTGTGCAGGTTCCGCAGCGGCTCCCGGGAGGGTCCAGCCCCCGCCTGGCACCACGCTTACTACAGTGTCATTGACTGTGTCCCCCGTGCTGTGCCTCGCGTCCTCCGGACTGTTTCGCAACTGCCAGTCTGTACTTCTCAGTCCCGTCACCTCTTTCACCCTGAAGAGTGTGTTTTTTTTTTAAAAAAAGGCTCCTCTTTAATTCACTTTTTATTTTATTGCTGGTGATATTGTACGCTTTTTTATAGATTTATTGGCCATTTGGATTTCTTTTGTTAATTTCCTGTTCGTATTCCTTGCCTGTTTATTGGGATGTTCATATTTCCCTTTCTGAGTTTAAGAGCTATTTATAGCCTAAGAATTTAAACTCTTTGTCTATTATACAGCGGGCAAAAGGAGGGTAACAGCTGTTCATATGGGAAATAATACAATAATTAATAAATAATAATGCAAGAATAAACTCTATGTTTCAAGCACTCACAACTGCAAACCTACTTTTGCTGAACCCAGTATACATTGCAAACATTTCCTCACAGAATTACGTTTGATTTTTAACGTCTTAGGGATTTTTTGGCCATAGAACTTAAATTTTGCACAGTAAAATCCATCAATCTCTTGGTTAACAATGTCCCTAGTGTCCTTTGTCATGCCTTGAAAGCCTTTCTCCAACTCAAAATTATATATGTATTAGCCTATATTTTTCTAGCGCTTGTAGTAAAATCACGATTCCATCTGGAATTTATTTTGGTATGTAGTATGAGGTAAGAATCTAATTTTATTTTTTTCTCAAATAACTAGGAAGTTGTCTAATCCAATTGGCAAATAAATTCATCCTTTCCCAACGTCGAGATGTCACCTTTAACACAGGGCAGTGGTTTTTCAACCAGCGAGCCACAAAAATGTTTAAAACATGCAACACCTGACTGTCTAGTTACAGGCACTGACCTCTTTCCCCTAGACTGTCAAATGAAAAATGACACCAGCCGACAGCAATAGCCGGCCGGTGTGAATGAAGCAAAATTATACTTTTTTTTTGGTCAGATGGGCAAAAAATGTATTTTTTGGTGTGCCGCAGAATTGTAGAAATTAGTCTGTGTGTGCCGTGAGATGAAAAGGGTGGCCCTGCTGACAGGGAGACTGTCCCCTTACAGTAAACGTGGGCCTGTTCCTAGGCCCGGCCCTGCCCTGCGAGTACCTCTGTTCATTCTCGCGCCCCGGTGGCCGCAGGATATCGGGCCGTGGTTATCATTGTCGTGGTGTTAGAACATGTCTTTCTTTTAAAAAATGGTTTTGGGTATGATAGTGTGTGTGTTTTCCCCAGTGAACTTTAGGATTATTCTGCTAAATTTAAAAATCCTGTTGGTTTGATTGAATTTGCATTAACTGTACAGATTACATTATAAAGGACTTGGCAGCTTTTCTGTGCTCTCCTTCTGTCCGTGAGAATAGAGCATCTACAGTTCTTCGTGTGGCCTTTTCCCTCTGTCAGAATATTATCATTTTCTCATCTAAGCTCTGCACTTTTCTTGTTACATTTATTTCCTGGGTATTTTATATGTTTACTGTAATTTGGAAGGATCTTTTTTCCTCTATCGTTTCTAACTGGACTTTCTAGGTATATAGGAAAGCTACGGATTTGTGCGCATATCCATGGTTACTGTTCACGTCCCAGTTAGTGCCTCTCCAAAAATAGTCCAAACTATTTGCAATGGATTCCCTTGGGTTTTCCCAGTAAAAAAATATATATATACTCTGTAAATAATGATATTTTGCTTCTTCCTCTCAAATATTTATTTAACTTTTTATTGCATCGATGAGAACTTTCCAAGCTTTGTTGGACAGTATCATAGTCATTGTCCTGGTCTTACTGGTGCGCCTCACTAGTCGGCCCCCTCAGGGCTCCAGTTTCAAGTGGCTCGGCCTGACTGGCTTCCAGTGCAGTGAGCTCTGGTAATCGGCACCCCCACCCCTTCCCTTAGGGAGCAGACACCTATCTTTATTATATTGTGGTTTTCTTAACATTGATCGCCTGATTGCATCTCCTAGAGGGTGTATTTTCTCTCCAGTCATTTTTATCTCTATGCTTTTCCTTGTACTCATAGTTCAAGAAATGGTTTTTTTAAATTAATGCATAACAAAATCGGAAAAATTGGGGTACTCCCATATCTAATGTTACAATAAAATAAAAAACGAACGTCTGTTGTCAACAATGATGATTATAATAATAGCTGGCACCTATTGAGTACTGTTCCAAGCATTAAATCTTTACATCAAAATATGAGTTTATACTTTTATTATCCTAGTTTTACAGATGAGTAGCTGAGGCACAGAAAGGTTAACTAACTTGCCCGAGGTTACACAGCTATAGCCAGCGCTCTGTGCCAGGCCCGCTGTCCCCGGGCGGAGGCGCTGTCCGCGCGCAGTCTCGCTGCAAACAAGGGACGATTGTTCTGCCTCTGAGCGCGACCTTCCCCCGGAGAGGCGCCCCCTGCCGGCCGGGCCTAAGACGCGCGGCCCCAGCGTCTCCCTGCGCGGGTGCCTCCCTGCTGTTGGTGGCTGTCCCCTCTCCCGGAGGGGTTCCTGGTGTCTCCCAGTGTCATTGAGGGTGGTGGTCGTGTTTCTGCTGCTCATCCACCCCCCTTGTTGCTTTTGTGGGATTTCCGAGAGGAGTAGAGAAAATGGCAACGCCACAGTATGTTTAATACTGCAACCTGGTAAATTGTAAACTGTGATAATCCTGAATGTTAGTATTAATCGGATTGCATTTGAATATCAGTCCTGGTGTAGTCTCTGAACTTCTTGAGTTTTGAAAATTTGAACTAATACAATACTAATAAATATTTGTATGCATCCGAGATTTTAAAATTAAAATTCTAAAGTGATCCAACAGGCAAAATTAAACAATGCTGTTAGAAATAGGCTACTGGTCACCCTGGGAGGAGGTAGTGATGGAGGGAACTCAAGGGGGGGGCTTCTGCAGTGGTTAATGTCTCATTTCTTGATCTGGGCGCTGACTATATAAGTGTGTTCGGTTTGTGAACATAATTGAACTGCACACATGATATGTGACTTTTCTGCGAGTATATTACACATCGATAATCATTTTTTAACCAAAATTTGATATAGGACAGCATTTTAAAAATTCAAGCTGAGGCTTGGCCATGTAGCTCAGTTGGTTGGAGCACCACCCTGTATACCTTAAGGTTATGGGTTTGACTCCCTGACAGGACACATACCTAGAGGTTGTGGGTTCAACCCTGAGTTGGAGTGTGCCAGGGAGGAAACTGGTTGATTTTTTTTCCCCTCTCTTTCCCTTCCTGTGCCTCTAAAAAATCAATATAACTATGTCCTCAGGTAAGGATTAAAAAAAATTCTAGTTGATTTTAAACCAAAGTTCAAAAATGTTATAAAATGTATATTAGTAATTTTATCTTTCTTCTTAGCCTACGTATAATAAATGTAATACAGCTATCATTATTTAAAAGTTGTTAACTGTATTCCAAGACTTGACACCTTTGTTTATTAATAAGGTCAAGTACAGACTATAGACTGAAATGTAATGAGAGTCTGTGAATCCTTAAAAATTCACAGCCTAGTTTTTGTTTTGTTTTGCAACAGTTTTGCTGCCAGAACACAGGTGTCATTTGCTCAGCTTAGGTTGGGCAGGTTTGTTTCCATTGTTGACAAGAGGGGACCAGCAAGGGTGTGTTTCTAGAAGAAAGGACTTGTTGAGAATTTCAAACTTCAGGGTGGGGCCAAGCAAGATGAGAACTGAAAGGGGTTCCTTTTCTTTTTTACTGATTTTAGGGAAAGAGAGAAACATCAGTTTGTTGTTCCTCTTACTTATAGGTTCGCTGACTGATTCTCGCATGGCCCTGCCCAGGGATGGAACCCACACCCTCAGTGTTTTCAGGGCTGCTCTCTAACCAGCTGAGCTGGCTGGCCAGGGCCAGGCGGTGTTTCTTAAATTTGCTAATTAAGAGGTCACCGTGGAGGAGCAGTGCGCCCGGTGGCAGGACAGCGAGGAAAGCGTGGAGGTGGGGCACAGGAGACGGGCATGTGGAGATCGCCCTGGAAGCGGCCTCTGTGGAGAGAGCTGGCCCGGGCCCAGGACGAGCTCTTAAGGGGTGGGGAGTGGTGGACCGTTTGGGGCCCAGAGGAAAAGCCAGCAGGGGGGGAACCTAAAGACAAAGGCGAGGGTGGGGGAACTAATGGGCCTGTAGCTTTTGAGTGTTTACTAAGCTCCAGACAAGTTTCCTGAGGAGACAGGGGGCAGGTTCTGGCCTGGAACTGGAGGAGGGACAGCTCTTCCTCTGACAGGTAAGGAACGCGGGAGGTGACAGCGGTGAGGGAAGAGGAAAATGTGGAATTTGCATCAGGGGACCTGACTCTGGGGTATTCAGTAGGCGCTCAATACGTGTTTGCTGACTTCAGCTGACTGAGCCCTGGGGCATGAGCAGCAGGACACCCAGCAGAGAAGGGAGCTGGGCTGAAGGAGGCCGAGGAGAGGACCCGGAGCAAGGGGCAGGCGCGCCTGCAGAGGCCCGGGCAGGCCAGCCGGAGCCCGGGGACCTGCAGGGATTCCCGCCTGGGGCTGAGCAGTCCGTTAGGAGAGCAGTCTTTGCCTTTGGGGACCAGGGACGCATTGTCACCGTCCATCGTCCTCAGATGCTGCCTACCTGTCGAAGGCAGGAGGCAATTCAGTTCAGATGTTTTTGAGCACCTACTACATGCAAGGACCTGATGTGGCCACCAACTCGGAGAGACCGGGAACAGAGCTGGAAGTCATCGGGCCTTCATCTGTTGAACGTGTGCTGGTTTGAACGTGCAGCGCGACATTCCGAATCTTAAAAGGGGCTTGAGGGTATTTGTTAAATTTCTCTATTGGTTGCTTACTGGTTTTTTGTTTTGTTTTAGTAAACGTTTGATTTTGCAATAATTGCAGATTCACATAAAAGTTGCAAAGATGGAACAAAGGGCTCCATGCACCACCCTTCACCCAGTTGCCCCGATGTTGGCATCTTCCATTACCATGTATGTCAGAACTAAGACATCAGCACCGGCACATTCTATGCCTGAACTCGACTGTGTCTGATTCCACTCGTTTCCCCACTAATGTCCTTTTTCTGATTCAGGCTCAAGTCCAGGATACTACATTGCATTTAGCGTTTAGTAGTTTTTGTAGAGTAGGAGTTAGCTCAGTGATATTCTTCTTGCACAAGTTTTCCAAGAAGAGTTTAAACTTTCAAGCCAGTCCACTGAACCGGTCTGAAAAGCTTAAAAACTCTGATTTTCGTTTATTACGCTAATCTGCAAGTAAAACAGACACACAGGCACACCGCCCCCCTCAAAACCCATACGTTTTAACTACAATTTATTGTTCATAATAGTTCCGAGACAGAAGCCGTAAATTATGTTTATTATATTTGTGTGTCCTTACAGCACAATTGCTTTTCTACAAACTCTCGGTAATGAAACAAATGTGTGGAGCCAGCAAGGGTAGATCCGCGCACACCCCTTGGGCTAAGGGTGGGGAGCAAGTTTTGCGCGTGTGTTTTGCGGCCCAAGGTGAAGCTCAGCTTGGAAAGGTAGAGAGCGAAGGAGAGGAGTCCGTGTCCAGTCGGCTTTTTTCTTTTAAAAGTACAAGTTAAGCAAGAGAAATGCTCCCCTTTGGCGTCAGTTCCTAGCTTTCGCTTACAGAGTCCCAACTGCAATGTTTTTAAAACGCGGAGACCCGCTTCCGAGCTTGTAAAGACAGCCGTCCCCGCGCTCGCTGCGGGGGCGCAGAAGCAGCACATTTTACAATTTCCTTTTCTTGATACCCGCTTCCCTCATTGCCTTCTTCTCCGGTAAAAATGGAACCCGGTACGACCCAGATGGGACTCGAACCCACAATCCCCAGCTCCGGAGGCTGATGCCTTATCCATTAGGCCACTGGGTCACCACAAGAACAGCTTTCCCACAACGCCCTCTTACGCGATGCCATCATCGCGCCCCGCCCCCTGCGCTCCGCGGACGTGCGTCGGGCGGTGCGTGTTTCAGAAGCCGCCGGCGGGCGGCAGCGCACACGCCTGCGCGCTTCGGCGCCCTGGGTCTGGACTTCAGGCTGACCATAGTGCGCCTGCGCGTGGCTCTCCGCGCCCCGCTGACCGAGCGGCGGGGTCCGCTCGCGGGCGGTCCTCGCCCGTCTGCTGGGTTTTTGGAAGGTTCTCTGCCCCGGTCGCACGTCACGCGCACTTGGGGAGCTTTAAACAAAATTCCATTGGCTGTGCTCCTGCGTTTCTAGTTCCGTTTACCTGGGCAGGACCCGGCTCTGCATTTTACAAAGCTGCCCTGGACCGGCCTCTGCCACTGGCGTTAAGAAGCACTCTCTCGGCGTAAGGTCCTCCGCACCGCACCCCACCCCACCGCGCCCCACCCCACCGCACCCCGCCCCACCGCACCGCGCCCCACCGCACCGCACCGCACCGCACCGCACCGCACCGCACCGCACCTCACCGCACCCCACCGCACCTCACCGCACCCCACCGCACCCCACCGCACCCCACCGCACCCCACCGCACCCCACCGCACCTCACCGCACCCCACCCCACCGCACCGCACCCTACCCTTCGCATCCCTTACAGGCCCTTCTTTCTCTTCCTTTCCTGCACTTATTCAGGGTACTGTCACTTGATGACCTATTATGTGCTGTGGACTGTAGGGGGGGGTCCCAGGGTAAAAAGGCTTTTCTTTCAACCCGCCCTCGCACCCCACTTACCTCCACCTATTTCTCTCCTTCTCCTCTTTCCTTCCGGCTTAAAGGGAAAGTGGGGAGGCCCCTGGGCCCGATGACAGTGTAGGAAAATGAGGTACTCGCACCCTTCCACAACCACATCAGATTCCAGCCGAACTACAGAACAACACAATTCCATTTTCTTCTTGGACACGTAATACCTGGTCACTGTAAAACTATAAAATACGGATAAGCCAAACGAAAATCCTTGAAAATGACTATAATCTTACCATTCAGAGGTAAGCACTATTAACATTTTGGAGAGTACCTTTTAAATCTTGTCTGTGTGTCATGTGTCGCTCATTACCTGTGGGTCCAGTCATCCAGGAAATGCTTTTCATGAAAACTAAGACACTATTAGTGAATAATTAATGAATCATCGAGCACGATGGTGCAGAAGTGGTGGTGGGTAAAACTGTAGCCTTAGTGAATTAGGACAGTGGCACCAAATGGTATTTTCACCTTCATGCACTGGAAGGGGGGGGGGGGAGTAAGCTTCACTTAAGTCAGCTTCACTTAAGAATGTCCTTGATAATGCTGTAAGAATTATTATTAATTGTATTAAATCTCCACCCTTGACTACACATCTTTTTAATATTTTGTGTGACAAATGGAAAGTATGCCTAAATCACTTCTGCCTACCAAAATACAGTGTTGGTCTCTGGAGGAAAACATTTGTGTGATGTTTGAGTTGCAGGCTAAACTAGCTGCTTTTTCACTGGAACACAATTTTTACTTCAAAGAATGACTGACAAACAGATTATTCATACTTAGACCTGTGTAAGAAAAGGTTATCTCACAAAGACCTTAGGACCCCTGGCCAGCTGGGCTTAGTGGTTAGAGTGTCAACCCACAGGCTGCAAGGGTCACGGGTTCAACTCTAGGCCAAGGGCACATACCTCTTTCGGTTTCCGGCTTCAGGAAGCAACCAATTGATGTGTCTCTCATCTGTGTCTCCCACTCTCCCTTACTTACACTCTCTCAGAAAAGCAATGGAAGAAATATCCTCCCATGAGGATTTAAAAAAAAAAAATGTCCTCAGTAAATAGTCTTTTGCTCTGCGTTACATCTGACCAAACCAATCCATGTGACTGGGGGTTGGAATGTACTGGGGGATGGCCTAGGCCAGAGGCCCTCTCCTGAATCGGGGAACTACAATAGCTAAGAGTGGAGGGTGGGTGGTTCCTCAGGGCAACCTTGTATCTTTCAAAGGTAACTCACTTTTAACATCATATTTCTGTTTCAGCTTGTTTTCAGATGCAAGTACAGAATAGTGGTTGAGAGCATGTATGGGTCCTGAAACCAAACAGCCAGTGTTTGTTAACAACTCGTGATTCAATCTCTTCTGCGAAATGGAACAGATAATAATACTACCTTGCAGACTTGTGAAGATTGAATGTATTAATATATGTAAACCACTTAGAACACGTCTGGGCATATAGTACTCAATATTTTCAAGCAAAAGAAAACCTGATTTGACTAGCTTAATCAACAAAGGAAGTATATTGGATGACATAATTGTAAAGTCATGTAATTGCAACCTTCGGAGGTTGGGCAGGCTGTTGATTAGAGTTTTCCTGGTTTCTCTACAATTGCCCTATTCGCATTTCTAGGACTCACTTCCCTCAGTCCAGAACAGAGCCTCCTTTCCTACATCCAATCATCAAACAAAAGGCACAGCCTTCCCAACTGGATGAATTTAGTTCACATGCCCTTCCCTGAACCATTCACAGTAGCCAAGGAAATGCCTGACAGTGACTGTTTTAGGGGTGAATTCTTTTCACATTTTTTGCACTTAAGGGATGGGATTATGCTGACTGGGTAGGCAATGAATCCCATGGCTGCTACAAATGAGTGAGGCTGGCATAAATGTCTGCCAGAATGGACAGTGTTCAGTGTTTGAGTTTATTTATAGTAAAACAAAACAAAAACTCCAATGTAACTTTTCTAAATATGCCCTTTTTAGAATACAGCACTTTGCAGAAAGAGAACAAAATGGCCCATAATCCCAATGCTCTGATAACCATCATTGCTACTTAAAAAAATAAACATGGCGCCCGGCCAGATGTGGCTCAGAGGTTGAGCATCGACCTAGGATCCAGGAGTTTGGGGTTCGATTCCAGGTCAGGGCACAGGCCCCGGTTGTGGGCTTGATCCCCAGTCGGGGGCATGCAGGAGGCAGCCGGTCAATGACTCTCATCATTGATGTTTCTCTCCCTCTCCCTTCCTTTCTCTGAAATCAATAAAGACATATTAAAAAAAAATGCACCTGGCAAGAAAATCCAAACATTTTATTCAGAAATGTGTAAAATACAGCAGAGAACTTTACTGGAAGGATTGGCAACACTTGAACACAGACTATAAACAAGGGTGGGCAAAAGTAGGTTTATAGTTGCGTATTCTTGCATTAATTATTGTATTTATTTGAATTACAATTGTACAGCGAGAGAGGAAGGAAGAGAGAAGCAAATGTGGCAAGACGTTAACATTTGGCAAATCTGGGTAAAGATTTGCAATTCTTCCATATTTAAAATTATTTAAAAATAAGTGTCTAGAGAAACAGGCATAATAAATCTTTTGTTGCCATATTCGTGGTTTTCATGCAGTATGACACAGTTAAAAAGAAAAATGCCACACATCTTCCTTGTCCCTCCCCTCCGTAATGGCCGGAAACCCCTGCCTGCCACGTTCCTTCTGTGAAATGCGCGTAGCAACATGTTTCTATATTAACATTTTTAAAGAGCATGATTTTGGGAATCACTTGTAGTACTTGGTTAAGGCAGCCGCGAGGGAACGGACCCCCGACGGCACGGGAACCCGCAACCCCTTGGCGAAGGTCAGGGTCGCAGGCACAGGCAGGGCACAGGGCCGGCCCCTCGCGCTACCTGCCGGGATTTGTAGTCTTTCCCCTCCGAACTGCTAGGTACTCTGGGATTGCCCGGCCGCTCCCTCATCTCGCGATGGAATCCTCGCTGCGG
The DNA here is from genome assembly GCF_964146895.1 of Miniopterus schreibersii. Taxonomy (NCBI): domain Eukaryota; kingdom Metazoa; phylum Chordata; class Mammalia; order Chiroptera; family Miniopteridae; genus Miniopterus; species Miniopterus schreibersii. Next base: position 8,937,858 of record NC_138116.1, read on the forward strand.
CTAGGCCCTATGACCACCCCCCCCAACGTGTTTTTCAAATCCACCAATTGACGCTCACCGTAGGCTCGAACCAGCCAATCGGAATGCGGAGCCACCGGGAAATTTAAATCGCGCCGGCCGGCTGCACGAGCCACACCGTCTTGGGCTGACCCGTGGTGGACGTTTTCAGAGCAACCGAACCGCAGCCTGCCCTCCGCGCACCGTCTCCTGAGGAAGCCCGAGCCGGCTGTGTAGGTACGAAGTCAGGCGCCGGCCCGGCCGGAGAGGTAACGGCCGGACCTCAGGCCGCGCTCTGCCCGCGGCGGCGGGAGGGGAGGCGCCGGGTTCACGCCCGGCCTGGCTTTGGCCTCTTTCGAAGAGAGGCCTCCTGGGCGTCGTTCGTTGGCGAGGGGGATGTTGGGCGATGCGAGCCGTCGGGCGTGGGGCCGCCGAGGCTCTGCGAACCTCCGCGGCAGCCTTCGCGGTTCGCGACTCGCGGAATCGGAGAGAGGCCTCAGGGCCAAAGCCCCGGCAGGGAGCCCGGCGCCGCCGCGTCTCCTGAGGGCCGGGGGAAGGGGCTGGAGGTGGAGGTGGCGGTGGCGGTGGCAATGGGAAGAACTGTTTCTTAAAACGTAGGCCTTGGGTTGGCTGTATCAGGCTCGTAAACTCACGTAATGGAATAAAGTTGAAAGGACTGAAATAAAGTTGTCGTCTTGTAGAGATGGCTCGTCAGTGTCCGAGTCTGAGTGATGTCAGCTAATACCGGCCAAATTAAGTGCATTCGCTAGAAATTCCTGGAAGCGAAAGTGTTACCGAGCTGCCGAAGCTGCAGAACTACGTCGCAAATTTTCAGTCTTGACAAAATGTTATGGGGGACTTGATAATGCGACAGTGAACCAGATTTTTCTCTCATTTTCAAATGTGAAGAATGTGCCTATTTTGGCCATTAAGAGACTCAATATATTCCGCCTAGGACATAGATTTTTAACTGTAAGCCCGGTTTCCCCACTTTGTCTTCAGTTAACTATTTATGGGCTGTATATAGTGGAGTCTAGAGCTGCACTGGCCAGCATGGTAGTTACCAAACATTGTGCTGTGAGCTTACAGTACACCCAGGATTTCCAAGGATTGGTATGAAAAAGGGACGTGAAATGTCTATTAACATTCTTCTTACTGACAAAGTAAACTGATAAAAGGGAAATTTTTTTCTCTCCCCCATCTTAGAGCTTTCTCCCTTTGTCTCATAACCATGTCCACCAACGAGAACGCTAATTCACCAGCTGCCCGCCTTAACAGATTCAAGAACAAGGGGAAAGACAGCACAGTGCGTACCTTCTGTTACTTTCATGTGGTATTTTTTAAATGGAAAGAATTGGGAAGGGGTCAGAACTCAGGGAATTGGGGGGGGGGGGGTGTGTGGGAAAGCCTTCACTTTGCAACAAAACCTGAAATGATAGGTGACATGATGTGTTGTCCTTTCCAAAGGAAATGCGGCGGCGCCGGATAGAAGTTAATGTGGAGCTGAGGAAAGCTAAGAAGGATGACCAGATGCTGAAAAGGAGAAATGTCAGCTCGTTTCCTGATGATGCTACTTCTCCACTCCAGGAAAACCGCAACAACCAGGTAAATATATTTTAGCTTGTGAATTATGATAAACCTAGAAAATCAATATGGGACTTAAATATTTAAAAAATATTGCTAGCCTTACGGTTTTAACTATAAAATCTGTGAAGATTTTTTTTTTTCCTGCTCTGACTCAGTAGTTCTGATGGGTTGTTTTTACCTGCCCACTCCATAATCTACTCAAGCTGATTTCAAGGTCTTCTTTAGCTCTGATCTCCCTTCAGGTTTCCCTGCATTTACAGCTGCCAGCTCAGTAACTTGACCTGGCTCATTCCACTACCAACTGAAAGTGTGTCCAGAACCACCGATTTTCTGGCCTATTTCTACCCTTTTTTTTGGTATTCTCTATTTTTTTGTACTTGTTTGAGAACTGTTCTGCATGGCCTAAAATAATGAATATTAACGGACAATAAAATGTAGGGTTAATAAACATTTAGTAACTGATCATAAACCTAAAAATGTCGTCACTGTGGCAAATAGGGATTTTATTGTTTGTATTTAATCTGAAAAATGATAATTTGTAAAATTCCACTGCTTCTATAGGGCACTGTAAATTGGTCTGTTGAGGACATTGTCAAAGGCATAAATAGCAACAATTTGGAAAGCCAGCTCCAAGCTACTCAGGCTGCTAGGTAAGTCTTGTAGCGTGGGTAACCCTAGAAATTAGCTTTTTAAGATTTTTTTGGTGGGAAAGATGGTGTGGGTAATGAATGAATGGTTAAGCCTGTCTTAGGCCTATTTTCATTGGAATCTTCCCTTAGGTGAAAGTATAATTTTTTATAAGCCTAAAATCCCACTCACACCCAGTGATCATCACTATTGACCTTTGGTGTACTTTTAAAGAAAATTACAAAGTTTTTGATTGACTTCTCCATTTAGAAAATAACTATATTTAGACACTTCCTTTTTTCCCCCATTGACCCCCATCCCTAGATTTTTTTTTTTTTTTAATATATCTTTATTGATTTCAGAGAGAGGAAGGGAGAGGGAGAGAGAGATAGAAACATCAATGATGAGAGAGTCATTGATCAGCTGCCTCCTGCACTCCCCCAACTGGGGATTGAGCCCGCAACCAAGGCATGTGCCTTGACTGGGAATTGAACCTCGATTTCTTGGATTCTAGGTTGATGCTCAACCGCTGAGCCAAGCCGGGCCGGGCCCCAGATTCTTATCTTTCATGATATTATAAATATTTGTGACATCCATCACAGAAAGGATTAATAATTTCTGTAGCTTTACAGTTAGGAAAATCTAAGTCACAAGCAAGCATTAACAATGAGAGTGAATTGTCAGATTGTCAAAGTTTTAAAAAACAAGATCTAAAGTAGATATCTGCAGGGATGCAGAGAGGAGGGTAACCTATATTACTGGTAATATTTTGATTTTTGGAAGAAGGGTATAGTTAAGACACCACATATAGTAGTACTATGCAGTCAGTCTGTTCAGCTCCTTTTAAACTCCAGGATATCTGAGCATTTAGTGCCTTACTGTAAAAGGTTGTCTAAAGTTCTAAACTCCTAATTGCATTTTAATTCGTTTTTACACAAACTTTATTTGTTAACTCCTTCTACTTTTGTTTCTCTTTTTGCTCACCCTTAGGAAGCTGCTTTCTAGGGAAAAACAGCCACCCATAGACAACATAATCCGGGCTGGTTTGATTCCAAAATTTGTGTCCTTCTTGGGCAGAACTGATTGTAGTCCCATCCAGTTTGAATCTGCTTGGGCCCTCACTAACATAGCTTCCGGGACATCGGAACAGACCAAGGCTGTAGTAGATGGAGGTGCTATCCCAGCATTCATTTCTCTGTTGGCATCTCCCCATGCTCACATCAGTGAACAAGCTGTATGGGCTCTAGGAAACATCGCAGGTACTTGGCATTTTAAATTCTTTTGACAGAATGTCTCTAATCATGCTGAGGTTGGGAGATGACAACCTTTGCGTCAGGTTTTGAACTGGCTTTCTTCCAGTGCTTATTCATGTAAGTAAGTTGGGGGATTTCTGAGAGTCTTTATGTTAAGACATTGGTGAACTGAGTCATTGAACATTGATGGTGTAGAAAAGTAAATAGGATTAACTTTGCACTTCTTTTCAGGTGATGGTTCAGTTTTCCGAGACTTGGTTATCAAGTATGGTGCAGTTGACCCACTGTTGGCTCTTCTTGCAGTTCCTGATATGTCATCTTTAGCAGTAAGTTACTGACATAAGTTACTTACTAGTTGATTCTAATTTTCCCACCTCCTCAAAAACAGGACCTTTCATTGCATTTTTCTTTTTCCCTAGTGTGGTTACTTACGTAATCTTACTTGGACACTTTCAAACCTTTGTCGCAACAAGAATCCTGCACCCCCGTTAGATGCTGTTGAGCAGATTCTTCCTACTTTAGTTCGTCTCTTGCATCATGATGATCCAGAAGTATTAGCAGATAGCTGCTGGGCCATTTCCTACCTCACTGATGGTCCAAATGAGCGGATTGAAATGGTTGTGAAAACAGGAGTTGTGCCCCAACTTGTGAAGCTCCTAGGAGCTACTGAATTGCCAATTGTGGTAAGTTGTTAACTTTCAGATGAGAACATAAAGTACAAGGAACATAATCAGTTGATACTAATGTTGACATAATGTTCATTTTAGGTCATGATAAGCCTATTACTTGTCAAAACTTTTGGGGTATAGAGTTTTTGAGCAATATTGGAAAAAATAAAAGACAACTTTTAGCATAACTTTTTTTTTTCCTTTTCAGACTCCTGCATTAAGAGCCATAGGAAATATTGTCACTGGGACAGATGAACAGACTCAGGTTGTAATAGATGCAGGAGCACTTGCCGTCTTTCCCAGCCTGCTAATGAACTCCAAAACTAATATTCAGAAGGAAGCTACATGGACAATGTCAAACATCACAGCTGGCCGCCAGGATCAGATACAGCAAGTTGTGAATCATGGATTAGTCCCATTCCTCATTGTTGTTCTCTCTAAGGTAATAAAGCCTTAGGCCTTAATCAAAGGGTTGTTAGTATTTATGGACAAGCATTTGCTAGAGCAGTGCTTGATAAGATTCTTAATGTTCCAATGTTGGGTTCTACTTGCAGTCATTTGCTAAATAATAGCTAGTAATCTCTTAAGGTTCGATAGTTTTTCTAAAACGGCACTTTCAGAATCTTATTTTTATAACCATTCTGAAATAAACCTGTTTCCTTGTGTTTATTAGGCGGACTTTAAGACACAAAAGGAAGCTGTGTGGGCTGTGACCAACTATACAAGTGGTGGAACAGTTGAACAGATTGTATACCTCGTTCATTGTGGCATAATAGAACCACTAATGAACCTCTTAACTGCGAAAGATACCAAAATTATTCTGGTTATTCTGGATGCCATTTCAAATATCTTTCAGGTAAGTCTTAACAAGGTGTCATTTGTTTTGGGACTTGATGATTGGCTTGCCATTTAGACTCGAGGGAAGGCAGCTAAGTTTACTCAGTAGGTCACAGAATCAGAAAGCCATTTCATGTGGGCAATGCTTTAAAAAAAAAAAAAGTTTGGTTTCAGAAAGAGATAAAAACATCAATGATGAGAGAGTCATTGATAGGCCGGTTTCTCCATGGCCCCCCCTACTGGGGATTGAGCCCGAAACCCGGGCATGTGCGCTGACCAGAATCGAACTGTGCTCTCTTGGTTCATAGGTCGATCCTCAGCCATTGAGCCACGCAGGCCAGGCTAACTTCATTTTGATATTAACAAATAACTCAGGGAAATTTGTTTTTGTGCACCATAGGCTATCTTTGCCCTTCAGACAATGGTTCTCCACCTTGATTGCACTTTGGAATGATCTGGGATACTCTTACAAAACAGAAATTTCCACCCTGGCCAGTTATGCTCAGTGGTTAAGGGTATTGGCTCACAGACTGAAGGGTCCTGGGCTCCATTCTGGCCAAGGGGGCACGTACCTTGGTTGAGCCTTGATCCCCCAGACTTTGTTGGGGTGCATGTGGGAGGCAACCAGTCGATGTTTCTAACATTGATGTCTGTCTGTCATCGCCCCCCGCCACCGAAAAGCAATGGAAAAAATATCCCCAGGTGAGGATTAAAGACAACCCTCAGAAATTTCCTGTTTCCATCACAGACCAATTGAACCTGGATATAGTGTCATTTTTAAAGTTGCCCAGGTGATGATGATGAACAGGAAAGATGGAGAACTATTCAAAGATCTTTGTAGCCAAAAGCTACAGAAGTTGCTGAGAGCAAGTACAGACATGATTACCTTAAATTTAAAATGTAAAATGGAGATAGTTTTTATCTTGTAGGGTTGTTGAAGGAACTGTCAGGCGTTTATTTCTGTCTAATATATATTAGTGCTCAAACATAGATTGGATTTTTTTTTTTTTTAGGCTGCTGAGAAACTAGGTGAAACTGAGAAACTCAGTATAATGATTGAAGAATGTGGAGGTTTGGACAAAATTGAAGCTCTGCAAAACCATGAAAATGAGTCTGTGTACAAAGCTTCACTAAACTTGATTGAGAAGTACTTCTCTGTAGAGGTGAGTAACATGGAAATGTTGATAAGAACTTGGAAAGGAGACATTTAAGATCAAGCCCATAGACGTTTTTTCCCCTGTACTTTTTCAATAAGCCCTGTACCCTTGTTAAATGTGGCAAAATATCTGCGACATAATGTAATGCACATATTTGCTCTTCAAGTGTTTGGCTTGATACCTTTTTAACTTGAGATATTTAAAAAATCACCAATTTATTTTCAATTGAATAGCCTTGGGAATCTTAGAATTATCTTGAGGGTAAGCTTGTGTAGGAGTCAGTGGAGAAGTAGACCAACCCCATGACTATACTCTGGGCCTAATAAGCAGTTTTCCCCTTGCCTATTAAAGTGGAGAAGAAAATATTTTTCTGTTATAGTAGCATTTCTTAACCCATTCAGAGGCCCTAACCTCCCTACTAACAAATTGGCAAGTTTTAGCAGCCCTCCCTCCATTATTTCAAATATGGTACAGGATTAAGGGTGAAATGTGCAAATGAAGACCTTAAGAGTAAATACAGACTTCTAGGCAGGCTGCTGCTTAGAAATATGCCATATTTCTGGGAATACATACATAGGTTTATTTATTTATTTAAATCCAGGAAGAGGAAGATCAAAATGTTGCGCCAGAAACTACCTCTGAAGGCTACACGTTCCAAGTTCAGGATGGCACTTCTGGGACCTTTAACTTTTAGAACGTACAACTGAGGCATAAAGTTGTTTGTTGTGTACTGTGTTTGGTATAAGTTTGTCTTACTCTTTCTCTATTAAGAACTCTTTTTAAATGTGGTTTGTTATTGTAGCACTTTTTACAACGAATCTATACTTGAACAGTTCCAAACTGTACATACTGTATGATGCTTCTCCTCTCAGTGGGTTTCTTATTTCTATGTGGAATTTCATATCTTGCAGTGTCCTGTAAATAAAGATTAAATTCCACCATTTTTGTTACTTTACCAAGCCTGTGTTTTGTTTTCCAATTTGGAGCTCTTAGGTTGCAAATGAACCAAAATGATGTGACTAATTAGAGGTGTAGTTCTGGTTACAGACATCATTTGATGTAAGGTTTATGATGTCATCAAGGATACGGGTGACAGCTTTTCCTGCCTGCTTCTGAGTTACGGCTTTGCTCTAGGCTGCTTCCCTTGGTGAGTAATAATGGCAGTTGGCACTGCCATTTCACACCAGCCAGAAAAATTTTTTCAGAGTTTTCACAAAAGAATGAATAAAATTTCCCAGAACCCCTCAGCCAGTCTCCTCACATCTCTGGCCAGGGAGATGGAATAAAAATCTTAAATTTAATCTTGAGTCTCTGGGACTTGCAAGTGACATTCCTTCCTTCCAAACTTCAAGACTGAAAGTGGTTTCAAGGCTGCACCTTGGCATCAGCTGCAAAGTTTACCCAGAAGTTATGTTTATTTGGTAAGGGGTTGGTCCCCAGGTGCTCCTTCCGTGCAGTCTGGGTTGGAAAGCCACTACTCTAAGGCATAGCTGTGCCGTTAGCAGGATAGGAAATGGATTGGGGTGTGAGTGTTAACTACAGTACCCATAAGTGTGAGGAAGTGAAATGTTCTAAAAAGTAATCTTGTCTCTGCTTTTTGAGTGAGTTAGAAAAGTGAGGAACCAGGTTTCCACTGCTGAACTCTGACAGCGTGCCTGCTTTTTCCCCCCATAGAAGATAAAAGCCATGGTGTAGAGGTGGGGATTTGGGTTGAGACTAAAGTTAGGAGTGATGTGTACTTTACACTGTGGGTCGGCAGAATGGCTCCTGCAAAGAAGGGTGGCGAGAAGGGTCATTCTGCCATCAACAAGGCAGTGACCAGAGAATACACCGTCAATGATCACAAGTGCATCCATGGAGTGGGTTTCAAGAAGTGTGCCCCTGGGGTGCTCCGAGAGATCTGGAAATTTGCCACTCCAGATAAACTGTCTGGGCCAAATAAGAAATGTCCTATACCATATCCGGGTGTGATTGTCTGAAAAACGCAATGAGGGTGAAGATTCACCAAACAAACTATGCATTGGTCACCTACGTATGTACCTGCCATTGATTTAGAAAATCTACAGTTAATATGGATGAGAACTGGCTGCTGATTGTCTAATAAAATTCTAAAACTGATAAAGTTACTTAGGACCTTTAAGGGCACTGTATTCACTGAGATGAGTTTTTCAAGTCAGTAATGTAATGTAACAAATTCCCATTTACCTTGTCTCAGCAGCAAAGGCATTCTTACCCCAGTTAACATACACATTAATACATTTTTTTAGGGATCAAATCACTTTAATTTGTTGCTTTTCATTTTGAAAGGTAATTACAGTATTCATTTGCAAAATTCAACAAGGAAAGGTGCTGCCGATGGTATGTCCTGGGACCCACTGAGAAACATCAATATGTGTGTCACAAATACATTTTGCTTTGTGCAGGTAATGAGCTTTTAAAGTTTCCTCCGTGAAATAGAATGTTTAGTGCTAATCTGTTTGGGTGCAGGAAAGGAACACAGCTTCTCACTGGGACACTAAACCATGTTACGTGTGGTTCCGCCTAAGCTTAGGGCATCTTGTTAGGAGCCATGGTCTTTTTCTCACTTTCTCTGTTCAAAGGCTCCCCCATGAAGGGGAGGAAAAGAGTGACAGAGCTGGGGCTTTCCCAGCTACTTGCTCCACTTCCCCTTTTCCTACACTTTCTGAAGCATAAGTTCCTTCTTGGATGCTGGGTCCGAAATTCTTTCAACTTGAGAAAAGGTAATGCAAAAGGAAATCTGGACCCTCTAGGCTTTGCTCTAAAGACAGGTGGAACTTACTAGCTTTGGAGGGACTGGTGTCAACAGTACAAGGTCTGGGTTGGTTAAAGTAAAAAGCATGTTTCAATATGAAGTAATGGACAGGAGACAGCTGATTTCCAAAAATACATTTTCACATTTTAGATAAAATTCTTGTGCTAGTTTCCTGGGAGTTGTTAAAATTCGGACAGGCATTTGTTTTTATTGAACTTAACTGGATAACATTTTTGACTTTGAGTTTTCATAGCTTGATGTTTAAAAGTGAAAAAAACACTATATAGTCACCAACTTTTTCCTCTTTCACATGTTAATGTCTAATTGCTTTTGTTAATGCACAATTTTTTTTGGCTCCTAGAAGTTTTAAATCTCATTTAAGACTTTAATAAATTATATTTCTTTGCCTATAACTGTTTCATTTTTGTATTGTAGGTAAGTATGGGTGGGGAGGTAAGAAATTTTCATGAAGCAAACACCAAGTAAAAACTGCTGACACGTATTTTGCTTGTTACAAAAATCTTTAACATTATTAAAAGTGACTCTCAGTAGTAAACATTTCACAAAATATTGATTCTTTAAATTTATACATTGTATCTCGATTTTAAATCTAAGCAAGCTACTATTTTTTGGAGTAAAGTAGGAAATAAACATTTCATTTCCTAAAGTGGTTTGCTTTTGTTTTTTTTTTTTCTCCCTTCACCCTCAATCTTTCTGTGGCTGCATCATCACTGAAAAGATAAACTCTGGATAATTTCTTGTTACAGTAAATCCTCATTGTTAAATAGGATTTTCACTTCAGTACTTGGTCTCTTAAATTGCTCTTTTTTTTTTTGCTTCCAGAACCAAAATTGTGTTCATCAAAGTGGTATGTTCCTTTCCATTCTATCAATAGTGGTAAAAGCAAAATCTTGTTTTGTTTGTATGGTCATTTGGAAAGCTTGTGAGATACAGGACCCCAAGTTCAGAAGGCCATTAAGGGAAGTGTAGCTGGCTGCTCCTTACCTCCCTCCACCCTGCTGAAGCTTGCCAAAACTCAGCCGGCTGATTTTGGAAAGCCCTTGAAATATCGCTAATGGTGCTTTCTTTAGAGATTGGGCTGTTGACCTCATTTGTGACACCGCCAAATCATGCGGTGTCCCCATCCCCCAAGGGAAAGTGTAAGTGGAAATGTTTTAGCCACATCACTGATATGTGTCATAACCCCAGCTAATAAAGATGATAAGAAACAAGCTATCGAGTAGGTTTTGTGGTTTTTTTTGAGGGCAGAACAATTTAATTTTGAACATTTGTATGTTAAATGGAGTGTTGGCATAGTTTGAAAGAATAATTCTGGTGTCTATAAACACCCAGTTCCTCCTAAATATTTGGGACAGTTTCATAACACTGTGTAGGAGTTGTATTCACCAAACCCTTTTAAATCGATCAGTTTATGCATTCCTCCCAGCTTTTCACAATCACAAATGTCTTTCCCATCCGCGTTCTGGGACGGGGTGCAGTGGACTCATAAATAGGAGCCAGATCTGTGCGAGTTCAAATATGTTAGTGACCTCTGGGCTGTTAAAATAGCACAATTCCTGGTATAACATAAGTACTCTTTAGATATTAATTACTATATATTATTAATATCCCAGGTAAGTATTAGAGTCAGAACAGCTATTCCCAAGCTTTTAACAGCAAAGCTTTCTTTTATTCTACACACTTGTATTTTGATATATTTTACCTTCTAGGCTCTTTCTTACTACTTTTTTTCTTATTAATCACAGATATAAATCAACATGAGCTCACCACATGGTTTGTTTCTATATCCAGGATAGGATTCTATCCAAAAGGTGGATGTTTTGCCAGCCTTTAGGCCTTTACAAGCTTGACATAGACTTTGAACAGTGGAACTGGCCCAAGGCCCACCAGCTATCCGGTGAGAGCTCTGAGTTCTTTGTTCAATGTTAACCTTTCTCTCACTTCTATTGGACAAAATATTTGGAGCACCTCCTCATGCACCTCAGGGCCCTGAGGACAGTCACCTGAACCACCCAAGTCCAATGTGGTGATGGTTTGCTTGGAAGCTTGTCAGTATAAACAACAGAGGCCTTTGCTCAGTAGAGATACGAAGCTTGACTGTGAAACAGCAAAACAAACTGTAATTTCTACTCTGATTAGAGCTTGGACAGGCTCAGGCAGAAATATTGGAAGCTAATCCATAAAAACAAGGGACGGCGAGGAAAAATTGCATGAGCAAGAAAATTAAAAAGGAAAAGTCAAGATATGATATGTAGAAGGCAGTTCCTGAATGGATCTACAAAAGTTACATTTTTTAAAAATCAAAACTGTTGGAATCAGGGAAAATGTGGGAAAACAGAAATAAGACTTTTCAAAATTCCAACCTTCACCAAAGTTTTAGGTGGCCGATGACTGTCTCCACACTCTCTTTGTGCCCATCCTCTCAACCAATGTCTCTGTCACTCGGAGGAAACATCATAGTGAATACAAAGCTTATTTCTTTTTCTTTCTTTTTGGTAACTTTATGAAGTAACTTTTCCTAGTTACAGAAGTAATACCAATTTTAGAAAATTAAAAGAACAGAAAACCACAGAGGTTAAAATACTAACCTACCCAGCCAGTGTGGCTCAGTTGGTTGAGTGTCATCCCATGCACCAAAAGGCCGCCGGTTTGATTCCCGGCCAGTGCACACGTCCGGGTTGCGGGCTCCATCCCCGGTAAGGGGTGTGCAGGAGGCAGCCGGTCAATGTTTCTCTCTCCCTCTTCTTCTCTAAAATCAATAAAAACATTAAAAAAAAAAAAAAAGCCTATAATCCCACCATGGGATTGTACATTTTTTCAGATACGAGCTCTGAATCTGAGTAACCTGGGATCTAGTATAGGCCTTCAGGGGGCCCGTGAACCCTTGAAATTGGATATAAGGTTTACTGTTAAGTGGGTACGTGTGAGCTTTCCTGAGAATGGGGCTCATGGCCTGATGAAAATAAGGTTCTCAAAGGCAGAGCCACCTTCGCAAAATTACGAACTTCAGGTGTAGATCTTTCCAGTTTATTTTCTTCCCATGTGTAGTGTGTTGTTTTTTAATTCACCCTCTGAGATTGCTTTCAGACAGTAGTTTAAGATCTCAGACCCATGAATTTAGCTTTAATTTGACTCAAACTCTAGTTGAATAGGAGTCGTAACCGCTGTCCCTAAACAACAGCCCTCAGTTGACATTCATTCCACAAGCATGATGAAGCCCACTAAGAATGCCGCGCGTTGGGCCCTGGAAACAGAAGATGGCAGGGGCTGTGGTTCTCCCCTTGGCCTCAGTTTGGCTTCCCTGTGGCCCCCGGAGGGTGGGCGGCAACGCAGGACACGGTTGGCTCCTGGTCCTCTGGCTGACAGCGGGTCCCCGAGAGCACAATCACACACTTTCCCAGTGTTGGATCCCGCGCCCCGCTGACCTGGGGGAACGAGTGGTTCCAACTGCTGTGAGACAGCAGGGAGCTTGCCTGGCCCTCACCAGCGTGATCAGGTCTGTGATTGTCTTCCAGAATTGGCTTTCTGGGCCCTGTTCCTTGCTTTGGAGGTAACGACTGCCATTTTCCTCTGGCATTTCTGCTGTGCTGAGCATGCCTGCCTTTCTCATAGGAGACAGGAGGAATTTGCCAGCCAAAGTCACAGCTGGCTCCCAGATGGCTCTCTGTACCCATGTCACCCCTCCCCCACCCCCACGTCCCAACATTGCTTTGCTTGGGATGGTTAAATTCTCTAGAGGTGGGATGAGGATGATCAGTTTCCCTTTGCTGGACATTCTAGAATTCTGCCTAAAGCAGAAGAAATTGGCCTCTTTCTTAGCAAAGATTGAGGATACCTGGAAAACTAGCAGGCTGTCACTGATGTTTCTAAATTACCTGGTGAAGAAAGTCCGTCCCTCCCCTCTCTCCATATATATATATACACACACACATATATGCATATGTATATCTACACACATACTCATAATGCTAGAAGAGTTCTCCAGGGTACATCCTTTGGGACATTGACCATGACATCACAATGATCTAAGACGACCGTGGTCTCCAGTTCCCAGAGCCACAGTATTCACCCAGTTCAGGTGGAAATGGGCAGCAGAACTCAAATAGTTTCTTGTTGCAAAGAAATTCTCCGGCGTCCATTTCCTGGAGATAATGTAGGGAATGCTAGCAGGTTTCTAACACACTTCAGCTGTTCAGGAAATACTTGGAATAATTCCCTGCTCCAGAGACTAGGAGGAGGGCCGGGAAGTTGGAAAGCATCTCTCCCTGCGCTCCGCACCGCGCTCCGCAAGGACTCAGCTCTTCACTCGCGCTCCTGGGGGCTCTTTCCTGGCTCTCCCGGCCCTTTTCTGCGGGAACGTTCTTTTTCAGGGTGCGGCGAGGGTCCCAGTGACTTGGCCTTCCCATAGCATCCTGGCCCGAGCTTCCTAAGGAACTGGACAGATAAGTACGAATGAAGCTCGGAAGGCCCGTGAGTCCTCCCGGGGGCACTGGGATGCGGGGGCTTGAGGTGCACCAGCCCCGCCCTTGCCCTCCGCAGCGACTGGAACTGCGGGGAGGGAAAGAGGCCTCCTGCCTCCTGCCGTGACACTGCAAAGAGGGCACAAGCTCCGCACTGTGTCGTTAATTGCCCCTTGGTTGGCTTTCTGCTGTATTCAAAGGGGTTCAGATACTGGTTTTAAACTGGGTCATTTAGACTTTTGAGCAAGATGTCAGGTAATTGCAAAAAAAAAAACAAACCCACAAAACAAGTTTAAGATTAATTTTTATCTAAAGCAGTGGTTCAAAATCGAGGGCGATTTTGTCCCCCAAGGGGAAAGCTGAGCGTCTGGAGACATTTTTGGCTGTCACATCTTGGAAAGAGGGATGCTACTGGCATCTAAGTGGGTAGAGGTCAGGGAAGCTCAACCTCTTGCGATGCGCCGAACAGCCCCCCAGTAAGAATCATGGTCCAAAATGTCAGTGGTGCTGAGGCTGAAAAAGCCCTCGAAGCGACTCAGTGTTGGCTTGTCCTTTCTCTCAGCCCCAGTCTTATGTTGGTGACCTTTGAGCCCATTTAGATCTAGGCTCTAAGCTCCTGGGAGCGGCCTGGGTTGCTGGCTCAGCCCTGCTGTGGGTGCATCTGCAGGTTACGACATCCCCCTAAGCTGTGGGGTGCTGGAGACACGCCCGCCTCTCTCTGCACCGTATGTTCCCTGGGAATCACATGCATTGTGCATCTTGCAAGTGGCTTTTCTGGAAAAGGAACGACTTTTTGCATAGTTCTCAGCTGGGCCCCAGAGCTTGGAGGTCCTGTTGTCCCTGCAGTGGGTAGAACGAGGTATTTCATTTCTCTGCCGGGGGCTATTCAGTGAGCAGCTACTTATTCCTGCCTTTCTGAAGGCCCAGCTGCCAGGGAGACCTCAGTGTCCACCTCGTGGGGTTGTGAAGGTGAAGTGGCTTAATGCAGGTGGATGGTTAAGGCAGTGCGGGGACCACCGCAAGAGCTCAGCGACACCCAGCTGTGGGCAGGCTGGGCGGTGGTCTTTGCCTTCCGGGACCTCCACAAGTTTTCAGCAAACTTCACACGGAGAGCTTTGGTTCAGAGGCAGAGATGTTTGGAAAAGATAAAGGAAACACAGTATCTTTGTCCTTTTAATGACTTTATTTTACCTGTTTGCAAATTCACCTACCTTTGTCCTAACACAATCTGGGCCTCAGAATCCCACCAGTGGGTCACCTGCCCCACTCACTCCCTTGCCCTTCCCTCGGGCTGCTTTTGTTGCTCCCCCCCGCCCCCCGCCCAATGAAACCTTAATTCACCACCCCCCAATCCCATCAGCTCTGTTCTAATCTAGTTAATGGGGTCACATTTGCTTCCAATCCCACCAATTAGATCAAACCTACCCCGCCCACCAGGACCCTCCTCTCCTGGACCCTCCTGCTCGCCACCCACCACACAACGGAACCCACCGCCCAGGCCAAAAACGTTTGCTCTGAACGTTGAGAGTTTTAACAGGAAGAAAATAAACCTGCCTTCCCGCCACCTGAGGCGTCCAAAACACCCGTATGGAGAATGGAGGTGTTTCTAAAACTTTGGAGATGCGACCTATCTCAGCGTTCCCAGATCTAGGGGTCCCAACCTGGGCCAGGCAGCGTCAGCTTCCAGATGGCTCCCAAAATGTGAGTTAATTTAATTCTTTTGGTTTTACACGGAAGGTGAGAAACAATGCTCTCAGAATGGT
Organism: Miniopterus schreibersii; assembly: GCF_964146895.1. Classification (NCBI taxonomy): domain Eukaryota; kingdom Metazoa; phylum Chordata; class Mammalia; order Chiroptera; family Miniopteridae; genus Miniopterus; species Miniopterus schreibersii. Next base: position 8,953,001 of record NC_138116.1, read on the forward strand.
TGAGAGCCAGAGAGTGGAAGTTCTTGGTGAAAAGAAAACCAAACCAGTGCCTTTTTTTTTCTTTTTGTCATGGTGGGTTAATACTTCACGCATGTTGAAAATGTGAACACAGGCTGGGGTTTGCTGTGAAAAGCGGCGTGGGGGATCCTGAGCTCTGTGTCTCGCCAGGCGGGAGGGGCCAGATTTGGGAAAGCTGGTGACTTCCTCCCGACTGGAAAACCCACCACAGGGAGGCAGTAGAGCCCAGTGGTTAACAGCACCGGCTCCGGAGTCAGATTTGAGTTTGAACTGGAATCTGGCACCGAAAAGCTGTGTGACCTCCAGAAAGTTACTTAACTGCTCTCATTCCAACTCAGCAACGTGGGGATAAAAGTGGTATCTAACTCCAAGGGATATTTTAGGGCCGCATGGGATAGCCAGCTCCGCAAGGAGGCTCTCAACTGGTGGCAGTTTGAAGAGCAGGATGCTGGGTTGCATAGTGTATTGTGTGTTCACCACCCCAAGTCTCCTTCCGTCACCATTTATCTCCCCTTTACCCTCTTATACCTCCCCTCACCCCCCTTTCCATCTGGTAACCACCATACTGTGTCTATGAGAAATTTTGGGGGGGCTTAATCCCTTCACCTTTTTCCCCCAGCGCCCCAACACCTCCCCTCTCTCGGCTGTCAGTCTGTTCTCTGTATCTAGGAGTCTGTTTCTAGGTTGTTGAGGGTAACAAATTTCTGACAGATAGGTAGATACGATGTTTTTGAGAACATATTTTCAACCCAAATATCTCTAAACGGTTACTCAATGAGCTTGTCCCCAGTCTTCACATCGCAGCCTGGTGATGACACAGATTCCAAAGCTGCTTCAGAGAAGCCGCGGCCCTTCATGCTACTTTTCTAGCTTTTCCTTCCCTGCGAAAAAATGTGCAATTTGTTCCGTTTCACTCTTGAGGGTGACAAGCTTCCTCTTAGCCTTTGGTTGCGTGCATGCAAACATACATGGAAATGATCCACATGATCTGATTGTTTTATTAACATATCATTCTGTAATAGAGTACATTATTATATGTTATAATTATGTATTTAATTTACCTTGGGCTTTTCATTGTGGGCTTTTTTCCCTGCTCTTTCTTTTATTCAAGGTTTCAAAGAAAGAGCTTTAAGCAAAAGCTTTCCATTTGGGTGTTGATTACACGAAACAGGGTCCAAGTTGGGGGCGGGTAGTTATGTCATGGCTGGTAGTTCAGTGGGTGATGGTTTAGGGGGGGCCGATAAAGAGTTTTGGGCGTGTGGGGAGCTGGGTGATCAGTGAGAGGACTTGAATTTTCATCACCTGATGTGTAGGTTAGCTGGCCGGCTGGCTTACAGGAGTGGATTAGATGTTGATGGACTCTCGGAGTCCTCACTGCTGAAAGGAAGCAAGAGAAACCAGGTGAGAGATTGTCTCTCTCCCCCAGGAGCCCTGGTAAATCAGAGTTGAGTTTGCAGGAATTATCTAGGGCTGGAGAGATTCCAAATGGGAGCCAACAATTATAGGAGCCAACCTTTACTGAGGACTTGTTATTGTTTTTTAATCCCTACCCAAGGATATTTCCATTGCTTTTAGAGAGAGAGGAAGGGAGGGAGAGAGAGAGGGAGACATCGATGTGAGAGAGAAATATCAATCGGTTTCCTCCCATATATGCCCTGATTGGAGATTGAACATTTTGGTGCAAGGGACTACATTTCAACCCACTGAGCCACACCTGCCAGGGCTACTGAGCATTTATTATGCACCAGGCATTGTGCTGAGTGCACCCCTTACATACTTGAACCTCTCAGGAAAGCCTCATCGCACTCTATAAGGTGGGTAGTGTCTATAACCCCTTTTTACAGATGAGAAAACTGAGGCATAATGAAGTCAAATGATTTGCCCAAGTGTAGCCAGCTTCTCTGGCTTCATCTTCTTCTCCAAAGGACAAAGGGAGGTGGCGTTTCAGAACCTAGACTTTGCTCTGCAGGCAGAGCTGGCTGCCGGCCAGGGCTCTGCAATGGGCAAGAACACCCACTGAAGCGGCGGGGCTCCCCCGGACCACCCAGGCGGGCACTGGAGAAGAGCAAGCTGGTTGCATCTGGCAGAGGGACAATGTCCTTTCTATAAGTTTGAGGACAACAACAGGCAAGAGCAGGGTAGGAAGCTGAGGCCTCCAAGGGGCACTGGCCGGGATGCTGGGCCCCAGAGCTCTCCCAGAATGAATCAGCTCTCTTCTGGCTGCTGCCAATTTTTGCAAAGGAAAGAATTAATGCTGGGCAGACAGAGGGCCAAAGCTGATGGTTTAAAGAGAGGTTTCCCTGATGTGCATCCCTTTAACCCCATAACTTCGAGTTCTCTGAGCTTCAAATATGAGTCTGGGAAGGGAAATAGTTTACACCGCAAACCATCCCAACATGCGTTACCTCCCTCGATTCTCACAAACACCTGGGACGCAGGGGCAAGGGTTCCACTTCTACAGAGAAGGCAACGGTGGCTCAGACAGATTAAGGAAGGTTCCTCGAGTCACACAGCCACCAAAGGGCAGCCGTCTGTCCCCTGCCTCGTGCTGGCACGGATGGTACTAATTGCTGGGGTACAAAGCCTGGAAGAAAAAAGTCCTTTCCCCCAAGCTTTTATTATCTACTAGAAGGTTAAGACTGGTATCCCAATGACCAGCGGGAATGGTGGACATTAACTGAGAGCTTTCCGGAGCAGTGACTGTGCCTTATGTTCAGTACTTCTAATAGGCTAACTGTGGCTCCATGAGGAAGGAATTGTTCCCATTTTACAGATGGAGAAACGGGGGCTCAGAGCAGTTAAGAAAGTTGCTCAAGATTCCACAGCAAATAGTTGTCCCTTCCCAGCCAAGGGAGGCATCCAGAGAAGCACAGACAAGCCCTGTGGGTGGAGGTGGTTACATTTGGTGTGTGTGTGTAGCTCCAGCCTCATTCCAGACCCAAAATGAGTCATCTGCAAGTCACAGAACCAGCCCCTCTGGACACACGATGAAGCTGTTTTGTACATTAGGCGGAGCTGGGCCCAGAGAATGTGGTTCTAAGCAGAGACGATGGCCTCATTCCAACGGCATCCCCTCTGTGAGCCCTCGGGAGCAGGCCAGGCCCGGTGACCCTCGGAAGGGGTGACGCTGTGCCTTGGTGTCCAAGCAGCACAGCTTGGCCAAGCCTGCTGGGTTTCGTCCAGCCCAGAAACCCGCTGGCTTTCACCCTTCGATGTGAACCAGATGTGGGGCACCTCGCTCTGCAGGGCAGAGGCCGCTCTGGGAGGCCCCTCACCACCTCCTGGCCCCTCAGTGCCAGGGGAGGGGGCTCATGAGAAGCAGCGGCTGGTGACCCAGTCCCCCCGCCTACTACCCTCACCCCCACATCCCACTCCTCCTGGGCACCCTGCATCTTCCCTCCCCACCAACAGGAAATGACACTGGAAAGGTCTCAAAAGTCCATATGTCCTGGACAGTCTCTCTAGGAATTTTCTGGGCCTCCAGTTTGCTCTGTGTCATATCCTTTCCACTCACGGCATTAAAAAAAAAATCGGAAAAAGAAAAAGAAGAGTGAGCATCCTTACCCCCTTGTGATGTGGGGTAAGTAGTTTTTTTATGTCTGCATGGACTCCTGGAGTCAGTCAGTTACCATCCATTACTCTCATTACTTATTTTGTTAATTAAATTATCCCCGTTTGGCCAGTGGGAGCTCAGTCAAGCTAGTTGCTGTGTCCTTTGGCCATGATCGTTCATTCTTGGAGCTTCCTAGCACAAGCTGTTCTAGGATCATCTTGTACTTTTCCTGGCCCAGCCCTGGAATCAGCCGTTTCTCCAAGGAAACTGGTTTTCAGCGGAAATGGTATTTAGAAGTCAAGGTCTGGACGCTGAGTGTGCTCATTGCTGGTAGAGCGAGGCCTCCCAGTCCCTCGGTGGGAAGAGCTTGGGAATGTCGGGATGTATACACTCGCACCCACAACACGACACGACACGCTTCACACGTAATCATTTACATCTAGGTTTGCTTATTACTTTTAAAAATTATGGTAAAATACACGTAACATAAAATTTACCATCTTAACCCTTTTTAAGGGTACAGTTTAGTGGCATTAAGTACATTCACCTTGTCTATATGACCATCGCCACATCTGTCTCCAGAACTCTTTTCATCTTGTAAAGCCGAAGCTCTGTACCTATTAAACACTCACCTCTACACCTTTTCTATGTCTGTCTGTATACACTGGCGGCCTGAGTTCACACTGCTATGTCCCATGTCCATCCCACGCCGCAGGGCTCGTTCCAGCCTCTCCCTTTCCCCGTCTCTCACTCCCTCCTCTGGCAGTGATGCTTTGCCCCCGTCCAAGGCCGCGTCCTGTGGGGACGCTCTTGTCCTGCTGGGGCCCTGCCTCCTGTCAGGTTCCCCCTTGTGTGGCGCCCGCCTGGGTCACCACAGCTCCCCACCTCCCTCCACCGTGGACGCCTACCTCGCTCTGTCCCACCTACGTTTTAGGACTGAATTTTTCAGGAAGGGACGAAGGAGGGGAAAGGGCTGTGAGGAAGAAAAGCTATTAGTCTCATGATCTTAAAAGTAAACTACAGGATTTGTTCATATCGCGCCGGTGGTTCTGCCAAAGGCCTCATTCATGCCAGGATCCAGCCCAGGGTACCGTGGCGTGTTGAGTTTTCGTGTCTCCTGACTTTCCTTCAACGTGGGACAGTTTCTCAGTCCACCCTTGTTTTTCTTTACCTTGACACTTTTGAAGAGTACACACAGATATTTTGTATAATGTTCCCCAATTTGAGCTCATTTGATGTTTTCTCATGATTAGACTGGGGATGTAGATTTTTGGGAAGATTGCCAAAGAGATGAAGTCTCATTATATCATATCAAGGGGCGTCTGATATATGTGTGTTAGTTACATTTTAAAGGTGTAGACACTGGTGCCCTGGCCGGGCAGCTCGGTTGGTTAGAGTGTCGTCCGGATACGCCAAGGCTGCGGGTTTGATCCCCAATCAGGGCACATACGAGGATGAACCAATGAATGCAGAAATAAGTGGAATGACAAATCTCTCTCTCTCTTGCTCTCTAAAAAAAAAAAAATATATATATATATATATATATATAAATTTTTTTTTTTTAAAGAAAATAAATAAAGGCGTAGGCACTGGGATTCAGAAGCTGCCACCTTTCTGAAGTCACACAGCCGGCAAATGGTAGAAGGAAGGTTTGAAACGGAGCCATTTTGAGCTCTGTGCCATTTCCTCAGTTTGAGAGGAAGAGCTGTCTGGCGAAGGAGATGACTAAGGCCCCTGGTGTGGAGCGGGGAGGTGGGAGGTGGGAGGTGGGAGACTTCACATCCACATTTGGTTCTTCAGCCGGGGCTGATTCACCCCCGAGGCCTCTTCCCCAGCGCCCTGTCCAGTCTTGTCTGTAATTCCGTCTGTCTGCTGTGAGCAGCTCCTCGTCAAGTAGACCTGCCAAAGACCATCTTTAGTCCATTAGATGAGATTGCCTGGTCTTTGGGCCTCTAGTGCCAGGATGAAAATAACCAGATAATTCAAAAGAGATGCATTTTTCATGAGGGTGAAGTTACACGAGAATCCCATAACCAAACCAGCAAGCAGTTATCAGGCCCTGATCCCCCCCCAGCCTTTGGGGTTCCTGCCTGCTCACTGGGCCTCTCCCAGTGGCATGCCTGCCGAAGAGGCCATCCACATGGAACTGGCTCATGGGGGCTGGTGACACTGGCTTTCCTTTGCTTGCTGGTGACCTCTGTGCCTCGCAGTTACCAGCAAAAGCACTGCCACTGCATTGGAAACACCCGGGAGCTTCAGGGTAGATGTTCCAAACGTCCTCTGGGCAGTGGTCACCAGCATCCGTGTCTTGTTTTGCCCTCACTTAATTAAAAAAGTTTCAAATTCACTTACAACATGAAAAAATCAGGAGCTCATCATAAAAGTCTAGATTTTGGTTTCTCTTGAAAGATCAGATGTGGGAATAGATGGTCTGCGTTCCCACAGGGCAGCACGTGGCCGGAGCTGAGCAGTGGCCGCCCTGTTAGGTATAATCCATTTCACTCTCATTCTCACTGTTACTATTACCACCCCCAACCCCCTTCATTTGTATTGTCTGCCTGGCGTCTGAAGGCATTTAAGTCCACAACCCCTGTGTTAGATTCTCGCAGTTCGTTCATTCACTCAACAAACACTTACAGAGCCCCTACACAGACCAAATTTTGTGCTAGGCTCCAACTTCAATGGCATATGTACTGGCAGGTCTCTGATAAGCTCTGTTGATCTGTGAACCTTGAAGAGGGTCCCCCAGCTCAGCCTGGAGGGAGTGAGAGGAGGCCACCTGCAGGAGACACACATGCTCGAAAAGTTGTTCACCTTCTAAATTCAAGCAAGAGTTAGAGGGAAAAGCTGCTCCCTTTACGTTGGGACCCCTGACCCCAGGCTGAGCCATCTGCCTTCTGGCCTCGCCCTGTATGCCCTTCAATGGCCTCATCTCTCTGCTAATTCTTACAGCCCCATCACAGAGCAGGACTTCCCCGTGTTTATCTCAGGACCCGAGGTTCCAGGGAGTGTGAGAGGGGTAAGTGCAGGATGCTCAGCTGTGGCACGAGATGACATCAGGGCTGAATGACCCATTATGTGAGTGATGGAGACTCCATGAGGCAAGGGGAAGGGCAAAAGGCTTGGAGTCAGGCAGATTTGGTTGAAGTCCTGGTTTTGCTATGTGATCATGTGGGGTTATTTACATTCTCTGAGTGTCTATTTCCTCTTTAAAGTGGGAATAATAGTTTATTCACACAGTTACTGTCAATACCATGTGTAATATATGTAAAGTTCCAAGAGTAGTGTTGGGAACATGGTACTTACTGAATAGACACTCATCATGATTTAAAAAAACAACAACTCCTTTTTAAAAAAAAAATTATTGATTTTAGAGAGAGGAAGGTGAAGAGAGAGACATCAATTTGTCGTTCCACTTATTTATGCATCATTGGTTGATTTTTGTATGTGCCCTGACCAGAGATTGACCCTGCAACCTCGGTGTATTGAGATGTCGCTCTAACCAACTGAGCTACCCAGCCAGGGAACACTTCTTTTATTATTATTATTTTTTGGTGCATAATTCTATGAAATTTTATCACATGTGCAGACTCAAGTAACTATCCCCACAATCTGGACACAGATCTGGTCCATCACTACTAAGAAAGTCTTCTGTGTTAGTTACCCCTTAATAGTTACACTCTCCCTCCAGCCCTAACCCCTGGCAACCACTGATCTATTTTCCATCGCTGTAATTTTGCCACTTCAAAAAATCAAACAGTATGTAACTCCCCCCCCCCCAATTAACATATATTAGTTTTATTACCTCAAAAACAGGAGCTATTTAAATACTAGGCAAAAAGGAGCAAAAACAACTTAAGGGCAGGGTTTAATTATTTCTTTTTTCCCAGTTTTATTGAAGTATGATTGACAAATAAAAATTGTATATATTTAAGGTGTCCATGTGATGGTTTGATACATGTAAACATTGCGAAATGATTACTACAATCAAGCAAGTTAACATATCTTAACATCTTCAGTATGTAACCTTTTAAGATTGTCTTTTTTCACCCAGCATAAAGCCCCAAAATCCTCTCAAGTTGTTTCATGTACCAATAGCTCATTCCTTTTTATTATTGAGTAATATTCCATTGGATGGATGTACCACAGTTTGTTTATCCATTCACCTGTTGAAGGACATTTGACTTGTTTCCAGTTTTTGACTTGTTATGGTTACTATTATGTGTCAACTTGACTGGGCCGTGGGGCATCCAGATGTTTGGGCAAACCTTATTCTGTGAGGGTGTTTTTGGATGAGTTTAACCTTTACATCAATAGACTGAGTAAAGCAGATTGCTCTCCCTAATGTAGGTGGGCCTCGACTAATCAGTAGAAGGCCTGAATAGAACAAAAGGGTTGGCTTCTTTCAAGTAGGAGAATTCCTCCTGCCTGACTATCTTGAGCTGGGACATAGTTTCTTTTTGTTTTGTTTTGTTTTGTTTCTGCCTCCAGACTGCAACTGCAACATCAGCTCTTTCTGGGTTTCAGGCCTTTGGACTCAGACTGGAACTACACATTGTCTCTCTTCAATTTGTCGACTTCAGGTCTTGGGACTTGTCAGCCTCTATAATCACGTGAGTCAATTCTTTATTATAAATCTCCCTACATATGTATACGTGACTATTACAAGTAAAGCTGCTATAAACATCAATGCTCAGGATTTTGTATGAATACCAGTTTTTATTTCTCTGGGATAAATACCCAGGAGTATAATTGCTGGGTCTTATGGTAACTATATGTTTAACTTTATAAGAAACTGCCAAACTGTTTTCTAGAATGGCTGTACCATTTTACATTCCCATTGCTCACCGCTTTTATTATTTTACTGTAATAGTGAAATTAGTTAACTTGGAAATGGGCTGGCATTTCGAGGGCTGGTCACACAGGCATTTTTGCTTGCTTGTCTTATAATCGTGGCTGTCACATGCATCCTTGTTTTAACTTTCATATTTATTAGCCAAACACAGAGGTCTGGAGGGTTAAAGATTTGAAATAACAAACCTGGCTGCCTCAGATTTTCTTGGCTGGCACCAGGTCTTGCCAGGCCTTTGAATCAGCTGGGTGCAGGGAAGGGTCACCAGGAAACTCAGGCTGCCGGACCCAACAGGAAGCGTGGGATGAAGCTTACTCTGGGTCTGGCTCGTGGTCAGCCCTGCTGGGGCCTGAGGCTTGCAGGCCGGCTCGGTGTGCACCGTCAGGAAATGGCCTGGGCTCTTTAAGTCACCCCACCCCTGGAAAATAAATTCCTAAACAAGGAAGCTCTGAGCTCCTTCCTTTAAGAAATAGTATCTTAAAGCCTGGAAGAAAATTGACTTACAAAGCAATTATGATCGTGTGCTCCTTGGGTTCCACATACCCATAAGTCAGTGATGAGTGGCTCTGGGGCTCCTGTTTTTGGAGAAACCTACTGTGGAGTTATTTACTGGTGCTTCATACTATGACCTTCCCCCTTCTACCCTTTCTGCATGCCTCCCCTGAGTTCACATGTACAGAAGTATTTGTCTTGCCCATGTTATTATTACCTAACTCTAGGATTTTAGCACATTGCATTGGGGGTTGATACATAGACTCCATCAGGCATCACAACTGTATGAACCTTTCTAGTTTTAGTTTATCTTGCTGGAGTCTCCCACTAACTCTGTGATATGTGCAGATGAACTGTTAGCTCCCTTTTATTAGGAATTTCCCAGGACCAAGACCGAGATTCACAGCCATTAAGCCACTTTTCATTGGTCCCATGGTTGTAAGTGGTGGAGCTGGGCCTGGAAGGCAGGGACCAAGAGCTGGTTTAGAACCTCGCTCCTCCTTCTGGCCTGGAGCTGTCCAGGAGGGAAGCCGTGGGTGCATGTAGCCATTGAGCCTTTTTTTTAAGAAAAATCTGTTGATTTCAGAAGAGAGGAAGGGAGAGGGAGTGAGAGAGAGAGAAACATCAATGATGAGAGAGTCATTGATCAGCTGCCTCCTGCTCACCCCCTACTAGGGATGGAGCCTGCAACCTGGACATGTGCCCTGACCAGGAATCGAACTGGCAACCTTTTGGTGCATGGCTGCCATTGAGCCTTGAAATGTGGCTAGACCTAACTGAGAGATGCTGCTAGTGCAAAACTCACATAGGCTTTTGAACACTTTGTATGAAAAAAATAATATAGAATATCTCATTAATGATTTTTTAATATTGTTTACAAGCTGAGATGATGTTTTGGATATGTTGGGTTAAAAAAAATCTTGTAAAGATGAATCCCATCGGTTGTGTTTTTTTGTTGTTAATGTGATTACTAGAAATGTAAAATTATACGTGTCTTGTGTTGTATTTCTGTTGGACGGTGCTGCTTCAGACCACCTCCCAGGCAGTCTTTTCCATGGAGGAGCATTTTTAGACATATGATCTCATTATCTTATAAAAGCACATTCATCCCCAGTGTCTGCTCTCTGCAGGGCCTTTATGCAGATTTCTCCCACCATCTTTAAATGTCACCCTCTCTGATAAATGTGGGTGAAGGGGACTTGTCATCTGACTGTTCCTGAGCGGTTACCTCATAATAGTTGTCCTTTTGTATCTGGCCTATTTCACTTAGCATAATGCCTTCTAGTTTCCTCCATGGTGTAGCATGTATTAGAATTACATCCCTTTTTAAGGCTGAATAATATTCCATCGTGCACACACACACACACACACACACACACGGACCACGTTTGTTTATCCGCTCATCTGTTGATGGTCATGTGAGTTGTTTCCACCTTTGGGCTACTGTGAGCAGCGCTGCCACGAGCATCGTAGTGTCTGTCTGATCCCTGCTTTCAGTTCTTCGGGACATAGTAGCAGTGGACTTGCTGGATCATGCGGTAATCTGCTTTACTTTGTGGGGAACCATCACACATTTCCCACAGTGGCTGCATCAATTTGTATTTCCACCAGCAAGGCACGAGGGTTCCAAGTGAGGGTTATCTTTTTTTTTTAATATATCTTTATTGATTTCAGAGAGAGGAAGGGAGAGGGAGAGAGAGAGAGAAACATCAATGATGAGAGTCATTGATCGGCTGCCTCCTGCACACCCCCCACTGGGGATCGAGCCCACAACCCGGGCCTGTGCCCTGACCGGGAATCGAACCCCGATCGCCTGGATCCTAGGTCGATGCTCAGCCGCTGAGCCACGCCCGGCCGGACGAGTGGTTATCTTTGAAAACATCTTTATTCTAAGTTCCACATTCATGCTTACCCATTCTGGCAGGTCTAAACTGCACAGAAGGAGAAGCTAAGCGGCTACTTGGTGGTCGCTGCACTGAGCGTTGGCTGTTTCCGTCTGCCCTTTATCTGTGCTGCTCCGTAGACGGCTGTGTCACCCTCCCTGCCTTCATTCCTGTCCCCTTACACTTATCCTCTGCACACAGTCACACTTGGCCTCTTAATACAAAGCAGAACATGTGGCTTCCCTCCCTGGACACTTTCATGACTGGCACCTAGTTCCTAGCATCTAACACCTAGCACCTAGCACTTAGCATGGCTGGCACCTCGCACCTGCCTGGAAACTTCCACGGCTGGCACTTAACATCTTCCCCAACTGCACCTCCCTCCTTCGCTCCTCTGCAGCCACATCACCCACCTTGCTGTGGTTCACCCTCGCCAAGCTTGTTCCCCCTCTGGATGCTTGTGCCTGTTCGGTGCCTGCAGAGATTGTTAAAGCTCCCCACTCCTGTCATTGGTTCTCTGCTCAGTGTCACCCTCTCAGAGAAGCCGGCCCTGAATGTCCTATCTGCTCTCTGAGACTTGACCTCCTCACTCGGCTCTTTGTCAATATAGCATTAATGTCGCCTGCCTCATGGGACGCATGTTCATTTTCAGTCTCCCTGATCAGGATGTAATCTCTATTAGACGAGGGTGTGTTTCTCATTTGTTCATCTTGTCTCCCCAGGGCCAGAACAGTGCCTGGCACGTAGTAGGTATTCGTTAGGTGCATCTATTTGTTAGAGGGATGGATAAATGAATAAATATACATATGTATAATATCCACATATTTTTATTTATAAGTATTTTAGATATTTGAAATAAAACTGTGTTCAGATCTGCTTGCAAAGCGAGTGAAAATGATTACAGATCGAGAGACTTCCACCGATCACTGTGACATGACTGTAGCCGTCTTATAAGTAAATTCAAGGTAATTACGCAGGTTGAAAATATGCAGCGACCTTTTTCAACCATCACATTCCCTCCAGAGCTCATTTGTTTCCTGTAATCAGCATGTGTTTTGCTTGGCTATGGGATAAAGTGGCGAACACTCTTGATGCCACACTGCAGCCTGTAAAACTGGATTCGGACACAGGGCTCCAGCTTCATTTCCTCATGGTCTTCGTGGGAGGACAGGCATCTGAGCAACCGCCAAGTCACACTCCCAGATGCTGTCCTGAACCCCCTCCAGGGAGACAGCGGGGGAGGGGCAGAGCAGGCCACAAACTCCAACGCGGGATCTTTAATGTGTTTTCTTAAAATAAAGTATAATCCATGTACCATAAAATTGACCGTTTACAGTGTATGAATCAGTACTTTTTGTATATTTACATTTATGCAACCATCACCACTATCTAATTTCAGAACATTTCATCGCTCCAAAAAAGAAACTGCGTATCCAATCGGCAGCCGCCCCCCCTTTACCCTCCCCTCCAGCCATAGACCCCCGCTCATCTGCTTTCTGTGTCTATGGATTTGCCTATTCTGCACGTTTCATACAAATGGGATCAGACACTGTGTGGACTTTCGTGTCGGCTTCTTTCACTTAGCATGATGCTTTCTAGGTTCATCTGTGTTGGAGCATCTGTCAGTTCTTCATTCATTTTTATTGCCAAATAATATTCTATTGTATGGCTATATCACGTCTTGTTTATTGATGGACATTAGGGTTTTTTCTACTTTTTGGCTATTATGAATAATGCTGTGATAACTATTTGTGTATAAGTTTTTATGTGGACATGTTTTCAATTTTCTTGGGATATAGCGAGAAGTGGTATTGCTGGGTTGTAGGGCAATCTATGTTTAAGATTTTGAGGAACTGTCAAACGCTTTCCAAAGTAGCTGTACTATTTACAGTCCCGCTAGCAGTGTATGAGGGTTGCAATTTTTCCACATTCTCACCAATACTTCTTATTGAGTATAGCCATCTAGTGGGTGTGAGGTGGTATCTCATGCTTTCGATTTGCATTTCCCTAATGACTGTTGATGTTGATAGTATTTTCCAAGTGCTTACGGTTACTGGTATATGTTCTTTGGAGAAATGTCTGTATAGATCCTTTGCCCACTTCCTAAGTGGATTATTTGCAATTTTATTGTTGAGTTGTAAGTGTTCTTTATATATTCTGGATACTAGGCCCTTATCAGATATATATGATTTGCAAATATTTTCTCCCATTCTGAGAGTTGTCTTTTCACTTTCTTGATAGTGTCCTTTGAAGCAAAAGGTTTAAATTATAATTAAATCTAATGTACCTATTTTTTGTTTTATCGTTTGTGCTTTTGGTGTCGTATCTCAGAAATCATTGTCTAATCCAAAGTTACAAAGTTTATGTCTGTGTTTTCTCCTAAGAGTTTTTTTACAGCTTTAGCTCTTACATTTAGGTCTTTGGTCCATTTTGAGTTAATTTTTGTATATTCTATGTCCCTTCCATTTCTATAGGTATCTTAGGATCAGCTTGTCAATTTCTATAAAAAATTCTATTTTTTAAAATTGTAAAATATTTCAAACAAAAGTTTAGAGTTTAATACAGTATCCTTTGCACCAACCATCTATTTGAGTAACATTTAACATTTTACCAAATTTGCTTCTGAGTTTCTGCTTATTTTTAAGGAAATGAAGCGTTACAGGTAGTGGTCATTTCTGTTACTCCTGCTGCGTAACCTTCACCAGTCTGGTTCCCTTTCCTCCCTTCTCTAGCCGTAACTACTATCCTGAGTTTTGGTGACATATTCATAATTTTACAACATATGGAACATCCACAAATAATATATAGAGTCGTTGTTTGAGCTACTTATTGGCTCTATTTAAATTCCATCATGTATATTTTATACTTCAACATGTTTTCAAGTCTGTGTTTTTGAAATTTATCCAGGGAGATAGATGTAATTTTAGCTCTTAAAAAAAAAAATGAAGCTCCTGCACGGTATTCTTTGTACGTTTTTGCTGCAATTTATTTACTCAGACTTTTGCTGATGGATGTTTGAGTTTTTTGCAGGTTTCTGCTCTTACAGAGGTGCAGTGGGTGTTCTTGCATATGCCCCTCTGGACAAGTGCGTGAGGCTTTGCTTACGCTGGACACCCCCAAGCAGAGCTGCTGCAGTGAAGGCTGTTCGCCACCGTGTCACCTCGCTGTGGCCAACTTGTTACGCAAAGTCATTACACCAATTTACACTCTCACCATCAGTGCGGGGTGAGGTGGGGGGGTTCCTCTTCGTGCCCATCTTTGCCGACACTTGACATTGTCAGTCTTTTTGATTCTTGCCAACCTGAAAGCTGTAAAGCGATCTCGCAGGCTCCTTTTACTTTGTATTTCCCTGTTAAGGAGCTTGGGGACTCTTTACACAGGCCCTTGACCATTCTCTGAATTTCCTGTTTATAATCCTTTGCCCATTTTTCCACCTGATTTGCTTGCCATTTTCTTCTTACTTTTGTAGGAGTTCCTTATAGCTTCTGAAAACAAACACTAAAGCTCACGGCTTTATTTTCACTGTGACCGTGGTCTTTTATTTTCCTTCCTTATTTGCTTTCTTTTGGTGCAGAAGTTTTCTATGTTTTTTTAAATGTAATTTTATAGTTTATCCTATTTGTGTCTTATTTGAGAAATCTTTTCCTACCCAATACTATAAAGAAAAGCTACGTGTGTGGTTTTGCTTTTTTTTTTTCTGATGTCTTAAAGTTTTGCTTCCACAATTAGGTCTCTAATTATTCTAGAATTTATTTTTGTGTGTGCTCTGAGATAAAGATCTAAGCATTTCCCCCCATTTGTATGACGAATTCTTCCAGCACTTTCGAATAGCGCAGGCCTCTTTTCACTGGTGCTGTTTTTATACTGTGTGGGTCCCTTTCCGGCCTCTCTGTTCCGTCCCACTGGCCTCTTGGTTTCTGCTTGCACAAATACCACACTGTCTTATTTATAATTTTATTGCAGCATTTGGAGAGGCAAGTCCTGCTACATTGTTCTTCTTCAGATATTTCTTAGCTTTTTTTTTTTTTTTTTAAATCAAGTTTGATAAGGAAACCTATTTGGCCTGGCCGGCGTGGCTCAGCAGTTGAGCATTGACCTAGGATCCAGGAGATTGGGGTTCGATTCCCAGTCAGGACACAGGCCCGGGTTGCAGAATTGATCCCCAGTAGGGGGTGTGCAGGAGGCAGCTGATCCATGACTCTCTCATCATTGATGTTTCTGTACCTCTCTCCCTCTCCCTTCCTCTCTCTGAAATCAATAAAGACATATTTAAAAAAAAGAAAAAGAAAACCTATTTGGATTTTTATTAAAGTTGTTTTATCGATTTCAAGTTCTGGATTACTTTGTGGAGAAATGACATCTTTACAATACTGAGCCTTCTCATCTCTGAACAGGCTCCATTTCTGAATATAGTTCTTCTTTTTATGTCCTTCAATAATGGTTGGAGATTTTTCTCCATAGTGATTTTGGACATATTTTGTTAGATTTTTCCCTAAGCATCTTAGAGTTGTGTTGCTATTGTAAACGGGTTTTTTTTTTTCTAATTGGTTATCCCACTGTCTAGGAATGCTGTCAGGTTTTTGCATTCTGATATTATATCCAGACACCACTTTGAACTCTTATAAATTTAGTATTTTGTCTAAAGACCTTCTTGGAATTTTCTATGTAGCTATCATATCTTCTGCAAATAAATGCTGTTTGCCTCTGTCTTCTTAATTCTTGTACCTCCTGATTTATTTTTCTTATCTTTATTGCATTGCCTAGGCCTGCCAATAGAATGTTAGATAGAAGTAGTGACCGTGGACTTTCATTCCTTGTTTCTGTTCTCAGTGCTTCTACATTTTCATCATTTTTTTCTGAGTGTGTTGATAGAAAATGTTCATCAGGTTAAGGAAGTTGGCAACTATTCTGACCAGTAGACTAGAGTGATATTTTGGGTCTTTAGAGACATCAATTCAGAGCCAATATCTAAAAACCCCGAAAAAGTCTGGGTGTTCTTTTCCCCCCAGTCCACAGCCACCCTGGTAAATGGCTCTGGGATCCTTTATAGAGGCTTTGGGGAAAGATCTATAATATATAGTTGTGTGGCTGCATAGCAGACCCCTCCTCTAAAGGGCTTGGCCTCCCTCTCACTCAGTGGGACCTGGGTCTGTGAACGGGGAGGTCTGGGAACTGCACAGGACGTCCTCAATCCCTATTATGGCAACTTGAGTTAGATTTCTGCCCGCCAGACCTGGAATCTTTCCTTCTTTTATGTCGAGTAGCAGCATCTTACAACACAGCTCATCTGCTTGATTCCTAGGAACCCCGTAATCAATCGGCCATCATGACAGATCCCCACAGGTCAGTACAGTCTGAGCACCACTCCTCTCTGCTGTTTATTAGGTGATTGCATCATGTGGTGTCTGGCGACACCCACCTGACCTCTCCCCTTCTGGAATTTGGTAATTCTCATTGAGATCAAGGGCTCCCATTTCTTTGTAGCATTTCTGACCTCATGTCCAGCCCACAGTGACATCACAGCGCTCCTGAGGATGTTGGTGCCCCCATCACAATGCATTTCTTAACGTCTTGGTAAAGGAAATATCCTCCAGGCCTTGGGGTGGGGCGAGGGAGATATGGTCAGAGACAGCTGAGAGGTCACGTATAATTGGTGCACTTAGACATTCCTATTTCTTTGAACATTCAGACTCCTTCCTCTGCACTCAGCATACCGGGGAACTTTCAGCATGTCAACCTCGTTAACTTTAGGCCACTATTAAACCTCGCCTGAATCAGAATGAGTCTCCTTCGTTGTAGGAGATTACTCTTGCAAAACTCCAATGCCCAGACCTGGGAGAGTATATCCATGTCAGCGAATTCAGCCCAATTAAGCCTTGAATTTACCCTCCTTGGGCTATAGTGCATGGAATCCATTCTCGTACATGTTCCAAAGACTCTTGATTTAAATTGGCAGGTCCTGCAACTCATTCCATATAGAGACCGTCTCTTCCTGGAGCAGGGCTTGTACTTCCCCACCTGGGCTGTGTTGGGATCGAACTCTCCTTTTGGGCTTGGAGGGTTGAGGAGGAGATTTGACATCCCTTTTGTGAAGCAACTGTCCTAGGTGCAGTCACTGAAGGGCTCCTAGACAGGGATAGTTGGTTCCCTCAGGTGAGGAGGGACTACCTGAGATGACAAGGGAGGTTCAGGGGGACATGAGACTTCAAACTTCTCAGCCTTGTCTGCGACTTCCCAGACTCTCCCAGTGTAAGTCCCAGGGTTCCACCACTTCCCTGCTGGGCCCTTCCCTGAGCATTTAACTTCTGCTACATGTACAGTGAAGCCTTGGGCTCAGTCTTCAGCCATAAACACTCTGCAAGGACGGGGATGAGGGCTCCTTCACAGCTGCCACCAAGCCTCCCTTACTGTCCACTGCATTCTTAGTTGGAAACCCACAGCTTTCAATTTTCCCTTTTCCCTACCTATTCTCTCTAGTGATGTCAGTAGAAGCCAAGTAACTCCACAATCTGTATAATGACCATTATTGTCATAGTATCTATGTGCCCAAGTCTCTCCAAGTCCTAGCGCCTTATCTTCCACCTGCCCTTCATCCCATGCCACCCCTGAGAAGTTGAGTGATTATAATGCTACCAAATGCCATTGATGACACATGGCTCATTCCATGCCCACTGCTTCCTTCAAGGAGGTTTCCGCTGCTCTCCTCAATGATAAAAGCAACCTAATCACAGGATTCTATTTTGAGGGGCTGCCCTTGGTACTGGGCCATCTTTGGTACCAATGACCAGCAGGAGACGTGGCATAGTCCAGTTGGATGACTGGAGGGGGGTTTAATGAAAGGAAGGTGAGGAAAGCAACCAGGAACAGCACAGTAAGCCCACGTTAGGAATAGTGGAATCCTTTGCCATGCCTGGGCCTGAAGGGCCAGGGCCATGTGGTTACTGACACCAGAGATGGAGCTCTGAGCTTCAGTCAAGGGATGAAGCGGCCTAGTGGGGGGCTCGCAGACAGGTATCTGGAGGAATCAGCACCCCAACCGGGGCTCCTCCCTTCCTCCTGCCTTCTCCTGGCGCCTGTCATCCGCTGGGCCTATCAGAAGCCAGGGCCAGGAGGAACGTTGATGTCAACTTTTCAGGCCAGTTTCCAGGGACATAGAACAGGATGGGGAAGGGTGAGGAGTAGATTTGGAAGGGTAGATATCCAGTGAGGCTATTATTCTTATTATCATTATATTTTTGATGTTGACTAATCTTTGAACTCCTGAGATAAATCTTACTTGATCTTTTAATTTCTTATTCCCTAATGAGTTCACATGGCAAATATATTGTTTAGGATTCCTAAAGCTCTGTTGTTGTTTTCTAGCCAATTGAAAAAGGGGTTTCCCCAGTCACAATTAGTGTTGGGAGAGAGGTCCTTTTGTGAGAGTTGACTAATGTTGTCATCCTCAGTATCCATTTTCCACCCCCCAACAATACCATGAGAGTGTTTTCCTGTTCTTTTCCCAGACCTCTATACCATCTAGCTGTAGTCTTACAAAGCCAGTGGGACCCAACTTTTGCAAATCAATTACACATAGAAAGTCATACTTTTGCATGAGATGCTGGGCTAATAAACCAGGCTGCTTACAGTGGGAGACACCCACCCAGCCAGGCCTCCCCTGGCTGCCCGAAGCGCCGAGGGGATCACCCTCTCGGCTCACCTGTCATCCATTTGCCCCTAGATGTGGCTGTTATGGCTGTGTTGTTTATACAATGTGAGGAAAAATGATGTGTTCAAACACCTGGGTTGTCCCCCCCCCTTTTTTTTTTTACATGATTATTTTTAAAATCACAAGCAATGAAAAGCAGCCATGGGTCAAGTGAGGACCCAAAGCAGGAAGCCTGCAGCTCCGAGGCAGTTACCATGGATCCCGGACATTGGTGGCGTCACACGGTCTTAGGCTCAAATAGGATTCAGCCAACCTGTGGCTCCGGGGTGAAGAATTTAACCTCGTGGGTCTTGGTGTTCTTATCTGTGAAATGCTGTGAGGATGCAAGGAGCTGCGATCATTTAATCTGGAGCATTCTGGGGCCCAGAGCAGGGCCTTAGCAAACAGGCTGCATGTTGCTTTTCGTCTCCCTCTCTGCCTGTCTCTCCTCCTTCCTCCTGTACTTGCTGTCCTGTCCCTTCTTTATTTTCACTTTTGGAGTTGCTTCTCGGTCTTTTTAAAAAGAAATTTTATTTATTGATTTTTTTTTTTTTTTAGAGAGAGAGAAAGCGAGCTAGAGAGAGACATTGATGAGTCGTTCCGCTTACTGATGTGTTCTCTGGTTGACCCTTGTGTGAGCCCTGACGGGGATGGAGCCCGCAGCCGTGGTGTGTGGGGACAACGCTCTAACCAGCTGAGCTGGCGAGGGCCTGGGTTGCTTCTGTCTTAGCAGGACTCGCACCACCGGCGTGTTTTACCCGGAGCTGCCTTCCGGAGGCCCGCTGGTCTCCCTGGCCAACCTGTCATTTCTTCTCCCTCCTTCTACAAAAATCCTTCTTTAGCCCGTTAAGAGATTCTCTCTCTCTTCTCCTCTCATCACGGGGCCATCCGCTGCAGAGAAATTCCCACAGGCGATGGTGACAAGTCCGACTTCGTGACCCGCCAGGCCATCTCTTCAGTGCAGTCACCTGCCTTTTCTTTCTCTACTTTCTCTCCCCAACCCCCAAGCCCAGGACAGGGAGCTGGTCCCCTGGGTCACCAAGCCAGTGGTGAGGCACAGCCAGCAGGGGGAGAGCGACAGCCAGGACTGTCCCTGGCTTTTGGTACATCAGATCTTGACGGCAGGCCATCCGTTCTCTGTGTTTCTCCGGGGCCTTGTTCCTGGGGGTTGCAGTCCACGTTTCAGACTTCCTTGGGGAATGTATGGGGGGAAAAGAAAAAACTGAGAGGGGAGGAAACGTGAACCAAAATGCCACTTATCCCGGAAGGGAGCTGAGGCCCTGACTCTGGGTCCCTCTTTCAGCCGCGGGGAGCCCGGCTTCCTGTGGTGGCCTCGCTTCTCAGGCTCCGAAGGTCCCCGATCACTTCACCCCTCCCTGAGAACGCAACCTCTTGAGCAGCCACATAAAGGTAACCAGTGTCTGGCGGCTTCATGGGACAGACTCTTGGGGACTTCCTGCCTTTTGATGCCTGCCATTCCCGTGAGCTGGGCTGGGCCTCCGAAGATGAGAGAAGCCTCTAGACTTCCTGAGTGTCTCAGCACTCAGACTCTTGGGGTTTGTGGTCTGAGATGCTGGCATGAACATTGTGTTCTATAAAGTGTGCCCTCTGGGTCCTTGAAGTTAACAAGCACAGCTTTGTGCCAACCCCACCCCCACCCAAATGGACCGAGCGGGTCTGAAAGGCCCTTGACCTTGCTGACATGCGGGGAGAGTGAGCAGCTGGATGGATCAGGGAGGCGGAGGGGAACCGCCTGGGCTCCGGGGTAGTGACAGCTTGACCCTCTGCTGAGCTGTCCCCTGCACTCCTCTCTGGGACCTCGGGGCAGACAGATGTCACCACCTACAGATGAGGAAACTAGGGCTCAATGAGGTGAGGCGACTGCCCCAAGGACACACAGAGGTAGGACTGGAACTCAGGTCCAAGGTCTTTGCGCCTCAGCAGAAGCCTCCCCACAGTTCTACAGCATCCCGCGAAGTCAGGAAACATAGGACAAGCTCTTTCTTCTGGAATCGCCTGGCTGGGGCGGGGTTGGCAGGTTTCTCCACTGTCAAATCGCTCTCCCTCCCCAGTCTTCCAGGCGGCTGTTTGCAAGGAAGTCACGATGCACAGCCAGGCGCAAGGACCAGGGAGTTCTGTCCCCCTGCGTGAGTGTGGAGCACCTACGTCAATTATTTGGAATTCTTCTGCATGGGAAATTCATCTTTTGTTTTCCATTCATTTATTTAGTCTATCACCTATTTTTAAAAGTGTCTGCTACTTACATTTTAAAATAATAAGCTCATTGTGTTTTCAGGGGAAGTGCCTTTAAATTGAAATTATTGGGTCCAATTTTTAAGCCGAAAAAAGTACAATAAATGCACCACAGAATATCCAGGAAGTCTGGAAACACAGGGAAAGTTGTACACTTACCGTGTATTTTTCTGGTTAATAATTAGACCCATTGGTTGGTTTAAGCGTAGAGGTATTTCACCTGGAAAGGCGTGGGGAGGCTGGATTCAAACGTGGGAAGCGTGTGGTTTGAAAGTGTCCTTGACATACTGTTTTAACATAAGTTTACCCTGGTCTCTGACTTTGCTGGCCCTGAGCGATGTCTCCCACGGGGGCGGAGTAGGGTCTGTCCTGCCTGGTAGCGGAGGCTCCTCTCTTGGGGTCTGTCTGGTGCCCAGTTCCGCCCCTTCGAGTATCCTGGCGCTCAGGGGGGAGGAAAAGCTCTGGGTCTTCTCCCAGGCTGACCCTTTTCCTGATCCCACAGGCTGGGATGGTGAAGGGTCTGGGAGCCACATCACTTGGTGACAGGGGAGAGAATCTGGGGAGAAGCTGGGGCTGGCCTTAGACTCGTGACGGCTTTGCAGAGTGGAAGTGCTCAGCCGCCTGAGCCGATCCCCTGCCAGGTGGACGGGTCCCTGCCTCCCGGACATCCACCCCTGTCCTGGCGATTGTCCCCAGGGCGGACCTAAGCAGCTCGGTCAACGAGAATCTCTGAGTGTGCCTTCCGGGAACTTCCAGCCTGACCTTGGTGGATCTGTGAAAAGGGGAATTCTAGCAACTTAGTCAGGATTGACCACACCCTGCTTCGACCCCACAATTCTGGGAATAGGGTGTCCAGCCCTCCTGGTTTTACTGGGGCTGCCCTGGTTTTAAAACTCAGTTACATGTCCCGGGATAGCCCTGTCGCTTTCGGGCAGACCAGGAGGGTGGTTCTCTCTGCCAGGGAGACCGTCGCTTTGCCTTCACCTCCAGTTTCTAGAAAGGAAAAACTGAGGTTGGAGCAAGGTGAGGGGGAGTCCCGAGAGCGGGAGCTGTAGACAGCCGAGAGGAGACACCCTCCCCACCCTTTGGACTGTCACACAAGAGGGGGGTCAGACAGATGGGCCAGTTTCTGCTCGACGTGAGGAAGTGCTGGGGCGGCGAGCCCCTTGCGTGGGAAAGTGTAGTAGACCATTTAGCAGATTGGATGTCTGCTTTGGGGCCCACGTCCAGGCCACCCCAAAATGAAGCCATCTCTTCCACCAGGGAAGACCCCTTAGTTTCTTAGTTTCTAGGAAGCACGTAGGAGGATGTTGGTGTGTGTACATCGGTGGATATACGAGCTCACCGCCAATGCTGAAGCAAAAAAAAGCAGGTTGCAGAATAGTTTGTACCATAGGAGCTCTTTTCTGTAAATAAAGAGGTTAGAGGCAGTCTGCCAGGATGACACCTCCTGCTATCTTTAATCTCTTATCATTAACAAGTTTAAGATGCTCGTTTTGGGTTTTCAGAGAGGAAGAACAAACACACTGCAGCTTTTATGACAATCATTGTAATGCTCATAAATAACCTTCCCAGCTTTGAGCTGCTCGCTGCGTTTCACCATAAACAGAAGGCTCAGAGCTCTTCTGGAGATTTCTGTGGTCATGCAGACCATGTGTTGGGAGGGTTTTCTCGCTTCTTTCGCTCTTCTGGGAACTTGAATTGGTGCATCTGCCCTTTCCATGCTGAGCGCTGGGTTTGTGGTTCTTTTCTTAAACAGCCGCATTGTTTCTCACCGAGTTTCCTGGTATGGGGTTTGAGACGTTCATGCCTATTGGCCAAAACGCAGAGTCGGCATTTGAGAGCCCACCGAGGCAGAACTGCTGTGGAGAGTCTGTAGGAGCTGCTTCTCTCTCTCCTGCTGCAAAATTAGACTTCAGGCCATGGCCTCCGCTGCTCGGAGGCTGGGGGACCTCAGTAAAGCTGGGAGAGCCCTCTGCTGGGGTACCTGAGCCAGAGGTCCCAGGGCTCGGCCAGGCCAGGCTTGCTCCCTTGCCCACTCCTGGGGGAGGTACCGAGAGCAGGTTTCCTAGAGAACCCCGGGCAATGGCTTTCTAGACCGTCTAACCTCTGACCTCAAGTCAAGGAAGACAAGACCGGTCAGAGGATCTGCTAGAAAGCTGTCCCCATTGCCAGTTCCCTCGGAGCCTTAAACACAGGCGCTCTTTTCTCTCTGGCCCTGAGTATTTCTCTCTGCAGCAGACCTGCTGCCTTCCCTGGCTGGTGTGGCTCAGTTGGTTGAGCACCCTCCTGTGCACTAAAAGGTCACCGGTTCAATTCCCGGTCAGGGCACATGCTCAGGTTGCGGGTTCAGTCCCCCGTTGGGGCATGTACAGGAGGCAACCGATCGATGTTTCTCTCTCTCTCCCTCTCCCTTCCTCGCTCTCTAAAATCAATAAAAACATACTTAAAAAAAAAAAAAAAAAGACCGGCTGCCTTGCCAAATGCTCACTTCCTCACCCACATCAGCCCAGGAAGATGCTGGCTTAATCTCACAGCCCACCTGAGCTGACTGTGGGCTTGGCATGGGCACCCTCTCCCCATCAGCATCCAGTCACCCAAACTGGGAACCCCAGAGGAGGAAACACCTGTCCGCTCTGTCTTAGGGATGGGCTGCAAATTCCCCGAGATACAGACTGAGTCACCACGGGACCATGCAGCGGAATTTACTCATCCCCCAGGAATGGACCCTTGGAAGGCTCCAGAATGACTGGCCTCAAGTGTTCTGTCTCAGGCACAGGGTATTTTCCCCCCCGAACCATGTCTGCAGTCACTTCCTCTCTGGACACATCCTGTTTCTGGGAGCAGGCGACTTGCCAGGCAGATCGTAGCCTCTGCTGCTGGGAGCAGACGGGCGGAGACATCCTTCCTCTCATTTCTAGTACCTAATCCCATCTTCCTCCCGGTCAGAGATCTCAATCAGCATCTCCGCTTTTCCCAGGTCCCTGCACGCCAGGAAGGGAGAGCATAGGGGGGACATGTTTCTATTGGCAGCTCCAGCTCACTGGAGGTGCTTAGGAACCGCTGCTTCTCAGGCACAGGTAATGAGTAAAGGGCCTAGGGCAAGGATCCAGCCGGCCGTTCATTCATTCATACAATAAATATTTATTGTACCTACTACGTGCCAAGCTCTATTCTAGATGCTGGGCTACGGAGGTAAACAAAACAAAAAAAAAATCAATGTCCTCATGGTCATTACGTTCACTGGGAGGGACAGCTGATAAATAAGATAAAAAATATAAAACATTACGGCGTGTAAGATAGTGATAAATGCTAAGCTGAGAAAACAAAGCTGGGAAACAAATACAAAATGTTGGGTATAAAGGGAAGAGTGAACTGTTAAACAAAGCGGCTGGAGACGTCCTTAATGGGAAAGAGAATTTTGAGTAAAGACCTGAAGGAAGCAAGAGAACAAGCAGTGGGAGCAAGAGCATTCTAGGCAGAGGGAACAGCAAGTGCAAAGGGCCTGCGGCCAGAGCATGCCTGGGCTGCTTGGAACAGGAGAAAGGCCAGTGTGGCTGGAGGGGAGTGGGGAGAGGAGAGGAGAGGCAAACGAGTTAAAGTCAGAGGGGTTAAAAGGAGCCACATCACGCTGAGTGGTAGAATGGATTTTGGTGTTCACCCTGTGATATGGAAAACCACAGGGGAGTTTAAATAGAGAAGTATCAGGATCGAATTTATGTTTCAGCAGGATCTCTTGAGAAGCTGCATGGATAGTAGCCTGAAGAGGGTGAGGGCAGGATGTGAAAGTCAGGAGACCACTTAGGAGGGAATTGCAATAGTGGCCTGAATGGTGGCCTAGAAGGGTAGTGGCTGGGGCATGGTGAGCAATGGGTCCAGAATATTCTGAAGATAGAGCTCACAGGATCTGCTGATAGACAGGATATGGGGTGTGAAAAAATACACAGGAACAAAGATAACACCAATAATACCAATGTTTTCAGCCCAAGTAAATGGAAGAATGGTGCTGCCATTAATTAAGATGGGACCCCTGTTGGAAAAGCTTAGTTTTGGCCATAGAAAGTTCGAGATGCCCATTAGACAGCCACGTGGAGTTGTCAAGTAGGCTTTGGAGACATGGATCTGTGGTTCAGAGCAGAGGTCCTGGCTAGAGAGATTGATTTGGAGTCATGCTTTTCATGCTGGTGCTGGTGACCTTGAGTTTTATTTCATGTGGTGAATATTTTCAAAATGTAATCTTTAAAAATGTCTAGCATGGGATCCTCCTTTGGGGAGATAGGCCACATTATGTGATTTCTCTACTTTAAACCTTCTAATGATTTCCCTTTCCTCTCAGATTAAAATGCAGACTTTTAAGACAGTTTGGTAGAGTCTTCTGAAGTAGAACCTTTGCCCTGCGATCCCACCCCTAAATATCTACTCAGTTGAGATGCACACTCATGTGTTCCAAAAACACAGATGAGAATACTCAGCAGTATTGTTTGAATTAGCTCCTGAATTCAAAACAACCCAAATGTTGGTCAATGGAAGAATGGAGAGATAAACTGTGGTTTATTTATACAGTGCAATACTACACAGTAATGAAAAAAAATTAGTAGAAGCATGACTATACCCAAGGACATAAAGAAACCGCACAAAAAACATGAAATGAATGAAGCCAGACACCGAAGGGTAACACTGTTTGTTCCATTTGCATGAAGTTCAGAACCAGGTAAGGTTAATCTATGGTAACAGATGCGGAAATAGGAGTCATCCCTGTGGGGGACAGTGACAGAAGAGGCAGGAGAGAGGCATCAGGGTTGCTGGCAACGTCCTACAGCTCAAAGAAAGCATAAAGACAATTGATGGAATGAATGAATGAATAATTTTAGCCCCATTTGGTTTCCAAGCCATAGAAAGATACTGGATCAAACCCACCAGCAAGTTCTTGAAATCAGGTGTGCGTGTGCATGTGTGTCCCCATCTGTCTGCGTCCCTCCTGAGTTGATGTAACTGCCAACAACGTCAATTTACTGGAGATAATGAAATTGTACCACTTTTCTGTATCTTAACAAGACCATTGCATTCTGAGCAGTAGCTCTAGGGCATCGGAGCTCCCAGTACATGGAGATGGGACTTGTCTTGATAAGTAGGAGCAAGGCAAGGCAGGGAGGGGCTCTCGAGGAGCATGTAAGGCCGGGCTCCAGATCTGGGGATGAATAAGGGTACTGAGTGGGGTACCAAGGAAGGCATGTCGCTAGCTCTATAGGGAGGAGCTGCCCAAGGGTATGGCTGGGCTGGTGTCCCGGCTCAGAGCCTTACTCCCATTCATCTCTTCACAGCTGGCCATGCCTGTCCTGTCCTTGCAGTGATGCGAGCATTTGGCCCGGCCTGCGGCTGCCCAACTAGAAGCCTGAGTGCTGATCTTTTGGGTGCATGAGAGGACCACAGGATTTAAAGGGTTACTTCACTGGTAATAACCCTCCTCCTGCCTATTGGATCTTTTATTCCACCAGCTCACATACCTTCTCAAACAGTAATTAACCTCCCTGCAGCCCCAAGTGGAAGCTAGAGATGTTAAACACAGCGTTCCTTGTTCAGTTGGGAGAAGAGACAAGAGCATTTCTAAGTGACTTGGCTCCAGGGCACACACAGTGAGTCAGAGATGTCTCCCAGGAGGGGAGTCTGGAGTCCTGTCCACAAGTGACATGTTTTATTTTAATCACCACCCCACCCAGCGTCTTCTGGTTCCTTCACAGCCCTCTGGTGTCTGTTACCACTCCTCCATGAGCTTGCCCTCTCCCAAAACGTGTCGGAATTTTTCAACCATGAGATTTTTCGTTTTCCCTTTTTTTCTGTGTGTGCCTATAGGTTTATAATATTTTCTTTAAAAAATGTTTTTTATTGATTTCAGAGAGAGGAAGGAAGAGGGAGAGAAACGGCAATGATAAGGGACAGTCATTGATCAGCTGCCTCCTGCACACCCCCTACTGGGTATCAAGATGGCAACCCAGGCATGTGCCCTGACTGGGAATCGAACCGTCACCTCCTGGTTCATAGGTCGATGCTCAACCACTGAGCAACACCAGCCGGGCTTCATAATTATTTTTAATTAATGTTAAGTATGTGTGGTAAATCTCACATAGTATATATTATTTTGTAACTTATTTTCCCTTTATGTACAGTATTATGAACATTTTTATTGTCCCTTAAATATTCATCTAAGATATAATTTTAATGGTTGCATAATATTTTCTTATAGTTTTTAGCAGATTTAGATTATTTTTCTTTTATTTTTTTAATTCAAACTCTGATTCAATGAACATTTTTATTCATAAATCTTTCTCTGATAGCCCCCAGTTTTTGAATTTTCTATAGTCTCTTGCATAACGGTAGCCCAGCCTTGGATTTCTCTCCACCATGGGAGTAGGCAGATTTCACCTTGGTTTGCTCAGAGTTCTTGTGAGAGCAAAAGGGCATTTTATTCCCTCCCCAGATGGGCAGTCTAGACCAGTGCCCCTCCAACTTAAATGTGCATTTGAGTCGTCTGGCCACCTTTTTAAACTGTACCTTCTGATTCAGGATGTCTGGACTCGCCCTGAAACCCAACACTTTTCTAATGGGCTTCCCAAGAATCCATGTTGTGGTTCCATGGACCATACTTTGAGGGGCAGGTTCAAGGCCAGTATACCTTCTGCTCATTCAAACTACTCAAAAAGCCTTCCTCTTATCTAAAGGTCTGTCTCAATAGAATTCCAATCCCAGTTCCAGCACACTGGTCATAACTCCTCCTGCAAAACCACATGAACAAGTTTAATTCATTTGAATGTGTTTTTTAAGGCAGCTGATGTGTTCCTCTGGGTTTTCTTTCTCACTTCTGCATGGGACATGACTTGAAGCCCCTCAGCATTTTAATTTCATTACCCCTGGTCCCTTTTACAGTACAGCACCCAGAACTGAAAGTATTGCTATAATATAAGCTGATGGGCTGCAAGTATAGAGGGACCATCATGACCCTCATTCCCAACAGAATCCTGCTCTGAATTCAGCTAAGAGCCCATGTCGCTAGAATGACTCATGCTGAGCCCATTGTCAGCTAAGATCCTGAAGTCATTTCCACGGGGGCTATTGTTGATTCACATCTCCCTCAACTTGTACTTGAGCAATTGACTCTTTGAACCCAAGTCACCCAAGGAACCCCTCTTAAGCTCCAGTTTCTCTCTTGAATTTGGCACAGGGCTGTCCTTGTCTCAGAGAAAGATGCTATGACCACAGGAAGGGGGCAGTGTTGAGTCAGGGATCCCACCACCATTTCGACAAATACAAAGGTGTCACTGGGATTTGCAAATTACACCTTTATCAGCTTATTTAGGAATCCTGCTATTGAAAATCAGACATTTCTGAAGAAAGAATCTATAGCAGTTGAGGATAATGCAGAAGTTTTTATTTTTAGTTTATTGAAAGGACCTTTCTCCTAACTATGTAATCATTTCTTTTCTCCTGCCCATTCATTCTATATGGGGTGAAATTATATATATTAGTAATGTGCAATATGATTTTAACATATGCTTTTTGTGGAAAATTGAGAAAACATCAAAGTTAAAGAAGAAAATGAAAATCCCATATGATCCCTTCATCTAGTGGCAACCATTGTTGACATTTGGTGCATTTTTTTCATTATTTTTTATTTGTATCTTTTTAGTTTGCTAGAACCCACTATTTTTACTGTGTTATTACATGTAATAAATGTAATAGATGCTCATTATAAGAGAAGTGGAAAACACAAATATATGAAAGAAGAAGAAATAGAAATCCCCATTATCTAGAAATAACCTCTAGTTACATTTTGATGTGTTTCTTTTAAGACGTTTAAGTATACACATATATTTTATTTTTCTGTTAAGAAATGAATTTATACAGTAATATATTACAATATAAAGCTTTTTTCATTTGACAGCATGCTTAATGCATTTCCCATGTCAAGGAATAGACATGTAATTGTTCCTCAGACTTTTGGCTAAGATCAAGTGAAGAAACAGACATATTAGTAATATATTTGTATATTATATATGCTATGTATCTTATATTTAATAGATTTCTACATTATTAATATTATTTATCCTCACCTGAGGATATTTTGTTTCATTGCTTTTCAGAGAGAGTGGAAGGGAGAGAGAGACAGCGAGAGAAACATCGATATGGGAGAGATGCATTGATTGGCTGCCTCCCACACGGGCCCCGACTGGGACTAGGGATGGAGCCTGCAACCGAGATACGTGCCCTTGGCCGGAATCGAACCCGGACCCTTCAGTCTGTGGGCCGACATTCCAACAACTGAGCTAAACCAGCTAGGGCTCAATATTATTTTAATAATTGCATGCATTCCATAGTATGACTATAAATAAATTCTGATTTATTTAACTGATCCTGTATGATTGGATATTAAGATAGTTTAAAATTTCTTGCTGGAATACAACCTCTTTATTCTAAACAGCATCACTCCACTAGGTCATATGTTTTTAACTTCTTTGTTAATATTTACTATTTGATGATGCCTAACTCAATGTTCTTAAACGTTTCTATGACTTCATTACAAATACACGTTTCAGTGTATTAATGTAGTTTAACTCCTTGGCATTTTTAGGGTCCATATGGCTGCCTATTAATTGAATATATTATAGATTGTTGAACTGTAACATAATCACAAATGGCACATTAGAAATTGCTCTTTTCAACAAGAAAATTCACAACGAACATTAGCAAATACGGTAGTTAGCTTTTGTCTTTATTTTCTGTATTTCTATATGCTCTATATTTTCTATATCATGAACACTTTCTATATCGATGCCCACCTCAAGCTGTAGAAATGGAGATAACTGAAGCCAGCAGCCCCTCTCCTTTCAGGCTGCGCTCCATGGGGGTGGGCAGATTTCACCTTGCTTTGCTTGGGCTCCTTTCTCATATCTCCAGCATAGTGACCCGGGAGAGGAATTCCCTCCACAATCGCCACTCCATCGCTTTCCATGGCTTCGGTTCTATGGAAAACTATTTAAGAGAACGTTTAGTGAACTTTGTATGTTTTCACATTGTGAGGATTTACTCTGTAAGAATATTATTTCACCTGTATTTAGAGAAAGTTGCTTGTTTTGGCAATTCCTCTTTTGTTATGAGAATTCACATGAGCCAAATTCCACTTTCAGAAATGTTGTGGGCCAAGCTTCATGCTGTGTAAGTTCACACCTAAAGACTGTAAATTTCTGAATGGGTTCATAAGATGAAATACAACTTGTGCTCGCTGCCTTTCCTTAGAAATGAAGGAAATGTTTTAGATGCCTACACACAGCCATAGATTTAAACTGCTAATGACAGCAGTGAATGAATTCAGAAAAAAGACATCAATATTTTCAGATAGATTAGACCACATGTTTAATAAGTTTGCAAATAAAGAAATTATGATATTAGGGGAAACTTTCTTAGTCCTATAAAGATAGCACAAGTCATTCTGAAGGATATTTTTAAAGACAGCAACTTGATAAGTAAGAATTTAATTCATTTCATTTTTGACAGAGTTTGGCACAATAAACATTTGATGAATGAATGTATAGCTTATACTTACTGGGATAGTAGAAAATACGGCTCTGGTCTCTTAATTACCATATGGAATATGATTTTTGGGGGGAGGGTGACACAGCTTGATGGCGTAATTTTATCTTTGGGTTTAAATATTTGGTTTTCAGATGCTCTCCTCATGTTTTCTTATCCCAGCCTCAATCCATTGACCACGGTGCTGCTTTTCTAACTCTCTATACTAAATCCATGTCCCAAGTCTTTTTTTTTGGTTAATCCTTACCCAAGGATATTTTTTCCATTGATTTTTAGAGAGAGTGGAAGGGTGGGGGGGGAGAAAGAGAGAGAGAGAAGCATCGATTGTCGATGCATGGGTGGACGCTCTTAACAACTGAGTCACACAGGCCAGGGCAATGTCCCACCTCTTGATGCTACCTGCCACCTCGAGTTAAGAGGCCTTGTCATCTGGGAGCCTAGGTGACGTGTTGGCCATAAAAGAGGCCAACCTATTTGAACACTCTCTGAACTACAAACACGGGAATGGGGCATAATGTTGCACAAGTGTTAGAGCATCAATCATTCTGTGGGATGAAGAAAGAAAATTCTTTTTCGGCTCATTTCCTAATCAAAAAGTGACCCTTCCTAGATCTGAGCTAGTTCTCGGGAGGCCTTGCATATTTCCACTCTCCCTCTTGGCACTCTGCTGGAGGATGAGAGACCATGTGGAGCAAAGGGAAGTCATCCCACGTGAGGCCATCTTAGACCAACCAGTCCCCAGTTGATCTGCTGGCTAGCTGGCAGCTGACCAAAGATGCATTAGTGAGTCCAGCTGCGACCAGAGCCCAGTTCGCATTCCTGACCCATATAATTGTGAACTAAATAAATTACTGTGGTTTTACACACTGACTTATGAGGTTGTCATACAGCAAAGGCTCAGACCTGTTAAGGAGGTCTGGCCACATCACACAGGTTTAACAAGTGGCTCAATTTTACTTGATTGTGAGGTAACCTTTGGATCTGTCCTGCTCTTTCCGAACATCTTCAGCTCTACAATAGCATTTTAGTGTGTTGGTTGAGGTCTTGCGTACTATAGTCTCAGACCTGGGTCTGAATCCAGTCTTTTCTACTTATTAGTTGTATGACCTTGGGCAAGTCACTTTCTTCTCTCTGAACTTCATTTTCTCATCTATAATAATGAAAAAGAATATCACTTGATGATATCAATTGTGGTTGCTTATGCAGTATCCATTCCTGGCTCCCACACTTCCTAGCAGAACCCTGATTTCACTCAGGTATTCATACACCCTCCACACCCTTCTCTGTACCCTCCACATAGCCTAGATCAGGAGGTGATTCCTGATTAGTCTTGGCTAATCTTGGAAATTCCATTGCTCTTGCCAATGATTAGTTTAAGGGTGGGCATATATGATCAAATTCTGACCAGTGAGAGCTGAGAGGGAAAGATGCTGATGCTGATGCTGATGCTGATGTGGGAGGGCTTCTGGGAAAGATGTCTTCACTCCTAAGAATCAGACAGAGGAAGAGATGATGTTTCTTCTGAAGATTGTTTGGTCTGGATGAGAGGCCTGGGACTGCACTAGCCGTCTTGTGGACATGAAGGGAGTTACCTGAAGGCAAAACCAAAGCCCTGAGCGAGGCAGAGGCATGAGATGGAAAGAAGCTGGGTCCTTGAACATGTCACTAAACCACTGAAACTCCAATTATGGAATCAATCTATCTCAGAGCTCCTTGTTATATGACATAACAAATCTCTATTATTTAAGTTTGTCTGAGTCAGGTTTTCTGCCCCTTGCTAACCAAAGCATCCTAAATGATATGTTCTTTAGCACAGCACCTAGCACATTGTAAGCTCTCAATAAATATTAGTTCTTGTTGTAATTGTATTGGTTTCTTTTCCTGAATTGTTAAGTGGTTTCAGATTTCACAGATCTTGGAAAAACTGAATCCTACTGACCCTTCCTTCCAGGTATAGTACTGTTCTCTTTACTTATGGCTCTAGATCTAGAGCAGAGGTTGGCACTATGGGCAGTGAGCCAAATCTAGCCCACTGCCTGCTTTTATAAATAAAGTTTTATTAGAACATAGCTACGCACATTCACCTATAGATGCTTTTGCCTTACAACAGTTGAGTAGTTTCGACAGAGACCCTGTGGCTGGTGAAGCCTAAAATATTTACTCTCTGGCCCCTTACAGAAAAAGTTTCCCAGCCTGTGTTCTCCAGCCAGTTCTTTACCCCCTCAATGATTATTCACGTGGGGACCTAGTTACCAATGCAGATTGCAGCTTCCAGCCCTGAAATTCTGCTTCACTGGATGTATTCATTAGAACTCTTTGTGGGCAAGTGACTGAAAAGTTGACTCAAACTACATGGTAGCTTTAGGAATGGCTGGATACAGGGGCTCAAATGGGATAATCAGAATCAAATTCCACTCTCCATCTCTTGGCCCCTTCTCTTCTGTGTTGACTTCAATCTTAGACAGGGACTGCCATGGAGGGCCGCAATATGGCATAGCAGTGCCTGTCCTTCCTAGCTCATGTCTAATGGGAAAGAGGTACAATCTTTCTTAACATTTCAGTTAAACTTCGGAGAATCACTGGGACTGATTTGACTTAAGCATTGAAAGTGCATTCTAGAAAGCAACAGATAATTCAGTCCTACCCTTTGTGTTTCATGTATAGTCTTCTTGTTGGTTGTCTGCCTCCACTAGACTGCAAGCTCTAAGAACAGTGCTCAACAGCTAGCATACGCTTAGTAACTATCATTTTGAATGAATGCATAAGTGTATTTATTTAAAAATTGGGATCATTTTTCACATATATTTTTGTTTTCTGCTTTTTAAAAGCTTATATATTTAAATCATGGGCATTCCTTTATGTCATTAAAGCTGTTTGGATTGGCTGCTAAAGGCAACGAGCAGTCATTGAAGGTTTTTAAGCAATGGTTGACATTGACCCATTGGCTTGTGAGCCATGTTGATCTCATTTTGGCCCATATTCTGTGCATTACCCATGAAGACTGCATCATACAAGTATTTCCACATCTCCTCCCATCCTGCCCTTAGAGGATTGTGTTGTAGCTACTACAGTTTTTATTTTGAAGATGATTGGATATGACTATTTTTTTGAGCCTCCTCATGTTGCTCAGTTGTCCAAAGTAGTTGCATTTGAGTGATGTGCCTGCTCCCTTTCCCCCGGGGCTGGGGCTGCTACCTCATCCTGAAAAGATGTGTTGTTTCATGATATCAGCTTACAGCAAACCATCCACAGATAACTTTTCAAACATTTAATTGTAATACTTCCATGCTTAAATCACCAAATTGGCTTTGGAAAATATGCAAGCTCTTCAAATTATATTCTCTTTTAACCCAGAATTCACAATATAATAGGGCAGTCTGCATACTTAAGACATTTGAAAATGGGTGCCTAAAAATGGCCTAGATTTACAGGATTTTCTATTTTTTAAGAAGCACAGTATTGTAAATGCAACAAATAATGAAATCAGCTATGCAGCGTGCCTTTTTACCTGTATTGTGTGTAACATAATTGGGTGCGTAAGGGACTTAGAGGTTGTATTAGTTTCCTAGGGCTCCTGTGACAAAGTATAACAAACAGGATGGCTGAAAACAACCTAAATTTATTCTCATAGTTCTGAAGGCTAAAAGTTTAAAATTAAGGTGTTGGCAAGATCATGCTTTTTCTGACACTGGGTAGATAGATTCCTTCCTTGTCTCTTCCCAGCTTCTGGTAGTGGCCAGCAATCCTTGGCATTCCTTGGCTTGCAGCTACACACTCCAATCTCTGTCTCTGTCATTACAGGACATTCTTCCTGTGTGTCTCTGTCTTCATATGGTATTTTCGTCTTATCATAAGGACACTACTCACACTGAGTTAGGACCCACCCTAATGTCCTCATCTTAACTTGGTTATAGTTTCAAACACCCTATTTCCAAATAAGGTCACATTTACTAGTACAGGGGATGCAGCTTAAAACTTAAAATTACCTTTTTGAAGGCTATCTTCCCACTCTCACTAGGGTGAGATCGTTGCTGTTGAACTGAGTTAGCTGTAGAAATTGGATGGAGAGCTGGGTGGGTAAGGTAAGATTTAAAGAGTGATGCAGGGAAAGTCTGGTGCTGGGCAGATCACAGAGCCCAGTGGCAGGAATCCAGCTGGTGGCAAACATTAAGAAGGCTGGGATGAGATGGTCATCATCTTCTAGATCATCACTGTCCGATTAAAGTATAAAGTAAGTCACATCTGGAGTTTTGAAATTTCCAGTAGCCATATTTAAAAAAGTAAAAAGAAATGGGAAAATTAACTTTAATGCTCTATTTTATTTAACCCAATATAACCCAAATATTATCACTTCAATGCCATCAATATAAAAAATATTGATATTTTGCTTTCTTTTTCCCCTTACTGTCTTCAAAATTTAATATTCATTTTGTACCTGCAGCACAACACTAGCCATGTTTCACGAGCACCATAGCCATATGTATTAGACCACTCTAGATTCTAGAAGTGCTGTCCCTCGGTGATAGGACCCCAGGCACCAGCTGAGTTGGAGGTGAGACTCAGTTCTGCGGAGGAACACAGGCAGAAGCAAGGCAGATGATTAAGGGTTTTGGGGGAAGAGCTTAGAACAGGCCTGAAGATAAAAAGTTATCCCACGTGGAGACAAAATGCAAGGGATAGGGACCTACTTAAACTTGCTAAGTAAGGGGGGGTGCTTAGTTGTTTTTTCTGCACAGTGAGACCCCTTGGAAATGAACTGGAAGACGGCACACCTGGGCCAGGAGTGGGGCAGGAAATCCATCAGACAGTCTCTCTCTTTGTCTCTCTCTTTGGGGTTATAAAGCCTCTTATCTCCACTTCTCTCTGTCTGCTTTTTAGTATCTTTCTACACACTCATTTCCTCTTTTGTTTATCCACTTGAACTTAACATGGCTTCCTCAGGGGCTAATTCTGTGACCTTTCAATCCAGTTGCCCACCGCTAACTCAGTGTCCCAGTGTCCTTATTTCATGTTCCAAGGAGAGGAAATGTGATTGGCCTCTCGGTCAGCCACCTCTGGCTCAGGTAGTTGAGGCCAAGCTCAACCACTACAACAGGGCCATCCAGGTTCATCCCTGGTGGGAGGCAGTGGTTCTCAAAGTGGGTTCTCCCCACCAGCAGCATTAGAAATGCAAATTCGTGGGCCCCACCACAACCTGTTGAATCCGTATCTGTGGGAATGGAGCCCAGAACACTATGTTAGAGCAATAGGCGAGGGCAGATTCTGTTAGAAGGGGGTGTGGGTAAGGACTACCATCTTGGTGTACCAAGGTAGAGGCTGAGAAGGCAAGAGCCATGGAGAGTGGCATAGGGGAGCCCAGACCTGGAGAGACACAGGTCTCGAATGTAACCTCAGCTTCCATCACTGGGGACCAGATCTACAGGGAGGGAATCAGGGGAGGGGTCATGGAAAATAGCCTGGAATGTGATCTAAATCCTAAACCATGTCAGGACAGGACTGCCCATGAGGGTTTTTAGTGAACCTTACTTTGAGGACCTGGGACAGGAAATCAGTGAAAATGGGGAAGGAAGGGTCTGATTGACAACCGCAAGTACATGGGGGCTGTGCTTGGCTGCTTCATCAGCTATAAGCTGATTTGGAGGAAGTTAGAACTAAATATTAAATTCATCATGATATTTTAAACATTAAAGAAAGTTGAATTTTCAGCAGGGGTAGAAATTGCTGAGCGCCTGATGTTTGCTTTTTCCATGGCGCATAAACTGTATTAAATTTGAAATTTATACTACAAAAATAGCTTCACGGGAGTACCGTTATTAACATAACCTTACCTCAGACAGATTTTTTATTACTGGAGACAACTCTTTTATGTAAAAAAGATATTAATGGCTGGAGCAGAAGAAAAATACCAACTACAGATGGTAAGCATTTGCTTGCAAAGTCACATCAGATTTAACATTAGCCTTGGAAAACAGAAACAAGTTTTAAACAAAAGGTTTTAAATGTTCTTATAACCTGGCATCGATTTTTACCTCTGGTTTAGGATACATCACAAAGAGTGCAACATTAAGTGATTAAAATGTGATAAGCCGAAAACTTTTGCTCAAAAAATGCTATTTAATGAGTTGTTACAGCATTTTCACTGGAAGGTTCTATTTAGTGGCATCCATGGAAAAGAGATTTTATCGACATGAAATAGGTGGAGTTTGTATACTTGAGACAGACGCCTAAACCAATGGTTTGATAAAGGTGCACATTTCAACCAGGAACAAATTAGAAGAAATAAGGAACTAAAAAGTCTTTGACATATTTTCTGCAATTCCCTTACCCATTAGTGACATGTGTAGGTACAATTTACATTGGAAGTGGATTTCTATTTTAGGAAGAAAGAAAAGGGTGACTTCCCTAAGAATTGTTATTCCTCCTTATTTCTCAAAAACATGACTAAAATTGTTACGGTGAAGCCAATGCTACGTATCTAACACTAAAATGGAATTAAATGAAAGTTTAGCTCTCCTTAACAGTATGGGCGGTTTTAAAGCATTATTCTTATCTGGATCTTTTGTTTTAAACAATAAGATTTACACTTACACACCGACAAGCCTAAACAGAGTCTTCCCTGCATATCAAGCCTGTGTACATTTTTCTGCAGGGTCTCTTCTAGTCGAATGCACTGCTTTGACCTTCACAACAAGCAGTCTCCCCTGCTCCCCTAACTTTTACCTAATAACAAACTACAAATTACGTTAGTGGGTGATTGGGAACCAAGTGTTTGCCATTAAAATAAGGCAAAAGTGTCTGTATGTATCAGTTTGCTAACGTTCACTGCTGTTATCCATCCCCTCTCTTAAAGCGTGGTAGCAGCTACTCTTCTCATTGATTAGTATAGTATCGTCAGAGCTTTTTTAGTAAAAGAAGCATTTAAAAAGGGTCTTGTTCACTGGCACATAGTAGTCACTTAACATTTGTTGAATGAATTTCTAGTCTGACTTCTAGAACTTTATATAACTTGAATCACTTTAGCTGCAGGGGTTGTACTCAGACTGTTGAGATGCTCTTGGAGGTAGTAACTTCATCTGGAGCATGAAGTGACATCATCGATACATTCGAAATAACGACTGACACTGATTTAGGATTAAAACGTATTAGACTATTAAACATTTAAAATGGCATTACTGTTACACCAGCCTTCAACAAAGCACTCAAAAATCCCCCACGCTGTTACCCTCAGTGTTCAGCGCGCTGGATACTTTTGGATACATACATACAACTTTTTATTGTGCTATTACGCTTTGATAATTTGGAGACTCTTCCATATTATTGCGATCTTCACAATTGCCATTTAAATGGCTGCACAAAAACCCGTGCGGTTGGTGTAATATAATCACCAGCCTACTTGCTCAGTCTCCCTTCTGCTATTAACCCAACTTTGCAAAGAACATCTTCTGTATGTGTCAGGAGTCAGTTTCTACGCGTGCAATTAGAGTCAAGGGTAAGGCACACTGATTATTTCATTTTTGTTTTGTTTTGTCCTGAGATGACGCCATACGGTACCGCATGAAAGCTTTGCACACATTTCTCTCCAAGGTTTATCTCGTGCATCACCCTTTCCTGCAGCGTTCCTCTCCTATCCTCGCGCTACAGCTGCAAAGAGAGCCCGAGCAGGCCGGGAACCTGATCTCGCCCGCCAGGTGAGCCCTGGACGGAGGTGGCCGCTCTGGGACCACGAGCAGCACTCCCGCGGGGAATTTGCTGGAAGGGAAATAGGTGTCTCTTCCCTCAGCGGGGCTCCAGTCCCAGGGGGCGGCGGTTCTAACTTTGTTCGCCCCACCTCTCGGGAGCCCCGCGCGCAGGGGCTACTGATCCACGCAGCCTGCGTCGCAAGGACACACGCGCCCCCTTCCGAGGGCTCGCCCCCAACCCCCTGGCGCCGGGCAGCGCCGCGCCGCCGCTCCGTCCTATGCGCGCGCGCTTCCCGCTCGAGTTCGGCGCAGGACCCCGGCGGCCCGCGGGCGCCCAGGCGGAGCCCGGCCTCGCGCCCCCGCGCCCGGGGCAGCCAGCGCGCGCCCGCCCCGCCCCCGCCCCGCCCATGCCCCGCCCCGCCCCGCCGGCACCGCCCCTCCGGCCCGCCCCCCGTCTCCTCCCCGCCCCCAGCAGCCGACGAGTGGCCGCGGCGGCCGCAGGACCCAGTTCGCTCAGACAAGAGGGCGGGTGGAGGAGGAAGCGGCCGATCCCCGAGTCTGCTCCGGCGCCGCCGAGCACCGCCCGCCTCAGCCGACCAGCCCCGTCGGCTCCGGGGCCCCGCCAAGCCGAGAGGAGGGGAAGGCGGAGGCGGCTGCGTGGAGGCGGCGGGGGCGCGGGCGCGGGCGGAGGCGGCGCGGCCGGCCGCGGCTGCCGCTTTGTTGTGCGGCCCGGGCCGAGGAAGGAGAAGTGGGAGGAGGGGGGAGCTCGGCGTCCCGCTCCCTCCGCGGCTCATGGCGACGACGCTCGGCACATCCGGGACCCTCCGGCCGTGGCGGCCGCGGCGCCGGCTGCTCGGGCCCCAGCCCCGGCCGCTGTGGTGACTCCGCCGCGCCTCGCCGTCGCCCCCGCCCCGCCCGCCGGCCGCCGGCCCCGGGCCCCGCGCCGCGGCTGCAGCCCCGCCGCCCCCGCCGCCGGGGACATGTCTAACCCCGGGGGCCGGAGGAACGGGCCCGTCAAGCTGCGCCTGACAGGTGAGGGGGAAGGGGGCGGGCGGGCGGCGGGACCCGGCCGGGGCAGCCGCGGGGCGGGCGAGCCGGCGGGGGGTGCCTGTGGCCTTGGCAAGGGCCAGGGTCGCGATCAATGGTGAGGTGGGGGTCGGGGCCGTGGGAAGGCCTAGTTCAGGGAGAGTCGTGGCAAAAGCACTCGCCCTTGTTTGGAAATACTTGAAAAAGCCAAGGGTGACTCGGGGGGTCTTTTGTTGAGGGGAGGGGGCCCCGGGTTGGAATTCCAGGCGGACTTGAGGTCGGAAAGCCCTGGCCGGGGAGCGCGGCTGCCTCCCGGGGCCTCGGGGAGCGGCCGCTGGGCTGCCGCCCAGGTGGGGTCGTTGAGGGGATGAGGCGCTCGGGTGCGGGGAGGACTGAACCCGGCGGCTGGCTGCGCGCAGTAAACACTCCTTAAAGATGGAGCGCTTAACGGAGGGTGTGTGTGTGTGTGTGTGTGTGTGCGCGCGTGTGCTCCCTGGTTGTTAACTTGTTCGCCCACTTGTGCCCGCGTGCAAAAACCTTCCCGGTCTGCTGCCAGGCGCAGCAGCCGGTGCCACACACCTGAGACGCTCGTGGCTGGGAGGGAAGGCGGCTGAGGGTGGCTTTTCCGGCGCCTGCCCGATCCGGCGGCCCCGGCCCGCCGTACGCTCTGTGTTTTGGAAGTGTTTGATTGCAGGGTGAGCATGTTTGGGGTTGTTCCTTGTAGGCCGCAGAACTTGTGTCTCACATCTTAACTCTAGACCGGCTTTACAAACACACTTACTTTCTTTTTTTTTTTTTTTTTTTTTTTGGTACATTTCTAAGTGTGTGCTCATGCAGACTTTCAAGCGAAGTTTCCTCTCTCCTCAGCCTCCTCCTCTCCCCTTTTCTAAATGGAAAAGAATGTCTCTGGAGGGATTGCTAGATAGAAGGCTTCCCTTCCAAAGTGTGTGTGAGTCCAAGCGCATTGAATCTCTGACATGACAGGTCCATTTTGCTTACAGTGCCATTTTTGGTATTCCTACATGGTCGTGTTACCCCATTTTAAGGAAAAATTATTTTTGGTTTGAAAAGCGTAACTGAGATCAGCATAGTTATCCGCGTTTTAACCGTTTACTATTAATAAATTACCCACGTTGATAATCGGATGTGTGGTGAGAAAGATGGTTTTCCGTGTGTGTGTGTGTGTGTGTGTGTGTTTGGGTGGGTGGGTGGATGTGTAAGAGTAAACAGTAATTATGTTTGCCTACACTAGACTTTGAGATTTATATGGACTAATTTTTGTAATTGAATGCTTGTGTGTCACATCCCAGTCCACTGGCTGAACTTTCGAGATACAAACTTGCAGTGAATTTGGTATTTGAGAGTTTAGCCTATGTTGGCTGCAGTTTAAAAAATATGTTACTTTCATGACAGTTTTACTTTCCCTAGGGAAAATTGCAAAGAATCATTAACTGAGTGGTTCTTAATGGAAAAGCTGGATTGGGGGAATGCCTGTCTCCCCTGTTTCCCCCATTCAGTTTCCTTATTTTCTTAGGAATCAATGGAAACCTTTATAAGGGAGCTTTGTTGCTTTCGAGTTTATCTACTGCTGTTCCTCACCGGAGTCAGTCCTGTGTCAGTGATTATGAAAAGAACCTGTGATTCCAGGTGTGCAAAGAGCATCAGAAATAGGCTTTTGGCTATTTATTCCCTTCTAGCCTATATACATAATGAAAAAATGAGGGAGAAACAGGGATTTTTATTTTCTGCAGATAAAATGAGTCTGAGGTTTTTTGTGTGACTCAATAGACCTTAAAGTGTTTATCTGTGGTTCCCTGACTGCATATGATACATTATAAAAATTCATGAGTAAAGTTAGGAGAAAATATTACTTATTTGGGGGGGAGAAGAGAAACACTGGACTAAATTTATAGAGTGATTTTTGTATTTTTAGATTTTCCTGAGGAATTTTAAATATACCGTGTCCCTTTAATTGTAAAAACAGTCAAGGTATTCTCAGTTTCTTAAAACCATTGGGAATTTGTCTCTGTCATATTTTAAGAGAAAAATATTCAAATATTAAAAACATTGCTCTTTCCCTTTTGGTTACATATGATGGATTTTCTTCTGTTTTGCCAGGAAAGTTAACATATATTTTTTCTTTTTTGTTCATTTACAAATTAGATGGTATATATTTTAACAAATAGATCTCAAGAGCTGGATTCAATTAGCAGCTTTTTAGGACATAAACATTAAAGGGTTAGATGGAAAAGATTGTTTTGACTGACTGGATAAATGACAGGGCTGTGTTTGATGTGCGTCCAGGAATTGGTCTGGAGCTGGTGCCCAACTTTTCAGTCCATCTTGAGAAGCCAAATAAAATATTTAACCTAGGCCTCGTTTTGTTTTTTGAAAAAAAAAGTTGATTCTTTGTTAAGACCTTAAGAAATGTTTGGCATACCTTTAGACTAAGTGTTTAACAGTTCATTTAGACCCGGATTCCATAATAGAGGAAAATCGCTAAAAAAAAAAGGCAGATCCCACAGTGAGTTTGTATATGGCTTACAATACATTGGGGCTGTAAGGTGCTTTAAAATTATTGTTCTTTGCTGTATGTTAATATGATACCAGTATTTTAAATTTATAGAGTGCCTTTGATATCAGGGTGCTTTATGAACTGTAGTTACACAGTTATATCCTAATGTGGAGGTGCCCCTTTACTGAAAGGTATAAGCAACTCTCGCGTGGTGACACACTCACTCACATACATACAAACTGAAGGAGAAGAAATATTTGAGCTATGAGATCTCTGCCCACAACAGATATTAGGCTTTTCCACGTATTCTGAAGACCTCAATCAACTAGTGAACTGTTTGGTACTTGTTGATACTAAGATGGTAGGGCTATTTTTATCCCAAATTTGAGATTCCTCCGGCCATTAGTGGTTAAAATCTGATGGGGTCCATCAAGCTACGTTTGTTGTTCTTTATGCTACATTAATACTTGTTCATTAAAATGGGCTCTGTGGTAAAGATACCAATTTCAACAAGTACTTCTAGAGCAAATTGATTATAAAATGTAAAATTTGTATACGTTGTACTTATGAGTGTCTGATATAGGTTTTTCTTACATATTTTTTGCATTTGCTTGTAGTAAAAACTTGGGGGTAATTTTTTGATGATACTGTTTTTGAGAACCAAAGGATGGAAAAAATAGTTTAATATAATTTCTGATATTTAAAACTCTTAGATACGGAGAAGTAACAGATTACTTCTCCAGACCTTTTGGTAATTCAAATGCTTTTCTATGCTGCTCCTCATGTTATTAATTTATAAAACCCTTGGCAGTAATGAGGTTAACCTTGTCTTGCTAATGTAAAAACTTAAAAAATCTGATTTTAGATATGCTGGTATCTTAATATTTTCCTGAATGTTTTATTGATTCAAGGCTTTAAACATTACAACTTGATTATATTTCATAGACTTCTAAGTAGGAAAGTGCCTGTATACCATAGTGACTTATTCTAGGGGTGTTAGTGATTTAAATGTCCCCAATTCATTTTTTTTTCTCTTGGTTTCTGAGGAGGAAGCCAATCTAGCTTAGCTCTTTCCTTTTCTAAGTTATTTCGTCTAGCCTAACCTTTAGACAGGCAGTTGGACCTGCCTAGGTGCTTCATGTAGTTTGGTGTTCATTGGCGAGTAAAGTGTGTGTGTGTGTGTGTTTTGATCATGGATTCTACTTTTTTTCTCTTGGTTGAATTGTAACTGTCACAACATACTAACATGTCATTTATTTAGCATATAATTTAGTGTATTTCCCAAATAACTCAATTTTCAAGATAAATGAAGGACTATACTTTAGGTAACAAGATTTTTACTTTAGCCATTTTTGATGTCATTTAAAGATTTTGAAGACTTTTAAAGATGTAATTTGTCTTATTCCTTTCAATAGACCATACTTAACAGAACTTAGCATTTTATTTATGATTCAGTATCATTATGAGTATAAATTATTGTACTGTTGTAATGTGTAGTATAAGGATATTGTCATGGTGTGTAGAGAGAACTGTTTGACCCTGGCTATTTGGTGATATGTTGTTTAACCCTATTCTTACTGATTTTTCTCTGCCCTCGTTTTGTTTACCGTTGGTTTCTTTGTTCTGTGAATGCTGGCCCCTTGAAATATACTCTTGTAATCAGCATTGTTATGTTTCCATATGAATAACATATATTGAATGCTTATTAAGTGCCAGATACTATTAACAGCTTTAATTCTTACAGTAGCTCCAAGAAATAGAAACTTGGAAGAGGTTAATTAAGTACATGTCACAACCTAAGTTGTCTATGTAGAAAGTCTGTTACAAACTTGTAAGATTTTGTGTGGAAACACGAATACTTTCCATTTATTTGGAATTACCCTTGCTATCCTTGCCATCTTTTAAGGTTCAAGTCCAAGATTACCCTTATCCCTAAAACTTCCCTTGGCCTGAGTTGACCTTTCCTCTGTAACTCACTGAAGGGCATTTGTTGTTTCTATCTGTAAACTCCATGAAGGCAGAATCCTTGTTTCTGCATGGATTAAGAACTTTTGGGCATTTTATTGAACCAATGCTGGAGACACAGAAGTAGTTCCATGTAATTCCATATATGTTCTTTAAGGCTGATGCATTGGGTATGAGTAGCAAGACATGAGGCAATAGATGGGGACTAACCCAGTTAGGACCCTGTTGTATTTAGCCAAGAAGTTTAAATTTTTTTTTTTTTTAAGGCAGTGGAAACCATGAAAGGATTTTAAGCTTTGAAATATTTGATGCTTAGAAACATTAATCTTAGGGCAGTAGGGAGGATGGCCTGGAATAGGAACTGTGGAGACTGATTTTTTTAGGATAATCAGTTAAGAGGATGCTACAAAACCATTGTTCATGTGGTTTTCTTGTTTTAACTTTTATTTATTTCCAGATTTTGTTATTACAGATAATTGCTGTAAACATCTTGGTGTAGATAACTTTGATTTTAAGGATTATTTTCTTAGTATATTTATATAGAAAGAGTGCTATTAATGGATATGGATGTTTTTAAGGTTCTGCATTCATTTTTTTGCAGACTGCTTCCTGAAAGAATTGTGCCTATTTCAGAGCAGTAATGGATAAATAGATATTCCTTTTTACTATTCTGTTACAAGCATTGCCTTTAGTTTGTTTTTAATCCTCACTTGAGGACATGTTTTCATTGATTTCTGGAGTGAGAGGAAGGGAGGAAGAGAGAGGAAGAGAAGGGGAAGGAGAGAGAGAGAGAAAGAGAAACATCTATTTGTTGCCTACTGAACGAGCAGACAGGAATGGAGCCGGCAACCTATGTATGTGCCCTGAGCAGGAATCGAACCCGCAACCTTATGGTGTATGGACAGCGCTCCAACCAACTGTGCCACCCGGCCAGGGCTTGGCATATAGTTTTTAAACATTTATCTGTGAAGCTGAAGATTTTCCTCTCTGTTTACTAATTATATTTCTCTCTGTTGACTTGTTTGGCCTTGTCCTAGTT
Source organism: Miniopterus schreibersii (assembly GCF_964146895.1). Taxonomy (NCBI): domain Eukaryota; kingdom Metazoa; phylum Chordata; class Mammalia; order Chiroptera; family Miniopteridae; genus Miniopterus; species Miniopterus schreibersii. The sequence continues at coordinate 8,997,545 of NC_138116.1, forward strand.
AATCTGCTAGGGTTTTAGTTTTTCCTTATTAATTTGCCTGAAAATTAAAATATTAGTCTCTTGTCATATTTGCTACAAACATTATCCCCAGTCTGTTATTTGTCTTTTAATTTTGACCATTTTTGGACATGCAGAAATTTGTTATTTTTAGGAGTCAAATCTGTCCAACTTTTCTTTTGTTTTTCCTATTATTTCTATACTTAGGAAGGCCTTTTTCTTCAAGAGGCTTAGTAAATGTTTAAGTACATTTTATTTTAGTATTTTAAAAAAATGGTTTAGGAAGGTCTTTCCCCCAAATGGCTATTTAGTCATCTCATCATTGTTTATTAACCAGTTCTTCCTTTCCACAGTGATACATCTTTTTAGTTATGTTAAATTAGTTATAGTAGAATCATATTATCTCTTGTTCTGTGCCATGCTATTTTCATTATAGTAGTTTTATAATTTATTTTAATATTTTCTTCGTGCCAGAAATTTTTTTCTATATTATATATTTGTTTTTTTCACATGAGTATTAAACTTGTTTAATTTAAAAAGAAATTTCATTGGGGTTGTAATTAGGATTGCATTACTTTGGGAGAAGGAGGTATTTAAGTACAGTATTTAGTTTTCTCACCTAGGAGCATTTTATGTTTTTTTACATTTATTTAAGCTTTTGCCTGTATTGCTCAGGATTGTTTAATAATGTTCTTCCTGTGTTTTAACGTAATTCCAGCTAATTTATATTTGTAGCATTTTCATCGTATTTTCTAATCTTAGTTATTGCTTATATTTAGGAATGCCGTCATACATATTTTTGCTTGATTAGAGGAATTTTGCTGAACACTAAGTCCGTTAGTCTTTTGCTCGATGCTAGTTTTCTGGGTATCAGTATTAGACATTTTTTGCAGTTGACTGTTAACATTTTTCTTTCTTTTGGGTTTTCCCACTAATGTATAATTAATATACAAAGAGGAATTTTATGTTAATTTGTTTTAGAGTAACTTCTGAAAGCATTCACTGCTTTTTTAAAAAAGAAAACTGCATTTAACAAGGCATTAAGTATCAACATGTATTTTAAGTTTGGCAGTTTGGTTTGATTTCTTACTAAAAATTGACAGCAGACATAAAACTTCAGTTTTAAAATAAATCTTGATGATTCATTTTAGGTAGGAACTACTACATAGATGATTGCACAGAGGGCATTTCTTTCTTTCCCCAAAATTTCCTTGTGCCCCTTCATAGCCGGTCTCCTCCCATCCCCAGTCCTTGGCAACCACTAGTTTTCTTTCTGTCACTATAGTTTTGCCTTCTCTAGAATTTTATATAAATGGAATCAGGCTTCTTTCACTTAGCACAGTGTTTTGAGAGCCGTTCATGTTGTATATCAATTGTTCCTATTTATTCCTGAGAAATATGGCATTGTACACATAGATCCCATTTTGTTTATTCATTCAGATATATCCACAGACATTTGTTGTTTCCAGGCTTTGGCCATTATGAATAAAGTTGCTATGACCATTTGAGTACACCTCTCTTTGTGAACATGTTTTTATTTCTCATGATTAGGAATGTTGGGTCGTATGGTAAGTATGTATTTAACGTTAATAAATTGCTAAACTATTTTTCAAAGATGTACTGTTTTGCATTTTTACCAGCAGTGTATGAGAGTTCCAGTTGCTCCCAGTCCTAGTCAACACTTGCCATCGTCAGTCTTTGATTATAGCCATTCTAATTGGTGTGTAGAGATATTTCGGTGTAGCTTTAATTGTAATTCCCATATTGACCTACAGTTTTAGGCATCTTTTCATGGACTTAATTGTTATCCATGTATCTTTGGTTAATATCTGTTCAAATTTTTTGCTCATAGTTTTAAAATTGGGTTGTGTTCTTATTGTTGAGATTTGACAATTCTTTTTGTATTCTGGATACCAGTCCTTTATCAGATATGTGTTTTGCAAGTACTGTTCCCTGTATTGTGACTCCCCCCTCCCCCAGTAGTATCTCAAAGAGCAGAAGTTTTGAATTTTGACTAAGCCCTGTTCTTTATTTTTTTCTTTGTTTTTTTTTTTTTTTAGTCATATTTAAGAAATCTTTTCCTAATTCTCAGTTCTAAAGATTTTCTTCTGTATTTTCTTTTGCATTATTTATAAGATTAGCTCTTACATTTAGATCTATGACCCTTCTAAAATTAATGATTTTTTTAATCCTCACTGAGGGTATTTTTTTCATAGCTTTTCAGAGAGAGTGGGGAGGGGGGAGAGAGAGAGAGAGAGAAAGAGAGAGAGAGAGAGAAACATCGCTGTGAGAGAGACACGTGGATTGGTTGCCTCCCGCATGTGCCCCAACCATGGCCGGGGGTCAAACCTGCAACTGAAGTATGTGCCCTTGACCTGAATCAAACCTGAGACCTTCAGTCTTGGGGCCGATGCTCTAACCACTGAGCCAAACAGGCTAGGGCTGAGGTTAATTTTTTAATATGGTGTGAGAAGTAAGAGTCAAGGTTGTTTTTTTTCTGCCACCCATACGGATACCTGATTTTCCTAGTACTGTTTGTTAAAATACTTTTATTTCCTTGATTGAATTGTCTTGGCACCTTGGCTGAAAAATCAATTGGCAATATACACAATATACATGTAGTTCTATTTCTGGACTCTCTTCTATTTCTTTTATCTGTAGTTCTACCATTTATAAGTTTATCATTTGTAATCTATACTTTTTGATTTCGGTAGCTTTCACATAAGTCTGATTTCAGACATTGATATAAAAGCTTTTCATAAACATTTTGATAAGAATAAGTTAATAAGCATAATCGCATCTTTTGCATTTAGGATCCTGTAATGATTTAGGATCTTGTAATGTTTTAGAGCTTTATTTCATTTACTTAGCCAACAAATATTTGTCAGTTTCTTGACATGTGTCAGCCATTGTTTTTATTATATAGTATCATGAATGGAGATACAAGAAATCAGAGTAAACTAGATTGGAATCTCTCTTTTCAAAATGTCAGACATTTTGAAAGTCATTTGCAATAAACATGACTTAACAAGGTTTGCCTATTTACCTGCTATCAGCTCTCCTCAATCCATATTTGGAAAAGGTGGCATGAAAAGAATAATAAGAATAAACATCTCTAAAATGTAACAATAGAAAAGAAAGGAAATAATTGATTTATTAAGTATGAATTGGATTGTTTTTTAAGTTTGTATTATTTTATATTTATGATCATGTATATTTTTTTCTTTAAGACAAAAGAAAAGAAGAAACAATTTTATTAAAATCCAAGCAGGCTTTTATTTGACCACAGTGCATTCCTGGGAACTGTCACAAAGCAAACATCATAATGTAGATCTTACCTACATATCTTACTGTGAAAGATATACGTGGTAATTTTGTGGGAGGCAGTTGGGATGTTGTAGACAGAATATAGAACTTGGAGGCAGAAAATTTGGGTTCAGATACTATTTATGCTACTGATGAGCTTTGTGCCATCAAGCAAATCACTTATTTTCTTGGTGCCTCTGCTTTTAATTATAAATGCATTCTTTAAATGGCAGTTATTTATTTTAGGATTCTGCTGAACAAAATATAATGTATATGAAAAACACTGTTTAAGCTGTAAAATATTATGTTAATATATTTTGTGATTTTTGACCAAAGACTGTGTTTTAAGTAAGTTAGTTGTAACCAATTATATACTGTGTTTTATAGTAGCAAGTACAACATTAATATAGGTATTGATTTAAATGATATCATGTCTTATAAGATAGGTATAAATGTCTTGTACACCATTGGGGTACCAGTGTATCATAAAGAATTCATATAGTTAAATTAGCTACTGTGTTATGTTTCATTTTTAAATAATATAGAAAACATTTAGAAAATTAACTGTATTCACCCCTCCACCTTTATTTTTGGTTAGAAGTAGAAGAACTTTGGAGAACAGTTTGAATGGCTCAGGATTTTGGAGGTGGGGGAACTGTTTGGATCCAAGTCTTAAATATTCGACTTGCTAAACTTCCCTGTAGCTTGCTGGCCTTTTCAAAAATAGCCTGTAGTTTCACCTCTTGCCAGTAGATGGGGCTATATCTGCACAGGTAGATGTCAAGAGTGAGTAAAGACCTGTGAAACTGGAACAGTCTAAATGAAGGTGCGCACTTGAAATAAATGGAGTTGGAGAATTGAACCACCAAAGGTGATGCTGGCTTCTAATGCAAATACATACTTTAGGATAAACTTCCTTATATAAGCTATGTGCTACATGTTATTTGTTATAAGAATGCAAACAATATTTAGTTCTGTTTTTATTTTTATATGAACTTACGTCATCAGGCTTTAAATATAACTTTCTCTTCTGAAAAGGAAAACTTATTGATTGGTCAGATTATTCAGAATCATATGAATCTAATAAGGTTAAAAGAGTTGTTTTTTAAAATTGAATTTTGGAATTTTTATAAAGGAAGAATGATGGAAAAAATATTTTTAAATTAAGAAAAATAAAATGGCATTTGATACATTCAAAATCCCATGTATAACAGTACTCAGTACATAGTATACTTCAGTAAATATTTGTGAATTAAAGAATGATTTACGAAGTTGGAAAAAACTTACATGGTCTTAAGGACCTCATTTGAAACTTATAATAGGATCTCTCTTTGTGATGTCAGTGTTGAATTCACTGACAACTGTACCTTAGTAATTTTTAAAAAATGTTTTTATTGATTTCTGAGAGAGGAAAGGAGAGGGAGAGAGAGGTGGAAACATCAGTGATGAGAGAGAGTCTGCCTTCTGCACAGCCCCATTGGGGACTGAGCCCACAACCTTGACGTGTGCCCTGATGGGGAATCTAACCATGACCTTCTAGTTCATGGGGCGACGCTCAACCACTGAGCAACTCCATCCAGGTAAAAATTTACTTCTTTACAAAGTAAAGGTCAATCTGATATTCACTGCCAAAAGATCTGTTTTTGCAGTGTCAGCTAAGAAAATTCACGTATATAATCTGTCAACGTTAGGAGGATAATTAATTTTTTTCCAGAGCTCTACAGTGTTAAAGTGTTTTTATTATCTAATTTAATTACTCTTCAGACCCCAACTTTATAGGTATTCTGAATCAATGAAAGTGAAATGAGAACGTTTTATCTGATGAAATTTTTTTCTTGAATCTTATGAAGAGAATAGTAATAGATTTTTAATGGAAAAATTGATACAACTATTTCAGTTTCATCAAAATAAGGTTAGTTGTACCATAGTCCTTTGTAATAAAATATGAATCCTTATGTAGTTTAGTTGTCTACTTCCTAGTTGTTTTGAATTTTTCTTATTTTAGGTAGGTAGGACACCAATATTTTTGTTAGTTTAAAATGGAATTAGTGATGAAATTTCTTCTGCTCTCCAGTTTGGTTAACTCTTAAATCTGTTTTCTCTGAGTAGAAAGAGGACTTGAGTGTGGGGATGGAATATTTGCATATTCCTTTAGGGAACGTTTGTTGAGAGTCTTACATGCACCTAACACCAAAGTATAGGTTCTGGGATTTCAAGAAGAGGTTTGGACCCTGATCTTTCTTTCAGGGAACTTGCATTGTCTACAGACAGGGACAAGACTTGATGGATGAAGTAACCAAACTGTCACTGCTAAAGTTAGTGGTACACGCAGTGAGGGTGAAATAAAAAGGATGAAGCCCGTGGATATTTTTAAGGGAGCTCAGTTTCCAGATTCTAAAATTGATCAGTCTCTTATTTCTTCCTTCCACCTTATAAAGGAAAGGTACATCTCTTGGCTGTCCCAAATAGTACATGCCCTGTGGTGAGAGGCTCCAAAGAGACAAATCAAATATTGGTGAGGTTGTTGGGAAGGCAGTGACTCCGATGACTGATGAACATCTTTTTACAAGTTACGTGGTTTCCAATCCTTAGTTTTCAACAAAATTGAAGGACCTGATCAAGTTGTTAACTGATCATTAAAAGTAATTTCTATAAAAAAATAGAGAAGTCAAATAAATGCCATACTTTCCAGAAAATTTAAAAAATCACAATTGATTATTGTGATTTCTTTGCATATAAATTAAAGAATTAAAATAATTTGGCATTACTATAATAAAACTCATACGCTTATTTATGTGAATAAGATTTCTTAACACATATTTATAATAATGAAAAATAGGAATAGACTAGGAATAGAATATTTACAATAAACAATATTCACTCATAGATACATGAACTAATTGAAAATAAGAAAACCTTATCCATTTCATGAAGAGATGCAGTTTAAATTCTTTTCTTCCTCGTCCCCTCCCCATTTTTGAATAATTGGTTTGTTCTAATCAGAATGCAGAAAAGGTCTATTTGATGGGTGTGTCTCAAGTCAATCCCCCCTTTTTCTTTGAATTTATTTATTATAATTTAAAAAATATATATATATCTTTATTGATTTCAGAGAGAGGAAAGGAGAGGGAGAGAGGGAGATAGAAACATCAATGATTTGAGAGTCATTGATCGGCTGCAGCCCACAACCCGGGCATGTGCCCTGACCGGGAATCGAACCCCGATCGCCTGGATCCTAGGTCGACGCTCAACCGCTGAGCCACGCCTGGCCGGGCTGAATTTATTTATTATAGAAACCAGGCTTATTAAATACCTTCATCTAAAAGCTCTTTATGATTTGATTCTAGCATTGTTTCCCGTTACGCCTGTGTTCTCATCATAGTCCTGTTACACAGCCCTGAACTCACCTTTTCTTATGTTTTTCACATTCCCTCGTCTCCATGTTTTTGACAGTGTTGTTTCCTTTGACTCTATTACTTTCCTTCCTTCCTTTGTGTTCCTGCCAGATCTACTCAGCTAGTAAGACAGAGCTGAAGCATTATCTCCTTTTAGAAGTCTTCCCAGGCTTTTCCAGTCTGAGTTAGGTACCCCTCTCCATCGGTTGGGGTTCAGATAGGAAACAGTTAACATTTGCACAATAGGTGAAAGGGAATGTCCTGAGGGACTACTTACAGTGAATGGGCAGGGTTAAGGGAATCCAACGAGGAATGGTTCAGCACCTAGGGACTAGCAGAGATAATAAGTTGCACCATCTTTGGGCCAGCAAGGGCAAAGGCACCTAGTATGGGAACACAGAGAGACCCTCGCTGTTGTTTCTGATTTACTGAATCCACTTTGAAGTCAGAGGGCAAGGGACTCCAGTTTATGTGGTTCATAAAGGTCAGCCTCCTAGGACACTAAGCACTGGATAAAGAAAGGAGAATGGTTCTGGAGGAGCAGGTAGAGAACATTCAGCACACCCTAGTTATACTCCTACATACTTCATTGTATCATTTATCATATTGACTGGAAATTCATTGCTTGTATTAATGTTTTCTCCATAGCACCATGAACTCCTTTAGAGCTATAAACTATCTCTTACTTATATTTGTATAACCACAGTACTCATTAGATATTTGTTAATTAAGTGAATAAAAGTATAAAAAGATGGATGAGATACATAATTTAAAAGGTCTGTCCTACTTAGTGGTAATGTGTGGTGATTCTTAGTTCAGAAGAGTAAATCTAATAATATTTGCTTTGTTTGCAGTATGGATGTTTCTGCAATAACTGGCTCACTCATTTTGATTGAAGAGAGATCAGGGATTAATTTAGGCCATAATAGGTTACTACATTTAGAAGGATTATAATGCAGGACTCTGAGTTGGCAGCTTGGTGGCCTAGTTAGTATATTTATGCACTCTCTTTTGCTGTAGAAAAATCATGATGCAGGGAAAGAATCTGTAGAAGCCATAAGATCAAAATGTTGACTTCAGGAAGAATGTGCTTTTTCAAATCTCTTAAATATGTGAAAGCTGGTCTCTGTGGAAAATTCACCTCTATTGATAACCACCCTTATTGATGGAAATTCCCTCTTTTCCCCCAATTAATTGAACTAATTATCATATGTTTGCTATATAGGCTTCTTAGAGTTGTTGCATAAAAAATTACTCCAAAACTTACAGGCCTAAAACAAACAATTTTTATAGTCTCATGGTTTCTGTGGGTTAGGAGTTTGGGAAGAGCTCTGCTGGATGGTTTTGGCTCAGGGTCTCTTCTCTGTTTTATTCAGATGGTGGTTGGAGCTGGAATAGCTGAGGCTGGCTGGGCATTTATATCTCTTCAGGAGGTCTGTCAGCATTGGCCTAGTTTATGGAAGCTCCAGGGCAGTTACGCTGCTAATTGTGACTGGCCCAGGGCACCAGCAGGAATTCTCCAGTGAGCAAGGTGAAAGCTGCATCTCTTTTTCTGACTTGCCACATTTTATTGGTTACAAGCGAGTTAGTTAGTTTCAAGTTTTAGATTCAAGTGGCAAGAGCATAGATCCCATCTCTTAATGGAAAAAGTGTCAAAGAATTTGCAGCTATTTAAAAATTTCATAGGTGGCAGCAGTGGTAGCTGCTGCTGCCTTTTGTTTTTTGGGTCGGACTACATACTCTTTGGTATCCTAATCTAATAGATACCATTTTCCAGCTTTTATAATTTAGTTATGGTATGTTCTGCCTTTGAAGTTTCCAGGAGTTTTTTTTACAGAGTACATAACAAGTAGCATAAGCATTTTCAATAGCTTCTTGAAAAGTTATGATAGTTTGTCATTGAAGTATAAAATCCATAAATTATTTTGGTAAAGATTAAAGATACTCTCCCTGGCCGGGGTGTCTCAGTTGGTTGGGTGCTGTCCTGTGCACCAGAAGGCTGCTGGTTTGGTTCCTGGTTCAGGGTTTCAGCTTGATCCCTGGCGGGGGGTGGGCATGAGGAGGCAGCTGATCAATGTTCCACTCTCACATTGATGTTTCTCTCTCCCTCTTCTTCTCTCTTTAAAAATCAATTTAAAAAGTCTTAATTAAAAAAAAAAAAAGAATAAAGATATCAATGGAAACAGAAGGAGACTGGTAAAAAGAAAGAAGACATACTATTTGAATAAAACAATTTATGCAAATTTATGAATTTAATTCTTTAATTCTCTGGAATTATTTTTATAATGAAAAAATATAATTCAGGCTTCAGAATCAGAGAATTTTAGTGCTCCATCATTGGGTCTGAATTGTTTTTCTTTAGCCCTGTATAACCCATTATCCACAGAGCAGCTTCATTTAAAAAAAAAAAAAATTGGCTAATTGGGTGCCGGTGATATATGAGGCTGAAAACTTCTGTATGTACTTCATACCAGGCAGCCTGGCGACTGTCCTTCCTCAACCCTCACAAAAAGGGAGGCTTATTTTGTGGAGAAAGTTAACCAAACTGGTTCTACATCCAGGGGACCCTTCACTGTGGAAGGTAGGAGAAGTGCTCACCTGAAAATGAGGGGACTGGCAATATCGTAAATAGATTTTCAGCCCCCTTGCACTGCTCAGGTTCAGGAACACTAGCAGCCAATTATGTCTTTTATCTTTTCTGGGAAAAATTGGACAGTTTACAGAAAAGACTTTAATAAATACAGTAATATCTTCATGGCTGCTTCAGGATCTCGCACTCTTGCAGTTTGAATGCCAGTGTGAATGCATGTTAGCATTGAAGTCTTAAGTAGCATAGGAAGTTGGATTGAATACATGGGACAGATAGATACATTTTAGAAATTTTAAAAATTACTGTAAAGTACTAGAAAAGTAAATCATTACCCAGAGATTACATTACACTTTAGATTATGTTTAAACATTTTCTTTGTTTAATAGTCCTCGGCCCAGAAATGTACGTTAATGGGGAAATTATGGTACTTTCCCCCCTAAGTTTAAAAATAGGTTTATATTGATATGCAGTCAAGGAATTTCTTTGTTATTGTTTTCTTTCTTTCTCTATTTAAAAGTTTTTTAACTTTGCTGCACAGTGAGGGAGGGAAAGATCCGAGTTACCGTGGGGTAATGTTTTTTGGCTTGAACTCTGAAGAACAAGACTTGGGCCTTGTTCTGATGTTCTGATTGATTTGAGGTGACTTAAACAAATTGTTACCCAGTGTTTTTATCTTGAGTGTATGATTTTAAAAAGTTAAAAAATAGAATAAGCTAAAATGTATATACATGGCAAATTTAGCTTGTACAGAAGACTACAGTGAAAAGATTAATTTTCATGTGCTGCCTTTTCTTAATGTGGCTCCTCCAGATGTAATGTTGAGTTTCACCTACTTAGTAATTTGCCAACGACTGAAGTAGAGGATGCTGGTGGTTTTGCCCCCTTCTGTTGGTAACTCACCCTACTTTTTCTTTTGGGAACCTCTTCTGTCTCACTCACAGTCCAGGTAATTCCAGTGGCATAAGCCCAATTCATAGACTCAAGCTGATCTAAACTCCGGGTGGAGAGAGATGTATGAGCAAAACCATAGGCTATAAAATGCCAAGTTACGTGTATGGAGTAGGGTAGGGAGGGGAAGAAAAGCAACACCTGGTCAGATTGTACAGTGACTTGAATGACAGGCTAAGGAGTCTGGATTTTATGCAGCAGGTAGTCAGGAGTTAATAAACATTTCCATACAGGGGAAGGATTTTGAATTTAAAATTAATTTCCCATTCCTTTCAGCCCTGATGGTCAAATTCTACTTTTTCTCCTTTGAAATCTCTCTTGACCCATCCTTTCCTTTTCCATCCTTACTCATTCCAATACCATAATTCAGTCCTTGTTACATCAGACTGAGATTGTTGCCGTAGTTAACAAACAGATGGTTTCTCTGCTCTAAGCACTTTGTCCAGCAGCCCATTCTGGACATCAATATCAGATTAATCTTACCTAGAGCTTCGCTTTGATCATGTCTTTCTCCTCAGAAACCTTTCGTATCTCCCTGTTGTTGACAGGATAAGATCCAGACTTCTTAGCCTGACATTCAAGGCATTCCAAAAATTAGTCCAGTCTACCTTTTAAGTCTTACCTTTCCCCCTTTATTTAACCTGGATTCTAGCGAATTTGGAATGTTCCTTTTATCCTCTCATGTATCTAGCCCTTTCCATTTGTTAATTTTGTCTGTTTCTTCCTCCTGGGTTCTCCTTTTTCTAGTCTCTAGTTAAAAATTATTCACATCCTTAGAGTTCAGTTAACATTGTGCCTCCTTCTTTAAAGCTTCTTTAAAGCTTCTTCAAATAATTTAGAAGCTGGTTTGAGTTCTTTCCTCTGAAATCTCAGAACTCTTTGCGTGTACTTAAGGCACTTGTCACTTAATGCTTTCTGCTGTGCTTGTCTTAACTGCCTTGCTAGACTATATAACATAGTAAGGTGTTTATTTTCCACACACAGTGCTTTCATATACTCGTGCTTGATAAACATTTGTTCTGCTAATTGAGCTTTCCTATTTTTGACTACTTCTCCCCTTCTCCCCCTCCCTTTCTTCCTCTCTCTAAAGCTCAATAAACATATCCTCTGCTAAGGATTTTAAAAAATATATATTTAATTTCTTTGATTCTTAGTGTGGTAATAGCAAATTTTTATTTGCTATTTCTACTTCTCTGAAGTCCTGTGTTTATATTGTTTTAACCGTTTTCTAGTCTGCCTGAATTTTTTCTGATTTGTAGACATTCTTTATAGGTTCTGGATATTAACCCTTTGTTATACTCTGTTTTGTTTCTGTCATTTCTTTTAACTTTGTTCATGGTAACTTTTGCCATATAGAATTTTTTAAATGATTAAATGTGATGAGATTAAAATTTAATATTGCATAAAGATCAAATCTGGCATTTTGTAGAATTGACATTATAATTATTATGCTAGTCTTAAATTTTTAAGGAAAGTTTGATAAATCTTAACTGATTATAGTTTTATTTCATTTTCTTGCTGTTACTTATAACATGGACATTCAAAAATCGTTCTTTCAAATATAAAGTTGCATACAGGAATCATTTCTAGTTGCATACTTGAAATCATTTTTTCAAGTATAAAGTTGCAAAAGGAACTTTTGTTCCTAATTTTAAATTATAAGGACAAAATTTAAATAGCTGGATTGTATCAGATGATATTGAAATGACTCAATTTTTAAAGGCCAGTAGTTTCTATCTGTATAACTTTTTTTAAAGTTCTTTTTTTCTCAGAGTTGGTTTCATTTAGAATTGATACATTTTTCCGAGAAATGAAAACCTAGAAAACCTATTTATTTTCTGTGAAAAAACAGGAAAAGGAAAGTGAAATCTTCTATCACTTTGGACTGAAGCTCCTCTTTACTGATGTTTTAATAAGTGCATAATTATGCTGCTTGAACAATAGATTCAAAGCATATAGAAGAGCTTGTGTCTCTTCCACAATTTTGAGCATATTTTTCTGTGAAAGGTATGCTAGTGAAAATTCTGTCCTAAATAAATGATTAGTAAACTGATTGTAGTAATGTTTAATCTCTCAAAATATAAAATAATTAAAAAATAACAAAAATTTCATCTTGAATTTTGTCCAAGATTGCAAATTTTCCCCCAAGATTGCAAGGGTGATTTAACTATAGAAAACATGTTAATATGCTTGCCTTGCTGGAGATCGAACACCGAACGAGGGTGTGTGCCCTGACTGGAATTGACCCCACCATCTTTTGGCACATGGATGACACTCCAACCCACTGAGCCACACCGGCCAGGGCTTTCCTTGAATTTCTTGAAAATGCTTCTCCACAGTTGCCTCGCTGTGTATGTTGTTCTTGAGAACTTTCATATCAGCCTGTTTTCTTACGTTAATTTGATCATGCCTGGAAGCCCTGGGGATTTTTTTTTGTCTTTAAAGTCTAGTCACACAAGGATATGTCTCAGGGTTGACTGTTTTGAGTCAGTTTTCCCATGTATATCATGGGCCCTTTGAATATGTAGATTTGTTTTCTCTTATTTCTGGGAAGTTTTCTTGGATTATAGTTTGAAATGTTAGTTCTAAAAAGCTTTCATTATTTTATTTTTCTCCCTGGGGACTCCCAGTTATATGTATATTGACCTTCTTTGCCTCCCTTCTGTTTCAGCCTTTCTCTCTGACCCTTTCGACTTTTCCTTTATCTCACTGTCATTCTCTTGGCTGTCCTCCTGCCTTTCTTCAGTGACCCTTTATTAGATTTGCATTTGATTCTGTTCTCCCATGGGTGTCTTGTAATTTATTTTCCATTTCTGCAGTGGTTTTATCTTCCCTCAGCATCTTCCCTGAGGTTGATCAGTGGTCTTTTTCCTTCTCACCCTCCCCCTCCTCTCCTTCTCTCTTCTCCTCCTTTCTTTTCTTAGTTTTATGTGCATCTCCAAGTTTTTGTTTGAGAATATTTAATTCAGCTTAGAGTGTTTGTTATGGTGTGTCGTGTCCCCCCCCCCAGTGTGTTTTTTGGGAGGGACAGTTTTCATCAGTCGAAGTGTTTTATTTGCATTTCCTGTTTTTATAGTATGTTTGTATGGAGAGTATAAAATTCTTCATAGCCTTTTTTTTTTTTAGATATATTTTTATTGATTTCAGAGAGAGGAAGAGAGAGGGAGAGAGAGAGATAGAAACATCAGTGATGAGTCATTGATCAGCTGCCTCCTGCATGCCCCCGACTGGGGATCGAGCCCACAACCCGGGCATGTGCCCTGACCGGGAATCGAACCCCGATCACCTGGACCCTAGGTCGATGCTTAACCGCTGAGCCACGCCTGGCCGGGCTTCATAGCCTTTTTTGGGTACTCTTTTTGTAGTTGTCTTTGTTCTTAAGTGAGTTTAAATAATATGCAGTGTTGAGAGTTGCTTAGTGTTTTAAGCATATTATTAAAGCTTCAGATTTACAGGGACCATAATTTTACTGATTCCCATGATGCCTCTAATTAGTTGTTGTTGTGAAATAATTCATATTTTGTGAACAGCATGTCAGTGAAGGTGGTTAAGTCCTGGAAGTTAAGCTGCAATGTAGTGAGTACGACACACTTACTGGTTCGTTCTAAGTTGTATTGTAAATATACGCTAAGACATTTATAGAGATGACTATTTTATTATTTTTATTATTAGCTTATTAATAATAATACATTTATTATTATTTTTACCCAGCTAATACAGACATTTCACCTGGGATGGAATGACACTTGGGTGGATGTGGGGGAATCAACGGGAAGGGAGTTTCTTGCCTCTGTTTCTGTTCTGTACTCTCTTTCTCTCAAGTTCGTCATCCCTTGCTCTGATTTAAGGGATCCAGATCAACTCCCAGTACCCCGGATACAGAGGAATCTGTCATTAGGTATTTTAATAGTAAATACCAAGTACCTCAGTTTGCCAAGTTTTAGGAAATTCTTTAAATCATTCCATGTAATTCTCAAAGTAATCCTATGAAGTAGGTGAGTCCAGATATTACCAGCAAACACTGATCTTAGAGAGGTTAAGTAATTTGTCCAGGGGCTCAAAGCTAGTAAGTGTGGGGGAGCTAGAGTTTGAAAACAGATGTGTTTTACTCTCATTTCTAAACTCGGTGTTATCCTGTCTTCCTAAATTGTTTAGATCTGGAGGCCTTTGAACAGTTTTCCCCCCTAAGCAGTTCCTTTTTGTTTCAGTTTTCCCTCCAGCTTAAAAAAAAGGGGTGGGGAGGGAGAGACAGAAGCATTTGTAACTTCCTTTAGAACCAGGTTTTAGGTCAAATAGGCTGAGCGAGTGTTTTGGATTAAGAGAAGTTTGGTTTTTCTCTGCACATGTCTCTTTTGACAGCTGACTGAATGTTAAGTCAGTTGGAGATTCATTTCGTTTAACTGGCAAATTCCCTGGGAGGACTGATGTTAGGAGTGTGTTGGGGCCTGGTGCGTTATTAACCATGTGGTGTGGATTACACAGGATACTTTGGCCGTTCTGCCTTCAGACTTCTAAGCTAATGGAGAAAATTGTGGTTAATGTGCCAGAACTTAATCAAGTCAAAACTTGTGTAGATTGAAAGCGTTGCCTTTCCCCCCTTTTAAAGAGAGAGGCTTAGAGGACACTGGAACCGGTGGGCGGTTAACAGCGAGAGGCAGCGTGTGATGGTAAAGGGCTGGCGCTGGGCGGCGGCTCTCGTCTCTGACTATTTTCCTTTTGTAGAATGGAAGTAATATTATTAATCTGGAGAATTTAATGAGCTACCCATAGAAAGTGCCTGGGAAGTGGTAAACACTCAATGAATATCGGTTATTATTGTGTAAATACTTTTTACACCCAATAAAGAGTGTTTTAAAATGAGTTCAAAAGTAGAATTTGGGATCTTGTTATCCCCCCCCCCCATTGGTTAAGTGCATTTGGTGTCATACAGAGCAGGTCATAGGAGCTTGGGTGGGTTTTCAAAGAGGACCTGTCACGGTGCCTTCCACATCAGTCAGGGCTAGTCAGTTTTCCTTTGAGATCTGGAACTTTGCCCCAAGTACCTTTGTCCACTTCTTTCAGAATTTAAATATCCACATGTGCCTTTCATATTAAAAAGTCCTCCTTTAGCCCTTTTTTCACCTTTCATTTAAGTACTAATTCAGTGTTTGTTCAGTACTCCTCTAAAACTGCTTTTGGTGAGGATACTGGTTCCCTAATTGATAAAATGAGTGGAGACTTTTCTGTCTTACCTTTCTTGACCTCAGTATGTACTTCATTTGACTAGTAGTTGCTTTTTAAGGACACCCTAGAGCTAGTTAGTGCTGGTGAAAGTAGGGCCTTGGGATGTTTAACATAGTCCCCAGTCATCCAAGGAAAACTCTTCCCTGGATCTTTGAAGGAGCTTGTGAAGCAGCTTGTTCTTATCTTTATCAGTTCAGCAAACGAGAGGCAAACGGGGGTGATTTTATAGTTTTCTAAGAATAGTTTAAAGAACCTGTTTGGGCTAAACTTGTTTCAACTGAGGATGGACCATCATTTGTTTCCTCTCCTATCATGGTTGTCTTAGAGCCTTTAGAAATTTTTAGGTCAAACTGTATTAACAGATAGTTCTGCCTTACTGCTGACACCAACCTGTTGCACCAGTTTGGGTGTGGTGGCAGGAACTAATTTCTTGTGTTTTGGCAGATTAGCTCTCTGCTCACTTGCAGAGTAGCACCTTTTGTGGCATTCAATTTGAGTGGGCTCATCATGTATTTTAGAAATTCCCAGTTGACCGATAATCTCTTCAAGTGAAGTGGTTTTCTACTTGATGGAGGTGTGAAGACTTTGGAAGCCTCTTATAAAACAAACAAAAACTTCTAAGATTTTTGCTGCCCACTTAATCTGCATTAATTTTATATTTCACTGCCTAAGGGCAAAAGCAGATGATTATTCATTTCCTCCAGTCACCTCAAGTGGCTGGTCTTTCCTTGTCATTCATTGTCTTCTTTTGTAAAACCACCCTGTTCACTGAGGTCTGGTTTACAGCTAATCTTCATATTATGGGAGCATTTCTGTGTTCAAACTACATATAGTTGAAATACAAAGTAATTTCATGTCTCTCGGTTTGATACTTGTTTCAGATATCAAATAGCTCTTTCCAGATACCTTTTGTGACTTCCCTGGTCATTCTTCTAAACCTGACTACACTTAAGCGTTATTCTCATAAGTTTTCTCTATATCTTCTCCTGGGCCTAAGCCTTTATTTTCTCTACCAGTAGCCTAGGTTTCTGGATGAGTATTTTTCTTGCAGTCACCTCATCAAATTCATTTCCTATAGACTTAGGCCAAAACTCGTGTGTCAAGGCAGCCTTCCTTGGTGGGTGTTCTAGGCTCTTCCTGTAGGAGGTTTCTGAGTAGACTTTCTTTGGTTCTGGATAGTTAGTTTACCTGTTTGTTAGATTGTTTTTCCTGGCCTCTGTGCTCCTACTTCTTTCTGTTTGCTTTCTGTTTCCTTTCGCTATGTTCTTAAAATTCTATTAAGGTGATTTATCTCAGCCTCTTTTCTTAAAATTCACTTACCTCTAGCCTTTCTTCACTCTCTAGCCTTTCTTTCTACTGCAGTGTTACTAAAAAGTCTTCTTCAAGATTCTGCCCTAGGACATCAATCCCAGCCTCTAAGATTCTTTCCCAGCCCATCAGTTCATTCCTTTACAAATTTCATCTCTTTTAGAAACTTGTGGTTTACCTTGGCCTGGTTTTCCTTTTAATTCTAGTGCAGTGATAATTGCTCTAATTTGCTTTAAGTGTTCTTAAATATTCTTTACAATTTATAGTGATATTTTGGGTAGAGATGAAGTTGCCACAGTACATGAGGGGAGCTATTTTGTCTCTAGATTTTACCTATAAACTGCAAAATGTAATTAAAAGAGTATGGATCTTGAACTGAGAACATTTTGAATTTTAAATCTTTCTATTCCACTTGGTAGTTTTGAGACTCTTGAGTCTCAATTTCCTCATCATTAAAATTATATGCACCTCATATGATTTTTGTGAGACTGAAAGGACAGTTTATATAAAAGATAATGCCTAGAAGATAGCATCTACGTACCAACGGTTTTATTCCCCCTTAAGAAATGGACCTCAGTTAACTAACCTTATTGTGGTAATTATTTTGCAATATATATGTGTATCAGATTATCACATTGTACACCTTAAACTTATACAATGTTATATGTCAATTATGTCTCAATAAAGCTGGGGGGGGGGGAGGAAGAGAAACAGATCATACCATTAAAGTAGTGACAGTCTAACATGCCAAGTATCATTCATTCAGTAAAGAATTATTTATTGAGTACTTGCTGTGTGTCAGGCATTGTGGTAGGAGAAGTGGTTTAAGAAGATACTACCTTTGTTTTTAAGGCAGCTTACAGTGTGATATTTTAATATGATACAGATAAACACAGTACCAGGAGAAGACTAAGAAGGAAAAGTGAACTTGGCCAGGTTGGTGGAGGTCTAAGTAGGTGTTAAGGATCTTTTTGCTGGGAAGTGGTGGTTATGCTCCATTTTTAAGGATTAGTAGGATTTTGCCAGGTATGTAAGCTGAATAGTGAAGAAGGCATACCGTGTTGAAGGAGTATAGTGGACAAAGGGTACTTGTGAGCATATGAGGAGATTAGGCTGGGGGACCAAATTATAAAGCACTGTGTTTGCTAGGTGTTTTGACAAGCCATTGAAGGATTTTAAGCAAGTAAATGATGTAGTCTGAGCTCTGTTTTAGAAAATTTGCTATGGAAAGTGTATGGATGACGGATAAATTTCTAGGCTTCCTTGATGACTGTGGATTGGTGATGCTGTTAAACTTGAAGGGGAGAGGGAAAGATGAATAACAATTTAATAGTGGGGAACCCTAGAAACAGTTACTAAAGGGAAAAACAAAGACTAGTAGAGAACAAAAATGGAGCATTGAATGAAGTTTTATTGCCAAGCAAGGAACCTGATCTAGCAGAGTCTAGGTAGGCTCAGGGGGACAACTTTTTGGGAAGGAGAAATGAAGTAGCCGGAAGACCTCGAGATACCTCTGGTTTAGATTAGGAAAGCAAGTCCCTGAGTGATGATGATAGGCTGGTGACATATGGACTTGTTGGTCAGATTAGGTAGGAGTGGACTGACCAGAAGTGGTCTGTGCATGTGTCTTGAGTATATACATATGTGCCTGTCTTGAGAGGATGGTGTGTAGTTAGCTGCCAATGCACAGGCTAACCTGAAAACATACGTTTGAAGTGTAGAAGAAATTAAACCTAGTTAAGCTCAGTTTCATTATACTAAGAGAAAACAATATCACTTCATATTTGAGTTAAATTACCAGAAAAGTACTATAACAGTCTTTTTTTTTTTTTTTTTTTTTTAAGAACATGTAATTCTATGTTTTGTTCCAAAACTTGTGCAGCATCTGTTAGTATATGTAGTCATAAGCTTGATCTGCGGTTTTGGGGCAAGTTGTGTGTTTCTTGGAGTCATCTGCTTCTGAGTCCTTTAAATTAGATTCAGCTTAAGATCACTCAGGGGCATGGAAATCCCAAATTATTTAGTGAATGTTTTAATTATATTGTAGATAAAAGTTTAGTAGAACCATCCCATTATAATCTTGGCTTATTTTTGCATGTATTTGGATAGGCTGTAGAAACATGCCTTCAAATTGTAATCAGACCCTGTACACACAAGACAGTCTCTGTTTAGCTTATGCTTTTTCCTTTCTACATATTACAGATTTATAAAAAGACATCGGTAGGTTTCAGGTGCTTTATTTTACATGCATACTAGCTGGGTGTTTGAGGGGGCATTATGTATAAACAGGTATCAGTAGATTTTTGGCACTTTCATTGTCAGCAGTGCTTCTTCTGCCAGTGTTGATAAGAATTTGGCATTCTGCCTTTCATTTAAACTCCACATAGCAAGTTAAAACGATCATCTGAATAGAGCTTGGACAGGATGATGTAAATGGCAATATGCCATTATAGAAAAAACCTAGGAAATGTGATGCATGAGTCCCTTGCACTGGAAATTTTTTCGGGGGAATACTTAACACAGTTTTGGCTTGCAGTGGAGTAAGAGGGAGGAGCAGTGGAAAAAGGAAGCCTTTTGTTTACTGTAAAACAATGCAGTGAATTAGACATAGCGATGTTAGAACAGGAGTCTAAACATGACAAATCTAGGCAGATTCCCTTGGAATGGCGAGTTATGCTGAGACTCAATCCTGAGCCCTCTTACAGAGGCTTGAGAATTTCTGAGACTTCAGTATCTATAGCAGTTATTGAATTGTGTACTCTGTGCATGGTTTTTTAAGGCTCTGGGGATGCAGTGGAGATCAAAATTAAGTTCTTGGCCTCATGGAGTTTAATGTTGTAGTTGGGGAATACCTTAGGAACTGAAGGGTTAATTAATTGGCTTAAATGTTTATATTTGAAAACTGTGGGTCTTTATGGATGTTTAAATTTGGTAATTCCCAGGTCTTCTTGGAGAAATGATTGATTCTGGGGCTGGGCAAAGGAACATACAAGATAAGCCTAGAGCATTTTCTAGAGTCATAAAGTATGGAAGTGTTCCTCCTTCCTCCCCAGTGATGTGGGCATGTCACAGGAACCCGGGAACCAACTGTAACAGCTCCCAATACCAAAGTTAGAACAATTTGAGCAATAAAATAAAGTAGTATTGGATTATAACCCAAAGTATAAAATAAATATTTATTAATCTATACTGATATAAATAGACGATTAAAAAACATAGATAAATGGCAGAGGGCAAACAAATCTCCCATGCAGAATTCCACATAATTTATGTAGACATTCCAATATTAAGGGTGGGGGGGATGATTCCCTGGTTCTTCAGTGTGGGCTGCACATAGTGACTTCCACCCAAAGAGTACGGTATGGAAAGGAGGGTAAAGAGTGACTTTATAATGGGGAAGCCTTAAAAACACAGCTTGAGTCAAGTCAAGGTTAATATCAACAGTGGTAAGTCATGTCGATAGTATGTACCCTTAATATGACATTGTGAGAATGATACTGTTACCTTTGTGGGTTTCCTCCAACAACCCATAAACCTAGAATAATCATGAAAAATCAGACACATTTAATTGAGGGCATTCTACAAAACACTTGGCCAGTATTCCTAAAAACTGTCAAGGTCATTAATAACAAGTCTGAGAAACAATAAAAAATCTGAGAAACTGTCATAGCTAAGAAGAGCCTAAGGAAACATGATGACTAAATGTAATATGGTGTCCTCAATGGGATCTTGGAACAGATAAAAGATGTGAAAACTAAGGAAATCTGAATAAAATATGAACGTTAGTTAATATAGTGTCAATATTAGTTCATTAAACTGTAACAAATGTACCATACTAATGTAAGATACTAATAATGGGATAAATGGGTGTGGGGTGTATGAAAACACTATACTATCTTTAATTTTTCTGTAAATCTAAAATTATTATAAAGTAAAAGTTTGTTAAATGTAATAATTCCCTACCAACCCAGGAAATACTTCGAAAGTATGAAGTTATAAAGAAGTATTTTTTACTATAAATTATAACTTTTTATAGTTGTCTTTTTTCCTATTTGTACTAGTGAGTGGCCTGTGTTTACAATGGAGCCTGTTTGGGAAACGAAGTGTCTTTGGCAGCCACTTTGCTCTATTAGAGCAGATCATCAAGTATTTGAGTGACTACAGTTTTTTAGAGGTTGAAAGGATGCAGAAGACCAAGGAGTTATCCTTGTTTACATTGTTGTAGAAATAGGGTTAATATAATTGGAGAACATTGTATGACAATATACCTTTTTATTGTGCGTTAGAGAGAAGGCTCCTTGAGATGTTTGGTGTTGGGAAAGGGCGCCAGTAGGTAGCTGGGCCCTGGGGTAAGCAGATTGCTGACAGGTGGTGAGGAAGCAGCCCCGCTTTGAAGAGAAGGACTGGCGAGGTCGAGAGAAGTGGGAGTGAGCCTGGCTTCATATCCACCTTTTAGTCTGCTCATCCTTATGAGCAGACACCCTCCTTGGCAGTGGTTTCCTGAGGGTTGTCTTGATTCAGCAAGTAGTTGAGTGCATATTATATGTAAGATACATAATAAACTGTAGGAGAGCTAAAAAGTCACTACTTTGTCTCTAAGAAATTTAGAGCTTATTGGGCCATAGAAGGAAGGATAAGACATCATGTGAGTAACTTGGTTACAAGCAGGTGAGAAGGGACATATAAAACGAGTCAAAATGTTGGAAGTTCATAGGAAGGGCGAGATCACAATCAGATTGTGAGAAAGGAGAATCAGAGAAGGTTTCACATGGAATTGAAATTTGATAAATGGATAAGATTTTGAGGATCAGTGGTTAGAATAAGAGAACTTGAGGTGGGAGGAATATTTTGAATAAAGGCAAAGGCAGAAAAGTCCTGGGCTTTTTAGTGGGAACAAAGAGGTTGAGATTTTCAGTCTGGAGGTTAATGAGAGAAGGCTGGGTCGTTGATAGCCTTTTGAGTGAGTAATCTATGGAAACAGTATAGAGCCTGGATTCAAAATGCTCCTCTACTTGGGGACGGGTTGGGACTCCCTGTGGGTCTAAGCTGTAGTTTCCTTAAGATATTAAAACATAACTTACGAACTTTTAAGGATCAAGCAAGAAACTCTGTGGAAGTTATTTTGGCACATTATAAATAGATATATTATTTAAATGTGAACACTGGAAATGGAAATAGACAGAGAGAGATGTGATACTTGATATAATCTGGCAACTGCTTTAGCTGTAGGGTGGCCAGGGAGAGGGAGAGATAAGAAAGACGGCTGCTTTCTGGAAAGTGGGAGTGTGTGGTGCACTTCGCAGAGCAGGGCGGACAAAAGGGAGAGCTAGATCATTAGGGGGCCGATTAAGTCGGTTGGAATAAGTGTAACTTGAAGTGCTGGTGAGGTTTCAGAGTGGGCATGTGGTAGTCAGTTGAAATGTGGGCTTGCAGCTCAGGGGAGGAGTGAGGCTAAACACAGATTTAGACTCACCAATGTTTACTGAAAGCTTACTAGATACTAAACCCCAACCCCCAATCTGATGGTATTTGAAGGTGGGACTTTTGGGCGGTAGTTAGGTCATTCGGGTGGAGCTCTTATATTGGGACTTGTGTCCTTTATGAGACTTAAGAGAGGTGATCCTTCTCTTGGCCATGTGAGGATACAGCAAGAAGGTAGCTGTCTGCAGCACTGGGAGAGGGCCCTCACCGGACATTGATTGAATCTGCTGGCACCCTGATCTTGGACTCCCCAGACTGTGGGAGATAAAATGTTAAGCCCCCTCTGTGGTATGGCAGCCCAAGTGAAAACAGGCTTCTCACCAGGTATCTTGCTCTTTAAGATGCTTGCAACCTAGTGGGTTAATTTTATTATAAATTTTAGAGTAGAAGGAATAATAATAGCTGATATTTATTGAGCACTTGCTGTATACCAGGTACTATTCCAAGTGTTTTATGTGTTTCAATCTATTTAATCTTTAAACCTCCACTATGAGGCGTCTGTCTCATAGTATCCTCATTTTTACAGGTGAGATATCTGAGATGAAAAGATATTAAGTAGTTTTTCAGGGTCACAAGTTAAGTTACAGCAAAACCCAGGCATCTGACTCTTAAGTGTTTAACTTTATATAGTGCTTATAGCTTAGCACTTTACTATGCTGTCTTTTGTGAGTGGCTATAGAAAAAGAAGGTAGAGAGAAACTTGGGAGTGGCCAGAGAGAGGTACATCTTTTTGCCTATATGTAGTGTTCTGGCTTCTTTGCAACTATGGACTTGAATTGTATAATAAGGTTTCTTTCTCTTGGTTTTCCGATGAAGAAAGTTATTGTGTGGCTAAATTTAGATATACTAATATCAATTTCTTGAGCAGTTATCAGTAAGGAAGTGGGTCTGTTTGAATGAAGGTGTCCAGTGGAGAGGAGGGGGTGGCTCAGTCTCCAGTAGCGCTAGCCAGGATAGTGTTCAGTCTGCAAACAGCATAGGAGGTCCTTAAATCATAGTGAATTTACCACCCTTATGAATGGAGGAAAGTACTTTTATTTGTTTTCATCATCAAGTTGGAAATATTGATTTAAGATACAAAGCTGAAATACTTCCATAGTTTCTTGCAGTAATAGCTTCAACACTGTGCCTGCTATGTGCCAGGTACCTAGACTGCATACTTTACAGTTATTTCAAGCTTACATTTTATCTCCCACAGTCTGGGGAATCCAAGCTTACCTCTGATCAGTATAAGGTTAAAATGTACAGTTGTGGCTAGAAATAATATCTGCATTTATTTATTATATCAAAGTGGATCATTGCTTTTGTGTTGAAAAAGTTAATAAACTTGCACTTAACTTTTAAAAAGCTTATTTGTACACCCTAACCTTGTTTCAGTTTTATTCAGTTAAAAAACTACACTTGTTGGGAAACTTTTTGACTAAAATCTTCATATGTTTGATATGAGTGAGCTAGAAAGGCCATTTTTAATTGGTTATCTTGAGAACTAGTTTTTCCTTTGGTGAAATATTTAAATACTGATATTGTTTGTTGTTTTAGTAAGAATATTTACCTCATTGTGGTAGAACCTGTATCATCTAATGCATCATCTTATACACTAATTAAATTAATTACCTGCCACGTACTAAGTACATTAAGTTTAACTGAGAGGCCCAGTTTGTTTTGCAACATGCATGAAATGAATTGCCTAAAATTCCTTGATTAAATGGCACTGTAGCAAGATACTTAGTTAAAAGCAGGTCTAATATGATTGTAGAGGTAAACTATTATATGTATTGAAAGAGGAAAATTGCTTCTTATCTGTTGAAGGCTCTTCTGCACCCTAGGTTCCTATTAGCCATGTTGTGAACCTGTATCACCAATAATTGCTTTAACCAGCATTTAAGTTCCTTTGAAAAGGAAGAGCTGACCTGAGAGACTATGTTTCATTCTGTATATGATGGTTAAGAGTTTGGGTTCTGTAATTAGATTAATTTGACTTGGAATCTAAACTCTAGAATTTACAGGGTAATCTTTGGCAAGTCTTTTATGCCTGGACTTCAGTTTCTTTATTTCTAAAATGTAGGTAATACAAAAATTAATAAATAAAATGTAAGTAATACTTTTGACTTCACAGAGTGGTTGGTGTACACTTGCACATAGTAAATATTCAATAAATGTTATCCAATCTTTTTATATTTCTTACTAAAATTACATTGTATTAAACGTACTATTTGTAAATGGACTTTTACTCTTTAAAAAAAATATATATATATCTTTATTGACTTCAGAGAGAGGAAGGGAGAGGGAGAGAGATAGAAACATCAATGATGAGAGAGTCATCGCTCGGCTGCCTCCTGCATGCTCCCTTCCCACTGGGGATCAAGCCTGCAACCTGGGCATGTGCCCTGACTGGGAATCGAACCGTGATCTCCTGGATCATCGGTTGATGCTCAACCGCTGAGCCACGCTAGCAGGGCTGGACTTTTACTCTTAATATCATATTAAGAAAATATTTTTTTGTCAGTAAACATACTTGCATAATTTTAATGGCTGTGTAATATTTCAACATGCTCTTTGTCATCCTTAACCATTTGATTATTGTGCACATAGGGTTGTATCTGATATTTTTGCTCATTGCAACATCTTATAATAAATCTCTTGAATGTGAATCTTTGTGTAACGCTCCTGTTTCAAGTAACAATAACAAACACATACATATAAAAATTATGTTGTGTACATATTTTCTGTAGAATTTGTTTCATTTTCATTTCACATTTAAGAGTTGAGGTAGAGGTCGTTTCTTGGAGCAGAAAGATGTAAATTGCCGTCATGTGCCAGGATCAGGAAGGATGCATATTAGTAGACATTTTTAAAACACTAGGCCATCTTGTTGGAATTTGTATAGGAATGTTATCCTGAACTTCAGTTTTATTTTACAATGATAATATAAGTTCAAAGAGAGCCCAGAGAAATCTACTCTGTTCAAAAATAGTCTGTACAACTTTTGAGTTGCAGGAACAGTATTATAAAATCTGTTTTTGTGGGGCGAAGGAAGACGGGATGTCTGAGTGTTTTTTTCCCTTTCTTTCAAGCAGTCTCATTCCAATCAGCAGTGTAATTGGAATGCAGCTCCAATCTGGAGGAGGAAGGGGAATTTTTGGCAAGAAGACACTGAGCAGTTGGGAGTTTTATTCAGATGAAGCATAGACAGCCATTCATTATGAGTACAGCTCAGTAAGAACAGCAATAGCATTCTATTTCTACAGCTGGGATTTATACTCTGATATTATTACATAGTGTTTTGCATGTAGTAACTCCTTTCCATCCAGAAAAGAATTATTGACTTAAGTGAAATGGTAATATTTATTACATCTGCACTTCTGCAAATGGTTTCCTCCAGTTACTGCCTCAAATAAAAGTTACTAAAAGGGGATTTTTGCAAAATTTGAAAACATTTCTTGAGAAAACAACAATATTTGAGTTATATTTGACATGTAGGCTCTGAGGGCAAAGGACTATGTCTTATTTATTTTTGTATCTGCAGAACCTATCATAGCACTTGGCACAAACTGGGTGCTCAGGAAATGGTGAATGAAAGCATGAATGATGTAGAAAGTGCTTCCTTCTCATTAAGCATCTTGAGATGGTCATATCTGCATCTGTGTGAAATAGGAGTTACCAGTATACAAACAAGGCCTACCGTAGCTTATTTTTATGATCTGTACCTATTTCAAACCATCTATCTGCAGAAGGGGTGAATAGAATAGCTAGAACAGGCTAGGTTTTGGGAATGTAAACTTAAGAATGAAAAATGCTTTGAAGGAATTTGAGAAAGGTACATGATCAAAGCAGTCTAGTAAGGTTAATCTAGTGCAAATCTACAGGCCATGTGAGACATGGTTTCTAATGGATTCTGGAGTAATGGCGTTGTGCTGGTGTAATGCCACATTTTGTAGTTAGCATTAATCAAATTGACACATGATTGCTAAATAAATATCTAGATTCCAGTTTAATGTTTTGTTTTAGTACAAAAATTAGTGAAAATTTATTGAATTATATACTTAGGATTTTTGCACCTTTCTGTATATGTTACTTTGGTAGAAAGCTTACTAAACATTAAAGTTATTGAAATATTGATAACTGTCTAGGAGAAATTCTACACTCCCTAGCCTTTGTTCTGGCCCCATCCACCTTACAAGTTTTCTCTCCTGCCAGTCCCTTCCAGTAGCTTAGTCCAGTGTTTCTCAAAATTATTTTTTCCTCTCCCCTGTAATAATCATTTAGAAAACTAAAATGAAAGTTCATCCACACTGCTACCCCTCCTTAGCTCCATGATTTCCAGTCTTGGTTCAACTTCCTATAGTTTCTATTACAAAAAATGGTAAATTTACAAATACAAATATATACAATTATAAATATAAAATTATGTTACAAATATGAAATTATATTATAATATGTAATTATAATACATACATTCCCCAGGAGATTCTGATATATACCTCCTTGGTTGAGAATTTGTTATGGTGACAGATAGTTTGTCCTATTGAAATTCTTTAACTCACTGAGCATTTCCTGAGTGCTTATAATTGGTACTGAGGATAGAAAGAGCAATGGACTGTGTGGTGTTCTAGTACCCAGAGTACATTCTCAAGAAAAAGAATAGTGTAGTAAAGCCTCCAAGGTGTGAAAATAATTTATTTGTGCAAATAAATTACCACATCTCATATTATGTTTGAGAATCTGCCTTTTAAAATTTATAAATGAGAGTTTTTTTCTTTCAGGTACAAAATAATTTAAGCAAAAACTGGCTGGAGCTCTTGATCTCTAGTGTTAAGGTTAGCAATCTGACCAATCCTGGTATTTCTTTATGTTTTAAGTTAACCTGTAAGTGAACTTCTTGTAGGACCCTGATATTATCTTTCCTAGTCTCTGGGTTACTAAAATTCAGTTTCTCTTCATAAACTTTAAAACTGATTTTAAAGTTCTTTGTTCTTTTGATTTTTCAATTGCCCTTTGAAAGTTACTCATATATTAGCAACATCTTATTTGTGATTTTTGAAAGAAAATTTGTCAAATGTGACCTGAGTATGTTTTAAATAAAGGGAAACAATAAAAATAAGATTCCATAAGTCAAAATCATGATTACTTGAGAATTGGTAATTTATCCATCATATAGAATAAAAGTCCCCCTTTCAATAAAATTATTTTAGACTATTTTGAAGAGTGTTTCATTCATTCAACAAATATTTATTGAGTGCCCATCAAATGCCTGACTCAATGTGTGCTTGGTGCTGGAGATATAAAGAAATGGGGCAGATGTGATTTTTGCTGTATGGGGTTTCCCACCTCCGTAGTTATAAGCAACATTCTAAACTTACACAATTATTATAAAGTGTGATGAAGTGATGAATGCCTGTGATGAGAATGGTCTCCTGTGAAAATAGAAGTGGGTGGAGAGTTGAGAGAAACATGTTCTCAAAGGCTTCCTTCCCTTTTAAGGCCTAAAAGATGAGAAGGTGAAGCCTGAGAAAAATGTTTCAGGCCCCTGAAGGTTGTGGGTAAAAGATGGCATACTTTAAGAAAGTGAAAGTATGACTGGATCTTGAACTTGGGGGCTTGGAGGGGAGAGATGGTGATGAAAAATGAGGTCAGAGGTATGGGTAAGCATGAGCCAGGGCCAGAAGGGCGTTGTAAACCAATGTGAAGTTTGGGCCTGAAGACTTTGGGAGTGTTTTAAGGATAGAGGTCAGTAGAGGAGACAGGGACATGTTCCCTGAGAAAGTGGTAGGTTGGGTATGAGATACCGAGCACAGGTGGAAGGATAGTTTTAAGGAATGCTTTCAGGACCTTTGGAATGTTACTAGAAGGAGGGTAAATGGATGGAAGGATTAATCATATTTTTAGAAAGATCACTTTGGGTCCAGTGTGGAGAACTGATTGGAGGAGATTGAGGCTTGAGGCAGGGGACTGATTGGGAGGCTGTTGTAATGATCTAGACAGTAGTTGATGGTGCCTGGGCTAGGGTGGTGGCACTGATAATAGAAATAGCCAGATGAAGGATATTGATTAGAACTGGTAATTGCCGGGAAGTGGGGAGAGGGAGGAGTAGTGGAGGCTACTATGGAGGTTTCTGTCTGAGGCAGTGGAGTGGCAAGAAGGGCTATTTATTGAAAGAAAGTAGATTGGAGGAATTTGGGGGAGAGAGAAGATGGGGATTTTATTTTGGGAGGTTATATTTAGTTTGCTTGTGTGGACCTGGAATTCAGGTGAGAGCAAAGGGTTGGGTTTTTAGATTTAGGTGTCATCAAAATGGTAGAGACCAGAGAGAGTGTATGGAAAAATGGCTCTCCAGATGTATATTTTGAGAGGGAAGATCCTTGTCAATCTATTAAACTGAACTTTCTCCCAGAAAAAATGTGAGTTCTTACACATACATATAACAGTTTACAAATAATTCTATGGTTTACAAAGATGGACATCTGGGTTCCTCAGGTTATAGAGTAAAAGAAGAGGGCCTAGGCAAAACCATGAAGAACCTCAACTTTCATGGGTGGAGCATAGGAGAAAAGATCTGGCAAGAAAGACAGAATGAGTTTCATGCCTGGTGTAAAACCAGGTGGATGTGGGGTTAAACAGAAACCAAAAGAAGAGAGAGGTTCCAGAAGAGGGTGTAGTCAGTAGAGGCAAATGCCCCTCAGGGGTCAGATGTGATAAAGAATGAAGTGTCCATTGGATGGATTTAGTTATTAGGTTCCCAGGGCTTTGGAGAAGCAGTGTAGGGACAGTGGTGAGAGAGGAAGCCATATACAATGGGAGGCAAAGAAGGGGAGTCACCAAGTAGACAGTTCTTTCAAGTAGTTTCCTTATGGAGGAGGAGAGGTTGGATGGTGGCTGGAGGTAGGAGGCATGGGTGAGGCTTGAGTACGTTTAAGTGCAGATGAGGCTGTTCAGTAGAGGAGAGGGAGACAGGCCCCTGTGAAAGCGGTGCATTGGGCATGAGACCCACAGCACAGGCCGACGGGTAGCGGCAGGCAGAGAGCAGAGTGGGCATGGTAAGTGGGAGGGCGGAAAAAGAATGAGTGCCAAACTGTAAACTTGCATGTTTAGCGACAAGATGCTGGGAGAATTTGCATATGTTTTCTGTTTCGCCGAAGTAGGATGTGAAATCCTCTCATTTTTTGAACTAGGACCACTTCTAATACTGAAGACTAATTCATGTGTGTGTGTATATGTATTGTGTGTATATGGATCCTGAGTACTCTTCTTCAGTTTATATGATGATGATGGAAGTTTAGGCCGGAGTGCTTCTAAATCAGGTCGGTGACTTGGCACTCTTAGTTATGGCCTTCGTTTTCATGATTGAGGTTTTATGACTTGAAAAGCAAAACTATTTCTAAGAGATTTTGAATAATAAATCAGTATCTTGTGCCTACTTGATAATATTATTCATTTACTAATGACATCTGTCTTCAAAATGACTTTTGAGCTTTAAAAGTGATTAGTTATATTTAGACATATTCCCAAAGTTTATAATGTTAAATGAATTTTTACACACCAAACTTCCAGTAATTGTAACTAATTGAACAGAACATTTAAATTGTGAGTAGAAGTGGGTAGAATTAATCAAACATTACTTTTATAGATATTTTATAAATTAAACTATAAATACATGGAAATTGATGTTCTTCCTGCACTTGTATTGAGCTTGAATTAAAGAAATGAAGTTTATGGCTCTGTATAAGCAGTAATATTTTAATTGAAATATAATTCACACCCTATAAAATTCACCCCTTTACAGTGCAATTCAATGTTTTTTAAAAAAATTGATTTTTAGAGAGAGAGAGAGAAATATTGATCAGTTGCATCCTGTATATGCCCCAACTGGGGATCCAACCCACGACCTAGGTATGTGCCCTGACTGGGAATTGAACCTGAAACCTTTTGGTATATGGGACGATGCTCCAAATGTCTGAGCTGCCAGGCCAGGGCTGCAATTCAGTGGTTTTAATACATTCACAAGGTTGTGCATCCATCACCACATAAGTACAATTTAATGCAAGGTAATCCAGAGAATGTAGATTTGGGATATTTAGTTCAGGGTATTAACTTTTAATTTTTGGAAGATATAGATCTGTCTTGTCGTTGAGCTGATTTAGAAGGTAATTAATTTATCTCTCCTGTAAAGTTTCTGTGGCATTTAGATGCAGAGTAAATAATAGAACGCTGTTTAAAAAAATCTGTATCAAGAAAGCTTTATCTTATTTATGATTCTCTTCAGTATAAAATTGTTTTATCCCTAAAACATACATAAACCTGAATTTACATATTTCCTTCTTAGAACTATTTTCTTCTTGCCCCCAAGCTACCCTGAGTACAGATCTTGTTGGAAGATAGGGATTGGGTCCTTATTAGAATAGCAGATTTATAAACTTACTTGTCCTCAGCTGTTACTGGTGATCGTTGCTAAGGTTGCAGCCACTAGTTCAGCTGTCTTTTGCTAGACTTTAATGGACATTTGTGATCATATTTCATAGCTTGCTGTAGTCAGTGTTTATTCAGTGGTGTTTTCAGTGTTTAAAAATGCAGTCTTACCATTTTATTTTAATTTTTCCCATGTATTTTTTGTTTCCTTTACAGTACTCTGTGCAAAAAACTTGGTGAAAAAGGATTTTTTCCGTAAGTAAATAACTTTAAATCTTGTATGTTGTGTGTGAATTTTTTGGACAGCATTTTCAGAATTGTCTGGTTTAGGGGTTTCTCTATTCAGAAATATACTCAGTGTTGTTTTATGAATGCTTTGGTTCAGAGCCTTTTGCATTGCTTTTTTTAAAAGAGGATTTTGTGCTTTTAAGCCTTAACCCCCTTCCCTTTGCCCACCCCTCCCACATATTTGTGTGAAGTGTGTATGTGTGCGTGCGCGCTGGTGTGTATATGCAGATGTGTGTAATGTATATTGAAAGTGTCATGCTACTAGATTTCTAGAAAATGTTTGAGATTATTTTGTAAACACTTTTTTCCTAACGCTTTACAGGACATTGTACCCATGCATTCAGGATTCCTTGGAAAGCAGAGAGGTCATTCAGCTTGTTTGGAATTTCCAGACTGTAGGAAAGAAAAGTCTGCCACATTTGATTGTGGATGCTCTTTAGTCTCACACTCCGTTGGACATTTGGTTCCCATGTTTGCAGTCTCTTTGCCAATCTGTTATGAAACTTTTTTTGTGGCTTTATTTAGGATTAAGTTTTGTGGAGGAGGAATGTTAATAGCTTTAATTTATTGAGTAAAAAATGATAAAATTTTTAGTAAAAAAGCTTTTTTAAAAAAAATATGTCTTTATTGATTTCAGAGAGAGGAAAAGAGAGAGAGAAACATCAGTGATGAGAGAGTCATTGATTGGCTGTAGCCCGCAACCCAGGCATGTGCCCTGACTGGGAATCGAACCTCGATCTCCTGGATCCTAAGTCAATGCTCAGCCACTGAGCCATGCCTGGCTGGGCAGAAAAAAACCTCTTAAGCCAACAAAATTTTATATGTAAAGTATTTGAAGTTAGACATAAAGATTAGCTTTTTAAATTCAGGTCCTACTAGTGAGCAAAAACTACCTGCAAGTGCTAATTTAATATGACATTAGATAATGCTCAAGGGTTTGGTTAAAATAAATAATAGGCTCTTGATAGATTTTAAAATCATACTTAATTCATTCCACTTGAAATTTTATTACTTCCAAGTCTTCCTAGAGTAGAACCTGAATTAAAGTTTATAAAATAACATCTTATAAAACTATATAATTAAAAAGTTTTATGGTATCTGTGCTTTAGGACATAGTTAAGAAGAAAGATATAACCAGCTGATGTACCATGTACCCTCTACCCCAATTTTTGTACCCAGTGGTCTTTCGCTGGGCTGCCACCAATTAATACTGTTTTCACAGGCTGATGCTAAAGTACCCACCTCACCCCTGTCCCTAATAACCTAATAACCACTGTGTACCCTTCTTAAGACTGATCTGAGGTAGGATTTATCCTAGTAGGACGGCAAAGTGGCAAATAGGATCAGATAGGCAGGTGACAGGAGCAAAGGATGGGAAGTGAGGACTGCACACTCTTACAACTGCTTCTGTACCGTCCAAGCCATCTGCTCTGGTTTTAAAGATAAAACCTTCAGTTTTGTCTCCTGGCCTTCCTCCCCAAATTCTTTTCCTTCCTCCGGGTCCCAAGACACAGCTTCTTCAGTAAAATACCCAAATAGCTGTGTCTCAGTTTTCCTAGGAAATCTAGACAGATCTTTCTTTAGTCCTTTGGAAACCTCCGAGAGGTGATGGTTATCACTCAGATGATCTTTATCTGTCCTTAGGTTGTATGTGAAAAAGAAAAGAAAAGAAAAAGAAGGAAACTCTCCCATTTTATTGGTGTAAGCAGTAAAAATTGATAAAAATTCTTAAGAGCTGCGAGCTTGCTTTAGGGATAAAAAAGTTAAGGGAAACTGTGTGATTATCTTTAAAACCCAGAGTGGAAGAAACACTCGATGGCCCTGGAATGGGAAACAGGAAAGCCCGTCCCAAGGTCTTCAGAAGGGACTTGGCCGGGAGCGGCCCTCTCAGGTCACACTGGTGAAGGTTCTCCTGCTGTGGTGGATTTACCTTTATTTTTCCTCTCTTCATAAGTTGAGAGTTGCTCACATTAATTTCAGACAAAGAAATAATAGTTCCTAAATCTCTTAAGTTTGAGTGAGAATTTGTGTTTATTGATAAGATGTAATTATCATTGATACTGAAATATACTTAAGTTTTTGCTTGTTACTCAGTTTAAATCATGTTGAATGAGAAAAGTAAATTTTAATATGGAGCAGGACTATAAGCTGATGAAATATATATATATATATATTTCTGTTTTAACTATTCATTTTATAGGAATAAAATGTACTGCCATGCGTGGTCTTTTGTAGAGTAATTTGTAATTTGAGATAATACTATTTATTTTAGGGTATCTACCCTTGTTGAAAACGTTTTCCTCAGTCATTTCTTTTAGAACTGTTTATAAGCTTATTGGCTTTTTAAAATAGGTACTTCCTTCTTCCTCCCAAATTTTTGCAGCAAAATTTTCAAACATATAGGAACATTTAAAGAATTTTACAATGAATATACATCTAGATTTGACCATTAACTTTATCCATTTATCCATTATGATGTTTTTAAAAGAATATTGTCATTAGTATCAAATTATTTTTTTTCTTTCATGCAACATTAAAATAAAGGATTTGTGTGTAACATACTCTCTTAGGATGTTGTATAGGGGCCATATTGAAGTTGCTCAGAACCAAGATTGGTTAGCTGAATGTTTATTTTCCTCCCCCAATCAAAAACAAAGCTTTCTTTTCCCTAGTAAGTAACTTACTTTTAAGTTGAAATTTTTATTTCATTATTATTTTCAGCTCATTAAGTGCATTTGTGTAGTAAGAAAATTCTTGAGCTTTAGCTATTTTATATGATTCAGTAATGATGGGGAGAATTGAGAAATTTTTAAAAACACAGAAAATCCTTTATCCACTTTATATTTACCACTAGAGGTCTCACTAACTTCAGCATACTTGATAGTTTTTGCCCACATTAGAGTAACTTGGCTCTCAAGTTAAATTTTTGAAGAATAATATAATCAGGTAAGTTGAAACTTAGGTATTTTTTGGTTAGGGTAGAGAGCTGTATTTTGTGTTAACAGAAGAGAGACATAGGAAGGTGGTACTCATATTTTTTTTAACTTTATTTTTATTTTTGACACTATTATAGATGTCCCCACTCCTCTCCCCACCTTTGCCCACCTCCACCCAGCTCACCCCCTTCCCTCAGGCCATCACCTCAGTGCCCTCTGTGTCTTTGGGTTATACAGATGCCACACCTAGTGTTTTTGTGTAGAAAAAGTTTTTTTTCTTAATCCTTAATTCTTTAACTAGTTGAACAACATCCATAGAGAAAGCTAGCAATGTGACTTTTTTGTTTTTGCTTACAATCATACATTTATATGTTTATTTGCTTATATTGTAGAATCAAAAGAACAAGGTAGACCTATGTTAGTGAAGGTAGAGGGACAAGTATTCTTCCATTAAACACATTTACAAATTGTTAGGTATTATGGAAATTATATGAATAGCAGTAAACTTCAAGAACAATACAGTAAATTGGTTGATACCCTAATTTACCAAGTTTCTTCTTAAGTACTTAACACTCTTAGATTTGGTCTTATTTTTTTTGAAGTTGCAGATCACAGAATCATAGAATTGGAACTGGCTAGGTGATTTCTGTCTGGCCTTGAATATTGGCATGTTAGTATTTTGACTTTAAAAAGAAATCAGCATAGATGTCAAGGTGCAAAGTTTCTCCAGTTATCAACACTTACAACATTTTGTTATGGCATTTTCAGCTGTCCATAGGAGATCTATACTGTCCCAATATGTCTCACATCTAAATGGTCTTTTTAGTCTTTTTAATGTTTTATTTAGTTCTACATTCTCCTATCAGTTTTTGGTCAAAAGGGCCACTATTTTAAGTGTTGTTTGGGCCGAAAAATGTAGTGTCAGTTTTGACATTAGTTTCTTATAAATTCATATTATATCTTTGAGAGCAGCTTTCTTCACTGTCACTTCCTTTTCCTTTCTGTGTGACTTCCCTCGTTCAGGGTCTGCTCATCCTACTGTTCTTTATGCTGCTGTGTGAAGCTTACAGCAGATTCACAGATGGCCTTTGTACCTCTGGTATTTTCTTCCCTCAGTCCATCCTGAACACCACTAATAGAAAAACATGAAACCATATCTGCAGCCGTGCTCAGGAACCCAAAGTTTGGATTCTCTGCCTTCTAAGCCTCTCTCAGGATCAGTCTTATCTCTCCAACCCATTTATTTTCACACCTTAGCACCAACCCTTTGGTTAGGCTCCTGTAAGCCCTTCAAATACTGTCACACTCTTCTTGGTGCTTTCCTACTTATTCTTTAAAGCCAGATGAGAGCCATCTCCTCAAGAAGAAAGAAAAAAACCCTTGTTTTACTGTTCAGACTCAAACTGTTCTCTTTCCTGAGCTTGTACAAGCTGCTGAATGGCATAGTAAAAGAGAGGTATAATACAGTGTAGTGGTTAAAGCATGAACTCAGGAACCAGACTGTGTGTGCTTGGGCTTAGAATCTAAACTTTAGACCCTGGCTCTGCCACTTACTACTGTGACCTTGGACTAATTACCCTTTGTGATTCAGTTTCCTCGTAAATAAAATAGAGATAATAGTATTATTTACTTCTTAGGGTTATTGTGAGGATTAAGAGATTTTATATATATATATAGCATTCAGAGTATTACAGATCAGTACAGTCAAACACTGATTTATTCTTAGGTTCATGTGTGTATGTGTATGGCATTCTTATTTCCCCAGTTAGATACTAAGCTCTTTTAAGGCAGGGTATTAGATTTTTTTGTTTTAATTTCTCACACTCATGGAAGTTATTTAGTAAAACTTCTTGGCTAACTTAATTTATTGTAGCCCACGTTCCTGTATGAAAAGCTTTAGTAAGCTCTTTCTTTAAATAAGCTACTAAAGGAGACCTTGGAAAAGCTCCAAGAGCCAGGAGTGTTTTAAGCATTCTCCTTTCTGAGGTCAAAGGTAAAGGCCTATAAAAACTTTCACATTTCCCCCCCCCAAATATATCTTTATTGATTTCAGAGAGAGGAAAGGAGGGGGAGAGAGAGAGAAACATCAGTGATGAGAGAGTCATTGATTGGCTGCCTCCTGCATGCCCCCGATTGGGGATCGAGCCCGATCGCCTGAATCCTAGGTTGACGCTCAACTGCTGGGCCACGCCCGGCCGGGCAAAAACTTCCACATTTGAGGTAACCTCTAGACTTCCGTAGTTTAAAGCTGAGAAGGTTTTGAGATAAATGTATTCTGGTATGTAATGTAGAATTAACTTTAATCTTAAATGTTAATTTTTTAAATGGACCACTTTTATAGCTAAATGTTAAACTTTTATAAAGAATGAGGTAATCTTTGTAGCAAATAATCATCTTTATATAATTAATTCTTCTACCTTGCGTGCCAAATATTTTTTAATTAAAAACTCTTCCCCTTTTTTCACAGGACTTCCGGACCCATTTGCTAAGGTTGTAGTTGATGGATCTGGACAATGCCATTCTACAGATACTGTGAAGAATACACTCGATCCAAAGTGGAATCAGCATTATGACCTGTAGGTTTAAATGATTAACTGAAATGAAACATAGCATCAGTGTAATTTGATACAGTCTTTGAAAAGAATCACTGAAAAAGATCAGAGTTTGATCTGTGGTATAATTTGGTCTTGACAGAGGGATACAAAACCTACTGAGAAGGTATTTCGGTTAATTTATAGCTGGTTTTGGAAGATGAGATACCCTTCAGAATGACCCTGTGAAGAACAAAATGTATACACAGTATGGAGCTGTTCCCTCCCCCCACTTCTAGTAATTAAATGAAGGTATTAATTCATTTTTGGCCAATTAAAAGTATAAAACCAGACATTGTAATTGGGGTGTACTTATAGGCATTTTTTTTTGCTTCTTTATGGAGTGTTTCTTTCCTTTAAATTTTACTTTAATCGTAGAAATAGACAGTAATGCCATTAGAGGACTGATAGGAAGATTAAGTGAGATAATACATGTAAAGTGCTTAGACTAGTACCTGGCGTGTAATTCTCAAATGTTAGATGGTTTTAGTAAATACGTTATTTTAGGTCACAAAATTTGTATTAGTTGATTTGACCTTTGGGGATTTTGAAAGCACAGCTATACTAAGCTACTCTCTATGCAGCTTGACCAAGCTTTAGAGTTCTTAATCTGATTGTTTTAAGCCATTTCTTTTTAGCTTCAATCAGATTTAAATTCAGCCAGAGACCCAGCTACAACAGTCAACAAGACATAGTCCTCCAACCTCACAGCCAGGTGGTGTATAAAGACAAGTGAATAGGAGACGATAAACAGTGTGATGACAATATGGGGGAGAATAGGGTGCTGTGGAAATACACAGAACTTCTTCACATGGATTTAGGAGTTGGGGAAAGCTTCCTAAAAAGGTGGCATTTAGGCTCAGAACTTAATTAGGAGTTAACTTGAAAAGGGAAAAGGAGGGCAGGCCCTGAACAAAAGCATTCTGTGTGAGGACCCAGCGGTGAAGGAGCACATGGCTCTGAAAACAGCTTAGAGAGACGGCACCGGTGAGCTCACATACACCAAGGGGTGCGTGGGAAGGACAAGCCCCGAGAGGCAGGCAGAAGCCGGCTCCTGAAGGTCCTTGAAAGCTTATTCGTATCTCTGAACACTCCTGAAAGCAGTGGGAACAGTGAAAGGGTGCTTGGTGGGGAAATGCTTTCATCAGGTATATATCCGAGAATGAACATGTCGGCTATAATATGGAGAAGAGCTTAGAGGGGGCAAGAATGACAAGGGGACTATGTCCACTACTATAGGGGAATCCAGCAAGTAGAAAACGATGACTTTGTTGAAAAAGTGGTACTGCGAATGGAGAGAAGACGATATTCTAAATATTTTTAATATGGCCTTAAAACCTAAAGATTTTTTTTATCCTTGGGGGAAAAAAGAGAAATCCTACTATATGCTGTGTTCTTCTGGCTTTGGCTCGCAGGCTATGGTTTGCTCACCCCTACCTTAGGCTCCTTGCTTTTCTAGCCTTGCTGCTATAGTCTTTCTCAACATCGCAACTGGAGTGATCCTGTTAGAACATATCTCAAAGCTTGTTACTCTCTGTTCCAGATCCCCTTTCTGTCTTGCTTGGAGTAAGAGCCATAGTTCATACCATGGCTGACATGGCCCTTTATGATTTGTCCCCTGTATTGGTTAGAGCAGGCTAACTGATATAATAGGCAACACCACATTTTCATTGCTTAATACAATAGAAGTGTATTTTGTTTGTAAAGTCCATTTGGCAGGGAGGTGAGTCACTGTCAGTCACTCAGGGATACAGACTGGCAGAGGCTTCCCTATTTGCAATGTATAGTCTCAAGATCTCCATGGGTCTTGACATCTAGCCTCCAGACAGAATACTTTAGCCATGGTGGGCTGCTCTAAGACCTGAGGGAATCAATATTTAGCATACCTGTAAATCAGCTCCCCATTTAAAAAATGTTTAGTTTGGGGTGTTTAGCTATTTTAATGCATGATTCTGGTTCTAGAATTTCGACATCTTCTGTAGTAGATACCTGCCATGTTAGGTCTGTTAGTCTATTTGAAAATTAGTACATTCATTCTGAATGATATTTTAGTTCAGATTTTTTATTTGCAGGCAACAGACATGAAATTCAAATTGGCATAATTTAAAAAAGGGGATGTAGTAGCTTGCATAATTAAAAGTCCTGGGGTGGGGGGTGTTATGCTTTAAATATAGCTGGATCCAGGAGCACAAGTGTGGCTTCCATGTTCCTCATGTAAAAGTTTTAGTCCTCACTTAATGGTTTAGGTTTTTTAACATACTAGGTGAATTTTTCTGAATTTGCTGCTTTATTGAATTACACATTAAGGTCAAGGTTGTTGGACCAAAAATTTGACCTCGTAGATTAAAATATAGTTAGGGTTCTGCTGATAGAATGATGTTATCTTATTATATTTCTGCATGGGATGACACCATGTGAACAATTGGCTGTGGTGGAGCTTTCACATACTTGCAGGTATATGCACAGACAAGTGTAGTAACGCTTTTCCCTGCTCTGCTTGTCTGCAGGCAGTGAAGTGAAATCTGCAAGAGTCCTGCTCGCTCAAGGCCTGCATACAGGAAAGAAGCAGGGGAAAAGCGTTACAGTCAGCTTTTGTTCTGCAGCATTTTAAAACATAACAGGTATGTCAGATTTTTGGTCTGTCAGCCTTGACAATGCCCCTTGAAAATGAACGGAGTACAATCTGAAGTTGTAGTTCGTATCATTGAAATGTATTTAAAATGTGACTGGTAAAAGCTCC
Source organism: Miniopterus schreibersii (assembly GCF_964146895.1). Lineage (NCBI taxonomy): Eukaryota > Metazoa > Chordata > Mammalia > Chiroptera > Miniopteridae > Miniopterus > Miniopterus schreibersii. The sequence goes on from NC_138116.1 coordinate 9,036,751, forward strand.
TGTAAGATTTTTGTTCTTGGAAAGAAAGAACTATACACTCCCAAGGTGTTGTTTAAATCCAGCTACCAAATTAGTTTTTTTCACTAACAAAAATTGTTACTCAGCCTGAGAGTGGCAGATGTGATAAAGGATATATTAAAAATTCTTTTTAGCCCTGGCAAGTGTGGCTCAGTTGGTTGGAATGTCGTCCCTTTCGATTCTCAGTCAGGGCGCATACCCAGGTCTCAGGTTCAATCCCCAGTCAGGACTTATACAGAAGGCAACTGATCATTGTTCTTTTCTCTCTCTCTCTTTCCCTTCTCTCTAAAAATCAATTAAAAAACCAGTTCTTTTTTGATTTTACTCTTAAGTTTTTAAAAAAAAATTAAATTCAATCCTGTGAATTGATTGAACTCAAAACATGTTTTACATTACCTATCCATACTCTGAAACATTTGTGACTCTAGACTACAAAAGCAAAAGAAAAATTTTATACTAACTACTTGTAATTGCCAAGTTACTCATGCAGTCATTTTGTGTTTTTAGGTATATTGGAAAGTCTGATTCAGTTACGATCAGTGTATGGAATCACAAGAAGATCCATAAAAAACAAGGTGCTGGATTTCTTGGTTGTGTCCGTCTTCTTTCCAATGCCATCAATCGCCTCAAAGACACTGGTTGTGAGTAGATACCAGTACTTTAAAAAATTTACATATATACATAAACATGTACACATATATACATGTTTTGGGGAGGAGTGAGGGGTCTAAAAACTTAACTTCCTGTGTATGTTTGAAACACTGGTAAAAATTCCTGGTCTAAATATATTTGATTGACTTAAAAAAACCACAATGAAACATTTTAGATATGTGAATCCTGGAACTGAATCAGAGCTGGTGCTAGGTTTTCAGTGAATACGTAAGGGTTCAGGAGTGATTGCTACCCAGAGAATAAAAAGAGAGGTGTCAGGGTATAGATGTGTTTTTTATTTCTTAGCATCCTTCTCTGGTTTTGGTGGATTTGTGAGATAAAGTGAGTTTTATTTAGGTGATTGGAGTATTTAAGGTGGCAGTTAAAGGGGAATTATTAGTGAATAAAAATGATATATAAAATTGAAAAAATTAAAAGTTACAGAAAGGTAAACATGGTAGATGAGGCATGAAAGAATGAGTTGCCCCTAAATGAGCTGGTAGCAGAACTGGCTCAAACCCTTATCTTCTAGTTTTTACTTGGCTGCTTATTAATTCTTACTGTGTGTGGTGGTGGGGATCTTTGAAATGGTTAGAGAAAAAAAACAAACGGCAACTAACATTTATTAAACATGTATGTGCCAGGTACTTTGCTGAGAACTTTTCATAATTATCTGATTTAATCCTTAGAAAATATGAAGTAGGTACTGCTGCTATGCACGAGAAAATCAAGACTCAGGGATAAATTGCTCAAGAACAACAAGTATTTAAGTGGGAGCCAAGACACAGACTGAAGTCGTCTGAAATCTTTGGAAAGGAACTGCATGTTGGCAGTATCACACCAGTGTCTCATGGTTTTTGAAATATGAATTTATCAAAACTTTTGTTGAGACATTTATATTAATTATACATACAGTCAGAAAATTTAAACCATTTGTCATTAAAACATGATTACTTTTTTAAATGATAGGCCTGATTTCCAGCGGATTGTGGAAATTTACTATTGCTCAATAGATGTTAGAATCTCTGATACCAGCCTCTTTTTTAATTGCTTTTTGTTGTTGATTTGAAATAGATCAGAGGTTGGATCTCTGCAAACTTGGGCCAAATGACAATGATACAGTTAGAGGACAGATAGTAGGTAAGTGTGGAACTTAAAGTTACGTGAATTTTGGCTTCATTCAAGCTGACCTAAACTCTAAATATCTTTTAAATCAAAGTATAGCCCTGGTGGATGTGGCTCAGTTGGTTGGAGCATTGTCCTGTGCACTGGAAGGTCTCAGGTTCTACTCCCAGTCAGGGCACATGGATACATTTCTGTAGCATTTTAAAATTTTGTTTGGTAGTTTGTGGTGGGCAAATAATTAATTTAACCAGTCCTATTGTTGAACATTTAGGTTGTTTCTGATGTTCTAGTATTATGAGCAGTGCTCTGATTAACAACATAGTTTTTTTATGACTCATTTTATATATTGCTAGAATTAGGCTATTTAAAAGCAGAATCCCATCTAAAAATTGCTTAGGTCTTTTGTAAGACAGCATTCTGGAGATGAAACATTGAAGCTCATGAAATCCTTTAGCTTTGATCTTTATTATTATTCTGAACAAAGCTAGTGAGAAATGCCTTGTTTCTGCTGTGATTGTATTGCAGTAAGCATTTCACTTCTTAGCCTTTCTGATAAAAACTAATAAAGTTTTCTAGTACAGTTTTAACACTAATATTTTATTTACATTCACTGAGAAGGTGTATTATAGTGTTGTCTCCTATAAATGGAACAATGTGTTGAACTTTCTGATTTTTCACAATTTTTACAGAGCTGGAAAATTTCAGAATTTTGAGACCCTTCCTGGAATGAAGGGTCTTAAGATGTCATACTTTATTTAGTGTTCTTTAAGAAGTGGGGCTGTAGTCAAGTTTTCCTGTACCCCTTCTGTCTTTTGAGAGAGTTGCCAAAAATACAAATAGAGAATAATAGAGCAGCAAGGACTTGAGGCATATTATTTAGCCAAACTTCCTCCTCATTCAGATTGGGACTATAGCCTGATTTTCTTCAAGGTCACAGTGCTAAACTAGCCGCTATAGCCTGGTTTAGAGTTCACATTTCTCGCTGCCAAGTTTATACAGTGTAGTTTTATACCACCCTGGCTGATGACGTACTGTTTTAACTCATGGAATTCAAGTATTGCCCTATGCCGGCATCTAGTGTATTTTTTTAAAAGATGAGTGAGGTATTAAACTGAGATTAATTCTTCTGTACATGAATAAAGCTTTTCATGTGTTATGCCTCATCTTAAGTGCAATAGTAGCCTTGCATTGCCCACTATGATGGAAACATGTAATTAGACTCTTCTCCATGAACATGATAAAGTGTAGGAAGCCTTAAAATTCTAATATCACTACTAAAGGGAAAAAATCTCATGGAAAAAGAAATTACAGAATTTAGTAGAAACTAAAGAGTTCATTCTAAAATATTGAAATAACCTAAGCCAGATGTCTTTTAAAGATACGTATTTTAAATTGTGACAGTTCTTTCTCATCTATGACTCTCAGTAATGTTTTTGTTGTTTAATAGTAAGTCTTCAGTCCAGAGACCGGATAGGCACAGGAGGACAAGTTGTGGACTGCAGTCGCTTGTTTGATAACGATTTACCAGATGGGTAAGCTGAGATTATTAGAGAACTATGTAGGTAACATCCTTAAAATAATAAAAAAGAAGTTGGTGCTTATTGTATACGTAACTTTAAAAATTTGATGATCAATTCTAGAATCTAGGTTTTCCTTGTACTTGGAAAATTAGTAAGGGATCTTGTTATAAATTTATAAAATAAGCCATGAATTAGATGTTAAATTTGGTTTTTAAGAGTTTTGACTAGGAGGCAAGTCAGATTTCTTGACAAAAAGAACTCTCCTGTAACTATTATATATTCAGAAGAAAAATATTTTTTTGTTTGATTAAATTACTCAAAACTGGGTGTATAAGTACTGAATCTGAGACATTGCCCTGTTTAGAGGGATGGGATAGAGAATCTGTGTAATAGTAATTATAATTACATAGTAATATTTATGGAGCATACATGTAATTTAATTGAGTATTATTGACATTATTGGAAAATTCTTAGAGTTTGGCTGATGGAAAATATTAATCACACCTCAGTGTAAATATTTTAGGAGCTTTAGAATTCCAGAAGATAAGTGTACATTTTAAAAATAAGTTGAAAAAATTCCTTTAGTCTGTGGATTGATCTTTCAGTTTGTGGTTCTTGATTCATACAAATCTCTTTCTGACTTGGTTATTACACTGCAAACATTTTGTATCCAACTTCCTAGTCATACCTTATTCCTCAATATTTTTACTTAAGCTGGGAAGAAAGGAGAACTGCCTCTGGAAGAATCCAGTACCTAAACCACATAACAAGAACTACGCAGTGGGAACGCCCAACACGGTAAGAACATACTACAAGTATCTTCCTGTGGTCTGTGCTCTTCACCTTCCTGAAATCGTTCGTTTCTGTTTATCTGTTTAATCAGATTTCCCGTCTTGGTTTATACTGCTCTAGATCAGTAGATCTTATAGCAAGTGCCATTATTATTTTTAAAAGGTCATTTTCAATAAGGATTGTTTAGCAGGTCATTCTGTTATTATAGCTGCAGGGCCTGTGAAGATACTCAATAAATATTTATTAAATGAGTTAAATGAATAAATTGAGAAGTCATCTTATTTTTTGGACTCCTAAATTTTTTCTTTGAGTCCATTATTGAATGGCTGTAACAAAATACATATACAGGATCTGCATTTATTCGGTTGCGTAGGGGGATGATTATGTTATATTGCGTCCAGCAGGGTCTGTGATCAGGATAAGAACCAGATGCTCTGAGACCATGTGGCGGGGCACCTGACTTAGAGTGGGGGGCAAGGGGATGGCAGAACACGCCGAGGAAAACTCTGAAGGAGCGGGATCTCTGAATTAAATCCTGAAGAATGTTAGGGTTTAGCCAGGTAAGGGGAAGGTGGTGAGAAGTGTTCCGGGTAATAGTGCTCACAGTCATCGTTCAGTGCACCAGTGGCTGTGTGTCAGGCACTGTGCTCAGCAGTTGGTCTGTGACACTAAATAGGGTGGAGAGACCTTCATGGAGCTTAATGTGTAAAGACATAGGGATGCAAGATAATTTTTGGAAACTCCAAGGAAGTGCTTTATGAGTAACAAAGTGAATAAGATAAGTGGCTGGATATTTTTTCATTTTTTTAAAAAGTAAGAACAAAGTTCAATAAAAAAGAAAAAAAAAGTAAGAACAAAGTTTATTGCTACCTGTACTGTGTTTGTTTTGCCCCCACGCCCTTTTTTTCTGAGCGGGACTGGCTGGCACCAGACTTAGAACCTATCAAATGCTGCTTATTTGCTATACATACTTTTATTTACTAGGGATTAATTGCTTAACTTGTTGGATCACAAAGTTTTCTCTGTTGTGATTCTTGGGAAAAGCTTAGCTATGCTGCCATTTTAAAAAATGCATGAGAGCTGCATTTCCAGTATTAAATTGCCAAGGTTTTTATTGATGTCAGATAGCCCATTTTTATTGTATCTGTAAATGGATGTGTACTTATGTCAGTGTTTTAGTGAAGTCCATTTCCTTCTAATTCATTTAACTGATAAAATTGGCTTTAATTTCCACATGTCTAAAGTTGATTGTGTTGTAAATGTTAGTTTGAAAATTAACTCCTGATTATCATGGTATTTTGGATGACCTGCAATAGACTGGACGCTCTTTGAAGAGACGAACTGTCCTCTTTCCTTTATTCATTCAGTGTTCATTGAGCTGCTCTTACATCTATGCCAAGCACTATTCTGGGTGTGGGGATATGTGTTTTGGGAAACAAACTGAGCACTCTGATCTTCCATAAGTATTCTAGTGCTGGAAGACAGCCAAAGACACGGATGCAAGTTAGAATGTCAGAAATAATTGCTGTGCCGAGGAAGGGGGGTGATGTGCTATCAAGTGCCTGCCTGACTGCTTTAGATTCGAATGTCAGGAAGGACCTCTTAGAGGGAGGCCACATTTAAGCTAAAGCTATGATTTGAATGATGGGGGTAAAAAGAGCCTGGCCTAGAAAGAGTAGGAGAAAAAAGTATTTTAGGTGGAAGGAAAAGCTACTGTCCAGAACCTGTGCAAGTTCAAGGAACAGGGAGAACGTGAGTGTGTCAGAAGCAGGGGGAGAGCAGTGGGAAACCAGGTCTGAGAGGTGGGCTGCAGCTGCGTCAAGTGGTGCTGTGTGAGCTGGCCCTCACACCTACAAATGCATGTGGACTTCATATAAAATGTAATTAAAATCAGTACTGAATGATTTAAAGACATTAATTGACATTCTGCTGATCACTTGAGTTTCATTGGTGCTTAGAGGCTTCAGGCTTTTATTCAGAGTTTTTGAAATCATTATATTTGTATTAGTCATTCCATTTCCCTCTAAGTGGTTGTTACTGCGGTACATGCATTGTTTAGAGAGCTCTACTTTTGATATCTTAACTGAGTAACTTTTTCTCCCTGTTACTTTTCAATAGACCGGCATCTGAATATTCTAGTCCTGGCAGACCTCTTAGCTGCTTTGTTGATGAGAACACTCCAGTTAGTGGAACAAATGGTGCAACATGTGGACAATCTTCAGACCCCAGACTGGCAGAGAGGAGAGTCAGGTCACAGCGACATAGAAATTACATGAGCAGGACACATTTACATACTCCTCCAGACCTACCAGAAGGCTATGGTATGACAACTAGCAGAGGAAAAATAAAGTGTGGTTTACTGCTTTCAGCTTGCTAAGAAAGCCGGAAAATCAACTTTTAAAGAAATTATTAATCTGGGTTTAGGAATTCTGCATGAAAATAAAAGTAAATGTAAAACCTCCCAACTTTGAAAAGTCTTTGAAGTGGTAGAAGACTATCTAGCCAACAGTATGACCTTGGACTAGTCATTTAACCTCAGCCTTTTTGCTCTTTTATAATGAAATAAAGTGAATGATACCTTTCTTTATCACAAAAGTATTGTGAGGAGCAAATGAAACAATGTGAGACTTCTTTGTAAATAGGCACTGTATTAAAGGTAAGATGGTATTGTTATTGATCATGGAAATCTGAAGTCAGACCTGAAATGTAATTTTCTAGAAGTACATTTTTAGAAATAATTTTAAAAGCATATTTCCGATAGTATTTATATATTTGTATTGTCTATAATTTTGGGTTATCTGAGTTATTATTGTAAATGATTTAGTCATTTCCGTTTATATAAAATTATTATAATCTTATATAATTTCCTAAATTGTAGTGTTTCATGTGGAAGATGACATGAATCTTCTAGATGAATACAGAACTTTCTAAATCACGATTTGTGAGCACTCTCGTAGATAGTATGAACTCAGCTATCCTTTCCTCTCAACAGCCTGCCCATAAATTATCCTGGGCTGCTGGTGACACCTAGTGACCAATATTGGGAATTGCCTGATCTAACTTGTATTTTTTCCTGTAGAATATTTTTTAAACTTGTATTTTATTTTTACTGTAGAATATTTTTAAAACTCTTCTGCAGATGCAAGATTTTAATTTTATTTTTTAACATAGTTTAAATCTTTACTTAATTTTTAAAGCCCAAACTTGTCCATTGTGCTATGCTGCACAGGTGAACTTACAGCACAGCTTGGGCTTGGGAGACAGGCAGACAGTTTCTTTCCTGGCTTTGCTATATATTAGTTGTGTGATAGTGGGCACATTATTTAACCTCTCTGAACTTTGATTTTATCCCCTATAAAAAGGGGAAAATAATAGTACCAACCATGTAGGTTTGTTGCAAGAAATAAATGGTAATTTCATGTGAGGCGCCTGACAGTGACTGGTGTAGAAAGCATTATATTGTAGCTGCTATTATTAATGTTCAGACCTCAGAATAAAGTATTTCCTGACGTTTCTCTTTAATTGAGATTATAAGGCAAGCTATTCGGAGTGAAGGTGGTTATACTTTTATAATATTTGTATGATAGGGAGTAAAAATTTTTTACTTCAAAACAGAGGAGTAAAGTGGGTACCGAGGCTGAAATTATTGCAGCTGTTATCTATAACCAGTTTTAAACATTTTTATGTTTATAATTTTAAAAAGTTTAAATTCATTGACTTAATTATAGGTTTATAAACAAATTTATACTAATAAATTTTAGCAGTAGTGTTATCATTTTATATGTTGGAATTTTTCTTTAGATTTTGTTTAAAGACAAGTAGTTCTGTTGCTTAAAAACATGCATAAATAAAGACTGAAAACCACCCGGGAAGGAACCTTTCCCAGACCCCCCACCTGGCTTCCCAAGGGCAGGCCCACTGCTCTTTAGCCCCCCCCCCTCCAGCGTAGTTATTCCCCATCTTGGCCTGGTGCTGACTAGAGTGCCTCCCCTGTATTCTGTCATTTTTGCTTCTCTTTAAGTCCAAATGCAGTCTTGAGAATACACGTCTCAAGAAAACAAAACAAAACAAGTTTTGGTAAAAATTAGGCACAATAAAAAAAATTACCGTCCTGCAAACCCTTTAAAGTTCCTGAAAGTCCCTCAGTCTTCCCAGAGTTGGCTAGCCGCCTCCTCCCAGCCTGCTCTTGTTCCCCGCAGGCTCCGCATTCAAGACAGTAAAGGATCGTTTCTTCACTTTTGTTTTGTTGAGTTATTGGTACTGTCACTATCTTGTTTTCTATTTTGCATTGCAACGTGGCTAGTATTTGCGCCACATTATAAGTCTAGTTTGCTTTAGATCGCTGGCCTGTGGCCCCTTGCCACTGTTTATAAGGTGGTTTCCAGGAGAAAATGCATTCTGAGTTCAGAACAAATGATTTGTAAAGTAAAATTTTTCTAATATAGATTGGTAATGTGGATCATTTACTTGTTAATATAATATATTTGGACGTTCTGAATATGTTTTTATTATCAGTGTTTCTTAATTTTACAGAGCAGAGGACAACACAGCAAGGTCAGGTGTATTTTTTACATACGCAGACTGGCGTGAGCACCTGGCATGATCCAAGAGTGCCGAGGTAAGACCACATTCTGAGTACTCTTCCTACCACCGAGTATCCATTTACCTAGGATTTCTTTGATTATTTAATCTTTAACTTCCTAAAATAGCTTATGTAAAAGTTAGGCTCTTTCTAATACTCATTTCAGTTTGACGTTTAATAAAAAGTCCTACCTACCTCTCTCTAATCCTACCCCAGTGCCCTAATGCCCCCCCATCCCTCCCCACTCTTCCGTTTAAAAAAATCTGCACAAAAACATGAGTCTTTTAGGAGTTTGAAAATTAACCTTGGGGAAAAAAAATACAAAACCTTACAAAAAACATACATACCCTTTTTTAAAGGCTAGCAAATTGATATTTTTATTTCTGGTTACGCTTTTTAAAAAAAGGTTTCTTTATTTTAACCTTATATGAGTGTTTTCAGTGTTCTTTTATGTGCCCCTTAATAAAGTTTCATTTTAATATAGAAAAGAAGTAACCTAATTAAATTAAATTTTTATTAAATGCCAAAGCTCATGCATTTGAACTACCCAGTATTGTTAAGTGCATTTACTTGAGGTCTTTTTTTGCCTAAGCTTATACTCAGAGCTCTACTTGTCAAGATTCATGTATTTGAATCAAAACCAGATGTGACTAGCTGATCTTGGATTGCTTTGATACTTTCTCTTTATTTATAAATAAAGCAAAATAATAAAAAGCTTTTACTTTGTCATAGAGCTTAATTAGAATCTTTCGAGGGTGGCAACCAAAGAAATGTGCTATCACTAACTTTGCATCAAGATTGCCATTTCTGTGTCTTGGTGTAATATAAGCTGTTTTAAAAAAGTAATGGGGAGGAAATTTTTGTTTTATTAATAGGCTCACTGACAAAAATCTATGGGCCTAACTTTTAGCAACAAGACTTTTATTATGTAAGTTATGAAAAGAAGTGTTAGGAATTCTGTTTGTCCAATTGAAGGTCATTGATGAGCTTTTTAATATGGTGTTTTTTTTAAAATTGACGTTTTTAGAGAGAGAGGAAGGGAGGGGATATAGAGAGATAGAAACATCAGCGAAAGAGAAACATCATTGATCGACTGCCTCCTACATGCCCTCCACTGGGGATCAAGCCTGCAACCAGGGCATGTGCCCTAACCGGGAATCGAACTGGTGACCTCTTGGTTCCTGGGTCGATGCTCAACTGCTGAGCCACACAGGCCAGGCAGCGATGAGCTTTTTAATAAAATAATTTAAAATCATTCGAAGGAAATGTGCAGAAAAAGTGATTTTTAAAAAATAAATGTTTTACAATAGTGAGAAAGTAGATCTTGAGTTATCTGTTGAAAGAACAGTATGTAAGCTGGCATCAGAAGATGAACTAGAGAGAGGTTTTGGCAGCACTGTTGGTAATATGTTCTTATTCCTAAGGAACATGTCAGGTTTTCATTAATGAATACGTGGTTTCTGTAAAGGTTTAACATTTCATGTTGAGTACTGAATAATGGCTTTATGAAATTATGCTCTGGATTATTTTTCTTCTCTTTAGTCTCTGTGTTCCAAATTGTTATCTTAAAAATCATATCTTTATATCATCATATCTTTTGTTTTTGGAGTTTCCTTTAGTAAACTTGCCATTTGTATGGAGGATCTTTTATCAAAGCAGACTATAAATATTTAGATTCTATTAAAATTTCATCACTATTCAAAGACATTTATAAAATAGTGTAATTCAGATACTTTATTTAAAGATATCCAGTGAACTTAGATTATCTGAGAAGTTCTATTTCATCAAGTTTTGCATATCTCTTTAAAACAGTGACTAATGCCATTGCACCATGATTGTGTAGTCTTAGTCTTGAAATACAGATCTGTATTCCTTTTTATGGCTGTGTAACATTCTGTTTTCCTTCAATCATTTTCCAAGTAGAAATAAAGATTGTTTCCAGTTTTCTGCTCTTTTAATCAGTTTTTTAGAGCTCTCCCCTGTATGACTGTAGAATTATAAAGTTCTAAATAAAATGATATAAAATCAAATTCTGCTTATATCAAAAGAATTATTCTTTGATTTTAGTATATGCTTTTCATTTCTAAAAGTTCCACTTTAAATATCTATTTGTTCATTCTTAATAATCTCTCATTGATAGTTTGCCTTTGTGTTTCCTTATTTTTTTTAAGGGTGCACGTCATAGCTGTTCTCCCTGATCTCTGACAGTACTTGGGGCTCTAATTCTGTGGTTGATTGTTTGCACTGACTTTCCTTTCTGAAGTGTTTGGTGATCTTTGTGAGTTTGTTTGATCTTAATTGGTTTGAGTTCTGTGGACATAAAGTAGGAATTTAGGAAGTTTTCCTGGAATCACTTCGTTTTTCCTTTTTGGTTCTCAGCTTGAGGAAGTTTCGGGTTTCCTGTTCCATCCTTGCTGCTGCCCTGAGGCTGTTTTCCAATGAACAGCTACCCATGAGCAGTCCTACCTACCCCTTACCCCTGTGCCTAACTGTCACTTGGGTCCCAGCTCCCGCTCAATCCACTTTTTTCTTTTAAATTTGAGAAAGATTTTTTAAAAAATTTCCCTTGTCTCTTTTCAGACTAGCAGTGTCTCAAACAGTGTGTTCTTTTCAAGCTGTAGTTCTATAGCAGAAGAGTCTCATGGAACCTGTACGCAGAAGCCAGAATTACTGTTTCAACAAATCTGTGGGCACCTCTATGTGCTCATCGCTGGGCTTCAGTATGACCAAGAGGAGATTGTGTTAGGCACAGTGTTTTTCTCGTTTAACTTTTAAACATGATTTTGAAGAGATTTTTCATTATGATTATCTGTTATAGTTTAAGTTTACATTAGACATGCTGCTTTTATTTCATTCTTTAAGGTCCTGTAAGTCTTTGTCTATGTAATAGTATTTTAAGAATGTGTGATACAGTAATTATGGTCTTTGGTCCATTAAAAGTCTTTCTGCCTTTTTAATTGTAGCAGCAGCCTTAGAGTGTTCTTCCTGACATGTCCTAAACAGGTTCTTCATTCACTAGCTTTACAGCTTTCACAATTCAAAGTGGAGAAGTTGCCCTTTAAAATGTGCACTGGGATTCTTTTCAGAATCATAATTTTAATATTTCCAGTTTTGCTTTGTCAGAGAGCTTAAAATTAAAGGAATGAACACTTATTTACACAAATTTTACAGTGTAGTAATGAAAGAAAGAATTGAAGGGAAATTTTAGAAACATTTAATTTCTTATACCACTGACATTTGTAAAACAATATTTTGTCAGATAAGGATTGAAGTACAGTTTATGTTGGCAAGTTTTGTGATTGCTTTTATATTAATTTAAAATCTGTGTCACATTAAAGCCCAGGAACAAACTTTCTAAAAATGTAGGCTATGTGATAAGTTTCTGAGCCATTTATGGATTGGCTTTTGAATATGCAAGTTTGTTAAACCTTTGGGAATTAAAGATTCCAGCTGAGCATCTCAAGTTTCTGAAACAATACATTTTCTCAGACTTCATGGAATTGTTCTGTGTCATTTACACTTGCTTGGCTCAGCAGGCCCAGCAATGAGGTATTTTTTATTTTATATTTGTTTTTGCAGGGATCTTAGCAACATCAATTGTGAAGAGCTTGGTCCATTGCCTCCTGGATGGGAGATCCGTAATACAGCAACAGGCAGAGTTTATTTTGTTGACCATAACAACAGAACAACACAATTCACAGATCCTCGGCTCTCTGCTAACTTGCATTTAGTTTTAAAGTAAGTTTTTGAAACAATATGTGTGAAAATGTGGGTCTGAACAAGAGAAGACTGATGCTGCTTGTTTTAGTAAATGTGATAGACTGTCTGCTGTCTTCAATTATAAGTTACTTTTGTTGAACAAAATTTTATGTGGAAGAGTATGACGAGTTTCACTTTGATGTATGAGTATTTAAACCTACTGTGCTTCAGTAGTAGCCTGTCGTTAAAGCTGGGAGAAGGGGATGAATCCGAGGTGCGCCCTGGCACACCGAGAGAGACAGGCCGCTTCCCGGGGTGTGTGGAGACAGTACATTCCCGCCGAGGGCATCAGCAATAGCTCCAGGACAGCTGAATCCAGCCCAGGACATTTTGTTGCTGTTAGCTTTGTTTGTTAGCTCTAAGTCTTCTTTCCCATTTGCAGGACTTAGTCTTCCATACAAGTCTTTGTGAATGGGCTCAATGTACCTTGGATTTTTTAATGGGCTTTATTGAAATGTAATTGACATACGATAAACTATGCATATTTAAAGTATACAGTTTAAGTTCTGACATATTAAACACCCGTGAAACCATCACCACAGTGAAGGTAATGAACATATCCATCATCTCAAAAGTTTTCCTGTGCCTCTCTGTACTTCCCCCACACCCCCCCTCCTGTGGGGCTTCCACCTGTGTTCGTTTCCTAGGGCCGCCGGGCCACAGGCCACAGTAGTTCATTCTCTGTCAGCTCTGGAGGCCAGAGGGCCAGACTCGAGTTGTCAGCGAGGCTTGATTCCTTTTGGAGGCTCTGAAGGAGAATCTGTCCTTTGTCTCTCACCTAGCTTTTGGGTGCTTTCAGGAAACCTTACTGTTCCTTGACTTGTAGACACATCATTCCAGTCTTTGTCTTCACATGGCCTTCTATGATCTGTTTCTACCCACAGAACTATGACACCAAAGGGGTCATACCTACCAATTCTCCAAGTCTCCAAACACCAACTGGGCGTACAGCAATTGAAATCAGTTCTGACAATACCTGCAGATAGTGTCAGACCCCACAGGTTAAGGGCTCAGTCCCTCAAAACTGTCCCTACTTCAGATGCCAACTGCAAATCCCTGTTTTTACCAACTGGCTATAAATTGGGGAGTTCCCATGACCTGCTCCTTGGGTTCAGTAATTTGTTAGAATGGCTTACAGAACCAGGGGAATTCTTTATTTACTATGATCAGCTCATTACAGAGGCTACAGCTGCCAGCAGTGTGAGAGTTGTGGCTACTCCACACCCTTGCTAACATAACGCCTGGTATCTTACTAACTTGAGACGTTCTAATAGGTGTGTAGTGGTTTCTCATTATAGTTTAAATTGCATTTCTTTCATGACTAATGATGTTGAGCATCTTTTTCTATGCTTTTTGCCATCTGTATCTTTGGTGAAATTTTTTGCCCCCTTTTTTAAAAAAAATTGAGGTTTTTTTTTTAACTTTTGAGTTTTGAGAGGTTTCTTTACATATTTGCGGTGCAAGTACCCATTCCAGGTGTGTGCTTTGGAAAGATTTCTCCTAGCCTGTGACTTGTCTTTTCACTTTTTTAATAGTGTCTTTTGAAGAGCTGTTTTTCAAAGAAAAATTTTCTTTGAGATTTGATGAAGTATTAACTATCCATTTTTTATGGATTATTCTTTTGGTATCATAGCTAAGAAACCTTTGCCTAATAAGTCATAACAGTTTCTCCCTGTGTTTCAGAAGTTTTATGGCTTTGGGCTTTACATTGAGGTCTCTGACCATTTGGAGTTAAGTTTTTGCATCTGCTGTAAGATATATCTAAGTTTATTTATTTTTTAAGGTCAATACAATTGTTTAGGGAGTGCTTTTAAATATCTTCTGTTTTGATTGTGTGTGTGTGTGTGTGTGTGTGTGTGTGTGTGTGTAAAAAACACCTTTATTATAATGCTCGTGAGAGTACTAAATAGTGATTTGTAATTTTCATCAAAGATACATTTTCCTCTGGATAGTTATATATTTTAGGTATAAAGTTTGGTCTAGAACAGAAGACCCACTGTCTATAAAAAAGTTTAGGGATTTGTCAGGGAACTGAAAGTCATTTCTGTTTATTTTGTCACAGGTACCATTGCCCTTTACGTCTAGGATAGGAGATTGTGCTCTTGGCTGTTGTGTGCAAAATTAAACTCCAGTGGAATCGCTCATTGTCTGCTATTGATGTCTACAGTAGCAAATTATCTGACTTTTTATTTCTTGACAACTTACTGAAATTAGTTCATTATATCATCAGATTCTTTAAAAAATTCTTAGATGCAACTTATAATACTTTAGTTAGGAGAATAAAAATATCTCTAGGTAACTTGCTTTTTAAAAATTATTATATTTCTGCTGTACCTGGGAGATTATTTTCATGTATTTGTGGTAAACCATATATGTGCAGTTAAAAGTCACTTTAGCACAACAATGTGAGTGTACTTTCTGCCACTGACTATATACTTAAAAGTGGTTAAAATGCTAAATTTTACACTGTATATTTTACCACAATAAGAAGAAAAGTAGTCACTCTGTTAAGCACGTAGACTTGTTAGTAAAGTGCTACTTCTCGGTGCCAGTAACTGCCATGTGTCCTTCCACATTCCTGTGGTCTAGACTAGCGTGTATAGGAGGAGGGTCCCTGCCAAGCGGCCAGTTCCTGCTGTTTGTCTCTTCCAGACGGACAGACTCTAGATAACAGGCACAGCGCTTGGCACATACCTGAATTTTAAAACGGGTGATGGTAAACAAGAAAAGGGAAACGGTATCTGAGAAATTTGTTCTCAGCAGCTGTTTAAAGCTTTATGGGTAAAACTCCATTTTCTAATTCCATAAATTCATATGGATTCTGAGAAATAACCTCTGGAGCTAGTTTATTGTCAAAAATGACAAACCAAAAACACAGTGAATGAGGCATGGAAATGATATAGCTAGACGTGTTTTATAGTGGATGCTACTTTAAATGTACAACTGTAATCTTTTTCATTTAAATATTCTAAGAGTATTTTGTTTACATCTAGTCGGCAGAACCAGCTGAAAGACCAGCAGCAACAGCAGGTGGTGTCGTTGTGCCCTGACGACACCGAGTGCCTGACAGTCCCGCGGTACAAGCGAGACCTGGTGCAGAAACTAAAAATTTTGCGGCAAGAACTTTCCCAGCAACAGCCTCAGGCTGGCCATTGCCGCATCGAGGTTTCCAGGGAGGAGATTTTTGAGGTAAACTTACAAGTCTTATTTTAAAATTGAGAAAAATTAAATTTCAGTGTTTTGCTGTTTTCCAGGAACACTTTTTGTGACTCTAGAATGGGAGTGTTTTTATTAAATTCTTTTTAAACTGTGAGCGCTAAAGGCAGTACCATTGGAGAGATTTAGTGTGTAAGGTGGACATTTAGTGGGACAAAGAGTGTTAGGTGTCCAGTTGGCTCTGCGTGGTCCCTGCATTGCGAATATTCATTGTCAAGGAGCTTTAAAGACCACGAGCATCACCGTCTCTTACTTTCTCATCCTTCCAAAGGTGAGGGGCTCCTCACTCAGAGATCATTTTGTTTACTTCCGTAAGTTACTGAAAGCCGCCCTTCCTAGTGGGTCTTTTATCTTTGGATTTTATAGCCCCACTATCAGCTTCAAAGTTCTTCCATAGTCAGCGGCAGAGCTCCAGGGCACGGGCTTCTCTTCCTTAGAGGCTTCCTGGCAGGAGGTGTGGGACTTGGTCATCTTTTTCCCAAAGATGAACTTTTTTCTCTCAGAACAGTCCTGGCCTTGTTTGTATCCATCATTTGTATTTTAAAAAATATAATATTGTCGATTTCATGAAGAGAACACTGATGATTACTTATATTCATTTGGAACTTTCATTTCTTACTTTCTACTGGTGCCTGTGACCTAGATGTAGGTCAACCAACTAAAAATTTTTGTACTTCTGTCACATCTGTTTTTAATATGAGTGAAATTCTTGGTGTGGTTCATAGAACTTAAATATGGAGTTTTGCACTTAGTAGGCCTTTAATATAATATTACCAAGTGGATTGGTTTCAGTAGTATTAAGCTATCTTCATTTTGTTTTTAGAAGTTCCAAGAGGTTTCAAACATTTAGAGTTTATCCTTTGATTTGATTGTTGAATTTCACCTTATTTATAAACATGTTTTGTAGGTAGAATGGGAGAGAGAGCATAAATGACTGGTTAAAAGCACCTAGCAATTATAGTATATTAAAAATTTTTTTCAGGAGTCCTATCGACAGGTTATGAAAATGAGACCAAAAGATCTCTGGAAGCGATTAATGATAAAATTTCGTGGAGAAGAGGGCCTTGACTATGGAGGGGTTGCCAGGTAAAGACTTGCTCATCAGGAAATGACATATGGATCCTTATATATACAAATTTAAGATACTCTCTGTGGTGTAACCTTCTCATTGATATTTATTTTCTAGTATAATATTCCCTAATGTTTGCAATAGGGAGGGTATCCTAATCGATACATTCATGATGAGGTTAGGATAGTACTTTTACCAGAAGAGTATTGGAGAGTTCAGTATATAAAAAGCATATAAGACACGTCAGGTGAGTGTCGTGTGTGCTGGGAAGGTTGCTTAGATGGACGCCTCACTTTTGTTTTTAATCTCTAGAGCTTTTCTAGAGCTTTTCGAGTATTACATGAATGGTGGTGATTTGAGCTAGACTCCGTCACATTATAGAACTGAAAAACATTTTTCTTTAACTTTTTGTTCAAAATTATTTCACTGTATTTCCTTAAAATGTATTACCCAAGGTAATACATTTAATCCATAATAGTAGAATATATATAAATACCTTTTCTAGCTGAGGAGTGACAAGAATTGAGACTAGAACTGCATCTCTTTAAGTCCTAGACTAGTGATTGTACTTCAGTTTCCCCAAGGTGAATGTTACCTTCCAAGCTTTGAAAAATGTGAAGGGTTTAATAAATTTAAGGTGATAGTACTATTTATTACGTGGTTTTAAAAATATTGATGTACACGTGAAACCAAGAAGTAAGGAACACACCAGAAGGTACAGGCGAGGGCAAGAATGTGTTTTATGTTTTGCTATGTGCTCTACCACTTCTTAGTTTCAGGTGACAACTTATACTTTTACCATGCTGTATTTAGGGCTTACACAAAAAAAGATGATGAAATGAATAATGAAATTTCCTTGTAAAACAGTACCAACAACAAAGCACACCCTGTCCAGAAGCGAGAGTAAATTACTGTGGTATCATATCATCTGCATCTGTGTTACCTAGTGCAGGTCTGCCACGACAGGAGCCGTGTGGATCACATGGATATTTTGAACCATACCCTTCCCTTTATTTGATATTTAACACAGATTACAAATTTATTTAACAATTAAAAGGAGCAGACTTCTGGGATGCATCATGTAATTAGTTGGTGCTTCTGGGTAATACCTTTATACTCTGCTGCTAATATGTCACAGTTGCTCCGCATGAGTGAGAAGTGATCGCATAGTAATAAAGCAGGAGTTCCCATTTGCCTTTTGAGCACGGTCGGTTTTCCCAGTGGGATCTTCTATAACTAGTTAGTGCTTTATTTTCTTTTCTTTAATAAATTCTTTGCTAAAATGATTAATAGCATATTTTAGTAAAAATATATTCTTTAACGAAAGGCTCCCTTGTGATACCTTGTTTTCTAGGGAGTGGTTATATCTCTTGTCGCATGAAATGTTGAATCCGTACTATGGCCTCTTCCAGTATTCACGAGATGACATCTATACGCTGCAGATCAATCCTGATTCTGCAGTTAACCCGGTATGGCTGCTGCTCCAGTGATATGAATTAACTTGTGACCTGCAGCACTCTTCATCTTTAATGTCAATGTAGTTTATGACATAGGACTACTCTCCTTGTCCCACTCACAGCCTTAGACCTAGCAATTCCTCTTAGAAAAATTTCTAAAGTAAACAATTATGGATGTGTTCAGCAGTTTGGGCCCAGGGATGCTGACTGTGTCATTGTTTATAGAAGCCCCATTGAAAACAGTATCATTGTCCCTAAGCAGGGGGTTGATTAAATTGTGACGTGAAGCAGAATGACATTAACCGTTACAAAACATAGATCCTGGAGTTAGAATGAGAATATATCCAGGTCCTATTACTTAATAGCTTTGTGACCTGGGGCACATTCATTGACTTGGGCCTCAATTTTATCATTGCTAATAATAATAAATATAGTTTGTACCTCAGAGGAGGGTTGTAACAAATCAATGAGACCCTGCACATTAAGAATTTAGCATAGTGCTATACATTATTAACCCTATTATATATCATTAAGCACTCAGCAGAAGTTGGCAGCTGTTACTAATAAGTTGATTCTATATTATTTCTATTGTCTTTCCATACAAGGGCATATGGATAGCCCCTAAAATAGCCACTAAAGTGACATTGTGGGGTAAAAGTTAATGACATGTCAAGATGGTGTTTGTGACGAATGATACAAAATAGTATGATACAATTTTGGTAAATATGTACATGTGTAAACATCGAAAGGCTCTATTACAATATTGACGTTAGTTATTTCTGGGTATTAGATTATGGATAGTGAACAGGTATTACTTTCTACAAAGAAACAAAAGCTTGTCTTTAAGGTAAGAGGGAGGTTTAAAGATTACTTATTAAATAGAGAAGTAAAAGAAGTGTAAAATCAAATATCCGAATAACAAAACAATTTATCAGGAAAGATCAAACATATCGAAACATGGCAGGAATGTTAGATTCATTGCAGGGAATGCTTTATAAAGGAAGATTTTTAGGTAAAGGTTCTGCTTGGGGCCCCATTACTGCCACTCAAGTTGTAGTAACAACAGTTCACGTTCGTTGAGCTTTTACCCTGTGCCAGGTCCAGTGCCATAGCTTCATCATACTCCTCACAGAGATCCTTTTTAGATACTATTATTACCCTTATTTTTCCAGATGTGGAAAATTAGTCCTATAGGGGTTAATTTGCCCAAGTATGCATAGCTAGTAACTGGCACAGTCAGGACTCCAGTCCAAGTTAGACATGAAATCTGTGCCCTAAATCTGTGAGGTTTTGAATTTCAGTTTCTGGTTAGGTCAGGGAAATAGGAGGTTTAGGACTGAAAGCTTTTTTCCATGACAGAGCCAGGCTAGTAAAGGGCTCAGCAGGATATGCGAGGAAGAGAACAGGATCTGTGAGTGGTTTAATGAAGCTGCAGTGGGACCGTTGTCTGGACTTAATTTCCAAAGATGAATTTTACAAAGTGACTGTACCTTTGAGAGAGGCATTGGCTCTGGTGTAACGCTTTATAACAACGTGGAGAATATTGAGCATGCCCAATAGAAACTCTCCCTATGATTACTGAGCTTTGATATGATAGCCTATTCCATCTAAATAGTTATAAATTAGAGTATAAGTTGATACTTATTATAAAAAGATTAATGTTGCTTAAATATTTAATTTTTATTAAAAATTGCCTGGATAGTGTCTAACTTGAGTATTTGTATAAACTCTTTTCAATTACAGGAACACTTATCATATTTCCACTTTGTTGGACGAATAATGGGAATGGCTGTGTTTCATGGACATTATATTGATGGTGGTTTCACATTGCCGTTCTATAAACAGTTGCTGGGGAAGTCAATTACTTTGGATGACATGGAGTTAGTTGATCCAGATCTTCATAACAGTTTAGTGTGGATACTGTATGTATTGAGTCTTGTTCATTATAGTTAGAACCTGAGCTTTTAAAAAAGATCCTGTCTCAATGGATGTACTTCTTTAAAATTTAAAAAACACGCAGAAAATATTAAGAGTGACTATTTGAGTGATAGGACCACATTAGATGTTCCCTCTTTCTACTGCTTTCCGGTATATTTCAAATTCCTAAAAGTTAGTGAATGTTACTACTTTAAAAAGGAAAAAAAATCTAGTGTATTCTATTTTTAAAAATACTATATATAAATGCTTTTCTTGACGTGATGCAAGTTTGATTCCAGTCCTGTGTTAGAATAGCAGATTCCTGCGGAAGCGGTGATTGTTGAAACCGTCTGTAAAAAGGGCATCTGTCAGAACCAATTCTGTTTTGTGGGATATATTAGTAGGGCATTAGTTTATGAAGATACATCGGCCATACTTATTTTGCCTAACACATGAGTAGCTTTTTCGCTGGGGTTACTCGGGTGTTTGGTTACTTGGGATACCCAGACTCAAGTAGTGCCTCTTACCTGCAAGTCAAAAATAAACTGAAGTTTCCCTGTGTCAAGCCCAGCTTCAGCCAGCGCTCTTTCTCCATACTCAGGAAGTGAAACACTTCCTGTGTTTATGGGGTTAAAGCTCTTGGACTTTTCTGCCCAAGAACTGGAAGGTTTGGTAGTGTAGGAATAGTCAAAGGAATCTGATTTTATATTTGTCATGTCATAAAACTTTATTTTTATTTGTCTCACCAATTAATACATCTGTAGGGTCTGTATTTTAGATTTTCCATTAAGCATCTTTCCTCTTTCCTTTCAGTGAGAATGATATTACAGGTGTTTTGGACCATACCTTCTGCGTTGAACATAATGCATATGGGGAAATTATTCAGCATGAACTTAAACCAAATGGCAAGAGCATCCCTGTTACTGAAGAAAATAAAAAGGAATATGTCAGGTATACAAGACTGAGAATTGTTTGAATGTTCTGGAATAGCAAGGGAAAAACATTTACGTATTTAGGTCATGTTACTTATGGCTACAAAAAAGGCTTCTGCAGAATTCAGCGGCTTAAAAACAACAACTGTGGGTCAAGAGTTTGTGTAAACAACAGGATAGCACATGGCACCTGTGTGCGGTGTCAGTGCGGGTGGAAAGGGCAAGATAGCCTCTTCACTCACATGCTAATGACTTAGTAGGGTGGCTCAGAGGGCTGGGGCTGGCCTGAGCGGCCACTGGGTCACCATCTGGGACCTCGTTCTCACTGTTGGCAGGGTTCCTTGGTTATCCCTACGTGGAATCAAGAAGCCTCTCGTATCCCTCAGGCCTTTCTCTCCCCACCAAGGTAGAAGGAGTGGGGTGGCTGGTTTCCCAGAGCACAAGAAAAGTTGTCGGATCTTTTAAAGGCCTAAGCCTAGAACCGGCCAACGTGAGTCACCTCTGTGCTGTGTTGTTTTGGTTAAAATGAGACACATGCCAGCCCAGGTTCAGTGTGGTACAGGCCCAGATACCAGGAAATGTGGCGCATGGGCATGTGCAGCGCGGCTCCCTCACTGGCTGTGCATGTGATCTGTGCTGCTGACCGTCACTTACCCTGCTTATAAAGAAGCTCATTGTGAGCTTAAGGGATGGATACAAGAAAATGTTCTCCAGGTTTTACAGAATCACCTGTTGACTGAGGCATTTAAAAGTAGTGGGTAGATCATTTGGCTTATGGTAGCTAAAGTTCTCCTAAACATAAAACTGTGGTAATCAAATTTAGGAGAGTGAGCGTCACCATATGTACACAAAAACATGCATCTGTACTATTTTATACTGATTATGTCCCCAAGTCTTTCTGGCTAAAATTTTCCTACTTTACACATGAGGCCCATTAAGCTCACAGACTGTTGAGGGGCGTGAACACTGATTTAGCTTTTTTGGAAGCAGTTTGATGATAACTTCCAAAATAAAAATGTACATGCCTTTAACTAGCAGCTCCAGTTTTAGGACTCTGTGCTGTGCAAACTCATTTACTTAAATAATTATGAATTAGGACGTTCAGTTAAATATTACTTGTAAAAAGTGAAAAACTCAGTGTTTTTAGAGGGGAATGGTTAACTGCATATATTCCGCAGAATATTATGTAGGTTTTTAAAAGAAAGAGAGACTCTGTAAGCTGTCGAGTTTAAAAAGCAAGTCTTAGAAGAATTATGTAGGGACAAAGCCTGCGTTGTTTTATAATTACATGGAAGATGTTCAGAAAGGCTCGATCCCAAATAGAGTGTGTCTAGGATGAGGGGGTGAGGGGGGGTGGCCCTGGGGGTAGCGAGGGAAATGGACTTTCAGGTTTGTTCTGTCTCCACATCTAGGGTTTTATTTATTTTTAAAAATCTAACAAGCACCTATTATGTTCCTAATTAAAAAATAAAGGAATGGATGGGAATTTCCTGAATTTCAGTCGTGTGTGACTTGCGAGACCTGGTGGGGACTACTCTGTCCCTGGCACCACTCGCCAGGATTCAGTCATGTTCACAGCACTTAGTGATGGTCCCTCACCAAGTACAGTTCTGAGATTTAAAAAATGACAAAGAAAGCCTTTTACAGATGAGCAGTTTGAGTGTCCCCTTAACCAAACACACAAAAATGAGGTTCCCCCAAAGGATATAATGTTAAGTAACTTATTCTTGAAGTAGAGAACTATTTCTCCAAGTTTGGAAAAGGAGATGTTGACACACTTGGAAGATGAATAGTTCTGAGATGTGGGAGATGGAGAGGTTTTCCTGGGTAGATTAAAAAACCAGGCAGTTCACTTATAAATTACTGGTCATAAGCACGAAGAGAGCTACACATTGGATGTAGTGTACTTTTTGTTGGTAAATTATATCTTCCAGGATTTTTAAAGCCTCCAGGGAACAATGAATATTTAACTAAAAAGTGCTTACTATTGGCTTTTACTACTTCTTTTCATTTTGGGTATACTGCCCCCAAGATATAAACAAAACACCCAACATTCAGACCATATTTTCAAGTGGATCCAGAAGAATGGTGATTTTTGGTTGAATGGGCTCTTTTGTGCCTGTTGGCATGCCTGTTAGAAGTTTAGAAAGAAGTCAACCTGATTTTGGCTTCAAGCACCTAAACTGAAAGCACCTAAGCTCCAGCAACTTCGAGTGTACTAGGAGCTCCTCTGAGCTGAAGAGTTGCTTTATTGATGCGGCTCTTGTTAGTGGAAGGTTACCACTTTTTAATATTGCCGAAGTAGAGATTCATCATAATTACCAGATCCAAACATATTTGATCATATGAAATCCCTGCCCAATGTTTCTAGGCTCTACGTGAACTGGAGGTTTTTACGAGGCATCGAAGCGCAATTCCTGGCTCTGCAGAAAGGATTTAACGAAGTAATTCCACAGCATCTGCTGAAGACATTCGATGAGAAGGAGTTAGAGGTCAGTACCTTTCAGTTTCATGGTGCGATGCTGTGAGCATTCGTACTCATGGGGAGTCTGTCCTGCTTTGGAATTTCTACAAGTGAGCTATCTCCCTTATATTGCAAACATTTATTTTTCCATATTATTATTTCTTGTTTTCAACAGATTTCATGTCTTATGTGCACTTTCTTCCAATGTTGTTTTCTATTGAAATTTACTCGGAATGAAAGCCTAGGCTCAATTGATTTACACTAAGCTTTGCAAAAAGGCATTTGGTAAACAAGGTCATAGGAGAAATAATTAAAACACTTAAGATAAACTGTATCTAAACATCCTGAGTCTCTTTAGAAACATTATTAACATAGCTGTAATAAACAGTTAACTTCTTTTTGTTTTCTTTTACAGCTGGTCCTTAAAGCACCTTAGGTCTGGTTTTTTAATTAAGACCTTTAACAAATACATCTGAATTTCCACTGAGCAACGTTGTGAAAAAAGTCAGTGAGGTTTTATTCTGTCCGATTGTCCCAAATTTAGCTAGTGGCTAGGGAGAGCATAAATACTCAGTCTACACGATTTTATTAATTAACTTCAGTGTCCTTTTTAACTAAATCTGTTAACAGACTGTTAGCAAACACGTCCAGAAGATTGGTTTGGCTCAGCGCCGCCCTCATTCATTTTTGTGACTGAACCACTCGGCAGTGAGATGGTCAGAAGGAAGTAGTCTAGGGAAGGAGGAAAACAGGACTGGCTTTTTCCTCAGTGCTCGCAGTGAACGAGGAATCCGGCCTTATAATTACCACCTCTCTGAGGAAAAGATTTTAGGAGTTACCTTTTGTGTTATGAATACTTCTATAATCCTGTTTGGATACCCACTTCCCTCTCATTGTGGCCATGGTTCACTAATCTCTTCAGAACCCTATAGAAACCCTGTTGGAGATTTTATTCAATAAGGTTAGGGTTTATTATACAGTTTCTGCTGCTAATGGAACGAAACTCTTTACAAAAATATATGTATTTTATTTAATGTTATACTGGGTTATAGAGCAAACTGCTGGCAAAGGAGGTGAACTGAATTGCTCAGAACCCCCAAGCTACCAAGGGTTGAAAGTACAATACTATGATGCAGGTCTTAAGGAAGGCACATATAAATTGTATGTTACTCTAGTTTCTGCCCATTAAAAATATCTAGAATTCTGTGAAATTATAGAACTTTCATCTCGTTGTTCCCTCATGGGTGGTTCACACTCTGGGTGGGAACCTGAAAGTGAATAGGTACATGGAGCTTTTTAAAATACAGCTTCTTAGTATCACCCCAGACCCACAGAATTAAAACCTGGTGTTTATATTCTGAAAAACTTTCAAGGTGATCCTGATGTGTGCCCTCAATTAATTTAAGAACCACCCTATGAGAGCCAACACTGCAAATCTAAAGTTCTATTTTGAGGAATTTTTGGCTTAACTTGGGTTTCCATTGGCTTATGCTTTGTGCAATATTTTAACAGCTCATTATTTGTGGCCTTGGGAAGATAGATGTTAACGACTGGAAGGTAAACACCCGGTTAAAACACTGCACGCCGGACAGCAATGTGGTCAAGTGGTTCTGGAAAGCTGTGGAGTTTTTTGATGAAGAGCGGCGAGCACGGTTACTGCAGTTTGTGACGGGATCGTCTAGAGTGCCTCTGCAGGGCTTCAAAGCTTTACAAGGTACCAAACCAGAGGGCCAGCACGTGGCAGCAGATGACTGGGCGAGGGCGTCGGCACTTGGGGTATCTAGTTGGTTTACAACCACGTGCTTATAAACAGATTCTCTTTCACCCTGTTTCTGACCTGTCACGCTCACACCGTGACCCCCTCCTCCTTCCTTTCTTTTCTTCCTTCCCCCCAAGAGCCTGTTCTGCTGGGCTTCTCTGATTGTAGTGAGTGCCGCATGCGGAGACCGCGGGCGGGGGTGCTCTGCCTCCGGCTCACCGCGCTTGTCCGTTCTGCACATTCCCTTAGGGGCAGTCTGTCCACCTCCGTCTCCACATCCAGCCTGGCAAAACGTCCACCCACGTGGGATGCCTCCCTCTCCTGTTTCATCCTTGTAACAGAAAGAGGCAGCATGAGTTGTGGAAGCCATTTGTTTGGTCAGCGCATGTTACTTTCTGCATGGCATCAGCCTGCTTACAGCCATGTTCCCTTTTAAAGGCTTGTTTTCTGTGGAATAGCTGTGTACTTTTTGGATGAGTGGCAATACTGCTAGTGACTGTGGCGCTTCACTGGGTGGCAGTTGCTTCCTTTAGCTCTGAAGCTCTTCATTTTCCAAGTTGCTGCTGCTGGTGGTGACTGAGGATGCACGAAGCAAGATGAGCGCGTGATCCTCCAGTGCTGCGCACAGCAGTGTCCAGAGTCCCTGGGGAAAGCGTACTGGGAGTTGTGCTGAGAGTCCCTACGTGGGGTCATGATCAGACTACGCATAAAGTGAAGTTGTGTTTATTTGTATGGACTGTCTTATGTTAACTGAAATTTATTCTCTAGACTGCTGATCTTTTGCTCTCAGCCAAGCTTGAATCATGAAACCTAAATTTGTATTTAGGCCGTCATCTTTCTGAATGTGTGTATATTTAATCTGGGATTTGCCCATTTACTTTTCTTCTCAGGCTTTTGGGACATTGATTTCCTATCTAAAAAACGAAGTTGTCAAAGGATTTAAATCCTGAACTTTTTTCAAATTTGAAATGCTAGCGTATTAAGGAATCCAGCCTTATCCAAGGTCAATTCCAGCTTTCCAACCCAGATTCTTTTCCTGGGAAAAGAATTTTTTTGGCAGCTCATGTGGAGTCACCAGTGTTCCTCTATCCCTAGCCCTTGTGGTTTCCGTACCGGCTTCACTCTGAGGCTTTAGAGACTGATACAGGCACCTGCAGGGACCTGACCCACATCTTCTTCCTTGGCAGGTGCTGCAGGCCCACGGCTTTTCACCATCCACCAGATTGACGCCTGCACCAACAACCTGCCCAAAGCCCACACGTGGTGAGTTGTTCTTGTAGCGTTTCCTCTTACTCCGTGTGTGCAGGTGCTAGTTTCAAACAGGCAGCTTTTCATTTATTGTTCTTACTACTAAGTGGACCTTTAAAAGGAATGATAGGCAAGTTAAGATTATTCTGAAGTTGGCAGGAACACCCGGAGTGGTCCCCTCTGCTGTAGAGAAGTACAACCTTGCTCCTGTAATTCTGTGTGGCACGGCGCGTTGCGGCTGTGTGAGTGGGCACTTGCGAGGCTGGCTGGCTTGTTTTGAATGAACCGTGTAAAACCTGATGTGCTTATTTACAGCTTCAATCGAATAGACATTCCGCCCTATGAAAGCTATGAAAAGTTATATGAAAAGCTGCTAACAGCCATCGAAGAAACATGTGGATTTGCTGTGGAATGACACACGTCAAGGATTTACCCAGGACTCTATTTATACCCGACAGCCTCCTTTCAGCAGAGTTTCAAGGAATGCTGAAATACAGGAAAATGCCCCCGCCCCCTTTTTTAAATTTTAGGACACTGTGAGGGGAAAGGACAATTTTGAAATTCCTTTTCAAGGGAAAAAAAGAGGTCTTTATGCTTTGCCATGAGGCCGCATTCAGCTGCTATTTAAAATTAATACCTTGAACCTAAAGAATGCTGACTTTTCCTACATTTCCAGAGTTAGGCAGTATTCTCACTTAAAGACTACTATTTTTATAAGAGGTAACCTATTCACATCGCGTCACAGGTTTCACGTCTCAGACACCAAGACAGCTTCAGCAGGCGGTACAAGTCACATTTCATTTTGGTCAAATACATGATTTTGAACAGCTCCTGTACTTGCTCTTTGTAAAAAAATGAAATAAAATTATTTTGAATTGCTCTGCCTTTGTAAACGATTGGCTCACAGAATCATTATCTTTTAAAAAGCCATTTACACATTTAATTACAGTTTTCTATAGCAAAGCATATTTTAAAAGCATCATATGTTTCAGCCTAGCCTAAGGGAGTCTTTTTTTATATTTTTCAAGCACAAATTTCCTGGAATACAGCTTTTGGTTGTCAGATTCCTAATGCAACCATTTAGTCTAAACTTGGTAGCTTATTTGCTACAATACGATGCTTTCAGGGGCTCCCTGTTTTTAAGAGACTTAAAAAAAAATCCTAATTTTCTATCTTGAATCAATGTGACCAGGTGTTTTGGGTGTGCTTTTCATCCTCAATGGAAATCTGCATTTTTATAGCTTCTCAGATCCTGTGGATGAGGTGGGATTTTAACTCCTTTGCTGGGTTAGCTTACCTTTGATATATATACTATTTCTTGTAAACCAAAGTCTCCTCTGACCAGGACACTTAGTTTATATTATATTTTAATTACGGTGTAAGTCTCTATCAAGTAAACCATCCTAAATCTTTGTTTAGCTGCTCATGATATTTTAATCAGCTAAAATTATGAAAAAGGAAAAAATTTGCTCTAAATATTATTTAGCAAACTTTAAACACCCTGCTTTTAACAAAATGAAGGGGAGGGGGTGGGGCAGGGGATGTGATTACTAAGAAACAGCAATTCTAACTCAATGGTATAAATTTCTTTAAAAAGGAAGAGTGAATTTTGAAAATAAGGGAATCCCAGTTCCCTTGGTGTTGAAGATCAGCATCTGATTTTGAAATAATCCAGATTTAGCTTTCAAGGTGTGTGGCATGTTGCATGATCCAGAAGGCAACCAAAATTCTGGAGTGAGGGATTGGAAAAATCCTAAATCACGGGTAGGTTTTTAAATTCAGCCATCAGAAATCTGCACTATTTTTTTTTTTTAACGTTGATGTGAAATCAACAATAGCAAATTTTGATGATATAGCTTTGTTTAAATTTTGTGGCTTAATTATAAGTGAGTAATAGGCCTGTGTGTTCTTTCATTGGATGGATTGGTCTTCAGTCTGTGTTCTTGGAGCCAAGGGGTTCCTCAGAAGTAACGGTTTAGGAGAGAAGGGACGGAGTGAGGGGGAGGAAAGGACTGGCTGGTGTCAGCAGGGGCTTCTCACTCCCCACCCCCGTGCCCAGGGCAGCTCCCGCTTTCCTCTCTTATGTTGGAATGCCAAGTGAGCTTTCATGGGGTGAGGGCCGGGAGCGAAAGAAGTAGAAATCTGCTTAAAAAACAAAGTTGAGAACTACTTGTCTAGTTTCTAAGAATTTAAATTTATTTCATTCATCCAAATTTGACTGCTACATGCAAGCTAGTTGCAGTCCTGACCGCTTCTGCCGACCTTTCTACCCCCTTTGTGCTTTCCTACCGCCTTCTTAGTACCGGAGAACATCTGGAAATGGACAGAAAGGTTTCTTACCGTTTGATAACTGGTAGTTTTCAGCTTTCACAAGGGTACCTTACAGGTCGCAGGCCCCTCTCTCGTATTACAGCGCTAGTGCAGTGTAATTGTGCCTACTCTGAGACTCAGTAAAAAGTAAGTACACGAACACTCTAGGGAAATCATAGCTGACGGAGGCAGTGCCAATGAAGTGCCACTGTCCTAATGTACAGTATCGAGCAGGCAAATACCATCGCTTTCCGAGTGCCTTTTTAAACTTTGTAAAAATGACTTCATAGAGCTTTAAGAGAAAGAAATTACCCTAACAGTCTGTGGTATCGCCAACATAATTTATAAAAACATGATTTAGATTTCATCTTCAAAAGTATTTTACCTATTTCCAAATAGGTGCTAAGCAAACAAAACCCCCAATGTGTTATTGACCCTTGGACTTGCACCTCATGTTTAATGTGAATATTTATTTCCACACGTCCCTCTTAACTGGGTTTTTTCCTAATCCTTCCTCTAGTTGTGTTATTTCAGATATATGATGTTGCGTATTCATACATTGCCTTTCCATCATGAATACTTAATTATGAACAGTGGTTACTTTGTAGAGCTCATATGCAGTGCAGAGGTGAGTTTTATTTCAGAGGGTCTTATTTCTTGGTGTAAAGAGTTTTTAAATAGTGCTGTGTATAGTGTACATTTTGTTTTGCACATAGTTTGTTGCCCCGAATGGGTTTTATTTTTATCGTCATGTTTTTTCCTTGTATTTACAGTCCAGAGCACAAGTTTCCTTTCTTTGAAATACAATGTAATTTGCTTTATTTTACAACACTAAGTCTGCTTTGAACTTCTGGTGCATTGAACTGATTGCATCGATGGGGGTTAGAGGTTGTCCCATCTTTTCAGTTTGATAGAGCAGCTCCTTCTGCTTCTCATTGTGAGCTGCAGCACCCACCGGTGGGTGCCATTTGTGGTACTTAACCTCCTCCTGTTAGGATATGATTGTACCAAATGCTGAGTTGTTTTGTTTCTAGATGTAATTAGTTCACTTAATGTAATATTCTTCCTTCTTTCAAACTGACTTTAAAAACAAAGTTTTATCATTTTCATTGTATTTGTATTTATTACAGAGTGTTTTAGCTTTGATATTCTTTGTATTTTTACTCAGTTGTTACATGAGCTTTTATCAATAACATCTGTATAAATGGTTTTTAAAAATTAACTATGTATGTGCCCATGCCGACATTGAGCAATAAAATGAATGCTGTTTGCACTGTCACAGCATCAAAGTTTTTAAAGAATATTGAGTTTATAATGGTTTTGAAAAAACTCAGTTGGCTCTTTGAAGGGCGACAGCATGTGAGCCATAAAAGGAGAGGTTTCGGGAGATTCATACGCCCCCCTTAGTTGATGCCTCTGCCACTTTGGAGAGCTGGAGCCTCGGAGAGCTCAGGACCTCCTTTCTGTCTCCAGGTGAAGCAGGGGAGGTGCCATGTGGCATTTCTCCTGCCGTGGCAAATTGATGGTTGGCAGTGGCTCTCGGGGTCATGTAGAGGTGGATTTCCGAGGCCAGTACAGTGCTGCCACAATGTCTGCTAGGGCTCTAGCTACAGTAGGCACCTCATTTCCTGCCCTGGTGTTGGGCAGTAGAATCCTCAAGATGAAAAAGAGCCATGACTTCAATTAAGTGTCATGATTCACGGCGCTATAAATGGTAGTGGATGCAAGTCCCGCTAAATGCACGGGGGGAAGAAAGAATGGAGACAGCGTTTGCCGTCCAGTGTTGCCTCCACAGAGGGAGGTCGGGAAGTGCAGTGCTGTGCAGGGGCGTGAGTTCCCAGGGTGGGCGTGCTGTCTGTTTTACCCTTTTGAAGTTCCTTTTTTGCTTTGTCTCACATTGCCACGTTTCCTGCTTATCAAATTTGTCACGTTTTAGTACATGAAGGATTTTAGTATCATCTATAAATTGCCCAAAATTTTGATTTGACTAGTATGTGATGTTTTCCTTTGTGGTGACCTGAAAGGTTTGTCCTTTCATTATAAAGGAGGTTAACCTTGGCACCCACTGCATTTATTTGTCCTAACTGCTTAAAGTAGGAAATACACAGTAGAACAAGAGCCTAGTAACAGGATAGAGGTAAATTACACGGAACGAGGGTTACAGTCCTACATTAACATCCTTAGCTAACTAGACAAACTACATGTTAAAGTTACATTATATTAAAAGGTATCTGCCCTAAATGTGACTTGTTCTTTGTTCATTCAACAAATATCTACTGTGCTCCTACTATGTGTCAGGCTCTGTACTAGCTTAGGATGGTTGTTAGAAGCTGAAGTTCAAACTTAGATACTCAGAACTGTTTGTGTATGGCAAAGAAGTCATGATGGGAGCACAGGATTAAATGCCTCACTCCAGCAAGGCCTCAAGTCCTGACTTAGTTTTTAAAACAATCGGTTTTGTTTCCCTGCCTCCTGCCCCATGACACTTCAGGTCCTAGGGACACTGATCTCCAGGACTGGTAGATTCTTCCTTTGTGTTCGTGTTCATACAGTTGGCTGCATTTCCAAGGTAATGTGCTCAACTCTGGAGTAGCGTACCTCTGTGGATATTTGGGCTGGGAGTTACATAGGTTATCATTGTCTCTAGCCGCTGTAAACCTTACAGAGAGTCTCCCTTACAGTGAGTGCTTTATAAGTAAAAGAAGTGGAGAGGCAGCTGTTGCAGCAGCACGTGGGGTGGCAAGGGACCCTTCCAAGATGTTTCCCCCCCACTCAAGCGTTCTTGAAGTCTCACTTTCAGCCCAGGAACTGGGAGTGGAGATGGAGAGAGAGCACATCAGATTCAACCTTGCAGACCACTCACTTCCCCCAAAGACAACACTGGCGTGGCTGGGTGGTAGAGAACCGTCGAGACCAAAAAGGTATTTATTTCTTTTAATTAAAGTATACTTGACATATATGTTTCAGGTATACAACATAATGATTCATATATATTTGTATATATTCTGAAATGATCACAATAAGTCTAGTTAACGTCCGTCGTCATAGTTACAATTTTTTCTTGTGAAGGGAACTTTTATGCTACAGTATTGCCAACAGTAGTCTCCATTCTGTGCATCACATCCCATAATTGGAAGTTGGTACCTTTTGACCCCCTTCATCTGTTTCACTAACCTCCCCAGCCCCTTCTGGCAACCACCAATCAGTTCTCTGTATCTGTGAGCTCAGTTTTTGTTTTTAGATTCCACATACACGTGAGATCCTGTGTTGTCTTTCTCTGGCTTATTTCACTTAGCATAATGTCCTCAAGGTCCATCTTGTCACAAATGGCAAGATTTCCTTTCTTATGGCTGAATAATATTCTGTTGTGTACATACACACCACATTTCTTCATTCAGTCATCTGCTGATGGGCACTGGTTTCCATATCTCGAGTATTGTAAATAATCGAGCAGTGAGCATGGGCGGGGTGTGTGCAGGTATCTTTTCCAGTTAGTGTTTTCGGTTTCTTTGGATAAATACCCAGAGTGGAATTGCTGGGTAGTTCTGTTTTTGACATTTTGAGGAATGTTTTCCATGGTGGCTGCACCAGTTTACATTGCCACCAACAGTGCACAAGGAAGGGCTCCCTTTTCTCGCATCCTCAGCTCGCACTTCTTGTCTTTGATAACAGCCCTTCCAATACTTGTGAGGGGACACCTCACTGTGGTTTTGATTGGCTGTTTTTCAGATGATTAGTGATGCTGAGCATCTTTTCATGTACCTTCGGTCATCTGTGTGTCTTCTTTGGAAAAATGTATGTTCAGTTCTGCCCGTTTTTTAGTTGAATTGACTTTTTGCTATTGAGTTGTGTGAGTTCTCTTTTATTTTGGATATCAGCCTCTTTTCAGATATCTGATCTGCAAACTTTTTCTCCCATTCTGGAGGTTGCCTTTTCATTTTGTTGGTTTCCTTTGTTGTGCAGCTTTTTTAGTTTGATACAGTTCCAATTGTGGATTTTTGCTTTTGGTGTCCCATCTAAAAAATCATTGGCAAGAGCACACTGTCAAGGAGCCCACCACCTGTGTTTTCTTTTAGGAGTTTTATGGTTCCAGGTCTTATGTTCAAGTCTTTAAGCCATTTTTAGTTAATTTTGTGTGTGTTGTAAGGTCCACTGGTCCAGTGTGCCCAACATTTACAGACGCTGTCCTTTCCCCATATTCTTGGCTCACTTGTCTAAACTGACCATATGTGTGGGTGCTCTGTTCTGTTCCATTTGTCATCGTTCATATGCTCACTGCCATGCTACCCTCTACTTGCCCTAATGGGAACCTCTCTTCTCCTTCCACTCCTTTCCTGGTGTCCTCTGTCACTCTGTGGTTTTGATCAGCAAAAGTCCCCATATCCTCAAGTTCTCTGAAGCCTTCCTCCAGCTCTGAAGCCCTCTTCTCCATGGAAGACGCCACCCGAAGTGGGTTTTGTTTTTTCTCATGTTCCGCCACACTAGAAATAGGGTTGGTGTACTCTTGCTCACTTCAAGTCCATTATGCCTCCTTCCCACCCGCAATCACTAGTTTTCTTTTGAGGCACACACTGGGCCTTACAGCCCCGGCCTCTACCAACCGCTAGAAGCCATACGCATACACTCTCATCTAGGCACCATGTGAAACTACACGCACCTGAACCCATCTTCAAGGTTTACTCCTACGTCCCACCTCTGATCTGATGACAAGCTCACATTTCTACCCCTTCTTTGAATTAGATTTTTTTGGTCCTCAAGCACTGTTCCCACAAGACTAGGCTTCAGGAGCTGGCTGCTCAACCAAGGCTTATTGATTGCTTTAGTACAAAGGACTAATTAAAGATGTGTGCCTTTAAGGTTTTAGGTCATAAATTCAAAAGCAGTAAACTTTAAGGAAACAATTTTTATTTAAAATGTTATTTCATAAAAAGTATTGGAATGAATATGTAGACAAGACATTCAGAAATGATTCTTCTGGTTTAGTTTACTGGCTCAATTCTAAGTCTGCCCTGGTCAAGTCCTGCAGAAACGCGAGGGAGGGAGGTGGCCTCAGGGGAAGGGGTTTTTCCTGTACTGGAAGGAAGCCAGGTGAAGCCGGGATTTGAAGCGCTCGGCTTCCAGCTCCCGGAAGAAAGCGTCGTCGTCGTTCTGGGTGATCATGCGCTGCAGCTGCTGAATTTCCTTCTCCATCTTAGATCTCAGCTCCCTCTTCACCTTGTATAACGTCTGAAAGATAATTCATGTCATCCTGCTACTCACAGCGTATATCCAGGCCACTCTCATCTATTTTATTCCCTCTCTAACTTCCGGCTCATCAAGTTCCTGCAATAGTTTTAATAATTTAATATACAAAGGCCTGACTAGGTGAAGTTAGAACCAGGGGACAAATGTTTTGGACCACAGATGGACCTTACTGGTATTCTCTCCAGTCCCCTTAAAGTATAATATAATTGTTTTTTCATTTCTTAAAAATGTAAATAGCCCAGCTGGTGTGGTTCAGTGGTTGAGCAGCAACTATGAACCAGGAGGTCACGGTTTGATTCCCAGTCAGGACACATGCCAGGATTTCGGGCTCAATCCCCAGTAGGGGGCGTGCAGGAGGTAGCCGATCAGTGATTCTTTCATCATTGATGTTTCTCTCTCCCTCTCTCTTCCTCTCTCTGAAATCAATTAAAAAAATTTTTTTTTTTTAAGTAAATAAATGATTTCTATCCTGTGAATCATTACCTGGGCCTGGGATTTTTCTCTGGCTTTGAGTTCTTGATGTTCCTGTGATATGGCTTCTGCCAGCAATGAAAACTGTTTACAGGGAAGAAAAAAACCCAAATCTTTTATTTGTAGTCTAAATATAACAATTCCTATATTTAATGTTCAGACGCTTAAAATCTTTACTAGAAATAGGGCAATATAGAAACTGTACATTAGTCAAGCACTAGCTTAGCTTATCTTAAACTTCAATCTTGAAAATGAGGTTAGTCTAACCTGTACAGTGACAAGTTCTGAATTAATTTACTGTCCAGCAGTTACTGTCCAGACTGAGCTGACTTCTGACAGGATGGTCAGTATCAAGCACGAGAATGTAAAGAAGCGGCAGTGAGCTCACCTGGTCTTTATAGTAGTTCTCCATTGAATCCAGTTCATTCTGGTGCTGTCTCTTTTGTTCATCTCGCTTTTCTTTGGCATAGTTTCTTAGGTCTCGTAACCTTTGCTTTTGAATTTGTAAACCTTCTTCAAACAGTTTCTTAAATAGCTGTCAGTTATTTAGTCAGAAAAATTAAGTTATGCTGAACTTTCATGGAGGAATATAATAATTTTACCCAACTGGAGGTATATACTCATTGTATTTCACAAAGATTTTTAAAATATAACATTTATTGAGACATAGGTCACATACCATAAAGTTCACCCTTTGAAGATGTACAATTCTGTAGGTTTTAGTATATTCAGAGTTGTGCAACCATTACCACTAATTTCATCACTCCAAAAAGAAACCCCACACCCAACAGCAGCCACTCGCCATTCTGCCCTCCCCAGGTAACCACTAGTATACTTTCTATGTCTACAGATTTGTCTACTTCGGACATTTCATATAAATGGAATCATATACTATGTGACCTCTTACATCTGGCTTCTCTCACTGAGCATCTCTTCAAGATTCATCTGTATTGTAGTTTATTCTACTGTATGGACAGCGTGTTTTGTTTATCCACTCATCAGTTGATGGCATTTAGACTGCTTCCTCTTTTTTGCTATTATAAATAGTGCTTCTGCAAACACGTGTGTGTAAATTATTTGTGTGGATATATATCTATGAGTGAAACTGCTGAGTCATGCGGTAGCTCTTTTTTTTTTTTTTTTAATCCTCACTTGATATTTGCTTTTCAGAGTGTGGAAGGGAGAGAGGAGAGAGAGAGCAAAACATCGATGTGAGAGAGACACATCGATTGGTTGCCTCCTGCATGAGCCCCGACCAGGGCCCAGGGATCGAGCCTACAAACGAGGTACATGCCCTTTGGCTGGAATCGAACGGGACCCTTCAGTCCACGGGCTAGCACTCTAACCACTGAGCCAAACCGTCCGGGGCCGGTAGCTCTATGTGTAACCTTTTCAGGAACTCTTAGACTGTTCCAAAGTGGTTGCACCATTTTACAGCCCCACCAGCACTGTGTGAGGGTTCCAAGTTCTCCATATCCTTGTCAACGCTTGTGTTCTTTATTTCAGCCATCTTAGTGGGTGTGAGTGCTCTCTCTCTGTGGATTTGATCTGTATTTCCCTAATGACTAATGAATGGTGTTTCAGCATCTTTTCCTGCAGCCCAGAGATTCTTTATTGCTTTCAGGAAAGATATCTAAAGTAGCCACGTATATATGGCAAGAACCACAGAGCAGAAACAAATGCTGTATCTATACTTGTGCATAACTGACATTGATGTGGTTACCATTTAATGCCACAGGAAAACAAACTGTTCAAAGGATTTGGATATGCCCACTTGTCCTCCATTGATTAGTAAGACTTCTTGATCAAAGAACTGGTTCTTAGAGCCATGTATGCACTAGCCAGCCATATTACCTTAGTCAAGTCACTTAACCTCTCAAAGTCTTAGTAGTATCCTCTAGAAATGAGGATAACAGTATGACCCACTTTAGAGTATTCAGCCCAGTTAACTATAATTACCTTAATGTTTTACTCTAGGGATGAAATTTATTGCCAGTTTAGAATTCCAAAATATTAAGCATTTCAACTTGATTAGGATGAGACAGCAAATACTTCGTGGAAATGTCTCAGGGCACATCTGTCCCATGTATTTTTCTGATTTTATGTGGAAGCCTAGGTCATCGAATCACATCTTACGTTCCTGTCTCTGATAACATGCTCCCAAGCCCCTAAAGCACTGTATGGGAGAAGTACCTGCGTGCAGGAGGGCAGAGGGAATTCGGATGAGGGCAGTGGAGACTGAGAATAGACTAGGGTGTACTACTGGGGTAATAACATGAGGTATGGCCAAGTCTGACCTCTCAGAGCCAACATTTTAGGACTTGTATTTGAATTTTGGAATCAAACTGGGACAAGAGTTACAAACAAAGGTGGTGTTCCTGAAAGGTAATAGACAAAATTCACCTTCTTAACAGGGTTAGCTGGAAAAGCCACACTTACCATTTCTTCTCGGGTCCTCACTCTCATCATCTTTGCACGCAACTGAACTCTATACTCATCATAATATTTTCGGGCACGAACAATCTGCTGCCGATTTTCTTTTATTTTTGATTGTGTTAACTTCTGCCTATGAATGCGGTCCTTGAAGTCTTGCTAAGAAAAGGAAAGGGAAGAGGTAAGGGTAAGAGGAAGACAGACTCCAGCATTCTCATCTGCCCCACTCCCCACCACAATGTCCAAGCAGTAAGCCAGATATGGAGGACCAGTGGCCTACTGCCTGGGCCAGAGTGTGAAAGACTGTTAGCCCCCCGATGTCCTCAAGCCTTTGGGAGGTTTATCACCTCAGTCCCGAGAGCCACCCCAACGAGCCCCCACTGCGGCAGAGGGCAGCAGTGCTCTGGTGGGACCGAGGATCTCATCTCCCTGTTCCATTAGGGTGTCACCTAAGCCACACTCAAATGCCAGCTTAGGAGGAATAAGAAAATAGCGTTCTGACTTTCATGCAAAATTTGAGTTACCAAGAGTATTTAGTCAAAACTAAGGAAATTAGACAATATCATCTTACAAAAGTAGTGAGGATGAAATGAAGCCATGTACAGAAACCCTTCACCTAGGTGTTCAGATACTTGTTTCCGTGCCCCCGTGCCAAAGGACCACACACCGTTCCTGGGATGGCTTCCCCTTTGCAATTGTTTGGGATTATAGTTATTGTTTATCTCTACATTCAACCAAGGGTTTTGAAATCTCTTCCTCTGGCATAGTGTCTCTGACCTCTGTCCTTCCCCTTCATTATACTCAACAGAGGGTAACGTGCTATGTATGATTCTCTATCCAAATGATAATGGAGGCCGATAAACTACCCCAGCTCTCTACTTGGGACCTGAGAAAGATGGGAGCGGACTAAAGCACTAGTTACAACGTAGTCCCTTGAGGGGGCTATGAAGGTAGAAACAGACCCAGATTAAAATCTCAACCTGGTTCCTTACTGATGATGGTGGCCCCCAGGGCAAGTTAACATCTCAAAGCCTCAGGTTTTTCATTTCATAGAAAATGTCTCCATCACCTAGCACCTTCCCCACTCAACAGTTTTGGTTCCAGCCCTAGATGCTTCCATAGGCAAGTGCTCGAGGTAACAGTCTATGGGACTATTGCACAGCTGGTACAAATACAAGTAATTTGAGTTATAAATTCAAAATTATAACACCCAACTTGCTCTTGACATACCAGCCTCTTGTTATGCTCATATTCTTTCCTGACGAGTGCAGTAAGCAGGTCATGTCTTCTTAGGGCTTCTTCTATCTTGGAGGGGGACAACAGGGAGGTGGTTAATAATGCTGTTCGCTAAGCTCTTTCCCTCTTGGTTTTTAGTCCTACACTTAAAATTGATAGCTTACTTCTTCCTGGAGTTTTTTCTTTGACCGATCTTCTCTACATGCATCTTTTTTAAGCCTTTCAACCTGTGCAATTTGCTGTTTCCACATTTTGCTTAGTGTTTGGCCAGAAACATAGAGAAATGGAAACTGCTCAAGCATCAGAGGCAGGAGACTCTCTTCATTTACTTTCACTGCAAAGTAAAAAAAACAAAGAAAGATGCTCTTGATGTGAGGGACTTGCTGACAGCTTTTAATAAGAACTCTTGTTCCACCTTCCTGATAGATCAAAGCTTACTTAAGTGATGTGGTTCTGATCCTGAAAAGAACAATTCTAAGAGTATGTTATTACTTTTGCATCCCTTCTTTGATCAGAGGAAGCCAACTACTAGTACGAGTGAAAATAAGCTCAACGGTTCTGACTGATGACAAGCTGGTCTTGTGAAGTCCATCCTAACTGCTCAGCTGACTCGGTGCCTTGGGTGGATGCTCTGTGTGTGGTCAGACAGACTCCTTAGCCCTACTGGGAGGTAAAGGTTCTGTCTGATGGGATGTAGTTAGGCCAGCCGTCTCTGAAACTGCACCCTGGCATTCCACATGACCTCACTTTCCTTGTAACGGGACTCTTAACACTCACTGGCACCAACTGTCATCATAACAGGAGCTGGACAGGCCATCTGCTTGCTTTGGCGCATCCCTCTGGTTCTACCAACTTCCCAGAAACAAAGACAGCCAACATGAGTGAGCAGAGTAAAGCTAAAGCTGGAGCAGCAGGTAGCGGTCTTACTACTATTTCGGTGCCAAGATATAGGCCTCCCTAAGATATTATTAAGGAGTTTTTAAAAAATGCCTTATTTAAGAGTTTTATCTTTTTACAGAAATCTAGCAAATGGCAGTGAAAAAGGGGAACTTTCTCCAACTAACTGGTAGATGTCAGTTTTCAGTGCGTGTCCTTGGAATGTAGCACACACTTTTAAAGGCTGCCAGTTTCCATAAAGTACAATTTTGTGGTTCTTACTTGGAAATACTTTATTTGGCTTTGGCAAGCCACCTCTTGGACTTGGAGTTACGGTGTTTCTAGAGTAAATCTCCCAAGGTTGACAACGTTTTGGAGTTCCTTTATGACCAGCTTCTCTGTGTATTTTTTCCTTCAAAGCAGATATAAAACAGAATAGAAATAAGAAGTCTAATAACTTTTATACATCACCTTAAATATTACATATTGACAAAAATAGCTAACTAACCCCCACTCAAACCACCTTACTGTAGATGTCTGAGTAAAAAGAATCTTTTGACTTCTGGCATCCTTTGGAATTTGAAAAAGGACTATTTTTCAGACTTCACAGCTGCCATAGTCCCATACCCTAAATATAACTACTAATGTTTTCAAGTACTTGTTTTTTTAAATCTACATGGAAAAAGTCTTCAAAGTTCCCAAACGATGTTTAGTTGTAACCATATTTTATTTTATATCCTGTTTATGAACACTGTAGCATAAGCATTTTCCCCATGCTTTTAGTTTCTGTAACCATCCTTTCGAAAGGCAGTGGAAACTGACGCTTTGGGTTTCTTCCCACCAGGTATATAACTACTGAGATTTCCTGTGTTTTCTTACCTCCCTTTAACTTGTCAGCCTAGACTATCTATTAAACCTTTGGTGAACTAAGCCATAGAACCTCTTAAACACGGAGGGAAGTTTTGGGCAGGAAAGAACAATGCTAGCTTCTTTGGTACCGTGTCTTGCTACGCTTTAGTGACCTGGCTACTCTGCAAATAAGAGAAAAATCCACATCATGCAGTGAAACCCTGTCTTTCTCTAAGGAGCTGATGATTAAAGCCCTGCTGATTCTTTCTCCTTTAACCAGGTCGTCTCTGTGCTTTCCCCTGATCTGACCAAATGGCATTCATTACGTTAGACACTTTTACCCACTGTTTCCTCCTCGTCATTTGTTCTTGGGGGTCCAATGTTCTCTTGAACTTTATTTCTTCTCAGTTCCCTTTCAAACGCCTCAGTTAGTGCCTACACAGGAAAGGGCGTTATCATATTCAGTTATAAAAACATATACAAGCAGAAATGAAGGAAAAAGTTCTGTCAAGATCCTGCCATTGTATCCACTTTTAACAGAGTTCCTTTCAGGCTCTGTATAACAAATATACATTATTTAACTGAATACTTGGGACAGAAAATGAAACTGTACATAATGTGGTTTTGTTCCCATAGTTCTTATAATTACTTTGATACTCCCGTGAGTGGAAGTTACATGCTACTGTAAGACACCTGAATTATAAAACATACTACAGCAAACAACTTAAGTGTTCTAAATTTATTACATTTCAAAATCCCCATTCCAAAGCTGAAACTGTCCCTTGGTAATCACACATTTTCCTTGTTGAATCCTAACCACCTCCGCTCACTCTTGTCTTGGGCACTTTCATCCTATCTGTAACTCAAATGGCCTGTTACACTTAATCTGCCTTAGAT
This sequence comes from Miniopterus schreibersii, assembly GCF_964146895.1. Taxonomy (NCBI): domain Eukaryota; kingdom Metazoa; phylum Chordata; class Mammalia; order Chiroptera; family Miniopteridae; genus Miniopterus; species Miniopterus schreibersii. The sequence goes on from NC_138116.1 coordinate 9,077,576, forward strand.
TCTATCCATCTTTAAAGCTCTCTCTGAAAATACCAACCCTTACTGACCTACTCTTTCTTAATTCCCTCCAATACTGGGCTGTATCCGACAAGGTCAGTCTTCTTAAAATTTTGTGAATACAGATTTTATGCTCCCAAACTGGGGACATGAAATCTATGTAACATAATTTTCTATCTACTCAGCTCAAGAATATGATGCATTTTAGCCTTTAATCAACAGCATGTTCAATGCAGCATCTGCCTGAGGGTAAATGGTACTGCCTGTTGCCCAATGGCAGTCAAGAGATGGAATGTACCTTTGCTTCGGATCGGCGGATATCTGTTTCTTTAGGCTTTCGCTGCCTTTTTCTTTCCATGTGGAACTGTTTGTTTTTGTTAGCTGGAGATGGAGAGAGCGAATGAGATCTGTTGGGTGGCTTTCTATGCACAGCAAGTCCTACACAACATAGAAGAGACATACGCCATTAGTGTCTGACAACCAGAAATGTTAAGTTGGAGACCAAATAGTTGATTTTCACCAAATCCAAATGGAGTGACTGTGAATGTGCTAGTGTACTCTAAATGTGCTGTCTCCTATGACTAATTTGTATTTGATGTTTAGTCATACCAAGTAAATGGATAAATGCACATAAATGTGCACTGTCACAAAGGAGTACTTAGGTCTGTATTCAACTGGGTTGAGAATGGAGCAAAATGTGGAACGCCTGCTGTACACAAAAGCCAATATTAAGTGCTCTTGGTGGTAGAGGAAGAAAGAAAATGTTAAACCATTACAGTCTTATGTCTGCTATCCTTTTACTTACTCAAATCTTACCCTTATAGAGCAGCATGCTTATAAGCAAAAGTTAGCACAGTTGAGCCTTTTCTAAGCAGTCCTAACTATTTCCTACTTAGCCATCTGGCCCCCCTAATCCCACACTGCCCAAGAGAGCTAGCAAACCAGTCCTCTCCACAAACCTTTTATGTTCCATTGTTTATAGCTGTGCCTGGACATCTAATGGTGAAGAGGGAGACTCCATGTCTTTTTGGAAAAGTGGGATAATTCAATATGGTTCTAAGGTCAAGGAGATTAGTTTGCTACCTTTCTAAATAAATCCAAACTCCCCTGGGTCTCTATTTTTATTTTTATTTTATTTATTTAATCCTCACCCGAGGATATTTTTCCATTGTTTTTTTTTAGAGAGTGGAAGGGAGGGGGGAGAAGAGAGAAAGAGAGACCGAAAGAAACATCGATGTGAGACACACATACGGATTGGTTGCCTCCTGCAACCAAGATACATGTCCTTGACTAGCATCGAACCCGAGACCCTTCACTCTGCGGGCCGACGCTCCAACCCCTGAACAAAACCAGCTAGGGCGCTTTCACTCTCTTAATTCAAATCTTCTTAATTTATTTAGAATGCTGAGATACTACGAAAAACTGAATTGTACAATCTATTTAAAATGCTGTTTTTAGGACATTTTACTATAGCCATAATGTATTCTTCTTTAGAAACTGAACATCTAATTAAAGTGTAATACTTTAACTTATGTTTTCAGAACTGAATGCCATATGTATGTATATAGTAAGAGAACATGAAGGTTACTAGGGGTCCTAGAGATTACTTGAGCCAAGTGTAAAGAAAGAGAGATGAAATAATTGAGAAGGACAAACATCCTTGGAGTAAAAAAAACACCTGAAAAAGTTCAGGAAGTTTTAGATGAGAAATACTGTTTGTAGAGAAAAAAGGTTGGCTAAAGTAGAGAAAAGGGAATGGAAAACATGCAGAATTCTCGTTGGTGGAAGACAGTAATTACTTGAATTTGAACCAATAGTAGGAAGTATCTGCAGAAAAGTGGCAAACCAGAAACTGTCATGTGCTGCTGAGATGACTATAAACTGGTGCAATCACTTTGGAGGGGAATCTGGTAATGGCGCAACAGTGTGAACCGCAAGATCCAGTGATTCTAATAGATGTAGATCCTAGAGAAACCTGTTCATTTGTGGTTCATGGCAGAATTGTAGTGATGGAAACAACCTACATGACCTACAATGGGGAAATGATGAGAAATATATACACAAACACAAATGGGGCAACTGTATGACCTTAGTTATATAATAGTTAAAATGAATGAACTGGACATATAAGTATCAACATAGATTTCCAAAATAACGTTAACCAAAAAAAAAAGCAAGTTTCTGAATAATATATACAGTATCTGTAAATTATTTTAAAAAACATAAAATAGCGTATTTAAACAGGTAACACACAGACTGTTAAATTATAAAAACAGGGATAGAGGGTTCCTGTTCAAGATGGCACTATGGGAGTGAAGTCTGCATCACAGCGGAATGGGAAGACCCCTGTGTATCTACCCTTAAATTTACAACTAATCAGACATCTATAACCCAACAAAGGTTCCTCTGTTGAGCACATTACCACGCCTGAGAGAGCCACACATTGGTACATCTGAAGGTGGGTGTATTAGAATGTGTAGGGGAGGCCAGGTGGAGGCAGGACAGGGATGTTGCCCGCAGATGCAGTTCCCCTACTGCTGTAGCTAAGCCCATGGCTCCAGCTAACCCAATAGTGGTGGCGGTGACATAGTAGGGGTGCAGCCCACACATTCCACCTGGCAGAGGGTAAGGGGTAGAAGCAGTGTCTGCACCTGAGAATCCGGCTCCCTCCCGACTGCAGCAGAACCGTGTAGCAGCAGCAGAGACATGGCTACAGCCTCTTGGCTACAGCAGTGGTGCCAGCAGCCACAGGAAACTAAGTGGCAGTGAGGCAGGCTCCGCAAACCCAGCCTACCCCCACATGTCACATCTCCCCACCATGATGGCGATGCCTGGAGACTCAGGTGACTCAGACACAGCAGGGACACGCATGCAGTCACCCAGGTGGAGACTCTTATGACCACAGTGACACCCGCAACCCCAGAGGCACAAAGTTGCGCAGGTAAGAGAAAACAAAAACTTGCGCTATAGCACCATCTACTGGAAAACAAAAGAAAGACTTATCAACCTGCTGAATTGTTAAGATCAAGACTATCTAAAGAAAAGTGTTCACTACTTTAAATATGCCATCAAGCACCATGAACAACCAAGGAAACAGGTAACAGAAGAAAAATGACACTTCTCCAGAAACCAAATTCAAAGTGATGAAACACTGTCATCTAAATAAGACCACTCAAGGCAGTGCAAGTGCTGAGGAACTGGAGCCAGAGTGCTGGGGGCTGATTTGTGTGTGCTACTTTCCAACATATAGTAATGTAAAAGATATCTGCACCCCCATATTCATAGTAGTAGTATTTCCAACAGTCAAGACATGGAAACAACCTAAGTGTCCAATGACAGATAAATGGATAAAGAATGCATACATATGGAATGCAATATTTATTTCACCATAAAGAAGGAAATCCTGCCAATTGTGACAACACGGGTGGGCACTGAGGGCATTATGCTGAATGAAATATGTCAGACAGAAAAAGATAAATGCTGTATTATCTCACTCATATGTAGAACCTAAAAAACCAAACTCATAGATACAGAGAACAGATTGATGGATGACAGAGGAAGGGGTTGGGGGTGGGCGAATGTGTGAAGGTGGAAAGTACAAAAGGTACACACCTCCAGTTATAAGTTCTGGGGACGTAATGTACCTCATGGCGACTATAGTTAAAATTACTGTATTGCGTATTTGAATATTGCTAAGAGATTAGATCTTAAAAGTTATATGTTAACTAAACTTACTGTGGTAATCATTTTGCAGTATATACATATATCAAATCATGTTGTACACCTTAAATGAATACAATAATATATGTTGATTATATATCAATAAAACTGGAAAGGAAAAATAAACAGGAATAAGAAAAAAAGATGCTAATTTTGAGAGAGTAGTTTCTTTGATGGAAGGAAAAAGAATGGACTGTGGAAACGACAGATGAGATATTTCAACTCTTACTTCAACACAAAGGTGTAAAGTAAATATAATTGTTAACATCTGCTACTTCTAGATCATGAAGATACAGGTATTTGATATTATTTTTGATCCTATATTTCTGAAATATTAAAAATGGGAAAGCCGGTCATTACAAACCCATGGGAGTGCATAAATGGTTCCCTAGCCTGACCTCATCCTGGCCTCTCTGGAACGGGTACCTGGTCTTCGCTTCTTCGGCCCACACTCCATGACGCTGTCACTGTGCTGAGACAGTGTCTCATAATTTCCACTCTCCACCTCTTCATGTCCAGCATCTTCTTCGTGGTGAGTCTTTTCTTTAATTCGATCACCCAGGGCACTTTTTAACATCTATCAATAAAATTCAACATCTTTTCATTAATTTCAGCAGAATGCAAGTTGCAAGGAGAGGACAGACATAACCTTTAGAAAGCTTCCCCTGATAATTAGGCACTAATAACAGATTTTCAGATGCTTATGCATGTTTAGTTTCTAAAGAGTATATATCAGTGCTATGGACTATTCAGTTTTAATAAACTTTAGAGTAATTCAAAAAGGATTCAATATATTTATTCAATGATACCCCAAACTATAATATTGTATTTTGAGAATCAGAGATCCATCTAATTTTATAATAACTCTGTCTTTAGTGACAAAGGGAAACTATATTATAGCTGTATAAAAGAGAAATGGTTTAATGTAATCTCTTATGCTACATGATTAGTTTTCATCAGAATTCAATAAAAATTTGGATAAATCTGTACCAAATTTGGTTATATCACGAAGATAGGAGATCATTTTTCATCCTATCATCCTACCTGACTTAAGGAACATTTTCATGGCAACTAAAACACAAGTAATTTTCCCAGTTTCTTAGCTTAGCTTTCACTTTCAATTATAAGATCATTTAAATGCTCGCCAACGATGGCAATATCAATGTAGATAAAAACAAGACTTGCCTGATCTAATTCAGAGAGCCGTTGAGAGAGTTTCTCTGATACTGCATGTAAGTCTTGTTCTGTTAACCTGTTTTTCGACCTCTGGGAGAAAGGTGAATCCCAGGATGAGACTGCAGCTCTGTTTTCATATCTGTAATAAAAGTGACCATGTGACATTTAGGTAGCCAAGTGTATATTACTTAGTTTAAAATAACTGTAATATGTGCTTTAACGAATATTTCATACTGGTTTTCACAGCTAAGATTGGAAAGTATACTCCTAACTTCAAATCCCTTTACCAAACAGACTGTAAACAATGAAGTAATGTTACCTTTTTCCTTTGGGAAGCTTCCTTGTCCTAGGGCCTTGAACTTGAGCTGGACTTGTTTCCTGTTTGCTATCTTTAGGGAACTTGGAAGTTAAGAAAACTCTATTATCTGGGTCCTATTAAAAACAAAAGAGATGATTTGAAAAACTACAAAGACACATAAAAATAACATTTGGGTGTGGAGGAAGGGGAGGAACTGTTGCACAAAGCGAGGTCCCTTTATTTTTCATGTTTTGCTTTTTTTAATAAAATACAGAATTTGTCAAAATACTCTATTGATCCCCAATACCAAAAGAATGGGGCAATGCCTGTAAACTCAGAGAGAAAGTGTGGCTCAGGATGCCATTCAACTATAAGGGCAGGTGAGATGTTTGTAAATATGAAAACCCAGGGACTATGGCTGTACCTAGACAATGAAAAATCAAACCACAAGTGTAAAGTATTAAAGTCACTGTCTTTCATATCAAGAAGTCAATATAAACTGCCCAAAATGGAAACAGTTAAAGATGAAACCTCCCAAAATAGGAATAGGAACTCCTAACATTTTTAACAATTTATTTTCCTTTTTTAAAATATATCTTTATTGATTTCGGGGGGGGGGGGGGGGGGGAAGAGAAACATCAATGATGAGTGAGTCATGGATCGGCTGTTTCCTGCATGCCCCCGACTGGGGATCGAGCCCGCAACCCCGGCACGTGCCCTGACCAGGAATCGAACCACAATCTCCTGGATCCTAGGTTGATGCTCAACTGCTGAGCCACGCCCGGCTGGGCAACAATTTATTTCTTAATCTTAGAGGGAATCTTATGAAAAGTATTTCTTGTGGTGAAGAAACATTTGATGTTCAACAATGTCTTCAGTTTCACTTCAGTACCTTTTTCTTCTATTAAAGTTAAATTTAATATTCTTTAGTAAATAACTATATTATTTAAAAACTTTAAAAATATTTTAAAAACTTTTATATTGAAGCATCCTGCTCAACAATTATTTCAAAATGGACACTCCCACTTAACTGCCACTCAGGTTAAGAAATAAAATATTACCAGCAACTCATAAGCCCTTTCACCACCCCCTGCCCCACTCCCTCAAGCCTCTCCCAACTGTAACCACTGTCCTATGATTTCTTTTTTCTCCCTTTTTTTCCATCCACCCTCCTGTCTGAATAGATGCACAGAATGTTTAGAATGATGATCACCTAATGCTAATGATGCTCCTTTTGTCTCTGTACTTTTTCTGCACTGTTTGACTTTTTAAAATGAGAACGTATCATTATTTATAAATTTACTCTTTGCATATACCTGCCTGTTCTTATTTCTAGGAAGATAGGGACAGGTTAACTGTATAAAAGGATTTATTTTTTAAAGAATAGAAGAGTGGAAGCAAATAGGCCAAGATATTAACAGTAGTTCATGCTGGATGATAGGACTATGGATAAAACATTATTTTTCACATTTTTTTATACTTTTAAACATTTTATTTAATTAGGGACATACAATGTGGGTTTTGAAGCTAGAATGCCTGAGTTCAAATCCTTACTCTACAATTGTTTTATGACCTGAGACAAGATACTAAACCTCTATCAGCTTACCCATGGGAAACAAAAATAGTACCTGCTCCCAGAGCTGTGTTGAGAAGAATAAGTTCCTCAATATCTGTAAAGTACCTAGAACTGTGCCCGGAACAAAATAAACACTCAGTATGTGCTGGCTCTTATTATTTCCCTTTTTATCTATTCCTAAAGAAAGGACATTAGGTGTATGCACAAGTCAAGTTTAAGAAGTACAGTGCTCTGATTAGTGTAATATCCTTGACTACTATTCTAGCAGAGACTTCTTTAAATCTATAGATCTAACCAACTGAAAGTAAGCTTTTGCACGTACCACAGAAAATGTCGTGCTCTCTCCAGTAGAATCCATGGCAGGGGAGCAGTGACTTGAACGCAAGTATTCTCTTCCTATGGGGCAGGGTGCTCGGGGCTCTGAAGGCTGGTAGGGTGGATGTAAAGGAACAGCCGATCGGATAGGCTCCCCTAACTTCCTAGCGCTTGGAATCATATCCACAGGAGGAATTTCTGCTAGTCGGGTAAATTTAAGTGGACATTAAGATGAAACTACAATAAAAGAGTCATCTTATATATACACATATCTATATAAACTTATTTACAATACCACTTAGAAACATATTTTAACTTGATTTTTTAAAAAAAGCACACAAAATACAAATCAGGGACTATCTTCAGTAAACAAGTAGGGATCTAATTAGGAAGAATGTAATTTTAATATTATCATAAAAGTTTCCTGAAGAGTTATTTAAAAGCAATGAAAAACCTACTAAAAACACTAAATGGCTTGAAAAATAGCTATGTAAATTACGGTTCGTTCACATGTTATAAAGGTAGCCATTAACAACGGTTTTATGTAATACTAACCATATGAACATCCCAGAGATAACAATAAGCAGCAATAATTTTCAAGTTACTATATTTTATCATTCACTAATAACTTGAAGACCACCACCTGATAAACGAATATATCAGAGACTCCTATTGTCTTAAAGTCTTGAGAGGATTTAGGTAATAAAATAGTGGATGGAAAACATGTGCCCAAAGACCATCTTAAAAAGAAATGAGCTCATAATTAATAGCAAACATTACAAATAAGATCATGTAAAACCAAAAAAACCTGCATAAAGTGTAGAGCAACAAAAGTAAAAGGGCTAACAGCAACAGCAATTGTCTCAGGAACGAATTATTGTCTCCAACTCACAGCAACTGTCCAAGAACTAAGAACATTACTACTCACGGTCTTCAACAAAGGATGTCCTACTCTTGGACAAAAAACTAGAAGGAGGGTTCAATACTTCTTCATGTGATTTAAGACATGGTACAGTTGAGGCCTGTTCAGATTGCATTTTGTTAGGACCCTGGGTACCTAGGAAAGAAAATATTAAAGGTAAACTTTTCTTACTGTGAATGTCATACTAAATCCAAGAATTTTGTACCCAGAGGATAAAAATCTCAGGAATGACATCATCATAGGACTATGTTGGTGGGATTGCTGAAAATAACAATTACTTTTAATGGCTATCAGATAGCAAGATCATTTATACAACTTGAAAGCTAAGTTTTACACAATGTTTCATTAGTTTGCTTTAGAAAAATAAACGTTAGAACTGTAGAAATGCTGACTGCGTAGTATAGCTCTGAGATTTGTTTTGTGGCTTAACATGTGGTCTATCCTAGGAAATGTTCCATGTGTACTTAAAAAGAATGTATATTCTGCTATTTTTGGCTGAAATGTTCTAAAAATATCAATTAAATCCATCTGTTCTAGTGTGTCATTTAAGGCCACTGTTTCCTTATTAATTTTCTGTCTAGCTGATCTATTCATTGATGTCAATGTGGTGTTAAAAGTGCCCTACTATTACTGTATTACTGTTGATCTCTCCCTTTATGTCTGTCAATATTTGCTTTATATATTTAGACGCTCCTATGTTGGGTGTGTAAATGTTAACAAGGGTTATAGCCCCTTGTTGAACTGATCCCTTTATCATTATGAAATGTCCTTCTTTGCTGAATGAGTGTGATGTGGCTACTGTCCCTGGAACTCACAGTTAATATAATAGACAAACTAAAAGTTAACGTGCAAAGTGAAAATGGTATTACCAAAATAAGGTGAAGGCTACACTAAGGGTTACAGAGCCTCAGGTGAGTTTACCAGGAATAGAAAGGAAGAGCATCCATGCAGGAGAAACACTATAATGGCAGAGAAGAGGATGGCAACCAAGTGGGCAGAACAGGGAGTGGGATGGTTGGAGGGAAAGGAGAAAGGCTCAAAATGGGCCTTACACACAAGATTACTGTGTATGAGCAGATTGTTAGAAATGTAGCCTTAAGTCTGGGAGAAAAACTGCCACTGGATGTACAAACCTGATGGCTGGAGTATTACTAGATTGTTAAGCTGCATCTAGAATTCTCTTCCCATGGCATCAAGTCCCACGTATTATAGGGCAAACTTGTATCCACCTAGTAGCCCATGTGCCTATAATTCTCACTTCACTGATTTCAAATAACTGTTCATATTTAGTGGGTAATGGTGGTATTCTGGAATTTGAATTCTTAAGTCCAGTAAAGGCTCTCTCTATTCTCAACTTTAAACACTCCTAAGTATAACTATATTTTCATAGTTGTATGTTGAATAACAGTAACTGACATTTAAAGTTTAACTACTCACCATTACTTCTTAGAGAAAAGGTGTGTGCTGTGTCTCCAAGTCTAATTATTTCACCAGTGGATTCTGCTTCATCTCCATCCCAAGAGGGACCCAAAGCCTCAGATGACCAGGAACACCTGAAAGAGTTCCCTCACTCAGGGCCCAGCCTGACCACAGAGGCCCTTCCCATGAGAAGCCCAAGAGCTGCTTCAAGCAGCCTGCCTGTGAGTATTCAGACTGCTCATTGCTATGCACAGAAAGACAAAGACACTCCCTTCTACCATTTATCACTTCTTACTGCTTATCTAAGAATTAGATATTTTAAAAAAGGAATACTGTAATGTTCAACATCTAGTTAGCAGAAGTACAATCAAACCTGTAACAGTATATTCTGTCTATGAAAGTAGCACAAATTTTAAAACTCTGATATTGGTCAATGATATTGGTACAGGAGAGTTCAGTAACCCAGCATTTTCATCCTGCTGGTTGGGTATATAAACAATCACAGCCTTTTGTTAACAACTTTTAACAGCCCTGTAACATTCATACTCTTTGACTCTGAATGCAACTTAAAGATATTGGGAGGCAAGGGGAAGAAAGAATAAACAAAGGTACAGGTCACATTAAAAAAATAATATAAAAGCACAGGAACAACCACCTCTACTTTAGAAAAGTGGTTTAGTAAATTATGATGCACCCATAAGAATATGTTATCAGAGAGATTAAAAATTTTCATAAAGAGTTCAACAACTTGGAGAAAGACTTGATGTGCTAGTTTTAAAATGCAGGAAACAAAATTATGTAAACAGTATGACTAAATTTAAAAAAAAACACAGTAAGAAAGGCTAAAGTACAACAAAATGTTAAAGCAGTTATTTAGTTTTAAATGGTAGATCCTACCCCCTTCTTTTTTCTCTTCTTCCCAAGTTTTTTGCAAGGAACGTAAACTACTTTGAAGATGAATGGAAAAATTAAAAAATAAGTAGGCGGTGCCCTGGCCGGTTTGGCTCAGTGGTTAGTGTGTCGGCCCTTGGACTGAAGGGTCCCAGGTTGGATTCCAGCCAAAGGCACGTGCCCGGTGGCAGGCTCCACCCCAGCCCCGGTGGGGAGTGCGGGAGGCAGCCCTAATCGATGTCTCTCTCTCTGAAAACAATGGGAAAGGTATCCTGGGGTGAGGATAAAAAAAGGAATTAAGAAAACAGTGGGCGGTGAAGAGAATTCAATACTGCCCCCAGCTCAGGGCTCTTAAACTCCGTCAGGGAGGTGTAGAAGTTGGTCACATTTTCACATTAGCTTTGTTTTGTTTTTTTGTTTGTGTTTTTGCTGCCACCCTGGTCTATTGTGTGCAATTTTAATTGTTAGGAGAAGGAAAAAGCATAACTTGTTTTGACTAAATTCATAGACACTGAGTGGTACCTCTCAAAAGAAACTCTTTTCCATGATGATTTGGATTCTTTAGTGCTTTCTGATGCTTCCAAAGGTTCTTCTCCATGGTATTCTTTAAAACCCTGTCCAGTTTCACCTGTTTAGAACAGACAAAAACAAGACCAAAAAAGCACACACAAGAAGCCCCAAGTTAATATGCTCCTATTTCTATACCGGGGTTGGGTGAGGGGAAGAACAGTACGGCACCCTCAACTCTTCCTGGTAAACTGGGCTCTTGCAAAAGTGAAATTTGAAAGAACCAAATCGTCACCTGTAATGATGTTACTTGGGTAACAAAGAAACAATACAAGTGTTGCTTTAAAAGGAGGGTCTACAGTTGAATTAGCAATGTTTTCTTATTTAAGCTGGGTGATAGGTTTACTTGTTATTCTTTATACCTCACTATCTTAAGGGATGCCTGAGGCAAGATGACTAGGGTGTGGCTTCAGAAAACATGACTGTGTCAGCCTACTTTAAGCTCTAACTAAGAGTCAGACCACATCAAGCCTTGGATAATATTTTCCTTAGGACTACCAATCTTTTTTCTACCCCCACATATCTGATGAATATACTGTCACCAGAGGCACTAACTCACCAGGGAAGTGATTTCAGATCTACCCTTCTGGATTTACCAAACAACATTTTAATAACATCAGGTAACAATCGTCGTGCATTTATTCTGAGCTGGCTTGGTGTTAAACTATTTATGCTTATCTACTTACTTAACCTTCTTTACAACTGTAAAAGAATTTCAGATGAGAAAAAACCAAGGCTTAGAGAGCTTCAGTCATACAGTGAGTGGCACTGAGCCTACGGTCTGCCTTCAAGTCCCATTTTCTTCAGTGGTAAGTGAAATGCTAGCTCAGGTACCAGGAAGAAGCTGCTCTGCACACCTGATGTGACTGGTGATAATAAAGATTTACTTCTCATTATTAATTGGTGTTTTGAAGACTCTGACCAGCTATAGGCAATACTGCTATATAAACTTAGACCTGCAAAGGTAACAATCAGACTTTAGAAAACCCAGTCCAACTAAGGTACTACTACATAGGGAGGCCCTCCCTGAGCAACTCCCTCCTAGCAGCACTAAGCTCTCCACATACTACTGACCTCCCCTGGGAAGATCCCTCCCTCAGCATTTACTTACTACCAGATTCAGAAAGGACAGACTAAGTTCTGCCCTCTCTCCATCCCCACTGCCCTACCCTTGGCCAGGTCACTATCATCCCTCCTCAACCTACAGTCAAGCACTACATTGTAAAAACTGCTGCTATCATCATAATTTTCCACAACACTCTCTTTACTTAGAGGTAGTTTTGGCCTCTTAATCTTGCTGCTAAATTGACTAAGAAGCCCCAGAGTATCAAAATACCCACTGGTAGTCTCGAATTAGGCGAGTTTCACATCATTCAGTCTCCCCCAATTCTCCAATAATGGTTTTATTGTATGTATTTATGGCTATCTCTCTGACTTGTGTATAGGTTTCTTTGAGAGCAATAAATATGATATGCAGCTCTGAATCCTCCCAGAGTAGCTAGGCTAGTATTTAACATATATTAAACACTCAAAAAAACACTCAACACTCAAAACATTCAAAAGTTTTTGAAATAAAAAAAAGAAATATCCAGTGTGGCATGCCTTTCAATCTCTCCTTCCAGGCCTTATCTATATATGCTTTTAAATATTTTTAGGAACAGGGATAAAAGGCAGAAAACTATCTCTAACTGAAGAGTTTAAGATTAACTTCAAATGTTATAATCACAGCATAGGTCTCACCATCAACAGTGTATTAGGAATGATGAGCCAACCCAAATTTTTTGTCTTCATTTATATTAGAATTTATGTTCACTGCTATTACTGCTGGAAACTTTTTGTGAGTAACTTTACAATAGTAAACCCATTCTTAAATGGGTAATATATTATTCCAACCATGACATACAGCATTGTTTATAACAAATTTCAAATTGTTAAGACATACAGGATTTTGGTTTTTCTTGTAATGATAAATAACATTTCAAGAAAGATCTTTAAGCACCTAACTTTCTTTTGTATAATTTTCCTAGGATAAACCCCTAGAAATGGGATTTATTGAGCCGAGATAATACATAGTTCTTATATACTGCTGATCTAGTTTAAATAACCATAACCCTTTTGGGAAACAATATGGCGACACTGAGCTTTATAATTATCATTAAAAAACATAAAATAATTTCACACAATGAATTGTTACAATTTAGGGAACTGGGTTACTCAGAGTAAAATTAAAAATATTTAGGCTATCACAAACCAAAGTGCGGGTTGAAGACAAAAATGCACCAATTCTTCCTCCTGACACCTCAGCAACATCTAAATTTGTAACAACAATGGCAGTTTTGACATAGGAAATTTTGCATTAAGGGATTTCATGTGATAATAAGCAATTTAAGCCAGAACTCAGCTATTATAGATTAACTTTTAAGTAATTTATAAGCAACATCCAAGTTGACAAAGGATATGATGACAGTCTAGAAGTTTTCAACCACTTGGAACAATAAGAATTGAAATTTAATTTACAATTATATTTATTAGGTATACTGTATTAGTGATTTTAATTCCTATGAAGAAAAATAGACACAAATATAAAAGGCAAAACGGGACATCACAGAAAAAAACTAAACCAAGTTTCTATTCTTAAACTTACTTTTCTCATGAGATGTTTCACTGATGTGTTCTGTAAGATACTCCAGCAACCCATCAAAAATTTCTAGGAGATTCTTAATAGATTCTTTATCTCCTTTCATTATATTTTCTCCTGGACACAGAATACAGAGCTATTAAAAAATTTAACCAAGAAATCAAAAGCTTCATCATTTAGAAATGGATATACCACTGAAAATATTGTTCAAGATACAAGGATTATAAATCAACCCAGGAGAATCAGTGTAATACAGCTGACCCTGAACAACACAGGTTTGAACTGCATAGATCCACTTATGCAAATTTCCCCCCCAATAAATATACAGTTGGCTCTCTGTATCCCCAAGTTTTGCACATGAGAATTCAACCAACCACAGTTCAAAAACAGTATTTTCTATCCATTGTTGGGCGTCCATGTATGTGGAGGGCTAATTTACATTATACATGAATTTTTGACTGCGCAAGGGTTGGCACTCCTAACCCCCATGTTGTTCAAGTATCAACTGTATTAAAAACATCAATTTCCTGATGCCTGATTTTATCTGAGGAAGTAAAGGGGGTAGTCTTGAATATGGTGTTTGATAATTTATTGGCATATTCCTTCCTTTAACAAGAAGCAAAATAAATGGACTTACGAAAACATCCTTTGATAAAATTTATACCAAAGTATAAAACAACTAAGCAGAACTTTACTTGGCTGGTGAAAAAAAATGCCAGGAGAGAACACTGTTTCAGATTGCGGAATCCTACTTCTAGATGGTGGTTTGTTTTGAAGATAATAGCAAAAAAGAAATATAAAAAGAAAACAAAAAAACCTGTTGAAATACTTTCATCAGATTTCCTAATTTTTTCAAATTTGTTATTTCCTCTTCACTTTGTATAGATCATACCATTTTTTAATTTTTTTTAAATTAAAAACTGTCAGTGGATCCTGGCCGGTGTGGCTCAGTTGGTTGGAGCATCGTCCTATACACCAAAAGGTGGTGGGTTCAATTTCCCAACAGGGCACATACTCAGGTTGGAGGTTTGATCCTCTGTCAGGGCACATGAGGGAGGCAACCGGTTGATGTTTCTCTCTCTCTTCCTTCCTCTGTTTAAAATCAATTACAAAAAAACTGTCAATGGGTCCCAACATATAAAACCCTTTTTAATTTCACCTCATACCCAACCTCTCCAGCTACATCTCCCACCACATTCCAGAAGTTAATCTTTAAATAGTACCTAGCACACCACCTAGCCCATAATAGATTTTTAAATGTTAAGTTGAAATGTTGACAAGAAATGGGTTTGTAAAAGCAGGTAAACTTGACATGTTAAACATCCCATAAAATAGACTCCAATCAACACCAGTTATGGACAAAGTTAATTCTTCAGTTGGGAGATCATGCCTGGCATTCTCATGAGTTCAAACCAGTATGGAAGAAGCAGAGTAGGAATTTGATATTTGAGAGAATCTAGCCATTTATAACTTTATTCATGATGCAAAACAAACCTAAACCAGAAATTTAATGTTTTGGAATACTACTAGTCAAATGTTTAACAGATTTTTTGTTTTGTTTAAAACAACTAAAGAGAAATCTTGTTTTTAAGCTTTATGTTTTTCTGGCTTAACAAGATACACAAGTATACCCCAAGGGCATACTCAGGACTTCAGTTTCCAGGATGGGGAGTATATTCTGACAACCCAGCAACTAAGACTGCCTGCCAGAATGCAGTGATTCATGGTGTAAAAAAAACGGATTTAAACAAAACACAAGGAGTACAAAGCTGCTTTGCAGTCTACTGGAGGAGGTAAGCAGTTTTGCAGCTTTTCATGGGGTGGGTGTGAGTTATCAGGGGAAGCTCTGCAATAAAAAGTTCTGTAAGCAGACACAACCTTGCTATGGTGTGTTTTAAAAGCACAAATACCAGAAATTGCCCTACTCCAGTGATAATGCATTTCTAAATTGCAAAAGAACAGAAAAACCCCAGGAGTATCCCCCAAAATGAATTATCTCCAAACTAAATTACCACATTTACTCACCTAGAACTGAAAAACTTAAGACAGAGTATTTTTGCAAAAACTTGTTCTTGTCAATATCACATTAAGAGATGGAAATGACCTATCCTGATTAACATTTACCTCCTTACTACTTACTACTGTCAAAGAATAGATTAACAGTATAAACATTCTCTTAGTGATTAAGTACAGTTTCACATCTCCAAGATTCCCTCCGTTCATTAGCAGGAAATAATTTACTCTATTTAAGAAAAAGGTTTAAAAACAATTTACAGTTTGTTTGTTTATTTTGAATAGGTAATATACTCATGATTCAAAATTTAAAAAAGTACAAAAGGCATACAATGGAAAGTCTCATTCCTCCCTTGTCCTTAAGTTCCTCTTATTGGAGGCAAAAAGTATTATAGGTTTCTTGTATATGCTTCTAGAGAATCCTTCTGCATGAAAACAACTGCGTATATACTGTCCCTACCTTTGTATTTACAAATAGTAGCATACTCTGCACATTATCATTGTAACTACACCACATTGTTCTCACATAATATATACTGGAGATTGTTTCACTAACATGGAACACTGTACATAAAGAGCATCATAATTATCTTTTATAGCTGCAGACTAGTTCCTTCTATGGAGCTACCATAATTTATTTAACCTGTCACCATTAGTGGACATTTAAGTGTTTTTAATTTTTAGCTACTACAAACAAGCAGCATGGTATCTTTAAAATAACAAAATAACAGAGAGAAAAAAAATCACACTTCAAACTACCAGCTAGGGCTCTGACCCAGATCCATTGTAAACTCAATGTCTGACTCTCCTAGAAAAGCTTTCAAGGGTGGCTGCCTTAACTATACCTATCAACTGTCTTGGTTCAATCTTGCTGTTTGGTCTATTTCATAAGCTTACTCATTTGGCTAAACAGTGTCTACGGTTCTAAACAAGTTATGTTAGTAAAATGCAAAATTACCTGATGGTTAAGTATATACCAACCTGTTATGTGAGACAAGCTGACCTGCAGGTAATCCAAGGCCAGAGAATCAATTACTGCTTGTACATTGTGAACTTCATCCTCTAGACTCCTGGGACTAGCTATGAGGTCTGTGAAAAAAAAAAAAAAAAAAGCTACATAATTTTGCATCTATAAGGGTCTAAATTTTCATCTCTCTGTCTCTGATTAGGCCTCTGCCCAAATAGAACAGGTTTTTATTTATTTATTTTATTATTTTTTAAAATTTATCTTTATTGTCGAGAGTATTACAGATGTCCCCCATTTTCCTCCCATTACTCCCCTCCACCAAGCTCCTGCCCCACCCCAGGCCTTCACCACACTATTGTCTGTGTCCATGGTTATGCATATATGCATATAAGTGCTTTGGTTAATCTCTTCCCACCTCCCCTTCCCTCTGAGATTCATCAGTCTGTTCCATGCTTCCATGTCTCTGGACCTATTCAGAACAGGTTTTTAAGAGTACAGATGAAGTTAATAGAAACTGGAGAATCTTTATTGGTTGAATACTTATCAGTTGAATATGGCTGAATAAATATAGGAACATGCTCCACATTAAGCACCATGCTAAAGGAAGATAAAGAGCCCCTTAGATTCAAGGATGATGCAAGAAAAAGGGAAAGCAGTGCAGAGGTGGCACTTGAACCAATAATCACGGGCTGCTTTCCATGAGAGAGAAACCCTGTAACAGGTGTGAAAGGAGGCTTATTGAATGTCCAGGAACACAGTACAAACACCAAATCTTAATATTGTTTAAGTAAGAGGACCCAACAAGTGTCTAAGTTCCACTCAATTTTAGAACCTTTGAAAGTACGTTTACAGAAAAGGTGTGACTTTCACAAGGTACTTAGCATGATTAGACTGAACAGTGATGACCAAGACCAGTCAAACTGACTTGACCAAGGCTGCTATCATGGCTTGGTCTCATAAGGTATTCATTAAGAAAATGAATGCATAACTGAGAAATAAGATGTACACCAACAGGAAACTCAAGAGTTTACAAATACCATAGGCTATAACTAAAGGCACTAGGAACTTCTGGCTGAAGATACAAACATTATTACTCCCACTTTTTAGTACTCTTACCTGGTACCTTTTCTCCCAAAATGGATTGATAAAGAGCAACAAAGACATTAGCATCACAATCTTCTAGTTCATGTATCCTCAGGTGTATGTGACATTTCAGGAGAAGGTTATTGGCAATGGTTACCCACTCTGTTGAGAAAGGGAAAAGTTTAGCTTTACATAGCACTAGAAAAAGTCATACACACATTAAAACAAACAAACACCAACCCTCACAAAACAGACATTGAACTCTGTACAAGACAAGGAATTTGATTACGAAAGAATTTCAAAGACCCTCCTAGGCATGATATTTTAAAAGATATACTAATTTCTTGGAATGTCTTCCAGGCTGCTGTAATTTCAGTGCAATCAAAAACATGATGCAAAACCAATTTTCACTGTTGCAACCTAAACCCTTAAGTTATTTACTGTAGTTCTTATTTTACAAGACATACTTAGGTGTTTTTATTTAGAACATACTTACAAGTAAATGGATGTCCCAAACAAGATGGTTAATGATATTGAGGCTCCCAGAAACTAATTAATGGATGTTGCTTCAAATTCCCAATAGCATTAGTCATGTTTTTACTCTATTATCTTGTAGGTGGTGATTAACTTAGGCTGTTAAGAACTGGAGTAATGACACCAACACTAATGCATTTTTAAAAATATCTGATTATATGAAAGAAAATATGGAAAGTACACACAAAAAGTCCCTAAATCCAGAATTAGCACATTACCAACACTGTTTAAGTTTTCTGTGTACTCCTCGCCCAGATATTGTTGAAATTAGCAGTTATTTCAAGGGTTTCTCGACCAAAGGTTGCTTAGAAAACTTGAAACATGTTCCCCTGAAGTGATTGGTGGTTAAAGGGAAAGTTCTTTTATTCTCTGTTCAATTACCTTTAATATAGTCTAGATATGTGTGTGATTGTTTCTTCAAGGCACACTATCTCCCTCGCCCCCTCGCCCGTTTCTCACAGACGACCAAACCATGACAACTGGTTTGAACGCGGTCCCGCAGGAAAGGATGAACGCG
The DNA here is from genome assembly GCF_964146895.1 of Miniopterus schreibersii. Taxonomy (NCBI): domain Eukaryota; kingdom Metazoa; phylum Chordata; class Mammalia; order Chiroptera; family Miniopteridae; genus Miniopterus; species Miniopterus schreibersii. Next base: position 9,096,209 of record NC_138116.1, read on the forward strand.
TCCTAGACAACGACATCAATTCGCTTTTCAAAAGCGGTGCTAGACAAAGGCGGTAACTCCAGAGGTCACCGAGGAGAAAAATCCGCAACCATTCTACTTTGGCAGGGGCATCAACAGATCTTAAGAGTGGCACTCCTCCACAGTCCAGGTAGATGCATGTACCTCAGTCCCCACAATGCAAGCGCAGAGAGCGCCTTGACAGCGGCTAGGGCCCCCACAGAAATACAAGTCCGGGGAAGAAACTTTCCGACTCCCCTTTTTTGCAGCCAGGATGCGGCTGTACTACGGCCCTCGCCACAGGGCCCTCTCTCCCCCGTCCCAAAACCGCACGCGACGGCCTCCGGTCGGACAGAGGGCTGGGCTGCGACCCGACCCAGAGAACCAGCCCACTCCGACGCGATGTCACGAGCCAGACTTAGTAGAGGCTGGCCGGAGGTCTGAAGAAAAAACGGGCGGGGGCAGGGGCGTCCGGGGGCTTGAAAGGCTTTAGTCCACACACACCGGGGCTCCAGGCCGAGACTCACCAGCCTCTGAGCCCGCCATGTCGCGGAGGCAGGTCGCCGCCGGGCTTCGAGCTGGGGGCGCGGGGGACGGTGTCCCGGAAGGGCCGCACGGCGCTGACACGGAGCGGAGAGGCGGGGGAACGAAAGCAGAGCACAGGGAAGGAGGGGTGAAAGAGGGAGGAACGGTAAAACGGCTTCTCGCTGCTGATTGGTCGCCACAGCACTTCCTTTCGCAGCACGAGCAGAGGCGGCGGTTTGGAGCCTTCAGATACTATTCTCCTCCGGCAAGATCGCGCTAAGGGATTCTCAGGTGGGCGGATTTGGCAGGAGGGTCACTCAACAGGAGGGGTCAGTCTCCCCGCGGCATTAGCAAGGCATTAGCAAGGCATTAGCAAGGCATTAGCAAGGCATTAGCGCGGCACTTCCGGTGAGCTTTCCGTTTTGTATTCCTCCGCGGACCCCAGCTGAAGAAATAGTGCGGCCCTGTCACCCAGTGGGCGGGGCAGTCACGTGGCAATTCGGGCTCCGCCTTCTTGCCCCATTTGGTTCTGGGCGTGAAGGCTCTTTGGAGACGTAAACAACTCTAAGTGGGTAGGCTTGTGTTGGCCATTTTATCGCCTGGTCTGGAGCTGAAAAAGGGTGGGGTGGCTTCCTCGAGGTGTGGAAAGACGAGAAAAAGGTGAAGTCAAGAGGGCGCAGGCAGAGGCATCGCTGTAGTGGGTGGGCCCAGCCATGAAAGGGGCAAAATAACGGGCGAATCTGAGGGAGGGACCGCGGGGGGAGGGGCGAGAACATGGCGGATTCCGGAACGTCGGCGGGCGTTGCGGCCTCTGCGCAGGGGCGGGGTGATTAGGTCATAGAGCGGCTCCCAGCATTCTCTGCGGTAGAGGAGGCGGTCCAGCCTATAAAACCGGCTGCCGGGACGCGGCCGGCACCTCATTCATTTCCACCGGTCTTTAGGCGAGCAGCTCGGGTTCCTGTCATCGCCGTCCCTCCGCCGCTGCCGCCCCCGCAAGGCTTCGCTATCGCCGAAGCCACCTCCAGCGACTTGTCGCTCCCGATTCTATCCACTTCGTTTCCCGCCAACCGCAACCATTGACGCCATGTCGGGCTATTCGAGTGACCGAGACCGCGGCCGGGATCGAGGGTGAGTGTGGGAACTGCCCTGTCAGGCCCGGCGGGTGGGGGATGGGAGGCCGGATGAGGTAACGAGGGGTGGATGGCGACGGGAACGTATTTTTTCAACCTGTCTTTGGTCCTCCGTAGTCGAAGGATTGCGCCATTTTGATATTTGCCCAAAACTGACTGAAAGGTTTTTCTGTTAACGGCCGTCAATCTCGTCTCGTTTGGGAGGGGGCTTCGGGACCTCGGCGATTTAGCAGCTGTGGGGAGAATTCGGAGGAACGTATTGCAAGGGGAGGGAAACGCGACGCTCCGAGGCGGGCGAAGTCGCAGCTGTTAGGTGCTACCTTTCGAGAGGTGTTTTTGGGGCCCCGGGAATTCTGTGGGAGCGGAGAAGGCCTCTTCCAAAGCCATAGATGCGGCGGGGGCAGGAGGGTGGCCGGCGCCGAGGGAATCGGCCATGTGGAGGGGCCGCGGATACAAAATGCCGCTGTCGGACATGGCGGCGCCTTTGTTACCCCGCCCGGCGGAGGAGCTCAAAATGGCAGCGTCGAGAAAATGTGGCGCAGAGAGAAATGCGAGACAAAGGGGGAAGCGCCGCCCCAGCGGGAACGCCGCCCGGCCGACTCCGCCCGGGCCGGGACTCCTCCCCCGGTAGCCGCCAGCTCCTCCTTCTCTTTTTTCTTGAGTTATATAATCTTGCTACCTTGATTGGGAGCCCTTCCGCGGGATCCCCCTACCCAATCGGCGTTCATAAGCGTCCCAGAGCCCACCACCGTCCTTGTTCTGCTCTCATTGCCTGTGCTGCCCCGTTATTCGTTAAAACCGAGGCTCCTTGGCTTGAAAACAGCTGGTAAAGAACGTCCCTGTTAAGCTCCTCCCTTCTTGTATTGTCTCCCCCAGATACTTAATTCCTGAGCTCGTGGGAAAGACGGGTAGCCACAAGCTGTTGTCTATCCGTGTAATCTGAGCTTTTGGCCTTTGGGAAGCCAGTTTCCGACCAGATAAATCCTAGGCTATTGATTTGGCTTCAAATAGTGTGTACTTAGGAAAAAGGGAAATGAAACCTGGGGCGCTAATTGTTTTGAAAATGATCGTCACTAAGGACAGCGTCATATCTTATGCCTACAAAGTCTTTTATTGATCATTAGGGTGTGCCAAGGAATGGTGAGTTACTGTGTATGCAGACTCCTCCTATGTAGATGTTTGAAAACGTGAGGGCTTTAAAAAATTTTTTTTTCTTTCAGGTTTGGTGCACCTCGGTTTGGAGGAAGTAGGGCAGGGCCTCTATCAGGAAAGAAGTTTGGAAACCCTGGGGAGAAACTAGTTAAAAAGAAGTGGAATCTTGATGAGCTGCCCAAATTTGAGAAGAATTTTTATCAAGAACACCCCGATTTGGCCAGGCGCACAGCGGTGAGTAATGTCTTGTGGCTTCATCAAGCTTAACTCAATAATGACTTACAGTAAATAAAAATCTCACCAGAAGTGGCTTGTAAATGACCAAATTATGGGAAATTCATGCTTTCTGATTTGTTGGGGAAGGGGTTTTACTCACTTTTGGAAACACAAGGCTGAATTTTTCTACTTAGGGTGGTTGAGTATAACACAATAGGTATTTTTTTGTGTCAAATGGAGTTTTCATTTGTGCATGCAGATTTAAAATGGCCATGTTGAAGTATCTAATCAATTATAAATTTAGGGACTTTTACTGGTTGCATATTTAGTTAGGGGAGGTTGTCATAAGACTTAACTAGATTACTTGTTTTGTAGCAAGAGGTGGAGACATACAGAAGAAGCAAGGAAATTACAGTTAGAGGTCACAACTGCCCAAAGCCAGTTCTGAATTTTTATGAAGCAAACTTTCCTGGTAAGTGCTAGTTTTGTTTTCTCCCTCTTTTATTTTTGAAAATTGCCTTCTTTTGGCATTACTAATTTTTCTAAATTGCTAATTATAGCAAACATCATGGATGTGATTGCAAGACAGAACTTTACTGAACCCACTGCTATTCAAGCTCAGGGATGGCCAGTTGCCCTAAGTGGATTGGATATGGTTGGAGTAGCACAGACTGGATCTGGGAAAACATTGTCTGTAAGTTTGGGAGAACTTTTAAGATGCTTAGAGGAAATGTATTGGGAACAAAGGCAAACCAAAAGTATTTTAATACAACTTTTGTTGTCTGTTATCTCTTAAATAGTATTTGCTGCCTGCCATTGTCCACATCAATCATCAGCCATTCCTAGAGAGAGGTGATGGGCCTATTGTAAGTATATGTATTTTTCTTTGTCTCAGTTTTTGGCCAGAAGTTTAGTAGGTTTATAGAATGTATAACAAAGGATACAATTTGTGGTGGTTTTGTGTAGAGATGTTATGTTATCCAATTTAGCTGGAGATTGTTATCTGCTGGTATAATAAAAAATTAGTTTAGAACCTAGGCCGCAGGACTGTGCTAAAAGCTGTTCAACTTTCTGTTCCTCTTTCCTTAGTGCTTGGTGCTGGCACCAACTCGGGAACTGGCCCAACAGGTGCAGCAAGTAGCTGCTGAATACTGTAGAGCATGTCGATTGAAGTCTACTTGCATCTATGGTGGTGCTCCCAAGGGACCACAAATACGTGATTTGGAGAGAGGTGTGTGACAAAAAAAGATTTATTTTTTCATTGCTGCTAAGAAGCTCTAGATGTTTTATAGTTACATTTATGTGTTTAATTGAAGGTGTGGAAATCTGTATTGCAACACCTGGAAGACTGATTGACTTTTTAGAGTGTGGGAAAACAAACCTGAGAAGAACCACCTACCTTGTCCTTGATGAAGCAGATAGAATGCTTGATATGGGCTTCGAACCCCAAATAAGGAAGATTGTGGATCAGATAAGAGTAAGTGCCCTTAAATATGATACTACTTCAAACTTCGTTCTAAGTTCATTCTTAGAATACTACAAGGTTTTGGGGTGGTTTATTTTTTAATCCCAAATTCTTTAGCCTGACAGACAAACCCTAATGTGGAGTGCGACTTGGCCAAAAGAAGTGAGACAGCTTGCTGAAGATTTCCTGAAAGACTATATTCATATAAACATTGGTGCACTGGAACTGAGTGCAAACCACAACATCCTTCAGATTGTGGATGTGTGTCATGACGTAGAAAAGGATGAAAAGTAAGTGGTGTTTTGGCTCAACAACAGCTGCTGTGTAAATTGAGTCCCTGTTTCATAGGTTATCTTAAAAGTATCTTTCAGTTGGGTGTAATCTGCATATGTTAATTTAAAATGAGCCTGTTACTCATTCTGAAAATTGGCTGTCACTGTATAGCATTTCTGTAGGAAAAGGAACTTGGGTGTTCTGTAGTTTAAGGGCAAAGGGTGGGTGGAATAGCTTGAGTGATTAGTAAGCAGGTGTTTCCTTTTTTTTTGATTAGTGGCCATGTACATTGACCATAAGTGCATGGACTTTTAAAACTTAGAATTTTTTTTTTTCTTTCAAGACTTATTCGTCTGATGGAAGAGATCATGAGTGAGAAGGAGAACAAAACCATTGTCTTTGTTGAAACCAAAAGAAGATGTGATGAACTTACTAGAAAAATGAGGAGAGACGGGTATGTGGGCTTCCTTCATTGGAGCAGATGTGTTAGAGCTGAGTTTAGGGGAAGAACAAAACTTAAATCAGGAGGGATGGATTTGAGTTTTGTGGATGGGAATCACCTGGTAGAGCAGATAAAACTAACATTTCAAGTGAAATTGGAGCGATCTGTGACTCAAAAAGTGGTTAGGTGCTAAACTAAAGTCTATCAAGTTTTAAATGTGAGTCTACTAATATATATCTAATTTAGGTGGCCTGCCATGGGTATCCATGGTGACAAGAGTCAACAGGAGCGTGACTGGGTTCTAAATGGTAAGTATTTCAGATGAAGATTCCATCTCCTGCCCCCCTCTCAAAACCTAGAATTTTGCTCAGGTTAATGGTCATATATATGCCTTATTTTGCAGAATTCAAACATGGAAAAGCTCCTATTCTGATTGCTACAGATGTGGCCTCCAGAGGGCTAGGTTAGTACAAACTCGAATTCATGACTTGGTTTTCCAGAAGATCTCCATACAATTTTTAAAGAAAGTTTACTGCTTTCTTTAACCTGCATTTTTTCTAAGTTTTTTTTTCATATAAAGGTGCTGTCTTTGTGGCAAGGCCTAGGCATGACAATCGGAGGACTCGAGGGGGATGGAGGACTAGTGATCGGCTGGCTGCTTCCAGTCGATTAGAGAGGTGAAAAGCTGAAAGTGTGCCAGTAATCTTCAAAAGGCAGAGCATACCAACCTCTGCTGCATAAACTGTTCTCTCCGAGGGAAAAAAATGGAAGTTATCCTCACAGTTCACTGCCGTGGTATTTCTTCTGTCCCATGCTTTGCATGACTGCCATGGTACTGCATTGTTTCAGACTGTTTACTGTGATCTGTGAGTCTTTGAGTTTCAGTGAGTTTGCTGAAATGTCGAAGAAATATTTCCAAACTTCAATGTTCAATGAAATTTTTGTTCAAGTTTGAAATGGAGAGAGCAGCTTTTAAAAGGTGTACTAAGCCTTTTACAAATTGGTGAGTACTGGCACATGAGCTCTAGAGCAGGAGCAACTTCCCACACTTAGTGGGAAAAGAAAGCAATGCTTTGAAAGTTCCTCCCTCACCTACACAGTAGTCGTCATGTCGAGACCTGCCAGAGAGAGACACATTCTCAAGTGAATCCTGGCTTCTTGGAAGCGCTTGCCTAGACGAGACACAGTGCATAAAAACAACTTTTGGGGGACAGGTATGTTTTTCTTGCAGCTGCAGTTGTAAGGTCTTGGCAAGACAAGCAGTGTGGCCAGAATTTTGAACTGATAAGTGTGTAATGCAAAGGACCATGTACATTTTTGTTTAAAGGTCCTCAAAATGAGCACATGAAGAGGTTGCTGTGAACCTTTAAGTGGCCCTACTGCACAGAAGCATTCAGATGTCACTTGATGACCTATGAAGGGACTTGCTGATTTGGGAATGTTAGGGTACACACATCCTTTTGACAGGTTCTTTCATTGGGTGGGCAATGACACATAGAAGATGTGTGCTTTTTTCCCCCCCCAACCTCAAATGGTATTCCTACAGGGAATGGATAACCATTTTAACTGTATTTTTTGCAGCCCATACCTTCTTGGGAATACAATTGTCTAACTTTTTATTTTTGGTCTGGCTGTTGTGGTGTGCAAAACTCCGTACATTGCTATTTTGCCACACTGCAACACCTTACAGATGTGGAAGATGTGAAATTTGTCATCAATTATGACTACCCTAACTCCTCAGAGGATTATATTCATCGAATTGGAAGAACTGCTCGCAGTACCAAAACAGGCACAGCATACACTTTCTTTACACCTAATAATATAAAGCAAGTGAGCGACCTTATCTCTGTGCTTCGTGAAGCTAATCAAGCAATTAATCCCAAGTTGCTTCAGTTGGTTGAAGACAGAGGTTCAGGTAAGACCAATCTTCAGTAAGAAATGGTGGTGGTTTTGGGGTTACATAATTGTTTACAAACCCATTTAAATGGGATTGGCAGGTGAGTGAAACCTTATGTGACACTAAGTTGAGGAAATACTCCGCATCTATAGTGAGTAAGAGCTACTTGATTTATTCTGTTCTAGAAATTGTGTCACAGAAATAATCAGCATGCAATTATTTTTTTTCTTGACAGGTCGTTCCAGGGGTAGAGGAGGCATGAAGGATGACCGTCGGGACAGATACTCTGCGGGCAAAAGGGGTGGATTTAATACCTTTAGAGACAGGGAAAATTATGACAGAGGTTACTCTAGTCTGCTTAAGAGAGATTTTGGGGCAAAGACCCAGAATGGTGTTTACAGTGCTACAAATTACACCAATGGGAGCTTTGGGAGTAATTTTGTGTCTGCTGGTTTACAGACCAGTTTTAGGACTGGTAATCCAACAGGGACTTACCAGAATGGTTATGATAGCACTCAGCAATATGGAAGTAATGTTCCAAATATGCACAATGGTATGAACCAACAGGCATATGCATATCCTGCTACTGCAGCTGCGCCTATGATTGGTTATCCAATGCCAACAGGATATTCTCAATAAGACTTTAGAAGTATATGTAAATGTCTGTTTTTCATAATTGCTCTTTATATTGTGTGTTATCAGACAAGATAGTTATTTAAGAAACATGGGAAATGCAGAAATGACTGCAGTGCAGCAGTAATTATGGTGCACTTTTTCGCTATTTAAGTTGGATATTTCTCTACATTCCTGAAACAATTTTTAGGTTTTTTTTGTACTAGAAAATGCAGGCAGTGTTTTCACAAAAGTAAATGTACAGTGATTTGAAATACAATGAATGAAGGCAATGCATGGCCTTCCAATAAAAAATATTTGAAGACTGAATTAAGTGGAAATTGTACTTTATTTTACTATATAATGTCATGTAAAACTGCTTATATGGTCTTTTTTTTTTTTTTTTTTTTATCAAAAACTAAAGTTTTCCATAACTTAGTTTTGGGAAGTGGGGCGATCAGAAGGCCCTTAGAGTGATGTATTAATTTTGCAAGAATTAAAATGAGATTTAGGAAAATTTACAATTCTAGGCTAAACTGCATAATGGCTTTCTGTCAGTACCTCCCAACATAAGGTGAGTCATTTAAAAGCCTATTTGTTAGCAGAGTGGTGAAATATGAGATACTAAAGTAGATAATCAACTGTATAGCCCCACCTGCAAACTGGTTAGTGTGAGAGCATGGATGACTGTTCCTTTTGCAAAATTTATCATTTAATAGCTCCAAATAACTTTGTCTCTACTTTGAATTATTGGAATGTTGAACAAAGCTAAGACTTACCACATTTTTAAGATAAGGTTGGCAGGAGCTAAGTTTTTCTTCTTTTTTTCCAGGGTTTTTAGTGCAGGTTATAAACAGATTCTAGTCTTCACAGGCTCCCGGGGGCTCTTAATTGCAGTCACACTGAGAGTCATTGAATGTCTTTCCAATAATCCAGGGAATTCTACAGCACTTCAAACTAAGGTCTATTCATATTTGAACACAAAAAAATCCTCATTAAAATTAATGGTTAATCAAGAGGAAAAAACAACCAAAAGCACAGTGACTATAGTACAAGTCTTGTTAGGGTCAACAATGGGTTTGTTGCTAGAAAGATCCAGGAAGTAGCTTTAGATTCAACTTCAGCTCATCAATATTTCTAATACTTTATTTCGATAATAGCTAGAAGTAGGTCTGAATACCCAGAGTGTCTCTGGTATATATGTTCTTTTTGCAAGGAGAGACGTCTTCATGAGATTTAAATTCTGATTATTAAACAGGCTTTAATTGGTGTTAATGCCTTATCTCTGAAATATAAAATAGAATTTCTTTGGGGGAGGGGAATGGTATTTTTAGGACTAATACATTGAAAACTGATCAACCTCTAGTAACTGAACAGTTTTCAATAGCATGGTAGGTCAAATTCGTTATGACTAAAGCTTTCAGGGTAGGTTGGAGTATTTATTACATATTTTACTGTTTAATGTCTAACGTGGGCCTTTAAATTTGTAAACACTTATTGAAATGATTGTGGGGCTGTGGGCAAACATTTACCTATTTACCTTTGAAGTAAGTTTTAAAAGACAGTCCACTTTTTAGCATGTGTGTTGTGTCCAGCCTGTGGTTGTCTTAACTAATAAATGTTTTTTTCCTCCCCATTCTCTCTCTCTTTTATTTGCGTATAGGCCTCTCTAGTGCGTTTCTTTAGTGTGGGAAACGCACATTAGTAGTGCCCAGCTTTGCAGTTAATATAATTGCTTCCTAGCAATAATTTTAATTTTCTAGCTTCTCTTTTTATAAACTTGAACACTTGCTTGTATGGAATGGTTAAGGTTGACCTACAACACTACATGATGGACATTTTTAACTGTTCCTGTATTACCGGTTAACGCCATTGCTAAGCTATTACCCAGCTCCGTAAACTGCCCCTTTCTGGTAGTCCTGTGGAATCCAGTAGCTTGTTCCTTTCACCCGAATTAATCTTTCAAGGTTTCCCTAACCAAACTTTAGGGGAAGCTGGAAGAATGGAAATCGGGTTTTGGAATCAACCTATTTCATCTGGGTTATACCACTTTTACACTAGGGGCAATTTTCTTAAGGGCTTGCAGGCCTGCTAGGCAGTCCTAGATCTGTTTTAAACTGGTTAAGTTTTATTGCATGTATTGATGAAACCCTAAACCTGTGGTAGAGGAACTCGTGCACACCTAGGGGTTGTATTTCCGCGTTCACCTGCAGGGCGTGTTTAAAACTGCTGGGCCCCTCAGCACGTTATATTTCCCAGGTGGCCCAGGTGGTACTGGTCGCGGACTGCCCTTGGAGAGCCACTTAAGAATAAAGGGACCCTACCTCTTCCCAGTTACACAACCCCACTCACCCGAGAGAGAACTGCTTTGAGGGGTAGGCACCCTGGCGGTGCATTTACCTAGTGGAGTTGCAGCGGAGACCTGGGTGTCTCAACTACCACAAAGGACTAAAACTAAAAATGGGAACCAAAGTGTATTTTCACGAGCACTTAAGATTGAGAAGGTAACTTGGAAAACATCTAAGTGTTTTCGTATGTCATATCCAAGAAAATAGGGATGGAACCGTGGCTACAGCACGGCAGTGAAAGTAGATGGGAACGACCTTTTTCGGTGCCGATGTGGACAAGTTAAAAACAATGGCCGGCGCCCCAGGCTGGAGGAGCGGGCCCTCGCGGCTGCAGCCGGAACAGTGACGTGCTTCCGTGGGCGGGGCCAGCTGCACGCAAGCTCACTTCCGACGCGGTTGCGCAGTTGGTTTCCGGATTGCTGCGGTTGTGGAGGGTTGTGGCTGTGTATCGGGATCACCAGCTAATAGGAAACTGCTCTGTAACTCCCTCGTGCGATGCCCTCGGGTGCCGCCGTCAGGGCCTGCCGGAAAGTCTGCCGGCGCCTGTTGTCTGGTTTTGGGGGCCGAGTAGATGGGGGCCAGCCAGAGCGGCGGGCAGGGAGTAGCCCCCTTGGAGGGCCCCTAAGGCCGCACGCCGAGCTGCCCGGGGGGAACGGGCCGGGAGAAGCCCCGGAGTCTGCAGAGGGGAGCGAAGCGCTGGTGGAGATCTGTCAGAGGAGGCATTTCCTCAGTGGCACCAAGCGGCAGATTAGCCGAGAATCTCTCCTGAGCGGGTGCCACTCCGGCTTTGGCCCCTTGGGCTTAGAGTTGCGGAAAAACCTGGCGGCAGAATGGTGGTCGTCCGTGGTGGTGTTCAGGGAGCAGGTCTTTCCCGTAGACGCCCTGCACCACGAATCGGGCCCTTGGCTGCCCGGGGACAGTGCCTTCAGGTTAGTTTCTGCAGAAACCCTACGCGAAATCTTGCAAGACAAAGAACTGAGTAAGGAACAGCTAGTAGCATTTCTTGAGAACTTATTAAAAACTTCTGGGAAGCTACGGGAGAACCTTCTTCACGGTATGCTTCATGATTTCATGCTTCAAAAGAGGTGGGGTGGAAAGGCAAGCTCGCTGGATTCCGCGAATTGCAGCCGGCCCTTTATTCACGTGGAAAGGAAGTTACATGGTTCTCCTTTCGAAGTAGTCGGATATATTGACAGTGCTTCTACGCTGGAGAAAACTGGTTCTTGCAATCCTTACTGTTCCTTAAAATATCTGACCGGAGGACCTGATAGCGCTCTCAGTTTTACGGGGCGCCCCTATTTTTTAGAGTTAGTTGAGCAGCCCTAGAATTAGGACCTAAGTTAAATCATGTATTTAAATCATTTCTTTATCGTTATTAAAGTGTTTGTAAATACTTCCACAGTCACCCTTCAGTTTTACACAAAATCAAAACTTATTTTTCTAGAGCAGAAAGAAAATGACCTTCCCCGATTCTTCTTACTGAAAACTGATCTACAATCTTGTTTCGAGAGCCCTGTAGGTGACTTGTGAGTTCGCAAAATAGGACTACTTAAGCTTTATAAGTGATTTTTGAGTGAATACACAGGAACTTACAGGGGCCACTTGCCTTTAAGGTCCGAGAGCGTGATTGCAGAGACTGAAAAACAACACGACACAACTCCGGTTCCTAACAGGGCCAACTTGCTGCCATAGCATCTCATCTCTGCAAAACGCTGTCCTTGCCATTTTTCATTAAGTGCTACTATAAAGTAATTTAAAATGACCAATGTCCATGGTTCTCTGAAAATTAGTACTTACGCTGTAAATTAAAGATTTCCTTCAGGATATAAGTTAAACTGAAGCAAACTTGAATATGATAATTTTGATTTATACTACTTTATTCCACCATGTCCCAAAACAAATCAATCTTTTCTTTCTTATTAGAAAATGAAACTTAGCTAGCTGTCTTAGATGTCCGTCCATCAAAGCCTCTATGTTGTGCCAGATTTTTTCTTGCCTGTAGGAAACTTAAATCTATTTGCCAAATCCTTTGGTTATCTAGTGTTTTTAGATTAGAATTACCCGGTTTGCAACTGCTTTCTGTTCCCAGTGCCCTTCCTTCCTTGATTCCATGTCTTAACTACAGTAGTAGTGTCTACTTATGATTAGTTTTTAAAAATTCTCAGCCATTATGTCTCCGCATATTTTTACCCATCCTCTTCTGTCCTGTGATAATTACACGTTATTTTCTTCATCTTGTCATAACTTTCTGACAGTCACATTTTAAAGTCTGTATCCAAGTAACTCTGATGTATCTGTTTCTAGTACCTGTTTTTCTTTGCGCTTTTGGTCATTTGGACGTTCTCCTGATATTCTAGGTAATTTGTGAATAAATTGTAGAGATAAATTGAGGCTTTGAGTGGTGTTTTCTTCCTTCTGGAAGGATTTACTTTTGCTCTTGGCAGGCAGCTAGAGTGGGAGCATATCTTCTTAGTACCATCCAGGATTAAGTTTATTGGAGACTTGGCTTCAGTCTTTCTAGTCCCTAGTGAAAGACTGGGTGTTTACCATGGCCCTTCCTCCTGGATGGGCCAGGAACTACAATTTGTGTACTTCCCAGTTGCATAACAGGAAGCTCTGCTCAACTCTACTACTTGAGAATTAGAAAAGTAGCACTAAGCGGTGGTGGTGGTTTTTTGTTTCTTGACCAGTTTTTGTTTTGTTTTGTTATCAACAAGCTAGTTTACTGTTATCAGAAGTGGAAATCTCAAGGAACTTCTGAACCCAGTGCTGTCATTTAGTGGGGTATAATCTTTTATATGACTAGCATAGAGAACTACAAAGAAATCTTGAACTTAGGTTTATTCTAAGTAGGAATGTTGGAATTATAATTCTGAGGCTGTTTCATCTCTATTATAAAATAAAGCAAATAGATGGGTAGATTACTGTTTTTAAAAGCCAGATTTTCTCTAATAGAAAAGAGGCAAAAACAAAAGAAGACAAGAATAAACTTTGTACTGTTGAATTGGCAATATCAGTATGAACTTGTAATTTTTGAAAATACGTATTTCCTAACTTCATTGAAAAGGCCTAGAAGCAATGACAGTAGTAGTGAGTACACTAGTACCTAACGTTTGGTTTCTAAAATAAACCAGCACTTGGAGAAATGGCTGATTCCAGGTCTGGGGCAGGGAAAGTACAAGGTGAGTTTGGGACATTTTATGGTGCTAGAAAGCAAAGAAGACGGTGGGGTCATGTCAAGAGGACACAGAAACTGGCTTGAAAGAGACTCCCACTGGCTAAATTTGGGACAAAGTGAACATTAAATATTGATGGTAATGGATCATAACACATTAAGTAAAATAAAAAAATTTAAACCATAGTGTTAACCAAAAAGTAAGTAATTGAGGCGGCTGTTGGAGAGAAGAGATAGAGAAAATTTATGTTTTTACATGAACTGCAATAAATGTAGAAGGAAAAATTGATTAGAAAAACCACCATGTTATGATTGTACAATCCCCATGGGTATAAAAATTGATTCAAGCAAAAATCATCAGTAGATTCTAAAATATAGGTTGAAGATTGTTGGGGAGCAGGATATTGTTAGTGAATGGATTACCTTAATCAGGTAATCAAATTTGTTTCATTAATAGCAGGATAATTTGCTATTATTTCCTCCTGGTAGGATGCAATAAAACATACACATCAAGTATACAACTATGTAGTATTTATTTCTGCTAAAAATGATTAACCCCAATTAAATCATAAGGAAGCAATCAGACAAATCTCTAATGTAAGATAATCTATGAATGGCTTGGACTCAAAAGCCAATGTCATCAAAAGCAAAGTTAGGGAGGAGACAGGAGAAATGGTCTAGAATCAAAAGAGATTAAAATGTAGTGTCTGAACCTTAGCGAGAAAAAGAACAGCAATAAATGACATTTTGGGTGATACGTGGAGAAAATAAGGATATTGACCATATGTTAGATGAAATTATGGTATGATTAATTTTATGGTATAATAATGGTATACAGAAAATAATTTTAGGCAATGAATGCTGAAATGTTTTTGGGATGAACAAAAATGGGGCAAAACGTTGACAGTTGGTTAAATCTAAGTGAAGGGTTTACAGGTGTTTATAGTACTATCCTTCAACTTTCTTGTAAATTTGCAAATCTTCAAACTGAAAAGTTGGGAAGCTAACTAAAATTAAGTGGTAATTACTATCTGCCATAATAAATAGCTCCATGCTACTTGTGCTGTTCTGTTAGCATTATTATATTAATTTGTCTGTGGATTGACCAAAATGATTTGCGTTTATAGAATAGATTTATATGATTGATCTTTTGACAGGTGCCTTGGAGCACTATGTTAATTGCCTGGATCTGGTAAACAAGAGGCTGCCTTATGGCCTTGCTCAGATTGGAGTGTGTTTTCATCCTGCTTCTGATGCTAAGCAGACACCTGATGGTGTTAAAAGGTACAGAAAAATGGCCTTGTATTTAAATAGTCGCGAACTAGTCATTTTCACTTTGAGATAGATTATATAATTTTCAAATAATTAACTGATATTTCTGATATCCAAAGAATCGGTGAGAAGACAGAAGCGTCACTGGTATGGTTTACTTCACCAAGAACTGCCAGCCAGTGGCTTGATTTCTGGTTACGTCATCGGCTCCAGTGGTGGAGAAAGGTACTACAGTAATTCAGTAGTTCATAAGTCTATTGTCTTAATGTGTCAGAGGTAATACTTCCCTATAATAAAGGAACATTTTTTTTATGGAGCCTGTGTTATGTTTATAAGAGACAGCTATACTAAATCAACAAATACAAATAGAAAACTGGAATGATTTTCATTGTTCCATGTAACAAGGCTACTTTGGTAAAGATGTTTGTTAATATCTCTCTTGTTCAGAAGCCCTTGTTGATAAGCTTTTACAGTCAAGGTAAAGTTCAAATCCCTCACCTGGCATGCCTGGCTGCTGCGAGTTTGACCCTTGTCCGCTCTTACGGCTTTAACTTTGGGTCCCTACCTCCGTGAACTCTCCGTATTAGTAAAATGGGTCTATAATTTGTAATCAAGTTTTAGTACATGCCGAAGAGGAAAGAGTTGAGGTCAGCATCTTTGTTCACCATTGTCTTATCTTTCTCCAACTCTTAAAGTCCCCGAACACCCACCTAAATTAAGTGGGATAATCACAAATAATCAGGTTCTTTACAAAAGGGTAAGATTGTGAGTCTCTGGTACTTTCTCCTTCATCTCATTTAGTTCTTGGTTACCTTCTCCTCTTATTAATTAGGAGATATATATATATATATATATATATATATAGTCATCAACAATTTTTTTCTGTAGTTTTTATTTGGGCTTGACCATTTTTAGTCAGTTGCTGCATAAAAAGCCTCAGGCAACTTACTTTTTAACATTTATTTTAATATGTTAATAAGACACATAAACTTTCTTTTCCAGTTTGCCGTGAGTCCATCTAACTTCAGCAGCAGTGACTGTCAAGATGAAGAGGGACGAAAAGGAAACAGACTTTACTACAATTTCCCCTGGGGGAAGGAGCCAATAGAAACCCTGTGGAATCTAGGAGATCAGGAACTTTTACACATGTATCCTGGAAATGTGGCTCAATTACATGTATGTTTTCCCTTGAGCTCCTAATGTATCCTTTACCCAGATTCTCTGTGATCAGTTTTGGACCATTTGAAAATAAGCTGCAGACATGTGCACATGATCTCTTAATACTTCAGTATGTATTTCCCGAGTAGAAGGACACTCACCTACGTAAGCGCAGTGCAACCATCCAAATGGGGAAAGTAACAGTAATCCACCGTTACCGTCCAGTCACAGAACCCTTCGGACGTAAATGCCAGTGGGCCCGTATAGGTTCAGGACCCAGTCTAGGATCGCATACTTCATGTAGTTGCCGGGTATTCTTAGTCTCCTTCAGATGAATAGTTCCTTTCATCTTTCCTTGTCTCTCATGACCTTGACGTTTTTGAAGAGTACAGGCCAGTTACTTTGTAGGATATCCCTTGGTTTCAGTTTCTTTCATGTTTCCTCAGCCACAGAAATGGTGCTGCCCTCTTCCCAGTTCATTGTATCCGGAGACATGTGATAGAAATTTGTTATTGGTTGATGTTACCTTTTATCACTTGGTTAAGATGGTGCTACTGGATTTCTACAATGTAAAGTGATAACTATTTTGTACTTATTAATTAATGAGTAATTAATAAGTCTTTTGTGGGCAGATACTTGAAGACTGTCTCTCACAAAATTTTGACCTACCAGTTGCAGCATCCGTTGATGATTCTTGCCCATATGAATTATTACCATGAGGGTTGCCAAATGGTGATTTACAAAAAATTAATTTGATCATTTCTTCTAGATTTATGGATCAGTTTATAGTCTTGATTTTATAAGTCTAAAATATGTAATCTTAAGAGGTAGTTCTGCTAAATGATACTTTATTTTTGTTCTACTTTCCTGTGAAGGGCCGAGACGGACGAAAAACTGTGGTTCCTTCTGTTTTGTCTGTAAGTGGAGATCTAGACCGCGGCATGCTGGCTTACCTCTACGATTCTTTCCAGCTAACAGAGAGCTCCTTTACAAGAAAGAAAAATCTTCAGAGAAAGGTGCTTTTGATATTTCAGAGACAGATTTGGAGAATTAAAAATACATTGCCCCCCCCCCCTTTTTTATGTTAGTGTGCTTGGTTTCTAACATAAGCTGAAACATAAAATTTTTTAGTGCAAGTAATATAAGTATTTTTCAGTTTTTTAGAGTGTGGCCACAGTAATAATAGGTAGGTTCTCACAGACTAGAACAAGACATTCCTGTTGACTAATCCCCAAGGCGTTTCTGTTTCATCGGGGGAGCTAGACAGCAATCTCTGATTTTTAGCCTCTGAGTGCTCCCACTGAGAGCTCCTATTTGCATCAGAAGCTGAATGTTACGTAGGAGTAAATAAGACAGAGTAGCAAAGCTTGTGGTATTGACCTCTGCTCTGGTTTGATCCCGAGGGGCCAGTCACTGGGTCACAGGAACCAGGTATGGGCCCAGGTCAAGGGAAAGGCTTATTTTTGGACGAATAGTTTTTTGATGAGGGGGCTCAAAGTCAAGAGACAGAAAGGGTTGAAGCTGTAAGAAAGAAAAGAAAGGACTAAAGAAGATTTTGGAAGAAACAGGAGGAGTCAGTACAGAATCAAGAGTACAGGTGGAGGGGTTTGGAAAGGAGTGATTTGAAATGGGGAGGGAAGAAAAGATGGCATAGATATCAACAGGCTACCGGGACTGGTTAGCCTTTGCGGAAGTCTTACTCATACGCTGTATTTTCTTAGGGAACTAGGAGGCAAGTATTAGCTTAACATATGGAGGAGGAGGAGTTTAAGTGGCTAGAGTTTAGAATAGTCATATTCCCCTCAACTGTGAAAGGGAGCTCTCCCGGTTGTAATATGCTGAGTGCCACCTGGAATTGGAAACTGAGTTTGTAGCACCGCTCTGCATGGTTAGGTGATTGACTATGCAGTGCTCAGCTAACCTGATACGGCCACAGAGAAAGTCAGATTATAGAACTGCTCTGGGGGTTGGGTTTGTAAGGTGTCTGTAGCATACAAACAAGGCAGATCCTTTTGCTTAAACCCATGTCCAGACCATCTACAAAACCTATTTGACTCTCCCTTCAAAATATATCCTGAATCTGACCATTTCTTCCCACCGCCACTCTTTCTAAATGGTAAGCCACATGGCCCCAGCTCGGTGGGGAAGGTATTGATGCCAGGAAGGAGCATTTTGACCGATGGAAAATGGAATTGTCAGAAAATGGGAGAGTATCAAGTGAACTTATTTCTGCAGAACATCTAAGTGGAGAAATCCATGAGCAACTGGATCTAGACAGCTGAGTACATCATTACACGATTTTTAATACCCCAGCCAGCTTCCATTTTCACCCAGAATATTTTACTGTTTAAGAAGCTCCGTGTTTGTTAGTGCTTGTGTTTTACTTAAATAACATGTTGTTCTCCCCACACCACCCCACCCCACCCCACCCCTTTTGATTGCTTTAGGTACTTAAGCTTCACCCTTGTTTAGCCCCTATTAAGGTTGCTTTGGATATGGGAAGAGGCCCAACAGTGGAACTAAGACAGGTGGGTTAAATGTCATGATTTTAATTATACCCATTTTTCCAAGTGAATGAGTTTTCCATTTAAAATTTTATTTTATTTGCTTTTAAAAAATTTTTACCTAAATAATGAACTGTGGATAAATACTTATAATTAATTGTTTATAATTTGAAGTATATATATTAAAGAAAATGAATACAATTCAGTGGATTTTGCTGTTAACATCATGCCCATAGTTGCATTTTTTAAAATGAGTATGCATAGTTTTGGTAATCAAAATATTTATACAGATGTCTAATGAATTATTTCTTGCCCCCTTCCCTTTTTAACTTAATGCTTTTGATACTTGCTGCTGTAAGCACAGATTCTAGATCAAGAATCTTATTTTGATTTTTTCTAATCTATCTGATCTAAATACTCTTGAGAAAAGCCAGGAGGGTGGTTTCAGTTTCTTTCCAGAGACCCTTTCAACAGTCATCATTTCTGTCCGGGTGACTCAGACTCATCCGGGACCTGAGTGAGGACCCTGGAAAGATGCACCTAGCTTTCTGCTGGGGTTCCTGTGGAGGGGCCTGGGAAGGTGGGGTCTGGGAAGCTCAGGGAAAGGGAAGATAATATTTTAATTTCCACTTTTCCTCTCAAGAGTTGTGGCAGGCTCCCCAACACTTATAGGTAGCAAGTTCCTAGGTTTCTTTTGCTTGAAGGACAAAAAATAATTCTATTCCCTAGATTTTTGTCATTACAGTTGCTGGCCTTTTGTTTGTTTATAAGAATATAGTAGTATTTTCTGCCTTGGGTGTTTTTAATTTACCAAAAGGGTACTTTATTGTCTGTCTTATTCTGTTTTTAACTTTGGTGCCTCAGCAGTATGACAGAATCCTTATGCATGTAACTCTCTAGACTGTGCAAGAATTTTTGCTAGTTGTATGCACTGGGGTGGGGTTTCTGGGTAAAAAGAGTGTGTACCCTTAATTTCACTGTCAGCTGGATTGCTCTGTAGACTGGCTGCGCCTGTTTGTGCTCCGCCATGGTGCGAGGGCTCTCGGTTCCCCGTGTCAGCACTTCATTGTGCTTAGAGGGTTTTTTCTCCTTTCCTACCTTCCATTACAAAGAACAACTTTTCTGCTGGCAACCACTAACTTATTAAAACCTATTCCTAAATTTATTTTTCCCTGTTAATTTCTTAGGTTTATTAATATCTATATTCTCTTCTATCCCCAAATATCAAATACCTCAACACCTATTTACTTTGCTGTGGCTTTTCCCTGGGAACTTGTAGAAATTCAAATTCTTGGTCCCTGCCGCAGACCTGCTGGATCAGAAACTGTGGGAGTGAGGCTGAGCATTGTGTTTTTGACAAGCTTTCCAGGTGATTTTGATGCTGAAGTCTGAGAAAGGGCTCTAGCTCAGGCTCAGCCCCCCGCCCCCCGCCTCTTTTGGTTTTGTCTGTGTTTTGAATGATAGTGATGGTCAAAATTCTTATATTTGGTATAAAATTTTCTCTCAGAGAAGATCTGTATTTAGTATTCAGCTTTGCAGTGCTTGCTTTCTTCATTTTCAGAGAAAGTATACAGTTTTTAAGTATATAATATATAAATTATAAACAATATTATCACATAATTAAAGGAACTTAAGCCCATTTTGAAGATTGAAAAGGGTGACTTGTGGTTTCACAAAAATAGAGTGATGACTCTGGCTACTTTTATTTCTTTCATGTTTGAAGTTTTTGTATTTTTTTTCTAGATTTGTCAAGGGCTGTTTAATGAATTCCTAGAAAGTGGGATTTCTGTGTGGCCTGGTTATTTGGAAACTGCACAGTCTTCATTGGAACAACTTTATTCAAAGTAAGAATTGTCTTCCTTTTCACTAAAACAGTGGTTTTCCGGAGTTTTGGGTTTTTTTTAGATGATGCTTCTTTATTTTATGAGTAACAGAAATCTCTTCTAAATGTATGTCTATATAATGTAATTTGAAAGTATTCCTAACTTTCCCATTTAAAAAAAATATATATTTTTATTGATTTCAGAGAGGGGAAGGGAGAGGGAGAGAGAGAGAAACATCAATGATGAGAGTCATTGATCGGCTGCCTCCTGCACGCCCCCTGACCGGGAATTGAACCCCGATCTCCTGGATCCTAGGTAGACGCTCAACCATTGAGCCACGCCGGCCAGGCCTAACTTTCCCTTTTACAGAACCATGTGCCCACAGTTAACTGCTACAGCAGGAAACGGTCTTCATCAGGTATACCTGAGTACATACCACGTGCAACTTCAAGACTTAAGTCATGAAGTATGTATACCTGAGTTGACCGATTTATCAGGATTGGAATTATGTAGATGGGATGCATTTGTTGAGCTGGGACTGAAGGAACATGAGTAGAGTGCCTTCTCCTTGCTGGTGTTGTGGTTTATTCTGAGGCTGAGTGGGAAATAATTCTCTCCCAGAGGACAGAAAACTAGTCTCCTCAGTGATCGGCCCCTCTGTTCACCAAGTTGCCCAAGACTGAAACCTGGGTGCCATCCTTCGTTGCTTCCTTTTCCTTACTCTCCACATCTAGTTTGTCACTAAATGTTGTCAGCCTGCCTCTTAAGTATATTTCACATTCTCGTGGCTCCATCTGCACTGCTACTCCCCAAATTAAGGTCAGCAGTCTCTCCTGGCTGGATTACTGAAGGAATCTCCTAATTGATCTCCCTGTCTCTGGTTTTAAAACTTCTGTTTTGTAATAAAGGAATTTATTCGTTCCTCCTTGGGTTTATTTTGTTATTTTCTTCAGCATTTTGTGTTGAATACATATCTTTTGGGTGAAAAGTTGTCAAGCTCCTTAGTTCTCTAATAACTTGTTAAAATACACCGTTCAGGTGATGTCTAAAGAAACGTATGTTGCCCTGGATAAAGCAACTTACTTGTTTAGTCGTATATAAAATGAAGGGATGGTATTTAAACTTCCCAGTCCTCTCAGGTTCTAAAATCATATCCTTTGAGTCATGTGGACGTTATCAAGTTACCGTTCTTCTTGATGTTGTAAAGGCTTTATTGTTTTAGGATATTTTATCCAAATAATTATCAAGCACCTAGTGTGTTTTCTGTACTTTGATACGGCAATAAATAAGGCAGAAAAGTTCCCTGTCCTTATGCAGCTTATAGCCTAGTGGGATAAAATAGACAATAAACAAGTAAATAGACAAATAAGATAATTCTGATAGAGCCCAACAAAGCAAAGAAACATGAACGACATGGTGAGTTTGGCTGAAAAGCTATGTTAGCATACAAAGTTACATATCAAGCATGACTTTCTGTGTTATGTTGTACTTATGTGATTTGTATACCTATAGTATAGTAGTAGTATAAGAGATTTTCATCTAAAATAATTTTTTTGGACTGTATCTAAGTCCCAAGAGGCTGAGGTTATTCTGAGGTTCACCCATATCACCCCAAGTGGTATGTTGAGGTACCAGTGTTTATTTCTCAGACTTTATTTTCTGTTTATGACTTTTCAGCTATTACAATAAGTGAGAAACTTTCTGAAAATTTAACTTTGAATGCAATTCAGAAAATTGAAAACGGTGGGTTTTGGTCTAGCTCTTAAGACCTGCCTTTGAGTTTTGTGACTCTTAAAAGTGGCCTGGATTCTAAGTAATGAAAGCTGATGATGCGGTGAGTTTACAATTTATGTTTGTGTGCATGTGTTTTGTTTAACTACTTTTTTCCTTAGATATGATGAAATGAGTATCCTCTTCACAGTTTTGATTACTGAAGCTACTTTGGAGAATGGATTAATACATCTGAGAAGTAGAGACACTACAATGAAGGAAATGATGCATATATCCAAAGTAAAAGACTTTTTAACCAAGTATATATCATCAGCTAAGAATGTATAGATTTTCATATTGGTGTAATAAATATTTGCCTTTTCTAATTTGGTTGTCTTATATTAACTTATTTATTGAAATTGGTTGTTAGCTCTCTTCGCCTATAGATTCTCCTCTCTCTCTCTCTCTCTCTCTCTCTTTCTTTCAGAAATTGAGTTGTTAATTATGGGGTTTTCCACTGTTTGGTTTTTATTTATTACATCCCCATGGTGTAGTTTATTTAACATGTTCCTCTAGATTGGAAGTTGAATTCAGAGGTTTGATCAGCTTTTAAGTTCAAGTTTGGGGGCAATATTATTTAGGTCTTTGTGTTCTCCCATCAGGAGCCAGTAATGTCTGGTGGTTTCTTTGGGGGGATACTAGCAGTCATTGATCAATACCTAGATCGGTCAGTTCATTAGAGGTGGCAAAGTGGTGATATTCTGATTCTGTCTTCATTTGTTGGCTAAGATACTTCTATAAAGAAAAACATCTCATTTACTATTTGCTTAGAGCTATGGGAAAGGTTTAGAATAAATGCTGGATTCATCCCCTTTAAAGTTAATCTTTTTTATTCTAAACAGTCCTACCTTTGGCCAATGGGAAACTTTTCAAGTTGGCTTCGAGTCCTTTTGACCCAACTTTAGTAGTCTTTGATAGCTTGTTTGGTATCTAGTATCTAATATAGAGATCATATATTTCAGAGTTTCTCTAAGGAAACCATACTCCAGTACTAGGGATGCTCATTGTTAGAAGGTGGTTTTTGTTTCTAGGCCCTTTCAGTGTTTAGAGCTAGCAAATAAAGAAGTGTGTGTACGCGCATGTGTGTGTTTGTATTTCCCCACAAATTAAAAAATTCATCATGAATTCACACTGATATTTTCTATTCGAATTCAGGATTGCAGGATCTGTGTGTGTTTTAATCAACTTTATTAGTATATAATTTACATACAATAAATTGACCAATTTTAAAGGTACAAATGCAGGTTTTAACAAATGTGTAACCATCACCACAATGACAATATAGAACGTTTCCATCACTGAAAAAAAAGTCCCCTCGTGCCCCTTTAGGACTATAGACAGGGCTTTTACTTAACCTCTTCTCACATACACCTGTGTCTCTCTCATGGCAAGAACCCCACTTCTCAGGAATCCTGAGGCTGGTAGAATGCCATGCCACACGAGCTCATGTGCTTCATCTCATGGTAATCACAGTCGTCTCAGAATTGACAGACCAACATTACCACCGCATGTCTACTTAAAATTTTCAATTTCACTTTTGCAGTTTGGGGTTCAATACTTAGTTTTAATATAACTAAGAAACTAAAAAGTTTATTTTTTAAAAGTGATTTTTCAGTTACCTCGCCTTAGGGACCTCAGCCTTCACAGGAGGATTGTATTCATGGTCTCAGAGCACATTATGCTTTAACGGGCAGCGTAGAACCACTTTGGAAAATTGTGTGGCCCTGTCTACTTAGATTGGAGATAAACATACCCCGACCCATTCCTGCGCATGTTCAACATAATTGCGTGCCCTTGGGAACCAGGAGACTTCGCCCTGGCATCAGAATAGTCATAGCCCCATTATTTGTAATAGCCCCAAACTCACAACTGCCTGAATGTTCCATAAAAGAGTACCTAAGTTGGAGAGGTGGGGTTGTGATTGGGAAGAGGCCTGCAGAGGGTCTCTGGGCTGCTGGTGACATTTCATCACGAGTATTCACTTGATATAATTTATTTAACTACATATATACTTTTATGCATTTCCATATAATGTGCGCTCTATTTCACAACAGAAAATGTTTAAAGAATCAGTGGATTTGAAAAAGAACCAAAGTGAAACTTCTAGACATGAGGAAAAGTAGATACTGAAGTGAAAGCCCAGTAGGTCCTCATCTTCCTCCTCGCTGCCTAAACGGTGCAATCCAAAAGCCGTGGAGGTGGCGGGGTGGGGTGGAGCTGGGTGAGGAGCCAGTGGCAAGGACCGTGTGCGGATGTGTCACGAAGCACTGCACAGTACCTGGAGCCTGTACATGCCCAACACATGATAGTTCCTGTTGTCGTAGTTGTTATAAAGGAAATGTTGAGAGATGCATACCAGCCACCTCTGTGTCCCGTGTCACATCCTCTGGGCCTCACCTTGGATTCCAGCTGCATCTGCGACTTCACTCACTTTGTGTTAAGTTTTGTGCTTCAAGTGTACAGCACATATCACTCATTTTCTGCCCTGGCGCTTTCGAGTGTTCTGAGTGGGCCCGCTTGGAATGCCCACCTGCAGCCCAGAAGCTGGAGGCGGGGGCCATCCCCGCCTGGGCATCTCAGCCAGGGGAAGATGCTGAGAAGCTCTTTACATTTGTCACCTGAATTAACTCTCACAGTAGCTCCATGGCATAGGTGTTATTTCTCTCTCATTTGTTCCCTGTAGTGACCCCCCCAAAAAATGTACAAGTCCTAACTCCTGGAACCTGTGAATGTCACCTTGTTTGGAAAAAGGGTCTTTGCAGATGAAATTAAGTTCAGGATCTTGAGATGAGGTCATCCTGGATTATCCGGGCGATTCCTAAATCCTGTGACCAGTTTTCCTGTAAGAGAACAGCAGAGGAAGAGAGGGCCACGTGAAGACAGAGGCAGATATTGGAGTGATGCTGCCACGAGCCAAGAAACACCGGGAACCCCCAGAAAGGCAGAGGCAAGCAAGGCTTCTCCCATAGGGAGCGTGGGCCTGCTGACACCTTGATTTTGGATTTCTGGCCTCCAGAACTGTGAGAAAATAAGTTTTGTTGTTTTAATCCACCAGTTGATGATAATTTGTTACTACAGTCCTAGGAAATGAACCCCTTCCCTCTTTTCCCCCAACTCAGCTCGGGCCTGTTGTCTCCACAAAACAGAGAGGAATGCAGCACCTGCAGGCACGCCTTTGACATTAGCTCCATCTCGAGGACTGAGAAAGTCCATGAAAATCAACAGAAATATTTTTGCAGCCTCCCAGAATCTGAGCAAATTTAAATGGCAATGAATAATCAATGTGCACTTGTTGAGTAATCTTGCCTGCCTCTGGTGGTGACTGTAGGCGCTGTTTCCCTGACACATTTTCAAGGTCACCGCTCTCTCTCTTAGAATTTAGGCGTGGTGTTTGCTTTGTGTTTTTGCCTCTGAACCTTCAGTGGGCACAGGGATAGGGAAACTGGAAAGATGCCCATTATAGTGTTTTCAGGATGCACTTAGGAAAAGCACAGTGGTTTAACAGTTACTCTTTTTCAAGTGATGTGGAAATGGGGAGAAAGGCCCATGCCTAAAAATAGCAGAAGCATTTAAAAACTGTCACCAGTCAGGTTCCCACCTGACAAAGCTGTTGTTTGATGGCAGGACTGGCAGTACCCGAATGTGCCAAAGGAACAGTGTTTCATCATGAAAAACAGTGATTCACTTGAGGGAGCCAGGAGAGACTATTAAAGTGTCTATCAGGTTTGCCTTTTCTTCATGTAAATCAGCTTTATAAAAGTCATCTTACCCTGAGGCGTAGTTTGTATCTTTAAATGTCAGATGTTGAGTTCAGAATAGACATATACAGTTTTATCATCATTATAGGCTTCTGAAATATAAAAGAGGAAATAATTTAGTAAACTTAGAATATATATCCATAGAGTAGCTAATAAAAAAAATTCTATTTTAGTAGCTGGTTGGACTGACAGAGAACCAAGTATTAACTGTTTTTTCCTGGACTATATCAAGTAATTTATTCCTTAAAAATAAAAGTTTGCTTTTTAATTTTTCAATTACAGTTTACATTCAATATTATTTTGTATTAGTTTCAGGTGGACAGCACAGTGCTTAGACAATCCTATACTTTACACAGTGTTTCCTCTGACAGTTCCAGTACCCAACTGGCACCATCCATAGCTATTACAATATTATTGACTATATTCCCTATGCTGTACTTGACATCCTCATGTACTTAATCCCTTCATCTTTTTTCAAGTAATTTATTCCTGAAAATGGTTTGGAAGTGCCCCTCCATTCTCCTCTCTGGATGTTTTATATGATACTCTCCCTGTCCCATCCTCCCCTCCTCCCCACCCACCCAGCTCCTGATAGATTTGTTAGGAGCCATGTATTGGTTACTCTTGGTCTCCTGGGTGTACATGTTGCCCCATGCACCCGATTCTTGGGCTCCTAAAGTCCTGGAGTAAGGTGGCCTCACAGGGACCACTGTCTCATTCAGTAGCATCTCTTATCCCAAACTGCAGCTCACCGTGATCTCTTGGTTTCACTCCCTGGAACACAGGGGTGGCATAATGTATCTCCTGAGACTGTGTGGTTTCTGGGCAAAAGACAAGGAACAGAGTTACTGGGCCTATAAACGGAAACTCTGACCACTTGAGGGTAGTGGCTTAGCTGGCTGGCCTCTCAATGGCGTGCAGCTTCTGGACTTCGCGGAGAGCGCTTACCATCTTGGGCTGTGGAAACACACTGTCTTGGTTCCAAGCCTGGCACAGACTCCTTATCTGTAAAATGGGAACGACATAAATTGGGAGTTAGCGCTGCTTATGTTGGACAGGGCAGCTAAATTGCTTAGCGCTGTGCCTGGAACATGGCTGGCCCTTGGTCAGCTTTGGCTGGGATTATTTTTGTTCGCCAGGTCGTGGGTCTATTTACCATGCATACGATGCCTACTTTAAGAGATGATCATAGCCGGCTGGGGTGGCTCTGTTGGTGGAACCTCGCCCCAGGCACCAAGAGGTCACTGGTTCAATTCCCGGTCAGTGTGCATGCCTGGCTTGCTGCTCGATCCCCAGTAGGGGCGTGCAGGAGGCATATGATTGATGTTTTTCTCTCTCATCAATGCTTCTCTCTCTCCCTCTCTCAAATCAATAAAAACATTTTTTTTTAAAAAAAGAGGTGATCATAAAGGGCTTTGGGACACAGTGAGGATCATTCCAAATACAAAATATCTCCAAGATATTTTGTTAAGTGAAAAAAAATCAAGATGTAGAGTAAGACATGCAGCCATTGCTGCCACAAGTTTAGATGTCAGCATACGCAGACTACCTGTGGAAGGTTTTAAAAACTGGTTGTTGTCCCTGGAAAGTAGAACGGTATTAGGAGTGGGAAGGAAACATTGTACCCGTGTGTCTCTACGACCTTAAAAAAATAAGATGAAAACCTAAAACCAACCAACCAAACCAATCAAAATTCCCAACAAAGTTCTCTTACCTGCTTGATTTTCACAGACATTTGCATATATTCCAGCTTCCATAGGTGTATTTCCATAGTCTCTCCGTGCCTTATCTCTTACAGCTTTTCCTGTATAAAATGGAGCAGAATTAATTAAATTAAGCCAATTCAGTCATATTTCTCTCATCTCTGCCAAGGAGCAGAATTCCCCGAGGTTCTGAAACAAAGAATGACCTGCTCCAGTGGCCTAACCTGTTGTCTATTGAAGGAAAAGCATGGACTCAGCAGGGAGTCTGTAGTACCCGCTTCTCCAAGCCAGGAGCCCTCCTGATTTATTCTCCCAGCTCTGCAAGTAACATGCGTTGTCTATCAGATTCCGCTTGAGATGGCCAGAGACACACTTTCTTTCCTTTGCTGAGGAGAACAATTTGCCAAAAGCTTTGTAATATCTGCAAAGGGAGTAAGTTTCCCAGCTGAGTTCTCTTTAGCTGTGGCCGGTACTCAGGAATATTAATTCCACTTTTGCAAAAGCCTGGGCTTTTTATAGGAAGAAAGTCAGGTTTTAAAAGTGTATAAGATGTCTGCCTTGGCCGGGTGTCTCGGTTGGTTGGAGTGTTGTTCCATACACCAAAAGGTTGTGGGTTCGATCCCCAGTGCGGGAGAGTATGGGAGGCAACCGGTCAATGTTTCTTTCTCTGTCTCCCTCTCTCAAATCAATTTAAAAAAACACACATGATATTCTTGGGTGAAGATTAAAAAAATGTATGAGATATATAAATTTTGACATCTGTTTTCCAGTTTCATGTCAACTGGATCCCTGACGTCTCTGAATTCTCACTCTCCAGAGATGGCAGGAGGAGTCACAGGCACCTAGCATTCATCACATAGTTCTCTCTCCAGCCGTGACCGTTTCTCCCATGACCCCGTTCGATGGGCCAGAATGCTGAGGCTCAGGCAGGATCACAGGCGGGTGCCAGTGCTGAGACACAAAGTGTCTTTTGTGCAGATCTCGATATCCTCTACACCTGTGTGCCAAATGAAGAAGCCTCTTGGAAATCTTAACTAGAGGTGGCCATAAGACACAGATAAAGAAAAGCCGCCACTGGGGCTCGGGAAGCACGTAGGGTGGGGCAGAGAGGAAGGCTGCTCCTGTTTGTCACCACGTACTGAGCGTCCTCCGAGGGGCATGCCCCGTGGGGACGCTGAAAAATACCAGGCAAAGCTCTTGCCTTCAAGGAGCTGGCAGTCAGGACCTGCTCCATCATTCTCAGGGCTCAGGGCAAAGTAAAAATGCGGGGCCTCTGGTTAAAAAATTATTAACATTAGTATATCTGTGTTCATAGCACACTATTCGCTATGGCCCAAAGGTGGAATAAGCCAAGAACACAACACAAATGAGCCTGGAGGACATTAGCTAAGTGACATAAGCCAGTTACAAAAGGACAGATTCCATTTACATGAGGTCACCCCTAGAGTGGCTAGAATCATGGTGGTGGCCCGGGGCTGAAAGGAGGGGGAAGTGACTGGAAGTGGGTGTTGGGGGACAGTTTCGGTTTTACAAGTTAGTACAGTGCTGTGGATGGCTGGTGGTGGTGGCTGCACAAAACAAGAATACTCGCTGCCAGTGAGCTGTATACTTAATAGCGGCTAAGATGGTACATTTTATTGTCATATATATTTTACCACAATTTAAAAAAGTAATTTTAAAAAGTAAAAAAAAAAATAGTATTAAGAATTTCAAGGCAGCGACCACAGCAGAGCATTAAACTGAGTGCGGGGCTCTTAGGCCCGGCCCTGTGGGACTGCACTGGTCCCACACCCGCGAGCAATCTAAATAAGAAACGGCAAGTCCGTTTCATTTACTGTCCCCTTTCAAAGGCTTTTCTTCTCTTTATTTCTTCACATCATTTCTGATTGCCCTCTCCCGTCCTCCTCACCCTCTCCCTGCTGTCTGTATCCAAAACCCATGGGAAACAATGGAAAAACTCCCGAAGAACTTACTTGCTTTGTACTTGCACAGTATCCAAGACGCCAGAAGTATTATTACAAATAGCACCAGTAATAACACCGGGAGCAGTAGCTGCAGGCATAACGGACAGCGGTCTCCATCTGGAAGAAGATGGCACTCAGTGTCACCGCACAGCTTTCTCGCCCAGTGACACTGAACTGTGAAGTGTTCTGGAAAGGGCCATCACGGCTGTCTCCCGAGGCAACCAATGTCCTCTGTACCCTGGTCCCTGTACTGTAGTTCTTAAAGTCATGACCAAGTGCATCTCCCACAGGGTCACACAAGGGGTGAGCACAGCATTTAACAGTGGCCACAGTGTTAGGTCAGAAGCTTCAGAATGGCCTGGCCAGTTATTGGACAAAGCCCTTAGTCATGTTGGCATAATTTATGTCACCCAAACAGCTACCATTTATTGCGTGTTAACTATATGCGAAGCGCTGCGTTAAGCACTTTACATGCATTGCCTTATTTATCTTATTAGTATCACTTTCATTTTACAAATGAGTAGAGTAAGGCTCAGAGAGGTTAAGTGACTTTCTTAAGGCCACACAGCTAGTAAATGGAAGGGCTGTGATTTGTGGGCAAAAGCCTGATTCTGGGGCCTGACTCCCACAGACTGTCTCACTTGTTAGGACTTCTTTCGAGGATGAGGCCAGGTGAAGTGTTCAATGCGCAGGTGTGCCTCTTGCCTTTGCTAACCTAGCTTTTTGTCCAATCCTCCTATCTCAACCAATATAGCTTCAGAGGGAACTGAAAGGCCAGGTTTGAATGGAGAATTCTCAGACCCCTTGGAGCTCTGCATTGTAATACGGCAGCATGGGGGAGAGTCAACCCCAGATCCGGCCTCACCCCCTTCCCACCAGGCTCTGACCTGCACCCTAAGGGGCCTTGCGTGCATGTGGACCCAGCCTGCATGTCCAAATGCCACCCCCACCCCCCCAAGCAGCTGCCTTTGGTTGGGTCCAGGAATACTCGCATCCTCACTGTGGCCACCCTTGGGAGGGTAAACTGAGACAGAGGCTTGTGCAGGTCATCTGATTGGGCAGGGAATTTGGGCCCAGGTACCCAGGATGCTGGGTAGGAAAGTGGGGATGTAGGGTCCAGGTGGGCATATTCTGTGCACAGGGAATGTGCATGGCCATGCAGTGCCCTCCAAAACCCAGGGAAGGGACAGGGCCCCTCTTGCCCCAAGCTAAGGGAGGTACTGAAAGTCTAGGCTCACCAAGTGTTAGCAGTGGGGCAATAAACAGCCACGTAGGTGTTAGAAGTCAACGGAAAAGCAAAAGAAAAGAGACCTGGCAGCTCTAAGAGAGATGCAAATTCTAATGGATTGCTCAAAACCTGGGCAGTGGAAGGCCAAGGCAGGAAGCAGGGTGAAGGCAGGAAGTCCCACTGCACGGTCCCTTCCTGCCACAGTGTCTAGGCTTTTCTATGTTTTCTTGTTTTGTTTTTATGGCAGAAAGCAATCCCATTACAGTTTGTATGGACCCTACCAAAGGAAAGGCGCTTGAAAGCAGGGGGCCAAAGTGGGACGTGAACAGGCAGAAGTTTCTGGAAGCAAATCCAGACGCTGTTGAAAGAGCTCAGGTAGCCCTTACCTGTTGACGGCATGGCGATGGGATGACTATATTTTGCAAGGCTGGGCAGTCTGTTTTCAGCTTTACACCTATATTCTCCCCCTGCTCCAGTATTCTTCTTCGTTACATTAAGCTCAGCAGGCTCCCTTACATGCTTGGAAATAGCTGGTGACAGGGCGATGTCTTTTTCAAAGAAAGTGTAATTGATGGGCAGAGAGCCGTTGAATGAAATGCAACGCAGTGTTACATAACTGTTTGTCTGGTTTTTAATGACAGTAACGTTCAGCATGGGAGTGATCACTGGGTCTAGAAAAATGAGAGTGCATGTTACAGGGCCAGGCAGACTGGGTTCACTCACTCAGTCCACAAACATGGATTGAACCCCTCTTCTATTCCCCGATGTGGTCCCAAAGCTGAAGGACACCCTTCTTGAGAAGTCAAGAAGCTTGCAGCCAGTGGGAAAGGCCAATGACCACTCTATCATTAGATTGTTAAAACAGTTATAACCTGAAAAGCTAAGAACCACTGACGTCGAGCAGAGACGCCCCCTAGAACTTTCTGGAATGATGGAAATGTTGTCTAATACGGCAGCCACTGGTGGCTACTGAACACCTGAAATGTGACGGAGACTGAGGAACTGAATTTTTTGTTCCGTCTAATTTTAATGAATTAGAATTAAAAAAAAAAAAAAATTATTGATTTCAGAGAGAGGAAAGGAGAGGGAGAGAGAGAGAGAAACATCAATGATGAGAGAGTCATTGATCGGCTGCCTCCTGCACGCCCCCGACTGGGGATCGAGCCTGCAACCCAGGCATGTGCCCTGACCGGGAATCGAACCCCGATCGCCTGGGTCACACCCGGCCGGCCTGAATTAGAATTTAAATAGCCACATGTGGCTAATAATGGCTACCATAAAGGAGAGCAAAGGCCCAAGGACCACTCAAAGATTTGATCAGTAGGTCGGGGCACCTATGTTTAGAAGACTCCAGGTACACTGTACATGTATTACCTGGAAACCCTCTCTCCCCCTCCCGGGAGTTTATTATCAAGGTCACTGCATAGAGGAGCCCATTATTGCTAGATTGCGAGAGGCCTAGGGTGGAAAGATGGCAGAGAAAAATATAGAAATAATAATATGTGGTTGGGCAGGAAGAACATGGGCTGATGGGACACCTGGTACATGGTCACTGCAAAGGGAAGAGTTGGGCCAAGCCTGGGGCTTTGGAGACCCTTGCCACAAGGTCCAACCCTAATTCTCAGACTTCTGCCTTGATTCTTCAGAGAAAAAGTCATTTTTGCCTACCTGGTGGGAATCCTAGAATAAAGCATCTAGAAAAGGTTTCAACAATTTGAAGACTTTTTATCTTAGGCAATCAGCCTATTGTTATCTGAAATAGCCAAAAATCTTTGGAAGAGAAAGTGAAATGGAATTATTAAGAATATCTCAGTGACATACTTCCAGGGCTCTAGAGTGAGTGCCTGCAAGGGGAACAGAGAGACCACTGTAGAATGGGAAAGGGTCCTACAAATCACAGGACCGCGAGGAACGAGTGTTCTACTTACCTGCAAGTGTGAAGTTGAACTTATGACTGTATTTAGGACATCTGGAAACTTCGGCTTTGCATTGGTAGGGCCCCAAATTATGGGCTTCTGAGATGCTTAGGTTAAAAATCACGGGTTCCCCTTTGCTATGCTGCATTTTCATGAATTTGTCATGCAGAAACAAAGAATAGCTGATTTGTAGTGATTTGTTCTGGTTGGAACAAATCAGAGATACATTTTGACCCTTCATGACTACATTTGTTTTTGAGTCCAAAGTTGGAGAAGGGAATTCTGGAAAACAAAATAACACAAGAGAAAGTTCTTGTTAATGTCCCTTGACGTCTGGCCACATTTTGTGGATCAAGGTGGTAGAGACACTGTTGAACTTTCCTAAGAGGGTGTTTCTCGCCTACACCGCCTGGCTGACCAGTGTGTGAGGAAGCCTCAGGGCCTACAGAAGCGTCTCCAATGACAGATGGTGGCCATGGCGAGCTCTTTTGCGCCTGCTCTCTCTCCGGCCAGTAAGAGCCTGACGTTGACCCTCTAAAGACTGGCTGTGCTGACTGAGAAATATTAAAGTTCCAGGTTCTGTGAACAAATGTTATGTCTGATAGCTTGTTAGATAGTCCATTATTTATTTTAAATTTCTTATTTTGGAAAATAAGAACTTTCAAAGTAATAGTAGAGAAGAGAGTATAGTGATCCCCCATGGGCCACTCACGGAGCTCCAGCAATGATCAACGCCTGGTCCATCCTGTGTCATCTGCCCACCCCCCTTTCCATTACTTTAAAGCAAACCTCAGACCACATGTTATTTAGTCCATAAGTTTCAGTATTGAGACAGAGGAAAGCAGCCCCTGCAGCTGGGAGCTGGCCTGGCGAGGGACTGACCTGTCGTTCACAGCTAGAATATCAATGCCAGACAAGGCCACTCTGACTGCGTTGGATCAAGACAAAAACAAGACGACTCCTTAATCATGTCTGGACACAGATAAAGACACGAACATTGTCCAAAGCACACAAGTGGCCAAACATCCCCCTAAACTGACTAATAAGAGTGACTGCTGCTGCTTTATCAGTCGCAGCTTTTGCTTTGCTGTTTTGGCCTTTTAGGTAAGAATTATTAAGATGCCCAATCATATTATTTCCACTTTCTAATGGGATCCAACCCAGAGCAGAGCCTGCTGCTTTGACTCTTCCTCCAAATCGCCTAACACAGACCCAGATCTCATAAGACCTTTCTAACACCCTCTGCCTGAGACACCCATGATTTCCATGCTATACATTTTCTCCCCAGACCCAGCTTTGTTCAACTATGTGCGTATCCCTGGTGACCTCTGGCTGGAGGATATCGGTAGTTTGTATCTCTAAAAGATAAAGACTCTCCCTAGCTGGTTTGGCTCAGTAGTTAGAGCATCGGCCCTCGGACTGAAGGGTCCCTGGTTCAGTTCTGGTCAAGGGCACGTACCTTGGTGGCAGGTTCGGTTCCCGGTGCTGGTCGGGCTTTTGGGGGAGGTAACTAATTGATGTGTCCCTCTCGGATTGAAGTTTCCCTCTCTCGCTCCCCCTTCCACTATCTCTGAAAAGCAATGGAAAAATATCCTCGAGTGAGTATTAAAAAAAAAAAAAGATAAGGACTCTTATAAACATAACAATTACCATTATCACACCTAAAAGTTAACAATATTTTATCTCTGAGTCTCAGGAAAGATGCTCCAATTCCCTCCCTAAAAATCATTTCATTTTAAGCAGCAGGTAACGGGAGAGACTTTACTCTGCGTATTTATCTAAAAGCGTAGAAAAACTTACTCACGAATGACGACATTGAAAGCTGAGCATCCACTGGTTCTGCTAAGACAGTTTTAGTACAAGAGAGAAGTAAATGAAACTTACTGTTTGCTTTTTTCATTGTCTCACTGCCCAGTTCTGCTTTTAGAGCCGAAAGAGAGAAAAGAAACACAAAAACACTCTTTTTCCACATCACAGTTTGGTTGTGAGATGCAAGCCTTAGATGCCCCAGTTTGTTCATATGGCTCCACATTCTCCCAAAGGAAATCGAAGAGGAGGCCAGAGGAGGGCTGGTGGCATCCTGGTGGTGAGTCGCTTTAGAGAGCTTCCTCCTTTCTGACCAAGTGACTGGCGTAATGTGACTGGTGGGGTTGACCAACCCGTGTTCCTCAATGACTTTTCTTGAGGAGAGAGAGGTGGTGGGTTGTGCTAACTCAGGCTGGAGGGGAGGTTGACCAGCAGGGAAGAGAGAGTTAAAAATGTGACCATTGTGTTGTTTTTGTGTAAACCCACCTGATCGTCTCTCTCTGGGTTCCGTCTATATCAAAAGGAACTTCATGGAAATTTGCTCCCGTCTTGGGAAGCAAGTATTGACTCTAGAGCAGACACACACAAGCATGGTATCAGAAATGCCTGATTTTGTTAAATGTAGATTCCTAGGCCCCACTCGAGACTTACTGGGGATGAGACCCGGGACTCTGAATTTTAACAAGGCCCCCAGCTGTCTCCGAGTCTCTAAATTACATCCCGGAGTGTACTGTGGTTCACTTCTACCTGATCCAGAATTCTCCTGGCTCTGTGAAGTGTTCACAGGTAAAACCACATATTCGAGTGTCCCCACTCGGAAGTGGGGTGTGGGAAGTGCTCAAGGGCTTCCCAAATGGAGGGAGCTGTGACTGGGCCACTTGGGTTACTGATTCTTGTTGCCGCCCAGGGTTGGCCCTGCAGGTCTCGCACATTCCTGTGGCCGGGCGCCCTCTCTGCGGGGAAGCCAGGTCCCCGCCCAGGTGCGGGTTCTTCTAGGACAGTATCTAACCTATAGGAGAATCCAACTCACCCCAGTTGCTCCTTGCTCGGACCCCCTAGGTCCCAGACTGTGGTGGACATTCTCTCCCAGTCCCACACCCAGCCACCACTGGGATCTTAGCAGAGCCAGGGCCTGCTGCTGTCCCCCCACTTCCTCCCTGGCTGCCCACTGCTGTCTGGAAGCAAATCCTCTTCCTTCGTAAAAGGCCCCAATTCCCTTCTGACAAGTCAAAGTTACTTCTCAGGCGCCTACTCTTCTAAAACAGACGGCACTCAGTGATTGACAGTGATTTTCATACTGTGATCTTGTTGGCAAGTTCTCTCACTAAAGAAGAGGAAGGGAAAGAACCCCACAAGTTTGATCTCTGGGAAGATGACCTTGGGGGTGCCAGAATTTCTGCTAAGGGAGTTGGAGGTTTTGTTTTGGATACGTGACCAAGCAGCATCTCATCCATCCTCGCCTGGCCAGAGGGCGGGGCTGGGCCCCTGGAGCCGTGGTGCCTGGGAAGACGGGGGCCTTTCGGAAAAGCTGACATGGCTGGGGCATTTGCGTGTGTGGAACTTTTCAGCTGGGGCAGGAAGCTCGCAGACCTCGGCCAGGACAGAAATATAGCAGAGGAAACCAGAGGAAGTGCCGCTTACAGTTGTGTGTAAACGTTGCTAGGAGCCCTTCCATGAGGCCCCAGGAAAGGGAACATAATTTGTCAAAGGTTACACAATAAGTCAGAAGTGACAGCTGAAATGGAAAAAGACAAAGCTCATCCATGGACCTGGCACATTCCTCGGGGCCCAAATCCTGCCAAATCCATGTGCTCATGGTCCACAGTCATTCAGCATATTGATAAGATTGGTCACAATAGAGACATACAGACAGTAAAGTTACTATATTCCTTCCTGTTGTCTAAGAGCTTTACACTGACCATCCCATTTAATCCTTACAAAACCTCTACGAGGTATGCAGAGGCATTATTTAAAATATTTAACAACCAGTAGAGTTATATAATATGTAACTTAATGCATGGATAAAAAAATTGTTTTTAAATATGTGTGTTTTTTAAAAAATTGATTTTAGAGAGAGGAAGGGAGAGAGAGAGAGAGAAACATTGATGTGGGAGAGAAACACCAACCGACAACCTGGGCATGTGCGTGGACCAGGAACTGAACCGGCAACTTTTTGGTGCACAGGGTGACGCTCAACCAACTAAACCACACTGGCCAGGGCAAAAAATTTTAAATATATTCCATCACCACCCCTGCTTTCTCTCTAAACAACCTAAAGTATACTGCAAAACTACTTAATAAGCGATATAAATTCTCCTGCCAATCATTAATTGAATCATTTTCATGCTTTCCAAAATTCTGTTGATGTTTTGAAATGGTTGGTGTGGTTGTTTTGAGACAGGGCTCACTGTCTAGGATGATGTGTCATGGGAGCTGCCTTGAGCTTTTCCAGTGAATTTCTTGAAATTGGTGGCCTCTGGATAATGTGTAGTTCCAATAAATAGAAAATTTCTCTTCATGTCAATGATATTGTTCACCATGTTAAACCTTCAACACCTGATGGACAATAACAATGATAAAACTTGGACATGTCTCAGCTCTTATAATGCTGCTTGAACCAATATTTCTATTACCTTAGACTTCTAAATCACAGAAATCACTTAATCCACTAGTTTAGTTTTATTTATCTTTCCACAGAACCTTACAAATACCACCTGGTAAAGTATCAGGATTTAATAAATTTAAGTGACTTTAGAATTCATTTATTTTCACTTTTACCCTCAAGCAACAAATGCACTTTCATATAAAATTATTGTATTAAAAATATTATAGCTTTTCTCATGGAATTGATACTGTATTTTGCTTTGTTGCAGGCAGCATGCCATAATTTCTTCATTTTGATATAGTGCTTTCCACTCTTCTTTCATTCACCAACTTAATCTTGTAAGTCTAAAAGTATTAAAATCTCTGTTAGGATATCACTCCTTAAGGAAAAGCTCCCCCAAAAGTTTCATTTTCCAAAGATTTTACTGTTTCCATGAAAATAAACATTCAAGACTTCAGAGTTTCTGCCCTGGCCAGTGTGGGTCAGTTGGTTGAGCGTCCGCTTGTGCACCGAAAGGTTGCCGGTTCAATTCCCAGTCAGGGCGCATTCTTGAGTTGGGGGCTCGATCCCCAGGAGGGGGCTTGCAGGAGGCAGCCAATCAATGTTTCTCTCTCTCCCCCCCTCTCCCTTCCTCTCTTTCTGAAAACCAAAACCATAAAAATATATTTTTAAAAAAATACTTCAAAGTTTCCAAACTCTGCAGCTGCAGCACCACAAGCTCTCCCTTAGGCCCAAGAGCCTCCCAGTTTCACAATCTCAGTTCCCAACCCTTGACATATATTACTGCTTCATTCTCTCTAACGTTTATTTGATGGAAGATGCTAAATAAAAAGTTTATCAGGAAAATACTTTAAATGATTGACGTGATTCACCTCTTTAATGACACCCCGCAGAGATGGAGTGCTGGGCACCGCTGGTCTGAGGACAGGATCCTGAGTGACAGAGCCTGAGATAGGATTCTTAACTATGCAACTTGTTGGGAGAGTGACTGAAGTGAAGGGAAGGGGACTGGCACATAGGACGGGACAGGGGGAGGAACTAAGCAGAGATAAGGGTTCAGCTGAAGCTGGCCCATTGCCTGCTCATGGGGACCGCTGGGTGTGAGCTGTGCCACGGGGTTTGCTCCATCTCATGGCCAGGGGGCTGGGTTTTCACACGCCCGCCCCTCGTCATTCAGTCACTGGTCATGGGCCTGGGGGCCACGTCCCAGGGAGGAGCAGCCGCTCTGTTCCTGGAGGAGGGGAGCTGGGCCTGGCCCGCAGCACTTTCCTACCCCCAGACCAAAGGGTCTGGAAACAGTTTGTGAAATCTTGGCTGGGCCTCTAGATCTCTCTCCCCTGTTCCAGTGCAGCTGCGCGCAAAATTCAGCAAGGTGTTCATGAAACACCGCTGAACCCACGTCTCTCAAGCACTGACGGTAAAGTTTAGATGTAGTTTTTCAGATGTTCCTTCACCTTTAAGAGATGAACAAAAACCAACAAGCTCTTTTCTCTTTTCTTTTTTTAAAAATTATCTTCATTGCTGAAAGTATTCCAGCTGTCCCCTTTTTCCCCATTGACCTCTTCTACCCCGCCCCCCAGGCCTCCACCCCATATTGCCTGTGTCCATGGGTTATGCATATACCCACGTAAATTCTTTGGTTAATCTCCCCCCACCCACCCTCCCACCCACCCCAAGCTCTTTTCAAAGTCTTTAATTTTACATTTTAAGTAATTTCAAAATACATGTTATAGAAATAGTTGAAGATTTGGGAAAAGCTATGAAAGTTTTATTGCGTTAATCTATACATTTTCCAAAATTTGTTTTCTTATTTGGGTAGTTATGTTTTATACCAAGCAGGGTTATTAATTGAGGTCGCAATGATACTCCCATGCTTTTAAATTCTTTTTTGAAATTCTATTAATTTCATGTCTAAAAATACTTAATTATTCATAACTATACATTAGGTTGTGGACAAAATCCTGATAACATTTTCTGGATATTCTCACTTGCTTCACAGATACAGTTTTGAATTGAAAATTTCCAGGTTTTTTATGATTGCAAATACACGTGTAAAACAGATTGGAGTTATTCTCATTATTTTGTTCACCAAGATTATAGAATTTACTAGAGCAATGAGCTTTGCTAAAATGTGATTACCATCCTGATGAAAAATATTTAGGATTCTCAGCTTTTCACATGACAACTTCTGAGCCTCATTAATTCACAACACTGAGTGCTGTTCAGATTTTTGTTACAATAATCAAATTGTTTTTCATTCCAGAAACAGAAATCCTTGGCTTTATTCTGTATTGTTTCTTATGCAGTGTAAAGGGACATCCTGGGCTGTTCTGATCTGGGCACTATCACAGAAGATGTTCCTGCAATTCACCGTTCAGCTCATTTCTTGTTTGTACCCACAGATTCTGTGCTCGGTTGAATAGTGCCCCCCACTCACCCCTGCCCCAGTCTTCAAATCCAGCCAGATCCTTAGAATGTGAGTTCATTTGGAACTGAAGTCTTTGCCAATGTGATTAGTTAACATAAATCATCCTGATGTCTAGATAAGATGGTAGCTTTGTGATTCCTCATAGGGGCTGGGGCTGACAGGGGCTCCGGTAATTTCCCCTTGACCTCTGGTTCTCCTGTATCCAGGATGGCCTGGGCTGCTGCCCAGGAGGGGGTTCCACCGCTGGGCCCCAGAGTGATGTCAACTGACCCCCTGCCCTCAATCAGGGAGGGGGCTGCTGAGGATTCTGGGAAGACGGGGTCAGTCCACAGGCCAGCTCTGGCCTCATCCCGCTCCTAATTCTCCTGGGGACTTGCTCTCCTGCAGTTATGACCAGTGATCTTTGGTGTCCATGCCTGGACTGGGCCGGTGACTTCCCAGTTTTGGGGGTCACAACTCAGGAACTACACCATGTGAATGGATTCAGCAGGGTCTTTCCTGCCTCTCTGAGTTTGCTGCACCCTCAGTTAGAGTTTTTTAAGGATTAAAGGGAAGGATCTAGCACTTATTGAGCACCTTCTAGCTAGGGGTCAGCCCATCAGCTCACTCCAGCCGCATAATAACGCTGTGAGTTGTTCTGTTTCACAGATGGAAAAACCATTCAGGAACAGACCTAATCTCCAGCTGGTAGAGACAGACCTGGGATACTAATCAGGGTGCCTAGCCACACCCAGCTATGGTAGATTGTCTTCAGAAAACTAAACCACCTCTCTCCTCCCCTACCCATGGTCACTGATGGGAACACAGGCCTATCTGCAACAGAAAATTTACTTTAGCACATGTTACAACCTTTGTATTCTTGGAAGAAATTTGAAGAGGCTTCTACCACACCAGCTAACACCAGAATTCCTGCATTCACATCCAGAGCTGGGTTGTGCAGACCTAGAACCTTCCCTCTATTTCTAAAGGGTGCAAAGATAGGCATAGGGTAGCCATGGGGTTTGGCTTATAATCATGAAAAACTGCAAAGTGCCCATCAATTGGGATCCAGTTATTTAAATTATGGGAGACCTTACACTGGGACATTTTTTGATATATCTGCTTTTGTTAAACAGCTTTATTGAGATATAATTCACATACCATAAAATTTAAAGTATACAGTTCAATGGTTTTTAGTAACCATCAACACAATCTAATTTTAGAATATTTTTATTACCCTAAAAATAAATTCTACACATGATGAGATATTTGGAGCCATTTTTTAAAAAAATGAGGCAGCTCTCTTTGTATTTAAATGGAAATATATTCATGATGGGCAAAGAGCACATTGCAGAAAATATAACATATAGCCCATTTATTTGTAAAGTATACACACACACACACACACATATATGTGTTTATGTATTTGTTCATTAATTTATTTGTATATGTATATATGTCTGGAAAAATAAATGGGGAAGTTTTAAATATTTTCATATACTATTTTTATATTATGTATTTTATATACTTTTTAAATATCAATTGTATATTTATGCTATAAATAATAACCTAAAAGTGAAGTAAACAGTGGGGATGTCCAAAGCTGATAAAGAAGTGTTTAGGAGAAGCTGCTGCTGCTAAAACAAATTTGAGAGAAAAAAAGGATTTTTTTGGTTTAACCTTCTCATATTCCATTAGATGGCGCTGTTGTCAAATTTCTGTACTTTCAAAGGGCCCTGGGAAGGAAGGGACCAGCCCATTGTTTCTGCCTGTAAGAACTTGGTGTTTTTGCTTGCTCTTCCTTTAAGTCACTTGAGAAAAAAAGTTAAAGCTCCCTTCAGAAATACCCTATTTCAAGTCAATGGGGGTAAATGCATTGAAGTGCTTATTGAAGGAATTTAGTCATTAGATTAAAAAATACTGTCAAAAATAAAATAAAATAAAATAAAAAATACTGTCAAATGCATGCAAACAGTGGCACCTGGGAACAAGTTACTCTTTCTCAGTCCTGTAAAAAATCACCACTCATATCCTGATTATCAGAAGCGCAAAGTGCTGTCTGCTACTTCAGAATTTTTCATAATCCTCAGTGGGCTGGGATTCCCACATTTTCACCGTCTTCTCCATTATTTTTATATCATAAATCTCGTTATTGGGAAGATTTTCATCCAAAATGGCATTTACTAAGTAGTTAACGGTTCTTCTATTTTGTATGTATATATTTGGTTAATTAAAGTTCCTAATAGACAAAGGGACAACCTGGCTAGGTTGATATAACTTCAGCCCAAAGTGAGAGGAACTTGAGCTGGGTGGTAAGAGCAAGGGCCCTGGGGTCGGCCCCTGACCAGCCGTCGTGCTGTGGGCGAGTTCCTGCAGCTTTACGGACCTCATGAGACTGAGTCATAGTGCATAGAAATCACTTATTACTCTACAATAAATGCACGTTACTATTATTGGCATTTTATCCAACATGGGCCTTCCAATCCATAGGCAGCCACTTGGAATCCCACTGACCTGTTCATCACGCACATTGAGAAGTCCCAGGTGGGCACCGTTGGTCCGGCTTTACCTTTGGGCTGGCCGTGAGGATGCTCAA
Organism: Miniopterus schreibersii; assembly: GCF_964146895.1. Classification (NCBI taxonomy): domain Eukaryota; kingdom Metazoa; phylum Chordata; class Mammalia; order Chiroptera; family Miniopteridae; genus Miniopterus; species Miniopterus schreibersii. The sequence continues at coordinate 9,137,951 of NC_138116.1, forward strand.
GCACTCAGAAGTGCTTCTCTTCCCTGCCTGAAGTCCCCGAATTGCCCTGTTCATGGAGTTGGTGAGCTGAGCAACGGGTTCTTAGGTGTATGGTTTGCGGGCAGTTTTTGTGAAATCCTCTGGTATCAAAATGGTACCACCGAAGTTAAGAGCACAGAGTGAAATGTTTATGAGGCCCTTTCATTCAAGAAAAGAGTCAGTTTGCAGACCTCAGGTGGTGAATTTAAAGAACAGATTATCATAATTTTGACAATTGGTCTGAATTTGGTACCTGGATTGCTTAGAGCCAGACCTACCAGCATGTGGCGTTGTGTGTACAGTTTACCTGTGAACAACTCGGGAATTAAGGCCACTGACCCCTGCACAGTAGGAAATCCATATATAACTTTTGACTCTACAGTAGGCATTTTGCATTCAGGGATTCAACCAACCACGGATCGAAAACAGTATTTTCCACCCACAGTTGGGAATCTGCGGTTGGGAATGTGAAAATACAGTTTCCGTTCCGCAGGTGGTTGAATCTGCGGCTGTGAAACCCAGGGATACGTAGGGCCAAGTGTATTTATTGAAAAAACTCCACGTATATGTGGGCCCTTGCAGTTCAAACCGTGTTGTTCAAGAGGCAACTGCATTTGCTATGCACGTGTGCAAATATGCTAATTCTAAAAAGGTAACTGCCATTCTCTTCTTGATTGGGAAATGCAATGCTGGGCAAACCCTACAGATATAGGAAAGTTTATTTTTTTGGACTAGGTGAAAAGTTTTCTTTTCCATAGCAGGGAGAGAAGAGTAATTTTTCTGTGTTTAATGCTATTAGTGTGCATGTTGGCCGGTGCATGTGTACTGGGCTTGCAATTCTTAAGATGGTACTTAGTCATCCAGCCAGAGTGGCCCAGCGGCTGAGCATCGGCCTATGATCCAGGAGGTCGAGGTTTGATTCCTGCCCAGTAGGGGGCGTGCAGGAGGCAGCCGATCAATGACTCTCGTCATTGATGTTTCTCTCTCTCTCTCTTCCTCTCCCTTCCTCTCTCTGGGGGGGAAAAAAAAATCCATTGAAAAAAAGATAATACTTACTTAAGAGCAGGGAAATGACAAACTCATTTTTGCAGCCCCCTGCCCAGCCTGTGCAGGGCATTCAGTGGCCACCCAGCTGATGAGAGTTGAATCGCTGGGAAGCAGTTAGTGAGGGTGTGGGTGGGGATGATTTTAGGGTTTGGGGCACCCAGCAATCAGAAACTGTGTGTTTCTGACCTTGGGGTCTTTCCTCTACAGGCTCCAAGCCCCAGGGAAACAAAGCTATGGTGGCTGTTTCCATTTCCTACACTGATGACTTCTATGGGTTCCTGGGCTGGTAGGTGGTTTTTATAGTTGTATTTTACCAGAGGTGAGGGTGGGGAGGGAGTGAAGAGGGTATGCAGGAGGGAAAGCTGTGCTTCTCTTCATCAACAAAGCGATTGTAGGCACTGTGCTAAAATTTAATGCCAAGTATAATTTACATACCATAAAATTTGCCCATTCTAAGTGTACGCTTTAGCAACTTTTAGTTGGGATTGCTAGATGAAATACAGGATGCCTACTTAAATTTGAATTTCATATAAACAACACATACCTTTTAAGTATAAGTGTGTCCCATGCAATATCTAGGACATACTTACACTAAAAATATTATTTGTTGCTTATCTGAAATTCAAATTTAACTGGATGTCCTGTTTTTATTTGCTAAATTTGAGAACTCTATATTTTATAAATATATAGAACCCTATATTTTATAAATATATATGATCACCACAATCCGGCTTTAGAACATTCCCATCACCCCAAAAGTTCCCTTTTGCCCATCTGCAGTCAACCGCTGCTTTCTCAAGTCCTAGGCAATCATGGGTCTGCATTCTGTCTATAGAGTTGAGGAAGGCTGTATTTTTAAGTGGAGCAACTCAGCTGTTACACAACTTAGTTTAAAATTAAAGTATTTACATGAAGAGTTCGGTTTCACTTTCCCAAGCAAAAGCACAGAGGAGACTGGCTGCCCAAGGTGGTGTAGTTTATTTTCTGCCATCGAGTAACTTTTGAGCTGCAGGTATGTGGAATATTTTAATACCTTAATGTTTGTAAGCTGCATGGGAAAGCATGGGTAAGGCTGAGAGCCTTTTGGTCTGTCTGGCCATGAGAGTGGGGACCCTTTCAAGGTGCAGCCAGGGCAGGCAGGGCAGGAAGTTGGTAGGGGCTCTCAGGAAATTAGAAGGGCGCATTCAAGAACCCTGCGTGCTACACTGGCAAAATGCTCGTCTTTGGCTACCTGGGCCCAGCCTTGGAGTAACTTAACTAAATATTTCATTTAGCTAAGTGTCAAGGTGCCTAACACTGTGTCTGTTGCATTAACAATAGCTTGAAAACAGCTGTACATGAATTCAGAGTTCATTTGACACTTATTGCTGAACACTCATTGAGGGCTAAAGCATCTCGATCTGAGGCTATGCATGAAAGAAAATTAATTCTTTAGCAGCTGATGTTTATTGAGCACTAACTGTGTGCTAGAGTTTTCTAAGTGCTTTATGTATATTAACACTTAATCCTCACAAATGCTAGAAGGCAGATACCATCATTCTCCCCATCTTGCCTATGAGAAAGTGGACGCTCAGGGAGGTTAAGTAAGCTCCCCGAGGTCACACAGCTAGTCTGGGCCTAGAGGAGCCTTTTCTTACCACTACTCTGTGCTGCCTCACAGATATGGTAAGTTCTGTGGAGGCCCAGAAAGCACCATGTCTGAGCCACTGGGAAGGAGGAGTTAACTGACCAAAGAGTCAGGGAACAGCGTTCCAAGCAGAGGGAACAGCATATAAAAAGGTAAGAGGCATGAGAACGTGGTACAATGAAGAGCGACCAACAAGGCTTGGGACAAATGACATTTCAGAGCATAAAAAATAAAAATAAAAAATCCTGGCATTTTCCTTAGGGAAAAAAGTCTGATCTTGGCAAGGGAGAGTCTCAGATGAGAGCCCTAAAGACCTTCAGGGGTGGCTTGAGGCAACTGTCTCGACTTGGTGAGTTGTTTCTAGCCCATCACTCTCTCTCAGCAGGTCCGTTCTTCTGCCATAAAAAGGCTGGTAATACCCATGCTGTAGGGCTCATAGTAGGACGCAGTATGGCGTGAGGCATGGTGTAAGTTAATGAAATGGAATAGTGTAGGTGGCAGACGTGGAAGAGCTTTAAAGTCAGCACATGGCCACCCCAGTGTGACAGCGCTGCGCCCACCCACCGAGTGGCCCAGGCCCCTGTGCCCTGTGTAACGCCTTCCCTGGCCGTCGGGGATTTTCAGGGCTGACCTCCACCCGGGCGATCTCTCTGCCTCCACCTGTGGTTCTGGAGGCTCAGGCTGGAGGGGCGCCAGGGGCCTCAGGGCTCTGGAGAGGGCAGTGTGTTCGCGGGGAAGCAGCGGAGGGAAGAGTCCTCCTGCTGACGCTCCCTCCTGGCTTCCCGGCGATTGATCGCCATGGAAACCGGCTCCCTTCCTCTCGCCACGGCTGGCTGGTTGGGGGTGCACATTGTTGATGCCACTGCTGCACAGATGAGAAGTTCCTTCCTCTTTCCTGTTGCAGAAATGCCACAGTCACCGCCGTTGTCCTAGGACGGCGGCTCACACCTGAAGAGCCCGGGCTTGGGAAAAACAATCTCATTTGATCCCCTGGGGGCCCGGGGGCCTTAGAACAATGCCGGTGTGAGCACAATGGCTGAACTGGGGCCCCGCTTTCCCCTTCCCTCGGCTCCCCTGGCCACATTTTTAAAATGGATTTACAGGCTGGTCGCAGGTAATACTGTGTTGGCTTTGTGGCCAAAGCCTTCCATATGGGCAGGGCAGATGCGATCCCAGGCGGGGCAGGGCCCCCTTCCCCTGCGTATGTCTCCCCGCCTGTGGAGACCCCAAGAGAAATCTCTTCTTGGAGGGTAAGGCTTTTAGATGGAGGGCGCGTGTGGTTACAGGGGAGGGGAGCTGCAGGTGGAGTGGAGATGCCAGGGGAGGGGAGACTGGCATCCAGGGCACAGGGCACAGCCGGGTCATCATCGCTCACTTACGCATCATAGGCGCTTCAGGTGTTATCAGCTGGGGCCAGGAGAAAGCTGAGGCTGCCGGCTTTGGCCCAGCACTCAGGCCATTTCTTAGAGGCCAGCGCCTGCGTCAGAGCGCATAGGGCATGACATCACATGTGCTGCGCCAGGTCCTAGATGTAGGGACACAGGGCAAGTGGTGAGTGGGGATCCCCGAGACAATGAAAGAAGTTCCCAGGCCCCTCACTGTCTGACTGGGCAAGTCACCGCCAACCTCAGGGACCTTCTCTGTAAATTGACCTAAGGGATGTTTCTCTTGGCCTCATGCTACAGAAAGAAGAGGGGACTAAGGACACTTCCCACTCACCCAGCTCACTGTTCCAGAGGTCCATCTGAGAATAATTTCCGGGTGCAACCGATCATGAAATTATCTGGGAGGGAAGCATTCCACATAGGAGCCTGGCATTTCCCTGTGGCTCTAGAATAATGTTAAAAAATCGCGCCTAACCTCCTTCATCTAAGGTGTGTCCTGTCTTTCTTAGGTCTCAAAATGTTCCTCTTCACTTTCCATCTAGGATGTCCCTTTATTTGGAGCATGTCTGCTCCTTGTGACCCTGGGGTTCTCCCAGGTTCGAGGTTGCAGTGTGAAAGTTTATGTTGTATTTTTGTCAGAGGAGCAGCCTGGGTCCCTGGACCCCAAGGGAGCCCTGGCCTCAGGAAAAAGGCATTGGAGACAGAGGTGGTCTGGCCAAGTGCCTTCAGAGCAGCTCAGCTCCCCTCTCCCTCTTGGTTGGAGAGAATGGGCCTCTTTGGGGAGGACATTCCGGATCTCCCTGATCCTGTGCGCTCATGGGACCAGCAGAAAGGGAGGACTTCCATGCGGTGCTTGGCTTTCTCCTCAGCACCTGACGGGTCTCACTCCCCATAAGACCTCAGGAGAACTGGAGGGCTGAAAGTTGTAGGGGCCCCCTAATGCGGTAACCCCCCAACAACATCTGCATCAGGGAGCATCCGGCCAGAGCTTGAATCCTTCAGGGACAGGCAGGTGTCTGGTCCATTTTCTAAAAGTGAAGATTTTGGCTGAGATAATAGCAGACCCACGTGCATTTGTAGTAAATGATGCAGAGAGGCCCCTTGTACACTTGTCCAGTTTGCCCCAATGGTAACATTTTGCGAAACTCTAGTATAATATCACAACTGGGACATCGACATTGATACAAGCCATGGATCTTATTTAATCTCCCCAGTTTGCTTGTTTTCATTGTGTCTGTGTGTAAAGTTCTATACAGCTTTGTCACCGGCATGGGTTCATTGTCCCCACGACTGGGCAAGACACAGTTCCAGCACCACAGGGGTCCCTCCTTGTCATTTTATAGCCATACCCACTTCCTTTTCTATCCCCAACCTCTGGAAACCACTAATCTGTCCTCTATGTCTAAAATTTTGTTATTTCAAAAATGTGTTGTAAATAGAATCATATTTAGGACGGAGGTTGGCTTTTTTTGCTCAGCATATTTCCCTGCAGATTCATCCAAGATGTTGGGATAAATCTATTGTTCGTTTCCTTTTATTGCTGAAGAATATTCCATGGTGTGGATGCACCACAGTGTGTCGAATCATTCCACCACTGAAGGACGCCTGGGCTGCTTCCACTTTTTCAGGACAGCTGGAATTACAAGTAAAGCAGCTCTCAACACTCATGTCCAGATTTTTGTGTGAACATAACACTTTTTATTCCTCTGGGGAACTGGTCCATTTTTTAAAATAGCTCTAATTAAAGCAGATCCTGGAGGTTTGTGAGCAGTCCATTTGGAGACTTACATGTGTTCTCACATCCTCGATATTAGAAATGTTTATGCAGGTTCCTGGCTTGGTCCTAAATCACATGAATCTTACATCTGTCTAGAAGCACCATTTCCTGCGCATATTCTCATGCCCCAGCTTGGCTGCCTTTTTTATCTGGATGTTTCTATTTATTTTAATTTTGTTTAACCAGGTAATGAAGCTACAAAGAAACAGGAAACATTAAGACAGTTGTATAGAACACATTGAAGGATTACATCCTAGAGTAACCTTGGTGAATAAATACTTAATATTCTGTGTACTTCAACTTTTGCAGATATTGGTCCCTTCAGTCTTTATTCTGAGCCAAAGATTTTCCTATGGCGGGCCATTCAAAATATTTTTCTTCTAGAGGCACTGTGCAAAAACTTGGCGCTAGAGTCAGGCAGCCAGGGCTCCAATGGACTTGACCACTGAAACCTGCCGTGGGCCCGGCCGGCGTGGCTCAGTTATTGAGCCCTGACCCGTGAACCAGGAGATCGCGGTTCGATTCCCGGTCAGGGCACAGGCCCGGGCTGTGGGCTCGATGCCCAGCAGGGGGCGTGCAGGAGGCAGCCGATCAATGACTCTCTCATCATGGATGTTTCTATCTCTCCATCTCCCTTCCTCTCTCTAAAATAAAAAAAAAATAAAAAAAGGAAACTCGCTGTGGGATCTTGGGCAAGTGTACTAACCTCTCTGAGGGTCTTGTTTCTCTCCTGTCCAACATGGAGACATGTGGCTCATGGCAGCAGCGAGACCCTCCGTGGGAACGCTGAGTGCCCCGTACATTTCGGCAGCAACCCCCTGAGAACAACGCTGTCCTTGGAGGAAGGTTGTTTGAAGGGGGCAGCGAGGGGCGAATTATATCACACTTCCCAGGGGAAAGCTCGCTGCCAACCCTCTACCTGGTTGCTCCTGGTCTCAAAATCAAGTCCCCGCCGTCCCTCCTGGAGGCAGCCAGCCTGTCTGCTCTGTCACCCTCTCTCTCAGGCGCCTTTCTTCCTCGGTTCTTTGTGTCCCGTCTGTGGCGTGTGGCATTCTCCTGCCCTCCAGTCCCCAGGGATGAAGACTGTGAGCACTTGGGCCGAGTTGTGTTTTCCTTCTTGGCTGTTTTGGTCCCTGCGGTGCTTGATGTTTGGTTGGTCAGTGGATCTGCTCAGGTTTCCACGAAGGGGACACAGATGCCCTCTGGCTGGCCGTTCATGAGCTCCATGAACAGGGTCACCGCCCTTCTCAGCATCAGGCAGAGCTGTGATCCCGGCCCACCAGCAGCTGGGGCCACTAACCACTTCTGTGATGACTGCCGGCAGCTGTCGCTTCTCCTTTCCTTTTGTCTTCAACCCTGGCCGTCGGCAGGAATGCTTCTCTGACTCATGGCGCTGGTCTTGACTAAGATTTGCTTCCATAGCAGCCTCATCAATAAGGAGAGGGGACGTTCGGGAGCCACGGTTTTCCCCTGGAGAGAGGAGTGGCCCGCGTGGCTGCTGGTGTCCCCAGGAACTGGCATGTCCACTCGCCTCTTGCCAACGTTGGCTCAGAGGAGACACCACAGATGTTTCCTCTGGAAACATCTTCCTGTCCCTCGGCTGCCTTTAGAAACCTTCTCAGAACTTTCCATCACCTGCTGTGTTGCCAAGTTCTAACTGAGATACACCTCCCTTTCATTTCTCCCCCAAAGTAGGAAAAAACTGCCCCATTCCTCTTTCACATAAAAACAGTGTAATTACTTAAAGATAATTGTCAGATATGCCCCCAGATCTTAACATTCCCACTTCCTTCCAGTGCTCCTCTTAGGATGTTGTTCGAAGGCCCCTGCCTCAGCATTTTCATCACTGGTCCACATGCTTTGGGGTGCCACACCCTCTCGGTCCCCAGAACCAAGCATGTATGACAAAGAACAGTGGAACTGTCTTCTCCCCTCTTCCAAACTCTTTATTTCCATTAATGCTGCCAACTCTGATGGCAACCAGACAGATCCCTTTCAAACTCACCAGTCTTTCCCACACATTCTACTGTTGAGTAGCATGTCCCTCACCCTGTATCTAAAAGGTCAGCTTTGAGGAACCAGAATCAGAAACTGACTCTGTTCTAGATCAGCGTTTGGCCCACTGCTTCCTCAAAAAGATGTAGACATCTTTTTGACTACCCCTCCTGTCACTTGGTCTCTCCCTACCCCCTCTCAGTGCTGTGTCATTAGTGATTCAATCAGAGTGTTTTCAACTAGAAGTGTCAACAGGACTCCTTTGAGTGAACCCCAAGCAAACACTTCTCCATGAAGGCCCCGGGACAGACTTGGCCAGATGTCTTTCTGAAATCCAGAAACCTTGTATCTGTGGTATTTGACTGTTCTAACAATTTAGTAACCCTCACAACAGTTGAAACCTGGTTAACTCGTCTGGACTTATTGTTAGAAGATCCTTGCTGATTTTCGGTCATCTCCGCTTTTTGCCTGGATGTCCTCCAGGTAGCTGCAATGTCGTCCACCAAAGCCTGTAAGAGTTCTGCTGTAATCAGCGCTGTCTGTTGGCTGCTAGGCCCCCATCTCAGTCCCTCACTGAGCACCCCTCCTCCTGGCTCCCCTGCTTCATGCCCCAGGCCTCACCTAGCCCTTACTACTGGCCTGACCACTCCTGGGCGTGACCTTCACTGGCAGGCGGCCCTTGTTAGGCCTGGCCGAGACCCCCTATTCTCAACCTTTCTCTATACTCCAACCACAGGGGGCTGGGCCCTCTCTCTGCATAATGTTTTTCGAAGAAGATTTTATTGAAGGTCTGCACACAGTGTGAGCCATGACTCACCAGAAGATTGTAGGGAATGCTTGGACACACATAAAGTTTTTACATACCTAATAAATAATCCGTTGGAGTTTTGTAGAGGATGAGTATAAAAGCCCCTGCGATCTGTGGAATTCCCTATCCCCACCCCTGTTTTCTTCAGCTCAGGACATTTTCTGGGGTTCAGGCTAGATACTAGCAGGGCACAAGGTCTCCCCCACCTCGTGCCTTTATCACCTGGAGGCCCAGCCCAGGAATAGCAGCAACCGGTTTGGCCCAAAAAGCTGGAAGGAGAAGCCTCTTAGGCAGGAGCCTACGTTTCCTTCCAAAGCAGAAACAGGGAAGGGCTGAGAGCAGAGAAGAAAGTGCCCTCGCAGGCCCAGCCTCTGCTCCCTCCCAGCACCTCCGGCCAGATTTCCTTTTCAAACCAAAGTGAGAGCTGATCGCGATAAGAAAGGTCACACATTTCTCCTGGCCTCATGGAAGCCAGCTGGGCATGGACGGAGCTAATCACACACTAGACTGAGAACCAATCTGGTGAGGTATGTTGTAAGTATTTTAAAGTATTATTCTCTTGTAACTTCCCAGGGCCCATGAGCAGAAGTGGGCAAATCCCATGGGCCAGCGCTCTGTCTCTGACCTTCCGTGTTTTCTGCTGCTTTTCCTCAATCCCTAATATTAAAACCTTAGGGGAAGGACAGGTACCTAAAGCCCAGAGCTTTAGGCTTAAGGAACCAGTTGGATAAACGGCTGCTTACGTTTTCCTGGGCCACCAGGTGAGGCTGTCACTCTCCAGGCACTGATGGGGTGACATGAGGGATGGGGACACTGTTCCTGTTGGTAAGTGCCCTGGAAAAGGGGACTGGACTCTAGTAAACATACTTTTAAGTTATAGTCATTGAACTTAAAGTGCTCCCGGCACACAGGCAGCTAAGCAGCTACCGAGTCCCACTGCTGCAGGGGAGGGAAACTGCCCAGACCTGCCCCGGGAGTAAAGGGGTTTGGAGCTTGGACGTTGAAGAGACTTGGAGCTCAGGCTGCTCACAGTAAATTTCTTTCTTTTTTTTTTTAGGGACTTTTAAAAATTAAACTTACTGGGGTGACATTGGTTAATAGTATCATATAAGTTTCAAGTGTACATTTATTTCTATGATACATGATCTGTATATTGCATTGTGTTCCCACCACCCAAAGTCAAATCTTCTTCCATCACCATATATCCCCTCTGTGCCCTCCTTCACCTCCACCCACCCCTACCCCCAACAAGCACCGCACCGTTGGCCGCGTCCATGAGTTCTTCCTTTTTTTCTTTTTTGCTCAATCGCCCCACCCCCCATCCCACCCCAGAGCTCCAGCCTGCTCTCCATCTGTGTCTGTCCCTGTTTTGCTTATTAGTTGAGTTTGTTCATTAGATTCCACATCACTCACAGTAAATGCCAACCTCATTGCGGGTAAATGGTTTGAGGGGGGCCGACTAGGGAACCTCAGCAGTGTTTCCCAGATTGTTGCTCAATACACTTAGCATTTGGCTCAACAGTCAGTGTAAAAACAAACTCTGAATCGGAACCTGGTGATAGGCTGGAAACTGCCTGTACTTTAAGCCAGAGCCACTTTTTGTATCTAGAATTCACTTTGTTGATCTTTAGATAAACCACAACCATTCCTCCCCCTTCTCCCGTACCCCCTCCTCCCTCCCCCACACCCCTCCCCCCACTACCCCAAGGGATGTTCCTGGCAGGGTAATCTCTCCAAGAACTTATGATAAACCAATTAGAGTTTCCTTTTATTTTAGTAAAGTTTATTCATCTTGGATAGAAAGGACAGAAAAGGGAGAGCTAGGAAAAAATTCTATTAATTATTATTGTTTTGATTACTATCATTACTGCTCCTACAACAGTATCAAGAGTAGCCGCTATCTAGTGGATGTGTGGTTTGCCAGTACTTCTGGGTTTTATCCTTATGAGGAATCCTTTTCTCATGGAAGGGGTGGGGTGAATGATAGTAGAGCAAGTGGCTTTGTAACTTGCTAGACATTTATATTAAAAGAATTTTGATTGAGTTCAACTTGGGGCAAGTCTCTGGTAGAGCGCCATAGGTCCTATCGTTTTTTCTCCTGTTGAATCTTTTTATTAATGACTTGAATGAGGACTCTGGTGATCTTCTTTAAAAAAAAAAAGTTTTTAATTGATTTCAGAGAGAGAGGGGGAGAGGGAGAGAGAGAGAAAAGCATCAATGATGACAGTCATTGATCGCCTGCCTCCTGCATGTCCCCTGCTGGGAATTTAGCCAAATCAAACCTCCATCTCCTTGATCATAGGTTGATGCTCAACCGCTGAGCCATGGCTGCGGGGCTCTGGTGATCTTCTGATAAAATCTGAGATGATGCAAAGCTGGGAGGGCGAGTCAGAGGATAAGATCAATTGTCCAGAAGATGGATAAGGGCTCTTCCCTGGAGGCCGATCTCTTATCCACCTTAGACCGAGGAGGAAGCCAGAGAGCAGCACCTAGGTGGACGCTGCAGTCGGGGCTCCAGGCCTCCCCTGGAGCTCATTGAGCCAGAGTTTCCAGAGCAGCAGTTCAGACGGGGAGGGCTGGGCCCCACACCAGCCTACAACTATTGTTACTATTACTCTTGTTTTTTCCCTTTTCATATTGTTGTTGTACTCTGCTGACGAAATGTCTTTCAGACGGCAGCTCTGCTTTGGTCTTCATAACAAGACTAAAATAGGTAGAATTAGTATATTATTCCCATTTTATAGGCGAGGAAAGTGCACCTCCAAACACTGACGCTATTAAACTGCGCGGAGAAGGGACTGGAACCCGCCCTTCTGATCTTCACGTCCATTAAACAGACGGGCGGGCGGCCCAGGCTGGGAGGGATGGCTGACCGCTCATTTCCTACCACCTTAGTCGGGAGATGGGAGGCCAGCGGTGGTGGTGCCTGTGGCTCTACGAGAAGGCTGCCTGTGCCCCCCTGTCCCCACCCCAGCTTCTCAGAAAAGCCCACTTCCTGAGGTTGCACCAGCAGGCCTCTTTCTCACACAGCAGGGACTGGTGAGGGTTGGGTTTCTGCGACCTTCCTGGTATTTGAAGGCGGGAGCCCGCGTGTACACACCACTCGGTCCCCCGCAGTCCCCTTTGGCCGAGGCGGGGAGAAGGGGCCGTGCTCCTGGGGAAGTGGCCTGGCCAGCGCGTCCTGCTGCGAGCACACCCACCTGCCACCACCGCCCTGGCGCTGAGTAAGTCAGAGGCTGGATTAGTTACCAAGGAGCGAAAAGAGTTGTGGGGACCCCCCCTCCCCCAATCTAGGAATCCACTAAGGGAAGGGGAAGGAAGGGGAAGGAAGGGGGAAGATAGGTAAAGGTCACACACATATAAAAAGTCACTCAAGTTACAATATTTAAACAGGTGAAATAGAAAAAATTCCACTTGTACATTTTTAATTCTCAATAAGACAGTCATACTTTACAAATAAAGACTAAGGAGCATGATTGTCTTTTCAGTGAATAAAATAAACGACGAAGAACACATGCCTTAGCTCTTATATCACAGCCAAGGCATGAAAGGAGGAAGGGATTTCCATCAGAATGGGAAGGAGTGGTTCCCAAGGAGAGACAGTGAGAGGGAGACAGACAGACCCAGGGAGAGTGGGGAGGGGAGGTGCTCCCGTGAGGATCCAGAAATCCTTGTTGTCTTGGCTCTGGGGGCCTCAGCATGTGACCCTGTGGTACTGTCTGGGCTGGGGAGGGGTAGGTACAACAGCCATTTGAAATGATCTCCAACCCTCTGGGGCACAGGTTGTATTTTAAAATTCAATTTCTTAATTTGATTCTTAATAGATAATACATTCCCATGGTTTAAAAACTAACAAGGACACCAAGGTTTATAATGAAAAGCACACTGAAAACTATAAAACATTAGTGAGAGAAAGTAGACTTAAACAAGTGAAGAGATATGTCATGTTCATAGATCAGAATACTCAGGTGTGTGCTAAGATGTCAGTTCTCCTCAAACTGATTTATATAGATTTAATGCAATTCCAATCAAAATCTCAGAAGGCTTTTTTGGGTAGAAATTTAGAAGCTGATTTAAAAATTCATATAGAAGGGCAAAGGCCCCCAAATAACTTTGAAAAGGAAGAAAATAGTTTGAGGACAAAAACTATCTGACTTCAAGATGTATTATAAAGCTACAGAAGTCAAAACAGTGTGGCACTATGTAAAGATAAATCGATCAATGGAACAGAATCGAGACTCCAAAAATAAACCCACGTATATACAGACAACTGGTTCTCAACAAAGGTGCAAAGACAATTTACCGGAGAAAAGATAGTCTTTTCAACAGACGGTGCAATTCAACAAATGAAACAATTAGACATCCATATGCAAAAAAAAAAAAAGAACTCTGATTGATACCTTGCATCATATACTAAATGTAAAAACATGAGGGAAATCTTTGTGACCTCCTGGTGCATGGGATGACGCCCAACCAACTGAGCCACACCGGCCAGAGCTGGACAAAAGATTTTAAGACACATTAGATGGCCAATAAGCACATGAAAATGTGCTCAATATTATTGGTCATAAGGAAAATGCAAATTAAAACCACAATAAGAAATTGCTACGCTCTCCACTAGATTGGTGTAAATTAAAAAGATTGGCCTGCCAAGTGTTGGTGACCGTATGAAGCAACCGGAACTCTCATCCATGGCTGGTGGGAATGTCAAATGGTGTAATCAGTTTGGAAAACAGTTTGGCAGCTTCTTAAAATGTTAAACGTACACCTGCCATATAACCCAGGCACTCCACTAGGTACTTACCCGGGAGAAGTGAAAACACGTGTCCACGCAGAGGCTTGCTCACAGCTGCTCTGTCGTATTAGCTTGAAATCGAAACAACTGAAGTGCTGTTCGTAGGCGAATGGATGAACTAACCGCGGCATCGTCATGCACCAGAGTGTTACTCGGCAGTCACTCGGCAGTAAAAAGAAAGTACAGCACTGATCATGCTGATTGAATGAAGACTTTTTTTAAAAAGGGTACCTACTCTATTTCATTTATATAAAATTCTAGAAATGCAAAGTAGCCCACAGCGACAGAAAGCAGGTCAGTGTTTGCACGGGGGCTGGTGGGTGTAGGGAGAGGGGTGCAGAGAGAGAGGGGGTGCTGAGGGGCACAGGGAAGCTTTGGGGGTGATGTATATAGTCAGGGCCCTGGGAGGGCTGCCCCAAGATATCCCACAACGGCATATTGATTATTTTGAATTAAAATCACATGAGAAGCAGCAGGAGTCGAGGCACTCTGGCTCGCTAAACGAAGGAAATAAACGTAGGTGCTCTCCCTGCTCCTGAGAGCTGAGTCAAGCTTATCATAAGATATAGTTATAAAATCCAGAGCGAAAAGCTTGTGTAAATAAGCCTTATAGGGCCTTTGCTAATTTATTACCCAAGCCCAAACCTTGCTTAGATTCCTTTCTAATGAGCGCTAACTTTCTTTGCCCTGTCAGTTTCTCAGAAATGTTGTTTGTCTGAAAAGTATAAAAAAGTTGCTTAATTCAATCATCTCTTTGAGCCTTATTTTATGACCTGAGCGTCATATTGTGACTCTCCTGCACACGTGTATTAAATTGCTATCCCCCCTGTTAACCTAGTCTTGCGGCAATTTTGCTATTTTATTATTAGTCCAGCTGTAAGAACTAAAGAAGGGGGCACGTATTACCCCCCTCCCTGTTCACTTGCTTAATTATGGCTGTCATGTCAACACTTTTCTAATTGTACCTTTTAAATATGTGCAGTTTTCTGCATATCAATGATATCTCAATAAAGATGTTAAGACTTTCGATTTCTTGTCACAATTTTAAAAGATAATACAAAAAAAGGCAGTAGTCACATACTTTAAAAGGTACGAAAGGTTTACACTGTGATCCTTTTTGCCCCTTTCCAAATTCCAGATACTTTTTATTGTTATCTGTCTGTTCATATCCTCTGCCCATTTTTCTATTGGATTGTTGATGATTTTCTTCTTTTATCTCTTTCTCTCTTTTTTTTTGGTCATTTTCTTCTTGATTTCTGAACGCTTTTTACATATTAGAGAGATTTGCTCTTTGTTTATGATGCGAGCTGCAAATATGTTTTCTAGCTTGTAGTTTTTCTCTTGACTGATTTTTTTTTTTTTTTTTGGCAAAGCAGACTTTTCATGGAGTATAATTTAACAATCTTTTGTTTTATGACTTCTGGATTTTAAGTCATAGTTATTTTATTATTGGCAGTTTCTTAAAATGTTAGACATACACCTGCGGCGAAACCAGCCTTTCCCGTTCCAAGGTTAGGAGGAATTCTCTCACGCTTTCTTCTAGAGTGTTTATGGTTTCATTTGCACTTTCAGATGGTTGGTCCATCTGGAATTTATTCTGGTGCGTGATGTAAATTGTAGGATATAGTTTTTCTGCGTTTCTGTTAAAACACTAAACACTTATTTTTGAAATAAAGCCCCCCCCCCTCCCCGGTGTTCTAAAAGTATTAGCATTGGATATGAAACAATGACTAATTTTCAGACGTTTACTTTTAAACTTAGGGTCAAGGGGTAGGACACTTGTCACTATTGCTTGAATGTCACTTTGAGAAGCAGCAGCTGCTTACTCTACAGTATGTACAAGTTACCTTTGAAGCCAACACTTATTTTATTACTCATGGTGTACCCTTTTTTTCCTGACAAATGAAAATTTGGTGTATGGGTGGGGATAATTTCCAGCAGGTTGCCAAAGAAGATGGTTTACAGCGGGGAATGGAGAAAACAAGACAACAAAAATGAAACAATGGGAAAAATCCTTTATGCACACATTGCTCTTCAACCGCTCTTATCAGAACTTAAAAGCACAGTTCTTGAGCTGGAAGCCATCGCTTCTTGGTACTGGCCTGAAGCAGAGAAACCTTTGGTTCCTATCATCTCAGTTCAAGTCTGACTTAGCTTCAGCGTGTGGCGGCCTGAGAGGGTAGCATTTCAGAAACAACAGGGCAGGCCGACTTATGATGAAGGGCAGGAATTAGCCAGAAAAAAAGGGGGGGAAGGGTACTCCAAGCAGGGGGACAGCGCCGGCAAAGGCACAGACACAGGGTGTGTCCTGGGCACTATAAATTCTAGCAGCAAGATTACAGGGTCAAGGAAGGCGGTGGTGAGAGGCGTCCAGGAGCGTTTGAGTGGGAGCTTGTTCCCCGGCATCTGGGGCAAATAAACTCTTAAAAAAAAGAGAAGTCCAAATCTGTGGAGAATTTTTATAGGTGTTTATTTGAGCCAAAGCTGGGGACAACTGCCAGGAAGCGAGATCTCCAGTGCTCTGGAAAATGACAGCTTTGCAGTTTCTGTGATGCATTCGAAACTAAGGGGGGAACTGAGGAAGATTCTGTGAAGGTGGGGGACAGCAAGGTGGCGCTGGGTACAGGAGAGTTAGCAAGATTATGTGCTCTCTGGAGGGTGGTTACCTAGATACTCAAAGGCGTGTTAACCTAGATGCACCAAAAAAAAAAAAAAAAAAAAAGGACAGGGCCTGCTTAAGGCAAAGATGGACCTTTTACTAAAAAAGTTACAGACCCTGGCCAGGTAGCTCAGTTGGTTAGAGGGTCGTCGGGATACGCCAAGGCTGTGGGTTTGATCCCTGGCCTGGGCACGGAGATGAAGCAGTCAATGATGCATAAGTAAGGGGAACAACAGATCGCTGTTTCCCTCTCCCCCACCCCCCTTCCACTCACTCTCTAACATCGAGTGAAAACGAAAAGTTACGTGCCTGAGCATGACTAGCCACCTTCACCTGTCCAGCTCAGATAGGAATTTATGATTAGATAACCCTGCGAAGCTTCTTCCCGTAGAACTCCTTTTTGCCCACGGGAGACCGGGCTGGAGAGGTAAGCAAGCCAGGGCTGGATGGTGGGGACTGTAAACTGACTTTCTCTGGAGGGCAATGGGGAGCCATTCGGAGGTTTCCCTGATGAACCTGCAAATTTTCTAGAAAAGTCAGCCCTGTCCCGCGGCCTGGCCTGGAAAGGCAGGCGGTCCGCACTTACGCTGTGTGGAAAGAACCCCCTTGGAGGCCAAAGGAAAGCAGAGGGACCTTGCTGAGTGTCCAAGGAGAGAGGCCCTTTGGCTGGAAGTTGGGGAGAGGGAGGAACCCTCTTACCCTGCCGTGAGAAGGGGCCCCATAGCCAGGCGAGAGAGGAGGGTCAGGAAAGCTGAGGCAAAGCGCCCCTTATGCCTTTTTCCCCCCTAAATACTAAACAAAGCGGCTGTGTTCAGTGGCCTCTCAGGAAGACCAGTCATTTCCTGAGGAGATATCAGGCCAGCCCAGGCATTGTTCCCAGTTTCCAGCAATGGCCACCATTACCTGACCAGCACCACAGCCCGTCTTTCTGCTGCTCTGGGAGAAATTACCAGAGTGGTCTTTCTGCTTTTCACAGGGCAGGTTCTCATCTGCAGTGCGTGGGAAGCGTCTTCTGCCCCAGGAGCATGGCCCAAAGGCAGCACTAACTGCCCTGAGTCTTGCTTTCAAGATGCTGCTGGAGCTGACTAAAGAGGGCAAGATGTGGCTGGGAGCCCTGCTGGCACTTCTGCTCTGTGAGTTTGACTCTCTTTCTACATCACTTACACATCATGAGAGTGGAAGCGAGGGAAGTCACCATATTTCTTCTGTCTTTTCCAGGTTCAAGCCTTGAGGGTCAAGAAAACTGTAAGTTGTCAAGTTTCTACGTAGGTTCATAGTGTCTTTCCGAGGTTCTTAACACTCGTGTCAAATTGCCTGTGTTAATTAATGTCCATAACTATTGAGAAAATATATTCCAATTGAGAGCAGACGTTAATTGCCTTCTGGCATTTTTAGAAGGTTTGGGGGGGGGGGAATCCACTTTTCCGAAGCCAAGTTCTAATTAGCATGTTCTAGAAGAAGCAGATATTTCCTGGATCCTAGTGAACTGCTGTATGTTAGGTTTGGGGAGGTGATAAAAACCAAACAAATTGAGTGACTGCATAATCTGTTTCTTGTTCTACCATAAATTTCTCGTTTTCATATTCTACCCCCTTCCCTTTTTTTGATTCACACATGAAATGTAATTGGTTTGTTAGATTCATGAAGACAGAAAATAGTTTAAGTTGTTATGACTTTTTTCTCCTAAATGATCTAAAACATACTGGATTTCATTTCCCATCCACTCATGAGGCTATTATACCTGCGATACTGTGTGCTTGTGTTCAGGGAGGGGGCTCATCCTTGAGGTCTGGCTTATCATCCGCTTTGGAGTTAATTTTGAATCTTTAAGATAAGCGGGTGTGGTTTTGCTTCAGCTGGGGCCCCGTGAAGGAGAGGGCTTGGCTGGGTCCCGGGTCTTAGTGGAGGGAGAGCCCGCAGAGCAGGATCCTACGTCCGTGATCACTTTGGTCTGCAAAGAATGGGGGTGAGGGGCTGTAGACAGTTGTACAGCTCTCTGGAGATGATGAACTCGGATGATCCGGGTCTGTCGAGCCAGGGTTCAGAGCAGGGGCTCCGGGACAAGGAGGGCTAGTGTGGCTACTAGCAAAGCCAGTCTGCAGGCCTCCCGATCAACTGCTGTGCTCCAGCAGGCTTCTGATCCCCGTGGCAACCCGGGGGGGCAGATATCCATGATCATCCCAATCACCCCAACTCACTAATGGTGTCAGTGCATCTGTGTGGGTGGTGGGGAAGGGAAAGGGAAAGAGAAAGGGAACGGTGAGGGCATGCTCCGGGCAGGGAGAGCTGGAAGGGAGAGCATGCTGGGTCCCCAGGCCTAAGGGTTTTAAGGGTGAAGATTTTAGGGGAGGTCCCAGGGGAAGATCTCATTAGAATATTCTGGAGTTTTCCAGGTCCTTTCAGAGTTGTGGTCTCCTCTGATTGATTGGCCGGGGGCCAGGGCAGGGGGTCATTATCCAGTACAGTTGGTCCTGAGGTCAGCCAGGGGCCGCTGGTCTGGTTTGGCTGCTTTTCTGGGCCTGAGGTCTAAATGTTTATCTCTAGGGAGGAGAGGTCAAGGGGTCCCAACCGCTGGGGGAGGAAAGGCCTCCCTGGGGACCAGGTCCCATCCTACAATTGCCTTTTGCTAGGCACCCGGGGCTCTCCGCCCTGGTGACCTCCTGTGCCTGGCGCATGTCCTTGCTCTGCTGGCGTCCGTCCCTCTGCGGACCACACCGCCCTGCTCCCTGCGCCCCGGGCGCGGTGCTGGGTCAGCCTCGGTCCCGTCAACTCCCGCCCCCCGCCCCCCCCCCCAAACAGCGCCGTCTGGAGGGAACTCCCTGGGCTCCCGCGCCCGGCGGCTTATCTGCCTCCGCACCCGTCCTCCCGGCCCCCTCCCGCCGAGCCGAGGTGCCGCCCCGCCCGCCTGCCCCGCCCCATCCCCCCGCGCCATCCCCGCGCCCCAGTCGCGCCCAGGCCCACGTCCTGTCCTTTAGGCGGCTGCCGTCCCCGTTAGTATCTTCGCCTCTCCCCGCAAACACGACTGACAGCTCTTAGTTTTTTAGGAAAAAGGAAAATCACGCACAGCCCCCGCCGAAGGCCGGCTGCGCTCCCCGCCTGCGCTCCCCGCCCTCGGGGGTCCCCGCGCCCGCGCCGGTGCCGCCACCGACCCCGCGGGCGGTGCGCTGCGGGCCTGGGCTGCCCCTGCTCCGAGCTCCGCCCTGGGCCTCCGGGCCCTCTCCGCGTGCTCGCTTCCATCTCCCACACAGCCCGCCCCCTGCATCCCCTTGTCTCTGCAGGCCCCCTGCCTTGTCCTCTCTGGAGCTGGACCCCCTCTCCACCCCCACATACCCCCAGTTCCAGCGGCGCCCTGGCCTCTCCCCTGAGCATCATATATACGGGGCCAGTGGGTGACATCGCCTCCCAGCCACGTCCCAGCTCCCCCCAGAACTGTGCCATCACCTGACTTTTTTCTTCACCCTAATCTTTTCCTGCCATCCTCTACTTCAGTGGGCGACACCTGCACCCAATCCAGGGACCTCATCTTGGAGTCTGCCTCAACTCCCATATTCAATCAAGTAATCCTTTAAACAATTTTAAATAAAATGCATGTAATACAAAATTTATTACCAACGACGTTTAGTACATTCATGATGTTGTGCAAACATCACCACTGTCTAGTTCCAGAAACTCTTACCTCCCCTCCTCCCAAAGAAGTCTTTTTGTGTCCACTAAATATTTCTAAAATCTATCCCTTCCCTTCATTCCCACCGCACCTGCCCTCGCTCAGGCCTCATCCGCTCTCACCTGAACCCCTGTCCAAGCTGGCCTCTCCCTCCAGCCCACAGTGAACTTTCTAAAGCTCCAGTGTCACCCTGTCACCCTTCTAAACACTCCCAGGACAGGGCCCAGCTTGTCAGCATGGCGGGCAAGGCCCTTCGTTCTGGCACCTCCTACCTGGCTCGCTTGGCCCCTCTGGCCCCATACTCTGGTTCCTGTGACTGTTTGTGCCCGGATACATTGATTTCTCATGCCCCTGTGCCCTGGTACATGCTGTTCTCCTACCTGGATCACCCCTGTTCTTGGCCTGGTTCAAGGCTCAGTTCAGGAGTCACTTCCTTCAGACTTTCCTTGGCCTCTCCTGGGCAGCCCTTCCTCTTGGTGTTTGCATCACTGGAAGCCAGTTATCTGGGTCCCCGCCAGCCTGAGTGGTCCACGACAGCAGGCACAATTTTGTATTCACCTCGTAGGCCCGCCACCTGGCACAGGTAAATATCTCCTTGAAGGAGACTCCAAATGAATTTGGAAATATTTGAGACTCCTATGAGAGGATGGGCCAGCATGCTCTATGCTGAGCACTGAAGTTCAGCAGGGATTCCATGCTCCATGGCTCTCTGATTTTCCTGACAATAGCGGGTGTCTTCTCCTTACTCCCCCCACCTTTCTTTCTGAGTCATTTCCAGGTTGGGGGCCAAGCAGCTGGCTGAGTCACAATGTCTCATCTTCCCAGGGAACATCAGCATCCGCTAACTGGCAGCTGGAGGTACAGGAAAGCAGGCTCCTTGGTTTTAAGGCTCGAAGATGTGTCACTATGGTCCCTGGGTGCCTTATCTCACATCATTTTGGGGGGTCAGGAATCCAGGAGTGGCTTAGTTGGGTGGTTCTGAATCCAAGTCTGCCAGGAAATTGCAGATAAAATGTTGGTCAGGGTTACAGTGATCGGAAGGCTTGTCTCAACCCAAGCATTAGAATGTTACCCATACCTATATCTACCTGTATCTTCCTCCCAATCTTATCCCTACTTCCTTTCAGAAGTCACCGTTCTCCTGACTTTTTTGTATTAATCTTATACCCATCCACCCTTTAAAATTTATGTTGTTTCAGATGATTTGTCAGTAGGCACTTTGGGGTTTCTTAGGTAATATCATAGTATCTACCTTTGGGGGCTTTGAAACATTTGACTACACTATCCACTCAAAAATTTATTTTATTTATTTTTATTTTTTTTATTTAAAATATATATTGATTTCAGAGAGAGGAAAGCAGAAGGAGAGAGAGAGATAGAAACATCAATGATGAGAGAGAGTCATTGATCGAGCCTGCAACCCAGGCATGTGCCCTGACCGGGAATCGAACCCCAATCGCCTGGATCCCAGGTCAATGCTCAACCGCTGAGCCATGCCCGGCCAGGGCCACTCAAAAATTTAAATAAAACTTTAAAATCTCATGATTGTTTTACTCACATTTGTGGAGGTAGATGACACAGGAAGCTAACAAAGTAACTCTCAACCCCAGGTAGCCTCCTTAGAATGGGAAAGGTGGAAGTTATGGCCAAGACGTGTAGGAGTTTGGAGGTTTTAAGAGGCTGAGCTACCTGATTTTAAGGTCATGGACTTTAGATAGATTTCCCCCCATGCTCTCCAAGTATTGTCCATTCTTTCTAGCCATATGCAGATCACAAGGTGTTTGAGGTTGGTTTTGGGGACAGGAGTTTAGACAGTGACTATTTTATAGCACTGATTGAGCCCAAATCCATGTGCCTTGGATAATAAACCACAGGCAAGGTAGAGCTGAGGTGCTTTGAGGTGCATCAAGGAGCATAACTAGGAACCCAGGTAGGCTGCAGAAGGACCTACAGCAGGATCAAGAGGATTCTCAAAAGACAGACCTGCCCTGGTCTGCTCTGAAGCTCGGACAAAAGTCCTGACCAATAAGCATGGTCCAGAAGCTTCTAGCCTGAAAAATTTTTCAGAGCAGTGGCCCACGACCAACCAACCAACAGACAAAAATGCTTATTTGCTAGCCAGAGAGCATCCAGTTTCAAGCAGTCCATCTTCCCATCAGCCCATCATTGTAAATAAGTCTCAAGATGTGCTCTCTAGTCAGCTGAATTCTGTTGCTAGCCTATGGTTGCTGGATATTAGGGCCAGAAAGGATGCACTCGGCTAGTCGATCCGGTGCCTGGTTTCTGGCAGAGATTGGGCAGCTAGCTGGGCATTGTAGCTGCCCCGGGTGCTTGAGGGAGATTTCCCTCATCAGTGGAAGGTAACCTGCGCTCTTTGCTTCTCAATGGCAGATGGGGATGGGGACTGCATGTGGCTGCCTGGGACATGGTTTCAAGTCCTTAGCCATCTGGCGAGGCCTCTAAGCTCATCCGATAGAAAACGCCAGCTGGGGCTGTGCTATTGTGTCAGTTGAGGGTGAGAAGGAAATTTCCAGGGTGTGACCATCTGACTTCAGCATAGTGGTAGCTGTCCCTTAGTAAGCAATTACCGCATGTCAGGCACTGTATGGGCGTGTTCCCGTTCCTCGCCCGTAAGTCTTGCAACAACCCACTAAGTAAGTATTATTACCCCTTCGTACCGATGAAGGCGCAGAGCATAGACAGGTTAATCGCCCAAAGCCACACAGTAAGTGATGAGCCAGGACTCGAACACTTGTCTGCCTGAATCCTACACGCCCTCCAGGGGCCACAGTGTGGCAGCTCACGGGCTGCCTAGGTCTTATGGACATGCTTTGTTTGTCCCACCCTGAAGACCACCACGTCGTTTTGGTGGGAAAAATGAGCAGCTTAGTACTAACGGCCTCATGCTTGACCCACTCCCCAGAGTCATTACCCACCTGGCCCCTGTAGGCATTTGGGACCCCTGGACACTCTGCTGCCTAGGATGAACCCAACCCAATGTGGTGAAGGTCACCAGGACAATGCTGTTCCTGAGACAGCAGGTGTGTCTTCCCTCCTTCCCTTGTCATTTAGCTTTCACCATCAACCGCATCCACATGGTGGTCCTGCCAGGGCTGGAGGTGCAAAACGGGGAGAACCTGACCCTTCAGTGCGTCGTGGACATCAGCACCACTTCCCAGGTCAAGCCTCAGTACCAGCTGCTCTTCTATAAGGACGACACGCTGTTTCACAACGTCTCCACCACGGAGAACGCAGAGAGTTATTTCATCCCTCAAGCCCGGGTCTACAACGCGGGAATATACAAATGCACTGTGATTCTGGACAACAAGGTGAAAACCACACCGGAGCACTACGTGACAGTGAGAGGTGAGTCCCTGGGATCGAGCGTAGCTCAAGCAGACGGAGCTGCCACACGCAGCAGCGAGAGCAGTGACAGGGGGTCCACCTGCTCACCCGTCACCTTTCTCACTCACCTGTCTGGCATTTTCCTCACCTGAAAATGCTCCCAACATGACAGGCTGTTTCTCACCATCTTGCCTTTGCACATGCTGTTCCCTCTCCCGGGAATTCCCTTCTTCATCTCATCTCCTCGTGAACTGCTATTTCTCCCCCAAGACTCAACTCAGTGGCCTCTTCTCTGACACTTTCCCAAATAAAACTGTTCTCCCCAGGGTGCTCGCAACTCTCACGCTCTCTCTACATTCAGTGGTATTTGTGTAAAGGCCATCGGGCCAAGTGTTGACATTGGATACTGTAGTCAGTCTGCCTGGATTCCAATCTGGGCAAGTCCCTGAATGTCTCTAAACTTTAAAATTCTCATCAGTGAAATGGAGATAATAATAATACCCAGTTCAGGGAATTTTGAGAGGGTTAAAAGATATCTGTAGATAAAGGACTTAGCCTCGTACTAGCACGCAAGGAGTTCCCAGTAAGTGGCATTTACTCTCCCTCGATGTTGCAACTATTTCTTACATGTGTGTCTGCTTCTCTGGACTGTGAGATCATGAGGAAAGAGGTAGTGTTTGGCCTATTTTTTGTATCTCAAACAAATAATGTGGCTCATTTCACAATCAATAAATGTGAAATAAACAGATGAAAAGAGGAAATAGAAATGGACAGGGATGGGGAAACAGAAGAGAAATCATTGTGGGAAATTTGGGTTCAGAGATATAGGGTTTCATTCATTCATTCATTCATTCATTCATTCATTCCCTCAAGAAACATTTCCCAAGGCTGCAAGTCAGGAAAAAAAACAACCAGTGCAGGACATGAAAATGCTCTGTTATTCTGTTTTGCTTTTTGAACTGGGAGGCCATGCACCCTCCTCTCTCCTACCCCTCCACCCCAACTTTTGGTTTTGGAGTCAGACAGACCCGGGGTCGAATCTTAACTCTAGGGCTTGACAACTATGAGCTTTTGGATGAGCCTTGAACCTCCCGGAGCTTCACCTTCTTCATCTGTAAAATGGGCATAATTTTATCTTTCATGCTCATCCAAGAGGTTTATTGTGAGAATTACATGGGGTCATGGGTATAAAGTCAACCTAGCACTCAATGAAATATAACAATCACAGTAATACTAATGAGTACTGGCTGCTTCGTTCTGTTCTGTTTTGAACTGTTTCATTTGGGAAGACTTGTCTCCCCAATGGGATTATAAATGTTGAAAGCACCAACCACATCGTCAATATATTTTGTCTTCTTCAAAATCCCTGGCGTAATGCTGGGCACATGCACGCTCAATACTTACCCAGTAGGTAGCGCCGGGTGCCCTGGGAATAAAAGAAAAGGACCCTTAGGTGGGTCAACCACAAAGACTCAGCCTGCGCTGTTCAGTCGAACTGATACTCATGGACTTTCTCTTTCCCCAAAGGAGTGGCCCGTCCCAGAGTGACACTGGACAAGAAGGAGGCGATAGAAGGCGGGGTGGTGATGGTCAATTGCTCTGTCCCAGAGGAAAAGGCCCCGGTATATTTCACAGTCAAAAAAGTTGAACTGGACACAAGAGCTGTCAAGCAACACAAAGAAAAAACTTCTCAGCACCAGAATTTTGTGATGCTGGACTTCACAGTCGAGGAGCAGGACCGTATGATCTATTTCCTATGTCAAGCCAGCATCTTTTCTGGGAAACAAGTGGAGACCTCTATAACCACCATGAGCGATCTGGTCACCGTGAGGGGTCAGAGTCCTGCTCTTCTGTTTTTCATCCTTTCTGGCTTGCTGGTTTGGTGTGGGGAGGAAGAGCCAGGGATTAGAAAGGGGCTGGGCACATCCGGCTGGACTGCTGTTCTCAGCACTGGTCTTAATCACTTTAGCTCCATAGTTTTCAAACTTTTGGATGGTGACACAGTTTTATTTATATAAATCATATATATATATCAGGGTGGGACAAAAGTAGGTTTGCAGTTGATTGGGCTATTACATTTGCCCCCATAAACTGTCAGCTCATATGCACTTTGTCCATTTTTTACTGTTTCTTATTGATTTGTTTGAGCCCTTTATAAGTGAAAGGAATTAGCTCTTTGTCAGGTCCTGTGCAGATATTTTCCCCGGTTTGTCACTGTTTTCATTTTATGATTTTTTTTCAATGCAGAAGCTTTTTATGCTTAGGTAATCAGATTTATCCATCTTCCTTCCTTATGGTTTTGAGAGTCAGTTTTGTGATTCACCCCCAAAGTTCCTCCCCACTCCAAGATGATCAAAGAAAAAAATGCACCTATGTTTCCTCTTACTGTTTCTCTTACTGTGGCTTAAATGTGTGTGTGTTTCCTGCATTTAGGTCTCTGGTGCATCTGGAGTTAGTTTGGATGTAAGAAAAACCCTTCAGTTATTATTAAGCTACCCCAGAGGGCACTTGCTGAGGGTCCTACAAGATGTTCGCTCTTTTCTGACCTTTGCTCAGACTGTTTATTTAAATGATAGCTTTTTTGGTTAATTTTTCTTTATTGATTGTAGAGAGAGAGGGCTAAACATCAGTTTGTTGTTCCGCTTACTTACGCGTTCATTGGTTGATTCCTATACGCAACCTTGGCGTATGGGGGCGACGCTCTAACCAACTGAGCTACCCCGCCAGGGCCAAAGTGATAGCTTTTTATTGTGAATTTGAATGATTTTATAGTTAAAAAAACTAATGAATATGAAAATATATCACTCTACATTCACTTTTGGCATTTTAAATGTCACTATCTGTATGTACTGTCTGTGGTCTACTATTTTTTAGCAGGAGCGAAGGCCTAGCCCTGCTTCCCTCACCACCTCCTGCAGACCCCACACCCTGGTATCTCTCTGACTCATAGTTTATTAAAACAGTCTGTTTCTAATGACTGTGCTTAATTCTGAGGTCATTTGAAGAAGGCTCTGCCGATGAGATCTAGAGAAGATGGTTTAGCCCTGGGGAAGCTCAAGAAAGTTAGAGAATTGCAATTAAGAAGAAGGTTGAAGATGCAAGAATGAGCGAGAAGGGAGGGCACATCAGAGCCGCCTAGTTGAAATTTTTTGAGAGGACAGGTTGACTTTTTTTTTTTTTTAATTAATAAGGGGGAAAGGTGGCTGGTAACAAAAAGAGCAGAGCAAGGAGGAAGCGCCTTTTTCCCTCACCCAGGTTTGAACCTGAGCCCAACCGGCTTGTCCTCTTCTTGTAGAATCCTTCTCCAATCCCAAGTTCTACATCGACCCGGACGGGGTGATCACTGAAGGAGATCAGCTGACTATTAAGTGTACCATTCAAGTGACGCACAGCGCCCCGGCCTTTCCGGAAATCATAATCCAGAAGGACAAGGCCATCGTGGCGCACAGCAAGCTGAGAAACGAGGCCACCTACTCAGTAATGGCCATGGCGGAGCACAATGGCAACTACACGTGCAAAGTGGAAACCAGCCAGATATCCAAGGTCAGCAGCATCGTGGTCAACGTAACAGGTAGGGCTGCTGCTGGAGGGTGTCGGCCTATGGCGGGCTCAAGAGGCGACTGTGCTGGAACCCGGGATGGCCAGTGACACCCATACTTCCACTCCTGCTGAATGAATGAATGAATGAATGAATGAATGAGTGTCTGAATGAATGCGCTCGGATGGGGGGGATGGTGCCCTCAGGGGGGAAAAGTCAATACAGAACCATTAAGCAGTTAGCAGTGGGGGTTGAGGCTGCAGATTCTGGCATCAGGTCCCAACCTTGCCACTCACCACTTCTGTGACCTCCGGGGACTTCCAGAGTTTCTCTTTGCCACAACTCTATGAGATGAGGGTAATGACAGAACTCAGCGATAGGACTGCTGCAGGGAATGAGTGACCTCAGGAGCCTCATACAGAGCAAGCACTCAGTGAGCATTAGCTAGTGTTTCTATTATTATAGCACATTTACCTCTCCTCTGTGCCAAGCCCTGTGCTAGATCACCAGGCGGGCCCTGTGACAAGGGCAGGAGTGAGAAAGCATTAGCAGACTCAAAAATAATGGTAACCATTCCCCTTTGTTGAACACGGTGACCGGTTTACATACTTTTTAATTTCATGCTCATAACAATGCTATGAGATCCGTATCATGATTCCAGTTTTATGGATGTGGAAACTGAGGCTGAGAGGTTGGGGGCAATGCACCCAACGATGACAGGATTACCAAGTGGAAAAACAAGAGTTGCCCTTGGGCCTATTTGACTTCTCAGCACATGCACTTAAAAGTTCCCTTAGATTCCTTCCCCCCCCTTACCTGGCTTTACTTCTCTTTATAGCTCTTACCACACACAAAAAAGTCTTCTACTTCTTTCTGTTTACTGTATGTCTGCAGGCACTAGAGTGTAAGCTGATTAGGGCAGGAACATTAGCTATTTTATACAGTGATGTATCGTTAATACCCAGAACAGTGCCTGGCACACAGTAGGAATTCAGTACTTATTTGTTGCATGAACGAATGAACATAGGATGAAAGTGTTTCAGAAGGCAAAGAGAGTTAGCACTTCTTGGTTCCCAAGTGAAGGTGTTCATTCATTCACTCATTCACTGAAAGCCTCCTGTGTGTTCAGCACTGAGTGTCACAGCAGCAGCCCGCAGTACCATAGGCAGGCTGCCAGCTACCCAACTGGCTGATGGGCATATGTGCTGGATCCTGCTGGTCTATAGTGTGTGCTAGCGATTGAGCTTATTGTTGATCATGACAAATATTTTGAGGCATGTGATATTTTTCACTGATAAGACATGTCTCATCTCATTAGAGAAAAGTATTCGGTTCAACATATATTGAGCACCTTCTGTTTTGCTGGGCAACCTATTGGGGATAGAGAGTTGCCTAAGGTCGAGCTTTGCCCTTGAAGAATTCACAGACATAAATGGGCCTTAAGAATGCAGAGCAATGAGGAATGAACAAAGGGTTGGGCACACTGCTGTGAGAGCCTCAGGGACCAAGTGGTGAACGTATGGACCATTTCTCCAGTTAGGCAAGCATCCTTACGCCTCGGGCCAGGCTACTTTAGGAAAGCATACAGCATCACTGGACCACAAGATGCTATTGTAGCTGATCACCCCCATCCAGATGCCTGTGTCATGTGGGGTATATAAGTCATTCAGTAGATCAGTCTCCCTGGCCCAGGAAAGCAAAGTGTCGTTCTCAGTCTGCCCTTCCATGCCTGCCCTGGGCCTGCATGCCCTGTGAGCCTGAGCTCCGTGCTTTCCATGTGGAGCTAACCCAGCCACATCAGGGCTGGCAGGCAAACACCCCCATGTTCAAGTTCAACCAAGCCTTTGGAAATGTTTCCAAGCCCACTTATGCATCTGGTTTTCCACGCCCCTATTACTATCAAGCCGGGAGGCTCAAAATAATTTTGTGAACATAAAAATCATTGAATTAGTCATTTGTCTTTGGATAGAAAAAGGGTTTCTTCTACCCCCACTGTATATCTTTTGAGGCCCAATCTATCACCAAGTGCCGCCAGGTCTGTCACCTCTGTCCTGTCTTCTTGGCTCTACAATCACACCCTAACGCTGGCCCTCACACCAGGATTATCACAGGGATCTCCCTGAGCATCTCTCTTCCAATTCATCCTTCAGCTGCAGGAGAAGCCCTCCTAAGATGGCCTCTGTTTGGCGTAACTATTCCTGGCCTTAAACTCCTCTTGCTCGGTCATGATCCTTCACCTTGACCCCACCGTCTTCCAAATATCCCTCCCCACTCAGCCTGTCCTTTCCCCTTGTCCACTGAAAACTTCTGCTGTCCTTAAGGACTGAGTCCCAAATCTCAATCCAGGCTCCCCAGGCAGAGCCCCGCGGCCACACCTCAGGTCCCATTGCACTCTGCTCATACCTTGGCATCAACAGTCACTGCAAAGATTTAGCGTCTGTCCTCACCACTCGGTATGAGCTCTTGAATGACCAGGTCTGTGGCTCAATTAATCTTAAATCATCGATACTTAGCAGAGCACCTGGCACGTGGTAGGAGCTCAATAAATATTAGTTCATGAGTGAATCAAAGACTGGCTCCTGTCAGTCCACGTCATGGTCTTGGCGGTCTGTTTACATGAGCTCCTTTACAAACAGACTAACATTTCCTTCCTCATTGTAAACCTTCTTGTACCTGCCTCAGCGACATGGCTTCTATTTTTACTTTTTTGTTTAAATATTTTTAAAGGTAAAGTCATTGCTTTCGGATTTTTTTCTAAGTCATTTTTTCACATTTTTGGGTATCCGCCCAGTGAGACTGTAGGGCACGTTAGGATGCCAGCTTCCTTGGTTCGCCTTCCCCACTCCTAATCTAGAGCTCTGAAAACAGATGAGTCCACACTTGCGACATGGAAGGAAGGATGGCGCCTGCCTTAATAAAAAGATTAATTATTGGGCACCACTTTACTCAAAGTTTTATTTTATTCCCCATAGAGGACACTGTGGACTGATTAAGATGGAAATGACTTCCATAACAATGTAACATCGATGATGACAATGACAGTGTTGATTTGTACCCCCAAATCTGTACAGCAGGCAAATTTAGAGGCAAAGGTAGAACTGGATCTCCTGATTCCTGCCTGCATTCCCAAACCTCTAGCCCAAGAAGCTTTCCTGAGAGGAACTTTGGGACTCAGTCCCATTTTCTTTTCTTTTTTTTATTATTTTATTTTATTTTTATTTTTTTTTAAATATAGTTTTATTGATTTCAGAGAGAGGAAAGGAGAGGGGGAGAGAGATAGAAACATCAATGATGAGAGAGTCATTGATCGAGCCCGCAACCCAGGCGTGTGCTCTGACCAGGAATCAAACCCCGATCGCCTGGATCCTAGGTCGACTCTGAACCGCTGAGCCACGCCCGGCCGGGCTCAGTCCCATTTTCAATATGCAGATGGTCTCAAGAATCACTGACTCCTTCCCTCTGCATCGGGGACATAACCTCGAAGTCAGGGTGCACTGCTTCACATGAAGGAGCTGAGTCTCCACAGGGGTTAAGGACTTAATTAGTACTTTCCCTGTAGCTGAAAACAGAAACATGTACTATAACTATGAAATACTGATGTATTTAGGAAATATTTAAATAAAGCAATGACAAAACCTCTTAAAAGCCAACTTCTGTCTTTACTACTGTTGCCATCCAACCTAAATGAGGGTACTAATAACTCCTTAAAGTGGCACAGAACGTTGTAGCTTATGATTTGACCTCAGGAGGTATCGCCCATCCATTCTCTCCCAGAGACCTCCCCACAACATACACCTATGCCCTTCCCCTCACCCACACTCTCCAAGGCCACAGGGACACAATCCACACTTCTTTAGGTGGTTCCCATGGTCCGTCAGGATCCGCAGGCCTTCCTTTGGCCTATTCTACTCGCCCTTTGTTCCAGGCCGACTGAACTTTCAGAAGCTTGAACCTTCTGCCAGGCCTTCCAAATGCTGTTCCCTCAGCCTATGACCCTTTTCCTCTTTGCCTGGATGACTCCCTCCAAGCCTAGGTTCAGTGGCCCCTCTATGGGCTCTGCTGCAAACACTGGGTCTGAATCACCCACCAGACATCAGCCCTTTGATGTCAGGGACTGTTTCTTTGTTCACGGTTGTCTCCCCAATGCCAAGCGAGGTGCCCAGCCCAGAAGTAGCCTGAAATAAATACTTGTGGAACAAAACATGTGAGCGAATGAATAAATAGGTGAATTTTTACAAGTTGCAAAACTTTCCTAATCCACGTCTGTGAAAGAAATTGGATTAACAAGGGCCGAAAACCTGCCCATTCTTTAATTGCGTGGTTATCAGGTCTTTGAAAAGCGCTCTTTCTGCAGGAAGTTGGGAGTTGGTTCTGCCAAAAGCAGCTGGGCCAAGGGACTCTCTGTAAAGGGGGTTTGAGAGCAGTTCCCAGAAACATCTCACTCCATTCCCACTCACTGTTTTCTCAGAGCTATTTTCCAAACCGAAGCTGGAATCTTCCGCCACACATTTGGACCAGGGTGACAGCCTGAGCCTGTGGTGCTCTGTCCCAGGAGCACCTGAAATCAACTTCGCCATCAAGAAGGGACACGAGAATGTGTCTCAGGCTCAAAATTTCACCACGAAAGCCTCAAAATGGGACAGTGGGATATACACCTGTGTCGCAGGCATCGGCAAGGTGTTCAAATTTAGCAACGCAGTGCAGATAACCGTGTGTGGTGAGTACGTCCTTGCTGGCACAGAGTCTGAGGTTGAAGGGGAGACGGGGAACGTTTCACCAGCTGCCACCCCCTCCAGTCTGAAGGCAGATCAGACCCAGGCAGGGTAAGAACTCGAGGGAGAGAGAGGGGAGAGAAATCAAGAGGCGGAACAGAAGCAAGTGGTATTTCTGC
This sequence comes from Miniopterus schreibersii, assembly GCF_964146895.1. NCBI lineage: Eukaryota > Metazoa > Chordata > Mammalia > Chiroptera > Miniopteridae > Miniopterus > Miniopterus schreibersii. The sequence continues at coordinate 9,169,500 of NC_138116.1, forward strand.
TTAGAGTACAGGAGACAGGCAATGCAAAAATCAAATTCATGGCTTTATTGTGGCTGCACGCTGATTGGCAGGATCTGGGCGGCTGGAGCAGGCACCTACCCACAAGTTCAGGGAGGGGACACTGCTTCGTCAACACTAAACTTTCAGAGCGAAGCTCCAGTTTTTCATTCAGATCCTGGCTGACCAGAAGGTCTAGGACTTCTGGTGGGCAGAGCGTAGGTACTGGGGTCGCCTAGTGCTGCGCTTCTTAGACTTGAATGATTGTGCAAAGCCTGGTTCGAAGGCAGGTCAGGATGGGGCCGGGTTCCCAGGTCCATCCCTAACTAGCGCTTTGAGGATGCTGGTGCTGCCGGGCCCTGGACCACACTTCGAGAAGAGGGATCCTAGATGAATGTGGGACTCCAGTCAAGCTGTCACTGTCACTGTCATTATTCAGTCATGTGGCCAAAGTTTCTCCAGCCATGATCTTAGTCTGAAATGAACCAGGATTTTAGCCTACTGTCAACCCTCTAGGCACCTAACTCAAAAGGAAATAACGCAAAAGACAAATGTGGGTCATCCCACCCTGATTCTTCTGGTGGTTCTTGGGAGAAGGTCATTTCATTCCATATGGACGTGTGTATATATACATGTGAGATACATGAAAATAGAAACATATATTTAGAGGGGTGTAAGGTGTTTCTTGAATTTATGTCTTTTGTTTATAGCATTCTCTCTCTTTCTCCTCAACACACACACACTACCTGCCCATTTTAAAGACTTGTAAAGGTAGATAGAACAGGCAGGCATTTAAAATCACAGTGATGACAGAGAAAGCAAAGCCCAGAGTTTGGAGAAAGCACCCCTTGGGCAGGGTGTTTTGCTTCAGATGGTTTCTCTCTCTGTCATTCTAGAAATGCTCTCCAAGCCCAGGATTTTCCATGACTCCACGTCTGAGGTGATAAAAGGACAGACCATCGAAATCCACTGCCAATCCATAAATGGGACCTTTCCTATTTCTTATCACCTTTTAAAAGCAAGTAACACTTTGGAGAGTTACACCATAGACTCAAATGAGCCCGCAGTATTCAAAGATAACCCCACAGAAGACACAGAATACCAGTGCCTGGCGGATAATTGCCATTCCCATCTCGAAATGGCCAGTGAGATTCTGTCGGTCAAGGTGATAGGTAAGTTGCTGTGCTATCGGAAGAAATTAGGTGGGGCCCTGGCTGGGTGGCTCAGTTGGTTGGAGTGTCGTCCCTTACACCAAAAGGTATTGGGTTCGATTCCTGGTCAGGGAGGCAACTGATCGGTGTTTCTCTTTCACACCGATGCTTCTCTCTCTCCCTTCCTCTCTCTAAACATATCCTTGGTTGAGCATTTAAAAAAAACTAACCATGTGGGGTGGGGGCTTTAGTTCACATTTTCAAAGGTTTGGGATTTCCCAGGGTTGGTGTGGACAAGGGAAATGGGTGGTACTTATGCCAAATCTGTAAACATAGCATGTAGCCAAGAAGGACCAAGACCCAGGTCAATGGGGCCAGAAAATATCTGGGGGCTACTAGTGTGACCAGTGCCCTCTCTTTTCAGAACCTTTCAAGTGAACTGTTAAAATATGAGAGAGAGGTGTCCCAACTTCAGGAAGCTCGAAGTTGTGCTTTTGGGCTCTCTTAGCATTTGTTCCTTTTTAGGTGAACTGCCAGCCATCTCAGAATCGTTGACCAAAGCTCTCCTCTACTGTTGACTCTTATCAGGCAAACTGTCGCATGCAGAACCCACAGCAATTAGAGCTGCAGGCTGTAGTCTCACGAGGACTTGCTAACAATCGCCTGGGACTCTCATACCCATTGTCCTGGGTGGATATTTTTCCTTGAGCCTCTATCTGTGCCTCTCAGAGGCCTTAAAGTGCCATTGCCTGCATCCCTGAGATAGCCTGCATCCTGCTATAAAATGCATACGCCTCCCTTCTCTTCCCACCTTTCTTCTGGCTTAATAACTTTTATCTACATGTGCCGTGTGAATATCTTGAGTTAGATAGAGATTCCTGCTGCTATTAACATACAGTCTAAGAATAGCCATGCTTTTCGAATTAATACCCATATATATTAAGCACCTAAAGCTATAGGGCATATTAAAAAAGACATATTCTTTATGTTTTCAATAATATAACAAGAAACACAAGATCGCCTGATAAAATAGTGGGAAGCTATTTGGTTATATATGAATATCTGAATAACAGTGTAAATAAGCCTAGAAAAACGTTATTAGGCAGCACATTATTAATTGTCACATGAAATAGCCCCGCACTGATGGTGATAGGAGTTTAGGGCATGAAGAGCTGGGTGAAGAGCTGGGGCTGGACAGTGTATCGGCAGAGAGGGCTAGAGGCATCCTAACAGCCTTGTCAAATACATGAGCAGAATCTCCAGGGACTAGTCAGATCGGGTGGCTGGAAACAAAGGTTGGGAGTGGAAAATGATTGACTATACACTGGGAAAGCGACTGACCCCAACTGTGAAGGGCATCAAATGCCAGCCTTGGGGACAGGGAATTTGCCCTGTGTGAGTAAAGAGGCAGAAGAAGGGAGGCGGACATGGTGAGAACGGGCCTGGGAACATGAGCCCGGCGCCTGTCAGTGAGGAGTGGTGACTTCAGACCTCACACTACCTTGAGGAGCCAATGTGGGAGCCCACGTGAAACTGTTGGTTTAAGTTGGATCCATAACATTTACTGAGCCCTGCCCACGTGTCCACCCCTGTGTGAGGTATTTCAGTAAATTATTCCCTTTAGTACTTACAACAGCCATGGAAGACCCATAATAATATTTATCCTTGCTTTGTGATGAGGCAAATAAGACTGAAGACAGGCAACTGGTAGGCAAGCGGGCCTGGGAATCGAGGCAAGGCAGCGTGGCTCCTGATCCCAGCCTGCCGCTGTCCCTTCATGCTTCACGAGGAAAGAGGCTGCCCTGTCAGGCTGCACCCGTCAAGAGTCTGCCCTTGTGGTTGACCTCCACACCTCATCCCAGGCCTGGGGCTCCCTTACTCGGACCCGCAGCTCCACGGTCTGGCCACCCACCGCACTCACGAGGGTGATTCATGAGTCAGGTGCCAGTGTCACACTAATGGGAAGGTCTACAGGGAAAGACAATTTAGGGCCAAAATTTTGGTGGTTTCAACCAGGAACCAGGGAAAGGGGACACAGGGGGAAGATAAGTTCTGCTTGGATCTGCTGGGAAGGAGAGGCTGGCAGGCCTCCAGCTAGAAATGCCCAAGTGAAAATCAAGACTCGGAATTCAGGGAACAGTCTGGAGCAGAGCTAGGTATTTAGGCACCCAGTGTTGTGTGTTTACGTGTCAAATGCAAGAAGAGAAGCGATGGTGTAGGTGAAATCTCCGAAGAGGAGAGTGGAGAGGGAAAACAGGACTGACTTTTGCAGAAAGTCCCTATTTAAGAGGCACAGGGCAGAAAACCCGGTGAGTATAGAGGGAGTGGCAGATGAGGAGGGAAGAGCCCCTGGATCTGGAGACATCACAGGAGCCCCAGGGGGCTGAGTTCATAAGGAAAGGCGGGGTGATGGCTGAGAGCGGTAGGGAGGCCAAGGAAGGCTGGGGCGACGGGAGGAAGGTCTGCACTGGACTTAATCTGCTGGGCACTCAGGGACAAGCCTGTCAGGGGATCAGGTGGAGTTTCTTCAAAATCAGAGATAAGGTCCAGTTCCAGAAGCAGAGGGATGGAGGTCAGATTTCAGGGGTAAGAAGAAAGTGGGAAATGAGGGTGTGAAAGCAATTGGTTTAGACCACTCAGAAAGGAAAACAGAAAAACAGGAAGATCGTGAGTCAAGTGACTTGCTCATAAGACCTGGAAATGCCATGTATCTTTATAAGCAGAGAAACCACACACACACACACACACACACACACAGAATAGACCTCCACAGAGCACATAAGTTAATGGGTATAGTCAAGCTGGGCCGTCAGCAATACTTGAGGTGGCAAATGAAGGCAGGTGTCTCTAGCATCTTGTGTTTAATCAGCACATGGGGACAGGAGGTGTCCGTTGCTACCCTCCTGGGCTAATTACAGGAGGAACCGAAGAATGCAGGATACGAAGACCGACAAATCCAAGCCTGAGCCGCGGCGTAGGTGGAGGCCGCCGTGGGCAGTGGCGTGTCGTGCCCCCGCCCCAACCTCCCACCTGTCTCAGCGCTGATCCCTCTCCTGCTTTTCAGCTCCGGTGGCTGAGGTCAAGCTCTCTATCTTGAATAAGAAGAAAGTGGAGTCTGGGAAAGAACTTGTGCTTCGATGCTTCGTGAACGAAGCGTCTGGTCCAATCACCTATAAGTTTTACAAAGAAAAGGAGGCGAAGCCCTTCCACGAAATCACCTCGAATGACACCCAGGCCTTTTGGTACAAGACACAGGCTAGTGTCGAAGAGGAGGGACAGTATTACTGCACGGCCGCCAACAGAGCCAACCCTGCCAAAAACATCCCCCAAAGCAACGTATTGGCAGTCAGAGGTGAGTCGCCGTGTCCACAGCGAGGTGTGGTGTGGCCACCAAGGGCGAGGCCAGAGGGCCCACCGCTCGTAAGAGGGAGTGGATGGGGGGTTAGTGCTTATTTCTGAGGGTTAAGAGACCAGTGTCCTCCAGGCTCTTTGGTTGTAAAGCAACAGAAACCCACTCAAATTATACATAAAAGAGGAATTATTATAAAGAATTGGAAGTACTTCACCCAGTTTTAATTCCAAATTCTTGGTGGAGAGATAGCAAATGGCCTATTTTGGGTCAAACTTCTACCTATGAGCCACCTATGGCCATGGGGACTGAGTCATGAAGAACAGAGATGGTTCGAGGAGCCCACCTATGTGAATAGAGAGGGTGGTCTCCTAGAGAAGAGACCCAGGAGGAGTCGACATCAGTCCTCTACCTCTTTAAAACCAGAGCTGATTCTGTAGCAAGAACAACCGTTTCTGCATCAGCTACGAACACAGAATCCCTCAGAGGGAGATGCTCAGTATAAGGTGCGGTTACGGGAAATAAAAGTCAGTCTTATTTGTTGCTTAAGGCTAACGGTTTTTTCTTGCTGGCAGAGAAAAAAACGCTCTTTATTTTAATTTTTCTTATTTCCAGTCTTTCTTGCCGCATGGAAGAAAGGACTTATTGGAGTGGCTGTCGTCGGAGTGTTAATTGCCATCTTGGTACTTGGGGTCAAGTGCTATTTTTGGAAGAAAGCCAAGGGTGAGCACAGTTCCCTCATTGCATTCTGACTGGTGGTCATCACCAGGAAAGCGGCCATGGGTGTGAGGGGCTTCAGCTTTAGGGGAGGCTCTGCTCTGCCCCAGTGGGAGCTCAGGAGATGTAACTGACGACAGTTGTTTTCTCCTTGGGGTGTCACCTTGATAACCAAAGATCTTGGCTTTGGTGGGTGTGGAGCTTTTACTGCCACTGGATTTAGCTAGGCCAAAATGAAAACGGTTGCTTTCTGAGTTGAGCAACCCAGAAAAGATAAATTCGGGGGAACATTCCATCTATGTATGGTCAGAAGAAGCCGTTGCTGTGAATTTGGCCACCCTTAGTCCTGCAGTTGGTAGAGGGGTGTGAGTGTTATGGAGACACCCCCACATACACTGAATACCGCCCCTCCCACCCCCCCAGTTAATTTGCCTGCTGTGCTGTGATTTCTACCCTGGGCTTGAGGTTGGCCACACAAGGAAGGGAAACCGGGACCCCACGCTGACATGCCTGAATCACAGCCCGTTAGCCTGGACGCAAGGAAAAGGGCCCAGCACCAGTAAATCCACCAAGATCTGTGTGGGATAAAGCAGGTTCTGAGGGAGCCCTGGTGCTGCTGCCCGGGATGGGTAGGGGCAGAGAGAGAAGGAGGGGCCCTGGTTTTTTTCTAGAACAGGAAATCCCTCTGAGAAGACAAGCTCCAGATCAAACCCCTTCCTAAGGGAACTGGGTCATCGCAGAGCAGACAAGGTTAGAGGTCAGACTTGCTCTCAGGCCAGCGAGGGATTCAAAGCACAGGGGTTGATTTAGCCTTTACTCCTTGGGACGCTCTTGAATCAGAAGTGGCCTTTTTATCTGGCTAATCATTGTTTTCACTTCTATCACGTCCCACTCAAGAAAACAGCTCCTGGCTAACAGAACAGAATGTCGTATTTCTGAGTGAAATGATGTGAAATCTCTCAGAATAAGACCGAGAGAAGACCTACTTGGTTAATTTTTTTCGTTTCTTTTTTTTAAAGCAGAAATATATTGGTGTTCTTTTCACTTTTTATGGGTAGCCAATCTTTAAGAAAGCCAAATGTGGTTGAAATGAGTGTCCCTATCTGGTACGGACATGGGCCCCTTTTCCTGACTTTGGTTTTTTCTCTTTCTCTTTTCAAGCCAAGCAGATGCCAGTGGAGATGTCCAGGTGAGTGTCTGTCCTCGGAAGAGAGGCGCTGCTCTGTGGGCCTGGGCGGACTTGTCTGTAGGGAGAGCCTGGCTACGAGGATGTTTTTGGGAGGTGGTTCTTGGGAAACTCAGAATAATAAGGGTGTAAATATATTGGGGGGGGTGCTTGTCACAGTGGAAGATTGCCAGCTGTCCTTTCACGGGAAGAGATGGCTTTATTCTGAGGTCATATCCTTCCTTCCCTGTTACTTGTGAAATCCCTTTTTCCTTATGAAATTACAATGGTAGTAGATAGAATTTTTAAAACTTACTTGGCAAAATAGAGTTGGCCTAAAAAATAAGCGGTTGTACTATTTTTACTGTTCTTGAACCCCCAAATCAAAAAGTATGCAGACAAAAGAAAAGCAATTTTTTTAAGAGAACAAAAGCATGAGAACAATAGCTTTGCGGCCCGGAATGAGGAATTCAGGGGGTTGGGGTTCACCTAGGAAAGGATTCCTGTTGTTCACGCTCCCTTTGGCCCTGACACTTATTTTAACAGCAAAAAGTGTTTGTTAAGTAATCTTACCACGGAAAGAAAACTTTCGTTTTCCAAATGAGAGAGTCAAGTTTGCCTCACTTTGGAAACCCCATTCTGGTTTTCTCATGATCTTCCTTCGGTTATTTTGTTGGTTTGACATCAGAGCCCAAGAAACGTTGTATATTTTTTCCCTTTTCAAATTTCATTTTTAAGGCCGGCAGCACCACTTCTGACCTCCAACAATGAGAAGATGTCAGGCTCCAGCACAGAAGCCAACAGGCCTTACGGTACAGTCCTGGGTTCGGGAAGTTGCTAAGAGGTTTTCCCAACTCGCTACCCACTCGGTTACCCTCCTAGAAGCAGACCCTGCAGGTGCTGGGGTTCAAGTTCCTGGGGTAGCCCCGCCTTGAGCCGGAGCGAATTATCTAATCAGCCACTGGGTGGTGAGCTGGTCAGCAAAAGAAAAACATGAGGAGAAAGGCAGAACGTTTTAGTCTCATTTCACCACCTTAGACATCCGGAGGAACGAAAGGTGGGCACTAATGATAGTGCTGTGGGTACCCACCGCAGGTCGCCTTCAAAGACTTTGAGCAGTGCCCAGGTGCAATCACCCTCCCTGTGTAGGAGAGACCAGATTAAGGCATCGATAAAACATCTTCTCAGATTATTTATTGCAAGCACAAGACATTTTCCTTTTGAACTTGACACAACAGGAAAACAACTGAAATAATTCTCTGTTAGTAGAGGCATTTTAAAATATAATGGAACAACATAGGACTCCCTGGGTAGGAGCCTATTGCAAGCTCGAGTCAGCTCAGTCCTGGGGCGGGCAGTCCCAGGAGCTCTTAATCCCATGAGGTCTAAGAGAAGATTGCTCCAGGGGGGACTGTGACTACACCACGCAGAAAGCTTTGTCCTGGGCCAGGTTCGGAGCAGCTTCCTTTCTTTATCAGTAATTTTGGGAGCAGAAAGCCCGTGCTCCTGTCTAATTCAGTCACAGTACCCCACAAACGAAGAGAATTTCAGAAGAAAAGTAAAAAAGAGAGAAAAAAAAAACATAAAAAGAGAATAAAAAGAAAAAAAAAGAAAGAAAAAGAAAAAAAAACCAAAAAACAAACAAACAAAAGCCAAGAAAAGAACACAAATAAATATATAAATGAGAGACTTTCAGGATATGCCTTTTACAGGGCATACTTGAGAGATATGTTTTAAGAATTCAGCAATTCTTATAGTAATGGATTATAAATCTTTAAAAAGGGAAATAAAACATTTGTAGTAACCAAAGTAATGCTCTAATAAAGAGAAAAGAGCAAATAAATCACTTAAGAAACTACATTCAGAAAAATCTGGTGAATATTTAGCAAAAAGGAACCCAGTGCTGTAGAGAAAATACCTTTTTGTGGCATAAGGTGAATTCTGTCAGCTATTAGTATTATTTATACAGAAATACAGAGACACCTTAAATTAAATGCTGATATAGACACATTGAAGTAGGACTTCCCCCCAAATTTCCAAAATGCAAGAAATAGTCCAGTTCTTACGTTGTCTCTCCATGGAGTATTTCAGTTTATAAATACATGTTAGGAATCACAATGCCAGTTCAGAATCATAATGGACAGCCATGTGTCCTTCAGCAGCAGTAATTATTTACAACATTCAGAAGAATCGTTTTTAACAGAGAACAACTCGATTAAAAAAGAGTACACACCTGTTTGCCTACTGAGGCCTAGAGCCACCGCCTTTTAAACCTGTTCTCATGGGTCCCGTTGTCCAGCCCGAGAAGGTCAGTTTCCTAGTGTCCTTCACGGCCGGGGTCACAGAGCCGTCTGTCCCTTCCGCAGTTCAGTTTAATTTCTCATGAACTTGCTCAAAATGAACAATTCGGAATCTTGAACCACTCGCAGGTAGAAGGGCGCCCCCTGAGGGATGGTGGCCGTCCCGCCACGTTAGGAAGAGACCACAGTGGGGCCAGGGAGGGCCCCAGGGAGGCCAGGAGGGAATTCAGGGCCCGGAGACCCTGCCATGGTGGGGGCGAGGAGGGAGGGGAGAGAGAAGTTATGGATCGAAAACTAGAATTTCCATCACCATCCACCCTAATTGTTATTTTTCATACTAGGTTACAATGAAGAGACTGGAAACCATGCAATGAAACCAGTAACAGAAAATAAAGGTAATTATATAATTTAGTTTTTTGTGTTTTTTTTTTAAATTAGAAACCTTTACATGACAAAAGCCCCCTTGGAAAAAAACTAATACCCCAGTGGGTGGGTGTTTCCCCACCTCTCCTAACGACCCTGTGAGCAGCTGATAAGAAAAATGGACAGGGCTGGTTGCTTTCTCCAAAGACACTACCCAGTGTCATTAATGGGAAAGTGACCCAAATTCCAGTAGAAAAGAACTGGGCTAGGCTCAGAAAGGAACTTCCTGAGTCAGAGAGGACTCCTGGATAAGGTAGGAGAACCTCCTTTCTCTTGGAAAGTAGAGGAGCAGGTGCTGTGTGTTTTTTAAACGGCATCGCTGCAAATCATCAGATTGGACCTTAAACGTTCGTATGTTATCTGTCAGCTCTGTCTCGGTAAAGCTGGCAGATGGGTGTTGGGGGCTGGGGTGGGGAAGAAGGACCGCAGGTAGTTCAAAGGAGACGGAAATGTTCTTTTTCTTAAAAAGGGTGCTGGTACGGCGTGCAGTTATCTATTGATGGGTTATCGTTTATGTTTTATACGTAACTTACAAGTATTTTGGACCTACTCAGTATTTCATAGAAGTGAAAAACACACTATAAAAAAAATAAAGTAAAATAGCACTGCTGCTTGCTTTGAAGACCGTTAACAGTAGGTTGCTTGTTTCTGCCTAAAGCTCAGAGGGTTGGGCTAAATCAGTTTTCCAAATTCCTTTCCCCTGGGGGCTGCTGTATTGCAACGGAAAGTCGCAGGAACTACGCGGGTTCTGTGAACACCTTGAACACAGAATCATGTTTAGTTGCCGGCGAGAAACCCCAATTCTTTGGGGCTTCAAAAATACAACAAGGTCATATTGAGTTGAAGACAGACTAATTTGCTAGATTTCACCGTGCCCCCCTGACCGCTTTCATTAACTTACATTTCTCTGCGTCCTCTCGGAGCATCTCTAGGCTGAGGTTGCCCTCTCGCTCCCCATTTCGGGAGACCCTTTCCATCTGGGAGACAGCTTTCTATGCCTGTGGCTGTGGGGGCTTCCAGAGTGAACCCCTGTGCCTGATACTGGCTGTTTTCTGTAGCTGCTGTCCTTTCCTGACCCGCCCACTGCAGAAACACCAGGGACCCAGGCAGGAGGGGCCCTCCACAGTCCAGGCGTGCCGGGTTATATAACTGCCTTCCCCAGCCTGAGGTTTCTCACCCACTTAGAATGGAGTTACACCTGTGCTGTCTTCCCCTCAAAATACAGAATCCTTTAATCATTTGACTGGAAATCTCTAGTGTGGTCTGAGGCCCCCCCCCCCAAGGGGATTCAGTCTAACCTCAGGGTGCTGTGTTTCCTTTGAGCAGACCCTCTGACCTTGGACGTGGAGTATACAGAAGTGGAAGTGAACTCACTCGAACCTCATAAAGGTAAACGCCTGCCGCTCAGCGATTCCTCATGCTTTTCTCTCTCTTTGGGTGCAGATGTGCAGAATAAGGTGGGGTAAGGTGACCCAGGGATAAGTGTCTAGTCACCCTCAGTTGCTCGGAAGGGGGGTGGTCAGCACACAGACCTGCTGAACATGCCTAAGGCAGAAGCAATGACCCCTGCCCTGGCTTTGAGGTGTAAAATTTTATTAGTTATTATTTACCACACTACTAATGATGGGTATGTTTTATTGAGCAATTACTAAGTGCTAAGAAATATGTTTTTTGGAGAGACTTTTAGAGACCAGCCTCACTCCTGGGTGTTTGAGCTCTCTTCCAGAGGTACACCCCCTTGCCCAAACCCAGCAACCTCCTTTAAAAAGTTGCTTGCAGCCCTGGCTGGTGTGGCTCAGTGCTTAGAGCATCGGCCTGCAGATCAAAGGGTCTTGGGTTCCATTCCCAGTCAAGGGCACATCCCTGGGTTGCAGGTTCCCGCTCTAGTCGAGTGTGGGAGGCAACTAATAGTTCTGTCTTACAGGGATGTTTCTCTCTCTCCTCCCCTCCCTTCCTCCCTCTCTTCCACTCTATCAAAAGCAATGGAAAAATATCCTCTGCTGAGGATTAGCACAAAAGACAAAAAAAAAAAGTTGCTTGCAGACGGAGTTCATGTAAATGAAATACATGTTTGAAGGTAGTGAGGGCTTTGGTATTTAAGGGGACACTTGGGTAAAGGCTTTTGAAAGCACAGAACCCCTTCCTGTGTATATAGTGGCTTTGGCTTTAGTTTCAGGTTTTGTTTATATGTGCATGGTTCTCTCAGGGGCAGGCTGGCCTGGAGGGCCCTGGCTCTGGTTCTGTGCTGGGGAGGTTGGTTGGGAGTGGGCCAGGTCCACAGCAAATGCTAGAACATCCATCTCAGCTGCTGGGAAGCTCGAGGGGCTATTGCCATGCATCCCTCTTCCTGCCGAGGCTGAGGCTGGCCTGTGTCCACTCAGCCAGGCAAGCTTGGGGCTGTTTCCAGACCAAGCCACATGGTGATGGCCTTCTCTTATCACCTTTTGCTCCACCATCTGGGAGGAGTTTTGGGTTCCTTCCTTCTTTCCTTGCTTAGGTTCCCGGTACCATGTCAGCAGGGGTGGGTGGAGAACCTTCCAGGTAGCACCATCCCGTACAGCCCCTAGGCTGTGAGCTGCACAACTGGGCACCATGCCCACAGCCTGCAATCAGAACGCCCCTAGAGTTGGTGTGGCCCATCTGCACCCGGGAGGGTGGGGGCCATGGCAGGCCTGAAGCTCTCTTCTTTATTTCATTGTAAAATGATTCACTTGTTCAGTTAATAAATTAACGGCCCATGATGGGCCAGCTGCAAAGGTATCTCCCCCAGAGGTAGAGCCTCTGAGGGAGCCGAGCAAACAAAGAACCAAAGAATTAATCGCATCAGGTTATAGCAAGTGCGCAGAACGGGGTACAGAGAGAAGGCGTGAAAGGTGACGCCTATTCTGGCTTAGGTGGTCCCAGAGGCCTGCTTGAGGGGTGGCATTTAAGCTGCAGCCTGAAGGGCACAAGGAAGGTGGCTCCACCCAGAGAGGGAAGGACCCAGGCAATGGGAAGGGCAGTGTGAGGTGGCCCGGAGCTTGGCTCACTTAAGGATCTGAAAGGAGACTCCTGTGTCTGCAGAGAGAGCGAGAGGGAGAGGAGGCCGGTGGAGCTGGGAGGACGGCATGGGGGCCTCCAAGGCACTTTTCAAATTCTAGTCCCAGGGGACTTAAGCAGGGAGGTGGCAGGGTCCAACTTCCTTCTTTAAAAAGCAATCCTTGTGGCTGGTTAGAGGACAGGCGTGATGGGGGAGCAAGAATGTTATCAGTAGATACAGGAGGTGAGGGCCGAGCCAAAGTGCTGGCAGTGGATGGATTCCAGATATATTTTGGAGACAGAACACAGCACTGGATGGAAACTTTCACGCCCAGAACAGGGGAGAGAAAATGACTGCATGGGTGGTCTTGGCATCTGAGATTGGGAGGAACGTGCCCGTGGTGACAACCGGTTCAATTGGGTTAAATTCGAGATGCCCAAGAGGAGGCAGCCTAGGGGTCTCGCGCCCAGAACCGAGTCTGGGTGGGCTGTGGCCGGTGGGACTACAGGGGGCTCCCTGCTGCCTTCCCTGGTCCAGCCGGAGCCCCTCCATCGCTGGACATGCTGGGCTTGGTCCGTGGGTAGCAGCTTTTCCTCTTCAGGGGACCTCAGGTGTAGAAGAAAGGGGGTTTTAACAAGAGAGCAGGGCTGCCCAAGGACTTCGAGTGTGGGTAGAAACACCCCCCCCCCATCTTCTTGACCCTCCGCACCCCGCTGCGTGCCCAGGCTGACAGTGATTGCCCTGGGCTGTGCCCTCGGGCTCTGATGCTACCCCAGAGGCCCAGGCCCTGCCCTTGCTCTGCTGCTGGGGTGGTGGGCTGAGGGGGGCACAGGGTGAAGTGGAATTAAGAGGATTCTACCTGATGCCTGGAAGGCTTTAGATGTGAGGACACTGAAGGAGAAAGAAGGAAGCAGGGCTATGGCCTTGGAGAAAGGTTCCTTCGGGGATGTTTCATGTTAGTAGCGGCTGGTTTCATTTTTCTTGATTGCCGGGGGTGGGGGGTGGGGGGGGGGGTTGTTGAAGGGAAACGAAGCGTTAGGACAGGGTGAGGCAGGTTTGCCTGCCTTGCCCAGCTCTGCACCTGCAGGGTTGCCACCACCCAAGTGGTCACCTTTTCCCAGTTGGCACAAAGGTGTTATGGGGGCTGTGGGGGCCTCGGCAGAGCTAGAATGGGGGTCACTTGGGTGGAAATGGAGTTTCTCGAGGATTCACGCTGTGTTTCTGGACCCAGCCTCTGTGGCCGCTGAGAGCAGTGGGGGAGGGCGGGCCCGGCCTGTGGTGCAGCCCACCTCGCGTTCTCAGGAGGAGGGTGTTACCAGGCTAGGGGGAGGCTTTGTGGGTGCGAGGCCAGTGATAAGTAAACTGAACTTGGTCTCGGCCAACCCAGTCCTCAAGGCCTCCCCCGTCTGTAGTCGGGTGGAGGGGGGACAGGAAGGAACTTGGTAGACCCGGGTGTGCTGCATGTTTGCTCTGAAGCTAATTGCTGGGAAAACCCCATGAGGTTGAAGCCATCTTCTCTGTTAACAGAGAAAAACAAGCCAAAATAAAGCCCCACCCGGAAATCTCTCCGACAGCAGAGACAAACAGCCTGCTGGCTGGTTTGGTCATTAGCCGCAGCTGCTGTGGGGAGCGGCGAGGGGAGGGGTGGTGATGGGCTGCAGGCTCCCACCCACCGCCGACCTGGGCAGGACCAGGAGGGCAAGGGAAGCCACGGGGCCACCAAGAAGAGCAGCCGCCCTGCTGCCCGGCTGTGCAGCTCTTCAGGCCCAGAGGGTGTTAGTGTCCCCAAGGTAACCAGAGAGGTCTCCTGGCCACCCCTGATGTGCCTGGGCAGTGGAGTTCACAAGGGGGTCCAGGGCCCCAAGCTTGGCCGTCCACCCCCCAGCTCCATTCCTTCCCCCGCCCCTCCTCCACTTCCACGTGGGGCTGGGTCAGAGGATGAGCTGGCAGGGACTCTGCCCACGGTGCATCTGGCACACAGCATCCCGCAGCATTGTTTGCACACCCATGCATCACCCCATAGAAGGCTGGGGCCAGGTGCAGTTCACTGTTTCTTCTTCTGTGGTGCCCAACACATAATAGCTTTAGCATCACACTGAACGAGTGACCTGCCAAGCCTGACATTGAGCAGAGAGTCCCCTGGGGATGTGGTGGATCCCTGCAGATATGAGGGTCCCTGGAGCTTCCCTTTACTTCCCCAAATCTGTGTCACAGAGGGATACTAGTGTGGGCATCTCTGCTGTCTCTTAGGGAGAGGCAGGTGTCCCATCAGGGAGGTGCCTGGTACCTCAGCCACTCTACTGAGTTCTAGCTGCTGCTCAGTGCCACAGGGGAGCCGCCATGATGCCTTCTGCAAGGCCCTGGCAACCCCAGGTTCAGCTGTGGGGATCTGAACCATCCCCACACTGTCTCTGGCATTTGGGTCCTGTCACAGAACCACCACCATTCAGTGTGTATGGATGACCGGGATTTTAATCCTAAAACCAAAAACCTCAGCAATCAGCTGATTGTGCCCAGACCTTCCTGAAGGTCATGGGTCTGAGATAGAGGTACGCACAGGGACATTGACCGGTGCCTTTACTGTCACATCAAACCTTTACAGGTGCCTCCAGTAGCCTTACAGGGCCTGGGATTGGGAGGTGCACAAGACCTCAGGCGCTGCCCTGGAGGAGTGCTAGGGCCACCAGGGGAGATAGTCGTGGGGACAAATACTGTCAGTGTGTCACGGGCAAGTGTCCCCAGAGTGCTGTGAGAGCCCAGAGGCCTATGTGACTGCCCAGGGCACAGGAAGGGGTGAATGTGTGAGGGAGTGTGTTGGTGTGTGAGGGTGCACCCACATACAGGAGCAAAGCTTGTCCTGGGGCTTGGAGGACTAGGAGGAATAGGGCAAAGAGAAAGGGCCATGCAGGCAGTGGAGGAGTTTGTGCAGGATCAGGGGTGAGAGAGGGAGCTGTCTCTGGAGCATGGTAAGTTGAGGGTATCTTGGTGCAGTTAGAGTCCATGGGTGTGTGCCGGCCACCTGCCACCGAGGAAGAAAACATGGCACTGACTGGCAGCAGAAAGTGTCTTACCCTGTGGGGGGCTGTTTCCCAGTGCGCAGGGGGAGGATGCTGGCCACATGGATCAGAAGCCTTTCTACAATGAGGCCTGGTCCTTTGAGCAGGTGAGAGGAGCCAGGGAAGCAGCTGGGTTGCATCCTGTTTCCTGAGGGTTTGTGGGGGTGTGTATGTGAGTGTGTACACAGCTGTGCATGTCTTTGTGTGCATACTGTGTGTGTTACTATATGTGTATGTACAATGAGTGTAGATGCACTAGGAGTTTGTATACATGTGTGTGTACACAACTGGTGCATATACATAAACAGATGACCCAGTGGCTGCTCTTTGTCTCCCAAACCCTTGTGTCTCCTCTGGGTGGAATCCACACCCGTGGTGGCCCATCTTGTCTGCTGTTTCGAAACAGTCCAGACCAGAGGCTCTCAACCCAGTCTGCCTATCAGAATCCTTTGGGGACCCAGCTGGGCGTGGCTCAGCGGTTGAGCATCGACCTAGGACCCAGGAGATCGGGGTTCGATTCCGGGTCAGGGCACATGCCCGGGTTGCGGGCTGCAGCTGATTAATGACTCTCTCATCATTGATGTTTCTATCTCTCTCCCCCCTTCTCCCTTCCTCTCCCTGAAATCAATAAACATAAATTTAAAAAAAAAAAAAAAAAAAAAGAATCCTCTGGGGAGCGCTTAAAAAAGACCAAAGCCAGGGCCCACCCCAGGCAAATTCCCACAGCAGCTGCAGGGTCCCGGGCGCAGTGTGTGAAATCACGCAGCCCAGCTGTCTAGATCTGTAAGGGGTTCTCAGTCCCAGCTAATCCTTACTCACAGATGATGCCCAGGTGGTGCCCAGACCTTGGGCGATTGGGAAGCCATAGCCCAGCCTCTTGGGACAGGCTGTTGGAGCAGCTGGACACAGGGACACAGTGACAGGGAAAGAGGGATGAGGCCACCAAACTGGAGGCTGCAGGCCTCTCAGGTCCAGGGTCCCCATGGTGACCTGTTGACCTCATACTTCCAGGCTGAGCGACTCTGGTTAGACCAGGATCTTCTAAAGGTGGGGAATGGCCCAGGCTTAGTGGTGAGGGGGTCTCTAGGCGCTTCTGCGGAGGGCACTCGTGGGGTGGGGTAGTGGGGTGCAGCCTTGCCTGGGGAGCCTCAGCTATTTTCCTGCTTCAGCAGTGGGCCAACCTGGTGTCGAGAAGCAGCTATTAACCTGTGCCTGGTACTTTTCCAGTTCTGAAAATGAAGGGCACGGACACAGTGTACAGTGAAATCAGGAAAGCTAAGCCTGGTGAGTGCGGGGCCCCTGGCTCTCCAGTCTGGTGGACACTGTCCCCAGAATTTTCCACGAGGTATTGGGAGTGGGCCGGGAAAAGAGGGAGCAAAGGAGTTCAAAAAGGGGTGCCACCTCTTACACAGAGTGACTCTCACCAGGCAAACGGGCACCCAGCTGCGGGGCGAGTTGGACGGGAGTGTGTCCTGGCACCATTGTGTGCTCATAGGACCGGGCAGAGCTCCGGGTGCTCTCCTGTGACCCCGATAGAAGCAGTGCAGCCCTGCCTGTTCTCAGGTGCCAACCAGTGAGCTTCACCTGCTCCCCACACAGGCCCCGGTGCAGTGGGGCCCCCGAGAGTCTTAGACGGTCAGTAGCTTCAGCCTTCCTGGGAGCACACTGACCTTGGGGTGGGGAGCATCGATCTGCTCCCGTCCCCTTTGATTTCTGCCTAGACCCACTTCCACTCCCATCCCATTGCTTCCTCAAGAAGAGCTTCCCCCAGAATGAGCACAGCGTCTAGCAGACATGGAACATACAACAACCTCATTTTTTGTATAATTATTGTGTTCCATTCTGCAGAAATGAAGCCTGCAAAGATTACTTTTAAGATCTGAAAATAAGTCTCAAGCTAAAAGGCATAAACATCCTGGGGGAAACAGTCATTAGAGAGATAGCTTGCTTTGTACAACAGACCTCTGTTTAAGTGGATTCTTTGAAAGGGAGTCATTAAGAGGGGCTGGGAGATTCCATTAAACCTGGCTAATGCAAATGTGGTCCACGTGCCAGAAGCCATGGTCCTGGGCCCAGCCCTACCCACAGAATCAGTCTCCAGAATCTGAACTCTAACAAGTTCCCAGATGTTTCTGATGCTGTCAACCTCTGAGGAATTGGGTAACTGTCTTACCTGAAGAGCCGACTTTTCATCTGAAATCGGGATCACTCCTTAAGTAATTTTTTTCTAAATCCTATTTTCATGGCTAGAGCAGAAACTCAGCCCCGTGTCGGACTCAACACTTACTGAATAATTTTTGCAAAACATTTGTTGGGGAACTTTTTGGCTCAAGTATCTGATTTTGCATTTTTAATATATTCAGAACTAGCAAAATGTAAACTTGAAAACAAATAGGCCTTCTCTCTGTTCTTCTCTCTGTTCTTCCAGTGTAATGAAAGCTAAAGGTCAGGTAACTGTCTTACCTGAAGAGCCTCAAGGTCAGTCCTGGTTGGTAACTGTGCAGAAATGTCTCTTCTGCTTCCCTCATGGTGCCAGATATGGTTCCTTTGCAGTTGCTATGTGGTCTATGTTACATGATCTCTTTCAATCCTCACAGTAAATCCCATTTTACAGATGAGGATACTGAGGCCTAGAGAGGTTAAAATACTTGCCCAAGGTCACACAGCAAGCAAGTCCCTGAGAACTGGCCCACCCCAGAGCCAGACTCTATGCTCCTGATCCCTGAGCGGCACTGCCTTGGGTTTCTGGGAAGGGAAGCTGGTAGGTGGAGAGGCTGCAGGGATAAGACCTTGGGGTCTGAAGTCACCTAAGGCTGCCCCTGGAGGCCCTTTCCAGCTGGCGAAGGCCACCCCCAGTGTGGATTCCCAAGGGTTGGTGTTAGGGGCCCTGCTGATACGAGACAGGTTAACAAGAGAAAAACAAGCAGTGATGAATGACACGGTGGAGTGGCTAGAATCTGTGGCTCATTTAGCATGTTAAGCAAGAATAATAAATTCATAGAGAAGTGACAAGACAAAGAAAAAGGGGTTCCAGGGTGGAGAGCTGGGGGAAGGTATATATATATGGGGGAACTAATGGGGAGTCAGGTTTATTTGTGGACGTCCACCGCAGGACCAGCTTTTCCTTGTCTTCATGGCCATAAAGCTCCCCTGGGACAGGGGATTTACGGTGGTCCTTATATCTCTGAAGTTTCTGCTTTTACTCTGATAAGAGGAGCTCCCAGACGGCTTCTTTCTGCTTCCGCTGATTCTCTGCCTCCAGCTCAAAATAGCCGGTATGCCAAAGTGGCGTATTTGGGGAAGTGTATTCTCGTTTCCTGAATCTTCTTTGAGGCAGCTGTTCGAGTGGGTTCTCTCAGGGTCCCCAGGCTGGCTCTAGATGCCGGAGTCCTCAGTGCCAGGCTGTTGGAATGGACCTGCTCCCTCTGGCCTCGGGCTGGAATGGACCGCAGCCACCGTAGGAACCCAGCGTGCAGGGAGGGGTTCAAGGCAGTGGAGGGCCCTGTGCTGTTGGGAGTCGCCAGGCCCCTGCCCTGGCACTGCCACTTACCGGCTGCGTGACTTTGACCGAGGTGCCTAACCTCTCTGAGACTCAGTTTCTTCCACTGTTAAATGGAGATGGGATTAAGTGAGAAAAGAGGAATGAGACAGGACCAGGGGAGATGCTGCTAATTACCTACCCCAAGCGCAGTCAACGTATTATCTCTACCATACCGTGAGCCTTCAGTCTGTTTTAGCCAGAAAAACACAAGAGGAACTGAGTCCTTGAGAGTTCAGTGCCCAGGGCGAGACTAAAGCCATCTCCCGACTCCCAGGCCTGGATGCTCTCCCTGTGCCATCTGAGCCATCAGGGGTCAGCTGGGCCTGGGTCCCCGTGTAATCTGGTCTCTGGCCCAGCAGCTGGCTCCTGCCCAGGGGTTGAGGGTCTTGTAGCCCAAACCACAGGGCTGCTGCGAAAGCCAGCGAGTGCCCCCATCTCCTGGGAGCTTCCTGCACTGGAAGCTGCGGGGCTTCCTGTTTCTGGGCGTTTCCTGCTCAGCTGCTAAGGAGAGGAGGCTGAGGCCTTGGTTCTTCCCTCTTTACCTCTTACTCTCAGATGCTCACCTAATTCTCAAAATCATCTTGGGAATGATGGAGGCTCTATTATTGCTCGTGCTCTACAGTTGGGGAAATGGGCCCAGGGGATAAATAACTGGTCCTGGTCCCAAGGCCAGAAGTGGAGGAGAGGGTCTCGAATTCAGGGAGCCTGGCTGCAGAGCCTTCCCCGTTTCCTCTCTGTGTTGCCAAACTGATTGCGTGCTTCTACATTTTCCAGCTCTTTTGTTTGTTTGTGTGGTTTCCACATTATCATCAGCTTAAACAGAGGACTCTGAAGTTAAGGGTAACAGCCTGGTCTGGTCTGGGTGTCTCTGGGTGAGTCACGGAACCTCTCCGGACCTCGGTTGCCTTCCCTGTGAAGTGAGGGGCACGGGCTCCGATGCAGGTCAGGGGTTCTCCAGGTTTGTTAAAACAGGTGGCTTTGCACCACCCCCTGTATTTCTGATTCGGTAGGTCCAGAGTGGGGCTGAGAATTTGCATTTCTAATCAATTCCCACATGCTTCTTGCTGCTGCTGGCCTGGGGACCACACTTTTAGAACCATCTTCTCGATGCTGGGAGCTCCCTTCTGATTGTGTCACTCTAAGTTCTGCTCTGCTTGAAGGGGTAGGGTCTTTCCTACTCCTCAGCAATCCTGGAGGGATGGCTCAGGGTGGACAGCAGAGATAACCCTGTGTGTGTGTGGGGGGGGGGGGATGGGAGGATCTACAATAAAATAAAGGCCTTGTTGGGAGGATGGATCTCTGGACAGGCCAGCAAGCAGGCTGAGGGCAGAGCTGTCTTGTCTGACCTTTCCTTCTTAATTTTTCATTCTTCCCCACCTTAATTTCTCAGTTCCCTGGAGTCTTCCAACGGGCAGCATTTCAGGGCTGGCTATTTTGGGAACTGGCTCACAGGGCACAGTTCTGGCTCTTAAGCCCCATTTTCCCCTTAGTGACACAAAAGCAAACAACTCTTCCAGATAAGCAAAAGGGCCCTGGGGCAGGCCTGCCTCCAAGGAGCAACCCAGGGCTGGCAGGCCTCCGGGGAGGGCGTGGAGAGGGTGGGCTCTGCCTGAGGAGTGCGGGGGTCTCGCAGGCTGTGGGAGGCACTGTCTTTGTAATCGTGGCTTTAGTCTCTAAGCTCAGCTTTTGTTGTTGTTTGTTTATTTTTAACTGTGATCTAGTATACCTCACACTTGCCATTTTAACCACTTTTAAGTGCATTCAGGGCATTAAATTCATTCACAATATTGTACAACCATCGCCACCATCCATGTCCAGAAGCTTTTCATTTTCCCAAACTGCAGCTCTGTACCCACTAAACAATAACTCCCTGCTCTTCTTAGCCCCAACAACAACCGTGCTATTTTGCATCTCTGTGAAGGTGACTAAGCTCAACCTTTTTATCTGTCAAAGGAGGTGGTTGAAAGAATGATCTTAAGTTGCCTTCCAATAATAACATTCAGGGAGTCTCAATGTCCCGGTATTTGGAAGTGACAGTCATTTGTCTCTGCCTTAATCAGTCCAGAAGCACCCATCCCCCTGAACATGTTGGTGAGGAGGAGGTCCTCGGTCACTTCTCTGAGTCACTCCCTGGGTCCCATGGAGCCAATCCTAACCCTTTAACCACCCTTGACTCCAAGACCGCATAGGTATTTGCTTTTAAGCCTGAGTTTCCCCTTCAAATCTGAATTAAGTTAGGGATCTAGGGTCCAACTTAATTGGGTTTCTGCTGCTTTCACATCAGCCGGAGTTCCACCTGGAAGGTTCTTTGTACTGTGAACCTGATGGAGAACACCCTCTGTAGGAGGTGGAAACCTGGGGTTTGGTCTCAGCTCTGCCCCATCAGGTTATACGACTTGGCCCCCACCACTCACTTGTCCCTGCCATGTTAGTTTTCTCATTAAATCTCAACATAATGCCCCTGAGCCATGTAGAGTTGCTATAAACACTTCAGTGTCCCTTGGGAGTGTGTGTGGCCCTTGGGTGCATAAGGAAGGGCTGTGGTGGGCAGGTGGGTTCTTTCAAATGAAGAGGAGGGGGGCCCAGCTGGGTGGCTCAGTTGCTTAGAGGGTCGACTTGTACACCAAAAAGGTTGCAGGTTCAATTCCCGGTCAGGGCACGCGTGGGAGGCAACTGTTCAATATTTTTCACTCTCTCTAACTCTCTCTCTCTCTAAAAATCAATAAATATATCCTCAGTGAGGATTTAAACAAATCAACTGGGGAGGAGAGAGACATCTCTGACTCCATGTCTCCCGCTGAGCCGTGGCCATGGTCATGCAAATGTGCTGTTTTGGACAGAGCCTGCCATTATGCTGACATATAGTGAAGATGACATCTTCTTGTCCTAACAATGAACTCTTAGTCTAAGACAAGGAAACCTCTTGGTCTTTGGGCTTCTCCCCTTTCCAACTATTAGATCATTTGTTGCTACATGTTAGGGAAGGAAGGAGAGGGGGGTTCTCAGAACTAGAAAAATTACACCAGAAAAAAACCAGATTAAGAGCTTTTGCATCTCTGTAACCATCCGTCTGTCCGTCCACCCGTCAGTCCGTCAGTCCGTCTGTCCGTTTCTCAGGGGAGTGGGGAAAATGCTGATAATTTCCTTGTGGTTTAGATCTGCAAGCTTAGCACTTGAAATCCCCCAAAGTTCTTGTTCCCTTTTCAATTATTTGCAAATCCCAGTCAGCAACAGCTGCTTTAATTATGGGTTCTGATTAGGCTGAAGCAAACTAAGACTTATCCAGACCAGGATGCCAAGAATGCCAATGTGAAGAAAGCCCGGCTTAGAGGAATTCACCTCCCGTGATCTTTCAACAGCAGAGCTGCTTTTCCCCTCTTGATGCTCATGCCCACCTTGGGAGGTGTCCTGGGCACAACCCACCTGACAACTTGAGGCCCTGGGAAAAGATGCCAAGTCCCGCTCCAGATGCTAACCTGAGTCTCCTGGGTCAGACGGAGCCCACCTTCCCACCTGAGTATCTGCTCGCTCAGCCTCTGCCTTTTGCTTTTGCTTTGCCTGAATTCAGACTCCCAGAGGTTTCTTACGAGGGAGAAATCCAGTTTACCAGGAGCAGCTGGCTATCGAGAAAATAGAACGGGTGTCCCTGCTGGGAGGGCGAGAGGAGCATGGGGCCCAGTCCCCACCCACCCTGTGGGACCCAGAGCAACCCAGGCTTGGACCTTGAGAGGGTAAAAAAATACTCCATGAAAGAAAAAAAGCATACTGCCCTCCAGATTCTATTTTTGGGGTGGTTCCTCTGTTACTAAAGAGAAAACTACAAGTGTACGTAAACTTGGTGTTTATCAGCAGTCTCCAGTTTTAGTATTTCATATTCAGGTTGCTTTAAGAAACACAGACTGAGGCATTCCCACTCTTTTGTCTCATTCCAGAGCCCTCGGGGCTTTGGGGGAGCAGGAAGCATGGGGTTCTTCAGGTCCTCGCAGATTGGGGGTGGGGGTGGGGTGCTACCCAGTCCTCACTCAATGTGTGGAAGTTTACTCAACTCCACCGTTGGACTGATTCATCCATTTGGCCGTTGACGCCTGCGCCTGTCCCAGCCAGGACAGAGGGGGCCCCTTAGGAACTTCTGGCCCTGTTCCTTCTAGAGGGGACACACAATGGAGCTGTGATAAGACAGGGTCCGAGGGGGAAGTGAACTTGTGGAAACAGGATATTTCTAAATTAGAAAAAAAATAGAAGGGTTGTGACAGATGGGCCCTGAGACTGCCCAAGACTCAGAAGGGACCAGGTTTGAGCTTGGGCGGCTGGTAAAAACCTGGGCCCCTTGGAGAGCTTCCACCAGTAAGACTGAGGACTCGAGAGCGGTTATGGCCTTCCTGCCATCACTCCACCACCATCAAGAATGGCAACCAGCCCAGCCGGCCGTGGCTCAGCGGTTGAGCATTGACCTAGGATCCAGGTGATCAGGGTTCGATTCCCGGTCCAGGCACATGCCCAGGTTGCGGGCTGCAGCCGATCAGTGACTCTCTCATCATTGATGTTTCTCTCTCTCTCTCCCTCTCATTTCCTCTCTCTGAAATCAATAAAGATATATTTAAAAAAAAGAATGGCAACCAGCCCAGCCGGTGTGGCTCAATGGTTGAGGCACCGGCACAAGAACCAGGAGGTCAAGTTCGATTCCCGGTCAGGGCACATGCCTGGGTTGTGGGCTCGATCCCCAGTAGGGGGCATGCAGGAGGCAGCCGATCAATGACTCTCTCTCATCATTGATGTTTCTCTCTCTCTCCCTCTCCCTTCCTCTCTCTGAAATCAACTGGGAAAAAAAAAAGAGTGGCAACCACCCCCAATTTGAATCTATCTCCTCTCGGGGCCTTCCTCAGGTAACAAGAGGTCCCCGTGGCTTCTCCGTCTTCATGTCTATGTCCATGTCCATAGGAATCAGCCCCAACGTGTGGCCACTGCCCATTCAGAAACTCTGCTATTAGTGGGGCCTGGCCCTGTCCAGTGGGGCAAATCAGACCCCTCTCTTGCCTCTAATAGTGAAAACCATCTCTAACTAATGCAGGCAGGGACCACTCACCCTCCTGTTCCCACTGGCCCTTCTCACCCTCACTGTCATCTTCCTGGCATTTGCTTAGGGCTACGTTCGTCACTGAAGCCTGGCAAGGCCGGCTAATTCCAGATACACTGGCAAGAAGACAGCGTGGCCTCCGGAGGCTCAGGGCATGTGGCGGTCCTGCCCTTCAGACAGCGCTTGGGCCACGCATGCCAAGAGCGTCAGCAGTGTTCATAGCTTCTGCTCCATTGATCCCACTCCTGGGAAAAGACAGACTAGGAAGAAATATGGAAACAGCTTTATTCCCGAAGAGGATACTGGCAGCATTATTTAAAACAGCAAAAACTTGGAAAGAACCTAAACTGTTAAAGTCAGGAACTGGTTAAGTAAATAACTGCACATCCATCGAATGGTTATTATGCAGCTGCTAACAGTAATGTTTCCGAAGGTACCAGGAAACATTTATAAAATCACATTATGCGAAAAAGATAGGCTATGAAACGGCAGGTACTGTATAATTATATCTCTGAAAGAAAGCCTACTTACAGCAGAAGAGATAGAAAGTGTCAGTGGGGTTTCAAGAGTAGAACCAGAGATACTTTTTATCTACTTACTTTCTACTTTTCTGTAAGTTTTTCCTCCCTAAAATAACAGGTGGTACTAATTAAAAACAAACAAACAAACAAAAAAAACTGTTTAAAATGTCAAATGAGCCCTGGCTGGTGTGGCTCAGTTGGTTGAGCATCCTCGCATGCACCGAGAGGTCGCCAGTTCAATTCCCAGTCAGGGCACATGCCTGAGTTTTGGGCTCAGTCCCCAGTAGGGAGTGTGCAGGAGGTAGCCGACCAATGTTTCTCTTTCTCTCTCCTTTCCTTTCTCTCAAAAACCAGTAAAAACATACATTTTTTAAAAATGTCAAATGAGCTGCAAGGGACATTACATGCTTGTCACATGGAGCTACAGGGCCCAGGGAAGCTGTCTGGGCAAAGGAGCCATAAACCTGGGCACCCAGTGAGCTTGCAGGTCTGGCACCCTCTTCTGCACCATCCCCCCTTTTTCCTTCTGGGCTCAGCCCCTGAGATGTTGAAATAGGAGGACCCTAACATGCTCTCTTGGCATTGCTCACCTCCCTGTTACCCTTTGTTTTACAGATTTCATGGAAAACAGATATTCTGTAAGTACACATTTTATATACTTTTTTAAAAAAAATAGTCCACTGGACAGTGAAATATTTCCAGACTTACCCAGATTCTGCATTCCCACTAATTACACCCTGTACTGGCCTCGTCTGTTTTAGACCAGGAGCCCTGGGCCCATGAGATGTGGTCATTAGACCAGCCAGCTTTACTGGGCCAGTTGTGATGTCAAATATTCTCTCCCACTGTTTCCATCATTACCTCTCAGCCCACATATGAAGGGAGACCCTGGAAGTCCCCTCCCAGGGAACTGGGAACCTAGGGCACTTAGCTCCAAACAAGCCAAGTTCATACTTCCTGCTAGTCTAGGGTTCAGGCTTGGGAAGAGGGCAGTTCCAGGGGGTATGCTTGGAGGAGTGGGGCCTATGCCAGTCACCCCTACACACCAGCCCTCTGCTGCAGGGGACACTCAAGGCCCTTGCCCAATGAGGGATTCAGACCAGTTACCACTGATGAGAAAGCAAGGTGCTGATAGCTACCCCAAGGACTATGGAAACACAGAAGAGAGGTGCTTCATCCCACCTGGTTAGTGGCCTCTTTACCAAGGAAGGGCCCCTCGGATGGGCCATGAAGAATGCCTTGGCTTACAGCAGGGTCCAGGGTGGAAAGATCAGCAGGAGCAAAGGCGTGAGGGATGGAGCAGTTTTAAGCAGCTCAGAATTAGAGAAGAGAGTGCTGGGGACCAGGGATGGGGAAAGGTAAGTTAGGGCTTGCATGTGAAGGACTGAATGCCTCATTAGGTTTCATTCTGTAAGAAACCGGATTTAAGAAACTGCTACTTGGCATGTGAGAAAGTTTAGAAGAAATGTTCAGATATCCAAGTTCAAATTTTGCAAAGACCCATCTCTCCCTGTCTTCCTACTCCCAGCCCTTTTATGAGCCACGCAGCAGTGCAGGAGTTAACTTACCAGGCAGCTTGCATCTTAAGAGATGAAGAATTTGCCCCACTGAACTGCTCCTTTAAGGTCTGGGAAGAACTTTCAGGAAGATTGCTGGTCGCCCTTCCAGTGGGCCCCCGGCTTCCTTTGTTTGCCTGAGCCTGAATTCTTATAAAACAGAGAACTCATTACGCCTTTGACAGACAGGAAACCGCTGGCATCCCTATTGTGGAGGAAAGCTATCAATTTAAGGACAAAAGGAATGAAATGAATGTCTTTTTCTAACCTAAACCCACCCAGACTTCGGAAATCAGAGACTATTGCATGGGAAGGGCAGGGAGCCTAATTTATAGGTGAGAAAACTGAGGCCCGAGTTGCCAGAAAAGCCTGACCAGGGTTACCCAGCTAGTCCCTAGCAGAGCCAGGACTAGCATTTAGGTCTCCAGGCCCCCCTCCCCCTGGCCAGTCCATGACAGGAGACTCCCTCCAAGAAGGGATGTCACTGTCCCAGCCGTCAGGGCCTCGAAAGAACGGAAAGTGAGACCGTTGTTCCACGGGCAGTGTGGGACCCAGATAAAGAGACGCTGCAGTAAACAGCTGTGTCCACCCAAGGCAAGTCTGCTGGACCTGCAGGACCGACTGACTGACTTTGTCTTCCATCCAAATGGTCTCTCTAGACAAAGGCTCCGAGCCCCAGGACAGATAGAACTTTCTCTTTCCCCAGAAGCTGGCCCATGAGTACAGAAACCTGCTCCCAGGATCCCCTGAGGGCCCACCCATGGCTGGGCCTGCTCTCCAAAATACTCAAGCCTTTCGGGCTGGAGAGCAGGGGTTCCCAGGCGTTGGGAAGGAATTTGGAATCTCTAAGTGAAAGCATTTTGTTTATAAAAGACGCAGGTATAGTTTCCCTAATAATCAGCTGGTGGGTGAGGGTCAGGAGAAAATTAATTGAATTGCCCAGCAGGGAAATGGGAGGGGGTTTCCTTCCTGAAATCAAACCTGGCGATCATTCCCAGTTGTTTAATGGCCGTTGCTTCTGAAAACATATTGGAGGAAATATCTTAACAATGAGATAGCCACTTAGCCAAATACCAATTTAGTATTGTTTGACTTGCTTCAATGGCGCATTCTGACTTCATTTTCCTCTGCCATTTTTGCCTTGTTTATAAATTGTGTTTGCGGCCGAGGCAGACAGATAACATGAAAGAGAACACCCCGTCCTTAACTGAAAGGGGGGCGCAGGTCTGGACCTGCATGGGTCTCGGGATCTTGGAGAGAACTTTGCCTTTTTACTGAAGAAAAAAAAAAAGAAAAAAAAAAAGGCAGCTCCTATTTTCAGCCTACCTCCTTCCCTCCTGGGAGCCAGCAGGCAGCCAGGCTGCGGGCACTGCCCAGGAGCTGGGATCAAGAGACCAGCGGCAGTGCCAGTTCTGCAGACATCTGTTGGGTGGCCCTGTCGTCCTGAAGCCTAAGCTCCCTGATCTATACAATGGAGATAGTACTTAGGATCAGAGACACACCCCACTTAAACTTGACCTTTCCCTTATTAGTCATTTATCAGCCATGTGACTTTGGGCAGATTTCCTAGGTTCTCAGGGCCTCGGTTTCCTCATCTGTAAATTTGAGACTTTAAGACCCCCACACCTAGTTGTGGCAAGAATTAAACGAGCACCTGGCACAGACTTGGTTTATTGGAAGTGCTCACGAGGGACACGGTCCAGAAGCTGGAGTAGAGATGCCCGGGGCGTTAGAAGCAAAATGACCTTTGGCCAGAAAGCAGGGGGGTTTCGCAAGTGGCTGGCGGCTGGCCTGTGAGCAAGCCTGGGCCTTGGGTGTGAGCGTGTTAACCTTTACTTAGAAATCCCAAGGCGCTGTTGACTGTGGCCCAGCCCTTCCTGTCCGGGGCCTGGTCTGACAGCAGCTCCCCAAGCACTGGCTTCCTTCAGAGAGGGGAGAGCAGAGGTGCGTGGGGAGGGACTCGGTCTGGGCCCCGCAGGAAGGCTGGGCACCAGGGTCACCCCTCCGGTGCAGCGGAGGAAATGGGGCGAGGGCAGCTGCCAAGGCTGGTGGGACTCCAGCCGCCTGGGGCCAGCACAGCTCTCTTGGCCCGCTCGCCAGGGTCTCTCCTGGCAGGGGAGGAGGCAGAGCCTTGGGCTTCCAGCTAAAGCCCCTCAGACCTGCATCCTGCTGCACCTCTGAACTCCCTCAGTTTGTTAGGACTTCTATTTTACGGTGGTGGTGTTTGTCAATAATTTCTGGGATATAAAATGGGGGGGGAGGTTCTTGCACCCTCAGCATAGAGAACTGCCTGGGTAAGATGTGGGTCCAGTCCCTGGGGGGGGGGGGTAGGTGACAAATACCATATGCAGCAGTTAGAGAACACTACAAGATGGCATATAAAACCTTTATTCCTTTTTTTTTAAATGTCACAAAACATACAGATGAAATTTACCATTTTAATCATTAAAAAATTTTGTTTATTGATCGATTTTAGAGTGAGAAGAGGGGGAGAGAGAGAGGAGAAAGAGAGAGAGAGAGACATTGATCTATTGTTCCACTTATTTATGCATCGTTGGTTGATTCTCATATGTGCCCTGACAGGGGATGGAACCCGCGACCTTGGCATATTGGGACAACACTGTAACCAACTGGGCTACCTGGCCTATTTGAACCATTTTTAAGTATAATTCAGTGATATTACGTGCATTCGCATTGTTGTGCAATTACCACCATCCACCCACAGAACTTTTTCACCACCCCAAACTCAAACTCTGTGCCCCTTTAACAACACTAACCCCCTCCCCCCCAGTCCCTGGCAACCACTGCTCTACTCTGTCTCTCTAAATTTGAATACTCCAGATACCTCACATAGGTGGAATCATACAATAGTTATTCCTTTTGTGTCTGGCTTCTTTCACTTAGCGTAACATTTTCAAGGTTGGTCCACGTTGAAATCTATCAGAATTTCATTTCTTTTTAAGGCAGAACCATATCATTTTAAAACCTTTCAGTTTGGTCATTGGAGTTCAGACCTTCATTTGTGAAATCCAAAAACAGACCCAGAGATGGTCCGTCTCATGTCAGAGGCAGAGCTGGGGCAAGAAGCCAGGTCTCTGTGGACCTTCCTCTGCGGGGAGGTGTAGCACCCACGGGACGTAGTGCTGGGCACACAGTGGGTGCCTGAGGAAGGTGCTTGGTGGTCCTACGTGCAGCATGTATGTGGTGAGTGGAGGCTGCAGGCCCCGCAGGGCGGGCGCGGAGTGGGGGGAGTGAGTGAAGGCAGAAGCTGCCCCTCGGGGCGGCCCGTGCCAGCGGATGACAGCATTGCTTTGCAGTTCCTTTGAGAAGCCCTGTCTCCTGTCCGCATGCCTTTCCCCCAGCCCAGTCTTCAGGCTGGAAGGGTGTGACCCTGCCTTGTCTTGTCTCTTGTCACTACAGAAAACGGAAAGCTCCCTTGATGGAACTTAGGACTGTGAGAGCGGACACTCGTCCCCGGGAGGACATCCACATTCCAAGAAGAGCAGTCGATTCCCGATTCTGAGAGCTCTGTGCACTTACTTCTGAACCTGCCCTGCTCCCACTGAACACAGCAAGCCCTCAGGCCAAGCCACCAGTTTTTAAAGCCGTCTGGCTGCATCTGTGTTGTGTGTAAAGAGAGAGAGAGAGGGGCCAGTTCATTCCCTCCCAGCCCCCTCCCAAGTCGGAGCGCCTGTGGGCGTGGAAAGGAGCAGAAGGAAGCTCAGAGTCAGCAGGCCATTGGGATATTTTGAAACTTGAATATTTTTGTCTTGTACAGAGATAAAGAACTTCTCCAAGTACCTTTATACACAGAAACCTGTTGTTTTTTTTTTGGTTTGATTTTTTTTTTTTTTTTTTTTTGTAGTCGATCACTTCTAGCAAATGGCCTGGCTTAGGGGCTAGTTTTTTTCTTTGTCTTTGGTCCTTCAAAGGCCTGTAGTTCTGGGTAGTCCTTGTTCCTTGAGTGCATAGCACTCACCAGACAGCTGCACCCTGTCCCCTCCACAACCTTACCCCCCACACAAATGGGAAAACAAAGCTGCTTGGAAGCAACCCCATTGATATGTCAACTTGAAGACAGGGTTCATTCGGGCAATGCACAAAATAGAAAATGAACTTGGACGGCACAGATGTTCTTAAGCTGTTTCTCTATACTCTTTTATCTCCTCCATGCTGAAGGCTGAACAACAGGAAGATGGTTGCCTACAGCAAATAGTATTTTTAATAGAAAAATGAAATGCGTATTTTTCTTACTAATTTTTTTTATTTATTCCTTGCTAAAGAAATGGTCTCCTGAGGTCTTACGATGTCTGTGATGTTGTCTTGAGTGGGTGGGTGAGGGGCTGCAGCCCTTCCCAGTGGAAGTTCACTAGTGGGCACACCTCACCAAGACCACTCCCTTCATCCGCCTCAGAGACACAGCTGCAGGCACCCTGGCGGGGTGTTGTATTCAATAAATTTGATCTTTACTCTTCAAAGACCTGTGAAATGTCATCTTCTGAGAGGCCACATGCATGTAGGTTATCGGTAGTGCTCAAGGACTCCTCAGGCCCGTTGAAGTCACAGACAGAACAAAGCAGGTCTCATCAGCAGACAGAGTCAACACGGGCCGAGGGCCTCTGTGCCCTCCACTGACACCAGGGCCAGAGATGGCCCGAGTCTCAAACACCAGTCATTAATATCCACTGATTGGCGCTTCCATGTTTGCCGCCCAAATGAAGACTCCTAGGCTGTCCTGGGCAGATAGGGTTGTCAGATTGAACAAAAGAAACGACAGAACCTCCCAAAACCCAGGTTTCCCAGTTAAATTTGAATGTCAAATAGATGAATAATTGAGTATAAGTATGTCCCGGGTAATATTTGGTACATACTTATACTATAAAAGTATTCATTTATCTGAAATTTGCATTTAACTAGGATCCTATATTTTATCTGGCAACCCTACTGGTAAAGCACCCACCCACCCCTCTAGGCCTTGGGATCCACGCTCCCCAGTGGCCTCAGACTAGACCTGACTGCCCCACAGGCGGGGTCCCCCATCAGAGCATCCCACCACTGGGCCTGAAGTCAGGGGGAGATCCAGTGCATCCTGGCTCTGCCAGTTTCCAGCTGCAGAAGCTTGAACTTTAGAACTTCAGCTGCTTTAGCTCTAAAATGAGATTAAACTAATGGCTCTTAACATTTATAGGGTTTAGATGCCTTTGAAAATACGATGAAAGCTATAGACGCACACATACACACACAAAGTTGTGTCACAAAAATGTTATACAACTTCCCAGTTTTCAGGGCTAAAGACTCAGGCTGGAGGCAAAGGATTAGATGATTTCTAACAACCTCGCCAGAGCCCCTGGGTCACTTCATCAGAGCAGGGCCATTGACGTGGAAGCTGGGAAGACTCTCTTCTTACTGCTTATGACTTATTTACGGGGCATAAGTGGATTTTTAATTATTTATTCCCTGTCTCTATCTCTAAGGAAACCACACACGCAGGGATCTTTCATGGTAGATGTAATGACTAAAGATTTCTCTAAATCCAGGATCCCGGTTCAGCTGTCCTAACCGGACGGTATAACCAAGCATCCAAGTCTGAGCTCATCGCTGAACAAGTGTCCCCTGGCCAACTCCACGCGAGGCCATTTTTCTCCGTGGTTGAACTTGTTAGTTAGAGCTCCCTCTTGTGTACCCACGTTGTATCAAGTCATTAAAGCGCTTGAAACGCTCCAAAGCAAAGGCACAGTGGAATTTTCCCCCTCGCCTGAGGAGCCACAAGAGGTCAACGACCCATTTCATGAGCCTATATTGAGCGCTCCGTGAGCATTGACTGATTAACTGAACCCTCACTCCCTGACCTAGACTCAAGATGGGCAGTTTGACTCCAAGGTCAACATCCATTCATTGAACCTGATTTTTCTACCATGGGGATTTTGCCTCTCAGTTTCTAAAGAGATTTTTAGTTGTCGCACCTGAATGGGGTCGCTATTGGCATCTGGTGGGTAGAAAAGCCAGGAATGCTGCTAAATATCTTACACTGCACAGGACAGTCCCCAGTGACAAAAATTACCAAGTCCAAAACGCCAGTAGTGCCAAGGTTGAGAAACCCTGCATTAAACCAGCAGTTATTCATTTATTTACTCAACAAGCTTTGCTGGGAAAATTTCCTGGGGCCCAAAGATTGAAGAAAGAAGCTGGAAACTCTAGCATTGCATTGAGTTTATTAAGAGAATTTGTAGACAGAAGCAACATCTTGGGCAGCAGCGAGATGATAAATCTCCAAGAAGGGATGGGGCTTGTTGTCTACAGCCAAGTGGTCTGAGTTAACACAGGTGACTTGGAGCCACATGGCTCAAGCTTGTTAAGAGCTATTAAACCCAAAGCAGAAGCAACTTAAGGGGCCCACTTACCTATGCAAGACTATTCCCTTCAGGTGATACAGGCCCACCCCACCAGGGTCAGCTTGCTACGTAAGGTGGTGTGGGTACCGGTAAGTACTGGGAATTATTTCGCCTAACAAGTTTGTATCCCTCGTGCTGTTTTCTGGACATTGTTGGTAATAAGATTATAAAGTCACGCGGCATCTCCTCTCCTGGGACAAACAATACGGTAGATACAGGTTAGCTGAGAGCCAATTGCAACAGGGGGACAAATGCTGTGATGGAGAAATTCAAAGCAAATGGGGAGAGAGGGAAAGGGCTCCTAACACAGACTTTGGGGAACCAAGCAAAGTGATGGAGAAGTTGGGGTCTAATTGTTGCAGGCGGCGGGGACAGTCCCAGGTGTTAGGCTGGTGGGGTCAGACCAGACCTGGGTGCAGCAACCTCAGTACTTGAATTCTGGCTAGGAAAGAATTCAGAGCCAAGACTCCAGTTATAAGAGAACATTTATTTGTAAAATCACAGAGGTAGGAGAAGTAATTCCTAGAAGAAATGGGCTTAGGAAACAAGTTATAGAGGTAAAGGAAGGGCCCTTGGATCTTGGGAGTGAGGGAGGTAATGGTGATGCACCTTGGGGGAAAGGGAAGGCGAGGGGGGGAAGTGGAAGGAGGGGGGGAGGGGGAGGGGGGAGGGGGAGGAAAGGCTCACTGTGCTCCCAGAAGGGAGAGCTCTCTGGGTCTTGGTCCTGAGGGTTTAAAGGTGGAGATTTTAGGGGAGGTCCCAGGGGACGATCTTAATAGAATATTCAGCAGTTTTCCAGGTATGTCCTTTCAGATCAGGGTCTCCACTGATTGATTGGCCAGCGCCGTCCGGGGGTCATTATCCAATGCGGCCAGTCCTGAGGTCAGCCGTGGTGTCACTTGTCTGGTTTGGCTGCTTTTCTGAGCCTGGAGCTGAATACAACTGGGGTCTAGATGTTATCTCTAGGGAGAAAAAGTCAGGGGATCCAAACCACATCAGATATGCTAGGGGAGGAAGGGCCACCCCGGGGCCAGACCTGGGTGTAGCAACCTCAGTACTTGAATTCTGGCTAGGAAAGAATTCAGCGCCAAGACTCCAATTATAAGAGACTCCTATTATAAGACTCCAATTATAAGGAGGTCACACTCTACAACTGTCTGTTGCTTAGGCACCCAGGGCTTTCCACCCTGGTGACCTTCAGTACCTGGCCCATTGTCCTTGCCCTGCTGGTGTCTAACTGTGGACGGCATTTCCAGGTAGACTTGGGGGGGAGGGGAGGACTATTCAACCCAGCACAGAAGGCATTGGACAAGATGAGCTCATGTCCCTGCAGCTCTGACTTGCCACATCTCTAAAATGCTCAGGTGAGTAGAGAGGTGTGGCAACAGTGATTCACCTTCAAATAACAACCTTTCGAGAATTCTCCATCTCTCACTGTACTTTGCTCCCTTGTGTTTTGTGTCTCTTCTTCTGAAAATATTCTTGTGTTTCTCTCTAATGTCCTTCAAAGTCCTCCCTCCTCTCATCGCTCATCCTGTCCCTGCTTCCTCCCTCCTCTCTTTTTTCTGCTCCACTTGACCTTTCCCCTGACCCCTCTCACCCCCAGTTAACTGGCCATCATATAGAATTGAAATTTATATACTTCCTATATTTATAGATGAGTTTTATATTTCCAGCGATTCATTTTGAGAGCCAATAATGGAATATTTTCTGTTTTTCTCTCTCCTTAGAAAAAAAAAAGCCTCTAAAAGCCTGCGAAGTTGTTTCCTATCTATATTTGACCCTTGGTGGGTTATTGTCCTAAGAGTTTATTGAACTCATTAGGAAAAAGTCCCCCGTTGCTGCCCTACTTCCTCTGATCCTGGGATGTGCTAGTTTTCCTGGAACCTCTTGGCACAGGAGGGTCCGGTGAGTGCCAGAAACTATTGCATGAGTTTCTGGTACACCCACCTCTCCCCTCCTCGGGGCTTGGGTTGTTAGGGCCAGAATTTGCAGCACAGAGGAAAACTCCCATTGTTGGGACTTTGAAGGAACCTGGAACTGGGTCCTAGAAAAAGAAAATAGAGCGGATTTCAGTGCCTTCCAAGGCAAGGATGACCCTGAAGCAGAATCTAAAAGCTCTGTCACACCACCAGCCACTAGTTAAAAGTGTGTGTCCCTGAGCCCAGATGAGCTCAGTTTCCAGGCTGCTCCTCCGGCAGGGTTAGTAAGAAGAGCAAGGTGGCGAAGGCCAGGCCCTTCTTTCTACCCTGAAGCCTGAAGCTTTGGGCCACGACCATTGCAGCAGAGCCTTTGGCATGTGCAAATTTGCCACTTGAGGTTTTGATTATTTAGGAAGGGCCTTTTGATTATTTAGATGTGAGGCAGGTCCTTCCCCGGGGCTCCTGGGGCAAGACCATTCACTGAGATACAATCTGTTATGAGCTCTCTCTGGGCTCCTGGAAAAAGAACCTTCCATGGATGTGATGCATCTGTGATAGGTGGAGTGCAAGGGGCCCTCAGTTGCAGACACAGACATAGCGATTTCTATTTAAAAGTGCACAAGACAGAAAAAAAATGCCTTGAGCGAGATATGAAAATATTTATAAATCCTATATCCGATAAGGGATTCATATTCCGAACATATAGAAAGCCCCTAAAGCTCAACAACAGCAAAACAAACAACTTGATTCAGAAATAAGCCAGGGACTCGAATAGACATTTCCAAAGAAGTTATACAAATGGCCGGTAAGCGCACGAAAAGATACTCAACACCACTCATCATTAGGGAAATGCAAATCAGAACCGCAGTGAGATCGCACCAATTAGGAAGGCTGCTACCAAAAACATCAACAACAAAAAAAGCCCAGAAAATAATTACAAATGTTGGCGAGGACATGGAGAGATTGGGACCCTTGTGCACTGTTGGTGGGAATGCAGAATGTAGGGCCGCTCTGGAAGCAGCATGGTGGTTCTTCAAAAAATTAAAAATAGCCCTGGCCAGG
The DNA here is from genome assembly GCF_964146895.1 of Miniopterus schreibersii. Classification (NCBI taxonomy): domain Eukaryota; kingdom Metazoa; phylum Chordata; class Mammalia; order Chiroptera; family Miniopteridae; genus Miniopterus; species Miniopterus schreibersii. The sequence continues at coordinate 9,204,745 of NC_138116.1, forward strand.
TAGCTCAGTTGGTTAGGGTGTTGTCCTGATACGCCAAGGTTTGGGGTTCGATCCCTGGTCGGGGCACATACAAGAATCAACCAGTGAATGCATCGATAAGTGCAACAACAAATCAGTGTTTCTCTCTTTCTCCCTTCCTCTCTCTCTCTTAAGTCAATTTTTTAAAAATTTATTTAAAAAGATTAAAAATAGAATTACCATGTGGTCAGGAAATTCCATTTGGGGGTATATACTCAAATGCAATGACTGCTGAGTCTCCATCAGGTACCTGGACGCTCTCACTCCTGGCAGTATTAGTCACAAGAGCCAAAGGGTGGAAGCCGCCCAAGTGTCCATCATCAGGTGAGTAAATAGACAAAATGTGCCACCTACGTGCAGTGAAATATTGCTCAGCCTTAAAAAGGGAGGAAAAGCTGACACGTGCTACAGCAGGGATGGGCCTCGAGGACATTAGGTTAAGTGAAATAAGCCCGTCACAGAAAGACAATTGGTATACGATGCCAGTTATGTGAGGGACTCGGAGGCGGGCACAGAAGGGTGGCCGCCAGGGCCCGAAAGGGGAGGGTTGGAATTACTCTTTCATGTTTCGGTGTCGCAGGATGAAGAGAGTCGCGGAGATGGATGGTTGTGATGGTTGTACATTATGAATAAATGGTTAAGATGGTAAATTTTTTATTATGTATATTTTACCACAAAATAAATTTAAGTGCATCAGGCAAAAATATGCCTTGGCAACTCTTTAAATTAAAAAAGAAGACGAAAAAGAGCCCTGGACGGTGTGACATCGTCCTGTGCACCGAAAGGTTGCCGGTTTGGTGCCCGGTCAGGGCACATGCCCAGGTTGCAGGTTCGATCCCTGGTCGGGGTGAGTGCAGGAGGCAGCCGATCGATGTTTCTCTCACATTGATGTTTCTCTCTCTCTCTCCCCCCTCCCTCACTCTCTCTAAAATCCATAAAAACATATTTTAAAAAAAGACAAAGGGTCTATAAGAAAAAAAGTTACTATCATTTATTCAAGTATATTGACTAGTATTCACTCAGAGGATATTCAGAGGCTTTGTTAAGAAAAACGAGGTAGGTTTTGAAAATTCACCCCTAGAAAACAGAGCCCTTGTCCCTGTTCAGTGGTAGGGGACACTTTGAGGCATCAGGCATTGGGGAAAGACACTCCTAGGTGCGCTGAACTAGGGGCTCTTCTAGACTCCCTGGTTTTCATCGCTATTTTCAGTGAGAGCATCGGCGCAGGATTCACCGAGCCACGGAGCTGCGCGCTTTAACGTTGTACTCAGCCTTTGCGGTTAGAAGGATCGCATTCTTCAGCCGTGACTGGGATTTTTGCAAACATCGCCCCATTTGGGGTGCGGCGGATGTCCCGCAGAGCTGTCCTGCACCGAAGGCTCCTGGACGTGACTGCGCCGGGTGCTCGGGCTTTCCTGGGGCGGACGGAGCGCTCTGCAGTCCCACGTGCTTCCTGCCGAACTCAGCTGCCAAAGACTTCGGAGCCAAATTCTGCACCCATCGGAGTAATTACTGCTGTCGAGTGCCCGTTACGTGGACTCCCGCTTCCTTTAGATGGTATCTCTTCCATTTTGATTCCCAACGGCTCCATGTTACATGACCTTTAATCTTGTCGGCTCCTTCAGATCTTTTTTGGAAAAGGCCTAGTGCGAATAATAAAAATTATCATTGTAGCTTAAGAGTTAACTGATAGAAACAAGTCCTACTTTTGATTATATTCATTTAGAAGAATATCCCTAGGGTCGGTGTGACCTTGGATTTGTTGCCCAAAGACCTGGAGCTCATTTTTTCATCAACCAAATGATGGGATCGGGCTCTGTTATCTTGAAGGTCCCATTGAACTACACAAATATTTTCTGGTGCACCTAGTGTGTGCCAGACACTGTTATAGGTGTTTGGGATATATTGGTGAAGAAAACAGACAAAAATCCCTACTCTCGTGAAACTTAGATTCTAGCAGAGAGAGATGGAAGTGACAATAAACATAATAAATAGATAATATGGTATGTGAGAAGGCGGTGAGACCGTGGGAAAGACAAGCAGACTGAAAGGAAGCAGGGCTGGGGCAGGTGTCAGTGTCTAGTAGGATGGTCTGGGCGAGCCTCAAAAAAGATTTGAGCAGCGGCTTGAGGGAGTCCAGGGAGTCGGCCAAGCAGAAGGCTATCTGGGGAAAGAGCTTTCCAGGCAGAGGGAGCAGCTATAGAAAAAGCCCTAAGGTACAGAGAGCAAAGAGGCCAAAGGGCTGGTGGAAGGAAGAAGGGGGGGGGAGGCAGTAGAAGAGTCATTGCTGATTATTATAATGTAAAAATAAAAGTTGCCTAATTGTAAATATATGTGGTTCTTCATGGGCTTGATCTAATACCCTGCTCCTCAGAGTGTGGTCCGCAGACCAGCAGCATCTCAATCACCCATCGCCTGGCTGCTTATTAGAAATTCAGAATCTTAGGACCCACCCCAGGCCCACTGATTCAGAACCCTCTGACCCGGAATCCATAGAGCAGTATGGTTAAGAGTGATATGTGACAAGTCACGCTCAAAAGGACAGCATCTTTATAAATATGCAGGCATGTCCCACATGCTGCGCGTTGCCAACTGGCCTTGTCTGGGGGAGACACCCGGGTTTGCCTGCCTGCCTTTGGCCCCTCACAAGGGCTTTGGAGGCCCAAGGCCTGCCGAGAGCGCCACCTAGTGGCCTGAAGAAAATTCACACACGGCCAGGATACAGCGTAGAATTCAAGTATGATATTTAACGTAACTGCAGTTTTTTGTTGTTTTTTCGATCCTCACTTGAGGATATTCTTTCCATTGCTTTCAGAGAGAGTGGAGGGGGGAGAGAGAGAAACATCGATGTGTCTCACATCCACTCGTTGCCTCCGGCATGCGACCCAACCAGGGTACGTGCCCTTCGCCAGAATTGAACCCGGGACCCTTCAGTCCTCAGCTGGGTGCACTGGCCACTAAACCAAACCGGCTTCGGCTAAAGTTATTGCGGTTTTAAGCCTGCAATTGGCTTGGACTTTCCAAGTATCTCCACGTCTGGAAAGATCCAAATGGGCTAAGGGAACTGCTCTAGGTTAAAAGAGACCGAAGAGGCTGGACAACTAAATGCAACATGTGATCCTGAGTTGGATTCAAGACTTAAAAAAAAACAACAAGCTGATGAAGGACACTATTGGGCCAGTGGGAAGGTTTGAATATGGGATGATATTAGATACAAGGAGAATAGTAATGTTAAATTTCCCGAGTGTGGTTACGGATGAGGTCCTCGTTCTCAGTGTTACGAATAAAGGAGACGATGTTCGTATCTAAATTTCAAATAATTCAGCAAAACTTAGAGAGAGAAAGCAAATGGACAAAATGTTAACAACTAGGGAATCTAGGTGAAGGATATACAAGTGTTTACTGTATTATTTCTTGTAACTTTTCTGCAGGCTTGAAAAAGTTCACAATAAAAAAAAGGGAGGGTATCATCTTTAAGTGGCAAGAAACTACAAAGGAGCCCTGAGAGCTGTGCCCCCTCGAAGCCTCCCCCACAAAGGTCTTGTTCCTCTGGCTTGTTTTCCTTGAGAGACTGAAGATCACACCTATGAGCCGATGGGAAGCCAGAGCAATGGTGCCCCAGCTCTTGGGCCCTGGCTCTATCCTGGGCTCCATTTCTGCATTTCCCCTGTACTTTATTTCCTCATTTTGTATTATTTTAAATTACAGACCCAATGCACATTTGTTGTGGGGAAAACTCAAACAACATAGAAACCTAGAGCGTGATATCAGAAAACCCTCATCGAAACCGTGTCACTGCTCTTGCTTGCCAGAGTCAGATGGAGGCAGAAAGGGAGAAAATGTGAAATATGACAACTGAGAATATTGAGCTTTGGGCAATATTCTGGGTGGTGGGCTGTCGACCCCCTGCCTGCACAGCGGGTGGGAGCATCTCAGGTGAGGGACCTGCCCATTAGCTGAGCTTCTGGGGAGCAAGAAACTCAAAGGAGGGAGAAAGAGAGAGAGAGGGGGGTGAGGCAGGCTCGTCTAGGAAAACACACAAGCAGCAGAGCCCAGGAGAACAGATGAAGTGATGGGTGCTCACAGCTTTGGCAAAATTACCCACCATGCGCCGAAAGAAAATAATGAAGCTGTGCGTTCCTCGGCTTGCTGACACAGTAATTATACTTCAAAAGCTTGCTAAATGTCCCTCTTAGAAAACCACCCAGCGAGGCAATTTTTCTTTCACATTTAATAGCAACTGTTCTTGTCCAAAGTGGCCGTAATTGTGGGGTGCGATTAGACAAGCACCCTCCTGGGCTGCTGGGAGAGAGGAGGGGCAAAGTCTTGCTGAGAACGGTCCCAAAGCCTTCAAAACCGGCCTGCCCTTTGGCTCAGTAATTTCAGCCCTAGGAATCTAGCCTAAGGCAAGGAATGGACCCATAGATAGAGATTTAGGCTTCTTTATGGTACAAAAATATGGGAATCACCCAAGCAGTGACTCTTAATGACAGGTGTGTTTTAGAATCAACTGGGAGTTTATTAAACACATGCACACACAAACTGGGGCAGAAGCTGGGTGGCGTAGCTGTGGTTTGAGCATCTCTATTTAAAAAAAATGTTTTAATTACAATATTATATTAGTTTCAGGTGTATAGCGTAGTGGTTAGACAATATTAACCTGGCCCTGTACATAGTTAGTACAATGTTATTGACTATATTCCCTCTGCTGTACTTTACAACCCTGTGACTATTTTGTAACCACCAATCTCTACTTCTCAATCCCTTCACCTTTTTCTCTGAGCCCCCCCAGCCCCCCTCCCATCTGACAGCCACCAGTTTGTTCTCTTGTCTATGAGTCTGTTTCTGTTTTGTTTGTTTGTTTATTTCATCTTTTTAGATTCTACATATAAGTAAAATCGTATGGTATTTGTCTTTCTCATCTGATTTATTTCACTTAGCATAATACACTTAGGTCCATCTATTTCTTTTTTATGGCTGAGTAATATTCCATTGTATAAATGTATCACATCTTCTTTATTCAATAGATTATCGATGGGCACTTAGGTGAGCACCTCTCTTTTTAACAAGCTCACACAGGTTATTCTTATGCTAACATCAGTTTGAGAATCATTCACCGGATCCCTCTAGGATTATGGGTATTTTATATATATATGTATCTCAAAATGGGTATGAATTACTTGTATAATGAGAAAAATGTAATAAGAAAATAGACGAGAAGACAAGAGAAAGTTTAGCTGGCAAGCACCTGTTATGAAATAAAGGAAGCATAGTCTGTCCTTTGAGAAATTCACAGCCTACAGCTGGAGATGGCATGTGAAATAAATATTTGCCAGTATACGTAGAGAGACGTGCTGTACTACAGGTAAGTGCAAGTACAGGGCTGGTGCAATGGAGGGAGCAATTAGCTCTGCTTAGAAGCCTTGGGAACCGGCTCTGGAGCAGGAGGCATTTCAGCCAGTCCTTGCAGCATCTGTAGCAGGGAAGGAGGGAGCAGCACTTCAGGCTGAGGAAACGGCTCAGGCAGAGGCTTGGAGGCGTGAACACCCTCACATGCATGAGGGAACGTGAGCAGTGAGTGTGACTGGAGCAGAAGGTTGACATAAGGCACAAGAGGAGGCGAAACTGGAGATGCAGGCCGGCCGGCCCAGCTCAGAGGCCTGTGCACTAGGCTGAGGACCTGAACTGGAGCCGGAAGGTCAGTGGTTCCCAAACTGTGTACCAAGGAACACCAATTCTCCTTCAGACTATGATGGAACAAAGGGGTTCCATGGCAGAATGTCTTTGGAAAACTCTAGAACTAAGGGTTCCATGTTTTTAAATGGCATCAAAGCCTTTATTATAGTAATATGCCAGGGATTCTCCAAGATGGGGCAGCAGAGGGAGCATGTCCCAAATTTCTTTAACCACAGATGGACCACCAGCACCCCCCACCCACCCACTTTATTTCTGTTGTTGTTTTAAAGATGTTGCTGGACTGGGTGACTCGATGAGGTGAGGAGGGGGACAGTGAGGGTGCCCGTGGGTCTAGAACCAGTGGCTCTGGGGGTTGGCGGGACTTTTAACCAGGGCAAAATCCAGGCAGAGCAGCATTTGAAGGGGGAAAACAATGACGGATCTAACACAGCCCCTTCCACATGATTTAAGACCAGCTCTAAAAGCTACTCCTTGATTGATTTATTTTTTTAGGATTGTAGACACAATAATCACTTCCAGTTTCAAATCGAGTTTCATGTTGTTTTTCTTTGCCAGACTCGAAGAGTTTCTATTATGTCTTTGGCCCAGCCTATAATAACAAAATAAGGAAGAATACACTTTAGGTGGGAAAATTAGTTGCTCAGCTCTCACTTGAAAATTGCTGTGTGTGTGTGTGTGTGTGTGTGTGTGCATGTGTGTGTGTGTGTGCGTGCGTGTGCGTGCCCGAGCCTGCTGTCTTTGAGGGAAGAGTCTGCAGTCCCCCCGCCCTGCCCCGGCCACTCTGCCTTTTGAGTAGATGCGGTTGCTCTTAGATGTTTTCATGCTGAGAGGCTTCAGCAGCCCCTCAGGAATGTGTGTCACCATGGGTCCGCCACCCATTATGACAAACAAACCGTAGGTGCCAGGCATTTTGCATAAATCTGATCCTCTCAACCTCCTAGGAAGGTGGCTCAGGGTAGCAGGCCTTAGTAGGTGAGCCTGCTGATGAGTAGGGGGCTTAGGAAGCCATTTGCCTCGAGGTCACACGGCTAATTGTGGCCCATCTGAGATTCCAGCTCAGGTTTTTCTGGTTCCAGAGCACAAACTTCACTATCCCATTTCCACCTGTCTCTGGAAGGGTGCCAATGGAATGCTTAGCACAGTGCCCGGCACACAGTAGGCGCTTGGTGAAGGTGAGCTGCTCCTGTTACTAAGCTCGGAGCAGGGTGGCTGCCAGTGTAGAACCAGAGCTACGGAGAGGCCCCTGCCCCAGCCCAAAGGTAATAAATGGCAGCAGAGCCTTGTGAGAAGGCTGGCAATTCCTTTAAGCTTAAGAGCACTGGAAGCGAGAGGGAAACTTCTCCCTCACCCCAGTTTGGGCATTTTACAGGCAGGAAAACCAAGGCTGGGATCACTGGGTGAGGAGGGCAGAGCAGGATCTGAACGCAGACCCCCTGGCTCCAGAGCCAGGCTCCATCCACTTTCTTGGCTGGGCTGCCTTCCCATTCCCAGGGGCCAGCTTTGGATTGAGGCAGAGGCTCCAGAAAGCCCCCTTGAACCTACCTGTCAACCTGTTACCCAGGGTGGGGGCAGGCCGCTTGGTTGTACTGAGGATCACAAGTAATTATGACTAGGTGGCTGCCTCAGTTTCCTAGGGCTACTGAACGAATTAGCACAAACTGTGTGCCTTAAAGCAACACACATTTTTCTCTCTCTCAGTTCTGGAGACCAGAAGTCCAAAATCAACATCATGAGGCTGAAGGCAAGGCGGTGTGGGGGCCACGATCCCCCCAGAGGCACTAGGGGAGAACCTGCTCCTTACGTCTTGCAGCTTCTGGAGGCCACCGCCACCCCTTGGCTTGTGGCCGCCTCACTCCAGGGCCAGCATCTCCAAACCTCTCTCTGCTCTGTCATCATATCACCTTCTCTGTGTGTCAAATCTCCCTCTGCTTCTCTCTTATAAGGACACTTGCGATTGCACGTGGGGCCCCCCCAGATAAACCAGGATCATCTCCCCATCTCAAGATCCATAATTGAATCACATTCACGGGTTCCAGAGGTTAGGACGTGGATGGCTTTGGGGGCCACGTTTCAGCACACCGCGGTGGCCAAATGCATGTCCTTGTCTGCCAGCTTTTCTTCAAGGCCCTGGGCATGGGAGTTGAGAGAATGTTCAGTGAAGTTTGAGTCCCAGCTTTGGGTTTTCCCCTCAGTTAATAATTCTGTCTATTAAACTTTTCCAGTTCAAATTACTATGTGGTTTCTCTCCTGGATGTGATGTAGACGTTGTGAATTCCACCTCGCTGGGTGCTGGATAGTTTCGTATTTCTATAAATATTTTTGAACTTTGTTCTGTGACGGGGTTAAGCTGCTTGGCAACAGTTTCGTCCTATTGAATAGTTTTCATCCTATTAAACTGTCAGGCAGGACCCCGCTGCGGAGGGAAACCCCAGCGCCCCTGGATTACGTTTTCTACTCTGACTTGCAGGAACACGGACCATTCCCGGTCCTGCCTGCGCTCCAAAGGCTGTTCCTTCTGCTCCTTCCAGGTGGTTCTTCCCCTGGCTCCTGGCGGCTTCCTCACATGCTGGGCTCATCTATACTCAGCTGGTGACCTGAGCGGGGACCCTCTGGCCGCCCAGCTCTTTCTCCTCAATTCCAGGAGCCTCGCCAGGCTCCGTCTGGATTTCTCCTGCCCAGGCCACAGCCTGCAAACTGTCCAGGGACACGAGCTGGGACAAGTGCAGGGCTCACCTCATCGGTTCCTCAGCTCTCAGGGATTGCTGTCTGATGTCCAATGTCTCGACAACCACCGTTTCATATATTTTGTCTGGGTTTTAAGTTGTTTTGGGCCGGTGCCTGTTGTTCTGTCTTGGTCAGACGTGGAAATCAAATTTAATATTTAAATATTCATTTATTTGACGCATGCAGAAAAAATTATTGCACACCAGCCTTAGGGGTGCAGTAAATGAGTAAAACAAAAAAATCCCTTCCTTCGTAGGGCTTACATTCTTGTGGCAACTGATGAAGAGAATTTCTATGGCTGTGTGAGCCCCCAAAACGTGTCCTGGTTGTGGGCCACCAGGCCGTGAATCCACCCCGGGCTCCCCGCCCCCCAGAGTCATACTGAATTGCAGCTGTGTTCTCTCCCCACCCGCAGTGCCCACGCCACCAGAGGGGGCCCCTCCTTTGCGTTTCTAAAATAATTCATAGAATTCCTCAAACCACCTCCTCTGTGCATGCCTGTGGGAAAAGACTGGTGAATGCCTCTAACGCCAGGAATGTGTCCTTTGTGCTTTTAATTGTATCTTTCTAGCATCGGAGGAGGAATCTTCTTTCTTCCTAGCTCCACAGCATCACACTTGCTCTTTAGTAAACAGATTGAGATCAGGCTGGCCCCTTGCAGGGACACAGATAACCGGCCCTAATCAGCACCTTGCATCTGACAGCTCAAAGCCAAGGTCTCATTTATAGCCCTGCTACATGCTTACTCCCCTTTCCAGCCAAGCTCATCTCCTATTATTCTATTTTAAATTGGGGAGATAGCCAACGCAACATCCATCTTCGTCTCCCCAGTGGCACAGGCTGAGTAATGGCCATAAATATATGTATGGATATAATATATATTTAATAACAGCTTGATTGAGATATAATTCACATGCCATAGAGTTCATCCTTTTAAAGTATGCAACTCAGTGGTTTATATTCAGAGTCCTGCAAGCGCCACCCCAGTCGATTTTAAGATTTTTTAAAACTTCATTTTTAGAGAGAGAGGAAGGGAGAGGGGGAGAGAGAGAAACATCTATGTGAAAGCAAAACATCGATCAGCTGCCTCCTGCACGCCTCCTACCAGCCATTCATCCATGTCTCTGAGATGTCATTTCTTTCTCTGTGATGGAGCTTCAGAGGAAGCCACTCTTCGGCCTGATCCTTGCTGGCAACCTGTGAACCTTCTTGGATGTACCAGAGAAGTATTTAAACTCAGCCAGCAGACCTGGAGGGGATGGAGGCAGACGGCAACTGGCCATCTCTGACCACCCCCAGCACTGTGTCTGTCCCCCCCATGAGCCCTGGTGCTCCAGGCAGAGAGATGTAAGGTGGGAGGGGGTCTTACTCATCAGCAGGACATCCTTCCAGGCAGTGCTTTAGTTCAGGCCTTACATTTCTGGAAACTTCTTTGCCAGCTGACTTCTTTCAGGCTCACTAACCAAGCCCTCAAGACCTGGATAAATAATTCAGGAGGCCAGTTTTATTTCTCATTCATTCATTCAACACATATTTATGGCTGGCACATTCTGTTTGGCAGCCGTTATTCTGGGGGCTGAGTAGACAGTGGTGAGAGAGATGAAGTCCCCACCGGCACAGGGCTGCAGTCCAGGAAATTCACTTACAGTTAATTGATTTAAGCTCAAGAAACAGAACAGCCAGAGCACTGGGCACCCATGTCAGCTGACTCATCACGGGTGGGGTCAAAACAGTGGTGTGGTCCACCGACCTTAGTGACCAATGTTGGCCCCTGGACTACCAGGAGCTTTGCAAGTGCCTGTGTCAGTGCCCACTTCAGGAAACCCTGTTCTGTATCATCGGGTGCTGGCCACAGGGCTTTGAGACATGACCCTTGTCACCATAGTGTCCTTGCCTGTTCCTAAATGCCCTGGAACCCCCACGACGCATCCTTCCCCAGGGACCGTCACTTCTGTAGATGGTGCAACTTGTCCTTCCTGAGTGTTCCGCCTGGGCTCACCTTGGGAGGGTAAGTAAGGGGATGGTTTGAACCCTGTATTTTAACTATACCCCCTAGGTTCTTTTTAAAGATTTAAGAATCGTATCTTTAAAAAAATATTGTTATTTAAAGTCACCCATCTGTATATAATGGTAATAATAACAGTTAAAATAATCACTACCAACAACATCTCTTATGTGTCAGGCACTGTTTTAAGGACGTTGGGCTTTGCGTATATAAAATAACTATAATTACATGTAAGTAAAAATAAATAATTATAATAAGTAATTTAACCTGCACGAACATTATCATCTTCATCTCGCAGAGGAAGAAAGTCCGCCTGAGCCAGGTTAAGGGGCAGAGCCAGGAGGAAATCTGCTGTCTGCCTCCAGGGCCCTGCTCTTACGCACGATGTCATATGTGTCACTTTTGGATGTCCTTGAAACAAAGCTGCGCTCAGGAGGAAGTTTCCCAGACTCCCCAGTTAGAAGACAGAGACTGGCAATTCCAGCAGGGACCCTGACCCCTTGCATCAGGATTTTTGGGCAGAAGCAACGAAACTCATAACGTCAAAACTCCCCCAATGATTCCACTGCAGCGGATCCAGGCGCCAGTCTTCAGGAACCGTGGGTCTGCTCCCTCCCCTCTCCTGAAAGGAAGCTGGGGCTTGGCAGAGCTGGGTTAGTCCCTGCAGGACAGGGGTGACCCGGGAGGACCCGATGTGGGTGCAGTTACTGAAAACCCAGGTGCAGGCTCCTCCAGGGCACCCCCCTCTATCCAGTGGGTTTCTGGTGGGCATGTCAATGGGTTTCCTCTGCACTGGTGGCAAACACTGAGGCAGGCGGGCTCCTCGAGGAAAGGTGGGCACGATGGAGACAAGTTTCCAGAAAGTCTCGGGCTGAACATAGACTAGCTCGGAGATGGGAGAGCCAGGTTCAGGCAGGATGCATAACGGGCTAGTCATATGACATCCTTGAACCATGTTTCTCCCCTACGGACAATTACATGAGGTCCCCTGGGTACCCCCAGGGTCCACGGACTGAGATGAGCCTTGGGTTGGAGGTCCCATGGTAGAAGATCCAGGGTGACATTGATGCTACTTATGGGGAGATCCCATCGTCTGTTTAATTCCTCCCTGGATTTTTGTCTAAGAGTAGTTGCTTAGTTTGACCACAAGGTGGCAATAAAGTGCTTGGCGGCCAATAGTTGCGGGCGGTAGGTAGTGTGGACTTTAAAAAGAAAATCATAAGATCTCCTTCTTTTTAATTGATCAAAGCTTACATTTTTTTTCCTATTCTGCACTTTCCAATTTTCCTGCAATGAGCTAGCATTGCTTTGCATTTTCAAAAGCAGATTTTTGGGGAAGATCATCACTCAATGATAAACTATTATTTTGATATATCAACTCTGGACAATTTTTCTTGGCATGGTTGTGCTTATATGTAGTATAATTGTTTAGTAGTGTTTAAACTTGATATTATAATAATTTTCTGTTTTACTACATGTTCTTCATAAACACATTTATTGCGGCACATTGTGTGCAGGGACCATATATTAAGGGCTCAGTTGGAGCCAGACAAGCACTTTGCTGAGTGTTTTATGTGCATTTTTGCTCAGCCCTCACAATGGTAGTGCCTACCCCATTAGGTGGATACAATTATTACTCATATTTTATCTGTGGGTAAAATGATGCTTCAAAAAGTCTTCATAGGAAGTGGTGCAGTGAGTCTTCTAACATCACTGCCTTCTCTAATCACAGCGCTATTTTGTTGGGTTTTACTGTAACTTACTTAACCACTCACCTCATGAGTCCATTTAATTTATTGCCTAATTGCATTGTTATAAATAAAGCTGCAGAAAACATCTTTATATAGAAAGCTTTTTCTGGATTCAGGAAATATTTCTGGAAGCTAAGTTATCAAGTCTAAACATTTTTAAGGCTCTTGATAAATACACAGCACCAGATATGAAACAAAAACTTCAGAAAAACTTGAACTCTGGCTGGATATTTTATGATATTTAGGAGTTATTGTTCATTTTCTAATCGTGCTAATTGTAGCTATGTCTTTTTAAAGAATCTTTCCTAGAGATACAGAGCAAAGTATTTACAAATGAAATAATATTATTTAGAATTTACTTTAAAGTAATCCTGTTGGGGGAGAAGCAGGTAAAAAAAATTAGCCTGTATTGATCATTGATAAAGCTGGGTTATGGGTACACATGTGTCAGTTATGTATTTCTCTCTGCTTTTGAATATGTTTAAAATTTTCTATGATACAAAGTTTAAAATATAGCTATGAGAATATTAAAATCTACAAGAGAAGCCAGCCCTATAATTCCTATTCTGCCTAATTAGTGCAAAAGGCAGGGGGGAAAAAGGGTAGCTTTCTAGAACAGTTTTGCTCAACTCTTGCCATCAAACAAGAATTAAGGTCTCCCTGAAACCATAATATATGAGTCAATTTTGTTTTACTAAAACTTTTATTTATTTTTTAATAGGGATTATAGAACTGGAAAGAGTCTTAGAGATCTGGTCCTCATTCTTTTAAACTTTTTAGGATCCCCTTCTGAATTATAATCAATGCTCTTACGACAATTTCACACACACACACTTCCCAGCCGCCCTTTGGTACACGCTTTGTTAAGTTTCTGGAACTGTCCAGTTCTAGAAATGGGGAGTAGGGAAACTCGTCTATCATTTTAAATTTTAAAAGCAAAATGTTTTGTGTTTTATGGATGCAGGTTAGCATTGAGCACTGGAGACTGTCTCCTGGGGGGAGGTCACCTCTTTGTGGTTTTACTCCCCCCTCTCCCTCCCTCCCTCCCTCCCTCCCTCCCTCCCTCCCTCCCTCCCTCCCTCCCTCCCTCCCTCCCTCCCCCCCTCCCCCCTCCCTCCCTCCTTCCCTCCCCCCCTCCCTCCCTCCTGCCTGTGGCTGGTACTTTCTGTCCACCCTTCTGCATTCCTTCCGCAGAACACACACACCTCGCCTGGCCAACTCTGCCAGCGTCAGCAGCCAGGCTTGGGCCTGTCACACAGCATCAGTGCAGCTGGTCCCCTGCGGGACAAATCCAAAAGACGGGGCTGATAAAAGACTGCAAACAGCATGGTACCCCGCCCTGTAGGTCTTGGTTTCTCAGTCTCCCAGGGTCCTGAAGGGAAAGCAAACTTTAGCACACCCCGCCCCTCTTTCTTTCCTGGCTTGGCCACAGAAACAGGAATTTCTCCCTATCCTTATATATCCCACGTGACTTAGGAAATAAAATCTTTTAAGACAGAGTTCACTCTCTTAAACAAATAACACTACTGTGGGGTTCCATTAGGTTCAGTGAATGTTGGATGTAAAGACATTGGAGCCACCGCCCTCCTCTGACCATATGTGGGACAGATTTTGTACTTTTCCCAGGCCTTGGAGACTCCATCCTAAGGATTCAGACGAGAGGGTTTTCGCCTCATTTTTGTCGTGGTGCTGCTCAGTTTCCTTGATAGGTCTTGTCAGTTTGAAGCTTCTGAGGCATACAAAGAAATGATGTCTTTTTCATACAAGAACTCTGGCTCATTCTAGCAGTTTCTAGCCTAAAATGTCTCAACTCAGCTTGCAGGAACTTTTTCTGTCTTTCCTTACGGTGGACAAAGCTGGAGGCAGACAGGACTTCTCCAGCCTCTAGCTGCAGAGAACACGTGTCCCTAAGGGCCCAGGTGAAGGGAAGAGCTGAGGGGTGTTTCCCCAAGTTCAACAGGCCCAGGAGGGCCCTTTGCTCTCACTTAGTGGACGTCACGCCTTCAGCAACGAGCGTCTGTTGAGGGTCTCTGATGGGCCTGGCCTTGCAGAAGTGGGAGAGACGCCATCCAAGCCCTGTTCTCCTGGAGCTCATGGCTCAAGGACAGAGATGCTAGTAATTACTTGAATCCCTCTTTTGACAAGTGTCACAAAAAGATGCACACGACCAGAGGGACCCAGGCCGCTCTGAGTCACAACCCAGGGCCAAAGGGAATGGCTCACGAGGGTGACAAGCTCAATTTCATCTTTCCTGGAGGAAGAGTATGGTGGTGGTGCAGAGGCCTGGGAGGAAGGACATGGCGCTTGAGGGAAAGGGCTGGGGTTCGCTACTGATTGACCTGCAGACAGGGCGGATAGGCAAGGAGGGTCAGGCTGTTCCCTGGGCACTCCGGCAGCGTAAACATTAACCAGAACTATAGCAGATGCATGAGTTCAGAGCCAAGCTCTTGAAAAGGTCACTGAGATACAATCGTAGCTGCATGGGAGCCTGAGCCGTGCCAGCTGGGCCCCGGGCTGTCACAAGCCCATCACTCCCACGGCTTGCTGCCCACAGGGAGCACCTCCTCCCTGGCCCTCCACCCACAGACGAGATCCCTGCAGGGCAGGGGCAAATCTTCTTCTCAGGCATTTTACTTTGGCACCTAAGTTTTCTCTGTTGCCCAGACACCATTAGAAAGGCATCGGTAGAAACTGATGCGAATGCCACAGGTAGACTCGGTGCTCGGTGCTCGGTGCTCAGAAATTGGGGGAGTTCAGGCTGGCTGGGCCTGCCTTTCCAGGGAAGGGTGAGATGAGGTCAGCAGCGGAGTGGGGAGGGAGGTGTTGGGTATCTGAAGAGAGAGAGCCATCGGTTGTCTCAGAGAGTAGGAAAGTGAATTTGTTCAGGAAATAGAAGCTTGCTGGCCAGGGTTGAATGCCCATTTGAGGTCTGTGATTATCAACTTAAAGTGGAAGCACTGAGTGAGATTAAAAGCAGAGAATCCAGATGAAAGCTGATGGTGGCTGTGGAGACGGAGAGAAGCAGACAGGCTTGAGATAGAGTTGGGATGTGCCCAAACCAGGACCTGCTCGTGGATCAGATGTGGCCAGGAAAGAACGAAATCAAGAAGAACTCACTGTGCCCAGCCGGTGTGGCTCAGTTGGTTGAGTGTCATCCTGTGCACCAAGAGGTCACTGGTGTGATTCCTGGTCAGGGCACATGCCCAGATTTTTGGGCTCGGCCTCCAGTAGGGGGCATGCAGGAGGTGACCAGTTTCATGGATGTTTCTATCTCTTCCTTCCTTCTCCCTCTCCCTTCCTCTCTCTATAAAAATCCATAGAAACATATTTTAAAAAGACAATAGCTCATTGTTAGATGGGTGGGCAGTGGTGCCGCTAAGATGGGGTGGCAGAGCCCATGAACTCAGAAGGATCTGAACCTGAGATGATTGTCAGGCATCCAGGGGAGAGCACAGGCGGCTGGGCAAGGCAGGAGCACCGGGGAGGGCACTGCGCTTCGTCCGATGCCCTGAGATGTGTGAAAACCACACCGTGGGCCGAGTCCGGGCACGTGAAGTTCACCAGTCTAACTTGCGCAGAGAGGAGGAAAGGCTTCGGCGCTAGACCTCCTGCTCCTTGAAGGCAGGACCTGGCTTTTGCTCACATGCGTCTGTCACCTCGCAGAGCATCTGGAATACGGTTGGTGTTTGATCAGTATGTCCTGGCTGCGTAGATGGAGAACATCATCCATGGTGCCCCCACCCCGGCCTCCAGAAACTGGGTGCTTTTCTACAGTCTGGGACAGACCTTCATAGCTTAATGAAAGAGGCCTTACTAACTACAATGATGATAATTATTTGGGGATGACTAATAGTCAGAAGGGCCCATAGCTCTTCTGAATAATTGCTTAATGGGTCACACCATGGCTTGTCAGAGTAACAGGAGTGACGGGTGGATGCAAGAGCATGGGGGTGGGTGACTGGAAAATGGGAGGGACAAGGCGACTCTAATTCTACCAGGAAGCAGGGTTTGCTTTGTGACCTCAGGCTAGCTACGTGACCTCTCCAGCCCTTTGAAAATTTATTTTATGGGAGTGATAGAGATCTACCACCCTGAGCTGCCACGTTAATAAAATCATGGCACCTCTGTGGCAAACAAGGGAGCCTGTGAACCAGAGACTTTGTCTCTACTTTAGGAAACTCGCCCAGGGCCCTGGATACTGTGAAAAAGGCCAGTCATTTTCTAGCCAAGAGGCAACTCTCGGGCATGGCCTCGAGGAAGGTAGACGGGAAATGTAGTTCGCATTTGTTCTGCTCTTTGCCTGTGTGTCCCAAGGACCTGTTGGGAGTGTTTCCAATTTCCTCTGGCTAAACTGAGCAGGTGCTGCCTATGAGATGGAGGGCCCCTGCTCATCTCTTGCCAAGTGGCCCAGCCCCATGATCGAAATCACCAGGGCTTCGTGGGGCCCAGGTGCCTAGAGTGGGTACATGCCACAGAAAGAAAGAAGAAGGAACTGGCCTGGGGTGAGGAACAGAGACACCACAGACGTAGTCTTCCTACCAGGGTAAGGTGAGGCCATGCGGCAGGCGGCCAGGCAAGCGGCCGTAAAACAATAGAGATGGAGGCTTGCAGGATGTGAGATGGAATGGCCCAGCCTCTGGTTTTGCAGAGGTCATCTGTTTAGTCACCAGACACTGTTAAAGAGCCAACTATGTGCCAGGTGCTGGGCCAGCGTTTTGGTTAAATATTGCTGCACACCACATGGGCCCCAAACTCAGAGGCTTAGAACAGTAGTTATTTTATTATTGTTCACATTCCTGTGGGTTGACTGAGCTCAGCTGTATGGTTCTTTCCACTCCATATGGTGATAACTGGGGCTGTGGTCATCCGGGGCAAGACTCAGCTAGAACCTCCCAATGCTCACTCATGAGCTGGCAGTTGATGTTGACTGTTGGCTGGGAGATTGCCTGGCCATTTCACCTGGCATGCCTCGGTTCTCTTCTATATGGCTTCTCCATGTGGCTTGGGCTTCTCAAAGCGTGGTGACTGATTTCCAAGAGCCAACAAGTGAAAGCTGTCAATCCTCCAAAGGTCTGGGCTCAAAAGTCCCAGAATGCCACTTCTGTTGCATTGTATTGGTCAAAGCCAGTCATTGAGTGTATTAGTTACCTACTGCTTCATAACAAATAATCCCCAAACTTAGGAGTTTAAAACGATGATGTATATTTATCTCTTGGTTTCTGTGGATTAGTCAGAAATTATAGAGCAGTTTTGCTGGGTGGTTCTGTCCTGGGATATCTCATGAGGTGCTGTCAAAATGTTAGCAAGAGCTCTACTCATCTGAAGGCCTGACTGGGACTAGAGGATCCATTGCCAAGGTGGCTCACTTATCTAGTAGGCAAATTGATGATTGCTGTTGGCAGGAAGACTCAGTTTTTCTGTACATGGGCCTCTTCACAGGCTGCTTGAGTGTCCTCATGGCACAGTGGCTGCCTTCCCCCAGAGTGAGTGATCCAAGTGATCCAGGCAGAAGCCTCAGTGCCCTTTATGAGCTGGTCCCAGAAGTCAGACTTTGTCACCTCCACCATATCTTTTTGTTACACAGACCAGCCTTCATTCAAAGTGAAGGAGACTATGACAGGGCATGAAGGACCAGAAAGCAAGGACCGCGGGGACCTTCTTGGAGGCTGGCTACCATGCAAGGCCAGCCCCGAATTCTAAGGGGTGGAGAAATAAATTATGCCTCTGGATGGGAGGAATGGTCAAGACGAAGTGGCTATCTTTAACGCACCAGAGCCTCCAGGGATTTAGCAGAGGACCGTCAGAAGGGGCTTTGCGCTCATAGAGCTTACAGTCTAGAAGACCACACAGAAAAGTAGTGGCAGAGAATGGATGTGTCTGTTATCTTCATTACACAGACGACAAACCTGAGACTCAGCAATATGCCCCAAATCATATAGTAGGTGGCAGAGCTGAGCTGAATACTCAGACCCTTCTGACTCTAAACTCTTTTCCTTACCCTACACGGCACTGCTGCTCACTATCTGACAACATTAAATTTTAAGTAGGGAGCACAAAATTGTATATAGTGTAAAATAGCCATGCAAAGCAAACCATGCTTTTAAAAAGAAGAGAAGGAAATATAAACAAAATGTTGACAAATGTTAATAGGTGGCAAGAAAATGAGTGAGTTTTTTTCTTCCTTCTTCTAGATTTCTGTGGTTTTTTTGTGTTGTTTTTTTTTAATAATCTAAATTGAGATGCTATCACTTTCAGAATACAATGACCCAAACCATTTCCTGCTGTGGTGGATCACACAGCAGGAGAAAGGGGTGCTGGGAAGTTAGAGGGGGAGATGGGGGAGTTGAGGAGGAGCCCTCCGTCTGCAGATTTTAGTTCCTCCTTTGCTGTGTGGCCTTTGTTGCGCTTCAAGTTTCTGGTTCTTCTGAAAGTCAGCTGGTTGTTGAGCTCACCTGTGCAAGCGAAGCTGCCCCCCCCTCAGCTGAGGTTGGGAAGAAGAACCCCCTGGGAAAGAAGAGCTGTATTTCCCACGCTCCAGGAGTGGGCAAAGGAAGGAATCTAGAGGGTTGAAGTTTCCCCTTCTTGATGGGAGATACTTATAATGCTGTTTTCTGGTCCAGGATCAAGGTGACTGACTCTCAAATGACTTTATGTACCGGGGACAAGAGAGAATATTTGAAATTGATGCTTTCTCGGAAACGCCAAGATATGTAGCCACTGTCGATAAAAGCTCTTTAGTTATTTGAAATATTAGAAATCTTTTTTTGGTTTTCTGCAGCTGGATGATAACTTCTTTCGCTTCTGTTTTTGAAGTGTAAGTATATCACCCCGTTGTCATCCTGAATGCATTATACTTTATGGCCAATAATTTTCTCTAGAGTAAAAAACAACAGCTTCCATGAATTGGGCACCTTTTATGTAAAGATGCTATATTAGGTATTTATACATACAGGTAAACTCTAAAATAACATATGATGTGAATATCTCCAATATACTGATGAGGAAACAAGGGCTCAAGGAAGTTGAATATCATCTCCAAGATCACATGGCTCAGAAATGACAGAAGCAAAACCAGAACCCAGGTCCAAATGACCCCAAAGCCACTAACCTAATGCTGCTTCCCCAAAAAGAACATCATAAGAACATTAAAAGACATTTGAGCCCTGGCTGGGTAGCTCAGTTGGTTAGAGCATAGTCTCGATACACCAAAGTTGTGGGGTCAATCCTCAGTCAGGCACATACAAGAATAAAGCAATGAATGCTTAAATAAGTGGGACAACAAGTCAATGTTTCTCTCTCTCTCTCACTCCCCGTCTCCCTTCCTCTCTCTCTAAAAATCAATCAATTTAAAAAAAAAAGACATTTGGAATCTTATGTGCCTCCATCCTCATTTAAGATAGCAGTTTTGGGAGGATAGTGCAAGTTTCCTCTTACAGAAAATGGACTTTGTATCAGACACCTCTTACGTGGCACTTGAGCTCTTGCAGCCTCCGCTGCAGCGGCCAGTTCTGTGAGTGCTCCTGCCAGCTTCCAGCAGGTGCAGCCTCACGGTGTCTTGCCTCAGGCTGGAAGCTGGCACCTCTCAGCCCCTGCCTGGGGCATCTCTGTTGACACCCACTTGGTGTCAGGCCAGTGAATCCTGGAAGCAGGGTTGAGGCCCTGTGCTAAGCCTTTCACCAGTGGGAGCAGAAGCCATTGGATAAATGTCTTCCCCTTACTCCCCCATCCCAGGTGGTGGGGCCTGAGATGCTTTTCACAAGGCTTCTCAGAATCAAGCAGCCCTGAGTATGGCCGCCCCAATAACACATTATCAAACACCTCTGCCCCTTCCTAGCTTTGGCCCCTGCGCCTCAGGTATGCTCCCTGGGCTCACGCTCCCCCATAACATTCACACTTGAGCTTCTGTCTCAAGTTCTGCTTTCTGGGGGATTCTGGCCGAAACAAACCTAACATTTTCTTTGTCTTAGCTCCCACCCAAATATAGAGCATCTTTGTCTTCTGAGCCACACAGGTGCTGGGCACAGTAGCCACGTGGAAATGAAAGGCTAGCAATTCCAGCATTTCCATTTACAGTTCTGTGTAACAACCTGGGCCAGAGCTGGCATTTCCCACTGACTTCTAGCTACTGTATATTAGAGTATAGTATATAAATCACCTTTGCAAGATTAAAGAAAAATCAACTTTCCCCTATTTTAGGTGGGTGAGTATGTCGTTAAATGGCCAGCTGAGCCTTCCCACTCCTGCTGCTTAAGAGGTGGTGTGTTCTGGTGGGGACGAGAGATGTCTCAATGATGGTGGCAGTCCTTCCGATTATTACAGGTGTTTATTTTAGAAGGAAAGCCTACCAAGAATGATGTTCTCCCTACTCCCATCATGTCAGAGAGCCACCCAGCGGTAGTGCAGGATCAACAGCAAGTGCTGGAGGCCCCGTGTCTCTGATTGCTCTCCATAAGGGCCTGGGGGAAGGGAAATCCAGGAGTTGAGTGTCTTTAGGAACTCCAGCTCCATGGCTACACCCGACCTTGTCATCAGTCACAGTTGTTCTTCTGTGAAAACCTTGCCTCCCCCATCCCACTCCGAATGGACTAAAAATCTGGATCTTCTCTCCTGTCCCCACATTACCTCCCATCATCCCCTCTTCCTTGGCTTTTCCCATATCTCCATCCAACACAGAACCCATGACCAGCCCACCCCCGCTCCGTCATCACTGCCCCACACCATTTTGTATTTCCCCCCTTCCAGATCCTGTAAATTCCTTAGTCTGGGTTCACACCTGGGCCCAGCAGCTGAGCCCTGGGCAACCATCCATCCCACTCTGTGGCCCCGGGGCCCGCAGGGCTGCCCAGAATTCTCCCTCTCAATCTGGCAGCTCCCTCTCTCATTTTTCTCAGTGGCTTTTCCAGTTCTTCACTGTTTTCCTCAAAGCTGCTGTTATCACCTCTCACCCACTCTCAAGAGATGACTTTGCTTTTCACTTTAGAGCTAAAAAATAGAAGCCAATAGGCAGGAATTTCCTCAACTTCCTGGCCTTGGCCTATGAATGAATCTGCACCCACACCCATTCTTACCTGCATCCACCCCTTCACGGAGTAAGAGCAGACCCTCTTCCTACCCCTGACAACTCCCCTGTCCCCTTGGGCCTCCTGAGACCCTGTCTTCTCCCTCCCAGCCTCTTTATTCTCTTACCTTAATTCTTTTGGTCGCCTGCTCTAGGGAGCCTCTGCATTTCCAGCCCTACCTTCACTGCTTTGGTCCATGACACCAATAGCCTTCTCATTTCCAAGTCCCAGGGTGTACTGATTGGACCTCTTCTAACTTGACCCTTCTGAGGCATTTGCTGCTGTTGACCACTTCGATCTATTCTCCTCTGGTGACAATACTCTTACTTGTTTTGTTTGTTTGTTTTACCACCTTTCTGTTTTCTCTTCTTAATAGCCTGTCCACTTGTAAAATATTACTGGGGTTCTCCAGTGGTTATAAGAGCCTATTCTGTGCCTCATAGCTCCTGGGCTTACTTTTGTGGAAGCCTGTACTGGTCTATGAACTTGTTGGTCTTTTTCTACTAGATCCAATGCCCAAAGTTCACCATGTTTACCCCCCCCCCCTTTTTTTACAAGTACCTTCATCTTCATCCCCAGTGCACACCACACCACCTGGTACTTACTGAGCTCTCAGTGATTGCTCAGTAATGGTGCAGCTTGTGGCACAGTGGATTTCTAATATTTTTTCAGATGTACCGGTGGATCACCTTTTTGGTTGTTGCATACTTCATAACCACTTCTCCCTCCAAAAGTGCAAAGCAGTGTCAAAAAATTGAATTAAAATCTTAGAGCATTTTTTTGGTTTAGAGTTTTATGAGAAAATAGGGATTATCTAGAAACATCGTAATTGGAAATAATTCAGGTATAGCACAACCTATGCAGGCTTAAGCTGAAGTCTGGGTTGTGAGAGAGACTGGGGTGATGGTTGGGGGAAAGGGGGCGGCAAATGCCAGAGTAATAACTTGGGGTTGAATTTCTATGACTTCTACCTTCTACCTCTACTGTAGGTGGAAAATTTTTAGTTCACTTTGTACATACTGTTCATATAGAGCAGCTATTTGGGGGACAAAGTAAGAAATCTTGCTCAATATCTGAATCTAGTGTCACAATCCCTGAACTTTGCCATAGGTCACTATAATGACTCACAGATGCAAAGCTCTAAAATCACTCTTTTCATTTGTAAGTTCAAAGTACATATATATTCATATATATTTTCTTTATTTGATTTTATTTTCCTACCAGCCCGAGGAGGCAGAACTGTTATCCCATTGTATAGATGAGCAATCTGAGGCTCACAGAGATTTAATTATGTAACTTGTCCAAGGTGAAACATATGGTAAGTTACAGCAGTGGAACTTAAACTTCAAGGCAGTTCTCCTATATTACACTCTTTTGATGAAGATTAGTGATATTGGCTTCTTTTGCCCTTTGAAGCTATCTGTCCTGTTTCTGGCAGTAAGAAAGGGCACTGTGGCAGGCACTGGAGCAGAGCAGTTAAGGAGAAACCTGGTGCTTAAGGTCACTGATGTTGGCTCTTTAGCTAGAGTCTGTGATCTTGGACACAACACTATCCTCTGTGAGCTTCAGTTTCTGCATCTGTAAAGTGGAGAAAATAACACTCATACCTACCACACAGGATTATTGTAAGGTTTCAGTGAATTCATGCGTACGAAGGTCTTGACATAGTACCTGGTGTATAACAACCTCTTAATAGACTGTGTTAATATTATTATTATATGTTCATTTATTTTTCAAAGCATTCAAATTTCACTTTTCAAAAAGAAGTGATCTTTCTAAGTTCATGATTAGATCTTATTGGCTTCTAGTTTGAGGTGAGGTTCACAGTGTATTCATTAATGTAATAATTATGTAGGGCCTGGCATGGGCAGGGTCCTGCTGAGACAAGAGTTCTTTTTCCTTTGGCAGGGCCAAGGGTTGGCAAATCGTGATCCACGCACCATGTCCTGACAAGGCTGATCAATGTGTGTGGGGCTGTCCCTGGCAAACGCAGCACCCATCGGGTATCACAGCAAAAAATGGGCCGTTGTGTGGAGCCATTCATTCCTTGTAGAAGGGGCTGGGTGGAAGGGGGCCGACCTTGAAGCTGAGGTCAGTGACTCCTGGGCCAGAGGTGTGTCTGGAACACCAGGTTGGGGAGAGGAGTGTGGCTGGCAGGGTGGGCAGGGTTTGATGGCACTGGAATGGAGCTCCACAAGGGCAAGGCACCCTCCTGGGATTGTGACTGGGCCTGGTGGCGGCGGCAATGAGGAAGGGCGTGTTTGCCATTAAGATATTTCAGCACTGTTTCACCAGTCAGAGAACAAGACTGGCCTGT
The DNA here is from genome assembly GCF_964146895.1 of Miniopterus schreibersii. NCBI lineage: Eukaryota > Metazoa > Chordata > Mammalia > Chiroptera > Miniopteridae > Miniopterus > Miniopterus schreibersii. The sequence goes on from NC_138116.1 coordinate 9,228,316, forward strand.
TGCTTCATCCTAGCCCTTCAAATTCAGTTCTCAGCGTGACCCACTCAGGGAGCTGTGCTGAGTTTCTCAGTGGGTGACCTCCTGCCCAGCTAGCAAATCTCTCAACCACATTCGTCATCTTGAGAACGAAAAAGTTTAGCTTTATTTTTGGCGGTTGAATTGGAATTTCATCACTATGATGGACTTGAAATATGTACCTGAGTGTGGCTCTCGTACCACGTACATCAGGATCACCTCGGGGGAGGGAGTGTTGAAAAATGCACTTTCCTCAGTCCCATTCCGCACGCGGAGAGAAGGAGAGGCTCTGGGGCGGGGCTTAGGGATCTGCTGGTTCAAATCCTCCAGGGTGAGGCTGAGAATGTTCCTTTTAAAGCCAATGCCGCAGACTCCTGGTTCTCGGAGCCTCAGTTTCTCCCTCTGTCTGGACCTGGTTCTGTCTCCACTTGTTGCTAGGCTGCAGGACGAGAAAATTAATAAGTGCAAAGAGCTGGGGAGACCGCTGCAGCCCGGCTAGGAGAGAAGAGAAGCTTTTACTTTTCCCACCCCGGAATTCTCGGGGTAACCCTGCTGCCGCCCCTCTCCCCCAGCTCTTCGGGCGGCGGCCCCTTTAACAGACCTGACCAATCGCCCGCCCATTTCCACGGCCGCTCGCGGGTGCGCAGGTAGACGCTGGATTGGCTGCGCCTGGCGCGCGGTCTGCTCCGCCCCCTCCGCTCTCTGGTTGGCCGCGGCTGCCGCGGGCGCGGGGCGGGTCCGCCGGGCGGGGCGGCCGGTGCCCGGGGTTGGGCTGGCGGCTGTGAGGCAGCCGGAGCCCGAGTCCAAGCCGGAGCCAAGGCGGCCGCGTAGTACGGACGCCGGCGGAGTACAATGAGGCAGCCAGCGGATCCGGGGTGAGCGCGCCCGGGGCCGGGCGGGCTGTGGAGGGGGCGCCCGGGGAGAAGGCCCGGGCTGGGGGCGGTCCGACCCGGCAGGGTCCGGGGTCCGCTCAGGGGCCAGCGGCCGTTGGTGCGGTGGGGCTCAGGGGTCGGGCCCCCCAGGGCCCCGCCCTGCTGTCACAGCCCGGGGACTGACGCGGACTCCCACTCGCGACGTCCCCCCACCCCGCTGTGAACCCTCCCTTCCTTTGGGGCGGTTTGGGCTGACCCCCGCCGGACATGCTCGCCGTCCAGTCCTCCCATCCTGCAGCCCGCGGGCTCCCCTCCCGGCTTGGGGCTCGGGGCTCGGGGCTCGGGGCTCGGGGCTCGGCCGGGGCCCAGGAGAACCGTCCGCCCGCCAACTAGGAAAACAGCTTGTAATTTGATGAATGGGGCCCCGGGTTCCTGCAGCCCCCTCGCCCACGTCGCGAAATGCTTGGAAGTCCAGAACCGCAGTTACTTTTAGGCGGAGCTGTCAGAGGCTGTCGGCTCATCGGGTTGTTTTTCTCCAACTCCTGAAAATCGCGGGTGGCCGTAGGCTGGTTTGCATGCCGTAGACGTGAGACAGCGGCGTGCCGAAAGCCAGGGATCGGAAGGTTAACAAGTGACATTGGGCTGAGGCCTAACGCCAGGTGTCCTGCCCAGGAGCGCGAGTGTGACGGTGGAGGCTGTGGCTGCTGGTGAGCACCCGGAGGAAACGGTGGGACCGGGAGGAGGAATGAACAGCCGGCTTCAGTTGCACCACGCACGCTGCCCAGAACGCGCGCGGCTGACGCGGGAGTTGGTGCAGGGGAGTTTCCCTTTTTGAAAAAGGCTTTTGGAAAACTTAGCCTCTTCATCGGTTGTTATGGTTACAGGGCATCAAATGTAAAGGCAAAGTCTATTTACACCCTCGCTCTTTTTCCAAAGCTATGAAGCACTCTGTCACTCCGTTTTGTAGAGACACTGCACAGAGAGGAAGGACATGCTCTTTTAGAGTTGAAGGAACAGTGTGGGCTCCTTGAAGGCAGGGTGGTGCCATATTTATGTTTGAAGTCCCAGGTCTGGACACCATGGCTGCTCTGCATAAGAATCGAAGGGAACCAGGCTCTTGCATGTTTTGATGATTTTCATCTAAGACCTGAAGGAGTCCTGTCAGGAGCCAGATGTAAGCTGGAAGGTAAACCACGAGTGGTTTATATGGAAACCAGTAAGGGAAAACAGAGGAGTAAATGGTTCTTGAGCTCTGGGTTTTGGGTTAGGGAGTGTTTGAGGGTCTAGGTGTGTGGCTTCAGAGCTCGGGGACACAGTGAAGCTTATCTCGTAGGAAGTATTAGAAGTGTGAAACTGCCATTTCTGTTGGCTCTTACCCAGCCCTTAAACAATCTCAGTATTCTTTCAAATTCTTCCAAAATTGGTAGTTGGTCTAAACTTATGGAGAACAGGTAAGCCTCCTGATGGAATGGGGATGGAGTAGGATTTTTGCCATACAGTTTCTTTCACAGGGGCCTCTCTGGGAGTGTCAGTGAAGGCTTGAAGCAGGGGCGTGGAGGGGCTCTGGGTGAACTCAACTTGCCTGCACCTTTATCTCTAGGAAGAGGTACTGTGTCTGAGAGGAAGGAGGTTAAACAAACTGATTGAGATCAGAAGATGATGGTAATGAGACAATTGACAGGAACCCAAGGGCTGGGACAGATGAGAGGGAAGGGTAAGTGCAAGAGTTTGGTTGGGCGGAGGGTGCTGGGCCTTGTTGAGGTTTGAAGAGCGACATTGTGTGAGAGGATTGGAGACATTGCATACACCAAGCGTATTATTTGTTTATTAGCGATTATGTTTTAGAACGCGTCTGCAGGAGAAGCAGGAAAGTCTTGGCCTTTAGGTAGAATAAATGTATAGGATGTTTTGGAGTCTGGGTCAAAAAGAAATTGCTTGTAGTCAAAAATATTCAACTAATTTTTATCGAGAGTTAGGCCTGTGCCAGAAATTGCAAGGCATTGTGGGTATAATGGAGGGAGAAAAACGGGTTAAGAGTTTGTTTCTACATGCCACGTGATTTAACTTCCCTCCAAGTCAAAAGCTCTCATCTTAGGATTTTCTGAAGCTCTTGAGGAAAGAAAAGGGAGAAATGCATGGATTATTACTTAACATAGGAACAAAACAGAGCAACAGGGAAATTCTTCCTGCCGTAGATCACTTTTGACATCAAACTGAATCTTCAAAGACTGGTTTTTCTGTCAGGTTTGGTATAAAACTGTCTTCATCTCCTATGTATTAATCAGTATCTTTTGATGTGTTAAGTTCCTGATCTTTCTTTTCTTCCCCTTTTCACTATCAATTCATTTATTCAAAAGTTTGGAAGTTCATTCAACAAATAGTGCCCCTGTCCTCCCTGTGCTTCCAGTTCATTTCTTTGTCTGAGTATCCCTCGGTGTCTGCTTTCTTCTGCTGATTCTTATTCTCTCCTGAGGGTCTCCCTTGGGAATTGTTGAGGTCACAGGGAATGTTTGTTTTTTGATTCTGTCCCAAAGCAGAAGCAGAAGGTGGCTAGTTTAGCAAAGAGAGCATTTGTTGAAGCCCAACTCTGCCATGTGCTACTTTCCCCATATATATATTTATTAATTTCCATATATATATATATATATATATATATATATATATATATATATCCTCTCCAGCCCTTGAGCAGCCCCGTAAGGGAGCTAGCTCATTTTATAGAAGAGGAAACTGAGGCTCAGAGCAGTTCAGGGTGATAAGCTGCACAGGGTGATAAACTGGTTAGATGGTGGAGCAAGAATTTCAATTGGTGACTTTCTGATTCCAAAACATGCTTTTTCCATTGGACTACGTTTCTTTTCCCAGAAGAGGAATGGCAGTTTATTCAAAATAGTCTGGCACAGTGTCTTTGGATGTGAAAGGTCAGGTTCAGAGATGTTTGGAGAATTGCTGCAGTTTGTGTGCTCACGGTAGAGCAAGAATTAGTACTCCATGTCTTGTCTCTCTATCTGGTGCACTTTTGGGTAATTCATGTGGCCATGGGGAAGTTTGAGTTTACTGCTGTGAAAGGGTGATCAGACCTCCAGGTCTGTATCCCAGTGCTACCATTTACCAGCACTGTGACCTTGGGTAAATTATTTTCTCTTCCTGTATTAGTTTCTTTATCTGTCAAATGGGACAGTATTCACATTTCAACAATGCTAAGGCTACAGTTTGTCTCATCTTAACATTTCTGAAAAAAAAGTGTCTTATAATCTACGGAGTCTTACAGTTGTAGTTGTCAGTGATTTCCCTTTTTTGTACATAAAATAATGGTTTGTCTTACAGTCAGTGCAGTCTTAGATAAGATGAACTATGGTAGTACATTCTTCATTGGTAGTTGTGAGGATTCCATGAAGTCACTCATGTGTCTGGCACATAGGGAGCACCCAATAACAGTTGATGGTATGGAATGAGAGAAGAGATGGTTAACTGGCAGGTGGCTCTGGGGAGCATCTCGTCAGCTTTGCCACTCAGAGCCCAGGTAGTAGTTTATGACCTGTGGGCCAGAGGAACGTTTTCCCATTTGCGTAGAGCTCTGCCCTTTGGCTGACTCTTGTCCAGTGAGAAGCATTCACTTCAGGAGCTGACGAGCCATGGGCAGACATTTCCCTTTGTCCTGCCTATGCATTAAGGTCTTTGTCAACTTTAAGTCCCAAGTTAGAAATAAATATCATTATAAGAAGATTGGAAGCCTATGCAGATGTGAACACACTTACATGTCAATTTTAAAGCACCTCAAGGTTGTATAGAAGATTGTGTGTTACCCCTGCTTATAATGCTTAATTGTATTGCATGAAATGTCCATGAGTCATTAATCAGAAGGATGCTAGGAGGTCATGAAAGTATAGAAGCCCTTGACTGGCATTGGGTGAAATAGAGCACTGGCGTTGGCGTCAAGAGGCCCACTTGCAGTCCTGGGGGTTTCATCTGTTCTGTTTATCCTGGGGGTTTATCCTGTTTAAACTGCACATCCCCCTATGAGTATTAGATACTATTGTCAATCTTATTTTAAGATGAGGAAATTGAGATTCAGAGAAGTTAAGTAACTTGTCCAAGCTCACAGAGCAAGGACGAGGGCTTGTGGATGGACTAGAACTCAGGCTTATTAATGCTGCTCCCCTGTACGAGTTCTGTGGTTGTTTCAGGTGGACCCTGCCTCGTCTTGGAATCCTCTCAAGCCATGCACCCTGGAAGTTTTCCCAGTTTAAAAAGTAAGATTCTCCGTGCTTTGAGGTCACAAATTCCAAGCCTATTATTATGTACTAACACCTATTTAAATTCTGAGTCCTCAGTCAGGACATCTGGCTGTGTATTAGGAGACATTTGTTAAACCTAACTAATAGTCTTTATGGGGGTTGCAGAAGACCTGAGTCCTTGAAAGGCAAATTTTTCTTTGGTGAACAAAAGCCATAGGCCAGGACACTGTGAGCATAAGTGGGACTGTTTCGGGAAGAATCTAACCTTTCTGTGTTGAAACTGGTGGGATGGGAAAGGTAGGTGGGCTTTGAAACAACCAGGCAACTTTGTCTGTTGGGTTTGCCTGGATGCTGGTTCTAAGGACTCCCCCTAAGAAGATGATTGGAAGTAGCAAACTCAGTGCCCCCTGGCTTATCCTAACAGTTGAGGACAGCACAGGGCAGGAGAAGCTCTCTTCAGTCATAAGCTTATTAAGATTTTAGATTTAAATCCACCCCTTGGATTGCCCCTGCAAGTAACCTTTCAGAATCACAATATGCATTTTATAAGAGTTTCATTTCTCTTTTGTTACTTAAAGCTGACATAAGCTGGCCTGTTCTCTTATTCAATTTTGAGTCCTTTCTTACGAATAACGCTATCTTTTAGGCAGTGTTCCTAAAGCTGGTTATATTTATCATTTGGGGCTTGAAATAGAGAATTTAAAAACCTTTCCACTGAAGGCACTGTCTGAAAAATGATTATCAGTCTTTCAACAAAAATTTAAGCATCTTCTGGAGCCAAGTATTGTGTTTGGCTTTGGAAATCTACTGGGGAGCAAAACAGATGTGTTCCTGCCAGCACATAGCACAGTATCTAGCCTAGACAATAAATCAGTCAACAAACATATGCATTGTGTATATGAAATTGTGATAAGTGTGAAATCTCCTTCCTCTGAAGAAAGGAACAAGGCTCTAGGAAAGAAGAAAGGAAAGGAGCCACCACTTGGGAGTGTTGGGAAGAGCATTTCAGTAGAGGGAGCAACATGTGGAAATTACTGCTGCGATGAGGAGGGACAAAGTGGAGAGGGCGGAGGATGGGAAGGGCAGGCAGGCAGGCCTGTCACAGGAAGAGCATGAAGAGCGGGCTCAGGAGCCAGACACTGCTTGAGGGGCCTTGGGAATTTCTCAACCTCTTGGTGCCTCAGTTTCCCACCTTCGCGTGGCTGTGAGGATTGAATGAACTAGTGTCCCGAAAGTCTGGCACGCAGAGCCAGGCATGTGCAGGAAGGCCTGTGGATAAGGATTTGCTGACTCTCAGGCAGTGGGGAGCTTCACCTAGAGTGGGTGAGCTTCTGCTCTTGGTGAACATGTCCATCATCCCGGTGTAAAGTAACTGGAGGCTGAAGGGAGGACTGAGGTGGCTAATCCGCGTGTCGGCTGGAGGCACCCTAAGGGAGCTGGGTGTTGGACGGTCTGCCACGCGCTGTGCTTGGGCAGTGCTTGCTGTGCAGCCGGGCTCTGCCTGTAGAAACCTGTGCAGTGGGTACGGTGCCCACCTTGAAGCCAGGGTGGACTGGAAGCAGTTGTTTCTCTGCTCCTTCCTGCAGTTGTCAGTTTAGTGTTTGGATATGGAAAGTAGATTTTTAGCCTTTTTTTCTGATAAGAGGAAGCAGAGGCCAGTGACCTTATTACCAGGTGATCAAACATGGTGACTCAGAGCTGCTATGTGCAGTGCCCTCATGAACCCCATCTCCAGTGTAATTTGATGTAGTGCTTTGTCACCCTGAGGAACAACCACACCTTGGGATCACACAGGAAAAGAACATCATAAAACTAATCACTGGCTTTGGTTCTTTGGCGTGGCTTGGATGCTCAGTAAAACGCTATGAACCCAGCTATATCAAAGTTTATAATTAATTATCCTATGGCAAATTTGTTAGAACTGATTGAATTTGCATTTAATTGCATTAGTTCTTTTTTAAAAAGACACTTTTATTCTGGAATGAATCCCATGTATCGATCACTCGGTTTCAATAATTATTGACATTTTGCCAGTTTTGTTCCAAGATAGTTCCACGTTTAAAGCATTGTTGGTGGATTTTCTCTCACAGTAGAAAACGTGTGGTAGAGGTGATCCTAGAGAAAAAATATTGTCCATGCTGCAAATTACAGGATTGGTGTTAGTTGAAATTCAGAATCTGAAATGTACGTTTCTTGAAAGCCCCTTACAGACTTGCTAATGAAAAGCAGGCGTAAAAAATTAGAGTGCTTTCAGTTAATCTATGTGTTTACTAAATATTGACTATGTATTTACTAAATAGTGTTTTCAGTTAATCTGTGTATTTATTAAATAATCTATGTATTTACCAAGTACTGGGCAGTGTGTAGGATATATATAAAAAAGGTAAGCCCTGGCCAGGTGGCTCAGTTGGTTGGAGTATCCTCCTGCAAACCGAAAGGTCACAGGTTTGATTTCCGATCAGGGCACATACCCAGGTTGCGGGTTCAGTTCCCAGTCAGGGCAAAACTGATCGATGTTTCTCTCCCTCTCTGTTCCTCTTTCTCTAAAATCAGTAAAAGCCTGTCCTCGGGTGAGGACTAAAAAAAAAAAAAAAGTAAGAAGCCTCTGTGCACAATGACCTGTAAAATTGCGGGCATTCTCCTCCCCACAAGGAATCACAAGGTGACTTGCAAATATTCCTAGCAAATGAAATTTACGTAAGGCCCAAACTATGAAACTGACTAAAAAGCAGTATTAGCGGTATATCTTAATTTAAGTTCAAATTATAGCATTCACTTGTAAAATCAAAGAGGACACAGTTCATATGTTGAAAGTCTCTTTGTTACACTTTTGTGTATTTTTGTAAGTGGAAGTTCAAATCAACTATGCAAGAACCCTGTGGCAACAACTTTTTGGAACCCTGTCCCACAGACTTTTTGGTAATGTTGGAAATGTGCCATATCTGTGCTATCAATCCAGTAGCCACTAGCCACATCTGACTGTTGAACATTTGAAATGTGGCTAGCACAACTGAGAAACTGAAGTTTTAATTAATTTTCATTTAACTAGCCGCATGTGGCCACATTGGACAGTTTAGTTCCAGGGTTTATAAAACCATCAGTCTCCACGATAAGATGGAATCCAGCACAAGCTAATTTCAGCAACAAATGAAAGAGCACAATTCAAATGTAGTTCCTGAACAGAGTACATTTTAAAGAAAAGGAGTTTGACTACATAGAAGGAAGAACTGCCTATTGGGGTTCATGGTCTTCCTGTAAGAGCAAGGTTTTGGTGGTTCAAAGACCTGGGGAACTTAGATTGGATGTCCTGTCTCCTAGGGCTGAGGATCTTAAGTGTTTGTGCTGCTTGTTGCATTGTGGATTGTTCCTAAGAGGTAGAGAGAAGTCTGTTAGGTGGCTTATATGAAGGTTTCAGGAGGTAGGATGACCCAGCTTTGAGAATTACATTTCACTGCCAGGGAGATTTAGAGGCTCAGAGGAGAGACATGGCAAGGGCCTTGGTCACCTTTTTATCCCCAGCATATAGTAGATGCTTGATAAACATGTTTCAAAAATGGATGACAGCTTTCAGGAATAGATTTTAAAGCAAATAAGGAGAACAGCTTTAAGTTTATCTAGAAATTCTGACAAATAAGTGCCAAGGGAAATTTAATACCAGTGAGCTGCGGAATATGCACAGCCAGTGTTTCTGCCAGAGGAAATTGACATTTCTCTTCACTGAAGATGCAAGCTGGCCTTTCGGCCTTAGCAGTGTTGATTTTCATCTTTAAACATCTCTCGAATAGTCTCTTTCCAACTTCACTGCTATTCCAAACGACCATCTTTTTGCTTGGGAGACAGCAGCTGCCACCTTACTGCTCTCCCCACAACCACTTCTACTCTTTTCTAATCTATTAACTTCATTGTAATCACGTCATGATCATGTCATGTCCTTGCTCCAAACCCTGTGAATGCTTCTTGTTGCTCCTGGGATAAGAGCCACATCCTCGACCTGTTCTGAAAAGCTGTGTGATCCAGCCTCCCCCTCCCCCGCCTTCTGCTTCTGCCTGGGCCCGTGCCTGTCTCCTCCTGGTTATTATCTTCCAGGCACCTTTCTGTCCCCAGCTGGAAGGGAGCTAGCCTTTTAGGAACTGAACCACCTGCTCCTCCAGGAAATGGCCCCACCGCCTCACCTCACTGTCTTTTTCTCTGAATCCTTTGCAGCACTTCTCGCCATTTGATATTCCTATTTGTCAGTGGACATCTGCTTTTCCCCTTCCTCCGCGAGGGCAGGGACCTTGTTGATTTTGCTCACCAATATATATCTAGTACCTAGCACAGGATCTGACCCATTGCACAAGCTTCTTAAATGTTTGTTGGGTGATGTATGAATGAATAAATGAATGCAAACACGCTTAGAAAACAAGGGGAAACTTGAGAAATGCAATTTAAAACTTGTGTTTGTTAGAGGGTTGAATAGTTTTCAGAGTAGAATAACCCAGGAAGGGAAATAAGAGAGGAAGAAAGAGTCTGTGAGGGCTCGCTGTTGGACCTGTATAGTGGGTTTAGAGCTGTCTTACAAAAGAAGCATGTACTGTGCCCTTGACCCAGGTTGAAAGGCTTTTGCCCACCAAGTTACAAAGGTGGAACCTCTTGTCTGGACAGACATCCTGTCCCAGCCTTGGGAGACATCATTCTCTCACTAGTATGTCATTAGTAGCATGGGGCTCCAATTTGAGACCTCAGGGTTGTAGTCTTACCTTTGCAGCCACAGTCAAGGGTGTAGTAATCTTCCTCTCTTTCTAGAAGGGAGGGATTCTGCCTGTTCATATTTGTCTCTCTCCTCCCTCTTACCCACTGCCCTCAACGCCATTAGCAAATCAGAGTACTCTGCCCTTGGGGGGTGTTGTGCGGGTGTTTGTTAGTAGCCCTAAAGAGGCCTCCTGGCAGCAGTAGGAAGGAATTTCAGGTTGTTCCTTGGTGGGGAAGAGGCTTCCTGGTATGGCAGAACAGAGGCAGCTGTGTTTAGACCTGATCCAGCAGCTGGGGAGACTTGTGCTTTCCTGAGGCCAACTTCTAGATGAGGGGAGGAGCCTGCCAGTGCTCAGGAGAGCCACTTGTCTTGGGGGAGGGACTCGACACCTGGATCTTCACGGGGAACTTTGAAGTTCTAAATAGGAAAGAGAAGGACTTGAGGCAAAGGTAGTGGTTAAATTTCTTCTAAAACTTTTGTGATTGTGATTCTGCAAGAGAAAACTGATATCGGAGGTTACTAGCTGGTGTTCAGGTAATGTTTCTTTTGTTTGTTTTGTTTTGGAAGGAAGGGACTGATTCCCTAGACCAGGTACTTTGATAACCAGAGAGGAGGTATTTCCTGAAGACCAGAGTGATGTGTTTTCAGGGAGACTAAAAAGTCTGCTTAAGAAGGTTTTAAGCTGAATATTAAGGGGACAGAAGAGAAAAATATACAGGAAAGCTGCAGAACCATATGTCATAGAGACCTGTGTGGCTTTAGTGGTGCCCAGAAACTCTCAAGTAGAAATGAGCACCAAAGCTGGTTGAGAACACTGCTGGAAGAAGGGGGGTGAAGCATCTGTAAAGTCATGCCTGAGGGTGAGCAGCTCAATGCCTCTGTGCCCTGGAAACCTCAACAGCACAGCCAGGTCAATAGTATCTGGTGGGGAGGTTGGATTGGAAGAGAGAAAAATAGTATGGGGACATCTGGCTTCCAAAGAAAACCCTATGAGAGTCACTCTGTGTGCCCTGATCGTGGGAGGCTGATGGGAAGCATTTCAGTTATGATGGAAAGAGCAGGGGGCAGGTTATGTCATTGTAGGACTCTGCCTGTCAGACTGCAGGGGCAATGATTTTTTTCCATAGACAGATTTTAAGAGGTCCTCTGGCCGGTATCGTAGACCATACAGTTGTTTGCAGAGAATTTTATTTAAAGTGGATCATGTTAACCCAAACTTGCTGATAATTTTACCTCTGAGAGTAAGTAGAGGGAAGTGTGTGTGTGTTGGGGATGGTGCTGCTTGGACCCAATGATGACAAAATAAGGAAACGCTGGTTGACAGTAAGGATGGGGTAGAGCCATCAGAGGGCAAGGAAGCCAGTGACTGCAGCCCAGGAACAAGCACAGAGCTCAGGTTCATGCAGGCTGGCTCCACAGCGCCTGCTTTTAACCACTGGACCCTGGGCTGAGCATTTTCTACCTGACATTGTTGTTTCCTATGATAAAATGGTGGACCTGCTCCTTATGGACGCTACAAGAAGAGCCATCTCAGTGTTCTCGAATAAAGATGCCTGTAAGAAATGACTTCTTGAATATTAACCTACAGCAGTGACTGATTTGATGTGGTTTCCCATTCAGTACCTGTGCTAGGAAGTCTGAAGGGACCTTTTCCCGGGAAGGCCTCGCTGCTTTCCCTGGCTAACCTCTGAGGCAAGACCGAAGTGGACAGTCAGTACTAGAAACCCATGGGAAAGGGGTTGCTTCAGTTTTAATTTCCCTGGGTAGGCTAATGTCTGGGGATATGATGAGTGGCATTCGATCCTGATGGGGTAGGTTAATAGTAAAGCAGAAACATTTTTTTTTTTTTTTTTTTTTAAGGCTGAAACTCCCAACAGAAATGACTATTGATCATGCTCTGAGCCAGAGACCAAACTCATTTGGTCAGTCTAGCTTTTGTCTTGAGGTTTGACTGTGATCGAGAGGGGTGTTGGCAGAGGCTAAATATAGCCTGAAGTGAATTTTATTTCAGGTGGTCTGGTTTGTGGTACAAAAACCTCATGGAAGGAAAAAACACCTCTTGAGTTTCTGAATCAGGTGATAGAGTTGTTTTGGCAGCAGATGTAGCAAGTACAGTGCCTAGAATTTTCGGGGGCAGATGGTCAAGAGGTTCTTCCAATGACATGAATTTATAACGCCAGTGTTTATCTTGAAAAGTAAAATATAAAGCATGTTTAAAATACGTATTTTTTTGACTCACAGCTTAGAAGACATCTTCCAGAAATTGCAGGTTTAACTATTTCTAAAACCTAACTCTACTGTGGTCTGATAAGAACTTTAGCTATTTTGTGTTATCTGTCAGCATTGACCCATTAATTTAAATTTCCCCTCCCAGAAATGCTCTCCTGTTCCTCCTGGCTCCCTTCTGTGCTACAGTGGGGTACCCTAGCCTTTCACCCAACACTGTGCTGAGTACACACAGAGCAGGTGGGAACTGTTGATTGGTTAATGTTAAGTGAGAAGGGTGCTTTGTAGCAAGCTAAGAAAAAAAGGTGCCTTGGGGATTTTTGCCACGTTTTTCTATTTTAGGTGTTTATTTATGCAGGTGCCCAAATTGGGGTTTAAAGTGGGAATGAGAGGCTTTTGCAACAGTAAAGCAGGGTCAGGTATGTGGTTCAGCCCTTTCAGTTCTTGTTAATCCCTGTCATTGTAAGACACCCATCACTCTCTCAGTGGTGTGATGCTATTGCTAAGGGAAGGAGTGGCCCTGATGGACAAGCAGGAAGCCCAGAAACTGGCTTCAGAAGCCCTCATCCAACCACTGTGATGATTTCAAGCCAAATTCTTTCAGGCTTGAGAAAGGGTTGATCAAATAGGTCGTCCCCACATTGAGTTAATACAGGTTGGTTACCCACTGATCCCTTGAGCATTCAGCAGATGATGTTGCTCAGAAGACAGTGGCTGTGCTTGGGGACATAAAGATCTTGGCACCAGGAGTAAAATTACCAGTGAAGCTTTGGGAGGCACTAGAAGACTGTCATCTTCCCGCAGCAGGACTTCACCCTGCTCTCGCTTCTGTCCTACCCAGACTCCCAAAAGACCAGCACCCATGAGGTGTAGATCAAAATTCGACCTCTCTTACTCAAAACAATGTAATGAGTTCTTTAAATCAGGGTTTCTGATCTTGGGGAGAGGAAGGGAAAAATCTGTCTTCTCACAAATCAAATGTGGCATCTTGTGGGTATTTGCATACGTGTTTTTGGTGGTGGCTGTGGGGTCTTTGATATTCATCAGGCTTTCAAAAAGGCCTGAAAGAGAAAGGTTAAGGAAGAACTCCAGCTCTAAAGTCACTTGTTCCTCTCTTCTGAAAAGGTCTAAGGCCAGGTTTTTAGAACGGCTGTATCAGTTAGCAGTAGGGGGAGAGCCTAGAGCACAGACTGCAGGTTCCTGCCTGGTGGGAGTCCATGCAGGCCAGCCTGGCTTCTCCTCACAGTCATACAGACTATCCCTGGGTCCCTGAGATCCTCTTTCCTCACTACTGGCTCCTCTCCCTTCTCAAATCCTTACGATATCCTTCGGGGGAGAGCATTGGGTAAACTCCGCCTCCAAGCCAGGTGACCTGTGCCAGGATATTTCCTCCTTGGTTTCCTTAGTTCCTTTTAATCAGTGCCCTAATTGCTGCCCCACCCACCCACCCAGGTTCTCACAGGGCCTCTCCCTTCATTTTTCTTAGGTTTATCTCGTTTATACTACTTTCTCTTCTTCCCTTTTCTCCCTTTTTTTTTGGTCTCCCTTAACACATTCTGAGTTTGTCTCTTCCCTTCCATTGGCTTTTCTGTTTGGGATAGTAATTCTTGTCTGTAGCCAGAAAGGGGGCCATGAGGTAGACAGAGGGCCTGGGGGCTGGTCCTCCCAACCCTGTAACTCTGGATGGTGGATTCTGCCCCTTCCTGGAATGCCTAGGGCTGGGGAACACACATCAGTCATCGCTGTCACCCACTCCCTCCTTTTCTTGTGTTCCTCATATGTGTCCCATGATGGTGAGCTCTGCTCATGAAAGTATGATTCTGTTTTATATTCCTTATTCCAATTTTGCCAGAGGCAGAAAAGACAGAAGTTATTGCTCACAGAAAGTTCATTCCTCTAGGGGCAGGCCAATATATAAGACAATGCTAGCAACAAGTGTACCTTATTGCAATAGAACTCTGTTAGCAGACATTTAAATTACAATCAGAGATGATCATCTTCCACCTTCGTAGTGTGAGCTTCTTCCACTCTCTGAATCTCTCCCCCAGTGCTCTGGGGGCTCAGGGATCTGGCCCGGAAAGGGTTTTGGAGGAAGATCTCCTTCTCTTGCTACTTCTGAGGATTTCTTAGCCCCTTGGCAGCACACACCTTCACTTGGAGCTCAGCGTGTGACCTGGGAGGCCTCCGCTTAGGAAACCAGATCTCTTAATTGGTAGAGCCACCTCATGAACCAGTAATGCAAGCTGTTGGTAATTACAAAAAACCTACTGTGAAATTCATCTAAAATTAATAAAGAGCCAGTACTGTGGATTTTAAATACAGAGGAAGTTATGACGTTGGCTGTCAGTTACCTGAGGGTAGATTATTTCTTGCCAGTCTTTCAGCTTTCACTTCCCCTTGCTCCCCATTGTGCCTGTGGGCTCCCATCCCACTCCACTCCATTCTGTTTACATTTCTCCACCACAGCCTGTTTTGTTTTTTTAAAATATATCTTTATTGACTTCAGAGAGAGAGGAATAGAGAGGGAGAGAGAGAGAAACATCAATGAGAGAGAAACATCATCAGTCCGCTGCCTCCTGCATGCCTCCGACTGGGGATGGAGCCCGCAACCCCGGCATGTGCCCTGACCAGGAACCAAATCTCGATCTCCTGGATCCTAGGTCGATGCTCAACCGCTGAGCCACGCCCGGCCGGGCATGACCCACTTTAATGGGAAGCTACCAAAAAATGCAGGTTAGTTGTTTGGGATTATCCATTTTATGTTCTTTTCTACGAAAAGAGAAGTAAAAGGCCAATGTATTTAAAAGAAAACAATAAGACGTGGAAAACAAAATTTGGCAATGAAACCAGTTAGATGAACAGAACATCTAACATCTGCTTTTCCTGACTTGGATTTTTTTTAAAGAGCATCGTTCAGTACTCCGTTGTGTATGTGTGTCAGCATTTGAAGGTCTCTAGATCATCACTTATATACCATGATGAACAGTTAAGGAATTTCGAGGCTAAAATCTTGACTGCTTTGGGGACATTTACTTTATAGGTATGCCATCCCCTGACTTAATAGGAAGGATCTCTAGTCTGTATGTGACTTGAAGAGGAACTAACTATTCCATTTAAATAGATTTCAATTAGGATAATGACTTTGAGACATCTCACAATGGTACATTTCCTAGACTCTTAAGATAGAATTGTCAAATTATAGCAAATAGAGTTAGAAATTATTTTGCAATTTTCTCAACAGATGATAATTTTTCCTTCTGTACATCTTGTCATTCTGGAAATAATCATGTAAAGGTACCTTTTTCTAAAACTGATTCTTTTTCAAATACAATGGGACCTTTTGGTTTAGAAGAAGTGGTAGAGGAAGATTGCAGTTCAGGAGAGCAAGCAGGAGACAGTCATTTTCATTCCCTCTCCTTTGTACCTTTGCCCCTATTCTTGAAGAAAGACCAAAAATTGCCATAGGTGTGAAAGAAAATGGTAACTGGGTAGACTGGGAATGCAAGTGAGATTTTCAGAGTAACAACGTGCCCCTCTTCGTGGCTTGTAGAAACAAAGGCTGTGTGATTACAGCAGGCTCTGCAGCTGGGGTTGGTGGAAGTAGAGAGTTTATGTAACCTATAGGATATTTAAATTTGTATGATATTTAAATTTCCATATTAGAAAAAGCTGATAAAGTTTGTCAAAACAAAACCCATCGGAGAAAGTCCTGCAGCGCATAAAAGTGATGTTTTAACTTCTTTTGGGACCGTCACTTCTGTGAGCCTCTGAACCCTACAAATTCTTCAGAAAACTGCACATGTACACACAGACCAAATTTTGCATGCATGTAAATGTTAAGAACCCTTCATTTCAAATAGCAAGATGCAAGGTTTTGTATTAGTTTCAGGCGTACAGCATAGTGGTTAGAGAATCATATACTTTACAAAGTGTCCTCCCTGCAGTAATTCCAGTACGTGCAGTGTTCATTCATTCATTCAACCAATAAATATTTAAGTGCCTACTCCATAGAACACTGAGGACACAGCAGTGAATAATGGAAGTTTCTGCCCACATAAAGCATATAGTCTGTGGGGCAACAGGCTACAAGTAAGTAGCCACATATCACAATGTCAGGTGTAATATTCTGAAAAATAAAGAGAGTAAGGGGATGGGGAGGCTGTTCTTTTAAGATGAGGTGGTCATGAGTATTTTCTGAGGGAGAGACATTTGAGCTGAGTCCTGCCATTATTTTTACTACACTAAATTTGGGGGACTAATAATTGTCTTTGGGGCCATGGAATTCAGTGGTGCTTCTTTGCAGAGATTTTGACTGATGAATTTGAAGGACTTTGAGGAGTCAGACTTGGGTGTCAGTGACCTTTTGAGAGAGTGATCCAGCCTTATCTGGTTCAGTGCCCTTTTATCCTTACTGCCAGTTTTCCTGTGGCAAGAACAGGAGGGGAGATGAAGTTGCTGCTGGCCTCTTGGCTGTGCTTCAAAGCAGCCCGAGCACCTCCCTGCTCTCCAGGTTGGTTTCCAGCTGGGCCACCGAACCTGGCTAACTGATGGTATGCATGCCCAGTCCTTAAAATCACCAGTCACTCCACAGGTCTGAGCAACTGGATGCTTTCCCTGGAATGGTCACCACGTACAGAGGCCAGCTGACCACAGCTTGGACCTGAGTCTCAGAATCCTGGGGCCTGGGTACAGGGTGAAGGATCACAGCTGTTGACCTAAGCCTGTTTTTCCTGAATGTCATTTTTAGGCATGAATCTCAAAACTATAAAATGATCTTTTAGGAAGCCGTATACTTCTGCCAGTGATGCTGCCACTTTTTTTTTTAAATATATCTTTATTGATTTCAGAGAGAGGAAAGGAGAGGGAGAGAGAGAGATAGAAACATCAATGATGAGAGAGTCATTGATCAAGCCCACAACCGGGGCATGTGCCCTGACCCGGAATCGAGCCCCAATCACCTGGATCCTAGGTCGGCGCTCAACCGCTGAGCCACGCCCGGCCGGGCTGATGCTGCCACTCTTCAAAACGTTTTTTCACACATGTGACTTGTTAATCAGCCCTGCAGTTATTCCATTACCCCATAGTCCCAGTTTATACTAATAACCAGTATTTGTATAGGACTGCAATTGACAGCCCCATTGCCATATATCTTTCTGTGATCCTCGTGACATCCTGTCTTTATTGCTGCCCCTTTGCAGACCGGGAAACTGACTCTGTACCAGTCAGAGAAGGAAGGGGGACTAGCCATACAAGGGGAAGCCTGGACAGGGGCTTGTATAGAACTCGTTTCACTCCACACATATGCTGTGAGATAGCAGGATTGATTTTTCCCATTTTGTAGATGAAAATCTTTCTGAAGCTCAAAAAGATTATGTAACTTTCCTGAGGTCACACAGGTGGGGAGGGGCAGAGCTGGAGGAACCTATGAAAAAAAGGAAGGAGAAGCAGAGGGCCTCAGGCAGATGAGGTAGGCACCTGGTAGGGTGGAAAGAGCAGGCATTTCCAACTCACACACACTGGAGCAAACCTTAGCTCTGCCCCTCCCCACCTGTGTGACCTCAGGCAGGTTACATACAGGGTGTTGTGGTCTGAGCCATGGGCATGCAGTGCCAAGTTGAGAAGTTCTGCTTAGGTACCTGGAGGGTTAATAGGCTTTAAAACGTGTTCACAGGAGCTTTATATACACATACGTGTGTGCATGTACATATATCTCTATAGAGGAAGGTTTAAACTCTATATCCCTCTGGCATATCAGACATTTGTTTATAATTTTAAACACTATAAAATCAGTGTACTTACTAGTTCGTATTTTTTCTCTTTGGTTATCATTGTGTACTGTCCCATCTATATAGTGCATATACTTGCCATTTGTGAAGACTATGTAATATTTCTTGTATGCACGCATAGAATCCTTGGTTGACCACTCTGTTGTTAAGCTTTTGTGGCCTGGCAAGAGGTAGTTCTCACAGCATTTTTTCTTTAGGAAAATAAGTTCTGAGTTGGACTTAAGAATAAGTGGGTTTTGAAAAGTTGTTTTGTAAGTTAGGGGTGGCTTATTCATCATAGTTTCTGTGGATTTGGGCTGGAAACATGCAGTAGACATTTGATGGAAAACATTTGTTTTTCCCAGATTTGAATTTAGATTTTTATCTGAGTTTTATAAGAAAGTATAACTAAACTTATAAAGACTCTTTTGGGTGTGATTTATATGTCTAGCCAGTTAAAACACTTTTAAAAAGCAGAGAGGATTGAATTGACAAAAACAACTCTTCAAAAATTAGGGTTAACTTGAAGCTAAGAATGTAATTGCAGAATTGCAGGTGATCATAAATAACTTTTCGAAATAAACATCCCAACATTCGACCTCCACAGCAGAAGATTGGGACCAAGGAAATAGCTGCTTCTTCCCATTCTGGTCTTGAGCATTGGTAAAGGGAGTTGACTAGAGTTGTTTGAGTTTCATTTCTGCCCTTACTAGTTATGATGCCATAGGCAAGTTTCTTTCTTCTGTGTCTTAGTTTCCTCATTTGGGGAATGGTAACACAATTCCTGCTTCATAAGGCCTTGAGGATTAAATGAAGAGTGTGTTGATGTATCTGGGACATAAATCTTCAATAAAAGTAAATTCTCTTTTCTTACTCTTAACTAAAAATTTTGAGTAAATTAGTGCATACTAAGTGAGCTTTTTGGGTGCTGCAAAGATCTCTCACTGCTCATTTTAGGGAGCAGTTATTTTTCTTTCTCCATTTTGAAGTTTCTTGTTTGCTGCCTTCTGTCTGTGGGCAGACACTAACCACTGAGCCAAACCAGCTAGGGCAGGTTTTATGATTTAAGTTCATGCAAATAGAACATTTACTTCTATATAGCATTGAATTAGAGGGTGGGCTAGGATAGGTGGTACTGAGGACTGAGGAGGGCCTGCTGGATTTCTTTTTGCTGTACACTGTGTTTTGCTATACTATGAGAAAGTCTTCAAAATATGGAGCATGTTGCCTTAATAGGTTGATGGTTATCCTAAGCAGTCTTTGAGGGGGCCAAGGACAATAGAGAGACTAAAGTATTTTTAGCCGTTCTGTGAATTACTGCAACTTTTTAAAAGCACTTCCAGTGCTTTCCTGAGTTGTCTTTAGAGTCAGGATCCCTCCAGAATTGATGCTCCCCTTGGATAGACAGGGTGAAGATCTCTGTCTTTCAGTGATGGGCTTGGCAGGCAGCCAGTGCTCAATAAATGTTGAATGGATGAACTCTTTATTGGAGTACAGGGATCTGTAGAAAGCTTCTATTGGCTCTGGATTGATTTGTTCATGAAAGTATCAGAATGAGGCAGTGTTGCTCAGTGGTAAAGATCATTGCCTCAGAGTAGGATTCCTAGATCTGCTAGTTAGTAGTTTTGCTACCTTAGTAATTTGCCTAAACCACTTTTAGTTTTATTCTTCATCTGTAAAATGTGGAAATAATAATAGCACCTACCTCACAGAGTTCTTAGACTTTAGTGAGATATTGTTGGTAAAGCATTTAGAGGTCTGGTTCAGAATCCTACTGATGCATCCTCACAAATTAGTACTGTGTCTCAATTGCATCACTATGGCCCTCGGCCCTCCTTTCTTCCAAGAAATAATTCCTGCTGTTTCAGTTGACTGGGGCCTGTACTGCTTAGTACATAAATAGTGTCCTTTACCGTGGAAATTTAAATTGCGGTTACAAAGTTTTTGGAGAAAAACCCCCTGTATTTTCTCAAGAAAAGAATAACCTTGGTACATCTTTATTTAAAAAGAATAACTGCCAAACATAGGGTCTTTTGAGAACAAGTAATAATATTCCCTTGGTACTTTACCCCATCATATCCAAGGGGAGTAAGCAGCGTGGTTTATTATAACACCATTTATATGCTGTCAGTGTCCAAACTTTACAACTTATGAAGTGCTGGCCCATGTTTTCTTTCTCCCAACAATATGAGGGGTGGGATTTTACCATAATGACTCTCATTTGACAGATCAGAAAGTCCAGACCCAGCGAGGCTGCTCTTTAGCTGGGGCTCTTCCCAGGTCGCTTCGGCTGTCCCAAGGAAGGCCCTTTTGGGTATCATCTGAGTAGGATTTAATGGGATCCTAATTATAAGTGGGTGGGCAGAAAGTTCTCCTGTTTTAGTGTTTTGGTTTGGCAGAGAGTACTTTATGAGGACCCATGTAAGCTAGAAAAAAACCCCCACCAACAACCTCAGCACTAATCGTCTGGAAAGGGCAGGACACTGCTGTTAGGCAGTTATTGGACCCGTGAACAAAAAAAACATCAAGATCATAACTTTATAGCCTTCCTGTCTTTGAAACATCAATGGAGTCCCGGTACGGCCATCAGATTTATAGTGCCTCCAGAATTAGACAGTTTGTTTCCATGCTGTATGCTTGTATTTCTGGTTATAAAATGCTGTTTGTGCTTATTTTCCCTGATCTTCCAAGAAACAGCCTTTTTTCTTGTTCCTTTGTGCATCCAAGTTTCTTTTTTATTCCACTTTCTTTTCATTTCTGCTTTCTGTCCTGCTTTGGGCCTTGAGACAGCAGTGAAACAGACTTCCAGGAATGGGCAGCTGTGGAGGCCCTGGCTGGGGTCAACTCTATACCCTGCATCTGTGTGGGGGACAGGGACTAGGACCAGCTGCAGGAGATGAGGCCACAACAGAAACGGTGCAGGTGTGAGCATCAAAGTAGGAGCAAAACTCAGCCTAGTCCGATTGTGTCCTGTGCCCCTGGAAACACCGGCCTGCCTCTGATTCCTCATTTAAAATATCTGAAGTAGTTGATTGATTGACCTTGATGGAGATAGGCCTTTTCTTTCATGTAGGTACAGAGCAGTAGCCTCCTAAAAAACAATTGCCTCTAAAGTGTTACCTCTAAAGTGGTACCCTTTCCAGATGATTAGTGTGCCGAGTTTGTTGGTGGAGATTGAGACTGGATTAACTAGTTACTGGTGCCCAGGAATAGCTGGTACTGTATCTCCAATTGAGTTCCTTGTGATCCTATCACGTGTGTGTGTGTGTGTGTGTGTAAGTGTAATGCGTTCCTGATATTCCAAGTTGGTTCAGTTCCATGGTAGGTATTGGTGGCAGGGCAGAGTGTGTGCACACACAGGCTGTGATTACTAGGAATATTTTTCAAATAATTTGTCTTCCAATCTCCCTTCCTCAATTATGATAAGCCCTGAGATGGGGAGGAGTGGCTGGGTCATCTGTGTGCAGATGTTTCCTAAGATTTTCTGGTACACCTCCCCTGTAACCAATTCCAAAATGCATCTGCCCTTTGAGAACTAGGACTGAGAAAGTGATTAAGGCTGGCTGATCAGTTGTCCCACTGCAATCTGCTGGGTGGAGCTGACCTGGGGATGGTGGTTCCAGCCTGACATCTGCAGAGGAACCCATGGGAGCCAGTACATTTTCATTTCAAAAGGCTTAATAGACACTATACATTTACCTGGGGTAAGGACACAAAAGCTACCCAAATCATCAAGTTTCCTTGCTTTGTTTGGATTGTAAGTCTGTATGGTTTCATGCTGATTCCAAGTTCTGATTCGCTGTGGATGACATAATAGGAATTTCTGAGACCGGATTCATCTAACTTTAGACATTGTTTCTAGAGCTTGTGTCAGGTCTCAGTCCCCAAACTAACCTTTAGAATGAGGTTGACCTTGATTGTGAGTGCCCTTGACTATCAAAATAAAGCATCTGGGTTGTTTCTTGCTTACTTAGCTATCCTTATCATCGTCACACCTGTGGCAGCGATTTGATTTCATAATGCTATTATGAACCTGTTAATATGGATTGCTAGGTAAAATTTGGATCAGCATTGAAATGGAAAAATTGTAAACAGTTAATCAATTACTGTTAAACATCATTTGTTAGAATTTTGCAAAACATATGGCAAGCGTGGGGAAGGAGCAGAAAGAAAGAGGTTGGTGAAACCACAGATCTTATCTGGTGTCCTTATTTTTAAAATGATCCTTTTAAACAGCTTTACTCTAAAAAGCAAACAAAGATAACTCACAATAAAGCACCAACTATTATTACTTAGTCTCTGTAGCCTCCCAGGATCCCGTGGATTGTACATTGTTTTTACGTAACTGTGTTTGATATATGCACATCCTCCCAAGTCCTGCTTCCTCATATTGTATTACAATGGATAGACCTTTCCATATTTCTACTGGACCTCTGTGTTTGTCATTCTTAATGGTCACAGCTGCCTGCACTAAACCCGAAGTCAGACAGTCGGGGCAATCTAGTTCAGCGGATTAGCGAAGGCTGGAAACAAACTGTCTGTTTCATCCTTGATAATATGACTGTGGGGTCAACTCCAGCCAAGTCGGCATGGATGAAAAAGGTGTGCTCACGCCTGCTGCTGATGCTGATAATAACAGCTTACATATGCTGTTACTTCTTAATTTTTCCAGCAGCCCCTGTGAGGTTGGCACTATTATCTCCATTTTATTTACAGATGAAGGAAATAAGGTGTTTTGCAGTAACTTGTACAGGGTCACACGCTGCTAAGCAGCGGAACTGGAATCTAAAGCTGGGTCTGTTTAATGTTTGAGTTCTTAACCAGGTTTTTCTGTGCACCACGGGGCCCATCCAATTCGCACCTCACTTAAACTAACCACCTTCCATTTTAATCTCCTCGCAACAGACACATTGATTGATGTTTATTAAGGTCACAGGGGCTTAATGTTAAAACAAGATAGAGTAAACGCTGCAAGCAAGCTGGAGTCCCTGAGAACTCCTATCCACATTGGAGAGTTGTTAGTCTTCTTAAGGGCAAAGGGGTATGAATGGCCAACCCACATTCAGCCTTTCCTTTAGTTCTATCCTTTAGTTGGCCAACCCACATTCAGCCTTTCCTTTAGTTCTATCCTTTAGTTGGCCAACCCACATTCAGCCTTTCCTTTAGTTCTATCCTTCTACCTTGAAGTCTCTCAAACTTGAATGTGCACAACAATAACTATGCGAGGTCACCTGAAGCATATATACATACTTTGTGGGAGACTCATGATTATTTTATATCAAGCATTTGAAGTGACACAAAAATATATAAAGCACCCAAATATTTGAATGTATTTTCAGGTACATATACATGCACAATCATGTTTTTAATCAATAAAAATGAAATTTTGTATAAAACTGGAAAAGAAAAAGGAGATTCTCAGGGATAATTTTGGCTATAGGTAGCTTTTTGCCCTGACCTTAGAACCTAACCCCCACTGGTGAGTCGCCAAGTTCCTGTGCATGCTAATTAGAAGTTATCTGTGTGCCCTGCTTTGTTTTCTGGACAAATTAGAAATTTTCCCGTGTTTTACACCTTTTTCCATGGCGATGCTTGAAAGTCACTGAAGCAGTCCCTGTGTTGCATGGGGTGGTCTGGGAAGAAGAGGTTTCTCTGACCGCTACCTGGGCTCCTTTGTGTCTGGGAGCAGGCAGGTCCAGTTCCTCTGTACTTTCCCAGAGCCTTGCTTCTATTGAATGAGAGAATTTCACATGTGAATTAAAGGGGACTTGGGCTGCATTGGAAACAGTGTTCAGACTCTAGAAGTCTGGTTGGGGCAGATGGATGAGAAGTGTCAGAGTTTATTAACCCCTGGGCTTTTGGCTTCATGGTCTCTAGAATTGTCTTTTTCTGGAGTGTGCACAGGTCCTAATGCTAGGGTCCTGGTATTATCTGAACTCAGAATGTGTTTTTCTTTTGAGTTATGCAGGATTTACCTGTTGTAGTTTGGCCGTGGGTCGGGGAGGGATACGGGATGCTTGAGGAGGATTGATACCTGTTTTCTGTTGCCACAGCACAGATGATCTGTGTGTCATTCTTAGTTGATTCTGTCATTAGTAGACACCTGGGACTAGAAGTAAGGGCTGCTTCTACAGCTGGGCTTAATAAGCAAGACAAGTCCGGAAGGTCTAGAAGTATTTGTTATACTGTTTCAATATTATTAGAAAAATATTTTGACTTAATTGCCTTCGGCACATTAATCAGTTCAAGTGCACTCGTTTCCTTTGCTTGACTTGAGCAGTTGCCAAGAATTTCTCTGGTGCAAAATGGAAAGTGGGACTCTTAAGTAAGTTCTGTTCCATAGAAATTGAATCACAGACTTCAAGAATTTTCCAGAAAGCTCTAAATTCTCTAAGACAGTGGAGAAGGGTCCCCTCGGTTTACAGTGAAAGAACCTAAGGCTCAGGGAGGTGAAGTGGATGAGCTCCATCACTGTCATGTGAGGGATCGGTCCTTGGAGCTCCTGCCCCTGCTGCCACATGGCTTCACTTGGTATGTACTTTCGGTGACTGAGTCTACTACCAACTGAGTAGTTGCCAGAAATGGGGGAAAATATTCGCAACACATACAGTAGAGAAAGTGTTAACTGCTCATGATCCATAAAGTGAATAAGAAAAAACCCTTAGGCAGGAAATATGAATGGCAAGTTAACAGAAGAGAAACAGATGGGGAAAAACTTGGAATGATTATCAAAGCAGTGAGGTGCCATTTCCCCATGCATCAGATGGGCAGTAATTAAAACTAATGTTCAGTCTCGACAAGGGTTCAGAGATGGACGGTTTATACATGGCTGGTAGGAGTGTAAACTGATAAATTGGACAAATTAGCAAGACAGTTTTAAAATGGTAAATATGCACTTTCTTTCACCCATAAATTGCACTTCTAGAAATGTGGTCTACAGATAGGCTTGGCCTGTGCAAGAGATTCATATAGATGGCTTTTCAAGGCAGCATTGATTCTAATAGTGAAAACTGGGAAAAAGTCTCCAGTTTGTATCAATAAAGGAATAATTAAGTTGACACTGTAGATCTGTACTGTGCAGAAAAGTGTGTGTGTGTATCTGTTGACTGATGTGTATATGATAGGAAAAGTTTAAAGAAATAGTAAGTGAAAGGCAAATTGCAAAGCAATATGTATTGTATCATCTCATTTAACACTAAAACCAAATCAGCTTTGTGTGTTTTCATGTATTTGTAAATGCATACAAAAGGACTGGAAGGATACATTCTAAACAGTTGATTTCAGGGGGAGCAGGAGAAAATTTCACTTTTGTTTCTACATCTGTTTTTAAAGTGTTTTATGATGACCTTGAAATTGGGTTTTAAAAAATTGAACTGAAAATTTATATATGCTATTCAACCCTGTAATTTTATTTCTAAAATATTTTCTAAGGTAATAATCAGAGAGACAGTCAAAGGTTATATGTAGCATCATAAAGTATTGCAGCATTGTTTGTAACAGCAAAAAATTCATGATATCCTGTGTTGAAATGGTTAGATTATGGAATAGTCACTTTATATAGCTATTTAAAACCGTGTGTAAAATAATCTTTATTGACTTCAGGAAATGCTTATAAGAACAGTTAACATTTGGGGACTGCTTGCTTTGTACCAGGGGCCATGCTCAATGCTTTACATACCTTGTTATTATTTAATCTTCTGAATCCCATTATACAGACTGAAAAGCAGAAGCTTGGTTAGGGTGAATAATTTGCCTGAAGGTCAGACTCCTACTGAGTTGGTAGAACTAAAGCCAAAGGCCTCACTGATACTTCACTGTTTAATCTTGAATATAAAAACAGATCACATACATATATACAGTGTTATTTATTTTATAAAAATGAAATTTTCTGTGCCTTAGTTTTCTGTGGTGTGGGGGATGGGCTAGGGCATTTTTATATTCTGAAGATAATGATTTTATTTTAAAGATTGATGTGCATTTACATGTAATTTTTCCAGATTACAAAAATATTTGGAAATACCTAAAAGTAGAAAATAAAAATTACTGATAAGCATACTGTATAGAGAAAACTAGTATTAATGTCCCCCTCCCCACTTTCGCCTGGTGTACATATGGATGTCAACATTATTGATGTACTTAGTAGTTACTGCAAAATTGGTTTCTGAAAGTTTTTATTAATTATATTCCAACCATTAGTGTAATAGAGTATTTCTCTCAACATGTCCTTGACAGCATCACAAATTATATTTTAATGATGGAATTTGATGACTGAAATTATGTCATTGATTTGTTTTCTAATGCTCTGTTGTTTTTAGTAAATTGAATTTTTTTGTTTGTTTGCTTATTGGTCATTTGAACTTTTGGGTGAATTGCCTGGGAAGTATCTACTGATGATGCCTTCCTATATTTAACCATTAAACGCCTTAAGAAAGACTATTAAAAAGTCCTTATAAGAGGAAGTTTCACTCTGCCAGTTGGAGTGCATTTTTCTTATGGGGGAATTAGGGGTCTGTGGTTAAAACCTGATTTCTTAACCAAATAAGTTCTTGGAACTTATTTGACTTTAAAATTTAAGGAATGATTGATTGGTGGAAGGTACATGGGAGCTCTCTGTACTACTTTTGCAACTCCTGAGAGTCTATAATTATTTCAAAATAAAGTTAAAAAAATTCAAGGAATGGCAAAACTTTGGCTTCCTCCTGTTACTACCTGTAACCAGGCTTGATAATTCTGACTTGTGGAGCCAATGAAGGTGGGAAGAGGCAATATATTTCAACAGATCCAAAGCCAAACAGTGGTGAGGAACACTGCTTTTTTGTTGTTGTGTTGATTTAATTTGGAATAATTTTAGACTTTAAAATGGTTGCAAAAATAAAAACTGAATAAGGAACATCTTATACTCTATCCCAAGTTCACCTGTTGTTAACATTTTGACCCCTTGAGCATCACCTTTTGAAATGTATATTTTGTGACCACAGCCACTGCCCTCTTTTCATGCTCCTTCCAAATTTGGGGTGCCACAGTCTTCTGGTTCCAGGCATTCACTCACCTGAACCAAATGTTTACATGCAGTTTTCAAACTTCTCAGGAACCTACCATGGTTCTGCTTCCTAAGATTTAAATATATGTACACCCAAACACTTAGCCTTTAAAGATTTTAAACTACAAATTGATTCCCTGCCCTTCAACTCAAATATTAATCTTCCTCCCGCACCCCCACCCACCCAGCGCAGCCCTCAGCTGTAGCTAAACTGGTTAGCGACCGTCTTGCTCTGATTTGACTGACTCGTTTCCATCTCAGTGCCTTCCTCTGTGCTGCTGTTTCATATATTGCAATATCCTTTTCCCCATATCTCTTCCCCAAGTCACATAATGACTTTTCTGCTAAAAAAATAAAAAATAAAAATTATTCCCAGATTTTTTTACTTGATCAGCACTATCTGACACCTGTTCTGAGTTTTCATTACCGTAGGGTTTTTTGCTTTCATATAGATGTCCATCTGTTGTCTCCTTGAGTTCCCCACAGTGGATGGCACTAGTGTTATTTTTTGTAAACCTCCATAGGCCTGTGTGGTTGTGCGGGAGGCATGACCTGGTTTTAAATGAGTTACTGTGAACTGAATTTGGATATCATTATTAGAACCATCTAGCAATCTATAAAGCAAAATTCTAATTGCGTTGATGCTTTTGAACACCTTTTTCCTTCAGGGATGTAGTACTCTTCCCAGGTGGGCCTTCCTCACTGCAGGTAAAAGCTGGAGCAGTGGCTATATGGGTGTTGTTCCAGTGCAGGCCCCTGCTGGGTAGGAAGAGACTTTGAGGGAACCTACTAATGGAAAAGGATTCCGAGTTTCTAACAATCAAGGCGTGAGTGCCTTGGGAGGATTGCCTGCGCTGGAAGTAGAATACTTTCTTTTCTTTCTCTTTTTTAAATGAAACTAAGGCTAGAGCTAGTTCATTATCCACAATGCTGATACTGATTTTTGTTTACGAGGAGTATTAACAGATTAGAATGGCTGCTGGCTATTCTCAGCTGCTTCATTGAATTTAAATGAATCAAGGGCCTTCCTACCAGATTCACTGTTTCCTTTGCAGTATCAAGGAGGAAAGATGGAGTCTTGAAGGCCTCTTCCCTACTTTTTATAAAACCAATTCCTATTTAAAAATGCGCAGATACACTCTGATTTCTCTTCAGATCGTATAAATCTTTTGCCTTTTACTAAAAATGCACAGGTAAGTGCCCTGGCGGGTGTGGTGCAGTTGGTTAGAGCATGATCCCGTACACCAAAAGCCTGCCGGTTTGATTCCCCGTCGGGCCACATACCTAGTTTGCGGGTATAGTGTGTACGGGAGGCAACCAGTTGATGTTTCTCTCTCCCTTCCGTCCCTTCTCCCTTCCCTTTTCTCTCCCTTACCCTCTCTCTAAAATCAAAAAGCATGTCTTGGGGTGAGGATTTAAAAAAAAAAAAAAAGCCCAGATAAGAGGTGTTAAGACATCCTCTGCAATACAGTGTAGCTTGCCTCCTTTTGTCTGCCAAAAGTTTTTGATTGAAAACTATTGACTCACTCTCACAGGCCATCCTAGTGATGGGACTCATATGTCTTATGTCCAAATGCAAGCTTGTGCAGAGGCAGCAAATATTTAACAGGCCGAATTTGACAAAGAATTTTAATAATGACTTGGAAGGATTTGCGATGCTCCTGAGAAATGAAGCATGTTCCAAACCAGGCTTGCCTCTTATGATGCTATATATTACTGTATTTTCTATATCTGGAGACTACAGGCAGGCATACCTTGGAGATATTTCGAGTTCGGCTCCAGACCATTGCAATAAAGCAAGTCACCTTTTTGCTGATGGGAGGATCTTGTCTTCAGTTTGTAAAAAACGTGACACCTGTGACACACAGTAAAGCAAAGCACAATAGAACAAGGTATGCCTGTAGTGTAATTTTCAATTAAAATTGCTTCCTTGTCTCCCTCTTTCTTCCCCCAGCACTTCCTCTAATCTAGTGTATGAATTAGAAATAATGACAGTGCTGATAATAATGGCCACATGACTCTGTTCTAAAGTGGGAGTAGGACCAACTAGGTGAGTTGGTGATAAGTGAGCAGCCTGGAGGGAACTATTTTCTCTATGGCTCTGTAGGATCCCAGGATTGAATTGCTTCAACTACAGCTGGAGGTAGGAAGGTTATTAATAGAAAATTACCCCCCCCCCCAATAAAACCCTTGCCAGATTCAGAGGATATTACATCTGAGTTAATAAATACCAGCATTGAGTCTTGAAATAGCTCTTCATTTTTCATTGTGCAGTATGATTTATTGTTGATTGGTTTTTCATTGCCTAATTAATGATAATAACCTTTTGAGTGACTAGAAATAAGATAAATTTCATGGATGTTTGATATTCTAACTCCGACTCTTCTGAGGTTGGTAGCCTTGTTGGAATTTGTGATAGGGGGACAATTGGCTACTGGCTTCCTGTTTGAGGCCTTTTTTATGAGTTCAGGTTAAATGGGAAGCATTGATTTGTTCCTGTACTTAGACTGGATAGATCCTGCATAAGTGCTGGGGAGAGAAACCCTTGTTAGAGGTTTTCTCAGTCTTAGAGCAGTAAACATCTTTACCAGGCATAGTAAATTTAATGGGAATTACTGTCAAGTCCTTAGGAAAGGCCCATCAGCAGAACAGTTTGAGATCTGCTTCCGGAAACATACCTGACTAAGGCTAAGGTTCAGAGAGCATTTGGCCCTAAATAGCACTTTTTCCCCAGAGGACCAGCTCATACTGTTCAACCCCCAAACTATGCTCCCTGTATTTGTACCTGTGTCCACATTCACCTTCACTTGCAGCCACCACTACCCATAAAGCAGCCTCAGAACTGCAGAGCCTTACAGATCATCCTGTCTGTCATTAAGGCAATTTAAATGACACTTATTTTTCAACCTACTGAGAATTATCAAGTACCAAACTTTCTTTTTAAATTACCTCTATAATTTTCTTTTAAAATTACCCTTCTAAAACTAAGTGACAGTTAAATGAAAAATATGTGTTGCATTTGGTATTTTTCTTCTTTCTAAGCCCACAAACTGTTGGCTTAAAGATAACAGGGAAGTATTATCTTGGTCTGGAGGCTGTGTCTTTCTAGCTTTACAGAACACTGTAAAGGTGTTGGAGTCTCCTCCTCTGGCAGCCTCCAGCTCCTGGATTTAAATTGCTTTGTCTGATGGATGGAGATCGGTCCCTTTTCCTGGATCCAGTGGGGATAGGAGAGCCTGAGGGTCATGAATGAGTGTGGGCAAAACTCTTTTGTTAAGTTTTTGTGAAAGTCATTTCTCTGAAGCATTGCTACTGAGAATGTGGAGTTCAGATATGATGACTGGGCCCTTGAACTGCATTTCTTCTCATCGTTAGATTATTTATAGTGATTCAGGATCTCTGTTTTCTGCCCCCTATTTACCTTTTCTCTTGTCAGTAGTATCAGTTGCCAGCATTTTGAACATGAATATTTTGCAGAAGACTTAAATGTAGAAGTTCTTCAAATTAAAGAAACAAGCAAGCACCAAAATGTTGATTGTCTGTGGCAGTGATTTTCAACCTTTTTCATCTCCTGGCACACATAAACTAATGGCTAAAATTCTTCAGCACACCAAAAAATATATTTTTTGCTGATCTGACCAAAAAAGGTATAATTTTGATTCATTCACACCAGATTGCTACTGTTGTGTTAGCTTGCATTTTTTTTACTTGAAAAGCTAAGGGAAAAGAAGTCAGTGTCCCTGACTAAATAGTCAGGTGTTGCAGGTTTTAAAAATTCTTGTGGTGCACCAATTCAAAATTGCTGGTCTATGGTATAGTACTCGTATAAGAGTATTATGTTCGGTTGTGAACAACCCCTGTAAATATAAACATGTAGGGTTTATGGTCTGGAAAAAAAGGACTCGTGATCCCCCATTTTACAAATGAAGACTCTGAGACCCAGAGAGGTCTTGGTTTTTTCAAGGTCCCACAGAGTCAGCTGGAAAAGGGGCAAGAACCAGAAGCCCTGTTTCCTGGTCCCCAGGCTGCTCTTTCTACTTCCCATGAGGCCACTCTTGTACTGATGGTCTCCTGTTGCGCCCCAGCACCCGCTTTCCGCCCTGGAGGTGGAGGATAGACCCAGGTGGCAGGACTCACTTTGCCCGGGCTCATCTTCCTGTCTGACCCTTCTTTCTCAGCATGCGCATTCCGCCACAACCTACTCATCTGTGTAAAAGAACCAGCAAATGTCCTCCCTCCCGCACTGGTCTCACCCTCCTAAAAATGCCGAAGTCCACTCCTCAAGTGTGTTTTAGCTCTTTTGACAGGGTCTCTTTCCAGATTGTGGTGTTAATTTGAACCTTGTAGGGCCTGTTATGATGCCTAGTGCCCAGTAAATGGGCCTTACGTGAAAAGGGAGAGAGGTAATATACTAGGTGTCCCAAGGTGGGCTTGGTGTCTTACGTTTTGCTGCCCAGCTTTTCAGGTGCCTGTCCTCTCTCCAGCTAGCTATTAAGCTCCAGAAGGGCAGAAAGCATAGCTTGTCTGTCACCATAGCCCATAGCAGAATTCTTAGTTGAATCTTGGATTCAGTTTAAAATGTGTGCTAGTTCCTGAAGCCTTGGAACATAGCCATGTCTTCATGGCTGCCTAAATACTCTGGCCTTACGGTACTTACCATTTGGAAAATAAAGAAGCCAACAGGTCATAGTAGTAATTAGTTTACAGATTTCCCTTTTCACTCTCTGGTACTTTGTTCCTTACTTGCAGTGGCAAGATAGGATGTGTCGGTGGGAGATATGAGCCAAGTAATTGTTAGGATTGCTATGAAAATTGCAGTGGAAGCAATAATCCTCCTGGGCTAGCTTTTTATAGCTAGAAAACCACTGGTGAAATTTTTGTTCCAAGATTCTCAAAATCACCAGGATGCTGCATTTGATCCAGTTTGACTTCTGGAGTAATGCTGCTAACATCTATTATACAGGTATTTCAAACCTTGAAATATGGAATTGCCGATAGAAAAAGCCAGTTAAGAGGAAAGAAACAATTACTAAGATGTTGCGAAGTAAGACAGATTGTTAGGCGTTTTTAAACACTGGTTTGTAGTTTGCTCATAAAAGAGAATGCCTAACTGGAATGTAGCTGGTGAAAATTAAACCATTAAACCTGCTCAAGTGAAAAGCAGTGGCCATCTGCCAAGTAAAAGCATAATCACCAGAAGTGAACTTGGTCTGCTCCTGTCTGCACATGGCAGTGTCTCCTGTGGAGAAGCCACTTTCTGACTTCCAGTTTTCTTGCTGTTTTACAGAGCCTAAGTCCTTGTGAAGCTGGCAATGACAAGTCTGAATGGGCGCCATGCCGAAAAAGCCATTGACATGCCAAAACCATCAGCCCCCAGAGTGCACGTGCAGAGGTCCGTGTCCCGAGACACTATCGCCATCCACTTCTCGGCGTCCGGGGAGGAGGAGGAGGAGGAGGAGGAGGAGTTCAGGGGGTATCTCGAGGGGCTGGACGACCAAAGCATTGTAACGGGGCTTGAAGCCAAGGAAGACCTCTATCTTGAACCTCGGGGTGACCAGGACCCTGCTGGCCCTGCCTCCCAGCCTGTCCTGGCAGATGGACTGTCCAGGTCCCCTGCTGTTTTGCCCGACTCCAAGAACACTGGAAAGCTGTTGGAGGCCCCTTCGCCTGCAGCGCAAGTGTTAAGTACAGTGCCATTGGCTCTGTCCCCAGGGTCCTCTTCATCAGGGCCCTTAGCTAGCTCTCCCAGTGTGTCATCCCTTTCTGAGCAGAAAACCAGTTCTTCTTCGCCACTGTCCTCTCCTTCCAAGTCTCCTGTCCTCTCGTCCAGTGCCTCATCGTCCACCCTTTCCAGCGCGAAACCCTTCATGAGCCTTGTGAAGTCCCTGTCGACCGAGGTGGAGCCAAAAGAACCCCCACACCCCCCAAGGCACAGGCACTTGATGAAGACATTAGTCAAGTCTCTGTCCACAGACACCTCCAGGCAGGAGTCGGATACCGTGTCCTATAAACCACCCGACTCCAAGCTGAACTTACACCTGTTCAAGCAGTTTACCCAGCCCCGAAACACAGGCGGGGATTCCAAAACCGCACCTTCCTCCCCGCTGACTTCTCCCTCAGACACACGCTCCTTTTTCAAAGTGCCCGAAATGGAGGCAAAAATCGAAGACACTAAGCGACGCCTTTCCGAAGTCATATACGAGCCTTTTCAGCTCCTTAGCAAAATTATGGGGGAAGAAAGTGGCAGCCATAGGCCCAAAGCCTTATCTTCAAGTGCTTCAGAACTCTGCAACCTGTCCAGCTTGAATGGTCACTTGGAAAGCAATCACAGCTACAGCATCAAGGAGGAGGAGTGTGATTCCGAGGGAGAGGGGGATGGAAGCGATCCCCGCGCCCCCAGAAGCGACCACCCAAAGTCCGCCGATGAGCCCCCCAAAGAGGTGGAACTGAAGGGGTCCCAGGCGAGCGGCCTGAAGGATTTAGGCCTGAAGACAAGTTCTCTAGGCCTTGAGAAATGTTCTCTGTCTGCCTTAGCGAGCAAAGAAGATGAAGAGTTTTGTGAACTGTACGCGGACGAGTTGGATTTGGAAATGGATGGGGAGGGTAAAGCTGATAAGCTCCTGGACACGCCTCTCAAGCCAGAGGAGCTGGCGGACGATGGCCCAGCCCTTGGCAGTGACGAAGAGGTGGACTCGGCCGTGCAGCACCCCGAGTTGCCCGTGAAAACTCTGGGCTTCTTTATCCTGTGTGTCTATGCGTACCTCGTCCTCCCCCTCCCCCATTACGTGAGTGGACTCTTCCTGGGAATCGGCCTGGGGTTCATGACTGCGATTTGCGTGATTTGGTTTTGCACACCACCAAGTGCTCATAAGTATCACAGACTCCATAAAAATCAGCCACACTGGGACGCGGGATCTCTGGATATCAAAGAACCGGAGATACTGAAGGTAAGCGAGCCTCCTGCAGCAGCTGACCAGTGCATGTGTTAGCTCACAAGGAGCCTTGCTTTACACTCTGCTGGTGGTTTTTAGTCTGTTGAGTCCATTGTCACAGGTTTTTGCATAAGCAGGATTTTTAAGATTTTGGAATCTCTTCATTTTCCAGGCACCCAAGAGATTCAGTCATTCTAGTTCAAGGTTTGGTGCTTCGCCATGGAGTTTTCCAAGGCTCTCCATGGCCCTGGAAAGTAGCACTTACACCCAGTTCCTGTGTCAGTCTCTCCCTAAACTTTCCAGGGATTTGCTACTTGCTGAGGATTCACTATAGCTGACTTCGTTAGGGTTAAATATTCTTAAACCCCAGAGAAGGGTTGAGTGCTCTCTAATGCACCAGAAGGCAGAGGAGGAGAGACAGCAAGTTAATGTCAGTGGTTGGCCGCTGCTGGCTCTCTTTCCTCTGTGCTCAGCGGGACATAGGCTGGACAAGGCAACATCACCTTTCAGTGTGTGTCAGATCTCAGGATCTGATCCTCCAAAGGGGACCATTAGGGTTCAGGAAGAAAATATTAGAACTTCTATTTATATTTATTTGTGCATATTTAAATTTTTCTGGCTATTGTACACGTTTAATAACATACATGATATAAAAATATGGTTATAGCTCATATAGTTCTTAAGTCATAGGCACATACATTTTATATATATATATATATATAAATATATATGTGTTTTTTATATATATATAAAACCATATATACATGGTTTTTTAAAATTGTGGTAAAATACACATAACATAAAATTTATCATCTTAACCATTTTCAAGTATACAGTTCAGTGGTATTAAGTACATTCATATTGTATAACCATCCCACCATCTATCCTCATAATTCTTTTTTATCTTGTAAAAGTGAAATTTTATACCCTGTGAACAATAAGTGCATTCTTTCCTCCCCTCAGCCCCTAGCAACCAGTTCTACTTTCTGTACTTTCTGTTTTTTGGTGTGTTTTTTTAATACTCTGAGTACCTCATATAAGTGGAATCATACAGTCTTTGTTGTTTTGTGACTGGCTTATTTCACTTAGCATAATGTCCTCAGGGTTCATCCATGTTGTAATATATTGCAGAATTTTCTTCCTTTTTAAGACTCAATAATATTGTATGTATATATACTACATTTTACTTACCCATTTATCCGCAAAGGGACACTTGGGTTTCTTCCATGTTTTAGCTATGGTGAGTAATGCTGCCATGAACACGGTATACAAGTACCTCTTCAAGACCCTGCTTCTGTTTTTTTGGATATATACGCAGAAGTGGGATTTCGGGATCATATAGTAATTCTATTTTTAATTTTTTGAGGAACCGCCATACTATTTTCAATAACAGCTACACCATTTTAGATTCCCACCAACAATGCATGAGGATTCCAGTTTCTCCACCTTCACATCCTTGCCAATACTTGATGTTTTCTGTTTTTTAAAATAGTTTTTTGATAGTTCGGAGCTTGTTTGATTTCTCTGTTAATAGGTTTTCCTCTACTCCATTTAAATAAGAATGCTCAGAAGATTACACCATGATATCTCTTTATTGCAAAACAAGGGGAAGAACCCTCAGGGTCTAAAATATTGTTTGTTACTGTTTGTTTTGTTTTTTAATTTCATAAATATTTTACTGTATTAAAAGTAAATACATAGTCAGTGTTTAAAAAACAGGAAAGCCAAAGAGAAAATTTATTCTTTGTTACACTAGTGGGAGGGAATTACAGTCAATGATTTGGTACATATCCTACTTTCGTTTCTTTTTAAATTTTTGCATGTGCGAGTATATACATCACACACATGCATCCTCTTGCACTCTTTTTGTTTTGATTTAATGGGACATATGTTTTGCAGTCAGACCTTTTTCTTTCTTTCACATGGCAATATGTTATGACATTGTTTCTTTTTAAAGAGAAGCTGGTGCTGAGTCTTGAGGATGTGATACACTTAAGCTTAGTATTAATGTTTCAAGTGAAGGGAAAGTGACTCATTATGCATGGTTGCTAAGCTTTTTCGATAGGGTGGTGCTGTGACTACCTAAGTTACATGCCCTCTAGGTAAGTTACTGATAACTTTAGCAAAGAAAAATGGTACTTATCTTTAACTCCAGTGCCTAATGACTGACTGTGACATTCATTTTAAACTGGTCTGAGTACTTAATTGTTCTGGGAAGATTTTAAACTGTTGAGTCCAATCACTGATATATGTTGAGTTTACTAAGTATGCAGAGGATGCCAATGGATGGGATTTTAATGATATGGCACACTCTGGTTGCTTTGATCTGATCATTGAAACAATAAAGGCAGCACTGTGATACCTACAGTGGGCTGAGTGTTGGGTACATTATCTCATTTAATCCTCCTCCTAACCCTTTTCAGTTTTAAGGTATGTGCTCATGAGGAAATGGAGGCACAGAGAGGTTAAGGTACTTGCCCAAGGTCACACAGCTAGTGAGTGGTGGAGCCATGCAGGACTATTCTTTTTTTTAATCCTCACTTGAGGATATGTTTTTATTGATTTTGAGGGAGAGAGAGAGAAACATAGATGTAAGAGAGAAACATCAAGAGAAACATCAATAGATCGATTGCCTCCCATATGTGCCCTTACAGGGGGTCAATCCTACAACCTAGGTATGTGCCCTGACCGGGGATCGAACCTGAAACCCCCTGGTGTACAGGACAATGCTCCAACAAACTGAGCCACCCGGCCAGGGCAGGACTGTTTTTTTTAAGGAAGGTGTTTTGCCCTCAGTGCTCAGATAGATGTATTTGAATTTTCCTTGCAGAGAACAGTACTTCAGTGCTGTCATGGGCTGATGCTTGGAATCCAAGCAAATTATATTAGGCTGTCTTATGAATATTCTTCCTGACTGATGTTTGAACAGCTCTGAGTTTCTATGTACGGCTTTTATAAACTTGGCTGTTTTCCAGTGCCCCTTCTGGCTAGAGAAGTTTATCAGGTGAGATGTTTAATGCAGGCATTCTTATTTATAAGCAGGTGCTCCATGTGCTTCCTGAATTCCATAGGAACAATTGTATAGGAGGTCAGGTGACCCCAAAATTATTTTTTGAACTTTTATTTTTTAACTTTTTATTGTAGGAAATTTCAGGTATGCATAAAAGTAGAGAGATAGTATAGTGAACCTTCATGCAGCCAACACTCAGCTTCAACAATTCTCAACATTTTGCCAATTTTCCACTCAACTCATTAACTTACGTGTGGTGTGGCTGAACTGTAATTCTAGTCCTGAACTGCAATTCTAGTCTACCAATATATAACTACAGTTTATAGCATGTTTCCTTGGGAAAATGCATTCTGAATTCCAGCTAGGTATTCTAGGACCATCTTCTTTGGTTTTGTTCCAAGTGTCATCATCTATAGAGGAGGAGAGAGGCTATGTGCATTGTGGGTCTGAGGTTTCTTATGTTTTTTGGAGGAGTAAGGTATTAATCATGAAAAAAATATCAATGCTAGATATGTTTTCATTTCTTAAATTTATATTTAATGTATAAAGAAAGTACTAAATCCATGAAAGACTATTTTTATTGTATAATAACTAGCCTTTAAGAAGTTTGCTGTACCCCCAAGACTAGGAGATTATAAGCAAGATGCCCCAGGGCGTGTGCATGTTGTATATATTTTTACTCTTTCTAAGAATGTAAATAAGCCTTGCTAATATTCAACATATAGGTGACCATTTGACCTTTGGCCAAAGTCCTTGGACTTTATAACGCTGTGTATTTACATTCATTATCATCAACCATGAGCCTCACCCTAAGTATATATATTGTGTCTTGAGGTGTCAGGTGAAGACAGAACAAAGCTCTCAGAAAGGAAAAACTGAAAATTAGCAAAAAGGCTAATTATTTCACCTTTTCTCTATTTCTATGCTTTATTTTTTATAAAAGCTATATTATATTAGAACACGTACATAATTCATAAGTATGTAAATGTATATATTGTAGGTACATACTCCAAATTTTTTTTACTGTGATCTAAAAAGTTTGGAGGCTACTAATTTATTTGCTTACTAATCTATTTATCATCTTATAATTTCAGCACTTGTTAACATGGCTTAATGCTTATTGTGTAGTAACGTTAAGTCAGACCTTGATTGTTTCAGGGGTTCGTTAGAGATCCTGCTATTTTCTGTCTAATTTGAATGCTTTTCATCTCTTACCTCTACTACTGTTGGCCATTACATTAGTAAAAGTGTTCTGTAGTCGCCTGAATTGGGGAGATGCTGTCCCAAAGGGTAGGAAAAGCTGGGATAAAGACCATTTTCCCAGGCACAGGCAGAGTCTGTGGCTTTAGCCCTGACTCCATTGCTTCTAGGGCCGTGGCGGTGAAGGTGACCTTGAAACAGGCAGTTGGAGGATGTGGATGGTATTGATGCTGGCGCTTCCCTCCCCTAATGGACTTTTTTTTCTTTATTTTTGATGGTATCTTCAAGCAGCATTTATTTTGAGTGTTGACTATTTACTTGAGGTTATCATTCATACTATGAATTCTATATGTCTATAGGTCTGTTTGTCTTCCATGGGAAAAACCACATTTGAATATAAAGTTCTGTAAAGTTTAGTAGACTGTTCCTGTCATATTCTCTAACTCCATGATCTGTGCTATCATGTTTTAACTGATGACTCCAGTTCTAAACCATCAACTAAGTACATCAAAGAGGGTGTAAGCCCGGCAAAAAGAAAATCCTGCGTATGTTTTAGCTTGGGGAAGAAAAGAAAAGAAAAGAAATCACCTTTTTGTCTGCTTTAGAGATAATTTTTGGCAGCAGGGGCCTCGGGTCCTTGCTCTGTTCTTCTATAGGATTTGCACCTTCCCTGTTAGACTGGTTGAAGGGATAATACAGGGGGTCTGAGTGACAGGCAGCCTCAAATGCCAGCACAGTCTTGTGACAGCAGGGTGTCAGCCCAGGCACCCCATCGTGTCCTCGGGCCAGAGGGCTGGCATTTTTCTCTGGTCAGCTCAACATCAGGCTGACCAAGAGAGCATTGGCCTTGACCTCCTGATTGGCACTGTAACTGAAAGTGAGCACAATAGTAGTTCTTCCAGACTTTATTATTTTGCAAAAGGTTAATTGTAGCTCTTAATCTTTCCAAGTATTAAGTGAGTCCCTTTATAGATTGCAGTTTGTACTTTCAGCCAGACATGGCTCCTAAATCCACCAGAGAATTGAAGAGAAAACCCTGACCTTTTACAAACAGGATCACCCACAGGACCTGTCTGTGGGCCAGGCAGCTGCAGCCTGGCTGACTGTGGTCATTGTCCCTCAGTGGCATTCCCTGTCTCCATTTTAACAGTTCCAGCTTCAGAAAGAAACAAGGCTTGTCTGAGTTGCTTTCGTGTGGGTTGAGAGCATCTCTGAGTTTTGTAGCTGGCTGTTGAAATGCAATGGGTTGCTAACTATATGCTGTATCTCTTTATACCCACTCCCATGTCCCTTAACAAAATAAAGCTGGAGTAATATCTTACTTGGTAAGAAATTCAGAGTTAAGGATTTTAGAACA
Source organism: Miniopterus schreibersii (assembly GCF_964146895.1). Taxonomy (NCBI): domain Eukaryota; kingdom Metazoa; phylum Chordata; class Mammalia; order Chiroptera; family Miniopteridae; genus Miniopterus; species Miniopterus schreibersii. The sequence goes on from NC_138116.1 coordinate 9,267,703, forward strand.
GCTGAGCATTGGAGGGTTGGCATTATATAAAGAATGGGGTGAAGGCCTTGGAGTTGCTGCACTGCTCTCAAGATTTGATATTTGACCGCTTGGGTCTGGCAGTTCCATGTGCAGTTTACCAGGGAGTTGGTTAAGCCCCAGGAAAAAATTGGCTGATTGATGATGTAAAAGACAATTAGAGTTTGCATTGGGAAATTGCTTTCTGCAAGGCAGCCTGGTTTTGGGTCTGCAGGGGTGCATTAGGGGGACAGAATGAGAGGGACTCGAGTCATGCCTGGCCACCTCTTGGCCTGAGCCTACCAATGGCCAGTCTGCATCCTGGATGCCTGATTACTGTGGGTTACATAGCAGCCCCTATGAGTGTCTCCAGGTTTCCTATCAAAGCTTGCAGTGTTCTGGAAAGAGCCCTACATGGGAGTCAGGAAACCTGGGCTCCTGTCCCAGCACACCTTTCTCTGCTATATAAGGTGAGCTTATTCAGTTTCTGTTCTGAAAAGCTTTAACATTTTTTACTCTTAAGATTCTGTCCGAGGTTTCTTGTTTCTTCACCTGTGCTGTTTGTGTAATTATAACTTGGGAACGGTGACCAATTGTCTACTTCCAAGTCACCTCCACAGCTCCCTGCTGCACTGAGTAGGGTTCCAGTGCGTTCTTTTGCTTATCTCCACTTATGCATCTGGAACCATATTTACAGGCTGGGAAGGGCACCCCAGCCTGTCCTACTTACGTGTGCTTTACATACAGCTTTTGTTTAATCCTCACAGCCACCCTCTGAATTAGGCTACAGTTATGTATTCTGTTGACAAACATTGGTTACAACTGTGATTATCCTGTGGAGCTTGTGGTTAAGTAAACCAGGCAGTTACCACTTTGCTGACCAGCTATTTCCAGCCAGAACTCGCCCATGCGGCCGGCTACTTTTCTGTCGTGACTGGTCAGCAGGTGTTAAAATAACTCATGTCTGCACTTACATTAATTTATCTTGTGACCTGTCAGCAAGGTGTTTAACAGATACAGTGATAGGAGGAAAGTAGCCTAGGCGATCAGGGCAGCTTCCTGGGAGAAGTGTCATCTTTGCCATGACCTGAGGGATGACCAGGTGTTAGACTGAAGGTGAGTCTGTGCCGTGAGGTGAAGGAGAGGCCTGGACCTCGGAGTCAGGTAGACTTGGTTTAGGTCTCAGATTTGCCACTCTCTAGACCACTGTTTGTTTGTTTTTAACCATTCTCTAGGCAAACAATTTAGCCTCTCTCACCACTTTCCTCACCTATAAAATTGTAGGGAATTGGCAGAAGTAAAGGAAATAATGCACCTTGCAGTGCCTGGATCGTAATATGAGCTTAAATATCAGCTATTCCTACGAATGTTAATATTTGTATTTTTTAAATTATATGTGTAAGATTCGTTCTTTTTATTATATGCAACTTGTACCTCAATAAAGTACTGTTAGCATGGAGAAAGTCATTATGGCTTGAGCAGGATGTCAGTTTAAAGGGAAAATGAACAAAGTATTAGCAAGTCAAATTCAGCAATGTATACAAAGGGTAATAATATTGTTGTGCTGGGATACTGGCTTCTTGGGGTGGGCTGGAAACCCTCTTTGCACTGCTCACTGATTTCCGTGGTGTAAGAACTCCCACCACAGTCAGTTGCAAGCTACCAACATGAAGTCACTGAACGTGCAGTTAGGAAGAGATATGTAGAATGGGCTCTCATGAGCTGGTATGGTCCAACTTCAGCACATCATGACCGAAGTATAATTTCCCCAAGAATGCAAGATGGTTCAGCATTTGAAAATCAATGAATGTACTTCACCATAATAATAGACTAAAGAAAAAGACCAAAAACTATGAATCAAAAAATGTACTTAGTTCTACACTTAGCAAAATAGAGCCACCCACATTGATGTTGTGATAATACAGTCCACTTCAGGTGCCACTGTGCTCTGTATTGCTTGTCCCCTTTTTCGATTAATTACTCTGACAATTGCTATTTCTTTATAAACACCTAGATCACACCATCTTCCATGGCTACTGCTTACTGATCCAACGTTTTTTAATAGATACAAGTGACTCTTTGGGAGGAGGGAGAGATATTCCTAGCTCATGCAATAAAATATATTGAAGTGTATAAGTCTATATAATTGGCTCATAAATTTCACACACACCTCCCAAAATAACGAAGTATGTTTGTCTAATTTTACTTTCACGACACATTCAGGGTACTCTTTGTGACATATTTATTATGGTTGCTCTAGTGGGGTCATAAAATGGTGAAATGAAGGCTTCATTCTTCTCTACTGGTTTGGGTCAAGAATATGGCCCTGTTTTTAATCTTTGTATCAACTCCTGACACATTACTTTTCTATAGAGAAATTCAACTTATGTTTTGATGAATGGGTAAATTAATAAAAGAGAAATCTGAGGGTTCCTCATTTGCAGAGGCCTTCCAGACTTCAGTGTGATGTCGATTACTCACTGTGGAAATGGCTATTCCTTGAAAAGAATGACAATCTCAACTTCAATGTCATGATTATTAACATTTCTCTGCTCATTAGAAAGACATTTTTAAAATGGGAGTTGTGATGGGGTAGGAAGATATCAATTAAAATCCCTTAGAGAACTTCTTTTGAAGAGATCTGGGCCAACCATGTCATCTGAAAAAGTATGGTGGGCCAGGCAGAGTGTTAAATGATGGATATTGATTACAGGTATGAGATTAGCTTTAGCACAATTTTATGGTGTGTTGGGCTTTTGTGTGTTGTTTGTACACTTCAATATATTTGCTCTTTGAAAAATCAATGTATAAGCACATTTATGTTGATCGAGGGGTAGGGGACCCTATGGCAATATTTTACTCATTTAAGTTACTATATACCTTCGATTTTTGACATATTGATCATATCTATGAATTACTTAATGCCTAATTCTTAGTGATCTTTACAGTATGATTTTAGTGAGATAGAAATGGAGTGGTAGGCATCCTCTGGGTCCTGGAATGGTCTGTGAAATTTCAAAGATCGTTTGCAAGTAGGCTGAGAAGAGGGTGTTTTGGCTACTTAGGAAGGCCAGGCTAGGTGGGATTACTCACCCCCAGAGGAGGTCAGGGCAAAAGACTTGCTCTGTTTACAAAAGCAAAACTTTTGAGTTTCCTGATTTGCTTGTCAGTTTTACAAAAGGAAAAGAATCTTTTATTTAGGATAATGTGCATTGTCATTCTCCCCCAAATCCAGCTTTTTAGTCATCAAAGACATACCAAATTACTCCTCAGTACTGATTATTCTTCAAGCTAAGTGCTTGTCGCAGCAACCTCTAGTCACAAGTAAATTGACACTTGAGTCATAATTAAGTTTGGTTTCAGTGCCCCAAATACCAGTGGTCATCAGTTTCATGTTGAATCTGATGTGTGTTTATTCTAATTTTACTAACGGAAGCTTTTCTCCATCAGGGATGGATGAATGAAATTTACAACTATGATCCAGAAACTTACCATGCGACTTTGACACATTCAGTCTTTGTTCGACTTGAGGGTGCGACCTTAAGACTTTCAAAGCCCAATAAAAATATATCCAGGAGGGCAAGCTACAATGAAACAAAGCCAGAGGTCACCTACATCAGCCAGAAAATCTACGACCTCTCAGACAGCAAGGTGAGCCCAACTAATTTTGGAAAGTTAGAAGAATGAAAAGTATTTTTCCCCTAAAAATGTTGTGTGTGTGTTTATAGTATTAGTACAGTATAGAGCAGAACATTTCACATGTTAATGTGCCTATGAATCTCTTGAACATCTTTTTAAATGCAGATTCTAATTCAGCAATTCTGAGTGGGGCCTGAGAGCCTGCATTTTTATGAACTCCCAGGTGATAGCCATGCTGCTGGTCCAAGGAACACACTTCGAGGGGCAAGGGCATAGCCCATGCTTCCGACTTTGAGAGTTAATTTTTTCAGTCAAACAAAAAGCTACTTGTGGTGGTGCTAGGATAACCAATGAGGTCTCTATAAATGTGAAAATTATGGATATGCAAAATAACTATATTTTGATAAAAGTATTATATACTTGTGTTTTTGAGAAATATGTTATTTGTTATTCCAAAAAGCTATAGATTCTCTGTTCTTCTTATAGCTCATGAGTGATCTTTAAGTTTCTCCAAAATAACAGAAATATTTAAAATAGCTTTTGTATAAATTTCTTTTTTTTTTTTTTAATATATCTTTATTGATTTCAGAGAGTGGAAGGGAGAGAGAGAGAGAGAGAGAAACATCAATGATGAGAGAGTCGTCATTGATCAGCTGCCTCTTGCACTCCCCCAACTGGGGATCGAGCCCGCAACCTGGGCATGTGCCCTGACCGGGAATCAAACCTCGATCTGCTGGATCCTAGGTTGATGCTCAACTGCTGAGCTACACCCAGCCGGGCTGTGTAAATTTATTCTTAACTTGAGGGTAATAAACTTGACTTTTCCCTCTAGATCTAGTTTCATAAATTCATTTTTTTCCTCCCAGCTTACCTTTGGCCCAGAGTCATTAAACTCAATTGATATCTAAACTTAGTTGATAAAGATCCACTAAATAATTACTGTGCTATTATTACCTGAAAATTATAGATATTTGTAATTCTTGCAAAATTCTTAAACATCTACTCTGGAATAATTTTGAAGAATAACAGTCATTTCTAAAATTTTATTCGTTTCTATAGTCATGCTATAGACAGGTGGTAATTATTTCACATTCATCATTTTAATCAAAAATACTATAAAGTTTGCATTTGTGCTCTGCATATTTTAATGCACAGTGTAGCTAAGTCTTAATTTAGTATATAAATCATCATTTCCCTTTCTCTGTAGATTTATCTTGTACCTAAAAGTTTGGCTCGAAAACGAATCTGGAATAAAAAGTACCCCATTTGCATCGAGCTTGGTCGACAAGATGACTTTATGTCCAAGGCCCAGACTGATAAAGAGACTTCTGAAGAAAAGCCGCCAGCTGAGCGAGACCCGGCAACCGAGGACCCTAAGAAGCCACCCCATTCTCAGGAGGGAACAAGATCTTGCCAGCGAGATCAGATATTGTATCTCTTTGGGAGAACTGGCCGAGAAAAAGAGGAGTGGTTTAGGAGATTTATTCTGGCATCTAAGCTGAAGTCGGAAATCAAGAAGCTACCTGGTGTCCCTGGAAGTAAACCAGGTAATGACACGTGTGCTATATGCTTATATATTTTTTAAGGGCCTGTAGGAGAATTGAAATTCCCAGTTAGGAAGGAAGGAAGGCCACTCTGAATTGATGACTGTCTGTCTTACACCTAAGGTGTATTCTTGTGAATCATTTACCTTTTAGGCCAATCACTGCAACCCTTCATACAGAATCATTCAACCAGTGATGGAACCATTTACAGATGTTTGTTTTTGGCCTTTGTTGTTTCCTTAGGATTCTATTTATTTTTACATATTCTGATTCCTCAGAGAAAAAGCAATAGCAGAACCATATTTATAATAAGGCAGCTAGTGCTATCAAACTCCTGGCCCCAGTTATACCCCTCACAAAATGGAGGATCACCACACAAGTGCAGGACCCCTACCCTCCAGATCACTGCATTTGCCTCGATAACCATGACCTCTGCTCATTTGTATTCCTCTGCCCATGCCCTCTGCTTGGAACGTCACTGAACTTTACTGTGACCTGTCACTGTTCATTACATATACGGTTCCCTTTACCTGGAATGCCCTTCCCCATCCTGGGCCAGGAAAATGCCAACTATTTCTTCAAGAGGCAGTCCAGAGGCCACTACCTGTGGAAATCAGTACTGGGGCTCTCTTGGGCAGAGGTGGTCATCCCTTCTTTCTGCCCTGAAAGTCCTTTAGTCATGCTTCAGCTACAATGCTTATTACAGAAAATTGTGATTTATTTGCCTAGGTGCCCAAGTTCAAAGGTAGGGATTATGTCTTATTCTTTTTCATGTGGGATTGGCCCAGAGAACTGCTTGATAAAAATCTTATTGAATGGAAGATGGCACATTTGGAATTGCCATGAGCTGTGTATGAACAATTAGCTTTTTGCCCACTTCCCATTTGCCCCTGGGGTGTGTCAGTCCTTAATTTGACCCTAAGAGATCCCTAGGAAAAAAGAAAAAGGTACGTACTGGTATATTTCATGGCTCCCATTACTCTGAATTGTCTTGGGGAGGAATAAAAACTGTTCTAAAAAATTATCTTTAATTAGAATGGAAGGTATAACCTTATAAATATTTTTTAAATAGTCATTTGTAGCATTTTAGCTGCTTTTCTCAACGTAACCCAAAGGAGTTTGTTCTACATTTTGTTTACTTTGCAGTCCTTTGCTTCATCTGTATTAACAGCCCTCACTTCTTTGCTCCAGGGGTTTTGTCCTCACATAGCAGGCACAGCAGTCCTTCGGGGCACCTGACCCACAGTCGCAGCAGCAGTAAAGGCAGCGTGGAGGAGATTATGCCCCAGCCAAAGCAGAAGGAGCTGGTCGGCAGTGTGCGGCAGAAGATGCTTCTAGACTATAGCGTGTATATGGCCAGGTGTGTTCCCCAAGAGAACCGAAGCCCCCAGAGGAGCCCTGTGCAGAGTGCAGAGAGCAGCCCCACAGCTGGAAAAAAGGTAATGCTAGCTGCTAGGCTGTGGCTTTTCTGATCTTCCACTTACACTCCTTTCTTCGTGCATAAGCACCTCTGTGAACCAGGCCCTGTTCTAGGCACTGGGGACATAGTGATGAACAAGACAGAGGCGGCCCTCCCCTCAGGGAGCTTGTACTGTAGTCAGGAGATAGCAAGAAACAAACATTAGGTGGTGCTAAGAATTAAAATAAAGCCAAATAAGGGAGGCTAGAAAGTGGCCAGAGCTTCTATTTTAGATCAGTGGTCAAGGAGGGCCTCTTTGAGGAGGTGACATTTGGGCATTTTGGGTGGGGAACCAGCAAGTGCAAAGGCCCCGAATCAGGGTATGTGGTTGGAGTATCCGAGGAACTGCGATGAGGACAGTGTGGGTGACAGTGAGCAAGGGACAGAGAGGCAGGGCCTCATCAGGTCAGTTCCAGGAGGTATGGGAAGCCCTAGGAGGGTTTTGAGCAGGAGATAACATTGATCTGAGTTTTAAAAGGTAAGTGGCTCTCCCTGGAGAATTGGCTGTAGGAGGAAAAGAGTGGGTGGGAGGCGATGATGGCTGTGGAGAATGGGGCCAAGATTAAGGTGGTAACAGCAGGTGGTGAGGAGGGGCTGCTTTGAGGGGGGTGTTGTAGGGGAGCTGGCTGGATGTGCTGATGAATTAGGTGTGGGGTGTGAGAGAACCATCCTAGTTTTTTACATGAGCAACTGGGTGATCAGTAGGGAAGTTCCCAGAATCGTTAGTAATAGAAGTCTAATTCCTCAGTGGCCATTGTATTCTCAAATTCTCAGACTTCTCAGCTATGCCCTGTGCATTTGAAGATTTACCACCAGCATTATTTCCAAAGTGTAACAATCTAGACATTGCCTCAAGACCATCTGTGACAGATAAATAATATAAGCTGCCATATGCCAGGCTTTGTTAGGCTCTTTAATAGATTGCTGTGACCCCTTGAACAGTCTTGCAAACTAGATGATATTCTCTCCATCTGGACTCACAGAAGTTAAGTAGCTAATTTCACAGTTGCTGTGATGGATTGTGCAAAGCCTGATGTGAGACTGCCATTTTGGTTGGTCATTCTAAAAATGCTGGACCCGGGGCCTCCTGCCACCACCTTCACTAATTTTATGAGACACAGCCTCCCACCTGTGGAGCACCAAGCCTGTTTTTCATGTCCGGTTACTAAAGTGACCTATTAGAGGGACCGTATTTCTGTCCTTAATGGGAAGCATCTGATCCCTTTCTCTTTGTGCCTTTAGTCTATTCGTTTCCTTGAGCCTCTTCAGTGTGGAAGAGGCCCTGAGCCCTCCTCATGTGACCTACTGCCTTAGGGCGAGAGGAGACCAAGTGCCTTTGCTGGCCTACTGCCTCTGCCCTAAGTTACCAGCAAGAGTGGGAAGTAGACCGCCCTCTAGGCCAGAGAGGGTTAATGGAAAACTGTTCTGGAAATGTCCAGTTTATCACTAGTGCCTGCCCCTCCCCCAGATCCCCTTTCTCCCTGGGCTGTCAGCTGCCTGGACTCAGCAGACTCCAGGAATGAGGAGGAGAATTATGCACTGATGTCAGAAAGTTATCTAACAAAAAGCTTGCTTTTGAAAAGAGCTCCTTAAATGAAATCAAACAGGTTTGGGGGTTTTCCCTTACCCGAGGATATTTTTTCCATTGCTTTTCAGAGAGAGTGAAAGGGAGAGAGCAAGAGAGAGAGAGACAGACAGACATCGATTGGTTGCCTCCTGCACGTGCCCCAGCCAGGGCCAAGGATCGAGCCTGCAACCCAGGTACGTGCCCTTGGTAGGAATTGAACCCAGGACCCTTCAGCTGCAGGCTGATGTTCTAACCGCTGAGCCAAACCGGCTAGGGCAACAAACAGGTTTTAGAACATAATTTCCTCAGTGTGTGTTCCATGTGCTTTTTGTATCATGTAATCACTGGGGTCTCTGGGAGCCCAGGAGGGCTGGGAGACCCTGATGGCCAACAGCCCAGCCTCTCAACCCAGTGTTGCTGGGGTAGGGGTGAATTTCTAGTACAAACCTCCTTTCCAGGAAACATTTTTTTTCCTCTTCTAAGTTTCATGAAAATCTAAAAACCACATTGTACTCCTGGCTCTCTTAGAGTAGGCAGGAATCATTTAATCTTTTCTTGATAAAGACTTAGTACAACAAACGGAAATCCAGGCCTGTTGTCATGCAGGGCTGCTGAGGTCAGAAGGCCTTTCTCCCCCAGTCTGAGCCTTCCCAGACTGCAGACTGCAGCTTTCTCTCTTGGTTGTCGGTTGGTGTGGGCATGTTTTTTTCTAGCTGGCTTTTCCTTGAGCACCTATCCCCATCTCCCACCTCCACCCTTATTAGTTTAGTCCTTCTAACCTACATGGGCTAGGCAACCAGAGAGCCAGAATTGTGTGACCAGAGATAAGCTTTTGAAAGAAGGGCGTTTGAAGAAAGCGCATGAGTTTCAGTGCTGGGCTTTTGCATGTGGCCTGCCTGAAGCATGTGTGGTCATGACCTGGCTCTCGTGATCTGGTAGTTGAGATGGTCCTGAATAAGGCATAGGTGTGTGTTTTAGTTATCTATGACTGCGTAACAAACAGCCCCAAAAGTAGTGACTTAAAACAATAATTATTTTGCTCACAGATTTGTAATTTGACTAGGCTTGCAGTGAAGGCTTCTCTTTGCTCCACACAGTGTGAGCTGGGGAGGCTGGCTGGGGACAGGCAGGAGGATCTGCTCCTAAGATGGTTTACTTCCAGGCCTGGCAAGTACATGTTCGTTGTTGGATAGGAGCTCAGGTAGGGCTTAAGGGCTGGGGGCCTCAGTTCTCCTCCATGTGGCCTGGGCTTCTTTCAGCACAGTGACTGGGTTCCAAGGCAAGTGTCCCTAGAGGAAGAGCCATGCTGACACTATTGCCTTTTATGACCTAGTCTCAGAGGTAAATTAATGTCACTTCCATTGTGCTCTGTTAGTCAAGGCAGTCACAAAAGCCATCCCAGTTGCAAGGAGAAGGGCAGAGATTCCACCTCTTTTTAAGGGAATAGCGGATTTTCGGAAGAACATGTGGGATGTGAAATACCATTGCTACCATTTTTGGAAAATAAGATCTGCTACAGTGTTCCTGCACTACTTTTATTGCTTTTCATGCTTTCCTTTATAAGTGAGTGGAGATAGTTCTTTCCTAGTTTTGTTTCTTATTAATTATGCAATTTAAACAAATAAGGACCTTTCCCCCATCCTTGATTTCATTTCCTTGTTTTGCGCATGTAAAACATTAACATGGTTCCAGAAATCAAAGCTGTACAAAGACATACTCAGAAAAGTGGCATCTCCCCCCCTTGTTTCTATTCCCCCATGCCATTTCTACTCACCCTGTCTGAACCGGTCTCGCTAGTCTCTGGTTTATCCTTTCTGGGTTTACTTTTCTATTTTACTTAAAGGGTAGCATACTATGGCTACTCTGTTGCACTTTGCTTTTTTTTCACTTAGCAGTGCATTCTGGAAATCACTCCACATCAGTTCATACCTCTCTCCCTCTCCCCTTATTTGAAACAGCTGCAAAGTACTTACTTCATTGTGCAGATGTTCCATAGTGCATTTACTCTCTCTTACATGGACATCTAGGCTGTTTCCAATATTTTGCAATTATAAACCATGCTGTGATGAATAATTTTGTGCATGTGTATTCTTGTATTGTTGGGGATGTATCTTTAGAATGACATCTTAGAGGTGGGATTGCTAAATCAGAAGGTAAATGCATGTGTGGTTTTGTTAGATGTTGCCAAATTCCCTCCATAAGGGCTACACTTGTTCATTCCCACCAGCAATAAGAGTGCCTGTTTCCCCACAGTCTTGCCACATGTGGACCTCTTGGGTGTGTAATTAGTGCTCATTCCTCCTGCCAAAGACAGGGCCAGGTTATTTCTTAGGGTCCATATTGCCTCTGATATCATGAGTTAAGAGGGACTTAAAGGACTCAGAGACACAAAGGAGCCTTTGACATCTCTTCAGGTTATACTGTCACTTCGTCCGTGTTGACCACCATCAAGGGTAGCATGCCCCACCTCTTTCATAAAGGGAGCTTGGGACACAGCTCCAGCCTTTGCCCTAACTTCTCCCGTTCCCACCCACTACTGCCTCTTACAGGCCATGGTCAAAGCATCTTTTACCTGAGGGCTCCAGGTCTAATGGCAACTAATGCTAGACTGCTTACGAGCCAAACCAATATGAAAAACACCAGTAATATAACTTGTAAATATAGACTAGATTTGTATTAAACAGTGCTAAAATACTTTGGGTGGTTGTTTTTACCCATAATAATTAAAAACATGCTCAGGGGATGCTGAATATTGAAATCACTTTGGAGCTCAAAGTTTGAATTATAAAATACCACTATTTGGGGAAAAGGGCCTGGTTCTGATGTTGAGTGGTTAGTGACCAGTTGCTGAACCCTGACTTGTCCTTGTGACTGCTTTGTCCCTCAACCACAGGCTGTGCCAGCTTCTGAAGTCTCCAAACACCTGTAATCTTGGCACCATTTTCTCTCTTCCCAGTCAGCTTAACCTCCAGCTTAGTGAGAGAGACCATGAGCTTTATCATCTTGTTGAGGTAGTCTGCTTGGTTTCAGAAGGAGATATATATATAGGTATCTATAGATATATATATATAAAAGACTGAAAGGAAATACAGTAAAAATGTTCTTAAGTAATTACATCTGGATATGGGATTATGGGTGTTTTCCACAATGAATATGCATTGCTTCATTGTTTTTATAGCCAGTGGCCCTGGGGGAAGGGTCTTTGTTGTACCTTCTCCTGGACCAAGCAGCCCTTTGTGAAACCCTCAAGTGGCACCAGATTGTGTGTGACCAAACGTTAGGATCAGAGGCAGTAAGCTCTCTTTGTAACAAAAAGCCTGGGCTGGTCTCCTGGCCATTTGCAATAGGAAAGGTTACACCACACGATTAAGTGAGTCTCTCCTACTTCACTCTGGAGGCTGGTGTTTAGTAAGATATACCCCAAGAGCTGCTCAGTTATGGTGGCCTCCTTCACCTTCAGACCGCTGGCCTCCAAGCTGCTTTGCGGAAGCCATTTTTAGAAAGTGCCCTTGTAAATGGACGTATATAGTTAAAATGGTGAAATGAGTCGTCTTCTCACATTCCTTCCTGCAGCCAAACAGGAGAATTAGGAAGCGTGTGCCCATTTATTCTTTAAGCTCTTTAATGTTTGTGACATTCGTTGGAAGTGAGTTTTCTCGCAGCCTGTTGAATGCAGACTTTGTTGATAAAGCTGCTTTAATGCATTCTGAATGTTTGCTGCTCATGGATTTTTCTTTGTTCCCAGTCAGTCTGTGGAGAGAAGCCTGAATTAGAAAAAGGAACTGTTGAAAACAGAAAACACCTGCTTGTCAGTTATTTTAGAAATTTGTTTCCACATCATATGCCTTTGGCTTAGACATAAATTGGGAAATAGCCTTTGTTTCTTGTCTCTTTTTTTGCTAAACCTGTTTACTGTGAATAACTAGGGTTGTAAAGAAAGGTTAATAAAGGGTAGACTGTCCCACTTGAGAAGGGAAAGTAACCTACTCTCTTATGTAGCCTACAAATCTAAGGAAGACATGCAGTACCCTTATGTGGGCAGCAGCAAGGCCCTGCCTGAGTTCCTGGGGGAAAGAGAGCATTGTCCTTGGATGAGTGTTTACTGAGAAGTCTACATAGATAATCTGATGTGACTCAAAGGCAATGACCTCAGAAAAGCTGGACCAGATCCCCTTGGGGGCAGAGTGCAGGTGTTCAGACAGAGAGGAAAGTGATTCCATATAACGTGTACAAGTTGTGGCATGACTGAGGGCTCGCCCATCACAGACTTCCGCTCTTCCGTCCAGGACCCGGTGGTGGAAATGCCTTGGTTAATATCAAAAGACATCACAGCACTAGAAAAGCACAGAGAGAAGACTCTCCAGCCATTAAAACGAGTGAGGCAGAATCATGTCTTCTGAAATGGAATGATCAAATGTATTATTATTATTGTTCAAAATATTACAGATGTCCCTTTTCTCCCCATTGATCCCTTCCACCCCGCCCCAACATGCATTATTTTTTAAACTGTCACCGGAAAGGGACTGGGATTGAGGCGGGTCTGCCCCGTCACAGTCTGGAATGTGTGGTTTCTTGACTTTGTGTAAGAAATATTTCATAACATGAAATATTTATGTTTATTAAAGCTGTGGACAGTGAAAGAAAGGAAAGGCTTAAGAGAGAAGAGGCAAGATCACAGCAATAGCAGTGAGCCTAGACTGGGCAGCATGGATTCAGGAAAGGAAATTACAGATGCAAAAAGAGGGACCTTGGAGACAGGTTCAGGGAGTTAGCCCAGGATGAGCTGCCACTGCCTGCTACTTCCTGCTCCCTGGTTGCAAGTCTTAGGGGGCCATTAGAGTGTAGGAGAAAGAAAGCAAAGATACACGCCTGAGGAAAGATGTGGGGGTGGGGCATAGTCCTGCTCAAGAGAGAGTATGCATTGGGTCTTTTGTCTTAAGGGTTTTTATCTCTTTCCTAAAGGTGGAAGTTTTAGGGGAGGTCTTGGGAGGGTCTCAACAATATTCAACAGCTTTCCAGGTGTGTTTTTTAATATACTGATACATCAAAAATGAGCTTATAGGGGAGTTTGGGATCATTCTCTGGTCAGCTTCACTGCTTTGCTTTTATCTTGGATTTGCCTGGTTCTAATTGGATTTTTTGTTATTTATTCCCCTGACTTCATTGGTTCTGGGTTTTGGCTGGCACTAATAGTACTAACTGGGTCTCTGTTCTCTCTCTCCTTGACCAGGGTGATTTAAGCCACTCACTCTCTGGTTGGGGAGGAGAGGTGTAGACATCTGCTCGTAAGTGTCCTTGGTTAGGGAAGATAAAATCTTGCAGTTATATTGCAGGCTGTTAATTGCTTGGCCTTGTTTAACTGTTTGTCTCAGTTTCCCTCATTCCACTTGTCAAGGAATTTTTCTAGCTTCTTACTCTCCTACCTCAAAACCAGAGTTTAATATTTTTAAATGAGACTCACCAACATTTTAAGGGAGACCTTTGAAAACACCAACATTTGAAGGACTTCTAGAACATAAAATAGCTCCCCTTAATGCAGTAACATTAGGCTGAAAATGCAAGTGAAGCCCTCCCCAAAGAGAAAGACAGCACAAGCTCTGACAAGACTTGTGGACCGCTGGGTGCTGGGCAGTCGGCTGGGCCCTGCACAAGCTCAGTGACCGGTTCACCTGGTCAGACCCTCAGAACTCCAGGCTTCAGAAAAGTCACACATAGGTACATGCCATTGACCTTTGAGGTCACAAGTCATCACATCCCCAAGTGTCAAATCTATGAGCACCAAGCCGCCGGTGTACTGTGCCCCTGGCTTAGGCACACAGCTGCAACTTGAGCACAGCCACAGCTGCCCACAGGACATCGCACTGGTGTGAATGCACATGTATGGAGCGTGGAGACGATGAGGGTGTCTGGTGTCTGTTACGGCTGCAGGCGACCCCTGAGGACAGGACAAATACATTTATATAAACCATAGAAGTGAAAGGGTGAACAGCTCACAGATTTCTGCATTTCTAGTTCTTTTGGTCTTTGCTTTCCAAGGCTAATTGTTTCTATAAAGTTACAGTCTGATTAGAGACCTCAGCATAGGGAAATGCCTGTCACGCCAGGAGCCAGTCACACCCCCTTCCGCCTTCCCACAGGACCCAGCAGGTGGAGATCCGGGAGAGGGAGGCTGTGTGTGGCTCTGCCAATAAATGAGGGGCCTCAGGCAAGGCACTGAACGGCTTGGAGTCTGTTTTCTTATCCCCAAAATAGACATAAAAGTTCTGTCTTTCTGGGGTATTGTGAGGCATAAAAGAGGGAACCTGAGGGGGAGTCTTATCATAGGGACTGGTGTGGGCTCAGTGGACAGCAACAGTGACGACGACGACCACCAAGCATTACCTGCATTAACCCCCTAACTTCACCACACTCCCATAGGTGTCACTGCTGCTTCTCCCTGTTCGCACTCATTAGGCCGTGGTCCAGCCTCATTAGCCTTGGAAACTGGAGACTAACCGAGGTTTGCTCTCCTACGTTGCACACTGGCTGTGACAGATGTTTTAGATGGATTGTCTCATGTGGAGGTGAGGCCCAGGTGACAAGAGCTACAGGAGTTTCACCAAATTCCTGAGAGTGGCTCTCTAATGCAGGGCTGGGGTTCTCAACCTCACCTGTTCGTTACATCAGTGAGAGACATTCTAACATCCTTGATACCCACTGAGGTTAGCATGTCTGGTGTGGGACCCAGGCATCAGTATTTTTAAGCACTCCCCTGCCCCTCACTCAAGAGAATAGTGAGTCAGAGAATCAGGCTGGATGTAAGAGTCCTGGGCACTGGAAACTGTAGGGCTGCCTGGTGAGAACCAGCCTGACAGTTACTCATCCAGGGAGCCTGGGCCGGAAGAAAGGTAGGCAGACGTTTGATCAGTACCAAGCTGATTTGGGGGGCAGGGCCGTTCGGCTGAGCTGTGGTATGAAATATTAGCTGCTCCACAGGAAGACTGGTAGGAAAAGAAGACGGGAAGAGGGCTTTTTATCTGCGATGGTGGCTTTTCTTTCTTTTACTCTTCACTGACATAATGTGGGGCTTGTAATTTATAGAGAAGAAATACAACTCGTGGTTGCCGATCCTTCAGTGACCCTGTAAAAATAAGCACCTGTCTTGCTCTCCAGTTGCTTCCCAGCTAATTTTGGTCTCATTTCTTTTGCCAGTTGCCGGAGGCCCCACTGTCTGAGGAGGAAGAACAAGAGGCCTGGGTGAATGCCTTGCTTGGAAGAATGTTTTGGGACTTCTTAGGAGAGAAGTATTGGTCTGATCTGGTGTCTAAGAAAATCCAAATGAAACTCAGCAAAATAAAGGTATTCCAAAGTCTTCAGTTCCGGAAGTTTTGTACCATTATATCCTCAGTGAAAAATAACTTGGTTTAAAGCATGTAACATATGAGAGTAGTAAGTTCTTGTCAAACAGCGTATCTGGGCTGTGACCTTGCCATATGACTAATTGTATCTGGGGACTTAGTGATTGTTCACTTATTTCTGTGTGCCCTCATTTTTATCCGTTCTAGGTGATAATCCAGAATTTGGTTTGGGAAAATGTGAGCTTCTGTAGCTCATGTTTGTCATATAGACTCTGTTATCTGTAAGTTAGTATTTCCGGAGCCCACCCAGCCTCACGGTCTGTGCCACACAGTATATGCTGAGGAACATGCCTCATTACTTAAGACCTCTTTCCCATGTCCTGTTCCCTCTCCAAGCTGAGGAAGTTAGCACTGCACTCTAAATGTGTCTGGGCTTGACCTTTACTTCTGGCCAGATGATATTTTATTTTGGACTCTCTCTTTGCTGAAGAAACAGCCTGGTGCTGATTTAGACCCACTTGGAAGGGAGTTTAAACTGCATAAGGATTCCTCATGGTGGCCACCGGAGGACTCACTTAATACCACCTTTGGCAACCAAGAGACCTTGCTTAGGTTACTTAGAAGTAAGTTTTTGAACCCAGCGAAGATCCAGCCAAGGAAGGGCCCCCAGATTTTCACTGAGGTGGTGCAGTCAGTAGGCTAAATCAGTGGGTCTTTGGGGTCATAGGTACCTTTGAGAAGCAGAAACAGATGGGTCCTTTCCCTAGAAAAAAAGCACAGTGACACAGAATCTTGCCCACGACTTCAGAGAGTTCAGGGACTCCATGTTAGAAGACTGCGAGCCGAGTGAAACTGCAGAGAAGGAAAGCGTGGGCATGGAAGAGCTTTGATTTGATTTTTGGGTGAGGAACAAGCTCTGTCTTCCTCCCAAGCCCCCATGAAGAGAATAGGCTGCCTCCTAAGCTGGAAGAGCAGATTTCGAAGCAGGATTTGGGGCAGGGACTTGGGAGCCCTCTGTTGAAAAGGGTCAGTCTGTTTGTGTCCTGTAGGTGGATTGAGGGTTGAACCCACCCTACTCACCAGGATCGTGGGAGGGGAGCGGGAAGTGGCAGTGACCATCCCAGGATTAGAGGTGAGAGACCTGCAGTCCACCTGGAGCTCACTCATCCTTCTTGGTTTTGGGAGGTGGTAGAGGGCTTGAGTTCCCCGGTCAAGGCACATAGCCAGGCCGGCAGTTCTCTTTCCCTAGAGACTGTCATGGGCCCTTCTCTGAGCAGGAGTGCTGTGGGTCCTGGCAGTGTGTGACAGAAAGCAGGGATGCCTGAACTCCAGATGGGACTCTGCTCTCCCTGTAACACACGTTCCAAAACAAACAGACAGGGCAGTGTCCACGGAGCCTCTGCCCCCTGGGTGGAAAATGGTGGGTTCCCTCATCCCAGAGGAGTTGAGGGAAAGTCTTTTATTTTCATTCTCTCACTTCGCTCATCTTGTGGGCTTTTGCAGTTCACAAACTGACACTCCCTGTGTTATTTGAGGTCAGAAGTGCTGGAAGGTTAGGATGGAGAAAGGGGGCTAGGATCCAGTTGCATCAGCCATTCAGAGGCAGGGACAGTACTCGCTCCATTGCGGCCTCAGCGCCTTCACCCTGACCTCAGCTGCTACCCACAGACCAGAGGGGACCATGGCAGTGGAATATCTGAACCTGCCACCACCCCCGCCAAAGGAACTCTTATTATTATCAATAATAGATATCTGTGGAAGAGCTATTCCTTTTGTAGTGAGTGCTGGTTAATGGCAAGTCAAGAGCCAGAATGGCTGGAGGGGCCTGAGCTATTCCCCATGACAGAGACCTCCCTCTTTCCTGGTAGCCTATGAAGGCCTGACATTCGGAGAGCTCTTTGCTGGCCTTGCCCTGCAGTCTCAGATGGTCAGCCTTGCGCATGATAATTACTCACTTTGAAAGAGCAGCCCCGTGTGTATATGGTGAATGGTGGGTTTAAAACAAGCTGAGTTTCTGCCCCAACAGCAAGTATACCCTTGGCCTCAGCTGGCTGCTTTAACACCGCCGTGGGGCTCTCAATACTTAGGGCCTCTGTGCCGTCTCAGCAAATGCTGCTGTTGCTGCTTATAGCTGCTAACATGCCCCCCCCCGAGAATGTCCCACATGCCTACACGTACAGTCCCTGGTTGGGTTTACTCAGGAGGCTAAAGAACATGCAGTCAGTGTCTGTCACACTCTGGTGCCCTTCGAGTGGGCAGAAGAGAGGTTCTGGTTGAAAAGAGCAGGAGGAAGTGTCCTTTCCCGGCCTTTCCTACAGGGGAGGAAGGAGGCTGCTCCAGGGCCTGGTCCTGAGAGTTTTGATCGAGATCAGAGATGTGGACAAGGAGGGGATGGGGGCGAGCGAGAGATGTTCTAGAACCTTAGAGTTGGGTACTTGGGTGAGTAAGGAGGTAGCCAGACCCTGCTGCTGATCCCCGCCCCCCCATTCTGCTTACTGGTGATGAGAGCCCACCGTACCCTGTGGAGTCTTTGTCAGTCCCCAGTTCCTCCAGTCCCCTCCTTCATCTTACTTAGGTCCTTGCAGGACTGCAGGGTGTAGGATGGGATGGGGTGGGAGGCTGGACAGGCCGCGAGGAAGGACAGCATGCCCCTGCTTCAGTATTCGCTCCCCTGTCTCAGTGTTGGACCCCTGTCCCCAGAGAAACCCAGCACGCTCCTGACACTGGGTATTAGAACGACAATAATAGACCAGAAGGATGGGGGTGCGGCAAGGGCCCAAGACTTTGGCTGCATTCTTGGCCAAGTAGCGTTCTGTAGGCTGATTCAGAGGCCAAGCACATAGCATTGATGCTTCGGAAAAAGCTTTTCCAAACACAGGAACCACCAACTCGGGTGTAGGTTTGAATACTGACTGTCTCTAGGCATGTTTTGTCCATCACAGACTTCATAACCTCTTTACATTAACCCCTCCCCACTGCAGAAAATCAGAGATGAAGTTCTCTGACTGGGGAATCCTGAAAGTATGTAGGTTTCTCTGCAGAGAGACAGCTGAAGAGGCCCAGTCAAAATAGGCTTTAAATTCATGCCAGATGTTTAACGTAACTTTACTTAAAAAAAAAAAAGATTCTAAATTTTACAAAATTATTCTAATGTTCAAATGGAGAAATACTCATGAGAATTAGAAAATTCTGGGGGAAAAGAAGAGGGTCTTGCCAGGTTTTAAAATGTACTATAAAGCTACAGTAATAAAAGCAATATGATACTAGTAGACAACAGGGTGCTCAGTCTCCGGTGTCTTGGGAATCTCATATTTAAAGGTGACTAATTACTGGGGGGAAAATTAAAGTAGATCCCTAATTTACATCTTACACTAAAATTAGAAATGGACAAAAGATTTTTTTTAAAGATACATACAGTCGAGGTAGAAGAAATATAGATGAGTTAATTTTGAAATCTTGAGGCAAAGTAGGAATTTCTAAGCATGATATTAATACTTTTATGTTATTTCCTCTGGAGTAAATTCCTACTGATACTGTATTAGTTGGGCTCCCACTCAAATGCAGGAACCTAAGGGGAGAGTTGAATAAAGGGAAGATTTATGAATGTGTGAGTTTCTATAGAGAAACCAAAAGGGACAGTGCAGCAGCCCAGGCCTGGAGCAGTGGGGAGGGCTGCCTGTCTTAGCAGGAGCTGTGGCCTTTAACAGAGAGAGGGGACAAATGCCGAACAGTACTCTTCTCTGTACCTTACCTCCCGGTACTGGCCTCCTCAGCCACCAAAGCCAACGCCACCCAGGCCCCAGACTCCCTCTCTCCCGCTTAAGTTTCTCTATAGCACTAACCACTCTCTGAAGTTGTGTACTTACTTACCTGTTTCCACCTCTCCAAGATAAACCCCGTGAGAGCAGGGACCTTGCCTGGCTTGTCCACAGCTCTGTCCGTACTACAGTGCCTAGTATGTGGTATGTGCTCAATAAATTTGGGTTAAATAAATGTGTCCCCAAAACCTTGACCAGCATTCCTTCTGAGAGTATGTTGAATTCTAACATTTACCAGGGTACTAACGTTTCATTCATTGTTTACTTCTTTCCTCCAGCTCCCCTACTTTATGAATGAGCTAACTCTGACGGAACTTGACATGGGGGTGGCTGTGCCAAAAATCCTTCAGGCCTTCAAGCCTTATGTTGATCACCAAGGTAACTCTTAATTAACTTTAGAGAGGAATGACACTTATATGAGTATGAAAATGCCTCCATCACTGCAGACAATACCAAGGCTTTGTGTTTGGAGGGGTTTGGGGACTTTTAAAATCATGTATTTCATGTTGGTTGTCTTTGTTCTTAACAGCCAAAGCCTCAAACTGATGAGGATAGATCAGGACTCCCCCTCCTATTCCTTCTAGTCTCTCAGACCCTTAAAAAGTCCTCCCTCAGCCCAAAGATGCTTATGTGCCCGTTGGGGCCTGAACTTTTGAGTGATTTAGACAACAGTGGTTGCAACCCTTGCGGGGTGAGAGGCAGTGACAGGGTTTCAGTCTCTCTCCCCCCTCCCGGCCTCACATGTGCATCTGCCCAGCCCTGAACTCTCTCCAGGAGCTCCTCCTCTCTGTGTATCCACACCTTTACCTCGCCCCAATTTCCAGCTTCCATATTCTTTGATCTCCATGTTTTACATCTTTATGTTCCTTACCACTCCTAGTAGGCTGTTAGGTGTTTGAAAAAGGAAGACGTACTGTCAGGCAATATTTTGAGAGTAAGGCTCTCTGCTGGAGGAAGGTTCTCAGATTTGATTTTTAAGACATGCTACTGACACATTATTTACACCTACTTTTGTGGGTTGGGGAAGAAAGAGTTGATTAGAATGCATAGAGAGTTTAAATAAATGTAAAGACTGATGTGTATTTTGTGGCACGTAGTTTTAATAGGACCTTGATGGAAAATTTAACACATGGGAGTTTGGTGAAAAGAGTAAGCCAGGGTGGCAAGAATAGTCCGTGGGCAGGCAGGGAAAAAAACCTCCCCATTATGGAAGCAGCTGACTTTCATTCTGTAATGTCCCTTTTCAAGCGAACCTCTTCCCCCTAAACTGGATTTAAGTTATTCCACAAATGCTCAGGAACAAGGTAGGGCAGAAGAGAATTACAACTTTTTAAGAGAGTGATATTTGTTTTGAAGTAAATGTTTGGAAAATTTAGACTCCAGCATCTATGCGTGACTCTATATGGCTGTATCAGATGGCTTTTGAACTATATTTAGTGAAATCATTTCCTCTGTTATAAACATTTGATATAAATACAAGGGTTTTATTTCCTAATACTACAGTTAGCAGCCCTATCTCTCCAGCAGTGTTTCAGCTGACGGTGAGCCCATATCTTCATGTTTTGAGCTTCTCATTGATTTCAGAGAAAGGTAGACCCGAGTATTATTTGCAAATTCGGAAGTCCACCTAATACTGGACTTTGAGATCCCCTATAACCACTTAAGTATGTCTATACTTTTTTTTTTTAATATATCTTTATTGATTTCAAAGAGAGGAAGGGAGAGGGAGGGGAGAGAGAGAGAGAGAGAGAAACATCAACGATGAGAGAGTCGTCATTGATCGGCTGCCTCCTGCACGCCTCCTACTGGGGACCGAGCTCACAACCTGGGCCTGTGCCCTGACCGGGAACCGAACCTCGATCTCCTGGATCCTAGGCCGACGCTCACCCACTGAGCCACGCCGGCCGGGCAGTATGTCTATACTTTAATAAATCCGAGTGTGCCTGGGTTTGGTTAATTTCTGGTTCACTAAGAGTAAAACTAGAAAAGATTCTTTGCAAATGATTTAGCTCGAGCTCTATTAACCATATGTGAAATTTTACATCATCAGTGCGTTCAGTGTGTAGCTAGGATCTTCGCTCCGTGTTGGCGTAAAGCACTGCCTGCCTTCCTCTGCCTCTAGCGGGCTCTCGGCTCTGGGCTCTGGGTTGCCCTTTGCTCTCTGCCTCTAGGAATTGACTTGTGGGTAACAAGCTGGTAAATGATCAGCTAACATAACCCTTCTGAGGGTCGGGCTTAAAGAAAGTAAATAATACATGTACAAGCTCTGTTTTCGAATGCATTAGCAGTCTCTTATCTCAGAGCCGAATTTGCCCTTGGTTGAATTAGTAGAAATTTCCAACGAGACGGGAACAGTGCCACAGCTGGGCTTTACTGCATCTAAGAAGTGTCCCTGTGCCTTTGAACTCTGCAGCCTCATGGGGCAGCTCTGAGGGAAATTCACCAACCGTCTAAGTCTGCAGTCTCTTTCCTGTCCCTCTGAAGAGAGACATTTCACTACATCAGCGACTTTCAACCTTTTTCATCTCATGGCACCCATAAACTAATTACTAAAATTCTACGGCACACCAAAAAATGCATTTTTTGCTGATTTGACAAAAAAACCCCAATTTTTATTCATTCACACTGGATGGCTATTGTGTTGGCTGTTGTCATTTTCGTATTTGACAATCAAGGGAAAAGAGGTCAGTGCCCCTGACTAAATAGTCAGGTGTTGCGTGTTTTAAAAATTCTTGCGGCTCACTGGTTGAAAACCGCTGCACTACATAGATCAGAGCTTTAATCCACTTGAGGCTTATTTAACTCCTTTCAGGGCAAATTTTAGAGATCTTCCTGCTTGTGTAACAAGGGAGGAAAGGAATGATAAAGACATAAAGTCTGTGGGTTTTAAAAGTTTGACCAAATTAGGTTTTGCCAAGTCTGCAAAGGATACAAGTGGTGGTAAAACAGAAATGAACACAGAGGAAATACACATTTTGGATTCCATTGCTAAGGGAAACTCTCCTTTTAGGGAATTAAAATCAGGAGTGACTTGCTACAAGGGACTCTGAAAAGCAGAGCTCACCTTCCGGGGAAAGCAACCCAGGGTGAAGAGGCTTTAAAGCTCTCGGGAGAGGCACTTCCTGTGGGGTCCCCCCATACATACCTTTTTTTTTAAATGTTTTTCTAACTTGTGCTTGTTAGTTGGAGGCACATGGCTTAGGAGGGACATTCGGTCCAGAGCTGGTTGGATCACTCCATTCTCCAGATGGTCCTCTTGAGGCAATGGCGTGGTGGCTCTGGGCGCCAGCTCTGGGGCCGGACTGCTGGGTTCACAGCTGACCCATCCTACAGTTTCAGCTGGCAGACCCTCCATGCAGAGGAGCAAAGTCTGTAGTTTCTCTGAATAAAATCACACATTGGCCGTGTTTGGCCTGTCCGGACTACAGCCAGTCTCTAGTATAGTTAATAAGGTTAAACTGCCACCTTCCCCAGGGCATCTTCACTCCCCACCAATGGCAGGTGGCTGGAAACCAGCTTGGGACCTCCTGCCTTATCTCTGACTCCTCCCCACTCCACATACATCTTTAGCCATGGAGTGTGTGTGGGTCTCTTCTCTTCCCTTCAGGACACACAGTGGGGTCCAGAATCCTTCCTCTAACCCCACCCAAAACTGGCCTCCCCTTCCCACCCCTTATCCCCATTCAAGCTGCTGTCTCTAGGGCCAGGCCTCTGGGGTCCACGAGGCCACCCCTCGTAGCCAAGCTCTTTCCCGTTTTATTAACTCTGTTAGGGTAGGTAATGTTTGCTCCTTCATTTATTCAAACTGGACTGTTTAGGAAAGGTAAAAAGGAACATATTACCCATCATCCCACCATTCAGAGACAGCCAAGGTTACCTTTTTGGTACATTTGGTACATTTTTGGTATATCTCTCCTAATAGTCTTTCCCTTATTCATTTAGAACCAAACATGTAAAGAATTGGGCAGATAGACTTCATAGACTTGGGAGGGCAGTCAGAGATGACCTAGCCAGACCCTAATGTATTGTAGATGTGTGATATGTAGGCCAAAGCCCAGAGTGGGTGTGGCTTGCCAAAAGTCACCCAGCAGCTCGCCTTCATCCTGTTCCGTAGCACGTAGCCGGAGACTCTCCGTGAGCCCTGGCTCCCCAGCCAGGCCACCTGCGTTTGGGCCCTGCTGCTTCACTGTCCCGTGGTGAGACCTCAGGAAGTTAGCCAACCACTCAGCCTCAGTTTCCTCATCTGTAAAGTGCTGTCTCCCTTGTTCAGTTGTGGTGGAGATAAATTGTTTCATGTTAAGTGCTCAGAGAGGACAGGTGGAACTTAGTGAGCCATCAGTGTTTTCCTCTGCTGCTGTGTCACAAAGCTTTGTTGGTAAAAAATTCTGATGGGGCTTAGTGGGGACCTCGTCTTTTGGCCAGGTTTTCATGTTCTGTGCCTGGGACCACTGTCAGAATGAAGCAAGGATGTGGACTGTGCTCCTCAGGTTCAGATTAATTCATTTAGTCTTCAGGATGTTTGCTGCTTGTATTTAAGTCTGCAAATAGTCATCGAGCATCTACCATGGGCAATGCTGTACTGGTTTTGCCCTGTTTCAGGATACCCAACTAACAACCCACATTTCAACTGAAGGTGTCACATTCTGTGGAAAGATTCCCATGACCAATAGGAATAGGAACCTTGTCTGTCTTCAGAGACAGACAAGGTACCCTTACTCATGACTGATGGTGTCCACCGTCTACTACTCCTACCACTCATCTTCTGGACTTAACCCATCGTGCCTGGTGCCTTACCCAGTGCTGGGACTGAAGTTGCTCTGCCACCTGGGTGTTTCAGAAACCAGAACCAGAGTCAGGCTGTGACCTACCCATTCCTCCTGTAGCACCCTTGTCAACAGTTAGGAGAGCAGCTGTCCAGGACTGAGCCCAGCGACAGGGCCAGTCCATGGGACTTGGCACTGACAGGAATGGTATGCATGCTCTCTAACTAGATTGTGTTGCGAAAGAAAAATGACTTATACAAAGGGAGAAAAAAGACCCTTTTGTGGATCTTGGTGGGGTGTAGAGGTAGGAATGGGGAGATTGATTTGCGACTGTGACCACCTTGGAAGGCAGTTACAGGTAGACTAAGCTAAAAATGACACCTATCCTAAAAGACACAGCCAAATACAAGGAATGCTAGTTTACTTTGGTATCTGAGCAATATGTCACCAGTCTCTTTGCCAGGGACAAAGCAGTCACTGGTGAGTTCTCCTAAGAGCAGAATAACAAACATCTGCTCTTGGAAATATGTTATTAATGTTCCATTTGAGAAGCTTTGTTCCTTGGATGCCAAATCTTGACTTTCAGTGTGAAAATCAACCACTAATAGAGACAGAGGAAATGGAGGAGCAGATAACATGAGGGCCAAGCTCAGGTGAGCAAGGCTTAGCTTCTCACAACTCCTGAGCCGCAGGTGCCATGTTAAACCTGGTCCAGTGAGACCGATGCCTCTTAGTTATTTTAATAGTAATAAAACAGTTACCAGCTGAGTGAAACTGCTAGATGGATGTGGCCACAGTAGAACTGTTCCTGAGGCTGCGGGGTCTGTTAAATAGAATACCAGGGAGAAGGCAGAGGAACCTCTGTTCTGGTTGTCTCTGGTGATGCCCGCCAAGGCTGTTTATGATCTCTGGTGGCATCACGGTCTCATCTGCACCAGGTGGCCCAGGCATCTTTATTCTTCAGGTGTAAACCTCCTGAGGGCAGGGATTCCTCTCAGTGTCTTTAGCTCTGATATCTTGCACTAAGAACTCAATAAGCATTTTTGGATAGAGTGAACTGTAACTTTTGCTGCAGTCTCCCTCTGAATAATGGTGGTGGAGGTAACTGATCCTTTCCTCATGAAGCTGAAGAGTGGAAAAACAGTCATCTGAGCTGCTAACAGGTCCTTGCAATGAAGATGCACTGAAGCTCGCCATTGTCCTTGTCAGTTGTGTTTTCCGTGTTACAGAATAAAGTGCTGGTTTTAGGGGGATTTGTTGGTAATCAGGCATCACCCTTCACCACTGGACAGCTCCTCAACATGAGGGGCCCTGTTGTGGACTGAATGTTTGTGTCCCCCCAAATTCATATGTTGAAGTCCTAACCTACAATGTGATGGTATTTGGAGGTAGGGTCTTTGGAAGTAATTAATTAGGTTTAGATGAAGTTATGAGGGGGGTTGCTTATGATAGGATTAGCGTCCTTCATAAGAAGAGACCAGAGAGCTATGTTCTGTCTCTGCCATGTGAGGACACAGTGAGAAGGTGGCCATCTACAAGCCAGGAAGAGAGCCCTCACAAGGAACTGAATTGGCCAGTACTGGATCTTGGACTTCTGCCTCCAGAACTGTGAGAAATAAATGTCTGTTGTTTAAGTCACCCAGTTTATGGTGTGTTGTTATCACAGCCCAAGCTAAGACAGGACTCTGTGTTTATGTCCTTTCCGAGAACCTCTCAGGACAGACTGCCTTACTCCTATTTAAAGGCTTAAAAAATTGTCCTCCTCAACCTCTGGTTTCTGTCCTTGAGCACTACCAAGAGCAGATGGTTACAGAAGCCAGCATTTAAATGAAATGCCTCGCAATAAAGTCTTAACATTTGTCAAGAGCACAAAAGAAACAACTGTGTAACTGCCTTCATCCAGATGAGTAGCATTCAGCTCAGTTAGGTTAAGTCACCACTCGTGGAATAGTGTATGTCCCATCTTCACATTGTTACTACATATGTCTTCAATGGGAAGACAACCTTTCTAGAAACTGTTAATTTCATCTTCCAATCTTGCAAGGCGGCAGCCTCCTGACTCACCCGTTATGTAACTAGCTGGCCTTGGCTCCAGGTTGTTGTGCTCCCAGGTTTTCAGGGTGCTTTCTGCCTGCTGCATCTTGTCACAGAAGCAAGTTTTTCTTGCACCTAGTGCTAAAATTGTCTTCCTTCCCTCACCTGAATGCAAGCACGTCATATTAAAGTAATTTGTTGGAATATTTGCAGTTTGTGTCTATTTTTAAAGGTTCTCAAACCACTCTTGACTTCTGCATATTTTCACTGAGAACCAGGGCTGAGCAAGGCCCCATGGGTGGGCCTCATGGGACATATACAATGATATAAAACACAGACCCTGTCCCCATGCATAAGCTCGGTCAGATGTCCACCTCTCGTCCCCTCCCCTGCCCAGACAGGGCTCCCTGGCTGCCAGTGCAGCCCCTTCCCTCGTGGCCCTGCAGCCTCCTCTGGTCTGGTTCTGTCTGCCATGGCAGCAGCACACTGGGCTGGAGCAGGAGTTGTGGCAGTCGGGAAGTGGGCTGGCAATGGCAGAGAAAGGGAGGAACCCTGGCCAGGATGTGCCGGCTGCTGGGCCGGAGCACGGAGGTCGAGGAACTTCCCTGTGACTGGGCTCCATGTGCTCTTCCCTTCTCTTCCCTGCCTCAGCTCTGGGAAGGTAGGGCATGGACCACATGTCACTGAGGGAATGTCCCAGTGACAGGAGCATGGGCCAGAAGCCTACTAAGCCTGTGTTCATAGTCCTGGATTTAAAAACAGACAAACAAAACCTCCCACTTTATAAGAAGTCAAATTCTGGTGCCTTTACTATGACAACCTTCTAAGGCAATAAATACATACTATTAATATTTATTAGAAACCTGACTAGAATTGTCAAAAGAAGTGAATATGTCTGAATATGTGCAGCAAGCCGGTAATTTGGGCCTATTGATTGTAAAGTTAAATAAAGCTGGAGATATAGAATAAATATTTTCTTTATTGATGTTCTTTTTATATTGAGTTTAACATCTATTAATATCAAGGCTTTTGCCCTGACCCTTCTTCTGGAAGTGATTAATGACTAAAGGTCTTTATGAAAGCAGATGTGCCCTTTATTTCCAGTAGCAGTACCTTTGCAGAACAAGCTAATTGATGGTTTCTAACTGCTTAATGTAAGCAAGAAATAAAGCAGTTTTGTCAGTTGCTACAAAGAAGACAATCACAACTGGTCTGCATATCACTTAATTAAACCAGGTCATTCATGGAAAGTGATTACCTTCAATTATGATAAAAAGAATTTGTTGAAAACAAATTGGAAATCATTCTGCCTTTGGTGAGGAATTATATACCATTAGTGCTTCTTGAGGTTAAGCAGAGCTTTTAGCTGAGGTTGTGGCCGAATGGGGGATAGGTTATTTACTGTAATTGCTTGGAAATGCTGCTGTGTATGAACAGTAGTTTTAGATTAATTTTCTCCTTCCTTTAAACGTTGTCATTTGTCTTCTGAGGACCTCTAGGAGTTTTATTAACATTTAAACACCTAATTGAAGGATCATATTTTGAAGGAAAGTCCATGAGATATTATGTCGCTCTCAGTCTGAAAAATCCCAGTCTGTCCTGTCCTACCTGCCAAGTCACAGAATGTTGGTGGAGAAGGTCCTGAGGTGACTGGTCCCTGTTTGCATTTTAGATTCCTGCTGGTGGCCATCCCAGTGAAATGGCCTCTTAGATATGATCTCATTGACATGAGTAGCTTTTCTGAGGAATAGGCTCTTAAACTAAGATACAAAGTGATTACCCAGCTTTATCTGGATAATCCTGGGGTTCAAACATCAATTCTTTTGTTTCCATTACTAGGCAATTTCCAGAAAGAAAAGGGTTCTAAAAGTTTTTGTCACTGTCCTTATCACACCAAGCTAAGTCTGAACCACTTTCTGTGTCCCTTCCTCCCCCCCCCCCACAATTGTAGATAATTTTAAGAAAGACATTGGCTCTCACTTGCCTCTAAAGAACAGCCCAGCTTGCGGTGAAATGTCTTGTATGTACCTCTCTTCTGCCTCGTAACTGGCTGGGAATCAGCACACCTCGTCCTGGCTCTGCCTTGGGTCAAGCCACCCTCTCACTAAATGTGAGAAGAACCCGGAGGATGGGACCCTTCCAGCACGAACATGTGCGCTGAGCTCACTGTGACCATTTTAATATTGAAATGCTGGCAATTTGCCAAGTGCCTGAACCATTTCCAGAAGCTTCTCTTTTCACGATTTCCTCTTGCATGCCTTAGTAGTACAGGCAGTATATATATCTATATGTCTGTAGACTTTCAATGTGATTCCAGTTTAGATACTTTCAAATATAAGTTTTTATACTGTCATTTATAGCCATGTTTTTCTGGGGGGAAAAAAACACCTTCTGTTTTTTCACCATTTCTCCAGGACTCTGGATCGATTTGGAAATGTCCTACAATGGGTCCTTTCTGATGACTCTTGAGACCAAAATGAATTTGACCAAACTAGGTAAAGAGCCTCTTGTTGAAGCCCTGAAGGTTGGAGAAATTGGCAAAGAAGGGTAAGGGGCTATATGAATTTACTAATGCAACCCTGGGGAACCAACCTCTCCCTCCAGCCTTTGAGAAGCAGGTTCGATGTGTAGTAGTCCCGGGTGTTGAGAGAGCTCCCATGTAAGTGCTCCTGGACCACAGGGGGTTTCAGGGAATGGTTCCCTAGTTTCATCACCTGCACACTGCGAGTCCTCACTTCTACTCAGCGCCTTTGGGCCTCAGGGCTGCTGGTGGGGCACGCAGCATCGATTTCCCAGAAAGCATCATTCACAGAGGCCAGCAGGGCAGGCTTGTCTGTGCAATAAAATGCTCTGTGACGAACATCATTTCGAAAGTACCCCTTCCAACTTCCAGCCACAAACAGCCATGTGTGGGCAAGGCTAGGGTCCCTAGGGGTTCTATATGCTTTAATCACAAGTATTTTTAATTCCTGATGGACTTTATAGCCAAGAGGGTGCTCTTAAAGTGTTTTGAGATGCATTTTCCATAGCTAATACAATATTGACTTGTTTAGTAAATGCCTCTCTTTGTAGAAGATACTGCATCTACTGCCCAGAGTTTGATTTAGTAAAATTCCAAATTTGTGGGCTAATTAATAAAGTTTGATTTTTTTTTTCTTTCTTAAATGCTTAGAATGGATAAGCTGGAAATATTACATTCCCTCACACCTTTAAATGACGGACTACAAATTTAAATTATATAATTGTTTTGACCAAACTAAAAATGCCCTTTGAAGTCTGCTTCTCACATTTTTAGTCCCCTGCATAGAATTAGCAGTATGATGACAGGGACATTTCACAGGAAGCCACCTTCTCAGAGTCTGAATGTAAGACACAGACTCTTAAATTTTTGCTTAGTTAGGATACTGACCTGATACTTCTATTTATATTGTGCTAATAGCAAGTGGGGGAGCTGGGTCATACATTCAAGAATGTTATTTTACTTAGATTATTCTGATATATCCAGGCTACTTAAGGAAATGTACCAATTTTAATAATTGGAGAATTTCACCTGCTGTATGCAATCTAACCTGTATCTGTGCTATTTCCCTTTCCTTCTTCTATTTGGTAAAATGTGTTTGGATTCGGCAATCTGTGGATTTTATTTTCTGGTGAGTGGTATTTATTAACCCTCCGTGTAGCATTTCATACCCTGTCAGTGCTGAGTCTTGTTTGGCCCCATGTGACGCCACTATCATCATGTTCCTGGACATAAAGGCTCAGTGTGTAGATCTGAGAAGACTGAGATCAGGAGTACTTAAGAGGCTTCCCCGGCGGGGAAAATCATACAAACTTCCTTGATTTGAATTGCTGGGGGATCTAGTCCTATGGCTAGACTCAACTTCTGTCCCTACACACACACCCTGTCCATCCCCATGCACACCTGAGCATCATTAATCCTGCCTCATGGCAACAGTTGCAGAACCAGCTGCCTATAAAATGCAGCATGTCAGGCAGCAGCAGTCTTGAACATGAGATCTGTCTATAAACGGGAGCGCGACAGAGCAAACATTCGTCAGCATTTGTACAAGGAGCCCTTTCTGAAAACAGCCTGTGCTGGCTCAGAGCTCCTGGGACTCCATTGGAAGGGGGTGGTGTCTAGGGCAGCAAGTGGGACCCCAATATGGCCAGGTCCCTGAGATCCTTGCCACTTAGGTGTTTCACGTTAACTATTACTCATCTGGCTCTCTTGGCACAATTTCAGGTTCACAAACTGGCAGATCAGAGGATGGACATGTTTCTAAGCAAACAGTCTTCTCTAGACTGTGTGAAAAAAATCCTCTGCTTTTGGAATGCGATGGTGTTATATTTAATTTGTAATATGTATCTAAAGTACCTTTTTTCTAGTAGAGCCTGATATAAAATGTTTTGCTTCTTCCTGTGAAGTTGTTAAATTTTATGTTGACATGTAAATTGACTGTCATGTAATGTTAAAAGCAAGGAAAAATACAATCCAGAAGCACTTCGCTTGGGGTGGGCAGATGAGCCTTTAACCCTTTTTTGCATAAAAGACCTTTTTGAGGATCTGAGAGCTCTGGATCCCTCTCCCAGAAAATGCCCACATGTTGTACCATTTGGCTCTCAATTTCTGGGAGCAGTGAGAGCCTCTGAAAGCCCATCTGTACCTAAAAACCTAATCCCAGAGGTGATCCTAGACTCCACTCACTTCCTTAGTCCTGCGTATGGAATCACACAGGCTACGTGCTGGAGGAGAGGCAGAAGTCAGTACGCACCCAGCTGTCACGCATGTGCTCTTCGGTACTGACATTTTCCCTGATGTTAAACCTCTCCGAGGAGCAGTCTGAAGAGTTGGCCAGCAGCAGCCCTTTCCCTCCAGGCACTCCCTGTAGGTCCAGGGCCTCATTTTCAGGCAAGGGCTTGTTCCCAGCTGTCCAGCTCTGCAGGGTCTCTGCTGTGTGTCTGCTTTTCTCAGCCCCCTTCAAGTGTATAAATGATTGTGCCTGTGGGAGGTCTGAGGAGATGCTGCTCAACCTGTGAGAAGCAGGTTTTACTTACTGGTAGAAGTTGGTTCACATCTTCCCGTTACTGCCCTGAGGGTGATGGTGAGAAATTGAAATCGGTGCTTTATTCTAGTGAAGCCCGTTTCCCTTTGAAATGTGTATCCACTTTATATTTGCAGACATTTTTCCCAAATAGTCTTGTTATATACATAGTTAACAACTTTGAGGCAGTAATGTACTCAGTGGAATTCAGGTAGTGAGCTGAGCAGTCTTAACTCTAGGAATTGCCTGAAGAGGCCAACGGGAGTCGGCCAGGGAAATGTTCTGCGTGTGACCGCTCTTTAATAAAAGGTGGCCTTGGAGTAGGGCATTTCCTGTAAGGCGCTTGGCCTATTCATGCTGTACCATTGCAGCCTGGACCCGGTGTGCATGTCCACGTACAGAGGCCTCCTGTCAGTGTACCCTGAACCACCTCCACTGTTGCACCTGAGACACTGTCACTAGGTCCAGCTCTGTGGATGTACACACATGTGTGTCAGTGGCAGATGTGTGGGACAGATTTCTCTTAACTAAAGAAAATGAATACACTCTATGAGTGTGGGCCCCACAAAGCAGTCACCTCACTGGGCTGTTAATCTAGTTGTGCATCCTTCACTTAAAGCATTCTGGAGCTGCTCTTTTAGAATTGCCTCTGGAGTCTGTGACATTCTTTTAACTGTCCTGAGTGACAGAAAATCATCCTGCTGTGTAGATTAATTGGATCTTTGAGAAATTGCTACAAGTCGTTCAAAGCCAATGGCAATAATGAGACCAAAAAATAAAATGTTTGGTCTGAGACAGAGTATCAGTGATAAAATAATTCACTTTTTCTTATGTGTCTGGCTCCAAACACATTCCCAAAAAGATTTTTAGCAGAGGCAGCAAAACCACAATAAGCCTTATAAGGTGACTCTTTGGAAGGATACACACTCATCTGGAATTCTAAGGTGTGTTTTTAAAAATTGGCTTTATTAGTTCTAGCACATCTTATGTAAATAAGGATGTGTGCAGTGTGTCTTTCCCTGAAGTTCATGCTGAAATCATAAACTGAGATCATAAAATGCACGTTCAGTTATAAAACTGAGTATTAGCCAAACAGTTACACATTTAATTAGTAAGTGCCATGTAACATAGCTCCCCCTGCAGAGAGTAGAGGTAACATTTGGTCAAAATCAGAATTTTATGTCATCTGATCTGCTTTAACTGATACAGCATTGTCTAAATTATTCACCTCCAGCCACAAAATTTGTCCTATTCTCTGCCCTGCGGCAGATTAATTCGAGAACCTGAGAGCTCACTGCAGTGCTCGGCCTTCGGCACCTTCTGCCTGGGTCTGGAGGCTGCCAGATGACAAATGCCGGTGAGGACAGGAGGGGGCAGTGGCTCAGCAGGTTTCACTGTGGTCCCAGAGCTTGAGGCAGCCTTTCGTGCTGGTGGGCAGGGACAGGACACAGATGCCTCACCTGCATCACTGGGTGAGGGCCAGGGAGCCCAGTCACGCCCCTAGAGATGGATACATTTCTGAGATGCTTGTGTTATCCTTGGGGATTTGTGTCCCTGACTTTCCTCATCTCAAGAGCCTATTTAAGTGTTTTTGGAAGTTATCTTTTGCTAGGTACATTTAAAATAGAGAAGCTCTAGTGAGGGCTGTCTGTCCATGGGAAGCTGTGAAGTCACGTTGTCACCATCGAACACATAACATGTTTCCGGGACTAGCTGGCCTCTGATGGAGGAGGAAGGACCTCAGTTCGGAGCTGTTGCTGTTGCCCTTTCCCTGGCCAGGGACAAGAGGCTTTTGTGTCTGCAGAGGGAGTTTCCCTTTAACACTACACCCAGCCTGTTGGCTGAAGGGCTGGCTCTAATGTTTCAGAGCTGGGGTTGAGGAGGATCCGGGTGTCCTGCCAGGGAGGACACTCGTGGGGTCCTCTTACAGCCAGGCTCCTGTTTCAGGGGCGGAGATTTCAATCCTGCCCGCCCAGTGCTGGGGCTTCTGCTGGGCCTTCAAGTCCACACCAGCGTGTGTGCCCTGCCCTTGGGTGCCCTTGGCTCCGGTTGGCTAGGAGATGACTGCTCAGATAGGCTTCTTCTGGTGGCCCAAGGGCAACATCAGAGGAAAACCCCAAAGGATTGCACCTGCAGGGAGATGGGACCTAAGTTCTACTGCCTTGCCCCCTTGTTAAAAATACAAGGCCCAGTTTCTGCTTGGTGACCATTTGGTTGCTTAATAGTGTTCAGAGACTACTCTGTCCTTTGTTCATTTTGTCCCAGTTAAGTCTCTGAGCCTCAGAATTGGGCCCTGCCCGTCTGCCTCCCTGAAGTGAGGCCATCATCCAGGGAGGGAGCTGCCTTTTGTGGGGCTGAAGCTCAGCCAAGAAGCCCCCAGTGACCCTGAGTGGGGACCCTTGGTCACGCACTGCTGCTTGGTGACTCAGCAACCCTTGGGCCTCTGGAAACCGAGTGTCCAGCCTGGACAGTCCTGAGTTCTCATGTCAGTTGCTTCCTAGAGTCCCTTGAGATTTGTACTCTGTAGTTGTTTGGTTGTTGGCTTTTTCTGTGACCTTCAGGAGCTGGGCCAGATATGGGATAAGAAGGGGTGTTGAGTCTAAATAATTTGGAGGTAACAAAACCACAGTGTCTTAGTTTTTGAATCCAGCCCATCAAGGGACTTGTCTGAACATCCTCATCATTGGCGAGGGGTGGTCGGGTCTCCCACAGACGCTGTCACCTCACCCTTGCAACAACCATCACTCTTTCCAGTCACCCTCCCACTTGGCAGTTGCTGCACTGCTGAACCCATTGCATTTTGTGTCGGTGCACCAAACTCCCACCACCTGTCTTGACGCATGCGCAAAAGTGAGCTCTTTGGACCCAAGCCCTCTGTACCTCCCAGGGGACTTGGCTCTGAAGTGTCTCCTGGGTCACCAGTCCAACCCCAGCCTCTGGGATTGGCCTCTTCTTTTTGGGGTGGGTTGGGGAGAATGATGACTCGTGTGGTGGTGGTGGCGGCGGCGGAGCAGCTGTGCTCTTTCTGAGCAGAGCCTGGGTGCTGGGCAGGCTGCGGTGGTGACTCTGTCCTGTTCAGTTTCAGGCCCAGGGCGTACTGTCTGGCTGACAGTGATGAGGAGTCCTCCAGTGCTGGCTCCTCTGAGGAAGATGATGCACCAGAGCCCAGCGCAGGAGACAAACCACTTCTCCCAGGGGCCGAAGGGTGAGTGAATCCAGCTCCCGGGCTCTGTAGCAATCAGGGCAGCAAGTTGGGAGTGAGCTTTTTCCCTCTTTCTCTGTGGTCTTCCTTCCCCCTTAGCATTGAGTGAATGGTTTTTGCATTAATAACCCAGTCAGTGGCTTGTCTAAATTCCAGGCCCAGAAGCAAAAAGACCCATATAGCTTTCTTTACTTAAGAGTGTCTCAAACAAAATGGCTTTCTTGGGCCACTGGAGTAATATAACTGAAGGGCGTGCTTATCACAAGGAGCACAAATTATACAACATCGCCCCCTGGTGCTCAGTGGGGAGCATTACTCTCCTTTCATTGGGTCACAGGTCTTTCTGTTGAGCCTCTAGTTCCTACAAAGCTGAGACATTTGGGGATTTCTTTGGTGGATTTTGAAACTGTGGATCACTTAGCTGATCTTTTGAATCATTAACTTCATTTCTGGGGCTCTCTTTGTCTGTTCCTTGGACTGTGGAATGGTCAGAGTGCTTAAACAGCCTCTTTGTACGGGTCTTTTAATTATTTAGAGATTATAAAGTACCAGAAGCATCTATAAGAAAATATCAGCCTATTCACTTTTGAAATCCTACAGAAGATGGAAAGAGAACCCAGATGTTTGAGGAGCTGGTTCTAAAGTTTGTGTGCATTGTTTAAAATCTATCCTAGGAATGGTTGCTTTTCCCTATACACTTAGCCACACTTGCTGACCCTCTGGAACTGTGGGGGACTGTGAGAAGCAATATCCTCCCTTCTCAGGCAGTCTTTTGGTAGATATGACCAGATACAGGAGCTTGCCTTCTTGGCCTGCTAGCATGTCAGCTTGATGTAGCATTTTTCTTTGGAAGTTCCTAAGCCCATTAAAAAATAGTTGCCATTCAAAGTTGGTATGACACCACCTAAACTACAGTCAGTAAAAAGTTGTTTTGTGTCCCTATCAATGCAGTATGATTTCTTAGTGCCATCTAGAGATGGTGATATTTCTCTAAGAGGACACATTCGGTATTTGAGTGTTATAAACATGAGATGCCTTCTCAGTTTGCCCTATGAGAACTTTGTGTGACCCTCCATTGTCAAGACTCGGCTCTGAGTGATCTTTCCACCTTATCTGAAGTAGTAGTTTTCAACTGGGGATTTTTTGTACCCCAGGGGACATTTAGCAATGTCTGATGACATTCTTTATTTTCATGAAAGGGGAGGAATGTGCTAATGACAGTAGGTAGAGACCAGCAATGCTGCTGAACATTTTACAACACACAGGACAGTCCCCGCAGCAGAGAACTGCCCAGTCCAAAGTGTCAGCGGTGCTGTGGCTAAGAAACTCTCTTCAAAGTTAAAGTGAATAGAGCCACAAAGCTTTCGTTTGGGAAGGAGCAAAGTTTATATTAACACCCATTTGTGTTCTTGGTGTAAAGGTTTGTTGGAGGCCATCGAACAAGTAAGATTATGAGGTTTGTTGATAAAATTACCAAGTCAAAATATTTCCAAAAAGCAACGGAGACAGAGTTCATTAAAAAGAAGATTGAAGAGGTCTCCAATACACCCCTGCTGCTAACTGTAGAAGTACAGGAATGTAAAGGCACCTTGACCGTCAACATTCCACCTCCCCCAACTGACCGAATATGGTACGTAGAGGGGCCTGGGGACCACTGCGATCTTCCTTGTTGCGTGACCATAAAAATCCCGGCCTGTTTACCCCTGACATTATGGAAAGTATCTTCTCCTGGGCAGAAACACTTTCAGACGTTTTTCATGGAACACACTCTCCTGTGAATGGTTAATTCACCTTTGAAGATTCATCCTCGCTTGTTAGGAAGAGGCAGGGTCGGCAGGTAAAGCTGATGGGCTGAGCTGTTTCTATGTGTGATCTTCCTACTCTCTAGAGACAACTTTTTCCACCAGGAAGAAGAGCTGCCATTTGTGGAGCTCTCGTCTGCCGGCCTGCGGTGTAGCTGCTTTACCTGGTTGGTCCTCACAGCATCCTGTGGAGTTAGGTGCCGTTGTCCCCACTCCACAGACGGGGGTCGCGCATTCAGCAGAGGCCAGGGAGGTTAGGGAAGACTTGCCTGAGTCAGGCCTAGATGTTCAGGAGGCAGGAGCATGCGCACATGGGAACTGTGGTAGGAGGCCTATCCAAGGAGTTGTAACTGAATGAACTAGTGGTTCTCAGCCCACCTGTATGTCACAGTTATGTGGGGACTTGTTAAAGTTATTCCCAGCCCAGGACCCAGGATTCCTGGGGTGGGGAACTGGCCAGGATTGAGAATCACTGAAATAAATCATTCATGGGTCCAGCAGAAGAAAATCGCTGTTTTTGAATCTCAATTTAAAATTAATATTCCACATCCTATAAAATGTACTAAGTGTATACAGGATTGCACAAGAGATTCTGTGGTACCAAGATAGCTCTGTT
The DNA here is from genome assembly GCF_964146895.1 of Miniopterus schreibersii. Lineage (NCBI taxonomy): Eukaryota > Metazoa > Chordata > Mammalia > Chiroptera > Miniopteridae > Miniopterus > Miniopterus schreibersii. Next base: position 9,304,523 of record NC_138116.1, read on the forward strand.
CTATCATAGAGTGAAACCAACATGCTAGCAGTACACATCCTTAGTGTTCAGAGGGTTTGTAGGAATGATCCAAAGAGGATTTTTGAGTTGACTAATAATTTAATGATGTTATTGGTGTTTCCCAGTAAAAACTTAAAAATACCATTTTAGATTTTATTTTTTAAAAATATTTTCATTGGAAAAAAATGATAAAAAAAGCCTATAATCTTACCATCCAGAAATAACCAGTTAATACCTTTCTGTACGGTCTTTCAAACCTAACTAAATTTTTAAAAAAATACTAAGAGTTGATAACATTTCTTTCCCTTCTAAGCTTTATCAGTTATAAATGCCACTGCTCAGTGGGAGATAAAATCGAAGGTCTCTACGATGCATGCTCAAAGCTGAACCATTTAATGGTCCACAATGATAAGTCTAGATATTGAAGGTGTTTAGAAACATTTATAGCAATTTGACATTTTTATTGTTTTTTTAAAACATTGGTCCATGACAGATTGAAGTTTTCAGATAGTTTGATAGCACACGGTCTGTTGTCTGGATACTTTATCACTAGTTCTGACTGCCAGTCTGTTCCATTGAGAAGCCTTAGTAGGCATGATGTGGCCTGTGGAATGAAAATGCAGGTTTTCATAGAATGTTCTGTTTACATACACATATTAGGAGTATGGGGAGAGTGGCCACTTCTCTCAGTGGTCCCATCTTGGGAGTGAGAATCAGAGAGGCACTTTCGCTTCCTGCCTTATACACTTGTATATTTTGGGGCTTATATATAGACTACTTTTATAAAAATAGAAACAAAAAGGTTGTTGCCATTTTAGGAAAAATAAAGCCCAGGTTGCTGGCTTTTCCTCTGGGGCTTCCTGGCTTTCCCAGTTTGTCAGAACTGTTCTCAGATCATCACACCCCTGCCCTGTACGCAGTCCAGGGCACGAGTCCACAGTTCATACCTGCTGTGCTGAATTACTTTTTAGAAGGGATTATCAGAATAAGAACATTTAAGTAGTGGTAAAGGCCTGTGTAAATGAGGAATGTGTGCTGTTGGTACTTGTCTGCTTCCTTTCTTTGCATCTAAACGTGGTTATTACTTGTCTTTTATAAAAAGGTATGGTTTCCGGAAGCCACCATATGTAGAGCTGAAAGCTCGGCCAAAACTTGGAGAGAGAGAAGTGACTTTAGTTCATGTGACAGACTGGATAGAGAAGAAACTGGAGCAAGAGTTTCAGGTACGCCTGCAGGGTCATCTAGTGTTTCACAGAGGCTGGAGCTCTGGGTAGGGAACAGAGGTCTGAACTTCATATGGGTCAGGATCCTCTTGAGGATCCTCACCCCAGGAAAGTACACATATGGTCAAACAGGTGTAATAGTTTCAAAAACTCAAACTCATCCACAGCACCCTGTTTAGCCTTCAAAAAAGAAACCCAAAAGGTGGGGTCAAGTCTCAAAATGACTGTCTTGTACAGTAAGCTTGGTGAAGGTTGAGCCCTCTGTTTAAGGGTGGGCCATCTTTGGATTATGTGGGCCCACTACCCATGGTCAGTGAGGTTGCTCCCCCCTGCACCCTCGTGTGATATCCACCTTGCTCAGTTTGTTCAGTTCTCATGGAAACCCTACCCCCTACCCCGGAATCTAAAGATGCACCAGGCCTGTCCCTCCCCTGTGGATCCTCCAGGGTAGCCTTGGAGTTTCCTAAGCCAGAGCTCACTCTTCAGGCCTGTCTTCTACATTCTGCCACCAAGGGTTAATAACAATGTAGCCGAAGCCCTGGGATGAGCTATTTTTATCAAATTTTAATCAGATATTTGAGGCACAGTTCTTTCAAGGTTTTATGGATTAGCAATTTATTGACTTTGTACTGGATTTCACCTTTAGAAGAAGACACATATATTTTTATAGTGGTATGTTTTGAGTTACTACCTTGAAAATGGTATTTTTATTATTTAAAAGCTATAAATTAAATATAATCGGAAACCAATTTCTGGAAAGCTTGTCATCACCAAATAGAAAAGTGCTTTGAACCTAATTATGGGAGACACCTTGTGCCTTCAGTTAGAAAACATTTTATCTCCCTAGATTGTACGTTAGGAATTCAAGGTCATCTTTTTTGGGGGTATCAGGGTATGAGGAATGAAAGAAGGAACAAGGGGGCAGAGGTTGGTGCCTGGTATTTTTTAGGCAAATTGGGAAGTGAAAGGGTAAGTGCTGCATTCTCCCGTAGCCACCTGTTTTTGTTTTCATTTATGCTTTTGGAAGAGAGCCTTACTGAAGGTTGAATGTGTTGCCGTAATTCACTTATGTAAGTCTATTTCATATACAGGCAAAGCACCATTACTATCAACCACTGATTATCCTTTGGGTAACTATAGTAGGATTTTTTGGTCTGGTTCTGGTTTTTAAAAAAAATTATACATTTTGTTGCTAGATTTAAATGGATAAATTCACTTGGAGTATGTCTTCTAGAAATAATGAGCAACTTAGCCAGTGCTCTTAAAATAACGTCAAGTCCATTTGTCAGTTTACGAATAATTTCATTATATGTACATGAAATCAAAGGTTGCTTCTGCCTTCGGGGCTGAATTTCCTGGGTTCTTGTGTTCATAGTGGAGGAATCAGTTTGGAATGTGTAGGGAGTTGTTTAATCTGTATTTTAAAAACTTGTCTAAAGCCTAATGATCAGAGCAGGGAGGGTGACAGCCTGAGAAAACAAAGCATTTTTCTACACGGCTGCTCTTTCTCCCTACAGAAAGTTTTTGTCATGCCAAACATGGATGATGTCTATATCCCTATAATGCACTCAGCCATGGACCCTCGCTCCACCTCCTGCCTCCTGAAAGACCCGCTTGTGGAGGCTGCTGACCAGCTGTGATGGGGGAAGACCTGACGTTGCCAGTATTACAAGATCTAGCTCCAGGTGCGGGGTTCTTGGCTACCGTCTGTGCTGTAGCACAGGCCTTTCCTCTTGCCACAGCTTCTGCCCTCTGCCTGCCAGTGCCCATTCCACTGTGAGGTGTCATTCCATGCATCCAGCAACTGGTGTCTGGATTGCCTACTGCAAAGCTTTGACTCAAAGGAGATTGGATGAATCATCATGGTGGATCCAGAGGTTATGTGACTCACACCATTGCTTTTTTTGAGTCTTATCAGTTTTTGTGGCAACAAAAGAGCACAGTAAGAGCAAAGCTACACCTGGAAGGCTTCCTTCCCCTCGCCTCAACTCCAAAGCTTTCCTCAGGCAGCCAGAGCACAAATAGAACATTTTCTCACTCCTAGTTTGTATGTGAAGCAGTCTCCACATTCTGAGGATGTCAATGTGGTAACATGTGGAGGGCGGGGAATGGAATTTTGTAAACTATTTCATTGGTGACAAAGAGATATGCATAGCAACTCACTTTCCTTCATATTAAATTGTGCATCTTGGAAGCAAGTAGCCATAGAACATACACTCACACATGATCAAACCATCCCAAGCCTTCTACCAATGAGATACAATCACTTGGTTCTAATCCCAAATGGTTTCCTGATCCGAGCACGTGAAAACGTCAACCACATAATGACCAGATCACCGTCTTCTAGTGTGCTCCAGGAAACTTTATATAGGTATCTAAAGGCTTTGTTCATCTAATGGTTTGGGATGTTTTGTGGTCAGTTTCCTTTTCTAATGACCCAAACTTAACAGCTATCATGAGAGTCAAGACCAAAAGCCTGCTCAACATCAAACACTACATATCTCAAAATTGTGATATTTCTTCAACGTTGCCAACCTTAATTTGTGCATTTGTGTCAGAATGTTTAGTTTACAAGTGTGGAGGCCGTAATTGTATAATTTGCTTTGAGAAGTACATAATGATTGTTTAAAGCTGCATTTAACATCAAAATTACGTTGGGTAATTTTTGATAATTTACATGTGTACTAAGCTAATAGTGGTTTTTTAAAACAGCACCTTGCCTGAACATGACCTTAAAGAAATTAATATATTGAAAAAAATATTGGAACCCTTCTTTGATTACTTTAATTGCACCATTAAACCACTTGACTTAAATTTGACCATTCCAGTCTGTGTGCTGTTCTAATTTCTCATTGTGTAAGCCAGTTTGCCAGTCAGTCCAATTGTCTTGTTCACTGGTCTTTAAAAGTTCTGTGCAATAACTAAAGGCAAAGGACTAGATGCACTACTGTGTATTGTAGAGACGACACATGACTGTACCTTATTGCACTTAAATGGTATGTGGGGGATTTACAATTGCTTGCGTTGTTTCACAAAATAAATATCTCATGTCAAATACTAGATAAAAGCATCTGTTATTTCTACTGAATCCTGTTTAGATAATAGGCACAGAATACAGTGGGTACAGGGCCATCCGCTGCCAAAAGCAGCTTCAGTGTTCCTGAGTGATCACTAGACCAGCATTCTTAAGGATCCCAGATAGTCACTCACCACACCTGACCTGAGCTAGGAGCTATTATCCTCGATTCACATTTAACCCGAGGGGGACAATCCTGAACTGTATCGCCTAGTGGTCCTGCTCCTTGAGGCCCCTCCAGTTGCCAGTTTACACTGTACTTGTGCTTCCTTGTACTCAGAAGTGATGCACAGTAAGTCTAAACCCAGGTGAGAGATTGTCAGTTAGAATCTGGATTACAAGAAACTGCAATTATTCAGGTGCACTTGTGCCCAATGCATAAAATCTAACCTTCACAACTACCCTGTTGCAAGCTGTTTAGGCCGAGACACATTGACTTATCCAGCGCTTTAGCCCCACGCTTGGCACGGTATCCAAATAAGCAGTTGGCTCTAAACGTTAGTTTTCGTAAAAAGGTCACAGCCACACCTTAGCCAGATTAAATTCCTACGTCTCAAGACCGAAGCCCGTTCCAGTCACGTACACCACACCCTACTGCAAGGCCACGGCCCGTTCCTCCTCTTTCTCTGCCGCTGGCCACACCACGGTTAACTTAAGGGGCATGTTGGTCTCACTGGTCAAGGAGAGCCGGGACTTACAGGGCAAGCGCAGGCAATGTGCGGGACACTAGGTGGCAGAGCCTACAGGACCCCCGACGTCTCCACAGGGCATTTCAACCTTAGCTTAAGGGGTGGGTCGGCCACAACCCCCAGAAAACCCGCGCAGGCAGCGCGATGCTGCCGTGTCGCTCGCGGTTAAAAGGGCCGCCGGCGGGGAGCAGACGGCCCCAGTTATGCGCAAGCAGGTGCTCTGGCGCTGCAGCCTGACCCCCGGCGCCACGCGCAGGCGCAGCGAGGGCTCAAAGGCAGCGCGTCACAAGAAACACCGACAACAGCGTTAGGATCAAGCCATTTTATTGAGGGCCTTCAGGGGTGAGTCGACGCTCTTGAGGGAACGAGATCCGACGTCCTCGGCCCGGCCGGGATCTGCAACGAGAGCGGTGGGTAAGCCGTGTGCCCCCCGGCCCGTTCCCTCCTCGCCGCCACGGCGGCCAGACTCAGACTCTAGTTCGCATCACCCTTGTCAGCAGTCTAACACGTGCTTTGATTGATATGTCATCACCGCTGGCACTCGCCTCCCACCGCGGCCACAACCCACTGCATAAGCATCCTCACCTCCCCAGCTTCACAGCCGCCGAAAGACGGAAGGACGCCCACGGCTTGTACTTAAAGGAGCAGACAGGAAGTGGTTGGGCGGGCCTTCCTATTGTTAACCAATAGCAAGTCAAACTTCCGGCCACGTGCCTGGAACGTGGCCTAATGATTGGCCGTGTTCGCTGAGTCCTCCCGAATCTAGAGCGGTTACAAGCCAACCATGGAGACGGGCCGCCAGGAGAGAGAGGGTCGCGCAGGGTCCTAAATGCTTTCAGGTTTCTTTCCGCATCTCGGTCGCGGGCTTGTCGTTAGCGCGTCTCGCTACGGTCCACAACAGAAACCTTTACAAACGACAGAACGCAAGTAATGCCGAATTTGTTTGAGATATCCTGTATTTTTGCCTGATTGTGAGTGTATGCACTGTCATTGATTGGTAGTGATGTGTTCAGGTTATGCTTCAACTACCAAATGCTGGTGGGAACGCGAAGCACCGAGAACTTTGCTCCGCTACTCTTCGGGAGCACAAAATAGTACAACCATTTTTGAAAAGAGATCGGACAGTTTCTTATAAAGTTTAAACATGCACTTACCTTCCCTGTGACCTAGCTGGCCCTAGGTTTTCACCCAAGAGAAATGAAAATTTATGTTCACACAGATCCTGTGCACATATGTTTATAATAACACTATTCATAGTCCGCCCCTCCCCCCCCAAAACTGGAACGACCCCAGAGCCCTTTACTGGGTGAATTGTAAGCATGGTAAGGATGGTGGTGCATCCATACAATTGAATGCTACTCAGCAATAAAATGGAATGAATTATTGATGCATGCGACACTTGGAAGAAGGAGCCAGACTCAAAAGACAGGATGATTCCATTTCTATAACTTTCTAGAAAAGACAAAACTATAAGGGTGGAGAACAGATCAGTTTCCAGGAATGGGGTGGGGTGAGGGTGTAATGTGACCCCAGAGGGCAGCAGGAGGGCATTTTGGAGGGTGATAGAACCGGTCTGTATCTTGACTGTGGTTACACAACTTTATGCATTTGTCAAAACTCGTAGAACTGTTCAGCCAAAAGATTTAATTTTACTGTGTGAGATTTAAAAATAAAAAAATTAAAATATAATTATGCTTCATAATTTTCCTTGACTATTTCTTTGCTTTGTATTTTTGAGGCTATGCTGTTTATCTCATTATGGTTTGTGACTGATAATATTTCCATTGTGGATTACATATATTTATGTATGAAATAACACATTAAACTATGGTTTTTGCCTTGAGTTCTAATTTATCTTACATTAGATTAGCATTGCTACTCCTATCTTTTTTTCTTTTTTGTCTGTGTTTTTCTGATATAACTTTGCCCATTCCTTTATTTTTAACCTTTCTGCTATTTTTGGTTAACATATCCTCTGTATTAGGCATATCGTTGGATTGTAGTGTTTAACCCAATGTGATAATATATATATTTTTTAATTCACTTAAAATTTTTATTATGGCCCTGGTCCCTGTAACTCAGTTGGTTGGAGCGTCATCCAGTGCACCAGAAGGTCCTCTCTTCCCTTCCCTTCTTCCCTCCTCTCCCTCCTATCCCTCCAGGTATAGTCATATACATTGTCCATTTGGGTCTCTTAGAAATATTGAGCCAGCATTTCAGTCAGGGTTTATTGATTTAAATGATGGAATGCCAATTCAAACTAGGTGGGTAAATAGGGGAAGGCTCGGTTAAAGAGGACAGAGCAGTGCAGCCTGATCTCAAGCCAACTAGAATCAGAACTCGAGCTTTTCCAAGGCTCCCTGACTGCATCCATGCTTCTATCTCTCATCTCCTTGCTTTTGAATTGGCTTTCTTTGCAGGATAGAGGCAGCTCCTGGGCCTCACACCTCCTGGCTTTGCCACTAGAAAGGAAACAAGTCTCTTTTCATGGTTCTAGCTGGAGCGAGATTGGGTATAAGCCTACCCATGGGTCAAGTAAAGGTGGCCAGATGAGTACCACTTCATAACTCAGTGATTTAAAACAACAGCCATTTTATTATCTCTCACAGAATGAACTGAGTTAACTGGACTCAGCTGGGAGGTTCTTGTGCTCCATATAACAGCTGAGGTCACCTAGGGCCTTGACCGGGCCGGAACATTCAAGATGGCTCAACCAGATGTCTGGCAGCTGGGACCTCGCCGGAGCTGTTGATTAGAGCAGCTCCATGTGGCCTGTGTATGGGTGGCTTGGGCTTCTCCACACGTGGCAGCTAGCTTCCAAGAGTTAGTATTCTAAGAGAAAGGAAATGGAAGCTACCAGGCCTCTTAAACCTGTGATGGGAGGTCCCCGAATATCGCTTCTGGTCAAGACCAGTCACAGGCCCAGTCCAGATGGAAAGGGAGGGGAAATAAGCTCTACCTTTTGATGGGTAGAGCAGCATGTGCATAGAGGGAGAGAAAGTATTGTTTGGGACCATCATTGGGTGGCTGCCACAATAGACTAGTAATAAGATTGGGCCAGCCTGGGTAGGTGCCCACTAGGGGACAGACTACAGGTATGTCCACACCACTTAGCATATCTGCCTCTTGCAGAGCTGACCCCAGTTCCTGTTTACTCGCCCCCTCTGTGGTCCCAGCAATGAGAACAGCCCCTTGAACAGGGTAAACGTCTGATGAACTATCATTGAATTCCTTAGTTTCCTTGTTTGTGTAACTGTACCAGTCAAATGCTTGCCATTCTGCCTTGGCAAGCTTTGTGTCTGTCCTGTCTCTCCCTTCATCTTGCTCTAGATGAACAGTCTTCTAACAGTCTCTCTCAGACACCTGCCTTTTCCCCTAACTCTCCATGAAACACTTCAGCCCTGTGTCACTCTGCTGCCCACTTGAGGAAGCCCAGCCTAACTTAGCCCCCCCTGCCCCACACTGGCCCACCCTGCCAGCCTTCCCAGCCCCATCTCCCACTGTAGAAGCCGAGCACTACCGGTCCTCTCCCCCTAGAATATCCTTTCCCCTGTCAAATCTGACAAAAGGCCCAGCACAGACACCACTTCTTCCATGAAGCCCTCTCTGCTCTACCTTTCCCACCCCCTTCCTCCCACCATTCCCATCTCTGTCTTGAACACCGCAGTTCTATTTCTGAGCTTATTCCGGCCTTCTCACACCTCACAGTCAGCCTTGTATCTTGGTTATTTCTGTGCATGTCCTATCACCTTTACCAACTTGCAAACTCTTCTGATTTGTTCCCTCGTGGTACCAATCCTTTGTACTCAGAAGCCTTAGTGATGTTTGTTAAATGAATGAATGGATGGTACTCCATGTAGAGGTCAGGGATGAAGTCATCTCCAAAATGAAGCTATTAAATTATAGCTAAAGTTCCTTTCTGCTCTAAAATTTGGTTACATCTGTGAATGAGCTCTCCTAAGGAAAAGGAGATAGACTGGGTAAGGTATGTGTATGAAGCCTTGAGAGAGAGTCTGGAAGGAGGAAGGAGAGCCAGAAAATGGTAATACTCAAGGTGGAAAGGTTCAAGTAAAAGGAACTGTTAACGTACCTGAACTGAAGAGAGGCCTATGGAAAAAAAGATCAGGCATGGCCACTGGGAGTTTACAAGAGGAAGAATGTTTATGAGCTGCTCGAGAGAGGTTTCCAGAGAGTTCTGTGGAAATAAGCCAGACCCCAGGGGATTAGGAGGGACTGGCCAGTGAGGAAGTGGAGGCACTCTGAGAGGACACTGTTTCCACATTGCTGCTGCACTTGGGCCTTTGAGAATGTTAATATATTGGTCACAAATGGACTTGGTACAAATGGATGTGAAACGACAGCTCAGAGGCGAGTGAAGAAATACTCAGGACTGGACTGAACTACCCCACAGGGCAGAAACCCCGGCTGGCTGCTGTATTTCTTACATTCTTTTGCATAACCCCCAGATAAGATCAGGAGACTTATGTGTCATTTGAGGCAGCGCCCCTGGTGACCACATATTTGTGTAAACTTCTGGTTGTCATCCCAGGGACACACCAATCTGGGCTACTGCTTAACCACATCTATAGGTCACATAATTTTATCTTGTCATAATGCTGTGGGAGGGGCAAGAATAATAACAGCTAATGTTGGAACATGCTTTAGCATCTGAGGCAGACTAGACAGGCTCTGAAGTCATATAGGTAGCTGGGTTCTAATCCAGGTTGTGCCTTTTACTAACTGTGTTACCCTCCCAGCTGTTAACCTTTTAAAATTTCAGTGTGTCATCTGGAAAAATGGAGCTAGTAACACCCACCTCAAAGAACTGCTGTGAAGATATTGTAAGCCCTGGCCAGTTTGGTTCAGTGGTTAGAGTGTGGAAGAGTCCTGGGTTTGAGTCCAGCCAAGGGCACGTACCTCAGTTGCAGGCTTAATTCCCGGCCCTGGTCAGGGTGTATGCGGGAGGCAACCAGTTGATGTGTCTCTCTCATGTCAATGTTTCTCTCTCTCTCTCTCTGAAAAGCAATGCAAAAAATATCCTAGGGGGAGAATTAAAAAAAAAAGATAATGTGCCCAGCCGGTGTGGCTCAGTGGCTGAGCAACGACCTAGGATCCAGGCGATCAGGGTTCGATTCCCGGTCAGGGCACATGCCCGGGTTGCGGGCTCGATCCCCAGCAGGGCGTGTGCAGGAGGCAGCCGATCAATGACTTTCTCATCATTGATGTTTCTCTCTCTCTCTCCCTCTCCCTTCCTCTCTCTGAAATCAATAAAGATATATTTAAAAAAAAAAAAAAGATAAGGTGAGATGATCCTGTAAAGCATGTATTTTTGCACATTTCCAAACATTAGCAAACAGTCAATAAATATTAACTGATCATCAGAAACACTTTTGCGATACAAGAAAGTGTGTAGTAGGTTCCATTCTATGGCAAGAGAAGTTCTTCAGAATGAGTGTCACAGTCTTTTCCGATCCAGTTATCCTAGAACAGGAAGAGTCAAAGTTCTATTAAGAACCAAGCTGCTCACGGTGACAGCGGCTTTTCTTCAGTTTCCCTTAAACATTAGGACACGAAGGAGATAGAAAGCCTCCTACCAGCCACTCTCGCTTCATCGTTTCATTTCTCCCACAACTACCCCACATGTGCTGTAAGTTCAGGTCTGTTTGGAAGCCGCAGCAACAGCACTGCAATCACTAAAAATAAGTCAGAGTCAATTTACTCTGATAAAGACACTGTTCCCGAATTTGAGACGTTACTGGAGCTTTCAACCATGACCTCCCTTTTTGGTTTTACCAGATTTTTCTTTCAAAGGGAGCTACCCTCTCACTAAATAGATATCTGCAAACCAACTTCATAATCATTTTTAAAAAATATATCTTTATTGATCTCAGAGATCGGAAAGGAGAGGGAGAGAGAGAGATGGAAACATCAATGATGAGACAGTCATTGATCGAGCCCACAACCCCGGGCATGTGCCCTGACCGGGAATCGAACCCCGATCACCTGGATCCTAGGTCGACGCTCAACTGCTGAGCCAGGCCCGGCTGGGCCATAATCATTTTTAAATGAAATTCTGAAGGGTTTGAAACAGAAATGAGGCATAAACTCTTTTCAAGGCTAGGTCGTAATTTGTTCCACTAGAGGGCGGCATTTGCTAAAATAAATAAAAGGGATTTGGCTGTAGGGATTAAGACCGGACATTAAGAGTAAGCTGGATCCCAGGATCTTGGGTGCACTAGTCACCTGCGGAAACTGGAAAACAGCCAGTCTTTGGGCTCCACCCATGGAGATTCTGAATCAGTACAGGAAGAGGGCATGAAAAGGTGTTGGGAGTCTGTTTTTTGAAAGCTCTCTAAATTTGGGAACCTCTGGTTCAGAGAGAAATGAAAATAAGATTTTAACTAAATTTCTCCCACCACTCACTGCCTAGATATACTACTCAGGTCCTGTGGATGTATATATTTATATTTTTATCTATTTTTTAACTTGGTGCAAAAAGAGGGTTTATCTTTACACTAAGACCATGACCTTTGCCTGGCTTAGAAGTTGCTATTTAATGTGACTTTCAGAAAGGTGTTTTATATGGACAGGTCTACTCTAAAGGCACCCTACAGAATACTTCCATTTCTGTTTGTATTTTTCAGTAATGCCAGTTTGTGTTTGATTATAAGCAAAAAAGCCATCTAAAGCAATGCCTGGCTGTGGAGCAAGATTATGGACAATGCTGCCATAAATAAAACCTAAGCTTATCAGTATGAGCTGCCAGTCAAGTGAACTGCATAAAACATGTTAACTGACTAAAATGTAAGAACAACCTAACTGGTGCATAAGAAATTCTGAGAGCATATAACCATGCAGTTAAGGTTTGGGGGATTGGTCCAGCTGAGTACAGATAAATATACCTACGTGCCCCGGGCACCTTGGGATGGATTTTTTTTCTTTACTGGATCTTTAAAACTGATTTATGAGTCAGATTGAGGTTAAGCATTTCCCTTTGTGTTTCATCCACTGGTGCTTCCAAGGTCACAGTGACATTTTGATTTGTCAAAGGGCTGCCAGTGTTTTAGCACAGAAAGTTCCCTTCCCAGACTTACTCTGAGAAAAAGCACCACAGAAGGGAGGTGAATGAGGCATTTTCCAGTCAAGCTTCTCTTCTAACTCAGGCCTATGGCCTTACAGATCCTGGTCAGCTTGCAAGTGGGACAGGCAGTCACTAAAGGGCTCCTCCCTGGGCTGTACTGCTCAGGAGTGAGGCAGCCTCTGTTTTAACCCATCTCCCCGCCAATCCCAAACCTCTCTGTTGGCATTTAGACATGCAGATAACACTTCAAGATGTGTCTACCACTTTCACAGTTGCCAAGATTCAAACTGCTCTTAAGCTGGTCTGTTGGATTCTCCAGCATTGGTGGGGATTAGTCCCTTGACTGTGACCCGGCATAGGGGGTTGGGGATGGGGAACTCTGTTCACAGGATTTTCGCTTACTGCAAACATTTCTGTGTCACAGTGGGATAGGCTTGATCCACGGAACACACAGACCAGATACTGGGTCAGTCCCCCACTACCTCTTTGCTATTTTCTCCAGCATTGCTTACTCCTTTCCCCAAAACTTGAAAAATCTTAGGCTGTGTGTATTATGAGCAAGTCGGGAAAAATTAGAGAAATTGCTTTCCCTTTTTCTTTTTCTCCTAGGATCCATCAGTGTTGTGCCCCAAATCATACTTCGCTCGTTACAAACAGTACGTCCTCCGTCCTCTCTTCCATCTAAGTGGAGCGCAGCATGAGACCCAGTGACCAAACCGCTGCTGGGCTCTTTAAGGCAGGTTAATAGCCCACAATCCTCGAACAGACCTCGTTTGAGACCTCAACACACCCACTCCCTCCAGTGAGTTGTGACACATGTCACCCCAAGCTTCACGTAAACACCATGACACCGGCAGCCAAAATGGTTTTCCTTTTGTGCTTATAGTTTTTGGCAAACGATTTGGCCATGGTTTATTCCAAAAGGAACCGATGGCTATTGGACATGATGTGAGGGGAATTCCTGAGGGGAAAGAGAAGAAGGAAGAAAGGGGCCTTCGGACTCGCCGAGTCGCAGCGGGAGGGCTCCAGGGCTGCGGACTCGGCGGCTGCTGGGCGCAGGGCAGCAGCTCTGTCCGCTGGAACCCGTCAGGGCTGCCATCCCGTCAGCTGCCGTCCCTCGCTCCGGACGGAGGTCGCCGATGAGTCCACCACGGCGGGGACGAAGCGGGGCTCAGGGCAGCCCGCGCCGCCGGCCTCCTGGCCTTTCCCCTGGTCAAGTCTGACGCAGTGTCTCTTGGGGGGGTCAGTGGCACCGCCTGGGGGACGGGGTGCGGCCGCGTGGCCGGGCGGCCAGCCTTCCGCCGCCCGCGGACAAGCTCCTGGGCTGGATCGCTCGCGCCCCTGGACGCCGGACGCCAGGCCTGGTCCTGTCCAGCCACGTGGGCCGCGCGACTCTGGCCGGCCACAGGCCCTCACCGCCCTCGGCCCCGCCCCTGGCCCCGCCCCCGGGGAGCCCCGCCCAGCCTCGGGCCCGCCCCCAGGCCGGCCCCGCCCCGACCGGAAGAAGCACCCGCGCCCGGCGCTTAAAGGGTCGGGAATGGGGGTGTCGCCACCGCCGAGTCAGCCCTGTGTTCACTGAAGACCCGCCGCCGCCGCGCTGTCGTCGCGGCGCCCCCGCCCCGTCCTCCGCCCTCCCGCACCGCCCCCGCAGCCGGCTGGCCCGGCCGGAGCCGGGACGGAGTTCTCGCCATGCCGGCCCGGCGGCTGCTGCTGCTGCTGCTGCTGACGCTGCTGCTGCCCGGCCCCAGGGTGAGTGACCGGGCGTCGTGGGGTGGAGGGACGTCTCGGGGCCCGCCGCGCTCCGAGCTGGGAGCGCAGCGCCTGCGGCTCGAGGCCCCGGCCGGGCGTAGGAGGCGGCGCCGGGCGGGGAGCGAACGCCTCCGGGCGGCCGGAGTGGCGGCCGCGGCCGGCCCCGCCGAGGCGCACGCCGTCCGCAGGGCCTCCGGGCCGGCGCGGCTGTCACGGGCAGCGCCTCTCGGGCCGGCCTTGCGCGCCACTTCGTGTCGCCCGGGCGGCACCGCGGGGTCCCCGAGGCCACCTGCCGGACCCTCCCCATAAGCGGGCGCGGAGGAAGGACCGAAAGGGCCCTGTCGTCGAGGGGAAGGGGCTGCCTCGCGTTTCTAATGCTGGCTGGAACTTTTCCTGAGCGAGAACTTCGGGAAACGAGCGCAGGGGGCGAGGGCAGGTCGCTGCAGCCGCGGGCTCGAGCCCGCTTACCTGTCTCGCAGGTTTCTCGGTGTTGCGAGGCAGGAGGCTGCCTTTTGTGCACCAAGACTTTGTTAAGCAAGGCGAGCTGTGGGAACGGAACTGTTTTCCAAGACCCATATGGGACAGCGGAGAAGCCGCTACCCAACTTTAAATAAAAGGCTGTTTCCTCGTGTGGGAACGCTGGGGCTGGCCGAAGTGTCTTTTCATCTTTTTTTGGAGAGAAGTGCCTGGTTTACGTTTATTTACCTATTTAAGACCCTTCACTCCGGCTGTGGATTTGGGCACCATGGCTGGGAGGACATTTTGTGGACAGACTTGAGTGTTTTTTTTTTCTTCTGGTTGGAAGAACCTAAACTAGCGAGTGTTTTTTTTTAAAAACGTATTGTTCAGGATGTGGGTATGGTACATTGGTGCAGGATCTGTTTAATGACCTCCACCGCGTACTCTTTAATATGGATATCATGTACCAGGTGCCCAGGTGGAAAATTGACATATGTGTGCCTGAGTGCCACAGCGAACTCGTTGGAGATTATGCATTTTAGGTAAATACTACTCCATGCTCTCAGAGTAACAAGGATTTGGAAACAGCTGGAATAACATATAAGGTTATTTTCACATTTTTTAAAAAGGTTTTTTTAAAAGGAAAATTTGTGCACACTTCACGTTAGAACTCCTGTAAGTTAAGTTTTTCTTCTAATTTAAGACTCTCAGAACCAGGGTCAGATTTTGAACTTAAACACTACATCTTGGATTAGTTAACTGCTGCCGGGCATCTGTTCACAAATAAGAGTATAAACAGAATGACCTTACGTATGGCATGGTAATCGATCATTTCGAATAATGAAGGCCAAGGTGTATATGGTTTTCTTTGCCACACATCCATGCTGTTCTTTCATTGGATTCTAGTGTTTTAGTTATTGAATAACTTAAGCTTAAACAGCCAGAATAACTACTTAGCTTTGGTTGAAAATGTAGTTTGAGTTCATGTAAATATTTGCAAATTGCATTTAGAAATCCAAATGTCTCAGAGTTCCTGGTAAAATATTCCAGACCCTTATCAGAAGGCTATGTTTTAGTGTCATTACTCTTTTAGGTAATAGGTCAGAATTTCACTCCTGGATTATCTACCAGTAAAAATTTTGATCCCCAAAGAGAATTCTTACTTGAAAACTCTAAACGAAAACCAATACAAAGTATACAGTTAAACCAGGCAGCAGTGATGTTGTGTAGAAGGTACTGGCTGCAGAATTAGACAAACCTGAGCTCTGACTGATCACGTGCTAGTTGTGCCCTCAGGCAAGTTATTTTACTTCTTAGAGACTCTGCTGATATGTGCAGTGGGGACAGCTAACACACTAACACCCCTGAAGGAACCTTGCACTTCATAGATGATAAGTATATTCTCCTTATACCCCCCTCCCCAACACACAGGTGCTTTTTACTATCAGTCTTTTTTTTTTTTTTTTAATACTATGTGTCTGAAAGGAACATTTTTTTTTTTTTTTGCTGTTTCACTTTATTTTATTGTTAACAATATTACAGATGTCTCCCATTTTTCCCCTTTTCTATGCTGTTTCTTTTTGATTGATGAAATAACTAGAGCATTGGAGGCAATACCGTGATTTTCTTTCAGTGTGGGTCTGATTGAGCCAGACATTGATTCATCATGGGCTGCCACTCTAGGCTACCAGATCAGAATGCAGTAACATCGGTGTTATGAAGGATCTGAGGCTGTTAATCCAGAATGTGCTTATTTAGTCATGGAGTTTTCCTCTGCCCTAGACCCGGATCTTGTACCTAATGTTGGTTTGTGTTACATCACTGCTGTCACATGTCCTCATTGTACTGTGTCGAGGTGTCCCTTCTCTCAAGTACCAAAGAGATCTGTAGCATGTGCGGCAAAATACTTCCTTCAGTTATAACATATACAACGCTTTTATTCAGCCAGTGTTTGGTTTTATTTATTTTTAAATTTAAAAGATTTTCAATTACAGTTGACATACAATATTATATTAGTTTCAGGTGTACAACATAGTGATTTAGAACCAGTGTTTTGGTTGTAGAGCGGAATAAAAAACATCCCTGAGAACTGAGGACTGTGTGTACAGAAACACCCAGAATATCATCTGAGACGTGAGTCTTAACTCGGAATGTCCTCGCTTACCATGTGTTCTGATAGTTATCAGCTGCGTGAATTATCCTAATAGGAGATAGCAGGTATTTATACTGAGGCCAGGAGGGGAAGGTTTCATTAAGCTCATGTTATCAGGGCTGCTAATCATGAAATGAGGCTGTAGTTGTGCACATGTGTGTGTGTGTGTGTGTGTGTGTGATTTCATCAACTCGCCTGCCCACTGGGCTTTCCTCAGTAGCACAGCTTCTCTGAGCACAGGGGAAAGTATTTGAGAAGTCCTCTGGACAGACCGTGTTCCAGGGTACAGACCAGTGGGCTATGTCAAGGTTTCACCGCCTGCCTGGCCTTGGGGGTTAGCTCTTCGTCTATCTCAAATTCTGGCTCCATTTTTCAGGTTGAAGAATCATTGGAGACTTCTTTGGCTTGGGGATCCAAAGTAACCTTTTGGTTTGATGTTGTGTATGTTTTACAATGATCAAATGTTCTCCCTAAAGAGATGATATAAGGGAGAAAAGCCGAATGTATCATTTTAATGGATTCCATTTTCATTATGCACAAATAACTCGGGGCCTGTAACCTAGCAATATGATTAGAGTGTGATGCTGGCTTAAACAACAGTGAATCACAGTCCATGAATAAGAAACATGCTGGTTGAATATATTTTCCAGGGGCTGGCGATTTTTTCCCTGTCTTTATCTTTGCTGTATCCCATGTTTGGAGCCCTGCCACAGAGCAACGCATTCTCAGAGAGATTTAAATGAGACCAGATACGGATTGGGAAAAGTAGAACTTAAAAAGGATAAGCTCCTCTCTTGCATTTTTTAAAAATTTAAGTTAAGTCTAGACAGTATCACTTCTGATTATCTTGCGATCTTTGTTCATGTACACACACACAGCAAGTACGACAGTGTAAAAAATAGGTGTTTATATTTTTGTTCAGTTTTCCCCCCCACAGAATATTTCCCATAACCTGTTAGGAAATGTTCGGAACGCACCATAGCGTTTGTCACTTTTAGTAGCACTTTAGTAAACCATCATCCATGCCCAAAGCATTTGAGCCTTCTGTGCCCAGCTCTGGGTTGGGGACTAGGATCATCACTGACCAGGGTTGACATGGTACTAAGCCTTGCTTTGCCTAGTGATCACTCCGCTGAGGTCATGTGGGTTGTTTGCAGTTCTCCCACTATTATAAGGAAAGGTGTATTTCCTTTTTTTTCAAATCTTTTATGTGCTTAGTGCTTTCTGAATGATAACATGGGAAAATTTTTGTATGATAACATGGGAAGATTTTTTTTAATCCCTCAATATAGTCATAATCATTGTGGAAAAGTTAGAAAGCATAGATAAGTCTAAATTTTAAAAAACACAAAAACTTCCTATAATCATACTACCTAAATATTACCTCTATTAACATTTGATACAGCTTTATTGAGATGTGATTCACATATCATATAACTCACCCATTTAATGTACACAGTTCAGTGGTGTACAGTTCACAGAATTGTGCAACCATCACCACAATAAATTTCATAATGTTTTCATCAACCCCAAAGAAACTTCATGCACATTAGCTGTCACTCTCCATTTCTCACAAACCCCCCAGCCCCTGGCAACTGCTAGTCTACTTTGTCTTTATAGATCTGCATATTCTGGACATTTCCTAAGTGGAATCGTACTTCATGTGGTCTTTTGTGACTGGCTTCTTTCACTTAGCATAATGTTTTCAAGGTTCACCCAGGTTGTCGCATGTATCAATGCTTCATTCCTTTTTATTGCTGATAATACTCTATTATATGGTCACACCACATTTTATCTGTTCTTCAGTTTATGGAACACTTGGATTGTTTCTCCTTTTTGGTTATCATGAGTAATGCTACTATGAACATTTGTATACAAATTTTTGAATAGCCATGTATTTTCATTTTTCTTGGGTATATACCTAGGAGTGGGATTTCTGGGTCATATGGTAACTGTATGTTTAACTTTTTGAGGAACTGCCTATTTTCTAAAGTAGCTGCACTATTTTAATTCCCATCTGCAATGTAGGAAGGTGCCAATGTCTCCACATCCTCACCAACACTTGATATTATCTGTCTTTTTTATTATAGTCATCTTAGTGGGTGTGAAATGGTAATTCATTATGGTTTTGATTTGCATTTCCCTGGTGGCTAATTTACTTACACCTTGATGTATATCCTTCCAAGTGATTTTTTCTGTGCATATATTTGCATAGGTAATATTTTTCTTTCCCAAACTGGAACATGTTACAGATCTTTCTTTCTGTGTTAATAAGTTTAATTCTGCAACATTATTCTCAGTGGCAGCGTAATACTTCTCTGAATGGGTATACCATAATTTGACCATTCAGCCAGGTGGAATATTGAGACTTTTTAATTTTCATTACTATAAACAGTGTGATAAACCTTATTGCTAAACTCTTGAGCAGATCTTAACTGCTTAATTATTCCTTGGGATAAATTCCTAGAACTGGAATTTGCTGATCAAACGTAGTCTTTTATAGCCCCCTCCTCTGGCCCCCAAACAATTTTGGATGTCTTAAAAAGCACAAAACTTGTCTTAAATTGGGTTTATAATAGCCATTTTAAATTAAACTATTTTCTTTTAGCAGTATGGATTTTAAGTCAGGTGAAAACGAAATATTTAGATTTTGTTTTGCTTATATTTTGAAGATGTAAATAACCAACAAGCAGTTTCTTGATGACACCTTATATACCAAGAGCCACTGAGAAAATGTTTTATTCTGATTTGTTTAATAACTTGTTTAAAGGGTCTGCAGTAGTTTCAGATCAGCTTTGTAGCAGATGTGGCTCCCATGATCACCCACAAATACCTTGGGATAATCTTCATGTTTGGTTTTAAAGGTAGCTTGCCTCCTACAGACAAGATTCTTTCTATAGTTGATTGTGAGGCCATTTACAATTTTGCTTCAAGACTGTTGGTAAATCGAGAATTGATGCATTGGCCATGCCTTTTGGAGGCTGCTGTTCTTAAAACATACAGCTTGTCCATACAGCTGTTCCTGGGAATAATAAAGTGCCACTTGACAATAACATCATGCCTTGGTGTGTGTGTTTGTTTGTTTTTGCCACAAACATACCTAAACTTATTCATCCAAAGGAATGTTGTCTCTTTCAAAATAATCACTGCTTCAGGGTCAATGTTCATGTTATACAAGTTAGTTTTTTTGTTTTGTTTTTAACTTTTCAGTACTTCATTTAATAATTTAGCTAATCAATTTAATAATTCAACTTTAAAACAAAGAGGGAATCCTAAAAAAGCAACTATTTACTCTTAAGCCAGTTATCCTTACACAACTTGAAACATTTCCCAATTCCTTCCGATCTGTGCTTGATTATAACTTTCACATGCTTCACACTGAAGTTTTTTGATGAAAACTCTTAGTCAGCTTGATTGCACAATTTACTGAGGACACTTGGATAGGATTTTTGGGTTTTTTTAAGAATCAGCTAAAGACTCTCTACCATGTAGAGAACTCAAAGGTATAGTCTTTGAAGGGAATTTCCAGAAAATTTCAAAAACATTGTGAGCAAGAGGAGCATATATGAATAAATGTGTAAGTGCCTCCCAAGGGAACTAGAATGAGAGTGTGTTAGACAGCTAGGAGGGGTCTCACTGGTTTAACCCAATGAGTCTCAGTATCCCCCCCCCTAAGGAACAGGGGCATGTCAGCCTGTAACAGTGGGAGCACATTAGAACCTTCGAGGGTGGTGGCTGGGGCATCTACCTCCCTCTCTCAGGCATCATCTCCTCCCAAGGTCACTGCCCTGCTCTGTTCCCCAGAGCAGACAGAAGAGGAAGCTGAGGCGGAGAGGGTCACGTGTCTTTGGACCTGTCCAAGGTCATGTGCCACTGGCAAAACTGAGCCTTGAACCTAACCCTCCAGCTTCTCTTTGAAGAGCAGTCCCTGCAACGCTTATGTTCTGGTGCGTTTGTGAGAGCACATTAGTCCAGCCACCCCTGTCACCCTGAGGAGGTGACCCAGCCATGTTGCGGAGAGACGGGATCTGGGGAAGGACAGGGAAGACAAGAAAGTAGATTTGTAAGCTTCAGGAGAATGCTCAGGTGATGCTTTTGTTCCTCGCTCAAGAGTTGTAGCCTCTTCCCCTTTGTTTCAGTAGGAAAGATGCCGTCACCTGAGACCCTCCGTCAGCGACACTGACCGTTGTGAGTGCTGGCGCTGGGTCCAGCAGCGATCGTGGGGAGGAGACTGAGACACCCTTAAACCTAATGCACAGTTTAACTCGTTCCTTTGCTTGAGGTCTAATAATATCCAGCAGGTGCATGCTGACCAGTAAGATCTCCCCCAGAAATGTTTTTGAAATAGCAAAACTGAAAGTTCATGTCTTAGAAGCCTTGAACCGAAGTCACTCTTCCACAGTGTGGTCACTTTTCTCAGGGAATCCTGAAGGGACAGGACTGCAGCTATCGGGCTGGGCCTGGGGGGTTGCCTTTGCAGAGGCCCCCACCTCCCATGCAATTCTGGCATCAGGGGGTAGGTCTGTGATGACGGGGGGAGGGTGTGACACAGTGGACCTTGGACCACAATGGAGGGACTAGAAGGCAGGGACCCTGTCTTGCTCTTTGTCACATCCTTTGTGGAATTTGGCATGGTGAGTCTGCCATACTCCCTGTAGTGGGCACTCAGCAAATACTGATGGAATTCCTCTTTTTTTTTAATATATCTTTGTTGATTTCAGAGAGAGGAAGGGAGAGAGAGAGAGAGAGAAACATCAATGATGAGAGAGTCATTGATCGGCTGCCTCCTGCACGCCCCCCACTGGGGATTGAGCCCACAACCCGGGCCTGTGCCCTGACCGGGAATCGAACCTCGATCTCCTGGATCCTAGGTCGATGCTCAGCCGCTGAGCCACTCCCCACCATTCCCCACTGGTGGAATTCCTCTTTGAGTCTTGTTAAGGCCAATGAAACAAGGAGCTGTTTTATCATCAGGCAAGTGGGTTGAGGGTTTTTTTGGAGGGAGGAGGATGTTGCTTTAGCTGTAATCTATCTTCTTTAATGGGATCTCATCAGTAGTTTCTTTCTACAGAATGAGAGGGGCTTCTGGGATGTCTGCTTGGGTGGACATGACCCATAGTGTGTGGTGCCTTCTCGGTGGGCTCCTCATATCAGTAATGAGATTAATTTTAACCCTGCCAAGCCCCAGGAGATAAATGGGTTCTGATTATTCCAAGTCACTTTCATTTTTCGCTCAGCATGATGTTTCACTATTAAAGTATGAACCCTGATCCAGGGTTTCCTCTTATGTATTAAACATGATTTCCGTAGTTAATAGACTAATTTCTAATTATAATTCAAAACCACCCCTTTCTCCAGCGGATTATTCCCCTCCCCCTCTGTTTCCGGTGAGGGAATAATTATCTAGGCCGCAGGAGTGTTTGTCATGGAAACTGAAGTTTTTCATACATTTTCTGAACAAACAGTGCTGTCAAATCCCTTGATCTCCAGTTGGGTCAGAGGAGTTTGTTGCTCAGACTAAATCAGATCTGTCTTCTCTGAAAGCCAATGGCCCATGACTCCTGAGGGGCCTCCAGGAGTGAGAGAAGCACCTGCACAGCGGCCACAGCTGCAGCTGGGAATGTGTGACTTGAGGCGGTACTTCTCAGCCCTGGCTGAGTCAGTCACCTGGAGTCATCGGGGCAGCTTTTTAAAAACCCTATGTCAAGGCCCCACCCCAGGTGGATGAAATAAGAATCTTTAGGAATTGAGGCTGGCATTCTTTCTTTAAAAAAAATTTTTGTTTTTTTTAAAGCCCCAGGTGACTGATTTGTAGTCAGATTAAGGCCATTAAGTAATTCCTGTACCTTAATCCTGGACAGAACAAATGTGTCTCCCTGTGCCCTGTAATATCACAGAGCCCTGGACTAGGCCGGAGACAGCTTTGGGCTCATTTTATAGAAAATTGGGATTGCTATATTCTACTGATTAACAGCAGGACTAAAAATAGAGAACCTAGTATTATATTTTTTCCACTGTAGTACTATATTGCCCAGCTCTTAAAAGAGCAAGTAATTCCAGACGGATGGATTTTGTTTTTGTTTTTTAAGTATTAACTATTCCAATTGCTTAAAAAAAAAAAAAAATCAGCTTTTCTCTGGCCGGGTGGCTTAGTTGGTTGGAGTGTCATCCCATACACCACAAGGTTATGGGTTCAATTCCTGGTCAGGGCGCATATGGGAGGCAACCAGTTGATGTTCCCCCTTCACTTTGATGTTTCTCTCTCTCCTTTCCCCTCTCTCCCTAAAAAAAAATCAATAAAAACATATCCTTGGGGGGGGGGGGGAGGATTTTAAAAAAATCAGCGTTAACTAATAACTGGCCTTACATTCAAATACACTTAGTTATTGAATTATATGATGTTTAGAATTATTTAAAGTGACACTTAGCTTACTTATCTTTACTTTCTCTATATATTAAGAGGCCTAAGGAATCGAAACAGTATTGCTTTCCACATTCCTTTACAGCACCCTGGCAGGTGAAATTAACCTCTCTGAGTTTTAAGAGAGTCCTTGGTAGCCAGAGTGCAGTAGCCAAGAGGTGTGGGCATGGAAGAAATCTGTGGAAAGAGTAAGTTCAATAGTTAAAGTATAAGGATGAATCATATAAGCAAAAAGGAACTTTCTTATCAGGGTGAGAATGTGTGTGTTGGAAGCAAATTGTAGGAGGGGACAGTTAATGAGACTCCCCTTCCCTTTTTCTGTGAGAACTAGATATCTGGGTATCTCTCAGCCCGAAGGGCCTCTGCAGTAGGTGCCTGGTTGAAAGCCCTGACAGTACCACACAGTGCAGGACATGGCTGGTCCTTTATCTCAGCGACTGGACGGACCTCAGCCATTACTCAGAGAATCCTTCCAGCAGGTTTAGGAACAAGAGGAAACACTGAGTGTCGCATTGGCCAGGCTGGATCAAATCTAAAGCTCTGCTTGAAACCGCATTGAAAAACGTCAGTAGAATTGTAAGGTCACTGTTTGAAGCCAGGCTCTGACCTGGCAGAGCTGGGTAAACTTGGGGACCTGGGCTGTGTTTCCCCACCGAACTTGATGCTGAAAGGAAATCCCAAGTGGCAGCTCCAGTTCTCGCCTCAAGTAGGTAATAAGCATAGTTTGTCATTTTAGCTATTTCGAAATGTAGATTATAGGCACCGTCTTTTGTTTCTGTGTGTGTGCTCACCCATACAATAAAAATGTGGTGAGGGGTTCGATACTAGCTAGCTGGGAAACTCTGGTCAATGAGTTAGTTCCCCTGTTTCCTCATTGGTAAAAACAAGGCCACGGGACTAGTAAATCTATTACTTGGACCTATTTCTAAGTGTCTTTCCAAATTAGGAACACCATTCAGGTTAGGCATCTAGTCCCCCAGCTGCACAGTTTCAGTTCACCTGGTGGTCGAAGATGGAGGGCTGCTTTGCTTTGAGCCTCCCAGCTTCCTTGCTCCTAAATGTAGTGGATTCCATCCATCCAGCCATCCAGCCAGCCAGCAGTTTGATTGAGTATGTGTTATATATGTCAAACACTGTTTGAGACACCGAGGACACATAAATGAACAAAACAGACTCCTGCCCTCATGGAACTTACATCTACTTGGCAGAGACAGACAAGATAGCACGGTAAGTACATATAGAATGTGAGACGGCGATACAGTTCTATGGAAAGAAAGTAAATAGGGCCTGTAGGGCTCAACTGAAGCATGGGGTCTTCCCTGACACTGTACCTCCTAGACAAGAGCCCATCCCACCCTCCAAGAGGCAGGGGATGACTTTGTGTTGGGGTTAATACACATATCTGTGCTGCAGTTTATTTGCCATGTAATCTTCTCACAAACTGGTGTTGATAGCTCTTGTATGTTTGCAAATCCTGAGCAAATATGAGATAATTGAGTGTGACTGTTGTCAGTTTTTAATGACCACCTAACAAGAGGAAGTTTAAAATTGTGTCAAGGAAACCTCAGAAACCCCAAAGAGTCAGGGGACAGACCCAGCAATTCCTTGATTTTTGTGATCGCGCTTCTCCCAAATACACAGGTGGTACATACAGTAAGTCCTCACTTAACATTGTCACTAGGTTCTGTGACTTTAAGCAACACCGTGTATAACGAAACCAATTTTACCATAGGCAGCTGAAATAAATAAGAGTTAAGTTCCAATGGCATCTCATCAGTGTTATCAGAAAACAACATTATTCTAGGACTTGGTGTATATATATATTTTACAAACAAAATTAAATCTTTTCTTCCAAGGGAAAGCATTTCTAAGATCTCCAGATAAATTCAAATACTGCATGAAAGATGTCAAGCCAGTTCTGGGGAATCTCTGACCCAAACAATCTAGTGGCCTTATCCCGTAGTTCTGTTAGGGTTCATTTTCCACTTGCTGTGGTCTTGTTTTACCAAGAAGAAAGCGGTTTCCTTTGTACATAGAGATTAAGAACAAGTTTATCTGTAGTTTTGCTATTCAACTGACTGGAACAAAACCACAGTTGCTTCTAAAACCAACCCTAAGTCATCTTGATCTGATAGTTGAATATTTGGAAATCTCTGGGGCTTTTGGTACTGGGGTAAAGTTCAATCACTTATCTGACTTGTGGTGTGGAGAAGAGATCTCCCTTTCAGCTTAGGGGATGGTTGGTTTTAGAGCCCAAAGCATGTGTCCTTGGGAGTAACCTACCTCCTCCCATGTAACATTGGTTGATTTCTATGGTACTTTCCCCCCCACCCTGAACCTTAAAGTGAATCAGATTATTACTAATTGCAAATGTTGCAATAATTTGAGTATATGGAGACACTGAGATGTTGAAAGACCAGGAATGGGGATGACTGTGTTCAGAGGCATCAGGACTTCGGAACTTTCAAATTCTCAGGTGGGTTTTTGCATGTTTTGATTGGTTAGGGAGAGAAGAATCTACAGGAAAACCTAAGGAGAGATGAGGGCCTGGTAAATCATGGATCACCACACTTATGAGCTAAAAGACATATCCAACCCAGTGTTCCTACTTCAGAGAGTCAGATACTGATGCCAGGAGAAATGTAATGACTTGCCCAGAGCCTGGGCCAGAACACATATTCCTGTGCCAGTCTCATCTTCTTTCAGCTTTATTCACCCCAAAAACGTCTGTCGAGCATGCGCCAGGCTTGTGGGGATACCTGAGGGACTTTGAGTTTCTTTCCCCTTGTGTTGCACTATTTCTCTGCTAGATGGTAAACCCTTTGAAGACAGGACTGTTATAGGCATTGGGGCTCCAGTACACAATAGGACCCTTCTTTCCATGCATCTATGGGTTAAAAGAGAGAGTCCAGCCACGGGGGTGGGGTTGAAATAAATGAGCTAGCAAGGAAGTTGGACTGGATGAGCCAGCCAACAGGAAGAAGTGTGAAACAGGGAGTGCCTGGAAGAGATTGATAAAAACTTCATACCCTTGTCAGCCTGCTTGAGTAATGCCAGACCGTGATCCAGCGACTTACCCTGTTCTGTGTGGTTAGAATCCCCACGATCTCTGCCTAAGGTAGCAAAACTAGCCTGGGACTGACTGCAGGTGCTGGGGAGGTGGAGCACCCCGGTGAGTAAAAGGACAGGAGAGAGCATGCTCCACTCCTTGGGTCTCCAGAGGGAGCTTTCTGATCCCTGCCTGGTGGCTCATCAGGGGTCTCAAAGCAAGAGACCTTGTGTTGGAGTTTGTTTTGTAGGCCACACTTCAGCACACAGTCTTACTGTTAAACTTTCCCATGAAGTTTGGTGTGTTACACTCATACTCAGTCAGCTGTCAACCAGCTAAGCAGCATCAGTCTAATGTTGGTATAAAATAAGACACCAGAGAAGACTCACCTAGGGTGTGAGCACAGATTGTGTTTTGTGTATCAGACTTTACTTAGGGGAGCATTTGTTTCCTCCAGATTTGCTTTGCACCAGTATGGACAGCACATCTGCCTTCTCTTTCTGTGAGCTGCATAGGTAACAAATAAGACATGTAAAGAGGACTCTAACTTTTGTGGCCCATGCTCTGTGAGCACACACTTGGCTTCTGCCTGCTTTCCCAGCCCCACCTTGTCCCATTGCCCTCTCTGCTCTGTCTCCCCAGAAGCACTGGCCCACTAGTTCCTCAAACACAGTAAATTGTCTGTAGTCTTGGGGCCTTTGCACAGGCTGCTCCCTCTGCCCAGGAAATTCTTCCCTTTCTTCCCCCCTTCCTACAGGTCTTAATCCGGTGTCACTCCTTCAGGAGAACCTTTGACACTGATCCCATGTCCCCCAAAATAAGACCGGATCGGCTTCTCCTGTTACGCTCTCACAATTCCCTGTATGTCTTTCATAGCACTTACTGCAGCTTGTCATTCTGTTTGATTATTTGACTCCTGTGGTCCCTTATTAAACCACAAACTCCACGAAGGCAGGAATCAAGTCTCTGTTGTGATGAGGTACTAGTATCTCTCTCAGTTCTGGATTAATCATCATAGTAACTGATGCTTACATGGCACTCTGTGTATGCTAGGCACTGTTCTGACAGCTTTACATATATTAACTCATGTAAATCTCCCAACAATCCTTTGAAGAAGTATTATTATCATCCCCATTTTATGGGGGAGAAACCAAGGTGACTGCCCAGGGTGGTCTGGCTCCAGAGTCTGCCCTTCCACCAACCACATTATACTCCATTGAAGCTTAACAAACGTGGAATTGTTCAGAAAATGAGGAGTACTACATAAGTGTGTTTTCAGATAATCACATACAATCCCACCGTAAAATGTAGCACCGTTTGATAAAAATCTTTTCAGCAGTTATATTCTTCCTTCTGAAACACCACGAACCAAGCATATTTTAACCTTTTTGAATTGTTGCAGATAGCCAGGTGTTGCATTACTGCTGCCTGCCCGTGAGGGCAGGGGATGAAGGGCTGCTGAGGTCTGAGTCAGAGTTGATAGTCAGGTTTTTGAGTTTGTTTACTTTCTGATGGTATCTTTGCCCCCACCCCCCTCAGTTTCTTCAATAAGATGATCTCCCCTGATACTTACATAATTCTTGTCTTTGGAAATCTCAGTATTTATTTTGCTTTCTTAGCACTTAAAGAGATGTTGCTATTCCTCAGTCTTCAAAAGAAAAAACAGATTTGGAAGCTTAGCCAGCTTGCCCCACAGTTCAGATGCCCATATGAGCCGCTTTGCTGACCTGGAGACATTGGCAGTCAGGTTGGATGACCTCCAGGTGAGGCAGAAGCTGCACCAGGATGGTGACTTGAGGAAGAGCCATCCCTGGGAAAATGGGGCCTGTTGGCCGCAATGTGTGTGTGTCTCCTAAAAGCACATCCCCTTGCTCATCCCTGCCCTGGGCAGCCCTCTCTCCCTTCTCAGGAGGGACTGCCAGTCTCCTTGGTGTCTGGAAGGGCTTCTTCCTTGAACCCAGAGGCTTGCTATCTCCTCGTTGGCGTTCTTTTCTGCTTCTGCTTCCTGCCTGGAGGAAGCAGCAGAGCTTGGTCTCGGCCCCCAGTTGTCCCGCTCTAGATTGGGTTGTGCCAACACAGTCTTCCAAGCAGTGCCTTATACTTTCCTATCTCTGCCCAAATGTGTGAGAGTTGCATAGAAGTGTTTACATTGGTCTCAGAGGAGCCTAGAAAACAGAAACCTATGCCGAAATTAGGGAGATCTGATGGCATAAGATTTTTTTCCCACATGCAAAATTCAGTATTCAGATCCGTGTTTCCTTCCTTTTTTGTGAGCATCTATCCTGTTAAGTGAAGGAGCCGTGACTTAGTACGTGAGGCTCGTCAGTGTATGTTTGGTCATTAAAATGGTTGAAGGAATTGTCCTTTGCTAATCAGTAATGTGTGTTTCCTTGGCATTGGCATTGAAAGAATACCTTCATCAAAGGAACTGGCAGAGGCAACTATATCATCATCATCATCATCAAAGAGCATCTTTTTAAACCATTAGAACTGGACTGGATAAGTGTGTTTTCCAGGAATTTTTTTATGGTGACAGAGCCTTTGACTTTCTGCGGTGTTATTCCCACCCACTTGGGTCTACAGCGGGATCTCAGGAATTTTTACCCAGAACATTTTTTTGAAGTCCCCACCCTGTATAATTTGCAGTGCCTTTTGGTATATCGGGTGTCTGCAGAATCTACAGTTTACATTTTGGCCTCATTAGAAAGATCCTACTCCCTCTCAGGGTAGATGCTGCTCTCCATCTGATCCAGCAGGATTCAGAGGGGAGCTCCAGGCCTGAAGTAATTTTAGCTTATGGTTCTCAGAGAACCATGATTTAAAGTATTGAAATTACAGTGTGGTGTAGTGGGCGAAGAACCAGACAGAAAGGCGGAGACCTTGGTTCCAGTCCTGCGTATACGGTTAACTGTCTGTGGTGCCTTGGGCAAGTCGCTTCACCTCTCTGGGCCTTGACTTCTCCTATGAAATGAGAGGGTTGGGTAAGGTGATCTGTTCAGCCCTTTTCATCTCTAAAATTACATATCCCAGAAGCTGTAAACAGTCCTACTGTTTGATCTGTGTTGTATGGAGCCATATGACTTAATGACCATCCAGTTCATTGGAGACGGGAAGGCAGTATGGTGGACTGGGCCAGTGGGGAAGTAGCTAATCCTCAAATGGACTTCAAACAGTGGGGATTCTGGCTAGAGGAAGTCCAGGTATCTTCTCTTATAAAGCTTGGCAACATCTGGCAAGTGTAGATGGCAATTATGTCATAAATACAGTTCCTTGTAGATAATTTTTATTTAACTAGAGCATTTATCCTCTTTCTACTTGACCCCTCCCACTCCCCTCCCACCAAAAGAAATCTCTAACTAAGGGTAAAGAACAAAATTGACAGTTTCTGATTAGCTGCTATTATCAGGACTGAAAAATTTGGTATCTAATCAAGCCTTTTTTTCATTTGGGGTATTTGTATGAGGACTTCCTAATAGTAGGTTTAACTGCAGATGACTCTACGTACTGGAGTGGATCAAACCTGGCTTCTTGTAGGGCTAGTTGTCTCCTGAGGAAATTACTGGTCTGAGTCAGACCTTTATTAGTTTACCTTGTTTATGATGCTGCTGCTCCATTAAGGTAAGTGAGACAACAACATACTAGTGGTTATACTCGCATTCTAAATCTCAACCACTGAGTGATTGTGAAACTTTGAGTTTTAGTTTTCATACCTATAAAATACTTAGGGACTTGATGCCATCCTAAGCACATGGCTTGTTTCCTTGACCATGGAGCACCTTTCATGCCCAAATGTATTTCCTCCTTCATGGTGTCAGTGTAAGTTGGTGGCAGATGGACCATGAAGACAAACAGAACAGCTAGCTTTTTGGACTTAGACACAGCCTGGGGCTCCCAAACCAGTGGGCGAGATATGTTTACCTGTTGTGAAATTAGCATACCTTTGCACTCGGGAATAAAGTGGACTTGTGAGGAAGCTTTTATCAGACCCATTAAAGGAATAGCCTAAACCGAAGAATTGTAACTGTCTTGGTTGGTGGTTAATTACACCACACAAGAATTGCCACAAATACTAGTTTGACTTCTCAGTTGCTTAGTTTGGAAACCTCACAGAGCCGTTCAGTTAGGCCTTGCCCTTTACTGCATCCCAAGCAGACACTTGACTCCCATCCAAAGCAAATGTCATGGTTACCTTTATTGACTTAATGTCCGGAAACATGACAGCTGATAGGCTGGTTAGAAGGAACTAGTATTTGGTTGATGGATTATTGCTGACTTACACTCAAGTAGATGAAGTATAACAGAACTTGGAATAGTTCTGTAGTAGACCAAAGTCATTAAAACATAGGCACAATTAAACAAGAAAAGCCTCTTAATATTACCAATGTTTTAATTCTGTCCTTTTTTTTCCTTCAGCTTCTTTTTACCAGGCTTGGCTGGAGTCGGACCTGGGACCCTTCATTTCATGGGCTGACACTCTAACCACTGAGTCAAACTGGCTAGGGCTTCTTAAAGAACCTTTAACATTTCATGAATACTGATTTGGTGGTGATGAACTCCTCTAGCTTTTTCTTGTCTAGCAGATTCTTTATATGTCCTTCAATCTTTGTCCTAATTTAGTAGACAGGAGACTAGGCAGAATGAGTTCTCTGCCATTGTGTACAGATGGCTATATAGACATCTCCATAATTGGAAGAGAGAGCTTTACTGTTGGATCAGGTGTATAAATGAGTTCAGGGTTGTGGGGCAGGGTTTGATTAGAATAAAAATTTTCGTTGTATCTGTCTAATCAGGACTTTAGATAAGAAACCTCAAAAGTAGACCTTTGGGAGCTGTTCGTTTAGCCCACTCTCCTGATCAGTATGAGGCGCATACTCATGCGGGCTCTATTTTTCAACAAGAGATCTTTATGTAATGGGTGTGTGTTGGCATTTACTGGGCACTGATTTTAGTCTTAGCTGCTTTGGTGAACTCTAGATAGCTTCTTGGCCATCATTGGGCACAGTCTTCTACCATGTGATTAAATGGCATTAGAATGACAGCACTCTGCTGGGTACTTTTTGTAAAGCAGCCAGAATTACAAACATCCAGGCTTTGTTGGAGTTCATAATCTGAAGTAGATACTGTTGCTGCAAATAGAAGAATTGTAGACACATATGTCCTTTTTGAGTATCATTGAGTACCTGCCAAGGACTATATTACAGAATACTATTTTGAGGTACTTCCTGCTGAATCAATATATTACTGCACAAGTTACCTTGACTGTGTGTGTGTGTGTGTGTGTGTGTGTGTGTGTGTGTGTGTGTGTGTGTGTGAGTAGCCCTATAGACTGGTATCCAGAAAGTGTTTTACTGATATCTCTTAAAACCAGCTCATCCATCCTGCGCTTTGGCTAATTAAAGCCAGCAGAACAATGTCCTTCTCAGCTCCAAGCATTATGCTAAATTAATGATGATAAGCTCTGATTCCTGAGCACGTTCTAATCCATTTGAAATCAATTGTTCCACATTTGGTGACATGCAGCTTTAATTCTTCTGAAGAGTGCTTGTGTTCGAAGTAGTAAAACAAGTGTTCTTGGAAGTCTTTCTTGTGTAACCCTCCCCTCACTTGTGTACCTATTTAAGTCTCACCTGTAACGCCGTAATGTGTAGTGTTCATTGACCAACATGAACTTGAAGTCACTTGAACTTCGCTTTACCCTGTGGCCGGCTGTCCCGTGGATTTGGGCACTGGCAAACAGCCCCCACACTGCCGAAGGCAGACAGTGTCGATGGCAGGCCGAAGGTTCCAGGAATTTAGGTGCACACTGCATTGCGTAATGATAATCTGTGGAAACATGCCAACATCCTTGCTGGAGTTCTAGCTTAGTTTGGAGGAATGGTTTTTTTTTAACCTTAAATAAATAAAGCTGAAGTTAGGATTATGCAATATAACAGTAATTCAATGAACATAAGGGGGAAAATTATTTGAAAAAAGCAAAACAAAAAAAAAATTCCCTGGACAAATCCTGGAAATTGGTGTGGCACTCCTAAAAAGACAAGAAAATCATTTTCTTGGCCAGATTATTCTATTCTAATGCTGTTATAGAAACTGGTCTGTTGGAGTGGAGGTGGGAAGGGGAGAAGATTCACAGGAGAGATTTTTATTTTAACTACTTTCACTGTTTTTCTTACTCTACTAATCTAGCACTACGGTGTTGTCATATAAATTTAACTTTCGAAGATGTACAGTTCGGCGTGACTTGACCGATCTGTATGCTACCTGAGAAGTGTGTGGCTCTCCTGTCCCAGTGGTAGGGCCTCTGTATGCATGTGAGTGCTTTTTCGTGGGGATGGAATGTACCAGTTTTGTGAACAGAACCGATACTACAACACTCATCAGGTCTAGACCCCTCTGGAAAGCTGGGTACGAGATATGTGCGTGTCCACTTCTTCCTACTGACCAAGAGATGAGAGTTCTGTGCTGTTTTTATTAATCTTATTTCTGACCCTTGGTATTAGGTGGTCAGTTAGCCTGTGGACCATTCCTTGACATGTGAGTCTCAACATTAAGACTCGCATTTCTTTGGAAAATGCAGCATTTCTGAAAACCCTGAGGCGCCCTGGCCTTTTGCGGTTCCTGAATCTTAGAGGAGCTGGCCGTGTGCCTCCCTGCCCTTCCTCCTCAAGGGGCAGAGGGTGAATGGAAATGAGCACAGTTGCTTCAGTGGCAGGTGTGGCAGCGAAACCAAGCCCTGGGGCTTTGCTGGTGGTTTCCTCCTGCTGCGGGTGAGCCACCTTCGGGCCTGACGAGCCCCTGGTACTGGTTAGAAAGGAGTGGGTTTTTGGTAGAGGCTGTTTCATTGGTTTTGGTGCTGCTTAGACACATCCCTGCCCCTCGTTCGGTAATTCTCTTTACCCAAGACTTTTTCTAAACAAAGTTATTTCAGAACTCGTTTTAGAAAAGATATTTTTCTCACCTGAAATATAAGGAATTGAGTTAATTAATGCAAGAGCAGCTAACAGCTGAGTTTAGAATATAAACTAATGCAGCTGTCAGCAGCCCACCTTTTAATCACCCGTGTAAACAGTTGGACGTTGCTTCCAGGCCTTTGTAGTGGAGGCAAAGTGAGGGGTGCATTTTGTGAACTGGTGTAGCTGCTGGACTTGGTGAAAACTTGCTGTGGAATCAGAACGTTGCACATGAGGATGCAGCCCCGGAATGACGTTGGTTTGCACGGGGACGGGGAGCCTCTCGTTGAAGTCCCGGCTGAGCAGGTCCGCAGCGAGGGCCGCTGTAGCACTCACTCAGCCCAGGTGAGATAGGCTGGTTGGGCCAGCTCTCTGGAAACCAGGCTGTGTAACTGCAGGGCCTATTGCCATTTCCCCAGCACCATCTGCCCGGAATTGCCCGACTTCATATTCCTCAGGCTGGGCATTTTCTAGAATTATCTCAGGGTTGCCTTGTATGACGTGCCATATGCCAGACTTCTGTGAGGACCAATTAGCTAATGGACGTGTAGTTTTAGGCCAGATTAGGTTACCCACCACTGCCATTCTTACCTTCTACCGTGTTACTGTGACTGCTTCTTAGAAGTCACCATCGAGGCCAGGAAAATATATGCCACTAGTTTGAAAAATGAGTCAGATTCCAGGTAATCATCTTGACCCAGATCTGCAGAATCAGCATTTTCTTTCCATTTGCAGGCTCTCCGGAAACCATTGTGTGTAACGGGCCTGTGGCCATTTCTTCTGTCGCAGAGAAATGGGAACCCTGACTGGTGGGGCTGGGCAGAGGGAATGTGCAAGTTCAAGTTCATTACTGGGAAGCATGTGTTTAGATACTCAGGTACACGCAGCTCTCAGC
This sequence comes from Miniopterus schreibersii, assembly GCF_964146895.1. NCBI lineage: Eukaryota > Metazoa > Chordata > Mammalia > Chiroptera > Miniopteridae > Miniopterus > Miniopterus schreibersii. The sequence continues at coordinate 9,338,264 of NC_138116.1, forward strand.
TCTGCCCAGTACTGCAAAAGACACGTAGAAGCTTAGTTTGGGTTAGCTTTAGCAACTGTGCTTGAAGACAGGCATTTGCATTCTTTAAATAATGCCAGGGGTAAAGAGCCAGAAATTTTGTAATATTAACTTGCCTTCTGAGATTGTAAAACTGGTCACAGTGGCTCCCGGCCATTCCGGTTGGAAACGGCTGAGAGCCTTCAAAGAAGAGAAAAATCTGTCTGTTGTGATAGGGTTTGTGATTGTGACATCACTGTGGACGTTGTGATGAACTGTCAGAGCTCTCGGTTGCCAAATTCAACGTCTAGCCCAACCTGGTACTTTTGAGATTTTTTTAAAAGATGGTGTTACTTAGGTGATTAGTGTTATATTTCAATTTGCCAACCAACCATAGACAATTGCTCTTCCTGTGGTTTCCAGGCTGCTCAGACAGGCAGCTGGCTTTTGTTTCCACACCGGTAGTGAAGCGGCACTGATGTATTTTATTAAATATTAGCCCTTTGTAATATGAATACTGTGATGAGATGTACTTGGGGATGTTCAGTTCATTTTAATTGTACTGTAGGCCTTAAAACAAAAACAAAACTCATATTTTTGGAAGTACACTGTCTTACCAGGAGACCTCTATGTTTCTAAACTTTGGTTCCTTGTTTGGTGGTTATTAATGATCCAAGGTGGTCAAGTTGCCTCATATCCTGAGATGGAAAGTGCTTCACCTGGGACTTAGGAGCTCACCAAAGCTCCTTTAAATTCGAGCTGCTAACTTGTCCATTTCTCTTCTCTTATGAAAAATTCATTGCAGAATATGTGATCCTATTATAGAAAATTTAGAAAGTATAGGAGGAAAAAAGCTATTGCTATAATTTTACAATATTTTGTTCATCTTTTCTATATATATATTTTCACTTGCTGTGTGTGTGTGTGCGCGCGCGCGCACGTGCTAGGACTGTATGGGTTGTGAGTGACAGAAACCTACTTCCAACAAGCTTGAGTGAAGGGGGGAGTTTACTGTAAGGATTGGGTGTCTCTGAGCCCAAGGACAGGGCTCTGGCGAGGCCTGGTGATCGGTGGAAGCAGGCTGCACTCTCCCGATCTTTCAGCTGTGTTTCTTCTCAGGCTTCTTTCTCTGTTTCTGCCTTTGTCCATCTCTTCCCCCACCCAGTTTTCCACATGGAGGAAAACAGTCACAGAAGTCTCCCAGGTTTAATTTCTTACCACTTCATTCATCCAGAGAGTTCAACCCAATTCTTGTGTGATCCCAAGACCTAGTGTATAAAATGGTGGTTCCTGGGGTAACTGCTTGGTAAGTGGAGGGGAGCTCAGCAGGAATTTCGTTTCTTGGCCCCCATGTATGCAGGCGTCCTCCCCTTTCATTTACCCAGTCCCCCAACTGCCCCTACCTAACATAATCCCGCCGTCCCACACCAAGCTGCACAGCCGTCCCCTTCTCAGTGGGAGAGCCTGGAGTCTTGTTCAGCTGCAGCCTCAGTGGTCTTGTCATAGGGCCTCTGTTCTCCAGGCCAGAAGCTCTGGGCGACGTTCACTCCTCTGCCTCAGGGGTGAGCAGGTGCAGGTGAGGCTTGTCATTATCTGTACCCTGTGGCCTAAAATAACTTTACCCCAAACAGTTGGTGTGCATAACCTCTGGATTCCCAGCTCGAGGCCACCACCTACCCCTAAGGCTTGTTTTCCTAGCCAGTCTAACTAAAACTGATTTCCTAGTTCCAAAGGTGGAATTAAAAGCAGATTGTTCCTCAGGTTTAAGGCTTTACCCAGAGGATAGACTCAGCAGGCAGCAATAAAGCTCACTGTGGTTTCTCCATTCCAGGCGAGTGGGCCCTGGCTCTGGACAAAGGAAAGGGGGGAACTTCTCCCCCTCCAGGCCAGGCACACAGGAGAGAAGAGCTAGGTTCTGGCAGCTGTGTCACCCCCTCTGCCAGTTGGTCTCCACTGTCGAAAAGGAATGCAGGGACTGGAGTATTTGTCATTCCACCTCAGACTGTCCTTCAGAGGGCCACTGGGCTTTGCCTTTTAAGGGATTAACTGGGCATCACCTTGGCTCTTACCAAGAATGACCAGGTATTTGGGGGTCAGATTCCCATGCACAAGTAACCCCCCAATCTTTTAGATTTAGTGTTAAAGGCCATATCTTTAAAATAGCATTTGTGCCAAAATTCAAACTGTCTCAGTATAAGCAGGTTGGCCAGTTTTTAATTCAGCACCTATAGGAACCAGTAAATTTGCAGGACAGTGTAGTGACAAAGGAAGGGACAAGCTCATTATGAGGTGGCATTGCTGAATGGGCCCATACCTCAAAAGCTTCTTCCTAAGAAACCTTGCCAGCTTTCACCTGCACATGTGTACATTAACTTTTGGATTCTATATTTTTCATGTGATAACGCATATAAGCATTTTTCTATATTGTTGTAGATTTTTCCTTATGTTGTTTTAATGATTACATAATGTTTCATTGAGTGTATGTGTTATACTTTATTTCAGCCATTTAGATGTTATTGGAAATTCAGGTCTTTTTTTTTTTTTGTATTTATAAATAGGATGTAATGAGTATTATTGTGCACAGAGCTGTTTTTATATCTGGAATTATTTCTTTAGGATATAAAAGTAGAGTTACAGGACCAAAAATATGAGCACTTTTATGCTTTCCAGAAAGACTGCACTAACTTATAATTTTCATCGCCACTAGCAATGGACAAGAAAGTGAATTTCACTACCTTTGGCTATTTTCTTAAAAAAAATTTTAAAAATTCATTGAGCATAAAAGGTGCATTTTTATTTAACTTATATTTTTAGTATAAGTGAGGAATAATTTGGGTTATTTTTTTGTGGGTTTTTTGTTTTTTGAAAAATATATCTTTATTGATTTCAGAGAGAGGAGGGGAGAGGGAGAGAGAGAGAGAAACATCAGTAATGAGTCATTGATTGGCTGCCTCCTGCACGCCCCCTACTGGGGACGGAGCCCACAACCCGGGCACGTGCCCTGAGCGGGAATCGGACCAAGATCTCCTGGATCCTAGGTTGATGCTCAACCACTGAGCCACGCCGGGCCGGGCCGGGTTATGTTTTTTATACATCTTCTTTTATAACATATCTCTCTTGAAATCTTGGTGTTGTATTACTATGTAAACTCATTATACAAGGAGAGCTGTTTTTCCTATTTTGATTTAAACGCTTTCCCTAGGCCTGTGCCCTTCCAAGTTTCGTAAGTGCGTATGGGTGTGTGTGGGTGTGTGTGGGCGCTGGCACCCTTCATTATCATGGAGTCCTGCAAGACGGCCAGGTTTTAGAAAGTGAAATATAACTAAGAGAAGGAAGTCAGTTAGAAAGCTGAGCATGCTTTCTACCTCTGTTTCATTGGATTATTTCAAAACCCCTGTCCTTGTCATGTTAGCTCATAAGCCTGTCTGCCTGCAGGAGGGATTGCCACTTAGACTGCGGTAACCTGGGTTCTAGTCCTGACTCAGCTGTTGTCTAGACAGGTGCCCTTGATGGGAACTTAGGCTCTCCAACCTCGGTGTCCTCATCTCTAAGCTGGTGGATTTTAGAAGCTCTCGGGGCGGGGATCTGTGGTGTGGTACATGCCCAAGGTGAAGAATCACGTTGATCATGAAGGTTCTTCTCCATCTCGTTGCAGATTTTCGGAAGTCCCAGCACAGTGACGCTTCCTGAAACCCTGTTGTTTGTGTCGACCCTGGATGGCAGTTTGCATGCTGTCAGCAAGAGGACAGGCTCCATCAAATGGACTTTAAAAGAAGGTAATTTGGATTTAGTCCTAGAGTAACATGGACATTTGCTCTGCTGCTTTCAAGGAAACATATTCCAGAAAAAGAGAAAAACAGTTATATGTTATTTAATAAAGTAAAAAGGGGTGATGGAGTCAAGGAGAGAACAGGGCTTGAAGGTATGTTTACAGTGTGAATTGTGATTATCTGCTAAGTGCATCAGGTGAAGAGGCACTCTTTTTTTTTCTCCCCCCTATAGATTTCATGTTTAAATGGCTCTAGGCTTTTCTATTAATAGTTCTGGCTTGGTCTTTACAAAAGACATGCTGCATTAAATTTTTTGTTAAGTTCTAATAATTAGAATCTTGTAATCATAATTATAAGAAGATATCTTCTCTAACCACAAACAACTCATTTGTTTTTATAGAGGCTGGAATAATTGAGGGCTGTAAGATTTGACATTCATCCAAGTTAGCCACTAGATTGATTCTTTACATGGAGGGAAGTAGAAGGCAGAGCCTGTTTCTCATTTCGTAACCTCCCACACTTCCATTTTATGGTCTTGTCTTCCTGGTGATGGTTAGCAGAGTGGAGTCCTGCAGCTGGGAAACTGTATTCGATTTCGAAAGTAATCTTCCCAGGTAAAGCCATGCAAATCCCAGGATTTGGGGCTTTCCGTGCCATCTCTATTCCATCCGTAATGATTCTCATTTGGCCCTAGATGAGGGTCTGACCAGCATGTTCTCTTCCGTCACTAATCTGTGACTCATTATTTTCATGAGCACAGCAAGTGTTTTTCCTTCCTTAATAAAATGTCCCAAAATAGTATTTTAGATGGGAAAACATGGGCCTATGTCGGAAGGCCACACGTCGTCTTGTCAATTCAGCAGCAAACCTAGTTACCATCCATAGACGATGGCAGCTGGGGTACCAGGCTACCCTGCTGCACCTGTCTGGGCCCTGCCTGGATCAGCAAGAACTTTAAACAACAGAAAGGACCAGCTCTCAGGAGTCTGTGGCCACAAGAAGACGGTAGAGCTGGGGTTTGGCATTGCATTACACAATGTTATCGGTGCTGTCTCTCCTTCATGGTTAAGCCTTTTAATGTTTTAAAAACAAAAGCAGAGTTGTTTAAATTTCATAATTTCTGATTTTGCCCAAAGAAGGAAATCAACAAGGTACAAAAGGACTGTGATAAACATTTTTACTGTTGTGTTAGGGCTGGTCCCTCAGTTGCAGTGTTCCTAGGCAGGGCATTTTTGCCCAGGCCACTTCATTCGACTGCTTTACTTTTCCCTGTATGTACTGTTTTAAATTCATCTTCTCCAAATCTTAATTTCTGGAAGTGGCCTCAACTATATCCGGCAACACTGTGTCCTGCTTCGTTTGTTTCTTAGCCAAACATAAGAATCAGTCTGTTCTCTCCTGTAGCTTAGAGCTTTAAAGATTTTGCCTCTTTTTTACTTAATTTAACATGTGTTTACAGAACCTAGTCTGTTAAAGATACTATATGGGCCCAAAGAAAAAGACAGTCCTTGCCCTCAAGGAGCCCACAGTCTGGTGGGGAGAAGTGATACGTACACAGAGCGGGTTGTCACCGCCTCACAGAGATCCTAGGAACTGCTGGGAGAGGAGAGGGGCAGGAAAGGCTTCTTGAAGCTGGGGTGTTGGAGCTGAGCCTTGGTGGGTGGATTGGATTTCAGTCTGGACGAGCGAGGCCTAGAAAGGAGCAAAGGAGGCAGCAGGTCTGGGCAGAGCAGGGAAGAGTTAAAATACACTTAAAGGAAGAATTAGAGAAATCCAATTAAGGTCTAATAATTTCAAGTAATACTCAATATGTTCTAAGTCTTGTTTTTCTGAGAATAAACTGGCTTATTTTAGTGAAATTCAGCCCTGGCTACCAGTGGCTTCAATATATATTTCCATACAAAGATTACAAATGGTGGTGTATGATGACCCTGAGCTTTCAGCTCAATTTTAATCTTGCAGTTAAAACTAGAAATTTCAACATTGGTATTTTTAAACCATTAACACGTAAATTGATTATAAAAGTATTCAGATACAGTTCTAGACCCTGAGGATTTAATAGGTGAAGGAAACACCAAATCTTTTCCTTCATAGAGCTTTGATTCTAAGGGGAAACAGAGGAAATAAATGACACAGTGGTGCTAAGAGCTCTGGAGAAAAAACAAGTGGAGTAGGGGGTGCCAGGCTGCAGGTAGCCCCACTGAGGAACTCAAGGGTGGAAGGAAGTTTTTAGGCAGAAGGCCTGGCAGGGACATAGGCAGGCATGTGCTTGGCATGGCAGAGGGCCAGGCATGTAGGGACACAGTGTTTCCTTTACATAATATTTATGACAAAAATGCCCCACTACAGTCCTGGAATGAGATTTATAGATGCTCACCTATCTACACCCACAGTTCTAAAAAGAAAGAAATATATTACCCAATTGGTGATCTGAAATAATAGGCACATAGTTTTTAATCACATACGTGTAATTTAACATGTAAATACTCAGACACATACTGATCTCTGCTGACACCCCACTTGTGCGTGAGCCCGGTGCCTGTTAATGAAGACTGATAAAAATGCAGGCTTGTGTCCCTTTACCTCTGGTAACGGATTTCCAGGACGCGAGCAATTCTTGATAACATTCCAAAAGGGTACGTTTCCTGATTTAGACAGTAGTCCCATTCTAAGAAGAGTCAGTTTTATAAAGTTATGCAAAAAGTGTGTTTGTGTTTTTATGTAAAGCAGTTAGGTTGTAGGCTGGGATAATTACTAAAGGGTTTTTTGGCCTATATGGGTGTCTAGCAGAACATCAGAGCAGCCTGCAGACACAGGGTGATCTTTGGCTGTGCAGGGCTACCTGGCATTCCTGGACCCCCACAGTCAGTGCCATGTCACCCCCTCTGCTTTACAGGATCAGCAGGTGCTCTGTTGAGACTGAACTGAGGGGGCCAGGAGGAAGCAGGGGACCAGGCAGAGGCTACTGCACCAGTCCAGGCCAGGGAGAAGCCATGGGCTTGGGCCTGTGTAGCAGCAGGGAGTCAGAATCAAATGGAAAAAACTCGCCCATGCAAACAGACACCTTTAACTCCTCAAACTGGGGCTCTGCCGAGTATATACCTGTTACTCCATTTCATGGTTTCCTAACTGTTTACTTGTTTCAAGGGCCAACAAACTGGGAGTGGTTTTTTCTTTCTTTCCACAGAGTGGTTTTGGCAGGTGCTTTTGTTCCTCACCCAAACATGTGTTGCTGTTCCCAGAAATGCAGATTTCTTACACTATCATGGCCAACTGCCTCTAGTGCAGAAAAGGAGTTTTCTTTGTTTTCAGACACTTTACGTTAGGTGTGATCTTTCTAAGCTCTGATTTTGCAACGGTAGCACCACTGTGTGTCTGTCTCTGAAATTTCACCAGTGGAGATGGTTGAGTATATTTTATTTCTGCACTTTCAGCCCAAAGGCAAACTGAGAAGTTGCTGTTTACTTTCTGTTGGATCAGTTTTACAAAGCTCGCTTTGGCTTGCTGGGGTCCAAAGGACTGTCTTTGGTATTGCTGGCTCTGGTTTATGGCTTCTTGCACTCAACTTGAAATACTAGTTAATGCCGATTTTTGACACTCAAATCTTCATCAAATTGCAGGTAGCTCTCTAGCAATCCTCCTCCCATCCCCTCCGTGGCACGGAGGGCTGGATCTAATTGGAACCATGCTTTACTAATCATAGAAATATGCTAACTGTGCAGCATGGCTGCTTTTCCAACCAGGTGGACCCACACTCCTGAGATGTCCCTTGAGTGGTTAATACCGGAGATGCTTATGAGGGAAGGATCAGAACAAAATTTGTTATTTGAAATTGGAAGAAAATCTTCCCACATGAGTTTCCCTTTCTTACCATGTGCCTCTTGCCATGATTTCTCCCAGTGCAGACAGTCACACCCACCCAGTCTGGGAATTAGAATGATGTTCTGCTGCTTGGTCACCGAGTCCTGTCCTGTAGACTGAAGTAGTGTCTCCCAAATCTGACTCCTCCCCGTCCCCCTTGCCAGTGCCTTAGCCAGGCTCTCCATTCATTTCCCAGATTAATGCAACAGGTTCCTGACTGTGGTCCCTGCTGCCTGTCTTACCCTCCCATTCGCCCACCACGCTGCTGTCAGACTGAAAAGACTGACACCACACTGTGCCTCTGAAAAGACTAATTGGACCACGCCACACCCCCTGCTGAAATACTCTTGCTGTGGACTGTAGCAGTGCTACGCCAAGTGTGGCGTGCCCACCTGTGTTACCTGTCCACAAGGAGAGAAGTACAAAAGGGAGAGTAAGTGTCACCCATGATGGGTTGTAATTTTCAACAGCTGATCCTTGACCAGTTAGTTCGGGGAGCACTGGCCTGTAGGGTCAAGGCTGAGCTCCTCAGTACGCATGCAAGGCCCTTCCGAATCCGCTCTTGCCCACCTCTCCAGCTTCAACTCCCTTTTCTTCCAGGAGGTGCCCCTTGTTGCAGCCATAGGTCCTCTCCAGGCCTCAGAGCCATCGGCCCGTGCTTCTGCTGCCTCCCCACCAGCAGCCTGCACTGTCCCACAGGCTCCTATTCGTCTGCTAAGACCCCCTTGCCAGGTTACTTCCTTGCCCCCTCAAGCAGGGGAGCCCCTTCGGCATCTGGGCTCTGGAGGCACTTCCTGCTGGGGGTGTGAATTTTTGTTTACATTTCTCTTCCTGCTGAATTTCTAACTCCTTGAAGGTGGGGTCCCTAGACATCCAGGGATGCTTGGTAAATGTCCGAAACACCTAGTGCCAACTCCAGTCCCACAACCCTTCTAACTAGACGTCTTTCAGGAGCCCTGAAAAACACATGAGACTTGACTGTGCTTCCTCAGGATACGTCGTCTGTCACTCGTACCATGGTCACATTAGTTTTCGTTTCCAGTTTCTGATCGTGGGGATCACATGACTTTTGCAACGTTTGGCAGGAGGTTTCTTTCCCATCCTTTAGGCCATGTGCGCATCCCCTGGAAGAGTCGGAGCTCTGCACACAGAGGTGTGATGGCAACATGAGAGGGGAAGTTGTGGGAAGGGGAAATTTCGTTAATAGTTCGAATCTCTCTTCTCTTAAGGAATTTTCTAGGCTTCAGATACGCATCGCTACCTTTCTGCCTCATCGCTTAAGCACAAAGAAGTGTTTATTTGCTCTCCATTGTCTCGGAGGACTGAGATTAAGTTTTATGAGAAGGGACGTGAGAGGGCCCGTTTCTGCTTTTGAGGACCTTGAAAATGTGTTTTCTGTATTTTGCTTTTTATCGTGGAAGATTCTAAACGTATACAAACGTAGAGGTGATTATATAATGAACCCTCACGTGCGCCTCACTCAGCTTCAGCAGGCTGTGCTCGCTACGTTCGCCCTCGCGCCTGGGATTGACTGCAGGCAGCGCCTCTCGCACGGGAGGCGTCTCTTAGGCCGCAGGCACCGCACGTAGCGTAGATTTCACCTCCAGTGGGTAGTCTGCTTCATTCCTTGGTCTGTGTCACAACACAGTTGTGATTGCTGAAGTGCATGCATAAGGTGCCTTTTTCAGCTATGACTTAGTTATTTATCCTTTTGCTCATCTTGGGATGCTGTGCGAGGTTTGATGGCAGCCCCATCGCTCAAGAATGACTTCTGGGAAGTTAGGACATCCTGAGAGGCATTCGGTTAGAAGTCATAGTGTCAGATCGCTTTATGCGCCCCCCCCCCCCCCTTTAATTCTTTCACAGTTGCTTGGAGCCTTTGGTGTGCATTTTTAGGTCTGAGTTAATTTTGCCAAGGTGAAGGTTAATAAGGGCCTAGTAGAAGTCGGCTGCTTTTAGTATGGGCAGTTTTTTAGGTTCCTTTGTTATCTCCCCACGACGGTCTTTGTCAGACATGACATTTGGTGACTTGCAGAGGTTACCCACAAGGAAACCTGTTACATTCTCTTCCAGTTCTGATGAGATTTGGATTTTGAGTCGCTTTTGATTAGACGTCTATTTTAAAATGCTGTCCTCGTGCAAACCGCAGCTTGAGAAACGCTTTCCACCCTGCAGTTTGGACCTGGCAACTTCCACAGGAGTGGGAGGTGTAGGTTCCGGAAGCACTCGCCTCTGGGGGGAGGAATGAGCTGCCCCCAGGGAGAAGAAGTCCCTAATCGGTCCATTTGAGCACAGGAAGCATATTGGGAGACGAGCTTTGAGTGAAGGGAGGGTGAATGATCTTGTTTCTACCAGTAATTTTTACAAGCAAACAGTGTTGGAACCTTAAGCATTTTCTTGAGGAAATGGCAATTGTTTATTGCAGTCAGACTAGCCGCTCTGGTTTCACTGTCAGCTAGGATTAAAACCTCCATGCTCTCCTCAACTCATTCCCTTCTTTCACTGTATTTTTCTGATCAGGACTAAGTTTTGATGACATTCCCCCCCTCTTTGGTTCCTGACCACCCCTCTGTTCTCCCTCCCACCCCACTCTGGTCACCTTACTGGGGTTACTGAGTCGCCTTGCTCACTACCCCTTCTGATTCCTTTTTCCTGTTCACTTAGTGCCCTGATAGCTGGTTGTCTAACCATTTTTCAGAGGACTGTACCACATCCCTTTTTCTCAGAAGCCTACACTCGGGCCCAAGCCGGTGCCCAGCATGCCACATCACAGTGTTCTCACGACTTGCCTCTCCGTGGTCTCGCTGCCTGCTGCCCAGCCTGATCTGCATTCAGAAGCAGCACTTCGCCCTTGCCCAGCCTATGTCGTCATTCCCACAAAGGGGTGATGGCTCTTCACTCAAGTTGTCTTATCCCCAGCAGCCTTTCTCCCTGAGCACCCAGCCCTCACCGATTTCTCTCACCTGGAGATCTGTGATACCTGTGGCATATACCACGTGTTCCAGCCATTCATTTTTATACTGTTTCGCATATGCCAGCTTTCTAAGCTCCTTTCTTTATCCCGCACGGCATGGAACAGGGAAGCAAACTGATGGTAGATGTCTGACATGTGCTTTTGAGATGTGTGTGGTCAGTCTCAGCAGATAATTACTAATACTTGGGTTGTCCTCTTTCTCAGGAGGATCTTGAATATTGGTATGGGGAGGTTTACAGGGAGCACAAAGCAGTTGGGACTTCATGTGTGGTCTGTTGGTCCTTCAATAGCTTTCATAAGGGCTGGCTCTGAACATCTCAGATCCCTGCTAGAGGTGCACTTAGAAGGGGCTGGTTTGGAGACTTCTAACTGTGCCTGACAGCTCAGTTGTACCCGGAGAAGTCTTACAGTCGGAGAAGAAGCAGGTTTTAAGCACCAGGTATGCAGAGGTCAGTAGGCGGTTGTGCTTTAAGAAAGAAGATCGGGGCGGACCAGTGCTCATCTAGATTTCTCCGGAGAAGCAGGGTGTTCTGGAAATATCAGTGCTCATCTGGGGAAGAGAAGGCAATGATCTTGTAAGGTTCCTTGAGCTCCAGTCAGATGGGCAGCCTGTTCTTGTGGCTTCTATAATCAAAGGGATCTTACTCCTTCCCACGTGGTTTCCCAGAATGGTGCAGATCAGAATTACCCAGCACGTGTTAAAAATGCAAATTCCTTGGCCCTACCTACCGAAGCAGCTCCCTGGGGAAGGACCTAGAAATCAACATTTTAAGAACTACGGATAACTTGTACATTGCTGGTGGAGATGTAAAAACATAGTACAACTGCTTTGGAGAACTGTTTGGCAGTTTCTTGTCAAATCTAGTATAAATTGTATGGCTCAGCCATTCTACTCCTGGGTATTTTCCCAACAGAAATGAAAATATAGGTCCAAACAAAGACTTGTACGTAAGTATATATGTTTATAGTATATAAATGTGCTATACTATACATGTTTCTAGCAGCTTTATTCACATTTTTCCAGCGCCAAACTAGAAATACCTAAATGCCCATCAACAGATAAACATATTGTGTTCTTTCCATACAGCGGAGTACTCCTTCCGCCATAAAAAAAAGAACAGAGTATGAGGCACACAACAATACGAATGTATTTCAAAACCACGAAGCAGAAAGAAAGAAACCAGACACAAAAGATTCCCCACTGTACGATTTCCATTTGTGAACTTTTAGAAAAAACACAGTGACTCTATCAGTGGTAAGGTGGGGTGGGAGTCAGGGGTATTGCATCCACAGGGGTGTGAGAAATGTTGAGGGGTGGAAATGATCTGTGTCTTGATTGTGAGGGTGGTTACCTGCATGTGTTTTTCAAGACTCATTGAACTACACATGTAAAGTGGATGCATTAGGAGAGAGAGGCGAGCACGTGCGAAAGAAGGAAGCCTAAAGGTTGGTGTGTCGTTAGGGAGGGGAGGGGGCAGGACTGAAGATCCTGGGAGACGGGGTGCCGCTTGGGAGCCCTAGGTAGATGAGGGAGATACCCGTGAACATGAAGGTGAAGCCCACCCTCCATTTTGTAGAGATGCGAAGGGAAGGTGGTGAGTTGGGCGCACTTGCAGGGTGAAGGGTGGGGAGTTGCAGAGCTCACTCTGCCCCGCACTTCCCCTGGGCCACTGGAGGCCGAGCCATGTGTGGGGAGAGGGGCCTCGGGGCCAGGAGGGAAGGTCTGGAACACCCACTGTGAGGAACAGGCAGCCGGGGCCAGCCAGGAAGGAGATACACTTATCTCCTGTGACTTGGGGCCCAGCTGGCCGCAGATGCACAGTGGTATCTCCAAGAGGGATTGTGGTGTGTTCCTCAGCAGTGCTCAGAGCCTGGGTGGAGGGAAGGGGGTTGCTGGGTAGATTCTGGGCTGAGAGGGGATAGAGCATAGCTGCTGGATTATTAGAAGTAATCAACAATGGATATCCAGGCTGGGCAGGAATAGAAACAGAAAGGAAACTTAACAAATATATTGAGCGCCTCCTATGTGCCAGGCATTGTTTTAGAGTTTTGGGATATAGCAGGCAACAAATGATGAATCCCAGACCTTACAAAGTTTACAGTAGCTAGAGTTAGACAGTAAATAAAATATATGAAACTATACTTCAGAGGTGCTAAGTGTCATGGAGAAAAATTAAGCAGGGAAGAGGGTGGGCATCCTGGGGAGTAGGAGGTGGTCATGGAAGACCTCTCTGGGATGGTGACATTTGATCAAAGACCTAGGCAGAGGAAACAGCAAATGCAAAGGCCCTGTGGCAGGGGCACACTTGGCAGTATTCGAGGAATACGGGGAGGCCAGCACTTCCTTTGGAGATAAAAATACTTAAATGTTTACCCTTATGAACTATTTTGAGTCATTTCTATCTCAAGTTAAACAAGAGCAATGAGTGTCCCATAATCTCACGCAGGTCCCTCTAAGTATAAAGGTTGTACCTTTTCAGGCCTGACCCGCCAGGGGAATCAAGTTGAGTCCCGTGGCTGCTCCTAGGGCAGCACAGAACAGGTTTGTTTCTTCCTGTGTTAATCCAGGAGACCAATCACTAATTTTAGGTAGTTAGCCTTTTTTTTTCTCTCTTCTGATATTTTTACCTTTACCTGATATCCCTACTTTCACCTGGAATAATACCGGTTTTCACACTTGTGAAGTAACCCCCCTTTTTTTCCTTCTAGAAGTAAAACAGCTTTATCCCTATCAGTCTCCACATAGATAGAGTGGCTTGTTTGGTAGCAGCGTTTGTTTATATTCTTATAGTTAGGCCAGGTTTCTTTTCTCATGACTGGATTTTTTTTTTTTTCAGAAAAAAGAATCTTACCCGATACCAGTTCCCATTATGAAATCAAAAACAACCACCTTTTCATGTTGGGCTTTCATTGCGTGTTTTCAGATGGTGCTTTTTGCTTTTGTTTTGCTGGCATTCCCAATATTTTTATCTTTAACCTGTTGCATTACGGAAAATGTCAAGCTTACGTAGAGAGAACAGTCACGTAACTGCCCCGTGTTGTCACTTTCATCTTTAAATTGTTATCGACAGGCTGCCATTTTTTGTATGTCTCCCATACAATTTTTTCTGTAGTATTTTAAAGCAGATCTCAAATTCAAATGATTTTTTTTTTAAGAAAAAGAAAGCAGCCGTTTGCTCACCTCTGGGAGAGCTGTCTTAATAGTTGTGCGGTTGGGTGGCCTAGAGCTCTGCAGGTGTTTATTCCCGGACCTTATTTTACTGAGCGGGTGGGAATGCTGAGATGGCCCGAAGGTCCTCATGCTGGAATGCGTGCCCTCCTAAGCCTAGAAATCAGCATGGCTCTCAAACAATGGTGTAGTTGTCACACTGATCCTTTCCTGGCTCCTGCCCATGACAGCCTGTGGCTTAACTGGGACCTCTGTGGTGCGGGGCATTTTAGGACCTGAGGCCTCAGTGTCAGGCGACCAGTGGATAAAGCTCTAGAAAACCAGGAAAATCTTGCCCTGAGAGTGAGCAATCGCTGTAAAACAAAGATAAGCTTATGAACAGGAATCGCAATCCTGTTGGTCTCCATGTCTTGTTTCTGGTGACTTGCTAGAGTTGGGCAGGGTCCTCTTCCTGTGAAACAAACCAGAAGGATGCCCTCTGGACCGCTGTGTTTCCATTCCTGCTTTTCCTGGCCTGCCGAGCTGCAGGCTGCTGAAGCCCCCGGGCTGTAAACTGCCCCTCGAGTGTTTCAGCGGGTTGAGTGCTTGGGCCCTGATTTCCTGGCTCTTGCATCAGTCTGTTTGTGAGGCTATAGAGAGGTGATTAATGGGAATGACAAACTTGAGCTTATTGACCGGAAGTTTCTCCTGTTTCCTAAAATGTTTTTGCTTTAATGAATTGTTTGTTTGCTGCCCACGGACCACACAGGTCGGTGTGTGTACCTCTGTTGTTGTGAACACCATATGCCTTCATGTGGGAGCTGGGTTTGTAAAGCAAAGTCAACATTTGATAAGGCTTGAAAGAGCTTTCTCTGACAGCCCCAACCGACTGGGAGAGTTACAGCTGCCTGTCACCATAGGCAGAGCCGGGGAGCTGGAACTCTGTGTCCAGAATCACATCACAGTAATTGCCGCCCTCGCCCCCAGCTTTGAAGTTGTACGGCCCATGGGGTTTTCGATTGCTAGAAATACCGCGTTACTGGGCCATGTCATGCCTGTGGATTTTAGCCCTGTCGCAGCACTGCTGTCAGTGTCCTCTCAGCCCCACCACCATCCAGCCCAAGGAATCAGGAGCGTCCTCTGGAATGTGCCCAGGAGAATCTAGGGAAGGGGAAATTCTGCCCTTTTGGCAACCAAATATAACATTGACCTATTTAGAGAAAACTTTTTCCCCAATTTAAAAAATAATGCCTACTTTTGTAGAAATTTGGGGAAATAGAGAAAAGGTGGGGGAGTCACTTACATTTCCAACAGAGATAACTTACAATTTGCATTCTTTGCCTCTGCATCTGTTTTTTTTTTTATGTGCACTGAAGATGTTCTCCTTAGCTGCATTAATACTCTATGTACAATATTATCTTCTCTCTGGAACATAATAGTGTAAAGATTTGTACGTGTTTTAAAATTTTATAAGCCCTTAAGAGCCCTCATTTTCTGCCAGGTGGACATTTCATAATTTAACCGTGTTCTTGAATAGTTAGGTCATTTGTAATGCTTCCATGAGCATCTTTGTACAGAAAGCACTTTCTATATTTTGTGTTATTTTTACACTAGACTTTATAGAACTGGAATTAACAGATCAAAGAGAATCAGGAGAACGAACCCTTGAAGGCTCTAACATTGCCATTTTGCTGCCCCAGAAGGGTGCACCCACTTCCCATCCAGCCAAATTCTCATCAACAGCAGAATCGATCCTTAAGCCTCAGTTCTGCTTTTCCTAATGGGCATATCTAGTACCACTCCAAGTATTTGGCAAGGTGATGATTTAGATTTTAAAAGTCCTTGATGTGTCAGACAGTGACTCTGTGACCCGCCGTCCACAGTGGGCTGTGACTGGTTCTCCCTTCTCCGTCCCTCCCCCAAGTTATTTGCACGTTTCTTGACAGCAGTTCCATTCTGCTGTCAGTTCTCTCTCCAGTCTCAGTGACAATCAGAAGAGCTTATATTTGTGTCTGGGTGTGTGTGTTTTCTAAAGTGCCTTCATGCACACTATCTCACATAAGTAAGTTTAAGTTGTCGGTACAACTTGTGAATTGGCCCAGGGACCTCTCCAGGAATCTTGACATTTTAGAGTCTATCTAATGATGCCTTTTTGTTCTTTCACACAGATCCAGTTCTGCAGGTTCCAACGCATGTTGAAGAGTAAGTTTTCCAATCTGCTCCAGTACTTTCATCATTTTCTGTATTACTCAATATTTGTGAAGCTAGCTACTGGGAGTACATATGCCTAAGTTTAAGGTACAGTGAGAATGATTGAGGCAGAAAAAGTCTTACAGGTGCTACGATAGAAGTCTGTCTTGGGAGAGGGTAGCCAGTTCCTTTGGGAGGGAGTCAGTTGCATTATGGGGGAGGAAGGCAATGGTATTAAAAAAAGGCTTATTTGAGATGGAACCTAAGTTGAGTTTTGGACTTAAGCTTCCAAAGTCCTCTGGAAGGCCTAAGGTTTTAAATCTCTCCCTCTTACTGTGTTAACCAGGGAGAGGAAATAGGAGCGTAACCTGCTACTAGAGTGTGTTCGTTAGAATAAAAGTGGGAGGGCACCTGTGAGAGCCTCAGAGGATTCTGCGGGGGTTTCTGCATGACCAGGTGTAGTCTTTAGCACGTTAACTCTACCAAAGACCACCCCACATCTGCTTCCTGGGAAGCTACTGGCCGAGAGACCTTTTTCTATGTCCTCGGTAGGTTCTTTTTGATGTCAAGCTTTCAAAGTCTGCTTTTATTGCCTCTGGTTTAAAGATAAATGTTTGTTGAACTCTAAAGGTACATTTGTTCTGCCTGTTTATGGACCACGCTATTAGGTACTAATTGTTGAAGTTCTGTACACAGTCGACTTGGAAGCTGAAAAGCAGACCCACTGGGTCCTTTTCACTTATTTCACCTTCCTCCAGAGTGCTTTGACCCAATGAAGATTTACTCTTCTATGACGTCGTACAATTTTTCCTTTGCAGGTTGCTTTTTCTACTCAAGTATAGTGCAAACCACTGTAGGGATATGTTGTTTGTGGCTAAAAGAAAAAGCAGTGGGTGGAAATGGCTTATCAATGCGCACATCCCGTTTTCCCCCTACCCCGCCCTGGCTTTCCATGGCTTTGATCATTTGTTCTGTGCCCTGGGCTACAATTCATCACTGATACTCACTGCTTAATTTCTAGGCCTGCCTTCCTCCCGGATCCCAATGATGGCAGCCTGTATACCCTCGGGGGCAAGAATAACGAAGGCCTGACGGTGAGTGTATTTGCTTTTGTGTAGTCCAGAGGTCCTAGACCACAGATCCTTCACTTTCGCACACAGATCTCCTGAGAGGCAGGCCACAGTGTATTCCCAATACCCACATCCAACGAAGTCCTCATATTCAGAATATACAAGCTGGGGCAAAAGTAGGGTTACAGTTCATATGGAAAATAATACAATCATTAATCAGTAATAATACAAGAATAAATTGTTTCCCATACCCATGACTATAAACCTATTTTTGCCCACCCTGTATAAAGAAACTCAAGGATTATTTTAAAAAGTCAACCCAGTAGAAAAATGGCAAAAGAGGATACCCAAATGGTCAATAACCATATGGGAAGGCACTCGCTTCATTAGTCAGTAGGGAAATGTAAATAAAAATCACAGTGTCATGCTACTTCCCACTCATTAGAGTGGCTAGAATAGGAAAAGTGGGAAAAGAAAACAGGTATGGGGGCGTCAAAGCAACCCGAACCCCCGAGATGCTGGTGGAAGTGCAGGTCAGTGCAGCCGGTTTGGAAAACTGTTCAGCAGTATCTGTTACAGCCCTGTCGCCCAGTAATCCCCTCCTGGGTTATATACCCAGCAGAAATGTGTGTATGTGTTCGCCAAAAGACAGGTACCTGAATATACTGCATGGCACTATTTATAATAACCAAGAACTGAAAATTACGTAAATAGCATGAAGAGTGGACGGGATAAATTACAGAATCATATACAGTTTAATAGCCTACACCAATGAGAATAGCCTGTGACGTGGATGAATCTCGCCAGCTTAAGGTTGGACAAAAGATGGCAAACAGAGTCTATGCAGTGAAGGATTCATTTCTATAAAGCTCAGATGGGAAAAAGTAGTCTCTGATGTTTGGAAATTAGGATGATTACCCTGTGGGGGGGGAGGGTCATGATTGGAAGAGAGGGCGAGAGGGGCTCTCCCAGTGCTGGAGATGTTCTGTTCTCTCTCTCGGTGCTGGTTACATGGGTGTGTTCACATTGTAAATTGCACCGAGCCGGACACTTCCATGGGCTTTCTGTTTGTAAGTTCTGCTTCAGTGGAAAGTTTAAAAAACGTCTAAGGTGCAGCCAAGTTGAGAACCACTGGTCTAGACTGTAGGTGGCTTATGAGCTCTAATTTGGGTATTTTAAAATTATTCGATGAATACCTGTGACTGGAACAGGTGGGAGAAGGGCAGGCCTTGTGTAGATGGAGGTGTGTGTGTTTCACCTTCAACATTTCTCTCCACATCACTAGAGCCTCCATTGCTGAAGCACTTTGTTAGCCAGAAACTGGGTGGAGTGATTTGTATACACTGTCTCATTTGAACTTCTAAGCAGCCCTCTGGGATGTCAGTGTTGCCCCCATGTTAGAGGAGTAAAAACTGTGCCTGGGGAGATGAAGGATCGTGCCCAAGGCCAAGGCTTCAAGTGTTGGACTTGGGACTTGAAGAGCTCTATAACTTCCAGAGGATGCTCTGACCACCACCCCACGTGCCTTCCTGCATTGTGGTTTAGCAGCTCCAGGAATGACGTGGTTTCCAGCCCAGGCCCTGAATCTGGAGGCTCAGCAGATGCACGGGACTCAGACTGGAAGGCTTGCAGTGACTTTCTGATTCTCAGAAACATCTGGCAGAAGCCCAGTCATTACAGCCCCTCTGTGGCATTTTTCCTCTTCTAAGGCTTAGCTTAAATGTTGGGATGATGGGGAAATCCAAATGATTAATTACTTAAAGTTCTGTTTCTTGAAGCAAGAGAGAAATTGTTTCCTTCGTAGAGAAAAAGGTGGCAGTGTAGTAGGAGCAGGTATCTGTAGAACGGTTTCAAGAACACAGAATGTTCCAAAAATAAAGCATACTGAAACGAACAGCACCAGAAGGGCTGTCAGCTGTAGGCTCAGAAGAATCGGTTTTATGATGAAATGCAGTTGAAACATGTGGATTCCTTTGTTTCTTTTCCTGGCACCTACCATAACTTCCCTTTAATACAAAGGTTCGATTTTCTTGTTTCTCAGTGGAGAATTACTTCCTGAAGAAAACATGAAAACTTTTCCTCTTCAGGCTCCTGTGTGCCCACATAGTGATGACTTTTTTTTCCTCAAAGCTTCGGCTGGGCACTGAGATTGCTGCTCTTCAGAATTAATCTCGTGGCTCACTCTCACTCTGAAAAGTCTACTCAGTCTAGCTGGCTCTGGGTCAGTTTTCCAGGATGGGGGAATTCTCCCTGCCCCCCTTAGAATTTCAGATTGTGTAACTCTCCATATTTGTGTTAGTCTTTTCAAAAAAGGTTTGTGTCGTCCTCAGAAGTGCTCTGGGAAAGAGACTCTGAGGGGCCCAGGGAGTAAAGGAGTTAGTGTTTATGGTGCCAGCGACCTGGGAGCCGAGGCTTGTCCAAAATGCATCTGGAAGCCTGGGGCACCCCTTCTCCTTGGTTTCCAGTTAGGAAAACTCCCATCTACCATCAACAGGGCTTCTCTCTTTTTAGCAGAATTGGGTAACAGATACATAGTGTGCCATAAAATTGTGATAATTGCATAAGACTTGGTTGACTTATTTTTCCCTTTGCCTTTTTTTTTTTTAAGAAACTTCCCTTTACCATCCCGGAGTTGGTACAGGCATCCCCATGCCGAAGTTCAGACGGGATTCTCTACATGGGTAAGAGTTCCTGTTTTCTGCACTGAAACTCAGAGCTCTTTGGAAAGGAGCCCCAGGATCTAGGAAAGTGGTCCCTGAGAGAGAGGTGTGCAGTCCCTCCCTCACCAGCCCTTCTGGGAAAGGTCTTTCTTGCCTTGGTGGGGCTTGTTCATTCCAGGATCAGCTGAACAATTAAGAAAGGGTTCCCCCCACTTGGGAACAGACTTGACACCATTAATATGGTTACTCATTTAACAAGCTTTTAGCTGCTGTGTTGACCTACCCCTGCGATTTAAAGATTGCAACATACCCAGAAGCGATTGGATGAAATTTTAAGTGAATACAATAGTCTGAGCCAAGAAAGGGAAGCCAGGCTCTTGCCTATTAATTATAGGGCTTTCTTCATACTTCCTGCTATCAGAATATTAGATAAAAACTGCACTTAACAGCTTGCCTAGATAAGCTGCCTTCATACCCACAGGGGTCACATCTTCCAAAGCATAGGATCACCTGCTTTCCTCTTACCATGTTGCTGCCAGAATGTCAATAAAAATGCATTTGTAACACAAAGGAGAGCTGTATTTATCTTGAAATCGTAGTAGTAATAATATCCTGTATTTATACACCAGTTTCGGGAGGAACTGAAAGTGCTTAGTGCCTATTCATGACTCGGGAGTTGTCTGTGTGTTTCTGGGCCTCAAGTGCAGGCCGAATCTTAAGTTTTTGCTAGGGACCCAGGCTCTGGCTTCCTTCCACACCTTCAGAATGAGGACCCCCTCCCCTCTCAGCCGAGGAAATCGGAGGAAGTTCTCTCTGCGCCATGCCCCAGGCCCACCTGAGCACCTTCTGACCATCTGTTCTGATCACTGTTCTCTGTTTGGTCTTCCAGCTCTTGCCAGGGATTCATCGCTTATGGAGCATTTAGGATATTGTGGTTCCGTCCTCTTTGTGTGGTGCCTCTTAAGTGAACTTATTACGCATATTTATAAGTGTGGCAGTTGCCCAATCCATCCATTAAAGTGGTAGCGGGGTTATGGAGACCATAATGGTCCTCAAAGTAACCAGAGAGGTGCCATGCCAGATGGAAAGGGATCATGGTCACAGCTGTTGGGTGATATTTTCACTCTTCAGCTCTTTTTCAAATTAAGATTTGTTGCTGAGAACAGAAAGTTATGACCCGTGGACAAGTTTCACACATGTGGACTTGGCACGATGCTGCATCTGTTAGAGCCAAGTGTGGCCTTAGCGAATTCGAATGTCCTGTGCTCTCCCAGGCAATTCAGTACTCCGCTTCCAAGAGTCCTTTGAAATAGGAAACTTGGCCAGTAAGTTAGGAAGATACAAGTGATCAGAGGCCACACCTTACAAAACAGAAATGCCCAGGTCACGGTGAATGTGTTCGCCATCAGATGGGAGGCCGTGCTGCGGGCTCACCGCTACCATGATGCTCTGGTGTATGTACCATAGATGCACACCTTTGAGTTTTCTGAAGTGCTATTTGGCTGTGCTGTCCACTGTTCATACCTTTCAATCAGCTGACCGAGCTGAGAGGTGTAGCCTGTGGCTGGGGAGTAACTTCCTGGCTGGGACAGGGGCTGAGATAACGTTGGCCTCATTAGCACCATGCAGCCAACTCCACTGCCCAGGTACCACCTAGTGAGAGTTATAGGTAGTAACTGTGCATCCTCTTTACATGATAGCT
The DNA here is from genome assembly GCF_964146895.1 of Miniopterus schreibersii. Lineage (NCBI taxonomy): Eukaryota > Metazoa > Chordata > Mammalia > Chiroptera > Miniopteridae > Miniopterus > Miniopterus schreibersii. Next base: position 9,359,636 of record NC_138116.1, read on the forward strand.
CCATAGTAGGGCTGCTGAGATATATGCATGATGATTACGAGAGAGACGAACTCCTGGGCACATTTCTGGGTTTATGTAGATCCTAGTCTGTGGGAAAAGGATTGCCCTTTGTAGGCCGGGCTTGGAATATTTAAGGCCACTAATCAAAGCAACACAATAGGAGCTACTAGGTTTGGAGAAATTTTGATACATGATTAGGTTATTGAATTATTATTAGACCCAGTGGCCCAAGAAGTTTTATTGTCTCGGAGCAGGGTGACAAGGTAATGTATGATGTCGTGAGAATTTCAGGCCTCTCAGCACAGAGGACATATTGGGCCGCTGCCTTGGCAGTGATATTTTTCCATATAGGATGAGTGTAAACCACAGTGTGTCCTTGTGTTGTTTCAGGTAAAAAGCAGGACATTTGGTATGTCATTGACCTTCTGACCGGGGAGAAGCAGCAGACTTTGTCATCGGCCTTTGCAGATAGCCTCTGCCCTTCAACCTCTCTTCTGTATCTTGGGCGAACAGGTAAGAGGAACCTTTTGTCGTGTGCAAACCTGCCTGTTTCCAGAAAGGACCTGAAGTAGCCTCCCCACAGGCCTCTGCCTCTGGGCTTCATTCTCAAGAAGGTGGCCAGAGCTGTCTTCTCCAACACAGATTTTACCACATGGTTCCCCTTTCTCAGACCCGCTGTGGCTCCCCATTGCCTGAGGATTACAGTCCCATCTGTGCGCAGCCCACAAAGCCCGGGTGATGCGGCTGTTGCCTCCTCCCGCACTGCATTTCCCTCATTTCAGCATTTTCCAGTCAAGATGAACTACCTGCAGCTCCCAGAATAAGCAGTGGTATTTTTAAAAACTTGGAATAGTGGGTCCCTCTCTACCGGTGTGCACATTTTTACCTGTCTGGCCAGTGTCCTGTCTCCCCCACATTGTGCTCCAAAGGCACCCTGTGTGTGAGGCCCCTTCCTCACCTCCCCGCCCCGCCCAGGGCAGCAGCTCTTTCACCCTCAGGGCGCACAGTGTGGGCCTGTTCCAACCTCCGTCACCGGCCCTTTAAGGCATCAGCACCACGCTCCTCACCCCATCATATCCTGTCCCCTCTCTTTTTGTCCTCACCTTCCTTTTCATACCTGTCACTACATGTTTCTAAATCGTATTTGCCTGTTTTTCTGCCTCCCCCACTACATGACCAGCTTCCCGAGGGCAGGACTTGGTTTTGCCACCGTCCGTACCTGCACACGGGACACCTGGAGCATGTGTTCAGGTTGTCCTGCTCTGAAGGCCCGGCAGGGGCCTTGATCAGGGCCCGGTCTCACCCCCTGGGGTTGGTTCCCTAATACACTGTTTTCAGCAGCTCTTGGTCCTGTCCTCTGAGGAATCCTTTCTTTCCCATAAGAGGTGCTTGGTGTTTTGTAGCTTTCTCAGTCTGTTTCGTATCCATTGAAAGTTGGGGGTTAGAGGCATTTGAGCTTTTGTTTTGTTTTCCATTTTGACTGTCTCTGGTTCTTTTAGTCCATGCTGATATTACTCCTTTTAAAACTCTGTGGACTTTGCAGGGGTCAAATTATAGTCTATTCTATTAGGTTAAAGCCATACCCACAAATCTCTCTACTTTGTGCTGTGGACAACACTCATGGTCCTCAGAACCCTCTTGCCTAGCAGAGGGTCTATGAAATACTGCCTCAATAGAGCAGAAGGTCTATGAAGTACCACCTTAAATCTTTCTGAGGTCTCAAAGAAGGGTCTTACTGTCTAACCTTTTTTTTGTCGTTAATTGATTTTTAGAGAGAGAGAAACATGGATTTGTTGTTCCACTTAGTTGTGCGTTCATTGGTTGCTGCTTGTATGTGCTCCATCTGGGAATCGAACCTGCAACCTTGCCAGGGCTAACTGCCTCACCCTTATTTGATCTTGACCCAGAGGCCATTTTTTTACTGGTATCACCCTGGAATTTATCTTTGCCCTAAGGCCATTTTTTACATTGAAAACCTTTTTCAGCTGGGATGTCAGTCCCTAACCCTTTATATTTCCTCTCTATTCAGCTTGAAAAGCAAATTGTTTCTTCCTTAGCTTATCTGTCTTGCATTATCTCATGTGCAGCTGAGAGAAACCGTGCAGCACTTTCCGCATTCTGCCCAGAAATCTCTCTGGCCAGATCCACAAGTTCATTAGGTAATGGTGTCACCACCACATAACCTGGGTCACCCCTTTCCAGCTTCCAGGAGCAGTTTTCTTAGTACTCTTTCTCCATGTTAACCTTCCAGCCTCCATCTGCCACCTGGTCCCAGTCAGTGCCACATGTTTTAGGTTTCTGTTATGGCACCTTCCCCCTTTTAGGTACCAGTTTCTCACATCATCTATCTGTTGCTATACAATAAACCACCCCAAAACTTGTGTGGCATAAAACAGTACTGTGATATCGCTCCTGATTCTGTGAATCGTGAGTTCAAGGGCTCAGCAGGGGTGGCTCACTTGCTCCACATGCTGCCAGCTGGGTTCACTCATGTAGCTGGGACTTTAGTTCTCCACGTGGCCTTTTCTCTTTCCACGTGGGTGGCCTGGGCTCTTTTGCAGGCAGTTTAGGGAGGATTTGTCTGTTGTGAGGTCAGCACCTCAGTAGGTGCTGTGACCCCTCCGGGTAACGGGCCGGTGTGTGTTCCCCAGAATACACCATCACCATGTATGACACCAAGACCCGAGAGCTCCGGTGGAATGCCACCTACTTCGACTACGCAGCCTCGCTGCCAGAGGACGACATGGACTACAGTAAGTGCTCCAGGCCGCTTTGCAAGGCTGGGTGGCCATTGTGACCAGGAGAGAAAGGCCACTCCAGGAGAAAAGCTGGATTTTCTTGTAAGGCACTCTTGGTCACCAGGTTCTGGACTTTCCATGGACTTAGAGTATATATTTCAACAGGCAGTGCTGAAGGCAAGTCCTGGTGAGAAGTGGGGAGGGGAACTGAGTAAAATGGTAGCAAGTAAGCCTGAAATGAGGGGGTCACACTCTGCGGAGTTCCTCTGTGTCACAGAAGGAACTTGCTAGAAGCCCAGTGGGAAGCAGAATTAAACGTCACCTTGTGACATTAACACCTCACTGCTTACATGTGGCTGGTTCATCCTGTAGTTATTTCTCTAGTAAACATCCCCCCAACTCAAATGAAAACTAAAAACCGATTTTGCCAACTTAGCACTGGTATCCGGTAAGTCTGACAGAAATCTACTCTGTGGTCAGATGTGATCAGCCCTGACTTTGAGCTTGATCAGTAGATTTGAAATGATTGCTGTCCAATGCATCTCCATTGGCTCCTTTTTGCTCAGTATTTTCTCTTCCTAGTCGAATTAAATACTAATGAATGTCTCCGGTAACTCACCTTCCAGAGAGTGATCCTGTCTAACCTTTTACAAACCAGGCAGCTCTCAGGGTGCTGACATGGTAGGGCCTGAGCGAGTTCATTGGAAACAAGTGAAACTGTTTGGGGAGATGTGAGAATGCTCCAGAGGACTCGTTTCCTCTAGCTGAGTGCAGCTTGCCAGGACAGTAGAGGATGTGGTTGCAAGACCGGGCGAGACTCGACATGGCTTTGTTTATCTGATCTGTGTAGAGATGTCCCATTTTGTGTCCAATGGCGATGGGCTGGTGGTGACTGTGGACAGCGAGTCTGGCGATGTCCTGTGGATCCAAAACTATGCTTCCCCCGTGGTGGCCTTTTATGTCTGGCAGCGGGAGGGGCTGAGGAAGGTGATGCACATCAACGTCGCCGTGGAGACCCTGCGCTACCTGACCTTCATGTCGGGGGAGGTGGGGCGCATCACCAAGTGGAAGTACCCCTTCCCCAAGGAGACGGAGGCCAAGAGCAAGCTGACGTGAGTCGGGGAACTCGGGGCAGAAGAGGGCCACTGGGATCCTGACATTCTGGTCCTGCTGCAGCATGGCACAGCACACACTGCGGGCCAGGGCTCAGGCGATGTCTCCAAGACTGGCTCACTTGGAAACCCCAGAATTTAAGAACTGGGGGCGGGGGACTGGACGCTTCAGAATTCTTGAATATTAAATGAATTAAAACTATGGGTGGGGATAGGAAAGAGACAGCTGGTATTCACAGTATAATTTGGGTATTAGGTGCCACAGTATCAGGTGGTGGGAATATAAGAGATATTTTTCAACTTTCTCTATTTTCTAAATTTTTACTCTAATTTATATTTGTTTTAAAAATCAGGCAAACAGTGTTATGGTGCGTGTGTCTAAGACTCTGGGCTTGTCTCCATCCCCACCTGTTAATAGGCCACTCAGTCTTGCTGAGCCTCAGTTCTCCACTTTAGAGAGCTGTTGGAGAAGATCAGATAAAATAATATGCATAAATGTGTTCTCTAAATTATGCGCCACCATTCAAATGTATAGTATTTGTTGAGAGAGGTTTCCAGAATTGAGTAGACAACCAGCCCTAAACTGGCTACTTATACTAACCAGAGGGTCTGTCACTACAGACAGCCAAAGCACACCCCATCCTTGATGGCCCAGACAGGACCGAACCACCCAGCGGGGGACAGGATGTCTCACCCCATTTGGAATTTTTGTGTGCAATCCTTTGCTTTAGGCTTCAGATTAGAGCAGTTGGCTGTTTCTCAGGGCTTCTGTAGACCCTCTAGACATCCTAAGAATCCCAGAACAGAATGGTGGTGATTCTGGTGTCAGCCTGGTTGTCAAAGCGTGATGCCAGCGCCATCTTAGAGGCTTTGCAGTGGTCACAAGCATTCAGTCTCTCCAGGTGATCACTGTATATAGTCCTTCCTGCAGGCCATGGTGGGGATGGTGAGTACAGCCCTGCCCTCTGCACACGAGGAGACCAGGGCAGTGAGGAACAGCTGGGGCCTGCAGTCCCGATCTCCTGGCTCTCCAGGCAGAAGTCTTGCCTTCGCACCCCCAGAGTGCTTAGGAGCGAATCTGGTTATTCTGGGTGGTATTTGGGGCTGTAATTCTCTCCCAAAAGCCCAGAATTGGAAGAACTAGAATGTACATATCTGTTTTCTCCCAGGCCCACCCTGTATGTTGGGAAATACTCTACTAGCCTCTACGCCTCCCCCTCAATGGTCCATGAGGGGGTCGCCGTTGTGGTAAGTCCACTATGGGGGGAGGGGAGGCTCACAGATACAGCCTCCTAACTGTTCCTGTTCCATTTTCACAAAGAATGACTTTGAATCCTACATAAACATCCTGTTGGTGGCACAGATCTTAGATCCTCAAAAACAGTTCCTACACATACCACCTTCTACTTTTGAGGAGAGCTTAATGACAAAAACAGCTTGCTAGGCCCAGGAAGCTCTGGTCATTCCCCTTGGCTTTCGTGGTCACGTCTAAGCGACCCGGCTGGCGTTCACAGCCCTCCTCGATCCAGTCCTGTGGTGCCCTTCCTCCAACCCAGTGCCTCTTCTCGCTGATCTCGGAAGTTCCGTGGTTCTTGTTCATCTCTCTCCGGCCACGCCTCACGCTTCCAGCCCCCTCCCCCTTCCTTTTCCTCCTTTTGTGACCTATCCAAGCCTCCTGGGCTCTCACCAGCCCACCTCCAGTGCACTGTCTCTGGGCGTCGGAAGCCTCATGATCCTGGCTGCTTATTTGGTCCTTACAGTGTCTGAGCCGTGTGGTTGGCATGTCTCATCTTCCCAGTGAGTTGAGTTGGTCAGCTGCTCCTGTGAGCAGGGCAGCGCCGGTCTCATTGAGGTCCAGCAATGCCCGATCCAGCAGCGGGCTCGTGGCTAGAGCTTACTCCACCCTGGTCTGGTGCATCGATTGCAGATTGCTAGATGCCCTGGCATCCTCCCTCACTTAGACTGCTTCTCACAGTAGCCGCTTGGAACCCCACACACACCCTGTTCCCAGTTCCCAGACAAAAGAATTTGAAAAGGAGGCCATGTTAAAGACAGCACAACATTGTCACATCCAGAGGAAGGAGCCTCCCCTGCCCAGTCTTACAGCCTTTGTGTCTTGCTCTGACTGTCCTGGACCAGCCCCACCTGGAGGTATGACAGTCTCTTAGGTGCTTAGGACAGTCACAGGGAAGGTGGTCTGCTCATCTGCAAGGGCTGCCCCCAGGCCTCACTTCAGTTCTGTCTCCACAGCCCCGAGGCAGCACTCTTCCTTTGCTGGAAGGGCCGCAGACTGACGGTGTCACTATTGGGGACAAAGGGGAGTGTGTGATCACACCCAGCACTGACCTAAAGTTTAACCCTGGGCTCAAAGGGAAGAACAAGCTCAACTACTTGAGGAACTACTGGCTCCTGATCGGTGAGTTGGTTTCCCTATGCTTTAGTCATGTGCTGCCTCCTAGTGGGCAGATCCTACCTTGCTAATTACAGTTAACTGCATTGTGCTCTGTTCATGTCCTAGTTGCTCTTTCAGACCTTGAACTTTTTTACCCCTAAGGGAAATAAACAGGGTACCTGTGTTGCCAAGTCAGTTCTCAAAAATTGTTTAATATTCCAAAACTCAGCCACTAAGTAGTATAGTCATGTGTTGCTTAACAACGGGGATACTGTCTGAGAAATGCGTCGTTAGGCGATGTTGTCATTTTGCAAACATCCCAGAGTGTTATTACACAAACCTACATGATACAACCTACTACACACTAGCCTATATGGTATAAACGTACTCCTCCTAGGCTACAGGCCTCTACAGCATGTTACTGCACAAAACAACACAAGATTAAATCAAGCACGAGAAAAAATGGTGCAAACAGGAGGCACAGTAAACACGAGGTATATGAGGCTGCTACCGGCATAACGTGGAACACTGTTTGACAGCAAACTTCCCTTTATAAGTAGAAAGAGAACACTCTAAAGTAACAACAAAAAGTACAGTATAGTAAACACATAACCCAGTAACATAGATGTTTATTATCAAGTATTTGTACTGTACCTAATTGTATGTGCAGTACTTTTATACGACCGGCAGTGCAGGTTTGTTTACTCCAGCAACACTGCAAACTAGTGAGTTATGGGTTGTGCTATGACGTCATGATGGCAACGTCGCTAGGCAATAGAAATTTTTCAGCTCTATTATAATCTTATGGGACCATTGTCATATATGTAGTCCATCATTGACCAAAATGTCATTACTCAGCACATGACTGTAATGTAAACTTTGGGCAGTCATCTGACACATCGAATGTCTGTAGTGTGCCAGGCATTGGCACTGAGCACTTTAGAATGCATTTCCTTTTTTTTTTTTTTCACAACAGCCCTGTGTGGGGCAGGCATCCTTGTTACTTCCATTTATAGTTAAGGAAACCGGAGCAATTTCTATTCACTTGGAGTGGGTGTGGGTGTGGGAGAGGTGGGGGGAGGAGAGGGTTGAAGACCAGTAGGGACTGAGGATGGTGAAGAGTTAGTGGCTGGACCTGGGTCAGGGAGCCATGGCAGAAATCCTGGGGGGGGGGGGGATCATTTTCCCTTCTCTTCTGCTCTCAGCCAGCCAGATAAGAAATCGAGATGACACCCAAAGGCAGTGAGTGTGATAAATGAAGGCAGAGGTGAGAGGAGCTGTGTCTCTGGCAAGTGTCCCAAGTAATTACAGTAGGACAGTTTTCATGAACCTGAGTTGCCTGTCCTGGTCTCCCACCCCAGTTCTGAGAGGTGGGTTTGCAGGATGGGTGGGGAGGCCACAGGAGGGAAGTGGGGGGTGCCAGAGTGCACAGGGGCTTGGAGGCTGGGTCTGCCCAGCAGTGGAACTGGGTGTGGAGAGAGGAAACTGGGTACTCGAGCCCTGATCATTCCCTTTGTAGCTGTCCAGCTCTCATTCTTCTGTGTTCATCCTGACTCCTTTTAGCCATTTTTCTTTCAGTTATTTTTACTAAATAATGGGCAAAGGAGATCGCAAAATGATTCTGTCTTTTTTTTTCACAGAAGTAGTTTGGAAAACCTGTGTGAATGGACCCAGAGTAAGGGGAAAAATAGCTGATGAGCAGAGGCCACTAAAATGACAAGTCTACTCAGTTTTTATGACCATAAGAGAGATAAGGTTGAATAAAATAAGAAACTGAGATTTGATATTGCTTGATAATCTGTTTGGCTCTAAAATTAAATGACTCCACGCACCACCCAAAAGAGCCAGTTCACCTCTCCCCTTGGGCTGTCGGCACCCTGACACGTTCCTGTCTGTTCTCTCACTGAGACCAGATCTGCACACAGTAGATGCTCAGTGATGTGTAACGAAGACTGTAGTCATGAAATGGCTGCGTGGAGAACAGTGAATGAACGCTGAGAGCGCGTGACCCCCTGTCCCTCTAGCAGACATGGCCTTTGCTCCCTCGTGAGTAGCTCACCGCTTCCAGGACAGAAGTAGGGATAGAGCTCCCCGAGCAGTGTGACTACCCAGGTGGGATGTTGATGCTCTCAGGGGAGTGATGCTACAGGGTAGGTGCTGAAGGGAGAACTCCTTGAATTTTAAGCAAAGCTTCATGTTTCAGCAGTGGACAAGCTGTTAGGAATCACACGCACAAGTCTTGCTCTGGAATGGATCCCCAACATCCTGATTCCTCTCATGATAAGGAGACTTCTTGCTCCTCATGAGATTCAGAATACTGTATATGTGCTGTTAAGTAACAGAATGCCTATGTTGATGAGAAAGTTCTGGTAGCGGCCTCTCCTGTTCTCCCTTTACAAATGTGGGTGTTTGCATTGTGGACCTCTCGGTGGGTAGCAGCTGCTGCCTGAGCTTGGCATCAAATGCTGCCAGCACTCGGACGCTGTTCTCATGAAGGTTTGTTTCCTCTCCTAGGGCACCATGAAACACCGCTGTCTGCGTCTACCAAGATGCTGGAGAGATTCCCCAACAATCTGCCCAAACACCGGGAAAATGTGATTCCTGCTGACTCAGAGAAAAAGAGCTTTGAGGAGGTGAGTGGGAAAGTGGACAGTTACGGCTCTTCTTGCCAGGTGTTGGGGGATAAGGCATTGGCCGTTGCCTTTAGAGCTCACAGGCGACTGAGCAAGGGAGTCCATGTCTGCAGACCCTCAATCTGACACCCAGAAATAGCCACAGTTGAGATTTTCATATTTAATCGTCCAATCTTGAACAAAGAATCTTCTAAAAGTCCATTAAACTCCTGAGGTATATTTATGTGGTAATAAGACTTAACTGTTTTTAACGAACACACTTGAGCAAATATAACCAAATGAGTGTTGTCTCTGGTCACATGCTCAGCAGACATTCCTCAGCTGCCAGCTACACCCCAGCCATGACGTACATGGTGGGAGGGAGGCAACTGGAGGGGGAGAGAAGGGCACTGTAGGCAGAAGTCTGGGAGGGGGTGAGAGGTGTGAGCGTGTGGGGTTTGCTGGCCCTGCGCCCGCTGCAGAGGCTGTGTGTTCATTTCATTGCGCACACAGCGCGCACCTGGACCACTGAGGTCCATGACCGAATAGCACATTTTTCTAAACCATGCTTGAAGTCCTAGAGATTCTGAGGAGCTTGGACAGAAGCTCTGCTTTTATCCGATTTAATTGGGGGCTTCTAAATAAAATTTTCTTTAACAAAAGGTCCTGATGCTTTTCAAAAACTTAGAAAAATAGAGGAATACTCAAATAAATACTCATTTTTGGAGTCCCACTGAAAGTTACAAACAACACAAGAAAGCTGCTCTTTGACTTTATAGCCATGTGTGTGTATGCATGCACATATGTGTTTGTGTGGTTTTCCTTTTTTATTTGAAATGACGTTTCCACATGGGCTACCGATCGTTTCTCCAGACTGTGCTATAGATGATTTCAGAGTTTCCGTAACGATTAAATGTCTCTTATCAAAGGAGGACGTTTTTGCCTTTATTGAGGATTTTTGAAAGAATATAGGATCTGAAGGCACTTTCAAATGTGTTGCTCTAAAAACTGTTCTTGAGTAATAACATCACAGCAATAATTCACCTCAAGGCAATTGCTTTGGGAAAGGCAGCGATGGTCTGGCCTTGTGCTCTTTGGGTGGGCTTAAAAAATTCCAACACATTTCATGGTATAGTCCTTGCTTATGAATTGTCAGTGCTTCTCTTGATTGGCTCACTTATATCTTGCTGGAAATTTTGCAGTGATGTAACTGCTCTCTCCCATACAAGGTTATCCACCTGGTTGACCGGACTTCAGAGAACGCGCCCACCACCGTTTCTCAGGATGTGGGGGAGAAGTTAGCTCATGCCCCCTCCAGGCCCGAGGCCCCCGTGGACTCCATGCTCAAGGACATCGCCACCATCATCCTGAGCACCTTCCTGCTCATCGGCTGGGTGGCCTTCATCATCACCTATCCCTTGGTAAAGCTCGGCCCCTTTCCTTCGCCTTCCTGCACGTTTCCGAACCTCTATGCCTGTCACCTGATGTCAGTGAATTCCGGGCAAGAACATCAAACAATCAAATATGTTTCCTTTCATGTTTCAAAGTTAATATTTACTAATCTTCAAAACATTGTAATTAGGGAGACACCAGCTTCCCAAAAAAAGATGACTCTGTACCTCCGTCTTACAGTTTAACTGATTGTACAAACTGATTTGTAAACCTTGCTTACAGCTCCTCTGGAATCATTAATGATACTTTCTTTTTTAAATAATAGCCATAATAGGTGAAAATATGTTTAACTTTCTTTCCTTAAAAAGTGACTGTTAGAGATACCAGCACGAGTGAAAAAGGCAGCGTGGTAATCCCTTCCACTTTCTAGTTGGAAATACATGAGCTAAAATCACGTAGTCGCGTAGGTCATGTGTTGGATAAAATATGCTAGAGAGATATTCCTTCATCAGGTTCTCAGAGCCCTGAAATGTTATCACCTTAGATAACAGTGCTTGGGAAGCTCATTTATAGGAAAGGGCATGATAAACCCTTTACTTTGGGGTGCTTTCCATTTGTTTAAGTGGGGTCACCTACATTGTTTTATTTTTTTATCTCACACAATCCTATGAAGTCATTATTATTTATTCGATGCCCACAGTGAAGAAGCTAGACTCTGGGAAGTTAAATAGTTTTCCCAAGGTTGCTCAGGCAGTAGATGGCATTTCCAGAATTTCAGCCCAAGGTTAAGAAAAAGAGAGGGAGAGAGAGAGCACTGGAAACTCCCAGTGGGTTGTTGGATACTACTCATCCCTTCAGTCCCCTTCCCAAGCCTGGGTAGTAATTATCACAGGCTGCTCTGCTTCAGATTATGCCGGAATGAACTTTCAGAATGAGAGAGGTGAGGAAGGCAGCGTGGTGACGGGGAAGTGGGGGAAGCGGGAGCTTGGCAGGCCCGTGTCTCAGCCCCCTTCTGCTGCACCCAGTCTGTATGGCTGAGGGCCGATGGCTGTCAGGCTCCGAGCTCCAGCTACCTCCTCTGCCTCTGGATTGCTGATAGTCTGTGCACTACCCCCTGTCAAGTGCATGGCCAGAGTCCCAGCAAGCCAGTTTCCCCCGTGTCCACCACATTCTCAACCATTCTTCTTGTTTCGTTTCACGTTTGTAAGAACTTCCAGACTTCCCTAAAAGTCCCTTCTCTGTTGCCCCTGCCTGGTGGCCATTCAGCCTCCAGTAGGGAAAATGGGCTGTCCTGGGAAGCCTAACAGGCAAAAGACCTCCAGCCATTAAAGGGATCCTGCCTCCTGTGCCTTCCCGCTGGTCTCTCCTACCCCGTGGGTTCCTGTAAAGCTCACCTGCTTCTCTGGCACAGGGAGCCTCCCCTTCCTGCCACAGGTGTCCCAGGGACAAGCCTCACTCGTCTGGATGTGTGTTCTCTTCCCAGAGCATGCATCAGCAGCAGCAGCTCCAGCACCAGCAGTTCCAGAAGGAACTGGAGAAAATCCAGCGCCTGCAGCAGCAGCAGCTGCCCTTCCACGCACCTGGAGACGTGGCTCAGGATGCCGAGCTCCTGGACTCTTCCGGCCTGTACTCGGAGAGCTCGGGCGCCAGCAGCCCCAGCACGTCTCCCAGAGCCTCCAACCACTCGCTGCACTCCAGCAGCTCTGCCTCCAGGGCCGGCACCAGCCCCTTCCCGGAGCAGGACGATGAGGGTAAAGCGAGTTGCCCTTGACTCTCACCCGAGGGACAGCACCACGGCCGCCTGGGAGTGTCCTTGGGCTCATGAAGCGCCGTCGTGTTCTCGCCTGACTCCCTCCACTCTGGGAACGGGTTCTGTCCCGCCCCGTGGCCTCTCCCCCTCACAGGGCCTTCTGGGGCCCCCTTGGCCCTCCTTCCATCTTGTCCCTCAAAGGCTGGGGATCACTACTGACCAGGGGTGCACCGGCCACCTGGCTTGAGCGCATTTCCGAGGCCAGCCAGGGGCCAAGGAAGAAAGTGCACCTTTCCCCTGGGAGGCTGGCCCAGGCTGGGTGTCAGGATAAGAGGCCTCAGAGTCCTGAGTCTCAGGCGGGAGGCTGCAGCAGGTCTCTCCCTTTCACACGCCTGCCATTGCTGCCCGAGTGGCTCAGGTGCTAATCTTTGAGGTGGATCTATAGAGAGCCCCTGTCTTTGGGAAAGTATAAGACACTCTCACAGCAATGCAGAGGCAGAACTAGGGGGCAGGGGACAGGGGGAGGAGGTGGTCCTGGGCACGAATGAGGAGTGGGCCCAGCAGCTCTTGCCTGCCAGGGGCCTGGGGCATAGAGCCTCTGAAATGCCACGTCCTGATCTTTGCTCAGGAAGCTGGTAGCCATCCTGACTGCACAGTTATTTAAGCTGTTTGTTTGACACAACCCCTTTTTCCTGTTTTGTCCTAGATGAGGAGACCAGCATGGTGATGATTGGGAAAATTTCATTCTGTCCCAGGGACGTTCTAGGCCATGGAGCGGAGGGCACAATTGTGTACCGGTGAGTGGATTGGAGAGCCCTGTGCCTTCACCATGTCAGGCGGGGGTGCCCGTCGGCTTGCAGGCATCATGCCAGGCTCCAGGGCACAGCAGGGTCATAGCCGTGACTCAGACGGAAGAGTCCCGCCTCCAGGGAGAGGTGATGACCACAGGGCTGCCTGGTGGGTGGTTGGGGCCTCGGGGGCTGTGAGGCTGATGAGTGGCCGCTGTGTCAGAGGAGAGGGAGCATTGTGGGTCCACGGGTCTCCTGTCATCTCCACAGCCCTATGGCACCTCCCAACCTGGCCCCACTCCTTGTCCTGCAGGGGCATGTTCGACAACCGCGACGTAGCAGTTAAGAGGATCCTTCCCGAGTGCTTCAGTTTCGCCGACCGCGAGGTCCAGCTGCTGCGAGAATCTGACGAGCACCCGAACGTGATCCGTTACTTCTGCACGGAGAGGGACCGGCAGTTCCAGTACATCGCCATCGAGCTGTGCGCCGCCACTCTGCAGGAGGTGGGTGCCCGCGGTCCAAGCAGCTTTGCCACCCCACTGCCACCTCCCTTCTCTAGGCAGCTGGGCATGGTTTCAGGGACTGCCAAATATAATGTACTCATTTTAAACATAGTTTGATGCATTTTGACAAAGCTGCATACCCATTTAACCAGTCAAAACGTAGAGCATTTTTATCACCCCAACTTTAACTGGATGGTCCCTCAGCCTGCCTGGACAGTCTTTGGTTGTGGTAGCACCTGTCTCTCTTGGCCTCTGGAGTACTGGGCTGGTCCTTCTCCCAGGGCTGGTGTGGGCTTGGAGGATGCTTCTTGAGGACTCGAGTCTCTAGAATCATCCAGTGAACTCCTTTTGCTCAGTTTCCAACTCACCGTGAAGCTACTCCAGGATCATTCACTTGTAGGTTTACCTGTATTAGGCAGCTAACTTGAGTTTTTTACCCTCTTATCTTTCCCACTTATCTAAACCAGCAAGTTGGAGCTGGGCTGGTTTGTTTAAATTAGCCTGTGACTTCAGGAAGAAGTCTGCTGGAAAATTAGGATTTGGACACAGACTATTGTCAGTAAGACTTCCGATTTCTTTCTTAAAATTTGATCAAAGAAAGTGAGCTGACTCAATACCAAATGTTAAAAAGCTGGAGGCAGGATTTTTCTAAATAAATTTGAATCAGTTTTTAAAAAAGAGAGAGACAGAATGCATTGAGGGCCACGTCCTGAGGCTGTGAGCCATGGTGTAGCCATTGTGTCTCTTGCAGTACGTGGAACAGAAGGACTTCGCCCACCTTGGCCTGGAGCCCATCACCCTGCTGCAGCAGACCACCTCCGGCCTGGCCCACCTGCACTCCCTCAACATTGGTGAGAGGCTTCCCTTTCCAAGGCCGCAGCTGCCCCTGTGGGCCTTGGCTCTGCTGAAGCTCTTTGCTGCATCACTGGTGTGCAGATTGTATAAGAGTTTGAGGAGGACCCTTATGTAGTTGAAAACCTTCAGAGGTGGCAGGTCTGGTGGGAGCCTGAGGAGGGTGCACTCGCATCGCAGAAGGAGGCCTGATGTTGCCCGTGGTTAACATTGTACTAATCCCGAGATCTGTGTAGTTCACAGAGACCTGAAGCCCCACAACATCCTCCTCTCCATGCCCAATGCACACGGCAGGATCAAGGCCATGATCTCCGACTTCGGCCTCTGCAAGAAGCTGGCAGTGGGCAGGCACAGCTTCAGCCGCCGTTCAGGGGTGCCGGGCACGGAAGGCTGGATCGCCCCAGAGATGCTGAGCGAAGACTGCAAGGAGAACCCCGTGAGTAATGAGCATAGTCCTTTGAAAACCTCAGCCTCTTGTATCTTCAGGAGTTAGAGCCTTTGGCTCCAAGACGTGGGGCTGGAGCACAGTTGGCTGGAGTGACATTTGCTCAGCAGAGAGCACGCTGCTGGCCCTTGCATATTGTCTCACAGCCAGATGAACCAAGGGGGCAAATGGGGGCGTGTGTCTGTTCTTTTTCCTTCCCTTTCCAGTCACTTTCCCCCCCGATTTTGGCAACTCAGAACTTGCATAAGGTGAACAAACTTCCAGCTTTTATTCTTTTCCCCCCTGTTTTTATTCTCCCAACTTTCTGTTTTAGAATTTTTAGACGTACAGAAAATTGAAAGTCTATGTCAGTGAATACCTCTGTGCCTCTGCCCAGATTCAACATTTGTTAATATTTTTCACTTTAGTTTTGTCTCTGGACCATTGGAATATAAGAGGAGGGCACCCCAGTCCTTCACCCTTAAATACCCTACCACGTGTCCCCAAGAACAAGTCCAGTCTACTTCCTGACCTTTTACCGTTCTCACACCTCAACAGTCAGCATTTGGTACCTAAGTTCAATCTACAGTCAGAGTTCCCGTGTTTTTTACAGAGCTGGGTTTTGTAAACCGGGTCCAGTCAGGTGCCTTGCATTGCATTTGGTTACCTCTCCTTGCTCTCCTTCGGTCCTCCAACCTTTTTGTTCCGTGGTAGTGACTGTCCGAGGGCCGCGGGCAGCTGTCTGTAGAGTGCCCCTTGTGGGACTTTCTCACTCATTTCCTCGTGACGGTGTTCAACTGGCCTGTCTATTCCTTGTATTTCCTGTGAACTAAAAGGTCTAAAGGATCGATTGGATTAAAGTTCAGTGTTTTGGGCAGCGCAGTCACAGGACAGCATCGGGAGGCACGAGGTGGCAGGTTGTGCCATTACTATTGGACCCCTGCTAGTGATGCCAACTTAGCTCACCTGGCGCAGGTGGCGGCCACTTCCCACCGTGAAGTCCACTTTCCCTGTGTCACTAGTTCCATGTGGTGTAATGCTTGGGCACAGTGTGGATGTCCTTTCCGCCAACAGCCATTACCCGACAGCGTAGCATCGGGTGCAGCGTTACCCAACGGGCAGCCCTTCCTGGAATCACTCACCTCAGTGGGGAGTTCTTTCGTTACCTGACATTTTTCTGTCAAGAAAAGCTTTGTTTTTTATCCCCTTTCTCTCTGTTTTCTTCTTTTTTTAAAGTTACTATGAATTCATGGATTTTTAAAATAGTGTTTAATCCATTATAGTCCTTTCTTCTTCCCTTTTTCTTTTCATTTCTCCTTTTGACACTCAAGGTTGGGCCAGTGGGGGCCCTTCATGCCGGTGTCTTCGTGCGTTTGCTAAGAGCCCGTTCGTGTTTCGGCACCTTACCCCGCACCTCCCTGGTCCAGGCCCGGATGGGAGCAGCCAGCCTAAAATAGGTTACAGTCAGAGAGCCTCTTACCCAGTTCACGGGGACCGGCCACTGGTCAGTTAATCAAAGAATTCTGTTACAATGAAGAGTCGTGAGAAAATACATCACACTTTAAACATTTTAGCTTAAAACAAGTACTGTGACTTGTTAAGTAATAGAAATCTTTGATGTAGGTCAAGATTTTTTCTTCAAATTTGGGCCCAGCTGAATGGTGTTGTCCGTTTCCTCTCTTGTGTGAAGTGCACTCACATGCCACTTCTGTTCCTTCTAGGTTGAGACTTAGACTTTCCAAATACTTCCTTAGAGCAGAATCCTAATTTTCAACTATTTATGTCCCTGTCCCTTACGGTTGATTGAGTCTCCCACATCTAATTCATAGGAGTTTTGTAGCCAGTCCTTTTGTCAAATGTTTGCAAAGATTCAACTCACCTGCAACTTGGTGGCAGTCGTATTTTAACAGCTTATGGAATATTTAAATTATAAGAACAAGTGGCATAATAAGTTTGGGAAAGAATATAACAGAGCATAGAGATGAGCTTTCGGGAGCAGAGGGACCCAGGTGTATAAGACAAGAGCCCTCCAGCGTCAGTGTAAGTGTACTGGGGACGTCAGGCAGCGCGGGCTGGGGAAAACGGGGGCCTTAATGATACACCCATGAGTAGGTGAAGCGACAGGTGAGAGCTTCAACTGTCGTGGACTTGTTCTTCCTGTCCTGAATCTGTCACCCACATAAGGAAAATTCTGATGCGTTAGAGTAAGGATGGTTGGGCTTGGTAATTAGAAGACCTGAGTCTTGTCCTGGGTGTCACTATCCAGCAGTGACCCTGGGCTCGTCATTGAACCGTTCTGTCCATGTCTTTATCTGGGGATGGTGACATTTGCTGTGCTCCCCTCACGGGCTGTTTTGAGGATGAGTGACAGTATAGCGTTGGTGCCGGCATGTTTTCTCCAGTGTGGAAGGTGACGAGCTCCTGGCGCGCTCTCACTGGATCCTCAGGTTTCCACTGGAGATCTAAGTGGTGGAGCCTGATAGCAGCAGCGCCCGGAGCTGTGCTCGGGAGCCCCCTAGTGTTACGTCCAAGTAGCGCGAGCTGGAAATCACACCCGCACATTTGCCTAAGGCCGTTTCCCCCACAGACACAGAACGGGTTTGTGCGGCACCTGCAGGGTGCCCAGCACTGCTCTGGGCAATTCCCAAATGTTCGCTGGTCCTCCCACGACACCGTCAGCGTGGAGGAAGTAGCAGCTACAGGCCTCTCTGCTGCTGGGTCAGAAGGAGGGCTCCCCAGAAGGCCTCTCACACCTGCGCTTCTTTTCAGACCTACACAGTGGACATCTTCTCTGCGGGCTGCGTGTTTTACTACGTGATTTCTGAGGGCAGCCACCCTTTCGGCAAGTCCCTGCAGCGACAGGCCAACATCCTCCTGGGCGCCTACAGCCTCGACTGCTTACACCCCGAGAAGCACGGTGAGCAGGCAGCGGGGTGGGCGGGGGCAGGATGGTGACAGCTCTGTGTTCCCAGGGGTCCTTCTGTCTGTTGCTCACCTGTGCTGCCAGGAGCTATTCTTGGAGCACCCCCTTCTGAAGCCAGGAAGCTCTGAGTTTCCTTCGAGTCACCCAGTTACCCGTGTGACCTGGGCAGGACCCCCTTTGGGGACCTGTGTTCCCAGCTATGACTTGTGAAGGGTAAATAATCTGAGATCCTTCCTGCACCAACATTCGGGAAGACACATAGTCTGTGCTTCATAGACTGGACCGTCTCTTGTCCGCAGCAGTGGTCAGTGGGTGCAGACTGGGCTGGGGACAGGCAAGGTTGGTCCTCGCTCTCCAGGCCTGGGTGCAACAAGTCTTTCTTCCTCACTTCAAGGTTTTCTGCATTTAATTCTCCCATGACACCCCAGTTGTTTTTTAATTAACTTTTAAAAATTAAAACTAACATACTGTTTTGCTTATGGATTAATTTTCCTTATTCCCTGTAGATAAACACATTAGTTTAAGGCCCATAATTCCATTACACAGTGATGAATGACATCTTTATATGTATGATTCTGGTCATCTGTCTAGACATGTGTGCATGTTTTTATTTAAAATGGGGTTAAAGGTACATACTATGTTGCAACATGCTCGTTTTTTAGCTTCACCTTGACTATCTCTCCGTGTCGATCTGTATTCAGACAGAGCATTGTGCTAATGGCCCCATTTCAGGATATGGAGGCGTGGCAGTCACCCGAGCCTCTGATAGTGGGTATTTCCAGTCCTTTCCACCAACTGTGGTGAGGACTGTCCTTATCAGCTGAAGATTTTTGCGCAAGCTCTTAATTATGTTGCTGGAATGAATTCCTGTTGGAGTCTCGAGTCCAAGGGCATGCGGATGGTTAAGGCCAGGGCAGTTTACCGCGGCCTCGGGCTGGCGATCATGCGTTGCGTGTTTATTGTCCTCCCCCATAGAAGACGTCATCGCCCGGGAGCTAATAGAGAAGATGATCGCAATGGACCCTCAGAAGCGCCCGTCGGCGAAGCACGTGCTGAAACACCCGTTCTTCTGGAGCCTGGAGAAGCAGCTCCAGTTCTTTCAGGTGGATACGTTTGTTCTCTTTAGCCAGGCTCTCCATTTAACTTTCTCCAGATTTTGAAAAGATAGCAAGGACAGAGAATTAAAAAATGATCCATGGTCCCTTAGCAAGAGGTAACCAGGCCTGACATTTTAAAAATATTTTCTTCATAAAATAAAATTGTGATTAGGATCAAACTATATATACAGTTTTGTATCTTGCTTTTTTCTTTCTTTCTTTCTTTTTTTTTTCTTCTGTATATATTGTAAGTATTTTTCCATGTTGAAGATCTAAAATTTTAACGACTATTGTATTCTATCATGTGGATGTGCCATAATTTTGAAACTTTATATTATGGGAACTTTCAAATGCACACAAAAGTGGAGGGAAAACAGTGATGAACTACCAGTTAGCCGTCAGCCAGTTCCAACAATTATTAACTCAGCCTCTGCCCTCTCTCCACCCCTCCCCACCCCAGGCTATTTTGAAGCAAATCTCAGAAGTCCTATAATTTCATTCAAGTTTCATAGATTTTCTTCTATCATCTTGTACTCAATCTTTGCCCAGATCTTAAGATAGATTCTGAAAGGTTAAATCATGGGATCAGTGGATATGAACGTGGTTTGGCTGTGTTAAGGCCTCGTGGTATTGCCGGGTGGCTTTAGGGAAGGTGATGTGTCTCTCAGGGTCTTCCCTGGTGGAAAATGCAGGTGAAGTGCTCAGGATCTGGACAGGTGTGCGTCTGTGTCATCTCTCTGTCATGGAGACGTCTGTGTGGGCCTCCGCAGTGAGCAACAGACCTGGCTGCTCACAGGGGAGAAGTTAACGGATTGGGGGCAAAGGTAGAACTCTTGCTGTCCTTCTCTGAGGCAGACTTCAGCCCAGGCTCAAAACTCGTGTAGCAGTGACTGCTCTTACTTGGTGTCGGTCCTCCAGCGCTCAGCTTCTCTCCACACTGACCACCCTTGTCTCCCTCATAGGACGTGAGTGACCGAATAGAAAAGGAGTCCCTGGACGGCCCGATCGTGAAGCAGCTGGAGAGAGGCGGGAGAGCTGTGGTGAAGATGGACTGGAGGGAGAACATCACTGTCCCCCTGCAGACAGGTGACCACACGGAAGCCCCTGGGAGTAAATGTTGCCACAAATGTTCCCAAAGCTGCAGCCGTTTCTAAGAAGCAGATGGAAATGGCAACTCCAGGCTGTTTAGGCTCCAGGCACTATGTACTGTATGGAGGCTCTCTATGGGTGTTTCATCTGGTTAGGATGAAGTCAGACCACTCCACCAGTGTGTTTTGTTTTTGTCTCTGAGTGACAAGTCAGTGGTGGGTGGTGTTTATCTCTGGTAATGGTGTGATCAGAAGGTGAGACTCAGACCAGCACGGCCCCAGGGTTCAGCCTGGGGAGTGTGTGCTCCCCTCCACGATGAGTGTATAGTTGTTTCAGTCTGACCACTTAATCCCCAGGAGCCCCAGGATTTATTTTCTTGCGAAATGTGTTTGTTGCATTGCATTCCTTGTTTTTTCCTAGATCTGCGTAAATTCAGAACCTATAAAGGTGGCTCCGTCAGAGATCTCCTCCGAGCCATGCGAAATAAGGTGAGGGCTGTGAACCCAGCCACATAGCCACCCTCCTCCTCTCATCCATTCTCTACGAGTCCTTTCACCATCCTGGATTCTGACCTTAAAAAGGCTGGGTTGCCTTAGCCAGACTTGACAAACTAGAGACTTTCTTCCCTTATACGGGCTTTGTCTTCAGGGACATTGAGGTGAGCAGTTACCTGGGAAGGAGGCTTTCTGGTGCCTGCATCCTGTGTGGTCTCTGCTGACCTGTATGGTGCCCTCTGCCTCCTGATCCAGTGCCAGCCGTATAAACCCCCTAACAGGATCCTCTGGACACCTTCCCACATGGGCCTGTCTCCAAGGCCTGGGGCAGAGGCTCCACTTGTTCTCTTGGAGGGAACTGGGGGTGCTCTTGGCCTGGGCTGTCACAGCGCAGCCTTCACACAGGGCCCAGGCCCAGAAGAGGCCTCCAAGCCCATTGGGACAGACACTTCAGTTCCAGGCGATTTTAATCTGTTTGAGGCTGCCAGGAGCCTTGCTAGGTCTTGATGTCACAGGAGACCTGACCGGCCCCTCCCCACGCTGGGCCTCGCTCAGCTCCAAGGCCACCTCCCAAATGAGGGGAAGGAGGTGGGGCGAGCAGGATGGCTCTAGGGCCTCTTCAAACCTTTCTCCTTTTCTCTGCAGAGCCAGCTAACATTCGCTCTTCCTTAAGTAACAAAAGGATCTCTTTCCAGCATTTCATGAGCTCTCTGACAACCTGTGTCTGTGTGTCTGTCCTGTTTGCAGAAGCACCACTACCGGGAGCTGCCCGTGGAGGTGCGGGAGACCCTGGGCTCCCTCCCCGACGACTTCGTGCGCTACTTCACATCGCGCTTCCCCCACCTCCTCTCTCACACCTACCGGGCCATGGAGCTGTGCAGCCACGAGAGGCTCTTCCAGCCCTACTACTTCCACCCGCCCCCGGAGCCTCAGCCCCCCGTGACTGCAGAGGCCCTCTGAGCCAGGCGGCCTCCGTTCCGGTGGCCCCAGCTGTGACTGAGGGCCTGATGTCCGCAAGCCAGAGCCCGCAGCCCTCCCGCCAAGCGGGGAGACCAGGCTCCCACACCCAGTGCCTTGAGCGGCCTGCTCTGCAGCCAGCAGAGGAGGGTGCACACCCCGGGAAGGGGGCGAGGTGACCCCTCCTGACCTGCAGGAAGCTGGGAAGACGGTGGCTGTGAAAGCTTCACCGTCAGGGAACGTCTGCAGAGAAGGGTCCGCCCCAGAGGCAGCAGCAGGAGCGCCCTCCACCTCCTGGATAAACTCGCTTCAGATTTAGGTTTCTCTTTAAACTTCCTGTCTGATGTCAGCCTGTGAGCCTTTAAGGGAGAGAGAGGAAGAAGCACCAAGTTCTGCCTGCGCGCCGGGCCCAGGAGCATCTCTCTTCTCGACCAGCAGGCTGAGGGGCACTAAGTGCAGCCACTGCTAGAGATGGGGCTCGCGAGGTGAGGGTGCTGCCGAGGAGGAGGACATTCAGAGGGTGTCATCCCTGGAGACAGAGATCACTGATCCCCAATCACAAGTGCGCCCAGATACCCCAGGTCACTGTGACCAGTGTTTCCCTGGGGGCAGCAGGGCCTTGAGCATGGAGCATGGTGTTGGGACAGGTCAGCGGTAAACTCTGGAAAGTGGGGATGTGTCTGTGAAGGTCTCAGGAATGAAGAGGACAGTCTGTCCCGAGGCAGCTGCGGCCCCGTGTACTGGTGGCCCAAATGGTGGCTTTTGGTGGCTTTGTGCCCTGGACCATTTAGGGATGTTTAGGAGCATTTGGGGCAGGAAGTGGTAATTCCCTGGCTGTGAAGGACACAGGCAGGGTCAGGCCTTCGGGATCTGAGGGGAGCAGGCCTAACAAGCCACAGTGGCCACCCCGGGAGAGCCCTGGGCCAGAGGATAAGCGATGGGGCCTCTGTCCCTGGAGCCAGCGGGATTGGCCGAGGCCTTGGGAGCCAAGGCCAGGGTCACCATGTACTTTGTGGGCAGGATTTTGTTTCTCTTGGCAGATTTTAATAAGTTTATATTTTGATCATACTGTAGCTACATTAGCACAAGCGAGCTAAACTTAACTCGAAGCTCACTCGTGAAGAAAGGCAGTACATCTGTTCTGTGTGGTACGGAAGACCCCCTCCCTCGCGGGAAGAGTGTTCGTGTTCGGAGCACTCGCCAATGCCGATGAAAGCACAACGTTACATCACTATACGCGCCTCTTAACCAACCTCAAAGTCATATTCCCTAAATTATGTCAATACCGCGTTATTTTCCCCGGGAATTTAATGTAATTGTTAGTTTTCGTTTCAGTCAAGAATTCCTGTCTTCTCTACCGAGAGCGTTAGAGGTTAGGTGCAGCCGGGCACCGCGTGCGGACGCGTTCTCTGGGCTTTCTCCAGCCCCGCGGGCCCGGGCCTCCGCTGGGAGTGCGGATGTTGCGTCGAGTTTCCCCGACTGACAGAGGAATCACTGTTTCTCACTGTGCGACGTTTTCCCGCGTGGAGGCCACGCAACCAGACCTCTCGTTCTAGACTGCTGTTCCTCCTGTTGTCATGCCTAAAATCACCTTTTCTCTTAAATTAATATTCTCCTACATCTTTAAACCTCACCAGTTACCTCATTCAGACTGTGGAGCCCTGGCGTCTCTGGTTGGCATCGTGGGGTCTACCGCGCCGCCCATTTTTCACGAACACAGCCAGACGGGTTTCTTTTCCTGCTCTGATTGGCCTGTGCCGGCCCCGTTCTGCACGTCACTTTGCCACCGGGCCCGAGTGGGGCTAGCCCGCGAGACAGGTGGAGAGGGTGGCACGAGTGACTTCCAGGACCCTCGGCGCTGCTGAAGGCCCTCTCCGGGGAGTAGTCAGGTCATGTCTAGCTGCCCAGTACTTGTCATCTCTCTGTTTTGGCTCAACTTGCCTGCAGGACAACTTTTTTAAAATGCCTTTTCTGCTTATTTGTTTCTAACCACCCAACTTGCTCAAACTCATTTATTCACCATATACTGGGGCGCTGGGTGCTAGGGACAGAGAGGTGGACGAGATAGGCAAAAGCCCTGCTTTCATAAGAGCCTGTTGTGAAGACAACAATAAAGAAATATTAGTGCTGTGAAGAAGCCCAGGGGGCGGGGAAGGGGTTTGCATCTTTTCAGTCTTCAAGCCGGCCGTGTCCCAGGACCCACCCAAACTGGCCAGGTTGCTTTCTGTCCATCTCTTTGTCGCCTGTAGGGCCCAGGCACTCACCAGTCCTTCTGGTGGTTGGAAGAGGCCTTACCTGGGAACTTGTCCTGAAAACACCTGGGACATCCTCTGGTAGATCTCATTCCAGTCTCTAGAATTGGGGTTTCCTGTTGTGCACCTGAGCTCTTTGACCTTGAGTATGATTCCTAGAAGGCTGCGGAGCTTTTTAGAAATACTTGGTCTTCATTTTTACAACAGAATTTAGTTGCATCTTCTAGGAATCCCGAGGACACTACAATTTCTTCAAATCTTGTGTTGAACCTTGTATTGAATCTGTCTTTGGGACACCTGCCAGAATTTCCCTTGTTGCTTCTTGTGTCTTTTTAGTTTCATCTTATAAAGACTCCACATGTCACTAGGCACCAGAGCATTTGCACTTTTGGGAATCACTGGTGTTATTTGAGAAGTCACTAAACCGTCTAGTTGCCAAGGTATAAAATCCTGGGTGCAAAGGTGTCCTCCCCTCCCCCGGCCTCAGTGCAATAGTCACCGTAAGTTCTTTCCAGTGAGATGTCACTGACCCATTACATGTATTATATTGGAAGATCCACGTTAGTGGGTCCAGAAAAGTATTTTCTTCCCATCAAAAAAGGTCCTTATCAGCATTAACCCTGATCCTTCCAGTAAGGTTTTATGTGGACGTGACTCATTTATCTTTGCACTTCTGTCTCCCTGCATTACGAGATGATTTGGTTGCTGATCTGACCTCTCGCCAATATGGGGGCCTTTGGGTTGCAGGGCTTTCTCCTTCTGGCTGCTATCTTTTCAGAAGTTGAACTCTGGCCAGCTTTGGATTTCCCAGGACTGTTCCCATCCTCCGTCTCTGGATTGGATCCTCAGCCTTGCAGTCCTTGTGGAGGTGGGCTAGGAAGACCTGCAAGAGAAAGCCCAGCACCCCTGTAAAGAGCCCCTTTAAATCCTCTTTTGCTTTCTCTCTACTCATTCAGTTTTGGAAATCCTTTTTCTTCATATCTCCCAGCATTTCTTTTCCCCCCGGTCATCCCTTCACCGCCTGGAGTTGTTTAGATGCGTATGACCTGGCATCGGCCTTTTCCTGGAAGGAAATCATCAGGTGTCTCTTACGGATGAGCCAAATTTCCACCTCCCAGGGTTGGACCATTATCTTTTAAACCAAAGGGCCTACTCTTCTGTACTTGATGAAACAGTGATTTCCCGTGAGTTACTGTGGTTCTGGCTTTTGGAGCAGCAATTAAATCTCGTCTCTCTTCATTGGAAAACCACAAAGAACCATCCGCAGTGAGCCTCCCGCTGGAGCAGCCTTAACCAACAACTCCAGCCAAAGTCCCTGCCCCCTTGCCTCCCCCGAGCTCTTCAGTGTTTGGTGGGTGCAGCATTCCTTTTCTGTGTCCCAAAAGCTGTGATGGGGGTGTCCCCACTTACCTACAAAGCATTACCAGTCAACTCTGCCGCATTCTCAGATGCAAACCTTATGTAGTGTTCTTTTTGCAGTGACCTATTTATTTAACCTATTTATATTTATTTAATTTTTACTCTGAAGTATATCCAGTTATAATTGCACTTGCTTAAAGCACATAAGATTTGTTTTGGACAACACCCCTGATCATTTTAAAACTGGAAAAGGAAAAGTTATACTGTATCCTTCCACGGGATGGACGCCTTACAGTAGTTTTCTTAGTAAAGGGTGAATAATTTGGTCGTGGTAAACGTGTAAATTTTTGAGTGATTTTTAAAAAAATTCTGTGCCATTGTGTCTTCTCTGTGGATGGTTTACTGTTAAATGTGTGTTAATTGTGTGATACAATCCTCTTTGTGGAGCCTAAAATCCTCCTTTTTAGCTTTATATTTTATAAACTGCCAGATTGTACAATTTCTATGTGTATTTTTAAAGCTCCATGATGTGAGGGTAATTATATAAGTGAAACGGCCTATTTTTGTACCTCCTGTACAGTTTTATAATTCTGCTGATTGATGATGGCATCTTATGTTGAGCCGACCACAAATAAAGGTAGTTTTAGATTTGGAAGTCAAGTTCATCTTCTTACAGACTCAGCCACCTCTCAGGCCACGGGGTCGTTCTCAGCTGCCTTCCTGGCAGAGGGTGTGGATGGTGAGGGTGAGCAGCTGGCTCGGCCCTGGGAGGGCGGGTGGGGGTGCAGTTGCCCACTGGTGCCCGTGGCAGGGAACAGGGCTGGAACACCCATCGTCCTTGGTGGCTCTTTGTGGGAAAAGGTCCTTTGAAACACTACAGCAAGTCCCCCAACGTATCAATTTGAGCTGAATTCCAGGAAGGTGGCCGGGTTGGGACAAGAATTAGGCTCCAGCAGAGTTTGGGGCGCGTGTACAGTGAGTAGGATACTGGACCAAGAAACCCAGGAGAAACCCACTGAGGTAGTGCGGCCAACACAGTGCTGGGAAAGCAGGCAGCACATCTTCCCACACACCAGGGAATGAGCTCAGGATCCTGGCTTTCAGGAGCCCGCCATCATGCTTTCTCCCCTCCCATCCCTCTGGTGGAATCAGAGGACGCTCTGCTTTCTCCTGCACCACCCAGAAGGGAGACGCCAAAGGGCCCACCAGCCCCAGGACAGCTTAGGTGGGGCTCGGCTTCAAGGCTGGCTCCTTCCGCTTGGTCCACCACCATCCCCCCCTTCCCCCCCCAGTGGGCACCAGACACACCCACCCGCCCTCTGCAACACTGGACATAGCAGATCCAAGGGCACGCAAGGTGCTCGGGCTGCTGTTGGCGCCTGCTCGCTTCCTGTCACCTGATACAGCAGCAGAGACAGCTCCTGGATTCCCCACATAGCTATTAAGCCAGGACTGTGTCTACCTCTTGAATTGGCCCAGGCCAGGGAGCGAGGCAGCTGGTAGCATCCTTGGCTGCTGCTGAGAACACGGGAAGCCAGCAGGTGGATGGGCCCCTGACACGCGGGGCCCATGGTTCCAGGGTTTGCTGCTGAGATCATGGGAAGCCAGCAGGTGGATGAGCCCCTGACACGCGGGGCCCATGGTTCCAGGGTTTGCTGCTTTCATGCTGAGTCGGCATTAGGCTGCAGAGATGATATTTTTTCTTAGTGTCTGATGCATTTTATGAAACATGCACACACATACACAACCGTATTCCATCAGCGAATGCACCTATTTGGACTCTGTATTTGTCTCATTGGCATCGTGTGCTACACCCCTGCCTTAGCTTCAAGAGATCATGACAGCCACCAACACAAGAGCCCCACCTGCCTGCCCTCGCACTGGGCCGGGCGCTGCTGGGGCATCCCGGCCCTGATCTATCGTTGGCTTTAACACCTTCCGCTTTAGTGAGAGACTGCCCGGACTCTCTGGCAAGGCCAGAATCCAGGTTGTGAGCACATGTCTGGGCCAATCAGCGTGGGCAGAGGAGCAGGGCTGGTAAGAGCGTGGCAGCCCCTGGGAAATCATAGTGAAAGACGGCAGGAGTTGGAGGGGCCAGTTTCCAGAAACGGCTGGCGGCAGAGCTGGATAGTAACTGAGTAAACTTGGCCTCTGAGCGGATTGGCTGGTGGCCCAGGAAGTGCTCTTCCCTCCGGGGCCCCCCCTCCTGCCTCCGAATCGCCCTTCCCCTTCCCAGGCCTGCTCGGTGACTCGGAGGAAGCCATAGAAGTTCTCATGGAGCGTGCCCGAAGGCGACACAAAGCTGGAAAGAGTGACTAACACCAATGTAGTTTGTGACGCAGTCAAGATTCCAGAACGTTGAGTCTAAACTCAAAAAAGTGACAGGAAATCCTGCCTTGACCTTACCAATGGGGCTGAGGCCGGAGGGTAGGGCTGCGAGGGGCCTGGGAGCTCAGACATTTGAAGAAGCAGCTGCTGGGTCCTCAGACATCTGCAGCGTGATGAGGAGCCGGCTGTGCTGCCTGGCTCCGGGGTTAAGCTGGAGGAGGGGGAACGAGCCAGGAGGGCAGCCCCGGCCGCGGGAGGGAGGCTGCCTGTGACCTGCCCAGGGGGCCAAAGGAGACTTTGTGGCCTAGTGAGTGTGAGTTTGGGGGGGGGGGGGGGCTGGTGCAACACAGGGAAGGGCCTCAACCTGAACAGACTAGGAAAAATTATTTTTTGGGTCAGAAGTTAGACTCGGGTTCCTTCCAGATAAGCACGGACCGCTGAGGCCTCCTTGCCTGTGATGAGTTCTTGCTCGTGAAGAGGCTACCTGGGTGGCTGTGAGTAACAGGAAGCGGGGAGGTTGACGAGAGTTGACGACTGCGGGTGAGGTGTCGCTTCTCCCGGGTTCTGCCAGGGGAGCCTCATGTTGCAGAAGTCCATGCGCTAAGGTGTGGTTGGTAAGAAAAACAAGGCCCGCGGTTGACTCATTTAGGACAATTTGCCAAAGGTCGCACCTCAGAGTACTAGTTCCAAAGGAGAGTAAACTGAGGGAAAAAGGCTCGCCGGCAAAAAGAGTTTGGGAAATGCTGGATTAAGTAAAGAGTCCATATTTATGGCAATACTGCTCAGAGGCCCTTCTTATGCTAACATGTTCTCCAAGACGGGATATACACTTACTTCCAATTATTGCCTGTAATTTACTTTAAAAAGGAAGGAAGGAAGGGTGTTTGGAGTGGCAGAAATAGTGTTATGTCTTTATCAAGTCTTGTTTTGTTTTTCTCTTTGCAGATATCCAGGAAGACAACATTCCCGGCCTCTCGCCGTGAAGACCCAGCACCAAGGTAAGGCCTGGGGCCCGGGCCAGTGCAGGCAATGGGGTTTTTTTCTGCGACACTCCTGTATTGACTGATGAGGTCCTCTGGGGACATGTGGTCTCTTGCTCTGGACTTTGGTTGCATGGGACAGAAACCAGCTGAAACTGGCTGAAGCAAAAAAGGGCAAAAGGATTGGCTCGTGGACGCCAACCTGCAGGAACTGGCCTCAGGAATGACTGGAACCCAGGACTGGGACCCATCAGACCACTCACCTCTTCTCAGAGCATTTTTACCTTCTTGCCTCCTACAGACCCACCTCTCTGTGAAGGGGGCGGGGGGGGCCACAGGCAGCATCTCAGTTGCTGAGATGCTCGTAGGGCAGCTTAGTTGGTTAGAGCATCGTCCCAATATGCCAAGGTTGTGGGTTCGATCCCCCATCAGGGCTGGTGAATCAACTGGTGAATGTGTGGATGAGTGGAGCAACAAATCGATATTTCTCTCTCTCTCTCTCATTGATAAATTAGAAAAAAATTTTAATTAAAAATTTTTTAAAAAGACAGGGAATTCTGACATGTGCTACAACGTGGATGAACCCTGAGGGCATTGTGCTCAGTGAAATAAGCCAGTCACAAAAGGACAAACACTGTGATCCACTTACATGAAGGTCCTGGAGTTGTCAAATTCGTAGAAACAAAGCAGAATAGTGGTTGCCAAGGGCTGGGGGGAGGGGAGTTTAGTGCTTAATGGGGACAGAGTTTCAGTTTGGGACGTGGAAACGTGGTGGAGATGGATGCGGGGATGTTTGCACAACAATATGAATGTACTTAATGCCATAGAACTATACGCTAAGAATGGTTAAAGTGGTGAAATTGTTGTGTATATTTTAATCACAGATTTTTTTCAGCAGGCTTAGCGTGAGATGAGAACCAGGCACAGGAAACACGTGATTTCTGGGTAGAAAGGAAGAGAGAAGCCTGAGTTAACACGTCATACCAGGGCATCAGCAGCAGGGTTCGTGCCAGGTTGTCTCGTCCAGATTTCACCCCTCGGGCTGCGCTGGACCCCTGGCCACCCCTCCTTCCCCATCACTGTCACTCCAT
The DNA here is from genome assembly GCF_964146895.1 of Miniopterus schreibersii. Taxonomy (NCBI): domain Eukaryota; kingdom Metazoa; phylum Chordata; class Mammalia; order Chiroptera; family Miniopteridae; genus Miniopterus; species Miniopterus schreibersii. The sequence continues at coordinate 9,388,769 of NC_138116.1, forward strand.
CCAGCAGATGACAGGTAAGGTCACGCTTCTCACCTCCCTCTTGGCAGAGTAGGAAGGATTTGGGATGGAGTCTCAACGCCTGAGTTTCGATACCTTCCTTTCCCCGGGCCTCAATTTCACCCCCAGTAAGCACAAGGTTGCGGGGGGAGGCTGGAGAGCCCAGAGTTCCTTCTGGCTGGATGTGCCCAGCTAACAAAGCTCCTGTCTGCTGCCTCTGAGTTCATGGGCCTTGCTCGTGTGGCGGTTTCCTGTTTTTGTCCCCTCGCGTCCTCTCCTGCCCATCAGGGTGACAGATTTAGAAGTGTGGGGCTACCCTTTTGTCCAGGGGCCCACGTAGGTATGACCTGGGCCATCTGAGCTGGGCTGGAGCTGATATGTAGGGGAAGGGACAGTCTCCTCCCTCTGGACTTGCATCTGGAGTTCATGATGAATTTCATGAAATCCTCACATTACTACAAAACTGCCTCGTCTTTCTAGACATGTGGGAATTTTTCTTTTCCCTTGGTATTTTTTGGTAAAATTTAATGTGTGACACGTAACGTAACATGTAGCATATATGTGTCCATTATATGCAGCAGGGTAATATGGACAGGCCTGAACCCACCACTCAACATGAGGATGAAATATGCCTGGATCGTGCATTTTTTAGTGCTTTATCACATACACATGCCTGTTCTTATTTTATGAAGCAGTTATATAGCATTTACTGCGTGCTAGGCACTGCATTTAATGCTTAAAAATATTAACAACCAGAGGGAACGGGGGTGGGGGGAGGTAGAAGAAGGTAAAGGGGGATAAGTGGTGATGGAAGGAGACTTGACTTGGGGTGGTGAACACACCATACAATATACAGATGATGTGTTATAGAATCGTACACCTGAAACCTATATAATTTTATTAACCAATGTCACCCCCATAAATTCAATAAAAATTTTAAAATATTAGCTCATTTAATTTGTTTAATCCACGCGACGGCCCTATGAGGAAGGTACTAGTATTAATCCCATTTTACAGAAGAGGAAACTGAGGCACAGAGAAATTAAGTGACTTACTCAAGATCACACAGATAGCAAGAGGTAAGCACAGCACATGTCTCCCGGTTTTTAGTGCGAAAGTTTCTCTAGGGCATATATCTAGGTGAGGGACTGGGTTTTAGGGTACAGAATATTCAAGACAACGCCTCATTATTTCCCAGAGGACTAATATATCCTCTCACCAGCAATTATGAGTTTCTGTTGACCTAAAACCTCTCCAACATTTGGTTTTTGTTTGATCCTTTAACTTTGCCAATCTGGTGGATATAAAATGGTACCCACTGTGTTTCTTTACCCTCCCCCGAGGATATTATTTATTGATTTTAGAAAGAAAGGAAGGGGGAAAGAGAGAGAAATATTGATGAGAAAGAGAAACATTGATCAGTTGCCTCCCGTAAGCCGAGCCCTGGCCAGGGATCGAACCCACAACCTAGGTATATACCCTGACCAGAAATCGAACTCACAACCTTTGGGTGTATGGGATGGTACCCAACCAACTGAGCCACCTGGCCAGGGCTCCACTGTGGTTTTAATTTTAATTTTCCTGGCTAATGTTGAGTTAAAGCCCCTTTTAAATTTGTTTACACTTGTTTAGTTTTCTCTGAAGCGTTCACCTGTGTCTTTAATGTAATCAAAGTTGTCAATTATTTATTTTATGATTGGTGATTTGGGGGTCCTCTTTATTAAATGTATTGGGGTGACATTGGCTAGTAGGATCATGTAGGTTTCAAGTGTACACTTCTATGATACAAGATCTGTATAGTGCACAGTCTTGCTTAAGAAACCCTTCCCAGAGGGGACCCAACAGTGTGTCCTGTGAGATTTGGGGTGTCCCCAGACCTCTGGGGCTTGTAGTCATCACTGTTCCTGTGTGCCTGCGCAGCGCACCGGAATCCTGTGTGGCATCCACGTCCACAGGTGGGCACTCATCACCTCTGAACTGAGCATGCCCAAGGATCAAGCTCTGGCCTCGCTTATCAGTTTTCTGGCTTCCTCTGCCTGGCCCCTCCCAGCCCCGCACCCCTGAGAGCCTGCCTTCCTCGTGGCTTCCCAGGAACTGCTCAGATAAAGAGAGGAAATGTTGTCACCAGTTTACAAATGTTCCACTGCAACTCCAGGCCACCACTCCCTGACCTCACTATCGCCTGCAGGCCTCCTCGGCTGCAAGCCTGCAGATGCCATTTGAGATGTCCCCCTTCTGTTGCTGGCGCCTGTCTGCGGTTCTTCTTGCCCTGCTCGTCTGCCTAGGTGAGCCAGTGCCAGGGGTTCCTGACTTGGCGCGAGCCAGCCCAGGGGGTGGGCTGCCTGCTCCCCTGGCTTTGGGGGCGGGGTGCTGACCCTGAAGTCTCCGAGGCTTTGAACATAGTGGCCACCAGCGAGGGTACAGGATGCTATGGCCACCTGGCTTCCCTGTGACCCTAGGCAGTAGGCAGGGGTCCTGGCCTTTTGGACCAGGTTGAAAAGCCCCACAGCTTCATGGCGTGTGGATGTGACAGGTCGTGGAGGCTAAGTGGTGGGCAGGGTAGGGGCCTGAGGAGGTGACGGGATGCTGGGGTTCAAGAGGTGAAGGCATGCCCTCGCTGGTCTTCAGATGTAACCTGGGGACCGAAGGGGGCAGCAAAGGCCTCACCTTCTGGCTATCCTCAGAGCAAAAGTGAAACCCCATCCAGCCGGGCGTGGCTCCTCCGCTGACCGTCGACCTGGGATCCAGGCGATCGGGGTTTGATTCCCGGTCGGGGCACATGCCCGGGTTGCAGGCTCGATCAATGACTCTCTCATCATTGATGTTTCTGTCTCTCTCTCTCCCTCCCCTTTCCTCTCTCTGAAATCAATAAAGATATATTTAAAAAAAAAAAAAAGTGAAATCCCTTCCAGTGGGTCAAGGGGACTATGAGGGGAAAATGCAACCATGTGCCCACCACCCTGTTTTACACAACCTGCCAGGTGCTTTTAAAGTGCTCTCTCATTGAACCTATACAACAACATTGGGAAAGGAATTACTAGCTCATTTTACAGATGAAGAAACTGAGGCTCAGAGAGAGAAAGCACCTTGCCTAAGGTCACATAGCCGTTACATGGTGAACTCAGGATTCAAATCCAGTTCTATCTACCTGCAAAGCCCCTCTCCTGCCACTTCATTATGTACCACCATCTGGAGGCTGAGTCAGGGCACATGGGCATAGTACTAGCACAGGACATAGGATGGGCCCAGCTGGCTGGGGTTGGGGACCTTCCTGGTCATTGCTGAGAGAGAGGTGAGTGCTGAGGCTCAATCCTCATGCATCAAATTCTTCCTGAGTCTGTCACACACAGGGCAAACTACCTTCTAGAAACTCCAAAAAGGCTAAGGGAGAGTCAACACAAATATGAATCACTGGTACAATAGGTCATTGGCAGGGTGGTACCATTTCCTTTCTGACTCCCTCTTTCCCTGCCTTTTTCCTTGCTGAGCTCAAGCATCCTGAACACATAGCTGTTCCTCAAACACGCCAAGCCCCTCCCCGGAACCCTCTCCCCCAGAGCTATCTGCAGGGCTCACCCCCACCTCTTTCATGTCCTTGCTCAAATGCCATTATTTCGGTTAGGCCTGTGCTACAGTGGCCATCCCACCCCACTCCCTGTTTCCTCTCCCAGGCACATATCACCATATGATGGGCTGGATATCTGATTATTTTTTGTTCCCTTCACTAGAATGTGAGCTCTGCAAAGGTGGGATTTGGTCGCTTTGTTTCCTCCTGCAGAGCCTAGAACAGTACCGGGCACATAGCAGGGGTTCAAAAAGTATTTGAGGAAGAAAGGAAAGGAGGGAGGGGTAGGTTGAACCCTGGATCACAGGAGCTCAAAAGACACAGTCCACCTCCATCTCAGGAGGCCTTCATGGAGGAGGGCACATTAGGGCTGGGTCTTGAAGGTCAACTAGGATTCCCCTCCATGGAGAGAGAAGATGTGCATGAAGAAGACTGATCTGGAGGTGATGGGTTCGAGGAAAGGCAACCAGAGGCAGGGAGACGGTCCAGGGGCAGCCTCCTCTGTCTACACAAGGCCTCAACAGGGGTCAAGGGTCAAGGAGCAGAGGGACCACCCCTGGCCTTTCTTCTTGGGTCCCACCCTCTTGATCAGACTGCCAGTGGTGGGCAGCTCCTCTGGGCAGGACAGTGGGGACATCTGCTGCCCAGAGTTTCTGTCTTCCAGGGTCTGGCGGGAACGCATTCGAGGTATACTCGTGGCCAGAGCAGCTGGTGGTGGAGCACGGAGGGTCCTATGAGATCAACTGCAGTACCAGCTGTCCCCGCCCAGATCTTGGTGGCGTGGAGACCGTCCTAAGCAAGACTCTGCTGGACGAACAGCCTCAGTGGAAGCAGTTCAGGTTCTTCGATGCCTCCAACGACACGGAGCTGCGCTGCCACTTCACCTGCTCTGGGGAGCAGCAGTCCGCGGTGGTCAGAGTCAGTGTGTTCCGTGAGTGCTCCACGCAGGGCCCTCCTCCCCCGGGGCGGAGCCTGTGTCACTGAGCGTTCCTGCTCCCAGCCACCCCCGTCATGACCTCCACCTCGCTGGGCTCCTGGGGTGACAAGGAGCAGTACCCAGGCCACGGGCTCAGAATCTGCTCACACCCTTCGCTGGCCTCCTTGAGCCTGCTGGCGACCCCGGTTTTGAGGCCTGCTCAGAAGAGGACTGTCCAGGCAAGGTTTATACAGTTCTAAGAGTCGCCCCCCGCCCCCACCCAGCGCTCACAGCCTCCTTCCAGATCAGCAGTAGCCCCATCAGAGCAACACCCCACATCTGGTGACAAGTAGTGGGGGAACCATCCGGAGGGCTGCATGCTCTCTAGTGGCCCCTTCACCTCACTGAGAGGAGGTTGAGTGAGTCACCAGGTGCTTTTCTCTTCCCCTGAGGGCCCTTGGCAAGTGTGACACCATCACGCACACACCTGCCCGTGAGCCACGGAGACCTGGATAGGCCAGGTCTCTCTCAACATCTCAACACTAAGGGTACCCCTGGGTCCTCCCCATTACTGAAGTCAGTGGGTCAAATGAATAGTAAGATGTCCTGAGCCTAGCATGTTATCCTGGGGTGATGGAGGTGAGGTGTTCTGGTTCAAAGGGAAAGGCAGGCCACCCCGAGGGCCTTGTTTGATAAGGGATCAAGGTGGCCGTGAGCCTGACCCTAGAGAATGAAGGCAGGTCTGACTTCAGTTCCCACCTCTTACGTGAGAACCTCACAGTTCATAGCCCAGTTCGAGTGGGCGCTCCCTTCTAAGTCTCTCTGAACATAATTACCCAACTGTTTAATTTTTGAAATTAGTTTTTCATTTCTGGAGGGGAAGGAGACAGATGCAAACACATATATCTTTCTAGGTGGCTACACAGCTTCTGAGCCCCCCTTTTGGAGATGCCTGGCTACCTCCGTTCTTGCTCATTCCAGAAATCATCATGTTCGGCTCACTGCCACCCAGTACATCCCTCACCCTAAACTGCGATGCTCTTGGCTGGGCGGGCCTGCTGGGACGGCACCCCCATCCTAACCAGACCTCCCTACTTTCTCCCCTGAAGGCCCCCCAGAGCAAGTGCTGCTGAAGCTGCAGCCCATGTGGGTGACTGTGGGCAAATCTTTCACCATTGAGTGCAGAGTGCCCACTGTGGCCCCCCTTGAGACACTCACCCTCACCCTGCTCCGTGGCAAGGAGCCCCTGCACATGCAGGCCTTCGGGAGGGCAACGGCTGTCTCAGGAGAGGCCATGATCACATACAACAGAACGGCTCACAAGGAAGACGGTCGCCACAACTTCTCCTGCCAGGCCGAGCTGGACCTGCGGTCTCGTGGTGGGGGCATCATTCGCAGAACCTCAGAGCCCCAGGCGCTTGATATCTATGGTGAGGAGGAGCCCCCCATCCCTGGACGGAGGAAGGCGGGACAGGGCACTCACTTTAGGCCCCTGGGGAAATCAAAACCTTAACCCACTGTCTGCCAGCTCAGGGGGTAGGCACCAGGGGCCCCACACCTAATCCTGAGGGTTCCCCTCTTATGCTCCCTCCTCCCTGAAGCTCTCTCTGCGTCCCCAGCATGGACCTGGACTAGTTGCTTGGCCATTAGTGAGCTGTTGACCTTGACCAACCTCCTCTCTCTGGCCTTGGCTCTAGAACTCTACTGTTCTGTGACTTTTTTTGTTTTGTTTTATGTTTTTATTGATTTTTTTTTGGAGAGAGAGGAAGGGAGAGGGAGAGATAGAAACATGGATGAGTAATTGGCTGCCTCCTGCACGCCCCCCTACTGGGGATCGAACCCACAACCTGGGCATGTGCCCTGACTGGGAATCGAACCAGTGACCTCTTGGTACATGGGACAACGCTCAGCCAGCTGAGCCACACCTACTGGGCTGTTCTCTGACTCTTGATGGCCAAGGTGTTCCGTGTCTTCAGGGCGTTTGGTAGAAACTCACTCAGCTCTGCCCAGGGAGGGGCTGGCCTGGACCACACCTCTGTCCAGGCCATGATGTCCAGAGACCACAAGCTGCCCTCACGGTATCACCGAGGCCTGGCTGACAGCCGGGACCTCAGCTGACCTTTCCCTTAGTTAGTACCCCGTTTGCCACTCATCTCTGTAACACAGGGTGACTGCGGGATGGGGGGGGCAATGGGTGGACCTCTACCCCGCCTTGGGTCCTAGCACCTAGGACCAGAGAACTTCTAAGACCACTGCTCCCTTCTTCCGCAGAACCCGGGCAGGACAACCAGATGGTCATCATCATCACAGTCGTGTCAGTGCTGCTGTTCCTGTTTGTGACATCCGTCTTGCTGTGCTTTGTCTTCGGCCAGCAGTGGCACCAGAGGCGAAGAGGCAACTACGGGGTGCAGGCAGCTTGGAGTAGACTGAGGCGGGTCTACCGGGCATAGCCTGCACAAGGGGTGCGGCCACCCCCGTGGCAGCCACTGGGACTCAGTGTGGCTCCTCAGGGATGTGGTCCAGCCCTGGCTGAAGGACAATGACAAGCTGCAGAGACTTTGAGGACACTTCCTTTTCTAGTCTGAATATAATCACCTTGACCTAACCCTGTGCCTCAATGTCTCCTCCTGGGAGAGTGAGACAATAGCTGGGAAGGTGACTCATCAGGCGTAGACTTCTCTCCCTAGATATCTCCTCAGCGTCCCTCCACCCTCTCCTTCACAGGGGCCCTCCGGGCCGGGCCAGCCCCAGGATGTGCCCATGCTGACCAGCCCAGCACCAGGCACCCACCCTCGTCAGCCCGAGGGAGGGTTGGGAGTACCCTGCTTGGTGGGGCAGAGGCGCTCTGTTCCTGCAGGCCCTTGGCAACTCAGCCACTCCCTGTTGGGGCAAGGCTTGGGGCCAACAGAGCCAGCTTCCGGAGGTAAGGGTGAGGGCCCCACGGGAACTAACTGGCTCAGCTCCAGGACCCTCCCAGGCTTCTCTTGCCTGCTGCTCCATTATTGGGCCAAACTGAGGCCCCGTAGCCCTGGCCTTGCCAGAGAGGGGGGTGCAGGACAGAGGTCTAGGGAGGGCTCTGGTCCCAGCCTCCCTGGGCCTGGGCAGGAAACAGTGGGGCAGAGTTGGGTTTCCTTGTGGCTCCCAGGCTTTGAACAATGGTCTAATGAGCTCTTACTCCAGAAAAGAGATCCGGCTGGTTCAAGGACTTAGTGGGATGGAGAGGAGACTGATTCACCCCAGAGGGGAGGGCCTGGTTGGGGGTGAGGCAGAGAAGGGCTACCAGGTGTGGCTTCAAGCTCTAGAGGGGCACTTGGGGCTCCAGGGCTGTTTCCAGCCCTGCGGTGAAGCTGGCGCGGGTCCCTGGGCCAGCATCTGTCTTCATGGTAGGCTCTCAGCATCATAGTAATCTGGGGGGGAGGGGAGAGCACCCTCATCTTGATTCCCTCCTGCCTCAGTGAACCCTGAGGCGCGAAAGGGAAGGGGACAGGCCAATTGCCTGGAGTGATGACGGTAGTGGTCCCCCCTCAAGGGAACATGACCCTGTTGGTCTCCTGACCCATCCCTCGGCCTGGGCCCTGCTACCCACCCACCCTGCCCCTACCTGAAGCCGGGGGTACATCCGCACCCACAGTCCCTGTGGCACTGGGGGGTGGGGGTGGGGGCACAGCTCTCCTGAGATGAGGATGAAAACAGAAATGCCCCCATCAGAAATGGTGTCTGGGGTTTTACCCACAACGATCACCCCACTCCTAACCCCAAGACCGCTCTTCCAGCCCAGCCAGAGCAGGGCCCTGGCAGTGCCCAGACCTCTGCCTCACTTACGCCCCCCTTCTCCTGAAGGCAGGAGGGTGCCGCTGAATCCTGGATGCATCCTGCAAGTGGGGCTGATGTGGGGGAGGGGGGAGGAAAGGTGAGGGCCAGGGTGACAGGGGGCCCAGGGCGGGCATCGGGCAGGGCAGGTAGTGGTGGTGGACCACCAATGGCCCTTCCTCCTGGGCTTCGAGCTCCTCCTCCTCACACTCTTCCTCTGGACCCTCCAGGGGGACCTGGGGATAGCGGGGAGATGGTGATACAGGATCAGGCTCTCCCTGCCCCCACTCCTCCGTTCCTCTAAATTATTTTTCCAGATATGTATCATCAAATGCCTACCGTTGATTGATACTACAGTGCAAGCAAGGCACTTTGGAGACATGTATCCCTTATTTTGCAGGTGGGAAAACTGAGACTCAAAGAGCTTGAGCAACTTGTCTAGGGTCACCCAGCTAATAAGAGGCTGGGCAGAGACTGGACAAATCTAGGTTTGACTCCCAAGCTGGGGTGGGAGTCCAGCAAGCTGCCCCCTGTAGCCACTCATCCCAGGGCCCCTTGAGAGCTCTGCCAGCCTGGATGGTGGACACAGCCCTCACTCCAATCACCAAAATCCCACTTGGTTTTCAAGGGCCGGTTCTAAGGCCACCTGCTCCTCCAAGGAGACTTTCCTCATTCCCCACCAGGCGAGCATGCAGGCAGGGCACCTCTTCTGTGCCAGTCACAGCCAAAGTTCCCTGGTATCCACAGTCATTCATTTATTCATTCACTTGTTTAACAAACATCAGTGGAGCCCCTAAGTACCAGGCACACGGCAGGCCCAGGGTACAATGGCACCTGTCCTCCTGGGCCTGCAGTCCAGTGAGGGGCACACTGCAGGGACACCACCTTGAAAACAAGACCTGGGTGGTCTGGATTTAGGGACCCCCACCCCCAACCCAAGGCAGCTGGCACAAGGCCTGGCACATAATAGATGCCAAACAGACTCAGCCAGATAGGTGCAGGCTGGCTTCCTGCTCCTTTCACCTAATCCTTTCTCTCAAGGGGATACCCTAGATGGATCCCTACCCCTGGACCTGCAGGTGGGCGGTCCCAGTAGCCCATGACCCCCATCCCCAGCCCTCACACCTGCAGGCCAGGAAAGGCTGGCCAGGGATTGAGAGCTCCAGCCACCAGGCGGCTCAGGATCAGCTGGTGCATCTGTGCGTTCTGCAGCAGCATCAGCTCCAGCAGGTCTAGGGGGCCGGTGCAGGAGGTTCAGCGGGCACACCAGCCCCCCACCTCCAGCCCTCTGCCCCACCCCAGGGCCTTTTTCAGACACCCAGCCCCAGGGCGGATGCAGAAGGAGGTGGTGATGCAGCAGTGCCACCACCCAGAGCTGGGGGGGGGGTCCAAGGGGGGAGAGAGAGCCCCGAGTCTCACCTTCCTTCACATGGCCTGGTTGCCTGGGTGGCGGTGGGATGGCCCACGGGAGGGGCTGCAGGAGGGTCACCCAGGGCTGGGGGAAAGGGGTGACTCAGCCAGGCTAAGCAGAGAAGGGATTGGAGGGTCCAACTTCCCCCCCCATTCCCCTCTCCCAGAGTTGCCTCCTTAACCTCACCTTGCAGGGGCCTTGAACTCCCCCTCAGAGCCTCTCTGGGCCTCCCTGCTCCCTGCAAAGTCTCTCCCTCTCCAGCTGGGATTGCTCTCCTCCTACCACCCCCTCCACAGTTCATACCCCTCCCCCGCCTCCCCCTCGCCCCCCAACTCTGCCATCGCCCCCAGGCCTCCCTGGTAAAGGCAGGCTCTGCTCCTTGCTCCCTGGCTCAGCCCTCACCGTGGGGGGTCCGCTCTGCGCTGGGGGATGACCCGGGCTCCCTCCAGTCCCAGAGGCCATAGCCGGCTCCTTTGGGTCAGGGTTACCTTGGAGACGAGACGCTAAAGTCTCCTGCCAGGCAAGCGCAAGTCCCGCCCTGGCTGCGTGGGGCGTTTGCCTGAAATCCTGCCTTCTGCTCTCCTCCAAGGAGGTGGGGTCCCCAGGGCCCCACCCCAAAGAGGCCCGTTTTTTCTCCCGGATGTCCCCTCCGGCCCCCTGCACCGGGCTGGGCATCGCGCCTCATGTCTTATTCCGCGCTGTCACTCCAACCCCTATACGCCCCCAGTACCGGGCCTGGGGGCTTGTGTTTGTTGAGTGAATGAGTGAGGCTGGGGGGGCGGCCCTAACTCAGTCACTTTGTTTCCCGGTCCCAAAGCTCCGGTGACTAAGATGGTGAGTTAGGCAGGAACAGGGGCTTCTGTAGGATCAGGCCGGGGCGAGGGGCTGGGCGGGTGAGTGAGGTGGCGGCCAGAGGACCTGTTGTCTGCCACTGAGTCAAAGGGGAGTCCTTCAGGCCAAGGATGGTCTCGGGAGCAGACCAAGGAAGGAAACAGCAACCAAGTTCAGGGAAAAGGCGGGGCCCAGCCAGAAACAGGTAGCTGGCCCCTTGATGCCCCCCCCTTGCGGCTGTTTGCTGGCTGCTCCTTGGCCAAGGCGGAGAAGGCTGGGGGCTCAGCAGCAATGCCCCGTAACTGTTCCTCATCCTGGAAAAGTTACCAAAGTGCGAATTCTTGACGGGAAGTTATCAAGGTCTTCTTGGCTTAAGAACAGGTGAGAGGAGGGATCTATTTCGGTAGCTGTGAACTTCCTAAGATAGGCCCCTGAGCAGCAGTCAAGGAAAATCAGGACAGGAAGCTGGGATTAGCACCCCGTGGATTGCCACCCCCCCTCCACTTCTGTTCAGCAGCCCTTCCCAGCAGTCCTGGCGTCTAAAATCAGAAAGACCGTTTCTACCGCCTCCTTTGAGCCTCAGTTCCCGTCTCTAGGTAAGGGGCCTGCGGACAGTGCATTAGCTGCCCTGTGGGTCCTATGGCTTCAGCACGCCACCAACAAACAGAGATGGGGCCCTGTGGTCACAGGCCCTGGGAGTGGAGGATGCAGGTGTACCTTTCTGTCTCTACCTTATCTGGGGAGAAAAACAAAACCAGTCCCTGTGCTCACCACTGGCTGGCTTGACCGAGGAGGTGCCTGTGTGTGCACAGCAACCTTCTGAACTCTCAGACACAGAAGTATATCCCCCTGGCTCCAGCGTTGTTGGGAAGTGAAAACACAACCATGAAGAGAGCAAAGATACAGGACTGTGCAAAGTCCCCTATGGATGAGGCACACAAGGAGGGGTCATGAAGAAGAGAGGACTCGGCCACTGAGGGATGAGTTCTGAGGGAGGTGGAGGCCCTCGGGATGGGGTCAAGCTGATGGGTGTGAGAGGGCACCCCAGGCTGGGGGCACATGCAAAGGTGCACATGCAGGAATGGACAGGGCCTGCGATGGCCCAGTGGGTCCCACTGCCTGGCTGTGCTGGAGGAGCCGGGCAGAGGGAAGTTCCAGCAGCCCGGGCAGAGACAGGTCAGACTCGAAAGCCTCATTATGGGATTTAGGAGTCACCATGTGGGTAATGGAGAGCTCTTGGTGGGTTTTGAGCAGGAGAGAGGTGGGCTTTAGGGAGATTCATCTGGTTCCTTGCACCTTTGCTTATGTCAACCAGGATTAGGAAAAACAAATGTCTGATGGGGATGTATCTTCCCAACAGAACAGTCACTGACAATTTTGGCACAGAATGTAGCTATTGATGGTCGAAGGGTTGAGCAGAACAATCAGTAAGCACAGTAGATCTTATTTCTGTTTTAAAAATCACATGTATGTATGTACGTGTGTGTGCAGAGAGGGATGAAGGGAGGCAGGAAGAGAGAGAGAAGCAACTACAGAGCTGCTGTCAGGGCGTCCCCATACCCCCAGCCTCCCCCAGGGGTCCCCTGCGATTGATTCTTGCACTCACCTAGTCTCTCCACCTGGGGGCATTTTCTGGCCACAGGGAGGCAGTCCTGAGGTTTTCCTTGGAGCAACCCTGGAGCATTAGGGACAGGAATGGATGGTAAGCTCCCCAACCCCCTGGCCTCAGTGGGACAACTCTGAGGGTCCTCCCCACAGTCTCTCAGCAGTCCCCATGGCCTTGCGCCCCAGTTGTCCCAGTGACAGCCTGCTCACAAGCACTCTCTATTGGCTTTTCTCTCCTTCCTGTCACTTCTCCGCTCTCCCACAGTGCTTCCTGAGATTCCCTTCCAAATAAACAGCATGCTCCCAAATCCTGGCCTTTGGGGGAATCCAAACTAAGCCACTGACCTCCCACTTTCTCCCTATCTGCCCCTAAGCTGCTGAAAATTTCTTAAACTGTTCTAGTAGCTCTAGGATAAATTTGTGTTTGGTGAAGTGAAATACTGAAATAAACATTGAAGGAAATTGGTCTAGGAATATAGTGGTCAATGAATTAAGCTGAGGCAAGGAGGCCAGCAAGGAGGCCACCACCCTCACCCCTCTAAAGGGAGCCCAGAGCAGGCTGGAGGTGACCGTGGGAAACAGGCAGGAAGAGGCGACTGGTTCAATACCTCCGATAGAGGATTGCCTATTAACCTACGTGTATCTTGTGTTTTGGAAGACAGGGCTGAAATAAAATGACCCCGCTTCTGTTCAGTTAGAGTCCTTTGTCAAAGGAAACAAGCGTTTGCTATTTGATGAAAGGGGAAGCCACACACTGATCTGCCAGAGCTGTTTGCTTGTAGATCTACCATCAGTCCAACCTAGGAGGAGCCGCTTCCAGCTATTTGCCCTGCCTACTGTTATTTTCTTTGGTATTGACCACTCCACCTATTTCCTTTTCACTTTTCCTCTTGTTTGCATCTTTGTTTTTTTGTTTTGGAGGTTTTTGTTTTTAGTGTCCCAAGATAGTACGTACCCAAAGTCCTCCCTGTTGCCTTGGTAAAATCTATTCCTGGGACTAAGCTAAACACGGAGAAAGATTTCTAATAAAATGTGTTCATTATAGTGTCATTTTTAAGAGTTGAAAAGTGAACATAACTCAATGTCTATTAATAGGGGGATGTGTATGTAAAATCAAGGGAATTTACGGAACTAGAAAAATGAGCTCCCTCCTTACACCCTCAGAAAAGGAGAGAAAAGGGCCCTTCTAAGAATTCAAGTGGAAATTTCCATGCTCCTTTTTGATACAGGTGAGGACATGCCGAGCAGAGAGATGGCCCAGCAGTGAGCCCTTTGCTTGGGCTCAGTTCCCGAGGCACAAAGTGGGAGAAGCTAGAATATGAGGGCGGGAGGAAAGGAGTTAAGTGCCGCTTTGCAGGATTACGTGACTACCTAAGCACGGTGAAGGAGCCTCGGAAACACAATCGTGAAGAAATTCCTTTTGGTTTAGAGGCTCTGGTGATGCAGTTTCTGCAAAGCATGGTCATCCTTGTGAGATGTGTGTGGGGGGGGTTTGTCCAACAGGCCCCACCCCGGTGGTACTTTTGGGGACTGAGGAACACATAGATCACATCAGTGGGACACCTTGTGATGAGGATCTGGTCTCAAGGTCCCATCCACCACACTGAGCTGTGGGATGGTTTCAGAGCCCTCCCCTCCCTGGCTTCCTGGAGTTAGGGTGCCAGCAACCATGGGGAGCACCTCCTGAGGCTCCCAGAGAGTCCCCCTGACCAAATGACTCATAGGAGGAACTTGACTGCTCAGGCTGGGGCTTAGGGACGGGACAGGGTGTGACAAGGCCAATTCCTGTGAACCAGGGTGGGATTTTCTGAAAGGGGGTTCTGTTTTGCAGAATTCTTTTGTTCGTGGGCAACTGAGATTGAACCTGTGCCCCTCCCAAAGTCCGCTCTGTCCATGACTCAGCCGGGGCCCTGGCTGCCAGGACAGACTCAGGGATGAGCATGGGAGACTGGGGGAGTGATGGCAGGGAGATCTGGGGGACAGGACTCTGGATTCACCCAGGGACTCTGTCTGCCTGGGCGGGCGCTGGTGGGTGAGCTGGGAGATGGGGCCTTTCACAACTGTTCCACTAGGGGTCACCACAGCCCCAGAGTGGAAGGAGGCGGGCTGAGCAGGCCTCACCCCCCCTCACCACAGCCCTCCCCGAGCTCCGAGGGTCAGACGGGGGGTGGGGGGGGTGGGGGGGTGGGGGGGTGGTGGAGAAATGACTCTGGAGACTGGTGTGTGTGTGTGTGTGTGTGCGTGTGTGTGTGCGTGTGTGTGCGTGATGTAGGCATGTCTGGGTGTGTGATATGTGGGTGTGTTTGGGTGTGATGTGTAGGTACGTCTGGGTGTGTGCTATGTGTGTGTGTCTGGGAGTGTGTGTGTGTTTGATGTGTAGGTATGTCTGGGTGTGTGATATGTGTGTGTCAGGGTATGTGATGTGTGGCTGTGTCTGGGTGTGATGTGGGGGGGGTATGTTGTGTAGGTGTGTGGGGGTGTGGGGGTGTTTGGGTGTGATGTTTAGGTGCGTCTGGGTATGTGATGTGTAGGCGTAAGTGTACAGATAGGCATTCACTGGATAAAAATCTAGTGACCGCAGGTACGCATAGGCGGCCCTTTGTAGGTGTGAGCAGGAGGTTGTATGTGGGCAGGCCACCGCACAGGTGTAAGTAACGCGTGTGGAAACGCACAAATGCGTGTGCTGGACTGCGAGCGGCAGTGTGCACACAGATGTACGCCCCATACAAGTCTAGTTCTGTGGTGTGGCATCCGTGTTCATCTGACAAGAGTGAGCATAGGGCTACACAACGTAACAGTCCACACATATGCACGAGCCTGTGCGAGTGTGAGGTGTGTCTGAGGCGTGAGCAGCACACATGTGTGCATGGGTGTAACACGCAGCAGAAGCGTGGCTGTGAGTGTACGAAAGTGATTTACATGTGTGGCCGAGCGTGTGTGAGTGTGTGAGCACTTGGGGCTTGTACACGAGTGTGTGTGAGTGCATGTGTGTGCCACAGGAGTGTTTCTGGAAATTAGTGTGAAAGGAGGTTCACGTGCAAGAATGAGTTTGTGTACGTTTGTCACGGGAGGGAGAGCAACCGCGTGTATGGGCTCGTACGTGTGCCCCTATGAGTGTGTGTGTGCGGGCGTGAGTGGGCGAGTGTGTCACGCTGTCGCTCCTGGGTCGGCCGGCCCCAGCCCAGGCTGTCCCAGGATGTGCCCGGAGCACCCCCAGTGAGGCCAGTGCGGCTGCGGCTCCCACCTGAAGACTGGCCCAGTCCTCAGGTTTCACTCATGACCCCGTGACATCAGCGGCAGCAGCTGTCCCCGCTGGCCCGGCCCCCCGGCCAAGTCCCCCAGAGTCCCAGCCTCAGCCCGAGGTGGGCATGACAGCCGGCACTCCGCTCCGTCCCACAGTGAGTACTGCGCCCCTCCGCGCCCCTCCTGGGCTGGCACCCCGAGGCCAGGCCACCCCGAGGGGCAGGGCAACGGCCCCCAGCCCAGCCCGGCTCTGACGAATCACCACTTCGCTCTGGGCACCTCTGCCCTCCCGCCCACACCGTGCCCTGCTCCTCGGCTGCCCCGCAGAAGGTCCCAGTGCCTTGACCCTCTGTCCCCAAACTTGCCTCTCTCTGCCCTGCCATCTGCTCTCTGTGCCCCTGCCTGGCTGGCTGTCCTGCCCTCGGGAAGGGTCCTCACCCTCGCCCTGGTCACAAATGGCCCACTGACTAAGGCTTGGCTCCAGACGGACATGGGGTGACACAAGGGACAGAGACCGGGCTGCATTTCTTCAGGAGAGGAGAGTGGAGGGGCCTGTTCGCGGCCCAGGCAGGGGTGTGGGGGGAGGAGAGGCAGGCCGTGGGGGTGGCGGCGGCCCCTTTGCTCTCTGAAACTGGAATCTGTGAGATGCCAGCAGAGGACGCGTCTCCGGCTGCGCCTTCCCGGCTCTGCCCGCCCTGCCCCTCTGCTCCCTGGGGCTCAGCCGGGCTCCTTCCCCGAGAAGCCGGGAAGGGGAGGGGGCCCGAGGAGTGGCTCTGGCATTGTGGCCGGAAAGCCGGTAGCGAGGGGGAAAAGATGGGGCCAGCTTGGGGAGACTCTGGGGGACCCAGGAGGAGACTCAGGGCAGGGCGGAGGCAGGAGCTGGGGCAGGGGCGCGGTGCCAGGGCCGAGCGCAGAGTGGGCCCCGGGACGCTGGCAGGGAGGGCGGCAGTGGCCAGTGGAGGAGGCATGGTCTGAGCAGAGCGGGATGGTGTTTGGAGCGGCGTGTGGCTCTGAAGGGCAGTGGGTTGAGGGTTGCTGCTTACCAGACGGGGGCATTTGTTCAAAAGGTTGGGAAGTCCCGTCTAGAGGGCCCTGAGGGTGGGGAGGGGGCTGCTTGAGGCTTTCCAGGGATGCACTGGGGTGGGGGGAGGCCTGAGCCGCTTCCCAGTCCTCTGGGTTAGGTACTGTGCCTGGGCGCCCATCCCCCTGCTCAGGGCACCGGATCAGGGCAGGGGACCAGGTCAAGATGAGGGCTCACAGAGCCCCACTGTGGGGAGGTGGCCCTCCAGGTGGGGACTAGACATGTCCCACTCCCACCCATACGACCGGCAGCAGGGGTCTGCGGAGAAATAAATCACCCCAGGGCCCGAGAAGGTTAGAGCCCGAAGGAGCCCTAAAGACCATCTGATGAGCCAGCTCAGGAGTGGAGGTGGAGACAAACCTCCGGCCGGGGTGGCCAGTCTGGAGAGAAGCGGCTGACAGAGAGGTGGGGCAGAGCCAGGGGGGTGCATTGTCTCTCATCTGTGACCAAGGCTGTGACTGCCCCCCCCCCCCCCGGGGGGGTCCCTCAACTGAGCTTAGGAGACTCCGGGAGTGCAGGGCTGGGGTTGAAGGCAGAAACGGCTGGTTCTCCCGGGACCCTCCAGACTCTTCTGGGTCAGCCCCAGTCCCCTGCCCGTGGCTGGCGGCCTCACTCTATGGCAGGGGTGTGGACAGTTGTGGTCATCACACTAATATTTGAAGCCACACCACCTGTGGGGGACAACACAGGGGCCCAGACATAGCCCAAGAGTCCACCTTCATCTTCCTCCCAGGCTTCTCTTGGGATTGGCTGGAACTTTGGCAGGGTTTAGGGAAGGCAATGAAGGGTCCTTCCTAGGTGGCCGTGTCTCAGCCCCACACTGCTTGTCATTTGGTTGGGAACCTGCATGGGGTAGGGGGTCAGAACTCGAGGTCACCTTCCCAGCTCTAGGCTGGCCTGAGTGTCAGGGCTGCCCAGCAGCGTCTGTCGCCACGGTTTCTGTGCCTTAACCCCAGATCCAGGCCAAGGGGAAACCCTGAATCAGATGCCAAAGACACAGAGCTCTTGGCCAAGGTTGGGGGTGGTCTTGACAAGGTCCCTGCCTTTAGGGGCAACTCTAGCCACAAGAACAGAGAAAAGTGTAGATAATGGCAGGAAGGGGGTGGGGGCACAGCCAAGGGTGAGGTTTGAAGAAGCTGCGAGGGGGAGGGGTAGTCAGAGAGGAGAGATGGATTGGACCTTACAGAGAGAGGTAGAAAGGCTCCCTCCAGGCGACTGGAGAGAGATGCAATGAAGATAAATAAAAAATCTGAGCCTGGGGGCCTTGGAGAGCAGGTAGGGAGACAGGATGTCAACAACCACAGTGCGGGTTATACAAACCTTCTGTCTCTTGATTCCCCTTACCAGGAGGGCTCAGGCCAGAGGGTCCTGTCACTTATCAGGGGCATATGCCAGTGAGTAGCAGGGCTCTGTCCACAGAGGCCAAGGTCACTGCTCCCTAGGGAGAAGCTGACCCTGGTACAGGTTGGGTGTAGGAAGAGCTCATTACTGAGGCCCGGGGGGCAGCGGGTTCCCATGGGTAGCCCTAGGGGTGTGTGTCCCCAGCTTTGCAGTGGCAGGTATAGGCCTGGTCTCCCTGCAACTCCCTCAGAAGGTGCTTACAGAGCTGGGGAACCCCGGTAACTTCACCTCCACCACCCCTGCCCCAGGCCTTTCATGTGCTCTGGCCCCCAATCTGCCTCATCAGCAACAGCTATTTTTATTCCCAGCAGTTTTCAGTCAACAGCCCTCCTTGGGGATGTGGGTCAGCTGGAGGAGCAGGAGGGGCTCAAGGAGCCCAGGGCTGTATCCCTCCAAGGGCAGGCCACCCCCTCCCTGCAGGACCCCTGGCAGAGATGGAAAGTGCGGTAGTCACCCGACCCCACTGTTTTTGAACTGGTTTGTGAACCCCCCCACCAGATAGGCCATGGAAGGTCATGGAGATGTAGCTTGGCAGTTAAGAGCCAAGGCCTCTTTCAAGAGCTGGAGGGCCAGGCTTCCGGCCCTAGTTTACTATGTAAATAACCTCTGGGGGTTTACTGACCTTCTCTGTGCCTCAGTTTCCTCATCTGTGAAATGCAGTGATAACAATAGGATCATGGTGAAAATTAAAGGAGCTCATGACGTGAGGTGCCCAGAACAATGAGTGGCAAGTAATCTGCTCTACAGCGTTAACCAGTAGGTAACCACTGAGGCTGTTCCCAGGCTGATTCTACAACAAACGTCTACTGTTGGGGGGCTGGGGGGTAACAGACCAAGAAGGAGCTGCAAGAAGGTGGGGCTGCCGGGCAGGAAGCAGGGCAACCTTATCCCTGTGTGGCTGGGAGGGGTGTATTTTTCAGGTGAGGGGGACCCCTTTATAAAAGGACTGCAGAGCTGCTTCTGGGAGCGTCAGGAGTTTGCAAGTGTTGCTGTGAGAGCTGAGAGCTGTGAAGCCAAAGCAGCCAAGCGGGGTCCCTCCCACTCACTTTAGTAAGGTCCGCCGGTGACTCTCGTCCTCTCTGAGGCTTCTAAGTTCTCCATAGGCCTTACTTTGGAGAAGGGTCTTTTATTAGGTAGTTGGTAAGAAAACATCCCTGGAGCAGTTTCTGGGGTTGAGCAAGTTCTCTGAGCAAGTGGCAGCCGCGAGTGGCTGGCTGAAGGGCAGGACACAGTCCATCCACCTTTCTTGGAGGTTTCAGGTCATAGGCCCCAAATCCTCAGGCAGCTAGAGGGCCACTCATCCTAGTGCTGGTGACCATGACCCCAGCTCCCGGGGCCTGGCTGGGGCCTGGGGCTCGAGCTCAAAGCCCACCCTGCCCAGATGGTTAAGGGTTGATGGAGGGATTAGGGAGGCAGATCAGTCCTGGAATTCTCCAGGCTCAGGATCAGTTTCGAACAACCCTCTTGGTGGCTTCTTGGTGGACGCAAGGCAGGAAAAAGGCCTGTCATCTGTGGTCTGGGAGGGGTGATGGGTGCGGGGCAGAGAGAGAGGAGAGCAGAGGCCAAACAGAGGCAGGCACCGGGGCGGTAACACAGGTAGGAGCAGATGTGGGGACCGGGCGTGGAGGGAGGCAGCTCCGCAATGCCTGTGTGCAGGGGAGGCTCTGCTCAAGGGCCGGGCAGTGGCCCTAGACGTGTGTGCAAGGAAAGGTGCACACATGTTTGGGGGGGGGGGGGATATCCATGGAGCCTGGGTCACCATGCCTGGCTGCTCCTTGGAAATCACTAAGCCAGCAGAGGGTAGGAAGCCCCAAGTCTGAACTAATCAGCCTTTCCAGCCTTTGGACCAGCTGAGAAATGACTCACGGCAGCAAGGTGTTTGTGTGTGTGCATGTGTGTGCACATTCTCACATGCACAAGTGGGCTGCAGAGGGAGTTTGGGGTATGTGAGGATCGATCAGTGCAAATAAAAACCAAACCTTGAAGAAATCTCTTTATCAAACTGTTGGCCTGTAAGCCCCACCACCCACAGCTCCCACCACGAGGTTCCAGGAGGCCTGAGCCTGGTCCTACCAGACTCCTACCCCAACCCACACCATTCAGGGGCTTGGCCCAAGGACACACGGGTGAGGATCAGACTGGGTGAGCCTGGGGCCTCAACCTGGGTGAGCCCTGTACTGGGGGAGGGCGGCCATGCCCAGCCCAGGTCTCCAAGGGGCTGTAGGGAGGCAGCGTTTGTAGTAGCAGGCACATGGGTTTGGCATCAAAGAGCTGCATTCGAATCCTTGCTCTGCCACTTGTTAGCTGAGATGATGAATTCGAAGCACTGGGAACAGTGCCTGGCACACAGTAAGCACCGAATGAATGTATCCATGACTACTTTTCATCAAAAAATAGCTCTTAAGCCTCTGCTTCTTGGGCCTATGCATTGTCAGCTCAATGGTGCTGAAGTTTGGGGACCAGAGGACCAACCCCTCCACCCCAAATAGACTCTTTTCCAAGCTGATTGAGGCTTAGAATTCTATATTTTGAGATGAGATAAATTCCTCTGATTTAAGGCTCAATGTTAGAAGGAGAAACTCACTCTCAGGCCTTTGCTTTTGGGGAGAAAAGACTTCCAGGGCCCACAGATAGGCTGGGAGGGGTTAGTGGGAAGGGAACACAATTCACAAAACTGAAACACAGACCATTTGTGGGTTTTTATTTCATCGGGCCCCTAGCCAACCAGAAGCACTCCGGTCGGAGAGAAAGGGTCAGGTTTGGGAGGAGGAGGCAAGTTGGGGGAAAATCTAATGAATGTTCTTAGAGAGACCTTTGGGAATTGGCAGAGTGCAGAGCTGATTGAGGGAGAGGGGCTGCCAACATATCCTGAACAGGAAGCCAACCTTGGCATACAGTAAGTGCAAAATAAATGTGGCCACCACTGTCATTCTTACCCTTTAGGGAGGAGAGATCATCAGGCTGGTTGAATCAGTTGCCTGGAAAAGGGTTTGTTTTGACCCAGTGGGCCTCACAGGGAAAATGCAATCAGCATCAGCCCAGCCCACACCCAGGAGCATCCCATGTGACCCCGACTGTTGCCAGAACTCCCAGGGCTCCTGAAAGTCCGGAGGTTTCTGCACTCGGCTCTGGGCTTCAGGCCACCCTCCAAGACTCCTTGGGGCCAACTTCCTCTGCAGAGAGTGTTAGACCAGAAGGGGGGCCACCCGGGTGACTTCCTCCAGGCCCCTGGCCTATCAAGGCCAAGACCCTAAGTGCTGGCAAAGAAACAACACAGCTGCCCTCCCATCCCCAACCCCAGACTACCCCTGCCCTAGCTGAGAAAAAGCTGTGACTTGAGATTTACAACTAGGGGGACATGGGGATCCATTTTGTATTCTTGGAGTTAGGCCACAGCGGGAATGTAGGAATTTGGGAAGTAGGCCACTGGATGCCGGATGCTGTCTTTGGCCAGGACAGAAAAAGTTTGGACCTGTTTCAGTCTCCCAGAAAGTTGTAAGTCTGAGCCCCCATTGTAGATGATAGTTTGAGGGGTCTTCTCTGGCCACATACAGCTGCAGATAATTTTGCTCCCAATCCACAGAGAAACCAAACAGCCAAACCCTGGTGGGTGACCAGAAGTTTTGCTAGAGATGAAGAGAATGCTTGGTTGGCAGGAAGGCTGGTGACTGGGGCCTGAACAAGGTCAGCAAGCTACCTCTACATCCTCGAGGATATGCCCTAGGAGACAGCCTCTGAGGGGCAGGCCACACCCATTTTCCATTTTACAGGATAGTTTCTCACAGCGGCTTTTACACCATAGGCTGAAGGGGCATGGCTGAGGCTCTTGGGGGATTTCAGGCTGATTCAGTGCAGCTATGCGGGTTTCTGGATGCTTGAAGGACCCTTCTTGAAAGCATATGTGTTCTAGGAGAGAAGATTCTAGAAGCATATGTCGGCAGGAGGGAGGGGAGTAGTAGTGTCTGTCCTGAGCCTTGTTTGACCAATAATTTGGGATAATCAGGATCACAGACACCCAGCTGTGAGGGATGGCCTTGAACTGAGAGGGGAAAATCAAGATCCAACAGGCTTTCACAAAAGACTGCAGGTGGAGAAGTGCAATGAACAAGAGGAACTTAAGTAGAGGTAGGTGTAATATCCTACACCTGGATTTATATTAACCTTGCATCCTGAAAACTTGCTAAATTATTATTAGTTACAGGAGTTTTTGTCGTTAATTCTTTCAGATTTTGTACATAGCCAATCATGTCATCTGCAAACAAAGACAGTTTTATTTCTTCCTTCCCAATCAGTATACCTTTTATTTCATTTTCTTGTTTTATTGCATTAGCTAGCACTTCCAGTGCGATATTGAAAGGGAATGGTGAGAGGTGACATCCTTGCCTTGTTCCTGATCTTAGTGGTAAAGTTTCCGGTTTTTTATCATTAGATACTATGTTAGCTGTAGGTTTCTTGTAAATGTTCTTTATCAGGTTGAGGAAGTTCCTCTTTATTCCTAGTTTGCTGAGAGTTTTTATCATGAATGGGTGTTGGATTTTGTGAAATGCTTTTTTTCTGCATCTGTTAATATAATCACGTGGTATTTCTTCTTTAGCCTATTGATGTGGTGACTTACAGCAATTGCTTTTCTAATGTTGAACCTGCGTTGTATACCTGGAATAAATCCCACTTAGTCCTATAATACTTTTTATACACTCTTGGATTCAATTTTCAAGTATTTTGTTGAGGTCCACCTGGATTTAAAAAAAAATCAGTTGCATAATTTATAAGATGGGGAAGATCTAATTTGACCACAGCTCATGAGGCAAAATCACAGGGGTGATTGCAAACTCCACCTTGTGAGTGGGCTGCTGAAGCAGCAATGTCATGTTGGGATGAATGAATACAAAGGGTGTCCGGGCCAGGGAGAAAAGGCCTCTCTGTGTGGTCAGACTATATCTGGAATTGGGTGTTCCGATCTGGCAGCCCCACAGAGAGAGAGAGAGACAATGCTGGGCTGGACCAGCTCCAGAGAAGAGACGCCTCACCCTCCAGTGTCCTCACCCTGGGCTCACTGCCTGCAGACAGCTGGCCCCACCTGGCTCCGTGACTCTCGACCCTTCCTCCCCCACCCGTCCCTGTCTTCTCACCACCTCCAGGCCCCCAAGATGGCCTAACTTTACCCACCACTTCTGCCCAAACTTCCGTTTCGACGCCGGTTCCAATGGGGCTTCTCACTTACCAAATGGGCTCTGGCCCTGGCACCCAGGGAGCTGCATTTTAATTTTGGCTTGGCCTCTCATTTATCACTCTCTAAAATTATCTTATTTGCTTCCCTATTTATTATCTGCCTCCTCCCTCTGGAATGCAAGCTCGGTGAGGACAGGGACTTCGCTGCTGCTCTATCGCTGGCTCCCAGAACAGAGCCCAGCACAGAACAGATGCTCAGGAAATGTTTGTTGAATGAATAAATGTGTGATCTGGAGGTAGTTTGTTCCTCGCTGGGCCTCAGTTTCCCCTCTGTAAAATGAGGGGGTTGGATTCCTTGATCTCTTGGATCCTTGCATCTCCAACATTCTTAAGTTCAGTGGGAAGAGGTTGCCTGGAGCCCCCTGGAAGCCTTTAGCTGCCACATCTGAGGAACAGAGCCGAGGCTGGAGTCTGATCTTTGGCTGGTAGAAGGAGTGTTCGAGCTGCCTCCTTGGCCCCCTTTACTCCAGGTTGTGGCTGGAGGAGCCACATGGAGATCTGCTAGCGCAATACCCAACCCACGATATGGGACGTTGTCATGTTGGTCCCAGCCAGGAACTCACTGTGCACAGGTCCCAGGTGTCCTTTCATTCCTCCACTGGTGCCCAACATAGCTTGTCCCGTCTACTCTAGATACATTGAAAGGGTGGGCACAAGGCACCTCAACCCTTTGCCCCTATGAGGGGCTCTCCAAGGCAGCAAGATGATGTCCAGGCTTCCTGGCCTGTCATTTATGGCCCTGGACCAGCTTTCCAACCCACCTCCCACAATCTCCTAAACAAAGGCTGACACAAGTGTAATTCCCTCTGTCCTTCCTCCGTCTTTGCTCCGGCTGTTCCCTCTCCCTGGAGTGTCCTTTCCCTCCACTTCCTGGTGTTCATAACCTACTCATCTTTGAAGCCCAGATGAAAAATCACATCTTTCTTTCCCTGACCTGGACGTAAGTACTCAGCCACCTGAATTCCTGTAGCACACTCACCTCCCCGCTTTAGGGAGGGCATCACTTTCTCCTCATATCATAGTCACGTGTGCCCACTGCTACCGAGAACCCCACTATCAGCTCTCGGAAGGCAGGATGCCCAACGGGTACATCTTTGTGTCCTACTCAGGGTTGGCTCAGCTTCTGGCTTATGAACCTGATGGATGGATGGATGGATGGATGGATGGAATATGTCAGAATCCATTTATCCCTGGAAAGGTCTATATGCAAGGCCTCACCCCCTCATTCTTTCAGCAAACATGAATTGAGTGCCTCCTGTGTGCCCATTGCTGGAACTGGCCATGGTAACTTAGACAGTTCCTGCCCTCTTGACGTTTTAGTCTAGGGGAGGAGACAGACAAATAAACCAGTCAAATAAACAAGCCATTGCCAATTATGATAAATGATGTCAAGGAAAATGCAGGGGACTGTGATGGAGGCTAGAGGAGGAGAAACCTTCTTGGAGAAGAGACATTTGAGCCTAGTCCAGGTGAGAAGGAACAGCGTGTGAAAAGGGAGGGGATGAGAGCTCCAGGAGAGCAAAGGGCCAAAGGGCACACGCGGTCCCAGTGGTCAAGGAGCTGGAAGGAGGCCGGGGCTGGTGCAGAGTGAGCGGGGGGAGGGGTAGGCAGGGGCTGGATCATAAGGCATTTGTTTAGGTTTTATTCTAAGTGCGACAGGAAGTTACTGGAGAAATTTAAGCAGGAGAAGCATGATTCATTTCTTGTTTTTAAAAGGTCATCGGTGGCTTTGTGGGACTGATTTGGAGGGGACAGGACAAACCAGTTAGCAGGAAATAGGCTATTGCAAGAGATTATTGTGATAGGGACCAGGGGGAAAAGGTGAGGTTAGGGATATTTTGGAGATGGTATTAGCAGAACTTTGGACAGACTGAATATAGAAGATGAAGGGAAAAAAGAGAATTCAAAGAGGCACCCCGAATTTTGACTTGAGTACCTGATGGATGGTGGTGCCATTTCCTGGGCTGAGGAAGACTGTGGGTGGAACAGACTGTGGGTGGAACAGACTATGGGAAGAACACAAGTGTGTCATTCCAGACACGGCAGGTTGGGGTGCCTGTTAGCTACCCACATGGAGCGGTCTGGTAGCCAGTAGAATGTATCAGTGTGGAGTTCGAACGGGAAGTTTCTCATGTTCCTGTAACATTATTTACAGTCACAGGAATGCCATCCAGAGCCAGACTGAGTCTTGAGAAACTTGAGATATTGGGGAGAGAAAGAGGGATGAGCACAGGAAATGGAGAGGGAACAGCCAGAGAGGCGGGAGGGAAACCATGGGTGTGCTCTCATGGAGGCCGAGAGAGCAGAGCATTCCAGAAGGGGGCTGCGGCCAACTGGGTTGAATGCTCCTGAGAGGCTGAGGAAGGTGAAGACAGAAACGTGTTCAGCAGACTTGGCACCGGGGACGGTGCTAGTGACTTGACAAAAGCCGCGTCGGTTGAGTTGGGGAAAAGGAAGCCAGGTTGGAAGGGGTTGGAGAGCCAATGAAAGGTAAAGAAGGAGAGACAGCTGGTGTAGACACTTTCCAAGAAGCTGGTTTGTAAAGAGGAAGAGAAAAATAGGGCAACCGATGAGGGAGGTGGGAGGCCAGGAGGGTAGTTTTTGTCACGGCTGCCATTGTTTTGAAGGAGGGAGTCGCTGATGGTGGTAGAGAGGCGACAGGTAGAGAGTAAGGTCCTTGGGAAGGGAAGACGGGTGGGCCTGAGCCCAAGTGGAAGGCCTGGCTGGCTTGGGCGGAGGAAGAAGGGGTGGGGCAGCGAAGGTGGGTGCACCCATTGGACTGTGTGATGACTCCTGTGTTCTCTCCACGAAGACTCGAGGCCAAGTCACCAGCCGGGAGCATCATGGGGAGGGAGCGGGAGGTTTGAGGAAAGAAAAGAAGACGTGAAATGGTTGTTCCCCGAACATGGAAAAGTGAGGCTACCAGGGAAACCTGCGCTCACAGGGCAGAGTGGAGGGCACACCTGGAGCCTGTGGCCACGAAGTCAGCGTGAGGCCAGCCAGCGCCTGCCTTTGCTCCAGCAATGCCCTGCTGCCCAGGGGCTGACTCAGGACAGCAGGGCTGGGACAGGCGGCTGGGGTTTCCCCAGGCGAGTGGGATGGAAGGACAGAGGAGGCAGGGGTTGGGGGTGCTTTCTAGGGCAGGATTGTGATGATGGCTCTTGTAACTGAGAGTGGAAAAGGAGGGAAGTAAAGTGAGGGATCTGGTGGAGAGGGAGGAGGTGCAGGGTGGAAGGGCTGAAGGCTCGGAGAAAGGGGCTAAGGTGGAGCGTTCCTGGAACTCATTCATTCATTCGATAAACTTTTACTGAGCATTAGGCACACTGCTGGCACAAAGGATTGATCCTCTCAGCCGGGGTGCTCAAGGAGGGCTTCCTGGAGGCAGTGTTTTTTGTGTAGGTTGAGTCTAGAAGGGTAAATTAAAGCTCCCCAGGAAGACAACAAAGAGGGGGTACTCCAGGAGGCAAACAGACCATAAGCAAAGGCATGGGTGGGATGGGACTAGCTTGGTCCATTTGTAAAAAGGGAGGTAGCATGGCCAGAGGGTGGGAAGGGGTTGCTGGCAAGGTAGGGATCAGATCATGGAAGGCCTCAGGAAGGCCACGTGGAGGAGTGTGGACACACTATTAAGCAGTGGGAAGCAGGGGGGTGACATGATCTGTGACTTGACAGGTGTGGGGCCATCAGGGGCGTGGGAACAGATTTGGTAAAACTATAGAGACCACAGAAGGAAGGTGAGTGGTGGTCTTGCCTGTGCCAGAGGAGACCAGGGGAGAGGTTCATGCTGTGCTTGGGCTATAGACCAGGGCCTGGAGGAGCAGCATCTCCCAGGAGCAGGAAGGAGGGGCTCACAGAGGGGAGGGAGAGTGGCCAGAGGGGCAGCCTGGTTCTTCTCTCAGTGCCAGTGTGAGGTGCTGGAGGGAGGGCGAGTTGAGCGGAAACCACCGGGGCTGTCCGCTGGGGGCCTCTGTTGACTCTGGTGAGTGTAGTTCCAAGTGCTGGGGCTGGAGGCTGCCTGGCATCTGTGGTCCCGCTTGGGTTCTGTGGAGGAGAGTGGGCAGCATAGCCCAGGGGACTGTTGCCAAGCGGGGCCTGTGAACTGGGAGGGTGCCCAGCAGCCGTGGGGTCCCTCCAGGGTCACCTGGCAGGTCAGCATCTTCTGTACGGGTGTGTATGTGGGATTGGTGATGGAGCTGAAGGCGGGAAGGCGTGTGCTAAGTGGCAGGGTACAAACTATGGGGACCCTGGGAGGGGGTTTCGGGCTGGGTGTGTGTGCGTGTGTGTGAACGCGTGCTCACGCATCCACACTCCCACGCACACGATGGGGCCAATGAGCAGCTGGGGGACAGGGTGGGCAGGAATGAGCAGAGTCATCCCTGCGGAAACTCGACTCCCTGGGTGATGACGGTGGGGAGCAGCTGGCAGCCAGGCAGGGGCGTGGCCAGCTGTGCCCAATGGCTCCCGCAGCTCCCTGGGCCGCCCGCCCCACCTGTTGACTAAGCTTGAGGAGGTGCCCGCGCTGGCTGGGGCTTGTGGGCCCACTGTGAGAAGGCTGCCACCCTCCAGTGTAGCTCTGGTTGGCTCTAGAGGGTCTGCCTGTGTGGGCCCCGTGGTGGCTACACATGACCAGGCTGCGGTGGTCTCCCTGTGCCTGCCTGTTGATGCAGGTTCTTCCCCAGGGCCTCTGAGATAAGTGACCCACTGCCTCCCTCCCTCAGGGAACAGGCTCAGAACGGCTGGGCAGGGGCCAGAAGAGGCCAAGGGACTGGCCCAGGAGACATAGTCCACACTGTGCTCACGGGCCTCTAAAGCTGCTGGTGGGTGCCCCTTTATGCACCCAGTTCATATAGGGACCATCAGCCAAACAGTCCCTGGGAGCTCTAGCCCCGCCCCCCACTGAAACTGTCCATCTTCCTGTGCCCATGACCTTTCTCCGCTTAGTATCTGCAGCCCCTAGACACATGCCTACACCCTCCTTCTCCATCTCCCCTGCCTGCCTTGGGGTTTGACCCACAGGTCCCATAGGAGGGAGCTGGTGGGACCCTCTGCGGGGCCTAGGGCCCTTCCTTCTCTCCCCTCACAGCCCAATATCACACTTCCCCTAAGCTCAAGGCAGGACACTCCACACCCCCAATCTTTCCCCTCCCTCCAGGCCAGGGCTGGCAAATACATTCTCCTTCCTCTGCCCCCGGCAGACAGGAATCAGTCACAGCAGTCTTTTTGCACTGAGTCCAGCTGCAACCTCCGATGGTCTCTGTTCACATCCGGGGGTCAATAGCAGCCAATCTAGCTTGGCCCTCAAGGTGAAATCCATCTGCCATTCCTGCCTAAGGCTGAGCCCACCAGGCCCTCACCTTAGCCCATTCTCTGGGCCCACAGGCACATCTCACATCTGACTCCTTCCTGCCCCACGCTGGGATGGAGGCCACGTGGGCCTATTAGCTCATTGTGATTCTCTCTCTCCTTGCAGGCTGAAGCCACATCGTTCCTGGAGCTCAGGCCCAAGAGGCATTTGAGGGCACTGGGGCATTGACCCCAAGTCCCCAAGGCCGAAGAGGATCTGGTTGGTTTGTCACCGGTCCTGAGGGCAGCCAACCCCAGCTGGGGAGAATGTGGTGCGGGGCTCAGGGGTGATGCTCCTGTGCCCAATACCATTAGAGCAGCAGCACCCAGGCCTTGCAGGCACAGCTCGCAATCCCCGCAGCTCCTGCACGCCCGCCCTCCCAGCCTGGCCTGTGGGCGGGTGGCCGCCCAGCACTTGGGGGGCTGCACGCTACAGCTGCCCTGGTGGCCCGCCTCCCTCCTGGCCCCTGAGCCCAGGATGCAAGGATGGCCCGCCTGTCTCTGCCCACCGTGGTGCCCGTGGGCCCCCACAGCCTGCGCCCCTTCACCCAGGAGTCCCTGGCAGCCATAGAACAGCGGGCGGTGGAGGAGGCCGCCCGGCAGCAGCGCAACAAGGAGATGGAGATCGACGAGCCCGAACGGAAGCCGCGAAGCGACCTGGAGGCTGGCAAGAGCCTGCCCCTTATCTATGGGGACCCCCCGCCGGAGGTCATCGGCATCCCCTTGGAGGACCTGGACCCCTACTACAGTGACAAGAAGGTTGGGGCCTGGGAGGGTTCCCTCCGCCTGTCTGAGCCGCCCTCCTGCGTCCCTGTGCCCGGGCCTCACAGCTCTCTCCCCGCAGACCTTCATCGTGCTCAACAAGGGCAAGGCGATCTTCCGCTTCTCCGCCACGCCCGCCCTCTACCTGCTGAGCCCCTTCAACATCATCAGGCGAGGCGCCATCAAGGTGCTCATCCACTCATATCCTGCCCGAGTGGGGGAGCACGGGGCCGGGGAGAGGCGGGGCGGCGTAGGGACAAGCAAAGCGGGGTGCTCGGAGCCAGGAGGCCCTCTGTCCACCTCCCCTCCCCACCTGCTCCCTCACTTTCCTTGACCCTCCCCCAACGCTGTTCAGCATGTTCATCATGATCACCATCCTGACCAACTGCGTGTTCATGACCATGAGTGAGCCGCCCCCCTGGTCCAAGAACGTGGAGTAAGTCTCTCTTCCCCTCCCCCCCGCCCACCTCCATCCCTGACGGCCCTGCCCCCGGGACACCAGCCATCCCAGGTGGTGAGGACTGTGTTCCAGGGAGCCACATACTGTCACTGTCACTCCATCAACACCTTAAGCCCCAAGGGTGGCACACACTGTCACTGTCACCCATGCTTCAGCCCCAGGGTGGCATATTTCTTTTCTGTTCGCCTCCCTCCTGGGAGGTCCATCGTTGCCACCCACACCCCTGCCCAGGCGTGACGCGCTGGGCCCTGGCCGGCCCTCTCCCGCCAGGTACACCTTCACAGGGATCTACACCTTTGAATCCCTCATCAAGATGCTGTCCCGAGGCTTCTGCATTGATGACTTCACATTCCTCCGGGACCCCTGGAACTGGCTGGACTTCAGTGTCATCATGATGGCGTGAGCAGGGGCCAGGGTGTCCCCAGACTAAGGAGGGGAGCGGAGAGGGCCAGGCCTCAGCAAGAGCAGTGGAGCAACTGACCCTCTCAGAGGGTTGGACTGCAGGGCCCTCACCCACTGGGAGGCCACCCCACTCCCCAGCAAATCTCCTGCACTCTTTTCCAACTCTCAGGCTCCAATAGGAACTTTGGGGTGTTGCTCTGCTCCCAACCCCCTGTGGGAACCCCAATTACAGGGATTCCTGATTTCTACCCTCTCACCCACCCCTGGCTCTGACATAGCCCTCACCCCACCCCACCCTCCACCTAGGTACCTGACAGAGTTTGTGGACTTGGGCAACATCTCAGCCCTGAGAACGTTCCGGGTACTGCGGGCCCTGAAAACCATCACAGTCATCCCAGGTACTGGGAAGGTGCAGGGACCCTTTACCCAGGTCAACAGCTCCCCACCCCCACCCCCACCCCCAGGCCCGGGCCCAGGCCCAGAACCCGATACTCAAGTTCCAGGAGCCTTACCCAGAGTCATAAGACTCCCAGGCCATGTGTGTAGAACACACACCAAACTTGGGCACAGAGGGGCTCCCAGGGCCAGAAAGGAGAAGGGGCCCCATGCAGGAGGCAGCATAGAACACAGACTCTGGAGCCAGCCTGCCTGTGCTCAGTTCTCACTTCCACCACTTCCTAATTTTGACATTGGGCAAGTGGTTTAACCTGTCTGTGCCTCAGTGTCTGTAAAATGTGGATAATAATAGTGCTATGCATGCGGTTGTTACGAGGATTAAATGCTTTAATAGTCGATAAGGTACTGAGAACTCTGCTGGGTACATGGCGTGTATGTTAAATAAAATAATCAGACTTGGCAAAGCAGCGACCTCCAGCTGAGATACACAGGGATCAGTGTGGAAAGTCCCGGCCCTGAGGGCTCCTTAGGGAACACACTGCTTGCCCCCTGAGCCATGGGGCCGGGCAATGCCAAAGTAATACATCAAGAAGCAGGAAATAAATAGAATCCAGATCATCCAGACCCTCAGAAAAGCGTGCGGAGAAACTGGAGAAGGTTCATTAAAGGAGAGAAAGATGATTTATGGAGAGCAGGCTCTGGGAGGAGGGGAAATTGTTCAGTCTTGATTCTAGAAAGTACCTTAGTTTTCCTCTAGACCAAAGCCCTTGCACTGCAGTTTGGAAAGGAGACACCAAGAGTCCCCAAAAGGGGAAGTGCTTACCGAAGACCTCATGTCGGCCACAGAGCCAAGGCCACAACTCTTTCCTTGATGCCACACTCCAAGCATCCTTGGAGCTTAGGAGGGTTTTTATAAGGAGACTGCTGAGCATCTCTTGTCTATGCCAGGATAGAAAAGGAAATAAACTAACACGGAAGAGAGAGACACTACAATTAGGCTCAAGGGAAGTTGTGGCTCTTCCATAAATGAAAGGAATGGGTTCCCGAAATTCCATGAGTTATTTATGCCTTTGTCTGTCCAAAGGGGCAGAATGCAATGGTCAAGCAAAGTCAGCCTAGAGCTTCTCAGAGTGAACCCCGATATTCCATGGGGGTTAACAGGCATTATAAAAAGTGGGGCATATGGTATTAAAGTTTTTGCTTGTTTCTAGAGGACTTGTCAAAGCCTTAGATAAGATGACCTTACAGGTGACCCTCCTAGAGCGGAACATACGGCTCGGCCTTTCCCAAACATTGAAACCCCCCAAGCCCCTTTTAACGGCACAGCTTGGGAGATTAGTGTTCTGTGGAACACACTTTGGGAATGCCTACCTAGCAACATTTATTAAGCGCCACTGTGTGTGTGTGTTGCACTATTAGTCAGGCAGCAGCCTGTGAAGTCTTTATAGTCCATTCTTCTAGTGGCTGAGATTCTGTGGCCATTCGAAGGCTCCTGATTTAGGATGTGATCAGAGAAGGGCGGGCTAGTTTGGGAAGGCTTCAGGGAAGTGGTGTCCTTAGTGGGTCAAGTCTTGAAGAAGATGGAGTAGGCAGAGGCTTGGAGGGATAAAGGAGCGAGTTGCCGCCCCGTCTGCTCCCCCGTCCATGCTCTTACCCACCCTATGGTCAGGGCTGAAGACCATTGTGGGGGCCCTGATCCAGTCGGTGAAAAAGCTCTCAGATGTGATGATCCTCACCGTCTTCTGCCTGAGTGTCTTTGCCCTGGTGGGGCTGCAGCTCTTCATGGGAAATCTGCGGCAGAAGTGTGTGCGGTGGCCCCCACCCTTCAACGACACCAACACCACGTGGTATGACAATGATATGTGGTATGGCAATGATACGTGGTACAGCAATGACACGTGGTATGGCAATGACACCTGGAACAGCCAGGAGAGCCGGGCCAGCAACTATACCTTTGATTGGGATGCTTACATCAATGATGAAGGTAAGAAGGGAGGCTGGACGGCCAGTGGGACCAGTCCCAGCCCTGAGAGCACAGACCCCTGTGAGATAAATGCTTGGGCAACCCTAACCTTCAGAGTCCTCACCTGTAAAACTGAGATAACACTTTTCTCAAAGGGTTAATGTGACAGCAAATGACAAATTGCTTTGAAAATCCTAACGCTTCCACTATAAAAAGCAATGTTCCATGTTCCCTATTCCTTAACCTACTCACTCCCTGGCAGGGCCACCACCAGGCACTCACACACCCACATCCTATCTACATACTCATACACACAAAACACATGTTCTCACATGGCCACCATTAGTCTATACAATGCCTTCTGGCAAATTCAGCTTGGTACCCTGGAGTCCAGCCTCCCCCGGCCCCCAGCCTCAGCCCTCAGTCAGGGGCCCTGCGCGGGTACATGGCAGCCCCGTGCACACACCTACCAGGTCCTCCCGCCTCTCTGCACCCTGCTGTGTTCCGACTATGCAGCCACACTAGGCACTGAGCTGACACCGCTTGGAGCTGAGCGCCCTGTAGTGTATCTACCCAGAGACCTTAGGACGTGGGGTTGTCCCTAAAGGAGGGGGAGGGGTGCCCAGAGAGAATCCATTTGGTGTGGTCCACCCAAGTGTGCAGTGGGTACACATGCCCACAGTGTGTTCATGTGGTGACATGTTTCCTTTGTGGCCTCCGACTCCCAAAGGGAACTTCTATTACCTGGAGGGTGCCCTCGATGCCCTGCTCTGTGGGAACAGCAGTGACGCTGGGTGAGTGATGCTGGGCGATGGGAAAAGGTGCCCCAGGGGAGTGGGAAAATGGAGGCTGATTGGGGCCAAGGACCTGGGGGGGGGTGTAAGGAGAACCTACAGGTGTGGCTGGAACACTTTCCCGTTTTCGGGACTCAGGCAGAACTGAAGGATTTTTTCCCCTTGGGGCCCCCTATCTGCCCCCCAGTTGGGGCTCTCCTTCATCCCTAAAACCAGCCCCATACCATCCCCAGGCGCTGCCCCGAGGGTTACGAGTGCATAAAGGCCGGGCGGAACCCCAACTATGGCTACACCAGCTATGACACCTTCAGCTGGGCCTTCCTGTCTCTCTTCCGCCTCATGACACAGGACTACTGGGAGAACCTCTTCCAGCTGGTATGGCTGCCCCCGCCCTGTTCTCCAGCCCTGGAACCACCTCCCTCCATTCCCACAACCTCTTCATTGCCTGGCAGGCCCCCAGCAGGGCCGTCTCACCTGTGGGACCCCTCAGTGCCCCTACACACAGACAGGTTCTTAGAGCCCCCCAACATTGGGTACCTGCCCAGATCTGAGCCACAGCCTCTTCTTCCTTCCGCATCTTTGCTGAGATCTGAGCCTGGCACAGACCCCCAGTCCCTGCAGTAACCGGTAGGGCAGCTTAGAAATTCAGCTCTACCCACACAATTATTTAGCTCCTGCCATTTGCAGAAGAGGCCAGCTAAGTCTCGAGCGACAGAGCCTTCAGGTCCCCGGTGATGTTTCTAGCACTGGTGATGTTAATGAAAGTAGTAATAATAATAATAACTGCTCTTTGTTGAGCTCTTGTTAGACATCAGGCACCATCGCAAAGCTAGGATTTAAACTGACCCCAAAGTCCACGTTCACCATTTCTTATCCTGGCTCTCTGATCTCACCATGTCTGGCTGGGGTCCTCAAGGCCCTCTGGGGTCCTCAAGGCCCTCTGAGCCAGGGGACCAGGAAAGTCTGGGTCCTGAGTATACATCTGGAAGCTTCCCAGAAGGTGGTTTAGCCTGCCAAGGATGACCAGCCCCTGCCTCTGTTTACACATCTGGACAACGGGCGCGTGGAGGGGGTGGTGAGTGAAAGCGGGCAGGGTGCCATGTGGTTACTTCCCTTCTGCCCCTGCTCCCAGACCCTCCGAGCAGCTGGCAAGACCTACATGCTCTTCTTTGTGGTCATCATCTTCCTGGGCTCCTTCTACCTCATCAATCTGATCCTGGCAGTGGTAGCCATGGCGTATGCTGAGCAGAACGAGGCCACTCTGGCTGAGGATCAGGAGAGAGAAGAGGAGTTTCAGCAGATGCTAGAAAAATTCAAGAAGCATCAGGAGGAGATGGAGAAGGTCTGGACTCAGAGAGAGGAGGCCGAGGACCCAGGGATCTCCCCGCCCCTCAGCCTGGGTTCCCCCAGGCAGGCTGAGGGTGAGGGAGAGGAAGGGGTGGGGGATCCGAGGCAGGGGGAGCAGAAGCCCCAGGCTGGGGGCTTTGGTCAGATGGGAGACATCCAGGCAGAGAAAGAGCATTTTGTAGCTCTGTGCCTCAGTTTCCCTGTATGTAACAAGGAATCAGAAGTAGCCTTCCAGCTTAAATATCTATGATTTTGTGATTCCTTCTGGGCAGAATATGGGTCCATGTCAAGAGAGGAGCTGGTCCTGATGAGGACCCAGGGAGCAGTGCTCGCTGTCGTATCATCTCATGAGGTTCAGGCTCAGTCAAGGCTTCAGAGAGCGGAGGGTCTTCAGGGATGAGGACCCTCCGTCACTTTGGGCCACCATTGCAGTTGTCCTCTCACCTGCACTAGGCTCAGTGCAGGCTGAGAAGAGGCTCCCATCCTAAAGTGTTCGTGAGGAAGCTCTGAAAGGCAATTAGTCCATCCTTCTGGCTCAGAAATGGACTTCATGCCCATCACCCTGCTGGTCCACAGGCCAAGGCTGCCCAGGCTCTGGAAGATGGGGAGGCAGATGGTGACCCGGCCCACGGCAAAGACTGCAATGGCAGCCTGGACACGTCACCAGCGGAGAAGGGGCCCCCGAGGCCGAGCTGCAGCGCAGACAGCGGCCTCTCAGATGCTATGGAAGGTGAGTGCCCGGCACCCCCATGCCCATCCTACACCGCGTGCCCTGCTCACCAGGCCACTCGGGCTCCTGAGGAGGTGGGGTGGGGCTGGCTGGGCCCAGCTTCAGAAGGACAGTAACTTAATATTGGCATCGAAGAAATGGCCATGGTAAATATAGTCCTGGCTTACCCTGCCACAGAGCTGGCTGCAAGGCCAGGCTGCTACGGGAAATGGGGGCTTCCGGGAGGGCCCCGGGGGCTGCCAAGGCGATGGAGGACAGGACAATAACACTAACCAGGAAGGCCCCAAGTTCCGGAAACTGGAGATCCTGCTCCTCAGATGTCTTCTGAGTAGAAGTTAAAGGCCAAAGGTCAGACTCTGCCCAGGTAGAGTCACAGACTCCCTCAGATCCCCAAGCTGCTCCCCAAGTCTCAGGAGGAGGTTAGGAGGAGGTAATGAAGAGAGGGTAGGTAGATACGCACAAATGGATGGAAGGATGATGGACAGATGATGGCTGGCTGGCTGGGCTGAAAGATTAATGAATGGGGAGAAACACAGGGGTATAGGGAGGGAGGGAGGAAGGGAAGAAAAGAGAAAGGGCGAGAGAAGGAAGGAAGGAAACCTGTCATAGAAGAGATCTGGTTCCCTTCCCAGGCCACTCGCCTTGTGCCAGGAGGGACTTGGAGGTCCCAGAGGACTTTGCAAACCTCTAGAGGGCACCATCTCACCTGACCTTATATGACAGGCATGCAGGTATCTGTGTGCCCTGCCAGAGAATGCCCCAGGGAATGCTGGGCAGAGGTGGCTGAGATCACTCAACACTGCCCTTGCTGGGTGGATGTGAGAAGTTTTGGCAGTAACACCTGCAATAGCACCCAGGTTGGGGGTGGGGTGGGGCTCTTAAGGTCAGACTAGAATGTACAGCCTTTAAGAGAGGTCCAGGTTGCTAACTCCTTGTGGGGGTGTTCTAATCATGCACCAAATCCAGGTGTCCTTGGGACTGCCCTCACTCCAGTCCCCTTTCCTGCTGTGTGAGGTGGGAGGCACTAGTAGCACTTACCTTATACATTTCTGGTAGTAATTAAATGAGCTCATGCCTAGCCTGAGGATTCCCATAGGCAGCACAGGCCTGGAAGTCCAGGAGGAGAAGCAGCTTCATCCATGGGCCTTATAGGCTTTAGAGCTAGAGTGGCAAGAACAGGGGATATTTCCAGAAAGGCACTCTGGTGGGAAAGGACAGGCTGGATGGGGACAATCTAGAGGGGCCAACATTACTGCCAACGTGAGAAAGCCCACAGAAGGATCCCAGTCTGCTCCCCAGTGGCATTGGCCAGCCACAGGTGAAACTGGGACCCAATCCCCAGCAGCAACCTCCCACCACTCACTGGAGACCCTTGGCAAGGCCAGAGCAGGATGTGGGATCATAGCCCTGGGCCACTAGCAGGAGTGGGAGTCACTGAGGGGCAGGGCTTTGTGGGGTGTGTCAAGAAGGCAAAGGTGGAAATAGCCCATTGAGAGAAGGGGTGTGGGGTAAAGTCACTAAGGGGCGGGTCTTTGGGGGGCCAGAGTCTAGAGGGTGATGCACTGAGAGGTGGCCCTGAGGGGTGGGTTTGAGATGTGGCGATCTAAGCGGCAGGGCTTGGGAGGGGGGTTCCCAAATATCTAGGTGGAAGAAAGTAGCACCTGAGAGGGGAATCCACATCACGTGTTTGCTTCCACCCTACTCCCAGAGCTGGAAGAGGCCCACCAGAAATGCCCACCATGGTGGTACAAGTGCGCCCACAAAGTGCTCATATGGAACTGCTGCGCCCCATGGGTGAAGTTCAAGAACATCATCCACCTGATCGTCATGGACCCCTTCGTGGACCTGGGCATCACCATCTGCATCGTGCTCAACACCCTCTTCATGGCCATGGAGCATTACCCCATGACAGACGAATTTGACCACGTGCTCACTGTGGGCAACCTGGTAGGGAGGGGACAAGGGAGAGGCAGTCATTCCCAGGCAGGACAGGGGACAGGACACAGGGCTCGATGGGGCCGTCTGGACTGTGTGGAAATATGGAGCACTATTGGGGGCATATATGGACAGGCTGGGGTTATTTTCCCAGCATGTGGGGGGCATGAGTTGATGTACAAGGGAGGTACATGGGGTGATCCATGGGATGTGGTATTTGAGTTTCAGGGTAGTTGGGGGCAGAGAGAATGGGGACAAGGTGCTGGAATCCTTAAGATCAGGACTCCAAGGGATCTGGAGTCCAGGCTGTGCCTTGGATGCAGAGATGAGGGAGTTGGGGCATGGAGGTGGGGGGACTATGAGACAAGTCCTTTTACTTTTTGAGGTTGTTGTGGGCCCAAGAGGGACTGAGGGACCTGGAAGTGAGGCATATAGCCATGGGCACCCAGGCCCAAGAGGCCCCAGCTCACCCTGGAGGCCCCAGGGCATAGTCCGCCAACCCTCAGGCCCCCTGCCCTCTACCACTGCTCCAGCGTGGCCAGGCCTGCTACTCTCTGCAGCCCTCCTGCTCCACTATTGTTGACACACACTGATCCGCCTGCTTATCCCTACCCATTAGGAGCATTATCACCTCGTTGCCAGCCACGGTGGAGCCTGACAAAGGGAAAAAGCTGCCTCCTCCTCCAGCCCCGCCCCACCCTTCTCAATTCCCTTCCAATTTTTCCAGGATGGCAAATGGGCAAGATGCTCTCCCTATGCTGAGGGACGTGGGGGGGCTTAAGGAGAATAAGATTTAAGGCCTGGGGCAGGATGAAAACTGGGTGGGTAGCAAGGGAATCAGACCCTGGGCTCCCCAGCCTGTGAGGCAGGCAGGTCTGTTCCTTGGACATGCCCGAGGCAGCCGCGGCCGGGCTAGGCTGAGGGGCTGGGGCGTGCTCTGGACTTGGCGCAGCTGCTGGGGTGTACGTGATGGGGCCGGCCCACCGCCTGCCCACCCCCTGCCCACATTCTGCTGCTGTCTGGGCACCTGCTATGGCCAGGGACAGCTCTTGGGTGGGGCTCAGCATGTGCCAGGGCAGGCTGTGGACCCAGGGCAGCTGGTGCTAGGCAGGAGGGGGGCCGTGTCTAGGGAGCTTTCAGGGGCTCTGCAGCCCTCAGGCTCCATGTAGAGGGTTGTGTTGGGGGGTGAGGAGAAGGCGGCTTTGGCCTTCTCATTGCCCCCAACTTTACCCCCTTTTGGCCCCTGCCCTAGACTTCCTAATCCACCAAGATTTGCTGGGTCCTGCTCCCCCCCTCCCCCCCCCCGCCAATGAGGGCAGAGAGGCTGTAGGGCGTAGAAACAGGAGGCTGAATCAAGCAGGTTTGAGACTTGACTCATCCCATGTGGGCTGCATGACCAAGAGCTTTCGCTGGCCTCCCTCAGCCTCAACTTCCTATTCTCTGAGACGGGTGTGATAATCCCTCTCAACTGCATAGAAACCGGCACGCCAGTGAGGGTATCATGGGAACCGCCAAGCGCTCTGTGAGTGTTAACTCTCCTTATGAGTGGGTGAGGCCCCAAGAAGCTAAGGGCTGGCCCACGGTCACACGGCCAGAAACGGATGGCCCCAGGTCTCTGGGTGGTCTCCATCTGCCCTGTAGAGTGGCCACCCCACTCCTCACTCACATACATACTCACGGGCCGTGAGTACCATTACCCGCCCCCTCGGGGTTATTGGGACCCACAGGCTCTGCCAGGAGGTGGGAGTCAGGTAGGAGACTCCCAAGGCTCTGTGTTCCCAGGGCCTCTGTGACGGGACCGTCCCCCACCCCACAGGTCTTCACAGGCATCTTCACAGCAGAGATGGTGCTGAAGCTCATCGCCATGGACCCCTACGAGTACTTCCAGCAGGGCTGGAACGTCTTTGACAGCATTATCGTCACCCTCAGCCTGGTGGAACTGGGCCTGGCCAACGTGCAGGGGCTGTCGGTGCTGCGCTCCTTCCGTCTGGTGCGTGAGCCCCAGGGCCGGGGCTGAGGAGGGCCAGGGTGGGGATTTTCTTACTGAAAATGGGGAGAAAGGGAGTCCCTCCCATTTCACACAGGGCTGCTGGGGGCCAAAATGACAGCCCCAGGAGCTTGACCCCTAGTGACCTTGAGTGGCCTTGGAACGGGGACTTTGGCCATACTACAGATCTGAAAGCTAAGATTGGGGAAGCTCTTTAGTAGTGGAATTGGAACTCCGAATTAGCGTCCTTTCCACCACCCCATGGGAGCACTTTTATTATTTTTTTAAACTTTATTATGGGACCTTTCATGCAGCCACAAAAGTATAAAGTGTAATAAACCTTTGTGCCCATCACCCAGCTTCAACAGCCATCAATAGTCTACTGTTCTTGTTTCATCTGTCCCCCACTTTTTGTGGAGGGGAGTATGTTAAAGCAAATCCCAACCTGTAATTTCACTCATAAATATTTTATCTGTATCTTTAACAGGTAAGGACTTTTTTTTCCTTTTGAATACATGAAGACCACAGTGGTAGTTTATGGGTGCTCCCATTTAGCAGAGAGGCAAACTGAGGCCTCCAATCTCTCGGGATGGGGAATCAAGCTGTTCGAGATTATTCTTTGTCCTAAAGAAGGGGCTCCCTTGGGCTGGGCCAGGGGTCCCTAGGCCTCATTTTCCCTGGCCCTCCTCCCCCGGCAGCTGCGGGTCTTCAAGCTGGCCAAGTCGTGGCCCACACTGAACATGCTCATCAAGATCATCGGCAACTCAGTGGGGGCGCTGGGCAACCTGACCCTGGTGCTGGCCATCATAGTGTTCATCTTCGCCGTGGTGGGCATGCAGCTATTCGGCAAGAGCTACAAGGAGTGCGTGTGCAAGATCGCCTCAGACTGCAGCCTGCCGCGCTGGCACATGCACGACTTCTTCCACTCCTTCCTCATCATCTTCCGCATCCTGTGCGGCGAGTGGATCGAGACCATGTGGGACTGCATGGAGGTGGCGGGCCAGGCCATGTGCCTCACCGTCTTTCTCATGGTCATGGTCATCGGCAACCTAGTGGTGAGTGCGGCTGGCTGGGTAGCTCCCCCACCCTTGCCCAGGAAACCCAAGTGTCCCAGCCATGGTCCATTCCTTTATCTCCTTTATTTCCTTTGAGTCGGGCTATTAGTCAAGGGCCCTTCTCCTGTGAGGTTGAACTGTATGAAATAACTGATACATGGCTCTTTTCTACCTGCCCCCTCAGCCCCCCAAAATGGCATTTTTTTTCTTTAGTTTCATTTTTCAATTACAATTTATATTTGATATTATTTTGTATTAGTTTCAGGTGTGCAGGATAGTGGTTAGACAACCATATACTTTATAAAGTGTTCCCCCTGATATTTCCAGTACCCACCTGGTACTATAGATAAATATTATTGACTATATTCCCTATGCTGTACTTTACATCCCCGTGACTATTTTGTAACCACCAATTAGTACTTCTTAATCACTTCACCTCTTTCACCCTGTCTCCTAATACCCTTCCCCTCTGGCAACCATCAGTCTGTTCTCTGTGCATCTATGAGTCTGTTCAATGCTGTTTGTTCATTTATTTTGTTCTTTAGATTCCACATATAAGTGAAATCATATGGTATTTGTTTTTTCCTGACTGACTTATTTCACTTAGCATAATACCCTCTAGGTCTGTGCATGCTGTCGAAAATGGTAAGATTTCATTCTTGTTTATGGCTGAGTAATATTCCATTGTATATACATACCACACTTTTTAATCCACTCCTCTATTGATGGGCCCTTGGGTTGCTTCCACATCTTGGCTATTGTAAATAACGCTGCAGTGAACATAGAAGTACCTATATTCTTTCAAATTAGCGTTTTAGGTTTCTTCAGGTAGATACACAGAAGTGGAAAAGCTGGGTCATAATTTTCTGAGGACCCTCCATACTGTTTGCCCTGGTGGCTGCACCAGTCTGCATTCCCACCAGCAGTGCATAAGGGTTTCCTTTTCCCCACACCCTCTCCAACACTTGTTGTTTGTGGATTTATTGATGACAGCCATTCTGACAGGTGTGAGGTGGTATCTCATTATGGTTTTAATTTGCATCTCTCTGATGATTAGTGATGCTGAGCATCTTTTCATATGTCTATTGGCCATCTGTGTGTCCTCTTTGGAGAAGTGTCTATTCAGGTCCTTTGCCCATTTTTTAATTGGGTTGGTTTTTTTGGTGTTGAGTTCCATGAGTTCTTTATAAATTTTGGAAAGTAACCCCTTATAAGATGTATCACTGGCAAATATCTTCTTCCATTCAGTAGGTTGTCTTTTTGTTTTGTTAATGGTTGATTTTGCTGTGCAAAAAATTTTTAGTTTGACGTAGTCCCAATTGTTTGTTTTTTCTTTTGTTTCCCTCAAAATGGTAATTTTTTGTGGTTTAATCCAATGGTTCTCAAACCTCAACCTGCTTAAGAATCTCTTGGGAGTTTCTTAGAACCTAGATTCCTGCCCCCCACCCCAGTCTGATTCAGCAGCTCTGGGCTGGGGGCCTGGGAATCTGTGTTTCTAAGAAGCTCTGGTGATGCTGCTGCCGCAGGCCCAGGGACCACACTGTGAGTGTTGCTGAAACCTAGTGTTTTGGGTAAAGTAACGTAATAATTGGAATCAGGTAGATCCAAGTGCCAGCCCCAGCTCCTCTGCCATCTGCATGACCTTGAACCAATTACTGCTCTCTGGTTGGCTGGGTTCTCTAAGTTTACATGACAGAACAATAGTAGGTACCTTACAGGGTGGCTGGCAGGAGTGAAGGTGACAGTGAAGGCACAGTGTGGAATTGGCATCCCAAGCCCCTGGGTCTCTTGGCCTTCTAGCACCCTCTCACCTTCCTCTGTACCTGGGAATCAGGTGTTGGGAGAATCCAGAGATGGCACAACCTGCATCCAACCTGCCATTTACTGTGGCTCAGGGCTTGGCTTGTGGGGCTGGCGCAGGGGAGGGGTACAGGGGCCCCTCAGGGGTTGGCTTGTGGGGCTGGCGCAGGGGACGGGTGCAGGGGCCGATGAGAAACAAGCCGTGGGGCTGTGGACCAGCTGACCAGCATTGCTGTGGCTAGGGCCTGGCAGGCATCTATCCTCGCCCTGTCCACCCCAGCTCCTCCCCTTCTCTGCATGGGGTGGGGGTCAGTCCTACCAAGAGTGCTGTGCTCAGCTGCCCCCTGTGGTGACGGACACTGCCCTGGGCAATGGGGGGGTGGGGAAGACACACGTCTCCACGTTCAGCAAAGGCCTGTGGAATCCTTGGGCTGCTAGGTCAGAGCTTCTCAGATATCGCTGAGCTCCGTCTGGGGGCAGGAGCAGATTGGTGGGGGGGTTGTCACCTCAGCTGAGGAGGAGACCCTAGGATGAAGCCTCCAACCCCTAGGGACAACTAGACAGGAGACCCCAGGCAGGCTGTCCCTGGGAGGGTGGTCTTGGGGAGTGGGGAGAGAGAGGGAAGGTGTCTGGGCAGAACTCTGGGGCAGGATTAGGGTGCAGGGAGCAGTCTCTGAGTAGCAGTTTGTGAATGTAAGTTTAAGGACCTGGGGCGACGGAGAGGGTCTGCAGGGGGTTCTGGCTGTATGTGTGCAAACCCCAAATCATTTCAAGCCCCTACTTCGTCACCACTAACTGGGAAACCTTGAGCAAGTTATTAACCTATCTGGCCTCAATATATATCATCTGGAAAATGGGGGTGTTAATGGTGGTGACCTACTTCACTGGGTGGTCCTGAGGGTTACATGACACACGTCTAAACGCTTAGCAAAGCGCT
The DNA here is from genome assembly GCF_964146895.1 of Miniopterus schreibersii. Classification (NCBI taxonomy): domain Eukaryota; kingdom Metazoa; phylum Chordata; class Mammalia; order Chiroptera; family Miniopteridae; genus Miniopterus; species Miniopterus schreibersii. Next base: position 9,431,769 of record NC_138116.1, read on the forward strand.
TGGCCGCTGAGGCCAGAGGAGTTCAAATGTCACCGGCGTGCGTGGTATAGAGACCCACCGCAGGCAACACAGTCCCCAGTACTAGGCTCCTGCCGGGGCCAGGGCCCTGCGTGAAGGGCTTTATTTGCATTATTGTTAATGACAGCCATGTAAGGCAGGTAATGTTGGCCCTGTGCTCTGAGGCCGCACTGCCCAGAACCACACAGCTAGTGAAACACTGAGCCTGGACTAGAACCTGGGTCTACGAAATGCCAGTAACAATAACGCCATCAATAACCGCAGTGACGAGATCGCTGACACCCACGCCAGCAAGGGCCGCAACCTCTGTCTACATTCAGCCAGCATTCGGAGCGCTCTGGGCCCTCCTGGCTACCTGGCAGATTAGGAAGCAAAGGCCCAGGGAGGTAAATTAGTGACCTACGAACCGAAACTGTGGGCTCGAGTCCGGATCCCTGCACGGCCCTGCCTCTGTGTGCATGTCTCACACACACACACACACACACACACACACACACACACACACACGGCTGACACCCTCCTCCGGCCCAGGTCTGTGGTTCTTCCACTTTGCTCAGACGGCGTGGAGCAGCCGAGGAGGTGGCAATGTCAGCTCCTTGGGCACTGTCCCCGCCCCTCCCCCCTCCCCCAGGCTCATGGAAGCAGGTGTCTGCAGAGGGCACGGGGCACCCCGCCAGGGAGTGTGGTCACCCGTGTCCCCTGCATCCATGGCACTTGAGCGCTTCCTCTGAGTTCCTATAAAGAAGAGGAAGTGACTAGGTCATAGGTAACCCACCCCTCAAGCCCCTGGGGGAGCATGACGTCCATCCGCCTCCCCACCAGCCCCCTGCCCCCCGCCTTGCCTGAGGAGGCTATTTCTGTCCCAGGCAGGAGCCGTGTGCAAACCCTGCTGACCCAGAGAGCAGCTAATTCCCATCTCAGATGTGTTTCTGGCAACTAGATGCCTCCCCCCAAGAGAGGGAAAAAAAGACCAGTAAATTTTGGTTGGGGGCAAAGGCAGAAAAATAGCTGGGCTATGGAGATGGAGCAGAATCCCCCCAGCATATTCCCCCAGGGAAAGAATATATATGATACACAACATATATATTTTCAAGATATTATGTTAATATGATGGTTAAGACAATGACAAAAAGTCCTTGGAGGACACTGGTGAAAGTCAGACAGTAAGGAGCATGTGGAGAAGATGGGCCAGGGTAGCAGATACACATGTGCAGGCTCCCAGTCCCTTCCTAAGGCCCGAGAGAAAGAACCTGGCCCTGCCTTCCAGCATCGCACATAACAGCCAACATGTTTTGAGCACCTACTGTGGGCTCACCACAATGCAAGGAGGTAGGGACTGGAATCATCCCCATTATACAGATGAGGAAACCGAGGCACAGAGCAGCGGTATGACTTTCCTCAGGACACACAGCTAGTAAACTGGGACTCAAGCCAAGCAGCATGGTCTCAAAGCCTCCATGCCTGTCTCCCCTGCCATGCAAACTCGCTGCATATGATTTTTCTGATCAAATGTCTGTCTCTATCAGGCTGGGACTCCCTCAGGCCACTGTCTCCTGTGAGCACTGGGGGGGGGGGGGCTCCGTAAATGCATGTCCACTGGAAAATAAGGTTGACAGTGGCTGGGGGTAAACCAGTAACCTCTTAAAAGGGGTCAAATGCCCCTTCCAGAAGAATAGGGGACATGTATCTGGCACTGGGAGTATAGGGCCTATTAAAATCCCACTTATCAGAAAAGAAAAGGTGGCTCAAAAGATTTAGGTTCCCAGTAAGTCCTGGAAGAACATGCATGCTGTGCTTTGCCCTGCATCCCCTGGCAGTGAGGTGGAGGACAGCATCATGGAAAGAGTCCCTGTCACCCAGTGGGCCTCCCCAAGCCCTGCCTCAGCCTTGGTCAGCAGAGTCCTATCCTGTGCCCAAGCCTCAGTTTCCTAACCTGCCAAATGGGGATGATAGTAACATTCCTCACCCCCATGAGCAGTTGTGAGGATTCCTTTAAAATGCTCAACATGGAGTAGGTCTGACCTGGAGGCCTAAGGACCCTCGGCTGGCTGAAGGTGGCACCCTCAGGGGCCCAGAGGCTGAGCCGAGGCTCCCCCAACCCCTGCTCCCCAGGTCCTGAACCTCTTCTTGGCCCTGCTGCTGAGTTCCTTCAGCGCCGACAGCTTGGCAGCCCCAGACGAGGATGGCGAGATGAACAACCTGCAGATCGCCATTGGGCGCATCAAGTGGGGCATCAGCTTCGCCAAAGCCTTCCTGCTGGGGCTGGTGCACGGCAAGATCCTGAGCCCCAAGGAGATCATTCTCCGCATTGGGAGGCTCGGGGAGGCCGTGGAGGCCGGGGAGGCCGGGGAGGCTGGGGAGAGTGCCCCCGAGGACGAGGCGAAGAAGGAACCACCTCCTGAGGAGGGTGACAAGGACCTGAAGGACAATCACATCTTGAACCACGTGGGCCTGGCTGATGGGCCCACCCCCGGCATTGAACTGGATCACCTCAACTTCATCAACAACCCCTACCTGACCATCCACGTGCCCATCGCCTCCGAAGAGTCTGACCTGGAGATGCCGACAGAGGAGGAGACTGACACCTTCTCGGAGCCTGAGGATGTCAAGGTGAGCTCATCGCAGAGCCTGGCTCGGGGGGTCAGAGGTCAGATAGACACGGCTTCACATTTTTGTGTGACCTTAGACAAGCCTCTAAGCCTCCACGTCTCCATCTGTAAAATAGGAGTGTGTCATTGTGGAGGCATTAGATGAGATGATGTGTGTAAAGCACATAGTGAACTCTCTGTAAATGGTGACTGTTATTAATGTTATTAACAAGATTATTATGACCTGTCCTGGCTGCCCTAATACCCTAGTCTGCTCCCTTCAGTCCATCTGGGCCCCGCTCACCAGCAGGTGGCACTCTTGGACAGGTGTTCTTGCCAGTGCCGCCTCTACTCCAGGGCTGGAACCCTAGGGGCCTCTCTTTAGCCCACTCTGGGTTCTTGCCCTTGTTACCTATTTCTGTTTAGACCCCACCTGAGGCTGGTCGCTTACCCCCCAGTGTGGGCCAAAGTGCCAGGTTGGGCTGGGGACTCTGAGGAGAGGTGTGTTGGGCCAGTGAGGTTGGGTACTTGGAGAACAGAGAACCTCAGCAGGAGCCCTGACCCACCTGCCCAGCCCTGCAGAGGGCCTGCTGCTTGGCTGAGATGTCCCCTCCTCCTTCTCCTCCCCTGCCAGGGTGGTGAGGGACTGGTAGTCACTCCCAGAAGCTCAGGCTGAAGCTGAGGCCTTGCCTGGGCCTCCTGGGGAAGCTGATCCGAGCCTCGCACCCCCCCCCATCCCTGGCAGGAGGACTAGCATAAGCTAGGGTCAGGCCCCCTGCCCACCTCCACCCTCTAGGCCCTGGGCATCGGAGCCTGAATGAACTTTGCCCTGAAAGTTCTTGACTTCTTATTTCCCCCAAATATGTGGCACGCTGACTTTCCAGGGGGCCGAGTGCCTGCCAAGCTATAAATACCCAGGGATCTATGGCACAGACTGGGCCTCGGTATGAGGAGCAGGGGTGGGGGAGGGCTGGAGAACGCCCAGGGCCACGGCTCGGGGGCACTCTCTAAAGGGGGAAAGCAGGGCTCCAAGGGGCATTGTGGGAGTGGGGGCACGTGGGCGGAGCAATCAGCTCCGTGGCTGCCCTGGCTGCCCTGTTGTCCAGTGCCTCAGCTTCCCTTTCTGTCAACTGGACACAAGGACTCCCTTGGTTTTCTGGACCGTTCTGGATTCAGAACGGCCTCCAGCTGCCCTCTCCCATCTTCCTCTTCAGGGCCTCACCCCCCACCATGACGGGGTCCCCTTGAAGAAGGGAGTCTTGGGCTGGGGAGCTTGCCGAGGGAGCACCTGGAGGAGGTGGGGGGAGGCCTGACCAGGTCAGACAACCAGCCTCCCCCACCCCGCTCTACTCCCATGGGTTCTCTTGGCCCCAGGCTGGAGCTTCGGCTGGGAAAATTGCCCCTCTTTTCCAGATTCCTCAGCCAAACAGCCCCTAGGGACAGGAAGTCTCAGGCCTGAGGACACCATATGCCTATTATCTGGGGTTGTGGCAGCCCCTGTCTGTCCTAACCTCCACTCATGCCCCCTCAAAAGTACCTTCAGGCATCCTGTTCCTCTGCTGCCCCCCTCAGGCCTTCCCACGCCTCCCAGCCACCCCCAGCCTGCTTGTCTCCCAGCCTCCTCCCTTACCTGAGGCCTTCGCATGTCTCCTCATGTCCTCACCGCCCCTCCCCAGGCCTCATGTCCTCACCGCCCCTGCCCTGCTCCAAATCTAAGTGCCACGAGAGCAGGACCACAGCTGCCTTGGCTGCTGTGGTTCTTCTGCACGGGCCACGGTGCTGGCTCCACAGTCCATGGCTGAGTGAGTGAGTGAGTGAGTGAGTGAGTGAGTGAATGAGTGGATCTGATCCACCCCCTCTTTCTCCTCTCCCTCTGGCCTCCCACCCTGACCTCCTCTGCCCCACCTGGTGGGAGGACCCAGGGGTCACATGACCCTGTGGCCCCTGCAGAAGCTGCCACAGTCCCCCGATGGGAACTCCTCCGTCTGCAGCACAGTGGACTACAAGCCCCCCGAGGAGGATGCTGAGGAACAGGTGGAGGAGAACCCCGAGGGAGAGCAGCCTGAGGAGTGCTTCACTGAGGGTAAGCCCCTCACCTGGTGCACCCCCAGCCCACGACCTCCCTGGGGACCTCTCGGGGACATGCAGGTCACCAAAAGTATGGGGCCTTCTCCCCTGAGGCTACCCTGCCCTGCAGCACCAACACGGGTGTCAGAGCTGTGTGCCTCCCAGCCCCTGACCTGAGCCTTAAGTGTGTGCATTGGGTGCTGGCAGCGCCCTGAGGGCTGCCACACAGAATCTCCCCGGAGCCCAGCACAAAGAAGCGCTCAGGAAAAGCTGCCCTAAGACTGTCATCTTCCTCGGCGGTGTCTTGGGGGAGAAAGGCCTGCTCAGCCCTCAGGAGACAGCTCCGGAGAAACATTTTTGCCCAAAGAGCCCGGGCTGTGCAGAGTGAAGGCTGCCTGGGCAGAGGGGGAGACGGTGGGACAGTGATAGTTACAGCACCTGAGCCGGTGGCCTCCACCCCTGCGCGTCTTTCCTTTGCGTGCCCATCGTTGGCACATGCGTGGAGTAGACTGTGGAGGGAGGGCCTGAGCCCCCATTCCAGGGGAGGGGCTGGACCCATTTCCAAGCAGCAGCAGAGGACATGAGGCCAGGTGTTGGAAGTGGGGACCTCGGGTCTGGGGGGCAGTGAGATGCAGGTCTGCAGGGGGCATCCTGGGAGGTGGCCAGAACATGCTGATGTGCATCTGGAGGCAGCCCCCGGGCTCGTGACGTGGTGTCCCCTTCACTCCCCCAGCCTGTGTGCAACGCTGTCCCTGCCTCTACGTGGACATCTCCCAGGGCCGCGGGAAGATGTGGTGGACCCTGCGCAGGGCCTGCTTCAAGATCGTCGAGCACAACTGGTTCGAGACCTTCATCGTCTTCATGATCCTGCTCAGCAGTGGGGCCCTGGTAGGCGCCGCCCTGGGGGACGGGCAAGGGCAGAGGCAGAGGCAGGCCCGCCGGGCCCCCTCCTTCCCACGCCGTGGGAGGGGTGCAGCCCGGACAGTCTCCAACCCAGAGTCCCAGAGGGACTCACCTGATCCCCACGGGGAAACTCGCTCATGCCCATGATGGGCACGGGGAGTCTGGGAGAAGCCACCAGCTGGCCCCCGTGCCAGTCCCCTGGGCCCCAGCAGCGTCAGGCAGGGGGTGGGATGTGGCTGCTGCCCGGCCTCCCGGGCTCTGGCCACCCTGTGCTGGTGCCCCAGGCCTTCGAGGACATCTACATCGAGCAGCGGCGCGTCATCCGCACCATCCTGGAGTACGCCGACAAGGTCTTCACCTACATCTTCATCCTGGAGATGCTGCTTAAGTGGGTGGCCTACGGCTTCAAGGTGTACTTCACCAACGCCTGGTGCTGGCTCGACTTCCTCATCGTGGGCGTGAGTCTGCCGCCGCCCGCAGCCAGGCCCAGAGGCTGTCCTGGTGGCCAAGGATCTTAGGTAGCCCCAGCCCGAGGGGCAGCAGCTGCCCGAGGCCACATGGCACGCCAGACTCCCCCACCCCATCAGTGCGCCCTCGCAGAGACTGGCCTCCAGGCTCCTGTGGACACAGCTGCCCAAGAGGGGGAATAAAGAGCTGGGGGGACCTCCCCTCTCCTGAAGGGAAGGGGAGACTTAGGGGCAAGGGGGCGGGTAGGAGGGTTACCATCCTTGCCAATATTTGTGGAGGACTTTGTATCTTCTTTGATGGGCACACAGGCCTCTGTTTAATTGATGACATCACTGACATGGAGCCCAGGCCCCTATAGGCATTAGGACATTTCTAGGACCACCAACTAGGGATGGGGTCTGGGAGAGACCCCTTAGAGGTGTGAGTCTAGGAAGGTCCCCCGGGGAAGACCTGTCCTCAAGGACTCTGTCCCTGGGCTTGGGGGGGATGGGCCCTGCACTCCCTGACACCCTACTCCTCCTTTCCCTTTTCAGGTCTCCATCATCAGCCTGGTGGCCAACTGGCTGGGCTACTCGGAGCTGGGACCCATCAAATCCCTGCGGACACTGCGTGCCCTGCGTCCCCTGAGGGCACTGTCCCGATTCGAGGGCATGAGGGTAGGTGTTGAGGAGGGCTCTGAGTGGGACTGGGGGTCGGGGAGCAGCCACCCCAGGGCAAGGTGCAGGGATCACATGTCTATACTCTGGCCACCACCAGGGAAAGCAGAGGGCTCGGCCCATGGTCCTGCTGAAGGCCAGGTTTGGGGGCCTGAGACACCCTCCTGGACCAGCCCAAGAGCCCATTCCTGCCCACAGTCCTGCTCCTTAGCTCATCTCTGCTGCCACTGGGGGGCGGTAGAGGCTGCGGCGGCTCCCAGTAGGGCGAGAGGGAGGAGAGAGGTGGACCGAAAGCAGGTCTGTGGATTTCTGGGTGTTTCTTCCCAGCTCAGACTGGGTTCCTCATGGCTCTGAGACTCAAGCAAGCAGGAAGATACTTGTGCCCAGGGCTCTGAGCCTACTGGCCCTTGAGCTCAGAGTCATGCAAGTTTGGAAAGATCCCCTCTGGCCCTTGAGGGTGGAAGTGACTGGTAAACACAGTGTTTGGGCCGGACAAATGGGACTTCCCCAGTGAAGGGAGGCCTGTTGGGAACGAGACCTGCCCCAGAGGGACAAACCTCTGAGAAGCCACTGGTTGCAGGCCATGGGTGCACTCATCCCCAGTGGCTCCTTCTGTTCACACAAGGGGCAGCCAGTGCTGGGCCTTCCCAGCCCCAGAGTGAAGGACCCCTTCCCTCTGAGGGGAAATGACCTGCCCATGGCCACACAGATGCTTGGTGACCCAGCCAGTAATAGAGGCCCTGGGCATCACCAGGTCTGTGCCACCCACTCCATCTGGAGGTCATGAAAGGGCTTCTCCTTGAAAAGAGACAATTCTCAGATTTGGCTTAGTCTGAAATAGTGAGATTGGCCTGTGTGGCCAGGGCTGGTGGGGCACAGGGCTCTGGTCCCAGGGCCCAGCTGCTTTAATGGGCCTGGTGGCTTCTTTTCTGTACTTTCCTGTGTCTCCAATGCTGTGAGCAGGTGAGCAGGGAGCCAGTCACGGGGGTTGAGTTTCCTATGGGGGCCGAGGAAAGAGTGTTTGTCTCTTGCCTGGTGACCCATGGCCTGACTGCTTCCAGAGAAACCCAGCACCCCAACTCTGGGCTGATGGCTCCAGCCAAGCAGAGAGCCCTCTCCAACCACGAGACTGACAGCCCCCAACCCTGCTCTTTGCTCTCTTGCCTGGAACCATAGAGTCCAGCAGACTTCCCCAGGCCTGGCTCAGAGTGGCCCTCCTCCAGGAAGCCTTCCCTGAACAGTCATGCCCAGCCCTTCCTAGTCTCCTGGTTAGTGTAGGTGGGGAGCCAGAGGAGACCAGGTTTCCTCTACCTTCCTGGGAGAAGATCTGGCCATGACTCCCTCCCCGGCCCCCCAGGTGGTGGTGAATGCCCTCCTGGGAGCCATCCCCTCCATCATGAACGTGCTGCTCGTCTGCCTCATCTTCTGGCTCATCTTCAGCATCATGGGCGTCAATCTGTTTGCTGGCAAGTTCTACTACTGCATCAACACCACCACCTCCGAGAGGTTCGACATCTCCGAGGTCAACAATAAATCCCAGTGTGAGAGTTTGATGCACACAGGACAGGTCCGCTGGCTCAACGTCAAGGTCAATTATGACAACGTGGGTCTGGGCTACCTCTCCCTCCTGCAGGTGGTAAGTGTGACCCCCTAGCCCTGCAGGGACCTGGGGTGGATGTGCCCCGTCTTTTGTTGTACCTGGGCCCACTGCCACTCCTTGTTAGGGAGCTGCCCACCCTGCTTCTAGGGCTGCAGGTCCCTGAAGTAGTGTCCAGACCTCTCTGGCCTCTACCTGATGTCTGCCCAGTGGGGCTGTGGGCAGGTGGCCTGTGGAGAGGACCAGGTTGGATGACAGAGGCAGCAGGCAGTCTCCTCCCCTCACACCCAACCACACTCTCTCAGGCCACCTTCAAAGGCTGGATGGACATCATGTATGCAGCTGTGGACTCCCGGGAGGTGAGTGGGGGTCGCCGAGATATGGCGAGGGAGTGAGCCAAGGGGGAGGACTCAGACCAGGGATGCAGTGTGCATTCTGCCCATCCCCACCCTTACCCCCATGTCCCCTCCTCGGGAGCTCCTGAGACTCTGGAGTGGATGGGCCCACCCCTGGGCCCCAGGCCCCTCCTGCCACAGTGGGCCAGAGAGCACAGAGCAGCCAGCATGTGTCCCCAAGCCCACCCAGCGTACCCTGTCCTTCCCTGTGGCCCCTGCAGCAAGAGGAGCAGCCGCAGTATGAGGTGAACATCTACATGTACCTCTATTTCGTCATCTTCATCATCTTCGGATCCTTCTTCACCCTCAACCTCTTCATCGGCGTCATCATCGACAACTTCAACCAGCAGAAGAAGAAGATGAGTATCCAGCCCCGCCTCCCTGGGCCTCCCCATACCGCCCCGCCCCCCGTCCTTGGTCCACTCAGCCCTTTATGGCTCACACTCCGCCTCACCACCCACCGTGCTGCCACTGGCAACGCAGCTGAGGCAGCAAGCCTGGCTCAGATCCCACTGGGCAACCTTGGACAAGTGGCGTGGCCTCCCCAAACCTCGGCTTTCTTATCTATAGAATAAGGGTGATGCTAACTGCCTCTCTAGGTCATTCTGGGGTCCCAACTAGATATTGATGGAAGTGGCCCAAAGCAGGCTGTGAGGCAGCACAGGTTCCCTTTTCTCTGTCACTCCCTCCTCTCCCCTCCCTCAACCCCCATCTCTGTCCCCTCCATGCCCTCCTCCCCCCTTTCCACCCAGGCCCCCTGCTGGGATAGGGGCTGCTTTAGGGGTGATACCTGAGGTAGGGAGATCGTGGTGGCAGAGAAGGGGGACCTCCCAACCTTACGGGCTCCATCCCACTATACTTTGGAGGGAAAGACATCTTCATGACGGAGGAACAGAAGAAATACTATAATGCCATGAAGAAGCTTGGCTCCAAGAAACCTCAGAAGCCAATTCCGCGGCCCCAGGTACTGCCCTCTGGGCCCCTCTTCCTGCAGCCTGCATGAGGCTCCCGCCTGAGGGGACCCATGGGCCAAAATGGAGCCTGCGCTTTGCCCTCCAGGCTACTTACCTGGAGTGAGGCTGGGTTCACCTGCAGGAAGGCTGGGTCCACCTGCTCTCTGTAACTGTGCAAAGGCACTGCATGCACGAGCAGAAGCTGCCCGATAACCTCCAGCCTATGGTTCACCCCTCACCCGGCCCTACACAGCCCCCAGTGTCCATTCACCTCCTCAGTTGGTGGCTTCTGGGGCAGGGGCCCCTAGAAGGGGGAGGAATAGGATGGCCAGACATCGTCTCCAGTGGACAATGGCTTGGGGGAAGGGGGAAGGGCTGCTTGGGGACCTTGACAGGTGGAAGGGTCTCAGAGTAAGGGAGGGTGCCCACGGACCCCATAGAATGGCCTGGTCTGATGGGTCTGCCCCCCTTTCCCTGGCCAACACCACCACAAACCCTAACACACCTTTCTGTCTCGTGCTTTGTATCATCCTGTGTCTCCTGCCTGTCTGTGTCCTGTGTGCCCTGGCCACTCCCCCTGCTGGGCACCCCCGTGTGTCCCTACACTCCCACCTGTGCTGCAGAACAAGATCCAGGGCATGGTGTACGACTTCGTGACCAAGCAGGTCTTCGACATCACGATTATGATCCTCATCTGCCTCAACATGGTCACCATGATGGTGGAGACGGACGACCAGAGCCAGCTGAAGGTGAACATCCTGTACAACATCAACATGATCTTCATCATCATCTTCACGGGGGAGTGTGTGCTCAAGATGTTCGCCCTGCGCCACTACTACTTCACTATCGGCTGGAACATATTTGACTTCGTGGTTGTCATCCTGTCCATTGCGGGTGAGCAGGGCTGGGCTGGGCTGAGTCACTCAGGAAGGCTGGGCGCTCCCATCCTCATGGACACACAGCTGCTCCTGCACCTGGCATGCTTACACACATCGCCACACCTACACGCATGCGTGTGCACCTGCCATTCACACTTCATGCACAAAAGCACATATGGGTGGGCTCACAGGCAGCCGTTACCTGCACACATATGAATATACCTCAAGGAACGTTTACCTGACAAGTATTTGCACACTCAGGTGTCCATGTGCTCTGTGAGAAAAATTAAAAGGACGGTTCCAGCATCCATACACACGGAGAAGTGCACGGACATGCGTGTCCTTCCAATAGTAACTCATCTATGGCATCTGCAAACAGCCTTGGGACTAGGCCTTACCCTCACCCCATCAACTTTGGCGTATCCCACCTCCATCCAGCTGTGTTGGGGCAAAGATGTAACCCCTGGCCCCAAGCCCCTGGGAGGGCCTGGACTAGTGGGCGAGGCCATCCGGCCTGTGCCCCAAGGATTGAGCACACCGGGCCAGGCCCCCTTGAGCCCCGCATGCCCCCCTCTCCCCAGCTCAGCCTTCCACCCTAGGACAGCAGCCCTCACCACTCCCTTCCTGCAGGTCTCGCACTCTCTGACCTCATCCAGAAATACTTCGTGTCCCCCACGCTGTTCCGTGTGATCCGCCTGGCCCGGATCGGGCGCGTCCTGCGGCTGATCCGCGGGGCCAAGGGGATCCGGACGCTGCTCTTCGCCCTCATGATGTCGCTGCCCGCCCTCTTCAACATCGGGCTGCTGCTCTTCCTGGTCATGTTCATCTACTCCATCTTCGGCATGTCCAACTTCGCCTACGTCAAGAAGGAGTCGGGCATCGACGACATGTTCAACTTTGAGACCTTCGGCAACAGCATCATCTGCCTCTTTGAGATCACCACGTCGGCTGGCTGGGACGGGCTCCTCAACCCCATCCTCAACAGCGGGCCCCCCGACTGTGACCCCACCCTGGAGAACCCGGGCAGCAGCATCAAGGGTGACTGCGGCAACCCCTCTGTGGGCATCTGCTTCTTCTGCAGCTACATCATCATCTCCTTCCTTATCGTGGTCAACATGTACATCGCTATCATCCTCGAGAACTTCAACGTGGCCACCGAGGAGAGCGGCGAGCCCCTCAGCGAGGACGACTTCGAGATGTTCTACGAGACGTGGGAGAAGTTCGACCCCGACGCCACGCAGTTCATCGACTACAGTCGCCTCTCCGACTTCGTGGACACCCTGCAGGAGCCTCTGAGGATCGCCAAGCCCAACAAGATCAAGCTGATCACGCTGGACCTGCCCATGGTGCCAGGCGACAAAATCCACTGCCTGGACATCCTCTTTGCTCTGACCAAAGAGGTCCTCGGAGACTCAGGGGAGATGGACGCCCTCAAGGAGACCATGGAGGAGAAGTTCATGGCAGCCAACCCCTCCAAGGTCTCCTACGAGCCCATCACCACCACCCTCAAGAGGAAGCACGAAGAGGTGTGTGCCATCAAGATCCAGAGGGCCTACCGCCGGCACCTGCTTCAGCGCTCGGTGAAGCAGGCGTCCTACATGTACCGCCATAGCCAGGACGGTAGCGGGGACGGGGCCCCCGAGAAGGAGGGGCTGATCATCAACACCATGAGCAAGTTGTATGGCCACAGCAATGAGAACAGCGGGGCGCAGGGCAAGGGTGAGGAGAGTGGCTCCACAGGGGACACGGGACCTGCCATGGGGCTCACGTCCATCAACCCCTCCGAAGCTGCCGTCCCTCCCTCCCCACCCGCAGGACAAACAGTACGCCCAGGGGTCAAAGAGTCTCTGGTCTAGCAGGTGGCGGTGAGGTGGCCAGCTGAGGCTGGCAGAGCCCTGAAGCTTCCCCAAAGCTGCCCGCTTGCTGAGAGAGCAAGGCTTTGAGTCTGGGACTGATCCGGCTCCCTGTTGGGGACATGATGTGGCCACGCTGGGGCTAACACCCAGGCCAGAGCACCTGCCTCCCCAGGCCATGGAAAATGGGAATTGTGATCCGAGGCTCCACACTGGGCCTGAGGCCCCAGCCTCTGTGATTTCACCTTCAAGTTGCTCTTCCCCTCCTCATGGACCCTGCTGCCTCTCCTCTTGGCCTGGGGGGCAGTCAGAGCGTCAGAATCTCTGTCCCCCACTTGGAGAGGAGCCGGCTGCCTTCCTGCCACCAGATCGTAAGGGCTGCTGGCCTTTCCCCAGGAAGTGTCTGAGGCCCCTGGGCCCTCCAAAGACGTCTTAACCTCAGTGAGAGTAGGCACCTGGCCCAGGGCCTGCCAGCCCTGCCCAACTCTGGGATACAGTTCAGTGGCCAGCTCATGAATACCCTGGAAAAGGGAAACGTCGCTGGGTTAAAATGGCTTCACCAGCCGTGTTGGCCACTGGATCCTGGTGCATCGGGATGGGGTTGTGGCCCCTGAAACCATTTCCCGGTGTGTCCACTGTCTAGACCTCCACGCCCCTGGCTGGCCCCTGGGGGAAGAGCACAAGGGAGGACCCCACTTGGGAACTGCGTTTTTCTAGGAAGCACGGATGGATAGTACAGGTCGTGTCCACCAGAGCGTCACAGCACTGCGGGCTCTTCTTGGCCTGAGCACCCAGACCCAGGGTGGGGTCGGGAACCCCAGCGCTCAGGAGGAAAAATCGTGTTCCCTCCCTCACTTCTTCCTCCTCCTCCTTCCCCGCCCCTCCTAAAAGTGACCCTAAGAATGTTCTAGTCGAGCTCGTGTCCGAGATGTCACAGTGGACCGTGCCTGGCCCACTGGGCCCAGGCCCAGCCTTCCAACCTCCTGTGCCTGGAGGGCTGGGCGGCCCTTTTGCTGGTGCAGCCGATCTGGGCACAGCAGCGCCGGGCCTGCACGGCTCCCGGAGGACAGCCAGGGGCTGAGCTTGCAGGGCTCACTGGACTGGCTCATTGTGTGTGTTCAAGGGGGTGAGCCACGGTGTCCCACGATGCCTGCATACGCGTGTGTCCGGGTGTGCTTGTGTAAATGTGTCAGTGTGCCCCTGTGGTGTCCCACTGGTGTGTGCGTCTTCTGTGGATGCCTGTCTGTGTGAGTGTGTATACGAGTGTGAACATGTGTGTAAGGTCGAGTCCCTGTTAGCCATAGTTCCTCTCCTCTTTTCTCTTGTTTCTTGTGAACAGTTTGATTAAAACTCAGGAAGCCCCAAAACCTCCAAAACAAAGTGTGGGGGGGGCCCACACATGCCCACAGGCCAGAGCCCTCCTTTCCACGTGCCCTGCCCTCTGGCCTCACCGCCCTGCCCGGGGCTCCATGACCCTCCCTTCGGCTGGTTGGTTTTATCCCACCATTGCCCCAGCCCTGCTCCGTCGCCTGCCTGTGTCCTCTGTGGAAGGCGACCCCACTCCGTCCGCTCTTCCTTCAGAAGGTTCATCCTGTAGGGGGCAGCCTCCGCCCTGGCCAGCGCCCTGCCCACTGCCTTTCCCTCCTCGGGGCCCGGGACTGGCATGGCCCCCAGAGCCGCCGTGCCTGTTGGACTGGACATACTGTGTACAGACTGTAGAGCCTCCCCTGCCTGTGCCCCCTCCACACCCATCCACATGGTGTCCGGGTAGGAACAGGCCCGGGCCAGGCCGGCAGACAGGCCCCTTTGTACAGTTCTTACAATAAATCTCTCCCCTCGAGCCTCTGACGTGCGAGCTTTTTCCTTGTGCAGCTCCCAAGTGCATATGTCAACGGGGGCTGAAGGCATCAAGAGGCAAGAAGGGCTGGTGGGGATTGCAGCCAAGCAGGGAAGACTTGGGGAGTCTCTGGGGGTTGAGGAGGGCAGGATGGCCCCAACTCCCTCCTCTGGCCCCATCGGGTTCTCTCCTCCCCCCCCCTCTAAAAGAAAGCTGGAGTCCAGCTGGAGTCCAAGAGGCTGGACGAGGTCAGGAGTCACATGCCTCCTCTCCCACCCATGACAGCACCCAGGAAATAGGTATTGGGGGTCCTACATTCCCAGCCACTCCTCTCTGGAAACCCCTTCGCGTCTCTATTCCCACCCACAGAGGCCCCAAGGTGCCCTCCCCTCTCCTCAGAGATATGATCCCCTCCAGGACCTGCCTCTAACCCCTGGCCCCAGAGAGCCCAGAGTCCCATGGGCCTGTGACAAAGAGTAATATTATGTAGTGAGCTCATTCCTTAATCCCAGTGGGTGAAATATAATTTTATATATAATTTCATTTTCTGCAACTTGATTTCTGCCCCCCAGGACTGTATTCCTCCCAACTAGTAAACACTTGGTCCTTTACATGGCCCCCATGGGGGCTGGGGAGAGGCACACACAGATCTCTCATCTTCCCAGTGTTGCTGGGGGACCCTGTCCTCTTGCTTCTCCAAACCCCTGTGCCCCTTGTCCCCCTCTCCCTACACCCCACTCTCTTGCTGTTTTGTAATCCTCACCTGAGGGTATGTTTTTATTGATTTTAGAGAGAGGAAGGAAGAGAGAGAGAGAGAGAAACATTGATGTGAGAGAAACATCAATTGGCTGCATCCCGTATGCGTGGGGATCGAATCTGCAACCTAAGTATGTGCCCTGACCAGGAATCGAACCCGCAACCCTTTGGTGTATGGGACGATGCTCCAATTGACTGAGTCACGTGGCCAGAGCCCCGTCTCTTGTTTTGATGCTGCCTTCCAGGAAAGGCGGGGTGGAGGCTACAGACGTCGGGATGCACAGCCCAGGGGAGTCAGGGGCCGAGGCCTCATGTTCCAGGAAAGAAAAGGCGTCACAAACCCCAGACGGAGCTTGATACTGTTGTCACTGGGGAGGGAACAGCATGGCCCCAACTATGACAAATAACCCTGCAGGTGGTGCCCCAGCCCCTCCCCCCTCCTGAAAGCAGATCCCTGTCTGGCATGAATGGGAATGAGTCCAAAGGACATATCTGCATTTGTGTCCCCCTGGGGGGTGTAGATGCGTGTGTTTGGAAGATGCCAAATGCCCACCCCTAGTCTTTGTGCCCCCTGTAGTCACCCTGGGTCCCAGCAGGCCCTATGTCACACAGCCTGAGCAACACCCCATGCAGGTGTACATGCACACATACACACACACCTGTGTGCCCCAAGCCTTCCCCAATTATCCTCCCAACCTTGGGGGACACAAGCCCCAAAGCTAACCAAGGCCTAAATCACCAGGAGGTACTATGCTAAAGGAAAAGACCCCTGGACTTCCCCCCATCCCACTGGGGGGGGGACTCAAAATACCCCCCAGCACCAGGGGCCTATGGTCCCCACGCTGACCTCAGGTGATGTTTATAATCCTGGACTGTTTGTTCTGTGAACTGAACATCTGGCACCTTTTCAGGGAAATGTTTTTCATTTGCAACATCTGGAAACAACGAGAACATCTGGGGCTGCCGGGAACAAGCTGCTCCTTGGATGAAAACCTTAACCCTCCTGTCCCCACTTTCCATAGCGCTGGTTCTGGCCTGTGCTCCTCAGGGGAGGCCCCCACTGTGTCAGGGGAGGCCTATGCCCAGGGCTGAGAGGGAAGCCTCCAGACCGCTGCCTTCCTCACCACCAACCTTGGCATGAGAGGCGGGTCCACATCTCCCTAAACCCAAATAGACCCACCAGCAGCACAAGCTGTTTGAAAAATGGCCCAGCCAGTGTGGCTCAGTGGTTGAGTGTCGACCCATGCACCAAGAGATCACCTGTTCGATTTCCAGTCAAAAGCTCGTACCCGGGTTGCAGGTTTAATTCCCAGCCCTGGTGGGGCCTCTGCAGGAGGCAACCGATGGATGTGTCCCTCTCACATCTATGTTTCTCTCCCCTCACCCCTCCTCCCTCTCCTCCTTTCCACTCTTTTTAAAAAATCAATGGAAAGAAATATCCTCAGGTGAAGATTAACAACAACAACAAAATCTCCCACCAAGTGAGAAAAGGAACCAAGTGAGCGAAGGAGGTTCACACCAAGGCCTGGACCAAATCTTCTCCCAAGTGGCCGCCACACTTGGCCTGCTCTTGCTCAAGAACGTCTGTGGCTCCCTTCTCCAAAGGGTCAAATCTCCATCAACCCCTAACACGGCTGCCTGCACTTCAGCCAAGAGGCTGTGCCCTGGGCCCCTTCGGGAGCCTGGCTTGGGCCCTTGGCTGCCCCCCAGCACCCCACAGCATCCTTTCTTGGTGCTCCTGTTCACCAAGGATGCAGGCTGGTCCAGGACAGAGGGGCTACTCTCAAGTTCACCTACAGGACCCATGTGTATTCAGCTAAGTGCCTGGGAACCTAGACTTCAGGGTGGGAGGCTGGCAGGTCCCGGGGCACCAGGGGGATAGAGACACATGAAGGAAAGCACAGGCTGTCCTCGGAAGACTCAGAGGGCCCTGCTGTGGTGCCCAAGCTGGGGTGACTTCTGAGCCTTAGCGGCACAGCTGACAAGAGAGCCCGCCCTTCCGCAGGGTCCCCAGAGAGCCGGTGCCTCCCCTGGGTCCCGATTTGCATGGCAGGAAGGGGCCTGGTGGGGAAGAGGTGGGGAGGGGACAGGCTGCAGCCCAGGCAGTTACACGTTTTCCCCCCAGGAGCCTTGGTCCCTCGTTCCGGGCTTGGGGCCAGCGACGGAGCGGTGACCATGTCCAGGCCGGCGCTGTCTCCTGTGCCCAGCAGCAGGCTGGTGGTGCTGCTGATGCTTCTCTCAGGTACAGCCCCTCGACCAGGCCGGCTGCTTTCACTCTCTGTCGCTCTGTTTCTGCTGCCTGGGTCTCTGCTCTCTCCAGCCGCCTCCTGTCTCTCACTGTCTGCCTCGGCCTCCCTCTGACTGCCTTGGGGCCTGGGCCGGGTGCCAGCCACGCCGATGAGGAGCTCGGGGGTCTGCGCCCCAGCCCCTCTCCAGCCGCGGGTACCAGGCTGAGCTGGGCCTGAGGGGTTGGTGGTTCGGACCGCGGAAGAGCCAGGCCGGGAGGAAGAGAGGAGGAGTGTGGTTCACCCGCTGAGGACACTGCCTGGGGGAGGCAGGGGAGAGTCTGCCCCCAGCCTGACCCTGGGGTACACATATTCCAGAAATGCCCCGCCCCTGGAGGACGGGACAGCCCTTTAACTGTGACTTCCCTCCTGTCTCCTCCAGGTGCCTGCTCAAAGTATTAGGGGGGCTGGGAGGTGGATCACTGGCGACCCCAACCCACTCCTATCTCTTCAGAGTGGGGCTGGGAAGGGCCATGGGGTCTGGAAACTGCTGTTGGGGAGGAGGAAGTGGGTCTGGGGATTCAGAGGGTGGGGGTGTGGGGGGCTGGGGCTGGTCGGTGAGAGGCCCTGACCTGACCTGGCCCCGCCCGCTTCCTCCCAACCTGCAGGGGAGACTGTGTTCGCAGCCGCCCAAAGAGAGGAACTGCTACGGAAGCCTCAAGGTCAGCAACTTCCCCGCCCCTTCTGGGCGCAGGGATGCCTGTGTCCAATGCTAGTCACTGTCCTTATGACTGTCCCTTGTCCCCTTGGGTCTCCCCACCCAGAACTCTCATCCCTAGGCCTCCTGGTCTCCCTCTGCAGAGCCTGGCTCCAGGCCTCCTCGATACTCCCCACCCCCACCGCCTGCCAGCTGTCATCTTCACTAGACACAGTGTCCCAGTCCCAGTGATTGAGAGGCTGGACTAGTCAAGCTGGGGAGTTAGACTCAGCCCCAGAAGGAGCCCGTAACCTTAGGGACTCTGACATCCACAAGGGCTGGGGGGTTCCTAGGGGGCCACTTGCTGGGAACAGTGAGGCAAGGGAAGGCTTCTTGGAGCAGGTGGGTGGGGAGAGCATGCCAAGCTGAGAAAGAAGGTTTAGGAATAAAAACTGGAGCAGGTCCATGCAGGGGTAGAGGGAGGTGATGGAGAAAAGAGGGGCAGGGGATCAATGTGGCAGCCTCAATTGCCAGGCTAAGGATTTGTGGGGAGCCCCTCAGGATTTCAGATGAGTGCAGGGCAGCCCAGGGCAGGGAGAGTGGGGAGCATGGGCCAGGTGGGAGGCGGGGGGGGGGGGGGGGGCTGGTTCAGGCTGCTGGAATGGGCATGGAGAAGAACCCAAAGGTTCCAGGGCCCTTCTAAAAGAAAATCAAATGTCAGGAGGGGGTAGGGCCTGGTGGTTTGGCCTGTGGCCTCTCATGTGGCTCCACTCCCCTATACCAGTGCTCATGATTGTCCCACACCTGGGAAGCAAGGACAGACCAGGGGGGCTGAGCCAGGGGTATGTGCCACCCAGGGCAGGGGGCATGGTGGGACTGGCAGCCAGGAAGATGCTGAGTGGGGTTTTGATCCTGGCCTTGTCACCCACAGGAAGCGCTTGTTCCCAGATCTGGCAGCATCCACGTTTCATGGCCAAGAAACGGGGCTCCACGGTGGAAATAACGTGCCACATTGAGGCCGTGGGCAGAGTGAGCTGGCTCTGGAAGCGGGACATGGACTCGGATCCCAAGATGCTGGTCCCGGAAAAGGGACACATCGAGCAGGCCCAGAGCAAGTACAATGCCACCCTCATTATCCAGGACATCCAGTTTCAGGACAATGGCATTTACTTCTGTCAGGGAAAGTGCTCCTCCAGCGGGTCCCCCGAGACGAGCTGTGGCACTGAACTCCGAGTTATGGGTAGGTATGGGCCTGCCCTCCAGCCAGGGAGGGGGTGAGCGTGGACTGGGCCACAGGATGTTCATGGAGCCATCCAGACCCCACCCCACCCAGCCTGCCAGTGGTGAGGGGCCACATTGTGGAGGTGGCCGTGGCTCTAGAGCATCCAGGAGAGCCATTGAGAAGGGGTCTTGAGGGGTGCAGCACAAGTGGTGCCCCAGCCTCCCCATCCCCGCCCCACCTCCCCGCAGGGTTCAGCACCTTGGCTCAGCTGAAGCGGCGGAACACGCTGAAAGATGGCATCATCATGATCCAGACCCTCCTCATCATCCTCTTCATCACCGTGCCCATCTTCCTGCTGTTGGACAAGGTGACCGCGGCAGCGGGCCACACATGGGCAGCGTCTCCAGCTCCCCGGCCCCAGAGTCTGCCCATGGACTCACCTGTCCCTTCTCTCCTCCATTCATTCAGTTATTCTTGCAGAGGGCACCTCACCCCTGACCCCAACTCCTCCTCCCTGCCCCCTGCCCCCAGGCCAGTCTCCCTGGCCCTGCCCATCCTGGCCCAGCAGCAGGTGGGGCGGGGGAAGCCAACACTCTGCTCTCCATCTCTTGCCCCACCAGGATGACAGCAAGGCTGGCATGGAGGAAGACCACACCTACGAGGTAAGGGGCAGGGTGGACCCCCAGCTCTGAGGGGCCCGGGGGTGGTCAGCAGCACCATCTGTTGGTGTGGTTGGGGAGTGGCCCAGGCCTGAGCTCCATTCCATGTCTCCAGGGCCTGAATATTGACCAGACGGCCACCTACGAGGACATAGTGACTCTGCGGACAGGGGAGGTGAAGTGGTCGGTGGGCGAGCACCCAGGCCAGGAGTGAGAGGCCAGCTGTCCCCATGCCCCTGGGCACAGCCTGCTGGGCCCTCACTGACTGCTTCAGAGCCACCTGGCTCCCAGTCCATCCCCTTTCCCTTGGACCCCCTGTTGGCCACCAAAGCTGGCCCACCAGATCTGCCTGCTCCTCCAGCCCCTCATCCCCAGCTCCTGCCAAAAGGACTGGAGTGGAAGGGCCCCAGGACAGTGATTTGGAGCAGGAAGTTCTCTGGGGATAGACTGGACCAACTTTCTTGGGGTGCTATGCGGGGATCCATCCCACGTTCAGGACAGGGAAGGCCCAAACTAGTCTGGAACCTGCAAATGGACTTAGAGCAGACAGCTTCCTGTGAAGCCTGGGAGGGGCCATGGCACACCCCCACTTGGCCACCGATGGGCCACAGAGAGCTTCATCCCTCTCCTACCCTCTGCCACCCTCTCCCACCCAAGGGGGCTCTTAACCTTGAGCCCATTCTCCCATGGAATAAACAGTGTGTCTTAAGAAACCACACTCAGGCTTGTGACATCTATGGATATGGAGTGAATGAGAGTATCTGTTTGAGCACAAATGTTTGGGCACCTGTGGGCTTGTGGGGCGTAGGAGGGGACAATGGCCATGGGGCTCGTGGACCTCTCCTGGGCTCACTTGCTACTTCTCTCTGAAGGTCCAGTTGGGACCTGTGGTCAGGTCCTCCTTTAGTCCCCTGCTCTGACCCTAGCTGGGCCCAGCGCTGCTGGAGAAAAGCTGATTGGACTGGCTCTTGTCCTTGGTGGGGCTGCCGTCCTTGCATTCCCTGTAGCCAACAAGCAGTACTAGAGTCCTGCTCTGGAGGGCAGAGGTGTCAGCCCTGAAGGAGCTTTTCCCCCTTTTCACATCCCAATCCTACTGTCCTTCGAAGCCTTCCACCTACGGGAAGCCCTCCCAGAGTGCCCCAGTCCCTGCCCAATCCCTGTGCAGATCCCAGCCTCTGCAGCTCTGTCTTAGCTGGGCCTGTGCTGTCCACCTGGCTTTGTTTTCCAGTTAAACTGGAAGCTGCCTGAGAGCAGGGGTTCCCGTGCCTCTACCACCACCACCTCCACTCTGCTGGTCCTCACCAAGCCTGGAAATATATTTTTTGTTGTTTGACTCAGAGCCACGTAAGAGAGGCTCCTGAAGAGGGAGGCTTTGTGGTGGTAAACTTTGCAGGGGAGTTGAGGGAGGGGGGGCTTAGTCAGGTGACTCCTTCATTTTCCAATCATCACATCAGAAGCCCCCTAGTGTTACAAGGTCACCACAAAATGGTCCCTAGGGTCCTACCAATTAGGGCCCAAACCTGCCAGCTGCTGGAGAGCCTGGGAGCAGCTCACAGCTGGGAGCTCATGCGCATTAACCAATTAATATCTGCGTGCAAAGCCCGGCCATGTTCCACTTCCTGTTGACCTTGGGGGGACCCTAAAACACTTCTTTGCCATTCATGCTCTGGATTCAAGTGGGAGAGCCAAGGCCAGCATGTGGTGACCAGTGAGAGCAGCACCAGTTTTTACCAGCTTGCCCCTGGAGCTCCGGGGTGGGGCAGGTGGCTAAGGCATCCAGCCCTGGGGTATCACATCAATCTCTCCCTTGCTCAGTGGTGCCCACTTGGAGCCAGACTGGGCCAAGCTGGGCTGGACCTGCTCCCTCCCTAGTCTCTGGGCTGCCACAGGGAACCGGCTTGTTTTGGCATCTGCATCCACTGAGCTGGAGCCCTTCCTCTCTGGCTGCTTTGCATAGTGGCACTAATTCTGTCCCTTTACCTCCACCAGGGACCCTGGGCAGCCCGGCTGGGGGTGGGGGCCAGTCTTCACTTCTCTCCCCAGCAGGGTCTCCCCCTGCTTGGGGCTGCCCTGAGTTAAGGGAGGCCTTGGCTTTACCAAAAGGCAACTTAATACCTTTCAATAACTGAGTTTCCCTAAGGCTTTGAAGTGTTGTCAGCAGAGAATCACTTGAGCGTCAAAGCCTGCCTTCTCCACCAGGCACCCCTAAAGGGCATTTGCCTTCATGGTTTTGATATAGAAACCCCCCCAATCTGTTTTTCTGTTTTAGGGTGTCATGTCTGACTTAGGCAGTGGGAATCCTAAACCTTGTCTGAGGGAAGGGAGCTTGTGTTTGCTGTTTGTGTGTTTTTAACTATCACACAGTAGCTGGCCTTTGTCTGCTCTCAGTGAGCAGTTTGATGAATTCTGTCTAGCACGAATGCAGGTTTCCCTACCCACCAGCACCAAGATGCAGAACACGAACCAAAATCTTTTACTGGGCCCCCAAGATATTTATATATTTAGCACCTCTTAATGCCAATAAACTTTTATTGAACATCTCCATATTAATTCACATGATCTTGCTTAAGCCCCAGCATACCCTGGAAGGGATGCCCTCTTTGTCTTTGCCAGTTTCCCATTGCTCACAGGTCCCAGAACCCAGAAGGCACACTCCTTGCTAATAGGCAGGACATCAGCACCACTGGCATCCTCCGGGAGGAGTCCAGCCCTGGCCAGGCTGCTGCCTGGCCCTCCCGCTCCCCAGAATGCAGCACCCAGGCCCCTGGGTGGGCACATGCCCCACTGCCCGCTGGGGGAATCCAGCCGGGTCCCTGGGGCCTGGTGTCAGCACAGGCTGCTTCCTCCTCGCTCTAGCTTGACTTCCGCCAGCTCGCTGCAGGTGCCGCTAGGCCTGGGGCGCTCTGACTGAGGGTTTGGGTGTTTTTCCAGCAGATTGGAGGTGAGAGAAAAACAAAACAAAACCCGAAAACCTGCCCCTGTTTGGGTGTCGCTGGCAGGTAGTGTTGGTCCCTGAGCAGGTGTCTAGCCCAGCTGGGTCCTCTGGGAAGGGCCCCCAAGGCCACCTCGGCACACGGGGCTTGGGACTCGGGATTCTGCCTGCAGGGGCTCTGCTCTCTTTAGGTGACCTCAGTAGCTGGGCTCAGGCCCACATCAGTGAAATTCCCGAATCTGTCTCTGCTGTCCACCCTGCACCTGGTCATGGCCCTAGGGACCTGCCATGACTCAGTTGCAAATGAAAACAAAAACAACAACCTCCCCCACAAACCTTCCACTTGGAACCACTCAGCTGTCATCTCCAACCCACAAGCGTTTCCTCGGAAACTCAACAAGCATTAACTCCCAAGTTCAGAGTAGTTGTTAAAAACACATTTAGATGGATCCTGATGCAATGTTCAAACTAAGAAAAAGAGAGTCGTTTTTCTCTGGGACCTCACGCCACTTTGTCACATCGCACGAGTGGGGGGCTGGACACCCTGTGAGTTCCCGCTTGGGGCTCACGTTCTGAGAGTTGTGGGTCCGTGTGGAACATGCGTGTGTACTGGGATCAGCAGCTGCATGCTGCTTTGTCTGCTTTTTTCATTTAAATATTTTCGTGTACGTATTGCTGAGCATCGCAAGATCTTGCCCTTGTTGCCTATTTTTTTTTGCTTGTTGTTTTAAATCACACTCTACTATGCGGAGGACATCGAGACACAACGTGGCCTGCCTTGCCATTTCTGGCCAGGTGGATATTTGAGCTCTTTCCTTGGCACCGTCCTTCTAACCATTCAATCCACTCGGCGGATGCTTGCTGAGTTCCTGGGCCTGGGCCTGGGCCATCTGCCAGTTCCCCCCAAGCCCCCAGGCTATTCTCTCACCTCTCTATCTTAGCTATTTCCCTCTCGGCAGTTTTCACAATGTGAAATGTCTGTATATATTTTACATTATGTATTTATTTGTTTGCTACTGTCTCTCTTCCCATAGATTGTAAGCTCCAGCAGAGAAAGGATCGTGCCTTTTATTCATCTATGTATGCCCATCTGCCTGGTACAATGTCTGGCATGTGGAAGGAGCAACAGCTACTTGTTGAATCAGTTAGTACATGAATAGAATGAATGGATGGCCCTAGCCCATGTGGCTAAGTGGTTAGAGCGTCGGGCTGGTGACCGGAGGGCACGCATCTGGATCGCGTGTTCAAGCGTGCAGAAGGCAACCAATCCATGTGTCTCTTCCCCTCTCCCTCTCCCCCACCACCTCTAAAAAACTA
This sequence comes from Miniopterus schreibersii, assembly GCF_964146895.1. Lineage (NCBI taxonomy): Eukaryota > Metazoa > Chordata > Mammalia > Chiroptera > Miniopteridae > Miniopterus > Miniopterus schreibersii. The sequence goes on from NC_138116.1 coordinate 9,455,790, forward strand.
AAAAACAAAAATGGAAAAACTATCCTGCCGTGAGGATTAACAACATAAAGAGAGAGAGAGAATGAGTGGATGAATTAAAGGCATGAATTCGCTTCAAAGCACCTATGGTCCACAGAATAAAGTAAAAGTAGGTGGAAGTTATTTCCAGCTGAGACCACCAATCAGGAAAGCACCCCAGACTTCCCACAGCTGCTGGCCACACCTCGGTTCTAACTACTTCTTTTTCAATCGGCCCCTCTCCCCGGGGACCAATCCGCAAGCGGAGCTTACTTAGGGGGCCCGTTCTGCAGAGCGCTGTGCGCCTCTCGGTTGCTCAGAGATCCCCAACTAGTTGTAAACAAGGCCCTCCGAGACTGGCCTGGGTGCCCGAGCCCTCCGCTAACCCCAGCGTCGGGTGAGATGAGGGAAGTGAAAGTCCATGCACACTGAAACGTGCAAGACACATGTGAAGGGCGCTGCGGCCTGCTTCAGTAAATCGGGGCCAGCGGGTTGTTTTTCTGCCGCTTTTCTTGGTGCCCGCGGACCTCATTCCATCGCGGTCATCCTTGCCTCAGTCGCTCCTACCTTCCTTTCGCGTCTGAGCAGAGACCTGACGCTGCCTGGCAGCCCCACCATGTCTCCTAGACGAGGCTTCTAAAGAGCTGCGAGCAGTGGGAGCACCCGGCCCTGGGCAGCCACCACTTAGGAGCAGGGAGGCTCCAGGCAAACAGCTCTATCAGGCCGAGCCTGAGTGTCCTCTATGAAATGGGCCTCACCCCTCTGTCACCTGGCACATGGTGGGCACTCAGAACTGTTGCTCTCCTTCCCCATCTCCGCTGGAGAAGCCCATCGGAATCCCCACATAGTTTTCTCTAACGACTTTGACTCAGTGCCCTGAGCGACCAGAGTGGTGTTGAGGCCCCTGCTGGAGGCAGAGAGGGTCAAGTCGTCCTGGGGAGAATCCCAGACTCCGGCCTCGAGGGAGGCAGCACAGAGTGAGTGGTGGGAAGTGTGGGCCTCAAGCGACCGAGGAGGAGAGAATGAGCTGCCACCAGTCCCTCTGAGGTCCCTAAGCTCAGGGCGAGTGTGCCGATGAACAATGAGATGGCCCTAAACCCCACAGACTTGAACCTGGGAGGGGCTCTTGAAGCTGAAAGGGGCCACTTTTGCATCAAGAACAGATCTGAGAGCGTGGTACAGAGAACCCCAGAGTTGGTCAAATCTGGAAACACGAAGGGCTTCTTAACACACTGAAATTCGTGGTGTCCAAGATAACTGGGGATTCATCCAAGCCTTTCAAGGTGGACCTCAGACATGCTGGTCACAGCTTCTCCCCACTGGCCACCATGCAGAGCCCATTGCTGGATAGTCTCTGAACCTGGAGAAGCCAGGGGTCTGGCCCCAGGTGGTGCCCCAAGAAAAGGTGGGTGATTCCCCACACTGGAGGGAAAATCTCATCTAATTCAAAGTTTATCTTCAACTAGCGATGAATCACATCTGTGGTCTCCATCACTAAAGACCCTGAAAAGGTCCAGACCAGAGGAGAGGATCACCAATGTCCATCCCACACCCTTCAGTTCTTCCTTCTTTGGGTCCAATAGCCATGGTAACCATGGGAGTGTGGCTTTTCAATGTTGGTATCCCCAGGGGTCCCCAGAGTCCCATGGGCCAACCTAGTTCTGGGGGTTTGGTGAGAGGAGACGCTTCCTGCTCTGGCCAATCCCATCTGTCCTTGGCAGTAACCTGCCTGGTGGGGAGCCTCAACCACATATCACTTGTGCCACGCTCATGTGGCTCTCCAGCAGTCCCCAAATTGAGCTTTATGCCCCCACACCTAGAGGAGGCCTGGGGCTTTCCTCCCATGGTCCACAGTTCACATACATTCTCTGCAGCATTAGCTAGAAGCCTGTCATGAGGGATTCCACCTCAGTGCCCCTTCCCCCAGGTGACATAGGAGGAAGGAGTGGCAGGGGAGGCAGAAGGCTGTGAAGAGCTCAGAGACCCTCCTCCACTTCCCACCTGGCCCCTCCTCCTTCCTTAGAGCCTGTAGCTTTGATGACACCCCACCCTGATACGACAGTCCAGCCTGGAGAACAGCTCCCACAGGCCCCTGTGCCCTCCCTAGCAGAAAACAAGTCAAGGCCTGGCTGGGCAATGGTTCAGGAATGACGGAAGCAAAGGGAGCTCTACCTTCTGGTCCTAAAAGGGGGAGGTGGTAAGGCCTAAGTACTCCCAAGAAGGGGAGGTGGCAAGGTACAAGCACTCACGTTGTGGACCATGGGGGTGTGGCCTTTCAATGTTGGTTGTCAACACCGTAACCAACCACTAGAACGGTTTGGTTGTTTGTTTTCCCACAGGGTCAAATGCTAAATATTCTCAGACTTAAGGGGCAAAAGTTTTCAATGCAGGAGAATGTGTTCTTTCCTGCTCTTATTCCTGGGGTGATCTGATGCTAGTAACCTCCTGATGCTGAAATAGCCAGGGCGCTGGGCAGCAGGAGGCTGGAAGGCAGCACTCCTAGCCCTCCTGGCCATAGCTTTGCCTGCTGTGTGGTCTCCAGCATGCACCCTGTGTCACTGGGCCATCCTCACGTGGGAAATAAGGGACAACAATCTGTCCCTTAGGAAATGACAAAGTGAGGCAAGGGGACCCTTTGTGATTAGGGGCACGATCCTCGTGTTCAGAGAGATGCGAAGTTAACATATCTGAGTGGCGCCCACCCAGTCTGCTTGGGAGAAAGGGCTTGGGCTGGCGCAACACTGGAGATCTGCTGCCTTGGCCCAGGTAGCCCGTGCAAGGCAACCTCTCTGAACCTGTCTCTTCCTCTGCGAAATGGGCTGATAATAACGCTTCCTTCACAGGACTGGCTGAGAGTCAAATGTGAGAAGGCACAGGCACCCCCTTCCCAACGTGATAAGCTCCATACAAATATTAAAAGGAGAAGAGAGAATGGAAGGAGACTACAATTCAGGGTACTGTACCCTGAGTTCCGGGGACAAGACTCAAATTCTCAAGTTCTCTTCCAACTTTGAGATTCTCTGATGGTGACAGGGCTGCGGGAGGAAGCACTCGTGGCACCTGCCTGTTCCTGGGATTTCTGCTGCTCAGTTTGCATCTCTGTGCACGTCTAAAGGAGCACCCATACCTAAAGTTTCGGCCCTTTGCCCACCCACCTCGGGGAGGCCTCCCAACGCTCAAGGAAGGGGCAGGGCCGTGTGGGGCCGGTGCCCTCTAGTGGTCAGTATTAGCACTGCAGCCACCTGGCCGGACCAGGTGGTGAGATGGTCTGACCACGGGTGATAGAGGCAAGGTAGAACCTGTGCTGAACTGTGCCCCCAAACCCCAGAATCAATCGCTGTCTTGGGTGGGGTCCTCTGTGGTGGGTGGAGGGAAACTGAAGGGAAGAGGAAAGGTGTATAGTGAGGAAGGGGCCGACTCAGCTCCGGAGGCACAGCCATTCTGACACAGCCCTCCTTTTGGGGACCAGGAGGGCCATCCTCACCCTGGTTCCCAACTTTACAGCGATATCCTGCCAGCACGCGCCTGGACTCAGACTACTCCCTTCTGCCACTCCCCTCCCCTTAAAAAGAGGACAGATCGGGTAGTCTCTCTAGTTGAGACCCTGTGTGTGCAACCCTCACGTGAGCGTGATGGCGGAGCAGGGAACAAGCCTGGGGGACATGACCCCAGGAGAGGAGCGGGAACAGGACAAGTGGGAGGAGGTTCTACATTATCCATCAGCAGAGGGCTGTCAGTGGCCTATACATAAATGCATAGAAAAACAGGTGGGGGCAGAGAGGGAGAGATGAGGCCAGGGTATAAAAAGTGTCCACAAGGGACCAATTTCAGGATCCTCAGACCCAGCTCCGCAAGCCACTCAGGGACCTGTGGACAGCTCGCCCAACTGTGATGGCTGCAGGTAGGCACCTGGAAAATGCCCCTGGGCTTGCTGTGTGCTCAGGGGCAATACGGTGGCCCTACAGACCAATAGGGGCACTAACCCTGGCCTTTGGGGCTTCTGAATACAGCACAAGACATCCATGGCCCAGACATTTGGTCGAGTTTAAAATGTTCTCAGTCCCTGGGGGGCAGTGGAGGAGAGAGGAAGCCCCCCGGGGCAGGGAGAGGGCTGGCTAGAGGGTAGGCTCCCTGCTCTCTAGGGCCCCACCCTCAGCCTCCTATCTCTCTCTAGGCCCTTGGACCTCCCTGCTCCTGGCTTTCGCCCTGCCCTGCCTGCCCTGGCCCCAGGAGGTGGGTGCCTTCCCCGCCATGTCCTTGTCCGGCCTGTTCGCCAACGCTGTGCTCCGGGCCCAGCACCTGCACCAGCTGGCTGCTGACACCTACAAGGAGTTTGTAAGCAACCCGGGAAGCTGGGTGGCGGGAAGGGCTGAATTCCCCGCTCCCCTCCGCACCGGCCGACATAGGGGGAGACCACCGATGAGTTCAGGGTGGTTTTATCCAAGTGAAGATGCCGTCAGGTGACTATGAACCGAGGGGGGTTCTGAATAAAGCGGCGATGAGAACCATGCCCTGGCTCAGACCTGGCTGGACGTTCCTTCTCCCAGGAGCGCACGTACATCCCGGAGGGCCAGAGATACTCGATCCTCAACGCCCAGGCTGCCTTCTGCTTCTCGGAGACCATCCCGGCCCCCACGGGCAAGGAGGAGGCCCGGCAGAAATCCGTGAGCGGCCCCCCTCCACTGCGGCCCTGGGCTGCCTTCTCTGCAAGCTGGCGGAGGGTGGCAGTGGGTGGCGGGGTGGCGGGGTGGCAGGGGAAGGCCTGCAGAGGCCGGCCGTTAGTGGGGTGCCCGGCGCCCACCATCGCCCTCTCCCCGCAGGACGTGGAGCTGCTCCGCTTCTCGCTGCTGCTCATCCAGTCGTGGCTCGGGCCCCTGCAGGCCCTGGGCAGGGCCTTCCCCAGCGGCCTGCTGATAGGCATCTCCAGCGGCGTCTATGAGAAGCTGAAGGACCTGGAGGAGGGCATCCAAGCCCTGATGCGGGTGGGGATGGGGTCGGCCCCCAGCCCCGCGCCCATGTGCCCCCGCCCCTGGGCCTGGAGGCCCAGCTGGCTTAGCTGAGGCGTCAGGGGCTTGTGGGCTGGAGAAGAGACAGACTGTTTCTCTCTCTGTAGCAGCCCAGCCTTGGCCCAGGAGGAATCGCACTCATTTCCCCTTTTGAACCCTCCAGGCCTTCCTCTAAGTCCTGGAGGGGAGGGAGGGACATGGAGGGGAGGGGGGCGCAGCTGGCAAGGACTGAGTCTCTGTCTCTGCTTCCCTTTTGCAGGAGCTGGAAGATGGCAGCCCCCCGGCTGGGCTGATCTTCACGCAAACCTACGACAGCTTTGACACCAACCTGCGTAGCAGCAGTGAGACCCTGCTCAAGAACTACGGGCTACTCTCCTGCTTCAAGAAGGACCTGCACAAGGTTGAGACGTACCTGCGCTTCACGAAGTGTCGCCGCTTCATGGAAAGCAGCTGTGTCTTCTAGCTGCTGTGACCCTCCCCCGTGTCTCCCCTGACCCTGCAAAGGGACGCTACAGTGCCCACCATCCTTTCCTAATAAAATAAAGTTGCATCATAATGTCTGAGTAGATGTCATTCTGTTATGAAGGGGGTGGGGGAATTCGTACAGGGCAAGGGGCAGGTTGGGAGGCCAACCTACAGGAATCCTGTGGGGTCTATTAAGAACCAGGCTGCGCCCGGCCGGTGTGGCTCAGTTGGATGAGCATCATCCCATGCACCAGGAGGTCGCTGGTTCGATTCCCAGTCAGGGCACTTGCCTGGGTTGTGGGCTCGATCCCCAGTAGGGGGCGTACAGGAGGCAGCCAATCAATGTTTCTCATTGATATTTCTATCTCTCTCTCCCTTCCTATCTCTGAAATCAATAAAAATATATTTAAAAAAAAAAAAAAAAAGCACCAGGCTGCTGAATGATAACTGACCTGGTTCTTCCTGGGTTAGAAAGAAGCTGACACCATCACATGATCCTCTCTGTTACACGCCAAGTCCACTGTCTAGCTTACTGGGCAGTCATAGGTCAGAACCACCCCTATAAAATACTTGGAGGCATTTCCTGCCACCCACCCCAGCACCACAACCCCAAACCTAGGCCCCAGGAGTGGGAAGAAACGAAAGCCTGACAACTATTGAGTACAGAAGCAAAACACCCCAACATGAGAGAAAACAATGAGAGAAATCATAGAATTACTTTTGTGCAGAAATTTTAAGGGGAATACACATTAGGCCCCACTACTCTTGAGAAATGGGACAAGGCTAAGATGGCTTTGGGACTAACAGAACCAGAATGTTTGGGATCTGGATTGGGCCAAGAAAAGTGGAAGAAAGATTCCAAATTGGGGGTTGCAAATTCAGCATCAACAGGCACCAGATAGATAATTATGTAAGAAATGAAGGCTGGGTATGAAGAGATAAATCACAACTGACAGCCTCCTTGTGGGGGATACAACACAAAGGGCTGGGGACCAGAGAAGCCTAAAGAACTCAGGCCCTAGCTAAGGTGGAGTGCATCCACCCCAGTCGTTCAGGACTGCAGGAGCAGGGCTGCCAGCCAGGCCTTTGGATTCTCAAGACAGACAGGACATCCAGACCTAAACGTGAAATCTAATCTTTAAACATTGGCAATACATTCATACTGAAAACATTTTAAGGGGGAAAAATTAACCGATACACATGGGTCTTCAAGCAGTCAGCAAACAATCTGTTCTAAGAGCAGTAGATTTGGATAACTCAGTATAAGGAAAAGAGTCAGAAAGACTGGGATTTGAATTTATGCTCATAAATAGATTACTTAACCTCCTTGAGACCCAGTTTCCTCGCCTATAGGATGGAGATAATAAGTTGCCTTACAAGGCTTCTGTGAGGATTAAATGAAATGACATTTCTTAAATGGTCGACACATTACAGCGCTCAAAAAAATGACAGCTGTTTATGCATTGAGTTTGGGGGGTATTCCATGCTTTCTGATGGAATGTTTAAATACCCATTATTAAATCATATTTTGTTTTCCAAGTGTTTCTTTTTTAAAATTTCCAAATGAACCTAAAAAAGGCACCCAAGCACCTGACTAAGTAACTAGTGACCTGTAAATCGATGCTCAAAGTAATTCTATTATCCAAATATGATTTTACAAAATCAGTAATTCTTTTACAATGCAAATAATCATGCTCCTAATTAATATTCCTGAAAAGTTCAGATTTTTATGTACTATAATGCACTTTTCTTTAAAACAGGACTCACCGGTATTCATTTTCAGTATTTTACATTTAGCAGCATAAGTCTTTGGGGAGTGGCTGAAAGTTGGACTAATCAGAAAACCCCAGAGCTCCATTTTTTAGCTCAGAAACCATTCATCTGCCTTAGATCATTCTTTTATTGTCTGACTTTAAAATCATGACATTTAGGAGTCAGAAGGTTAGGTCATCCTAATTCCTTCTAATTTAGGAATCTAACTCTATAGCATTCCTTACAGATGGTATTCACTTGTGTGGTGCTAGAGTCAGAGGAACAGCTATTTCACAAGGCAACTCACTCTACTAAATCACTCTGGTTTCCAAATCTCTGCCATGTCCTTCATTTGGCCTTAGAATTCTTTGGAAATCTCACAATCTTTAGAAGTTGATGTAATTAGCACAAAGATATAATTATCAAAAGGTTAAAGCGGGTGGTGCGTGGGCAGGCTAAATAGCCATCTCAGGCGGTGAATAAAGAAAAATTAAATTTATTTAATTAAAAGGGGATGGGGGTGGGGATATTCAAAGGGAAGGGCTACACAGCACTGAGCCAAAGGGTGCTGGGTGGGTCCGTGATGGCAGCAAGAACATACTCAGGACAGTGAGACAAGGAAGAGCGTAGAAGCAGCGGCAGGAGAGCCCGGGCCGGGCCGCGTTGGCTCACTGGGGAGTCAGAGAGGGAGAGAAGGGGGGCCTTGGAGACAGGTTCAGGGGGTAAGCCCGGGACGAGCTGCCGCTGCCCACTGCTCCCCTGGTTGCAAGTCTCTTGGGGTCCCCGCGGGGGGAAGAAGGTTGATAGAGAAGGTGCTGGCGTCTCCCCTAGTGCGGAGCTCGCGCTGGGTCCTCTGTCCTGAGCGTATTTATCTCTTTCTTGCAGGTGGAAATCTTAGGGGAGCTCTCAGGGGAGTGTCTCAATAGAATCTTCGTCAGCTTTCCAGGTGCGCTCTTCGTTGTTGTTGTTGTTAATCCCACCTGAGGATATTTTTTCCATTGATTTCTTTAGAGAGAGTGGAAGGGAGGAAGGGGAGAGGGAGAGAGAGGGTGAGAGAGTGAAACATCAATGTGAGAGACACATCAATTGGTCTTCTGCAGAGGCCCCACCAAGGCTGGGGATCGGACCTGCAACCCAGGTACGTGCCCTTGACTGGGAATCAAACCTGCAACCCTTCGGTGTGGGGCCGATGCTCTAACCACTGAGCCAAACCAGTCAGGGCTCAGGTGGGTTCTTTCTGGATCATGGTCGCCACTGATTGTTCGGTGCCAGGGCAGAGAGTTATTAGTCAATGCAGCTGGTCCTGAGGCAGCCACGGAGCCACCTGCCTGGTTTTGCTGCTTTTCTGGGCCTGGAGCTGAAACACACCCGAGGCCTAGATGTTACCTTTAGGGAGGAGATGCTCAGTGGATCTAAACTGCATGACCAGCGATATGCTGGGGGAAGATAGGTGACCCTGGGAACAAGGTTCCTGTTTTCCCAATTTTGCCCCTTTCTAGGCATCCAGGGCTTTCTGCCCTGGTGAGTCTCTGTACCTGGGTTTCTGTACCTGGCACATTTAACAATTATGTCTTGGCTTGAATAAGTGTCTTAAAAGGAAATGCGAGCCATCTTAAGGAGTACAGCAAACCCTCTATTTTGCAGACCTCAATTTAATGGACTTTGGATCTAATGGACAAAATTTCTGGTCCGTAAGTCGTATGTGAAAATTAACACCCTGTTAATTTTAAAATGCTTTTAACCAATATTTGCTCATAATTAAATTAACAGGGGTTTTTAAATTATTAATTCACTGTTATTTTTAACAAATTTTAGCAAATAGGCCATATGTTGGAAAAAACACTAGTTTTTTACCAACAGAAATAAATATTACATATCTACAGCTATAATCTACATATTTAAATCCAAGAGTCACGGCTCGTAAACAGTGACGAATGATTAGCATGTGATAACCGCATCACGCACGTAGTTGGTTTCTGTTGTCACCTGGCAGGACTTTCTGCAGCAGTTTTCAAGAACCCTGGCAGGTGCTTGACGTGGGCTAACCCCGCCCCAGCCTTGGGCATTTGTTTACTCGAGGTGACTGGTGAATGAATGCATTTACTAGACCTATTTAGTAGAAATTTAAAATTACAGTAACACATAGAAAACTTTTCTGCGAAATTAAACTTTTCATACATACTTAATTTTAATTACACAAACATGTTTACATAAGTAAAAACAGGTAAACTAATTTGTCAATTTTTTTAACATATGCATTCAGAAACCCTACTTTATTATATAACAGACTTTTGGCTTTAACAGACACTTCCTCGCCCAAATTAGTCCATTATATTGAGGTTTTACTGTATTTGATGAATGAATGTGGCAGGAGAGGGATGCCTAGAGGGGTGTTAGAGCTACTAGTAAGTGTGATAGCAGACACAAGGAATCTGAGGCTGCCTGTCTCTACTTGAGCAGAGACAGGGATGAATCATAAATGAGTGTTTATTCCGATAATGCCACTTATAGGTCAAGAAAAAGTTTCTTAAAACTCAAATCCTGGGGAGGTTGTCAAACACGTTAGACTAAAAGATTATATATTATTATGGAAGAGTATTAAATTATTTATTCATTCAAAGTGATGACCAAAGATATTAAACACAAACACAAGCTAGTAAACCTTCAGTTCTTATGATTAAGAAGATGGGTTTTTAAGTAATCAAATACCTGATTAACATAACATAACCATTTCAATAATATATAGAACCTTTGCTTCCTAAGCAAATACAGGAAAAACTTTTTCCTTTTTAACAGACTGGAAAAGAACCAAATAAATTCTGTGTTAATTTACTTTAGATTCGTTTTCCTAATTAAATGTTTTATTCAGTTTACCTACATGTTTCTTTTTGCTCCTTCCCTCTACGTAATTTTTTCCAACTTGCACAGACCCTCTATAATTTTCCTACTCCCTTTCAATTTGTTTCTTCTTAACTTATTCAGAAATAACCAACTTTAAAACCACCTATTTTCAATTCTATGTTACCAAAACTATACAATTTTTTCCAACTTAATTAGAATTCTTAACTCAGAAAACTTGCTTTTTTTAGTGACAAGTAAGTAATTAACATCCCTCAGATTGACAAATACATTTTAGAGCTTCAGAAAGTTTCTTTTATTGGCAAACACACATTTTCAAGAGACATTTTTCAAGTAAAACATAAGATATATTCATTAACAGATCTAAATCCATTCTCCAGCCTTTCTGTAATAAGAAGCCAAAAGTAGGCAAACTCAGATCAATTAATATTTCAGTATCCTGTTATTTCAAAATACCTAGATATTTAATAATTTTTATTATTTAACTCAGCAAGACTCCAAAGTTTTAAGTTACCAAAGACTTTGGAAAACTATCTTTAATATATATATATATATATATATATATATATATATATATATATACACACATATATATATAATTATTTCATAAAACTTTATCAAAACTATTTTAGTTATATCTATTATGTCTTAACAACTCTATGAGATTTTAAAGTCAAATGTTACCCAAGGCATTTTCTTGGCAAATTTTGTAACAGGGATAACATGACCTTGATAACTGTTAGGAGGCTGGAGCAAACAGGGTGGGGGGTGGGAAGAAGGGAGATATCAGACTTGTTCCCAGAACTGCACCAACTCCCGGGCTTCCAGAAGCTTCAGTGTAAAAATGCCTTTCTGTTTTTTCCCTTTATGGGGGGGGGGGCCTGGCCCCCCACCCCACCCCACTGCCACTTCTGCAGCCTGCTCCAGGGTACTTCTGCAGTTTCAGTCCTCTAGACGTCTTGGGGGTCGGGGGGTTAAAAGATTTATTTCCCATCTTTTTCTTTCTGAGTGGAATTCTTCTGATGTAACAACACGTATTCTTGCACATAGAAGAGATCTTATCCCACTTCAAAACGGAAAACAAAAACAACCTCTAAAGTAAAATAAATAAGTGCTCTCAAGAGGAGGGACTGGGACATTAGCCTTAGAATCTTATCTCATACCAACCTGCATAGCAAATGACCTTCGCAAGGTCTGAGTGGTGCAAGCCCAAACAAGAGAGACAGAGGATTCCCAGGGTTCATAAAACATCAACGAGCAAATCAAGTCCCCAGAAGATAAGAAAGCAAGCAAAGAACATCGGTACCCAAAGTTACATTACAGACTGACAAGAACTCTCACTAGCTAAGCATTTCTGGCACCCGGTGCCTTGAGAGGGAGGGCAGGGAGGGTCCCCCAGATAAAAAAACAAAACACTTTTGGCAGCTGCTGGGAAGTTCCTGTTATCCCTACCATGGGTTCGGCCCACCATAAGCAGCTGGGGCCTCCAGCCAAGCGGGATATGCCCTCATCTTTAAACAAATTAAACCAAACAACAGAGACACACTTATGTGCAATATTTACAGGCACACACAACCCCCAGACCAGAGCTTTACACCAGGCTCCTTGTCTGTCCAGTCACAGAAACCTCAAAATGCCCCGCATTAAAAAAACACCCTGAAGCACCCCGAGTGGGTCAGACTAAGGGTCCGGAGACCAGGCAAGGGCTGCTGGAGGCCTCCTGCCCCAGGCCTGACCAGGCTTGCCCAGAGGAGAGGCAGCGAATGCCCCCATGCCACGCACAGTAAAGGCTTCCCGGGCCTGACGGAGAAGCCCAGACGAGACCCCGCACATGCTCTCGTGTCATACAAAAGCGCTTGTTTCCGCTTAAGGGGAAGGAAGCGGATTGCTGGCGCTGAGAGTGGACTCCACAGGAAAACTCCTGGCAGCGCTGCAAGGAAAATAAAAGTCCCGATTTCAGCCCCAGGAACCCCAGTCCAGGCAACTAGCAGGACCTCCGGTACTTACCCAGAAAGACATCCCGCTTGGGGTCCCGGTGGAGTCACAATTTTGATAACAGACACAAGGGGGCCGAGGCCTCCGGTCACTGCTTGAGCAGACACGGGGTTGAATCACATATGACGGTTTATCCCACTAATGCCGGCAGTGTGGGGAGAGCAGTCTGTCACCCTGGGAATCCTGCTCTCACTCCCCTCGCCAGTGGGCTGATTATATACCAGTGAGGGAGAGGGTAACTACACGCAGCTGCAGCTGCAAGTGGACCGGGGGGAAGGGGAGGGGAGGGGAGGGGAGGGTCTGCAGTCCGGCCTTCAGGAGCTCAAGTCCCAAAACAAGGTGGCTAATCTCCTATGACAGTACAAACAGCTCAGCCCATTCCTGGAACCGGAGAATGGTCAGCGTTCCTGAGGCAAACGCCTGGAGGGGGTCAGGGTCCGGGGACGTCCCAGGGGCAGCTGATCAATGTTTCTCTCTCTCATCGATATTCCTTTCTTTCCCTCCCTCTCCCTTCCTCCTCAAATCAATAAAAACATTTTTTTTTAAAAAAGAGTGAAGATCTGGCCCTGGCTGGGTAGCTCAGTTAGCTAGAGCACTGTCTCAATGCCATTGCCAAAGTTGTGGGTTCGATCCCTGGCCAGGCATATACAATAATCAACCAATGAATGCATAAGTAAGTGGAACGACAAATCAATGTCTCTCCTCCCTCCCTCCCTCTCTAAAATCAATTTTTAAAAATTAAAAAAGGAAAAGGAAGACACCAGAAAGTTACCTGGACTTTTTTTTTTTTTTCTGTGTTAGCCTCTTAAGGTACTGAGTCAACCTTAAAAGGGCACAGGAAAGGGTGACCTTGACTTTCTTAAGATAAACTTTTGGAGAATTAAAGGTAGTTCTCTTCTCTGAAGAAAATCAGGGTAGCTGCTGTTGAGTGAGCTTGTTGGTCTATTGTTCAGGGGAAAAAAGTATAATCCAAACATTTTAGGGGGTGGGGCTCCCTGGAGACAAGAGAGCTACCCTTAGAAGAGTGGGCAGAGACCAGCTGTATTATTTTTGAAAAGAGGTGTGATGAATTGACTAGAAGGGGCCACCTGATCCCTGGTTGTGTGGATCTCTGGGGAGGAAAGGGGAACAGAAGTTCCAAGTCTGGGGGTGGGGGTGCCTACTCAAATCTGAAGAGCCTTGCTGGACAACTAATCCAAAGTACTGAGCTCTAAGAACTGTAACCCTGGAAACTCATGCAAGGAGTCAGCCCCACTGGACCAAGCCCAGAGGAAGCGGATCAAGCTCCTGAAAGAACCATGGCAGTGATCCAGAACCTGGATCTGCAGATCTGCGAGGTTTAAACTGTGTAGGACAGAAACTCTGTCAACAGCGACACCATGCAGCAGTGAGAAGCTAAGGCAGGCTCTCCATGGTGGAACCAGGAAGTCCACATGACCCCCTTCCTCCCTCAGGTTTAGGATTCACTGTGCCTCAGGGCACTGGGGTCACTAAGTGGGGTTTGCAGACTGAAATAACTCCAGACCTGAGGCAGCAGATCCCGACACTGAAGTGGGTGGAGAGTCCTGGTCTATTCTCTTTTCTCCTAAGCCTGCTTCCTATTTCCCCAAGTACTCAACTGAAAAAAGTGAAAATTTTACATTACTTACGAGAGAGCAGGGGTTACTATATTTAGTGGAAACTTGAGACTGAAAAGGTCATTTTGGGGGCATACTGTTTTGCAAAATCAAATGCAATATTTCCAGTCTCCTCCCAGGAACCCTTCCTTGGTCCTAAGTTCTTGTACCCACCTCTGCTTTCCCAGTCATAGAAATTAAGGCACAATTGTAATTTCCTGTTGACTTGCTCTAGCATCCCTGAGACCATAAGCCTGTAGAAGGCAGAGACAGGGTTTGTTCACCATTGTATCCCCACTGCCTGCTGTGTGTTGAAAGCAAAGGGTTAATACTGAATCCATAACCCAGACTTGGGGGAGGTCTGGGAAGAATGACCTTCACTTTGATGCCGGTGCTGTGTTGCTGTGTTCTTTCTGTTTGGAAGGCTACGAACCTCCCTCTATCTGGAAGTCTGAACTTCAGTTTTGAGGGCAGGTCAAACAGGCTGCTGCCATGGGCTAATGTAACACCTACCCTGGGCTGGTTGTTTATGCTACCAACTTGACATTCTTTCTTAGAAATTGTAAAATGCAACCATGTGGTTTAATAAAGCTTTCAACAATGACAAAGAAGAGAAATACTTTCAGGTATTGTAAAATCACTTTTATTTTTACTATATCCAACATTTCAGTGACCTACATGTAACTGATTTGGGAGAAAAGATCTGGTTTTATGATTCCTGACGTCTTCTCGTTCCAAATACAGAAGGGAGCTGAATCATAAAATCATATGGTGAACACTGTCACAGGGGGAGCCCTCCTAAAACTGTAATGAAATAGTTTGCAGCCCTTAACCTATGAGGCCAATTTCATGGAAGAACTCTACCTACCACATCAGGGACAGGACACTGGGCTGGGTAAAACCCCATGTGGAATTTCTTATGATTTTTATTCTCCTCCAAGGCACACAAGAAATGGTTAATGAGCTGAAGCCTAACCAGCCACAGACCCTAATGATGTCATCAAGCTCAGGTCTGGGAGCCAGCACTCCAGAACCCCAGGTTAGGGGAGCAGGGGAATGTGTAAATGGGAATGGGGTTCTGATTCCTATCCCTTTGCTTGGAACTCAGTTCCTTCAAAGTCCTGTCCCTGGACTAAGAAACTGGTTCCAACTTAGTTAAGAGGAAACCATGAGAAATGAGTTGCATTTCTGAGACATTGCTATCTCTTCAGTCTGATACCTGGGAGCAAAGGGCAGTGGGATGATGGGGCGCAGACAGGATCTTCTTTTTGAATCTGAGTGGACTGATCAGGCATACAGCAAGGAGCAGAGGCCCTCCCCATGGCTGAACACGGAGACTGAAATTCCTAGTGACAACAGTGAACTTGGAGGAGTACAGCTTGTGAATGGATTGGATACAAGGGACGTGGGGCCTCTAGCACATTTTTACAGGGCTGCCTAACACAGAGGGTGTCTCTTCCTTTCTCCTGTTCCCTCCCTCTCCTCCCTTAGAAAACCCAGTAGAGGTCACCTCCAACCAAACAGCTGTTTCTATTAACAGTCATGCGCATTGCCCATCTCTGCTTGCTGAACAGCAAACTGGCTTTCCTCCTCGTTGTTCCTCTCTTTCTGCCTATACGGCAATTTCCTCTTCTCTATCTTGCAGGGCCGATAGTTCAGATACAGGACTAAGGTGATTATGCCCGCCCCCAGGGCGGCAACGAGGATGATGAAGATAGTAGAGCTGATCCCTGCATCCGGTCCTGCCCAAGCACAGAAGGCAGGGAATTGGGAGGGTTCAAGGCAAGAGAATCACCCTACCCCAACCCACCAAGCCCCTTCTCAGTCTCATCCTCCCCAGCCCACCAAAATCTTTCTTCTTTCCATGTTTGGATAGGAACCCACCCCCGTGGGGGACTCCCATCCTGGGCCTGACAGCAGGGGAGCCACAGTCACCTTGAACAATGAGAGCGATGTCTTTGCTGACAGAGCCCAGCTGGTTAGTGGCTGTGCAGCAGTAGGTTCCAGTGTGGTTCTGGGTTGCCTTCTGTGGCACTTCAAGGTCAAAGATTGTTCCATTCCAGGTACATACCAATGATGGAGTTGGGTTTCCCTTTGCAACACAAGCAAGCATCTGTTCCATCCCTTCCATCCATGTCTGGTTGCCAGGGCAACCAGATTCCTCTAACTGTGGCTTATCTGGAAAAAAGAGAGTCCCTGAACTAACAGAGCTCAGTGCACACCTTCCCTCCTCACTGGTCATGCTCACCTCTCCCTCCCCTAATCCGAATGCTGTGTTCCCTCCCCCCAAGGGGAGGACCATCAGCTCCCTGCTTTGAGCCTCTTCTTTCCTCCCATCCCTACCATCAAGGAGTCTGAGGTGCAGCACCCGGCTTCTTCACGGGCTCTAACTGATCTGACTGCTCCATCAATGGTGGCCCTGGGGCCCCTGCTTCTCAGTGAGTGAGAATATGGGGAGTGGTGAACCAGAGATGAACATTTTCTATTTTTCAAAATACAAATTTTTATGTGGGAATTTCTTTTCTCAGCATAAACTCCAACTATCACTTCCTGTGTTCTTAGCCATCGGCCTGCAACTGATGCGGCCTGGTCACTGTAACCACGTTCTCTCTTCTGTTCTGTCCCCTCACAGTTCTCCCCACTCACTTTGCTGGGGGTAAGGTAAGCATGGAGAGCTTTAATTTAATTTTTTCTTTTGACTTTTTTATTTTAACAAGAATAATAAAGAAGCCACTGGCCAAGATCTCTGGAAATGGGACAGTAATACTCCTTGCTTTGAGAAGATGGGGCTGGTACTCACATAGGACATGGAGCTGGATTGTGGTGGTTTTGATCAACTGCTGACCCTGAACCTCCAAAGAGGCCTCACAGGAGAAATTTCGGCCGTCATCTTCCTCCCTGGTGGTAAGTAAAAGCCAGGCAGGCTCCCCAGGGGCAGGGAGACCTCGGGCTCCCTGCAGCCGAAGAGTAGGGCTGGGTGATGTTAACACATGCCCTGCACAGGTCACGTTAATGTCTGTCCCTGCCAGTGGGTATAATTCTTCTATCTCCAGGACTGGTGGAGGGAAGCCTTTAAGGAAAGGAAAAAGACAACCAAACACCTTTCTCCAAACTGGCAGTCCCTTCAGCACTCTTCCTACTGCTGGCATTCCTCAGGTAGGCAGGCAACAGGGGAGAGACTGTAGAGACTGTTACTGCTCTGTGCTGAATAGCAGGAGCAACAAGGTGCTTTGGGAATTTGAGAACTTTTCCCACAACAATGTGGCATGCCCACATTTGGCTACATCCCTTGGCAAGGGTAGCAAGATGTCTTTTCATCTTACAGATTTCCTCAACTCAAATGACTGTTCCTAGAAACAAGTTCAAGCATTCACAGTCACTCTGTGAGTAGGATGGCCTAAGAAAACAGGGTGAAGGCTGGAGAAAGCTACTGTTTCAATGCATGTCTCCAACCTACCTGCACTGACCAGAAAATCACCAAGGCTTTATTGCGGACGTTTTCAGGGGCAGAGAACCCTCATGGGGAAGGGAAGAGGCTGGGAACTTACTATAGACATGCACTGGCTCTCTTGTTTTCTGTTCCATTGAACCCAGAGATACAAGGCAGGACAGCTCCTGATCACCAGTCTCCATGGCCCGAACAGTGGCATTGGCCCAAGCGGTGTCTCCCTCCCAGGAGAGGAAGGGGCTCAGCTCCTGGTCTCCCAAGAACATCTGGAACGTCACCTCTTTGGCTGGGAACACCCTAGCCATCTCACAGCTCACAATCTCTGCCGTCCCAACCTCCAGAAGTGGGGAGGCCCAGATTTGGGGGTGCTGAGAGAATTCTGCCAAGAAATAAGGAAAAGGAAAGAAAGGAGGAAAATCATGATAAATCATGTCATGTAGGACCCCACAATGTGGGAAGGAAGAAGGGCAACAAGCTCTCTGTCCCCCAGGGTGAGTTTAAAGCCCAAGAAAAAGTGGAGCTCCATTACCCTCAAACCCTCATCCTAAACCCTGTGGGAACTTAGTCCCAAAAGCCAAGGTAAGATGAGGACAATGAGCCTCAGGATTCCTTCCACACCTGAGCTCCAACTCACCAAAAATCTGGAGTAGCTTGCTGGCTGAGCTGCAGTGAAAGAGCCCGCCACCATGTGACCTCAGGTCCAGCTCAGCATGGCAAGAGAAATTGCACCCGTGATCCTCTCTTTGCGCTTTGACATTGATGGTGACCTCAGCTCTCTGGGAGGCCACAGCCAAGCTCATAAAGGTCTTTCTATGTAGTTCTTGGTTACCCTGGAGAAGGGTAAGGGTGAGGTTCTCCAGGGGTGCTACCCTGGGCACATGGCACTTCACTGTAAAGACTTCATCCAAGGCTACCCAGGCAGGCAGCAGCTCCAGGATCACTTGCTCTGGTGGCTCTTTAAGACAAAAATGCGGGTTTGATGAGAGAAGGCTACTCACCTCTCCAGAAAGAAATGGTATAGGACAGGCAGCCTGTGATACAGGGTGACTGCTACCCTTAAACCATCTAACCAACAGTGTCAGATGGGACAAGTTATCCTTTGGCTCTTCTGTCCACCAAAGGTGGCTAAAGCCATAACCAAGAAATGGGACTGCTGAGGGGAGGTGCCTTGCTTTGATGGGTGCTGCCATTCTGGAGATTTTCTCTCTCACCACAGTGCTTCAGAGGTCTGAGCAGCTTCTGAAGAGCTCCTTAGCATCACACAAAAACTACACCCGAGTTAACCACGCTCTTACCCCACAGCGATCACACTTCTTAAAGCCATATCTTTGCCGATGCTATCTGCACACCTGAAAGACCGTCCCCACCACCCCCATCACTTCTAATCCTAACCATTCTGCAGGAGGGAAGCTCAAGAGTCTCCTCTCCCATGAAGACTTCTCCAACCACTCAGTCCACAGAGACCCTCCTTTATTCAATCCCTATTTATTCTAAGAATTTGTGGCAAATGAGTCAGCATTCATTTTATACTTTTTGATCATTTATAAGTGAGCATTATTAGCATATGCCCCCTGTATTTGAACATATTCTTTAGCAGAGATGTCTGGATGCCCTCTATGGTATGCTCCTAATTTAAAAACCTACACCAAAGGGAAGTAGAGTAATTGGCTCTGAAATTCCTACAGTATGATGGAAATTTCTCTCCTCTAAAAGAAATCTCCATCTCATATTTCCCTAAAAGGCACAGTCATGTTCCCCATTCTTCTCTTCCTCCCCAGAACTCAGCCCCACTCACGATACACGGTGATGTCCAGGCTTGTGTCCTTTTGGATCCCTGCGCAAGAGAAGAAGCACTGGAGAATGGAATCCTCGGTGACATCCTCCAGGAGAAACTCCTTCCACTGAGGCCCTTTGCCCACCTGGGTTTTCTTTAAGATGGTCTCAATTCCGCTGGGTCCTGGGTCTGGACAGGTAGTGCTGCAGTTGACCATTAGGGACTGTCCATACTTTACCAGGGCCTGATCTGGCCAAACAGAGACCTCAAATAGCCCTTCTGTGGTCCCTGAAATGATCAACCATACATGCCAAAGATTCTGGTGAGGACAAGACCCATACAAAATACAGAGCCTACTTATCTAGTTATAGAGAATAGGAAACCTACCCGGAATGAAATGGTACAGGGGATTTGACAAGAGAAAGACCCTTAATGAACAAGTTAGGACCCTGATTCCACCACTATTCCCTCCACTCATCACCTATCTTGGGATCTGGTTTCTCCATTAGCATCACCGTAGAAACTAAAAAGTTGCTAAAAATTATGCCCAGGAAACCATTCTCTTCCTAAACTTCCAGAAATCTTGGAAGCTCCCAGGATTGGCTGCTGAGGACTCTCGTGGGGTTATTAGACTCCTAAAAAAAAGAGCTTTGTTACTTGTATCTCAAACCAGTCTTTCTCTCAGCTTATATGGCTTAAGAATTACCTTCACCAGAATCACCTGGAATGCTTGTAAAACTACAAATTCTAGCTCCACCTCAGACTGATGATTAAGAACTTGTGAAGGTGGGACCTGGAAATATGCAAGTGAACAGAACAAGCACTCCTGGTGACTTTTATGCACACTCAATTATGAAAATAACTTTCAGAGTCACTCATTTTCCATGGAACCTTTCACCTCTTTTCAAAGTGAGAATGCTCCATTTTGCTTTGGTGCTAAAGCAAGAGATGTTTTTCAATGTTTAGTCTGTTAGGGAAATCTCAGGTGCAATGAGAGAGATCTCATGCAGGTAAATTTTAGATGCCTGATGCAGATGAGGAGCACAGTCTCATGAAAGCTTCCCTACAGTCCCCTTTAGCTACTCCAAGCCCACTTACTTCATCTCCCAAATACTAGCCCCCTCTGGGAATAGACATTCTTGTAGCAATGTTACCCACTAAGGCTCCAGCTCTTTTCTTGCCATTCAGAGAACTCACTCTTCATAACTGAGCTATGGGACCTGTCCTATCAAAGTACTATTGTGACCCTTCATGACACAAAGGGGGGGCGACAAGAAGTAAAAATATTTTCAAGAACAGAAAAATAGGGCAGCCTTGGGCCGGCAGGGAGAATTCTTGCTGATGGTCTATGATCCTGTCCCTAAACTTGGGTTTTCCCAATACAGCCAGAGACACCTAGATTCTGTGTCCTAGTGATCCAAGAAACAGGAACCTCTCCAAGGGTCCAGATGCGTGGATACTAGAGTGCTGCCCCATTCAGGACTTCCTGTCCTCTTCCTCACCGACCAGCCACCTGTGCCCTGGCACATACTGGCTAAAGAAACTTTTCCAAGTCACCTCACCTGAGGAAGAGATCAAAGCCAGCAGGGTCCAGACACCAAATAGTAGCATTTCCATCCTTAGAGAAAGGCCAACAGCTGGAGAGAAAGAAAAGAGCAATGTTGTGACCAAAGTCACAGAAAGTGACCAAAAAAAAGGACACAGAAAATTCTCTTTGGTATTGTTAAAAGCCAGCTCCTTTCCTGAAACCTGGCATAGTTTGAAGAAATTGCAGCAAAAGTATCAGTGGTGTGGGTGGTACTAAAAGAACGTCTTGCTTCTATTTATTTTGGTTTGGTCTCTGCACATAGCAAAGACACAAGATTATAATAGGGGATATTAGATTAAGTGAATGGCCTGTATAAACTTGTATTGCACTTGTCTGTTTACATGTTTGCCTCTATCTGTTTGAGTCAGGAGAAGAAGGCTGTTAGCATGGAAACATGAGAAACGAGGTTTAGAGGGATGAAATATGGCAGTGTTTATCTAGCACTGTCCTGTGGACAGTGACCCTGAATCTAGACAATGTGGTCATTAGAGTCCCAGCCTCTCATGTAAGGGAGAAATATTTCAACAGGCCTCTTTCTTCATGACCACTATGAAATATCCCTCAAGATAATCCTTCTTCTTCTGATCTTCCTCCGTGTTCACCAAGTGACCTTTGGATTACTACTTTGGCTCAGTTAAATCTAAAGTGTCCACTTCTCTTTTCCCCACCGATCCATACCAAGTTTTTTCTTTCAAAACCTCATTCAAGCTAATTTCTTCTAAGAAAGGTTTCTTGACTAACCCTGTCCAACTTCACAATCCCTCACTTGTTCACATTATCTGTACCTCACATAGGCCAAGCATGATTTCTGAAGCTATGATATTAAAAATTGCAAATAGAAGATGTTTAGGGGGTCTGAGTCTCATTGGAAATGGGTATTAGAGGCTGTGTTTGCACAATAAGCATATTAGTTTTACTTAAAAATGTGTTACAGATCAATAAAAATAGCAGTGTTTTGAGTATTTTTCACCTCCTACATAAGATTCAGAAAATACCAGTTGTTCATATCTAATGTTATTTTGAAAGTGGCATGTGAAGGGCACAGGAAAATGGCTTTCCCACTGTTTCAAGGGTATGCATAACATTATTTAGCTGTATAGATTTTTGATGTCACATGAACTTGTACATTGTAGAATCTCAATTAACTTTAAAATTTTATTTTGTTGTTGACAGTATTAGAATCCCAATTAACTTCTGAATTCCTTGAATTCCTTGTTCTCTTTGTAACACCTACTCCAAGCTAGGGACTCACTAGTGGTCTGTAGACACTTTCTCAATCACATCTTGTCTAGTAATTTCTAACATTTAGTAAACATATGCTATGTTCCAGGCACTGGACTAGTGCTTTACTTTAATTATCCCCACTTTTACAGATGAGATGGAGGCTAAGAGAGGTAGAGTAACTTATCCTAAATCACACAACTAATTAAGAGGTTAAGCCAGAATTCAAAACCAGGCATCTTAACCATTGGACGATGATCTTAGTACTTCACTGCTTCTATATATTAGATGAGTCCATATTATCTGTGCTTTGAAGGGGCCACAGTGTCACGAACAATTCTGAATAGAGATTAATCCAAGAACTCCTTCTATTTTATTCATCTCTCCTTAGCTTGCTGATCTTTCTCCTTAGCTTAGCTTATCTTTCTCTGCAAAACCTGATCTTGTTGTGAATTAATCTCATAGACTATGTTCTGCTCCTAGAGCCTTAGCTAAAAAAAGGTTTCCCATCATCTCTGACCACTATAAGTCAAGCTAGTTGGTTTTCCCTTGTGGTTGCCACTAGGATATAAGAAAATGGGGGGGGGAGTGTCCCTTTTTGTTTTCATACTCATATACTAACACATACTTTGTCTTATGTTATTTCAAGTGTTCCCCACCCTCAATATCCCCACAGCTCTAACATTTCATCCTTACTTTCACATGGCATGCTATGATCAGGTACTAATCATACAATTTTAGATTCATTTTCTTAAGAGAAAGCAGCATCCCTAAGAGAAAACAAATTTTAAATCTCTGAATTTCCTTTTACATCCCAAATTAAAGGTTTAAACTGTCTAAATTTCTAGGCCTGTGCTGCTGCCAGGGAGAGTGGTGGGCAGGGAGGGCAGGGCCGCCAACACTGACGTGCCGTTGGATTGCTTTGGCTGTGCAGCCTGAACTGGACTTCCTGTCCAAGTGTGGGATTCTCACCATCCATTTATATCCCAGGGTTTCTTGCAATTTCTTAAACACCCCCGAGTCACATTCCAGCCTTGGCACTCTCTCTCCCCTCCGCCTGGAATTGGCTTCCTCCGCCCTCAACACTCCCTCACCCAGTTCACTGTATCTCTGCCCTGAGGCCCGCCACCACCACCCTCTTTTCATCCCTGGGGCCCCCCCACACCACAGCACACCCTTAAGCGGCAACACTGCTTTCTATTCCCAGAACACGCTCCTAACACACTCTCCTTGACTTCGTTGACTTCTTAGGCCTGTTTTTACGGTCCACCTCCCTCCCTGGACTGCAGGCCCCGTGAGGGCAGGCCCATGCCCCCCCCTTTTTTTTCACTGATGGATCCTGAGCACCCAGAATGGTTGTAGGATTTTAACAACTATGAATGAACAAACCAACTAGTTAGCATATTTACAATAGGATACTGACAAATACTTGTGCGAGGACCTGTGCCCTCCGCTTGGGTACAGAGCATAAGCTCTTGCTCCGAAGGAGTTTCCTGTCTAGCGTGTCCACGGTGTGGTTCTCACGCTCTCAGCCCCGCAGACCGTCGTGAAGGCTTTTAAAAGGGGGCGGAAGGTGTACTTAAAACATTAAAAAATGTGGAAAACATACAACTAGTGCTCTTGAGGGTTTCTAGCCCAGTAAAGTGAGAGGAGGCGAAGCTCGCCATGAGGCCAGATCTCTACAGATTCCACAAAAAATCCTCGAGGAGACACCGGCATGAACCCAAGCAAACAACAAAACCTAAATCCTCACTGAGGGCCGCTCCTCGCCGCTCCCGCCGCTCCTCGGGTCGCCCTGCCAACTCTCCTGCACCTCGCGCGCCTCGCCTGCCGCACTCTCAGGAACCGCCACGAGCTTAAGACGGTTTGGTCGCGCGGCAAGGCAGCACCAGGCTGGCGCGCGCGAAAACGCTCCTGATCTGCCTAGAAACTCGTGACGTAACGCAGAAGCTTAGCAAAGGTTGGCTGAAACGAGTGGAGCGGGCAGGAAGCTAAACCGAGAGGAGGGGTGCGCGGGAAAAATGAGGGGCAGAGGAGTAAGGATCCTGCTAGGCAGAGAGCGCCTATTTGACCCAAGAAAATCGCAGCTAAATAAAACAAAAGGAAAACAAGAAGAAAGGGTCTGTTGCAGACAACAATGGCTCTACAAGGGAAAGAAGGGCTTGTGTCCCCCCCGTGCCTGTTCATCTCGTGGTGCGGCCTGAGACAGGCCATTTCGCGCGGGAGCTGCCTTCCCGCCTTGCGCTGGGTGCGTAACTGCCTTCCCGCGACCTCGGCTCTTCATTGGCTCAGAATCAGAGCCGGGGCCACGCCCCTCCAGCGCGTGTGGAGATGGATTTGGCGGGACTCTGCCAACATCTGAAAAGTCCCGTTTGTGTCCCGCCCTCCACATACAAGTACAGGCTTGAGCGAACTTGAATTTCCTCACTTCCTACCAGACGTGCCTGCACTCTGGCTTCGCCCAACCTTACGAGGGAGCAATGAGTCATAAATATGGGGGCCAGAGAGTAAATCCATCTGTTTCCTCTCTCCCCCCATACCCCTTCCCTTTTTCCATGTCAAATGTCTTCCCAGGGTTGGTTCTCTGAACATTTGCCCTAGTTTTCTCATTTGTCAAAAAGAATGAGAGTTTCTATATAGGAAAGTGCCTACCATTGTTTTATTTAAAAAAAAAAATTTTTTTTTTCAATTACAGTTTACATTCATTGTTTTTCAGTCTCTATGTGGCTTCTTCTGTAGATCCTTGGTTATAATACTTCTGTTCAGCAAGGCTTCAGTTAGTTATTCAGGTTGGTTGATCTATAATTTAGTTGTAAATCCGTTTGGCGCTGGAGGAGAGGTGGGTGCAGCTTCCACCTACTCTGCAGCCATCTTGGATCCCCTCTACCATTGTTTTAGACACCAAATAGGTGTGCAATAAATGGTAGACTGTCTTCCTTTTACAGTCTCAGAAAGGCTTTTCCTGACCACTGTCCTTAAAAGTGTTAGGCTCTCTTTTCTTTATAGCATGTATCACTACCTGACGATAAGTTAAATGCCCAGTGGTACTCTAGACTAGTTCATATGGCCTAGCCCATCTCGTTCCAATTTTGCATTTAGTGGTATCAGGTTGGTAGCTTGAAAACATTCATGGTGGAAGTATTTACATCATTAAAATTGTCAAAGGTTACAATTAGGATTTGTTTTTTGTGGCTTCGAGTACTGGTTGTTAAACATTTGGCTAGCATACCACTGAATATATCTATTATTTATGTTTATTGTTCTCTCTATAGACTGCGTCATGTTTATTGCTGTATCCTTGACACTTAGAACAATACCTGCTTTGTAGGGAAGCATCACATGGCTCCTTTAGAGGATTCTTAGCTTTGTGACTGCTTTCCATTTTCATTCTGCTTCTCCACCCCTTTGTCCCCAAAGGTGGTAATGAGAGTGAGAATTTCAATGTGTCCAGCCAACAAGCTTGGTTCATCATCCCACCTGTCATCCTCTATCAGTAGGAGAGAATGGAGGATGCAATGGATAATAAAATCTATAATTACTGGTTTGAAACAGTGTCAGGACCCCAGTAATTCCTCCAAAGCCAACTGTTTTGAAGTAACGAAAAGGCTCAGAAGTAGGTAATGGGTGGGGCTAAGGGTCAGGTATACTGAGGTGGAGAAAGTAGTGGTGGTGTAGAGAAATGGTATAAGTGCCATTAATGTGGGGTGCTTTGGGAGAATGGGCTAGAATGTGTGTATCCATTCCTTGGTGATGCCACTATTCCTGTGTGTCTCTGCTTCTCCACCTAAATTATGAACAATAGGTTTAATCTTCCTTCCTCTAGAGCCTGGCATACTCCTACTATATTAGGTACTCTCATATATGTAGAATTAATGAGTAATTAACACATTCTTTGCACAAAGAATGTTTTAATAATTCCAAAAATACAGAAACAACTTTATTGTGGTCCTCTGGGTTTACAAATGACAGTCAGGAACCAGGGACTTGGGCCTGGATGGGAGCAAGGAGGAAGCCCTAGAAAATAATTTCTCCATGGGGTTCTGGTCAATTTTACTTGTAAATGGGAAGGGAAGAAAATAACATTAAGTGGAGGCAAGAGGAAGAATCCCCAGGGGAGGAGAGGAGTTTCAGAATGATCCCATAGCAGGCCTGCACCCTGTCTCATCACAGGTGGCATCCTGTTATCCAGTAGGAGAGTGGCCGGCCTGCACAGTGTATCGTCCACTCTGCCCTGTGGAGAGAGAAAGGCTGGTTCTTGCTTCCCACGTAGGAGCCACACACATGACACAGCTCTGAGTCTTCCACACAGAGCAACTTCATTCCTAGCTTTCTCATCTATCTTTGTGCAGCCCCTCTGATTCTTCCTTTGTTTCCCTTGTCCATGGTGTTTACATTTCCCCCCTAGTCAGTATGCTTTGACATTTTCAAATGCTTACCTCCCTCTGAAGGGAGAGGACACTGTTTTACAGGGCTGAGAGTTACTAATATATATACATACGTGTGTGTGTGTGTGTGTGTGTGTGTGTGTGTGTGTGTGTGTAAAATTTCCCAGGTGCAACCATTGACTCTTGCTCTGGAAAGGCTCAGTCCTAACAGTAATTATGTCCCTTCTTTTGCAAGATGTTTTTAGAATATGCAAAGACTTAACTCCTTCCATCCTCACAGATGCCTGCAGGGGCAGCCGTTGACATTATTTATACATCCAGTTTAAAGCTCAGAAAAGTTAAGTAACCATCCCAATGTACAGTGTTGGTAAACTGACAACTTTGGGGGTGACTGCCAGCTGATAAGCAATACATTTTTATGGAAAATGTTGCTGCCAATTATGGAGAGGGGAACCCTGTGGCAGCCATGACTGTATTGCTTTAATTGTTCCTAGGCCTACAGCTGATTGAACCAAGTGGGGACATGAGGTCCAAGCTGAACCAATCGGATTCCCTATCCCAGACACTTAGACTGGGACTGAGCTTGGCCAGTCTCGGTGGCTGCTTAGGATGCTGGACCATAAACTTGGGTGGCCGTAGTCTGTCTTGTGGACTATGGAGCAGAGAAAGCTGGTCTACAGAGGGAGTAGTGAAGCAAATGCACTAAGGGGAGCAGAAGCCTGCCAGGGAAAGCTCGCTGACAGTTTGCAGTACAACTTCCACTCTTCCTGAGGCCCAGCTGCACCCCTTGCGTGGGCTCAGCAAGACACCGCGTCCTCTCAGATCCCAGAAACAACTAGATTCCAGGTCTTCCAGCCAGAGTCCCAAGCCCTGCCACTATCCCACACTTTTCTAGACTACAGAAAGGGTCTGGTCCTTGCCTATTGCCCCTTTCTCTGTCACCATACTCTTCATGGGGCTCTGCCTGCTAACTTTGTCCTACAGTGTCCTCCTCACCAGTTCTTCATCCCTGCTATTCCAGACACAATCTTTTTTGCACAGTGGATGGTTGCAAGAAGATTGGGGCTCAGCAGTTCTGAAAAGTAAAAAGAGAATACCTGTGAGAGCAGAGGACAGTCCCAAAGACTAAGGTGGCCCCTCGCTCTCCCTGCCCAGGTGTGTTTCCTGGGGGCTGAGTACTTCCAGATTAGGCAATCCCTCCCTCCAGAGGCCCATTTAGACATCCCTACAATGGCTGCTGGAGGTTGGGGATAGCCAAGGGTGGGGGCAGGAGGACTGAGATTTGGGCTTGTTTACATAGTTTTTAGCCAGAACAGATGGTGGTTCACCCAAAGTTTGGGAGTTTCTAGGGAAAGGAAATGCCAAAACAGGCAGCACAGAGACCACAATAAAGTCCTGCCTAATTAGGGAGGCTCTTTAGGTGAAGATCCAGGGACATTAACCAGAGTACAAAAAAGGTGGTGAGAGGCAGAGTCATGCACTTGTGGAGTCTCCTGGATCAGCTCTGAAATGGGGAGTTTGCCCTTGGCCTTTGGTCAGATCATTAACCAAAGACAGTGCCACTTATTGGTTAGAGCTGAGGCTCCAAGACCCCCAGTGATTCAATAAGCCTCAGTCTGCTCTTCTGTAAAGTGGGAATACTGGTTTTTACTGCATGGAAAGTGGGATGAAATCAGCTACTGCATGGAAAGTGCTTAGTATATAATATGCTCTCAATAAATGTTGGCTGCTGCTCTACTGCTGCAGGCTGTACAGAACCTTTCTGGATCCTGCTCGGGGACACAGAGGAATCTTCAGATGGGCATTAGGGCCACTAGTCAAACCCGCTCAGTAAAGGAATTCCCTGATTCCTCGAGCCATCCCTCTGGGGGCATTCTCAGACTGTGAGTGGAAAGAGAAGTTTTGTGAATAGAGTTCTGTCATCTCTCTCCCCTCTTCCTCCCTGGGGCCCTGGCCAGACCTTGACACTCTGTTTGGCAAGTGTTTTCCGAGTGACTCTGGTAATCGTTGCACCAGTAGTGACTGTTGATCTGGAAGAGGCCATAGTCGAAGCTGCCATCTGCATTTTCATTTACCTTTGATATGTTGAAATTGCTTTCCACAAAAGCTAGGCACAGCCCTTAGGAAAAAAGAAAAGGGGGTGTTAGGGGGGCCAAGCTGAGGGAAAAGGGCGATGAAGGAGAAGGGAAATGAGGACTCCAAAGAAAGGAACAAGACCTAAGAGGCTAGATGGGGCTTGTGGGCTAGAAACACCCCCAGTTTCTCCTCTCACCCTCTAGTATCCATGCTTTCAGCACTTAATAATCACCTACTGTGTGCCAGGAACTGTGCAAAGCACAGTGAGGGACATTTAAGTTGGGCCAAATGCAGATGCCTTCAAATGGCCTATAGTACAAGAATGAAGGTGCGTACCTAAAAGAATCACAAAATAAGTAAAAAAAACCACACAAACAAGTATTGTAAGACAGGTGTACACAAATTCTGAGCAAAATGGAGATATCCCTAACATGCAATAATATGGAGTCTTTGCACTGACTGTTCCCTCTGCCTGGAATGCTCTTCCCCTAGACATTTGGGTGATCATGTCCTTTACTTTATTTAGCACTGCTCAATGTCACCTCCTCAGAAAGTCCTTCCATGGCTTCTCCTTCTAGGACTGTGTCACCTATCACACCCCCACCCCTGCTTTATTCTTCTGCATAGCACTTATCATCAACAGGAAGTGCTTTATATTTTTTTGTGTTTGTTTATTGCTTGTCTCTTCTCCAGAATGTGAACACTCTGAGGGAAGTGGCTTTGTTTATATCCCCAGCACCTAAAATAGTAACCGGTACATAATAAATACTCGGTGAATAATTGTTGAATGAATATAGAATGTTGGGAAAGGTTTCTTGGAGTGGGCTGCTTTTTGAACTTGGCTTTCAAAGACAAAACAGAGAAAGAAAGATGGCCACGTAGGAGATGACCAGGAGAGGAGAAGTGGGGTGGGGGAATGTGAGGAAATGGCACTCACAGTCAGTCACAGAGTAGCCCTCAAACCCATCCAAGTCTTCCTGGTGCAGCACCTTGGCCAAGTCACAGCGGTGGATGAGGCTGGCCTGGTTTATGGCAACGAGGCAGCTGAACAAGATGAGTAATGCCCTTGTCATCCCCGGAGGGGACGGCAGCTGGGGGCCTGCGGTTCTTAGGGTCTCATAGACTTCCTCTGAGAGTCTGAGAAATCTGGAGAGAGAAGCCAAATGTCCTCGCTCGTTCACTGCTCCCCACCTGGCTATTTCCAGTCCCTTCTCAATTATTACGTAGTGTTCTGGCTAGGGATGCATAACCTGTGTCTAATCCCACGGAAGCCTCAGACAAAGCCAAACAGAGGGAACTTCTATGAATAATTGGCCAATAATCTTCAAAACAGTCAATGCCATGAAAACAAAAAATGGGGCTATTTCTGTCACTAGTGGGGCATGTGTGTAGGTATGTATTGTGTGTGTGTGCACCTTTCCTCTTAAACTAGGTGTATGTTCCTAAAGGCAAAGGCCTCAGTTTCTCCATCCACCAGCTCCATGAGTCAGGCACGAAGCAGGTTCTGCTTGGACAAGGTAGCTACCCTGATGGCCTTGCCTCCTCACAGATCTTTTGCTCTGTCTTCTCCATGCCATTCTGAGCTTGCAACCATTCTTTCGTTTCTCTCTCCCACCCTAGAGTTGCCAGACTTAGCAAATAAAATCAGAGGATGTCCAGTTACATTAGAATTTCAGACAACAAATACTTTTTTAGTAAAAGTATGTCTCATGCAACCCTACCCTGTCCTGCCTCAGTAAGATTCCTTCAGAGACAGGTGTCACTGAGCCTTGGGACGCAATGAAGTCTACTCTCGAGGTCCCCTTGGGGAAGACAGTGGTTCTGGGAGGTGCGGTCCTACCTCTCCTTCTGAAGCTTACCTCTCTCCTATCCCTCTCTGACTCCAGGTTCCAGCCAGCCCAGGGATTTCTGT
Source organism: Miniopterus schreibersii (assembly GCF_964146895.1). Taxonomy (NCBI): domain Eukaryota; kingdom Metazoa; phylum Chordata; class Mammalia; order Chiroptera; family Miniopteridae; genus Miniopterus; species Miniopterus schreibersii. The sequence goes on from NC_138116.1 coordinate 9,485,884, forward strand.
GAGAATCTGTAGAACAAAGCTCGTTGGGTAGGAGCCTACTCTTCCTCATGAACTATAAGCTAGCCCCACCCAGCTCACAGCTCTCCATGTTCTAAAGAAGGTGGGAATGCCAGCAACCCCCATCCCCCACCCCCTGCCTCCTGGAACCCCAGTTCTGTGACATCATCACTCTCCTGGAAATACTCTGCTCTTAACAATGCAAATTGGCTGTGTCTTTGAAAGCCTAATTCAATTTTAAGTAACATTCCATTTTAAAATTTAAATTATATATTTATTTAAAATTTAATTTAAAACTTAAGTAAATTTTTATGCAAAAATGTCAAAATTTATAATCCTAGGATTCAATGTCTATCTAGTTGCTGGTGTAAAGAATCAGTATCATGTTATTTCTAAAGTCTAGAAAGATGAATTTAAGAGTGATGCATAGTGTGGTTTATGTAATTTGCAAAAATGTCCTCAGCTTTTACAACTGAGGCAAACACTGTAGTAATTTACGTGTACCTCCAGAACCACTAACAGGAACATGAGAACAAGACATTGTACACTCAGCATTACTAGAAAATACTATTTCATTGCACTCACATCTACTGCTATCTGAGAGGAAAGCTTTGACAAGTTCATTAATTTGTCTTTTCTCTTAGCTAAGTACTTTTCTGCTCAGAGGCTCTTTGCACTCCCAAAGAGTGCCCAGCAGGGGCGCCATTAAGCTTACATTAAACCTGTCCAGGCAGTTGCATATTTTTCCCCAGGGACTTAGGGAAGGACATGAAGATGCACCTCCCTGGGGCTTGAACACCGTTAGTCAAGAGTGGGTGTTTAGCATTAGGTGGTACTGTGCCTGGGCTGTGCGCCAGATCCTGAGTGGCAGAGGCCTCTGTGGTCCTTGATACATTTAATTATTTTGTATGAGGGGGACTCGAAAGTACACAGCCCAGATAGGAGCTCCTCTTGCCGGTTCTAAAGGTGATAGTGGAAAAGTATGCTTCTGGAAATCAACTGCTATGGAAAATGTTAGGAAATATCTGTTCTGAGTTTTCAATAAAATATGAGAAAACCCTCAAATGACACAGCCTGCTAAAATGCAGAACACAAAGAACTAAAACCAGCGACAGAAATGAAATCTACGTCGAAGGCAGAGGGGCGGAGTCTACACTGCAGAAAACTCAACCAAAGGTGTAGTCGCACATTTGAGAAGTCTCCAAATACAGAGCAGAAAAACATGTGGGAAATAATGAGGCAAAAGAGGATGGATATGGACGACCACGAAGATTAGAGACTTCTGGGACAAAGACCCCAGCGCTGAAAAAGGTGCGGGTGCAGATATGACAGGTATCCTAGGTCCCAGGAAAATACACGACAGGAATCACCACTTAGACATACTGAAAACATATATTAATAAGACTGTGAATGTCTGGCTTTATTATAAGGTTTATACTTTACCCCACAGAATATACACCTTCTCAAACAGTTTACAAATTGAATAAGAACTAGATTACAAATAATACCTCAACTTCCCCCCCCCAGCACCACCAAAGGAGGAATTATATAGGCTCCATACTCTGGGTGCAATTTAAAAAACAACAACAATAAAACACACACACACACACACACACTTTTCCCCCTGAGTAATTATTGGGTCAAAGGCAAATTAAAATCTGGAATAACACGTTTCTAAAACCATGAAAATGACATTAACATATCAAGTTTATGAAATCATAGTGTTGATAACAGTTTATGAAAGGGGGAGTTATGGATCTGTCAAGGTCGAGAACTCCAGCATCAGGGAGGTTCAGAAGTGGAGGAAAGCTCTTCCAGATGCCCATCTTCAGGCCAACTCGCTGTGCAATTTATCCAGCGGTCACTAGAGGCCAGCAGCGGCCCATGCCCAGGAAGCAGGGGCTGCCAGCACCAACACAGAATTCCCTATTCTGTGCTCGCTACCCCTTAGCCGGGGAGGTGGGAGCCAGATATATCTCCATTTTCTACAGTAGTAGAACTGAGATTTGGGATGTAGTCTCTTTAGTTCCCGATTCCACCTTGTTGGTCCCTCAACACCAAAGGACCTTCCTGTGCTACCATAAATTTAAAATTTTTATTTACTGACTGATTTTTTGAGAGGAACGGAGAGAGGGAGGTAGAGATCGATTTGTTGTTCCACTTATTTATGCATTCATTGGTTGAGTCTTGTATCTGCCCTGACCAGGGATCGAAACCACAACCTTGGCATTTAAAAATTCTTTCCAGGGGAGTTCAAGATCAATGTGAGAATCACTGCTTTTATAAAAATACTTATTAAACTTGGATGCCACATTTAAATGTTAAAATCAACTGGGGAACTTCTGCGTTTGGAGGTAGAAGATGGAACGGAGACAGCTAAGGCAGTGTGGTACAGCAGAGAAACTTGGGAGCCAGATGGGCTGCCACTTATTAGCTGTTGTGACCTCGACTGAGTTCCTGCACCTCTCTGAGCCTCACTTGTGAACTGGAAATACCATCATATACCCTGCAGAGTTGAGGCAGAGAGACAGAGGGTGTAAGCCCAGGCACAGGTAGAGTTGATATATGGCAGCTACTACTGTCATTTTTATTAAATGTGAGTAGCTCAGGAAGACTGCAAGCCGTTCTTTATGTAGAAGGGACCCAGTCTGGGAACAGTGGATACAGGCTGTGTTGGTAAAAGGGTCAACAGGTTGTGCTGATGAGAAGCCAGGGTCTTTCTAGGGACCACAGGAAAATTCCAAGGGCAGGAGAGGTTCCATGCCAAAGCAGATAAGCGGTGGCTGCCAGCTAGACAGCTGCAGCAGCACCAAGAACCAGCAGCTGTGGATGAACTTGGACAGGCCCGGCTTTGGCAAAGCCAATCCTTCCCTTTCCACAAGAACAGCAAGAAGCTGCCTGATTGCATATGGAGAAAGTCGCAATCTTTGTGGAGCACCTTTGTGCCTGTGATCCTGTGAAGTGGGCACACTCACCCCATTTAACACCTGTGAAGTCTAAGTGCTTAAAGGCACCCGGACCTGCCTAAGTCACAGAGCCCTGGTGTCTCCATGAGGCTGGGGCCTGCCTCTCAGTTGGGCAACAGTGAAGCACCTCTTATCCAGTGCTGTGTACAGGAATGACTGGTGACCTTGTTTTATTACATGCTAATTTTTGTACTTTTTCCCAAAATGAAAATATACGGCTTTATAAGCTACTTTATCTTTTTTTGTACTTATTACAAGATCATAATGTTCATTGCAGAGCATAGAAACTACAGATAATCAAAAAGAAAAAAAATCAAAATCTCTGATAGCCCCCTCCTACAGAGATGAGCACTGTCAGTGTTTCAGCATCTATTGTTCATACATGTGAGTCTGTGTGCATGTGTGCATGTAGAAATTTACCAACAAGGAGTCATGTGGTACACTCTGTTAGATAATCTGTCTTCCTTCACTTAACAATATATAATGGCCATATTTCTATGTCACTCAATAGTCTTCTACAGCAGCTTTGCATTAGAACACCCTAGGGAAAGCTTAACAAATATTGATGTGTGGGTTCCACCCCGCTAGGATTTAATTGGTCTGGGATGGGGTTTGGCTATGGGATCATCAGACTCTCTATGTGGTTCTAATGTGCAGCCAAGTTTGAGGGCCCTTGTGTCACAGCATCATTTTTCAATAGTGGCCTTGCATTCTACTTGCTGAAGGGATGCGGGATGCACCATAATTTGATCAATCTCCTTTTATTGGACATTTAGTCTGGCTCCAATTTTTCATCAAGATAAACCAGGAGGTGGCAAAGTTTTTCTATAAAGGGCCAGATAACATATTTTAGCCTTTATGGGACATAAGGTCTCATCATTACCCTTTGCCCCGTCCATTGCAGTGGCCTCCAAACTGGCCTCCACATGGTAGCAAGAGTGATCATTTTCCTTTCTTTCTAAAAACATTATTTTTCTTCTCATTAAAGCTATACGTTCATTGTCAAATTTTTTAAAATACTGGAGTTTTTTATTTTTTTAATCCAGGGGAATGTAAATCCCTCCCCACTGAAAGTCTCTCGTGTCCTGGTGCCTGCCCACACTTTAGCCTTCTCTCCTGACACTCCTCCACACCGTCTCCCACCCCTGGGTCCCTGTGACCACAGCTATGTGCTCCTCCAGCCTCTGAGCCATAGCAGGTGCTGTTTCCTCTGAAGATTGCCCTTCCTGCCCTTCTTGCCTGAATTCTCCTGTTTATCTTCTCCAACTCAGCTCTCCCTGCCACTGTTCCCCCAGCACAGACAGTGGGAAAGGGAAGCAGACCCACGTAGGATGCTATTGGGTTCTTCTGCTTGACCCTAAAAACCTGAACTTACCTCTTACCTCTGTGCAGTCTCAAATATTCCCCATAGTGTCTGAGCTAAACAGGTAACCACTGAATCCCCTGGGCCTTGTCATTAGGGGTTGGCATCTTGCAACATTCCCCTGTTGTGATGGCCGGCAGTGACGCTGATGCCTAAATGGCCAACCCAGAGGATCTTTCTCTTCCTTTTTCCTTCTTCCAGGCTTGTTCTTTTGACTCGAGAAGCCAGATGCTTTGGAGTTTAATTACATGCTGTAGTTGGAAGCATAGAATGTCGGAGCTGGAAAGGAAGAAACTTATTATAAATAATAGCTTCCAGCATTTAGTGAACACTTACTTTGTGCCAGGCACTTGCTTTTCAGTTTGAACAGTTTCTTTGCAACTAATAACAGATCAGAGGCAATAACAGAGAAATAACAGCTACCAACAAGAACTCATATATAGTGGTTAAGTGCCTGGATTACAGATTCTAGAGCCAGATCAGAACCACATTTGAATCCCAGCACCATCATGTGGTGAAAGTGTGCAAGTAACTGAATCTCTCTACCTTGATTTCTAAAAGAGAGGTAAAAATATTATCTACCTCATATGTATTGTGAGGATTAAATGAGCTAATGTGTGTAGTGAATGCTTAATAAATGATAGCTATTCTCTGTCTGTCTAGGAAATCTTCCTTAATTCCTACCATGTCTTAGATATCTCTATATTCAATTTAACCTTGGGAATATTTTATCATAGCAATAAATTCATGTTGACAGTATCTGTTTATCATTTTCTCCCACTATGCTTGAAAATCATCCACTTGTTCGCACACATTTGTTGAGTAGGTTATAACAATGATTAAGAGAGACAGAATATATACCCAAAATAATTAAAAACAGGTACTCAAACAAATGCATAACATGTATCTTCATAGCAGCACTACTCACAATAATCAAGAGTTGGAAACAGTCCCAATGTCCATCAATGGATAAATGGATAAATGAATTGTGGTATATACAAAGAAGGGAATATTATTCAGCCATAAAAAGAAATAAAGTATTGAAACATGCTACAACATGGATTAACCTCAAAAACATTATGCAAAGTGAAAAAAAGCCAGACACAAAAGCCACATAGTATGATTCCATTCATATGAAATAATCAGAATAGGTACCAGGGAGTAGGAGGAGGGGGTAATAGGAAGCAACTGCTTAATGGATATGAGATTTTCTCTTGGGGTGATAAAAACGTTTTGAAACTAGATATAAGTGGTGGTTGTACGACACTGAATGTACTAAATGCCACTGAACTGTTCACTTCAAAATGGTTAATTTTATGTATTGTAAATCTCACCTCAATTAAAAAAAAAGACAAGAAGACCGTTCCTGCCTTCACAGAGTTTATATTTTAATGAGGGGGTCAGGTCAAACAGAAAACCAGTGCACACATAAACAAGTAATTACATATTGTGATAGTCACTTGATGGGAGTAATAAAGGGAGAGAGGAGAAAACTTAAGGTTCTGAGGTGGGAAGGGACTTAGCAGCTTGGGAAATTGTCAAGCGAACCTCTAGACTGACTCTTAGAGAAACAAAGGCAGAAATTTAAAATGAGCCCAAGAATATAAGCAGGAGCCAGGCCCTGTAGGACCTTACATTTCATGGGAGGGACTGTGATGTTCAATCTAAGAGCAATGGGAGCTTGTTAGAAATGCGGAAACTTGAGCCCTACCCCAGAACTCAAGGCCTACTGAGTCATAATCTGCATTTCTGACAAGAGCCCCAGATGTTTCTTACGCTCATTAAAGTTTAAGAAGCACTGGTCTGTATCATGGGAAGAAAAACCCAGACCATCAAGAGGGTAGGCTCCCAGGCATGGCTGAAGCACTTTATTTTGAATACCTTCTGATACAGGGCAGTGGTTCCTGAAAAGGTATTTAATTTTTGAAAATCAGGTGCTATAAATCCTAGAGAAATACCTTATTTAACTGTAGGGAGTTTTGTCATAACACAAAATTCCTTCGCCTAGAAACATTTCCTGTGTAGTAAAGTACTAGGCTTCTTTAAAGTGAGGCGGAGCCACATAAAAAATATGCGATAAGAAATCGGCGCTTGGCCAGGTCAACCCTTAACACAGCTGGATCGGGTCCGGGTGGCGCATGTCCCTTTGGCAGGTCTGAGCCACCAAGGTGGACTTTTAAAGAAAGTTAAGTTGGCGGCTGTTCTGCCCCTGAGAGCAGCTCTAACTTGAGTCTTTAATGCTGAAAATGTAGAAAGGGGATTGGGCAAAACTATTTTGAGCACTGTGGTGCACAGGTTACCTCGGAGAGCAGGGTACACCGGGGAAAGGGCAGCAACTATCCACTGCCGAAGCTTTCGGTGACCTTCGACCTCTGACCTGCGCCTTGCTGGGCGTTCCCGTGCGCAGCTTCCGCCCCCGCCCCTCCCGCAAAGGGCGGGCCCAAGGGCTGTGGGCAGGACCCTGGAGCCGGCGGTTAGAAACCGTGCCTGTTGGGGGCGGGTCTCGCGAGGGGCGGGATTTGAGGAGGCATCCCAGCATTGGGCGGCTGGGTGTGGGCGGGGCCTAGCGCCGGGCTGGGTTGGACCGAGCAGGGAGTTAGTTGCCGCCTCTAGGTTAACTGGACTCCGGCGGCCAAACCTCCGGATCCCGGGGGCGGCAGGCCGGCCCGTAGCAGATCCCGGATCTAGGATTTCCCGGGCCGGACCGGAATCAGGATCGGCCCTGCCCCAAACCCGGTCTGTGAGGAACTCCCGAACTTGGATTAGGAAATCCCGGAACCCGGATCAACAAACCCCAGAACCCGGAATTTAGATCGGAAAGTCCCGGAGCGCGGATCGCGGAGCGGATTCGGCGCGAAGCCCGGAGTCCGGATCGCTGTACCGCCGGACGGGACGGAGTGATGTCGGGCCGTGGCGCGGGCGGGTTCCCGCTGCCCCCGCTGAGCCCGGGCGGCGGTGCAGTTGCCGCGGCTCTGGGAGCGCCACCTCCGCCAGCGGGACCCGGCATGCTGCCCGGACAGGCGCTCAGGGGGCCGGGGCCGGCTGGAGGCGTGGGGGGCCCCGGGGCCGCCGCCTTCCGCCCCATGGGCCCCGCGGGCCCAGCGGCGCAGTACCAGGTGAGGAGGACGGAGGGGCGGGCGGCGCCGCGAGCACGCGGGTGGCAGGGAGGGTGTTGGGGCAGCCTCCTGGGCCGAAGGCACAGGGACCCTCGGAATCGGCTAAGTGGCGGTGGGCTTAGGTGACAGGGTTGGGAGGGTCTGGGGGCTTCCTTAGAACAGGATTTGAGTACCTGAGAGATGGAGGAGCTGTGGGAGCCAGTAAGTTGTGGGCGGATGGGCTGAGAAATAGTGTAGATCTTGGGGTAGGGGTTCCTGGGAAGTGATCAGAAAGTTTAGAAAAAGGGCCCTCACTGCGAAAGCAGGGTTACCCTGAGTTGGCCTTGGCCCCACTCTCAGTCTGCTCTGTTGTTTCTGGTTGGGAACTGGCAGAGTTCTAGCATGTCTGAGATGGCTCCCAGCTGCTGAGGAGGAGGAAGGGCCTGACTTCCCACGCAGGGGAGGCCTGAGACAGGGCAAGGGGATTCCAGCCTGTGCAGTGGAGTCCTTGCAAGGGATGACTCTGAGTTACACCAGAGACAGCGGTGGCCAGGCCTGAAGAAGGACACAGCCCGGCCCATTCTGGGCAGACTCTCTTTCTGGCTTTCTGTCTGGTGTCTCAGTGTCCAGGAGTTGATTAGTTTGGAGGGGCAGAGAGCCTCCACTGAGTCCTGCTGCTCAGGAGCTGGAGGTGCCTGTAAGAGTTGCTTCAAAGGGTTCTGTCCTGATCCCTTTGGGGTTTGGCTTCTAAGAGGGCTTCTCAGGTTGCAGCTTCAAAGGCCATTGAGAGTCAGAGACTTTGTGCCTGAGTGAGGAACTCAGGCTGACTCTGCTGGTGGGGTTCACCAGTCTCCCAGTCCATTGTTTCTGGTTGTCCCAGAATACCTGGGAATTGTGCCCATCCTTTATCCTATCCTCTCTCCACTTTTATTTAGCCTTTAGGTTCTAGCCGTGCCACATCCCAACCCCTGTGCCCAGCATTTGGCACTGACTTCTAGCAAGTTTGAGGGAAGGAAGGAAGCTGAGGCTTCCTCTGTTCTCTCTTTATGCCTCCAAGTAGAGGTCCTAGAAATGGATCCTCATAGAACTGGGTATGCATGTCTCCCAGGAGCCCTGAGCCCTCACTTTAGTCTAAAGAGGTGCTTAACTTGGAACTGATTTTTTCCCCTCCTGCTACTCATTCTCTCCTCTCTCTAAAAAAAAAGGGTTGTGTGTGTGTCTGGGTATTGACAGAGACAGACCTGGTCTGGACTCCAGCTCGGGTCTGTCTTATCTTGCTCTCCCCCTTGGGGATTCATGGGCCCAAGGTGTCGCTGAGGGATGCCTGCATCAGTCATCCCAGCCCTGGGGCCAGCTAGCTGAGACCTGGCCTGGGAGCCCTCCTGTGGGCCTTTGGCCTGGGAAGGATCAAAGGAATGATAGGAGCCTCTCAGTTTCCTCTGCTTGCATCCCATGGAGAATGTGCCTTGGGGAAAGCCCCTGGGAGGATGGCTTCCACCACAACTTGTAGGGAGGGAGTGGTCTTGGGCCAGTGACAAGGCTGAGCAGGCTGGCAGGGTATCCCCCAGCTACTGGGGGTGGGGGCTCCTGGGGGTGGGGACCTTGAGGCAGGCACTGAGCCTCTGCTTCCCTGGCCTCCCCTCCTCTTCCAGGGAGAGGCAGTAGAGGTGGATAAGGAGAGAGGCTCTCTCTGCCTGAGTTCAAGGAGGATCGTGTTTGGCCTCTTACCAAGTCCAGCTGTGTCCTCGAGAAGAAGGGACTTGACATCTGAGGAGCACGGGGGTTCCTGTCTGCATGAGATGAGCTAGAAAAGAAAGGATTTCAGGACCCATTTGAGCAATAGGGGAGCCTGTTGAAAGAAGGGAAGTGATGACCCATCTTCCTCCAGACAGTGGCTCTAGCTATGGATCACAGTCAAGCTCACAGCTGAGGAGCTTAAAGAAAACAACAACAAAAAACACAGGTTGCTGGGTTCACTCCAGAGAGTTTAAATTATTTTTTACTTGGGGAGGGGTATGTTCTCTTCTAGGCCCTTAGGCCCAGCCACCAGGATCACCAGGGCCACCAACTTTGAGGTAGGGCCGAACATGCTCTCTGGAGGCCCAACCTCCTGCTCCTGGGTGGTAGAGGTAAAGCTTAGGATGTGGGTTGGTGCTAGGCTACAGGGTGAGGAGTTCACTGTGGGCTTCTGGGGTGCAGGGCACTGAGCCAGGCCTTCCTAGCCCTGCTGCAGGTGGGGAGTTAGGGAGCCTGAGAGTTCTGGGTTGCATTCTTTTTCCTTTTTTATAATCCTTGGATTGTTTTTGGAAGAGGAAGAGTTACTGGTAGAGCTTGGCAGGGCCAAGCTGGGACTTCATGAACTAAAAGCAGCCTTCCCCTGGGCCCCTTCCCCCTCTTGGAGGAAGCCAGGGGCCCTGGGTGCGCTGGGGGCTCTGCGCCTGGGAAGACTGGAGCAGATGTCTGGGAGGGGCCTATTCCAGGCCAGCCTGTGCCGCCTTGTCTTGGGACTTCCTGTTACATGAGCACCTGCCCAGGAGGTCGGTTGCTGCAGAGGTTTTGTGGACAGCCCAGTGAGTAGCTTCTTGGGGACCACAGGACCCTAGCTCACACTCTGCGGGTTTCATTTCCTCAGTTGTTCCTCCTCTTCGGATCAGGCACTGGATGGGAAAAACTCACATCTGGGATATCTGGGGGCTGGGTTTACAGCTGTGGCCACACTGACTTTTTTCCTGTAATCTCTGGCCATGGCTCATTAAGGCAGAGAAACGGCTGTCTTTTGCCTTTCAACAGCTCAGATGGATCTCTCCCTGATGAGGAGAGACTTATGGCAGGAATCCTGAGGTCCCAGAGCATGCCCCCCCCCCATTTAACTCTTCATTCTCCCAAATGCTTTCTTCCCACCCTACTCTTCCTTTTTCTTCCCCATGCTTTTGGGTCATATTTCTCTCCATCTCTGCATCTGGTCAAGAATCTGACCCTCTGTGGTGAGAACATGGGTTTCGTGCTAGATGAAGAGATGGGGGAAGAATTTCATCTCCATGATGCTGGGGCTGGGGTCCTTTGATTTGGTGTGAGTCCCCACCCTCCTGGCTTGGTTGACTGGTTGTGCCGGTTGCATAATCTGGGCCCTGGGGCCAACCCTGTGAAGCTGCCAGGGACAGTGTGTGTGAGGCAGAGCTGCCAAACGAGCCTTGCAGACAGCAGCCATGGTGAAGGGGATGTGGTGGGGGCAGCGGCAGTTACTCCCAGGTAGACTCCACAGATGTTGGGAAGCTGGACCTCTGTGGGAAATCCTGTAGGCTTCTAAAGAAGCCATTTCTGTCACCCAGATTCCTCAGCTGACCCTGTGACTCTGATCCTTGAATCCCAGGATAATCTTATCTCAATTCTCCAGTTTGGGATTGCAAGGGCTGAATTGAGCCAGGTGGTGTGTGGACCGTAGGCAGAGTCCAGGTGTCAGCTGCTCTGTCTCCCATAAGCCACCCAGGAGTCACTGCTTCCCTTTTGGGATCTTCTGGTATAGGGGGTTGGGGGCTGGGCAGTAGGGAGGTGAGAGAAGGGTCCAGTTCTGGGTTGTAAGTAGGGGCCATCTGGTGACCAGATGGTCTCCATACTGTGCCTGTGGCCACCCCCACCAGTTGAGACATGTCCAAGCCATCTTGTTGCAGCTTGCTTACCTGGGGTGCCGCTGCCTGATGGGCTTGCCAGCCAATTGCACTTCTTTCTCCCCTCAGTCACACCACCAGGCTGGCAATAGGGGGTGGGTGTAAGGGCTCTGCCCGGTTAGCCTGCTCAGATCACACACTACACCCCACTGCTTGGCTGTGACTGCCCCTTCCCCCCCAACCCCTGCCTCCCGTGCTGTGCTTCTCCATCGTAGAAGGATGGGAGTGCTTGGTGGGACCATCTGAGGGCCTCAGGAGTGCCTTGAAGCAGGCTGGTCCCAGAGAGCAGGGGCATAGCCTGCTGGGGCTGGAAGGTGGCAGTGGGCCCTGAAAACTCCCCCAGGCCTTTCCCTCTGCAGGCTGGATTCTCCTCCCACCCCCCGGGCTCTGCAGGCCTCATTCGCTGGCACATCTGCCAGGGAGGTTGAAGGGGGCGGGGCAGGTGTGGTTTACACTTCTGCTCTCAGGCGCCTGCTTCCCTTTGTTCCTGGCACTCCAGCCTGGCCTCTGCAGTGTGCTGCTCAGAGCTGGACCTGGCCGAAGACAGGGATGGAGGGGATGGGCTATGTGTCTCATAGGGCCCTGCCATTGACCTGTGCACCCCCGTTTGCTCACTTCCCCCAGCGGCCTGGCATGTCACCAGGGAGCCGGATGCCCATGGCTGGCTTGCAGGTGGGACCCCCCGCGGGTTCCCCATTTGGCACAGCTACTCCACTTAGGCCTGGCATGCCACCCACCATGATGGACCCATTCCGAAAACGCCTGCTTGTGCCCCAGGCCCAGCCCCCGATGCCCGCCCAGCGCCGGGGGTAAGCCTGTCCTATTTCTCCCACCCTACCTAGCACAGCTCTAGTGGTAACAGGGGGCTTCCTTCTGTCCTAAGAGCTGCAGTGATTGAGGAAGACTCCTTGTTTTCTTGGGGCAGGTCCTGGAACTGGCGGGATGTGGGGGAGGGGGTCCTGTGGACCATTGAGTTCTTAAGTGGGTTTCTGTCCTCCCCAGGTTAAAGAGGAGGAAGATGGCAGATAAGGTTCTACCTCAGCGAGTGAGTATGTTGGGAGGGGCCTAGGAGGCCCACCCAAGGGCTGGCTGGCTGTGGATGGAGTCAGTCTTCCCCAGCCCTGCGATGGGGAAGGGAGGGAGGCAAGGCCCAGGGCTGCAGCTGAAACAAGCTGGTGAATTCCTTCTCCCTTCCTCCAGATTCGGGAGCTTGTCCCAGAGTCTCAGGCTTACATGGATCTCTTGGCTTTTGAGCGGAAGCTGGACCAGACCATTGCTCGCAAGCGGATGGAGATCCAGGAGGCCATCAAAAAGCCTCTGACGGTGTGTGCAGCCCTGGCTACTCCCTGGCCTTCCCAAGCTCTCTGCCTCTCCTTGACCTGGTTTTCCAGGGGCCAAGCGAGGGTCTGCGGTGGGTAGAGCAGTTGTTGTCACACAGCAGATGCAGCCCTTAGTGGAGCATGAACTCAGTTTATGTAGTAGAACCGGCATGTTTTTGATGAAATATAAAATAGTAGAAATTATAATAATTCTTCACAGTAAAGTATGTAGCATAATAGTAAAGGTATTATTTCGTAACATTTTTGTTTCAGATGTTGATATAGATGTGTGTGGATCCTGGGTCATGATTTAAAATGTAAATCATGTTGATTGTGGTCAGAAGTTTGAAAGGCAAGACTAGAGGGTAGATTAGGGTAATTCTTGTCTTCTTACCCATCCCTAGAGCAGCTTTTTTTTCCCTTTTTCTTTTTTTAAAATGATAATCTAGAATAGTCCCCTTAATAGTGAAGGCTTTCTAGGAGATGAAAATATTTTGGGGCCATGATGGGTGTTTGAGTTTCATTTAAAATATGAACCAGAGCTCTAGCCAGTTTGGCTCAGTGGTTAGAGCGTCAGCCTGTGGACTGAAGGGTCCCTGGTTTGGGATTCCAGCCAAGGGCATGTACCTCAGTTGCAGGCTTGATCCCCAGCCCCGGTTGGGGCATGTGCAGGAGGCAACCAGTCAATGTGTCTCTTTCACATCGATGTTTCTATCTCCCTCCTTTCCACTCTCTCTGAAAAAATAAAATAGAATAAAAAAAAAAATAAAAAAAAATATGAGCCAGAGGCTTCTGATTTGCCTGATAGCACCCTGTGTGTCACACCACTGGTCCCACCGTACTGGAACTGTGGGTAGTGCATCCGTGTCTCCCCCACCCCCATAGAATTGTGAGCTCCTTGAAGGCCAAGACTGGATTTCCTACTTCCCATTCCCAGTGCCTAACAAGGTGCTGGCCCACAGCTGCCACTCAGTATTGATGTTGAATAAGTTCAGATGGGAAGATTGGGTAGCACTGTTTTCTAACATGTTGGTCCACCTCTAGCTGGCTGTCTTTTTCTCTTCAGCAAAAAAGAAAGCTGCGGATCTATATTTCCAATACGTTCAGTCCCAGCAAGGCAGAAGGTGACAGTGCAGGAACCGCAGGGACCCCCGGGGCAACCCCATCAGGGGACAAGGTGGCTTCCTGGGAACTCCGAGTGGAGGGAAAACTCCTGGATGATGTAAGTTGGGGAAGGAGGTGTCTGGAGAGGCCGTGGCCTGTGTGGACTTAAAGACTGGGGCCAGACATCTGGGTACTTCTGGGGAGTCCTATCTGAGGGAGAGGGCAGTGCTTGTGGTGCAGCTTTGCACAGGGCCATGCCAGTCAGAGGTTGGAGATTTGTATGGTTATTACAACAGTTCTCCTGCAGGTGGCAGTAAAGTGTCTTGAGGAAGGGGTTCCCCCTTTTAATTCACAAACCTTTGTTGGCTAACAGTGGGGCTGCATAGAGTCCTTTTCATACCTTCAGTCTCACTTTCCCCTGCTTCCTTCAGGGCCCAAGAATCCTCAGTACCCTGAACTTCAAGGCTGAAACAATATTCCTCTTTTGGGGCCTAGCGTAGCTTAGCTTTGAGAGCTCAGCAGCACTCCCATCTCACCCCTTTCCGCCCCCAGCCAAGCAAACAGAAGAGGAAGTTCTCTTCATTCTTTAAGAGCCTCGTCATTGAGCTAGACAAGGAACTGTACGGGCCTGACAACCACCTGGTGGAGGTAAGAGTGGACCTGGGGCAGGGAGCAATGCTGAAGTGCCAGGTGGACAGAGAAATGGCCTCGGTCCCTTTAGAGGGCCGGTATGTATGTTCATTCCCACCCCCTTGGTGATGAACTATGCTCCCCTCCTCCCTGCCAGTGGCATCGGATGCCCACCACCCAGGAGACTGATGGCTTCCAGGTGAAACGGCCTGGAGACCTCAATGTCAAGTGCACCCTCCTGCTCATGCTGGATCATCAGGTGACAAATGCCCTGGGGCACCACATCTGGGGAACAGGGGCAGGTTCTTATTGTAAACCCTTCCAGCTCTCGGGCCCTGTTCTTTGGCTTTTTCACAAGAACCCCTCCTCTGACTCCCTTCTGTCCATCCCCAGCCTCCCCAGTACAAGTTGGATCCCCGACTGGCAAGGCTGCTGGGAGTGCACACACAGACGAGGGCTGCCATCATGCAGGCCCTGTGGCTTTACATCAAACACAACCAGCTACAGGACGGGCACGAGCGCGAGTACATCAACTGCAACCGTTACTTCCGCCAGGTTAGCTGGGTCCCTGTGCCGCCTCTGGTCTCACAGCGCCTGCCTTGCCTGCTGCCCCAGAGCCCCACTGGGCTAGCTCTTGGCCGCATTCTTCACACTGACCCTGGGATGACCCACTCCCTCCTGTACCCTGAAAAGCACCTTTGGTTCTCTCTCCAGATCTTCAGTTGTGGTCGACTCCGTTTCTCCGAGATTCCCATGAAGCTGGCTGGGTTGCTGCAGCATCCAGACCCCATTGTCATCAACCATGTCATTAGGTAAGTGGGAAGAGGGCAATGGGAAGGCTCTTCAAAGAGTTTACCTTTGGATTGATCGAAAGCCATAGAGAAGCAGCATGTCTGGTTTCTTGCTCCCCAAGTATGTGCAGGCATGGCCCAGGTGGGTGGGATGGATACCTCTGTGTACTCACCCTTCCCCTCGTGTGTGCTGCCTATAGCGTGGACCCTAACGACCAGAAGAAGACAGCCTGTTATGACATTGATGTGGAGGTGGACGACCCACTTAAGGCCCAGATGAGCAATTTTCTGGCCTCCACCACCAATCAGCAGGAGATTGCCTCTCTTGATGTCAAGGTGGGCCCTCTGCCTCCCCAACCTCCTCTGGGGCCCAAGATGGGGGTAGGCAGGCTCTATTGGGCATTTCTGTACAGGTAGCACCTTGGGATGGCAATTCCGTCCAAGTCCTTTGGGGTTAGGTCTGGAAACAGACCCCCTAGAGGTGGGGGCCAGTCTGACACATGTATGTACCCCTTCCCCCAGATCCATGAGACCATCGAGTCCATCAACCAGCTGAAGACCCAGAGGGATTTCATGCTCAGCTTTAGCACTGACCCCCAGGACTTCATCCAGGAATGGCTCCGTTCCCAGCGCCGAGACCTCAAGGTGTGGTCCTCTTTCCTGGGGTTGAGACCATGTTAACCTCTGGGTGGTTTTACCCCCATCACTATTCTGGTTCCAGGGGCATATTGGCTCAGGGGTGGGAATTATGCCACATTTTCCTCCTGGCTCTTTACAGATCATCACTGATGTAATTGGGAATCCTGAGGAGGAGAGACGAGCTGCTTTCTACCACCAGCCTTGGGCCCAGGAAGCAGTGGGGAGGCACATCTTTGCCAAGGTGAGATGCTTGCTGCCCTGTTTGCCCTCTTGTGGTGTGAGCAGCAGAGGCTTCAGCTATTGGTCCTACTGGTGTCTCTTCTCCAGGTGCAGCAGCGAAGGCAGGAACTGGAACAGGTGCTGGGAATTCGCCTGACCTAACTGCTCAGGGATCCCTTCCTTTCTTCCTAGCCCTGGAACCATCCATCCCCTCCTCAGCCTGGGACCACCATCTGAGGCTACAGACACATAGGATAGGAGGGGGGTGAGAGGTGTCTCCTGTCACCCTCTGCTTCCCAGCTTTAGTTTCATAAATTAGCTATAGGATTCCTTATTGCTTGGTCCCCAAAGCCTTATTACTTACTTTATGCATTGGCTTTAATTGGGTTCACAACGGATGCCTCTGCCTCCTGCAGGAAGGCCCAAGTAGGACTACTGGGGGCCTTGCTTTGACATTGTAAGGGAGAAGGTTCAGAACCAAAGGCCACTGGCTTTGCTTGTTTACAGACTCCCCCTTAGGGCAAGTGCCCTGGCTGGCTCTGGGGAGCTGGGCAAGGAAGAGGGGCACAGCTCACACTCTTCCTAGCCCTCCTAAACCAAAGTTCTTTGCCATTCCTACCAGCCCAGCCTTGCTGCTGGTTTTTTCCTTTCCTTTGGGTATTTGCACTATTTGGGGAGCAGGTTCTTCTAATGTGGGAGCCACTTTTTTTGTACAGGGGATAAGCTGGGGTTTTTCAGGGAGCCCTATATGGTGCATCCTCCCTTATTTTCTTTCCTCAATCTATGCAAGCGGCTCTGGCCGCCATCATCTCCTGGGATGCCAGAGGGCTGCCACACCAGCTCTTGGGCCCAGGGCTGTAAAGCCTCCTAGAGGAAGGGGACGCTCGAGTTCTCTGGCATGGCCTGAGGTGGGTGTGTGTGCTTGGGGTGGGGAGAACTCATTGCCATTTGGAGCTTGGTAAGGAGGGTGGGCCTAGGGCTTGGAAAATGCCACTTTTGGCAGGTTTGGAAATTTCCAAATAAATCCTTGTTTATTGGTGGTACCCAGACCTGGTCACTGAATAGTGCGGCCGCTCATGAACAGACTGAAGTCCTACAGGGCTCGTCCTGCAGAGCTTTATTTGAGGGATCCACATAAGGAACACAACCTCACTTCCATAGCTTCTTGATGGACATGTTTTTCTCACTATCCTTCTGCATGACCTACAGAGAGAGAAAACATTAAGTTACAAACTGGGTGAACACAGGACCTATCCCCACTGCTCTAGAACTACCGTCAGCAAAGGCAGAAAAGATGGAGACCTGTACCTTGGCTACTGCCATCTCAAAATCCTCCTGGGTGACGTGGACTCGCCGCTCCCGCAGAGCATACATGCCGGCTTCGGTGCACACACCCTGAGCAGGGAGAGGAAGACAGGCTGTTGCTGTGCCCTTGAACCCAGAGCTTCCTGCCTCTGCCCCCTTTTCCTTGGGCACTCCGATTACCTTCACTTCAGCCCCTGATGCTCCTGGCATGAGCTCAGCAATTTTTCTCAGGTTGATCCCCCGGGTCAGGTTCATTTTTCGAGAATGGATCTTCAAAATGTCCAGTCGAGCCTAGAAATGAGAAGAAAAGCCTGAGCCCCACTGCCTACACCCACAGCCAGAGCCACTCCCATCACTGCCCATCACAAACCTCCTCATTAGGGGGTGGGAATTCAATTTTTCTGTCGATGCGCCCTGGGCGAAGCAAAGCTGAGTCCAGGATATCAATCCTATTAGTAGCCATGATAACCTGAGTGGAGAAGGGATGTGGCATCAGGTAGGCCCCTCCCCAGGCTACACCTCACCCAGGGCCTTCCCTTGGCTCATTCCACAGCAAACACCATCTTACCTTGATATTCTTGGTGGCCTCAAAGCCATCCAGCTGGTTGAGAAGCTCCAGCATGGTGCGCTGCACCTCACTGTCGCCTCCAGAACCCCCCTCCAGCCGTGAGGAGCCAATAGAGTCGATTTCGTCCATGAAGATGATAGATGGAGCGTGTTCTCGTGCCATGACAAACAGCTCCCTCACCATTCTTGCCCCTGTGCCAAGGACAAGCTGGCATTAGGAGCTGATGAGTTCCCTACCCTCACCTCTACCCCCTCAGTTTTGCTTGGTTTTCATTTTTTAGCCACAGTTACCTTCCCCGATGAACTTCTGTACCAATTCAGAGCCAGAGACACGAATAAAGGTACAGTCTGTATGATGAGCCACAGCGCGGGCCAATAGTGTCTTCCCAGTGCCTGGGGGTCCATACAGCAGAACTCCCTAGAGAGAAACAGCAGGATTCAGGGCAGAAGGCCAGCCCCACGTCTCATTCAGTGAACATTTACTGAGTGCTTACTCTGTGCCAGATCCCATACTAGATGCTTAGGCATAGAAAAGAATGAACATCAGTGTTCCTTCTGGAGCTTGTATCCAAATTGCCTCAGTGCCCTGGTAGCATCTCTCCCCCAAGCCCTCTTCAGTGGGGAGGGACAAGCTGGCCACCAAGTCACCAACCTCACCTAGGGAGACCCATAAGTCCTAGAATAATGTGACAGAATGAGTCTTTGAAAGGCTACACACAAAGGAGAACAAGCTGGCCCTCCCTAATCCCTGCACTCAGTTTGGCCTCAGACAGGAGACACAGCATGGCCCTCCCACAGAAGCCCTGCTTCTCACCTTGGGCTGTGCAATGCCCAGTGCTTCAAAGAGTTCAGGATGCTTAACAGGCAGCTCAATGACTTCTTTGATCTCCTTGATCTGCTTGTCCAGTCCACCAATCATCTCATAAGTTGAGTCTGGCACCTTCTCCACCATCATCAGTGACACCAGAGGGTCTACCTTGTTGGGCAGGATCTTGTGCAGAGTGTAGCTGTCATTTCTTAGAGCCACTCGGCAATTGGGTGTCACCTGGGACAGGGGAGAGACTTTCAGGAAACCGCGTGGTGAAAACTGACCCCAAGCTCCCACCTCACCTGCTGCACTCACATCATTGATGTCGATGTTCTTGTCCACATCTACCACGAACTTGCCCTCAGGGTGTACCTAAAGAAAGGGGGTTCATGACTTTTTCTGACAGCCACCAAATCACCAACCTCACCCAGGGAGACCCGTAAGTCCTAGAAGAATGTGACAGAATGATGTCCTTGCAAGGCGACACACAAAGGTATGGGAATGCAGTGGATGGTCCCCGGGGTCATGCTACCTTTACCTTAACCAACACTTTCTTCTTATCCATGGCCCGAACTACTTCCCCCACATAGGAGCCCTGTTCCTGCAGCAGCTGTAGCTCCTCCCGCAACAGGCGAACTAGATGGGAAATAGACACAGTGGTAACCCAGCTTCTTTGGTGTTCTCTCTCCCACAACTCAATTCAACATACATGAACTAAGCATCATTTTGAAGTTTTGAAGGGAAAGCCACAAAAAGAAAGTAAAAAAATTCATGTCTTTAAGGGGGTTACAACGGGGCTTGGAAGAGATGTGCACGTGAACAACTATATACCAGTGTAAAGCATCACTGTGGACTGGGAGAAAACAAAAGCATCAATGTGAAGACAATTCAGGGAGATCTGAGCAGTCAGACCTCAGACCAACTGCCCACATGCAGCCCCCTCCCCTCCTGTCCCTTCCCCTCCTCGTCCCTCCCCCTTTTTTTTTTTAAGTTAATCCTCACCCAAGGGTATTTTTTCCCCACTGATTTTTAGAGAGTGGAAGGGGGGGTTAGAGGGGGAGAGAGAGAGACATGGACTTGCTGCCTCCCACACGCGCCCCAATCAGGCAAGGGATTGAACCTGCAACCAAGGCATGTGCCCTTGACTGGGAATTGAACTTGTGGCCCTTTGGTGCAGAGGCTGATGCTCTAACCAATGAGTGACACCAGCCAGGGCCGCCCCCTCACCTTTTGCATTAAGCTCATTCCTCTGTGCCTGCAGCCTCCGGAGATTTTGGCTCTTATCATTCACAATCAGCTATGGAGAACAAGAAATTTCAAAGGGCAGAAAACAGTAGGAGGTCAAGATCTTGGCCAAGACCCTCAGGCTCGTATGAACTGAGGGAAGAGCACAAGCAGCTGCATGTTGTTTCAGATTCTTCATTATGATCCTAATGACCCTGTCCTGTCCTCCGACAGTCCCTCTGGAGCTTAGGACAGCCATCAAAAAAGGCTACTTGTCTCTAAGGGAGAGACGTTACAGCTCATATAGTCAATTTCTTGCAGGGCAGCATATCAACATGCTAGAGTGGAAAGATCTTTGACTTGGAAGCTTAAGTTCTAGCCCTCCTGCCGCCAATTAACAGCTAGGTAAAACCATTTAAAAGGTCTAGTTCTATTACCAAACAGCAAGTGGGCATAGCATCACCTACACCTTGCCTCTTTTCAGGACTGTTGTGAGGAACAAATGAAATCACACATAAGTGCATTTCAAAAATGATAAGCCATATACAATATCTGCAAATATACATGGAGTTCAGAAATTTTCCCTATGGCTTCCCTCCATCCAATTTATATTAGTTATTTTCCTTACTTCTATCGTCTGTGGGTCGCCAATTCCTTCTCACTCAGCCCCATTGTCCAGACTCAATTTTGTGTTCCCTTGCACTCTGGGTCTGCCCAAACCCCTGTCTGATAAACCTGCGCTCCTGAGCCTGTGTCCTCCCTTTTATATGAAACCCGATCAGACTTCTTCCAAAAGAAAGAGCCCATTCTGTTTGACTCTTGAAGATGTGTAACAAACTATTACTTCTTCCACTGCGCTCCAGTGGAATTTTATGGATTCACAGAAATCGTCAATCCTTCATCCCCCTTCTAGCTCCCTCTGGACCGCGGGAGTCCGTCCTCACCTGGAGTTCTTCGATCTTGGACAGATAATACTGGCGCAGTCCACTGCCTGCCTTCCCCTCTTCCAGCTCCATCTGAAGACACAGTGCAATTGTTAAACAACAGGCTAAACATCCAAGGGAGCAAGCCACTTCCAGCTTGGATGGAGGTTTAAGATTTGGATTCTAATCCCTTACTGCACTTCAGAACACTCCACTTTCCCCTGACTAAACTGAGAATGCCGCCTACCTCATAAGATTCGGAATGACCAAGAGACGACATGCACCGGAGCACTTTGTACCGAGTCAGGCGCTATACAGGCCCGGGGTGTCACTACCACAGGACGAGCCAGGAGGAAGGACGGGTTTCCTGTGTCCCGCGACTCGCGGAGGAGCCCGTTCCCGCTCCCACCGCCCCTCTCACTCCGCCTCCACCGCGTCCTCCTCTCCCAGCCCAGCCCTGACCCACCGGGGGCTGAGCTGACACAGCAGATCCGGTCCCAGGTAGGGCCCAGTCTGGATTGGTCCACCCACCCCCAACCCACCCCTGACCCACCTCGGGGCATGCCTGCTCCGCACCAAGCCCCGGCCTCCGCCCGACCACCACTGCCGCCGCCGCCGCCGCCGCCGCTTCCGTACCTGCTCTGGTCCATCGACCGCCATTTTCCCCCGCAGCGAAGCCCGCCGGCCTCCTAGCAGCCTCGGCGCGCAGGCGCAGAAGCAGGGACTTGGAGCCCGATGACCCGGGCAGAGAAGAGTTCCGGGTCAGTGGGCGGGGTGTGCGTAGAGGTGATAACAAATAAAAGGGGCCGTGATGGGACCGAGGGTGGGGGGTGCTACGTGAGACCAGGAGCTTTGGGAGAGCACAGAATTAAACGTTTCTAGACGCTGGGTTTTAGTTGAAGTAGTCTACTCTCTTGGTCCCAGCCTACAACTTATAAAGCCTGGTGACGGAGTATAAACATTTTTTTCTGGCCACGCTCCAAATGACGGGAAACTTGCAGCCGGGGACGTAGGTGACGCAAGCGGAAGCGGAAGTACGTTTGCTGCCTCCATGTGCTACTCCAACCGTGGTGGAAACGGTGCTCGGTGGTGGTGAGTGGTGTGGGGCAGGGCGTTGAGTATGATTGCTGCGGAGGTCGGGGAACGGAAAGGGAATCTAGTGCTCCGAGAAGAGACGTTTCAGTTTCTACTTTCTCCCTAGATTGAGTGACACTCCCCCTTCCACCATGGGCAAGAAGGGCAAAGTCGGGAAGAGCCGGCGGGACAAGTTCTATCACTTGGCGAAGGAGACCGGTGAGTTAGGGTTCGCGCCTTCCACGAGCTAGAGGAGCGACTTTGTCGGGTTCGCCCTCCTTTTCGAATATTGAGTTTCTCTCCCAGAAGAGGTAGTGGGTTGTGAGGCCTCAGAAATCCCGCCGGGAAAGCACTTCGTGGACTTCATTATTTTGCCGACGCCCCCAGGTTATCGTTCCCGCTCTGCTTTCAAGCTGATCCAGTTGAATCGTCGCTTTCAATTCCTGCAGAAAGCCCGAGCCTTGCTGGATCTGTGTGCTGCGCCAGGGGGATGGTGCGTAACAACCGGCGTCTGTCGCTCCTGACGGCTGGTTTCTGGGTTCCATCCGGCCTGGGATGACAGAATTCCATTGGAGGAGAGAGGAATACAGTAATATCAGCCTCAGTATCTCTACTCTCCAGAACATACACTGGAGAGAAGAGGTTTGGAACGTGTACATAGGGCATGTTCTGGCCACTGCACTTGGCAGGGCTCCTTCTAACGGGGATGGTAACAGGGACAGATCCTATTGCCAAGGGAGGGGAATGGACAGTCCTGGGTATTTTAATATTATTCTTTTATAGGTTGCAGGTGGCTTCCAAGTTTATGCCTGTATCAAGTCTTATTGTGGGTGAGTGACAGGTGGCCCTCCCAGGTGTTTTAGGGGTGGGAGTATGAGATATTGTGCTCTACATTTCCTTTCTTAATGTTTGAGGCAATCTTTTGGAATACTCTGACCTGATTTCTTCCAGGGGTCGACCTGGTTCCAATCAAGCCTCTTCCCAATGTGGTGACACTCCAAGAGGACATCACAACAGAACGCTGTAGGCAGGTGATAGGAATCTCTCTTTCTATCCCCTTTATATGCAAACATCCGTTTCCATGCCTCTTCCCACCCAAGTCTTCTGAAGGCGAGATATTTCCTGTTTATCATGCCTTGAGCAGTGCCTGCATGTCTGTATGCCTGAGCTATGCCTCATGTCCACTCCAGCTTTTATTTGATCAGGAATGAGGTGTTTGGAATTGGAGGAAGTGCAGGAATTTCAGTGAAATCCTTTTCAGGGGGCTCACTAGTAGACTGTAAGCTCCATGAAGACAGACATGTTATTGTTTATCGTTATATCCCGTGCCAGACACAGTATTTGGCCCCTGATGGGCACTCAACAAATGACTGGACAGATGGCTGAAGCAGTGACCCCTATCTGTAGCCATTCCTTTGCTTCTGTTGCTATAATCCCTTTTCTTCTTTGTAGGCCTTGAGGAAGGAGCTGAAGACCTGGAAAGTTGACGTTGTACTCAATGATGGGGCCCCCAATGTTGGGGCTAGCTGGGTCCATGATGCTTACTCACAAGGTGCTATAGTGGCGAGGAGATGAGGGTGGAGGTGGGCATGCATGCCTTGTCAGGCTGCATTGGCCCTAAGCTAATCCTCTCTCCTCACAGCCCATTTGACACTGATGGCTCTGCGTTTGGCTTGTGATTTTCTGGCCCGTGGTGGCTGCTTCATCACAAAGGTTTTCCGTTCCCGTGACTATCAGCCCCTGCTATGGATCTTCCAGCAGCTCTTCCGCCATGTCCAGGCCACCAAGCCCCAGGCCTCTCGCCATGAATCTGCAGAGATCTTTGTAGTCTGCCAGGGTAGGTGGGCATCACTTCCTTCTTTCTCTTGACTCGTCTTTCAAGTACCAAAGCACACTTTTTTTTTTTTACACTTTCTTATATACCCTATCATCTTAGGATACCTGGCTCCTGACAAGGTTGACAATAAATTCTTTGATCCCAAATTTGCATTCAAGGAGGTTGAAGTTCAGGCCAAGACTGTTACTGAGTTGGTGACTAAGAAGAAACCAAAGGTGTGTTTGAGGAATGTGGCCACCTTCAGGTCCTGGAACTCGGGAGATTGGGCCTGATGGGTCCTATAGACACCCCAGAAAGAACTGCTCAACCTTCTTTATTTCCCTCCCTAAGGCTGAAGGCTATGCTGAGGGCGACCTCACGCTCTATCACCGTACCTCAGTCACTGACTTCCTCCGAGCTGCCAACCCTGTTGACTTCCTCTCCAAAGCCAGTGAAGTGAGTCCCCAGACTTCAGGGGTGTGGAAGGAAACCCCAGAAACATGGCCTGAGAGTTTCCCAACTCCTTTCCCTCTTCCCAAACAGATCGTGCTAGATGATGATGAGTTGGCACAGCATCCAGCTACCACTGAGGACATACGGGTGTGCTGTCAGGATATCAAAGTGCTGGGGCGCAAGGAGCTTAGGTATGCCTCGTGGGTGGGGGTAGGTGCCAGGAGCCCCAAACGCAGGGAAAGGCCTTTGAAGGCCATGACATTGACCTCTGGAGGTTGCTGCTGTGCTAGAGGTCTGGGCTGGGGACCTGAGCCCTAGGATTTGTAACTCAAATGTGAAAGTTGGAGTGTGGGCCTAAAATAAGAGGTGGCGGGGACAGAGGGAGACAGTACAATCAGTAATGGTATTTCTGGGACAGGTCCCTACTGAACTGGAGAACGAAGCTTCGGCGATATGTGGCCAAGAAGCTGAAAGAGCAAGCAAAGGCATTGGACATCAGGTGAGGAGGGAACTAAAGCATGGTAGGTATTGACTTGGTGTTGGGGGGAAGTGCCTGGGAAATTACCAAACTTTTGGACTGTTTTGTCAGCCTCAGCTCAGGAGAAGAGGAGGAAGGTGATGAGGAGGAGTCGACAGCTGGGACCACGAGGCAGCTCTCTAAGGAGGAGGAAGAGGAGGAACAATTGAATCGGACCCTGGCAGAGATGAAGGCCCAGGAGGTGGCTGAATTAAAGAGGTGAGGACAGCAGGAGAGGAGCTTGGGGGACCCCCCCCCCAAGTTCCTTAGTGTGTGGGGCTGGAGGCAGAGAATGAAGGAATGGATGGGGAATCTTCAGAGCTGGGCAGGTATAATTCCTCAAACTGTCCCCTCAGGAAGAAAAGGAAACTGCTTCGTGAGCAGAGAAAGCAGCGGGAGCGTGTGGAGCTGAAGATGGATCTTCCCGGGGTTTCCATCGCAGATGACGGGGAAACAGGCATGTTCTCCCTGCGTACCATTCGGGGTCACCAGGTAAGGCGGGGTTGGTGCAGATTGAGGAGGAGGATCTGTTTGGGTATTTAGGAGGGTGGGGATTGAATGTCTTTTTCTTAAGTGTGCTGCATGATCATCGCTAATGGTTGCTGTGTCCACCCATAAATATGACCACTAAGGGGAGACTGGGAATAAAACAAGAGCCTCATGTCTCAAAGGCCAGGAAGGAACATAAACCTCACGTGATGAAATTAAGACACGTGTGATTGGTACAGACTTGTTCTTACAGAACTGTAAGAGTATTATGTGTATTTGTATAGTATATAATACATAAGAAGAACCAAGAGGCACCCTCTCCAAGAAGCTAGACTCTAGTAGATGCAGCCAGGGTACCTGGGTGACCAGCAGAGGTGATGGAGGGTTCCCTGAGAGGGGATTCCTCAGTTCACTGAGACCAAGTTAGCACCTTGGTGCACTTGGCTACTGAATGGTGCTTTTACTTAATTTTTTAAGTAAAAGCAATGTCACAAGCAAAATGAGCTTTTGTGGCTTTTGTGTGGGAATGGGAACCGAGGTCCTCTTGTACAGGAGAGTGTAGTGGTCCTGGAGCAGACTACCACTTACCCATGTTTTGCCTCAGTTCCCTCATCTGTAAGAGTAATAGAACCTATCTACTAGGGTTTGGGGGAGGAATGTTTTAAAATGTATGTTGCCTGGGCTCGTTTATTCACTGGAAACAAAATTTGTAGATTATATTATTCTCAGGTGATGAGAAACTGTCTGAGTAATTTTTTAAAGAAAAACAGTGTTTTAGAATGTTTTAAGATTGATGCTTGATAAGCTGTGGGTACTTTTCCATAAACCTATTTCTGCTACCACTGAGGATGAGGCAGCCAAGTGGGACAGGTGAGGGACCTGCCCTAGAATGGGATGTTTTCAACAGCGTCATCACTTCTGTCTGTAAAGGGAGATAATGTGTTTGCCACAGTGTATTTCCTAATGTTGCTGAGGATAAACTAAGAAAATGGACACAGAAAAAAAGCAGTATGTTCTTTTAAGTACCCTCGATCCCTGTTTCTGTCAAACTTTAGTTGTTAGAGGAGGTAACACAAGGGGATATGAGTGCTGCAGACATGTTTCTGTCCGATCTGCCAAGAGATGACATCTACGTGTCAGATGGTGAGGATGACGACGATGCATCTCTGGATAGTGAACTGGATCCAGAGGAGCTTGCAGGAGTCAGAGGACCTCAGAGTCTAAAGGACCAAAAGCGGTAAGGTGGGGGCTGTGTGTGCAGGAGGAGGTACTGCCAGAGGGGTTGGTGGGGCATTGTCCAGGCTGCTGACCCTCCACCACCTTCCTTGGGTCTACAGTGTGCGATTTGCTAAAGCAGATGATAAAGAGGAGGAGGAGGAGAACCCACTGCTGGTGCCACTGGAGGAGAAGGCGGTCCTACAGGAAGAACAGGCCAGCCTGTGGTTCTCAAAGGTGAGAGGCGGCCGGGGCCAAGGCACAGGGAATACCTCCCCGGAGAAGGATGGCTGATTTCCCCTATCACAGGACGGCTTCAGTGGGATTGAGGATGCTGCTGACGAGGCTCTGGAGATCAGTCAGGCCCAGCTGCTGCATGAGAGCCGCCGGAAGGGGCAGTTGCAGCCACCACCACCTTCCAGTTTGAAGACTGAGAGAAAACCTTCCCGGGGCCAGGATGAAGCCCCTAAGGAGACAGAGGCTGCCACTGGCCCTGGAGGGGGAGAGAGAGATGACAGCTCAGACAGTGATAGCAGCAGTGAGGATGAAGAGAGGTGAGTGGTTGCAGTTAATGGGAGAAGGGATGAAGAGGAAGCAGTGGTTCTAACCATTTCTCCAGGTTGGGGTTTTCAGCCTTGGCTGTAGATTGAGAGCTTTAAAAGTGATTATTCTGATTTAAGTGGTCTGCAGTACAGTCCATGGCAGGATTTCCAGAAGTTAGCCAAGCAGTCTTAAATAGGAACCAGGGTTACAGTGAGGTTACAGGGACCTAATTGGTGTGGGGAATGGTGGGGCATTCACACGTGGTCCTCCCCCCTCCTGCAGCTGGGAACCACGCCACGGTAAGAAGCGAAGCCGTGGGCCTAAGTCAGATGATGATGGATTTGAGATAGTGCCTATTGAGGACCCAGGTGAGAGTGGGTCTGCACCCAGTGGAATGGGAGATCATGAAGTTTCAGGGTGGGAACTGATCTTGGACTTTTCTTCTCCCCCTCTAGTGAAACATCGGATACTGGACCCTGAAGGCCTTGCTTTAGGCGCCATTATTGCCTCTTCCAAAAAGGCCAAGAGAGACCTCATAGATAACTCCTTCAGCCGGTAAGGGGGCCAGAAAATCCTGAGAAGTGGCCCAGGTAGGGTAAGTGGTGGTTTCTTCTCTAGGAAGCCTGGAGTGGTCATTAGGGCTGTGTCCTCTCCACTTAGGTATACATTTAATGAGGATGAGGGGGAGCTTCCAGAGTGGTTTGTGCAGGAGGAAAAGCAGCACAGGATACGGCAATTGCCTATTGACAAGAAGGAGGTGGAACATTACCGGAAACGCTGGCGGGAAATCAATGCACGTCCCATCAAGAAAGTGGCTGAGGCTAAAGCCAGAAAGAAGCGAAGGGTAAGTAGTGAGGCTGCCTGAGGTGAGAGGTGGGTTGGGCAGGGGTGGGGAAGAGGTCAGCCTGACTGAGGGCCTCACACAGATGCTGAAGAAGCTGGAGCAAACTAAGAAGAAAGCAGAGGCTGTGGTGAACACTGTGGACATCTCAGAACGAGAGAAAGTGGCACAGCTTCGAAGGTGATGGGGGAGGTCACCCATAAAGGCACATGGGGGTTAAAAGGTGGCAGAAAGCCTTGAACCCGTTTCTTCTATTTACAGTCTCTACAAGAAGGCTGGGCTGGGCAAGGAAAAGCGCCAGGTCACCTACGTTGTAGCCAAAAAAGGTGTGGGCCGCAAAGTGCGTCGGCCAGCTGGAGTCAGAGGTCATTTCAAGGTGGTGGACTCAAGGATGAAGAAGGACCAAAGAGCACAGCAACGGAAAGAGAAGAAAAACAGGCGGAAGTGAGCAGAGCCTCCTGGGCCTCTGAGAAGGCAGTGTGTGGATGAGCGATCCTGTGTTACCAGCCTTTACATCGCAGTCACCTGAAAAGACAGTGAGGCAGGGTACCTGGATCTCTCATGGCAGTCCTGAGCGGTAAGGACACCCACTGCCTGAAGGAAGGTCTCCTGTTAAAGCACTGCTGAAATGTCCTGTTGGTGCTGTAACAGAACCCACAGCCCTTCCATGAAGGCGCAAGGTACTGGATGAAAAATTAAGTCATTAAAGTGTTGGGGTGGCATTCATTCTAGTCTATTCCTGGTCTCTCAAGTCTTCCCTTATCCTCTCCCATTATCATTTGAATAAAACCATGATTACACGTCTTTTCTGAGGGCTGCCATTAAGTGCTAACTTAAGTGCTGCACTGTTCTAAATCATTTAACATGTACTGACTCCTGAAGTAGAAATGACACAATCCACAGGTCCCAGTAAAACATTTACTAGAGCAAGCAGAAAGAATGCACATCTTAAAGAAACCTTCACAAAGTCACAAAATTTGATGTATATTTCTTTTATAAACAAGATAGAACAAAAATCATCAAAATCATTTCAGCAAAAGATTTTTCTACCATTGTGGCAAGTTAAAAAAAAAAATAGAAGACAGTTAAAAGCTGTTGGGGTTTTGTTTTTTAAATTCAGCAACATTTCAGACCTGGAGCCATCCTGTTTTTTAGGACCATCTTTCCTTCTTTGATAGTAGTGGCTCTGGGTCAGGCAGGCTTCTTCCTGTCTCAGGGCTGGATACAAACCTGGCTGGGGAACCTAAGCATTTACTCCCACTTAGAATCAAACATCCCCCCTCCTCTGCAAATATCTGGAAGCACTTTCGTGATCCCAAACATCCCTAACACCTCAAAGGACTGGGTTTGCAAAAGCCAACTCCTAAAAGGGACTGCCTGGCCACAAAAAGAATTTTACTTGTAGATGTTTGTAAGATGATAGTAAAAAATATACACTATATATGATACAAACCTAGAGTGAGTTTTGTACCCTATAAGGCCCTCATGCCAAACCCAGAGCCAAAAGGAGCTTCCCAGCTCTCACTGCTTCTGAGGATCAAAGCAGCCCCAAGAAAATAATCTGAAAAACTATTCAGACGAAGGGGTAGGATAATGTCTCCAAGCGCCAGCTATCCACTAAGGGCAGGAGGTCCTTACACCTTGGGCCCCAACCCAGCCCTGAGACACCTACTTACCAAAAATCTTTCTAAAAATAAAATTAAAGGATTTCACGCTTCAGCACATACCATCTAACTGTCCCACCGACTTTTCTTGCGCTTGGGTGGCTCGGGGACTGCGAAACCATCAGCTGTCTTATCTGTCTTGCTGTCCATCTTGTCGATCTTGCTGCTATCCACCTTGGGGTCCATCTTGTTCTCACGGTTACAACCTTCTTTCCTGCTTTCACCATTCCGGCCATCATTTGCACCTCGGCTCTCCCCATGTCGGCCTCCACCTCCTCCATGCCTGTTCTCCCCATGACGATGGCTATCAGCATGACGGCTGCTGCTTTCCGGATAGCGGTATCCATCTCCATGGCGACCACTGTCTCCATGACGTGGGCTATCACCATGCCGATTGCCACTGCCACTCTCTCCATGGCTATGGCGGCTACCACCCCGGTTCTCAGTGTATCTCTCTCTTTTCCCATTGTTACCCCCAATCCCTTCTCGGCTGTTATTCCCTGAAGCTGAGTTGACTCCCTGGGCTCCGGCAGTGGGGTAGGTCACTGGTGCACTGCTGATGTTCCCAGTATTGCCAAAGCCTGGAATGCCCTTGGTGGCACTGGCAACAGGGCTGTCAGGACTGTTAAGGCCCTGCTGGGCTGAATTAGTTGGAACAGAATTCAAGCTCCCTGCACTTGTCCATCCACTTGCCCCAGCAGCAGAACTTCCAGCCTTCTGGTTGCTTAAGCTGGCGGCAACGAAGTGACTCTTGT
This sequence comes from Miniopterus schreibersii, assembly GCF_964146895.1. NCBI lineage: Eukaryota > Metazoa > Chordata > Mammalia > Chiroptera > Miniopteridae > Miniopterus > Miniopterus schreibersii. The sequence continues at coordinate 9,515,866 of NC_138116.1, forward strand.
ACTGTGACTGAAAGAGAGAAAATGAAAATAGGTAAGATGGTGAGTTCAAGAAACCTGTATAATAAGCTTGGCAATGATAAAGCATATAGGAACTTGGCTGCTCACACACAAGATAATGTGCTATCTTGGCACTGTAACTTTAGCATCCTAATAGCCCTACAATCCTGTGATTTCTCATCAGTCTGGAGATGGATCAAATGTGTAAATTAAGGCCAACTAGCTGGAGGGGTAAATGTAAAAAAGAGATTGAGTTCACAAGATACAGAATCAAATTTGTCTTAGCTAAAAAACAGCAATTACTGTCAACCAGGTTGCAATAGCCTTGGAAGTGGGCAATACCATAGGCCGATAAGGCAGGGAGGGAATAGCAATCCTGCTGCAGTACCACAGGTAGATGACCAACAAGAGGGGTTTCCGTAGCCTCTACACCTGCATCTCTAGGTCAGCTACAGTTAGGTTTATATTCAAAATGGAAAGCAGTGAGAAGGCCCTAAATCCAGCATCAAGCCTACAAGCCCAGCTACATCTCAAGACTAGGCCCCCTTGACACTGCCCAAGAGTTAACTGCTGAAGGAAGCTCTTTTAGCTAAATGTGATCTCAGACCTGGAAAGCTGCTTTCATTGCCGTCAGCCGATCTCCCATGGCTCCTGTGGAAGGCTTGTAGGCCTCATAGTTGCTCATTACATTGTTGTTATTTCCTCGGTCCTAAAAAATAAGCACACCCATGAGGATGGACGCAAAGCAGGAAAGCCCCCTGCTATAGACTGGGTCTCAACATACTGAAAACTGAAGAGGGAATGGGGACAGGATATTTTTAGAAAGTTACTTGTTTTGTGAGAAAAGGTGTGGTAATGAATATATTGAGAAATGCGATGCCTTTCAACTAGTATTTCTATTTCTGGGAATTAATCCTAATAATCAGAAATGAGGTCAGATTATGCTCAAAGGTGATTATGTGGCACTATTTATAAACACCAACACGAGCATCTTTGTGTAATTATGTAAAAATTGTAGTAAGAACGAAAAGGCCACAGGCAGTATAGCACATGCTTGACTGCTCATCTCTTACCAGTATGTAATTTTGGGTGTCTCAGCTTTATTATCTGTACGCACTCTCACTGAGTGATTGAAAGACTGAGTTAATTAATACCCATGCCTGCTTGGAATGGCCCTGGCACATAGTAAGTGCTCAATATTAGCTATGGCTCTCATCCGCATCATTCACATCATCATTACTATAATGTGGGAACAGGTTATTTATCAAAGACACCAAGTTAACTACAATGCTCCAGAAATGAAGACTTGGCTTAGGGATCAGAATAACAGGAAACAGGTAGTTAAGACAGTCAGAGGGAGCTTTTGTTACATGATTTGTGAGAAAAGCTCTCTCTCATCGCTCTGATGAAATTTCTGAGTACAGGAATCATTCCTGAGTTTAGTTACAAGATATTGCTAGAGTTTACACAGTGATTCTGTGGCAATGTCTTTCTGACAGCAGGCTCTATCTAGGCCAGTGTTGGAAAACAGGCTGCTGGGCCCCACCTGCAGACTTTCTGATTTATCAAGTCTGGTGGGGCACAAGTCTGCATTTGCTGCTAGTCCAGGAACCACAATTTGAGAACCACTGCTAACCTAGACTGATTTCCTGAGCATGTCTAGTCAACCAAGTACACATCGGTGCTTCTTCAAAAGTCGTCACAATACTAAGAACCAGCATTAATACGGAACTAAGCCAGCAAATTAAACACAAGCTTCCTTCTCGACAGGGTTCTGAACACACTGAGGTTTTCTCAGGTAGAGGAGAATAGTCCTCACATCACCCAGGACTTGGGACCAGCCTTAAGGGCCCTCCTGTAGTACGGACTCACCGTGTTCTCAGAGCCTAGGCCCGGCCGCTCCCTGTAGCCTAGGCCGCCTCCACCGATGTTCAGCTTCTTGCCTTTCCCTCCTTTGAAGCGGGACTTCCGAAACCAGGCATTCTGCGCAGAAGACAGCTCAAGGTGAAGCCAGGATAGGGAGAGGGGGCCAGAAGAAGAGGGCAAGATCAAAGACGAAAGTAAGTGGGAGGGGAGAGCTCTTTGCTTCATCTTTAGCCAACGTACTTATGGCAACGGAGAAACTGTTCACAAGAACCACAGATTCACTTCCTTTAGGTAGTTTAACCCACCAATTTGTCAGGAGGCGTAGATCCTTATCTAAGGCTTCCCTTACTGCTCCTTCCCCCAGGCCTCCAGGAAGGGAAATGGTTAGTTACTCTGGCCACTTCTAACTTCCTTGAGGAAAATAAATTTTTTTTCTATTTTTAAAATAATCTACATATATCACTGGGCACAAAAATTTGGAACTTTTAAAGAATTAGTGTGGGTTCAGAAGTAGAGGGAAAAACCTAAGTGAAGTGAGGTTTACTAGAATCGACTCTAGGCCTAGAGGCCCAGAACTGGTAGCCACATAAATAAAAACAAAATTTTATTTACTCATAGAGCCTAAAAGTTTTCACTGAATTTGATCACTGCCAGAATACTACTAATCAGATTTATTCACAATCTCTTCAAAATGCAAACATCTCTGGGGAGGTTAAAGTTTTATCTGACAATCACACATGCCAAAGTTCTTGAGAGGCAGTGCAGGCTTGGCAAAGGTGATGAGAGAAGCTGATCAGTCTGAGAACTCAAGAAGCCTGAGGCACAAAAAGAGATGTAGAAAAATGCCAAAAACAAAATGTATCTTGTTCAAAATTTCAGTTTAGTATTGGCTCTCTATACCCAGGAAAGGGAAGGAAACATCATTCTACTCTCTCAGGCAATACAGGTCATTTACTCCCAGGACCTAAAGCACGAGCAGTACCACACAACAAATGCATTATGGGTCCAGTGCTGTGGGCTGACCTATCTGAAAAACACTCAAGTCTCTGCTCTTAGAATGTGTATTCCTAACACATTTATAATTCAGGGACTACATGTATTAACATGTATTAACAAGACTCAAGATTTAATGTGGTAGGATGCCTCGCTTGGTTTTGGATTGCTAAACAGGGTGGTCCAAAATACGAGATCTAAGTCTATGAGGACCAGTTAAATAAATCATTTTTTAAGACATCACACATTTTTAGCTCCCAAAAGAGAAGTCTGTTTGGGGGGGATAGAAGCCATCTTTGAGATTATACTTACAAGTGTGCTATGGGGCAAGCAGGTAAAAATTTCACAAGGAAAGATTTTAGCACAAAGAAATGAACAGCTTTTCAACATAGATGCTGCTGAAAGGACAGGATGAGAAAACAAACCAGACGAATTTTCATGCCCTACAAAACTGATCATTACCTCTAAGTACTATCCTCCCCACCCCCACCCCTTTTCTAGACATGTTTCTAGGTTTTCTGCCTTAGGCTTGTTGAAGTTTTTTCACTTAGTTTTACAACTTGGAGCAATCTGAAGCGTGCCCAGCCCCTCACCTGCATCGCCAGATCTAGGAGTTCCTTAGAAACATGTTGGTTGGCTCCTTCCAAGTTCCGGACAAGGTCACCAGCAAAATTACTGTCCTTGGGGGTCAGCAAGGTATAGGCCACACCCTTCTCACCCGCTCGTCCTGTGCGGCCAATCCTATGAGTATGTGTATCAATGTCTCGAGCCACATCATAGTTAATGACAGTCTTAATTGAAGGAATGTCCAGACCACGGGCTGAAATAAAAAACCAAATTCTTTTTTTCTTCATCAGGAGTCAAAAGACCAAAGTAACCCCAAATGCTAAACGTCTAAGAACCCAGATTCCATTCTTATCTAGGCAAAGTACATGGTTTGCTGAGCTGAGATGAAGGCATATAAGTTACTCTTCTAGAACAAATGCCACTATTGTAGATTCTATGATGCAGGACCACCTATTATAAGGTACGTACATCTGCCATCAATAACCTGCCATGGCCTCTCTCTTATACCAGGAATATATAAAAAAATTAAAACCAGCATCAAATATGCCTTGAGACTGAGAAATTAATTTCTTTCTGGTTGTGAGCAGTGTGCTCTGAATTGCTACTCCATGGGTTGTGGCCAGCCAGGCCAGCAGAGCGCGCTCATTCAGCTTGACCAAATATTAAAGGTCATATATAGCAAGACAGAGCACCCTTACAACATAGGAACCTAAGGTTATTGGGGAAATTCATACTCTACCTGCAACATCTGTGGCCACCAGGATGGGGATGTCCTTTTTCTTAAAGTCTGAAATGACCTTGTTCCTTTCACTCTGATCCATGTCCCCATGAAGCAGCCCAAGATTATGGCCCTCCTGTTTAAGGTTATTGGCTAGCTCCTCAGCATTGGCTTTTTTAGTAACAAACAGGAGGACACTCCCTGAAGATGTAAATTCGACAAGACGTCGGGTAAGCCAGTTCCATTTACTAGGCCCGGAATGGAGAATCTCCACAATCTGTGTCACATCTTCATTCGCCTGAAGAGATGAAACAGAGGCTTGTGACATCTCTGCCATAGGGCACCTGAACAAGGACCAGACATCACATTTCCTACCTGCATCTAGCAGAACCTTGAACAATCCCTCTTCTCGTGGGCCTTCCTTCAGCAAGTCAAGTGCAGCTCAAAACTTAAGTCCCTTCTCAAATCACTGTGCTCTCCATCTCCCCTGATGCATACATATACCAACTAAATCTGTTAGCTGCAATACTTTTTTATATGCCTATTCAGATTATTCTTAATAATTAAGCTCCTTTTCTGCCTTTCTCACTCACTGTTCCTAGTACAATTCATACATGCACACAGAAGGCACTCAAAAATGAAAAAATGGACACTGTCAAAATGCTAGCTGCACAGAAACTTTAATAAACATGGCAGGCAACTTAAGGAATTCTCAAGGAAGCCTTAATTGAATTCCAAATCACAATTCAGAGGAATTTTCCACATAGGGCATTTGTACAGGTAAGGAAAAAATGTTTAACCATTTTCACCAGGCCATTCACATCCCCCACTCCATGCTGTGCAGGTCTCCTCCCATATCATTTTAAATGTCAGTTCCATCCTAACTGACAGGTAGTCTTCTAGACAAAGCTTGCTTCTTTTTTTCCCCTAGAAAAAGTTTTTTTTTTTAATTATGGAAAAATTTTAAACATTCAAAAAAGTGAAATGACCATCAACTCCCATGTATCCATCATCCAGTTTCAACAACTATCAACATTTACCAATCTTTTTTGTCTATCCCCCACTAGTTTTTTAATTTTTATTTATTGATCTTTAGAGAAAGAGAGATTTGTTGTTCCACTTATTTATGCACCCACTGCTTGATTCTTGTATGTGCCCTGGCTGGAGATCGAACCTTGGTGTACTGGGATGATACACTAACCGACCTACCCAGCCAGGGCTTCCCCCCTCTTATGATATTTAAAGCAAGTTTGAAACATGCTGTCTCATCCATAAATACATAACGTTTTTTTCTCAGCAGTAAGAAATTAGTTCATGTCTCCATAATCTGCGAAATAACCCACTGGGGTCCCATCCAGCCCTGCTTAGGGTTACCTCTCCAATATCTCCCTGCACCACTCGAATAGGGTCGATCAGGATATCTCTGGCCAGTTTTTCAATCTTTTTCCGAAAAGTTGCACTGAATAAGAGAGCTAAAAGGTAAAATAAATTCTGTTAAAATAACAGTATGACTTTTTTTAATAACCATTAAGCTTCCTACTGACATTAAAAATATTGTTTTAAAAAAGTATTCAGTTTTTAAAAATAAACTTACCTGAACTTTAACTTTAATTAAAACAAAAAAACCCTGACTCACTGAGGAAAAAAGACTTACTCGTATCCTATTTTTACATGTGTTTGGTTAAGGCAGGGTTTGTCAGCACGGTTCTGAAAAAGGCTCTTGACTTCAAATAAGCAGATCTGCACTGTGCATTGCCTCTACCCACCAATAAAATTATAATTTGGGGTAAGTCACTTAATTCTCAGCCTTAGTATTTATCATCTACAAGTTATATATGATGACCTCTATGGTCCTGTCTGTGCAGCTCAGATAAACTATCATTATCTCACCCTTTATGGTTTTCACCAGTACACACACATGATCATTTCTGCTGCCGTTACTGAGTTCTTATAAAATAAATAGGAGTTTATTCTGAGTACAAATGTGGTTTAATAAAACTGCTTCATACATACTTTGTCTGTCAGGACGGACATGACTGGCTATGGATCGCACCTGGTACTCTGGAAGAAGTAGAAGAGTAAAATTAATATAACTCTATAATAGTTTGGGATGCTTTGAAAAGTCATTTTAGTAAAAAATATTCATATGAAAGGTTGTAAGAATTATTCAGTATGAAACTCAGAAAACACATGCCGTACACCCAGCTGGGCTAGGCCCAGTGCTGTCCCAATCAATAAAGATAGTTTGAATTTTCACACAGCCAGGTTAAATGAAGGACAGGAAAGCAAAGGGCCTTGAATGAAATGACATCCACCTACCTAAGAACACAGACCTTGACCTCCACAATCAAAAACATATGAATAAAAAGAAAGCACAAGAGACAACATTCCCTCTATATACAAAGGCACTTTCAACTGTCTTCAACTCAATCACACCTAACAGACTTTCCCCGAGAGAACTCCTAAAAATAGCTGTTTTAGCTATAGCTCTACAGTCTAACCCTACCCATGAGCATTTTTAGCTTCTCTCATGCAGAAAAAAAAAGAGGTCAGTCCATACATGGAAAAAACTAGTATCGTTAACTACTAGAAACAGGTATTCAAAGCATACCAAATCCCATGTCAAACATACGATCTGCTTCATCAAACACAAGGTAAGAGACTCTTTGAAGATTAGTAGCTTTCTTCTTCACATGATCAATCAGTCGGCCCTGAGATCCAGAAAATGAATAGTAAGTATAACTAAAGGCATTTACAAGAACTTTCTAGAGCTGTGCTCCTGGCAAAAGTACTAATACTCCGGTGTTAGACTGCAACAGACCCTGGTCTAATAGCCTCAAACTTTATGCACTACATAGCCCAGAAATTTTGAAAACTTCATTAAATTCTTCCTTTACATTGTTATTTAAACTGTGGGAAAATGGCCAAAACTATTTTTGTCAGGCATTCTGAAATGACCTAATTTAAAGCCTTACTGATGGGCTTTAATGTTTAGACTACAACTTTTAGGCAGTCTGACCATACTCTGAATATATTTCTGATTCTTGAGGCTCTCGGTGACCACAAATCCATTTTCTAGGAGACCGTAAGAAAAACTATTTGAAATAGAAGGGAATTTGTACGTATTAATATATATGTCAGAGAACCACAGGCTGTCACTCATCAGAGTATTCTCAACCCTGCTCTACCACATTTTAGGGGGAATCCCCTCCAATAACTTAACCATTTTTCCATACTAAGAGAGGCTGAGAAGCCATTTAAACCAAGACATACTTACCGGGGTACACACAACAATCTCTGCCCCTTCCTGAAGGGCCTTGGCCTGCTCCCACATGCTCCCTCCTCCATATACGGCCACCGATCGAAGATTATATGCTTTCCCAAACCGCTTACATTCTGCATGGATCTGCAAAGTTGTTGACATAATGACATATTAACAAACTCTGACACTAACAAAAACCTGTCTCAACGAAAAAGGGAGTTCTAAAAAATACACAGAATGCAATGTCATAGAAAATAAAAAGCTGGGAAATACTTTAAAATCACAATTTATTCATCAAGTACATGAACAAAGTGTCGTTATCATGTCCAACAGGCCACCCAAAATCTTATCGTTATTCACTTTTTCCTTCTCTACCTGAGCAAAATGAATCCAGGACAAACACAGTGGGAGGTTACAATACAAACAATTCCTGTAGCATTTTCTTTCTCTTAAAACAGTTTTTCAAAGAAAAATGTGTATTTGGTTATACATAAAAAATATAACAATATTTTCCATAAGTTTCCTGATAGCACAATGTGAATGTACTTAATGCCACTAAATTGTACATTTATCAATGATTAAAGTGGGAAATCTTAGGTGTATTTCACTACAATTAAAGAAGAAGTTTCCTGGTAATTCTACCCGCTTGACTCATTGGTCCCTCACTACTTCACATTTGCAAGGAGGCATTCCACACAAAGCACATACCTGCTGGCAAAGCTCCCTTGTAGGACACACAATCACTGCAATTGGTCCATCACCTGGTTCCAGTTCCTTCTGGTCCATTATATGAATCAGCATGGGCCAGATAAAGGCTGCGGTTTTCCCACTGCCTGTTTTGGCAATACCAATCATGTCTCTACCACTTAATGCCACAGGCACACCCTAGAGAAAAATAAAGTATATCCACTTTTAACCTTCTACTCTAAAGATGTTCTGAAGGAAACCCTGGGGAAGGGGTAAACGATTAACATTTCCACTGGAATAAAATTATACTGGGCTATGCATACTGACTATGGAATAACAAAAAATACCTGGCATTCCCCTAAACTTCTTGATTTGTAAGAAATATTATCATTCTCTTCATGTGGATCAGCCACCATTTACAAAATATGAATGCCTCCATATTTCTTAAATATAGAAAACACTGTAATTTATAAGTAGGTTACTAAAATTTTAAAAATCCTGTCCCCTTAAGGTACAGACTACCCCATCCATATACATAAAATTCTCATTTTCTGTGTATGAATGAATAAATACCATATGATAAATGTGAAACACAAGCTATTACACTCCCTTATAAATGAGACTTTTCAGATCATAGACAAAGGAACCCTAGTCACCAACAGTGCTAAATTTGCCCACAGAAATCTTTATTTTTGTTTTTCTTTTATCCTAACCCGAGGACATGTTTAGAGAAGGGGGAGAGAGAGAAACAGTGATTGCTCGCCTCCCACAAGTGTCCCAACTGGGGATCAAACCGGCAACCTGGGTATGTGCCCTGACTGGAATCGAACCAGCAACCTTTCAGTGCATGGGACGATGTTCCAACCAAGTGAGCCACACTGGCCAGGGCCGCACTAACCAGTGTTTTATTAATTTGACTTGTCTGTAAAATAAACATAGTCATTGACTATCATTCTACTTCATTTTTCTTTCATTATGTTTTACTTACCTGGCACTGTATTGGAGTGGGCTGTGTGTATTCGGATTTCCGAATCTGGTGCATAAGTTGTTCATCAAACCCAAAATGAGCAAAACTACTTCCTGGTCTAGGAGGTGCAGCACCAGAGACCTAGAGGTAAAGACAACTCCCAGGAATGACTTGTATTTTAAAATCAACAGCACTGCAAGTTCAACAATATTAGCCTGAGTATAAAGTGAAAATATAAGTCTGTAGCCAAAAGCATACACTGTTGAAAAGGTAAGAAAATAATAGATCTAAACCTCATATAAAAAATTTCAGGATAAATATTCCCGAGATAACTATCATATGATTTAAAATGATTAAGTGCCTAGACACCTCCTTCATCAAAATTAATTTCCTGTAAGATATAAAATACACACACCTCTCTCAGAAAACAGAAGTTCAAACATGACATAGCAACTGGTAAGGCGTAGGCCAGAAAGCTGTCCACACTGGAGTAGATATCACTGTATCATCTGTGTGTGTTTCACTTAACTAACATCTAGCAGCACTTAATGTGACTAAAGTGTAACCTAAACTTGGTGGACAATTTAAACTATTACTGTGAAATTAGTGCATGCATATTTTTAAAGGTGTTCATTTCTTCTAATTAAACAACAAACAAAACCCTGTGCTGTATGTAATGTGAGAAGCAAGTGATCTTAATTTTGAAACATTCTGACTTTATAAACTGTCCCCATCTACTAATCTTGTCTCCTCTTCCTGAAGATGGGGACTCCTACTCTTCAGCTCTAGCCCACCCAACACAGTTCTCAACACACTGCACTCACTGGAGAAATGCTTGCTGATTAAGACCACAATGACTTACTATTCCACACACCATAGAACTGACTGAACACATTTAGCATTCATGTGTGTCACACGAAAGAAAAAACAATCCTACCCTAAAATAGCTGGAAGACTAATACAATAAAAAGACACATGAGCCCAAGGGATATATTTATTACTCTATCAAAGACAGTTCAGAGACCATTAGAAAAGAAATTCAAGGTGATTTTAGTTTGGGTAAGAATACTACTAATCCTGAACTACTTAACATTAATATAAGAATATCTGGCTTAGTGGTTGACTTACCCGAAGATTGAGCTTATGCCGGAGATCTATTAGCTGCTGTGGGGTGAGGCTGGTTATCTCTTCATGCTCATTGTAAAAATTTTTTTCAAATGGTGGATAGTCAATCTGCAGGTCCAATTATTCAAAGTTAGTCTAGAATTCAAGAGTCAATCCTGTGAGTTTGATTTTAATGCAAAATAACCTTTTACAAATATTATACAAGTAAAGCCATAACCAACTAGAGAACAAAGGAATTCACTTATTCATGACACATATCCCCAAAGTACAACCAGTACCACTCCCTAATCCCATTTTCAATATAAACACCAACTTACTTTCTGAAGAGACTCTTAAGAGCACACTTCAGATTTAAACAACCTTGACAAAGACGAAGGAACCTACAATGCCGAAGGCCTCAGCTTTTAAAGAAAATAGTCCACCCTATAACATTTAAATGTTTTGGAGTAAGTGGTTCACTTAGCTCTAGGCATTTAAAAATATTTCCTTTGGGGAGAGATCTGTTTAGAGGAAGTTCTATTCTTTTTAAAAACATGGAACTGTTTACATAACTTTTAAAAAAGGACCAAGCATTCCCAGTTCCAAAGAGGGAAGAAGTAATTTCTGATACTCTTCAGAGCTTACTGTACTAAAAATACAAAACAGAAGCAAACCACCATATGTGAATTTGGCTAAATGATTTTCTTTCTGACAACATGGTATGTCCACAATAAATTTATTTTTTAAGGAGAATTTAAGCCTTTACTAGGTGGTCAAAAATTTTATAATTCTGGATACAGCCTAAAATTAATTACCTTTCTATGGCAAAAAGTAAGTTTTATAGTTTGCCTTTAGCATTAATAGGCAGGATCTTTTGTTATGTGCCCCAAAATGCTGTACATAACAGGATTTCCTTTAGTTGTCTTGATCAGAATGGAAGCTCCATGAGGGCAACAATTTTTGTCTTTGTTCACAAATTTTACATATAAATATGTAAATTTTTATATTAAAAAAACACACCACAGAATGAGAAGAAAGCTGCTTATAAGTAGAAGGGGTATCTGTCACCTCCTTTGATCTCTCCTGGAGGACTGCCCATTACATTAGGACAACTGTGAATACCCCAGAATGATGAAGTTTGAGCACTTTGTCAAGTATCTCAAAAGATTTTATTAGATTATTATTTCAAGTACTTGTGTTTTTCCTTATTGGATTTTCACTCTTTTATCATGGATACTTCTTCCCAGATCAGTTTCAAATATTTAGTTTCATTTGCCACATGTAAAATACCAAGGCATAACGTAATAGCATCTGTGCAAAAGGAAACATTTAAAAAATTGAACAGACCAGTAGTTCTCAAACTTTTTGGCCTCAAGTACCCTTTACACTTAACAAAACCACAACTTTTCATTTACGTGGGTTATCTATTGATATTTACTGTGTTAAAATTAAAACAGAAAATTTTAAATTTATTCATTTAAAAATAACAGTAAACCCATTATACTTTAACGTAAATGTTTTAGTAAAAACAACATTTTCACAAATCTCTTTAATGTCTAACAAAAGGAAATGGTTCCTACTGCATGCAAATTGTGCTATGTTGCTTTCAGCCCAGGAAAAAAATCTGGCTGCCAAAAGATATGTGGTTGCAAAATGGAAGAAAGTATTTATTAATAGCCTTTTCAGATTCTTGTGGATTTTTACTCTTCTTCAATTCTATACTAAAACTTGGAAAAGAGGTCATTTTTTTAAAGGTTATTTTCACTGTGTGATATGAAATCATATCATGAACTTTCCACATTCTGTTACATAATAACTTTTTACATTCTGTTACATTATCACCCATGAGTCTATGATGCACTTTGGAGTCTTTATTCAGGCATGATTTTGTAACATCATGTACTGGCCATTTGAAAATACTGGTTTACTCAGATAGTATGCAGATCAAATGGTGAAATTACATTATATAATTTTGTTTTTAAAAAATCAGTTATTACTATCAATTTCATTACAACAGAATTTAAGTATAAGAAAGCTGTCAAGCTCACTGGTGAGTTTCCCAAATTCTAATTTTTGTTTGAAAGTTTAAATTTCTGTCCTGGCAATAAACACTTTGTTCTCCTTAAAGTGTCATTCATTTTCTCAAGTGAAAATAATGTTCCATGAGAAAAGCAGCTAGTTCAACTCACAACTCAAACACCTAAGTGCTTTATTCATAATTTCCATTTTGTGACACAGAGAAACAGAAAAAAGACATGTAACATAAAGATCAAGATTTAATAAACAGTAATTTTTACTGTTTCATCAAAGATATTAAGTGAAGCTGGCTTTTTTCTTTTTTAATGGTGACAGTCTCGCAGGAAAGAATATACTGACTACAAGAACAGGTGGTACTACTGTCTTGATTTCATGCTAAGGTGTTAAGTAGGTATACTGATATCCTCATTTCCTTTTCTTGATTTAAGGAACCCGTAATTCCTGGTACCCCTCTGAAAGAACAGTCTCTTATCTGCTCCAGATCTGAGAAAAACAGGAACGGTTTACAGCAATTAAAAAACAAATATAGGCCTAAGGGCCCATTTTGAAAGGAAGATGGTTAAGTGATGATCTGGAAAACAAGTACAACTCCTTAAAAAAAAATTCTCCATATAGAATCGAGTGTGAACAAGCAATTCAGCTTTACCTTGAACAACACAGGCTATAAAGCCTCAATCACTCAGTCACTTTTTGACTCAACCACTTAGCGGAGCTGACAAGGTCCCAGAAAACAAATATTCTCATGCCATAAGGAGTATAAGTCAGGAGTATTCAGACACTGAGAAAATCTAATTATTAAAGCTGAACTGTATCAGCTTGAAACAAAAATCAAATTCAGCAAGAAACACCTTACCTCTGAATGGTCAATGGGAGGAAGAGGATCAATGATTTTTTTGGAAGGTGCAATTGGATTTCCATCACTATCATATTCCAAATTATCTTCCTCTTCCTCTTGAACTACACCAGCAGTTGGGTTCTCTGCCATGTACCGAAAATAAGCTTCCTGCAGGAAAGCACAAGAACATAATCATACCAAGTACAATTGGGAACATTTCTGCTCCTATAATTAGTGCACACAGTGTACCAGATGATAGCAGTTTAAATACCTACCAAGTAAGAAGACTTTTACTAGCAATGATTCCTTTAACAATAGCAGTACTCGGAGGGACAATCAGAAGAAATGAGTGAGACAGTTAGTACTACGAAATGATTTAACTTATTTAACAGAAGACTTACAAATCTGTCTGCTCCACAGCTTTCCTGGGGAGGGATGTCTACCTACCCTGCCCAGAGCTATGGAACACATGCTGTGGCTTTACCAATCCAAGTTTAGAAGTTGACACTGATTAGAAGGGTCACACAAACCTGGAAAGGGCTACTGCTCACTTTGGTTCCCTTCTCACCAACCCATAACTGAACAATGAGAAAAAAAATACTAAAGGACAGTCATTAATGTTCCATCTTGAAATACAAGAATCACAAACAGAACCCCTAGAGAGAGGTAGAGGTTAGATGTTGCTAGAGGCCATCAGTAGATCCCACACTACTCTACTTCTTGATTTATGAGAATAAACATTTGGACTAAAAAATCAAGCTGAATAAAGCTATTTGTTTCTGACGTCATAGTTGATCAAAAGTTCCATCTTCAACATGGAGGAAAGCCATGTGAATCTTTATATTACCAATTGGTTACACATGTAGAAAAGAAGCAAGTCAAATGACATTCCCTGCTGAGTGTCAGGAATGGTCATTTCAGTGAAGGCAAGCTCTAGCTTGTCCCCAGGATAGGCTTTGTGGGGTAAAAATAAAAGATAGAAATCTGCATAGGAACTCACTTGGTCATCTTCCTCTTCAATGTCATCTCGAATACCCCTGGAAAAACAAGCGGAGAAACAAACTTCCCTGCAAATGTTCCACATACCCAGCTCCATACTTATAGCAGATTAGTGTTGAATTCCATACAGCACAGGAACTCTCAACACTAATAATAACAAAGCAGCAATAAGCACACTGTAAACTATCCATCCATCATATATGTATAGTTTCACTCTATATGCTACAGTTTGCATTTGTTTTGAATGGGGTGCTATGGTGCCCCTAGAAACATCAATTACTAACAAGGGTTATAAGGAGTAAAAAACTTCTGAAAATATATACCCAAGGATCCTAGCCTTGTCAACCCCATACAACAAACACAACGCAGTTGTGAGAAGCCTTTTATATACATTTTTTAAATCCTGCTTTTGGTACACTGAAAAAACATTGCAATTTTCTTAATGTCCCCCAGAGTTTCTAGCTCTGGAGCAACTGCATTCACCTAGAATACCTGGGTACAAAAAGAAAAACTAAATCAACTCTTGGTAAGTCTGAGACTAAAACTACTCCTAAGCAGTTCACCTAGAGAAGGGGACGAAGGCCACTTGCTGAATCTCTCAGGCGCTATTAGAAGGTATGGTTGCTTAGTTCCCACAACCGTATCTTTCTCCTCAGGCTTTCTGCCTAACCTAGAGTGCTGATTATTCCCAAGGCAAGGACACCGCCACGCAGGGTAACTGAAAGGATGCAACACACAGTAAGCACCACAGCGAGAGCCCAACCTCTATTCTGCACAGGAGCCTTGGGGAGGGCCCGAAGCACTGATTACACCAAGCAGAGGGAAAGGCCAACCATGCCTACTTGTGTCTGGTAGCAAAAGCCTTAAGAGGAGTGTATTTAGCAAGGGATAGAGCAGAATTCTTTCCCAGAAAATAATGTACTTCAAATTCTGACTTTGCTAAAGCAAGGTGTCACTCCTTAAATTAGATTTTATTATTTATTAATAATAGTTTTTAAATGACATAATCACCATTACTTCTCATAAATCGATCCTATAGGCATTAAATTTTAATTATGAATAAAACTCAGAAAAATGAACCCGAACTTTAGTAATTATCCTCTTGACTCCCACTGTAACTCATTCTTCCATTCACTTAAAAAAACCCAAAAAACAAAAAAAACCCTACAGAATATCAAATACCATTCTAACAAAAAAAAAAAAAAAATGCTTTTTGATTACTGCAAATTTAAAGACTTTTGTCATCTCTATTATCTGCAGAAATATTGCTCAAGATACAGGGATAACTTCAAGTCAAGAAACCTACATATTTTAATTTTTCCTCTATAAACTTTGGGAGATACAGGTTTTACAATACTTTATTTTCTATAACCTTTGTGAGGGAGAAGAAAACAACTTACTTTACGTTTTTTCTTTCCTTGTCCTTTTCTTCAAGCCTCTTCATGTCTCTAGCCGCCTGATCCTAATGAAACAAAGGCTGTAAGGAATCATATCAACTACAAAGGACATTTCTTTACAAAGAATTTTTAGATTCAAACAAGTTCCATCATACTCTCAGCTATGTATTTTGACAATTGCATTTTGATGCAAACTACATTTTGACGATTTTCCAAAGAAATACCCAAATGTTCTAAAAACTTGGCTATACATGAATTGCATGCCTTTTATCTGAAACTTATAACATGCATAGAAAAATTAGTAAAAATGCTTAATTGGTCACTTTTTTTTTTTTAAGTTAATGATCTAATTGTGGCTGTAAAGGACCTTAAATTCAGGCAAATCAGGGTTGTCAAGGTGCAGCTTAAGACCATTTGCTTCACAATGGTAATTGGGGCTAGTAAAAAATGCAGATTTCTGGATCTTGCTCAGGAAAGGTTGCTGTCAACCTGGGGCAATTTTGTCCCCAGTGACATTTGGCGATGTCAGCAGACATTTCTGACTGTCACAACCTGGGGGGTGGGGGGAGAGAAGTGAACAGAGGTTGTTACTAGCATCTAGTGGGTAAAGGCCACAGATGCTGCTAAACATCCAACAATGCACAGAACAGTCACTACAACAAAGATTTATTGAACCCCAAATAGTCCTGGGGTTGAAAACCCTGCTCTAAACCTACTAGATCAGAATCCTTGTGGGTAGTTACATGCATGTAGTTTTCCCATTTTCCATAGGCAATTCTTATACAAAGCAAATTAATAATCACTGATCTAAATTAATTCCTTGTTTTATGTGTATGAAAATCAAGGTTAGAAGAATTAATTTTTCCCAAGGTTAAACACATTCTACACAACTGTTTGTTATAAAGCAACATGAATTTTTCTGACTTCTTTCATTAAAAAAAAAAATGCCGCTGTATTAAACTGGGTGTGGTCAGGCATCCTATCTAATCAAGTGGTCCTGACAAAGAGAAATTATTTTAAAAAGAAATATACACAATCTACTTTGCAAGAGATTGAGCCAAACAGAAGATATACAGGGAGGGGCAAAAGTAGGCTAACAGTTGTGAGTACAAGAATCATAGTTTATTTTTGTATTATTACTTATTATTATATTATTTTCCATACGAACAACTGTAAACCTACTTTGGTTCCACCTGTATTTAAGGCTATAACTAAAGTGAAGATGACATAAGCAATGAAACAAGAAATGGCTCACAAATACTTATAGAACATGTTTTTTAAGCCTACATAAATCCTTTTTTGAAACACTGGCTAAAAATAAATCATCTTAAGTTCAATCACTAGACAAGTTTACTGAAGATAAGGGATTAATGGAATACTTTGGCAATAGCAGTCTCTCCAAGATCACACAATATCCAATATCTCTATCCTCAAACCAGCAATACTCCTTTAAATACTATACCAAAATATGTCCTGAAGAATGATACCATATCAAAAAGATTTAACCTCCAAACTGCTTCAACTAATTGAAATGCCAAGCAAGAAAATCTGGGACATGCTTGGATATTCCCACTCAAAATGGGCGATGGCAGCTTGTGCTACCAAAAATCAAATCTAAATTTAAACCTAGAAAAAGAGCTGATTTTTCTCCTAATTCATCACTAGGGGTATCTCAAGAAATAATGAGAACAAAGTCCTTGGAGAAATGTCTGTATCTCAAGAAGATGGAAAAAATATATATATTCATATATACAAGACATCTCAAACATGACAAACCATTTATTGCCCTTACTTCTAGAGAGAACCATTTAACATGTTTACTAACTAGCTACCATGATGCAAAGCACATTGGTAAGTGTTATGGCAGAAATACACAGTGCTACAAGAACTCAGAACAGAAAGAGACCTCAGAAAGAATATGGATTTGGAGTTGAATCCTGGTTCTGAGGCAATTTGCACTGCTCTAAATCAAAGATGGGAAATTCAAATACCTAATGGGTGCCAAGCTGACAATGAATGAAGTGAGCCAGGATAAGAAAAGGTGTATTCTTTATTCTTTTGTCAGACATGCTTTGCTTGTACTTTAGTAAGCAGGAATATTCTTCTAAAGAAGCATGTTCTAATTTTTCTTGTAGAACATGGCCCAGAGTCTTTTATTTTCTGATATTTGAAAAGAGGCCCAAACTCAGAAAAATATTTCTTCACGGTAAGAAAACCACAATGCAAGTGTGATAATAAATGGCTCTAACTGGTGGCCTCAATGTCAACAAGCAACAGGGATTGATGGAACTACGTATGGTGAACTAGAAAAAGCATGCCTTCTCTACAGCAGGCAGTCACTTGCTCAACAGCCTGTTTTGGCCATGCAAGAATGCATGGCTTAGCACTGCCATCTTCCACTTTTCAAGAGTCTGAACTTTTAGACAAAATCTCCTGATCTTAAAAGTGTTGGCTCAGATTTTTAAAAAGGCAGTGTCTAGCCAAACAAAAACACATCCATATTGGATTTTTTCTTTCCCTCCTTCCTTGGGGAAGAGATGAAGACTTCAGGTAACAAGTAAATGAGGAACCTGGAAAGCCTCTATTCCAAAAAGCAATGAAGGGACAGTTTTGAGCAAGAGGAATAACACAGTAAGAAACAAGTCTTTATTCTAATTACTCTGTCACTGTACAAAAAGAGAGAGCAGAGGACCTAAAGCAGGGAGAATTTAGACCAGGCAAGAGTTAATAAGGGAATCAAGTAGGATGGACAGAGCAGAAACAGAAATGAACAGATGCAGGAGATACTGTAAAGACTGACAGAAGCTGGCAAATGAGTAAAGGCAGCATGATGTACCGGAAGTACGAGCAAGCAAGTCCCAGCTCTGCCACATAGTACCAATGTGATTTGGGGTAAGAGATTAGAATTATCTTGGTGTTCAGTTTTCTTATTAGTTAAATAATTACATTTGTGTGTTTTTTTCTGCCTATTCCCCAATGTTATTCTGAGGGTTAAATGAACTAAGTCATGAACTTGCTTGATCATATGCTAAAAAGAAAATAAGAGGGACAAGTGAAAGGAAGAAGTTAAAGCCAAGGTGATTGTGTGAATGAATACTGGTGCCATTAAGAGAAATAAGTAAGATGGGGGGAAGGGCTGGTTGAGAAGGAAAAGATGATGAATTGGGTTTAAAATGCCAGGGGGACCCACCCATATAAACCTGGCCAACATGCTCCTAAAAAAGCAGAGCTGAAACCAGAGACTAGAGACTAAATTCACAAATTATTCACATAGGAGTTAAGTTGTAGAAGTGTCGCTAAGGAACGTACGAAGAGTGAACATAGCAAATCAATAGAGAGAACTGTAGAACTGTCATATTTAAGAAACTGGAAGAGAATCACAAGAATAATAGATAACAGTCAGACAGATATGTAATGATGTTTTTGGTATAACAATGACATGGTAGCTATGTTTTTTAAGAGTTATCTCAGAGATACAGAAATACTGATAGATGATATGATTGATATACCTGAGGTTTACTTAAAATAATCTAAATGAGGTGTGGGAGGGGTTAGATAACAAAAGACTAGCCAATGTTAGCCAATAATGTGGGGTAAAGGGTACACCAAGCAGGGGTGGGGCTCATTTTATTATTCTACTTTTGTATGTGTATAAAATTTTTCTTAATAACAAGTAAATAAATAAACAGAAAGAAAAGTCAGAGAGATGAGAAAAAAGGACAAAATGCAAAATCACAAGAGCCCAGTGAGAAGAATTTTATCGATTAGTCACAAGTTTCAATTTCTACAGGGAAGTCATGAATGTTGATATGTTGGTAGTAAGCAACACTAAGTATTAAAAGTAGAGAATACAGAATTTTAGCAAATTCCTTAAATTTAATTGCCTTACATAAATGTGAATTTAATAAATGCAGATTGAATCAGATAATGTTCATTCCATTTAAGAATATACCAAGAAGTATTAAAACAAAACATACACAAAAGTCTTGAGCTACTATGTTCAAGGGTTACAGGGCAAGTGGAAGTATATTTAAGAAACTAGAGTATAAGAGCAAAATTCTCCCCAAAAGGAGCCAGAAAACAAATTCGGAATGAGGACTGAAGCACTAGGTTACTTTGGGCTATTTCTAACTGCTGAACATTTTAACAAAACAAGAATTGATACTTGCTTCCACTTCAGCCATGAATGCCTCCAAGGGATCATCATCGCTGTCAGAATCTGCTGGCTTGGAATGGAACTGCTGGCGGGTAGGGGAGTTTTCAGCAGGAATATAAGGTAAATCAACATTGCTGGAGTCTTCTTCCTCATCTTCAAAGTATCTGAAAATTAAGATGTGTGACTGACTGGTAAAGTGAATGTTTAGTTTGGGGTCAGTGAATCTTTCATTTAACAGAAATGTTTACTATGATATATGTTAGTATTAAGAGATTTAAACTACACAGGTCAAATTAGAGACCTTTAGGCTTTGGCTAAAGACTTAATTATTAAGTATTACTTAATACAGGCAAAATTCTAATATTGCCCCAAAAAACCCCCCAGAAGCAAAAAAAAAAACCCCTCACAGCAGACTCTCCATTTCGATAGTGTCTGTTGAAATTAATTTCCAGTTCTGTTGTTTTCAGTACAAATTTAGTATATCACTATTGAATAGATATAGCAAATATTAAAGGTTGTATGCCATGGAAAAAAATACTTTCATATGAAATATTAAAAACCTATTTTGTTCTTACAATTCTTTAAAAAATTTTTAGAGATATACCCATAAGGCTAAGGATTTCCATCCGAAGTTCTAGGCTATTTTCTGAGGACCAACAGAAAATTTCTAAAATTAAAAAGAAATGCTCAATCCAAAATCATTTGTCATATTACTTAAGTATTCAGAAACACCTTCAAAATCTGGAGAAAGAATCACTGTCTCACTAACAAAAATCCCAGAAAAGGATATAGCTCTTTATAAACTAAAACAAAGCAAAAACATTGTTTAGACCTTACATCAAAATTAAATAAAGCAGTAATATAACCAAATATTTAATAAACAAATTTAAATATAGTATGATTATAAATATTGTAAATGTAATTATAAATAAGTTTAAATAACTGCAGCTTAAAATTTTAAAACATTTCAAGTCTTTATAGGAATTATTTTAAAAGCTGTTATGTACCACACACACACACACACGCATGCACATGTGCATGCATATCCATTTATATAGGTTTCATTTAACTAATGAAAAAGTATCCCTGAACTGGTAAACTCCTCTCTAGAATGATTCTTGACTTTGCTGAACCTTAAACACCTACTTCTCTATTGAATTCCTGAATAACATAGCAGCAGCATGTACTTTAAAAATTCTGATCTTGAGACGTTTTTTATAATTAAAAAATACACAACAAAAACTCAAGTAATGTCACAACCAGGTAGGAATTAAGAAATTTCTTCAGATTCAGCAAAGACAGAAATTACAATCTATAGGAATTAGAATTCAAACCTTCAAACCCCACCTCTTTATAATAACCACCTTATTAGACAAAGTTAAAGAAAGATAATTACTAAATATGTTTCCTGAGAAATGTGGGCACAAATCTGAGATTTTCCTACCAGTATTAAGATCTTACAACATAACAGTTGTAACACTTGGGTATTGAGGCAAACTCTGTCCCAACCAGTTCTGACAACTGCCTGTTTACAAAACAATTGATGGTGTCAATCAAAGACTTCAGTAAAGACCGTCAAAACCCTCGGGAATTATTATTTAAAATGTCTTCAGTCATATTTAGGTCTCAATGGCTTCAAATCCTTTTTAGAACAAGTAAACATATACATAAGCATACAAGTATTATATTCCTTACAAATGAGTAAACTCAACAATTTAACTTATTAGCAACAATGCAATTCAGTGAGATAATCAATTTAAGAAATCATAATATTATTCAGGAAACAAAGTGTTCCTTTGCCTCAATTTCTGTTGATGGAATAAATTATCTCAAAGCCCAACCTCTGCTAAATTATCAGGAATTACCACTTACGCATTTTCTTCATCAAAATTGGCCCGTTTAGATCCAATTTTGTAGAAAGAAGGGAGCTGTGGCGGAGCCGACTTTCCAAATCCAGAAGAAGAGCTGGTTGCCCCAAAGGCACTGTGGGACTGTTGTGGAAGTTTTGGTTCCTCCTTCTTTCCAGCACTAATGGCAAAACCTCCAAAGCCAAATCCCCTTTTAGTGCCAGGGCCACCTTTATTCCAGTTCATGGTGTCAATGATTGATCTGTTAGGAACAAGATATACTTATATAAATTTAACTTTATAAAGTGAATAGCCCCGTTGATTTATGTCTCTCCCAACCTCTACCTATAATTTCATTTTTAACTTTTGCCTCTCAATTAAAACTTTAACTTTCTACTTCAGATATGCAATATGCTAACTGCAATGAAATGGTCACATTTTTAAAAACACTTTAGAAAGTTTTATTTTACCAGAATCTCAATCTAAATGGGAATGCAGCATTTAATATTATCCCCTTTAAAAGGATTTGATTGTTAAAATACTCCTAAGACAAAGAATATTTTGGAAGATCTGATATATGCTAGGCTTGTGTTAGGCAATTGAAGATACCAAGATGAAAAGACTTAACCTCTTAAATTTTATCCTCAAGGAGTTTACAGTCTACCAGGAAAACAGACCAAAATAAATAAATAAATAAAAGCTTCATAAACAAAACAATCTACAATTACAATATAATGTAATGCTTGTTATAACAGAGACTGATGTGCTATCTGCAACACTGTCCCAAAATTAAAGATTCTGCTCTGGTAATGACATCATGAGGATTCAAAGAATCAAAATTTAAAAGATAGTTATTTGTAGAAATTATCTATGTAATTATCTCTGAAAGGTACTTATGAACCATGCATTTATTTAGCAAATGCACACTAGGACACTTCTCACGGAAGAAACCACGATTCATTGCTATGTTGCCTTATACATTCAGTTAGCCTGTGGTTAAGGATTACAAAGAAATTCCTGAGCATGGATCCAATCAATCTAAAAACAGTACCTCATAGTATCTTTAATTAGTCTTGGCTCAAAAAAAAACATTTTTAAATACACAAGTTACCTAAGTTTTGTAGAAAAGCAGGAAGCTCAGAAAGCAAAAGGGAACAAAATTTACCTGAAATTTCCTCTCCCAGATATGTAAGTTTGATCTTTTGCTATTTTTTTCTACACTATTTTTTAAATTGTATATACACACAACTTCAAACAAAACTAAAACCATACTGTACATATTACTTTAGTTATTGATTTCTTCACCTAATGATATACTATAACATCTTTAAATGTCAATAAATACATTTCTCCACTACTGTTTTATAATGTTGTGAAACACCATATAGCTATATCCTTGTGCATACCCTTATTTCCTTAGAATCAATTTTTAAAATGCAATTGCTTAGCCAAAGGGAACATGCATTCTAACTTATTTTTTAATATATCTTTATTGATTTCAGAGAGAGGAAGGGGGAGGGAGAGAGAAACATCAATGATGAGTCATTGATCAGTTGCCTCCTGCACGAGGCCCCTACCCCCAGGATCAAGCCAGCAACCTGGGAATGAGCCCTGACTGGGAATCGAACCTAGATCTCCTGGATCATAGGTCTATGCTCAACCGCTGGACCACGCAGGTCGGGCTGCATTCTAGTTTTAAAAAATTTTAATTATGACTTACACTTATGGGTAAGTGTCCATTACACATTAAGTCAAATAAAAAGTAGGTAAAAGTGGACGATATGATTCAACGTAATTCAATGTGAAAGCATGTGTTATATATCCAGAGATAGCTGGAGGGCAGTAATTCAAAATGTTAACTGCAGTTATTTGATTTTTACTTTCTTTGTATTAAAGTTTACAACTAATAATAAAAATTAAAATGTTTATAATGGACTCTGAAGACAATGTGCAAAGAGTTCCAAAAATGGCTTTTTATGATGACATTGTTGAAGGAACCAAGTACATGCTCTACTTTTCGGCTTCTCTTCCCCTCCCCCATAAATATCTTACAGGTTTTATTTGAAGTATTATATAACACTTAGTTCAGTCTACTTAGTATTAAATTTGATTTATGCTATGTCAATCTTCACCGTTAGGCCACCCTTAGTAGTTCCATCGAAGGATCATGGTTTGATTCCTGGCTGGGGTGCATGGTGGGGGGGCAACCATTCGATGTTTTGCTCTCTGAAATCAATGAAAAACATATCCTCTGGTGAGGATTTAAAAAAGAAAAAAAAGAAACTAAGCTGATTATATGAATATCAATTTTATAAAAACTAAAATATAAACAACTGCACTCCTCCATTTAATTATACTAAATTAATACAATATAATTTAAGTCAGACCTTATCATTCCTCTGCTAAAAATCCTGTTCCCATCTTAAGCAAAGCAAAAGTGAAATCCTCACAACAGCCTAAAAGGTCCTGGTTGTTCCGCTCCCACCCCAATTCTTTTTCTTTCCTTACCTTATCTCCTACCACTCCCTCTTTTGCTCCCAGTACAAGCACACAGGTCTTCTAACTGTTCCTTTAACAGGCCAGCACTGTCTTCTTCCAGGTCTTTACACTTTCTGTTAACCTCTGCCTAGAATGTTCCTTTTCCCAGACTCTGGCTTGACTCACACTCCCTCACCTGCTTTCAGTCTCCTTAAATATTAGATTATCTGTAAATACATCCCTGACCACCCTATTTCAAAATGCAACATCTTCTCATTTCTCTTTCCAGTGGTATTTTTCCCTAAGGCACTAATAATCTCCTAATTTACAGTATAATGTATGTATTTGTTTACTGTCTCTCTTCCCTCCACTAGAAAGTAAGTTTCATAAGGGCAGGGGGTCAGAGACCTAAAACAATGCTAGGGAATAGGCACATAGTAGGAATCAATAAGAATACTTCTTAAATGAATGAATTGCAAATTATATAATGCCCCTTCTAGGTACGGGAAAAGACAACATATTTTTTCCACCGCTGAGAGTCTCAAAATTAATTTTTATACAAAACACTTATTGCTCACCTCCTGTGCCAGGACTAGGCTGGCTCTGGAAAGTTACAGTGACTAAGAAATAGCATCTGCCTTTTAGGAGCTCCGGGTGTATATAGGGGGGCGAAGAGATACAGAAACATCATTACAAAAAACAACATACAGGGAAGCCAAAGGAAACTGGAGCCTAAAGAAATAACGGGCAAAAGGGGAAATGCTTCACTAAGGTGACAAGGGGGCTATGATCCCCCCAAACTCTCGACTATTAGTCTCTCTATTATTGGTACGTACGCTTGCAACTCCGTATAAATTATTTATTCACATCAGATAGGCTTTTAAGTAGGCCGCAAAAAAGTTTGTGAGACGACGGTGATGCTAATCACAATTTACTCAAGACCGCACATGGATTACCCACCGACTTTTGTCTTTAACTGTCTTCTGATGTGGCAACTTTTGCCTATAGCCCCCCTCCCCTCCCCCGATTTGGAGGCTTGCATCCGCCAATGCTGCCGCCTAGGGTCAGAATCCTCCCGGTGGCCATCGCAGCCTCGGAGCCCGGCACCTGGCAAATCTCTTCCGTAGTCAAGGGGGAGGGCGCCGCCTCCGGAAAACCGCCAACTGGGCCTCCGTACGAGTTGCGGGAGGAGCGGGAACCGTGGGAGGGCGACGCGGCTCGGAAGTACCCCTCGAGGCCTCAGCTCCGCACTACCACCCCTCCCCGGCTCCCTGGGCCTCCGGTGCCCAGGAGCTTCGCCGACTCTTTGTTAAGTGAGGCCGCGGTTCCCTGGCCTTCGCTAGGCCCCGCACTTGCTTCCAGTGGCACCACGGGGTCGCGGCCCCGCGGCCAGACCCAGCTCACACAAACCTGCTGCTGTAGCGGCAGCTACTACTGCCTCCGACGCGGAGAGAATCCCACGGCCCGAAGTACGCGCGGTCCAGGTCCCGTCCCGTCGCGCTCCTCCTTCTCCGCCCCTTTCGCCGCCGCTGCCGCCGCCTCTCGACCCGTTGCTGGCTGGGGGAGGGGAACACAAACCTGACATGCGCAAAGCAGAGCGCGGGCCGAAGGGCGGGGCCTGGGTCTAAGACTCCCGGAAAACGCCGCGGGCTCCTGCTCTTAATGCTCCAGAATGTCTCGCAGACCCGTCAGACAGTTTGACAGGGCTCTGCTGCTGGGTGAGGAGTGTTCACATCCTGTGTAGGAAGTGGGCCTGGGGGTGGAGAAAGGATAGCAATGACAGGGAGCCGCCCAAAAGTTCCGAGAAAAGGGCTTGGGCAGAAACCGCATATACATAAAATTGTCGATCCCCTAAACTCTGGTCCTTTGCAAATACGACTTGGACAACGTTTCTCCGCGTGCCTCTGGCCACGTGCTCCCACGGAGCATGGCCACCTTTAGCTTCCGGAGCACCACTTCAATGTTGATGACAACTTGCCTAGTGGCGAACGAAGGGGCTGGCGTGAGCAGTTCCGGCCCAGGGGCCGAGATTATGTAATTTTCCCAGCAGCCCCACCTTACCTCTCCCGGGCGGGGTGGGGGAGGTCTCGCGCGGTCCCGGAGGCTACGTCCCGCCCCCTAGACGCGCGCAGGCGCCGATGGGCCTCACGTAGTCTACGTAAGGGATGGCGGAGGCTACGTGAAGACTAGGGCGGCGTGACTGAGCTACCTGGTACTTCTGTGTCCCAGAGGCGTCAGGGGCGCTAAAACTGCGGTGACCGCGCAGGCGGCGGCCAGGCTGAGAGGCCCGTGGGGTAGAGGTGGAGGCCGCAGGAGTTCTGAGGCGGTTTCTAGCCCCCGGTACAGGTAGGAAGCGGGCCATGACGTGTTAGTCGGTGGGGCTCGGAGCAGTCCCAGTGGTCACTCTGAGTTGCGTGGCCTAGCCTGGTCCGGTTTCCCACCCAACCCCCCTAAGTCAGGCCTGTGGTGACAGGCATCGGTCCCCGCTCCTCCTCACTTCTCCCGACTTCCTTAAACGAAGCAAACTTTGTCCATCCCCAAGGCCCATTTTCACTTGGTCTTCCGGATTGGGGTGATTTTAACGGCTTTGAAGAACTTCCCCAAAGATTTGTGAGCAAATGCCAAACAGAAGGGCAAAGTTAGAGGAAGCTTACAGTGTGCAGCAGGAAGAATGGAGTGCAGCTGTTAGGATGAATTGATTCTCCATGGTAGAGACCAGACCCTGGTGGACAGAAGCAACCGCGTCTGACCACTCTTCTCTGAAGGCTTCTAACACAGATCGTGTTTTTATTCAACGTGTGTGAGGAGACGGGGATGTCTACGTGACTTCCAGAAGTCTCATAGTCTGGCCATTGTCAAAAAGGCCTAATCCAAAAAGGCAACAAAGAATGATTCCTCCACTTACTCCTCTCTGGTTTTGTAAGTTCAGACCCCAATCTGTGAGAGGCTGCTGAGTGAGCTGGCAGAAGATAACCAAACCAGACTTGTTAGTGCTTGTGCTCCCAGCCCAGGGAGCCTCATTCAGGACTGGGCGGCCTGGCAGGGAATTTTGCATTTGAGAAATGAATTGACAGGTGGAGTTGAGAGACTTCTGAGAGGAAAGGCCAAGGCACAAAAGGCTCGGATAATTTTAACCTAAATAACCTTGAAGGAGCCATGTTACGGTGCGGAGTTATCTTAGAAATGCTTCTATGGTGTGAACATTCTAAGT
The DNA here is from genome assembly GCF_964146895.1 of Miniopterus schreibersii. Classification (NCBI taxonomy): domain Eukaryota; kingdom Metazoa; phylum Chordata; class Mammalia; order Chiroptera; family Miniopteridae; genus Miniopterus; species Miniopterus schreibersii. The sequence goes on from NC_138116.1 coordinate 9,542,987, forward strand.
GGAAATCCAATTTGAAATGGTCAGACCTTTTGGCAGGCAGTTGTCTATGTCAGTGTTAACCTTTACTTCTGTTTGGAAAACGTTTAAAACAGATCTGAAAAGGGAAACACTAAATATGAAGTTTTTAAATCTTAGGGTGTTCATAGGGCACAGGGGAAGGAAGTAATGGGAACTAATATTTATTGCATATTTTCTGTGTGCCAGGCACAAATCTCCTGTACCACCCATACTACAGCCCCGTGAGACAATCTCTCTCTTTTCTAAGTGGGGAGCAGGGAATTTTAAGTCATTAGCCCAAGGTCATATGGCTGACAAATAGTAGAGCTGACATTAAACCAAATCTACACCAAAGTGCTTGCTCTTTTTCATGTTTCTTCTACTTTCACTATAATAAAAAGATTATTGAAGGAAGCTCGGGATGTTTGGAGACACTTAACAAAACTTTTTGAGGTTAGTGTTGAGAAGGCAGCTATGTTTTCCCATAAAATGTTCCCTGGTGCTAACCTCAAAGATCAAATATTGGAAAGGAGATACTATATGGCATTTCTCACTTGTGTCTACTTAAATTTATGAACTTTGTCCAGTTCAAAGAATATTCCTTGAGCAGCCAGGGGTTGCAAAATATTGGGCAGTAACCTTTGATATTGAACTAATTCTTTTAAGAATTTATGGTATTATAAATACGAAATACAGAATATTCACTATCCCAGAGCATCTTGAAAGAATAGTACATACTCCCTTCTGCCACCTGCTCACCTCCATTAATACCCAACTCCCTGCATTCTGGCTTCCATCCTTACCACTTACCTACAGTTGCCAAAAATTATTTCCTTATTAACATTTGGAAAAATTTGACCCATATCTTACTTGAACTTTTTGCAGCCATTGCAACAGCTCTGTTTACTTGAAATGTGCTTCTGCTTGGACTTCTATAATGCCATTTTGACAAGAGTCTCCTCTTTTTCTCCAACCAGTCTTTCTTAGTTTCCATTCCGGTTCTTCCTATTATGCCCACCTTTTAGCTGTTATGATCTGTTTCAAGACTTTTTGGTGCTTTTGGGTTTTTAAACCTAAATCTTAATACTCCCTGGAGAATTTCATCCATTCCCACACCATCTCTATTTCCAGCTTAGGCTTGTATCCTAAACTTCAGACTTATATTTCTAACTACTTCCTTTTCTCCCTCTATAAAATAGATTATGATGCCTTTTAGGGATATTGTGAAACTTAAGAGGTATTAATTATGTAACATATTGCTTAAAAACACTCCAAACTTTTCAACAGGTACCAAATTTAATTTATTGCCTTTCCCCCCAATATTTTCATCCTTTATTGTTCTTTATCTCAAAGATGACTTTGTCCAGTTATTAATCAAGCCAAAACTTGGAATCACCCCAGATCTTTCTTTCCCACATTCTCTATACCCAAACATTTTATGCTGACAAGCATAAGTCTTAAATCTGTCAAATCTGTTTTCCTGTTCATTCCCAGTACCACTGCCAGTTCGATCCTGTTTTTTCTCTTATCTGATTATTTCAACCACTTATTTTTCCTGCCTCAGGTGCCCTTGTCCAATTCACCTTGTGCATGAGCTGTCAGACTTGTATTGCAAATCTGATAGGGTCTCTCCTACTTAAATCCTTCAGTTGATTCTAATTATTCAAACTTATTAGTGTGGTATTTAAATAAGGGGCCATTATGATCTGGCCCCTGTTGGCTTTTCTAACCTCATTTCCCCCTCTTGGGTCTATAAACCCAACATCATACCAAACTCCTACAATATGTTGTTTTAGGCCTTTATGCTATAGCTATTCCCCCATCTGCAGAGCCTCTTCTTGTGTACAGGAACTATGCTTTTTTAATTTTTTGCTTTTTTTATTTTTTAAAGAACTTTTTATTACAGAAGCACATCACAGGAAAATTAAAAAATATAAAGAAAAATAAGGCAATATGCCCATAACCCTACTGTACAAAATAATTATTTTTTTATATGTAGGTGTATGTATGTCCTTCTAATCCATTTTGTTTATATGTATTTGCTTCTAAAATAATGTGGGTTCTAATTTCATTTGTAACAATTTTTAATGGACAAAAGTAAATTTGTTTTTTTATATGTATCTATAGTTTAACCAAACAATTTCTAATTTTTCATTATTATAAGTAATACTGTTTTCCATAGTGGCTGCACCAATCTGCATTCCCACCAACAGTGCCTGATGAATCTCTTTTCTCCACATCCTCACCAACACTTGTTGTTTTATTGATGATAGCCATTCTGACAGGTGTGTTAAAGGGTTATTTTTAAAAAAGAATAATACGCAACAGAGACTCTACGTAGTCTACAATGCCTAAAATACTTACTGTCTGATCCTATACAGAAAAAGGCTGTAGGGCATCAAAATGGACATGTCAGTTAGACAACTGATGATATAGGGCTGGTGTTGACATGAGAGGAGAGGATTAGAAATACAGCCTAAATAGATTTATAGATTTGATGGTTGAAATCTAACTACTTTTTCAAACTCTGGCTCAAATGTTGGCCTGCCCCCTCCCCTCTCTCTCTCTTTCTTTCTTTCTTCTTTCCTTTCTTCTTTGTAAAGTCTTATATATTTGTAAGATGATTCCATTGTCCTCCATGTCTTCATATCATTTAGGATGTTTTTGCCACAACTCTGATTTCATTATATTTGTTGGTTCAAAAACTTGTTTAGATGGTGGAGTACCTGCTGTTCTTTTTAGAAAGCTATGAAATAATGATGTATTTAATTCCATCATGAACACTTGGAACAGTTTTATTAGCCAAAAATATGTATATATTATAAGTAAGTAATACAAAATCACAGATACCAGCCTGTATTTAGGAAGTGCTCTGGGAAGTGGTTCATAGCAGGGATTCTGGAAACAAAACTGGAATCAAACTATAGCTCTGTGTTACCTGATAGTTGTATTACTTAGCATCTCTGTGCCTCATTTCCTTATCTGTGAAATGGGATGTTAATGCTACTTTCCCTCAAAAGTTGTTATAAAGATTAAATTAATTGCTTTTTGTAAACCCTTTAGGACAGTGCCAGTGCCTAGGACTTTGTGTCTTATACATTGGCTTTTATCATGATGATGTTCACACATAAACACAAAGTTGATCTAAGCATGATTGGCTTCTCTAGTCATGTATTTCTTTTTTAAATATGTTTTTATTTATTTCAGAGAGAGGAAGGGAGAGAGAGAGAGAAACATCAATGATAAGAGTCATTGATTAGCTGCCTCCTGCACACCCCCTACTGGAGATCAAGCCTGAAACCCAGGCATGTGCCCTGACCGGGAATTGAACCACAATCTCCTGGATCCTAAGTCAATGCTCAACCGCTGAAACACGCTGGCCGGGCATGTATTATTTTCTTTACCACCAGTAGATAAGTAGTTGCATCTCATTCTTATTTCATTATACCCCTTCCCAGTTCCTATATAAAGCTTTTTATAGGCTCTCAAAAAATGCTTACTGAATGTGTAGTATAAATGGAAGCCAACCTAAAGAAATTAAATAACTTGTCCAAGGTTTTAGATAACGAAAGACAGAGTCTAAACTAGAACCCAGGCCTTTTTACCCTCACCTCATTGTTTTTTTATAATGCTATCTGAAATGAACAGTATTACATAAGAGAAAAGCAGGAGAGAGTCATAGATATATTTTTCAGTTGTTTCCAGATTTGATTGGTATATGTAGAATAGTAGTCCATTTAGGGTTGTGTGTTTTTTTATACTCATTTCTAAGGTGCAATGAAAGTCTTCCACGCTTTCTGTGTTGTCCTTTTGGTGTTTGGGAGTGTCTCTGAAGCCAAGTTTGATGATTTCGAGGATGAGGAGGACATAGTCGAGTATGATGATAATGACTTTGCTGAATTTGAGGATGTCACAGAAGATTCTGTTACTGAATCTCCCCAACGAGTGATTACCACTGAAGATGATGAAGATGAGACCACTGTGGAGTTAGAAGGGCAAGATGAAAACCAAGAAGGAGATTTTGAAGATGCAGATACCCAGGTGAGGTTCTTTTTATTGATCTCTCAGCAAATTGGAAGGATGGGAAAATCTGTAACTAGCACTTTTTGCAGACATTAAAAGTAAGATCCAGGCCTAGGAAGACCTTTACTCTCTGGTGTCTTCATTTTTGTCTAGTAGGCAGAGCTCTTCTAAATGTTTTGTGGTATATTTCCCAACTTTCACATTGAAGAAAGAATGAATTGTCTTTTTCTCTTCTATGGAAAGCCTGGCAGGGGGAAGGGGTGGAAAATGGATTCTGTGTGTGTGTGGGAATTATATCGTTTAGAACTCAGGGTTCAAAAGCATGGAGAGTTATCATTTGTTAAACACATGTAATATCTCTGTGCTTGCTGCTTTCGTGTTCTGTTTTCCTCTACAACTGTTGCCTACAAAAATGAGATGCAATTGCTGGCAACATTTGTAGGGAGAAACAGATTGTGCCTCATTTTTGCAGGAGGGAGATACCGAGGGTGAACCATATGATGATGAAGAATTTGAAGGTTATGAAGACAAACCAGATACTTCTTCTAGCAAAAATAAAGACCCAATAACAATTGTTGATGTAGGTATACAGGATTCTGAATTACAAACTAACCAACAAAATACCTTGCTGTTATTAATCCCAGAAATATAATTAGTGACATGTAGCTGGTATTGATGTAATAATGGGAGCTGGGGAAGACTCTAACATCAGTTCTTCTGATAAAACCGAACACCTAGAGAAGCAACCCATGTTTCTGTTCTAGCCCTCAGTTTTATTTATCCAAGGAATGATGAAGATGATAAACATTGAATTTATTTTGGGGTGGGACTCAAAATCAAGTTTAATACAAAGGGCTATCCATCTTTTTATCCCATTTGACTGTCCTCACATTTCCTTAAAGAGTCTTTTACAAAGCCAACCTGGAAAATCAAAATGGGCAGGTTTTTCAAAGTCTAACCATATTTAGTGACAGTCATCTAAAGGATCTACTCCCATTTATAGGTTTTCTCATTGTTCTTCATCTCATGAGTTAGACTCCACCCTTCAGCCTCAACCAGCAGTAAATGGAAAATTGTTGTTCTTTAGGTTCCTGCACACCTCCAGAACAGTTGGGAGAGTTATTATCTAGAAATTTTGATGGTGACTGGTCTGCTCGCCTACATCATGAACTACATTATTGGGAAGAATAAAAACAGTCGCCTTGCTCAGGCCTGGTTTAACTCTCATAGGGAGCTTTTGGAGAGCAACTTTACCTTAGTAGGTAAGTCAGGCTGTTAGAAGGCCTGCTATGGGCTTGAAAGCTGTCTCGTAAGAACTGTTTATTCCCTGCAGTATAAGCATCTAACTGTTTTCATGGACTGCTGAAGAGGATGCTTTTTAATTTTCTTTCAAGAATCCCATTTTTGTTGGGTTTTATATGCTGAATAAATTGTATTTATGAAATTTTCTCATCTGTCATCAACAATTGCTAAACAGCTTCTGATTAGAATGAGATAATCTGTTATCAAAATAAGTTGATAAGAGTTTGGCCAAAGGCAAGGAATTTTGACATTTTAAATAGTTTGATAAATGCTTTTAGTTCATCTTTTAGAAATTAGAAATCTCTCAAAATTCCCTTAGGTTCTAGGCACTGGAGTTTCAAATGCACTGAAGAGGTGTACACTGAAGTACCTTAGAGGAGCCCCTATAGTTGTGTAGTATAAGGAGTAAGGTGGACTTGCCCACTTTCACCTCTATTTCACTTGGTTCCTCTTTAATAGTAAGCAAGTATCCATCTGCCATGCTCTTTAGCAGACTGTTTATGTGTTGTGCTAGGTACTTTGTATATATTGTTTCTATTTAATCTTTGGAATAATACTGTCAATTGGATAGTTTCTATTTTGCTAAGGAGGGGACTGAACTCCAGAAGTGCTATTCTGTTGCAACCATTATATTAAGCCTATCTACTTGCTTTCAAATGCCATGCTTTCTCTGCTGTACCATGTTATTTCAGAGTACTTTTTCACCTGGACTTTAAGAAAATAATAAGCAGCCTTTAATGCCTTCCACTTCCCCTTGTGTGTTTTCATTTGGTGTGTCAGACTTGCTTTACCTTGTGAGGTTGAACAAATTCTTTCATATAGTTAAGTGAAGAGAGAAAATGGTTGGAATTTTGGCTTTTTCTAGATCTAAAATACAGCTCTTACTACCACTGTTATCATTTTGCTGTTGAAAAAGCAAACTTGGTTGTAGTTAACTCATAGGGGAGTGTTAGTTTATAGTAATGGTATTTTTTTATTCACTGCATAGGAGTATTTTTAACTTTGGGGAGAAACATTTAAACTGATTTTGCTCCATTTTTTATCTACTCTTAAGAAATTTATACTCCAGGCTGATTGTTATTAACAAAGACATGTAAGTAATGCTAAAGTCTATTTTTATTAATGGAGACAATAGTTTTTAAAGTGAAAGGAATGGTGCCCATCTGTTGTCATCTATGTCCAAAGGAGAATTCTATAAGATAGCAAAATATTCCCACCCTAAAACTATGATCATTGTGGGGTCACGGTGGAGGAGGGTATGGGGATTAGGCGCCAGCGTTTTCAGGGCGTCACATTCAGTGGTTTACCCATAGGGGATGATGGAACAAACAAAGAAGCCACAAGCACTGGGAAGCTGAACCAGGAGAACGAGCACATCTACAACCTGTGGTGCTCTGGTCGGGTGTGCTGTGAGGGGATGCTTATCCAGCTCAGGGTAAGGAGGCCGTTTCTCATGCAGTGTGTACGTCTGCCTTTTGTTTTTTCCAGCATGATTCCAAACCCTCTAAGTTTAGTGTTTCATGCTTTCATGTCTGACTTAAAATGAGGTCTAAAAATCTTCTTTCTACTACTAACTGGCAAATGTGGAGTATATTTGAAGCATCTGATGCCCCCTCCATGGTCTCTTCTTTATAGTAAGTAGAAGTTACAACAGTTTTTTTGTTTTTGGTGGTGGTTTTGTTTTTGTTTTTTTCAGTTCCTCAAGAGACAAGACTTACTGAATGTCCTGGCCCGGATGATGAGGCCAGCAAGTGATCAAGTGGTATGTATTCTTGTATTCTTCCTGCTGCTTTTCTCTGTACAGATTGAATTTTTAACTTCTTAGAGCTCATTCCATTTCTTGCCTGGATTCTGTTTGGAGTTTCTAACAATTTATGTACTTTGCCAAAAAATGGACCCTTTTCTGTTTAGACAGATCATCTTCCACGGGGTGCATGTGATTAGGTCAATCACCAGGATAATGTCTCTTTTGAATAACGGCAAAGTCAGCTGATTAGGGATCTTCTGCTACCTAACACAACAGAGCCATGGGAGTGATGTCCCACCATGTTCACAAGTCCCGCTCACATTTAAGGGGAGGATGTGTATATACACCGGTGGTGGGAATCTTGGGGCCATCTCAGAAATCTGCCTACCACAGAACCTAACAGGTGAGTTTTGTCATGTGTTTTTTTTAAGCAAATAAAAGTAACCATGAATGATGAAGACATGGATACCTATGTGTTTGCTATTGGTACTCGGAAAGCCTTGGTGCGACTGCAGAAAGAGATGCAGGATCTGGTACGTTGAGTTCAAACTCAAATATACGTAGAAACTATGCCTAGTTATTACATAGACATTCAGCTTCAGAGCATAGCATAAACAACCACTTTGAAATAGGTCAGTGCATATTCTTTTGAGAAGAAAAGGTCTGTGCATAATAAAATGTTATGTCTTACTTTCAGTTACTTTTTCTTCTAGAGTGAGTTCTGTAGTGACAAACCTAAGTCTGGAGCAAAGTATGGACTGCCAGACTCCTTGGCCATCCTGTCGGAGATGGGAGAAGTCACAGAGGGGATGATGGACGCAAAGGTAAATGCAGTGGGAGGCATGCATGAGCGGACCTGGGCATCTACAGGGTCCTCACCCTGAAAGTCACACTGTGTAAGTTCTCCATTTTCACACAGTGCACTGGTTATGTATTCCTTTCCCACAAAAACATTATAGTACTTTCTTTAAGCTATAGGTTAACTTGTCAAAAAAATTTGATTAGTGAATAAGTTCTCTCTATATCAAGAGCAACTTGTTCTTAGGATTGCTGATGGCTTTCAGGTTTTTTGAAAAAGGACTATAACTTTACTGTTTAGCACTATGTCATTTAGTCCGTTATTTTAGTTTCAGCTAGTGTAAGAGGAAGGGATGTACAGAGAGCAATTTTTTTTCTATTGGTTGTATAATGGTAATAGCACATCTTAGTATCGTAAAAATATAGGATAGCTCAAAGACAGTTAAAAATGTAAGGTCAAGGTGATACGTTGACGAAGACTCTTCCACAATTATTTTAGATTTTATCTCCATGCTTTCATTCTTATTAAGAACATTATTTTGAGACATACTTTCAGCTGCTCAATAAGAATAATTTAAGGATTGGTGTTTCTAAAGAAAAGATACTAGTTTCATTGTAGTTCTCTATAGTGAAAATCCTTATTTAAATTTAATTTTTTTAAAGCTTTCGCCTTAATGACATTGTACAAAAGGAAGGAGGATTGAAGAGTGAATATCTTCATGAAAAAAAGGGAAATGTATCAAACCCTACTATAAAAAATAATAATTTTCTCTATTTCAGATGGTCCACTTTCTTACACACTATGCCGACAAGATTGAATCCATTCATTTTTCAGACCAGTTCTCAGGTCCAAAAATTATGCAAGAGTACGTATGAAATACAAATATTGAAAATGACTTTCCTCTTTAGCTTTCTGTGTTGAAACACCTGCAAGATGCTTCTGCAGTTTCCCTTACCAAATGAGTGAAGGAAGTTCATAACTCCCAAGTTTTCTTTTGCTTTGACTACATGCATCATGAAGGTAGTTGGAAACCTATGGGAGACAAACAAACCTCCCCAGTTTGCATGTGTCACTGCACATGGAAGAGAATCTTCCAAAATGGCTAATAATAAGAAAATACAATTGCTAATCTCTTTGTCCTTTGTAGTCTAGGTTCTTTTTTTTTTTTCTTTTCAATTTATGATAGGAATCTGTAATGTTTGATTTGTGTTTGATTGATTACAAATCTGGCCTTTTCTGGCTTCCTTCTCTGTATAGTGGATGATTATATTCTTTCCTAGTATATTATCAAATGCCCTCAATACCCATAGAGTTTCTGGCTTTATAGTAATATTTTTCAAATGTATATAGTCAGGCCTTGAATTTGTTGTTTGAATTCTTATGCCATTTCAGGAGAGCATACGTATTTAAGTTTACCCTTGGTGTAGAAATGATTCTGACCTAAGTTTTTGGTTAAGGGCTACTCTCTCAAAGGCTGTGAAATTGAGTGCAATTAAAAGCCATTCTGGATTTTTGTTGTGTGTCAGAATTACTCAAATCCTTTTGCCTCTAGATGGTGTTGCATCATCCTTGTCTTGCTCAACTCAATATCAACACCATGGGCAAAGTACCACATTATGGTAACCATGGAGCCTTTTGGGGTGAGGGGAGGCGAGTTGATAGTCAAAGATTACAAGGAAACTAAATTATATATGCTATAGTAGATTATTTCTAAATTTATTCTGAGCCTGGCTCAAAAATAAGATACTTCATTATAGGAAGGAAGATAGGAGTTGGAAATAAAACATAAAAGCTCATCAAAATAAACAAAAATGTTATTTAAAATACGGGCCTCACACTTAAATGTTGGCTCATTTCTCATCCCCCAGGTGAGATGGAATAGATCTTTCCTGGAGGGGACATCATTGGAGGTGTTCAAGTATAGGATAAAGATCTCTTGGGAATGCATTCATCAGATAGACTAGTGGATCAATGACCTGTAAAGCTCCTTCAGGCTCTGAGATTATATTTGACTTGGGGATGCCAAGCCAAATCCTATACTGATTATTTGTAGGTGTCTGTTCACCTAAGTGAACTGAGTAACTTACATGCATAGAGAATATCTTTCTTGTGTACTTTCTAAATAGCCTTTTCTTTTATGACAGGGAAGGTCAGCCTTTAAAGCTGCCTGAAACTAAGAGGACACTACTGTTCACATTTAGTGGTAAGCATTCCATGTCCTGTCTGGGCTGTCTGCTTTCTGAGTGATGACCTGGAGGGAGAGTGTTGTTCCCTCCTGAGTGACAGCTATAAAAACTCCATTAAAACTGACCCCAGGCCTGCTTACTGCCTTTGGGTTTCTTCATTAAGAGATCCTTGTATATGTTTTAATTTCTATTTTCTGCTGCTTAAGAAACCTAGAGAAAGGAGTTTATTAATAAATAAATAAAAAAGTTGGGTGACTCAGAAATATTAATAGTGCCGTTAACTCAATAGGAAAATGGCTTTGTTTTCTAGTGCCTGGCTCAGGTAACACTTACCCAAAGGATATGGAGGCTTTGCTACCCCTGATGAACATGGTGATTTATTCTATTGACAAAGCCAAAAAGTTCCGGCTCAACAGAGAAGTAAGACCCACAGCCTTTATTATAAGTTGGCACCTGTTATTTTTTCTTCTGGGGGGTCATCTATTAAGGACTTCAGTGATTGTATCTTTGCTAATTTACCTGAAAGTGCTAAATGGGAGTAGTTTTATGAAAGAATACTAAATGGGAATTTGCCTCTGTTGGATTAAAATGGATTTCCTATGAAACTCTGTTCCTTGGGGAAAGGGCAAACAAAAAGCAGATAAGAACCGAGCTCGAGTGGAAGAGAACTTCTTGAAGCTGACACATGTACAGAGACAGGAAGCTGCACAGTCTCGACGTGAGGAGAAGAAACGGGCAGAGAAGGAGCGAATCATGAATGAGGAAGATCCTGAGAAACAGCGCAGGCTGGAGGTGAGGCAAACTTTGTATCATTGGGGGAAACGAAGATTTATAAAGTACCTATTTGTTCCATATTGGCTCTTAGGGTCATTTGTGGAGGAATGTACACAGGCTAAAAGTTTAGCACTGTCTCAGTACCCGGACATTCAGTGTTTAGCTCTACAAAGACTAGGGCTTCAGACTGTGTTAGATTGCGCCTGAGCCTGGAAAGGATAGGAATTTTCCTGTTCCCCCAGTACCACCTCATTTTGAAGGTTACACTGTCATCTTTCAAGCCAAATACTGAAGTAGAAAGAAAGTAGGAATTTTAATGGAAGCCAGCACGTGAGGCCTGTGGTCCAAATAAACTTGTTTTATAACATTTTATATTTGATTATAGAATTACAGAATTCTGATACTTTGTGTTTTTGGTGTCTATTTTGTACATAACTGGAATCTCAAGACTAGTTCTTAATTTTTTATTTTTTTAATCCTCACCTGAGGATATGTCTTTATTGATTTGAGAGAAAGAGAGGAAGGGAGAGGGGGAGAGAAAGAGTGAAACATCAGTGTGAGAGAGAAACATCAATCAGTTGCCTCCTGTGCGAGCCCCAACTGAGGATCAAACCCGAGTTGGAGCATCTTCCCGAAATGCCAGGGTAGCAGGTTTGATCCCTAGTCAGGGACGTACAGGAATCAACCCAGTGATGCATAAATGAGTGGAACAGCAAGCTGAGGTCTCTCTCTCTCTCTGTCTCCCTACCCCTCTCTCTCAGATCAGTTTTTTAAAAAAGATCTTAGGGTTTTCTGAAGTACAAATCCGTGGCAAATTCATATAATTGTTATGATGAAAGTTGAGCTAGTGTTCCCTGGGTATAGGAAAAATCAGGCCAGACTAACAAAGCCAGCTTCAATACAGTATTTCGTTTCTTTCTAACCTGAGATTGTAGTTACCTTTGTTTCAAGTTAATTTTTATTAACCAACGAAGATATCAGCAATTTTTATAACTATCTTCTGGAATGTAATTTATGGTGCAAGTCTAGGTTTTTGAATAATATTATAGGCAGTATTCTAGTTTTGATTTTTTTAAATGTGCTTAGAGCTTAGTTTGGATTCTCTCTCTAGGAAGCTGCCTTGAGACGTGAACAAAAGAAATTGGAAAAGAAGCAAATGAAAATGAAACAAATCAAGGTGAAAGCCATGTAAAGTCATCCCAGAGACCCGAGTCCTGACGCCACCCATACTCTGAATGCACAGGAAACGCAAGAAGCACCAGTCCGTTTCTCATCTGAAAGTTCAAACACTCCCAGCGACTGAGAAATCCTTATTTCATCAAATGTTCTGTTTTTGGTTTGGAGTTTTACGGAGGTTAGAAATACATTGGAAGGACTCTGTTTCAGTCATTTTCTTCCAGATAATCAAATTATTTTGATTATTTTATGAAAGGAATGCTATATGAACTGTGTAGTTTTTAAATACTTTTAAAATTATAACGTGAATCATTTGCTTTTAGTGCTATTGTATTTGAAGAAATATCATGAATTTATAGATATACAATTAGATTGTTGTTTTGTGTTTAAACTAGGCAGTCGAAATGGCTATAAAGTATGACCCTAAACTAAGATTCCACAAATAACTGTTGGAATTGCACAATAAATGTTGGTGTTTTCTTCTGTGTCTACATTAAACTTGTAAAAAACAACCACCTTAGAACACTATCTGTGGTATTGAAATTTCAGGGACTCAAAACAGTGTAGTTCACTGTATGTTTTGTAGGTGGGGGTGCTGATGTCAGTATTACAGGATATCTGTAGATTTTAGAGCACTGCCATGTACATGGAAAATTCTAGGGATAGGAGTATAGGAGCAGTTTTCTCCTTACCTGATACCATAAGCTAATGACATTGTGAATTTAAGTGGTTGTATGTTTTTCTTGAGTAACAAATGCATGAAAAATTACCTGCTTCACCCAGGGCAGATGAGTGGTCTACATGAAGTTGCAGATGTTTTCCTTCTTGGTTGGATGTCCATGGAGAAGCTCCGTTCTGTATGTTGTGGCTGTGTCCCTTTGCTTCTCCTGCTTTTATCTCTTCCACAGCTGAGGCTGGATATATTCTTTCAGAGAAATAGCCATGAATATGCATAAATACACTTTTTAAAATGAGCTTTCCTAAACTATTGAGAGTTCTGTCTGACTCTTGAAGGAACTCCTGGGGGAGAGGCCCATCTGTCTGCACGAGCATTTAGCTTGTTCAGATCTCTGCATTTTATAAATGCTTCCTACTAAGAAAGCATTTTTTTTTAAGTCACTGCTTTACCAGGTAATTTTTGCTGGGGATGGGAAAGGGTTGGGTTTTTGGTGGGAGAGGGGTGGGCAGGTGTTTTTTCGCTGATGCTTTATGTGCAGGTGTGTTCTGAGGCAGTAACAAGTTGCTGTGGAAACAGAATGTGCTGCTTCCTTTGTAACTGCATGGAAACTTTTCACATGGGTTTTTCTCTAGGTTAATGCAGAAATGCGTCAACTGGGAGGATGCAAATGTAACTTTTTTAACAGTTCATAAAATTAAGTTATTAAAATAAAAATAACAAAATTTAATGCTGTATAATTCTAGAATTAGCCTTGTTTTACAAACCTTTAAACTACATTTTAGAAATCAAAATTGATATGCTTAGCTATCTTTTGATTAATAAAATCTTTCTTAAAGTCCCACACATTTGGACCATGGCAGCTAATTTTGTAATTTAAACATTCATATGAATGGTAACCTATGGACATATATTAAACTCATTGACAAAAATCTCAGAGTGCCGCCTTTACTTTTCTGGGGTTTCCCTACAACATTATAAGCCCATAGGAATGTTTTCTCTGTTCTATAAAGATCAGCACTGAAATGCTTTTCCTTCAAAAGAGTTGGCTTTGACAAGAATCCCTTAGTTATTGTCAGTTCGTTTTTAAATGCTTTGTATTTTTAGAGTTCCATATGTTAACGGGCTTCTCTCTGAAGTCTGCCTCTTGAGTTAGGACACCATTCTCTCTCCTAAGAATGAGAGGACAGAGAGAAGAGAATCTTGTTGACTGTCACACATTGGAAAACCACTAAGCCCTCCAATCTTGTTTGTATTGCCTGGGCACTTAGCATCGCTACAACAAGCGCTGGACTGGAAAAGAAAACCTGGCTCTTAGTGCCAACGAAACCAATAAAGAATCATTTGACTCTGGGCATGTCACGTCTTTGAGTCTCTGTTCTGTTCTTCTACAAAATGAGGATAGTAATTATTTTCTCTGCCTACCTCACAGGTATGTCAGCACCAAGAGAGAGTATCTGTAAACTGCTCTTCTGAACTACAGCACTTTGAAAATGTTAGGGTCGTGCCCTGGCCAGGTGGCTCAATTGGTTGGGCGTTGTCCCAGGCACCAAAACGTAGTGGGTTCGATTACTAGTCAGGGCACCTACCTAGGCTGCAGGTTCAACCCCCAGTCAGGAGGCAACCAAACGATGTTTCACTCTCCCTCTCTCTAAAATATCAATAAAACATACCCTCGGGTGAGGGTTTAAAAAAAAATGTTACAGGTGCTCTCCCTCTTCAGAGCACTCCTGCACCTTTCCCTTTCCCCCCTTCTTCCCCCAAAGCCCACTGCCTTTGCTTTTCCCTCTCTTAAGCTCCAAGGGTCCTTCATTGCTTCGGTAACTTGTTTCCTTATAATTTGAATAAATAAAAATGTGCCCTTGCAGGGTAGCTCAGTTGGTTAGAGCATTGTCTAGATATGCCAAGGTTGAGGGTTCGATTCCAGGTCAGTGCATATAAAAGAATCAACCAGTGGATGCATAAATAAGGAACAACAAATCCATATTTCTGTCTCTCTAAAAATATAAAATAATAAAAATTAAAATATAAGGTATCATCTAGGACTATTTTCCAAGTGGTGCATTTTTGCTTTACTCTTGAGTTTCTCCCAGTGGAACCAAGCAGATACTTTCAGAGTTCTCTAACTTTATTTGTTGGGGTTTTTTGGGGGGGGAGGATAATAGTTTATAATTCTGTTTCCTTAGTAATAGAATATTTTCCTGTCAAGCAACTAGACGTGAAACTCTTTTCAGATGGGACTTAGACCAAAGAAAAACATTGGTATTCTCATTCCACTCATCCATTAGGAATGGGCAATGTGAAAATTATTTAAAGCAGTGTCTATAAACTCAAAAAATTTATTTTGCATTTGGAAGAAAGTTGTACAAGTTGAATGCCATTTTGTCAACTCCATGAACTGGGAAGTAATACCATTTTCAGAAGAAAGTTTTTTTTTTCTGAAGGAGTGAACCTTGTGTCTACTACTATACCACTTTCAATGGATATTATTAGTTTTTATGTTCATCGTTTAAAATAAACTGACCTCTTCCATTTCACCTATTTGGTTTTAATCAAGTAATGTAACACTTATTTAAAAGGCACCCAGGCATTTTTAAGTAGTTCCATGGGAGTTTTTGGAAATCAGGTAATACTACATCTGCCTGGGTTATTTATTGCATCAACTCTGCCTGAGAGAGAACTCCTAACTGCTCTGCGACCACATTTGCAACTTAAATAGCTTTCTTTTGCATCTTTTTCTTGCATGTAACTGCATCACTTAGCAAAACTATAGTAGCAAAGTTAGAACTGAAGCCAGTTTTCTGCTTCAGGAAAGAGCCCTGGATTTGTGGGCAGGGACCCAGATGCTGTCCTAGTACTTTAGCAAGTCTGTTTCCTCTTCTATAAGTGTGCATTAATTATCTAAAATGGCTGTTCAGAGGATCATATTAGGTAACATGTAGAAAGTGCTTTGACATATAAAATGATATGCAAATTAAATAATCCTCAATTTGCCTGGCTGGGCATGGCTCAGTGGTTGAGCATCAACCTAGGATCCAGGAGGTCACAGTTTGATTCCTGGGGTGCAGCTCGATCCCCAACGGGGGGCATGCAGGAGGCAGCAGAACAATGACTCTCATCATTGATAGTTCAACTCTCTCCCTCTCCCTCTCTCTGAATCAATAAATACATATATTTTTTTAAAAATCCTCAATTTGTTAAACTACACTTCATAAGCATTTCACTTGAGTATTCTAGACTATTAGTTTTACCTCTCAGTTAATTTATGTGGTATCTTGAAGAGGGCAGCGCACTTAGCTTAAACTGGATGCTCAGAGTTTAACACAAGACAGGATCTTCTGTCCATCTCCATTCCTCTAGGCTTCAAGCCAGTTTCAGAAAGCTCCGGAAATCTTGGAGAGTCCCAACTCCTATTATAAATAAGTGAAGAGCATTAGGGTGCTTGTGCATCCCAGGGCTCATAACAAGTAAAAAGTGAAACAGGAAGAGACTGACTTTGTAAACTCTGAAAGTTCACCTTTCATTACACTGGTTTTCTAAATTACCTGGATTTAGGTTGCCCTTTTGCAAGGAAAACTAAAGGTAATAGAACTTTTCTCCTTGAAACACAGCAGAGTCTGGACCAAAAGTTTCTCCAGCTTTTGTGGATAATCAGGAAGACAGTGAGATCTTTTAGCCCCCTTGGTAGACTGATATCCACATGGAAAATGACAGTTACTGGGCTAGGTATTAAAACAGATGGGAAGTCCCTCCACGTTTAAATTCCCCAATGTGATGGCTGCATGGAGTTTGGCATCTTTGCAGGCACTGACTTCTCTAGTATCCCAAATTTCAAAGACCACATGCGAAGAAGGTCTTTTCAAAAAGAACACTGTCAAGAATTTTACTTCTATGTCTGCTACTATATTGCTTTTGCTTTGTCAGTTTACCAAGTTTGCTGCTGAGAGAGGCATCTTATTCTGAGAATGAGATAATAATGAGAGTAGTGCTTTGGAATGTTAAAGCACTAACTAGATAAGATCAAAGTGCTGTATGTAAAATTGAATGAGATCTTGAGGTGCCTGTCTTGAGGCACAGTTCACCTTCAGTCTCAACATATTTCCATCTGCCCCTGTTCGGATGTAACTGAACGTCTCTCCCATCCTGGAAGTTAGACCGATATAAATCTGTATCAAGGGTCAGAGCTAGGGAGAGCTAGTGTTTGTTATACTATATATCCAATATATATCCAATTTTGGACACCACCCCCACCCCCACCCCCACCCCCTGTGGTTGTAGTAAGTCACTGGGAAAAAACAAAAAACCAACAACAAAAACTCAGTCTTAGAAAGGAGTCTTGCTCCATCACCTGAGATTGCTTCATCATTTCTCAAGCTCTGCCCGCGTGGGCTTAGGCTGGCTTCCTCATCAAGGCAGACCTTACAGGCTTCCGCAAGCAGAGCGTGTCCTTGGAGTTGCAGATGAGGAGGGATGGAGGGGGGGAAAGATCCAGAAGGACAAAAATGATAGTTCCCATTAGTTGAGCTGTTTTCCTCCTTGTACACATAAGTAACCTGAAGCACAAAGAAACGGTGGGTTTCCACTTTGCAGCCTGTCAGCTTGTTGCTGGAGAGGCCAAAGAGAGGGGCACTTGAGATGTCTTTTTGAAAAAAATGTGTCTTGGCGGGGTAGCTCAGCTGGCTGGAGCATGGCCCCCATGCCACGGGGCAGGGCACATCCAAGAATCAATCAATGAATGCATCAGTAAGTGGGACAACAAACCCATGTTCCTCTCCCCCCTTCCTCTCCCTAAAGTCAATTTTAAATTAAGCGTCCGACAGGTTTTTCCATTTAAGTCCTACCACACGAAGTTACAATCCTCAAAGTAGCCAAGTCAGCAGCCAGTGTCGGTTGGCCTCGGTCTCGCCCCCTTAACTCATCACTGAAATCATTCTATTTCCTTCCTGCTGCGGGGGCAGAGGTTTGGGGGGGCCCCTTTCGGACCGGCAGGCCAGGTCCTCAGCTTCCACCCACCTGGGGAAACGGCTCCCTCCCGTTGGAGACAGATGGCCCTCAGGTACTCGCTGTGCGGAAAGAGGGAACTTGCACGCGAGAGCCAAGGCGGACCCGCCCCAGAGCGGCGCGCAGGGAACCAGGCGGAGCTTCCCATACGCGTGGGCCGAGCGGGGAGGGGCGGAGCTTCCGCAGCGCGTGGGCGGGGCCAGGCAGAGAAGGGCGGGGCTCCGGTACTCGCGTGGGCGGAGCGGGGCGGAGCTCTCCGCCCGCTTCCCGGGGCCCCTCTACTGCGCATGGCACGTAGCGTACCTCCCTCCCAGCAACCGGCCTGGCGGCGGCGAGGCCATAAACTAAGGAGGCGGAGCTGAGGCGCGATCGGGACTGCTCGCTAACTCCAGGACCAGGTACCGGACTGGCGGGGCCGCCTGGTGCGGTCCAGGGATCATCAGTCCATCCTCTCCCTGACTCCGCTTCCATCTTCTCGGGGCGGGCCTTCGTCAGATCGGCCATCCCGGGCTCCCTTTCTCCGCGGTCCTCCTCGAGTCCTTCCTTGAGGGGCTGCAGCCCGAGAGCAGAATAGGCTTGGGCCTGGCGGGGAGACACCGGAGCGGCGTTACTGGGCGGGAGCGGCGAGCGCCTGCCTTCCTGCCCCCCCCCCCTTGACTTCCAGGTGGCGAACCTGGGGCCCAGGTTCCATGTGTCCTGCTAAAGCGAGAGGCGGCAGATCGCCCGCCCCCATCCCTCATCCCCATCTCTTCCCTGGCTGGACAGGCGGCGGGTCGAGACTGTAAGGACAGAGATTCAGGTGACTCCCTGAATCAGCCCAAACAGAGAGCTTCTAATTGTCTTGCCTCCCAAATATGTTTAAGTGTCCACAGTAGGTTTGGGGTGGAGGTTGAGGGCGGGGGTAGGGGAAGTGAGTGCGAGGGAAGGGGCGTGGTTAAATAAAAGAGTTCAAGTTTCCAGCCTTCTGCTGAGCTATCCCAGCACATCCTGACTTTACCCCCCTCCCCCCGAAGGGAAAAAGCGGTTCGAATTGGGCCCTTTCCTATGGGAACATCTGTTGGAGTAGAACCATGTCCCAGTGTGCATTTGCCGCGTTAGGCGGTTCTTCGTGGACAGACTGATCCGTTCTAGAGTCACCCAGGCTGTTCCTTGTCCCTGAGAGTTGAAGAAACCCAATCTTACCTGATTACCTGTCTCAGGCCAGGAGCCTCTCCAGCTTTTAGTTACTGAGCTGAACCAGTCAAATCGGCTCCCCCACCCTTCAACCAAGTTTCTCAGAGGTTTTGTGGCTCAAATGCTATATTTATCGTTGTAACCCCAGACATGGAGGAAGTTTAGAAAACCAGTGCCAAAAATAGGGGGGGGGGGAAGAAAAAATTTAAATCAAGATAAAATGAATTCTCCTTCCTATGCCATTTGTCATCCGGTCAACAGCACTGTCCAATCAGGTGATGCCTTCTCGGTCATGATTATATCTTTGCGCACACAGCCTGGACAGGTCTCCCCAGGCTCCTCTGGTTTCTGGAACACAGGCATTGGAACAGATCTAATCAGCCCTTTACCACTTGCCTGTGTGCCTTTGGGTGTTTAACCTCTCTGAGCCTTAGTTTCCTGATCTATAACACAGGGAAGATGAGATTTATTGTGAGCTGATCTCCGTGAAGCACTTGGCACAGATCCCGGCACACACTAACTTCACCATAAAGGCTTGATGTTTGTATTCTTTTTACTGTTACTAATTTAGCAGATTACGGGAGTGCCCATATTATGTGCTGGGCACAGTAGCCCCTGGGAATGCAACAGTGAGCAAGATCATTCCCTACCCTCAAGAATTCTCTGTTCTAGTGGAGGAAACTGATAAATAGGCCATCGAGAGCGTGGTAGGTGTAAGAGACCTAAACACCTAACGTAGGTGGAAAGGGAGTGAGCACAGCACACCTGAAAGGGACGGGTCCAAGTTAATCAGATTGGGGGAAGGAAGTTGGTTCTGGAGGGAAAGCAGGATCTCGAAAGTTTTTCCTTTGGGCTCTGTTTCCTCCCTGCCTTTTGAGCACCATGTCCTCACTCTGGACCTCTCCCAAGGCTCTACCCAGCCTCCTGCTTTTCTCTCACCACTTTCCCTAGTGAATTTCTGTCACTTGTATAGCTTTAGCTCCTGACTCCGAAGTCCACGTAGCCATCTCTAACCTCTCTGCTGAGCATCAGTCAAACTTCTCTCACTGAATGCTACATATTTCCACTTGGAATATATAACTGTATTCTCAACTGCAATATGATTTAAAAACTTGAACTCATCTTTCCACCGAAACCACTTCCACCTCTGTCCTTCCTGTCTTGTCACTGACACACTACTCTTTTCCCAGTTACTTGACAACAACAAAAAAATCAGAGTTGTCCACAAGTAGAATGGGCTCCCTGGTAAGGTAGTGAGTCTCTGGCATGAGACTCGTTTTCAAGCAGAGATTAGATAACCTTATATCCAGGAGTTTGTGAAAGCTATCCCTCCAAAGGGTGGAGGATGGGCTAGATGACTTATGACATCCTTGCTAACTAAATATAATTTCTTTAATTTTCCTTCTTCCCTATTTGTCTATTTCTTAACATTTCCTCTGCCACAGGCTGTTTCACCACACACGTGGTCCACTGTAATTGTACTCTAACTAGCGTTCCTTTCTCTGGGTTATTTTTACCCTCCCCACCCTTCCCACCCCTTTATACTCTAATATGCCTTCTGTGGTCCTTAGAACAAGGCTTCTCGAATGTGATGGTCCACAGATCAGCAGCATTACCATTATCTGGGAGCTTGTGAGAACCACCAGATCCCACCACAGACCTTCTAAATCAAAAATCTACATTTTAACAAGACCCTCAAGTGATTTGCATGTACAATAAAGGTTGAGAGACGCTGCCTTAGACGACAGTTTTGTGTTTGTCCCCTTTCTGTTCAAAACTTACAGTGGCTTGCTTCTGCCTGCTGAATAAAATCCATACTCTAGCATGCACCTAAGACCTCTTCATTGGTCTCATGTATGTGGAATTCTGCTTCTGTACCTACCCCCCATGAAGCGCTGACACACTTCTCAGCACATTCGGTCACTCATTCAATATTACCATGTGCCTACTATGTGGTAGGCACTATTCTAGAAACTAGGAGATATATACACCTCTGGACAAGGCAAATTAAGCAATAGATAATCAAGAGCTAATGCTATTCCATGCTTAGAATTCATTCAAGCCCCACCCCTTCATGAAACTCTCCAGATCCACTGCTGTTCCAGCGATCTTTCCGTTTGCTGAACTCCATAGGGAGTTGCCCATTTCTTCTTGTGCACCCCCAGACCTCCTGAATTAAAATTTTTCAAGGTGGGGAGTTCAGGCATCTATAGGTTTTTATAACTACACAAGTTAATTTGAAACACATCCTGGTTTGGAACACGATGGTTAGATCGTTAACGGAGCTGTTGACATGGCAACCTGCAGCCATTCTTAGGCCTCTCTAAATGGGCAGTTATATTTGTTTAAGGTGTTTTGGAATTGCCTTTACTTTTTATTTTCAATGTTTTTCCAGAGCATAGACATTTTTTTCTGTGGATAAAACCCATCTCTATCTACAGTAATATTCCCTTTTCCTCCTGCTGTAGACTACATGTGGTCAGGGACCTGTTTCCCCTTCAATTTCTTTTGCATGATGCTTTGTGTTTAATGCTATTAAACAATGTGCATTCTGACAATCTTCTTTTTCAAATTCAATCTATAGTTTTATTATTCCATGTCAGGATAAATGATTCTTAACATGTTGGGGGGGGAGGGGGTGGCTTCTATAAGAAGATTAGGGTAGGAGTGAGAATAAATGCAGTTTGGTAAAAATCTATAGATAATTTTGAAAAGCCCTGGATTGAAAAACATTGATTTCTCTGAAGGAGTTCTGAGGATTCTTAGAACTCTGCTTACCAGATTAAATCCCCACGCCCATTGTTGTATCACTGCCACAACCCCTCAAAAAAAGAAAGGGAAATGCAGGACTTTTTTCCTAGATTCTTCAAAAGCATTTCTGATTATTTATTTTAGTCCTTTTACTTTTAAATCAACTTATTGAGATATAGTGTACCTACAATCAAATACACCTACTTTGGGCTGGCTGGCTGGGTGGCTCAGTTGGTTGGACCATCGTCCTGTACACCAAAAGGTGGCAGGTTCGATTCCGGGTCAGGGCTCATACATCGGTTGCTGGTTTGATCCCCATTTGGGGCGCCTGTGGGAAGCAACCAGTCGATGTGTCTCTCACATCGATGTTTCTCTCCCCCATCCCTCCCTCCCTTCTACTCTCTAAAAACCAATGGAAAAAATATCCTTGGGTGAGAATTAACTACAACAACAACAACAAAATAATAATAATAACCGTAATAATAATAATAGCTACATGGGAAACCGAGGGAGTGAAAAACCGAGGCAATTATTAAATGCGTGTAAAGAACACGTGGTCATCTTTACGTGCTTGCCTCAGCTGTGACAATGTTGCCTTCGTCAAAGTAATGTAAACGCGGGCCACTGATTCATCCAAAAATTATGCCAGAACTGCATTGGAAGAATGAAGGCAGGAAAGCAGAGAGCAGGAAGGTGACACAGGAGAGCTTAGCTGTCATCTACCATGGCAGGAAGTTAGAAGGTAGGTGTCTAGAATGGATAAGTGGTGGCCATATAAACAGTTTAAGAACGATGATGAAAGGCAGGCTAAACAGACACAGGCATCGAAGGTAATTGCTTCTGGGAAGGGGTCAGCAAGGATTCAGTCAAGAGAGATTTAAACATTAAAGAACCATATAATAAACTTTTCGTACAGGGATTGCAGTGTTTCAGGATGTACTTGGCCAAAGTACCTCTGGGTCCATTGTCACCGAAAGTTTCCAAACAACTCTTTGGAATCTAGCAATTTATAGGTTTAGTACAGTGCCTTGAATGTTCGATTTGTAGTTAAGTTTTTGTCAATCCAAAGGTATTTCTGTAAAAGGAGATGTGACTAATTCAACCTGTTTTTGTTTTCCTTTCAGGTTTAAATTTTTGAAATTGAAATAGGTCTACACATTAGGAACTCATGTCTTTTCTTGTAAGTAAACCAGAGCGCATTAGGGTGAGTGTTCCCATTCTTCTGGCCTTATTGTTTTTATTTTCTGAAAAGCAAAGTGTTTTGGCAGTGTTGGAGGTGGTTTGTTGCACGATGATCAGAATCACGCAGAAGTGAGGGATGTGGGAGGGAGAGCAAGTATCTCAGCAGCCTCCACGCCTGAGAAAAGAGCTCGCAGGCAGGCCGACCAGGGCACAGAGCACACCGCCCGCTTGTCTGAGAGAAGAAACGAGGTGGCGTATTTTGTGACTATCGGTCACTCAATGTTAAATGAGTTGAATGTGCAGCTATATAACCACTAACGATCTGCCCACTTCCTACGTATTTTCAGCGAGTTTGTGTGTTTTAAAAATCAGTATCAAATTGTAATCATTGGAACACTTTTTTTTCTAAATATAACCACAGGTTTTAATTGAAAATTTCCTTAACATGAAAATTGTGTTATACCTGAAAACTTCACCAGCTAAAATGATCTTAAGAACAAATACTAGATTTAGTTTTCCTTACAAGCTTCCATGATTTCATAAAAGAGTATCATATTTTATTATCAAGTATTTAATTTCTGAATGCAGTAGTAATTATTTTAAAATCTTGCAACAATGTATAAATGCTATGAGACATTATTAATATACCACTTTCTTTAAATATTAAAGTGACACAGTTTACTTTTATTAAATATCTTGTGGCACAGTGCATGTGATTTTTTTATATCAAGTTTTTTAAATTAACGTGTTTTGTTTTTGTTTTTAATTTGGAAAAACATTTTAATTTGGAGGAGAGAGAATGATGTTATAGTTCCAATTCATGATTCGTACTGTGCAGCTTATCTCTGAATGTTACTTAATCTTTTTTTTTATGTTTACATATATAATAATTTATATTGTAAAGAGGAAACTGCGCTGTCAGTTAAGAGGAAAAACAGATTCTCTCCTCAGCCTGAACTCTGCCCAATGGAAAGAACGTCCCCAAGCCAAACTTTAACACCAGCCCTTAAGTGAAATACAATCTCGATTCCATTGCTTTTAAATATGAGCTGCTTTTCTGTTTCAACCCAGTCTGATTCAGGTGAAACCAGACCACTGCTCAGTAGGATGGAAACCCAATACTCATTTGAAATAGGCCGGTACAGTGAACCGTATTGGTCATGCTAGTTTGGTCCTTGTAAAGGTAGCATTTGGTAGCAAATGTGAGCAGCGATGGCCTCAGAAATCCTAGTGGATGAAAGGATATGCAGCTTGCAGTTGCCTTTTGCAAACTAACAGAGGCTCATGAAAAGCTACTGTTTCACCCCTGTTTTGTGTATCGTGAATTTCAATAGTAGTTTTCAGATCGGCATTCATGGTCCTGAGCATCTGTAACAGGCAGCCACGGAATAAGATGGATCAAAATGTCGTTTTATATGTAGGGAGGAGAAAAACATTCATTATCAGGGCCAGTACTATGTGTTTCTCATCTGTCAGGTTTAAGAAATATCCATCAAGTTAGGCAAAGAGGAATAGAGAAAGGAATTCATGCATTGTTTTCGGTTGATTTAAATCCAAGATTCTTTTCAAAACTTTTCCATAGAAATGTATCTTAACTGTTCTACGTGATTCTGTTTTTGTTGTTGTGTTTTGTTTGTCTGTCTAACAGCTAATAGCTAATTTTTTTGTGGTTTGGAAGAAATACTAATTCTCTTTGGGGTTTTCCTCTTTAGCGGTGGGTCTCGGAAAAGTTCATTGTTGAGGGCTTAAGAGATTTGGAACTATTTGGAGGTAAGTACAGTGTGGCGTTTAGCCGTCACTTCAGGATAAATCTCACTGCTCTTTTGTTGACTGAATCAATTCATAGAAATAAGCAATTCTAAGGGAAAATGTAAACTATAGCCGTTATATTGATTTGGCTCCTTTTGAATCCATGGTTTCCCAAAGATGTGGGGACTAGTCTGGCAGTTGTCCTTAGCCTGCCTTGATTGCTAGAAAGCCAGTATTTACTTAAAGGCACATGTACTTCTTCTAAGTATTTGTCCAATTGATATACATATTCTTAAAGTAAAAAAAACTAAGTGTTTAAAAGTTGCTAACCTTGATTTTAAAAATAAAATTATAATCAGGACGAAGGTAGAGCTGATGTAAAAGTTCTGGCTTTACTCATTAGTCTAGTTGACTCATCTTTTCATGGTGGAAATTATGAGGCTTAAGAGAATTAAGGAAAAAAATGTCAGGACAAAAATATTAACTTCCTATTGAAAAACCAAAATGTTGATTTCAGAAGTAATTTAGGTTTGCAACTCGGAGATTTCACAGGCTCAGGCATTTTCCTTTGGCTATTTTCAAATTGAGCCTTTTGTAGAACTGTGATCTTTATTTACGGTAAATAAAATTATTTTCTATAAAAATATTAGTAGAGTCCCATTCTTTGTGTCTGAACCCCAAGATACTCTCTTCGGCACCTGTAGCTAAGTAAATAAGTTATCAGGTTGAATGCATTGGTGACTGATCCGGAATACACCCAACAAGTAATTGAAAACTGAAACTTGTTAGTTACTAGGTGATGCCTATTAGTTTATTTTCCCTAATGCCATTCAACAAAGTTCTCATTATAAAGAATAAAAGTTAGCTGTACAGTAAAGGAAAGGCTAATGGAACACAAATACTCTATTCTCAATTTCCTCCCATCATTACTCTATTCTCTGGTCCTATTCTCAATTTCCTCCCATCATTAATGGGAATATAATGGTTTAAAAGTAAACCGTGACATTGATGGGAATTGAGTTGGGCATCCAGTGTGTGATCAGTGAGTTTAAAAATTTCCAGTATATGTGAACTGAAGTCCTGGGATCTGGTCTCAGCGTCCTGAGCGTGGATCTCTGGCTGTCTTTGACAGTTCCCCAGTCTCTGATCTGAGGAGGAAGAGGTGGTTCTGTGGATTGTCCACAGGATGAAGTATATGTTACCAAGTTGTGTACAGCTTGGCGTTTGCCCTCTGCTCGGGAAGACTGGGTTTGATTTCCTTGAACCTAGTCGCCTGGCTCTTCCCTTTGGCAGACTGTCTTAAGCTACTGCTCCTGCCGTTTGTGTACCAGAAAACTGATGTCCAAGGCAAAAAGTATATATTTATTATTTTGATAAAATCGAGGCTAATTGACTCTGTGGCCAATCTCCTCTGCTGTAATTTCTAATTTAAGATATTTGGAAATATATTCCAATACTTTACAGTTAAAAAATCCTACTTGATGATTTCTATCACTTTTACCGAATGGAGAATATCAAAAGCACAGGCACAGAATTTGTCTGGTTTAAGAGCAGAAAGTTGCTTCGGTTGTCCCGTGCTTTACTTTCATTCAGAGTAGAATATCTGACTAGAGAATCAAATTGGGTGATCGTCCCACATACACGTGCTGCTGTATTAAAATGGTTTTTTGCCTTTTTAAAAACCTGTTTTCTAGTCCCTGCACTCCCTGGGAAACAGCCAGCCATCACCATAACTTTATAATGAATTGTTTGTTCACAGTATAAGACTCTGAAACCAGATTATTGAAAGTAACATTGTGTGATGAAAAGTCAATGTATGACCAGAATTAAAGCCTTTGAGTTATACTCAATAAAGAATACTCATAGAACAGGAGCCTGGCCAAGTTTTGAAGAGCAGTAGATTCATGTGTAAAACCCCATCTTATCTGCAGCACTGTTACTGTGAATGTGTGTGTGTCTGTGTTTATATGTAGCACTGCAGGCACTTTTCCTTGTAATAACTCAAGTGGTTTCTATTAATAAATGTAGTCTAGTCCTAAGTGCAATAATTGCTGTTCTGAATGTGGGTGAGTCTTCTACTAAAAAACAAAATGCCAACAACCCATTTCTCTACTTTAGAGCAGCCTCCGGGTGACACTCGGAGAAAAGTAAGTGACTTTCTAGGCTCTCTCACTATGGCTGTTGCATGAAGATACTTCTTACGGAAATTCGTATATTTTGTTGGCTTATCATTTTATGTTTCTGCTTATCTGTCATTGAGCTTTATTTGAAGTGTAATTCTTTTTGTGGATTCAGGTTTCACCCCGGAAAGATTTTGATGTAGACTTTGAAAGCTGAAAAAAAATCTCCGGCACTTTTTGTCTCCCTCCAGGGGATTAAGGTCTCCTCCCCTTCCCGACCCTCCCAGTTACCTGCCACCCTCTCCAAAAAAGCAGAAAGTTTCAACAACCTAAAATGTGGTTACCTTTTAGTGGCTAGTGGTATTGAATTTTCCATCCTTAGTCTATTAATAATAGATTTTAGTCCACAGAGATGATATTGATCGCTGTCTAGATTATAAGACAGGACCTTAAATCTCCTAACTTAAAAACAAAACCCAAAATTAAAAACTACAGAACAGAAAATGCATTTTTTATTGGCCAAAAGCTATGAGACTCTTGCCCTGCTTCCTACTCTTCTAGCTTATTTTACCGAAGGAAATAACGCCCGAAGTACACAGTGTCCAAGCTATTTTTGATAATGTGAATCAGAGGATGGGAAGCCTTTTCTAAATAGACTTCCTACTCTTTTACTTATTTATTCATTTATGTATGTATGTATTTACTTATTATTTTTATTGATTCTAGAGAGAGAGGAAGGGAGAGGGAGAGAAACATCGATCCACTGCCTCCCACACATGCCCCCCGACCAGGGCCGAGCCCAGAACCTGGGTATGTGCCCTGACCGGGAATCGAACCTGTGACCTCTTGGTGCACGGGATGGCTCCAACCAACTGAGCCACACCGGCCAGGGCCACTTCCCCCTCTTTCCAGATGGCAGACGTCTGCACCTTTGCAAGCGGCCCCTCGGCCGAGTGAAGGGTGATGGTGCTGACTAGGAATTTCTCTTTGAGTAAAGCTTTGGCTGTGCCTGCTTAGTCTGCTATCAGGAGCAAGCCCCTCTCTCTCAGATCCGAACAGCTTCCAGTCAGGAGACCAAAAGGGTTTTCCATAGGATCAGTTAGGTATTTTCCAGAATACAATGCCAATTATATATAATTTTTATATTGTCACAGCTGCCGATGTTGCACCAAAAAGTGATCCTGTGTGAAACCTGTGGGAGGTTGAATGTGTTTATTTGGTGCATTTCATCACTATTGTCTCTGTGCACTTTGTTGTATTTTGTTCTGAACTCTTTAAACAAAGTTATCACATTATGATCATTTCTGGATATCAGTAGCTTATGTATTTTTCAAATGCTTCAAAATGAAAAAAAATGCTTTTCACAGTGGGGGAAATTAAGAAAAGGCTTTGCTAGAATTGGTTCCTTTCCCCAGGCAACCTGAGATGATGCTTTACACTAATAAACCTCGCCGGGCTGTGTTTAAAGAGAATGGACTTAGTCTCTCATCTTTTTCATGAGTTTTGACTTTTCCTAAATCTGAAACGTAAGGAACTGACCTGCCTTTCTCATGGCAACATCAGACCCGACCTCTTCCTTTCAAAATGCCGCCCCTGTTTTCGTACATAAGGTTGGTCTCTCTCTGAGTGTAGACCTAGGGGACCTCTGCAGAGTAGAAAGCTTCCAGTTTAGGGTCTTTCCAGTGGGCTGGGGACAGAATGGAACAGGAGCCACAGCCACCGCTGGGCTAGTCCGTGTCATGCAATTGCAGATTGCCCAAGAACTCATGTTCCCAGTGACCTACAGAGTTTCATTTTCTAAAATGAACACTTTTGAGTGGTTTTCTATAGTCAACAAAGATAGTAGAAATACTTGTCAAGTGGGGAGTTGTTTGATATGCACTCCTAGCAAGGAAGAGGGACATAGGTAATAAAAAGGTATCTATCTATAGTTTGTCCAAAGGGAGTTATTTAAAGTATATGTAGTAAATATTTAATCTCAGGACTCCAGCTGTCCTTTGTAGTCTCTTTTTCAAATTAGAGAAACATTAGGGAGTTTGCCTGGAGATCAGAGGAGAGAAGACCTTCAAAGTAGTTCTAGATTTGTTCTCGTTGGGACCATATTGTTACCTGCTAAAAAATGGCGTACAGTAGGTCCTTACTTAATATTGTCCATAGATTCTGCAGCTTTAGGAGAAACCATGCATAATCATAGGCTAATTGATGTAAAAAAGAGTTAGGTTCTTACAGCATCTCATCAATGTTATAACAAAATGACATTGAATGAAACAACGCTATTTGAGTTGTATGCGAGGGGGTTAGAGGGTAAGGAGATGGGGCTCTTCAAGGTTAACTTAGCATGCAGCACGTAAATGCTAAACAAATGGGGGGTCGCCATGTCACAGCTCTTGCTTTAAGCATTTTGCTTAAATCCCTACTCCATTTTTGTCCGTTGGCTGCATCTCTCCCACCCATGTGAGGCACCTGGTAGGTAGTAACCAGTATCTGCAGATTGTTCTGATGACATTGTAGTTTCAAGAAGCTACAGTGGCTACTAATGATCCTGGAATTTGTTTTCAGAACATTTGAAAACGCAAGTGTAAAAACCAAAATCAAACCAACCTTAACTGTTGATCAAGCTCTACGTAGGAGTCTGTTTTCTCCGTCTTCTCTGTTCCATCTTATTTGTTGAGTAGGAGAGTCGCCAAAAAGTAGACAGCAGAAGAGGGACAAGAATAGAATTCACATTTATTAAAAACCAGGTGGTGCTAGGCTCTTTACATATTTCATCTCATTTAATTGTCACGACAACACTAGAAGTGGGAATTATTCCGCTGATGAAACAGCGGAGATCTCATGAGATTAGAGTGACTTGCCCAGGATCACAGAGCATTAGAGTGACTTGCCCAGGGTCACAGAACATGTGATAAACCTGAGTTTAAGTTCTCCCTCCGGGTGGCCCCTAATCCTGTGGTCTTTGCCTTACACCATATGTTTTACTTCAAGTAGCCTTTCCCAAATTATCTTTTCTAAAATTTAACAGATGTTAGACACAAAAGGGTTCTCCAGACAAGTACCTTTGAGAAGTGCTAGGCTAAACAAAGTTGAACAAGTTTCCTTCCTGCAGAACTTCTCAAAGCCTTGGCTATGCAGGTACGCCTTGCTGTTCTCCACGAGGCAGTGTGCTGCTGCATTTTCTACCCTAGTCGGACACGTCAACCCTTTTTTCAAGCGTAACTGCCAGAATCAGTGTTCTACGGGGCCTACTATGGGGAAATCCTGCATTAAAACAACTCAGTAGAAAAATGGACAAGAGGCAGAAAGAAGCATTTTCAACGTGGAGAAAACCCACGTGGCCAATAAATACGTGAAAAGATGGTCAACTTCATTAGCAATCGGGGAAATGTAAATCAGACCCACAATGAGATTGGCAAAAATTAAGTCTGAATACAGCAAGTGTTGGGGGAAGAAAGATGGATCAACGAGAACGTAATGTATCACTGGGGGGAGTATGGGTTGGTCTAACCATTCCGGAAAACAACCTGGCATCTCGTAAAGTTGGTTGTTCATATACTCTGGGACCTAGCAGTTCCACTTTAGGGGAACTCTTGCACATATGATCAGGAGACACAAACGTGTTTCTAGCAGCACAGTTCAGAGTAGAAGACTGAAAATCCCAAAAGCCCATCGACATTGGAATGGATAAATTGAGATAAGTCCCCAAGATAAACATTATACGGCATGGGTGTGCAACATGGCTAAATACAAGATGGATGAATCTTAGAAGTGTAAAAATTGATTAAATTAGAAAAATAATCTACTGACAAAGCTCAATTTTGCTTGACTGGGTTCCTCTTATTGTCAGCACAAGTGGTATGGGAGGCAGAACCCCACTTGGTTTCTTTCCTTACTGGCAGCATCAACTGTTTTGAACCCAGATGCACTTGGAAGGTGGGGGATCCCCAGCGAGGCGGTAACACCGGGTCAGAACATTCTCCGCTCGCTCTCTGGTTAGTGCCGGGCCAAGGGCCTTTCATGGTTCACAAAGACCTTTCCTCACCAGAGGTCAGGTTTATGGATGTAGCATAGGAAATATGAGCGGGCTGAGGCTCTCCATTTCAGTTAGACACACATCCAAAGAAAGAGGATCCAAAAGAAGGGAAAATAGAAGGAAAACTACACAGCCCCTCAGTCGTACAAATACATTGAGGTCTGGAAGAAGGAAACAGGCCTATTAAGCTGAAGGAAGATCTGTTTGTCTGCCATGTATTTCGCTGGGCACTTTCCTTCGGGACTTCAAAGGCCAGTGGTGTGATGCCCATATCCTAAAGGGCTGGGACCCAGCTTCATTTGCAACACAAATAGGCAGGAAGGAGGGGCAGGTCACTTTTGCTGCCAGGACGATGGCTGAGACCTGACAGCTCCGTCTTTTGCCTGCAGCCCAGTGTGCTGGCTGTTTTCTTGCTTCCCTTGGAAATGTCAGGGAATGATTGGTCTGGGGTCTTGGTTTGCTAAAGGGAGGCCTACTTATGGCCACAGCTTCCCTAAGGCAAGTTTCAGCGTTTGATCTATGGGGTTTTAGAGTCAGGACCTTAAAAATAGGACCCCAATGCAGTAGGAAATTCAAGAGACCCTCCCACCTCTCCATACCCCTTCTGTTTTGTAAATGTGCCTTTCTCCAGACGTCCTTTCCCCAAGTAAGAATTTTATAGTTTCCATTGTGCTGTGTACCTGAAACTCATATAATATTGAATGTCAACTGTACTTGAAAAAATTTTTTTCAATTTTTTTAAAGAAGTTTATAGTTCTTAGCGAGTGAGCCAGTTACTGGAAAGACAAGCAAACCAACAGCTGACTGGAGCTGGTCCTTGTCCCAGTCCCACCCCCATTTGTGGACAGTGCTCACTGGCTGTGCTGTCAGTGCTGCCTCAAACACCGGAGGCTTTACTCTACCTTCTTCATCCACGGGTGCCCGCACCCGAGGCAGAATTTCTGTTCAGGTGCCAGTCTCCTCGTGGGTCTGAATTACACCTCCCCGCTCCCATCCCCCCCGATTTCCTCCTACTAACCTATTTTTCTTTTTCTTTAGACCAATGAGGCGAGCTCAGAGTCGATAGCATCCTTCCCCAAGCAGGAGATCATGAGCAGCTTCCTGCCGGAGGGCGGGTGTTATGAGCTACTCACTGTCATAGGTAATGTCCAGGGCCTGCCAGGACCTTCAAGCTCCAGGGGGTGGCTGTCGCATCCCAGCATCTCCCTGAGTGTGTGCCCGAGGCTGTTGTGGTGACTGAACTGGCTTTGTTGGATCGTCTTTGGTTTTTACCCCCAAGTACGGGAAAAGAGATCATGCTACCAGGAAAGGAGCTCTTGCAGTTTTTTTCTTTTTGGCGGAACACTTTGGGTGTCCTGGGCCAGAGTCAGTCAGGATGGTTGGCTGAGAAGGAACTAAGAGAAGACTCAAAGCCAGGAAAGTAGCAGTAGTGCAAGTTTTAACTTGAGTTCTCTTTTTAAATCAAGTCTCTTGAAGGAAGAAGAAAACCGCTGTTGCCATTGACCTTGCTAATGGCATCCCTCTTCTTTTAGGCAAAGGATTTGAGGACCTGATGACAGTGAATCTAGCAAGGTACAAGCCAACGGGAGAGTATGTGACTGTACGAAGGATTAACCTAGAAGCTTGTTCCAATGAGATGGTGACGTTCCTGCAGGTAATAAAATGTGGATGTGACATTTGGCGGGTGGGCTCTTAGCTCCAGTAGTAATTACAAGGCGTCTTACCTCCATCGTCTGAGAGCGGCTGGCGAGAAATGAAAGTGGCCAAGCCAGCAAGCTATGGACGCTCTCCGTGAAGAACTTTGGGCACCTGGCACCAAGGATTCCGTAATGCCGCTCAGCCCAGTTTATAGCCCCTCTTCTCCAAAAACCCTTTGTGCCTCATTTAGTTATTATTCAGAGAGGCTAAGTAACTTGCCCACAGTCACACACACTAGTAAGTGGCAGAGGCAGGATTCAAACCCGGGCAGTCCTGTTCCAGATGTGGGGCAACCTGCCCTGCCCTGCCCTGCCCTGTCCTGCCCTGCCCTGCCCTGCCCCAGGTGGCCACCTGCCGGCTCTTAGCGTCCCATTTGCCTGAGGTTCTTTTCTGTTGAAGCAGCAAGTAGCTGCCCTCTCATTAAACTGGGAGAGAGCACAGGTCTAATAACTGACTGGGGCCTGATTTCTCCTTGGCTGATGAAGGCTTGCACTGGAAACTCCTTAGGTTTAGGGCCTGGGTCGGCATATTTTCAGGACAGTTAGTTGCACCCCCTTCCCTTCTTCATTTACGATGTTCTGAAATCACGCTCATCTGATGGTGCTCTGATACCAGTTCACAAGCTCAGAGCAGTTTTGCAGATCTGAAGGTGGGACAGAAAGTCTGTCCTCACTGAGTTATTTGGGAGGAAACATGTCTGACTTTGTTCTAGAGCATGTTGGACTTTCAGATTCTCATTTTATAGAGCAGTGGATGGTAGAAGGTACTGCCTGTTTGGCCTTAGCTCACATCGCAGAGGCCAGCACCCTAGAGTTTCTGTAGCTCTCTTGTCTGATTTTTTTTTTTTTTTTCACATCTTTTGTCCAGATTTATTTTAAAATTTCATAGATCTGACACTTTCTATAGCTGCTCCTAAGGCAAGGATTTCTCAGTTTGAGGTTGCAGGAGAAACAGCTTCTAGTGTTCAGTAGTTGTCATGTGTTCTTTAATGCTTTCTTCCCTTGTATCTATTTTCTACAACATTTTCCTTTATAATAGGAAAAGATTTCTTGTTGTTTTATCTTAAAGAGGAGTTCTGTGCCTTGGCCCTTGAAGCTGAGCTAAGCTTAGAACTTCATAAGTCTTTAACCAGCCGTTTGTTTCCATCACCTTTGTGGTGGTGAACTGTTAGCAGTTTCCCTGTTGGCGGAAATTGCTTCTGGAGGCTCTGTAGGACTGGCTGGCAGAGCCAAACAGGCAGATCCTGGCAGAGCAGTGCTGCCTTCCCTGCAGAGAGAGCAGAGCCTCGTGTCTCTCACCCTGGAGGGCATCTGCGTAGGCTGCTCCCAGGACTCTGCGAAGAGTACCCAGAAACTACTAGGTCCCATATTCATGCTGCCACCTTCCTGTAGAGCGTCATTACTCGGTGCCCCTGGATTCTGACTTCAGCTTACCATTGGTTTCAGGGGGAGCTTCATGTCTCTAAACTCTTCAACCATCCCAACATCCTGCCATATCGAGCCACCTTTATTGCAGACAATGAGCTGTGGGTTGTCACATCATTCATGGCATATGGTGAGTGGGAAAGGACTCCTGGCAGAGGGGTTCAGAGAACTCTGTTGTCAGCTGGCTTATGTGCTGTTTTCCTTCTCTGTTACCCTTCCTATCTCCCCACAATTCTCTTCTTCAGGTTCTGCAAAGGATCTCATCTGCACACACTTCATGGATGGCATGAATGAACTGGCGATTGCTTACATCCTGCAGGGGGTGCTCAAGGCTCTGGACTACATCCACCACATGGGATATGTACACAGGTGCATTCCTAGGTGTATTCACCCTTTACGGGGGCGGGGATCTGTGCCCATGAGCCCTCAAATGAACACTGGAAGGTTGGCTGAAGTTAGTGAAGCCAGACTTGGGATTCTGCCCTTGCCTCTGAGTTGGTGGACAGCACCGAGCCTGTCAGTGCTGGAGCTGCAGACTTTCTCTTTACTGAGCAGCTTGTTCCTGAGTATTGTCTGAGGAGCATCTGAGGTGGGCCGCTGCACCCCTGTCTATCCCCCTTCTTCTTTGGGGCACCCAAACTGATGTGTGCACCCCAGAATCGGCCCTGTGCTGAGAGGCTGGGGAGAAGACAATGCCTAGTAGATGGTGTCAGGAAAGTGGCTCACCATAAGGAAGATAAAACTAGACCCCTACCTAACCTCGCATACAAAGGAGCTCTTCAGGTGGATTAAAGGCCTAGTGTCAGGTGTAAATCTACAGACTTACAAGGAAATGTGGGGAAATATTTTTGGGACCTGAGGTATAGAGCTTCTAAATATTTTAGAAGCACAAACCCTAAGAAAAAAATTGATGAGTGACTATATCAAGATTAAAGATTTCTCTCCAATAAAGGGCACCTTGAACAAAATTAAAAAATGGGTGACAGCCTGGGAGATGTTAGCTTTATCTAAAACACACGGGAGGTTAGAAATGAGGCAATCTTGTGAATCGCCGAGAAAAAGATGGCAGAGCAATGGAAAAATGAGTGAAGGATGTGAGGCTCATGAAGGAAACCCAAAGCTGAACAGCCATGTGAGCAGACATGCAAATCTCGCAGTAATCAGAAAAGCAAATTAAAACAGGAGGGTGTCAGCTTATATACCAGACACTGGCATATTTGGAGGCTGGGTGAGGCCCAGTGCGGTGAGGAGGTGGGGTCTCCTCTGGTGTACACTCCAAAGAAACCCTCCACAGGCCCATCGGGGACATGGACACAGTGTCACTGTTCATATTCATGGGAGACAGTGGGAGTGTCCCTTGCTGGAAGAATGGATGAGTAAAAGGGTCAGATCCCACCCTAGAGGACAGGTGGAAGTTAGAAGCAAAGATGAGATGTGTACAGATGGCAGCACGAATGCATCTCTGAAAGACAGCACTGCGGGAAAAAGGAAGACCGGGCTGCTTAACACAGGAGCACGTGGGAAACTGAACATACATGCAAATGAAACAGTGGTACTTTACAAGAACAAACAAAAAGTTCCGGGCAATAGTAGTAGGTGGCAGGGGAAGCAGTGGTCTGTGAGCATAAAGGGAACTTTAACAAAAATCTGGTGAGAATTAAGTGGGGTCATGCTATTTTCTCTTTTGGGGGAATGTTTGAAACTTTTCACAAAAATATGTGTTTGTGTATGTAATATGTATATGTGTGTGTAATACACACACACACGCTGCTGGGAGAGAGCTGACTGGATCTAGTGTGTAAAGACTAAAGGTCTGCGGTGTGAGGGACTCCTGCTGCCCTGTGACACCCTCCTCCCGCCCCCCCAGGAGTGTCAAAGCCAGCCACATTCTGATCTCCGTGGATGGGAAGGTCTACCTGTCTGGTCTCCGCAGCAACCTCAGCATGATCAGCCACGGGCAGCGGCAGCGGGTGGTCCACGATTTCCCCCAGTACAGCATCAAGGTTCTGCCTTGGCTCAGCCCGGAGGTCCTGCAGCAGGTCTGTACCGGGTCCCGAGGAGCCTGGGGTGGGGTGCTCGCTGCTTCTGAGTGCAGTCAGGGCTCCTGGAGGGAGGCTTTCCTGTCGGCTGGGAGGCCTGGGAGGCCTCTGGCTTGGGCATGACGTGCCCCTGGCAGATGGAATAGTTCCCCCTCTGTGGGGTCCCAAACTGCCTGACCCTATTTCTGTGCCCTTCAGAGATGTCTGCCCCTTGTGGGACATGAGCATCTGGGGCTCTCTCCAGCCCTGTACTAAGCGGGAGCCCGGGCCCCACACTTCCTGCTGCTTGTTCCGTAGGGTCACCAAACAGTCGCTCCTTCTCAAACAGCAGCTGCTCAGCGGTGGGCAAGGAGAATCCGCAGCTGGTCCTGGTTTGGGAAGAGGCTACTCCTCCCCCTCCCCAGTGTTCGCTCCACCCCGTTCTTGTTCTAAGAACAATGACCAAGGCTGCAGACAGAGTGATCTGTGGCTTTTTTCTCCTGACTTAGAATCTGCAGGGTTATGATGCCAAGTCTGACATCTACAGCGTGGGAATCACAGCCTGTGAGCTGGCCAATGGCCATGTCCCCTTTAAGGATATGCCTGCCACCCAGGTGAGCCTGCAGCCCAGTGCTTTCCTGCCTGCCTGTCCGCCTTCCTCAAATGCTTGTTGAGTACCTGCCACGCTCAGGACACGGGCCGGGAACACTCGGGTGAAAGACAGTCCTTTCCTTCAAGAGCCCCACCCAGGGAGATGGTTGTATAACTGTGTACTTCCGTGTGATAACTGCTGTGCAAATGTAAATCAGAGGAGGGGAGCTCAGGAGCAGGCCCACTGCTAAGAATTGCAAGGCCTGGAACAGGGGTGCAAACGAAGGCCCACAGACCAGATGTCTATAAATTTATAAAATACGTTGTCCTCTTACCTCAGGCAGAGGGAACAGCATGTGCAAAGACCCAGAGTCAAGAAAGAACAGGATCTGGGCAACAGCAAGTAGTGGTAAATGGCTGAGGTACAGGTGCATCTGGGGCGGTGCTAGGTGATGTGGCTGGAGGAGGCAGCTAGGACAGATCCCAAGGGGCTTTGTGTGCCTCACCAGGACACCTGGTTCCTCTCACAGCGCATGTGGAGAATCACTGAAGGCTTTTACAAGCACAGGAGTGATAGCATCAGATCTGTATTTGAGGAAGCTCACTAGCAGGTGGGTTAGATCTGGGAGATCAGGAGGGTGTGGAAATCTAGGCTAGGAATCTAGAAAACCTGAGTAAGACACCAACAGAAAGATGCTCAGGAAAGAGTTAAAAGGCTATTTAAGGCAAATATGAGGTGCAGATCCAGAAACAGCACTGTCCAATTGAACTTTCTGAGGTGACACAAATGTTCTGTGTCTGCACTGCCCAGTATGGTAGCCACTAACCACCTGTGGCTATTAGGCACTTAAAATGTGGCCAGTGAGATTGAGGAACTGAGTTTAAACCTAATTTAAATATAAATAAACTTATATTTAAATATAAAAATTAATTTATATTTAAATATTCATTTAAATATAAATAACCACTTGTGGCTGGTGGCCAGCATACTATCGCAGCTCTAGAGAGACTGCAGGTTTCTGGCTTGGACAGAGCAATCCTCAGGGACTTGGACAGAGACCCCCAGGATGGGGCTGGTTTTACATGTGCTGAGTCTGGGGGCTTTGAAACAGCTGCCCCAGCTTGGCCTGTCCCTGGGCATAGTGCTCCTGTGCAGCCAGTGACAGCCCAGGATGGGGCTCTGTAGGTGCTGCGTAATGGACCCCATCAGACCCACCTGGGCTAGGCAGATTGGGGCTGGGCTTCAAAGAAAGTCACCCGGCTGCTGCCTTATAAAGGATCTGATGCCGTATAAAGGGGAGGAGACCATGAGCTCCTTCCTTCCAGCCATGGTCGGGGGGCACCCTTTTGCCATCCCACTCAACAATTTGGCCTTGCTAGGGTGTGGCTGCCAAGCCAGTAGCCAGCACTGCTTTGGAAAAATTATTCTACTATCTGTTCTCTACTCCCCCCAAATCACATCTGCATATTGGGGAAAGTGTATTTGTGAAGAAACTCTAGAGGTCTCCCAGGACCACCTCCAGCCCAGCCTGGCTCTGCCTCCCCAGATGCTGCTCGAGAAACTGAACGGCACAGTGCCCTGCCTGCTGGACACCAGCACCATCCCCGCTGAGGAGCTAACCATGAGCACCTCGCGCTCAGCGGCCAACTCTGGCCTGAGCGACAGCCTGGCCACCAGCACCCCCAGGACCTCCAACGGTGACTCACTATCCCACCCCTACCACCGCACATTCTCCCCCCACTTCCACCACTTTGTGGAGCAGTGCCTTCAGCGCAACCCGGATGTAAGGTATTTCCGCTGGCTGGGGGTGGGCTTTCCAGGGAGCAGGGGGCCTCTGGGCTTCAAGGCAGGGTTTGAGAGGGTTCGTCTGTCCTGTAAGGGTCTGGGTTCCCAGGAGGAGTCCCGAGCCCCCACAGCAGGAGGGGTCGAGCCCGAGGGTTTGCTAAGAAGTCCGGCTGAGTAGCTCTGGCTGCTTTTCTTGCTGAGCTGAGAGACAGAACAGAGGGGTGCACTTGAGGGTGACATCTAAGCAGCAGGAGTTTGGAAACCTGGGGCACAGGAGTGATGCTGGTCCTCTTCCCCTTTCTCTGCAGACCAAGTGCCAGCACCCTCCTGAACCATTCTTTTTTCAAGCAGGTACGGTAGCACTTTGCTGAGGCTCCCTGTTTTCTTTCCTGTGGTTCCAACTCCCCGAGTCCCCTTAGCTGTGGGGTCCTTAGGTATTCCCTCCTCCTCCCTTCGAATCAGAGAAATACCATTTCTGAAGCCCCTTAGAGGTGCTGCTCCTTCCTCTTAGAGAAGCCCTTAACTCCAACGGCCCGTCTGTCACTGGGCCATGGTTCCTTGCCTCTTGCTGTCCTGGGACCCGGAGCAGCAGGATCTACCCCCACTCTCTCTCCTCCCCCAGATCAAGCGACGCGCCTCAGAGGCTTTGCCCGAGTTACTTCGTCCTGTCACCCCCATCACCAGCTTTGAGGGCAGCCAGTCTCAGGAGCACAGTGGGATCTTCGGCCTAGTAGCAAGCCTGGGAGAGCTGGAGGTGGACGACTGGGAGTTCTGAGCCTCTGAAGAAGGTGCACATTTCCCAGCACGCGATGGACATGTGAGCCTCCAGGGCCCCTCCTGAGGGCTGGCCACATTCCCACCCTCCAGGGTGCAGATTGTGTAGAAAAGACATTTCTGCCAGGAGAGTTGCCTGCTTGCTGGCGGGGAAAGAAAGTCCTGGAGAGAAACTTTTCTTTACTGCTCCAATGTTTCTGAGACACCAACCAGGGAGCCAAACAGGCCAGAAAGCTGACATTCCCAGCCCTGGGAGTTCAGTGACCTCTTCAGAAGGAAGAGATGCCATCCTGGCCCTGGGGGCTGAAGTTCAAGTCCAAGGTTTGACTCATTGACACAGAGAACTGTGTGACTACTTCTCCCCACTCATGCTCTCCTACCAGCCAAATTCCATTCTTTCCCAGTGCTCCCAGATCCTGTAGGCCCATGGAGAGGCAAGCAATAAGCAACCTGCGCCCCCTCCCTCTCCCCTCTTCCTAATAATTGGAGGAAAGGGTATTTTTTTTCTTTCTTAGCACCAGTTTAAGCCTGGGCAGTTTGTCCTGATCCTTGTTATCACTTGGGCCCTGACACCTAAAGCCTCCTTCCATAGTTCGTCTGTGTAGTGCATTCCTTTCCCACCAAGAGTCCATCTCCCCGCCCCCTGCTGCTGCCTTGGTGCTTTCTCTGAGGGCCGCAATGTCTTGCCTAGCCAGAGGGCTTTAAGTCACCGCGTTAATTTTATTGTCAGAACGAATTAAAGTTTTCAGAAAACCCACTGGAGAGTGCACTGCTGTATGGTGTTCACCATACAGGCTCAGACACGTCTCATTCCACCCTGGGTTCTGCCATCCAAGAGAGAGCGGTCCCACAGGTGCTCAAGGACGCACAGCAGTGATCTCTTTCATTAGTAGACAGCCTCACTACACCAGTTCTTTAAAACCCATAACAGATTTGCCTTAACTGTCTGGAAATTAGAGACTGTTAGTTTTAGCCTGTGGGCATCTAAACACTTTCGAAGCCGGAAAGGTCCAGGTGCTGGAGATCAGCCCCTCTGAGGGCAGGACCACTTCTGGGCCACTAGGAGTCCAGGCAGAAGATGCTCACCTTTGGCAGGAAAGGAGGTGGAGGGTTTATTTTGTAACATGACTTTCGGTGTCTCCTTACCACTGGAACTAATACCCAAAGAGCTGGTAACCTAAGAAGCAGGCCAGCCCCCTGCCCTGTCATCCTGGCTGGCAGCCAGCGAGGCCAGGCCTGGGGGCGCTTCTCACCTGGGTCTTCTTGGTGCTTCCCAGCCTGCACGTGGCTGGCTCAGCTCTGCACCCTCCCTCCTGCCAGTCCCCGCAGGGTGAGGTACTTCAAATGTCAGATTAAGGAAGCGCCCCTCCCTCTTCCCTGAAGCCACTTTGAACTTTCAAATGCTCTTGCTTTCCCTTCCCTCAGAAATTAACACCAGTTTAAAAAAGAAAAAACCCTCCTCCTCTGGCAGTTACAGGGATTGATGTGAAGGAATGGCACCCACCATGAGGTGGGGTGTGGAGACCTGAAATGGAGTGAGGACAGTCACATTTATTTCCAACCCTCCTCTCCCCTGCTCAGCTTTTTTTTTTTTCTTTAAACCTCAAGTTCCCTTTTCTTAACATCATTATCAGCCAGCCTTCTTAGTAAACTGCTTTCTTCACCTAGCTTGTCAGCTTATTTTTATTTTTGAGCCAAACTGGACTCTGGCAGCTGCCTGCAGGTCAGCCTGCAGATTTGAGCTGGGAAGGGCAGGGGGGCCTCAGGGTCAGGCCCCCAGACTGTGCCCAACTCCCAGCCCAGTTCTGCTCCCCAGGGCTTCACCCTTTCTCAAATCACTACAGGGCCCTTGGAGAACCTGATGACAGGTGTGGAAACCTGGCCTGGAAAGATGCACGTAAAGAGTTTGAGAAGTTTCTCACCCATCCAGGAGTCCTCAGGCCTGCAGCTCAGCCCAAACACAAACCCACTAGAGGAACATGAGGCTGAGAACAGTGAAGCGCCGCGTGGGCGCAGAGTGAGCCTAGGGAACAGCTGGGGGCCAGGGAAGCCTGCAGCCCCTCCCTCCCCTGCCAGGTGCGGAGGCGCTGTGCTGCGCTCCCTGGCAAGTGTGTGGGCTGCGCTCTGGAGCCACTGGTTCTATTCCTGCACAGTGTGGGAACAAGCTATGTTTAGGGCTGTGCTTGTGAAACAGCTTCCAGCCTGGCGTCAGGCAGAGCTTTGCAGTCCCTGGTGCCCGCAGGCCCCCACCCTCCCAGCAGAGGTCCATCCAGGAGGCTGCCTCCGCATGTTTCCCGCCCAGCTGAGGCTCTACCCCGAGTGAGGGCTGGTCACCCGCCTCCCCTGCGCCGGCCTCAGACCCGGGCTGTGCGCTGGAGCAGCGGGTGCCGCTTGGCCAGAGGCGCCGGGAGCGAGGAGCCCGGGTGAAGGAGGCCTGGCTTCTCACCCAGCCCTGCTTCAGAGGCTGCGTTACTTGGAACAAGTCGCTTCAAACCTTCGGGCCTGTCTGCCTTGTATTAAATGAGGTTTGGGCGCACCGAGGTTTGCTTGTCTTAAGGATGGAGATCTCTTTCCCCGAAGGGGTGCCCCGACATCTGGCAGGCCACGGTGCCCGCAGGGGCCAGGGGTGACCACTACCACAAAATCCGTCCTCAGAAACGCTTTCGGAGCACGAGTGCTCTGGGACACTAAAGACAGCAGCTTCCCGGGCCCCTTGTCTTGGGGTCGCAGGAGACGGCGCTGAGGACCCTCGTGCTGGCCAGCCCCGCGGTGACTGCACACAGAGGTCCCGGGGCCCTCCCCGCGGCGCAGGCTGTACCTCGCAGCCTGGCGGCCGGGCGTCGCAGGACCGCGCGCCCCGGCCACCGCTGTCATCTTTCTCCACGACCATACAGGCGCGCGGGGCTGCCCCTGGCGGCAGGAGGACTCGGTGGCCCGAGAGGGCGTGGGAGCCACGGGACCCTGGCCTGGCCTCCGGGGCCGCCCCCGCAGGGTCTGTCAGGCGACAGGGCCCACAGAGCGCCGGACGGACATGGGGGCAGCTGGGCCTGAGCCCTCGAGGGCCAACTAGGGGAAACTGAGGCAGCAAAAGGCCCAGACGAAGCCCGGTTCTCCTTTTCCCCCCCAGGAGCCTCGCCGGAGCGCCATTTGTCCCACGACCCCGGGCGTCTCAGCCTGAACTCGTTCCTCGCGGGGCCCTAGGGCTCCAGCCCCTGCCTCCGTCCGGAGCGAGTCGACGGGGCGTCCCGTTGCGCGGGGCCCGAGGAGAGGTGCGGAGCGCAGAGAGTGCGGGGGGCAGACAAAGGCGGGGACGGCGAGCGAGGGAAAGACAAAGCGCAGAGGGGGTCGGCGGCGGCGCCGGGGCTCCGGAGGCGGCTCCGGGCGCGGCGGAGCCAATGGGCGGGCGCGAGGCGGGGGCCGGCGGGGGCGGCGCTGCGATAAGGCGAAGGCGGCGGCGGCCGCTCGGGGACCACAGGCAAGCGGCGGCAGCTCGCGCCCGCGCCCACCTCTCCCTTGAGGCACCCCCAGAGACCGACCCCTCCCCACGGCCTAGGCGGGGACCCGGTGAGACACACGGCGGGCGGCCGGAGGGAGGGGTCTGCGACGGGCTCGCAAACCGGGGCGCCTAGGTGGGGGCTGCGGGCGCCGCCGCTCCGGGGTCCCGACGCCGAGCGCTTCCGCCCGTCGCTCTTGCCCGGGGCCCCGGGGCTAACCGCCGGCCTCCAGGGCGCGTCTGCGGGCGGGGACGGGGCCAAGTTCCCCTCGGGTGGGCTCGCGGGGGTCCCGGGTGCAGGGTCCCGTTCACGCGGGCCTGGGGGGCGGGGGAC
Organism: Miniopterus schreibersii; assembly: GCF_964146895.1. Taxonomy (NCBI): domain Eukaryota; kingdom Metazoa; phylum Chordata; class Mammalia; order Chiroptera; family Miniopteridae; genus Miniopterus; species Miniopterus schreibersii. The sequence goes on from NC_138116.1 coordinate 9,585,791, forward strand.
GGGGCGCGCGGACGGCTCGGCCGGAGAGCGCTGTCCAGGAGCTGGGTCAGCAGAGCTGGGGGAGCCAGCGGCCTCGGCGCCTCGGCCCTGCGCTGGGCAGCGTCGGGTTGGGGTCAGGCCAGGGCAGCGGGTTGCCGCCGCAGCCCTGCCCCGCCCGCCCTCTCCAGACCTCCCTCACCCCACCCCAGGCGGGGTCCGGGTCCGCGGGGCGCTCATGGCGGCTGTGGCGCAGCCCCCTCCTCAGCCGCTCTGTTCATCCCCCAACACATGGTTCCACTCAGGAACCCCTGCCCCTTGGGGAGCAGCATGGGGGGCTGGTGGGAGAAGGGGGAGGTGGGTGAGGGGCGGAAGTAGCAAGACCCAGAGCAACAGGAAATGACTTAGGGAAAGTCCCAACCACAGCCCCCCATCCCCCTGCCTGTAAACACCCCCACCCCCTTCCCCACCCTGCAGGCTGGGGAAGGGCTTGTGGGGCCTGACCGGCCGACTTCCCCTTGCAGAACCCAGCGGGTGCCGCGTCTCTACCCCGGCCTCCATCACTTCTTACCGCCATGTTCCAGGCTGCAGGAGCCGCCCAGACCACCCCCTCTCATGTAGGTGATCTCACGGGTGGGAGGACACCCCGGGCACGTGTCTGGCCTGGGGATGAAGGGGTGAGGAGCGGTGTGTTTGTCTACCACCCTTTGCCCCTCCCCCCTGAGTGCCCCTGGGATCTGGGCTGGTGACCCCAGCGAAGGTGTGGGGCGTCTCTCAACTGCTCTTGCCCTGACTGGCCCTCTCCCTCAGGAAGCCAAAGGCGGTGGTGGCCCCAGCACTGTTCAGCGCTCCAAGGTAGGGCCCTGAGAGTGGGGTGTGGGCGGAGGAAGGGATGGGCGCTGGTCAGACCCCTGGCTGAGTCTCTCTCCCAACAGTCCTTCAGCCTTCGGGCCCAGGTGAAAGAGACCTGTGCTGCCTGCCAAAAGACCGTGTACCCCATGGAGCGGCTGGTGGCAGACAAGGTCATTTTCCACAACTCTTGCTTCTGCTGCAAGCACTGTCACACCAAGCTGAGGTGCGTCCTCGCCCTGCCTCTGCCCCCGCCCCCGCCTTCCAGCCCCGACCCTACCTGACCACAGTTGTTCTGCTTCTGCAGCCTGGGCAGTTACGCTGCGCTGCACGGGGAGTTTTACTGCAAACCCCACTTTCAGCAGCTGTTTAAGAGCAAAGGCAACTATGATGAGGGCTTCGGCCGGAAGCAGCACAAGGAGCTCTGGGCCCACAAGGAGGTGGATTCCAGCACCAAGACAGCCTGAGGCCCTCTGACCATCCATTCCCTCTGTAGAGGGCCTGGAGCAGGACAGTGTGAAGTGTGGGAGATTGGACTTGGGCTCACATGGGGAGGCAGGGTGGGAAGGGGATGAGGCCATCTTGCTCAGGCAGAGGGTTATGGGGGCAGGGCTCTGCTCCAGGATTTCTTCCTTTTCCCTCAGTGCGTGGTGGGGATTTGGGAACCAGGATGGGGGGGTTGCTCACCACCTTGCTTCCTGCTTCTTTCACCCTGCCCCACCTCACCCCCTGGCTCCCTGGGAGGCCCCCAAGCCCAGCTTCCTTATCTAGGTGCCTTTTCTCCAGCAAGGAGTCAGCATGCCCCCCTCAGGGTCCTAAGCTCCCTCACTGCCACCTGGGGCCCTGTGTGGCCCCCACTCCCCATCTACCTCTGCCCTTAGCCTGGTTCTGAGCCATGGAGACTAGAAGAAGGAGAGCCAGAGTGCCTCCTGTTGGGCCTCACAGAATGCCCACCAGGGCTCAGTGGGGGAGGGGAGGGGAAGTGGAGCTGCCCTGTGCCTCCCTGCAAGGCAAGGTGGGGCGGCCCTATACCCCAATGGGGCTTGGGACCATCTCGCACCACCGGCATCAAGAAGCAGAAGCTAAAGCACCTGCCAGGCTGAAAGCCACAGAGACTGGCAGGGATCTGGCAGCGGCCACACTCCCTCTTCTGTTTCTGCTGGTTCTGACTGTTGTGATCAACCCTGTTTTAAACATGTTTTAACAGATCCTGACTCTGTATTATGTAGCCTGATTTGGGGGTGGGGGACTTTGTGGCAAGGACACAGACTCACCATGCAGAGGTGGAGGACAGGGTGAGCCCAGACCGCATCTGGCCTTGATGGGTATCAGAAATACCAGCCAGCCTGAGCAAAGGGGTGTATTCTTCCAGCCAGGTCTCCATGCTGTCAAACTACTGATTTTATAACCGGAACCCTTTGTCTTTTAGCCTTGTGTTGGTTAAGAGGGTCAGGCAATCAGTGTATGATGGTGCCTGGCCTCACTACGCTTCAATATATTGGGGTGCAAAGTAGAACCCTTCTGCTGAGCCCTGGTCTGGGCTCCCTTTGCCCTGGAAATCAGTAAGGGATAGAGGGAATCAGCAGATCTCACCCTGTTTTTTCAAGCTCTGGTGAGTGGGGCAGCCATGGTCAGTCCCAGGTAGTCCAAACAGCTTGTCTGCCCCCTCTGAGGGAAAACAAACAAGGCAAGTTTGGAGTACCTAAGACACCCCCCCCCCCAACCCCCAACAGAATAAAGGCAGGAAGTCTGGGTTGTCCTGCCCCAAACCCAACTGTCCTGATTTCCCCAAATTGCCTGTGAGCTATATGTAAGTTGGTAGAGGAAGAGGGCAGACTCCTAGGGATTTGCTGCCCACTGCCCCATGTAACTCCTTAAGTTTTTAAGTGGCCTCATGCCCATAGGACAGTGTAGAGAGCTAGGCCTCAAGCTCTTGTGGCAGATGGATCACTGTGTTGAGGTAGACACTGCCCCTTGAAGAGCTAACACTGAGTAAGCAGAGTGGGTCCTCTGAGAGCTGCTGAGAACCTCACTTAGAGCAGGCCTGACTTCTGCACCAGAGCTTTAGATGGGGAAAAGGGTGGTCTCTCAGCAGCAGACCGACCAGGGGGAGATACCAGAGAGAGGGCTCCTTGAGGCACCTGATTTCTGCCTTGAAAGGATGGAACTAAGGGAAGTCCTCTGCATTGGGAACCCAGCCACCTGATGTCACTGGGGGGTGGCAGTGCCACCTTGGTAAATCTGCCCTCAGCAGAACTCCTGGGAACAAAAAGAGGAGGTGCCACCTCTGAGCTAGGAGTGGTACCAGCCAAATTATCCCATCCCAGGACCCTCAGAGTCATTTAAAGTTTTCTACTGAGGGACCCAAGTTTGTTGCCAGGCACTATACCTGGCTCCTCCCAGGCAAACACCTCCTCCCTCCACCCTTCAACCAAAAGCATTGCCATCGGACCCCTTGGGTATAAATGATCCCTTTTTATTTTAAGTAATGCGCGACACTGGCCTGGCTTTGCTCTGCAAGCCCTCAGTCAAGATATAGTCAAATAACTATGGCTGCAGGTTCTTCTGCACGATCCACAATTCAGACACAGACACAGAGCTGAGATGGGTGGGAGGGGCAGGAGGGTGGCAAAGGGCAGACTGTCCCCAGCCCTGGCCTCTGTTGGCTTGGCCAAGGTTGACATACCCCACAGAATGAGCAAATGGCACACGGCCCTTCCCACAGCAACCCTGGAGCTGCTAGGAGAATGCCCTTCAGAACCTTTGGGCCCAGGCCATTCTAAGCCCACAACTTTTCATCTGGATTATTTAAAAATAAATTAAAGTTAAGCAATAGCTTGGTCCTGAGGATGCTGAGCCAGCATGTCCACATTTTTGGCACAAAATCAGGGTCTTTTATTTTTTTTGGAGTGCATGGTTTGTTAGCTTGTTTGCAAATTCATTTTAAAAAACACAAACACATTCACTGTGAGGAAAGACCCTGGGGTGGGGGGGAGTGGGGGCTCTGTGAGAGCCTGAACCTGGGACACAGAGTCGTCTCATCCTATCAGCTCCGGCACTGCGCATGCTGTTTCCTTTTGGGAAAGGGGGACAGGACACGGGTGTGGGCCCAAGAAGAGTGATGGAGCCATAAAGACAGGGTCGTGGAGAGGCCGAGCTGCCAGCAGGCAGCTTTGGTCGAGATGAGGGGCCGGTCCCCAACCTGGGCAAGGGCCGAGGTGGAGGCAGGAGCACATGCTCACTGTCTTAGGTCAGGGCTGGGGGTGCCTGACAGAGACCCCTGGGGAAAAGGATGGAAATGGGCCCAGGCCCAAATGGCACCGTGCAACACATTCCTGCAAAACCTGCTTTCATTTTCTCTCTCTTGAGCCGTCCATCACCTGTAACAGTCTAAAAGTGATATATATAGAAACCATCAAATATGATCTGAGATATAAATTAACAAGTACAAGGCCTCACATTACATGATGTGAAAAGGCTAAAAACAGCGATAGAAACTACATTCATAAAAGTGCATCGTCAACATACAACGAAGGCTTTGGCTTGTTCTGGTGCCCGCAGGGAAGTGGGCATGGCTGGCAATGAGCTGCCTGGTGCTAATCCTCAGCTCCCTGGAGACGCCCATCCCTGGGCACTGGCTTTTTTTTTTCTTTTAATGACAACTCCCAAGGAAACTGGGTGTTGAGAGGGAGGAGCTTTAGCAATAGGCACATTTTGGAGGGGAGGGGCCGGAAGAAAGGACCAGCGCCCAGGCTGAGGTAAATAAGGCCAACTCTAAGCTGCTTGGAGATGCTGGCTCCCAGACCCCTGATGCCATGCCTCCCTCAAGGGAGGAGCAAGAAGGGAAAGGGGCTGAGACCTCACGGGGATGGGCAAGGCTGGCCAAGGAGGAACAGAGCTGGCGGTTTTAGACACGGTCGGTGGCATCACAGGGGCTCTCCCTTCTACCAGTTGGAGAAGGCTCTGGCCTAGCAGGGTCATACTCACAGACAGCCTGATATAACTCCCCTGGCTAGCCTGAGTAGCCTGCTCACGGCAGGGTGGCCAGCTGGATCAGAGGCTCTCAGCGTGCTGTCCATCTTCCTGTCTGCTGCAGTGGGGCAACAGGTGCCAGGCCAGGAGCACAAAGGCCATTACCTTCAGCTCTTTCCAGTCCAGCCCAAGGCCCGAGCCCACAGCAGGGGTACTCAAAGCCCAAAGGGCACAGTCTCCAGTTCAGAAACTGGGTACAGCATAAGAGTGACTCCAACTTGTAAAACAGAGACAATTGCATTGACAAAACTGCCCCTTCAGTGGGGCAGTTCCACATCTCAGGCCCCTGCTTGGGAAGGCAGGGTCACAGGGCAGGCAGGATGGGTCCTCCTTCCCTGAATAAGGCAGCATAACATTTGCTTCATTCATCTTTGGTAAGGACAGGGACTGGCAAAGCTGATCTGGGGGCTCCAGGGGGAGTGCAGCCCAGGCCTCTGCCTTCCACTGGCTGCAGGACGCTGGGCTTTACCTCAGGCTTGGGTGGGCTCATCCAGCCCAGAGATGCCCTGGTGATCTCCAGACATGGGAAGGAGAAACAAAGTAACACTCTGAATGAAAGTAACACTATTAGGACCCTCGTGTCCATCTTGTGCCCCCAGATGCTCTGGGCTCTGGAGCGGATTGCAGTGTCAGGACAGCCCAGAGGGTGGAGCCCACGGTGCCTCACACACTGTTCTAGCCCCTTACCCTCCATGCAGAGCTTACGAGGCTGGAGCTCTCAGGTATGGCAGGCTGGGGGCTTCCAGTCCTTGAGGCTGCAACCGCCCCACCCTGGTTCTGGGCCCCCATAGCGGAAGGGGCACAGACAAAATGCTGGCTGGACTGTAGCTCCATGGTCCACAGCCTTGCCTGGGAGAAGCAGCAACTTTGCTGAGTCCCATAGCAGCCCCTTGCCCATGCCACAGGGGCGGCTGGCAGCAGCGTGGCCTTGAGAGCTCAGTACACAAGCTGTGCAAAGTGGTGTGTGAGCAGCTCCTCGGCCGAAGGTCTCTGGCGGGCCTCCACAAAAATGCGCCTCAGGAAGTCCCGGCCGTGCTCAGAGATGTGGGATGGCAGCTGAGGATTGGTGGGCTGCGTGGCAATCTTGAAAATGGCGGCCATGGCTTCATACTCTGCCCAAGGTGGTTTCTCTGTCAGCATCTCTACCACAGTGCAGCCCAGGCTCCTGGAAAGAGAGAACCCAGTCACCTCTTGGCCAGCCTAGGCTCCCAGCTGCCCTGCCCACTGTTATGAAAGGAGGTGCTTTTCTCAGAACACACTGAAGCAGGATGGACCACGCTGAAGGTGAACACCCTATAAAGGGTCCCCAAGGCCAGAAGAGGCTTCAAAGCACTGTCAGCCTCATCCACACGGGCTTCATCAACCTATGTCCATCTGGGTACTTCTTGAGACTGAGGAAGAGAACCACTTAGTATGGACAGAAAGAACTCCAAGATAACTATATTAGTTTCCTATTGCTGCTGTAACAAATCACCATGAGCCTAATGGCATCAAAACTACAAATTTATTTTAGTTCTGGAGGTCAAAAGTCTAAAATCAGTCTCACTGGGTTAAAGTCAAAGTCTCAGTAGGGATGGTTCTTTCTTGAAGCTTTGAAGGGAGAATTTCTTTGCTTTTTCCAGCTTCTAGAGGCTGCCTGCATTCCTTGGCTCATGGATCCTTTCTTGCATCATTCCAACCTCTTGGTTCCACTGTCACATCTACTATTCACTCTGATCTCCTGCCTCCCTTTTATAAGGATCCTGTTGATTATGCTAGCCTACCTGGAAAATCCAGGATGATCTCATCTCAGAATGCTTAAATTAATCACATCTGCAAAGGCCCTTCTGCCACATAAGGTAACATTTACAGGTCAAAGGGGTTAGTACATGGACATCTTCAGGGGACCATCATTCAGCCCACCACAAGAATGTTCCAAGGGGAAGAGCCTTCCAGACCCTTTCAGAGGATGGACAAAAAGTTAAGCAGAGCAAATGTAAGCTGTTTGAGCATTAGGAGAGGGAGCGGAAGCCTGCTAGTGCTTAGAGACTGACCCAGGCTCTCAGAATGTATTCAACCTCTTTTTTAGCAAACATCAGGGATGTTTTCCACAGCCTAAGTTCCCAGTAATAAATCTTGCTATCTGGAGTTAAAACACACCGCCACCTCTGTATCCTGGCCTGGCTGACAAGAGGCTGACACCCCCTTCCTCCCACCACACCACAGATCCCCAAGGCTCATTTGTAAGTTGGAGCCACTACAGCCCAGACAGGGAGATGGGGGTCCCAGCATTTCCACAGTGCTCACCACACATCTGCTTTCCTTCCGTAGCCTTCACCGCTGATCACCTCAGGGCTCATCCAGTAGGGTGTGCCAGTGACCGAACGCATGCCCGGGCCTGACATGCAGATGGTCTGCAGGCGCTTGCTGGCCCCAAAGTCCCCCAGCTTCACATTCCCGGCAGAGTCTCGGAGGATGTTGGCTCCTATGGCATGAAAGGGCAGAGCCTACAACTCTGAACCCTCTGAACTTATTCCTCCCTCTTTCCCTCCCTCCCTCCCAGGTCACAGGGCTGCTAGGGAGGATGGGGTTACCATGAATTAGATGTGAATTGCACAGGGCAAACAGGCTAGTGACGGAAACCTTAGCCCTACAGCATGAAATGATCATCACCATGACCAACGCTGCTTAGCACTTTACTCTGCAGTATTTTCCCAATTGTTCAACTGATCTCCACACCAAGTCCCCAAGAAAGTAATTAGAGTCCTATCTTTCAGAAAGTTTGAAATGGTTAAGTGACCAGGTCTTGGGGACCCCATGGCTTGCCCCTACTCACCCTTGATGTCCCGGTGAACGATCATGTTGCTGTGCAGGTAAGACATGCCTTCCAGGATCTGCCGGGTGTATTTTCGGGTCACACTCTCTGTGAGAGCTCCGTAGGCCTTCAACTGGTCTTTCACTGAGCCCTATAGCCACAGAAGTCAGAGGGAGTCACTGCGGGGAGGTGGCAGGAGAAGGACAAGGCTATTTCCAGCCCCCAGCATTGCAGCAAAGAAGTGATTCATCCAATCCCCACCTGCAATGTACCAGGTGCTTTGCTAGGGGCTATTGGGCAACTTGGAGAAAAGTTTGAAACAGCCCTTCCTTCCCTCAAGCAATGGATGACTCAAATCCAGAAAGGAGGCCCCACTGCTCCAGGTAAAGGTGGTACTAAGTGGGCAGTGCAGCCATCCTGGGAGCTCCAGGTGAGGGTGGCCTGGGACATTTCTCATCCATACTACCACTGTGACCAGAGGTAGGCCCTTCTTGACTGCAAGTCCTGCTGCTACCTCACCTTCTCCTCTGAGCCTCTGGTCTCAGGGGATCAGACCCATGTAAAAGAGATCTCTCCTCTGCAGCCCCCAACCCCAGGCCAGGCCCTGTCTTGTGTGTGTCTCACACGCATCAAGGGGCACATACCCCCGGCATGTACTCCATGAAGATGGTCAGGGTCTTCTCAGCACGGTCCCGCAGACAGCCATAGTACTGCACAATGCGCTCGTGCTGCAAGTTCTTCAGCAACTGGATCTCACACTCCAAAGCACTCACCTCCTAGGGGAGGGGCCAGTGGTCACCTCAGCTCTCAGGACCCTGGTTTGCCTGCTTGGGATCAGCTCAGCTTGCCCTAGGCAGTGTCCTCAGAGGGATCTATCTGCCTCGGAAACTTCAGATAGAGAAAAGGAGACTCTCTCAACTGTCTGGCCGTTGGCCTCAGTGCTGGGAAACCCTTTGAATGGTGGCACTACCACAAAGGAAATAGGCAGACAGTGTGGTGGGAGAAGCTGTGGGTGCTTGGTAACTGCTATACTTAAGGTATTTATCCACTCAGATTGGAGTGTAGGCCACACCTAAAGCTGAACTACAAAGACAGGCTCCTTCCTGGGCTGATAGAGACATCGTTTAGTAAGGCAGGTGCTACTCTTTGTGGCACCGGTCGTTACCTCTCAGTTTCAGTTGCTTGGTACTTTGGCATCAGCTCAGTTCCTCATATCCAATCCCTCCCCAGGGGGCTTGGTGCTCTTTGGACCACAGTCCCTTCACCCCATGGCCAATGCCAGGGCCATGGTGGACAGCAAGTGAATGTGGGAGCAAGAATAATGAGGGGAGCAACCTATAACTTTTTGAGCAATTAGTTCTGTGCAACGAGACAGGCATTGAGAGGGTGGAACTGGAAGTCAGACCATGGGGAAGGCAGTACCTTGCTTGTCTCAGGACTGTCTGGGTCAAACTGGACCTGCTTGGAAGCAAGTTCACGTCCTGTGTCCACGTCATAACACAAATAGACCCTGCCGAAGGCACCCTGGCCCAGGAGCTTCCCTCGGCGCCAATTGATGGGGGCACTAGGAGCTACAGGAGGACAAAAGGGAAAGAGCTTTAGTCTGTGCACATTACTTATTGATATCCTGCCTCATTCCCCAGAGGCTCTATATGGGACCTTAGGCTGGGGCTTCCCTATCACCCAGCACTATTAAATCTGACTGCATCATCTCTACCCCGACCTTTAGCAGGCCCAGTGCCCTGGTCAATCAGACCTTCAGGCCTGAGTCCCAAGAAGCAAAGGACTGGCTGAAGTCACGGTTAAATGCTTTTCTGCATTGATCAAACACCTATATTTCCAAAGCCCCTATATCTCTTTAAATGGCAGAGATTAAGGAGACTGACCTTCAGTTTAAATATGAAAAAACTAAAGACCAAAGACAGGAAGTGGCTTATCACACTGCAGTGGAGTAAGAACTAAAGTCAAGGTCTGCTGTCTACCTGAAAGCTCTTCCAGTGTGGAAAGGATGGGCCAAAGCAGCCTACTGATGAGCCAGACAGCCCCAACAGACTCACTAGCCTCCCAACCTGCAGTTTGAGCATCCCCTGGGCAATTTCCTCCTAGCCAGGGCCCACTCCTCACACTTGGTTGGCACATTCCTCTCCTGCACAGAGAGGGCGTTCTCGCTGTCCGCACTCCGCAGGCGCCCTCGGGGGTCCAGGTATTGCACTGCCAGACCCATGTTCTCGCCATTTGTGCTCAGGGAGCGGCTGGAGGGCACCAGAGTGAACAGGTTACCTTGATGACGTCGTATTCGGGGAAATGTTCTTCTGCCTGATGGGGTACAGGGGCCAGAGTAGAGCAAGTCAGACCTCTCTCCTTGAAGCTGAATTTGCAAACCAGGTGATAACACTAGCTCTGGTCCATCCTATCTGCCTTCCTAACTAACTCATGCCAGAAGAGCTAATGTCCCAAGCACCTTGAGAGTCAGGACAAAAGCAGGAATTAGGAAGCAGCCAGAGATGGTTAAGGAAACTCTGGCCAAAGGGAAGGCACAGGGCTGTCCCTCAAGGACCACAGCACTTGCAAGGCCAATCCACAGCTGAAGTCTGTTTTCCTTGGCATCCTAATTCTAAATCTCTGCAGAAGCTCCATTCTGTTTGCTGCCACCAGGCAGAAGAGGGCGATGGAGAGCTGGTGCCACGAAGCGGGCTGTGCACTCAGACAAAGGACAGAGTTCCCTGTGGCAGTACCCTGAATCTACCAATATGGTCCTCCCCCTTTTTTGTTTTCCATCTCTAGAGGCTCAAGTCTGGGCACAGCTTCCTCAGGAATAAAGGAAACACGGGGTCTGGAGTGCCCTGGCCCACCTCTTGGCAGTGGCTTTCCCATGGCAGAGCTGTAACTATGTCCTCTTTGAGGCAGCCAGCAGGGTAGAAATGCACTCACCATCGTTGTAGTCCTTGTGGTGCACAGAAACATGGTAGCGCCGGGGGTAGGTTCCACCTTTGACCCCTTTGTCATAGAGCTGAGTTTCCCGATCTGAGTAAGATAAAGGAATCACTGGCTTCTGGGTGATCCATTTAAGCCCCTAGGTCACCTGAGACCTCAGAGCAGTAGGTCCAAGAAGAATTAAAATACAGTTCTGGCTTCTCAACTCAGCTTTCAAAAGCAGAATGCCTGCAGCCCCATCCTGACACCCTGCAGTACTCACAAAGGCTCTGGGGGACTCACCCGAGTACTCCTGCCTGTTGTCTGGGAAGCTCTGGGCTCGGGACATTCGTGACTTCCGGAAGGATGGACTGGAAAAAACAAAACAAAACCACAAAGTAGACTTTAGCATACTTCCAAAGCAGCTCACCAGGGCAAAAGGCAGGATATATCCAGACGGACTCCCTTTTCTAACTTCCTCACACGTCATTACATGGTAGGAAGCAGAACACAAGAGAAACAGTCCTTTTCTGGGCTCAGCCTCCTACTTTCTCTTTACTAGCCTGAGATCCAAATCTGACAGGACCCGAATGATGAACTCCTCCAGTCCTACCAAACTCCACTCTGGCTGCACAGCACTTTCCTTTCTTACCCTTTCCTCCCACCTTAGTAACTGGAGAAGTTCCAAAAAAAAACCCCAAAAAACTCTTGCCTAGGGCAGTAATAAAAATAGCACCACCACCAAGCATCTTCCTTTCAGACTAACTACCACCATCCCATTTTGGAGATGGTGAACCTGAGGCAAAGAGAGGTTAAGGGACTTGTCCAAAGCCACTCGACTAATATTTGGTGAAGCTGGGGTCCATCTGGCTCTAGATCCCATGAAAGGAAAATGGAAACCCTATGCCCAAGTTAGGCCAGGCATCAAGGAAGTAAGTCCAGGTCATTGCGTTTCACTCCTAAGGAGAAGAAAACAAGCAAGGGAGGGACGGAGAGAAAGAACCAAGTGAGTAAATTTAGCTATCTTTCTCAGTGTCCACCCGAATGGCTCTTTCCCTTGCAACTGCTAGACCCAGACCTTCTGTAGTAGTCCTACTGCCCCCGCCCTCATACCCACGGTTTGGTCACAGAGCTTAGGAGACAGTCCAAAGTCAGAGTCAGTCCCTATCCTGGCAGAGCCCTCAATTTGCAGCAGCAAGCCCCAAACAAAGCTACAAATTGGATACCAGTAAGTAACTACGACTATTATTTTTTCTTTTCCCAATCCTCACCTGAGGATATTTTGTTCCATTGCTTTTTCAGTGTGGAAGGGAGAGAAAGAGAGAGAGAAACATCGATGTGAAAGAGACACATTAATTGGTTGCCTCCCACATGCACCCTGACTGGGGCCAGGGATTGAGCCTGCAACCGAGATACGTGCCCTTGATCAGAATCAAACCTGAGACCCTTCAGTCCGCGGGCTGACACTCTAACCACTGAGCCAAACTGGCTAGGGCTATGACTGTATTCTATATTTAGAGGGAAGACAGTGCTCATCAGTGCTCAGATCTGTTAGGAAAGACACAGTACCAATTTGGCTATGGTCATAAGGTTAGTACCCACACAAACAATCAGTGACACTAAGAAAAAAAAATCTACAAACCTGCTCCATAGCCTCTCACCATAGCCCTAAGACCAGCCAGATGTGATCAAACACTCTCTTGTACATAACAGAATCAAGGTGAGAGACTGGCTGGATCAGTGCCAAAGCCAACTCTAAACATACCCCGGCTGATGGGCAAACCAGCTCCAGAGAACCATTAGGTATGTGAAGGATAGCATGTGTTCCTTTCCCAAGTGCAAGAACAAGATTACACACCAAACAGGCAGTGTATAAGCTAGGCAGTCTGGATATTTTGGTTTCTTTTTTTATATCCCAGTTTCTTATTCCACTAGGAACACTTTAAAAAAAAAAAAAAGTGAGCCCACAGATGATAATTCAATTTGTCCCCAAAACACTGACGGTCCACTGCTTCTCAGTCCAGATCACAGCAATGAGGCCAAGAGTACTAGAAAGCAGCACGTATAATGTAGCGAGTCAAACATACAAAGCACTTAGAACAATAAAGCAAGAATTTAATACATGTGAGCTGCTATTCTAAGCTGCTATTACATTCATCTCATTATATAAACATAATTTTCATGGTGTTTGGAAAATTAAGGAGGGGCTTCTTTCCCAGAAGCATGTTTTTACCATGGGCCTGTAAGACCAGTGTCTAGATTGGAGACTACACACTAGCTAACTCTATTTCCTCAGCCCATCAGTTCCAAAATGCCTATGCACTAACCCCAACACCGCCACAGTCCCATACCTGTCTGCTGACCTGTCCAAGGATTGGCAGCTTCCCGACAAGGAATTTTCAGCACTGTCCAGGGGATCCAGCATCTGCAAGGCAAGTCATACAATAAAACGCCAACCCTAGCCCAAATCCCTGAATCCAAGTAAGTCAGGGCTTTAAGGCCCAGCCAAGGTCAGCAAATGATCCTTTTTGTCAAAATATGAAAGTGCCCTTTCTCTGCCCATGCAGTGAGATGATTAAGAAGGTACCATTCTCCAAAGTTCGAAAGGCAAGTATCCAGGAGAGAGAAAAATGCCTGGCTGGCATCCCAAGGAGCTCTGCCAGGAGAGCAAAGCTGACTCTGCTTCTCTTGTTGGCATTTTCTTGGCTCATAACTGCTGGAGCCTGGCGCTGGAGATGGTACTACCCTGCAGAAGCTTCTAGTGTGTTTGGGTGGGACCATAATGCATCTGTTTACACTCCATAATTTATAATTTACAAAGACAAGTACTGCCCTCACTTCACAGATGAGCCACTACAGGTCTAGAAAGTTTAGGAGAATGGTCTAAGGTCATGAAACCAGTTAGTGAGCAGTTGATACAGATTGAAAATTTCCCAGTTCCTGGTTCCATGCAGAGGCAACAGGTATCTATATAAGTTAAAATGTGTCTCTGCCCCTTGGTCAAATGCAGAAACAAAAAGCCTTCAGATTAGCTTTGTCTCCAACTAATCTCCCCATCGTTTTGTCCATGGGGCAAGGGTATATCTAGTACCAGAGTATTCATTATCTGAGACCCAAAGTTAAACATGACATAGGGAAGCAGAATACTGGAATTATGAAAATTCACTAACAACTTTCATAAAATTAGTTTCCAACTCAAATGACCTCTTCCCATTTAATACTAGGGTTCATCTCACCCATAATTTCAAACACTTTAAGCCACATTGTCACATATGATATTTTTTTTAAAAAAAACTACCAATCAAGACAAATTAATTGCAAAGTAAAACTGCAAATCTTGCTAAGAATATAAGATTTTCCATAGTGGACAAAACCAATATGGAAAGAACTGCTCGCAACCCATCAAGTGCATATTTGGCACATCTGGTACAGTTCACAGACAAGAGAAGGGGCGAGCATAACAGCACGACAGGTGCGGTGAAGGCGGGGGAATACCAAAGGCTCTACAGAGGCCTTTGGAAAACCCACCGAATCTCGTGCAGGCTCCTGTAAAAAGATGACCCTCTTTATGACAGCGCCGCAGAAGTCAAAGGGGAAGTGAAGGAAGTTATGTTGCACTAGTAAAATTTTTGTTAGAAAAATTAAGTAAAAAAAAAATCAACATGAATCATGGGTCTTAGAATTTCATTCTAAAAATTAGCAAATAGATGCAAGTATTACCTAAATCTGATTAAAGAAAAAATAAAAAAAAAAAAATTTATCTTAGCTTCCCTTTTTAAAAAAGTCTCAATGGAATATTCTTTACTATATACTATGCTGTTTTGGTCTCCAAGTGCATTTATCTTGAATGGCTCAATTACCAGCAGCTATTCTCTTTAGTTAAAGAGGCGGGCACTGGAGAATGACCTAGGCATTCCCCAGCCACCACCTTCCTTGGCCTCTTTCCAGAAGTCCTCACTAGGAGTCTAATACTCCCATGCCTCCTAGCTCCAGGCAGGTAAAGCAAAGCAGTAAAAGAATCTGGGTATAGGACCATGGGGAGGAATAGAGACCAAAAGCAATCCAACTCATTTGCAATCTCTGAGATTTTACACCCATCACCCCTAGAACAGCTGATGTTCAGAAGTGCTCTGGTTAGAGAAAACAAGGATGCTCAGTAAAATACCCAAGATGGGAATATGCAGCTAAAAGCACTCAAGGTCACTGTTCTAAATATAAATTTACCTGGAAGGCAGAAATATAGAAAAGAAGCAGTGTAAAGAGCTTCTCATAGCCTATATAGTCTGAATAATGTTGTATAGAGATTAGCTATTAAAGGGAAAAGAAAAGTTATAAGAATTAGTTTTAGGAGAAAGGAAAGTTACAAGAAGTAGTTTTTGGTAAAAATCCCCATGTGATGGTGCTGGTTTTTCTGCTGGATGGTTTACCCTCAAGAAATTTTCCCTTCCAAGACCAAAACTCAATATTTATAAGAGTGGATATTTCTCTTTGCAATCAAAGCAAGGTCATTGAAAAGACTTCAGAATGAGGTTAGAATTCTCTCTTGCTGGGTTCACTCAGCCAAAATGCCATTTTCATAAACTGAGTCACTAGTTAGAAAGTTAGCCATTTTAAAAAAAACCTCAACATACTGTGAGATTCATTCAAATTGTTGCATATGTCAGTGTTCCTTGGTTGTATGACTATAATATAATTTGTTTATCCATTCTCTCTTTGATGAACATTTAAGTTGTTTCAACTTTTGACTCTTAATGAGTAAAAAGCTCTTATAAACATCCATGTAGAAATCTTAGTTAAAAATGTGTGTGTGTGTGTGTGTGTGTCCATTAAAATGGGTTTAGCCATTGTGGTGGACACACCATAAAGTGATCCTCCTTCCAAGTCACAGCCTTGTATAATCCCATCTCCTTGAGTCTGGGTAGAACTTGGAACTTGCTTCTAGTGAACAGACTATGGCAAAGAAGATGGGATACTGAGATATTCATTCCTATGATTATGTTACATTTTATAAGACTCCATCTTTGCAGACTGGAGCGAACTCTCCCACTGGCCTTGAAGAAGCTGCCCTATTGTGAGAGGGCCACGTGGCAAGGAACTATAGGTGGCTTCTAGGAGCTTAGAGTGGCCCCTGGCCAAAAGCCAGTAAGAAAACAGGGACCACAGTACTCCGATCCTTAAAGAACAGAATTCTGCCAACCATGTGAGCTTGGAAGGGAACCCCAAGCTCCAGAAAGAAATGTAGCCTGGCCAACACTTGATTGCAGCCTTGTGTTACCCTGAGCATAGGACCCAGCTAAGTCATGACTGGATTCCTGACCCAAGGAAACTATAAAATAAATGTATGCTATTGTAAGCCACTAAGCTGGTAGCAATTTGTTATGTAATAACAGAAAACGAATATAGTTGCTTAGCATCATAAAAGTTCATCCAAAGTAACCAATCCTACAGTGTAATCTGGATATGGTATGTTCCCTACCTTTTATCAAAAAAATAGCAAAACTAAAACACAGCTGATGAAAAACAAAATCTGTTAGTTTAGGGTTGGTCATATGTTAAAACTGCTGAAATGACAGGCAGTTAAAAGGAAGTATACAAACAGCAGAGTGGTATTCTGCAAGGAGATCACAGTGAAATAACTACAGAAGAAAAAACTCTTGTCAAATGCGCATTCAGCACCCCAAGGAGGCTAAGTAGTTTAGGTCCTATCTTTGGCACAAACTGATATTTGTCCCCTAGAAAGGAATAATCCATATTTGGGACAGAACTGGTTTACAAAAGAGCTATTGGATGGGGCTCAAGTCCCTTACCTCTGCACCATGCTCACTGAGAACTCCCCAATTTAACTTTCGTCTGACACACTCCAAGAAGCACCCAGGTCCATAGGCCCATACTCACGCACTGCTCGTTGGTCTCTGGAATGAACTCCCCCTCACTGTTGATGCTGGTGTAGGACCCCTGCCGGGCAATACGCTGCTGCCGTTCAGGCACGTAGCCAGGGGGAGGTGAGCTTCGGCCAGGATTCTGGGAGCCTAGATCACAGAAACAAGACCTTTGAGCATGGTCCAGGATGTGCAGTCTGAGAGGAGCAGACATACAGCCAGCTCAGACCAACTGTCTCTTACAGAGGCTGGTGGAGAGCCAATTACAGCTCTTTGAACATCCTGGGAGAGTGCTGAGGCTCAAGTCAACTTCTTGAGCCAGGTGGCTCCTCCCCCTAACACAAGAACCCAGAAAAGGAGGAAAAATACTTACAGAAAAGTCAAAGAATGATAAGGAGGGTTGCGCTTTGAAAGACAATTTCTAAGGAGTTTAAACTATTATTTTCAATGTCCTTCAAGAAACTGAATCCACGTGAAGTCAGTCACTAAGAATACATGGCTGATCAAGTTATACAGAAGACATTTTAATAAACTGGTCATCAAGAACACTTTCAATATTTTGTTGGGGCATCAACCCAGCCTCTCTAAGGACCACTGACAATTAGGTTTTTTCAGGTGGGAAGGTTAACCTGGAGCTCTCTGTAACCTGGCTTCCCCATCTGACTCCACAGCAGAGGTCATATACAAAATTGCTCTGAAAACATAGATATCTGCTGAATTTCCAGTCTCAACACCTCACTCATGGGGTAGAGGCTACCAATTCTGAGGTACATGAGCCATGCCTTCCAAATGATCTCAAACAGCTCATGGAGGAAAGAGTCGGTTTGTTCAAATTTTCTAAGCCCTAACTGACACCTTGAGCCTCTAAGCAGAAATTAACACTGCTCTGAGTATAAACTTAGGGATATTATACCATGAACTAACAGAGCAATGAAGTCAGTCAAGACAATTTTTCTTTTCCTTATTATACTGTTAGCTCTCGTTTAACCCTCTCACAACACCCCTGCAGTGGAGGTGCATTATCATCCACATTGAACAGAAGGGAAAGCCCCGGCCCAAAGCCATAGAGTGATTTAATGGTGGGGCTGCAGCTAGAAAACAGTCTTTGTGACTCCCAGTGCAGTCAGCCAAGGCAATTCTGAGAACATAATTTATTTCCAAAAGGCAGGCATGCTGCTCAATACAGTGATGGAAGGCAAAAACTTCTCCTTGTCTGGGCCATACACTCCCCATGAACAATCCAAACAGAGGATGGGGATCCCCATCCATGGGGAAATGGGACTACCTTTCTGCCAGAAGCAGAAGGGAGACTAATGTAGGAATTTTGTGAGAGCAAGAGGGAAACATAGTGCCATGTTTCGTGCAGCTCGGTTTCAGAGCTGTTCTGTCCATGGTCACTTGTAAGTCAGAGGTCAGGGATGCAAGATGCCATCTGGCCAATAAAAGACTAAGAGGCAATGACAAGATGGAGGTAAGGGAAATCTGGACCAAAAATAAATCGATTCCACTTTTCAGAGGCCCAAATGTCAAAGACTCACGTAGCTGGCCATTTCCCTTGGCACTCACTGTAGCACAAAATTCTAGTGCAACCACGAAAAAAGGTGTTGTTGTTTTTTTAAAGCCCTACCATACCCCCAAACATGGAGCACTATTTAATACTTGGCTTACAAACATTAGCCTAGTGCCCACTTCCCAATTCCGTCTTTGATAACATTTTAGTAGCCTACGCATTCTATGGAAGTCAATCCATATGTTGGCAACATTTGTCAGCAGCAGAAGCAACCTAGAGCAAGGTATAGTGAGAAAAGCCTAAACTTGGGAATTAGGTAAACAGGGGTTCAAATCAGGCTTTGCAACTCAGCTGAATAATTTAAACTCTTGCCAGAATTTCCTCACTTGAAAAAATGGGGAGAATTATCTACCTCATAAACTTTTTTTGGAAGTTATAAATGTGGTGACACAGGTACACCGACATGGTAGGAACCCAGTAGAATTCCATTCGTTTCCTTCACACTCTGTGGCAGATATAATGGGTTATACTCAGGATCCACTCTACCCTTCTAGCATGCCTTCCTGTGCTTCAGAAGTCCATAAACGAAAAGCTGCTATTTCCAAGACCCCCTGTAGGTTCATCCAGTCAGATGCACTTGTGTGAGATTTAGATAGCTTCCTGCTATTCCTGCTGTTTCTGGGCACCATACATGGAAGCCTTGGTATTTCTGCTGCAGCATTAGAAGAGGCCCCACACTTGGCCTCCAGTTTTCCTGATATCAAGGCCCATGTAAGTGGTGGCACTGTGCTTCTGGATGTGGTGGCTTCCTGATTATAGAAAAGGGAGGAGCTCTTTGGTATGTCTGTTTCTCACTCTCCCAATGGTCCAAAAATCAGAAGTGCACTAAATTTCTTCTTGCTAAAACTACTTAGAGTAGATTCTGTTCTGTGCAACTAAACTCTAGACAATAAAACCTGGCATGTCCTAGAACAAACAAAAAAATGTCTATTGTAAGGGACTGATGAGAGAGAGAGAGAAACTCTTACTGATGGATGAGATCGCAGACATTGGTTCAAACTATCCCAGACAGGATGAAGTGCCCCTCAATCTGTTACCTGGAGCGTCTATGGTGAAACCTCCCTGGGATAAAATATCCATGGCCCCTGACACCCATTCTCTTCTTCTTCAGCTGCCAGTAAACTCTTCCCTGGTTTTGCAGGTGGGATGGGACTAGCTCACATGAAGCCGGCACTACAGACCCAGGAGGGGCTGGGGGAAAACAGTAAAGGTTTTCTGAGCTTTTATTTCCAGCCAGAGACTTTCACTTTTTCCAATACACATTGCTGCCTGCAGAGAGCCAGCCTTGTTATCTGATGGGCAAAGGGCCAGGGACTATTGTGCACAGGCCCACAGCTTGGGGCAGGAAAGGGAAGTCTCCCCAAACCAATGGCTATCAGAGGAAGCGAATGGAAAAACCAGGAGTTGGCATAACTGCTCTAGAGCATTTTCAGTTTTGTTTTTATCTTCATTTCAGAAATTGGGGGCCAATGAGATGCACAACAGGAGTCAAGAACAAGTGAGACAGGGGCCTGAACAGGACAGGATCCTGAACTCTTAAGAGAACTCGCAAGACTCACTGATGCTCACATACTTACCAGCAGGGACAGCAGTGAGCCAGATAGTACAAATCACAGTGCTATGTGAGACACAGCTCATTCTAGGTCTCAGGAGGCAAGCACAGCAAGAATGGAAGGTTCTATGGGACAACCTTCCCTGGCTCTAGTTTCATCAGGCCATTTGTACCAAGGGGCACCATCCCAGTACGAGCTGAAGTAAAAGAGTAGAGTAGTACTAGCCCACTCTATGTTCAGAGTGGCACACAATTTCCCATGAAGGAAAAAACCAGGGGCTTAAGCTGCCGGTGGTCCACATTCCTCCTGGGGCATACAAGCTCTATGCTAGATTCCTTAACTCAGAGCAGCAGAGTCAAAACTAAACTCTCATCGTAGTATATGGCTGATTCTTTTGCTCTGTACTCTGACTCAAAGCTGAAAGACAGGCTCTCAGATTCTAGCCCTTCTCATAGGAGTCTCCTGCCGGGAAGCTGATGTAGTCAGGAAGTTGCCTCTGGAGGGAGTTCTAGGGCTTTGGGTCAGTGTTAATGTGCAGGTCATTGCAAGTACAAAGAGATAGCTTTTTTTGGCCAACAACTATTTTCTTTAAACCCTATTCTCTCTTGGGGGGCAGATGAAATGGGGAGAGGTATCAAATAACTTTTTCTTCCTTAATGGAAAATCTTAACCAATATTTCCCAATCTGCTCACACTGGACCAGAGCTTCTCAACATTTTCATTCCATAAGACCCTGAGAAGAGCCTATGTGTTTCAACTTTCAAAATTCCCATTTTATTTTGAAGTTGCTACTGCCATTAAACAGCTTCTGATCTTATCTAGTATCACAGAAGAATTTACAACAAGGAGAAAAGCCCGTAGAAGTGAAGGAAGCTGGTCATTTGATTTCTCTGTGTATGGTCTCTACCTCTGCAGTTGTGGTTTCCTCTTCCAAATCTGTACTAGGACTGGAGGTTTGCACTGTGCACAGCTCTCTAACTCATTACTGCCTGAGTGTCAATACAAGTCACCCTATCCTTTCAACATTCCTTCTTTCCCTCTGTCTGAATTTGCCTTCCTCTTCGAGGACTCCCCTCCTCCTTGCCATTATAAGCCCTCTACCTGGATTTCCCAATTCCTCTCTTGCAGGAGTCAGCTCCCCCATGGTCCCCTCTCACCTTTAAGCTTCTTTTCAGCTGTCTTGGCACCTCCTCTCATAAAGCTGCTCAGATCTCTAGCCTAAAAATATCCTGAGCTTTTTTCTGCCACTTTCTTAAGACACTACCTCATCTCTTTTTCTTTCACGGCCAAACTCCTTGAAAGAAGTTATTGCCTCCACTGTCTTGTCTTGTCAGCTATCCATTCCTTAGAGGTTGCAACCTGGCCTGCCTCACTGTGGGAGGCAGTGGCAAGACAAGGAGCAAGATGGAGTAAAAACAGAGGCAAAGGCATTTGAGATGCATTAGACCAAACGGGAGTCAGGATTTGACAGAGACAAGTCCTTGAGTTGAGGCTTGGTTAGCTACATGGCTTAAGGGCACTGCCCAATGTATTATGAAAGAAATGGAGCTTGAGCTCAGCTTCAAAAGTGGGTACAATTTCTACAGGCAAAGATATGAGGAAGAGCACCTTCACAGACATAGGGAAATTCCATCTGCCTTGTCTGGGGTCTCTCTTTTGGGTTAACTAGTTACCAAGTAGTTTTTTGTTGGTGAGGGTGGTGGGGTGGCTTGTTTTGTGTTTTGGGATGAACTAGTTTAACAGACTAACTGTCCTGAAAAAAACTGGAATTTAAGGTATGTATATTATGATGGCAAAAACAAAGGATGAACACGATAGCTGTTATTTGAAAAACTGTCATCTGAAATGTGTTATTTGTGTTAGCCATGTTGCTCAGTAAAGCAGTACTAGAGCCAATGGGTAAGGTGAGAGAAGGAAGATTTTCATTCAGAATACGGAAGAACCACCATGGCCAGTGTGGCTCAGTTGGTTGGGTGTTCTCCCAGGCACAGAAGGGTTGCCAGTTGGGAGGGCATGCAGGAGGCAGCTGACTGATGTTTCATTCTCACATGAATGTCTCTCTCTCCCTCTCTCTTCCTTTTGCCCTAAAAATAAATTTTAAAAATCTTTTTTTTTTTTTTTTTTTTTAAAAAAGGAAGACTTGAAAATAAGTAGAGCTGTCTAAAATTGGATTGGGCTACCCTGCACTTCCCCATCACTGAAAATGTTGCAGAGGGAGCTGAATGATCTGCATGTTCAGTCTCTCACTAAATACTCACAGGTATTTAATGTTGGTGGGGGAGGAGGGCAAAGAACCCCCCTTCTATTGGTGGGGAGTTGAATCGCTAAGGCTTGTCATTTGACCCCATTTCTACTGGTAGGACTGCTACTCCCTCATGCTATGACCCTGACTCTTCCCCTCCTCTTTCATTCTACTTCCAGAAAGTCTTACCCTGTACCAGCATAGCAAGTGCTTAGACATTTGTGGATGAAAATGACAAGTTTATGTCTTTTACCCTTGGTCTGTCCTTCCCAACCTGGCTGGTACCATGTAAAGCCTGCTCCCCGCCCTCTCCTACTTTCCTTCCTATTTCTCTGGTCACTCCTTTCCTGTGACCTTTACAGGCTCATCTTCCTCTAATTAGCCACTGAGGGTCTGGGTTTTTAAGGCTCAGTCCTAGGCCCTCTTCTCATTCTACAGTCTATTTAGGCACTCTCTTCTGGGTCCATGGCTTCAATTTGACAATTTCCAATTTTTTCCCTACCCCTGATTTTCTCCCCTATGAGCTAGAGACCTGTGTATCTAACATATCAAATGGATGTTTATATCTCCTCTTGGCTGTCTCAAAGGCACCTCCAATTCAACTTATCTAAAACATGAAGTCTGTCCCTTCTCAGAACCCCAAACCAGGTCCTCTTTTGGAGTTCCTGTCAGGCTGAAAGGCAGTGCCATTTATACATATCCATAAAGCAGTAACTTATCTCCTGCTCTCTCAACACTTGCAAATTCAATCCAATACCATAGTAGTTCTTAAACCTTTTGGTCTTAGAACCCCTTTATACTTTAAAAATTGAGGATACTGCCTGGTTGGGCGTGGCTCAGCGGCTGAGCATTGACCTAGGATCCAGGAGATAGCGGTTTGATTCCTAGTCAGGGCACATGCCCAGGTTGTGGGCTGGATCCCCCGTTGGGGGCGTGCAGGGGGCAGCTGATCAATGACGACTCTCATTATTGATGTTTCTATCTCTCTCTCTCCCTTCCTCTCTCTAAAACCAATAAAGATATATATATATATTTTAAATTGAGGACACTAAAAAGCTTTTATTTATGTGGGTTATATCAATTGATATATTTTTTTATTATTTTTTTTAATGGTTTTTTAATTTTTTTATTATTATTTTTTAATATGTCTTTATTGATTTCAGAGAGAGAAAAGGAGAGGGAGAGAATGAGAGAGAAACATCAATGATGAGAGAGTCATTGATCGAGCCCACAACCCGGGCATGTGCCCTGACCAGGAATCGAACTCCGATTGCCTGGATCCTAGGTTGACACTCAACCACTGAGCCACACCCGGCCGGTCTCAATATTTTATTTTTAAAACAATTTCTTTTTACCCTCACCAAGGATATTTTTTCCATTGCTTTTCAGGGAGAGCAGAAGCGGGAGAGAGAGAGAGAGAGAGACATTGATGTAAGAGAGATATATAGATTGGTTGCCTCCCCAGCACGCCCAGACTGGGGCCGGGGATCAAGCCTGCAACTGAGGTACGTGCCCTTGGCCAGAATCAAACCTGGGACCTTTCAGTCCACAGGCCAACGCTTTAACCACTGAGCAAAACTGGCTAGGACTCAGAATTTTTTTAAAATATTTTTTTATTGATTTTTAGAGAGAAAGGAAAGGAGAGGGGGAGAGAGAAACATCTAAGTGAGAGTGAAACATCAACTGGCTACCTCCTGCATGCCCCCCACCGGGTATCAAGCCCACAACCTGGGCACATGCCCTGACCGGGAATCGAACCAGCAACCCCTCAGCGCACGGGACTACACCCGACCGACTGATCCACTCTAGCCAGGGCAAAGCTCGAAAAATTTTAAAACACAATAATACTGAGGCACATATTCCATTAACCATCAGAGCAATGACACTGCCTCAGGCATGTAACCTCTGGAAAACTCAGGAGAGAATGAGTAAAAAGGCAAAGTGTTTGTTAGTATTATGATAAAAGCAGTTTTGACCTCGAAGACCTCCTGAAAGGACCTCAGGGACCACCCCAAAGTCCCCAGACCACACTTTGAGAACCACGCCAATGCCATGTTCTGTCAGTTTCACCTTCTAAATGTCTCAAATCCACCTGCTCCTTCCTCTTTCCACTACTGTCACTAACCTAATCCAAGCTTCTGTCATTTTTCACCTGAACCACTACTTTAGCTGAATGTGGTTCTCTTAGAACCATTCTTGCCCCACTCCAATCTGTTCTCCACACTGTAGCGAGAGCAACGTTTTCAAAATAAATGAGTATGTCACATCACCCATTCCTCTTCACTTAAAAACCCTACAACGGATTTCCACTGCTTTCAACATAAGGATCAAAATCTTCGACACAATCCACAAGACTCTGCCTCCCTCCCCAGTCTCGGCCTGTTCCCCTTCCTCTTGTTCTCAGCTCTCCAGCCCTCAGGACTTCTTTCTGTTTCTCAAACATGGCATACTCCCTCTGCCATCAGGCTCTCCAAGCCTGGAACTCTCTTCCCTGTATCTCCCCTGCATAGCTCTCATTCATGCTCTGAGTGATAGCGTAAGGCTTTCCTGGCCCCCTCTGAATCAGGCCACATCCTTCTGTTATATGTGCTCACAGCACCATACACCTCTAGTCACAGCCTATAATTATAATTAGTCACAGAATGACAAATAAATGTCTGTCTTCCCAGGGGTCTATAAGGGCCACAGGGAAGGAACCCTGTCTTTTTTGATTCTCATGTTTCTGGCACACAGATACTTTGGTAATCATTTCTTGAAGGAATAAAGGAATGAGTAAAAATGCAGTCTGACAGGGAATAACAAGATAATGTGATAAGCATTACAATGGAGATGAGTATAAAGGGTCAACATTTTCAGTGGCTTCCCACTCCCTACCAAACAAGCCCCAGTGCAGTCAAGGCTCCTCAGAAAGTGGTCCAGGCATTTTTTCTCACCTCTATTTCTCCTCCAAATACATCAGCCAACCTAAAGGATAAGTGAGAGCTCTGTAGGCAGAGTTGAAAAGCCCTCTCCCCTCATCTCTGCCTATGGAAATCCATAATCTCCAAAGATCCAGCTCAAACAGCTCCTCTCCAGAATGCATTCCCCAGGTCATTCCAGTTAAAAATAATTTCTGCCACTTCTCAGCTCTATAGAAAGGCTGGCAGGCTCTGCCCACTGCTCCAGTCACATCTACCATTCCAAACCACCTGGGGTTCTTAGATCTCACTACCTTCTGTTGTGATCATGCTTGGCAGGTGCTCTTTCCTGTGCTTGGAATACCTGTCTCTACTCTAAGCTCAGTAAATCTCCCTTTGTGTGTCAGCCCTGATGTTCCCTCTTCTGCGGAAGCTGTTCTCCAAAGTCCTGGGCAGAGTTGGTTAGTGCTTGCTTCCTGTGTCCCCACACCACCCTTGGCCTTCCATGTGTCTCCACTGTAGCATTCATCCCAGCCCAATGGCTGGTACGTTAATGCTTGCTGAATGAAGGAACCAAGGATCTATCTGTGTTGGGAGGCTGCACTGCCCACTCTCCAGATAAACAGGAACTACTTCATAGCAATCTTATCCCTCAGCATTCTCAGACAAGGAATTTCATGTATTACTCCCTACAACAATGGCCCAGCATTCAGCTCCTGCTTCCAGATACAAATCACAGGCACTTGCTTAGGAGCAGGAAGCCCAGTCACTGTCCCACGTCAATCCTCACTGCTCACTCCACAAATGAACAATGTTGCCCTCTCGGCCTCTCAATCTCCAGGGCCAGAGATGCTCTGGACAGTCTCCTTGCTGAGGTACTGACTCTCTCTCTCCTCAACCAGCTTACTGAAAACACAGCCAACAATTATCAATGATAGAAAAATATGAAACTTATACACAGACTTTCAGCTGGCAACACTTACTACCAGTGCTTGTTTGAGTTCCAGAAATTACCCGATGAGGCAAAATCAGTGCCTCAGCAACACACATTCTTCCTGCTACTCCCTCAGGAGGCTTATCACTCACAGACAAGCTTAGCAACAGGACCAATACTCAGACTTCCCCCAGCCTAGCTCAACATCTTCAGAGAGCAGTTTAGTTTGATGCAATTCTCCCTGTAATGGATAGAACTTGGATTCATAGCGGCAGCAGGCGTCTCAGCAATGTTAGGACAGCAGGTTCAACACAAATGTTTCATAAGGACAGATTTCCCCCTTGATACAAATTCCAGAATTCAAGTAATGGGCTTTTTCCTTAGATTCTGGGAAATGTGATCCAGAGCATTATGAGGTTGCCTAGTATAATGCACAGACCTGATTTAGATTCCTTTCCTGGGAAGGCCTGGCAGCAGCTGCATAGCTTTCTTCCTAGGTAGCCAATTGTATAAACTATGTCAACAGTCTCCTGTCCTTCCCAGACAACTTAGTTTGACTCTTCAAGAGTTTCACTGGTCAACATCTACCTTGAAGCACAGGGACTCCTCAGGAATCACAGACAAGGGGTTTGGGGTCAAAACTCGAACTTAGACCCGATTCTGAACTCTAAAAGTCCACAATCCTTTGGGGAAAGAATGGTCAGAAATGAAGGTAGACTGCTGCTGAAGGTCTTCATGCAGATGTTTGAGGAGATCACTTTTTCAGGGATGTTTGATCACACCATCACATTATTACAGTGTAAGCTTCCTGAGAGTCAGGACACCATCCCAGTCATTTCTTTACTCCTTTTTCCCAAATAAAGGCATAGAGGATTATTCTGCTCAGAGTAGCACTTAATGTTTGCCAATTGTTTTTTAATTGATAACTTAAAAAATACCATGGGCATAAATTAGATGAGAGGAAAAAAGGGATGAAATACTCACTGACAGAGAGGTGCCTGCTTCTGGACTCGGAGGGCTGATAGATGGTATTTATATCTCCTGCAGACTGGGAAGCTTTGATCCGCACTTGCCTGGACACCCCGGAGTGGGGAGAGGAACTGGTCTGCAAGATAAGAGGAAAAAGGCTGAGCTATCTTTAAGTAGGTGGGCCAAGAAAAGCCCCCTTACCATTCCCTAGAATCCCCATACTTTCAGCTGTTTTCATGCTTTAAATACATGAGCTACAGCAACCCAGCTCTCCTCCAAATCTCACTCCTCAATCTGTCTTGGAAAATCACTATTTGCTTGATGTAGTTTTACAGCTTCCCCAACAGATGAGCACTGAGACTCAGTGCCCCAATTTAATAGGTGATGACCCAGACAGGGAGAAATAACAGGCATTCCGCTATTAATCTGGCAAACAGAAAAGAGTTGTAAATACCGTCTCATAAAATTCTCCAGAGAGCTCGGGAAGAATAGCAGGAAAAGCAGGAAATTATTTCAGCAGCGAGATCACCTGCCGAGTGGGGGTCAGAATAGAGAATGATGGCAACTTCCCTGTCCAAAAAATTCTGGTTGATAAATATGTACTTTTAAAAGTAGCTTGATATGCTGTTTTGTCCCCAACCATAATGACTCCCTGAAAATTAAGGTAAGATCTCAGTTGCTTCGTATTACTGGAGTTTACACATGAACCATCTCAGAACTGTGTTCATTTGGGAAAGGCTATTTCTATTCTGCTAGAGGTCAAGGACCTCAGAACAGGGCCAGCAGCCTTACCACATCAACCTCCACTTTTGCACTGACCCAGTCAAGCCACTAGGTGAGCCCTAGAGAGAAAACAACACAATGAAGGGGGGTCCTTGCATTAAGAAAGCTTAAAACTGAAGCTTGGAGGTGAGCAAGTGATGTCAGGATGTGCTTACAAATATACAGAGCACTACTGAGAGTGGAAATGGGAGCTTGGGGTTTATGAGCAATTTGGGTCAAAGTTTCTACTTGCTTCTCTTTTACCTCCCAGAAGAAAAAAAATGTCCGACTTAAACAAACTATATCCTGTTCTCCAGGAAAAAGGCTTCCTGCTCTTGGGGTGAGTTCAGCTGCCAAACAGCCTCCTCTTGTCTCCCCACAACAGACTTTTCATATGGGGGCTGTCCTGACAAACTGTCTTGCTCTAATGGGAAGTCAGAACCAAGGGGAAGTGAATGTTCTTGCTGAAGCCTCCATGTGCAACAGCTCTCTGCTGAGAGTCAGAAAGGAAAAAACAGTCAAAGCCACACACTGAGGCAGCAGGCCAGTGAAGAGCAAGGGAAAGCCACAGCCCTGCAGTCAGAAGAGCTGCATGATGAGCACCCCAAGGACGCCTGCTTGGACACAGGGCCTCACACATACTGGGAATTAAATAAATTTTGGCAACATGAATTAGATAGAGATGTATCAAAGAGCATATATCTAAACTCTCAATTTTAAAATCTAAAAGATGAGACAGGAAAGTAGTTAGTTTCAACAGCAAGCACAAGTATAGATTTGTGTAAAAAAAAAAAAGAGGCTGAAGTTGTGGCAACAGGTTGGAATACAGTTGAAGCGAAATAAAATGCAGATTCTGATACAGCAGGTCTGGGGTGGTTGAGAATCTGTATTTCTAACAAGCTCCCAGGTGATGTTTTTGCTGCCACATGGTCCATACTTTGAGCAGCAAGGTCTTAGGAGGTAAATCACACTTCAGTTTAAGATAATGGTTCTCAACTCTAGCCACCTGTTAGAACTGCCTGTGGGGCTTTTATCACTTCAGACCAACTTGGGATGGTCTGATTGTTATTTTTCAGATCTCCACAAGTGCTTGTAAAAGTCAAATTTGATAACTCCAATTTAAGGAGATAAAAGAGAATGGTGTAGCAAACAAAAATGAGGTTGATGCAAGGATTCAGGGAACCCTGAATAAGAAGTGGGAAAGAGAGGAAGGAGGAAGGTGGGACTAGGAAAAATACATGGGCACTGTAGTAGAGCGAAAGGAGAGCCCGCAGGTGTAAAGGCTATAGCTAGCAGAACATTCTAAAGATAACAAATAATGTGGTGTTTGACCATTCAGTGAAAACCTCACTGAAGGATTCTGTGGATAGCAGCGTGTATGGCTGACACAAGCAACGTGCAACATTGCCAGGGAACCACATACAAAAAGATTGTAGTGACTAGAAGCTCAGAGATCAGCAGAAAAAGAGGTTACAAAAGTCAACCCACAATCTTGATAAAAATTTGGTGGCATCAGACAAAAGGAACATATGGGTTCAACTATGCAGGGGGAGGAAGTGGGGTGGGTGTGTGTGTGCGTGTATGTGTTTGCTTGCTTTAGTTAGGTTCATGGGAATATGAGCTTAGAAATGGCACCCTGGAACTGCTTCAATGGTGGCACCAAGAGATGTTTACAGGGAAGACCATGATAGTTATAATAGTTGTGGACGCATCCAGACAGGTTATTTAATAAGTTTACAGCTTTAGCATTCATTAATTTATTAAAAACCTTTAAAATTTTTTTGAAGCTGTACAACTTGCATAATGGATGCCATGTTTACAACTTCTTTACAAATTCTTATTCTTTTTGTTTTATACCACCAATATTCAAGGAGCTCATCCAAGTTGAGATTAGGTGAGTAAACTTGCTTTTATGACTTCTGTAAGGAAGGGATTGCTGAAAACAACCTCTATTTGATTCTTGCTAACAATTCAAGAAGTATTAATTAAAAAAAAAAAAAAAAAAAAGAAGAAGTATTTACTGTGGTGTTCTTAAGAGGATGCGTAGGGAAGGGGTTCCAAAACAGTAAGACAGCTCCTGCTCTCAAGGAGCTTATAATTTTTTAAGGTAAAACTTACAAATATGCAACAACTAGAGGGTCATTACTAAAGAACCTATAAACTGGTGTGCAGATTACATCCAATGACTAAAGAAATAGAGAATAATCAAAATGGCCTCAGTCAATATATGAACCAAATTGTAGGGGTAATCACGCTAGATCCTTTAAGAAAGGTAATGGCGATGGTACAGCAAAGAGGAAGAAGGAAGAACTGAAGAGCAGAGTATGCTGAAGGCTGTGGAAAGAGGAGACTGGGGAGTTAAAAGCAAGGGTAGTTGGTGATAAACCCTGGATGTTAGGCTAAATATAGATCTTATGAGAAAGGCAATAAGGAAGGACTATAAGGAGCAGGTGAGTAATTTAAATAGAGAAATGAAATAATAAAGTATGTATTTTTACTTCAGAATACTTCCCAAAACATATCCAGAAAAAAGACATAACTTGGGATAGAGAAGACTAATCCTCACATGCAAGGACACTTCTGTAATATCAGAAAACATCTTCTTAATTCTAAAGCTTCCTAACTGCATTCTCCTGTGCCTCTTCCTAATTAATAGGGCAGTCTAACACCATAAGTGTCTCAAAAAATAAATGGTCGGAGGAAGACACAGTTGCAGCCGCAGCACAGCTCTGTCCCACACGCTCCTGCTTCTGACTCAGCACTGTTTGCTCTTGCCCAGGAACAAGTTGGTCAGGAAGCTGTGCCATAGCCATGGCTTTTAAAGATACTGGAAACACACCCATGGAACCAGAGGTGGCGGATTCACAAAATTAGAATTACTCTAATCAGCCACAATGTAAAGTCTTTGGAGAAAGTGTGTGCTGACTTTTGATCAGAGGCGCAAAGAAAAAGAATCTCAAAGTGAAAGGAATGGTTTGGATACCTGTCAAGACTTGGAGAATCACTACAAGAAAAACTCCCTGTGGGGAGGGTTCTAAAACTTTGGATCGGTTTCAGATGAGGATCTACAATCGACTCATTGACTTGCACAGCCCTTCTGAGATTGTTAAGCAGATTACTTCCATCAGTATTGAGCCAGGAGTTGAGGTTGAAGTCACCATTGCAGATACTTAAGTCAACCTTTTTAATAAACTGACTTGACTATCAGTTGTAAAAAAAAAAAAAAAAGGTCATCTTTCATCTAAACTCTATCCTGGTATAGTGCATCTATAGCTCTCATGCAGCAATATTGGCTGTCTTCAAGCATAAGGAAAGAATGCCAAGAAACCATCAGAACATGCATCTGAAGAAAACTGGTAGAGGAATCAGTGATCAGAAGACAGACTCAGCTTACAAGCATTCTTGTGGAACACAGGCCCCCCAGGGACCCTTTAGGAGAGGAAACTGCATAAGGAATAACTCCTCACTTCTTACAGCCCCTGTAGATTGCCTGCCATTTGGTAAAGCAGCAGCTAGGAAGTTACAAGAGCCCTCCAGCCCAATGGCCTTTTTTCCAATGAACAGAAGGAAAAGTTTATTTTCTACATGTGTCCCAAGTTGCTGAGTTGTGGGAGTTGGATTTACAAAGCAGGACAGCCTTGAATCCCTGACAGCCTTTGCTTATCAGCAACCCCACACTAACCAAATCTCTCCTGTTGGGGTCCAAATCTAATTGAAAGAACATAAATATAGAGAGAAAAATTTATCATTTATTATAAAATGTTTTCCTTCCTCTCACACCACAAGCCAAGTAATCTTTAGTTGCAATTTTAACACTGATGATTTGGCTTTGCAGTAAAATCAAATGCAGACTAGTTGGCCAATGACACAGTGGGCGAGGCCCTGCTTATGTTCTCTCTTCAGCAGTGGCTGAGGAACACAGAATTCTGTCAAGGGAGCAAGGTGAACTCCTGAAGGACAGCAAACTTTGTCTTCCACTGCCAGACCATCACTGGGGCTACTTACATGGTTTCTATCCTGGGACAGCAGCAATATCCTAAGGCTTTTCATGCTTGAGCTCCTATCCAAAATGTCAATTGCTTTATCAAGATCATCTTGGTTCTTCAGCAGGATGGAAAGCTGTGACACAGGACACAGAAAGAAAAAAAATCATACAAAAGTCTTTAGTTTGTGAAAATAAGCAAAATAAAAAAAATATATATGTTTGGAAGAAAACAATCTCACTGGATACTATGGGATCTTAAAAGATCTAATTGAAATTACAGAGATATTTTCTTTTCTTTATGTGTACAATTCAATAATTTTTAGTAAATTTACAAAGTTGTGCAACCATCACCACAATTCAATTTTAAAACAGTTACATTACTCCAAAAAGATCTCTTTTGTTATTTATAGTCATTCCTACTTGCCACATCTAGCCCCAGGCAACCACTAATCTACTTGCTGTCTCTATAGATTTGCCTTTTCTGGACATTTCACATAAATAGAATCATATAATATTCATACATTTCCAATGGAACTCATACACATTCGTTTGCATCTAGCTTCTTTCACTTAGCTTAATGAGTTCATTTATGCTAAAGCACATATCAGAACTTTGTTTTGAGGTATTTCCTAAGAAGAGATTCCTCTCTAAAAATACACTTTACTCCAAAGCATCAAATCCCAAACAGTTATAGTCCCCATATTTCTTTTCAAATTAAGCAGTAGAATCATGTCTGACATTAACCAGAACAAGTAGAAAAGGCACAGGGGGAGGGCAGAGGATGAGCTGTTACTCAAGCCCTGGCTGGTGTGGCTCAGTGGATAGAGTGTCGGCCTGCGCACTGGAGGGTCTCAGGTTTGATTCCTGATCAAGGGTATGTACCTGGGGGTCATGGAGGAGGCAACCAATTGATGTGTTTCTCTCACACTGATGTTTCTGCCCCCAGACTCCCTCCCTTCCACATTCTCTAAATGGAAAGAAATATCCTCAGGTGAGAATTAACAAAAAAAACACACCACACACACACACACAAAAAACCACTCAAAACTGTTACTCAAATAAGGACACAAATTCAGACCACATAGCAGGGTTTCAAAGGGTAAATTTTATGGTAGGTGAATTATATTTCAATAAAGCTATTATTATAAATATATAAACATAAATAAAATCTCAACAGATTTTTCATTTGTGATTCTCAAATCCTGATAGGGCAGGGTTTAGAGGGCAAAGAAAAAAGGGGCTGAGGGGTTTTTAGATTAATATAATGTATATTAGTCAACTCTCGGCCACTGATATTAGCAGTGTATGGAAAGATATGCATGATCTAAAATAATAACAATTATTTATATTTAGCTTTAGAATTAATACCTGCATAAACATTTGAATAAAGGAATGCCCAACATTCTGGGCAGTGACTTTGTTGGCAAGAGTTTCAAATGGATTTTGGGACATCTGGAATTCTTAATGGAAATATTAACAGAAAGAGAAATGAGTACTGAATCATCCAAAACAGTCTTTACTAACTAAAGAACACCTTCTTTAATGCTGATAAGCTAGTTGACTTTAGCCTCACTTCCTTATGTAAACTACTGAACCTTAAACTGCAAGTTTTTAAAGTTCTATGGATTTGACATTTATATTTTTGGGGTGCTCATATTCTGTATTTAAAATGTGTTAGTTTACATACTTTAAAATACTTACATCTGTATTATTTATTAGAGTTAGTGGTTTATTTTCCAAATTTGCTTTATTTCTAAAATTTATCCAAAAAACCAAAAGATCAAACGGTCTTATTTTTGTTAGCTATTTGGCAGTATATCCAATTGTATTGTACATTTTATATGAAGGGACCAGGGAGTTTTGGGCCAACAAATCTCAGCCCCTACAGATTTAAGCCCTAAACTATGGAAGAAATTCTTAACTCTTCAACCAATAAAATAAAACTACAAAGAAAGGACCCGACTCTCAAAGAGCCAGGATGTTGCCCAGCTTTCCTGTCTTGTCCCTCAACTCAGTTCCCTTTAGACCAGCGATTTTCAACTGGTGTGCCACAAGGATTTTTAAAACATGCAACACCTGACTATTTAGTGAGGGGCACTGACCTCTTTTCCCTTAAGATTGTCAAATAAAAAAATAACAAGAGCCAACACAACAACAGTCATCCAGTGTGAATGAATCAAAATTATACCAGTTTTTCTGTGAGATCGGCAAAAAATAGATTTTTTGGTGTGCTGTAGCATTTTATAACTAGTTAACGGTTGCCCTGAGATGAAAAAGGTTGAAAATCGCTGCTCTAGATACACGCTCTTTACTAGGCACAAACACACTACCTTTCAGACTAATGCAACGCACCAGCCTGAGCAGACTGCAGCCTCCAGTACCTTTCTTGTAGCTGGGAAAGCAACCAAGTAACTGCCGTTCAAAAGAATTCCTTCTTGCCCTGGCAGGGTAGCTCAGTTGGTTAGAGAGTCATCGCAAGACACCAAGGTTGTGGGTTTGATCCCCGGTCAGGGCACATATGAGAATGTTTCCCCTTCTCTCTCTCTAAAAACCAACGAATAAAAATTAAGAAGAAAAAGAAAAAGAATTCCTCCCCGGGCGGCAGTCACAGCAGGAACAAGTAAGGCCGGGCAGGGAGCAGGGAGGATGAAGAGTCCAGGAAGTCATGTGGCGGCGCCAACTTGAAACAAGTGCAATCAGGACTCAAACTCAGAAGAGTCCAGGGGCTATGACTGTCAGTAGGGGTTCCACTCACCGGTTTTCCCCACCTCCCTAATCCCTGATAAACCCTCTACTCCATGTTAATACTGTGCTGGAAAAGAAAAGATAACCTACAAAATGTAAAGCTGACAATATAAGCCAGCCCTGGCCCTGATACCATAGCCGATTCCACCATGGAGTATTAGAGCTACCAGCACTGAAAGAGCGGGAAATGAAAATAGCTATGCAATCTCCCATGTAGTAAAAACAAAACAAAGCAAAACAAAAAAGAAATCCCAGAGTTATTGGAATTAAGAAAAAAGGCTCCAGAAAGCAAAAACATAATGATATTAGAGAAACTAACCAGGAAATCCTGTTAGGATGAGAGAAAAAAGGTATGCAGTTGTCCCCACACCATCTATCTACTTTCTTACCTCATTGTTCATGTAATGTAGATCAAGAGGCTGCCCAAACACTGTTGTCACCTTGTGTTCCACATCCTCATATCTCACAGGCCGGCTGAATGCTATAATTCTGAAAAGGAGTAGGCAGCAGGGTTAACTGCATATTTTAATGTAGGGTTTAGAAAGCTATGATTTCTGAGTCATTAGTTTCCTTTTCAATATAGGACACAATTTGCCTTTCTCTTTATTGTTTCTTTTTCTTCTCTTATCTATCTGTATGTTTTCCCTCTTTCTCTACGCATCTCTCAGGTTTGCCAATAGTACCCACAAGCTCTGCTTAGTCCCAACCACTTAGGCTCTACCACTTTGGCTTGGATCTTTCTATCAGTGACAGCTCAGAATCACAGGACACCTAGATTTAAAAACTATGTTCCAAATACTCCTGTTAGGAAGAAAACCTGGAGATTGGTACAGCTGTCTTAAAAACATGACCTTAACTCCTAAGTGACTCAACTTCAGGACCCGAAAGATCCTTGCCATTGTTCATTTTTGAGATGCCATAGGAATTTCAATACTGATTTATCCTCAGAATCAAGATTTCCTACCAGAGTCACAGGAATTCCCCTTGAGTTGGTTATATGCCTGATCAGTTTTTTAACCAGTGACACATGTCGGCATGTAAGTAGCGTTGATATTGATGCTTTTCTAGAAAGACTCATGAGGTCGGTTCAAAGAACAATTTCTATAAATGGAGGGTACAGTAAGAACTCTGTGCATATATTAAAAACCACTGATTGGTACAGCTTGTTAAAATTATACAGGTGTTAACATGACTTATCATTTACTATTGCAGCAAAATTTAGAAGTGGGAAAAGATGAAATAAGATTGGCAAAATGTTGATAATGCTGAAGCTGGGTGACAGGTTCATAGAGGTTCAGTATAATATTCTCTCTACTTTTGTGTGTGTTTGAAATGTTCATTAAAAAGTTTATGCTACTGTTGATAGTCCTAAGGTGGCCAATTCATATGGGTTCAACATAATACTCTGAAACTTAAATAATTAAAACAAAAATAAGCAAAGAGATAAGCAGACAAGAATATCAGAGAGAACCTCATATATTATAT
Organism: Miniopterus schreibersii; assembly: GCF_964146895.1. Taxonomy (NCBI): domain Eukaryota; kingdom Metazoa; phylum Chordata; class Mammalia; order Chiroptera; family Miniopteridae; genus Miniopterus; species Miniopterus schreibersii. Next base: position 9,621,376 of record NC_138116.1, read on the forward strand.
ATATATATATATATATATATATATATATGCTCTTTCTAAATATACATAGAAGGAAATATAGCATTAAAAACATTAGTGTTGGGGAGGACTTTCTAAGTATGACATAAATATAGAAGACAAAAAGAGACAGATTTGACATCAAAAGTTTAAACTTCTGATGACAAAATAAACCATAAACAAAGTCCAAAAATATCAAACTTGGAGAAAATTTCTGCAAAATCAATAGAAAAAAGACAATCTAATAAAAAAACGGGCAAAGAATATGATGAGACAATTCAAAGAGTCATGAATGGCTAATAAACACATGAAAAGAAGCTTAATGTGATGGAGAAAATGCATATTAAAACTTCCTTCACCTCTTAGTACGTCTAGGCTAGATGAAATCTGACTAGCGTGTGGTAGAGTAACAGCACTCAGCCACGGAGCCTCTAGAGGTTTTGCCTTCCTCCAGGCTGGGAGGAAGCAGCATGTGGTTCTTTCACATCTTCCCTGCTCCCCTGGAGCGGGAAGAGGTATGACCAGAGGAAGAAGCAATAAGCCGCAGGAAAGAGGAATCTATACCATTGGACTTAAATGAAATCTGACCAGATAACTTCTTTAATGTTGTAAGGTATATTGCTGAATATATTAGTCTGTTTCCACCAGGTAATCCAACCATACTGTAATCCTCATGTTTTTTACCTTAAATCATCTGTCCCGAGCAGTGATACTGTTGGGTGCTATCTAGATATGGTTACTTAGATATGAGTGTTTTCTGGAGCCTGAGAGAATTACTCCCTATAAATTCCTAATCACAAATCATACACCCTTCATCAGGACCTCAATAGCAGTTAAAAAAGAACAGCCTTTTTGAATAAAATACCAGAAGACCACACAGATGTTCCCAGTACATTATGAGAAAAGGATCGGGTTCAGAGATAAATTCTCCTGCATTTGGCCCAGCGACAAGCCATTCAAAATTCCCAAAAGCAGCCCAAAAGCCTGGTCAAAATCAGAAACAAGCACTTCCAGATCTAGAAGATCTAAACTCCTGCCATCACGGTGAATAACAAGCATTTTTAGGCTAGTGCTTCACAGAGGGGTCTAATACCCGTGCCAACCACCCCTACCAGTGTCCAGACATGAAGGTTTTCAAAGGGAAGAAGATCCTAATCTACAGTCCTCTTCTTCTCCCTTTAGGGGTTAAGAGGGAGAAAGATCAGGAGTCTGGGCCCCAACCTTCCAAAGCAAAGGCAAAGTCAGCTCACCAGAATGGATACTTGGCATAGATGAATGGGAAAAGTCACTATTTCTTTCCTTTTTTCTATAAATTTTAATTCTATAAGGGACTAAATATTTAGATACTGTCCATATTCCCTGTAAAAAGTAAAGAAAGCCCACAATAACATTCTCCACAAAATCCCAAGACATGAAATACATGAAACCAGAGCTATCTGGCACAGAGCAGCTTGAACTTGGCTTCCCTGCACCAACTTTATAAAGTCCTTGATTCCACACATAGTACACAAACAGTGAAATGCCATGGCTCCTGAAAACAGCTCCATAAAGAGAATGCAGTTTTCAACCTTGATACCAATGCTCTGCCGCTCAGGGCTTCAAAAGGCCATTCCTGCCTGACCACCTTAAATATTTGTGGTTTCGATCTGGCAGCTTCTCTAAAACTAAACACATACACTTTCTCAGTGTAAGTCTGCTCACTGTAACTGCATACCACTTTGGGAACAGGAATTCAGGAGCGCATAACTGCATAATTAGGCTCCTACACAATTGAGCTTTTGATTTCATATCTACTGAAAACTCTCTGCTGCTGCAAGGTTGGCCATCCCTTCAAAACCCAGTCAGGTCAGAAGTGTGAAAAGCAGCAATAATGAAGTGACAATTTAACTTCGCTGCTACTGGCAGGACATAAGAGCAGCTGGGGACAGGACTCAGAAGACCTTCCTCCTTCCAGGCCTGGAATAGCCCTAGAACCCACATGGCAGCAGCAGGACTGTGGCTCTGCAAACCACTTATTGCAGAATGTTTCCACCAGGCAGCCTCTGACAACCTTGTGGGCTTCTGGATGTATCTTTTTAAAGGAGAGCTGCAACCATAGATATCCTATGGAGCTAGCTTCAAAGTGGACTGAAAGCTGCCAACAGCAGAGAATTGCCAGTAATAAGAATGTCTGGAGGCACTAAGGTCTTCTGGTGGGACTTGTAAAGTAGGGGGACCTTATACTCATGGGTATCCTCTTCACCTCTCCAAATGCTAAGCAAAGAAAAACAGGGATATCAATGGGAGAAAGGCAAAGAGTGGGAAACAGATATGAAAGGCATACTAATGCACATACGTACACACAGGGTGCCAAATATCCCATGACCAGAGTTCTCTATGGTTTTTAGAAGTTCTTCCTTAAATAACTTAAGAAATTAAGTGGAGTCATATTTTTCTTCACTAAGAATGTCTACCTTGACTTCCTAGGTAGTCAAAAACCAAGCCAAACCAAAACAAAAAACTAAATACTGACAATGGAGAAAAGGACATCAGGGTTTTGTAATATTACTTTCATTTCCCTAACAAGATACAGTATAGATTGAAAAACTCTATGTTCTCCTATGATCTGAAATCTTTCACATCTGAGGGACTTCGAGAAGCTTTCCATGACCTAGACATTATTTAAAAAAACCTTCCAATTCACCACCTTGGCCTCTGACATGGACAAAATCAGGGCCACTCTACCAGGGATAGGAATGGCACATCACAGGAGAATCCTAAACTCCCTCTAATGCCCACACATGGTACAGTGTCAGTGTGTCTGGAAGCCATGACTCTGAGTAGGGCTGGTGTCCTGACTTCCACCTCTTCTGGCAGACCTCACAGTAGCAGAGTAAGGGCAGAAGAGTAAAACATTAGCAGTTGAAATGGCTTCCATATAGACCAGAAACAAGGTTCAACTGGTAGGCCAAGCCAAGGATGAAACTTTACCCTTTATACCCAATCAAACCCATTGTCCAGCCAGTGACCCCACAAGAATCACTCCAGGGACACAACCACTGATCAGAAGGCACACTTACCGCCTCTCCCCGTTGTGCTCAAACTTGATTCTGACGTCACTCTGCCAAAGAAATGACAGACAGGTTAGCGGGTTCTCTGGCATGTGTTAACTCCCAGGTAAGCAACAGGCAGTCCCTTAGCAACATTAAGCAAACATCCCCGATGTCCTGTTCCAGCTTTTCTAGCCCCTAGGCATTCCTTTCCAATGAGTTATAGTCTTCCAGTTCTAACCTCAGGGGCAACAAAGCTCTTGGAACAAGATCCCTAAGTGGCTGCTACAGCTTATACAGCTTATGCTGTGCTCTGGCACCTCACTCCTCCATATAACCTCCTGGACAGGATACCAATCCTTCTTGGCTAATGTGACTGAACAGAGAAAGAAATTTTAGTACTAATACTTCCTAGCTTTATGGCCACGAGCAAGTTATTTATCCTCTATGAACCTTAGTTTTTCCATCTGCAGAGTGGGGCTAAATATATCTAATGTGCAGAGTTGCTATGAGAACTAAATAAGATAAGTAAAATACCTAATACATAGTAGACATGCAATAAATGGTTACTTCTGCTACTATTGATTTCTGTGATCCTTCACGGCTACCCCCACTGGGGATAACGTGGGTCCTGGAACAAATTACCTTATAAGTGCCCCCAACTTTATCCTAAATGAATACCATGGGTAGCCTATAAGATCCAGGAGGACAGGACTCACGTCTATCTTGTTTCTGTACCCCAGAGAGAATCAAAGGGAATGGTATGTATTTGTGCTAAAAATATTTGTTAAATGGATTAATTGGAGAACAGAGTTGAGTGTAAACATCAGAAATAAAAGGAAGCAGAAGCATTAGAATGTTAAGGAACAAATCAAGGAGGAAGAGATATTGTAAAGGGCAAACAACTTGTGGGACAGGAAAAGGGAAGAGATGTGACAGAAGAAAAAACAAGGTATAGAGGAAAAAGAAAAGTAAGATTGTGAGGAAATCAATAAATAATAAAGATGGAGAAGAGAAAGAGTTCATAATCAGTGGATGAAAATCATATTGAGAAAGATATTAATAGACTGTGGCTTGGAAGAAAGTAGAGGATTTCAGAGTATTTGAAGATGAGGAACACAGAGCAGACAAAAAAGGAAGAGAGTCTGAAAGGTAGAATGGGTGCATAAGGACTTCCTCTTCCCAAGAGATTAGGGGCCTAGAATTCTCTTCCAGTCCACTTAACTGGACAGGTGGTTCTAATTTACACTCTTAAAATTATTGAGAACCCCAAAGAGCTTTTATTTATGTAAATTATATGTACTATTCATCATATCAGAAATTAAAACTGAGAAAAAATTTATTTTACTCATTTTAAAATAATTAACAACCATTACATTAACATAAATACATTTTTTATTTAAAAAAAATAACTATGTTTTTTAAAAGTTTAGTGAGAGTTGGCTGGGTAGCTCAGCTGGTTAGAGCATTGTCCCAATACCCCAAGGTTGTGGGTCTGATCCCTGGTCAGGGCACATACAAGAAGCAACCAATGAATGCATAAATAAGTGGAAAACAAATTGATGTCTGTCTGTCGGTTTCTCTTTCTCCCCTCCCCTTTTTCTGCCCCTTCTCTCTCTCTAAAATCCATAAATAAAAATAAAATAAAAAAATTTAGTGAGAGAATGCAAATCTTTTCAATGCATGGCTTAATAGGAGACACCTGAGTTCTCATATCAGTTTCTGCTTTCAATATGTTGTGATAACATATCATGAAGCCTATGGAAAACTTACTGTGCATTCTTAAAGGAATAAGGGTGAAAAGGATAAGTAACATCTTAGTATTAGTATGAAAATAGTTTAGACCTAATGGACTCCTGAAAGGTCTTGGGAACCTCCTAGAGGTCCCTAGGTCACACCTTGAGAATCACTGAATTAAAATATAGGCTTACCATCCTCTAACCCATTATTTTAAAGACAAGGAAACTGGGGGTCAGAGAGCTTAATGGCTCTGAAAAGTTCCCCTACTAAACAGTGGAGACCGAAGCTTCCCTGAGGAACAGTTTTGATGGGACAACTCTTAAAACTATAGCCCTGATACAGCCCTCTCATCCCTTAATATAATAGGTAGCACTTTATTCATGAATAACAATATGTAACATCTATTGAGTATATACCATGTACTGAGACTTGTACATGTTACACATATGAGTTAAACTAATCCTCACAATAGGTGCTATTATTACCCCTATTTTACAGAAGAAAATGAATTACAATGAAATTAAATAAGGTCCATCAAGGTCATGATACTTGTAAAAGAACCATGATTCGAACTGTGGAATCTTTTAACCACCATACTATGCTCCAAGTTAAGCATTACACAGGCAAAGGACGTTTACTTTACTCACAGATGCAGGGCTTCAACGGGAGCACTAAAAGAAGGAAACTATCAAAAGACCTTTTGAGATACTACTTTTTGGAACTCAGGGAAGAGACGGAAAGCTCCCCATATCTAGGGTACTAATGGAGTCAGAACCAGGAGATTGGTGCCCCTCATGCAACAAGCTTTGAGGCATGGGGACTGTGGCTAGGGTTGTGAGTAGGTGAGGATGGAGGAGGCAGATGGGGAAGGCAGTGTGCCCCACCTGGTCTGCATTCAAGGCCGGGGGGGGGGGAGGGGGGGTGTAGCAGAAAGATGGGGAGGTGCTGCAGCAGAGGAAGTTATCCTGTAGATTCAAGGTTTACAGGAGTGACTGCAGTTTTTTCACAGTCTTCCTTTTCTCCTTCCCCTGAAATGCTAAGCAGTTACCAAGGCAAGAGCCCTTCCAAGCATGGTGACTGAGACATGCTGCCTTGCTCTGACATGCCATCTCCAGCTTCCCACTATCTCAATTCCACAACTGGCTCTGGAGTAGCTTAAGTGTTCACCGCAGTGTGCAGTCCTAGTCCTACATCCTTTTATCTCCTCCTGCTCACAGTCCAGGACACCGTGGTATAGCTCTCTTATTATTATTTTTTATTAATAGATTCTATTTTTAGAACAGTTTTAGATTTACAGAAAAATTGAACAGACAGAGTAATGAGTACTCATATACTCCCCCTCTACAGTTTCCCCTGTTATTAACATGGTATATTAGTATGGAACACTTTTGTTATAACTAAATAACCAATATTGATGTATTATCTCAAGTCCATAGTTTATCCAGATGTCCTTAGGTTTATTTTTTTCAGTTACACATAACAATAGCTTTCATTTTTAAACTGGGATAATACTTAGATGTACCTATAAAGGAATCCCCTCAGACCCTTGGTGGGACAGAGAAACTAAATTTACTCATGATGTGCCATAATCTAAGCACTATTCTATTAGTCAGAAATTAGTGCATTTAGTTGGAAAGGGAATTAAACGTTTACCCCAAACCACAAATCACTCCTACTCAAGACTAACCAAGCCTGTGATTAGTAAGCAGTGTAAGCAAAGAAGCCTAGCACCTTGAATCCCTTCTCTGATATGGTGACAACCTTTCAGAGCATGATGCAGGCTTGTGACCAACTTCCATGTACCACACGGTGTGCCCAAATCTGCCAAATTCCTGAATCTGAGTTTCCCCTGTCAGGCTGACAAGAATAAGCCATGGATAAGGAAGGTTCAGATAAAGATAACTTAATTCAATTCCTTTCTGCCAAACACTCTCCGTGCCTCTCAGAGGCATTTCAAACTGGCCAAGTCCCCTTTCATGAGCTTCTCTCTTCCCGCCTCTGTGACTATCGCAGTCCAGGGAACCTGCCACCACTCTAGCCACTTCTGCTTCTTTGCTGGTTCCTCTTCCTCATGCTGTCTCCCCACCTCCCCCCACATGACCTGTCCTTGATGTCTGGACTTTTGGCCTCTGGATTTCTCCTCCTCTCCTCACATCTTCTCCTCAGTAGAAATAAAAAATCAGGTAACTACTAAATAAAAGATTCCCTAATCTCTATGTCTAGCCCCAATCTCTCAAGCAAAACTTCATCTATCTGCCACTTATCTGAGGCCGATATGTCACCATTAAGAATGTAGTGCTAGCCCTGGCCAGTGCATCTCAGTTGAGCGCAGTCTGGTGCACCAAAGGATCGCCTGTTCGATTCCCAGTCAGGGCACATGCCCAGGTTGTGGGGTCAATCCTAGGTCAGGGAGCCAATAGATGTTTCTCTCTCTCTCCTCTCCCTTCCTCTCTCTCTAAAATCAATAAAAACATATAAAAAAAGAAGAAGAATGCAGCGCTAGTGTCAAACTGTCTGGCTTCAAACCCTGGCTCTACAACTCTTAGAGCTATGTGACCTTGAACTTACTACTCTCTGTGCCTCAGTTTCCTCATCTGTAAAGTGAGAATAGTGAAAGTATCTATCTTATAGAGTTATAAAAAGAGTTAAATGAAATAATTGATAAAGGTATGAGAACAGTACCCTGATATGTCAGAAGTGCTAACAGGCCCATTATCTTTTAGCCAGAACCGTTGGGGCCAAAAGTGTTTCAGAGAATGCACTTTTGGATTTAGAGAGGTAGTATGATACATGTTCTAGGTACTACGTAACATCTCCCTCCAGGGGGAGGGTGCATGAGGTAGCACTCCCATGGCAGAGGCAGAATGCTCACAGGTATTTTGTGCACTCCCCTGCACTGCTTAGCCTCTCTTGAAGTTAGTTTTGGGCTTTGTGACTAGTTCTGACCAAGAGTAGGGAACAGAATCAAGTTTCTAGACTCTCTTCCCTGGCAGTAACATGTTCCAGATCAGTGGAGCCAACCTCAATTAGGGTCCCTAAGTGACTGTGTGGAATCCTGTCCTCTCCTTCTCTGTACTAGACATATTGTGTTAAGTCACTAAGATTTAGGGTTTATCTGTTAGACTAGTTTTTGTAATGAAAAGTATGAATATTCAAAATAAATGAAATAAAGACTATAAGTAGCCCTGTGTTCATTCAGACCAGGTTTTTTTTTTAATTTAATTGTTTTTCTTTTTTTTAATCCTCACCCAGATATATTTTTATTGATTTTAGAGAGAGGAAAGGAGAGGGAGAGAGAGAAAGAAACATCAATGTGAGAGAGAAACACAGATTGGCTGCCTCCCGCATGCGCCCCTACTAGGGAATGAACTCATGACCTGGGTATGTGCCGACCAGGAATCGAACCTGCGACCCTCTGATGCATCAGAAAATGCTCCAATCAACTGAGCCACACCTGCCAGGGCCAGAACAGGTTGTGTTGCCAAATGAGCTTGCCACAAATTTACCAAAAAAAAAAAAATTTCCTTTCAGTTTACAGTACTCTTTGGATTTCAAAACTGTAGATAAGGGACTGTGTACCTGCAAAAGACACATGCACATATAGACACACAGTCTGAGTTTTTCACTATATCAGACTCAACCTAGCCATAGTCTGCACTGACTACCTTAGTCTCCCTTCTTAGTGTTGCTATTTCTAACCTTGGTTCCACTTGGCTACAGGCTCAAACCTCTGAGTTCTGCTTGATTCTTTCCTTTCTTTCCCCTCTTCACAGACAGACAGCAAGTTCTAATTCTCCCTTCAAAGGCTTCTGGTATAAGACTGTTACCCATTCTCACCATCAGCACTCTCACTGAGCCCCTTTTTCTCTCACTCCTGGATTCCAAAAGCAACTCTGTATGCAACCCCCTTCCAACATAGTTTACATTCCTCTACAATTTCAATCATCTTGACCACTGCTTTCACCATGTCCCTTCCTTATTAAAAAGTAATCAGTGATCACCATGACCTTATGGAATAAAGTCTAAATTCTCAGCTATCATTCAAAGTCCTTTGGAATTTAAGCTCACTCAGTTTACCTAGCCATCTCACATTGTTTGTTTTCGAAAGGAACCCTCTCTCCAGACAGATCGATGTTCACCCTAGTTCCTGAAATATGCTATATTCATTCCTTTCCCTAGGCCTTTAATCATTCAGTTTCCCAACCTGGAATGCCACTCTTCTTCCTTTCCATCTAACTGAACTTTTACAGCCTAGTTCAAGTGCCACCTCCTCCAGAAATGACTCCATCACTCCTTGGCCAAAGTTTACCTTTCACTTTCCTGGCCTCCTACAGCACTTATTATCTGTACCATATATTTAGGCATAGTCACATTTTACCTTAGTTTATTTTTTCATGAATTTCTCATTTTCCAATAAAACTGCATGCTTCCTAGGGTACAGTGAACATCACTTATATTTCCTTTTTATGTCTAAGAAACTTAGCTATGGGCACATGTTGAACTAAATGGAGAGAGGCCAAAGCTGCTGAGAAAAAAGTTCCAGTACAAAAATTCATATCTAGACAGGTTCAAGTCCCCTGCCCACTACAGCCAATCTGGTGAAAGGAATAGTGAGAGAAGCATTCAGGAGAAGAACAGTGCAGATCTCTAGGGTGAGCTACAGATATGGAAACTCAGCAGGGACAATAAGAGTAACCAGTGATGACACCAAAGTCTGAACTCAACAACTGCACCTGTAACCCAAAAGGGCTCCTAAGAATCTAAAAAAAAAAAAAATCAGTGTCTGTTAAACAAAGGTTTGTGAATTAATTTGACCTGGCAAATGTCTCAGCTAGTCATCAGGCCTGGTACCCTCTCTCTGATTCTGTAGTGCTCTCTTCCCCCATATCTGATATAATCTTTTGATGGCTCCCACATCTTTGGCACTGGAGTCCTTATTTTGACAAAGATAATATATGAACAAGAAGAAAAAGAAAAGGGGAATGAAAATAATTTTATTTGTAAATGTGACTCAGGAAACTCCTAAGAGATCAGTGAAAGACATAGTTATAAAGCAACTTCTAACAAAACAGAATACCAGGCTTGTGTATTGCTTTATGTTTTATTTTCAAACTAGCCAGCCTATCTTTTCAAGAACCCTTGAAAGTCAAAGGAAGTCCTGAAGAACCAGATCTATCATAGTAAAAGCAAAACTCAGTCTAGTCTGTTAAATCACTGACCCTGCTGGGGGAACAATTCCTAAAATTTTCCTCTAGAACTGATAGCCAAGAGAACTGCCCTGCTATGCCTGCTATGAAGAAAGCATCTTTCCTATTCTGAAGCACCCAATAGTGAACATCTGGAGGCTCAAACTGAGACGCTAGGCTCTATTTAAGCCTCTAACTATCATTTTGATAAGATTTGAGAGAAACAAGAATCTATGGAAATAAGAATTCTCTTTCTTCCTCCACTATGATTTTCAGAAATGAGGCTAGTTTCAGGAGTTTGCAAGGGCCATCAGACAGTAATGACAAGCCAATAAAGGTAGGAAACCTTAACCCTTTCAGTTTCATGACAGTATGCATAATTCTGGCTAGAAGCTTTCACTAGAGCTCATACCCGCAAAACATAACAGACGTGATGTAATCACTACTGCTTCATATTTGTACATTTGTTTTACAATGTACAAAATGCTCTAGTTCTGTCCATGATCTCAAAACAGCTTTAAGAGGTAAACACAGTGGGTATTATCTCTGTATTTCAAATGGAAATACTGAGGTTTATAAAGGCTACTAGACTTATATGCAGTAAAATTATTGTAAAATTACTGTGACCAAAAGTCAGTCAGAAGATCTGGGTTTGCTTCCTGGCTCTACTCAATAACCTTGCAAACTTTTAAAGTATTATACACATACTTATAGTTGTTGTTACAGTTGTTAACTGTTGTGGAAAGCCCTCTGTTAATTGTAAAAGCCTATGTTAATAGATTATTAACAACTCAATGACTTCGGACCAGTAATCTTTTCACTACACTAAGCTGTCAAGGTCACAGACAAATAGCACCTGTTGCTTATAAAGCACTGTGAGTTGATGACTGCTAAAGGGATGTTGCCTATCACTACCTGCAAAACTATCCATAGGCCCCAGCACACTTACCATGTGCCATACGTCTAAGTATGTCCATCCAGTTCTAACCAGACCGTAGACTTTCAGAGACCTAATGGACAGGAGGGAGAATACAAAGAACACAGGTCCTCACCCCTAGCTGAGCACCTCATTGCCCATGTACTTCCATAACCGCTCAGACGCTTAGCTGTTCTCTAAAGCATTCTCTTTTCTACCAACTTCTCAGCTTATTTACTTAGGGAAGAGATGTCTGAAGTCCTGCCAAGCAGAGATATTAAATTAGGTGTTCCAGTTCTTCCAGGCCTCAGCCCCCAAACAATTCTGTCAATGAATCCACAGCTCCTCTGGTTTTCTTTGCTGTACCAAGCTTGAGCCCCATGAAGCTGTGTGAATCTCAGCTCTGCCTTGAAGCCAGCACTGCCATTTTCACACTAAAGTGTGGTTTGCCTCTGCCAGCACCATCCCTCCCCTGAATAAACCACCTTTCCTGCTGGCCAAAATACTTGGTTACTTTCAACTGGGACTCTGCAATTTGAATCTTTAGTCCAATTTGACATCTCTTAGCCATTTAAACTAGGTTTTGATCTTTCACTGCTCTCCTAAGCATGGACCTTCTGGTAGAAGATATAGTAATGGAGGAAACTGTTTAATTCTACCCAGACCCAAGTGAACAAAACAAAAAAATGTGAATTCACTCTGTCAACTGTAAAATCCTGTGTTAACTGATTATTAATGTCTCCAGACTATTAGGCAAGGTCTTTTCATTACACGAAGCTGTAAACACCTCTCTCCTTAAAAGTTCCCCCCACCCCCATCTCACTCCATCCTTCTTAGAATGCATTCACTGAGACTTCCTCCCTCTTTCTCCTTTCAGGATTTTGCTGTAGAATACTTCTCCTGGTCAGAAGTTAAACATCTGCTACACTTCCCAGGAGAGACTATTCCACAACCTTGACTTTACTAAGGGAAAAACTATCATTGCCCTTTTACCCAATATTAGCATAACATTTTGAGCTTCAATTTCTAAACAGCCATGTTTGTTCCACAGCTTCACAAGCTTATAACAATGCATAGAAACTTATAATCTGTGTAAAGAAATGAATGTGTTACTGAATCACCAAACATCTCCAAGCATGTACTGAATTTCTTGCCCAACAAACCAGTAGTCCCTTATATAGTATACAAAGCTGTGCTGTCCAAAACAATAGCCACATGTGGCTATTTACATTTAAAATAATTAAAATTATATAAAAATAAAAATTCAGTTTCTCAGTTGCTCATTAGCTATGTGTGATAGTGGCTATTACATTGGACAGCACAAATATAGAACACTTCTATCATTACAGAAATTTTATTGGACAGCACTGATAGAGTCTGCTTACGAATAATATTGTGAGAAATGGTGACTAGAAGCACAGAACATAGGTAACGAGTAACCAATGCTCCCTACAAATCCACGACTTGTCTGGGAAATGAAGTCCACATTCTTCCAGCACTAGTATCAGGTTCAAAAGCATATTTTAACTTTAATGGGTAATTTGGTTCCTTACCAAAAATTTCTTTGTCTCACTGGCCCCTGCATATAAGCTTGTTGTTACTGTGGGGCTGTTCAGAAGGGCTGAGCTGCTGCTGTTGTGTTTTTTCTTTAAAAACAAAAAAACTGAGGTTAATAGTTTGTATCCTCTATGCAAGATAAAACGTTTGACGATATTCAAGTAAATTATGGATCCAAATAGCCAATCTTACTAAGATTACTTCCTAACCAGGAGTCAATCTTTTTCACAGAATTCTATCGTCATAACCACTGACTTCACTCCAATAACAGTAGGCATAATAAAAGATTAGGACTTTTCTTATAATGGCTTTTAGGCTCTAAGCAGAAAGATTCCTAAAAAGCAAACACCCCTCAAGGATCAATCAGGGGCCACTCTACCTCTCTTTCCCCCAGCTTAGTCCCTTTGGGCCTTCAAACTCAAGAAAGCTTCTCCTTTTCACCTATGAACTGATATCCAGGCTAATAGTCCCGTTTGGAGAAAGATCAGCTGACTAGAACAGAGTTAGCAAGCATACTCCACATAGGAAGACAGGAAGGAAAGTGAGGTCATTAGGCTCAAGCTTGGGGGAGGGGACTCACTTCTGGTAAAATGCTCCTTCCAAAAGCAGCTTTGAATAGAAATGAATTATAGCAAGGGAGAACTCATACAATTAAACAAAATAATGTATGAAAATAGTACAAGAATGGGCCCTATTCTGTTGTTCCCTCAGTTCTATAAGGTAACCACAAAAATAAAAACAGCTTTCTAAACTAATCCTTCTACTAACATGAAACAAAAGGACTCCAGGTCCCCAGTTTTCCTAAAGGCAAGAAATACTCTAGGAGACTATATCTAGCAGACCTCAGACAGAAAAACTTCAGGGCCTTATACTTTCTCTAGGAGCCAAGGGTACTTCTGAAAAACTGGAAGACAAGGTACAAATGAAGAAAGAGGTTAGCTGATAATGAAGGGAACCACAAGGGAGGATGTCATGGACAAATTTTCATCAAACACACCAAACACCTCCATCTGATACAGTGCTAGATATCCACTAGGGTGGAAAGCTCCCCATCACTCACTCCTTTCTGCAGGCCAAAGTACCCAGAAAACAGGGAGATAAATGACACTGCACATGAGAAGGTTCTCAGCACGTAAATTTAAATGTTAACAAAAATAAAAACTTTTCCTAAAGAACCACACAACTCTCAATAAAACAGGTACTCTCAACTATCTGAGTTAATAAAGGAAAACAACTATAAACAATAATATCACTCACTATTAACTTTAGATTATATGACATTTTATTAAATAAATTTCCCTTCCTGATTATATTTTACATAAGCTAATACTAAAATTAATTAATTTTTCCTGAGTATATACTGTAAGGTAGCTAAAAACCTTAGGGATCATAAATCTGGATAAAATATTGGCCAAAAAATGAGAAAAGAAAAGTTATATGAATACTGTCCCCATAATAAATAAAGGGATTATTCTTATTCTCCACTAATGAAACACTATACACAAGGTTAGATGCACAAGGCTTTGGGACTCCAGATCATGCTTCTTTTCACAATCTTTTAAGTGGTGATATATACCACTTAAAAGTATATACTCTTGGCTTCTCAAATATTTCCTTTTTGAAAACCCCTCCCCAATAAGTCTGCCAGGGCCACACATACCTGCCTATTTGGGTGACCTGTGTCTTTGTTCTTCATGGTCTCATATCCAGGCACCCGGGGACGTCGGCTCATCTGGAGGGCCACCAGATCCTTCATGATCGAGTTCAATGCCTCCTGTTCGTCTGAAATGAAAGAGTACATGCATGGGTCACGTGGGTTAAGATACTTTAGTACAGACCAGCAAACTACTTTCACAAATTCTATGACTAATACTTAGGGTGTGCTGCCCAGATAAAACTATAACTATAATTATATACATTTGATGTCTCTGAAAAGTAGATAACTGAGGTCAGACTATGGCAGTTTGAATTTTAATGGATTCTTAACAGTTCGCCAATCAGGTCTCTGGCAGCAATATTTACCAATTCACTGGGGGCAAGGGAGGTGCTCAAAAAGAGCAATTCTCCCAGTGCCAGAGAAACTCAACCAGGAAAAACAGATGAAAAGTTGGAGTGAACTGAAGAACAACACAGCACAGTGTAGAAGGGTACTGAGTGAAAAGATGAATTCATGGAGAGCTGATTATGGAACAGAGTCACAGACTTATTGTTAAAGTATCATATGTAGGACAGAACATTTTAAAAGGTACCAAACAAGGACCTCAGGTGGCTGCTTTGAACAGAAGTTGTCTTACAAGCCTAGCCTTTGAATGCCCTCCTCCCAAACCTTCACAAGTTTATAGGCCTTCTGCTTCCCATAGGGAAGTCAAAAGGCAATTCTATTGTTTTTCTTCCCTAACTGACCAAGCAATGCATTGTCTCCATTTTACTGGCATTACTTTTAATCCCCTTTTCTTGAAATAGCATAAAGTACTAGAGTTCTCATGCACTGAAGACAATGGGCCAAAACCCAGAACCCAAACCAGCCCAATTCCATGTTACACAAAATTCTCCCAGGTCCTTCAAGAGATCCTTGTCCACCTGAATAGCATTTGAGAGTTGAAAAGAAATAAATCTGTTGATCTGGAAAGGAACATGAGGGATGAGCTGTTATACCTGCTTTGGTGACAAGTGAGTCACCTGGGGACTTGGGGCACACCTTAAAAGAATGAAGAACAAAAGGCTCCACCCAAAGAGGGTGCCTATCTTCTGCCCTTTATCATTGTCCCTTGGAAATATTCTAATAGCCTGTGGAAAGGAAAGAACAGCATGAAGTATAGGAAGTAAAACTGCACTCCATGCCTCTCCCCTCTTCCTAGACCAAATCTGCTCTGGTGTCCTACATGAGCTCTGAGTAGGTGTAGGAAAAGAAGGTTGCCCATTAAGAGGTTTTTGCCTGCTCAAGAAAGTAGAATTAGCTTTAAGGCCTTGGCTGGGTAGCTCAGTTGGTTAGAGCATCTTTGTACCAAAAGAATGAGGTAAATGGGATAACAAATGAAGAGGAAGTTGGCATTTACAGAAAGACATTTATCAAAATTAAAACACATACATCCCACCACGCTCAGCCGGCGTGGCTCAGCCATTGAGCATCAATCTAGGATCCAGGAGATTGTGGTTCGATTCCTGGTCAGGGCACATGCCGGGTTTTGGGCTCGATCCCCAGCAAGGCGCAGGCAGGAGGCAGCCAGTCAATGACTCATCTCTCTCTCTCCCTCTCCCTTCCTCTCTCTGAAATAAAGATACATTTTTAAAAAATAAATAAATACAACATATATATCCCATCAATTATCTTATACTTTCTAATAATTTTCCATAGGCTCCTTAAAGAGAGGGAACTGCTTGGGTACTTGTTTTGTATTTTAACCTTCCAACCAAGGTTCAAAAACTTGAATAACATCTAGTATAGGAAGTTTGGCATACATAAAATATATATAGGCTTTTACATTAAATTGGCTTTTATATTATTAAATATGTATGTATAAAATTACTGGGCCAACTGTAACAGTAAATTGTGATCAATATAAGGATTATGACTAGGTAGGTGTTTTCGTAGGGGCATCCAGCAATATTCCCAAGAGCAGAATGCATGGAGTTTTCTGTATCAAGGTAAACACCCTTAGAACTGAGAATTTCAGTTGTCTCAACTCAGATATTGAATCAAGATGGAGGTAAATGCACACACACAGAGACACATACGCTTTTTAAGTGAAATCCATGACAAGTCGACTTCAGAAGTTGTTTCTAATTCTGTATAAGATGATGCTATTGTAAGAGCTGGTTTATCAGGTTGACAAATTCTGTTTCCAAGAAGCTAACCCATTCCTGGCATTACTTAATGGATAAACTTGGTTGGTAGTTCCAGAGTTGAGAATACACTAGAGGAATGGTGTGGCACTATCTCTTGAAATCGAGGACAACTGACACAAGTGAAACAAGGTTATAGAATATGATTTTGTGTCAAAGTCGAATATATTGCTAGAGGCAGACAGGTTTTTAAACTTATACTTCAAACTGAGGACATGGATAAAGACAGGAAGTAAATCAAGTGGCTCTTCTAGGCATTTCTTCCTGGATTGAGAATTTAACTGAATTATCAGCATTCCAGTATGGGATTCCTTAAAAAATAAACAAAACTTAGTATTTCACAGAGCTGCTGTGAGAGTTAAATGAAAAAGACAAACTTACAAAATTATTCCTCATGTTACCTAACACTTAGTAATGCTAAAAAAAAAATGCTGGCTATTATCATCAATGGAAAAAGGTCAATGGGAAAAGACTGAAGTCAGCCACTTAATCTACCCTAATACTTAATTTTATTCCTGAATTTTGTTAATCATTAACAATAACCATTTGCTGAGTACCTATCATGTATTATACATTACTTTTGAAAGATAATTCAAGGTATTCAAACTCTAGGGGTAAAAGAAGAAATAACACACAAATATGAGGTTATACAAATAAAGAGATTGAATTAGATGGTATACAAACCGGGCACATAAACACACATGTGAAAATTTTTTTTTACAGTGTGAGTAGCAAGAGGTTGTACAGATTTTTATTTAATTATTAACAGAATAAAGATTATTTCAGAAAAGCAAGCTGTGCCAGCTATGGAGAGTTTAAAAAATGAACTGAGGAGGAGAAAGGACATGAAACCAAGTGAGAGGTAGAGGGGAAGAAAAGAGACTGATCCTCAGTGAGTTATAATCCTTATACAGTAGGGTAGGAAGAAAGTATGCTAGCAAAAAACCCTTTAAGAAGACTGGAAAAAACAAATAGTAACAGCACAGAAGCCAAGAGCAAAGAAGAGCAGTGGCAGACATAGGCCAGGCAGATCCAATAGAATGATAGAGGACAGAAACAAAATTTTAAAGGGAATCAAGAAGCTGGAGATTAAAAGAAAATTGGAAGTAGTGGATGTCAACAATTAATTCACTTGTGAACTTTACATATGAACAAGGAGAGGCAGGGGTAAAGTGTGTGATAACCTTGAAAAGATTTCCTGAGGATGGGGTAGTCTGACACACTTAAAAGCTACCAGGAAGAAGCAGAGTAGTAGTAGTTAATTCTAGAGATTAACAAGTTAAGTATCTAGAGGGGTAGAGTATTCATAGAAAATAGAAAAGAAGGGATCTATGAAACAAGGATTAGAGTTCAGGCTTAAACAGTGGAAGCTCTTAGGCAGTCTCAAGCAGACAGCTATTCACGATTATCCACCAGCATGTACTTCTCCAGATACCCTGATCTATGGTTTGGGGGCTGCCAGGCAACACTCCTCTCTCTTTAGCTCCATCAGGAAGTCACTATTCCAGACCCAACTATTGCTTCTCTACCTAAAAGAAGGGTTTTAAGGCACTCCCACTTATGAATTCCCTTGGCTACAAACCCAGAAAATTTTACAGAAGTACCATGTCCTTCAGCAAACATTGTTGTCCTTTGTGATGTCTATTTACTATGTCATACTCTCTCTTTTCCATATATACAAATCTCCAAAGTAATATTTAAATCTTTGTTTTCATTTAACTAATGATGTTATTTCTTCATCTTGCCAATGCTTTACCCTACTGTGCCAGATCATTTGATCACAATGCTCACCCAGGAGATCCTGAACTTCAGACTCTCCCTGACTCAGACTTCACTATCTTACTCTACATATTTCACATACTCCCACTGCCTCCACCCTCTCCATACCTGGGCAAACATCACTTTATAGTAAGTATAAGCAAAAAAGCCTGATCGTCAATTCACAAGAAACTTTTTTTCCTTCAAGGATGTGGCTGAACTTTTACTACATCTCAAAGTCAAATTCTGGTCTTTAGTTTTCGTTTCTTGGATATAAGAGCCCTTCGTATTAGTTGATGGTTCAAAATTTAAAAATACAATATTACAAAGTAAACCACTGCTTCCTCATAGGAATCAATATATCACTACTACATTTTACTTTAATGTTTAATGAAATTAACCTAAAGATCTGGCTATAGGGTTATGTATGTCAATCCCAAAACTACAGTATTGATCTCTCCCTCTTGTGTACCTTTACACAGTTTGACAAAGTACAACCTACAACACCTCATTACACTTATTTGTTCACGTGTTTCTGGTTTACCTTACCTAACTGTAACTTCCTAAGGACAGGATAAATTCAGGTACAGGGCGTAACACTTCATCTGACATGTAAATGGCACCCAATAAATGAACAAAGACTAAATGGATGGCTTACATAGAACCAAGAGAACTGCTTCTTATCCTTTGTGTATTCCCTAAGTAATATTCAGTTGGACAGATATTTACTTTTTACAAATACCTAAAATTCTGTTTTAAAATCAAGCTTTTTTTTAAAGATCAGAAATCTAGCTGAGACACTGCCATATTGATTCATTATATCGTGATCCCAGTTTCATTGAAAACAGTTGCTAACTATTCAGAGTCTACACAGGTGGTCAGATTCTAGCCAAATTAAATTGAGACTAGTCTAACCGGGAGCTTCCAACAGCCTGTGAACCCTAGAGACACAAGTTGTCTATAAATCACATTGATTCTGACTTCAAACTAAGTTATCAAACCAGAACCACACCATCCTTAATCCTAAACTCAGTTCACTACAGTTTCCTGTAACATTTCAAAGTTGTGACATATTTTTCAGTAATACTTCCCACTAAGTTTCAGATTGCATTTATAAAAAGTCCAAATAAACACCAGTGAATTAATCTCAGGCGTTATTAACAGCATTTGCGATTAAATTACTAAAACTAGGAGAGAATTCTAGCGTGACCAAGAAAAAATGACCAGTCAATCCCAATTTTTAAAAATAACCACACAGTATCAAGGCCAAAAAAAAGAATGTTTCCTATTATTTACAGGGATAAGTGTAGTTTCCACTAGAAATTTACTGGGGCTAACAGCCAATATAAAATCTGACGTTTTTATTAGCAACCCAAGTTGTCAAACAGGCTTGAGTCTGGGGCTTAGAACAGCTCAGGAAAATATGACTGTTAGTCAAAGAACCTGCAGGGACTCAAATTAGCTTTAGTCCTTTCCTCACCGGGCTCAAGTTTAATGTGTGTAATGAAAATATTAATAAGTCTATGTTTCTCTCTTATCAACCCCTGAGTTTATTTAGAGCTATAGCAACTAAAGCAAACTAAAAGGTCTGGAAATCTGAATTTTCATCATTAGTATCACCAAAAGGAAACTAGTACTTAAGAGAGAGGCTGTGTGTGTGTGTGTGTGTGTGTGTGTGTGTATCCTTGCTGAGCCCTATATAAAGCAAATTAAAAAGCCAGGTTCTGGGAGAATTCAGTATTAGCTCTGCAAGTCAAGGCCATATACAAAAAGGAAAGAGAATGGTAGGAAAGGAAAGTGCTAAAGAAAGCGAGGCAGTGGTTCTTAAACCACCTTGCCTAATAGTATACTGTAGCCATCAGGCAAGTTAATTCCCTCCTCACTCTGTTTCTTCATGTAAATCTGATACTAGGACAAATGAGAAGACACTGAGATCCTGGTCCTTTTTTCTTTTTAAAATTAAAAAAAATTTTTTTCAATTAATTAACATTCAATATTATTTTGTATTAGTGTCAGGTGTACAGCATAGTGGTTAGACAACCATATACTTTACAAAGTGTTCCCCCTGATATTTCCAGTACCCACGTGGCACCATCCATAGTTATTACATTACTGGCTATATTTCCTATGCTGTACTTTACATCCCCGTGACTATTTTGTAACCACCAATCTGTACTTCTCAATCCCTTCACCTTCCTCCTTCTTCCTTTAGGGCTCTAGACTCCACCTATATAGTTCCTTTCCTCCCAATCACTGCCCCTCCGTAGACTCACACACTTAAAATAAACTTTTGAAAATGGTTTGAAATGTAAAAACAGGCTGATATCTATTTTTATGTTAGACAATGGAAAGTAGCCGACACATCTGGGCACTCACTGGTTTAGCAGTCAAGTAAGTGGGGAGTGGGAGGTCTGCACACCCTCAAGTATTTCACTTTCCCCTTTGGGACATAAGATTGCCCGCATAGGACAATGAGGAAAGGCTTACTGGGAAAACTATCTATAGGGTAACAAATCAATTCAAAGATTTAGTTCAATCATCAAATTTCAAAACACGAGATAAATGTTTGAAGCCTAAGGAGGACAAGAAGAATTATGTGCCCCATTTACAGTAAATGTTCAATAAGTATTTGTTGAATTATGATTTTAAATACCAAGCCTTACTGGATTCTTTTTCTGCTTATTGTCACAGGAGACTTTCCCCAGCAGAGCAAGCACTGCTGAAGTAAAGCATGGGAAGGAAACAGTAAGTCCAGCAAGTGAACAAATCCATCCCTTACTGTAAAAGGGGCAGCCTGGAATAGAACAGGCAATTCATTCAAAGTCAGAGCGTAAAGATAGGCCGCAAAGAGTATTTGCCCAATGTGACACAGCATACACTTAACCTTCTACAAAAATGACTTGACCTTGCTATAGGGCAAAGCAAGCATTAATGTTCCCTCTTCACTTGGGGCACTTCACAAATTCAATGAATGGCTTTGCGAAAGATTCTTTCACTAAAGTTTACCCCTTATTTAGGACAATACCAACACTTTCAAAAACTTGTGACTGCACATAACATCATTACAATAACTGGTCCAACAAGACAAGCGAAAGTACATCTAAAATGTTACTTGCTTCTTAATCTATCTAGTCCAATAGTCATTTGCTAAATTATCAAAAAGGGCATGAAATATAATTCGGTTCAAATGCTTCGTGTGGAAGACAAAAGCTTTTCTTTAAATACATCTTGACAGAAATCGCAAATATTGATAAAAAGGAAATAATTTCCTAGAGATTCTTTTGTATAGCGACTGCTCTCAAAAGTTATATAATTGCAGGAATATCGTAATATAAAAATAATGATGCAAAATACTGCAACCGGATTTTTCAAAAAGTAGGACGTGAATTGTAACTGGCAGCCCCCAACCAATTCCCAGCCTCCAGCAATCTGCATGCAGCTCACATGTCTCAACCGCGCAGTTTATAACAGTGATTGCCGTTTTAATCACCTCCCAGCCTATCCCCCCTACGCCCTCCCCCCTGCGCTGGGGCGCGCAAAGGGCTCCAGAGCAAGCCCCGGGAACTCTCACAGGCTGGCCTGTGTGAGCAAAGGGAAGGAAATGACACAGGCAGGAAAAAAAAGCAAATCAAGGAAAAGACACAACAGCAGCTGGGCCTGCACCAGCCTCCAGCCCGGGCCCCACACTGCGTTCTTGCTCCCCCGCCCTCGGGCTCGCGGTCCGGCTCGCTCGGGCCGGAGCGGGGAGCCCCGCCGAGCAAGGGCCCCAAATCCCGCCGTTGGTTCCTCGGGATGCGCCCGTCGCGAGTCCCGGAAGGAGGCTGCGGAGTGGGTTCCGCCAGTCGGGGCGCCCGGGCGGGCCGTGGAGCCGCAAGCCGGGCGGGCGGGCTCCGGCGGCTCGCAGCCCCGGCCGGGAGGGCTGTCTGTCCATGCCTGTCAGGCGGCGGCCCAGGGTCCTCCTCCCCACACTCATCCCGGGGCGGAGCGACGCGAAGTAGCGCGGGCACAGGCCGGGGCGGTGGCGACACTCACCCATGGTGGCGATGGCGGCGGCGGCTGCTCGGGCCCGAGTGTCACCTCCGCAGCCGGGGTTGCATGCCGGGGGCCCGGGCGGCGGGGACGGCAGCGGGCCTGGCTCCGCGCGGGGGGCGCGGGCTGCGCTCGGGGCCCCCGCCGCCTCCCCAGGCTCCGGCTCCGGCTCCGCCCGCGGCCGGGCGCTGTGGCATGGGCAGGGTGGCCCGCTACATCCCGGGCGCTCCTCGGCTCGGCCCAGCCCGGCCTCGGCTGCGCCGCTCTGCCCGCCGGCCCGCCTGTCCCTCAAGCCCGCAGTCGTTCCGTCCGGCCACCGTTCTCCACCTCAGGAACGCTCCGAAAAACAAACCGCTGGTCGCGCAGCTCGCCCCCTTGCCTGTCAGTCATCCCAGCACTCGCCTATCCCAGGTAGTCGCGGGACCTTCGTACCACCCCCACACACTTCTCCAGCCAATAACAAGGAGGAAGTCGCTGCCCCCACCGCCATCCTCCTCCCCCCCGAACTCCCCCGCCGCTCTCCCCAACACCCTCTCAGCCGCCAGCTAATCATCGGCACCACACGAGAGACTATTCCCGCCTACTCTCGCAGGATGCCAATGGGCGAAGCTAAGGCGGTTTCCGAGGGCTATGTACTGCCTGTCAATCATCGAAACAGCGCCGGTTCACTGTCTGCTAGCCAATCACGTAGAGGGCTCTGATCACCCGCCTCTGCGCATCCCTAGCGGGCTAGCCCTCTCTCTCCGGGAGGTGCTGCTCGCTCCAATCACAGCTCGTGCGTGAGGCTCCGCCCATATCCCCACCGCCCTGCAGTCACCGGAGGCTCCGCGGGCGCGCGGGCTGGCTCGGTTCCCTGCCGGCTACTTTCGGGCTGGAGCTTGGGCAGGAGGCTGGATGAGCCCCCAGGCCTTCCGCCCTCCCCGCTCTCCGCGGTCCCGGAGCCCAGCGTCCGGCCCCTTCCTCCCTGTGCCCATACCGGGTGCGTAATAAGCGGGGAGGGTTCTGGCTGTAAGCGGTTCCCGGCGCTTGGCCACCTCTTCCGCGGCAACCCCTTGCAAGTCCTGCGGTCCCGACGCTACGCCTTCCTGGAGGCAGCGGCGTCTCACACTGCCTGCCTTTCCCAGGGTCTCACACTCCGGGGCTACACCCTCCGAGAGACTGGGGTAGTGCTAGAATGTGGGTCTTCGGAAATCTGGGAGTTCCGCTGCTGGCCAGGGCCGAAACCAGTAAGTGGCAATGCCAGAAAGGTTCTTTGAGGGGGCGGGATACAAACTTTTTTTCAGGTTATAAAAGCAATACAAGCTCTTTGTATTAATATTGGGGGGAGATCCCACCTCAGAGATAATTTTATCTTTCCTACCTACATATGCAACGTTTGACAAAAATGGCTTCATATTGTTTTGTGGTGTGCTTACTTTTTATTATGTTTTCCCGCACCACTAGATATTGTTCCAAAACAATTGTACTGGCTGCATATTTCAAAATAGAGAGTGACCATAATTAATTTCCCCAATCCCTCATTGTTCAACATTTTGTACATCCAGATTCCAAGTCCACCACAAATAACAAGGGCTCCCTTCCTCTGGTCCCTGTCTCAGTGTTATATAAATGACAAGCCAGAATAATCTTCCTCAGATGCGATTTTCAGCTGTCAACTATGAACCTCTAGTGATGGCTTTTCCTTGGGTGTCAAATCTCTTAAGAATTACCTTAGACTCCTCTTTATTTACACCCCCGCCCCAATATTTATCAGGCCTCTTGTCCTGTTAGGTTTTTTCTTGAACAGTCTATCATTTTCCCTCTTGACTAGATCTCTATATAGTTTATTGTAGTTCCTTAACTATAATAATTTATTTTTTTCTGGGAAGGGAAGATAGAGTATAGGGGAAAGAAAATTAATATTTATCAGTCATTTAGTCTTCCTAATAATTCTGAGGTCAAAATACTATTGACATTTAAATGATGAAAACGAAGCTCAGAGAACTTAAGTAACATGTACAAGTGGTATAGTCCGGATTCAAACCAGGTCTATCTGATGATACCCATGGCTATGTTTTTGCAAAGGCCACTGTTTCTCAACCCTTGGTTTTTTTTTCATTCTCTCTCCCTCCAAAATTAATTAAATTCTTCCTGATGTGAAAAATTAAATATTAAGGAATAAGATTTTGTCAGGTAGGGTTGAACTTTGAAGGCCACACACCATTGTTATTTCTAAGATTTTTCTCACCCATTAAGAATCTCTTTTCACCCAGAATAAAAGCCAAAATTTGTCACCCCATTGGGAATCTCACTCTGTTGAGAGTGGGTGTAATAGGCTTATGATGGAGATCATAATCTGCAAATCTGAGGCTCAGATCTGACCCTTAATTTTATTGACCTGAGAGAAGTATTTTTAAAAGACACATTTATGTCAGTAGAAATCTAGCACCCATTTCATGGTCTGCATCCAAAGGTCTATTCAGCAGCTTCTTTTGTAATACCATAGCATCTAGCACTTTCTTCATCAAAGCACTTGTCCTACTCTAAAACACATCTCCAGTTTAACATTTTACATTGAACTTCTGATTCTTTTCCCCTTGCCCCTCAAAGCTCAGCTCCCCTGTTTTCCCAATTCTTAAAATACAAACCTAGGTATCTTCCTTGATTTTACTCTCTAACACCCCTCTATCTAATCATTCAGCATATCTTTGTGCTCTTGTTTCAAAATGTATCTGGACCCAACCACATCTCACCATTACCACCCTAGTCCAAGCCACCATCCTCTCTCTTGGAGCACTGCGCTGGCCTCCTGACTGGTCTCCCTATTTCCTCGGTGGTCACCCAACAAATGATTCTCCACACAGCAGCCAGAGTGATTCTTATAAAATGTAATTCAGATCATGTCACTCCCCTGCTGTCAACCCTTCAGCGGCTTTCTACCACACTAAGGATAAAACCCAAACTCTGTCATGGCCTTCCAGGCCCAACAGGAGCTGGCCCCTGCCATCCTCTCCTACCTCATCTCTACCACTCTTCATCACTGTCCTCCAGCCACACGGTAGGTTCTCACCATAGTTTGAACCTACCAGGCTCAGGACCTTTCACCTCAGGTACTTGCCACAGGTTTTCCCATTTTCCACCTCCACCAACCCCATCATTTAAATTCTACGTTCTGGCCACACGGAATCACTGGCAGTTCCTCAAATGTGACTCTCACCTCTATACCTCTGCATGTGCTATTTTCTGTTTTGAATACTCTTCTCCACTCTTGCCTCCACCCCCATTTTTTTAGGGAAGAGCTAAGCCTAAACATCACTCCTTCCAGGTAGCCTTTCCAGACAGACACCTCAATACCAGAGCACCTAGTACTTTCTTCATCAAAGCAGTTGCCCTACTCTGCTGTAATTGCCTCTAAGTAAGCATAAAGACAGAAGCTATCATTCAAATGAGCATGTCTAGCATCTTTCATAGCACATTTGAAAAATAATTGTTGAATAAATAAGTGAACCTCAAATAGGGATATTAGCAATTGAATATAATTTCCACAAGTATACACTTTTAGCTATGTATTTTATCTTCTTTTTCTATGCTGTTTCTCTCCTCATTCTTCATTTCCCCCTATGAAGCCTTCTAGCTGGGTCATGCCTTCTGAAGTCTGTTACCCTGGTTTTACACTGAATAGATGCCCTTTAAGAACCTGAGCCATATATGACCTCAAGAATCATGAACTACCCCTAGAACTCAAAGCCTCAGAAAGTGCTGGTCCCATTAGACAGCCCAGTCACACACCAGCTGCACACTTCTTTTATTTTAAGAGCATAGGGACACTTGGACATGTGTCAGGGACAATAAATACAAATGAATGAGTTCTTAGGGGATAGCTCAATGAATTTGGTATAAAAAAATAAAACAACAAACCTATCACCTAATTTGATAAAAATTCTTTTCAATCGGGGTAAAGTGGAATATATTCAGATTACCAGTTCAGTGAGTTAGTTTATCTGCATTGTTGACCATTCACTGTCTGGAGACAGAACAGAGAAAGTGATTTCAGTCAAGATGAGTATGGTATCTGTCATAACACTCTGTGTTGCCAGAACTACTTACTGGCTCATTTCTCTTCATAGAATGTCTCCAGAGCAGTCGCCAAGGATTCAAATTAAAGTCTAAAGTTGGGGTGTCTTAGAGTTTGACATTTGATTGACTTTCATGCTATGTTTCAGAGACAGAAAAGAAAGTAACTCAGCCACATGATTGAATCTCCATAGTGGGCTGGAGGCAGAGCCTTCAAAGTTCCTGTTCAATTCAGCCAGGGCCTCTGGCAGAGGGTAGGGGGCAGCTACATATCCCATGAATGCTTCTTTCAAGAGTCAAGGTTATGGACAGAGCCTATCACAGATACCTCCATCCCACTGAAAGGACACCTGAAAATGATTTTGTGTCTCTCTCACATCGATGTTTCTCTCTCTCCCCATTCCACTCTCTCTCTGAAAAGCAATGGGAAAAAATATCTCCAGGTAAGGATTAAAAAAAAAAAAAAAAGTTTCCCTGATGAAAGTAATACATGATTATAGAAAATAAAACTCAGTTATAACATCACCATCCAAAGAGAACCAGTTTTGGCATTTTGGTACAATTCCTTTTAGTCTTTTTAAGAAAGACACATGGTATGATACATAATTTAAAATTTAGACTATACAATACATATAGTTTTGCATCTTTGTTTTCCATTTAACATTGTAAATATTTGCTCTGATATAAAATATTCTTTGAAAAATAATATCTAGTGGCAGAATAACTCCTACTCTCTTTATTTAACAATTTGGTTAAATAATTATTTAACCTATGTAGGTAAGAGTCTGTTTACCAGATCTAGAGGCAGAACAAGTCCAAGTAGTTTCATTTCTGCCTTTCCCCTATTAACTGCAGGAAAGACTGTAAAGCACCACCAGGGGTCAGTGCAGGGCCACCTAGTATGCCTTGATGTAAGAAAACTGGTTACACAAGCATCCATATTAACAAACCCTATCTATTAGAGGACTATTCCACGTGAGTAGGCAAATTCCCTTCCAGAGTGGGCTTCCTTAGTTAGAAATGATCATATTCACCCAGCCGGTGTGGCTAAGCTGTTGAGCATCGACCTAAGATCCAGGAGATTGCAGTTTGATTCCCAGTCAGGGCACCTGCCTGGGTTGCCGGCTCGATCCCCAGTGGGGGGCATGCAGGAGGCAGCCTATCAGTGACTCTCTCATCATGGATGTTTTTTGTTGTTTTTTTTAAATATATCTTTATTGATTTCAGAGAGAGGAAAGGAGAGGGAGAGAGAGAGAGATAGAAACATCAATGATGAGAGAGTCATTGATCAAGCCCGCAACTGGGGATCTGCCCTGACCGGGAATCTAACCCCGATCGCCTGGATCCTAGGTCGACGCTCAACCAGAGCCACACCCAGCCGGGAACATCATGGATGTTTCTATCTCCCTCTCTCCCTCTCCCTCTCTCTGAAATCAAGACATATTAAAAAAAAAAAAAAGAAATGATCACACTCCTCCAAATTAACTTATATTCAACGTTTTAAAAAGCAGCTATTTTGTAAACCGAGGTCTACCAATACCAGATGTAGTATTAGACCTGTTTCTTACCTGCTTGGTATGAGATCATTTGTGCATACAATACTTGGCCTAACTATTTTCTAGATTTGTTGTGAAAATCAAATAAAATTGAAAGTATCTTACAAATTATGAAGTAGCATTTAAACTTTAAATTGCCCTATTTCAATGATGTGCTATTCAGATATTTGGATAAGTTATCTCCTGTAAACACTAAAGAATCCCAGGTAGGATCATGATTATGAAATGAAGTACAAGAGCATATACTTTGGCAGATCATGGATTATTTCATTGATTTTCCTCCCCCTAGCCTTCACTCTCCAGTTATTGAAGTCCATGGAATTAGTAGTCAGTTCTTTCTAGAAACTGAAGTTATCATCTGTAACTACCTCGGCTTAGCTCTTTTCCATCTTCATTTCCCTGAGACTTCTTCAGGAAAAGTACTGAGCTCAGAACTGGCTTGAACAACTTATACGTAGCTGAATGGCAAGGATCAAAAAGCCACTCCAGGGCCGACATGCCTGATGCGCTTCAGCACAGGTGGGAGACGCTCCTGGTCTCTCCAAACCCAGAGGTGACTCTTAGGAGCCAAAGGTACCAAGGGCCCTGTTTCCCACCTGGACAGGCTTCTGACTCAGCCTTCGCTCTTCCCTGTTCTCATATCCCCTCCAGTTCCCAGTACCAATCATCTGTCTGGCATTAGGGATGAAGAGGAGCTGGGGTTGGGCGTTCTGGGGACCAAGCAGATTTCAAAACCAGCTTGGTACGGCCTTTTCTGAGAGTAGCCTCATCTAATGACCAGTCCACTGACAAATCTCAGAACACACAGGAGCCCAGGCAAAGCAGGGTCTGGGAGTCTCTTATCGTTGGTACTTAAGTTCCTATTGGGCCAGAGCCTTAAGCTCCCTGGTAGAAGGGCACAGAGGCCACACGAAGAGAACAAGAATGTATGCACAGCAGCTTGTACTGCCCTAGGACAGCTCTAGAAGACAGCAGACCTGTGTCTTCCCCCTGAGGTCCTATGTCTTAGAGTAGGATCTAACACAGGGCACCAATTGAACAGCTAGTGCTTTTGATAAGTATAGTTCCTGGTGCACAGTAGGTATTTGATAAATATCAGCTGCATGAATGAATGACAGGTTTAGGCCATTAGATCAGCATTAGAGCACAGAGTGCCTGGAGAGAGCTAAATTTCTATAGTCGATCAAAAAAATATAAACAGTCCTGGGATTGGAGTAGTCAGTGGAACTAGGCTTATAGACTTGAAAGGAAGTCAAGAGGATCCCAATAGCTGGACACAAGCCCAAGAATACTCGAGAGCCATACAACAACACTGCAGCAACCCAGATCACTGTTATTATTTAAGAGCAGTTTCTAGTACATGGGCCCTCACAGCACCTCCCATCCCCAGAAGGGCCAACTTCCTGAGATCACAGTCTAACCAGCTGACTAGCCCCACTCTGCATCCAGGAGGGAGTGTGTGTGGGGGGGGGGGGCGGGGGGGAGGTGGGTTCATCCAAAAGGGCTGAGACACCAGCAGAGCTGACAGAGGCCCCAGAGAAGTATGGGGATTCCTGTGTCCACAAAGCTGCAGGTCTTATGCCTTTGAACCTGCTAGGCCCCCAACCTGCTTCAGTCTTAGAGGGCACTGTAGAAGCCTGTGCTCCAGAACGAGCTGCCACTTGCTTAGGAAGGAGCTGGAGGGCACATATAGTCTGGTTACTCGATGTTGTCATAGACCTGGATCACGTCCTCATGGTTACCAAGCGCCTGGATGAGATGGGCGGCCTGCTGCAGGTCAGGGTCAGCCAGCTGCACCTTTGTGTTGGGGATGAACTCTAGTGTACAGGACACAGGACACAAGCCCAGGGAGTCCAGTTTCTTCCTCACTTGATGCAGTGAAGAGGCATCACAAATAAACTAGGGACAAAGCAAAGTCAGGAGACAAGGAGCTAGGAGATAACAGGACAAAGCTGGACAGAACATTACCTGAATAGAACTACTGTAATATATCATTGGGTTTAAGCTCTTCACTGGCAGAAATATAGTTTTTAATTGCTCTGAATCCTCACCGTCCTCAGTAGAGTATTCACTTAATAAATGTTTGTGCAATATGTGAAATCTTTATCTCACCTGTACCCCAGGTGCAGGAAAGAAGAAACTGAGAGAAGCATACCTTACTGTGTCTATTAGGACACTCTCGGAAGTCCACCAAGCACTAAGGCTTCATACTCACTTTAAAAATGTTTTTTTCCTCTTCATCTTCAGTTTCCTTGACATCCTCAGCTCCTGCTTCAATCGCCAGCTCCAGCGCACGTTCTAGGTTTACTTCTTTCTTCTCTCTGTCCTCCATTCCAACCACGATCACCCCCTTTTTGTCAAAGGAGTGGCGAGCTCCTTCGGCCATCATTCCCCTGATAGGAAAGGAAATGGGCCAGAACAAATACTTTCAGACACTCAGCCTCCACACAGCACTACACAGCACACTCTTTCCCATGTAGCCTCTGGAATATATACAGACGTGGTGCAGCTCTCTTCCTAAAGGAGAAAATGCAGCTACCACTAGGCCAGGGAATAATCCAAACATATCCCCCCCCTCCCATTATCTGCCCTGATTTAAGTTTGGAGGGTGCAAAAACTTTGCTCAGCAATTCCTATGCCATTTAGATTCCAGTCCTGGTGGTACATTTTAAGACATGGACATCATAAGGCTACAGATGGGATAATGGGACAAAGAGCCCCTTCTACACTTATGCACAAGTCCTTTGGATCCTATCTAGTTTAGAACACATTAAGGGAGAGTAAATTATCCCATTTAGATTCTGCTACGGATGAAGTATGTGTAAAATCTGAACCACCACCAGAAAGGACAGTACTTTCCTTACCCAGAATTAGAACCTAAAGGCTCTTCCACTTTCC
This sequence comes from Miniopterus schreibersii, assembly GCF_964146895.1. NCBI lineage: Eukaryota > Metazoa > Chordata > Mammalia > Chiroptera > Miniopteridae > Miniopterus > Miniopterus schreibersii. Next base: position 9,651,938 of record NC_138116.1, read on the forward strand.
CCATACACCTACCCATTCTTGTTGAGGATATGTTTGATGTCCGAATGGCACTTGGAGCCACTGCTAGATAATGCCTCAATGAGCAGAGAAGAGCCACCAGGGCCTCGACCCTCATACAACAAATAAATGTCCTTGGTTTTCTGCAAAAACAACATAAGCATGTTTTCCTGTTTCCCAATCTCCCCCCCACCCCCACCCCCAGATACTAGCCCAGAACCACAGGTACCACCACCGTACAGGTACAGGCGACTCCATGGATGGGTTCTTTGGGCTGGAGCCTAAGATCTCAAGTGTTTATTTTTGTTTCTCTAGTCCCTGAACAATTAGTCATCTCCCAGCCTTGTTTCCTCCCCTCCCCAGCCAAATTCCACACCCAGCCAAATTGCACACCTACCTGCCACCATCCCTTATGAAATCCACCTGTGCTCCTACCTCTGGGCTGCTGAGTACTGCTACACAAAGTTGCATACCTACACCTTTTCACAAAAGCCACTGAAAATAGCATGGCCTCGAAAATTCAAACAATCAAAAATTATAATAATCTCATCTGTATCTCCCATGCCACCTTGCCCATGCACCTGATCTTTACCACTTTCTCCCAGCACCCTGCCTGCTGCCTCCCAGGAACTCTCAACTGATAACTTCTCCCTTCCTCTTTCACAAAGGATATAAGAACCACCAGGTGAGGGCAAATCCCGACTCTACCACCTTATCTACACCACAGCCAATGTGAAGGTAGTAAGTGTAATAGAACATAGGCTCTGGAGTCTGTCTGTTTTGGTTGTCATTTTCTGTGTGACTTGATCAAGTCGTCTATTCTTTCTGTGTCTCCGTTTCCACTTAAGGTTGTTCTGAGGATTCAGTGAGATAGTGCTTTCAGATTTCTTATCAAAGTGCTTGTTCTCCAGTAAGCACTCAACTACTAGCTATTAAGATGATTATTACTTCCTCAGATCCTTCCCACCTGTCCCAGAGGAAGAGGTGTCCCCTTACCTGGGCTCTATCACTATCATCTGAACCCTCTCTCAACTGGCTTTTCTTCTTTGGGCATAAATATCATAAAAACAAACCCTCAATCTAACATCAGGGATTTCCCCACAGGGTGCTTGTTCTTTCTACCTCATCTCACAACTCAGCTGAGCAGTCCTAGGCTCTATGGTTCTGAACATTGTATATCTATCCTATTCCTGATTGTGCTCCCATAACCAATGGGCAAGGAGAAAGCCACCAAAAGGCTCTGGATCAAAGGTGTCAACCACATTGCTACCCTTCTCTGATAATTTAAGGAGTGTTTAGTGGCGTTCTAGACATGGATTCTGCCCAGGCTCTGATCAGTAAGAATATCAAATTGAGGACACACCTCCATTTTCAGCGATGCCTCAATCGTTGATTTGGGCATGTGCTTGTTGCGACACACCTCTAAGATATGGGCCAGGTGGCTGTTGAGCTCAGGGTTGGGGCCTCCTTCTGAGATAGAAAAGAATGAGCGAAGTCATCTCATCTCATTATTTCCAGACCCACACCTCCTCATTAACCAAGAGTGGCAAGTCATCCCTTTGTTCTCGGTAAGTTTAGAACACTTTATACAGTATTTGTATGGAATATGGAGGAGAAATATTTTAGAAAAGAAGCTTTTAATTCACTCTGTGCTTACGAAAATGAAGGGCTGAGGATGGGGATAGGCCCTGGCCCAGTTCCCAGAGGCAAACGAGGCCTTGGGCACAGAGAGGGCAGCAGGGCCAGCTGTGGGTGACTGTCGGTCTCACCTTTAACCGCTAGGCGGATGCTCAAAGCAAGCTTGGAGAAGATGCGACTCCTTTCAGTGTCCTTTGGACCCTTGATATGTCGGACTTTGGACCACTTGTTGTGCCCGGCGGGCGATACCCTGGTGAGATGCAGCGTCCGGCCCAGAACAGGGCTACAGCCCGGGAGGTGAGGCTGGGAGCCAGAGGAGACGCACGGGAGAGCCGCCCGGGCTGCAGGACCTAGAGCCAGCAAGCACGGTGCAGGGGTCCTGCTCAGGCTGACAACGGCCCAAGCCGCCATCGGCTCCGACCCTGGGCCAAGGTCAGCAAGAGCAGAGAAAGGGCAGCGGCCAAAGTCAGCCCGTCCAGTCCACTCGCCGGAACAAGCAGGTCTGGAGCCTGCTGTCGCCTCCACCTGTCACCGGTGACTCAAAGGCTTAGGCCCGCCGGGAGCAGCCCAAATCCCGCGGACCCTGCGCCGTGCCCGCAGCGGCCGGGAGCGAGTCCTCTCGACGGTGTGGCACACTTCCTTTCCCCGGTCCGCTCAAGAAACGCGTCCCCGCCGCTCTCAAAATCCGTTCCGCAGCTGCACGCACTCGCTCTCGGGTGCCCCGGCGCAAAGCCCGGCCGGCGGGGCGATCCCGCGCTCCGTCCCGCCCGGTTGCCGCGGGAGCGCAGGACCTTGTTTCCCACAGTGATCCGGCAGAGAGACATCTGAGTTAGTAAACTCATTTTGCTTCTGAATTGCTTGCCAACTCTGAGCAGATCCAGAATGATAAATAGTTTGTTGTTGCAAAGAAAATAGGTACTTCAGCAAACTCCTTTTACAGGAAAAGAAATCGCCGCTCAGAGATGTGATTTGCCAAATGATTTAGTCGCTCTGAACTTCCTTTTCGCTATTTGTAAATAAGGAAACTGCTAGTACTTGCTTTACCACCATAGGAAGGTTAAAAACATAAAATAAGGCCTGGAGCTTTAAAATAATAGTCTTATGTAAACGGCGGAGAGATCATAATGCTGAAGCCCCTGAACACACCAGATGGTTTGAGATTCAGATGAGGCACTGGCCCTTCTGGAGAGGGAGCATGATCCGCAGAGCCTTCTGGAGCTAAATTCCCTCTCCATTTTCCTTCCGCTCTCCCAAAGAGAAAACGGAGGCGTTTAGGAGAAGACAGAGAAGAAACAAAGCAACAACTGCTGACAAACTTTCTAGTGGCTCCCCATACTGGTGAAATTAAATCCAAAGGATTCTGTCTGTTAAAGAGCAGGACAGTGTGAAGTTTAAGCTTGTGGCCTCTGGAGTTAGACTGGGTGTAACAACCCCAGTTGTTACACTTACTAGTGTAACGTGCAAGTTCCTTTATTTACCTAGACTTCAGTTTCCTTGCCTGTAGAAAGGCCTTGTGAGGACTAAATGGGATAACAAGTGCAAAGTACATGGGTAATAGTGTCAACAATAAAAAATTTAAAAAAGAACCTCCATAATCTCAGATCTACTCATTTTTTGTTCCCATGTCCTGACATTATACTCTGGTTGGAGGGAATTACCGTAATCTGAATACAAGTTCTTTATCGCCTCTGCTTCTCTGTCTCACTGTTAAGATCTTTGCTTCAAGACCCAGTTCAGCTGTCACCTCCTCAGTATAGTCCATTTTGAATTTTAGGCTGTAACTCACAGTTCACTTATGAATCATTCTTTTATTAATGTTTATTATCCAAGCTACTTGAGTTCTGCACTCTCCTCCTTGTACATGACAGAAACATCAGATTGCTTCTAGTACTTCTCCCAATTCCTCTGTAGAGCAAAAACCTGTGTCTTTGCTAATCTGTGTTCCACCTCACTTCACCTGGCTAATTTTTGTTCTTCCTTCAAAATTCAGCTCAGGCATTACTTCCCACCAGAGGAAAACATCTCCAAATTCTCCAGTTGGGCTCAGATGCCCTATTCTTTGTGCTCACATAACCATATATGTCTTACCTTTTTTATATCAAAATGTTTAAGTCTGTCTCTGCTACAATATTAAATTATTTGAGAGCAGGACTATATTCCTGTGCCTAGAACAGTTCTTGTTTTTTAAATAACAACTTTAACATATAATTCACATATACAAGTTGCCAATTTAAAAGTGTACAACGGTTTTGAGTATATTCACACCACAATTTTACATTTTATTCACCTGCAAAAGAAATTCTGTACTCATTAGCAATCATTCCCCATATCCCCCAATTCCCCAAGTCCTAGGCAATCACCAATTTATTTCTCTCTATGGGTTTGCCTATTCTGGACATGTCATATGAATGGAATTATGAAATATGTGGTCCTTTATGATTGGCTTCCTTCACTTAGCATACTTTTTTCTGGGTTCATACATGTTGTAGCATGTATCAGTACTTCATTCCTTTTTATTATAAAATAATATTCCAGTGTATGAATATACCACATTTTATTTTTTTCATCAGTTGATGGATATCTGGATTGTTTCTACTTTTTGACTATCATGGCTAATGCTATTATGAGCATTCATGGCCCTCTGGCCAGTGTGGCTCAGTTGATTGGGTATCTTCCAGTGCACCTAAAGGTTACTGTTTCGATTCCTGGTCAAGGGCACATGCCTGAGTTGCTGGCTCAATTCCTGGTGGGGGGTACCAGCAACCTCTTGGCACATTGGGTGATGTTCAACCAACTGGGCCACACTGGCCAGACTGAGGGTTTGCTTTTTTTTTTACTTCAGCATAGCCCAGTCTGTTGACATGATTATAGTCAGTATTGCTCTCCCAGCTTTCCCCTTAAAAAAAAAAAGCAGGAATCATGTATTACCCATGAATTATACATTGTCAGACCATATAGCACAGTTCTGTCAGAGCCGCCAGATGTTCATTTTGCCACATAAAACTTAAACTCTCGGAGTATATACTTCCCTTCACAGACCCACTGCCACCCCCAGCTCCGTTCTTTGGACAGAACGGCAGGCACTTATTAAATTCTGGTTCACTGAACCAATCACAATTTGCTTTTCTTTCTTCCCTTGAAATGGCCCAACATGAACAAAGAATGACCATAAAAATAAATGGCTAGATGGCGGGAGTCTTCGTACAGGACTCACAGCATTTGAACAGCAGTCGGGATAGGAACGGCTTCTCCATCCTACCATACTGGGCAAACGCTTGGACTTGGAAACTCTAGTTATCACATTAGAGCCTGGTGCCCAAACCCACAGGACTTGGGAGTTATCATTTCTTAGTCATCCTTCCAATAGATTACTGACTCCTGATTATCCTGTCTCTTAAACCTTTTAAATTGTGACCTATTATCCTTAGTTCAGGGTTTTATTTTTTTCTCACTTTGACTATCGTAACAGGTGAACTGACTCCCTGTCTCACTCCCCACTCAGAGGTACTTTCTTCATTGCTTCCTAAAATACAATTCTGGGCATGACTTTCCTCTCTGTAAGGTCTAACCTTTCTGCAAAGCACAAAAGATTCTGATCTGGCTCCTGCTTACCTCTCTAGCCACATTTCCCACCAGTCTCCATATAAAAACCCCACATCAACTTGTAATTTTCTGAATATGACCCCATTTGTTCTTGCGTTTATACATTGGTAACTGGATGTTTTCTCTGCCTTAAATGCTTTCTCTATTCCCAGAAAATTCCTACTCAGCCTTCAAAACCCAGTTCAAGCATCTGTCTTGTGAAGTTTCCCCTGACCCTCTCTGGCTCCCACTCGGTCATAGGTGATTACCAACTCCTCAGGGCTACTAGTAGGCCTGAACACACCTGTTATTGTACAAAACTGACAGTATTTGTTTTTGTGGTATCTCCTCTGGTAGACTGTGAGCAACTTGAAGGTCACGGCCCCTGGCATAGAGTAGGTGCTCTGTGTTTTGTTAAAGGTGGTAAGTCAGGCTGTCAGATAGCCATGAGCTGGGGTGGAGTCTAATCCCCCAGCCAGTGTCTCTGGAACATGACCACAGTGGCAGAATGGGAAGAACTGAATTCATCACAAGAAATTCAGTCAGTCTATACATGTTCAAGTTTTATTACAAAGTATGATGGGCAGAAAATACGGTCTTATACAGGAGGCTGAAACAGAACGAAAGGGCGAAGTTAGGTTTAATATACTCAGGAAGCAAGAAATAAAGTCATAGACATAACATTCCACATTCAGGTGCCTTTGAAATAGCCTTCAATGGGGATTTACCATTGTGGTTTCACAGCACAGTGTTAAAATTTTATTATAAGCCCTGTGTACAATCAGTCCTGTGAAAATAATATCTTAAAAAGAAAAATAGTTACAGTACAGTTCTGCAAAGGGGCAGCTTCCTCTCCACCTGACCATAGGATGCCACAAAATCCATAGTATAGAGGAAAAGTTTAAATATATAACAAGAAAGTAAGTTCGGACACGCTAGGCTAAAGGGACAGGGATTGATTAACTAGAGCTCAACATTTCAGAGAACAGGAAATCTCCGTTTTCTAAATAGAGGTTTGTACAATCATGCTACAAATTCACACTAGGGGAAGAGGGATGGAAAGTCACTGACGGGGGGTTGTAAAATACACAGGAACCAAAGCAAATGATTCATACTTGACTCAAGTCAAAGCTTTAGCTCAACAAGTTTCATAACATACTGTACACCACAATCAACCCAAGGTGAGAACATTTCTTTTAAATAGCAGTTATCAAAAGTTCATTTTCACTCGCTTGTCCCAAAGGTGGGCACTTATAAGTTTTCCAGCTGTTACACAGACTGCCAACATCCTTCTTCTTGAGTTCATACTTTCATTAGCTTATTTGTTTATGGTTTCATATACCAGTCCAAGCCTCTTTGGAAAGGCACCTGCATGTCCCATATTTAAAAAATAACATCCAGAAAGTAGCCTGAGGACCTGACCCATACATTTGCCTTTGACCTTTAGCAGCAATGACAACTGTGGGAGAAGAGGGTACAGATGGGGGAGGTGGGCAAGGCTCTGCAGCATGACTGTCTCAATCGCTGGTTCAGCCAGTACAGAAAAGATAGTTCTTAGAGAGCCTGGCCCCAGGTTCACAGTGACTGCTCAGTTCAGCTTTCCTCTCAGGGAAAACCCAACTGAAGTGCCAAGCATGGCCCTCCTTCCTCATCCTGGAGTGTAGAGAGTAAAGGGGAGAGTCTGCTTTGAGGTTTCTACTTCAATGGTCTCCCTTACCCCAAGCCAGGCAGTTGAAGGAACTGCCATATTCTCAAACTCGGAAGGTGGAGAGATGGTACTGGGCTGGCCCTCCCATGTTTGGAAAACCTTGTAGCTCCTACATATTCTTACAGTCTAGGAAGTCAAGGCCCAGGTTGCAGCAGGGAGAAAGTTCTACAGGGGATAGAAAGTGGGAAGGGAGGAGGAAGAGAAAGGGAGGGGTAGGGAAAGTCAGCATGACTGTTCACAACCTCTGCTTCTTCAGCTCTCCACAAACCTACAACCACGAAGAGCCATGGTCTGGAATGGTCACAGGACTCCCAAGACCTGAGGATTTCTACCAGCAAACATCATGTATGACTGCGCTGCTGCAGGGAGGGGATCCTCTGCCCTGAGCTGTCATCCTGTCCCCACAGTTACCCAGCATCACAGGTACCGGATGAATAATCCCTGACACAGTCTCTCTCCGCCACACAGCAGACATTACTGCCCTCTAATACTTTCTCCTTTGACCTAAAGCAGCATTTGCCATTGATTTTCTCCCACATCCTAAATCGTCTTTTAAAATTTCAGCCACAACTATTATCAAAACCTTGTAAAAATCTCAATTTTTCTGTTTCTTCCCAAATCTTAACCAGTTCTCTGAGAGCCAATCCTGGTTCTGATAAGAAATTCTCACCTAGTTATCAAATATCTTCCCTCTTCAAGTCCTCATCTGTTGCCCAATTCCTCCCTGGAAGGAGAGGGTTCCAACTCTCCTGAGTGTAAACACTTAACCTCTTGAAGGATTTGTACCCATTCACCAGCTCTCTGATGAGAAGCCTGAGGCCTAATTTATTCAGCACCTTCCTCCCCGTCTGCTCAGCACAAACAAGAAAAACAAAGGTAGCTTCAGCTCAGGGGCCAAGAACAAGTCAAAGGGCCACCAGAGCAAGAGCGTAGAGGTGCCCCGTGACCTTCCCAGTGAAGTCCTGGCGGCTGCTCTTCTCAGACTCAAGGAGAGCAGATCCAGAGCCTCCCATCCATGCTCTCTGGTTGTCAATTTGAAAACCTAAACAAACTAAACAGACACTTGCTCTTGAAACTACAACAGATATCTGCTTCCTGGAACATGGCTGGCTAAGAGGCTTTCTAAATCTCAAGACTACAGAAATCCCCTCCTCAGCCATGAGGCCATTTGGCCTGTGGCATAAAGAGAGGGTAAGAACTGGGACTTCCAAATACCAGCACCCCAGCAACTGTGAGTGTGTGTTTGCTCAGGGAGACTGGGAGTCTCACCCGGGCCCCAGGTGGGATGCCAGAAGGAGGACTGCACTGTGAGGCCTAAGGACAGTCAGTGATAGGGCTGGGAGTACACTGGGCAAGGGGAAAAAAATCAAAAGTTGTAGCTTTCCAGAATAAACAGCAACTTTACCCAAATATATTCTAATTACCATTAACTAATTTTTTCTCTCCAGGTTGTTTTTCAGTTCTAGTTTACAAATCTCACCATTCAGACCAGGTTTAAGTGCAGACCAGGAAAGCAATCTTAAATCAGAACTCAGTATAGTTAAGCCCTGCCTCAGTAGGAGCAGCTCCCTCTACCATTCTGACCTTCATTTCAAACAATTTTCCACAGGAAGGAACGGACTGCCTCCTAGAGCAAACAACCATAGATTTAGGCTTGCTACCCTTGAGAGAAGGACCCTGGAATCATCAAACACAATTATAAGCAGAGGAGAGTTCTGACCAAGAACTGTTCACCTTACATCTCCAAATAACACACTGCAAATCTGGTGGTAAATGCAGGAGAGTCAGCCTCAAGCAGATGACCAGTAAAAGAGCCCCAACCAGAATAAAAATATAAAAAGGTAGAAAGGAAAATAGCCCTACAAAAGAGCCTTTTACTTTGGGACAAGCTCCTATGTAGTAAAGCAAAGAGCTCTGGGGATACAAATACATGTTTCTGAAAAGGAAGACAACCAAAGAGCTCAAAGCGCTCAGAAAAACAAAGCTAACTATTGTTTCTCAAGAGCAGGTGAGAGCCTAAGTGGACAAAACCATTAGCTTTAAGGTCTGCTACTCTCAGGGTCTCAGAAACCTTCAGCCACTTGGCACAGCACAATGCACCGGGCAGACTCCCGCCCAGACTCTGAGTGTGTCCTAAACTCAGCCTACCAATAGTCACACACAAGCCCCCTCCATGGAACTCATTCACATAACGCAAATAGACCCCTGCAGCCTCTAAGTCCAATACTGCTCAGAACCCAAACTGGAGGTGGGGTGCTTGACAGGTGTGTGTAGAGCTCTTAACTGGCTGACCCTGGGGTCTCTGATTCTTTTTGTAGCCATTTATTTGATGGCCTAAAATCATGATGGCTCTCAGTCCCTCCCTTACAAGAGCTGACACAACTCCCACACTCTAAAGATCTTGTTCAGGGTTAGAAGCAGATTGTGTGCCTCTCAAGCGGAGTCTCTCACCTCAGAGCACTCAATTCAAAGAGTGGCTGGTATACCACCCGTCACAGTTAACTACGCAAACAGAGATGCTGAAGTTCAGCTTACTGATCATTCTTGCCTATCGTTCAAGACATGAAAGAGAATGGCCTGGGGCCTTTATTTGGAGGAAACACAGACTCTGAAACTATGTACTGGAAATATGCTCTATGCTCAGCTTTCCTGAAACTACTCCCCCCTCAAGTCAGGCACCCTAATCGGCCTATCTCTGCTCTAGCACATTCCCAATAGGTCCCAGTGGGGTTGGACAGAGGTACTTCAGGGGGTAACAGAAGGCTTCAGACATCTGTTTTGGAGCCCAGAATACCCTTGAGAAGAGCCAGACTGAAAAAAGGTGTGAGAGCTGGCCGACTTCAGAGCACCAAGGTGGTTTGGGACTCCCTGTCAGGTCTGTTCTGCTCAGGCAGTGATGCAAGAAGGCAAACTGCTCATAGGGCCAAAGGCCTAGTGCCAGGTCCAGGCACTGAGGGAGGAGAGGAAGGTGCTAACAGGGAGGACTATGAAACAAAGGAAGAAGCCAGGGAGTAAAATTCTTTTCATAAAAAAATTAGCCTGATAGATAAAAAATATACAAAGTTGAAATTTGTTACAGACATTGATAGTAAGAGGAAAGACAACTTCAAATCGGTATTTGTTCCCACTTAAGTGCTAACACGGACATGGATACAGATTGCTGCCTTGGGCAACAGACAGAGACATTGGGGGCAGATGAACACAAACACAGCCAGTGCCTGTAATGCTCATTAACACAAAGGCTGACAAACAAATATACAGAAACTTTTAATTGAGGAACTAAAGAAGAAGAGGAAAAGAGAGAAAATCTTAAAACTCAGCCCTGGGCTGAGAGGCGCCACACAGTACTGAGTCTGGCACAGAGGGCAATGGGGTAACTGGCCAAGAACTCCTAGAGCAACTTCTGGTAACAGTGGGTGCAAAGCAATGAAAGACACACGGACCACCGGAAACATGTTTCTTCTTACTTTGGGGTGGGGCAGAGGCGGGAAACACGTAAGCCCTTGCCTCGTGGGCATGGCACCTCCAACACTACACTCTGAGTATCTCCAGGCAGTTGTTGTAGCAGATGGCAATCCAGTCGGGCTGAGTCGATGCCCACTGCACGTTGTTGATCTCTCCCTCGGCTGTGTAGGCCAGGATAGGGTCCTCGATAGCCCGTGGCATTTGCTGGATGTCCCAGATGAGAGCCTGATGGTCATCCGCTAGGGACAGAGAAAGCCAGAAAGCAAGGTCACAACTCAGGCAAAAAGGGTAATGATCCTTGCATTTGGTGGTGCTGGTGGTCACAGTTTACAAAACATTTGCTCACTGAAACACCAGTGAGGAAGATTTTACTGTAAGCCCCCCCTTTTATAGGTGAGGAAATTGAGATTCAGAAATGTTAAGGGACTTGCCCCAAACCACAGAACCAGGACTCAAAGCGAGTCTCTGACTGTCCCAGGGCTTTGTTCACTGCATCAGAGCTAGGACGACAGAATGGGACCTGGTGGGCATCTCTCATCTTAGATGAGCAGGCACCAGGAAAGGATGGTGGGATGCGATCTCCTTACCTCTCCCTCCCCATGCTGCCCTTCCCCCACCCTGATTACCTGCAGTGCAGATGTGGCAGGATGAATGTGGGGCCCAAGCAATGCCATTGACACATGCTCGGTGGTTGTTTAACCTTGCGACAGGTGTGCACGGAACTCGGACATCCAGAATCACTACCTGCAGAAATAACAAGGAAAAGGCCCAGGAACTTCAGAGTGTGACAGAAAAAAACAAAAACAAAAGACACTATACAAGAGAAAAAAAAATTTTTTTAAGCATAACTTTTTCATTTGTGGATTTAAAGATTATTAAATACAGAGGGTCTCTGTCCCCAGAGTAGCTACTGGATTGAGGAAAAAGAAAACAAAAGAAGACACAGGTAATTTATAGTCTGTATCTAAAGCAACACAGGGTCTTTAGACTGATACGGAAGGAGAGATGCAGGAATAGGTAACATGCATTTGGATAACGCACCAAGGCCCCTTAGGTGTGTGTGCTAAGATTCTGTGCATGCTCAGCAGGACGGCAACAGCACCCTCTGCCCCCAAAGTAGAATTTGGAATGTAAGGAATCTGAGGTGCTGGCTTCACCAAAACACGGTTAATAACTGCATCATCTCTACCCACAATTTACTGCTTCTATCAAGTAATAGCCTACAGAGTGTTGCTATTTCCATGTCTGTTTTCTAAAACTGGAAGAATCTGTCCTGACTACAGAAGGGGGAAACTGCCTGCTTCTCTACTCAGCACCATAAGCACGTACAATTTGGTTTACTTTTTAGATATTGCTTTTCTTTTTTCTTTTAATATGTCTTTTTTGATTTCAGAGAGAGGAAGGGAGAGGGAGAGAGAGAAACATCAATGATGAGAGTCACTAATTGGCTCCTCCTGCACTCCCTCCACTGGGGATCGAGCCCACAACCTGGGCATGTGCCCTGACCAGGAATCAAACCTCAATCTCCTGGATCATAGGTTGATGCTCAACCGCTGAGCCACGCCCGGCTGGGCGGTATTGCTTTTCCTGATACCAACTCCAACTCTTCAAGTATTAAAAGTTCTTAACACATTGTGCTTGTTCTGGATCAGGTTTTCTCAATCTCACCACTCTTGACATTTTGGGTCAGATAATTCTTCATCCTGTGCACTGTAGGAGGTTTAGCAGCATCCCTGGCCTCTACCCACTAGATGCCAGTAGCACTATCCCCCTCCCCCTGAGCTGGGTTAATCAACACTGTCTCCAGACATTTTCAAAAATTCACTGGGAGAAAACTAACACCAGTTGAGAACACTGCTCTAGATATACTAAGTAGCACCAGAGTTAGGTGGCTGGGCCTATGCTAGCCTGAAGCAGGGTGCTCACCTCCATACCATCCATGGCCATGGTGGCCAGGTAGTTAGGGTCCTGCTTGTTCCAGCAGAGGCGAAGCAGCGGGTGATGCTGTGGGTCTTCATAAATGATGGTGCTGTGTTCTAGATGGCGGAGGTCAAACATCCGCACGGAGCCATCAGCGCCCACAGAGGCAAACATGTCCCGGCCACCACCAGCCCGGCTAAATGCAATGTCATAGACCTATTGGTGAGTAAGACACTTCAGTCAGATTCTGATCCATTACTTCCTTTTCCCATAGCAGGGAAATCTGCTGTCCCTAGTTCATCTAAACCCCTGTTCATGACACTGAAGGAGTTAAATAAAACCAGTGTCTGCAAGTCGGGAGCCCAAGAGCTCTAACATCAGTGACTTTCCAAAGAGTGAAGATCATTCTGCTATAGAAATTAGCTGGCTTCTTCCTACATCCCTGCTTTCCAAGTCTTCTTCCTCCAACCCCTGTGATAAAACAAAGAGCACATACCCCGCTGACCAACAGAGCACAAGTAATCCTGAGCGAGCATTCTGTGTGCTTAGACAGGCTCAGCGCAGCCAGAGCCAGTGGCTGTCTTCTACCACGATACAAGATAAACCATATTCAATACCAAACAGTTTTAAGTATTAAGTGAACATACAGTACTAGAATTTCATAAAACCAGTTTACAGAATTATTGATGAATTTGGTTTGACTGCCAGGAAATTTCCCTCTTCCTGCCTCCCTCCCACCATCTCTCTCCCCAAAAAGCAAATATATTTCAAGGTAAGTGTTACTATAAGATTAATTTTTAATCACATCAGGTCCAAGTTTATCTATAGAGAGTTCATTGTTAAAAAAACAGCAATCTCGCTCTCTTCCTCAGAGCTGCCTATGGAGGTGGCAGCCATCTCCTATTCCGCACCATGGCTGCCCTAAGACCCCTTGTGAAACCCAAGATTGTCAGAAAGAGGACCGAGTTCATCTAGCACCAGTCAGACCGATCTGTCAAAATTAAGCGAAACTGGTGGAAACCCAGAGGCATTGACAATAAGGTGTGCAGAAGATTCAAGGGCCAGATCTTGATGCCCAGTATTGGTTATGGGAGCAACAAGAAAACAAAGCACATGCTGCCCAGTGGCTTTCAGAAGTTTCTGGTCCACAACGTCAAGGAACTTGAAGTGGTGCTGATGTGCAACAAATCTTACTGTGCTGAGATTGCTCACAACATCTCCTCAAAGAACCGCAAAGCCATTGTGGAAAGAGCAGCCCAGCTGGCCATCACAGTCACCAATCCCAATGCCAGGCTGCGCAGCAAAGAAAATGAATAGACAGATTGTGTACACATTGTATTTGTGTTAATAAAACTATAAAATTCTGCCATCTGGCATTTCCAAAAACAAAAAACCCCAGCAATCTCTGGCATGAAAGGAAAAATGACTATAGAACAAGTTGTTTATATCAATCAAAAAATGCACTCCTTTACAATAGTGTTGACACATTACTGTTTTGACACATTACTATTTTCAATTTAGACACAATGTTAGCATTATGATTTTCCACATCATTTGCAAAACAGTGAGCAGACAGTCTGACCACACAGAAAGCAGAGAGGGAAAGGCATCATTACCTCTTTATCATGGGCAATCAGTTGGGTCTTCACATGGCCAGACACAAGATTCACTCGCCCCAACACCTGCCCCGTCTCCAGCCCCCAGATGGTACAAGTTGTATCAATGCTGGAGGTACCTGGAAACAACCAGTGCATGTCAGTGGCTGACAGAAGTGAGGTTCCCAGGCAAGCTTCTCTCTTTGTGCCTACTCACCTGTTCAGCAGAAGAGACCTCGTGCCACAAACACTTCCTAGCATAGGGAGGGTACCAGGAGAGTCCCAGAGTCAAGTGCCCAATCCTTACCCTAAGACCTTAGACTCTGACTGGAGACAAACCATATACACATGGGAAGCTTGATTCCATATGAGGAATTAATAACCACATTCCAAATCTAGTCTCTTTCCCACTTGGCCCCATTCTAGGATGATGCCTATACCTCAGGCCCCTGGTTAAATCTGCAAAAATGTATCTTTGGTTCTTCAAACTGGACTCCGCACTCCCTCCCCCCCCCCTTACCTAAAAGATAAGGATCGACCTCATTCCAGTCAAAGGAGGTCAGAGGAGCACAGAAATCTGAGTTCTTGTTATTGTTTAGCAAACATTCCAGCCTGGTCTCCGTCTCACCAACCTAAAAGAACAATTAAAAAAATCAGCCAGTCTCATCTTTAAAAAAATCTTTTAAGCCCCATTTAGACAATATCTAAGTACATTTAAGATGGGGGGAGAGGGGGCGGGACACACACGGACGGACCATTTTTATCATAAAAAGTAATAAAACCCAGAGGAACTCTCTGATTGCTACTTCTTTATAAGCTTTCTCTTCCGTCTAGCTTTGTTTCCCAAATTTTTCTAAAGGAGAGGTCTTCTCACCTTGCCTGGCTGGGCACTACACCTCCAGGCCAGGAGACACCATTGCTGATGAGTACAGCCAAGAGGGGAGGTGAAGCTCCATAATCCACACACATACTTTACTAGAATCATTGGCCCAGTAGTCTGTTTAGTTTATTCAAAAGTATCTTGGTTGTAAACAGAACAAGAAGCCTCAAGTATCTCCACCCGTACAGAAGGTTATGTCAGGTTAGCTGAGCCCTGGATTTCCAGGGCTGGCTGTAGCCAGCAGCAGGGACTTCCAGGAATCTTGGCGAGGTTTACTAGGAAATCTGCTGAGCCAAACAAGGTCATTTCAGATAGGCTAGCATTTGTTTCTCCCGAACTGCAATGACACTCACTGCCTCCAACCCCCGGCCTGTTCTCCGTGACTCCATGCTAATAATAGCTGACACGAGCACCTGCTTACCCTCCACACACGGAGATAGTCGCCACTTGTCGCCAGTAGGTCTGGATAGACGCCTTTTGTATCAGGGATCCACATGAGCTTTGTGGTGGGGTACGGATGGTCAAAGGTGTTTCGGCAGATAAACTCTGAACTCTCTTCATCTAAACCAACAAGCTGAACCTGTAACACAACAAAATTGTGCCGCGACAAATATATCAGACCCCTGGGCAGTGACAAAAGTCCTGGCGCAGTACTACAGAGTCAAGAACTATTACAGAGAGAGGGCATCTAATCCAATTATCCCATTGCTCAGACAGGAAACCCAGACTCAGAGGGCTGGGTCACAGTCAACACTGCAAAGCTAGTAAGAGGCAGAGACAAAACTTGAAGACAGATTTTCAGACTCCAAATCCTACACTTTTGATCCACAGAACTGCATTATTTGCCCAGCAGATTACACCTTCCCCCCACCCCTGAGGCCTCTGATAATGTGTGGTTTTAGTTACTCCACTGTCCTGAAATGCTGTGGGTATTTAGACCCTGTGCAGTCCCAGTCCCACACAACAAAGTGACATCTCGCACACAAACTGCCCCCTGCCCCCCATTGGCTAGTAACAAGTTTACACATAAAGGTATGAAAAATGAGCATTCAAGAACCCAAACCACTCTACTGGCAACAAAAAAAAGGGGGGGGTACCACTAATGAGCAAGTTCCCTGATTCTGGCCACTTTTTCTTAGAGTCAATTTTGGGCCGATATTGACTTCTATTCTCTGCTGTCAAACTCAGTCAGGCTCAGTGGCAAATGCCATTCAGTGTATATTTGCTTATGAAGTTCCACCAACTGGAAGATGGAATGGAGAATTTTTGCTAAAGATCCACGATGAGAGGATAAGCACTAATTATACAACAGAAAAATAGAATTCCTTTTACTCTGTTTTACTTCTGTCTTAGATACCAGTATCTTCCTTTTTTATTAAAATAAAATAAAAAAGAATTTAGGTACAGCTGCATACAATGAAATTTCACTTACTTTAAGTGTACAGTTCAATGATTTGGAATGTATACATTTGTAAATATATACAGTTGTGTAACCCCCCCTCCCCCCCGGCACACAATAATTAAGATATAAAACATTTGCATCAACCCAAAAAGTTCTCTTGGGCTCCTCTGCAGTCAGTCCCCTACCCCTAGTCCTAAGCAACCCCTGACCTGTAGTTTTACCAGTTCTGTAACAGCATATAAATGGAATCACAGTATTGAGTCTTTTGTGACTGGCTTTCAGCACGCCACTCTTGAGATTCATCCCTGTTGTATCAGTAGTGTCTTCTTTTTTTACTGCTGAATAAATATTGCACTATGTGGAAACACTATATCCAGTTGATGAACTTTTGGGTTATTTCTAGTTTGGGGCCATTAATGAAAATTGATATAAACATTTACGTATGAGGTTCTTTTGGGGGAATATGCTTTCATTTTTTTCTTGGGTAGACAACTAAGAGTGAAATTGCTGGGTCATGTTGTAAGTGTATGTTTATTAAAAAACTTTGTCCATGACACCCAACCAAGCGAGCCACATCAGCTAACCCATTTTCTAAGTGACTTTGTCATTTTGCATTCCCACTAGCATTACATGAGCGTTCCACATGCTCCACATACTTGTCAGTACTTGGTATTGCCAGCTTTTCTTTTGAAGTCATTCTAATAGGTGTGTAGTAGTATTTAATTTGCACTTCCCTAGCAACTAATGATATTTAGCATCTTTTCATGTGCTTATCTGCCATCTGTATTTATTCTCTGAAGTCTGTTCAAATATTTTGTCCTTTAAAAAGTGGTATGTTTGTTACAACTGATGAACTACAAGGATACATCATTATCACCCAAAGTCCAGAGCTTACCTTAGAGCTCAGTCTTTGTGTTGTACATCCTATAGGTTTTGACAAATGTAGAATGAAGTGTATCCACCATTATAGTATCACACAGAAGAGTTTCATTTTTTACTGGGTTGCTTGTTTTCTTTCTTTTTTTAAATCCTTACTGAAGGATATTTTTCCATTGCTTTTCAGAGATAGAGAGATGGGGAGGGAGGGGACACATCGATGTGAGATACACACATCGATTGGTTTCCTCCCGCATGTGCCCGGACCAGGGCCAGGGATTGAGCCTGCAACTGAGTGACGTGCCCTTGACTGGAACTGAACCCAAGACCCTTCAGTCTAAGTTATCCAAATCAACATACCCTCTAGTGAGTGGAACATTTCCCCCAAATCGTTAACATAACCAAAATCAGCTAGAGCAAAATTCTGAGAGACTAAAATAGCTTTTCTTGGTCTTTTCCATTTGTCTTCCCTTCCAGCCTATTCCTGACAATTGCTGATCAATGATCCTGCCTTGTCAAGCTCTGAGATGAATTCTGACTCAGCACCCCTTCACCTCTTGGCATCACAGCCTGAGGCAGGCCAGACTACCGTCATTCCTTGTTCAAATCATAGCATTTCCAGTAAGTCTGTGTGAGCCAGGTTACAGCAAAAAATAATAAAGCAGCAGCACTTTTATCTAGTTGGTCCTATGGAGGAATCAGTCCTCTCGCTGTCTAGAATAAAGAAAGGAGGGAAGTTAAAACCAGAAGAGTTTTATGTTTTAAATTCCCCTGCTGATGGTCTTATCAGGGACTGATGGAACACTGCATAATTTTCAAAAGTCTAAATATCTATCAAAAATACTTATGTGTACTAAATCATGTTTTCTTTATTGCTGTCAATCTCATATCTGCTAATGAAGACTACATAAAGTTACTGAGCATCATCACTGTGCCTAAAACATATATGTATGTGTTCAATACATATCTGTTGAATTAATGAGCAAAAGAATGAGGATCCTGAAGGGCTACCACAATACTGAGAAATGAAAAGTAATATAACAGAGTCAAAAAAGACCATTTCTGGGCTTTTCATCAATGTTAATTTGCTATGTCCATTTATTTTGTCTTGCTGGCAATACTGTTGAGGGCAAGCAGAAACCAAAGCTCTGAAAATTCCAACCAATAATTTTTAAATTCCTGCAAATTATGAAGTCTGGCACATCCATGTCAAAGTTTCTCCAAAACTGAGCCTGAGAATCACTGCTTTAAAGTGGGATTTACCACCCACCAGCCCCTAGGCACAGGCCCTCTACAGCAGGATTTCTTTCTTTTTTTTAATGTATCTTTATTGATTTCATACAGAGGAAAGGAGACAGATAGAGAGAAACATCAATGATGAGAGAGTCATTGATCGGCTGCCTCCTGCACGCCCCCGACTGGGGATGGAGCCCGCCACCCGGCCATGTGCCCTGACCGGGAATCAAACCCCGATAGCCTGGATCCTGGGTTGACGCTCAACCACTGAGCCACACCCAGCCGGGCTACAGCAGGATTTCTTGAAGTTCATGAACTTGAACGTTACATTCATATTTTCACTAACCTCTAGCTGAAATTTAGCATTTCCTTCAATTACAAATGGAGGCAGTTACTCACAGCAGCATGAATCAGTGACTTTGTCACAAATATAAATTACTCTTTTCATATTACATTACAGTTGTTAAACATCTTGAAATGCTGTTTACCTTCCTCACTACTTCAAAAGTACAGTAATAATTACACTGGATGGTGTAATTTAATGAGTTAATACATAGGTATATATTGCTACATCACAACTTTCTTTTTAAAAAAATTAATTTGAGAGAGGGGAAGGAAGAGGGGGAGAGAGAGAGAGAGAGAGAGAGAGAGAGAGAGAGAGAGAGAGAGAGAGGCACTGATGTGAAAGAGAAACATCAATTGGTTGCCTCCTGCACACACCCTGACTGGGGACTGAACCCACCACCTGGGCATGGTCCCTGACTGGGAATCGCACCGGTGACCTTTTGGTGCATGGGATGGTGCTCAACCACTAAGCCACATCAGTCAGGGTATATATCACCACTTTTTAAAAAATGTTCTTGATAACTAGTTCAATATAACTGGTTTCCTTCATAATCCTATGTATTTTATGCATTTGAAAGCATAATTGTGACAGAAAACATAATTGTGACAGACATCTGAAGTCAGATTGCCAAAGGTGTCTGTCCATGCGCGCACACACACACAAGGTTAAACTCTTAGATAGGTGGGGGCACCAAAATAGTTTTAAGATACTGATCACCTACATCACATAGTTAAGATATAGTTAACTGCTTATTTGGTTACCAATGGGATTATTAGTTTGCATTACACTACTAAGGCCACACTGCCTGTGTGCCTGGCACAAAGGAGCTCTCACACAGTTGCTAATGAAGGGGCAAACTTTGGGGGTAAAGTTCCTGCAACTGAGGTTTGACACCAATTACTCCACTGATTCCCACCAGCAGCCTAAATGTGGCTCAGTTTGTCTTCTCTTAGAAATGTAACTTCTACTACTTACTCAAGTTAACCCTGGAAGAACTTGCAAGGAAAAAACCATCTATTTGTGTGAAGACTCAAGCCCTTTAAAAGACATTTTATTATTATTTTTTCACATGTATCCTTAAACAATAGTTCTAGTGCTTTTGATTTTACTAACATGGTTTTAACATCAGGACTTTGAATTCCATTCCCAGTTCTGCTGTCCACTATGGACATAATAAGGGAGAAAAGAGAAATCAGAGAAAATAAAATAAAGTTATGTCTTGCTCAGGACTTTCTGGTTTCTGTGAGTAATGGGGGAACTCCATGGTATTTGTTTGTAAATTATGTGTAATGTCTAGGAAATGAATCCATCACTTTTAGCAGTTTCTCAAAGGGGATTCCAAAGAAGTTAAGACCTAACACTAGAGAAACAGCTGTGCTCCTGAAGAACTGTAAACAAACTTACAATGTTCAAATGTTTTTTACAGGACCTTCACCTTTCCTACAACAAAGTGTGGGTCAGAAATGGTAAGACTGACATGTGCACTTCCCCACAGACTGCCTGGCTTTTCCTCCCTGCACCATGCCTGCCAAACTAGCCAAGGCTTTCAATTGCTCTGAACCCTAACAATCACAACATTTACTCAAATACAATAAAAGGAAGAGATTAAGAGATAAAGAAAATTCTTCCCACTGAATTTTCTCAACAGCTTTCAAAAATAAATTTATGCGGCACTGCCGGCTTAAAAGCTTCCACTTACTACGGGTGCTTCTATGAAGGCTTCTCAAATTGATGGATACTTGCCACTCAAGGTTACACATCTGTATAAGCATGAAGAAGCCAAGAAAAGATATGGCAAGTATCATCCTTCTCTATCCAGAAAACAATAGCGGGATCAAGGCTACAGGCCAGGATTTTCAAAAAGAGATCGCTTTTTAAAGGACAGATATGAGGCAGCCATGGCAATCCTGGCAGAGGGACTGGGGGTAACCATGAATAGTACCTGGGGCCGGGAGTAGGGGGAGGGGAGGTCTGCGCCATAAACAGCCCTAGTAGAAATCCAACGTGGCCAGGAGTGAATGACACCAACCAAAGCGTGAGCATTACCCTTCACAATTATCACTCCCTCTTTCCTCCTCCGCCTCCCAACTGAAGCAATGCGGCAGGAGGGGTGGGAGATAGAAGTGATAAATGGCATAGCGTTGGGGTGTAAATTCGGGTTTGAGATGTTTCCGCCACGAAATAGCTGCCTGACTCCGGCAAGTCACCACGCTGTGCCTCGGTTTCCCCATCAGTAAAATGGGGGCAAGGGTAACCACTCTCCTGACTGCACAGGAATGCTGCCAGGTTTCAATGAAACAAGTGCGAAACCCTCTACTCAGGACCAGACTCAGAGGAACCGCTCCGTGGCGCTAAGGCAAGTCCCCAGGAGGGTCCAGGGGTCTGGGCTGGGGCCCGGAAAGGGCGCTCCAGGGGCCCGCTCCCTGTCAGTTGGGTTCCGAGCCCCTGCCCGGCCCACCTTGTTGTTGTACTCCTCCACGAAGCTGCCCAGCGCCAGGCGAAAGCGCTTGTCAGGCCGCACGCTCCAGTTCATGGCGTAGACGGTCCAGGGCGCTTCATATTTGTAGATCTCCTTCCGTTTGCCGTGCAGGGACATGGTGGCTGCGGCGGGGCCGCAGTGCGGGCCGGGTCGGTAGCGGGATGCGGCGGGCGGGGCGCGAGTCAGGCGGGGAGCCGGGCCTGGGACCTAGGGGTCCGACGAGAGGCGGCGCCGGGGCAGGCAGGGACAGCCTAGCCCGGAAGCGGGGCCTCGGCGACAGACAACGACAGCCGCCGGGTCCGACCCCCGGTTTCAAACCCGCTTGGGCTCGGACGACTACCACCTTCCGTTTGAGACGTTGCCCCGCCCTCTCGGAACGGAAGCCACGCGTTCCCCACAGTGGCGCCGGGCGTTGGCTGCCTGACACGTCATTTAGGACGGTTCCTTCTCTTCATTGGCTATTGTACCTGTAGCTTTTGGAACCTCCTCGCTATTGGTGCAAACGTTTGTCATTCCAATGACTTGTCCTTCTTAATTCTAGGGGGCAGGCTCTTTCTCAGTCCCAAACGTTATTGGCTAACAAGGATGTCAGTCAGAGAGATAACAGCGCACTGCGGGTGAATGGGGGCGTGGGTGGCATAGAGGCCAGAGTGCGGGGCCCCGGGCTTCCAAGTTCTAGGCCAAGTCTCCGAGCGCGAAGCCTCTTGTGTGACCTCCCTTGACTTCCACTCTGCAGCTGCTATCCCCAGCGGCTTCTCCACGCTGTCGAGGAAAAGTTAAAATGCTGCCTGTCGCGAGGTCCTGCTGCATTTCGCCGCACCGAGCCCCGGGGCCTGACAGTCTGTCCGGCGAGCCAAAGGGGAACTCTCCTCACTCCCGCTACCGCGCCCTTTAAACCCGGAGAGTTCTCCCAGTCCCCTAAGGGCCGGCCGGGGACACGCCGTTTGCAGACGGACGTGCGGATGTTCTCAGGGCTAGGCCAGCTTCAGTCAGGCCTTCCCGCGCTGTCCTGTCCTAGAAATGCTAGGAATCCTAGGGTTGGTTTTCGGTAGGCAGCTATCCGACCAGCTAGGCTCTAAGTTTTTCTTAGATCCCCTACCATCCTCTTCCTGCCTCGGATCCCAAAGCAAAAGCTAATGAGGCCCTAAATTTATGTGTCCTGAGTTTGAAACGGAGAAGGGGCCGAATCGTTATGATTTAAATGGGTTCCGATTCTTTGCTTTCAACAAAGTTAAAGGAGGATTGTATTGACTTGTTAGTTATCGTTACAGTTTTTCATGCCTGGCCCGTGTAGCTCAGTGGTGGAGTGTGTCGACCCAGGAACCAGGAGGTGACGGATAATTCGCCTTCAGGGCGCAGAGCGCTTGCGGGGGGGGGGGGGGGCGGGGGGGGGCGGGGGGGGATGGGGGGGTCCATCCCCAGTAGGGGGCCTGCAGGAGGCAGCCCATGGATGATTCTCTCTCATCATTGATGTTTCTCTCTCCCTCTCCCTTCCTCTCTGAAATCAATAAAAACATATTTTTTAAAAATATATATATAGTTTTTCATGATAAATGTGATTATCAGACAACTCAAAATATTCAAAGACTTGAGTGACATGCTACATATAACAAAAACCCTTACAGTTCCATGTATTTATGTGAACAAGTTTTCTCTGTGCTTAAGTTTTTTTTGTGTTTTTTTAAAAGGAAAGAAAAATAGATACAAAATTGTTGCTGAATCTTGCCTTATTCTAATAAAAAAAATGATATTCATCCACACACGAACTAATTGAGAGGAAAATACCTCCTTTTAAGAGATACATTTCCAATAAAATGTTAGTTTTTATAAAAATTTTGATATATATTTATATTGCTTTTAACAACTCTGTACTAATAAGCGTAACCCTTAAAGCCTTAGTAATGTTACAAAAATTAATTTAAATTTTTCAATTTTCAGTATATATTTTCAATTTATATATCTTTTGCAATTAGATATGATTATGAATAACAGACTTTAAGGCATGAGACTAATTATATGTAGCATAAACTGAGAAGGAGAAAATTGAATTATGAGAAGAAAAAGGAATGATGTTAAAGAAGTGCTTGTTATAGTGTTTTTAAAATGAATGATGTTGGCTCTCAAATCACTCCTATTTGGATCAAAATGGGTCAATATCAATAAAATATTTTATAAAGTGTCAATATTTACAACACACTGGAAATTGCCTCCTTTACAACTATTTAAACTTATTAATGAAATACTTCAGATGTCAACTTAAAAACGTGTGAGGAGGCAAATACATTTTCAAAATCCTTTTAGGAAGTAATGAGCAAAGAGAACTGAAGGCCAGTGACCGGGCGGTTTGTGGACAACAGTCCATTTCAGTGGACTAGTTAACTGTGCATGTTCTCAAGCCAGACCATTGGGGTTGAAATTACACCCTTCTTTTCCTATACTGTGGAAAAGATTCTTTTTGTTTTAATTGAAGTCTAATTTACACATAGAAGTGCACATATTTTCACAACACACTCATGTAACCAGCACCTAGATCAGGAAAAAGAACAGTGCCAGCTCCCTGGAAGTCTCCATCGTGCTTGTGTAAGTTTTTTGTTTCTCTCTGGTTTTGATCCCACGTCTCTAAAATGGGGAGAATAACATTGACCCCTTAGGGTTGTTGAGAGGATCAGATAAGCTAATATTCTTAGAGCAGTCAGCACAGTGCCCTGCGCAGGGTGACTTCTGTCAAAGTGTTGGCTGTTGTCATGATTCCCAATGGCTACCAAGCCAATAGCTCTCTGCTCCCCTTCACCCCAGCCTGGCTAAGAGCTCCATGGTTCCAGGGCTCCTGGGTCCAGCAGAGCCACCTTCAAGTCCCCAACACACAGCTCCTTGAGAGAAGGGCTTGGAGAAGACAACTGATGTTGGAGTCATGGCACAGTCAAGGACATAATCACCGTTCAGTAAGTTACACACCCAGCCCAAGGTGAAATGTGCAGACTTTATTAGCTGTGATACACTCAACCGCACTGGAGTCCCAATGGCCATCACAAAACCGCCAGGGGCTGAGGCGCTGAGGGCTGGAGCGCTGTGCCCTGATGTGCCCACTACAGAAGACACTTGCATCTCCAGCCGGGACACAGGTTCGCACAGAAGGTCAGACCAACCTTGGGTGCTGGGCTGAAGGGCCGTGGATAGTGCTGAGCCAGGAAGTGATTGCACCCAGCTCAGAGCAAGATTCTCACACAGATCAGTAATTTCTCTTTTTCTCACTGACTCCACTGTCCTGTAAGCGACCTCCATGCCCAAGGCCCTTGTCCACCCTTCACCAGGCTTGCTATCCAAACAGAGGCCTGGAGGAGGCTGGGGAAAATCCTGAGCCTCCTGCCCCCTGCATCTTGGGTCACCTGGGTTAGTAGTTTGTAGCTATTCTAGGAGAAAGGTTTTCAGAGGTCTGTTTTGGTGGCTTTCTGCTTCCCCCAAATCCTTAACTCTCACCTCACCCACTTGCAGTCCCATCATGGTGTCTTTTGTCTTGGGGTTCAGTGGCTCCAATTCCCTGCAAATCCAGGATCTGAACCATGTCTCGGGAACTCCAGCTGCTTGGGGACAGAGCCAAGGTATTCTGGGAGGGAGGGGAAGCGGGGACCACAGACAAGTTCCTGTACCTCCAGGGTATGCAGAGGTGAGGCCAGGAATGACAGGAGCCCCTCAGGCTGTTCCAGTTCAGAGGACAGTGTCAGAGTTTTGTCCGTTGCTGTGGCCAGGTGATGCATCCTGGAGGAGGAGTTTCTGTGCTTCAGTCCACATTGGTCCAAGTCACCACAGCTTGGGGCCTGAGAAGGGCAAAAAAGGGGTGGGGTGGGGAGGAAATGCAGCTGCCTCCAGGCAAGCCCCTGGGATTCCCCTCACCTGCTCACCTGTGCAGGGGGCAGGCTGCCCTGGGGCAGCCTAGTTCCTGGACTCTGAGTCGCTGAGGCTGCAGGAAACAAGGCCAGGTCACTGGAGGTTGGGGCTCCCAGAATGTAGCCAGTGTGGCCCTGCGGCAGGGGCTGCTGAAGGAGCTGCAGGATGCGGCTGATGTCTGAGGACAGGCGGGATTCCAGCCTGCCAAACAGGACAGAACCCCACAGTTAGGGTCAGGGTCAGGGTCAGGGTCAGGGCCAAGGTTAGGGTCAGGGTTGGCAAAAGCAGGTCAGGTCCAGAGGACAGCTCCCAATTTTGTAGCTTACAGGCTATTCCAGCTGGTTGGAATGGCAGCCTGAGGCCTACCTGAAGCTATTTCCCTGCTACAGTCACAGCTGCTGCCCAGATTCCCTTAGTGCATCCCTGATTTTGATAATAAGCGACCAGGCGCCGTACACACATCATTCGGTCCCCATCAAGAAGCTTTGATATGGGTATTCTGATTGTCCCCACTTCATGAAAGGGCGAACTAAGGCACAGAGTCATTAAGTAACTTGCCCACACTCTCAATGGTAAGGTACAGAGACAGAATTTGAACCCAGGACTGTACTGCCCCTAAGCACTAATTCTGCCACCACAGTCCTGTCATCGCAGGCCACACCCCTTTTCCAAGGGCCCATGAAGTTTGTTTCTGCACGAAGTTATGCCCCTTCCTCAAGAGAGCTTCCTTGGCATGTTCTGGGATTTGCTGGGACAAGCCATCTAAGGAATTATGCTTAGTGACATCGGGGTGTGGAGGCTGCTGTTAAATGGGGCCCGGCCATTCTGAAACTTACAAGATGTCCAGTGATGCTTCTGAGCCACCAGAAGGGGGCACCCGTGCCTAGCCTGCTGCCGTGCTTGCTCTCTGTAGCCACCAGAACTGGCCTGCGGGGCTCTCACCTGTTCATCTGGGCCTGGAGCTGCTCTAGCCTGGAGCCCAGCTCCGGAGCCCAGCAGTCTGGGTCCCCCTGAGGGTCTGGAGGGCTGTGTGCTGGCCTTTGGGGCACTTGCTGCAGCAGCTCAGGCCAGAGGCCAGATGCATCTGAGAGGCCCAGGGAAGGGGCTGCACCTGCAGGAGGGAAAGGAAAGCCTGGGCTTGGTCTGGCTGGTTCCACACCTCTAAGCCTATGCCCCTCCCCCTACCTGCAATGGGAACACAGGGCAGGAGGAGTGGCTCTTCTTACCTGGGTGCCCTGGAGTATGAGATCCTGCCTCCATAGAGGTCTGGTATCCATGTCCCAGAAGGCTGTAGCCCTGGGAGGGGGCCTGGGGCCCCAGCTTTGGGGGGCTGGCTGGGTGGGGATATGCAGCCCTGGCCTCACTGTCCAGGAAGCTGAAGCCCAGTGGTTCCCCTGGTGCCTTGAAGTGGAACCCCAGGGGCTTGGCCAGTATTCCCCCCACTGTGGCATCCAGCTAGCCCTCACTCTGGCTCTAAGGACACAGGGGGAGGAAGGGGTAAAGGGCCTCCAGCACCAAGCCTATGGAGAGAGCCCCTCTCCACTCATCCAGGGACTGGGGAGGCCTCTCTCTCCCAGAGGAAGCAGGATGTAAGGACTGGGAAGGCGGGAGGCTGGCAGGGCTCTGGGCTGGGGCTGGGCAGACACTGGTGGACTGACTTTGCTCACCTGACTGGTTGTCACTGAGGAAGAAGCCTTGGTGGTCCTGACTGCCTGGAGCCTGTTGGGGTGGTGACTGGAAACCCCCGTCTGCCTTGTGGGGAACAAGAGCATGAAGTAACAGGGCCAAAGCTGGGACAGGGCCCCTTGGTTCTCTCTTGCTCCCCCACCCCCACCCCATGGCTCTTGTGACAACTAAGTGAGAAAGAAGTGATAGGTGGCCAGCCAGCCCCTCCTCCTGAGGCTGGGGGTGGGGTTATGTTGGGGGAGAGGGAGGCTCAGAGCCGGGCCTCAGCCACTGTTGCCCCGGCCAAGCGGGCCTGCCACCTCCTTCCCACTCGCTGATGCCAGACCCTCCCTGCAGCCTCTTCTGGGCTTCCGTCTGCACCTGCCGTCCCATCCTTGGCAACCTTGAGCTCCACAGAAATTTGGTCTCTCTGCACACCCTCGTGACTTCCTTGGTTATTTAACTGTGTGGCTCTTTATTTTTCCTGACTTGTTTAATCTCCTCCACTGAGTGATAAGCTTGAGAGGAGAGACAGCTCTCTCACTCTTTACGCCCCCTGGCACCGTGAGCCCCTGGATGCAGACACCCTCCCCTTTGGTTTGGTACAATGGGTGGGAAAAGCCTGGGCTAGGGAGTCGCAGAGCTTGACTCCACAGTCTGGCCCTGCCACTGACTGTATGGCTCACTGTGGGGCTGAAAGGCTTTGGTCAATTTATCTTCTTTGGCCCTCAGTTTCCTCATCCGGGAAGTGGGGATAATAACACCATTTGCAAGGAGAGGACTAACTGAGATTATGTAAAAGAAGCCCAATGCTTAGCACATAGTTGGTGCTCAATAATTGGTAGCTATCATCATATTTAGCATTATGTAGGCCACGACAGACACAGAAGAAATTATGGTAAAGAACACAGCATGAGGCTGAAAGAAAAGGAGGTGTTCAGATGGGTCCCCCCAGGTCAGGCAGGCCAAGCTCTCAGCAGGCTGCCTGGGCATCCTCTGTCACCAGCTAGCCAAGGGCCACCACCCACCCTGGCCGGCCCAGCCCACACTCACGTCCCGAAGGTTGAAGGTGACTTCTAGCTTGCTCCAGAAGCTGTCTGCGAAGGCAGGGTACATGTCCAGCACCTCCAGCAGGTCTGCCCGCTGGATCTTGTGCAGGTCGCAGTAGGTCAGGGCCCGTACATCTGCACTGGACTTGCCTGGCTGGGCATGGAGGCTAACAGGCTCCCCAAAGATGTCATTCTTTCCTGCCAGCCAGAAGGGCGGGGTCTCTCCAGGGTTTGGCTTCAAGCTCTTTTCTAAGGATCTTCCCTGAGGGCCCCTTGTCCATGACTCTCTCTCACCAGAGATTCTGCCAGGCTGGGAGCTGGTGCTCAGGATCAAGCTCTGGGGACAAGGCTGGATGTACTGGCTGGGGATGAGGGGTACGCCCTTACCTTGTCCTTTGAGCTCTGCAGAGACACCCCCCATTTCTAGCTGTCTCTGGGCCCCTGCTGTCTCTGGGCCCCTCAGGACCACCCTTTATCAGAATTCCCCCCTCCTGGTTCCACATGCTTTGGCACTGCCCTTACCCACGCCCTTGGGGGTCAGTGGGCAGTAAAGGACACTAAAGACTCCCTGCTCACCTGGCCAGTGTGGCTCAGCGGTTGAGCATTGACCCATGATCCAGGAGGTCGCTGTTTAATTTCCGGTAAGGGCACTGCCCAGGTTGTGGGCTCGATCCCCAATAGGTGGCTTGCAGGAGGCAGCCGATCAAAAAGGATTCCCTGCTCAACCTCCCCCTCTCCTCAGCCTGCTGCAGTGATGTAAGAGTGCAGGGAATCCAGGGCCAGGAGCACCTAGCACCCCAGCGCAGGGCCAGGTAACCAGCATGGCCCTGGCAGAGGAAGCTTAGGGAAGTCACTTCCCTTCTTTGGACCTCAGTGTCCTCATCTCTAAAATGGGTATAACCATATCTGCCATGTCTACCCCACTGGGCTCTCCAGAGAAGCAGACTGATGCTTGAGAAAGTACCTTGAATAGCAAGAGGCACTGGCCTTGTCAGTGCAAGACACTGGTATTGACAGATGTCACATGTGGACATGGGATGATACCTGGGGCATGTGATGAGGGTCTTGGGCCCTCCTGGTGCCAGGTACTGTGCTGGCCACAGGGTGTAAACATGAATAAGATACTGTCCCACCCACAAGAAGCCTCTAACATCCCCGGGATAGGCACATAAGCAAAGAACTAGTTTACAGAATGATCTTTGAGCCTTAGAACAGGGAAGGACCAGGAGCTATGGGGCCATAGAAGAGGGAACAGCTCATTCTACTAGGGGTGGCTGGCGGCAGGGAGGAGAGGGGCTTACAGAGGAAGTGAAGTGAGGGCTGGGTTATGAGAACTGAGGAAGACTGGGCTCCAGTGAAAAAACAGAGAGCCCAGGGCCGGGGTGCTATGATTGCTTTGATGTCTGAGCTCCCTATAGGAAAGTCCCAGTCCCCTCAGCCTGGCTCTGCTGAACAAGGGTTGCTAATGGTTTGCACAGACAATGATGGATGGAGGCCAGGATACGTCTCCCAAGAGAACAAACTCAAAGGTCATTCACAGAGGAGGGGACTGAGGCCTAAAGAGGGAAGGGACTTTCCAGGATTACATATGAAACCCAGGAACCTGAAATCTGGGCAACATTATAAAGCGATGGTTTTCTAGTAGATGAAGGATTATGATCTAAAGTCCATTTCCACTCAGGACAAAATGAGATTTCATGTCTCTCACTGATATTTAATTGGACTGGCTTCTTAATTATTAATAACAATTATTATCCCTCCCACGTGGATGGCACTTCTAAAGCGTGCTGGCAGTGAGGGGTCTCAGAGAGGAGCATGTGCTTAAGCTCAGCCTTGAAGGGTGACCCGAGCCAGCCAGGCAGGAGTGCAAGGTAGGTGCTCCAAGAAGAGTTGCAGCATGTGCAAAGGCACAGATGTGGGACAGAGAAAGGCAGGATTAGAGAATGATGAATAGTTTGTGTGGCTGGAACCTAATGTATTGGGGGGAGGGTGGCAGGACTTAGGGTTGCAAGACTGGGGAGGACTGTGCACACAGGGGTTCACTCTTGTCCTGTGGGCCATAGGGAACCATGGAGGGATTTTGAGCAGAAGAGGAATATGCCCAGATGTGAATTTCAGGTCATTGGCACAAGGTGGAAAATGGAGTATGGGAGTCGACCAGATGCAGGAGCATGGGAAAGGAGCTCCTGACACCTGCCCAGGAAGGACACGATGAAGGCTGGACCCAGGCATGGACAAGGAGACAGGTGTGGGACAGAGAGGGACAGAAGGGGTTCTGTGGCTGCCTAGATGATGGGGGCGGGCAGGAAGGTCTCTGGTTCAGGCAATGGATGGTTCACAGTGATGGGGATGCCGAAGGAGCTGCTTTGGACGGCAGATGATGATTTCAGGTTGAGATATGTTGTTTGATCTGCCTCAGGAATATAAGGGTGGCCATGCCCAGGAAGGAGTGGAATATTCTGGTCTAAGGAGAGATTGGGGCTAGGACAGAGTTCTGGGGGTGCTTGTGGCACAGATGGAGGCTGAGACCCTGGGAGCAAGGAGCTGGCCCAGGTGAGGGTACAGGGTGAGGAGAGACCAGAGCCCTACCCTTAGTGGGCACCAGCTAAGGGCAGACCAGAGGGGAAGGAGTGAGCATAGGAGGGGGCGTGTCCAGGGGGTTGGAGGAGAGTCCGGCCATGGAGACCAAGGGAGGGCAAGGCTGATGTCCTGGTCAGGGACTTGGAGTCGGCTGAAGTTGGGGGGAAGCAAGGAAGATGAGAAAAAGAGAACGTTGTGAGGCTCAGGGAAGTGAAGTGACCTGCCCAAGGTCACACTGACACAGCTGGTAAGTGGCAGAAGCAGCATGTGCCCCACATCTGTCCCCTAGCCAGTGCTCATATCCTTCCTCCAAAGTCCAGCGTCCCCGCAGTTGTGCTGAATGACACAGGAGGCCCTCCTCCACCCAAGACAAACCCTCGCCCTCTCACCCCATGCTCCTCAACAGCAAAGGACGGTAGGAGCTTGCCTGGACTTCTCAGTCAGACATGCTGCCCTGCAACCCCTTCTTGGCCACTTAGCAGCATGATCTCTCTGAGCCTCAACTTCCCTATCAGGAAAATGGACCTATGGCAGAAGTTTGTTTTAAGGATTCGGTGAGCTGGGGATAATGCTCTCTGTGGCACAGGCTCAGCACAGGCAGGTCATAAAGGTGCCAGGATCATCATCATTAGTAACGAAGTGGTCCAGGCAGGACATCTCCAGCACCCCCCCCTCCCCGCCTGACCCACCTAGGATGGCCACCACCACGTCGTCGCGCAGGATCTCGATGGAGCCGCGGGAGATGAAGTAGAGAGTGGAGAGGACGTCGCCGAAGTGCACCAGCGTGTCCCCGGGCGGCGCGTGCGCCGTCTTGAACTTGGTGGCGAGCGCGCGCAGGCAGCCCTTGCTGGCGCCGCGGAAGGCCGGGCAGTGCTGCAGCAGCGCGCGGTGCAGGTGCAGGCAGATGTCGGCCTGCAGGCACTCGGGGAAGCCCTTCAGCACCTGGGGGGGGGGGGGAGCTGGAGCAGGGGAGAGGGCAGGGAGGGCCCTGGGGGGCGCCCTCCACCCGGAGGGCCCCGTCTTCCTGGGGGCATTAGGAAGAGAGGGGCCTTGAGCTGGGTCACCCGGCGGGCCGCAGGGGGGAGGGGGGGGGCGGGGAGCGGGGCTCACGGCGTTCATGTCGATGCCGTTGGTGTAGGACCAGGCGTGCTGGAAATACTCTTCCAGGCGCTGCCGCAGGGGGCTGGGGATCTGGTGGAAGCGGATGAACTCCTTGACTCGCAGCATCTGCGTGTGGTAGCGTGCGGTGCCCGAGTACAGGCGCTGGATGATGGCCGACACGTTGCCAAAGATGCTGGCGTACATGAGGGCTGGGGTGCAGGAGCAGGGGTGCGGGGAGTGAGCGCCTCTGCATCCCCACCGGCGGCACCACCCCGGGCCTGCTTCAAGCCTGCTTCTTCCTGGGAGCCCTCTGTCCAGGACAAAGTCAGAAGTGCCCAGGACAGCATCAGGGCACCTGGGGGACAGAGGCCCCTGGACTTCCTGCCCACCTCCCTCTGCCTTGTGCCTCTTGGCATGTTCCTGGGCCCAGAGGCCAAACTTCTAAGAGAAAGAATTAGGGCAATGGAATTTTTTTAGTTCAAATTTGTTTTCTCTTTCAGCTGTAAAAATATAATAAAGGGAAAACTCTTGGTCTGTTGTTTTTCCCCCTTTTTTTTGTTGTGTTTGTTTTTCTGGGCTTTCACATCTCTAAATACTCTGAACATGACAGCTTAGTCTATGTGTAAAATTCCACACTGCCTCTCGTGTTCCTAGACCAGGCGTCTTGGGAGGTAGGCAGCACAGTGCAGGGACTGAGAGCACACAGCCCCAGGAGGGGCCTCCTGGACCGGAAATGGGTATCTGTGTATCCCCTGGCAAGTTAGGATTGCTGGTTTCTTGGTCTGTAAACTGGGCTCACAACATGGCCCTCATGGGAGTAGTGATGGGAATGAAATGTGGGCCTTTGATAAGCACTTAGAAAAGTGCCTGGCAGGTCTGACTTCATGGGCATGCGACCTGTGCTAAGAAGGGCCCCACATTTGGTTTAATTTTCTGCTGTTACTCTCTTGAAATGCTTAATAGTTTTTTAACGAAGGGCTCTCCATTTTCATGTTGCGCTGGGCCCTGCAAATGATGTAGCTGGTCCTGGTTCCTGGTGCATAGCAAGGGCTGTGTGGGTGTTAAATTCTGTGTATAGTTGGTGCATACATGCAACATTTCATTGTGCTGTATGCTTAGGATCTGCCTATCACACACATTGTTACTATGTTCTGTTATGTCTCATTACAAAACTATGGGTAAGGCCCGGGGCATGCGGTGGCACTCACAGCCGATGAGCATGACGCAGATGGAGAAGACCTTCTCTGAGTTGGTGTTTGGGGAGACGTTGCCAAAACCCACGCTGGTGAGACTGCTGAAGGTGAAGTAGAGGGCAGTGACATACTTGTCCTGCACCGAGGGGCCTGAGGCCGGGTCGCTGCCGTTGTAGCGCTTGCCGAGCTGCACGCCCAGGCTGTCCAGCCAGCCGATCTTGGGCTCCAGGTAGGGCCGCTCCACGTTGCCGATGGCGTACCAAATGCAGGCCAGCCAGTGCGCGATGAGGGCAAAGGTGCACATGAGCAGGAAGAGCACGGCCGCCCCATACTCAGAGTAGCGGTCCAGCTTCCTGGCCACGCGCACCAGCCGCAGCAGCCGCGCCGTCTTCAGCAGCCCAATCAGGGTCGTGGTCTGGACGGGCGGGGAGGGGCCAGGGGGCTGGTGGTCAGCCCTTGAAAGCTGTGCTCAAGACCACAATTGTTTACTTGCTTATATGGTCACACAGTCAATCAACATACACCCATGAAGAACAGGCTCTGGGCCAGGCTCTTGACAGTGGGACACAATGTGGGACCTTAAGGAGCTCTCAACCTAAAGCTCTAAAACTGTATGGTTACTAGGACAGAGATCTAGGGAGAGCACAGAGGAAGGGGAGGTCAAGTCTGCAGGAGCAGAGCAGGGCAGCTACGTAGATGAGGTGACACATGAACTGAATCTTGAGAGATGAGGCTGGGCCTCCAAACAGATAGGAGGGAGAGGGAAAGGGCATTCTAGGCTCAGGAAGCAGCATGAGCAAAGGCCCAGAGGTGTGAAACGGCCCGGCCCATGTGGGAAACCAGGTGTGGTGCTGCAGCCTGGAGCTCAGTGAGGAAGATGGCAGAGGAGAGATAAATGAGCCTAGAAGATGGGCAGGGGCTGCTCCTGTGGGTCCATAAGGAGCTTGGCTTTTATCCCAAGCCACTGAGGAGCCACTTAAGGTTCTGAGGACAGGATCAGATAAGTAACAGGGTCATGTAAGTGATCTGAAACTCTCTGGCTTCTGTGTGGAGGGGCGGGGCTGGCAGGTGTTGGACTGGAGCAGACGTGGGTAAGAAGGCCACTCAGTGTCCAGGCAGGGGCAGTGGGGGTGGGGAGGAGGGGAGAGTACTTGGGGATAGATTTCCTGGGAGTGGGTGGGCATGGGAGCAGGGAGCCAGGACCTGCTGGGCAGGCTGGGGTGATTGGGGGTGACTGGAACACAGAAGGCAGAGCTGATTGGAGTGGAAAGCTGGTCCCAAAGAGGTGGGGGAAAGGACATAGTGGGACTAGAAACTTTAAGAAAAGCATGAAAATGCCCTCATATCAGCTATTGGGAAGGTGAGGGGCTCAGCGGTGAGGAGGGGTCAGGCTGCATTAAGGAGCAGCTTACATATTCCCTTTCTAACTCCGAGGTCAGTGTGGTTTAGAAGTCAGCACGAGGAGCTGGGACTAGAGCAATGCCCATCCCAGAAGAGGCCAAGTTGTGGAGCACAGGGAGGCCACCCAAGCCTGGGTACAGCCTTGGCTGGCCCTTCTCCAGGACTGGGAGATGACAGAAGATGTCTGAAGCCCCCTTTCCACCTCCACTTGCTTTGGCAAAGGTGCCCAATGCCAGGTACTCTCTGCACGCAGGGCTGTGAGGCCAGGGAGGCCCCGGGGTGCAGGGGACAGCCGCAGGAGCTGACCCAGGTGGGGTTCGCTCACCTCGTCAGAGCCAGTGCGGAAGACGAGCAGGTCGAAGGGGATGGCGGCCACCATGTCAATGAGGAACCAGCCCTTGAAGTAGTGGACAGCGATGCGGCGGGGGTGGCTCACCACCTCATCGTTGGCGTTGACATAGGTGGTGCGGAAGTTGATGACAATGTCCACAACAAACATGATGTCCACGATGAGGTCCACCACCGTGAGCGGGCTGCAGGTGTAGCTGCAGTCCCCGCGCTGGGACTCATCCTGGTCGCTGAGCAGGAAGGCGGCCGAGTAGGGCGTGAAGACGGCCGTGTAGATGACCAGCAGCAGGATGAGCCAGTCCCACACGGCCTTGAAGGGGCTGTAGTGCAGGAGGGTCCCGCGGTGGATGCGTGGCGCCTGCAGCTTGTACTCCGGCAGCACATCCGCACCCAGGGACAGCACCTGGGGTGGGGGCCATGGGGTGGTTAGCGGGGTGGCCACCGCTGGTGAGATGGGTCCGGGAGGGGTGAAGATGTAGGGGTGATGCCTGGGAAGGCCCTGTGGAGCCTTGACCAGCGAAGGACTTCCCTGCGGCCAATTCTCAGACCTTCCATGGAGTCAAATTGGGGTGCAGAGCTAATCTAGGGCCTCAACAGGTCCTGAGGACCAGGGAGCCTTCACTGCTTGTCTTATGTACTAGGGGGGTTTGATCATTGCATTCAGCTGAGCCCTCTCCACTCTGCCCCTCCCACCTTCAAGGCCCAGCACAGCCCTGTCTGCGCTGCCCTGTAAGCCAAACCTGGGTGACCTTCTCGGTGACATTCTGGGTCCGCTCCACCACCTTGTGGGGCGCGATGATCTCAATTTCTGTGGTGGAGCCTGAACGGTGCTTCTCCAGGTTGAACTCCACAAAGTTGAGTGTGAACTGCGGAATTTGGCCGATGGTCCTGTACTTGGCCCTGCTCGTGCCAGGCCTCTGTGTACCGGGCCTGCCCTCTGAAAGTGGGGCGAGGGTCAGAGCAGCCAGGATCAGGGACTAGCTGCTCTACCTGGTGCCCCCACTCTCCCCTCCCTCTGTCCCCTGTGCCCCTCCTCACCAGAGCCCAGGAAGCTCTGGGACAGCAGGCGCTGAGACAGGCTGTGGCTCCCACTCTTGGCCAGGAGCTGGGCCAGATCCTCAAAGTTGAGGATGAACATGATGACGGCCCCGTCCTCGTTCTTCACGGGTACCACGTCCACCAGGCAGCGGAAGCTGGAGGCTGCAAACACCATGGGGGGGCAAAGAGGTCCTCTCCTGCGGGAACCTGGCCAGTTGAAGCTGGGGAGGGGGCTGGGCAAAACTCAAATTAAGGGCAGCCACAGGGTGAGGAGCCTGGACAGAGGGTTGGTGATACTACAGGGCAGAGGTGGGGAGAGCAGCTGAGCTGCTTATTAGGAGATAACGTAGCATCGTGTCCAAGTCCGGGCTCGGCCTTCAGCTCAGGGCTTAACCTTGAGGTTTGCTTCTGCTGTAATTACAGCGGAGCAGATGGGGTGGATTAAGCGGGAGGTGGGTCGGCATTCTACGCCATGAAGCTCTGGCTTGCCATGCGTTCAGCTCCCATGTTCCCATCCCACAGAGCTGACACTGGAAGGGCCTCATCATTGAGAACACACTGAGTGCTGGGCACTGAGCCAGTTAGGCTTCAGTCTCTGTGGTGGAGCCCAGTGGGTCTTTGTGGGGGAGGCAGAGACCCCTGTTCTGCAGACAAGAGCCTGGGTTCTGAGAAACTGACTTGCTGGGGCTGGGAGGAGACATGGAGCAGGGATCCCTGAACTCTCAGTACCCAACAGCTTGGAGAAGGGAAGGGACTTGTCTGGGGTAGGGACGCTGGAGTGAAGGCCAGGCTGCTGCTCCAGGCCTGGAAGGGGAGCAGGGTTTCAAGGCAGAGGCGCTGGGACTGGGGAGCAGGCAGGGCTGGGTGGGTGGGGGAACATCCCGTGAGCCCGCTCTCCGAGGTACCTGGTGGGTGTCAGGCCCAAAAGGCAAGATCCTAAGGGGCAGGGCCCTCAGGTAAACATGCAAATCAGAAGGCAGAGCCGCCCAGGTTTGGGTGTCTCCTTTCCCAGGAGCCAGCACCTGTTGCAGGTGTTATCGATTGAGTGAATGAATATATATGTAAATGTGAGAGGGTGGGAGATTGCCTGGCAGGAATATAGCTACTCTGGGGTCCACTAGAGTCATTCCTCTCCTGGCTCCCCACTTAGTGCTCACTTCCCTTGGTGTCTCCTCATAGTCCTCAGCGTTGGGGTGCAGCTGAGCTGTCTCCATCTTCCCTCCCATGTTCCTCTCTGGGAGCAGGAATCTCCTGGATCAGATTCCCAGACTCCCAGGCACCAGACAGCCACCTGCCAGCTGCTGTACTGGGTCCCAGGGGAGACATCTACACTGAGGGGAGGCCACCAATCTACCTCTATGACCCACTCCTGGGGCCAGAGTGCTGTAGGCCTGCCCAGGAGTGGCCGTGTTCCTGTGCTCTTGCCTTGGCCCTGGAGGAAGAGCCACAGTCTCATACTCCCTTTCAGGGGCTCCTCCTGGCACCCACCTCTCTGACCAAGGGCAGCAGCTTTGCCTGCCCCATCCCCCCAGACACTGCCCTTCTTCTGCTCTTCTCTGCCTCTTGAATGTGCCCCTTCCTTCATTTCTCCTTGTTCCTGTGCTTTCCTCTGCCCCCGGCCCTTGCTTCCCGTCTGCACAGCCTCCCTGCTATCTATTACCTCCATCTAGTTATGCACACCCATCCAGGACTGTGATGAGCCTTCAGGAAAGAACTGGTGCTGCAAAAAGCTGCCTCTAAGACAGGGGCTATTCCATGCCCCCTCCCTGCTTGGTGTTTTTGGCACTCATGGGCGAGTGTCTGGAAAACCCTGGGGCCCCTCATGTCAGCCCTTGCTTGCCCTGTCCTCTTTAACCAGAGCTGGGGACTGAAGGAGCCAGAGGCTTCCTCTATTCTGGCTTAGGGATTAGGGGACTCTCCAGTTTGGGGACCTGGCAAAGGTGGGCAGGGATGGTGCTCAGTGGAGGCAAGGGTAGGGGTGGGGAGATCTGAGCACTCTCCATCCCTCCCTCCAGACTCTCATTGATCCTAGTCTGGTGACTGTCCTGTTCCTCCTTATCTGTTAGGTTCTTACTTTTCCAATAAAGGCAGATGGAGGAAGAGCCAGTTTCTTAGGGGTCTCTCAGCCCTGTCTCATGGGGTAATTTCTGCCAAGTGCCCTGGCCTCTTTGAGCCCAACATTATGCAGATGCACAATATGGAGCTATATGGACACAGACCTTCTACTTTGACTTGGAGAACTGTCAGTGGAGTACTATTTTATAGGGAAAGAGAATTATAAATAAACAAGCTAGAGTTCTGTTCAGGACACTTTCCTACATCCCTGGAGCCAGGTGGAGTGGGGCAGAGGAGATACTGACCTAAGGTGGGAGGGAATCAGCATTAGGATGCCCCTGAGCAGAATTGCAAGATGTATGTTAATATGATAAATAAGAAAATAAAGGTCATGTGGTCAGAGTGGACCATATGGTGAACATAAATTATCTGAGAACCACATCCTTTCCTTAGGGTAATGCAGGCTGAGAAGTTCCCTTTTCTGGGCTCCCTTTTCAGGCCAATTTCAGGCAGGTCCAGGTGGTCAAAGGCTTCGACTACAAGACAGGGAAGGGCTTGTGGTAGGGGTGGAGTAGACTGGCATTGGGGGGCATCAGGTATGTAATTTTTCCATTTTCACCTAGGGTCAGCCTTCAAGACTAGGTTGTCAGGGTCCCTTCTGATAGATAAAGGACCCCAGCAGGGTTCTGAAGACCTCAGTCCTAATCTCAGAGGGCCAAGGCCTGGCCTTGACTTCTGCCCCCTGCCCAGTCACATGCAGGGTGCTGAGGACACCCTAAGAATCCTGATCTGACATCTCCAGGTGTGTGAAATCAGCCCTTACCCCTTTGGGGCCCAGATAGAGCTCTGGGGTCAAGGAAAGGGGGGAAAAAGACCTCTTGTTCCCCCTCCTTTCCTGCTGTCCCATCCTGTTCTCCCAGGACCCTTCTCACTCTCCTGACTATCACCTCCTCCCTGCAATGATAAGAGGAGGTGAGGTCACAGCTTTTTAAAACATTCTGACTTCATTAACCCTGTGAGTGCCACTACACTAAGCTGGATTCTTCCTAGTCTCCTAATCTCTGCCTCTGCATTCACTTGGGTGGCAGCAGCAGGAGACAGCCAGAGGGACAGCCAGGACCTGCCCAAGAAGCACCCCAGAAGCCCTTGAACATACACACATGCATGCACTCACACACATGTTCATGTTCACGCTTATACCCACGCTCCACACACACACCAGGCCCCTGGAACTCAAGCTTCAGCACCGCTCAGTCCCAGTCCAGAGGTGCCTGACCTGTGTCTGCACTCAGATGGCCCTCATGCCTGCTTTCCAGGGGGAAGCCCTCTTCTGGGGCTTCCTTTCCCCAAAGTCCTGCCTCTGAGCACAGCGGCAGTTGGGGTCTTTTCTCCTCTCTTGGGATTTACTCAGAACAGATATTTCTAGGAAAGAATCCGGAGACTTGGGATCGGCCCTAGGTTGGACTCCAGCAGTAGGATTCTGGGCAAGTCCCTTCTTTTTCTTAAGCCTCGGTTTCCTCATCCTTGAAATGAAAGGATTTATCTAAGCCAGTGATTCCCAAACTTAGTAGAACATTGGAACCACCAGGGAGATTTTTCCAAATATACCTGCTGGGGCCTCACCTCACACCTTTGAGTCAGCCTTTCTCTATGGAAGGTGTGCTTTGGAAAACAAGCCCCGAGCAATTCTGATGCAGAACCAGGTGCAGGGCAGGCACAGATCCAGGTAATTTCAAAGGGACTTTCAGGATCCTGGTTTCCACTCATCTCCCCCCATGCTTCATCCAGTAGAGACTCAGAGGTGCTGGGGGCGGGGTCTCAAAGGCCTGCAGAAGTCTTTATCATCAGTCCCTGTCCTATGCTTCTGTTCTGCTTGCAGTAAATTTGGGCTGGCAGCAACATCCCAAACTGGATGAGCCTCCAGGTCAGGCCAAACTCCAGACCCTCTCTTCCAAAGGAACCAGGGCTAGGTGAGCCAGACCCACCCCTTTCCCATCCAGCAGTCCCCATGCCTTGCTTGGCCACAGAGGCCTTGACTCCTCTCCTAATCCCCAGAGCAGATAGAGATGAGGAAAAGTTCATTTCCGTCCCAGCTGCCTGACAGCTGGGGCTGACAGTGACAGAGTGCACAGCCAGGAGACAGGGGACATGGGAGAGGGATGGTGGAGTGGGAGGCCCTGCCCAGGACTAGGACCTGTCAGTGACTCAGCCTGGTGTCCAGTTTCTAAATAGAACCTCTAAGGGCTTTACATCCCATGCCCATCACTTCCCCATACAGATGAAGAAACTGAGGCCCAGACAGGAGACAGGATTTTTCCAGGCGCTTGGTCCCGGGGTTAGTGCCCTCCTCACGGCCACTCTGGCAGAACAAGAGAGGGACCAAGAACCTGTGGCCCGAGGGTGCCTCACCATCCTTGCGGTAGTAGAGGATGTCCACCTTGCACTCCTCAGCCCCCAGCAGGGCCTGCGCCAGGCGGGACATGGCACTGCGTGGGGTGTTGGGGCCTGTAAGGAAGTCGCAGGTGCAGGGTCGCTGCATCACCTCCATTCGGGAGTAGCCAAAGAGTTCACAGAAGCCATCGTTGCAGTAAATGATGGCGCAGTTCTCCATCTGAGCATTGGCGATCAGGAACTTCCGACCTGGGGTGGGAGGGGGGAGTGGGAAGCCCATGGCATCCAGGATTGGGTGGCAGGGAAGGAAAGATTATAGAGACTCTCGGAAGCAGTGAGGGGGTATCTAGATGGGGGAGCAGAACAGTGACCAGAAAGAGGGAGGGGAGAGGTCAGGTCTGGGGAGGGTGGGAAAACCAAGGAGGCCAGAGTCCTGGGGGAAGGTCATGGGGCTCCTGAGAGTAATGGGGCGTGGTCAGGAAGAGGGAGCAGGGCAGTGACTAGAGAAGTGGGGGAAGGGAAGTCAGTCCTGGGGATCGTGGGAAGACCAGAGCAATAATGGGGTCAGTGAAGCTGGAGGGAGGCCTAAGGCTTCCTCCAGACGGTGGAGAGGGTCCGGAAGAGCGAGCAGGGATGTGATCTGGGGCCCTGGCTTGGGGAGAGCTCCTAGAAAGGCCAGGGGGGTCAGGGTCAGGAGGTGAAAAGGAGAGAGTCAAGAAAACCTCTGAAGAGTGTGTGTGTGTGGGGGGCAGTGGTAGAAGGGGAGATCAGGGCTCAGAGGGCAAGAAAACAACTCAGTGGAGGAGGGAGGGGCTGAGCTCTGACACTTGTGCTCCAGGAGAGAAGAGGGCAGGCACTGAGGCAAGTGGGGCCCGCTGGAGAAGACGGTGGGGTGCTCCTGGGGCATCAAAGCAAAGACTTTCGCATTCGGCATCTGGTACCCACCACCCTGCTCCACTCGAAGTTAGCAAAGGCGTCAGACTTCTGCCACCGACCCAGGACTCCGGATCGTGCCCCCACCCCAACGCACGCACTCACTCTGGCCCTCGAACTTGCGGATGATGGTGTCCAGGTAAGTGTTTTGGGGCGCGACGTGGCCCCTGCGGACGGGCATCTTCCGGCCGCGGCCTCGGCGCGGAGGCACCAGCGCCTCCCCTCGCTGGCCTCCGCGGGTCCCGCTCAGCCGCGTCCGGCTGCGGGTGGGCGCCGCCCGCAGGGAGAGCCGTGGGGCGCGGAGCCCCGCCCGCCCTCCCGCATCTAGCGGCCGCTTCCCCCGCAGGCCCCGCAGCCGGCCGCGCCTCCTCCCCGGCGCCGCCCGGGAGCTGTCCGCGCCGCGGTGCTGAAAGAAGCCGCGCGGCGGAGGCGGGGCCGGGGCGCGGGCAACTTCTCCCGGACCCGACGGGGCGGGGCGGGGCGGGGCGGGGACTCCTAGGAGGCGGAGCTGGGCGGGAGTCCCGCGCCGGGAATGGGGCAGGGCTTGTCTGAGGAGCTTCTGCTCCTGTTCCAGGGGCCCTTGGTCTCAGCCCCTCAAGGTTTCTCTCCTGACACCGAAGGGCAGTTCAGATGTCGCCTGGACGAGTCTCTCAGGGAGGGGAAGGGGCGAGCGGAACGGGTTCCCGCAGGTGGTCTTTTGCTGAAGGTTTCTTTCCGAGTCTTGCGGTTAGATGTCTTGCCCGCCTTTGCCATGTGCCCTCCAGCTGAACCCCAGTGCCCATGCAGAGCCCTTAGTGGCAAGCCCATCTAACACCTGGCCCTGGGAGAACCGGGTAGGAGCACACATGAAGGGTACAAGAAATAAGCAATCAGGTGCTTTCTTCAGAGGCCTGAGAGCTCTTAGCCTACAGGTGCTGCTCGAGAGACCAGATTTAAAACCACAAAAAATGTCTGAGTGCTGATTGACAAAGAGTACTCTAGAAGATGGGGTGAGGTTTATCGAGTCCTCTTAGAAGAGAAAGGGACCACTGTTCACTGAGCATCTCAGTGGGCTTGGAGCTTTGAGGGTCCGATGACCAGTTCTGAGCCAGGCCTCGGAGGGCAAGCATTCAAATGGCTCATGTCCCTTAGGCAAAGGCCATTGTTACACTCAGTGCAAAGGGACGGAGCTGGGGCTGGGAGAGGTGAGGCTGGAGCAACCGGGAAGTGAAAAAGGCCCTCAGGTGACATTGTGAATGTCTAGATTTAATTGATGGGCAACTAAGTTCTTACGTAGTTAGACATGAAGGAAATGTTTTGGTGAAATAAACTTTACAACGGGTGGGGGAAGAAGGATGGGAGAGGGGGCTCGCTGAGGGTTTGGAGTCCTGGGATGGGTGTACCTTTGCCACTCGGAGCCATAATGCCTGATGGGAGCCTCACTGGCCACTGTGGCTGAGGGGTAGGAGAGCTGCAAATGCGGCCTCTTGGCGGGGGGCGGGGGGCAGAGTTGTCCTGGTTGCCCTGTATGGGGGGGCAGGGTGACCCTGGAGAAAAGGTAGGTCTGTTTTTCATGGGCTCACCACGTGGGGTGCTGAGCTCTGAGGAGGGACTTGGGCAGTGGGTCACTCATTCACTCACTCATTCAAACATTTTCCAAGTCCCCACTATGTGCCATGGTCTGTGCTGGCTACAGGTATTACACGGGGGCACAGTCCTGATAAGGGTCCTGCCGTTACAGAGCTGACAATAATGGGGACAAATGAGGACATTACAGCACAGCGACATAGTGACAGAGACATCAAATGAGGGTGCCGTGAAGCCTGCGGTTGAGCAGGAAGTGTGCGGGTTCAGCCCAAACTTAGGAAGACCTCTTGAAACCTGGGCAGAGGAAGGGCCCATGGAAAACTCAGCCTAGTGCCTCTGTTCTCTGAGCTTTAACTTCTTAATCTAGAGAGAGCCAGTCTCATCTTTTGGCCACCCTCCCACCAGCTCAACTGCAACCCTGGTGCCTCCTCTCTGTGGTTATCAGCTGTGATACTACTCCCCCCCCCCTCCCGTAAGGCTCCCCTAATCACTGGCTGATTCTCAGCCTCCCCAGGAGCCCGTGGGGCCTCAGTCCAAACTCAGTTTGTCCTCACAGCAAGTAGACTCAGGTTGGAAAGAAAGCATACAAGGGGCAAGAGCAGGGGCCTCCCTCTCTCTTCCCAGGCTTGTCCCTAGAGTCCTCCAACAGCATTCCCTCCCTGTCTTCCCCTCCTCCATTGAGTCTGGAAAGGTGCTGTTTGCCCTGTGCTCAATCCCCAGGGCAACAGACCAGGCAGCAGGTGTGTGTGTGTCGAACAAGGCCATCTCTGAAACGGAGTGGCTGGAGATGAGCTTTGTTTAAATATTCAAGAAGTCAATCATTAATCAAGCCTGGCTTGATGCCCAGCTGCCCACTGTCTCCATTTGGGAGGGCCTGGCCTGGGGCAGGGAAGGCTGTGGGGCATTTTGTGAGGCTACTTGCATCTCAGACGGCAGACAAGTAGCTTTTGGGGGCTAGATTATGCAGCCCCACACGGGGCAGGCTAGAGGGTCAGCAGAAAGATGTGCTGGCCAGTATACAGAGCACGGTGCTCATGAGCTGGGCACCGATGATTTGTACAGGAATGTCTGCTTCTGCTTGAATACATTTTATAAGGGGAATGAAGCAGTGTCTTGTTTCTAACCAGAAACAGAGCAGACATTTTTTGGCCACTGCAGTCCCAGTCCAGCTCCACAGTTGGGTGCCTGAGGAAAACAGGCTGTGTAAAGAACAAGTTCCGGGCATGAATTGTGGTGGAGGCTGTTTTGGAGGGACACAGCCA
The DNA here is from genome assembly GCF_964146895.1 of Miniopterus schreibersii. Lineage (NCBI taxonomy): Eukaryota > Metazoa > Chordata > Mammalia > Chiroptera > Miniopteridae > Miniopterus > Miniopterus schreibersii. The sequence goes on from NC_138116.1 coordinate 9,695,529, forward strand.
CTGGGTCACTAAAACCATGGTTCCTGAGTCCCTCGGGGAAAAAGGTTGGCCTGGAACCCAGGGCATACATGGAATGTATGGAACCCCACAGAGTCAGCGGCTGTGCACATGGCCTTGCATGAGCTCGCACACACACAGTTACAACTCCCCATGTACCCAGATCTGCTGTACCCGGTTGCACTTGGGCACTATGCATGGGAGCTGTCCCCTCCCCGCCCCCCTCCAACCCTCTCTGACTTGGCGGTCCTCCTCCTGCCCACCCCTACCCCCAGCCTCACCAGTTGCACTGGGGTCTAGTCCCAGCTCCGCCATTCAGCGTTCATCCACGGAGGCTTTGGGTTGTGCCGTGTGAAGACCCAAATGATCAGGCTGATTGAGTACAGCATTAGGACCAGGCAGAGGCCCAGCAGAATCCACTGTCTTTTGGCAACCTGGCTGGGCTTCATGGCTTTGCCCAGGAAGTAGGCATTGGGTGGTGTCACGAGTGGATTGGTGTCCTGTGCTGTGGTGTTCTAGGCCAGGGAGTATAGCCTGCAGGCCAGCAGTAGGGCCACCAGAAACACGACAAAGTTCAGAGCCAACAACATCCACTGCCTGAATTTGGCCTGGTTGGTGTTCAGCTCCAGAATCAGGAATTTCACCTTGTCTTTCTCTTTTTCTGTGGAAGACATGGGAATCTTACAGAGCAGGAGGGACTGGGGAGAGGGCCCTGAGTTGCCCTGTGGCGATCAGAGAGGATCTGCCTGCCACTGGCCCTTCCCCTCAGCCTCAGGTGCCTACCTTCCAAGCCGCAGGTGAGGGCATTGCCCTGGAAGGCAGGTGAGAGAGAGAAGCAGAAGAGAAGGAGATGGGCACAGACAGGGCTACATACCCATGGTGCTCAGCAGTGGCGCCATGCAAGGGTCAGGAGGCAAGATGCCACTCTGTGCTCAGAAGCCAGTCTGGCGGCCTAGCTGGCAGCGCACAAGGAAGCAACTGGGGCATTGGCTGGGCGTGGGCTGTGGCCTTGGCCGAGGCTGCAGCAGGTGCAGGCAGGTCGCACAGCAGCAGTACTGTGCTCGGTCAAGCCGGGTCATAGATGGGCTAGCGGTTAAGGCTGGGTTGGGGTGGGATCTTGTGGGGGAAATGTTTTGACCATTCTGCCTATTTAGAAAGTCCCTCAGGTGGGTGAGACAAGAGGTCTGACCCAAAGCCCAGCTGATGGCCCATGTGAGCAGCACATGAGACTTGGAAAGGTGGCATTTGGGTGTTGCCCAGAGCTCTCAACTCCAAAGTGGCAGCAACGGGCCCCATGGACAAAGTCAGCCCACCATGGCTGGCTGGCTGAGGCAAGGGGACTTTGGGAACTTGGATCAAGTCCACTTAGACCCTCCAACCCCAGCAGAACCAGCCTAGAGACTGGTTCAGGGCAATTACATTTGCCCTGATGAATCAAAAGTAGTAAAATCAAGTTTTAAGATCTATTAGGCAAAAGAGCAGTCAAGAATCTTCTCCTGTGCAAACACTCACCTACCCCTCCCTCCATAGCCCATATTTCACTCTGCTGTCATCTCACCTCCTCAAAGCTCATGATATCCATCTTTCTCAGGGACCTCTCCTCTGCCCTCTTCCCAGAAAATGGTGTTTAAAATCCTAAGCCTGGCCCTGGCCGGTTTGCTCAGTGGTTAGAGCATCGGCCTGCAGACTGAAGGGTCTTGGGTTTGATTCCGGCCAAGGGCACGTACCTCAGTTGCAGGCTCAATCCCTGGCCCTGGTTGGGGCTCATGTGGGAAGCAACCAATCGATGTGACTCTCTCACATCGATCTCTCTCTCTCTCTTTCTTTCCTCCTTCCACTCTCTTGAAAAGAAAAAAATATCCTCAGGTGAGGATTAAAAAGAATAAATTAAAAAAAATAAAATCCTAAGCCTGGAACTCGGGGTCTTCCCTGAGCAGGGACAATCATGCATGAGGACTGGTGAGCAGTGACCAGCAATGAGTGGCAAGGCCTGTACATGCTTTGGTGCCAAGTCTGGCCCTGGGAGCCTTGTGTGCCCTGGGTGGAGTAGGGAGGGAAGTGGTGAGAATGACTGAGCCAAATGTCCCACCAATCAAGTGGGATGAAGGCTCAGAGTTAAAAGTGAGTTGATGTGTTGAAAACAAATGTCCACTACTTATTGCATTCCTGCATTTGGAGACAGAGATCTCTCCTTGGTTCCCCAGCATGACCCCTTCACCTTCCTTTCATGTTCGCCTGAGCACTTTTCTACCGCACCAGCTCCTTTCTTGTATTGTGGTTATTGATTTATCCTGTGGCCTGTTGCCCCCTGCTGGATGCAGGGCAGGCTGGTGGGCATGTGCACAAGTAAATGTTAGCTGAATGAATAAATGATGGGCAGTCAGAGACATGAATGCAGAGAGCAGAGGGGCTCTTTATGTTCCTTGCATTCAGAAGAGCCCCAACCTGGGCAGTCAACTAGAATAAACCCCTGTAGTGTGAAAAGATGGAAAAGCAAATAGACTAGGGAGACAACAGGCTAGCAAGGTGCACCCCTCCCTGGGAGCAAAGCCAGGGGATCAGTCCTGCAGCTCCACCTGGCCTACTGACAAACTGCATGGTGGGATCACAAATATGCTCATTACATTTGCAAAGGACGCTAAATGATGTGGCTTTGTTAATCACCTGACAGGAATAAAACTCAAGATGACCTTGACCAATTAGGGAAATGGACCTATGGAAGTCAGTTGAAAATCTATGGGGAAAAGACCATGTCAGTGGTTGGAGAGCTGGTCTTGAAATCAGTAGACCCAGGTTTAACCTCACCAGACCTGTATCCTTTCACTGATACAGGGACCAGCAGTGGCCACGAGGGCCCAGTCAGCTGGCACAGCCTGGGTGGAGGTTCCTTGGGCCAGGTCCCACCATAGGCTGGCCTCGGATACTGCAAGGACTCTCCTCCTCATGTCAGTGGTTGGAGATGAGGCCAAGTCTACAAAAAGGTTCATCATTTCATTGTTGGTTCACTAGGGCCTCTGGATCATCCTCTGCGGTTGACAGAGAGTTGGGAGATTCCTGTCTCAGGTGACAGGGTCTGGTTCAAGGCCCAGAGAGTTGCCATGCCTCTCCCTCAGCCCCTGGTCTCCATCATTCAGGTGGCAGTGGGTGTCCACAGAGAAGGAAAAGAGCCCTTGCAGGTGCCTCAGATGGCTGGTGGGGTATGCTCTTGGAGGGGTACAGGGTCAAGACTCTGCCAGTCCTATTGGTGAGACCTGGTCCTGAATTTGGGGCAGGGGTGGCAGGGTGAAAGGACAAAGGATTCAGTGCCCAGCTCTGCCACCCCCAGGCTGCTATGTGACTGACCATGAGGCACATACCCTTCCTCTGTGAATGACTACGGGTTGCAAAGTTTCAGATAAACATAAAGGCCTGTGCAGAGCTACCAGGCCCTTCATAGTCGCCCCAAACCATGCTGTAACCAGTAAACTTGAGCTGTGGGCCAGCCCCCAGCACTAGCCCCACTGGTCGAGGCATCTTCCCACCAGCCTCTGCTTCCCTCCTCCCCCAGAGGACCCTCCGGCCCTACCCTGCCTCCCTCTCTCCTGCCCCAGACACTTTGGCTCCTCACCAGCCAGCCCAACCCCCTGGGGTGGGGAGCATGTGCCTGGAGGCCTGGGGACTCTGTTCACCACCTCCTGAAGCTTGTCTGCAGGGCTGCCTTGCCTGTTCTGCAGCTTCCTCAGCATGCGCTTCACGGCGGGTCCTGGAACCTGGTGCTCTTAAACAGGCGGCCCGGGTGCCAAAGTACAGCATGTACTGGGACCTCTTCCCCTTCCTGTGCAGCTGGAACGAGGGTCACCGTATTTGTCATGGGAAGTTAGGGGAGGGAGTAAGGCTACCACAAGGAACTCCCACACCACAGCCCCCCAACCTCTTCCCAAAGCCCATTTTAAGGGTTCAGAATCATCAAAGATGTGGCAAGAGGGAGAGGAGAGGAAGCCTGGGTCCCTAAAAGCAAGTAGGAGATATTTACAAGGGGAGAGCAGCAAGAGATTCTTGCCCAGGGTGTTCAGTATCACCAAGGGGCATGGAGCTTGCAGCCTGCTTTGACACATACTTTGGGACTTCTCTCTTTCCTCTAGCTCTGGACAGGGGGCAGAAGGTGTGGGTCTCCCGCTCCCAACCCCGGGGCTCCTAAGAAGAGCAAGGGGAGAAGAGGTTGGGATGCAAATGGTACCACACCATCTCCTCTTGAGTTTTTTTGGTGATGTTGATGACAAAGTCCCAGGTGGCCTCCATGAACTGGTTCCATACATCCGGGCTGTATCTCATACAACTGCAGGAATGACTTTGCCACGGTCTCACTGTAGAACTTGTCTGCAGAGAAGGAGGTGGGCATCAAACTGTCCTGGGAGCAGCCTGTCCCTGCCTGGTCCCCTTGTCTGACCCCATGCTCCTTTGGGTCTCAGCCCCACCTGAGTTCAGTTCACTTTTGCTCCTGAGCCAAGGCAAGAGCTCAAGTAGGGAAGGTCCGGGGCCAGTCCATCTTGTGCCCATGACCAAGAGAACAGCAAAGCTGGGTGAAGCTATAAGCTAGTCACAATCTGGTTTCATATTGTGACAGCAGGGGCTAAAGAGTCAGCCAGGGAATGTTGGAGCTGGAAAGCCTCACCTACTTTTTGGTTCAACTGTCCCCATTTTACAGCTAAGGAGACTGAGATCCAGAATGGTGACATATGACCTGGTTCACACAGCTAGTTAGTGACAGAGATAAAAGGACTTTTGTTTTATAAGAGAGAGAGAAAGGGGGGGGAGGTTGTTGGGAATCAAACCCATCACCTTCAGGTGTGTGGGATGACACTTCAACCAACTGAGCCACACTGGCTAGGGCTCGGCTTCTTTCTTCAGACTCACTTTCCTCCATACCCAGACTCCCTCCTCCTGCACCCCCTTCACTCACCCTCCTCGGCCCAGTGCACCCACAGCCTCACACCCCTTCCCATGAGCTAACATTATTACGAGGGAAACTGACCAAACCACCTTCCAAATATATTATAATCAAAGTGTATTTAAAACAAGAAAAAAATCAGTGGCACTTCTGGTTAAACTGACTAAACTCTCAGGGAAGTCCCTCCTGCTTCAAGCGTATAGATATGTTTAATAAAAACATAGTATTTTTTTATTACCTATAGTCACCATGATGTACACTATTACAACCCAGCACTTATAACAAGAAGTTTATGCCTTTGGACCACCTTCACCCATTTCACCCACCCTCCTACCTTCCATTTCTGGCAATTACCAAATTGTTTTATGTTTTTTGTTTTTTTTTAGATTCCACATATAAGTGAACTCATACAGTATCTGTCTGTCTTTCTCTGTCTTATTTCATTTAGCACAATGCCCTCAAAGTCCATCCATGTTGTTGCAAATGTAAATATATATATATATAACCACAGCTTCATTATCCATTCATCCATCAAGTATAGGGGTTGAGAGGGGGTGGGGAGATCAAAGAAACTGTCCAGCTACCATAATCACCTTTGACTCATGTAAGTAAGAAAAATCTGGTCACCCAGGAGCCCATGTCCGGCAGGCACAGCATGGGAAGGGCTCAGGCTTTAGGCCACCAGTAGTCTAAATGCTGGAGCGGCCTGTCTTCCCACTGTCAGCACCTCTTCTGCCACCTTCTGGATAGACTGGGCCTCTTCCCCTTCACCCAAGGAGGCAGCAACAGCAGTCTGAACAACTGAAATGTTTCAAAAGGCCTAGTGGATAGGGCTGTCAGGCCGACCGCAATGTTCTGTTCCTCTGGCCCCTTCTGCAGCTCGGCCTTGGGAGTGAGATGCTGGAGGCCTCACACTGCCCACATGCTCTCACAGGCAGCATGAACCTCTGCAGTTCAGGGAGACAGGAAAGGGGCTGATGTGACAATGACCTTTGTGTGGCAGAGAAAGAGCTTTCAAAACGTCAGGCTGCGGAGGGGGTGATTAAGCCTATTGAGGGAGAAGCTTGGAATTATTTAGAGAATATGTTTATAAATTCCATTGTCCTACGTAATTGTAAACTTCAACTCCACATCCTGTCCCATATAACCAAGTTGACATGCAACATACACACAGTGAACTAAAGGGTGTTGGGGGACAGATGTTAGGGGCTGGGGTCAAGGCACCCACAAAGCTGGGAAGAGGCTCAGGACCAAGGGTCCTGACAGAGGGGGCCAGGCTGGCAGTGGAAGCCTATGGCCCTGGAAAACTGACCAACTTCCATTTGGCCAGATTCCAGGTTTGGCATTTACATGTTTGAAAAAAACATCTAGTCCTGTTAACAGGAAGAAGGATCCACAACTCAGGACAGTGTGATCCTGTTCAAACTATGTGCTGAGAAAAATAGACTGGAAGGATATACACCACATGTCAACAGTGCTTCTCTCTTGGTGTTGATATAAAGGGCTTTTATTTCTTTATAGTTTTCTGGATTTTACAAATTTTCTACAATAAACGTAGTTAAAAGTTATAAAGATGTGTTCCTCAAAATGATAGTCCCTCAAACCCACATTGGCCTTCCGAGGGGAGGCTCAGGGCGAGGGCATGTGCTGGGGGGACAGGTAGGGGCAGCACTGGGCAGTTAATTCCTGGGTGGGCTCTGGCTACTGCCAAGCTCCAGCATTTAGGGCCCCTCTCCAGCTGGGGCAAAGGGACCTGGCCATGGGCCCCATGGCCAATACTCAAGTGGTTCTGTCCACTTATACAAGAGGACATGGAGCTGGTACAGGTAGGAAGGAGCTTGAGGTGGCCACGAGGCCAGTTCCGCACCCTCAGCGAGTCAGGCTCACTCAAGGCATGTCCCCCAAGAGAGCCTCCAACCTGGGGACCTGGCCATTTTTGGGAACAGCTTGGGTAGGACTCCCAAAGCACATGGAAATGTGAGGCGGGAAGTCCCGAAAGTCTGCTTCCCAGAGTCCTCCTGGGCTGGTGCCCAGGCCAGGCAGGGGCTGACTGCCAAGGCAGGACATCGGCTGGTTGCCTGGGCTGGAGGGAAGACAGGCGTGGGCACTGCTGGGTGGTGCCCGGGCCAGAGCTCTGGGGCACTTTCCCAGGCCCTTCTTGGAGGAGGGTGAAGATGCCCATTGAATGACCAGCCTGAGTGCCAGGAGGAGGGAGAGCGTCCCTGACCCTGTTCCTGGCTTCCCAGCGAGGGACACAGACTCAGATGGGAGGGCAGGACCTTTAATTGTATTCAAAGAGAGACTGGGAGGGGGTTCCTTGTTAGGTGGCCTGGTGCCCAGGGGCTGGGGGGAAGGGGTCACGGTGGCTCTGGGTGTGGAAGACAGATTCTCAGCGCAGGGCTGGAGGCAGGAGGGGAGGGACAGGGCAGGAGGAGGAGGAGGGTGGGCTAGGGGGAGCTGTGAGAGGAATACAGGGTTTTCAGGCCACCTCAGGTCCCTATCCCGGTGTCTCTGTGGCAGGTGCTCCCCAGCTGGCCAGCACGGCCTGCTCATCTCAGGAGTGTCTCAGCTCCACCTCAGAGCCAAACTGGGGCCCACGGTGGGGCCGGTGGATGTGGTGGTGGCGGATGCTGAAGAGGCGCTGGGTGAGGCCCAAAGTGGCCACCAGCAGGGCGACACCCAGGAAGAGCAGCACCCACTGGCCCACGCGGGCCTGCTGCTCCTCTAGGTTCATGCCCAGGAAGTTGACGCGGCCGTTGCCTGCGAAGGAGCCTTCCGAGCGAGCTGGGCAGAAGCAAGGAGAGCAGGGCAGTGGGCAGGGGGTGGCAGGGGGTGGGCAGGGGGTGGCACTGCGCTGGCTTCCCTAGGCTGCTCTGAGGTCAGACTGGAGCCCGCCTGAGCTGGGGCGCTGCGGGTGCCCGGGGCAGAGGTGGGGGGTGCTGGTACCGGAGTCGGGTGTCCAGTTGTACTGCGGCCAGCCCAGCTGCTCCCCATGCCGCCCGTTCTCAGTGAGGAGCCAGTCCATCAGCGGCTTGAAGTAGCTCATTATGGCCGAGGCCGACATGTTGGGCTGGCCCGTGATCAGCTTCATGGCCTCAGGCCACGGCTTACTGTAGCCCAGCTTCATGGCATCCCTGGGGCAGCACCAGCAAAAGGACACCGAGTCAGAGGACGGGTGAGAGGGCCGCCACCCCTCCTGCCTCAGCCTAACGCCCTCCGTCTGACAGTGGGGGTAGGAGAGGGATGGCCTGGGCTCAGGAGGCTCCAGTTTCCTCCCGAGAGGGCTCATCCCGACTCATAGTCTCCACCTGGGAGTTCCCAGCCCAAGCACCAGAAAGGCCGGTGTTCCCAGAAGAGCCCATGGGGCTCCTCAAAGCTGAGGGGCCAGAGAGTGGAAAACAGTCACAGCAAGGCCAGGAAAGACTCACGCTAGGCGCTTCCCTGCCTCCTTGGACTGGTAGATGTCACACTGGTGCAGGGGGCCCTTGTGGCCAGCCGCCTGACACAGCGCCTCATGGAACTGGAACTGGATGATGAAGCTGATGAAGTACCTGCAGGAGAGGGAGGCGTGGCTGGGGGTGAGGAGCCTGTGCTCCAGCCCCCACTGCCCCAGCCTCCCACTGCAGCCAGGGTGTCAGGGCGAACCCACCCTGGCTTTCAGCGTCATCCAGGCCCCCTTCCACGCCTTATACTCGCAAGGCTCTCTCCACACCTCGGGAGGGCCTGGGCTGAGCAGCTCTGGGGCCACTCATGGGGTGGAGGGTCAGGGCAGAGTCCTTTAAAGGTTTGGCGGGCCACTTGAGAGACAGCGAGGTCTCCATTCCTGGGGTATATGCAAGTAGAGGCCAAGGGTTGCCCAAAAGATCATATCTATCTGGCAGGGCTATCTAGGCAGGGCAGCCAGCCCAGTGATCTCCTTGATCCCAAAGCAGCAGGGAGTCCCTGGTAGAAATGGGCTGGTCAAGGCCGGAGCAACCTCTCAGTCTGCAGGGGTTTTGAGTGTCCCAAACAAGCAGCACAGGCCTCCCACTTTGAATGCTGGGCACAAGCCATGCGCCACTGACTTTCCTGGTGTTTCCTAAAAGTGCTTTGCCAAAGCAGCTGGTCAGAATTAGGAATGAGTCTCCTTTGCCACCCCTGCCTGGAGAATTATCTATGCTAAGCTCGGAAGCTAACCACGTGGGCCTGCTTCTGTGTGAAAGTGAATGCCAGCTTGGAAGCCTGGAAACCAGTGGGGAAGGCGGGTGGAGGCCCCCCTATGGGTCATTCTGGCACACTGTCAAAGTCGGGCCTGTTCCCAGGTGCCCTTGAATCTCCTTGGTCCCCTGCCCATTGCTGCTCTCTGGAACATCTGAGCAGGCTTTCTTTCCCTTCATGGACCCCGGGGGACACAATTCACCTACTCCATACTTATGTATTAGACCTTGACTATGTGCTGACATCACACTGGGTGGTGGGGTGGAAAGATGGGCACAGTGGGCCCTCTGTCAGTGGACTTCTAGGGACCATAGGAGGCAAGGATTGGATGAAGCCATAGCCCTCCTGGGGCTGCCTTCACTGCGCTCTGCGCCTTGCCTCGTGGGTGCCTGTGCCACCTGCAGTCCAGGGGCACCTGGAACCCCACCTGAGGCCTCCCCAGATCCCTGCCTCCCAGGAGGACTCCAGACTGCAATTACCCATTTAGACTGTAGCGCATAGAAAGTAAAGGGCTGCACCAGACACCTTCACACTGCCCCTGCATGACTTAGGGTGCTAGTGTGTTTACACGTGTGATTTCAGAGAGTAATTTAAGAATGGTGGGTTATGGCCACCATTTCCCAAGCCTGTTCTGTATGAGATAGCATGCTTGGAAGTTAACTCTTGCAACAAGTGCACAACCCCTTACCCCTATCAACACAGCCTCCCGATTTAACTGGGTCTCTAATCCTAGTTTTAGTACGTAGATCTTCCAGGCACGACTCAAATTATATCACAGGAAATACGTTCAAAATATAAAATATAAAATAAAGGAATTGCAATTTTTTAAGAAAAGGAAAACAAAACCAGAGTAACAGTGCTCAGGGCATGATCTAGCCATGGGCCATGGTTAATAATGTTAACTACCCGACCAAGGTCTTGAAACCATGAACCAGTTGCAGTAGTGTTTCTGCCTTCCGCTGTCTGCAGGGTAGAAGCTCTTGTCATTATCAAAGAGTAAAACAATGGTCAGCCTGGTTGAGGGTAAGTGGATCAGGCAAATTGCGCAGTGCAGCCGGGTCCCCCGGGTCCCCCTGACCCAACCTGGCAGTGACAGCAGTTTGAACACTGAGTGGGCTCCTCCCTTTCCCTGGTTACCTGATGTAAGGCACATTGGAAGGAATGTGGAACTTGGCCCCTGGGTCAAAGTCGTCTTGAGACCTGGTTACTGGCGGACAGAGGCCCTGGTACTTCAGCCTGTAAAGGTGCAAGACAGTTTGGAGAAAGGGTTTGGGGGAGAATCAAGCCAGGGAGGGTTGGGATTTTTGACTTGCAGGATGGTCCCTGCACCTGGGGCTGCCCTGGGCATTCCAGACTCCAAAGTGCTATGTCTCCATGCACAATAACCCCTACAAACCCCATCACTCACACACAAAGATTCATATGCACATGTACACACACACACACACACACACTTAGATGCTGTAAACACAGACACACAGACACCCATGGAGACCCCCCAACCCACAACCCCAAGGGAATGTTCTAGAACCTGAGGCTCCACCACTCCTGGTTGTAGTTCTCCTTGGTGATGCTTCCGTCAAACACCCTCCAGCGCCACTGGTCAATGAGGTAGCTGAAGGGGATAAAGGCGATCTTGTCCAGGGCTATCTTCATCAGAAAGTTGATATCTTGCTCTGCCAAGGGAAGGGGGCTTGAGTCACATCCACACCGCCTCCTGCCATGTCCTAGCAGCTTGGCTGTGATGGGTGTGTGATGGGTGGAGAGGGGAGGGGTGAGCTGGACCTGTTTGGCTCCTGCGACCTGCCTCTAGGGGTGGTCTGTGGGTTCCAACCTCCTGGCTTACTCTGCTGGTGGCCCCCTTATTCCCCATTGCTCTGCCCCAACCTCTGCCTGTGGGCCTTTAAGTTCCCTCTCCGCACCTCCCAAGCTCACTGCTCCTTCCTGGTCCCTCTGCCCACCAGGATCTCCGGTTCTTCTCTTACCGTAGCTGTTACCATCGCTACTCAGCAGGTTGATGCTGTGTAGGTGCTTGGGGGTAGATGCCGAGAGGGCCAGCACATCCCCAATGGCTTCGTGAAAGCCAGGGTTGGCACCCTCCCGCAAGGTGATAGGCAAGTGCTTGTACTGCATGAAATACTGTATGTGGCCCATTTCATGGTGGGCCACCACCAGGTCCTCCATGCTCACACTGGTACACTGCTTGATCCTGGGAACACAGGGATAGGGAGAGGGTGTGAAAGGGGACAGTGAGGAGCCCTGAGGCAAAGGCACCTGCTGTCCTTACTGCGTGCAGAGCAGCACCCCCACCACTGCTGTAAGCAGGGAACACAGCACTATGGGAAAGAAAACCAAAAGCAGATATGGAGTGAGCCTGAGAAAGAGGGAATTTGGGGGTTGGAAGCCCCTAGAGTATTGTCATTCAGGACATCCCTTTGCTTCCAACTTTTACGAATAACTCCAGCCCACATGGCCATGTTGCTTCCTGACTTACTCTAGAGGCATTGGGACACTCCTTTATGTTCAGTGTAGGACTTTCTAGAATGTTGTTCCTGTGGTTTCTCATGCATGTGTTTTGGTTCTCCCAAGACTTAGGCTTCCTGAAGGAAACCAGTGTCTGAGCTATTCTGCATCCCATGTGCCCAACACCAGCAAGCATATTCACCCCACAGTTTTTATGGCCACGACTAAAATGACACCTGCAGAGCTATCCAAGCCAGAGGTTCCATTTTTCTCCATCTTTCCTCATTCTCTTTTGTGAGCCAATGAAATTCTCCCTTGGACCTAAGCAGAGCATTTCAGGTCAGTTGACTCCATTTTCCTGCCGTTCTCTTGGGAAGGGGAAGAGTTGCCTAGCATCCTGGTTCCAATGAGGCTCAGGTCTGTCCACTTTCTCCTATGGTTCCCATACAAGGGAGGACCCCCAAAAGAGCTCTCAACCTTGATTCTGTCCATGCCCCGCCCTATAGCTGTAGTCCTCATGCCTTTGAAGGAAAGGCCCAAGGCCAGTGGGCCTGTGAAGCCTGTCTGGCTCGTTCCAGGTTCTCGGTGTCCACCTTTCTCATAAGAAACACTTCATCCGCTGTCACAGATCATTTTTGCTACTCTCCCTCCCAAGAGGCGGGGTCTTCTTTCTCTCCTCCTGAATCTAGGTTGGCCTTGCTTTAGCCAATAAAATCTGGCCGAAGTGACTCTGCTCGTTTTGGACTTAACCTTTAAGAGACCTAGCTGTTTCTGCTTTCTCTTTGGGGCATGCCAGCTGCCAGGTAAGAAATCTCACTGTCTGACTGCCATCCTGTGAGGAAGCCCAAACTAGCATGGAGAAACGACCCGCCAGCCCCCAGCTGTCCAGCCATCCCAGTCCAGGGACCCAACGTGTGAGTGAAGACACTAACTCAAGCATTTCTGTGCCAGCATGTGCCACATGGAGAAAAACTGGGGAACTGAACCTTAATAGCTAGAACCAAGGCCACACATAGATGGCCTCATTGAGCCATCCCAGCCATCAGAGCTACTCTAGCTGAGGTCTCCATCATCGCTGAGCAGGGACAAGCCACTTCCATTGTGCCGCCTAACCCATAAAGTCATGAGAGTAATCAAGTTGTTTTATACTGCTAAGCATGGGGTGGTGTGTTATGTAGCAACAGACAACCGAAACATTATCCTCTGATGAAGACAGCTCCTGAGCCTGTGCCAGTGAGGGCGGATCTGTGTAAAGTCGCCATGTCCTCAAGTGTCTCCCTCTGTCAAGGTACATGCGCCCAAGCAGAGGGCTAGCTGTATACAGGGGCCACCCGGGAGTGAGGGAAGGTGGGCAGCTCACACCCACGTCTGGGATCTTGGGCACTGACGACTGACCATGTTGGCAGAGCTGGCTGGCATTTGAAAAGACCATCACCTGGTAGATGAAGTTCCCCTGCCAGAAGCCGAGGGCCGAGTGGAGGCCAGGCCCCATACTATTGACCTTCCATCCTCGCTCTGGGCCCTGCACCTGTTTCTGCTCCCTCTGGCTGAGAGGGGACAGCAGTGGAGCTTTTACTTGGCTCGTCCCCTTGCCCATGGACTCAGGGTGAAGTCCCCTGGCTGCAACCCGGACACACCTGAAGTCTTTGCCATTGTAGAAGTCCCAGGCAGAGGCATGGCATATCACATCCCGCCCGTCGGTCGGCTTCTCCAGCATCGATTTGTTCCAGAAGTCCGGGGGCACGGGCAGCAGCCCCAAGGAGATGAAGAAATTGTTCGCCTCCTCAAATATCCTTCTGGGTGTCCAGCCCTGCAAGCAGAGGGGGCTCTGCTCAAACCGGGGGCTGTGGGGACAGACTGTGAGTCCCAGCAGAGGGACCAAGCTGGAAGGAAGGAACTGGCTCAAAGGGCCCTCTCCCTGCGGGGCGGGCTTCCCCTCCCTGTGCCCTGGGGCCTCTGGAGGAGCAAGGGTGGCAGGAGAGGACAGGTGCTGACCTGCTTTATCATGGCCTCCGTGGCATCCATCTTGGGGGCTGAAGGGAAGGGAATCACCAAGTCATAGATGTTGGACCAGCTCTGTGCCCACATGTTCCCTGGAGGTGGGCAGAAGAAGGGAAGGTGTAGACAAGAGAGAGAGATGTTACTTCTCAGGCTCAGCGCCATCACGCAGGGAGGGGGCATTAAGTCCCAGTCCTGCCGATCGTGACGTATCTCTTGAGCTTCCACTGTTTATAGATTGTGCTGGGCATCTGACATACAGTCTTCAGTCCACACATCATGCCCACTTTCCTGGCTCATGGGTGAGACCCTTGCTAGCGATCAGAGAATCAAGATGGTCCCTTGAGCAGTGAAGACCAGTGTGACTAGCAGCTGTGTACAAATGCAGAAGCTTTGGGTCCCTGGAACATCTACGAGCATGTGGCCACCACTTACTGAGAGTCAAGTAACCCGCCCAGGGCCCATGGCTCCTAATCGAAAGGGCTGGGTTTAAAGGCAGGCAGTCAGGCTGTGTCCCCTCCACGTCACCTGAGGTTGGTTTATGTGGTCCCACCTGCCTTCAGGAGAGGTTGATACCTTTGCACTTAGGACACGAGAGGAGTCCAGTTCTCCAGGACTGGAGAAAAGGAAGGTATTCAGGAGTGGAAAGGTCCAGAAATAGATTTGAAGTAGAGAATCTTTCATAGACAAAAGGGCTTAAGCCTGAGCTGATGTCGGATGGTGTCTAAAGTACAAAGTGGTGAGAGTTAGAGTGAGTGAGTGAGTGAGAAAGAGAGCATGTGAGGGAGCCAGTGCCTGGCCACTCCAATCCCAGGGGCTGAGTTCTAAGCCCAGCTCTGCCCCCCCCCCCCCCCCCCCGCCACCCAGGGCCACCAGGCATATTGCTTCCCTTCCCAGGGTTTGTGTTTCTCAGTCATCAAGCTAATATCTGTCTACTCTGATGTTCTTCGGTCTCATCAGAGAGGGATCAAGGACAGGCCTCTTGGGTGGCAGAGACCCTTCAGGTTGAGTGGGAACTAGACCCCAAACCAGACCAGTTTTTGGGTTCTCTCTCATGACTTGTAAATAGTCTGTGGCCCCATCTGGCCTTTCTGCTCACAGTAACATGTTCCCAACGGCCCAACAGTAGCTGGCCTCTACTCGGTTCCGGTCCCTACCATCCCTAATCATCTTCCACTGCCTACTGCATGTCTTCAGGGCATTTGGATTTACAACCCCTGGAAAAGAAGGCGCAAACACTGAGGTACATCTACACTCTCAAGGCTCTTCTCTGGTCTCCTAACTTCCTTAGGCTGAAAGCTGTGTCTGCTCTTCCCCTCCCTGCCACTACTTTCTCCACCTATCAGAACCTCTCATCTTTCATGGCTTCACTCACATGCCATCTCTTGGATGGGCCTCAGCTCCTACCCACAGCCCCTTCCTCACCCTCTGTATCCTGCTGTCTTGAGCTGTGATGGGTGATGTGGGCTCCCCATGGCAAGATTATGAACTGCCCCCCACTGTCCCATCCATGGTGACCTGCACCACGTGTATCTGTAGCAAATGGAGCACCAAGGGCAAGCAGGGGCTCTTCTCCCCACCCCCAGCCCCCACCCACTGCAGCATTGGCAACATTCCCTCCAGGCTCAAGTCTTTTCACTCTGCCAGCCCGCAGTGCCATCTGTAGACCCTCCCCGCCTGCCCTCTGCTCTCTGGCCAGCCCTGGCGCCACCCTCCCTCACACTGGCATCTGTCTTCATCTCCTCTAGAAGGCGCAGCGCCTGCCCTCACCCAACAGATGAGCGGGAATGGGGCCCTCCAGGTTGATGTGCAGGGGCCCGTAGTGGCGGTGCAGCGCCCGGCGCACGTAGGCGTGCAGGTTCAGGTAGAGTGGCTGCAGCTCCTGGAAGAGCTCCTCCAGTTCTTGTTCCAGGGTTGGCATCTCGTACGTAGATCTCCACGAGTCCCCTATGTCTATGTAGCCTGCAGAGGGGCACAACAGGCTCTCTGAATACCTGGCCGTCTCCTGAGCACTCCCCATCGCCACCACCTCCTCCAGGGACAGCCGTCTCATCGGGCTTAGGGTCTCCGAGGACCTCTCTGAGGGCCCCAGGGGGGCTGGGACCAGAGCCAGTGACATTGGCAGGAGGGACTTACCATTGAGCCGGGCAGCCTTGTTGGAGAGCTCCACATATTTGGGGAAAGAAAGGAGGATGGTTCTTCCCACCTTGTCTCGCCAGCCCTTCCATGCCCATAACAGTTCTTCATAATTCCGGGATGTGGCCATCAGGTTTACCAGATCTGGGGGTGTAGGGGGTTTCAGGCTTGAGCGCCCCCCCCCTCAGCCCACCTCTCACCTCCTTCTAGGTGAATTCAGCCACAGGACTTCAGAGCTAGACTAAAACTGCACAGGCAGCAAGGCTAGGGAAGTGGGAGACGGGGTGCTGCCCTCTCTAAGGGGCCCACGGGTTCCAGACCAGGGGCCTGGCGCTGCATGGACACCATACAGGCAACCGCAGGGTTTCGCTGTGCTTGTTTTCACATGAGCAGTTAGGTGACATGGCTGGGTCCCCAGCCAGGAAGTGGCTGAGCTGGGGCACAATCCAAAGGCCCTGACTGCAGAGCTGCTGCTCAGCCCCTGCCTGGGGGAAATGGCCTGGAGGCCAAAAGACCTGAGTTCTTGTTCTTGTCTCTCACTGACCCCAAATTGCCCTGCAAGTCATGGGACCCCTCTTTCCTACCCATAAAGTGGGGATAATGCTGGTCAAAAATCAAATGGGAACGTGAGGCCCCTGAGCAGGGAGTGTCCCTCATTCATTTCTGGGTCCCTACAGAGCTCAGGGCATCTTTCACAAACTGTAGTCAGATTGGATTGGATAAAATAATAGCAGCATCAGGGAGCCAGAAATCCTGGGTTTGGGTCCTGTCAAAGCCACTGACTACGTGTGACTCATCGATATGGACTGCAAGGAGCTGACATCCATGCCACAGAGCTGGGCTGAGGATGGCGAGAGCTTGTGTGTCAGTTCTGAAGCCCCACTCAGACCGACGTCGGCTTCCCTTCCTGCCCATCCCCAGCCAGATGACTTTAGACAGCATCAGGGGCTGTCCACACCGCATTATCTGACCTGCTACATGATAACTACTTCTCACCGAGAAAGTGCATTCAGGTTCATTTTGTTTGGAAGAAACTGTATTTTGAGAATTTCACATCTGCCCCCTGCCGATGTGAGTTTTTGTGTCTGTGGCTGTTTTGTATTTTTACTGCTGGCAGTGACCTGATGGCCTAGCCCTGGATTAAGAGGCTAATTGATGTGGGGGAGGGGGAATGAGGGCTACATTCCTGTTAAAGCTCTTCTCCGTAAACACATGCAGACACATACACGTCCACACGCACATCACACGCGTGCACATGCACACACGGCGCATGCCCCCCCAACGCTTTGCGTGCCTACCCACATACACAACCCGTAGGCCAGACCCTGTCCCACAAAAGCTGTTTCTCTCCCCTGTTTATTTTCCATTTCCCCTTCTATTTGTCATTGTTCTAATGTGGGAGTTGGGCAGAGGGCTAGGAAGAGGCTGTTTCTGGGTGGAGATTCCTTAGAAAGAATGTTTAAGCCTCTGGCTCGGAAACCCTGGGAAGGGTGGGTCAGGAGGGAGGAGGGGGTGTGTAGGTACTTGGGTGCCCAGGGTGAGCTGTTTCAAAGGGGAGAAGGTAAGAAGGACCTGCCAGTGTGGCAAAAGAAAGGGGGCAAGCAACAGCCAGTCCACTCTTTCCAGCAGGAAGTGGCAGTCGAGGGAGTGGACCACGGAAGTGGTTTCTAGGGTTGTAGCTTCAGTTTCTGGGGGGCAAGGGAGGTGCCAGAGAAGGTGGGGAAGTCATGGAAAAGATCAAGAAAGGGGCATAGAGGGGAAGTGTCTGGAGCTCCGACCCAATGTGGAGGCCTGGGAGTCCAAGCCCTGGAAAGGCGAATTTGAGAGACCCCCTGCTCTGAAGGGCAGAGTGCAGGGAGGAAGGAGAGCATGCGAGATCTTGGAGGGGTCCTGGAGGGAGCGATGGGTGGAGCCACGGGAGAGCAGCGGATTAGGGCAGAGAGGACGTGGGGGCTGGTTCTAAGTGGTGGCAGGGAAACCCCACTGGTGGAAAACAGGGGGGTGAGTTTCCTGGGCATGCTGACCCCACGAGTTAGGAGCACCTAACCCCCTTTCCACAGGCCAGCACCCCTCACACTGCGCCAACCCCAGCCTCCCCCGCCCCCCCCTTCTTCCCCATGGGCGCTCACCGGGCTCTAGGTTTAGACAGGTGCCATTGGGGAGGCACAAAGAGGCGATGCTGTACGTGGTCTCCATGTTCATCACCAGCTGGTTATACTGCGAGAGGAAGGAGAGAGGCAGCGGGCTGCACCCCTTTGCTGCCTGCTCCACCCCGGCATCCCAGTGGGGGGGGCTGTGGACCTGGGGGAGCGTGTTCCCAAAGGCGCATGTGACGCGGCAGATGGCGGGGCTTGACAAATCGAGGAAGGCCAGACCCTGTACCGGGCTCGCTTCCCTGAGCCGGAACCTGGTCCTGACCTTGGACCCTCCGCTCCCTGCTCCCCCCGAGCCACACACCTGCTCCAGCTCCTCGGGAGGCAGCGCTGCTCGCTCCAGGTCCCGAATCTTGTGTATCATCCGCTTTATGGTGGCGTTTTGGAAGTAGGTAATGTCAAAATGCCTGGCCTTCATGCCGTACTCGACACTGTGGTTTGCCACCTGCAGGTTCTTCAGCAGCTGTGGGCACAGGGGGAACCGTGTTGGGAGGCCTGGGAGCTTTGGAGAGGCTCTGAGGAGGAGGTGCTGTGTGGGGAGCCAGAGGGGCGGGGGGGGGCGGCAGGGAGAGCAGTTTTATCAAGTTGATGCCTTTGCCTATAAAGACCCTCTTCAGCCTGGACTGTCTCTAGTGTCCCGGGTGCAATCCATGCCCCTCCACAGATGCCCACAGACATATCCTGGCAGGGGAGAGAAGGGGGGCCCCACCCCGTATCTTAAAGGCTGCTGGGTTGGAGGCAGCTTCCTGTTAGTGCTGTGCCTGGCCTCTCTGAACCTCAGGGTCTCATCTGTAAAATGGGAATAAGAGCATTGATTCTGCAAGGCTGTGGAGGAATAAGTGAACCAACAGTGGTAAAGGGCCGGGGACAGCAGCCAACTCACACGGGTCTTCGAGGGGTGCTGGCTCTCTGTGGCCCACCTCGGTATGACCTGCACCCCCACGCATGTGGAGGCTGGGGTTGGAGGGAAGGGTAGCCCTCGCTGTAGTGGCAAACGGGGACTTTAAATCTTTTAAAACAACTGACTTTAGCATCACTTATCTGTGTACAATTACTCCTGCGCTAACAACAGATTGTTAATGAGCTACGACTTGTTCAGGTGTGAGTATACGCCCACCCAAACCTGGAACTGAGTCTTGTTTTAAATTTTCCACCTGGATTTTTCAAGGATTCTGACAGCCTCCCCGCACTGAGGTGACACGGGGCGGGCGGGAGGCCTGACTGCCCTGGGTTCGGAGCCCCCCTCGTGCAGCGTGGGCGCGGCCCCTACCAGGGTCTTGCTGGTCTCCGAGGAGATGTTGATGTTGTAGTTCCAGTTGGCCTCCGTATACTCATTCCACAATATCAGCGATTTCTTATCATACTCCTCCAAAAAGTCTCTGGCCGTGACTTCATCGGTCACCATGACTGTGGGGCAGAGTGGAGGGAGACAGACAGGCTGCCCCTTGCCCTCTCCTGCAGCGGCGCTGAGCCGCTGCCCCCCCCTCCTGCCTCCCCAGCCCCTGCCTCCTCGCCCCCTCGCGGCCCTGCCCCAGCCACCCACTGGTCCCGCTTGTGCTCTGGGTTGTCTGGCTGCTGGTTGTTGTCTGGATTCTGGTTGTCGCCTGGCTGGATGTTCCATGGTTTTTTGTCACCTGGTGGGTGACCCCCTGGGTGAGGAGCCCCAGCAGGGGGTGGCCGCAGCAGAGCAGAAAGAGGAAGAGGAGGATAGGCAGTCCTGGAGCAGCCCAACCTTGGCCCATGGCCACTGGAGAGAGAGCCCTGCAGCCACCGCCCCCTGGCCAATAAGAGCGGAGCCTGCAGTGTGACCTCATAGAGCAGCGTGACCGGTCAGCCTGTCTCCAGGGCACCCTCAGACCTGGGCACACCCTCTCTAAAATGCTGGGGGAAAGACAGGCCCAACCCCACCCCAGGGCCCCGCTGATGAGCTAAGGGGCTGCCTGGCCCTTCAGAGCTGGGCACCAGGGCCAAGCTGGGGGAGTTGACCAGGAACTGGAAGGGGGGCCTGGGGTCTGGAGCTCAGAACTGAGAATGTGCTTTAGGGGGCCCGCCCCACTCTCACTCAGAACTTTACCAACGTCGTCTGGGTAATTGTTGGGCAACGGGGGCTGCCACTGATATTCTGGCCAGCCCAGGACCTCGCCATTCCGCTCGTTCTGCTCCTGTAGCCACTGGCTGACTGGCTGGAAGTAGTTGAGCAGCGGCTGAGCGTCCATGGTATCTGAGCCGATCATATCCTTCAGCACCTCCTGCCAGGGCCTCGAGGAGCCTGCCCGCAGCACCTCCCTGCCAGGCAGAGCAGGCACCATGACACGGGGACTCAGGCCAGTGTTCACTACTGGCCCACTTGCCCTCCCTCCAGCCACTTCTGCCCCCCAGCAGACTTCGAGAACAGGGGCACTAACACTTTGGGATCTAGGATCTCTATGAAGGGGGCAGGGTCCGGGGCCTCAGATCTGGGCACACTTAATAAATGTGTGATGAGAAAGAAAGCATGGGGTAGGGAATAAAGTTGGCCCCCATCAGGCTGGCCCTGTGGTGCCCCACTGGAGCAGCCAGCTGCCTCCAGACATACCCTTCACCAGCCTCTTCCCTCCCCCGCCCACTTCCCCTCCATTTTCTCCCACACACCGGAGCTTGTCCCCTGCCTTGGTGGACTGGTAGATGTCACACTGGTGCAGTGGGCCCTCATGGCCTGCCTCCTTGCACAGGGCTTGATGGAACTGGAACTGCAGGACAAAACTCACAAAGTACCTGCAGGCACAGGGTGGGTATTAAGGGGACTGGTGAGGGTCCCTTGCCCAGGCACTGTCCAGCTTCCCACAGGGCAGAGGCTAGACAGGCTGCCTGGGGAGAAGGGAGAACCAAGCCTAGCCCAGGAGAGGGACCCACTCGATTTCCAGGGAAGGATGTGGGAGCCAGCCCTGGGAACGGGGTGGGGCCAGAGTCACCGAAGTAGAGGGAATGGGACTAAAGGTTTGCCTGAACTGGGTGGGGCAATAGTACCTGATGTATGGTGTCATATGTGGGACGTGAAACTTAGCTCCAGCATCAAAGTGCGTTTCATTTCGGACAACTGGAGCACAGACGCCCTGATACTTGGTTCTAGAAGGAGATGGTTAAATTATCTTAGGACCTAAGGTGTTGAATATAGGCTGACTTAACCTTTGCAGAAAAGACTGCCAAGCAGGCATTCCCACCTGCCATCCCTTCCCATCCTGGTGAGTTGGGGAGGAAGGGTTCCTGGAGGAGGGCGTTTTCAGCAGGAAAGAAAGCAGTGGGCCAAAGGATGGAGAGTCATTAGAGAAGAGGGGCCTGGGACTGAAGGAGGCAGGAGGCTCCTGCTTGCCCAGGAGGGCGAGGGGCCGGCCGTTTGGGGTTAGGCCCTCCCTGATCCCTGTTTACTCACCGAAGATACCACCAGTCAAAGTTGTAGCGGGAAGGGGGGGTACGTCCACTAAAGACCCCCCAACGCCACTGATCCACCAAGTAGCCAAAGGGCAGGAAGGCAATTTTTTCCAGTGCCATCTTTAACAAGTAATTAATGTCACTTTCTGTTGGGAGATGAGAGGAGAGAGGTTGGAGAAGAAAAGGGAATCTGGCTGGGATCCCGTGGGCCTGGGGAGGAGCCCACAGGAGGGATGGCTGGGCAGACGCAGAGAAGGGAAGGCCAGCCTTCGAGACCATGGCGCCCTCTTGGCAGAGGGTCCTTGGGCAGTGTTGAGTTGGGACTCAGGGTGGGCTGTGAGGCACCAGGTGGATCCTCAAACCTGCCTGACCTAAGTAGTGTAGCAGAAATGAGAAGGACAGATGGGCGCAAGGGCAAGTGGAGTCCTGCTGTGGGTGGAGTGGGGCTGGGTGGGGCTGCGTTGGGTCCTCTATGGCCCCCATACCCGTGTCGTTGACAACTTGGTCCAGCAGGCCGATTTTGTACAGATGTGCAGGGGTAGATACGGAGAGGGCCAGCACATCCCCGATGGCCTCGTGGAAGCCAGGGTTGGCACCCTGGCGCAGGGAGACAGGCTGGTCCTTGTACTGCAGGTAGTACTGGATATGGCCCATCTCATGATGCACAGTGGAAAGCTGGTCCATAGCGACCCGTGTGCACTGCTTGATCCTGCGGCAGGGGCAGGGTAAGGGTGAGAATAAAGAATAGGGCAGGACAGGGACCAGAGCATGGGGAGAGGAGCTGGCGGAAACACGCAGACCCTTTACCTTGCCCCAGCCCTCATCATTCCAAGGTACAGAAGTGACTTGTCAAAGCTGCTGAGGAAAGGCGGCCCAGTGGCAGCCCTGGAGTAGGCCAGCCCCTCCTCTACCCCCGCCAGTGTTGGGGCTTTGACTGAGGTGGGCCTGGGAACTGGTTTCTCTGTGCCCAGGCTGCCTGCCCTTCTTGAAGCCCCAGAACCTTCCTCATCCTGCCCCGTGTCTAGACCTGAAGTCCTTCCTGTTGTAGAAGTCCCAGGCGGAGGCGTGGCACACCACCTCACGCCCGTCGTTTGGTTTCTCCAGCATGGACTCTGCCCAGAACTCAGGAGGCATGGGCAAGAGCCCCAGGGAGGTGAAGAACTCCTCTGCCACCCGGAACATGTGTGTCGCGTTCCAGCCCTGGTGGGGGGCGGGTACAGGTCAGGGGCCGGCTGCCCCAAGCTCACTGTGGCTGCCCCGGGGCAGGGCTGGGGTCCCCCACCCAGGTCAGCTCTCTGCCCATGAAGGGTGTGTCTGCTCTATGGCCTCCCTTCCCAGAGGTGGGGCCCCTAATAACGACAGTGGATAAACAAAGAGGACTCCTCACACCTCGCCAGTGGGGGCCTAGAGAGGGGCTGGCACCTCACAGAGGACATACACCTCAGCTCATCGCTTGTACACAAACTTCAGGCTGCTTCTCTGTAGAAAGGAAGGGACCGAGGTCCCTACCCAGCCCATCTCCCGCACAGGACCCCTTGCCGCCCCTCTCGTCTCCCTCTCATTGCCTCCACCCTGACCTGCCCCGAGCTTACCTTCTGTACCATCCTGTCGGTGACGTCAAGATTGGGCTTGTCAGGAAAAGGCACCACCATGTCATAGATGTTGTCCCAGCTCTGGGCCCACATGTCCCCTAGACAAAGGAGGGGAGCCAGAGAGCTTGGTTCCCTGCCCAGCCGGAGCCTGCTTCCCCATCCTGGCACCCAGCAGCACCCTGGGCCACAGTAGCCAGACCCTGGGACTGAGGCCAGAAGTCTCCACATCAATCCCATTCACAGTCCCAAGTGCTCCATGTGCCTGGGGCTGGCCAAGCAGAAGCCCGGGCAAGGCTATTGGGGCCCTTTGTGAGGGAGCTGGGACCCCTGCTTCCCAGGCCTGAGGCAGGGCTCAGGGATGGCTTCCTGGGGGGTAACCATGATTACTCTTCTTCCTCCTGGCGTCCAAGCTCAGTGTGGGTCCTGGCTCTGCCTTTTCCTAGCTCTCTGACCTCTACCAAGACACTTATGTGCCCTGAGCCTCAGGGTCTCCGTCTGGAGAGCAAGGATGGTAATGAGAGGATCACCTGCTTTATGATGGTATTGGGTGAGCTACATGGGCTCGTGTGTATGGGAGGGAACAGGGCAGTGCTTTAAAATGTGAGACATGATGAGGACAGATGAGAACCATCCCTGGGACGTGTGGAGGCGAGGCCAGGTCCTTACCCAGCAGGTGAGCAGGGATGGGTCCCCTGAGGTTGATGTATCTGTCCCCATAGCGATGGTGCAGCCTGCGGCGGACATAGGCATGGAGGTTCAGGTAGAGGGGCTCTAACTGTTGGTAGAGGTGCTCCAGATCCTCCACGAAGGTGGGCGACTCATACCAGGAGCGCCAGTAGTCCCCCGTGTCCGCAAAGCCTAGCAGGGGGTGGTGTTGGGGTGCAGCTCAGGCTGGAGGCTTTGGCACCTCCGCCTCCCAGCTACTACTTCCCCACTATCCTGGCTCAGGGCCTGTGTGGAAAGGGGCTGGAGAGGGTCTGGAGAGGGGTTTGAGGGTTGCCGGTCTACAATTTTCTAACTGGGGGTTGAACTCCAGCTAACTAGATCCTGGAGAGCCAAGAGGCAACCATGAGTGCTCGGGAGGGGAGGAGTGCCTGGAGGGGCAGGGAGGAGGGATGGTGTCAGGGCGAGATAGCAGCCTGGTAGAAGGCAGACGGAGCTCAAGCCTGGTTCCGCCATCCACTATCCATGAGACCTGGCCTGTGGATGGTCATCCCAACAGCTGCTCTGCCTGCCTCAGGGGCGGTGGCGCAGTGGAGACAGTGGACAGGACAGCACCTTTCAAGCTGGGGAGGGCGGGGCACACTCACCATCCTGCTTGTGGGCCTCATTGCTGAGGGCAGTGAATTCCTCGTATAGGGGTTTCAGTGGGATGCCCACTGCATTGTGCCAGCCCTCCCAGATATACAGCAGCAGGCCGTAGTTTCGTGTGACAGCCAGGACATGCATGAGGTCTGAGAGACAAGTGAGCAGGGTCAGTTAGAAGACTTCTGTGTCGAAGTCGGCATCACCATCATGGCAGCTCCCACATTGGTCCTTTCTGTCTCCACCTGCTTCCTCAACATCATGACACCCCCAAAGCCAAGGGCAACCTATAAGCTGGGTGGAACGGGGCTGGGAACTATATGAAGCAAGCAACCAAGGCAGGGCCCTTGTCTCCAGGGAAACGATGATCTAAGGTGGTTGACACAAAGAGGACATCCAGAGGCTGAAACCCAGACAGACCCTTCATAGCTCATTGGATGGAGTGGCTGACCTCAAAGTGGCCTAGGAAATGGGGGTGGGGTGTGAGGAGAGGGGAGGAGGGTACAAGTGGAAGCCAGAAGGGATCTAAGGCCTATGGAGGGCTCTTGGGGAGACTGAGAGGACCCATGAAAGGGGGAAACAAAACAAAACAAGGCAGGAGGAAGGCTAGTGGCAATGGGACAGGCCAAAGCACATGTGGGGTGGGGGTGGATGGCATTGGAGATTCTAGAAGTTAGTTTGCCAGGAAAAGCAGGGGCGTGGGGGCACCTGACAGCCATTGGGTTCACCCACTCTCTCCACTGGTCATCCTCCTGGGTGCAGGGTGAGGGGAAGGGCTAGAGAGAGACAGTAGCAACAGGGTCGTACCTGGGTCCAGGTACCCGCAGGTGTCATTCCTGTTGGGGTAGCAGACCTTGGCGGTGGAGAAGATCCTGTTCATGTTGCTTAGCAGAGAGTTGTACTAGGGAGAAATGAGAACCTGTTAGTGATGGATATCACCAGGACCACCTGGCCAGCCCCTCCTCTTTTTGCTAGAAGGAAAAGAGGGCTCAGAAAGGGGATGTGGCTTGGACAGGCCACTCGATGGCGCCAGGAACACTTCTGATTACTAGTACACCAATTCCCCTTCCAACAGAGGCAGCCGCTGAAGGTGGAGACAAGTGTCCCGAGAGTTAGGCGGTGGGCTCCCACCTCAAAGTGAGGGCAGATCCCTCTCACTCTCTCCGGCTTTGATACCTTCTCAGTCCTCAATCTTTCTAAGGAAGTCTATAAACCAAACCAGCCTATGGAGAAATTCTGGAAACTCCTGTTTTGTCTTTTATTGTTTACTTGCATTTTGCTTTCTACTCCATAATACTTGCTGTAACATAAAATAACCTTTCCATCCTATCTCCAAGGAAAAGCAAAGCTTCGGAAAGCCATTCTATCCTCATGCTGGTTTCCCCTGCGGATCCCAGGGTCCCTCCCTCCCAGACTCCCCTCCCCATCTCCCCAGCTGGGCACTGGCAGGCACCCCGGGCCACACCTCTGCCTCCACCCTCAAGTCCACCCTCAAGTCCACCGGGCCCACCTGCTGCCGCTTCTCCAGGGGCAGGTTGGCAGGGCCCAGAATGCGCACGCCACTGAGGACCCTTCGCAGTATTGGGTCGGTGAAGTTCTGCCAGATGGGGTCGTACAGTTCCTTGGCCTTCTGGCCCCAGACCTCGGCAAACTCTTGGTTGAGCAGGGATGCTTCCTCCTGTGGGCACCAGGAGGGCAGGGAAGTGTATGTGGGGAGGTCAAGGTGCTGGGGGAGGGGAGGAAGGCCAAGGGCTCCTGGAAACTGGGGCTTTAGAGAGCATTACCTCCTCTTGGGCCCTGGGGTCAGGAACTGGGGGGCTCTGCCTGGGGGAGCGGTGGAGCAGAAATTGGGGCCAGAGGAGAGGCAGAGGGAGGAGAGGGAGAATAGACAGTGATGAGCGGAGACAGAAAAGTGAGAGAGGAGTAGGCTGTGGCCAGAGAGGACGAGGGTCCAGAGCAGAGTGGGCGCCCTTCGCGGAGACCGCCGCTGACCCCGCCCGAGGTCATCCCTGGGCGCTGCCCCGAGGGGACTCGGTCGCAGTGGAGCCAGCCTCGTCCATTCAGCCCCTGCGCTGGCACGGACCATGTGCCCAGCACCGCTCTAGGCCACCCACCTCCTGTCGATGGGGCGGGTGGGAGTGGGGGGTGGCCGGCGGGCCCCACCCGGCCCCGCCGCCCGTGGGCCGGGGGCGCGCTCGGCGGGGACTTCCCGCCCCCGCAGCCGGCCGCGGGCCTGTGATTGGGCGCCCGGGCCCCGCCCCCGCCCGCCCCGGGCCCGCGCTCCCACCTGGCGCCGCGCGTTCTCCTCGGTGATGTTGGTGTCGTGCGCCCAGCTGGCGACCGTGCTCTGGTACAGCACCTGCTCGGCCTTCGGGTTGAAGCTCTGCACGAAGAGCTGGGCCCCGGCCTCGTCGGCGGCAAAGTCCCCGGGCTGCATCTCGGGGGCGAGCGCCAGGGCGGCGGGCGGCGGCAGCAGCAGCAGCAGCAGCGGCAGCGGCAGGAGCGGCGGCCGGTGCCCCGGCGCCCGGCGGCCCGACGCGGCCCCCATGGCGCGGTGCGCGGTGCTGCCCCGTCTCCCGCGCCGCGCCCGCTCGGCGGATTATAAAACCCGGCGGCCGCCGCCTTCCGACACACCCCCGCCTCCCCGCCCCGCGCGCTTCCTCCTCGGCCCAAAGTTCCCGGCCGCGCGGGCCTAACGGAGCGAGCGGGGCGGGGACCGAGCTCCTGGGCCCGCCGGGGAGGAGCCGAGGCGGCCCCTCCGGGACGCAGCCCGAGGGTGGCGGACGGCGCTTAGGTCAGACTCTGGCAGAGGAAGCTAGCGGGCCCCCGGGCGCCCCCAGCGCGCGCCCCTGGAGACGGGGACCCGGCCGTCTGCTGGCGCACCCCAGCCCGCCCGCCGCGCCCCCTCCCTGCCGTCAGGGCTCGGCCTCCGCGCGGGGGCCTGACGCTCAGCCTTGGGGCCCCGCAGCCCCGGGCCTCGGGCTCCAGAGAGACGCGGTGGAGCTGCGCACAGCGCCGCCGCCGGCCAGCGGGGACGGGGTTAAGGATGGGTGACCCCATCCGGCTCCTCAGGAGGCCGCGTGTGTGCCTGTGTGTGCGTGTGTGTGCGTGCGTGTGTGTGTGTGTGTAGGAGGGGGCCCTGTGGGTGGGGGAAGAGTTTAGGCTTTGGCAGGCACCTGGGGTTCAGAGCCCCTGCCCCCAACAGCAACACACACACCTGGGGAATGGAGGGGGGCTGCCAGGAAAGGGGGAAAGAATGCAGCGGGTTGTTCTGGGGGGGCAGAGAGGCAGGCCAGCGCTGGCACACCTGCTCTCTTCCCATTGGGGACACAGCTGTCAGCCGAGCATGCAGAAGCAACAGCACAGACTGGCAGCCTTTCATAGCTACAAAGACGAGCCTGGAGATGAGAACAGCCCTTCTCTTGACAGATGAAGGAATTTAGTCTCAGGTTGAGTGGCTTTCCCCAAGTCACCTCAAGTCACCACATTCCTCATCAGTCTTTCCCTGTCTCATCCACGTGTCTCTTTAAGTGACAGGCACAGGGGGAGGGAGGAGAGTGGCATCCTTCTGAGGTGGTGGAGACTGGGGGTCTTCCTCTAATTCCTCAGCACCACAGTGCCTGTCCCCAGAGATGGGAGGATCCTACACCCCAGCAGACACCAAGGATGTGGGAGGGGACCGTGAAAGAAGTGGAAGCTGGGCAGAGGGATCCGGGAAGGAGCCAGGGACAGCTGCTCAGAGTTCCCAACTCCTGGGTGTCTGCATGTGGTATGGAGCCTGGGGCTCTGAGGGACACATGGGCTCACATGTCACACTCAGCATATGGAGTGTATGCAGGAGGCTGTGTGACCTGAGTAGACCCAAGGTCATGCTGAGGTGCCAGGGAGAGGTGTGTAGAGGGTGGGGCTGGGGTGGGGAGGAAGGTGGGCAGAAGAGGCAGGTGGCTGCCCCAGCCCTAGGAGGGGGGAAGTCAGGGTGTTGTCATTAACTGCGGTGGAGGGGAGAGAGGTGAGAGGAAAGTGGGGGCCCTGTGGCTTTTCCTCACGCCAAGGGACACCAGTGCTCTTCAGTGCTGGCTGAGTGGATGCCCGTGATCAGAGCGGCCCTAGTGAGGGCGAGGACCAGGCTGAGGGGGAGGCAGTGGCCCAGGCTCTCCTCCTCAGAGCCACCCAGATCTCAGGTGGTCCTAACAGCTTGGTTTTTCAGGCTTTGAGGGCAACAGGCCACCTGTGCCAGTGAGCTTCTGTCTGCTGGGAAGCAGCAGCAGTCTGTCCACCAGTACGGGCTGGAGGGAGGGATTTTGAGAGTGGTACCCCTTCAGGCCCTGGAGGAGTGGTCCTGGGGGCAGGGGCGGGGGATGGGTAGAGAGGAAGACAGGTCTGAGGCTTAGCTTGTAACCAGGGAGCCCTTCTCTACTATCAGGAAACAAACTGTGCAGAAGGCAGGTGGAGGCGGGGGAGGCAGGTTTCAGCCAGGGCCTCGCCTCTGAGGAGCTCCTGAGAACCGAGTCTGGGAGGATGGTGGAGCCCGTGTTCTGTCCTGCCCATCCATCCTCAGGTCTAACGGTGTGGCAGTGGGACTGTGGCTACAGAACATCTGGGTTAGGGCTTGAGTTCAGCATGGAACAGCCTCTGCCTCCTTGAAACATCACAGAAGCAAAGGCCATTTGGGGTTAGAAGGTACTCTCATTGTCCTGGTTTACATGGAGCAAACTGATGCTGGGGCTGGTTGGAGGTGTGTCCCTGCATCTCCATCACAGTCACGTTTACTATAACGGCCTGTTGAACTGTACAGCTTCCCCGCTAAACTGCGAGTTCCAGGAGGATGGGGGTTGTGTCCGCCTCATTCTCTGGTTTTCCCAGAGCTTAGCTCAGTGCCTGGCACCAACGAGGCCCTCATTCAAGGAATGGGGAATGGAAGGGAGGGATGGCCAACATTCACACTCAACCCCCCAGTGGCAAGCTCACAGCCTCCTGCAAGAATGACATGAAGTGCCAAACCTCAGTAATTTGGAATTTGCAATAATACACAATCATACAGACACCGCCACCTTGATGCCAATGAGTGAAAGCTGAAAGTAACAACTCTCTCTTTTTAGGTCTTTTTCATGCTGGAGAGGCATAAGGAGAAGAAACACTTTACACTTGGCTAGCACTTCAGACCTTTCTAAATTCTTTTGTATAAATGATCTAATTTGATATTTACAATAACCTTGGGAGGCAGAAGAGAGATAAGGTTGTTAGTTTGGTCAGCTACCTCCCAGCTGCCAGCAAGACCGGAGGCGTCCGGATCCTGCAGAACAGGGCCTGACCCAGCCGAGGGAGTGCAGCCTGCTCGGGAGATCACACCATCTCTTCATCGCCCTTCTAGGGAAGGACGGGCCAGCTGGAGAAAAACATCCCTTAGAAAATATACCCAACGCTGGAAGAGAATCGAGTCCAGACATAAGCCTCACATTTATGTTCAAATGACTTTTGGTAAGGGTGCTGGGACCATTCAGTGGGGTAGGGGGGAAGGGAGGAAAGTCTTTCTACCAAATGGTGTTGGGACAACTGGATTTCCACATGCAAAAGAATGGAGTTGGATGCCTACCTCATACCACTGACAAAAATTAACCCAAAATGGATCACAGACTTAATGTAAGAGCTAAAATTAGAAAAATCTTACAAGAACGCATGTATAATCTTCGTGACCTTGGATTAGGTAATGGTTTCTTAGATCTGACACCAAAAGCACAAGTTACAAAAGGAAAATTAGATATGTTCGTCCTCATCAAGTTAAAAACTTTTGTGCTTCAAAGGACACCATCAAGAAAATGCAAAGACAACCCACAGACTGGGAGAAAGCATGTATATGATAAGGGACTTGTGTCCATAATGTATTAAGAGCTCTTACAATTTAACAATAAAAAGACAAATAACTCAGTTAAAAGCTGGGCATAGGATTTAAATAGACATTCTCTAAAGAGACACAAATGAAGCACACATAAAAAGGTGCTCAATGTCATTAGTCATCAGGGAAATACAAACCAAACCACAGTGAACTACCACTTTGCACCCACCAAGACACCTAAAATAAAGACGGTAGACAATAACAAATGTTGTTGAGGATATGGAGAAATTGGAACCTGTGTACATTCCTGATGGGATTGTAAAATGCTGAAGCAACTTTGGAAAACAGATTGTTGTTTCCTCAGAATGTTAAACCTAGAATTACCATGTGACCCTGCGATGCCATATCTGGGTATCTACCCAAGAGAACTGGAAACATGTCCACAGAAAAACTTTTACATGAATGTTCAAAGCAGGGCAATATTATTCATAACAACCTAAAATTGGGAAAACCCCAAACGTCCATCCACTGATGAATGAATAAACAAAATATGATACATTTATACAACGGAATATTGTTTAGCCCTAAGAGGAAATATTTCTACAACATGGATGAACGTTAAAAAGATTACGCTAAGTGAAAGATGCCAGTCATAAAGGGAAGATATATATAAATCCACTTATATAAAATGTCCAGAATAGGCAAATCCATAGAGACAGGAAGTAGGTTAGTGGTGCCAGGGGCCGGCGGGAGGGGGAATGGGAGAGATTGCCAATGGTAAGGAGTTTCTTCATGGAGCGATGAAGGTGTCCTAGTGAAATTATTAGTGATGGTTGCACAACTCTGCAAATATAGTAGAATCTCCTGATTATTGGTCTGTTTTCAGACGAGCCTGTGGTTCTCTCACTGAATACCCTCTTTGTTTAGCCCAAACCTGCCCATCTCCCGAAGCCCTCACATGAACAGCACCTTCCCCGGACGTGGCCAATATTTTGAACTCCTTGGTCCGCAGACAGCTCTCACCTGCCACTCCCACACTCACCCAGCAGTGACTGAGGTGGAAAAGTTGGTGAGCTGTGGATGTGCTGGGCTTGGGGGGTAGGGGAGACTCAACACCTCCTGAAGACCCTCTGGGGTGGATGCCTGGTCCAGCAGCAGCCAGAGGCAGGAGGCAGGCAGAGAAAAAGAGCAAAGGATCTCATGACTGCAGAAGGGGGAGGGGGCCGAGGAGCCTCAGGGGTGGCAGGAGTGAGAAGAACTGGCCACCCACCTCCTCACAGTGAAGGACGAGGGCCTCATTTCTGTGCTCTCCCATGACCTAACCTGCTTCTAGAATGTTCCTCCTAGGAACATGCTTTTCAAGGCATCATCACCCCTTTCAACTCCTCCCTCCCTCTTCTCTCTCCATCCAGTCAGCTGCTGTCTCCTCTCTGTCCCTTGTCCCTTCTGCACACCCCTGAATCCCACTTCTCTCGGTCTCTGCAACAGCCCCCCGCCCGGGGCCACCTTCCTCCGCTGCTTCTGGACCTTCACTCTGAAATATAAATGTGGCCAGGGCACTGATCAACCTGAACCTTCCTTAGGAGGAAGTCAGGCAAGCTCTGCTCACATCCTAGTGCTGACCAGTGGAAATTCCTGTGTTTCCTCGGCTTGAAATGTGAGTCTTCCAGCAACTGGTCTGACCAACTCCTAGCCCTCCTTTCAGGGCGCAGCCCGAATGACATCTCTGGCAGGGGCCTGGCGCCGCCTCAGGAACTGCTTATAAACACCCGGGAGTCTATTGCTGAGACCGTCTCCAACATAAGCACCGTGGTCCCCGGAGAAATGTGTGGAGAAACAAGTGAGAGAAAGGAAAGGAGGGAAACATTTTTAATGAAGACCAGGCAAGATTAGGCAACAGGAGACAGGACAGATATGAGGCCAAGATTACTCAGCTGTTCCTGGCCCGAGAGGCAGGGACGGATTGTCACTATCCACGGCCTCACCCTGGGCCTGGTGTGGAGACGTGCCCCTTCCCTGACCCGGCTTCCCAAGTCGGGAGCTTGACACCCAGAGGCAGAGTGCAGTGGAGACAGGATCCAAAGAGGCTTACTTGCCACAGGGCATTATCCTCGGAAAGGAACATTAAAAAAACACAGTATCTTTCTCATTAAATTTGTGCTTAACATGAAGCTGGGGGGGAGAGCTAAACACAGACACGAAAGTTATGAAAACTTTTTCACAGGATAAGTGTGCCAAGGGAAGGCAGGAAGATCGAATTCTGTCGATGCTCTGCATTTAGAGGGAGAAATCAGATGCATACAAACAAACTGGGGACTTTTTGGATGAAAAGATCTGCAGGTTTTCACGGATGCCTCAGTTCAGCATGAGCCACAGGGCTGCCGGGCTGCACCGACAGACTCACATGGACTGGATCAGGGCCCCCTCTGTGCCATCAGACCAGCCTAGGGTTTTTCTCAAACATAGGCGTGCAGTTCATGAGGGATCTGGAGGCATCTGCAGTCCATTCACAGGAGGGTGAGCAGATGCAGAGCGCTCTGGAAACCAGCCCTTCCCAGGAAGCGCCAAGGGTGGTTTCTGCTGGAGAAAGGGAGCTACCTCTCTAGTTGGGGGGGGGCGGTGTCAAAGAGAGAAAAGACTCATGAAGTATCTCCCTGGAGAGCAAAGGGAAGGACAATAAGTATAGACGATGAGGCAGGAGACAGAGTTAGCATAAGAAAGCGCTTTCTAACAATCAGAGCAGTCCGGCCCACGGAGGGAGTGAGCGTCCCGTCCCTGGAAATGTTCAAGTGAGGGTGATGTCACAGATATGGTAGACAGCACTGGCAAACAGCCCATTGTTAAGAAATCCCACGTTTTGATATACTGTGTCTCTTTAATAAATGACATTTATCCAAAGTAAAAATTATCCTATTTTAATAGTAAAAAAACCCCTTTACTATCAATCACCCGATGCTTAGGGAGGCCTGGGGTCCACGGAATAGAGGAAGTGACTCAGCTGTGGGGGTCCAGAGATGCTTCTAAAGAGGGGAGGGTATGCGTTTCACCAGAACCACCATCTTCCAGCAACTCGCCAAAATGGCTGAGACAAAGGGAACGAGGAGAGATGTGGCTGTGGGTCCTCTGGGCCTTTTAGAAACATGGAGCTGTTCCTTTGGCCACATACACGTGAATCTATAAGAAAGGTGGTATTGTGGACATCAAGGGAATGGGCACCGTTCAAAAGGAAGGCCCCACAAATGTTACCATGGCAAAACTGGAAGAGTCCACAGTGTGACCCTGTGGGCATTGTGGGAAACAAACAAGTTAAGGGCAAGATGCTTGCCAAGAGAATTAATAGACGTACTGGGCATATTAATGACCCCAAGAGCCGAGATGGCCTCCTGGAATATGTGAAGGGAGATGATCAGAAAGGCAGCCAGAGAGCAAGGTACCTGGGTGACTGACGGCCAGCCTGCTCTGCCCAGAGAGGCCCACCGTGAGAACCAGGGGAGAGGAGCCTGAGCTGCTGGATCCCCTTCCCTGGGAATTCATGGCTTAATAGGCATTTAAAAAACAAAACAAAACAACAACAAAAAACCTCTGGGCTGTAAAACAAAAAAGGAGGTTGTGCTGGTGCTGAGGCTTGAGGAAAGACTTGGGCTCTGCAAACAGACAAAGGGAGGTCTTTGCAGCAGGGAAAGACTGGAGGTGAGAACACAAGCTCCAGCATCAACTACTGAGAATAAAGTGGGACTGAGATGAGGCTGGAGGGTGCAGGTTCGAAAGGACCAGCACGCTCTGCTCCCAGGCTGGTCAGTTCAATGGGGGCCGTGCAGGAAGACGGCATGTGTGGGGAGGCAAGAGGAGAGAGCCAAACAACAGAAAACAATAGACAAAATTCAATTACTTTCAAAATAAGACCTTCTGTTATCAAAAGGCACCCCAAGAAAACTCAAACAAGTCACAAACGATGAATAGTTCCTGCAACGCATTTAAATGACAAGGGGCTGATATCTAGAATATACAAAGAACCGTATGAATCAATAAGAAAAACAGGCAAAGGAAAGAAACAGAACAGCACAGAAGAGGAAGCACAAATGCCCCATAAACATACGCAAAGATGTTCCACCCCATTTGTCGACAAAGGAATGAAAAGATGCCATACTCATGAAATTGGCGCAAACTTAAAAAGTGGACAATGCGGAGTGGCCGCAGCGGTGCAGCAACGTGGGACCCCTCAGCCGCTGCTGGCGGGAACGCAGATCAGCGCGACCGAACTGGCGGCAGTTGGACACGTGGACACTGCCCTCGACCCAGCAATTCGACTCCCGCTACATTCCCGAGAGCCATATATCTCAAACTGGGATGGGGACCAGTTTTGTTTTTGTTTTCATTTTCAATCTGTTGGGGGACTAGCACTTCTATAAAATGTAATAAAAAATTCCTAAAAAAATGAAGTGAACAAGAAGACATACAACATACGAGCGCCGATATTTTATTTATGTGCAACAGACACAAAGTTCCCTGTGTAAACCAAGGGGATGTGTACAGGACTCTTCCTGGGAAACTGTTCTGTAACAGGGAGAAGCAAGAAGTCATGTGTCCAGCGACAGGACTGGAGACTAGAGCATGGACTATGGACCGTTACAGAGCCGAGAAAATAAACGAACGGCAGCTCTACGCGACAGCTCCAGTAAGGTCTCAGAAACACAGCTGCCAGAGAGGAAACAAGCCTCAGGAGACTCTAATATGATGCCTTTTTTTAAAAAAAGCTTTCTGAAGTATAACTTCCATTTCCATGTTGTAGTATAAGTCACCCATTTTAAGCACACGATTTAATGATTTTTAGGTTATTTAGAGAATTGTGCAACGATCACACTGCCTAATTTCAGTGCGTTTCCATCACCCCCAGAATAACCCTCATGGCCACTTCCAGTCACTCCCCATTCTCACCCCCGGCTGCAGGCGACCTCTGATTTCATTCTGTCTCTACAGATTTGACTTTTCTGGACATTTCACATAAACGGAATCATACACTATGGGGTCTTCTGTGTCCGTCTTCTTTCACTTAGCATCATTAGAGTTCATCCATGCTGTAGCATGTCTCAGAACTTCATTCCTTTTTGTTGCGAAATACTCTTCTATTGTGTGGATACGCCACATTTTGTTTACCTATCATTAGCCAAAGGACACTTGGGTTGTGTCCACTTCTGGGCTACTCTGAATAAGGCTGCTTTGCATGGACGTCTTTGCTCAAACATGGTTTCATTTCTCTTAAGTACATGTCTAGGAGGCAGCTTTTAAAATAAAGCTCTAAAGCAAGAAAGACCAAGCAGTGTGAGATACATACAAAGTACTGAAACTATTCTTGAAAAGAGAAGACAGTGATAAATAGGGGTGTGGGTGGGGGCGGGAGATGGCAAAGGGAAGGATAGGACTCGGCTAGACAAGAGGGGTGTTGGGTCGTGGGTGGTGGGCCTAAGGGTGCTCATTTTATTATGCTTCATAACCTATGTATACATTAGATAGCATATGTACATACATATTTCTATTATACATAATATATATTACATAATAAGAAAATATATATTTTTAAATGAAGCCTGTCGCCATTACCCTGACAAGCCCACTGGGTCCTCGTTTTGGGATAATCAGGTCCCTATTCCTGCCACCCGTCTGTACTCCTCGCCCAGCCTGCTCCGGGCTCCCTCCGCTCCAGTCCCACCACTGCCCCGCCTCGCGTAGACCCGCCTCATCCCTCCGCCTCCCCGTCAGCCTCGCCTTCCAGTCCAGGCCAACACACACCTGTGAGAATTCCTGAAGCTGAGTCGGGCCACAGCATCCAGGCGCCTGAAACCCTCCCCTGGCCCATCATCGCCAGACGGGCAGAATCCACACTCCCGAGGCAAAGTCCAAAGTCAGTCCTGGTGTGGCTCCTGCGTCCTGCACAAGCCCAGTTCTTGCCCTACCTCCCTGGTCCCTCTATCAGTCCCCTGGCGGGTCTGGCCCCCGATAAAGTGCTTAATAGTCAGCAATAAGGGACGAAAGCTAGAACCACGAGGTATATAAAACAATCAGCAGATAACAGCCAAGTTGCAGCTGTCCTTTCTTCCTTACCTTTTATTCCAAATAGTCTTTCTTTTCTTCTGTAGTTAAAATTTTACTTCTTTCATATATGGGCAGTGAGAGAAAATGCAGTATTTTTTCAGACTGTCCTTACTTGGCATCTGTGTTCTGCAGGAGCTGGCCCCACTGGGGTCTCGCGCACACCCTGATCTCTTGGGGCCCCTGGGACTTTCCTTCCATCCCTTCTGCCTGGAATGCCCTGTCCCCACCCCCACCCGATGCCTGGTCATCACCCCTGGTCCTTCAAAGGCTGACCTGACCTTTCTTCCCCCAAAGCGCGTCCTTAGCACTCGGTACAGCATTCAGTGGGTAGGACTGCAACTGTCTGTGTGTCTGTCTTTCCATGCAGCTCCAGGATGGTAGAAAATTGGGCACCTCTGCACTCGCATTTCCAGATCCTGGGGCAGCCCAGGTAGCCCATGGACATGGCAGGTTTGCCAACTAGAACAAATGAATTCCAGCCTCCTTTGCAGCAGGTAAGTGTGGGGCTGGGGTGGGGCTGTGGGGGTGCCCAGGCCTCAGCTGTCAGGCTGTGCTGCCTGGGACTCCGCACCGCCTTCTCTCTCCTGCTCTGGGGGCCTGGCTGGGTGCCAGCGAACCCCCTCCACAACCCCAGTGGGGCCCAGCTTGGAGCTGGGTGGTGGCTGGGGGCTCTAACTGGCTTTAAGGCGCTCCCTAGCACCTGTGTGTATCTTACCCATTGTTCCCCGAGAGGAGCCAGGAAATGAATGAAACTGCCCACACTCTAGAGCCCAGGGAACCTCAGTCAGACAGGAAGACAGATGGAGGGAAGCGAGAGGGGCTGTGAGAGAAAAGCTGAGAAACCGAGAGGCAAAACAAGGCCTGTGGTGACTGACTCAGGGAGAAAAGCAGGGAGGTGGGGACTGAGGATGGGACACAAACCTCCTCCTGATTTCCTTCCTGGAGGGGAAAGCTGGCCCAGGTGAGTGTGATGTTGGGGCTGATGGCCTCCTGCTCAGGCCACACCACCAGCCACAGGGAAAACCTGGACTGGACGAGCCTGGAAGTGACCTACTGACTCTGACCAATGCCCAGATTCTCCAGTACGTGATAGACATGGTCATGGTCAGACACAACTCCAGTGATGGGCCTGTGGACACTCAGAGGCCCCAGGACCCGCTGGTGGCGCCCCTGCTCCACACTTCACATCCCCGACCTCTGCCCTCTCTGATGACCTGCTTCCATCCCTGCTCTTCTCTGCTCCTAATTTCTCCTGTGCTTGGGAAAGAGGGGCATTAGAGGGCAGGGATACACACATTCCTGCCTCAGGGCCTTTGCCCTTCCATCCACTTCCTTGGGCTGGAGTTACCTTCCTCAGGACCTTCACCTGGTTGCACCCCAAATCCTCTCTCCTTAGAGAGCCTTCCCTAGCACCCCTCAACAACAATCTTCCCTCCTGTGACGCTCCAGTCCTTCCTCCTGCTTTATTTTCTTCATGCACCTGTTATGACATGCAATCTGTGCATGCGTGTACATTTGTACGTGTGTATATGCTGTTTGTTAGTTTACTTTTTCATGATCTGTCTCCCCCACTTCACATGCGTTACATGAAAGCAGGGACCTTTCCAATTTCTGTCTCCAAAGGGCCTAGAACAGCGCCTGACACAAGTAAGTGCCCAATAAACCTTTGTGGAAAGAAAGAAAGGAATTGAGGAAGGAAGGGAGGGAGGAGGAAAGAAGGGAAGGAGGGAGGGAAGGAAGAGAAAAAAGACTTCCTCCCTCCCCCTCCCTCCCCAAGGGCTGCAAGAGACACACTAGGAGTTTGAGAAAGGCCACCCCCTTTGTTGCCTCCCACCTTGGGCGCCCAGTGCTGTTGTGCCACCTCCTGCACGGGGCTGGTCCCCACCACTGCTCAACCATCTCACACCCTTGGGGTCCTCGGGGTCCACAGAGGTAGGAGCTGGCCTGACTGTCCTGATTGTCGTTGCTTCTCCATCCTACAGTGTGATTTTGGCTCATGGGCAGGTAGGTCACTCAGCCTCAGGGTCAGCTTGGGATACACAGCCTTTGATGTCCCTCAGCCCAATTCTCTGGAATTCTGGGGGTCCCAGGTGACTCACTGTCTTCATCGGTGGCTCAGGAAACTTTGTGGCCAATCCCCTGCTGGCTGCTTCTCCTGCCACATCCAGTGGAGGCTGCTCTGCTGGATGCTCTTGCTGCTCTCGCTGGAGCTGCTGCCTTTCTGGCCACCTCTGCTCTCCCTGAAACTGGAACATAGGTTTTCTCCCTGAGTGATTATAGTTCCATTTTAAACTCATCAGAGTAGCCATGTGCTTTCCCACTCAGACTTTCTTTTCAAGGACGCTGGAGCAAGTTCCTCAGCACCCTGTTTACTGGTCAGGGTATGTACCTTTCCATTATTTGCCGCGCCAAGGCAAGGCCTCCTCCCTGGGCTGCGGCAGGCTTTGGTTCAGACGTGTTGATTTAGGCAGCGGCCCCAGGGAGCGAGCGCAGTGCCTCTTCCAGCACAGCAAGCTCTTGCTCCTTTAATTTTTTTTATTTGAGAGAAAGAGAGAGAGAAGAGAAACATCAATTTGTTTTTCCACTTATTGATACATTCATTGGTTGACTCCTGTATGTGCCCTAACCGGGGACTGAATCTTGGTGTAATGAGACAACGCTCAAACCAGCTGAGCTACCAGGCCAGGGTGCTCTTGGGGCTTAACAGTTTCTTTGGCCAGGAACACTCCTGCCCACTCCCTGCTGTCCCTTTGCCAGCTTAACCCCAGGGAGTTCTGCAGGTCTATGATTCTATGCCACACGCCCCAGAAGCCTTCCCTGACCCTCATATCTGGGTTAAGCACCCTTTTTATGTGCTGACTCTTTATTTTTAAATATACCTTTTTTATTGATTTCAGAGAGAGGAAAGGAGACAGAGAGAGAGATAGAAACATCAATGATGAGAGAGTCATTGATCGAGCCCACAAACTGGGCTAGTGCCCTCACCAGGAATCGAACCCTGATTGCCTGGATCCTAGGTCAATGCTCAACCCCTGAGCCATGCCTGGCCCGGCTGACTCTTTAGTCCTGAGAGAATATGGCTGTCCCTGTCACATTCATTATATCCCCAATGTTGCCCAGCACTTGGCACATGGAAGGAACTTGATAAAACTGCTGTAAAGAGTGAATGAATTCTGTGTCTTTGCATCTTACAGGGATTTAGGACTGGGGACCCATCTCCTATGCAACCTGTATTCTCTGCAGCCCGAGGTGAAGGCCTCTGCCCGAAGCACGTGCCCAACAGGAGTGTGCTGGGTGTTTCTGTCTGCTGGGGGTGGGGAAGCCGTGCTTCAAGGGGCCACAATGGTTAGGATGCCTTTTTCCTGTCCTCCCCACACAGGACAAAGGGTAGGATTGCCAGATAAAATACAGGACACTCAGATTTAAATTTCAGATAAATGACAAATACATTTTTAGTATATTACATGTAACATGTGGGGCATATTTATGCCAAAAAATATAAAATTTAAATTTAACTGGGCCTCCTGGATTTTTCCTTCTTTCTAAATTGCATAACCTTGGCAAGGGCAGATATGATTAGCCAGGTGCTGGGGGACCTGAGGTCCTGTTTACATGGTACATTCTGCTCACTGTCGTGCTCCTTCCTGCTCCCTAAATGCTTTGGCCAAAGAACAGGGTGAGTGCCAGGCATAGTTTCCCAGAGCTGTCACTAGTGCACCTATTCTGGGGTATCTCCTTGCATCTCAACCCAGACCCCAGCTACTGGACTGGGTGGGCAGGGAAGGTCTTTCTGAGGAGGGGATGTTCAGAGCTGAGATTTGAAGGAATTAGCCAAATGATGGGGTGGTGGGGGCATTCCAAAGGAGAGGTGGGGATGAACTTTGTGAGTCTGAAAACCTAAGGGCTAGTGTAGGTTTGTGAGTGTGTGAGGGGAGGAGTTTACTTAGAAAATGTCCTGGGCTACATCCTAGGTCCCCAAGAAGGGCCCTTGAGCTGCTCTCCTTGCCCAGCCCACCCCAGATGTAGGAGCTTCCAAGGCAGAAGCCTCAGCAGCATGGAGGGAGCAGGGAGGGAGAGTGAGTGTTTGCCATCCTGGGTTGGGGATTTTGGTAACAGGGGCAAGGCCACGGATCCTGGTGCTTGACTGCAGTTTGGTGGAATCACCTGCTCTTTGAAATGACTGGGTGGAGCCATGAGCCCTGAGAGCTAAGACGGCTGGCAGGGTGTGTTCTCCCTCCTAAAGGGGCTGCATGGCCGTGGGGGGTAGGGGGGTGGGGGAGGAAGGACCTAAAGGGCCCAATCCCACCTCAGCAGGAGCCTCTCTCCTGGCTCTGGAAGGGGCTGGGGGCACTCACATGGAGTTCCCAGGGAGCCTCTGCTCCTCTGCGCTCTGCCCACCCCAGAAATGGCTCAGCTCCACATTCAACTCACAAGGCATTGTTGCCTGCTGCTTGCCTGTTGGCACCCTAAGGAAGCTGTTTCTTAATTTAAAATGTCCATGAACTCCCTCCAACTGGAAAGCTACCCCAACAAAGTTTATGTTCATGGAGGGGTTAAGCTTGGTCCCTCTGAGGGAGGCAGCTGTGTTTGTGCTGTGAGCATCCTTGGGCGGTTTGCCATGTGCTTGAAAGTGTGTTCTCTCTTAAGGCCCGCTCTGGCCAGGGCCTTCCGGGAACCTTTGGCCAATGCCCATGGGAAGCCCACAGTGCTGGGGGCAGGTTGGGGAGGGGTGTCCCTTTGCTGAGGCTCATTTATGTGTTCAGGGAAGGAAACCCTATTTCCCTCCTACCCCCAGGCCCGTGGGGAGTCTTGCCAGGCATTCAACAAGAAAAGGCCTTTGTTCTGAGCTTGTAGGAAGTCTGTGCTGGACTTGTTATGTACTCACAGCATTTCCTGGAAAAGAACCTGGACCGGGGCTGCTGGCCCCTAACCTTGGCCTGAGCCCCTCTCTAGGCTTTCATGAGAGGCTGGTAAGGACTGATTTGTATCCTTAGGCTGGTTGGCCTGGGGGTTGGGTAGTCTAGTCTGTCTCAGGCAAAGGCCCCTGGCTTGGGGAGAGGGGAAAAACGTTACCTGGTGTGTGTGTGTGTGTGTGTGTGTGCGCGCGCGCGCGCCAGGGAACGGGGGTGTCCAGCTTTCCTGTAGTGACATCTCCTTTCTCCAGGCTGCGACGCGGGCCAAGGCCCGGGCCGTGTCTGACACCTAGTGGCCACCTGCCACGGGGCGGGGCGGGGCGGGGCGAGGAGGGAGCCGAGGCGGGGGAGGAGGGAGGGAGGAAACCTGGGAGCGCAGGGACCCGGAGGCCGGGAGGCCAGGCCGAGGCGGCCGCGCTGCTGGCCCGCACCCCTCTCCTCCGCGCCTGGGCCCCGCCCATCCCCCAGCCTGGCCCACAGCCGGGGAGTCGGGTCAGGGTCAGGTCCCCAGGCGCCCCCGAACGTACAAGACCCCGCGAGCCAGGTCGCGAGGCCCGGATTTGAAAGGTTACCCGCGCTGGGGTCCGGAGGCCGGGTCACGTGGTCGCCTCCTCGCCCCCCCCCCCCCCCCAGCGCCCTGTGCCGCAGCCCCTGCCTCGTCCAGGTTTGGACCCGGATGTGACACGACCCTGTCCCGAGATTGGGGGACCCTTGGGGGCCACGCCCTGCCCGGAGGGTGGGGATGCGCCGGGGCCCCCCCGCGACCCCGGGCTTGACCTCAGTCGCGCTGTCTGCGGCGCGGCCAACCCGCCGCTGTCACCGCCCGGTCGCCATGGAGACGCCGTGGCACCGAGGGCGGCGCGACTCGCGGAACCGGCAGAGCGGCCGGGGCGCGGCGCCGGGAGCTCGTGGTCTGGTGGGCGGCGCGGCGGGGACGAGCTCGGGGCGCTGCGCCGGGCCAGGTAGGCGGCCCGGGTCGGTGGGGGAGCGGAGCGCGGCGCGGAGCGGGGGAGGGGGCGTGTGCGGCGGGGGGGGAGGGAGGGACCCCGGGCCCAGGTGTGCGCTCGGGTGGCCGGGGTGAGGGAGGGACGCCGGGCCCAGGTGTGCGCTCGGGTGGCCGGGGTGAGGGAGGGACGCCGGGCCCAGGTGTGCGCTCGGGTGGCCGGGTGAGGGAGGGACGCCGGGCCCAGGTGTGCGCTCGGGTGGCCAGGTGGGGGAGGGACGCCGGGCCCAGGTGTGCGTTCGGGTGGCCAGGTGGGGGAGGGACGCCGGGCCCAGGTGTGCGTTCGGGTGGCCGGGTGGGGGAGGGACGCCGGGCCCAGGTGTGCGCTCGGGTGGCCGGGGTGAGGGAGGGACGCCGGGCCCAGGTGTGCGTTCGGGTGGCCAGGTGGGGGAGGGACGCCGGGCCCAGGTGTGCGTTCGGGTGGCCGGGTGGGGGAGGGACGCCGGGCCCAGGCGCCGGGACCGCGCCCGGGGGAACGGGCCAGGCTCCCGGAGCCGCAGCGAGCCTTTCTCTGCCTCACCTGCCGCCACACCTGTCTCTCACGTCGCCCGCTTCCCCAGCTCGGCTAACACCTGGCCAGGCCCGAGGTTAAAGAGCTTGTCCGGCTCCTTCCTGAGCGG
Source organism: Miniopterus schreibersii (assembly GCF_964146895.1). Taxonomy (NCBI): domain Eukaryota; kingdom Metazoa; phylum Chordata; class Mammalia; order Chiroptera; family Miniopteridae; genus Miniopterus; species Miniopterus schreibersii. Next base: position 9,738,164 of record NC_138116.1, read on the forward strand.
CCAGCCTTCGGCCCGGGACTTCCTCTGTGCGGAGTCTGCGGGAGTTAGAATGGAAGGGCAGGTGACCCAAGGTTTGTCTATGGGCCTGTGGCTAATATTTTGCCATGCTCCATGGCCAGGGTAGAAAGAGGGTGTAAGCCAGGGAGAAGTGAATCAACCACCATTTGCCACGACTGGTCTTTTGAAACCTGAAACCGAATTGGTGCCTCCCACACAGCCTGTCTTTCCCCTGGTGCAGGGCTTATGTGTCTAGACCCCTTCCTTGCTTTTCTCTAACCTCCGCAGCTTCTTGGTGTGAAAGTGGGAGTTACTCACTTGGGAAATCCTGACTTTGCTGGGCCCTGAACTGTGGGTGCGAGGGTGCAGAACTGAGCTACATCTTGGACACCCCAGGGGATGGCAGGGCCACCCCCCACCCCCAGCTCCGCTTGCCCTTTCCCCCAGGGCACCACCAGAGAGAGATCCATGTGGACCCTGGAGTCCGACAGGTCCTCAGAGGCTGGCACCCCTCTCAAGACCTTCCCCTACTGGTTGCCCCTCTCCTCTCATTCATTCTACCTTGGTGGCCTTTGAGGATATTCTAAGACTTATTAAATGAAACTCCATCTCAGGACCCTCAATTCTGTTCCTGTATTTTCAGAGTAAAAAAAAAAAAAAAAAAAAAAAGCTTTGCCACCTTCTTGCAGATACCTTGCTTTCTCTTGTGAAACTGGATTGAAGCAACTTGTAAATATCAAGGTGAGCCCCATACAGAGAAAGGGCCACTACAACCTCATCCCCATGTAGGAGGAGCTTCTGGAACCCAGAGTGGAACCACCCTCCTTGTCCCTCTGCTTCCCTGCCCTGCCACCTTCCCTTGGCAGGCAGAGCTTGGGATGGTTTGGCAGTAGAAGGCGTTGATGGAGCAGTCACCCCAGATCGAGGGGGTTCTCCTCAGTGGAGAGCTGATGATGGACGGAGGGGAATATGGATTTATTAGAGGGGGTCTTGCTGTCCGCTGCCACTGGCTCTCTGTAGCCCCAAACTTCGTGTGTCAACAGCTTTTGATATGTGACCCTATTAAGACCAGACAGTTTTTGTTAGATTGCTATGGACCGAATGCCTGCTGTGTGGAAGGCACTGTGCTGGGCACGGGTACAGACAGAGTCCACTTAATCTTCGCTTCAGTCAGTCAAGTGTGTTTCAGTATCCTCCTGCCTTATGGGTGAGGAAGCAGCCTCAGAGCCTTGCTTGCCTGGAGCACAGTCAGAAACGGCCGGCTGGCTCCGGCTCTGAAATCACGTGTCTGACCAGGGCTGCCCTGTGACTTGCATGGCCCCTGGGCACTTTTGCCTTTGTGGACCTCTTCCTCCATAAAAATGACAATAAATATGATATTTTATGACTGTGTTGGTCTAAAGACAAATATAATCTAGGCTGGATTAAAAATTAAAACGTTTTCTTCAACCCCCCAATTTTATTTTTTCTCCTGATTTTAACAGAAATTGAAACTTTTTTAGGGGGGAGCCCTACAAGTAATGGGAGCCCTGGCACTAGTCTCCTATACCTAATGGAGAACTGGGCTCAGTGTCTGCCTTCCAGCTCTGCCTTCTTCCTGGGGCTACTGGGATGTAGGGTAGTAAGAAAGTGCCCTGCCTAGCAGCTCAGTCCTCATTTTTGCCTCTTTCAGCATATTCTAGGACATTCTAGGGCAATTGGGCTTCCCCCCCACTTACCCATCAAGAAAGGATCTAGCCCCACCCCCAACACAATCTATTCTAACTCAATTAAACTCCTGCTGTTGATAAGGAGGGCAGTAGCCAAGCTGTAGGACTTGTGCAGTGTCTGGTCCCCACAATGAGATTAGGCCCGATGATCTTTTAATGAAACAGTGGGCATGGAGAGGGAGCGTGATGCCCAGCACGTTCCAGCCCTGCGGGTGGCTCTTGTCCCTGTTGATTTCATTAAGTGGAGTCTGACTCTGGTGGGTGTGGGAGGGGAGGAGTGACTGTTCCAGGAGCTGCCAGAGATCTGTCACCCATAACTTGTGCTTGGATAGAGGAAGGACAGTGGCCATATGAGGTGCCACATGAGCCCCCTCTGGTTTCAAGACTTGTCTCCTGGGCAAAGGGAACTTTTGGGATGGAGAGTGTCTGCCTCCAGGCCCTTGAAGCTGCTGTCCATATTTCCACCCTGGGAACACAGGAGGCCCAAGAATGGCCAGAGTTCTGGGGGGTCAACCCAGTTAGGAAGGAAGGGCAAGAGAGTGTTCTTGCTGTCCAGACTGGGCAGTGAAAGAGCAGGAGCCTAAGACATTTGCTTACTAGGGAGCGCATCTCAAATGGCTTCAAGGTTTCAAATGCAGACGTGTTTGTGGGTAGGTTGGGTTCCATCCAGCCTCATTGAAATGTCTCCTCTGATGCCCCAGCATCAGAAGCAGCCCCTCCTTGAGCAAAGATTAATTGACAATTTTGTTGAACCAAATAAATAAAGGGGAAATGCCGTTGCTGAAGGAATCTTTCAACTCACTGTCTATAAAGCATAGGACAACTTGTTACCTGTCTTTTTCGTAAATCCGGATTTTCATGCTTAGATCTTACTGTGAGGTCACCTGTAGGTGGCAAGGCACAGGCCTGCCAGAGCTAAGGCTGGTCTTGCTTGGTATGAGTTTTCCTGACACCCCTCCTACCTGGGCTTAGAATCACACTCAAATTGGAAGGGGGCGGGGGATACAGCATGGGCCTCCATAATTCCAAAGGTCATTCTTTATCTCTGGCTTCCTCCTGGATGCCTAGTTACCGGGGGCCCATGTGGACCAGGAGGGCATTTGACGTGAAGATCTTGCCCTCCTGTCTTACCCTTCTGCTCCCGCCCTGCAGCATTCTTCCAAGAGAGCCCACAGGGGACACCAGTGCTCATGCGATGTGGGTGTAAACTGCCTTGGGAGCATGGCTCCCCCAGGCATGAGGACGACACGGGAGGACTGGCGTGGGAGGGGAAAGACTGCCTTGGAGCCCTGCTTCAAAGCACCTCCTTGGCAAGCACCCATTCAGATCCGGGATGAAAGCACGACAGCTCTATCCTAGTGACTGGGCATTGGAATGAGCAAAGTCACACCACAAACAGAAAATCAACCCAAGGAGGGAGGTGCTCTCCCCTGTGTATAGTGGGAGGTGCTCTTGGAGGCCTGAGTTTAACCCGTGGCTTGAATTCTTACCGCCCTTCACTTTAAAATCTGTACCTGCCCTGCAACTTATCCTCGAGCACCTTGAAGGCAGGGACTCACCTGTACGGTTCCAGCCTCTAGCAGTGTGTCTGGCATATGGGAAGTGCTCAACGAACAATGGAGCTGAGCAGCTACTGCTGCTGCTAATTTTGGGCATGTCATTTATCTTTTTTGAGCCCCAATTTCACCCCTCAAATTGGGATAATACTATTATCATAGTGTTACTTCAAAGATTAAATGGGAAGATGGGGGAGGTGCTGAGGACAGAGTAGTGGTTCCCTAGTCAGGAAGTCCCATCCTCCCCGTAAACACAAGCACGCATCTCCCCTCCACCAGCACCTCCACTCCACTCTCATTTCTGCCTGTCTCATGCCTGTCTCCTTAGGAAACCAGTTGGTCGAGAATAAAACTGGCTCTGACTAGCCCCACCACTGAGTGGCTCTGAGGTCCAGGGGCGACAGTCCCTTGCCACCCTGAGTTCCCACTCTGTCCTTGCTATTCATCCCACTTGGCCGGAAGAAGTGGCAGGCCCATGAGGCAGAGCAGGTCCCTGCTGCCCTTCCTAATTCAGAGCTAATCAGATTCTGACAGCCCCGGGCTCTCTGGGGGTGAATCTAATAAAGGAGAGGACAGCATTTCTCTTCAGTACGTTTTCCCATTGGAGTCGTGCAAGGCATCAGATCCCCGAGGACAGGGAAGAGTGACGTGCTCCCTGCCTTCCCGAGCTCACGGGGGTTCAGCAGAGAGGCCCGCAGGAGCACATAGGGCAGGACACCAACAAGGGTAAGCGAGCTCCAGGCCAGCCTTGGGGACATGGAGGGGACAGTGATGAATGCAATGCCCATTTCAGGTCATAGGGGAGGGTGGGCTGGGGAAGTGGAGGAGGGGCAGGGGAATAAGGTGGCTGGAATAACACAGGTTGTGTTGTTAGAGCCGGGACCACTGACAGTCTCCCGAGTGGACTTGGGCTGCAGGTGGACACCGACCGAGCGAGGATCATGTGTGGAGCTGGCATTTCACTGGCTGGGAGTGAGCTGCTGTTTGTGTGCTGGGTCGGACAGACTGCAGAGGGTAGAGAGATGGGGCAGAAGCTCTGTGCCCTGGCTTGGGTGGTGACAGTGAAGATGGCCAGGATGGCAAGAGGCCTGGGGGAGAACCCTCAGGACTCGGTGGCCTGACTGCGCTGGGACTAGGAGAAGAACAGTGCACTGGCCACTTGGCAGGTCAGGAAAGGAGTGTGACTTCGGATGGGCTGAGTTTGAAGTGTTTGAGGCTGTCCAGGTAGAGAGGTTAGTGGACAGTGAGAAATGGGGTTTGAATTTGGGGGGCAGGACAAAACTGGCACTAGGTTTAGGAGTCACCAGTGTAGAGATGACAAATAAGGACAGAGGCAAGAGTTCCAGATGGGGGCTGGCTGTCGGCCAGGGCTTCCTGCCCACCATGGGAGTGTTTCTGAAAGATGATTTCATGGGATGTACCAAAAATCTATAAAAGACCCCAGCCCTTGCCTCAGGATCCCATTTCTCCAGTCAGGAATTCATTAGGCAGGTGTGCAAAGATGATCACGTAGTGTCTATTTAGTGAAACACCGGGGCCCAGCTCAGTCTCCCTAGTGAACAGATGTGCACAATCTCTCATTAAGTTAAAAAAGCAGGTCAGCCCTGGCTGGGCGCTCGGTTGGTAGGAGCATCATCCCCTGCACCAAAAGGCCGTGGATTCCATCCCCAGTTGGGGTTCATGTGGGAGGCAGCCGATCTATGCTCCTCTCTCATATCGATGTCTCTCTCTCTCCCTCCCTCTCTCTCTGAGATCAATAAAAGCGTGTCCTCAGGTGAGGATTTTAAAAAAAAAAGCCGGTTAGGAATTGGTGTGATCTTTTTTCTATAAAAAGAATCTAGAAGGATGTAAATCAAAATGCTGATTTTTTTGTAGTTTTCTTCTTGCTTATCTGTATTTTACTATAGGAGTGTGAATTATTATACCCCCTCCCCTTTTAATGGCAGAGTTGGCAACAGTTGTCAGCATGGCAGAGAAGTGGGGTGAAGACAGCCCAGTCACCAGGAGGACAAGGCCGGGCCGACTGGGAACTAGTCTTTAGCAGGAAGGATAGAGAGAGTGCTTGGTTAGAGGGGTGACCCCTAGATTTGTCTCTGCTCAGCTGTCACCCTCTGCTAAAAATGAAGGAGAAGCAGGATGTTTTCCCGGCTGCTGGGAGAGGCCAGGCCAGCGGGGACAGGCCAGTGGGGACATGGGCAGCCGTCTAGGGAGGGGAAGCTGAGTGCTCTGCCCTCTGCCAGCACCTTGGTAAAGTGAGCGGATGCCGTGCTGTTCATCACCTCCCTCTCCCCTCCCATCTCCGGGGTGTACAGGCCAGGCTGGGCCCAGTGTCAGGAGAACCAGCAGATTCGGGTGAAGAGCTGGCACGAGGCCATCATGACCCGGGTGAGGCTGTGGAAACACAGGGTCGGGGGGGACTAGGTAGAGGAGCCAGGAAACACCCCCTTGAGGCCCCCAGAGCAAGGCTTTCCCCACCCCCGAGCTGCCGTTTCCCTGTCTGAAATGGAGACAGTGACACACCTACTCTCTTACTGGATGCTATGAGTTCAGTGATGTGCATGGAACACCCATGAGTTCTGACAGTGGGCCTCACCTCCCAGGTCTCTCATTTCTGGGGCCTTCAGTTTTGGAAACCTTACCTGAGGGAGGAGTGCAGGTCCACCATGCCCTAGGTGGGAGGGGGAAGAGGCGGGAAGGGAGAAAGGCTGCTGGCTGCTCCTGTCCCCCAGGCCCACCAGGCATAGGGGTCTGAGCACTTTTCCGGGGCTGTGACCTGGCCTGGGGGTGGGCAAGATGATGCACCTGGAAGAAAAAGACATGACTAACCCTGTACCTTTAAAGGATTTGCTCACTTCTTTGTATTTCCCCTGTGAACCCCACCTGAGAAAACCCTGGACCTCAGGAAGCAAAGTAAAGCACAGGATGGGGCCCTCCTGCTCTCCCCAGAATTTGTAGGACCTTTACTTGTACCATCTTTGCATGTGGAACTCGGGCATCTCCAAGTAGGGCAGCCAGGTGGAGAGGGAGGTGGCAGGGGCGGGTCTTGGGGGACCTTGGCTATGTCATTTGGAGGTTGTGGGTGACCCCTCTGACCTCTTGTCTTCCCTGCAGCCAACGCCTCAGCATGGAGAGCCGTGCCAGCCCCAGCCCCAGCTTGGGAGGGCTGCCCTGCTGCGTGGCTTTCTCCCAGCTGCTGGGCCTGACTGTGGTGGCTGTGACTGGGGCCTGGCTCGGTCTGTACCGGGGAGGCATTGCCTGGGAGAGCGCCCTGCAGTTTAACGTGCACTCCCTCTGCATGGTCATAGGCCTGGTCTTCCTGCAGGGAGATGGTGAGTCCTGAGCTCCCTGGGGCACCTCCTGAAAGAAGTGTTCTGTGACCCGATCACCCCTGAGGTCTCTTGCTGTTAGAGCTAAGATTCTAGAAAAGACAGTCAAAGAAGGAAGTTGGCTTGGAGCCTGGGGACACTGGGAATCCAAACAGGCTCCCTGATGTTGGTGGTTGGCACCTTCTTTCCAACTTGTCCCAGCTCTTTCACCTCCTGCTTCAATAAGGAGCACCCAAGGTTGTGTGTGCTTCACAGAGAGGAGGCCCAGCTGTTGGTTGGGTGGGGCACACATGGTCTGAGGGCCCCGGCTGGTCCCTGGGGGACCAGGACAAGCCTTTGACCCAGATCACCTCCCAGCTGAGGTGTGTCTCCCGCTGCCCTGGCAGGGAGGCCTGGCGCTCGGTGAGAGGGCCCTCTCCCTTTCTCACTCCGTAGCCCTGCTGGTTTACCGCGTCTTCAGGAACGAGGCCAAGCGCACAACCAAAGTCCTGCATGGGCTGCTGCATGGCTTCGCCTTCATCATCGCGCTGGTGGGTGAGTTCCTGGCACAGCCTTCTCTCCCCGCCTTCCAGGCATCCCGGTGGGGACACTGGGTGCTGGGACCGAGCCCAGAAGTCCCAGCTAGTTAGGTTTCTCTTGGCTCACCTCCCTCACTCCCTCCCCCATCAGCCTGTCCTCACTTGGCCCCTGTCTCTGGTCCAGGCCTGGTGGCGGTGTTTGACTACCACCGGAAGAAGGGCTACACTGACCTGTACAGCTTGCACAGCTGGTGTGGCATCCTGGTCTTCACTCTCTACTTTGTGCAGGTGATCTTTCAGCCCCACAGCTGGGGGGGAGGCAGGGGGCAGGGGGTGGGGGTGAGTGCCGGGGGGAAGCCAGGGGTAGGGAGGGCAGAGGAGAGAGGAGGAAGGGGCTAAAATAGCGCATGTGCCACAGAAGGACCCATTTTCCAGGGTGTGTGCCCACAGGTGAAAGAGGTTCTTAGCACAGCTGGATGCTGCTTTCAGATTCTGAGATGGGTACAAGCCAGGATTTCATAGGCGAGGGGGCCTTAGATCCCGGCGCCCTTCTAGCTGACACCCACACAATTTGGCCACAGGCCTGGGTTTCCAAGGGGACAGGAATGATGAAGGAGACCAGGCCTCAGGCCAGGACCTTTCCCATAAGTGCCTAGTGCTACTCCCCCGCCTCCACCCACCACTCCTAAGGTGGAGGAAACCACCGGGTGGGTGGAGGGGTTTGCAGCTGGCTCAGGTGTCCCCAGATTGGTCTGAAAATGGCCAGCTCAGGCCCCACCTCACCTTTCCTTCTAGTGGCTGGTGGGCTTCAGCTTCTTCCTGTTCCCTGGAGCTTCATTTTCTCTGCGGAGCCGCTATCGCCCTCAGCACATCTTCTTTGGCGCCTCCATCTTCCTCCTCTCTGTGGGCACAGCCCTGCTGGGCCTGAAGGAGGCACTGCTGTTTAAACTTGGGTGAGTGTCCGGCCCCCTGGACCCCTCACAGTGGTTTTCTCTCTGGGTGGGGGTTGGAAGGGCTGGGGTTGGACCCAGGCATCTTTCTGGCTCAGGTGTGAAAGGCATGTGGCCAAATGGTGACCCCGTGGGTGGCTTCCCCCTTCTACCTGACCCTGCAGGGCCAAGTACAGCACGTTCGAGCCCGAGGGTGTCCTGGCCAACGTGCTGGGCCTGTTGCTGGCTGGCTTCGCGCTGGTCGTGCTCTATATCTTGACCCGGGCAGACTGGAAGCGGCCCCCCCAGGCCGAAGAACAAGCGCTCTCCATGGACTTCAAGACGCTGACGGAGGGCGACAGCCCCGGCTCCCAGTGACAGGCTCTCTGGTCCTGCGGGGATGGAGGGGCTTGGCTGTGGGGCTTCCTCAGGTTCGGTTCTGACAGGTGTCTCTGTATAGCCTCGAGGCTGCCTTCAGGATTCCTGGCTCCTGGGATGCTGGGGGAGGGGGTGGGGAGTGTAGGGACAGTGTGCCTCTTGGAGCAATGATTTCTGGGGTGTAGGGCTTGGCTGCCTCTGCTTTCCCCTCCTTGCTGCTGCTTTAGTGTCTTGTTAGTCATGCGCAGACCCTGCCCCTGTTGTCCCCATCACCCCCTCAAATGGAGCTTAGGGTAGGTGTTTGGGTGGTCAGGCCTGGTTGCTGAAGCTCAGGCCCTTAAAGGAGACGGAGAGCGGCTCCCCCACTCTAGGCCAAGTCCTAGGGTTGTGGGAGAAACCTGGGCCTCAGCGACAGGCCTGGCAAAACCAGGGCTTGCTTTGTGTAACTGAATTCAAACTAGGAGTCCCGCTAGCCTGGGTGACACGTGGTCTGAATGGGTCTGGCCCTTGGCAGAGGAGCAAGTGATATTATGTGTAAACTATGTTGGTGTTCAGAGTGGGACCCCCCTGGAGAGGGGAGGGACTGGCCCCTGGGAAGCTCCAGAGATGTGGCTTTGGCCCAACTGTGCACTTGAGCCTTCCCTTTCTTTAACTCCTTAGCCCCAGAATGGCTTTGCTGGGAGAGGGGATGGGATATAGGACTTCAGACAGACCTACCCCTTGGCAGCTGAGGGCAGCTGAGGAGGGAAAAGGAAGGAGATGCCCCCTGCGTAGGCTGTTGGGTGGGGCTTACCTTGCAGCTCAGCCTGTAGCTCCCATTGTCCCCGCCCTCACGAGCCAGCTCTGACCAGAGGCTGAGGGCACCTTTTTTATAAAAAAGGAAAAGCTGCTACTCCTGTCCCCTTTCCCCTTCGATGGGGAAGATGGGGCTGCCTGCTTCTGTTAGGACAGCCTCACCTGCCCTTACCTTCCAGGCCCATCTCTGCAGGAAGCTGGGGCCGAGTCGGAATCACATTAATCCCCGACCCCATATGTGTGTTATGTTGTTCGCTGAGTCACTGCTTGGCGTCAGTTTAGAAATAACGTGATTAGAACATGGATCTTGTGCTTCTTGGACTTGGCGAGTGCTCTCTCCTTGTTTTGTTCATTTTCTGGGCTTTGAGGAGCATGACACAGTTTGAGACAGACACAGTTTACTTAAATGAAGAAATTAATAACATTTCCAAATCTATCGTGTTGTTTTTTTAATGGTTGCCTTCTTCACAGCTACATGCTGCCTTAGAGAAAGGGGCTAGTCTCCTGTACTGCTCAGATTTCTAATACTCTGCGTTTGCCGTGGGTCCTGCTTCAGCAATTCCACTTCTCAGCAGGTGGCTGTGGTCCAGTGGCTTCCCCTGCAGGGCTGCCCAGGCCCATCCCCTCCCATCTCCCCAGCAGCTTGCCTGGATGAGGGTGTTGGCCCGTTTAGATTGGGCGCTCTGCAGGGGGTGGGGTGGGCGTCATCAATTCTTTCATCACCTGGCACACGCTTGTGTCATCAAATGTTTACATGTAAGAAAACTCCACCTTAGACAAATTACCAAAGGAAACTGTATCTCCCCTGCACTAATGCTATACAGAGAAACAGAACTTCAGATTTGCAAGAAAAGTCTGTAAACCAGTCTGTTTGCCAAAGTGTATTTTGGGTGATTAAGGAGCCAAAAAACCCCCGAAAGCTGATCCATGGTGGTTTATATTATCTTGCCTGTGGCCTGTCTTTTGTGAAATACAATGTAGTGTTGATGCAACAGGTGATTTAATAAATGTCTACAGCAGATGTCTCACCTTTTACCGTCATTTATTGTGACAATAGAAGGAGCCAGTGCTTTTAGCAGAGTGAGGTACATGAAGGTAGTTCTGTGGGGGTGGAGAGAAATAGAATATCCCCAGGCTGGGCACAGAGGGTAAGAGACTAGTGATATCGATCAGCACAGGCTCTGAAACAGCCTATAACTGTCTGGTCTCTGGACCGGTGGGGAGGCTCTTCCACGTGGTTAGAGAAACCCTTTTCTCACCCCCAAGAGAATGGCCTGGACGGTGAAGCTGTAGGGCCTTGGCAAGAAGTTTCTCCCAGTATTTCATTAACCATTTGCTTCTTAAAATATGTCTCTTTTATTCCTTAAGAGGAGGAGCAAACTTTGAGAACAAGCCGAGGTTCCACTTGAGATCCATTCGTAAGGTTCAGCAGATGTGTTTATGGGAACGCTGGGAGGGATCTCACCGGACACACCCTGTGCTCCTGAAAAGCACTGCACTTAAAATGACTCCAAAGCTTAGCCAGGGGGCCCACTCTTTACCGGGATCCTACAGCAAATCCTCTGATTCGGTAAAGAATCTTCCTAACATTTCCTTTATTTCAGTGTGGTGTCTGGTTTCTAACATGAGCCAGAGCTGGAGAGGTCTTTGCTTTATGCATCTATAGAGTCTTTCTCCTGAATAGAGGCTTCTATGTGGATCTTCATTTGCTCAAAAGCGTGCAAATCACGGTGCTCAACACATCACAGCTAATCTCAGTCAAGGTCAGGGCCACTGGCTCTCTGGGCGAGGGCAGGGCACCTTGACTGTGAGTGTGCCGTCCCCCTCTGACCTTTGTGAGAGCCTCTGAGTCTTAAGGGTTTCTGTGTCTGTGAACATTCAAACGATCCTGGACAGGATGACGCATCTCCCTCCAGAGTGTTACTCCTGCACCTTCTCACGGGGTTTGGAACCCCTAGAGGTGCCAATGTGATTCATCTTGACCTTGGCTCAGTTGTTTCTCCAAAGGAGCATGAAGTAGCATTTTCCAAGCTTCCTTCTGGACCCGCTGCCTGCTCCTTCGCTATTGTTCAGGTTGGTTGCTCCTCTTGGTTAGCCCTTCTGAGGAGGGGGCAGCACAGCACAGGGGAAACCGCAGGCAGGTCTGATTCAGTCCCACCCTTGCCCAAGTCAAGCAATATAAGCTCTTGGGATCCACTTCCTTATTTGCGTTTTGGAGAGAACGATGCCATCTGTCAGAGGTTATGTGAGGAAAAAATTAGAGACCACATGCCAAGTCCCTACCACAGTGTCAGGGACATAACGGGCATCTTGAGAACAGCTCATCACAATGGACTCGGAGCACTGTCTCTTCTGTGGGACCTACTTCCCTTTTTATCCTGGGGCCTTCCAGACACAATACACTTGCGATGAATGCCCCATCCTTGTTCCTGGAAACAGAAGGACTGTTTCCAAATTTCTCCAGACTCCTCCAGCTTCCATTTTTAAAGCTGAAAGAGGATGACCGCCGCCCCTCAGTCTGTGCCTGTGGAAGGGGGTCTGGTTACCTCTTGCCCGAGCTCAGCAGCACAACAGTGCATGGAGCCACAAGGAGGTGAAGGGCGCCTGCCAGGGAATGGAAATAACTAGGGGAAGACGGCCTGATGGGGGACTTCTAGGACACCACAACGAACTTGTTTTGCTGTTTGCCGCTGCTATTTTTTTAGTCAGGTTCAGGGAAAATTCCTAAGAATTAGCTTTTTAGGAATCACTACCTTTCATCTTTCTTCCAATGCCCCAGGAATCCCTAAAAATCACTTTTGGGGGGCGGGGTGTCAATCACTTACCCATTTTTGATTTTTAATGAGCTAACAGGAGCTGCCAGGGAATGGTTTTCAGATAAAGCACGTGATTCCTTCTGGAGTCCTCTCCTCTTCAAACAGCTCTGGTGTCCAGGCTGGGAGGGCTGTGCTACCTGGAGTGCTGCTGCTTCCAGCTTTGGTCGTTTGGGGTGTGTGTGGGGGGATGGATGTGGTTACCCAGCAGGCATGTTTGTTCAGCACAATCTGGAGTCTACAGGAAGTGGTCTCCTTCCTTGCTTGTCCCTGAAGTAAACAGAGGTAGCAGCTAGGCAGGAAAGGTGGCAGGATTCAGTGCTGGACACTTTAAACAAGATATCGAGTCTCCAGCCAGTTTCAGGAAATCTGTACTCTCCCTTCACAATGCAGCTGCCTAGCTCTCTACATGGCAGGGCTGGAATTTCCGGCCAGATCTCTGAAGGAAATATAAAGCAGTGGGCTTCCAGCACTGACCGTTAGCCTTGGGAACTACAGCTAGGGCTGCCCCCCACTCTTGGGCATACAATCTCTAAACCCAACAGCTCTAACTGGCAGTCCACCTCAGCCTTGGGTTGTGCTATGGAAGCTGGACTGGGTGCAGCTTCTGCTACTCAAATGAAACTAGAGGTCAGTACACCCTTGGTGTGGCTGGAGACAAACTCTTCCAGTGAAGAAAATGCCTCCCTTTCTCAACTGCAGTGAGCCTCGCTGATAGGCCTTCAGGCTTTCATGTCCGTAGTTCTCAAGTGCCTATGACAGTGTCCAGCTCTGAGGAGGTGCTCAATCACTTCAATGAGTGAACAAAGCCTGAAGGGGTGAGTCTGTATGTCCCACAAGAGACCAACCAAATCATCATGTATTTGGCCTTCACCTTAACCTGCCAAAGTCATCCTCGGGGCGCTTCCTCGGCACCGCAGGCCTCAGTGAGGGTTAGCAAGAGCCAGCTCCCTGGAGAGGTATTGTAACGGAAGGAGAAAGCACCACAACGCCATGTTTTTCCAAGTGTTACCCATTTATAAATAAGTACATTTGCTTTCATACATACAGTTCATTGTACAGATGGCGATCTGTATACATGGGCAGGAAAATGCATTCACTTAACTTTTCACATCTATCTCACACAGCTCACATGTACAGACAATATAACTGCTCAAGCAAGTACAGCAAAGGAAAATGCCTTTCCTTATACACAGGGGGCTAGATGCCTCTGTTGGGTGTGGGGCATCCCCACAGCACGAGTTCACAACTGTGTGGTGTTCAATATATCAGGATCGAGAACAAACATGCACTGGATAATATACTGTACAGAGAGTCCTTTACATCTGAGTATAGAAAACCTAAAGGAAAACCAAGTGCATTAAAGCTTTTTCCAGCAAGTGTCTTGAAAGGACAGCAAAGAGGAAGAATCAAAATCATATTAGTACAAATCGCTCTTTAACTGTAGACTGTACATGTCTGTACTAATTAAAATCATCCTGGATTTGGAGGAGACAGAACAGAGACAAAGATGCTGTGCTATATGGAAGGGAGGCCATGCCTGAGAACGGCACCTGCCCTGAGCCTGACGAGGAACCGGCCCCACTCAGCAGGAATCAGCCGAAGGAAAAACAAGACAAAACGAAGAAACCACCGGAACAGGAGGTGTAACTTACAGACTTCCAAAATAACCGCCAATGAAGTGGAGATCTGGAGCCAGCATGTCTAACTTTTTTTTTCCAGTTTAGTTGGTACACAATAAGGCAGGTACGTTCAAGTACTGAGTTTTCCAGAATTGATTCTCTGTCTGGTCCTGGGGGGCAGAAGGGATTGAGTCTAGTCCCCCTAATGAGGTGTTCTGGCTAATGATTAGGCAAAAGAAAAATCCAGCCGGCAAGTGCTAGAGAAACAAAGCAACTAGGCTCCTTCCTTTCCACAGAGTAGGTCTGTCTGAAAAAAACACAAGTGATGCTGGGCTGCATCTATACGCATCCAGCTAAAACCTGACAGGTCAGCTTAGTGGAGAGATCAGAGTCAGCAGGAAAAATGAGATGATATGGGTGAGGAAACATGAAAGTAACACTTGATTTTTGGTGTCCAATTATGCGTTCATTTGGTACTGACTTTCAAAGCTCTGACTGTGGCCATCACGTGGCCACAAGCATCTCAGGGTGGTTCAGCTGCTGTGAGGCATTGGACACCGAAATGCAGGTTACCAACACTTCAGCCCTTGAGTGGTCTGTTATAAAAGGAGTTGATGAAGACCCAGTGGTGATTCAAGTAGCTCTGCACATGGCTCCACCAGCCCCGTTGTGCTTGTGTCCAGGCTCCCAGCCAGCCACCTTCTTGGGAGCAGCCAGAGCTGAGTTCAAGGCATTGCATGGTGAAGGTTCCATGACACGTCTTTGTAGGTAGCTCTTACCCTAAGCCCTTTGTTCACTGTTAGTCATGGTGGATGGTCAGTGGGATTCCTAAAGGAAAAGGAGAAAAAGCCACACCTCCCACAGCACACAACGGGGCAGCCCAGGGACAGACAGGCAGGGCCGGGGAGGCTGGGACAGGGGTAGGTACATCCTGACCCCCCCAGGAAGCCTGTTCCATTTTGTAGCAGATTCAGAGACCACCTGGTTTTGTCCAAGGCATTTCTGCAGTAGAAAAATAACTATCTTTGAATCAAACCATCCACTGTGACCCCTCTGGAGTTATAAAAATTGGAGGCGAAGAGGAAGGGAGACGGGTGCTCATGGGGAAGAAGGGGTCCTGTGTACCCGCCTACCCACTAGAGCAAGGGAGTTCTAGTCGGCCTCCTCCCAGCCCCTGCCTGGCTGGAGGTCCAAAGAGCTCATCCTCACAACTGGCACAGATGTGTGAAGACCCCATTCCAGACCTTTGCACTCTCCTTCCTGAACCCTCAGAACCTAGGGCCTGCCTGCTGCCCTGGAAGCAGCCCTTCGAGAGGAGATCCTGCCCTTCTTTGCTACCAGACAAGCCTGGTGCAGAGCCACAGTGACACCTAGTGGTAAAGTGTGGTGAAGCAAGTTGACGTCCACAGAACCCAATGTCTATGACTAAAATCTAAGGAAAATACTTAAGGATATTAAATTAGATACTGATTAATTTTTCTATTGGGTACATCTCTGGAATACAAAAATACCAATATTTAGAGAGGGATTCATAAACTACTATACAATATAAGGACTGAGAATACCTTTCTCTAAGCTGTTCTGTTTACGATAATTTAGGAAAAGTGTCTAGTAATCCAGGCTTAACGAAATCAGCAAAGTTGTATCTCTGGATGATGACCTGGGGTACTGTACACGATTCTAATTCATGGAATTTTCCTGAGCCTTCGAGTTTAAGTTAAACACATCTAAAGAGAGGGCACATGGAGAGCAAGAAGGGCTTGTGCTCTATTAACTAGGGACTTTTAATAGTGCACGTCGGCAACCTGGACGAGATACAACAGCAGATACAAAATGGTCTCCATTTTGTCCATGCCAAATTCTCATGTTACACAGGTTTTCCCTTTACTTTGTAAATAAACATTAATTTTTAATTGTTAATTGTGTGCCTTACTGATCCAGTAAATAAAGTAACCATGTCTCAGGAGTCCCTAAGAGCATTGCTGGAAAAGCACTTTAAAATCACTGCAAATATTTTTTGTATTTAAAAATTCTTACTCTTTTGATGCTTATATACAAGTTATTTCTTGTGCTATAAATGTTGTGATCCACTGCTTGATTTCTTTTTCTTGAAAAATACACTAAAAGACAAGAGCGGTTTTGCTATTTTCTAATGAAGACATTACTCACACTTAAATATCCAGTATTAATTACAAATTCAAACAGTAAAGTGCACCCATTTATAGACATGATGTGATGAAAACCCATTAGTGCAAGAATTCTGGGTGAACGGAACGTACAATTTGGTGAAAAACCTATAAGCTGAAGTTTGCCACCACCGTCTCCATTCCAGGGTGATGTGAATTGGGTGAGAGGAACTTACTGGTTTCATATGAAAAATTTCCCCTCACCTGAAGCCAGACATCGATTCAGCAAATGCTGCGGGGAGAGGGGCAACTCTAAGGTACAGTACTAAGGTCATCCCATGGCAGTGGAGTAGCAAAACAGGGCACAGGCAGTCTGCTTACCAGGAAGAACTCTCCAATAGGTCCAGTTGGCATTTTGTAGTCAAGAACTGGCGCCCAGTAGTGATATTCACTCCCTCTTCCAATGGCTAAAAAGAAATGCATTCTGACAGTCAACACTGGTGTTCTGGCCAATAAGGCATAGACCCTAAAATCTCCTGTTTATCCTGGAAAACCGAGAGACCCTGGGGAGAAGTGGCATAAGTGGCATATTTATAAAACCACAGGACCTGTTCACCCACCTAGACAGGTGAGTACAGGTGTTATGTGTTGTGTTCCAAATAAGCAGGGGCACTTTTCTAATAGACACTGAGAAATTTTTCAAAATGTAGCAGCAGCTCCTCAGCGAGAGGTGATTAAAAAGGGGTAAGATGCAAAAAGCCCAATAGGATTAAAACCTGGACAAAGAGGGAGTGAGAGGCTGCCGGGCTCCCAGCTGCAGGCTGTGCTGATGTGTACATTTCATCTTCTTGATGAGAGACACTGATGCCTGCTCTGCTCTAGTTGAGCAGACAGTCCTGCAGCATCAGAGTGGGAAGAGTCTGGGTCTTGAATTAGCCCAGCTGTTCACTTCTAGCACAGGGACAAGTCCTGGCCTATTTCAGGCTTGGGGGTGGAGGGGTCCACCTATTTGGCAGAATCTAAACTAGTAAAGAAGTGTTTCTGGTCTCAACTTCATGCTCCCCATGTTTGAGCGATGCTTTCAGAGGACACTTACTATTGCAAACTAGTCTGATCCCATCTGGATTTTTATTCAGGAAACTGCCCTTCCTGTAGCCCTTTATGATGAGCAGAGTGATTTCTAACAACAGAGAACGAATTCTCCTGTTGAGTTTGAGTTGTTTAGTATGTTAAACTTGAATAACTGATAAGCACTGAGTACCAGGCCTGTGCTAAGGCTTTGGCTTTCAGTGTTCTCGCCACCCATCCTGTGCTGGCCTCAGTCACTCAGAGGACAGCTTATCAAGCAACCATGAGACACTTGTGTGGAGGGTGCCTGGATCAGAAGACCTGCTATCTCATGTGCCTCATGCAGGCTGAAAGGGGGGCTTCTTCACCCTGAGACACTCTACAGTGCCCAGTTTTCAAATATCATTCCCTAAGCACTCCTACCTAAAAAAAAAAAAAAAAAAAGAAATAATAATGAAACTATGGATTTCAAAATGGAATTAGACAATATCTGGCACGGCCTGCAATGGCCCTGGGTGCAAACTCTGGGAATAAGTCTTTCAGTCCCACGAGAATTCAATGTCCTTCTCAAAGGAACAATTTCTTCACTAAATACTATCTGGGTTTTAAAAGAGGGCCAGTAGAGAAAAGTCTAGCTCCAGGTGAAGATCCACCTAACAGAATTATTGCACGGGCCAATCTTCAGAAGAGTTTACTTTTTGTGGAACATGATGCTCAGTGGCACATCAGGATCTAAAAGGGAGATTTCCCCAAAGATTTTCTACAGCCTTTCAGTGAGAATCCAGAACAGTCTTTCCTTCTCTCTTTCTTTTTATGTACTTATTTATTCCCTCCCTCACCCATGGAAAATCAGTAGTTTTTAATGGTTAATTGTTGGCTAAACATCTAAAGAATAATTTTCAGTGAATTACTTAAAAATATCCATGATTCTCGTCCAATTTTCTTGGCTGACCAAAATATTTAAAAGGCTGGCTTTTAAAATGTTCCTAAAAATGCTTCTTGGACAATCAATGTAGTGGCATCTCAAATAATTACATTGGTTTTTTTTCTCTTCCAATTAAACAGACTTATTTCTTCTCTTTCTCCTTGATCCTTTTACCCCCACAGGAAGACCAGCAAAAGTCTAAATGAACATTCAAGACCTGGCGACTGCAGGGAGCTGGCAGTCCAGGGAGGAGACCATGGCACAAGAATGTACTGGGGCTGGCTATTTGGATAACACTGGATAAGAACGCCAAGGTGAAGGGGCATCACACTCTTTCTAAAGTTCCTAGAAGAAAACGGACAAAAACATCTTATTTTTGTAAAAAAGGAGAAAGACATTTACACAAGAACATCAGTGAAAGCGATTGTCTCCTGGAAAAAGCTGACCAGTGTGTCTGATCTCCCTGGGTTAAAGCACACGGCGCAACAATCTCCTCGATGGTGTCTGAAGAGAGGGAGAGAGCATGTGGCTGGGGCACAGACAAGAGAAACTGAAGTCCTGGCTCACGAAGGCCAGCTTCCCAGTTGGCTGCATGCAAAGGATTTCAGCATGTGGGCTGCCACCTCTGAACACCACACAGAAACTACATGAGAAATTAAGCTAGGGAACTACCTCAAATGTGGAAACCAAGCCTGAAAATGTGCAGTGAAAACATATGGGTCTCACTCCAACAAACGTCTTTTAAACATTAGACTCCACAAATGGTCTCTTTGGTTTGATAGGGGATGTCTGCCCTTGTCGAGAGTCCCGGGATAACTGCCGGTACAGGTTGTCCTGGTATGCCTGAGCCACAGGGAGGGTCCGAGCCACCTTCACATCGGGGTATGAGGAGGCCTGGCTGACTCTCTCTAAGAGGTCTCCGCGGGACCCATTTGCCAGCATCCCATGGGGGCTGTAATAATCGTCCTCCAGTAAATGGCCATTCTGTGCATTGTTGGTTTTGTTATAAAAGGCAATGTTGCTGATGGATGATGGTGGGCTGAAGGACTCAGGCTGAGGCAAGTTGCCTGGAGACGTGGGGCTGAGAACGGTATCCACTGATGACACTGCCCAGGTCCGATTCTGCTGGTGGAGGTGGGGGTACTGTTGAGTCCGGGCCGTTTTATCTATGATCCCCATGAATGGTGTGGTCCTGGATCGGGTGGGCTCACTGGGGTAACCTCCCTGAGTGGGAGACACTGGAGACAGCTCATCACATGACCTATCATATGCCGGTTTTAGTGGGATCTCCATCTGTTGAATCGAGGATGATGGCCGGAAGGTAGGAGTTAGGTTGGAGGTGGATGAGATACTATTGCTAGATGGAGAGAAGCGAAGGCCTACGCTCTGGGAGTGCAGCAGTGGCCTGGGAGTTGGAGGATGGGGCTTGATTTCATTAGGGTTGACACCAATAGGTCTTCTGATTAGATGGGACACATCAGGGGAACCTAGTTGGCTAGAGGAACGTTCCAGATCTAGTTTTGAGTGACAGACTGGGTAATAGGATGCGGACTGGCTACGTCCAATCTGTGGTGTCTGGCTGTATCTCATGCCACCTCGATACGCTGAGGAAGGTCGCTGGGGAAGGTCTTCTTTGGTCAGCCCTCCATGCTGACAGATGGCGCCTGCGCTCAGACTGGCCTGGACATGCTGCACAGGCCTCCCATCCCCCACAATCCCCCCAATTGACCCTTGATAAACCAACCGGCTCTGACTTACTCCTATGTCTCCTTGTGAAGACTGGTATTTACTAGCCATTGAGTGGGCTACTTGACCATAGGCCCCTGTGGAGATGACAGTGCTTGAATGAACAGCAGAGCTAGGCTGGTTGCTTCTCACAATCTGGGCCTTAGCAGGCTGTAGCCTGAGCCCTTGCTGGGGAACTGCCACAGGAAGCTGGGGCATCTGGTAGGGCCGCTGGGCCATTTTGGATAATGGAGATTTTGGTCTGCCAGGAAGCTGACTAACATTTGTTTCTTGCTGATAGCGCACGGGTGAGCCAGACTGGGCTCTATAGACACTCATGCTTTCAGCTGGAGGGCTGGCCCGATACTGAGGGCCTCTACGGAGAGGGGAAGGGGGAGGGCTTGGGTATTCTTTGCCCTGCCCTCCCACAGGAGGAGGGCTAAAGCGGTAAGATCCACCCTGATGAGCTGGGGAAGTGTGTGGTGGACTAGGCCTGTAATGAGAGTTCTGGTGAGTCGGAGAAAGAGCAGGTGAGGTGGACTGATAGCTCTGTCTAGTGGGAGAACCTACAGAACTATTGGACCTGAAGTCAAAAACCTGGTGAGAGCCAAGCGGTGAGCTAGAGATGTAAGCAGAGTCCCTATGGGCTGGAGAGGAGGGTGGGCTCTGGATGATTGGGAGCCCCTGGCTGGGCCGTGCTTCTGTCTGGAGGCCGATGGAAACATTCTCAACATCCTGTTCCAGGTACTCTTCCTCGAATATGTCTTGCACAGAGTATATATCTTCATGCTGTGGTTCAGGTTCTGTTTCTTCTGGTAGCTGCTGCTGAGGTGGCTGTGGTGGCTGCTGCTGCTGCTGCTGCATCTGTCTACACTCCTCTTCCACTCGCATCAGAAGTCTCTGGATCTCACGGTTGTTTGGACACAGCTTGATGGCCTCGTTCAGGTCCTCTAAGGCTGCTGCAAACTGTCTGCTTGACAAAATGTAAACAAAGGAACTGGAGTTATTCTGAATCAACAGGAATCACCCAGAGCTGAGAACATAGTCGCTATTTCAGAGAACTGTGGTAGCATCTGTGGGAGTTGGGGGTTTTTGGTTTCGTTTGATTTGTAAGGAAGGAAACAGGTAGGCTGTCATTCTAGAAGAGTCCAGAATGATTCCCTAACCTGTTCTGCCTCCATCTTCCTTCTGGCCTCTCTGGGGTTAGTGGAGAAATGTCCCCATTCTGTCAGTCCAGGCAGGCCCTTCAGGAAGATTCTCTTAGTGACCAAATGCACACCAGGCAGGATGAGGGTTGGGTGGGGTTGTCATTTACAGGGTCACTGTCAATTAGCTTAGGAACAAAATAGTAACTATAATATTTAAAAATCCAGAATTTTTTCTTTATATTCTTGATATTTTGGCTCCAAGTTTCAGGCCTGTTCCCTCCTGGGCAAGAACCCTGTCCTCTGCCCTTTCTACCCCTCATCCCACACAGTACTATTGCACCTCCATTCCGCTACACTGAAGCTGGGAAGGTTTAAGCTTGCTGACTAGGCAGCTCAGTTTCTAATTTATAAATGAGGACATGAACTGTCAGAGATATTCCCATCCTCTCTATTAATATTGCCCAGAAAAGGAGCAATTGGCGTTGTGGGAAAGGAATTATCCAGTGGGTAAGATAATTTGATAGTCAAGCTTCTGAAGAGCTTTGCTACCCCAGCTGGTAACGACAAACATTACTGCCACTGTCGTCACTGGACTTACCCTGGGTTTGATTTTTAGGACCATATCCTGGCCCTGGTCATATCAGTGAACCTGAAGCAGTTCTTTCCCAGGAAGTTTGGGGGAAGGACGGGATGCTGGGCAGGAGGCATCAAGGACAGTGACAAGTTATCCAAAGATCACTGATGGTAGGTTCTAGGTCTTTCTGGGGCCTTTCCTGCCCACTGGCCAAACCACAGCAGATGGGCATGAGGGATGGAGTTTCTCATGGGTCATCTCAATCCTGGCAGCAAGGACCTCCTGTCTCCATGAGTATGTGGTGTGGATTAGGGGTTTAGGTAAGAAGGAGGTTTGATGCCACCAGACTTGAGAGGAGCCCCAGAAGGAAGACTAAACAATCCAGGGATTCCCCAAATGCCTACAGGAAAAGGAAGAGGAGCCTGTGATGTAAGTGACCCATCCTACTTTCCCCTCTAAAAGGGTCAAGAGGACGTTTGCTTAAGTGACCTCTTCTTAAGTCACCAGTGTCTCCTTATGCTACCTGCTTTGGGGTTAAAAAGTAAATGAGATACGGCAGAGGCTTCTCGGAAGAAGATGCCACTCTCCACCAATAAAACGACATTTTCACCCAGAGCAAAATGCTCTAGATTTCCAGAGCCCCAAAGACTTGCCAACCTTAAGCTGAATATATGCTATGGGAGCCATCCCCAAAGCTTGGCCCTACAAGTCCTCAGGGATAGACACACTTGGGTACATATGCCCCAGGATGGCCTACATTGCCTGGGCCAGATTTTCAGAAAAGAGACCTCTTGCTTTTCACCCTCTCTCTCTCTCTCCTCACCTGCTGCTGCGTTTTGCCCTTGCTCTTGCATAGTAAGCTTCATAAGATTTCGGTTTCAGCTCCAGAGCCTTAGTAGCAAATTCCTCCGCCATTCCAAAATCCTGTCATTACAATAGGTGTGCAAATGAGTCATTGAAGAGATATGAAAAATAGACAACTTGGGAATAACACAGATCATATGTACATTTCTTTGACACTTATGGATGGAACACCTGGGATTCCTGACATGCCTGGTATGGCTCTAGCCACGTGGCCCACAGATTGAAAGTTCCTTCTGCCTTTGCTCTGTGTGGCCCTGCAACTGCTCATGGGAATTTATCTGTCCATAAGTATGAAAATACTTTTAATTTGACTTCTTTCTGCCTTTCTAACAAATTCTCTCTAGCCCAGAAGCCAAATGTCAACCCAATGAAGTGCCTGAAGTTGGAAACCTGAACTCGTTACACACGCGAGTATGAGGCAAGCACACACATATACACCTCAAGTGGAACTTCACCCTACCTCCCACCTCCCGGCTACACCCACTATTCCTTGGTTTCCTAAGGAATGAGTGAAATCTACGAGGATAAGGCCTGCGCTGACTAGATGGAGTAGGGACATTCTCTGGTCTGCTTTGTGATCCTTCAGAGTGTGTTGTATGTTTTTGTTTTGTTTTTTAAAATGTTTTTATTGATTTCAGAGAGAGGAAGGGAGAGGGAGAGAGAAACAGAAACATCAATGATGACAGTTACTGATCGGCTGACTCCTGCATACCCCCCCCACTGGGGGTCGAGCCCAAAACACGGGCATGTGCCCTGACTGGGAATCGAACCATGACCTTCTGGTTCATAGGTGGATGCTCAACCACTGAGCCATGCCACCTGGGCTGTTTTATGTTTTCTCAGCCATACCTACTTCACAGGTAGGATTAAGAGCAATACAGTATTTGAATGCTCTGTACACAGTTCTTGACACATAGTAGATGTTCAGTAAGTGGTAGTTTCCTTTTTATTTCAGAAGGTTTCTCTGGTCTGTTTCTCCTCTTAACTGGTTCCTTACTTAGGAAACATTTAAAATAAAAAAACAAAAGAGGACCATGTCTGTGCCTGGGGTCTGTGCTATGACCTCATCTCTTGATCACTGAGGCTCCCGGAGGCACAAAGCTGTAGTTTCACCCTTCCACGGAAGAGAAGTTCTTCCCTCCTCTTTTAATGTCAAAGCTGTAGTACAGCACAGCAACTGCTGGTTACACTTGTGGTTCCTAATGCAGAAAACAAGGCCTTAGGCAGAAGAAAGGCCCTGGGGCATAGATAAAATAAAATAAAAATAATGAGTAATTTTCTACCCAAGACAAAAGACTTCAGTTGCTAAGCAGAGTATCTGGTCATGAGAGGTGATTACTTCTGAACAAATGTGGAGCTAGAGAGAAAGTATTCCATCTTATCAAGGTTGTCTTCTATTCCTACTCCGTTTCCAACCTCACCCTTTTTTTTTCTTTTGAGACAATCATTATGTCTGGAAGATTATTTTTAAGAAGTATACTATTTGCTAGGGAGACAAGGAGCCAGCAGGGTGGCAGCAGCTCCTGCACTCTCTCACCAGCTGGTGTCACAGGAGACCCTGGTGAAGATTCTTCTGTTTCATGTAAGAACCTCACTGCCTCCCCCTAAGCTCTCCCCACCTTCGCACAGGAACCTCTACCACGGCCCCATTCTCCTCAGCACCCAGGGTAACTCTGCTTCTTAGGGTCCTGAGACACTCAAGTCTGTATCAGGGATCCTTTCATCGTCAGGTTTCAGACGGGTGATAGGAAGATCATATACACAAATAATCTTTCTGGTACTGATAGCAGATCCATTGCCACTGAGGCTAAAATCTCACTGTGTACAGCTGAGTTCTTTACTGATAAACACTCCTGTTTGGCTTGGATTATTTTTCTCTCTTGATGAACTGTGAAACCTCAGGCTGGTGGATGTCAGAGATTCCTGACATGATCTTAGCTATTCCCAGTATCTGAGAGAGAGTTCTTGGCCCTAGAGTGTCTGCATGTCAAGGTTGCTGAAGGCTGTATCTGCAAGGCAAGCAAGGAGGACCAAGGACTGCTTGGGAGATAATAAAGGACCAGGAAGAGTTCTAAGATTCTCTCTGCAAAAAGAAGGGACATGGCATGCAAGGACAAAAAGATGAGTAAAGAAGTGAGAAGTTCAAGATTAGCCTTAGAAATTAAACCTTGAAGTTCATGGTCCTGAGCCCTCTTTCCAGTCCATCCATGTGTGACTCGGGGGCCTTCTAGAAAGGAAAGGGATGACTAAAATTCATACCTAATTGCAGCTGGAATTCTAGTAACAAACGCTCTCACATTTTCCCAAAGACCAGAAAGTTGACTTGGGGGTGGGGAAGATGATGACAGTATTCCAATCTCTTTCAGTGGAAATTATGAAAACTCAGAAACCTATACAGTGCCCATAATATTGACTTTTTTAGTTTGAGATGCAGATTGCACTTAGAGTTGATTTCTTTCAAATTGCAAATGTCAGTGCTCTGTGAAGGACAACCAAGTTCCAAATGGGCCAGAGAAGGATCCGGGGCCTGGAATAAGCTAGTGAGTGACGTGGACTGTCAACTTCCAGGGCTGCAGAAAGGAGTTGGGATGATAGGGACTTACGTTCATTTTCCTGCGACATCGAGAGAGGTTGAGGAGAAGAGACACCTTCAGTTCCCGGAAGGTTTTCAAGTCCTCACCAAACCCTTCTCTAGGGAACTTCTTCAGAGCGTACTGGTAGCGCTGGGCAGCCTCCTTTACTTTACCTTTCTAATGGGAGGACAAGATGGCAAAACACACAGTTGGTCTGCTGAGCAGCTAAGTTTGGTCCCACTCCCTTGTTCCTCTCTCCGGTCATTACTAAGGGTTAGCTAACCCTCCCAAACACCAACTAGAGAGTAGGTCTGGCCCTGAATGTGAGAGCAGAAGGGGCCTGCCTTTCCTGGCATGGCTGAAGGGGTTATCCAAGACACAAGCCAGAGAAACAAAACTTTGGCAAATGAAAGGCCTGGGACCCCAGCTCCCCAACTGGATTCCTTACGGAACTGAACTCACTCAGGAGCTTTCTCTTGACCTGATCTCCCTGGAACATGTATTTCCTAGTCCCAAGCACACCAAAGTTATTACTACTTCCTGAATTTTGGCTTGTCTGGAAAACTCTCTTGTTTGACGTTCCACCTTGCCAGTCCTCTAGAGGAAGTCGCTCTCTTCCTCACAAAGGATGTAGGAGCTAAAACAATCTAGTTGCTGGTTCCCTAATCTCATGGCACAAAATAGTATCAATCAGTTTTCCCATTTTTGGAAAAGGCCTGGGTAGGGTGGTAGTTGGGAAGTGAAGTTTAGAATTTGTGATTCTATCTGACTATGTAGGAGGGATTTTCCAAGATGAAGTAAATCTATGACCAACTTAGGAACCTGGGACACAGAAGCCTTGAACTTTTCTTATAATTTGTATTTGAAAATCTACAAGCTGAGCTCAGAATGATGCAGGAGGCACCCCCATTCCTTTAGCTGATCTTTTTCTGTTACCCCCACCTTTAGATCCTGATCTATTATTTTCTCTTTAGCACCTCTCATTAGAGAGAGATCTGGAGCTTTCCAAGGTAGAATTCTGAGTGGAAACAGTAGTAGCTCTGCCCATTCTCATTAGGAGATAAGACTCCTTGTCTTAGAATATCAGAAGTTATGTTAAAACCAGGGCTTAGATGCTTGAGGGCAAAGCCATTCTCAAGTCCATAAATATGAGAACGAAAGAGGCCTTTCCTTGAAGTCATGTGAAATCATGGTCAGGTCAGGACTCAAGTTTCCTAGAAGCCTCTAGAAGCCTAAGAGTCCCAGATTATCATAAGCCTCACTCAAAGGGTCCTTAGGAAATACAAGTCTGTTTCCAGGAGCTCTGCGTACTCCTCATACTGGGAATAAAGTGCTTCACAATCATCTCCTCATCTCTGGGCTTAGAGATGACTCAGTGATGCTCACTGTCCAAAGTTGGGCTGGATTTGTTTTGTATTTACCTTCAGGAGAAGAAGATTCAGCTACCTTGACACAACGAGGTAATTCTGACATGGAATGTCCTTAAGGGACTTCCTATGGGCCATGAGAGTTGTTAGGGGGTATGGAGCCTTTGGCTTGAATTGTGAGTACAGAAAGACACCATTCTTTTTGTTGTTGTCGTATACTGAGTGATTTTAAGCAAATCTTATAATTGCTCTTTGTCTCAGTTGCCTTATCTTACTCAGAGATACTGATAAACTATTATCACTATATAAGCCTATGTATATATTAAATATGAAAGACAAGATCAACGACTCTTCCATGGACTGGGAATATCTGTACTGCAGCATTTTACTTTTACTTGTCCCATGAATTTTCAGGCCCCACTTAGCAGGTCCCATGTAGAATCTATGTAACTGCCTATTCGTGGTTAAACTAGGTCTTTAGGATGATGAGCTATAGGATGTATAGGCTAGTCTTGCTCTCTTGTTGGGAAGGCAAAATCCCAGGATCCTCAACTTATGAGCCGGGCGCTGAGGGATGGCTTTCTCCCTTTTTCTCTAGAACCAAAGATGAGAACTGTAAAGACTTCGGTAGGTTCCATATGTAGAAAACAATCAGTGGCTGTTTTGAGGAAACTTTGTTCCTCCCTCCCCTCACCTTATAAAACATGTCCCCCTCTTCCATCAGCTTGCTCAACAGGATGATCATGATGTCTGGTTTGGAGGTGGCCATCGCCCATGTGGCTGGACCTGTAGTGTACAGGATGCATGATGGGTAAAAAACTCATACAATGTAAGGGTGGTAGGAAGCTAGGTGAAAAAAACATCCTGGGGGAATTTCTGCTGAGAGAACAACTTGCTCCACAACAATTTCTTCACCTGTTGGACCTGGGAGCATCTTAGGGACTCCCACTCCAAGAAGCTGCACTGGGCTGTATTCACCTTAAAATAAGAATATCTGAACCGTCTGAGTTTGCACCACAGGAGGGCAGCAGAGCCTGCATACTGATTTGGGCAGGCAGTGGCATAGTTTGGAGTTCTTTTAAGTAAGAAAATTGGGAGAAAGTATTTATGTTATGTCAGCATAAGATTTTAAATATCTAAAAAGAGTAATTTATTTTAGAATCTAGAACTCAAAGCCCCCAGCTGTTTAGTGTGTTAATATTCAAATGTGTACTTTGCAGAGGGAAACCATTCAAGACTAAAGGCTCCCTTAATTTGTAAGTATCAAATAGGACTCCCGGGACTTACTGTGAACCAGGAGTACAGTCCCAATGTCAAATAGACTTGAGACAAGCCAACATTATTGAGGACTACTTTACCCCCAAAGAGAAAGAAAAGGTTAAATCGATTAGTTTACAGATGCTGAATTATTTACCAACTAAGCTTTT
Source organism: Miniopterus schreibersii (assembly GCF_964146895.1). Classification (NCBI taxonomy): domain Eukaryota; kingdom Metazoa; phylum Chordata; class Mammalia; order Chiroptera; family Miniopteridae; genus Miniopterus; species Miniopterus schreibersii. The sequence continues at coordinate 9,765,604 of NC_138116.1, forward strand.
CAGGGTTAGTTATGAAAAGTTCAAGTTATTCTCTACAACAGTCATTTTAAAAAAATCTTCTTTTAAGGTGAAGGAAATTAAAAGATTAGAGGTGTGGGGAACTCATGCAGGCTAAATCAAAGAGGAGAAGGCAAAGCTGACCAAGCCATCAGACCACGCCTGATGCTGACAGCGGTGAAATATACCTCGTGGGCGACTCGGTAACGTCTGACAACCTTCAAAGAAAGGAGAAAACAAAAAGTTGTAGGAGAGGAAAAAAAAAATGGATGAAGGTGAAAAAAAAAAAAGAAGGAAAAAGCAGCAGTGAGAGGCAGGCAGCAAAAAAGCCAGCATCTAAGCCAACCCTTGTCTACAGGTCTGTGGGTGGGGAGCAAATGGGGCGGCGGCAGCAGCAGGGATTTGAGAGTCTGAAGCACATACAGAGCAAGGGAAGCAAAGGCTCACGGCCGTGCAGGGATCCAGGATGCTCATGGGGGGGTGGGGTGGGCACGGCTGGTACAGAGGCACTAGCACTAACATGTGCTTAGATTCAGAGCAGCCTCCTGGCTAAGGCCACTAGGGGCATGGCAGATAACCATGTGATTTTAAACACAGGGTAGTATAGACCATGGCTCAGGCAGCTTTCTCTGGGCCAAGAGCCTTCCTGTTCACTTGGACAATAATGGACCAGGGAAGAGGGGAAACTATATACACTCACACCAAACACCCAGGGCAGCCAGACCACTGGACCAGTGTGGCCCCTGGGCACAGATGGCCAAGCACCTTCCTTCCTTCTCCTACCTATCTTGGCTCCTTTCTTCAGAAGAGTGACGACGACAGAAGTGTTCCGGCAGCCCACTGCCCTATCCAACGGGCGCATTCCGCTGTAGTCGACGTGCTCAATCATGGCCCCGTGATCCACCAGGAACTGGACCTAGCACGTGGATCAAGCAGAGCATTTAACACAAGTGCATGGGCTCACCACTTTCCACGGAGGGCTCTGGCTGCTGCCTGCCCTTTATTTAACGGCTGGTCTGAACCAGGCTGGGTAGCCACTGTATTCTAGGCCATACCTATATTCTTGGTCTTTAATGGTGTTTTGAATTTTCCTGTCCTCTAAGTATAGGTCCAAGAACTTTATAACAGGAATCACCCTATGCAACCCTCAACCCCAGATAGCATGATGGATGGAGAACCTTCCCTATCCCTTCCACCGTGAGTCTTGTTTAAAGTCACTCACCACCTCAGCATCGCCATAGAAAGCTGCCAGATCCAGTGGGGTGCGGCCATTCTTGTCAGCATGGTCTGTGGCAGCTCCATTATCCACCAGGGAACGTACGACAGAGAGGTGACCCTTCAAACAAGCCCAGCTGAGGGCAGTCAATCCTTCTTTGTCCATCAGAGCAATGGAGGCACCTGCAAGAGCAAGTGTAATGCAGGGCTGAGGAAACATGAAAATCTGCAGCAGAAGGGAAAGCTGGTACTTAAGGTGTACATTCTGCCATGATACAGCTTTTGTTTCTGGCATGTGAGTTACCTTTCAATAAAAACTGTTAAAAAAATGGATCCTACAAGCTGTCAGTAGAATAGAAGAGTCCAGCTGTTTACTGGGTGTTCCAGGTGCTCCACAATCCATGCCCAAGCGTCCTCTCTGTCCTTTAGCTTCATTACTTCCCTGTGAGAATCCTCTCTTTTGGTGAAATGGGTGTACTCACTGCCTCTAGAATCTCCCAGAAACACTCCTGAACCCTCACTTTTGGTTATGTTGCTCCCACGTGTAGAAGACCTTTTCTTTCTCCACAAGTTGCCTCACTTCTGCCCATTTCCTAGGAACCACCTCAAATCCCTATCTCCAAGAAGCTTCTCGCAATTCACTGTTACCTCCTCTTGAATCTGCTTAATATGTCACCTTATTCTGTAGTTAATCTTTTCTAATGTATCCTACTTGCATGTAATAAATCTCAGTGGATGTTTTCTGAACTCAGTGAAAGTTTTTCATTTATAATGGTATAAACTCCTTGACAGAATGTGGGGGAAATGGACTCCTGGAGAGAGACCCAGGTCATGGAGGAAATTCAACGTTTAATTAAACTAGACAGCCTTCAATAACCTCATGCCCACTCTCACAGCCCCTTTTGTATTCTGCATCTGCCTTCAAAATGTCTATTTTCATCTGTAAAGATCAAGCTCAATTGACACACAGTTTTGTAATTAGTCTAAAATTCAATATACATTTGGTTCTCAGCCTAAACTATAAGCTCTTGGATGGCAAAGAGTCAATTATTTCTTTGCTAGTTTTGAAGAGAAACTATGATAATTCTTTTCACACAGTTGACATGTCATACTCACTAAATTAGAAATCAACTTACTGCACATGGAACACTTTCCAGGCTGCCTCAGCAGGACAGGATCCGGATGTCAGAGCAAGCTTAGGACCTGCCACAGCCAGCTCAGGGTCTACTCAGCAGGTATCTGGCCTATCATTGTGTATCCCTAGAGGTCAGACAGCCAGACTTTGTGGCTTCCCAGGGGATGATGAAGGGCTGGAAGGCACCACACCTCTGACAACACTAGAGCCATTTACACACTGGGTTATCTTTTCATAATGGTACATTCTGCAATTAAAACATCAATCTGACCAGCTGGACAGGCTCAGTTGCTTAAGCATCGTCTTGTGCACCAAAATGTAGCCAGTTCGATCCCTGGTAGGGGCATGTATGAAGCAGCTAATTGATAAACATCACTGTCTCTCACATCAATGTTTCTCTTCCTCTCTCTTCCTTTCCCTCTCCCTCCCCATCCCTCTCTCTCTACCTCCCCCCCCTCCTCTGTCTAAGCATGTTCTTGGGTGAGGAATAAAAAATAACAAAAACCCATTGATTCTAACATGGAGTAACTTTGAATATGGGACAGAATCCAAGAGGTTTTCTCAGACACATGTGGAAGTTCCCTGGACAGAGCCTCCAGCGGTATAAAAAAAAGGATGATTCTGGATGTATATTACAGATAAACTGACTTTCCAAATATAAGAAAAGTTGGAATTTAAGAAATTGAAAGGAGATACATATACTTTGGAGTTGTCTTCAATTCATCCTCACTTCCTACACGCAATCAATCTTTATGTCCAAAATCATTGTTGCTCTTGGACCTTCTGTTCTATTCTAACAGATCCTGTGCCTGGACTAGGGCCTCAGTAGCCCTCGTCCATTCTACTACAATGGCTTCCTAATGGATCCCCTGGTCCACTATAATTCCTTCAAGTCTACCACTCTGGCATAAATTTCCTTTTTAAAAATCTTGAAAGGCTCCCCACTGCCTTTAAAATTAAATACAAACTCTTTTAATCTGTTCCTCTTCCATTTCTTTGCACATCCATTTCCCATTTTATTTCCCAGCTGCCCCCCCCCCCCATGTACTTCACTGGACAACTTGCCTCTTTCCCTGCACCTGTTGTGTATTGTTCCCCCTTCTTTGCCTTTCAATTACATTACTCCCCCTCCCTAAATACAGAACATTTTCCCTATTCAAATGTCTATCCTATTTTAACTCAAATACCTTTATCAGAGCACTCAGGAGTCTCTGTTTTATCTCTTCCTTGACAAGATTACGGATCCTTTGAGGGGGCACAGATTATAGTATATTAATTTTTAAAAATCACTCACAGTTCCTAGCACAGTGTTCTACAAATAATGTGGGCTAAATAAATGTTCGTAGAATTTGTTGATTTAATGAAAGTTTCTGATTTAAGTGTGAAAAATGAAATAGTAGAAGGACCAGAATCTCTGCAGTGGTTAAGGGAGAAGAACTTGCTAGAATCTGTGCCTGATGATCTTCTACCGGAATGTGGCAGACACTGTAGCTACCTAACGGTCATCAATGGCTGAACAAGTCCTGCCTTCTCCAGGATACTTGGGTTGTTCTGGGACATTTACTCCTGCCACATCTTATCCTGGGAATCTAGGCACACCCCCTTCCTCCCTCAACCCCTCTTAGCAGAAGTGAGGAGAGAGATCATGAAACCAGACTTGTTTGGTAGCTTGTAGTGGGGAAGCAAGAACCACTCTGCACACTAGGAGAGCAGGTCTCTGATTCTGACCCCACCTTGTGAACCTGAGGATGTAGATACAAATCTTCTTTGGAAGACACAGCTAAAGATCCAATAAGTGTCTGACCAAGTTGCTGTTTGAAGTCTTAGAAGAAACCTCTTCTTCCTAACTCAACTACCCTCAGCTGCTCTGACCTGGGCATGATTCTTCAGGAGGCTGGTTTCCTTGTGTTTATGGACAGATGTTTTAGGTTCAGTTTATTAACAGGGGAGGCTAATTGGAATGGAATCATTAAGGCCAGTCATAATCACACTACCTCCTGCTTCGTGCAAATGCTCAAATTCCACTTGCTAGACAGCACTGTAGTCACCAGGGACTCCCGCCTGAGGTCTACCAGCACTCACCACTGTTTTGCACAGGTAATTGAGGTCATAGAAATCAAAAGGAGCCTGGCTCGGCCGGGCGTGGCTCAGTCATTGAGCATCAACCTAGGATCCAGGCGATTGGGGTTCGATTCCCAGTCAGGGCACATGCCCGGGCTGTGGGCTCAATCAATGACTCTCTCATCATTGATGTTTCTATCTCTCTCTCTCCCTCTCCTTTCCTCTCTCTGAAATCAATAAAGATATATTTAAAAAAAAAAAAAAGGAGCCTTAAATGTTTTGATAGTGGTGTGTATCCTTTAACTTATTTCCCATTCACCAGGAATATGTCAATGTTGGTAAATATCAAAAGGAATTTATGACAACAGGAGGATAATAATATCCCAAGTCCTTAAATAGGGTCCTACTGTCTTAGCCTCCATTTGCCTTCTTTGGATACAAGAAAAATATTAGTGGTGTAGGATTACAAAATAATTGAAGTTAAAATCAAAATCCAATCCCTGGAAGATGAACATTTATTGACTGTACATTAAAAATTCAAAGTTTGGAGATTATTGATTTAAATGAAAGAGCTTTGAATATGTTAATTTCATTAGACTACTAAAGATCCCTCAAGCCATAAGGAAACAGAATGTCAGAGTTAGAAGGGTCCCACTATATATAAGAGGGGAGGAGATGGCCTTTCATTGTCTAATTAACTGGATTAATAATTTCTGCTCTTAACACCTCTTGGGTCCGGCCAGGCTTGGCTCAGTGGTTAAGTCGGCCTAGGATCCAGGAGATCATGGTTCAATTCCCAGTCAGGGCACATGCCGGGTTGTGGGCTTGATCCCCAGTTGGGGGCATGCAGGAAGCAGCCAATCAATGACTCTCTCATCATTGATGTTTCTATCTCTCTCTCCCTCTTCTTTCCTCTCTCTGAAATCAATAAAGATATATTTAAAAAACAAAACAAAACAAAAACCCATCTCTTGGAACCTATCACTGGAAGTCATGAGTTCCTTGTGTTATTACGGGCACTGACCATCCAGCTCTGGCATACCAGGACTGACCTTGTGCAAGGAGAAAATCCACAGTTCCTAAGTGGCCTTCGGAAGCAGCCATCATTAGGGGAGTCCGGCCCTGCTTGTCTGCCATATTGACATCAGCTCCATGTGTGAGCAGAAGATCAACAATCTGCAAGTGCAGAGAAACAGGAGCCGATTATCCAGGAAGAGCTGCTGAGCACACACAGGCATGTCATCCCCTATACTGTGTGAATCCCCACTGCAGGTTAGGGGAGTCGCCTCCACAAGTAACTTTCCACTGCAAGAAGCCGCTTGAGTTCCGCACAGTACAAGTACCATGTAATTTGATCTCTGGTTCTTGCAGGGACAGCTAAATAAGAAGAATTCAACTCTGAATGCTAGATTCAGCCATTAAGTAAAAAAGAATTTAAGATAACAATGGCCAAGGTGTGGACTAAGCAATCCCATAACTAAGCTCCAACACAAGTTACCTCCTATGTCAGTGCCATTTTATTGGCTTCTAGAAGTTGCAAAACTGACTTCAGTGAATATTTATAGCTGAACTGGATACAATAGTGTGTCTCTAATAACTCTAGCAATGTTTGGCTTCTACAGCTTTTTTTCCTACTCAAATACATCAAAGGATTATTACTAATATGCTTTCTTTTTCATCCTGAGTGTACAAATTAGCATTTACCCAGAAACCAAACATCTGAAAAGACTGCTTAACTAGAATTTATACACACCACATTTTCTTTTAGCAAGTCTCAGACACCTGCAAGTAAGTGGTTAGCAAGGATCTGCTGAGATAGGAGCCTTCCTGAGAACCTGTGGATACTGTGAAATGTTCTCTGGAAAGAGGAAACTCTATGACCAGGCCAGAGGTAGCCAGTCTTATACAACCTAGAAATAATTTTAAATGTTAATTTTCTGACATATTCTCAACTAGAATATTAATAACAAACACCCAGTTCCTCAAACCCAACGACTGCTAGACAACCCAAACTTTGTAATTGTTTTCCCCTCTACACATCAGAAGTTCCCATCTAGCACTCACTCTTACCCGCTGGCCTGGAAGTGGCTGCCCTGCTTACCTGCCAGTGGCCCTGGCGAACAGTGCTGAATAGGGGCACTGCCCCTCGGCGGTTTGGCTGGGCCACTGCTGCCCCTTGTTCCAGGAGCAGGCGACACACCTCCAGTTTGCCCCTTCCGGCTGCAGCTGTCAGGGCTAAGGGCAGAGAACACAGTCTGAAACAGGGGGCTCTTGCTGTCTCCAATCCTCGGTGTTAAACATGGCAGTATATCTGTTAGATTAATATAACTGCTACTTTACTGCCAAGAATAATGATTTTAGCTACTTGTGCCATGAAGAAGATTTTTTAAAAATGAATAAAACTACACTTAAATGGGCTCATTTATAATATATGGAGACAATTATAACAGTAAATTTACTGAAAAATCACCTTTGATCAAACTCATTTGGTTTTCTTTTTTTCCTACCCTGACTGTCTTCTCTGCTTTGACACACCTCTTTTTTGGCACCTCTTCCTAGCTACAATCCTTCTACTGGCCTATGTGTGGCTGGAATGCAGAAAGAAGGGCTTTTGCAGAGTAAGGTCTTTTTTTGAGAATTAGCTAGAAACAATCTCTGGCCAACCTCTATTTCTAGGTCCTTATACCCAAGAATCAGAGTGAGAAATTGCAGTCCATGGGCCTTGGGCCAGTTTTCATTCTTTTTCTTCATTGGTTTAGACAGACGTTTCTAGTAAGTCTGCAACCATTTTTATATGAGGAACAGAAGTGTTCAAGGTAATAGTCATAAAGATGAGAAGTGTGACAAAGGCTCTTTTCTTGTGAATATAAAATGGAGTCACAGATAAAAAATAGCTGCAGTGAGTATAAGGGGGACAGCAGGAAGAAACTTAAACATTCTTCTTTCTGTGCTGTTGTCCGTTTATGATCTTTATAAGGCAGAGATTCTATGAGCGCCTCGTTTATCCTCTGAGTACTATTTCAATAGTAGCAAGAAGGATATGGGGATATACTTTCAACTAAGTTCATATGTGAACAAATATATTTTTGTCTAATTTTTCAAGGGGATTTCAAACACACAGGGTTAGTGTTTAAAGAACGGATGAGGGTAGGGAAAACTGTGAACACTGTTAGCAGATGGCAGGAGTTATACTTTTAAAGAAAGAGGATAGAGCACTTTTTCCAGATTGACTTGGAAAAGTAATGTGGGGATCAGCAGGTCCTTCCTTCATTTGGCCACCTACTCCAACGACAAGTCAGGAAAAGATAATACTTGGCAGGCACGGAGAGTATTTCAGTTTGCAAATATTGGTATCTAATGAGGAAAGCAATTGAAATTCAAATCAAATGGTCACTTGTAATTTTTTCAAGTACAAATTATAGCATTTTGTCTTTGGGCTTGGCCAAATTTATCCACAACTGACTCATGTGCAAAACCAAAATGACCTGTAATTTCCACTAAGATAAACCTTCCAGTAATCTTTTCCTTCCTCAATGATAAGAAGGGCTTATGAAGGAAAATGTGACAATTTTAGAAGATATATTCACTCAAACTAGATGGATCTACGCCTTGTCCTATGTGCATTTTCAGTTTTACTTTAGAAGTCCAAACATCATTTCTGTCCATTCCTCGCAGAAGTGAAGTGGCTTGGTGCTATCTGGGTGAGGGTCATTTCCAAGCCCTAGTGTTTGAGTACAGGTATTGATGGGTCTGATTATTTACTTGACAAAGAAGTTTTGTCTCTTACTCTTCAAATCAAAGTCAAAGCGATCTTCCCTCTTTCTCAAGTTTATATTTCTAATAGTTCAGAAAAAACAACATTTTAGTTCTTGGGTCAGAACACTACATAAGTTTAAGAACTTGACTGGACACCATCATGTTGTACATCTTAAAGTTACATAATGTTATATGTCAATTATATCTCAGTAAAACTCAGGGACAAAAGAACTTGACTGAGTTAGATACTTGGGAGGAACCATAGGACCACCTTGTTGGTACATAAAGCAAATGATTAGGAAAATTTCTAACTCCCACGTTCTGATCCCATTTAAAGTAGCTACCAGATGACAGGGCTATAGCAAACTTCCCTTTTAATGTTCTGTGTATGGGGTGAGGACAAATACATTCTTTTTCACAAAAGAATTTATAGTGCCCTGGAGAAAATGTGGACAGTATTTCAGAACCAAGCCTTTCAGCAATGATGCCAGTTCAGATAACACAGCTGAAATGCACAACCAGTGCCCATCCTGAAAGCTAAACTTATACTGTCCACTCTAAGCTGGAGTTACACTACTCTGCCTGTCCCATTTCAACCCACTGGATAACACATTTATATGAGAGAGAATGTTCCATTTGGCCTTCTTCTTTGTTGTATCTTCTCTGGTGCTTAGGTTATGACATAATTTGGCAGGAATCTCAAAGCTGATAGCTGGACATGGTCATTAACACAGCTGGCCAGTTTCATCTCAAAACAACACAACTATGTAAAATGGGATCTGTGCTTTTCAAAATCCAAGAGCAAGGAGTTGGTTCGGCTGAATTTTAGAGAAGTCTTATCAAAAACTGTTAAAACTTTGTGGAAAGAAAAAAAAAAAAAAGATTAAGGTAAAGCCAATTCTCTAAGACAACAAACTGATTGTGAGAGCAAGCACAGCAGTTTGGAGCCAAATCTCTTCCTGAGAGACCAGTAACAAAATTTGTTCCCTAGCTTGATGAGATTATCTGACATAAACGGTCCTTTTTCAAATGGAAACATCTAAGGAGTTTGAAGAGGCAGACAGGATGCAGCTCAGAGCTGGGGAAATAGCCAGTCTGCTTGGATGGAATGCTGACACTAAGTAGAATGCAGCAAAGCAAATGGTTCTTTGTTTCTATTTTCAACCTAAAGGATTGCAGCAGACAGGTCAAGAAAGACCAATGGGAGGGGGTGGTTGGGAAACATAACTGACCACTGCTATCCAAAACAAGAGTAATTAAACATTTACTGAGCTATCTGTCAGACACTGTCTCTGCTCTTAAGGAACTCATGGCTGAGTAAGAGTAAGAGACAAACACACACATTACTATACAGTGTGATATGTACAACAGAAATAAATCCATGAAGGGTGGTTGCATGGAGGCGGTACAGAGGAAGAAGGTCTGAGAAGGTCTCTAGAAAGAGATGACTATCTGAGCTAGATGCTGAAAGAGAAAGACTTACAGGCATTCAAAGGCAAGGAGGAGGCATGTTAGGCACAGGGAGAGCATGTATAAAGGCAATGAGGTGGGAAATAGCATGTTTACTGTGACTGGAGTAACTGGAGAAGACAGGCAATAGATGAGGCTAGAGATCATGACTGGCCTTTTCATGCTACATTACATAACTTAATTAATGTTACAGGTGGTCGCTGAAGGGGGGAAAGCAGGAAAGTGACATGAACAGACTATGGCTCAGAAAGATCACTCTGGCTGAAGTCTGGGAGATCAATCACAGAAGGGTGAGGATACAGACAGATCCGTTAGGGTGCAGCTGCCATAATAATCTAGGCAAGAGATGATGAGGGCATGAATTAAGGGTATCTTGTTCATTCTGTGAACCGGCTTCTTTTGGGTCATGGGATGGCTCAGACCCTCCAGAGTCGCTAGAAGTTTTTAATGCTGGTCCGAATCTATGCCCGTAAGACAAAGGAGAGGAGGGAGTGGTGAACAATCTTGTCACCTTAATTGCTTTTCTTCTGGTTGTTCCATAAAAAGTCAGTGAAAACCCAGTGGGATAGGAGGGGGTCAGCCAGATGGTGAAAGCTGGATGTAGGAAGATGCTATCTGGAAGGATAAAGAGGCTGCAAAATGGGGACAAAGGCAACCAGGATAGTCTAGTGATCTGCTTTTAGAAAATCCGATATGTAAAAATTACACCTCAATATTTCACTACATGCTAAGATTAATTCACTGATTCTAAAACGTAGTTTTTTCCCTTCACATTTTAACATCTCTGAATTGGAATGCATCTTACAATTGATTATGTTGTTTAGACCAGGGTTGCAGATATGAGACCCCAACCAGGTAGCTGTAGGTCAAAGACCTTCATTCCCTATATAAGGGAAACATATGTAAGATTTTGTCTTTGGAGGAAACATCACAATTCAATGGATCATTATAAATTTTAAATGATTATGTGCTGTAAGTTAGAAAGGAAGGTATACTTAGTAAATGCATCACTACAGACAGAAAAGCAACTCATAGTCTATTCTATACTAGTGGTAAGTGACTGGAACATTTTTACATAGCAAAGGCATCATTTCCCAATTTTCTTTTAAGGTCAAATAACTTTTTATAGATCTATAAATTATATTATGAATGCATTTCATTCTATCCCATATTTAAATAGCATTTTATGTTTATAATGCTGAAAGTATTTCATATAAATATCAAGTTAAACACAACACAATTCTCATTATAAGCAAATTGACAGGAAGCTTTGAGTTTTTACAATCTTGATATGATACATGTGTAAGACAATGTACCAACCTTTACTGCATACTTTAAAGTATGAAATGTTTTTAAAGTCCTGATACCATAAAGTTTTATTCTAATAAGCAATTCATATATATAAAAATAAGTCTTCCACTTAGTTCACACCCTTCTTGAACATTTTTTAGTAATTCTTTTAAGTATAGCACTAGAATGTGTTTGATACTCATCAGTATGACTGTTAGTCTTGCAATTCTATCCATTATCACCATTGTACCACTACTTTTTTTGCTCTTTCTGTGGTTATGTGTGCATGGCCTGACCACGGGAGTCTGTCGGGAGGTATGGCACTGCTGTGTGGGGAAGGCTTTGCTGACAGGAGCAGTGAATCAACATGTCCCTTCTGCAGCTCTAGGTCACAACATGCATGCTCCAGGATTGCTGATGTCCTGGCCAGTCTCTTCCTCCCAGTCTGTCCTCGGGCTTCCCTCAGGGTGAGGTCCCAGAGACAGCAGCTGTTTCCAGCTGCACATTTTCCTTTAATCTGTTAGAGGCTCTTAAGCTGCAGCTGCCTGGCATCTGCTCCCTTTGGCTCTTACAGAAGGAGGGATTGTTTGAGAAGCAAATTCCTGGGCTCTGGACCATTCTACATAATGTTCAAGAAGCCATGAAACCTATGTAAGATTTTTGCCATGGATGGAAATATCCATGGCAATTCAGTAGGTGATTATAAATTTTAAATGAATTCAAGTGTCTTTTCTTATTTTTAATAACACTATGACTCTAAACAAAACATAGTCTTCTTGTTTGGTAAATATTCCCCCTAAATTGGCCATCCCAATAGTGGTCTCCTTCTTCTGGCAAATATGGCACATTTCTGTGGTGACTCTACAGTTTTCATTGCCCTGATTTCATAAAAATACATAGAAGGTTACTAATGTTTCTCCAGATGTTGCAGTTTAGACTTGGGGGAAAGACAATAATCATTTCCTGCAAAAGTCACAGGACGAGGCTTCTGCTTGTGTAGTAAGTACTGAGCAACACAGAAATTGCTTTGCTATAGACCGAAAGATGGCACGTGGCTGTGCTTTACAGGGTGGCACCTTCATGTTGTACCCAGAGTATAACTTGCCTCATACTGTGCCAGTTTAATTGTGGCAGGTACCACTCTGGAAACAGTTGGTGAACCCAGAGATGTAGGTCAAAATGTAACCTCCTGGTATACAACTACAGGTGGAGAGAGTTATTTTGATGGGAGAAATATTCATTGCTAACTGCTATAAGAATCACATAAAAAAAGAGAAAGGCCACAACTATTTTCTGCTCTGGTTTGGCACACTGTAAGGAAACTTTCAGTCTTTTAAAAATATTTGGAAACAAGAGCAGGGAAAAGTTTTGTTTGAAAGAAGACTCTGGTGCTAATGGTATGGGGAATCCAAAGGGAAAGAAGACTGAAAGAGGAAAATTGCTTGACTTTTTACTGTGGCTGAATTGGTCTCTAATACATCAGCCACCAGAGAGCTGCCTAAGTTATGTCAGAGAAAAAAATCAAGGTGGGAGATGCAGAGAGCATCTCCGCACAAACATGACATATACATGAGCAGAGAGAGTGACGCTCATGACAAGTACCTGTCTCTCCCCAGAGACTGTCAAAGCTGTTGATCTGTGCTCGTTCCACTTCCTCTTCATCTTTTTCTGGAAGATCAAGTAGGTAGGAGACAATCTGAAACAAGAAGTTGTGTCAGCTCAAACTTCAGGTGGAAAACTATGCTACTGACATTAGCCTGTGAGGTTTGGAAGCTACTTGGATGATGCAAGTGTTACGAAATCTCTCTCACATAGAAGGAACCAAAGTGCCTGTCCTGGCAAAGAAACCCAAAGCTGCCATGATGAGTATTTGTTTCTATCAGGTATAGTTTACATGTTTCTCTTGAACGTAATCCACATACATAGCATGTGATTTTTAAAAATTACATATTCTTCATATTTAAGTTAAAGACTCAATCCCTCATCCTCATAAAAATACCATTAAACAAAAAACCAATCAATACACAAAAACCAAAATAAATATAGTAAAAGCTTAGGGCCTGCATTTCTTCAGAGCAGAGTGATTATCTTCTTTAAGTACAAGAACTGTTTTGGGGATAATGGAAGAATGGCTGCTAACAAGAGGAATTTGACTGCAGAGAGAGTTTAAAAAAGCCTCTCAGAGATAATAAAATTCCAGTTTTACGTAACATTCGCTTGGTGATACATTAAGTCAGTTGAGGGGTAGCTGCATCACTGAAGCAACTCACACAGTGGTGAGCCGACTTGTAGTAGCCCATGAAAGCTGATTATATTTTCGGGAATTTTGAAAGCCCATTGTCAAACAAAGATGTTTATTAAACATTAAATAACAATTAAATTATATTTAAAACAAAAGTTAAATAAAATCTTGTAATTCCTGATTATTTAACTACATTTTACAATGACCTATGCTCTTCAGATTTTTATCTAATGTGTCTATATAATGAAAATATGACATAATGGTGTGCTACTGTGCATCTTTCTACAACTTTGTGTTCAGTAATGTTACACTGGTAGCTTGAAATCGGCCATGGTGGGAGTATCTACACCCTGGAAACTGGCAAACATTACAAATCAGGATTTGATTTAGTGCTAAAGCTGAATGAATATAATTTAATGAATATAATTTGCATGAGGGCAAGAGGTAGTTTAACAGTAGATCACATATCAGATTTAATGACAATAAAATTATTGGGAAAATAGTTAGTAAATTGGGGTACAAACTCCATTTATCAAATCATGGTTGAATTGCAACCATAGGCTGGCTATGACACAAATTTAGCAAACATCAACATAAGCATTCAATTAAGAGTATTGTATATTCACTATTACTTGTAAATTGTGTGCTACAGTTCTTTATTTCAGTAAAATTTATAATAAATTTAAGTACAATCATGATTTAGTTAATGACTGGGACATGTTCTAAGAAATGTGTTATGCGATTTTGTCTTTGCTTGAACATCACAGAGTGCACTTAACAAAAACCTAGGTGGTGTAGCGTACTGCACACCTTGGCTATATGGTATAGCTTATTGCTCCTAGGCTACAAACCTGTATAGCAGATTATTGTACTGAATACTATAGGCAACTGTAATACAATGTTAATTATTTGTGTATCTAAACATATCTAAAGACAGGAAAGGTACCATAAAAATACGAAATAAAAGATGAAAAATGGTGCACCTGTATAGGACACTTACCATAGTGGAGCTTGCAGGACTGGAAGTTGCTCTGGGTGAGTGAGTGGTGAGTGAATGTAAAGGCCTAGGACATTATTATACACTACTGTAGACTTTATAAACACTGGACACTTAGGCTACACTAAGTAAAAAAAACATTTTTCTTACTTCAATAATAAGTTACTTCAATAATAAGTTAACCTTAGCTTATTATTTAAAAAAAATTTTTTAATTTATCTTTATTGTTGAAGGTATTACAGGTGTCCCATTTTTTACCCCCAATTGACCCCCTCCACCTTGTTTCCACTTCCTCCCCAGGCCTTTACTCCATTATTGTCTGTGTCCACAGGTTATGCATATAAGTTCTTTGGTTAATCTCTTCCCACCCTCCAGCCCCTTCCCTCTGAAATATGATTGTCTGTTGCATGCATCAATGTTTTCTGGATCTATTTAGTTTGTCAGGTTTTTTTGTTCATTAGCTTCTTCTTAAAGAAGACCCTTCAACATTTCATGTAGTACTGGTCTGGTGGTGATGAACTCCTTTAGCTTTTCCTTGTCTGAGAAGCTCTTTATCTGACCTCAATTCTAAATGATAGCTTTGTTGGGTAATCTTGGTTGTAGGTTCTTGTTTTTCATAATTTTGAATATTTCTTGCCACTCCCTTCTGGCCTGCAAGGTTTCTGTTGAGAAATCAGCTGACAGTCAATCATATGGGTGCTCCCTTATAGGTAACTAACTGCTTTTTCTTGCTGCTTTTAAGATTCTCTCTGTGTCTTTAACATTTGGCATTTTAATTATGATGTGTCCTTGCTGTGGGCCTCTTTGGGTTTCTCTTGTTTGGGACTCTGCTTCCTGGACTGGTAAGTCTATTTCTTTTACCAGGTAGGGGAATTTTTCTGTCTTATTTTTTCAAATAGGTTTTCAATTTCTTGCTCTCTTTCTTCTCCTTCTGGTACCCCAGTAATACGAATGTTGGGCTACTGAAGTTATCCCAGAGACTCTTTACACTATCTTCATATTTCTGGAATCTTTTTTCTTTTTGTTCTTCTGGTTGGGTGTTTTTGTTTCCTCATGTTCCAAATTGCTGATTTGATTCTCAGCATCCTCTACTCTACTGTTGATTCCCTGTAAATTATTCTTCCTTTCAGTTCGTGTAGCCTTCATTTCTGATTGGTACTTTATTATGTCATTGATGGTCTCACTTGTTTCCTTAATAGTCTTAGTAATATTATTGAGCATCCTTATAACCATAATTCTGAACTCTGTATCTGTTAGCTTGCTTGGATCTATTTCATTTAGTTCCTTTTCTGGAGATTTCTTCTGTTCTTTCCTTTGTGAGATGTTTCTTTGCCTCCACATTTTGGCTGCTTCCAGGTGTTTGTTTCTATGTATTAGGTAGAGTTGCTATGTCTCCTAGAATTTGTAGAGTGGCTTTGTGTAGTAGATGTCCTTTAGGGTCCAGTGGCTCAGCCTCCCCAGTTACCTGAGCTGGGCCTTCTAGGTGCTCCCCTGTGTGGGCTGTGTGCACTGTCCTGTTGTAGTTGAGCCTTGGTTGCTGTTGGCATCACTGGGAGGAACTGATCCCCAGGCCAACTGGCTGTGAGGACCAGCTGCAACAACACCCAAAGAGCTGCTGTACTGGAAACACCCCTATGGAGCAGGATTTACTTCAGTGAAGCTTTGGTGTTCATCAAGTGTGACCCCTGTGTGTGTCACTCGTGGATGTGGTAGGGTTATAATCCAGCATGGTTGAGTGTGACCACCAGGTGCACTGTCTCTGGGGCCTCCGTGGAGGTGCAAAGTCAGCCTCTGACAGTGCCTTCCCCAGGGCCACCCAGCATGAGCTACAAAGCAAACTGTAGTTGGCTGCTCCTTGTGCTGGGCTTGGAGGTGTCCAGGAGAGGCCAAGCTATGAACCAATGCAGGCTGCTGCTAATGTCAGGCCTGGGGACACTCATCAAGCCATATGGGGCACACTGCTGCTTGTTTGAGAGATTTTAGGAAAGTCCTAAGCATGAGGTTTGAGAGGCTGCTTGCATGGAAAAGCCACTGGAAATAGCCTGGATGAGCTTGCAGGTAGGGAGGGGCGGGGTCTCCGGGAATCACCAGGGTCTCCGGGAATCACCAGGGCAGGGCCAAAGGTGTGAGTCAGGTGCTGGAGATTCAAATATGGCACCTGCCTGCAAGCTGTGTGGGGGGAGGGCTTGCCAAAGGAGCAATGGCCTCTGCCAGCTCTTCTGCCTGGGAGAAAGCTGCTCCTCCAGCTCTTGCCCCAATTTCAGGCAGGTTAGTTCCTCCCCAAGTGTCCCAGATTCCCTTCAAGCTGCTGCCCGGCACTGGGGTTCAGGGGGAGTGCATCTGAGTCTGTGTGCGGGCCCTTTAAGAGGAGAGCCTGGGTCTCCCGCAGCCTCAGCGACTCTCAGCGACAGTGCCTGCTGGTTTTCACAGCCCTAAGTTGAGGGGAAGTCTCTTCCCGGCCCTGGACCCCTGGGCTGGGGGCCTGATGTGGGGCTGGGACCCCTCAGTCCTCTGGGAAACCTCCGCACCAGGTGTGGGCCAGCGGCCGCATCTCCCAGATTCAGCCCCGATCCGCCCAGGTCTCTGCCCCTCCTGCCGGTCTCGGTGCTTCTTCAGTTCCCTGGTTGTAGGGCTTCTGATGAGCTAGATTTCAGGAGGTTCTGAGGGATGGCTGCTCTGTGTTTTAGTTGTAATTTTGATGTGGTTGCGGGAGGTGGCGGGTACAGCTATGACCTATGCTGCCTTCTTGTTCCAAACCGCTCAACCCTAGCTTATTTTTAAACTTTATAATTTAAAAAACTTTTCGACTCTTGATTTAACACTTAGCTTAAAACACTAAGTATAACTGTACAAAAATATTTTAGTACAGCTTATATAGCTTAACTAAAATATTTTTCTTTATGTCCTTATTCTATAAGCTTTTCTCAATTTTTAAAAACTAAGACACATACACATTAGCCTGGGCTCCACAGGGGCAGGGAGATCAATATCACCGTCTTCCACCTCCACATCTTGTCCAGGGGAGGGTCTTCAGGGGCAGTAATGTGCATGGAGGTGTCACCTCCTATGATAACACTGTCTTCTTCTGCATCACCTCCTGAAGGACACTGCCTGAGGCTCTTCTTAAGGACCCATTATTTTTTTTCAGAAATATGTCCGTGATGGTTTGCTCAGTTTGCTTCTTTTTTTCCATTATAGATTTGCTCATAAGCAGATACTGCACTATTAATGAAAACTTTTTGGTGTCGGGGTCCATGCTTTCAAACTTTTAAAGGAGCTTGTTGAGGTTTGCAAAAGCTTCTGCTAAACCTCTCACTGTGAATTTTCTTAGGGCTTCTTCTTTTTCTTCTGCAATTTCCTTTTCTCTTGACTCTTCTTCAGCTACATGTTCCTGTTCCAGTTCCAACAGCTCCTCATTAGTCAGTTCCTTAGGAACCACCTGTAGGAGCTCCTCAATGGCATCCTCACCCACAGCAAGGTTAATGCGTTTGCCATCTCAACTGCAGCCTTGTTGGTTTTTGCAACCTTGTCGTCGTCGACAAATCCTTTGAAGTCAGGGACAAACCTCCTGAGTGTCTTCTTCCAGATGCCCTTTATATACCCCTTGGTGACATTGCCCCAAGCCAAAGCAAAGGTCTTAATGCCTCATGGATGCTGTAATCCTTCCAGAATTTCTCCAGTATCTTCCATACTTGCTTGGGCAAAGGTCCTCCTTAGGCAGCAGGCCTTAATAGCTATTATATCTCCTTGATCCATTGGTTGGATCAAAGAGGTGGTGTCTGGAGGGAGAAATACCACTTTGATATTGGGATGAAGATCACCAATAAAAGGAGGATGTCCAGCAGCATTATCTACAATAAGTAAAATCTTGAAAGGTGAGTTATTCTCTGAACAGTACTCCATTTCACTGCCAGAGTAATTCAGGGGGCATCTTGGAAGAGGAGCTGGGTCATCCATGACTTCTTATTGCTCCTGTCTGTACACTGGCAATATGTGCTTATTGATATGCTTGAAGGCCCTGGGGTTCTCACTGTGCCAGATCACAAAGGTTTTCCATTTGTAGCCTGCAACACTGCCTGTTATCCTGTCCTTAAAAGCCTTAAAACCTGGCAGTGACTTGGCCTCCTTATGGATGAAAGTCCTTTCAGGCAAACCTTTACAGATTAGAAAGGTTTCATCCATACTGAAATTCTGGCAAGTAATTTCCTCCATAATCATCTTACCTAGAGTTTCCAAAAATTCCTCAGCTGCCTTCATATCAGCACTCATAGACTCACCACTCACTTTCACATTATGTTATGAATAACGACTCTTGAATCATTTAAACTACCCAGAGCTTGTGGTAAATTCAACTTCACAGCTGGGTCCAGCCTTTTCTTTCAACATCGCAAATAAGCGTTTTGCTTTGGCTGTGATCATCATAGTGCCGAGAGGGATATGCTTATGTGTCCGGTCTTCAATCCAGGTCACTAGAAATGTCTCCATGTCTGGAAAAGCTCTTCTTAAAACTTTTTAGTCTTGTTGCCCTCAATAAAGCAGGCCCTTTAACAGCTTCCGTCACTTTGTTTTTGTTCTTAAAGACTGCAGCTATAGTGGAATGGGGCATGACTGACAGGTGAGCAATAACCAACACCGATTTTCTACCTTTGTAGTCCTTAATCACTCTTAATTTTGTTTCTAGGTCAATCACTTGATGTGTGCTCTACCTGGCAACACTAGCAGTGAATTTAGGGACCAAAATGTATAAAACAACATGAGATTAAATCAAGCACAAATGAAAATGATGTACTTGATCCATTGGTTGAATCAAAGAAGTGGTGACACGATAAACACAAGATGCGTGAGGCTGCTGCTGGAGTAACATGCATACTGTTTTACAGCAAACTCTTTTTATAAGTAGAAAGAGCTCATTCTAAAGTAACGATAAAGATACAGTTTGCTAAATACATAAACCAGTTACATATTCATTTATTTTCACTATCAAGTATTATGTACCGTACATAACTGTATCTGCTGTACTTTTATACGACTGACAGCGCAGTAAGTTTGTTTATACCGGCATACCACAAACACATGAGCAATACGTCACACGACAACATTACAACGGCTATGACATCATTAGGTGATAGGAATTTTCAGCTCCATTATGATCTTATGGGACTACACTCATATATGCAATCTGTTGTTGACCGAAAAATGTCATTATGTGGTGAATGACTGTATGTATGGTCTCATTCTCTCTCCCTCCCTCTCTTCTTCTGGTCTTCCCTCCCTCCCTCCAATTCTACTATACTCTCCTCCCCAGAGTTGGTTAACATTTCCTAGCACACTACCAATTCCATATATTTTGCCACTGTATTACTGCAATCATTAATAAAAAGTTTAGCAAAAATACCGTTTGATAGTGTCTAACAGTTTACAAAGTACCTTTCATACCAACCTTATAAAAAAGAATTTATTAGACTCACTTTACTTATGGGAAACTAAGGTTCTAAAATTTTGGGTAAATTGCCCAAGGTCCAGAGCTAATGAGTAGCAAAGCTGGGACTCAAACCTGGTCCTTCTGAGATTCTAAATGTTGTGCTGTTCCCATGCCACACTGCCTACCCATGGGGATGCAGCTCAATAAATAATCCCTCTGAGCCTAGTGTCTGTTAAATAGGGGTGGAAGGATGGGGAGGAATTGCATTACATAAATTCTAAGGTTCTTTCCACCTCTCACATTCTGTGCCCATAATTCTAGGTACCTTGGCATTTGAGAATTCGAGTGCTTTAGAGAGTCTAATCTCCCTATTCCTCAGAGCAGTGATCAAAAAGCTAATTCATATTAATTAGGGTGGCAATTTTATAATAATCCAACCCTTTTCTCCTGGTCTTCTAGGTCCTTCAACACATAGATTGAAAAAAAATAACAAAACTTGTCACCTGTTTCTTACCTCGGTATAACCCATGCTGGCTGCAGCAATGAGGGCTTGCTGGATTGCCTGGCTCTTCTTAAACACCCCTTGCTGCTGGCCAGCCATTGTCCAATCACACTGAATCAAAAACTTGACAACCTCCAGATGACCTCGGAGTGCAGCATGGACCAAAGCACACTGCCCATTCTTATCCAAGTGATCCACCTAAGGGAAGGGGACACAGAGAAATCTGTGTGAATGAAGACTTGTGGCTGTATTCGCATTCTAGTCACATCAGCACACTGCACAGGTCTGAAGACAGAGCCAGTCCTTCCCGTACCCTGAACCAATCTGAGAGCACTTAGAGAATACTCTCCTACTCGGGCTAAATCACTACTGAGCTGTAACTCAGAAAGGTGCCCCTCTGGGGAGAACCTCATTTTATAAGGTCAGGCTTTTGTTTTTATATCAAAAGAAACCAAAAAACAAAACTCCCAGTTCCAGCTTTGTTTTCCTAAGGTACATTCTCCTTTGTCCTTAAATAGTTCTTTTCTGACCAAGATTTAAAAGACTTGTAGCTCTCTTGGTACAAAAAAATGTCTTTGAAACCATGAAAGGAAAGAAAAACATTTTGAAGCTCATTTTTTTTTTGGTCTTTCAAAGCAGCAAAGTATCTTATACCATGAATTACATATTTGACCACCAAGCTTTGGCAAAGGCTGCGTCTTTCTTCCAATGTGAGGGCAGAATCCCAAAGACCTGGCCAAAATGGCTAGAGGTACTTGACGCTTAACACTAGATTAAGTTCCAAAAGCAGTTTTTACAATCTCAGTGTTGGTTTCAAGTTTAGGCTAAAAGAAGAGCCTGATTAAAGATCAATCTACCAGAAGGTCCCCAGCCATAAGCCTTTTCTGACAGGCAGGCAGATTATCTTCTAGTGGTAGTTAGAACATTTGAAACAGAAGTTCTCTATCTGATTTTCCCCAGCTTTAGGTATTCAACACGTTTACTGAATACCTATTATGTGCAAGGTACCGAGCCCTCACAGGAAATGTGTGAATGCAGGCTTGGACCAAGTTGTGTTTGATTCCAAAGTGTACAATTTTAACTATTTGCCTCCTCCTCCTCTCATGAAGCCAGAAGACAAGTGGTTTACGAAGCACTAAGTAAACAGAGGTAGCAAGTAGAGGTGACTCTTAGGACAGGTGTAGGGGATATGGAAGGTAAGAGATGGGATGGTAGCTTCTGGTTTGAAGAAGAAAGGAACATTTCTCTTTTGGGTTAGAGGAGGCATTCATAGGTTTGTAGCAACTGGGGGGAAAAGGCAGTGTACATTTACAAAATAATGAAATAAAATGTGAGAGAATGAGCAACTTAACTGAGATAAAAAATAAAGGTGGAGGCAATCGCTTTGGAAAGGAAACACTTCCTTCCCTAAGGCAGAAGTAAAGGTGAGTGTAGGTAAGGATTCATAGTTTTGAGATGGAGGTACACTGAGATGAACTCAATGTTAGTAATGTAGGAGGGCAAAATAAGTTTGATAGGGTATTGAGAAAAATACAAATGATTTATACATCTGCTCTGGGAAAATGAGAGATGAAGAAAATGATAGCTGAGCAGCAGAAAGACCCAGCTGAGGTTAAAACATGAATTTATAAGGCGCAGATATCATTCTGTTTCTTGAGGTGTTCATGCCAACGAGCAGGACTGTAGAGGTGGCCCATCACTGTATCACATTAAACATCGAAGGCTCTGGGATTTCACTGAGAGTCCCAGGCCCCAGTTCTCAAAGGAGTCTCAGTAGTCCCACTCTCTTCCCTGGTAAAAACATTGGACGCCTCAGAATGAAGTCGTACATATTACTTAATATTTCATTGCAAAACCACCAAAATCCTCAGTTTGTTTTCAGGACTGAAACAAAATACCACGAGGTTACAATTTCCCCAGAAGCCTCCATTTTGAGACCAGCACTTTTCTTTTCACCAATGTTTTGAAATTGAGTTCTTTTATATCAGTGGCTCTTGGGTTACTATAAAGCAAACACATTTTTTAGAAAGGTTTTCAGAGAATTAAGATCTACTGACAGAAACACTCCGAGTGCCTCTGATCAGTTTGAGAATAAACAGAGAATCACCTTTTCCCCATACCTCTATGGTGATCTTCAAGGGTAGGGTGAGGGGGTCTGGTCACTGTTCTTATCTCCATGGCTAACTTATCTCTACACATGAAAGGCTGAGTCTGCAGGCACCACTCAGTTCAGACTTCACACTGCAGTATCCCTTCTCCTCCACTTCTCCTTCCTCACTCTGAGCTCAGTATGAGAATTTCTTGGTTGTTAGGTAGGGACTTTTTGTGGCTGCTGATAATGAGGTTTCCTAAGTGCCCCTCAAAGGTTTTAGGGCTGTGTCCAGATGCAGGGTGGAACTGGCATGCAAACACTGGGATGTATGCAGAGCTTGTACTCCCTTTGATCTGCTCCTTAACAGGGTTTGATGTGCTCCTCCTAGATTCATGAGGTAACACAGGAGATAAGGCAGACTACAGCAGGAAAAAGATAAAGGGAAGAAAGGAGAAGCAGCAGAGCCAGGCAGCCATTACCTTGGCCCGTTTCTTGCACAGCAGCACAACGATGCTCAGGTAGCCCGCCGCTGCGGCGTAGCCCAGAGGCGTCAGGCCGCTTTCAGAAGAGGCATCCACATTGGCCCCAAACTCCAAGAGCAGGGCCACCATTTCTGTGTAACCAAGATGAGACTGGACACATAGAATTGGGGCATTATTTAAAACCTCTGTCCGGTAATTAATGTTCGCACCTCCCAAAATCAGCAGTCGGCTGACCTAGAAATATGTAAACAGAAATAATACTCAGACAAATATTAGTCACATCCTTTTAGTCATCTTTCATTATGTCATTTGGGACCCCATAATAGTGCCTAGTAGCATTTAGTAATTAATTTGTTCTATAATTGTTATCTGTTCCTTTTTCAATACCTTGCCGTGGGAAAGGGATGTAAAATGTCTCTTTACATAAACTGCTTAGTAATTAGAGCAAGTGCCACCTGTACTGTAGTGATGAACATAGTCCTACTAAGTGAACTGTTGGTCAGAAAAGCTCCTACCAAAACAAAGAATACCCGAGACTGACTTACTCCCTAGAAGCAGCAAGACCTGATGCTATAAGTCAAGAGTCAGCTACAGAAAGTAGAAGGTCAATAGTTTGGTCTTCAATTCACAGAATAAAATGAAACAATTTAAAATATATTAAATTATCAATAGAAGGCTAATAGGCAGTCTAAGGCAAATCAAAGATCAATTAAATAGCCACTTAAATAAATGTCCTCCTAATTTTATGGTTCTCACAGTTAATTCCTTAATCTAACATAACTCACATGCACTTACCTTTATATTTGGAGTGTAGAGATTTCGTAAAGATGCCAATGCCATGGACAGACCTTCTGTGCTGTAGGAGATCCACAGACCTTGGAGGATGGAGGATGATACACCAACTTTTTTACTCAAACCCTGAAAAAAAAAATTTGAGACAAATCATTAGCTCAGCTAAAAAGTACCATCGGCAGGAAGTTAATGACCTCTAGGTTTGTGGTACTAATAAATGAGAGAGTAGAGCCTCACCCTAACAATGTCTGTGCCCAGCAAAACCACTGATGGGGACAAAGACTGGTTCTGTTGGAACAAGCTAAGTTAAACTGTCTCTATCTTAGTAGTCTCTGGCAACAAATCTACGTAATGCCTCTCTTCTGCTATATCTGGATGTAATCCCTCCCCTTTCTTATTCACCTTCTTGAATCAATCTCTTAAATTTAAGTTAGCAAAATATACACCGTGACATAGATAATGCAATGTGATCATTGATCTCCAGCTCATTCCTTTCCTGGGCATTTGGGAAAACTATATTTCCCAACCTTCTTTACAGTTATATGGGGCATGTGATTGAATTCTGGCTAATAAAATATGAGAGGTAATAATATCATGTCCAGGCTTGGCCCCAAACCTCCTATGTATTTCTCCACAATCTCTACTATTCTTCTTGAATGGAGGATTCTGAGGCCCTTGGAGATTTTACTACTAAGTGGAAGAAGCCTGCCCAATGATCTGTACTGAACTGCAATGTAATTGAGAAATAAACCTTTGTTAAGTTATTGAGATTTTGCAGGTTTGTTACAGTAGCTAGCGTTCCTCACCCTGATTCCCAGTATAGTTTCAGTCATTCAGAGTACCAAAGAAATTTTAAACAAGAAAACCTTAGATGTTTAGAGAAAAGCTGGATGCTCCCAGACTGTTGAGTTGTAATTTTTGCTCAAGGGAACTTGGGTGGATTTCCACTTCTGGTAATGGTGGATCTAGGTAATTTGGACAAATATTCCTGCTAAGGACAACTAGGGAAAGCTATACAAAACTTAAAAAACATCCTTCTTGAAGACATGGGAGGACTACAAATTGGAGAAGAATTTCTGGGCCAAGATCTAGGATAGAATGAAGGCCAGGAGCAGTTTAGAGCTGACACTGGGTGTGCCTGCCAATTCTATGGAACTACCTAGGAGTACTTTTGATAGCTTTGGAAATTATGGGGCAATGAAACTATTTTGTATGATACTGTAATGGTAGATACATGATATGCATCTGGCAAAGTCCACAGAACTATACAACACAAACACTGAACCCTAATGTAAACTATGGACTTGAGTTAATACAGCAATATAGGTTCATCAGCTATATCAAATGTCCCACACCAATGCAAGATATTAATAATAGGGGAAATGTAGTGGTGGGAGTGAGTATATAAGAACCAACTGTATTTTCTGTAAACCTAAAATTGCTCTAAGAAATAAAGCATACTAATTAAAAATAAAAGCCTGGGTTATACATCAGAATAATGGATAATGATCTCTGGGAGTAACGCTCAGAAATATGTGTGTGTGTTTAAAGTTCCCCAGGAGAATCTAATGTACAGTAGTCCCCCCTTATTTGCGGTTTTGCTTTCTGTGGTTTTGGTTACTCATCATCAACTGCAGTCTGAAAATATTAAATGGAAAGTTCCAGGAATAAACAATTCATGTTTTAAATTGTGCATCATTCTGAGTAGCATAATGAAATCTTGCAGTCCTGCTCCATCCTGCTGGGATGTTAATCATCCCTTTGCCCAGTGCATCCACCCTGTACACACTACCTGCTCATCAGTCATGTTGATAGCTGCCACAGTTATCAGATTGACTGTTGTGGTAGAGCAGTGCCTGTGTTCAAGCAACCCTTATTTTACTTAATAATGGCCTCAAAGCACAAGAGTAGTGATGCTGGCAACTTGAATACATCAAAGAGAAGCCATAAACTGCTTCCTTTAAGTGAGAAGGTGAAAGTTCTCGACTTGTAGACCCTGAGCAGAGGAGTGTGAGTTGCTGCATCTTTCAGAGACGCTAAATACAACCTTGCTGATTTGAACATCTGAACAATCTTCATTTCAAGGAATAAAGCAAGCAGAAGCAGCTTAAATTTTTAAAAAGAATACCTTCCTAGAGTCACTTATTACTCTCAAGCTTCATTGTTAATATCTTCCTGCCCTAAAGATTTCCTGCTTTAACTCATTCACTTGACCACATACTGGTGGAATGGTAAGATGACTGAGAGAGAGTCTTGTTCTAACAACAGAAAATTTAAAAACAAATTATTCTAACTTCCTTTTGGAGAAGCACACATAAAAGGGGCAAACATTAGTACATGTCATGGGACCTAGGCCAGTCAAAGGAAAGAAAATTTGTTGCTGATGGCAGTCAAATCTATGATGTTTTCCTGGAGATGGACATGATCAGTGACTCGTAAGTCAGGCTGTTTGTTTAGTTAGTTGATTTGGTTAAGAGCTAGAGGGAAAAAAATGGGAAAAGGAGCTGAGTAAGAATAGACCTTGGTAAATGAACTTCAATTAAATGGACCAGTAAAAAGACCTCAAAGCAGCACTGAGAGTCCCAGTGAGGCTGGAGTAGATACATAGGAAATGAGTCAAATATAGAGCTAGACTATAGGATTTGGGGTATTAGCTTTATTTATACCATGGACTTGCTAGTCTACTGATTTCTTCTGCTTGGTGGAGTTGACCCTTTGTTCCTATGAGATATGGGAGGAAAGAGTTCATTTTAGTTAATAAACTCAACAAAGGTGACAGGCAGATACCATTACCAGGCAGAATGTAGCAAAAAAACAACACTCCACAAAATTAAATTCTAAGCCGATGGATTCTTAAAGAGAACTTTAGGTTCAGACAACTAGAAAAAGTGTCTTTTCAGTATTTGTAACTATTGCTCAGGCAAGAAGGGATCTCTTTTTGTCAGGGATGAATGGTAATGGAGTCCCTTCCTTAAGTATTTGTTAGAATCTAAATTTATAACTCTACTGGTCGGTAGGAAGCTTGCTTGGTATTTCTAAACACTTCATTAAAGAAAAAGAATGAAAAAAAAAATAAATAAGCACTTCATGAGGAAAAGAGGAAGTATGAAGACACAAGAGCAATCTCATCTTGGGATCTCAGCTTTGACTCAGGTATCTTAAGATCATGGCAAAAACTAACCTTGGCGGTTACTCAATGAGTTTCTTTAAGGGAGATTATTTACCAATTTATCATCAATAACCCACTTGTAGATATCCAAGTATCCCCAATGGATTATTACTCTTCTTATCTAACCACACAAATGGCCATTTTTGGTTATAATAAAAGGAACCTGGTAAACAAAGGAAATGGTGCCTTTCATTGTAGAAAAGGGACTGGCAAACTATGGCCCAAGGCGAAATACAGCTTTTCCACTAGTTTTATAAATCATGTTTTACAAGAATACACCACACCCAGCTATTCATTTCTGTATTGTCTCTGGTTGTTTTTGAGCTACAACGGCAGAGTGAAGTGGTTTCAACAGAGAGTCTGAACTTCAAAGCCATATTTGCCAATCACTGCTGTAGAGGATGCTAAGTAACCCCTGAAGTGAAAGGGTGGTATTACCATCTAAAATTTGTGCTTGCCCAGCAGGGCGTGGCTCAGTGGTTGAGCATCGACCTAGGATCCAGGTGATCGGGGTTGGTTTCCTGGTCAGGGCACATGCCCGGGTTGTGGGCTCCACCCCCAGTCGGGGGCATGCAGGAGGCAGCTGATCAATGACTCATCATTGTTGTTTCTATCTCTCTCTCTCCCTCTCCTTTCCTCTCTCTGAAATCAATAAAGATATATTTTAAAAAATATAAAAATAAAATTTGTGCTTATTAAGTTTTGTCAGGAGGTTTTTATTAATAATTTGAACCATAAAATCTTGTATTAGATATATGTCTAGTACTTTGCATTTTATTATGTACCTTACATATTTTATAGGTATGATCCTTATATCAATCCTGACAGATACTGTTACTATTTTACAGATAAGAAAACTGAGACTGCTTAAGGTAAATGGCAGAATCTGTACTTGAACCCATGCCTTTTGATTGATGTCAAAGGATCTTCTACCCTCTAGATGTCTACTTACAGCACTTCTCCCTGGCCAATAGCTCTGTTCTGGGAAGAAATGCTATAGAACTGACCAATCAAAGGGACATTTCAGAGGGTAGCACTGAGGGAGCTAATGTAAGAACATTCCAAAATCCTTCCAGTGAACAGACCCAAACCAGTGAAACACCCTGTATCACAAACTAGACTGAAATGTCTCTGGCCACAATTCACAAACATCCCGCTTTCTTTTCATAGATTAAAAAAAAAATCTAAATGGCAATGAGAGAATTATAAAAGAATTGAAGGTGCTCAACATCATTGGTTATTAACATTAAAACCACAAGGAGAAACTACTTCATACCCACTAACATGGCTAAATTATATTTTGTGGCAGAGTGCATATGATTTTTTTAATACTAAGAAAAAATAGACAATGTCTAACAAGTATTGGCAAAGGTTTGAAAAAACTGAAACCCTCATACATTGCTGATGGGAGTGTGAAATGGTACAGCCACTTTGGAAAACAGTTTGGCAATTCCTCTTCTAGGTATATATCCAAGAGAAATGAAGACATGTCCACACAAAAACCTGAACATTGACATTGTAAATGTACTCAGTGCCACTGAGTTGTTCACTTTAAAATGACTAATTTTATTTTTTAAAATTTAAAAAGGGGAAAAAAATCTGTATCTAATGTTCATAGCAGCATTATTTACAACAGCCAAAAAGAAGAAATAATCCGAATGTTCAACTAGTGAATGGATAAACAAAATGGATTATTTGGCAGCAAGAAGGAATCAAGTATTGATACATGCTACAACACAGATGAACCCTGAAAACATCATGCTAAGTGAAGGAAGCTACACACAGAAGACCACATATTGTATGATTCCATTTATATGAAATGTCCAGAAAAGTCAAATCTATAGAGACAGCAAGTAGATCATTGGTTGCCAGAAGTTGGGGGAAGCATGTAGAGTACCTTCAAATGGGAACAAAGATTATTTTTAGGGTAATGTAAAGGTACTAATAGTGGTGATAGTTGCACAACTCTAAATATACTAAAAGTCATTGACTTTTATACGTCAAATGGATGAATTTTATGGTATATAAACTATACCTCAATAAAGCAGTTAGAAGCAAAAAGAATGAAAAGGGCTCCGTAGCCAGCCAAATCTCCAGAATTACAGACCCTCAACTTCACATTTTCAGTGATTAATAACATTATATGTAATTTTTCACAAAGATGAAATAAGGAAATTTAAAATTGGAAAGAAATATAAATTGGACATGGTACTGTTGGATAGAATTTCTAAGTGGTACTGGTTATAAGCATATAGTGTCTAACTTGCCTTTCATGACCTTCAGCTTCTGCACTGAGAATTCTAGCAGTCTGGGAGAAGCCAAAACCTATCAACAGGGAGCACCCTGTATTTAAAAGGCCCTAAAAGTGCAGCATCAGGAAAAACATAGCCCAAGTCTACATTCTTCAGCTCGCCGTAGTGCAGGCACTTATGCTGTACACCCAAGTATTTATGGCCTGAGTCACACAGGGAGCCACTCTTATCTCAAGCAACCATGTTGTCTGTAGCAACATAAGATAAAACTGTGTCAATGACAGGGGTGTATGTTTAAAATGTAGGTCTCCATGCATTGGACAAAGTCACAGTGGGTCAAACAAACCTTCTTGTCATTCATCTGTTAACGTGGTGTTTTTTTTTATGGTACAGAAAAGACAGGCATAAATTATTTTGTATCTGATCCCAGGCAGACGGTGATGCTAAAAGCTTAAGTGTTTAAAGTGCTGATGCTTTAAAGTTAAATTTCCTATCTAACTGAAGGATAATAATCTTAGAATTTGTCGAAGTAGCAGATACTTTTTGGTCCCTCTGAAACCGGAAGGAGACACCTTGCCCGTTATTTTAGTCCCACTCTGCTCCCACTGAAGAAAGTCACTGGATAAGATAGTTTTTTTAGTACAGTGATTTATCAGGTAAGACAATTATTCAAATAAAGGACCTGTCACTGTAGGTTCAGTCTGTCTATCTGATGAAGAGGCTTCTCTGGCTGTGTGCTTACATATGGGGAAGATTTGCTAGGCTCTTCGAGTTGCCTTCAACTGTCATCTTTCTCTCTGGAGAGAACTGTTTTATCTTTAACAGTATCTTCTGGAGGAAGCCCAACCCAGAGAACTGTTTAAGATGCCTGTATCTCTCAACCCTGAGTCAGGAAAAGTGGTCTGAAGAGATTGTAGGGACTGGAAGTAGGAGACTTTTAGCAAACTTGGGCTAGAAAAACCAGAACATTTCTTCCTTGACCTTTGTGTTTTTATCCCATACTGCTATCAACACTATAAATTCCTTGAGATTAGGGGCTGTATTTTTCTTGTTTTTGCAGCACTAGTACTGAGGACAATGCCTCAGTAAGTGCTGAGTAAACAAATGCATATGTGC
Source organism: Miniopterus schreibersii (assembly GCF_964146895.1). Taxonomy (NCBI): domain Eukaryota; kingdom Metazoa; phylum Chordata; class Mammalia; order Chiroptera; family Miniopteridae; genus Miniopterus; species Miniopterus schreibersii. The sequence continues at coordinate 9,795,594 of NC_138116.1, forward strand.
ACAAAGAGTGAATGACACCCCTCTTCTGGGTCCTCCATTCCAGCCTTGTGAGTGTTGAGAGATGGAAGGTGATGCTATAGAGCACTTAAAAGTTCTGAAACCACTGGGAGAAAAATTGGGATTATAATTTGAAGAGAGAATGGGGAAAGTAGCTCAAAGGAAGGTTAATGTTGGTTCCAGATAGTTTGAAAATCATAGCACTAGGAATATTAAAATCTTCACTAAAAGAATTGTAAGAGGCCCTGGCCAGGTGGCTCAGCTGGTTAGAGCATTGTCCTGATATGCCAAGGTTGCGGGTTCCATCCCCAGTCAGGGCACATACAAGGATCAACCAATGAATGCATTGATAAGTGGAACAACAAATTGATGTTTCTCTCTCTCCCTCAATTCAATAAAATACAAAAACCAAAAAAAAAGAATTTTAAGAAAAATTTGAAAGAGTAACTGCTCAGTGACTTTTTTAGAAAGTGTGAAAATCTGCAACTAACTGCTAAAACATGACTGTCCTCAGGAGAGCGTAGGTCATACATTGAATACATACGTATATACTTCTCACCTAAATGATAATATATGTACGTTTCCTGGAAGGCTTAGCAATACAGTAAACTGGGAGATGGCAAATGTGGTTTTCTTTCCAAATGCCTAGGAAGGAACTGGCCATACTTTTTAGGAGATGGACTAACTTTGCAACAAAATAATTTCAAAAAGCAAAGACTACATTGAAGTAACAGAAGCTTCATAAACACAGTGTTAAGGAAAGTCTGCTGGAGATGGAAAGAAAAAAGCCCCTAATTTCTCTAGTTACCTTAAAAATGTGTGCTTTGAGGATGTGATGTCCCAGCTCAATAGTCTGCTGTCGGTTTAGTTTTCCCTCTTGGCGGGAAAACCAGAAGGCAAGTAATGTGTGACCACTCCTGCAAAGAAAAAGAGACTTGTTTTAGAAACGTTAATGCCCCAATTCTGCTTTGGGTGGAGGCCTATTCCGGTATAGCCATACCTCCAACGAAACTCTGTCCCATTTGACCAGTTTCTTAGGGAAGGGCACCTACTACTGGGTAAGAATGAGTATTGAAAGGTTCCTAAGTGCATTACCAGACCTTTACCCAAATCACACGTGTGGATATCACAAAATGTCACTTCCAGTTAGCTTACACCCATCCCACACACAGATGGCATTAAAAGACTCATTTTTATTTTCTGTCTTTGTCAACTACTCTTATTTCACCCGTGCTTTAAAAGTCAGCGTTCCTCAGGATCTCATTTTTGGTCCTAGTCTGTCCTCTGAATTAGCTCATCCATCCTCACTCAGAGTCTTCACCACCACCTGTATCCTGTATCTTTTTCCCTAATTAGACTTCTCAGCCTTAGATCAATAAACACCTGTCTATTGGATTTCTCCACCTGGAGGTCCCAGCAGGGTACCTCAAACTCAACATGTCCCAAACTGGATTAAAATCTTCTTCACCAAGTGAAGTCCTCTGATCAGCAGCTACCCTTTCCCCTCAGTCGAGAAAAAGGAGTCCTTTCTCATTGGAACTACCATTAGAGATGCTTTATACATCTCGTATAGTATCTACCACACTACTACATGCCCTCTCCTCTCCTAGACTGCAGGTTTCCTGGTGGTATCCTTTCTTCTTCCCCATCTCAACAGATTTCCAATCTGTTATGAAAGAGAAAACCCCTTTTCTGCCTCTGCATGTTGTCTTATCTGCCCATGATGCCCAGAACTACTGTGGCCCTCTTGTAATCATATGGCAGCTGGCCTAAGACAAAACCAAAGGAAGGGCTAAACTAAGAGAATTGCAGAAAAATAGCACCTGAACCCTGACTGTACAGCACTAGAAGCTGCCTTAATTTTGGATTTCTTGTTATATGAAGTAATAAATTTATTATTTAATTCATTTCAGTTGGAATTTTCTATTTCTTCCAGCTAAAAGCATCCTAATGAAATACTCCTTTAAGTGTGAATGTATGTATGCATATGTGTGTGTTTCTGTTTACATTTATGATATATGGGTTATGTGTGTGTTTCTGTTTACATTTATGACAGAAATTCTGAGTAATTTATATTCTCCAGAATGCCTAGCACAGCATATTGCATATAAAAATTCTCCATGGCCCAGCCAGCACGGCTCGGTGGTTGAACATCGAACTATGATCCAGGAGAATGCAGTTCGATTCGTGGTCAGAACACATGCCTGGGTTGCGGGCCTGGTCTCCGGCAGGGAGTGTGCAGGAGGCAGCCAATCAATGACTCTCTTTCATCAGTGATGTTTCTAGCTCTCTCTCCCTCTCCCTTTCTCTCTCTGAAATCAATAAAAATATATTAAAAAAAATAAAAATAAAAATCCTTCATAAGTTTTTTTTGGAAGCAAAAGAAAACAGCATTAAAGAAAGGACACCGTATCACCTTTGGGATGCACCTTCTCAGCACATTGGTGCTGGTAGAACTGTGGACACAGAATTGTCTCTCTACTCTCCACCAGTTAGTGGTCAGCAGAGTTCTTTACGGAATTGGTAACACAACTTTTCTACTCCTTTCATTTGAAGTGTCGCAGAAAAGGGAAATGGGCCCAAGATCTCAGTTTCAAGTCCAATGAATTAATCCAACAGAAGGAAAAATTAGTATTTGTTGGGACACCTTCTTGAGAGGAGGCCCAAATGTCTACTGGATGGTTTTCTCTCACATTGAACACTGGCTACTCTGCCAGGTTTAACATTTGAAGATATCTCACACCAAAGTCTGAAAAGCAAACACATTCTTTATTTCTTGGTAGTTTTTTTGTTTTTGTTAAGTTTCAGTAAAGAACCCGGAGAACAGGGGATGGGAGAGTTCCCATCTTACGGGAATCATCTCAGGGAGATTTCATTCCAATAAGATAAAAAAAAAAATTCTACCATGTCCTAATCTTGAGCTTCATAGAATTTCCAAATTCTAGTGGTTATCTGATTGGATAAGATTAACTATTATGGAAGGGAAATTATTTAATTGAGAGACTGGCTCAGACAAGTGTAGTCTTCATGGAACCTGAGGATATGAACCCAGGGTTGTCTCACACTCACAAAATCTGGAAATTGCTACTGAACTTTTATTTATCCATTTAAAGCCCAATTTACTTGGTAGGCTATTTTAATAGAGCATAGGTAAGTGAGAAGATAATGAGAAGCATTTCTAAAGTGCCCTATTTCAAAGTTCTCAAAATCCTATCTAGTTATTAACACTGGTATAAGAACTATTACTTTAAGTAACTCATCCATGGCTGTACATAGTGACTGGAACTCCTGAATACAGGCCTCTGATCCACTACCCATAATTCAAGCCATTTATGAGAATCCATGCCTATCAGAATTAAGGGAAAAAGTTCATACCTCACAAGGAAACGAATTTTCAGTTAAACACAAAATTGACTTTGCCCTAGTGCTTTCATTTTACTACTATAACCAAGAAATCCTGGTAAGACATTTGCATTTCTCTAGTATACATTTCAGCTGGCTACAAGTACTAGCGCTTGCTTTGTTGTTGCTGATCAGGCACACAGGAGAAACAAGCAGCAATATAGGCCAAGGGAAAGATGAAAGAGACACTGTAGTTCATTTCTTTTTGGATGCAAGCAAATTATATTACTCATAAAAGAACGACTCTGATCAGTTCACTGGACTCAAAGCTTATGGTGTTCAGGACACAAAGGGTAAAGGCAATTTACAATATATGCTGGCATTTTCATTTGTACCTTACTGTTTTGATAAAATATGGTGCCACTGGCTAACCTATGGTCTGCATGTGTTACACTTACACTTGTCTATATTTATTTCTATTTTTCTTATCATTTTCTTACTCCTGAACTCACTTCCTTTTGACTCCCAGTCTTGCTATTCTCTAAGATTACCAGTAGCCTCTTAATTGGTTTTCTCTTAGCCTTTGATCTTGTTTCTTTCTTTTTATTTTTTCCTTCCAGCATTAGGTCAGAGTTGAAGATTCTTCCCCAGCACCGTCCCTGTCCCCATCCCCATTCCTGGATATATACGTGCTCTGACAAAAGGCAGAGAAGGGAGTATCCAGAATAGCAGAGGATAGATCCTATCTCCATTCTCATTTGCAGCCCCCCTATGTGGATTACTGGAGACAAGTGACACTCACCCTTGGACAACTGTGGATTACAAGGCAGTGAGGAACTACCCTCGCATGATGATACTGTTTCCCTAGACCTCAAGTATTGAGAACTATGAAGTCTCTTAGAGAAAAAAAAAACCCTTCTGAAGCAAGACTCACCCTCCCTCCCCTCTGCCCATTTAACAGTTTGGAAGTTGAATAACTTGTTTTATATAAAACATACAATGGCACTGTTTGTTTTTCTAATAGATTTTCACTGAGCCCCCTAGGGAGATAGCTAGTCTTAAAGTTTCTATTTGTAGCACTGAAACATGCTAACAGATGGACTCAAATATTTCCAGCATGGATGTTTTCTCCATTGTTCTAGTCCTAGTCACTAATGTGTAGTCACAGAGATTTCATTAGCTCTTGGAATGACAAACTCGATATACAACACTTTAGTGTTTCAGAGAAACACCACCGAGGCGTTCTGATATTCCTCTGTGCGGTGCTCAGATGTGATAAAGTGACAGTCATAGCCAGTTGGCAAGAACTGCTTGCAATCTAAAGCCTATCTTATTTATCTTATAATTTGGGCTGAAATAATGTGTGTTGCTGTAAAACGTCCTTATATTATAGAGGTAAATGTGGGGAATTGTTCGGGAAAACCTAGTGAGAATTATGGGCAGAGACGAATAGCTACTCCCTTGCACAGTCAGGAGCTGTCGTGAAGTGGCTACTTTACCAAGCATCTGGCGTTCATGTTCAAGAGGGGTCACGGGATTGAGTTCTGGCTAATGGAATACGGGCAGAAATTATATTCATCGTTTCAGGCCTGGTCCAGAAATTTCCTTTGACTTCCACGACCTTACTGTCTCATGTTTCTCCTTCTAACTATAAAATGACCCTTGTAAATTATTTGGTTCGTAATTTTATTCTAGCATTTACATATAACTATTCTGTTATATGCTTCTAAACTTCCTGCTTTATACTCTTAACTTGGGTGATCTTGTTACATTCTATGGCTTCTGTCAGTTATTTGCTGATAACTCCCAAATCCGTAACTCTGTGTCTGAGCTCTCCCTTTTCCTATTTTCCGAAGTCATATGTCTAAATATATTTGTGCATCTTCTCTTGGAGGCAATTCATTATAAACATGTCCAAATAAGGACTCACCTTCTCCCCACAGCCGGTTCTCCCTCCTGCCTTGGCTCATTCCAGAACCCCTCCTCCATTCAGAATGCTCTATGCTGGTCACTAGCTTCACTATCTTCTGGCATTCAAGGAAAGTATTGAAGCCACTTTTGATCCCTCCACCCTAACCTTCCACACACACATAAAAGATCAAGCGTTTTTGAGTATCTCCAAAATCTCTCTTCCATACATACCCTGCTCTCTATCCTTGCATTATAGGTCTTGGCATTCTCACCTACACTTGCTATAAACTTTGTAACCAGTATCCCTGCAGTCTCTCCTCTCCTTCAACCTATCCTCCACACTGTCAGAGCTATTTTTCACATCATCAGAGTTATCTGATCTGTCACCTCCTCCTCCTCTTCCTCCTCAAAGATATAAAGACTCCTCATCTACAGAATAAACTGTAAGGCCTTACACATGGTATTCAAGGCTTTTTTCCTAGTGACACTTCTATCATTCTTTCTGACCATGTTTCTTAATCTCTAATCACAGCTTCTCTCAATTCCCCAAAGGCACTTAGTATCTTTGCACTTGCTTTTGTTCCTGCATTACCCTTTTTTAATCTACAGTGCTCTCCCACTCCAATGCTGCTTAATAGAATCAGCTGATATATCCCTTCAAGGCTGAACTCAAATGTCACCTCTTCTGTCAAGTATTTCCTCTCTGTCTAGGTTCCTAGGGCACCTTCTCCATGGCACCACTGTTGGCTGCTCTGTGCCTGACTTCCCTTTAGAGGGCAAAGGCTTTAATGCCGGGGTGTCTTATTCGCCTAAATTTCTCTAGTGTACAGCACAGCCCTTGGTGTGGAAGTTTGATAGATGTTTCATGAATGAATAAACGCTAAGCAGATGGGTTCCAGGAAGAGCAACACGAGGACTTCTAGATCCACATTCCAATTCACTACCCAATTCAGCCTTGAGTTTGCAGGCATCTCTGTTGCCATTGTTCAACTGTGAAATAAATGTGACTATGATTCAAATATTAAGAACAGATTGACAACCCTGATCTCCTTCACCTTCATGTTAAAAATTCTGCCTGCAGTTAAACTTTGGTAACTGCTGCCTTACACTCTGCTGTTGCTATCAATTCTCAGCAAAGGACACCCACACATCTTTGCAAAAATTCTTTCCTTCCTCCTTAGCTTATCCGTCAGGAGCTGCTTTGGCATGTTCTTCTCATGGCTTTTGCATGGCAACTGAATACAAAATACGTTTCTAGTCAGCTTGTCTCACTGTTTCTTATTCAATGTGGAAGTGAAAGAGCCCGATGAAAGTAAACTATATGCAGCAGCAGACTGTAAGCAGAGTATGCCCAAGATCTACCTTTGTAGAATAAGCAGAAGAGCATTCTTTCTTTTTAAACAAAGACTTTGGAGTGATTTACTGCTTTCTCCCTTTGCCTCATGGCTCCCTATTGCCCTTCTGTTCTGTTAATGCCCCATTGGCTATAGAAAAATGGACACCTCTCCTCTGACAATGGAGTCTTTAGCAGTTGGCAGGGTTTTGTGAGGAGAAGAGCTATGACTCCACTGAACTGTCACAGTCTGAACCATTAACAGTAGGCACAAGAAGATTGATCACTTCTTTCTTCTTCCTCCATGTTCCTTAGCTCTTTGTTTATACCACTGGTACAGCACTCTGCCTTGAATTATAGCTAGTTATAAACGTGTCTGTTAAAACCACTAAGCTATAAGTCTTGGTAGACAGATGTATCTTATTCATATTTGTATCCCCTGCAGTGCTTAACACAAAACCTTGAATATATTACATAATGAATGTCCATTGAATGCTTGCTGAAGCACTCATCTTTGCTTACTCCTCACACATGGTCACAGGGTGAACAAAAGACATTGTATTTTGAACTGTGAGAAGTTTCACAAATATTTTCAGTTGCAAGCTTAAAATTAGTACCACTTACCATTCTTTTGTTCACTAATTCATTCATCATTAAAAAAATATTTACTGAGTGCTCACTGTGTGCCAGGCACTCTATTAATCATTAGGAAGACCAAAGTGAGCATGACAGAAAACATTCTTGTCCTCGCTTGAGCTCACTGACATTCTAGAGGTGAAAGTAAACAAGAAAGGAGTATTCACATATAGTAAATTAATAATAGATTATGATAAGTGTTAGAAAGTAAAAAGGTTGCTATGATAAAGAAGATCAGGAGAAATTACTTAGGTAAGGTGACAAGTGGAAGTCTAAGGAGGTGGCACTTAAGCTGAGATCTGAAGGAAGCGTCAGAGGTCTTGCCATGGGATGAGCAAGGGAAAGTGAGCTCCAGATGGAAGGAATTGTTAAGTGCAAAAGCCTAGAGGTGGGAAGGAGCTTAGCAAGTCCTAGGAACTGGCAGATGACCAATTATGACCAGGAAATTGTGCACAAGAGAGAGAATGAACAAGCTTAATTTAGAGAGGTAGGCAGAAGCTATCTTTGTAATACAGGGCTTTAAAAAGTCTTTGATTTTATTCTAATCACAACAAGAAACCACTGAAGGATTTCAGGAGGAGTTTACACAGTCTGATTTTGTTTTTAAAAATCACTTTGGCTGCTGGTGAAATGGATTGAAGGGAAGACCAATTAGGAGGCTAAAGTAGTCCCATGAGAGCCTAGGGTGTGGTAAGTAGAGATGGAAATAATGAATACTTAAAAGTAAAATTTGGGTGGTAGAACAAACTAGATATGCTACAGTGAATACATGTCTCACAGCTGTGGGTTCTTACGGTGGAGAGAATAGAAGACTATTAGAGTTGATTTTACCAAATGTGGAGATCTGCTTTTGAAAGTATGTAGAGACAGCAGAGTAAGTTGCTCTACTTACAAAAAAGACAGTGTGCTGTCATATCCCACTAAGCTGGCGATAACTCCTTCTGATTGCTGTGCCATTAATCTTAGTTTGACAACCTAGGAAAGCCTGTGGGGTTCCCATCTTTTCATTCAGTCAGTGCTGCCTCAGAGACTCACGATCAGGACAAATTAGCCTCTATTTCCTATGTAACTTTCAGTACAGTAGTCCCCCCTTACACCCAGGGTTTTTACTTTCCATGGTTTGAGTTATGTGTAATCATTCTGAAAATATTAAATGGAAAATTCCAGAAATAAACAATTCATAAGTTTTAAATTGCATGCTGTTCTGAGTAGTATGATGAGATCTCATGCCGTCTAGCTCTATCCCGCTTAACATGAATAATTCCATGGTCCATCTTATCCAGGCTGTATACACTACCTGCTTTTTAGTCACTTAGTAGCAGTCCTCTGCTATCAGATTGTTTATCAGACACAGACACACACACACACACACACACCCCACATTCACATAATTCTTATTAGAGTATATTGCTATAATTGTTCTATTTTATTACAGTTGTTAATCTCTTACTTTGCCTAATTTATAAGTTAAAATTTATCATAGGTGTGTATGTATAGGAAAAAACATAGTATGTATAGGGTTTGGTACTACCCACAGTTTCAAGCATCCACTGGGGGTGTGTGTCTTGGAACATATCCCACGTGGATAAGGGGGGGCCACTGTACCCCAAATTTCCCTTAACCATCTACTCTACCTCTCCTCGTTTTTAGATTTTTAGGTGAAGTTGTTTTAACCAGTATTTGCTATACACACACACACATACATACAGGGTGGGGCAAAAGTAGGTTTACAGTTGTTTGTATGGAAAATAATACAATAATTAATAATACTACAAGAATAAACTGTTTCACATACAATTGTAAAGCTACTTTTGTTCCAGACTGTATACATATATATCTATATTCATATCTATATAATTTATATATAAATTTTTAAACATATAAACACTATTACTTTCTTGTAGCAAAATTAACTAATACAGGAGAGTAAGAGTCCTTTCTGTGTTTTCATTAGTTGACTCTTGCATGCCTGCCAAGTCATAAAATGATGCTCTCTCTCCATCTTATAAGCAGAATTATTTCTCTGTATACTTATTAACTTAGCAAACTTCACAAGTTTCTATGACAGTAAGAATAAGCAAGCAGTTTTCAGTTTTAAATGTGTTGGGGAAGAATTCTGATTACCAGCTTTTTCCAACTTTAATTTTGGATTGAAAAAGGAAAAAAATGTTACTGCTGCCCATCTTCAAAGGTATGAGAGTTTTAAAGATGGGAACAGTTTGCCTATTTGACTAATAGATGTGGGTCGCATGATTTATGCTGAGAGAGAAATTTATAAAGTAGAAGAACACTCATGCATTGGCAAACTGGACACACTCCAAGATACACATTATATTTTATGTAATTTTCCCCTTGCTTTATTATATCATAAAACCACAACTATGGTCACTAGACTAATACTTCAAATTTGAGTCTCAAATTTACTCTTGATGTCAATAGGGAGTTAGAAACTTAATAAGAAAAAACATTTATTGATAAATTAGACAAATCCCCAATAACATGACAGATTAATGAAATCTCTGCTGGAAATCACACATCCAAATCATGACATCAGAAGAATGATTTCCCCTTAGTGGTAGAAAAGAATTAGAAGTGAAGCAGATCTAAACCTTGAGCATAGATTAGACCGTTAATATTTTCAGGCAGGTTAAGATCATCTACTAGTGGTCAAGTGCTAGTAAAAGATGTTTGCTATACGTCCCTTCTCTTTGCTTTAACTCTTCCAAACCTCCTAAAGGCTGATTTAGTTTCAGGAGCCCTATTTTTCTTCCCATGATCCATCCATTTGCTGTATTCTTTCCTAATGCTTTTAGAAACCAGAACCCATCTCCCAACTTGAGGGCTTGTGGCTTCAATGGGTAAGGTTAAATGTCGTCCGTCCTGGAGGCTCATGTTTGGATTAAAAAAAACCAAACAAACAAAATCACCACAACCTTGCAATTCACCATTGTGTGGTCATTTCAGATCCACGTATTCTACAAGGAGCCAGGCTGTACAGGTCCCTGGCAGAGAGGGAGTTTTCCTTTATAGGAAGACAAACTCTTCTCTGACACTCTGCTTTGTGGCATGGATTTGGAGCATCAGGTCTCCAATGGGTAATTCACGAACATAGCCAAAATAATTAGAAAAAAATCTCAATAGACCGTTTATTGTATCAACTCTGTTCACAAAGAATCAAGTTAGTACTCAACTATCCTCATATGTATAAATAGGATTTTTGTAGCCTTTCCCCTTTTTCACTCACCATAACATTTGCTTCTCTTAGTTTGAGGAAATAAGGACAACATCAATTAGGCATCCAAATAACAATCTCACGTTGTATCAGCTCAGCATTCATTACAAAAAGCTCACAACAAGCTTTGTGTTTTATTCAAACAGTTAAAAATAAGGCAGCTGAGTCTTCTAATTTCTGTATTAAAATCTTACATATATTCCCATTTATACATATATATGTTGATCTGCAAGCTGTTCCTAGGGAAGGAGAAACTAAATACTAAAGAAATAGAGATGGTGAGGAAAGGAAACAAAAATAGAGTGGGAATTCATTCAGGGATGGTCTAAAGCTATGGAGAAATATTAAGCAGCATCACAAGGCTTTAAAAACTAGACAGTACCACTAGGCTGGAGGTCCCCAGTTATCTACTCTATCAGTCTGAAATTTCAACTAGCAAAGTCATTAATAGGTTAGGTAACAGGCTGGTGACTTCTCTCAAAAGACTTACTTAAAATGCATAAGTTGCTTCAAATGGGGTTTCTACCTCCCTCTTATTAGCATAACAGCAGAGATTAGTTTATTAGATTAGTGAGTTAATCTGATATCTCAGTGCCCGAGGGAATAAAATTATAGGACAGATTAATTTCAGAATATGACAGAAATGAATAGCGGGAAATAAAAAAGCAGAATAATATGGTTAGGTCTCAGGTTTGTGGGGGCTTTAAGGGACATACTTTTATGTAGAATGCAAATCTCAAATCTTACAAGTTTTGATGTAATACAAGTTTTTTGAGTGATACTTTGTGTCCAGTTTGATAAACGCACACACATACAAAGACAAGCCAAGAAAATACATCTATAACTTATCTCTCTGTGACAGTTATATGTCTATTCAACATTAGCTCATTCTCTCTGGGGTGTCAATTCTCTGCCCTGATTCTGGGACAATAGGAAGTCTGGTACTTAAAATGAAGAAAACTCTGTCTCAACTGCAGCACTGACCTCTGGCTCTGCTATTTCCTCTTTCCAGCACCATCCTCAGATTACTGACTTCAGCATAGCAGAAATATATCCCTGGGTGGCCTATTTCTGATGAAGATCAACTATTGGCTTCAGTAGAATATTCTCATCTGTGTCTAATGCCCTAATAAGGTCAACAAATTCAGGGTGAATAAGTAAGTGTTGAAAGTCCAGGAAAATGGACTGGAAGAGACAGAGATGTTCCCTTGCTTCTGAAAGCTCTCCTTACAAAGAAATATGTACATTAGGCACTGGCCTACCTAGTGTGATTTCAGAGGCACTGAGTTGGTCTCCCCTGGTCTTCTGAGATACATTAGATGCTCTAGAGAGAAACTGGAGAGAAAGTAGAGAACAAAAGGGAAAAAGATGTACAGGAAGTAGAGGCTGAAGGCCACAAAGACAAATCTTGCTTGGAGAGAGCCCTACTAATCAGACTCGCCTGAAATGGAAAGCAATTACAGCCAGTTTCTTTGAAAGGCCACCTTGGGCTTTGCCAATAGCATTAAATTTTTAGTGAATTTCCATCTCATTGACCCAGGGGGCCTCAAGCTCTGAGATCAATACTTTAGTAACAAAGCTGGTGCCAGACAGTGCTGGGTAGAAGACTGAATTCCAACTGAAATGAAATGTAAGGAAGCTTTTATGATAACTCTTGGTCCCACTATTTTATTCTCTGCCATTAAGTGATATATGATGATCCCTCGGCAGCCCTGAGTGTTATTCAATCACCAGAACAGACTACAGGTACACCTCGTTTTATTGTGATTCATGCTATTGAGCTCCACTGATGCTGCATTTTTTAACAAATTGAAGGCAAGACCCTCCACAAACAGAAAGACTATGACTTATTTTACTGTGGTGGTCTGTAACTGAACCTGCAATATCTCTGAGGTGGGCCTGTACACAGTGTTTGAAGTTAGAAGTGTTTGCTCTTCTTGTCTTGGTGTATCAGCCTGTTGCTGAAATGCTCCTAGTTAATAGACAATGTTGAGAAGGTAAGACTGTAAAGCCATGATATAGCTCATAAATACCACATTTTCTCCTTTGGGAGCCCCTGAGGGTTTCATTTGTTGTAAGGATACTGTTAATTCAGTGGTAATCCAGCTACCATGAACCTTGGCTTTCGATCCTCTGAGATGTTTCAGGATGAAAGAACAGATCAGCTAGCAAAGTTTCTCTGGAAACTGATTTCAAAATGTTTATTGGCAATTCTATATTGGTCCCTTTTTCTTAAATATGTGGTTGGCAATTCTATGTGTTAAGCATCGGTAGCAGTACTAGTGGGGTTTATCATAAAATCCTCTTGGGAATGACATACAATTCACAGAAGAGACTCAAATTCAGGTTTTGTTTGTTTGTTTAAATCTTGTGCCCCAAAATGCTAATAGCAGAAGACTGTTGCCACCTATCCAATTAGCCACAGGACTGAGTTAAGGTGAACCTCAGGGTTCATCACTGCAAAGAGAGGGAAGGAAAAAAAACATTTCCTAAATATTCTGTATGTACTATGTACTATTCTAAGCATTATACTTATTCCATGACCTCATTTGATTCTCAACAACTTTAGGAATTATCCCTTTTATGTAGATAAGAAAACTGTCTCAGAAACATGTAACTTTCCAAAGGTCACAGTTCCTAGAAGAAGTAGATTTCTATGCAGGTAATCAGACTCAAAAGTTCATGTTCTTTCCACTAGTTTAAGTTTCCCTCTGAGGGAAAATACCAGGAAGTCTTCCTCCTGGCTTGATATAGTCATCAGAATCTGGAACTAATTTTCTAATGAATCAGCCTGAAGTAGGCTGAGCAGCATGCCCACAAGCACAGTTGTCTCTAATAAGGACAGGTGAAGAACATGCCAGGAGAGTAATAAAACCTCAGCACGGTCAGAGAGGTTTAGTCTCTCTGATGAGTCACAGTGCGAGGAGCAGTCAAATTTGGCCTATCTTCTTTTTGAGCCAGAATAAGCTCTGCATTTGCCACCTATGTTGCTGGTGTCTTGTTTCCAGGAAATCAGGAACAGACCTGCTTTTGTAAACACCAACTTTATTAAAGGAATAATTCATTTAAAAAGGTAATGTGGTAGAGTAGAAAGAATACACCCCTAGAATGCTAGAGATCTAGATTCTACTCAAGAGAATGGGAAACAGTTTCATATTTAGTCTGGTTTGTTGAGCCAAGAAAGATTCTTAAGTCAGGGTAAAGCTCACCAGGAGACAGTGCTGGGGTAAAGCAGTGCTATCTGCCATGGACGAAGGACAGGGGAGTGGTGGTACATACCATATATTTGCCATCCCTCTTCTAGTCTCTCCTCCTTTCTCCCACCTAGTACCTTGATGATGTTGGGCAAGTGATTCAGAACCTTAAGGCCTTTATAGTAAAATGGGAATAATGACACCTTATTTATCTAAAGGTAAAGTGGCTAGACCAAATGACCTCTTCAGTTGGTCACCAGTCTTTTTCAGCTATGAGATTTAAGATTCCATTTTCCAATGTAACTCTCAGCACTGGCTGGGCTTTAATGGGGTTAGTCATTGGTGATTTTAACAATGGTATGGCTTTTAAAAGGGCAACCGCAATTTTAAAATGATTCTGTTCTAAGTCAAAGAGGTAAATAATATATCAATTCTTTCTTCACATCTGAAGAACACTGCGGAAGTCTGTTAAATGGCTAAATTAATTACAGCCTGGGATCACCAGTATGACCAGAGAAAATTATTTAGGAAAATACAGGAATGTATGAGAGCATTCTACATATCTATGCAGATTTTGAATCACAAAGAAATAACACTGTGAGGAAATAAATTAGTTAATCTCACTATAGTCTTGTCTTGAGAAGAAGCAGAGATATTTCCTTTATGTGAAATGTTCAATGGAGAACACTTCTCATTGCTTTCAATACCCATGGCTCCATGCAGTAAATACAAAATAGGCTCAGAATTGCTTATTACAAATCTATGGCTTACCTGGGATCACAGAGAAATTTGGTTTTCTCTCCTTCTTCTCTCCAGATAAGCCATTCTCGAAAAGAAGGATGTACAAACATACGAGTCATGTCTCTGCGCTTGATTAGAAACATGGAGAGGTTCTCCATTCTCTGCTGAAAGTCCTCCCATTCTAGAGTGCCTTCAATGCTACCAGCATTGATGGCCTGGAAGATATGTTCATCAGTCAGTGGGTGGAGAGAGGCCACTGCCACATTCAGGAGAGGCATCACCCGGTCAAAGGAAGACTGGGTTGGGAACTTCATATTGCACTGGAGCAAATAAACCTCAGAGAGTGAAACAGGAACTACTTTGTAGCTAGAGCTCTTTAATACTAGATAGCCTTTCTCTATGAGGTCAAATGTGAGTTTCAGGTATAGATAGGACCCTTGACTGAGGGTCTTGAGATGAGAACTGAGTTTGCCAAATGTAGTATTGTCCATTTTGCCATTAAGTGAAATGTTATTCTGGATCTCTGAGCTGCTGTGTATCCGGTGCAGGATGTAAGCCTGCAGGTCCTGGTCTATGGCTTCATTCTCTTCTAGTCGATCCAAAAATATCCTATGGAAAGGCAGCAGCTTGGTAATTTCCTAAAACAGATGGAGAGAGAGAGATAGACAGAAAGACCTTCAGTTTCCCCTAACTCTTATGATAAACTATGGGGTCCAAAAATTTATTCTGACCTTCTGAGTGGCTAAAGAAAACATAATTAAGTATTAATATGCATAGATTAAAACAAATTAGTTGCACAGGAGGAATACTCTTCCTAATATTGAGACTTAAGATAATTTTTTATGGTTCTTCATAAAGGATTCTTTAGGGATGGTCAATATTCTAAGTGACATCCCTAAGTAAATAGAAAAACTGAGTGCCATATAATTTTTTTGGTAATTTTTCTCAGTGTAAACCATGGTATAATGTCAAAGAGAAATGCACAAGGACTCAAAGAATGCCATATAAAAATGTGGCTTTCTAACCCTCAGAATAAAATGATGCATTTTATTGTAGACCTTTTGAAGATGCCTTAGCCCAAAGGAATACTTCTAATAGTGGAAAGCTTGGTACCTTGGTGATCAGCTTGGACATTATGTTGACAGGGATTTGTGGTGACTCTTAATGCTCTGGACTCCATCTTTTCTCATCTGCTGACACACTTTGCTTCTGTGAGTATCCACTCTCTTCCCTGCCATCAATTTCTTCTCCTCTACTGGATCACACAAATGACCCTATAATTCCTCCCTCCAGCAACAGTCCTATACCTCTGCTCCCATTTTTTAGTAAAATTTCACATAAAAGTTTTCTCTATGTACTGTACCTAATTCTGCCCTTCCCATTCTTTCCTCCATTTGTTGCAATCAGGTTTCAGCACCATCACTTCACTGAAATGGTTTTGTAAAGGTTATCAATAATCGTCACCTTGCCAAACCCAATAATCAAGTTGTAGTTCTCATCTTTCCCAGCCTCTCAGCAGCAGTATTTTACCAGGGGATCACACCTTTCTCCTTGAGTCACTTCTGCAGCTTGCTACCACAGCATGCTCCCCTAGTTTTCCTCTTAGCACACTGTCTACTCCCACCCAGGCTTTTTTGCTGGCTGCTCTTTCATTTCTCAGTCCACCCAGGCTCAGGTCTTCATTCTTTTATCTAGCCACTCCTTCCCTAGAACGGTTAATTTGGTTCTGTAGTTCTAAATATCATATCTATGCAGATAATGCCTAACTTTGTTTCCAGCTTAGTCATCTCCCCTGAGCTCTCATCTTTTCTCTCTGTCTACTAAACATTTACATTTGGATGCTTCATAGACAAACCTAATGTGACCAAACTGAACTGCTGAATTTTCCAGAACTGCTAAATTTTTCCCTCCTCCACAAAACCTTCCCATGTCAATAAGTGGTATTACCACCAACCCTACGCAAAAACCGTAGGAGGAATCTGTGATCTTTCTGCTTTCCAGCATTTACCCAGTTGCTCACTGAAAGCCCATGATTCACCTTGAATCTTCTCTCTCTTGCTCACATCATCAAGTCCTTCCCATTCTCCTTTAAGACTTTATTCAAATATGACCACTTCACAGTGTCTCGGCCATCACCTTTCACCTGTATTTCTGCTTCCATTCTTGATCCCCTATTATCTACACAGCCAGCACCCAAAAAAATCTTTTAAAAAGATAAGTCAGGTCTCCTCACTTTACAAGGATCCTTGGCAAGGTCGTTCCCATCCTCCCTATCTAAAATAACTATTGCCCCATTTATCCCTTCAACCTATTTTATCTGTCTTCACAGCACTAACACTACCTATAACTTTAATATATGTATGTTTAATTTTTTACTTATTTATTGTTTGTGTTCCTCACTAGAATATAAGCTTTATCTTCATAAAGGGCAGGAAAATTGTCTTGTTCATTGCTGTATCCTTAGCTACAAAAAAGTGCCTGACACATCTGAAGAACTTAAGAAATGTTTGTGGAAAGAATGAATGATCAATATGGGGACTCATTTTTTAACACCTATAAATTATTTCACTGTCAGAGCTGAAAGAAAATAATTTTTAAAAATTCTTGCTTAAAGTGAATGAAGTATCTGGAAAGTCTATTAAGACCCTGAAATTTAGACTTTGTAGATTAATATGTATAATACTTTTCCTGCTCTTTGGCATAGCTGAAAGATTAAAGTCATCTGCTCTACCAAGTCATACTTAAAATGTTTTTTGAGATTACACATGGCATTATGTAAAAATATAAATGAGGCTAACATCTTTTAAGCATACATTTAGTAAAATCAGGCAGAGACTATGTGCCTGGAAGTTTCTTTTATTCACCCTTCATCTTTAACAATCAAGCTACTGACTGACGATGGTAGATTACATCATTTTTGTGGATGTTGATTCATCCACACCCTTCAAATGACTTTGAGATTAATAACAAACATCTGCAAGGTGGTAGCAAGGATTATAAGTATAGTTTTTGATCAAAGAGGACAGTAAAGCTAATTGGTTAGTATATAGGAATGATACTAAGTGCCTGGGAGGGGGAAAAGGAGGGAAGCTAAGATTACTTTCTGTACATTAGCAATTGTTATGAGGGGGTTGCATCAAAATACGGTAAGTCCTCACTTAACTTTGTCAATAGGTTCTGCCACTTTAAGTGAAACAATATATAACAAAACCAATTTTACCACAGGCTAATTGATACAAACAAGAATTAAATTCCCATGGCATCTCATCAGTGTTATAGCAAAACAACACTGAATGAAATGACATTACTTGAGGACCTGCTATAGTGGAATAGGTATATAATATATGAGATTTTAATGTTCATTTAAATATTTTAATGTTCATCAAAAAGATAGCTTGTTAGGGGAAAAAAGGTTGAGAAATCATGTTCCAAACCAAGTGTGGATATGTAAAGAATGGGAAATACCAACTCAGCTACAGTGAGAATGGCAGCGAAGGTGGGGTCAGTTATCCTTAGACTGTATGTCTTTACAGGCTCAGTTTCCACATTCCTAGTCCTTCGTCTGGGCCATTAAGTGATCAGTGAGTGAGCAGGGGAGGTAATTAAAAAGAAATCTTATCTCCTAGTTGTAGTAAATTTAATCTCAAACCTTAACACTGTCAATATTTCTTAGAGGAAGGCACACAGAAGTCCACTATCATGCTACAGGAAAGTTGTTCAAGTAGCAGCAGAGGAGGAACTAGAAAATCTGACTCTAGACTGTAGATTGGACCAACTTTAGTATGGCATCAAATGATAAAAAATATAAAACAAAAGTCAAACAGTAAATTAGAGTTGGGAACTCTATTTGCATTACTGTTTGTCCTCAGGACAATGTCTAGAAAAATGGACACTTTCTTTTCTTGCTATTTTGAAGGACATTTTATCAAAACTTATCCAGAGCAATAGGAATGGGAATCTGAGCTAAGAGAGTCATATACAGAGAATGCTCTCTCTAGATCAAATCTCTTACTCTCAAAATATGCGCTTGGGGAATTATTCTTGCTACAGCTCTAGGACATGGTAGAGGTTTAGTAAAACTCATCACTAAAGGAACAAGGACCTAGAACTTTTTCAGTTTAAGTACTCTCTAAGGGAAATAATTTATGTTCCAAAAGCAAACACATACCTGTAAACTGGTCCTAACTGTTACAATTAGTTTGAGCCAGGAAGGAAATTTTCCAATCATTTTACTCAGAAATGATACAATTGTATCCCCATAATCCGGTTTGTGAAATTCTGCTTCATTTAATCCATCAATTAAGATGATGAAATCTTCATCTGGAATTTTTCTCTCTGAGGCAGAAAGAAACAAATTACTTAATAATTACCAAGTGGATAAGTGAGTTCTTTTTGGGTCTTTAATTACTTATCTGTTTGGAAAAAAAATATTAGAAAGGGTCCTTCATTTGTTTACTAAGTACTCAGGGTACATAATTTATTATAAAGACATAGAATAATTCATTTAGTGAATTCATTTTGTTTTCATCAAGTGTGAAAGCTTTTGTCACATATGTCTAAAATGTATGTATCATCATTATAATTTCCCCCATGTTATCAGATGTGAGACAGTCTGAGCATTGCATTTATGAGAATCTGCACATGGTAATTCATTTTTCTCTTATACTTGAAAAAGCTGAAAAGAATGTGTTGATATTTTTTCTGATGGTTTCATTAAAGAGAACAGAATCACATGTTCCTTTGGGAATTAAAAAAAAAAGGTTTAATTTCAAGTCCAAAGCAGTATGCAGGACTAAATATGAATGCGCAGTGTGAAGGGATGGGGGAACAAAGAAAAGGAATCCCAACCAAGAGACAGATTTTAACTAGGCAGGTTGGATCACAAGCTCTTACAGAACTAGTAGTTCCTAGACTATCCCTAAAACAGCTTTAGTGGGACTAGACCCTTGCATCATCTTCCCAGGGGAGGAGAAGTCACATGAAGTCTGCCATGTTTGTGTCCAGTTCCCTCCTGAACTCTATTCTATCCTAAATTAACAAAATCAGTTTATCTTTAGGGCTAGGCTGTAGAAGGTTTGGCAAGATTGCAGGCTTCTACTCTCATTAAATGCTTACTGATTTTTAAACTACATTGAACAATTAAGAGATTAAAAAATCCCCAGGTTGAAGGAACATTTTAGCACAAATGAGTTGAGTAGTAAGTAAACGTTACCAGCTAGCAGGACCTTACAGATTCCAAAGGGAGGAAGGCAGGGGGAAGGGAGAAGTCATTTTATGCCTGAAGTGGGAAACAGGTTCTATCTGAGGAGGAAAGAGATGAAGCTGGGGATAAAAGGAAAGCTCTATGAACTTGTGTACAAGAGTGTCTCTGTTAGCCTTTAAAGAGTCAAGACCAACTGAAAGTCTACATATTTTGGTTTTACATTTTGCATGATTAATACGACTTTATATTTCCCCCCTAAAGTATAAGCTTTACATAAAGGAATTTAATTTCAATATCCTAAGCTCTGTAAGGCAGTTTTCAAGTTATAAAGAGTTTTTGCCTGGTTATCACCTGGTAACTTTTTAGGAAGAGACATGAACTAAGATTCCAGCTCTCACTATTAACAGTGATTACCCTATATGAGACAGCATTCTATGTGAGACAGCATTCTGTATGAAACAGCATTCTGTATGAGGGAGTGCTGAGAAAGCACATTATTCCTTTCATGAGTCCAAAGAATTAAGGCAGAGAAAGGAGTTGCTTGGCACTAATTGGGATTTACCAGCACAACTGGGGGCTCTTATGTTCTTGATTTTGAGGACCCTGGAGCTCTTAAGTGTAACTGTGTCTTTAATTTCCACAGAGGAATTTTCTCCTTGCATTCTGCTGGGCAGATATACTAGACCTATTCCTTGTTTCTGACCACCATCACCTGGCCCCCACCCAGTGGTGGATGGGAGCCATCCTGACTGGTTCAGGAGAACCCACTGCAATACTTTTAAGAGCTGGTAGCCTAAAACTGGCAAGGTGGGAATATTTATTTACACAATGGAAACTGACAAATGTTATAAACCCTCCTCCTGCAGCTGGTTGTTAAAAATTTACCACCACACCACTGTCTCTACCACTTCAATTATACTTCCTTTAACTTCACCCAGGCTCCTTCATAAGAAAGCCATGATTTTCAAGTGAGAAAAGGGCTGACAATAATGCACCTGTTGAGATTTTCTTTGGGAAAACATTTCAAACACATTCTCAAACACAAAGATCAAGAACATGCTCTAAATTGTGACCTAGATGTTTTAATGAACAAAACAACTCGGTGGCTAGTAAGATTAAATTAAATTTTTATTTGCATAAATTCCCAGTAGATTGTATTACTCCATCCCAGGGGTAAAGTAGATAATATATCATTTAAAAAATAAATAAATAAGGGCCCCACTTAAGGTAATTATATTGTTCTAAATCTTGGCTTTTTTCTTTTTTTGAGATACTCAGAAGTCACTTATTAATACAGGTGCTATGAGGTGTCAAAAATACTTCATCTGTTAAAAAAATAAGTATGGCATGTTTATCTAAAAATACATTTTTTAGGATTCAGATGAATAAAGGCAAAGAATTTCTAAATGGTACTAATGGTGCAAAACACTGAGAACTATTCCTAAATTTCATTTTTCTTTGCTAGATGATGAAGTCTTTCAATAGTCAACTTAAAAGGTAAGACTCCGAGGATCTTTAGACTGTGCCTTTCAAATGCAATCAGCTTTATAAGAATGGTCCTATACGTTCATTTTCAAACCTTTGTGGGTTATTAGAAGAGTTTACAGACAAATTAAAAAAAATTGCTACTTACATATTTAAATGTAAGAATATTTGAAGTACAACTACTATCTACTATCACCATTATTTCATAGAATAAAAAATATTTTAATATTAAAGAAGTAGGAGAGACATAACCTATCTAAACATCACATACATGCATATGAAAAACTACATCTATATTTACAGGATTTTAAAAAATTGAATCTATTGGGGTGACATTGGTCCATAAAATGAATCAGGTTTCAAGTAGGCTATTTCTATTTCCTTATTTTGCCATGGACTAATGAAAACCTTAAATGGACTGGCTCTTAGGAGCCACTGTTCTAGCTGATAAGTCTTTGTAAAGGTGTCCTAAATGCTTTAATCCTTGTTTTTAATCCCTTGTGTGTGTATGTGTGTGTGTGTGTGTGTATATATATATATATACACACACACACACATTTGCCAGAGATTCCCCACTGCCCTCTTACATGTATACAACAAATACTTGAACTGTCTTCCTTACCAGTCCCATCGTAAGACTCTACTTAGGTACCTGAGAGAAGTAAGAATTATAGAAACAGCATGAGAAGAGATGGTAGCAAGTACCAAAGTCAGAACTGAATCCCAGTTCACGAGATTTTATTATTGGTATATTGCACAGAAATTATCAAAAGTGAAAAGGTGGCTCATATCAGACAACATTTTTGTTCAGAAAAGCTGCACATTACATGTGAATTATCTTCCTTTTGTGGTAATAACAAATTAGTATGACCTTTCATTTCACATTGGTAGCTGAGAAACTTCAATGTACAGAAAATACTTAAACATATTTGTGAAGAAATTTCAAGATTTAAAAAAGTCTAGGGTATGGTAAAGCTAATAGGTAGTAGAGATACAGACAGATAATCAGAATTGAGAAGAGAAACTTTAGTATTTGAGCAACCAGCATGAAGGCTGAAATAACTGAAGATGGCAACCAAGAGAATGGAAATTATAATCACTTGTTCTTTCTTCTGAGTATCTCCAAAAGCCTCGGGAAAGGTAAATAAGTCTCCCAGGAATAAACAGAATTGCTCAGGAATCTCATGCTTACTCAAATCTTTTTCTTTGCCTTCCAGAATTGACAAAACATTGTTAAGGGGATGGGGCAGAAATGGATCAAGGAGGCAGCGGCTGCCCCTAGGCCATAGCGGACACCAGAGATGCCAAGGAAAAGAGGATGAGAGGGGGAAGGGTCCCATTTCATTTTTCCTCCCACTTAAAAACATACCTTTATACCCTTTAGTGGACAATTAAGTGATTTTTAGTATATACAATGAGTTGTGTAAACATGGATGCTATTTCCTTTTACCTGAACTGGAGAGTAATAAAAAGCAGCAAGCATAAAGGCTGGAGGTTTCTAACAGTGCAAACTCCACAACACTGAGCTGGAGCCATGACATTACTGATTAATTTGAACTTCACAGAAAGGACTAGAAGCTCTACTATCATTAGTACAAGAAAACTGCGTCATATTTAGAAATGATATAATCAGAATTTTTATAAAGTAGCACTTCCTATAGGAATTTTTATTTTTGAAGTAAAATCTTTTATCTGTTAACTGTATCCTGTAGGACATCAGCTATGGGAAATTTGGTTTTGGCAATGTGATAAAAAAGTCATTTCTATAACATGCTGCAGGTGAACTTGGGCTCCAAAGCTTCCACCTTTCACCTTCTTTGCACTTCATCTGTACCTTTGTGGAGATTCTCCAGGGGCTCCAGGACTCCCCTCCGGAAAGAGGCCATGGGGTCTTGAACACAGGAACGAAGGCTCAGCATGCTCTGTAGGTGAGGCTCCCGAAGAAGCTGCTCCCTATAGGCCGCCAGCTGAGGGGAGCGGCAGAGCAGGGCAGCAACATTGTGAACAAATTCTGGCACCAGGCAGGTGTAGGCATTATCTGCTTGGCAATAGTGATAGGCAACCACCTACAAAAGAAAGATGAGAATGCAGACAGGTTTATCAGTCACAAGAGCAATATCCAGAGTTATTATATTCTCGAACATGGTCTTCTGTCTCTCCATTCCTCAACTTTTTCAAGTAAGAATAAAAGTTGCTAACTCAGAAACTGTCTGATTTATCTAAGATCAGAAATTTGATAACATACTTTTACTATGTACATATGATATCATAATTATCTATCAATTAGTACTTATAAATACAAATGAGTTTTCCCTCTGGATTATAAGAAATAGGAAGCAAGCCTGAGAATAAATATTTACATTAATCTCTCTAAAATTTATTCAGCATGAAGCAGTATAGGAAAAATTCTGATTTTATAACAAAGTATTAAAAATAAGATATTCAGAGAAAAAACATATATTAGTCTTATCAAACATATTTGTTTATAAGTCATCATTTTTAAAATTACAGTTATGCCATAAACAGCCTTATAAAAATAAAATAATTCAGATTTAAGAATTATCATTAAATATTTTCTGAGCACTTCGAGACAAGAGAATCAAAATGAGTTAACAGGAAGAAGGAAAGGAGTGAGATTTTTGTTAGATGAAGGTCTTAAATTCAAAGAATTTAGGAAATGTATGAGTCTTAATATCACCTAGGGTCTGGGCTGTCTGGCTGGAACCTGGAGTTTTAAGGACTGGATTTTTTTGTTTGAATTTGCAGAGCTTATTCTTTGCCTCAAGGGCAAGTGCAGAGAGTGGTTTTAATCCAGATTATTCTGTTACAAAAGTAATAAGATTGTGTAGATAACATGAAGTTGGCAGGGGAAATGCAGCTTGAGTGTGTGGAAGGCGCATGGCATGGCGTTCAGCACATAGTATGTGCACAGCTGCCTCCATCATCATCACCTTCCTCCTTCTCTCCATCACCATCACTGTCATCATCAAGGTTCTATATAGTCTCTTTTTCAGCCACTGGTTTTGTGCCTATAGGCATTTGAAATTTGTCCCAAGAGCACTCACAGATACATTATTGGGACTCTAGCTCTTCAACCATCTCTCAAAGAACAAGAATCATCCATTAAAGTGTCCTGCTTTGAACACACTCCTAATCTGTAGGTATGGTCATCCTAGCTCTTTAACAAATGCTGGAAATGTCACCTTAATACCTGAAATACCTCTCATTAAGCATAAAAAAAATTGAACAATACAGAAAATGTTACCACACATACAAAACTGCTGATAGGAATTGCTTGTGAGTGAAGCAATGATACCTGATCACAATATGGAATTGGAAATGAGAAATTATACTAAAAAAACCTCTACTCTTTTCTTCAGGTAGAGTGGTCATTGCTGAAGTAAGGAACCCAAAGAGAAAACTTGGCAGCAATTAATTTGTCCTCTCAATGAACCATGAATGTCAGTGGTTATGTCCACATGGATACAAATCTCCACTTTATAAAAAGCAAACAGCAAACCTCTGAATCAATATGAACACTCACCATATTTTACTTCAATTGACTCTACAGCTCAAGGCAAAACACAGCTGAGCAAATCAGCTGTTAACTTACCCTTTACCTAAAGTAATGGGATAAATTTGAAGATAAAAATTCTGAAATTTAGGAAGCGGGTTCTTTTCCTGCTATAATTAAAAACCATCTGCACTCTTAGCTGAATGAGGTTTTATCAAACAAAGGTTAAATAACATTGCTAAAGGTGCCCCTTCTATGTCTACCTCTCTTTTAATTTTAAATATTTCTTTGGCATTCCAAATATAAAGTCTTGATTCTTTTGCAGAATTCAGGCAGAAAGGTAATTCAACATCTTCATAAAATTTGCACTGTGTTTCAAATTAGGTTATTTACTAGACATTTCAAAACAGTTACGTAGTATGTATAGGTACATACAATCTGTCAAAAACATTTAGTACTTCCTGCAAATTATCTATTAACATTATCTACAACTTTCCTTACGTATACAAATAGGAAACAAATCTGGGAATGTAGTTCTTTTCTTCAGTCTGTCATTGTATCAGTGTTCGGTGATGGATGTAAGGTAACTCCCTACAGCTTTGAGGAAGTCACCATGGCCACCCATACTCGGTGACTATTATTCCAACTTACTGGAAATGGTTCGGAATTAGTTCACCCTCAATAAAGCAAGTAGGTAAATCCTTTCTCCTTGGTGAATTTTTGTTTCTCACAATGACCTGTTGAAATTTCATTTTCAGTTATGTCTTTTATATATTATTAACTTTTCCACCTTAAGTTTTTCTTATGTTAAATCCCTAAACTTTAAATTTTTTTAAAGTATAGTTGGTATGCAATATCATATTACTTATTAAAACAATTCTATCAAAAATATATCAGATCTGACCAAAATCGCATGAATTTTTTTAAGACAGTGAGTGAATTTTAGATTACTTCTGTAAGGGCAGAAAGACAAGGGGAGGTTTGTAGGATATATAGACAAAAGAAAAGACTGGAGGTCAGTATAGCCTTGGGTTTACGTAAAGAGCTTCTGACTTAACACTGTACACAAGAAATTATAAAACTAAGTGCAATCCTCATTAAAGGCCCTAATCAAATGACTGAGTGGCAGCAAACCTGTCAGGCTTGTGTTAAAAGTCAAAGGCCTTCACTCTCCAAAGACCATTTCCTATTTCAAATAAATAATCTGTGATAGGATTAAGCTAATATCCCATCAAGAAAAGTCATCTTTGAACATCTGGAATTTATTTGGACAAAAATTTAATTTACACATAATGACTGGCATTTATATCAGTTAATTTCTAATGTTGCAATTGCGCTTTCTTCAGGTCAGCTCTCATATATATGTATTTTAAATGTGTTCTTAATTGATTTCAGAGAGAGAAAGGGTGAGAAAGAGAAACATTGATTGGTTGCCTCTTGTACAGCCCAACCAGGGACCAAACCCGCAATCAGGTATGTGACCTGACTGGGAATTGAACCCATGACGTCTCAGTGTACTGGACAATGCTCCAATCAACTGAGCCACACCAGCCAGGGCAAGAAGCCCCCAACTTTTTAAAAGCAGTTTCTTGCTTTCTGGAACCACAAGATGTTCCAGGCTCATCTTATATTTACCACCCTGCCCCAGATCTGGCATCATTTACTTCTCCAGAGCCCAAGTTTATTTTATTGACAAATGATGTTTAGAAAACAAGATCTGAGCAGTAGGTGTGCTCATTGCAATTGAAGTGTCATAGCTTTTGGGCCCTCTTAGTGGACAGAGGTATATATGAAGAATTAGCAATAAGAAGAGCACCATATTATTTAACGGCAATATTGGAAGTTCAAGACAATGGAATAATGCCTTCAAAATTCTGAGGGAAAAGAATTTTTAACCTAGAATTATATACTATGTCAAATAAATAATAAAGTATGAGAATGAAACAAAGATGCTTTTAGAAACATTGTTTCAACAAACTTACCTCCCTGCATTCTTTCTTAGGAAACTACTGGAAGATGTGCTCCACCAAAATGAGAAATAAAAATCAAGAAAGATGATGACATGGGATCAAACACAGGACGAGGTCATGAGAATTTCAAGGATAACAACTAGGTGGTAAGCCCTGAGAGCACCATGGGTTCAGACTGAGCTCCATGGAGCGCTCTGGGAAGGCTGTCTCCAGGGCAAAAATGTAACTTATGTGGAAAACTGTATTGAGAGGTATTTTACAATGCTACTAAGGGTTATAGAGTGACTCAGCCTTAGGTCTGAAGAAAAATAAGCAAATTTTATTTTATTTTATTTATTAATAAATAAATAAATCTTTATTGATTTCAGGGAAAGGAAGGGAGAGCGAGAGAGATAGAAACATCAATGATGAGAGTCAGTGATCAGCTGCCTCCTGCATGCCCCCTGCGGAGGACTGAGCCCACAACACGGGCATATGCCCTGACCGGGAATTGAACCGAGATCTCCTGGATCCTAGGTTGATGCTCAACTGCTGAGCCACGCCCAGCTGGGCAAAAATAAGCAAATTTTAAAATGAGGCATTTCATAAGCCCAGGCAAGACAAAATTGCTCAAGAGGGAAACTGTTATTCTTAGCTCCACAGTGAACCATATTTGTATTGCATAAATACTGGAAATACTGTAACATGGATTCAGACAAAAATCATTATATAACTGTACTGAGATGAGGGAGGGAAGAAGATAAAAGAGCTAAAATCATCCATAAGAAGCAATATATAATGTGTAAAACTGCTAAAAAAAGTTACAGCAGTATATGAATAGTAATTAGAAATATGAAGGTAAAGATCAGAGAAACTGCCCTAAGAGTAGAAAGTGGCTGCCTTTGGAAAGAGGTGGGTTGAAGGGTGGAAGAGAATTGTAGGTTTTTATTCTGTTTTTGAGTATTTTTGATTTTCTAAACTATGTGTATGCATTACTTTGATAAAAAACAGAAATCTAGCCAGGCTGGCATGGCTCAGCTGTTGAGCATTGACCTATGATCCAGATCTTGGTTTGATTCCCAGTCAGGGCACCTGCCCAGGGTTTCGGGCTCAATCCCCAGTGAGGGGCCTGCAGGACGCAGGCAGTCAATGACTCTCCTATCATTGATGTTTCTATCTCTCTTACCCTCTCCCTACCTCTCCCTGAAGTCAATAAAAATATATTTTAAGAATATAGAGAAATCTAAAACCCAAACATAAACTTCCTTATCTATCCATTCCTTTCCAACTCTAAGGTTTCTGGTTCCATAATAATAAAGTATTCTAGGAACAGCAAAGAAAAAAACTTTTCTCCATGTTCTCATGGTATACCTGTACATATTTTTGTTCACTTTGTCTAGGGTCTCCCTACCTTTGCCCCCTTGATGTTAAAATGAAACTAACATGTCCCAAACCTGAAAATCCTATTGTACCTGTGAGGCTAGTCTCCGCATAGCCTCCTCCTGCCGTCTGCGCATTTCTGGAGTTCCTGGGCAGCTTCCACTGGTGATGGATGAGTGGGCTGAAGGTGGCTGTGTGAGTGGCAGCTCTCTGTTGGCATCCACATCTGGATTAAAAAGATGAGATGTTTGCATCAGAAAATCATAAAACTCTGAACTAAAGGAAGATTGGTTAAATTCCATCTGTTCTATGATCCAGCGATTCTACTCCTATGTAGGTACCCAAGAGAAATAAAAACATATGTCCACTCAAAAACTTGTATACAAATACTAATAAGAGCTAAAAAGTGGAAACAATCTAAATGTCCATCAACTGAAGAATGCTTAAAATGTGGAGTATCCACACAATGGATACTTGACAATAAAAACAAACGAGATACTGATCTATGCTACAATATGGATAACCCTTGAAAATATTACACTCACTCAGAGAAGCCAGTTACAAAAGGCCATATGTTGTATAATTTTATTTATATGAAATGCCCAGAAAACAGAATCTATAGGGACAAAAAGTAAATTAGTGGTTACCAGGGGGTGGTGGTAGGAAGTTAAGGGGAGAATGGAGATTGACTACTAAAGGGCATAGGATTTCTTTCAGGGGGGATGTAAATGTCCTAATATTAGATTATGGTAACTGCTGTACAATTCTGTGAATGAGTATACTACAAAACACTGAGCTGAACAATTTAAATGGGTGAATTGTATGGTGTGTGAATTATAGCTTAATAGAGCTGTTTTTTAAATAATTCCGTTTGTTCATGTAATTTAGAAAATGTCTTACCTACTATTAGAAACTACAGAACATATTTATGAATACAGATCATACTTTAAAAATGGGTATCAAAATAAGTAGACTGTTAATTGATGGTCAATAGGTATTGAAAAGGAGAAGGAATTGGGGAAGATAGTCCTCATTCAAGTCCCTACCAGTAGGACTAACTGAGCTGTTTTCCCTTCAACTGGTAAATTCCCTTGTCACTGGATACAGTTCTGAATAATTGTAGGAGGGTAGCTGTGGGAGATGCCAGTGAAAAAAGCTTGAGGAAAGTGTTAGCTGAGGTCAAGTTCAGTGACTGTCACTCTATTATTTCTGTTGTTCACTCCCTCTCCTCACCCCATTCCCCTTTATCTGATATTTGATTTTGTGGGTAATTATTATATTAATACCTTCTGCCTTCTAGCCCTTTCCTTTTAAATATGCCTTCTTTTCTGTCTGAGTGTCTTTCCTCTCTGTTTCCTCCGAACAGTATTCAGAGAACAGTAGAAATAAAAGTTAGTAAGCCATGTGCGCAGCAAACTGGCAAAACAGACTTCTGAAAGGAGCAGAGTAGGGAGGGTAGTGATTACTTATTGAACAGCTGTTTGGGGGCTTGGCAACTGTTGGCAAATGTCAAATCCAAATAATAACTACACTGAGACTTTTAGTGACAGGAAAATATAGACTTGTATTAGAGCTTCCCTAACTACTGTACCAGTATACTTGTTAGTTAATACAATGCCCAAATTACACAACAAGTCTATTTTCACAAAATGTTTTGCTCTTTGTGTGTATGTGTTGGGAGGGTGATGATGGTGGTGGGGGAGACTGATGGGGGAGTCAGGTTTGGAAAGGGGTGTAGGCGGAAAGCTGGATGACAGGCTAGTGTCTCCCTTGACAGCTTTTCTGTACCTTTGCAGGGAAATGACAAGGAGGGGGCGGGCTGGGGGCTGAGTGTCTGTGGGGGAAGGCAGAGCCAGGCGATGCAGTACTGCAGGCTAAACTGCTCAAGTCTTCTACAGCAGTGCTGCTCAGTGCGGAGGAGGCAGGGCCAGAAGAACGACAAATGATGCAGAGATGGGAGGTGGGGGCTCCAATAATTTTCCACTTGTTCTCATTACAACTACATCACTGGTATCACAGACTGAGGGTTAGGAGAGCTGGTGGGATTTCAAATAAACTTATCCAAACTTAATGTAAATTAAACTCTGTAAAAAATGAAGCCAACTCTCTACACAGACATCATTCTTATTTTGCTACTGCCAGCAACATTTCAGTGCCAGCTTATACAGTAACAGGTTAAGGCTGAAAAACAGCTTGTACTTTATCAGTCACTTATTCTTGACTCTTCTTAAGGACTAGGTTCAGTTAAGATGGAAGAGGTAGAATGTAGCTTGGACATCAAGAGATTACAACAAAAATTATTCTGTTCAAGGCAACTGCTGGATCTGGATAATTCTGATAAATATATAACCACATATTCTAATCTCCTTTGACATCTTTTCAAATTTTGAAACTTAACTATCAGGCCAAATCTACAGTCTCAACATATGGACATTTATCTCAGGAACGGGAGTGTCCAGTTAATTTTAGGTTTCTCTGGAGATAAAGGCAATGGATGTTGAGAATAACTTAATGAACCACCTTGAAAGAACCTCTGCTTTGTGGAGCACCTGGGCTGTTTTCTATTAACTCTTGCTCTCCCAGACTTGGGGGTTGGGGGGACTCCCAGGTACCTTTGCTTTCTGAGAAAGCAGCTCTTCTGGCCCTTGGCATTTATCCTCTGTCATGCATGATTCTAACCATTCTGTTATCTGCAACAGTGATAAACAGAGGAGTCAGAAAGACTATTAGCCATCTGCTTTTCTTCCTGACACACTCAAATAGTTAACCTCTTGGCTTACTCAGATAAGAAGTAGTTTGGTGTGATACTTAAGCACTCAAAGGAAAATACTGGAATAGGTCTGGAAAATTACCTTCAATTGTGAAGATATTCACAGAATCATAGAATTTTAGCACAGGAACAAATCTTAAAGATCACCTAGTCCCACTTTCTCATTTTACAAATGAGAAAACTGAGGTTTAGTGAATTAAAGTAAAATTGTCAAGGTTACAAAGTACTCAATTTGAGTGCTGGGACTCAGACCCTGGGTTCTTGACTCCCATGACACTATGCCATTCTACCTCAGAAAAGTTTCATGTAAAAACTAAGCATGGCATTGCTCTTAAGAAAATAATTCTTTCGTACCAATTCTTACCATACTCTGGTAAACAGGGACTCTTGATTAGTTTTCTTCCTACACATTAGTTCTTCTTCTACATGTTAGATATCCATAAATTTATATCCATAAATTTACCTAAGGCAATCTGCCTACTTAATGACGAGACTGCTAATTAATTTCAACAGGAAGCCAGGGTGTTTGGAGGGTGTTCAGTGAGTTCCTGTTGAGTTTCAGCGCTGTGTTAGACTTTGTAACGACTACAATCTCAAACAAACCATTTCTAGTGGTTGCTGTTTTGAAAATTTGTGATGAGCTAGACTGAGCTACACTAGCAGACCAATAGTTTCTTTCTTTCTTCCCCCACCCCCCTTATAACTAACAGAAACCAGGTAGACTGGTTCTATACATACAGTGTGTATAGGAAGAATGCCTATACATTTCCTTTTATCTCCTTTACTTATGTGAGTTCTACCAAAAAGGAGAGCAAAATGGGTAAGAGAATGGCCTCTGAAACCAGACTGCTTAGGCTTAAATTCTAGTTTCACGATTTACTGGCTATGAGACCTGGGAGTCTTGCTTAACCTCTCTGAGCCTCAGATCACTTATCTGTGAAATGAAGATGACAGGACCAGCCTCACTGAGTTAATAAGAGGATTGAATGAATTAAAATTTATTAAACTATTAGTCAGTACTTGGCATTAGGGACCAGATGAGTATTTTAAAAATAAACAAGATCCTGGTGGTGATCAGTAAGCTGTGCCTTGTCTGGGATGAAAGAAGCATGGATATATATCAGATCTTAGCATCTTCTCACAAGGAAGCAGGAGAAACTCTTCAAGGACACAACTACGTCCAAGCCTATGCACTGCAATGCTGACATCAATGGCAATGAAATAAAGGCCACAAACAGACTGTGGCTGGCATGTAACAAGGAGACATGGGCACAGGCTGAGTAAAGCTGACAGTGATGGATACAAATGGCTCTTATAGGCAATTGCTGTAGTCATTCTCCAAAGTACACAGTGGCCACACACCGAGTAGGGAAGAGTCAAATTTTTTTCTGAAAGTATTTTTATTTTTCAGTCTCTCTGAGGTGCTTGTTGGATATGTGGGGTGAATGTAAACAGAGTATCATATCTTTCCCTCAACTCTGAGTTAGTGGTCCTCATGTGCAAGTCAGGTTTTACGGATCAAAAAATAAAAGGATATGAGACAATATAAATATGTCAGGAAAAAAATCTCAGAGCAACAAAGCAGGGAGTTCTTTAAAAAGGAATACGTACGTTTGGGGGAGGCATGTGGGCTGTCTGAGGCGATCTGTCTCATCCGTGTTCCATGGCAGCTGAGGGCCACAAGTCTGGAGATGATGGCGGTTTTGCCAAACCCAATGTTTCCCACAATCACTACTCCTTGGTTCACGCTGGCATTTGAACTTTGAAGTTGAGCATCTATTTCATGGAAAACCCAGTCCCGGCCAACAAACACTGACTCTGTAGTGATGCTGGGCACTTCAAAGAGCAGAGGCTTCAAGGAAATATCTGGAGGTCTATAAGGTGCAAAGCGAACTAGAAGGAATAAGAAAACACAGAACTTAGGCAAAACCATCAACATTCAGAAAAATAAAGACAAAAAGCACTAACTTAAAAGTTACTGTATAGCATTCTGGCTTATTCAGAAAATAATAAAACACTGATTTTGGTTCTATGCAGATAAGCAATGGCAAGTGAGCTAGAGCCATTTGATATGCGTGTTGGCAGACACAAACGCTGTTGAAACAATAATAATTTATGGAATAGTCGGAAAGTCAGGGTAATATTCAAAACTATTAAACAATGGGGATGGCCTGGGCACCAGCAATCAGGATAGATGCACACGTAGTAAAGAAGTAGGGTCCTTAAGGCCTCCTTCTATGCTGGGGGATAACCTTCTAATTGTTGGGCTCTGGGGAGCTGCATAGTTAGCATTCCTGGGGGAGAGAACAGACTATGGTGGGGCATCCAGATGGCTGACAGCATCAGCTCTTTACCAACCAGTAAGGGCTATTTCAATATTTAACAATCAATATGGCCATATTAGTCATATAGAAAGCAAGGTAAAGTTTCTTTAAAAATACTAATGAAAACAGTGATTCCTTTAAGTTCATAATGATTATATATATATATATATATATATATATATATATATATACACACACACACACACACACACACACACACACACACACAGATTATATATATATAATCTAGTAGGTATATTAAGGGAAGCAAAGCCCCTAAACACTCTGATGATTTAAAAGGTCTTCAACATGTTAAGCAGTCAAGGAAGTAGAAACCAAACTTTCACCCAATGTCTTTGCATGTGTACTGATTGTATTCATGCCAATTTAAGAAAAGGTTTTTGGCTTATATACAACCTATCTTGGGGATGAATCTCTATTGCTTTTCTCAATATTTTTTTTTCTGTGCTTATATAGTTGTGGGATGTGCTAAGGGCCAAGCATGAGTTCTTTCAATAGTTCTCCAAAAATGTATAATAGATGTGATTTGTTTTCAGAGATCACCCTTCTAATTATATTGATGGTAAAAAGAAATTCTGCCTGACCTCTCTTATCTGGGTTAAATGCCCCCCTAACTATTCTGAGAATAGCTCTAAGATGTATCATTTTATCTGTCTGGAACCAGGTATTTTATTTCTGTATCTTTAACCTAGCACAGTGCTTTAACACATAGTAGGGTGCTCAATAAATGTATACTGAAGGAACCAATTAAAAATAAGGTATTAATACTTTCAACAATAAAGATAAATTAAAAAAAAAAAGGTATGATGCTCTAAACCCTTTTTATATTTTGGAGAATAAAGGCCAGGGGTGGGAAGGGGGTGAGAACAGGAGAAAAGGAAATCATAAAGTGGGGAATGAGATCTACTGCTTTTATTATTCTAGAACATACTTAACTCACTTATACATCATAAAATGAGATCTAGAGATGGCAGCTTACTTGAGAAAATACATAAGCATGCATATATATACACTCTCATTTAAAAATGCCTGAAATCTGATGGAATAACTAAGCATTTAAAAAAGGGTAACAATTCCAAAAATAGTGCAAATAATTAAATACATAGAGCCAAACTCTAATAATGGAAGCAAACAGTTTTCTATATGAGTTTAAAATGTCCCAAATTTTCACTTTTTAAAAAAGGGCTGTGGAGATACAGCTACATGGTCACTTATAATTTCCTAATTCACATCTCTCTGCCAAAACTTATCCTTTTAAAATCCATAACTAACTATAATTACAGAGTTCAATGAAAAATCAGACTTTAACTTCCTAAAAATATTCTTTTAAATTCTAATGTCCTGTTGTTAATAGAGTCTATTTTACTTTTCTTAAGCATTATTTTATGAGCTATAATTCACATACCATAAAATGCACCCTTTTCAAGTATGCAATTTAGAGGTTTTAGTATATTCTAGTCCTTGGCATCCAGAGATTTTTCTCTCTTTACATATTTGCCTATTCTGGACATTACACATAAAAGTTATCATATAATATGTGGCTTTTTGTGTCTGGCTTCTTTCACCTAGCATGACGTTTTTGAGTTCATTCATGTTGTAGCATGTATTAGTACTTCATTCATTTTTATTGCCAAATAATATTCTATTATATAGCTATATCACATTTTATTTGTCCATTTATCAGCTGAAGAACATGTGGGTTATTTCTACTTTTTGATGATTATGAATCATGCTACTATGAACATTCATGTACAAGTTTTTGTGTACATATGTTTTTAATTCTCTCGGGTATATGTCTAGGAGTGGTATTGCTGGGTCATATGGAAATTCTATATTTAACTTTTTGAGAAACTGCCAAACTGTTCTCTTTTACTTTTGCTATATTTTACAGAATACATATTCACTATAGAAAATCTGGGAATAGTAAACAAAATAATAATTGTATTCCCACTAGCCAGAGAGAAACACTATTCATATATATTCTGAGTTTTGTCTATACCACATACACTTATTTTAAAAACAAAATGGGATCATATGATAGATACTGTTTCATAATTTGCTTCTATCAATTAGTAATTCCAGAGTTCTGAAAAAGCTGATTCTGTCAGACTTGCCAGCTTCACGGTTGCTTCAGTGGAGGGACTGATTCTTGCAGTACCTTACTCCCCCCATTTTCCATGATGTCACTTGATAGAGGGGACTGCTAACCACTCATGGGGTTTCCTAAGTACCTGAGTGCCCTTGCTGGGCAGACACTTAGACAAACATGCTGAGCTCTGGCTGAACAGTCATAGGACTACTTGGGAGAAAGGAGAAAACAGAACATCACTTGGCTTGAGATGAGTCTAATTAGGCCTAGAGAGACCTGAGGTCACACAGAACTTAGGGAACACAGAACTGGTTTCAGAACTAGAATTAAAACCTAATTCTGATTCCAAAAGCCAGGTTTTTCCCTCTCATATTATGTTGCAACTGCTCTACAGGATGTCACTATTGTATCTTAAAGTGACGTGTTGTCCCACTGATGACCAGAATGGATAGACTTAGCCGACATTTTAGACTATCTTCTTTCTCCTTCATGTCTCCTGTGCTTCCCTTTAGGAACTGCATGCATCACCAGAGATGACCTTTCCAGAGAGAGAAGAGCTACTCAGAGACACTCAGTTGCTTTCTAAACTAACTTATCTCTTCAGGTCCAAGATTACTTTATACCGTGAATCAAAAGGGACTTTCATGAACATGACCTATGCCAACTTATAATATGTAATAAGTATAGTCAATTTAAATGCTTAAGTTTTGGGGGAAAATTCTATTAACTTGTTCTCACGTTGACGTAATCTCTCATCATATTTTATTCTGAGAAAGCTTTGACATTTAAAAGTCATTTTTAAAATTTTCTAAAAATGCAACCAATTCACAAAAACCTCAAGGGAAGAACAGACAAAATTAGCTCAGTACCATATGGTAAAACAACTGTAGGTACCAACAGCCTAGAAACGATTTCTGAACCTCCGAAACTGAGGCTTTCGTCAGATCAGTATGATCACAGAAAGTCATACTTATGTACCAAGAGTAAATTTGGGGCATATGAATAAGAAAGCACTTTGGCCTGTATTGTAGGACATGTAAGTAATGAATATGCCTGTGGAGTTCATATTCCTAAATAAATGTTTCTTTGTTTGGGATATCAGCTGGCTTCCAAGAGATTTTCTAAGGCAGAAACCACTGAAATAATCCAATGAGAAATTATCACTGCAACTACAGCTGAGCTAAGAGAAAAAGATGAGCTGATCCATACCATTTAGTAATACATGTGGCTTTCTTACCCCTGTAATTCAAGAAGTGGTAGTCACAGGGTAGTGACAGAGCAGGAAAACCATCATCCTTCTCAAAACATGCCAATAGGTATATTGTAATTTATTTCAAAATTTGTAAAAAATAATGGAGTGGGTAAAGAGATGGGTAGATGGATAGATATGTGACAAAATAATATAGTAAAATGTTAATCATCTGATCAAGATAGTGGGTATATGAGTGTTTATTGTAGAATTCTTTCATTATTTTGTATATCCAAAAAATTTCCTAATAAAATGTTGAAGGAAAAACCATGAAAAGGAAAAACATTGCAACAGAGCAAACAAATAAGACAAGGTTTGGACAGCAGTTTTTAAAGGGGATGTAGTTACTCTAGACTCAGACCAGTGTGTGCATCTCGTCAATGCAAATTAGGCTCACAGCAGACAAATGAATTCTCTCTAGGAAACAGTCTCTGTGAGACTTCAATAATTATAATTACATATCTAGGCTCATAGAGAAAACTGACCTTTATTTAACTAAGGCAAAGAGTAAACATTTAAAAAACAAACAAAAATGCATTAAGGCTAACGGATCCACTCGCCCAAATGCAAATATAAACAGCTGCAGCAAGGGGAAAAAGGGAAGGGAAGTGGGGGCAAAGGAACTCTAACAGAATTTAGACTACAGCATATTTACTCATGGAAAACAACCATGAATCATCTTAAAAGAAGTCAGTCATAGGACTGGCAGGAGAAAGGGTTGTGTGTGACACAGCCAAGGTCTGGCGCAAACAGAGGCAAAGCTGTATCTCCTCCCATTCTTCCATAATGACTCTAAGTCTAGCCTGGAAGCACCTCTGTCCCTCAGAACAAAAGATAACTTCTTAGGGCCCGTGCCACGCATGCTCTTCTCTACACAGAGTAGAGGATAACACGTGTGCGTCAGACAAAGCCTGGTATCACGTTAGCACCAAACATAAGTTCAAAAAGCACACTTTTTTCCCTTAAGAAATACTTAAACCAAGTAATGAGCTCATTTATCCATTGACTTTCCAAAAGGCTCACTGTCCCATTACAAGAGTCAAATCTCTTCAGGGTCTGCTGTTTATTCTTGGTGGTCTGGAACAGGACTAGAGTAGGCAGCTCCTCCTACCTCCAGAGATGAGTTTTTGAAGAATGTAAGGCAATTTGAAGTAGGGCCTAAAGGACAACCTAAAGACAACAGTCTGTGATGTGTTCATTCCAGGTAACTTCTGTTAAAAAAAAAGATTAAAGCAGCATCACTGTTGGGTGAGCAGGGGAAGATAATCGTAAAGTGGGTGAAACTGGACTCTGAGCCAGATGCTTTCATTTGCATCCTGTCTCTGTTACTTACTAGCTGTGTGGCCTTAGGATAGTTCCTTAGGTTCTCGATAACTCAGTTTTTCTCACTTTAAAATTAGGGATGATTCTGTGAGGATTAAATGAGTTAATACATGTAACGGGCCTATGACAATGTCTGGTTGTTAACTGTTGGCTGCTATCACTATCCACATTATCAAGCAAAAAAGACATCCAATGTAACCATAATTACTCGCTTCCAACACACATTAAAATAAAAAGAATATTGAGAACATACATATAGATGCTCTGAGTCCCCTTTCCTTTAAGGCTTCTGACATATCTCCCTTCTTCGTTTCACCTCCCAATACTTTGAAAGAACCATGCTTGCTATCTTCACTTACATAGCAATAACTCATTCTAGAATGGCCTCCTCCCATTTTACTCTTCAGAAATTCTTTTGGTTAAAGTCACTAAGGACTTTCTAACTGTTAAGCCCAGTAACCTACTTTCAGTCTTCATGCTTCTAAACCACTCTTCAGTATTTAAGTTTTAACTAACCCCCACTTTTTGAAATGCATTCCCTTTTTGGGCTTAAGATGACACTTTCTTCTAGTCCTCCTGATGTATCTTTTAATGATCCCTCCTCTTCTTCGTATCCCTAAAATTGTCATTCCTAGGTTACCTCATGTAAACAGCCAGCAAATATATGTATCTGACATGATTATGTTAACCCCTACACTTCTCCCCTCATATCTCATCAACTTACCCTACCACAATCACCCAACCTATTAAGTCCTTATTAGCTAGTAAAATTCTTGTCATGCAGTATGTATAATAAATAATATTTAATAAGTAAAATCATGAATGAAAACAGTGAATATGAACTTTCCATTCTCAACTACAGGGAAATGTGAATAGACTGGTTTTATTAGAACAGGAAGGCTAGGGGAAAACAGTTATAGAATGCAAACCCAGGTCTCTGAAAATCACTGCTCTGTACTATGATAATAAAAGGAAATATAACTCATTTGTTTGCCACTTTTCAGGAATACATTCCTGTTCAAAGGCTACTGTCATAAACATTAAATAACAAGACAGTCAGGGGAGAAAACTGTTATTTTCCCAGCTCTGTCTGTATCTTAGGCAAGGTTTGGATGATGGCCAAGTCACTGACAAAGAATAGCATCCCCACAGGAAGCGGGGGGGAAATAGGAAATGTGCCTTAGAGTTAGTGTCCAGAGGACAGGATAGATTTTTCTGTTAAAGACTTTTTTAAAAGAGAAGTTACACACATTCATTTGGGTAATTAAGGTCTTACTAATGTGAGATTTACTGCTGTGGGGAAAAACTGACCACATTTAATTCTTCATTATTATAGGTACAATATGTATTTTAGCTTACAGAGAACACAATTCTAACTACAAGACAGTCATTTTCTAATGGGAGATGGATTCATGCTCTGGTCCACCTCACTTATTAATTTTCTTTTTAAAAATTTGATATGAATTTTCACTTCAGGCTAAGATGGACTAACAAGGACTAGATATACCTTCCCACTTCAAACAACCCCAAAACAAACAAACAAACAAACAAACAAACAAACAAAACAAACCTCTAGATAAAAATGTATGAAATAAAGGCTTTCAAGACACTAGACATAGGCAATGAAAAACAGTGATCCCTGAGACATAAAAAAAAAAAAAGAGACAAACCCTATCTATGCCCACTTACTGCCTTGAGAAAATTTCCAGGCCACGATATGGGGAGGGAGAACCCAGTTAGATTCTGGCTGACTCTCTTAGTTGAGAAAATAGAGCTGAGAATACAGGAAGACCAAGGCAGCAACTGTTAAAAGGACAGAGCACCGGGAAGGAGAGATCTGTACAGAAATAATTCTGAAGATCTGTGGAGCATAACCATTGACTAATCAACAGAGTACTAACGCGTATTATAAAACCACCCGGGACAAGGAAAAGACCAATCCAAGAGGACAGAGAAAAGCGTACTCACTGCTTATACAGGGCCAGGAACAGTGCCTGTCCCTACCAGTCGGAACGAAAAACTTCACAATTTACAGTACACTGGGTAGAACATTCAGAAAGGTCTTGTCTCAGTGATACAGAATAATGAGACCTGTGATAAATGTTGTCCCAGTCCTATTCAATAAATCTTAAGGCGAGACCACAATTAATCATACTGTTTCCAAATAATTTAATATTCTAGACAGAAGTTGAAGAATATTTATAGGAATGCAAAAACATTTAACACCCAATGAGGTAGAATTCACAATGTCTGGCATCCAAACAAAGATTACTGGGTACACAAGGTAATTAGCTGTAGTAAGAATGGATAACAGGGAAGAATGTGAGAAATTCTGAGAGTAGAACCCTCAGGCGATGTTAACTGGCTGTGGATACAGGAGATAATGAAGATGGTGATTCAAAGCTGACTCTAGGATTTAAAGTCTGAATGAGAAGAAAATTGGGGTACTATTAATAGAAATGAGAGAAGTAGGAGCTGTTTTGGGCTAATGAATCACTGTGGTGGCCTCTCTGATCATAGCCCCGATGAAAGGACAGCCACCTGGTAATTAGTGTTTATACGAAACTTGTTTCCCTTCCCTAACACGCCATTGTACTGAATATCTACAATAAGCCATTGTATTACTAATGTTATATTGCTTTTTATATTATATTGTCTATGACAAAGTATAGCACAGCGTTTAAGAGCACAGGCTTTGGAGTCTGCCAGATATAAAATGAATCCTGGCACTCCAATTACTTGACATGTAACCTTAAGCAAGTTATTTAACCTAAGTCCCACTTCCCTTACTAGTGCTACTTACATCAAAGAGTCGTGAGGGTTAAATAAGAACATGTTTAAAGCTTAACTTAGCACTATGTCCATAAAGAATAAGCGCTCCAATAAATGTCAGCTATCACTTTTATATTTGTTTAAAAGTGTCTCATTCTCAACATTTGTCTTAGTGTTTTAAGAAGTCCATTGTATTCTATTAATGTGGAAATAAAAAGGGGAAAGGCTTACTCTGGAAAATAATACTTTCAGGCTGTGAATAACTTGCGTATTGAATTTCAGCTTTCTGATATTGGTTTTATAGGACAACACTTTTTGAGAACAATTTGGAGTCATTGCTGAATGGAATTTTCAGGAAGGGAACAAAGATAGTTGGAAAATAGTAAAATAGAGAAAACTCAACTCTTCCAAATATTGCTACTTATTACATGTTTCCTCACATTTAATACCACAAAATATAGGGGAAATATAAAAACAGTAAAGCTTTTAAAATGTGAAACATTTGATAAGATAATTATATAACTATGTCAACATAATTTTGTGCTTTTAGATTATTGGCCTTGAAGGTGACACATAAGATTTATTTTTATTGGGGCATCAAAACTGGTTATTTGAAATTTAAGATTAAAAAATGTTAAGTGAACTCTCAGTGATAAAATAGCTATGGTCCTACAAAGGAAATTCTGCAGTTCTGTTTTTTTCTAGTATCTGGGGAAGTGATCCCATAAAGAAATCTTTTCTATACTATAAATTGGAAAGCTTAGATTATCTTACTGAATCAAAAAATGTTTGCAAAATGTTACCTAAGTAAATTCAGTAACATTATGGATACTTTAATAAGATGTAGTTACTTTTGGAGAAAATAATGATAGAAAGATTAACTGGGAAACTGACTCTTTAAATCTAATTTAGATCAAAACATCAAAATGGCTTAATGGTTACTTATTTTTCTTTATTGCATTTAAGGCATTTAAAAATATTTTCAGTGATTTATTCTTACAGAATTAGATATCATAATTAGAATTTCTTTCATGTTACTTCACAGCCTTTCTTTAAATAGTGTTATTTAATGCAGGAGGTCAATATGTGCCTGTTAGAAGATTATGTGGTTCATAGACTCTCCTCTTTCTCAAAGGTTGTTATTTCTCCCATGTGGGTCTTGTGGGGGAACTTTGTTGTATATTAGCTATTGTTTGGGTTTTCAGAATTTAAAATGGAGTTTAGCAAATAAGGATGGCTTATATAAAAACCAGATCTGTGCACCTATCTGGGGCTACTTTAACAGTAGTGACCTGCTTAAAAAAAAAAAATTTCAAAAATCACAGTCAGACTACTCCAAAAAGCATATATTAGCTTCTATCAGACATTCAAAGACATCCAGTTTGAGTACTGCATTTTCAAATTTTAGGGTGCTCTGTAAAAGCGCTGACTGGGGGAGAGAGGATCAATCTCATACTAGTAAAGCTTACAATCTACCCATCTAAGATTTATATATAGGCATGCAACCCTATCTCTGGATTTTGAATTTACCTAAAAGGAAAGAAATTTAATCTTTTAAAAATAAAACAATGAACAAAGAGAGAAAACACTGGTGGAAATATTCCCATAAATATGAGAGTCAACCAGGCAATGATCAAGATGACTAAGCAACCTCAGGGATGTGTGACTCAGTGGGCTATTCCAAGATTATTAGCTTCATGACATGCATCTTAGTCATCTTCATAAAGGATTCATTGTTTTAGAAAAGTGAGGGACTCAAAAATGGTGTGAAGCACTGATTTTATTTGATAAAAACTGAAGTCTTTGCTTTGACAAAGCCAAGTTAACTGTGGCAGGGTCAGTGTCACATAAATTCGGCCAATGAGTCAGACTATCATTTGCATATACCCCCTCTGACCTAGTATCTATTAAAGCAGCTATTAACTAAACCCAGTATCTGTAAATGGCCATTTATATAATGGGATTTAGTAAGAGTCCTAAGGAAGCCAACATATTTTGAGAAATAAGTTTTATTTAGGAATGTGTAATGTCTTCAAGCAGAACAGTGCGATTATGATTTAATATCAGGAAGGTTAGAGACGTATCATTAATAATTTATTGTTAATTTACCCCAAGTAGCTCTTATTCAAAGTCATTATGCTATATTTTGCTTTGTGTATTTTAACTCTCCCTGCTTCCCTTTATATATTCCATCATAAGGTTTATTACATTTATTCATAAAAACCAACAACCTCTTCCTTCCTTTTACTAGGTAGCAAAATTAGTTTGTCTTTCTCTGTAGAATAAGAGATTCCATTAAAATGGTCAGAAAGAGTGACAGGTTTCAGGTGGATAATTTCTAGCATAACTGCACATTAACATAATGATGATTACATTTAAAAAATGGATCCCCAAATAATTTTAAAAACTGAAGTTAAAAACTTTAATAAGGTTTCAAATTAATATCTGTCAAGGAAATGAGGCTTTGGGACTAGAAAAGGCACTTGTGGAAGGTTAGCCAGCTATATACTCTGCCCTAGTACATAATCCTCCATAACTGTCATTAAAGCTCAAACTCTTGGGTGGCTGACAGCTAGGAATCTAGTAACTTGTTGCAAAGGGATCCCGGACAGTGCACTTATGTGACCTTGTCTCCATTGTTGGGCCAGGTCTCTAGAAACACCAATTTTGGTAGAACAGCTGTTCAAAACAGCTGCCTTAAGAAGTAAAAAAAAAAAAAATTACTAATGAAGTAAATGTTAATGTTAATACTCCACTTGAAGATCCAAATTCTAGTTCAGATGTCACCCCAGCAGTTTCTGCTTCAGCAGTCAAAAGACTACCATTATGATCAAACAATTGCAATTACTATTAAGGTAACTGTTAAATGAACAATGCCTATAATCTTAAAACATGTTCATGAACAACTTCTAACCTATTCTCAAACTGCACTTTTCTGCATTCAGTAAACAGACTGTATGGTTCCTAAAGGCATAGAACTTATCTTCAATTACAAAGGTATCCTCTGAACCAGGGTTCTTAAAGTGTGACTTGGGGACCCCTGGGGGTTCTCAAGACAATTTCGGGTGGTCCACAGAGTCAAAACTATGTACATAATACTAATACATTATTTGCCTTTCTCATTCTCTGATAGTGTATAGTGGAATTTTCCAAAGCTTGCATGATGTTAACACAAAATGGGTCTATTATTGTTTTTAAAAAATGGACAGATATTTTTTTAATTTCTCAGTTTTAATTTCTAATATGGTAAATATCAATAGATATAACTCATATAAATACAAGATTTTAGGGTGCTCAAGCTCATTAAAATGCATTTGTCAAAGCTCTTACAAATCTTTAGATACAAGAAACAGAAATAAATGTCCCATCAAGTATTGATAGAACCCAAATGAAGAGTTCTCAAAAGCACACAGCTAAAACCTGTCAATTAATTTTGTTTTCTATGTAGTATAAAATTCATTATTTATCGACTAGCAAAGCAGAAAATAAAATCGACAATGTCAGTATGTTTTCCAGAAGTGAGATGCATGCTGATGCCAATGTGGTAGATTTTAACCAAATCTGAAGGTTTATATAGATCAATAGTTGGGTCCAATCTTCTTTATTATGGCTATGCATCTGGTCTTAGAACAAATAATTTATTTAATCTTTTGACTAAACTTATTCATGCTTGGATATAATCAACCTACCAGCACTAAAGTAGTACTTGACATAATGCAACTTTCTGGGCTGGAAATGTACTATTGCACATACTAAGCAACTAGTATGTGGTTAACTGAAGAAATGGCAAGCAGGATGGATACAACTGAGAATAAAACTATAACTATGGCCATCAACTCACTATTGCTGATGGGAGGTATGGTAATTGTAGCAATACAATCAATTATATTATGCTCCCAGCTGCCTAGCTATCATTGAAAAACTGACAGTATGACTTCTTCCAGAAAGGACAGCAGGTATGGAGAACCCCTTTTTGGTGAGCTACGCACCTGGCACTACTGGATTAGAATGGGGCACAGGACAGGGGTGAGGAGGACACGAGGAGGATGGAAGTAATCTGTAAGAGAAAATTAAAGATGCACTGGATGCAGCAGAGCTGTGGACTGCTAGCTACTACAGGAAGCAGACTATGTGGTAAGGTTATCAGAGAGAATTGTTTGTTTTGAGCAAATGAGGCACAAGTGGAGATACCAATAACAGTCTCTCAAGTAGCCTGTGGTTGTAACAAAATGAAAGTCT
Source organism: Miniopterus schreibersii (assembly GCF_964146895.1). Lineage (NCBI taxonomy): Eukaryota > Metazoa > Chordata > Mammalia > Chiroptera > Miniopteridae > Miniopterus > Miniopterus schreibersii. The sequence continues at coordinate 9,840,298 of NC_138116.1, forward strand.
CTATAAAGATCAGGCTCCCAAATGCAGAAACATGTAGTATGCACCAAGAGTGTAAAGAAACAGGTACCTGAGTGGGAAAAGGATAAGTTTAGATGTTGCCAGGACAGGAAAAGCACTGTCTAAAACTCCAAGAAATTAAAAGTACTCTCTGTCACTAGAAATGGCCACTAGAATGGACATGAAATAAACTCTCTAGCAAAACACATTATCAGCACCAAGTTCAGGATGCAAAATGGCTAGGGTTGAAACTGGTCAACAATCACTTAGGAAATCCAGGGCTTTAAAGAGGTTATTTTCCCCATCACCACCAGCCCTTTCCACTTGTTTTCTTTCAGAATTTCAAGGAATTAATGCCAACACTTCCAAATGTAGGCAAGTACAATGCCTTTGGGCAATGAATTTGTATTTATCTTTCTCTTCTATGGTTACATGCTCACATCTTAAGAGAGGTTTAAGTAAGTGTGGAAATTGGAAACCAAGGAATTTTTTGCCTAGTGCCTATTTCCATTTTCCCCTGAGCATCCCCAGGCAAAGCAATCCTGTGGTTCTAACCTCTTAAATCCTGTTGTGTGCGAGCACCGCCCATGCTCTGTCTTGGCATTCGAAGAGAAGTTCTCAAAGGTGTATGTCTCTGCTCATCCAGGTAAGCAAGGTCCTCCAAGTGGGCAGAACTTGTGGCTGACAAGACAGAAGAGTTTAGTCAGAGTATGTAAATTTCAAAAACTTTCAGTCAGTCTGTATCTCCCAAACTTTGGAATTAGAGCTCACTCCAGCAGATACATTTACCAAGAGTTTGCTGAACTCAAAATCCTCATCAGTGTCTAGAACATGAGCCAGAGAAACATGTCAAGAGTTGTCTTCAGTTCCTTCATCACTATCAACTGCCTGGGCCTATGGAGAATACTAGCAACAAGCTGGCAAACATTAGTACCTGACAACAAAGATTATTATATTTGCTTCTTTTGGGGTCACAAATCCCATTTATAGAATAAGATATAAACATCATCAGTGAAGAAACCTGTTTCAAATTACACTGAGCTGTAAGAAAAACATGACACCCTATTTTCAACATTTTTCCTTTATGGTAAAGAACCAAATATGGTAACATTCTGAAAACAATTTTCATGTGTGTGTGTGTGTGTGTGTGTTGGAAAGGTGGGAACCTGGGACAATGGACAGAGAACTGCCAAAGAGCATTTAGGAAACTGTCAATGTCCATGAATTCCAAAAACATTCTGTTGCTTTCTCAAGATAATCAAGTACTAAGGATCTCCCATTCCATCTATAAATCCTTTAATTCCTAACCCAGCCACAAAAGAGAGAGAAAACAGCAGAAGATAAGGGGAAAATGGGATTACATCACTATTCAACATTATTTAGACTCTAAAATAAATAATTATATTACTCATACTGAGATAAAGTTTTTTAAAAAAGGGAAATTTAAAAGCTGGATTTGAACAAGACCTTTTATTGTTGGCATTCATCACATACCCCTCTTTCCCTGCTGTACATATGCTTAGAACAATTTAATAAGTATAAATATACTGATTTTCCCTCCCTATTTCAAGCTCATATCGTATTTAAGAACCTTAATTATTCCTGTTAACCATGGAGATTTGAGCATTTGATCTTCCCCGTTTGGGGAAACACTTGTATACACTAGAGAGTAAAGGGAAATATGTATATCTAGAGCTAAAATGAGAAGAGGGGACCCTCTTGAGCCAAGAACATTTATTTTAAAAGATGATTTAGATATCTAATCATTTACGTTACCAGAAATGGAGGTCTTATCAAATATTTACATACATTTTACAGTTAGCAGAGTAATTCCCTGTGAAATTAATTTTATTTCTCTATATTCAGGAAATATTTTCAACCTATAATCTTTCAATTTTAAAAATACCTGACTCATTTGGTTTATAGCTCACTTTCCTGCCTCTCTGTGAGGACACTGAAACCACAGTTTCCAGACACAGAGAACAACCCAATACAAACTATTCCCTGACCTATGACTTGCCTTGACAGTATTACATTCAACACTGACAGGAAATAATTATCTGATGAAGAATTTTGTTCAACACAGTCAATACGTATTACTCTGACAATATCAAATCTTATTTTCCAGGACAGATCTAACTGGCTTCTGATGGCAAATTTAGCTTTTACCCTTCCTTTCCTTTGGAAAAGCATTATCAGTACTACTTATGAATCTGAAAACCTCTGTTAGTCAGATAGGGAGTGTTACAGGATGACCACAGTGACTGGTGAAAACGTAATCAATAATTAAGGTCTGTAGGAATAATAACTCAGGCTAATATTATCCCCCAGACCTTTCTTTAATATGGGGGAGGGACAGAAGAGGGAAAAGAAGAGGAGAGAAAACATTTTAACTGTGTACAGGAAATATTTTCCAATACTTGAATTAAAACAAACTCCAATAGCAAAGAAAAAAAAAATCACTGTTTTATAATGCTTGATATAATTAGCACACTTTTCTATTAAAAAGGTAAAGAAACAATGACATCAAAAGCATAGTTTCTAAAAGAAAAAATTGATAAATTGATGTCATCAAAATTTTTGTGCTCCAAAAATATGTCAATAAAGAAATGAAAAAACAAGCAACAGACTGAGAAAATATTTTGCAAACATATCTGATAAAAATTTGTATCCAGAATATACAGTAAATTACTACACAAATAAGACAACAGCCCAATAAAAAAATGTGCAACAGGTTTGAGTAGATATTTAACTAAAGAAGATATATGGATAGCTAATAAATACATAAAATGAGCTCAACACCATTAGTCATTTCATACCCTCTCAAATAATTATAATAAGGGATTTAGACGAGAACAAATGGTAGAGAAGATGTGGAGAAACAGGAATCCTCACGCTGTGGGTGGAAATATAAAATGGTGCAGCCATTGGAAAACAGTTTGGCAGCTTCCTAAAAAGTTAAATATAAATTTACCCTATGATCCATCAGTTCCACTCCTAGGCATTTATCTAAGAGAAATAATAACGTATGTCCACCCAAAGAATTATAGCAGCACTATTCACAATAATAAAAAATTGTAAAAACTTAAATGTCCATCAACTGATGAATGGGTAGATAAAATGTGGTAATAATAGCCATACAATGGAATACTATTTGTAATAAAAAGGAAAAAACTTCTGATACATGGATGAACCTCAAAAACATTGTAATAGACACAAGAGACCACATACTGTATGACTCCATTTATATAATATGCCCAGAAAAGGTAAATCTATAGAGATAGAAAGTAGATTAGTGGTTGCCTAGAGCTGGGGGTGGGAATTAACATTAAATAGACATTACAAATTTTATCGGAATAATAAAAATATTGTAAAACCGGATTCATGATGAAGGTTGCATAATTTGGTAAATATACTAAAAATTACTGAACTGAGTAAAATATGGCTAAATATACTTGATTTTATACTTTATTTTTAAAAATAATAAAAAATTTCACAGTGCTGCTACCACTGAACTAAGGTGGAAATGAGAATAATTTTTGGCCCATCTGGGTACCTAATGACTTTGACAAATAAGTAAATTATCATTTTGTTGAAGTTATTAGGTTATTTTTAATTAACACTAAAAACAGGTATTTCTTCAAAGATCTAGTTATGTTGTCTAAAACTGCTATTTCTAAACCAAAGCCAAGGGAAAATTCTTCTAGAAAGACAGGAACCTGAATATACTTTACATATATTTTAAATTGAGGTATGATTTACATATATAAAGTATGTAAGTTTTGTGTATAGCTCAATAAATTTTTTATACACACACATACATGCCCCCCCCCCTTGCAACCACATTCAGATAAAAATACAGAAGGCTCCCTTAATTGATATTCCCACCAAAGGTAGTGGGAATCATCATAGAAGTGCCATAGTTTTGTCTGTTTTTTTGAACTTCATATAAATATACATACTTCATACAGTATGTATACGCTCTAATATCATCTGTAGCAGTATTACATTCTTTTTCATTGTTGTATACAATTTGTTTATCCAGTCTACTGTTGATAGACAGTTGGATTTTCAGCTTTGGGGAATTATGAATAAAACTGATACAAACATCCTTATTATTTGTCTTTTGGTGAACATAAGGACTTATTTATTTATTTATTTATTCACAATGCTCACTCAAGGATATTTTTTCCATTGATTTTTTAGAGAGAGTGGAAGGGAAGGGGAGAGACAGAAAGAGAGATACATCGATGTGAGAGAGACACATCAATAGGTTGCCTCTCGCACATGCCCCAACCAGGGCTGGGGATTAAGCCTGTAACTTAGGTACATGCCCTTGACTGGAATCAAACCCGAGACCCTTCAGTATGCAGGCTGATGCTCTAACCATTGAGCCAAACCGACTAGGGCCATAAGGACTTATTTCTGATGGGCATCCTATGTAGGAGTAAAACTGCTACGTTTTAGGTAACAAGCAGCTTTATAAAGTGGTGGTAGCAATTTAGTAAATACTCCTGTGAGCAATGTATAACAATTTCAACTGTATTACATCTTTACTAATATTAGCACTGCCATTCCTTTTAACTTTGTGCGTATGGGTATAGTAGTAGCTCATGTTAAGAACTGTGAAGGATCTGATATTTTATCCTACATCTAAGCTAACAAGCCTAAATACTGAAAAACATGGGACATCTACATCAGAGATGAAAGACAGTTTATTACTCAGAGGAATAATAGTAGCCAGAGATCAACATCTGTGCCAGTTCTCTGAGCCCCAATTCCCACAGGGTAATACAAAAAGGAATATTAGCACTTCCTGGGATTTTATATAAATGGAATCATGTAATATGTACTTTTTTTTTTTAAATCTGGCTTCTTTCACTAAGCATGACTACTCTGAGATTCATATGTGTTGTTGCAGTATAAATAATTCATTTCTTTTTGTTGCTGGGTAGTATCCATTGCAAGGATACACTATAATTTGTTTATCCATTCACCTGTTGATGGGCATTTGCGATGTTCACAATTTTTAGCTATTACAAAAAGATTTGCTATAATCACTTGTGTACATCTTTATAACAACATATACTTTCATTTGTATAAATATTGTTGGGTTTTTCATCTCACAATGTCATTCTCATAAGTTATAGCATTCTAGGATTCTAATATGATGTCACGGTTAAGGATCAACATATTTTAAAAAGGCCTAGGAGAGGAAATATTCTGTCATCATATAAAAGCAAATAATCTTGAAATAATAAAATCTTCTGAGTTACTGTTCTTCCAGATGAGCCATTCTCGCATAGTCACATCTGATGACAGATGCTGATAGTCTCCCAGAAGGTAGAAGAAAGGAATGGTTTAGAAAAGGTACAAAAGGGAACTGGGAAAGACAAGCAGCATTACACTATAACATAAATAATCATATCTGGGAACTAAGAGCACTTGACTATAATAAGTAATTTATTATCTTGTGTCAGTGAAATAAACCTATCCAGGCATTCATCAGGCAAGTAAAAAAGACAGAAGTAACTTTGATTTTTGTAATATGGACAAAGTCCAAATGATGATGCATTTTAAACATGCCAGAATTCCCAATTATTCTGTAAAAGTTCATTGTCTGACTTAGGTGTATAAAAAATACCCTTAGACATCAATTCTAAACAGCTGCTTAAGAATAATGGCTCCATGTTCCAGCCACTTAAACTTCTGAACCATTCCTTTATGACTGGCTGTTAGCGGTGGTGATGAGTTATTCTTTAGCAATGCAGGCACCTGGTGATTTTGTTATAAGATAGCCAAGGGACTGTGAAAACAGTGAGCTCTTAGAATGGAGAAATGGAATTCTTGTCTGCCTGCTACTCCCTCAAACTATGGAGGATGATTTCTGATAATACAAATTGTATTGAAATATACTTTAACTTAATAATGTTTTTTAAAACTTTAAAACCTCAAACTGAAATCCTTTCAAAGGCTTCTGATGTGAGAAAAAATATTTTTAGAAGTTCAACAATATACTTTATAGGTTCTGTTTCTGATTTTATGTGTGTTTTTATGTATTTTGGGAGAACAAAACAATCACTTGAAGAACACAAGCCTTCCCCTACGTTCAAAGAGATATACACATGTATATTACCCAAACTCAAAAGAGCAGCTCAGTCAAAGAAGATGAATGGAAAATCTAAATACTGTTAGAGAAGAATTTCTTTTCACTTCAATATATATGCCAGTAAAATGGTCATTTCTGGGAAATCCTTACCTGCTACTGAATTTGGTCGTGGCATAAGATACAGAGGAATAGACTGTACTGACTGTGATAAAACTGTTTCCAAATTCCTCTCTGGGATCTTATTCAGACTATAGGTGGAAGCCGTCATGTTCTCATCCACGCGGTATAAACAGGAATCCATGCTGGACTTCTGAGCCTGCCAAGGTTTTAGGTTTCCTCCAGATCCTAATTCTTTACCGCTTTCCCCAACATATTTTGTGCGTTCTACATTTTCAGAATAGCTTGTCAACGTAGCTAGAAAAAGAGTAAAGTGAATTTAAAAAAACAACCCTGGAGATTAATCTGTTTATTACTATCCAAACTCAAGACCAGATAATGAGAATATTAGTAACATTATTTTTAAAAAGTTACTGATGATCTTTTCATTTCCATCATTAAGCTTAAATAATTGAAACCAAAATATGTGCCTCTCACATATTTTCTCTATTTTTATCTTAACAACTCTACTTAAATAAACAAACAAATGCATACATGAGCACTAAAGGACTGACAAAGAAGGCATATCAATGCTAACAATTTCAAAATTTCATCAAAAGGGAATTTATATAATTTTTCATGAACTACTGGAGTACTCCAGAGGTCTCAAAAAGATCGTTATATTTATACTCTTTTTATTTTCTTCCCGTTTATATGTAACAAATAATTAGAAAAAGAAACAATCCCTAAGTAGAAGCTAATAGAAGGGAAAGAATCTGTCCAAATAAGGAAGCAATACAGGGCCTTCTTGTTTGTACACTTAACTACAGCTCTACTCCTATCTAGTCTCTTAATGAAATAAAACAAAAACTGAAGAGGCTTCTAGAACTTTGAGTCTTACCACTAATTATAAAGAGGAATTATAAACAGGAAAATTTCCATCAACCCTAGAAATGGAAGGGTTTAAATACATTAAAATCTAGATTATAAAAACCTCCATAATAGTTATAAAACAGGAATAAAATATCATCCCAGGAGAGTTTTTAAATGTAAGTTCATATTCTTTTCTTTCATTTTAAATATACCTATTGTTAAAAGAAGAGACTTAAGTTCTAAGTTTGTGAGGTAATTTCCACGGTTCTTTTTAGTGAAGTTTTCTCTTTGGAAATTTAAATGGAATTCTGGATTTTGTAGTAACAAGGGAAGATGATGAATTACAAAGCAAGACACCCTGGTTGCCTTCCAGCCTTGCAGCTCTTTATAATATGTCCTCCTTGCATCTGAGAATTAAGTACTGCCAACTGGTCTCCGAATCCTCACTGATATGAGGGAGGCCAGTTCCATGGCAACATCTCCCTGTCAACTCCATCAGAGTGGGCAGTCACTATTAGCCTTCTCAAAATGCCAGTGGCCCCCACCTCCACTTAGTCATGAGCTATCCTTTTTATATATTGTCCCTATTATCTGTTTTATATACTGCTGGATTCAATTTGTTAGAGTTTTGTTAAGGATAACAAATATCAGATTTTTTTAAAACTATAATCGTGTGTAATTATTTTTTTAAAAAAAGACATAAAATGATTAACATAAAAACCAACTCACCAATGATGCCACTATCTCTGCTTTCGAGGGTGGAGGTTGGACTAGTGACAGCTCCATAGCTGCAGTCCTTGGCTGTTGCATTTGTACTGACTGGGGGGAGGGTGGAGCAGGGGCTACTGGCTGGTGGAGAGGCAGTGCTGCTAGTCAAGGTAGAGCAGGGACTTATCCGCTGGGTGATTGCTGAGGTCTGAAAAATTGGAATGAAAAATAAATAACATATACCTATCAGTTGTTAATATATCTTATGGTAAAACATAATCTTTGATGAGAAAACGAAGAAAATCTATATTCAGCTTTTACATTTATTAGGTTCTATTTGGTTTTGCTTCCCAGGATAAGAGATACTGCATTCTACAATTAAGGTGAAATTTAAACTTAAAATGAGCAGAGGCTGGGCCAGTTTTTCTGCCTAGAAAATTTCCAGTGACAAGTATTCTTTATCATTGACATGAATTAATGGAAAATTTTTTAAAATTAAGCATAAGTTGATCTTGCTGTTTTCAATCAATAAAACGTTTGAAGGCTTGGAACTTTGTCTTGTTAACAATTTTCTTTAGATAGAAAAAAAAAACTCCAGCTAAGGAAAAATAAAAATAAGGTTCTTAATACAAATAATTGTTTTTTTTGATACATAGGTGGCTTCCCAGAGACAATAAATGAATGCAGGGAAATGCTTTATTCTAAAAGTTAGTCTAAATAAAATGAATCAAATAATATCACTTTAATAAAAAACTAAATTTCTCTGTAGAAACTGATTATAGATTAAGATAACTTTGTATCCTGAAAAATTCTTACACCTGAAGTTACCTCCTTTTTAAGTTTTTGATGGGAAAGAATAAATAATCACCAAAAAGAGTGGTGGCAATATATTCTGGTTTACTGAATTTAATGGCAATTCACTTTTGTTTAGCTCTTTTTTTAAAAAAAATATATATCTTTATTGATTTCAGAGAGAGGAAAGGAGGGGGAGAGAGATAGAAACATCAATGATGAGAGAGTCATTGATCAGCTGCCTACCCGCAACCCGGGTATGTGCCCTGACCAGGAATCGAACCCCGATCTCCTGGATCATAGGTTGATGCTCAACCGCTGAACCACACCCGGCTGGGCTAGCTCTCTTTACTCAAATAAATTACTGACATCATGAATAAAAGTATTTATTCTTTCAAACACCAAAGAAATTCTATCCTTTTCAAAATGATGTGTGATCAGTGAAAAAATTACTGATGATAAATTTGACATCTTTATTTTGATTTTTATTAATTTTTTAATGTTTCTTTATCTTTATTGTTGAGACCATTATAGATGTCCCCCTTTTAACCTCACTGATCCCCTCCACCCCACATCCATCCCACCCCAGGACCTCCCCATGCCAATGTCCAGGTCCATGGGCCATGCCCATAAACATACAAGTTCCCTGATTAATCTCTCCCCACCATATTCCCCCTCCCTGCCTTCCCTCTGAGATCCCTGTTTGTTCCACGCTTCTATGTCTCTGGATCCACTTTGTTCATCAGTTTATTTTGTTTACTATATTCCACATATAAGTGAGATCATTTGGTACTTGTCCTTCTCTGACTGGCTCATTTCACTTAGCATAATACTCTCTAGTTCCCTCCATGCTGTGCCAAAGGCCAAAAGGTCCTTCTTCTTCATAGCCGCATAGTACTCCATGGTGTGAATGTCCCACAGCTCTTTTATCCACTCATCTACTGATGGGCACTTGGGCTGCTTCCAAATCTTAGCTAGTGTGAATTGCGCTGCTATGAACATAGGGGTGCATAAGCTCTTTGCGACTGGTGTTTGGGGTTCCTTATGGTGTATTCCTAGAAGTGGGATCACTGGGTCAAATGGCAGGTCAATTTTTAATCTTTTGAGGAAACTCCATACTGCTTTCCATAGTGGCTGCACCAGTCTGCATTCCCACCAGTGGTATACTAGGGTGCCCTTTTCTCCACATGCTCATCAGCACTTATTGTTTGATGATTTATTGATGACAGCCATTCTGACAGGTGTGAGGTGATGTGTAGTTTTAATTTGCATCTCTCTGATTAGTAACATAGAGCATCTTTTCACATGTCTATTGGCCATCAGTATGTCCTCTTTGGAGAAGTGTCCTGGTATTTTGACCATTTTTTAATTGGACTGTTTGTTTTTTTGGTGTTGAGTTTCATAAATTCTTTATAAATTTTGGGTATTAGCCCATTATCAGATGTATCTGTGAATATGTTCTTCAATTTTAGATATTTCTTGTTTCTTGAGATATGCCTGTAATACTATCAATTTCCTTCTTAGGACTGCTTTTGCTGTTTCCCACAGACCTGGGGTGGTTGTGTTCTCATTCTCATTTGTTTCAAGCTATCTTTTGATTCGTTCCTTGACCTCATTGCTAACTCATTCATTGTTTAGTAACATGTTATTTAGCCTCCACGTGGGTCTTTGTGTGTTTTTTAGTTTTTTCTTATGATTGATTTCTAGTTTCATACCATTATGGTAAGAGAAGATGTTTGATATAATTTCAATCTTTTTAAATTTATTGAGACTTGTTTTGTGTCCTAACATGTGGTTTATCCTAGAAAATGTCTCACGGGCACTTGAAAAGAATTCTGCTGCTTTGGGGTGAAATGTTAAGATAGCAATGAAATCTATTTGATTTAGTGTGTCATTTAAGGCCACCATTTCTTTGTTGATTTTCTGTGTGGAAGATGTATCCATTGATGTCAATGGGGTGTTAAAATCCCCTACTCTGACTGTATTACTGTCAATCTCTCCCTTTATGTCCATCAAGATTTGCTTCACATATTTAGGTGCTCCTAAGTTGGGTGCATAAATGTTTATAAGGGTTATATCCTCTGGATGGATTGCTCCCTTCACCATTATGTAGTGTCCTTCTTTGTCTCTTTTGTTTTAAAGTCTATTTTGTCAGATATAAGTATTGATACCCCAGCTTTTCCCCCCTTTCCATTTGCATGAAATATAAGCAACCTATCTTTGATAGTATGCTGTTTAGCTCAGAAGAAAGTCACCAAATGAACATGACCTCCTAGTTCTTAGCAATCTTCCTAAGACTTGAACTCCTGATGATCAATTTAGCCACTTTATTCTGTGGTTCCAAGATAGTTTTATGTGTATGATATTCCAAGAAGGCGATCATTCAGCTTTATTATTAACACTTTACCTTTGTTTAATGCTGTACAGTTTAAAAAATGTTTAATATGTTATTTCATTTGCTCCTTTATCAACCAAGTCTGAGATATTATTTCCGTCATTTAAGAAACGTGAAAATGGAAATATGAAAGCTATGAAGTAATTTCTACTAAACCATACAGTTCCCTCATATATTTATTTACTAATTATATTGCATATTATTTTATACCTTTTATTTATATGGCGTTTTACAGCAGAGTGTTTCCATATTTATGATTTAACTTGATCCTCACAACAATCCTGTCAGGTGTTATTATGTCATATTACACTGGAACAGTATGGTATAGCTGTTAAGAACATAGGTTCTTAACAGACTGCCTGGATTTAAATATTATTAAACCAATTTCTGCAGTGTGTTTCCATTTTTTTAATATCTAAAAATTGGAATATAAATGGACTCTACTACATTGGACTGTAAGGAAGCTTAAACATATACAGGTCAATTTTACTTGGTGGCTCCTTTACCCATTCATTTAATAAATGAATCAAAATCTTACAGTGATTTTTTTAAAGCTAAGAATGAAACTAAAAGATGTTTTATGAACAGAATAGATACAGTGATTGTGGAAAATTAAGTTATATCTTCAGGCCTCAAAAGGCATTCAGCAATTGGGATTATTCTTCTACACACACACCCCCACAACATTTTTTCTTTCCTGGTATAATAGGTTGATTCATCCCATGTTTCACAGAATTGGTGACAAGCAGTTTACCTGATTTTCATCCTGTACGTCCATGTTGTATTGGTCACCTGGCTGAACTTCAGTGACTTTCTCTCCAAGGAGGAAACCCAGACGAGTCATGAGTGTGTTTGCTGCCTCATCTACAGACGGTGGGGGACCAAGCTCCTGTTCAGCATCACCTAAAATAGGAAGACATCGAAACATGAATCTTTCAAAATAAAATGGCCTATTTCTACAACTATTATTACATTTAGCTTGGTGATTTCCTTTGTTTTCACATTCTAAATCCAAAGTAACAGGGTCCCTGTCTAGAACCTGATTTTCGCACATTTACATATTATAATTGATATACTCTACTCAGATTATCCTCTCTACTTATTTACCTGAAATCAGTTTGAGAGAATGTTTTTGTAACTTACTGAATAAAAAAAGTTTCCCACTTCTTTGGCAGTTAGCCGTCCAATACAGTCCTCATCTTGGGCTCTAGTTCCTGCCCACAATCACCACCTTTATTCGGGTTCTATTTTTTTCCTTAAAGTTTGTGTAAATATTCTTCTTTTATTTTGAAATCAGTTCAAACTTACAAAAAAGTTTCAAGAACACCACAAATAATATTTTTCCCTTAACCACTTGAAAGCACTGACATAATGTCCCATTATCCCCAGATAGTATGTATTTCCCATAAACAAGAACATCCTCTTACATAACCATAGTACCAGTACAGAAATCAGGAAACTAACATTTTACATTATTATGATTCCATGCACAGATCCCATTTAAATTTTCGCATTTGTCCCGGTAATGTCATTTCTAGCAAAAGGATCCAACAATTCAGGATTATGCAATGCATTTAGTTCTCAGTTCTCTTTTCTTTTGATCTGGAACAAGTTTTTCAGTAACTTTTCTTAACTTTCATGACCTTGACACTTTTGAAGATTATAGGCCAGTTGCTTTGCACAATGCTCCTCAATTTGAATTTATCTCATGTTACCTCATCATTTGATTCAGGTTATGCATTTTTGGTAAGAATATCACAAAAGTATTGTTGTGTTAACTCTGATCACTTACTTGGTTATTTAGGTAATGTTGGTCAGATTTCTCTCCTCTGAAATTACTTTTTCTCTTTGTAGCAAGTAAGTATTTTGCAAAGAGATACTTTGAGACTATGTAAATATTCCCTTCTTCAACAAACTTTTAAATTAAAAAACATTTTTGTGTCAAAATATATATTATAAAATTTTCCATTTTAGCTATTTTTAAGTGTAAAATTCAGTGGCATTATGTACATTTGCAACGGCGTGCAACCATCACCACTGTCCATTTCCAAAACTTTCTAATCTTCCCTGAAACTCTATCCATTAAATAATAACTCCCCATTTCCCCCCTTTACTAGCCCCTAGTATCTTCTATTCTACTTTCTGTCTCTGTGAATTTTCCTATTCTAGGTATCTCATATAAGTGGAATCATACAATATTAGTCATTTTATGTCTAGCTCATTTCACTTTTACATACTGTTTTCAAGGTTTATTCATATTTTAGAATGTATAAGAATTTCACTTTTTATATTTCACTCCTTTTTATGACTGAATAATATTCCACTGTGTGTATATAACACATTTAGTTGGACACTTGGGTTGTTTCAACCTATCAGATCTTATGAATAATAATAGTATAGACATTGTTGTACAAGTATCAGTCTGAATCTTTCAACAAACTTTTGCCAACTACTTTTAGCATCTATTAATTTTCTTGGTTGAATGAATTATCACCATGCTTGCCAAAAAGTGATTTTTCTAAACTGATTACCCTTTCTATGGTGCAGTTTCTCTCTTTCTTTCTTCCATCCATCCATCCATCCATCCATCCATCCATCCATCCATCCATCCATCCGAATGCAAAGATTCCTATCCCATTCAATGAGTTAAAATCTGTTACTATCATTATCTACTTTGTTGCTCAGGTTGTCCCAGATTTGGCCAGGGTAGGCCCTTTCAAGTCGGCTCCTGTAAACTTTTGGTATATATCTGTCATTTTCTGAGCACTTCTTTGCTTTCTGGCACAAGATATTCCCGGTTTATCACTGCCTGAAATGAGTCCTTTTCTCAAGAAGTCCTGGTTCTTTTTAGTGGAGAAAGGTATTTAGAACATCAGGCATGCTCATTGCTATTAGGATGTCATTGTCCTTCAGGTCCATTCAGTGGACTAAGTCAGTATATTCATATACACACATAAATATATGTACACATACATAAACATACACGTTTATACTCATTTTTATTTGTAAATCCATATACAGCCCCCCCCCCCCAATTCACAGTGATGCTCTAATTCCAATTCAATATCATAGAGTTAATTATAGTTTTTCTCCTTTCCGAAGTAACTCAGTTCCACAACAGTGACAAATCTGGCTCTCATTATCCTCAGTTACTTAATCTATTCCCACTACATGTAACAAATTTCACTGCTGCACACTGCCACCATGCTCACAGATGCTCTACTCATCCTGGCTGGGTTCCTACCCCATGCCAGATAGACAATGAGTTACCACTTCTCCCACAGTCAGATCAGTTTTTCAAAATTGATACATAATTAACATACCATAAACTATCGCCTTTACGTGTACAATTCAGTGTCTTTTAGTATATTCGTAAGGTTATGCAACCACTACCACTCTCTAATTAGAGAATATTTTCATCACTCCAAAAAGAAACCCCTTTCAGGTTCATTTTTTCTCTGAAAGTAGGACCCTTAAAATTCCTGATCTCTGGCATTCATTTTAATCCTCTGCTTCCAGACTGTTACATTCTTTCCATACAATTAGTTTTTTTATGTTTTTTTTTATATTTAGGCTACTTTTCAGTGGTTACCAACTATAGGAATCATTATTTTTCAAACCTTTTCACTGAGGGATGCTGAACAAAGTCAGTATAAGGTTTTTCCTTGGACTCACCATCAAGATAAATTTATTTCCAAGCAGAGAATTTATAGAAACCACATAAAAAGAAACCAGGGAACTCAAGATGGTCTATTTTAAATGTGATGCAGAAATGATTTACCTAAACTAAATACCTGTTTGCATTAACTTGATTCATTGTCAACATTTTTTCAGGTTTTATTTTATAATCAGATGCATTTAGTCTAACTTTATAACAATTCACAGCACAGATGCTATAGGACATTACAAAAAAAAATTTTTTTAGTCAGCTATGTCCTTTCAGCTTAGCAAGCATTAGATATAGTGTCATTGCTTGATGTCAAAATAAAATAGCTTCTTAATTTTTAGGATATTTAGTATTACACATGAAACCATTCCAAACGGCAAGAAATTGAGATTTACATTGTTATTATTCAGTTTAACATTTATCTTAACTTCTCTACTAAAGTCACAAGGTGGGGGTCAGAGGAAGGGACTATATGTATATTTTTGTATACTATTACTTAACGCAAGTGTTCCATCTGTGGAAAATCTATATAGAATTTTCATTGACTTTATGTCAAAGTAGAAAAACAGGTTCTATTTTCCCTTCCCTACTTCCTCTTCAAGAGGCAACAAAAATAGATTTTTCTGCCACAGACCAGAAATAAGAGAATTGGTAGGGCTATTTTTATAGTACAAATATTTAGATTTATATAGATTTTTCTCCCAAGAATGATTAAAGCTTCTTGTTTCTTGATAAAATAAAAAAGTTACTCAAATTCAAATTCATGAATTACCCTTTTCCCTTTCTATAGATTAAACTAGTTAAGCTTTTCCAAATTCTTCTTGGCATAGATTCCTGACTTCTGGATATTCTGGGGTTCCATTTCACTTTTTTCTGGAAAGTTATTGTGATAATTACCAAATACTTTCTATTTACATGTTAACACTAGGTACTATGAGAATAAAACATGGTGGAGATATAGTCCTTGACTTCGAAAAGTTTATAATCTATGAGGAAAATAAGAAATACTGTATGATTCATTTATTTAACATATAGTGCTTATTATGTACAAGTCACTAAACACTTCACAAATATTAACTTACTCTTCATAACAACTTTATAAAGTAGGCGTTATTACCTCATTTTACAAATGAGAAAACTGAGGCACAGAGAAATTAAGTTACCTACTCAAAGTCACACAACCAATAAGTGATTGTAACCCAGGCTCCCCTACTCCAGAATGCATGCTCCCAACTAGTATGTTATACTGCCTTCCTCAATGGCAAGTAGTATTACAATTAGTGAGAATGTTTATGTAAGACACTAACCACAAAAGACTGGTAAAGGGAAGTTTATTAGTACGAAAAACTTCTGTTCATCAAAGCCACTATTAAGATGGTTAAAAAGCAAGCCACAGAGTGGGAAAATATATCTTTAATTCATATATCTGAGGAAGGACTTGTATCTAGAATGTATAAAAGAACCTATACAAATCAATAAGAAAAATAAAGACAATCCAATTTAAAAATGAACAAAAGTATACAGGAATTTATAAGAGGATATCCAAGTGACCAATAAGCATATGAAAAGCTGTTCAACACTATTGGGAAGTGATCATCAAAACCACAGAGATACCACTACATACATGCAGTGCAAAGCAGGACACAAAACAAACAAACGGAAAAAAACCCACCTGACAATATGGGGTAAAAGAGCACTTAAATACTGCTATGCTGCTGGGAGTGTAAATTGGTAAGCATAGAATTTGGAAAATATTTTAAGCTGAACATACTGAAAACCTTATGACCCAGCATATCTACTACCAGGTATACAAAAAAAGAAGAGGTACACATAGGTGTATCAAAATACATGTAACAAACATTTGTAGAATTACTCATAGTTGCCAAAATTACAGACATACAATGAAATATGACAGCAATAAAAGAGAATCTCACAAAATGCCACTGAACAAAAGAGCGACTCAAGAGGATACATATGAAATTATTTCATTTATGTAAAGTCTGAAAACTGGTAAAGGAAATAATTGATCATCGCAATCAGAATAGTGGCTATGCTTGCAGGGAGTGGGTAATAATGCAGAGGTAGCATGAGAAAGCTGACGTGCTGGTAATGTTCTGTATCTTGATTTAGGCAGTGATTATACGCTTCTGTTCACTTCATAAAATTTTATAGCTGCATAATTATGATTTGTGTACCTTTCTGTACTTATATTCTAATTTTTTAAAATTACAGAAAATGTATTAAGGACAAAGGACATTGGGTTTGAAAATGAAACAATATTCATCAATTTTTTTCCTCTAAGAAAGAAGTCTAGAATTATGAAAAAAGAAATAATGTTATATGTATTTTAAAAATTAGAATAAAATAAGAAATTACTTGACCACTCCCCTTATACTAGTTAACAACTTCAAGTGGAGCAAAGACACAAAGATAGGGAGAAGCCAATGTGTACAATAAATATTTTATAAATTAGAGGAAGTGCTAGAGAAAAGATAAAGAAATAATTAAACTTGTCTTGGAAAAGTGGAGGGAAGAAAAGGAGGGAAGAGGGTTCTTGGAGGAGGCCATACTAAAAATTCTTGTAATGGAGGAGTATGAGTTTTTAACAGAAGTTGGGGGAAGAGAGCAGAGGAAACAATTTTCAGATTCAAATTCGGTATGACATACTACTTCAACACAAATACAAAACTCTAAGATCAAAACCAATTAAATGTAATAGACTATTCAATGTTTTAAAAGAGTGTTTTATTTCTGGAGTAATATTGATAGTAGTATTAGTAATAATGACAACAATAACACTTATTGAGATATTACTGTCTGGCACTTTTCCTAAGCGCTTTATGTGTATGAAATCATTTAATCTTCACATCATTTCTTATCTTACAGATAGTAAAAGAGAGGCACACAAAGATTAAGTTCTTGCCCATGGTTCTAGAGTTAGGTAAGAAGCGGAGTCAATATTAGTCCAGGCTGGCTGGCTCCTGGATTGACCACTTCATTATTTTGCCTGAGAATAATGTGATTATTGAGTACAAATTGTTTATATGGTTATTTTATTTATTGTAATCTTTAACAGTGTCCAGCAGAATTATCTGATGATAGATAATATAGGAAAGCACTCATTCAATAAATATTTACTGAGTACCTTCTGTATCCAGCACTATGTTAGGTGTTACATATACATTTATGAACAGTGGGCGTAGTCTCTATCCTTAGGAGCTTATAGTCTCATGGAGGAAATTAGAAAAAATAATAATTTAATTAAATCCTAGTAAATTAAACTCTGTGAGAACTGTGCAGGCAGGATACAGAATGCTGAAAGAAAAAAAAAAAAAGCAAGTGCTAAATATTTCAGAACACTTTTGGTCTTTTTTTTTCTTTTTTAAATTTAAATAAAATGTATTAGAGTAACACTGGTTAATAAGTTTCAAGTGTGCCTTTATTTTTCTTGATGACACCAATTCCCCTTTCAGAGATGGTTTATGCTTTACAACATTTGCAAAAACTACCTTCTACTTAAAGCAGCCAAACTGTGGAGGGATTAAACAGTGATTACTGTGCCAAGACATAAAAACAGACACATAGATCAATGGAACAGAATAGAGAGCCCAGAAATAAACCTACACATATATGGTCAATTAACTTATGACAGAGGAGGCAAAAATGTCATCTCTTCAATAGATAAGACTACTATCTTACACCAGGCATAAAAATTAACTCAAAATAAACACTTGAATGTAACCATAAAACTAAAAGGAACCATAGACGGTAAGCTCCCTGACATCAGTCTTGATGAAGATTTTTTTTTTGGATCTGACTCCAAAGGCAAGGGCAACAAAAGCAAAAATAAGTAAGTGGGACTATATCAAATTAATTAGCTTCTGCACAACGAAGGAAACCATTGCAAAATGAAATGGCAAGTTACAGAATAGGAGAAGATATTTGCAAATCATATACGAATAAGGGGTTGATATCCAAAATATACAAAGAACTCATACAACTCTATAACAACAAAAAATAAACAATCCAATTAAAAATAGGCAGAAAATCTGAACAGGCATTTTTTCCGAAGATATACAGATGTTCAACAACATGGATGAAACTTGAGGGTATTATACTAAATGAAATAACCCAGACAGAGAAAGACAAATACCGTAGGATTTCACTTATATATGGAATCTAAAACAATCAATCAAAACAAAACAAATATATACAGAGAAAGGAGGGGAAGAGGGTTGGTGAAAATGGTTGTGAAGGGGGGTCAAGAGATATAAACTTTAATTTATAAAAAAAATAATTCACAGGAATATAACATATAGCATAGGGACTATAGTCAATAATAATGTATTGCATATTTAAAAGTTGTTAAGAGAGTGAATCTTAAAAGTTTTCATCACAGGAAAAACATTTTGTAACTTGTATGGTGACAGATGAGAACTAGACTTATTGTGGTGATCTTTTGCAGTGTATACAGATATCAAATCATTATGTTGTACACCTGAAAATAATATAATGTTATATGTCAATTATACTTCAATTTAAAAAAACTGTGCCAAGAAATGAATGTCTAATAGCTAAGGTATCCAAATCTCTAATCTGTACTCCATACATGGCAGGCTTCATAGTCTAGTTTCATAGACTCTCCTAATTCTCAGCATTTTCACATCAGACTGTTTATATTTTCCTTTAGGATCTGTTAATTATAAACTGCTTGTTCTCATCTATATCAAATTACTCAGAAATTTGTAGCACATTTAATCAAATAAAGAAATCCATGCTTTCTGTCCAACAGTTACAAAATCTATGATTAGCTTGGCTCAACTGCCAAAGCAAACCTGTTTATATATTCATTTCTTAGTTCTTTTTTATTTTTTATTTTAAATATATCTTTATTGATTTCAGAGAGAAAAAGGGAGAGGGAGAGAGAGAGATAGAAACATCAATGGTGAAAGAGTCACTGATTGGCTGCAGCCCGCAACCCGGACATGTGCCCTGACCGGGAATCGAACCCCGATGTCCTGGATCCTAGGTCGATGCTCAACCGCTGAGCCAGGCCTGGCTGGGTTCATTACTTAGTTCTTAAATGATTACCTAAACTTTTCCTTTCCTGATGAATGTTGGAAAATGGGTGACTGCTAAAAGCAGAAGATGTTATTTGTCACGCCAAGTGCTGAAGCCAGGGGCTCTTCCACATCCTCCCCAAACTAAGCTCCTGACTGTGAGAATCACTGCCTACCAGTGATCAAGAATCAAAGCAACCACCACTAGCTCAACTCTATTCACAGAGTGGCTGACTTTAAAGCATTCCCCCTACTTCTTAGTTCCCCTGGGTATACTTGAAGAAGAAGGGGTAGAAACAGATGAAACAATTGTTGAAACTGGGGCATGGGTACATGGCAAGTTGTTTGGATATGTTTAAAACTTTACACAATAAAAATTGTTTCCTGGCTTAGCCATGTGACTTGACTTGGACCCTGGACGGTTATGAGCAGAGACTTGAAATGTGCCAGTGCACTTGGGCTTATGTTCTGGTGCTCTGGTCATTCACCAAGAGAAGAGCTTCTCTCTACTTGATGCTCCTTCAGCCTTAGCCCCAGAATGAACACACACAGATCTGAGCCCAACTTGAACGCTAGAGCTGTTAAGCCAACATGCGGACTGAAACAGAGCTATTCCAACCAACACTTACAAATCCATGGGTAAGAAAACAAATTGCTTATTTTTGGTTGTAATGCGTTTTAGGGTGATTTGTTAACAAAGTATTATTGTGAGCATTTAATTTTTAGATATTTGTGATTCAAATACAACCACAACTTAAGTAGCAGACTACAATGAAATCCTGGTGGGTTTTCCTACCATGTATTTTCTGATCAATATAATCACTCTCTTACACCTTCATACTCACTTCTAGCTGTCATCTTATTTCAGATTCTCTTCTATTTCTTACTCATCTACTGATCTTCTCTTTTTAAAAACATAATTTACATAAATCATATTCTTATAAAGCGTACAACTGAGTGAATTTTGACAGATGTACACATCTGTGAAAATTGCCTTCAAAATCAAGACACAGAACATTTCTACCATCTCCCTAAGTTTCCTTATGTTCCTTTAAAGTCACACCAAACCCTCTAAGTCTCTAGCCACTGGCAACTAGTGATCTGTTACCTTACAACATGTTTTAGTTTCTTCCTTGCTTTCTGAATATCTAAACTGAGGTTTAATTTCGTTCAATTCCAATTTAGCAAAGAATTAATGCTTGCAGAAAATATATGTAAATAATAACATGGATAAGATTCTTCATTGTGATTCAGCAATGGCATTTCAACAAACAGCAATTACCTTGCTTCTTGACAATAGTAAGAGCTAGGTTAGATTAAGGATGTCACATGGGCAATCAGGAAGGAAAAGATAGTCTCCCTAAAAATCATTCTGATTTATAAATCTGGAAAAGAAAAAGACTCTGACAGGGTTTCTCTTTCAAAACTCAATGCATGAATTGGGAATCAGTGCTTTTATTTTACTTTATTACACTAAAATTTGTGTGAACAAATGCAAAGCACAATATTTCATTGCCCAAGAAGTATGACAATACCTCAAAACATGAAAGTGAGTCTTTTAACAGTGTGCTATAGTGCCATTTGAAGAGCTGTTTTGTTCCTTTTAGAAAAAGAAAAGCTGGTTCCTAATACATAACTACTGTGATTGACGAAAAAAATTAATATTCATCTACAACACTGGATTAAGCCCAGGGTTCTGCACCCTGAAAGTGAAATCCCCAAGTCTTTCACTATTCAAAACTGATTCATAAAATCAAATGTCTAGGATTAGGTTTGGCCCAAGTTTTTGCCTATTGTCTTTTTTAAAAAAACAACAACCATACAACCCAGCGGGGCGTTGCTCAGCAGTTGAGCCTAGACCTGGGATCCAGGCGATTGGTGTTCGATTCCCGGTCAGGGCACATGCCCGGGTTGCGAGCTCGATCCCCAGTCGGGGGCGTGCAGGAGACGGCCGATCAATGACTCTCTCATCATTGATGTTTCTGTCTCTCTCCCCCTCTCCTTTCCTCTCTCTGAAATCAATGAAGATATATTTTTTAAAAAATAAAAAAAAAATTAAAAACACACAAACATGTCTTATCTGGGTTCAGAGGTATATTATCCTGACATTTCAGATGACAGCTACTGATATCTTCCCTAGAACTAGAAATAATTTGATTCTGCTGACCCCTAATGCTGTAAGTATGTAGTGGTTGCATTCACTGTGGTTTAACTTCTATTTTAACGAGCAGGAATAAACAAAAGACCTAAAACCAAGTCTTCTAAGGTCCTTTACCAAAGCTCTGATCTGTATACTCAACTAGAGCTGTGAACATTTCTGACACAGCTCTATAGACTCACTGTAGAGTGAGTGTAAAGGATGTTGCTAGGCAACTCATCTAAGTTTGGAAGAATCTAAGCATTGATAATGACTCTGTCTCAGTTTGGCTCCCACACAAGAAGGGTTTTAGTGAACTCCCACATGTGTTTACAGGCCATTCATGAGAAGAGATGTTTCTAAAAGTGTGTGTCCAGGAGTCCAAATCAGGGACCTATACTGTTTCTTTTCTAATTCAAGTTTAATGTTTCTAACATAGCAACTATTTTCTATAACTGTGCAGAAATCCAATAAGGTTTAGGCAAAATAGGCCACATGCAGAGGGCAAGTGATGAGTGAACATTTTTATTCATAGCTTTAACATTCCTGTTTGCACATGGCCAAAGCAAAGTTTCTTCAAGTATCTCAAATCATGAAAATCACCCTGAAAACCGATTATCTACCACAATTATTTTAACTCTTTTGAAAACTATCTTTGAATTTTTTTCACTTATTCTCAATAATATCAATAGTTGAAAGGATGTTCAGTAAAAACTATGTTCTAATAAGAAAAATATGCAATCAGTTGCAAAAGAGGTAACATATGTTTTTATAAATAGTATACATGCAAACTACTGCTCTGCTGGATGGGCCTGATCCAAACCTCCCTCTTTCAAAGCAGACACTTTGCATGCATGCTTACCAGGGCAGTATGCATCCACGTCCAGCTTCTGAGCTGAAGTGAGGGTTGGGGAGCCAAGCTCGGATTCTGGAATTCGTGGGCTCTCAACAAACTTTGCCTTCCTCAAAGGGGCTAAGGACAAAAAAAAGAGACAGAGAGAGGGAGAGGGGAAAAAGGGGGGAGTGGGTAGAAAGGAAGGAAGGAAGAAAGAAAAAGGAAAGAGAAACAGAGGGAAAGAGAAGGGAAAGAGAAACATAGAGGGGTCATGAGTAAGGGGAACAGCAGGCAACAGATGGAAGCACTTAAATGAACGACACACTCTGTCAGACTCAGATCAGGTTACCCTATTTTTTGTGCCAGGAAAAAAAAAAAAAGCATTCTTCATAGAGGAGATGGGTCTTGTTAAAAAGTCACTGCAAACTGGAAAAGCTAAAATCTAATAATCAAAGCAGAAGTTGTAACTGCCTATAATCTTTAGCTATTTCTCTCTCTTTATAAGGCGAAGAGCTTTCTTATTTTGTCTTTCTTTGCCATTAAATACAGGTATTAACTGAGGGAAGTACAGGTCTAAGTTTTAGGATTTTGGTCATAATAATTGTAATCAAAGGTTTTCTTTATCCACAAATAACTATTACAAATCTCAGTTGTGATAAATACCGTAAGTAGGATTAATCTACCTCACTTAACAAGGAAATCAATCACCTGAGTGTTCAGCTATTGACATAAGAAGTCAAAACTGCTAGTGGACTAGGTAAGATATTAACTAGGCCATGCCCGTCTGACAATGGGTGCTAAATAGACAGTATTTAGTTACAAATATGATCGTGTGGTATATGAAACAGTAATATTCCATACCATGGAATCCATTCAAATATAAAATATAATTCACAAACTGAAAGCTTTACTTATTAAAAGCTCATATAACTTTTACTTACTGATTTTTAGGGATAAATGTTAAGACACTATTGATATACATTTAAATAATCAGTTAATATGTTAAAAGTTAAAAATATGAAGATTGCTTTGATACTTTCAAACTGAGTCCTATTAAATAAACTATAATAGGGTGAAAGTATTTAGCAAAGTATCAAAAGTACCAATTGAATTTGAATTTATTTGTACGCATTATATATTAGTGTCATGACATAGGTGTCCAAGACATTGAATGCCTAAGATCACATTACTTTTTCAAAAGTTTCTGCATGTTCTTCAAAATCCTTATCCATTACTGATCCACAAGGGATTCTAAGTTATTCCTAAAAGACCCTGTAAAAAGTAATATAAAACTTTCTCACTATAATGGCCAGAATTCTTCTGTTTTCTTTGGAGGATAAAAATAATAATGTATTAAAAATACTTTTGAAATGTGCCAGTACTCAAAATCTACAGACAACTAATTCACACTTTAAATCCTAGGGTGTGTATGTATATTTTAAGCTTCTGTTAAACACACACACACATACACAAAATAAATAAATAAAGGCAGTTACTATCTCCATGGCAATAAAGGATAAGGATGCTAACAGTATGATTTTCCACCAAAAGTAAGCTTTGAAAATAGCAGAACTCTCACCTCTGCTAAGAGTGTAATACTTGAACCTATTTTTAAAACTCACGATCACAAGTGAAGATCTCAAGTGATATAAATGCATGTCTGCAGGCTACTAACAGCCAATATTAGAATCTCTTTCATCATAATCTCACTAATCAATTCAAAAATAATGAAACAATTTATGTATCCAATATTGTTTAGTATAGGAGAAATTATAATTTAATTCTGAAAGCTCTTAGGTCCTTTATAGAATTATATTAATACACTGTCATGGCAACAGAGTAACTATTTTACCTGAATTCTGACACACCTGCTCAAGGGACTCTATATCTAAAAATATTAATAACAATTTTCATAATGAAATTTGGGGCTAGCAGACAGAACTTAGCAACTTAGGGTAGATATGTAAGAAATAAATTAAAGGATGAAAAGAGAAATTGAGGAAGGTCTGAGTAATGTACAAGAATTGAGATGGAATCAAGGGGAAAATCAGGATCATAAAGATCTGTGAAGCTTAATGCCCTGTAGACTTCTCTATTTTCCCTTCTCAGATAATTCCAACTGAGGTTATCTTTAGCTCATAGCAGACATTTAATTCTTTTTTTCTACCTTCATCTCTCCTTCATCCGTGGGATGCATACATGCCCAATAATGAATCTGAATCATTTTGTAGGGTAGCTTATAATGCTGTTCTGACCCGAGTTATAGAAAACTAGCGTTATCTGTAAG
The DNA here is from genome assembly GCF_964146895.1 of Miniopterus schreibersii. Classification (NCBI taxonomy): domain Eukaryota; kingdom Metazoa; phylum Chordata; class Mammalia; order Chiroptera; family Miniopteridae; genus Miniopterus; species Miniopterus schreibersii. The sequence continues at coordinate 9,865,254 of NC_138116.1, forward strand.
TCAATCAAACATAGGTGGTATAATCTATGACATGACACTGTCCAACAGTCTTAAATACTACTTGGTGGAGAACATAAAAGGCCAACTTGGAAGATGGGACATATTTTTCTTGGAAGCCTTGAATTTTAATATATTTCAGTGTAAAAATAATTGGTATATAAGATGATTCAGGTAGGTAAAAGAATTCTAGGTCTAAACAAAGGAAAAAAGAAAAGAAAAATGAAGTGGTTGAAGTGAAATGGACAGAAAGAATCTAAAAGAAAACCAGGGATTTTATTGTGATGTAAGAGAGGATAGGAAACTACTGTTCTGAGAAGTGATCTGAGCCAATACTAGGTGCATGATTTTTATACTGTAAGAGACTTGAGTTTGGGAACCTGGCAGAAGTTGAGAGAAAGGATACATATTGGTTCAGAGTACAGGCTTAGTCATTTCAAAGATTTAGGTCTTGGTTCTAGTATTTATTAGTAGTGACAAAAGGAGCAAGTTAACTTAAGCCTCACTGAGTCTCTGTTTTCTCCCAAAGTCATAGGATTGTTATGAGGTTTGTAATTCCAAGCACGTAAAGTACTTAGCACGGTACTTGGATATGATGATATAGCTCATCTATGGGTTTATTAAGACATGGAGCAGGGAAGGCTATGCCTGTGCAAAACAAAATAAGCAAATGTTTTGTTTTGTTTTTCAATTTTATTGTTTAAAATATTACAGATGTCCCTTTTTCTTCCCCAATGACCTGTTCCACCCCGTTCCTTTCCCCTCCCCAGTCCCTCTCCCCACCATTGTCCATGTCCTTGGGTTGTGTATATATGCACATAAATTCTTTGGTTACTCTCTCCCCCTCCACCTACCCGCCCTCCTCCATCCCTCTGACATTCATCAGTCTCATCTATGCTTCCATGTCATTGAATCTATTCTGTTCATCAGTTTATTAAGTTCTTTAGATTCCACGTATAAGCGAGATCATGTGATATTTGTCTTTCGCTGCCTGGCTTATTTCACTTAGCATAATATTCTCCAGGTCCATCCATACTGTCCCAAAGGGTATGAGATTCTTCTTCTTTACAGCTGCATAGTATTCCATGGTGTATATGTCCCACAGCTTTTTTATCTACTCATCTACTGATGGGCACTTGGGCTGTTTCCAGATCTTAGCTATTGTAAACTGTGCTGCTATGAACATCGGGGTACATATATCCTTTCTGATGAATGTTTCAGGATTCTTAGGATACATTGCTAGGAGTGGAATCACTGGGTCAAACGGCAGCTCCATTTTTCATTTTTTGAGGAACCTCCATACTGTTTTCCATAGTGGCTGCACCAGTATGCATTCCCACCAGCAGTGTACTAGGGTTCCCCTTTCTCTACACCCTCGCCAGCACGTGCTGTTTGTTGATTTGTTGATGGCAGCCATTCTGGCAGGTGTGAAGTGATACCTCATTGTGGTTTTAATTTGCGTCTCTCTGATGATTAGCGACGTCGAGCATTTTCTCATGTGTTTCTTGGCCATCCATATGTCCTCTTTGGAGAAGTGTCTATTTAAGTCCTTTGCCCATTTCTTAATTGGGTTGTTTGTCTTTCTCTTGCTGAGTGCTATGAGTTCTTCATACACTTTGGAAATTAGCCCCTTATCAGATTCATCCCTTGGCAAATATGTTTTCCCAGACCGTGGGGTTCCTTTGTACTTTGAGGCTGTTTTCTTTTGCTGTGCAGAAGCTTTTTAGTTTGATGTAGTCCCATATGTTTATTTTTTCCTTTGTTTCTCTTTCCCTAGGAGATGTATCAGTGAAAAGTCCACTACGTGGGATGTCTGTGACTTTACTGCCTATGTTTTCTTCCAGGATTTTTATGGTTTCGTGACTTACATTTAAATCTTTTATCCATTTTGAGTATATTTTTGGGTATGGAGAAAGTTGGTGGTCTAGTTTCATTCTTTTGCATGTATCTGTCCAATTTTCCCAGCACCACTTATTGAAGAGACTGTCCTTACTCCACTGGATACTCTTGCCTCCTTTGTCAAATATTAACTGACCATAATGGCGTGGGTCTATTTCTGGGGTCTCTGTTCTGTTCCATTGATCTAAGCAAATGTTTTTGAGACATAGTATGGAGACACAGTATAACATAGCTTAATAGTGAAGGTTAGCTAGCTTAGGAATTAAGGGTCTGGGTTCTGAAACCAGAAAGCCGAACTCATAGTCCCATCTCTTCTACATTTTCCTAGCTGTGGGAACCTTTCCATGTCTAAGTTTCCTTATCAGTTATTTGAGGGTTAATAACAGTACCTACGCCATGACAGATAGCAAAAACAGTGATATTACCAATTGTTTTTAAAATGATTTTTGATACAAATAATAAAAGTGATTATTTTAAAAATTACTTATAATTTTTCCTATGAGGAACACATTAACCCTGTTTTGCAGAGTGTAAAACAGAATCCCAAGAACTTTTACCCAAGATCATAGTATTTTAGTAGTAGATTACAGACTCATATCCAGGTATTTTGATTAATAATATGATATACTGTTTCATTTACAATATAGTTCTTTAAGGTGTAGAACTCATTTTAAAGAGATGATTTTAAATGATCTATAAAAATGGCAGTAAGTAGCACTGAATTACATAGTATGGTTAGACTTTACTAGTACCTACCAATATCCTGGCCTCAACTTCTTTTTAGACAGAGGGGTGACTATAATTGCCCTGTGAGGTTTAGGAAGAACTATGTGACTAGCTTTGGGTTACAAAATAAAAGCAGAGGTGGCATAGCCCCGATAGTCTGTCTCTTCCTTTGGCACAAAAATCACAGGGAGGTCTCATGTTGAGATGATGGAGATGCAAAATTGAAGCTGCCTGTATTGTGGTGTGTTACTGCATGAAGGACAGCTGTCCTGGAGAGTTGCCCAGGCTTGCTGGGTGAACTAGAAATAGACCTTTGTTGTGTTAGGCCACAGAGATTTTTAAGGTTGTTTGTTATGATAGCATAGTCTAGCCTATTTTAACTAATGAAATAGCTACAATGTTATTCCCTTTTCAGTTATCTTTCAATCCTTATGAATGTGTCAAGAAGACAATTTTAATGTGGTACTAACAGTAGCTAGTCCTCCTTTTTCATGAAGAGGGAGAAGAGTTTAGGTTCACAGCCATTTGAAGGTATTTCGCTAGAATTAATGTTCTAGTTAATCTTACAGCTTGTGATACTGATTTTCCAGTTTGACTAGTAATATAATTTCTTTTAAAGTAAATTTATTTAAATAAAAACATAAAATTTAAAGAAAATATTAGGTAAAAATATGGTTATAAGAAAGTATGGCAAAAATCATGAAGATGCTATACCAATGAATGAAATTTGAGAAGCAGTGCTGTGCACCAAACTATATCTCACTATACAGCTGTATGTGCTGTCCATTCTGTGTAGAGTTGTGAGCAAAGCATTTAGGCAACTGCATTTAAATCTGTACCAAGTATGAAGAGATAGAGCTGATAAAATATTTTGACATAATAAGAGCAATCTATTATAATCATAATTGGGATAATGGCTAGGCATTAAAGAGAATCAGGAGATAACAGGTAAAAAGGAGGAAAAAAATGAGTTGAAAAAAAGACTTCCCCTATAAACAGACCTATAGTTATTTGAGCAACCTAATCATTTGATAAGATAATCAGAGCCGTCGCCTCTTAAAATTTTTTGCCATCTTTTCAGGAGAGACAATCCAGTTCTATATACTTATAATAGCCACTGATAGCACAGTCAGAGTTTGAAGTAGGGAAAGAGAAAGCACCGAGTGAATCAGTTGTACATACAGTACACAATCTCTGAAGAATCTACATCCAGGGTTATATCGTGGCATCCTTAGACTGTGGTCCACACTATTATAAGTATCACTAAGATTACAGCAACATATAAGACAAAGGTTCTGCCTTTTGCCAGTCATATTGTGAATAATAAACATCTGGAAAAGGCAAATTAAAACACCATGAGATAACCTCTTCTTCCCACTATGATGGAGTGATCAGTATTGGACTTGCCCTCCCACTAGAAACAACTGTTTTCAGAGACTGGACAACTGACAGCATGGTAATGTGATCCCTGAGAGAAAGGATAGGGGAGAAAACTAGGTGAACCCTGGCTTTTTTGCCTAAAGGTATTCTCCTGATGGTGGGGAACTCAAAGAATGATAGTCGTGTTGAACTGAGGAAACAGAGATCAGAAATTGGGGAAGCCAAGACAACTGGAATTTACAGAGTACTGAAGAATAGAAAGCTAAGCAGAAACAGAACTAAAAATTCTGTGTAGGGGTCCTTTTGAGTCTTTAACTAAATAGTGAGTTGCACATAGGTGGGGTGAGACTCCATGAGGCTAGAGAATACATACCAGGAATCTCTAAACTGAACAATTTCTAGAGTTCCCACAGGAATGGGAGGTTTTTTCCCATTCTGTGTAGAGATCTTATTAAAAGCATTAGGAGCATTCAGTAGAAATCCAAGAAAGGAAACATTTTGGTAGCAGGGCTACACTAGCCTTAGAGTAAAAAGTCACCCTCCACCTGCCTAAACAAAGCTTTAAAAAGGCTCAAAATGATCAGACTGATCCCCTAGTGACTTATATGCCTTTGAGGGTCAGAAAGCAGCTGCCTAGCTTTCCTGGTGAAAGTCAAGAATAAAGAGACGTTGACTTCTTTTGTTAATGCACCCTTCAAATATCACTGAATGTGGAGGTGCCTGGACACAGCCAAAGTGTCTTTTCCAGTGTTTCATTTTTAACTCAACTATATCCTTATTAGCATATATTGTTAGAAATTTTTAATGGAAATAATCCAGTCATTAAAGCTAGAAATTAAATTATTGTAGTCTGATTATAACAATGGTGATTTATATAATGTTTGTTTATGAAAGTCTAAGTCAGTGAGGAGGGTATTTATAGTGTGATTAACATTTATGTTATCCATGAGTGCTTTTTATGAATTTGCATGTCATCCTTGTGCAGGGGCCATGCTAATCTTCTCTGTATTGTTCCAATTATAATACAGTATATATGCTGCCTAAGCGAGCACCATGAGTGCTTTATAAAACTCTAATAAACTCTATTTGTAACACCTGTCTTTGCTTTGATTTTACTGTTTCTATTCATTTAGCAAATAATTATTAACCAGCTACTATGTTTCAGACACTATTGTAAGCACTATAATCTAAAGCATTATGTTTGTTTTTATTTCTAGATATAATTAACCTCTAATGCATAATAAGAGGTATCGTATTTGAATGAAAAAATTAAGCTGATCCTAATTTTTGATGATGTACGTTTGGCTCATTTAAAAGAAAGAAGGCTAGATTCATACAGAATTTGCTGCTTTGTTTACTAGTTCTGCATCTCTTATGAATTTCCAAGCTATTATGTAGAATACTATGCGTTCACCAAAACCTGTTCTCTTCTCCTGGGCACATAGGTCAATAATACATCCCAGCATTCCTTGCAGATAAGTGTATCATGTGACTGAATTTTGAATGAGTAGAAATAAAGTATACCAATTCCAGACTAGGTTATAAAAACTTCACATATGCAATTCCTCCTGGCCTCTGGCTTGGTGCAGAGAATCCACCAGAGAATTCTGAGGCTCTATAGACCATACAAGCAATAAATATGGAGACCAACATAGTGTTCCAAAGAAAGAGTTACTGTAAAAAATGATTGCAATAACTTTTAGGACATTCCTACAAGACAACTTTGGTGGTATTTTGAATAAATTAAACAGAAATTCTAATTTCAAGAAGAAATTGAGATCTAAGTTTTTGTTTACCTATACATGTTATTACAAAGAAAAAGGCAAACAAATCATTGTTATACATGTCATCTCTTCATAGCAGTGAATGACAAAACTCAGGGTATATGAGATAAAATAAGGCAGCATAGATTTCAATTACCTATAATATCTTTGCAGATACAAATCAATAATCTGAATACAGAAAAGCCTTTTAAATATGCTAACAATACTCAGATTCCAATTAGTTTAAAGCATTAGGTTTCATTTCCATACATCTGAAGAACAGCTAAGTTTTTGATAATATAAAAAGGAGTTCCAAATTTCAAAATTTTGGGTATGTTGGCTTATGTGTGATTATTGGTTTACAGATATAAGCAATTCTATATATTTGTCAGGCCAACTTCTGAGTTTAAAGTAGCTATGTAACATAAGTACATTTAAATTTTAAATATTACATAAGCATGTTTCATCATAGAAATTGGAAAATACAAGAAGCAAATATAAGGCAAAAATTATCAGAATCCTACCTGTTAAAGTTTCAGAGCCTTTCCTGTTATTTTACATAAAATATTAATGCCAACAAAAGCAGCTAAAATGACTCATGACTTGCCTTTTTAATATATAACTTTTGAAAGGAATACTTAGATCCTAAAACTGGCAAGTGAATTCACTGAGCAACATTTTATATGAAGTGGAGAGTCTTATGCCTGAGAAGAGTTCTACCTCTAATAAAATTGAACATTAGCTAGTTTTTTCCTTGTTAAATGACTCTCACCTCCTCAAAATATAAAATATCTCAAAAAAATTTTATATATGTAATAAACAGATAACATATTTACATATGTAATTTATGCAATAACATGGAGCAGAGATGTGGTATGACTGTAAGGAATAAGGCTACATATACTTGAAAATGTTCTAAAAATTAGTTACTATATCCCCATCTCTCTCAATTAAAGGAAAAAATCTATTTTCTCTAGCACCTTTAAACAGAAGTACTGTATCTGTAATTCATATCTTCTCATCACATGCTTATGAGAAAGCAGAGGGAAAGAAATAGTAGGATAAAGAAATGAAGGTTGCAATGAAAAGAAATGGCTTTAAAGTGAGGCTTGTGTTACATGGCTTACACTATTGGCCTTCAAACAATTATTCAATTTTTCCAAGCTTGGATTCCACATCTTTAAAATGTGAGCCATATCTCCCTCTTAGGGTTGTTATGAGGATTCAATTTAAAGAGCAAAGTGCAGACAAGGCTAAAAAAAAGATACTGTATTAATATTTATTATTCTTTGGAAATAGGCAACTGAAGCACAATGTGCTACTGAAGGCCACAGACTGAGCTCCCCCTGGAACCACAAACTAAAATATGGATCTTGGATTTATGGATCAATCATAATGCACATAATAAGTTGCTCTGTATATCTCTAAACTAAGTAGCCTATGTAATCATAACAATACTATGCTACTTATCTCCCAAGGTTATTGTAATGATTTAAATAAACTTATTTTTTAAAAAATTGATTTCAGAGAGTGGAAGGGAAAGGGAGAGACAGAAACATCAATGATGAGAGAGAGTCAATGATCGGCTGCCCCCTACGTGCCCCCCTGCCCCACTGGGGGTCGAGCCATCAACCCCGGCATGTGCCTTGATGGGGAATCGAGCTTCGATCTCCTGGATCATAGGTCGATGCTCAATCGCTGAGCCATGCCAGCTGGGCTGAACTCATCTTTGTAAAGGAATTATCATAGTGCCTTACACATAAAATGTGCTTAATACTAGATGTTGTTGTTAGATGATGATGATGATGTGATAGGTAATGGGGGAACATGGACATGTACAAAGAAATTTTAAGATGCTAATCAAAATATCTGACATCTAGAGGGGATTATTTATAACATCAAACTGCAAGAAGTAATCTACTCACACATCTTGCCTCAGTTCTGTTTCCCTATCCCTCACACCCAAAAGGATAGCTGGTATTTAATAGATGAAGTTATTTTCTTTAGTGGAATATGTATTATAACAAGAGTACTAGGACAGGTCCTCTTGTATATGTGATGGGAAAGGTACAGTGTGTTTCAAAAGAGGCATTATATATGGGAAAGTTAGTAGCTCATTCCTTTTTGAACATTTTATATGACATTGGGTTAAAGATTCTGGTATGATAAATTTGAAATATAATTTTACCCCCCCCCTTATTGTGTCTAAATCATCAAACCCTACCAGATAAGCTCTTTGAAGGTAAGAACTGTAGAATAACCATCTTAGAACAGTGTTTTGAGAATGATATATAATGCCATTACATTGCTGTTTTCAATTTTGCATCTGCTCTCAATAATGGCTGAAAATATGCTGACTAGGTACAGTAACATAAAATTCCTTGGGAAAAATAGTCTTACATATATTTAAGAACTAAGAGAGAAATAACCTTGGATACTAACTAGCATGTAAATAATGACCAGCCGTTATTTACTGACAACTCCAAATTGATTTCTACAAGGCGGAGCCAAAAGGTCTAGGGTTAACAAAGAGAACAAAAAGCTAACAATTAGGGACGGAAATTAAAACCTCTCTTTTTCTTTTTCAAAACTTCAGGAAAGTAAAATGAAGAAGATCCTGGGCAGTCAATGTAGGAGGCAAAAAACTGCTGCAATCTGCATAAACATAAACACTGTGCCAGACTGTAATGAAATCCCACAAGGGTAGATTAACAACAAATAAGTCTTTGTCCCATGGACAAAAATGACTACTGAGACATTTTCAAAGATTAACTGTGAAGGACCATTAACTTTCTGGCTTGTTTTTGGAATGTGCAGTTGCTACTAATCTTATAATAAGAAACTCACAACAGAGAACACTTCACCACCCACTAACCGTGGGTAAAGAATCACAACATTCTCTAACCTTAGAATATCTGTCAGAAACTCCCAGTCTAGAGAGAGAACTCGTGAACATGGATAACAGTGTGGTGACTGTGGGGTGGGGTGGGGGGAGGTGGTGGAAGAGGGTATATGGGGGATAAATGGTGATGAAAAAATTAAATTAAAAATGTTATGCTAAGATTAAAAAAATAAAGGCCTCTGTTCTAGAAATAAATTTTTTTTTAAAAAAGATGATTAACTCCTGAGAAGAACACAATATGGAAAGATGAGTTGCCTACCATGAAAAAAGAGGGTTAACTAGAGGAATAGAACTATTGTTCTACAAGGTGAGGCTTTAATTTTGAGGTAGAAGCAGGGATTTTTATTCTAGATTTCCTTAAATACACAAAGGAATGAAGTATTAATTGCCCTACTCTTCTTAGTTTGTTAGTAAGAGGGTGGTTTATAAACATGCAAAAAGTAGAATGATTTAGCTCAGAGGTCTTTATTTTCATAGGGTTTTCATTAGACTCCTCCCACTCTTGGTTTTTAAACTAATAAAACACATCACTCTATTCACCATATTACTTTCTTTAAATACGAAAAAAAATCTTGGTAGGAGGATGGAAGTAGAAGCAGTGTTACACAATACAGCCAAGAGGAATGGAAGCAAAAAAGTAAATCTCAAACTTAAAAGTTCACAAATTTTTCTTATTTCTGTCATTTTAAGAATGTACCTCACTGGATGTACAGTAAGGAGAAAACATGTAAGTATGGAACAATAAATGGGAAGGAAAAGAACACTAAAGTCAGGGTTTCTATAAAATTTAGTACTAAAACTAAATGTTGGTTCCCCGATACATAAATATTTCTATGGTTAGAAACAAATAACTTTTGAGAAAGTGTCAGTGTTTATGAATGACAAAAATCTCAAAATCCTATTGGGGAGGTTGTGCTTCTGTAAAGCCTGGTAAGCTTCTCTGCCAGATGGACCCTCTCACAGATAACTATAAACTCTAGACAAAATTATGAGAAACAACTACCTCAGGCCCTGCAGATTGAACACAGTAGACAGGTTCTGGAGGAAAGCTGACACTTGTAAGAAAAAAAGATCAGATTGGATGAGTTTCCCATTTTTTTTGGCTTCTGGCCTATAAGCAGACCACAGCACTGCATGGAATCATTAAAATTCCAACAGAAAACCTACAGTTTTTCTGGTCTTGTGGCAACAATCACTGAAAAATGAGGGGAGGAGGATTTCCAAAAAGGAGAGAGAACTACAGGAGGCAACCCAGGTTCTGTGTATAAACTCTGCTCAAACTTCTGGCTGATTCCTGAACCATGCATGGAACAGAACTGAACTGAAATGATGCCCAAGAGATAGTTTCCCATCAAACCAAGTCAAAAAAAGAAAACAAGAGAGGACTAATTGAGACAGTCGATCAAGTTAACTGCCTGCTGAAAGAAAAATATGAACACCTTTTGAAGAAATATGACAAAATCCAGAGTATCCACGAAATAAAATGTCCAGGATGCTGTATGAAATTACTCAATACATACAGAACCAAGAAAAAGTGACCCATTATCAAGAGAAAAGATAGAGACCAACCCTGAAACACTCCAGATACTGTAATTAGCCGATGAGTAATTTAAAGCCATTACTATAACTATTTTCAGTGAGGTAAAGGGATGTGTTCTCTTAATTTAAAAAACGGGAGGAAATCTCAGCAGAGAAATAGAAACTATTAAAAAGAACCAAATGGAAATTCTACAGCTGAATGGGTTTAAGAGCATATTTAAATGTTTAAACATGACAATTTAAATGACAGTACACACACACACACACACACACACACACACACACACACTATACAGTAAATTCAAAATAGTTTAAAGTGACAGAGGAGTCAGTGAATTTGAAAATAGATGAGTGGAAATTATCCAATCTGAAGACTACAGAGAACAAAAAGCAAAAGAAAAACACACACCTCAGGATGTGTGAGGCGATGTCCAAAGGTCTAATATATATAATTAGAGTCTCAGAAGAAGAGGAAAAGGGGGTGAAAAAATATTTGAAGAAATAATGGCTAATTTCTCAAATCTGTAAAAGACCAATTTTAGAGGCAAGAAGCCCAGAAACCCTATGCAGGATAAATGTAAACAGAACAACATCAGGCCTGTCATAATCGAACTGCTAAAAATCAAAGAAAAAGAGAAAATATTAAAGCAGCCAGAGAAAAACATTACATAAAAACAATATATTACATACCATTTGAATGATGTCTAACTTCTCATCAGAAACTAAGTAGAGAAGAGGTGCTAACATCTTCTTACAAAGTAGATTCAAATCCAGGCAGTTGGGCTCCAAAGTCCACAAACTAGTTATACAACCTTTATGCTAAATTATACTGCTAAGTAATTTAATACTTATATTTGCAACAACTGCTAAAATGGAAAGGTCCACTGTGCACTAAAATGTATAACTTTACCATAATTCTAAGCATCTCATCATATCATAATAATATGGCAATATACTTACTTATTCATACTTTTTTGGAAGGAGTTTCTTTTAAATTAAACAAGGAAGAGGAAATTACTTATCAATTATTTTAGTTTGAATATGAAATCAGTTTCCACTGGAAATAATACAAATTCAAATTGAAATATTCTGAAATTAATGAATACTATATCAGTGTTACATAGAGAAGTCAACACAAGCCCCCAATGCTGTTGACAGCAAGATGTTTTTTTCTAAACTCAAGCACGCTTTAACTACTCTCTGCTCACGTTAAACACTTAACCTAACAAATTAAAAGTAAAAACAGTTTCCCTTCTCACCAAAGGAAAAATTGGAAAAGTAAAGAAAGATACAGAAAAACAAATGTGTTCTTGCAATTGTCAATAAGTGTCATCATTATCATCAATTATTATTGAGTACTTACTATGTACTAAAGGCTGCTATAAGCATTTTATCTGTAAAAACTCGTTTAATCCTTACAAACCCTTTGGGAGTTGTTATACTTATTTCATAGAAGAGAACACTGAATCACTGAGAGGTTATGTAGCATATCCAATGTCACAGAATAAGTGGCAGAATCTTAACTACTACACCATTATTACATGTTAATGTAAAAGAATCATCTTGCCTAGCTTCAGCTATGTTAAAATAGTAAAGGGAACTTCATTGGGGTGATGATGTTAAATGGAGAGAAACTTACTTTACCTTCCAAAGTCTTGAAAAGTTCTCTAGTATGTGACTATAAATTATAGTCTCCAAAAAGAAAAGCTAGAACTCTAAAAAGCGTATTTCGCTGTGAATTTCTCATTAGATGCTTCCATCTCCTACCTCCATTCCCACCAGTTTTATGGAGCCCCTCTCTCCTCTTTAAAAAAACAGAACACAATTATTTGCCTAATGCAGACCACTACAGCTAAGAGTCTGGACTATAGTTCATGAAAGCAGGAAACAGAATCATGTAACAACAGTAGATTCATAGTCCTATATGAATTTGTATTTGTGACCTCTGTGTGAATTTGAAAACAGTGATTAAATATTCTCCCTAAAACCCTCTCAAACCTCAGCTTCCATAATAGTTATACCACCTTGATTTTCCCAATATTGTTCAGACTGCTCCTTATTGATCTCATCTGTCTTTAAACATGGGTTTTTCGATTTCTTAAGGTTTATTTCTTGACCCCTGAGAGTAGGTACTAAAGTTAAAGAAAGACCAAAGTTGGAATCCTGACCTCTTATGCCCAAATTGCTTAATGATTAACCTGATTAGGTACTGTTTTCTTCATCTAAAAGATCAGGGCCATGATAATTTAAAGTAAAAATGCCTGGTAAATGCTCAGGAATATTCATTCCCCTCCTTTTCTGTTTGTTTGTTCTATTTTCATTCTTAAGAGACCTTTACCTACTCTTTTTTTAATGGTAAAATTTTATTTCTTTATTTTTTTAAATATTTACCCACTCTTAATGTTTTAACTACTCTCAATAAATATAACTTCCAAATTTATATTTAAAAATCTTACTTCGTTATGAAGTGTTGAAACCACATTTCCAATCTAATATCCTACTATATCATCTTGAACTCAATGTGCCTCATTTTCTCAGAACCATCTGTCCTAATCACTCTGTTCCTTTTAATGAGGCCATCAATTCCCATTCTTAAAGTCTAAGAATCATCTTTGACAGGCTTTCCCTATTCCTGGATTCTATAATTGGCTGGTCATCAGTTTGCCTATTCCTCAAAATCTTTTTCTCTGTCCCTTTTCCACTGCCACCATCTCAGTTTAGCGTTGTCCCAAAAGCATCCTCAATCCACTCCTGGTTTTCTCTCCCACAGCACCCTTTATGTTCCAGACAAATGTATGTATTTACCATTTGAGTGCATCCTGTCCTCTTGCTTCAAGTTTTTACTAGTCACCTTATTTATCATTTCACTTTCTAATCCACATTCACATGGTAAATACAATCTTTTCTCCCATTAAAACACACACACACATACTATTCTTTAAAATATTAAAGCTCAAATTATCTGGGAAATTTGAGCAAAATGGAACTTTTCCATAATCTTCTCAAGTGCCAAGATGATTGCTGCCATGCTTTGTTCTGCAGTTATCTATTCCTCTTTCCTTCTAAATGACATAACTTCCTTTAATCACTTATTTCAGCCCGGCCGCGAGTGGCTCAGCAGTTGAGCGTCAACCTAGGATCCAGGAGATCAGGGTTCGGTTCCCTGTCAGGGCACATGAGCGGGTTGTGGGCTCGATCAATGACTCTCTCATCATTGATGTTTCTATCTCTCTCTCTCCCTCTCCTTTCCTCGCTCTGAAATCAATAAAGATATATATATATTTTAAAAATCATTTATTTCATAAGTATGCTCCTTGGAACACTTATTTGTTGCACATGATTTTGCAGTTGTTGTGCAAGGAAAAAACAAAGGGTCTGTTGTCAAGTAAGTTTTAGAGATACTAGATTAAACCGTTAAATAGGTTCCTTTATTGCAGGACTTCTCACAGCTTTAAAAATGTTAAACTGTTAGTTTCCCCATCATCATTCTTTTTTATTTCTGACATAAAGATATTTCCTCTCTCATCCCACTACAGCATAACCCAGCTCCACACCACTACTCACTCTTTTGAACAGAGTAAGACTTCCACTTTTAATTAGATTCACTTTTCATCCCTGACTCCTAATTCTCAATCTATTTCTCCAGAGAAATAGAGACTTGTTTTATTTCAGGATCTTTATTTCCTAAAAATGATACCCAGATCTCTAAAAGAGATCTCAGTAGTATATCTTAAACTTGGGAATTCATACAGATAGGTAGTAGTATTTTCCTGAAGAGTGAGTTTTACTTAAAGATTTCTTTTTGGAAAACACAAAAATGTAAAAAGTAGACTATTTTTTAAATATATATATTTTTTTGCTTTTCAGTTACAGTTGATGGAATGTAGACTATATTAAAAGAAAAAATATGACTTCCAAAAAATATCCAGGTTTGCTTTGATGCCCCTTTAAGCTATATCACGCGCCCCTTCCATACACTTCAAATTCATCTGTCTCAAAGATACATCCAAAAAATATCCAGGTTTGCTCTGATGCCCCTTTAGGTCACATCCTGTACCCCTTTGGTATGTGTTCGAATTCCTCTGTCCTGAAGATACTCCCAAAGAGAAGTTCAAGAACCACTAAAGTAGGCCAATGGAGAGGAAGGGTAGAGAAGAGAATTATTACTTAGAGAATGTTTCCTTTGTGATAAATATTATACTAGATCCCTTACATATATTATCTTTCTTAATGCCTAGAATGACACTACAATAAGGCATTATTTCATTAATTTTATAGAAGAGAAACTTCAGAGAGGGTAGCATGTCCTAAGCTGCAAAGCTCACAAGTGGTTAAAAGTTTTACTATAGAATGTTGGAGTGATAAAGAAGACACATTTATCATAGAAATACTGACTCATTCTCATGAGAAAAAAATAACTAGAAATCACTCTTTTAAAATAATTTATCATCAATGTGAGATTTTCAGTCTTAATGTAGATCCTGACATAAATGAAGCACATATTTCCAAGTAAAAGCTTATTAGTAGTATTAATCAATTCTTAGATATTCAGAAGTGTGATTGGATGACATGTTCAAGTTTTAGCAAAAGGAAACTAGGGAAGAAACTAAAGCCTTTTATATTTATAAATTTAATATATTATTTATTCACTAGAACATTTCCTCCCAAATAAAAGCAATACCTAATATCAACTAAGATTTTACCCAGTTGTGTGTTATATTAATAATATTGGAAAGACTTCAAAGGATTTCAGAAAGTAAACCTGAAGATGTCAAAGTTTTCTGAAATTAAGGGTTTAAATAAAATACAAGTCCAAAGTAGGAGGCTTAAATTTTTCAGAGAACATTGTCAGTTAAATCTGCAACTTGAATCTTTTTATATTGAATAAGCCAGATGGCTCTTACTTTAAGAAAACCAAAAGTAAGAGTACAGTACATAATATACAGATTCATCAAATCAATTTACTGCAGAATCTCTCAAAATAGAGAACTTCACTAGTGGAGTTTAAGTTAGACAATTTACAAACAAATAAATATGCTTATATACAACATTTCAGGAATCTATCCATTGGGTAAGGTTCCAATCATTAAAAAATAAATAAAAAAACACAGGATGTGCCAAGGAAGAGTACTTTAAAATGAATAAATCTATTATTAAAGATATAACTGTTTTTAAAAAGTTCTCAAAATCAGTCTTTTTTACTATTAATAAGAATTTTGGTTTCAGAGGTAATAGAATACAAAATTCTTTGTAAATCTGCATTTGTGAGAATAGACTAGTTATAAAATAGTGTTAACTTACAATGTACATAGTTATTAAATATACATAAATTTTAAAATTAATATTTTCTTCATGGCAATGGATAAAATGTGAATATTCAATTTAATCTATTACAGTCTTCCAAATAAAAGTGAAATCTTTCTCCTAAAAGACATATGACAGTAAGTGTAAGGGATTAGTACTTTCATTACCCCTTAAAATATTAATTCTCCCTATTTAAAGGTTTCTTAAACATTGAGCAAAGTCATATGTACAGCTCTAGAGACAAAGATCTCAAGAATGTGAGAAGAAATAGAAATCAAAATGCAGTAACAGTAAAGTAACAAAATCTTTTTCCCCCTAATTGTGTAAATTAAAGGAAACTAATTATGACCCTAAAGTATATCTTCTCTGAACAAAATGCATTTAAGAAGAGCAATTCAGGAAGATAAATAACTGAAAGAATAAGCTCAGATAAAATGCCTTTTCTTTGTGAGTGGCTGAAAATCAGTCAAATAGTCTAATTCTGAAAAGCCAAGTTCCTACTTTTAGTACATTTCTAAGTTACCGCGGCTAGCTGAAGAACTAAAGAGAAATTAAAAGCCAGTAAATGGGCAGTCTTTTAAGAAAACTCAATGTATAAATTCAACTTATCTTAAATTGCTAAATGGTCTAAAAATGCAAGTAAAAATGGAAAATCTCTAATTTACCTTTCTCAACTGGGAAAGCAGACAATATAAATCATCATAACTAGCAAATAATGTCAAGTTAAAAAAATCCTTAAAACTATGCAAGTACATTCATTTGTAAGCACTGCAGTTAATGAAATAAAGATTTAATGTATTAAAGAAGCATGCTTACAAAAATTCTAGGTTTCCATGCTATTTTTTTAAAGTGTACTTTACTTCTAAGGTTATTGCAACAGGAAGTAAAAATCTATTCTGAAGTCACAATCTAAAAAAAAAGCAATCTGACCTTCGCATTTACATTAAAAGTCTGAGTTAACAGCTTTCTTCACAATGAAATATTTTTTAAAGTATGAAACTCTTTAAAAATATTCATACACGCATACAAAAGTAAAAGAACACACAATTAAAATTTAAATACATATGCCTAAAGACATTTCTTAATGGCTCCCCTGAAAACTATGTCAAATTCTCTTAGGTTGCGTCTCGTTTTCTACAAAGCTCAAAGTAGGCCTCATAGCTCAGAAATCCATGTAACACAAACACTCTACTCATCATACTCACAGGCTTTCGTTTTTCTTCCTCATTAGTCAGTACTATATAGGCTTTTCTCCTGAAAACCTGAAAGGCTTCTTCTTATTCACTGGTCATGTTGTTACCAGATCTGACATATCAGTAATGATCCACACTTGAATCTCCTGCAGCCAGCTCTTCACACTGACCAGAACTTACTGTGTGTTACAGGTGATACTTCTTACAGCAAATAGTATGATCCCAAAGCACAAGTGATGCTCCCGAAAAAGCTTAGAATCCCTAACAACATCACCTGCATCTTTTTGTATCGAGATGCAATGTGGCATTTGTTTTGAACAGCTAATGATTTCAAGACAGATTACACGGATGAGTTCTTTTCATTAGATTGCCTGACATAAGCTTATCCTTTCAGAATACTGCAGCAAATATACATTGTATGATTCCCTTAGGAAAAACGAAATATTTTTATACCATTTTTCTCTGTGGCGCAGTTTAGTTTACCCTTCTGTTAAGCAAATTGCTGGAAGAACTGGTTCTGAGGTTTCTAATGGCGCAGCATTAACATAGTGAATGATTCACGGATGTTAACATTCAGGAGTAACGCGGAAGGCTAGCAATGCAGCCCAGGTCCAGAGCTGATGAATGGCGCAGTGCTGCTGTTGTCATAGCAACTGAGAGGAAAAAAGCAGCACCATATAAGGAGCTGTGACATGGATTCTGGGAACGATTTATATTAAAAAACTGTAAGCTCCTCATGCCTTAAAGCTATAAATGCCTCTCTCAGTGATTCCTCCTCAAATTTTTCTCTTCTGAATTCCTAAATCAGAGATGTGTGAATAAATATATACTGCAAAATATAGTATAGTCACTAACAAAAAACCACATATTAATGTAACTGAAAAGATTAATAATACTATAGTAACTTCACATGTGCCTGCAATATCTTCATAATTTATTGGGTTAAATGGTAAAATTAGACCATGATATGGAAGGAACTGTCTAGAAAGTAAGATAGCAGAAAATTTATTTTTAAATACTTAAGAGATATTCAAAACCTATGTCTTTCATTCAGATGGCAGCATCAGATACACTAAAACTACAGAACAATTAACTGACTAATATAGTACAATGATATCAATTTTAAAGAGAGACCATACTACCTCCTATATTCCTTCTAGATGCAGAAAGGTTCAAAAGATACTAGCTTCCTGAAAATGGGCATAGCCTTCACTTATGATCAAGGGAATGCCTTGTGTTAATCACTGGTGAGACAGGGTTACTGTTCCATCCCATGCGTCTGAAGGCCCTTCCCTATTGGGTTTGGAGAACCTTTCTGTTGTCTGTTTCTCCTCACCTCCCAGGAATCCAGAAGAGTCCCTTCCCTTCCAGTGGACAGCAGGATCGCTTGAAAAAAGAATCGTGGGAGAAGGGGAGCTAGGGTTAATGTATGGATTTAGCAGTAGTAATGGTACTCTCTGCAGTACTCTAGACATGGCTCTGAACTGTCTTGTACAGAAAAGAATTTCAGTAGGCTTCTGAAACATATGGTCCCCACTGGTGCTATTCATCTATTTAGATAGGACAATTCTATATGACAGTGATTTTCCACCCTTTTTTTTGTCTCATGGCACACATAAACTAATTACTAAAATTCTGCGGCACACCAAAATATATATTTTTTTGCCCATCTGACAAAAAAATAGGTATAATTTTGATTTTTTCACACCAAACGGCTATTGTTGTGCTGGCTGTTGTCATTGTTTTATCTGACAATTTAAGGGAAAGAGGTCAGTGCTCCTAAATAGTCAGGTATTGCATGTTTTAAACATTCTTGTGGCACACTGGTTGAAAAATCGCTGCTAAATGAAATTGTTCTATGTCATATCAATGTATATTTCTTTCCTATCACCACATATTTAATGAAATGCTCTGATACAAAGTAAAGCAAAAACAATTAGGTAAATTTATTTATTATACTGTTCCCTTATGTGGGCAACACTGTCACTATAATACACAGGGTGGGGCAAACATAGGTTTACAGTTGCTCCTATGGAAAATAATATAATTATTAATAAATAATAATATAAGAGTAGGAATAAACTCTATGTTTTGCATACTCACAACTGTAAACTTACTTTTGCCCTACCCTGTATTCACCAGTGAGAGAGTAATTCTGTCATGTCACATATTTATTACTCTTGAGCTGAATACATCAATCAAATTGGGCACATAATTTTCTATAAGGGAAAAATATGGTTTAGCATTATAATAAGTTCCATTTTATAATGTGAATATATATTGAAGGCTAAGCTTTATATAATCACATACTATAATTTACTTCCTATTTGGAGAGTCACTAAGAGGATTTCTTCTGAATCATGGATATTTACTTACTTGCCTTTCATGATGTTTTGTGACAGAAGTATTTCTGAGAACCAGTATTATTTAATCTTTACATTCAACATTTGACACTTTGTGAACTGCTCAAATTCCACAGCAGGTGGGCAGATAAGCAAGCAGAGAAGATTGGGTCCATTTAAGTATAAAAACAGACTTCTAGGAACTGTGGCATAGAATCATGGTAAGTTTCCTGGGGAAGACCGTAGAGGAAGCATGAACAAAGAAGGATTTGTTGGTTTTTTTTCTGTAATCTTCATTGTATTTTCCACATTTTAAAAGTGATACCTGACTCTTAGAACCACCACATACTAGCTAAAAGGGATTCAAGGGGTTCGGAACAGGCCTCCCCAAGATGTGCCACTTTGGCATGTAAATTACTTCAAGCTGAAGGGAAAGGAGACCCTGTGGGTTCAGGTGAAACTTCTGCCCCTCCCTTAACTACCTAGAAGAATTTAAATTGGGGACCTTTCCACAATAAGAGTCATTACCAAAAATAACTTTTTATGACTTATCTATAAGGAAGAACAAATTTCTAATTACTGAACATCTCCTCTTCCTGTCATCCTGCAAATGACTCCTCCCCTCTGAAACCCCAAAGCTCTTCTTACCTTATTCCTTGAATCACAATGCCATATATACCCCATTTTACCTTTCAGATTCTGAACCTCTCATGTATGTGGGGTCTCTGACTCTCTCATACATGTGGTGTCCCCATACATACACATGTAATTGAATTGGGTTATTTTCTCTTGTTAATCTGTCTCATGTAAATTTACTTATAAACCAGCTGAAAGAACCTAGAAGGGTAGGGAAAAATTTCTTCTGCCCCCACAGAATATCAGCAATTACTAACCAAATGATTGCCAACTTCTCCACCTGTTAGGATTTCTTTTATCTTTTCCCCCATATTAATTTAAACAAAGATATAGTAACTGTTAACTGGAGTTTCTAATAAATATGAGTTCACTACAGTAAAGTGATACAGCTTTATTTAATGCAAAATAAAAAAGTATTTAACTGTCAAATCATATGTCTGACACAGTAAGTGCTAGGCACATAGAGAAACTCTCTACAAACATTTCTGTATTCCTCTCAACCCTAGGTATTATTATTCTTATTTACATATTGTCCAGACATAAAGCTTACAAATGAATGAGTGTAGAATTTTAACATGGTTCTTTCTCCTACTGGAAAGCCTGGGCTCTTGACAGTATGGCACCATCCAAATCTCGTGTGTGTAAACATCATGAAAGGATTCTTTATTTGATAATATATGTTGACATTTAAGCGCTCAAAATATACATACTGACAAAGCCTTTCTCCTTAATTAAACGTTGTCAGACTCATTCTGGGCCCTCTCTTCCACTATGCCTCATCCTTGGGCCTTATACTCAAGCCTCCGGCCTAGTCAGGTTGTAGCAAGAATCCTGCTAAGTCAGATGATTGAGAATCCTCCCACCCTTGATATCTGATCACCCTGGCCTGACTTCGGCAAAAATTCTGTTAAATTGGTTTACCAAAAATCCTACCCTTGATGTCTCCTCTTACTAATTTTCCATTCACTGCTGCCTTCCCTACCTTGCTTCTTGGCTATAATTTTTTTTTTTATATATATATCTTTATTGATTTCAGAGAAAGGAAAGGAGAAGGAGAGAGAGAGACAGAAACATCAATGATGAAAGTCATTGATTGGCTGCAGTCCGCAACCCGGGCATGTGCCCTGACCAGGAATCAAACCCCGATCGCCTGGATCCTAGGTCGATGCTCAACTGCTGAGCCACGCCCGGCTGGGCTTGGCTATAAATTCTTAACTGTCTTTACTGTATTTTGGAATTGCACTCAGTTCTAAACTGAGCTCTCTTTTTCCCTATTGCAATAGTTCCTGAATAAAATCCCTTTTTACCACTTTAAGTACTGTCCAGCTCTGGTTTTCTTCAACAAAACTGACTCATGATAACTGAAATTATCTAAATTGAATTAAGTAATAATTGACTAACATTCTCTACTTTTTGTTTTGGAAGACTACAGAAGACTACTTTTACCACTGAGTAAACCTTGACGTTTACAATAGCACAATCTTTAGCCCATAAAACTAGAGAATCTGAATTAGAAACAGTACTTGAATGAGGTCCAGACCTACTTTAATTACTATTAGCATTCCAAAGAGTTTAAAAATCTTCATTTTCATTTTCCATTTAGCCTTAAAAAGTATTTGGTAAAGTACTTTATCCATATAGAAATTAAAATAGACATATCTAATTTAGGACTGATGGGAGCTTAGACTACCACACTTCTACTACATTTTTTAATCTAATAAAATTCACTATAAACAAATTATACAAATTAATTTATATTTTTCTAAAAATGAAAGATATTTACTCATGCAACAGTATCATAAGTACACTGAAATAAATCAGACTATGTAAACTAACAATCTCTAGACTCTTTTTATTTTCAAATTCACTTTCAATACTCTTCTCAAGACTATGTTTCCATTTTATCCAAGTTAAAAATGACAAGAAAAGTAACATTTATTCAATGTTTATTTTATGCTAGGTTGTATGTTTAAGAAATCTTATTTAATCTTCACAGAAACTCTGTATTTTTTCTAATAACAAAATTCACTAAAGTATATCTTGAATTCCGGTGTTCCCCCAAAGTGCAAGATAATTATTTTTATGTAAAGAACGTATCATAAGTACACTAAAACATATCAGAGTAACATTATGCATAGGCTCTTTTCATCAAAATAGCTTTAAATTATTTTCACAGGATGTCTCGAAAACAAGTCAATGATTCCATTTTATCCATGATGAAAATAATATTTTGGCTGTAGCTAGTATCTAAGATGACTAGGTTGCAGCATGATCAAATTGATTATTGTGTCTTATTTACCGTCTAAATTGGCTTGCTAACTGGTCATTCCAATCTATTGGTAGCAAATACCTTTTAAATCAGGCCAAAATTACTTTTTCCCAGAGACTAGTTAATAATCTGTTTGATATCAGTATTTGAAGGTTACTCTTCAAAAAAGTAGAAGGACTTACTTGAGGCAATTAAATAAATTACTGAAGGTCACCTTCCAAAGGCTCAGAACTAATATTTGACATAGCTAATAGAAAGTCACACAAATATCTTTTAAAATTACAATAATTGTAGCTAACATTTATAGAGTACTTACTTTGTATCAGACACTGTCGTATGAGCTTATACATATCAACTCATCCAATTCTCTTAATAGTCCTATGAAAATATATATATATATATTTTTGGCGTTTGCTCTTTTATTATTTTTAAATTAAATTTATTGGGGTGACATTGGTTTAGGTATATACTATTATCATTCCTGTTTTAGAAACAAGTAAACGGAAGTACAGAGACTTATAGCAAATTTGCATAAATTTATACAATAAGGAAATAGAAGTCAGGGTCCATTTTGTTATAATGCCTCATGAGATTTTGGATTTTAATGTGGTAAAAAATACCAACACTATATAAGGGTATACAATAAAATTTATGTCATCCCTCTCCCACTTCTGAGTTAGAGTTATTGTATCTCCATACCACCACCAAATGTACACATATGTGTATGTTTGTGTATATACATCATTTTAAAACACCGATGGATTACTATTACTCATATTTAGATTTTCATATTTTTACTATATAAACAATACTATACACACACACATACATTTCAAACTTTTTCAAATTAATCTGAGCAATAAAATCGCTGTGACAAATTATGTGCATTACAATTTTGAAACATATTGTCAAACTGCCTTACGAAACATTTGCATCAATTTATACCCCTACCAATAATGTGCATATTCAAAATTAAACTTCTACTAAACTTACAGTGTACATAATAGGCAAACAGTATAAATTCAGTAAGTGTTGAATGACTCAACTACCAGCACTCCCAATTATCTATATTCTAAGAAGTATGCTGATGGGCTTTATGATATTATCAACAAAAACATCTTGGAAAGAGCATTGAATAAGAATCTAGAGAACTGTCTAGATTCCATTACCACAACACTATGCTGTCTCTGTACACTCTCATCCACAGATTTTCTCCTCCAGTGCACAACAATATCCAACTAGGCCAAATGAACCTTGAGGTTTGCCCAACCTCTATATCTTCTAGTGCCCCTTTATTGCCTAAATCAGCGATTTTCAACCAGTGTGCTGCAAGAATTTTTAAAACATGCAATCCCTGACTTTTAGTCAGGGGCACTAACCTCTTTTCCCTTAGAGTGTCAAATAAGAAAATGACAACACCCAACACAACAACAGCTATCCTGTGTGAATGAATCAAAATTATACCTTTTTTTTTTTTTGGTCAGATTGGCAAAAAATATATATTTTGGTGTGCCACAGAATTTCAGTAATTGGTTTATGAATGCCACTTCCCTAAACTTCAATTTTTTTCATTGGTATGAGACAAATTTGGAGTTTAAGGGCCTGGATGTTAATCTTGGCCCTGACAGCTTCCTAGTTGTATAATTTTGAGCAAGACATTTGAGCAAGGCAGACTTAATTTACTCATCTGTAAAATGGAGATACATGAGAAGAACACATGAGCTACTATGTGCATGTCACACAATAGGCATTCAAACGAAAAATATCACCATTATTATTACTATCATTCATTAAAAATTATGACTTTTAAAACATGCAAAATTTTAAAGTTCCAAATTGGTTTCTAATGTTAAAAGTAATTTTTAAAAACTTTTCACCAAATTCAAACAAATCTTGTTAACAATAAGAGCTGACACATTCTGGGCACTTAGTATTTGCCAAATGCCATTTTAAGCAAGTATTAAACAATGTGATCAGCCTCACTGGATAGGCGTGATTACCCATGAGGTAGGACGCATTGGTGTCCCTGTTTTACAAAAAAAGAAACAGAACTACACACACACAGTGAAGTGACTTTCTCAGAGCTGGGTTACAAACTGAAGCAGTATGAGCACAGAAACTGTTTCTCTCTTGACTACTTTCACTGTATTAACTTGTTTTTGTACTGAATAGAGGGAGGTATACAGGGGGGTATGCATGCGTTTGTGTGTGTGTAGATATACTATATATATATATATATATATATATATATATATATATATATATATATTAAAAATTAGTTTTCTAGCTCCAAATTATATATATCTTTATTCTTCAGCAGGCCTTTCCCCATTCTCACTCCCTGAAGACTACAGATAAGTCAAAGTATTTAGAAATGGAATGGACCTATTTCTGCAAATGGATCTTCATATACAGCTATGTGAAGGACTACAATAAATATGCTAAGAGTACAAAGGTTATGGAATAACAATGATAGGAAAAGTTTATTCCTTTATTATATCTTATAAGGTAAAATACACAAACAAAAGATTGCCTTTCATCACTCTTGTTAGAAGTTAAAGATCTATTTAAAGATCAGGAAAACATGTACAAGGTTAATGAATGTGGTATACACTAGTCCCTCAGACTCCATTCTTCACAAGCTTGCCAACAAGATCTGATTAAAAGGTGTATCAGATCATATTATTTCCCATTCCAACTCTGCTTAAAATCCTAAGAGTGGGCTCCTTACTATGATCCTAAAAACTGGTTTCTGCCTACCTCCTTCAACTATGTTCTAGTACTCCCACCTCCCTGACTTATTCTGTGGAAGCCACAACTGCCTTTCAATTTCTGGAACATGCCAATGCTGCTTTCTGCTTTAGGACTTTTGCACTTGGCTGTTCCCTTTGCCTGGAAGGCTATGACCCTAGATCTTCCCATGACTGGCTCCTTTTTGTTATTCATGCTTCAGTTCAAATATCTCCTCCTCTGACCACTCCATAGAAATTAATCTTCCCTCCACCCCCCAGTCTTTCTCTACCCCACTTTCTTCTTTATTACCTTCATAATACTTGCCATTATCTAAAATTAGAGTATTTATTTATTGGTTATATGTTTATTACCAGTCTCTCTTCCAGCTGGAATATAAATACCTTCAAGGCAGGGGCTTTAATTTATCTTTTTCACCAGTCTACTAACTGTGTCTAAAGCAGTACCTGGCACATTGTAGGGCCTAAACAATTGTCTTGACTATAGCCAAGATATGGGACTAAATATTAGAAAGTCACAAAGAAAAGAGAATAAGATACCTAATCTGGCCCTACTTATTTAACTTGGTTGGTAATATAAATACATGGAATATAATGCACTTGGAAGTTTAAATGCATGGAAATAGATAAATCAGTAAGTGTAGCCCTAATGGCCAGATTAAATTAATGCATTTTGTTAAGAACTATTCTCTCGAAGACATTTCCTTATGGTCAGGTAATCTTTCTCCATTCAACTTTCTTTTTACTTATTCAAAACAAAATATAATTAGGAAAGGAAAGATAACTGATGAAAAATTTACTAATATTTTAAAGTTAAATTTCAAACTAATTTCATTCCAGGTTAAACTAGAAAATTCTTAATATCTCCTTCAATTGGCAGGAAATTGGCCACAGAAAAATTTTCATAACATGCTCTTTCAAAAACCAAATTTCTTTCATTAAGAAATTAAAAAATGCATACTCAATCTTTAAATTCTTAGTCTAGAAAAGCTAAAACTATATGTATATATTAAATAAGACAAAACTGTTTGAGAGGATACATATACTTCAAACATTGTGAAATTAAAACTAAATAGTTCATACATGTAATTAACCAAGTATACCTCTTAATACTATTTCCCTGTATCACCTCAGTGATATTAGGCATGTTACTGACTTTGTTATTAAATGTACATATCTTTTAATATAGGTTGCCTATGTAAGCTGAAATTCAAACTGGGACAGGCAAATGGGATAGAAAGGTGGCATCTCCAAAACCTCAGGCAATCCAGCTAATTTCTACAAGGAAACTGAATTTCTCTTGCTATTTCTTTCCAAGCATGTGGGAAAATGAAGCCACTTAACAGCCATCAGATTTGGTTAGTCGTTATTTTCAGTAACCAATAATACCTTAAACTGCAAAAAAAGTGGGGGTTTCTAAGCAATGAAGTTTTATTCAAGCTGAATCACATAAAATTTACCCTATTTTTAGATATCAGAAGGAAAATGTAAGGAAAATGTTAGTAAAATGTTACTAAGCTATTATACTGATTTTTATCTAATGACCTAAGAATCAAAGTAGACTTTGACTCTGCTATTTCAAGATGCCTAAAAAACAATAAATAATATAAGAGGCATGACTTATGCTTTGTGGAACTATAAAGAAATATTATTATTTTAATGAAAAATATAAACATTGTAAAAGTTTCATTCAAAATAGATGGAAGAGTCTAAAAAATCCTATTTCCCCCCCTCTCCCCTTATTTTCTTTAGAACTGTCATATGCCAGACACATAGGGAGCAGTCAATACATCCTGTGGGAATGACTTAATATATTGCCTTCATGCACTCATAACCCATCATAACTAGTCAACTTACTAACATCGGATATATAATGATAATGTTAAAAGAAATCTAACAAAGTGATCCAGGCTTGCATATTTTCACACATAAGTATCATTCAACATACTAAAATTTCTTCCCTGAAAAAGCTTAAAAAGAACAAAAGTTCATTTAGTAAAGACAGTTGCACACCTAACAACTTGATCTGAATAGGCAACACATATTTGAGATCATATTAAAGTCAGTGCAATCCACGAGTTATGAATGATAGTAAATGCCCTAAGAAGCTGGAGGAATGTACAATGGAGAGGAAAATATCTAAATCAGCCTTTAAAAACAGATATGAAATATACAAATCAGGATTTCAAACAAAAACATGACTAATGTACCTTTGCTGAACTATGAAGCTCTTATTATCCTAAAATTATAATATCTCCATCTGTTAATCTGACATAAACAAGCTGATAAAATGAAATCAGAACAACAGTGTATTCTGGCAAAACTTGAAATTTCCTGAAAGCCTAGAAAAACATGTCCACAACAGATGGATCATTTAGAAAATAAATACATCAATCTGTCATACTGAGTACTATTCTAATTCCCTAAATTAAAATCAGCACAAGCTCCACTTTCCAAGAGTCTGTGACATTAGGACAGCCCAAAAGGAAAAAGCCTAAAGATTCACGTAAACAGATGTGATATGATCTAAAGTGCCATACTGTTAGGTTTCCTGTTAAACATACTAGATTTAGGTAAAGTCCTTACCAGTTAACTTCTTCACAGGCTGGAGCCGAACACTGATAGACTGATGTGTGAGTAAGGGGGAGGATGGAAGAGAGCGAGACATGCCCTCCATAATCCGAATGTGCTGCATACCTTCACTTGCTGGAAGCGGAGAGACGGCGTAGTCTGGCTCAAAAGCACAGTCGCTTTCTGTGGAGATGCCACCTGTCAGAAGAGATGGAATAAAAGAACTTGTGAGAAAAGATTCTTCCTTCTCTATTAAAATTTGTCTTTTAGGATGATTCAGAAGAGTATATATACTGATAATGACTTCCCCTGCGAAAAGCCAAATGAAGTATTTTCAACCATATATTCATTTCTACACTTACTGGGTACTTAACTCCAGGTCTAGCACTAGTAAATTGAACATGGGTGAAATGGGGTCATCCTTGTAAGGTTCTCACTCACTGTCTCATGAATGATGCAGTCATATAAAAAAATATAGTACAAAGCAACGGTCTTCAATTTTTCTTCCCTAATAAGACAAACATGAAAAAACGATATTCACCTGGTTAATAATGCAATATATGTAATTGTTAGTAGGTCACTGTAACTATTTCTTATCCCTTTTCTCCAAGAAAATACAAGTGGATAAGACTGACATTATTACGTGGTAATCTTTGAATCTTCTCTAACATTTTAAAAAGAGTAAATTATACGCTGTTTACTTCCACTTACATACTGTTAACTTGGACTGCTGCGAATGGCAGATTATATACTTCAGACCAACTTTTCCCTAAGAAAAACTAGAACTAAATATATATTTTAAATCTTCTTGAAAGGACTGGAAAGTTAATAGCATAATGAAGAATTACAGAAGAAAACGGAAGCCTGGCATTTGGGGCTACAGAAGCTTTTGACAGTTTTACAGAGCTGGGAAGACAAATACTGGCATGAAGGGAGAACAAAGTTTGTGGAGGGGGACCAGTAAAACTCCAGCACTTTTGTTTGGAAGCCCAAAGGGTTACATTCTAGGAGTAAATACAAACCAAAACTAGGCTGCCCTTTACAGGACTGAAACTCAGCTCCAAATGTCTACTATAAAATTAAATTAAGGCAATCTCGGATTGCTGGTGCCTGCCAAAAACAAACATAAATCTTCTTAGAGGAAGACAATACCACCACTGTAGGTCTCAAATTCTTCCACAACTTTTCATACACAATATCTGGCCCTCAATTAACAATAACAAAGAGATAAGATAACATGAAAAAAGTAAATCAGAAACACCACGCAGAAGAAATAGTCTGATAGGGGATACAGATGAACCAAGAGCCACAGAATTTAAAGTAGTATGGTTAACATCAAAAAGACCAAGATACTTGGGAATAAATTTAACCAAGGAGGCAAAATATTTGTATACTGAAAACTATAAGACATTAATAAAAGAAATTTTAAAAACACACAAATAAATGGGAAGATATCCTATGTTCATCTACTGGAAGAATTAATATTGTTAAAATGTTCATACTATCCAAAGTGGTCTACAGACTCAATACAATCCCTACCAAAATTCCAATGGCATTTTCACTGAAATAAGAAAGCAATCCTAAAACTTGTAATAAAAAGTTAAAGTAATTAAGTAATTGTGCGCAAGATGAACAAAGTTGGAGGCATCACACTTTCTGATTTCAAATTATAAAGCTATAGTAATAAAAATAATTTGGTACTAGCATATACACAGACACACAGCATACAAACAGACCAATGGAACAGAATACAGAGCCTAGAAATAAATCCACATACATACAGTCGACTAATCTTCGACAAGGGCACCAAGAATACACAATGGGAAAAGGATCGTCTCTTCAACAAATAGTGTTGGAAAAACAGGATAGCCACATGCAAAAGGAATGAAACTGGATCCTTACCTTACACCATATAAAAAAATCCAGTAAAAATGAGGTGAAAACATAAACATAAGAACTTAAACCATAAAACTCCCAGAAGAAAATATAAAAGAAAAGCTCCTTGAAATTGATCCTGGCAATGATTTTTTGGATTTGACATCAA
This sequence comes from Miniopterus schreibersii, assembly GCF_964146895.1. NCBI lineage: Eukaryota > Metazoa > Chordata > Mammalia > Chiroptera > Miniopteridae > Miniopterus > Miniopterus schreibersii. Next base: position 9,894,569 of record NC_138116.1, read on the forward strand.
AACCAAAGATAACAAAAGCAAAAATAAACAAGTGAGACTAAATCAAACTAAAAAGTTTCTGCACAGCAAAGGAAACCATCAGCAAAATGAAAACGACAACCTACAGAACGGGAGAAAATATTGCAAATCATATATCCAGTAAGGAATTAAAATCCAAATATATAAGAAATTCATACTTGATAGCAAAAAACTAAATAACCTAATTAAAAAATAAGCAAAGGGCCCAAGTAAACATTTTTCCAAAGAAGACACAAAAATGTCCAATGGGTACATGAAAACGTGTTCAACATCACTAATAATCAGAGAAATGCAAATCAAAACCACGATGAGGCATCACTTCATACCTGCTAGGTCAGCTATTATAAAAAAAAAAGTCAAAAGATAACAAATGTTAGCAATAATGTGGACAAAAGGAACCCTTTTACACTGTTGGTGGGAATGTAAACTGGTACAGCCATTATGGAAAAGAGTATGGAGGCTTCTAAAATATTAAAAATAGAACTGCCATATGAGCCAGCAATCCTACTTCTGAATATATATCAAAAGAAATAAAATTACTATCTCAAAGAGATTTTGCATTCCTGTGCTGATTGCGGCACTATTCACAGTAGCCATGATATGGAAACAACCAGTTTCCATTGTTGGATAGATAAAGAAAATGTGCTTTCATACATGTATATATACACACACACACACACACAAACACACACAGAAAGGAATATTATTCAACCTTAAAAAAGGAAATCCTGCTCCTTGTGACAATAGAGATGAACCTGGAGGACATTATAATAAGTGATACAAGCCAGACATACAAAGACAAATACTACATAATCTCACTTATATGTGGAATCTTAAAAATAAACTCGAACTTAAAGTAACAGAGAGAAGAATGGTGGCTACCAGGGGTTCAGGGCTGAGGGAAAAGATGTTAAAACTTTCAGTTATTAGATAAATAAGCTCTGGATGTTAGCAAATTGACGTCTTAATTAGCTTAATTGTGGTAATCATTTCACAATGTATCCGTTTATCAAAACATCATGTTGTACACCTTAAATATATACAATTTGTATTTGTCAATCAAACCTCAATAAAGCTGGGGGAAAAAAGAGTGGGAAACTTAAAAAACAAGCACATGATCTTACATGAAATGATGACAATGCAGTTTAAACTGAGAAGATTAAATCAAGTGTCTCACCTAAAGTTCCCAATTGTGTTACAGTTGTAATTTCATCATATGTAATTCTAACTCATTTGGAAAACTGATGTGGTATATCATGTGTTATAATTTAACCCGTCTCTTGTTAATGGCCACTTACATAGTTCTTTCTAGATCGAGAACCTAAATACAGAATTACGGGGGCAAAAACGATGAGAATTTCTACTGAGAAATACTGACCAAATGCTGTATTAAAAGTCTGTACCACCTGGCCGGCATGGCTCAGCTGTTGAGCATCGACCTAAGATCCAAGAGATCAGGGTTCAATTTCTGCCAGGGCACATGCCTGGGTTGCAGTCTTGATCCCCAGTACGGGGCGTGCAAGAGGCAGCCAATCAATGACTCTCTCTCATCACTGATGTTTCTTTCTCCCTCTCCTCTCTCTGAAATTAATAAAGATACATTAAAAAAAAGAGTCTGTACCATGCTGCTTTTTTTTTTAAAATAGTATGCTTAGTATTTGAGAAAAGTAACAGTATAGAATTTCAGCAATGACTTAAAATTATGAGAACAAAAACTTAGTAGATGGACTGAACAACAGATTAGACAGAGAGTTAATAAACTAAAAAATAAAACATTTGTGCATCAAGGGCACTATCAAGAGAGTGAAAAGTCAACCCTCAGAATGATAGAAAATATCTGCAAATCATGTATCTGATAAGTGTCTAGCATTCAGAATATCTAAAGAACTCCTACAACTCAACAATAAAAAGACAAACAATACAATTTAAAAATGTCAATTCTAAAAATTGAGAATAGACATTTCTCCAAAGAAGATATTCAAATGAATAATAAGCACATAAAAAGTTACTCAACGTTATTAGTTATTACAGAAATGCAAATCAAGGCCACAATGAGATACCACTTTAAACCCACTGGGATGGCTTTTTTTTTAATCCTCACCCAAATATATGTTTTTATTGATGTTTAGAGAGTGGGGAAATGAGAGAGAGAGAGGAAGAGAGGGAGGGAAAGGGAGAAAGGAAGAGGGACACAGAGAGAGAAATATCGATGTGAGCGAGAAACATCGACTGGTTGCCTCCCGTACGAGTAAAGCACCTCCTTTCACTTGAAATGTTCCAAGTTCAAACTTAGCTGATAATTTTAGAATCTAATAATACTCCTTAAGGAATAATACTGCAATTAGTCCAATCTAGATGTCCTAGTTTACTTTTCTGCTTAAAAATATTTTCCTTCATCTTCTCTGTCCTATAAATTGTGCTTGAACTCACTGTAGCTATAGGGAAAAAACCCTAAAAAATAGAAGTTTTAACTAAAGAAAAGTACTGGTAAGCACTCACAGAATTTGACTGTATTAGTCAATCTCTGGTGGGTAAACAGCAACCTCAAAATCTCAGTAGTCTACAACAACATTACCTTTATGATCATTAAGTCTGCAGATTGACTATGGGTCAGCTGATATAGGTTGGGCTATCTATCAGGTTCAGAACTGCTGTGATGTGTCTTTGATTTTGGGCCTACTCACTGAAGGGGCAGTGATTACATGGGGAATGCTCTTCTCTTGGTAGGTCACAGGAGTGCAGGAGACCAAATCAAATCAGAGGAACATATTTAAGACCTCTATTCACTCACATTCCACTTGGCACATTTTAGTGGGAACTACTGAAAAGCTACATAGCAAAAGGAATGACTGCATAATTTTATAACAGGAAGGAAGAAAAAAATTTGGAATCCAATTTACCAAGCATATAAGATATTTACTGGTATTCCAAATTACTTAATGTTTATTTTCTACCTTTTTTTAACTATCACTTTCCTTGCTTCAATCAACCAAATAAAAGTTACTGAAATAAGGTGATGGAGGTAATGCATAAAAACATAAACTGCTCATTTGACAGAAAATATTCAGTTATGTTGGATGCCTGGTGATCAGACATTCAAAAATTGAGCACAGGAATATCAAGTACATAGACACTAAAGAAATATTAGGGCCTACCCTGGCCAGGTGGCTCAGTTGGTCAGAATGTCATCTGGTACACCAAAAGGTTGTGGGTTTGATTCCAGTCAGGGCACATACTTAGGTTGCAGATTAGATCCCCGGTTGGGGCATGTACAAAAATGGAAGGGAATCTTAGTGAGATAAATTTTATGAGTGTAATCTATGTGAAAAAGCCTTTACAGGAAACACTAATCTTATTTTGTAGGAGAGAAATCATAGAAGAGAGCACATCATGAATGTACAAATTGAAAGAAAGCCTTCAGTAACCATTATTCCTGTTAGAGACATGGGAGATTTCAAAATGAAGAGAAACTCTTCAAATAATTTCAGAGAAGGAGAGCAACTAGGCTATTGTCATCCCCAAAATGTACATGAGATCTCACACTGAAGACAAACTTTATTAAGGTAATCAGTGTGGAAAATTCTTCAGAAACATCTCTAGTCTTATGGTGCACATGAGAATACATACTGGGGAGAAACTCTATGAACACAAAGACTTATGGGAAAGCCTAAAGCTGAATCACTCACTTTACTGCTCACCAGAGCATCAATCCACACTGGGGAGAAACTCTACAAATGCAATGACTGAGAAAAAGCCTTCAGTAGGAACATTAAGCTCACAATGCCTATGTGAATACACACAAGAGAAAAACACTATGACTATAATGAATTCAGACAAGCCTTCAAAAGGAACTTTATTTAACCTTACTGAACACATGAGTACATTCTGGTTAGGAAGTCTATGAATGCAGGGACTATGGGTATAAGCTTTCAGAAGTCACTCATCCCATGGGAAAATGTGAACACTCAGAGAAGGGAAACCTTTTATATATAATGAATGTGAGAAAGGCTTCAATGATCCCTTTCACCTTTATAGACATACAAGAATTCACACTGGAGAGGAATCTTATTAATACATACAATGTGGGAAAGCCTTCAGCCAAAAATTTTCCCTTGTTTTACATAACAGAATTAATAAAAAGAAACAAATAGTATGAGTATTTTACAAATATCAGAAAAGATAGATATAGATAGATATAAGTATAGGTATAGGTGTAGATAGATATATAGATATATAGATTTAGATATATAGATATAGATAGATATAGATTTGAAAAGCATGACTAGGTTCCAGTTCCAGGAAAGATAGAACAAGCATATTCTACCTTTACTCACCCACTGAATGCAAATATAAACCCTTAAAAGGATGACAGAGCTCACTTCCAGTTTCCTATGAGGGAGGGGAAAAAAAACAGAAAAACAACCTCCCAACTGGGAAGCACCAATGAAGTTCACAGTCCCGGGGCATAGGCTTACCATAAGACTGAGACCTAATCATAGGACTATAGAATGCTTTCCCTCCCCACACCTTACATTTACATTGCTATTTACTACAATTCATATTGCCCAGTACGTGTTGCCCACTTTTCAGCAGAAACTTACAAGGCATACTAAAAGGCAAGAAACAGTTTGAAGACAGAACATACATCAGAACTAGACCCAGATATGTCAGGGATGTCAGAATTATCAGACTGTGAATTTAAAAAAAGAAATACTTAGATATAATTCTAAAAAAATATGTACAAGGTCCATATCAGAAAAAATACAAAGCTCTGATGAAAGAAATCAAAGATCTAAGTAGATGGAGAGATTGCTCATATTCATGGATGAGAAAAATCAATATTGTCAAAATGTCAGTTCTTTGCAAACTGACCTAAGAGAGTCAACGCAATCCCAATTAAATCCCAGGAAGTTATTTTTGCTGATTTCAATAAACTGATTCAAATGTTTATATGAAGAGTCAAGAAATAGGAATAGCCAACTCAATATTTGAAGAGGAAGAACAAAAATGGAGGACTGACACTACTGAACTTCAAGATGTAACTACAAAGCTAGTGTAATCAAGGCAGTGTGGTACTGCAAAAAAGAATAAACAAACAGATCAATGGAACAGAATAGAGAGCCCAGATATAAGCCCACATAAATATAGTTAACTGATCTTTGACAAAGGAGCAAAGAGTCAATACATGGAAAAAAGAGAGTCTTTTCAACAAATGGTGCTGGGACACCTGAACATCAACATTAAAAAAAAAAGAATCTAAAAACGGACCTTACACCCCTCACAAAAAATTAACTCACAATTGATCGTATACCTAACTATAATATGCAATACTAGAAAACTCCTACAAGATAACAAAGGAGAAAATCTAGATGATCTTGGTATGGCAGTGACTTTTTAGATACAACCCCAAAGGCATGATCCATGGAAGAAATAATTGATAAGCTAGACTTCATTAAAACTTAAAACTTCTGTGTGAAAAACACTGTCAAGAAAATAAGAAAAGCTTCAGACTGGGAGAAAGTATTTCCAAAAGACACATTTGGTAAAGAGTCATCACCCAAAATACACAAACTCAACAAGAAAATGTAAAACACAGGCAAAAGGTCTGAAGAGCCACATCCCCAAAGAGAGCATATAGACAGGGCTAATAAACATATGATAAGATATTCAATATTATGTCATTAAAAATTGCAAATTAAAACAATGAGATACCACTACACACCTATTATTAGAATGGCCAAAATCCAAAACACTGACAACACCAAATGCTGACAAGGATGTGAAACAACAGGAACCCTCATTCATTGCCAGTAGCAATGCAAAATGGACAACCTACTCTGAAAAACAGTTTGACAATTTCTTACAAAACTAAACATACTCTTACTTTATAATCCAGAAATCCTGCTCCTTGGTATCTACCCAAATGAGCTGAAAACATAGCCACACAAAAAGCTGCACATGGATGTTTAGAGCAGCTTTATTCATCACTGTCAAACTTGGAAGCAACCAAGATGTCCTTCAGTGAGTGAATGGATAAACTGTGGTGCATCCAGACAATACAATATTATTCAGTGTTAAAAAAAAAAAGATCTATCACACCATGAAAAGACATGGAGGAACCTTAAATGTATATTACTAAGTAAAGAAACCAATCAGAAAAAGGTACATACTGTACAATTCCACCTGTATGAAATTCTGGAAAAGGCAAAACTATGGAAACAGTAAAAAGATCAGTAGTTTCCAGAAATTGAGGGGACAGAAGGATGAACAGAGTGTAGAGGATTTTTAGACCAGCGAAATTATTCTGTATGATATTATAATGATGTATACAAGTCATTATACATTTGTCAAAACCCAGAGAATGTACATCAAGAGTGAACCCTACTGTAAAATATGGACTTTGCGTGATTAAGATTATCAACGTAGGTTCTTCTGTTGTAACAAATGTACCACTGTGGAGAGGGATGTTAATAGTGGAGGAGGTTATACAAATGTGGGTGTAAGAGGCATATAGGAATTCTTTATACTTTCTACTTAATTTTACTGTGAACCTAAAACTACTCTAAAATATAAAATCTATTTTTTTTAAAATACACAAACATAAAAACAAATACAAAAGGATGCATATCTGAGGAGTGTGAAAATAAAAAATAGTGGGCAGATTGGGAAAGGAGCACAGAATATGAAGTTCCACAGAAGTGGTAGGTAATGTACCATTTTTGTTCCTCAGGTATTGCCTGGCTTGGACTCAAAGGCAGCCCAAAACCCATTAAGTGTACACTGGGTAAGAAAAAGCTCCAAGAAAATCCCTCCCTTGCTGGTGAGGAACAGGAAAGGGGGCCCTTATGGGTCTGAGATACTAAGGGAAATCCTTCTTTTCCCCCAGTCTCCAGCCAATTCTATGGCAGCAGCAACACAGAGGTAGTTTATAAAACTCTGAGAAAAGGAACCCTTTTTTCTGACTCAAGGAACTATGATCCCAAGAGTGTGAAGTAAATCCTCATTGCTTTTTTCCCTTATCACTTAACCTAGATACAGACACAGTTGCCAGAACGGAACAGCAGAATAGAAAAACCAGAGTTCCCGTTTTTTAGCCTGAGTATGGGAAAGAAGGTCCTGGGGAGCTGGAAGGTGCTGGTGAGATTGGGGTTAGGTGGGATAGCAAAGAAAACAATCCCATCAAGTTGAGTATGAACTTCTGGGTTCATCTCTGAGCTCTTCATGCATGGATCTGGTCCTAAACAATATACCCCAGGCTTTGAGAACACAGCAACAAGATATACCACGACTCTGATCCCAGAATGGACACTGGATCACATATATAGAACTGATCTAAAGAGCACTGCAAGTACTTAGAAAACTGAACTGACACACTGAAACCAAAGCCTCCAGAAGGTAGTTAGGAACCTTTGTCCTGAACATAACCTGGTCAACTGGCCACACACACACACACACACACACACACACACACACACACACCCCAATCAACATTCTCTTTAGGTTTTAAATAAAATCCAGGGTGTCATATCATAATATTCAAAATGTCCAGGATATAATCCAAAATTATATGGCATATGATGCAACAGGAAAATCTCAACTTGAGAGGAAAAAGTCAATAAACAAATGTCATCCCTGAGGTTACAGATATTAGAATAAAAAACCAAAGGCCTTAAAGCAACTATTAAAACAATGTTTCAATAAATAAAGGCAAGCATTATTGAAAAGAACAGAGAAAGAAAAATCTCAAAATCTGGTGTGTATTTTACACATACAACACATCTCCCTTCAGACCAGCCACTTTCAAGTATTCATCAGCCACATGTAGCCAATAGCTGATAACTACTGTATTGCACAGTGAAGTTCCATACCTATATCCAAAACCAAGTTCAATCAGTCTAGAGTATAAGGTAAAAAGTGTGATCTAGCCCAGCCAGGCGTGGCTCAGTGGTTGAGCATTGACCTAGGATCCAAGAGATCGAGGTTCGACTCCTGGTCAGGGCACATCAATCCCCAGTCGGGGGCATGCAGGAGGCAGCCAATCAATGACGACTCTCTCATCATTGATGTTTCCATCTCTCTCTCTCCCTCCCTCGTTCTGAAATCAATAAAGATATATATATTTTTTAAAAGTGTGATCCAATCACTAAACACTGGAAAGATCCAAGGGTGGTAACTCTTACCATATCCCTATTCAATTTGTCTATATGGTCTATGCAGAAGACAGAGAATGACAGTGAATTTTTATAACTTATTCAGGTGTGACTTCTGCTGCTACTGCTTTAAATGTGGTTTTGTTGCTAAAGCAAATCAACATATCCTGGCACCTGGTTTGTATTTATTGACTTGAGAATGAGATCACCATAAGCAGTATGCATGCAGCTGTCAGAGTTAGCTATACATTTTCACTGCCCTACTTCCTATTAATTCTCCTGCTCTAGGTAATAATCTAATCCACAGGGATCTTAACTGCATTTCCATTCCATAAGCCACCACGCTGATCTACTACACTGATAAATTCATGCTGATTAGACTTGGTGAACAGAATGCAGCAACTGATCTAGCTACTGTGGTAAAGCACATACATGTCAGAGGATGGGAAACAAATCCCACAAAAATTCAGACGTCTTCCACACTGGTGAAATTTCTGTGACCCTTATGGTCTTGAGCAGTCCAAGAAGGCCTTCCAAGGTGAAGAAGTTGCTGCACCTATTCACTCTTACTAATGAGAAAGATGTACAATGTCCCTTGAATTTCTGAAGCAACTTGTACCTCATATGGGTATGCTACTATGAACCATTTACCAAGACTGCTGAGTGTGAGAAAGGCCCAGAACAAGAGAAGGCTTGGAAACAAGTATGGGCTGCTGTGAAAGGTGCTTTGACACTTGGGTAATATAACCCACCAGATCCGATGTTGCTTAAAGCATCTGTGGCAGATAGGGATCCTGTATGGTGTTTATTGTAGAAATTTAGGTGACTCTCAAGGCAGACCTCTAATGTTTTATTTTAAAACTATGCTATCCTGTGCAAGTAACTATTGTCCTTTTTTTGAAGAACAGTTTTTGGCTTACCACAGGGCCTTAGAATGAATGCCTGACAATGGGCCTCCATGTTACCATGTGACCTGGGCAGTCCACTATGAGCTAAGTATTGTTGAACCAACAAAGCAATATGGTTAGTGTATACGGCAGCACTTCATCATCAAAAGGAAGAAGTGTACATGAGATCAGCCTTGAGCAGGTCCTGAAAGCATAAATTATTTGCATGAGCAAGTGGCCTAAATGCCCATGTTTCCTACTCCTGCTACACTGCTCCTTTTCTCTAAATCTGGATATATTTGATTTCAGGAAGAATTCTCTGTGACCATCTCATGGGGTGGGGGGATAGAAGTGGTAATCATGCTTGTTTACTGACAGCTCTGCACGATAACATGAGGATGACAACAACACTATAATATCCTACTCCGGGGTAGTCCTAGAGAATGCAAAGGGAAACCCTTCTTGGCAGAAATGTGAACCGGGTACCCTAGCTGTTCATTTTGCCTGAAAGGAGAGATGACAGAGGTACTGTTCTACACTGACTCATGGACAGTGTTTAATGATATGACTGGGTATTCAGGGCTTTGGAATGAATAATTAGAAAACTGGTGACAAGGAAATTTGGAGATGAGGTATATGGATAAACCTCTCTTTGAAAGGACAAAGAGTATGATGTAACTTGTATACCATGTGAATGCTTACCAAATAGCAAACTCTGCAGATTAGATGCATAACAACCCAGTAAATAAGGTGACCTGTTTGGAGGACTCAGCCAGTATCTACCCAACCACTCTATCCTTGACCAATGGGCTCATTAACAAAGAGGCCATGGTAACAGGAATGGAATTTATACAGGGGCTCAGCAATATGGACTTCCACTCAGCAAGGCCAATGTGACTATACCACAGCTGAGTGTCCAACCTGCCAACAGTCCATGCATGCTACAAGCACTGGGGAAAAGGTAGGTGGATGCCATCATTCATGAGATGGTTAGCCAGTTATTTCTCTACTCATTTCTAGCCCCTAATGGTTTTCCATTACTTCTTAATAAGTCAACTATGAGTTTAAAATAAATATTGTTTATAGTGTGAAGGTTTTCAGATTGTCTTAGTCTGCCCCCTTGTGGGAACCAGCTCTTCAATGTCTCACTGGAATACAATGTATTCTATCCAAACTGCTCCTAAAATGAAAGAAAACAAAAAAATGTATCCACTCGATAATAATTTTACTCAAGGCTTTACTAACAGGTTCCCTCCTCATCCTCTGTTATCCAACTGTTTTTGAACCTTCATTAAAATTTATAAAGTTTTTCAAAGAGGTTTTTCTGTTATCTCTTGCCAGAAAAATTTAGATAAGAATATATTAAATCAAATCTTTGTAGATGTCCAACATTTCTTTTCCAACCTTTCAAGCTGCTATGCTTTTATTCTCTTTCTTTCATAAATATGGATAATCAAGGAGTGGCTTCTACAAGGCTTCTAGTGCTAACTAGGCCAATTATAATACTAAGTAAGATACTTAATGTGTTCTGACACAAAATGTGCTTGGGGTTGCATATTCCAAGAGTTTAAGATGTTACTAAATAAATTATTATGAATCATTTTGAAAATATGAACACTCATAGCTGAGGAAATAGTTGAGTAAATAGTGGCTTACTTATGATATGGACGATTATACAGACTTTAAGAAATTAGAATTTAATTATGTCCCTGGAGATATGACTAGGTTATACTGTTAATTGGGGGGGAAAAGAACTAAAAATGTATTTTTTAAAATATTCAAACTAATACACACACACAATTCTGATGAACCAGAATTCCTAGAATTGATGAGCTTCCTTCATAAATGTGATGGCCTAAATGCAAGACACTGGCACTGTGCTAGATGCAAAGGCCCTACTGTTAATGAACTGAAAAACAGAAATCCAATAAGACCAAATATAGTAAACAACATAACCCAATTACATACAATATACTATAATGGAAAACAGAAAATAACCACCCAACCTTAGAAGGCCACACTGGGGTTAAACTGGCATATCAGTTTAAGTCATATTTCAAGAGCCTCATTTGTACACAAATCAATAGATAGTTGATAGTCTGACAAACTACCTACATTCAACATATTTCTCACACTGCTTTATTTTTCCAGTGACAAAAGTAATAGAAGTGGACATCAGATCAATATGTGGCCTGGGCACATCCACATACTTTCCCAAGCACACTAAGTGTGTTCATTCTTCCCTTGAACACATACTGACAAATTTTTATATGCAAGTGTTCTAGGGCTACAGTGGTGAACCAGACAAAGTCTCTGCTCAAATAAAACACTTTCTAGTAGTTGAGACAATAATAAACAAGTAAATAAATAATTAATTTCAGGTAATGATAAATACTGTGCAAGTTATGGCCAGGTATTTAGGTAGGATGGTCAGAGAAGGCCTCTTTCACCTAAACAGAAATCTAGAGCCATTTAGTCAAGAAAGTAAGTGTACAGGTCTTGCAAAGAAAACACTCAAATCAGTGAACTGTATGAAAACAGGCCACACAGGCCAGATCTGCTCACCCTGCTTTAGAGCACTGCTTCCAGTCACAATGGTACAAATCAAATAATGAAAATATTACACCAAAGTGGAGTAAACTGATAAGGTTTACTACTGGAGGTGAATGGCATGGACATTAGCTACCCTACACTGTGTCCCAAGGACTGCACTTATTCTAACATCTCCTTTCCTACACATTGTTTCCCATTGAGTTTACAATATTTCACTTATTATTTTATGTATTTATCACCAATTCAGACCTGAGCCCTTTGCCTAAAACTTTTCTAAAGAATATTAATGCATCAGTTTCTATCAATCTCATTTCCTGAGAATGTGTCTTCTGGGGGCTTCTAACCTACTCCAATCTGCTCTGGTTGCCCTCTGTCCCTGTCTTTTCATTGTCATCCTGAAGATTTCTTCACTTTCTCCTTTGTTAAATTTCCCATTTCTTGTAACCCATTTCTTTTACTTGGCTGACTTTCTCATTTTGATGGATTACATCCTACAATAGATTCCTAGAAAAGAGTACAAGGCAGGCAAAAAAACCCCACCTTACATGTCTTAAAACATCTTAATTTTATTCTTATACCTGATCAATAGTTTCGATGCATATGGAGTACTAAAGTTGAAATTATTTTCCTTCAAAATTTTGAAAGCGATGCTCCATTTTTCATTCAGTTTTCTAATGCTACCACTGAGAGGCCCAAAACCAATTGATTCCTGTTACTTTGTATACGACAAGTATTTTTTCCTCCCTGGAAGCATGAAAAACCTGTTTGGCCAATAATTTGAAATTTCACCACAATGTGTTTTTATTTGTGTGTATATTCATCCACTGTACTGAATATTCACACTCAGTAAGCCTTTCAACCAGGAACCTCAAGTTCAAGAAAATTCTCTTGAATCATTTTGTTGATGATTTCTTTCCTATTTTCTCTGTTGTTTCTTTTGGGACTATTACTTGAATACTGAAATTCCTGGACTGGTCCTGTAAGTTTCTTAACACTCCTCACTTCTATAATCTTTGTCTTTTTGCTCAACATTTTCAGAGATTTCTTTCAACGTTAATTTTCTAATACTTCTGATCTCTGTTATCAGAATTTTAATGTTGAAAGCCTCTCTTAAAAATCAGAATATTATTCTTTATGGTATCTCCTCCTTGTTTCATGGCTGTATTATTTTCTTATTTCCCTGAGGATGTTAATAATGGTTCTATTATTTTCCTCTGCAAAATTTTTGTTCTCTCCAAATTGCTTTATTATGTTTATTTTAATCTCCATCTTTTATATTTTAAGAGAGTTTCTTTAAATACCTAGTAATCTTTGATTAGCTGCTCATACTTAGGAGAAGGGGCCTCAAAGGCTGACTGGGAGCTTTGATACATGGAGTGATCTAGCTAAATTGTTTATTTAAGAAATCTCTGATGACTACATTTGTGTGTCTTTCTTTTTAGTCCAACTCCTCAAAATGATTAAGTAGTAGTAGTATAAGTTAAAATTTCCAAATCAACCTGCATAAATTATTCCTCTTTTTATTCTCCAACAAACTATTTCATAAAAATAATACAACCCTAAAACTTAGGAAGAACAAAATTGAAGGAAAAATGGAACAGGATTATGGAATAGAGCTTTTATAGAATTAAAACACTGCACATTTGTAAACCTAAGCTTTGTTTTATTTGTAAGTAAAGTCTCTAAAAACCAAACTCATCTAAAAACCAAACTCAGTAATGACTGCTGAAATTCTGTAATATATCCACCATTGTAGGTTCTTAATTCTCATTCTCTTATGAGATCACTTCATTCATTCAACAATATTTTTTCAGTAACTACTATATACTAGAAACTCATTCTTGGAACTGAAAATACAGCAATGAACAAATCAGACAAAATCTCCAACCATGGAAAATTCATTCTAGTTTTGGACAGAGAAAACAAAATAAATACAAAGGAGATAAGTACAGTGAATAAAAAAGAGAGTGTGCTAGTCATGTAATTTTTAATAAGGTAATTAAGGGAAGGCAAGGCCTATCTAAAAATTTCACTGATACATTATATTTTTACCCAGTTTAAAAGCTGTCACTTCAAAAAAACCAATTAAAAGCCTATGATAATAAATTTTAAACAGAAAAGGAAAATAAGAAGATCCTAATTTAAGACAGTAATTATAAACAAAAGCCATTTCTTCTGAGAGAGCTAAGACTACAAATATAGCATTGATGAAATTTTAAAAAGCCAGTGTGATGATACTCCCAACAAATGTTACTGTTAAATCTTACTTTCGGTAAAATACCAAAAGTGATATCCAAACATACACCACAATGCTCCAAAATCACTTAAAACCTTAATATCATTTAAAAATGACATAAGACTATTTTTCATTTTCTTTTATCTTTAATAAATGATACCGTACAGAACTTTTTAAACTGAATTTATTGGAATATAGAACTTTAAGACTGTAACATTTAAAGCCCTAAATTTAAAGCCTTAAAATACCTATGCTAGACCCAGTGAAAACCCCAGTCCTCAGATTAAGTACTAGGAAGGTATAGCTGATATCTTTTCTTTTTAATTTAATAGTAAATTCAATGAAAATTTACCTTGCCCAGAGCGGCTTTGGCGAGAGTCAACACTTGACTGTCTTCGATCCGGTGGTTCCTCGCTCCCTCCATCTGCATAAAAGTAGAAAAAGCATAAGCAAATAGATAAAAAACTGATGTAATATATTCTCTGATTCTGCCTGTATCTTTTCTTTTTTTAAAAATATATCTTTATTGATTTCAGAGAGAGGAAAGGAGAGGGAGGGAGAGAGATAGAAACATTAATGATGAGTCACTGATCGGCTGCCTCCTGCACACCCCCGACTGGGGATCAAGCCCGCAACCCGGGCATGTGCCCTGATCGGGAATCCAACTCCAATTGCCTGGATCCTAGGTCGACGTTCAACCACTGAGCCACGCCCGGCCGGGCTGCCTGTATCTTAAAATTACTATATTTATATCTATCATTTGTTTTCATTTCTTATCATTTCAATCATTAAAATACTTGAGGATATTTCCTATCCTCAAGGAACCTTTCCTAAACCAAAGGGTCTTATCCTTAGATTTTTTTGTGGGGATAGTTTCCTCTCCCCTCTTAAAGGGTGTTCTTTCGTTATCCATATACACTCTACTTTGCATACAGGGTGGGACACAAGTAGGATAACAGTTGTACATATGGAAAATAATACAAGAATTAATAAATAATAATACAAGAATAAACCCTGTTTCATGTATTCACAACTGTAAACCTACTTTTGCCCTACCCTGTATAAAGAAGCAATGTTATCAACTCTAAAGTTCATTCACAGAATTCCAGTTTAAAAGCCTGATTTAAAGCAATGTCTAAATTAATCACAGTTGCTTATCTGTCTAATGTATGTCAAATAATCCCCAGGGCTATATGTTTTACTATAATAAAAATTACATGTTTTATGAGAGATAAGAATATTATATAATATATGAAAGAGCAAAGTAAATCAGAATCAGAAAAACTCAGAAATGAGAACACAGAAAACAAGACAAAATTAAAAAATAAAACAAAAATCATTTCAGTAATGAAGACTGAACTGTAAGAAATGCAAGAGCAAATAAACATAAAAAATATTTTAAAAACAGAAGGTAAAAGAATGAAAATCTTTAACAAATTCTTATAAAAAGAAGAGATTAAAAAGCATTTGGAAGAAGGTGACAAATGTCGGACATAGGCAAAGATCCAGCATATGGATAAAAACAAGAGTACTTAAAGAAGAAAACTAAAGTGAGAAAAAGAACAAATTTAAAAACCAGAATTTAAGAAAGCTTTCCAGAGAGGAAAACCCACTGATTGAACAGGTACAGAAATAAAAAAGGAAAGACCTGACTGTCCAACTCAAGTGCGAACTTATCAAATCAGGGCTGAGATAATCATCAGAGAGCATTTGTTTTTTACCAGAATACTGAGTTAAATCCAGCAAATAATATAAAATAATACAGGGTGGAACAACTTTACAGTTGTGAGTATGTGAAGCACAGAGTTTATTCTTGTATTATTTCTTAATTACTGTATTATTTTCCATACGAACTATAAACCTACTTATGCCCCACCATGTATATTTGTAGTAAGTCTTTAACTCATGTTTGGTGTTATAATATAAAACAACATACCTTTAATACTGAGAAACATTGTTAATAGATCTCTCATTCCATTATTTCAAAGATTTATGAATAATGTGATAGGAGAATTACCATGTAGGATAGACAGCTTTCAACTCAGGTGTATTAAAGCACTAAAACATTCCTAGTAAAGAAATACCAACCATATAGAGAATATTCAGTACTTAATGATTTCCTATGAAGGAATTATTAAAGTTAAGGAAAGGCTAATAGGAAAGTGCCTAAACAATTCTAAGAAAAATGTTTTTTTTTTCCCTGTAAGTAGGGGATACTTTAAATGATTCATTCTTTTCAATTCAGAATCAAAATATTACAGTTGGAAAATAAACAACTTAAGTGACTTTGAATTTGGCAGCCCAACCCCATCTTTAGTGTTCTCAGCTAGAATAAATATTAGATTAGATTTCTGGGTTCAAATTTGGAAGTTGTCTTCAATCCTCCTTTAGGAACTTCAATATATGACCCTAACTGAAGGAGTGGGGAAGTATTAAAACTGAATGGAATACAAATACATATATATTAAAGGTTTACTATTCAGATATGAATAGCATATACTTAATGAAGAGTATACAAGAATTGTATGCACTTAATGCAACAAGGACAGACATGTTCTGGAGGACCATAAATGGAATTTAAAGAAAATGCAAAAGGAAGACCAGGAACATAAGCCAGATTTATTTATTAGCCAAGGGCCACTTATAAAGAGGTACATACACACAATGTTCCCTGGCTACATAAGCACTCTGATAACCAGAAAAAGATAAAAAGCAGCTCACCTGCTTAGGGTTAGAAAAGAGAAAAGAAACCATGATTTGTTCATTATCTATTCTCTGCTGGGTACAGTGACAGTAAGGTCTTTACAACATTATCTCATTCAATACTAATAACAATTCTATGTAACAAATATTAGGCCAATTTTAAACGTAAGATTCAGATTCGGAGAAGTAAAGTGACTTTCCCAAAATCACATCGCCAGTAAGTAGCAATCCTAAAATTAAAACTGTCTGGTTTCAAAATTCTGCATTCTTTTCAAGACTGTCCACTGCCCTCTATCATAATACCACCACCAACAAAAAAACACCATTAAGGTGGGGGTGGGGGGAACAGAAGGGAGGTGACAGCAAAAGCAGACAGACAGATTAAGAGGCTACTGAGAAAATCCAGTAGAAGGATGAACACTTGGGCTAAGTGAGTAGTGGAAGTGATCATATTCTGGGAATATTCTGAAGGTACAGTGGAGAGAATCTGTTGTCAGAAGAGAAGAAAAAAAAAACAAGCCAAGGGTATGCCAATATTTCGGGCCCAAATGATTGTTCTGCAATTTACTGAGACAGGAAAGACTGAGAGAATAGGTTTGTGGATGAGAAAAGTATTTGGAGCTCGGCTTTGGACATACTAAGTTTGAGGTGCCTTATACAAGCAGAGATGGACATACACATGTCATCAGTACGTAAGTCACACTTAAACTGTATGACATCCCAAGGAAAAAGAGTATAGATAAAAGACAAGCGGGAGGGGGAGGGGGAGGGGGAGAGGAAGGGGAGGGAGGGGGGAGGGGGAGGGGGAGGGGGAGGGGAAGGAGGGAGGGAGAGGGGGAGGGGAGGGGGAGGGGGGAGGGAAGGAGGGAGGAAGGGGGAGGGGAGGGGGAGAGGGGGAGGGAAGGAGGGAGGGAGAGGGGGAGGGGAGGGGGAGAGGGAGAGGGAAGGAGGGAGGGAGAGGGGGAGGGGAGGGGGAGAGGGAGAGGGAAGGAGGGAGGGAGAGAGAAGGAGGGAGGGGGAGAGGGAGAGGGAGAGGGAGAGGGAAGGAGGGAGGGAGGGAGGGAGGGAGGGAGGGAGGGAGGGAGGGAGGGAGGGAGGGAGGGAGGGAGAGGGAGAGGGAGGGGGAGGGAGAGAGAGAGAGAGAGAGAGAGAAGGGGTCAGAGGAGTAAGCTTTAGGGCTGAATCCAACATGTAGGGACTGGGGGTATGAGAATAACCAACAGACAATAAGAAGTAGTGGCCAGAGAACAGGAACAAAACTAAAGAGTACCGAAGTCAAGAAAAGAAAGGGTTTCATGGAATGAAAAAAATCAGATGTTGGCCTGGCCGGGCAAGGCTCAGCAGTTGAGTGGCAACCTAGAATCCAGGTGATCGGAGTTCGATTCCCGATCAGGGCACATGACCAGGTTGAGGGCTCGATCCCCAGATGGGGGCGTGCAAGAGGCAGCTGATCAATGACTCTCTCATCATTGATGTTTCTCTCTCTCTCTCCCTCTCCTTTCCTCTCTCTGAAATCAATTAAATTTTTTTTTAAAATCAGATGTTGATAGGTCAAGTTATATTAAGACTGAGAATTGATCATTAAATTTAGTCAATGTAGATGATTTAGCATGGTTCCTGTTTTGTAGTAGGAGTGAAACCTAATGGGATTAAGTTCAAGAGACATTAGAAAGAACTTCCGGAAAGGATCTTGTCTCCCCTAGACGTGGAAGACAACCCACTGGGATCCTGGATATTCTGGCTGCCATCTTATAAATACAAAGAAAATAAACCATAGGATAAAATTAACATTAAGAAAATTAGGGTAGAGAGATGGAAGATACCAAGGTCCTTGTAAACCAGAGGTCAGTAAACTAGTCCACAAGCCAAATCTGGCCTGACACCTATTTTTGGTGAGCCAGTGAGCTAAAAATGGATTTTACATTTTTAAATAACTAAAAAAAAGTTAAAAGAATATTTTATGACACCTAAAAATTATATGAAATTTAAATTTCAGCATCCATAAATAAAGTTTTATTAGCACACGGTCATGATCACTCCTTTATATACAGTGTATGGCTGCTTTTGCACTACAATGACAAAGTTCAGTAGTTGTGACTATATGGGCCTGAAAAGCCCTAAATATTTACTATCTGGCTCTTTTCAGAAAAATTTGCTTACCCCTAATATAAGCAATTCTGAGTCAAATTTTCTGTTACTTGCAACCATAAAATCCTAAATAATACATTCCCCTATACAAAGGCAGTACCAAATTACTTGATGATATTTAAAGAGGAAATGTATTATAAGGTCTCTATCAACTTATTTATACTGCTTTCCTTTCCCTAAAATGCACTTGACAATACCTCCAGTTGAAAATATAATAAAATTGTATTCAACATATATTAATGGTGCTGGGTACCTAGCACAGCTGAGTTGGACTTCATCTTTGAATTATTATTATTTATATGACCTTAGGAAAATTAAATTCTCTGAACCTCAGTATCCTTACCTATTAGTTGACATAGTAACACCCTATGGAGTTATGGTGAGAAAAAAATGTAGTAATGTACATAAAATTCAGCATGCCATCTGCCACTAAGTAAACATTAAATGATAACTGGAATCTTCATCTATCATCATCATGATGAACAACACCCTTTCACCAAAAGACTACTTAAATATCATTTCCTATCTTCTCTATAAAGACTTTCTGGATGCCTACCAGAAAGAATTAATTGTTCCCTCTTCTGTGCTTCCATAGCACATTATACATATCTGTTTTACAGTACTGCCACACTGTATAATAGTTAATTATTTATATAACTATTTCTGGATTGTAAAATGTTCAAAATGTGCCTTTGAAAGCCTTCTTCATCATATTTTCAGTGCCAACTTGGAGTCTGTTATGAAGTGGGTATTCTAAAAAAAAAAAAAAAATTGTTGACTTAATTTTGTCAAGGGCCAGCTGTAAAATCAATGCATTTATCAAATCAAATCAAATTCAAGAAAAAAACAATAAGCGGTATTGATGTGGTTTGAGACATAGTTTAAAGAATTCACTGTTTTCCTTTTCTTACCCAAATTATTACTATAAACAAAACATGAGCAGCATTATTCCAAAGCACTACGACCTCATCCTCCACATTAAGCTCAGTGATCTTTCTTTATCATTAAGAATTTTCATAGGTGTTGAATTAATCTGCATTAGTGAAAGAAGGGAATTCTGGATGCCTCAGAATTATTGATTTGGGAATTTCATTCGACTGATTATAACGTCATTAACCAAGACAGAGAACAGAAGATGAAGGATTGGGAAGAAAAAATAATATGCCACTTTAACCAAAGATTCAATTTAAAGTCTGATTTAATCTTAGCCCTTGTTTAGCACTTCATTAATTCTAGATCTAGAACTAGATGGAGGGAAATATGAATAGCCAGAAGTGAAATTATTTAATCCCTTGATTTTTTTCTGAAAACCAAATAAGTCACTCTCAAACAAGGGTTCTGTAATGATTCTCAATTCTCAGCCCAAATATTTATGCTTCACTTTTAAATTCATTATTATACTAGCGAGCTCCCTATTCATCTAGTTGTATGAAAATGGGAAAGGTCCATGTATAACAACTGCCTTTTTGAAATCTCTACTTGAATGTCTCAAATATACCCCAAACTCAAAACATCTGAAAATGAAATTCTAACCTTCCTCTCACCCCTTTAAACCTGAGACTATCAGAGCTCCCCACCTCAATGAATTCATCACCAAATATTACTGATTTTCCTTCCTCAAAGTGTCTCTTGAATCCAGCCACCTGTCCCCATCTCCAGCCTGCATCCATTCCTATATTACGCATTCTCTTCTAAATGTTTATCCACGAAGCAACTAATTATTTAGAAATGGAAATCTATCAGTTATCACATTTAATGTTTAAAATGTTTAAATGATCTCCCATCAGAATATATATAAAAATCTGAAACATGGTCTAAAAAGGTTCTACTTTTCCAGCTCATTTCTAATTAGACTTCCCTTTGTTTTCCTAATACTGGCTTTCTTTCAGTTGTTGACCTCTACCTTCAGGGTGTCTAGAACAGAAACCTGAGAAACAACTATTATATATCTGGAGAGTTAGGATAAAATGGTTTTCACCCAAAACACCTGCCTTCATATATGTGGATAAGTTCCAAAAGCACTAGTAATAGAGATCTTTTATTTTATGTTACATAGTCCACAATAAAATAAATCCTTATATTCATTCTTCTTACTCCCTGACAAGATAAAATAAATGCTACTAAGAGACTAAAATTAAATCTCCCCTTCACCACTTTACCCCCAAGAAAAGGCATGGCATCTTTCTATTTTGACTGATAAGTATGTTTAAATGTAAAGACACTCAATTAAAAACAAAAGTAACGAAAAGCCAAAAAGTCATATTATCTAAATATGCCTTAAATTTTTTTCAAATAAATTATACTTGTATTCTATAGGCCTAAATAATACTTTGTTACTGGTTTATATTTATATATAAATATGTTTTTTTAAAGTACTTAGCATAATAACATGCTCTTGTAATCACCTAATCTTTACTGTATTATGTGGTTGTGATAATGATGGTAATGAAAATAAAAGTTCAAGATCAAAATATTTTAAGGAAAAAATGCTATTAAAGCTAACAACATGACCTTGGTATACAAAATTCAAAAACTTATCATTAGTAAGATTCTTACTAGATTAGTACCATTTTGTATTTTTCTCCTAAGGAACTAGGAAACTTGAATACAACAATGACTAAGTGGTTGAATAATAGGAATCATTAAGATCAAGTAGAATATAAAAATATTTAATCAAAGAACACAGAAAACAGACTCGCATGTAAATAAAGAAACTTCGTATGTGAGAAAGTAGTAGTATTAAACACCGAAGAAAGGAAAGGCTATTCAAAAACAAGTTAGGAAAACTGCCTTTCTCCATATGAGAAAAATTATTAGACCCCCTTTTCACACCATTATCCCATTACAAAAAAAGTGAAAAAAGAAAAATCAAAATGTACAAAAATTTGAAAGAATAAAACTTTAACCATTTTAGGAAAATACAAACTATATTTGCAATCTCTCAAGAAAGATTTGTGAAACAACATAGGGCAAGAATAATAAATATGAATAAATTAAAATTTTAAACTTCATTCGGCAGGAGTTTAGAGTTTCAGTCTTATAACCAAAAGCAAACTTTTAAGACAGGACAGAGATGAGAGAAGATATCTGCAAGAAATGTCACAGACTAAGGATCAATCTAGAGCAGGGTCTACTAACTTATGCAAAAAAATTATAATTTTAGGCTTTGCAGATCCTATGTTCTCTGTTGCAACTACTCAACTCTACCACTGTAGTGCAAAAGCAGCCACAGACAATAGGTAACTAAATGAGTGTGGCTTTATTCCAATAAAACTTTACTTATGGACACAAACTTGAATTTCATATAATTTTCATTGTTGTGAAATTTTTTCTTCTTTATCTTTTTTCTGAATCATTTAAAATAAATGCAAAAACTACCCATAGTTCACAGGCTACACAAAAATATGTGACGAGTGGGATCTGACCCATGGACTATAGTTTGCTGAACCCTGTCTAGAACATAGAAAGACTACCACAAACCAGTAAGAAAAAGATAAATAATCCAAGAGAAACAAAGCATATGGGATATGAGGAGGCTAGTAACAAAAGAGGAAATCTAAAAGGCCAATAAACACACGAAAGGATATTCTGCCTCACTGGAAATTAAATCAGCATAATATGGGGGAAATGATGAAGTCTGACCATATGAATGTTGGCAAGGATATAGCAAGACAGGAACTCTCAAACACTTCTTAGAAGTGTGTAAATTTGTACAGTAACACAGGAAAGAAATTATCTAGTGAAAGTGAAAAGGCAAATAACCTATATCCTGGAAATTCCACTTCTAGATACAGACCCTAGAAAAACTCCTATATGTATGTAAGGATATTCAGTGCAGCATTTTTTATAATAACACAAAACAAACATTGAAATAAACTCAAATTTCTATTAGGAGAATAAGGATAAAAGAAAAGCACTCATAAAATTGAATACTGTACAATATATAAAAGAAATAAACCAAGTCCACAAACAGCAAGAGCAAAATAAGCAAGATGCAGAATGATACAGAGATAATGATACCACTTAATAAATTTTAAAACATACCCAATATTAAACTCAAAACTGTTCCTGGATACATTTATATTGAAAATTTTCGTCTCTGATAAAGCAGATTCAAACATCAATTGTTTTTTTACCAAATTCTAAATCTGTCTGTATGAGTCTGTATTACCTATGTCTGTGTGCATCTGTGTTAAGATATTATAGCAATGAGAATTAGTGAAAAAATATGCCATATTTTATTCTGAAAGTTATGGGGATTTACATTTATGAAAATTCATTCTTATAGCAAAATACAGAATGGACTAAAAGCACTGAGACCGAAGACATAGTAATTTAAGCGACAAAAGAAGAAATCCTAAAATAAGGAAGTGAGAATGGAAAAGAAAAAGAGAAGACAAAGTTAGGAAATACTGAGAAGTTTTAATGAACTGGACTTGATGCCTCATTAGACGTGGCAGCCATTTTGGGGAGCATGAAAAGCTTCATGTGTTTTCCAACTGTTTCCTGAATACACTTGCTATGGGCTTTTAAATAGCTCTTAGAACTGACAGCTACATTAGCGGATGATAATGGACCATCAGCTATAGCTAAGTGATAGGAAAAGGATTTTAGAAAACAAAATGTCAGTTAAAGCAATTTGGGAAGAGATGTAGCAGAAAGGTTTTCTCTGCTCTGCAGTTTCTGCCAGATTATATGCACGATGTGTGCTCCGGAGGGCTAACAGTACTGCTGAATACTACACCATCTTAATATTCAGTTACTGGAGGAAGAGATGATGAAAAAGTTCGGGACCACACAAGTACAAATCCTGGCTCCAACATTTACTGTATGACTTTGGACAAGTCGTTTAACTTTTTTTTCCCTCTGTCCCTGTTTCTTTATCTACTAAATAGATAAATACATTTATTCCATAAAGTTGTGAAAATTAAATGAGTATAATTACGTATGTATTTATGTATGTGTGTGTCTTTGTACACGCACAAA
Organism: Miniopterus schreibersii; assembly: GCF_964146895.1. Classification (NCBI taxonomy): domain Eukaryota; kingdom Metazoa; phylum Chordata; class Mammalia; order Chiroptera; family Miniopteridae; genus Miniopterus; species Miniopterus schreibersii. The sequence goes on from NC_138116.1 coordinate 9,918,250, forward strand.
GTGTTTGCTATTATTATTCATTCATCAGTTATTAGGTAACCACTAAGTGCTGGGGCATCATACTATGTGCTGGAGAAGTAGAGATAAAAATTTTACGTTGTCTGCCCTCTTGCAGGACACAGCCATTACACTGTGATGGACATGTGAGCTAATGTGCTATCTCCAACCTAAGTAATTAACAATTCCTGAGATATTTCTCAATCTGTCTGAGCCTATCAACAATTTTAACGTCATTTAATCTTTCAACAATTGATAAAAATCCATGGAAAAGGTTTATGGTTATACAGAGAAAAACCTTTACTAATATACAAATCTATGGATTTGTCATTTTCTAAACTACATTTTCATTCTTATCTCTAAATTTCCCACTATTCTATTTCTTCTATCCTTCTAAAAGATTATAACCTAAAAGAATCATTCATACATAAATCTAATGCTAATCTAAAAGTCATAAATTCCCAAAACCTTCTCTCTAAATTTCCCCCCCCTATTCTAAGAATGTATTCATTTTTATTTCTTTTACTCTTAACCACACTGTTAATCTGAAAGATTCAAAAATAATACCCTTAGAAACTACCTGGATCTTAGAATTACAAAGACAATAATGGTTAAATGAATATTAACAAGAGAGTTTTTTTTACTGCTCAGTTGAAAAATAATTACTCTACAGCATAAAATCTCTTGATTTTATGCAGTAATAGATTATCATTTTCTTTAATAAATATTTATTGTCAAAAGTATCTCATACAACAATCATTCTCTCATCAACTTACTCTGTAATACTCTCCTTCAACAAAAGATATCTTAATTGTATCCAGCTCTATCGCAAATTTACAGTACTAATCCTTGCCAGCCATTTTGTTTTCAGCTTGTAACACTAGCAGCCAGCTGCCTTGAGCCTGACTCTATTAGCATATCGAATAATTTAGAAAATAAGCATAGAAATGGAATCTAAAGATATAGTTGGGTTTTATCTGACTATATCTGTACATTATATATTACTCTTTAAATATGCTTTATTTTGATGCTTCTCTACTTCCTTTCAATATAATTTATTTTCTTAATTTAAATGCTCATTTCTGCTCACAGTAATTTTTCCCTCCCCCAGATCCTGTAAATGAGGTTGACCTATTACTGTTTAAATATAAGAATTTTCAAATTTTAATAGAATGAACTACAAGTGTATTTTAAATATTTTCTGTAAAATGATAAAAGGGTTGGATACTGTAATTTACAACTATATTCCAGCAGACTATCTAGCTAAGTATGATAAATAAATAAAAGCTAGCATATACTCTTCTTACATCTCAAGAGTGTTTCTAATAGCTGGCAGACAGCAAACAATTCTCCACCTGTTCTGACTTGCAATAGGCTGCTGTTTGAATGTCAGTAGCAATGTGCCCTTACCAAGCATCACTGAAGTCTTAGATAACACGTTATCTAATGCAATTTTAATATGATGAGGAGGGATAGAGCCGAAGAGTTCTGATTAGTGTCCTGTTCTTCAGAACTCTTTTCCATCGCATCCTCCCCCTCCCCAACAAGTCCAACTCATCCATAATTAATAACTTCTGAAATTATATTATTCATTAACCCATTCTATCACTTAACATAAAACTCCTTTTAGGGTTCCCTTGCAGTTCATTTAATAATACTATTTAGAAAGCTTGTTAACTTAAGAGAATATAACACTCTCTTGAAGTAACAATAAGCAAAGGAAAAAAAAAGGCTAAAGGGGAAAAGATAACTTGCAAGAAAATAAAGTGCTCAAAGATGAGGATTGCTGAAGTGTTGTAACAACTTAATTTTCTCTTCCAAACCCCTCCCGTCTCCAAGGCATTTTTGTGTTTTTACTGTAATGCCAACTAACCATCCAGGCTGCTTGTAGAAGCCTCTGGTTAGAATGGATTTCAAGGCTGCTGTGTCTTTGAGGAACCAATCAGATGTCTTTGTTTCATCTGCAACATTCCATCAGAGTTATATAACATTTTAGATACATAAAACATTCTAATAATATAGCATATTTCAATCTATAGTTAGCAATCTATGGTCACTAAATCTGGCATAAAAATCCCATAATGATTCTTCTGTGTTATTCAATAAAAGCAAAGGAAAATAGTACACAAGAGAGGATCATTTTTTTCTCTTGTGGGAGAAGATAGAGTGGATTTACTCTGTCTAAAAGAAAGAGTTTTTGAAAATACAGAGTATAAGCAATTTGCAGACTACTAATGTTGATTCTTACTATTTCTATCTACAGTAAAGTGGGTGAGGTAACCCAACATAGTGGCAAACAGCCATACAGTTGTTCATTCTTATCACATACAGCATGTCAGTAGTACAGAATAAAACATTATAAATAGATTTTAAACTCAGGTTTAATCTTTTGCAAATTTTTTTTTAAGCACAGAAAAATTCAGTGAAGCATTTTAAATGCCTGGACAAATATTTTCTCAAACAAGAAAATCTGAACTTTAAATGTCATACCCCAATTTAACACCTATAATACTAAACAAAAAATAGTATGCCAGCAGCACTGTTACCTATATGATCAAAATACCTGCAGTATACTTGTACTGGAACCATACAAATATATATATTTCAGAGCTAATGCTGCATAACTTAAATATCATTGTTCTGTACTATTAATATAGAACTCAGATTTTAAAAAACATATTAATCTAGAACCTGTGAATCTAGTATTTTTCTTTTTACAACTCAAAAGCATCCCACATATGACGGTTACAAATCAGCACAGGATTTTAAAAGTGCCTGAATGCATAAAAAAGCTGAATCTGTTGGGTGTGGCTTAAGTAAACATATCTTGTCTCTACTGGACAGCTCTCCAGTAACATGCTGCCACTGAAACCCCAAATATATGAGTACATAAGTAAAGTGCTTTCCAGGAGGGGGTGGGAAACTAAACCTCCATGTTTTTTCTATACTTGATGTTCAATTGTTTCTTATACTGCACTTCTAAAATGATAGTGCCTTGAGTAAACCTGAGCACTGCTCAAGAAACCAAGGACAGAGAAATTTTACTTGTCCTACTTTCCCTATTTTATACTCACTGTCTACAACATGGCCGTTCTTACAAACATTTTGCTTTCATAAAAGAGGTAATCATTTAAATCATGACTATGTGCAATGCGAACTCACACTGCATTATAGTCATCAATAAAATATAAGTGCCAACTCGTGTTCATTCTACTTACTTGCCATCTCACCAGAGAATGCTCCAGTAATGTTCTCTACTATTATAAAATGAACACTATATGAAAAGAGACAATGGTAGGAGCTGCGACAAATGTGCAACAGAGAAAATATAAAATCTGTAAGACTTTTAAAAAAGTCTAGTATTAATAGGAAAAACCCTTCAAGTATATGCAAATGTGTGGTATGTACAGACATTACACATATTTAGTAGAAATAAAAAACTGTTCATAAGCTATCATGAATGCATTTATTAATTTACATGCAATTTACCTGAAACCTCTATGTATAGAGGCCATGCAGATCTCAGAACTATACATTTTCATTATTAAATGGCCATAATCAAATATTAAGACAGCTACGGATATCTGACATACTGAAGTATATCCAAGCTTTTAATCCCATTAAATAATTTTCTCTGCTACTCAGTATAGCAAACCCACCTTTGAGTCATATTGACGGTTATTTTTTTCCCATGCCCTGTACGTGCTGCACCATTTTGTTTGTCTTCTGGACAGTGGAGAAATCAGCAGAACAGCAGTGAAGGAGTGTACTGGAGTCAGCAGAGGCAGTGCCAGCCTCCTACTGCAGTCTGTATATTGAACGCACTCAAACCCACAGGTGCCTACGTAAAATCCTCCAGCTGCAGCCTGCAACTTAATGTTTCCTTCAGCAGCAGATCTTTATGCTAGTTTCACTTTGCTTTAACCCAATAAAATGGACAGGATGCACAACAGTGTGCCATCTTTTAAGAATGAATTTTACATAAAATACTTATACAGAAATTGTCTTTATTAAGAAGCTAAATATGAGTGACTTTTAAAATCAGAAGTATAATCAACAAATTATGAAGATTCAAAAGGATAATTACCAAAAGAGAAATTCATTTCTAACATTTTATAAATTCTAAAATGATTATTTAATTTTTTCAAGAAAGAGGAACAATAAAAACTAACATATGACATGTCTTATGTCTTCTTGCATAGCTTATGAAAGTAATTTTTTCAAGTAAGAGCATATCTTGTATATTTACCTCTTGTATATTTGCCTCTAACCATACCTTTTCATCAACAAATAATCCATTTATAAGAAGAAAATATAGAACTGATCTGTTAAAAGGCAAAGTGAATCTAAGTAAACCAATTTTCAGAAACTGACAGATGAAACAAGAAATAGAGATTCACAATCTTTTCACATAAACTTCAAACACACTCTTATCCTACCAGAATTATAGAATTTAAAAACTCTGAGAAATTTTAAAGAAGACAAGTCTAACTCTAATTTTTCAGATGAACAATTTAAGGACCACAGACGTTAAGGCTAACCTACCTTTCTCAAGGTCACATATATTTGGTCAGTAGCAAAATTTGATCTTCTCATTCTAAACTCACATTTTAACAAATAAATAAGAATTACTCAAACTCGTCCAAGATTAAACAGTAACTTGAATATTTCTGTAACTATTAAAAAACTAAGTTTGTGGTTAAAAACCTTTACAAAAAAGAAATCTCCAGGCCCAAATATTTTCACTGGTGAATTCTAGCACTACCAAACATTTAAAAAACACCAATTCTACACAGTCTCTTCCAGAAAAGAGAAAAGGAAACACTCAACTTATTTTATGAGGATGAAATTACTCTAATATCAAAGTAGACAAAATTGTTACAAAAAAAAACTACAGAGCAATATCCCTCATGAACATAGAAACAAAAATCCTCAACAAAGTATTAGCAAATCAAATTCAGTAGAATATGCACGCGCACTCGCGCGCGCGCACATACACACACACACACAATGACCAAGAGGGGTTTATCCTAGGAATGTTAAGTTAATTAAATATTTGGAAATCATTCAATGTAATCTATCATATTAATGGTTCAAAGAAGAAAAATCACATGATCATATCACTTGATGCAGAAAACGCATTTAACAAAATTCAACATCCATTCATGATAAAAACTAGAAATAGAGGAAAATTACCTCAACTTGATGAAAAAACATCTACAACCAACATCAGTCATCCTTAGTGGTCCAAGACTGAATGCTTTCCTAAGTTTGGGAACAAAGCAAGAATATCCACTCTCACCACTCTTAGCCACCATCTTACTAGAAGTACCAGTCAGTGCATACAGACTGAAAAGGAAGAAATAACATGGTGTCTACCCTCAGAAGACATCACTGTCCACTTAAAAAATTCAAAGAATCTACCAAAAACAAAGAAACCAAAAAAATTCTATAGAACTACATGAGTTTAGCAAGGTCACAGTACAAAGTCAAAAAACAATAACCAATCATATTTTTATATATATTTATATACTAGCAATAGACAATTAAAAAACAAGATTTTAAAAATCCTACCAACAATAGCTTTTTAAAAAGGAAATACTTAGAGGTATAAGTCTAACAAAACAAATACAATGTATGCTGGAGACTACAAAATGAAAATGCTGATGACAGACATCAAATAAGACCTACATAAATGGAAACACATATGTTCATACACAGAAAGACCCCACGTGGTAAAGATTTCAATTCTACTCCAATTGACCTATAGATTTAATGCAATTCCAATCAATATCTCAGAAGGGATTTTTTATAGATATAAACTTTAAAGTTTATATGGAAAGGCAAAGGATCTAAAATAGCTAAAACAAGTTTGAAAAAGAACAACAAAACTGCAGGAATTACACCACCCTATTTTAAGACTGACTAGAACGCTACCAGTACAAGACAGTGCGTGGGGTTTTGGCCAATAGATGAAAACAGATCAGTGGAACAGAAGAGATGATACAGAACAGATACAAACAAATGCAGCCAACTGGTGTGTTTTTAATTGATTTTAGAGAGAGGAAGGGAGAAAGAGAAAGAGAAAGACAGACAGAAACAGAGACAGAGACAGAGAGATCCGTTGCCTCCCACACGCACAGGGACTGTACTGGGAATCGTAAATGCAGCCTGGGTGTGTGCCCTGACTGGGAATTGAACCTGCCACACTTTGGTGCACAGGCTGACACTGCAACCAACTGAGCCACCTGGCCAGGGCTCAAGAGTTTTTTTGAATTTGTTGTTTTAAATACATAAACTTGGATTAATAATCAAAGACAGTTTTATCAAGGGAAAAACTTTACTAAAAAATCACTGTTTTAAATTTCAAGTAACTTGTACAAGTTGAGGATAGGGAGTAACTAAATAGAAGATGAAAATTACTTCCTTTAAATTGGAAAGAATTATATGGTCACAAAAGGGTTTGTGCTGACAGCATTAACCCTAAATAGCTTTCTCTGGCTTCCTTCTTCAGCAACACAGATGGAAACAGTAAACTATAAAAGCACCAAACTATGAAAGTAGACAATCATGGAAATGAATCTTTAGGGTGAAATGGTGAAATACCGCAGTGCAGTACTAAAAGGACTTAGGTTAAATTGTTCTGAAGTCCAGGGGAAGTATAATCCCAAAGCTCAAATAAAGGTAAATTAGAAAGGAACCCAGAAGAATGGAAATAAACCACGGAGTAAATAAATTACATTTGAAAGCAAAATTTAGTACAAAAGGTAATTTCTCTGGATAATTATTCATTCAATATATGATCATTTTGTACCTAATATGGGCGTGGAATAATGTAATGTCACATCGGCCAGTCTCTCTTGCCAGAAATTTCAGAACTAATTATTTCCTTCACTCTTTTCTTTTCCTAGCCACTCTAGTAACTAAATCCTTCCTATTTTACCTCAAAAATATCTTCCTTGTGTATCCTCTTTAGTCTTTTCATCTTTTCATCATCTCTTACAGTCTACTCACTGCAGTCCATTTTACATACTGATGTCAGAGCTATCTTCCTTAAAATGTTATTCATTTATAAAACAATATTACTGAGTACTTACTATGTGCCAGTCAGGCTGCTTACTATGTGCCATTCTGGTGCTAAGGATACAGGGGAAAAGAGACTGAACTTGTCACTAAACTTGTATTATAGTAGGAAAGACATAACAAAACAGAAAAACAAGATAAATAGTCACAATATAAGAGAGGGGACAAAATAAAAGGAGAAACATAAAAAAGGGGCTAAAGTTTTAAATTTGGTAGCCAGGAAAGACCTCAAGGAAGTGACTTCTAAATTAAATCCCCAATGAAGAAAGAAAGCTAACGTTCCAAATGGCACAAGCATAAAACTCCTAAAGCAGAAGGATGATGAGGCTGAGAAGAAGTGAACAAGTTACTCTTATGTGAAATGAAGTCAAAGGTAATCAGGAACAGCCCTGGCTGGGTGGTTCAGCTGGCTAGAACGCTGCGGAAGTCCTACAACTAGGGAATTAAAGAAGTCACATGGTGACTGGTAGGAGGGGCAGAGGCATGGAATGGGCTAGTCCCAAACACACATGCAGTAGTTTTTAATTAGGAGGGATATCTTGGCTGCAGAGACACCCCTGCTCTGAGGATCAAGGGGTCCCAGCCCCACACCAGACCCCTCAAGCCCATGGACACATACGAATGCTTCTTAAATTAAATACTAACTTGGTTTCCTAAAACAAAACAAAGCAAATTACTACACCTATGAGAAATCTTATCTTATTAATCTTAAAAATAAGCCATGAGCCAAAGTTAATATAAAGAACAAAATAGTCATCTAATTATTCATTAATGACTCAGAAAAAACTGTAATGATAAAAACACTAATGATGTCATTCCATAAATACAATTTCCCTTTTAAGACACAATTTATTCTTGTTTGAAATTCTTGCCTTGAAGTATGTTTGAAAAAACATACTGCTTCTCTATAAATAGGGTTCTTTCCATACAAAATACAAATCACTATTTTTATACCTACTCTAACTTACAACTACTCTAAATTATAAACATTATACAAGAAAAACCACAGAGGAAAATAAATACTAGAATAGACACCCCAAAATCCTTATTGGTATAATTAAATACCTGGTAAATCAAAGGAATTACAGTAGAACCTTGGCATGTATGGATTTAATATGATATCCCTAAAACAGTAGTTACTCAAAAGTCTAAAAGCACAAATTTGATGCCTACCTCTAATAAGGATAGTATGTGGAAATGAGTCACTATCTGGTACTCAGGTCAAAAGGACTATCCAGCATGCCCTGGCCGGTGTGGCTCAGTTGGCAGGAGCATCATCCTATACACCAAAAGGGTTTGATTCCTGGTCAGGGCACATAACTAGGTTGCAGGTTTGATCCCCGTTCCCAGTTAGGGCATGTGCAGGAGGCAACCGATCAATGTCTCTCTCTCACATTAATGTTTCTCTCGTTCTCTCACCGCGCCCTCTCCCCCCAAAAAATCAATGAAAATATCCTCGGGTGAGGATTAAAAAAAAAAGACTATCCAGCATCTGCATCTTAATATGACTTTATTAATTTCTACTAGGTATCTTTTATAAAGTAATTGTTGGGAAGTGAGAGAAAATGCTAGTACTGGCGTCAAAAGTGAACATCTAAAGGTATCTAAGAAAATCATGGTTCTAAGCTAGAAAACAAATTTTGGATAAGCCATTTCTTTAAATGTCAAATCTGGAGGCAGCTTGAATCTCTGATGTGTAAAAGTGACTAGTAAGGTGATGACAATTATTATTTGTCTTCTGCCAAATCAATTAGAATTTAGGAAGAACAATAACTAAATGCAACATAGTTTTCTGGATTGGATTCTGGAACAGAATGAGAACATTAATGGAAAAGCTAATGAAACCCAAATAAAGTCTAGAGTTTAGTTAGTAGTAATATACCAATGTTGTTTCTCAGTTTAAACAAATGTACCATAGAAATGTAAAATGTAATAATGGGAAAACTGGGTAAGGAGTATATAGGAATTTTCTGTGCTATCTTTGCAACTTTTCTGTAAATCTGTTATTAACCCAAAATGAAAAGCTTTTTTTAAAAAAGTAACTAGACAACACCTTGATTTGGTCATCAAAATCACTAATGAGGGACAGATGGACATTGTGTGCCTCTAGCTATAATACCCCAAGAAGAAAACAACATACATTTATGTAACATTCAGACCACAGATTATAACCTGAATCTAATCATTTAAAAAAATCAAAGAAACCCAAAATTAGGAACATTCTAGTTTTTTAAAAAAGAGAGCTTTCATTCTTCAAAAATGTGAAGAAACACTGATAGTATAAAGATGTGACAGGTGATGTAATACCTTATCCTGGATTGGACCTTGGAGAGGAAGGGAGGAACTTCTATAAAGGAAATTACTGGCAAAATTTAGAAAAAAACAGATGGCAGATTTGGTGAAAGTACTATAATGATGCTTAACTGACTGAGGTTGATAATTATATTGTGGTTATATAAAAGAATTTCCTTGTCCTTAAGAAATAAACACTGAGCCCAGCTGGGTGTGGTTCAGCGGTTGAGCATCAACCTAGGATCCAGGAGATCAAGGTTCAATTCCCAGTCAGGGCACATGCCGGGGTTATAGGCTCGATCCCCAGTCGGGGGCGTGTAGGAGGCAGCTGATCAATGACTCTCTCATCATTGATGCTTCTATCTCATTCTCTCCCTCTCCCTTCCTCTCTCTGAAATCAATACAGATATATTGAAAAAAAAAAAGAAATACATACAGAAAATTTTAGGATTAAAAGGGCATAATATATTTAACTTTCTCTCAAGTAATTTTTTTTTAAAGTGAGTGAGCGAGAGAGGATTGAGTGGGAAAGAGAGGAAGACAGTGTGTGTGTGTGTGTGTGTGTGTGTGTGTGTATAGAGAGAATGATAAAGCAAATGCAGTGAAAAGTAAATAATTTGTGAATCTGTGGAGATCTTTGTACTACTGTTTTACAACCTTTCAAGAAGCAGAAAATTATTTCTAAATTAAAAAAAAAATTTAAAGAAGCAAATGGAAGTTCTAGAATTGAAATATATAAAAACAAAAATTAAAAACTGAATATGGTTAAGAGTAGATTATATACCACTGAAGACTAAATTAATGAATTGTAAGATATATCAAAATAAAATACCCAGCATAAAGCACAGAGACAAAAGGATAGAAAGAGAGTTAAGAGACACAGATGATATGCATGTAGTCTATCAAATGTATAACTAGAATCCTAGAAAGAAAGAAGAGAGATAATTTTTAAAATTTAAAATTTGAAGAGAGAATGGACAACAGCTTTCTAAGACTGTGAATGACATCAAGCCACAGAGTCAAGAAATCCTACAAACATAAATAAATAGAAGACAAACAAGGATAGGTAAAAAGAAAACCACTCCTAGGCACATTAATGTAAACCTAAAAAACGAAAAACAAAGAGAAAAAAAATAGATTGCCTTTAAAGAGGCAGCAATTAGACTGACAGTTGACTTGTCACCAGAAATAATTTAAGAAGCCAGAAAACAATGAACAATATTTGAAAGAAAATAACTGCCAACCTAGAATTCTACTCCCAGCAAAAATATTCTGCAAAACATAAATGCATTGCCACAAGAAAATCCCAACTAAAGAAAATTATAAAGGGTGTTCTCCAGACAAAAAGGAAGGTTATTCCATCTAGAAAATGAGGGATACAGGAAGGAATGAAAATCAATGAAAAGGTCAATATTGGGTAAATCTAAATAATAGTGACCATAGAAAGCAACAATAAAAAGGTCTTATAGAGTTTAAGATATATATATAGGTGAAAAGAATCTAAGGTTCTTTCATTGTCCAAGAAGAGGGTAAAAGTACCAATTAATATCAAACTGATTGATATTTAAATCTTTAAGGTAACCACTAAAAGAATTATAATAGCATATAATTTCCAAGTCAATAGGGGTAAATAGAGAATAATGAAAAATGTTTTGATCAATCAAAAATAAAGCATGAAAGAAGAGAGAGAGAAAAACATAGAGCAGGCAGGACAAGAAGAAAGCACATAGTAACATGTTATATTTAAATCCAAATATATCATTGGTGGAATTAGTACCAACATTATCCTTAAGAAAAAAAACTTGTCTGAATGAATGAAAAAAAAAAAACCTCAACCATATGCTATTAACAGTATAACATATATAAATGTTTCAAGTAAAAGAATGGAACAAATCATACCTTGCAAAAACTAATTAAAAGAAAACTGGGATAGCTATCCTAATATTAGGCAAAATCAACTTTCAAACAAAAGGCAATATTAGAAATAAAAAGGGACACTTCATTATGGTAAAATAGTCATTTCAACAGGAAGATACAGCAATTCTAAATTTCAATGGCTCTAATAAGACAGTTTCCATACACATAAAGCAAAAACTGTCAGGAACGAGGAGAAACAGTTCCACAATTATAGTGTGAGATTTAATCACACCTTTCTCAGTAATGTTTTAAAATATTCATACACACACACACACACACACACACACACACATATATATGTGTTTTTTGGGGGTTTTTTCCCCCCATTGCTTTTCAGAGAGCATGGAAGGGAGAGAAAGTCAGAGGGAAACATCGATGTGAGAGAGAGACACCACTTGCTTGCCTCCAGCATGAGCCCTGACCTGGGCCAGGGATCAAGCCTGCAACTGAGGTACATGCCCTTGGCTGGAAGTGAACCCAGGACCCTTCAGTTTGCAGGCTGATGCTCTAACCACTGAGCCAAATTGGTTAGGGCACAATAAATAATTTTTAAAAATTAAGTAAGCATATAAGTGAGGATATAAAATATTAATCAAATTGACCTATACTGCGCCCAATAATTGCAGAATCCACATTATTTTCAGGTGCATCCAGAACATTCACCAAATTTGATCATATGCTGAGCTATAAGGCAAATCTAAAAAAAAAAAAAATCAAGAAAATAAAATAATATAGGATAGGTTCTCTGATAACAGTACAATCAAGCTATGTTAATAACAAGATAACCAGGAATAGTGTGGTGAAGGCCAGAGCGGGGGGTGGGTGCAGGGGAGAAGGGGCCAACGGGGAAAAAAGTGGACATCTATAATACTTTCAACAATAAAGATAAATAGGAAAAAAAAAAAAGACAACCAGGAAATCAACTGTTTAGAAATGAACAATTATACTTTAAATATCTATGGGTCAAGAAGAAATCACAAGGGGAGTTAAAAAACATTTTGATGTGAATGATAATGAATATACTACCAATGTAAATTTGTAAAATGCAGAAAAATTAGAAGTGAAAATATTAAAATATAATAAATATCTACAATCCATTAACAGAAAATAAACATGTAGTACATTTTTCTTCAGTATTTCTCCCAAAAAAGTATAGGTACATTTTAGTTTATTTTTACCATAAATGCCCAAGAACTACCCCGTTGTTCTTGGAAGTTTATAAACTTTATTTTAATGACTGTAAAAATCTTCAACTTATATTTCACTTTCTATACAACCCTTTAAGGACAGTTCCTATTTTTATAATCTCTATCCCCAGAGTGCCTAGGACTAAAATAATTTCATAGGTTAATTCAAAAAGTAAATTTAGGTCTAGGAGATTCTTAATCAGTAGTGCACAGAGGCATTACTCTCTCATATATTAGAAATATTTCTCTTCACATACTTTTCCTTTACCTCACTGTTCCTGATAAGTATTCAAGTGTTCCTACCTCTTAATAGGGTATGACAGCCTATAGGAATGTAAACTTACTTTATTTCTTGTAAATTAAATAAGACATTTAATAAACAAATGCATAAAGTGTTGTAGCATTAACTCAGATCCCTAAAAGAACTTCCTTTTCTAAAATATGACACAGAATAAATGTAGCATAGTTACTTACCACTTGATCTGTTTTTACGACTTGATTTCCCTCCGGTGAGAAGCATTTTGAGACTATTCCGAAACATGATTGTGCTATTCTGATAATCACAAAACTGTAAAAGAAAATGTGGGAAAATATGTTAGGAAACTTGATTTTCTATTCAAAATTCAGAATAATATTGCCTGGTAAACAGTAGGTGCCAAATAAATATTTATTGAATTAATCAATTATATTTTCTCAGTTTGTATCCAAATCAAATCCCTTTTAGAGAAACCTGATCTTACTCTCTTTATTCTCAATGCCTATCTCTTGGGAGGCCCTCAACACTTCTTGAATGAGTAAATGAATGAATGAATAACTGAGCAAAGACTTGATTCATCAGATTAGTAACCTGGTAAAGAGGTAAGGGGATACAATATAAGTAAGTTTCAATAGACAAGACCAAGTTATGAATTAACTAGAAAAATGGGGAATACTCAGGGTGATCGTGCACTAGAGATAGTCAGGGAAAGGCAAAGACATTCTAGGCAAGTTCAAATTTTTATCTAAGGAAAACCCAAGAAAATTCTAGTCATACTTCAAACTTCTGCCTAACTCAGTCAGACTTTACTAACAGATATATACACTTCCTCCAAAGTTTCAAAAGAAAAAGTGTATAAGCACAGATTTTTATTAGAACCAATTATTTTAAATTACTAAGAATAGGAGTCAAAAAGAATAAAAATCCCACATCTAAAAATAAACCAAGATAACATTCTAAAGTTAATTTAAATGAAAAATGCTGATGGGTAGAATAAATTAATTATAATGATGATCATTTTTTGAAGTATGGAGGTTTTTTCTCTGCTAGTTCTAAAACATAAAACTTGACTGAAATGCATAAAGAATGAAATGAAACATATAATACTTATTTAAAGCTAATTATCCATCTCACAGTTACATTTTGGTAAAATGACTTTTTCATAAGTTAACATACCACTAGAAAATTTACTTTAATAAAATTTGTAGAAACTCCACAAAATTGAAGCTAGGTGGAAAATGGCAGTTTGATCTAATTGGATTTATGACAGTAATATATGGCTAAATTTTATCCTCCTTTTCTAAGTTTTATACCCAAATTTTAAAATGTTAACTCTCTCAGGAAAAAACATTAAATAAATTCCTGACAAGTGAATCTCTGGCAGGAGCATAAACAAACAACCCATTCTCAGGCCCCAATCATTTCAAATTATCATATACTAAACTGATATGAACATTATGCTATCTATGTGACCCCTAAGCTTTTATGTTTGTGACACCTGGCCTAAACCATTCAGAAGAAATACTAACTACTCTCCTCCTAATGGTCCACCAAGGCTGGATATTCATACTTTATATCAACATCTTCTTGCACTGTTTTATTAGTGGACAATCAATTTTCATTTTCAATGTTCATCTCTCCTACTTATCTAAAGCCTTTTCTTATCCTGTTACTCAAAACAGGAGTGCAATATGCCTTCATTAAAATGTTTATGCAATAATAATGTAATCAAATTAACTATTAAACACTTCTGCATTATTCAAGCTAAATAACCACAGTTCTCCCTTTAACTTTTCCTTGCAGGAAATTTTCCATTCTATAACAAGCTTTTTGTAAAATTTCTTTTTCTATATTCTTTTCCATTTTGAGTTGTTTTGGTAGTGTTTTTTATTCTCAGTTTGGGGAGTGGCTTATTCTTATTTTTTTCCTTGTTTTACAATTCTAGAAACAAGTTCCTTGACATTAGAACTATGCCTAATAGGTTAATTATATAATTTAAATGCTTTTAAACTCCTATGGGACCTGAAGAAAATGTTTCGAATAGTAAGAAAATAAAAAATAATGAACTAAGATATTGTCTGTAAAACTGTAATTACAAAAACAAGAATGCATACTGATCCAAATGATGAATAAAGTGTCATCTTTCCCTACCCAGGAAAACAATAAAACCTTTTTTTTTTTTTTTAAATCCTCACTGAGGATATGTTTTTATTGATTTTAGAGAGAGAGGAAAGGAGAGAAAGAGAAACACTGATGTGAGAAAGAAACATGATCAGTTGCCTCTTGAGTTTTATCACTGAGGTAAATTATTATCCAAAAATGTAGAGAGTATGTATTGAGGTACCCTTATATAGATTGATAAAAACATCATATATGTCCTTACCAGCATTAAACTGAATATCAGAGGGCAGCAATAGTAGGCCTTAAACTATGATCTCCGTATTCATTACTGTTAGTACATAATCAACAGACCCCACCCCTAGACCACTAAGGCAAATACCTAGGAGGAATGGAAGTCAACTGGGTTCTGTATACATATCTGGAGCAGCCTTCATTTACATAACTTTAAAACTTTAGCCATTGCTTCCAAATTAAAGTGGCATATTGGTATAGCGTGGGAAGATCTGTAGCATCTTACAGCAGTAAAGAGGAAAAAGTGAACAGTGAACCCTTCTGATAGGAGAGACTAAAGGTAATAATGTTCTCTACTCCAGTAATGGCAGAAATTAACACTAGTTAATGAAATATTATATAAGGTACTACAGTGCTCCAATAAAAGGGTTTTGGAAACAGCTGTATACTATCTCAGAAATACTGTCCAATGATGCAGAGGGATACCTGCCAGTTTATACAGTACAACTAAACTAGGGCCAGAACCGGCAGAGAGAATAAGGGAGGGGAGCCATCCCTTCCTGCCAACTGACACTAATAAACATAGATTAGTCAGAAGTGCTCCAAGTGGGAGCAGAGAAGAGCCTCATTCACTCACCATGTTTAACAACACATATCACCATTCCACGAGTAAGCAGGACACAGTGGTCATAAGGCAAGGGAAGGGATATAAAAGGCCACAGAGTGGGGGCCTTTTCAAAGAAAAGACACCTCCCACTACCACACATGGAAGCAATGAGTTCCCTTCCACAGACTTTAATGCACAAGCCTCAGATTGTGGATTGTGCCTGTGATATATCTAGGGCAGGATTATGGGAATGATATCAGTCCTGCAGAAGGATAGGTGAGTGAACAAGAGGCACAGTGGGAAGTATGGGGAGAAATCTCAGTTTAGTAGTAGAGTGGCACCACTTCCTCTGGAACAGGGAATCCAACCAAAATTCTGATCTATCATAAATTGTGGGTGTCCAGAAAGGGTATAATTTATGTGGCCTAACAATACCACATAGTTCCAGAGGGGCAAACATTGTACTGACTAAAAGGTGAAAAAGAAGTATTCCCTTAAGGAGTCACAGGATTCAACAGGGGAAGAGAGTAACAGGACTGAGTCTTCTCATCTATGTCTATCCATCCATCTGTAGTGATTCAGGTCATTTAGTGGTAATTTGTCTATTCAGGTTTTCTATTTCTTGAGTCATCTACTTCATATAAGTATTAAAATGGGCTTAAGGGAATATCGGCAAGAACCAAAGGTGTTAACTACAGAATGGAAAGGCCTTTAATCTCTTAACTACTTTTTTATATTTTCCATCTATATGCATTGCACTCTGGGCAATTTCATCAAATCTATCTGCAAATCACTAATTCTCTCTTCAGCTATTTCTACTTTGATAACTTAACCCTTCCACAGAACATTTCCCCCCTTCCATGCTGTACTGCATATGCTGTTACAAGAAAACAAGCCAATTATAACAGTGACAGCTGACAAACCACTGCATCTTTTATAACACCAATATACATGCACAGGGTGGGGCAAAAGTAGGTTTACAGTTGTATTAAGTATGCAATACAGTTTATTCTTGTATTATTATTTATTATTGCAATTGAAAGTGGATACAACTGTAAACCTACTTTTGTCCCACCCTATATTATTCCATTCTTCTATTCTGTGTGTGTCATTTTGAAGTATATTATTTTTCTGAATGATGTTAGCACATTTCTCACATTCAAAATCCTAATTATATTTTTCATTTCTAGAAGTCCTAGAAGAAGCATAGCATAATTTGCTTGTTTTTTTGTAACAGCATATGCAGTACAGCACAGAAGGGGGAAAAATGGTCAGTGGAAGTTAAGTTAGCAAAGTAGAATATTTTTCAGGTCCATCTAATCATTTTTGATAGTTTCTTCCTCTTTTTCTTAATTCTCTTATTAAACATTGTAATCATATTACATATGAATATAAATAAGTAATATATTTTATAAATTTAACTTTTATATTTTTCATTAATACCAGTATCTGAAGGTTTTGTAGGTCCAGTTTTGTTGTTTCAAATTATTCATAATTCATGGCAGTTTATTTTCCTATGTTTTCTAAGTTTGTGTGTATTTTCTATTCTTGCCTTCTAAACTCACTTTTGATATAAGTTGCAGCAGCTATTCAATATGCCTTCTAATTTCTCTTTCATATTTTCTATTTCTTTATCTGTGTACAAATATTTATCCACCAGTCCCCCACATGGATGGTGAAATTACAGACTCCACGTGTGACCATGGTGTTCTCAGTATCACACCAGTGGCTCTGCTGCTTTTCACTGCAGTAAGTAAGCAGCACTTCCTAGGTACAACTCCCAGAAGTTGGAATATTGTTTCAGGCCAAATTATACAAACAGATAATACACAGGAGAAATCTAAAAAAACAATCTGAAAAAACTACATACTATATGATTCCAATTATACAATATTCTGAAAAGGGCAAAACTGTGAAAATTGTAAAAAGATTAGTGGTTGCTAGGAGTTAGAGGGGAGGGAGGGATGTGAACAGGCTGAGCAAAGGGTTTTTAGGGCAGTGAAACTATTCTGTATAATATTACAATGGTAGATACATATCACTATACACTTGTCAAAACCCATAGAATGTATACCAAGAGTGAACCCTAATGTAAACTATATACTTTGGGTGATAATAATGTGTCAATGTAGGTTCATCAGTTTTAAAAAATGTACCATTCTGGTGCAGATTGTTGATTATGGGGAAGGTTGTATGTGTGTAGGGACAGGCGGTACATGGTAGCTCTTTGTACTTTCTGCTCAATTTTGAACCTAAAACTGCTTTAAAAATAAAGTTTCTTAATTGTTCTTTTAAAAACAGAAGGAAATAAAAAAAGAGAATGAGGGAAGGAGGAGTGAAGAGAGGACCCATTAATAGGGAAACGATTATATTTTGACATAAGAAATACTATGAATTATGGAATATTATGTATGGTTTAAACAGTATGCAGTGCATCAATTCTAAAATAAAAAATTCTCCAAGTTTTATCCTTAAGTAAAAAAAAAAGCAAGTCACAGAGAAATTTGTAAAGTATGGCATTATTATAATTTTAAAAACTATGTGTTTATGGACCTGCATTAGATATATATTTAGAACTGTGAAGTAAAACTTATGAGAGAATACACATAAAACTTTACAGTGGTTCCCACAGGAGATGAATACAGTCTTGAAAGGAAGAGGAAAGTGAAATTATTATTAAATATACTTTTACAATTTAAGGAAAAACTAATAAATAAAATTCAGTGTCGCATATTCACCATCTCTGTTTAGTTCCAAAAACATTATCACCCCAAAAGGATTTATTCATTATTGATATCAGTATAAATTTTTAATTATTAAGGTAGTATAAATTTTCTCTGGGTCCCCACAAAGCAGATAAGATCTCAAAGGGTGAAGGATAAGACAACTTTAGAAAATCTTTTTTAAATTTTTAAAAAATATATCTTTATTGATTTTAGACAGAGGAAGGGAGAGGGAGAGAGAGAGACAAACATCAATGATGAAAGACTCCTCATTGATCGGCTGCCTCCTGCACGCCCCGACTGGGGATCAAGCCTGCAACCCGGGCATGTGCCCTGACTGGGAACTGAACCACGATCTCCTGGATCCTAAGTCTATGCTCAACCACTGAGCCACGCCCGGCCAGGCAGAAAATCTTTGCCTTTCAAGTTGACTATCTCCTCAAAGGATTAACCCACCAACATACAATGTCTCAATGCATATCCAAATAATGACAAAATAATGACAAAAAAGTTTAAAAATATAGAATCTTTTTAATATACCCATTTTCTAATAAAATATTTTAAAGTTACATTATAGAACTGTTTTGTCACCAGGTCAGTAAAAGGTCAAATGAAAAGAGGAGTGTTTACAGAACTACTACTACTACCACTTCCTCCATCATTTGCTTTCCCTTGGTTTCTCCAAACCATATAATGAACTGGTCCAACATGCCTGAGAAGTTAAAATTAAACTGCTATTTTAGAGGACTAAGTCCAGGCAATGAACAATCTTATAAATAACATCAAGAAACAACCAAAACACATACACACACAGCAAAAACTTTATTTTAGTAACATATATTAGCTAAAATTCTTTGACTTAAGAATGTTTTTCTATTTCTAAAACACATGAATACAGATGGCAAGTCTGCCTCAAATCCTTTTCTATTATTAACCAACCTATAAATAAAATTTAAAATAAAATGTATCCCAATTTTCTATATATTCAATGTTTATATGAATGAACTATGTATAAGGCCTTGAGCAGGTACTGGAGGAAATGTTTAAAATCTAATAGCAGTTCCTACCTAAAAGGAGCATCCAGTCTGGTAAGGAGAGCTAAGGAAAAGTGAACCCGAGTACAATTCAAGTAGAACCTGGTTGGTACCACAAGAGAAATACAAAGTGCAGTGTTTACAAGAGGGAAAGACTACTTACAGGTTTAAGTAAACAAACACTTCTTACGTGTCTACTATGTGCCCAGCAGGATGCTGGATATTAAGGATAGCAACACTGTCCTACCCTCAGGAAACTTATAGCCTAATAAAGGAATAAGAGACCCTATTATAAATGGCTTCATTTAATGTAAAATTCAGTGATAGAGGTAGTCACAAAATGCAACGTAGTACCAAAAAACTATATATATACTTATGTACCCACCTTTATAGACAGTGAGTGAAAATAATCCTACTGAGCTAAAATAAAATTATTCTGCTGGTATTCTGACATAATCTTTTAGGGGTTAAAAATACTTAAATAAAAAGTATAAATAACATTCTCTCATCATACCCCTATTTTAAAAATACAACCACAAAAATCGTTATCTTCATATGCATGGTTATTAGACCTAAGGATGGCATCTAGGGCAGTTTATGCAAGATATCAACTGTCAAAGTTAAACATTCTCAACGTCAAAACACTAATAGAATGTATAACTAAAAACAGGAATCTAGCTATACAAATACATTAATTTCTTGTCATCCCCAATAGAAATCCATAAAGCTTCAATCGATAAAAATATTAATAATTAAAGCAGTAAGTTATTAACATAGATACAGAAACAGTCCCAAAAAATTAAGTATAGGATAAAGGTAAAATGTAGGACTGAGGTAGGATCAAGGGAGGAAGAGGATTCAGTGAATGTTGGCTCAAGTGGCCAGCCATTAAAAAAAGGGGGAGGATGAGGAGGAATGGATGGAGTCCTACTTCACCCATACACAAAAATAAATTCTAGATGTATAAAAAAGACAGTATAAATTATTAAATACCTAAACTATAAAAACAGCAGACTTGCAGAATAGAAAAATCCATCTTAAAATTCTATGCAAAATCATGCAATAAAAAACAAGAGAACTTATGAAAAGAAATGGGGGTAAAAGAATACTCAAAACTACATCAGTGATACATTAAAAAACAAACAATGGTAGGAACCTAAAAAAATAGTATAATTTTACACATATTAAATAACTAAGAAATAAATACTATAATAAATATGGCACTTTATCTTGAAAAAGAGCTGAGATTTGCTTGTGGAACTGAGTGTCACAAGGGTTGCAATTTGTGACTTGTGAAGTGGTGGGGGCAAAAGTAGGTTTACAGTTGTTCATATAGAAAATGATACAATAATTAATAAATAATTCAAGAATAAACTGTGTTTCACGTACTCACTACTATAAACCTACTTTTGCCCCACCTTGTATAAAGTTGTAACACCAAATGTGAATGGGTACAACTTATAACACAAAAAGTAAACTAAGATAGCTGGAAGATTCTGAGGTGTGTGCATTTTGTATATTCCTACGCAACTTGTTTCGGCTGGGTATTTTTCTACATTTACCTAGTGTTTCTCAAAGAAAATTGTGCATAAACACATGGAACTCCCATTGTGCTCAAATTGTTCCCTGATATATCAACCACATTAGAATAAATTTACATTTTCAAAAGAAGTAGTATAGCAGAATTGACTATATAAGTGCTTAGATCCACCAAAATACAAAAAAAAGAAAAAGAAAATACTTAAATCTCAATTCTTAGGGTGTTGAGAATAGGAAATAATTTACTGTTTTCTAATCAACATTCTTAGAAAGCAATGGCTGGATAGTCTCAGATACTGCAATAATCTAAAACCAAATAAAGACTGTCAAAAACTCATAATTTTGTAAGTAATTAGTAGAATAGCTATATTTTCATTAAGGAAATCAAAATAAGTTACCCACAAGAACACTTTTGCTGACCAACATAGTTAATGGAAGGGATAACTATAATGATGATTAGTTGTATAAAATATTAGCTATTCTTATTAGGATACCTGCCTTCCAAGGCAAGTTTTTCAATAATTTCATCATGAAATATAGACACAGTTAAATTGATTAATCCTCCAAATATAAACCATCTTCAAAATTTCAAATATGCTACACACAACCTTTACTTGGCTTCTACCCTATTCCCAGCTATCTACTTTGAACATTTAAAGACAATTATTTAGTTCCTGAAGCTGACAAGACATTGGAAAGAGAAGATACCAGAAAGGAAGCCAGGCTTGATAAGAAATGGCTCAGGATAAGATACAAGGCAGATTGTTTAATTTTAATCCCAGCATTTTCACCAAGTCAGAACCAGCATTAGAAATCAAGATTCCCAATATCTGTCTTGAGTCATCATCACTGTCATCTGATTCTCTTTTCATACCAATAAGAGATTTAATTTCATTAGTGCAAATGGTAAGAACTGGTGCTCTGGGGACATTCTCCATTGCCACTTACTAGTTTTGTGAGCATGAGTAAATTAATTAGCCTTTCAAAGCCTCAGTTTCCTCATCTGTAAACTGAGGCTAATAATATATAAGTGGCTATGCATTCACTCGTGAAAATTAAGGGAACTAAAGCAAGTGAAGCACTTACCACAGTCTGACACCTACTAAGTCAGGGGTGCGGAACATCCGGCCTGCGGGCCTTATCATTTGGCCTGGCTCTGCCAAGGCAGCTGCATGTGAGACTCAAAATTCAATAAATCTAGTTTTTCTATAGCTAATTTTTAAGTTGATAATTCTGTATGGCCTTCGAATGATGTTATAAATATCCAAATGGCCCTTGGCAGAAAAAAGGTTCCCCATCCCTGTACTAAGCAGTGAACATTGTTAACTGAAAATCAGAATTAGTTAGGGATACAAACCATCATCAGTTTTTCCCAAATCTCTCTTCATCATTTTTCTAAACTCCTTATTTCTTGGTTTATAACAACACTGGCTGCCTACTTCTTTTTTAAAATCTCACCTTCCTAGAAGTAGACTTTTGCATAAGTAAAATAATTTCTCATAGCTTCCCTGAAATAAAATTCAAGGGAAAGTTTACACAAAAACCATGGCTCCTTTTCTCCATCCTGAAGAAAAGTACAGAGTATTAATCCTACTTACTTCTGTCTCTATGCTCAGTTCTCAGGGAATGCTGAAGAACTAGAGTTGGTGCTGGTTTTGTCTTCTGAAAGGACCTTCAGAGCTGTGCCTTGCCTAAGTGCTGGATTTGTAAATCTGGGGTAAGTCATACTCAATGAGAATCATCTCAGTATTTTTGCCCTAATTCTGTGGCCTTAATTGTATACTATTAAAAAAAATTTTCCTTCCTTACTTATTTCCCCCCAAATTCCTGATTTGCCTACATTGGGCTATAACCCAAAGCAGTTGTTACTCTGCCTTAATGTATGATCTCACTGTTCATCAACTGCATTTAAACTTCAAAAATCATTCTTGTCCTGGCCAGGAGGGTCAGTTGGTTGGAGTATCATCCCATACACGGAAAGGTTGCGAGTTCAATCTGAGGTCAGGGCACATACCTAGGTCGTGGGTTCAATCCCCGATCCCAGCTGGGGCAAATGTGAGAGGCAACCGATCAATGTTACTCTCTTATATTGATGTTTCTCTCTCTCCCCCTCCCCCTTCCCTTCTCTCTAAAAACCAATGAACATGTCCTCTAGTGAGGATTAAAAGAATATATAATTCTTACACATGAACACCACTGCTATCCTCAACATATGATCCAAAACCTCACTATAGCATGAACCAAGTTTAAGTGCTAAAGAAAATCTACAAAAAAACAGAGCAAGATAGTATGTCTAGTCTAAGACATCCTAAAAACAATGTAATCTGATTTCCCAGATATTTGTCCTTTACCTTGCATTTAAAATTATTGCTCTCACCAAGCAAAAATATCACAGGTGAATCAACAAGGTAGTGTTTAGTAGACTTATTGTAATGACTATTAAAACTATGGAGAATATTAATCTTCCTTAATGTTTTTTTAAATCATGTTACTTCTCATGTCAGTCTGTCTCCCCCCCCCAAAAAACCTTCACTTTCTCCTCCTACTACGTCTTCATCACAGTAGCAAATGATAGAGAAAAAACATAGCAGAAGCCTGTGTCCCTGATGACACTGTGGAACTGCCATAAACCGTGGACCATCTATATGCATATTTCCTGTTACCTGAAAAAAAAATCCTATTTGATTAAGCCACTGTACTTGAGTTTCTATTATATACAGCTGAACACAATCCTAACAGTATGTAAAAATACCTAGAAAAAGAATCCACCCAGAAGATCAGTAAAGGCAATTACTCCACAAAACTTCTCATTTAACAGAATGTGTTAAATTATTCATCAGTAAAGTAGTGTTAAATTATTCATCAGTAAAGCAATGACACAGTGGGATGTCAACTAACACAAACACACACACACCCATTATTAAAAATGGGGTATTATAATGTATTCATTAAGATAAAAGTTCTATCAGTAGGGGATCAAAGTGATAGCTTTAATCAAGAAAGGTGTCCTTGATGAGGCAGAAAAAAGAAAAAATTGCAAATGGGTGAAAATTCTATTATTATAGCTTATAAGTTCATTCACTGATACTTAAAGCATACCCACACCACAATGTGCAAGCCCTAACTGCTATGGAATGAATTATATAAATTTGAGACTGTTAGAAATTAGATATAAAATAAAGGTCCAAACCGGGGTGGGGGGGGAGCAAGTACGGAGTAAACACAACTGGAACTAAGGATTCTATTTTGGATAAAGTAAAATTCTGAATGAACAGCTAATGACAAATATTTTTAAAAGTTTAGTGTGTGTGTGTTTTTAAAGTGAGAACTATAACTTAAAATAATGAAACAAATTACAAAATGATAATCAAAAGAAATACTACAAGATAATTTTCTGGGTCAGAATATAGAAGAGTACAGAGTGTAATATGAAACAAAGTAGGCAGAATTGATAGGTAATACAATAATCAGGGAAAGGGGCAGAGAAGGGTTGAGAACAGATAAAACAGAAGCAGAAAATAAAGTTAAGGATAAAAAAGAAAGATAAAGCTTTAAGGATAAAGTTGTAAGTTAACCCACTTACAATTTTAAACCCCTCACCTATACCTTTTCCCAGATCCCTTTGTCACCTAAACAAACTAACTTAACATCACCTTTAAGTCTTTCCCTCTACAAACTATCCAGGCCTCCTCCTTAATATTATCTTTCCTTCTCCTTGTAAATCCTGCAAGATCTATTAAAATCCTATTTTTTCGACCAATTTTTCTGATAATCTTCACATGCATTTATAATATTTAAAATTATTTTTCTAGATGTGCTTCTAAAGTAATTGAATTTTAGTTTTTCCTTCTTCTGATTATGAGGCATGTTAAAGTTTGAGAACCACTGCTCTAAGGAGAAAAAAAGAATTATGCCTTAATATTTAAAGAGCTCTAAATTCCTGAAGAATATGATGAAATAAACTATGCAGATACCTGGGGAAAGAAAAATCCAAGCAGAAGGAACAATGAACACAAAGGTCATAAGCCAAAAGCATGCTCAGCTTGTTCAAGAGACAGCAAAAAGACTTATGTAGATAGAGCACAGTGGGTCAGGGGGCAGGAAAGGGGAGTTAGGGAAGTAAATGAGATCAGAGAAATGACTTAAGCCATGATGTGTAGGGCCTTTTTAGCTATTGTAATTACTTTAATTCTGAGTAAAATGGGAAGTCATAGGAAAAATATTAAGAGTAAAAACATTACCTAATATATTTTTAAAAAATCAACCTGGCTGCCTTATTGAAAAGAAACTATAGATGCAAACCAGTTAGGAGGCTGGCTACAATAATCCAGGTAAGTACTATCAGTAGCTCAGACCTGAGTGTAGTTGGTCAGTAGTGTTCAGATTCTAGATATGTTTTGAAGATATAACCAATAGATCTCCTGACAAACTGGATAAGAGAAATCAAGAATGACTATAACATTCTGAACAAGTGAAAAGATGGAACTGCTATTAGCAAAATGGAAAAGTCTGCAGGAAGAAAAGATGGAAGAAAATGGGGAAAGAACCAATGAGAAGTTCAATTGTGGACAAATGTGCTTAAGATGTCTATTAGATATCCAAGTAGAAATGTCAAGTAAGCAGCTGCCTCTTATTTAGGGGGAGGGAGGAGCATTAGATAGAAAGAGGCATGAATAAAAACATTCTTAGATGACAGAAATGTTCTATATCTTATTAATAGTTACACAGGTATACTTCACTATTAAAACTCATCAAAATGAACATTAATTTATTTGCATTTGATTCCTTATAACTCATACTAGCCAGGAATTTAAAGTCAACATTGTTCTGCTCCAATTATATTGAGCTAGAAGTGTACAGGTGTAAAATAGGTAGAGTTGGTTTTAACCAGGGTTGGGTTTTGCCAGGCAAGAACAACCAAAGGAGAAAGGTCACAGGGGCTGAGGGTAGATGCAGGAGAGCAACTGTAATGATGGACTATAGGAATCCAGCTAGTTAGAAAAGTGAGGCCCGGCCAGGCGTGGCTCAGAGGTTGAGCATCGGCCTAGGATACAGGCGATCGGGGTTCGATTCCCGGTCAGGGCACATGCCCGGGTTGCGGGCTCGATCAATGACTCTCTCATCATTGATGTTTCTATCTCTCTCTCTCCTTTCCTCTCGCTGAAATCAATAAAGATATATTTAAAAAAAAAAAAAAAGAAAAGTGAGGACATGAATGCCTTGAGGAACAGTAAAATGGTGGTAAATTATAAAGTCCCAATGAAGTCAAAGAATTAAGGTTGCTGGGTACTAGAAGAAGTGAGCCAGAAAAACTTAAGGTGGTAGCTGGGGAGCAAAATGCAAGAAATAGAGAGTTTACAAAGTTACAGTTATTGGTAACAACAAGATCTAGGGCAGTGACTCCCTATCCTGGCTGCACATTAAAAACTGTTAAAAATAACATCCCAAGGCACACTCAGACTAACCAGATCAGAATCTCTGGGAGTGAGTCCTAGGCACCTGTAGGTTTTCAAAGTTCCCCAGTTAACAGATGCACTGAGGGTTTAAAAACATCTGCACAGGATATGTCAGAGAAGTAAATGACTGAGATAGAACTCAAGTAAAATCCAATCTGGAGCCAAAATTGCATATAAGTAGTCTTTCCCAAGTACATTAAGCAAGATGCCTTCAGGATGAACTAGTTTTTATTTTATAACTAGCACAAACATGGATATTAGGACAACTAAGAATAAAACTAAGAGACAGTGAGTCAAATCCATTTAAAGAAACATATTCAACAACTAATTGTATAATGATACACAGATGAGCAGAAATGAACAAAATGTTACAGAAATAATTGAAGCTTGGGAAAAATGAGATTATGAATAGTTAGCTTGTTATCACACTAAAAAAGGATGGGCAAACTTTTTTATTATTTTACACTATAAATAGACAAGTCCTTTTTATTAAGTAAATCACAAAAGAAAATCAACCACCTTGACTCATTGCTACATACAAATTTTTAAAAGAGAAAAATTACATGAAGCATAGGGTGAGGGGATAAAGTTATCACACACAGAAAGTTCCAGTTATTCACAAAAGTGAGAGATGTTTGTAAAAGTAGAAAACATTTACATGATTGAATTGGAAAAAAATTTGTCATTCTCTCAAGAAATGCTCTGATTTGCTATATTATAAAGGAGATTAAAAATTAAATTTTGTCAAATTTGTGGTGCTTAAAGACAAACAATCCAAAAAAGAAATGTATACTAGGAGTCTGCCCAACAGCATCTCTCTCTGAAGAGCCTTTATTTTAAACTTTACAGTTATTCAAGAACTCTTTCTCGCATCTCTCATCAAATCCTTCATAAAAGAAAATTTCAAAACACAAAATAAATCAGTAGCCAAATTACCTTAGGTTTCTTAAATGCCTTGCAAGGCTGAAAAGAAGAGCAAGACAAGATAACAAGGAAAAGCTAGTAAAATTACTGGGGAGGAGCTGTGGGAAGAACACATCAAAAAAGAGAAATCCAGGACACTTTCCAAAGCCTAATAAATATTACCACTTATTAAGTACTAGACATTGTCCTTAGTATTTTCACTGACATTATTTCATTTCATCATCAAAACCCTGCAAGATAGGTTTTAGCCCCTTAGTAAGTGACAGAGAAATAATTCTAACCTGTTTTCATGATTCAAAAACTCACAAATTTATACTCTACTATACAATGTGCCTCATGATTGCAGAATTTCAAAGCTTCTTACAACTGGACAATAGTACTGTCATTCTAAAATATAAGAATGTCTGAGTGACAACTTTCAAAGGAAGTCTCTTTTCCTCTTTAAAGCCCTAAAAAGGGAAGAGCTAAGGTTCTCTGATGCTAAAGGAGGACTTGGGTATGTAGTAAATCTCCATCCCATGTGTCTACTAAAGCTAATTACCTTTGTTCACCCTAATTTACAATCCCTATAGGATTCCATGGAATTTGAACAGAAATAGAATTCTTGAGTACAATAAACACCCATCAAGCTTCCATAGCCTGACTTATCAAATTTTGGCAACTATAGCTAGAAATTGTGAGGCCATACAATACAAGATTAGGAATGAGGGGCTAAGAAGAGACTTCCTTCATTTAGGCAGAAGGAATTTACTAAAATCTGAGGCAGTTTCCCCATACCTAAAATGATTAAATCACAATATCTACACACTTGCTCCCATTTCCAAATTTAATAACTAGCTAATCTACTTATAAGGCTGTAATCCATAGGTGAGAAAAGGAGGTTTCCATGGCAATAAAAGCTGGTGTCATATTTCTTCATGTTGTCAACTTCTATTATCAGATATGGTAATGTAAACATGGTATTACAGGCAAGGAAATAAGCATGGCTACCTGATCCAAAGATATCTATTTGAAATAAAAGTTTTCCATTATTATTGCTTGTATACTTTTCTTTATGAATTTTATGTCTGTAATACTTGCTAATATTTATAAAAAGGAATATATAAATCACTGTTTTCCTTTTCATAATACCTTTGACACCTAAAGAAAGCTGTAAAACTTATCAACATCGGCCAGTGAAACTTCAGGAAAGTGACAAACTTTAATATATTATTTTAAACTATGTTCTTCCTATAAGTAAAATGAGTATCTAGGACACCAAATTTTGAATTAAAATTTTAACTTTTATTTAAGAAAGAATATGAAATATCTACTTTAAACTGAAAGACTGCTGCAGTAAAATTAACTACTATACATAGTAGATAGTACGTATTTAAGTGAATGATGTAATATGCTAATCCAATTTTTCCAACATAACTAATCTAACTTAACGCAATGTGTCTGTATAACAAACTAATATACAAAATCAAGGTGTTTTTTGTCATATAACAATGATCTTTTTTAATGCAAGATAGGAATGAGAGACCAAGATCTGAGCAAACAAAGAAAAATGTTCTTACTCATATGCTGTGCTCCAAATCTCCCTGCTTGGGATACCTCTTCTAAGAAAAAGGAATAGAATCAAATAATACACTTTGTTAGAAACTGCTTCAGAGTTAAACATAATATGGGTGTCATAAGGAGGTACAACAGGGGCCCTCTGTCCGATAAATCACTACTAAGGCAAAGTGGCCAATCTTTTCTCAGTAATAGAAGCAATTATGCCTTGCAGAGGCCTTCAACAGACATGGCTGGTCTGTCCCCAACTCATGACATTTAACGAACATTTAATGGGCATAGACTATATAACAGACCAAGCACTGGTAAATTTTTATCTGTAAAGGGTTAAATAATAAATACATATTTAGGCTTTGTGGGCCATATGGTCTCTATTTTAACTACTCACCTCTGCTGTTGTACCAAGAAAACAGCCATAGCCAATATGTAAATGACTAAGCAGGGCTATATTCCAATGAAACTTTCTTTATGGCCACTGAAATTTGAATTTCCTGTAATTTTCACATGTCACAAAGCATTATTCTTCTTTTGATATTTTTTCAACCGTTTAAAAATGTAAAAACTATTCTTAGCTTGCAGGCCATACAAAACAGATGCTGGGCTTCATTTGGCCCATATGCTATAGTTTGCTAAGCCCTGTAATATATAATGAAAACAATTCAGCTAAAGTTCACACAGAGGACCTCCTAACCATCCTCCCTTCACCCTAGTAAATGTAAAAAATAAAATCTGGTTTAACTCTAGAGTTAGTTTTAATTATAGTCCAGGAGTTACTCTAAATAATATTCTAGATGGAGCGTGTATGCACGTATATTTCCATAGAGAAATACGCATACCTCCTGATGCCTAGAATGTTCTCTAATTCCACAACAAGAGATGAGGGTTTCAAAGTCATAACTCAGACAACCATCAACAATCTTTATTTAATAAGTAGATAATTAGTACCTACTGTGTATTAACTATGCTAATACTGAAAATAAAAGATGGAAAGCCATAGTGCGTGCTTTCAAGGAGCTCACACACTTAGTGATAAGACATATAAATAATTAAAATGTGATGTGACAACTTACATATTTAACGGGTGCAACTTGCATATTTAACAGGTGCAATGGTAGAAAAGACAGAAAATGGCGTAACCAGGTTTACCCAGAAAGTAAACAAAAACCTTCTTCACTGAGAAAATACCAGTTGGACCAAAACATAAAGGCTGAGGAACAGTCTGCACAGAGAGCAAAAGAGAGGGAAAGAGTAATCCATGCATAGAGAATTTCATATATAAAGGCATAGAAAGGAAAGAGAATATTACATATTGAAATAACCACAAGTAGTTTAGTATTGTTGAAGCATAATTTTGAAGAAGAGTGTCAGGCAATGAGTTTAAGGGAAAGCAGGGATCTCATGATGAAGGACCTCACATAGTTTGCTAAAGAGTTTCCATTTTATCCATTAAGTGATAAGGAGCCACAGCAAGATTCTGAAGAAAAGAGTGACATGATCAGATGACTATGTCAGAAAGATCACTCTGGCAGCAAAGTACTGTGAAAATTAATAAGCAAAATCCTCATTTAAAATGCAGTCAGGAGGCTAGAAGAGAGAAATTGAATGCAGGAGTCACTTGACACACATTAAAGAGCCGAAAAGAAAAAGGCATACCTTGCATCTCCATTACTATACTACCTCAGCAGGATGAAGAAGAGTCCTCCTTGCCCAATGACAGGTCTGCCAATGGGAGACTGCCATAACTCAGCCAATTAAAAATCACTATACTTCCAACTTTCAGTTTCCTCCAATGGACTCTTCCTTTACAATAGCTCCTCCTCAGTCCATAAAAGAACATTCCTCCCCTTTGTTTCTCTGGATTTGCTTGTAAGGTTTGCCAGCGGACCACATGTACCCAATTGGAATTCTTTACTTTTCAAATAAACCCTGTCTGTTGGTTTACTGTCAATATCACCTATAAAAGACAGGTACAAAATCTTGACATAAATGGTAAAGATGTCTACTAGGTATTTGGATTTTAAAAACACACACCAATGAGATTATTTACTATAATGCAACTACTCAATTTAAATGACTGACATAGAAATTTCTCAAGTTTAAAAAAAAGGAGTTTGAAACGTAGGATATACCACGCACTGAATAAGGTAGAAATTGATATTATAGGGAAGATAGGGGAAAGAAAGGGAGTGATTAATACTAACACAAACTTAATTCTTTTGCCTCTTAAACTTACTTTAAATTATTGTTTATCTTCAACTATTCAAGAGCAGAAGCTGAACATAACATATTTTTGTAATTTGTGTCCTGCAAAAAACCAACTAGCTGATACTTCTAACACCCACAAACACAGGTTTCAAACAATTCATGAAGATTTTTAAATAAAATAAATTGACCAAAGAAATTTGTTTCTATAAATAATTATGGTATCATGATTACTTACTTAGTATTTTCTGGAATAAAAAAGATCCCTACCAGAAACTTTTTTCACTGTTGCATCCTCAACCTGCTCTAGCCTTCTAAACCTCAGAAACAAATTTCTTATTCTTTATCTAGTATTACCTTGATCTCAAGCACTAAAGATTAAATATCCTCTAAAAAAAAGAAAAAGGACCATTGGATGGGAAAATATAGCTGTAAGTCTTTAAGCTCTTTCTTTTAACCTATTTCTCTCCACAGATTTTTAAAGAGACTCATCAAGGATATGTACTCTCCATCACTATATACACATCTCCTTAACAAGTTTCTACAAAAGAGGCTACTGTAATAAACCAAGTGATAGTTTTTATAGTATTATAACAAAGATAAACTATTTCTACAGTAGTTTTTAATAATTATATAAACTATTTCTACGGTATATTTAACAATAGAATTTGATGAGTACAGGCACTCCACAAATATGATAATGGTAAGTTTCAATTCATTCGGAGGGGGGAAAAAGTCCAAATAATTAAATTTGCTTCCAAACTATTTTATAACATTTGTTACCCTGCCCAGACTAGTGCTAGAAAAGTAAACAGCATTCTATAACGGCTTATTCTAGCTCCTTGAAATAAAATCTGAGTACCATCCGTAAAAATATTCCAACTAATATTGGTGATTATGCGTAAATACAATCCAACAAAATTCAACTAGTGTGCCCTTTTAATTCTATTGTAAGAGGAAGAAATATGACAAGGAGAGAATTTTGACGCATTTCTTTCATGCACACTTGCGCCTACCTTATATCTAACCAATATCAACTACCTTAATATTCCCCTTTTGGAACTACTAGTTTAGTATTTTCCTTTCAAGGCCTACTTCCTTCTCCATTCAAAATAATGCATACACATGGTCAATTCAGAAAATACTGAAAGAGCAAAGACATTTATAGGGAAGAGGGCAAGCGGAAGATAAGGACAGTCAAAAATCAATGATGGAAGAGGGGAATAATCTAATGTTTAACAATGTAAGTGACACTTTATGATAAAGATGCAAACAACAAATCGGGTTTTATAAGTAAAATATGCTAAAATGAACTATCAACCAATATAAATATAGAGCATGATCTGAGTCTATGACAATTTATTAAATATAAAGTATATAAACATACATCCTGAATGTCGTAGTCATAATTCATAGATTATATTGAATTCCCTTAGCAACAAATGTATATAAAAGTGAAGGAAGTGTTTGGTTACATGGGATATGTGATTCACAGAATGGCAGAAAGTTTGGCTAAGAGAATAAAATAATTGTTACAAGTGTAGGAGGTCACATTCCATTTCTTAAATTGGGTAGAAGACATATGAGTGTTGGCTGCATTTATTCTTTATAACATTTTAAAATATTATTTCATATGTAGTTAATATCTATAAAACAATGTTTAAATGTAAGAAAAATCTGAACAATTGTTTTTTTTAAGGGGTTTGTTTGTTTGTTTGTTTGTTTTTGGTTAATCCTCACCAGAGGATATTTTTTCCATTGATTCTTAGAGAGATTGGGGGAAGGAGGATGGAGAGAGAGAGAGAGAAACATCGACCTGTTGCCACCTGTACATGCCCCAACGGGGGATCAAACCCAGGTATGTGCTCTCACAGGGAATCGAACCCGAATTCTTTTGGTGTATGGGATGACACTCCAACCAACTGAGCCACCTGGTCAGGGCTGAGCAAACTTTTGATGGAAGAGGTAGTGAAATGTACTTATGTATCCAACCCATTTTTGTTACTTTTAAAAATAAAATAAAGGTCATATGCCCAGCCGGAGTGGCTCAGTAGTTGAGCATCGACCCACGCACCAAGAGGTTGTTGGTTTGAGTCCTGGTGAGGGGCACATGCCCAGGTTTCGGGCTCAATCCCTGGTAGGGGATGTGCAGAATCGATGTTTCTCTCTCCCTGATGTTTCTATCTCTCCCTCCCTCTCTCTCTAAAAATCAATAAAAACATATTTAAGAAAAATAAAATAGAGGTCATAAAAATGTGAGTAGGTAGGAAAAAACAGATAATTTCTCTTTAATTTTCCTAGAGAAAATTAGTAGTAAACGTTTACTGGTGACAGTACACACACAGAGATATTATACACATACACATACACATACACATACACACACACATACACACACACACACACACACACACACACACACACACACACACACACACACACACCAAACTACTACTTCTAAAGTTTCCCCCAAAGCCAACCTCCATCACAAATATTTCCTTAACCACATAAAAAGTACTGATACTCCTCTACTCATAAACCCAGAAATAAATTACAAAAATAAATTCCTAAACAGAAATGTTCATACGGTATTTTCTGGTGTAGTTGTAGGCTTAACATTTATGTGTCTTACTACTTACTTAGGTTTATCCATATCTATAATATTTGCTTTATAATGGGCACCTGCATTTTAATGATGTGTGTCAATACTAATTTGATTGAGAGGGCAATAAAGTATACTGGTGAACAGAACAGAATCTGGAGCCAGAGTTCCTGAATTGAAACTCAGCTCTTCTACTTGCTAGCTAAATAATCTTAGACAAGTTATTTAATATCTCTGTTTCACATTCTCAACTGTAAAATGGAAATAACAGTATATACCTCATTGGGTGTTGAAACTGAATAAAGCATGTATAACAGGACTGGCACATAAAAGGTGCTCTGCAAGGGTGAGATATTACTACTGGTACTACTGCTAACAATAGTACTGCATCACCTTCCCAAATATATTGAAAATATCTTTAGAAATTTGAATTACTGACTAAAATTAGATACTATTAAAAATAGACATTAAGTCTGAAGGATGATTAACAATAAATTTAAAGCCCTGCAACTCTGAAGAGAATAAGTGATTAATAAATCTACATAAGCACTCTTATCAAGAACAATCTTAGGAGAGTGGTTTCCCCGAAGTGCAACTATCAATTTCTTCCCTTACACAAGGGGGCAGTGATAACAAGAAAAGAATGGGACTCTGCAACACCTCTTCCTACAGACAGTAGGGGGTGGCAGTACATATGGCTTACAGTCAGAACAAAACAGGAAGACCCAAAAGAACTGCTCTTTATTCTCCTCTGGCCCTCTCCTCTTTGCTTTAGCCCCATTATAGCCTCTAGGTGAGGGATGTATCTACAGAATAGACCAAAACCCAAAATTAATCCCCAAGAAAAATCCAGTTTTGTCTTTGAAGCAAATGATTCCTCAATGGCTGAATTTGGATCCAGGAAGAAGCCAATCTCTATAAATTTTCAGATTATCTAGCAAATTACTTACTGTTCTTAATATGAGAACAACATTCAGGCAAGTGATTCAATTTATCTGAGAATTATAACATAAAACACTGAAATCTATCAATAATTAACTGTATCCTAATGAACACATCCAGGTATTTCTGCTTGTTTCATAGTATGTGGACGGACACTCAATGAATATATACATATTAAAAAGCTCTGTCTTTTGTTACTTCTGAAATTCCAGCTATGTTCTGACAATTCTTTCAAAACACAATGTTCTTCTTAAATAGAAGTCACAATGTTTTGCAGCATGTGGGTTATAGATATAGAGATAGGAGAGATGGGGGGGGAGAGGGAAGAGGGGGAGAGAGAGAGGGAGAGAGATTTAATATCTTATTTTTTGTGTTCACATTCTTAAGATGATCTACCTGGGAAATGCTGCAGGAAGCACTCCACTGACAGTATCCATGTTGTTGCTTTTTATGCCACATTACTGCATACAATTTCCCTCCCCCCTATTTTGCCACCCCACCACCAAGAACATGCACAAATATATCACTACTGTCATTCACTGTAATTAACCATTGCAATAGGTTTTGGCTCCAACCCCTCAACATGCCTGAAAATTTATCCCTTTTGTTCACCATATTGTTTTGTTTTCCTCATTCCAGATATTTTCACCTGTGTAAAAATGAAGACAGAGGCACAACTGAAAAAAATTTCCTTTGCCTAGTGATCTTCAACTCGAAATTATGGTCAAGACGTGAGGGTTTTTTGTATTTTTTTTTCTTTTCCAGGAGAGGAATAAAGAGTGAAAGACACCCAAAACATCAAATCTTCTTCCTGTTAATTATCATTGTGTACGTTTTGTGCAAAACATTTTAAACATTCCACACCTGGGATAGAAGACACCTGGGATAGGATACAATTGTATCAGTGCTCTACCTGCTGATGTCAAAACCTGGAATTATTTTAGCCCTATTTTTTCTTTCCCATCTCAGAACCAGACACAATTTGCTTTTTTTCCTTTCACGTGGGTACAATCTCTATCTCAAAAAACTGCATATCATACATAGCTCC
This sequence comes from Miniopterus schreibersii, assembly GCF_964146895.1. Taxonomy (NCBI): domain Eukaryota; kingdom Metazoa; phylum Chordata; class Mammalia; order Chiroptera; family Miniopteridae; genus Miniopterus; species Miniopterus schreibersii. The sequence goes on from NC_138116.1 coordinate 9,953,968, forward strand.
TCTCGATTTCCTGTGATAAAATATCTAGAAATGAACCTTATTAATCCCTTCTTATACTACGCCTCCTTTCCCGGGAGAATAATTAGTATCACTAATAACACTTCTACCATGAATCTCAACGCCACACAGGCCAACCTACCCTGTGCCTTACCTGGCACATTTCACAACTACTTTTATGCTGCATTCTGGGGGCACATTTTGCAACTCGTTCTGCACCACATTCCCTGCCACGTTTAGCAATCTGCCTCGCATCTCATCCTGGGTCCCCGTCATCCCGAGACTCTCTCGGTACCAAATTCCATGACACCTTCGGTGACACCGAAGTGACCGACACCGGACCCATCTGAAGCCACCCCGAGTGCCACATATGGAGCCAACCTTCCCCACGCCTCGGACACCGGAGGTACTTCGCTGTTCCTTTCGCCGTCTCCTCGCTCGCCCCCGCCCCTCTCCCTGGAGTCGAGGCGTTGGAGGCGACCGCCCCTGTCACTGAAGCGACCTTTCCTTCCCCGCTCCCCCGGTTCTCTTACCTGCCGGTCTGAGGGGATCGCTGCACCTCGGGGTCAAGCCCCAGTCCCCGGGGTCTCCGAGGAGGACCGCGCCGCCCGCCGGCGCCGCCCGCGATTCCCAGAGCACCTCGCTGCGCTCCGACGCCCGCGGTGGGTCTGCGCCTCCGAAAGGCGCGGCGGGGCCTCGCGGCCCGCGAGCGCAGCCCGCGGCGGTCCTCCTGTCAGCGGCCGCGCGGGTGCAGGTTCTCGCCCCTCAGCTCGGCGGCGGCGGCGGCCGGCGCCTCGCTCCGCCTCGCGCGCGGCACAGCCGGGAGGTGAGCGCGAGGGGGATGGGGGACGGGGGCGGGGCCGCCCGGAGGAGGCGCAGAGGGCGGCGGCGGCGGCGGGAGGGCAGCTCTGGCGGCCCGGGGCGCGGCGCTCGGAGAGCTCGCAGCTTCCCCCGCCGGGCAGACGGCTCGCGTGAGGCGGCTGTAGCAACGGGCCCCGCCGGAGCAGCGCTCCCACTAACCCGCGCCCGACCGGCCGTTCGCTAGCGCCGCTGCCGCGCCGGGGGCGTCGCACCCTCGGAGGCCGCCCGCAGCCCCGCCCCCTCCGGGCCGGGTGGGGAGGGGCGCGAGCGCGGAGGGAGAGCGCGTGCGTGGGGGCGCGTGCGTGGTGGAGCGCGCGCGCCCCCGCCCCCTCCACCGTTGGGGGGTGGGGAGCGACGAGGAGAGAGCGAAGCCCGCGCCCTTCCCTGCGCCGAGAGGTTGGGGCCTGGCTCTGCCGCTCTGGGCGGTCGGGGCATTTCTTGTTCCCTCAGGGGGCTTTCACGAGTAGGGTCGATGGCATTTCGTGGAGAAAAGGGGAAGAAGCTCAATAGCAGACAAGGCCCTAGACAGTCGGCTCCGCCCCCAGGGGTGATGTCACTGTGGAGGTGCTGCTCTGTCACGTGCGCCCACTTCTGGGCCGGTCCTCCCGCGTTGATGGCCGGAACGTTCCCGTAGATTTCCCCCGCTTGGTCACCTCACGCACGTATCACTCCCCGCGTCCTCGAGCCCTACCAATGCCGGTTACTCTCGCCCTGTGCTCAAGTCCACCGTGCAGGCTGCTTGCAGATGCCACCGTTGACTATGGTGGCGATCAGAATACAGTGGAGAACCTGCGGGGGGAGGGCGGCGAACTCTGTTCTCCAGAGTCGCTGAAAACTCACCGACCACAGCTTGAGAGGCTGAGGTGTGGCTGTGACGCTGCTCGGGTCCCGCAGGCTGGACGAGCCGCAGTGTGGTTCTCAGAGCCGGCGGGCAAGGCGCGGCGCGTCACCACATCACAGCTTCCTTGAAGGTCGTATTTCCACCTCCTGGACCTTCTTCTCCTTTTCTCTTCCTTTCCCTCGCATCATGAAACGGCAAAGTCAACCGTGGAAGGCGTCTGAACATACATTTTTTTCGCGCGCTGTAAGATGAGGCAAAGCGGCCACTGCGACCTGCTCGGCCTGGCTAGCCTTTCCTTCCACCAACTGAGACGGCCTTTCGGGGTCATCCATTTCCTAAGGACACCCCGTGATTGGAAATAGACGCACCAGATTCCTTCACTCAAGGAACCTGAGAGAGGCCCTTTGAGTCTACTGCATGCAGGGGGTTCTTTGGCTTTTTAAAGATGTGTTCATTTCAGAATAATACGAGAAAGTGAATAGGAAGCCGTTTCCAACCGCTAGCCTCTGCAGTGAGTGCTTGAAGAGCGGGAGCTAGAGCCGCTTTGAGTATCATAGCTACAATGGCGAGGTGAAGGAGTGGCTCCTGGGATCTTTGGGTCGTAACTCCAAAAAAAAATAAACCCCATCTGTCTGTGGTGGTAGGGGCAGAGTAGTGATTACTTAAGGGGGAATCGACTAAGAGGGCAGGAGGCCCTCTTCAGTCCGCGGGCCCATGCTCTGTCCACGGAGACAGACCACCGGGGCTGGGGGCTGAACCTCAGTTTTTTACATTGCCTCACACAAAGAGACGTTACAACATCATCGTGGTGGGAGCCGGGAAGCCTGGATTTGATTCTAAGTGTCACCCACCACTTATACCAGCTTTGTGACCTTGAGCAAGCCTCTGAGCCGTCTTTGTTTCATCTATCTAATGTAGGTGATGCTACTTCAGAGGAGAGTTGTAAAGATTAAATGAAATCGTTTGAAAAATACTTACCACATAGCCTGGGACATAATAAGTGCTCAGGAAACAGCAGCTATTACGTTATTTTCTCACACTCAAATTTGCCCTACGTAATCCTCCTTTGTTCTTTTTGATTTATTTTAAAGATTACTTTGTACCTAAGCCTTGCCTGTGAGTTTCACTGAGGCTAATAACATTCCTTCCCTTCAGAATTAAAAAAGGCAGTGAGGGGTGTAATCTGTTGATTTTCGAACTAGTTCAGGTGGCAGCATTTAGAAATTACGGTGTTCACCATGAAATATTGATAGATTTAACCCTGCCATGTGGACTTGATACAATTTTACTAGCACTAAGTCTGGCTATATTATGTTCATGTAGATCTCCATATATAAAAAATAATGTATTTTTTAAAATGTCTGCGTTTTTCCTTTAAAATTTGTCTGCAGCTTTTCACAAGGTAGAAGTACCAAAAGTTTAATACCAATTCACAAAATGGAAACCTTTAAACCCATTTTTTTCTTGAAATTAGAAAAAAAAACCATAATTGTTCAATTTTAGCAGCAGAGCTCTTTATTACAGCTTTCTAGTAGCTCTGACCCACTGGGTCCCACAGTCAGCTTTCTAGTAGCCGTGACCCACTGGGTCCCTTGCTCTGATGAAGTGTGCAAGTCTGACTCACTACCCTCGTCATTGTTCTAAAGATCAGTCTCCATTTCCTTTGGCTAGCCTTTTCCAAATCCCACGTTCACACCGGGCAGTGGCATTGCCCACTGGAATGAACTCACTGCTTCACTGTTTTGATCATCTAACATGATTCTATTCAGCCAATTCTCTTCCATGTAATTCTACTATTAAGTCTTAACAATTTGCTGCCACACTCTCTCTGGTGGAAATAATCTGTCCCTGACAGAGGTAATGGTGGGGTACAGCAGGGATGGAGAACAACATTATAGAAAGAAGTCATCTCTGTTCCCAGCTCCTCTCCCTGATTTCCTTTTCTGTCACTAATACCTGAAATTCTGAGAATGCTATTTTTTTTTTTAACCTACTATATATCCATTCTAGTCAAGATGATAATTAAGCCTGTAACTTAAACTTGGAAACATAATGTATGCTATATAAGAAGAACCTGCAAAAAATTATCCGTAAAGTAGCCCAACCTTACCGGATACCTCCCAACTTTTCAGTCCCATGTGTACCATTCAAAACACCCTTTCTTGGTCTATCAACTTTGCACAATCACTCACCCACACATGTCTTCCCTGGCACCTTTAAGTCTCTTAGGTAAACCATCGAGCCTACCTTTCTAAGCTTTCCCTCAACTCTCTCCCTGTTGAATAAAGAGCAGTAACATCTACCATTGATTGATCACCTCCTGGCTTTAAATACTTTACTAGCCACCTTATCTATACTACCTCATTTAATTCTCACGACATGCTATCAGGTAAGTGTTATTCTTTCAGTTTTCTAGATGAGAGTGGGAAAAGAGGCTCAGAGGTTCAACGGCCAGGTAAAGGTCACACTGAGTGGCAAGCAGAGCCACAATCTGAGCCCAAACACAAACTTTACCCTCTGTCAGTTATCCTCAGGATAATGCCACATAAAATGTCAATGAGAACACAGAGTACATCTTTTTAAAAATGTGAACTATGTTTCACAATGAAAATATTTCTGAAAAGTTGATGTCAAAGAGATTTTTCTGACTGTTAGTTTTTCATAATCTCATTTCTTTTTATCTTCAATTGGTGACTTCTAACTTGATAGCTTCAACATTTTCTCCACCAACTCTTGCCTCAGACTTTTGATGAATATTTAATAATTTCTAGACTAACACTTAAAAGCATTACTACATAGATGACCTACTATTTAAAAGAAGTTTCTAATAAATCTCTCTTTTTTATATAGTGAAAAATTCATGTATAATGTGAATAAGCAAAACTCCATATATTTTTACATTGACATTTATAAATGTTTGACAAGTATTTGCATCCACTGTATATATATATATATAACTATGGCATATTTAATTAATTTGAGAGAAGACTTACCTACTAGAACCTTATAATCTATTTGGAAAACAAAATGCTTAAAACATTTAAATATCAATACAACATGTAGAATTAGGTGTCAACATGAGTAAAACAGTAAGTTCTGTAACAATTCATAAGAGAGAATAAAAGTTTGACTAGGATGGCATGGGACCACTTCTTGAGGAAAGTAGAATAGCAAAAATATATAGCTGGGCCAGGCTGGCATGGCTCAGCAGTTGAGCATTGACCTAGGATCCAGGAGATCTTGGTTCGATTCTGGGTCAGGGCACATGCCTGGGTTTCAGGCTCAATCCCCAGTAGGGGGTGTACAAGAAGCAGCCAATCAATGACACTCATCATTGATGTTTCTATCTCTCCCTCATCCTTCCTCTCTCTGAAATCAATAAAGACATGAAAAAATTTTTTAATAAATATAAATATTAAATAATCAAGTAGATCTATAAAAAAGGGAGGGATGAAAAGATAGTTCATACCAACAAATATTCTAATCCATGTACAAATTTCCATTGTAAAATTAAAACTTGGCCTTCTGGAAAATATAATCACTTCTCATGATTTTAGTTTCCCTGAACCCCAGAGTCCAATCAACTCTAAGTTATAGACAGGGTAGAATTGGTGGACCTGTAAAACTGATGACAAGATTCTAGACGAACCTGATCTTTCAACCAATCTTCTTCAAACTACCTCCATTAAAAGTTAGACACCTTAATTTATGGAATGAACCTTGATAAACACCTTTATTTGGGGAAAGGGGACCCTCCCCCAAGGACATCATGCTAAAGAAATCATAACAAGGAGGGGGCACATAGAGGAGATAAATAGTGATGGAAAAAATAAAGTAAAATAAAACAAAAACAAAGAAATCACAACGTTGTCATCATCAAGGGTATTTATTGTGCCCAAATACAAAGATGATGATCCCACTGGTCTACCACTAAGAAGACATAAAGTTTAAGTTGATTTTCTAATAGTGGTTTTTATTGAATCCTTCACTCAAAGCACCTAGATAATTACAAGGTAATTAATAAATATCAGGAGGGGTAATCAGCAGCAAAGTGAGAATGATTGGACTTTACAGAAAATGATCACACAATCAAGGTGTATCGCTGTAGTCCTTATCAATTAGCCACGACTAAAAGTAAAGGTAAGAATATGGTACAGTTGTGTAAATTGCCTTTGTTTTCTTTCATATAATGGAATGCAGTTAATTTCTTTTTAGCTTAAAGAGGCTTTAGGCAAGAAATTATTTTTTTAATATAAAGGAATTATAGCTTTGTTGATGTGACACGTAAGAGTTTCTAATTATTAAGAAGTGGGAGAAAGAAAAGGCAGGGGAAATGAGGTTTAGATTGGACCTTATCCCGCATGTCTGAAGCCCAATGAACAACTTCTCTAGGTTTAGCCAGCTTAGCCTGATATACAATGTCAAAGGAATAAAAGAAAGTAAAGAATCCCAGCCGGCTTGGCTCAGTGGTTGAGCGTGGACTAGGAGATCACGGTTTGATTCCAGGTCCCGGCACAGGCCCTGTTTCAGCCTCCATCCCCAGCAGGGGGCGCACAGGAGGCAGCCAGTGGATGACTCCCTCTCATCATTGATGTTTCTCTCTCTCTCTCTCTCCCTCTCCCTTCCTCTCTCTGAAATCAAGAAAACATATTAAAAAAAAAAAAAATAGAATTCAGTAGAGGAAAAGGAAAAGGGGCGTTTTAATGTTATGTTACCAACCTAATTGTGATGAAACTTCACTTATGTGGAACTTGGCTACCCGAAAATCTCATCTACTTGAAGCAGGGAAAAGAACCAAGGAACTAAAGGGGGTGAAAAAAGACCTCTGCAGAAACAAAACAGAGTCCATGCTCTAAAGATCCTGCCTCTGACTCCTAAATATTCAATGAAACCCTTTCTCAGAGGCTAGTCATTTTTCCTTGGATTCTATTTTTAAAGGCCTGGCTATCTGGTTTCCAAACTCATACAAAATTAAAAGCAGTAAACTGGCGAGGGAGGAGAAACTGTCCCAAGCAGGCATGCAGATAGCAGTGAGGAATGGAAGCGAAAAGTCTATAAGCAGGGTAGAGATGAGAAAGGTATAAAAATTGACTTAGTGATAAAAAGCGCAGCAGTTTAGTGCCTTGAGCAGAGGGGAAAACAGTCCTACCTGCCCCTGTAGGCCTTGGGGAAGAAATTTTAAAAACTGATTCTACATTAACCCTGAGTAATCAAGAAAATTAAGTTATGCAGCACTCAACTTTACATAAATAGTTCCATAAGGCACATAACAACATTTTGAAGATGTGGGAGATCCTATATCACATTAAGAGATGCAAAGAAGTCAAGTGTACACATGAACACCATGAAGTAAGCACGCAAGGCCAGAAGTTGCAGGGACAAGGAGATTGCGGCCTTCCCAGATAATGGCTTATTTCCACGCAGAGTCTCACTGCATCACTTGTTATGACACTGCTATTTTTTGATTCCCCATTTTATTACTTCCTATTCTTGTCCTAAAAGTGGCAAAGTGATAGGAAGAATGCAGAACCAGTTTGTAAGAGCAAGTAAATTGAATAAGAATAACATTTTAAACTTTAAACAAATATAAAACTATTTTCAATTTACCCTAACTTTGTGTTACTGTACTCAAGACCTTTTCGGGGAATATCTGTATTATTAATAAGATAGAGAAATATTACTTAGAGGAATATATTTTAAGGAATAAATTAAGAGATTTATGCATAAAGATGTTCATCACAGTAGTATTTATAAATTTAGCAAAAAAAAAAAAGAGGAAGCAATCTAATTTACCAACCTTAAAGAGTGATTAAATAAATTACATCACATAAATATTTGATGGGCAATTATGCAATCATAAAACCTATATTTTCATTAGTTAGGAAATCAGGCATAATATTAAGTTAAAAAATAGGATACAAAATTGAATATGCAGCATAATCTCAACCATGTGCAAAATATATAGTAAGATAGGATGAAAAGATCTCAATAATAGTTTTCTTAAAAACCAATACCCACACAAAAAAACTATAAATATTTACTGAAAGAAATTTTGAAAACCTGAATAAATGAAAAGGCATACCTGGAATATACCTGAAAAAAACCGAAACACTAATTCAAAAGAATATATGCGTCCCTATGTTCACTGCAGCATTTACAATAGCAATGGTTAATTCTAGGGAAGGAGACTAGTGCTATACTCTCTTTTTCATAGTAGCCTTGTACCATGAAATTATCAGTTGAAAAAAGCCTAAGTACAAAAAGGCAGGAATATATATAATACATTCTGAAAGATTTCCTCTCAACATGATTATAATATTTAATATTGGGAATTACCTTTAGTTGTCTGGAAAATTCCTAGGCCCGGCCTCACGTATAGGGAACTGGCCTTCCAGTGGACTGTGCCCAGGTACACTTTATCATTAACTTAATAGAGGATTAGGCAGCCTGCTGAGCCACTCCCTGCTCGCCGGGCCACAGGCCAGAAGTGAATTCCCTTGCAGCTCTCCAAAATTAGGTCAAACAAGTCCCCAGGGACTCTCAATAGAATGAAGTTGCCAAAGGCTAAATTTGGCATCGAAGGCAGGCCCTGGACTGGGATAAACTGTGCCAGCATTTTTCAGCTATGCTTTCAAGACATTGATCAGAATAGGCAGGACTAGATAGCTATTTCCAAGAGTGGCTTAGCAGCTCAAATTGGAAACAATTGAGAACCCAGAGTTTTGGGGTGAGCTTGAAAACGTAAAATTCCTCCTCTACTTCCTTGACCACTATTATCCCTTATTTGAAGGAAATTTAAATTCCGCTTCCTTTCTCTTGCTCCAAGCAATGTATCCTAGTGATCATTCCTGCCAACCTGATCAGAGCCTCAGTTTGGCCCTACTTAAGGTCAAGAAAGACAGGCTAACCATTTTTCCCTTCTTCCTTTTCAGTTATAACTGGTCACTTTGTATTTAAGTATTTAAGCTGCTTTTCTTTTTAACTTTTTTTTCTTATACACTATTTTATTGATTTGTAGTTCACATGCCATCAAATTCACTATTTAAACTATATAATTCAGTGACTTTTAGTATATTCGCACAGCAGCGCAACCATCACCACAATAGACTTTAGAACATTTCATCACCCCAAAAAGAAATCCTTTACCCATTAGCAGTCACTCCCCATTTCCTCTCAACCCTTCTAGCCCTAGACAACCATTAATCTTCTTTCTGACCCTATAAGGTTGTTTATTGTGGATATTTCATAAAAATGAAATCATACAATATGTGGTCTTTTGTGTGTGGTTTCTTTCACTTAGCATAATGTTTCTGAGGTCCATCCATGTTGTAGCATGTGTCAGTGGTCCCTTTTTAAAACTGAACAATATTTCATTGTATGGCGATATGACAGTTTTTTTTCTGTTCATCGGCTTATGAATATTTGAGCTGTTTCCACTTTGAGGCTACTATGGATAACACTACTATGAACATTCACATACATGTTTTTTGTGTGGATATACATTTTCAGTTTTCTTGGGTATATACCTATGAGTAGAATTTCTGGGCCATGTAGTAACTCCATGTTTAACTTTCTGAAACTGCCAAACTGTTTTTCAAAGTAGTTGTACCATTTTACGTTCCCACCAGCAACGCGTGCAGGTTCATTTCTCTACGCGCTTGCAAATACTTGATTTGTGGGTCGTCTTTTCGACTACGGCTATCCTATTGGGTGTAAAGTGGTATTTCATTGTGGATTTGATTTGCATTTCCCTAATGGCTAATGATGTTGGCCATATATTCATGTGCTTATTGGCCATTGTATTTCCTTTAGAGAAATAGCTATCAAATCCTTTGCCCATTTTTTTTATTGGGTTGTTCGTCTTTCCTTGTTGAGTTGTAAGAGTTCTCTATATATTCTGGATAATAGTACCTTATTAGATATATGGTTTGCAAATATTTTCTTCCATTCTGTGACTTACCTTTCACTTTCTTGCTGGTGAGGAAGAAGAGGAGATAATAGAGTGACTATTGATGGGTAAGGAGTTTCTTTGTTGGGTGAAAAAATATTCTGGAATTAGGTAGTGGTGATGATTATACAAGTGTGAATATACTGAAAACCGCTGGCTGTACCAAAATGGTGGATTTTATGGTACATGGATTATATCTAAATTTTTTTTAAAGTATGAAAACCATTTTTAAAAGTATGAACTGATCCACCTGACTTGAAATCTGATGTCACCACTTCATTTGAGTTTAACAGTTTTTTACTGACACTGATAGATGCTGAGATATAAAAATTAAAAGACTTTGTCTCTACCTTTAAGGGCCCAGAGTCTAAAAGGGGAGACAATCACAGGCTCACTTCATTTTCATTGAACTTGGTTAGGACTAAGTCAGAGGTGTGCTTTGGGATCATGAAGACCATACTGAGAAACCTGGGCTTCATTCTAGAGGCAGTAGGGAACCACTGAAAGTTTTTAACCTGAGGGTTGACATGATCCGTTTTGTGTTCTGGACACATCCTCCTGGCAGCATATATACGAAGGCAGCGCTGCTAGTATCAGAGAGATCAGTTAGGAAACAATTACAGTAGTTTGAGTGAGAAATGGTAGCAACTTGAATAAAAGCAGTGGTGGTAAGAATGGAGAAGAGGGGGTCAGATTAAAAAAATATTTAATACGTAAAACTTTACAGGACATTAGATAAAACTTTATAGGACTTGGTGTGATGACGAGTGAGAGAGAGGGAAAAGTCTGGGATGACTCACAGATTTCTGGCTTGGGCCACTGGGTCGATGGCGTTGCCATTCACTGAGAAAAGGAATATAAGAAGAGGAAGTTCATGGACTGAAGTAACAAGCTCAGTTTTGGACAATGTTTAGGTGTAAGACACCTGGAAAACTATAAAGCTAATCTATCCAGCAGACAATGTAACTTTAACCTATCTCTGATGCAGTTTCCTGATCTGTAAAAAGGCAGCATTGTAGTAGGACTAACAATTAAATATACTATATGATACGCAGACACATACACACACATATCAGAATTCGGGTATTAGGGGTATGGTCTGCTTTGGGGAAATTGCAAACTCTATTAACTATTTATTAAATATGTGCCTAGCTTTCTACAAGAAAACTTACTCGGCAGTATCAGAGGCATATTTACGTTTACAGGTGCAACTTGATTTAAGCCAACTCAGCGAAATACAGATGCACCAAAAAGATTAATCAGAGGGTGATCATTGCTGTCCCCAAAGACTCGCCAGAAGATTCTTTTAACTAGGTATTCCTCCTAGTAAATGAGAACCAATTTGCCTTAGAGAAATTAGACTTATGTAAATTTCAAAAACAATAAAAGCTAAGATTTATTTCCTGCTTGCTGCATGCTAGGCAGCGTGCTTAGCTCTTTGTAAGTATTATCTTCTTTATCCTCATGATAATCCTACTGAGGTGGATACTATTAGCATTCTCATTTTATAAAGGAAGAAAGGAAGGAAGGCATGGAGAGATTAAATAATAGAAGCAAGATCATTAATTTGGTAAGCAGTAAAGCCAGGATTCAAACCCAGGTCTCTCTGACTCAGAAGTACAGTTTCATGACAAAGGGCTATCATTTTATATGTAAAGCAGAAGCTATATGAATGCTTAGATCAGTGTGATGATTGACATAACAACCTGGTCTGGTTTATGTGGCAATTAATGAGCCTTCGCTTTCATGTTTATATTTCTATTCTTCCTTAGCATTCCCCGGGCATTTCCAGACTCAGGCCTGTCACTGAGGTCCCAGTCCATCTTCCCCTCCTCTCATCACTTTGTTCTGTTCAGCACACAAAGTGGATATGTTCAGTAAACAAGGAAGAATTTGCCTTGAAACAGCCCCATTTATGGTACATCTCAGATGGCCCTTCATCAAAATCATTCCTTGTCTGTGCTGGATTCAGGACTGCTCAACTCACTGTGGCTCAGCTGGGAAGCCCAGGGACACAAAAAACTTATTAGAGGAGGAGGAAGGGCCCAAGCAAATGTATAGTCACGATGAGATGGGCCCCTGGTGCCAGAGGAATTTGCTGAGTGGGACTGGAGAAGTGAAACGCTGTTTGTTCTTCATAAGAGACCGTGGCTGTGCTTTCCCCAGAAAATGGAAAGGAAGCCAGCTGAGCAGGGTTATCTCTAGCCCTGATACATGTGGGTACATAGAGAATGGACACCACAGAATTCTCCACTGTCACGACCAGGGACTGGCCTAAAATATGTTTGCAGAAGGGTATTTCTGGTCTCCTCAGACCCACGTAGGCTCTTAAGGCAGGGATAACCCCATGGTTATCATCTGAACAGTGACCAAAAGTTTCGAGAAAAACCTTGCCAAAGGACAGAACTTTAATTTAAGATGCAGACTTTTTAAAAAAATTTGTTGGACTGAATTTATCTTTTCATGATGGGAAGGCACCTCCAATAATCAGAATGCATTGTGTTCAGGATCTAATTTCCCAAATGTCAGCATGCAGTACATTTCAAAAGTAATTCACTTGGCAGTATGTTTTTCCCATTACGCTCATATGGCATAAATTATTGCAAATAATAGCCTAAGAAGTTGGGATCGTCTCAGGGGTCTGACTGGGCTGTTGACAATGAAGGTTATTTCTATTGAAAAGAGAAAGAGAATTCCATGCTATTTAAAAAACAAACATAAACATATTTGTTGTCTGCTATCTCTGCTCTTCTGCCTCTCTCTAGCCTCACATACTCCCCCCCATTCCTCAAGCTTATTTGTAAATAGTTGCCTGAACATGATTTACTATTTTGCCTCTGTGTTTTTCCTGTTCTTTTCTCTTAGAAAAATCTATGCCACGTTTCTTCCATATATTTTCATCTAATCTTCAAAACCAGAACATACCTCTTTTACATGCCTTCCCTAATAATCACATCCCAAGTGTAATCATTATTTTTAGTTTCCTTATTTATTTCAACTTTAGTCTACACGATACCATATATTCTTGCAGTTATTAAAATATTTCTTTGAATTTTATCTCAAGTTCTTTTGTATATGTATGTCTTAGCCTCCAATTTAGACTTTCCATTTTCTGGAGAGCTCAAGAGCTGTGCCTTTTATTTCTTTAGCATTCAGGAATAGTACTATGACTCACATTAAAATGAAATAAATGCCATACCTCTGATATATTCCAACTAGTCTTATATGTTTGACAGTGATACCAAGAAAGATTTTATTAAACAGGCATTAAATCAATTTCAAAAGGTTAAAGATGTAATGTGAACATCCAATCTGTCCCTCATGGATCTTTCATCCAAGAAGTTATTAAAACTTTTCTTATATATGTTTATAGTAGTTGACTTTATCAAACCTCAGGATAACAACTTATTAACCAATGGATGGAAAATTCTTTCCTAGAAAATATCAAGATCAGCCTACTCTTAACCAATTTATTCCTCAACATATTTATTCAACAAACATTTATTGAGTAATACTGTATAGATAACACTTCGAAAGGAGATTAAATTTACATTCTATTTGAGAAGCCAAGAAATACAGAGAGAAAAAAATAAATTAAATAAAGCAAAAAAAATTGTCTCCGTTTAAGTTCTGCGTAAGTGACACACACCACATGGTGCTGAGTTAAAGGGGTGGGAAAAGAGACATAAATAAAGAGTGGCCAGTGAACCCTTCCTGAAGATGTTATGATGTAAACTTGGCCTCAAAGGATAGGCAAGGGAGAGACCAAAGGCACAGAGGCAAGAATGTACATGCCATGACCCTAGCTGGTTTGGTTCAGAGGTTAGAGTGTTAGCCTGCAGTATGAAGGATCTCAGTTTGATTCCCATCAAGGACATGTACCTCAGTTGCAGGCTCGACCCCCAGCCCTGGTTGGGGCGCATGTGGTAGGCAGCCAATCAATGTGTCTTTTTCAAAAATATCCTCAGGTGAAGATTAAAAAAAAAAAAATGTATATGCCATGCTTGAGTGACAGTGGGGTTTTTAACACTATAAGGCATCATCATTATTGTTGTTGTTTTAAACAATCAATACTAATTTAGATGTCCTCTTTCCAGTGCTGTTTGTTCCTTCCTGCATTTCTGGGCCTCTAGCTGGGATTCTTTTGATTTATACTTGAAGAATTACTTTTATTATTTCTTTTAGTGCACATATGTTGACAATGAACTCTGTAGGTTCTTATTTTTATGAAAATGTCTCTGTTTTACCTTAATTTTTGAAGAATATTTTTGCCAGGCATGGAATTCTAAGTTTGTAGAAAATTTTCTCACTCTTTAAAGATGTCATTCCATTGTCTTCTTGTTTCCATCATTTCCATTGGAAAAGTTAGCTGTCAGTTTTATTGTTGCTCATTTGAAGATAACATGCGCTTTTTTTTTTTTAAAACTCTGGCTAATTTTCACATTTTTATATTAGCATTTAGTTTTCAGTGGTTTGTCTAGGTATGGTTTTCCTTGTATTTATCTTACTTCATATTCATAGAGCTTCTTGATTCTGTGACTTAATGCCTTTTGTTAGTTTGGGGAAATTCTTGGCTAGTTTCTCTCCAAAGATGGCTCCTGCCACATTCCTTGTCTCTACTTCTGGGACTCTATTGACAATCATAATAATAAGATCTTTCACTGTGCCCCGTTTGTTTCTTATATTCTCTATATTCCATACCTTTTTTCTCTGTGTTTCAATCTGGATATTTTCTACTGACCTATCTTCCAGTTCACTAATCTCTTTTGCTGGTTCTAATACTGTTAAATCCATCTATTGGATTCTTAATTTCAGTTACTACATTTTTACATTCTAGAATATAAATTCTTTTTTTATTATTAATACCAGTTCTCTGTTGGAATTCTTCATCTTTTCATCTAATTCCTTAAGCATACTATTTTCCTTAAGCATACATTATTTTTTTTAATCATGACTAAATAAATAACTCAACTATGTCTCTCCCCTGTAAGTTTATTTTCATGGTCTGTTTAAGCTCTTGATTTTCAGTCTTTGGTCTGGTTTCCTGGCTTTATTGATTTGTAATCGAATACTGGGCCTTGCATATGAAAAATTATAAGACTCTGGATGATGGCGTTACCCTCCACAGAAAAGTTCATTTTCTTCTGGCAGTGAGATAGATTTCAGGCACATCACTTTTATCCAGGTAAGATTGGCTTGCCCTAATACTAGGGCATAGCCCTTTCAGGACTCTTAATTATAAACCTTGTTTATCAGAGTTCTTTCTCCTTGATGGACCCTATAATGGTTAATTTTATGTGTAGACTTGACTGGGCTATGAGATGCCTGATAGCTAGAAAAACATTATATCTGGGGGTGTCTGTGAGGGTGTTTCCAGAAGATATTAGCATTTGAATTAGTAAACTGAGTAACAAAGATTGCCCTCACCAATGTGGGCAGGCATCATTGAATTTGTTATGAGCCTGAATAGAACACAATGGTAGAGGAAGGATGAATTCTCTCTCTCTCTTCTTGATCTAGGCATCCATCTTCTCCTGCCCTTAAACATGGACGCTCCAGATCTCAGGCCTTTAGACTCCAAGACTTACACCAGCAGGCCCCCATTTTCAGCCCTTTGGCCTCAGACTAGGAATCACATCATTGGTTCCCCTGTTTCTCAGGCCTTCAGATTTTATCTAAATAATACCACCAGCTTTCCTGGTTCTACAGCTTGTAGATGGCAGATCATGGGACTTCTTGGTCTCCATAACTGCTTAAGCCAATTCCTATAATAAATCTTCTCTTACATATCTGTATATACCCTATTGGTTCTATTTCACTGGAGAACCCTGAACTCCAGCTTTTGTCTCCCCAGGACAATCTCAAAATAACAATGCTAATACTACCTCCATTATGAGTAATAGAAACATTTAAGCATTTTTTTGCATTTGTTCTCTTCCCATTTTTTAAATAGTTGGACTATAGCTACATTGTCAGAGCATACAGCCATTATACAACATACTATCTATCTTTTTGCCCTCATTTAGTCTTAGTAATACCAGTAAATGTACTTAATGCTCACCACCGTTCTTTATGTTGATGTTGCTCCAGTCATTTTGTTTCATTGAAGCTCATTCATTAGAAGATTCCTCGGGAAGGGCTCAAAGGAGTAATATTCCTTGAGTTCTTAGATGTTGATAACGGTTTGCCTGTATCCTTCATAACGGACTCATACCTTCTTAACTTAATTATCTGGATGATATTACTCCATTTTCTGATAACAATCTAAAGTGTAAACCTGATGATAATTCCATCTCCCCCCCTTATAACTCATATATAGTTCACCGCTGAACAATGCAGGAGTTAGGGGCACAGTCAAAAATCCACATATAACTTAAGTTGGCCTCTGCATATATGGATTCCCAACCTCAGATTGAAAATATTATATTCTTCCTTTATAGAGGTCCAAAGGATTTTTTCTTTAAAATCCAGTAATTTTACTAGAATTGATCATTCTGTATTTATGGTGTACACTATCATTATGTCATTTAAAAAAAAAAAAAAATTTCCAGAAAGGTTTTTTTGAAAGTTTTAGAATTTATTCTGTTCCCTTAATTTTATTTTTTTCTTTAGGGATTTCTTTTCTTTATTTGGATCTTCTTTCCCACTCTTCAATGTCTGTCACTTTCTCTCAAATCCTTTTTCTTTTCTTTCGTCACTTAAAAACATTTCCTTCCATTTCACTGATTTCTCTTCAGGCACTATTGTTGAATTTATTGCTTTTGTTTTCTTTCTAGAATACTCTTCATTTCTTAAATTATTGTTCCTTTATTTATAATTATTTCTTGAGTTCTATCACTTTATTTCTGAGTTTCTAATCCATATTTCTGTTATTTCATGTCTTGTATTATTTTATTTGTCTTTTAGCTCATTTGGAAATAGTAGGTTATGGTTTTGCTCTGTTTTGTGAGATGTCTTTCTGGAGTGTTTTCATTGTTTGTAGGGATGTCATTCAGCTCCTTGTCCTCCCTCCCCCCTCTTTTCTTATAAAAACAATGTGACATTTATATTTTGCTTCTTATGCTATGACATTAGTTTTCCTGAACTTTTGTTATAAGGTGGCATTCAAGAAAGCTTTGCTTACTTCAGAGAACTTCCTCTGTTGATTTTGGAGAATAATATTGCACCACGTTTGTCTGAAACTTTTCTTTCCCTCATCTCTGGTTGTCCATGTCCTGTTCAATTTTCATTCTACTCCAAGCAGTTTCTCTTTGGTGTGAAGCTCTGTCCTACAAAGGGGTTGATTTTGAGAGTTCATAGGAGCTGGGCTGCTCCAGCCACATCAGACCTTTTTGCCATGGGCTTGATATTGTTATTGGTTGAAACCCCTCCCAGTTACTCAAATTGCCCTACCTTCTTTCCAGTCAATGCCTATTGTCAGTTTTGAGGTCATCCTGTTCTCAGGTCCATCAGATGCAGCTTCTTTACCCTTTCTCCTGCATTGACACTGATACCATGCACATCTTGTGGCTGTTGGTGGTTTATACCCACCTACTTGTATTTTGGAGTCTGTAGGGATAATTTCTCACCTATTTTTTTTTTATAAGTATTGTTCACAGGTTTTAGGTTCTGCTATCCAGTTTTTCTTTCTGTTTTTATGTAAGTATTCTGAGAACATGTAAAACTATGCCACTGATACTGTCATCTTCCCAGAATCTTCTCCTGAGTTAATTCAATTTTAAGTGTATTTCACCCAGCTGGCATGGCTCAGTGGTTGAGAATCAACCTATGATCCAGGAAATGGAGGTTCAATTCCTGGTCAGGGCATGTGCCCAGGTTGCGAGCTCAGTCCCTAGCAGGGGCATACAGAAGGCACCGAATCAATGACTCTCTCATTATTGATGTTTCCTCTCTCTCTCTCTCTCTCTCTCTCTCTCCCTTCCTCTCTCTGAAGTCAATAAAGACATATTGTTTTTTAAAAAAGTGTATTTCATATTACTGACCCTTTGGGGAGACTGCTCATAACTTATGGGTGTTGACATCTTGCTTCTGCTTGGTCCTGTGAAGGTTAGGGACTTTAAATCTTAGCTGTTTTTGATACCACAATTAACTACTTAATATAAACTAAAATATGAACATAGTAAGTTGCCAACTCATGAATTTTTTAAAAACACTTAAATTTAACTACAGCAGAAATGTTTCTAAGGATTTGGGGATTGTTCTTAATAAATAAAAGAAGCCATTTGTGTATATATTCTCAGAACTAACACAATAAAGCTTTCTTTTATGGGGTACATATAAATTACTTGTGTACAGCACCATTGGATAGAATATATTTGCATATATCGTTATACACTTTATTTTAATTTTACTACTGTTATAGTTGGGAAATTGTAACAACTGGCCAAAAAAAACTTGATTTTCAGTAGTCAGGAAGTCAATTGATGGTATCAATTTGCTCTAACAGAATCCAGCATGAACCTTCAGAACTAGAAAAAGCCTCAAGTGATCATCTTGTCCAGACCAGATCCTTAAGAACCTTTCTAAACACAGAACCTTTCTGAGTTTAAGTACAGACAATTTTAAACAATTAACAACCTCTATAAGAAATGGGGTTTTGGTTTCGCTATCTGATGAACTAAAGTGTAATGAGAGCAAGCACCGCTGACAGAAACAATACTTAAGCACGACTTCAAAAAAAACATAACAGAACTCTGGTAGCTAGGAAACAGCAGCACAGATAAATGCATTGAAGAGGAATGGTTGAGCCAGGGGTAACTCTAGGGCCATGTTATGATGCTTTGTGAGTGGCATTGTGCGCAGTTGCCATAGCTACAGACCTCACAAGCTACAGACACACAGACCCTATGTACTCACCCACTCTGCTGCCATGGCTCTCCACACCTGCCCCTCTGAGTTTTCTACAGCTCCAGTGTAAGGAGGAAAAGACCATATGACTTAAATCAAAATATTTTTTCACTTCTGAAAAATCAGAATGCCAGAGATTGAGAGAAGGCAGGGAAGCGCTGGGAAATGCTTTTTCCCAGGGGTCAAGAGGCTTCAGCGCGTCCACTCCAGGAGGAAAGGCTGGTGACTCTTAGTCACCCACCTCCATGTCTACTTTCCTGTTCCTCTTTCCCTCGCTAGCCCTCTCCTGACTGCACAGATCCTGTCTCTCTGCCTTCCCCACCCCCAACTGCCTGTCTTGACAGCAGTGCCAGGCAGAGTTATAACATTATTCAAAGGAATACATGTGGATTGAAGTGGTATAGCAGGGATTAGATATTTTGGTATTCTGTTTTCTTCCAGCAGAAGTAAAGAAATGCTTTGGGATACGACTGCCAGATTTATTTATTATTATTATTATTTTTTTTTTTTAAATCCTCACCTGAAGATATTTTTTCCATTGCTTTTCAGAGAGAGTGTAAGGGGGAGAGAGAAAGAGAAACATTGATGTGAGAGAGACACATAAATGAGGAGTGAAGAGACATGGAAGATAGAGAAAATCCAATACATCTAATAGAATTCCAGAAGGGTGCAGATTTATAGCAGTTGTTGGTGAGAGTCTGGAGATATCTCCTACTCAATTTGAACTCAGTTAGTTACTTAATAAAAAAAGTAGCTTGTTATATTTTAATCAGCATTTCTATGTGCTTAGACTTGGGAATGGGGTTCTTTTAAATTGCCACAGTTCTCCATATTAACCAGAATTTCCTATACCTTTTAAGGTGAATAGCCTTAAAATGAATGAATTCAATAAGATGTAGCTAGAAGGTTATGAAGAGTAAAGAAAGAGTTTTGTTTGTTTTTTAAAGAGGAGAGACGTGAGCCTATATGTATGCTCAAGGAAAGAAACCATTCCCAACGAGAAATGGGAGATATGGGAACAAGAGGGGTAAATGCATAGGAAAGGGCTAGAATAAAAAAATGGAAGACCTTGGGATTTGGCGCACAGGTAGAGGGATTAGCTTTGAACAAGAGAAGCTTCAGCTCTTCCTTAGCTACAGGAAAGCAGGAAAGGGTGCAGGTTTATATGAGTTGTTGAGGAGAGTCTGGAAATTGAGGCCGGATATCTCTATTTTCTCTGAGGTAGGATGCAAGGTGAGGGATGGAGATGGAAGCCTTGGGGGTGTTGGAGCTTTGCGGTATCGACTCTTAGGAATAGGAGAGTGGGTCAGATATGGACACATGAAAGAACTTCCAAATAGACATGCATTCATAATGCCGATACAGAGGCTGGGTGATCTATTTAGGGCTGGGTAAACCCTAAACTGTCGCTTAGAGAAGCACATGGTTGGGTTGGTGGAGGCTTAGAATTTGCAAGGCAGTTGCAGATAAAGGACAGTCTGGCGTGGGTACAAAGGATGGGAAGAGAGTGGATGAAGTGATGAAATACAGAAACTCAGCTGACCATGAACTAAACCCATCCTCAAACAGAAACACAAAAATGAAGCAGACTAGACCATGGTTAATGACAGCACCCAGTGGCACAGTCAGACCTCTCGAAATGGCAACATCACTCAGGATGCATTGTTGCTTTTGTGAGCAGGTGTTCTTTCAGGTAACAATTGCCATCATTGTGGTGACAATACTTTCTGTTTCTGCTTTTGTTCATCTTGATACATAGATTCCCTGTCTCCATAGTCTCTAAACTCCCCCAAGAGTGAGCTTGTGGTTGGTGTGGCCAATAGTCACTCCTGTTGGGCAGAGCCCTTATATGAGGCCATTATATAGACCTTTGACCTTTGGATTAGGTGTCCAACCTCGGCCCAGTCAGCTAAAGTCAGGGTGATCAGGTTGCATGACAGGCATGTACCTGATGCATAAGGGACCTCTCAGAAACGTCTAAGACTTTCCACAATGCTTTCAGGAAGGAATAAAACTGCAGGCAGGACTTTCCCCATAAACATTAGAATACCATTTTTCCTCCTGGACTTCATAATAGATCTCCATCCACTTCTCCAGTTATTGCTTCTTTCCAATTTGGGGAGCTAGACACAGTTCAAAAAATTCCTTATATAGATTACCTAGCTGTGTAAATTGCATATGTTATTATTTGCTTGGCATTTATTCCACCCACACCCCCTATTCACATCCACACATAAATAAGCTCATACACTCTTTGTTTTTTTTTAAACCCCTGGCTCTCATTTTGAGGGAGAAATAAATTATTTTCTATACATAATTTTCTCTCTGGTATGCTAACATTAACCGTAGTAGTGCAGTAGTAGTAATGTGATAAAATGAATGGTTTCAGTTTCAAGGTAGAATTTTTACCACTTAATATAAAACATTCTGGCAACGTCTACCAATTTATGTTATCTAGGGCAGGGCTGCACAGGATTTTTCTTTAAGGGGCCAGATAGTAACTATTTTAGCCTTTGAGGTCTATATCACAACCACTCACCTCTCTCATTATAGGATTAAAGCAGCCATAGACAGTAAGTAATTGAATGAGTGTAGCTGTGTTCCAATAAAACTTTATTTGCAGGCTAGACTTGGCCATGATCTAGAGGATAATTACTGATAGTTTGTGCTATTTGTCAGGGTAAGAGCTGAACCTCATAAGAGTAGTGGTTTTTCTAACATAGGGCATGGAAGTTCACTGTCCTACTGACTTTCCTTATGTAGATGAAGTTATATGATAATAAATAATTGAAGGTCATCACATCACAAAACTCTGGAATCACACAGTGCTTAACCTGTGTGGCCATGTGCAGTAGCACTGAACGTGATTTTTCTGCAGTTCCAATTTCAGATTAAGGTAGAGGAATAAGTAGTGTGTTCTTTCATCCATCCATCAACATGTTGGTTGAGACGCTGTAAGTGCCAAAGACACATAAATAAACAGGATCTTTGTCCTCAAGGAGCTTATGGTCTAGTAAGATGTATTCGTTTCCTACAGCTGCCATAACAAGGTATCACAAACTGGGTGGCTTAAAAAAACACACAAAATTTATTGTCCTGCAGTTTGGAAGGCCAGAAGTCTGGAAGAAGCTGTCAGCAGAACCATGCTCCTCTGAAGCCTGTAGCCGGGAATCAGGCCTTGCCTCGTCCTAGCTTCTGGTGGTTTGCCTGGAATCCTTGGCTTACAGCCGCAGCTCTTCAATTTCCGCCTCTGCCATCACATGGCATCTTCCCCTTGGGTGTCTGTGTCTCTCTCCTCTTCTTATAGGGACACCAGTCAAAATGGATTAAGGGCCTGCCCCGCTCCAGTATGGCCTCATCTTAACTAATTGCACCTGCAATGACTCGACTTCCAAAGAAGATCAGAGTCTGAGGTGCTGAGGGTTAGGGCTTTAAGTCTTCTTTTGGGGGGCACAGGACACAATTCAGTCTATAAGATAAGGTAAGAATTAATGTGAAATAAATGTGATAAATTATGGTTGCCATGATGATGGAAGTCTGTATAAAATACAGGGTGAGGGCAGGGATAGAGAAAATACATTTTACTTGGGAGAGTCAGGGAAGATTTTATAGGTGAGGTGAGACTTGAGCAGATTCTAGAAACTATGCTGAATGATTGCTGGGTACACATAGGGCGTAAGTTGCGTATGGGGAATGGAAGAGTGTCTCCTGCAGGAGCAGCAGCTGAGGCAATAGTGTGACCCAACCAATTTCCGAATGTTCAACTACAGCCCAGAAGGGGTTTAGGCTTCCTGTTTTCCAAAGAAATAAAAAATGAGGTCTAGAGATATCTTGGCCGTTTGATGCACCTGTGACAGTTATTCGAGATCACTGGCAGCTCCATAATTTCAGTATAGCAGGGGCTCAGGGGGACAATCTAATGGGAAGGCAGGTGACTAATCAAAGCAACATTTGCATCACAAACACTGGTTTTACTTAGTTTGCCTGTTACAGATTAATGAAAAAAGCAAGGTTGTCTAAAGATGCCTTTATTGGCACTTCAGATAAAATGGAGAAAATGTCGATTTTTTTTAATTTCAAAGAATAAGCCCATCCTTGGGGAGTTTGAAGGGGGCAATGATGGAAACTGTGACAAGGGGCAAACCCTCCTCCCAGCCTATCGCCCATTCCCATCCCTAGTGGTCAAGTGTTGTTTTTGTTTCAGGCACTGTGATAAGCGATTAAATACATTATATCTCACTATCCCCAATTTATAGATGGAGGAAGTGAGGTTTAGAGAGATTAAATACATTGCCCTACTCACACAACTAGTGATTTTTTTCAGTGTTAACCTAAAAAACCGTAATAAATGTATGAACTAGGATTCTGTACTGTCTAATGCAGCAGCTACTAGCCACATGTGGCTATTTAGAAGAAATGAATTAAAATTCTGTTCCTGGGTTACACTAGTCCCCTTTAAGTGCTCAATAGCCACGTGGGGCTAGCAGACCCATACTGGGCAGTGCAGATACAGGACATTGTCATTGAGAGTAAAAGGACTGCTTTATGACTGAGAACTGCCTCATGACTTGGCTCCTGCTTGTTTTGTGTGTGTGACCAGATTGGCAGGACACAGCATTCTCCAATTGTCCCAGACAAATGAGAAAAGAATAGCACCACATTAGTGAAGGTAATCTAACAGTTCCAAGGAAGAAAACTGAAAGAGATCATTACATAAATGCACCAAAATCCAAAGACCCTCCCCTGTGGCAATTAGTGTACCATGTGTACTTTGCAATCAGTTATATAGTTTCAACGAGATAACGTCATCTGTCTCATCAAATTAATATGGTCAATTTAAATATCATTGGCTCCATAGTTTTGTTTCAATTTAATCAAGAAACAAAAAAAGCCTTTGGTTTATAAGAACTATCAATAGTAGGCGTTTGCACCTAATTTTATTTTTGTGCATTCTAAGATGACGTTATACTAAAGGTAACTTAAGTAAATGTAAGGATCAGTGGAGAATTTTCATTCCTCTTTAGAAGGGGTTATTATGTTACCCAAGGTTGAGAAACACAGTGAAAGCCTTTAGGATGAAGGAGCCTGAACACATCACTTGTAACACACAGTCCCATGCCCACTGAGCTCCCATGATTGTCAGCATCCTATCAAATCCAGATTAACCAGAGCTCCCCTGGCACCGGGGTGCCATCATTCTACCCAGGGATATATTATGATACCAACTGCAGCAACTGACATTTTACGCCACAATTTTCAAATCATCCCCATTTTATTTTATTAAAATTTATTGCTGAAAGTATTACAGATGTCCTGTTAAATTATCCCATTTTAGAATTCAATTAGTAAAACTTGATTTACACTGTTCATAAAGACAGGATTTTCCCACCATCCTTTCATAGCTCTTAATACGCAGAAAATGTTTTTAGTGAGCAAGGACCCCACAAAGCAAGACTTAAAAACTTTTTGTTTTCTGGCACAGGGAAATGTTTTCTCTGTCTTACTCAGACCCACTATTCTCAGGCACCTCACTGGTGGGAAATTGGACTCAAGAGCATAATTTTCGTATTAGCACTTTGCAAGGCTTTCCTGAAAGAATTTGTGTCTTCTCACTTCATATTCAGCCTCCAGCTTCCCCCTTGAAATCTGCAGATGATTTCACACTGAGGCAAACACTGCCTTTCTCGCCATAAATGAGAAACAGAGGCACATCCAGGCTGGGCTAACTCACTGGGTGCACCCCAGGGCTACGGCCAGCTCACGCGGGCCTTTCACTGGGATTGCAATAGTCAGAGAAGCCCATTCAGGCAACTTCTACATCACCAGGGAAGTAAACTGTTATTTTTAATGGTCCTGTAAATTACATTGAGACCCCTTACTCGTGTTATTGCACTGTATATCTATCCCTAGAACCTTGACTGAATGTCTTCCCTCTTATTTCTGAAAAGTGCTTGGTAAATAGTTATACTATGTCCCGCAGAGTGAGACTTAAAGAAGACCCAGCTTCTTATGTAAGTTACTACCAAATAAGCTACCAAAAACCCTATGAACCAGGGGGATACTATAAAGTGCTGAAAAACTGCTTCCCATCTTTTAAAAGACCCCAAAGAAATACAAACTAGCACTGAGAAGTTTTTTAAAAACCCACCTCCTTCTCCTGGCGAAGGTGTTTCTAGTTGAGGTAAGTAAAACAATCTTTGACTCGGATTTTCCCAGTGTCGTTAATTATGATTGTTGAAGTTCAGTCATGCTAAGCTAATAACAGTAGTCACCATTTATTTGGCTCTTAATCCATACCAGATACCATGCCAAGCTGTTTACACACATGATCTTATTTCCTACAACCACCTAGTGAAGGTAGGTAGCATTACCTCTGCTTTACAGATTTAAAAAAAGAAAAACAAACTAACAAAAAAATCAGGAGGCTTAAAAATTAGTCTGAGGTCACAGAGCACTAAATGTTGGAATCAGGATTTAAATTCAGAACCTCCTGAACTCACCTCCACACTCAGCCTCACATGCAGTAATACAGGATATCTAGTCTAATAAGAACATATATAATAATGTTATATTACGGTTCATTTGTTGCTCCTGCTCAGCCTAAGCATTCTGATTTTTGGTATTTACTCCCAACTTCCAGGAAAATGTCAAGACAAAATTTCACAAATCATTCTTAAGTCAAATCTCAGGTGTTGGCAACTCAAATACCCTTCACAAAGTACCATTTTCTGCTCTGAGTTCACAAGGTCTGGCCCGAGTCCCCAGAGCACTTTCATCTCCAGTCAGCGAGTCCTCAGGAAGAGCTGACGCTCTTCTCACCCCACGGCGAGCTCTCGCCAGTGCTCCGCTGTCACGACTTCATTTCTCCGGTGGGCTCACCTTCGCAGGAGCTCAGCTACCGACAGCTGGGCATCCACGGGACATGAGTGGAATAATGAATTACCTACTTGAAAATTCAAGGGGAATTTGGAGGGCCTGGATTTGTTTTTTCCAGGCCTCGGTAGATATCCTAATTTCAGTTAATAAAAAAGTACTGCTCTTTAGAAAAAACACAAGGTTTAAATGCAGGTTATTTTGAGAAGATCTTGGTATTTATTTTGAGTCTTATTAGGTAAGCTTTGATAATTAGCTCTAATAAACCCTAAACTAACCTGTTAATTGTGAAAGCAGCTGGGCCCTCCCTGCCCTGCCTTGCCCCCGCCTTCAGGCCCAGGGGCAGACTCAGAAAGCCTACCTACTCAGTATTACCTGGCCACCTATCAGTTTATTTAGGGGAAAATGTACTCCCAGAGAGAAGAGTAATATTTCTGGCAGGTACTGACTTGATAGTTATTTCATATGCTATAAAACCTATTCAGCAGGCCCTGGCCAGCGTGGCTCAGTTGGTTGGAGCATTTTCCCGCCCACCGAAAGGGCACATGCAGAGGCAGCCAATCGATGTTTCTCTCACTTCGATCTTTTCTCTCTCCCTCCCCCCCCCTAAAAATCAGTGAGCATATCCTCAGTGAAGATTAAAAAAAACAACAAAATACCTATTCAATGAAACTTACCTAATATGAAATTTGTGTTTGTTATGAACTTGTCTAAAGTTTGTATTTGCATCATGAATAAAAGAGGTCTGCCAGGCAAATAATTAATGTCTACATACTTGTAATTTGCAAAGAAAATAGGAAGTTAAACCTGAAGGGGAAAAAACACACACATGTATTTTGCTATGGGCTGAATTCTGTTTCCCCAGCCTTTCTACGTTGAGGCCCCAACCCCCAATGTGATGGCACTGGGAGGTGGGGCCTTCGGGAGATAACTGGCTTAGACTAGGTTGTGAGGGTGGGCTCTCTGGGTGGGACTCGCAGGAAGGGGTGGGGAGAGCGGGCTCGCCTGCTCGGCCCTGGGAGGACCGGCCAGCCAGGGAGAGAACTCGCCCCAAACCCTACCGTGCAGACGGTGGGTGGCAGCCTCAGCCTCCAGGATGGTGAGGAAATTAATTTCTGTTGTTAAGCCATCTAGTCTATGGTGCTTTGTGATGCCAGCCTGAGCTGATTAGTACACCTATTTGCATGCAAAAATAATTAATAATTTTACATTTACCATTTGTGAGTGTTTATTGATAGGACCTTGTCTGCAATGCTTTTATGATACTGTTTAACGTGGAAGTGATAAAACTGCCTTTAAAAAGTTGTATAGTGCAGCTTTTTCAATAGTTTGGACAGAGTTGCAGGCAATTAATCAGAATTTATGAACTTTTACTCTTTTGCCTCAAAACTCTAAGGACGTTATTATGTATCATAACAAATGTTATAGCTTCTAAGACACACCTGGGCACATTCTCACAGCAAAATTTCAGGTTTTATTTTAAGAACATTAAAACGGAATGGATTTACATGGATAATTGTGGAAGCTCAGTACTGTATTATTCCCTCTACTTCTGTGGATATTTAAAAATATTGATAATACAGAGTTTTAAATGAATGCATACATGCATACAAGCTACGTATGAGCTAATGGCTGGACAAATTTACTTGGCAATACGTGTGGCTGCTTCATTGTGTTTTGGTCCATAACCATTTTTAAAAAATGGAAAATAACCACCTCCTGGCCCCTTTTTTAAAAGCACAAAACTGTGCCAGGGGAGAGGATGGGAGAGAATGTTTTACACTCTATTTTCACAGCTGTCTTATCAGCTTCCTAAACTCGATGAGGGTGGAGCACAGGAATTTCACTATGGGGGGACTCGGGGCTGTGTTGTTGTGGTTTGGAGATAAGGCTATCTTCCCGGGTGACCCTCTACCCAGTGGGGGAGGAGGGGTCCTCAGAGATGAGCCTGTGGACGCCTCTGCCAGCCTTGTGGGGAAATGATTTGGTGCTCACTTGTTTCCACGTGGGCGCTTTTCCACACTGAGCGTAGCTGGACTAGACAAAGCCCCCAGCCTAACCCCCGGGACCTAGGTGGGGCAGGCTGGCTTTGTTCGGGATGAAGCCTGCGGGAGCTCTCAGGTGAGTAAGGAAAGTCCCCTCCAGTCTTCTTGCCTGCTGACGCCATGGCCGTGCTCTCTTGGCTTCAGTGTGCAAAGAAGTTTCCGCAGTTTCAAAGGGAGTGGCCGTTACCGTCACCAGCAGCTGAATAACCATTTGGCTCCTTGACCTCTTTCCATGATCTGGATCCCCGGGCCTGTGAGATACGGATGGGCTGAGGACTGTATAAGCAGCAGAAGCAGAAGCAGAAGCAGCAGCAGCAGGATTTTTTAATTTATTTTGTGCAGAGTTTTCCTCTTGCTCATAGCCCAGTTCTGGGCTGGCGGTGTGGGCGGTGAGCGTCAGGCTTCGGGAGGCTGCACAGTCCCTTCGGTTGCAGAGAGTGGACGGAAAAGCGCTGGTCACCCATTTCCAAACGTGTTTCATGACACGGACTCCGAAACCCTGGAAAACTCTTTGGGGCATGGAATTCTTGACACCGTTTCTTTTCTTTGTTTCTTTAATATGTTTTTATTGATTTCAGAGAGAGGAAGGGAGAGGGGGAGTGAGAGAGAAACATCAATGATGAGCGTCATTGATCAGCTGCCCCCTGCATGCCCCCAACTGGGGATGGAGCCCGCGACCCGGGCCTGCGCCCCGACCGGGAATCGAACTGTGACCTCCTGGTTCAGGGTGGATGCTCAACCACCGAGCCACACCGGACGGGCGACAACGTTTCTTAGCAGAAGAAAATTCTCAAAACAATTAAATACTCATTGCTCCTATAGTTCACAAGGTCGAGGGGGAAAGGAGGGCAAGGTGACAGATGAGAGACATTGGGGAATGCTCGGCCTTTGGCTCTTGTCAGCCACCCATTGGTGCAAACGTTTGGACCCCAAATCTAGAAAGGGTTCCCATATTCGGGGGATTGCAGTTGTTATAACTATTAGATGTATCACAACAGGTTTTCATAAGAAATTTTCATTAAAAGGAAAGCATATACTAAGGTCTTCTCTTTCCCTTTGTCTCTCCAGAACTTTTTCAGCGTTTTTTTTAATTTTTATTTTTCAATTACAGTTTACTTTAAATATGATTCTGTATTGGCTTCAGGTGTACCATATAGTGGTTAGACAATCATATACTTCAAAAAATGGCCCCCCAGATATTTCCAGCACCCACCTGGCACCATAGGTACTTATCACATATTATTGACTATATTCCCTGTGCTGTACTTTACATCCCCATGACTATTTTGTAACTACCAAGCTGTACTTCTCAATCCCTGCACCTCTGTCACCCAGCCCCCACACTTATTAGGGGACTCACTTCATAAATTATATAAAGGTCTAACCACTATGCTATACACCTGAAACTAATATAAAATAATATTAAATGTCAACTGTAATTGAAATTTTTTTTAAAAAAGTAAGGCTGTTATGTGCATCACTCAAAACAGAATTTTACTTATTTAAAAAAGTGTTCTTTCCTTCAAACTTTATAAATAAGGCAAAGAGGATTGAGTGGTTGAATGTTAACAAAATAAAGCTCCAAGAATAAATGGGGGGAAAAAAAGAAAAAAGAAAAAAACAAAAAGTTGGTTCCTCTTGGCACCCAGACCCCATCCTTAGGGCCTTTCCAAAATTCACCTCGTTGACATAAACTCATTGTCCTTGAAAGGGGTGTATTATGCATAACAAAGGACATCTATTTCACTTTCATGCTCTGGAGCTATTTCAAAAACTGAGAGAGAGAAAAAACTGGGGACAAAACTAAATATTATAACAGGAAATGCCTCTGTGGCTCTTAATAGGGATTAGAGGGGTTTTAGGGGCTCTGTGCTAGAAACAGTGGACAAAGACCAAATGCGTATTTCTTATTACGAATCACAATATTACAGGACTAAATGGTACTCCCCAAAGTCATATGTTGAAGCCCAAACCCGCAATGTGTATTTAAAGATTAGGCCTTTAAGGAGGTAATTAAGGTTAAAGGAGGTCATAAGAAGGGGGGGCCTAATCTGTTAGGACTGGTGTCCTTACAGAAGAGAAACACCAGAGTCCCCATACACAGAGAAAAGGCCATGTGAGGGAGGACCCAGCAAGAAGGTGGCCATTTGCAAACCAAGGAGAGGGGCTGCACCAGAAACCAACCCCGACAGCACCACGATCTTGGACTTCCAGCCTCTAGAACGATAAGAAAGTAAATTTCTGTTTTTTAAACCACCTCATCTGTGGCATTTTGTTACGGCAGCCTGAGCATACTAATACATCTGGGATGGAATCCAGACAGGGATTTAACAAAAAATAAACTCCCTGGGTAATTCTAATGCACCACCAGGCTGGAGAAGCACTGAGTGAGACAGAAAACTGGAGACACCTATAAAAAGATAAACAGTCAGGGTGACAATCTGGGAAGCCAAGGAGGAGCAGGAGCAGTCCAGATTAAGCCAGCCAGCCTCGAGGATGCCTTTAGCATCTCTTGGCACAGTTTCAGCTCAGGCATGCCAAGAGTAATTAAGATGGGAGGAGGGCGGCAGTTGCTGATAATCTCATCTAAATATTTTTTGTTTCTGCTGCCTCCTCTCCATCAGCAGTTGCCTCTATCCTTCTGTGCTCTACTAGGACCCACAGGCCAAATATGGCGTGCCCTTATTTTTATAAATAAAGTTTTATTGGAGCACAGCCACACTTACTTACATGCTGTCTATGGCTGCTTTTGCACTAGGCAGCAGAGTTGAGGATTTGCAACAGAGACCCTATAGCCCATGAGTCCAAACTATATTCTATCTAGCCATTGACAGAAAAGGTTTGCCAACCCTTGCTCTAATAGATGGCTAGTGGTTAGCCAGAGACCAGGCATTGATGTATTAGTGCCTCACCTGTCCAAAAGAATAAAAATCCTGCATAGTGTACCCACATCGGCATTTACTGAGCACCTACTATGTGTCCGACTCTGGTAAGAAGTAGGGATACAACCATGGACAAAGGGAGCTATATTGCCCTTCTACTCAAGCAAGTGGGGCCACTACTGTAGCCCCTCACTTTAGAGGTTTATGAATATTACAAATACACATGAAAACAAACATATGAAAGAATATGTGGTGCTCAGCATTGGCACAGAGTGACCTGCAACTCTAAACAACTCCCCTTGCAACTCACACCATTCAGGCCCCATGAAGAGGCTTTGCTACATCCCTGGCGGTATGTCCTCAAAACTCAAGATGACTGTGTCAGATGCCACAAAAATCTGTGGGGTGTGCCACTGCAGATGTCGGAGGAAGACACTTTTTTCTCATGCAGGGAGGATTTGAGCAGTGGAAGGGCTTAGGTAAGAGAAAAGGCAAATAAGTTGTCAAATGCTCCCTGTCAGCACGAATGCAATAGATTGTTGCAGAAAGAATTATGATTTCCCAGTGGGGCTGAGGGTCTATTTTCATGCTTCTCTTAATATTCTTTCAGTTTGTCGTTCTGGCGGTACTTGAAGTAGTGTGATAACTATATTAAGCAGTTCACATTATATTTGTGCATACGTAGGTCTAGATACAGCATATGAAGAGTGATGCCAATTCCTCCCTAATAGGCATTGCATGCTCAGGTTGAAATCCTTTTATTTATGCATATATTGAATAAGATTTCACTTAGTTTTCACAAAATTAAATTTAAAATTTGGCTTTAAATTATTTTGATTTAAGTGGCATTTAATTATACTTTTAATTTTGCCCTAATTTTAATATAGTTTTAAATAATTCAGAAGAAAAATACAAAATTGTCATGTTTTGCTTTCTTGTTTTTACTTTTTTGATGAAAATCCAAATTTTATGTCCTTTTTAAAACAATTTTAGTTTTAATCCTTCAGATTATTGCAAGCAATTGAACATACGTTATGTAAAAATCTAAGTTATAATAACATAATTAGTGGTTCACCAAAATGAGGACAAGAAAAATAAATTTTGTAAAATAAGTATACTGTAGTTCTGAAATCGTGTGTCGTTTTCATTACTTATTAAAACGCTGGTTAGCAGAACACTCAGACATTGACAATAATTAAATTGTCTTTAATATTTTGCCAACTTTTAGTCACGTTAAAATCAGAGCTTTATAGGTTTTTCACCACATATGAAGGAATATTTGTCAAGGTCAGTATAAAGGTATTTCCTTTAACTCTTTGTTAGCTTGTAATTTATAATGTAGTTTATAATTCTTAAATATTTAGAAAAATGGTACATGGGACTTTATTTCTACTCTTGACCCAGGGCCTGCAAGTGGAGAAGCAGGCCTGTAAGACAGACCCAGTCTCCGTCCTCAGGGAGCTTACGGTCTGCTGGAAGATAAGAATAGGCCACTGTACTTATAGTTGTGACACAGCTGTAGAGTGCTAGGGAAAGGTACACAGGAAATGGGGTGTGGTCAGGGAGGGCTTCCTGGAGGAAGTTATTTCTAGGCTAACCAGGTAAAGGGCAGGGAGGGAAGGGGTGGAAATGAAGAAAAAAATTAAGAAGAAGAGAGTGACAGGCAGAAAGAATAGAAGATGAAGGGAAAGTTTTTTATGAAGGACCAGCTGGTAAGTATTTGAGGTTTTTCAGGCCATACAGTCTCTGTTGCAACTAACAACTCTGCTGTTAAGTATCGTCTGCCAAGTGTCGTGCTGTTGTGTGTATTGTAGACAATACATAAATGAAGGGGTGTGGATGTGTTCCCACAGAACTGTATTTACAAAACAGGCAGCAGACCCGCAGAGCCCAGTTTGCCGGCTCCTTGGTATGTGGGGAGGCCCAGAGTTGGGGGACAGTGTGCCTGAGGGACTGACAATCGAGCGGTGCAGCTGCTGCACAGGATGGTGGAAGCGGCGAGTGAGGAAGCTGGGGGTTGCGAACCAGGCTGCAGGAAGCAGATGGGAGGGGCCTGGGGCAGAGACTGAAGAGGGTGCTGCCTGGGCATCTGAACCAAGGGAGCCGTGGGCGGAGGGGAAAGAATGGTTTGGAGAGACACTCAGCGAGTGGTAGGCGAGAAAGAGGGAGGGAGAGGGCCGGCCTCCCAGACTTATGGCAGGCAGCCAGAGGTGGGGGGCGGGAGGTGGGAAACCTGGGGCAGCAGCCTTGGGGGGGGGGCCTGAGGGTAGGTGATGGGATCTGTTGCCCAGAAGGCTCAGCTCAGCTCCTGCCCCACACACTTGGCTATGGATATGCAGAACACTTTTGTCAGAAATGTGGCTGGCAGTTTCTATGGAAGTACAGTCTGTAAATCCTGAGATAGTCGGAGGAAAGCTGAACACGCAGAGCTAAATACCTTTGTAATGACAATCCTGGGGAATAATTACTATTGACAGGTTTTCTCTAGCCCGTGGGGGCTGCAGGCTTAAGTTACTCTGGTTCCCTTTTAGTTACAACTAATTTCACAACAGCACAAGGCCCCAGTATCTGCTGGTAACAATAGCCAACTTGGTCGGGAAAGATGGCTTCATCCAGGCAGTAAATCTGGTCAACCAGATGGATTGGCACTTCAGGCATCAAGTGTCCCAAGATGCAGGATTTGTCGCTGGCTTGGGGGCAGGGGTGGGTGTGGTGATGTTCCTACAGCCCCTCCCCCACAGTCATGCCTGGAGTGGTATCTGTATAAAATGAGGGTGTTCTGGAGAGGTGGGTGAGGGGAGCCAGCTTGGGTGAGGGCTGGGGTGGGTGAGCTGTAAGCGCTGTTTCTCCATCAAGCCAGAACAAGGGTGGCATTTGCATCAGTGAAACAATTTAGAGATTCTCTGGATGTGAATTTATGGGCCTGTGGCATTTGTCATCAATCAGAAGCACACTCTGCAGAGCACCCTGCCTTAGAACAAATGCTGCTGGGGCTATTTGAGGAGCAGGTGCCGCGTGGTGCCTCTTAGGGCTCCAACTGGCACATCTAGGCCTCCATCATCCCACTTGGATGATGGCCTTCCCGATTCCCCTCTTGCCCCCTTCCAATCCGTTACCCACCAGGCTGCCTGAGTGACCTTTTTAAAATGTAAATTGGATCTTGTCCTTCCTCTCTGTTTAAAAGCCTTTAATGTTTTCCCATTGCATTTAGGAGAAAATCTAAACTCATCATGGCCTACACCATGGCCTGCCTGCTGTGGCCCAGGTCTCCCTCTCAGGCCTCTCTCCCCTAGATTCCAGCTGCCACACCATGGTGGCTTTCTCTCAGTTCTTCCACTACCCCAAGCTCCTTCCCACCTTAGGGTCCTTATTCCCTTATTCTAGAAAGCTCTATGTACTTCTTACCCCTAACATAGCTGGCTCCTTCTCATATTACAGAAAGCCACTTAAAAATCAGCTCCTCAGAGGGGCCTTTTCTTGATCGCCCAGGCTAGGCTGGGTCTTCCTGTCTTATTCTGGCATAGCACCATGTGCTGTTGTTGTTTTATCATAAAACTTGACATAATTTAGAATTTTCAGTTACTTAGGTGTTTGCATGTTTATAGTCATCTTCCCCCACTAGACTGAAAGCTGCTTGGGGGCAGGGACCATAATTTCCTCAACACTGTATTCTCAGAAACTAGCACAGTGCCTGGCACATGTGTACACTCAATGAATATTTCTTGAGTAAATGAATAAGTGAATAAATAAGAAGCCATTCAACTGATCCATCAATCGATGGGTGCATTCATAAGCAGTCATGCCCACGTCTACTTGTATAGTTTCTGTTCTCGGTACCTACCGCTGGATTACAAACCACTGGATAAAGTGGCTAAAAACAACTTATTATTTATCATGTTCTGTGTGTTCAGTGGTCCCAACTGGGCAGTTTTTCTTGGGATATCTCATATGGTTGCAGTCAAATGGCAGCTGGGGCTGCAGTCATCTGAAGTGACAGTTGATGTTGGCTGTCAATGAGGAGCACAGCTGGGCTGTCCCCTAGAGCGCCTATACATGGCCTGGCTCTCCATGTGGCTTGGGCTTTTCATAGCTTCCTGACCAAGTTCCAGAGAGAGTGTCCCAGGGAAGTGTCTCCTCGTACCCAAGAGCCCCCAGGCAGAAGCTGGGGGACCTAGCCTCATAAATCGCACAATGTCACTGAAGCCATATCCTAATAACCACAAGTAAGTCACAAGGCAGCTCAGATTCAAGGGAAGAAGTTTAAAGTTTCACAAAGGCATAAATACTAGTTCTGAGAGGCACAGTTCATGGGGGCCATCTTTGTAGACTAGCTGCCACAGCCTCTGATATCCTGATTATTTAGATTTTTCTATCCCTTGTTTACATTCCTTTGTTTACTTCTCTTAGGCTCTCGCCCAAACCTTCTATAATTTGTCTCCTTTATTGCAAGGACACTTATTGGTACAGGCTGAGCATCACTTCCCGAAGTTTTCAGAGGGCTGAAATTAGTCATTCCATTTCCAGGGACTCCAGGAAACTGGTCTACATTTTGGCTGCTAACGGGCTGTGGGAGGAGCGGCAGGTTTTCTGCGCCTCTTGGTGCGGTGGAAGGGAGGCCGGAACATTCACATGTACGGTGCAAATAAAGGCTGCTGGGCACCGTCCAGGAGTCTCGGTGCTCACTGTTCACTGCCCAGAGCAGCACGCTGACCCCGGCCAGCACTCTCGGCACTGAAATCACTGCCTTTGAGAGCCAAGTCCGACGAGAATTGAGTTTGGGATAGTTTCAAGGGTAGAGGATGCCAGCCCTGTCTCCCTTTTGCCTTGTACCTAGTGTTTTCATCCAAATGTGAAAAGCTCTCCCTCTCTCCCTCCCCTGTACTCCCACAAACTGCCCCCCCAACATCCAAATGTCCTTCCAGCTGCTATTTTTGATTCCAGCCTCAAGGCAAATGTTTCACTGTAGCTGAATTACTGTAAAATTTCTTCCTGGTGCTCCCACAGATAATGGGACAATTCCCTGGAGAACCTACCACTTCAGAAATGGCCTAGAGGCAATCCCAAAAGGCAGATCTAAGGAAACAGAACTATCATAAAAGGTTATCATCAGAAAGACGGGTCAAACAATATGATTGTTTTTAATGGCACGGGCTGAATCTGGGTCCATTTTCTTTCTCTTTCATGTTTCACAGCACCAAAGACAACTGAAGGGCAGAAAATAGTCTTAAGAAGTTTGCTGATGGACCCGTAAATATACAAACCTGGGATATAAAAAGAACTTCAGCAAGCAGTGTATAAACAAGAAGAAAATCTTATCCAAAAACAACTTGAAAAACTGCAGAGGAAGCAGCATCCTTGAGAAAACAATGAGTCATAAATCTATTTTTTATTATTTTTTTAACATCGCTGATGGACAGAGAATACAAAAAAGGACTAGCCTGATTCCTGACAATAGGTGTTTCTATCTCACTGCCATTTCAGCAGGCCTGGGGAAGGTCTGAGGATGGTCCATGTCAAGTTTAAGAAGTAAGCCGGTCCGAATCAGCACTTCTGGAAATGTGTGTGTTGTCTTGAAGCACTACTTTGGTTGCTAATTGGTTACTCCCTTCATGCCTCAGCTGTTGAAGTATACATTTCACTTCATTAGTTCAGTACCAAGACAAGTTCAGATGGGCGCCTTTATTGGCACTGTTTTAGATTCTAAAAATAGGTTGTTTAGCCCAGCCGGTGTGGCTCAGTGGAACCAGGAGGTCATGGTTCGATTCCCGCTCAGGGCACGTGCCTAGGTTGGGGGGGTTCGATCCCCAGTAGGGGGTGTATAGGAGGCAGCCGATCAATGACCCTCTCTCATCACTGATGTTTCTATCTCTCTTTCCCTCTCCTCTCTGAAATCAATAAAAACATTAAAACAAAACAAAACAATTTGTTTATTGTAAGAGGAAAAAATATAAAAGCCCTTCCTAAGAAGAGGGGGCAAGTCAGAATGTAATGTACAAAAGTAACAAGGTTGATGACAGCCAAGTGTTCCCTGTAGGGTTCTCCCAGGGGATAACGGGTAGAGAGAGACTTGTGAGGACAAATGTATAGGGGTTGAGTAGATTTAGCCTCAATTCCTCATCCTGCCCTCTCTCCACACCCCTTACCATGTGACTTTGAAAATCCTCCCCCAAAGGGGAAGAGTAGATTTTCCTACCCCTTGACTCCCTTTGAGTTTGGGCATCTGATTTTCTTGGGCTAAAGGAACATTCACATATATGATGCAAATAGAGGCTTATAAAAGCACTTGCTCAATTGAACATGTTACTCTTACACCTCTGCCATTGCCAAGAGAAGAATGTGCCCCAGCTGGCTGGTCCCAGGAGGGGAGGCTGGACACATGGAACAGAGAGAGTTGCCCTGCTAAGCTCAGCCTACAAGAGAGCCCCAGCTCTCCTGGAGGAACCCAAGCCAAGATGGATCTTTCAAATAAAGTCTCAGGACCTTTCCTTAAACTAGGGAAGGCTTTCTGTGGTTTCAGATAGGAATGGTGGGCCTATATGCGAATATCCACTAATGTCTCTGTAGAGACATACATGAGTGAGCCCAGTCTAGATCAGCCAACCCCAATCAATCTCTAGATACATGAATTGTAATAAGGGGTTATTATTATGGATCACTGTTGTTATGCAACAATACCTAACCAATAGAGGTGTTATGGGATCATATTGGTTCCCCAGTTAGTTCCATAACCTTAGAATATTGCTAATATCATAAGGGTTAGTAACCAAATGAATCTATAGCGACATTAGTGGATATTTGCATAATGGGCCCATAATTCCTATTCACAAGCACAGAAAGGCTTCCCTAGTCTAAGGAAAAAGCCTGAGACTTTATCTGAAACCTCCCTCTTGGCTTGGGTTCCTCCAGAACTGGACTCTGAGGTAAGGATTCAAGAGTGAGTCGCTTATTTAAGTGGTGCAAGTGTGGGAGTGGGTGATGCAAGGGAATAAAAGCAGACAATGAAGGATGTGTTATCAAGCCAGCTACTATGAGCAACTGGAGCTTAATCCCACTGGGCCAGTCTGAGAGCCAATGCAGAATAGGCTTCAGCGTATTCCTACTCAAGAGATGGGGAGCTGGGCTATTTCTTCTGCTCCTGCCAGTCATTGGCTAAGGGCTGCCACAGGGGGATCACACCCAGCCACCTCCAGTCAGCCACACTAGCAGTGGCCTGAGAGCACCATTGGGCAAGGAAATGCAGATGTTGGCCACTCGAAGTCTGGTAGCCCTGCAGTTGAAGAACTAAGGCAAAGGGATAAGAGTGGGGCACTGACAACATCTGTTCTGGTGTTAGCTCAAGTTGGGGAGCATCTGAAACCATGGTAGGTTGGGTGCCAGGGAGGTCAAGCCCGTGCGGGTCAGATTGGAGCCATGGGATTCCTTGTGTGCTGACCACAGTAATGGCCTCCTCCACGCCAGTTTCCCGTGGCTTCTCCAGTCATACCTTCATATCACTTTCCAGGGTGTCCATTCCACCAAGGTGAAGATGGGTGGCAACACCCATGGCTGGCTCTTATTGCAGCTGCCCACAAATTGTCAGTTCAGGCCTGTCTAGTCTGTGGAGCAAGGAGATTGATGCTGTGCACGACATTGGCCCTTTAATTTTACAACATCTGCAAATATAGTGTCAGGCTTCCCTCTGAAAGGCACAACCATCCAGAATGATAAGTACAGTCTCACCTAATTCTACACAGTAGCTGTGGGTTGAAAAAGCCATGTATATCCATCACTGCTCCCCCCCCCCCCCCCCCCCCCCCCCCGGCACATATCTCCAGGCTTAACTGCAAGTGCTTTTGTTAATAGGTGTACGCATGGGAGGAAAGGTTCTCTTTCTTCTCGTGGGTGGCTAAGCAAGGTAAATGAGGATCTGGAGTTGCCAGCCATCAACTTCAACCGGCAGAGAGCCCGCCCTCAGATCAAGCCAAGAGAGCAGCAAGCCCGAAAGAGCTAGAACTCTGCCAACGTAACTGGAGCACCTGTGTCCACCGCACCTGAAGCTCCGGGGCTTTCCAGTCAAGGGAACCCCTCCCAAAGGGGGTGGGGGGGTGAGTTTGCTTAGGCTAGTTCATTGGCAATTGAAAGACTTTTAGATTGTTCAGTAAAACAGATATTCCAGAAAAAGTGCTTTGTTTATCCCGTGGCTTCCTAGCCCCCCCAGCACATTGCCGTGTATCCCCTAGGAGTGCGTGAGGCCTTATATCTTCATTTCACGGCACCTCTGTCTCCAGATCAGCGCTGATTCTGAACATGGCTGCTCTGAATCTCCCCAGCCCCTCGCCTGCCTGAGCCTCCTGTGAAGAACTTAAGCTCTGTGTCGTGTCATATCCCAACTGCCCGTTTCCTGAGCTGTTCCCTCTCACACAGGCGTCCTCCCAGGTCTCCTGGGATCCTCTGCTGTCCACTTAATATCACTCTCTTCTCCGCTTCTTTATCCCTACCTTCCTGGTGGTGGCCAATCAAATCCATGAGATATTAGGACAGAAATTTGGGACAGATTTCTGAGGTCAAACCAGAGAAGACTGTGCCAGGGTGGCACGCCCTCATCGCCGGAGCAGACAGGGGTGATCCCATGATACTGAAGCGGCCACCTTGGTTTTCAGGAACGGAAAGGCAAAGGCAGGATCCCAACCCCAATGCAACACCCACAACGCGCTCCTCTTTGAAGAAACTCTTGTACGCGTAGCACTATACTTAAGTGCTACCGGAATACACAAAAGAAGTAGCAGGCAGGCCCTGCTTTCAAGGCAGTTTTAATTTAGCTGAAGCATAAAGTAAAAATTTAGAGAATGATCACAAGGTGAAACATAACCGAGTGTGTGGCAGAGCAGAGCAAAGAGCATTAGATGAGTAATGAGCAGGTGTGGAGGAAGGGAATGACGGAGCCAGGCGAGGCCCTAAAGGAGGGAGACCTGGAGGAAGTGCATTTGCAGCCAGGCCCCCGGGAAGTGACTGACAAGTGTGGGCTCTCCAGCTGGCGAAGGGGGAAGAGGCTCCAGGCTGCAGGAGTTGTGAAACTTGAATCTGCTCTGACCTGTTTGTCTGTGAAGACAGCAGGCCAACTCTGAAGCCATTTAGCCCGCACAAAACCACTGTTTTGGTCAAAAGAATGAAGTAGTTTGGCACTGGGCACACCCTGTAGATGATATCATGTCTGTAGATCAAAGTCAAGCTAATGTCACCCGCCAGGGAAGAACACTTAGAAAATAGTTTGTATTGTGTTTCTTTTCGGCCTTCTGTTTCCAAGGTGGGTTTGTTTTGTTTTGTTTTTTTGTTAATACTCACCCAAGCATTTTTTTTCCATTGATTTTTAGACTGGGGGCTGGGAATGGGGCAGGGGGTTGGAGAGAAACATGTGTGTGAGAGAGGCACATTGACTGGTTGCCTCCCACACAAGCCCCAACAGGGGCCCGGGATCGAACCTGCAACCCAGGTACACGCCCTTGACCGGTAATCGAACAGGCCACCCTTCGACTCTAACCACATGGACAACTCTAACCACAGAGCAACACAAGCCAGGGCTCCACGGTTTTTTTTTTTTTTTAATCTTCACCCAAGGACTTTTTTTCCATTGCTTTTCAAAGAGAGTGGAAGGCAGAGAGAGAGAGAAACATCAATGTGAGAGAGAAACATCCAGAGATTACCTCCTGCACTCGCCCCAACCCCCACAGGGGCCAGGGATGGAGCCTGCAACCCAGGTATGTGCCCTTGGCCATAATCGAACCTGGGACCCTTTCAGTCCAGGGGGCTGACGCTCTAACCACTGAGCCAAACTGGCTAGGGCCCAACGTTAATTTTTAAGATAAAGATTTTTGTCTTGATTGCAGCTCTTGGTAAATAAAAGTGATTCCTTTCAGTGAAATGCAGAATTTATGGCAATACAAATTCTTGCCTATATATTAACTGTGCTAATGGAAGCAGAAATCCTCTCTAAAAGACAAACACACACACCTACTTTTTGCCTTAGGAGCAGAGCTAAAGAGACACTGTCCTTGTAGGAGCTATCAGCTAAAACGTGGTCTTTAGCTATAACAGAAGCCCATCTTTAAGTTTCTTGCTTATTCTGGCAAGATAAAAACAACCTGTAAAGAAACCACCTCTGTCATAACTAGAAGCTTTGGCCTTATTGCCATTGTTAAAAGCAGTCCAAGAAATACTATTTAAGGCTAATTTTGCTGCCCTTTTGAGGAGACTCTTGAAACCATTTTTTAAAAATCCATAAGAAAAAAACAAAACAGTAATCTGAATTTGAAGGACGAGTTCCTCCTTGGCAGTAAGTGTCAAATTATTTTGTTCCCTGTCTATGGGTAAAACAGAGAACTGTGCTCTTTGGGGCTGCCAACACTTTTCCTGACAATCACTACTACAAAGATTTAACAATAAATGAAACTGACAGCCTACTTCACCAGATTGGGAACACATCTGAACTTTTACAGAAAGACAGCTACGCTAGAGTTCATGTCCCTGCGGGGTGGGCTAGCGATTCCTAATGAAAACAGCGATGGGCAGATATTTACTTCCAAGGCCTGCACAGCCTCTGTTCTGGGTCTGGTCTCACCGCACAACCAAGATCAATTTTCACATCTTTTCACTAAAGGGATGGGATGTGAAATTGCTCCCATTGATAATAAGCACTCTCAAGGGCTGCGGTAATTACATAGCCCGGCACAGGAGAAAAGAGGTGCTAACAAAAGCACATAGACAATTGGTTTCCATCCATTTCCTCTGGTTCTGGCACATGCAACTGCAGTAAAAAATGAGGTCCTGGGTAAAGCCTATTCCTTCGAAATCTAGCCAGCAGAATGCAGCCAGCAGGTGATTTCTTCTCTAGCAGTCTTTGGAAAGTCTGTGTACCCAAATCTAATCACAGGGGCTAACCTCCTGTCTGGTAATTTCTGCAAATCAACATCTACCTTCCCCGTCTCATTCCACTTTTCCCATTTTAAAAAAATTCTGTTCCGTTTGTAAGATAGTGCCAGATGACCTCTTTCACAGCGGACCAGAGTGGACAGCTTTGTTTTCTTACGGGTTGCTTGGATTGGAGACAGCTCCTGGCTCCTGCCTTCTTACAGGCCTTGCCTCAAACGCACTGGCCTGTGTAACAGAGACACAGACTAAAGACAAAAGTAAGTCACTGTCGAGGTGAGTGAGGGCCTAGGCTTTCGAGCCTGATGGGCTATGGGTCTGAGAGATGCTGTTCAGGGTCCAGACCTCAGGCTGCATGAGGCCACCCAGAGCGGACCCGGCACTAACGAAGCATCTTCCCCAGCAAGGTGCCCAGGTCAGCTTCCTCACTGTTATGATGAATGATTTATTTCCTCTACAAGATCCCATCTAATTCAACCAAAGTAAATTCCATATAAAGCACTTCATTTGCACGTGTAAACGTAACTCAAGTAGGAAGTTGCTATTCTGACCGTTTGACAATATAGGAAGAAGCACCGGGAAGGCAACTCTCGTGAAGGCCTTAGAACACTGAGTTTAAAGTGTTACAAATTCAGGCTCGGCTCTTTGGAAATTCTGGTTCACTTTGGGATGGGCAGTCGGTCAACAGAAAGGCACATTTCTTTCATTCCTCTGCCTGTCTGAAGTTAAAAAATAATAAAATGTTCCTGTCCACGTTTGCTATCAAAGAATTTCTTTCTGCAGTCCCACAAAACCAGATAGGAGAAGAAAACCAACTTACTGAGTGTCAGACATCAGGTTCGGTATTGTATAAACAGTATATATTTCATAAATGTTATCTAATTTAATTTTCAAAACACTGAAGAATTATTAAACCCCAGGGTGTCTGGCTCCTAAGCTTGAGCTCCTTCTATATTCCATTATGGCACACAGTTAGCCAATTTTCGGAGAGAAAAAATACAATAAAATTTACTTGACAGTAAAACCGTAATGTAAATAATTTAATCTTCTATTATGATCAGAAGGTTACTTTACCTGAAGGTTTATTTTTCTAAACAACAACTGTCATGGCTTAATTTTATCTTCTCACTTTTACACCCGTTGTAGCTCAAAATAAAACAGGTGTAGGTTAGGCTGAATCTATACTGACCCTCTGTCATATTCTAATATCAAATTATTTACTTAGTTGCCTTTTTTAATAACATGAGAGGGCAGAAAAAACAGCTGCTATTCGAGCCTTCTGGTTTTGTGGATTCTGTATAGTATTTGGTATTATTTACTTCTTTGTATAGCCTGTTCTCAACCTTTGGGCCTGAGGACTTTAATCAAAACAAAATCATGGATCTTAATTTTCTGAAACATTTGGTTTTTTTATTTAACCGTTGTGAACTTAGATAAAAATTGACAATATAAACAGGTTCCAGAAGGGTTGAGAAATATATGTAGATCCTAGCTGCCTAATAGATTAAAGGAATTGAAGAATTTGGGTACATCCCTCATTTCTGGGAGCATTGTCATAGAAAATCACCCCTCTTTCCCATAAAATGTTACTTGGAGAGTATTAAGAGAAAGATTGCATTTTAATGCATTTCTTACATTTATTTCCATCATTTCCCCCTCAAAGCCCATTTTGCTTTTTAATCTCTGTTTTATCACCATTTTTTAAGTCCCCCAGGATAAAAATCTTAGAATAGCACTTCCCAGAATGAGTTCTATGAAATACTAAGGTCTGTGATATCCTAATAAGGTTCCACCAAGTGAAGAATCTCTTTAGGGAATTCTAGATTAAAGACTATTTATTACATAGGTTTCCGTTCTGGTAACAGCTCAGTATCTCACATTAGACCAACATTTCTGCAGCTGAAAACTAAATTCTCGAGAAAATATAATTCTCAAAAAATATAAACTACTTGCTAGCACTGGGGAATGGCCAAAAGCAGGCAGACACTGCGCGCGAGCCAGCGCTGAGGGTGGGAACGGCGCGGGGGACCTGCCCAGTTTTAGGCCAGCCTTTGGCCTTCCTGCAGAGCAGGCCCTACAGAGAGCTGTGCCAGGCAATATGGCTAAAATGCAAGCAGAAACTCAGCATGACTGACTTGAGAAACTAGAAGACAGTCCTGGCGACCACAGCAGCTGAAAATGGAAGGCATTTCAGAAAGGAGAGACTCAGCAAGGGGGAGGCCC
The DNA here is from genome assembly GCF_964146895.1 of Miniopterus schreibersii. Lineage (NCBI taxonomy): Eukaryota > Metazoa > Chordata > Mammalia > Chiroptera > Miniopteridae > Miniopterus > Miniopterus schreibersii. The sequence goes on from NC_138116.1 coordinate 9,997,387, forward strand.
ACATTCTATGTTAAACTCTGCTCAGATCTTTGCCTGATATCTGAACCATGCATGCATGGGACAGACTCCAATAGCCCAGCTAAGACTGAAAAAACGAAACAAAACTGAGATTGGAAATGATGCGCTTCTCAGGGAATGTAGAGGTTGCATTTTGAGTTCAGCCACGTGATCTTTCTGCTGAAACAAAAACTGAAAACTCTTTAAAGGAACATAGTAGAATTCAGAGTTTCTATAATGTATCATTTGCAATATCCAGGGTGCAATCCAAAATTATTCCAAATGTAAAGTAAGAAAGTGTGACTCCTACTCAAGAGAAAAGATAATCAACAGAGACTAACCCCTGGCTGACTCAGATAATGGTATTAGCAGACAAGAATTTTAAAACAGCCATTATAACTATGCTCAATGATGTCAAAGAAAATATGCTCACAATGACTGTAAAGATATAAAATCTCAGCAGAAAAATAGAAACTATTAAAAATGGAAATTCTAGAACTGAAAAATATAATATCTTAAAGAAAATTACACAGATTTCTTTAATGCAGAGGGTTTTTTTGTTTTTTAAATTTATATTTTTATTGATTTCAGAGAGAAGAAGGGAGAGGGAGAGAGACAGAAACATCAATGATGAGAGAGAGTCATTGATTGGCTGCCTCCTGTATGCCCCTGCTGGGGATCAGGCCCAAAACCAGTGTCCTGATCAGGAATCGAACCACAATCTCCTGGATCACAGGTCAATGCTCAACTGCTGAGCCACATGGATGTGAGAGAGACACATCGATTGGTTGCCTGCTATACATGCCCTGACCCAGGGCGGGGGGTGGGGGGGGCCTGAAACCAAGGTACATGCCCTTGGCCAGAATCGATCCCGGGGCCCTTCAGTGCATGGGCCGGTGCTCTAACCACTGAGCAAAACTGCCTAGGGCTAATAATTTTAGTTTTGACATTGTTTTTGTTAGTGCTCTGGTTACAAGATGCACAGGTTTTGAGTGGTCTACCCCAACCCTATTTTTTCCCTCCAGAAGCCCAGCTATTTTCAGTGGGCTATTTGGTAGACCATAGGAGTGTTTCAGGAACTCATAGATGATGTTACAGCAGAGACATCTGTATACTTTCCCTCTCCCTCTAATGTTCCTTACATACTTATGTAAACAAAGAAAATCTAAGCAATATAGAAGTGTAATAACAAAAACAATGGCTTTCATTTATTATGTACTCTTTGCAGATGAGTTAACAGTCATTTAATTCTCACACAATCCTGTGAACTAGGGGCTGCTGTTAGTCCCATTTTATAAAAGTGGAAACTGAGATTTATAAGTAACATGAGTAAACTGAGATTAAATACATCCAAGGTCCCACAGCAAGAAAGCGGTAGAGTGTGAATTAAAAACTTGTGCTTTTTCTATGCATTTAAACACATATCATATTGTTTTATTTTGTCGGGAGAGGGGGTTATGTAAATGGGATTATACTTAAATAGTTTAATTTACAGGTGGTGCCTTATTAGAAAGCCTAAGTAAAGGAAAGCTGTTAGTAATTCACATCTATTTACATTTCACAGGACTCATGTTTCATTCCAAGAAATCAGGCTCATCAATTATTTGCATTTGGTTACAGGTTAATTATACAAATAATTAGCCACGAGACTAGACATGAGCATGAAAGTATAATGAATAGTTTTGCTAATTGCTCTTTTCTGTTGTGGACAGTCGCTGATCTGAAGTATTAACAGCTCCCCTATTCAGCTTGCTAAATTTTTCTATCTTTCACTTTGTGGAAAAGTCCAAATCAGAGGTGACAATTAGATTTCCTCTGTCAGGCCAACCCTAACCTATTGATTATGGCTATTGGGAGCACTGTGTTGAGAAGCTTGGCAGATGGGGTGGGGGGTGTCACCTGGGCCCCAGGGGAATCACATTGTGATGGGTGAATGTGTTTGCCACAGGTGAGAGAGTGGGATGGGAGCAGGTGAGCCAGACATTTGCCATCTCTCGCCTGAGGACTGAGAAACTTACTTTAACCTTGGAGGTCATAGCATCCTACTTTCTGCTCCCTTGAACAATCCTACAAATATGCTGTGTTCCGGGGCAGAGATATGAAAATGAGTCAGGCATGGATTCTGTCTCCTAATAAGAAAGGCATAAATGGCCATGCACAAATTAAAAAGTGCTAAGTGCCCTAAAAATAACAGATAGTGTGACATAAGGGATCCAAAGAGAGACTATTATTTATAGTAACAGGAAGGCTGGGGAGAGACGGATCAAGTGTCCCCTTTTAGGTGAGCCTTCAGGGATAGATAGAAATGGATGGTGGGGTGAAGTGAGGAAGGCTCAGCCTTTTCCCCATTTTTGGGCAGATGATGAATCCCCTGTTGTGACGAGAAAGGAGGAAATGCGACCCGGGCATGTCCGAGAGTTCAGGGCGGCTGGAATGTAGGGAAATGAAGGAAGGTAATGTTGGGAAACAAGGGCAGGCCAGGTTGTAAAGGGCCTGGGAATGTTCTGGAACATTGTCTCTCAAGGTGTGTCCACAGGATGTTCATACTTTTTACGTAACAAAAGGATCCTGTTGTCAACTGTGTTGGAGAAACACTGAACTAAAAACAAATGGATTTCTATAGCGCAGGCGGCTTCAGAGCTTTTCAAATGAGAACGTACACTGAATTTCCAAGAGGGATGTGTAGTTTACAAAACTCCCAAACTCCATGATCATAGACATGTTTTTCTTGGCCCAGGAGATTAGCACGGTCTGCAGGAGCTTTATGGAAGCAATGGCCCTGCAGAGGTGTGATGCTCGCAGAATACGCATTCAGCATCCATCCCCTAACTGATCAACCTGCTGATCTTCCAGGAGCCTGGACTGGTGTTGCAGGAACAGGGAAAACAGATTAGCCCCAAAGAAGGCACTGACCCCTTTCCCTCCCCGTTTCCCCCCTGCTTCGTTGTTATGAGGATCTGCCCTTTTCAGCCTGGCGCAGCTGTAGGGCTCTCCCTCCGGAGCTAGTTCCCACCCTGATAAAACCTGCCTTGTTCCAGGGCTCCAATGGTGCCCTGTTTTGAATCTCCCATCTGTCATCCTGGATCCCAGACGAGCTGCCTGCCCTGCCCTCGGCTGCCTGGTGCCCCCTGACCCCCTGGGCTCTTTCTTTGCCACTGCCCTGACCTCTGCATACTTTGAGTGCTTCTGGTCCTCCTGGCAAACCTTGGGATGTCCCGACTCCAGCTGCTCAAGGCTCTGGGGTCACTGTGGCTCCTGCCACTCATTCAGGGACAAGGTACCTGTGTGCAACGTTCTGGGGACCTAAGGCTCACGCTTGCCCAATAGACACCTTCTGCCACCTTTCCCGGCTGCAGTGGCTTCCAGGTGACAGTCCCTAATTCTGCTTAGAGGAAACGGTAGAAACTGTAAGAGGAGATGCTGCGACTATGGACCAGCTGTTGTGACCAGAAAAAGGACTTGAGATTCATTACAGGAGTGTGCAGCCAAGACTTGGGGCCCCAGAGGCCTACCAATTACTGAAAGTAGTTAGGAACAATAAAGAACAAAATTACAAAAACATGACCTTACCTTTGTAAGGCATGAGCAGTTCTGGTTGATGCATCTCAAGAAAGAACGGAGTTCACGGGCCTTTTACATGATCAGGGGACGGCGGGGGGGGGGGGGGGGGGGGGGTTCTGTATGAGGCCAGGGTGGAGACTAGAGACCGAAAGGTCGTTCGCAACAGTCCAGATGACTGTGAAAGGGACTAATGTAAACACAGACCAACCCCCACCTGCTAGAACTGGGAAGTGTCCCGAGATCTTCAAGATTTCAAGCAAGTAGAAACTGGTTACTAAATGTACGAACTCATCACCTCCCCCACAAGAGGTAGCAGAGGCTGAAAATGGAAATAGCTTCAGAACGGCCTACATAACGCTGTGGCCGCCGGAAGCGGCACAGGTTACCCAGGGAAGCCTGAGGGTGGCAGAGGAAGCGAGGGGGACGCCAGTGGTGTCTTCCTACCACACAGCCTCCGCTTCACTCTCAGCGTCAGTGGGAAAGACCTTGGGCGAAGACCATATAGGTCAATCTTACTTTAAAAAAATAAGATTGCCTATAGAGTCATCAGGCTATCGAAGCATTTTTATATACATTATTTTTCAACCTTACAATAGCACAGGAGATGACAATTAGCCCCATTTCACAGATGAGAAACCTCTGAGAGGTTAAATAACTACTCAAGATCACACAGCCAGTAAAATGGAGGAGCTGGGACTTAAAGGCCAGGCATACTCTGTCCTTCGTGCCTAAATTTAGTCTCAGACTGCCAGCCTAAATTCCTAAAATGGTGCTTTTGCCCCGTGCTCATCGCTGAAGGACCTCAGTCATTATAGGTGCAGTGCATCTGTTCCTGTTCCTCAAAAGTTCAAAGTACCCAGCAGGAGAGAAGGGACAGTTCGGGTCCTGGGGCTGAGACAAGAAGGGGAGTGGGAGGGCGTAATAAAGGCAGGCATTTTGTGTATTCTGTCTTGTAATCGTCACAACACTCATTTTCATTTCCATTTTGGATTTGTGAAGACTGTGCCTCCGAGAGATTATGTAGAATACCTAAGAGCCCGTAGTGTGTGGGCATCAGACCCAGTATGTGAAACCAAATCTGTGTGATGCCAAAGCCGCGTCCCAGGACAGGGAGAGAGCAGCCCATCTCTGGAGGAAGGCAACCCCAGAGGTTACCTCCATGGCCACAGACTCCAGAGAGCTCTCTGCTCTGCACTTTTGCTAAGTCAACCTCTGGCAGGGGCGGAGGAGGACCGTGCCATACAGAATTCCAGTTGGAATTGTGTCTGTTGAATGGATTTGGATGAGTTCCACCTTTTACCTTGTCAACATTTTTCTTAGTTGGCTACAGTGCTGGGTTTTGAACAAGACAGATGGATATTCTGGTTCCTCTTACTCAGGGATTTTCAACCTCAGGCATATTGACATTGCGAGTAGGAGACTTTGTTGTTGGGGGCTGTCCTTCGTATTGCAGGATGTTTAGCGATATCCCTGGTCTCTCTGCCCACGAGATATCAGTAACACTCCCCTCCACCGGTGGTGACAACCAAAAAATGTCCACAGGCCTTGCCAAATGTAGCCTGGGGGCAAAAATCACCCCCTGCTTGAAAACCCCTGGGGTCCCTCAAGAGGCTACATGTTCTCCTAGTCTTTCTATGAAAAACCCAACAAACCTACTCACACCCAACCCCCAGGAATACAAGCCAAGGGGAGACGGTCCAGTGACACCTGTGGGTGCAGCCTGGCTTTCCCGATTTAGGGGAGGGAGCGCAGCACAGATTGCTGGCCCTGTACTTACTTGATGCCCCCACGAGATGTGAAAAATGTAGAGCTTTCAACGTGCAGATGGCTCGCACCGCTTAATTACCAGCCAAAAGCACGCTAACAGGCTCCCCCCTCTCCCTGCCTGCAACAGCCCCCCAGGAGCAGTGGACGCATTACCGATGGGGAGCCGTTGCCCTTTCCCAAATTCTTCTCATACACTAATTATTTCATTCTAAAGAGACAAAGCAGAGAGAATGTAACATATGATTCTGACGACACTTTTTTTTAAAAAAAACAAACTGTCTGCTTTTCCCAGTGACTAGAGCATAGGAGCTGGTTGCTAGGCAACTGGGAAACTGCAGACTCGTGTACTGGCCATGCTGGTTTCGGAAATGAGCCATAAAAGGAATTCCCCAGTGAGAAGGGATCCCATACCATTGCCTGGTTGCCATGGACACCATACATAAGTGATGGATCCTGGGTTACAGGCCCCGCTTAAGAAAAAAATATGTCACCCCCGCTTAAAACTTGAATGGTGTGAGAAATGTATGGAAGTCTTCCTGCCTTCCATTATCCATCGGCACGTCCCAGCCCCTGCCCCACGTGCTCCCTCCGAAAGAGAGGTCTGCATCTAAGTGGCTGAGACTTTCCATCCAATTTCAGCTCTGCTTTTATTTAATATGTTCCAGTCTTTGCTCGGGTGGGAAGGGAGTCTGCAATCTAGAAAGCAAATTTTTAAGTAAGGAAAGATGGTTCGGTGGTAGACAGGCTGGCTGTCTATCATCCACCCAATTGGGAGCCATACAGCCCCAAGATCAGGCACAAGGGCAACTCTCTATGTTCACACGTTCTATCGGAATTTTGCAAAACAAGAGAGATTAGCAGAGAGAAAGACAATAGCCGTGACTTCAAAATGAAATTGGCATGTCATGCAGAGCAAGGCACACAATAGGCCACAGCAATTCTGTCAGAAATTAGAAACAGACTTCAGATGATAGGAATGAAAAATGTGAGGCAAATATAAAGATGTGGAGCTTAAAACGCAAAGATGAGCAGGTTTAAGCTGCGCTTCCTCTGCCGAACAGTAGCACAGGTGGGCCTGGTCATAACATCAGACGACATCCTCGTGGACAAGAGACGTGGGACACCAGACTGTAACCCCCAGGTCTCACAGATGAGCAGGCTGAGACCCAAAGAAGACTAGACAAACCTTTCTCAATGGTGGTCTGTATAAAACAGCTCTGCATTCTTAATATTGCTGCACAACATATCACCCCAGATTGTAGCCGCTTATGACAACACATAGTGATCATCTCAGTTCCAGTGGGTCAGGAATCCAGGAGCATCTTAGCCGAGTGCTTCAGGCTCGAGGTCCCTCACAGGCTATGCTCAAGCTGTCAGAGGGGCTGCAGGCATCTCGAGGCTCAGCTGGGGGAGGACACTCACGTGGCTGTTGGCTGCAGACTTCAGAGTCTTGCTATGTCGGCCTCTCAACAGGGCAGCTATGGCATGGCAGTTGGCTTCCTCACAGCCAAAGGGCACCCTAGATGGAAGCCACAGTCTTTTTTAACTTAAGCTCAGAAGTGTTATCCCTTCATTTGCATCATATTTATTAGACTCGAGTTACTAGGTCCAGGCCATACTGAAACAGGGGAGTCGTAAGGGCATGGAGACCAGGAGGTGGGGACCACGGTGGCCATCTCAGAGGCTGCCGGACACAATAAACAAGCATGCTTCCTGGAGCAGAACCGTGACCAGAGACACGGTGGGGACTGGGCGCCTAACTGGGCGTGGACCGGGGGTCGGGGAGAGCAAGTCTAGGGAGGGACAGTGAGGGGAAGTTAAAGGGTAGAGGCCAGGTAACTGTGAGAAGGAAAAATAGCAGAGAGGGGAACGAGAACCTGGTAGAATGGGGACAAATGGGGGGGAAGGAATTGGGGAGGTGGGATGAAGGGCACAAATTATAAGGAAACAGGGTGGAGGCTGAAGGCTGAATCGGAAGCATAAGGGGACTAAAGACCAGGGAGCAGGGAACAGCAGGGGGGGAAGAGAGCAGGGAGGCAAGGAGCTTACGCGGACCGTGCCCAAGAACAGGGGGGAAATTGTTAGAGGTGCGCTGGCGGGGGGGGGGGGGGGGGGGGGGAGTGATGGTGGGGAATCTCTACAGAAAAGATGGGGAAAGGGGGAGGTGTCATGGGGCTGGGACAGAAGGTGGCAACCGAGGGACAGAGAACCTACTGAGTGCCTCAGTTTATCCCACGGACCCACGTAAAAGAAAACTCTCCTGCAAGCCTGTGGAGCTTCTTCTCCATATCTGCATTGCTAAGAGCCGCCCTTGTTCTTCCAGTGCCCACAGTGCCTTGCCCTGTCTTGAGTAGCATGTCAAAAACTCTGAGGAACCGAACATGTACCTCCCCTGAATCCAATAAGACATCCTGCTGCTTTAACTTATTAGCTTCACAGCAAAGTGGGAAAAGCCCGGCTCTCCCCCCTCAGCCAGCTCTTCACCGGCTGTTTGACGCTGGGCAAGTGACTTAACCACACTGGAATGCAGTGTCCTTATCAGTAAAACAGGTCTTTAAAGTGTTTTCTAGCTCGGAGACCTCACCAATTCCACCTCAGGGACTAGAATTAGGAATCACAGTAGAAACGGTCAATGGATCTGATTCCAACACAGGCAGACTTGACATAGAACCGTTCTGGATTCCGTTTTGCCAAAATGCCAGTCCATCAACATGCTTCTCAAAGGAAGTTCAGCTCCACTCCTGCGTGGCATCTGTGTACTGCAGAGACTCCATGAGCTTCATTCTCCTCGGCAAGATCCCTCTGTGATGCTGTGTTAGGAACTTAGACTCATCACCCTCATGACAACAGAACCACCAGGCATGGCTGGCTCAGCTGTGAGGGGGCTGAGAGAGCGGGACTCACGGGGCCAGAGGTTCCAGGATCTCCGCGAGGTGTCATGGAACGAGGGTGCCCGAGTTTCATCATACTGTTCAGTTGTCAGTGTTCAGAGCTGGTACCGAGGACCAAAGGCCAGTGCCACATACTTGTTTGGCCCCTGCTCACTGGGGTAAATTACGGGTGGCCTGCCTGCCACACTGTTGTCCCTGAGGTACCCAGGGATCTGCAGCCACTTTCAAAAAGCATCTAAGGAAAAAGCCTACACTAATCACACAATAGCACTGTTGGTAGATTGAAGATCATGTTGAGAACAAAGGTTGTGTACAGGGTGGGGCAAAAGTAGGTTTACAGTTGTTTGTATGGAAAATACAATAATTAATAAATAATAACACAAGAATAAACTGTGTTTTGCACACTCACTTCTATGGCTTCCATCTACTTAAAGTGATGGATGGGAGCATTTTGCAAAGGCTTGATATGAATCTGCTGGTTGTGGCCACTGGTTCCATTTCCTAGTATTTCTATATAAAGAAAATATTTTGAGGGAAAGACTTCACTTTCCTAATAAGTCTCTAAAAACCTTTTTGATTTGCAGAAAATGTGTATAGGAGGCAATTCCTAATAAAGAGTCATTATTTTAGCGACTCTCGGGAGCAGTGGAGAGCCTACCTCCTCCCACACTCCGAGATGATAAGTCTAATAGATGCATTGGTGTCCTGCCCATGGCCATTTACATTTCAGCCACTTCCATTTGGCTTCCAACCACCAGCACTCACAGTCCAAGAGCTTTCTTGGATTTCAGTCGCCCCTGCTGGGAAATTAACACCCACACCCTCCCTGGAAGCAGCCCTCTACCAATGACTGAGGGAACAGTGTAAAATATCCCAGCTCGCTCACCCTCGGGTGATAGATATCCAAGGTGCATCTCATGCACTGTCTCCCAGAGGTTCCCGGGAGGACTGAGCCCCACTTGCCTACCTACCGTAATAACCTGCTCAATGACATATCTTTTATTGACTTCCCTTCCTTGTATCACCTTCCCACTCCCCTCCTGGTACTTTCTGGCATTACCCCCCTAATAAACCATTTGCTCTTAAGCCCTTCAAGGACTACTTCTAGGGGAACCCAAACTTCTGTTAGGGCAAGAGGAAGGAACAGAGAAAAATGATTATTATTTCTCAAAAGGATTTCTAGAAGCAATGTGCTCCCATGGTACACTTAAGAGTTCATTTACAGCTCATTACCTTCCCTTACAGAAATGTTATGGGATAGATAAGGCAAGAAGTGCTGCCAACTAAAGACCAGTCAGAAATGAAGGTGAAGCCTCTCTGACATGCTCGTGGAGTTGACTAGAAATATTGACTCAATATACAGAACTTCTATTTACTCACCCATTTCCTCTGTTAGCAGTGCTGCAGCATCCCTCGTGTCTCGTGGCCATGGAGTCATCCGGAAAAACACGCTGGCTAGGAACAAGGGTCTTTTCAGAGGAGACAATGCTGGAGCTTGGCGGTGCCCATACTGGCTCATCTGGTTTGCCTCCAGCAACATCTGGTCCAGAGGCTGCCCAGTGCAGAGGACTGGGGGAAGGGGGAGTTGAAGGGTAACTGAATGGGAAGCAGCTTACAGCATGTGGGCTCAATTTTCCTCAAAAAGCTCATAATATAACTGTCAAAAAATGGCACTATGAACCCAAATTATAAGATAATTATATTTAGTCCCCAATTCAACACAATAAAGGTTATTTGCTCTCATGTCCTAGCAACCACCTCATGGCGGGGGGGTGGATATCATACAAAAACAAAATGTAAACTCGCAAAGCAGTAATAAAACCAGCACACAACTATTCATTTCAAGTCTATTTTGAAAAGCCTTTGATAATACCAGTAATTCCCTGTAAAGCTTCTATTCTTTTGCCACAATTCCCTTCTGGAGATAGAAAAAGCTTTTGCTGTTTTACAGCCATTCCTTTTAGGGAGATAAAGTCTACTTTATTTCCCAATTTTAAAAGCTTGTCATTCTTAAAAATAATAATAAAAGAAAGAAATCCCTGACCACCTATATCCAGCTAAACCTACCAAATAGGCAGGACTTAGTGGCAACATCAATGTGAATCCTTGTTTTGCACAACAAAATTCATTTAATGGTCTTAACAAGGAGCTTAAATGTAGCCCAAGAGCCTTGTCCATAAGATGCTGAAATATTCCAATAAAGAGTAGAAAATTAAACCAACTGTCCACCCATGTCTAAATATTCTGATGCTTCATAGCATGCAGTCTGGCTGGTATCCCTTTTATGTCCTGGGTGACACCATGGAGGCTGAGAATTCCTCTGGGTACCAACAACAGAGGTAGGAGGAGGAAGGGTCTTAAGACAACTTTGATAGCAAGAACGAATCTACTTAGACATGCTCCCGTAAGAGAGTTGTAAGATTTCACTGACTCCAAGGAAATGGAGTGATCAGGCCTCAGGAAGAGTGAGAACCAGCAGCAGTTACTGGGGGGAGTGAGATGGTAGAAAAAGGGCGGGCAGAGCTGTGTGCAGAGACAGCTGCACCTAGAAGGAAGCAGGTATATGGGCGATTAGTCCCTTTAATACAGAAAGACAAACCTGGGAGTAAATAGGAGTAGAAGGTGAAGAAAGAAGTAAAATAAGAGGAACCAAATTAAAAGGGCAGAAATGCATAAGCTCAGGAGTGAGGAAATGTCATCAATAAATACTTCAGCCAGAAGTCAGCAGCTCGCTGGCAGTAAAGATTGACTATCCCTAATGCAGAACCAGCCTGCCTAATACTGAGAGACTGCGAATACAAAGCCCTTCTAATTTATCCAAATTGGCCATTCTACTTTACGTGATTTACATTCTGATTTTATGGCCTATTTATAAAGAAATAAAGTTGTATTAATTGAAAGGATGTATATGATCCTGATGAAGTCCATGTACTTTATATACTTAAGTTTTAAAGTTTTAATAATCTGGATTAAATGTATGTAAAAAGACTGGTCTTCTAGTCAAGGTGGCAGAGTAGGGAAAGACTATGCTTGCCTCCTCCCACAACCACATTAAAATCACAACTAAATTATAGAGCAACCATCATGGAAAATCAAAGATACCATAAAACAAATGAAAATGAAAACACAACAACCCCAAATCTATGGGACATAGCCAAAGCAGTTCTAAGAGGGAAATTTATAGCAATACAGGCCTACCTCAAGAAACAAGAAAGAGTTCAAAAAGAAATCTAACCTTACACCAAAAGGGACTAGAAAAAGAACAAATGAAGGCTAAAGTGAGTAGAAGAAAGGAAATAATAACGATCAGAGCACAAATAAACAACAGCGTCTCAAAAAAAAAATAGAAAAGATCATTGAAACCAAGAGCTGGTTCTTTGAAAAAAAATTAAATTGATAAACATTTAGCCAGACTTATCAAGAAAAAAAGAGAGAGGGTCCAAATGAATAAAATCAGAAATGAAAGAGGAAATGACACCACCACAGAAATACAAAGGATTATAAGAAAATATTATGAAAAATCATATGCTGCACTAATTTGAAAAGATATATGTATCCCATGTTCATTTCAGCATTATTTACACTAGCCAAGATATGGAAGCAACCTAAGTGTCCATCAACAGACAAACAGATAAAGAAGAAGTGGTACATATATAGAATAAAATATTACTCAGCCAAGAAAAAGAATGAGAACTTACCTTTTGTGACAACATAGATGAACCTAGAGGGTATTATGCTAAGTGAAATAAGTCAGACAGAGAAAGACAAATACCATAGGACTTCACTTATATGTGGAATTTAAAAAAAAAAAAGAAGAGAACTTACAAAACAGAAACAAACTCATAGATACATCATAGATACAGAGAACAAACTGATGTTTTCCAGATGGGAAAAGGTGTGGGGGTAGGTAAAAAAGGTGAAGGGATTAAGTACAAATTGGCAGTTATTGAAAATAGTTATGGGGATGCAAAGTATACCTTAGGGAATATAGTCAATAATATTGTAATAACTATGTATGATGTCTGGTGGGTTCTAGAGTTATTGGGGGAGTCACTTCTTAAGTTATATAAATGTCTAACTACTATGCTGTACACCTGAAACCCATATAATATTGAATGTCAACTGTAATTGAAAAGAAAATAGAAAAAAATGTATATGAAAATGATCCATAATTGTATTTTGGGCACTCTGATGCTTCTTGCCGCAACTGATGTGGACTTCAGTTTGCTCCACTAGGTTTAATTTCACATATATAGTGGCCATTTTTTTTTTATTTTTATTTTTTTAACAGAGAGGAAGGGAGGAGAGAGAAAATGCACATCTATGTGAGAAAGAAACACAGCTCAGCTATCCCCACCGCACCCAACCCCACATGCACCCAGACCAGGAACAGAACCTGCAACTTGGGCCTCTGCCCTCACCAGGAATGGAACCGGTGACCCTTGGGTGCACAGGATGACACTCAATCAACTGAGCCACACTGGGGCCAGGGCATATGGTGGTCATTGTTTTTCTTAAGATTTATTACCTCAACTTTAATAAATCAGTGTTTAAATTTCACTTCAATTTTTATCAGAATTTTTTCCTGAATCCATATGAAATTAAAACACTTATATGGACAAAGAATTGAATGAGACATAGCCCTGTCTTTATGGATCTTGTATTTGAAAGGAGAGGAAGTGAGTGGAAGGGGAATTAGACACAATTAGACATATACACTAGTAACAATAAAGCAGTAAACACTATTATCTGCTTCAATGCAGGCTCTTCTTTAAACCTCTCCCCCTCACCGATTGGAGCCTTAGGCCCCCCCTCACCTGTTACATCTCTTCACCCCCAATCTTTCTATCTAAATCTCACCTATCCTTTCCTGCTACTCATTCCATAACTGTACAGCCTCGTCAGGTCCTTCCACAGCATGTGATCTCCTCGGGACCTCGGCAGCCTTTGCTTATTCCACTAGGATGCTTATTCCACCTGTCCTCAGAGAGAGGCTGAGCCCGAGGACAAGGGCCTGGTGACAGTGAAGGTGCCCTGTGGCTGCCCTTACGGAAGGTGTGTCATCCTGGAAACCCTGTCCCTGGGGATTGGGGGACAGTAGCTCCTGCCTTCATTGCCTCTGCCCCGATGCCAATGGCGGTAGGGGTCTGAGGCCCAGGACTTTCCGGTCTGCCTGTTGCTAGCATCAATGTTTGCCTGTTTTCCAAGGGTCCTCAGGAGACGCCTCTGGCCTGCAGCCCCAGTTCCATGGAAGCAATAAACTCTTACTGCTTTGGAAGTGCAGCCAAAAGCATCTGATTCTTATCAGAGGCTAAAGGACAGGTTTTACTGGGGTTCCTGCGCCCAAACTTGAAAAGTAAGTTCATCTGCCCGTTTACTCCCCACACATGGGTTGCCATCCTATTTTCGAGAAAAGGTCAAATGTTCCATCGGTATAATGACTCTAGAGATTACCACGTGGCCTAGTGACCACTGGTTTCTGGTGACTAGAGTGAAGCTGACCAACTCTGCCAGTTTGCCTAGGAGTAAGGGGTTTCCTGGGACTTGGGACATTCACGCCTAAAACCAGGCATGTCCCAAGCAACTCAGGACAAGTTGATCACCTTAATTAGAACTAAACCCCGACTTCTTAGACTTCCTCCCCAGCAAAGACAGGACTTAGAACTTAGCCAAAAATGATGGAGAACAAAAGAAGAGCTGGATCTGGAACCTCAGGCCACAGCTGTCCTCTGCTTTATTCAGAACCCTGTGTGTATGTGGGATACTTTGTCCCCTAGACTTGGATGGGGAGGGAGAAGGCAGAACAGAGATTTTTATCACCACCACTTACCTGGACAGTATTCTAGGTCTTGACAAAATGGGATGTTGACAGTTTGTGGATGGAGAAATATATGACTGGTACAGAATTGGGTGAGGGACCTGCAACACCCAAACCTTCCTTCCTTTCATCACCCATCCCTTCCTGCAAGGCAATAAGGGAATCTACTCACTGAGGACAAGGGGAGGCAGAAGGACACAACCTAGCTGGTGCTTTGGCCCCAAATCCTGTTGTCGAACTCCAGTGAACTGGCCTTGTCACCGAAAGGGCTCTCTCAGGCTGCATCAGAACCAAAGGACAAATCCTAGCCTCAGGTCAAACCATGCCAATGTGAGGAAAAGCCAAGCCAGGAAAGTCACTGGGGAGCAGAGCCAAACGACAACGTGGGGGTACACAAGCAACAGAGCATTTGCCCAATGGCCAAAGCCAGGAGGGTCTCCCAGCTGGGTCACTGGGAATACCAGCTGGGCCTGACAGCACCCCCCCACCCCCTTCGTCAACCCCCCGGAAACACCAGCCTCCAAAACGAGGCAGTGGCTCGGTCTCTAGGCCGTGCTTTATTTTTCTGGAATCTTACAGGCACAGTATCCAAAGAGATTATGCATGTGCTCTGGGACCTTTAACTATTTTTAAAGCTCTATCTCTCTATCTGTGTGGCCCATTAAAATGGCCTAATTTGACCAATTCATTGCCTCTTTTTGGAAGAGGTGAGTTTCCCTGTCTTGGAAGCCACCACTGTGTATGTCTCAGAACTGGTTGTCAAGAGACCTGAACTTTAGTATTTTTAAAGGTGTCTGTAATTAACTTGAGACAAAACATTTCTGTTTCCTCACCTGTAAAAGTGATTGGACAAACCCTTTGCAACAAGGGGAGGGGGAGGGAGGGAGAGGGAGAGGGAGAGGAGACAGAAACACTGTTGTGATGTGAGCGTGAAACATTGATTGGCTGCCTCCTGCACACCCCCCACCGAGGACTGAGCCCAAAACCCGGGCATGTGCCCTGAGCCGGAATCCACCCGGCGACCTTTCAGCACACGGGTCGACACCCAATCAGCTGAGCCACAGCGGCCGGGCCAACTGTCAAGTTCTTAATTAGGAGGTTTAAAACATGAAGAATACAAAGCTTCACTGTACAATTGGGAGGCATGAAGGTTTACCTTTTAGAGCCGAGAAATCGAGCTTGCTTAGAAGTCTCACTCGAGCAAGTCCCACCCCCACAAAAATGAAATGGAAGCGTGAAAGATCGTGAAAATCTGGGAGTCTGTGCGAGCAAAGGACAAGTACTGTGCTGGTATTTTTAAAAAGATTTTCAATCCATTTGCAACACTTTTGTGCTTCTTTTATGGATTTCTCCAACTTTTCAGTTCTACAATGAGCTATTTTAAGACACTGTTTTCCTTCTATACAGTAATACCTGTTCAGATAGGCAATTTAATTGTCATACTTTTTCTTAGTCTTTCAAGACCTTTTGTTATGGTGAAATTATTTTAGGCATACCAAGTGCAAACCCATTAAACACTTTCCTTATTTCACTGATGAACTATTGTGGATGGTTAAAATTAATTTTATTCCACCCCTGATACTCACATATCTGTTAAATTGTTATCGCTGAGAAGTGATAGTTGCAAATAACTAAATTCAAATGAGAGTGTCCTCTTAAAACGTTAAGCTCATTGTTTCATTTATGCCAAGATGTAGCCGTAGAAATATCTGTACAAATTTTTCACCAAATGAAAATGGCTCAACAGGTCCATCCTCAGGGTTGATGTCGCAAAGGTTTTGACGAGCTGGATGTGCTTAGGATTGGAAGGGTTGGAAGAGAAGTGTCTAAGCAGGTGCTTATCTCAATGGGCGTATCAGACATTAGCACACTTGCTTGAGGCACAGTCCTGATGGTATCAGGTCCTGGGTTGAATTGCCGAACAGCTCAGCCAACACTGCTCAATCCATAGCTCCGGCTAGCACCTCTCTGCTGTTTTCACATTTCACACACCCCGTGGAAGGTCACAAATGAGAAGGGTAGAGAATGTGGACAGAGTCGGGCTAACCTCTCCCCACAGGCACGTGTGGGACAACACCTAACATGACAGGTCAGACCCATTACCTCTGGGGGGAAGGTGGGTTGAAAAGGAGAACCAGTCTCTCCATCACACAGATAACAATGATCTTCTTGGTAAATGGGGGGGGGGGGGGCTTCAGAGAAAAAGGGCAAAAGCCAGAGTTCTCTTTAGGGAGATAAGACAAGTGTCACAAGGCAAGAAAGGTCCAAGTTCTGTCCCTGAAGATAAAAATGGGTGTACAAAAAAAAAAAAAAATGTGTATACACATTTTGATTAATTATAAAGGCCGTGTTTATTAAAATACATTTCATTTTCAAAATTGAGCTGTCAGCTGTGAAGTGTGTAAATATTTTTTTGGGACACCCTGTATTTCCAGAACTACCAAGGACGTTGACGAATGTGAAATTGGGATTGACTTGTAAGCGCTTCCTTATTTACAATCAGTCCCTTCCAGAGCCAGCTCCAATTTGCTTAAATTAATGTCAGTGCCTTAGGTAGCAGCAGCAGCGCGCTGATTTCTCTTGAGTCAGATTTCATTCCAGTTTGCATGCCGACTGCTCCAGAGGGTTCCCTGAGCCTGTGCTTGAACCCCACTGCTGATTTCCCCTTCGTCTCTTATCCTGGACTCCTTGCCCACATCTCTTTCTTTCAAAACCCAAAATGGTAGATTGATGAGAAGACATAATCAATGATAGTGAAAAGAAGACACTCTGAAAGGAGACAGACAAAAACCCCCACATTCATACTGTAGCCCTGAAGTAATTACTAAGAAAAGTCTGGCCTTCACACCGATGCTGAGTTTAGGGTTTAACAGCGTAACCAGAAGATCAGTGAGGACTTTTTTTTTTAAATCCTCACCTGAGGACATTTTTTCCATTGCTTTACAGAGAGAGCAGAATGGGGTGGGGGGAGAGAGAGAGACAGAAACATCGATGTGAGAGAGACACATCAACTGGTTGCCTCCCCCACTCACTCCAGCCAGGGCCAGGGATCGAGCCTGCAACCGAGGCACATGCCCTTGGCGGGAATCGAACCCGGGACCCTTCAGTCCATGGACCAACGCTCCAACCACTGAGCCAAACTGGCCAGGGCTCAGTAACGACTTTAAAAACAAAAAAAAAAGAAAAGGGGAATGACAAGGCAGTTGCCTTTTTTTTCAGTCTATAAAAATAATTACTTCATTGCATTTCCCTACACATACACACCCCCTGATATCTTTATTTTTTTATATTAAATGGCAGCGAGCCATGAAAGACTGCAGAGAATTATAAGTGGAGTCTGCCGTTAAAAAAAAAAAACTCTCTCCTCAAGTGACAGTAAATTGGATGAAAGCTATTTTTAGATGAAATATATCTAACTAATGTCCAGATGTGATTCTACCACATGAAGAGAAAAGCAAGTCTATCTAAAGCACTGAGCTGTGCTTGAAAACATTTCTCTAAAATTTCTGGTAATAGTGATTTATAATGGAAAGACTTAGTACTGACCATCAGCCTCTTCAGCAGTTCCCCGGGGAACAGCATCTGCACACATGGCTTCAACATGTGGATGATCCCAAGGTTTACATTCCTCATTTAATTGTTACTAACCCTCTGGGCTTGCAGCTCATCACAGTTCCACATGGGGATAAAGAGGGAAGGGAGAGGCCCACGCGTGTCAGGACCTCTGCACGAGGCCAGTGGGGTCCTCTACTGGCTGTCACCTTGAGAGGTCATCTGCTTGTTCGAATGCTGACGCTCTGCTCCAGACATTCTTGGAAGTCCTCCTACTCAGTCATTCAACAACTATTTATTAAGCACCTACCGTTTTCCAAGCTGGGCATACAATGGAGAGCAGAGAAAACACAGCCCCGGCTCTCATGCTTGCAGCCTAGTGGAATTTCTTTTGGAGCCCAGATTACAGATTATAAACAAAAATCAATCTTAGTGCTTTAGCAACGCGAATAGTGGTGTCGTGTTGGATCGCAGTCTTCATTATTGTGCATGACCCTGAATTATGTCTGGCCATTTGAAAAAAAAGTCAATTCCTGAAACATAGTGTTAAAAATAATGCCTCCAAGAAAAGAGTTAACGTACATTTCGGGGCAGTGGCATCACTGGAATAAAGGCATGGACTCTCCAAGTGGCTCTTTCTAGAGTTTATGCTTCTGTGGAGTGAGGACATCCTGCCCAGGGACAGCAAGGTGGCAGGAAAGAAACAGCGGGGAGAGGAAAAGGCAGGGAACTTGGTGGGACAAGTCCGATCCAAGTCCAGGCAGGTGATCGAATCCCTGGATAGAGGCGGGCATGGAGCTCTTACCTGGAAGAGGCATCAGATCAGAGCAGCAGCGGGAGAGCTAAGCCTAGATAATTGGAAAACCTTAGCCAAGCGTGTGAGAGAATCCATCCAAAAACTGGATGGGAGGCGCAGGAACTAGGCATGCAATCTGGGCACCAAAGCCCAGGGGACGAGAAATAGCCAGGTTACCCAGAACAGCCTGGCTGCTGGGAGCTGGACAGGCGATCTGGCCTCACCTCAGGCTGGGGAAGGGAGTGGCCGGGTGTCAAGGCCTCATGGTGCGTGGAAGTGTCTGACACTCCTCCTCCTGGTAGGAGCAGCCACAGCTGCTTTAACACCTTCGAGACTGCCTGGTTGGCCTCTCCTTTGTCCCAAGAAGATGAAACCTGAGGACAGCTATGATACGGCAAGTCCTTCACTAACATCATCGATACAGGTTCTTGGCAACTGCGACTTCAAGTGAAACAACACATAAGGGAACCAGTTTTACCACGGCTAGTTGATACAAACAAGAATTAAGTTCCTACATATATTTCTGGCCACCAAAACATCACCAAACATCCACAAAGACCCCAAACACATCCATGTTAAACACGGAAATAAATGTGAGCTATACATACATTTAAGAAAGGTGAATAAAAACTAGTGAGAGAATGATTTTCCAACCCGCTTATTCCAGTTCAGGGTGGCAGGTGGCCGGAGCCTATCCCGGCAGCTCAGGGCGCACGGCGGGACCCCACCCTGGACAGGACGCCCCTCCATCGCAGGGCCACGCACACAGACACTCACTCGGGCTGGGGCGATTTAGACACGACCATCTAACTACCGTGCGCACCTCTGAGGCGTGGGGGGGACTGGAGCCCCGGGAGGAAGCGCACAGGGACGCGGGGAGAGCGAGCCAACCCCACGCACAGTGGCTGCTGCCGGGAACGGATGTTTCCCGCCTCATCAACTTTACAACAAAACAACATTATTGGAGGGGCTGCTGAACTCATTAGAGTCAATAGGGGTTAAGATATTCCAGGAGCAAATGACTTTATTTCCTAATGATTTCCTATATACCCAGTAGCTGCCACAGGCTGGGAGAAAAGTATTAACAAAACACATACCTGATAAAGGACTGGTATCCACGACATACAAAAAACTCTTTACAACTCAACAATAATAAACCCAATTTAAAAATGGTCAAAAGATCTCAAGAGACACTTCACCAAAGAAGATACACAGCAAATAAGCATACGGAAAGATGCTCAGTATCAACTGTCATAAAGAAATTACAAATTCAAGCAAAATTGAGATACTACTGTGTACCAATTAGAATGGTTAAAATAAACAAAAACCTGATAATACCAAATGCTGGTGGAGATGTGGAACAATGGGAACTCTCATTCATTGCTCAAGTTTTTGTAAACCTAAAATAGCTCTAAAAAGTAAAATCTGTTAAAAAAAAAAAAAAAAGTCCACTGATAGGGTTTCAGATTCCTCATTGCAATTAAACTTTAAAAAACCACTACTTTTTCAAATCTGGGTTTGGGATCAAAGAATATCCATAATTATTTGAAAAGACTGTTAAAATACTCTTTTCCAGCTATGTATCTAGGAAGGGCCAGGTTTTCTTCATCTGCTCCAACCAAAGCAACACATCACAACAGACTGAATGAAGAGGCAGATATGAGGGTCCATCCGTCTTCTATTAAGTCATATGAAAGTAAAATAACCCCTCTCTTTTAATTAAACATTTGTTTTTTAAAAAGTTATTTTCCTTTTAAAATGTTATTTATGGTAACATGTAATGGGGTTTTTTAATTGTTTTTAAAAATATAAATATTTTCAAAAGGTCTCAGTTCTTGTTTTTCCTTTTTTTTTTTTTTTCTTTAAATCCTCACCTGAGGATATTTTGCCTCCCACAATGGGCAGGGGAACGAGCCTGCAACCAAGGTACGTGCAGTCCGCACGCTGATGCTCTTACCACTGTGCCAAACCCGCTAGGGCTCAGTTCTCATTTCTTACACAGCAAGTATTGATGTAATCCACACAAACAAAAGCTCTTTGAGGTCTTCAAAATTTTAAGAGTATAAAATTTTGGGGGCCTGAGATAAAAACGTTTGAGAACCAGTGCCCTGGGCCTATGCGGTCTGGTTAAACTTTAATTTTTAGGCTGTTATCTGGACCATTTCACAAGCGAGGCACTAATAGCAACTGCATCTAATAGTTAGTTCCACGGCAGCTGCCAGTATCCAGGAGGTGGCCGGCGGGGCTGCCCGGGTGTGTGTGAAAAACCCGTGCCGAGCATATCTCTTTTCAAGCGTGAATGTGGATTTTGTTCCGTTTTCATTCTTCTGTTATCTTCTCTTAAAATGAAACATTTCCAAGACCATAATAAAATGTGAAGGTAGATACAGAAATACAGTGCAAGCCAAATTTATGGTGTGGGAGCATAAGGCTTGCTGTTACAGCTTTTAATGGCAGGTAGTTTACAATAAACATTGGGCAGAGCCTGCTAGAAAATAGTTCCAGACAGGAGGTAATTACTTGTCCATCTCGAAGCATCAGAAACTCTGGAGGCCCTCCAGTTGAATGCTGCGGATCTGCCAACTGTCACTCATTGGGACTAGCGCTTTTTCTGTTGTTGTTTCATTAAATTGGGGGAGAAAAAGAACATAAGATACACCTCCCCCCTGAAAGTGCTACAATTCCACGGGTGGATAAACCCACGACCCATCTTTTTCCACTGTCTTTATTAGTCTTGGGTAAGTCACATAGACTCCCCTCAATATAGCCACAGAGGGGAACGGAATGTATAGTGTGTTAGGAAGGGCCTGCTGCCAGCAAATCTGAATATTACAGTGAGGTTTCTATAAACAGTCAGAGAAAGACAGCTAGATCCCCAGGCAGATAACAGGAATATAAATGGACCTTTTAATGAGCTTTGCATCATCACATATGAAATAATAAAAACACCCAAACAGAGATAAAAAGAGGAAGACCAAAATTATGCAAAAATGCTGTCGTTAAGATATGTGGGCGGTGAGCTCAAAATAGAAACCAAGCAGCTTTCCAAAGACTTGAAGTTTTTAGATAAAGAAAATAAAATCGCTCTAATTCTTGTTTAATCCTGTTCCCTTCAGCTCTTGTCAGAAGCTGTTACCCACCTCTGGTTACTTGAGGTCGATGGGACTGTTCCCAAAAATATACCTGAAACAGATGCTCAGAGATACATATTCTAATTTTAAGTTTTTTACATGTCAAAGAAGAGCTGTGGCAAAATTCAAGGTTATGTATAGAGAGTAACCAAGATGCACATGACACACATATTTTCCCTTATTCTCTAATAGGCTTCACAAGTAACTTACACTTATTTTTGCTCTATGACTACTTTAGATTAAAGGGTAATTTAGCATCAGCTCTTAAATTAACTGAAAAGCTCCACCTGTCAGTGTTAAAGCCTTAGCTTGTTTGAAATCAAGGGCTCTCGACTCACGCCATGTACTTATCCAGGGCATTTTCTTCCTGAAACCAAGAACTTGCATAAGAGTAATTCTGATTTTTATTTTATCATCTCGCTGGCTCAGAGGTTGCCCCAGTACTACAGTAGAAACTTCCATTTCATTTTACAGTGAAAGAAAGCATTTTTCCTTATACAGAGCTGAGCTAGTCTATCCCATGGCGGTGTTGGTAATAATCTGACTCGTTATAGGTTCCAGAAGTATTTAAAAATAAGTTATACTAGATCTTATGAACTGTAATGACCTTAACTTTCAATTTCATTATGAAAATTTATGATATATCAGAGGTGCTAAACCCCAAAGAAATACAGACAGTGAGAAAATGAATGAAATGCCAAAGGAAACCGAGGCACTGCTTTTGCTCCTGGTACCGACGCTCGCTTGCATTAGCCTCACGGGTCTAGGGCAAGGGTAAGCACGACGGAATTGGACTAACATTTTGTAAACCATAAAACTCAAAACTGATTACAGAGAAGTCTTCAACTTACCTAAAAGCCTACAGGTAGAACAGAGCTCATGAGCGGCTTTATTTAACCCTTAACAGTTTTCTAAAAATTATATTAATTGCCAACATTCACAAATCAGGACATTTCATAAAAAGAGAAACGAACACCAACCTGCATTTCTGTCTCGCTGAGCATTCGGAAGGCCTGGCAGCCCAGCACCTGCGTGGTTGTGCCATGGCCGAGGGTGGGGAGCTGGGCAACGGTGGCTCCCCTCTCCGTAGCAAGACTCCCAGCCTGCCTTACACGCACGCACTAATATGCGTGTGAGGCCCCTGTTAATGAGCCCCCTCTCCTCAGCTGCGAGCCATTGAACACAAGCTGATCAGACTCAGGTGTTTGCTTTGAAGTTCCTCCCTACCCTTCCCAATAAAACTCTGTATTAAGTATAGTTTCAGATCCCAACTGGACCTAAAATGGGAGGCATTTAGGGCCATGTCCCAGATCAGAATCCCTTCAAAACTATCATTGATCTGAAGATTTTCTGGGAAACAGGGTTTAGAATCTTTTCTTGAAGTTTATGTCTCATCTAGGTTGAGCTGGGTAATATATCTCAATTCAAAATGAGAGTCATTCAGGAATTAAACAGGAAAAAGACCCACAATGGAGGTATTATTGAAATGTTTCTCTGTCTATGAGATGGGAAGAGAAGAATCCCAGGATCTGCGCCCCACTCTGCTTCCCACAAGCCGCGGAACCTTAGGCGTGTCACTTAACTCAGCTAGTTCACCTATAAAACGAAGGGGATGTTTCTGCATTCAGAGCCCAGACCATGCATTACAATCAGCTGGGGAGCTTTAAAAAATACCAACGCCTAGGCCCTGCCCCAGGCCAATGAATCTCCTTCTCTGATGGGGCCCAGGAACCAGTATTGTCCGGCAGTTCTTTTCCATGATTCTGAGGCACAGAGAGGGAGACAGTGTGACAGGATGTCCAAGGTTCCCTATTTTCCAGTGCTGTGGTCTCAGGACTTGGGAGCAGGTGCCAGGAAAATAGCCATTTACCCTATTAATTTCTCCTTTATGTCAGATTGGCGAGCAAAGACTATTCACTTATATATATATATATTAGAGAAGGCATCTAAATTGTTGCCATTTGAAAGATACCAAGAGCTTTTCCACAGTATAGTAAGGCACCCACCAGCCACACTGCACATGAACACCGGTAACGTGACTAGCCCCAATTGAGACATGCTGAAGTTTGCATACTTAGTACAGAAAAAGTATCTCTTTAATAATTTTATAACAATCCTATGTTGTAATGATAATGTAATATAATGGATTTAGTAAAACATGTTATTAAAATTAATTTCACTTTTTTAAATATGACTGGAAATTTTAAGTTACTTAGGTGGCTCCCATTAGATTTCCATTAGACGGTGCTGACTCAGAGGTATCCACTTTCTAAGACTTTAACTGAAGTTTCTAATGTTTAAAAGAAGGCCGCTCCTCAGGATGAACCAAGTTGGGGTTTGAAAAGCATTGAATTACTAGTCTTTACCGCACAAGCTCTTATAGGGGACGATTCTTAATAGAACCGACTGAGCCTACACAACCTCATCGGGATGACAACACACAAATCTGAGCAGGACTTCTGCCAGTAGGACCCTTTGTCCACCCACCTGGGGCCCTCGGGAGAATCCTGGGGGAACGCCACGAGGGAGAATGCTGCAGAAGTTACTACATTGCCCCCTTCCTCCCCCCTCACCTTAGGGCTACAGTTTCACTACATGTCCCCGCTCACCGTGTTGGCCCCACTCAGCGTGCTCACTTAGGCCAGTTCTGTCCAGAGGCAGGAGACGTACAGATGGCCAGGAATGAACAAAGCAGTGAGTGCGATGAGGGGTCAACACCTAATTGTCCCACTCGCCCAACTTTGTTTTTCAGCACTGGTGTCTCGAGCGCTTCGAGCAGTTGTTTCTGCAGCCTGCGGGATTTCCAGCAAAAAGGACTCAGATTAGCAGTTATCAGGCCCCCGCCCGGCTTATCAGACAGTCACAATAGAGGGCCGGGAGGGAAAAACATGTAAGACCGAGTGTCTGGACACGGGGCCAGCTCTGAGTGCGGAGACAGCAGGCAACTGTCCAGAGTATGGGGACTCAGGGGTGCCAGCAGTGCCCGGCTCACCAAGAAAACGCTCTTTCCTTAGCTGGCAGGAGTTCTCTCAGCTCAAGGCTTGGAGGCCTCTTAATCGCACATGCTCCCTGGTGTACCCTTGATTAGTCCTTTATACCTCAATGTGAATACTTTTCAGATGACTTCGTCTCAATAAATATTGATTGACTCTGTGCGGCTGCCCTAAGCAGAATTTGATAAGACTGTTAGGCGCCCCCCCCTCCAGACAGGGAGGGAAAGGAACGTGGGTGGGAGGGAGGAAAGGGGCAGAGCCAACAGCCAACGTCACCCAGCCCACGTCTCGCCAGCGCCAGTGTCTGGCACTGTGAGAAAGGCTTCTGTCTGAAGGGAGCTGACAGCAGGCAACACAGAGTAGGGCCTCAAGCAATACTTGGAGGCCCTTGTCATTCCCCGCCGTGAGAACCTTCCTTTCTGCCTGTTCAACTCTCCCTCACCCTCTCCCAGGCCCACGCCTGCCTCTATTGTAGAAGCTACTCCATGGGCTTGCTTACTTTCCTTCCTCCCTGACAAGCACCAAGACCACGTCTTATTCCTCCGAGTCCCCAGAGGCGAGCTCAGCACTTGACATTTAACTGCTGGCTAAGCGTTTGATGAATGAATACAGGACTGCACCTCCCTGCCTCACGGGCGGCTTCCTGGGGGCACCAGGAGGGTCCACCATCCTGCTGATGGCACTGGGTTCCAAACCTCGACATCAAATCGTGTCTGCATTTCCAAACTCTGGGCACAACATTCTGAAATGAAGACAAAGGGGAAGAGGTGCAGGACAGGCCAGGGCATGAAGGAACTGCCACCCGTGTGCACACGCAACTATTTACATGCTGCCAAAACGCCGCTCTGCCCTTTCCCCTGGACCTGCCTTTCTGTTTCACCCCAGACCTTGAGAGGTTTCTATGAGAAACACCTATTATCCTGACTTGTTTGTTTTGTAGCAAAAGAAATGAGAAGCAGAGCATATAAAACCCTACCCCCACAATAGCAGATTATTATACTTTTTAACAAACTGACCCACCACTGTTTTCCCCACTTGTGATATGCTGCAAGTAAGTGCCTGTCACTCGGAGAGCTCAAGGTTCCAGCAACAGTTGTGTGGCCTTGGATAAGGAACACAGGGAGACTCTGTCCTCTGGTCTCTGCAGTGTGTTAAAGGAGATAATGGTATATTCAATGGGTATGAAGAAAGCTTAACATTAGCCTGCATGGAGCTCTTTGAAATGCATGAAGGGCACTGCAGTGTATAAATTTAACACTTGCCCTAGTGTTCGCTCAGAACCCTGTCCGAACATTTATAAACTCTCTCTGTGGATGTGTGTGTACACACACACACACTCACACACTCACACACTCACATGAATATATTTAGATTGCTTAATTGCTTTTAAATTTTTTAAGTAAACACACTGAAATGATTACAAGGCATCTGTATAATGTATCCAATGCAAGCCTGCCACGATAAGAGCTATTTGAGAAACTAAATCACATCAATGAAAGAATAGCAATGAGCCAATTGATGAAATATTGCATTAGTGGTGGCCTCTGACCCCATATGATGCCAACCAAATGCTTTTTCCTCTCTTTGTAATTTAATCATTTTCTGTTAAATTAATTTCTTAAAATCCACTCAGAGAAGCCGCCCGTGTTAATCTCACTCACACACACACACACACACACACACACACACACACACCCCAGGTTAGGTGAAATAAAGGACAAGCTGCCCTGTGCTGTGACTCTCTACATCAGCTTTATTTTGGAAACGGACACTATCCTGTTTCTCTGTTCCGTGCCTGACAAGAAATGTCCATAACTTCTCCCTGCTAAAATGTAGCGTCAAAGGCCCCCAAATACCCCAGGACAGAGACCCACTCACCCCAGTACAAAACTATGAAAAAGCAGCCGTAAGAGCCCCCACAGTGGGGTGGCCGTGCAGGCCGACTGGCTTCCTTTTTCTTTTCTTTTTTTAGAGTAATTTTTTTAAACGTATTTTGGTACAAACTCACTGGCTCAGAAGGCTGCACTCCGAGAAGTGTGCTAACAGGCCCGCCGCGCACGTCTGTGCTCGGGCTTGCTGGTCGGGCGCATTCGACACACATCCAGGAATTTGTTTGAGGACTGAGCGTGGTTAAGTCATGTGTTAAGAATGTTCTCGCATTATCCTGACTCAGAGGGCGCGCGAGCCACAGAAAGGAGGCTGCACAGTGACGCCTTCTGTTCCAGCCGGTTTTCAGGGACCACCTTCCACTGCACTGAGGGCCACAGAGTGATGTCACCTCAGGTTAATTCCTTTGCGTCCATCTTCTTCCAGGGCTAGAGCAGGAGCGGTTTTTCCTGTTGACATTTTTTCGAAACTGTGTCACCCGGGGGGGTTAGGCTTGTTGAGGAAGCGTCCAGGAGAGGTGAGGGGGATGGGAGGAGGGACTAGCAGGGAATGAGGAGAACCAATGATAAAAATGGCCAGCCAAGATATTTGTTTGGGAAAACAGAAATAGAAGAGCTGTGGTTTGGCAAGAAGCTGCGTTTAATGAGAAAGGCCGGGAGAGAGAAGTGATGAAGGGGGTGGGGAGGGGGGTGGGGAGGAGGCGGGGGGGGGGGGCAGGAAAGGAAGGAAAGGGGAGTGAGGGGAGCAAAATCCTGTGACTGCCAGAAGTGCACCAGCAGCGGACCTGCGGTGAGAGACTAGAAGTTACACATCAGATAGATGACCCACGATGGGCCATCTGGTCAGGTGGGTGTCCTGGAACTAGGAGAAATGTCTGTGATGATTCTCTGATCACCTTGTCTCATGCCAATGGAGAAGCACGTGACTGAGTGACATTTTGAAGTTTCTGCAAAGGCCAGAACAGGGATCGCAAGGCCATAACTACCAGTTCTGGTGAGGGACCTCCTCAGGGGTCTCCACACGGTATTGCCCCCCCATATGCACACACGCACACACACACACACACACACACTTTAAATCCACTCCATGGCTTTCCATTGCACTTACTCTTACCTCACCAGCCTTCCCTCACAGCAGCCTTTGGGCCGCACGGGCTTCCTGTCAGCTCCTCGAGTCCCCGAGCTCTCTCACCTCCAGGCCCTGCCGATGCCATTTCCGTCAGCTGTGCCCCTTCCCCACCATCAGGGAGCTGGCTCCTCTCCATTCCTTAGGACTCGCCCAGAGGGGCATCCTCAACCGCTTTGTCCAAACAGGTTCCCACACTCGCCATCGCCACCCCCGCATTCTCTGTCACTGTACCCTATTAGTGTCCTGGCACAAATTTATACTTCTTGATTTGTCTACAGGTAAATTGTCCTTGACACCTACTAGCCAAATATTTGTTAAGTAAGTGGGCAGAATGCTCCAGATTCACAGATTAGGGATGCACAACTTTAGACACTGGCGGCAGTCTCAGACAACCCATCTTTGCTTCAAGTGTCCCCTCCTCCTCCCTGTCACTCCTCACCTCTTCCCACCTAGTCCTTGAAGCTGTCCCTGCTGCATGAGAATATCCAAATATCCTGAGCTTGTCACCCCCTGAACAGGGGAAGGTAAGCCGCTGTCCTTGGGTGGGGCAGAGGCAATGAGAAGTCACAAAGGGTTAAAGGAAGAAATCAGACTTAGTAACTAATCTGATGCTCCTTCCACATAATTATAAAAACAGAAAAAGAGAATCACAGAAGAAAGAGGTGCGGAGAGAAAAGAGGGCAAACACTGGAAATACTCTGTCAGGGCTGAGTGCTCCTCTGTGTGGCAGTCATCGGAGGGAGTCCCCACTCCACAGGGCAAAAGCCCCACGACTGCAAGGCCAGGAAAGGAGGCTGTCTGCCCCCCACACTAGCATTGCCCCTGCCCCTCACATGCTCAGCACTTTGATCCAAACAAAATATCAGGGTGAAACTAATGCTTCAGGACGCCCCAGGAGCTGCTGCGTGCTCGCGATCCGCTGCCCTCTTGCTGAGAAGCATTATTTTTCGTTGGGCCTGAGTGTTCACCCCCCAGAAACATGTTGAATGGTCACGGGAGAGCCCGGACGCCGTCCTAGCTTTCTGAAGCCCGACTCTTGCTCGGAGCTTGATGATCAGCCCACAAATTAAACTCTTGGCCAAACATGTATGGCTTGAGTTTATCCAAAGTCCAAACAAATCAGATATTCCTTCTGGAGAGAAGTCAAATTCTTTCCTTTGGTAATAATTTCTCAGAAATTCAGCAAAGCAGCTTGCTTTATGTTCTCGAAGTTCTTATCACATTCAATCTGCCATCAGGTGCGTCAATTGCCCTAGTGAAGGGTTTTGAGAAGTCTGAAGTTTCCCGAACAGATAAAGAAAATCAAAGCCCGGTTGACTTCTGAGAAATATCTCAACACTGTAGGACCCAAAAACTTTAATGAGTTTGCTCTCTCTTTGTTTAACAGTACAATAGATCAACTACAATTCCAAATGAGGAAAATTCTAAAGGATCGCACAAAGGACATGCTTTTTTTATTATTATTATTAATCGTAGTGAGCTTGCCAATCTCTAATAGTCTACTTTATTCCACAAGAGATCTCAGATCTCAAGTATTTGACCTATGAAAGCCCAGCAGGCATTACTAAATTTCATACAGTTCATGGATGGCTGCAAGCCTCAAATTGGATACACCCTCACATTTAGGAATGAGGTCATAAAATGTCACTCTCTGAAATTCAGGGTAAAAAAAACAATCAATATAACATTAACCGCCATGATGTCAGTAGCATAAGAGTAAGATTTTAAAGAGGTTACAAGCCTTTAGAGATGTTTTATAAACCCATGGTTGATGTTCTTTAGATGTCCCGAGATCTCAGCAAAGAGAATCAAATCTCCATATTGTAAGTGATGATGATAGCTATCATTTGTTGAGCAGCTACTATGTGCCAAGCACAAGGCCAGGAAGTTTGCACTTGCTGTGTCATTAGTCCTCTGCACAAGCTGGTGAGGAGGCCCTGTCTAGGACGGTGTTGAGGTGCGAAGTGGGATAAAAGTGGTTCACTATCAGACAGCGAGTGCCACTGCTGGGAGTCCAACCCAGGCCTTCTCAGCTCCAAACTATGCCATTAATGGCATTAAGTGGAAGATAAATGGTCCCGTGAAGTTGCCCCAAAAGGCAGTTAAGTGAAACAAAGATGTGGTAAAAGTCTCCAAAGGTTTTGAGGTGAGTTACTCAACTCGGTTATACAGAAGGCAACATCTCTAGAGGATATAAAGGTGACTCCTTATGACTCCTCAGCCTGCTAGTTCATTCCTTAAGAACACTCAATTCCCTTAGACCTAATTCAATATTCACTAAACCTCCTGGTCTTTAATTTGATCTCCTGGGGATGCCTTTCCACCAGGAGGAAGTACCTTGCGCACATGACCAGGGCTGGTCAGCTGCCAGCTTTATTCTCTGGGATAAAATAATAACTTGGTCAGGAGGAGGACATTTAGTCTCTGCTGAATAGACTTACTGGGAATCAATTCCTAAAAGCATCAGCTCTGAATGAGCTAAAATGGTGTTTCTAATCCTTAAAACAAGGATCCGATCCAATGACCTCCATGAAAATGTATACGTACATTTTGGCCTGGGCACATAGGGGAGGCACCAATTGATGTTTCTCTCTCTCTCTTCCTCTCTCTTCCTCTCTCTCTAAAAAAAAAATCAATAAAAGCATATCCTTGGGTGAGGATTTAAAAAAAGTATACGTTTTGAAACTGTCTATCTAGCTCTCTGGCCATCTTAATGACATCGATTTAGGACCACCTTTAATGAGTGACATTAAGAGATTGTCATATTGCATATTCATAGTCTGGCCAAATACAGCTATGGGATGAGTGCAGAATGTCACAACAGCCCATGGCATGTTCCATAAGCCGTTAGCCAGTTAAGAAAAATTAATCAGATGATTCCCCTGCACCAAGGGGTTCTAGATGTGAACCCATGAAGCTTTAAAGGACTAACATGCCTATAGCCCCCTTCTCAGGAAAATCACCTATAGAGACTGTTTCTGCAAACAAACTGCCATCTTCCACCCTTGCGCACTGAATGAGGGCAACACCACCACACTGGCTTCACCTGGTAACAGAAACCCAATAGTCATGGCAAGGCTCAAGGTGGCATGTGAGGGAGTTCATCTGCTTCGGAGGCCACTCAGCATGAAGCCCTACGCCCATCAGGAGAGCTCCTGATTAGATAGCGACAAAGTGACCTAATTAGACTCTCTTAGGAAGGGGAAATATTAGATGGACAAAGAGAGCATTGGGTTGTTCTGGATCAAGTGAGTAGCTGGGCCAGATCTCCATGAGGCTCCTAAATACCCTGGTCTTACAAGCCTTGAGAGGCTCAGAATGCATAGCTACCCCTCTGGACAGCTTACTCTTTGCATTGAATTAAATATTTCCCTCAAAATGTTATTTCTGAAACTTAATACAGAGTCTACTTTTGAAATTTTATACTTGAAGTTGTCCTTTGCAGAACTTTTAAACTAAAGAACTTCTTGAAGCTTATTTGCAACACCAAATATTTCAATCATTAGAATCCACTATCTACTGAAGTCTAAGTATTTTGTCTTCAGGTAGTCATCATCCACCAGGGACTGTGAACAGAGTCATAAAAAGCAGGACCCTTTCCCCAACCAGGAATTATGTTTCCTCCTCACTTTAATATTTCTCTTCCTTAGCACTTTGCTCTTCAATGCTGAAGCTAATCTTATTTGTAATTTACACACCAAGCTTAAGTTTACTCATCAAACACTGAGCTTGGAGTTGCTCAACAGCTTTTTACAGGCTGACCTGGGGCACTCTCACCCTCTTTCAAGGGCACCGTGGTTCTTTTCAAAGAACTTAATTTTTGGAGATACTTCAGATGTAGAAGAATTTAAAACTGAGCCGTGAAGTGATATCTCCAAATCTTGTTATTTAGAAATCTTAAAACATTTATGGTTTACACTCACATACATTAAATAAAATCTTAAAATATGCTTCAGAAAGTAAAGCTACCAATTATTGAGGGTTTACTAGATGCCAAGTATGGTGTTAAATGCTCTATTTACCCTCTCACATTTAATCCTCACAGCAATCTTTTGAGGTAGAGTGTATTTTTAAACAGATCTTGAAGGGGAAGTAGAAAAATCTGGGCCCAAGGTGTGTGTGTGTGTGTGTGTGTGTGTGTGTGTGTGTGTTTTGGTTTTTTGTTCCTTCATTTGTTTGTTTTGTTTTTGCTGTAGGCAACATCAGGGAATTTGGAATGGAATACTCTACTTTTGAGCCCTGATCTGCTACTTACCCTGTGCCCTTGGGCGTGTCATTTCTCTTCAACTACCTAACCCGGGCTTCAAATTTCTCCTCTGCTAATCATTAATCATTATAATTATTTTTATTTAAGAGGGGTCCTAGCTCTAACAGAACGAGCTCTGTTATAGTTTCACTCGGTTTGGCTTAAAGATTTTCCATCTTTAGGCATCTCTTTTTGAAAGGCAAAAACCATGGGAAGAGGTCTAAGGTTAGTACTTATCAGTTAATGCTTCAATACTTTAATAAGGATTAGCTGGTAGGTGGCTGAGAACTGACCCTGGTTGGGCTACTGGAGATGGAAAGGTACTGACTGCTGGTGGATCAATGAAGGTTGGGTGACAAGGTGCCCCAAAAAGACTTCACCCAAGTACATTTTACCTGGATTCTGCCGGGCTCAGGAGATGCCTCAGAAGTTGGTGAGAAGGCAGGGAGGAGTGCTCAGTGTGTTATACATAGTGTCATCTGGCTGAAGTAGGGGTGAAGAAGTGTTGACGAAAGAAAACCAAGAAAGCGAGCCCTGGGGGAGGGCCTAGGGAAAGCCACGGCCAAGAGTTTGGACTTCATTTCAGAAGCAGAAGAATATCTGAAAGCTTCTTAGCAGGAGACCAAAGACATTAGACCTATGCTGCTCTCAGAATAGGGTAAATGGTAGGGATAGGGTGTGGGAGACAGGGTTCAGGGTGTGGCTAGGCGGCTCTTACAATAATCCAGATGAAGTCATGGAGCCCCAAACTTGAGGGGTGGTGATACGAATAGAAAGGTGTGCGACGCTGCAGAG
Organism: Miniopterus schreibersii; assembly: GCF_964146895.1. Classification (NCBI taxonomy): domain Eukaryota; kingdom Metazoa; phylum Chordata; class Mammalia; order Chiroptera; family Miniopteridae; genus Miniopterus; species Miniopterus schreibersii. Next base: position 10,029,949 of record NC_138116.1, read on the forward strand.
GACACAGCTGCCAGCTGGCTGTGGGAGAGCGCTGAGAAGACCCCAATCCCCAGACACCTAGGGGTTCTGGGCACTGGTGGAAGGGCCAAGAGTTTCTATCCTGTTTCCCCTGTTCTCCACCCAACCCAAATGCACTAATGTGATATCAGCTGGCAGGTTATTGAGAGCCTAATTACAGGGTGGGGCAAAAGTAAGCTTACGTTGTTCATATGGAAAATAATACAATAAATAATGATACAAGAATAAACTCCGTTTCATGGACTCATAACTGTAAACCTACTTTTGCCCCACCCTGTATGCAAAATAATCGGAAGAATCATCTTTGCCTATGAAAACCACAGACAAATAAACCTGGCAGAGAGAGGGTGAGGCCCTGTGGGCACTGCTCCAACCCGTTAGGAACCCTCCCTGGGAAAGGCAGCCAAGATCCCTGAGAACCTGGAGATAACTGCGTTCTTATCAGGCGCTGCTGCCCTTAATCATTTGTATTTTCCTTTTCATGTTGCAGCCGGCATTTCAGAGACCCCCTGCGCAGGTCAGACGCCAGGGCTGGGCTCTCTCCCTCCACCCATGCACCGCCTTGAATATGCTTTTATTCCATTAAAAATATCTCCCGCTCTCGCTTTCTCGTTTTGGACAAAACACAGCCCTGACGCAGCGCCGGCGCGCGGGCCGCGGTACCCAGGTTCGGGTTTGGACGCCAAGACAAAGCCCGCGCGTCTCCCTCCTTCAGCATCTCGCCTCCGCCCGCCGCCGGCACCCGCTTTGCCTTCGCAACCGCATCCCACTCGTTCCCACGGCAACGGGCGGGCGCCCACGTCCCTGCGCAGGACCGCGGGCCGCAGCCCCCGCCCTGCCCCCACGCCAGCGCCCCGCTCCCGAGCGCGGGGGGGGGCGGTTGTCAGGGAAACGGGAGGACGCCAGGGAGCCGCCCCCGCCGCCTCCGCCCCAAGGAAGGCCGGCAGCCGCCAGGGAAAGCGGGGAGGAGGAGGAGGAGGAGGAAGAGGGGCCGGTCGAGGGAGGGGAGACAGAGAGGAGGAGGAGGAGGAGCGCGGCGACCGCCTCCCGCGCGATTGATGGGCGGCTCCTGCGCCGGGGACCTGGCCGCCCGCCCCGCCCCGCGGCCCCTTAGACCCCCGCAGGGGAGGAAGGACTGACCGGCCAGGTAACCGCCAGCCCCGCCCGCCGCAGCCGCCGGGCCTCCCAGAGGTGGGGGGAGGGGAGAGGGAAGGAGGGGGAGGGGACGGGGGAGGGGACGGGGCAGCCGCTCCCGACGAGCAGGATTCCGCAGGGAAGTCGCGCCTGAAGCCTGGGCGCCTGGGCGCCTGGCCACTCCCTCCCCCCTGGCACAGCGCCCGTGTTTTGTTTTGTGTGTTTTCTGGCTCAAAGGGGCAGGTCTGCGGGTCTGCGGGATCATTTCTTTGCGCGCCCGCAGCCGCCCGCACCTACGCGCCCGCAGGCGGCCCGGGGGAGGTGCGCGTGGCCCCGCGGCCGCCGGGCGCGCAGCTGTTGATATTCCTGCTGCCGAGAGCAGGGAGTCGCTTGTCAAGCCTGTGGCAATAGCACCTACCCACTGCAGTTAATGGTCAGTGTGTGACCGCCCCCCTCGCACAGTTTCCCAATCAAATGAAAGTCACCCCCAAGGAGCTCCCCCCGCCTTGATTTCAGGGCTGGAGGAGTCGAATCACGTTCCCCCACCCTCTCAACTCCTGTCCCTCTCTTTCGGTCACAGGATTCTCCCAGTGTCCGAGTGTGACTCAGATTAGGCCTGGATCCTTCATCTTGGTTGCTTATACTCAAGACATTTTAATAAGATTTTTAAACTCCTAAGTTTTTTTTTCAAGCTAAGATTAAAGCAAATCCTGAGATATTTGTCATTGCAAATTAAGCGTGTGAACGGATGAGTAAGGTTTCCTGAATCCTTCTAGGCACCCAGTTGTGGAAAAGGAGGAATTTATCTTAATAATTTTTTTATTTTTCAGATTACAGTTAACATACACTACTATATTAGTTTCAGGTATACAACACGGTGATGAGACATTTATATAACTTAGGAAGCGATCACCCTGATAAGTCTAGTGCCCATCTGACACTACACATAGTTATTAAAATATTATTGACTGTATTCCCTATGCTGTATTTATATCCCAGTGACTGTTTTTATAACTGGCAGTTTGTACATCTTAGGGGGACTTTATAAACCAGATTGTCAGGTATTAATATAGCCATTTAGATTTTGTTTCAGAGGAAACTTCAGCCTAAAGAGGGGCATACATTTACATTTTTCCTTATTGCTGAAGCAATAAAATATTAACTTTAATGGTATCTCTAATATGAGAACATAGTAAGAAAACAGTAAAATAGCTCAATTGTTATTAAAAATAAATCCCTTCAAATCAATTCTGACAAATGTGGTCGCAGAACAGAAAGCACAGATATGGATATATGATTTTCTAGAGGACTGAAAAATATTTCTGCAATCAGATTCTGTTCTCCTTAGTCAGGGAAATTTGAATTCATTGGAAATTTACACTAGAGGGGAATGCATATGTCACCAAGTTCTTAGAATATTCCCCACTGAAATTTCACAGATACATAGAATTTTGAGGCCAAGAAGGATCATCTGCTCTTGCTTTCCCACAAGCCTCCTACTCCCTTTGCCTTTTCTCTTCCCTCCCAATTTAAAATGGTTTCTTATGTTGATGTCTAAAGCACAGATTTGTCCCAATATAGTATCACCAGAGACTTAAAACAGAAGCATGCATGACCATGAGTGGGTTTTAAATTGAAAAGCTGTTCAAAGGTGAGAAACGGCGAATACAGGCTGCTATTTTAGAAACACGTGCCTTGCCCACATTTTTATCGTCAAGCTCGCTCCTTCCACCTGGCTGTATTTGCTGAAGAAGACTTTCTGGCTTCAAATGGCCATCTGGTTGAGTAGGCCCACAAAACCAAGACCCACGGATTCAGCATGATCTCATGTGGATTGATTTCCATACACTTCTGTTTCTTGTCCATCCCAGTCAGTGTTTCAAACCTGCAGTACAGTGTGAAGGTCAAGTGACATTTCAGAAATGTGGAGAATGTTGACCTAAATGGTGGCCATCAACCAATCTCCTGGATCTGTCTCTAACAATCTGTTTCCTTGGTGCCTGCAGTATTTGTTTAATCTCACAAAGTATTGATGTATTTAAATAAGAATTCACATGTGGCTCCATGATGCTTCTAAACACTCATTTTTATAGTAAAGTATAGCAATAGAGTTTATGGGAGGGAAAAGAGACTTTTGTAGGCAATTTTAAAGTCCTTTATTTGGTAGGTGATTGTGAAGTCAGCAGTAACCTAGCGAGTAATTCAAATAGTGTTATTTCCTACCTGTTTAAACAAAGTTATTTCATAGCTCTTGATTTAGAAGCCTCCTTAAAATAATACCACATTAAAGCAAGATAGATTAGCTGACTTTTCTACATTAACTTTGTAACCAAAATGTGTCATCCAAGTGGACTCTGGAACATGCCCCTTTAGTGACCATTAACATATTTCATTATGAATCCTTATGCTCTCTGCCTGATTAATATTCAGAGAGGCTTCTTTTTCCAGTAGTAGCATCAGGGGTTCATCTTTCTGCCTGTTTTAACATCACCATTTTCTGAAAAGCGTGGGAACTTCATTTTATGCAAGTACAAATTCATATGAAAAGTTAAAAGTGATCATTTAAAATATAATCTCTTGCCCTAGCCAGATGGCTCAGTTGTTTGGAGCATTGTTCTGTACACCAAAAAGGTTGCGGGTTCAATTCCTTGTTCAGGCACATACCTAGGCTGTGGGTTCGATCCTTGGTTGGGGTGCATACGGGAGGCAACCAATCCATGTTTCTCTCTCATATCGATGTTTCTCTCTCTCTCCCTTCCTCTCTCTCTAAAATCAATAAACATATCCTCAGGTGAGGATTAAAATAAAAATGAAATATCTCATAAGTGACTTTTAAAATGCTCAAGGATTTAAGTTTTGTGTATAGACTGTAGAACTACCTATTAAACTGTAGTTTTAGATTCTGACTCTCAAAGGACCAACTTTCTATACTTAAGATAAATTAACCCCTGAGGGGCCAGCACTAGTTCTCCGGTTGCTCAGGGCTAGATAATAAACCTGAAGAGATTTCACAGCAACGAGAGCAGACACTAGGTCACCATGAGTCAAGGGCAAGCAGCTTCTGCCAATGTCTACACAACTGAAAAACCGGAGAATGAAGCAAAGTGGCAGAATGTAGATACCTGGGGGCAGGAATGTTGTCTGGCTTATCCTGCTGTTTCCCCAGAGCCCAGATAGCACCTGTCACATGGTAGCCGTTAAAAAAATACTTGTAGAGCCCGGCGGGGTGGGGCTCAGCGGTTGAGCATCGACCTAGGATCCAGGAGATTGTGGTTTGATTCCCGGTCAGGGCACATGCCCGGGTTGTGGGCTCGATCCCCAGTCAGGGGTGTGCAGGAGGCAGCCGATCAATGACAACACTCTCATCATTGATGTTTCTCTCTCTCTCCCTCTCTCTCTTCCTCTCTGAAATCAATAAAAGATATATATTTTAAAATACTTGTAGAAAGAAATGAAAGACCTTCACCGGACAATAAGCAGGAATAGTGTGGAAACTTTGATGACCTAATAGATGACATCTGGCAGACTCATTATTTTCTTTATTGAGGCATAATTGACATATAACATTATATTAGTTTCAGGTGTACAACGTAACGATTCGATATTTGTATATATTACAAAATGATCGCCATAAGAAGTCTAGTTAACATCCACCTAGCAGACTCATTATTAACAGAGCCATTTAATAACTTTGTGAACTTAAATATTTTGGTCGTAAGTCTAGGCCACCCCGATGAGAGCCACACTTCTTGAAAGCACCGCCTCTCCGTCCTGGCCTCTCGTTGGCACAGCCCACTGCAGTCTGCCTTCAGCTGGGCGCCGCTAATGCTCTCGCCAAGGTTAATGACCTTCTGGAAACACGTTCATCTCCGCGTCTGTGGCCCCGCTCCCGCCTGGCCCTCCTGCTTCTCTGGGGGTTCAGTATTAGTACTCTTCAGCATCTGGGCCCGGGTCCTCCTGTTTCAGTACCCACTGAGCCTTCCGCTTCAGTTGTCCTTCAGAATGCCAGCGGTGCCCGAATCTTGACCTCTGTGGCCAGCTCCCGAGCACCTACAGCTGCCTACTTGCCGTGTCCATTTGCTGCACCCTGGACACTCAGACCAAGGGAATGTGGGCATCGGCTGCTGGCTGCCCCGGCCAGTAACCTGCGCAGCTTCCCACACGTCTCTCCTGCTCCATCCATGCCATCGCCAATAATTGTTGAATAAATGAACTTAAATTCCCAGGGGCTCATAACTTCAGTCATTGATAATTTAGCTAGGTTCTTGGGTTTCCTTTTTTGTCCCTTTGCAGACCTGCTTCTGAATCAGGTGTCTGTCAATCTAACTCCCTGTGACTAACCAGGACAGATTACCGAAGCCAGCCGATGGCTGCATTATTTATTATGCCTGGAACAGGAGGGCTGTAAGGACATCAGCACCAATACAAAGAGTCCCTTCAGTCTGAAAGGAGCATCTGCGCCTTTCAAACAATGGAAATTAGATTAATGAAGGGAATATACTAATTCCAAATATGGCAAAGTAACACTGGGTTCTATCACAGCACATTTGTTCCTCTTTTATATGCAGGTCAGGGATTAAGAATCATGTTGCATGAAGCAAGGGACAGACAGAAGTTCCTCAGTGATGCTCAACATCTGCGGGACATGCAGCATAAGGTGGAGTCTGAATATCAGGTAATTGCAGAAAACAAGAGTTACCTTCCACCTCCACTTACAGCATTAGGAGAGGATTCGGCAGACAGTGTCAGTGTATGATGAGCTGCAATAGTTTTCTAAGATCCAAAACCCACCACTCACAAGCTGTGTGACCATAGAAAGCCACTTTCCCTCTGAGTCTCAGTTTCCTTGTCTGTAAAATGGGGATAAGAATAGTACCCACCTCCTAATATTATCATGAAAATAAAAGGAGATAACCTTTTTAAAGTATTTAGCACAGAGCTTGGTACACAAACTTGGTCAACAAATGACATTAGGCCTGGCTGGGTGTGACTCAGTGGTTGAGCATGGACTTAGGGTCTAGGAAATCACAGTTTGATTCCCGGTCAGGGCACATGCCCGGGTTGCAGGCTCGATCCCCAGTCGGGGGCATGTAGGAGGCAGCCGATCAATGACTCTCATCACTGATGTTTCTGTCTCCCTCTCCCTCTCCCCTCCTCTCTCTGAAATCAATAAAGATATGTTTTTTTTAAAAATGACATTAGGGCTTAAATTTGATAAACCTGCTATCAAGGAAAAAGACATTAAAGAGTAAATTGGGTTGCCCTACCATTTATAAAATGACATGGCCCTTGTTGTCATCCTGCCAGAAGAAAGGTGGTTAGCACATTCCACAATAAGCTATTCGTCACCCTAGCTACAGTGTTTACATGCAAAAACAAAACAGACAGCCTGAGGAGTCGTGATGCAGTGTCCCAGCGCTGGCATAGGACAAACTTGCCAGACGGGATGTGGGATTCTGGGAGCACTTAGGAAGTGTCATTCAGCCCGCAGGCGCTGGCCCAGAGGTCAACTGTCACCCACCCAGGAGGCATGTCCTCGGCCTCGACTAAGGATTGAAAAGTGCTCCTTCCCTAAGGAAGACACAGAACTGCCTTTATCAGGTTCCTCTCCTACCTTAGCAATTTCAAATATAACTGAACCTCCCAGGTCACCAAGGAAACCAGACCTATCTCAGTAACCTGATTTCACCCGTGTAACACAGCTTAGCTGTGGGGCTGGAAACGAAGTCAGCACGTATCTCCCACAACTTGGCAACACACCTACAAGACTATAAAACTGAGGGAATTTGTATAAAATAAGTGAGAAGATAAACATTCAAACTGGTCACACTGGGAGTGCATCTACTTCTCACCAAGATGCCTCTGCCACCCGACCCATGTTTTGAAACACTTGTTTGAAATTGTCTTCAGAATGGGCATGTAAGATAATCAATCTTATCTTATGGTCTCTGTTGAAAAACAAAAATCATACAACTGTGGCTTGGAGCCACTGCCGTTTTGTTTCTAATCTCTGTTGGGCTTTCAACACTGTCCTTATAAATAATAATACTTAAGTGCCTACTATGTCCTGAACAAAGTCCCTTTCCTCCCAGAGTTCTTATCTAGAATTGAGAAGCAAATAATTCACATGGGTAAATAAATATGTAAGGTTACTGATGAACATAATGAGGCAGATAAAACAGGTCATAGGGGTGGGATGATGCTCCTTTAAACAGGCAGGGGAGTCCTCTCTGAGGAAGCAACTGTGGCCGTGCACGTAAATGATGGGAAAGGGCCAGTCAGGACATCCTGAGCAAGTGCAAAGGCCCGGAGGCAGGAACTAACTTGGAGCATAGGAGGAAACAAAAGAAGGCCAGAGTGCCAGCAACACATTGATCAAGGGTGAGTGTGGGAGCCGTAGATAGCGCCAGGTTGTGTTTTCCGGACAAAGCTTGGTGTTTGGAGCTTATTCTGATCGCAGTGAGAATGACTGGATGATTTTAAGCAGGGGAGTGGTATGATCTGATCCACATTTTTAAAAGCTCTCTCTGGCCGCTGTGTGGGGAAAAGTCTGAAAGGGGCAAGAGAAGTGGCAGAAAAACTAGTAAGGAAACTACAGTGGAAATTTCAGAGAGAAATTCTGGTGGCTTGGGCTAGGGCAGTAGGAATAGAGGTCACGAGAAGTAGGTTGACCCAGGAAATAGAAGCAGCATAGATATCTTGCTGATAGCTGGGGGGGGAGGCTGGGGGGGGGGGGGAAGAAAGGAATGAAGGATGACTCGCTTCAGCACGGTCCCCTAACCATCAACTCCCCCTGTTCTCATCACTACTTTAAACTGCTCTGCTTTTTTCAAAGCTCTACGTTTTTAGCCTTTGTCTTCCGGAGCTTTACCTGCATCTGACACAGTTACTCCTTTCTTCTTGAAACATCACTCCTTTGGGTTCTGACATCACGCTCTCCCGATTTTCCATCTGTTCCTCTCACATCCTTCGCCCGGCCCCTCAAACGTTAATTCCCCCAGTTTTCCGTCTTCCACCCGATTTTTCCTAATTCACGAGGCCTCCATGACCCATCTCCTTTCCTCCTTTGTTTTTAACCAGCACTCATATGCCAATGACGTGTAACCCGAGCCTTCCCCAAGTGTCGGAATCAGATGCACCCCTGCTGATGGACCTTCCATCTGGGTGTCGCGTAGGCACCTCAGATTCAGCATGACCCCTCAATAACCTGGTCCATATATGACTGATGTATATTTAGGTAATTTACTAAGGTAGACATCACTTTGTATTGGGTGGATATTAAAACATTTATGAACTTGGCCAGTCACTTGTAGAAACCCCAGCTTTCACTCACAGTGCAGTGACCTGCTTTGACACTAGGGAGCCCCCATTTCTGGGTGTACAAATAGCATAAGACCTAATAACTAGATATGACTCCCAAATCATATACATTTGCCACACATCCCTTCCTGTGCTTGACTCGCTTTTAATGAACTGGCTCAAATTGAAGCCCTTAGAAACCTCCTGTATACACGATTTCTGCTACAGCCTAAAATATGCTACGGGTTGGTATGCACCAAATGAGCAGTGCCTTACAGGTCTGCGTGCGAGCAGCAGGAGAGGAGGGTTCAGCCCACCCTGAGTTATTTTCATGCTACTCCTTTCAGTCGTTGGGTGGGACCCTTTTGAAAAAACAAGAGGAAATAAACATCTATTTGGCATATTACATGCTATTTCAGAATCGGTAACTAGTATATAATTATATGCCATCTCAGAAGTTGGCTCTATTGCTGCAAGGGTGTTCATACTGCATGGCTTTATTTTTTTCCCTTCTCCTTTTGGTCAAATGTGTTTAGGAACCTGGAGACAGAATTTAGCCAGTAACGTCCACTGAAAGCTGGAGGGAAAGATTACACTTGGCATTTCAGAATGATTTTCCATAATCTACCAAATGTAGATCTACCAGATGGGTTTCAACTCATGTCACTTACAAATCCTAATTCCTTCGAGTGCAGATCGAACGCTGAACGTGATATAAACTTGTTCAAGGGCATGGGAGGTGGCGATGCCAGGTGGCGCCATCCACTCAGAAGGTTCAGGGAATGGAGATAATTCAACTTCCCTTCCCACCTGCTTACCTCTGAGGTCTGTCCTTCTCTACTCTTCTCGGCTAGAACAGGAAAATCAACTCATTTGTGGGGAGTATCACATCAAACTCTTTTTACACCTTTGATTACTTAACCTCTCAGAACAAATGAACTTTAACCATGTCACCAGCGATGATTAAAACCCCAGACTCTGAATTCTGCTGGCTGGATCAAAAGAATAACCAAAAATGACCAATTAAGGCAGTGGCAACTCCCACTTCCCAAAATGCCTGCGCAGTTTGAGCAATAACCTTGACAGGGGCCACTGTTGACTAAGATGTAAAGTTGGGTCTTAGGATGGTTCTCATGCCCCGACTGTGAGGCTGGGGAGTGTTCCTGTGGTACATTGACGGCGTCTTAAGGCACCAGGAGCGCTGGTAAAAGAGGAGACCTATTATAAAAGAAACAAAAGAAGCTTTGAGCATCCCTGTTGACTCAGAAAGCTGTCACGCTGAAGAAAAGTGGTTTATGGAGGGACCCCGAGTGACTGGACAGGCGCTCCTCAGCTGGCCGTGGGGGGAGGAGCGGGCTTTGGAAACACACGTCTACTTCCCGGGCAGAGAAACAACATGAAGCTCAGGCCTGGACAGAAAGAGTCTGTCTTCTTCCATGGCCAAGATCAGAGTCACATTATTTGGCAAAGGCTGACTGTAGACATAGAAGTAAACCAAGAAGTGGGATTGGAAACAATTAAAATGCTCTTAAGATCATAGCGGTGGTGGTGGTGGTGATGAGTGTCTTTTATTGAGCACGAACCACGAGCCAGTCGCCCGGCTAAGCATCTGACCAGCAGCGCCTCGGGCTCCCCAACACTCGGGCCACACGGGGCCATCTCACCCCCCCACACACATGAGGGGAGCGAGGCTCAATGGAGTTAGTCAGCTCGCCCAAGGTCACGATGCTCGAAAGTGGCAGAGCCGGGCTCGTCGTGTGTGCCGGGATTGAGTTACAGTGAGTCACGAAGCCCACATCGTCCCCCACAGGCCTACACGCACCTTCTGCGTCTGCGCCCACGGGGGTGGCTCCTGCACAGAAAGCAGCCTGACTGCGTGACTGCAGTCGGGGGATGAGCTGGGGGGGGGGGGTGCAGGCCGGGGGCAGGGGGCAACACCAAGGAAGGGTGAAGGAGGAAGCCCCGACCCTCTGAGAAGGAAGGGATGAGCCGTCACCTGACGCGGCTTCAGTTTCAAGACTGCCCTCAGCCAGTTATGTCACATGAACAGAAACTTATTTATAGCAATTTAGCTCCAGGCACGTGAATTTGAAAGGGAAAATTTGGAAAGTTCTGGGCAAGGGGAGCCCCTGGTGACTATGAAAAACAAGCCCATTCCTCCTCCCCATCCTGTGATGTCACACTCCTCTGCCTGTCACTTCAGGGCCCCCAGAGTAGAACCGACGTCAGCATCAACCACGTCAACCAAAAAAAATCAGTATTTACAAGTGACAGGAAAACTAGCCCCTGGGAGGAGTACGGCTGGATTCTTGCTGTTTCTAGGACTGGAAGCCAGGACTTGGCTCTGTCCCTGTGTTCCTTCTTAGCAAAGCTGTGACTTTGAGAGGATTAATGTTTGATTTACACAGAAAGATTGCTTGGCTGGGTCAAAATAAGATAATTGGAAGTACCTACCTTGCCACCGGTTGGTTCTCCTGCTCCTCTACGAGAGAAGGGGTAAGGAACCAGAGGAGAAAAATAATTTTTTTCCAACACTGCAAACCATTCTATTCCTCCTCCCCTTTTGGTAAAGAAATATTTAAGTCGCATGCATTCTTGGAGAGAATTTTCAAAAAACACTCAGCCCACAAGAATTCTGTTCATCCCACAGAATCTGCCTGAGTCCTGCGAGCATTTGCTTAGACGGGCTCCTCCCCTTTCAGCCCATCAGCGTTTTCTTGCTCCTCCGATACCAGTAGGTTAGGGTGACACAGGCATCTGCCGCTGCAGGACACAATGTGCCAAAGCAGGGCTCCTGCCAGACGGGGGCTCCGATCCCAAGTCAGTGTAGAAGGAGTGGGAAAAAGGGGCCTGCATTTAGCTAAACTGCACCAAATGCTCCAGCTAACTCCCTCTGGTGCTTATCTTATTTGTTATAGTGCCTGTCTAGTATTTTTTGAGTTTTCTTGTTTAAATTATTTACGAACACAAACACTGCCCAGGATTTATTACAGTGGCTCACTGTCTATATGGGATAGTTTTTGGAAATAAGATTAACCACGAGATAGAAAAGCACCAACCATTTGGGAGTGTTCTTCCTTTCCAAGCAAGGAGGGTGGAACCGCACGTTTCCTCCGGAAGCCAGGATCCCACGTGCGGCAGGTGACCAGTTGGCCGCTGTGCCTGAGCCTGGAGGCCAGTGCTTCCCTTGTAATTGACTCTCCGGTTTCCCAAGTGGGAACTGTTTGATTAATATCAAGTCATTTCTATTCTTCATCTTGTAACATAATGTTAGGCTTTCTCCATGGCAGGAACCCCTGGCAAGTCCTTCAACATCAAGGAAGGAGATGCTTTTCCATCAGAAGTGAAAAAATGCCCAAGAAATCTTCCCTTTCTCCACCCAGCCAGGAAGGTGGACATGTCTGGCCAAGTTCAGAAATAATATTGTTGGTCTTGACGCTGCCTTTTTTAAAATGACAGTGGATAATTTGGCTCTGGCAGGGCAGTGGTGAATTTAGTCACTGGCTCTACAAGTCTAGAAATGGTCCAAGCAGTTATATTCTTTCAGGGTATTTAAGCTGTCATTGAGATCCCCATAGCACATGATATTCTCGGGTTTGTTCAGTACTGGAGGAAAAATCTTTTGGAACTAGATTTTCTTTTAATTTTGTTTTTTAAAAATAAAAAAAAGTTTTTAAATTTTTACTGTATTTTTATAACATTTGGGGTTTGTTATTTTCCTCCAAAACAAAAATGCAATTCAATTAACATTAAATGCTAGATGCAAGGAGATCCGAAAGATAAGAAGCAGTCCTTACCATCATGGTTCTCACTGATCAGCAGGAGAAACAGGCTCAAAAACAAAACAACTAAATACGATAGGGAAAAATTGCATAACTCAAGCTTTGTATGTATAAGGGAGCAATTACTTTGGCCTGGGGAAGAGAGGAGAGGCAGGGAAAACCTGAGATGCCACCCAGCTAGTTCTTAGTCTGTTAGCAGAACCTGTCAGGAGAACATCCTGCAAAAGGCATTCCCAGTGGAAGGAACAGCATGTGCTAAAGGTCTCAGGTAGGAAAAGCCTTCTCCTATAACTAGTGTGTAATCCAAGGGGACAGAGTAGTGGAGGTGAACCCGAAGGCGGAGCTATGAAGAGAGAGAGAAGCCAATACGGCACATTAGGTACTCCTTCCTTGAGAGGGCGGTCGTTGGGTAAGCACTTGACGAAGTGCCTCTCCGTATGTTTGCTGTTTGACTTTACTAAAGCAAGGACTAATCGTTTCACCTGGCATTTGGGGCAGAGGCAGAGAGACGCCTGGGCGAGTGCGGCAGGTGTCGCTGAACACGGCAGACGCGCCCCGTGTGTTTACCTCGTGGCTTATTTCGCGTTCGTCACGATAGGAAGTAAGCGAAAGTAATCAAAGCCCGTCGTTGACCCAGAACGACGGAAGAACGACCACCCTCTTCTTCCTCCAGGCTTGTCTGAGACGACAGGAATACAGAAGAGATTCAAATGAGAAGAAACGAGATCAGTTCGGGGGGCAAGAGGCAAATGCGGACAGATCCTGGTTTTCAAGCAGGTCATCTTCCAGACAGGTACTCAGAACTCTGGAAGGCATTCTCCTGCTGCCGTGTGTGTGTGTGTGTGTGTGTGTGTGTGTGTGTGTGTGTGTGTGTGAAAAAGCCAACACAAAAAGGGGGTGTTGAAGAATCCTAACGGTCAGGGGCAGGAGCTCCCATTCTGGGTACCACCCCCACCCCGAGACCTGGCCTTCCCTCTTCACCCTGGTTCAGCCTCACGCTTCTTTCCTTCTAGTCTAACCCATCGCATTGCAAATCCAGTTCTTATTTTAAATGAAGAGAGTAAAATGCAGCAATAACTGCATCATATAATAACTAGCCACTGTTCAAATATTTTTGTCTAGGATGATAATAAATAAAAAGATCAATATAATATAATAGCAATATGAGAATGATGATAACAGTAATAGGAGTTACCATTATTTGAGTGCTTACAACATTCACACCGTGCCAGGTACTTTATGCATAGTAGCTTATTTAATTTTCTTAAATCTCTATCTGTTATTTGCCTCATTTTACAGAGGAAAAAAACTGAGCCTTAGAAAAGTTAAGAAACTTTACCTCGGATTTTACAGCCAGTATGTGGTAAGGTAGGGATTCCGTTGCAGGCAGACTGAGCCCAGAGAGGGTGCTCTGAACCGCTGAGCCGTACGATCATGTTTCATGTGCAGTTAGCACTTATCTGTGTGAGAAGTTTACTTATGCCATGTAAGCTAAATACCACAGGCTGCGTTCAACACCCGTTGTTAGCATGGTGAATTGATTTAAGATGAGTAATATGCCTTTTATGAAGTCTTATTTAATATTTTATGCCTGAAATATACTCTAGAGGATGGATTCTCTCTTCTATTGGCGATGTGGATCCCTGAGATAGGTTCTGGATACCTGATATCAATCAAATTCTTGTTGGGATTTCTTCTCTAATCTAGGATGTTCACACTGCGGTTATTTAATGTTCAAAGGACACCTAGAAACATCAATGATTGATGTTCATGGATATAGCTGCATCCCTGGGAGAGATCTATACTCCCTATTAAGGACCATACAGTCACACGATAAAATATTCCTCCTAGAGTCTGAAGGTGAGAGAGACTATCGCACAATATTGGCAGCACTGAGAAAAAGATGTCGCCTAGATCTTTCCTGTTACTTAAGGACTAAATATAATGCCTGATGCTGATGAAACTTAGGGCGTGAGATCAATCCAAAAATTAAGTCTAGTTTGGCTAGAACAACACATTTTTAGCATTAAGATAACTTCTCATATTTTTGTACTTAGGAACAAAAATCAAGGACAGATAAAAAATGTAATGTAAATTTAAGACAAATAGGTAGCATGTAGCAATCTTCCAGATTGGAGTTGTCAAACAATGGGCAGCTGGGTTCTTCAGTTTTTATGCAAAGACCCACATACGCAGTCGAGGCTGTTTTGTATGGCGATGCTCATGCATTTAAGACATTTTAAGTCTTGAGTTTCATGCTCCTCTTCACAGTCTTGTTTGGGGGACAAGCTGGTGACAGATTCCTATAGTTTTCTTCAACTATAAAAATTATTCATTCTTGCCCGGCCGGGGTGGCTCAGCGGTTGAGCGTCGACCTAGGATCCAGGCGATCAGGGTTCAATTCCCGGTCAGGGCACATGCCCGGGTTGCGGGCTGCAGCCGATCAATGACTCTCTCATCATTGATGTTTCTATCTCTCTTTCCCTCTCCTTTCCTCTCTCTGAAATCAATAAAGATATTGATTAAAAATATAAATTAAAAAATTATTCATTCTTTAAGTCATCATTGCAAAACATTCAGACCGTATCTACAAAGGACATAGTTGTACATATAAAAGTAATTATGAAATCAAGACAAAAATAGGTGGTAAAATGCATAAAACTGGCAATTTCTATTCTAAAGTACAAGGACAGGCATAGTCAATGTCAGAGAACTCGAAACAACACTACTTACATAATCCCAAGTTTTTCCAGATAATGACATCCCAAGAGTTTGGGCCTTGATCATGCCCTCAAGGTCACATCTTCTCCATTGAGAAGGGTGACAAAATCAGAATTTTCCACAGTGAAACTCACCCCTGCTTGGCTCTCTGTATTACAGATATTCCTTGGGGACACTAGAGGACTTGCCTCTGGATACAAAAGCACAGGAAGGGCAGGGTGAGAGAAGATGTCGCCGAATGCAGCATTTCAATAGCCATCTGACTTGCGTGCTCATAACATTCGTCCCTCCTGGCTCCATCCTTCAATGTTTGCTTGGCACAAGTGAAGCCAGAGATCCCTTATAAGAATCAAACCAGATCCTGGAAATCCTCAGGCCCCAGGATCATGGGTTGACTTGGAGAATTCCCTTCCCAGGTTTGGATCAAAGCTCTTTCTGCAGGATTCTCCATAGCGGGAAAGTCTGGAGCTAGTCTCTCGGAGGAGGCTGTGGCACCTCGCAAAGAGAACCCAGGCAGACTGATCCAGTTTCCAGAGCTTAGTGTATTGAATGTCACATCAGGCACAAGAGTACAAAAGATCCTTGGCCAAACAGAAAAGGGCAGGATTAAGATGCAGCTCAATGAGACAGTGGAAACCTAACCAAAGCCCTCTTCCCTAGGTGAACATCCCCCTGAGTAATTTTCTTCCAGATTCCTGTGGCTGAAAACTCTAAGGAGCGTTTTGCCTCTGATTTCTGAAGGCAAGTTCACTCTCGGACCTAGTGGGTGGTATGAAAATGGATTGCTTAATCTGTGGACGTTTTTCTACTGTACAGTCGCGACGTGAAGCATGCCACCACCAAATTTTGGCACATATTGCAATTCCCATCACCTGTTCATTCCTTAACCCAGTCTCAGATTGTCACAATTCTGATGGGCCTGGAATAAGTGAGGCATTTACCGTCAAGTAGCAGAGCCAGTTTTAAGCTATAATTTCCCAACACCTGCCTAGAGGCGGGCAGGTCCCCAAATGCACAGTTAGCATGGTGGCCACTCCATTATAACATTGCTTCCTCATTAGAACCCGTGGCTTTAAGCTCTGGTTGTGCAGAGGTGGTGTTAAATCTAAATCTAAGATAAAGCAAGAACTATCAAGCCTGTGCCGAGTCTGTGGAGTGGTTCCTCCTAAATACAGTTAAGTTGGCGGTGCGGCCTAGTAGAAAGAACACTTATGATCGAGGGCCAGCTCTCCTCCTCGTTACAGCATGAATCCAGGCAAACCACTCAGTTTCCCATCACGGAGATACTTATTACGCTTATCTCATGGGATCGTTATGAGAACGAGTGAGACTCTTAAATGTCATGCTAACATTAGATTACATTGTAAATTGCCTTGGTGTCCAGCTATTCTTGCAAATGATGCTCCAACAGGTATCAGTGGAGGGGCAGGCTCTGAGGCTTCTAGAGTACCTTCTTTCACCTCAGCTCAGACCCAGGCTAGATTTCTAAGAGCCAACCCAAGTAACAACTTAATTTTAGACCCTTTTTTCAAAGCTACATCCAACTTTGTGAACTGTTTAATCAGATTTGAATTTAACAGGGAAATAAATAAACATCAGCGCCACATAACCAACTAGCAGCTAGATGATTTAGTAGACCAAAAAACAAAGCAGTCTCTCCATATGAGCAGGAAATCATTTCCCCGGAGGCCTAGAGGAGCTGGCTGTGATTGACAGGAGCACCGTGATGTTTCACCCCCTCCAACCTTCGCGGAGAAGGGACAGGAGCCCTGATTTCCCCATAGAAAATGAAAATGACTAGCCCAAGACCTGGGGGACAGCAACCTTCAACTAAGAGAGATGTCATGGGCCCTTCTCATTTTCCAAGATCCTGTGTCCTTGCTGGAAGTGTCACCGTTGCTAATGCACAAACATCAAGGACTGAGGCCACACGGTCACTGCCTTTACTCTGTGGGCAAAGAAGGTGGAAACCAGCTGTTTTTTGTTTGCTCTGCTAATAGAAAAAGATTATTGTCCTTTCACCAACAGCAGCCGAGCAACTAAGTATTTAGATTCCAGGTCACAAGGACCCAACCTTCCACTGGAAGGAGGCAGTTCACCTGATCCCAGCAGCAGCTGGCTCTGCCCCCAGGCCTGGCTCGGCAGGATGTTTACATCAGTGAGATCACCTGGATCTCCCAGAAAGCGAGGTGGGTAAAGAGTGGAGGCGGTTACACAACATAAACATTTTCATTGTTTTGTCCGTCATAATCCACACAAACTTTGGAGGCTAAAATAAAGCCTCTTCAAGTAACCTGCAGTGGCTTAAAAAGTCAGAATGTCCATTCATTACATCAAGGCAGCAAAAGTCTAGAACTGAGCTGGTCAATACAGTGGCCACTAGCACATGGGGCTATTTAACTTTAAATTTAAATGAATTAAAATAACATTTAGAAGTCAGTTGTTCCTTGGTCTCACTGGTCACATTTCACGTGCTCAGTAGCCACATGTGGCCTGTGGCCTGTGGCCTCTGTATTAGATCACGCATATATAGACCATTTCCATGGTTGCAGAAAGATATATGGGACAGCCCTGCTTCAGACTGTGGTCAAATCCAAAACACAAACAATACCCCATGGGCCAGGAAGGGGTTTTGTTTCCCAGATACTAGCCCTGCATGATCCATAATGCAATGTTTTGCAATGCAGTACTGTAACTCTGCCTGGCTTGATTTGCATTTTGTGGTTTTCCACCACCTGGGTATATTTGCTCAATTCCTTTCATTACCTATTTATTCAGCCTATCCTGTCTGTGAAATCTTCAGCTTCTCCTCTTTCAAACAGCTTAGGGAGTTGCTCTCCCATTAATCTGTCAATGTCAACCTACCAGCACCCTTAGCAGTGTCAAGAAAGCAGCCAGGACTTAGCATATGGCATATGCGTTCCGTGAGTCACACTGTTAATTTTCTCTGCTTGTCCCCTGTCAGATTCCTGTGGGTCACCCCCCCCCTTTCTGTCCCCAGGCCCCTGTTCCAATGAGGCAGGTCACACACACACACAAAAGTTCTAATTGCCAAAGAGCCCCGCCCTGGGAGGCTGTGAGTCATCTCTAACACCTGGCGTGGTGTTTGTCACAGGCGCCCTCAGGACTCTGGCTCAGATTCTGCGCCCTCGAGGCGCACCTGAGTAATAAGGCGGCTCTGACACAGTGTCTCCAGCCCAGATGCGCGTCATGGGGACGGAATGCACAGCCCACGGTTTGACCAGTGTGGCTCCGTGGGAATTTTCATTGGAGTTTATTTTCCATTTGGTGTGTCCCACAGGTCCCTCAGACTCAACGTGCTGGATACGTCATCCTGTCCCCTCAAATTGTTCCTCTTCCTGAATCTGTTTCTGCTCAAGGCAGAATTCTGGCAATTATCTAAGACTTTCTCCCCCTGCTGCCCCCTTCAGAGTCAATCAGACAGCAATCAGACACCAAGCTGGACAGTCTTATCTCTTCTCTCTTGAATCTGTCCATCAGCGCCTCTCTTCCCAGGGTCCTGTCCTTTTTCACCTGGATTTCTGTAGGAGTCATTTCCCTGGTCAGTTTGTCTTCACCTCACCCCTTCCAGGCAGTCTTCTGGGCTGCAGTAAAAATGACCCCCTAGAAGCAAACTGGATCATGTCACTCCTCTATTAAAAATTCTTTAGTGGTTCCCCATTGTCTTTGGGATCAAGTTCAAATACCTTAGCAAGGTACTCAAGGCCCTGATGGCCTGACCTTCAGTTCTGAGGGCACCTCCTCTGGGAAGCATTTCCAAGGCTTTTCCTGGGGGGTCAGGTGACTTTGCTCTTGTCCCTCCTTTGTGTGGCCATCACAGCCTCTGGATTCAAATCTACCCTGAGGTACACACCTTCCTCTCTGCCTCTACCTTAGGCTGGTGCTACTCAAGAGCAGGCATGTTTACTGCCGTGTAACCACCGCATAACAGGGGCTCAATGAATGTCCAGTGGCAGACAGTTGCAAGAGTGTTTCAGGCATGTGCACATGTTGAAGTCATAGCGACAAAGCCATAACAGCCAGAATAGGAATCCTCCCGCTGAGAGAGCAGAAAGGCCGTGCTATTCCTTGGAGTAGTGAGTGCTCCCGGACCTTGCTTGAAGGCGTTGAGAGGTCAGTAGTCTGGCGAGGCTGCCTGTGTGCAACGGCCAGTCTGGGCTTGAAGATTAGTCCATTAGAATCAACGACCTGGAAACCTCTGCACTGGTGGTGACCAGAGTAACCAGCTAGAGAGAGTGTTCTTGTCCTGGCATACCCCTCTGCAAGGGGACAGATGGCTCCCGTAAAGCTCTGGTGGTTCCTTTTGTCGCAGGTAGGCAAGAACACAAAGACATAAGGACAGCTGGGCGGCAGCTCTCCACGCACCGAGGAAACTCAGAAGAGCCCGCAGTCGACTGGATTCACTGTACCATGTAACAGAAGACGTTCTGCCGGCTCACTCTCCAGACTGCATCGGCTCCCTCTTTTATGATGATATTATAGATAAGTTGGAATACCCGGTGTGCAGACCCCTCTGTGGGCAAACAGGGCGCTGGAGACTGTCCACGGCATTAGCGGAGCTTACGAATATTACCACTGTGTCCTGGGCAAAGCCAGCAGCGCTTCGTTTCTCCTTCATTTCTGTGCTTCATCAGAGTTCCAGTCGGTAATTTTAAAATAGGGCATGGCAGTAAAATGGGGCAACTGTCAGTTTAAATTGCAGCTGCTTCCAGAATGCAGGCCTGCCTTTTTCAGCAGATAAGCAAGACAGCCTAGAGCCAATCCTTCCACCAGCGTGATTCCACACGAGGCCGGGCCGGGGCCGGGAGATACAAACACCTATTGTCATCCCAGCCCTGAAACTGCCGGCGCCCAGAGGGCGGCCTCTGACCGGAGGAGGCCCCCGTGTTAATTGCACGCAGCGGCTCAGAAATTGCACGAGGGAAGATTATCATAAAGTGGCCTTTTCTCCCATTTTGTGTAGTGCTGTGTATTTCAGTTTGCTACATTTTATTAAAAATTCCCATTTAAAAAAATGGTTCTGATTCATTTTTAAAACCAGAAAAAACTTGTTAAAAACCAATTAAAATTCAGATATCAAAACGTAACATTTTTTCACTCGCGAGGCATTATTATGCAGGTGCCTACCTGCATTAAACATGAATAGCCACACACAGCATTTCATCCTAGAAACTTCTTGTTTTGTTTTCATATTGATTTTTTTGTGAAGGAATTACAAACCCTTTGTGTCTGAGACACTGTGCTGGGGGCTATGGGGACACGGTCATGAATAAGCCCCGACCCCGCCCTTGGGGAGTTCAGTGAAATAAGACATTACACAAGTGCCTGTGGTTCCGGACAGTGTCTGCTGAGTGTAAGAAAGCTTCATAGAGCATGCAGGTTTTCAGCTGGACCTTAAGTCATGGGCAGGATTTGGGGAGCTGGAAGTGGGAGCTGAGGTAGGGCCGCAGGGCAGGTGGAAGGAAGAGCCTCGGTCAAGGAGAGATGGGCACGTTTGGGAAAGGGTGAGCCGTCCAGCCTCCCTGGAGCACAGGAAATGTGCGCCAGACCTTGTTCCAGAGCTCCCCTCCCTGGAGGTGCTGTTGGTCTCCTTCCTGCACCCCTTCCTTAGGATCAGGAGGCAGGGGTGCTTGCTCCCCAATGCTGCTCCCAGACCACTGCTCCCCAGCTCTGTTGGAAGCACGGGCCCACTGAGGCTTATGCTGTTCTGTTCCACCACGTCGTCCTCTGCCCCACCCCAGACCCCACTGTCACCCTGCTGTCTTCCAGTCTCTCTCCCTTATTCAGTGAAGATTCTGGGGCTCCATCTCTGTTCACCCCATCTCCCGACCTCCCACCACAATCCTACATGACTTCAGCATCTACCTGGCTAATCCAGCCACACCCTAGCTCCTCAGTTCCCAGCGCCTCTTAAGTGCCCCCTCCATTTCACTCTGTCACCCCCGCCACCAACGGCACACCCTAGATCACATCACCCACCGAAAGTTCTCCATCTCCTGGTGAGCCCCAGCCCCTCAGCGCTCCTGCTCACCCACATCCACTAGGACATTTCTGCCCCCTCTGCCAAAACCCTGCCCATCCAGTCTCTGGACCCCACACCCAGGCCACTGGCGACTGCTGGAGAGAAATCACCAGACTTTGAAAAATGCTGCCCCTGAAAGGTCACAGCCACCCACCTCCTGGAACTCCCCGGTTCCCTGGTCAACTCTCTTTCACGTCCAACCTTCTAGCTCCCCAGTCCTCAGGCGGAAGCTTCCTGAGCTCACAGCTGCCCACCCCACCCACCCCCTGCCTTCCTCACCACCCTCCCCTCATCCCGCCTCTCCACGGGTGCTCAGGAGCCCCCTCCTAGCTCTCAGGACCCTTACTCCATCCATCATCCTTCCCCTGCCTGGATCTCTAACTCTCTACCAGAGGCTCTCATCAGCATTTAATCATGATCTAAGGTCTCCTACGAAAACTGAAATTAAAAACACACACAGAACAGCCCTTCCTCGATCCCACATCCCCTCCACCTATTCCTTCTTTACTGACAAAGTTCTCAAAATAATTATTTACACCGACTGACTCCATTTCCCCACCTCCTACTCACACTCCTCTACCCACTCCAATCTGGCTTCCACGCTCATCATTCCACAGACGTGGCTCTTCGTCAAATGACTTTCCACGCCTGTGAATGTGACGGGTCTCTTTCAGTCCTCACTGTCCTTGGCCTCTTGGCAACTTTGACCGGCCACGTGATCTTCCTCACTGAGCTTCTGCGAAGCCACATTCTGCCGCCTTCCTCCCTTATCTCCTCCACCCAGCTCTGAGTCCTGGAGAAATTCGAGGCTGGGTTCTGTTCTCTGTACTTGGGGGCTCTATCCTATTTTTGTATTGCAGACCTCTTAGGTAGCATGGTGAACTCCCGAGATCCTCTTCTCAGAATATTTTCAACCCTCTCCCCACCAAAAAAAGATATGTAGGATTTCAAAGGAAACCACTTTTATTGAAATAGTCATCAAAATATTTATAGAAATCTGTAATTCAGTAATGTATGTGCTTCTTTATTAGCACATTAAATAACAAGTGGTGATCATAAAGGGTATTTTGAGACATCTGCAACTAATTTAATGAAATGTGAAAATATCTGTGATTTCTGTTGGTGACAAAATCACAGGCACTGCTAATACTACTGTGGTCTGTTGCCTGCATTCGTAAAGGAAAGATGCACTTAGACTTCAGCTAGAGGGTTGGTGGAAATAAAGATGTACTTTTTTCCCATCCAAGTTCATGCCCCATCCCCAAGAAGCTCTGCTCCATATATTCTCTTCAGGTTAGTTCATCAAGGTTAACTGCCAAAATCAAGATGTGATCTGCCAATGACTGCTAAATCTCCATTTCCAACCCAAACCTCACTTTTGATCTTCAGATCTGAATATCCAAATGTTTACTCAATAATCTCTACTAGGGGATCTCAAAGGCATCTCAGACTCAACAGGCTCAAGGTCTGTCTCCAGCCTAAGCCTGTTTCTACACATCCTTCAGGTCCCAGGAAGCACCACCTCCTTTATGAATCCTCCCTTGACTTCTCACCTTTTTCTATGAGTTCCTTTGAAATTTAGAATTGGTACCTCACAATTTATCACTTAAATATTTTGCATTTTACTAGTATAGTATTAATCATGTCTCTCCCATCGTAAGCGCCTTGTTTTTATATTCCTTCATAGTGCCTAGCGTGGGGTTGAAGACATAGTAAGTGCATATACTTCTCAGTTAATTCCCACGTTTTTTGACCTATCATTTTGAGTAGGAATTATTTTCATGGATGGGCCCTTTTGAAGGATCCGGTCTTTCGCAGTCCTCAGGTGCTGCGCCCAGCTCAAAGGAGAATGTGAATTGAGATACAGGAACAAGGGAAAGACAATGTAGCAAAACCATACCCAACCCTACACTTCAGCGTTCAAATTTTTTAAACCCAACAATTTTCTGGCCATCTACCACCTCCTTACCCACTGCCACCATGGAGAACTCCATCCCAGAGAACACTGTACACACCTGTCCTCGAAATATGAAAATGTGTGGTCACCACCCATGTCAACCGACAGTGATTTCCACAGCACGCCAGGGATCAGCTCAGAGTTTCACCCAGAGGGATGGGCAGTAATCATGAGGCGAGTCTGAAGCCCCACGTGCCTCTTCTTCAGAGAGCAGACCCAATGGTCCTCCAACGTCACGAAGACCATAGTCACCGAGGCCACTGTTGCTCTCAGATCAGTGTCTCAGGCTGGGTCATTCTACTTTGCGAGCATGAGCATCAGACAGGAGGAGGCAGGAGGGAGAGAGTCCCCTACAGAAGTCAACGGCAGAAACAGGTGCCTGTGACAGTCACGCACGTGGCAGCCCGCAGACTCCAGAAAGCTTCTTGTGGCAAATGCAGAGCACGGGCTTCCGCTGCCGACCCTGTCCTGCCAACCCCCCTGGCAGCGGGGTCTTCAGGTGGGAGAGAGAAATGGGGCTACGCAGCAATTTGATTCAGGGTGGTGGGACCTGAGCCCAAAAAAACAAACCACCCCATAAAGGTTACTATTGCCTGTTTTTAATTGTCGTTCAAGTTTTCAATTCTGATAAGCTCAAAACTGTCCTGCACATTTGAAGGACTTTGCTGTCCTCGGAGGTTTTTTTAGACGAGAGAAAATTTAGCCCACTTTGTGCTGCGCCAGCGCTCTGCGCGGAGCACACTAACCTTCTATTTCTTGCGCACATGAAGGTATCCATCCCATCCAGCGTGCTATTTATACAGGCTGCCCTCAATTCCCCAAGGCGGGTGTCTGTCTGAGGCACAATTTGAATTTGGACTTTGGGGACAGTACTCATTTGCATCCGCAGTCCCTCGGTCACCCGTCCCATGTTATTACGCTTCGCGAGTCCAGGTTCACTGCCTCGATCGCTCCCTTTGGGAATCTCATGAGACTGTTTACTTCGAAGGCAATAAACACACAGTCTTTCTCTGGCACCAGCCTGGCATTGCTCCTCGCCTCTCCTCTCTTGTCCACAGCAGGCCGTGCCCCCATCTACACTATGTCATCAGGTCCGCTCCGCTCAGCCGTCCATCGCGTGACACATGACAAACACGGGTTTTGTGCACATCAATCTGAATTCAGGAGCACACCCTCGGGCTGGGTTCGGGGTTGTAAACCAGTTGAGAACCAGTTCCCCGGGTGTTGGAAACGAGCCATCAGGCAAGAGTTGGCAAATGACTTCATCTTTCCTGCCCTCGACCGCTCTAGTCCCCTCGCTCTTCTGATCACCCAGTTCACTGTCACATTGCCATATCAGACTCAGCGCTTTTAGGTCCCAGTGTAAAAATCTAGTCATTCTCACGTCCCTGAGGGACTCCTGGTTCTCCATCTTCTAGGAGTCTAACAAGAACCGTGCTCGAGTCACTGAGCACCCAGGGCTGCTAGGTAAGGCCCTGCTCTCCCCAGCGCGAGTCCACCTCTGACCTCAAGAGAGGGCCTCGCCCTGGGCACGTAATGTCTCTACTTTAGTATGGATGATGCTGGAAGCAGTTGGGGATCTTTGGAAAATGTTAAGTACAAAAATAATAATAGTCCAGAAAATATTGATTTTGACAATAACTTTGTTTAGCTAGCATGGCTTGATTGGGACTTTCTCATCAAATTACCAACAGGGGACTTGAAATCAATACTTGATAGTAGTTGGGTGTTTTTATTTTATTTTATTTTTTATGCTTTCGGCTTTAACTTTGAGAGAGTTGGTTCCCTTCCCCCAAATGATAGCAATGTGCGGTTGCCTCCACCTCCACGTGACATTTTAACTTAGGAACATATGATATGGGGGAAGAAATGAAAATTGTAATTACTGTTCAGAATTACAAGAGGAAAAGACATAGTTTTGAAATCAACTTTAAATCCAAGTAATTTAATCATTTTTGTTTGAGAATCTCTAAGTGTTGTTAAATATTTGCCATTAGAGCTTTACTGTCTGAAAAGAGAAATTGTACCATCTTAAGATTAGATTGATTTCTACTGGCTATTATAAGACTATCATAAGTTGCCTTCAAAGAAACCAAGAGTCCACTGTACAAATTGACCCACCTCCCTGCTAATGTCTCCCAGGAATAGGTGAAACTTCAATTGAAATTTTCAATGGGGTTTTGGATTTGGTTTCAGCAGTGGGTAGTTAATGCTCAGTCATTAGCACTTACTGTTTGCCTGGCACTGTTCTAAGTGCTATACACATATCCTAACTCATTTAATCCTCACAGGACCACCAACAGGTGGATACTCTAGTTCACAGATGAGAAAACCTGAAACACAGAGAGGAAGTAACCCAATGTCACACGGTAACAGGTGAAAGAGCCAGGAGGCACTCCCAGGAAGCTGGGCTCTGTCTTAAATACCGCACCTTAGTGCCAGAATGAATTACTAACAAATTCTCTCTCACACACACACACGCCCCACCCCGAGGATCCTTCTCCCCAGAAATATGATGGGTTTTCATAAGAAAGAATAAATGAAAATGGCTGAGTACATGAGAAGACATTAATCAAGACACAAAAAGATCAGCGATTTGCTTGAGATCACTCAATGAAGCAGCAGGAAAGGATCCAGTTCCTAAGTAGTATAGTTCTTGCCATTCTGGATTTAGGCTCCAACTGACAAAACACCCTCTTCCAGCTGCAATTTCTGGACTCTGAATGACTACCAACTGGAAGTAAGATTGATGGAACCAGGAACCAGAGATGGATGGACTCAGAACACAGGTGCACAGTTCCACATGCAACAGGCATGGTCCAACGGGCCAAGCTTTCTGTCACCTGTTTGGTTCTACTCAAGGCCTAACATATAATGAATGAATGGGTGGGTGGAAGATAAACCTGGCTTAACACCCCATCCAATAAAGTCTCTTCACCAACTCCTCCCAGCTCACCATTGCTGGGGGCGAGCAAAGAATTCTCCACCCACTAATGCGAGTTGTTTGTGTGGGGCAGTTTGTGGAAGGAATTCTGCCCCATGCTCACTGATGTTCTTCTTGCCCCTGACAACCTTAGGCATCATAATTAAAATTTGCCCACATTTCCTTTCCTGAGAACGGAGAGCCTATTTCATGTTCAGAAATGACCTAATGTTTCATCTTTGACATTTCAGAATAATTTTCAAGGATTTCTATTTAATTCCGGACTCGAAAAAGGAAAGTGGGGAACAACCAATTCATTATGCCCTTGCCTTTTCCGGTCCCTTTATCTGAGGGTGGTCTGTTTTCTGAAAATGTAGGGAGAAACAATAATTATTTGTTGGAAGGCTGTATCCAGACTCTAAATTACAAAACATGATTTACAGTCTTGAAGGGTAACGATCTGTCCACCTGTAGATCTGATCTTCTTTACAGAAGATGGACGAGTAGGGGGATTTTTTAGAGTTTAGTTTGTCTTATGTTGCACCCAATAATTCAAAGCTAGTCAGAGTATTTTCCTGAGTCAGGAGCCTTGAAATGAAAATGCCATAACTGTCAGTGAGACCGATGAGCAGGATCAATACAAATTGCCACAGCTGGGGAGTTGAGGGAGACATTAATTTAGCATTCTGTGTCTGCAAAAGACCACATTCTCCAACGCCAGACTAATGCACAATGTAGGAGAATTTAGTGTTAGTGTTGGAATTCCTGGGGTGGGTCCGGGGGGGAGCCTTATGGTTTTGTTTGTTGCCAAGCGTATTGCCTAGCAAATCGTACTACACCAGGACCTAAACCATAGGCAGGACTTAAATCACCCTTCAAGACCAGGTTTCTCACAAGCCATTTATATCATCTTCATCATTTGTTTGGTGGGTGGAAGTGCGGCGAAATATACAAGGTAGCGAATGCCTAGACAACTTTCATCGCGTCTGCAAGAGATATTCTGACACTGCAGGAATCATGATTTGTCCGCACACAGATTTGTACTGACTTCTTTATAGCAGACTGACAAGTAGGGGACTTTTAAAAAGATTAGTCTGTCTTATGTTGCACCCAGTAATTCAGAATATTAAACAGAAGTCTGACTTATTCCGTTCCCAATACATTATCTAAACTTCCTTTTCATTATCAAGTATATGACTAACACAAGGAACGTCTTCCTCACCCCCTTCCCCAAAGTAGTTCAAACAGCAAACAGCAAGAAGTTTAGAGGCACTGACAGCCTCTCCTGCCTTCACATGTAGCTTTGAGCGTGAGCTGTTTACTGGTCATCAAATTACTTAAGGGTCAGAAATGCAGTCTTTTCATAATGTTCTACAAGATAGGCCCATAGATGTGCATTCTTATTATAATGTTCTACAAAACAGACTCATCACATTGCTATTATTTCTAAATTGATACGCCCAGTCCATCAAAATCTCACTGGTGAAAGGGTGTATTGAACATGCATGGCGGGTTGCCCTGGAGTTATCGACGCTGGGGCCACTGCATTTGGCTTGTCTTTTCTCCCTCTGCCTAGCAAAAATGACCTACTAGGCCCCTGATACGCCTTTCATTTCCCGTAGAGTTCTGGTGAGGGGGATCCTCTAGCCGAACCAAGATTATCTATCAAGAATTCTGCGGTGCAGTGTGATTCTATACTTCCAGCGATTGACCGAACAGCCGTCAAGCAGAAACATAAAAGTACCATGACTCCAAAGAAACCAGAGAAAGTGGGCCCCAGCAAACCCTCCCCAGGTGAGTGACTGGTTTATTCAAATTCACAAATTCTAAAATCCCAGTGTTAGAGGTAACCATCAGATCGGTGACATGGGTTACACCCAGTGCTTTCCCAGTGGCTAATGCAGATTTGGGAGGGTCTCGATGACCTTATGCAAATAGTCAAATTCATTTTGGAGTTGGGGTCAAGGAGGCACGGCTTGTGCACAGGAGCTGTCTCCACGGCCTGCATCTTCTGCCCCGTCATTGGCTGTGTGTGGCACTTGCCTAGAGCTGCCGCCTTTTCATATTCTTCACATTTGGGGGAGGCGGGTAAAGGCATTTGGCCCCAGGTATCAAGTTTTATGACTCGAGCAAGAGCATGAAGAGAAGCTTTCACAAGCCTCTGAATGGCATAATTTACAGCCAAGAGAGAGAGTAATAAAGTCCCCCACTTCTGAGGTTGTCCTCTCTGGGAGAAGGGGCTTGATAAATCCTTCCTTTTGTGCAATTTGGTAAATAATTCACTCTTTAGCTGCCTTTGAAGCAAAGACCAGTCCTCTGCTTGAGGCAGGAGTGATTTAATAGTATCCAGAAAGGGGATACACTCAGCTGAACATTTAGAGTCCCTCGGGCTCATCCCCATCAGAGGCAACATCTGTAGGACAAACTCAGTTCCTCTGGGAGCTGACACTGAAGCTGGGGCAACTGGGAAGGAAAGTCTGCCTTCTGCTTGCAGTGCAGTGGAAACGATCCAAATTAACTGCCGGAGGATTCATAAATAGCTCACAATGCGCTTACATCCAAGTCACAGCTTTGCTTTCTAATCCTAAATAGCTCTTGTCATGCAACCATCCATCCAGCTAAGTCTTAATGGATTTTTTAAGAAAATGGCAGCTCTTGATTAACCAACCACCTTTCATTGCTTTTAATGAAGTAAAAAACAAATGGGCTTCTAAAATGATGTCCTTTTCAGGCAAAGCCCCAACTCTTTTTCCTTAATCAAGGGAAAGTATCATCACTTGGAAGATTTTTAGTAGGAATTGGATTTTTAATTCAACTGTTTAAGAGTGAAATAAGGCAGATAAGATCATTCCCCAAATACTTCAAAATGCATGTTGTAACTTATTGAATTGAGGATGTTTTAAATAGAAAAAAATGAATTTAAATTTAAATAATGCAGCTCCATTCACTTGATATAATTTTTAGCTGCCTCGCTAAAACTGGGTAGCATGGTGTGCCTTGTCATCCATAGGGAAAACATATTAAAACGAACCGTGCAGGCTCACTCAGTGATGTTAGCTTGTCTGATTAACGCAGATGCAAGTTCTCTATACGGAACTTACAATACTGACAAAAAGGATGAGTTAATTCACTTTATAAAACATCAAATTTGAAGAATTACTAGAGTGCAAAATACCAAGGTTTAGGTAAGAGAGCCAAGGTGGCAGAAAGATATCCATTTCATCAAATAAGGGATGTTACTTGTAGTAAAAAGCCTTTAAAAACCACCACTTTTATCATCATATTATGGCCCAGACCATAATATGGTGACAAATCAGAAAATTCAGATAAATAGCCTGCTATCATAGAAAAAAAACGATTTGGGGCCTGAATTATCTGGACACGTTGATCCAATTCACCAGGTAAATGTATACTTTCCTGCCTTTCTTCACCTCTGCAGAGAAATTATTTTCCTAAAGCATTTGGGGGGAAATCCAAAGGTGGCAGTGAGTCACCAAAACTTCTTCCCATGCCAGACCTCGGATTCTGCAAAACCGAAGCATCAAACACAGTGAGATCCCTGGGCAATGCCTGCCATAGGTTAACCTTCCATACGGTGTTATGCCAGACTTTTTACCAAATAAAATAATGTAGATGGGACAAGTGTCGGCGAGGATGTGGAGATAAGGGAACCCTTGCACACTGTCGGTGGGAATGCAGCCACTGTGGACAAACAGTATGGAGTCACCTCAAAAAATTAAAAATGGAACTGCCTTATGACCCTCTTCTGGAAATTGATCCCAAGAAACCCAAAATACTAATTCGAAAGAATATATGCACCCCTATGCTCACTGCAGTGTTATTTACAATTGCCAAGACTTGAAGGCAGCCCAAGTATCCATAAGTAGATGAGTAGATAAAAAAGCTGTGGGACATTTACACCATGGAATACTACTCGGCTGTAAAAAGGAAGAAAATTTCACCCTTTGTGACAGCATGAATGGACCTGGAGAACATTACGCTAAGTGAGATAAGCCAGTCAGAGAAAGGCATGTGCCATATGATTTCACTCCGATATGGAATTTAATGAACAAACTGAACTACCAAGCAAAATAGAGATGGGCTCATAGAGAGCAGGCAGACAACAACAGTGGGCGGTTGTTGCGGGGGTGGAGGGGTTGAGCAAAAGAGAAAAAAGAGAACTGCTGTCTACAACTCCTGAAATGGCTATTTACAACATAGGGACTACCAGTGCTCTCTACAAATAGGTCTGTAACTGAGGTGTCAGCTGTCCATTGTCCTTCACACTATTAGAAAGAGTCGTGCATTTTAAATTAAGCCCATGTATTCCCTGGAACTGTTTCTGAGTTGGCTTGTGGTTCTCCTTACCCTCTCTCCACTCAGGGGGTGTGTGATTTATGGGTGGGCATGAGCTTTGGGGTAAAAATGCTTGGATCAGCGTCTGGGCCCCATTGCTTACTACGCTGTGTACCTTTGGGCAGGTAACGTCTTGTGCCTCAGTTTCCTCATCTGTAAAATAGGGGGTCAAAAAGGATCTCACCCACTAGGACTGCTGTGAGGAGTAAATGACAGAATGTACGCTCAGCCATTAGAACAGTGCCTGGCACCATAGGCCCTTGATACATTACAGCATCATAGATCTAGCACATAAGAGCTTCATTTAATAAGGAGAATGAACTAGAAAACTCTTTTTATTTGTCTTAATGTTGCCCCCCTCCCCCTCCGATCTTTTTTTCCTTTGCCAAAAATCAGCGTCATATTTTTTAAATCCTAATAAAAATACAGGTCCAGACACTTTTATTACACCCTGAATTTCCAAAGTAAAACATCAAATGGAAAGAGATGAATGATCAGAGAGCAGTCACCAAGCCGGAGATCTGCTTTATGGCCAAAAAAACATGGACCATCCAAGCAGCGTCAAGACCCAACCGGGTCTGATGTGCAACTGGTTCAGAAATCCTGTTTCATAATCAAGGTGGATGCTGAGCCAGGGGAGAAGCAAGCCTAGCAGGGTCGCACATTCCTCCTTTGGAATTCTGTATGGATCGGTAAGAAGAACAGTCAGCAGGCCCGGCGAGTCAGGGGCACAGGGAAGTGGAGGGAGTTACGGCGGCCTCAGGCTCCTGGACTCCTTCCTGCTCCCCAGGCCCCTGCCAGCCCCAGCCCGAGTTGGAAAGGAGCCACCTCTCCTTCCCAGGACACATGGAGGCATCCAAAGGCCACTGTGCTGCGGGGTTCTGGCTCCTGGAGTCCTAAAACGCTCTCTACCCCATGCCAGGCACATGGCATGTGAGGGAGCCCTCTCCTGCCCTGTCCCCTCACCTAGAGCTTCGGCATCATCCCCTAGTTATGTGCCAGGAAAACAAATCTGGATGGAGTCCTGGAGCCTGCTTCCAAAATCCTGCCCTTTAAAACAAAGCCAAGCATTCTGAAATTATCCTTACTTATTACTGAGTTCAATGCTAGTCATTACCAGACTCAGATTTGTAGGAGTAGCAGAACCTATTCAGCCTAATAGTGGCTTATCGTGAAGACATGTTCTTGTAAAACCAAGAAAAAGAAGTGAATTTAGTTCTATAAAGATAAACACCTAAAATAACTGTGATCTCTTTTGAATTGGGAACTATCTATTTGAAGAGGAGCTTGGAAGAGAAATTTGAGGCAAATTCCGAATCTTTGTAACTTACCTGGCAAATAAATCAGATTTTTCTCTGAAAGGTCAAGGCTAACGGGTTTCCAGGCGAGGCTGCTGGTGTCCAACAAGTTTCCAAGTTGTCTGTCCAAGTTAGAAAACAACCAACAGAAGTGAATGCTCCCATTTTTACTCAAACCGTCATAATTCTCTGTCCATTTACGGTAATGTTTCCAAGACAGAGGAGCTCAGAGGTCTCACAGAGCCCAGATTTGAAGTCTTGGCTCAGAATCCTAATCCACCACTTGACAGCCTTATAAATGTGAATGGGCAGCTTCTCCAAACTCAGTTTCCTCATCAAAACAGAGTTATTACCTGCCTCACCAGGTAGACAGAAGGACTAAAACCCAGGGTATAGACTAAGCCTTGGGTAAAGGTTAATCTCCCCATCCCTGCTTATGAAGCCAAACACCATATGTTACTGTCAGGTTAGCCTCTTCATAAGAGAAACTGTAGTTTGAGATGTAAGAGGGGTTATAGCTTGATTATAAAATCTTTAACTATTTGATTATCAATGAAGACATCCATTTATCCAGTCCCTATGGGATGCCAGCAAATACATTCAACTGCCCCCACTGTACCAGGGTATATGATACCAGGGTACACTGGTTTTCTCACCCATCACTCATTCATTCCCTGCATGTTTACCTGCCAGCCACTACATGGGTGCTGGGGATACAGAAATAAAACACGCAGGGCCTGCCCTCCAGGGGCTCATAGCCTAGTGGGAGGGCAGGACACCAGCGTGTCCTAACCAAGGTCAGTTTTAAGAGCTTTAAGTGGGGTGAAAACCCTGAAGGACAGGGGATTTAGCCCAGGGAGGAGGGCAAGCAAGATGTGCCCAGCAGGATACATTGAGTGTGCAAAGGCATGGACGGGAGAGAGCGCCAGGAAGAGGGGAAGAGAGAGACTGACAGACATTGAGGAACTACAATCACCTGAGAGCTTGTTAGGAATACTGACGCTCGTGTCCCAACCCAGACTTCCTCAGTCAGACCTGACTTTAACAATACCTCTGCATATCTGAGTTTGAGAAGCTCTGGTTTAGGATCAGGCTACAGATTAGGGAGTGTAGAGAATAAAGTGGACACCCTATAGGCAGGCAAGGACCAGGTCCCCAAGGGTCTTGAATGTCATGCTGAAGGTGGCAGAGCATCAGTCACGGATGGAAGCTGAGCAGGAAGTGATGCAATTAGACTGGCATTTTTAATTTTTTTTTTTAAATTTTAGAGAGGGGAAGGGAGAGGGGGGTAGAGAGAGAAACGTCGATGTGAGAGAGAAACATCAATCGGTTGCCTCCCATATGCACCCAAACAAGGGATTGAACCCACAACCTGGGTATGTGCCCTGACCAGGAATTGAATCGGCAACTTTTAGTCCATAAGAAAAGAAGAAAGAAATCAATGAAAAATTAGAGTCCTGTCCAGAAAACTAGGCCAGCGGTGGTTGCTTTTGCCAAGGCCAAGAAAGCAAGAAGACGGTGGGTCCCATTCTGCTGGTGTCGAGGAGGGGCAGGAGGAAATGCCCCGAAGCCCCAGGTCCCAGGTCCGCTGCTCAGCGCGGACCCCGGCCACCAGGAGGAATCCACGGGCCCACAGTGAGCGAGAGGCGGCTGAACCACCAGTGTCTCCCCTCGAGAGTGGATGGAGTAAGAAGGCAGGTGATGAAGGGACCGTGGGGATAAGAGCAGTTAAGGGAAGAATGGGGGAAGACGGCTCCGGAGAAATGGCCCGAGAAGTAACAGCCACTCGCTGCAGGAGCCAAGGGAGGCGTTCGGGAAGGAAGGAGTGGAGAGTAGCTTCAGATCCTACGGAGGATTCAGTAAGGACTGAGACCCCTCCATCACCGGGACAGGCATACCTTGGAGGCATTGCAGGTTCCGGTCCAGGCCCCGGCATCAGGCGACTGCCACAATGCAGCGAGTCGCAATCTTTTTGCTGGTGGAGGGTCTTGCCTGTCGTTTGTAAAAAAAACTGCAACACCTGTGAAGCGCAACAGAGTGAAGAGCAATAAAACGGGGTGTGGTGCCTTTAATGGATTTCAACTGGGTGGTTACAATGATGGCGTCTGAGAATTGGAACTGACTTTAGCTGTAGCATTTCCTAAACTTCTCTGATGATGAGAATCACCGGGGAGGTGCTTAATCAAAATGCTCCTTCCTGGTTCCTGTTCCCGACCCGGAGCATCAGAATCTCCAGAGGAGTCTGCAAAACTGGGCTTTTTAACAAGCACTGCAGGCGATTCTCCCCCCAGAGGGCTGGGCACCTATGTCAGAGCCTTGCTTCTCAAGCTTTAAAGTTCACGAGAAACACCCAGAGACCTTGATAAACTGCAGGTTCTGGTTCGGTAGATCTGATGGGCTGGGTTTCTGCGAACTTCTCCGGGGCTCCCAGGTGAGGTCCATGCGGCTGGTCCAAGGGCCACCCCTGGAGGCGCAGGGCTAGAGAGAACACCTGCCTCCTTTTGCAGACGAGGAAACAGGTTTCAGGAAGGTAAGCGGTTGATCCAAGGTGACCCAGCAGGGCTGAGAGATCTGTCATGCGGGAGGGGGTCTCTCTGATCGTGACTCTCCTTCAGGTGCCCATGTTCTGCTTCCAGCAAGGCTGGCAGACGGAGCGTGAGGTTAGCAGGCATGCCATTAACTTCGCTTGGACGCCTCCCTCGTGCACCTGCTCTCCCCCCCTCGGTCCCTTCTCCCTTCCTGTGATCCCACCAGGGTCTCTCTGCCCCTCTCTCTTTCCCCAAGTTTCCCCTCTGCAGCAGAAAGGCCAAATTGAGGCAGGACCAGCACCTCCAACTGGGGGCAGCTGGAGGACCGAGGGGAAGGGCCTTACCTAAGCGGGGTCCTGCCGGCCACCATATGCTGCTGCCGGAACAGCTCATTAGAGGGGCTGTGGGAGCCGGGAGGGGGCCGAGAGCTCCCACGCGGGAACTTGGGGGGGAAGCGCATCCCGGCATCTGCCGGGGACGCCAGAGACCACGGCCTGGGACAGGGTGTGCTGGTCGATGCCGCCTCCCGGCCAACTCCGCGGCGACCCTGAGGTCCCAGCTGGGCGCCTCCCCCCAGGACGCCTGCAGGGGCCACCCCGAAACAGCTGTTGAGTCGGGAATCACTAACGCGCGCTCACGCCCCCCCCCCCGCTGAGGCCGCCTCCTGACTGCTCTTTTTCTCTCGTGCAGGTGCCCGCGGCGAGCGCCCCCTGTTCTGTGTCGGGTACTCCCCTTACTGCTCCGTCTTTGCTTTCTCCCCCGCCCCGCAGCCCGGCGCCAACTACTGCCTCGTCCTGCCGCTCGTGCCGCCCGCCGCCCCCGAGGCCCCGGCGCCCCACCCCCGCCTGCCCCCCGGGCTCGTGCCCGCCTTCGGGAGCCCCGCCCCGAGCCCCGAGCCCCCGCCCGCGTACCCCGCGGCCCTGTGCTATTTCCCGGTGTCCCGCCCCAGCCCGGCCGAGACCCCGGTGCTGTGCCTGCCGGGCCCCAGGAGGCCCAGTAAGATTTACCTCCTGTGGTAGGGCGCCCGCGGCCGGCTCCCAGCGCGGCGGGGGCGGGGGGGGGTGCCCCCGAGGCGGGGTGCGGGGCGGGAGCGGGAGAGCGGCGCCCCGCCCAGCCCCGAGGGGCGAGCCACCAATAAACCGCGTCCTCTCTGCAGGCTCCTTTGATTTCCTCGCTCCCGCGTCTGCCCCTGGCGGGGGCTCCGGGCAGGGCCTTTGGGGAAACACCTGCTGGGTCCGAAAACCCCTGGGCACCCCTCTGACGAGGGGCGAATGCAAGCGCTCAGTGGCTGTTTACATTCCCTTTCCTGCCTGCTTATTAGGCACTGCGTTTCCCCAAACCGAAAATCCCACCTCCTGGGTTCCAAAGTAAAACATATTTATGGTACATAATTAAGCTTTAATGAAGATCTCCTCTGGGCGCGTGAGACATCGCGCATTTCCAGCGCGCACTCACGGGCCCAGAGACGCGGCCTGCTGCCTGCGACTGCACAGCAAGCTGCCTCTTACCCCCAAGGCAAGGCCAGCGCTGGCGATGGAGCTGCAATCCTTCCCACCAAAAGGAAGCAATGAAACTGTTCTAAAAAGCATCTCTTAGACAGAATCTGGGCACCTCCCAGGCTCCGGGCATCCGAGTCAAGGTGGGGAGGGGAGGCGCGAAGGTTCTGGAATTGTTCTGTTGGCTTTCTCACTTTTCAGCTTTGTCAAGAACTGTAATATGGCAAGTGATGTGAGGCCCTGATGATGTTTAGGTGCAATGGACCCGGTCCCAGGTCGTCAGGAACTTGTATAAATATGAGTTTGTACCTTTATTTCCTTTCCTGGTCAACTTCAGTCAGCAATTACACTGCCAAGAGGACTGAGGCAAGAGACCTCTTATCTCAACAGCTGTTGGGTTTCTTTGCTACTGGAGGCGTCACCTTGCTCAGATCCTAAAACAAAGCATGGATTTCACAGTGTCCAAAGCAAACCAGTCTTCCCTAAATTCACTGACCAACTTAAGGATGGCCAGTTGCCTGGTGATGGAACTCCCGAACACAACCCCCTCCCTGCCCTGTAAGGCAAAGGGCCCGTCCTACCACCTGAGGAGGGAGTTACCTTTCATCTTCCAGCGTAAATATTACTTGGTCTTCCTCACATGAATATGTATGTACCATGCCACAGCCCTGCAAAGGCCCCGAAGGCCTGGCAGTCGGTTCACTTTGGGGAGTGGGCGGGGTCGTGAGGAACTGGAGCCCAGGTTCATAGAAACTATGCAATCTCGGTCACCTCGTTTATGACTGCAATTAGAGGCAGAGAAGGAACATCTCACAAGAGTTTGCTTGCCACAGAACCTAAGCGGTTCCACAGGGAAGAAGTCAGCGGTGCAGCCAAATTAGATTATAATCTTTAAGGTCATGACCAAAATGTCTTACTCATCTTTGTGAACCCTCAAATTATCGCATAGCAAAGACACACAGGTATTTGTCGAACAAATTATAATAAAAAGAGAGTTGCTATTTGCCTTTTGGATTTTGTAAAAGGATTGCGGGAGAGTCAGGAGCGAAGGTTACTGAATGAGTTATTCTCAGCCTATGGAGCCTGCATGACAATCAGTTTCTGGTCCAATTCAGTTCTCTCATGGGAGTGACTTCAGATATCCAATTATTATTGGTATTATTATCACTCTTTATGGTAGAAACAGCAGCTACCATTTTTAGTAGCTAATATGCACCAAACACCTAAGTACACAATTTACATACATTATTGCTAAACCTTACACTAACTCAACAAGATAGGAATGTTCCCATTTTACAGTTGCAGATACTGAGGTTCAAATTGCCAAAGGTCAGAGGATCCTGCCTCAACAACAGTGGTGGTTTCTTCGCTGCCAGACCTGGTAAAACAATCTCTGGTCATTCAGCTTTATTACTTTGGTTTGCCGAAAACTTGATTAAAGGAGACATGGCAATGGAAATCACTTAAGAGAACTGATGCTTTGAAGAAAGCACTTT
Source organism: Miniopterus schreibersii (assembly GCF_964146895.1). Classification (NCBI taxonomy): domain Eukaryota; kingdom Metazoa; phylum Chordata; class Mammalia; order Chiroptera; family Miniopteridae; genus Miniopterus; species Miniopterus schreibersii. The sequence goes on from NC_138116.1 coordinate 10,067,000, forward strand.
TGAAAATAACCTATTACCTTAAGCCATCTTGGGTGTTTCTGCACAAGAAAAAAATTGTCCTACTTTTGGACAGCCCATAGTTTCAGCTGAATGCATCTTCTCCATCCCTGCGAATCATACCAGGCGAGTAGTATTTGTCCTGCAGGGGAGTGGGGGTCAACACACAGGCTGGCTAAAGACAGGGCTGGAGAGAGAAAACGCACACATTAGGCTATTTTAGAACATTTCAATGCTAAAGGCCATAGAACCCTGTAAAGTTCTCGCCAAAGCAGTCTGAGCAGACTCGGTGAACCCAAAATTGGAAACAGACTTTGAAGGACCTACCGGCAGGCAGGCCCTCTGAGAGGGAGGGTCACTCCCCCTGAGGGTGTGAGGGGGTGTGGAGGGGGTGGGGTGGTGGGAGGCCAGTGGGCATTGTGATGTTCTGCTACCTGGGCTGAGAAGGAAATTTGAATATTCTGCCGGGATTCCTGCTGGAAATCCAAGTAAAATGCTTGTGACCAGGTCCTTTGGGCCGGGTTGCAAATACGCACTGGACTTGGCCCAAGCCTGTCCCTTCCCTGGTCCTCTCTCTGTTTCTTCCTCAGTAAATAAGGATCCTGCTGCTTCCTCAAACCTGTCAGTGAGGTGAGAGGTAGGAGGCAGTTGTGGACTTCTGAGAGCTGGGGAAGCATGAGGCCTCGAGGAGAACCTCCGGACTGGAGGAAAGCAGCTCTAGGTGCCGAGAAGGTGCCGCCTCCATTTTCTGTGCTGGGTTCCTTTCTGTAAAGCCCCTGATCCCTCTCTGCCGCCCTCCTCTCACTCTCCTCTTGGCCGGTGAAATTGTGTCAAATCACCACTCTCCACCCTCCAAAGACTATATTCCCATTTTCTGGAGAATTCTCTCCTTTCTGGTCACGCCCGCAGCCCCTCTGAGCTCCACCAACTTGCCCTGAGCTGGAACCAACACCACCAGCAGCTTCCCTCTTCTAGTAAGTTCCCTGTCTTGGGGCACAGAACCCACTGCCTTCCCCTCCTGGGCTGTCAGAGGAACTAGGTAGTATCTAACCATTGTGTTAAACTCAGCTTCGTGGGCTGCCAAGGAGAACTTCATTCCTTTCCCGAACCTGGATGGAAGGCATTCATGCAAACACAACTTCCACTCTGGAACATAAATCCAGTTGTCTTCACGCGCCGGGAAAGGCTGTTCTCCCACACACTCGGGGACCCTTCCCAGCTGTACCCCTGTTGCCTACTGGCTACAGCTATTTGTGAAATTTCTGAACTGTCCAAAAGGGGATGAGCCAGGAAAACCCTCTTGGAAGGATACTCACAATTTTAACTGCTCGCAAACTCAAGAATTGTAGAGATGTGTGGAAAATACTGAAACTCTTTCCCCAAACTCAGTGCAGAAGGAACGTGAGATAATTTACATCAATTAGCAACCCAACTTAGTTCGAAATGTGAATTAATATATATTCATTGGGCAGTCAATCCATGTTAGCATTCCACCTACTGCCTTCCCGTGAGTATCATCCCAGCACAGCGGTGGGAGCACAAAGGCAGGAAAAAAGGTACATGGTCCCCAGACGCTCAGGACCCTTCTGGAAGCCATGGTAGCTGCCAGTAAACCACCTGAGGATATGGACAGGCAGGTACAACAGGCTGTGATTCAAACTTGGATGACGCGGAGGGATAGGGCTTTGTGTGTCCCAGTCGTAGAAGGCCCTTAACAGTGTTACAACAGGCCAGCCCCACATCGATGAATTGGAAGCTAGAAACTTACCAGCAGAAAAGACGCTGCAGGTGTCACAGGCACTTATTCACGGTGCTAACGGCCTTGTGAAGTAGGTATGATTACTTCCATGGAACAGGTGGGGAAACTGAGGCTTCAGAAGTGAATGATTGCCTGAGCCCATACAAGGGCATGGAGCCAGGCTTCAGATCCAGCTCTTCTCTGATGTGCCGGCTCCGTTCTCTTAACTGCCTTTCCCACTGCCCGCCCGGTGGGCATTCTTCACACGGATCACGTCTTCCTGTAAATTCATTATTGAAAATTCATTTGCACTCTCGGCAGCCCCGCCGCCGCAGATTTTATCACGGAAGAGGAGGCCAGGCCTGGGTAGAATGACCATCAGCCCCGACATGCAGGGCCCAAGAGCGGCTGGGGACAGAAGCAGACAGAAGTCACAGCTGCCAGTGAAGTCGCCGGCCCTCCGGGGGGCAGGTAAGGACCCATGGCTCATATATCTTGGTCCTCAGAGAGAAGTGACTTGTGCGGCTACCTGATGAATCCTATAGGGTTTTTAGACACTTTGCTTTCATGGGAAGGAGAGTGTATTTTCAAGTGAAACACAAGGTTTTAAAAGCAAACCATTGGCTCTAGTTTCCTTCTCCAAGGGAGGCTGGTGGGGAAAGTCAGGGCAGGGGGAGCTTATTTTTTATTTTTCTTTGTCATTACTGCATAAGCTTGACTATGCATGGTTTTGAGCGGATGCCCGCCGCTAGGCTTCCAGAGAGGGCATTCGGTGTTGGGTGTTGGGTGCTGAGTGTTGGGTTTGGGGGGGGGGGGTGAGAAGCAGCCTGCAGCTCTGGGAATGTCTCACTTGGCCACAGTTCCCACTCACCTCCCAGGAGTGTCTGTGGGTGGCAGACTGATCACCTCCCACAGAGACCTTTCCCCTCTGATCCAAGGTGCCCTGATCTTATGTGGAAGAAATAACATCGAAATGAATATATGTTTTATTTCAAAATGCTGGTGTAGTAGATACCTCTTTCAGTCTGAGCATTCATCCTAAGGCCCGAGCCATGCTGCTCCGCCAACCACGTTACCCTGTCCTGTGGTGGCAGAAGGACAGGAAAGCCACACACAACAGCCAGCCTTGCCCTGGACCTGTTCTTGCCCTTGGGGAAACCACTGAGCATCACACCTCCTTGCCACCCACTGAACACAGTAGCCTTTATTTTAAAATACGACACCTACTGTGGTGGACACGTAAATATAGAACACTATAGTATTTGGATGGCTTGGAATTAGGTGCAGTTAGAGCACGTGTGAACCTGTAGCAAGACCCAGGACCCAGAGATCTAGCGGGTACTGTCGGGAAGGGCAGACCTCGCTCCTCATTCCAGCACCTTCTCCTGGAGGTGGAGCACTAGGTGGTCAAGTAGCCCTTCGGGCTACTGTTCCCCTGCTAAGGACAATAAAATCTATCTCGTTGCATTGCTCTAATAACCAAGGGAAATCATATGCTGACCAACACCTGACTAGAGTGGGCAGTGAACTATCATTAGTTTCTCTCCTGCCACCTCCCCAATGGCCCTTGATGAACTCTCAAATATTATTTAAAAAGTGAGGCTCCCCGTGCATGAAACGTTCCTGGACCCACGAGGCTCGTACGATCCTCCACCTGCACCTAGAAGACACCTTCCATCACCCTGAGATTCACTGAGAATTTGTCCCAATTTTCTGTTATCCCAGGGCTCCTCATCTTCCCCCAATTATTTCCTCACTAATCTCTCTCATATTTCCCTCATATTCTAAAGTGATTTGCATAAGTTGGAGTAGGAGCCAGATGTTTGAATGGTATCAGGGTTTTGAAGCGAATCAATAGGAAAAACAAGAATACGAACACCTAATAGAAAAATGGGGAAGGGGCAGAGCAGATAATTTCACAGAAGTACTGCAGGTGGTAATGAACATCTGGGGAGGGGTTCCACCTCACTAAGTAATAAGTGTAAATTTACATGAGAAAAATGTGGCCTTCCAAATTGGCTAGGGACTTTAAAAGAATACTCAATACTGGCAGTGAAACTAATAAGGAACATTTCCTGGGCACAGTTGTGTCAGATGCTGTGCCGAGCCCTGTAACACGGCTGTGAGAGATGCTCTCCTGTCCTTCCTGTAGGGTAACTTGGTACAAACTGGAGTTTGGCAACATGTGTCTAAAGTCTTTAGAAAGTTTGTACCTTTTGACCTTGCAGTTCCACTTCCTATGAATCTATTTTAAGAAAATAAGACAATAAGTCAGAGATGTATGAGCAAGGACATTCATCACAGTGTAATTTGTGGTAGCAAAAGCCTTGAAACAATCTATATGCCCAATGATAGAAGAGTTAAATAAAATACATTTATATAATGTACCCTTATATCATAATTAATATCATGTTCTTAATAGTTAATGGCAGGAGATACTGCTCACAGTAAAAGTTTTAGAGAAAGAAAGCAGGACATAATGTTGTATATACCCAAATATCCCAATTTTGTGTTTTCAAACAATATTTCTAGATAAGAGAGCCCCAAATGCCTCCAGGGAACAGGTGGGTGTGGCAGGAGAAACACGTAACAAGGGCTGCGGGGCCTGGGATCCACCAGCACATACATGCTCCTCCTAAAGGTGTTAATTTGGTGTTCAAATGCTGAGCCAAAGCACAACTGCAAGACGAAAACAGCCCAGGGATCTTTTTTTTTCCTTTCCTTTTTTTTCGTGCCCTGGCCTGGAATCGAGCTGGTGACCTTTTGGTGCACAGGACAAGGCTCAACCATTTGAGCCACACTGGCCAGGGCCAGCCCAGGGACCTTGAATTCCAGAACAGTAGCAGTGGCCATCTGAGTTTGGGATGTTGGGTGGTTTCTATTTCTCCATCATCCTCTTCTGTATGCTCCACATTTTCTACCATGAGTATCTACTACTTTTATAACCAGAGGGAAACGATTGAAATTATATGGCCATCAGAATGGAGGAAACTATTGGCCGAGCACATGAAGAAGTCTAGACCAAAGACAGAGTCTTAGGGCAGACAGATGCTTTTTCTGGCTTCCTCTCTGCACCCAGAACATCCAGTTACACCTTGTTGAACTCCTGGAAGTGGCAGGCGCTCCATTCCCAGCTGGAGCCCAGGCAGGGCCCCAGAGAGGCCCTGGCAGCATCTGCGGGACGGCTCTGTGAATAGCACATCTCCCGCATACCGAGCCGGGTGTTTGCTCCCAGGCCGTGAGCTATGAAATCTGCTCCCTATTTGACAGACACAGAAATAGGGTTAAAATAGCATAAATATAGAATGGCACAGTCTGCCACCTTTAGGGGAAACACACACACGCACACACCAGAGAAGTGCTGATGGAATCTTTAGAGGAAGGTGGTTGTGGTGACAAGGAAGGGTGGAGGCGCATTTCCTGGGGTGTTTCACATCCACAGGAGCTGCAGTGCAGCACTTAGCCTGGGAGTCGTCCTGCCCCAGAGGCCAGTGTCAGCAGGTGACAGCTTGGTGGCTTCCAGGAAATAAGCTTATGGTTCCTGTTGACTTCCTAGTTTCTGTCTTGCAGAAGCTGCCCGAGCTGATTCTTTTGCCCCGTTGGTGTCTCCCAAAGCCTGGACTAAAGTGGCTCTGGGCAGAGGGGACAGCTCCCACCATCCAGCATGTCCTGAGTGTTCAGGGAGTGACCAGGAGGTTCGAGTTCCAGCACTCAGCCCAGTCTGGGTGGGCACACCAGCTACCCACCTACCCACACACAGCCAGATGCTCAGGGCATCCTGGCATTGCTGATATGTCTATTACCGGGACTTATAAAACCCATGAGGGGCCTGGTAGGAGAGCGTAAATGATTTCCAGAAGAGCCGATGAGTAAAGATTGGCGCTGTGTTGCTGAGTGTCCCCTGCAGCTCACAATAAAAGAGGCTTACAGAACATTAGGACGTTAGAGACTCGAGCTGGTGCTCCCCTGGGAGGCCTCAATTAAAGCGAGTCGGTATTGACTTGCCCTTGGCTGAGCCAGACACGCTCGGAGGATTTGCGTTTCACCTGCCCGAGCTGTTATCACACAGGCCTCCCGAGCCTGTGGGGTCCTGTCCACGCTACACGGCGAACCGTGAACCGCTGGAGAAACCCGATGCTAAGGGCAGCGGGGCCTGTCAGGCCCTGCAGGCCAGCAGCCAGGGAGCTGAGGGCTGGGCCAAAGTCAGGAGGGAGCAAAGGGAGGTGGGATCAGAGAAGCACTTTGTGTCCTATGCACTTCAAGATGGTAAAAAAGAACCCTCAACAACACACACAGACAGCGATGAAGTCCAAAACCAGCCTGAGCTCCTCAAACACACAGGGGGACTTCAGAAGCAGCATGACAGAGCCCCCTCTGGTGCAGGAGTCTTGCGCCCTCCTGCCATTTTCATCATGTGTGTCTGCTCCTCCAAGGCTCGCTTGCTGCCTAAGGGACCCCCCCTTGGTGTTAGAGGTCCTCCATCCCTGAGCACCCGGACAAAAATGATCCTTCTGTCTTTTCTCAATGCAGATCCAGTTCAGCGGGAAGGCCCAACATGGGCAAGTGACACTAAGCTGAAGAGGCCAACTCTAGAGAGAAGAAACTTAGCCCCAGCCTCACAGCCAATGACGATGACTGAGACTACCCCTGAGAGAGCCAGGAAAGGGGACCCGCGTGCTCCTTCCCAGAATGAGCCACATCCAGCCCTATCCCCAGTCTTCCCAGCAACGAACAGTCCTCGAGGGCTGAGCGAGTCCTTGGGGCCCCCACTCTTCACCACCACCATGGGAGGGTCCAGAAGGGTCCCATTTAGGTTCAGAGATGAAGATTTTTATTCTGTGTTATCATTAAGCCATGAAGGAGAAAATGATGACACTGAAGAGGAAACCCACATAGAGGAAGAACTCCTGTTGGTTGGCATGCACCCACTCCATTCTTCTTCCAATCACAAGAGGAGTCCATTTCTTGGAACATCTGCCACTCAGGCCAAAAATAAAAATTTGAAAGAAAATCCTGAAAATTGCAGGGCTAATTCTGTAAGGAGGAGTGAGTCCAGTTATGGTTCACCAAGAAAAAGCAATGTAACGGAGCCAGTGAGAGAGGAGCTTTCTGTCAGGCAAAGGATGTTCCAAGACCCCAGGCTGCCTGATGGGGGGTCTGCTAAAGAGAATGACAGTGGTGACAGTGAAAATGAGAAAAAGACCTTTCGTTCACGGGACACCAAACTCGAACCTAATCTAGATGATGATCTCGGTGCTGAAAATGTACTTAGTGACTGTACTTCCATGGAAGATAGGCCTGGTGCCCATGATTTTGAAAGAGAATGGCGAAGCTATTTAAACAATTCTAGTACTTCTCTTGATTGTTTTATTTCTGGTAGACCAACAGCTCCAAGATCATCAATGAATTCATCTTGTAACACTCCTGGATCATTAATGCCTTCTGCCCCTAGAGAAGACATCCCAGTAGACTTGCCAATGGCATCTACTTCAGTTCACAGTTCAGACTCAGAGGGAAATGCAAGGTTTAATGTTCATCAACCACTGTCCCCAATTAGAAATAGGAATCCATTCGCCAGTGCCGAAAACCACAGTTACTTTCCAGTAAACAGTGCACATGAATTTGATGTCAGGGGAGCAGAAGCTATTACCTTAACAAGCCAACCTCAGGGGCCTCCACTGTATACAGAAGATCTCTTACTAAACCCTCAAAGCAGCTTGGTGGTGGTGGAGCCTTCCAGCTCCTCTCCGTCAAGAATGAACTCACAAGGCCACTTGCGTGTGCCTGGGTCCCTGCAAGAAAATATACCATTTACTTTCTTTGCAGTGTCTGATTTCCCAAATCAAAGTGGTCGTGGGAACAGAAGGTCAGTCTCTGGTTCCACAGATGAAGCAGCGGCCACTAAAATAAAAGCAGACCCCGAGAAACTCAAGAAATTGCAAGAAAGGTGAGGCATTTTCATAATTATATGTAAATACATATTTTTATTCCATTTTTCCAAAACTGAAATAAGCTGTGCTTTTATCAGAGGGTCATGGGGATTTTAAATAATAGCTAGGCCCATCCTTGACATTTTAATGACAACTTATAGCAAGAAAGTTGCCTAGTTTGTTGCTCTTAAAATATATATAGCTATCAAGAAAAGTGTGGTGTTCCAATTCAATTTCTTCAGTATCCCCGAAGTCTTTTTCCCCTGGAATACCGTTAATTTTAAGAAAGGCAAGTTTGCTAGATATAAGGATTTCTGACTGCTCCATAGGACCAGCATTTCTTGCCAGCAATTAGGAACCAAGATTTTTTACAAAAAGGTTGCTATCTCCCAACATCAGCACTTGAGGTTCACCAGCTCTCCCTCATGGGACTTTGTGCAAATCCAACCAGCACTGCTAGAATTTGAATCTTCCAGAGTAAAAGGCAGGTCCCCCGTGGTTACCATAGTTACCTCAGTTCTCTGAAGGGCTGCTCTGGGGTAACCACTGCTTCCATTTTAGGTGCTCTTTCTGCTGTGTGAGGGAGAAATAGATCTTTTTTTAATCACCCTTTTCTTCGATCTTTCCTCTCTTGTGCATTGATATTGCATATTTTGCAACTATCAAATTTGAGACTTTGAAAGCTGTCATTAAGCACCATGTCAGGATTCTACCATTTCATTTACCATAGGTGTTACCATGGCCTGATCTTGGTTTACAGATCTGGACATCGATTCTTTGAATTCCAGCCCTCTGTGTGGGGCTCATTTGGGCCACTAATTATCCTACTGATATTCATTTGTAAGTGGGAAAATTCCATGGCAATGAATTAGACATGCAAAAAAGGAGAAAAAAAGGAGACTATAGAACGTATACATACCCTGTATGTCTTTTATCCAACTGCAGAAATAAAGCAAGTTTCTAGGTAGTAGCACCTTTTCTTTTCTTAAACAAGCTACTAGGAGGCTGACCCATGGTTAAGGGCCGAAAGGCCTCACACCCATCCATACTACCCTACCCAGAAATATGGCTTCAGACCTGCTTGTCAGGAGTCTGAACTTACAAAGTGCTGCCTTTGGGCTAAAAATTCTTTTAAAAATGCATCCACTTCTAGGCACTGTAGTGCATTAAACAGCTATTATTCGGTACTTTATCAGACACTCTCTTTTTTCTGTAAATAATAAATCTTATGCCTTTCTAATTTCAAAAATATTAATTTTAGGAAATATTAGAAATATAAGCTTAAAAGAAAAATTACCTGTAACTCTCTAATCCAGAGATAAGCACTGTCAAAACTGTTTCCAGCCTTTTATCTTTGTATATAAATGCAATTTCGAGTAAACATTGGTTCCTATTCCGTAATATGTCTTACTTTAATATTTCAAGCCCGTTTCTCAATGCCATTTACTGCTCTTTAAAAATTTTCCCTTGGTTAGTTACTTTAATACATAGAAATAAGAATATAACATATGTACATTCTAGAGAATTAGAAGCAAAACAAAACCCAGGCATCCCTGTGTCCACCTTCCAGCTAATAGAACATGCTGGAACTGGTGAGCCCCTTCCCTACTCTACCTCGCCTGCCCCCCGCAGCCCCTCCCTTGCACGCCTTCCACCCCTAGGAAACCAAACATGCATTGCGCTTACCATTCTTTGCTTTTTATTTTGTTGTTGTTGAAAGTTTTTTGCTTTATGGTTTTACCATATAAATATATGTACCCCTAAACAATATATTGTGCATAGTTTTGAATTCTATGGAAATGTCACTATTATTTGTGAATATCCATTCTGCGAAATGTAGTATCTATTCTTCTATGACTTACTTTTTCCCCTTATATTTTGCTTTAAATCATTCACTTTCACCACTACCAAGAATTCCATTATATGGCTAATACCACAATCCAGCCATTCTCCTGTCAATGGGCACTTGGGTTCTTTGCTGTTTTCTGCAAATGGCTCTATGTGAATATTCCTGTAAACATCTCCTGGTGCACATGGAAAGAATTCTCTGGGATATTATTTTATCTAGGAGCAGAACTGCTGGGCTGGCAGGTAGCCCATTTTCCCCATACTAAATAATGTGACTTTATTGTCCCACCTTGCCAGCGCTTGTATTGACTGGCTTTTCAAATTTTTGCCAGTCTGATGGGAGTCAAATGATACTGTAGCTTTCATTTACATCTTCATGACTGTTAATAAGGTTAGGCATTTTATGTGCGCTTTGGAATGTTAAATGACCAGTTTTATTTCCTCTTCTGTAAAATGCATATTTATGTCTTTGCCCACTTTTAAAGAATATTTTTCTTTTATTTTAGAAGTCCTTTATATATTCTGGCCACTAGTCTAATCCTTTGGCAGTTACATCTTAGAAATATCTTTTCCCAGTTGGTAGTTTGTCCTTTCTCTTTCTTGATGCCTTTTAATAAAAATACATTCTTTTAAAAAAAAAACCAAAACATATATATATCTTTATTGATTTCAGAGAGGAAGGGAGAGGGAGAGAGAGAGAAACATCAATGATGAGAGAGTCATTGATGGGCTGCCTCCAGCATGCCCCCGACTGGGGATCGAGCCCGCAACCCGGGCCTGTGCCCTGACGGGAATCGAACCCCGATCATGTGGATCCTAGGTCGACGCTCAACCTCTGAGCCACACTCAGCCGAGCTCAGAGTACATTCTTAATTTTAATATAGTCAAACGTATCCATCTTCTTTTGGATTGTGACTTGTATCCTGTTGTCTGAAGAAATCCTTCCCAGACCTGGGGTCATTATTCTTCCTATTTTCTTCTAAAATTTCTACAGTTTTACTCTGTACACTTAAGACTTCACATGAAATGGGTTTGAGACTTAACTGGGAAGTGACATTTAATATGTGGTGTGAGGTACATGTCCCGGGACCTTTCCCTGCCCACCTACAGACCGCCTCTCTCGTGGAGCATCCACGTGAGTGTATGACTGGATTCGGGGCCCTCCGTTCTGTCTGTTGGTCCTTTTTGTCTTGTCTTTCCGAATCCAATACCACATCATCATAATGTCTGCAGCCTTTTAAGTTTTGATAACATGGTACAAAGCCTCCCTCTCAGCTTTGTTCCTTAAAAATCCCTCGACCGTGTTTAAGAATCAGCTTGCTGGGTTTTCACTGGACTTGCATTGAATTCACAGATTACTCTGGGGAGACACGACACCTTGGAGATACCGAGTCTTTCTTTGATAAACAGGGTATATCTCTTCTTTCCTTTGTGTCCATAATGGGAAACTATAATTCTGCTCTTTTCCATTGAATTTCCTTTTCTTAGGGAGGACGGTCTCTTAAAAAACTCAGTATACACGTCTGTATCCAGAGCAGTGTCCAGCTCTCCTCCCCCTTGATTTTAGTCTCCAGCAGCTTCCTTTCTTTGACCAGACAGTCCCCAGTCCCATGAAAACAAAAAAACAAAACAACGAAAACAAAAAAATAGCCTTAGGCTTCTCAAAAGCCTCCCTACATGAACATCAACCAGCAAGTCTTCATTCACCACTCATTAGACACACATCTATTTGCTTACATTTTCATCCATTCATCAGATTCTGGAATGCTGGCATAAATTGTCAGCAAGTGCCGTGTTATTGGTGAGCTCGTGTCCAGGTTTATTGGTTCATCACTCAACCAACATCTACTGAGCGGTCTCTAGGTGCAACTACTTTGCCAGACACTGGATGCACTTTACAGTTTGCAGAGCAGGTTCACCGTCACCCTCGCATCCAGTCTGCCCATAACCCATATCACCCTGGCCTTACCCACAGGGAAACGGAGACCTGGGAAGCTTAAGTCACATGTTCAAAGTCAACAAACTCACAAGTTGTAGAGGCAAGCCTCAAACCCAGGCTCCCTGACCACAAATCCCATGCACTCACCAACAACCACACCGCCAACTTCCTCCCCGTGGCCACAGCGGGGAGAGGGGCCCCCAGCCTTTTCCACGGTTCCCCTCAGCAGCCCTGTCCCACGCCTCCATGCTGCTCCTGCTGGTCAGCCACCCCACCCCACCCCACCCCGCATCAATGACTGCAGAGGCTCCTGATACAAGAACCGTGCACCTATTATCAGTAACCAGACCTGGAAGAATCTTCAGTAGGGTTGGAGGGAGCAGTGGGGGGAACCGAGAGCCCCATGGGCAGGTGTGGGGGGATTGCTCCCTCTCCCTTCCCCCACTCACGCCCTGGGAACTGGTACTTATGGAAACTGAAAACGTGTGCACTCTTGGTCACAAGGGCTTGTTTTCCACTTAGTATCCTGGAGGAGGACTCCGAGGAGGAGGGAGACTTGTGTCGCATCTGTCAGATAGCTGGGGGCTCCCCCACCAACCCCCTCCTGGAGCCCTGCGGCTGCGTGGGAAGCCTGCAATTTGTTCATCAGGAGTGCCTGAAAAAGTGGCTGAAGGTGAAAATAACATCAGGTAAGTGGGGAAGTGCGAGGATGTAGAATTAATAGAAGGCGCCACAGCAGGGCTCAGAGCCTTGACAAGAGCTCACTCACCTCCACCAGGCAGGAGCTCCCGGGAACGTGGCCGCCGAGCCAGCGCTCCGGCTCACAGCCCTGCAGATAGTAGCAGGACTAAAGGCTCTCCTTAAATCCTGGGAGATTTTTTCAAGTCTAAGAGAAGAATTCTGGACCATATGCTGTTGAACTAACCCCTGTTTGAGGCCTGAGCAGAGATGCTAAGATTGCCTCCCAGGAGGAAGGAAACTAGAAATGGGTCAGTGGTTGAACCTCAGCAAGCATTCGGCCACCATGCCAGCTAGTAGACACCTGGCCAAAACAGTTTCGCTTCCTTTTTTTTTTATGGGGGAAGGGGGTGTCACCAAAGAAACTGGGCAAAGCTGCCTTTTTGCAGTAGGGGTAGGAAAAGAGCACCGATCGAATTTTCTAGAACCTTATTAGACAAAGCGATTTCCCTGTGCTGGCTTTGTCAACTCTGTCTCGAGCAGGTCTTGTAACTGGGTATGTAGCCCCCAGCTCCATGGGACGGCCACATCAGTAGGTTAGCGTAGTTTTCTTGGCAGAGAAGGGGAAGTTCCTTTAAAACATGGTTTTGGGAATGAGAGCCACTTGAACAAAAAAACCACAGAAGACCAACGCAAAGAACAACTCGACCAGAAAGTAGCTGCCGCATTTTCCAGGCGCACCTCCCCAAAACGTTTACCCCCAGCCGGATCCTATTTCTCTCCTCTCCCACTTTTCCCTCCCTGGTGGCCACCCTTCCAAGTAGCCTGGGAGACCTAAGAGCTTTGCCCTGTCCCCGTGGGGTCTGGCTGTGCCCCCTTACCAGGAGCAGAGCACCGTTTAAGCAGACAGACGGACATGTGGGGCTGTCACACGGTCTCCTCCCGAGGCCCCGCCACCTGTACACGGTGCCCGGGCGGGCACGGGCCGGGGCCCCTGCTCCAGCTGAAATGTGTCTCCGCATCGCGGGCAGGGGGCGCGGCCCTTCCCAGAGCAAAGGAACACGCGGATCTCGGCTGCTAATGACCCTGCCTGGCAGTGTTTTCTCCTGCTAGAAATTTAGGCCAATCAGACATCTAGCACAGAAAAAAATTACTCCTGAAATAGATGATGAAAGTCCTGCTAAATGCTTGTAAATGCCGTCGAGGGTAGGATTAGATTGGAAGACACATGGGACATTCAGCAGCCCACAGCAGTACAGACTGATGCTCAAAAAGAAAAAAGAAATCAAGTAAACAAAAATGCAGATAAGGGATTACTGTCCATCCTTGTCTTGAAATTCTCTACTATTTACTATTTGTCTAGATCCCCCGTGGGGGAAAAACAGGGCTCTGAAACTGCGCAAAGCCTATCTTTACCAAGCAAGCGCAGGTAGCTAATTTGTCCCCTCTGTTCTCTGATGCGCAAAATAAACACTGGCACACAATTAGCCAAAGTGCAGCAGCCACACTGGGGGAAAGACATCTGGCAGAATGGCCGCCTAGACAGAGCGGCCACTGGGCTGCATCTTCCGTTTTTGCACTGAGAGAAGAATAATGCTGATCTAGAAGACCCGTTTCAAAAAACCAGCAACAAAGGAGGCCTTCTCATGTTGCTTTTCCCAAATGTGTCTAAGCTCAGGTTCGAGTGCTGGCCCCAGACACTGCCCCGCTAGTTCCCACACATGGCCCCCGGCTCCCTCACTTTTCTCAGGTGGGAAGTCGCCTGCGTGGGAGTAAAGGCAGGTTTTAAGCCACAGCTTGAGGATAGCTTCTGCCATCCATTTGATCCTCACTAATTTATTTTCTTGGACCTGTGTTAGGTCTGCAAGAAAAAAGAAACACAGCAAAAACATAGGCCCAATATTTGCTCTTTTTGCAAATACCTGTGTTACAGACTGTCAGCTTCCATGGAGCAAATCTAATTTTATGAACCAGTATGTTTATATTGAAACTGAAAGCAAGACATGTTATTCAAAAATCATGGGGCTTTCGCTTATACGAAGCCTGCATAGTAATGAAACTGATTACAAAAGAAATGTTTCCGATCTCAGATTCAAGGTCATTTTCTAAGGAGGATGGCTGACTTTAAAAAGAAGGTCACTGAAACTCCCAATTCATCACACACACAAGTTGGCTTTCAAAATGTCAGCACCAAAAGACCCAAAGTGTCAACACAGAGAGACCCAGGGTCATAGGTAACAAAGAATTCTTTAATTTAAGGAGCAAATCTAGGAGCTGTGAAGACCTGCGAGATGTGTAAGCAAGGCCTGCTGGTCGACCTGGATGATTTTAACGTGACCGAGTTCTACAGGAAGCACCAGCAGTCCCGGGTAAGAGACACGCACACCCACTGCCTCCGCAGCCAGCGGTGCAAGGCCGGGGGAACCTCTTTTCCCGATACAAGGAAGGCAGGAGGCCTGTGCATGGCATGGAGTGGGGAGTGTTCATTTAGCCCACTTCTTTGAGAAGGTCTGTTACTAAACTGGGCCATTGGAGGGTTGGAAAGCCTTGGTCACTCTGGGTTGAGGTCCCGCTGCTGTCAGGGACAAAGGTAGGAAGCTGCAGTGGCTGACAAGACACACAGAAATAGAAAAAGTCTGGCAAGCTCTGAACCCAAAATTGCTGAAGTAATTTAAGTTTAACAGCGACAGGAGGGGAAAAAACCAATCAGGGTCTTCAAGGAAATGGTCCTCAATTTATATATCAGGTAACTCTGGGGTGCTCGGGAACTGCTTAACTCGAGGGTAATAAACATGTAGTAAGCACTTACTGTGTGCTTTTTAACACCTAGTGAGTGAACTCTTCTGGGGCATTTGAATTGCAAGTCAAATACTGTGAAGGAGTTTGTTGACCTTAGGAGGGAAGGTGATTTATGCCCAGGATAATAGTTAATTGCCCAGTTCTCAGACAAACAGTCTCCATTTAGAATGCACTACACAATATGGAAGCCACAAGCCACTGTATTTCTGTTGGGTGGTGCTGATTTAGAAGGTGCCTGACACATAATAAGCAGTCAATAAATATTTATCAAATGAAAATAGCCCACATTACCATTATAATTTAAGACTGACCTCCCTCACAATGTGATTAAGAAAAAAACGATTAATAATCACAACTGTAAAGCACGTAATTTTAAAACCATAAAATCATTGTTAACAACTAAAATGTCACCCTTCAGAGGAGGAGTCCCTTTGGCGGTCAGACCACTGGCCTGTATCCAGACCTTCTTCGCAAGTAGCACAGCTGAGTATAAATGGTGCATGTGAGTCTGGGTAATTCTGTAGTTACTTTTTTAAAAATCCTAAGGCTGCTAGACAAACGAGTGAAATATTGATAAGAATGAGAATTTGAACAGTGCAACTAATGTGTGTGATACAGTGGACATAAGGCCACACCAGCATTGCAGAGGAAATGGGCATCAGGAAATGGAAGGGAGGGAGGAAGAGAGGGGGAAAAAAGGAAAGAATTTCCTGAGAAATAAATTCAATATTTTGAGCCCATACAATTTGAGGGTTTTGAATCATCCAGTTATAACCCCCAGCCACTGAGATCTGAGACGAGAAACAGAAGCGACTCACATTCTTGGACCCTGAGGATGTTGGAGTCTAAATATTGAAAGGGACCAGGCCCTCTGAGTGCCTGAGGTCAGGGTGCCAGCTGGGGTGCACACAGCGTCCATGTGGTCATCTCAAAGAACAGATTATTTCAGGAAGCAGAGCCTGTGAGACTTCCCGAGAAGGACGTGTCTAGACGAGGCCAGGTTACCCGGATCCCCCCAGAACGGTCTGCAGGCATCACAAACACCGTGCAGCCGAGGGAATGCCGCATCCAGCAAGCACCCCATCGGGCCCAAGCATTTCCACCCCGTTCTCCCGCTGCCAGGCTGCTGCCCCGCACCACACACTGTTGGTTTACCAGGGGTGTTGGTAGGACTGACTCCCTAACAGCAAATTTTTCCAGTGGTACTAAAGTGTTTGCACCCATGAAGCCAGAAGCAGCCCATCCCACCAAAAAACGCACCAGCTTTGACTAAGAATCAAAACCCAGGATCAAACAAGGCACATGGGATCCTTGCCCGAATCCTATCTTCATTCTCGGCTCTTGCAGGACCCTTTTGTTTTTCGAAATGGCGTGTCCACTAGGCTTAGCTCATTTTGCCATAACGCCTCGGGGAAATAGGCAGGACAGTGGGGACTCCTCCCCTTTTATGAACGGGGAGGCGCTTTGGTCATGTGCTGTTAAAATTCTTCGCTCAACATCGCAGCCCTTGATGGCCCCAGGCTGCCCGCCCCGGGAGCATGCCCGCTGTGTGACAGGGACGGGCTGCTGCCATCTGGGCCCCGCGGCGCAGGAGGGTCTCAGCGGGGCTCTGGCTGTCGCTGCTCTGAAGCACAGGCCTGGCTTCGCTCCATCTCAACCATGGGCAGATGTCGTTGAACACACGCAGTCACCTAATCACCCTCACACTTAGGAGCATCTCTTGAACATGTTTGAAGACTTGATGGAACGCACAGCCAGGCTGTCCGCTTCTTGGAGGGGATGAAATGGAGAATTTCCATTGGTAGCAAATCCCTTGGTCTAAATGAATATTAACAAAATGAAGGGGGGAGGGGCTGGAGAGAAGGGAAACATCTGGCAGGAGGGCTGAGGGCTCCAGAGCTCTTATCCACTGCTTCACAGGTTTCTCCCTTTCAAGTCTCCCCACCTCCTCCCACCCACCCCCCACACTGCATGGGCGGGGGGGGGGGGGTCAGGAGTAGTCCAATAAATAACACTCCAAAACCTAGTTTGTTTTGCCCCTTCGAACAAACACCACAGAACTCTCTCTGTGATAACCAACCCCTCCCACTTGCGGCTGGGTGTATAAAGGATGTCCCAGAGACGATGAACAGCCTGCCGAAGTGGCCGGCCCAGCCCCTTTGTAGAGCATCACAAGCTCTGCAAAGAGCCACATAAAGGAGCCTGGCCAGTGAGATTTATGGTGCCACATGACAGGTTCCCTCCCACAGACCAGGGAAGAGACACAGTCTGTTGGAAGTGACTTTTCAAATTATCTGCAGAAAACATTAGTGGATATTTTCCCATCTGCATGCCTCCAGGCCTTATTGAGTCATAAAAAGTAAATGATTTCCCTGAATGCTTTGACAAACCTGATAGTTCCAAGCCATTTTCTAGCTGATTGACTTGCCATTATGCATCGGAGCGTCTCTGAGCGTAAGAGGCTTACTGGTGATGACAGTGCAGGAGAGAGAGTGGCAGCTCGCAGGAGGCCACCGCCCCTGGAAAAGCAAACAGGACAAGGCTTGGTTTGTGTTAAAGAGCTAAGGGGTAGGTTGGGAAGGCTTCCCAGAGGAGGTGGCTTGCAGACAGACCATAAAGGAGGCACCCACTCATGGGGAAGTGGGAGGAGGCAATTAAAGCAGAAAAAAGTGAAAACAAGCAGCTTCCTCTCTGCCTGCTCCAGGCCAAGGTCAAAGGAGTACAGAAGAACGTGACTAAAGTCTAAAAATAGGAGGCTGACTGCTAAGGACAGTTGAGAGCTTTTGAAGATGAGTCTGTAGGGCAGTGGAGAGGCCTTGAGCTGTGACCTTGCAGCCAGCAGTCACAGAGATCTGGAGTTGGCCCCGATTCAGAAGGAAGAAAGCATCGATCCTTGCTCAACTTGGGCACCTTTTCTGGCAGCTGTTTCATCCTGGAAGAGGTGTGCTCTGTGCCCGTTTCCTGAGCTGCCCTTGATGAAACGGGAACGTGGAGATGGGCCCGTGAAGCCCTCTAGCTACTGCAGGAGGAAGGAAGAAGCACTGAGGTGGTCACTGTGTCAAGACCAAGCTTCAGTTGTCCTGGGAAAGCGGGGACAGTTCAGACCTTTCCCAAGGGCCTAGGAAAGGGCCATGCCCTCTGATGGAGATCTTAGTCTCCTCGCCAACCCCCCTCCCCGGGGCTTCCTGAGCACCGTCTGGCTCATTCCCAAGGCCCCCGCCCATGGGGATTTGGCATGAGGACAGATGGGGGATTAAAGTGGCGGAGGGGAGGAGTCGTTGCTAATGCCACTAATTTATTGAAGGTCAATGAAGCATCCACAGGGCGAGGCTTTGGAACACAGGCCGCCAAAGGAGCTGAGGACAGAAGAGCCATGGTCAGCCAGGCGGCCGGGTCCGCCCTCTGTATCTCCCTATGTTCTAAGCACCAGTGAGAAAAATAAAACACAACCCACCCACCAAGAAAAGGCAGAAACATTAACATATGTTAGATGCAGTGTACAAAATATAGAAAAATGCTTAGGAGTCAAGAAGTAAAGGAATGATTGGGACAATTGTTAGGAAGGCTTTTGCAAGGAGGTGACATTTTGACAGCAATAAAAGAAGTTGTGGGCACCGCCTGGCAGAAAGGTGGAGAGGAGCATTCAAAACAGAGGCACAAAAACAAGCCAACAGATCAAACGAGGAAGAGTGTGAGCAAAGGGCCTGAGGTTCAAAGTGCCATCTGAGACCCTGCCCGGCACATGCTGTCCAGGGGTTAAATGGTAATAGATCAGCCTGGATGGGGGAGGCTTGAGGGCTTAGGTGAGACTATCAAGTCCAATCGTAAAGGGAGAAATGTAAAGAACCAAGGCCTTGGGCCCTTTTCTGGGCAAATAAGGGATCTAAGAAAATAAAGCACACCCCCCCCCCACCATGGCACCTGTGTCCCAGAATCTGCCCCAGAAAAGTTTGCCTTCCTAAGACATACATCTCCTGTGCTCAGAGACCGTAGTTACATACATAGAGCATGACATCCATACTCCTTACTTCTGCCTAATACGGTCCCACCTCACCATCTCCCCAGCCCATGCCAAAATTTTTTAAAAATCTTAAACAAATGCCCTCCCCATATACTCCAGCCATACCAGTGAGTAGGGAATTTTGGCCAAAGCACACTCTGCTCTCTTCATCCCTGTCTTTGCTGGCATTCAGTGCCTCTGAGAGGCACTTAATACCCCTCATGACCACCTACCAAAGCCCCCCCCCCAATCCTTTAAGGGTCATCAAAGAAGTCTTGCCCATGTCATACTCGGCCTGCAGCCTGGAACTTTTCCAGGGCATCCTCCAGTAGGTAGTAAAGAATTCCCAGGTGGCTGCCCGGCCTCTACCCCGGATCCCCTCCTGCTCTGTTCTCTGGTTCCCAAGGGCAGGCCTGGCCTTGTGGCTTGAGCCCTCTTCCTACTTCTTGTCACCTCTTGACCTTGTTACCCTCCATGAATATTTTATAGATGAACTTAAGAGCTTTCTTTTCCAAATTTAGGTGCAAAATGAGCTGATGAATTCAGGCTTGTACCTGGTGCTGCTGCTTCACCTCTATGAGCAGAGGTTTGCAGAACTCATGAGACTCAACTACAGCCGGGTCTCAAGAAACAGGGTAAGTCTGGCTCCAGCCTGGGCCATCCAGCAGCAGGCCCCCCAAACTTTGCTGTGTTGTTCATTAGATGTGCAATCTGTTAAGGTCCTCGCGGTCACTTGGTAGGACAAGGCACTGTCGTCACTAGAACTAAGACAGTGGCTACTAAGTGTATGCACAGCGGCCCTCTGGCTAAAAAGTAAGTGATAATCACATAATTGCTTACTATTCAATGGTCATTAATGACCACATAGGGAAGGGAGTCTCTAGGGATATTTGCCCCAAAATAGAGGCCAGCAAGGCTGCTGGGGCTGGGCGTGCATGGTGTGTGGGCACGCCTACTGCCAAGCACAAGGGCCCACGAAAAGCAGGGACCTTGCCCCACAGGGAGCTGCTTATTTAGCTTTGGTTCCCAGGGTACATTATTCCAGCACCTGTGTGTATGCCAAGAAATAAAAGTGCTGACAGTGTCACCGTTTGTCATTAGAGAAGTGACAATGTATTCACCAGGAATGATCATCTATGGCTGCCTTTCCTTTAACAAGAGAACCAGGGCCCTCTAGGAGGCTTCATGATTGGAGGGAAGAGCCTGGCTCTGCTACCAACTGGAACCTTGCCTGAGCCAAGTCAACCAAAATGTGGGAGGTGGACAGGTTGACAGGCTTGGAACTTGACTTCTGCTCATGTCAGAAGGTCATGACTGGAAAGCAAGCCAGTGTGGCAGTGAACAAGCCACCAAGGGTGTCACAAGCAGTCTTAGTGACACTCTGCCACCCTAGCCCACGAACCTCTCTCTCTTCACTTTCTTCTCCCTCCCCCCTCCCCTTCCTCCACCTCAAGTAGACAGGAGGCACTGTGCATGTCACTGCGTGGAGGCTGAATTCAGTGATTCCAAGTGTCGCTTACATTGCCACAGACCTTACATGACTGGAGGCTGTTGGGATCCATTTGGAGTCATCCCAAACTAAAAGGCTGGGTTCAAACCATTAGTCATAAGAATTCTAGATCTGTCCCTACTTTTTTCGGCCTAAATTCTCCCTGTAGACCCTAAGTTCTCAATTAAGAAAACAGGCTGGGTCACTGCCAAGCCATCTCCTCTGGAATCTCACCCTCTTTTTGACCTGGGCCTGTCCTTCCTTTACCTCTTCCGTAGTTTTAATGGTGACATAAATTCCTCAGAGAAATACACTTAAAAAAAGAAAAAATAATAGTACAGGAAGCAGGAAATGATCCTTTGTTAACATTTCTGTAACCTCATTTTCATGATTCCACATCTTTTTAATGAACTTTTTATTGCACATTGAACTTCAAAGCACCCAGTGTTGATACAGGTTACAGATGGCTGCAGCATCAGCAAGCTGAAGCAGGCGGTGTTAGCCTCCAAGACAGCGAGGCAAACAACAAACAGTGCAGCCCCATGGATGAAAACCAAGGCTCCAGAGCACTGACTCTGAGGAAGCTTCCAGTAAAACTATCCTAGAGAAGGCGTAAGGGGCACCAGGAGCCAGCTGGGAGCCAGGCAGAAGGAAGCAGAAAGGACGGGGCAACAGTCTTCTCACCACAGCTTGCATTTAATTTGAGAAACCCTGAAATAGACCTCTCCCACTAAACCAAGAGCAATCACTGGTACAAATAGCCAGTTAAGAGGTACACAAATGGAAGTAGTAAGGCAAAGGGCTCTTGTCCAATTCACACTTCTGGACTTGAGTCTCAGTATTTTCTTGTAGAAAAGACTCAGAATCTGTGGGTAACATTTAGCAAGAGAGGAGAGGCACTACTTAAGGAGAGAATGCTCTTTCCATGCCCCATAAACTACCAGAACTGGAGAACCCATTCACGCTTTCTCGGTTATATCTCATGAAGGTGCCCAGTGATGAATGCCTGTCAATGGTGATGATCATTCATTCACTCATTCACTCATGCTCTGGCCTGTATCAGGTGCTGAGAAGGGGTCGGGTGAGAGTGGCTACCAGACATGGTGCCGCGATGTCCCTTTCTTTGAGGAGCTTATGGTCAAGTTGGAATTTATAAACCAGAAACTATCATATTTATAAAACCAGAAAAATAATAGGAAAGTCGCACTTGGTCAAGAGAACCAGTGGATCCACCCAGTGAATTCCAAGGGGCTGTGAAATTGACATCAGGTTTTCCCTGGCTGGAACTCCTGGGGTTTCCAATGATCTCAGAAACAATCAATTTGTCTCCCCCAGTGAGGTTGTGAGCTATTTGAAGGCAAAGCCCAGCCTTCTATCCTTCTCATGATGCTGGCACACAGTAAATCATGTTTTACAACTGACCATGTCCCAGACACTATGGATGCCAGGAGCATTGATTGATTCCCCAAGTGCTAAATGACTGTCAAATAAAGATGTGGTCTTGTGGGGGAGAGGTGGGATGTTTCACTGGCAACTGGGGCATGGAACCCTTATCTCTTTTGAACCCCCCCACCCAGTCCTCCAGGGCCTAGAAAATGCCTGGCAGAGTGTAGGTGCTCAATAACCTTTTAATGCTCAAACAATAAATTAATGAAGCAGAACCTGCTTCTTCCAGGAGGCAAGCCTTGAGTTATGTTTTGGAAAAAGTGATAGTACAAATTTGTGGAGAGAAAGATATTCTAGGTAAAGGAACACCCAAGTTCAAGGTATATTTATTTATTTAAAGATTTTCTGTGTACCTACTATGTGCCAGGTTCTAAACTAGATTCCAGGAATACAAAGGTGATGAAGACATTCCTTGCCTATAAGGGACTCAAAGTCTAAAGAGAGAATAGACATGTAACAAGAGTATAAAAAATGTGCCTTGTGTTATAACAAGATTGAGCCAGATGTGGGGGAACATAGAGCAAAGTTAAATGACATGAGGAACCACCATTCTCACCTCCTCCTTCCACTCCTTCTCCAGGACAGACTCTCCAGGCAGGGTCTTCAGGGACTCAAACCAAAGTTTCCAAGGCCTTGCTTTTAATCCAGTAGGTTCTACTCTTTGCCATCAGTCTTCCCCCTGCTTTGAGGGCCTGGTGGCCAAGCTGCTTCCATTATTGCTCTCATCCACTGATCAGCTGAGGAGCTGATGGTTACACTGAATCTTGGAGAATTTAGCAGATAGACAAGGGTAGATGGGGAGGGAAAGGGCATTCTATGCAGAAAGAAATGCAAAGGCTCAGAGACCTAAGAAGACTTGCATGTTTGTGAAAGTCAAGGAGTTGAGTGTGGCCGAGACTGGCAGGAAGTGAGCCTGGCTGGGAGCAGGATGTAAAGGGTTTGTGTATGGCTCTAGAAGGCCACTCAAGGGTTTCTAGCGGGGTTGGGCAGGCCAAGAGGTTTGCGTTTTTGAGATATAGCTGGAGCAGCCATGAGAAGGGCAGGCTGGAGGATAGCTGGCTGTTGCAATGGTACAAGGCAAAGGTCCAGTGTGGGAAGCACTGGAGATGGGAAGGGCGGACTTGGTGGGCACAGAGGGAGGTACATATGGGCTGAAGGAAGCACTGAATGGTGTTCTCCGCAAGTGCTCAGCACAAGAACACAGGACCCACCAGCCTCCCTTCACCCCACTTTGTTCACCCTTTAATCTGATGGGGACACAGAGCAGGCCTGTGAGGTGAAGCTGAAAGGACTTGCCTTCCCTGTCCTCTCTTCCTTTCAGCACCCACATAGGGCGCTCCATTATTCAGGCCTGCTCCCCCAGAGTCCCCTATCCTGGGTGTCCTCATAGCCATATGTCTTATCTCTACCATGCTCACCATCTCCCCCAATGCAATGTACCGGTACCCTGCCTGCCCATGGCAGCTCCTCTATACCCCTTAGGGGCCTCATTCACTAAACTACATTTAAAAATGGAGAGAATCCCAGTCAGTGTGCTGAAAGGCAAAGGGCAGAGGGACCCCAAGCCCTCCCATCACTACAGTGCTCTCCTGGAGTAAGGCAGCCTTTGTCTCCTGCCCCAGGTGTGCTGTATATTAACACTGCACCTGCAGGAAAACTTTTACTTCTAAGAAACCATGGGGGAGGGGAATGCAGGGGCTGGCCTGGGAGACAGGTAGGGTCTTTCAAATCCCACTGATCCATTTATGTGTGAGGCTGGGTGGACTTTCTCTAAGCCCTCCTCCATTCATACCATTTCCACAAAACCAAAACTCTCGCCTCAAAGGACCAGATCTACCCAAAATATGGGAGGCCCACGCTCGGCCCACACTCGCCAAGGTGGTGTTTCCTGGTGGAGTGTGAGCGCTGGTTTAGATAAATGCAATCACCTGGTACAGTCTCAAGGCAGGAGGCGGGTTAACACAGTCCTGATACATAATTTACCAGGTAACCAGGACCGCCACTTTATGAGAAATCCATCCCTCTCCTGCCTTCTCCCTGGCCTGTGGGTGAGAGGTGCCCCAGGGGTCAAAGCTGCCTCCACACAGGGCAGCCAGTTGCCCCAGTAACAGTGTCTGGAACCCCTTGTTTTGTCCCCCAGCCTGTCACAAAACCCCTCTTCTCCTGGGGGAAGAGCACTAGCCTCTGTACCGATCCCACATCTTCATAGCCTGGCACAATGGGCTCCCACGGAGTACACAGTGTTTCTTATTGTGGCATAAAATGCCATAAAGTCAGAACAAAGAGGGAGCCCAGAGCCTTGATGGGCCTGCTGCTTCCTGCCGGGCAGAGAATACAAGCGATTGTTTAAAAGCCAGTGGTGAGGCAAGTGGCCAATTAGCAGGGCCTTCACCCCCACGGCCTGAAAATGTGATTCGGACCATCAGAATGGGTTTGCTATTCAGATCAATTGCAGAGAGGAAGCAAGTCTGCTCACGCTACCAAAATTAGAAGCCCTGAGCGAGCCAAGGTGGCCTGGGTCACGCGGCTGCCGGGCTGTTTAAGGCGAGGCTGAGCCCCGCAGGTGCACATCAGCGTGCCCGCGGCCCTCCGCCCACTGCCCCTGCCCTTTAAGGTGGTGGTAAAGCTTTCCTAGGACATCCCTGAGACTCGGGATTACACAGCTGTTCACAGTTGCTTTGGAAAAACAATTCATTTTTCATTGTCTTCTTTCTCATAGTTGTCAAGAAATTTCCCACAACCCAGACCGGAAGAAAATGAAAGTAGGTTTGGGGGTCAGTCCTGCCATTTTGAGGGTGTTTGCTAATTTACCCTTTTTTCTGTCACTGTGTTGAATCTAACACGGTGGAAGGAAGTAATGACCACCACCCAAGAGGCAAAAATAGCCCCACCAAGCTTGGGAAACTCTAGCTGCAGTAATCAGGAAGGCGAGTCCAAGTACTGGATGCAGAGCAGATAAGACTTTTAATTCATCCGGAAAGCAAGGGAAAGGCCAACAAAAGGGAAGGCGGTCTTGTCCGGCGTAGGATGACTTGCTGCAGGTTTTTCCCTTTTCCTTTGCTGGAATTCTCCAGCCTGCAGTACTTGGGGAGCCTCTCCGGTTATCTTCCACACCCTGGAAGGGGGCTGTTTGGCCATTACCGGAAGGAACCACATTCAGTCACAAGCTGGTGGCTTTTATTGGGTTTCCTCACCATTGGGTCCAATCAAATGGGTCTGTGGGACTCAAAGATTGAACATGGAAAACAGGCCTCCTGGAAAAGATCCCTCTTAGGAGGCACACCTGCCTTCAAAGGGGCTCATTCTCTCAGAGAAAACCCAGCGGAAGAAAATGTGGTTAATTAAAGCAGGAGGGCCTGCAGTCAGACTCGGGAAGACCCTCTCCAGCAGCAGGGAGAATCAACATTACAGTGATCTGAGCGGGGATGTGACAAGGCCGTCCCCGGAGGCTATTCTGGGTTGAAATTTTACAACTGCCTGCCCTCAAAGGTTTAGGGCAGTAAATCCCACACCGGCTTTGCCATCAGAATCACTGGGGACTTACCAAAAGTAGACTCCTGGGCCCCTCCCAGAGACTCGGGTCAGGCCAAGGGGTGACCTCTGGCGATCAGCGCGCAGCTGGTCGCGGGGATGCTTTGGGGGAACCCCGTCGACCTGCCTGGAGACGCTACAGGAGCTCACAGCCGCAGCGGGTGAGGCCCAGACGATGACTCTGGAGGACCCAGTTTACTATGCAGGGCACGCTCCTCCGAGAACCCGGGGGAGGGGGGGCATTTTCAGGGACGTGGGAGGGGGCCTCCCCTGTTCACAAAGGGAGCCCACAGAGTCCCAGCCTTAGGCGCGACCGCGCTGCCCAGCGGAGCTCGGCGAGGGCGCAGCGCTGCTTCGCGTCCTCTGGGGCCACTCTGGCCGCCACCCCCGCATCCAGCACTGTCCCCAGGGCTGACCCAGAGCGGCTGCTCCCGCTCCGGCAGCCGGGGAGGGAGCGGTGCGGCCGAGAAAAGACCTTTGTGTCGCGGGCGCACACACCCCCTCTCGCGGAAAACGCCTCGGCGCCTCGCCTCGCTGGTCCTAATCTCCGCATTTGGCGAGACCCCTGCTCCGGAAAGGGCGCGCCAGCGAGCCGCCTTTGGGCGCCCGGGAGGACGCGGGGGCCCGAGGCTCCGGGCAGGGTCTCGGCGCCGCGCCCGGCTGCGCCCCTCCCCAGGCCCCGCCCCGGAGGCGCCCGTGGCTCTTCCCGGTTCGGGGAAACCTGCCGCAGCCGGGCGCGCCCGGGCGGGTTCGGCTGGGCAGGGGCGCCCCCTAGTGCCCAGCGCGGGCCGCTGCCGCCCTGCTGCCCCTGGGGCCTTGAGGAGCAACTTTTTCCCCAGGGGCCTGGGCAGAAGGGCATCCCTGGGGTGATGCTTAAAAAAAGAGTCTCCACGAAGGGGACCCTGGGAGCCCTCCCTGCTGTCCTCCCGTGTTGCTCGGAATGATGTCACTTGCCATCCTACTGAAGGAAACGGGTTAGCTCTAGGACCACCCTCTCCGGGCACCAATACGGGCGCAGCCAGTTGTCCCCTGGAAATGTAAATCTCGGTCCCCTCTGCCTGCCCCAGCCCTGCACACACCCCAGAGGCTGCGGGCGCAGCTGAGGTGGAGTAAAGCGCTGCGGAGGGACGGTCTTGGCACGCTGGTCAGGATGGTGCCCTTGCCTGGCTTCCAGCCAGAGCCATGATCAAGAAAAGAGCCAGGCCAGCCAGAGGCAGAGCCACATGCCTTCCACCCTCCCGCGGGCCACACTCTTCTTGGGTCCCCAGCAGCCTGGCATGACTCACCTGGTTGGCAGCACTTTAAGATAGGTTGCCAGAGCTGAGTCACAGCTGTGACCTGCCGTCCTAGCTTAGTTCAGGTAGACAGGGAGGAAAAAAGGCAAAACATCAGGGCCCACTAGGTGGCACAAAGAAATGCCAGCCTCCTTGTGGCTCTGTGGTGACCATGCCAGCCTTCTCACCAGGCACCCCCACCCCTGCACCTGGTAACCAAAGCAACACACAAATGCCACAGGTGGCACAGAGGTAAGGGCAGCTGGGGAGAGTCCCTGGGTGGGTGTGCCCAGGTCTCACAACCTGTCACACCTTTCTGTGACCCAGCCCCCCTGACAGATGCCTTCCAGCTGGCACAAATCACTGTCATCACAGCCAAGTCCAAGGGCAGGGGGGTAAGAATGCCTCCTGCAGCTATCAATACAGGTGTGAACAGGAGCAGGCACAAGGGCCTTCAGGACAAAGGCTGGGCTAGAGCACCTCCCCATTTGCACAAGTCAAGGCAACTGGCCTTGGGGTAAAGAACAGGATGGGTGAGGAAACAGGGGAAGCTTGTGGGGCTGGGGCTTCTTTGTGGTGGAGGTAGAAGCTGAGAGGGTCCAGGTAGGCATGGGGGGATGTCGACTGCTCCTGCCCCCTGCCCCCTGCCCTTCTTCAACAGACAGAAACAGTTTCCACATAGTCAGGGAGCACTCACTCAAGCCAATGGGGAAAGAAAGATATTGAGAACAAGAGTTCCCTCCAAGAATAAAGAGCCTCTACCCCGATTCCATCTCCTCACTCAGAACCCACTGCCGTCCCACTCCCTCTCTGCCCTCCCTCTCATCACATGACCCTATGCTTCTAGCCATTTGATCCCTGGAAGACTTCTGAAAACCTAGGCCAGTTCTCACTTTCCTGACAAGTTAAGGAAGTGAGTTTATGTGGGGACATTACCCTGAGAGGCTCCTCCAGCTATTCATCCTGAAAACATTTGTAGCACCAGGCCCCGTGGGGATGTGGAGATGAGTAAAATGCTTTCCTTGAGGGGCTTACAGTCCAGCTGCCCTGCCCTGGCCTGGCTGGAAGCCCAGTGGGAAGTCTAGGAATTTCCCAGCCCAGACTGCGGTCTCTGTTCCCCACACTGTTCCAGGCACTGCAGCATGTGTGTGGCCGGCTGTGGGGGCTAGGGTAGGGGCAGGAGGGGAGGCAGTGCCATGCCCGTCCATGACAGATCCCGCAGTCTGCTGTGGCTGTACAGCCTGAGAGATCTTCTTGCTTTCCAGATTCTGAGTTGGGAGATGGAAATGAAAACACTTATGAAAGCAACAGCCGGGTCATCTAGCAAGGAGCTGGCCATGGAGCTCGGCAGAGACCTCTCCCCCAGCCACCCTTTCTATGTCCTCAGGTGCCTCCCTCCCTCCTCCTCTTTACTGAAACCGAGACCAGTGTGTCCTCAGTTACCATTTGCACCTTATGCCACTCTCTTCTTGGGGCCTGGCTTGAGCGTCTACGGACAGCAACAGCCACCAGCCCAGTCCCAGACAGCGTAGGCCAAGCAGCCTGGCCTTGCTGAGCACCCACAGGCTGCCCTGCTGCTGCCCCTCAACCCAGAATCCCCAAGGGACCCAGCAGCCCCGACAGGTCCAGTGGCCTGGGGTCCCTCTGCTGAGGGCACCTGTTCAGGCCTCCACCCTGAGTGGAATCGAGCCGTGTATTCAGTAAACTGACTTAATTCACCCAGCTTTGTTTTGAGCTTATTTCGGTCGCATTGGGCAAAGGCTTGGGGCCTCCAACTGGGAGGAGGGGGAAGCCCAGCTCACAGTCCCCTCCCCACCTCCACTTCTCCTTGCTCTGCACCATCACTGTCAGAGGGATGACACACCTGTGGCCTGGTAAGGACCTGATTGGTATGTGGACTCCACGCTTCTCTCCTAATTACATTTTAGGGCTAAAGACCAGATCAAACGGGGTGAAAAAAGACCAAAGAAGGCTCATGAGAAGTGTGTGTGTGTGTGTGTGATCAAAAAATAAAAGATGGAGCACAAACTGACACATGCAAAATTATGCCAAGTGAAATAAGCCAGACATGAAAGACTACCTATTGTATGATCTATTTATATGCAGTTTCTAGAAAAGGCAAAACTGTAGAGACAGAAAGATCCGTGGTCACGGGGGTTGGGACCAGGAACAGAGAGACTAACTGCAGACAGCTGGAGAGGACACTGGCGGCTGACGGTGCCCTAAAGCAGGTTCGTGCCGGTGTTTACACAACTGGACGAATTTACTAAAGTTCATTAAACTCTACTTAATATGAGCGAACCCTATGGCCCTGGCCAGTGTGGCTCAGTTGGTTAGAATGTCGTCCCGCCGACTGAAGGGTCGCAGGTTCAATTCCCAGTCAGGGCACAAACCCAGGTTGTGGGTTTGATCCTGGGTCGGGGTGCATGGAGGCGGCAACCAACTGATGTTTCTATCTCACATCAATGTTTCTCTCCCTCTCCCTCCCCCTCCTTCTCCTTCCCTCCCTCCCACTCTCTCTGAAAAGCAATGGAAAAAATATCCTTGGGTGAGAAATATATATATATATAGAGAGAGAGAGAGAGAGAGAGAATGTCTACATAT
The DNA here is from genome assembly GCF_964146895.1 of Miniopterus schreibersii. Taxonomy (NCBI): domain Eukaryota; kingdom Metazoa; phylum Chordata; class Mammalia; order Chiroptera; family Miniopteridae; genus Miniopterus; species Miniopterus schreibersii. The sequence continues at coordinate 10,096,273 of NC_138116.1, forward strand.
CAAGCGAGCCCTCACCTCATCCATGTGCATTCCAGACATTACACCTCAAGGTCCTACCCCAGCCCTGGGCTACCCTGATGTAAGTATCCCCCTCCCCTCTTTTAACCCCCACCCGAGGACACTTTTCCACTGCTTTTCAGAGACAGTGGAAAGAACGAGAGAGAGAGAAACATCAATGTGAGAGAGAGGCCGATTGGTTGCCTCTCGCGGGGCCGGGGATGGCGCCGGCAACAGAGGCCCGTGCCCTTGGCCAGAATCGAGCCCGGGCCCATCCGTCAGCCCCTTTAGGGAGATGCTCTAGCCACGGAGCCAAACCAGCCAGGGTGCATCCCCGGCTCTTTTCAAAGTTTGCTTTCCGTCACTTCGTTTTTATGAAAGACCTACACTAGTACGTGTTCGTTAACTGAAGGGAGTCTGAAATTTCACGTTTAGGAAAAAAGAGAAACGCGTTCAGCGTGTGTGCCGCCAGGAGCCCTTCTGGCAGCGAGCGTGGCGCCCCGAGCTCCTTCCCGGGGCCTCGCTCAGCGTCCCAGCTTCCAGCCCCGCAGCCGGCGCTGTCTGTGAGCGTCGGCGCTTCGTCTTGATTTATTCTGTGCACCTGGCAGCAAGATGTGCCTAAGGGATCAGAAGGGCCTGAGAGAGCGCACACGGGTGTTGACACTTAGTGTAAAATGGACCTGATTAAGCGTTTGGGTCATGGTGAACGAAACGAAGGCCCTGCGCGTTGAATTTGGGGTCTGGGAATGCTCACCTTCGCTTGACGCCATTTCGGCTTACGAGAGGGTTCGTAGGAATGCTCCGTTTCAGAGAGCTGGGGAAGCCTGTCACTGCCTTGGAAGGGACGCCACAGACCAAAAGCAAAGTCATTCTTGGCCCATAAACTCAAAAGAGGCCTCCAAAACCCTCAGGAGATGGCAGATTCTTTGTCTTGATGAGAGTCAAGACAAAGTTCTTGACTCTCAGAGCCTGCCTGCAGAATTGCAAGGGGGCTCCCCAGTCCTCACTGCCCACCCCCAACACTTTGTATAGTGCAGGGAGGGTGGAGGAGTGGTGGCAGGGCAAGTTCGACTCTGTGCCTCAGTTTCCTCATCTGTAAAAAGGGCCAACAGCACCTACTTCGTGGTGCATTGAGAAGACAAAGTGAGTTAATTCACGGTAAGCAGTTAGGAACAGGGCAGCACTAGTAACTACTCAATAAGTATTTTTATTATTATCATTATCATGGAGGAATGGCATGTCCGAGGCAATGTCCTGAATCCCCTGCAGTTCCAGTACCAGGAAAGACACCATCCAGAGTTTCCCAAGCCCCAGAGATACAGAAGAGCGTCTCTATTAGCCAGCAGGGACATGCAGTGACAATCCCTGGACACTCCATAAGACCTCAGAACTTAGAGGAGGAAAGGAGAAAATGCCAACTGGACGAGAAAACCTTGATTGACCAGGATTTCCCTATACGGGCTAAAACAAAAGTTCTGCCATCAGTTGGTATTGGAAGATAGTCCATTTTTTTGCACTGACTGCCAGCACCAAACCCGTTTCAAGTGGGAGGGGCCAGCTTGCTGCTTCGGTCTTTCCTTTCTCCAGGGCTGGCACCCCGCCTGCTTTTCTGGACAAGGAGGGGCTGAAATCAGCAGCTCAAGACTGAAGTCAGCCTTTTCCTGGGGCTCTTGGCAGCCCAGGCCCCTAAGATAAAGAACATCAGGCCAGGCCTGAACATCTGGGCACTTTGATCTTACGCCAGTCCCGCTGGCAGCCTCTCCTGATTTATCCCAACTCCTTTCCCTTTTCCTCCCTCTTTCTGCCTCCCTTCCTTGGGGTCCGCCCTCAAGATATAATCTTTACCTTGTCCCTGCAACAGACTCAGCCCTAGTGCTCAAGGCAGCTTGGCAGGATCTGGGTGGCTGTGTTCCAGGAGAGCCATGTGGTGTGGCTGGCCGGCTCCTCACCCCTGCGGCCTCCCAGCTCTGCCCACTGAGCCAGGCCAGCTCTGCCAGGACACCTAGGAGGAGGCATCTCTGCCCTGACAAGAAGAGGCTGTTAAAGGCCTGACACCACTCTCCCATTCATTCATGGATTCAGTGAGCTGTCACTGAGCATCCAGGTGGCCAGAGCTGGGCTGGTTCAGTCCTGCCAGGGAAGGTCAGGCTCAGTGCCTGGCATACAGTAAGTGCCTTTTTTCCGGGCCCACGGGGACACGCCTCAGGGCCTCCCCCTCCCAGCAGAGATGGCATGTTAGAGGAGGTGCTTAACACTTAGTGGACTGAAATGAGCAGAAAGAAAGGAGGCTCAGCCATGTGCTCTGCTAGAACAGGGCTACCCTGGAGCCAGAGGCAAATGGCTGTGCCCAGAGCCCCTCTCCTGCCCCTACTCTCCTCTTGCGGGGGGAATACCCCAGCAAGGAGAACAAGGTCTGTGGGGGGCCCCAAGGCCCATGAAGCTGTCTGAAGTGCTTGTGGGTGGGGGCAGGGCTCTGGCGAGGACCTCAGCCACCAGCAAAGGAGAGAGGAGTGAGGACAGGTATTTCTGGAGTGATTTACACCCATGAACGCTTGCCCTGGCCAGGTGGCTCAGTTGGTTGGAGTGTCGTCCTGTACACCAGAACGTGGCAGGTTTGATTTCGAGTCCAGGCACATAACCCAAGTTGTGGGTTGGTCCCTGGCCTATACTAATGTTTCCTCTCACATCAATGTTTCTCCCCCCTCTCTCCCTCTCCTTCTCTCTCTCTTTCTTCCTCCCTCTAACATCAATAAAAAATTTTAAAAATTTTAAAAAATTTAAAAAAAACAAAAAACTTCTGGACACTCAGCCAGCCACTGCCTCCAGACAGTAAAGGGCATTTGGGTCCCCACTTCCTCAGCCGCTTCTGCCACCCCAGGAGCTCGTGACCCTGTCTTCACCCCTCAGCTTTTCTTCCCTCCCATGGCAAGGGCTTCTGTCCCAGGGGGACTCCCTGCAGCTGGGCTGTGGTCCATGACAGGGCATTTAATGCACAAAGAAAGCTGTTCCTCAGTTTGGAGAGTGAATCACTACAGGTTAGATTCATCATTATGAGCCCTCCAGTCCCCACTCAAGGGATTGGGGCTCCCTCTCTAAAGAGTCCAGTTGCTGCTGCTGGGCTGCACAGGAGCTAGAGGAGGGCCTTGGACTTGACCTCAGCAAAACAGCTCACAAGCACCCCCTGCGGCTCCCCAGAAAACGGCCGGGTAAGGAAAGGGTGCAACTTCTCAATATGCATCTTTTTTATAACATTTATGCTTTGAAGCATGTGACCCTATTACCTATTCAGAGCAGTGGAAACTTGTTTTAAAAAATCACGAACAAGGTAAAACGCACGGGCACAGATTGACCACCACTGTAGTCACGAGCCAAAGCACCTTCTTAAGAGGTCAATCAGATTAGCCACTCCCACTGACTTTCCACTCTACTTACACCAACACCCACACTCTCTACTGCTGCGCAACTGGGCCCCCCCGACCTCCCTGCCCCCACCCCTCTACCTTCCCCTTCCTTGAGCTCCAGCCAGCCTGGCCTCCCTGCTGGTCCCCTGAAGCACCAAGGACCCCCACAACAGGACCACGGGCACTTGTGCCTGGGACCTGGCTCACGTGTGTGCACTGCTCATTCCCTCACGTACCTCTGGTGAACCCCTCCCCGACCCATGTCCAAACCAGCACACCCTCCCCGGCCGGCATTCGCCCTCCCCACAGCACCTGGCTGCCCTGGCAGAGCTGGCCATCCTTTGCTGGCAGGGCTGTCTCCTTGTTCTTGGCTGTATCTCCGGCTCAAGAATCGTCTAAGTGAGCGAAGGCGGGTGGGGGAAGGCCTGCCTCTTGGTAGTTTCAGTGCCCAAACTCCCGAGGACAGGTGTGTGCTTTCCCAAAACTCAGAGGCTGCCCTGGAAGGTGGATGGCGTGGTGCCCCCACCCAGGGCTGGCCGGGGCACCATAAGTGCTCCCCCCGAGCCACAACCCAGGAATCACAGTAACAGCTGACATTTATGGGGCACTTACTGCATGAGCTCGAAGCACTAACTGCTCTGCACAGATGAGCTCACTCAATCCTCCAGGACCCTGAAAGCAAGCCGAGGAGGTGAGGCCTGGCCTCCTGATTTACACCTGTTGAAAGTTGAGCTAAGTTGCCCGAGCTCAGGCCCACACACAATTCCCCAGGAACAGAGAGAAGGGTGAGCAGGCCCAGACAGGAAAGGTCGCGGAGGGCCGGAGGAAGAGACGGAGCGAGGGTGTCCCTGGGGGCCCAGAGATAGAAGCACAATGGAGCACTGCAGAAATAACGAATGATGCCAGCTAAAGAATGACATTTATCTCGTAAGCGATATGAGGAACAAGGCCCACAACAGGACAAGGCAGGAACCCCTCTCAAGCCTCTTACAGGTGTTTTATTTGTGTGCTTTTCTTTTTTCTTTTTTGAAAATAATGGCACATTTTTTTAAAAAACTACAAAAAAAAGGACCATGTCTTTGAGTCCGTGTTCACATTGTCCCGCGCTGTGGCACCAGGACTGGCTATACGCCCCGCAGCGGCCGGGATTCCAGCCTCTCGGAAAGGCAGTGGGTCAGCTCCCCGCACAGCCCCTCAGGAGCAGGGGTGCTGTTCCCCTGGGCTCCACTAGGGGGCGTGCACCTGGCTCCAGCTCCTCTGAGGCCCCAAGACTAGCAACCCCCTCCTCTCTCCAAACCAGAGCCAGGAGCTGGAAACATTAGGGGAACTTATTTTGGTCCCCACAGGGGACTCTTCAGGAACTTTTAAGAGCCCTCCCCCAACCGGCAGGAGATGACACCCCAGCCTAGCCCGGTCACCCCCAGGAGGTTGAGTGTCTTTCCCTGGTTCTGTCTCCAGCCCAGCTGACACCACACTGGTGCCCTGGTTCTCAGGCCTGACCCAGACTGCCCCTGCCACACCCCAAGGCCACCGCAGCAAGCACCAGAGTGATGGATGCTTGGATCCCTCAAGCTGACCTCCAAGAGCAAGAAGATTTCCCAAACCCCAGGGCCCTGGCTCAGAAGGAAGGGCCGGGTGAGAAGCAGGGAGAGGGGACAGGGCAAGGGGCTCAGAGCTGAGGCTGCCAGGTGGGAAGGAGATAAGCGACAGAGGCTGGCTAAGGGCTCAGCGGAGCCTCCTCAGGCTCTGCAATGAGGGGTTCCTGGGGGTTGGTCAGCTGGCCAGGGCAGGGAGGTCTGGGGAGAAGGAGCCTTCTGTCCTGCCTCTGGTTACCACGGGGGCCCAGGCCCAGGTGACAAGACCTTAGACCTTAGAACCCCCAAAAGGGAGACACCACGTGCACTCAGCCAGGTGTGAGCCCAGCCCTCATGGGAGGGAGGGATCCCACCAGCCCAGGCTCTGCCCAGCCCCAGCCCCCAATAGCAGCTCCCATCCCTCCATAGGCCATCTGCACTGGAAGCTGGGGGGGGGGGGGGGGCCAGCTGACCCAGCTCCTCCTGCCCAGGCCCTGCCCACACCCTGGGCTCTACTCCTGCTGCTCGTTCATTTCCATGTCAGACACCAGAATGTTCTTCTCTGTGGCCTCGCCAGGACCAGAGGAGCTGCTGCGGCTGTAGCGGGCACCCTCAAAGGCCCCACGCTCGACACTCTGTCGCCTCCGGTAGAGGATCAGGGCTGCGGTCACCAGGGCCAGGAGCAGCAGCACTGCCATCAGCACCACCACCAGGGCCGCTGGGTTCTCTGGGAGCGCTGCTGTGGCAAGACGGACACTTGGTCAAGAAGCCCTGCCACTGCCAGGCAACCTGCCTCTCACCTCCCGGAATGAGGGGAAAGGAGTCTTCCACTCACCTGATGGGGAGAAGCTGCTCTCCTCAGCTGTGGGAAGAGAGAGGGAGGGACTAGTTAGTACTAGTAGTAGTAATCATCGTAAGCAGCAGCAGCAGCAAACACATATAGAGCCCCACTGAGTGCCAGACACTGTTAGCTCATTTAATCTTGTAGGTACTGTTGTTATCCCCATTTTACATATGAGGAAACTGAGGCCACAGAGTTGAAGTAACCTGCCCAAGGTCACAGAGTGGGTAAGTGGTTTGCCTGGGGCTTGAACCCTGCCCATGCCCTTAACCACTACAAAATGACGGGTTTGCTATCTAGCTTGGAAATTTGTAGAACAACCAGTGCTCCGTCCAGACCGATTCATCCCAGGGGACAGTTCGGGTGGCCCAGGCCTGTCTGCTCATGCCTTCCCCTGCACTGTGTCTCCTGCAGAATGAGAAGTGGCCCCGGGCCACACCCCAGTGCCAGCTTCGTGGGGGAGGGAGGCTGAGCGGTGTACCTGTCGGGGCACTCACCTCGAGGGAGCTTGCAGACAACGCCCATGGTGATGTTGGTGCAGGCGCCTGGCCGCCACAGCCCGCTGCTGCTCTGGATCCAGTAGCAGCTGTTGTGGCTCAGCATGCTGGGGCCCAGGCCCGGGGGCCCCCAGTTGGAGTAGTTCACAGCTGTGTTGTCCTGCCAGACCAGGGTGCCTCCTATGGGAAAGAAGGCTCTGAGGGGGTATGGGGAGGACTGACAAGGTAGAGCAGGTGGGAGAGAGCAAGCCTGTTCTAGAACCCATTCTCCCTCCCACAAGTCCTCACCCCACCAAGCCCTGGTGAAGGGCATCTCCCCTACAGCCGGAGGCCTTACCCTCCCCACTCCACACACACAGGGTACCCACCTTTAGGGTTGAAGTTCATGCCTAGCCAGGCACCCCGACTCTGGCCCTCAGAGCTCTGCAGGTGCTCCCAGACAAACACGTTCTCCATCTCATCCCGAATGGACAGGACCATCCCACCCACTGGAGACAAGGGAGGTCCACATCAGGGCAGGCGCATCTCCCTGGGGTAGCAGAGCCCCCCAGAAGCCCCAGCCCCGCTCTCAGGCAGCCTGAGTAGAGGATGGTGTGGAGTCCCTGCATTCATGGTGCACAGTGGGGGGGGTGATACGTGTAATGCCACATACAGTCTGTCTATATGGAATGTGATGGGGCACTTACAAGTGAGTGCCTATGGGAAGAGTGTAGAGTGGAGACTGTGTTCATGGGGCCTGAGTGTCCACGAGAGGGGTCACCAACTGAAATGCCCAGTGGGCTCTAGCCCGCCCTGCCCACCTTGCTGGCAGCGCTGCAGTGCCTCTTTGTGGCCCAGCTTCAGCTCCATGTGGAAGGAGTAACAGTGCTCCCGGAAGGGAATCCATGAAGATTCAGCCAGGTCCTGGGGACAGCTACCATGGTAATTTATTCTTCGAGAAGGAGGGGGCCCTGTGGGGTACAGAATTGAGGAAGTGGCCCAGAGTCCTCCCAGGAGTGGTCTATGCCTTACCCACCCCTCTACCCTAGCAGGTGGGCACTCACCACTGTTAACTCCACACACAGCTCCCTGCAACTTGGTTTCACAGCTGGTCGTGCGCCAGGCCCCATCCATATCCACATAGGCGCAGCCCCCTATATGTTGGGGCTCCCTGTCCTGCCAGCTCACATAGCTCAGCGGCTCCTCTGAGACCCAGGAGTACCTCCGGGAGCCCTGGGCAGGAGGGAACCATGAGGGTGGGAGGAAGGGAACCAGCCAGGGAGGTGGGGACAGGGGAGGCAGGGGGTTAGTAAGGGACAGGGAGGGAAATCAGGGCAGTTTGGGAGCCCACCTCTTCGCTGGCCAGCCCAATCCAGAGTGGTGAACGCAGACCTCGGGTGGCCTGTGTGAGGAAGGCCTGGGTGTAGGGGTCAAGCACGTGTGCGAGGCTGGTATTGCGGCTCTCACACAGCAGGAGGGCATCATGCCAGCTCAGTGGCTTCTGCAGCAGCCGGAAGGTGCCGTTGAGGTAGGAGAGATCAGTGCCCGGGGCAGGGGGCGATGCTGCTGGGGATGGGCTCAGCAAGGGGTCTACAGGGAAGGAGACAGGGCTCAGGCAGGGCTCTGCCTCCCTCACCCCATTCCCAGGCATCAAGCAGAGACCAGGCCTCCACTGGGTATAGTGCTTGGCACAGACTAACACTCATTCTTAGCCACTGTTATGATTAATGGCATATTCTTGCTACTAAACCAAGGAGCAAGCTAGAGCCTTCACCTATTCCTACCTCTGAGAACCCCGGGCAGAGGAACCCATGCATGGAAATGAAAGTGCCTCAGACACAAAACCTCAGGCTGCTTGACACCCCAGATGCCCAGTATCTAGTTTTTCCTTGCCAGCCTTTCATACCCCAAACCTTCCTCCCGAGACCCCTCAGTGCTCACTGCCTTTCCCTTGATTGGCACTGGGCCTTTCTGCCCATCTGTTTCCTAAGTAGATACACGACTCTGGGGGTGAGGTCAGGAATCATGCTTTATTCCTCCTGGCATGGCCCATAGCATCTAGCCCAGTGCTGGGCTCTCCAAGTTCACTGGTGACACCTACTTGTGCCTTTCTGGCAGATGAAGCCATGTGTCTCCTCCGTGCAGCTCCGATCATCCCAGCGGCCAGTGAAGTGGGATGAGGGGCTGTGCAGGACCACCGCACAGCTGGTCTGGGGGGAAGGAGCTGTTCAGGGGAGCCCCAGCAGCTGCCTCCACCTTGTGCCACTGCCCCCAAACGGCACTATCAGCAAAGAGGCTGGAAGAGGGGGACCCAGGGAGTGAAGGCAAGCACAGCAAGCCAGGGCGGCAGGGCAGGGTGTGGGTGGCAAAGGAGAGTGGGGAGGGACTTCCTCACCGGTATGTTGCCACTGAGAGCAGGGCTAGGGCCAGAGGGCTCCCCTGGTGCCCAGTTGGCATACAGCAGAGGCTCTTGCTCCACCCACTGGAAGTCCTTCTGCGAGGCATGGAGGCCAATCCAAAGGTCAAATGTCACATTGGACAGGCTGGTTGTGATGAATGCTACAGTCCCCCCAGAAGAGAGAGTTATGAGTGACAGGGTAGCCCCTGCTCACTCTGCACTAGCCGTTTTAGGGGATTGTATCAGAGGACACTGGGGGCTCCCCAGAAGCCAGCTCTACCTTGCTCTAAGGAGTTTGCGATGGTGAGCAGTTGGGCCTCTTGCTGTTCGCAGGAGAACTGTGCCTCTGACCACTTCACCCGGTCCTGGGGGTCCTGGCCCTGGATCCGGAAACACTGGGGGAGGAAGGGGAGGTGTGATGTCCAGTTCCACCTCATTGTCCATTAACCCAGAAACTCCACTGCGTACCCCTCAGCAGCAGGCCCTGGGGAGGCTACAGGGGCTCTCACAACCAGGACATGTGGATCTCCTTGAGCAAGGCTCCAGCACCCTCTCAACCCGGCACAGATCACATGCACTTGCCCACACTCTGGGGACGTCTTAGTGGGAGAACTTCTTCAGGCCACCAAAGGCTCTACATCCTAAGAGAACAGCACCAGGGCCAAGCACTGGGGGGATGGACAAAGCCCATCTCACTTTCTGCTACACACCTTGGAAGTGTTATCTAAAATCTATTATCCTGCCCTTTGAACATACATGATTATCTGTAGGATACTTTTATCTATTTTTTTGTTTGTTGTTTTTAAATGATCTTTATTGTTGAAAGTATTACAGATGTCCCCTTTTGTCCCCCTCAACCCCACCCTGGCTCACCTATCTTTTTTTATTTTTTTTTAAATATGTCTTTATTGATTTCAGAGAGGAAGGGAGAGGGGAGAGAGATAGAAACATCAATGATGAGAAAGTCATTGATCCACTGCCTCCTGCACGCCCCGGACTGGGGATGGAGCCCGCAACCTGAGCGTGTGCGCTGGTGGGGAATTGAACCCCGATCTCCGGGATCATAGGTCAATGTTCAACCGCTGAGCCACGCAGGCCGGGCCTCTATCTTTATTTTTGAATGGCCTTGTGAGGCAGTAGCTTCTAACTCTTGTAATTTTATGTTTCTCTTTTGCCACCTTCATTACTTCCATATGGTTAAAGAAACCACCTGTGCGGGAAATCTTCATCAAATGAAGACTATCTTTGAAAATAAATGATTCACAGTAATTTTCTACTTAGAGGCAGTGCAATAGGAGAGAAAGAATATATGTAAGATATATTCTGTTTTATATTAGGTGGAAAAAGTCATGAGACTAAGTTTTTGGAAAAATTTAATGACATGAAAAAATGCTCAAAATACAACACTGAGGAAAAAACTCTGGCGACAAAACTGCATTATTTAGTATCGTCTCAATTACATGGGAAAAGGCAGGAAGGGGAGTAACAAATACTGACAGTGGTTATCGCTGGAGAGTATGGGTGAGTTTTATTTTCTTTCTGTATTTTTCAAAGTCTTAATACACATGCCTTGCTTTTTTGTTTTTTTAAGAGAAAAGGTATAATATTTGCTTGAATATTCTGAGATGAAGAGCTCCATGATACTAAGGCTGGCTCCACTCCAATGTATGACAAAGATTTATGTATTATATTATCTAAGGTTACCTAATCTAATCCTCACAGTCAGGCCAAATGGCCTTACAATATCCTGCAAAGCAGTGTGGTTGAAGCTCATGCTAATGATGCCAGCACAAACAACAAGGCAATGGTGACCTTCTTTCCCGGCATAAGCTCTTTTCAGCCACCAGTAAAAACAATTCATGGTCTAATCAGATCTGGTCAATCAGCCCAGGGTACAAACAGAACCACTTTTGGAAAGAAATTCACACTCTAGAGGAAGCATTTTGAGATTATTATGCTAAGCGAAATAAGCCAGTTAGAGAAAGACAAATATCACATGCATGACCTCACTTACATGTGGAATCTAATGAACAAAATAAACTGATGGACAAAATAGGTCCAGAGGCATGAATGCATGGAACAGACTGACAGATCTCAGAGGGAAGGGGGGTTGGGGGTAAGGGATGGAGGACAGGAAAAGATTAACCAAAGAATTTATATGCATATATGTATAACCCGTGGACACAGACAATAGTGTGGCGAAGGCCTGGGGTGGGATGGGGGCTGGGTGGATGGGGGCAAAGGGAGGGAAATGGGGGAAATCTGTTATACTGTCAACAATAAAAATAAAGCCCAGCCGGCATGACTCAGTGGTTGAGAGTCGACCTATGAAATGGGGTCACAGTTCGATTTCTCGTCAGGGCACATGCCCGGGTTTCGGGCTCCATCCCCAGTAGGGGGTGTGCAGGAGGCAGCCGATCAATGACTCATCATTGATGTTTCTTTCTCTCTCTCCCTCTCCCTTCCTCTCTCTGAAATCAATATAAACATATTTAAAACAAAAAATAAAATAAAAACAAGTACTTGATCAGGCCTTCTGATTAGTTCACAAGGTGGATTGTTTACTAGGGGAGGAAGGGCTGAAAATGGAGAGAATGCCTCAGAAAACCCAGCCAGTGATGGATGAACAGTTTTCACTTCTATCTGTTTGTCTTTTGTGAGGCAACTTTTTAATCTGTAACAGCCATTAAAATCATGTTTGGAAATAATTTGAACTTCAAACAAGATCCTTGAGTCATGAATCACAAAGTGTCAGAGCAAGATTTTTTAAAATGAGGAACATGCAACCACTGTGCTCTTTATAATTATTTAAATATGAATAATGATTATGATTGACATTTTTGAGTGATCACAATTATTTCATACCACTAATATAGAAAAAGTTAAAACTTTAAAAATACTATATTTAAATGGTTAGCTCATGCTTTGTATTGCTTTGTTCTCGTGCATACTTTCATATATATATAACATTAGTTACATTAGTATGGAGGTAAATATATATTTTTGTAGACACACACATATATATAATGTACACACAAACTTTGTTATGTTCAATATTTTGTTTTACTAATAGGAATTCATTATCAAAATGTTTAACGAGCCCTGGCCGGTGTGGCTCAGTTGGGTGGGCATTGTCCCGTGCACCGAAGGGTTGCTGGTTCAATTCTGGGTCAGAGCACATGCCCAGGTTTCGGTCAGAGCACAAGCCCAGGTTTCAGGGTTGCATGTTCGGGGGGGGGGGGTGCAGCAGGCCAATGGATGTCCTGCTCTCTCATCAATGTTTCTCTCTCTCTCTCCCTCTCTCTCTCTCCCCCCTTTCCTTTCTCTCTAAAAAAGCAATAAAAAATCTTTTTTTCTTTAAATGTCTAATGACCACTGATCTAGAAAACGCACCAAACTATTTGGACAACCTTATTTACTGGTGGATCAGGAGGTGCTACTCCACTGAGTCATTTTCCAAAGAGTTTAGCCCTGGCACTGGGGCCAAGTAGGAGAGGTTGGTGGGCACAGGTAAGAAGCCATGACTTTGATGTTGCCAAAGGGCCAAGTCCTCTCCTCTGACTCCCTTGCATGCCCCCCCCACTCCTACCTTGTTGAGGAACTGGTTCCAGCCAGAGGGGCAGCCCCCCAGGACCATGGGCAGCAGGTCGAGGGGTTGTGTTTCTCTGGTTTTGTTGCTGCGCTTGCAGACATAGGGCAAGGCTGTCAGGCACCTCTGGTCCCCCCAGTCCTCTGCAGAAAGGGGAGGAGAGGGAAGTCACCCCTAATTCAGGGCAGGGCTGGCAGCACCCTCGTCTCATGCCCTTAGAGGAAGCTTGGCTGGGGCTCAGGTCCCTGTGCCCAACTCTGAACTCAAGTTCTCCATGGCTGCGGGACCGTGGGGACAGGCCCTCCCCTCTCTGGTCTAGCCCTTCTTGAGTTGTGGGAACAAAGAAGATGAGAGACTGATGGCCCCTGCCCAGGCTCGCCTTACTGCCCCCAACATCGACCCTCTCCTGCAGCCTCTCTGCCCCCACCTTGCCCTCACCTCGGCTGGCAGTCATGTACACACACTTCTTATCCTTGCCGATGGGCCGAGGTTTGCCAGGTGCCCAGGAGATGAAGTTTATAATGGAACCATCTGTCCACCTGCAATGGCACCGAGCAGGGGTGACTCCAGCACTGGCCCCAGGCCTCACCTCCCCCATATGCAGCAATAAAGGCCACGGGAAAGGGGGCAGGGAAGGACCCAAATTCAGGAGCTCATCTGTAGGCTGAGAAGGGGGACTACTGTGCTCAGTGCAGCTGGGGACCAAAGGGCCTGGTGCCTCCAGGTAAGGCCCAGCCCTCCCCGGGGGATTGATTTCTCTAAGAAGAGAAGTCTAAGAATCCCCGGGCAGGGCTCCAAGGGCTTTGGTGTGCTGATACCTGCGTGCTCCTGGTCCTTCCTGCCTCAGTGCGTGGTAGGTGGGCCCTGCATACAAAGAGGCCCCTCTGGACCGTAGTCATGTTCTTGCCCATGTCCTAAGGGGGCCTTATTCATGAGTGACTCCAGCATAATATGAGCTGCCATGATTTAGTGCTCAATACTGTGTTGGAAGCTGTACTAAGGACTGCACCTACCTTATTTCTAATCCTCACAACAATCCTACCAGGCAGGCCTCACTATTCATATTCAGATGAGAAAACTGAGGCCCAGAAAGGTTAAGTCACTTGCTCAAGGTCACACAGCCTGCGAGGGCCAGCTCTTGATTCAGATCCAGGTCTTCTTGGTGTGTTATGCAGCCTCCCCCCCACTCCAGCTTGTGGTTGAGGCTAGCTATCCACGCAAGTGCCCTCTCCCACACCTGCTGCCCTCTGCCCAATCCTCCAGTCCCCTGGCCCCTACCTGAAGCGCCCATCGCTCTCTGAGGTGTGCAGGCCGATCCACCAGTGTTGCTCCTGGCCCCGGGAGAACTAGGGAAGCCGAGTGGGCAGGTTAGGGTTGGCAGGGCCTTTGCCGCTGCTGGCCCTGCCCTTCCTCTGCCCGCCTGTGTGCCCACCTCTCCCCTGTTCGCTTGTGTGCCCACCTTCTGCAGGTTGTGTCCCAGGAAGTCTAGCTCAGCCTGGCTGTGCACGGAGACCAGCTCAGCCTGGAACCACGTACAGATGCGCTGTGCCTGAGTCCACGTAGAGTGGTGTTCAAAGAACTTGTACTCGGCCTCCTGGAAACGCAGCCATTCCCGCCGGCCTGCAGGGGCAATGCCAGCGTGGGAATGGTGGCCAGGCTGGAGCTGCCTGCCTGGCCTCAGAGGAGGACAAGGTGGGTCCAGGGCAGAGCTAGCACGGGTGAGCCCGCAAGCCCACCAGACCCAGGCCAACAGGGCTGTGGGCACCCCTGCCAGGCCCTTCCCTGGAGGTGACACCCCTGCCCCTCTCTGGGCTGCTATGGGGGGTGGGATGGGCAAAGGGGCCTCACCTTGCGGGCTGACGTCAGGTTCCCGCACTTCCATGCCTACAGGGAAAGGTGCACAGAGACACTGCAGAAAAAGGACACCCTCCCTTGGATCCCCGGCTGCCACCCTTCACCCCATTCCCAGTCCCCTACAGCCACCCCACTCAACCTCGAGGGATCTTGCAGATCCAGTCCAGCTGCGTCTCGCACTGCAAGGCCACCCACTGCAGGGAGGACAGGTCGAGCACTGCACAGCTCCGGATGTCGTCATCGTCATGCCGGCTCCGGTCGAAATTGTGGTAAGAGAACTAAAGAGGGAGGTCAGAGTGGGAGAGGGTCCTGAGACAGGAGGCGGAGGCTGCCCCCAAGCCCAGAACAGACGGATAAGAGACCTGATTGAGCCGGGAAGCCCCAACCAGGGCTGGATGCCCCACCTCCCCCATGTCCGTTACCTGCCAGCCCAGGGTAGAGGCCTTGCCTCTGGTAAATCTCACCCCTCTCCCAGCCCTGCCCCCCCCCAACAGACCGCGCCCACAGCCAAGCGAGACCACCCAGAAGACCCCGCCTGCCTCCTTCAGGCCCCCTCACCCCTAGGCCGTCGCTCCAGTGCCAGCTCTGGCCCCCACTGGGGTCTCTGCGGTTCAGGCCGATCCAGAACCAGGGCTGCTCATGGATCTCCAGCTCAGATTCGCTTCAGCACAACCCAGGGGTTGGGACAGAAGAGATTGGAGTGAGAGAAGTTAAGTGTCAAACATGCCCCTGCCCCTTGCAGCTCTGGTCTGGGCAGTCCTGAGGGCCTGAGGGCTCTCCATCTGGGCTTCAGGCTGAGGGGAAAGAAGGGGGTGACACAGGACCCAGCACCCAGCTCATGGGGTGGTGGGTGGTCTGGTTCCCTTCCCTGGCTTCTCTTTGGGGTTTGCGCGGGCCAGCAAGACTGAAGGCTTTCACTTCAGGGAGTTTAGGAAGTGGATGGGGATGGGTACACCTGGGGCTCTGGAAACAGGTAAACCTGGTTCCCCAAGGACCAGGCCGTGACCTTGGGGAAATAACTCAGCCCATGGGGTCAATGATAATATCTACTTCCTAGGATTAAATGTTTAGCACGGTACCTGGTGCCTGGTGAGAAGCAATCAATATGCGCTATTATAATTCCTAATCAAATAATGTAATCATGATGTTTGCTGGGAGGAGATATCCCTGGAATTAAGATCCCAGGCAGACTGGATCCATCTGGATTGTTCCCAGTACTAAGGGGATTACAAGTGCTCTGGGGTGTCATAGGGGGCCAGAGCCCACAGGACAGAGCTGAGGTCCTGGAGGGAACCCCATGGGAAAATGCTCGCTTTTATAGCCTTCCTCCTGTCTTTCAGGAAAAGCTTTTTGTTAAGGAGTGTGTGTTATTATGGGATGGTGTAGGGTGGGGGGAAAACACTCAGCTTGGATCCGCTTGAACAAGGTTTTGCAATGGAGAAGGGTGGGGGAGGGCAGTTACTTGTGTAAAAGTTTGTGAATCTGGGGAGGCAGGTGTTGCTGGCTCTGTGACACTGGTGGGCAACACCAGGTCTCTGATTCCAGGGAGACCAGGGCTACTTGAGGGGGACAGAATGGTCCTGGCACTAGTAGCAGATACATAGGTCACCCTAACACAGGCTTCATTGGAGTAGCCTTCACCCTGCCTTGCAAAACAGAGTCACACACACACACACATGCCGCCACCCCAGGCTCAGTACCCGAAGATCTTGTTGAGCATGTTAGCCACAAAGTGCTCCTCCTCATAGCTGGCCAGGCTCAGCAGCTGGGCTCCCAACTCCTGGCAGGCCCCCTGGGCCTGGACCCATCTCTTCTTGTCCTGCAGACGCTCTGAGCTGAACACCTACAGGAGCAGAGTCCAGCTGTCCAAGCTGCACCCATTGGCCCACCTCCCCAGGGGATATCTGCCCTCCCATGACAGCAGTGCAGAGGGGGGCTGAGGCCTCACTGGACAGGGTTCCAGGCTAGTTAAGACAAATTTGCTCATCAGAGAATGAGCCCCAGAGGAGGGAGCTGACATAGGCAGCTTCTGAAAAACGTCCCCCTAACCATAGGGGAGATGAGGGCTCTCACCTCAGCAGGGCCACAATTTGCTGTGGGCAAGTCCCTTCCCCTCTCTGGGCTTCAGTTTTTTCTTATAATAAAAGACCATGGACTACATCAGTGGCTCCAAAACCCAGCAGGGTTTAAAAATACAGATTACCACCCCAACCTACTGAATCCCCATCTCCATAGTGGCAGTCTGAAGATTTTATTTTTATCAAGCTCTCCAGAAGAGCAGTCAGCCTGGCCTCAACATGTGGAAACCTCTGAAACCAATGATCTGGATGGTTTCGTCAATTCCTCAAATGTTTATTGAGCACCTACTATGTGCCAAGGCTCAGATTCCACTTATGAGAGTTTCACCAGAAATGCTCTCTGGGGGAAGGCCTGAGGGGAGGGGTACAGGGTGGAGGGTATCAATAGTGGGGAAAAGGGAGCATTTGTAATACCTTCAACAATAAAGATAAATTTTTTTAAAAAGAGAGAAAAAAAGAAAGACATACTCTCTGTCTGTAGTCTGCTGTGGGGAAAAGTATTTTCGGAGCCACTGTATGGACCAGGGCTGGGTCCCACTGGGACTCCCCATCAAGGTGAGCTGCCTCTTCGCTCTCCCCTCCCCCCGCCCCATGCCAACAGGCTGCCTACCTTATAGCAGTGCCGGAGTTTGGGGTCTGAGGCCCAGCCCTGGGGACAGGAGTCAGTAAGGCTGGGTGTGGGGTCTGGCCCAGGCAGCTCAGGCGTCACCGGTGTGCCCAGGCTCTGGCGGCAGATGTAGCGAGCCCAGAACATGGTGCAGTTCTTCACCTCCCAGAGCCCCATGGCACTGCCCGTGGCCAGGGCCACGCAGCCCCCACGGCTGTACCCTGAAGGAGGGAGAAGGGACACCCTTATGCTAAGGAGGACCCATGGCTTGGCCCTCCCTCAAATCCCCGTGGGCACCACCACTGCCCTTGCACTTGGAACCAGCTTAGCCACCTCTGCAGGGACACAGTCTGTGAGGTCAGGGCCCAGGTGGGAAGAAGGGAATGGAAGTAGAGTCCTAGCTCTGTGTTTACTCCTGTGAGCTCTTAGGCAAGTTGCTTAACCTTTCTGAGCTTGTTTCATCAGCTACCTCATCAGATTATTAAAAGGGTTAAAAAAGATCATGAATGTGAAATGGTCATAACAGTAGCAAGCACTTATACTGTGCTCCCTATTCTAAGAGCTTTGCATATATTAACCGTTTAGGCCTCACATCAACCGTATGAGGAAAGTATCCAGTATCTCCATTTGACATGAGACTCAAAGATGTGCAGCTAATAAACCGCAGAATCGGGATCTGAGACAGGTGGTCTGGCTGTAGACCCTGTTCTAACAGCTTCACCACACCGCAGGAATGATCAGGTCACTGCGAAGGCCTGGGTCTCGGTCCTGGCGGGACAAGCTCCGCGAGTAAGTTGGAGAAAGGGGCCCACTGAGTGCCGTGCCGGAGGGCTCACCAGGCTGGTCCCGGTTCCAGTGCGTGTACATGACCTCATCCCCACTGAGCCAGCGGAAGGAGCCGGTGCTGTTGAGGTCCTGCAGGGCGGTCCAGAAGTACTCGCCGTCCCAGTTGTAGATCAGGCTGCTGACGAAGGCCTGCTCGAACCTGCGGGAAAGACGCTGGTCAAGGCAGGGAGCCCGCCTCCCACCGCTCTTTGGGCCACAGGCCAGATGCCCTGCCCCTGGAGCTTAGGTGCTGTACCCAACTAGTAACTTGCTTAGGGAAGTGGGGACCCTTGGGATCCCTGCAGCTGACACACAGCAACCCAGCTCCCACTCTACTGTCTGCCCTCTAGGCCTGGCCAAGAAGTAGAAAAAAATCAGACACAGCCAAGGCCTCTCTCGGGCATCTAGCCCACACCTATACCTGTTTGTGCCCCTGCCCAAACCCACCCCACACTGACGTCACTTAATAATCAGGAGTCAATCTTGTGACAATATTAGAAAAAGGCCCTGGAGTCAGTTGAGGCTCAAAGGACTCAGGTCCTTCTGTGTTTGATGACAGGAAGCTACCCCATTTGATGGAGGGGCCACATTAGGCCAGGACATGGGTGCAGGCTGGTCTGGGCACCCACCCCCTCCTGTACCTGTTAGTGATGGTGACCAGCTGAGCGCCCTGGTCAGTGCACAGGCGCCGGGCCTCACTGTAGGTCACTTGGTCCTCTCCCAGCCAGTAGCAGGATGGACTGTGCCACTTCCAACCCTGGCTCGAGAGAGTGGGCAAAACTGTGGGGAGGATGCCCCTCTTCACCCATAAGGCCCAGGGCAGGGGGACGCCATCAGCGGCATCACTAAATGTGCTACAGGCTTGGGCACAGGACAGAGGGGCCTTGTTTGACACCAGAGATGGCCCTTCCTGTGCTGTATTCTGTACCTGTCACTCCATACTCCCCCTCCTCCTATGATCCACAACTGCCAGACCAGGAGTGGAAGCATGGCCCAACGATGGCCGATCGAGAACAGCCAGTGACCCGGCCTGTGGCCTGGCGCAGAAAGATAAGTGGCTCATCAGACTCCTCTCTTGAACATTTAAACCAAGAGAAGCAATGGGAAAATTGCCAGTTGGCTGAGAAACCAGAGTCAGAAAGCTGGGAGAGCTGCCAGGATGTGGAGGGGGCTGTGTGATCCTCAGGGGCCTGGAAAAGCTGGAGTAAGTGTTGGATGTGGCTGGCCTGGGAGACAGACCCTCAGGGAGGGGCAGCAGAGCTGTGAAGAGAGACCACCGCTCCTGAGCAGCTGCTCCCTACCACCCAGCACCCACACACCACAGACCCTCTCCCCTTGGGCCACCCTGAGGGGCTCTCTGCTCCTGCCTTTCGGATGAGAAACTGAGGCTCAGAGAAATGAAGTGACTTGATTTTGTACACAGACAGTATGAGGTGGAGCCTGGACTTGAACCCACACCTCAGAGGCTGTGCCTGTCCTCACCACAGCCCTGCTCCTCCTAAGACGACTCCAGATGCCCGCCAGGGTCTTCACCTCCAGCAGGCCTTGAAGTGGCAAGCCTTGGGGTGGGCTCCAGGTTGGGAGAGGGAGATGCGGCCCTCTGGGCAGGAGCCAGGGCAGAAGAGAAGCTGGTATGTGTGTGCTCATGTGTATGAGTGTGTGTATGGGGAGGGGGGGATCCCATATGAGCAGCAAGGCTGTGCTAAAGACCCCTGGCTCTCTCAGGTGTTAACCATGGCTGCTTAGCAGCCCCCGTCCCCCATTCCAGGCCAGCCCTGGTGCAGGGCAGTTAGTGGTAATTCCTCTCCACCCCCCACCCTGACTTCACCCAGGCCAGGCCAGGCCAGAGCCCCTGGGCAATTCCCTGACCATGCTGGTCCCCGAGACTCTTCAGCTGGGCCATCTGCTCTCTCCCACCTCCCCACTGGAGGTCATGCCTGTTGATGTTTCCTGCTCCTCCCCTGGGGGAGAGTTTGGGGTGCAGGTGGAGCGTGGTAAGGGGCCTTAATCCAAAGGAAAACAGAGCCACACTGGCAAAGAGCTGGTGGGAGGACTGCAGCCTTGGTAGATGGAGCAACCTTCCCACATATATCCACACCACTCACACCCCTGCTTGGCTGGGGGCCAGGGAGGGGGCTTGGGTGGGCCGGAGAAGGGAAATGGGCTGGTCACCCACTCTCATCATTCATACACTCACTCCCCAACTCACTTATTCCCTCCCTCCCTGAACATCTGGTAGCCCCTGGGGCTTGGAGCACAGGGAGAGAGACACCAGAATGGCCTCATTCCGCCAGAGGAGATAGACAGACAAGCACCCGCTATGTCAGATGGCGTGATGTGTGGCCACGGCTTACCCCGCAGCCTTCACTCAGGTGAAGACTAGCCAGACTCGGGGTGCCCACAGCCACCTCCTGTTCTCTGCTGCCTCTGGGAAGAGGCTTTCCCATGGAGATGGGCCTCAGGATATGGGTAGGGAGCTCTGCTTCCTCCCAACACCATTCCTCTGGAAAGGGGCAGCTTGGAGAGCAGGAAGAAGGGTGAGCCAAGGAAGGGAGAATGCAGCAGAAGGCTGCAGGATTTCTATCCCCCCTTCTCCTGGGAGCCCCTCTGACTGCCACCAGGTTAAGTACCCAGATCCAGAAGTACTCTCACCTTCCGGCAGCCATGGTCCTCCTCAGTGGCCCCCTGGCTCAGCTGGCCTGCTTTCTTGCAGATGGATGGCAAAGACTGGTTACAGGGACTGTCATTCCAGCGACCTTCCTGGGAACACAGGGTGAGAGGAAGTCTCAGCCCCCACCCCCAAATCTCCCAAACCCTTCAGCAAATGATTTCTAGACCTGATCCTGCCTCTGCTTGCTGAGCAAGAGGCTTGACCTCTCAGAGTTCCAGGCTATAAAATGGGGAGAGAGAGATTCGTTCAATAAGCCTTAGGGGGCTGATGGGAGCACACAAGAGTTGTGCAAATGCCTCAGAACATTGATAAGCACTGTCTAAATAGGAAGAGGCACTCCTTTAGATTATTTACAGCTCATTTCACAAATACCCAGGACACTGGCTGAGGCTGTTAGCGTAACCGATGGAAGGACACACAGATGAGATTCCCAGTTCTGCAAGGCACCGGCCAGTACCTGCAGAGCCAGGCTGGGCCCAAACCCAGTGCTCAGATGATGGCACTAAACAGGAATTCGGTCCCCAGCTCCTCCTAATGCCTTTGCCCTCCTGTCCGCAGCCTCCTAGCCAGTGGCGTGTCTGCCTTTAGCTCCATCCTGAGGGCAGAGGCACCGTGTATCCCGGCCCCAGGAGAATGCCTGGCACATTGCAGACACTCAACAAATAATTGTTTATAAATTTTAAAATAGCATCCCCTACTTTAGATGGCTGTCCCTGGCACACTTCGTGGTATCTCATGAGAGAGTATCCTATCTGTCCCTGGAGTCGGTAGATTGTCCCTATGGCTTTGTCCTTTTAAAGTGTCTCTTGTCTCTGCTCGAAGCCTTGCATCAATTCCTCCACCTACCCACACCACGACTGAGTCAAAGTCATGGCAAAGAGTCATCACCCCCTAAGTTCATGAGGGGACAGGACCCTGCAGGAGCAGCCTGGTCCATGGAACATGTCCATAGAACATGGGCTCTGATGCCACTTGCCACGGGGAACTGTAGCTGCCGGGAGACCAAGATGGCTCCAGGTGGCATCCTAAGGCTTCATGGGAATTAGCTCCTTTAACCCTCCCAATGACCCCCTGAGATTGGCACCATTAGTGTTCCATTGACAGATGAGGAAACCAAGGTACAGAGAGGTTAAGAAACTTGCCCAAGGTGACCCAGCTAGTTGGGGGAAGAAGGGGGAAGTCAAACACTAGCAATCTTCCACGTGGAAGGGGAGGGGTTGGGGGGGATGATGGAGCTTCTGAGAGGCCATGGGGTGGGGTTCCAGGCACCAATAGGACTGAGGTATACACCAGAAGGCTGAGGTGTATTTGGGGCCCTGTGATAGGGAGAGGGGGTTCTCACCGGTCCCCAAATGGTGACACAGTCCTCCAGGCTGTCCCGGAAGTTGTTAGGCTCAAAGGGGTGCCAATGGGTGAAGCTCACAGTGCTCCCATCAGACCACTCAAAATTCATCTGCAGTTTCAAATCGTTGAGGCCAATCCACAGCTCCTCCACCTCTGGGGGTGCAGCAGGAGGGAGGAGAGAGAGGACATGGAGAGGTCAGCTTCAGCCACCAGCAGGGGAGGAAGGGGCAGTCTCTGAGCCTCCTGGGCAGGACTGGATGGGCATCGGGAGGCCCTGTCCTCCACCCAAGACCGGCAGTGACAAGCAGCCCCTCACCTTGCTTGATCTGCTTGGTGATGAACTCCAGCTCGGCCATGCTGTGGATGCTGAGCAGGTCGCCTCCACCCCGCAGACACGCCTTCTTGGACTCCTGCCAGCTGCGCTTCTCGGCTTGCAGGCGGTAGCAGTGGCCCTGGAAGGGCTGCCAGCTGGGCTCGCACTCCACCTTCACGTTGGCCCACACATCTGCAGAGACCCACGAGGCTGCTGCTCAGGAATCAAGCTACCCAGCCTGGGCACTGACCCACTGGGCATTAACACAGGTAGGGCCCCAAAGTCAATTCCTCCCCAAACCTGTCCCACATCAGCCCTTCCTGCCTGGACAGGTCTAAATGCTGAATGATGATAGAAAGACAAAACCCTCCAGGGCTGCAGGAAGCCCAGAGGTCAAGCCCCAGGAGGTGGTGGCAGATTCCACCCAAGACAGGACAGCTCTTATAGCTGGGGCTCTGAGAGAGATAGGCAGGGATGCAGGACAGACCAGTCCTGGGAGCCTCAGCTTCTGCTTTTGTAAACGTAGTTTCCTGCTATAAGATTCAAACTTAGCTCATGTCCACCTTGCTTAGTAAATTAAACCAATGTCATTATCTCAAACGACATCTACTGAGTGTGGATTCCATGCTGGCCCTGGTGGTCCAGGATGAAGGGACTAAGGAAATGGGGCCCCACCAGGTGGGCAACAGGTGAAGTCACCGCTGATTGTCTGGCATCTCTGGCTGGAATTTCTCCCCTTGCTACTTCCCCTGTCCCCAGCTCCTCTCCCTGCTCCCCAGGGCTGACAAACTGACTGGTCCCAGGCCTTTCTCGCCCCCCTTCCGCGCATTTCAGATTCACCCTCTGGGGATTGGGGTCCAAGGGCAGCTGAGACAAACAAGCCCTCACTTGGGCCTTGGCAAGAGAAAATAAGATTTTACCAAACCACCCACAATGTCAGGCTTGGGCAGGATTCTGCCTGGCTGGGCGGAAAAGCATGTGCCCGCTCGAAGCATCTCCCAAGACTGACATTCTGGGATCCACTCCATTCTGGGAGATGCTCCAGGGTCCAGCCTCCCATTTCCTGGAGACCCAGCAAAGTGGGCAGGGCTGAGAGCCAGAGGGGATTGCTCCTGGGCTCTGGACCGGTCAATCATAGCTGTTGGCCATGGAGCAAAGACCCAAGGCTGCTGCCTGAGAGAGAACCAGAGGTTAGTGGGTGTTCAGACCCCAGAGGCCTGCTCTGGGCTGGGGGAGGAAGGAAGCTCAGGAAGTGTGGATGCTTTGGGGGTACAATGGTGCCTGCCCAGGAAATGACATGCTTTGAGTAATGAGACATGGAAGGCAGAAGAAATTGCCTAGAAAAATGCCTCATGCAGAGAGAAGTGGACTGGGATGAAAGAGAAAGTCCAAAGCCATCTGCAGATTCATGAGATGACTTGCCACAGGGCCACACCAGGGTGACTCAGGGGACACAGAACTTGGTGAGGGGCTAGATCCTAGGGGAACCACAGAGGGGCTAGGCCTGCCCATACTGGGCCCTCCTTCCTTCAAAAAGTAGCTTCTGGCCCAGCTGGTGTGGTTTAGTGGTTGAATGTTGATCCATGAACCAAGAGGTCACCGGTTCGATTCACGGTCAGGGTACATGGCACATGCCTGGGTTGCAGGCTTGATCCCCGGGGGGGGGGGGGCACGCAGGACGCAGCCAATCGATGGTGCTCTCTCACTGATGTTTCTATCTCTCTATCCCTCTCCCTTCCTCTCTCTCTAAAATTAAAAACATATATATATTTAAAAGCAGCTTCTGAAAGACCTAGAATTGGTGCCTGCTCTAGGCTCCCTCCAGCTAGGGGTGAGGTACCCTAGACGTGGGGCACCAAGGTGTTAAGCCTTTGCTCCTGACCCCTCAGAGGTGAGCGGAGAAAGCAGGAGCTGACAGCCCTGAGTCAGTCTCTGGCAACATTTTAATGATCAGAAGCAGAACTTTCGTTCTGGAAGCTCTTTACTTTCGGTGGGTTTATGGATTTTTTTTTTCTGGTTTTGCTGTATTTTGCTTGGGAAAATTCCGTCTTCTCCATTCCCAGGGTCACTGGATTCCTGCAGGAGCCCCTCCAACCTACACTGACAGATGCCTTCTGCTACCTATGGATATACTCCTTTGGGAACTCCTCCTTGAGGCCCCTAGAGCCATCTCTGTGAATCACATGTCAGCAAGACACTCCCTGGCTTAAAAACCTGTAAAGGCTCCCCACGGCCTACCTGGCCCCACTCAAACTTTGCCCAGCAGCCAAGACCCTTCAGGGACTGGCTGCAACCTGCCTTTCTGAACAGTTCTCTTCAACATGCTCTCTAAGCCAGTGCTTCTCAAACTGTACCTGAGCATGAATTGCAGGTACAGGGGCTTGTGAAATGCAGGTCCTGATTCAAGTAGTCTGGGGCAGGGCCTAAAACTCTGCATTTATAACAAGCTCCCAGGTGACACTGTGCTGCTGGTCTCAGGACCCTATTTTAAGTGGTTACGAGTCTATACTCCAACCAGACCACTCACCAACCTGAAAACTGCTGTGCAATTCCTTCCATGCCTCCACACCTTTGCCCACGCAGTTCCCCCTACGATAATGCCCTTCCCTCACATGTCTTTATGGCTTTTTAAACTTACACTCAACTTGAAAGGCCCAAATCAAATGTCACTTCCTTGAAACCCTCCTTAACTCTCAGAAGCTTAATGAATTCTTCCTCTAGGATTTCATCTCCTCTCACATTACTGCACGTTTTTGTAACAGTACATAACTCCGGGTATTCCAGCTGGAATGTCTGTCACCTCCAGCAGACTGTGACCTCCACAAGGGCAAGGTGAGTAATATCAGCATTCAAACAATTCTCAACAAGTCCCCAGATGAATGAATTAATGGCACTTTCCAATCTGTTCAACCTTTAGCTGAACTGGTAAATAAGAACAGGGAGAATCAGTCACCTTGTGCTGCAAGGCTGGGAGGCTATGGCCAGGATGAGCCCACCGCCCCCGCCCCACCCCAACCCGTGCTGGGACCAAGGCTCACTGGGCGGCGCTGGCTCGGCCGGGGCGTTGAGCTTCTTCTTGCATACGTAGGGCAGCGCAATGCTGCAGTCGCGGTTCTGCCAGCCGCCGGAGGACTCCGTGCGGATCACTCCACAGTTCTCCTCGCTTGGGTTGTCCGGCTGATCTGTGGGGAGGGCAGGGCGCCAGCACCCCAGGAGAGAGACTCACACCCCGGCCCCTGGAGCCCTCCTCCGAACCTCCTGCTCCCTCGGAAGCCTGAGCCAGCTGGAGATGCCCAGCACTCCACTCAGCCCTCCCTCACTGGGCACTACAGGGCCTCACTGCTTTCTTACCTGGGGCCACGTCTGAGCTCTACTCAGCCCCACCAGGCCTTCCTGGCCAGGCTGCTGGCACACTGGGTACACAGGGCTGAAATCCAGTCCACTGCCCAGGCCCTGTGCCCTGAGCTAGTTTCTAATTCACACAAATACACTGCATGGGCTAGTGGGGCCATTCCAGGAGGTAGGGGGTATCCCCACCCCCCCACTTTGAGGAATAAGTAGGAGACAGTGCCTGTGGGGTCCCCAGGCAGCCCTGCACCCTAAACCCTATGCCTCACCACTCTCCCAGTTGAGGTACTTGAGGGGCGAGTTGTCCGACCACTGCCAGCCTCCACTGGTGTCCAGGTCATTAAGGCCAATCCACAGCGTGGAACTATAGCCGGTGAGGAGCCCTGATGGCAAGACAGTGACAGTGAGAAGTGAGTTGCCCATCCTCCGCCCTCCTACTCTTTGCCCCCACCAAGGCCATCCTTACCCCCACAAGCAGAAAGGGCTCAGGGTCCTCCAAAGGTAGGAGCAGGTCTCAGGGTCCTGGCACCCCGCCCAGGCCCCAGGTGGGTCAGACCCCAGCCCGGGGCTGCCCACCACCTCACCATTGATGTAGGTCTGCTCGTGGATCTCGGTGATGCTCAGCAGATCCGCCCCTTGCTGCTCACAGCTGGCCCAGGCCTCCCTCCACGACAGCGTGGACTGGAAGTTGAACTGGTAGCAGCTGTCAGTCAGCTGGTCCTTGTCCCAGAAGGTCTCACAGTCGTTACCTGCCACCATGACAGCCAGACATGGGTCCCTCACCAGTCCTCAGCTTCAGGGCCTACACAGGGGTCCCCCATGGAGTGTGCAGACCCCATAGAGGTTGTTCCACGATGCGAGGAGGGGCCATTTCTCACCCCAGTCCCGAAAGTTCTGCCGCCCGCACCCTCACGGCCAGCCTCCCGCCAGGAGCCGCCCTGCTCTCACTCTTGATGGGGCAGAAGCCCCAGCGCTCGTCCTTGCCATAGTCCTGGGTAGTGGCGCACCACAGGTGCCCATCCTCGCGGCCTGTGCTGGTGCAGCTGTGGAACCACTGGTTGTCATACTTGAAGGGGATGGTGCAGGGTTTCCCGTGAGAATTCCCCTGGATGGTGTAGACCTCTGCAAGGAGGGGAGCCAGGCCTTGGCATCGGAACCCCTGAGACACCCACCCCCTATAACCCAGGGAGCCAGGGGTGAGCAGGGGTCTGCAGAGGGGGAGAGCGGCAGTGGTTTTAAAGGCTCCCTTTGCCATCAGATGGTCCCAGGAGCCTGGGAAAGAGAGCGCTGCTCATCCCACAGGCTGGGAAGGGGTCCTTCAATGCCCCTATGGCTGTCCAAACTCCAGCTAGGTGAGGGGGGCCTCCAAGTCACCCACAGAGGTCTGAGCCTGAAGGAATCCCTCCTCAGCTCCCCCCCCCCCACGGAGCTCTACTGTGCACCCCTCCTCCCCAGGATCCATCTTGGAACTCAGGGTGACCTCCAGGAAGAGGACCCCCAGGATGGCACTGCATTCTGGGGGTTACCCTGGGGTCTCCCTTAGAGAGTAAGCCTCGGGAAGGAAATTTTACATTATACACTTTTATACTGTTTGAGGTCTTTACAAGTGTGCATTCACTTTGTAATTTTTAAAAAGTAAATCAGATGCTTTAAAGTAAATTTTCTTATTCAAAAATGCTTCCCATTACAATTAAAGATGTGACTGCCGAAGGTCTGTGAGGACAAAGGCCTTGTCACCGAGTGTGTCCCTCTGCGGCTCCAGTCCCCCTGACACTGTCCGTGCGAGCAGCCTCTCACCATGGTAGGGCCGGGCGCACAGGTCCTCCTCGGTGCTGTAGATGCACCACTGGCCGCCACGCTCGGGGGTGCCAGCCTTCGATGTGTTGCCGGCACGGGCCCCCAGGAGCAGGTTCAGCTGGTCACCCAGTGTGCGACAGTGCCAGCGAAGACTCACTGCCTCCCGGTCACACTCGTACATGCCCAGGGAGGCTGTGGTGTTGGTGCTCGGCCAGCCTGTGCCCAGGCACTGCATGGTACCCAGGTTGAAGAGCCGGTTCCGGGAGACCCACTTCCAGCGCTGGGCAGGAAGACTGCTACTACAGCGTGGGGAGACCCTGACTTGCCCACCCTGGGCCTCCAGGCAGCCTTCCAGTCCATAGCTGAAGATGAGGAAGACGTTGGGTTCTAGAAAGGAAGGCAGGACATGAAGCCATCACAGGGGCTCTCCTGGCTGGCCCTTGATGGCCAGTGCCACCTACAGACATTGACCATGAGTCTGGCGCTGGGTCTCAGCCCTCCGTCACAACCCCCAAAAGCAAAGCCAACTCCACGTGGCAAATGTGTACTTTTCTGAAGATCTTATGGGAGAGGTGGAGGCATTCACATCACACAGCACACTGCAGCCTCCATCCCAGTCCGTTACACAGTGTGGTTCCCTGCCAGTGTTCCAGCCTGGAGGCACTGTCTTGCTCTGTCCCCTTGCCCCTCAGCTTCACTGGCTCCATCCTTTCCTCCCATCTAGAATCTCCCCAGACCACTCACTGCTCCCCTTGCATAACCATTCATGCTCCCATAGCCGTTTCACTCCTATTTTTCAGACAGCAATTAGCTCTCTGGATTCCCCAATCTTGCATCTTCTCACCCCTCCCTCACTGCGGAGACACTGTGGGAGACAGTGAATTCCAACCTGCCCCTCCCCAGCATACCCACTTTACAGATTAAGAAATCAAGACTGAAATTGATAGAAAGTAGACAAGGGGTTGCCTGGGGCTGGGCTGAGGGGATGGGGATGGGGAGTGAATGCTAAATGGTACAGGGATTCTTCTGGGCCGATGCTCTCAAATTAGATTGTCGTGATAGTTGCACAACTCTGAATATTTAAATGGGTGAGTTTTACAGTATGTGAGTTATATCTCAATGCTGTTATACCTTCATGCTGTTATTATATTTTAAAGGGAGAAAAAGGAAGGAAGAAACCTGAGAAGAGTTTCGAGACATGAAGTGACCTACTCACAGTATCTCACAGCCAGTAAGCAAAGCCAGTCTCTGACACCCATGGGCCACCACCTTCCTCTCTTGTTCCCTGACTTAGTACACATCGCATAAGACATCCCAGTCTCCATTAGCCACTAGCTCCTCCGGATAATTTTCACATCTTGAAAGCATGAATCTAATTGCTAGGATTCAAATCCCAGCTATGCCACTTAATGTGTCACTTGGGCAGGTTGCTTAACCTCTCTCTGACTCAGTTTCCTCATCATAAGACTGTTGTGAAGGTTAAATGAGATCATACAAGTGCTCTGGCACATAGTAAGGGCGCTGTATATATTTATTATTATTATCATTATTATTGTTATTGTTTATTATTAGTCCATGTTAGGGGTAAAGAAATTGACTAAAGAGTGGCAAAAATATTTGACTAAAGTCACAGTCTGGTGAGAGATGGAGTTGAAATTTGAGAAGACTGTCTTCTGAGTCCAAACACCAAGCCCTTTCTGTTCTTTCTGTTCTTCCACGCTGGCCTGTCATGCCCTCTCTAGGCCATTCGCCATGCATGGCCAGCCAGAATGATATTTTAAAGATGTAAATGGTTGCTCCCCCCCCCGCCCCAAGCACACCCAAGCCTTTCCCCCCCTCCTTTCCCAGGCACGTTCTCTCTGCCTTTTTACCCCCTAAGCTCCAAGGGCCCTTCTTTCACCTCTGTAACTCATTTCCTGAGCCTACGCAGCCCAGCCGGCTCACCTTTTCTGCCTCTGTGACTTTCTAAGTAAATTTTCTCTTATAATTTGAAAATAAATAAGTAAAGGTGAAAATAAGCCCTAGCTGGATACTCGGTTGGTTAGAGCATCACCCCAATACACCAAGGTTGCCGGTTTGATCCCTGGTCAGGATACATACAAGAATCAACCAATGAATGGAACAACAAATCCATGTCTCTCCTCTCCCCCTTCCTCTCTCTCTCTAAAATCAATTTTAAAAGATTTTTTAAAAAGATGTAAATAAGTTCTAAAATTCTTTTAAAAATAATATTAGAGTGTTGAAGGTTATAAAGAAAAGTGATGAGCCCGACTGGTGTGGCCCTATGGTTGAGTGTCGACCCATGCACCAGGAGGTCACGGGTTCAATTTCTGATCAGGGCACATGCCCGGTTGGAGGCTTTATCCCCAGTAGGGGGCTTGCAGGAAGCAGTCAACCGATTTTTCTCTCTCATCGATGTTTCTATCTCTCTCCTCTCCCTTCCTCTCTCTGAAATCAGTAAGAGCGTATTCAAAACAAAACACAAAACAGTGATGAATTTCATGAAACAGAGTCCCGCTGTAATAAATGAAACCAAAAGTAACTTCACAGGGTGATCTGATCATAAATTCCTAACTGGACAGGTCAAGGTGGGTAGTCATGCCCTAGGCAAATAACTGCTTTAATAAAAGGTTTACCTTTGCCCTAAGCAAACCCTGTCCATTGTTTCTGTGCATCTAGATAAACACACAGGTTGAAATAACTCTTTTTTGACCCTGCCTTTCTTTCTCCCACTCTTATGTAATCTTCCTTATATTCCTTCCTAACTCCAAATGCATTAAAAAAACTGCAAAACTGTCATTCTTCTGAGCATTTGAGATCTTGCCTCCTGGCACTGTCCTCAGTTTGGCCCAAATAAATTCTTATAAAAATTCTTTACAGGTTTGGATGTTCTTAAGTCGACAATTCAATGACAGTCTTTTTCACGGCAAGAAAAAAATGCCATAAAAAAGTCAAAATTCAAACAAGAAAAAAATATATAACTTATTAGAAGCAAAGAGTTAAGTCCCTAATATAAAAAGAACACCTATTTAAAGATATAAAAATAGCAACAACGCAATAGAAAATGAGAAAAAGATATATATATACACAGCTAACAAAATCTTATTGGCTTTTAAATATTTGAAATGAAAGCCTCACTCATAGTAAAAGAAAAAACAACCTAAGTCAGATAAATCTCTTTCCTGCTTAAAGTCCTTCAAAGGCAATTCAGCATTCTCCAAATAAAATCCAAACTCTTTACTTTGAGCCTCAAGATCCTACACGGTCTGGTCCTGTCTACCAGTCAGATCAAACTACTCCCCTGGCTCAAGTCACACCAACCTCCTTGCCCTTCTTGAACAGGCCCGGCTTTCCTGCTTCAGCCTTTGCAATGCTTCCTCTGCTTGGCATTTCACATTTCAAAATAAAGCCACATCTTTAGAGAGGCCCTCTGTGACCTCCTATTTGAAAGTGGCCACACAGTTACTCTCTAGCACGTCCCTTGATCGTAATTCTCTTGGCAACATTTATCATTATCTCATATTTTGTTCAACATCTGGGTTATATGCGTCTTCTGTTTTTTCTCTTGATTATGGGTCACTTCCTGCTGCCTGCATGTCTAGTAACTTTTATTATAAACTGGACATTGTAAATAATGTAAGGAGTTGGGATTTTTTTATTCTGTATGGGACCTAGTGGATAAGCTGTTCCAGGGAGTCTGGGTTTATCTTCCTAAAAAGAATGCTGAGTTTTGTTCTGGCAGGCAGTTAAATTACTGGTGAATCACCTTATTCCTGCAGAGGCTTGGTTTCAGGCTTTGCGAGGGTGGGGTTGTTTTGGTTTTGCCTTTACTCTTAGGGTGTGTCCCTTAGCCTAGGTTTTAATCATAAGGTGAGGCCCTTCTGGAGTTTCAAAGGAAAACCTTAGGCAATTACTAAGCCCCTCTAACTTGGTGGGACTTGAATTCTAAACATTTTCCTCACAAGGAAAATCTCTGCCTCCCAGCTGCCATTTCTTCCTGGGTTGCTTAAGGCCTCAGTTTAAATGGCCCGTGCACAGTTTAGCAGCTGCCAAGAACTTGAGAATTTGTAGAGGACATCTCTATGGCTCCTTCCTCTCCAGGATTTTCCCTCTTGATTTTTAGCTTTTCTGGTAGCCTCAAACACTAACCAGTAATACTGCCACTTTCTGTTTGAGCTCCTCCGCGGAGGAAAAGAGCTTCTAGGAAAACTATTCTTACAAAGTGATCTGATCATAAATTCCTAACTGGGCAGGTCACGGCGGGTAGTCACACCCCAGGCAAATAACTGCTTTCGTAAAAGGCTTATCTTCGCCTTAAACAAGCCTTGTCCATTGTTTCTGTGCATCCAGGGTGACACAGCTTTTTACTCTTTTTTGGGGGGTTGGAGGGGTGATGGTGAACACACCTTTGAAATGCCTCTTTTCAGACCACCCTCAGGAGAGCACATAATCTTATTAACTACCCCCAATCCAATCCCGCCTTGCTTTCTCCCACCTTCGTATAATCTTCCTTACATTCCCTCCTTAATTCCAAGTGCATAAAAGCAACAGCAAACGGTCACTTCTTTGAAGCATTTTTCTCAGTCTTGAGATCTTGCTTCCAGATCTCTGTTTAGCACAAATAAATTTTTATAAAAATTCTCTACAGGATTGGACGTTCTTACATTGACGCTTTGTGAGGGGCAATACTCTCAGGAAAAAGCTGCTTCCACGGGCCACTTGCCTCATCCGCTTCTCTTTCAAAAGGCTGTTTCCTCCCCAGCATCTGTCTGGTTTTGATTCCTCTCAAACCACCGCGTCTTCTATTTTATCCTAAGTCTATAAGCACTCTTGGCCAGGGGATTACACTGTGTCAACATAAGAAACTTCAAACCTGTAGAGAATTTTTACGGGTTTATTTGAGTCAAACCGACAACAAATGCTGAGAAGCAAAATCTCAACGGACTTAGAAAATGCTCCAGAGAATGGCAGTTTTGTGGCCAATTTTATGCATTTGAATCAAAGGAGGAGCTAAAGGGGGGTTACATGAAATCCACTGGTAGTAGATTAAGGGGGCAGGAGAGAGCAAAGGAGGGGGAATCTCTGACACTGGATAGAGTAAAACTGGAGAGAGATGCGCTTCTTTTGCATTGGTGGGTACAGAATAGTTAACACTTAACATTTACAGCACAGGGAGATGGTAAGGGACAAGATAAAGATAAAAATAGCAGTGGCCTTGCATGATGGTTGTGGCCTGAGGGGTCTGGAAAAGATTACTCTGACATTTCAAAGGTGTTATCTGAGATGTAAAAAGACATCAGATGGTTTACTTAAGGTAAAGATTAATCCTTGTCAAGGCCTGGAAGTTGACTGCCTGCCATGACCTTTTTTTTTTTTTTTAATTGATTTTAGAGAGAGAGGAAGGGGGAGAGAGACGGAAACATTGATCTATTGTTCCACTTATTTATGCATTCATTGGCTGATTCTTGTATGTGCCCTGACTGGGGATGAAACCCGCAACCTTCGTGTACTGGGATGACACTCTAACCACTAAGCTACTGGGCCAGGGCCATGACCGGGTTTTAGTTAAGAATTTTATATATATTTTTTATTGACTTCAGAGAGAGGAAGGGAAAGGGACAGAGAGAGAAAATATCAGTGAGAGTCATTGACCAGCTGCCTCCTGAACGCCCCCCTGCTGGGGATGGAGCCAGCAACCCGGGCAGGTGCCCTGACCTGGAATTGATCCCCAATCTCCTGGATCATAGGTTGATGCTAACTGCTGAGCCACACCAGCTGGGCTTAGTTAATAATCTTTATGTTCAGACCATCCTACGTGGTTACTTTTGGTCTCCGAGTTTGTAGGGCCGGCCACTCTTGCCTCCCTTAGTATGTGGCCCCTTTTTCGTCCACAACTGATACAAGCTATTCTGTCATTTCCAGAACTCCTTATCGGACATGTTTTTGTCTATTTTCTGTCTCCCTTGTTCATAAACTCCTGAAGGCTTTCTGTCTTCAGCACTGGATCCCCGGCACCCATAGCTCTGCCTGACATACAGTTGTGCTTAATAAATACTGAATGAACAATGAATCTCGTGACTCACTTCTACAACTAACTAGTGTATACTTCTGCTTTGCCCCAGCTGCCAGATTAACCTTCCTAAAACAGCTCCTGTTCGCTGAGTGCTCAAAACATCCCGCAGAAAGGCTGGCAGGGCAGGGACCCTGGTCACTCCATTCTTCAACAGCACCAGGCTGGGGGAACTCCCTGAGCAAGACGCAGGTGCCTTCCTGAAGGGCCTTTAGGGTGACTGCCACAGTTACTCACCCTCCCTCAGGGCTCCTCCCCTCAACTTGTTCTTTCCCTTCCAGTCACCTTCCAAGGGCCATAAGCTGGCCCCAGGACTTGACCCAGGCTCGCCCGAGCCTCCCCTAGGGTCCGGGTTTTCGGTTCCCAGAAACTCCATTTCAGCGGAGACAGTCAGCTGGAACAGAAAGTGGCCCTCGGCAGGGGGTAGGGAAAGGGCCTGGGACTGGAAAAGGGAGAAAATTGTGCTTGCCTGCATAGATGCTTCTCAGAGAGGAAACTGGACAGTTACAGCTCAAAACATCACAGGGCCCACAGCAGCCCGGGGGACAGCCTCGCCCCCGCCTTCTCCACCAGAAAACCCACACGTGGGCCACAGCGATTCCAGCAGGGCTGTGCAGTCATAACAAACGAAGGGTGTGAAATGGGACCCATGTCAGGGAGAGGCGATGCCAGCATCAGGCCACCTTCCTCTCACCTGACAGATGAGGAAACTGAGGCCCAGGGACGGAAAGAGATTAAGATGCCCAATCGCAGCCCCTCATTTTCTTCTGTCACATGAATCACAGCTGCAAGTCCCCTCCCTCCTCTGACATTCTGGGTTCAAATCCACAGCGTGTCCCGGGCAACACTGGGCGATAAGCACACACACAGCACCGTCCTGGTTAGAGAAGAGTGGGTCTGGCTACAGTAGGACACGAGGGCAAAGAAGCCCTTTCAAAGCCAGGTGTCGGGAGCGGTGCCTTCGGAGGGCAGGGAGGCTCCCTGAGGACGCGGAGCATCGGAGGCGGCAGGGGATGAAGAACGCAGGCCGCAGGACGAGGAATTGGGGGGCAGAGGGGAGGTCTGCAGGGGAATTCCTGGAGGGACTCTGCCAAGCTGGAGGCTAGGGGGCTCCGGGAGAGAGTTTTCCACCCCAGGTCCAGAGGAGGCTGTTTCTGCAGGGCCCAATGGACAAAGAGCTTTGGCTGAGCTCGATCCCCTAAAGGGAAAGGGAAGGGAACAGAGGCGCTTTGAGAACTGATGCTGTTCTTTGCCTCCATGCTCTCAGCAAGCTTACATGGAGCAGCAGAGGGGGAGCAAATTGGGCAGCCTGATGCCCCCCATCCTGAGAAGGCCCCACCCGCCTCGTCCCTCATGCCTGAGAGCACCGGGTGTCAATGCCCCTTGTAGCATCTTGGTATGGTCCTCACCAATGACAAAGGCGACCTCTTTTTTTTAATATATCTTTACAGATTTGAGAGAGAGGAAGGGAGAGGGGGAGAGAGAGAGAGAGAGAGAGAGAAACATCAATGATGAGAGAGTCGTCACTGATCAGCTGCTGAGCCTGCAACCCGGGCACATGCCCTGACCAGGAATCGAACAGTGATCTCCTGGTTCCGAGGTCGATGCTCAATAGCTGAGCCATGCTCAGCTGGGCCAAAGACGACCTCTTGTATTTTGTTGGCAACCACACGATGCCTAGCACAGTGAGTGAATAAATGAGCCAGGCAGGAAACGATGCAGTGAGTACCAACTTGATGTCATTCATTCATTCATTCATTCATTCATTCATTCAACAAATTTTTATTGAGAACTCCCTAGGTGTCAGGCAGGCAGATGCCAGGTAAAGAGGTGAGCAGTACAGACATACTCCAGCCCCTATCACCACATGGTCTGGGAGGCACTGGGCTCTGCATGGAAAAGATGAGGGCCACCTCACTGACTGCTCAGTCTCTAGCCTTTGTTTTGTCTGTCCAGCAAACTTCCCACCCCCTTCTATTACTTATGAACAATTTTCCTGTACTTATGGCTATGTGAGTGTGCATAAAGCTCACTCTTGGCCAATGAGTGTCCATCCTCTTGGCAACAGTGATTGGGCACAAACTCAAATAGGGCTGATCAGAGCCCTCCCCTGAAATACATGAAGTTTTCTCTCTCTGTTGAGATTGCTAAACGGGGGCTGCCAAAGGCCATGTTTCCTACCATGAGAAGACCTTTCTGCTACAGGCAAGATTGGAGGTGATATAGAAAGAGATGCAGAGCTGAGATGAAAGGAGAGGAAGTGAGTCCTAGTGGTGCAGACCATCCAGTCCCAGTCGGAGTTCCTGTGGTTCTTTCTGATCATTTGCAGCCACATTTCTTGTTTTTCTTTTTTAAATTTCAGAGCGAGAGAGAGAGAGAAACATCAATTTGTTGTTCCACTTATTTATGCATTCATTGGTGGATTTTTGTATGTGCCCTGACCAGGGACCAAACCCACAACCTTGGCACATTGGGCTGAAGCTCTAAGCCTCTGAGCTACTCTGCCAGGGCCACACACACACCCTTTTTTTCCTGAGCTTGCTTGCATTGAGATCTATCCTTGTAACCAAAAGACTCCTGATAAACACCCAACCCCATGTCATGGAGCCAGAGCCAGTATGGAACCACTGGCTCATTTGCCCTACTCCCCTGGAGGCCAGTGCCGCAGGATCCCCTCTGACTGTCACAACAGTCATGAGCTTCCTGGGCCCACCCCATCCTCTTAATCACCCTCTGGCTGCTCCCCCAGAGGCTTTCTCACTCCTGCAGATGACAAGTGTGAAGCACTGTACCTACCAGGTACTACAGGGAAATATGCCCTCGTGACGTTTACAATGAAACTGTAGAGGCAGAACTTACCAAGCCATCCATGAAAGGGTTACAAGTAACACAGCAAGTGTGCAGAACAGTCAGGTCTGATTTATACTGCGTGGCTGGGGGTGAAGGTATTGGCTAGAAATAAGGTTTCCAGATAACTGAAGTGTGACAGGAATCTTTCTGATGTGTAGCCCACACTTTGCTTCTCCGACATCCAGGTCACCATCCTGGAAATTTGTTCCTGTGCTCAGAGACAACTGGGTTTTAAGGCTATCTGCTCTACACTGAGTGACCCATCTCCTCCTTGCCTGTTGATAAACACTGTCACCTCCTTTCCTTTCCTGTCTGCTGTAAGGTACATGCAATGCTTTGGCAGAGTCCTGAGGCTGAACACAAAGACTGTCTAGCTGTCTCTCAGGAGCAAAACTCTCAGCTATCCCTGCAGACTCAGCCCAGCAGTAGAGGCAGCCAGAGGTCTGACCTCGGATAAGACGGCTGTTCTCCATTACAAGTTGAAGACATCATGCTGAAGGCAGGGCAGAGGAAGTTAATTCTAGCACAGTTCCTGGCATGCAGCACACTCTCAACAAGAATCTGCTGAACGAGAGGCATGTCAAACAAAACCCTGAAAGGCACGAGCAGAGACAAGGACAAGCTGGGCGTTCCAAGTAGGGGGGACAGCAGGAGCAAAGGCCTGGGACCCAGCAACTAGCTTGGCTCAGCTCCTAGAGAGCTGGAAATCAGGGGCCAGGTGGGGATTGACTAGATTTGGTCCCCAAGGGTATGGCAGAGTGGCCTCCAGCCACCGAGTCTCCCCTTAAGTCAGCCACCACTCCCAAGGCCACGCAGAGGCAAGGGGTCATCCCAGGGAGAGTCAGGGGCCGCCCACAGGGCTGCCAGCCAAGAGTAGCAGCTGTTTTCAATGAGCAGCTTGGCCCTGAGGCCAGGCCTATAAAAGTCGGAGTCAGCAGAAGCTGCCAGCCCCGCCCTGCCGAGGGGCCAACCCTGGGGACTGGGCACCACACCCTGCATCACCTCTGCTGAAAGCTGTGTCCATGTCCATGCATCGTGCATGCACAGGGAATGTGTATATGGGGGGATGGCATCCTTTCTATTGAGGCCAGGGGAGTGACATAACATTAAGGCCCCAAACCCTATCCAACTGTTCAATATTCCCACCAAAATTCTGGGGTATTGTGGGCTTCCCTCTACCCTCCACTCTCCAAGCTTTTCACACTCTCCTCCCTGCTCCCCAACAGCTCCTCCATTTCAGCCAGGACAAACTGCTAGCCCTCCATTGCTTAAAGTGTGTGTGACTAAAACTGAACAAATGGCCACATCTGGACTCCACTGCTGTCACATGCATGTGTTTATGTAGTGTCTCTCATCATTCATTTCTATTTACTGATTTATTTTTTTTTTTATTTTTTCAGAGAGAGGAAAGGGGAGAGGGGAAAAGAGAAAGAAAAACATTGACTTGTTGTTCCAGTTATATAATTATGCATTCATTGGTTGATTCTCGTTCGTGCCCTGATGGGAAAGATGGAACCCACAACCTTGGGGTATGGGGGTGATGCTCTAACCAACTGAGGTATCAGGCCAGGGCTATCATTCATTTCTAGAGATGCTCTTCACTTCGCTTAAAATGTGTATTTTGCAAATGTGATACGCTTTGTTCTAGGAAGGTGTTAAAGTAAACTCTGGCAGGGAATGGCTTGCCACCTCCACCTAACAAATGCAAGAGAAAGGGGATGTGATAGGAGTGGAAATTCATGTAAATTCGGAGAGGCAACTTTCACCCTTCCCAGCCTCTGTCCAGTTGCCCAGCTGGCCTCTGGGGCTCTCTTGAACACAAATCCTCACCTGCCTTGGCCTTCTCTTGGATTGAATGGTGCTTCATCTCACTTCTCCCCCCTCCCCCGCCCCTGCTCTCTTTTATATTCTCAGACTAAAACATCACGGTCTCTGCGGCCTGTCCTGTCCTAGAACCCATCCTGCTGGATGACGGCAGGGAGCCGCCAACCGGACAGAACGGTTCTGCCTCTAACCTCTGGCCCGACCCGGCAGTGTCCGCTCCCGGGCAGTCCCGCGACCTCGATCCCCTGTTCTTTTCCCACATCCCTGCCTCACCGGAGCACCCCAGGGGAGTGCAAACCTTGACCCCTTTCCTCCTTCACCCTGGCCCCAGGACGTGAGGCCCTGGGACCACCCGGTCCTCGGGGTCCCCGCGGCCGCAGCTGCGCCCCCTGCGCAGTGCGCCCCCTGGGCCATGCGCCCTCCACCCGGCGCGTCCCCTCCTCGGCTCTCAGCCCTCCCTCCACCGCGCCCCCTCGGCTGCACACCACCCCCTCGCCGCGCGCCCCTCCCCAGGGCACCCCCACTTCGGCCATGCACTGTCCCCCCACGACGTGCCGCTCCCCCCACCCCCCGCTATTCCCGGCATCCCCTCTCCAACAAGTCTCGGGGCGTCTCGGCGCGGAGCCTCCACGATACAACTCTGCAAGCTCACGCCGGGTCTAGACCGGCCCCGGCGCCATCTGCTAGCCCGCAGCCAAAATAAACAACCCAAAGCCACTTCCTTCCCCGGGGGGCAACTTTCACAGTGACGGCCGCGGCAGGAAGTGGCTTTCTGAGCCAGCACAATGCAACCGCACGGACGCGGCGCGGGGCAGGGCGCCGGGCTGGAGCGGGGCCCGCTCCGCAGGGCCACCGGCCGGAGCGCGAGCCTGGGGCTCGGCCACGCCCAGGCGCCGGGATCACCTGCAGGGGCAATGCCCACCGCCCCGCAGCGAGGCCGCCCACTCCCTACCGCACGCCCCCGGGCCTCCGCTGGGCCACACTAGTTTCATTTATGCGTGGGAGTCGGGATTAGATTATTCCATTAACTCGCTGACAGGAGAGCCCCCTGGGGCCCCCACCGCGGCATCAGGTTAGGTGGTCCACACCTGGTTGACTGAGGATGAATGAGTGAGAATATTGGAGACAGCCAGGCAAATTTAGAGAGTGTTGCGTGTGTGTTTTTTATAGTTTTGACAACGTGGCCTGTAGAGGGGTGTGTGGGGGTGGGAGGGGGTTAATTAAAGCTAAAATATAAGTCCCCCGGCTCACTGCAGAGTCAACAGAAATGAAGAAAGAATATTTGAGGCCTTTCTGTATTTTCTAATTTTCCATAGTGAAATCAATAGTTGTTTTAAATGTAGCTTACCCACTCACTCAAAAGAAATGTATAGAGAATGATACTGAAAAGGAATGACTTGTTTGTGAGAAATTGAGGTTTCAAATATAAACATCTGATTCACAAGAAACGTTTTATGAACAATTTCAAGGTACCACCAGTCTTTCAAGTTACAGAAAAGAAGGGTAGGGATTCCCAGCTCCCTACACAGGAGGTCCTCTGGCAAGCAAGCCTTGAGGGCTCAGGTTCCCTCCCCACCTCTCCTCATCACCTGGAATCACAGTAAATGTTTGTGGACTAACAGAAGGACTATGAACTGAGGGATCTTAGATTTATCTTGTCAGTCCTTTATAATGTGGACACTGAAACACGAAAGTTAAATACTTGTCCTAGGCTACTCATACAATTGGAGCCATAACCTTTTTTTTTTTTTTTTAATATATCTTATATTGATTTCAGAGAGAGGAAGGGAGAGGGAGAGAGATAGAAACATCAACGATGAGAGAGTTATCATTGATCAGCTGCCTCCTGCATGCCCCCAACTGGGGATTGAGCCCGCAAACCGGGCATGTGCCCCGCCCAAGAATCGAACCACAATCTCCTGGATCCTAGGTCGATGCTCAACCGCTGAGCCAGGCCCAGCTGGGTGAGCCATGACCTTTTCATTAGGACTAAAACTTGTTCAAGTCCTAAACAGCAGAATAGCGGTATTTGCTTATCTAAGTTAACCATATAATGTATTGTCTTGTATTGAGAATGAAAAAGAGAGTTGGTGATAATTACACCAGTATACGCTTGAACCAGGACTCACCCAGGCAAACTAGGACATATATATGGTCACCCTGCACTTACAGAAAGAGACAGATTAAAGTTTATCATGACACAGGTTCAAGTACCACGTGCTTGCTAGGTACCTAGGTACCAGGCACTGGGTTCCACGGCATTCTCTTAGTCCTCTTGTTAAAACTCATGGCGAACCTCAGAAGTAGGTAAAATTCCATTTGGCAGATGAGGAAACCGAGAGAGCAAACACCTTGATAACACTGTTAATAACAGGCAGAGGTCAGATGAGGGATCAGGAAGGCTGGTAGGAGAGCTGAGCTCCAAACAATTGTTCCAGGTACTTGAACCTATAACCCACAGGCAAGTTGTATTTGGCCTTCACAGTGTGTGAAAGAAAAGTGAGCCAACATTTAAAACATAAAAAGCTGGATTTCTACCTTCTCTTGGAAATATTGAGAGGCCTGACAACAATGAACCAGTGTGCCTTCAGGGAGGGGCTCACCAGCTTGCCACAGTCCCCACCCATCCCCCCTTTGTGCCCCACACCCCAGCACTAAAGTGGAATGGGAATGGCCATATATTAACATACTTGTGCCACTCTGGCCAGTGTGGCTCAGTTGGCTGAGTGTCAGCCGTGCACAGAAAGGTTGTGGTGGGTTCGATCCCTGGATCTGTATTTCTCTCTCTCTCTTTTCCTCTTCCTCTCTCTAAGCATGTCATCAGGTGAGGATTATTAAAAAAAAAAAAAAAAAGTGCCTATTTCAAACTGGGGGGAAAAAAGTGGAGGGAGTTTCTCTAAATTAGGCCCCACTGCCCGGCAAACTGAATTCCTTTTACGATGTGTGTCTGAAACACAGCACATGGTCTGCGATAGCACAACACATTTCACGAACTTTTGCTCCATCCCTGGCAATTCCCCCACCTGACTTGGTGACATTCAAGGATGACTTGTTTGGTTCTAGAAGCAAAGCACGGCCCTCTTTAAAGGTAACTGAACTTACAATTTTTTTTGCTGGGGAAGCTTCAGGAGCTCCTGAGAACTATATGCCAAAATTGAACACCTGCCCACTTCTGCAATGACAGGCCAATGGGACCTACCCACACCTGGTCCCAGGAGGTGGCTCTGGAATCTGGAGCCACCCAGGTTCAAATCCCTTTTTGGGCCCTGGGCTGGCTGCCTCACTTCTGCGCGCCTCACTTTGGGAAGGACACTAATTAAGACCCGTCTCATGGGTTTCTGGAAGATTAAGCAAGAAAACACTTGAAGATGCTCTGTGCCCAGTAAGCACTCAGTAACGGAAGGCCATTATTGTGGTTTTTTTAAATATTTAAGCAAGACCCTCCTTTGTGATTGGGGCCCTGAGCTCAAGAATCTGTTTCACAGCAGAGAGCCTGAGAAGCAGGCTTAGCAAACACTGCAATTTGGATAAGAGAAAATTACAAGAGGAAATAAGGCCAAGGGCTCGAGTGTTTAAGCTGCTCTTCAGAAATATTCAAAGAAAAATAAACCCCCAGTCCAGATGCGGAGTCCTCCTCCCATTCCCGTGGACGCCTGCCCTGGCAAGCATCGCCTGCTTCTGGCCTCTGAACATCTGAAGCCTTCCTCAGGTGTGCCTGGAGGGGCAATGTGAGGAGAGGCCACGGACAGCGTGGCAGGGAAACGTGGGGGGTTCCCGGGAGGCGGGGCAGCCCGGGGTGTGCTCTTCTCCCCCCACATCCTGGTTCTGTGGAAATAAACTCCAAGGGCAGTCACAAAGGGAAAATGAAGTCACAAAATATGCAGCTGGGAGGGAGAGGAGGGAAGGGGGCAGGGTAATGCCTGCACCACTTGGCATGGCAAATGCTGGCACAGGAGGACGACAGAGGCTGCATGGGACCCTCACTGGGCCTCAGGCAGTCAGGGAGCGGTGGGGCCCCAGGAATGGGAGGGAGAAGATGGGTGGGGAGCTCGGGCTGAGAATTGAGATCTAGCCTAGTTCAGGTCTGATTCTGCCATCACAACCTAAATGGCCTTAGGGGACTCAAAATATTTTCTTACCTGTAAACTGAATTATAAAATACTCTCACAGGCTCCTGGTGAGAGCACCAGGGAGAGAGATACAAGAATACTGACATGATCCTTTTAGAGTCTTCTCTCCCCCATTAAATGCTTCCTTGAGAACAGGAGCTGTGTCTTATTACATGTCACTCCTCTCCCCAGTTCAAGGCATACAACAGGTGCTCAACACATGCCGTGTCGAACTGAGCTGGACCAGGGGAGGTGGAAAGGCAAGCTGCCCTGTGTCCTATGGGCAAGGGTTTAACATCCTCTAAATTATACCCTCCTCTAAAAACAGATCTACATATGGACAATGAAAAGAAGGGAAACATGAAATTATTTCTTGTGCCAGGAGGTTGGGATTACATGTAACTTTCTATTATATTATTATAATGTTTCTAGAGTAAATAAAACCGAGGAAAGGAAGACATAGCACATTTTAAGATCTCTGAAATAACAAAAGTTCTCTGCATTTCTCGTAAAACCCAACTCGGGGCTCAGTGTTCGTTTGGTGAGTTTAACTTGCTTTGTCCTGAACGGCCACGAAGGGTCATACACACAACATCCCACTACCGCCACCACCATTATAGTATCACAAAGGCATGTCTGCGTGGGCCCCCCCAAATTCTTTCTCTCCCCTCTCCCCGCTCTTTTTCTGATTTCTTCTATACATTTTCAGGATCATATAAAAGGACTGCTCCCACAATTAACATCAGGACTATTCCTCCCTCTCTGATATTAATTAAAAATCAATGGCATGGTTAACAGAGCTCAGGCTCTAGACAGACGCTGGGTTTGAATTTCCCCTCTTCAACTAGTCCTTTGACCTCTTCAGGCCTCAGTGTCCTCATGTTTATCACACTTAACGATCACTGAGCACCTCGCATGTGCCAGAGTCACCCCGTGGGCACTGCCCCACACAGCCTGAGCTCATGGTAGAAAGAGCCCCAGCAGGCAACCCTTCTGGAGGAGAACTGGGAATATATATCCAAAGCTTTCAACAACGCAAACCCTTTGACCCCAGAATTCACATCTTAGGAATTTAACTTAAGGAAATGATTAAGAAAGAATCTATGCAATAGACTTTGGGTGATAATGTGTAATACAAATTCACTGATTATTAAAAATGTGCCACTCCAGTGCGGGATGTTGATAAAGGGGATATATGGGAACTCTCTATACCTTCTTCTTAATTCTGTGTGAACCTAAAACTGCTCTAAAAAAATTCTTAATAAAACAGAAGTAGATTGAAATACAAAGGGAAAAAAAGGAATCAGCTACACAGCCTTATTTATTATAGCGATGACTGGGGGAAAATCAATGTCCAACGATCCAGTGTTGACTGAATAAACTGAAATATACTCACATAATGGAATATTGATGTAATGCAGACAATAGAAATTAATTTAGAAAAGAGTATCTAGATGTGGAGAGAGGTTCACGGTCTGATTTTTAAAAACTGAATGTATAGCCCTGGCCAGTGTGGCTCGGCTGGGCATCATTCATGCCCCAAAAGGTTGCCGGTTCCATCCCCAGTCAGGGCATATACAAGAATCAACCAATGGCCTGGCCGGTGTTGCTCAGTGGTTGAGTGTCGCCCTATGAACCAGAAGGTCTCTAGTTCCATTCCCAGTCAGGGCATGTGCTGGGGTTGAGGGCTCGATCTCCAGTAATGGGCGTGCAGGAGGCAGCCGATCAATGACTCTCATTGATGTTTCTCTCTCTCTCCCCCCCTCTCCTTTCCTCTCTCTGAAATCAATAAAAGCATTTAAAAAAAAAAAGTTTAAAAAAAAAAGAACCAATGAATACATAAATAAATGGAACAACAAACAAGGGAAAGATATTTGTAACAAATATGGCAAGAAACTCACAAAAGCCAATGAGAAAAATATAGAGGCCCCGATCATTTTAAGGTGCTAAGACCTGAAGAGACAAGATAATCCAGGATATAAACAAAGAAGAAATATCCATGTCTAATAAGCCTATGAAAATGTCTTAGAGTGT
The DNA here is from genome assembly GCF_964146895.1 of Miniopterus schreibersii. Lineage (NCBI taxonomy): Eukaryota > Metazoa > Chordata > Mammalia > Chiroptera > Miniopteridae > Miniopterus > Miniopterus schreibersii. Next base: position 10,140,273 of record NC_138116.1, read on the forward strand.
CTGGAATACTAGTAATGTTTTTACTTGCTGAGCATTGGTTACTTGGGTGTGTTCAGTTTGTGAAAATTCATTGAGCTCAACATTTATGATGTGTGCACTTTCCTGTATTTATATTATACTCCAAGAAATACAATTTTTTAAAGCAAGGGATGGATAAACACCAGAGAGAGATGGGGGGGGGGGGAGCAGAGAGGGAGACAGGAGAAGCACGTAAGTAGATAGTACAGGCATTCCTCAGAGACACCGAGGGTTCCACTCCAGACTACCTCAATAGAGCAAGTCACAGGCACATTTTTGGTTTCCCAGTACATATAAAAGTTATGCTTACACTATTCTTAGTCAATCTATTAAGTGTGCAATAACATTATGTCTAAAAAGCAATGTAATGTACATACCTTAATTAAAAAATACTTTATTGCTGCCCTGGCAGGTTTGGCTCAGTGGTTAGAGCATCAGCCTGCGCACTGAAGGGTCCCGGGTTTGATTCCTGCCAAGGACACGTACCTCGGCTGCAGGCTCAATCCCTGGCTGCTGTTGGGGCTCATGAGGGAGGCAACCAGTCAATGTGTCTCTCTCACATTGATGTCCACCCCCTCCTTCTCTCTCTCTCTCCCTTCCATTCTCTCTGAAAAGCAATGGAAAAAATATCCTTAGGTAAGGATTAATATAAAATACTTTATTGCTAAAAAATGCTAACCATCACCTGAGTCTTTAGCAGGGATAGGGAACGTCTGGCCCACAGGCAATATACAGCCCGTGAAATCATTTGGTCTGGCCCTGCCCAGGCTTCACCAAAGAGAAGCAGTTCCAGCCATCACATTAGGGGTGAGTTAATTAAATGTTTGACCAAATATAGCAGGCTAATTTTTAAGGTGATAATTTTGTATGGCCCTCAGATGAAGTTATAAATATCCATATGCCCTTGGCAGAAAAAAAGACTCCCCACCTCTGCAAGTTTGGCAAGTTGCAATCTTTTTCCTGGTGGAGCATCTTGCCTCGATGTTAATGGCTGCTGACTGATCAGGGTGGTGGTTGCTGAAGGGTAGGGTGGCTGGGGGGGTTTCTGAAAATAAGACAACAATGAAGTTTGCTGTATTGATTGAGTCTTCCTTTCATGAATGACTTTTCTGTTGCACGCTATGCTGTCTGATAGCATTTTGCCCACAATGTAACTTCTTTCAAAATGGGAGTCAATCCTCTCAAACCCTTCCACTGCTTTATCAACGAAGTTTATGTCATAGCCTAATCCCTTTGTCGTCATTTGAACAATCTTCACAGCATCTTTGCCAGGAGTTATTCCCTCCACAAGAAGCCTTTAATCATGAGATTGCAGCAATTCAGTCACATCTTCAGGCTCCACTTCTAATTCCAGTTCTTTGCTATCTCCACCACATCCGCAGTTACTTCCTCCACTGAAACCTTGAACCCCTCAAAGTCATCCACGAGGGTTGCAATCAACTTCTTCCTAACTCGTTAATGTTGATATTTTGACCTCTTTCCATGAATCATGAATGTTCTTAATGACTTCTAGAATGGTGAATCCTCTCCAGAAGGTTTTCAATTTACTTTGCCCAGATCTATAAGAGGAATCGCTATTTATGGCAGCTATAGCTTTACAACAGGTATTTCTTAAATATTAAGATGTGAAAGTCAAAATGACTCCTTGATCCATGGGCTGCAGAATGAATGTTGTGTTAGCACATATGAAAACAACATTAATCTCGTTGTACATCTCCACCAGAGCTCTTGGGTGACCGGGTGCATTGTAGTATTTTGAAAGGAATCTTTTTATTTTTTTCCTGAGCAGTAGGTTTCCAGTGGGCTAAAAATATTCAGTAAACCATGTTGTAAACAGATGTGCTGTCACCCAGGCTTTGTTGTTCCATTTATAGAGCACAGGCAGAGGAGATTTAGCATAATTATTAAGGGCCCTGGGATTTTCAGAACGGTGAGTGAGCACTGGCTTCAACAAAAAGTCACCAGCTGCATTAGCCCCTAACAAGAGAGGGAGCCTGTCCTTTGAAGCTTTGAAACCAGGCATTCACTTCTCCTCTCTAGCTATGAAAGTCATAGATGGCACCTTCTTTCAATGTAAGGCTGTTTTATCTACATTGAAAATCTGTTGTTTGGTGTAGCCAGGCTGTTTTATCTACATTGAAAATCTGTTGTTTGGTGTAGCCACCTTCATTATCTCAGCTAGATCTTCTGGGTGACTTGCTGCAGATTCTACTTGTTACTTCACCTCACTTTTGTTATTGAGCTGGCTTCTTTTCTTTTCCTTTTTAAATATATCTTTATTGATTTCAGAGAGAGGAGGGAGAGGGAGAGAGACAGAACATCAATTGATCGGCTGCCTCCTGCATCCCCCAGACTGGGCATCGAGCCCACAACCCGGGCATGTGCCCTGACCGGGAATCGAACTGTGACCTCCTAGATCCTAGGTTGAAGCCCAACCGCTGAGCCACGCCCAGCTGGGCAAGGTGGTTTCTTTTCTTAAACCTCATGAACCAACCTCTACTAGCTTCAAACTTTTCTTCTGCAGCTTCCTAACATCTCTCAGCCTTCAGAGAACTGAAGAAAATTAGGGCCTTGCTGTGGATTAGCCTTTGGCTTAAGGGAATGTTGTGGCTGGTTTGATCTACCAGCTAAACCACTAAAGCTTTCTCCATATCAGCAATAAGACTGTTTTGCTTTCTTATCATTTGTTCACTGGCGCAGCACTTTTACTTTTCCTCAAGAACTTTTCCTTTGCATTCACAACATGACTATTTGGTGCAAGAGGCTGTGTTTGGCTTTCGATATACCTCCTTCACTAAGCTTAATCATTTCTAGCTTATGATTTAAAGTGAGAACGCTTCCTTTCACTTGAACACTTAAGAGGTCATTGAGAGGTTATTAATTTGCCTAATTTCAATATTGTTGTGTCTTAGGAAAGGGAGAACTGAGGCGGGGGAGGGGAACAGCTGGCTGGTGGAGCAGTCAGAATACCCACAACCTTTACCAATTAAGTTCTCCGTCTCATATGGGTGTGGTTTGTGGTGCTCCAAGACAATTACAATAGGAACATTAAAGAGCACTGATGACAGATCACCACGACAAATATAGCAATAATTAAAAAGTTTGAAGTATTGTGAGAATTAACAAAATGAGACACAGTGACATGAAGTGAGCAAATGCTGTTGGAAAAATGCCACTCACTATAGATATGTGATCCTGGATCTCAGCCTGTTTGGTTCAGTTTATCTGTGAAATGGAGGAATGTGAGTATTACAAACACAGCCTATGTGGAATTGCCTAACGCTGACCCCGGTTGATGTTATGTGCTCAGTAAATAGTCATGTGGTCTCCAGTTCTCATGCGTTGCATAAAGTTATACAGACACGTCACACAGTTCTTAAAATGCAGGCAGCCTTCCAAAAGCCCATCCCTTATCACTGGCGCGTTTCTGATTTGCACTCCAGCTTCATCCACATGTACTGCCCTTCGGTGCGTAGAGAATTTTGTGTCTGCTGTTCTCTAAATGCAAACTTGTATTACAATGTTTGAGTCCTCTCTCGTTGCCCCTTCTGTAAACACTCCTCTAATTTGTGCAAAAGGAAGAGGCTCGCATTTGGGGGACAGTTCATGAAAAGAGCTCAGAACCAGGGAGCACCCAGAATGAGAGCTTCTTCAGAAAAACCTGCTCCATGGCTGACCTCGTACAAAGGCGTGCAAGCAGGGGAAGCTCAACTCCAACTTGTCCTTTAAAAAGACGACGAGAGGGGCAGACACAGAGCTGCTGGGAAAACTGCAACCGGGGTCCCAGCCCGCAGGGTCGCAGTCCCTGGGGTTGTCAACTCGGCACCCAGGTTTACTCAAGCCTTCCGCAGCCAGCTGGGAGAGCTGGCTCCTGGAGCCTGGGAGAGGCCCGCCCAGCCAGGGAGGCTCTGATTAGCCAATGGCTTTGTGGAGTCACAGGCTGCAGGCTTGGCCAAGGTGTGTGATGGAAGTTGGGGAGGACTGCTGGAATCACACTTAGAGAGCTGCCCCCTGTGCCCCACATTACAGAGATGTTTAAAGAAAAAAAGCCTTACCCTGTTAAATAATGTATAACATAATCTAGTATAGCAGCATATGACATACCTAACCTGTTAACTTTTGGTGTGAGCTTTCTACATTTTATCCATATCCCCAAAATACAATTTATGTTCATGTATATTACACATCCATACAAACGTTTCTCAATCTTGTTGTGGTACTTAATATTTCAGATGAATGGAGAAAGATGTGAGATTTATATACATGCATGTGCGCACACACACACACACACGAGGTAAAGCAAATGTGGCAAAATGTTAACAGTTGGTGTTTCTAGGTGAAGACTATATAGTTTCTCACTGCATTACATTTTTTCCAACTTTTCCAATGGTTTGAGAAAGATTATAATACCAACGTAGTCCTGTGGGGTTTTCCCCCACTCCACACGGTCTCTAAGATGCACCCATGCTATTGCATGTAGCTGAGGTTCATTCATTCATTGCTGCATTATATTTCATTGTGTTTATATCTGTAATTTACCCATATCTCTTTCAATGTGCATTTGTTTTTGTTTTGGCTATTATAAACAGTTCTTCCAAGCACCTTCCAAACCACCAATGCTCTTATAAATTCTCAGAAATGAGATTAAGCCTTTATGGGGTTATACCAAGAGATCCTTTCCTCAGTGACCAAGACTGACTGCAAGGCTGTTTCTGGTTGAACTGCTACTCCACCAGGCTGGTCTGACTCAGGGTGGTCTCTGCCGTCAGACAGGTTCCCCACCCTGCACCTGAGACTTCAGAGCAGTCTATTGCTTCCATGTTTCTTTTAATGGACTTAAAAATAGCACCTAAAATGAAATCAGTGAACATTTGACTCTTTTTACATTGCTCTCCATTTTGGGGGATGGCTCTCAAAATACAAGCTTTGGGAAGGCAGGAACCATGCTTGATTTGTTCACCAAATTGTCCTTAGCACCAAATACCATGCCTAGCACATTGTTAGTGCTCAGGAGAACAAAAACAGTCAACTGAATGAATGAATGAATGATGACCAGTGATCGAGCGTGCATCTTCACTTCATTATTACTAGTGTGTGCAGATTATTTTGAAAGATTGCCTTGTGGTCATGAGAACTTCCTTCTTAGACATATTCTGTGTACTGTGTATTTGTTACTTATATTAGCTATGTACATTGTCTGTCATGTGAAGGTATCTTAGTGTGCTGTAGTCATTGCTGGGCATTTAGATGGTTTCCAATTTGTTTTGCAACCACAAACAGCACCTCTATGAACATTTTTCTCTTTGGGATTAATGCCTCATGAATTCCCAAAAGTGGAATTATGAAGTCAAAGGCTATGAAGTCTTACATATCTAGTTTCTGACATATTGTCTGAAAGACTGAATCCTGAAAGAGTGAACCAATTTATGGTGTCCCAGTTACATGTACTAACGTCTTCATAGCTCTGCCAAGATTACGTTTCCTGTTTTTACTAGTTTAATTATGTATTTAAAGAAAGTTCTTTAACTTCTAGTGATCTTTGCACTTCCTATGTGACAACTTGTCATCTGAGTTTCCTCAAATGTGATTAGCTATAGATTGAAATTAAAATTTTAAATTATAATCTGGTTGTCCAATAACATAAAAGTAAAGATTCTTTTCCCCATTAGTATGTTTTTTCTGGAGTGTCTCATATTAACTTCTTATAACAGCTTAAGTCTACTGAAATTTATTTCAGTCCATTGGACTTTCGTCTGTTTATGCAATGCCATATGTTTTTTATGACTGTGGCATCATCTAAAACTCTGGAAGGATAACTCTCCTCATTGCCTTTCTACTACAAAGAAAAAATTCTCATCACAAGAAAAAAAATATTTTGTAACTCTTGTGGGAATCATTTCGTAATATATACAAATAAAGGAACTGGAGCATCTGCCCAGGGTCATGCAGCTGGTGAGTGGCATTAATTATGGTCCCACCAATCCTGTCCTGATTTACATTTCCAGAGGACTGTGAGTGGGAAAGTCCCAGCCATGCCCATTCCTGCCTCAGTCTACGACTGGGGAGCCTGGCATCTGCTTCCCCTTCCAAACACTCGCTGAGGACATCAGGAAAGGCTGGGAAACTGGCTTTTTGCTTTTTCTACAAGAACTCTAAACCCCCAGAGAAGCTTCTCACCATGTCCTCTTAGAGGTGATTCTGGAGAAAGGGCTAAAATGAGACCCCTTCCCTCCATTCTGAGGTTGTGACATCTGGGTGCTTGTCACTCCTGTGTGTGACATCTGGGTGCTTGTCACTCCTCAGCCCACCTGAGCCCAAGAGGCAATGATCAGGGCTCCTCATGTCCTTCTCCTGAGTCTTGAAGGAAGGGGCAGGTGCAGCCAGGGAGCAAGAAGGGAAGGGTATCCCAGGCAGGGGGACCAGTATGTGCAAAGGCCTGGAGGTGGGGAGGCAGGGAAGGTTCAGGGGGGATGGAGCAGAGCGTGCTAAGAACAGGGGAAGCACAAACAGAGCTGTGGGACAGAATGCAGTCAGAGGAACCAAAGGCGGGGAGGGACAGAGCATGGGCCCAGCCATGCAGGGTGGGAGGGGTCTGCACAGTCAAGGGGCTTGGGAGAGGGGCCAGAGAGGTCCAAAGAAGAGGAAGGCCAGGGAAGGAACTATTCACTGGAGTTCCACAGGGGCCCATGCTCAAGTGTAGGGGCTGGAGCTAGTGATGCTGGCAGGTCCCCTGGGCCACAGATGGCTTCATCCAGTCTGCCTGTTTACTGACACAACCCCTAACCGAGGAGTAACAGGGATGTGCAGTACCCAGGGTGAGTTCCAAGAGCTACATCATTACTCCGATGGCCCACCCCACCCAGATTTATAGGGCCCAGTCATGGGAAAGTGGCCCCTCCCCACCTCATGAAGGACCAAACAGGAAGAGGCACTTCCCATCAGCAATGCCCAGGGCCCTCCAAGTGCAGGGGGAAGTGGACTCCAAAGAACAGGCCCGGGCATCCCTGCTCTCAGCACCGCGCAGACTCAGTGAGCATCCACTGGCTGAGGAAGAAACGCACATCCCTGCCCTCAGGGAAGCTGGGGTGCTGGGCTGGGGCTGGCTCCTCCTCACTTATCCGCGCCTCCTCAGGGTGGGCACCTCAGATACTCTGAGGACACTCAGCAGGACTCAGTCCCTGCCTCTTGGGCCCACTGGACAGGGGGAGAGACAAGCGCCAGGACGGCTGGAGTGTAACAGAGGGCTGCCCACTCTACCCTCTCCCTGGAGCTCTCTGAGGACACGGTGAGAAGATGTTAGAGAGGGCTTGGAGACAGAGGGGAAACCCAGAGAGCAGAATTTTCCGGACTTTCCTGGCATATACCCTTGCAGTGCTTCATTTTACAGAGACAGCATGATCTGGACTGAAGTATTCCTGCTCGGCAGCCACACCTGGGTTCGAATCCTAATTTTACCACTTTCAAGTGGTGTGGTGGTAGAAGTCTTGAGCAAACGACTTCACATCTCTCATCTGCTGCCCGCGTGTACAATGGGTGATAACACCCTCCTGGGGCGGCGAGCTGTACAAGAGCTATGCGGGTAAGCACTTGGCACAGTGCCCAGCACATGAATTACCCACTGCTGTTACCACTGCGTTCCTGCCCAGGTACCGCAGGGCTCCTACTGAATGCTTACATTAGTGGTGAATCCAAATGAATACCCCTCTGAGAATGTCAAGGTACTTCTGAGATCATCTCATCAGCCCAAACCACTGTACCGTGTAGGCATCAGAAAGCCAAGATTCTCTAGTGTGAACAAACAGGGCCCAAGACTCGGCTTCCTCCTCCCTGCCTGTACCCTCATCTTGCCTAGGTAAACTGAGGGGATCCCAGAACCAACCATAACTCAGGTGGGCACTACCCCCGCCCTGACAGCTCACAGAAGGTAAGTAGGTTGGAACAGAAAGACTGACTATTGGGGGGAGGGGTTGCAGGCAATTTGTCTGCCCGACTCTGGCAGTAGCAGCAAATAACTGATGCCTTTCAAAAGGAAACACACACACACACACACCCCTTAGACGGCAGAGTCTGTCCCCATAGGAAGATTTCCCAGGTCTCCTCACTCCTTGACCTGCATCCCTGGGGCTCCCAGCAACTCTATCCAATCTTAACCTCAATCCTCTGCTCAGAAACCTGCAGGGGTTCTCCAGGATCTCCCACTGCCAGATGGCAAGTCGCTCCTGCATTCTGGTCTCTTTCACTAGCGTTTGCCTCCCACCCCACCCCACCCCACTCAGGAACTCTCCACCCCAGCCCAGCAAGCTTCTATATAACTCCCAGAACCACCCAGCCCACCTTCCTGGTCTCCCCCTCCCTGCCTCTGCAAAGCCTGGTCCCACCCAGCCTCCCTCCAGAGAGCCTTGCTGACCCTTGGCCCCAGAGTTTCTCCAGCCTCCAGATATTAAGTACCCACAGTCCCAGATTTTCACTTACTAGCTGTGTGACGCAAAGTAAATGATCAAACCCCTTTTTGCCTCCATTTCCATCGCAAAACGGGCCCAACAATACCTACTTCCTCGAGTTATGATCAGAATTAAATGAGAATCTGCGTGTAAAGCATTTAGCATGGCTCCTGGCCTTGAGCAGGCACCCCGCCAATGGAATCCTGCCTCCCCACCCTGTTAAATGTGTCACGATTCATTCTCCAAGATTTCCTTTTCTCCAAGGATCCATCTTACACTCTTCTGTACCTTCCCTCCTCCTCAATATTTGGCTCAGCACTGAACAGTGAATGCTGCTCAAAAATGCAGCCATTTAACAAATTAACAGAGGTCTTCAGGCCACATGCATGGGGCATCCCATGGAGGTGGAGTAAAGATGGGTTCTGCCAGCCCCCTCCAGGAAGGCATCGCCGCCCCCCTGGCAGCCGCAAGGGGCGCTGCAGTGCTCCACCCTCTCATCCCACAGGAAGCCGCCCGCAGGCACTGTCCCCAGGGTAAGTTTCACGCCAGCGGCAGTGGCGGTGGCCAGCCAAGACGAAGCCCAGCTCCCACAAGCATTTCCTGGGGCCATTCGGGTCGTGGCGCTGGTACATTCTTCCCAGTGACCACCTAATTCACCCGGTACAGGGGGATAAGGGGGGAATTCAGCCTCGAGGAGGGGCATTCTGGACAGAGGGAACAGTGATGTGCAGGGACAGGACCTACAACTTCACCCTCCTCTTCCTCAACTGCTGCCACGGAGACCAGGCTTTGCAGAGGCAGAGACAGGGAGACCAGCAAGGTGGGCTGGGCTGCTCTGGGGGTTATGTGGAAGCTTGCTGATCGATGCAATGTCCCTGGGAAGTGGGGGCTACAAGTGCAGGGACACAGCCCGTGGGAGAACAGGGGCCGAGAGGAGACCAGGAGGCAGAGGGGGCACTGCAGGCGACCTCCCTGACAGGGCCTCTCACTACACCCTTCCAGCTCCCCCTGTCAAAAGCTCCATGGGGGAGGGGGGGCTGAGTCAGCACTCTGGCCATGACTCTCCCAGGGCCTGGCTTTAAAACTCGCTCTGGGGCTCCGGAATGGCTGCCCTCCTCCACCCCTCCCACCCTTCCTGCCTCTGGGTTCCTTCACTGAGGAGCAAGACACAGGTAAGAATGTGGGAGGCAGGGGCAGCCGGTGTGCCCTGCCCAGCAGCGGGTAGGGAGCTAGTGCCTGGTTTGTATTGGTCCACATTCAGTTCTAGATGGCTGTGAAATTCAGGGGGACTGCTTGGTGTGAGTAGGGTCACTCTGGCCTCCACCTCTCTCATTGGCACAATGGTGGCACATAGGTGTTTTGGTGGCAAGTCACACCTGGTGGGCAGGTCAACCCAGCAAGCACTGGTCATGGGGTTGTCTGGCCTTTGCACAAAATTGCAAACACTGCACTGACTGTCCCTTCTCACTCACCACCATCCCCAAATTAAACATAAAGCAAGATGGAGCTGGGCCCAGCCCTGGGCTGTAATGACTGCACTCCTTGGCAATTACAGCTTTGACTCAGGCAAGCCCCCCAGGACCTGAGCGGATCTTTCCCTTTAGCTCTCAGATTCTTGGTGAGGGGTCCGGCTGTCCCCACACTTCATTGTCACCCTTTAGAAAAAAACAGCAGAAAGAGAAGGTACAGCTTAAGGTTTTTGTTTTTTGTTGGTTGGGTTTTTGCATCTTTAGCAGCTTTTTAGCAGCCCGAGATCTGTCTACTCTGGAGGGTGCCAGTTTGGTCAGAGCCGCCCACAGGACACACACACACACACACACACACACACACACACACACACACACACGCTGTCCAGCCTGTTGCTGCATCCTGGTGGCACAAAACTGGCCCACAGAGCTCTGTTCAAGCAGTGAAGATGCCGCATGCCACAAGCTGCCCTTGAAAACCAAGAGTGGAAAAGAAAATTATAAACACGCCGAGATTCCAGGAAGGCACACAAGCCCTTACGAATTATTCGAAAACAATCATAACGTATCAGTCCTGGGAGAAGCAAGAAGACCCGCCTGGAGTCTACTGGACGGAGCCTCCGGCTCCCGTGGGCGCACCCCGCAGGTCCGGGGCCGAGGGCAGGGCCGCTGCCGGGTGGTCCAGCAAGGCCCGCGCGGGGTCCTCGCGAAGCCCGCCCTCTTCCTCCGAGGCTGCTCCAGACCCCCGGGCTCCCCTCCCCCTCCGCCGGCCACATCTGGTTCCACTCAGGTCCTCCCCCACCTCCAGGCGCGCTCCTCCCCCTCTCCTCCCCGCTTTCAGAAAAGCTGAGACGATTTTTAAAAACCCAGTCACACACGCACACACGCTCTAGGAAGAAAAAAAAAGGGGAAAAAAGGAGGGAAAAGTCGAGAAGAGGCCCGCTCCCCGGCGCTTCCCCCCGCCCGGCCCCCGAAGTTGGCCAAGTTGGCAGCGCCTTACCTGGGAGGGCGACAGTGGCAGCGTCCCCCGGGGGGCCGGGGTGGCCCAAGTGCAGACCCCCGAGAAGCAGGACGCAGCGCAGCAGGTGACGAAGCCAGGGCGCGGGAGCCTCCCGGCGGGGCCCCATGCCCGCGGCGCGCCGCTCCGGGGACGAGGGGACCGTGGGCGCACGGGCGCTGGGCGCTGTGGCAGCCGGGGCGCTGGGCTGTGATGACCGCCCGCGAGGGGCTCGCGTCTTCCTCCGGGTCGGGACGAAGTGATGCCTCCCGGGGAGAGGAGGAAAGGAGGAGGGAAGGAGGCTGGCCGGGCGGAGGGAGGGCGGAGGGAGGAGCGCAGAACCCGGGAGGAGGGCGTGAGGGGCAGAGGGGAAGGGAAGCGGGCAGCGTGGGGGGTTGGGGGAGACTCGGGCTGGAGAGCGCGCAGAGGGGGAGAGGGAGGGGAAGTGGAGAGGAGGGTCCGCGGGGTCGAGGAGGACTCCGGCGTGCGCGCTCTCCCGTTTTCCGTTTCCCTCCCACTCCCCACCTCGCCTTCCCACTCTCCTCGGCCCGGGCCGGGAGCCCCAGACGCTGCGTCACAGCTCCCCGGCTGGCGCGGGCGGGGAAGCAACTGCAAAACTTTCCGCAAACTTCGCGCCGTGGCGGGACGTGGACAGCGAGCCCGGCTGATCCGGGGCGGGGGCTCGAGGCTGACCCAGGCGGCCACACTCGGGCCGCTGGCGCCCCCTCTATCCCGCTTCTTTCTGCCGACGTCTCGAGCCACCCAGCATCCGCCACCTTCACGCCTGGGAGGACCCCTCCTCCGGTCTGGTGGGGAAGGGGTGGAGCCCAAAGCTCGGCCACTGGGTCGAAGATTGGGGGAGGGGGAGGCAAGGCCCCGATACCCTGGGCAGAGCGCAAACAGTTTGCACGTCTCGTTTTGGTATTTGCATAACCTGTGTCAGCGTCCCTGGCGCAGAGGGGTGTAGTGCTTTTGCTAGTTGGGGCTGCATCCAGAAAGCTAGAGAAAATCTGTCCACTGGATGCCCCAGAAGACAGACATCACTCTCACCAGCAACGGGCTGGCTGGCTGGCTGGTTGCGAAGGACCAAATGGAAATTTCATAAAAGGGAAGACAATCCACAGCTAGTCCATCTTATGCAACAGGTCACCGCAGCGCAGAGCACTGAATTGGGAGTCGGGACTTGGAGTCAAGCCCCACCTCTACCTCTGATTCCCCTAGTGACCTTGGAAAAGCTGCTTGGGATCTCTGGGCGCAGCACCAGACAGACATTTAGAGGCCCTAAATGCAGAGAAGATTCACGTTCTCCCACCATGAGTAATCAAATAAAAACACTATGAAACTAATATAAATTTTATTGTTTCCTGTGTAGTCCACCTCAGTGCTATTTTTGGAAATAAAATATTTTTTTTCCCTTTTTTTCCCAATTCTTGCCTTGGGTAAATCTTTCCCCATCTCTGCAGAGTGGGGATGGGGTCAAAGATGCTAACTTAGCTCTTCCCTTCTCTGCTGGGCTGAGCTTCTTGGCAAATACAGAGGATGCAGGGCCCCAGAGTGAGCACCCACTGAAATACCCTACAGTCCCCTGGAAAGATTCCCACTATCTGCATTTTTGCTCTAAAATATGGTTAGCAACCAGGCCAAAGAAGCTCATGGCACTCAGGTAGGTTAGACAGGTCTGACAGAGCACATGCCTTCTGCTGACTGCTGCTTCACCGAAGCCCTTTGGAACAGACCTTGATGTGGCATGCCGGGACCCTAGGGCTCTGCAGGCTACTGGGCACACTGGGGCTGTCTCAAAGATCATCCTCTCAGCCCCCTTTCTCTTACTTCTCCTGTTATCTACAAGGGGTTGGAAGATTTGCCAGCTTTGACTAAGCTGCTGTCTTCTTCCATCTTGAGTGACCAAAAATCAGCATGTGTCTTTGCAAAGTCAACTTACAGGCTTCCATCAGCTCACTTTCTCTGGATGTGCTGGCCACGGTCTTCACCAAATTTCCCCTTTCCTCTGAAGGGGAACTCAGGCAAGGCTCCCAAGGTTCTGGAACAGGGTTGGATGGCCCTGCCCCACCAGCCCAAGAAGATTTTGGCATTCCTTCCAACAACAGGGCAGAAGCCAACTACCAGACATCACCAGTGAATGACATGGATCCAGAAAGTCCACCACTTACCAGCACCAGTCCAGGGTGCCCAGTTCACAGATGCTCTCTCATTTCTTCATTTTCCCGGGATAAAACTCAACAACCATCGATTGCTAGCCCTGTGCTAGCTGCTGGGCAAGCAAAGATGAGTAAACCAGGTAACAGCACTAGAAGAGTTTTGTTTAGTGGGGAAAATAGACACAATTTTTGCCACATTCCAGGCAGAGAAGCTGCCACTCAAGGGCTGAGGAGCACGAAAGCGCGTTTCATTAGCAGGGACTGATGTTTCTCCTCTGACGCCCTGTTCTAGTCTCTGTAAAGGATGAAACTTCCTGCTCAGCCAGCCAGGGTTATACATGGTATACTGCTGATTGTTTGGGTCCACATATGTTGTCACTAAATAAATGTCTTATATCTTGAGCCTGCAGGGCAAAGAGCAGGGCTACATCTGGGCAATTCTCCCTTTGGAGAATCTAGCCTGGTCCCCACTGCTTAAAGATCCTGTGCAGGATCAGTTGTTAACAGAACATGGTCACAGTCTGCAGGCATTCAGAGGGACCCCTCACCAGCACCCAGACCCTTATCTACTTCCAAAGAAGGGCCAGTATCCTCTACGCCCACAACCTCATCACCATCACCATTCCTGTTAAAACAGCTGTTAGCATGTGCCAGGCAACTCTACGACCTATTCCGGGGAATTTCTGCCAAGATCGTATTTGCTATAGTGGAATCAATAACAGACAGACACTGACTGTTAGCCAAATACAGGCACAGTGGTTCTGCTCATTCTGTCAAACCAGTTTAGTGAAAGGAGACTAGAATCCTGGCTCTCTCACTTACTAGCTTTGTTTTGTTTTTTAAATATGTTTTTATTGATTTTTTAGAGAGAGAAGGAAAGAAGAAAGGGGGGGAGAGAGAAACATAGATCAGTTGCCTCCCCTATGCGTCCCGACTGGGGATATAACCCAAAACCTGGACATGTGTCCTGACCGGGAATTGAACCAGTGACCTTTTGGTGCATGGGACTATGTTCAACGAACTGAGCCACACCGACCAGGGTCCACTTACTAGTTTTGTGATGTTCGGTGCCAAGTGAGACACAAATGCGGTAAGGCAGGGAAGTAAGAGAAAGATGTACAAGGCGCTGTGAGCGCAGAGGAAGGCAGGCTGCAGGTGACGCTTGAGCCAAGTTTTCAAAGATGGTCACCTGGCTGCGGCCTGGAGGTATGACAAACATTTCATACTGGGAAGAGCACAGCAACTGGGAAGGACCCTTTGCTGCAGACACTGCCCTGTCTCATTCTAGTTCATTCTGCCTATCTTTCAAAGTCCAGCTCTACACCATCTCCCAAATTCTCAGGGACCTCATCTTGCTCTTATGGAACTTATCAGCTCCCAGCTTACATTTATTACATTTAGCTTCTAAATGATAACCTTGCTCTAGCCATTTTGGCTCAGTGGTTAAGAGTGTCAGCCTGTGGACTGGAGGGTCTCAGGTTTGATTCCAGCCAAGGGCACGTACCTCGGTTGCAGGCTCGGTCCCTGCCCTGGTTGGGGCAAGTGTGGGAGGCAACCAATCGATGTGTCTCTCTCACACCGATGTTTCTCTCACCCCCCCCACTCTCTGAAAAGCAATGGAAAAAATATCCTTGGGTGAGGATTAAAATATAATAATTAAAAAAAATAAAGGAAATGTTACTTTAAATAAGTAAATAACCTTCCTTAATGCAGGGACCAAGTCTGATGTTTCTTTTCACCTCCCAGTCTAGCCCAAGGTATTATAAACAGAAAGCTCTCAATAGATGTGTTTTTGAAGTTTATAGATGTGACTGGTACTCAGTGTGAGCACCTGGCCCGAGGTCACACAAGTTGAAAGTTGTGACCTGAATGCAGTCCTCACTAGAGGCTCTCCTGTCATCTTGTTCTACCAGATTCCAAAACTGGGCACAGTTTGGTGTAGTTAATGTAGGCTAGGGAGCAGAGTTAGTGTTAAGGTTGTAGGTAGGGTTCTGAGAATCTGTAGATGCAAAGAAGCAATGGCTCCTGAAATTAATTTGTAGGGAAAGACCTTCTTTTTCTTGCATTTCAGTGGCATGCCCTTCTCTTGAGGTACAGGGCTCAGGTCTGAATCTAGGACAGGCTTCTTTCTAGGATCAGGCCAATACCCCCAGAGGGGGCCTTCTGTGTCCTGCAGACTCCTCTCCAGGGGTCCCTATGACAGGAAGGAGTCATTTGGCAACACCCTCTGCTTTTTACTTTTTCAGCTGTTGAAAGCATTTTCATGAAAACATCTCCAACCCCGTTCAAGCCTTACAGAAACCATGAGGAAGTCAAGGCAGAGGGTTCAATTCCCCCACCTGTCAATTAGGGCACAGGCACAGGAAGACAGGGTTGTCCAGGGCTGGCATGGAGCAGGATTTTAGCTTCATCTGTAAAGCAAGATGACAAGATCAGATGGCTTAGGGAACTTGAAGCAGGAATATTGCAGGAAGCCATGTCCCCATTTTCCCAAAGTTCAGTTCCAGCCCAGGACTGCAGAAGCTGGGATGCTGTCCAGGCCAGCTGGGTCTCCAAGTGGATTTATAAGGGCTAGCCATGAGGGAGGGGAGGGATAGAGAAAGGCAGCCTGGGGGAGTGGAGCCCTTGATTAGGGTGAGATGTGCCTCCAGCTGGGCCAGAGGTGCAGCCTTCTGTCTGCCACAAGATGGTGCTCAGAATCCACATCACATTTTCAAGCCTGCAGTCCACCCCCATTTGATCCTGCTCTACCTACTTCCAGGCACCAAATCTCTCGAGCCTGTTTCCTCTGTAAAATCAGTGAGGTGTTTCCACCACGCCTATGTCTAGGCTAAGAAGAAACACAGCCGAGAAACTTCCCTGCAAAGCAGTAGTGCTAGATCCCCTTCCCTTTGCTGATCCTGCCCTCTTCGACCCCTCCCCAAGCTGCCTTCAGGGTGAGAAGGCTTGGGCAGCACAGGAGGCCACCACAGTTGCAGACTGTGCTTGGAGGCTTAAACGAGACTGATGTTACCATAGTTCTATAGCTGGGCACTTCCTTCCACACCCAGGCGGCCTGACCCACGGCCAGGGGTGGACGAAGCCTTGTCTGCCAGCCAGCTGCTCTTTGACCCCTTCCAGCTTCGGGTCTCTTGCCCAGCCCCTCACACATACACACACACCCCTTTGCTGACTCCAGCCTGTCTAGGACCCCTGCTGAGCTTCCCCCCAGCACAATAGGGCTCTTGTATTCCCTGCCCCCACCAGGTCTCAGACCTGCTCCCTGGCCTGGTTCCCCAGCCTCTGGCAGGTTCCCCCAGCCCACCTGCCGAGCTCAGCAGCAGCCATGGAGTCCCAGCCACTCCCTCCTTAACCTCCTCCTCTCCCCACAACCTCTCTACACTCTCCTTCCCAACCACTTCCAAAAAGCTGCAATCGGTCCCAGGTTCTCTTCACCCCTGATCCAGATGACTAGGCTGGCTTCATAAGCAGACCCAGGTCTCAGCTTTCTCCTGCAGCTCTGGACCCCTCAAGTAAAAGAAAAATGTAATAAATTAATTCATGAGGAGGTACTGGTAAGTTGTTTTAAGAGAAGGCCAAAGGTAAGAAGATTTGCTCAAAGGAGTGAATTCTTGAGTGTACTGTTAGGTACCAAAAGATGTGTTGTAGGGCCCCTCTTGGGGCTCCCCATAGAGTGCGAATGTATGACATCAGTCCTCGGGACAGCCCAGAGCTTAGATTTTTATTCCTAACAGAAAATAAAAGTCATCTCTCTTCCAGCTGGATGAGTTTAGACAAGGCCCAATAGCCACCCTCTCCAACTGCCCCACTGTTAGGTGGGCCAGGTACAGAAACCCAGGTACAGAAACAGACTCATCAGGGCAGGAAGCCCCGGATGCCTAGCAAGGGCCGATACTGGGAAAACAAGAACTTTGTCCCAGGGTAACCTGTCTTACCCCAGCATATCACTGGTCATGCTGTTGAGACGCCCTGAGCGTTCCTCCCTAAAGATAACATCTAGGCCTCAGTTGTATTTCAGCTCCAGGCCCAGAAAAGCAGCAAAACCAGACCAGTGATGCTGTGGCTGCCTCAGGCGCAGATACATAATGCAGACCATGACACAAAGAGCGCACCTGGAAAGCTGATGAATATTCTATTGAGACATTCCCCTGAGACCTCCCCTCAGATTGACACCTGCAAGAAAGAGATAAATAGCTCAGGACAAAGGATCCAGCACGTGCTCCCCCCACCCCCAGCCATCTCCATCCCTCCAAGGAGACCCCATGAGACTTGCAAAACGGGAGCAATGGGCAGCAGCAACTCATCCTGGGCTTACCTCTCCAAGGCCCCCCTTCTCTCCCTCTCTGACTTCCCAGGGAGCCAAAGCAGCCCTGCCTAGGCTTCCTGCTGCGTCTTCTTTGCTTTCTTGTTTCACTGTCCCGAGTATACTTTGCTGCCATCATGGACCCAATACTGTTTGGCTCAGCACTGTGTAGCCCTTCCCTTTGGATATTCCCATCCCCTTTTAATAAATTTTTCTTTATTCACCTGTCTGAGATGGCTGTTTAACCTGCCTGCGCCAGGGACCCCACCCAGATTGCAGTGGCTGAAAGGAAGGTCTGCAAGACTTGAGACCCTCAGTGCTCATGCCACCTGGGAGACAGAGTGTTGCAGTGGGGTGGGGGCAGGGCTGAGAACGTGCATTCCTCCCCTCCCGTTCCCAGAGATGCTGCTGCTGCTGCTGGCCTGGGGCCACACTGGCCTAAAGATGTTTCTTCCAGACTCAGCGGGAAGTAGTCTTAGATCCTGGGTGAGACTGCTGATCTCTAGGACAGAGGTTGATACTGAATCTCAAGCCAGAGGGGGGAAGGCTCCTGAAAGGTCTGATTCACTTACCAAAGACAAACAGATTCCTGATTACCTGGCAAGTATAAAGGCTCTGAACCCCAACCAGCAAACTTGGGCATCCCAGGACCAGCAATCCCACTTACTGGATCTTGTGATCTTTTTAAACCACATTTTTAAAATTTTCCTCTTATGTGTTAGGAGCTTTATGTATCCGCTTTTTCTTTTTCTTTAAATATATCTTCACTGATTTCAGAGGGAGAAAGGGAGAGGGACACAGAGATAGAAACATTGATGAGAGGGAATCATCATTGATCTGCTGCCTCCAGCACGCCTCCTACCAGGGATCGAGCCTGAAACCCGGGTATGTGCCTTGACCAGGAATCGAACCAGTGACCTCTTGGTTCATAGGTCGATGCTCAACCACTGAGCCACATTGGCCAGGCTACATATCTTATTTCTATTCTAATACAACTATTTGAGGAGCTATCCCTGAAGCTTGCAGAGGTGGGATTTGAACCAGACCTAATTCTAAAGCCCAGGCTCTTAACCACTAGGTGATTCTGTCATAAGGTAAGACAGAACTAATTTTAGGAAGAGGGACTCCCCAGACCCCAAGTAGTTGCGCACCATCCCTCACACCCCCATCCCTCACCCCAGGCAGATTTTAATTACAAAGAGAACTTGGGCAATTAAGATGGTGAGGGGGAAAGGATTCTCAGAAAGCAAAAAAAGAAAGAAAAGCTCACCAAGGTGGGTCAAGCTAGTTGTAAACTTTGCCTTCTTAGAAATAAGGAACTGGACCTGCAGCTTGTTTCTAGCTCTAAGGTTATAGGAGATAACTGTATTTACTATGTTTAAAGAGCTGTTTTCTAAATTAAGAAACACAAGAGCTCCTTGACTGCTAATCTCAGCTGAAGGAAAACTTGTCTTTCCTGGACTAGCAGAAAACAGGGAGAAAAACCTAAAAAAAAAAAAAAAAAAATTGCAGACATGTTCAAATCAGCCACAGAAGAGGGGTGCCTATGGCTCTCAATGGTGACTCCCCATTTAAAGCTGCCCATCTCACAATGGATAATTCAGAGCCCAATTCCTTCCCCTCAAACCCCCATATTCCATCCCTTCCTGGGGCACAGTGCCTTCACCTCTGGATTGTGAACCGATGGCTGGGTCTTCCCTGTCCTCTTCACTGAATTCCCACCCAGAAGCACAGCTGTTAGCACATCAGAGGTGCAAAAGGTGTTGCACGAATCAACACATTCCCATCATGCCTACGTTGTCCACTGGGACTCAGCCTGCTGCCAGGACTCCCCTATCTACACTCTAGATGGTAAGGGCTCTGTTTGAACTAGAGTAAAATCAAGAGACTGGGAAATTCACTTCTTAAAACTTATTTTAATATCCTCCCCACCCCCCAGATTGGGAAAGGCCAAAACAGTCTGGCTGGATTTAATTACAAATTAATACACATTTAAAAAATCATTGTTTAAAATAAATCAACATCGTGGCAATAAGGGATTATTCTTGGAAAAAGTGAAACCCATATTAACAAAATATATCGTGGAAGAACCCCACTTAGATTTCACTGGCTATTAAAAAGTCTAGTAAAGACCAACATTCTGCATGTTTTCTGGGGCTGGTCAATGCAGTGGAAAGAGGCCTTGCCCAGACTCAAGAGAGCCCAGGCAGCTCTAACCAGGCCCTAGAACCAATGAAAGCAAGGAGAGAGGGCATCCCCCCTTTTTCAGGACAAGGTAGAAAAGGTAAATAAAGTCCTGCAGCTTCACTTAGCCCCTGGGGAAAAGGAGGCAGGAAGTTAGAGGGAAGGCTTAAAGATGCAGCATTTCTTCAACTGTTAAAAAAGTTTAAAAATTTTTACAAGTTCATTGAATCAGAGGGAGGAAAAAAAGGAATAGAACTTAATATTCTGAGTAAATTTAAATCTGGTCTCAACTTCATCCATCTTTTCACGTGCAGATACTATCCTTTCAGCATTGTGCTCAACCTTTGAGACCCCTCGGGTACCCTTCGCTTCGCAGCTTGATTGTAATGTTTAAAAAAGGTATTTTACACACACTTACATGAACATCATGTGTTCATGTATATATATGTGTGTGTGTATATGTGCACGTGTATATAAATAACACTGCAATAAAACAGCTTTAGAAAGTTGGCGGCACCAAGGGCTCTGGGGCTGACTTTTTTCCATTCAGGGTTCCACAAGGCGATACCTACCCACAAACTTCTCTTCAACTTGGAACACTTGGTTTTCCCTTAAAATGGCCTGATACTGGGGGAGGGGCAGGTTCACAGAACAAACAAAGGCCCTTAAAACATGTCACCAGAGGCATTTATCACATGTAAAAGAAACACTAGTCGTGAGTTAGTTGAGAGCTCTACCCTTCCTGACTCCCCTCCCCCTGCCCAGGGAACTCACATGCCTGAATGCTACATCTTTAAATATTTCTGGCTGAGCCCTCTTGCCACACATCAGTAACATTCCAAGCTGGCTACCACATGTTCAGGCTCTGGCCTCCTCTCTCCATTGCCGAGTGTTCTGCTGTTTCAAGGGCATGGTGGGGCCATGCAGCTCCCATTTCAGCTCCATCTTCAGTTGATCACATCTCAGAAACAGCCATGTTAAAAAAAATTAGTTCCAAAGGAAGTTCATATTTGAAATACCTATTTCGCTTGAGATTATGTTTTAACTCCACTTAGTGAATCAAAGTGAGTTAGACCAAGTGCGTGTGCACATGCACACACAGACACACACACCAGTACACACCCACAAAACTGAAAGGGTTGGAGGTTATTTCCTGCCAAAAGATCTAACAGAGGAAAGCTTATGTGCTGATCAAGTTTTAATATCAGGGTTAACAAGAAATGTACACCATTTAGCAAGCACATAGAGACCGTGGGTAGAAACTCCTGATCCCTGGGGCATTTGGCTCCTCAGCCTGTTTTCTGCCTACCTTTGGAACAGTTTCGATAGTTACTACATTCAGAGAATCCAAGAGGACTGCATGGACAGATGAACCTTTATTTAAAAAAATAGCACTTCAAATAAATTAAAAGGGACAACCGTCAAGTGTTCAAATTGTGAAGAAATAGTTGAAAACCTAGAGACCCACACTGCAGTCTTCTAACCTCATTCTTTGTCCAATGGCAAACTCCCACACATCTCAGTGCTCCCACTCAATTTCCCCCACTGAGATGAGGGAAGCAACTGCACACAGGAGACCAGACGGAGGAGAAAGCTGCCTCTGATTGGAATGAACATTGCCACATACTTGCTAATACGGGTTTCACTTTATGACCAAATGTATTCTTCGAAAATAAAAAAGGGGGGAAGGAAGCTGCATGTTTTAAAAATTGAAATTATTTAGGGATAAAACACTAACTCTAGTGCCTTTAACGGGCAATAGCAACTTTTTTCCTCCAAAGTCAAACACCATCCCCAGCTGAGCCTTTGTGCTACAAGCTTTTCAGGAGATGTTACCTAAACTTTATTAAAAGAAAAGAACAAGTTTAAATATAGACGCTGGACTAGCCCAGTCTGTATTTTCAAGTCCACATTCTTCATCTGAAGCACTGCATCAGGGACCCCCCTGAGTCTGCATGTTTTCAAGTTCACAGTACATGGAACCAGTTTTCCTTTTTAATTTTTTTCCTCACTCAGAGCAGCCACACGCAGTGGCCGTTGACGCCGGAACCTCGGGCGGGGCCTTTTCCTACGAGGCCTGGCCAGAGATGCCCAAGGTTTCTCCTCAATGAGAATCGATGCTGTCATGCTCTATGGATGGGAAAAAAGCAAGAAAATAAAAGCACCTGGTACAGGTTTCATGAGATCCATTCGGATTCGCTATGTTCCAAACCCGCTGCTGAATGCCATTTGTCCACTCTGTGTGTTGAACAGTCTGTGGCCTAGGAGTGGGTCTCAATTCGAAGAACTGTTATTGGACACCCCAGAGGTTGATGCAATAGCAGCTCCAGCAGGGCTACTTGTGGAGACCGACTTTCGGATGTGAGGCAGCAAGTAGGGGTCACAGGCCAGCTGCTGGACATCGATGCGGTCCTCCTTTCGGTAGGCCAAGCATCGCCGAATAAACGCCTGAAAGGAAAGTTTCTTAAAGAAGCCTGAAGCAAATAATCCTGGTGCCCCAAGGAGGGAAACCCGAGGCTCCCTAGCAGCTGCCAGGGCCCTCCTGGAACCGCCAGGCAGAGCTGAGAGGACCAGGGAAGGAGGCGCACTGGCAGCAGCACCTCTCTGTGGTCACCAGCTCCTTCCCAGATGGAGGTGGATGGGCCATTCCTGAGGGGAACGGGCATGACCGCTAAATACCTCTGTCCCCAAAACACAGAGACCAACACAAAAACTCTCTTTGCCTTGGCTGGTTTGCATGGGCACAGTCTACATTCATGGTCCTGCACCTACTAACCATGGCCTTGCATGAACTTCCTGAGGAAGTGGGAACTGAATGACAAACTGCCACCACAGGCAGGGTGAGGAGACCCACACGAACGCCACACTGTACCACAGATGGTAAGTGCTTTCCCTGTGAATCTTGCTCTTCCCTGAAAGATCGTTAAGCAAACAAGCAGACACATACCTAAGTCATCAAGGAAAACCCGAACAGAACTTGTCTCCCCGAGAGACATAAAGGCATAAAGACACCCTGTGAGCGGGGCTTGATTCGGATCCTAACTCACTACCAACGGGGAGTTTCCTTGGCCCTGTGCATGATGGACTATGTAGTCTGTTTCTATAACTCTTATCATTACCAGAAAGACCCTTAAATAAATGATCTTTTTCACCAGACAGTTCTATTTAATCTAAGTCTTATAATTATTTTAAATAAATGAATCCTTTTTTAAAAATCGAAAATATCACCACCCAAAGTCCATACGTTACATGAGGGTGATAATGGCATCTCCATGGAGGTTCAGTAACTGTAAAAATGTACCATGCTGGTGCAGGAGGCTGACAGTAGGGAAGGCTCTGTGTGTGTGTGTGTGTAAGGGGGGGCCAGGGAGTATATGGAAACTCTATTTTCCACTCAAATTTGTTCTGAATCTAAAACTGTTTTAAAAAAATAAAGTCTACTTTTAAAAATCTAAAACATGAAATAAACCAATGCTTTCTATTTTTTCCCATGTTTAATTAATAAAACACAAAAGTATTAATACCAATCCTGGTTTTTCAAAATAAAAGACACGTAGAGGTAAACTGCTTGATTAAAGCATTTAGAAGATGAAAACAAATTCACAGACATGAACAATAATGACCCTTGGCCTTTAAAAATAAGCCTTTCTTCCCCTGGCCGGTGTGGCTCAGTTGGTTGGAGCATTGTCCTGTATACTGAAAGGCTGGGGGTTCGATTCCCATCAGGGCAAGTATCCAGATTGTAGGCTCCATCTCCAGTCAGGGTGAGCATAAAAGGCAACCAATCAATGTTCTCTCTCACATCAATGTTTCCCTCTCTCTCTCTCCCTCCCCTCCTCTCTAAAATCAATAACATATACTCAAGTAAGGATTAAAAAAAAAGAAAAAGACCCTTCCTTAGTGAGATACCTGGAACTGGAGTTAAATGGGTTTTCTTGGGTTTAACACTGGTCAAATAAACTTTTACACTTTGAATTTTCTCTCCACACAGCTGCCAGTATAGGTTTTTGAAATAGCAATAAGATCACAGTTGCCCTGATTAAAACCTTCAACTGCTTTACATCAGTTTACAACCTGTCCTGCTGTCTCTCCTACCCTCTCCCCTCCGCTCTGTGGACCTGCTAAACTCATGCTCACATCTGAGCTTTACTCACTGTTCTCTGCTCAGAACAGTCTCCCAAATCTAGACATGGCCCCACCTCCCATCATTCAAGGCCTTCACTGATCATGCCATCAAAAAAGGGGCTCCCACCTCTCCACCCCCTTACTCTAATTTTCTTCCTAACATTTATCACCATCTGAAGTGTATCCACTTTTAGTTACTGTTTGTCTCACCTAGTGGAATGTAAACTCAATACTTGTTGTGGGAGGAGAGGAGAAGAGAGTGGGGGCTGGAGAAATACACATTTAGAAGGAGGAAGGTGTACTAAGTAGTCCATCCGCTACTGTCCAGAGAAATAATACAAAAAGCAGGGCAGTCGTTTCTGCTGGCCAACTGGCGTGAACTTACCTTTGCTTCAGGTGTTACTACTGGCTTTGGCGGAAACTGTACTTCAGTAGCTTTAAGAATAGTATTTTCTTGCAGAATGTCTTGCTGGGACTGGTTATGGCCAAAAGGCTACCATATAAAAACAAAAATAAACAAAGGTGGGCCTCCGGTTAAAACAAAATAGAGCAATTCAAAACCCCAGAAGGACAGGAGAAGACATCTTCATGAGAACTGCTAGAGGGAACTTTGGAGAGAATCTCCTGGAATTCTTCCATTTCTATAGATGAAGGTGCAAAAGGCTCAGAGCTTAAAGGACTTGCTCACAGTCCACCATCTAGGTTAAGGCAGAGTTGAAAGCAGAAGCAGCATCTATTGTATCATACCTCTGCTAAGTTTTGCTTACAGAAAAGATTCAGAGCAGGAATCAGCAATCTCTTTTGCCCTGAGTGATACCTATGGGCTTAAGCAATAGTATGTGTGACACTAACAGATCCAAGATACAGACAAAAAGAGATGGAAAAGTGAAAAAGTAGAAGAGGTAAGGCCAGAGTTGGGGAAAAAACAGAATTGGGGCTACTAAGTGGCTTCATCTGTGCTCCAAACTGCCATTTTCTAATAAACTCTGAAAAATGAGGTTCAGGCCTAGTGTCAATTCTACATTGTTTCTACCGAGAGCATAAAACAATCCTAGATGACCTCTACCACCACTCTCAGCACCACTTCCACATTATCAGAGTAGGTAATCATTAACCCCTGTAGTTCCGAATAACTTCCAGATTAGAGAAGTGTGATAAGGAAAAAAAGGAAACAAGAAGTTAAAGAGGAAATGAACTCCACCTGCTTAGAGAAGTGGGATAAAGGAAAAAACGAAACAAGAAGATGAAGAGGAAGCTGAAATCTGAATTAAGAGCTTGGTCTGGATATTGTAACCAAAATATTAAGAGTCCAGGGGAGTTGCAGAGCTCCCAAATGGCTTATACCCACAGCCTAAGGGGCGTGCTGAAACATACAAACACACTGACAGCAGACATATGAGCAGAAATACACAGCTGGACCCTAATACATACATTTATAAGGTAGTATGCTCACAGGTAAAACAAATGCAAAAATTCATTAGGTGTACTTTACTACCTAGGTTATTACTTGTTCTAATGATATATCACTTTGATCAAAGGCAGCAGACCGTGATACTTTCTGACACCACCTCCCAGTATAGAAATATAAAGCATGCTTTATTAATAGTAGCTTTAACTAATGGGGTGGTTGGGAATAAAGGGCCCCACAGATATTTCAAGTTTTAAGTTTGGGGACCCTTAAGAATGGCTCTTGTGAAGATTGTATACTTTAATGAACTATTTAACATAATTCCCTATAGCGTATTATTGGAATCAAAACATATCCTGGATCTAACTAAGAACAGCAAAAAATGCATTTTTTCCACAGCCCAACAGAATTCATTAGGTGCTCCAGGGTTGAAATTTTCTGCTTATACATAAAGCTATGATTATTAAGTCTGTTTTTTGTTCAAACCACAACTTTCAAGATTCTGTTTTGTATAATCCAATGATTAACCCCAAGAGAATAATCCACACCATGCCACTTTGTACATGCATCACCCGAGACAGGTGAAGCCACACTGTCTGACTTTCATCCTTACCTTCCTTCCATAAAGACACTGGTAGAAGATCACACCCACTGACCAGACATCAACTTTATTTGAGATCTTTGGTGGTTCTTTCCCAACCACAAAACACTCTGGTGGTAAATACCTGGGACAAAAGGGAAATAAGGATTCTCAGAAAAATGCACAGATCTAAGACATGTACAGGAAAGGAAAAGACCTTGTTGGAAATGAAAATACCTGAATTTTAACAGATAAAAAAGAAACTTAGACCTAGCTGGAGAAAGTCAATGAAAAGACACTCTAAATAAGGAGGCAGTTATGCCCTATAAAGACTTAAAATACATTTCTCAATTCACTGAGAGGTAAATATTCTCTCTAGTTCCTATTTCACTCACTCCAGCTTCCTTTCCCAGGTTTGTCCCTAACATAAGCGTCATTCAACAAGCTTAAAAGATATTTTGTTGTTGTTAATCCTCACCCAAGAATATTTTTTCCATTGATTTTTAGAGTGGAAGGGAGAGAGGGAGAGGGAAACATCACTGTGAGAAAGACACATAAATTGGTTGCCTCTCACACATGCCCCAACTAGGGTAGGGGATCGAACCTGCAACTCAGGTACATGCCCTTGACCAGGAACTGAACCCATGACTCTTTGGCGCAAAGGCCTACGCTCCAACCCCTAAGCCATGCTCATTCAACAGGTTTGCAGGGAGTGAGGGGAGCATATTAGATGTGCACTCCCTTTTATGACAGCTGCATCAACAAACATTAAAATAGAACCAGGGGTGGTGTCGGTTTCCTTTCATGTTGGCTGAAGATGTTGTAAAGTAACTATTTTAAAAGTCTCGATTTCAGAACCCAGCAGAAATCTCTGAGGGGAATGGCTGTCTGTCTTCTTAATGTAGCTCCTTTGGGTAATCGGGACTAGAAATAACTACAATATATAATCAATGGTGGCATTCAAGTCCGTATTATCAAAATATGTTTTATATTTCCCACTTCAACGGTGATCAGGGGATTACTGGAAGACTAATTAATAGTGCAGAAAAAGCTCAACAAACTAGTTGTGAGAACAACTTGATCCTCATCTGAATTCCTTCCCTCCCTCATCTACCCCCGGCCTCTAAAAAGACTAGCTAGACAGCCAACCACACCAAATTGTAAGGTATGGAAGGTAAGTGTCTCTTGACATTTAGGAAACCAAACAAATACGCTTCCACTCATTGCTTCCACTCGTTGCCTGGAGCCTCAGCCATCGCACAGCTGGAAGGCAGAATTCTGTAGATAACAGATCGAATTCTGCAGATTTCATGCGGGCAAAATCAATTCTGTGAAAAACTCTTTATTTTAGACCCTGCTGTGCTTTTGGTATAAAAATCTAAACTTACAGCTTGAAGGGGACCACAAGAGTTGAGAGACAGAAATGTTCTGATGATGGGCTTTCTTTTTTAAAAAATAACTTTTAGCCAAAATACACACTGAGAAATGAAAATACAGATATAGAACTCACAAGGGGGGGGGGGGGAATAGCAAAGAAACAATATAGAAAAAAATAATTTATTTTAAAAACAGCTCTTCCAAACGCTAAAACCAAACTGAACCCGTTTTCATGGTTCTTGACATTTAACATATATAACAAATATGATATTAGATATATAACAAATAGAATTGATTCTAAAATATTCATTTTAATGTATTTATAACTTTTTTGTGGAGGTAGTGGGGAGGAACAGAAACTGTTGAACTTGTCCACATGCAGAGCAATAATTTAGCCAAATATTTAGAATACAAAAGACATTGCCACTTAATAGAAGTCTGGAAAATCATTTTCTAGGTCTTAGTTTCCCCCATCTGTAAATGAATAAATAAATTAGTTCTTCCCCTAAAAACTGAAAATAATGAGCATTCTTTTTAGACTATTTTTAAAAATATGTTTTTATTGACTTTTTTTTAGAGAGGAAGGGAGGAGATGGGAGTGAGAGTTAGAAACATTGATGAGAGAGAAATATCAACATCAATTGGCTGCCTCCTGCATGCCGTTCACTGAGGATTGAGCCCACAGTCCCGGCATGTGCCCTAACCAGGAACTGAACCCATTGAGCAACACCAGCCTGGCAATAAGAAGCATTCTAATTCCCTATCAAGGACTTTGGGAGGGAGAGTAGAGGACAGTTCTATGACACTACACTGACATTTTTAAAAAAACAAACATAGTTGCATATTCCATGACAATAAAACTCTCAGAAAGAAAAGAGATTCTCAAGGCCTCGTCTATGGTCAATTACTTGCAAGCAGAATTCAACATAGAATAGTTCCCGAACAACCAAGTACCGCATGTAGCCACTTAGAATGATGTCCCAGTCTATCTTTAGCTCTCTGGGACATCGCAGAGGATGACATACTGAGGATGGTGATTATGACAATGTTTCTACCAATATGGGGACTTTTTACACTTTCATAGAAACCCATGAAATTTAGTGTTCTCAGCAGCCCCTCTCTCCCTTGCTTTTAACTATGAAAAGGAAACTTCAAATACACCCAGAAGTAGGAAGAGCAGTAAAATGAACCCCCAAGTACTCATCAGCCAGCTTCAGTACCTATCAACACGCAGTGAATCCTTATTCATACACATCCTCTCCACTTCCCCGCACATCACTTTGAACTGAAGCAAATCCCAAATATCATGTAATTTTTATTTAAATTCTTACCACTGAATTTTTATAGCTTAGCAAATATAGCAATAGGCAGCAATGAGAAAACTAATTAAACATGAAAAGGCTTCACCTTTTAAAAAGAACACACTATCAAACAAAAAGCTAAAATTCAAGTTCCAGTGAATTTATACAGCAGAAGAGATCTGTTTCCAAAATTTCCAGCAGCAGATACTTCTGTACCATTTAGCGACAGGAACACTAACCCACAATAACCAACATAGTGAATAACACTAAGTGTAGCTTCTATTTTGAACCTAGAATTTCAGAAGTTTTAATTTAGTGACATTGTCACTAGAGGTACCATCTCCACAAACAATGAAGAACCATGAAAACTAGAAACTGTGTGTGTTTTCAGCAGGGTTTGATTGGCTCTTTAATATACATAACTTAAATATGATCAGGCTGGTGAGAGCAATGCTACGTGTTGTAAAAGACATAACCCCACTCTTCTCTGTCTGCTTCAGATCAACACCTTCATTCCCAGTCACTAGCTATTCTACAGTGTCAAACATAAGTGAACTGACCAACTGGCCCTGAGGTACAATAGCATGTGTTACCCATCCCTTTTGCTGCTACTAGAAGCTTCCTTGATGTTCAGAATCACACATTCCAATACGTGGCTTTGTGTTACTAGTGCAGATGTGAAAAAACAGCTCTATTACCACATATTTACATTCACAAAGTTGAATGCCTGAGCTATAGGCATCTTAATGGTTCTCACTGTCAAAAGTCATACTAGGCGGAAGTAGGATAAGTCATAGAACAGGCAGGTAGAGCTAGCTGGGGCAGGGTGGTTGGGGAGAGATGAGTGACAACAGATAGGAAGAAATGTGGTTTAAAACCTTTTAGAATGTGGCTGAGATGGATAAATTTCTTGGCAAACAGCAAACTTTTTCCTGTTTAGAGTTTAAAGATTGCTTTTTACATCCTGATTATTTTACATTCTGATCTTCAGAATTTCTTAGTTCTTGAGAATCCATCATCCTCAGCAACTCTAGAAACAAATCCTTCAGTCCATTAACCCATGAAGAGAGAGATCTGTATTTGTACTGAAAAGAATTTGGGCCATTCTTTATATACAAATGAGCAACTTCATTCTCTACCTACTCACTAGGGCCAACTCTACGGAGGAAACACACAACTGTAACACCTGACCAAACATCATCTCTCTCTCAATGGTTTTCACGAAAGGGAAGAAAAATTAAGACATTAACATAAGAGTCAAACTGCTGAAAAGACAGTAACTTTTGGGGAGGAAAAATCTGCTTTGGTTTACAGCATTATTGCCCAAGCAGACAGGAGGTAGAGATTAAGTATTAATCACCAACACTTCAGTATAGCACAGCCATTTCTCCACCAGCCAACCTGGAAGGTCTCCCAGATACCTACCAATAAGTACCAGCACCTTGTGACGTTAGCTCCATGCCATCCACTGAATTGTAGCTATCATCATCCATGATCTTGGAAAGACCAAAATCTGTGATTTTTATCTCTCCACACGCTGTACCATTTACTAAAAGAATATTACCTAAAAAGATAAAAATCTTCATCAATAAAAAGAGACTTACTAATTAAGAGAAAAATCCAAGGTAGTAACAGACAAGAAGGGGACAACTGAACTCAAACTCTTGCACACGACACCAAACATCTCAATCCCCAGAATAAAATGAGATCTGGATTCTGAATGCTGGGGGAAGAGCCCTGTGCCTGGCTACAACCTTCTATTTTCCAAGAATCACCTGCTTAATGTGCCAAAACCACCACTATGAGCAGTGGAAAGAAATTATAACTCGCCAAAGTAAAATATTACTTGTACAGTTGGTCAAAAATGGTGGGAAAGTTTCATCTGAACTTTCGGTAAGGATCTCTAAACCACCGTGTTTAGAACATTAGTTTTTTTTGGGGGGGGGGGGAATCAAAGAAAACATACAAGGGAATCAAAGATAGTACCACAGTGCCACCTACAGCTCCTAAGGTAGGAAAATGTACTGGATTCAGTGATGGAAAACTGAATCACACAATGGCCACTCTTTAAAAAAATCACTTCATTATAATGGATTTTTTAGTCGTGTGAACTGTATTAGAACATTAAAGAATAATGAATCGTGAGAGTTAATATGTAGCTACCAGAAGAGGAAAGCAAACTTAACAACTGTGCCACACCAGGAGGTAAATGGGAATCATCTTCCTAACATCAAAGCTAAGCTGGTTGGAGCTGTCCACAGAGAACACATGCAAACGTCAACAAAAAATAGAGGCAAGAAGTCCAACTGCCCTCTACTTTTTGCTGATGACTATCCAAGTTAGATTGTAACTATACAAAAAGGAAAAACTCTGCTTGGAATTTAATGAAATGGGAGATATATGTGCAAAATAAGTCGTTAATTTTTGAGCACTTATCAAAGAGACCTGGAATAGAGGAACTGCTATGCAGTGTGAGTAATGGGAAAAAACGAAGCGGAGCTTGCCAAACAGTTCTTAATCGGGCTGACATCATGGCCTGCCCTGGCTCTAAAGACAGGGCATTGTTTCTCTGGAGCATTTAACAACACCCACCCTCCTAAGCCCAGTGCTGCAAGGCCAGGGCTCTATTCCCATACCTACTTAAGCAATCAAAAGTCAGGTGGTTTTAGGCCTTCCTGGCTCCTGCCAAATTCTCTCACTTTATAAAATTAAAAGTCACTTATAAGACCAAAGAAAAGCCACCAATACTGTCTCCTAAAAGTTAGACATACCTGGTTTGAGGTCATAGTGTATGATGGGAGGTTTTATTTCATTTAAGTACTTTAAAGCATTCACAATCTGCATGATAATGGATCGGGCCTCTTTCTCCGACATTAATTTGTGCTGTTTCAGGTAGAAGTCCAGATCATTTCCCTCACAGTATTCTAATACTGTACAAAACCTAAAGACAAATAAACCAACATTTGACCGCGAGATGAGAGCAAGCAGATTAAGACTGACTAAACCAGCCCCAGTGAAAACTTCAGGTAATTAGTGTCTCACTCCTTTCCTCTTTGTTCTGTGAAAACTCTTCTATTCCTTATTCAGTATTAGCTACTTCAGTGGCCTCAGGAAGAAAGTTTACTTTCTTGGTGAAGAGCCTCCATGCCCCCCACACTGGAATCTGCTATGCTAAATAAAGTTCCCTCTTGGCATACCTCAACTGCAATGTATTTAAGTCTTTTTGGAAAGGTCTCCTTTACATATCCACGTCATGCCCATTTCTAAACAAGCACATGTGATCAAGTACACAGTTCTCACTACAAACATTTTCTATGACCCTGAGTGCTGACAGGGAGGAAAAAATCTCGGGTTTGCCCAGGTCCCAAGGCCTGGTTGCATACCATGCCTCCTGGCAATCTGACACAGTACTGTACTACAATACAATTTCTCTTCACTAAACACAATGTATAAAAGAGCTTTTTAAAGTACAGTATCTGTGCTTCTAACAAATGTGTTATTACATAGTATGGGTTTTCTTCCTCCACTTATATCAATACATTAAACAGACCCAAATTTAAAACTGCATAATATTCGTGGCATTAAGGGTCATGCGATTATCTTCCAAGGCAGTTATAAACTGAAGTAAGTCATCCTGAACTGTTTGAGTAGTCCTGAGAGATGAATACTTTTCAAACTGTTCTAAGCTTGACAATATGGTTGTATCACCCAGGGTCTAAGCCAGGAAATAAAAATCACTTGAGTATTTAAAAGAGAGGCTTTAATTCAGGGAACTGAACACAGAGATGATAAAAGATCTGAGAAAACAACTGGCTAGTGAGGCACCCCAGAGACTATCTAGAGCAGGAAGCCATTAGCACCCTAGGGCCAGAGGGCCAGAGGGGGAGATGGTGCAAACAGAACCCAGGGTCACCAAGGGAAAGTAGAACCACAAAGAGGGAGGGGTGTCCTCCCTCCACCACCATCTCTATCTCCCCATTGGCTGAAGCCAGTTGAACAACTAACACAGGAGCCAGGTAAAACAGCCTGCAAGGGCCAACTCACCTAAGATGCAGAACAGGGAAGAATAAGGAGCAGACCTGAGAGCAAACAAATTCAGGACTAAAACTAAGGGCCTCCAGGCAACCTGAGGCCTTCAAAATGCACTGACTGAAATGTGGACACGCTGTCCTGTGGGATCCCAAACTGGAAAACAGCGCCATGCTTCCTATGAAACACACTAGGGCAGGCTAGCACCCTATTGAGAATGTCTGAAATTTGCAGATTCTCTGATCTGAGACACTGAAATCTGAGATACGGATTCTCATGCTTAGCTGATTTATTCTTTGACCCAAATGTGAGCTGAAAATAAAATCTCTTTTAATACTCAGCCAACTCACAGAGGACTTTCTAAAATAATGGTCTCATTTACTGTTGAAGAAAATTCATCATACACACAACAGGAAGAACAAAGTAAACAACTCAGTAAGAGCACAGGTGCAACTCAATTTCTCAGATTAGTTAGAAGTATGTATATAATTCAAAATAGCAGACAATCTAAGTCATTGCATTTAACTTTGAAATAGGTTCTGTACGCAAGTTTTGGGGGGGTAGGAGTGAGGGTCCTACCAAGTATTCAAGGAATTTACTCAAAGCAAAACAGTAAAGCCACCCTGTGGAGACCTGCTCTATACCTAGATCTTTTTCCAAACCCCCCAACCACCCACGCTAAACACACATGGCTATGCCTGATGCAAGGGCCACCCCACTGGAAAGGAGAAATCCCAGAGCAGATGGAAGAGGAAGTAGTTCATGTTCCCAAAGGGAAGTGTAGTTTCCTTTTGGTGTCATTTCTAAATGTGGGCCGATTCACAATCTCTGAGATAGCTGCTGCCTGAAACAGGCCCAAACTCCTACAATTACACTGGGGGGCTAAGAGAAACACCTGTAAGCCATACCCGGGGTATGTTCTCCTGGCTCAGTTCAGACTCCTACAAAATGTTTCCAAGTGCTGAAACAGTTCTTAACTCCTAGATAAACTCAGGGGTGCTAGAGCTTACCTATACCTGGGAATGAAATACAACAATACTCAAGATTATTAAAGCTCTTAAACAAGTCATTTAACTTCTGATTCTCAAATCTCCACCTATGAAACGAGAAGGTTGAACTGAGGTCTGCCCCCGAATTCTAACATCCTATAAACCTATGAACCTATATTTTAACACTTAGAACTGGACAATGCCTTCATTTATGCCATATTCATTCTCATTCTATGACCAAGTCACACTGCCAATACTCCTTTAAAAGACCTGTTGGTCTTCCTTGGTCACCAGGGTGGGGCAGAGACACTATTGAACAGTCCACACTCACTGGTGCAGGTAAGTGGTATGTTGGAACCAATTTGTGCCAGATTCTGAGAGCTGATAGTTAAATTTTCAGGAATTTTGTGAGCTGGTTATTAAGCCACTGGTAGAATAAATGGGTAAACAAAAGGTGGCTATGTCTACACAATGGAATATATTTGGTTGTAAAAAGGAAGACGTTCTGATACATGCTAGAACAAGGATAAACCTTGAAAAAACATCATGCTAAGTGAAAAAAGCCAGCCACAAAAGTTCACATCTATATGATCCATTCATATGACAGCCCAGAATAGGAACTCTATAGAGACAAAAAGTGGATTAGTGGTTGCTTAAGGCTGGGGGTGGAAAAATAAGATGATAGCAAAAGGTGTGGGGTTCCTTCTTGAGGTGATGAAAATGTTCTGAAATTGATTATGAAAATAGTTGTGCATTCTGTGAATGTACAAAAAGCCACTGAACTGATTGTGCACTTAAAAACAGCGATTTTCGGCAGGTGAGCTGCAAGAATTTTTAAAACATGCAATACTTGACTACTTAGTCAGGGGCACTGACGTCTTTTCCCTTAGACTGTCAAATAAAAAAATGATAACAGCCAACACAACAATAGCTGTCCGGTGTGAATGAACCAAAATTATACCTATTTTTTTGTCAGATCGGCAAAAAATGTATTTTTTGGACTGCCACAGAATTTTAGTAGTTTATGTGTGCCAGGAGATGAGAAAGGTTGAAAATCTCTGCTTTAAAAGAGTGAACTATATGATATATACGTTATAGCTCAATAAAGCTGTGCTTGTTTGTTTTAAATTGATAGCTTGAAATTGGACATGTTAGGAGTATTTATACCACAGAAATAGGCAAATACTACAAATTACCCCCATGCCTCTCCCCACCAAGCTGGATGTTAAACATTTACCAGCACCAACTGCACACATCCAATGGCCAAGAGATGTCTTGCTGGCCCAACTCTTAATTCACATGTAATTATCTGCCCATAAATAAATCTATTTGGTTCCCTCAAAGAGTTTTTCCTGGGCCCGGATTTAAACTCTGTTCCATAAAGAGTCAACGCACTACAAGAAAAAAGCATTAACTACTAAGATAACGTGGTGCAGCACTTACGAGTCAGTGTCCAGTGAAAAATAATCGTACAGCTTAACTATTCTGGGATGATCCAGCTCTTTGTGAATCCGGTATTCCCTACATGCGTGCCTGTAAACAAAATGGAAAGTTAACCAGAAAAATCCTAGACATTCTCTTATTTTTCTATTGTTTCCCCCAGTCATTCAATTTATTCCACTCAGATCCACCTGCTTCCCTTGGCTTTCCTCTGCTGGTATCTAGCGAGCTGCTGAGAAAATCGTAGGTGCGCACGTATTTGTTGAATGAATGGATTTATCCTTTTCAAGTTCATTCAGTGACAATCTCACCTCTTTTATATTTATACCCAAATATTAGAGCTTTAAAAATTATAAAGACAGCTTTTTCCCCTGTCTTCTAAAGCTGATATTCAAATCTATGTATGTTTATATCCTGGGTTTACATCAAGGGGATCAATCCTTGGGTAAAGGATTACTCATTATAAAAGGCAATTAGCAGTGCTGTGTATTTATTTTTAAATCCTACTCCTTACAAAAAGGATTTAAAGGGCCATCAGCCTTACTTTCTACTAAGAAAATGTGAAATTGAAAGAAAATGTGAAATTAAGGAAACCACAGGTGTGTTTTTTAGAACAAGAATTTAAATATAGTGTTAACAGGGTTTTTTTAGTATTTTTCAAATTTAGAAGCATTTAATAAGATTAGGAACACAAATGTACTATATATTAGGAGATATTCATATATTGAATTATAAAGAATACTAGAACATGTAACACATACAATATAAGTACAAATAATTTTTTTTTAAAATTTGTCTTGATTGATTTCAGAGAGAAGGAGGGAGAGGGAGAGGAGAGAGGAGAGGGGAGAGAGAAACATCAATGATGAGAGTCATTGATCTGCTGCCTCCTGCACGCGCCCTGCTGGGGATCGAGCCTGAAACCCAGGCTTGTGCCCTGACCCAGAATCGAACGGTGATCTCCTGGATCCTAGGTGGATGCTCAACCGTCAAGGCACGCCGGCCAGGCTAATTTTAAAGTATTTAGTTCTTATTTACAAAGAATAACAGGAAAATTATTATATTTTAAGTAACCTGGCACCATTTAGTTTGGGGCATTTTGTTATAAGGCAGGAATCATTAAAGAAAAAAACTTTCCATAGTATGGTAAAGTAAAACTCCAAGAAGTGGTGTTTTCTGAAACTGGTGTATTCTAGCATACCAAAAATACACAGAAAAGTACTCAACCAACAAAAAGCTGAGACAACAATGGGGGTGGGGAAATAGATGTCTAAAAGTAATTAAATATATTTTCCCCCAATGGAAACTTAGTTTGACTAGGCTTATTTTTCAAGCTGCCACTTTTGGCAGTTTTTGCTTTGAAATGATGCTTCATTTCATCTTTATGTCTTTCTGAAAAGAAAACTTGCCACACTTAGAGTAGTATTAGAACACACGCTACACTGGGACCAAGAAACCTGGCTCCGAGTCTGGGCTTTGTGACTCCACCTCACCAGGTTTCACCATCACTGTGCTGGACTCAGCAGTTTTAAAGGGGGCTCACTGGAGATCCAGGCCTCCGGAGCCCCTGTGGAGATGCTGAGCAAAAAAGGCAGCTTTGGCCCAACCCCCCATCCCACCAAAGCAGCTCCACACTCGCCCTTTTTCATCTATTGAGATTCAGTGTAATATTTCATTTGGTAAAACAAAGGTGATGCTGTTTAAAAAATGAACAAGTTTAGAAACCTATGGGTTAAATAGATAACTGTTCAAGCCATTTTTTACTCTAGTATGCTGTAAATCCATAGTTCCCTGCACTTTTGTTTTAACATTTTGATTTTGTGCATTTCAGAGTAGAGACCAATTTCTCTGTCAAGGTACAGAAAAGAGAGGAAACTAAAGGAGGCAAAAATTAAGAATCAAAGGAAGTGTCATTCATTTTCCTCACCAACTAAGGGAATTTGCTGTGCGTCACTGAAATCACTCCCTCAAGGTCACATCAGGCTCTAGGCCCGCCTCTCATGCTTCACTAGGCAAGGCAGTGGCTCTGCCATGTCCCTCATATTTCAGCTTAGCATCCAAGGGATTAATGCACTATAAATACAGAAACTTTACTAAGAAATTGGAAGAAACTTATCCACTAAAGTGTTAGTCTCTCTCTTACAAGTGGATATGTTTAGATTTTCAAAAGGATGTCATCCTAGATTAGAAAAGAGTATCATACAAGAATATACTAATTAAAATGCAATTATTTATGCAGAAAGCTTTATATGAAATTTTCCTACTATAGAATTTTTAATATATTACTTTGGGAAGTTAAAGAAATCTAGTAATACCTATTAATGCTTTAATACTGCATAAGGTAAAACAGTTCACTTTTTGTTTGTGGGGGAAGGAGGAGAGGAAAGGAGGTACAGGATAGAAGTACAAACTAAATAAAACAACAGCCTTTTTTTTTCTTTGACATTTTCCTTCTTTTGCCCAAATAAATGTCTTGATTCCAGATGGGACTTGAAAGTCATACATATGAAAGGAAAAGCAATTAAAAGACCTCACTTTGCAGGGTTAGAGTAGTATTTTCATATTTTATAATGTTACCACAACACTAAAGTATACTACTTTTTAGTTTAATACTGAAAAATTATTTAAAAATCCTCACCCAAGGATATATTTTTTTTACTATTGCTTTTCAGAGAGTGGGAGAGAGAGAGAGAAACATCGATGTGAGAGAGACACATCAACTGGTTGCCTCCTACACATGCCCTGACTGGGGCTGGGGATTGAGCCTGTAACCAAGGTACATGCCCTTGGCTGGAATCAAATCCAGGACCCTTCAGTCCTAAGGCCAACGCTCTAACCACTGAGCCAAACCAGCTAGGGCAATACTGAATTTTTTTTTTAATTGTACAAAATATTACAGATGTCCCCTTTTCTCCCCATTGACCCCTTTCACCCCCTTCCCCCTCCCCAGTCCCTCACCATACTATTGTCTGTGGCAATACTCAATTTTTAAAGCACTCTCTAAAATCTGTTACGTGCTTTATATAAACCCCTTTACGTTCAAAGAAGTTAATGGCATTTTGCTAATTCATTATTATCTATAGCCTGAAATTCATCAGTATGAGTTCATATTACTTAGCAAGCAAAACCTTTCAAAGAAAGGTAGAAGTGCTTAAGAATTTCCCCCTAAGGATGAATGGAGGTCGTAATAACTTTGCACACCCTCTCCCCAGCATCAACTGGGAAATGGCCACTGCCCAGATGGCTCCACAGAGGTGGTCAGGCACCCTGATTCCCACCTCTGGTGAGGAAACAAAGAGTAGGAAGGCACCACTGTGAGTCTGAGCTGGACCAGTAAAGAGCTCAGAAACATGAGACAATCCCCTCCACTTGCTCTCTGACTCTGGTAGAGAAATGTGAGAAAGGAAACCAATTCATACCTACCAGGACTTGCCCAATGTGTCAAGGAGGTACATAGGCCTGGCTTCAAAACCTCAGTCTCAAACCCTGGGGTGTGAACATCCACCAGAATTCTCTTTAAGGTCAGTCTAAAAGCTGGACACTGAGACTAAGCAAAATATGTAGAGATCCTGGCACAGGAACTATCTTCTTGAGAAGAGTCTTGGTTGACTTTGGTCTTGGTTGGCCAAGGTTGATCCCTTGTAGAGTCAACCGGTTTAGAGTAGTAAGTGCATACATAAATCACCTTCCTGACTGGCTATTCCATGCTAGAACTTGCCCATGGAGCCAGCTACTTTTCTGTCCTGACGGGTCAGCAAGGTGTTATAAGACGGCTGGAGGGCATTTTAAAAGAGGAGCAGATACTGCTCCAATACTGTTAGGTACTCGGAGAGTCTCAATATAATGGGGACATTTCTCACTTATAACTGGTCAGAACATGTGGTTTCCTTCTCTGAAGTGCTCCTGGCATTCACTGCAGCCTGCCATTCGTCCCTGCATGTCAAGCGACTGGAATGTACTTATAATAATAACGTAACTGTTCCTCAGAAGCATCTGGACTGCAGCTGCCTGTCACGTAAGATCCACATGCAGGATGCCATGCACAAACCACATATAATCCCCTTCCCTACCTCTGCTAAGGCCTATTTCTCTCACTGCCACAGGAACATTCTCTTCCCCAGTGACAAGAGCCACTGCCAATCTGTACAGAACAGTAAGAGTTCCTGGGTCCCCGATGAACACTAGGTGTAAAGCAAGAGCTGCCTTGGTCCAAGTGCCAAGAACTGGCTGATGATGTAGAAATGTTTATTTTTCCCCTTGAAGTTTAGAAGCCAACTAAAAGGCTACTTCAAAGTCCACTGCTTTTTTCCCTCCAAAGAACTATTTAACTCAGCACTTGTACCTACAAGAAGGAAACAATATTAAGCCCAGTGGGGATCCTAATAGCAAACCAATTCTGTGTGGCCTCCAAAGCAAATGAGTCATGAACTCCAACGTTCTGAAGCTCGAGGAAACAAGCAAAACCTGACATTAGTGGAACAGAGATCGATACCCGCACATGAAATAACTATTCATTCTAAAGAAGTCACCCCTACCCCAAGTACAGATGAGGGGCGCCTTTAGGGGCATTCTGAAGAGAGGCAAGCACAGTAAACGGGACACTTAAGACAAGAACTCTGAGACGGGCAAACTGCGCAGGGGTGCAGCAGAGCACTGGGGAGCTGAACAAGTCAAACAGTGCCACCAAGGCACACCAGGTCCCCCACGCCCCCACTGTCTGTCTCCTACACAATGAAATGACTGCAGCAGCTACAAAAGCCCCATCAGAGACGTCCCAGGGTCCCCAGACCACTGGAGGACACTCTCCTCTGGTTTCTATAGACAAGCAACAACGATTTCTGAGGCTCAGTTTATTGGAGTTAATTTTATACAAGACAATGGAAGGGGAGGTTAAGAACATAGGTTCTGGATTAAGGGAAGTCTAGATTTAAATATCAGCTCGGCCATTTTTTAACTGTTGCTCAAATTCTCTAAGTATCAGTTTCCTCACCAGTAAGATGGAAAATTTATTCTCTCTCCTAGGACAGCTATGAGGATTAAAGGAAACAACAATACATGTAAAGCTCTTAATACAGTGCTCAAACTTCAGCTATTATTACTCTATTTTGAAAAATCAGATACTCTAGTATCACTTACTTGTGGTAATTCTCCTTTTTTTCATCTCTCCAGTTTTTATTTAACTGGTGAATTTTCACAGCTACATATCTTTGTTCTGTTAGGTCAAATGCCTATAAAGAAAAGGAATACATTACATTCTGGATAAATGCTAACAAGAATTACAGGTAACCGACTCTAAGCTTCTATTTAACAGAACAACATACTCAAAGTCCAAGATGCAATGTTAAACATAACAGCAGCAGAAGACAACACATCACATACTTGTGTCAGAGTAGCAACCATCTTCTTGAAACTTGTGATCAGATAATTTAGAAGTCTCTAGACGCACAGGCACCAAGGGGTTTAGAAAATAAAACCAAGCACACACTACAAACAGAAAGACAACCCATGCCTTAACAGTCACTTCTGAACTATTCTCTTTCTGGACATCACCTGCCCTATTTGAGACCTTTCTCCCTTAGTTTGTCTCCTGTCCCTCAGCTGACACTGGGACTTGACATCTTCAAAGGCAAGTCCTGCCACTTTTGAAATGCTAGGGACACAGGCTGCCTTCTTGAGAAATAACCTCTCAGGATACACTTGTTTACTATGTTTGTTTACGAAACAACTTTGTAGTTTGTCATATTGTGTTTATTAACATAAAAACAGAAACAAAAACAAAAACACAGCTCTGCTGTTAGTCCCACTTATATATGCTGAATAAATAAAAAGCAGGTTTTTATTCCAACAATGTCTGAAATTAGTCATACCAAGCCACTCCTCCAGCACTGTCCAAACCAAGGGACATGCTTTCCCCAAAGACCACCATTGTTAGCAAGTCCCACATCAGCTAGGTAGTGCTCTATCATGAGAGTAACAAACGGGTTTTTGAGGGTGTTGGGTATAAACCACAATTTGATAAAGTAGCATTTTTATACAATAGACAACTTCCCCCATACAAAAGAATTTACTGAGGAACTCCTTTAGAATGAATAGTTTTTTGTTTTTAAATTTCAGATTAAAATTTTAGTACTTCAGTTCCAACACTGTTATCACCCATCTGCCAGTTTCCACAAATGCATGAACACATAAAGGCAACAGGGGCAGATACAATGTCCAAGAATGGTGACTACTGTTCTACAGATCTTCTAAAATGTAAGCTTCCTCTAGGAAAGCATCACATGCAAGAGATGGCTGCTTATAAAAGAAATGTCTAATTTACACTAAATATAAACTAGTACTTTTTAAAATATAAAAACCACTCTATTCAAACAGATTATCTTATTTCACAGAAAGGGAAACATTTGAATTCTATTTTTCTTACAGAGTTTGAAGTCCACTTGCAAGCATGCATAACATCATGGCTTTACAGTAGAGAACCATTTCAAGTCATTAAAAGCCATATTAAGTACCACTTAATTTGTAAGAACACTAATAACACTACAAGTATCATTTTCTCCAACTACCACACCATATTTCTGAACCCAAGTCACTGTGATC
The DNA here is from genome assembly GCF_964146895.1 of Miniopterus schreibersii. Classification (NCBI taxonomy): domain Eukaryota; kingdom Metazoa; phylum Chordata; class Mammalia; order Chiroptera; family Miniopteridae; genus Miniopterus; species Miniopterus schreibersii. Next base: position 10,181,687 of record NC_138116.1, read on the forward strand.
CACCTCTGACTGAAAAGGGCTTTTAGAGCATGAAGAACAGCAAAAGAATAACTACCTTAAATGTACACATCATTGTAAGAAGCATGTAGATTTCACAAATGTTAAAATGCTCGAAGAATACATAAGGAAAAAATAAGATAAATTTTAATTATTTTTTAAAAAGGAAGAGCCCCAATTCTGGGTATATCACCAAAAGAACTCAAAGCAGGGTCTCAAAGAGATACCTGCACATGCATATTCAAAGCAGCACTATTCACAACAGACAAGGGGAAGCAACCCAGATGTGACTGAGATGAACGGGTAAAGAAAATTTGCTACATACATACAATGGAATGATACTCAGCCTCAAAAAGAGGAAATCCTGTCAAGTGCTTCAACATGGATGAACTTTGAGGACACTATGCTAAGTATAATAAGCCAGTCACAAAAAGACAAACACTATGGTTCTACTTATATGGAATATCTAAGGTAGCCAATTTCATAAAAACAAAGTAGAATTGTAGTTACCAGGGGCGAGGAAGGAAGGAAAAGGAGAACTGCTGATTAATGGGTAGAGTTTCAGTTTTGCAAGATGAAAAAGTTATGGATATCTGTTTCGCAACAACATGAGTATACCTAACAAACTAAACCGTACACTTAAAAAATGCTTACAATCGTAAATTTTAGGTTTTTCACACAATAAAAAAATTACTAAAAATAAAAAATAAACTAAGCATATAACTCAAGAGTGAAAACAGATAAAACAAAGAAAGCAGAAAGAAGGAAGGTAGTCAAAGCAAAAGTTAATAAAATAGGAAGCAAATCAAACAGGTCTGACAAACAGAACAAAAAAGCTGATTTTTAGAGGGAGAAAAGCAATGCTTAATCTCTGACCTGTCAGTCAAGAAGACAGAAATAACTAAGGAATGGATGGTATTTTTAAATCAAGATGAAATAAAAAGTTTTTCCAGAAAAATTAAATTACCAAAACTGACTTAAGAAGGAAAAGAAAATCTAAATAGATAAATATTTGTAGAAGGAATTGAAAAGGTGATCAAACAGTTTTTCTCTAAAATGACACCTACCCAGGTGATTATGAGTCAGCTCTAACAAACTTTCAAGGCCCAACAACTCCTAGGTAATGCAAAGTGTCCCAGGATATGGAAAAAGAGAAGCTTCACAACTCATTCTAGGATAACTGACATCAAAGCTAGACAATGCTGCTTGCACACAAAAGATGAGTATGGGCGAGTCCCACTTTGAACACAGATTAAAAACATTAATGAAATACTAGAAAATCAAACCCAGCAGTACACTAAAAATATTATTATAGTTCTAGAAATGAATAGCAATGATAGTTGCACAACACTGAGTGTACTTAATGCCGATGAATTATACACATAATTAAAATAAGTTTTATGTACGTACTACTGCAATAAAAAATTAATAGTAAAAAAAAAGGGAAACCAGCAGAATTAGTTCTTACTGTTTCTTTCTGAAATGAAAACTATTTTACCCAAAAGATTTCCCATATATAAATTCGTATGGGCATAATATAAATCCTAACAGTGAAGGCTATGACCTTAGAAAAGAGGGAATCACCAGGGCCATGCAGTAAAGACCAATTAAAAAAACAATTCTGCCATTTAAAAGCCAGGTGCCAGAAACATCTAGAGAAATTTAAGGAGGCTATGGCTGGTGAACATATTATGGATTTGCAGCTATATTTAAAACTGGCTGAACTCCTCATTTAGTAAAAATCAGCTAGAGGCACAGGAAGTCTGTACTTTGCTGGCCCAACTGAAGCATTCTAAGCCAGGACACTCCCTCAAAACGCCAGCACTACTAAGTACTCTGACTTAGATGATGATAACATCAAAATGCAGTTTTTCAAATAAGAATTAACTGTAACACATTTATTTTGGTAAAAAAAATTTATGAGAATAAAAGTAACACACACTCATTTCTAGCAAATGTAGACAAGATAGAAAGCACAGAATGAGAATAAAAATCACCATAATTCCACTACCCAGAAATTAGTGTTTTTCCTTCCTATTTTATTATTTTTAAAATTAATTTTATTGTTGCAAGTATTACAGATGTCCCCCTTTTTCCCCCTCATTGATCCCCTCCACCCCAAATCCGCCCTACCCCCAGGACTGTTTTTCTTCCTGTTTTAAAAAAATCTAAAATTATTTATGTTTTTAAACTTGAAAACTGGGTAAAATATTGTATCCTACTTAGTCAATGAAGTTTATTAAAAGCAGTTCTCCCAAAGATACAGGTTCTTAGAGTTTTAAATTTCAACCAATAGTTATCAACACACACTTAAAACTATTCTAAATGTTCTCAAGTTGGTAATAACTAGTAATTTAACCCTCAGTCTTTGTACTCAGTTTCTCATACTTACCTTGTAAACTTCACTGAAGCCTCCTCTACCCAAAAGATGTAATAACAAGTATCTGTCATTTAACGTTGGATGATCTTTAAATCTGTGGAAACAGGGAATACATAGCATCCTGATGTCAAGGACTACACAATCTTCCAAATTCGCAACATTTCCAGAATATTTAACACATTATACACCTGACTATAGCTCCTGCTGACAGTGGCAATCAACAGCAACATAGCTAATTCTGAGCATTAAAGCAAGTTCTATAATTCAAAGATACAGCATGATTACAATGAAAAGCATTAGTTGTAGAGCCATGAGACACTGGTGCTAGTCTTCGCATAGCTACAATCAGACCTGTGACTTTTTTTGGCCTCCCTCCCTTCCTGCCCTGCTATAAAGTGAGAGGAGTAGACTACACTAGATCAGAGATTTTTTAAATATAATTTTTTTTTATTGATTTGAGAGGAAGGGAGAGGGAGAGAGAGAGATAGGAACATCAACAATGAGAGAGGGTCATTGATCAGCTACCTCCTGCACACCCCCTACTGGGGATGGAGCCTGCATCCGGGGCACACGCTCTGACCAGGAATCGAATCGAAACCTCCTGGATCCTAGGTCAAAGCTCAACCGCTGAGCCACGCCGGCCGGGCAAGATCAGGGATTTTTAAATTGTGTTACTCGGTTCCTCCAAACCACTCTAGAGTGACATGCTCCCACCATTACATAAATACATACAATAAACTCCAAGATAGTTTATATGGCCTTAAAAATAGATTTGATTATAAAGCGAGTCAATGTTCTATGTGCATTCATCTTCTCTCTATAAGACAAAAAGTCTTCATGCTGTAACTGTTTTCCCCATATAGAATACCACCTTGTACTGTTTTCTAAAAAACAAAGAAACAAGAAATTCTGGCAAAAATAACTTTAAAAATATTTCTACCTAGTTCCTGATCTTAAATAGCCCCACTATTAATCCTGAAATTATTTTGATTTTGAGACAGTGGATTGCCTGTGGAGACATTACTGTACGATAATTAACTTTGGAATCAGACAGATCTAAGTTTAACTCTTAGTTTGGTCCACTAGTTATGGGTCTCTGGTCAAGTTAACTGAATATTTCTAAGCCTGTTTGCAGATCTATGTACAGAAGGTGACCTGCCTCACCAGGTTACTGTGAAGATTAATGACAGAACACAAGGAAATTTAGCACTATGCCTGACAGAGAGAGTGCTCAGTTAACAGCTGTTGCCTGGCACTTTACAGAAACAGTCCATGGCTCACACTGCCCAAACAAAAATACACAAGTTTTAGCTACGTCAAAAAAAATCACATTTCAGAGTCCAAAATATGTGGGAACAGATTACAGATAGAAGCCATTTCCCACTTGCTGTCTACTTTCCGCAGTTTCAGTCTCTTAAATGACTTATAAACAAAGGTGGGCATTTATCTAAATTAATGCGCTGAACTTAACAGAGTCTTGCTTAAAATCTCAACAGTTAAATGATTCTTAAAGGTCATTCAGAAACTGGTGTCAATTCAATCATCTTTCCAAAACACCACACTGTCACCCATCCTTACCTTTAGTAAGGCTCTGTAGGTAAATCTGAACACACAGTGTATCCTAACCATTTACACTACAAATCTATATTGTTTTAGTGACCTCTATTGGGGAAACATGATATGTACAGACATACATTTAATATATAAATATATTTATATAATACATATATAATATATATATAAATCTAATATATTTTATATATATTTAAACTAAAGCAAATCATAATTTTGTTCATAAAACTGTATTACACCCTACAATAGAACCAAATACAACATGGAACCAATTTACCAAACTTATATTAAACAAAAACATCATTCTAGACCAGTGATGTTCAACCTCTTCATCTCATGCCACACATAAACTGATTACTAAAATTCTGCAACACATCAAAGAATATATTTTTACCAATCTGACATAAAAGAGGTATAATTTTGATTCATTCACACCAGACGGCTATTACTGTGTTGGCTGTTGTCATTTTTTTTATTTGACAGTCTAAGGAAAAGAGGTCAGTAACCCTGACTAAATAGTCAGGTACCGCATGTTTTAAAAATTCTTGAGGCTCACGAATTGAAAATCACTGTTCTAGACTATTCAATCTATGTCAAATTTCTCAGCAGTCTCCCACCCAGCATACCCCAAATTGCTTACTGTGAATTATCTTCATTATGTATCCTTTTTAGTTCCCTGATATGTAGATTTCTAACCCTTTCTAGCCTTTCCAGCTCTGCCTGGATCTCTGCTTCCTCCTAAAGTGAAAAGGAAAGAAGCAGCTCAGAACACAAGAAATGTCAGACTCTGGGATCTCATTTCAAAAACAGCAGGCCGCTCTCTCATGAAAAGCTAAAGGAGGATGTTATGCACTGAAAAAGATTTTTTTAAAGAACTAGACTTTTTATCATAAAAACCAAGACTATAACAAAATAATAAATAAAATTCAAACCATACAAAGGATTATAGTAGGAAAAGTAAGAGTCCTCTGCCCCCTTAGTCCCTCCCCTTTATGCCCACTCCCCAGATGTAACCACTGTTAAATTTCCGGGAATGTTTTGTACATATACATACAGATATGCAATCTTTTTTATTTTTTTAAACAAAAATAATCAAGTTCTTTATCTGGTTCTGTTCTGCAAGTATGGATTATGCTTGGTGTCTTAAGTTTCACTGATTTAACATCATCTGAGAACTCAGTGGGGGAAAAACAAACACACACGAATAGCAGCTTATTAAATGCGTATTGACCATCATCACCATAAGCAGCATCCACCAAAAATGTATGAGCTGCTGAATTATAGAGATAAGCAATCTACATCTAAGATACTTCTGTGAATACCGTCAATAACAAATTCTGTGTAGGTGCCTTTGTGTTACAACATGGTTGATATGAGACCGTTTCTTCTCAGCCAGTTTAGGCAAAAGAGCTGCTATGTGATTTAAAATATCACAAGAGATTTCTGCAAGTATGTGAAAACTAACACATTTGCCCAAATAACCAACTTGTTTCCACACCAAATGAAACTAAAAATTGCATTTCTCATTATATTTACCTTTTTAAGATGACCTAATCTGAGTTTGAAGATTTCTTCTTGTTCATGGTATTCTGCTAATGTTAACCTGGAAAATAATGGTAGAAATTTCAATAAGTTATTTTAAATTATAGTGTGTCTATTTAAACAGAAATGCCAAAGTGTGCTAGGCAGTGTATTCAGTCTCTTAGTTAAAACGACAAAAAGACAGTTTATCTTGCAGTCCTTTGACACAAGAAAACTTCTGTGATTTATCAGATGTGATGTGAAAGAAGGACTTCAAAGCCAGCAGTCTAATTGTAAAAAGTGAAAAAGTAAATGTGCTGTAATTTTACATTATTTATTATATTAATTTTGTCCCAAACATTACTCAGATGAAAATCCTTTAGGAGAGGTAGCCAAAAATTATGTCTAAATTGTTTTAAAGGGCAAAATAATAAGCCAATGGATCTGATAATTTTTGATAACTCTTAGACCTTGATACTACAATAACAAAGAGGAGAAAGAGAGCAGAAAGAGTCCAGGACCTAGAGTTTGAGGACTAAGGTTCAAAGAGCAAGCTGGGTCATGTGACCCTGGGCAAGTAACTTTAACCTCTTGAATCTCAGTTTGCTAAAACTGCAGCGAGTAATAATACCTATCTAACAAAAGTGTTGTGACTATTACATGAGAATGTGAAAAGAATGTATAATTTGCAAAATGTTACTTAAATAGAATCCTCAAATGGCTGACTTGATGGGGAATCATTCGTTTCATGTTCCACCTACCCCAATCACATGCTCACCTCTCAAGAGTGAGAATGGAAGATACTCCGCCCTCTTCACATGCTAGAAGCAACACTATATTTCAAAGTTTTACATGTCCCTGTTCAGATATATTCTAAATAGCAGCAGAAGGAAGAAACAGCTATCCTATCAACCAGGAAGGGCTACAAAACAGAGCCTCTGGGGTCTGACTAAAAGAAATTTAAGAGTAAAAGAAGAAATACATCCAATAAGACAATCATGCCTATCTCTTCATAGCTGCAGAAATACTTACATCTCTTACTTCATATCACACTAGTCAAAAGGGAGAGCCCTGGCCAGGTGGCTCAGGTGGTTTCCTGGTCAGGGCACATACCTAGGTTGCAGGTTTGATCCCTGGAGGCAACCAATTGATGTTTCTCTCTAAAAATCAGTAAAACATATCCTTGGTGAGGATTAAAAAAAAAGCGGGGGGGGGGGGCGGAGAAATAAAAAATCATAGCTAAGAGTTCTTTCTTTGCCTGAAATAAGTTTGATACCAGGAAAGGATAGTGTGAGTCACTCCTAGACTCCAGAAGACTGCTTTTGGCTTCTGGCCCAAGGAATGAGCCAAGTCTCTGATACTCTAATTAAAAACTGGATCGAATGCCTTCCAGCTTGGATTTTACACAGCACTCCAGATGGCAACTATTTATTGACATACTATTGACCTAGACTAAATTCTAATTATTGTCCTATGGCAAGGAAATAACCTATGCCTTCTTCTTCTTCTTTGCCTATGCCTTCTCTGTACTCCTAAGCCAATGGTTTTATGCATTAGAGTTAAATAATTTTCAAGTAATATTGGAGGAAGAGTCCCTTCACAAAATAAATACATGAAAGAAGACAATGATCAGATTAATGTGTACAACATTTGCCTAGAGAATCTTTCAAATCTGGGCTCCTACTTAGATTTTTTGAAAGAAAATATTTTTTATTTTTAGTTTTATTTTAGTTTTAAAATATTCAGAGCTGTAAGAGTGAAGATGCTTTCCAAGCTTATTCACTATGCAGACTTTTATAACCATACTTAATGTAATTATTAGCTTACTCATCTGTTCATGTTCCCTAAACTGTGAACTCCTATGGCTGGGGCTGTATCCTTTAGCTCTGTATTCCCAGTGTCCAGAACAGAGCTGAGTATATAATAAGCATTTAACATAGACTTACTAAATGAATGTCAAGGAAAAGGCTCCCCAACACATCAGGTATGTATGGGATGAGGATTGGTATTAAGCCATTTTTCTCACTGGAATGAAGATACATTTCTGGAATGTCATGGACTTTTAACAATGGTGTAATACAAGTATTATTATACTTGAGGGAGATTATGGCTTAATATGTCTTTGTGAATTGATATGAAAACGTAAAAGACAAAAGACACACTAGTTGATAAATCATACAATATTATTATCCGCTATTTGTGGCTATCTTTAGACCTGAAACTTATGACAGCTTTGCAAAAATTCTTTTCCCCATGAAAAACCAATGTAGCCATTATAAATACACTGATTACAATAGCAATGACTGTTTCTATAAAAAATATATTTTAAATTTTAAATTTCCAATTCAGAAATTAACGTCATGGTTACCGTCAATTCTTTAGATATTGCCTACACTATTATCTGTTAAGCTTTTGTTTCTTTTTTAATTTGAAAGCCTCTTAAAGACAGGTGATGACTTAAATGTCTTTAGAGTAAGCATAAGAAATATTCTAAATAGGTAAATAATTTATAGGTTTTATTTCCCATGCAAATTCTAACGGTTTGGTAGTCCTCGTCTAGTTGGCAAACTACATACAGCCAGTGGGGCATTCAGCTTACAGTTTGTTTTTGTAAATAAAGTTTTATTGTGACACAGCACACCCATTCATTTATGTATTATCTATGGCTATTTTCAGGCTACTCTGCTGAGTAATTGCAATAGAGACTCTCTAGCTTGCAAAGCCTAAAGTATTTACTAGCTGGCCGATTACAGGAAAAGTTTGCCATCTCTTGTCCCAGAAGAAGATTCCCTTAGTGGTCAAGAATTCGATGATCAAAAAGGGAACTGACACAAGACAGGGGTGGGAAAGGAAGGCATCTGTGCTCAGGATATTCTACCCCTCCTATGTACTAACTGTTGACTGGCAGTGAAAACAACGATTATGTTGCAATTTAAGATACTGGTGTTTTCCTTAGGTACCCCAAAACAGGAAAATACTGGTGATGCCAAGATTTGGCTTATCGGGAAATGTCCTTTTCCTAAAATAATACCTATTTTTTTTGAGCTTACTCTTAAGTTTGTGGCTGTTTATTAAGTGCTCTTTAGACAGTAAAGATCATTTTTCAGTTGTGCATTCTTCAGTCTGAAATGGTAGTCAGGTAATCCCCATAAGATGATACCAGCATATCATAATCTAGAACCAACCACACATGGGCAATTATATCATTTGAATACCACAACAACATCACATTTGTTATAACAGTGGCCAAAGACCGTGATGTAAGTGACATTACTTCGCCCTCTCATTCAAAACTCCCTAAATAAGATCAGGACTAAAAAAATGAGTTAATTTTATATGACTTGAGCAAATCCATTAATGTAGCTAAAAAGAAAGCTTAAGCTCTATAATCTCCATAATTTATATTTTCAGTGACATTCAAGAGATTTGTGTTTGGGGGAAGAGTGGTATCTCACATTTCACATCAATAAAGAACATACGTTTCATTTTCAGCTCCGTTGGTTTTGCTTTTCCGCTGTTTCTGCTCATTGGTTGCTGGAGGGGCCTGTCCCATGGCAGGAGGTTTCCGCTTTGCTAACATTTTCCGTTGCCTTTCTATTTCTTCCCTCTGTGAATTTATCCTTTCCTGTTGCCTAGAAATATAAAAGATGCGACACAGGGAAAGGTAAAAAAAATTTTAGCATGGCTATAGAATACACACAAATATCTTTGTCACCTGCATATCTAATAGACTTCAAAAAAAATAAGCCCCTTTAAATCAAGTAGAGATTTGATTTGAACTTCAGTTTGAAAGACCCAAATAATTGATGGTCGGATTTTTTAGAATAAGTCTGCTTTAAGACACTAGCTATGATTATTCTCAGAATAGAAAAATGGGCATCTCACTCAAATCTTAACCCTATTTAAAAAGCCACTGCCTGTAAAAGAAAACAAGACAATTGGCCTTAGGCACGATTACAGGTTGAATTGTGTCACCCAAAAATATATGTGAAAAGTCCTAACCCCCAGTACCTCAGATTATGACCTTTGTAAATAGGGTTATTGAAGATGTATTTAGTTAAAATGAAGTCATACTGGAGGAGGGTGGGCCCTGAATCCAATATGACTGGTGTCCTTAAAGAGAAGACCCTGAGACACATGGGGGAACATAATGTGAAGATGGAGGCAGGGATCGAAGCAGCTATGCTGCCCACACGCCACAGAATACCAAAGGATCCTCCCTAGAGGATTCAGAGGGTAGAATAGATTTCACTTGAGAATAGATTAAAAAAACATAGATTCTACAAAAATGAAAGTTGGGCCCTGGCTAGTGTGGCTCAGTTGGCTGGGCGTCGTCCCATGTGCCAAAAGGTTGCCAGTTCAATTCCCAGTCAGGGCAACATGCCCAGGTTTCAGGCTCAGTCCCCAGTAGGGGATGTGCAGGAGGCAGCCCATCGATGTTTCTTCTCCCTTCCTCTCTCTCTAAAAAATCAATAAACTATTCTCTAAAAAAAAAAAAAAAAAAAAAAGGAGGTTGCCCCCGAGCTGTGAGATAATAAATTTATGTTGTTTTGAACCACGCAGTTTACAGTACTTTGCTACAGTAGCCCAAAGAAAAGAACATAGGCACCTTCAACAACAAAACTGTATTCCAGACTCCAACCATATTATACATAACTAGCAGGAGGTATTGAAGAAGGATGCACATATTTTCACCAAAAATTGTTTAATTTTCTCAGGACATCAGCTCATTCCCTACATTTTTTACACATGTGATGACTGAAACCGACTGAAAAGATGACTACCACTAACTACTAGGATTATTAATGACTTACAGAAAACTTTAAAAATCCAAACCAACTTATCAATTCTCAATTTAATCATCACAAATTAACTTACTTGATAAGGTTCTGGAAAGCATAACCATCTGTCCATTGTTCAGTAAAAGAGGCCCCATGTCGGACAGTGGTAAAGTGGCCCAATCTCAAGCGGTCTTGCATGCTCTTATCTCTACATGCCATCTTCTCTTGTTTTGACTTAGAGGAAAAAGAGAAATAGAAAATAATTTCATTTTCCTAAGAGAACTCATATATAGCATTATGCTTGTCTTTTGTACTATACTGTTCAAAGTTTAGTACAACTGGCTAAAGCTACAATGACCTTAGGAAGTACCCTAAAACCTTAAATAAATTCTCTGTATTAACATCTACCATAAAAATGAAAAGAAAAAAAAAGTGGTTTCCTTATTATAAAATTAATAAATTAAAAGATGAAGCAAAATTCCCCAGTATCTTTGACATCAATAAAATAATCCACTTCACTTTTATCAGTGTTCCCTGTCATTTTAACAACATTCCAAAGATTTCAGCACATGTAACCATCAGGCTGTCTTAAACCTCTGCCTTGTAATAATTTCATTAGTAAGTACTGCCATCTTAAAACTTTCAATATAAGACAAATAAGTACTGGGGATGTAATAAAAAAAAAAAACTTCCAAGGAAGAGTTACAACTATTAAAAGCAAGTTGTAACTAATCAATTCTGAAGGAGACAGACAATTAATCATATACAAGTATATATCAACTTAATTATTTTACAGCATAAAGCACTTAATTATCACATTATTATATACATACGTTACTTCAAATACCATCTCTGAAATGGAAACAGATAAAAATAAGAATTTAGGCCCCAACTGGGTATCTCAGTTGGTTATAGTGTCATCCTGATACGCCAAGGTTGTGGGTTCAATCCCCGATCAGGGCACAATACAACAATCAATCAATGAGTGAGTGCATAGATAGGTGGAACAAATCGATGTCTCTCCCCACTGCCCCACCTCCCTCTTTCTCTAATCAATAATTTAAAAAATAAAATAATTTTAAAAAGAATTTAGGAGACCAATACCTCAAACAAATTCAACGAGGCTAAGCTGTTTCTGTCCAATCAACATCACGCTCAAAGCAATGCACAACCAGAAAGAATGTCCCAAATCATCCCTCTGTATGTTTGGTTCCAGTGTCAATGTAAGCAAGAACTCTAATTGTCAAACGCTAAGTCTCTTCCTAAAAAGCCCTAGTTTGAAATATGTTCATCTCAGGTAAGCAGGAAGGAGCCGCAGCAATGACACTGAGCACCGTGGGACAGAGTAGCCGGCCACCGTTCACCACTCACCTTTTCTATGAGGAGTTTCTTGCTCATCGTCACACATCGATTCAATCGTTCTTTGTACTTCTCTAGCATCTTCTGCTGTTCGTCAATCTGCCGTCTCAAATCACAGTTGACCTTCAATAGAAAACAAAATTTTAATTACCTCTAAGGAAGATAGATTAATACAGAAGCAGTCTCTAGCGATGTCCAAGAATAATTCCTGTTGTTAAATCAAAAGCAAAATTAAGGATCAAAGTAATAACTATGTCTTAAAAAAAAAAAAAAGGTAAATACTTTATTCTCTCTTACTAAACTTATAATCTATTTATTAAAAATGAACTGTAACTAAAAGTGAGCTTGTTTTTCTACTGATCATATTTTACTCCTCCCAAAAGCCAGTTAGAGCTAAATCTAGTACATCACATATGCCTCAACTATCACAAAACGACAGGGAAAACCCCCTATGCTATATGAGATGCTTAAAATACATAAAAAATGTGATTGACCTCTTTATAGCACTTATAGATAAAATACTTACAAAGGGTGATTAAGCACTTACAAAAAAATTACAGAATTTTAAAAACCCATATAGTTATCAATTGTTCTTTTTCAATTCTTGTTTCCAAAGAAAAATAGACATGAATTTACATAGTGCTTCTTACCAGAGAAGTCAGGCACACCCATGGCCACATACGATGGAACTAACTAGCTGAATACAAGGTCCTGGTTCAAGAATGCCAGAATGTAAATACACAGTTAATTTAGCTGTGGCCAGAAGGATGGGGTAAACACTTTGAAAAATTCAAGCCTCCTACAATAACAGAGAAGGAAAGAACCACTAACCCAAGGTTAATTTTGACTTGAAACTCCTGAATTTATTCTGGTGTTAAATAAAAGATCTCCACTCTTTTGGCAATAAATGCTACTTTATAATAATTTGCTTGAATTTTTTTTTAAAAATCTGGTATTTCTCAATCAAGCGAAAAAAGTGTTTCTGAAACAGTAAAAAGCACACATGGAAGATATTAGAGTGCACACAATTTTGGAGACTTTTCAGGCTTCATTTTAAAGAGACCAGAATACTACAGCGTCCATCTCCAAATTTCTGCTCTCCCCGTAAGTATAATCTCTTCCTATTAGTTCTTCTCAGAGTTCTATGGACCACATTATCAAAGGCAAAGTGCAAGGCAGCAGACCCCTACTCAGCTGTGTCATGGGAGCCCTAGTGGTTCTATGGTTTGAAAGCCACTACATTAGTATAAATAAGGATGAAACTCACCCCTTCTAAATCACCGGAGAAGAGACAAACGTTAGTCAATTTTATTTATAAATCAGCAATATTTACGTACACATGCATTTATATATGTACTACAAATAGCTCAAAAATCACTAAAGGAAATGTATCAAATGTTTTATCTCAGTTAATGTAATTACAGGTGCCATATTTTTCAGATTTCTCTAAATTTTCTTAATAAAGAACAGGTATTGTTTTATAACAATAAAAAAATGTTAAAAAATTTTTTTAAGAACGGGTCTGTCAACATGCCAAATTGCATATTAAAAATATATATTTAAAATATCACGGTATATTTTCTAGTGTTATCTTTTTAATTCCAGATAAGCTATTTTTAAAATTTTTCTTGCCTGGCTAGGTGTGGCTCAGGGGTTGAGCATCAACCTAGGATCCTAGGAGACTGGGGTTCGATTCCCGGTCAGGGCACATGCCCGGGTAGCGGGCTCAAGGCAGCCGATCAATGACTCTCTCATCATTGATGTTTCTATCTCTCTCTCTCCCTCTCCTTTCCTCTCTCTGAAATCAATAAATATGTATTTAAAAAATAAAAATAAAATTTTTCTTGTAAACACAAAACACTTTAGATGAATAGGTTATGAAAGATACAAAATACAAAGCCTGGGCTATGAAATAGTTTTAAGATTCAAGAATACTAAGGCCCTGGCTGGGTAGCTTTGTTGGTTAGAGCATCGACTCAATACACCAACGTTGTGGGTTCAATGCCCATTCAGGGAACATACAAGAATCAATCAACAAATGCATAAATAAGTGGGACAACAAACTGAAGTTCCCCTCTCTCTCCCACTCTTCCTCCTTCTCTCTAAAATAATAATAATAGAGAATATTAAAATTCTACAATATAAGATTTCCAATTTAAAAACAGTGCTTACAATGCACATTTGATCCTGGTTGCTACTCAGATTCCCTCAGATTAAAGGAAAATATCCATGTGTTTATTATTTAACTTTGTTCTTTGGCTATAGTAATTATCTTTATGATATGCACATGTTCCAAATAGACGTAACATCAATCAGTGCTTGTGTAAAATCTGTTACCACATTTTAATACTTACTCTTTGTTTTGTTTTAATTTATCTTTATTGTTGAAAGTATTACAAATGTCCCTCTTTCCTCCCACAGATCCCCTCCACCCTGCACCGCCCCCTCCAGGCCTTCACCGCACTATTTTAATACTTACTCTTAACAAATCATCTATTCTTCCCTCCTTCTTCTCTAAGTCAGAATTCTTACTGTTTTCTAGTGCAGATATTTTTTCTATTGTGAGGTCAGACTACAGAGACAAAACAAAATTTAGAATTAGTCTCAGAATATTACCTGCCGTCACTCATTTCTCATTACTTTTCTGGGGGAAAACATCACTTGCTAACACAAATAGCCTCGAATAGCATGGCTCAAGAAATTAAATCTCCTGAACTCATCCCGTTCTTTAACTTTATATTCTGCTACTCTTGCACTTCAAAAACATGTTAACACTGGAACCAAATACATGAACTCTCAAAAGTCCTGCACCTTGAACAATAGAGACATACTATTCTCGAAATGAAACTAACTTTGAGAGACACGAGCTACATCTCTAAAGAACAAGCCTGCCACCTAGTGGAAATAAAGAACAATTAGAAGAGGAGAGATCAAAGTTATCCCGATACTCAACTATCTTTCAACTGCCCAAAGGCTGGTAATTCAAATAAAACCAAAATCTGCTCCTGGAGGTTGTATAGCTCTTGAGACTTAAGACATTCTCCTAGATTGTAAAGCATCCTGACTTGAAGGCAGCACAGTGCCAAGAAAACCTGGTATACTATTTGGCCTAGCTCAGTATCACAAAATAAAGGATACATCCACTATCCTTTTCAGATAATATCTTTGAATGTTCACAACATTCCCTAAATTGGAAACAGTTTCTGAAGACTGTTTAAGGAGAAAATTATGCTGCTGTGCCACATATTATAGAAGTTTAGGTAGGTCTTGCCAAATGAACAGGTACAAGGAATAGAGTAAGGAATTAACATTCCTTGATGCCTACTGTGAGCAGTGTCCCCATAAGCACTTTGTATCCATTGTCTGAGATCATTAGAATCAACCACATTTTATTGATGATTTGTACTCAAGAAAACTGAGGCAGGCCCAAAAAGATAAAGAGTAAGGTGCACAGACAGAATTTGAACTCAGGCCTAGAGGTCTCCAAACAAGTGCTCTTTCCTCAAAAGCTTGTTGTAGTATAAGCACTTCCACTGCAATGTACCAGAAAGGAAAAGAAACACCTCAAAAAGTTAAAGCACTTTCCAAAAGACTTTAAGTACTCATAATGCAAGTTCTGAACATAATACAAATAATGAGGTAAAGTCTGAGAATTTAAAGGGAAGACAAAGAGAGGACTCCTAGACTTTTATATATGGTTAGCATTTATTCCTAAGCAGATCTTTTCCTCCTCTGTTTACTGATCACGGACCTACCTGGGTCTGTCTGTGCTGGATGGAGATCTGTTTCTGGGAGCTGCAGGAATGCTCTGTGTTACCAGATCCTGTAGAAGAAGGACTGTTTTGCTGAGCCTGTAATAAAGGTATATCACCAATCACAAGAAAGTTTCGCATTTTTCTCCACAAACATTTGCATGAATGCAAATGATTAACTATATAAAACGAACTCTGATGAAAGTCAGAAGTCAGGACCATGTAGCCAAGAAGAAAGTAAAACAATTCAAATGAGAAGCAAGGGCTAGACATGGTGGCTTGGACCATGCTCCTATAAATAGTTTAAAGTATCAAATGCCTATAAAAGAATTTTTTAAATATGTAAATTAAAGAAAATTAAAAGTTATTCCTGTTGTAACAGGCCCCTTTCACTTGTATTTCAATATGTTTTTATCAGAAAAGGCTGGCAAAGCAAGGGGATGCTAGGGAATCCAGGCAGAAAGGACTGTGAACTACTATTCAGAATACAGTAGTCCCCCTTATCCAGTTTCAGTTACCTGTGGTCAACCATGGTCTGAAAATATTAAATGGAAAATTTCAGAAATAAACAATTCATAAGTTTGAAAGTGCACACTGTTCTGAGTGATGTGATGAAATCTTATGCTGTCCACTCAGAACATGAACCATCCCTTTGTCCAACATATCCATACTGTATGCACTATACACTGTCAGTCACTTAATAGCCATCTTGACTATATTGCAGTGCTTGTGTTCAAGTAACCCCTATCTTACTAATAATGGCTTAAAAGAGCACAAATAGTGATGCTCGCAATTCAGATATGCCAATGCAGCCACAAAGTGCCTCCTTTAAGTGAAAAGGAATGTATGTATAAGAAAAAGCATAGTATCGATACTATCTGTAGTTTCAGGTATCTGCTGGGGGTCCTGGAACAGATAAGGTGGGCTACTATCATCTAAATACACAAACATTATCTATGAACACACACTGGTCCAAAAATCCTGGTTAATTTCTAATAATATTACTGCTGACTGTGACTTTTACACACAATTTCTAAGGCACTTTAGATTTAGAAGGTTTAGGATTTAATATTATTCAACTATTCAGGAATATACAATCATTATAGTCCCAAAATTCCTTTCATAAACAAGATGGCACCTAACAACATAGTACAACCCATCACAGACATAATTAGGAAATATGGATATCCTGAGGATTAGAGAATGTAGTGTTTTCCTCATGTAAATTTTTCTGATACTTTATATATTTTTTTCCTTTTTTAAATTTTATTTCTCACCCAAGAATATGTATATTGATTTTAGAGAGAGAGGAAGTGGGGGAGAGAAACATTAATCAGTTGCCTCCCATATGCACCCCAACTGGGGATCAAACCTGCAACCTAGGTATGTGCCCTGATCTGGAATCAAGCCCAAAACCTTCTGTGTACAGATGATGCCCCAACCAACTGAGGCACCCAGCCAGGGCTATATATTTCTTTTTCTTATTCACTAACATATTAACAAGGCCATAAACACCGTATATTGAGCAATTACTATCAACCAAATGCTTCACTGTCATGATCACATGTAATCCTTACAAGACCCAATGGGATGGTTATTGCTATTTTCTCCACTTATAAAGAAAATGCAAATCAAAGATATTAAGCACCTATTTGGGATCACAGAGCTAGTGAGTGAGGGAACAATTGAGGGCTACATGTATCATAACTGCTCTCACTGACCACTGTAAACCACAGTAGATCGAATGCCTCTCAGTTAGGTTACAGGTACTGTTATAACCAGCCCACAAGCCAGCTAAGCTCTTCATACACATAATTACATTGAAAGCTCACAAAAGCCTTGTAAGTTAGGCAGCATTATTATCTCCATTTTTATTTATTCACTTAACAACTACTCATATCTCCCCGTGTCTCAACAGAATACTCCCACAGGGTACTCCCTATGTCAGCATTGTTATCTGCTAGGGACACAATGACCAAGAAAAACAGAAACAAAAACCCACCAACCCAGTCATTCCTCTCCCTTAGTAAAGCTTACAATCCAAGAGAAGACTATTAAGCACTCAATAAATATTTGTTGAATGAAACTGTTAAATAAACAGTCACATAATAAATGCAAAATTATAATTAGGATAAGTGTATGTAACAGGATAAATAACCTCATCTAGAGAGTCAGGGATGAATTCTTTAACAAATGATATCAGAGTACAGATTTGAAGAAAATAAGCAATCCAAGAGCAATCACAGGGTCAGTCTCAGTAGAGGATGTGTACAAGAACCCCCAGGAAAGACGGAGGCTGATGTGGGGATCAAAGAAGTCAAGAATGAGGACCTGGTCTCAAGGCGGCTGACAACACGCGTGCACTGTAAGTGGCAGAGCCGCAATTAGAGCCAGGTCTAGGAGCACAAGTAACCAAAAATGTTCTCTACCCTCTCTGCAGTGTGGCGAATCTAATCTTTTCTTACTGATTAAGGGCCATCATTATGAATCCCAAGTGTTACAATGCACAATGGCATGAGCTTAATCTCCTTCAGTTACCATTAGACTGTTCTTACACTCTTCTTTTAAAATCTGTTTCTATACAAATATGGCTGTTTGAACTATATAATAACCAAATAAGAATCACATGACTGACTAAAAGGTTCTTCTATATATTTCTAGATTTTGGTATATGGGCTTTGCCAAAGTGCTTTTTGACACATGCTCATTTCTAAGTTTTCTTCCAAACTAATGGTGCTAGAATGTGATTCAGTGGGCTATTCACAAATTAAAGCTTTCTGTAAAAATATATGTATAAATAAATAGTCTAATGATAAGTAAAACTACATATAGTTAACTGATCAAATGAGACACAGGCTAGGAGGCAAGACATACTCCTAATAAAAATAGTACTTTCAAAAGGAAAAACCCTCTGTGCCTGGTCCTGTGTTAAACACTAGAAATGCAGAACTGGAAAACAGACCTAGCATAAAAACAAAAAGAAAGATCCAGTAGACCTTGACAACTAGAACTATCTCATTCAATCAAAACTAACTCAGCCATAGCCGGTTCTGCTCAGTGGTTAGAGAGTCGGCCCACGGACTGAAGGGTCTCGGGTTCAATTCCAGCCAAGGGCACGTACCTGGCTCAATTCCAAGCCCTGGACATTGATGTTCCTTTCTCCCCCCCTTCCCCACTCTCTCTGAAAAGCAATGGAAAAAATATCCTCAGATGTAACTCAATGACTATGACTGTTTTCTCAGAGAATCCAATAAAATCATTTGGTTTTGTAATGCCTAATAATGAAACAACCATAATATTATAAATGCTCCTTAAGTGTTTTCAAATTTTAGAATAATTTATAAAGCAGAAAAGAATTATAGTTAAAATAACAAACTAAATATCACACACTTATAAAAAATTGAAAAATGAGAAAAGAAGCTGGGTGATAGTCATGATATGTTAAATTCATCTCATAATGGGGACTAAATAGATCTTGTTTAAAGTTGATTAAATAACAGATTTTTTTATTAACTTAAAATGGTAAACAGTAGGAAATCTAAAACACCAACGTGAACTGCGAGGGGTGTAAAGGAAAGATGTTTACTCTTCTCCATTACTTCCATTTTTTGTGGGCCATGTATGAGTACCATTTTTACAATCAGAAAATCAGTGCTGATAATTTTTAAAAAGTCAAAGGCTATATGCTAAAACTTATAATTATGTAACAATACGTATAACATTTAAAGGATGAAACATAATATTCTGGCTCTGACCCGGTGGCTCAGTTGGTTGGAGCATCACCCCATACAAAAAGATGCTGCACATATGGGAGGCAACCGACCAATGTTTCTCTCACATAGATGTTTCTCTCTCTCTTTCCCCCCACGTCTCTGTAAAAATCAATACAACATATCCTTGGGTGAGGATTAAAAAGCAAAAACACATAATATTCTGCCACCTGCTATTTTATCAATACATATTTAGAGATCTTTCACCAGTAGCATATATCTATCTCATTTCTTTTGTCACCTGTATAGCATTTCACTGTATATATGTATCATCCTGTATTTAACTAGGCCCTATATAAAGGATGCATTTATTAACTCATGCAACAATCAATTACAATGAGTGTCTAATAGAGCAAATTCAGTTCTGGCATTGGAGATAGAAAAGAGAACAAAGCAAAGGCCTTGACTTGATAAAACTTACATTCCAGTGGGGCAGGGGGTGGTACAGAAAGGGGAAATCAGACAAAAAAAGTAAATTATATAGCAAGTCAGCTGGCGATAAGACTAGGAATAAAAACAAAGTAGGGCACGGGAGCTAGATAATGTGTGAGGTGGGCAGGGAGGAGTTGCTATTTTATACAGTATAGTCAGGGTACCTCTCTGATAGGGTAAATTTAAGCAGAGACTAGAGAGAACTGAGGGACCAAGGCATGCTGGTACCTGGGAAAATAATGTTAAGGCAAATACGAAGGCCCTGAGCTAAGCATGCCAGGTACTATTAGGGGAAGTAAGGCAGCCAGTGTGGATGCAATCTGGGGAGGAAGGGAAATGGTAAGTAGCAAGAGATGTCAGAGTGATGGGAAACCGACCATTCAGGGCCTTATGTGCCATTTTAAGCACTTCTGAGCAGGCAAGTGACATGACTGCATTTATGTTTCAATAAGATCACTCTGATCTGTTCTGAACAAATTAAAAGGAAGCAAAGGTAGAAGCAGAGCCCAGTTAGGCCACTACCATAACCTCAGTGGGAGATAATGGTTTGGATTCGAGTGGTAGCAGTGAAGGGGGTTAGAAGTGGTAGGATTCTGGCTCAGCCAGGCGTGGCTCAGTGGTTGAGCGTCAACCTAGGATCCAGGCAATCGGGGTTCGATTCCTGGTCAGGGCACATGCCCGGGTTATGGGCTTGATCAATGACTCTCTCATCATTGATGTTTCTATCTCTCTCCCTCCCTCTCCTTTCCTCTCTCTGAAATCAATAAAGATATATTTTAAAAAAAAGAAAGAAGTGGTAGGATTCTGAAAGTTAAAATCACTAAGATTTGCTGATGGATTTGGAATTGAGGTATAAAATAAAGAAAAGAGACAAGAATGACACCAAGGTTTTTAAACAATTAGGAGACAGTTGACAATTATTGAGATGTGGAAGGCTGCAGGAAAAGTGTTTAGAGTTGGGGGACAAAATGAAGAATTCAGTTTTGGACATGTTAAATTTGATATGCTTATTAGACATGAAGAGATGACTGGAGGCAACTGACTACATAGGTCTGGAATTCAGAGCAGGGCATGCTATGGGCCAGAGACAGAAACTTGCAAGTCTTTTCCATATCGGAGATAATCAGAACAAAGAAAGGAAATGAGATTATGTAGAGAATAAAGGTAGACAGAGTCTGAAGACTGAGCCCTGCGGCACTCCAATATGTAGAGATCTGGGAAATGAGAAAGAACCGAGAAAGCAGAAGCCTAGAGAAGAACCTGTGCTTGGAGAAGGCGGCAGTGGACACTGACTAATCAATCTTGCCGGACATGTTCTGGGAAACGATCACTGGATTTAGCGAGGTGGAAGTCACAGATATTCTCCTTCTAAGTTCCTCTGAAACACTGGCGGAGGGAAACTGCTTCCAGATTTTTGCAATTATAAACAATATAATAAACATCTTTGTGTAGTTTTATGGGAATGGAATTTCTGGACCCAAGGATATGTAAACTTAACACTGAGATACCTTCTCAAGTTGTCCAAGTGACTGCACCAACTGACAGTCAGTAAAGAACTGCCTGTGTGTCTACACTATCACCTAAACTGAGAATTATCAAACTTATTAATCCTTACCAATTTTTTTCCACTGTAGGTTTATTTTTACTCAAAAAGTTACTGTCTCAAGACATAAAAACAAGTTCCTTTTCTTCAGGGAGGGAAAAGGAAGAAAGCTGAAAAGAGCAATAGGTAACCAAATATTCCTGGAAAAAGTAACCATACCAACACTCTGAAGGGGCGAGAGAAGGCAAGCATGTAGATCACCCAGATACCAGAGGGGAAGTTCCTTGGTTGTAATGGAATTTGATCTGTATTTCCTTCACTTTGTCAACCTAAGATTGCATTTTCCTTCCCACAGTGTGTTCAGAAATTAACAAAACAGACTCTCTCAGCCCTATGAACCAAGGGAGACTGAGGAAAGCTCATCACTAGAAGTGAAAAACAGAAACAGCAGCATCTCTCTACCAAAATAATTATTCTAACTTCATCAAGGAGCTCCAGGACAACAAGGACCTGCATAAATTCAGGCTCAGTACTCACTGAAACAAAAGTGAAGCAGAGACCAGCTCCCCTCTGTGCCAGTTGCTCCGTGTCAAGCCGAGGTTTCGCTAGCATCACTGACATCAGGGTTGGCAGAGCAGACTGCTCCTCTGATACCTCCTTTGCAGCGCTGCCATCTAAACCATAAAGGGGCTGCTCTACTCGTCGCTGGAAAACATTAAAAAACACACAAATTATGTGAGAAAGAAAATCTGATATTGCCAAAACATGCAACAAATTAAAACACAGTTACCGAATATAATAATGATTTAAAAAACAAACAAACACCTTCTCTGAAAACAAATATGGAGAGAATAATAACATTATTACTGGATCATAACCTAGCTATAAACCTGAGTTAATATCTTACTCAAATTCAGCGAAATTACATTTTAATGGTTCTATATTTACTTAACTCTGAATTGACAGGTTACTTTGTAGAGTTCAACAAATCAACTTCATAATTCCCTCAATCCTACAAAGGAAATGTTATTTCTATCCTGTAGGTAAATGAAGATTAAGACATTTGTTCCCTACTTGATAGGTAGACCTTATTTCACTCTTAATTCTATTCTCACCACGCTATACTTAGATGCAAAATAAAAGCTGAAATAAATACAAGCAAAACAAGTTCCAGTCTACACTTAAAGGATAATATAGCACAATTATGTATGATTTATTCCAGAAATGTAAGGACGGTTCATTATTAGCAAATCTACTAATGTAATTCATTACATTAATGTTAAGAAGGGGGGGAAAAACAAGTTCTTCCCCTTAGATGCCCCAAAACAATGTGCACATCATTGGGCAACTCTTAAAAAAACAAGCAAACAAAAACCAACTAGAAGTACCCATCTTTAACATAACAAATATCTTTAATATAATGGAGTATTTTTTTCAGAAATTAACATAAATATACTTAATGGTGCTATAATAGAAACACTTTCATTAATGTTAAGAACTAGATGGGATTAACACATTAATATCACAATCATTCAACATTTTTATAAAAGTTCTGGTCAATGTGATAAGGGAAAAATATGAGGTATAAACACTGAAAAATAGTAAAGATTAAAAAGTATCATTTTGGGATGATTTAACTATTCACAAAGGAAACCAAGCAAATCAACTGAAAAACAAAATAAGAGTCAGTAAGATAGTCAAATATAAAATAAATATACAAAAAAATCAATAGCTTCCCCATATACCAACAATTGAATATAATCAGAAGATGTAATGGAAGAAAAGGCAGGTTCAAAATTTCAAAAAAATCTGTAAAATATTCAGAATTATGCTTAAGAAGTATACAGATTACATATTAAGAAAAACTAGAGCTTCACTGACAGATACAAAAGATGTGACCTAAATTAAACGGCAATATTATCTCCTGGATTCAAATTTTATAGATGCCAAATTTCTCTAAAAGCCAATGATTAGGGCTTTTTCTTTATTTTTGGTTATGTTTTTCTTTTCTTTTTTCGCAAGAGAGCGTTGTGGTGTGTGGTGGTACAGTGATCACCTGGGCTCCCTCTTACTCTCTTTTAGGAAGTTGATTTTTGTGGAATGTCACAAATGAATTCTGAAGTTTACTTGGAAAAATAATCAAAATTAGCCATACAATTTTTAATAAAGAATATCAGGGAAATTTGACTAACTTAATATGAAAACATATACAAAACAACTAACTAAATCAGTACAATACTGGTATAGGAGCAGATTGATCAGTGGAATAGAATGGAAAATTCAGAAAGAGACCCATATAATATGGATATATAATTAGTGATTAAAGTACATTTCAAATTAGTGGGGACTTATTAAGAAGACTGCAGGATATTTGCATAGATGTTAGAAAAAAGGAAAAGAAGGTTGCTTCCTTATATCATAAAAATTGTAAGAAAATATAAACAAATCCTTTTATGACTTTCTAGTGGTGAAGGACTTTTGAAACATGACATTAAAATACAAACCGTGCCCTGGCCAGTGTGGTTCAGTGGTTAGAGCATTGGCCCGCGCACCCAAGGGTCACAGGTTCGATCCCCGGCCCACTCAGAGCGCGTACAGGAGGCAACCAATCGAGGTGTCTTTCTCACATCTATGTCCATCTGTCTTTCTCTCTCTCTCCATCTCTCTCTAAAAATCAATGGAAAAAATATCCTCGGGTGAGGATTAACAACAAAAAGCATAGAAACCATATAGAAATATCTAAGAATAACACAAAACCAGTAGGTAATAAAGAAAAAACAGTGATATATTCAACTACTTCAGATTTTTCGACTTCTGAATGGTGAAAGTCAACATAAACAGTTACAAACAGGAAATTACAAACAGAAAAAATATTTACAACATAAATGATGCGTTAACAATTTTAATAAATAATGTGCTCCTACACATCAGTAAGAGAAAAACAAATACTCCAAGAAACAAATAGGCAAAGGACCTGGACAAGCATTAAGAGAAACCCAAAGGCCATTAAACCCATGAAAAAATGTTTAATATCAGTAACGAAGATATGAAAGTTAAAACAAAGCATTTTTCTCACTGACTAAGATTACAATGATAAAATTCAGTATTAGAAGGATATGTAGAAACTGAGACTCAAACTGCTGATAACTGGCTAGCAATTATGTAATGACAATTTAAAGTGAGCATATTCTGACTTGAGAATTATATTTCAGAAATTTATCAAAAGGAAAAAAATGCACAAGTACAGAGATATGTATATGTACACACACATACACACACACACACACCCGGACATTCATTATAGTACTACTTATAGAATATAAAATGTTTATAGGATATTGGTTAAATAAATTAATTACAACCGAAATAAGGAAATCTATCACATGAACATACATTTATACATTCATATATGGCCACTAAACTCTTTAATAATCGTGCTTTTAGAGGGGACTTTCTATTTTACCATTTCTGAATTGGTAGATTTTCAAAATACGTATACATCCCTTTATCAGGAAAAACTATTTAACATTTTCATTTTAGAAAATAAAAATAAAATAACCAAAATGATCCTGAAAAGGGATCTATGAGTAGTCCATCTTCTTAAGACCAACATTCCTAGCTCACCAAATGCAATGGTTTAAATTCAGGCTCCAGAACACCTGTGATACCCATTTATAACAATATTCTCACTACTTGGGAGAATGTATCTTCAAAGCTAAAATACCCAAATTATTCATTGTTATGTATTTAATAATATTTGCCAAGAGCTCACAGATTTAAAACTATTTCTGGAAACAGAGCAGGCTAGGATGTTTGAACTAAATACCTTCCCTTAGAAAACAGGACAAAGTATGAATAAAAGATATTAAAAGCATCAAACACTTGAGAAAAACAAAAGGGGGGGCCCTACCAGTGCAAAATCTAAGCAAACTGAGAAACAAGACAGGTAAAAGAAGCACCAAAGTCACAGTTGCCCTAAGGGTACCTGAAGATCTTGAATTGCCATTTCCAGGGCACCATAGTGCCAAGCAAAGAGTCACAGGCAAAAGCCCACCCCGGCTCAACAAGGAAACCTTTTCCACTTCAAGCTGGGCTTCCAAAGGGCAAAGCACCCTCAGGGAAAATGTAAACCAGAAGAAAAATTGCCCCCACCCTCAGGAAGCTGCAAGGAAGTTGCCCTGGCTCCCCTGAGGAATGTTAGCACAATTCAAATCAATATTGCCTGGGTGGTTCAGACAAACAAACAAAATAAGTAAAACAAACAACAAAATGCAAGCCATGAATTCAGTAGTTTAAAATAGTATTGGATTGGTAGACTCTCCAGGCACCTGGAAGAAGCAAATAATTCTCTCTGGAAGAACGCATCTTTATCCTAGGTCTCAAAGAAATGTCACAAATAATCTTTCAGAAACAATAAGCAGAATGCCATAAAAAAAATGAAGCATAAAGAAATGAAGCCCCCATCCTAGCCAGTGTGGCTCAGCTGGTTAGGTGTTGTCCCATGCACTGAAAGGTTACTGGTTCAATTTCAGTGCAGGAGGCAGCCAATCAATGCTTAGCTCTCTCACATGGATGTTTCTCTCTCCTCCCTTCCTTTCTCTCTCCTCTAAAAGTAAAAAAAAAGGAAAAGAAAAGAAAAGAAAGAAATGAAGCCTCAAGCAACAACTAGGAAAAAAAAAGAGACAGCAGAAACAGATTCATAAAAACGTCAAATACCAAAATTATCAGATACAGATTATAAAATAACGGTCTACTAGATTTAAAAAAAAAAAAAAAAGAGAGATAGGTTTGAAAATATCTGCAGGGAAATACTGGGGAAAAAGTAGACTTACAGTTGTTCAAATGCAAAAAGACATGCAGGTTATGATTATTACAATAGCTTTATTAACTCTGTGTTTTGCATTCTCACAACTGTATACCCACTCTTGCCCCATCCTGCATAATAACAAAAATTAAGAATTCAATGGGGTTAATAGCAAATCAGAACCAACAAAACAGAGAATTTGGTAACTGAAAAGAAAAAACTTTCCAGAATGTAGCATTCAGAGACCAAAAGAAAATCAAAAAAAGGGACAAAGTGAGACAATTTAACATCATTAATTGGAATTTCATAGGAGGAGAAAAAGAGAACAGGGCAGAGATAATAGTTGGAGACAATGGCCAATAATTGTTCAGAAATAGTGCAAGACATCAACCCACAGATACCAGAAGCCCAACAAATGACAAGCAAGAGAGAGAAAAGAATGCCTGCATAGTGAAACTGCAGACCACCATAGATTTCAAAAGCAGCCAGGGAAAAAAGAGCAGATACTTTCAAAGAAATAAGTAAACGGAAGCTATTTTCTCAATAGTAACAATGGGAGCCAGAAGATAATGATACACTGAATTGTTTTTTTAAAAGTGCAAATCTAGAGACATACACAGCAAAAAAAAAATCTTTCAAGAATAAGGGGATAATAGAAATATTTAAGCAAACAAAAATCTAGGAGTTAACCCCCAGCAGATACAAAAATACTAAAGGAGTAACTCTGCCAGAAGGAAATGACCCTAGGTGGAAGGTGTAAAAAGGAAAGAAATACAAAGAAAGGGGTAAGTATACAGATATATCTAAGTGAACAGTGGTAGTATAAAATAATATTTTACAAGGCTTAAAAAAAAGGAAAAATAAAAACATACACCACCACCACCAAGTCAGTAGCAGGAAAACTGAGCTAATGTTCTAAGGTCCTCATTTATTTGGGAGGGGGGTAAAGTAAGTTACTAGTAACATCAAGCTTTGCCATATTAAAGACATATGTAGTAGTTTCTAAGAGAATAACCAAATAGGATCTAGCTACTAGAGGAGGAGGAAAATCTGAATTGATTTTAAAAAATCAATCCAAATGAAAACAAGAAAGAAAAAGGCAGATAAACATTTAAAAATGATAGAACAGGCAGGATAAACAGAGAACATTAAAATATGGTATATTTAAATTCAATATGATGATAATTATATTAAATGTAAATAGGCTAAATGTTGATGTTAAAAAGATTTTAGACTGAATAAAGAAAAAAATTCAGCTATAATTTTGTCAGATACACTAAAAACATAATAATGAAAAGCTGACAGTATAAAACAGATTTATATCATACATTGATTTGGTTATATTAAATATCACATAAACTGCATTTAGAGCAAAAAGCATCACAAGAGATGAAGAAAGTCATGTACTACAGAAAGCAAAATTATAAATACAGGAAGAAACAGACAATTTCCCAAATCATGAAAGACATGACAGACAAAATAATGACAAAAATTTTCAGGTTGAATACATTTTCATACATGCTTTACTAATTGCAATCATCCTAACAAATGCACATTTTTATAAGATACAGAAAGGGAAAAAGTGCACTTTAAAATAATTTAACAATACAGAAGACTAAATCACTTAGGCACTAACCAACTCTCCTGAGGCAGAGAAAATTTTCCGAAACAGAGACCTAGGATGAAAACTCCTAATCTTAGGGAAACCTCTTGTCCCCAGGGACCTCACAGCAATACCTGAGTTATCAGTGGACATAATACTCTTGAGTACAGAAGTCTTGGGGGACAAGGGGAATCAATAAATTTTCCAAAGGCATGCAGCAAATTAACCCAAAACCCTACATTAGCTAGCTCAGAGATTCTCAACCTCAGCACCAATGACATTTTGGACCAAATAATTCTCTGCTGTGGGGGCCTGTCCTGTGCATTATAGGATGTTTACAGCATCCCTGGTCTTTGCCCATTAGATGCCAATGGTACCATCCCCCTACCCCCAGTTATAACTAAAAATGATTCCAACATTGCCAAATATCCTCCAAGGAGCAAAACTACCCCCTGGTTGAGAACCACTAACTTGGCTATAATGTTTTTAAGACCTTCAGATCTCACTTATAGGCAGAAAACAAACCCATCTTGAATTTGTATAGCATTAGCTTCTCTACTATTCCATTGATTAAGCCTTGAAAATAATTCAAATGCCAGGAGCTGGCCAATTTTTTTTTTTTAAATATAGCAACATATAAGTTTGTCAAAGATAAAAGGCTACAGTTTGGATAGAAAACCATTTCTTTGACAGAATACTGAGCTGCAGGCTTAGAGGCAATTTATTATACTGAGAATAGGGTTAGCTCTCATATAGATTTGAATCTAAGTGATTGATTCAGAGGTAATAGTATGAACTTTTCTCCTTAATGCCTCATTCCCCTTGGGTGGTGAATGGAAGAGATATTTTGCTCGAGTGTTCCTGGGTTTCTTGTCTCCTACAACAGGTGTCAAATTTCTCCAGGTGAATGCTTACCGGTAAGGGATTGGATAAGGAATGTTGCGGTGAGGATCGTGCAACTGGTGGAACACTTCTGCCAGGGCTGGTTCCTGGCCCGCTTCCCCCAGCAAACTGGCCAACAGGGAAAAATGGATATGAATAATTCAGAACAGTACTGTGCTCCAGATAAGGAGAGTAAAAGGTTAATACACAAATAGGTCTTAATTATATATGTCCCCTTTAAGGCAACACGTCTTATTCTAGAAAGAAAACACCATGTATGTCAATTTTTGCTATCTTTTCCATGAGATTTTTTAGAAGGATCTCCAGCAGAAATGTACCAAGATACAAAGAAGCATGGCTAGAAATGGTTTTGAAAAATGTAAGAGAAGAACATTTTCCCTTCTTGTCACATAATACACGAAGCAGGAATATAGTGGTAGAGTGGATGTTAGTGTCTTCTTTAGTAACCAATAATGATGGGTCAGTGAGCTCTCTACGTGTTCCACTGGACTAAAGAGACGAGTCCAAGTTTTTCAACTTCAATCTTTGCAAGACACGAAACCTAGTCTGGCCAAGAGAAAAATCACCTCATTTGTGAATTTTTATATCATCACAGACAAGACACATCAAAAACAAATTTAAATTTAGAAAGTCAACAATAGTGTCCTTTTATAGAGAGAAATAGGGAGGCATTAGATTGATGAAGATGTGAGGAGGAGGAAAGCACAGTGAAGGCAAAATATTGCTTTCTAAAGCCTTAAATGAATGCAAAATTTTAGGTTTTTAAAAAAACACTATAGATTTTTTCCTAAAAATTTTTAACTTACCTCAAAGTAATCACTAATTTTATGTCCCCTAGGAGTGCCTTTCCCTGAAAATGAAACCAAAGTAAGTATAGTTTTTCCAACAACACATATAAACCATCAATCACTAAAATATACTATGTACCCAATAACTGCATACACTGTTATCAATTCAAGTGCCTGCTTTACTTGTAACAAATGAACCAAAATACCTGCATCTTAATAACAGGGAGCTTCCTCCACATAAAGAAAGTCTGAGCAAGCAGTGAGAAACTGTATTGCAGCTTGTTTTCCTTTAAGACTGGTTAATCTTTCTTTATAAATACACTTTTATGCCAAGACTGTGAATCAAAATGAAAGTAATCTCTAATCCATACCCCCAGCTAAGAGAACAAAGAATTTGAAACAAACTCCTTAGAAGGGTTTATCCTATTTCAAACAAAAATTTTGTGACCTTGTCGCTTTGGGAGAATTCTCCCACCCCACAAGTAAAAAATTTGTAGATTAAAAAAAACACAAGAAAAATGTGAAAAAGACTGGTACTTCGATTTCGGGAGGCAAGGGGGGCAGGGGGTGGAGGAGCCAAACTATGTATTCTTTATTTAACTATATAAAGATACTTGGCATTAGAACTGTCCTATCTATAGATTTACTCCACTGGTTACCAATGTTCAACTAAATAATTGACATGGAGAAAGAGTAGGTGGAAAGGACAGCCAGGTAAATAAAACCATTTCTGGTCACCTATTATTAACAAATCACTGATCTAATGCATAAAGCTCCACTGTAACCTCTTTTCTATACAATACATGCTTGGTCTTAAGAAAAAAACCTGTGGTGAGAAGACTGTTAACTTACAACAGGAAAAACATGAGTCCCCAAAGAACTGACACTGTTTTGTCAAGTGTATATCAAGTGGCAAGTCTATAACATCCTGATATTCCCTTAAGGTACACACATCTTCTTTGTTAGGAATCCCTGTACACAAACTAATTTACTAGTGTGAGTTGGAAAATTCTAAGTACGTAACAGTTTAGTATTTTTATTAGTGTGAAATTATTACTACCTTGGCTAGTTTCATATGGTTCAGCTTTTCTTTTCCGGTTTCGCTGGTCATTCTGTTTTTTCTCAGGAGTCTGTTAAATACCATATAAATCACAATTAGCATTTTTGTCAAATTTTTCACACTATGAAAATTAGAGACTACGTATAAAATATCACATTTATAAGGAGATTTAACTGGTATAGACAAGTCCTAAATCAGTGTCCTGTTCTTAGAGCAGGGTCATGGAAGGAGTACAACGTCTGGAACCAAACCACCTATACAATTTTTGGCAAACTGCTTAAACTATCAGAGCTTCTACTTATTCATCTGTAAATCAGGGTTGCTGCAAAGCCTAAATAAGATATTTTATAAAGCACTAATGAAGTACAAATATCTAGCATACAGTAGGCTTGCAGAAATATCCTAACAGCTGATATCTACTTTATAAGAGTTTAAATCCAATTCTTTTTTCCCAAAAGGAAAGATCTGCATAATCAATCAATTGGCTCTAATTTATTGAATGTTCTATCAAAGTGCAAAATAAGTGGTTACAGACTTGGACCCATACCCATGCAGCTGGGTTTTTTGCCTACAAAATTTCTTCAAATTCTATTACTAAAGTTGGCCAGGCTACACTGCTACACTGACCCATAGATTTGAAGTACTAACAAGTATTAAAATTCAAGAGCACCTAAGCTAATTCAACTACACCTACCAATTTTTGCCCTTTACTGATGGCAGCTAAACAAAAATTTTTTATTTATTTTATTTAAATATATCTTTATTGATTTCAGAGAGAGAAAGAGAGAAACATCAATGATGAGAGAGTCACCATTGACTGGCTGCCTCCTGCATGCCCCCGACTGGGGATCAAGCCTGCAACCCAGGCACGTGCCCTGACTGGGAATCGAATCGAGATCTCCTGGATCCTAGGCTGATGCTCAACTGCTGAGCCACGCCACACAGGGCAAGCAAAAATTTTTTTAAAAAATACAGATACAGGGGGGTGAGGTAAGGTGGAGGAAGGTACAGAGGAGATAAAAGATGAAAGGAGGAGACTTCACTTTGGGTGGTGAACACACAATACATTGTTGTGGAGTTGTTCACCTGAAACCTGTATAATTTTTTAAATCAATGTCACCCCAATAAATTCAATAAAAAGGAAAAAGAAATTTTAAAAATACAGACACAAAGAGCACACAACCCCAACATCGTGGGCTCTAACAGTACCCCTGGAGTTCTATTATCTTTTTACCCAGATTGAAACTGTGGGAAATATGAAAAGTATTGTAATATATGTGGCTTCTTACCTCGACTTCTTTATCACTCAAGGACCCCACACTGCACAAACTCTGGTTTGAAGACTCGCTATTGAGTGGCCCCTGAAAAGACAAAAAAAAGGAATTAAAAGAAACTAATTTAAGGTAGCAGCAAAAGTGAGGAAGAAGCCTGTTGATTTTGATGACTAAGTCACTGACTTAGAAGCCATCTTGAAAAGAAGCCAAGAGGTAACTGCAACGTCTCCAAGCGAACTTGGAAAGAACTCAATCAACTACAGTACCCTCATGTTAAAATTCTCTCGCTACTACTGTTTCATTTCCTTTACAAAACTCTGTCTCATATACAGATTTTCCCTTCTAGAGCACATGTAGTGAATTCATTCTTTAAGAAAAGCAAGTAGGGGAAGTCAATTCTTTCAGCTTCTTATATCATACAGGTAATATCTGACAGTTGAGACATTAAGGATATGTTAGGGGTTCCTTATGAGACGGTGGTCGGGGGCCGTACCGAAGGAAATGCTTTTCTGAGGTCATGCTTTAAGGAGGCATGACTGCTAGCTCAAAAAAACCAAGTCACAAGAGATTGACTTCTCAGAACCTCATAGCATGAGCTCTGCTGGCCCACTCCTCCGTGAAATCAGTGAAAATTATTTAAAAAAACAACTATTCAAAGCCTCTGGAAATGGTCCCTAATGGCAGCAAATAAACAACTATTCAATACAATCTAAGAATATTCAGTCTGGATGGTGAAAAGTCCATGGTGTAAGACCCTCTCCCCCGTCTTCTCCCTCCCATCCCAGCAAGGCTCCAGACTGCTGCCGCCAGGAACACAGAACTCCCTCTTCCCTCAGCTCAGTCCACGAGCTGGCTTTCTTCCTGGGTGAGGAATTCTTCAGGATACTCATCCTGTCCCCAGCCTCCTGTTGCTGAGGCCAAGTCCCAAGCAACAAAGACAGGGATTCTACCCAACCCTCACTTCTGGAACCGAAACTCTACCTTAAGCATGGCACACAGAATACTGAGGCCCCAACAGTCCTTTCACCCAGCTCATGAGATGGTGGTTCCACACCAGGAGAGATAAGCAGCTGCACACACACAAGGGCTCAGCTCCTAGAGCAAGGAGGTCACTCACAGAAAAGTCCACCACCATCCCCACCCCCAGCCTTCAGATATTTGGCCTAGCGGGAAAGCAGAAACCCTAATACCAAATCTCTTCCTGAAAGACCTGACTTCATTCGCAAGAGTGCGGACAAGTTTAAGTCTAAGGGTGTTCTCAAGAACAGTGGTGGTTGTGGTAAAAGACAACTGGAAGGAGATTCATGCATATACTGTAAACCCTCAATTTTGTGGACCTCAATTTAACGGAGACTTCGGATATAACAAGACAAAATTTCCAGACCATATGTCATATTTGAAAATGAATGCCCTGTTAATTTTATAATGCTTTTAACCAAGGCTTGCTTATAATTAAATTAACAGGTTATTTTGTTGTTGTTATTAATTCACTGTTATTTTTAACAAATTTTAGTGAATAGGCCATATGTTGGGGGAAAACACTGAAGTAATTTTGCCAACATAAACAAATATTACATATCTACAACTATAGTCTACATGTTTAAATCCAAGAGTCACCGCTGTTAAACAATGCTCAGCGCATCGCACAAGGTAATTAATTGGTCCTGTTGTTGCATGGCTGACTCTCTGCAGCAGTTTTAACTCACACTGGCCAATGTTCCCACATGCACTAAGCCACACCCCAGGCCTATGCATTTGTTTACTCAAGGTGACTGGTGAATGCACGCATTTACTGGACCTATTCAGTATAAATTTAAAATTATTGTAATACATATAGAAAACTTTACAGTGAAATTAAACTTTTCACACATACTTAATTTTAATTACACAGACGTGTCTACAAAAGTAAAAACAGGTAAACTAATTTGTCAGTTTTTTAGCATACGCATTCAGAAAACCTACTTTATTATATAATGGACTTTCGGCTTTAACAGACACCCCCTCACCGAATTAGTCAGTTATATCAAGGTTTTACAAGATACGGCTAGACTGCAGGTCAGGTAGTTTGCAGGGGAGAATCAGGGAATAAGACTTCTGGGAGGAGTTCTCTCGGGGCCAGTACACATAGCAAACAGGAACCTCAAAACTCTCCCTTCCTTCATGGATCCTCAATTTGATTGGATTAGTTTGTGGAAAAACTTATGCCTCAGGGCACTGTTGAAAATAATAGAGTAATATGGGCAATCAGTGGAGTTTAACAACTGGGTTGGTCAGGGAAGGAGAGCCCTACCAGCACCAGTCATCCCAGGGTGACTGCAAGCTGACTAAAGCTGAGGAACACCACCAGAGGCTTATCCCTGGGGAGATGGGGTGGTAGAATAGACTTCACTAAAATAATCCAGCCAGTCACTAAACAAATAAACAACCAAATACCAATAACATGCCCCAAGGGATGGGGTGAGAAACCAGTATCCAGCACTG
This sequence comes from Miniopterus schreibersii, assembly GCF_964146895.1. Taxonomy (NCBI): domain Eukaryota; kingdom Metazoa; phylum Chordata; class Mammalia; order Chiroptera; family Miniopteridae; genus Miniopterus; species Miniopterus schreibersii. Next base: position 10,215,707 of record NC_138116.1, read on the forward strand.
CTACAATGTATCATTTAAAATGATAAATGTTCCAACAAAAACTTCATGAGGCATGCAAAGAAACAATAAAGCAAGACCCATATAAGGGGGGGGGGGGGAATTAGGCAAAAGAAACAGCCTGTGAGAGTGACTAGATGTTGGATTTAACAGAAAAATATTTCAAAATACCCATTATAAATATGTTCACAGAACCAAAGGAAATCATAATTAAAGATTTAAAGAAAGGTATGAATGACAATGTTGCATCAAATAGAGAATATCAACAGAGACACAGAAATTATATATATTTTTAAAAACACACAAATGGGAATCCTAGAGCTGAAACTACAATTAACAAATAAAAAAATGCACTAGAGTAGAGGCTCAAGAGTATAACTGAATGGGCAGAGGAAATAATTAGGAAATTTGAAGATAGATCAATAAGAGATTATGCAAGCTAAAAAAAGAAAATGGAAGAAAAATACACAGAGCTTCAGAGAAAAATGAGAAACTGTTAAGTATTACCACCATGTAGATAACTGGGTACCAAAAGGAGCAGAGAAAATACTCAAAGAAACAATGGCTGAAAGCTTCTCAAATATCTGCAAACCACATACCTGACTCAAAAAACTCAAAACTCAACATTTTTAATCCAGTTAGAAAAATGGCAAAAGACATAAACAGGCATTTCACTGAAGAGACTATAAAGATGGCTAATAAGCATGAGAAAAGATGTTCAAGATCATTAGCCAGCCATGAGGGAGATATAAATTCAAACGACAGTAAGATTTCATTACATACCTATCAGAATGCTAAAATAAAAAATAGTGACAACACTAAATGCTGTCAAGTATGTAGAAAAACTAAATTACTTGTACTTCACCATGAGACTATAAAAAGGTACAGCCCATTTGGAAAATTGTCTCACAGTTTCTTTTAAAACTAAAAATGTACTTAACGCTTAACATATGAACCAGCAGCTGTACTACTGAATATATGTTCCAAAGAAATAATATACACACAAAAAACTGTACACCAATGTTCATAGCAGCTTAATTCATAATAGCAAAAAATTAGGAACAAGCCAAATGTCCTTCAATGGGTGAATGGTCCAACAAACTGGTATATCCAAGCATGGAATACTACTCAACAATAAAAAAGAACCAGCTATTTATATGCACAGTAACAACTTGATGTCAAGTGGAAAAAGCCAATCTCAAAAGGTTGTATTACACACACACACATACACACACACACTTGAAATAATGAATTTAATAGAGATGGAAAACAAATTAGTGGTTGTCAAAAGTCAGGGTTTCCAGGGAGAGAGCTACAGAGCAGCAGGAGAGAACCTTGTGGTAATGGAGCAGTTCTACATCTTGATTGTGGTGGTGTTTAGAAGCAGCTACACAAGTGATAAAATTGCAGAGATGTACATACAAATGATGCATGTGTAACATGAAATATATACAAGTTCTGCAGATTTTGTCAATGTCAATTTCCTGACTTTAATATTTTGCTATAATTATGCGAGATGCTGCTATGTTATTATTTAACATGAGAATTACCTATTCCTTGAAAGGTTAAGAGAGACTACCTGTAACTAGGGAGTGCACTTTTGCCCCACTTCAAGGAATAAGAGAAGGAGGAGTAGAAAATAGTTTTATAATCACCTGGATTTTCCCTTGGTTATATGAGTCTATTCTGACTTTTATGTATTTTTGTCAACATTAATTCCTATTACCTTTGAGTGGAATTACCTACTTCACTGAGACTTTCATATTAATATCATATAAGTAACACCACCCACTTCCAGTTTTTTCTCTTTGTGGGCTCCCAGTATCTCTTCCTACACCTTTTACTCTCTCCATTTTCCCCTTTGTTTCCTTAATTTTCTAACTCTGGATTAATTCCTATTCTTCTGTTCTGTAGTATATTATTTCTTCTTATAGTTTTATTATTTTTCCTCTTTTTGTTTCTTTAAAAAAATTTTAACTATAACCTTAAATTGACTGGTAAATTCATACTCTTGTATGTTAAGTACTTCTCTGTCCCATTACATGTTTAATTACATGGTATTTTCATTTATGTTATTTTCTAAGTAAAACAGTCTGTTACTTGATAGTTGATATACAATAGCTATTTAGGAGAATGTTTACTAACATCTAAGTCACTGGAGAGGGGAAACTGTCCCTTAAAAGAGTCATCTCAACCTCAAAAAGAAGCCAGTAAGAATTTTTTAAACAAAGTATGATAATACGTTACAGTCCTACGTAAAAAAGCACCACTTTCTACACCAACATTTAAACTGTTTAACCTGTCTCCCGCTATTAATGATTTTTTAAAGTAAAAAACCAAATAGACAATGGTCAAGTTTCTTGTTTTAAAAAAAGTATGGTTTCCAAAAACAAAGTAAAACATGCTTATACTCAAAAAAATGCATATACTCAAAATGTACTTTTCAGAGGACTTAAAAAAATATTTCAGTTACAAGCCTAAAGAAAACTTTGTGGAATTGTTATCAATCCATGAAAACTGAGGTTAAGATACAAATGTTGACAACCAGCCTTTAGCACATGAATGAAATGCATATAAACTACAAAAAACTTGCAGAAGGAGGGGCCAGAGGTTAATCTTTCACTTCTGTAAAAGTTTAAATGTCAACATTTATTGAGTTTCTAAAGCCTTCATTTCCTCTTTGAACTAAATAGACATCTTAAAAGGGATTGACAAGAGTGGCAAAACTTGAACTTGATTAAATATAAAGGAACACAGCTGACAACAGAGTCAAATATCTGAGGTAGTAAAGATACTCCATTAAAAGCAAGACCTAATGGAAAATTAAAACTAAGGGTCTCTATAATTTTTTAGTCATTAGTAGCATCACTTTTTCACACCATAGCAGAATCAAATCAGCAATTAGAACAGTCTGACTCCGAGGCATACCACACTGGTTAGTTGATCATAGTGTTCCTAGCAGTGAAACAGATGGACCCTCTACTTACTTGATCTGTACATAGTTCTGGGTCAAGTAAACAAAAGCCTAATTTGCATCATTACAAAAAGAGAGCCACTGCCCCTTAGGCCCCTTAATCAACCCCAAGATCTGAGTAAGTTGACAGGCACAGAACCCTTTGAATGACTGGCCTCATTGAGGAAAGATCCCACCACACTGCCAAAAATTGACACTGTTAGTCTTTCTCCCAGCCTTCCTCCAGGGTAGCTGTGCATTAGGGAAAATAAAGACTTTTCAAGAATTACTAGATACTGGCTCTGAACTAACACTAATTCCAAAAGACCCAAAACATCACTGGGGTGCACCACACCAGTCAGAAGAATATACTTAACTAATATTAATGATTTTTAGTAATATTTTGGTCATGTCAAATCCTAATCGTGTGATTTAATAACATCCATTTCCAAACAACAAGCAAGCATAACCATTAGAACAAGAAATCCTTTACCGGTCTTCTCTCCTGAAAACCTGCCTATGGAAGTCTACATAATTTACTCAAGATCTGGTGCATATAATTAAAAACACAGACAATAATATGTTGGCAAGGAAAAGGAGAAGTTTAACCCTCATGCGCTGCTGGGAGAGATGTAAAAATGGAGCAGCTGCTTTGGAAAACACTGGCAGTTCCTCAAATGGTTACACTATTAACTTAAAAAGTACGTTTTAGAGATCCTTAGTTTTACACTAGGTCCAGGCTTTAAAGGATATATCTTTTTTTCTTTTAATCCTCTGAGGAAGGGAGAGAGAAACATCGATCAGCTGCCCTCCACATGCTCCCCAAACAGGGATTGAACCTACAACCCAGGTATGTGCCCAGACCGGAAATCGAACTGGCAATCCTTCGGTGCCCAGGACGACACTCAACCGAGCCACTCCAGCTGAGCTAATGGAATATCTCTTAACTAAGACCCAGTAATTCCACTCCTCGGAATATACCTAACAGAAATGAAAACATATGTTCCCACAAAGACATGTACATGAATGTTCACAGCACCATTATTCATAATAGCCAAAAAAAGGGGAAACAACCAAAAGGTCCACTAACTGCCGAATAGATAAACAAAATATGGTTTATCAATAAAATATTATTTGGCAATAAAAAGAAATGAAGTTTGGAAACATGCTATAACATGAATGAAACTTGGAAACAATGCTACCTAAGTGAAAGAAGCCAGTCACAAAGAACAGCATATTGTATGATTCCATTTAAATGAAATGTTAACAGGCAAATCTATAGACAAAAAGTAAAACAGCTTTATATTACTAACTGTAAAAAGTGAAATAAGGAATTTACTGCACCAAAACCCATGAAAAGACAAGAACTCAGAAAGGTAAGCTCAACATGAAATAAATAAATAAACAAATAGCTTCTATTTGAGGGCATTTGCTGATTTAATTCTAAAAAAGCTTTGAAACTGAGCTGTACTTTAGGAGACCTGGGGGTGTGAGGAGAGAAGACATGGAAAGCCCAGTACCTGCCCAATGAGGGGAGTCTGGGAAACCCACCTCATACTTTAAACAAGGAACACAGGGCTACTCTCTCAGGATATGAGTGATCCAGAAAATAAAACAGCCCTTGTGAAAATCAATGGATAGCCCAGCCAGTATGGCTCAGTGGTAGAGCCTTGACCCATGAACTAAGAGGTCACTGGTTCAATTCCTGGTCAAGGCATATGCCCAGGTAGCAGGCTTAATCCCTAGGAGGGAGCGTGCAGGAAGGAGCCCATCAATGTTTCTCTCTCATTGATGTTTCTATCTCTCTCTCTCTCTCCCTTTCCTCTCTACATCAATAAAAGCACATTTTAAAAAAACAACTCAATGGATAGGTTTATGCACATTACAAACTCAAAGAGAAAATATAAAAAAAAGTTGAAGGTAGTTCAGAAGAAACTACCCAGTATTCAGCCCTGGGAAATAAAGACCAACAATATAGAAGACAATAAGAGGAAGAGAAAATACCGTAAGAAGGTCTAACATATGTTTAAATGGAGTAGAGAAAGAAGAGGGAGAGTAAGATGGGGTTTTTAGGGCAGAAAAACTACTCTGTATGATACTATAGTAAATAAGTATCATACATTTGACCAAACCCATAGAATGTACACCACCAAAAGTAAACCCTTAATGTAAACTATGGACTTTGGGTGATAACGATATGTCAGTGTAGGTCGGTCATCAATTGTAACAAGTGTACCACTCTGGTGGAGGAATCTTGATAATGGGGAGGCTATGCATGTGTGGGGGCAAGGAGCATATGGGAAATTTCTGTACCTTCTACTTAGTTTTTCTGTGAGCCTAAAACTGCTCTAAAAACTAAAACCTAAGTTCTTTTTAAAGTGTATGCTCAGGTTCCCAAAAAATGTTCAGATGTAAATAAAACACAGGTAGGTCTCCTTCAGCCCCCCCACCTCACATCCTGTTAATGGGGAGCTTCCCCTCCTCCTAGGGTTTTCTCTGCCCGTTCCTTCTGCAAGGAGCCATCCCTTCCTCCCAGTTCCCTCCACGCTCCCCACATCCCCACAAAGGTCCCTCCTACCTCCACTGATACTCCCTCCTCATTCTGCCCACCCAACCCCACACCCTCCTCCCTTCGGTCCTCTCTGCCACACACCTTTCTGGAGCCTCTTTCCCTCTCCTCTGCAGACTCCTTGCGCCCCCCCCCCCCCCCATCACTGCAAGCCTACACCCCTGTGCTGACCCAAATCCTTAGGTACTTGCCCAGCATCTCCTTTTCCAACCCCTTGATGCCTGTTCCGCACCCCGTTTCTCTCTGCTCCTTCCCCTTTTATTAGGCATTGACTTTTTGCTGGTTCTGATCTCTGGCCCAATGGGATGTTCATGTTCGGAACACCTGTCTCCCTCCACCTACCAGCAGTCCAGGTCTGTGCTTGCCCCACCTCAGTTCTCCTTGTCCCTTTGTGATCCTGAACCAAGCCCTGAGAATTCCTTGGGGCTGTCTCTGGGGCTGACTCGCCCTCTACCCCTGGTTTCCATCCCCACAATAAATAAATAAATAAATAGTAAATAAATCACAGATAAATAATAAAGAAAAAAGTACTCTAACCTAGCTAGATATATCTCCCATTTCCACATTATAGTGCATAAAATCAAAGACAAAGAAAAATTTAGGAAATGGACAAAGAAAAGATAGGTTACCTTCAAGGGAATGGCAATGAGACTAAAAAAGGGTGTAATGGAAGCCAGTGGACAACAGCAAACAATGTGCTGAAAGAAAATAGTTAACCTAGAATTTTAAACCTAGCAAAAATACCATTCAAGAATGTATATCAGGCAAAAGAAAAAGTATTCCAGATAGAAGGTCAGAGATGAAAAAAAGAATGGATACGTGACATTTTTTGCATTTATTGAAACCCATAGAACTGCACAACACAAAGAGTAAACCCTTATGTTAATAATTATGTATCAATGTTGGTTATCAATTGTAACAAGTCTCCGCACTACTACAACACGTTAATAATAGGGGAAACTGGCAGGATGGGGAGGGAGTATATGGAAACTCTCTGTACTATCTGCTCAATTTTCTGTAAAACTAAATCTGTTTTAAAAACTAAAGTCTATTGCCCTGGCCAGCATGGCTCAGTTGGTTGAAGCATAATTACATGCACCAGGAGGTAGCTGGTTCGATTCCTGGTCACGGGACTGCCCAGGTTGTCCGTTCATTGTCCAGACCATCCAGGCATGTTCGAGAGGCAGCTGATTGATGTTATTCTCTTGCATCAATGTTTCTCTCTTCTTCTCCCTCCCTTTCCCTCCCTTCCTCTGTCTGGAATCAATTAAAAAAACTGTTTTCTATAAAAAATAAAGTCTATTAATTAAAACACACACACAATTAAATACAGAACAGTAACATGTGAGTTGGGAGAAGAATAATGGAGTTAAATCTTCAAGGCCCTTTTTGACAAAAACGAGGGCAAAGGTATTGATTAACATTAATCTTTAATAAATTAAGGATACATATAATTTTTGTGGTAACAAATAAGAGTACATAACTTTCAAACTAAAAAAGGGGAAATGGAATCCTAAAAATAAATAACTGACCAAAAGAAAAAGTATGAGAATGCTTATTATTATTATTTTTAATATGTCTGTATTGATTTCAGAGAAAGGAAGGGAGAGAGAGAAAGAGGTAGAAACATCAATGATGAGAGTCATTGATCGGCTGCCTCCTGCATGCTCCACAATGGGGATCAAGCCCACAACCCAGGCATGTGCCCTGACGGGGAATTGAACTACAATCTCCTGGATCATAAGTCAATGCTCAACCACTGAGCCACACTGGCTGGGCAAGAGAATGCTTATTTCTTTATCTTTTATAGTAGAGAATGAAAAAAAAAATCATTTCAAAAGGTAAAGAAGCATAAGACTGATTTTTAAAGAAACAAGGAAGATTTAAGCCCAAATATATGTTATTGCATTAAATGTAAATGAACTAATCTTCCAATTAAAAGACAAGAGTTTTAAGACTGGATTAAAACCAAAAACTAGAGTGGGTCATGCCAATATAAGTGACAATAAACACTACTTTCATCTTCGTCCTCAATACTCTTTTCCAATTCAACAAAGGTTTATTCAATGTATACAACATGCTGAGCATTTGAATAATCAGATAAAGATATCCATATTCTCAAGGAGACTATTAGGGGAAACAAATGATGTCATAATAAAAGTAAGTTATCAAGTGTTAATAAGATAATGCAACTAGATTGGTGGATGTATCTGGAAAAGCTATAAGAAAAAGATAATCTGGGTTAAGCCTTAAAGAGTAAACTGAAAGCTCATCAGGCAAATAAAAAAAGGAAAAGTAGAAGAGACAGCATAAGTCTGTTCATTAACATTAAAGATTAGGAGATCAATCATGGTTTGAGGTAGCAGAGCACAGCAGTAGGAGAGTAGACAAGTGGCCATAAAGTTGAAAATTTATGATATGGATGCCTCGAGGTGGTGAACACGCAATATAATATACAGATGATGTATTATAGAATTGTACACCTGAAATCTATATAATTTTATTAATAAATGCCACCCCAATAAATTCAATAAAAAATAAATAGACCTGCTGGTATTCTGATTTTTGCTGTATTGAAATTAGATTAATTTGGGGGAGAATGGACATCTTTGGGAGTTTTTGTTTGTTTGTTTTAGAATGGGGATCTTTGTAATAATGAGACTACTAAATCATGAATTTGGTGTATTTCTCCTTTGTTTTTTTTAAACATATCTTTATTGATTTCAGAGAGAGGAAAGGAGGGGGGAGAGAGAGATAGAAACATCAAGGATGAGAGAGTCATTGATCGGCTGCCTAGCCCGCAACCTGGGCATGTGCCTTGACTGGGAGTAGAACCCCAATCTCCTGGATCCTAGGTCGATGCTCAATCGCTGAACCACGCCAGGCCGGCTCCATTTTTTCTTAAATTTATCTCAATAACATTGTGTAGTCTTCAGTAGAGTTCTTCCCTATCTTTTGCTGATTTATCCTTATATATTTGATGCTTTTAAAATGCTATGGCAATTGATGACATTTTAAAGACTTTGTTTTCTACTTGTTTGCTACTCATGTGTAGTAATACAATTGATTTTTGCATATTGATCTTGTATCTGGTGATCTTAGTAGGGACACCAATAATTCCCTTGGTCTGTAGATTCTTTTGTATTATTTATGTTTATACTCAGGACTGTGAATACTCCTTTTTTTTTACTTTCCAATCTTTACGTCTTTTATTTCTTTTCCTTGTCTTAGAGCATTAACTAGGTCTTTCAGACAATGTTGAACAAATGTGGTGATAAATTACCCTTGTTTTATCACTGATCTTTAAGGAAAGCTTTAAATATTTCACTATTGTGTATGTTTGCTGTGAATTAGGAGTCAGCAAACTACACCTTGTGAGTCAAGTCTAACTGCCATTTGTTTTTGTAAATAAATTTTACTGGAACACACACACACAGAATTTAGGATAGGGAGTTTTAATTTTATCTAGTAAGTAATGGGAGCCATTAAAGCAAGGGACTAGAACAGTAATATTGATATTTTTTTAGAAATATAACTGGTGGCCGTTTACAGAAAGACAAGTGGGGTAAGACAGACCAGTCATGAATGAGGACGGTCTGGAATAAGGCAGCAGCAGCAGGGGCAGACAAATGCTTAACAAATTTCAGAGAAAGAAGTATGAGTTGATACTTGACTACATGTGAAATGAGGGAAGAATTAAATAAATACTAAAGTAAATGAAAAGGAGAAGATACCATAAAGGCAAACATAATAAATGTATCAACAGTTCCCAAAATTTACCAGTAGAAATATTTTTCAGATTTATACTTATTGAGCATTGTCTATGTATTAAATGCAAAACGCCTGTTTTTATTAATGGGGGGTAGGGGGGACAGCAATGTGAGAAACATCTATCAGTTGCCTCCCGGAGAACAAGCCCTGACCAGGGATGAAACCCACAAGCTAGGCACGTGCCCTGACTGGGGATCCGACCTGCAATGACCCTTCAGTGCATGGAATGACATTCCAACCAACTGAGTCACATCACCAGATAGACAGATAGATAGATTTTTTTTAATTATTGAAAATGGTATGTGAAACAACTAACACTAGATATCCATAACTAACACCTTCTAAGTGATACAACTAAATGACAGGAAAGATTATCAGTTAATTAACCATCTTTTCAGGAGTCAAGTAAGAAATTTGATCATTTAAAGTTATGTATCAGACTCACAAATTTATGAAAGATAGGAAAGGAGATTTTCTTTAAGAAGACATCAAAAATCTTCTATGTGGAACTACTTAAAAGTTTATGGTCTTGCTTTAGGCTCTATAAACTGAAAGTTCTTATTGTGTCAAAATGAAGTCTCACTTCTCATGGCTTCTTATTTTTTCTTTTCAATACCATCCACATATTGCATAATCCTTTTTATTGAATACAACTAAAACCAATGACATCAGTTGAAAAAGTAGGTTACAGTGGGGGAATCTAAAAAAAGGCACCTTAAAGATTTTTTTTTGAACTTAACACATATAAATGTATACTCTGTTGCCAGTCTTTTGATGTAGGCCTTCTGAGTTGTAGATCCACTGACTGCAGTTCTACACTATCTTACACAAACCACACCCATAATGCATCATCTACAATTTCCAGTTTCGATTTCTTTAAGATACTTGCCAAGGATGTAAATGAAGAATTTGTTCAGACTTTAAAAAGTATATATTTTTTTATATATCACCTTATATTTAGTCTTTCCAACATAGTTAACTTAATTTTCTTAGAATCAACAATTTTTTCATTTTGCAATCGTATCTCACTGGTTTACGTTATTTTGTATTAAATTATATAATGATGATACAAGTGCAAGTTGTCATAAAGTGATCCTTGGTAAATCTATAAATTCAACTGCTGGGGGCAATGCAGTGAGCATTTTATGTCCCATAAAAAGAGAATGAAGGTTTACTGACTGTTATAAAAGATCTCAATTCACTTCTTATTGCTTTTATTGTACATGGAACAGTACCTGCCACATAGGAAGTTCTATGTACATATTTGCTACTACTATGTTAGCATTAAAGTTCAACTAAGTATAGAAAACAGTGTCTGCAAGGGTGAAATTCTACCTGCTTTACACAGTCTCCAGAATAAGAGACTACCTACACTTAAATTGTCAAAAGGGAGTATTGCAGTGGTCCTCAATGAAAACTTATGAATACAGGGTATAAAGTCAGTTTCACATTACTGAAAGTGGATTATCCAGTGCTTAAAGGAAGAGATCTTTAAAAAGAAGTAGGATAGCTCATCACATGTCAAGTCAACAAAAAATAAAAAAGTAGGTTCATAACTCAATTTCACCTTATCACCTCAGAAATGCTAACAGGATGGTTACAGTAGTCCTTAAGTGGCAGTTAGACTAGAGGAAGAAAGTCAGCTATTGCTTCTTGGTGCATATTAAGCTACTTTCCTTTACCATAAACTCATTAATGACAGAAAATACCAATCTCTTAAACAAAAAACCACATAGTGCATCCCAAAGCGCAAAACAAATGCTTTTGGTTTACCAGTTATTATAAATTACATATGCTAATACAAAGAGAAACAATGCATATACTGCAATATGCAAGAAAAATTTTAATTTGTAAATAAAACATCTAAATAAATACAAGAAAAGAGCAACTTAAATATATGTAATAAATGTGGTGGGTTGGCCATTTCATTCTAGTGTAGGTTTTGGGATGTATATCTAATTTGCAGTTGTAAAAAAATTGAAGCAACATGAAAGATCTATAGTAACCAGGAAGTTCAAAGATGGCAGCTACTTAAAACACTCTTGTCCACTAGGGAAGAATTCACAGTGGCACTGAATTTCTTCCTTCTATGGAAATCAAAAAGTACTGAAAATGTTATGGTTAGGAGAAACTCGAGATAGCCCATGAGGCTGCACCAGTCCCACTAGATGGCACTATCATGGAAAAGTCACTCTGTTCTCCCATTTGGAGTAAGGGCTGAAAGCTCTCTTGATCTTTGCAAAACTGAAAGCTGTCATCAACACAATGACATCTTCACTGGAAAATCATGACCCATAATGAGGAATTCAAAGCTAGGAGGAGGAGTTTTTTCCAAAAGCACCTTTCCCCCCAGTACCATGTTCTCCTCCCTACTCCTATTCCAAATCAGTGGTCTGAGAGATACAATGTCTTGTAGGCAAAAGAAGTTATACAAAATGGAGACTTTCTTTTCCTCTTCCCAACTCTGCAAACTAAAAAAGAATTTACTTAGTTTTTTTTTTCTTCAAGTTTTGTTGCTATGGGGGGAAAAAACCACTCTACCTCTAGTCTTTCAATAACATATTTATTGTAATCAATATGCCTACCATGACTGGAATCAAAATAGCATACAATTGCCCTAGCCGGTTTGGCTCAGTGGTTAAGAGTCAGCCCGTGGACTGAAGAGTCCCAGGTTCGATTTTGGCCAAGGGCATGTACCTCGGTTGCAGGCTCGATCCCTGGCTCTGGACAGAGCACACGCAGGAGGCAACCTATCGATGTCTCTATCACATTGATATTACACTCTCTCTCTCTCTCTCTCTCTCTCTGCCCTTCTCTCCCCCTGCCCTTCTCTCTTCCCCTCCCCCATTCTTTCTGAAACGCAATGGAAAAAATAGGATTTAAAAAAATTAATTAAATTTTTAAAAATTAAAATAAAATAGCATACAGTTAATGCCATAAAAACACTTGGATATAAATGAACTTCTTTCTCTATATATTAAAGGTAGAACTTCCTGTTAAACAGGTCATCAGATTGTTTTCTGATACCTTAGTTATATGATGTTAAGCTGGGCCTGGGCAGCAAAATTCAGTGTCACTCATTCCCATTACTTATGCTTTACCCCATCAAAGGTATACTTGGATGTAGCTATCATGAACCAAAAAACAAGAGGAAAGGAAAGCATCCTAACAACAAAGCCCAATGAGTTTAAACTACGTACAATTTGAACACAACCTTACTTTTACTCAGTAGGTGACCATTTGAACAGGGATTTGGATAGGAACCTTCTGTTGAATTACGAAGTTAAAAGACACATCAAAGGTCATTATTAGGTAATCAACTGAATCAGAGATCAATTTAATACTTAAATGTAGTGGTCCCTTCCAGTTGAAGCTACTTCACCTAGATCAGAGCATTTACATTTATACATGTAATTTCAATGTATAACAACAGTCAGGAGTACAGCCCTACAAAGTACCACAAAAGTCAGTTACTAAAGTGACCAAAAAGAAGCCCCAGTCACCAATGTGTAAGGCACTGGCCTCCTAAAGTGGCCAAAAAACTCCAAGAACTACAATATGTGTATTCCCATAGCACCAGGTCCAAGCCCTAATACATATCTCATCCCAGTATGATCTTTCTCCACAATGGAGTTTTGGAGGCACTGTGCTGAGGTGTCATCTGTACCACCCTGCACAATGCCTAGTATGCAGTCAATATTTGTTGAATGAACAAAAACTATCAAGTTATTCCAGCTCACCAAAACAGTGAGACCCATCAAAGCAGCAGGTTTTTTCAACTAAACCTTAACAAGTAACTTTTTTAAAATTACTGATTTTTAGAGAGAGAAGGGAGAGGGAGAGAGAAACATCAATGTGAGAGTGAAACATTAATCAGCTGCCTCTTGCATGCCCCTTATATCAAGGATTGAGCCTGAAACCCGGGCATGTGCCCTGACAGGAATCAAACCTGCAACCTTTAGATGCACAGGGCGACACCCAACCAACTGAGCCACAAAGGCCACGACAACAAATAACTTCTTTAGGAATCTACTAACCAAAGCATGAAACTAATACCTAGGTCACCATCAGAAACAAGATTTCTTGAAAAGCACAGAAAGAAATGTATCACATGAAGTCAAAGATCAAAAAGTCACAAGTCCCAAACCCAAGTAATGCAACAATCTTGGATTGGTGAAGCTTTTAAATAAAGCATCATAAATATACTTTACATATTGTACGAAAACCATCCTATGAGAGCAAAGGGGTGAAGTAGCAGGGACATAAGGTCGCACAGGAAGCCATAACAGTGTGTAACTTAACACTTGCCCGTTAATGGGGGCTTGATCTTATTTTATGCTACCAGAACGAAAATAAAGAGTAGACAGGAAGGAAAAATAGCAGAGAGAAAGCAGTCTGGGGGTACAAACAGGAGGAATCTGCTGAACTGCAGATTTAGAGAACTGACAGACTTAGCAAAGACAGCTTTTTCAAAACTCTACCATATAACTATCCAAAAAGCCCAGTGTAAGGAAGCTATGCCAATACCTTTCAATTAACAGTTTTCTTCTGAGTGACTGAGGAGTTTTGACAAAATATGGCATAAAATACACATCTGGTTAATATCCTTGCAATAGGACCCATGGGAAACCTCTCCCATATTATAGGGTTGAAACAGCAGCATACACTCCCATACAGAATACCATCAAATGCACTGCTGAATGAGTGGTAGGATTTAAAAGTTCATTGGAACCACGAGCCGAATCTTCTCCTGTACAAAGTATCAGTATGGTCCACCCAAATTGCCCTTAATTGGTTTTTAAATTAGACTATGCACAGTGTTCATTACCACTATTTTACTCACCTTACTAACACCAACTCCAGTAAACCTGGCCTCTAATAATTCCTGCCGTCGTGGGTCCAGGCTATGCAATTCTTCCATCATTTCTACTGAAAAAGAAGAAAGTAGGCTGTGAGACCATAAAGGCTAAAACGTGAAGAGCCAATTTAGTTCCCCGAATGGTCACATACAGGTAAACCTCAAGTAAATATAGCATACAAGTTATAAACTACAATGTGCTGTATCAAATAGTAACACATTTAAAGTTATAAAGTGGCTCAGAAATTCTCCTGAGGGCAACTTCTTCTCTCATTCTGATTTGATTTTAACAGCAAAAAAACCTCAAACCCTTCATATAATCTCTGTAAAAGTTGAGCAAGGACTACCTTGACAACAAAAAAAAATGTCCTCCTATCAACCTCTGAATTTAGCTAAGTACTTTCTAATATCTCTTTCCGAAACACACAGGAACTAGTTCTTAAACTAAAATCATTAATAATAATTTCATAATAATATAGCATGAATCAGAAGCTACATATAAGTTCAAATAACGCTATTTATTATATAGCTCCTTTCTCTGCAGAGCTCACAGTAGCTCATAAAAAAGGGAATTATTTTCAATTTAATAGAGACATGGTAAAATCATCAACCTGCATTCACTCAGGAAATTAGTATAGCTCCATAACCATTCCGTTTCAAATCTTTTTCTGACCACTCCCTGGAGCAGTAGGTTTCTCTAGACATCTGCTTTTAGCACTCCTTCCAAACAGGGAGGGGCAGGAGGACACCATTTTTAAACTCCTTCCATGACCAATTAATGCACGAGCTACTTTCAGCAAATATGTCCATCCTTTGCAAGAGAGAAACTCTTGCAGAACCCAATGGAAACCTCGCTGCGGAAAAGGAGCATATACTATTACATAGAACCCCTTTGAACATATTATTATTGGAACGACTGGCATGATTTAAAAGTTCACTGAAAACATGAATTAAACATTCTCTTCTGCAATCTAGCAACTCCACGATTTCCAGTAACAACCCCTACAAACCCTCCAGTTTCATTTCCCTTCCTGGATTGAGAGCCTGAGGCAAGGGGAATGAAGAGGTGATAAATTAAAGTTTCACCCGCACATACATACAAGTGCAGGTTACAGAGGGAATCAGGAAATTCTCGGAGGGGTAGAAAGGCATCTTTAAAAAAGGAAAGAACAAGCAGAATGAGTTCCCCCTAAGTGGCCTTCCTCCAGTGTCGCCCTGCCCTAGTCGAGGCCGAAATGGCAGAGGTTGCAGCCTCCGTCAAAGCCCAGGGTCTCTCAGAACATTTCCTAAACCTCCATACCCAGGCCTGGCCAGGAAAATGACACCCCAGCAGTTATTCCATTTAATGTCAACTCATGTTAAGGAAACAGCCACTCTGTCTCATTCCAGCCGGGCCTTGGACTGGGATCCTCCCTGTAGCCTAGAGCCGGGAAGCAGGACTGATGGGGCCTGGGCCCGGCGCCCCTCGCCTCCAGCCGGCTCCAAACTTTCCCCAACTCCAGGCCCACCTGTCACGGAGGGAGGGAGGGCCAGCTCTCGGGGGCGCCCGGGAGGCTGCCGGGGCCTCCAGCTGCCGGGGCGCCCCCCTCTGCCCACCGGCCGCCGGCCCCACTGCCAGGCCGGGGCCGCCTGGGCCTCCCCCATCTTCCGCCCGGCCCCTCGGCGACCCGCAGCTCTCGGGAGCCCCTTCCGCCTAAGCGCCGGGGAGCTGCGGCCCGGCGCCGGCCCCGGGGTGGGCCCGGGCCGCAGCCTCCTCAGCCGGGGGGTTTCCCGAACGGTTAGTGCCCCCGGCCGGCGCCCTCCCCTGCCCCGGGCTCAGCCTCTCACCTGCCGCCGCCGCCGCCGCCACTCCACGCTCCTCCAGGGAGGGGCCCCGACCCGACCCGGCTGCGGATCGCTCTGCTCTCCCCCTGGGCAGGCCCGGGGCGGAGCCGGGGCCTCTCCTGAGCGCCGCAACCCCCCGCCCGGGCAGCCGCCGCCGGCGCCGGGCTCCACGAGAGGGCGGGCGGGGGAGGGGGGCCGCGGAGGCCGCAGATCCCCGGGCTCGCGTACAGAGCCAGGCGCCCGACGCGGGCCCGGGCCCGGGCGGCAGCGGGGGTTGCGGGACCGGCCTCTTGGCGCCGGACAAAGGCCAAGGGAGGTGCAGGAGGGCCCAGGCCCGGCCGGGAGGTGGGGGCCCGCTCGGCTGGGGGCCACTCGGGTGCGGCGCGGAGGGCGTGGGGGGGGGGGTCGGAACCGCTGGTGCCCAGGACCCGCCTCCGGCCCCTTAATCCGGATCGGTTCGGTCCGGATTAGTAGTGATCGGTGTAAACACACTAGTGAAACCGCGTGTTTCCTCGCGAGATTTGCACGGCTGGGAAGCAGGGGGGGTCCGGGGGGGGGTGGGATGGGGGAAGAGCAGACAGCGGGGGAGGAGGGGGAGGGGACCAGGGAGGTGGGGGGGGGGTCCCCGCTGCCCCAAAGCCCCGCCTCCTCCAATCAACGGCCAGGCTGGCGGGCAGGGGTTAACCAGGGGACCCCGCGCCGGCTGAGGAGGCCGCCGCCTCGCAGCGCGGCTGAGGGCGGGAGGACGGCGGCGCCGGCGGGCTGCCTGCGACGCGTGTGGAGGTCGGCTGCCCGGAGAGCGGCCCGCGCCGGAGTCCCGAACCTCGGCTGTCTTAGTACAACCCGCCCCGCCCCAGCCCGGCCGAGGCGGTT
The DNA here is from genome assembly GCF_964146895.1 of Miniopterus schreibersii. Lineage (NCBI taxonomy): Eukaryota > Metazoa > Chordata > Mammalia > Chiroptera > Miniopteridae > Miniopterus > Miniopterus schreibersii. Next base: position 10,232,552 of record NC_138116.1, read on the forward strand.
GGGCCTGAGCTCTGGACCGCGGGTTGGAGCGAGAGGGGCCTCCCCGCCTGGGCCGGCGTTTCCCGGATCCGCCTCGCTGAACCCGCGCCCGCTAATCCCGCGTCTCCACGAGTTTGGATGAGAAGTGGGGTGGCTCTGCCCAGGATGGATTTTAGAGGAAGAAAGCCTGTGAGCCCGCGGACCCCCCGAACTTCCCCGGAGGTGCCCAGTTAGTGAGTTCGCTGTGCCCACCGTGTTCCCTGGCTCCCACTCCCCGTCACTCTCCGAAGCGGTGGTCCCCGTCCCGAAACTCACTTGGGGCCCCGGAAAGTGGACAGCACTTTACCTCCACATACCTGGTTGGCAGGGCGCCTCCCAGGACAAAAGGTGCCCTGGAATCAAAGCCGAGCCCCCACCCACACCAGGATGTTGCCCTCCAGAAAGGGGGGGGCACTGCCCCAAGGGGACACCGGGCGCCCGGGGAAGGTTCCATTTCAAGCTCTGATTAAAAACACGGCCCTCCTGAGTACTTAGGAGGGTCTGAGGGAAAGTGTTAGGATGGAAAAAACAGGCCTGCCCCTCAAAGAATGTCTGCCGAGGAATGAGAAATATGAAAAGGTGAGCCCTGGTGCACCCTGCAGCAAGGAGAGCCTGCTCCGCAGGAAAAGGCTCCCGCTCTGACCACCCTGCACCGAAGGAGAGCACACTCTCCACGAGTCCTCCGAGCCAGGGCACTGACTTCAGTGCGGACACCCAACTTTTTATTTTCCTCTGATGCCTTCTCAATCAGATGTCTAGAGATGACTTAAGGACTACAGGCGAATCACAAGTTAAGACTAGACATTGAACGACAGTCTCGAACTTTTCCAGGGAGTAGGGAAGTACTTCAAGAGGAGTTTCTGCCTTTTTTTTCTTCCTGTTACTTTGTAATTCTTCTATATTTTAACAGAACAGACCTGCTGAAAGGGCAAAGGATAGCAGCTTCCTTTCTGTTCTCCAGCCTTCCAAGCCCTTGGGCAAATTCAAGCACTGTGGAAAAACTCCATTAAACCAAGAGTCACCTTGCCCTTGATCCGTCAGGTTGGGAAGTGCACACACATATTTCCAAAGATAAGTGTTTGAAGGGGAGGGGGAGAGAAAGTTGGGGGCAGAGAGTAGGAAAAAAGGGCAAGGTGAAGGACTATCAGGAGGGCAGGAGAACCAAGAGGCCTATAGTGTACATATGACTTGCCTTCCACTCCAACACAGAAGAAAAGCAAAGGAGCCAAGTTCTTTCATTATACTGAATGATCAAGAAAGTTAACTCCTTAAGACAAATGAGGAGAGAAGAATTTAAGGAAAGCGCACAGTCAGCTGAGTTTCAGCCCAGCTCTTCCACAGATAACTGTATGTGCCTGTGACCTAACCTTTTCAAGCTTTGCCAACCTAACCTGTGAAGGAGGGGTTTAGACCAGAGGATTTCCAAAAGCCTTTCCAAGTCTGAAAGGCTATTATTCCATTTTTTAAATTATTTAAAATAATCATTGAAACTGGGAAAGATGAGATTTTTAGTTTCTCTTTTTCTAGGGCGTTTTTCTCTGCATGTTAAAGAACTTAACACCATCACAGACCTATTCACAGCCCCACTCTAAATTTAACACTCATCCCAATAGGAATTAGTCAAAGGAATTTAATGAATTTGCTTACCACAAAGATTGGTGCTTCTATTTATAGGCACCATGTAAATGGAAATATCAAATACCAACAGTAAGGGAAAAAACACAATAGGGTTCACCCTTCCCCGGAGAAAGGTGGATAATTTTTAAATAAAATCTGTTGTCAAATGGTTCCTCTTACAATATGATTTAACCTTGAGTTCATGAACCAACTTGTTTAAAGTGTGTGCTCACATGGCAGCTTCTGAAGACTCAACTTGTCATGTACTGGCAAATGGTGACATGCCACATGCAAAGGCCCAATCCCCATCAGCTGCAGAAGACTCAAACCTGGATCCAACTAGAAGATGCACACTGATCATGTGGTCCTTTTTGCCTTTAAGTGTGTATATGACAAGTCTTCCAGGTTCATGTTCACATTCCCAGAGACAACCACGGAGCTGGTGGACACACCTCAGCCAAGTTTAGGTGATCCCCAAGGTGTGCTCTGTAGGTCTCGACAGGTTAATATGCTTTAAAGGGAGTAGATATTACTTTGGTCCCTGGGAAACTCTGGGTTAAAGTTAAATGGAATCCTTTATTTAAGTACCAGTTAGAGCCTAAAATGTGTAATGTGCTTATGGCAACCTCCAGGAGGGAAGCTGGGGTATTCAGTGTTTTCCTATTTGATTTTAGAACCATCACCCTGTTTCTTGGTTGGCTGGTTGGCTGGTTGGTTGGTTGTTTCAGGGTACTCATGGGAGTTATTGAGGAAGACATTGGGAGAAACATGAGTAGTTTAACCCCTTTTGCTCATTCATGAATACCACACTAATCATTGTCCAGCATATTCTTGGATGTTTCATAATATCCACCATCTTCAACAAAAAAGATCCTGGCATTTGATACTGAGCAGATTGACAGTGCTCAGAGGCTACAAGAATAAACTTCCCAGTCAAGGTCCTCAGTTTTCATCTTGGCCCTGCCTCTTACCAACTGTGTAGCCTTAAGCAAGACATTTACCTTCTCTAAGCCTCAGTTTCTTTATCCATAAAATGGTGTTAAAACCTCACAGGACTGTTGGAGGATTAAATAATATATCTTCTTGACAAAGTAATTCCTGGATAAATATTTCCCAAACTCCCCATTTCTGCCAAGGGTTTATACATTTGTCATTAGATTGAGTTGGCAGCACAGAGTTTAACTTCACAAAGCAGGCTGCCAATGTCTTTAGTGGTACTATTTTCTTACAAACAGAAAAAGAACTTGATGTCTCTTTAATGAAGACATTTGTTGGGGAGAGTAGAGAAAAACTTAAAAGTCGCCTGACCTGTTTATGCTCTCCCCCCACCCTGAGAACTGAGGGTTTCTAGTGGTATGAAGAAAATATTTTGTGAAAGCAATATTTCCATTACAAGTTATGGGCAGGACAGTATAGGACAAGCTTTTGTGGGCAGGCAGAACTAGGTTCCAATCCTGTCCCTTCACCTCTTAGATTCCTCATCTGAAAACTGTGGCCAGCACACATAATTCCATGAGTGGCTTTAATTAAAACGGAAATAATGATGGGAAACGCCTTGTAACCGTGCCTGACATACATAGGCATTTAGTCAATGTTATTTCCTCTTTCCTCCCCATTCCTAACAAAATGGAAAAGCATCTGTTTGCCATGAAAGTGCACTACAGGTTAAAAAATTCAGATCTCAGCCTTTGGAAGATGCTCTGCCAGTCACTCCCCTAGCGCTGTTTTTCATATCCTCCTACTGCTCAACTTGCTTCAGAAACCCTTCTTGGGCAAGTCTCCTTGACACAATTTATCAAGTCATGCGTTCTTCCCCACAGCCCACTGATGCTGGAACAATCTTGTTCTGGAGAGCATCTCCCTTCTCTAATTTCCTCTTCCAACTCCCTCCCCAATGTCACTTCTTTTTAATAATTGTCTTTTCCCTGCATTGTGTGTTCCTTCTTTCCAGCAGCTAAATGTAAAATAGACAATCAAAAGAAGAATATTTCATGACACATGAAAATTATATAAAATTCTAACGTTGGTGTCCATAAAGTTTCACTAAAACACAGCCTCACTACTCCCTTTACATATTGTCTGTGGCTGCTTTTGCACTCCAGTTTCAGAACTAAGTAGTTCTGACAGGCCGGCAGAGCCTAAGATATTTACTCTGCTCTAGGCCAGGGCTTCTCAAATGCTAAAGAGTATATTTATCCTTTGGGCATCTTGCTAAAATGCAGGTTCTGATTCAATAAGTCGGGTGGGACCTGAGATGCTGCATTCCAACATCTCCCAGGTGCTGCTGCTGCTGCAAAGGCTTGTCTGTTACATCAGGAGGGTTTTTGTGTAAATGATTTCTAAGTAAACAAATCTTAGAAAATATGAGAAGTTGGAGTGTAGCCCATAATAGTAACCTCAAAAGGATTTTCCACGTTGTTTGGGCATCGTGGACAGCCTGAATGGATGTGGGAATGGATTTGTTAGTATCTCCTTGAGCCTAAAGGGGTTGCAGCCCCCCAACACTCCTGTGATGTAATGCTTCCTATTATTTGCCCTAAACTTATTATTCCAACTACAGAAGGACCTTCTTTGTCCTGGAATTTCAGAGTTTGGGAAAGAAGACTGAGTTCACCTTATCCAAATTCTTGATTTTTTTCAACTTGAGGCAAGTCACCTCTCAGCTCTTCCTTCAGTGACCAGTGCTTCTCAGGGTGACAAACCCTTGGAGAAGAACCTGGGTTCAAATCCCAGCCCTCTAGGTACATGTTCTAAGACCCAGAGATACATGGTGCCTCAATTTCCTTATCTGTGCAGTGGAGAACATGTACGTAAAGTACTTGGCATACTGCCTGATTCTTGGCAGGTGCCTCCAACCTGAAAGCATCTCAAAACTTAATACATCCAAAACCTGCTCCCTCCCACCAGCTGACACATTTAGCAAATGCCAGTTCCATTCTTTCATTACTTAGACCAAAAACCTTGCAATTATCCTCTCTTCCACTTCCACCACCAGGTCCTCCACTCCAGCCTCACCACCTGCTCTCACCCCAGGGCCTTTGTACTTACTATCCCTCTATCTGAAACACTCTACAGCATGTACCTAGCTGACATGGCCACATGTTATTACGTTGCATGGAGTACATCCTATCTCCTGTGTACATGTGATAATGATATGGAGTTGGCAAGTAGCTGCCTTTCGATGACAGAGTGAGAAGAACCTCCAGGCTCTTTCAAGAGCCAGTCATGCTAGGCTTTTGAGTAGGAGGAAGTGAGGAGGGCATTTTAAAAAGGAATAGTAGAGCCCCAAAATGAAACCCTCACTCTCCTGTGCATGCTAATGGGAGCAAAGGACAATAAACGCATAATTACATGTTGAAAGCAGGGTCTGTGGATGAGTGCTAGACCCCAGTGGCAGTATGGATACTACTTTGTATAGGGTGTTAGGTCAGGGACAGCTGTTCTTTGATAATTAACATCTGAGCAAGTGTTTAAATGAAACGAAGGTACAAATCCTGTCACTGTCTAGGGGAAGAACCTTCCAGGCAGGGAACAGTGAGTGAAAATGCCTGGGGGCGGAACTTGCAATGGCAGCAGGCCCGCTTTGTCCAGCAAAGCTTAGGGGCCTTCTGGGCTTTCTGGGCATTGCGTGCTAGTGTGAGAAAGGTACCTGCTGCTGCATGCAACACACAGGGAGACCACGATTTCACCAGGTCTTGACATAGCAAGGTACTTGATGCTGTAGTGAGTTTCAGTGTCTGGAGCCTGTGTTTAATGCCTAATCCCAAAGGATAGGGATTATAACGAAAAGCACTTATTGAGCATTTATGCGGCAGGCGCTGGAATAAGAACATGTTCATTATCATGTTTAATCCTTTCAACCTTGAGAGAGGCCCACCTTACAAATGAGGTGGAGGAAGCAGAGGAGGGATGAAATCTCCAGTCACAGCTCATGGGCAGCCGAAAGGGAATTCTCTCATAGATGGTCTGGTTCCAGGGCCTGTGCTATTGGCCCCCTGCTCTGCTTGATTTTAGGCTATACCACGTGCACAGAGGACTCAATTCTTATGTTTTTATTGATTTGAGAGAGAGAGAGAGAGAGGATGAGGGAGAGAGAAACATTGATGATAGTGAAACCAATCAGCTGCCTCCTGCACGCCCCCTACTAGGGACGGAGCCCACAAGCCTGCCATGTGCCCTGACTGGGAATTGAACCGGCGACCTCTCGGTGCATGGGTTGTGCTCAACCGAGCCACACTGGCCGGGGCTGGTTTCAACTAACTCTTAACTTTCTCATTCTGGTTTATTGCTTCATTACTTCACATTTATTGTTTTCCACAATTTCCCTACCTGACAGTTTCCACTTCCTTTGAAGATTTAGACATGGGCAGTTGGTTCGTTACTTAGTTAAGACTCCTCAAATTCACCATCACCCAGAATCTGGTTCTCAGTTCTTCAGGTCCCCCCTGCACCAGAGTTAATCCAACTAAGAAAGAATATAATAAAAATGCTGAAAGAATGGTACACAACTCAGGACACCAATTCATTCATTTTAAAAGAAGAATATGACTGTCACATAGCAACATTTGACCAGCAGACTCTCCTCATGGGAAAGCTACTCAGGAAGGCAAATCACAACCAGAAAGTTCCTCGGGAAGCAAGGAGAAAGAGCAGGATCATCTTAACAGTTCCACTGCATCAAGCTACAGTATTTAGCTACTGTTTCCAGTTCCTCTAAATAGGGCTCTGTCTTCTAAAAGGATGGGCATCGTGCCCGTCCCTCTCATGGAGTTACACAAAGCCCTGCTTTTCTGAGCCCCCCTGCCTTCTCTTAGATGCTGGGTGAGCAGATCACACCGCTTCTGCAACCTCAAGCAGTATATAGGCTTACATTTTCTTAGAAATTTGGATCATCTGTTTTTAGCCAACACTGCATCTTTATGGGTGGCTGATCACCTCCATCACTGTGGAGTATTCCAAGTTTTGTTCTTAGGTTTTGCATGTATCTTGGTGAGGCCTCAGGTTTAGACTGCTTTAACATTCATTAGCACAAGATTTTAGGAAAGTTACTTCAATTTCCTCATCTATCATACTGAGAACTAACACCTGTCCTCCTTCCAAGATTGCTCTTAGTTAACGCAATAAAGTATTTTGAAATTTGAAAAACACAAAGTGTGTGGATGCAAGATGAAATTATTCTTTCAAGACAAGGTCTCCCTAAAACAATAGCTGCAAGAGGGAAAGAGAGGATGACGTTACAGCCTCGCTCTGCAGCCTGGATTACCGTAGCAGCCCAGCGTCTGTTATTGATAGTAGTGGGGTTCCATCTGGTCCAAGAACCACTGCCCTAAAAATACTTTACTCTCTCAACGTGAAGCCATCCACAGACTAAGTATTGTGTTTCTCTGGTGTCCCTGTGCGCTTTCCTAAGTCCAGACTTAGTTACAGAGTAAATGTGATGCTGGGAGAGGGATAGAAGACACAGAGTCCTAAGTCCTGGGTTGGAAACTGAGCTCTGCCACGCACTGTTGGTGAGGTGCAGCCAAGTGTCATTCACCTGCCTAAGCCCTGGCCACCCCGACGGTAAAATGGGGCTGCTCATATGACCTGCCCCTCAGAGCTGCTGTGAGGCTGGGATGTAGTAACCTAGGTAAAGAAAGATTAGTGTAGTGTCTGGCTTGTAGAAGACTCTCCAAGATGCTTGTTTAAAATAATAAAAATATCAGATCATGGGCACTGATTTGTCTGATGAAAGACAGCAGTTTATTATTAGTCTTAAAATGCTTGCTTGCTTAAGAGGTTTTACCTTTGGCCTGACACACCACATTCTTCTTTTGTTTGTTCGTTAAGAAAATTTTTTGTGTTCTTATCCTAACAAAATATTTGGAAGCCAAAATAGATAACTGGGTTGGGGACTTTCTTGGTCAGTGTTTTATCCACCCAGACAGTGGTGCTTAGCCCGCAGGTTTCTTAAGTGGCAGCCAGGGCAAGACTTTACTTTTGCTCTCGTTTCCAGTCCCCAGCATCAATGTTGCCAGGATATCACATAGTAACAGGTTCCCCAATCTGATTACAAACTTGGCATCTTACTGCCCACCCGATTCTGTTCCACTCCTGTATCAGAGCAGGAAATATCCTGATAGGTCCTTCTCTCCTCCCACACGGATGCAAGACTCACCGAACCACCAAGTATTTCTTCCCTGGGCGGAGGAGGCCTGACTCATATCCCCACAATAACAACCTAGGAGCTGGACAGAAGGACCTGCAGCCTGTGGTGTTGGGATGCGGGACTAATTCAGAGTTTGGCTCATGCCTGTGAGAGCTGGTCCTGTGCTCTTGTGGGCCCTCCATCTCCTGCCCTCTCCCCACAAGACTGGACACCCCCAGGATAGAGGCCTGAGTTGAGTTCTCCAGCCCCTACTGACCTGTCTCCTCCACTGGAAATAGTATGAAAAGTGTGGGTGTTGAGCTAACATTCCTGTAAAGTGCCCAGTTGTCCATCAGGAGAGTTTCCATCTTATAACTGGGCGGTGGGTGCAGGGCAAAGAGCCTGATCCAGGATTCAGCCCCAGCTCTACTCTGCTGAGTTCTGGGAACTTGGGCTGTTACTTCATCTTCCCAGCCTCAACTTCCTCATCTGTAAAATGGGGACACAGTACTCATCTTAGAGGGTGGAGTTAAGCCACCTAAAGCATCAAGCACAGTGCTTAGCAGAACAGGCAGTCAGTAATGAGGCTTCATTGAATTAAGACTTCTCTTTCTTATTTAAAAAACTCACCTTCCTAATTGTATTAACTGATATTTATCATGCATACAATTTTCTGTATTTAAAGTTTTCAAAAAGTCCCCAAACTAGAGCTGAGTCCCAGCACCTAGTTTAGCTGCCAGAGGCCCTAGCAGCACCAGCCACAGAGGTGGGATCCAAGGGAGTGAGGCAACAGCCTCTTCCCCACTTTTGGGGGGACAGCAATTTTTTCTATAAAGGGCCAGATAGTATATATTTTAGGTTTTGCGAGCCATATTGTTTCTGTTATGAATACTCAATTCCACTGTCATGGCAGGAAAGTAGCCACAGATGATATGTAAATGAATGACTATGGCGATGCTCTAAACTTTATTTACAAAAATAGGCTGCTGGGCCCTGACTGGATGGCTCAGTTGGTTGGAGTGTTGTCCTGTACATCAAAAAGGCTGCAGGTTCGATCCCCAGTCAGGGCACATACCTAGGTTGTAGGTTCGAACCCTGGTCGGGGTGCAGTCAGGAGGGAACTAATTGATTGATGTTTCTTTCACATTGATGTTTCTGTGTGTCTCCCTTCCTCTCTCTCTCGAAATCATTTAAAAAACATATCCTCCAGTGAGGATTAAAAAATAAACAAGCTGATGGCTGCAGGGGACTTTGCTGACCCCTGCATGATCCTCGGTTTTACCATGCATCAGGATCACCTGGGGGGCTTCTTCAAACACAGACTGCTGCGCCCCACCCAGAGATTCTGACAACTCCCAGGTGAAGGAACCACTTTGAGAACCACTGAAGCCTTTCCCACCCCTCTTCTTTCTCTCTGCACCTAAAACACTTCATCCCTGCTGTGAATACAGTATTTACAGTGTTCTATTACGGTTAGTGGTTGGTGTGGGGGTCTTCAGGATCCTTAATCACCTTCCTGCCCTAGTGCCTGATGATAGCAATTGCTAATCACTGACTCAACTCAGGGAGGGTCCTGCCTTGCTCCTTGGGGGACATTTCTCTGTGCAACCTGGGCCCAGCCCTGTGGCAGAGAACAGAAAAAGGGACTTTGCCCCCCTGCCTGTCCAGAAACGGACCAGGAGAAGAAACATTCCCTGCTCAGACTAGACCTTGAACCTGGACTGTTTCCTAAGGAAATAAAAGGAGGTGTGGGTTGGGGATTTGGTTTAATTTTGCTACATTTTGCTTCTAAATGGATTATTTTACCTTGTGATGTGTGAGTGGGGTGTTAAATCCAGGTAGCTGTCTGCTCTGGAAAGCCACTATTTTTGAGTTAGAGACTCAGAAGGCATTTAAAATGACCTGCAGTCAGGGCTTTTTCTCAAATCACACAGAATCAAGTTTTGTCCTGATAAAAGAGTAATAGTTGAGTCCTTTCCCCATCTCGAGTGGCATGAGCCACAACTCCCGGGTCCACCTCCCTCTTTTGGAACTTACTGCCTACCTCCTGGTTTTTATTCCCAAGGATGCTCTGCAAGGAGTTCCAGGTGTGGACCCAAACTTGCTCCCCACCTCTCTCTGCTGGTGGGCACGGAGGAGGCATTGGCAGGTGCGCGACAGAGACGGGACCACTTAGTCATGGGCTGGCTGCAAACGGCAGGTGTAACAGTAAGCTTCCTCTTTCCGATTCCCAGGCCTGTCTGATGGAGGCTTACACAAGAATCCCTTTGATCTTTGAAGTTTGGAGACCATCCTTACCTAACTAACCTTCCATGCCTCACTCTCCATTTCAAAATAATAGACAAAGCCAGAAGTAGGGACTCCTTCCCCTCCCCATCTTAATGGGCTCCGTGAACACTGCCCAAGGTACAGATATTTGCTGTTTAGACTGTAGTGCAGAGAAGCCAGGACATGGAAGTTAGCACAGCAAAGAAGCAGAAAGGACCCCAGAGCGGCTTAGAACTCCTTCTGATATTCCCTGTCCCCGAAACCTTGTTACCCCTGCCTGCCAATCAGTTTTGCATCAATAAACTTTATGTTCCGAGTGTTGCCAGATGAATGAAAGGAGAGCAGCTGAAGACTGATCTCTGACCTTGGCATGTAAACAGCCTATGGATTGCACTTGACAGTTAATAAAGGAAAGGCCCAGCAATTCTCTGATGCCTTTTTGCCTTAATTAGATTGAGCATTCAAGGGCCACAGGGAAATCTTCAATTTGAAGAGAAAGACCCCATAAGACAGGAATTCACATTTGCACTCATTCATCCATTCAAACTGTCAGTCAGTACTCACTGACACTTGTCGAGTGCCCAGTTACCTGTGCTCAGCACTGTGCTAACTTCTTTCAAGTAAAGTGGATGCAGGAACTCCCAAAGTCCACGCAGCGCTCTCTCAGAAGACAGTGTCCAGCCAGAAAGTCAAGAGCACAAGCTTCCGTTCAGAAATATCTGAACTTGAGTCTGATCCTGCCAGGTGACCTTTGGCAAGTTACTTAACCTCTCCGCCCTCAGTTCCCTCTTGGGGTTAATAATACCAACCGCCAAGTACGGTCTTCAAGAATAAGTGAGACCATCTGTGTAAGGCACTCAGCACAGAGCTGGGCTCTTGGCAAGCACATCCCGTCACAATGCCCCGGCTCACCTGGCCAGCTCTCGGGCTGAGAGGCTCCTTCCCTTCCCCTGGGACCCTGCCAGTCACTGGGGAGCCCATGGCACCCACAGTCTCTGCTTTTAATATTAGAAACCTGCTGTTGACGATGCTCTTAGTTTCTTCATCTATAAAATGGGGTAGCGGTGATAGTCCCGAGAGGATCTGGAAAGAGCTTTAGTACAGAAGCCTGAAAATGCACCTTGCCTAGGGAAAGGACTATGGGAATATTAGATTCTGGTAGCAGCCTATGGTTTGTCATCAGATGCCACTGCAGCCCCACAGGCTGTCTTTAATAATAGATATTTTTAAATTCCTGAACCCACTTCATGCTATACTTGCTCACACATGGAGCTTGGCTCAGTGTTAATCACATTAATGTGCTGTTTCATTTCACGCTGTGCAACACCAACTTGAGCAAGAGCCAGGAGAGAGCAGAATTTACTCTCAAAGGGACCTCGTACTGTGTTCACCCACAAGGCGCCTCCTCAAGGCATCTCAGATCTCCAGTGACCTCTGGGCCACCCCCTCATTCCCCAGGTGCCCTGAAGGCTTACGCAGCCTGCCTTTCAAGTGTCTCTCTGTATATATTGGTTTTTACTCTCAATTAGAAACCTCTTAGGCTTTTTACTAGCTATCTTGAATTCTTGAACAACCCAAATGCCTGCTATTCAGTCAAAGCTCCCCATCAGGTGTCATAAAGGGACCCTGAGGGTACAGGAATTTGGAGGGTCCTTTGAGAGCTCCCGGTTTAACCCCCTTATGTTACAAATGGAAAAACTGAGGCACAGACATATAAGGATTTAAATCTCTCTGTTGGCTCCTTCCCTAAACCAATGAATAATCTCCACTCGGTTCTTAAACATGAAACAACAAATTCACCAGTTTTTTTTTCTTGGCCCTATGCTCCAATCTACTCGCCCTCTCCTGGCCCTTGTCAGCAAAGAGCCTCAGATCCGACTTCATGAAGAAAAAGGAAGTCATTAGACAGGACCTCCCACCACCGGTGACCTGGTGGCCCAGCACAGCACCTCAGGGCATTGTCCCCCTAAGGCCAAAAGGCTGCCCTCCATGTGCTCAGGGCCGTTACCTGCCTGCCCCAAGAACTTTCCCCGCACCTCTCACCCCTTTCTTACATCACCGATCTCACCCTTTCCACAGGAACATTCCTGTCAACATACACACATGCTCTCATTTTTAAAATTTGTATAAAACCCTCCCTTAAACGCACATTCCCCTCCAGCTACCTACTATACCATTTCTTACCTTGAAAACCACGCTGTTTCCACTTCCTCATCACCTGCTTGCTGCTCACTCTAATTTATTTTTCCCATTTTTTTAAGGACAAATTTAAGCCTACAGCAAAGTTGAAAAAGTATTAAAATATCCTCTACCTAGATTCTCTACTTAGCATTTTGCCACATTTGCTTTCTTTCTCTGATAGATAATACACCTATCTATAAATGTAAATACCATTTATAAATAAATAATAGATATACAAATATACATATGTATGTTTGTTATTATTACTGAATCACTGGAAAGTATCAAGCATCCTGCTCCTTCACCCTTAAATACTTCGTGTGTCTCCTAAGAACCAGAATTCCCTCTTCTAAAACACACAGGCCATTCATTATCACACACAAGAAATTAACACCGATACAATATTATTTAATATAAACTCCATTTTTCAGATTTCCCAATTTACTCCAAAATGTCCTTCACAGCATTTTTAATCAGATTACAGTCAAAGATGAGGCCTACCCCAATTTAACTTCCAGATCCACCACTCCACCCAGATTTTCCCGGTCACGGGAACTCCATTAACACATCTACGGGGTCCCTCTCCAGTGGTCTCAGCAGGGACTCAACCGGGGCTGAGTGCTCTGGGCCTCTGGGGAATCGCAGCACATTCGGTTTTCTCCCTCCCCTCTACCAGTCCTCTGAATGTTGGGGCCTCCAGGCTTCTGTGTTGGCCCCTCCTCTTGGGCTCCCAGGTGGGCTCATCTAGGCTCTGGCGTTAACACCAGCCGTGTGCTGCCACCGCCCCCATTTCCAGCATCCAGGGCCCTGCAGCCCTGACCCTCTCCCCAACTCCAGGCTGAGGTATCCACTGCCTTCCTCTCAGCATCTCCCTGGGGCGTGCCATCGACCCCAGACTTCCCATGTCCACACTGAAGTCTCAAAGTCTTCCCTTCTCTCCCATCTCCGTAACAGCATCACCATCACCCGCCATCTGGCCTGATCCCACCCTTCCCTCTCCAGCCCCCTCACCGCTGAGTCCTGTCTGCATCCGCTCCCTCCATCGTCACCACCACCGCAGAGTCCCCAAACTGCTCTCTGCCCTTGCCCCGCCCCCACAGTGCATTTTCCAGCTGTGCTGATCTTTGAAAACGTCATCCACGTCGGGTCATTCCCTCTCTTAAAACCCTTCAGGCTTCTCATTGCGATGGGAAAACCCCCAACACGGGAGGGCTTATGAGGCCTTGGGCCACCATTCTTTCTGGTGGCCCGACACCGGCCTCGCCTTGGTGAGCTCCTGGCACGCTGAGGCTTTCCCCGCTCCGGCTGCCGCTGTACTGGCTCAGCCTCGGCCTGCAACGCGCTTACCTGGGGTCTCCGCGGCTGCAGGCTCCTCGGCCATCATGGCTGCCCTCTCAGCGATGTCCCGGGAAGGGCTCTGATTGGCTTAGCCGGTGTCACATGCACAACGCTGTCCAATCATTGTGGACAGAGAGCAGGGTGCTGGGCAGAAACGCGACTGCCAGGCGCCGCTCCGGTTCCTTCCGGAATTGGAGGACCGGATGGGGAGCCTTGACCTTGCAATAAGCAGAGCAATGGGAAGCAGGGTTGATGGGGGGGGTACCGAGAGCAGGGTACAGGGCTTCCTCCAGTGCTGCCCGTCCCCTTGGAGGTGTTTCTCTAACATGCTGTTGCTGATTAATGTTTAAAATATGACTCTTTCTAAGGATATTTTAAGTTTTAATGAAGAAATCCAAACTCAGAGAAAGGTGGGGAATGAATGAATGAATGCAATTTGGTGCTCACCCCAGGGAGAAGAGGCAAGTTTGAGCTTTTGGTCAAGGCTTCCCTGCTGTTATGTCTTAGGGTTTCCCACTGGAGCATAGGATCAGATTGTGGCTTTTTGTCCTGTAACTTGGTAACACAGTGCAGTTCACTGACCATAGTCAAGAGACAGTGTCCAATCTCGAACCTAGAAATTTACTGAAACGAAGTGAGGTGGCCATGATGTGATCTACCATGTCAGTGTTTTTACCTGGGAAATTCACCATCAGGATTTCTCTCACCTCTCAAATAATAACCTGCACACAAAGTTAAGAAACATACAAAAATCTGTTATGCATTGATGCAGCCGGGCTCTGAAAATAACAGCTGCAGCCACAAACCAAAGAACGGGCCTTTGTGAAGAGTGAAAGAAGTAGTTTGTCCTGAGCTCTCTTGTAAGCCGCAAAGGGAACTCCCCACTATTACTAAAGCAACATCTTTAAGCAAAGAGAGGAATCAACTAGAGGAAAGTAGGATATCTCAGTCCATTACATTTTCCTTTCCTACTAAGGTTCCAAGGTCCTAATTTTCCAACCAGAGCCCAAGAGAGTATGAAGGTAGGTAGCAGACCCTATTACAAAGCATAGGTTTGACCACATTAGCAGAGGCCAGGCTCAAAATAAAGTACACAAAATCGGAGATGAATCACTTTTGTAGTGCAAGGACCCATGTTCTCCAGATGATCAGGTTACACCCTGACCCTGGGCACGGCCTTCAGGACCATGGCTTCACTCCAATGGCTCCAATGCACCTGTTTCAAATTAAATTGCTCCTCATTTTTCAAAAAACATTGAGTTTTATCTCCTCAGCCAAATTAACACTACTTAGGAAGATCAGTCAGTTTCAAAAACACTTCTCTATTAGACGTGAATCTAAACCACACAACTTCCTGAGCAGTTTCACACATGGAGCTACCTTCCCAGCCAATGCAACACTTTTGATTCTTGCATTAAAAATATTGAAAGATGTCATTTGGAGTCAGCCTGGTAGTTCGGTCTGTTTGAGTGGCATGGGGCATACTTTAATCTACCCTGGCCATGTTTAATTTTCCTTTGCTCATTAGCAATTCCAAAGCTGAAAAATTATGCAAAGTCCCTTGGGAGTTCAAATTAGCCTGACATAAAAAGTCAGAGAGCAAAGGAAGAGTTTAGCACATGGCAGAGAAGAGAAGGGAGCCAGGGGGCAGGAAAAGTTTCATCTGTTTTACCTAAGCCGAAGGCTAAGTCAGGTGCCAGGAAGATGGAATAAAAATTGTTCCCATTGCCCTGGCCAGTGTGGCTGTTGATTGGGCATTGTCCTGGCAAGAGACAGGTGATGATGTTCCGCTGTCACATTGATGTCTCTCTCTCTCTCTCTAAAAATCAATTTAAAAAAATTAAAACAAACACAAAAACCTGTTGCTGCTGCTTTGAAACGCTTCAGAGGGTCTTTAGTGAAAATTGAGTTAATGTATCTGTTCCTTTCAAAAGATAAATGAAGTACCATTCCAGTGACTCAGTCTTTTCCTTTTTGTTTTGTTTTTTTAAATATCTTTATTGATTTCAGAGAGAGGAAAGGAGAGGGAGAGAGAAACATCAATGATGAGAGAGTCATTGATCGGCTGCCTCCTGCACACCCCCAACTGGGGATCGAGCCCACAACCTGGGCATGTGCCCTGACCAGGAATCGAACCCTGATTGCCTGGATCCTAGGTTGACGCTCAACCGCTGAGCCATGCCCGGCCAGGCAGTCTTTTCCTTTTAAATAAATTCATTGCAACAGAAAAGATGGGAGCTCCCTTCCCTCCCCTTTTAAAATTCATTAGGTGAAGCCAACCAAGGTAGATATCAGCACAGGGGCAGAGGGGTGGTGGCCCCAGGGGGGTACTGGACGCTGGGCAGGGTGAGGAGGGGGTCTATAAGGAAGTGGTGGCAACAGTGGCTTGGAGTCCGGTGTCAGAGCCCAAGAGGGGTAAGAAGAGCATCAATGTGTGGGTGGTGGTAAAATAATTGTTATATATGAGGGGATTGGCCCAATACAATGAGGATCATGGGAGTTTGGAATTATTGGAAAAGGGAACTACAAGTACAGAGAGGGAGAATCAAAACTAGAATGAATCCTGTGGTGTTGAATTGGAGTTAAAGGATATTATCTGAAGTGATGGTTTTCAATATATGTAAGTATAGAAACATAGATGCAAGTGTATGTATACGTACATACATATATCCCTCAGCTCCATCCACTTAGGTAGTCTGGGAACAGGAACACCCCAATAGCAATGAGCACACTTAGCTTGGTTTCTAAATACTGAACTCCTTGGGGGAAATGGCTGATTCAGACAGGAACAGAAAAAGTACAAGATGAGCCTGGCACAACTTGTGATTTAAGTGCTCAAAGACTAATGGGGACACATCAAAAAGTTACGGAAGCATATGAAGGGGCTTCTGCTGGCCAAACCTGAGATAATATGAGCATTAAAATAATGACAGTATATAATATTGAATAAAAAAACAACCCGAGTCCATATTAAGTAAAAAGATGAGAAAAGAAAGCCTACCTTATAGAACACCAATAAATGTAGAGATAATGGGATTAGAAAACACTATGTGACCACCATTAGAATAGTGTTCAGGCAAGAAACAGCAAGATGTTGAAACCAGGGGGTAAAGTTTGGTGAGGAACGGTATAGTTATAGTCTCAAAGCACTATCCTACAAAATGCTTACTAGTAACTTTTCAGTGAAGAATCTCAGCAGACACCACTCAATTAAGTGATCAAGGGGAATATTACCAACAGCGTAATTAAAAAACATATATCCCAATAGGAAGCAATGGGAGAAGCACAGCATCACGTGATATTCCTGCTAAAAGAGTAGTACTTGAACCACATCATGAGGATGTATCAACAAACCCAACTTGAGGGGCAGTCTGCAAAATAGCCTGTAATCTTTGAATATCAAGGTCATGAAATCAAGCTTGAAGGAGGCTGAGACAAGGCTACTAAATGCAACAAAATGGCTTTTTTAAGTGATAAAAGATATATTGGGACCATTGGGAAAACTTGGTTATCTGTGGATGGTAGTGTTTCCATGAAAATTTCTATTTCTCATGGACTTATTTGGTGACATAGGAGAATGTCTCGTAACAGGAATTACATATTAAAATACACAGTAGTGTTGGCACATCACCTTCCAACTTGCTCTTTAAAATAATTCAGAAAAAAACTAACTATTCTTGTAATATTCCTGGTACTATACTTTTCTGTAAGTTTGGAGTTATTTTTAAAAATTGCTTGTCTTTTCACATATGTAACTAAAATAATAAAACAATTATGAGAATATCTAAGTTTAAGTTGCAACTCCAAAATGTAGGAATGAAGAATTGAAATTTCTTATTTGGTAAAATTAAGATCATATAACTTATGACCACAGAGAGAAACATGCAAAATAACTGAAAAAAATGTAGGTCATAAAAAAGTAACTGATGATGATCACATTCAGAAGTGAAGTGATGTGACTAAAAGAAAGTCCTCTCAATTCCTTTTGTGTCAAGCATTTAAGGGCACGCACACACAAATAAGGTAATTTTGCTAAAAGTGACGTTTTTAATTTTACAGGTTACTTAGAAGGGGAAAAGTACTTAAACTATTTTGGAACCAGTATTTGAATTCCCAAATAATTTAATGAAACTTACAGTAAAATAACACTTTATCATACATGATACTTTCACATGGAAATAAATTCTTGATGCCTTTAAAATTCTGAATTTCCATGAATACTTCAGTTATTAAGATAGTATAAAATGGCAAAAAAGATTCTTGAGAACTCATAGAAAAAGCTGGAGAAATTAAAGGGCTTCACAAATATAAAGCATGATTGTTAGAATCTTTTTTTTTTAAATATGTCATTGATTTGAGAGAGAGGAAGGGAGAGGGAGAGAGAGAGAGAAACATCAATGATGAGAGTCATTGGTAGGCTGCCTCCTGCATGCCCCCTCCTGGGGATCGAGCCAGCAACCCGGGCCTGTGCCATGACTGGGAATCAAACTTTGATCTCCTGGGTCATAGGTTGATGCTTAACCACTGAGCCACGCTGGCTGGGCAATTGTTAGAATCTTGATAAAAAGTAACTTTTCCTAGGTTCAAAGTTCAAGTTTGTTTGATTCCTTGAATGGTCCAACATCAAGACACCGTTTGTGGACATTCTTTTAAAAAAGTCAAGGAGCTCCCATCCTGTCAGGAGCCAGTGTTGGCCAGAAGCGGCTTGCGATATTTGCACTGAATCCAAACTCGGTACATTGTCAGCTGTTTCCCTCGGTTCACTTGCAATCGGCGATCCACCAGGTTCTGAACCTTTTCCAGTCCGGCAGTCGTGAAAAGTGTGTGCAGTTCATCTAGTTTGGAAAAGAGATGTTTATATATTTTCCCCAGAAGAAAAAGCACAGTGTCCCCTACTTTCTATGTTAAATGGAGCTCCTTGAGATTGCTGTCATTATTTATATATTTTAAGTGGCTTCGGTGGGGCTCTTTAGTTATAAATGTAGTAGTGGTTTAGAAATAGCAAGTTCATGTTGAGGTTGGGGAAGCCAAACCATCTGGGAAGGGCAGCCTGGAACCCATGGGAGAGCTTCTCTAAGAGTCAGCTGATGGGGAGGCATTTTAACGAAGGGCTCTATGAACACCTTAATATTATATGAAAAAATCTACACATGTGTATGTGAAAGCTGTTTTTTGGTTTTTTATAGGGGAGAGGTTCCATTACTTTAACCGAAGGCTCAGAAAAGTATGTGCCCTGACCAAGGGCCCAGCGATGGAGAGTTC
The DNA here is from genome assembly GCF_964146895.1 of Miniopterus schreibersii. Classification (NCBI taxonomy): domain Eukaryota; kingdom Metazoa; phylum Chordata; class Mammalia; order Chiroptera; family Miniopteridae; genus Miniopterus; species Miniopterus schreibersii. Next base: position 10,251,363 of record NC_138116.1, read on the forward strand.
TTAAGGCACTGGTGGTGGAGGAAACCTGCAGCTGGGCAAGTGGCAGAGGAGAGCAGCTCAGGGTGATAAACCCAGTGAATGGTAAGTTCACCCTAACTCAGGTACACCTAAGGCACAACCTGGCTTAGACCTCGGAGGAACAGCTGGTTTCCCATTTTGAACAAAATGACAGAGAGGAGGGGCAGACAGCAGAACAAGGTGGAGGACTGACGTTGGACAACCTGAGCCTATCTGGAGAAGCATGAGCAGTTCAGGTTGGCTGCAAGGGATGGGGAAGGGCAGGAAAAGGCTGTAAATATGGTACTTTGGGAGTGTTAGCATTAAAATGAGTGTTGTTTTCATACCTTGTGTGAAAAAGTAAACTCTGGTGCCATCACCTCTCACGTAGAAATTCTCAGATAGACACTGACCTGCAGAGCAATGTGGCAAAAATTAGAGAAACTTCCAATTTAAAGCACTTCCTTGAATTTCACTGTCAATCAAATGTACATCACAGACCACCTTCCTGGGCAGAGAACAGAATTCTTTCTTGCTTATACTTGCTACTTTGCAGGACTCCAATTTCTCTCCCACAAAGGAAGGTGCTTTGGAGAAGAGCAGCCCGAGGGAATATTCAAACTATAGGCTAAGTAATTTACACATGTGATTCTCAACCCCTCCCCTTCTAGAGTTCTGTTTCCTGCTGAAACAGATTGTTTTCTTCCTTTCCCTGACTAAATAAATACCATTTCCTCTTTGTAAAAAAATAAATAAATAAAAATAAAATAAATAAAACTAAGTTTAAGAAAAGGAAACTTAAAACAGCCACCAATCCCATTTTGGTGACTGTCATTTCACATCTCTTCATGTATCTACACACACACATTCATAAAAATGATAACGCATATACTGTTGTTTATCTTGGACATGCTCTCCCTTCTGCTGCCAAACCCCCTGACTTTATGCCAACTTAACACCCTGGTGTGTAATCCTTCACCTTTTGAAAGTCAACATAATCTTACTTGCTTTACTTACTTACATATTTCTCCCCAGCTACTGTTACATGTGGAATCAAGTCTGAAATGCTCATCTGCGCACTGCTTTTCTCACTTGGTAATACAATGGAACCCCCTGCCACACCGAAGACCAGAGGTATGGGGTCTACTTCAAGTGACAAGCACTACATTCCCCTATACAGAGGCATTCACTTTGTTTCCAAGATTTTGCTTATGTATATATTATGGGTTGGTTCTTGAAAAATTCCCAAAAGAATTGTTGGATTGAATAGATTATACAGGGTGCATTTAAAAAGGCGATAACAATTCATGTTTCACCAGTAATGGAGAAACGTATCAACTCAAAAATATTCCTTTCATTTTTGGGGTGGGTCACTGATCTTTTCCTTATCAACTTGCCAAGAGTCCCTTGAAGAGCACAGATATTAAGTCTTTAACTGTTTTATGCACCGGAAATATTTGTTTTCACTTTTTAATGGCATTGTTTGCCATACCACATTGAAAATTATTTATGTGATCAAATGTCTTTTTCTAAAAATAGCTTTTAAAAGTAGCTGTCTTAGTTAAAAAGTCCTCCCTCATAACTAGATTATACAAGTCTTCAAAAACAGACCACCCTTGTCATGTATTAAGTGGCTTTAAATATGGAGCTAGAATTCTAGAGTCTCTAATCTGTTCCACTGATTTGTGTATCTATTCTGATGGAAAACCATTGTTTTGATATAGGAGCAAAATACCTTTTTTAAACCGAAGCTGAGCCATGTCGTGGCGGCCATAATCTCGCAGAAGCATCATTCCTCCGGGCTTGAGAAGCCTGCTCAGCCTGTTGATGGCCTTCTGCATCCTGTGGGGTAACAGGGACTGAAGATCAGGTCTATTTAAGGACAGGGTTTCTTTTCCTTGTTGAATATCCTGAAAAACCAGTGGACTTCCTAACTCTGAAATCTTAGATCCTCTGCCCCTGCTTTAGTTAGAATGGGAGAACACAGCCAAACTTCTGATGTGCTTTCTGGGGCCTTCTCACAACTGAGGCTAACCTCTCATGAAGTCCTGACCACCCGGTGGACTCATCTGCCTGCCCCACTAGGTCCAAGCTCTTTGAATGCAGAGACCGGATCTTTCCATTTGTTAAATAAACACTGAACCTCAAGAACTTACCATTTACACAGTGACAGTCAGTATGCAAATAAGTAACTATGGGCAGTGCTTCACATTTCCTACCACATTTTCCATATCAAGTCTTGGTGCAAGTTTCTGCTTTTCTAACTGCAGAAGTATAAACGCTACAAACTTACACAAAAACATTTGAAAGTTTACTTAACTACCGAATAACTTATTTTTAACTTTAATGCTTCCTTTAAGTCCACATCAGTTTTTAAAAGTTTGTAGCATTTCAACTTCTGCAGTTACTAATGGTTTGAGCCATGCTAGGCACTTTGGGCTGTCCTCCATCTGCCTTTGCTGCATACTCACAATATCCCTGTCAGGGTAAATGACTCAATGCTATTCTAGAGGAAACATGGGCTGGAGAAAATCAATCGCTCCCCTGAGTGTCCAACCAACCCTGCTTTCTTGAGACAGTATTTTTACTAGGAAGACAAGTTGCCTATGTCTATGAGGCTTTAGCAGTATCTTTTAAGCTATAGCAATTGTCTTTTATTTAAATCAATTTTATGAAATTCTACTGTACTTCAGTTTTCCACAGAACTTAAGCATCAGTGAACAGCTGAGTTAAGCTTCACTATAAATTCTATGCTGTTAATAAGGTTGGTTTATGCCCTGGCTGGGTAGCTCAGCTGGTTAGAGCATCACTGATATGCCAAGGTTGCGGGTTCCATCCCCGGTCATGTCACATACAAGAAGCAACCAATGAACACATAAATAAGTGGAACAACAAATTTATGTTTTTCTCTCTCTCAAATCAATAAAAAAAAATTTTTAGAAAAAGAAGCTTGGTTTATTTAAAACATTTTAAAAGTCCAATAATGAGGTGTTCGCAGCCGCCATCACTAACGCCTGAGCTGCCTCCAGCTTGCCAAGCTCCAGCCGGAGGAGAAGGGGGATAAGTAAAGAGGTCTCCATACCATGGCTCCTACAAAGCAGCCTTCCCGCAAATGGACTGGTGGTAAAGCACCGAGGAAGCAACTGGCTACCAAAGCTGCTCACAAGAGTGCGCCCTCTACTGGAGGGGTAAAGAAACCTCATCATTACAGGCCTGGAACCACGGCACTTCGTGAAATTAGATATTAGAAGTCCACTGAATTTCTGATTCACAAACTCTCCTCCCAGTGTTTGGTGCAAGAAATCACTCAGGACTTCAAAACAGATCTGCGCTTCCATAGTGCAGCTATTGGTGCTTTGCAGGAGGCAAGTGAGGCCTATCTGGTTGGCCTTTTTGAAGACACCAACCTGTGTGCTATCCACGCCAAATGTGTAACAATTATGCCCAAGACATCCAGCTAGCACGCTGCATACATGGAAAACGTGCAATCCACTATGATGGGAAACATTTCATTCTTTTAAAAAAAAGTTCTCTTCTTCCTGTCATTGGTAGTTCTGAATGTTAGATATTTTTTCCATGGGGTCAAAAGGTACCTAAGTATACAGTTGCAAGTTGAAAATAGAGTACAGAAATCAGGTATTGGCAGTTTTTCCATTTTCATTTGTGTATGAATTTTTTAAAATATAAATGTGGGGACATAAAGCATTAATGCAAGTAAAAATGTTTCGGTGAACAAGTTTCAGCAGTTCAACTTTATAACAATATAAATAAACCTGTTAAATTTTTCTGGACAATGCCAGCATTTGGATTTTTTAAAAACAAGTAAATTTCTTATTGATGGGGGGGAAAAAGTCCAATAATGAGATGTTATCTACCAGTGGTGGCATTCACAGTTCTAAAACAACGTTATGAGATGGTCAATAGGAAATTTCTCCACACATCCACTAAAGATGGCTCCCCATTCTTTGGGGGATATTACTCCATAAAAATTGAAAGAAGAATCAACCACTGAGGTCAATAAGCAGAGGTTTAGAGGCTGAAACAGAAGCTGGACTTCAAGACAAACTTAGGAAAATGACTGAGATGCTTCTATCAGTTTAGATGGAGTGGCTTCTTTCTATCAGCACAATCTTATTTAGGGCCCAACTCTGATAGCAAGGCCCCTGACTAAAGCTTTGTTTTTGTTACACTACGCTACTGTGGTTACGGAACCTACAACTTACTTGTCTGGAACAACTGATGAAAGAACAAATATGAGGATGATGATATCAAGACTATCCCTGGGAACTGGGTAACTCTGATCTTCATCACACAAATCGTGAACAAAGGCAAAACACCGAGAAGAATCATATGCTGAATTTGTCTGCAGACAGTTGGAAGAGAGACAATACATGGGTTAGAAAATGTTCAGAGCCTCAAGGCAAGCTAATCTTGTTTAAGTGTAATTGTAGTTACTTCCCTCTGAGGGCTGGAGCTCTGATCATTAAGGCACACGTTCTGAACTCAAAGGCTAAAAGCCAAGAAAAACTCTAGTGAAGAGCCAGTGGGTTCTAAGCGGTGATTTTAAAATGGAATGTTCCCAATTCTTCTCCTTTATTCTGATGAGACTTAGAAGTGAGGATTGGAAAATGATCAAAAAGGTAAGTGACCAAGAGGGAAAAGAAAACAACTCATAAGGAGAGAGACAAAACATATTGAAAAAGCATGATTTTAAAATAACTCCCAATCCAACCATAGCATAAATTATAGAAGTCCCAGGAAAATCTATTTCTCTAAATGTGGAAAATTTAACTTATTATAACAAACACATTTCAGGGTAACTTTCTTTCACATCTCTTATCTCCAAAAATGTGACTTTATTCCTCATTGGTCACAGCTAATTAAAAAGGAGGAAGCAGATTATCAGCTGGGCTGGGTCAAGCAAACTCTGGAGACTTTGGAGTAAGGACACAGTCATTCTGGTGAGGCTCTGAGAACACCTGAGCAGGTGGGCTTGTAATGGACTGGGAGGGGCAAGCATGTTGGGGCCATGCTCAAAACCAGAGAAAACATACTACAGAAAGCTAGTCTGCAAAGAGAAAACAAATTTAAAAAGGCAAGTGAGCACTGGGCAGTGAGATAAGACACTATGAACTTGAGGGAGGTGACACAAGGAAGGGTGGCAATATCTCACTGGCCAGCCAACTTGCTTTGGTATCTGACACCTTTTCAGGGCTGAGTTTCAATCCTGGCTACACCTGATGCTCTTAGGTTCTATGACATTCCCTTTATTGGTTGAGTTTGTCTACATGTTTCTGTGACTTATAACTCAAAAAACCTTGACTGAATAATCACTTCATTTCAGTTCTTAAAAAATAAGCCAGTGTGGCTGTTGGTTGAATGTTGACCCATGAACCAGGAGGTCATCAGTTCAATTCCCAGTCAGGGCACATGCCCTAGCTGCAGGCTCGATCCCCAGTAGGGGGCATGCAGGAGGCAGTGGAACAATGTTTCTATCTCTCTCTCCCTTCCTCTCTCTGAAGTCAACAAAAACATATGTTAAAAATTAAATTAAAAGAAAAAAAAAAAAAAGTTTGGAAAGGTCAAAAGACCTCCCCAAAGTTCCACAGCTGGCAAGTGCCAGATTCTGTATTTATGTTCAACCCTTTCCTCTACTCCAGGCTGTTTCAGTAAATCTTTGAATTTCAGACCACACTACAATAAGAAAACAGCTAGAAATCATGATTTTTAGCAGATCCTTTCCCTTTAATCAGTGAAAATTACTGATAGGAGCCACTACACTTACCTGGACCAGTTGTATAGCTGTGGAAGAAAAATCACAACAGTAAACAAAGAGTCTTGGGTCACTGAAATGGGCAGAAAAAACAGCAGAACAATTACATTACAAACTGGATTATGTCTATTCTCTTTCCTGAGTAACAGGGTTCAAGTACAAAATAACCAAATATTAACAGTGCAACAGGTTTAAATCTCACTAATTTCCCTGATGACAAAGGCAACTTATAAATCAGATTAAATCAAATCAACCCATAAGTGGATGATGTAGAAATCCAAATCTCCTATAACCCACGGTTTCCAATAACTACTGTTCCATTTAATGCAGTAAGACTTCTGATACCCCCTCCACTCTCCTCTTCTTTGCTGACATACAGTTAAACTTTATAATACACTTACTTGTTGGTTTGTAAAATCGGAAAGACTGTGTTTCCCACACCACAACCAACCTGCAGACAGAAATGAACTGTTAATCACAGAACTTTCCAAATTAATTGCCCAAAGCTAGATAAATAATCAACAACAGATAATCTTGCCCAATTATATTAGGGATAATGTAGTGACCAGAGATAACAGTACCCATGACATTCCCTGACCTTGACCTCAGGAACCCTTAAAGAGGTAGCATGGGCTTTCATTAGCAGATGGGAGCTGGTCTAGAAAAAAGGGCATGGGTTGCTTTTACTTTCTGAATTCTAGTGAATGGTCCTGTAGATGAATTATTTTCTTAGTGAGCTCCACTATAACACAGAAAAACGTTTCTAATAAATAGACTGGGCTGAAAAATTCATGAAAAGAGAACCATGATTACACTGTCCTCAATACAGTGCTGGGTGTGGTAACAATAAAACAGTAATCATTTACTATGTGCCAGGCACTATTCTTAGCTATTTTACATACCTGATTTCAATTAATCTTCATAAAACTATGAGGCAGAGAGAAAGCTAAGAGAGCCAGAAGTCCCATTCTGCTTGGGGAGGGTAAGAGGTTACAAGTGGAGTATGTAGTCACCATTTGTGAGTTTACATTACAGTACCCACCTAGACACTTTTCCAGGTCTACCGCTGCCTCTGCAACACCATGCAAACTCAGAAGACAAGAATTCTCCCACACCTGAGAAGCAGGTGCCAACTCAACTAACCTCTCCATTTTATAATTGTATCATAAGAGAAGTAACAAAAGTTGTCTTGGGACCTGGGACTCTTTTCCAGATGGCAGGTGCAACACAACCTACAACTTTCAGATGCAATATCATGTTCCCAGGTAGCACCTCAGGTGATCTATCTTTGTTTGCCACAACCACCAGATAAAATGGAGGCAATTCCTGGCCAACATAAGGGTCAAGGCTTCATCAGTCTAATATGACTTTGTGGTCAGCCTCTCTATGCTGACCATGTGCACAACATTACAACTTTATAACCCCACTACCAGAACAATAAAAAAGGTTACCTCGAGTATTCGGTAGGTGGCTGAGGATCCAGGAAACTCATCAGCACAGATTTCCAAGTGACTGAGTTTCTGAGTTACAGTCTCTTCCTCAGGAAGAGTCCGTGTTTTATGCCCTAGGCTGTCTGAAGGACACTTGTGCTGTTCTTCGGTTATTAAATCAGGTCCATCATCACTGCTCCTACATTCAGGCACTTCACTCCTCTTATTCTCTGAGAGCAAATCCGTCAAGTGATTTTGGTTTTGAGTAGGTGCCAGCTCTGGGAATTCAGTGAAAAGCCAATGCCTGTCCTTGAAAAACCCATTTTCATGGATTTTGTAGAAATCATTCCAATATTTGTGGGCATTGATCTCATAATCAACTGTAAATGTTTTAAGAAAAAATTTTAAGGACCATTTCTCAGTATTTTATTTGTATCTTATGTCAATTATCACCTTGCTTCATCAAATGTCATTTTATACGAAAAGTATCCTCAATTAGAGCCATAGCCTCAGAGATGGAGATCTTTTAGTCTTACGACCTATCATACATGAATTCACTCCATATGTGTCCTTCCATGGAGTTCAACTTCTGCCAAGGCACTTACTACCTATCAATTCTCCCACATCTTTTGGTGGCTCTTAACTATTAGAAAATTCTAATGTTAAACAAAAAAACCTGTCTAATCACTTCTGGTCAAAAGGTCCTATCATTTCTCAGGGCCATACAGAACAACTCTTTTGTGTTTGAGGGCAGTTATTTTCCCATCTAGATCTCCTTTTACAAGCTAAATATCCCAGGTTCTTCAGTTGTTCCCCATGTGAACTTAATGGTTCTGATACAGGCAGCTCTTCTTTAACTATGTCCCTTTGTCTGTGGTTCTTTAGAGCATGGAGCCCAGAAATGAATTTCACTACTAATAGATACTAAAAATGGAAAGAAGGCTAAAAGGGAAATAGAGAATGCTGACAAGGAAAAAATGTCTTCCATTGAGAACAGTTTTGATGATGGAGGACAGGATATACTAAAGAAGTGTGGACTGTTTAAAAAGAAAGCTGTTGTTGAAGGTGATCAAGGTTGCCCTAGATTTCAGTTTTCTGCTCTTTGCCAATACAGGACCATGACTACTGTAGTAGAATGAAAATCAAAGAAATTGTATTTTAGTTCCACCACTGCTTCTACTAACTGCTTACCTCTGGGCAAGGCACTTAATGTCCTGTGGTCCAAGTTTCTTTAACTGTAAAAGAGGATATTGGACCACATGACTTTAAAAATCCCTTTCAACTTTAACTTGCTTTGATCTAGACTCTGTCAAACTATGTAGGGTAAATATTTTGCAACTGGAATCTTCTAATTGTTGTACAGAACTCTCAGTGGGTACTACTCTCCAATTTCTAGTCCTACCTTCAATCTTCTCTTAGGACACAGGTCCAACCAGTCCTAGTTTTAGTATCTAGGGATATTTTGCGGTGAAATCATCCAACTCTCCAGAAGCTGTCTCTTTTTCTTTGGTGAGACTTATCTCCACTCTATTTCATCCATCTTTCCTTGGCAGAAGCCCTAAATCCTCACAGCCAGTACACAAGGAAAAGACACATAACTCACCAGTCATTAGTTCCCTCCTTCAACAACATTTAGAATCCAACAACTTGGTTCTAGCTTCAATGGTAACATTTCCTCAAAGTGCAATCATGTGGAAAATACACCCTCTAAGACAATCGTGTGGCAGTTGCCACAGGCTAGCCATATTAATATGGGTCTAGTAAACATAACTAAAAACTTAAACAATACAAAATAATATCAACCCCAAATAAAACATCCTCTATGCCCTAAGAAGACTTTACCGGTGTAACCCTTTTCCATCCCTGCACATCCCCTCCCTCTCCCGTTCTACCGCCCCGAGTCCAGTAACAAAGGCCCTTGGCAGCCTCGGTTCTCTGGCCTCCCCGGGAGCACGGGAGCAGTACACTGGCTGTGGAGACCACTGAGGACCCCTTGGGCGCACCTTGCTTCTCCTGGCAAACCCGCTGGGTACTGTTCTCCTGGACTTTCCTCTCCGCCGCCGCGGCCTGCTCTTCCGACCACTCCACATTGTCCCTGGGAAAATCAAACAGGCTGCTTAGGGGCCTCGCGTTCCAGCTGCGGGCAGGGTGAGTAGCTGGCTTGTGGGAGCACAGCGCCTGGAATAAGGCAATGGAACTCGTAGCGGCGGTCAGGGGCTTCTCGGAGCGCTCCAGGGCGGAGGGACAGAGGGCGGGTCGCAGGCCCGACAAGGGAAGGGCGGTTACCAGGCATTGTGGTGGAAAACACGCGCCGGATCACTCAGCAGCCGGCTCCCGAACTGCTGCCTCTTCCCGCCGGCCTCGGCCGGCGCGCCTCCCGGGCAGGAGCCCGCCATGACACCGGAGCCGGAAATACCTGTCTCCGCAACGCGAGAACTTCCGGCGGGGCCACGCCCCCTTCCGGAGGGCGCGGGGTCTGCGCGGGAAGGGCCGGAGGCGGGGCGGGGCGGCCCCCGGGCCCGGGAGCGGAAGGCGCTGCGGCTCCTCCGGGAGGGGCTGGCCCCCGTTGTGGAAGGGCTCCCCGGTGGCCCGGCAGGGTGGCAAGAAAGTGGGAACCGTTCCACCCGAGCCTTCTTCCAGTGCTGGGACCCTCTAATGCAGATTCCCCCTTTGACTCAAGTTGTTAGCAAAAATTCTCAATCACTTTAAGAATTAAGGGCACCTAAGTCCACTGTAGGGCTGATGTCCGAAAGAACTGAGGATGGTAGCTCGCAGGGTGAGGAAACAGGGCAATTTTCTAGCCTCTAGAATCAGCTTTTCATTGTGTGAAAAGCTATGAAATATCTCCACACTATTTTTCTCAGGGAAGGATATGAAATAACCAAGGAGAACTTAAAAAAAAAAATTTTAACCTGTTTGAATGATCATACCCAAGCTTATTTGCACAATCAAGATTGTAATTCATACACAGATGTAGTTTTGTTATATTAATACATTGCAGCCTTACATTTCTGTTTCGATAATTACTGCAAACTGATTCTCACAAGAGCCTAGAAGAAAGTAGGCTGTCAATACAAGATGAGGTTAGTTGGGAAGACTTCCAGAACAGTGGTGACTGCCATTTGGAAGAAGAGAAGAAAAGGGTTAGTTAGTTATCTGAGTAGTGCAGTACTAGGCTTAGCACACTGACAGCCAGTGATCATTTACTCCATTGCAGATTCTTTCCATAGTCAAAACTAAGGGGAGCCATTAGAGATTCTTCTATACCTCTCCCACCAGAGAAATGGGAACAAGTCCCAAACCCTCTCTAATCACAAAGAAAAATACAGGAGTGAATAAAAAAGATAAGATAGTAAAGAACCTGTACTTTATTTGAAGACAAAATACTCTTGCCATTGCCATGGCCTTCTGAAACATTTTGAACAAAACCTTCTGTCCAAAAAAATACAAGGATTTCTATCTTCTCTCAAGGATAGCTGCTTGCAGATGTGATGGCTGGTTTATAGTTACCGTTGGCATCTTGCTCTGTCTCCTACAGGTTTTTTTTCTCTCCACACCAAAAGCTATTAGGGCTCCTCACCAACAGTCCCACTTCATAATTTCTTGCAGAGAGCTCACTCTTGAAGTTACTTACTAATTCCAAGAATTAGAGTCATTTAAAATGTCAAACAACGTGGGCCCTATTGATGAAATGTGTTTTTTAAATTTTTATTTTTCCCCCATCACCATTTTATCCGCCCCCTTACCCTTTCCCCCCCCCCACCCCCAAATTAAATGTTAAAGTATCCTAAAACTTAACTTTTATCCAATTATCTTTGGTTGACCTGCACAACTTGTTTTTCTTCATCTTCCGAAGCACCTAAAATATTTTTTTTCGAAGAAATTTGGAAGACATGGCTGAGTCCTCTGTGGTTATCAGACTTCATATCACATTACGTTTCAGAGGCGCTAAGGGTCCCTCTGCTGATGAGCAGTGAGAACTCTTCTAGCTCAGTGGGTGGCATGGGTTCCAAAGGTGTAAAGGTTAAGAACTCCAGCTTGGATTATTGCCTTGGGTGTCAACCTGGGACAAGGGTAGTTGGTTGTTTCATGCTTTTCTTTCAGTTTCAATCAGTGGGAATTCTGGTTGGTGTAAGTATGAGCTCTGGAACTGAAGGGCCAGGGAAGGCACCCTCATGTCCTAATTTGCTCTCCTTAAGGCTTCACAGACCTGGGCAGCATTTGTAGGAGCCCTAGATCCTTGAATAAGCTCATTTCAAAACTTTAATTTTAAAACAGATTTTTTTGTTTTATTTTTCTTATTGCAAAATAAGAATGTGTTTGAACATTTAGAAAATATAGGCAAGGCAAAAGAGAAAAAGGAAATATCCCATCCCATCCTTAATTTAACCCATTAAACATTTTGGTTTATGTCCTTCCTGGTTTTTTTTCTAACTTATTTATAGAAATAACTTTTAAGTTATTTTCAGAACAAACTGCTTTGTGCCCCCGTTTGTTTGTTTTTACTGCTTCATAGAGGTATAATTTACATACAATTAAATTTATCCATTTTAAGCGTATGGTTCGATGAGTTTTTGTAAAAATCTGTATTGGTGCAACCACCATCATAATTTTTAGAATAACTCATAAAGCTCTCATGCCTCTTGGCAGTTGCAGCCTGCTTTTAAACTTAATAGCTCATGAATATCATTCTTTTGTTTTAAATATTCTTTTACAACATCATTTTAGTTATTCTGATATTGTTTATGTAGTTGTATCATCATTTATTGGACATTTAGGCTTCTTTAAGTTTCTTACCTAAAAATTCAAAATGATAAACATCCTTATAATGAAATCATTTTGTACATTCTTGATTATTTATTTAGGAATAATTTCTAGAAGTGGGAGTACTGAGTAAATAGTTATAATTAGCTCCATTACTAAGCTCTGTGAGGTCAGAGTATTTTATCTGTTTACTGTTGTATATCTAGATCTTAGATCAGGGTCCAGCACACAGTATGCAACTCAATAAGTAATTGGTGAGTGAATGGCTGAGCACCCATTGCTATACTGTGTTCTATCAGAGAGGTGCCATATTATACTGTCACCAACACTATGTGGCAATTTAATATAAAAAATGTATTAGTGTACATCTTTGATTTTCCAGGACAGATCTACTTAAAAATATTATATTATCCCCTTTGTCCAAGGAAGTATTCCAAGAATTCTAATATTTTGGCATCCAAATTATATCTCTTAGATTACCTGATACACTCACAGCCAGACCAAAAAAATCTCTTGTCAAACCATAAGTCTTGGGTTTTTTTGGTTAGAAAACATGGTCACTTATCTATAAAGTTAGGTTTTCCCCCCACCATCATAATATTCTGAATAATGGCAAGTATATTTAGATGGTTTTGAATATTCAAGGCTATTTCATTAAACAGTTTTGGGAGCCTTCACTCTCTTCATTGCTTTTTCCTGGAATGTTGTAATTTTACATTATAAGCCACTGGCACCATCAATATGGAACATATCCTTTCCTTTTTCTATTTTTTTATTTTCTTTTTTCCTGTTTCTATAAGGGGAAAAGTGTAATAGATGACATACACTTAAACATGATCAAAATAGCAAATGTTACGTATATTTTCTACAATAAAATAATTACAACCCCCAACTTATAATATAGTTGTGTGCTGCTTTATTAAATGCAATGAATGACATCAACAAGAAGTGTAATGGATGAGGTCAGCTATTTTTAAGAGTATTCCAAGAAACTGGTCTGAAGATTTGTGACCAAGGCCTTAGGAACACCCAAATTTAATCAAGATTCCCTGGGGTGGGAGGGTGATATTATTCCCTGAATGGAAAGGTCACTGTCATCTGCTATCTCTGGCCACTTTGGCAAATAATAAAAAAACTAATGCCATTTATAGTCACATAAATTCAGATACTTATTGCTGGGAGAGCCCTTAGGAACTCATTAGGGTAGCTCTGTGTCCAGGTAAGTGCCTGCTTCCAGCTTGGCTCCTTCTGCCCAGGCAGTGTTGAGCCAGGTGGGGGCAGCAGAGTGCAGCTGGTTGCTAGGGAAATAACAGAATGGCATCTGTTTACCAGTAAAAATTAGAAAAGGGAAAACATATTATGACTTAAACTTTTTTACTGGTCAGAATTTAAAAGATTTCAACATTTCCAGCTGCTAAGAATGTACCAGACAAAAGCAAGAAACCATAATTTTGATATTTATGAAAAAGTAGTTTGCAATGAGCTGCTTAAAAAATGTAGAAATTTCATTGTTGCAAGCCTCTGAAACCTTTCCGCTTTCTTTTTCTTCCTGTCTCTATGTCACGTTCACTGACATCCGAGAGGAAGAAGATGAAGAACTGTTGAAGGAATTTCTATGTACACAGGCATCATACAACCTTAAGTCCTTCGGGGAAAGCAATTCTTGGCAAACATTCCAGGACCATGTATAAGTAGAAAAGGTGTCATAAAAGGACTCATTTTTAGTCTCTATTCCAATCAAGTCCCCTCGGATCTTCTGCCAGAGGTTTAGCATTTCTTTCCGCTGATGGAGAGCAATTCCTAAGTTATAGTTATCTACAGCTCTCTTCACCTGCAGTGAGAAAGCAGAAGTTTACAGTTGTTACCTTAAAATATCTTTAATTTGTGGATCACAATTCTAGATATCCCAAGAGTTATGTTCCCAGGCTACTTGAAAGTCACTGAGTTTATATATTGGGTAGTGTCTCTTGAGGAGTTAGGAGTTGATGAACAATGAAAATAAATTACTTTGGAATTAGATGATAAGAAATTTTATAAGAATATTAAAAACACAATAGACTAAAACAAGGAGGAAGTGTGGGATGGAGATAGGCTCTGTATATAATAGGAGTGCCAAGGATGGCTCTCAGGCCACCCTAGGCCAGGGAGGGGGAAGATGCTAAGCTGAGGAGATCCTCAAGGATTTGGTCAAATTGAGGGAGTGATGATGGGAAAGTGTTCCAGGGGGAGGGGACAGTATAAGCAAAGGCTCATAGGCAATAAACACCCAGGAGCTGGGGAAGAGGGGTAAAGCACTTCGCTACTGCTAAAGTGTCAACGTTTAAAGCAGGAGGGAGTGATGATGGCAAGGCAGGCAAGGCCTGCTCTAACCGGGCCCTTGACTTGGTCTCAGTTAGGCTGGGGAGAATCCTCTCTTCAGTGACAATCATGCTGTAGTGAGCCACTCTTTCTGATGGAAGTAAGATAAATTCCTCATTTGTTTGGAGCAGAAAATATAGTTGAAAACACTGTCACCAGTGAGAGGGAAGCATTCATTTTTAAGCAGGAAAGTGACATAGTTGGATCTTCATGTTAGATCATTAGGTGCTGTGTGGAGGATGGGCAGAGGGGAGCAGCTATGAAGTAGGGATACAGGGTTGGAGGCTGTTGTCCAGGTTGAACCTAATGAAGGCCTCAGTTAAGGCAGCGGTGACAGGATGGAGTGAAAGGGACAGATGAAAACTGTCAGGGGAACGAGAGTAGCTGGGTTTGGTGGCTGGTGGATGTGAGGAGTGAGGAAAATGAGTAAGTTAAGGGTAGCTTCTGGCTTTCTAGTTTCAGTGGCTGGGTCAGTGGTGATACAATAACTGAGACACAGATTCCCCCAAGGGACAGCAGGTTTGATGCAGATGATGAGTTTGGTTTTGGACATATTGAGTTTGATATGCTATGAGACACTGAGATAGAAATGTCAGGCACACAGAGTACTGGAAAGAAGTCTAGGCTAGTGAAAGATTTGTAAGTTATCAGTATATAGGTGGTCGTTGAAATAAGGAGGGTAGATTGATAGTCCAAATAATACTCATTTTAGCTTTTCCTTCAGTTAACACAGAGATCCCCAATGTTCTGCTGTGACTGGGTTACAGGTATGCCAAATTATTGATCTTCCCAAGCATCTCAGCCCTTGGGGCAGCTGGTGTGCCAGGCTGGAGGCCTCGGGCTATCAGTAGCCTTCATTTTATCCAGTGTGATGTGTGCCATGATGAGACAGAGGATGGGAGCCTACTCCTTTGCATTCTTGTGGCATGCAGCACAGACCACCTGTAGTTCCATTCGTCACAACGAATTACTGCAGCTCATTTCCCTCTCCATGTCTTCCTCCTTTACTCAGCTCACTGAGGGTAGGAACTGTTTTTTTTAATCTGTGGTATCTCCTAATCCCACAACTTTGTTAACAATGGATAAATATTTACTGAACAAATGAGTGGATGAGTATATATAATGAGAAGAGCAGCAGGGTGAGACTAGAAAACAAGGAAATATCAAGAACATTCAGGAAAGAGAGGAAAGGACACAGAGCTACAAGGAGAATTGAAGATCCAGTATTATAAAGGCCAAGGAAGTAGAAAGTGTCAAGGAGAGCTTCCTCATTAGTGTCAAATACAGAAGGGAGGTGGCATAAAATAAATACATCCCAGTCAGTCTCTGTGGAGTACAAAAGTAGCTAAGAAGTCAGGACACAAAAGTAGACAGGCAGCATAGAGTTGTGGTTAAATGTGGATTCTGGAGCCAAGCTACCCGTGCTTATAATTCTGGCTCTATTATTGATAGCTGTGTGCCTTTGGGCAAGTCACTTAACCTCTCTGTGCATATCTGTAAAATGATAAGGAATGATAAAGGTGCCTACCTCAAAGGGTCCTAGTGATAAATAAGTGAATTATTATATGTAAATTAGAGCACTTGAAGAACACAGTGGCTGGCACCTATGAAGCTCACTTAAACTATTATTACTCTTATTCTTTTAGCTGCTGTAATAAAGATGCTTTAACTTATCCTGATTCCCTGATTATACCACTCACTCTAACTGTTGGTTTAGTATCTTACCTAGTCGCTATTTCCAGCATGAAACAAATTAATGTCCCAGAAATGACGCTGGGTATAGCTCCATAGGAGATGAGCAGGATGAATTATAACAGTTAAAATTTGAATCCATTTGATTATAGAGCAAGAAACATCATTACAATGGGTAAAAATAAGAAATGACCTTGCCTTACTTTAAAGACATAAAGGAGGAAAAAAACCTCTTGGTTCTATAGTTAAGAGTATTGAAACGGAAAATATTTTTGTCAGTGCTTTCTGGGAAGTCATTCAACAATGAGTACTCACATGCGGTTTAATAGCAGCTGCATCAGTCACTGTCCATTTCTGCTTTTTCTTGAATATTTGGTCAATGGCAAGGATGTCAGCTGGGTAGCCTGAGGTAGGGCCGACAGGCTTTATATTTGCTGCCTTGATGCACATTTAGAAAAGGAAATTAGTAATGTATTTTAGTTTGAATTATACAATAAAGACATAATAAACAGAAGTATATTGTATTATGAAAGGGTTTGTATATGATTTATAAGGTTATTGCTATAGCACCTGTCAGGTGTTTTGGGGTACCTGGTATTGTCCCATATGTAGATGGGCATTTAACAAATTCTCTTTCATAACAATGAAGCCTATTCATAAGAGAGGTATTGACCAGAAGATGATTTTTGTGTGGAATGGATATGGAGGGTAGAGGAGCCAAATCCATCCTCACCCCAACTTTCCAAGCCATCACAAAGCATGAAAATGAACGTGCCCTCCACAGAGTACAACCTATATTACTTCCAGACTTCTCATGGGAACCAGCCATCTGTTTTCCCTGTTCCTGGGCTGCTGAACAATGCAGTAGAAATCTTGTGAATATGTTGATTGCTTTCTTTGAAAATGTATATTACCTAATTTCATCCAGACCCACAGTACCTTTTGACATTACTTTTCTTCATTCAGTGTTAACTCTCTTACAGTCTTCATAGTAATCATTGGAAAACCAGACCTTCAGACTCCCTCAGTTTGTCTTTTCAAGGCTATCTACTATGATTTCTTTTTACTCTTCTTTCCGCCTTAGGATTTCTCCATCCTTGAACCTGTTTTTTCCTCCTTCCCTCTCATATGTGAATGTTTCTTAATTTCCAAGGCCAAAATCTCTGTGTCTTTATTTGCCTCCTGGACCATTATCTCTTCAATTGTCCTCTTTCCAGGGCCAACTTCATGGGTGTTTGACCTATGCAATTACACAGGACCTCAAACTTAGAAGGGCCCTGATTTCGGCTTAATGTTCTGCTGTTGCTGTTTTTATATTCTTAATTATTTCTGGACAAGGGGCCTACATTTTCATTTTGCACTAGGCCTTGCAAATTATGTAGACAGCCCTGCCCCTTCCCCTCTTCTACTTAGTTTCTCTTTTCATTGAGCAATGGTTTTCAGCATTGGCTGCACGTTGGAACTTTAAAAAAATAGCCTGGCCAGAGTGGCTCAGTGGTTGAGCATTGGCCCATGAGGTTGATACCTGGTTCAGGGCACCTGCCCAAGTTGCAGGCTTGATCCCCAGTAGGGAGCGTGTAAAAGGCAGCCCATCAATGTCTCTCTAAATGTTTCTATCTCTCTCTCCCTTCCTCTCTCTCTGAAATAAATAAAAACATATTTTTTTAAAATACTGATTCCCCTCCCCCTTCTTTCGTTCTTCCTTTCGTTAGACTTTCCCCACCCACTTCTTTCCCCTTCTCCTTCCCCAAGGTGAGTTGTGTTTGCCTTTCTTTCTCCTAAGCTCCAAGGACCCTTCATTTGCCTCTATAAAAAAATAAAAAAATACTGAGGCCAGGGACCCATTCCCAGAAATCTGGTTTAATTGGACAGGGTTGTGGCCTGGGCATGAGGTTGTTTTTTAAAGTGCTCTCATGGTGAAGCCAACATTGAGCACCACAGTTCTAAGGGTCCTTTCTCCTGGCTACAAATGTGCTCAAGTCTCTCACGTGCTGAAACATTTTTTTCTAGACTCTGATTCTACATCAAGCTATAATTCTGCATCTCTCTTCCTGAGCAGTTAAATTTTTTAAAGAGGAGTTGATTTCATTTTTGGAGGGGTTATTAGTTTCTAGAGATGCATGATAAAAATCTCCCATTGAGCCCTGGCTGGTATGGCTCAGTTAGTTGGAGTGTCATCCTGTACACTGGGTTTGATTCCTGGTCAGGGCACATACCCAAGTTTCAGGTTGGATACAAGTGCGAGAGGCAACCGATAGACATTTCTCTTTCTTTCTCTCTCTCCCCCCCTTCCTCTCTCTAAGATCAATTTAAAAAATCTACCATTGTAATTATGGATTTGCCCATTTGTTTAGCACTTATCCTTACATTGTATAAAAGTGAGAAATTTTAAGTCATGCATAATACCTTAAAAAGCCTAAAGTTAATTCTTATAATTCTGTTAATTATCATCTGTCAATCTGCTAGGTGCATATAGGTTCAGGATAGTAATATCTTCCTGATGCTTTTTAAGAATCTTTAAATAGCATCTTTACTTTTAGCTATGTTTTCCTTAAAATTTACTTTACTGTCAATTTAATTTACTATCAATGACAGCTTATTTTGATTTGTATTTTCCTCACATATTTTTGCTGTCCCTTTACTTTTAAGCTCTCAGTGCCATATTTTAGGTGTCTCCCATAAAAACACCTATCTGAAAATTATTTTAAAAGTCAGAATTCTTATATTCTAGTTGGAGAGACTGACAATAAAATAACAGGCACCTCAGGTGGAGGGTTCAATGTTGGGAAATAAGCTTAAAGGGAAATAAATGTGCTCTATTTCCATCTTGTCAGTGATATTTGCCTGTGGGTGTGACTTAATTTGGAGAGATAAAGACAAAGTCTTAACTTCAGGTCATTTGTGATCATCATGGAACTCTTTAAAAAATTTTTATTTTATTTTATTGTATTAATAACTCTTAACATGAGAGCTATCCTCAACCCAATTTTTAGTGTACAGTACAGCATTAACTATGTGCACAATGTTGTAGAGCAGATCTCTAGAACTTATTCATCTTGCATAATTTTGACTTCATGACCTTTGATTAACAACTCCCTATTTTTTTCTCTCTCCTCCAGCTTCTGGGACTCTTAAAGCTATGCATGGAGGGACCTTTTAGAAATTTCATAGTGATGTGAACAACACATGGATCTCTAGAACCCAGAGATGCTCCACAGTGTGGGCTGGTCTCCAGTCAAATCTTGATCTTATTTCTCAGGCCTGTGACAAACGGGGGAGTAAGGCCAGAGCTTCCTGAAATAATATCCAGAAACTACGAAGTATCTGCCTGAGACCTTAAAACTCATGATAATAAAGTATACCTTGAAGGGGGGAGGGGCAAGTAGATTAGAGGCAACAGAGATTGAAGCAGGGCCAGAAGGTTGTGCTGGGCATATAAATGGGGTTCTAGTCCAAGGGCAGGATGGCCCCTCCACCACAACATTGCTTCATTGGGTTGTGTCTGGCCCAACAACAATCTAGAGCCAGTTGAGGGAGACCAAAATGCAGTTTCTGGTCCCGGAGTTGATGGGAGAGCAGTTGGATGCAGAGCCTGAGCGCCTTTTTGTTATTATTCTTATATTCCCCACTCCCCACTCCCCAACCCCAAGCCTAGGACTGTATATTTCAGTAAGTTTAACTATTTGTTGAAATTAAATGAAATACTTAAATTTAGGAATATGTCTGTGGAATCTGGTTTGAAATATAATGACTAAAAATATTTGTCATTAAAAGGCATGTTACTAGTTCTGTTAAGTTAGAACTTAAAAACCCAAGTATTTAAATTAATTGATGTGACATAATCTAAATCTCACCTGTGTTTTCCATTCTCTTTTATGGAAAAAATAGTTCTCAAAGAAATTCAGAGGCTCCTTTCTCTTTAGCATTTCTAATTTCTGTAAGTCTTTGAATGGTTTTCCCATTACCATCCCATCCACATTAGTAAACAAAGGGAAGATGGGTATTTTTGCATATGGGTTTTCTGAAGGAGGATTGTATCCTAAAAAGATAAAAAATGTTATCACAAATAATATAAGAAGAAATTCACATGAAAGACATACATGTGGCATCTATTTTGCTTTGTCTGCTCTTCTCTGTGCCATGACCCATCTTCTTCACTCTCCTGTGCCCCCACCCCCCCCACCCCCCGCCCCAGACTCTCAGCTTCATCCAGGCATCTGAGGATTCAGGTAATATATACATTTGCTTTCAAGTGATAGCTGAGTAAGAGAGACCAGTCACTCAAAATAGGCTGCGGTCCTGCTCTTACAGCATTTGGCCTTTAGTATTTTAATTTCTCACCAGTAATATACAAATAAATCCTTTACAGCAGTGGGAAAAGGACAAGTGGGTCTTACTTTTGAGCTCCTCAAGATATTTACATAAATCCTTTTCTGTCATTATTGCAACCCTGGCAGCATTAGCAAAGGCAGCTGTGCTTGAGGTCAGAGGTGTGCATATGTCTGGCTTAAATCTCCTTTTTCCATAATACATAGCGTAGGGACTCCACAATATTCCTGAGGTGGTTTCTTGGAATTTTCTTTGGAAATAGCTATAAGATAAATAAATTAATTAATTAATTAATAAAGTAACCAGAAATGGATAAAAAATGCTATAGTTCTACTGAAAAAGTACCTGAGTGTTAGACAAACAGGAAAAAATAGTCAAGTTGCAAGTTATATATGCTGAATACATTTATTTTTAATTTAATTTGTATATGCATTCATTTTGTTACTAACCTTACTAATTCCATTATAGCCTTTCTGGGTAAGGCTGAAGTCTCTACAAGCTTTGACAGAATTTCAAACAACAAGATCCCTGGGTTGCCAGCAAAATCTAAACTCTTCTCTTTTTCTGGAACTATGAAGAAAAAAAAAGATTCAAAATGCCTTCTCGAAAAATCATCTATCAATAAACGTACTAAAATGACAGTCTTTTTATTGTATTTGCAAAATTAATAACAAATCAAGGATTGAGAATTATAGAAAAATATTCAACTTCTGTTCTACTGTAAAAAGGTAGAAAGGCCATTTTTATTACTGAACAGACAAAATAATCATGGACTTGAAAAAATACTTTTAGTTCAATGGCTTCTAAGTAAATATAGTGATTAATACATTTAACATAAACATGAATTATATGTTAAGGACAATTGTACTTTTCTAGGTAAATAAGTTGTTGGTAAATATATCTCTGGTGTGCAGGCAAATCCTTGTTACTACAGTGGTACTTGAAGTAGTAATTTCTATTTGTCCTAATGACAGTTCATAGCCTATGAATGGGTATATTTTCAAAACAATATATAATGTCTGGAATTTGGAATGTATTTATCCTAGAAAACATGATATGACCAGGATTAGATTTTCCAACGTGCCTGTTAAACTCATAAACAAAGCATTAGAGGACTAATGAAAATATTTCAAGTTTACCTTCACATCATTCACAACCTTATGTGAGAACATGCTCTCTAACCTCTAGTAGACTTTTAAGCTCTTGCACTGAGGACAGAGGCTTCATCAGGGTGAGGAGGATATTTTTTAGGAACAATTATCTACACCCAAATTTGCATGAGACAGAGAGCATTTTTCTTTTTCTAATTTTTTTTTCTTTTGTAAAAGGAGTGCCTTCTAAAGCAGCACATGTGTTTGATAAAGAATTAAAATGCTATAAAAGGTAACCAAATTTTTCTACACCACTGCCCGAGTGCTCTCATTAGAGATCAAAAAGTAGTACCTCCTGCATAAGGACTTGATGCATTCAAGTTAAAATTCTAAAACCGTATCAATCTGCTTAGCAAATACTGTTTTGGAGAAGCAGTACAAAAGTAAATCACATTCTAGAGTACACATTCTTGATTTGTCTCCTGATTGGAGGCTGAAATGAACAATATTTACTATGCAGGGAATTGCAACTACCCAACTGCTATCCATTCAGTAATGTCTCTACTTACCCACAGCCTTAAGGAAGCGGTTCTTATCTGTTAGCACCTTTATAAAGTCTGAGAAATTAACTTTCCCATCTCCTGCAACAGAAATCTAAGGCTCAGAAAAAGGGTATAAGATGTATTTTAATTATCTAATTATATATTATATATAAAAATTAAAACATCATGGACCATCCAATACTTAAAATCAGCACATTTTAGGGCTGGAGATATACTCAGGTAAGCACTGGTCTTCTTGAAGTGGTCTTAGCCCTATTATACCAGTCACCTGTTACAGTCCACAGAAGCAACGGTGGGGTGTAAACATCAAACCAGGAGCTCCTAGCCGCTACAGTCCTATCCATTACTCCTTTCCTAGAGTCTTGCCATTTTCTGCAAGGAATCCACCGTCTTCCACTCCATACCTCTAATATCTCTATTATTATAACATCCCCAAGTTGTATCTCATTTCCTCTAAAACTACGTGCTATTAGAGTTGTGTGTGTATGTTTCATATAAAAGAATAGAAAAATTGAGCAGTTGGTGGAAACAAGCGAAGCTATAATTAATTGGTAACAATGACTCACCTGTGGAACTAACGCAACTAGAATAAGGCACTAACAGCTGGGTGGGGAGAAGTAAAAGGAGATAATATACTGAATATTTTTTCCACACAACATATCAGTTTGGGCTGCTAATCACTAGGTCAGTATATTCAAAGAAAACATTATCTATATGCTATAAAAATATCAACAAACATGCTGTGGCATTTGAAATTCAATATAGGTGGGTGGTAATGATGGAAGGAAAATTTGCACTAATATGATTCATACAGAAACAAAGGGCTTGGCAACATGGCATTTTGAGATTGTCCATGCCTTTTTATCTGTTATTTTAAGGCACCCTTCAAAATGTACATCATGACAGGTAATCTGAATTTGATAATGAAACATGACAACCACTTTTAGTTTCCACACAAGATTTTTGAAAGCATTAAACTGATTTCATAACTTGTACACATACCTCACTAATATCCTTAAAGAGAAACACATACATATGTGCTTTTGGCAAATAATTGAGGTTTATTTCTCATGTTCATATAGTCCCTGAGAGAAAAATATATATTCATAAAAAGCTTTTATGAGGAAAATAATAAGTCAAAGTACTCACCATCAATATCAGCATATTTTAATTCATTATAGACATCATGCTTGGTTAGATTCATTCCCAACTTAGCTAAAGTGTACATCATTCCATGTAAATCAATACAGCCAGTTTTATCCTTGCTAAAGAAGTTGTAGGCATCATGGAAGGCTGGGGAAGTGAAATTAAGTCAGTCAGGACAGTTACTCAAGAATAAACACATATTCTAATGGAACTAGGCCAGACAATACAGTTGGTTGAAGATCATGTTCTGAAAATATACTGAGAGAAATATGGGTACTTAATAGACATTTCTTAAGAAGGACAGTGTCTTTCCATGAGATTTGAACTGGAATCAACTAATCCGTGAAAAACCAAATACACAAATGAAATGACTTTTGAAAGATGTCCACACCCTCTAATTATTGGAACCTGTGAACATATTACTTTACATGACAAAAGGGATTTTGCAGATGTAATTAAAATGATTATCCTGGATTATCTGAGTAAGGACTTGACCCACTGTTGCTGGTTTGAAAATGTAGAGGGCAATATGATGTGGAATGCACAGACTTAAGGGGTTGAGAAAGGCCCCTGGCTCACAGCCAGCAAGGAAATGGGGACCTCGGCCCTACAACCACAGGAACCGAATTCTGCCAAAAACCTGAATGAGCTCAGAGGCAGATTTTTCTCCAGAGCCTCCAGATAAGAGGCCAGGCTGGCCAATACCTTCATTTCAGCCTTCAGGCCTGGACAAGAAGAACCAGGCAGCCCACCTGACTTTAAATTTAGAGAACTCTGAGGTCTGTATACATTGTACAGACTCAAAGTTTTCTCAAGGAAATACTCAAGGCATTAATTAACTGAAGCCAAAATTAGAATGCATTTTCTAAAATTAGCAAGTGAAGAAATAAACCCAGAACAAAGTATATCCCAAATAGCACCAAAATAAAACTTTTTCATATCACATTCAAGTGATACCATCTCCATGTATGAGAGTGATTAATCCTATAGAGATAATGATACCTGTCTTATAATTGTGAGCAAAGTTAACATCTTTCTTCCTTGTTAAAAGGAAGGTCTCTCTAGGGGGCTGGAACCATCTCTGACTTGTTTCTATTTTCCCCCCAGTATTTTGAGCATGTTAGTAGGCATTCATGCATTAATGCTGTTCCTTCTATGTGCCAGGTGCTGCTCTAGATGCCTAGGATACATTAGTGCACTAAATGGAAAAAGATCTCTGCTCTTTTATAAATGTAATAAATAGGTAAATTAGATAACATGTTAGAAGGTGGTAAGTGCTATAGAAAAATGGAAAGGTCATGCAGGGTCGGGGGATTGGGAGTTCATCTTGTATACTCTATGTCCAAGCCCTAGAATCAGCCATTTATCCAAGGAACTCTGGTTCTTCTATAGGAGACTGACAATAGAAGTCAAGATGTGCTGGATATACTTGTTGCTATGGGGATGTCAATGCTTCTAAGTCCTCTTAGCAGACAGAGCTAGAAAATAGATGCACATATACTAACCCATGTATACACATATATCTTTATTTCTTGATCTATCCACCTGTATCCATGTTATGTTAAACATGCATTCACACTGATGTCTCAGACCAATAATCCAGTTCCACTGGTTTACTTTAGCCTTCTTGGACCCTTGTTTATCTGTAACTTTCCACTCCAACAGTGAGAAACCTGGCTCTCACCATCCATCATCCATTTACTTATTGACTTAATCCTAATATACATGTACGACAGTTTCAGAATTGTTCATCTATACCCCCATGAGAAACAACTTCACTGACTAGAATACATTGTTTATGTACAATTTCTTCTGTGTTTAGTTTTACAGTTTCCAGTCAAAACGCCCTTTTCAGTTACTTAGGTCAGCTCCTCCCCATCCCACACCTGACATGTTTTGACATCACTGTGGCTGCTGCTAGAAAAACAGACTTTTGCAAGGGTTTATGTAGAAGTAGAGAGATTAGTATCAGGTAGGACGCTATTTCGGGTGAGCAATAATAGTACTTCAGACCAGGGTTGTAGCAGTGGAGGTGGTGAAAAGTGAGTGACATCTAGATATATTTTAAAGGTAGAGCCAATGAGAATTCCTGATGTATTTAGAAGTAGGATAAGAGAAAAGAGTGCAGGGTGACACCAAAGTTTTTTTCCAGAACAAGTAGAAGGCTGAAATGTCATCTGAGAGGGGGAAGGCTGTGGTAGAGCAGGTTTCAGGAGTAAGAGGCTGAGGGGAGGGGAGTATGGGGAGTTATTGTTTAAAGGGGATGGAGGTTGAGTTTGGGAAGATGAAAAAATTCTGGAGGTGGATGGTGGTGATGGTTATAGAACAAAATAAATATATTTAATGCCACTCACCTGTATGTACACTTAAAAATGGTTAAGATTGTAATTTTTATGTTATATATATTTTACCACAATAAAAAATGACATGTTGAGCTTGAGGTGTCTATTAGACATACTGTTGGAAATGTTGGGTAGGTAGTTAGATATGAATCCGGAGTTGGGGAGAGAACCCTGGGCTGAACACCTACATTTGGGAATTGTCAGCATATAGATGATATTTAAAGCCTGAGGCTGGATGAGGTCACTAAATGTGTGATTGGGATAAAAAAGAGGGTCAGGATCAGGGCTGAGCCCTGGGGTACTCTAGCATTAAGAGGAATCAGCAGAAGGGGAGAACTAGCAAGACAGATGGAGAAGGCGTAACCAGTGAGGTAGGAAGAAAACATGAGTGTAAATATCTAGAAATGGGAGAAGTCGTTTTGGAGACAATGAGTATTGACATCTCTTTTGAGGAATTTTCCTGCAAAGAAAAGCAAAAAAATTCTGTGGTAGCTGGAGGGGGAAATGAGGTCATAATATATATATTTTTATTGATATGTAAATATATATTTATTGAGTTCTAGAAAGGGAGGAAAGGAGAGGAGGAGGGAGGCAGGGAGAAAGAGAGAGAGAGAGAGGGAGAGGGAGAGGGAGAGAGAGAGAAAGAGAAACACTGATGTGAGAGAGACACATTGATCAATGGTTGCCTCCTTTACACACCCGCACCAGGGATCAAACCCGCAACTTAGGTATGTACCCTCACCAGGGATTGAACCTGTAACCTTGTACATGACAATGCTGCAACCAACTGAGCCACCTGGCTGCAGCAGATGTTGATTTGAAAGTAACCCCCCTTGCTTCCCCCAAATTAGACACTGAATTATTATTATTATTATTATTTTTCCCCCTCTTAAATAACAGAGTTCTGTAGACAAACCTTGAAAACCCTAATCTCTCTCAGAGAAAAAAATGATTTGGATATATTAAGGGGCTTTTGTTTATGCTTTCATTTGGGGGATGATTCTTATTACCTTGCATTTGTGAAGCACTCAACTTCCTTTCTTTGTGCTCTAATTGCCATGGGAGAGATCCTGGTAAATCTTTATCCCTGAGAAAAAAACACATGAAAAGATTTAATACATATTTGAAACCAGGGAATATTAGTTCCATTCATCAGTTTTTGCCTACTGGAATGACTGTAAGCATCACAATATATCTAGAGTCATACCACCTAAGGGACCTGTTACTGTCACTTGCATGTAGCTACAGGGTGGACAGTGAGAAAATGTGGGCCACTGAGGTCCAACTCCCTCTTGTCCTATACTTGCCCATCACACCCCCTTAAAAAATCTGATTTCTCCCATTTTATAAAAGAGGAAACTGAGGCTCAGAGGGATTAAATAACTTGTCCCAAGTCACACAGATAATAAGTGGAAGTCCTGGGATTCAAACCCAGGTTTATCTGACTCCAAAGCTCAAGAATCTAAGCCTTACACTGTTTCTATTGTTAGAAATATAAGTTGATTCAAATTTTCAACTAGTTTAAATAATCTTATGGTGAATATCCTTATAGCAAAATTTTGTATCCATGATTATTTTATGACTTTAATTGCCAAATTATATTTTTACTAGCATATAAGACACTAGAGGTAGATCATCCCCCCCTATATATACATACATATATTTATACATATATATGTATAAATTTGTAGTTATTAGTTTAGGGACATAAAGATGCATTATGAAAAAATGGGTTTGCTTATATGGTAAATTTATAATAATAATCATAATTTTATAAATTAATTTTATTTAAAATACATTTAGCTTTGATATGAGTAGAACTAAAAGTTTTTAAAATATGGAATGTCAGGTTTTTTTTTTAAAGAAGCAGTTTTAAAAATGAAACTAGAAGATACTAAACATGGTAGTTAAATTTTTAAAATTATGGTTTATGAATTTAGTATCCTCTATAGTATCTAGTAGATTCAATTTCTTTTCAAAGAGACAACCAGGGGAGGAGGCAATAAGGTCTCATAAAGCATCATTCTCAACTTTTTTGACATGGAATTTTACCAAATTAGTCTTATTATCTCAACTTTTGCTAACATCAATTTCTTCTTCTGGTGTTTCCTTTTTATTACCTACCTGAACTTCTGAAAACTCAAGTTTGCCTTTATTTGGATAGGTTATTCTATATTTGTTGTATTTCTAAATATAAATAAAAATTTTTGCATTATATAAAAGATACAGTTGATAGAAAAATATGAAGTTCTCAAGAAGCAAGAGGAAAATAGAAGGCCAGGCAGTGTAAAGGTTTTTTTAGCTACTATCTTTAAAAAAAAGATAGTCTTGGCAGAATTTAAACCTTATTTCATATTTGGATCAAATATGAGAAATAGTGTTACTATTTTATAATGTTTTAAAGATTTGGAGAACCTTAAATTTGGAACAAACCCAGTCTAGCCTCTCATCTCATGTAGGAATTCAGTCTACGTGTGGTAATATCTAGTCTTTGCTTGACTACTTTCAGTGACAAGGAAGTCACTACTTCAATGCAGGGTGACAAGATCAAGGGATTTGGCTACTATAAGGTTGTCTTACCCACACCCCCCTAGAAAAGTAATATATTCCTGTAGCAATGGCATAGTTAAGGATACTAGGAGAAATACTGTCAAAGTGGCAGAGAAAATGGGTAATTACGAGAGAGGAGAGAGGCTTTTCTTATGATTTGATAAAGTATAGATCAGGCTTTCACTTTCAGTTATTAGTGGCTACTATTTACTGGAATTTGTTATCAGACTAAGAAAAAGCTATTGGCATTGTCACAGGCAAACCTCCCTTCCTAATTTTAGTACAAGCTTAGGTCATCGATAATTTACCAGATTTTTTTTTTTTTTTTTGATGTCCTGCGCAACTGCCCACATGACAGCCCATAGTGCTGCTCTTTCTGCAGGCCCGTGGCTCCCCGTGCTGCCATCTTAAACTAGATTTCATTTTACTGGCCATTTTGAGCTACAGACCTTTTCTCTATATTCTGACTTGCTTAAGGGTTTAGGTCTTCTTTATGATCCTCTAAATTTATTCTCTTGTAAACTGGCACTCAAAATATCTTAATGTATAACTGAAAACTTCTTAAGCCCTCTAGGGTATTCTGTCCCCTCACACAAAAATAGCGTCTTATTGCCCGGCCGGGCGTGGCTCAGCGGTTGAGCGTCGACCTGGGATCCAGGCAATCGGGGTTCGGTTCCCGGTCAGGGCACATGCCCGGGTTGCGGGCTCAATCAATGCTTCTCTCATCATTGATGTTTCTATCTCTCTCTCTCTCCCTCTCCTTTCCTCTCTCTGAAATCAATAAAGATATATTTAAAAAAAAAAAAAAAAGAAATCCACCATTAAAAAAAAAAAAATAGCGTCTTATTTGGGAGAACAGGAAGGATAACTCTTTGTCTCTCCAATAATAAAAATCTTTATCTTCAATTCATATGTTTTATAACTAAATTTATCACAGAATATTTGAAAAGCATTCTAACTTATTTCATCACAGCCTTTATAGGTATTTAATATATTCATCACCTTAATAATTCTTTATCTTGATATATTTATCATCTTAATATGTTCATTACTTACCTCTTGTTATGGGAGTTGGGTACTTTTGTTAGAGGATTCAGCTTAAATTTTGACTTAATGTCAGAAACTGCCATGTGGCCAGTAACTCTGTCTGGAATTCAGAAGGTACAATTAAGGATCACAGATTAATTTATCTATAGTACAACTTTCTTTTGT
Organism: Miniopterus schreibersii; assembly: GCF_964146895.1. NCBI lineage: Eukaryota > Metazoa > Chordata > Mammalia > Chiroptera > Miniopteridae > Miniopterus > Miniopterus schreibersii. The sequence continues at coordinate 10,280,610 of NC_138116.1, forward strand.
AACTTTCCCAGCTCAAGACCTGAAGTTTGAAGTCCAGGACCTCAGGGAATGGTAATATGTATAAGTTCAAGTTAGAGGTTTGTACAAAGTTGGAAGGCATGTGGAAGGACCCCTTTTTCTATTCCAAGATCTCTAAACAAAATTTCTTGCCATTGTTCCCCCTTCAAATAATGTCATTCTGATCCTGTATTAAGACAAATGGAACCATGTGACCCAGATACAGCATCCTGGGAATATATGAAAAAAGTTATTTAAGGACAAAATTTATTTTTGAAATCAGTGGAACATTTCTTGTCATAATTGACAAAATAAAACATTACAACACTTCCAAAATATTTACCTAATTGTTTATATCTTGGATTCCTGCTTAGTAATAAGTGGATTTCTCCTGGGTTTCCTTCTGGCGAGTCCACCTGTGCCATGTGATTTATTACAAGCCCACAGGGGTGGGATACAATGCTGTTTTGCTACCCTAGACCCTGCTGAATAGACACAATCACTATGGCCTCCCTAATCCTTCTTTTCCACTTCTGCATAGTTAGAGAATTGGGGCCTATGGGTTGGTAGGGCTTCCCACTTTTATTGTTGGTTTTATCTCTCCAACAATCTTTTCAAAAAGTAGAGTGTATTAGGTGGTTCACTGAGAAGAAAACTGGGTTGCTGACTTAGGAATATTAGACAATCATATACTATTAAACAGTGAAGAAAATGTCTCTGAATGTTTGGTTAGAGTTCAATCAATTTTCCCAGGTCTTCATCTCAGAGCCTAGAAGGCAGTTCATTTTTAAACAACTCAATTACACGTGCTGGAAATCTGGAAACCTACCACAGAGCGGGGAACTCCAGAATTGATCAACAACTTACGCACATAAAAAGTGCTGTGAGGTCATTCTCAATACCTCAAAATTATCATTACTTAAAAAAACTACCTTCAACATCTCATAGAAACGATATATATATTTTAAAAGGACTCAGTGTAAATTCCCACAAAATTAGGATATTTACCTACTTTTAGACCACGCTACTTACCACTTCTGGGCTTCAATTAGATCAAGAACCCCATAAAGGGTTTGTTCCATCATACAACTGTGACCTCATTCACTTCTCAGGCGCAGGCCCAGGGTGAGAATGACCCACAAGCTCCTTCTAGCTTTAGAGCAACTGTATTTTCAATGTGGTTCATTCAGCATCCTTGAGGTATGTGTGGGTATGAATTACAGAATCAGAATGTTTAACACTGTTGCGATTTCAGGGAAGGTGAAATTTTTAAAAATACTGTATTAATATGTTTTCATGTTAAACATTAGTGAATTGAAAATTGTTCAAGTAAAAAATTTTATCCAACTGCCTTGATCGAATGGTGATTCAGAACAATTTCATGCCCAGCTGGTGTTGCTCAGTGGTTGACTGTCAACCCATGAACCATGAAGTCACTGATTCAGTTTCTAGTCAGAGCACATGCCAGGGTTGCGGGCTTGATCCCCAGTAGGGGGTGTGGAGGCAGCTCATCAATGTTTCTCTCTCTCTATCCCCTCCTTCCTCTCTCTCTAAAATACATAAAACATACTAAAAAAAAAAAAAAGAAAAAGAAAAGAACAATTTCATTAATTGTTTAAGCCTAGAAAGAGGGACAAAAAAGAAAATCAAATTCTTACAGGTTTGTTGTCTATAGCATTACTGGAAAGAGTGATTTTTAAAAGAGACATTAAAGAAAGGATTATGATTGTTTTAATCAGAAACTTATTATTCAAGATCTAATATGTCTCATGGTATTGTAAATCCCCTACTGCAGGAATTAGGAGTGTCTTTAGTCCTCATGACGGCTAAGCACAGATAATTCTGGCACCCAATGCTTAGCTTGAGCCCCCACTATTGTTTCAGGCTTCACTTAGTGGCTCAGTTCTAGAGGTTTCCTATTCCTGCACTGGGGGTTTGATTATTATGAGCATAATTTGACTTTTCCTTAGTCTTTCCAAACTTGGTACATGCCTCCCATTCCGGCTGTGGATACAGAGGGAAGAAAGGGAAGGTTTAACTTACAAATTAATTTTAAAAATATTTAATAAGGGCCTACTATATTAGAAACTACCAAGATTTAAAATGGGAATAATGACTGTTTCTATTGGGTGGGGTTATTCGGAAATAGAATTTTATTATTTTTTAAATTGTGGTAAATACACATAAAATTTACTACCTTAACCATTTTAAGTATACAGTTTAGTGTTGTTTAGTCACATTAACTCCCCACTTACCCATCCCCTCCTGGCAACCACCATTCTTTCTGTTTCTATGAATTTTACTATTCTAGCAATCTCGTGTAAGTGGAATTATACAGTACTTGTACTTTGGTGACTGGCTTATTTCACTCAGCAATAACATTCTCAAGGTATATCCATGTTATAGCATGTGTCAGAATTTCCTTTTTAAGGCTGAATGGTATTCCATTATATGTACATGTTATTTATCCATGTATCTGTCAGTAGACACTTAGGTTGCTTCTACTTTATGGCTATTATGAATAATGTTGCTATGATACACTGATGTGCAAATATCTTTTACCCTGCTGTCAATCTTTTGGATGTATACCCAGAAGTGGAATTGCTGGATCACGTGGTCATTCTATTTTAACTTTTTGAAAAAATATTGTTTTTCTGAGTGGCCACCATTTTACATTCCCACCAACAGTGCACAAGGGTTCTAATTTCTCCACATCCTCTCAGCACTTGTTGTTTTCTGTTTCGATTCATTTTGTTTGTTATAGTAGCCACCCTGTTGGGGGTGAGGTGATACCTCAGTGTGGTTTGGATTTGCATTTCCCTAATGATGAGTGATGTTGAGTATCTTTTCATGTGTTTGTTGGCTATTTGTATATCTCCTGTGGAAAATGTCTACTCATGTCTTTAGTCCACTTTTTCAGTTTTTTGTTATTGTTGTTGTTGAGTTATAGGAGTTCTTTATAAATTCTGGACATTAACCCCTAACCAGATATGTGATTTGCAAATATTTTCTTCCATTCTATAGGCTGCCTTTTTATTCTGTTGTCTATGTCCTTTGATGCAGTTTAAAATCTTTATGTAGTCCAATTTATCTATTTGTACTTTTTCTATCTTTTTAAAAATATATATGTTTTTATTGATTTCAGAGAGGGGAAGGGGGAGGGAGAGGGAGAGAGAAACAGCAATGATGAAAGAGAGTCAGGGATCAGCTGCCTCCTGCACGCCCCCCACCAGGATAGAGCCCGCAACCCTGACGGGGAATCAAACCCTGATCTCCTGGCTCATGGGTCGATTCTCAACCACTGAGCCACGCCAGTTGGGCTCTATTTTTACTTTTGTTGCCTGTGCTTTTGGTGTCACATCTAAGAAATCATTGACAAATCCAATGTCATAAAGCTTTTCTCCTATGTTTTCTTCTAAGAGTTTTATAGTTTTAGGTCTTATGTGTAGGGAGAAGTAAATTTTAATATGTAGCAGGTAGCACTAAGGGAGGAGTAGTCCAGAGGGAAAGAATAGCAAAAGCATGTAGAGTAAGCATGGAAGATTAGGAGACAAGGAACAGTTCAGCCACATTAGAGGACAGGATTGCATGAAATGAGACCATGGGAGCAAAAAAGATTAGGTATGTTGGGTTGGGGTTGGTTATTAGAACAGAGATTACAAATTTGGTCCCCACACAAGTTTCATTTGGCTTACACAACTTTGAAAAAACTTTTAAATTTCATAAATGAGCACATGCCTAAATTAAGTCTATGACTTCTCATGAAAAATCCAAAGATCAGAAAACATAGGGCCCACATTCCTGCTTAGCAATAAGTGGTGGGAACAGCAACTGTCACCCTTTTAAATAGAACCTAAGATTTCCTGATTGCCACAGTACCCACCATTTTTTTCTAGTCTCTTATACCAAGCATTTAGACACATGTAGATCTTGATTGTTAAGCTAAAGGAATCTGGACTTCATTAGTGTCGGGGAATCCTGAAAATATTTGAGTAGGGATGTTGCATGAATATAGCTGTTTTCTATAAGAATTAATTCAACCATATCAAAGAATTGCCTAGGCTCTGACTTTATGAAGAATAAAAGGGAAGTGAATATTATATGGGGCAGAATATCTGGTACTAGGCTTCTCCCTATGTAGTATTTTTCAGTAAAGGAGAAAAAGGAGTTCTATGGGAAAAGGTTATGTCTCAATGTGATTTATAATTTGATAACTCTGAAAACCCAATATCTTAGGTAATGTCTAGTTCATCCTTGCAGTTAAAGATATATGAGAAGAGAATCTCACCAGTTCCTTCAGTTACCAGATTGATGGGAGCTGGATTTTTCGGGGGGGGGAGGGATGTAGCTACACCTCCCTGTTAGAGATACTGCCCCTGTGGGTCAATCAATTTCTTTATAGGCAAATTCCCTTCACTTCTATCCCTGGTGATTTTGCTTTTACTGAGTGTCAGCACCTTGAGGTCAGAAGCTGAATGTTCTATTTCTCCAACATAGGCTCTGTCCATAGTAAATGTTCAATGAATGAATGGAGAGAGACAGATGTTCCTTCCTGTTTGGGCAGAGATATTGTGCTTCATTATTTCTCCCTCCTCTTTGACTTTTCTCAGTCTCCATCACCTAGACATCATCAGGGTGTGCCAGCATGAAGGAACTATTATCTCCTACCCCAACCCTGGTAACCTGGGATGGCCTAATCTTGATAAGCCCCAGTTTCCCTCTGGAAATATGTGTAGAGGTTAAAAGGCTTACTCCCACATAAACAATGTCATTTTAGTTATTACTCATGCAAACCAACTAGTTGTAATTTTAAAATTTAGTGTGCACCAACATGGGTGGTTTTTTCGGAGCAGCAACAGTGAAAATGCACAGCAATAAGCCCTTATACCCATACCACCCAAGCAAGTCATAAAGTGCAAGGATGTGAAGGGAATTACAAAAATCAACACATATAGGCAATAAGAGGACATTATAAAGAAAAGTGTCACAACCACCTGCTTATCCTCATTGATTCATTCTTGAGAATCAATCCAAGATGTCAGAAAATTTTCCTAGTATCAATTTATCATCTGGATCTTATACAGCTCTATCATCTGGACGTCAGCAACAGCCTCTAAGTTGTATCTCTGCTCCCAGTTTTTCTCTCCCCAATGTGTGTTTCTGCACAGCTTTCAGAGTAGACTACTCACTGTCTACAGGACAAAGGTGTCTTAACTACTCACCTGTAACTGGTAGGTGGGTCTGCAGGTCCTGGATTTCATTTGCTTTGAGTCTAAACCCAGTGTTTTGTAGAGCATTTCTTAGGTCACTGACACTAACCTTACCTCCTTAATAAAAACAAGAAAAAGTAGATAAGGATATCACAAAATGAAAAATGTAGGCCATCAACCCCTATCTAGAAATGAAAGCTATTTACATCAAGTTGTGTGGGAGTCAGAACAGAACATGATTCCATAATTTAATTGGGATTTTATGCTGGGGAGAAAAAGTAAAGAAAGAGGCAAAGACAAAAAAATAACTCATGTTATTCTGGTCAAAAAGTAAGATTTTTTTTTTTATTGTTGACTCTATTACAGGGGTCCCCCATTTTGCCCCCCTTTGCCACCCTCCACCCTGACCCACCTCCCCAGGGCTTCACCACATTGTTGTCTGTGTCCATGGGCTATGCATATATGCATATATATTCTTTGGTTGCTCTCTTCCTGTCCTCCCCATACTCCTCCCCTCTGAGATCTGTCAGTCCATGGCTCTGGTCCTATTTTGTCTTTCTGACTGGCTTATTAAGTGAGCATAATAATCTCCAGGTCCATCCATGCTGTTCCAAAGAGTAAGAGTTCCTTCTTTTTTAAAGCTGCATTTTGTAAATGTATCACAGCTTTTTTATCCACTTATCTACTGGTAGGCATTTGGGCTATTTCCAGATCTTGGCTATTGTCAATAACACTGCTATGAACATAGGGGTGCATATATTCTTTCTGATTGGTTTTGGGATTCTTACCATATATTCCCAGAAGTGGATTGCTGGTTCAAAAGGCAGTTCCATTTTTAATTTTTTGAGGAAACTCCATACTGTTTTCCACAGTGGCTGCACTCGTCTGCATTCCCACCAACAGTGCGCTTGGGTTCCCTTTTCTCCACATTCTCACCAGCACTTGTTGTTTGCTGATTTATTGATAGCTGCCATTCTGACCAGTGTGAGGTGATACCTCATTGTAGTTTTTATTTGCATCTCTCTGATGATTAGAGAAAGATTTGAAACTTGTTACAGTAACAATAAATTACCTTCTATATGTTATTATACATAAAGAAAAACTCTAGTTAATGAAGCAGAATAACAGAAAATTATTGGTGTAGTTTGTATCAAATCATTATAAAATATGAGGATTTACAAAGAGTCAATATAGTGTATACCTATGACCCTTACATTTCTTTATGGTGAGCTGCTTAGTGGCAAAGACTGTCTTTTGCTATCTTAGCACACAAACGAACATAAAGCCTGGTACACAGCCATGGCTCAATAAATGTTATTGAATAAATTGGAAGATGGGGGAAAAATACAAACAGCTGAAACCAGAAATTCTGCATATTCATACTCAGGTTTAGTCACTAGATGGCATCAGTTTCCCAAAGTGGGAAAACATTTTAAATCTTCACCAAAATGAATTTCATATACATGGTTCTAGCTCTCTGTAATAAGAATAAAAAGATTAAGATAGCTTTCAACTCATTTGCATGTGAAAGTTGTTCTAGACTTAGGGTCAGTAATGGAGAGATTAAGGTCAAACATATCAGCAGTAAGCCAGGCATTTATTTGCCTGATGACCTATAGGATGACTAGTTCTTATAGTATATTACACTATTCTAAAATCTGTCAAACCACTTGGCCCACAAAAAGCACAAGATATGATATTCTTACATACATAATTTTTCAGAGACATGTTCCATGTTGCTCATCATAGTATCAATGAAGTCTTTAAAATTCACTACTTTTGTTCCTAAAGGAAAAAGAACACATTTTGTATTGTATCTTCAAGTAATTATTAAAAATATTGAATTGTGTAAAATAAGTTATATATTCAAGGAGATAACATAATTATATTCATCAGCTAATACTACTAAAAATATATGGGTATAGTGGAAAAAGCAATTCAACTTACAGGCAAAAAGTAAACACTGAAAAACACCAAAAAAATTAATCAAAGTCCTTTACTCACAAGTGTACAGCATTTTTAACTTTTAACTTACATTATTTTGTTGTAGCCTTGCAACAATTCAGTAGGATACATAGGTGAAGTAGCTTCATCCAAGTCTGACCAATCTATAAATGCTAAACAAAAGAAACATATTCAATTATTTCATTTACCTGTACAATTTCTAATGTTTAAAAAATAATAACTAAGTCCTCATGAAAGCTATTCAATAAATTATCAGCTGCTTAAATACATACAACAAAGTTAAGTTTAAAAAAACCTAACAGAGCTAAAGATCAAAAGGTTAAACTATTAACTAGGTTAAATATAACCTGGTGAGTTTTTATTTTTTTAATATATCTTTATTGATTTCAGAGAGAGGAAAGGAGAGGGAGAGACAGAGATAGAAACATCAATGATGAGAGAGTCATTGATCGAACCCACAACCTGGGCATGTGCCCTGACCGGGAATCGAACCCCGACTGCCTGGATCCCAGGTCGATGCTCAACCGCTGAGCCACACCCAGCCGGGCCCTGGTGGGGTTTTAATATATTTAAATACATCTATCCAAAGCTATCCAAAGTTACACTGCTCTAAATTTCAGAACATGAGATGCATGATGTACAATAGGAAGAGATAAGAAGCAATCTACTTAATGAAGAAAAACTAAACTAAATAATGAATGATAGCAAAGAACATACTAAATTTTTTTAAATGGTCAATGTCAAGATATCAGAATGACCCACAAATTGCAAATTAAATATTACCTTTTTAAAGTGTTACTATTTTATTTTAAAGTTGACTTTACCCCTATGTTGATTCCAGCATTATTTATAATAGCCAAGATTTGGAAGCAGCCCAAGTGCCCATCAGTAGATGAGTAGAAAAAGCTGCAGTTTATTTGCAATGGAATCCCACTCAGTGGTAAAAAAAAAAAAAAAAAAAAAAAGGAAATCCTACCTTTTATAACAGCATGGGTAGACCTGGAGAGCATTATGCTAAGTGAAATAATCCAGTCAGAGAAAGACAAATACCACATGATTTCACTTACATGTGGAATCTAATGAACAAAATAAACTAACAAACAAAGTAGAAACAGACTCATAGATCCAGAGAACAGACTGACAGCTGTCAAAGGGGAGGGGTGAGTCCGCGGGCTGGGTGAAAAAGGTGAAGGGATTAAGAAAAGAAGAAAAAAGCAAAATTCATACACAGACTACAGTATGCTGACTACCAGAGGGGAAAGGGGGGGGAGGGAGAAGAGGGCAAAGGGGGGATAAACGGTGATGGAAGACTTCTTGGGGTGGTGAACACATGATACAATATATAGATGATGTATTATAGAACTGTATACTTAAAACCTATATAATTTTATTTTAACCACTGTCACCCCCATAAATTCAATAAAAATTTTTAAAAAATAGTTGACTTTACGTTGCAAAATATTATGGGGAAGGTGAAAGTAGCAAAATTATGAGACAGTTATATTATATAATCCACTTATCACCCCCAATTATCGCCTGTTTAAGGAAGACCGCGCGAGCGCCCCCTTCAGCCAGGAGCCTGCGCTGTGGACTCCCGCAGGCCGCCCTCAGCAGGCGCAGGCGCAGGCGCAGGGGGCCGTCAGCTCGCACGCCGCTGCCGGGTGAGAACAAGCGCTCTCCCCCAGGCCTGAGTGCACGCCCAAGGGGCAGGGACGCTGCCCAAGCACCGGACCCCCACCCTTCTAGAACTACCGCCCCTGGGGAGGGACCGCTGGATCCGGCCCCTCGAAAGGTCAGCTCGTCTCTAAGTCACCTCGCGGCCCTTTCTGGAACCTTCCCCCTTCTCCGTAACTGTTCTACTAGCTCCTCGCACCCTGGTGCACGCTCCTCCCTCAGCCTCAGAGGCTCTTCCTTCGCATCGCCTCAGCACGTCTCGCCTCCCCACCCCGTCCTCTAAAAGCCCCACCGTGGACCCCCCTCTGGTCCCCCCGACTCCCGGCGTCCCACCTACCACCACCCGAAATCCTGTTCCTCCGCGGTCTGCGGTCCTCGCCGCTGCCCCTCGGGCCGTCGCGCTGCACGACGATCGATCGCCCGCTCGGCCGCGTTCCCGGGCTTCGGCGCAGCGACGCTCCGCCCCCAGGTCACCTGACCGAGCCCGACGCCCCGCCCACTGAGCAGCCAGGGCGCCGGGGCTCCGGGGCCGCGGAGGATGGCGGAGCGCGCGCCTCCTCGGCGCGGACCGCACAGTGTCGGGGGGCGGGGGTTTGCCCCCTGCACGAGGGCCTGTGACCTCACCTGGCCCGGGCTCCGCGACCCGGTGGCGGGGCTTCCCTCTGCTGCTTTCCCGCCCGCGCGCCGGGCCTCCGCTTCGCCCGCCGTCCCGCGCTCCCTCTGCCGACAGCCCTGTTCGTTCTCGGGCGCTGTTTCGGCCTCGTCTGACCCGGTCCGACATTCCTTTCCGTCCACCGTTGGAATACCTCCCGCCCTCCCTTTCTTCTGAAACGGTCCACCCTCCTTGGTTCTTCTCAATAACGAATAGCCGCTCGAAGCCGTTTGTCCCACTGCTTTGCTGAAATTTGTTAAAAGCTTCAGAGAACTAACCCTTACTTTTGGAAGACGGGGTTTTGTTTTTTGTTTTAATCTTTTCTCTTCTCGTGCATCCTGCAAATGAAATGATACAAGTAAAAGAAAGGACAAAGCGGTTTTTCCTGCCTTTCCCCAGCTATTACGTCGCTACAAGGTTGTCTAAATCCAATTCATTGAAGTTAATAACTTGTAAGATTTGCTAAAGTTGTATATGCTCGGTCAAGCAAAGAGCGTTTTGAAAATATTTTCCTCCAAAAGCCCACAATTTGAAGTATTTTTTCTTTGCAAACATATAGGAAATTTGTTCACATTGATGCATCCAACCTGAGCTCTCCATTGTTTACATTGTGGTGAACCGCATGGGCTTTAGAGACAGATCTATCCAAGTTCAGGTCTTATCTGTTTACTGAATGCAGTGGGGCAAAGTACTTATGCTCTCTCCGTCTCAATTTTCTCCTTCTTCCAGGATTGTGATCATTAAAAATTGTAAACATGCTCAATAAATGTTACAGTAGTTAATTCCTTCAGTGACACTACTTTGTACCTTAAACTCTATGTAGGCATTCTTTAGTGCTTTTAAAATGTATATGGGTGTATCTCCCTAAATAGTCTATAAGTAATCTAAGTGCTGAGACCAAGTCTTTTATTTTTGTAAATACCCTCTTTCCCCTACTTCCCCACCCCCATCCTATTTACAGTCACCTCTATTAATGGATTCAGCCCATTTTCCATTATTCATAAAGCCGGGGATCGAGCCTGCAACCGAGGTATGTGCCCTTCCAGAATCAAACCCAGACCCTTCAGTCCGTAGGCCGATGTTCTAACCACTGAGCAAACAGGCCAGGGCAATATTTTTCCTTTCTCAACAAAGAATTTCCACCCATCACCCTGACCTCTCCAAAGAATAATGTGAATTGTATATGAGTCATGGGAAAACCCAACTAATATGTTAGGCAAAACACAATGAATTGTGAAACATTTTCCTTATAAAGTTCTTTTCTGGGATACCTATCAAGAATAATCTGCACTGGAGGTTTTGCCTTTTAAAGGCTCTTAAATATCCTAAATGTTGCTTTCTAGATATTTACATTGTGTGCATTCTTTGGTGTATTCTCAGAAAATACACAACTGATGAAAATGTTTCTTCTATGCAAGAGGTTGGAGAGACATCATTATGACAGCATCTTCACCAAACACAATGTTTCCTGGCCTATAATTTTTCTTTCACATAGAAACCATTCTTGGGTAGCCTCATTAAATGGATTTAAAAAATTTTTTTTTATCAGTATGGTTAACCTTGATCACAAGCATTTAAAAACTGCCTCCTTATGTGCTTTAGTCAAACTAAAGTTAGAAATATATATTTCCAGAAATATGTTATAAAACCAAGTAGAAATTATTTTTCAACAAGTACTAAATGGCTTTTTTTGTTTGTTTGTAAATCCTCACCCAAGGATATTTTTTCCATTGAATTTTAGAGAGTGTGGAAGGGAGGGAAAGGGAGAGAGAAGCATTGATGTGAGGGACATATCAATTGGTGGCCTCCTGCATGAGCCCTGATTGGGGCCAGGGATCAAACCTGCAACCCTTGACCAGAATCAAACCCAAGACCCTTCTGTGCGCAGGCTGACCCCCTAACCACTGATCACACCCGCCAGGGCCTAAATGGCTTGATATTTGTTCCTTACATCAGTATGAAAAATGAGTGCACTGAAGTGCCAAGACAACCTTCTTGTGATTGGTCTCAGTGGTTATTAGATGGCTGTTACTCTATAGAGTTCAGACTACAGAGGCCAAGAGTTAAGGGGTTACATTTTGTTTCCACATAAGGCCCTCCATTTTCATCCAGACATTTAGTCATCAGTTACCATAATGTAAATAAAACAATAGGTGTTACAAAATTTCACCATAAAAGGATTCAGTCTATGTTCACATAATCTTTTTAAGTCACGCACACTATTGTGTTCCAAAAAATGTGTATTAGTAAGGAATGTAAGACTCAAAGGCAACGATTATGAGTGTTCTGTAAAATACTTCAATCCCACTCTGCTGGCGCTCAATACATTTTAAATTGCAAAAAGTGAATTTACATAGTCTAATGTCTTATTCTGGCATCCTATTGGATGACAATGTTAACAATTAAGATTTTAGTCCCATCTCCCGTGAGTACTTGTTGTAAGAGTATTTTCTTGCTTCAGCTTGGTACACATAAAAGGTTTTCTTAGATGCCTACCAAGTATCTTATTAGCTGTTTTCCCCGCCCTCTGATTCTGATCTATTACTTCCTTTAGTTTTTCTGGGGAATTTGTGGTTGTGAGTGAACCCAAGAGCCTCTGATGATTTAACTTGGAAAATGGATAGAAAGTAGATTTTCATTTTGTGAGTAGGTATTTGGTTTTCATAACCTAGCAGCCAAGGTATGTTCTTAATCTTTTAGTAACTGAGCTGACTTATTGGAAACTTCTTTCTAGGCCAGGACAATAGGTATGTGAACCCTTAAATCAGTGATTCTCGAACTTGAGCATGCAACAGAGTCACCAGGAGGGCTTATCAAAACCCAAACTGCTGGGCCCACTCCCAGATTTTCTGATTCAGTAGTTCTGGGGTGAGGCCTGTCAATTTTCATTCCTAACAAGTTCCCAGGTAATACTGATCTGATGGTCCTTGGACCACACTTTGAGACCCACTGCCTTCAATAAAAGGGCATTTAAGCCCAGGCAGGCGTGGCTCAGCAGTTGAGAATCAACCTATGCTCCAGGAGATCCCAGTTCAATTCCTGGTCAGGGCACATGGCCGGGTTGTGGGCTTGATCCCCAGTAGGGGGTTGCAGGAGGCAGCTGATCAATGACTCTCTCATCATTGATGTTTCCATCTCTCTCTCTCCCTCTCCCTTTCTCTCTCTGAAATCAACAAAGATATATTTTTTAAAATAAAATAAAAGGGCATTTAAATGGTCCTGTAAATAACTTGCCATTAAGCCTTTACCAACTTATGCTTCCTATAAACAGAACCTAGACTAAATTGACAGACTTTTCTGTTGAGGCTACACAAGTTCCTAAAAATCCTCAATTAGGGGGGGAAAAGCTCTAATTCTTAGAACAGTAAAAACCTACTCATTTTGAAAATGTTATTCAAGTCTGGAGAAAAGCTCTAGGTTCGGAAGCTGACTTTAGTTTCGGTAGCAGTCATCATTCTGCTGCATTTGGAAACATGCTTGTTCTAAAATAATCATTATTTTCACCCAAATGAAACAGAAATAACAACACAGGAAGCACTGGGCAGCCTTAGGCCACTTCTTTTTTTGAAAACATTTAATTCACTATTGCACAACTCAAACTGAGAAGGTGGTTAGGAAGTCAGGAAAGCACATAAATCATTTCGACCTTGAATACTTATGGAAGAGAAAGAAGTATCTTGAAATCATGGATGGTGTAGGAATATCTGAATGATAAAGAACTGACTCCTTATGTGTCAACTTGTCAGGAATGTTTAAAGTTTCCCATTACTGTCCACAGCCCCTGAGACTGGACATAAACTATCTCCAAAGAGCAGAGGACAAATGACCTTTGTGTGCTGTGTCATCTGATACCAAAATACTATTTAGATGTTCACCCTACATGATGCCCAGACTCACTGCTATATGCTCTCTCCTGAACATGCTACAGGTTCTCCCCACATGTAGACAAACAGGGCTGGTCTTCAAGGCCTATGAACCTCATTCCAGAAGCCCACACAAGATTCCTACTGATGTTTTAGTCCATTGGATACATATTCTTTCTCCTTTGATATAATTTTTTTATATAAGCCATCTTATCTAAAGAAAATGTCCAACCACTGCTCTAATGGACTCTTGTCTCCATAGCTGAAGATTAGTTAGGTTCTAAACTTCTTGGATTCCTTATCATCCCTCCCGCTCCCCCATTTATCCCTCACTACATTACCATCCCCTACAGCAGGGGTGAGGAATGATATGGCCCTCAAAATAATTTGACCTGGCCTTGCCAACACCTCACCAAAGAGAAGCAGTTCCGGCCATCATATTATGGGTGAGTTAATTCAATGTTTGACCAAATATAGCAGGCTAATTTTTAAGTTGATAATTTTGTATGGCCCGCAAATGATGTTATCAATATCCAAATGGTCCTTGGCAAAAAAAAAAGGTTCCCCACCCCTGCCCTACAGTAAAGTGTAATCCATGGAGACAGGGCTCAGTCATTTGCCCCATTTCTAATTCCAAGGCTTATTCTCAAGGTTAACACCTGGCTACAAAACACACATTTCAGCTACTTCTTATGGATTCTTCTACCCTAATACGTGATGCATATGTGTGCAGTGAACTAAGAAATAGGAACTAAGTGGAGCTTAAGGACTACATCAGGAGATGTAACTGCTAACAAAAGTTGAAGAAAGGGCTCTAAGACAGGATAGAATGAATAAAGTGATATGGAATGACATCTGCTCTTGTCAAAGCCAGGTCTTTCAGATCTCCCAACTAAAAAAACAATACCCACATTCCACAGAATCTTCACGGTGTGTTTGATGTCCACAGTAAATCTCAACATCTTGGAATGCTGACACTGAACGAGATCTTCTAGACTGGCTGGTCCAAACCCAACATTTTTCAAACTAGAAAACTGAGCCTCAGGGAGAGGAAAGTGACTGGCCTTAATTAAGGTTAAGGATTCTTTAGCTGCAACGCTGAGGCCAGGACTCAGATTTTCTGATCATCAGCCCATTTGTTTACAGGTCCTCCCCTTTTTCTTGGGGGTTGAGGGTGGCTGTTAATGTAAACACCAGTGGAGCAACTGCTATTACTATTGCCCATTTCCCTCCTTCTCAAGAAAGGTCCAGCGTGTCCATGAGTCCATCCCCATGGGCTTCCAGGATCTAGCAACTGGGCAGTCACTTGCTTTGAATGATGCCACGTGGGGCTATCTGTATCCAGCCCAAGACTTTGTGGCTTTTTTAAATTCTCCTTCCTTGTCATCAAATAAAATTACAAATATAATACAAGTGTGTTTATATACATGTTCCTATAGTTTAAGCCTCATTGTGGTTTCAGGTGCCCCAATGAGAAAAAGAAAAGAAAATTGCACTTGTGGCCTCTCGGATTAACGACTGAGTTAAAATGAGGTTGCCCAGCCCGCAGGAGAATGGGCCACACACGCTGATACAACTGGCCCATCATTCCATCCCTGGCACTTTCGCCCAGCAGACTCAGAGACCCGTGGGAATGTTCCTTCACAAGACACCCCAGAGGTAGATAAATGCAATCAGCCCTGTGGACGGACGTAGCACATAAAAGCCCAGGGTAGGTGTATGGAGGTGCCTGGACGAGGGGCAGAAGGCCTGAAGGGTGGGCCAGACCTCTGGCTCTAACCATAGCACCCTCCCTAGGAGGAAAACTGCTCTTGGCCATGGAAGTCCCAGTATGTAGCCAACATCCACAGCAGTGAGAATGTGGAAGTAGGAGGTAAGAGGCAGTGCTGGCCCAAGGGTGAAACACTTCTAAATGAACCTCTAGGGTAGAGCTGCCAATCTGAAAGGTCATCATTTTGAACGGGGGGACCCTGGCACATTCCCCCAGGCCATGCATGATCCGTCGTGGCCCTGCCATCCTCTCTCCCAACAGACGGAAGAATTCAGTAGCAAGGACGCCCCTTACGAGAGAACCACGCTGGGTCGAGGCGATGGCAGAAGGCATAGGCAGCTCCGATTATTCAGCTCCCCCGATTTCTCCTTCAGCCTGAGGGAGGGAAAGGGAGACAGAGGCCCCGCAGTTCCCGCCACGGCCGCTGAGACGCAGGCCCAAGAGCCATAAACTCCGGATGGAGTCCAGGACCCTTTCTCGGGAACGAGAGGCCTGGGCCCTGCTCTGCTCTCCAGGGTGAATGGCCGGAGAAGGAAAGCTGGCTTCTCTCTGAGGTAACGAAGAACATCTGCTCAGCTACACAGGTCACCCTCGGGTTAAGCAGGAAGAATCCCTGAAGGCGGCGTTCTGAGGACAAAGGCCGAGGAGCTCCGCTTATCTGGGACACATCTCGAGTTTTAAATTACACGCTCCCCCATTCACAGCACGCACGCACGCACAGAGACCCACGCTTCCACGCACGGACCTTCTCCCTCCCCACCCCACTCCAAGTCCCCGATCCCGCCCCACAGACATTGTCCCCTGTAAACACGATGGCAGAGACGCCCACGATCCCGATCCCGGGACAGTCTGATAGTGATCTGAGGACGGCTGCCGGTGATTAAGTGCCCCGGTAGGTGATGTTGGTGAAGGTGGACGTGGCCTGTTTATACAGTGGGTTGTTGGCCTGCGGAGAGAACAGAAAAGGGTCTGACCGTGAATCAGTTCTGCCCTACCCTCAGGCTTAGTTTCATCCGAGAAAACTGCCATGACACCCTGCTCTGGGACAGGCGGACAGTGAGCAGCTTAATGCTGATCGTACTCGCGCGTTCACTCGTAAATGGGAATGGGCAGGAGGAGATGGAATGCCATCCTGCCACTATTTCCAAGGGTTACATTCATCCCATCCCTTTTTGGATTCCAAGCATTTCAGAAGAGCTTTTAACGGGCAGTTCCTCCCTCTCTCCAACACGCTTCCTTTTGCTCTTTCCCATTTCTTCCCTAATTGTGACCGTGCTGGGGGACATGGGCAAGGGAGAGAAATGTACAAGGTGGTGTTTGGAACACAGAGGACAGCTTTTGCTCAAATAATTCCGAATATGTTCTCATCTCATCCCTTCGAGCACTACCCACAAGCTGTCATGTTATCAGGAAAAAGACCCTTACCGGCTTTCCCAAATTATTTCTTAATAAAAAGAGACAAATCCCATAAGGTCTGGTGCTCCTTAGTGGTAGTTTCAAGAAACAACACATTCTCATGTGCCTCCTGTTTAGACAATGTAGAAATCCTGAGTCCTTACACTTCCTGGAAACCACCCAATTCTCTCTCTACCACCAGTGACCACGGGCCATGTCAGTGAGCACTGACTGAGCACAGAGTGGGCCCGACTCTGCTCTGAACACTGTGGCCCATGGTCACTGGTGGTAGAGAGAGAATCGGGTGGTTTCCAGAAGTGTAAGGCTCGGGATTTCTACATTGTCTGAACAGAAACATCTGAGTTTCTTGGAACCCTTGGTCACCAAAGGCCTGAGGTCACCATCAAATGGGAACAAACTTACAGCCTAAACTTGGAGAGTCAAGGAGTCAAATGGCCATTTGGAAGATCCGGAAAAAAAGCTGAAATGTAGATGAGCCAAAGGAGAATAGAGTAAAATTAAGTATATAGAAGTTTCTCCCAAAAGTGCTTGTTTGGGTTCAATCAAGATAAACAGCAGGAAGCACAAAAGTGGAGTCTGATTTGGAAGCTTTCGTCATTTGAGAAAAAAGAGTAAGATGGGATGACTTTCTGCTGCTATTTCTAAGCGGCTGGCCCATAAAGGGATAACCTAACACCCTCCCACTTCTCTGTGCTCAGTTGCCTTAGCTATAGATTGGTATAATAATGTCGCCTGTCACATAGGGTTGTTATGGGGATGAAATAAGTTCATTCGTAAAAAGCATTTAGAGCAGTTCCTGGTACATGGTAACTCCTCAGTAAATGTCAGCTATTGCTACATTTTTTCTGTTTGTGTTTAACGCTTTAAACCCCATTAGTATATGAAGTATGTTAGTATATATATTCTTCATGTAGGATTCTCAAGTTTATCTTGTCTCCCTCAATTAGAGATTGTTTCCTTTTCATCTCTTCACAGTGTTCAGAGCAGAGTCAGGCCCAATCTGTCCTCAGTCAGTGCTCACTGACGTGGCCCCTGGTCACTGGCGGTAGAGAGAGAATCAGGTGGCTTCCAGGAGTGTAAGGACAGCGGGACAGGTAGACCATCTCCCAGTTTCCAGATCAGAGGCTAACTGCAAAACTGCTGGCTGCACCTGGACACTGTAAGCATCTGCTGCGCCCACTTAGGGCTCCAAACCAACGACTTAGGGAAACGCCCAGGCCCACCCAGCCTAGCCTCTCACCGTGTCCCATTTTGCTCTGGCTCGCTCTTCCTCAAATTTCGCAAACTCCTTCCGATCATGGATGGTGATGAGGAGCTTCCAGATGAGCAGAGTAGCGAGGCCAATGAGCAGAATGGCCCCCATCACTGAAAGCAGGACCACTAGGATGTCAGGGCCCTTGGGACACTCTGTCAGGAGAGAGCACAGAGCAGGGTGGTTGTGATTGGAGCAGGAATCACTTGAACCGGCTACAAATAAGAATTTTTTTTTTTTTAATTTTTTCTATTGATCTTAGAGAGAGGAGGGGAGAGAGAGAGAAACATTGACTTGTTGCTCCACTTATTTATGCATTCATTGATTGTTTCTCGTATGTGCCCTGACCGGAGATCAAGCCCGAAACCTTAGTGTATCGGGACGATGCTCTAACCAACTGAGCTAAACGGCCAGGGCCAAATTAGATCTTCTTGACAAAGTAATGAAGTACTAAAAAATTATCTGAAGGAAAATTCCCTGAAGGAAACAGGACTTATAAAAAAAAAAAAAATCAATTACTCTTTAAAAGGAGAGGGGGCAACTTTTAGGACAGCAATAATCTGTCCTGAGCAGTTTAAATCAGGCAGAATCTAGTCTACTCGATGTGGGTTCACACAGTACTTACTAAAACTGTGATTTTATTGGCAATATTGAATACTCAGGAGTCTCCCCTTGAAGTACCAGATTATTATTCTTTAAAAAAATCAAAAGACCTAGAAACATAGCCTATATTCTTACAAGGCAGCAACTGGCGAGAGCTGAGGAGCAGCTGTCCTTTTAGATGGGACATGTTGGCCACAGTCCTCACCACTCTCTCTTTTCTCCACTAGCAAAGTGTGGCTTGTCACTGAGTCTGTGCCACTGTGGGCTCTGGAGCCAGACTGCATGGGTTTGAATCCTGGTTTACCACTTACTTTGCTATGTGACCTTTGATAAATTTTGTAACCTCTCTGGGTGTCTGTTTCCTGTTTTACCATCTTTAAAATGGAGAAACTAGCAGCACAGACTTTGAAAACTTGCTATGAGGAATAATTAAGGAATTTAAAGAACTTCAGAACAGTGTCTGGCATCGCGTTGGTGCACAATAAATATCAGCTACCATTATCACTGGTGCTCTTGTTATACCTGGCTGTTTTCACTAATTTATTTACTTAGCTCTTGTAGGTACCTGAGTTTGCTACCCTGGTTCAGATATTTACATCCCTGAGGGCTGGGAATCTAATGACCTTTTTGGCATACTTAGAGACCAGGCGGCCTGCCAACCAAGACAATATTTTGGGTTCCTTCCCAAAATATTTAGTCATCTAAAATCCTAACCCTATTGAGAGCTGACTTCCTCTTCAACTCCAGTCAACAATCAACACAGACAGAGGTGAGTCATCCTCCTGAGGGTCAGGATAAGTATGCTCAGCAGAGCTCTGCTTTGCATAAACCACAGGTGTCTGATGGGTGACCTCACCCCAGTAACTTCTCAGGTGTTATGTAATTAAGTGTTTGTATATATGCCTGTTGATGGGTCTGGAGAGGAGGTCACACCCACTTTCCACACTGTCTCCCACCTTCTTCTCTAAACATACACCCTATGCTCACCACATACTACCCCAAAACAACCACCACCACAAACCCAAGCTGGCAATTTCCAAAGCCACCAAATTACAGCCTGTCTGTAATTAAAGGAGCGCCTGGAGAGAAGCTGTAAGTTCCAATGTCTGAGTTCCCAGGAGTGAAGGGCCCCAGTTCTTCTGGGAAAAGCAATTATGAATTCTCTGGAAGACTGAGTAGGGTGGGCCCTCCAAACCCAAAGTGAAATCTCTTCAATTGTGCATGTCAGTATGGGCAGGACAGGTAGAATGCCAGGAGGTCTTTGTGGGGTTAGGGGGGTAGATATGTTAAACATCTGTCCTAAAATGAGTGAATGGCAGGCTTCTGCAGGGAGTTTCTGGAGAGCCCTCCCAGCCACAGGGATGAGAAGCCACGGGAAGACTGGGTAGGGTTAGCAGATTTGACAAAAGTACAGGAAGTCCAATTAAATTTTAATTAATAACAGTGAGTAACTTTTTAGCATAAGTATGTACCAAGTATTGCATGGACATACTGTATTTTATTAGGTAATCCTATCCAGGAGCCATGAGGACCCAGCTGAGGGAGTCAATACCAAACCCTTTGGCAGTCAATACCAAACCCTTTGGCAGTGCTCTCCTGACTACCCTGCAGGGGCTCAGCCCTTCAAAGAGAGCCTCTGCAAGGGCATGTTAGGGAAGAGAATGGAAATAATCTCCTCCAGTACTCCAGGATCCCAGATGCTACATCTTACTCAAAGCCAGAGCCCCTGAAAATGGTTTGGGGTGGGGGTGAGAGGAGAGAGAGGCAGAACTTGGAATTTCAGTGCAATAAAAGACAGGAAATGCGGGCCTGGGTCCCATCTCCTAATGTGGAGGGAGGGGCCTACTGTCAGTAAGCCAGAAAAGTTACCCCCTGCCAGGGGTTATTCGTACCGCCCCAGGTTATCATCATCTTTGTTCCCCATGACTCCAAGTAGAAGGTTCCAGTCTCAGAACACCCATCCAAAAGATTTTGGTAACTGATACAGCAGGAGTACCGTCAAGGATTACGGTAGCAAAGAGATGAAGTGATCTGCAAGACTATATACCTGGAGCTACGTAAATAAATTAGTGAAAACAGCTGGGAACAAAAGCAAGCACAGCCCACCCTTCTGAAATGAGAAGGGGCAAAGGTACCGATAAGGTGGGTGTGGAAAATCTGTGAAGTGTGTTAACACGGGTGGATGGAAAAGTGTGAGAAAGTCATGTCCAAATAATTCACATCTGCTCTCCACAGATACACACCCAGACTTCCCTCTCCCCTTCCCCGGGTCAGCTTTCCCTTGAGTTGCTAAATAAAACTAAAGTGATGCCCTTTCTTTCGCTTCCTTTTCCCTTATGAAGGGTGAGAGCTCTGGGAGAGGCAGATGAACAATATCACATATGGGCTACCGTGCTCTCCCCTACCCACAGCGACAGCAACAAGCTGGGTGACATTAATGTAGCAGCCCTTTGCCCACCTTCATCTACTTCCTTCTCCAAGCAGCCCAAATTGTCCTGCTCTAGCTGGTTTGGCTCAGTGGTTAGAGTGACAGCCTGTGTACTGACGGGTCCCGGATTCAATTCTGGCCAAGGGCATCTACCTCGGTTGCAGGCTCAATCCCCGGCCCCGGTCGGGGCATATGCAGGAGGCAACCAATCAATGTGTCTCTTTCACATCGATGTTTCTGTTTCTACCTCTCACCCCCCGAAAAACAATGGAAAAAATATCCTTGGGTGAAGATTAAAAAACAAACAAACAAAAAACAAAAACAAAACTGTCCTAATAGATACCAAGATGTATACAAGCCTGCCTGTCTCCTAGGAATAATCAGCCCTATTAATTCATTCACAAGCCATTTATTAAGTATCTTCTGTATAGATGACTGAGCCAA
Source organism: Miniopterus schreibersii (assembly GCF_964146895.1). Taxonomy (NCBI): domain Eukaryota; kingdom Metazoa; phylum Chordata; class Mammalia; order Chiroptera; family Miniopteridae; genus Miniopterus; species Miniopterus schreibersii. The sequence continues at coordinate 10,301,885 of NC_138116.1, forward strand.
GTATGGGGATATACCAATTAATAAGACAGACCTTTCCTGTGTTCATGGAGCTTATGGTCTACTGAGGAAGACAGGTGATTGAGAAGCAATTTAATAGTGTGATCAAGGTCCCTTAAGGAAAGCAGGGCTGCTATGAGAATCAAACGGGAACACCAAACCTCATCAGTGGAATGAGGCTGGAGGAGTCTGAGAAGGCTCATTGGGGGAAGTGATGCATCTAAAGCATTATCACCTCAAAATATTGGGGTACATCATAATTACTAAGAGCATTACTAACGAGCACAGAGGCAAAGTTTTGTGGAAATAGCGCAGGGCTCAGGACTCTGACTTTTTCTTTTAAAGCAAGCAGGTTGCTCTTGGCAACCATTTAACTTACAGTAGAGCAGATGCCTTGTGCTGAAAAGTCCTAGAACCTAAATTCCTTACTTCTTAACATTATCAACTCAAAAAAATGCTATGATATATTTTATTCCTTCATGGGATCCATATTTACCTTCCTCTTCTTACCCACCTTATTTTCTATCTCCTCAATTAGCAAATAATTTTCTTGCTAATATTTGTATTTCAATATTCCCCACACCCAGATGGCAGGCCCTAACTTACTGCTTATAAGGTCAGGCTTAACCTGGCTGTTCCTTTTAAGAAGCATGATAGGTGAAATAACTGCCTAATATGGTTCTCCCTCTCCCTGGGGGCAGGGCCAGGGGCCCTCAGGGTCCACTCACCTGGCTCTTCTACCACATACAGGATGGACTTTCCACTGGAGTCTTCATAGTACTGGAATCTGATGACACAGTCATCCTCATTCTTGTAGGTACAATTCACTGCATCTTTGCCAGTGTCCTCTGGGAGAGGGGGAAAGATGGGCCAATGAAAAAAAAGGGTCAATTCCTAGAAGATGGGGCTACCTCAAAACCCCAGTCATGAAATTTCTGTGAAAGTATACAACAGAAAGTCCCATGTTTGACATTAGGCAAGGTGCCTAGATTTGAGATGGTTGTCGTGCCTGGCAATTTGCCTCCAAATGACCCTAACTGATGTACTTTGTCCCTCATAGGCCTTTTTTTGTTTTTATTCCTTCCTCTGGAAGAGACATGATATAATAGTATTACACAATCATGATTCAAAGTTTGGCTCTACTACCTTCCAGCTGTGTGATCTTCAGGAAGTTACTTGACCCCATGAGTCCCTCTTTCTTCATCTATAAAAGGGAAATTATACCCTTACCAAGCAGTGAGAATTAAATGGCATAAAGAGTGGGTGTTCCCTCTCGTTCCCTTCTCTGCTTGCTCAATGATTCTCAACAGTTCACTCAGCCCTTAGCGTTCCTCCATTTCTGCTTCTGACTCACTGTTGCTTTCCAGAGCCATCCTCTCTTCTCTGACTCCATCACATTTTGTAGACTTCACCCCTTCTCATTCTAAAACTTGTGATTCTGACAGTGAAACTATGGGTTACCCTCCACCAGCTGCACCATGGCCTACACTGATGAAACTGATGGGTAAAGCTGACACACGATGAGATTAAGCAAATGTGCCAAGGTCACACAGCAAGTAAGTGAGGTAGTAGGACTAGCGTGAGTCTCAAAGCACAGACTACAAACTTTAACTCAATAAGCCTTTAATTTAGTAAACCAGTGGTATTCTAGTACCATGGAAAGAGTAAATATTTCAGGATTTAGTTCTAATCTTAACTCACTACTAATTTGCTTGGGCAAGTTACTTAACTTTCCTGAGACTCAGTTTCCTCATCCTCAAAATGGAGGTAAGTTCTACTTTATTAGGTTGTTGGGAGAAGCATAAGATATTGTGCATGGAAATATACTTTTATAACTTTTATAAGTTATAAAATTCCATACAAATAAGCATTTATTTTTATGATTATCATGGTGGGGCAGGGCATAGAAATACTTATCAACTAACCTGTAATACTCATCTGGTGTAGATAATAAAAATACCTCACACCTGAACAGCCTCTCCTCCTTGAACTAATCATAGCAAGTACAGTCAGTCTCCTCCAGAGGAAAACTTGTTTCTTTAAACTCAGTCCCCAAATCACTACCCTCACCCAGCCCTGCTTCTGATATTTGCCAAAGGGTCCAGAGATCTCTTTTCCGTAACCCGCCCACCCAGAAGCTGACTGGCTGGCTGTGTCTTTCTGTAGCTCTCACTGAAAACATGTTTCCTGCTTTTGTGGGAGATTACTATCTCCAGAGAGATTTCCATCTCCCCGGCACCACCCAATACTACCTGGCCCAGAAAAACATATCAGATGTGCTGACAGAAGCAAAGATGATCTTTAAGTTAAGATGAAGTATAAACCAGAATAACTGCAGGCAAGAATTGCTCCCCACTGTATTTCTATCTGTTTATTCCATTAGGGGCTCCAGAGAACCAAAAAGGCTTCAGGGTGATGATTTTGGATACATATCCATAAGGGTGAAGGTTCCCCTCCAAACCAGCAAAGCTGAATGCCTTGGCATTCTTAGCAAATGCTTACTAGCCTACTAAGCTAAGACTGTCATGGGTAACTACTTTTTTGCTCTGTGCCTCAGTTTCTTCATCTAAAATGGGGTGCCTTCTCTCCTTTTCCTTGAGGAGGTATAGTTAGGATTGCCTGATTTGTAAACACTTTGAAAGTTATTTGTAGGACCTTGCTAAGTCTGTGGGTTCCAGGAAGCTGAAAGGGGAGGGTCTGCTGAACAAATTAGTAAAAGTGAGGGGGACTCTCAAGTCAGCTTTTATTATGTGCCTGCTGTGCATCAGGCCTGCACGACATGGATTTGGCGGTCAAAATTACTCTCCCATTTTACAGATAAGAGTTGGAAAGTTTCTGAGATTATATCAGAAAAACTAACGTGCTGAACTTACTAAGCTCCTTCACAGACTCAATCTCATCACGACAGTAACGGTTGCAGGTGTTTTCTGTGTGTAGGGTTCCCCGGTCAAACTTCTTGCACTCTACACACTCCCTAAGGAAAGAGGACACCAAGATTAAGGCAAGGGAGGAGCAACCTTGAGAGTGTTTCAGTTTCGCTCTGACCTCCACACACCCAGGAAGCTGCTCCAGCTCAGAAAATACACAAACAGAAACATCTGTAAGACAATTCTGGGGCCCAGAAAATCAAGTCTGGAGTTCAGGGTCTGGAGGGCAGAGGCCTCCAGGTAATGTCATTAAATTTCTTTTTTTCCCCTCCAAAATATGTTTTTATTGATTTTAGAGAGAGGGGAAGGGAAGGGGGGAGAGAGAGAGGGAGAGAGAGACATCAATGTGAGAAAGAAACATCGATCGGCTGCCTCCTGCATGCATCCTGACTGGGGAACTGAGCCCACAACCTGGGCATGTGCCCTGACCAGGAATTGAACGTGTAACATTTAGGCGCATAGAACAACACTCAACCAAATGAGCCACAATGGCGAGGGCCATCATTAAGTTTCTCCATCCAAGACTGTGACAGGAGAGTGAATCCTATGCCACTTCTGGGAGCCTTAAAGTCAGAACCAGTCACATAGTTTAGGAACCCAGTGCAAAATGAAAATGTCAAATCCTGTGTTTAAAAAATTACTAAGAATTTCAAGACAGTGACAGTAGAGCATTAAACCAAGTTGGGGGGCTGAGGGGACCCTTCTAAGCATGGGACTCCATACAGATGCTATTTCTCTTACCACTCTTAAGCGGAAGGAGAAATGGTAGTGCCACGGGCTTGAGCTGCCAGAAGCTTCGTCTGACCCCCAAATGAGTGGCATCTGTACTGGTGAATGTCGGTTTCCATAGTGTCTTTCATAACTCCAGCCCCACATCTCCCACAGAATCAGAACGTCAGCACTGGAACGTTCCCCAGGAGTTATCTGGTTTAGCTTCCTCCCAACTCAGGGAGGAACCCTAGAAGAGGGGTTTCTCCAACTGCAGTAGAGCTGGTACTACTTTGTCTCCTTCATGGTTGGCTCCACCTCCAACTTCCCCCAAAGTTTTCAGGGAAAGAGGAAAGCTAGCCATGTGGCTGGAGCAGGCTCCTCCCCGTAAAGCTTTGGCGAGCAAGAGGCTGAACCTGGAGAGTTGGGGCTTCTAGTCTGGGGGACCCTCTCCACCTCCCCCACCCAAATCTGGCAGCCAATTCACTTCTCTGCCCACTCACTTCTTAAAGGTGCAGGCATCCGGGCAGGTGGGACACTTCTCACAGTTGTTCCCGTAGGAGCCCGGCTGGATGCAGACGCAGCTCCCGCATTCGCACTTGCCCCGGCCGCTGCACAGCAGCCCGTTCGTGGACATGCAGGTGTCCGTGCGCGTGGTACAGTTACAGTAGTAGCCGGTCCAGTCGGAGTCACACAGGCAGTCCCCACAGCTGCACTGGCCATGGCCTGAAAACACACAGCCCACGGGGGCAGAGCCGCTGGACAGGGCCTGACTCCATGACGGCGGCCCAGCCTGCTTTCCAGCTTCGTCTCTCAGCACCCACCCTGCACGGCCACACATCAGCCACCCCACTGAACTCACCACCCTCTGTGCTATCCCCATGCTTATGTTCATGCTGTTCCCTTGGTCTAGATGCCTTTTCCTCCTGTGACCACTGTTAAACTCCCACTCACCCTTTAAGGCTCAACTCAGATGTTCCTCCCTCTCAGTGACTCTTTCTGACCTCCCCAGGTCAAATCAACTGTCAGCCATGTGTTCTGCCAGCACTTATATATAACCCTTAAATTCAACCCTTTTGCTTGCCTGTCTGTTTCTCCTTCTAGATTGTGAGCTCCTTGATGGGAGAGCACATATATTAATTTTCTTCAATTACAGTTTATATTCAATATTATTTTGTATTAGTGTCAGATGTACAGCGTAATGGTTAGTACACTTTACAAAGTGTTCCCCCAACTGGCACCAAATATTAATTTTTCATCAATAATGATTAGCATAATATCTGATACAGAATAGGCGTGCAATTAATGCTAATTTATCCATTCATTCAACAAATATTTACTGAGCTCACACCACCTAGTGGGCACTGGACATTCAGCAGTGAGTAAGACAGGCAGGGTCCCTCCTCTCACGGAGGTTATATCCTAGTTAAATTCTTGGGAACACACACACACATTCACCACCAACGTGCGCTCTGTGTTGTCTTATCCTATTACTATACAGAGCCATCGGCCCTAGCAGAAAAGACCTATTCTCTTTACTACATGCGTGTAGGAATCGGAGACTGGGGTGGGGCTTATACTGCTTGAATGCTGACAGTAACTCTCAACGCTATATTCCCCTAATATTCACTTAACAAGGCTTTAGAACTTGGCCCCTAAACCTGCGTAAAGGTGACTCATTCCCTAGGACTCTGAGTCAGAAAGAAGTGGATAAATAATAAAAATCTGATTGTTAATCAGAGGAAAGGCAGGGAGCAAGGGGGAAGTCACCTGAATGGGTCTGCAAACCATGCCACTGTGAGAACAGATGGGCCTCGTGATGCTGGAGGGGAGCGTGTGCATGGCCAGGCTCAAACAGCAGCGAGCTGGCACCTCCTGCTCCCCAGTGGGTCTGACTAATGCCTCTTGGCCACTACAGGTCCCTCTGCCAGTGACCCTTGCACCACCCTTTAGTAACCACACAGGCATTCAACACGCAGGGCACACACCTTCGCTGCCTTGGAAAGAAACGTCTGTTTCCCAGGAAGGATAGGAAACACGAGCTCATCTGCCACAGCTGCCCAATAGAGATGCAGAGTAGAGACGCTGGGCTGGCAGAGGGTGGAGAAAGAAGAAAGAGATTGGGGTCCCTACAAGAACAGCTTGTGGTGAGAACTCTCGTTCAAGTGACTTAGTAGGAGGGAGGGAGGGCAGCAGGTCAGGGCAGGAGTCAAAGGGTGGCAGGAATGTGGTTTCAGCTGGAGACTCCCTGCAGCCTGATCCCACGGTGGGCCCGGAGCATGAATGGCTCCCCAGAGCTAGCCCCACCTTTGAGGCAAAGGATCTGCCCCTGTGTAACCCCGTATCCATCAGTCACTGGCCCAGGTCTGATGGCCAATGACCAACGGCAAAGGCGAAACAGCTCCTGTCAGCAGACGGCAATTCTCCCGAGAAAAGGCAGCTCTGAGCAACTACCAGCGGCCCAGCAGCAGCTGGGGGAGGGGTGTGCCAGCCAGCAGAGCGGGGCCCGCAGTGCCCACTACACCCAGCTTTCGGCCACGACCCCCAGACGGGAAGGCCGACAGCACTCAGAGGCCTCGGCCTCCTCAGAAACCCTTGTCCCATAGCGTTTCCTTTGTGAAGCTAAACAGAGTGATCTTTCAGAAGACGGTCTGCTGGGCCAGCCAGGGCGGGAGCTTGGGAGTGGAAGTGGTTGGCCAGAGCCAGCAGGCTGACCCCAAGCCCTGGCAGGGCCGACCCGTAAAAGGAAGCCACAGTGTAGTAATGTCACAGGACTGGCACCCCTCCAGCAACCGGGCAGCTGAGTCTGGGTTCACTGGAAAGTCAGAGGGGGGTGGGAATAAGAGAAAGTGTAAGAAAGAGGAGGAAAGTAGAGAGGAAAGCAACGAGGGGGGTTGGGGGAGGAGGAGAGGAAAGGAGGAGCCCGTGTTTCAGGCCAGAGGAAACCAATCACTTTCTACACAACTTGACCTTCTGAGCTGATGCCTCACTCCACTATCACTCTGCTCCTCTCCTTTATGAGCCAGCCCTTCCTTTGACATCCCACCTCCTTCATGAAGCCACCCAGGCTTCCCCTGTCCACCGTGAGTCTCTATCCAGTGGACTTCTATAACACTCCCTGAGGACACCTCTCTTCTGGGATCTGGCAGGTTGTGCCTCGTGTTGTGAATTACCTTTAGGTACGTTAATGAAGGGCAAAACCATCTTTTTCATGTCTCTCTCTCCCACATCGCTACAGCACACAGCACAGAAGCTGGCTCTCGAGGGTGCCTGATCAATCTGTGTTCATGGATGTGGCAGGTGTAAGAGTCTCTCGAGGTCAAGGACACACTCCCAACCGTGAAGACCATGAGTGCCTCCTTTGGGAATGAGAGCAGAGGGAAGGCCCGGGCTAGAGGAATGGCCAAGTCATAGCCCTCCTGCCTCAGGAGCCCCTGCTTGCAGCAACCAACAGACCGCAGGCCACCAGCTCCGGGGAGGGGCAATGGCGAGCTGGGCTATAAGCTCTGAGAGGTCAGGAATCATGCATGACCCCTGCTCACCCCTATGGACTGGGTGCCCGGCACAGGGCAGGCGCTCAATGATTGTGTCCATCCGAGTATCTGTCACTGGGGAATGTGATCATGGCACCACAGGGTGCAGCCCTGAGACCAGTGGGCACCCAGCGCCCTGGCAGGAAGTGGGGGAGGGAAGCCTTGAGAGGCTGCAGTGGCCGCTGTGGTTCGCTCACGAACTAGCTGCAGCAGATAGAGGACAAGCTGTTCTTGCGCTGGTGGGAGGCAGGGACCGGGGCTGCTGACCCTCACAGCTATGTGCCGTGGCTTCAGTGGGCCGGCAGCCAAAGGAAACACTCTGCCGGCATCCCTCCCACACCACCTCACACCAGACCAGGAACAATCAGCCCACGGAGGCCTAGGGCACCTCCCTCTGTCCCTAGTGCCCACAGTGGGCTCTCTGCAGGCCCCTCCTCCGGCAACTCCCTCCCCTTCAGCCCCAACCTTCCCCCACAAGGAGTTCCCATGTCCAACTTTCCTATTCCTTTTGGTACTTTGAATATGATATAAATAGCATTAAATATTAAAATGAACTTAAACTCCTGCCTCATCCCTTAATTCAGACTGCTGTGTGTGCGTGCGTGTGTGTGCGTGTGTGTGTGTCCCTGATCTCTCTCTCCCCTAATCACTCTGACAACCTCTTTCTCCAATGTCTCTCTCATAGTTTGTTGGCACGAGTAAAGGAAACAATGTTGATAATAAAAAGAAGCCATTTTTATATTACTTGGACAGGCTTTAGAATGACAAAATTTACCTTCCTAATCAAGCCTCTTTAAAGGCTGATGCTGAAGTGAACATCTGGTGGATTAGCTCAGCTGGTTAGAACCCCAATGCAAACGAAGCCAACTTGGGTCAGGGATTTGATCACCGTAAAAGCCAATTATCTCTGTTCGACTGGCCACACAACACACCCATAAACCAGTCCCAATCAATTTGCAAACGTCTTCAAACTGTCTTTCACAAGAGGGATTAATCCACAGTGGTTATAGCCCAGTAAAAGCCTATCCCCAGCGCCCCAGGAACAATTCAGATGGCCGATTTGCCTCCTAGAGTGCTGTCAGTGCAGATAAAGACTATGTTAACATCAGTTCAACTTCTAGCTGGGAAGCACCTGAGGAGTGGTCTTTGGGACAGGAGAAGCCAGTTTGAGATGATTAGTGGGCCTCAAGATTATACTGAATTTTTGTAATGAGAAGGACGACAAACAACTCAGTCTCCTGTAGAGGGACTCAAAATCGTAATCCCTAATCAGTAGGCTGGGACTCTCTACGGCAGTCTATTCAATATACATCTGTGCTGTCCAACACGGCAGCCACCAGCCACATGTGGCTCCTGAGCAAGAGATGAACTGAATTTCTAATTTTAAATTAAATTTAATTAAAATTGATTAATTTGCTTTTAAATAGCCACATGTGGCTAATGGCTACCATTTGATCAACACAGATCTAGAATCCAAAGAGGAACAGCAATACCAATAGTGATAACCAAATAGTGCCAACATTTAATAAGAGCTTACAATTTTCCAGTCATTGTTCCAAGTGTACAATTAAATATGCTCATTAAATGTGCTCCAATGTCTTGCCTATTTATTACTATTTTCCAACTCTTTTTGTGATGAAAAGCCAAATTCATGTAAGACAATTACTTATTTTACTATATATTCTAACATCGGGTATTTTCCAAATCTATAAGTACTTAAAATTTAATTACCATCAGTCACTGATTTTTCTTTTTCTTTTGTTTCCTCAAAAAAGAGCTGACCCATATCCTCAAAAAGAATAGGAACCAGTGACTTAAAATATTAGGGGAAGGGCAGGTGAAAGAAAAGAAAAACCTACCTTTGCCTGCAAGTTTCCCCACTCCTTCCCACACGTCCCTGTACCCCATGAACAAGGACACGGGGAGCTGCGAGGAGCTAAAGAGAGCCCCATTTCTGTCTTCCCCCACTGGAGCGGAACACCATCTACTCGGCCCTGCCCTGCAGGCCTTCCTGTGCCCACCTCGAGCCCCGACATGTGAGCGTGTGTGAGTACCAGGGTGGGAGGGGTGTGCAGTTCTACTCACCTGAGCACATCTCCCCCTTGTAGCGGACACAGGAGAAGTCATCGCACTCGCAGTACTTGCCCGTGATCTTGCCAAAGTCACTGCTGTGGCAGACACACTGACCACAGAGACACTCGCCCCGCTGGCTGCAGACAGGCTGGCCCTCCTGGGGGCTGCACTCGTCCTGCTGGGAGGGGCGGTAGTCCTCCTCTGAGCACTCACACTGGGACCCCAGCCAGCCAGGCCCACAGCGGCACACCCCACACTCGAAGGTCCCGTTGCCATTGTTGCAGTGGCGACTGTAAGGCTCGGCATAGGCCTGGCAGGCACAGTCACAGTTGAAGGTGACTTGGACGGTGAGGCTGTCCTTGAAGCCCACAGGCTTGATGGTAAAAGACTTTTCCTTCTCCTGGGGGCAGCCTCGCACCTTGGCCTCAATGCTGAAGCTCACCTGGATGGAAAAGGTCACACTCAGACACAGGTGGGCTCTCTTAACACTCCAGCCCTGGAAGTAAGCTGTTCTCTGCCCTGCCCAGAAATACCCAAGCTGGGTGCCTTCCCACTACCAAATGAGGTATGTGCATGTCCAAGAATAGACAGACAGATGGACAGATGGGTGGAGACAGATATAGATAATATAAATAATATAAATTTGGATATAGAGAGAGAGAGATCCCTCTCCTTCCTCCACCCCCTTCACCAACCCTTCCCCCCTCAGGCAGAAACAGAGAAGAACCAACCATTATGGAGGGAAAGCCATGGAGGGACTGGGGGCAAAGTGGACGTTTGCATTCTGAAATTCCATCTCGGCGGGTATTGTTGCCCGTTCGGTTTGCTATTGAATCTTCAGCAACTAGGACAATGCCTGGCACAAAGTCAGTGCTCAGCAAATGTTTATAGAAGACACAGCCATTTTACACTGTGGAGGAAAGAAAGGCTGTGCTTTGGGGGAGGCTGAAGACTGGTTAGGGGCTGAAGGTAAGAAATATTTCCATTGTCCATCAGCTGTGCATAAACAGACACAGGTGACCTAAATTCAAGCTTTAAAAAATCCTGACAATGAAGTTCACTTAACAGACGGAGAAAGTTTAGGCAACAGAAGCCTCAGAGGAAACAGCTGGTAGCTCCACTGCACCTAAACTGTAATGACCCTCAGAGAGAAGGCCCAGGGAGGAAGGGGTGGGGTGCCCACAGACACTCCAGGGCACAGGCCAGGGTGAGTCCCTGCCCAGCCCATCTTACTGTGTCTCCAATCTTGAGTCCAACACAAGACTTGAGGCCTGGGATGACCTCGTTGTTAAGACAAGTGGCGTTGAAGGATAGAGACAACTCCTCAGGAAGGTCACGCACCTCCAGCTCCACTTTAGAGCGGATTTTCTGAGGAAAAGAAGGTAAGGAAATGGACTGAGAGGCAATGGGTAGGTGCCAGTTCCATCCCAAGCAAAATCTACCAGGTGGCCCTAGACTGACCCTGCAGTGCCAGATGCTGAGGCTCACCGGGAAGCTACCAGAGCGCCCTCCGAGGAGCCTGTTACCTACTGTATTTCCAGCCCAGGCCCTGTTCCCCCTCTCTTTCCCCACTTGTGTCTAGGTAAGTCTGGATAAAATCTAAACCTCATGGATGTGCAATGGGAAGTGCTAATACTGGTCACCGCGGCAGTAGCAATTTCTGCCTAATTTTTAATCAACCTCACCTTCCCTGTGGCTCAGCTCCTCTTTTCTCTCTATTGGAGCTCAGCTCTCCCTCCCTCTCCCTCTGCCTCTAATTTCAGGGCTCTGCTTCTTTCTCATCCCCACACCCATCCTCTTTTTCCCTTCCATCTCCTCTAAGCTCTTCACTCATTGTTCCCAAGCTCCTGGCATTCATTCTGAGCCATTTCTTTCTCAGAGGGCTGAACTCCTCCCAGTATTGGCCATCCCCTGGCCCCAGGAAGAACAGGGGAAGGCAGTGAAGGCTGCAGGGTAACCTAGTAGCCAGGACTCCCAAATCTGAGCCCTCCTGAATAAATGCCAAATGAGGTGAACTCTTAGCAGGCCCTTTCCCAGAGCAAGACACTTACCCCATAAGCATCAACAATGAGCTGGAGGACATTGCTGGAATCAGCAGACAGAACTCCCACTGTGGTCCCTGGGATGAGCTCACTGTAGTTCTAGAAAGGAAGACAAATATATCCAGGGCTGACTGAATGAAGGTGGTGGTCTCCAAAAGCCCTCCCCTCGTCAGATGAAGGGTCTTGAAATGAAGATTGAAGGGAAAAAATGGATATTTGTCTTGTCACTCCCAGGAACAAATCCAGCAGTATTTCAGAGCTGAGCGAAATTAGAGAACACCTCTCACACCACTTACCCCACTGCAAACATCAACACACCCATCCTGCTAGGCTCAAGGTTGGAGAGGAATCATTAGCTCCTGGGAACAGGTTGTAGGAGGATCTTTCCTGATTGGGGACCATGGTCAATGCTGGTTCCCTGAGATAGGCCCACCCATCACAGGCCCCACTCCCACTCCCATTCCAGGAAGCCCTGACAGTGTAGTTACCTTGTAGAGCTTAACCACCTCTTCAGTCACTGCAAAGATCAGATTAATGTTTTTCTGGGATAGCTTCTCGGTCATCAGCCCCAGAGAGGGATAATCCTATAAAATGAAAGGATGTGTAGGTTAGTTAAGAAGCCTGTTCACATCCGTCCATGGACCCTAAGCATCAGAACTGGGCTGACTTGAGCCATGGCCCAGACCGTGGAGGTACTTCAACCTTTCCACGCTGTGATCAATGTGAGGCATTGGGTTAAGTAGCAGCACAAACCCAGTTGGGAACTCCAGGGATAGATGAAAAGGTACAGGCTGGTGGTGTCAAAACCAAGCACCTCTTTCTTCCCACTCAGATATGATGCATTCGTACTAAGGAGCAGCTTCCACGGGCCAGGTACTGTTAGACCTTGTTGTTTTGAAGCTTCCTCCTGTTTTGCAACTACTGGCAAATGCCTTGGCTTGGCATTTGCAATACTCCACCATGTGGTCCTTCCAACCTTCCTTTCCAATCATCACTCACCTCTCTCCCTCTTCCACTTACCACTGACCTGGCACATTCTCCTTCTCCCACCTGAACTGGCCTCCTTTTTGGTAATCCTGCTCCTGCCTAGGGACCTAGTTCAGGTCCTACCTTCTCCAGGAGGCCTTCCTTGACCATCCCAGCTCATGATGAGCTTTCCTTCTTTGAATACCTAGAGACCTTATTGACTGTGCTGCCCATTTAACACTAAACATGCATCTGGTGTTATTGGGAACACATCTCCTCAACTAAACCAAAAACTCCCTAAGGGCAGGACCTCCACATAGTCTCTTTATCTCCTTCAGCCCCTCGTAAGGAACCTTACCTAGATTAGATGTCAATGGTTACTGACTCACCCATTGCTGGGTAGTACTCTACTTGGATATGGCTGACACCAAGGAATTCAAGCCACAGTGGGTATGCTGGTGAATTGTGAACATGTCCCTGGGATCCTAGACTTTGCAGGGAACTCATGAGATCATCCAGCTCAGGTTTCTGCCTTAACACAGATGTACCTTTAAGCCACCTAGACAAGGTAGTTGCTATACTGTCTTTAAGAGTTAAAGAGTTCACACTTTCCCCAAGACACCCAGAGTATCGGCATTCTGAGGTCTGTACATTTTCTCTATGGCATACATCAATTTCTCCTGTTTCAATTTAAATGCCTTTCCTCTTATTTAACCTTCTATGATCATAGACAACAACTTATAAGAAGTCTTCTCACGTCTCAGCTAAATCATCCTTTAGCCTTCTTTCTTTCAAGCTAAATGATTCTGAGCCCTTTAACCTTTCCTCATAGGACCAGCTCTCCATGCATTATGATTTTTGTCTCTTTTTCCTCTATCTCCTTCCAATAACCACAAGTGAGCATGGTATCCCAAGAAGGGGTAACCGTGCACAGTCGATGAGAACGCCTGCTTTCCAGCTGGACCTGCAAAAGTCCTCCGGGGCCATTCTGGATGCTACGAGGCTACTGCTGGTGCTGGAGGCAGTGGAGACAGTGGGGATACTGATCACAGACAGGACCATTTCTAGTGATTGTACATGTTGTACCCTGAATGAGGATATCCAATTGGGGGTGAGGGCTGGCTGAAACAAGCTCTGACCCCTGCCCAGAGGAAATGCTGCCATTTTCATATTCACACAAAGACTCTGCCTGGGCCATAATGAACAGAGACCAAAGGGGGTCAAGAACCTCACCATGGTAGTGGAGGCAGAGTAATGGTTGTCACTGTTAATGTGACACTGCCCATCATTGGGCTGGACAATGCCTGCCAGCCTCCCATCCAGTGCTATATGGGTCTTGGCATCAGTGGTAAACACCAGCAAGTGGGATGCATCATTCCTCCAGCCAATCTTCTCCTGTTTTTTTTAAAAAAGGCAAAAGAGAGAAAGCAACTTTAACCATGTCACTGGCCGAAAACAAAGACCCAAGGACCTGAAGGTCTGAACAAATTGTCTTGATGAAGGGCCTCAGTCTCCATCCTTGGAAAACAAGCTGAAACTTTCCAACTTAGGGGTTTCGGTTCTCTTAGGAAAACAGCCTCATAGCTGATTAGTTCAAGCAGCTGAGAGACTCTTGATTCAATTCCAAATATAACTTTTCCAGTGATAATCACATGGCCCATCTAGAAACCCACCTGCATCTGCAAAGCTGGGGTGGGCTAGAAGAAATCCTTTTTGAACACCTTCTGCTTTGCTGAGGTTAAGTTAACCCAGTTTGACGTCTTCCAGAGATGAGAAGATGCTCTCCCCAGAGAACATCTGGTACCATGTGGCTCAAAAAACTGCCAGCTCTGGCCAGGGAGCAGATACAAGCAGAGGTTGCTTATCAAGAGCAATTTATTGCTCATACTCTATGAAGCTCTGTTTGGTTCCTATCTCTTATTTCACACAGAAATCCCCACAGTTGAGCCACTTCCTCCCCATCTGATCTGCACTAACCACGCCTGGCACTCCATGCCCTCCAAACTCACATCACAGACTGTAGCCTGCATGATAGCATCAAAGCCACCCTCTGGGCCGTCTCGGTTCCGTGACACACTCTGCCTCTTCACCTCCTCATTGAAGCGGTTCACCTGGTCAGTCAGCGCCAGCACGTGCTTGTAGCCAAACATGGGCAAACACGTGGTCTTCATACTGGGAAGGGAGAAAGACTACTGAAGCAGACAGCCTGATGGAAAAGGCCACACGGGGAGTGGGAGTGGGAGGGGAAAAGAGGGGAACAAATACGGACAGTGGTATCCCCAAGCCAGTTCTATACAACCACAATTACCCAGACTGTGCAGGCCCCAAACCCCTTAAATTGCCACACTGACCTTACCCCCAGCTAGCCTAGAGGATAAGGGAATGAGCTATAAGACTACATTGCCTTGGTTCAAATCTCAGCTCCTCTACTTACAAGTCATGGGCCCCTGGGCAAGTTTCCCTATACTTAACCTATAAAAATGGGAATGAGAGCACACGTCTCATAAGAGTTGTTGTGAGGCTTAAATGAGTTAACACAAATAGAACGCTTAGATCAGAGTGAGGCTCTTGCTGTTGCTATCATCTTATTTTTCAAATTTCTCTAAAGTAACATTAACACAACGATAAAGCAAAAGTTTCTTCAATAACAATGTTCCTAAATTGACAGATCTGTGCCAGACAGGAGCATTTCTGTCCCCAGACCAATGGTTTGTTTGTTTAATTGATGGCTGACATCTTTGCTGTGGAACCTTACACCTCAGAAGCATAAAAAGGCATATCATATAACTTTGAAAGCCAAAAAGAAAATTTGTGCCTTTCAGGCTCAGAAACCATCATTTTAAATTATTATAATGCATGGATTTTCATAACCTCCACCAATGAAATAATAAGCATTTTAACCCTGTAAGACTCATACTCTTGATGAGGACAATGATGAAAATAACAATGAAATCATAATTCCTCTACTTATCCAGAAATTTCTCTCTACTTTTGATCTTATTCCTACCCCCCTACCATTCTCTTGTCTACAATTTATTTGTGACCAAGACTAAGAAGCTAATGGATTTTTTTCCTAGGTCTTCAAACAGCTTTTGGGATCTTTTGACACTACACTCTAGACCAATACTTGCCAGACAGGAAGACCAAGGTAGGGAGAAGATGTGATTTGGCCAGAAGGTAGCCAACAAAGCTACCCCAGAGCTAGAAATAGAAACCAGGACTTGAACCTGTCTGGGGGAAAGCGGAGGAGTAGACTCTGGATCCCAAGAGTGTACTACTTTGAGTCGGAGAAGTTATGGAGTTACTACGCTTCGGACTCTAGAAAAGGCTGGAACTATGTCCCACCCTGAATCTATAGCACCCACATAGAAGGCATTGTCTGTCTTAAATTCTCCTTGATTTAATTATTAAGGGGAATTTATTATGTCACAAACAGTGCTTTAAAAAACCTGTCTCTTAGCTTAATCCTTCCTCCCTCTGAAGGTCTCCTGCCCCTATCTGCTTTGCCCCCATGCCCTGTCTTGACTTCTGGAGGAAGACTTACTCATAGCAGGGGTTTCTGAGGGCCTCTGGTGGGGAGATGTACATGTATGGTGATGCAGGCTTGTCCACAAAGGCCCCAAAGCCAATCCGCAGGTTACTGGTGAGCTCGCGCATCTTGGAGGCCAGCTGGGTACCCAGGTTCTGGATGCTCCCCAGATCATCCTTCATGGAGTAAGACAGGTCCATCAAGTAGTAGATGTCCACAGGGTAATCCTCCACCTGTCGGACTTGGATGGAGAAACTCTTCGAATCATCTGGAAGGCAGAAGGGTGTCAGTTTTTCTCCTGTCTCTCTCTGAGACTTACTAAGTGGGTTTGGACACACTTAGGATTAAATAAGTTCTTGATCAAACTAAACTTTAAAAACCCTGGTCCCTTCTCTCCCTCTGCAATTCTATTCCCCTTCCAATCTCCTGACCCTCCCATTTTTAACCTTTTCCATTCTAATATTCTCCACCTCTAAGTTCCCATCCGCCTAATCCTCTGGATCCCAAGAGTCTACTACCCTGAGTCATTGAGGTTGTGGAAGTTACTACATACACTTCAGACTCTGGAACTATGCCCCACCCTGAATCCCACAGACCCCCGTGCCTTACTCATAGAAGGTACTTTCTTAAATTCTCCTAGATTTAATTAGAAAAGTCACAATCAGTGCTTCAGAAACCCTGTCTCTAGCTTAATCCTTCCTCCCTCCGTAGGTCTCCTGCCCTATTTTCTTTGCCCCCATGCCCCTGCCCCAATCTCACATGGAAAAGGGATTTACAACTTACTTTCTCATATCTCACTTGAGCCTCAACACAAAGCTACAAGCTGGATAAAATAGGGACTGGGGGAAAGAAGGGACAAACATTTTTTGAGTCCCTGCTACGTTAGAAGGGTTGAGTAACTTGCCCAAGGTCAAATAGTGAAGATTTAAACTCAGCTCTTCTGACTCCAAGTCACACCACCTCCCACTTTCTTCCATTCTCCTGCTAGCACCTTCGCCCGCACCCGTCTCTTCCTGCCCCGTTTCCATAGTGAGCTACTCCCCCAAGGCTTCCCCATCGGACCGCCAGCTCGCGCCCTGTGTCATCTGCCTGGTGTCCCCCCCATGGGCCCCATCCCTACCTGGCCGGAGTCGGAGTGCAATCCTCTGGGGACTGACTTGAGTGATCTGGGAGCTGTCGCCAGAGCCCTTGTCGCTGAGGGGCCTGGCCTCCAGGATGTTGGCCTCACTGAGGGGGAACTCGATGGACTCTGGGGCACACCTATCCTTCAGCAGATTCTCCTTCAGGTTACAGCGGGACGTGCCCAGAGGCAGGGTCTGTAAAACAGGAGCCCAAGAGGCAGCCCTGTGACTGGAGCTATGGTGGTTCTCTGCCTCCTGTGGGCTCTGCTGCCTCCCAAGGGTCTAGAGATTACCCAGCATTTTGGAGCTAAACCAGAATAAATAAACTCGTGTGGTCCTTTGTACAGATGGACAGAACTGAGGCAGCAGGAAGGCTGGGTGAGTACTCACTCACGCACTGGTAGCTAGGAAGAAAACCAATACAGTATGATGCCTGTTAAACTACTGCTTTTCAAATTCTGAAATACAACCCACTGTGGGTCCCCAAAATCAATGTAGTGGGTCTCAACCACCTATTTGTCAAATAAAATGCAATAAAACGGAAAAGAATAGCATAGAATAGACTAAAATAGAAGGTATCAAAGTATATAAATAGTAAAAGTAAATATTTTTTGTGAAACATTTATATATTGGAGAGTGGCGTGTAATATATAAAATACATAATGATATATAATCCACTTCTTTCTGGAGGTCAGGGTCAAAACAGTTCGGAAGCCATTGTGTTAAGGCACCGGCTAGGATCTGAGATCACGAGGGCAGGGACTGTTCCCTTTCAGTTCCCAGCACCAGACCCAGGACTGCCCACAGAGGCGATGGGGCAAGAAGTGCTGGGAGGCAGCAGAGAGTAGGGGCCAAGTGCACAGGAGTAGACTGGCTGAAGCTATATCTCAGCATTGCCTCTTCCTAGCCCGTCACCAGCATGAGTCACCAAAACTCTCCACACCTTGTTTCCCCAGCTATGCCATGAAGATAATAATAGCCCCAGCGTCACAGGGATGTCACGCAGGACTAAGACCATGCACGTAAAACACGTAGCATGGTGCCTGCCACAGGGTAAGTATTCAATAAATGATTCCTAGATACAGTAATTTTAAATAAGCTTCAAAAGCTTGGGCAAATCCCATGATGCTGGGCCACTGGCCAGAGCCTGTCCTATCACTTTAAGCTTCCCTCCCTCACCCTGGACAAAGAGCCAATTGACGACCCTTCCAAAAACCCTGGTGTGTGTTCCACAAGCCTCCGGAGCTCTGTGTGTTTACATCTGAGTCCCAAATGGGGGACATCTGCATTGGAAAGAACACTGGAAATCAGGAAACAGGTTCAATTCTAGGTCTGCCACTAACTAGACATGTGACCGCTCTGCTCCCAGCGCTGGCCAAGGACAGAATGACAGAGCACAGAACTTCCTGACATTTCATGTTTTTGTGCCCAAACTCCTCTTGCTGCCCCTGCCCATCTCCCGAAGCCTCTCCCTCAGGAAGCAGTCTCTCTCTCACTCAGAAAACTCCTCACCTTATCTCTGCCTCCAGCTGCCCACTAAGCCCCAGTGAGAAGCCCTTCCAAAAAAGGCAATGACTGCATCGACCAAGATGCTCTGAGGAGCAGAGTCTTTCCAGGACTAAGGCAGATGTTGAAGGAGACAGGGAAGGGTGAGACCAGGACACTGAGTGAGAGCAGCTAGGCCATCCTGCATCTTCAAGCTGCATCCGTGAAGGGAGAGAATGTTTGGAGTTTGGAGGGGGGATTTCCTGACCCCCATTTTCTAATGTGACAGTGCTCATTAGAAGAAGGTTTGAAGTGCTAAGCCTTGCTGACAGCCCTTATGATTTGTTATGAATCTCCTTAGAAATACAAACACTGAGAAACAAAACCTGACTCCATCCCTCCCCTCGTGGTCACTGACATCAGAGGTCAGGAACATAGCAGGCCTGCTCTTCCTGAGAGCCTCCTGCCCCAGAATACCAAGGTGGTGACCTCAACACACTTGGGCAGCATTCCCTTTCTTAATAATCCAGGCCAAGCAGGTAGAAAGACTGTCTCCAGGTTCCTCAGAGAGAAACTGGAAGGAGGAAGGGCACAATACTAAAGTTCCAGTTCCCAATGAAATCAGATGTTACACAAAAAGGGCAAAAATAACCAAGAGCCAGGGGAACATTGAAGCAGAGGGGTGGGAGGCTCAGGCCCACATGCTCTGTGACCCAGACTCCTGCCCTCTCCTGGGAGAGGGACACATGCTGTTAGTCCCATTCTCCAGGAACTCCACTGTGGAAATTGGAAAAGTACAGCATGAATAACTTTCATTACCCTACCTACCTCATGGGGTCGGTCAGGGGATAAAATAAGTCGCCTAGAAAGAAAGAAAAGCAGCAGAGGAGAATGAAATCATGTTAGTAACTAAAAAGAATTACATAGTGGCCTAAACCCTTCCCCCACAGAGGCAGGGAAGAAAATAAGCAGTTCCTCTTGGAAGCTTCTACTTCTCTAAACCCAACCCCGTTGTTCATCCTTGGATGTCATGCTGGGTGTGAGCTGGTCTACCTCCTGATGTGAACTCAGGACTATATAAAAATTCCCAGTATTTCCCTCCACCTTAGGGTTGCCAAATTCAGCAAATGCTTGAGACATTCTTATACTAAAAGTTATTTGTTCTTTAATTAAAATTTAACTGGGTGTCCTGTATTTTATATGGCAACTTTAGCTCCACCTCCACCCACCACGGCCCCAACGATTAGCAGTATTTCAATTAGCAGTATTTGCCAAACTTGCTGTTATAACAACCCGTTCTGATGCAATAGGTACAGGGTCCATCCTGGGAACTTTTATATTTAACCAACACCCTGGGTACTTTTTAGCACCAGATAAGTTTGGAAGGGTTTAGATTCCAACCTGGCACCAGGGAGGCCAAGACTACAAGCTGAATCTCTGTGTGAGGCCCTCTTTGCTAGATTCACAGCCCAAGGACAGCACATCACCCCAACCCGCGTCAGCTTCCAACCCCCCAAGAACACACCCTATGCGATGGGCCCAAAACTCTGCACTCATCCACATTGGCTATGTTTTCCTATAACGGGGCCAATGCTTGCTATACACACCCAGGGCTGCTGTCCTTGAGGACCAAGGGAAGGCTGAGCCCAACCAGTTGTTTTTCCAGACGCTGCCAATCCTGCCTACAACAGCCAAGGTAGAGAGGCAGAAGCAGAGGGCTCTCCAGGGTCAACTAATCAACAAATCACATACAAAATGGCCCACACAGCTCACTTTTGGTTTTGTAAGTCAACAGCCAAGATACTTTCAGCAGTTAAACTCAGCCTGTGCAGGGGAACCCTCAGGAAAAAAATAGCAATCACGTTCAGGTTCAGCCTGGGATTCCCACCTCCCGTTCATCCCTGGCTGACATGTTTTGTCCCACAAGGGGCTCCTCCGATAACCTCCTCTCCTCCCCCCTTCCCTGCTCTTCCCCTCTTCCTTTGACTTCCTCTCCTCCCTTTTTCCCTCTTGCCCAGAGACTGTTGTAGTCATTCACTAAACCCTTGACCTCCCCACTTTCCTGTTTAGATTCTTTTCTCCCAGAGCATATCTCATTGGACTTCCTTTCTCTGTTCATTAGTTGCCTTTGGTCCTAGCGCACCCAATTCCTCTCTGATTCCACCCCCATTCCTTGGCTGGTCCTGCCTTATGCTTTAGTCATACCCTGTACCTTCCCCCCTTGCCCTCCCCTGGTCTTCCCCATGGGACAAAATTCACCAGGGTCATCCATAAATAATCTGCATTTGCATCTCTGAAATCTGGTCAGGGGACTTAGAGGCTTCATTTGGTCAGGCCTCAGCATACCTCAGTTATACCCTTGTCCCTACACTGATCAAGAGAGGTGAGCCCAGCTGGGCATGGCTCAGTGGTTGAGCATCGACCTAGGATCCAGGCGATCAGGGTTCGATTCCCAGTCAGGGCACGTGGCCAGGGTTGCAGACTCGGTCCCCAGTTGGGGGGTTGCAGGAGGCAGCCGATCAATGACTCTCTCATCACTGATATTTTTAGCTCTCTCTCCCTCTCCCTTCCTCCCCCTGAAATCAATAAAGATATATTAAAAAAAAAAAAAAAAGACAGAAAGACAGACACTCCAAGAATATGTTTTCTCCCCCCCCCCCCCCCCCGACTCCTCTGGGCCACAGTTGTCTCCATTTTCTCTTGCTTTGGGAGGAAAAGGAGGGAGGAAGACACTAGGGTTCTCTCAGGACCCCCCCCCTCCAGCCAACTTCAGACCATCCATCCAGTAAGGCACCCTCCCCATCCAGTTCTCCCTTCTTCCAGGATTCAGCTGCAGAATTCCAACCTCCTTGTAAAAGAAGCTTAATACTGTCAGGATGGTGACCAATGGAAGATATGGCAAATGACAAGGGAGGAGACCACATCACACTTGAGCAGCCAGCTCGGCCCAGAGGGGTGGACAACCCTCTGCGGTGAAGAGGAAAGGCTCATTCCTCCCCCTCCACACCCCCACTCCCACTCCCACTCCCAGGGACTGTTTCATTTGCTAAATGAAGTCAATGTGGCCCAGATGTTGGGCAGCTGCCTCTGGAAGTGGTTCCCGTGCTGAATTGCACACAGGCCAAAGCAGTGTGTTGAGCTGGCCTCTGCCTCTGGCAGGCAGTCCTCCTGTAGAGGCATAAACACAGCCTCCCCCCACGCCCCCCCCCAGCCTGCCAGGGAAGTTTCCTTTTTAGGAAACTCAGCAGATAGGGAAGGAAATGAGGGCCTGGGTTAGAGCAGTCAGAAAGCTGCAGAGGGCAGGAACTTGCTGTTGTGACAGAGGGCACCTCAGGTGGCTGACCTGCAGCCGTGCCAGGAGTTCAGGTAACCAGGGGCCAGGCCAGTGACTCAGCCTCAGACTCTGTAATCACTGGAAACTCTCCAGCCGAACTCACGGCCCCCCCACCCTACCCCACCAGGTCTTGCCAGCTCCAAATTCCCATCCCAGCCACAAACACAGCCATTCCCCTCAGACACACTCATTCCCTAGGGCCCCAGACACAACAACCCTCTGCCTAGACACAGCTAAGCCTTTCCTGTCACCCTCCCATCCTCGTCAAATTGGTCCTTCTCTCACTGACACCTACGAGGGGGAAGGAAGGAGAAAAGGGAGAGAGACAGAGACAGAGACAGAGAGACAGAGAGGTAAAGCCACGGGCCCAGTCATCAGCAAGGAAAAGGAAAGAGACCTTGTGGTGAAACATCCCCCACACAAGGGCAAGATCCTTTTTTATTTGCCTTTTAAAAATTCTGGGGTGTCTATAAACCAGCATCCCCGCTGTACCTATAACCCTCTCCCACCTCTCCCTTTGAGACCTGAGGCCCTGCTCCCAGGGGGTATCCACCCCAGCAAGAAGCAAAGTGTGGTAGGGGTGGCGATGGCTACAGTGGTCCAGGAGGACCAACCAAATCAGCCAGGGCCGTGGGCCACGGGGGGACCCTGGATCGCATTCCCAGCAACACCCCCATAATAGCCACTTCAGCATCCATCAATGGGAAGGCTTCACCCTAGTTTTGCGCAGAAGGGACAAGGGGCTGTTCCCGCACAAAAGCAGCTAAGCCTGGGGGATAAGTAAGGTTAGGTGTCTGCTCCTTACCTCATCTGAGCACCAGGCACACGTGGGACTCACAGCCAGACATTGCTGGCAGGAGCTCACGCCTCGTGTGGTGCAGATGTTTGGTCCTGCAACAGAGAGACAAAGGCATTAGCCTTGATCTGACTTGATGAAGTAACGACCCTGCCCCATCCTTCCCAACTTTCCCAAATGCCCAGGTTTACAGCTCTCAGATGCACACACACCTCCCCCAGCCAGACCACAGACATTTACCAAACACAGGCTGTTTGAGGAAGGTTGGGGGAAACTTATCACTGACCTCCACTGATGAGGCCACAGTGATGCCAGGTGATGGAGCAAGACTGAGCCATGGACCAAAGGGTCAGCTCATAACTGATGGAAAGGCTTGAGTTAACAGCTTGGTTTGACACCTACACTGTGCAAATGAAAATCTGAGGTCCAGAGCAATGGCAATGTGTCCTTTCTCCAATTATTTTGATGATATATTCACAGCTACTACACAGGGGCTCCAAAGCCCTGATGCACTAACATTGATATGCAGCCTAAATTGGGGGGGGAAGGGGGCGGCCATGACAGGGTCCCACTGGCCTGCCAGGAAAAAGCAAATCTTCTGGAATCTTATCAAACTTCCCAATACATATATTTTCGGATCCAAGCACAGAATGCTCCAGGGAGAACTGCAGAAATGTTAGAAAAGGCTCACTGATATAAGCTGGAAGAATGCAGACTTTTGCACTTGGAAAGCCTGGACTATCTGAATTCTGAGCGCTCTTCTTATTAGCGGTATCATGGCCTTGGGCAACTCAAATAACCCCTATGAAATGACAATGTCTATTGCACAAGATGTGTGCAAGGATTCAGTGAGATGAGGGAGAAGTACTTGGTACCCTACAAAATGCCACTCAAATGTGACAGTCTTCATACTGTCCAAAGACAGAGAAAAAGCAGGGGGGACAAGCAGGGATAGCCAGAGGGACCAAAATAACCCCGAGAAACCCAGCCTGGAAGAAAACCTGCGGCTTTTGCTTGGATAGAAGCCCCCATCCTCAGTGCTTCCCTAGCTCAGGTAAACCTGGCCTCAGCCAGGCAAACCCTTCAGCGCCCCTAGGAACGCCTTTTCCAATATAGGGAGCAATGAGGAAGACCCACTCTTCCCCGTGACCCAGTTATCCTGACAGGGCCTTCATCCAGTCTGCTAAAGTGGCCCCTCTGCGCCCAGCTGGTGAGACCAGCAAATCTATTTTGTGGAGGTTGTGGGCACTGGGTGCTGACTGGTAGCTTAGGGATTATCTGGTTTCCTAGTGGTGTGTACCTTTACTTGACTTCGATCCATTAAAATACAGCTCTTTAAGAGTACAGGTTCACTTACAAAAAACCAACAGCAATGGAAATGATTCTCAGTGAGGACAATGTCTATGATTCTTACCCAACAGCAGCATGAATGATTGCTATCTGGTAGAAAAGATAACCCCCAAAGGTTAGGGTTTACTGCCTTGTAGAACACAAACCAATTCTGAATCACAATTGCTCTTTCTCCAGCCAGATGTGAACACAGCCCCCCTTTATTGCCTATTGGAAGAGTTCTGAGAGGAGCACAGCCTGAACTATTTTATGTATCTGCTTCCCTTTTTGAAGTTTCCGAGGCCATTGGCATCGAGGAAGGTAATTTTGGACATAAATGCCATTGATTTTCACTAGGGAAAGGAGACCACGTGAAGAGTTAGGAGGAGAGGACTGTGGAGGGTGTGGGCACTGTCCAATTATTTTTGGAAAACTTTCCCAGTCTATACATTTATCCATCCTTTCATTCTCAAATTATTTCTCAAATTCATTCTTCTGAGTCCTTGACTTGCAGCCACAATGGGAAGCCTCGTCAGATGTGAAATAAGTAACAGCAAGACCCCCTCCCAGTGAACAGCAGCCCTGACCCCAGAGGATGAGCTGCTGGGGTTTGTTCTTTAGGAAGTCGTGCCTAAGCGTGATGGCTGCCTAGTTCCCCTTACCATCTCTTTTTAATGAATCATAGGTTGATTTCATGAGAACCAACAACCCTCCCCCGCATGCTACCCCCTACCAAGACCTGTCACCAAGGGCAAGTTCCTGGAATGCAGTGGCTGAAAGTGATTCACTCATCAGAGGTCTCTGAGCCTGGCCCATGCTGATTCAATGAGCTGCTTCTCTGAAGCCACCTCTCCCTTCTGAACATGTGGAAGGAGTTTGGGCCTCTGTTTCCCGTCATTCATAAGGCCTATGTTCCTGTTCAGCCTCAGGGGCCCAGACTCAGCCCTGCTGGAGAAATGGGGATCTTCATCAGAACTCTATCATGGCCAAAAACAAACTCTTACCACCCCTTTCTTCTCTGACAGTTTAGCCAGAGCAGGGGAACAAGGGGGACCGGCCTTGGTCTTCACAGGGTGATTATAAGGATTCAATGAACCAATCCCTATCCAGCTCTTAGCACAACCGCTGGCACACAGAAAGTACTCAATGAATGCTTCTACAACTGCTATTGGTTTCGTTGTTGCTGTTTTATCCTAAGTACCAAGCTGTTTAAGGCCAGTGAATGTTTTACTTTCTTTAGCTCCCCGCCCTCCAAGACACCATTCTGCTGAGTAGGCCCTGAACACACGTGTGGTGAGGGCCTGGAGCCAGATGCTTCAGGCTAGGGGACAATGATCGTCAGATCTGGCTTCTAAATGGAGTTAGGAATGCTGGTGTTCAAAAATCCACGTTAGGAGGGATGGCCAAGAAGAGCAGGCCAGTCAGAAACAATAGACAAGAGGAGCCAAGAAGTTTGCCTGGAAAGTAGAAGTAGAAAGCTATGCCTTGGCATCTCAGCCCCATTCACAGAACCAGAAAAGAAACAAAGGGTGGGGAAAATGGAGAGGAAAAATAAAAACAAGGAAGTCATAATGCGTCAATGAGAGCTATTTTGAGGACGTGCTGTCCAATGAGACAGGATGTCAGAATGCAGAAACAGGCCACCCTCGTGGGGCCAGGGGATTTCAGGAGAGGGCTGTCAGAGGGAGAGGTGTTAGTGGGAAGAAGATATGTACTGCAGACACTATGGACATCTCTCTTACTGTCAGCCAGGCAGTCCTGGCCTGGGGCCCCAGCCCTGCCCCTGACTTTTGGCTCATCACTAATGAGGTCCATGGGGACCCAGGGTGACTCAGGCAGTGCCTGATCTTCCAGCCCAGTCACCTGGCTGGGTGAGTCATCCGAAAACAAAACATCTCATGCTAACTGCCCTATGGGTACACAAGTGGTTTCTCTAGAGCAAGTTGCTAAGAGAGTTTTTTTATTTTTTTTATTTCATTAAATGTAGCAGCGGTTCAGTAACACAAGAAAGGGGAAGGAGACAGGAAGGTGGAGTGGAAGGTAACACATACCTCCATGCTCTGAGCAGAAAGCTCCAGTAAGCATTGCCCAAAGCAGTAGGAAATCCAAACTACCATGTAGGATGCATCCTGATTTTAGAGATTTCAAAATGTTTTTTTAAAGTACATCAGAGCCAATTAAGTAGGGTATTTAACATCGGAAGGCATTTGTGTACAATTTGCTTCCACCAATATTAAAATGTGTTATGGGTTGAACTGAGTCCCCCCAAAAGATATGTTGAAGTCCTAATCCCCAGCACCTATGATTGTGACCTTATTTGAAAATAGGGTTCTTGGAGATGTAATCAAGATGAAATCATTAGGGTAGGCCCTAATCCAATAAGACTGATGTCCTTATAAGAGGTAAAGATGAATTGCAGACAGAGATACAGAAGGAGAATGCCACGTGATGACAAAGAGATTGTAGTGTTGCAACTGGAAGGCAAGGAGTGCCAAGGACTGCCAGCCACCACCAGAAGACAGGAAGACACAAGGAAGGATTCTCTCCAGAGTCTTAAAGGGAGCAGGGCCCTGCCAACACCTTGATTTCAGATTTCTAGGCTCCAGAGAGAATACATTTCTGTTGTCTTAAGCCACCCAGTCATGGCAGCCCTATGACCCTAATACAAAATGGATTTGCATTTCCATAGCAAATATGATAGGATTTTGAGAAACATTGCCCTGAAATACTCTACATAATTGAGACAAGCCAGCTTGGAATGAAAACTTTGCTATGGTTAATCCACCTATGGACAGTGGAAAAGTGGTTAGTTTTACACTTTTCTACTCATATATATCAACGGTGTCAGTGTTCATTCATTCATTCACTCAACACATTTTTATTGAGCACCTAACTGTGCCCAGCTCTCTTCTAGGCACTGCAAACACATTGATGAACTCAACAAACCTACTCTTGTGGAGCTCAAATTTCAGTGAGGAAGGTGAAAACAAAACATACACAACAAAAAGTACAATTTCAAATGGTGGTAAACGCTTTAGAAAATAAAGCAGGATGGAGGTATCGTGTCATTGAGAGGAGGGAGACTCCTTTAGAGAAGGTGGTCAGGAAAGGCCTGAGTTGACATCTCAATATGATACATAGAAGGAAGTCTTGGTAAGATCTAGGGGATGAGCATCACAGAAAATAAACCATGACAAGAGCTAGATGGACCTCAGCCTCTTAAAGACATAGTGAGAGGAAGGAGGAGAGACGCAGAGAGGTGGTTAGAGAAGCAGTCAGGGATGGTAACACTAGGACACTGTAGCCGTGGTAGGGAGCACAGCTTTCATTTTCCATGTGGTGGGAAGCCACTGGAGGAATCTGAGCAGAGGTGAGCAGCAAAAGATCATCCAAGACCAGAAAAAGACCAATTGGGAAGCTATTACAATAATCCAGGCAACGGATGGCAGGGGGGTGGATTTGGATGGTAGTGGTGTCAACAGTGTGGTCAGACCCTTAGATATATGCCGAGGACTTGCTGGTGAACAGCATGTGAGGCATGATGGAAAGATGGGAAAGGATTTTGCTCTGAGCAAGTAAATCCCGTTGGACAAAGCTCAAATGTTTTGATCACTGGTTATACCCTTTCACTGACCCTTCAGCCAGTAGATCCTGCCCTTGGAAGTGAAGCCAGATCATGTCTGGTTATCATCTTTAACTGCACTAACTAGGTAGCCATGTGCTGAACACTCTATAAAGCCCATCCTCAGAGTCCTGTCTTTCTGCCCTCCGACCCACCCCTCCCCTTTGACAGCTGCCAGTCTGTTCTCTGCATCTATGAGTCTGTTTCCGTTTTGTTTGTTCATTTGTATTGTTCTTTAGATACCACATATAAGTGAAATCACATGGTATTTGTCTTTCTTTGGCTGACTTATTTCACTTAGCATGGTATCCTCTAGGTCCATCCATGCTGTCACAAATGGTCAGATTTCGTTCTTTTTTTATGGCCGAGTAATATTCCATTATATATACATACCACATCTTCTTTATTCACTGGTCTACTGATGAGCACTTGGGTTGCTTCCATAGTTTGGCTATTGTAATAATGCTGCTTTGACATAGGGGCGCATATATTCTTTCGATTAGTGTTTCGGGGTTCTTTGGATATATACCCAGAAGTGGAGTCACAGGGTCATAAAGTAGTTCCATTTTTAATTTTTTGAGGAACCTCCATACTGTTTTCCAGTATGACTGGCTGCACCAATCTGCACAAAGGTTCCCTTTCCTCCAAGTCCTCAGTGGCCTACCTGATATCTGATTCAAATGCTGCATCTCAAGTTCTGGAAAATTTTATCAGTACAGGCCTCGCCTTCCATCTCATTCATGCAGGGCAGAGAAGAGGCAAGCCTGTACCAAGCTCTGCTTGAGGCCCAGCCCAGCAGCGCCCTGGGAGTGACCTCCTTGCCATCAGCTGGCCACTTCTGCTGCTTTTCCTCCTCCAGCTCATGTCTTGTGGGTTTGGACAGCAGACAATGGTGCTGCCACCAGTCCTCGCTGCCAACCCGTCTTGGTAGGAAGGCAAATTGGTCGCACCATTTGGGAGGACAATTTGGCAAAACCTATTAAAATTTAAATATCTTGTCCTTTGACCCAGCAACTTTAGTTCAAAAAATTCAGCCTCTGGAAACACTTGAACAAAGAGGCATAATAATGAATAAGGGTGTCCCCTGCAGTCTTACTTGTAGTAGCAGATAACTGGGAATGACCCAATGTCTGCCAACAGGAAACTGGTTAAGAAAATTCAGGTATATCCATATAACAGTATACCGAATTATAACCCCTGGGATAAATGATGGCAAGCCATAAACTGACATAAAAAGATGCCTAGTGTATATTACTAAGTGACAATGATCCCGTTACAATAATCCTGCTTGAGAAATAACAATAATGATAAATAATTATATTTATCAAGAATTTCATTAGCAAGGAGATGTAGGGTTGACTACATGGACTTTTAAAGTGGCTACTAAATGTGCCTTTTGCTAAACATCTGGAGCTCTCTTCTAGAATGAAGTTTTTGAAGCATACTTTTAGCTTGCAGACCTCTTTTTTCCCTCCAAAAAAATCCTTACATGGAATTCCACGTTATGCATCAGATAAAAGGAAAACTCCAGTTGATGGTGGGAAGGGGCAGGAGCAAACCAAAGCCTTTCCCTTCATCTCCTTTGCCTGTTTCTCTGGCCCTAAGACACCAAAAGACTGAGGTCCAGAGGTAAGATGACTTGTTTAAAGTCACCTGGGAAATTGATTAAAAAGCCTGTAGAGCCACAAATCAAATATGGGTTCTCAATTCCAGACCCACAGTTCTTTTCACACTGAAGTGCTGTTGGTTTTCTATATGAAAGGAAGTAGCTTTTGTAAGTTTTAAAAATGTGACACGTTTAGGTAAAGGAATACACATGCACATGAGAGAAAGATCTAAACTGAGCACCCTGGGGATCTGATCCATAGTGGGCATTATGGGGAAAGAGAAGTAGAGGGGAACCAACCACTTTACTCTCCAATGTTTGACTTTCTTATAATGACCATATATCATCTCACTCTCTCCTTGAACACTTGAATGTCTTTACTAACTGAACTAAGAAATGCTGAGAGGGAGGGGAAGTCATCTTTTTGTGGGAACATGACAGAAAGCAGAAAGGAAGACTTACGGTGGGATTTTTTTTCAGAGATGCTACCAAAAAAAATGTAAAAGTTAGAACAGCCCCAGGTTTACTTAACAGCTTCTGCCTCCAAGGATTGTGACATACCATATTTGGCCACAAACTAGTCAATGCTTTTAGGACCAAAAATAAGTGCCAGTTGCTGGAAAAATCTCTCCAATATCCTGAAGACATTACTACTTAGCACTTGGGAAATCTAACGGCTTGATTTACAGGGCTCAAATGCATCTGTCCAATTAGAAAATTTAGAAATTGGGAATTGGATCCAGGTCTAATGGATATAGCCCCCTGCTATCAGGGTAACTATGTCAATATCTGAGGAAGATGATGTTTCCTTGGATAACCTCTTAGCGTTCTGATACATGCAACAACAACCAAGGAATCTCAAGTGTATCATACTAAGTGAAAGAAGCCAGACTTGGAAGACTACATACTGTATTTCATTTATATCATATGCTATAAATAGCAGGACTAAAGGACAGGACACAGATCAGTGGTTGCCAGAAACTAAAAATGGGGAAAGAGAATTGATGACAAAGGAGCTCAAGGGAACTGTTTAGGGCAGCTATTTCAACTGGTGTGTCGCAGCAGGCACACTGGCATGTCTCAAGAATTCTTAAAACATGCAATACCTATTTAGTGAGGAGCACTGACCTCTTTTCCCTTAGATTATTAAAAAAAATGACAACAGCCAACACAACAGTAGCTGTCTGGTGTGAATGAATCAATATTATAGCCTTTTTGTGGGTCAGATCAGCAAAAAATGTAATAGATTTTTTTAGTAATTAGCTTATATGTGCCACAAGATGAAAAAGATTGAAAATCGCTGGCTTGGGGTGATGGAAATACTCTATATCTTGGTGATGGTGATGGTCACCTGAATGTATGCATTTGTCAAAATCCATAGAACTGTACACCTAAAATGAATGACTTATACTGTACGTAAATTATACCTCAAGAAACTTAACTTTTAAAAATGAGTGTTCCTGGAGATACCATGTGCATGGGGAGAAAGGCAAATTTTCTCCATTTTTTGCTGGAGAGTTTCACATTTAAATAAATGCCAGCATTTCACTCGGGGAGACTAGGCAGTGTGATTTCCCTGCTCCCACCTGCATTTCCACTTGTGACCTGAGCTCCATCAGGGACAATGACCTTCCCGCTCAGGAAGGGTCAGGGTTCAGGAGAAGGGGCGAGGGGGCGAAGCAGCAGGCCAGCTCTGTGGGCAGCAGAGGGGGCTGGGTCGAGTCCAGTGGTTTATCCCTGAAGCTGCTCAGTCATTCCCCCAGTTAATTATCTGTCTGCTGATTCACGACTGTGGTTCCTGTGGGCATGCTTCCTCACTATTCCTGCCAACAAGGGCAGGAGGATCCTTAGGGCTGGGAGGGGATGATAACCAGAGATCCCGAGTGGGGTGGCGCGTTGCAGAGGAAGAATTCCTATTAGGAAATCCCAGAGTCACACCCAGACTCGCCCTCCTCGCTTGCTGCCCCAGGAGACCTCTGCAGCTCGCACTCAGTTTTGAGTAGGATAAAGGAGAATGCTGCCCTCCTGGTGTCCCCTCCAGGAAGGCTGGGGGGAGCCAGACACTTCACAGAGGGTCCCCTGACTTCCCAGCACCCTCAGGTCAGATGTATAAATGGTGCGATAGTGCAAATGTCCAAATGCCCAAAGAACTCGTAGCCTCGGCTGTATTCTACTCTCCTCCAGACTGCCCAGGTGGAGCATGTGAGGATCTTCCGTGAATGAAAGCAGATATTCAACTACTGAGTTCTGAAGGTGAAACACATCACCTCCAGATGCCTTTTCCTGGCATTCCGTAGGCATTTATGTTGCTGCCTACATGCCAGGCACCAGGCATAGAATGTCGAACAAAGACACATGCCCTTCTCTTCACGGAACCTGAAATCCTGTGGATCACTTTTCCTTTCCTCTTGACCCAGAGACAGGATTTAAGGTTTTCTCATGGACAAAGCAAATGTATAAGCCTCTCTCCTCCTTGGCCTCTTCTGCAGGTTCTCGATGGGACAGAGTGGCCGAGATATGCCAAGCCGCCAATAGGGAATGGGTTGAAATCAGAAGGGGCCCTTTGCCACATAGGTGTGGGAAAAGGGACCCCAACGGTCTCATCCTGGGAGTCTGGGTTGCCCACATTCATGAAGCAGTGACAGCTCTTGCTTCCAATACGTAGTAGGTACTATGTACAGCAAGAATAATGGCAATAGTAGATGCCATTTATTGAATACCTATATTTATTTTGTGCCTTTATCTCATTTAATTGGTGTAATCATAGAAGTATTGTGTTCTCCACTTTACAGATGAGGAAACTGAGGGCTCAAGAGACTAAGTAACTTGCCCTAGGCCACAGAGCCAGTAAGAGTTAAAATCAAGACTTAAACCCACATCTGACTGGCTGTAAGCCATAGCTGTCCCTTTCCCCAGCCAACAAGCTTTCCTCCCATGTCTTCTCAGGCACTGAGGGTTGCTACAGAGAGTTCAGTTATAGTTTCCAAGACTCAGGAGGAGGAATCAGTACTTCAGCTCAGAACCAATCAATTTAGATGACAGCAAACAAAACTTGTTATCCATGGGATTCCATGTTAGAATAAAGACCTATATATTGGGAAACCACAAAGCCCAATACTTCTTGGGTGATGCTAAAAAGATCACCTTTGTACATAGATTCCAAAATTCAGCTCTTCCCTCAACCTCTCTTCTCCCCATACCAGTCTCTACTATCCTGGGACAGTGTCTCTCTGCCACCCACACCCAGCTCTTTCTGTGTCCCTTCAATACCGTGTGTCGCAACATAACTCTCCTATTCTTACCCTACTGCCTGCTTCCCCAGGGATCTGATGACACCTGCAACCCAGCCACCAGTAGTGTTTAAGAGCATGGGGGTTTTAAATATAAAAGATCTGCTTTTACTGGGGGCTGATTACTCGGAGGTCTGGCTCTAGAGCTGATGCTCTTAAACACTACTCTACCCTGCCTCAGAGGGAGTCTGGGACTAGCTCAGCACAACCAGTCACCACTGCAGAAATCACCCAAATCACAAGGAATCTGTGAACAGATCTACAGGATACTGAAATGCAAGCTTCGGTATGCCAATGCAGTAGAATCCTACATGGGTCATTACAATGTGTAAACCAGATCAACAAAAGATATTCTAAGGTTGAGGGGTGGAGAGAAACACACCAAAATAACACATGCACTCATCCTCACTAATATTGAGCCACGAACCATGCCAGGCTGTACCTTGTGTTACCTTGCTTCTAAAACTGTAAAAAATATATAATGATTAGACTCAGAAATCATCCAGGAATTCAGAAAGCTGAGGATGTGAAAAGAAAACAGAAAATGGTTTACGTTCACAGAAGCAGGCTCTCCCTAAGAGACAGCTGAGCTGTCCTGTATTTCCCCCTTGCCCCGTCAACAGCAGGCAGCACCTGAACCAGGGCTGCAACAACTCCCGGGGGCATGCTGGGGACTCACATTTCTGTGCCACGGTCATGGGGCTGCTCACTGCACACGAAAGGCACCAGTTGACCCGTCTGTGCTTCTATCACATGGGAAGCTTCAGCAGTAACAACTCCAGCAGCCCCCGAGAAGTGTCTGTAACTTCTCCATGAAGATTATCACTCACAGAATGTGGTGATGGTGTCACGGGTGTACACTTCTCTCCAAACTCATCAAGTTCTATATATTAAATATATACAGCATGTTTGTATGTCAACCACATGTGATCTTTTTTTAAAAAGATATTGTTGCCTTGTCCTGTATAATCTCTTACACACACACACAAGTCTCGAAGGTAGTCATCAAAGTATTTTTGAATAGCTATCTGAAATGGACGGATCAATAAATCTTACTTTTAAATTTAAAAAAAGTACCTTCTGCAGGACCTAAATTGTTACAATGAATACCACTCCTTTCACGGAAAGTACGGCAATGAACACGCGTGCCCCTCTGCGGGGGAACACTCGCCCTGGGGGGTCACAGGACTCTGGAAAAAGGGGGGGCGCACCTCGAGGCGCGCGGCGCTCTGCCCCTCCCCAGCACCAAGCCGCCGACAGCAAGCGCAGCCGCGGGAGACAAAGCCGGGGATCCGAGCCAGCTTCGGGGACCCTTGGGGGGCTCCCCGCGCACGCTGGAGGCGTTTCGGGTGCGAGGTGCGCGCCGGAAGCAGAGGCGCCGCTGCCCCCCGGGAACACCGTGCGGGGCAGAGCCGCACCCCCCCCCCCCCCCCGAGTCGCTCCCGCCGGGAGCCACCACGTTAAACACAATAAATGAGAAAACTACAACTCGGGAGAAGTGCGCGCGCCCTCGGCGGAGAAGCTACAGCCGCGCGCCTCAGCCCACGCGCGGCCCGCCCCGGGAAGCCGCGGCCGGCCTCCCAGCCCACGGGCCAGGCCACCTGTGCCGAGCGCGGGGCGCCCCCCGCGGCGACCGGCTGCGTCCCCGGGAGGACCCGCCTCCGGGCGCCCATCGCCCGCCGCCCCGGGCCGGGAAGGTCCCCGCGCCGGGCTCCGACGGCCCCCGCCTCCCGCGCCCGTTGCGCGCAGCCGGGCGGGACCCGCCCGCCGGGGTTCCCGCTCCGACGGTGCGACCCCGGCCGCGGCGGGACGCGGCGCGCTCCCAGGGCCCGCGCTGCCGCCACCCGCGCCCCACTCACCCGCGCCGACGCCGCCCGCCAGCGCCCCCAGCAGCAGCGCCGCAGCCCAGAGCGGCTGCGCTCGCATCTCGCCTGCCCCGCGCCGGCAGCAGCGCCCGCGGCCGCTTTTCCCGCAGCTGGAGGGGAGGGGCGGGCAGGGGACGCCGTGGGTGGGACGCAACGGGGCGGGCCACGGACTCGCGCTTCCTCCCCTAGGGCCCTTTTCTGGACCTCGTGCCGGGGAGTGGGCGGCGGAAAACCGCGCCTCCTTTCCCACCGCCGCCATCCGCGGGCGGGCGGGCGAGGCTGGGACCGCAGGGGCCGTGGGCTCGGCCCGTCTTCCGCAGGCACCCTGGCCCAGGGTGCAGCCCGTGCGCTGGGCATGCTCGGAAAAGCCAGGAGCGTGTGGTCCCTCTCCCGGCCCCTCTCCCGGTCGAGTCCCGGCTTCTCAGAGACGCCCGCATGGCTCCCTCTTCCACCTGCATTGCCCCTTCCCTCTGTGCCTTGAGGATCACTCCTTCGCAGTTTCATTCATTTAATTGGCAAAAATCTGTTGACTGCCTGCTCTGTCCGGCACTGGTTTAGTCCTTTGTTAGTCACTATTTTTTTTTCTTGGGTTAGTTTGGTTTTCAGGCAGACTGTAAGTCTCAAGGGCAAAACCACATCTCAAGCTCGTATAAGCAGAGATGTCCATAAAGGCCTCTCTCTGCAAGTACTTGCTCACACATAGAAGTATCTGATAAACATTTCAGGTCACAGTCCAGTAGTTCCCCACAAACATACACACACACTTACACACCCGGGCTTCGGTCCAAGACCCCAATCCGATGCCTATAACTGCAGATAGTACCAAGCTGTTTTTTCTTATATATATATATATACCTTTTCAATGAAAGGGAGCACTTTACAGCTTCTCTTGACACATCAAAATTGCCAGCATCATCACTTTTTTAAAAAAATATGTTTTTTATTGATTTCAGAGAGAGGAAGAGAGAGGGAAAGAGAGACAGAAACATCAATGATGAGAGTTGTTGATCGGTTGCCTCCTGCATGCTCCCTGTTGGGGATGGAGCCCGCAACCCCAGGCATGTGCCCAGATGGGGAATAGAACCCTGAGCCAGGCCACTGGCAGCCTCACTACTCTTGCACTTTGGGACTATTACGAAGGAAAATAAGGGTTACTTGAACACAAGCACTGTGATTCTGTCACCATCTATCTGATAACCAAGAGTAGGGTTACAGAGAAACACAGCCTGGACAAAGCGATGATTCACATTCCTGGCAGGACAGAGGGGTGGGACCTACTCAAAACTGCTCCCAATTTAAAACTTACAAATTATTTTTGGAATTTCCCATTTAATAATTAATATCAGACTACACTTGACGGCGGGTAACTGAAACTATGAGAAGCTAAACCATGGATAAAGAGGGATGGTTGTGTACTCTCTCCAAACTCAAACTCACAGGCTTTGGAGCTTTATCATATTTTCCTCAAAGTCCCTCCCCCACACACACACACAAATCCTTCCTCATGGTCTCTGGGTCTTCCCCAGACTAGAAACCTCACAATGCTCAAAGGGGCAAAATGCCAGTAGCACTGTGAGGCAGGAGGGCACCAGGGAGTGCCTGGGGCTGGTGCAGCCTGTGGAATGGGTAGCTCTAAAACAAGGCTTAAGGCCTCAGAGAGGATCTGGAAATCTCTCCAGCTCCTGGGCTCCCCTGAGGACCTTCAGGCTGCCCCTGGGCTTCCCTAAGCCCTCTCTTGAGACACAAGATGCCTGAAAACTGGCCCTGACTCAACTCTCTGCCTCATCTCCCACCCTAGCCCAAGAAGATACCTTTCCCAAACATTCCATGCCTTTCTATCTGACTAATCTAACTTCCTTTTTCCACCTGGAAAATTCCATTTATCCTTCAAAACCTCTCAGATATCATCTCTTTCATGTAATTTCATCTGATGTGCCCCCCTCTCTAGCCTTCCCCCCCCCACAGAGGTGGACACTACCTTCTTAGACCTCCCAAACACTAGGATACACATAATGGCGATACACATTAGCAGAAGTGTCACTAGCAATTTGCAAGAGAGCAGGGGAGGAGCCAGCCCACAAAGCATACCTGGGCTTCTTGACCTGGGACTTGAGGCTCCAGATCCATATACCACCCCTAGGTCAAAAAGACCCCCTAGGCCAGAAGCTGTTTCAACAGCATTGTCATTGCCCCTGGAGCAAAATCCAAGTCACACAGCCTGGCTACATCTCTTGCCTAAGTATTTACTTATTTGCTGTGTGTGTGCGCGTGCGTGTGTGTGCATATGTGTGTGTGTGTGTGTGTGTGTATAATTAAGTCTACCAGCCACTCAGGTGTCTCCTCAACCTAGCTCTGCTGGCACCAACCACTTGGGGTGGGCAGTGGCCCAGCAAACATGCTGTCCAAGTCCCCAGCCTAGCCCAAGCCCCGGCGAACCCACTAGAAAGTCTGCAACCCTGTTCCCAACCTCAATGACCATGCAAGTGAGTCCCTGCCAAATTCCCAGCCCAGGGAAGGAAAGGGGCTGGGCCATTTACATATCCATTTACATTTAGTATCATAATTGATGCTTGCATTTAAGTCTACCATCTGTTAGTCCATCTTTTTGGTTACACTGTTTCTTGTTTTCTGCCTTCTGGGATAATTCTTTTTTTCTTTCACTGGCTTCATAGCTACACCTCTGCTTTGTGGTTCGTGTGTGTGTGTGTGTGTGTGTGTGTCTGTCTAGGGATTACAATATGCATCCTAAACTTAACATACATACTCTACCTAGAATCAGTATTATACTAATAATTTCCTATTTCCCTTTTTCCTTCTACAGCTATTAATTAGTATTCCACAACATGGAAGAGCTGTCTCTTCTCTCTGATTTTTAAAATTCAGTTATTTATTTATATCAGTATAAATACATGGATATTTACTTTATTCTCTGAGTTATAATCCATTACTATGATTATTTTGTTGTTCATGTTGTCCCAGGTTTGTCTGTGCTTTTAAGTTTTCTCTTTGCCTTTGGTTTTCCAGCAGCTTGACTGTAATGTCCATAGGTACTGTTTTCTTTGTATTTATCCTGCTTGGAGTGCATGAGGCTCTTGGATGTATAAGTGGTTTATTTTTCACCACATATAAGAACTTTTTAGCCATTATTTCTTCAAATATATTTTTCTGCCCACTAGCTCTCTCCTTACCTTCTGAAACTATAATTATACATATTTTTAGATATCTAAATATTTACTATAAATATTCATATAGTTATAAATATTTAGATATTATCCCACAGGCCACTATGGCTTAGCTGTTTTTTAAAAAAAATCATTGCTTCGTTCTGCATATTAAATAGTCTATTAATCTCTTTAAATGTCCAAATCCTTTCTTCCACAGTCTCTAATATGCTGTTCAATCTATTCCGGTAATATTTTGGACATTGCACTTCTAAATTCTAGAATTCCCCTCCATTCTATTTTATAGGCCCAGTTTCTCTGCTGAGATTCTTCAGACCTTCAAGCATTATGTTTACATGTCCCTTCAAGCCCTTAAACACGCGCACAGCAGCTGCTATAAAGTTCCAGTCTGCGCGTTCCCGCTCATTGCAGGGCCTGTCTCTCTCTCTTTTTTGAAACCATGGCCTCCAATTTCCCGTCTGCTCACATGTATAGCGCTATTAGATTGTATACTAAACATTGTGGATTATTCATTTTAGAGCTTATGGTTGTCTACCCTTGAAGAGTATTTGAGTTCTGGTCTATTAGGCAATTAAATTACTGGCAGGTTATTTTCATCTAGTCAGGTTGGTTTCACTCCTTCAGGGCTGCTCATTTTTTATTTTATTCTTAGTTTTAGGGTGTGGTGTTTTTTATTGTAGAACACACTCCTTACTCCTAAAATGTGAACTTTCTGTACCATAAGTACCCTGAGTTGTTCAGTGAGATCTCTTCACTTTGCCTGGGCTGAAACACCGATAACTGTGAGCCATGTGCAGCCTCCAGGGTTCTGGTCTAGCTCTCTCCCAGCTCCCTGCTAAGCCTTACAGAGTCTCACCATGTGCCTGAGCAGCCCATCTTCATCTAAAATCCCTGGGGAACACTCATGCAGACTTCTGGGGGCACCTCTCTGCTCAGCTCCTTCCTCTCTGAGAGCCTTCCCCACCACTCACAGCTTCCTCAGTGGCCCTGAACTCTAATCTATGCTCTTTAGCTCAGTGAGACCATGGTGCACTTCTTTTTTTATTGATTGCAGAGAGAGCAAGGAAGGGGGAGTGAGGGAGTGATGAGAGAGTCATTGACCAGCTGCCTCCTGCACACCCCCTACTGGGGATCGAGCCGTAACCTGGGCATGTGCCCTGACCAGGAATCCAACTGGACACCTCTTGGTTCATGGGTCGATGCTCAACCACTGAGCCACACTGGCTAAGCCATTTTGCACTTCTCAGACTCTACCTTTCTCCCTCTATTCCAGAAGGTTGCCCCGCAGAAGGCTGGGCAGAGGTAGGGCTCACCTCATGTATTTCCCTTCCCTCAGGATTACACTTCCACTTTGCCTGTGTTCAGTGTCAAAAGCAGCTCCTCAAATATTGTGCCTGAATTCCTTGTTGTTTACTGTGGGAGAGCAGTTCCCTACCAGGCACTTTGTCAGTCAGAAGCAGAGGTTCTGTGATTATTTTGTTATCTGCCTCCACCTGCTCCACCACTACTGGCCAGATCCTTGAGTACTTGGGCTGTAGTTTATTATCTTATAGTCCCTAGTAGGCCCTTAGTAAATAAAAGAATCGCTTTCTAGTTTTGACCTTCTTAGCAGCCTTTGATAGTTAATTTTAATAAAATACTAATCAAGCTAAAAATGTTAGGGGACATGAATGTCCATTCTGTTATTTGCCCAAGTGCCACACTGCCCAGCTGATAGGACCATGGAGGGATATCCAATGCATGACAGGTAAAAAATCTTCCCCAAGATCCACGTAAAAGGCAAAAGTTACATTATCTGGCCCCTTTCCCAACCTTGGCCAGACTGACACCAAAATGGGCATCCTTTCCCTGGCCTCTCATGAAGAGTCTGTCCCCTTGGGGAAGCCCCACTCATACTCAATTCCTCTTGTCGCCACTATCATGGTAGGAACCAGGTTTGTGGCCATTTTCTGGACCTCTAGCCTTCAAGGTCATGCTTCATTCCCCTGTGTACTAAGGGTCAGAAGGTCTCTGGATTCAGGTCCTGGCCCCACTGCATACCAGTCAGATGGTCTTGAAAAAGTCCCCAAATCCTCTCTATGCTCCTTTTCTGTATCGGTGAAAAGTAACTATCTGTTCCCTACCCTTTTCCCCACCCACGACCCCACTCTATGCCTTCCTAACACTCACACTTGGCTATGAGGTTCTGTGAGATCATGGATGCGAAAGCCTTTTGGAATCTGAAAAGCACAGAGGAATATATTATATGCATTATTATTTATGGCGAGATTGCAGACCTCTCAGTACAGATCCATTCCTCTAGTCAAGGAAACTCAGTATGGAGCGGCGTATTGGCCCACAGCCTTCTCCTCCTACACATCTGGCAGCAGCTCTTCCGTCCATCGAGGGAGGGATGGCCCAGCTGTTCCTCTGGCTTGAAGGAAAGTGAGCTTTTCAGAATTTACACTGATGCCTAAAAATGTCATATCTTGGGATTTCTGGGCTCTGGGGAGCTATCTTAGAAGCTACTCCTAGATTTTTATTAAGGTAGCGGTGGAGCGATGAGCTCAGCCTTGGCACCCACCATTCATTCACAAGCACGCAGTGGGCACCTCCTGCAAGCCAGGTGCTTCTGGGCGCAGCGAGGATGCAGCGGTGAGGAACACCAGGCCCTGCCCCCCGGAGCCGGAGCCCAGATGGGCCTGGGCAATCCAGCTCTGTCTCAGAGTACATCCTCACAGAGCCAGGCCCTCCCCTGCTGAAAAGACAACACGGGAGCCCATGGGTCTTTCATCCCCCTCGGCATACAAGGCACCACCTGGCCAAGCCTGGGTTCAAGCTCTGAGCCCACAGAGGGGATCACAGGGCTGCTCATACCCCTCTCAGATCAAACCAGACCCTTTCCCCACCCAAACCCTGAACCAGATGACGCCTCATTCTGATAACAGAGCAGCTGCTTGGGTTCTGGCCCTCAATTCCTGTTCTGGTATCTTCCTAAATTCCCAGTGACCGTCTTTGGGGCCCTGCTCCTAGTGATCTAAACTTGCAGCTTGGCTCAGGCCCTCCTTCTTAAGAGACAGAGCAATGTAAGAGTTGTCTGCACAATAGTCAGGTGGCCAGGATTTGAATCCTAGCTCCACCATTTGCTAGTTTTATGATCCTGGGCAAGTTACTTAACTGCAGTTTTCCCATCTGTAAAATGAGGAGTCAATGGAAAAAATTAATGTAAGCCATTTAGCACAGGGACTAGCATGTAGTAAGTATTCAGTAAACGTGAGCTGTATTGCCCCTTTCGGATCAACTCATCTATGCTGGATTCTAGTCTATACCCAAATTCCGCCTACAAGTCAAAATTCCCACTGCTGCCTATCACTAGGCCCCTTGGGCAATGTTGGCCAGATTGAGGCAGGAAGATGTTACAGGCTACGGGCAGGGTCCTTGCTGGTCAAACTGACCGTCCTCTGACAGCTCCTGGGTCAGGTTCCCTGACCCTGCACCAACCCATGCTGATCCTTGGCGTAATTAGTGCTGCTAGGACAAGTCTCAGCTTGTCCCATATTCATGGACCCCTTTTCTTGCCAAGACCTAAAAGCATCAGGTCACTTATCCCTTCAGAGCCCAAGGACAAGTCACCCGGGGCCCTTTTTCTCAGAAAAAGCCTTTTCCTACCCTTTCACCCACGAGGCTGTTCTATTCCCAGGTCCTGACCACTTCCTGTCTTGACTATTATAAGAAGTTACCAGCCATGCCCAGTTGACTCCTGAGATATGACAGCCACACCGGAAAAACCTGGGCATTAGACCAAGGTCTGGACCAAACAAAGGGCCCCTGGGATTCAGCTTTTCCCTGAAAGAATGACAAAGAGTGGGATGACTATGAACCGAGAGTCTAATCAGCAGCATGCCTCACTTACCCGTGGCTCTGGATGTTTCCAACCCAGTAAGGCCTGCAATCCTCGGCCCTGACCTGGAGGCCATGAGGATGGAGGGTGGAGGAGAGGGAGAGCCCACATGTCCTTCACCCCGACTAGGACCCCTGGCAGGAGAGCACCTCCACCTCTCTGACCCTCCCCTTCCCTCCCTCCTCTCCACCCCTCTGGCTCCATTCTCCTTCCCTTAGGGCCTCAGACACCTGTGACCACACCTGGGTAGTTACTCGCATCGCCATTCATCTATCTTCCTGACCCACTGCGTCTTTGGCTCTTCCCAAGGGACCCTCAGGCCCATCCCCTAAATTGAGGATTTTGTATGTGATATAAACCTTCAGACTGGACCACCCTAGTTAATGAATGCCCTGTTTCTCTAGAGTTTTCCTTTGCCTGGGTCACAGAATGAAGTTGTTTCCTATTGCTTCAGAATTCTACTGGACAACCTACTGAGTAAGATTTAAACTAAGGTGACAGACTGGTGACAACTTTGTAGCTAACATATTGTGTTTCGTAGCTTATTTTGTGCCAGGCATTGTGCTAAATGCTTCATACATATTACCTTGTAAAATCTTCACAACTCCCTTAAAATGGGTATTGTTTTATAGATGAGGACACTGAGGTACACAGAGGGAGAGTCACTTGCCCAAGGTCACTCACTGGTAAACTGTAGTCTTCAGTTCCAAACCCTGGCATTCTCCATACCCAGCAGCCTTCAATGCCTACCCTCCCAAAAGGTGATTAATAATGGGCACTTGGGACACTGTGGCAGGTGACCATGGGTAACCTTTGAGGTAGGGGGCAAAACTCTCAGAGTCCCTTAAAAACTACTTGTAGCGTGTTAAAAGATGGGAGATACGCACAATGGAATTGCCAAAGGTACATGAAATTAGCTACATAGGTAAGATATAAGTCCCAGCCCTATTTATCTGTGGCAATTTTTAACTGTATTTTTTATCAAGCTTGAAAACAGTAAAAAATATGACAGTGATTATGTAGCAAGACTCAACAAGTCCAAAAGCTCAGGAAAAAAAGCAAGGTTGCAGAATGCCCACCTAAGCTGCAAATCGCATCACACAAGTGACTCACTGCCTCCCCTGCCTCCCCTCAAAAACTCTCTTCCTGCTCCACCCCTCCCCTAAAGACCCACAAGATTCATCTCAACCAGTTGCCCCAGGTGCCACAAAGAAAAAACCAGAGGGACAGGGTTACCAGGGAGACGGGCCCCTCATTTCACCTTCCCACCTGGAGCCCAAACCAGCATCCCCCATTTCCTTTGAGGTCACTTTTTAAACTCCTGCTCCCGGGGAAGGATGTCTGACTCACATCCCAGCACTGGTTCCTTCCTTTCCAAATCACCTTGGTACTTCTGCTCTGATTTTGTTACATGCTGGTTTTATTTTATTTTTATTTTATTGTTAATCCTCACCAGAGGATATTTTTTCCATTGATTTTTTTAGAGGGAGTGGAGAGGGGAGAGAGAGAAACATCGATGTGAGAGAGACACATTGATCGGTTGCCTCCTGCACATGCCCTGACTGGGGCCTGGGACTGAACCTGAAGCCCAGGTCCGTGCCGTTGGCCGGGAATGAACCCCGAGAGCCTTCGGTGCATGGGCCAGGGCTCTAGCCACAGAGCCACAGCGGGCGGGGCTGAGTTTCTTTTAACCTGCTGGCAGGTTTGTACCAAAGGGACCCCAGCACCCACCTGCGGTCAGGCGGCTGGGCCAGAACCACACACGACAGCTGAATAAAGACAAGGTTGGAGGAGAGGGGAGAAAAAGAAATCAGACTCCTCGAGCTGGAAGGGCCTTCTGGAGCATCCCCGACTCCTTTACCTCACAAGGAAACTGGAATGAGAAAGTGATTCATAGGTGACAAGCTGTACAGCAGGGCGCTGAGGGGCCGGAGGAGGCAGCTAAGGCGCGGGCTCTGCAGCTGGGGCTTGGGCAGCGAGAGGACGGGACCCGGGTCTGATTCCTGAAGCTTCCACAGGCCCACTGAGCGCCCCTGGAGAGCTACTTAGCCTCTCTCTGCCTCAGTTTCCTCATCTGTAGAATGCAGATCATCGCCCCTGCCCCAGGGGGAGTCGCTGGGAAGAGGAGCGGCCGATGGGCAGGAAGCGCGTGGAACAGCATTAGCGCAGGGGAAGCGCGCGGTAAAGGTGGCGGTCAAGGCCTGGTGCCCATAACGCTGAGCGCTGCTTCTCTCCATTTGCTTCCCAGGTATTTCTATTATTTGGGGGTTTGCCAAAAGAGTAATGGTTGCTTCATTTTCCTTCTTCCTCTAGAGCTGTTCTCTCTGCCTAGAATACCCTCCTCCCCTCCAGAGCTAATATGTACCAAGTCCTTACTGTATGTCAGACACCGTTTTACGGCTATTAACTCATCTGTAATAACGCGAGGGGGTCAGGACTACTATTTTACGGATTCCACAGATCAGGGAATTGAGGCTTGGCGATGTTGAGAAACTTGCCCAACAGCTCGTGAGCATAGGCCCCTCCTGACTGAGAATACTCTCTTAATTCCACTGTCTGCTGTCTCTATGTGTCGAAATCTCCCTCTACGGTTTCAGGGCCACCTCCTCTGATGCCCTAAGAGCCTTCTCTGATGCCCTAACTGGAAATAATCTTGCTTCTCCCTTTAAAATACCCCCACCTCTCTGTTAGTATCTATCTGGCAGCCTTTGCCGCCTGCTTGATATTTTGTATCTGTGCACAGTACATGGCTTAGCTTACCTATCCATCTCCATGTTCCTAGAGGGCAAGGACCAGATCCTGTATGATTTTATAAACGCCGAAGGCCCAGCAAGCAGTATGGAGGTTCCTCAAAAGATTAAAAATTGACCTGCCATTTGACCCAGTGATCCCACTTCTAGGAATATATCCTAAGGAATCCCAAACACCAGTCGCAAAGAACTTATGCACCCCTAGGTTCATAGCAGCGCAAGTTACAATAGCTAAGGTCTGGAAGCAGCCCAAGTGCCCATCAGCAGATGAGCGGATAAAAAAGCTGTGGGACATTCACACCATGGAATACTATGCGGCTGTGAAGAGGAAGGATCTTTATCCTTTGGGACAGCATGGAGGGAACTAGAAAGTATTATGCTAAGTGAAATAAGCCAG
This sequence comes from Miniopterus schreibersii, assembly GCF_964146895.1. Classification (NCBI taxonomy): domain Eukaryota; kingdom Metazoa; phylum Chordata; class Mammalia; order Chiroptera; family Miniopteridae; genus Miniopterus; species Miniopterus schreibersii. Next base: position 10,346,317 of record NC_138116.1, read on the forward strand.
TCAGAGGAAGTCAAATACCACATGATCTCACTTATATGTGGAATATAATAAACAAAATAAACTGATGAACAAAATAGAGACATAGAAGCATGGAACAGACTGAGGGATCTCAAAGGGATGGTGGGGAGGGGGAGGGAGAGATTAATCAAAGAACTTATTTGTTTATAAGCATAGCCCATGGACACAGATGCTGGTCTGGGGAAGGCCTGGGGGTGGGGTGGATGTGGGGTGCGGGGGATCAATGAGGGTAAAAAGGGGACATCTGTAATATTTTCAACAATAGAGATAAAAAAAACTTTAAAAAAAACCCACAAAGGCCTGGCACAATGCCAGCTGCCATTATAAGAAATTAGACCCTGGCCAAATATTGCAAAGACTCAATTCTAAATCAAACCAAAAACTTGCAGTGCCAGCAATAAAATGCATTAAGAAAATGATTGTGGAACTGCCATGCACAAGAGCTCTCTCCACATTCCAACTGGTAACCAAGCTTTTGAACGCCCGATCTTTGACCTCTGGCTTCTCCTTAACATGCAGAGCACAGGCTTCTCCTTAACACGCAGAGCACAGAGCGGAGAGCTGAAGTGTGGGTGGAAATGGAATGGAAGAAAGGGTAGGGCCAAGGCGACCATTCTTTGGAAGCTCCTTTGAAGCCTGGGGGCCGGGAAGTTGAGGGAGCCCTGAGACCAGCACTGCAAGATGAGCTGTTTCCATTCCTCAGATGCCGAGATCAAAGTTCATACACCATAAAGAAAACTGAGGCGAGGACACTGTGAACTTCCTGTTTCTACACTGACCAGGGCCCTTGGGCACAAAAGGACATGTCTGTCCGTAATAACACCATAGAAGATTTATGTAAATGCAAAACTACTAAGATTTCTAGAAAGTGCACATACTCTCTTGGGTCTGACCCAAAATTTGTGAGATGGGAGGTACCTCCATTTGACGTTGGACTCTATTACAAGAAAAATTAAGCTGGTAGGACAGTGGGCATGTGAGTGCTAACCTTCAAGAAGATTCACATCCACAAGGAACCCACACATCTGAGGGAGGAAGCCCAGTAGAGGCCGCCGGAACCTGATAAAGGAACAGAGACGCAGAAGTGATCACAGCGATTCGATGAGCCTGTGGGCTCTAGCTGGGGAAGTTGAGGGGGGGGAACGCCCCAGGGGGATCCAGCAGAGTCTGGGGCAGGATCCAGAGGAACTTGGTAGGAATCCTTATCCAGCTAAAAGCAGGCCCCCAGAAGAAATAAAAGGAAAAGGTGGAACGTCCTCTCCAAACCTAAGTGTGACCCAAGGAATGGCTGGGGAGAGGTGGCAATGAAGAGCCCTGAGAGGAGGCGGCGAGCTATCTTAGAGCTGGCGGCCGCCCGGAAGGAAGGCTGGCCACAGCAGATGCAATGTCAAAACACCCGGGGGAAAGATAAACAGAATCCCACAAAGGCTCTGAAACAGCGGTTCTTAACCTTTGTTTGGTCTCTGACCCCTTTGAAAATATGATGAAAATGCTCTCCTTGGAAAAAGAGCACTAATGTTCCCACAAGGGTCTTTGCGGTGAAGAACCTCTGCTCCTGTCGCCAGAGGGATGGGTGGTGCTCACAGCTGAGCTGCAAACAACTGAGTAAGGAAACGGGTGGGGAAGGGGCTCAGAGAGGCTGGTGGGGTGAGGGAGGGGAGCTCTGCAGGGTTCTTACCTGAACACATGGAAGGGGTGGGAGGAGTAGCCAACAGCAATCATGAATAAAAGTTGTGGCGTGGGGATGTGAGAGCAGGCCAAGAAGGCATAAGTCCAAATGAGGTGGAATTTTCTTCGTGTTAAAATGAACAAATAGGTTGTATGTATGTTCAGAACACCAAGAACAGGAAGGCCTAGCAGTGTGATGTTAGCAGAACTCCCCAACCTCTGTTTTGACCTCAGCTGTCAAGAAGATTAATTTCCAGACTCTAACATGTGAAACTACATTGCTAAGAAGGAACCGAGCCCCGAGGTGGAACAAGTTAGACAGCAACCGGCCGCGTTAAATGGATCCAAGGATCTTGGCCTAGAACGTGTGCCCGCTGCGTGATGTTAGCTGAGGAAAGAGGTGACTCCAACTTCTGTCATGGGAAAAAAGTCAGTGACTAAAACCTCTACTTGCCTGCAGGCATAGAGATGGCGCAGAGACGGCCTAAGTGACTTCTGAAGATTCTCAGGGCCGCGTTGTTCAGTCGCGCACCTGGGCGTCTTATGGAAAGCGTGCCGCTGCAATTGTGCCCTCTAGCGGTGCGAGGCGATATTGCACCATTAGCCATCTTCACGCACATTCTGCCCTAAAAGCCCTGGGAACCAAAGGGCCTTTAAAGGATGCCAAACACGTGAAGGCTCTATGCTAACTGCCGCTCGCAGGTGATTACACTCTACCAGAAGTCTCCAGGGTCTCCTCGAGCTCTGATATCTTCCAATTTGGCAATTGCGTTAAGGAGACTAAGTTGTGGCCGTTGCTGATTAGCAGTGGGAAAAGCTGTAGCCTTTTGAAGGGTGGGGCTACTCGAATGGGCAGAAAGAGGAGTGAGAGTCAGGGGGGAGAACGGAGATTGATCAAGAGATCATGGGGCCAGGGGGGAGGAGGAGGGGGCGGCAGAGCAGGGAGCTAACAGGGGAAGGAGGCCAGCTGGCTGCTGCAAGTGGTGTTCCTTGGAGACTGTGGCAAATAAAGGAAGGCCTTAGAAACTGACAGGAAGGTTTGGGAATGACCAGTAGGCCTGAGGGAGGTTTTGTAAATCCTAATTAGGGAAGATATTTTATGAAATTGGTTTTTCCCGAATATTAGTATTATGCTGTTGGTTTGCAAAGTGAACCCTGTACACGGAGGGTAAGAAGAAAGAGGTAGACCCCTCCAGATTGATAGGTGGCAGTTTTAATAAGCAAGGGAACGTATTTATGAGGCTTGTTTGGGGCAGCAGAAAGACAAGTCGATCCCTGCACCTCCCACCAGAATCTTCTAAGTTTTTCAGAGGCTTCAGTGGGGTTCAGTCACATACACAGGCCAGATGGCCTCAACAACACGTTGCTCTTTCAAGGCTGCATCCTTGAAACAGCTATTCATATGAGGATGGTGGGCAGAGCGTACATGCCAAGGGCAAGGGAGGGGGTGAGGAGCCTCCAGTGCCCTGGTCCACCTCTAAGGTCAGCTGACAGTCACATCCTCTTGATGACCTCCTCCAACAGATGTCATGCTACAGCCTTCAACTGGAGGGGGGACACTAAAATACTTAAGAGTTGACTTTGTTGTTGTTATTGTTTCTATGTGATATTTTTACATCCTTAAATGGGAACAACAACTCCTACCTCCTAAGCAGCGATGAGAGAATGAGATGTGAGGTGCCCGGCATTGTGCCCAGCAGCAGAAGCAGCCATCCTAGGCCGCGAATAGAGGTCACACACTGCAATGCCACAAGATAAAAGGCTCCTGGGTCCTGAGGACTTTGTGGAGAACCACTCGTGGGTCTGGCCCTCATATTTCTGGATCCATGGGGAGCCTTTGTCTCCTAGCTCCCAGATACTACTCATTTCTCTGAGGAATACACATGTGGCCTCAGGTGATCTCTCTCTCTCTCTCCCTCTTTCTCTCTCTCTCTCTCTCCCTCCCTCTCTTTTTCTCACATACACACAAAAACAACTAAATTAATTAGTTTTAAAAAACAACTCAGAGACTGGTGGGGATCAGGGAGATGTTTATTTGCAGGGAGAGCTATGGGTTCATGAGGTCCTCTGGCTGTGGTGCAGTGATCAGTCCAGGACTCCTGCTCCAGCTCAGTCATTCTGGGCCTCTCACTAAAACCCTGGGAGGGCTAGATCCAAGGGCCAGGCACCTGAAAGAAAGTGCTAGGTGGGAAGGACATCTCTCCCTCCATACCCAGTCCCCCACCACAAACCCCACATCCCTATCAGGATGGCACCAAGCCCAGGGGAGCACAGGGAAGGGAGTGAGGAACAGGGTCAAGATTATAGGCCAGGGCCACGCTCTTCCACCTGGGATCTGGCTTTCTCATCCACAGGAACCTGTACAAAAGGCCCCAGGCCTGAGGGAGAGAATGGACTGGCCTTGAGAGGCCCTGGGAGAGGCAGGGGGACGTGACTGATGAGGGTCAAGGTAGGTACAAAGACCAGGGAGGGCAGGAGGCTGGGCAGGAAGGGAACGAGGGCAGGAGCAAGGCAGGAGCAAAGCGGGAGAGGAAATGGTGAGTGGGGCCGGCTGGCCGCCCGGGCATCATCCCCTGCGGTTTCCTCTTCAGGGGTCAGGGCTGGGGCAGAAGAGCTTGGGGCATGTGATGTTCCACAGCCCCTCGGTAGCCCGGAAAGGACCAGGATGGAGACGCTGTACTCACCCTGGAGGGGTCCGCTTCACCCAGACATGATGTGCTTGACAAAGGCTGGGAAAGAAAAAAATCAGCCATTGCCCTTGGCCCCTCTCAGCTCTTTATTGCCTTCCTGGCACTTTAAACCGCTTCCCCTCCCCTGACTTCAAACCTTCCACTCCCCTTCTCCAGACTGTGATTCTTTCTCTTATTTGGAGGTTGGTAGGAGAAAAGGGAAGAGGGAAGAGACCTTACATCTATCTGCTCCGTGTCCACTCAGTGCAGATACTTGACATAGACGAAATGAGATACATCACCTCTACTAATCCCCACAACCTTGATAACGGTGCCTGTATCACCCCATTTTTCAGATGAGAAAACTGAGGCTCAGAGAAAGTAAGTGACTTAATCAAGGTCACACAGCTTGTATATCACAGAGCTACCTCCAAATTCCATGCTTCTTCCATTATACCAGAATGGAAAAGAACACCACCAAAGTCCATCTGGTGGCCATGTCCTCTAGCTCCTGGATCTCCTCTGTTCTGCATGCCCACCTGGTCCACACCGCACTGCCCTCCCATCCCTGGGTTCCCTGGGGAAGTGAGGCGTGACCCGATACCTTCATAATTGATGCAGCCATTGGCATCCTCTTGCCCAGCCAACAGCTGCTCCACTTCTGCCTCAGTCATCTTCTCTCCTGGGGTGGGAGTCAGTGGGCTGTTAATTGCAGATGGCAAAGGAGGGACAGGAAAAATCCAAACGCCCCCTCAAGCCTAAAGGCCTAGGATTCCTTGATCTGGAAGTGGTCATACCAAGCCTCCCCCAAAGGCACTGGAGAGTGGACCAAGGTCTTAAGGCCCTTTTTAGGCCCCAAGCCTCTACCTCTGCCTTGCACCTCTCACTGGGCGAGCAGACCAGGGCCCCCGTGGCCAAGGCAAAGGCAAGGACAGGAACCCTGGGTCCCACCTCCCAGGCCTCAGCAGTCACACCTGCTCTGCCAACCTGCTCCCATCTTTTCCCAAACCCAGTGGGGGGGAGGCTGTTCCTGCAGAGCCCAGACAGACAGGGCTGGATCGGTATGTGATCCTCAGGATTCAGGGGCTCCCCAAATCTGCCACCTAGGCACTCCCACCTTTCCATTCTGCCCCCTCTTTCTGCCTCTGCCCAGCTGGCATACCCAGGGTGGCGAGGACGTGGCGAAGCTCCGCGCCCATGACCGTGCCATTGCTCTCCTTGTCGAAAACGCGCAGGCCCTCCACGAAGTCCTCGTAGGTGCCCTGCTCCTTGTTGCGGGAGATGTGCTGCAGGATGGGCAGGAACGTCTCAAAGTCCAACATCTTGGCATTCATCTCTTCAGGTGGCGTGGGGAAGGAAAGGGAAGTGCCATGAGCAGGACAGCAAGGGGAGCAGAGGGTCAGAGAGCGCCCCGCCTCTGTCAGGCTGGGACCCATCCCTGGCAGCACCCGGGGCTGAGCATCATTCTAGAGCTAATCTTGAATCTGTTCTAATTTATATTAAATGGATCATTTGCAGTCCTCCATGCTCTACCCATTATCAGAAACAAATTAATTGTGATAAAACTCACAAGGGTCACAGGGACTAAGGGCTCCCGGGTAGGGAGTTATCAGATTCCCACCAAGCCTTCCTGCCCCAGTGTCCCTGGCACCCTTGAGTGTCAGAGGAAGAGAGAATGTCGCTCCTGCCCTCCAGGAGCAAGCCCAGGCCACATTCTTCAAGGGGCAGCTAAGTCCTGGGTCAGCTAAGCGGGGAGGGGAGGCCGCGGGACGGGCTCAAGGGGAGGAAGGGGGAGAGGGGCCCACAGGAGGCAGATCTGGGCAGCGCCCCGCCGCCCACCTTCGGGCTTGGGCTTGCCCAGGACGCGCAGCACCTCGGCGTTGGTGGGGTTCTGGCCCAGCGCCCGCAGCACGTCCCCGCACTGCGCGTAGGTGATCCTCATCTCCCCGGTCGGGGTCCGGTCGAACAGCGAAAAGGCCTCTTTGAACTCTGCGGAGAGAAGGCCCGGCGGGCAGCGGCGGGGCAGGGCGGCCCCACCTGGGCTGGGGGCGGGTCGGTGCGGCCCGTGAGATATTCCCGGTTCCCTCCCGGCCCCTCGGGAGCCCCACCCGTCCTGTTGCCCGGTGCCGGCGTGACCCGCTGCAGCGCCGGCCTGCGATCTGCGCCGTCAGCCGGCTTCTCCGCGGCCTCCACCCGCCCATCCACCCACCCCTCGCGGGTGTCGGCGGGGACCCTCGCTGTGGAAAATGGCAGGGAAGCGGAACGAGCACCGGTTCGGCGGTGGGGTTCCCGGCTCCCCGGCTGTGCAGTGAGGCGGCCGAGCCTGCGGGTGTCGTCTCGGGCAGCACCCGGCGCAGCAGCGCCGCCCGGAGCGCGCCCAGCCGCGGGCGTCCGAGGAGGCGCCGGGGGAGGCGGGGCGCTCCGCAAATGGGGAGCCCTGCTAAAAGGCCAGCTAATTAATATCAGTACCTCCTCTTCCAGGCTGAAGGGGGCTCCCACGCCAGACAAGATGACATGATGGAAGCAGTCAGACCACCCGACTCTGCCACTGACCAGCACGCCCCCCCCCGCCCCCCCAAACTACTAACCTCCCAGCGCGGTCCTTCTTAGCTCTAAGAGGGGATACAGTGCAACCTGAGTGGGTTGCTGGGGGATTACAAATGGTGGTTGTTACTGTATTTCCTGGCTCTGAAGCCAGCTTGGATCTAAGGGGCCTACACTCCCGATAGGGACGGGGCAGGCGTCCAAGGGGCAAGGCTGAATGAAGGCACTTCTGCGCGCTTGCGAGGAACCTAATTCCTCACTAATTTGGATTCAAGCAATTCACTACCGGGGATAATTGGGATCAGGAAGGGCACTGCAGTTACCTTTTACTATCTGCAAAGAAATGGTTTGCTAAGCAGATTAACGATATAAACCAAAGAAGAATGTGTAGACTACCTAGGAGAAAAGCCAAGTACTTTAGAAACAATTATTTACTTAGAGGCTGCATATGGATTATTTACAATCATTCCACACATCAAAGCAGGTTCCCCAAAACTTTTACCAGCAACTCTTTATTCGGCTTTGGATGAATTAAAAAGATGTAAAACCACAGGTCTATCACAATACTGAATGAGTTCAAATTCCACTTCTGTTGCTTACTGGCTGTGTGACTTTGGGCAAGTAAATATTTAACCTCTATAAAACCTCTTCTATAAATGGCACCTATCTCACAGGGTTTTTTAATTACATCCAAATCAAATACAATAATTATGTAAAAAAATCTTAACACAATGAATTGCATGTAGTAGATTCTCAAACAATGCTATTAGTGTTATTTTACTGAGTTTAATCCTAATCTTACCATTTAACTGTGACCAAGTCACTTAACCTCAATAAACCTTGGTTTCCTCTTCTGTAATAAGGAAGTAACACCGATCTCACAGCTTTGTTGAAAGGGGTTGATTTTTATTATTATCTTTTTTAATTTTTGAAGCAATTAGCTTGCCTTCTGGCACAAGTTCAGTGCTTGATAAATACATGCTTGCTAGTTGACTCTGAACTCAGACTTCTTGATCTCCTGTTTCACTCAGAAGAGTGAGGTTGGATTTAATAGGAGTCTCCTCATAAAAGCAGACTATAATGATACCTTCTAAGAGACTGGAACATGAGGAGGAAGCAACTAAGAACAACTTATGATTTGAGTACTTACTGGGGCCAGGCTCTGAGCTGATAATTTGCATGGATTGCCTCATTAATTTTTACAAAAACCTTATGCTATAGGTATATAATTATGCTCATTTTAGACCAATGCAGATGTGACTTCTGACCGGCTGTTAAGGAAACCAAGGAAATGAGGAGGAGCGAGGAGACCTGCTAATGCTCCAGCCTTCTGGGAAACCTGGGACACACATAAGAACCAAACGCTGAAGTTTAGGATTGCTACCAGAAAAAAACAAAGCCAGGGTGATCTTGAGGTATCTGAGAGTGATGCTAATGGGCTCAGAAGAAACCTTTTCTCAATCGTCTGTAGTAGTCAGCTGCTTGCTAGAGCAATGTACAATGGTGGTAACCCCGTTCTAGAAGGGCATGGAAATCTGGAGAGGGACCAGAGAAGGCAGTCAAGGGTTAGAAGCTCATAGTTTCTATGAGAAGAAAAAAAAAAAGACATAAAAGAAATTTGGGCCATGTCACGTGGAGAATATAGAGCTACAAAGAGATTTGATAACTACCTTCAAATAGATGAGGGGCATCTAGAGGGTGCTGAACAGAGTCGCAGAATTTCTGAATCAAAAAGAACCTTACTTTGCAGATAAGAAAATTAAGGTTTAAAGGAGTGACTTGCTCAAAGTCCCACGGTCATAGTGGCAGAATTCAGGATAATACCAAAGTCTCCTAATTTTAAATAACATTCTTTCCAGCATGAGAGAACCGTCTTCAGCTTCACTGATAAGTAAATGAAGAGATAGCAGAGGTAATTAAAGCAGAAACTATTCTGATCCAACATAAGAGAGAAAATCTTCAAAGTCAGAGGGATAAAAGGCTGGAATGAGTTAGGCCCCAGTCCTGAAAATCTTTATGGCCCTAGTGGTTAGAGCATCAGCCTGCAGACTGAAGGGTCCCGGGTTTGATTTCAGCCAAGCATATGTACCTCGGTTGCAGGCTCGATCCCCAGCCCAGGTTGGGGTATGTGCGGGAGACAACCAATCAATGTGTCTCTCTCACATCGATGTTTTTCTCTCTCTCTCTCCATCTCTCTCCCTTCCATTCTCTCTGAAAAGCAATGGAAAAAAATATCCTCAGGTGAGGATATTTATATATATAAACACATATATATGTAATATGTGTTTAAAATCAGAGAAGTTGGGTCAGATGACCTTTCAAGGTCCCTTCCAACTCCTATGATTTTATGTCCTGCGGGCATGTCATGAGGAAAACAGAGGGCTAAGTTGCAATGACAGTGAGCCCCAGGGGTGAAGCAGATACACATTATGAAACATTTCATTCTCAAAACACCAGAAGATGGGCTAAGGGACAACCATCAAGTTGGAAGGGGGCTGGAGATCTTGAGGCTTGTCTTGAAGCTACACTAAATAACACTTTATGTAAGATTGAGAAAAATAAGTTGCCTTCAACAAAGATGGAGAAGTGTTGCTGATGGAGCTCACAGGTGGACTAGGACATCCCAAGTTACTGTTGGCCTTGCCACCATTAGTGAGTGAGCATCTTGGCAGACTTCAGGAGGCGGGAAGAGGAAGCTGGTAACCCGAGGGGGGCTTTCCAATAACAGGAACAGGAATGAGGGCTTCTAAATATGTTGGGGCATAGATTTTGGGAGTTGGGGGGGGAGGCATTTTTGCTGTGCATCTATTATGTTCTAGGTGGTCTGGCAGAGTACTTGAGAACTCAGGTCTGGAATCAGATTGCCTGAGTTTGAATCTTAAGACTGGACAAGCCACCCAACTTCTGTGTCTCACTTTTGTCACCTGTAAAATGGGGTGGTTATAGTCCCCACCTCACAGGGTCATTGTGAGAATTAAATGAGTTAATGCATGCTTAAGTAACAACATGTAGTAGGCAAAAGTGAGCAAAGAGCAAATCCACAGGAAATGTAAGTTTGCTATTATGATAATGATGATGATTACTATGATGGTGATGACGACAGCTCTTCCTCCTCCTGTCCCTACTCCAGGAAGGGCAACAGAGAGGACGCAAGGGGGGAGGGGGGGTTGTTAGTACTCACCTTCGATCTGGTCAGCAGTGAAGTCTATCTGGGGAGAGAAACACAGAGGAATGAGGCTGCCAAAGGCTTCCCAAGGGAAGCAGAAGTGGCTTCCACCAGCCAGGTCACCTCCAACAGGCCCCAGAGGAGCAGGGAAGGAGACTGTGGGCTAAGTGTGAAACAGCAGTCTCCTGATGAGTGGGACACGACTGACAGCCTCCAAGTCTGTCTCAATACCGCTTGTTAAGTGATGACTCCAAGTGAAATACCCTGGATAACTCTAGAACCTACACTCCCTCCTTATAACTCTTTTGTGTCAAGTGTGAATTTCTTGACCTAGTGACCATAAACCGACCTCCCTTCCATCGCTTCCGACTCTCCCTGCTCCACAATCCTCCCACAAGCCGCACTTCCACTCCTTTTGGGCGCCACCCACTCTCACCCTTGGCCTTCCTTTTCTACCTCATGTTGACTATAGGTCATCTCCTTCAATGCGGCCATCCCTCACCCCACTCCACCCCAGTCCCTCCCTCGTAGGCACTCTGGAACAGCAGGAGTAGTTTGGGTGGACCCTCGATGCTTGGTAACTGTTTCCAGTCATGCCCATATGTGTATCCTGGCGCCCTGAAGCCAGGGTTCCTGCAAGACAGGAATGTTTGTTGTTGCTCATGGAAATTCCTGGCACTGAGTGCACACTCAAAAGATATTTGTTGAGCAAAGGAATATACTTTAGATTCCCCTCCCCCAATGCATAATAATTCAACTATGAGTACAGAAGAGGAAGGTAGGAGGCTCTGAAAATGAATGACAATGACCAAGCATGAGTCATTTCCATTTAAGATCGTGTGTTTCTTCATTGTCCTTATCAACCACCACCACCTCCCCCCCAAATCCCCTCTCCGCTGCTGGTGGGGACCAATCCTGGGTCGCCTTCTTCCTGCACCATCCTTCCTAAGTCATTCTGAGCTGTGCTGTGCCCACCCCAGGCTGACCTCCGTTAATGAGGACCCTGCGGGTGGCTGCAATGAGCTAGGGGAGCAGCGGAGGAGTTACACCAGGTTGGGAAGGGAACTAGCTGTGCCCAGGAATGGACTGTGCCAAACGGGGGGGGGGGGGTCAGGAAGTTAAAGAAACCCCCTAAATGGGCTAAAGGATCCTTTGCATGAACTCTCTGAGGAAAAGGTACAGTTTGTCTTACTTTGCAATTCTTTAAGTCCCAGGAGTATACATGTAAGAAAAATTAGTAGAAAGACATAACATCAGAATACATGGTCAGAACCACACACATTGGGGCTATCACTTTTGCTCTTTCTTTGAGCAAAGAATCTTCTAAGCAAAGGAACTGAGAAGGACAAGTAATAAGGAAAATAGCCTTCATGAAAGACACATATTTTTTCTACTTTAAAGCAACTTTTAAAAAACCCAGGAGTGGAATACGCAGACATGGAAAAGGGGAGTGAAACCAGGGAAAAGAAAGCGGGGGAAGTGGGTGATGGAGGGAAGTGATACGCCGAGGGGAAAGCACTTGTCTGATACCACTAGTGAGCTGTTGCCCAGGCTCCAGGGCCCAGGCCTATCAGAACAAATCAGAAATAAAGACATCCTGCCCAGAGATAGTCAGCTTTTCTTGCCAGGCTTTACCCATAGAGGGAGTGATGTATGAGCTAGAATACCTGCAGGTATTTTCAAGATCGTACACTATGCCTCAGTTTCCCCAGAGTGTGCCATAACCAAGCTCGGGGGTGGGGCAACTGCCTCCATCTCTTGGCCAAGGCAGTTCTGCTTAACTCCTGCCTCCTGGAGACATTACCATAGATTGACCACTTGGCACAACTGCAGGGTCTCCGGGGCTGTGGGAGCTGGGAGGAATCCTGAGACTGCCAGGGAGGGTCATCCAGTGAGAGCCCAGGGTTTTAGTTTCCTGCCTCCTTGTCACAGAACCTGCTCCTGGGCTCTTATTTTGCTCTGACGTCTCACCACCCCAGCCCTGACTTCAGGCTGACATTCCCAGGGGCCCACCACACCCAACTTGTTATTAATAGCTGTTCATACCAGTGGCCACTTGCCCTCTTACATTCTGTGCCAACGCCTAAAACTGCTTTGCTCTCCTGAGACCTCTGACCTGCTCCTTCCTAGGCCCGTCCCCTCCCAGTTCCATTCCTTCTGCAGCTGGGCCGGAGACGTGGGAGGCCTAAAAGGACTGAGTCAGCTGGCAGGGCCTACACCAGCTCCAGAAAAAGGAACCTTCCAGTGTCAGGGGCACAGGGCAGGGTAGAGAGAGAATAGGACTGCGGCGGCAGACGGAACCAGGCCCGGCAGCCTCACCAGGTTAGAGAGAGAGTCTCAGCTAGGATGGGCCAGTGCTCTGCTTACGCCAGATAGGAGCCCAGGCTGAGGCCATGGAAGGGGGAGCCCACCTGGACTAGGGAAGAAGAGAGGGAACCACGCTCTGTCACCTTATCTAGAGCCTCCCTGCCCCCCAACCCCCACCCACGGCAAGAGTCTGAGAGTGAAGCCTCCCCAGGCATAGGGAACACACTCCCTCACTACCAACATCACTGACTCCAAGTTCCACTGGCAGTTATCCTTCTGTGTCTTTTCTCTGAGAAAAGGGTCAGTCTCTTTTACTTCACTATGGTGGCCCCCAAAGTGCCCTAAAAAAAGGTTGAATGGGTCAGGCCGGCACGGCTCAGTGGATGAGCATCAACCCTTGAACCAGGAGGTCCTGGATCGATGTTGCAGGCTCCACCCCTAGTGGGGGGCGTGCAGGAGGCAGCCGATCAATGACTCTCTCTCATCAGTGATGTTTTTATCTCTCTCCCTCTCTTTTCCTCTCTCTGAAATCAATAAAAACATTGTGTTTTCAAAAAAAAGTTTGGATGGTTGCACCTCCCTGCCATTCCCAACTCTGCCGGGCAAATCAGGGTGACAGAGCAGCGCTTCCTCAGACGGAGCAGAATTCTATTCTCAAGGGGCAAGGCCAAACAACCCAAAACACCCCTCACCAGCTCCAGCACCTACTCCACCACCCCCAGGACTGTGATTGGGGCTTGGACACCATAGCCTTACCCCAGCCCAGCCTCCTTGAAGTTACTCTCTAAGCTGTAGGCAAATAAGACCCTGAATGTCATCCCCACCCCTATCCCAGCGGCTGAGACTCACCTTTACACTCTTGGGGTCAAAGGCAGCTTCCTTGGGGGCCTCAGGGGCTGGGGCAGGGGCTGGGGCAGGGGCTGGAGCTGCCTTGGCAGCTTCCTTCTTAGGCTCAGGCTTCTTGGGAGGCATGTTGCCTTGTTGGGATCTTTGGTGGAGGTGGCACCTAAGAAGGAATCAAGAGATGCAGTGCCTGGGGAAGGAGACAGGAGACTGGGCAGCCTCTCTCCCCTTTTATCCTGGGCAGGAGCCCCCACGGAGGGACTGGGTGAGAGCAAGAGCAGCTGCTACTTACTATAAAAGGAAGAAAACCAGCAGGGGACAGCTGACAACTGTGTATTGTCACCAGGTTTGATGCCACCAGCCCCCTCCCCCTCTCTCCACCCCTCATACCCCTCATGGTCTCTACCTCTGGGACAGGCTGACCCCTTCCTGCCAATTGGTGGAAACCCAGAGGGGCCAGGAAAACAGGCCCTCTCAAAAATGCCAGCGCCCAGCCAGAGAGATGAGCTGACTTGAACAGTTGATAACCCTCACACAAAGCCCAGGGGAGGGTCAGGCTTTTTTTAGCCCCTCCTGAGCAGAGGCAGCCCACTGCACATTCCTTTGAAGCCAAGATCCTTTAAGCTGAGAGCCACTCTGGGGCCTCCACTCTGTCCTGAGGCTCAACTCTCAGGCCCAGAGCCCTGAAGCAACAGCTGGTCCGGAAAACGCACTCACTCCCACCCCCTCCCAATCCACAGGGTGAACCCTCCGTCTTCCAGAGCAGGCATCTTAGGAACTCCACAGACCTCTGATCCCTAGGTCTACTACCCCCAGCAAACTTATCCATTCATTCAGCAAGTATTGAGCACTTAACATGTGCCCAGGGAACCAGAGTGAGAGGCAGGTATGGCTGAAAGTGGATGAGACTGGAGGTCAGGGAACTCAGGTCTCATTTTCACTATACCTCTGGGTGTGGGTGTGTGTGTGTGTGTGGTGCTTACTGTGTACCAAACACCATTAAGCGCTGTTCATATAAAATCTCATCAAATCTTCACCACAATCCTATAAGGTAAATATTATTATTACTCTCGTATTACACATGGGGAGGCTGAGACTAGAAGTGGTAACAGCTAACAAGGTCACGCTGCTAATGAGCTATGAGCTGCATTAGAACCCAGGGGTGTCTGATTCTAAAGTTTGGGCGTGAATGCTTGATATTATAATCCCATTTATGGGGGACACATGTCTGTGTGTTCATCAGAAAGATCAGGATGAATACACACTAACGTGTTAACAGAAGACACCCCTGGGGACCTAGGGGGTGAGGATGGGATGATGACAGCAACTGGCAGTTTTTTACTTTTTTCACTTCCTGTATTCATGGAAAATTTTATAATGAGCATGTGCTGTTTTTGTAAAAAAATGTTGAAAGTCAGTAAGTGTTCAGAAAAACAGCGCAAGAAAAGCTTATCCACTGCACAGAATTGCTTTGGGCTGAATCTTGAGACTATAATTCAAAGGATAAAGAGGAATAACACCAAGAAAACAGAAAAGTCTCTTTGCCTTTCTAGGGCCAGTTGCCTCACCTCTAAAACCAGATTGCTAGACTACATAACCCCTGGTCCCTGTTAGCTCCTAAGCCTGCAATTGCAGGGGTCTTGGGACCCACATCAGCCCATTCCCAGGCTCCCTAAGCACAGGCTTCAAGTCCCAGATCTTTCAGAGCCCAAAGGGCACTTAGAGATCGTCCCAACCTGCCTGGTTTTGTAGGTGAGGAATCTAAGCCCAGGGAGACTTTGGAGCTACCTCAAGGCACACAGCAGAGCTGAGCATGGAATCCTGGCCCTGTGTGCGGTGCCCTGACACCACCCTGCCCCTCCTGTGGCTTACACCTGCTCTCACTGCTGTGAGCAGGAAGCCTTCAAAGGAAACTGAGGCAGGGAAAAGGGACTGGGACTTGCCCGGGGAGATACTAGAGCAAGAGCAGGGCGTACACCATGGGCTGGTCCTGGTCCTGGGCTGGCGTGGAGGCTCCTTTGCTCTTTTCTCCTGAACTCTTCTCTTCTGTCTCCCCTTCTCTCTTCCTTCTGACCCTCACCTGCTCCCAGGTGCCTCTGCTTGCACCCTTCCCGCTTCCCTGTCTGACCACTACCTGACTACCTTATTGCCCAGGAGGGTTGGGAGCTCAGGTTGCTGGTGAGGAAAGAGGGAGGGAAGGAAGGAAGGAAGGAAGGAAGGAAGGAAGGAAGGAAGGAAGGAAGGAAGGAAGGAAGGAAGGGAGGGAGGGAGGGAGGGAGGGAGGGAGGGAGGGAGGGAGGGAGGGAGGGAAGGAAGGAAGGAAGGAAGGAAGGAAGGAAGGAAGGAAGGAAGGAAGGAAGGAAGGAAGGAAGGAAGGAAGGAAGGAATCAGCCGGGCCTCTCCCCTCTCTCTACTCCCAACGGCATCCCCTTCTTGGACCAGGTGTCCTGAGGGGTTTACACAGATGCACAACTGGGGTTTCTGTACAAAGCTGCAGGCCAGAAGCTGGACGACCCACTGACTCTGCCGGCCACTTCTCCCCTCCCTGGGTCTCAGCTTGTTTGTCTCTTAAATGAGAGACGATCAGGAGTTTTCAAATGGTGTTCGAAAGACACCTAAGGCTCCCTGATTGGCTTCCACTGCAAGGGACGCAGAGAGGCCAGGTTTGGGAGCTCCCCCACCCCCTACCACTTCAATCAGCACCACTCCCCTGGGCTTTATACACTGGGCAGCCCACGACCACTTTCTAAAAAACGGTTCCATGGTTTAAGAGTTTAAAAATAACCACTGAATGAGATGCTCTCCTATGTCCCCTTCCAGTTAAAAAACAAGTTTTTCTATTCATTCTAGAAAGAAGTATGATCTTCAAAAGACATAGAGCAGGAAGGTGGTCTTTCCTTTCTCTTCCCCTTTCCTTTCTTTTTCTTTCCTTCCTTCCTTCCCTCCTTCCCTCCTTCCCTTTGTCTTCTTTCTTTCTTTCAACTATAAGAAGAAGCAAAATATCCAGTGTGCTTGGGAACAGAGCAACAAGGTTAGAAAGCTGGGAAGGCTGGGTGGGGCTCGAGGGGGCTCGGGCACACGGGAAGGGTGTGGGCTCTCGGGGCAAACAAGCCCAGGCCTACATCCTGGCTCTGCCACCATCCCCTTGGGCCCCGTCCCTTCAGGGCCTTCCCTAGCAAACGCTCCCTTCTCCAGTGGTGGCGAGAGCTGCGTGAATGTCAGTGAGGCACCACAAACCACCTCTGGCTCGTAGGAATCATTCGTAGCTGTTCGTTTCCTTTTGCTTTCCCGGGCAGGTTTCTCCGATTTCCATGCACAACCCAAGGACACGGACAATGGTGGGGAGAGGGACTGGGGAGGGGGAAGAAACGGGGGGGGGAAGGGTCATTGGGGAGAAAAAGGGACATCTGTAATATTTTAAACAAAAATAAAATTAAAAAAAACAAAAGTTCCAGGAGAGGGGCCCACGTGAGAGGGCCGTGGGAGGCGCAGTGGCTAAGGAGAGCGCAGGGTGTGGATTTAGGAATGAGGAAGCTGGAAAGGAGCGGGGAGGGGGGGCAGCAGCGGGGTGCCCCGGTGTGAAATATTTGTGGCTCAGAAGGCATGTAGCAGGTCCCTGGGGCCAGGCAGATAAGGAGCCTGGCAGCCTGAAACCTTAGGCCACAGGCACCCAGTGGGGGAGGAGACGCTCCTCGGATCAGCTTCTAATTCTCTCTCGGCAAGGCCGGCAAGGCCGAGATGCCCGGCACTTCAGAAGGGACCGGAGGAGGGCTGTGGTTTCCCAGAGAGAGTCAAGAATCAAGACGCCAGACACTAGCCTTGTTATTACGAAAACTCACGATGCCCACAGCTCCTAAGAGCCCAGGAACTGGAGTCAGAGGTTTCGCTTTCTCATGGTGCTCACTCGGCTTCATGGTCACTGACTGACCTTCAAATCTTATCCCTCCCGAGTATCCTTCTTCCCAGGGTCTAAGACAGGGTCCCACCCTCCAATACATGTTGACCACCCCAGGGCAAAGGAAAGAAGAGGGCGGGAAAGCGGCAGGCGGGCGAAGAGGCCAGGAGAGGAGCGGGTACCGGCAGCCCAACAGCCGCCCAGGGAGGCGTCCGGGTCCGCAGCCGGAGTCGCGCCAGCCCACTCAGATGCTCGCACTGGCCCAGCCAGGCGATCGGGGTTCGACTCCCGGTCAGGGCACATGCCAGGGTTGTGAGCTCGATCCCCAGTCGGGGGCATGCAGGAGGCAGCCGATCAATGACTCTCTCATCATTGATGTTTCTATCTCTCTCTCTCCCTCTCCTTTCCTCTCTATGAAATCAATAAAGAGATATATTTTAAAAAATGCTCGCACTAGAAGGCCCTCAAACTCAGCGCATGGGAGGCGTAGGCAGAATTTCACACCAACAAGTTTACACCACATGTCAAATTCAGAGACAAATTCAGAGGAGAAATGACATCAGCCCTCATTTGGGCTGGGCTTATGCGTTTACTCACCGGCCTCCCTTCACCTCCAACCAGGCTGAGCCTGGGTTTGCCCTGAGAGACATCCCTTAGTCTCCAGCCTGGGATCAAATGCTGCTGACAGCAGGCCTGGCCAGTAATGCCTTGTCCTTGTCACCCTCCTTCCTCTCTTCTGGCCAGTGTCTCATAAGCTAGACACCTTGGGGTGATGCCTTGGCCGACATAACATTAATCTGACCATAGAGGGCGCTGGGTAAATCCACTGCAAGGCAGAGGTTAAGAGGGCCCACTCAGGAGCCAGAGTACCTGGGTTTGAGTCCTCAACAGGTTAGTTCTCTAGGCGAGCTAGTTAAATTCTTTACGTCTCAGTTTTCCCATCTATCAGATGGGGCTGCTAATATAACCTCATAGGGCGGTTGTGAGGATTAAGTGAGTTCATCTGGGTGACACGCTTACAACAGTGTCTAACACAGAGGAAGTGCTCAGAATCCTTACACTTGAGTCCCAGTTGAACTAGTGTGACCAGTGCTCCCTCTCCCAAGATCAACCACGGAAGAATTAGAAAGAGAAAATACCAAGATAGACCGGGTTTAAACTGGTGTGTGTGGTGGAGCGTGGCTTTGGTTTGGGGCAGGAGGAGGCCAGGTTTGGCTGCAGAATGGTAGAGAGAAAAGGAGCTCTGGGGCTCTGAGCTCCCTTCATCCACCGCCGTCTCAGAACAAACGGTGATGCCCCTACACCTGCGGGACTCGAACCTGTGACCCGGGGGCTGGTGAGGGTAACATCAGGGCACTGAAGATGAGCTGTGCTGATGAAGAGGTGATTAAAAAAGCAGGTAGTGCCCAGCCGGGCGTGGCTCAGCGGTTAAGCATCGACCTAGGATCCAGGCGATCAGGGTTCAATTCCCGGTAAGGCCACACGCCTGGGTTGCGGGCTGCAGCTGATCAATGACTCTCTCATCATTGATGTTTCTGTCTCTCTCTCTCCCTCTCCTTTCCTCTCTCTGAAATCAATAAAGAGATATTTTTTTAAAAAAAAAAAAGCAGGTAGAGGCAACCAAACTTAACCAGGCATTTCCCCTCCCCACCCCCTAAACTCTCCGGGCAGGTGAATTGCAAACTAAGAAGCCCTTCCACCTAAGACTAAAATTGAAGCTCCAAAGAAAGAAAATGAAAGAAAATGCTTATTTGTGACTTAGCAAGAGAAGAACAAGAATTTACACTAAAATAGAAACCTCTCATGATGCACATTTTCTAACATAAATATGAAGATTTTAATTATAATCAACAGCATTACATAAAAACTGGCTGCAAAAATGACAAGAAAAGTTTAAATGTTTTGTTGATATTAATAAATTTAGAGTTGCTTTTCTGTTATGCAGTATCTCCTGAATTTCATGTTAGTAATACCGAGTTGACACATGAATTAGTGAATTTACTTAACTTGGACATAGTTTTGAAACTGATGTGCTTTTGCTTCAAAGTCAAGTCAATTCTAAAATAGATGAAACATTTTTGTCAATTTGGATGCAAATATTAAAGGGAAATAACATTTGGTACTTGATTCAATTATTGGAAAATTTTAAAGACTACTTGGAACAACTTAGGTATGTGAATCTACTTTTTCAGCTGTGAATTTTATAAACTCTAAATATAGATCAAGTATTTCTGATAAATATTTAGCATACAAATTGAGATATACTATAAGAGTAAAACACACAGATTTTGAAGACAAAAAAAGAATGTAATACATCTCATTAGTAAAGGTTATACTGGTTACATGTTGAAATGATAACATTTTGGATGTTCCGAGTTAAATAAAATATATTATTTTAAATATGTAAATTCAGGCATGCTAGAAGCATTACTCATTAGTCAAGAACACACACACAAACAAAAATACACGTTAAAAATATTTGATGGTTGCCCAACGTGAATGCAGTTTGGATGGGATGAAACAATGAGATAAAAGGGAATAAGTAAATAATTAAACAAAGAGGCCTTGCCCAGACCGTTCATAAAAGAAGGCTACAAAGCAAGGAGAATGATTACCCTGGTCCTCTGTACCTAAGATGCCTTACTACCAAGAAAAGAGGGGAAAAGCAATGAATAACCTGAAGTTTCACTGACCCATAAGGCCCACAGCATCAAAGGTAAAGGCAGAAAAGGAGTGGAACAGTGCCTAAAGTCAAAATATCAAGGACCATGGTAGCATTGACTCTCCCTGCACTTTAATTACCCCCTTAAACTTTCTTTCCACAGCTGCTTTAGCACCAGTGGAGGATGCTACATGACGTTTGGACTAATTGCTCGTCAGTGAAAATGGTTGAAGCTAATTTCTGTGCTGCGATCAGGACAGTGCCACCTAGTGACACATTTGTGAACTGAACCATGGGAGGAGGCACTGGGAGGGGCGCAACAACAGGTGGGTTAGAGTGGGCCTGAGGATCTAAAGCAGAGGGCAGGACAGCTGGTGTTTGTCAAAGAGATTGATAGCTGAAAAGCAGCACAGAGTAAGTTGGAATCCTCATCAGTCATCCAAACTGCGCTGTCCCAAACATCCTGACAGCTGCAAGGGACTTTAGAGGCCCAGAGGGGTGACTTGCCCAAGGTCACACTGTGAGTCATGGCAGACCTGAGACTAGAACCCAGGACACTATTCTAAGGCAACAGTGGGAGCTGGTAGAACTGATAGAGATTCCCTCAGGGAGAGACCAGCCCCCCCACGGGCATGGAAACAAGAAGATAAATGATGAATGAAAGAGATGACCTGGCACCCTCAGCATGGATGGCTCTCAGTAAGGGAAAAGAAACTTACACCCTTTGCAGGAACTTTTTCTTAGCATTTGGGGATATGCTTTTAATGCTAAAGATGATTCTCTTTTCTTGGTTTCCCTTTCCACCAACTTCTTTTACATCTTGAATTCTGACTTCCTCTCTAGTGCTCCACCAGTGACTTCTCTGTGGCTAGATATTGTGGTCTTTTCTCCAGGCCTTCTCTGCTGTACTTATAACACCAAAGTTTTGCCACTGACCCTCCTCTCTTTTATCCAGAGTACTCTCAATCATTCACTCAACTAACACTTATTGAGCACCTACAGTATGCAGGTATTGTTACTAAAGTGAATGAGAGACCATCCCTGGCCCAAGGGAGTTTGCTGTCTGGTGTAGAGGATGCAGGTATATAAATAGTTTTAATATAGTGATAAATAATCTCACAAAAATATTACAAAATATTACATAACCAAAAAGAATGGATTTAAAATTTTTTATCTTTATTGTTGAGAGTATTAAAAAGAATACATTTAGTTCTGCCTGAAAAATCTATATCTCAAGTACCAACTTCTTTCCTAAATTATTCAAACCTCACATTTTCAATTGACATTTGGACATATCTCACTCAAGGCCCTTCAAACTCAGTCTATTTTAAACCCAGCTCATCACCTGTCTCCCAAATCATATATTTGTGACACACAAAACCAACAAACAAACAAAAACAAAGTCTATTCAAGCCAACTGTAGTGTCTACTCAAGACTGGAATATAATCAAGTCCGTGTTTGATCCATTGCTGTTTGACCTATTTAGAGAAAAATGAAAGTTTACCTAGAAAATGGAGAAACAAAGAATCTATTATTTGGTGGACATCCTCTCCAGATGACATAGATATTTTTTATCTAGAAGTCAGGTGGATATGTCCCTTCTGGAGGAAAAAGAGATAATACCTAGCAATATCATTCAATTTGTTCTTTTTGTTTTAAGTTTGTACTCACCAAGAGACCTTCTGGTTAGGATTCAAATGCCCTAAGGAGAAGGAATTGGATAAGAGTATTTCTTACTGTGAATGAGTAACTCAGAACTTCTTTCATTGTACATCGTTTTTCAGATTCAACCATCTAGGATCCTAGAATAATGGAAATTTAGATACACTCCCTAGCAGTCTCTTTGCTGCATTCCAGGTCCCTACTCTCACCTCCAATTCAAGTAGCCCTCAGCTGTCAGCATAATCTTTCTCAAATTCCATTCTCATGAGGTCACTCCCTAGCTCAGTCACCACCAGCGGCTCCCTAGGTCTATTTTATCAAATCTAAAGTCATCAACCTGGAACCCAAAGGTTATCAACTGTCCCCAACACCACCATTTCAACCAATCTTATACGGCCTCCACCCCAGGCAAGCTAATTTGCTTACAGTTTATCTTTTCCCTTGTACTTTTGGAGTCAGCCTGCTCCTCCTAGCCACCAGCCATGTAGCACACCTCAGAACTCACCTCAACCAAGATGCATTTTCTGATTAGCCTCAACACTTCAGACACTGCCTTGACTTGAATTCCCTTAAGGACTCATGTTCAAGGCCAGCATGTTCTCTAAACCAGAAAGGGAGAGTCATAAAAGCAAAAGAGAGAAGTTTAGTGGTCAAGTCATTTAATAATCAGATATATTTATAATATTTTAATATTGCTTATATTTGTGCAGGGCACTATGCTAGGTGATGGGGACATCATGGTGAGCCAAAGTCCTTGCCTTTGTGGCACGTATATTAAACAAATATAATTAAACATACATACCATGAAGAAAAAGAACAAAGATGTTGTGAGAGAATCATAGGGCGGAGCTAATAATTTAGAATAGGTAGGACAGGGGATATTCTGAGTATATGATATTAAAGCTGAGGCCTGAAGGACGAGTAGAATTTAGTTAGTTAAAGAGTAAGGGGAAAGTATTTTAGGAAGAAGTATTATGTGTAAAGACTTCCACTTTAATCACTCAGTGAATATTTTTAAGCATCTACTAAATATAAATCTTTTCAAAGAGCAACAAGAGAAATGCTACTGGGCCTTCCTTTAAAAAGACAAGACATAAATAGAATAATCAATTGTATCAGTCTTCTCAGTATGCTATAACAAAATACCACAGCCTGGGTAAACAACAGAAATTTGTTTTCTCACAGTTTTGGACACTAAAAATGTCTGATCAAGGTGCTAGCAAATTTGGTTTCTGGTGAGAGCTTGCAGATGGCCACTTTTTCACTATGTCCTCATATGACCCATTCCTTGGGGCATGTGCATAGGGGCGAGTGGTAGAGAAAGAGAGAGTGAGCTGTCTGGTGTCTCTTCATATAGGAATGCTAATCCTGTCAGATCAGGGCCCCACCCTCTGACCTCACTAACCTTAATTATTCCCTTAGATACTCCATATCCAAATACAGCCCGGATAGGGGTTAGGGCTTCAACACATGAATTCTGAAGGGATAGAATGTAATATCAATGAATAAACAAGATATAATTATAGGAGTTTATAAATGGAAGTTTATTCCATTCGTTCATTAAACAATAGGAGTGAGTACCCATGATGTGCCAGCTACTGTACTAAATGTGCAGAATACATCCTGGAGTCACACAGGGCTTCTGTCCTCGTGAAGCTCATAGGCTAGATAGGAAGTGGACAATTAAGCAAGTAACTGCAGTAAAGGGTGATGTAAGTAATGACAAGTAAGGTAGCACTAGAGCAATGGCAGGACCAGCCAACCTAACCCTGTATTCTAGTAGGTCAGAAAAAGCCTGAAGAAGTATATTTGGAAGATGGGCAGAGATAGTCAGATGAAGAGTGGAATTAAAAGTGTTCTAGACAGAGCAGTACGTGCAAGGCCACTGAGGCAAGAAAGTGGGTCAAGATGTTCCATGTTGCTAGTGTAGGGAAGAGAGAAAAAACTTTTCCCTCTATACTCTTAGGTTCAGTATCTGGGACCTTGCAATTTAAACTGACAAAAGACAGATCAACGAAATGTTTAAAACAAGAGTTTATTTACACATGTAACATAGATACACGCAACAAAATTCAGTTGTAAGGAACTCAAAGAGGTGGTTAGAATTTGGGGCAATACATTTGTGGAGAAGGGACAAGACAAAAGAAAATGGGCTTGGGCTTCTAGGGGTGGTAAATTGTGGAAAGGTAAATATATGGAGAAACTTTGGAAGATAAAGGCTGTTTTAGTAAGGTTTGTTTGTGCAGACCCAATTTAGTGGCCAATTTCGTGTCTCCGGTGATAAGGGTGTTTTTCCTCCTTCTGCTATAGGAGAGGGGAGAACAACACCTCCACAAAGGTAAATTTATGACCTGCTTTTAGGCAGACGGGGAGGGCAAACATCTCTGTTTGCTGTTTCTTAATTGCTTTCAGCTCAAAATAATCCTTATGCCAAAGTAGCACATTCTGATCCCCTTCATTGGAATGTAGAGTATGAGAGGAAGATAGGTGAGATAAAGCTGTTAAGGAGGCAGGGACTAGATCTTGGAGGGCCTTGTAAGACAAGTTAAAATCCTCAGAGTTTGGGGGGGTAGTGGATTTAGGGAAGGGTATCCTGATGTGATCAAACTTGTTTTTGGACATAGGTAAAGCCAGAGGCAGAAAGAGACATAAAGGTATATTTAGGAGGTAAAATTAGGGTTTTGTGACTAGATGTTAAAGTTAAAGAAAGAGAGTGGTTTCAGGTTTGGGCAATGGAGAAGATGGCAATGCCTTACCCTGGGATGGGAAATATTTCAAGTGTGAGGAGTGAGGGATGAGGAGTTCCGTTCTGAACAGAGTACCTGTGAGACACCCAGATAGAGATGGCCAGGTGACAGCTAGACATTTGGGTCTAGAGTTCTAGGAAGCAATCTGGCTGGAGATACGGATTTTGGAACAATTTTAGATGAAAAACTCAGGCCAAGAGTTTGGATGAGCTTGCCTATGGTTTGTGTACGGTGACAAGAAAGCCTAGAACAGACCCCTGAAGCATTCTAGTGTTAGAGGGGCTGCAAAGATAAAGAATAGAGCAGTAAGAGGAAAACCAGGAGACTGCGTGATCAGAGACGCACAAGAACAGGGATAATTTCAGCAAGAGAGAAGCGCAAATATGGGGAGGAAAGAGCCCCAAGGACTGGTAATATAAGGATAAAAGACATCATGCGCCTGGCCGGGCGTGGCTCAGTGGCTGAGCATCAACCTAGGATCCAGGCAATCGGGGTTCGATTCCCGGTCGGGGCACATGCCTGGGTTGCAGGCTAGCTGATCAATGACTCTCTCATCATTGGTGTTTCTATGTCTCTCTCTCCCTCTCCTTTCCTCTCTCTGAGATCAATAAAGGTATATTAAAAAAAAAAAAAAAAGACATCATGCAACAGGGACAAAAGAAGGGCACAGATAAAGAGGACTGAAGGAATTCAGAAGAATAAGCTTACTCTAGGCTGTGTTTCAATAATACACGCATCTTGCCAAAGAGACTGTGTCTAGCTTCTTGAGCAGTTTCCTAAATGTGGCCTCCAAATCTGATTAAACATGAAACAGGCCAAGAGGCAGGCTAAAAAGAAGAGACAATTTACCATGTTTGGAATAATGCTTATTGTAACCCAACTCCACATCCAGCTAAATATATGTGGATAATGGACACAGCAGGATGCCCAAGGGCTTGCTGGTTGGTGAGTTTAAGTAGGTCAACCAGGAAGAGAGAAAGAAGTAAAAATCCTCTAAAAGACTGCATCAAAGCACAACTTCAACAATGTGGCTTTGCTGTGGATGAGTAGAAAACCACAACAGATGGGTTAGCCCAGTGAACAACATCAGAAAAGAGATGTCCTTTTTTGGGGGGGGGAAGAGCTTTAGGTAAATTCTAACCTTAAGAGTTAGAGTGCCAAGCATCACAGGCTCTTTAAATGCCAACTCTAGATACACGTTTTCACACAAAAAATATCTTTATGTATCCTGTGTTGTAAGTTCCTACATTTAAGTTTACAAGAATCCATTGTGCAAGTACAAGACTTGGGTTGGCAGCATGTTGTGTGGAAAAGAGCTGTGTTTGTAAAATGAACACGAGCTTAGCATGAGCAAAGTGTCATGTGACTGCTAAAAAGAGCAAATACAACTTGAGCCTACTTTTTTTATCATTTAAAAAAAATATGTCTCTTTGATTTCAGAGAGAGGAAGGGAGAGGGAGAGAGAGAGCTAAAAAGATCAATGATGAGAGAGTCATTGATTGGCTGCCCCCTGCTCGCCCCCTATTGGGGATCGAGCCCACAACCTGGGCATGTGCCCTGACGGAGAATCAAACCACCATCTCCTAGATCCTGGGTCAATACTCAACCGCTGAGCCATACCAGCTGGTCAACTTGACTCTGCTTTAATTGAAGTGTCTAGATAATAAAAGCAATAGACCTATTGCATACTGAATGGAGTGTTGTGTTTCAGTTAAATGCATCAAATTTTAAGAGTACTATCCCTTACCCATTCATTCCTTTTCATTTCCAAATCCTACCAGATTCTCTCCTCTCATACATGGTAGACGGTTCCCAAAGATGACCCAATAATCAATCACTCTCTTCGGAAATGCCTTTTGCTGTGTCACTTCACCACTCCTCCCACCAAGAGGTGCAGTCTATTTCTCCTCCCATTGAATTCGGGCTGGCCCTGTGTGTTACTTTGACCAATATGAAGTGTCAGAGTTTGACTTATAAGCCCAGGCCTTAACAGACGCCCACAGCTTCTGTTTTTACCTGGTTAGTTGCCAGCCAAAGTCAAAAAGCTAGGGCTAAACTACTAACTGATGAGAGGCCAAGGATGAAGGGTGTGTGTGTGTGGGGAAGAACCAAGTGGCTCTGCCAACAGCTAGCACCAAGTCCTCAAACATGTGAGTGAAGCTCTCTTGGATATTCTAAGCCCCAGCCAGGCCAATAATAGTAATATTCTATATCTGCACTATTCAGTATGGGAATCACTAGCCACATATGTCTACTGAGTCCTTGGAATATGGTGAGGGCACCTGAGGAACTTCATTTGTAATTTCACTTGATTTTAACTAAATTTTAAATAGCTAGTGGTTACTGTACTGGACAGTGTAGAAGACTAAACCCATTCTAATTCATCCAGCATAGCCCTGCTAAAACAAACAAACAAACAAGGCAGCAGAAAATCACCTTAGCACCTACCCTTTATTATGGGGCTACAAGTACATAAGCGGTGACCTGAGATGGGTGGTGGCGATCAGCTCTGTCAACTGGTGTTTTTCATTTTATTTACCAGTCTTTTTAAAAAATATATATATATAGATAGATAGATAGATAGATAGATAGATATAGATATAGATATATATAGAGAGATATATATTTTTTTATTGATTTTAGAGAAAGAGGAAGGGGGTGGAGAGAGAGAAGCATCGATCGTCTGCCTCCTGCACCCCTACTACCAGGGATAGAGCCTTCCAATCCGGAATCAAACCAGCGACCTCTTGGTGGCATGGGACAGCTGTGGCAACCAGCTGAGCCAACACGGGCCAGGGCTCAGCTGGTGTTTTTTAAAAAAAGGCCTCCCTCCAACATCACCCAAAGGAAGGGAGTGGCCATTCTAACTTGATTCATTTGCATAAAACATGAGAACCAGAAAGGGAAATTTCCACACCGTGGAGATACTATGAGTACCACATCTAGTCTGGAGATGTTCTGACTAGAAAATCAACCTACAAAAGCTGTTTTCCTCATCTACTGAAAAACAAAGTTTAATATTTCTCTGGTTCACAGATTTTTGGGGGAAGGGAGCAGGAAGTAAATTTGAGAGAGCCTACTATGTGAGTTAGATACAGTCACAAGGCATTTAATTCTCTTAATCTTTTTTTTTTTTTCCAGACTAAGGAAATAGAAGTTCAGAGACACTGTAACTTGCCGAAGGACCCAAAACTACTTAGTGACAGATGTTAAACTCAAAATCAAGCCTGTGGATTTCCAATTCCACACTCTTTCCAATACACCAAAATGCTTCCGCTATCAAGAATAAAAATATCTGCCAGCCTTCTGAGATTTTCCAAAATCTGGCCACCTAAGTATTTCCAGTTAATGCCTAAATCTTACCAGACTGATCTCATTTCTGCTTTCCTTCATGCACACTCTCTTTTCTTCTAATTCTAACCATCCCTCAAAGTCCAAGTTGTCTCCCTTTTTCCTTCCACGAAACATTTTTCATCTTAATCCCAATTCATTGTCCTCTCCTCTGAATTTTTACATCACTTAAAGTGGGCACCACCTAATGTAGCACTTTGTGACACTGCTCTTCCTTTTCAGACACTGTGATCTCTTTGAGGACAGGGGCCATATAAAATTTTGGAGGGTGGCAATCCTTCCAAATTTCCTGCCTCCCTCTGAGCCATGAATAGGTACTTCTGGAACGGATGAAGGACCTACACTCAACAGGCAAATGCTTCTTGGTTAATTAAAGTCAGCCCCAAACTCTCGAGTTTTACCCCTTGCTTAATCTACCGCCCACCAATTAATACAGAAAGCCTGAGTGACGAAGGGAGACGGCAGCCAGGCCACGTAATGCTCCCCGCCCGCTCCCGCAAGTCACGCCCAGCCTGCTAATTGCCGTTTGGGCGTGGCCCAGCCTAGGGTGGCCGATTGGGCGTGGCGTGCGTGAGTAAAGGCGTGGCCGAGAAGAGGAACCTACGCTCTGGATCGGACTCGGTAGTCTCCGGTGATTCTCGACAATTTCCGGCAACGGTCTCCTCCTCCACCGATTCACCTCGTGTATTTCCGTCTTCTTTCGGGCTTTTTCGCCCGGCTCCCGCGCGGATCTCTCCACTTCGGGTATTTCCGTATCCCGCTCGGAGGTGCTCGGCAATCGCTCGGCCGCCCCCATCCCCCGGTAACGGTCGCTGGTGAGTTTAAATGAGCCGGGGCTGGCCGGGCCGGAGCCGCTGCGGGGGGTGCCTGAGGCACAGCAGAAAGTGGGCCTGAGCCTCAAGGATGACGGTGCTGCAGGAACCCGTCCAGGTAATGATAACCCTTTTCTCTGAGGCTTGGCTTGCGGCCCCAGTCGGGAAGCCGCGTATGGCCACTCCGCGGCCTGGTGCGGCCTAGGCCGGGCTGCTTCTCCCGCCTCCCCTTATGCCGGGTCCTGCCTGTCTTCTCGTCAGTTCAGGGGCCTCGGCCGCAACCTAAGCCGTGTTACCTCTGGCCCTATGCTACTTCTGTACCTCGTCTGAGCGGCGTTCGGCGATAATACCTCCCTTCTCGGAGCCGACGTCGGGCTGCTAGCCCCTCCTGTCAGTCTAGGGGCCTGGCCCGGCCCCGGCCCGGGTGAGAGATTGGGGCGTGGGGGCGAAAGCTCGCCCCAGGTGCGCTGTTACCTACAGGATGATTGGGAAGCGCATTTGATCAGAGCTTGGACGATCTTCATAATGGTGGGGCAAGTTTGCGTGGGGGGCAGTGGGGGTCGGTGTTGGTTTTGTTTTTGTTTTCTGTGAGAGGGTAGAGGGATGGTAGGATCGGAATTTTTAATACTGATTTCTATTTTGGTAACAGACTTGCTAGCCCGCATTGCTTTTCTCGCTCAGTGCTATTTTCCACTGAACAATGATCTAAGAAGAGAACTCCAAGGCCCAGTGCTGAGGTGCAAGCACCTATACAGGGGGAGGGAGTGGAAACGGGCAAATCTGAGTTTTTTTCCATAGCCTCTGGTGGAGATCAGGAGTGTTTTAGTGTATGATAATACGGCGTTCAGGAAATGAAAGATAAATAATGGCTTTTCCATCATTTCACTCTCCTTACCACACCAAGGTGTGCTTTGACGCACAGTGCTCTGAGGGAAGAAACCCTATACGATTTTAAGTGTGCCATGCAGTGCCCAGTCATTTCCCCCCCTGCCATCTGAAGAAGCTGAATCTTTTGTCCCTTGGTGATGGACCAGGTCTGGGAGACTTTCAACCCACCATTTGATCTTTGACTTGATTAGAAGAGTTGACCTCTATCAACTGCTGTCATTGAGTCATGGACTTTATTTATTTTGAAGTTATAAAGCAAACCGATTTTAGAAATTAATTCATATTACCCTTAATAAGCTTTTGATAGCAAATAGTATTTTAATACATCATGACTTTCATATTTTCTTTATTTTTCTTCAAAGGATAAAAATACTCATTTCTCCTAGTCGACTTCTCCAACTCTTTACATATAGCAGCTATTATTGTTTGAATTAATATAATGTGGGACTTTATCTTAGGAAGTTTCTCTGTAAGTTGTACCAGTGCTTCCAAAGCTATTTCTTTTACTTTTTTTAATCCTCACTCCGAATATGTTTTTATTAATTTTTTTTTTTTTTTTTAAGAGAGAGGGAGAGAGAGAGAGAGAGAAAGAAAAACATAGATGTGAAAGAGAAACATCAATTGGTTGCCTCCCTTGCTCATCCCCACTGGTGATCGAACCCAAAACCTAGGTATGTGCCCTGAGTGGGAATTGAATCTGCAATCTTTTTAGTATACAGGATCAATGCTCCAACCAACTGAGCCACCTGACCAGGGCCCAAATCTATTTCTTAACATCCAAATTCCTCTTACTAGTAAAAAGTCCCATTAGGATTTTTTTTTTTTTTTTGAGGCCTAACATGAAATTAGAAGTTGCTATCTGTACCTTAAATGGATAAGTAGAGCACTCAAGTTGTTTAATTTGTTTCATATTCTTGTAATTTTGTCTTAATGATACATTTGCCTCCCCTGACCCCAAAAGCCTTCTAAAATGATAAACTAGTTGTATTGCTAGCCTAATAAGCACTATTTAATCATTTCAATTTATATAAAAGCATGGCAAATAAAAGAAATATGTAGCCTATTAGTAGATAGTATCCCTCAGGTTTCCTCTTTTTCCTTAAAGTACTCTTGGCAGTAATGCTCTTAGGGATTTTAAAATTATTATTATTTTGTTAATCCTCACCTGAGGATATTTTTTCCATTGATTTTTTTTTTTTTTTTTTTTTTTAGAGAGAGTTGAAAAAAGGAGGGGAGAGAGAAACATTGATGTGAGAGAGATGCATCAATTGGTTGCCTCTTGTACTTGCCCCCAATGACAGCAGGGATAGAACCTGCAACTCAGGTACTGCCCTTGACTGAGAATCAAACCCAAGACCCTTTGGTGCATGGGCCAATGCTCTAACCACTGAGCAACACCAGCCAGTGCTTAGGGATTTTTAAGACTTAAAAGTCGAATTTGGTTTGGTTGGGTTTTTCACACTACCTTTGTCCATTAGATTTGGGAATGGTGGTAAGAAGTTTTAGGATATGGTTAGGTGAGAATTCTGGTTGTGATTTATAGTATAAGAAGAAGCCAGAAGGGACCTGGAGCAGTGGGAGGAAAAGCAACTTTGGCCACAATGATAAAGATCAACTAAGGATAGTGCTGAAAATGGGAAAGAATTAGTAAGGAAGAAAATAAAATAGGACAGATAAATAAGATACTATCTATGTGTTTTTTTGTTGTTGTTTTTTAAATTATGTATTTGTAAAGGAATGAGAGTAAGTTAGAAAGTTGTTTCCTTTCTTGGGATGCCTCAGGGTTTGTGGTATTACTAGGCATAGGAAAAAGTTGAGAGAAAAGATGAATGCAACTGTTTCCTGCCTTTTTTTTTCTTTAAAGTTTTTTTTTTAAGGTGTTTTTATTGACTTTAGAGAGAGAGGAAGGGAGAGGGAGAGAGAGAAACATGGATATGAGAGAGAAACATTGATGGGTTGCCTCCTGTACTCCTCCCACACCTGCAACCCTCCAGTGCACAGGACGACACTCAACCAACTGAGCCACATTGGCCAGGTCTTTTTTCTTTAAAGTTTTAAGGTGAAATAGCCAGTCTGATAAACCACATAAGCTAAATATAAGCTTCTCCTCCAAATTATTCTCATAGAAAAGTGTTATTTATCTGTCGTTGGGGCACAAAAAAACAACTTTCCTCCACCTTTCAAGTTCTTCTAGGTGGGCTAATAATCAAATTAACATGAGACAGAATAACAAGAAAATGTCCAAAATGTATTACGGGTGTATGCAGAGTGGTGCCATAAGAATGGGACCCAAAGATGCATTGGACAATTGAGGTGTGTATGCCATTTTGATCAAAGGTGAAGGGGAGCAGGAGTCTGGGATTTCAAAGGAAAAGTAGGCAGTTCATAGGTAAACAAGAAAGAGCAAACATGTGGGAAACAAAATTCTTCCTTGGCCACCCAGGAACAAATGGGACACAGAAAGAAGCTCAACAAACAGGCTTTGCTAGGTTTCTCACTTTCTGCCACATTTAGTTTATATTTTGATGATAAGATGAAGCTTCCTTCCTTTTTCTATCTGAATTCCTTTAGGCAGGTTAGGGAGGAGAGTCAAAGGTTCTGAGTCTTTTGTTTCTTAATAACCAGATTAAAATCAGTATCCCCAAAAGGCATATTTTGTGGTGGCAAAATTTTGGTCCCCCACAAGTCTTTACAAAAGTCTCCTATTATGAGGCAGAAATTCTGTCATAAATTTTTTAAAATATTTATTACAAAAGTTGTAATCAGTTCAGTATATGCTAACAATCATACACAGTACTAAGATGTATATCATAATTTTTAATATAACTGTTTGGGAAAGGCACACTAGCCTAAATCACTTCAATCTGTGCTAATTTGGATGTTTATAAAATTCACCTGATGAAATTGATCCAAAAAAAGCAAAGACATTTTAATAAATTTATCAATTCACAGACCTTTTGGATGAAGTTGCAAAAAAAAACCTTGTAAAAATCACCTTAATAAGCAATTTAATAAGTGGATACTATACACCTAATACTGTTTTAGAGATCATTAGATAGTGAAGAAGTGCTTTTGGTTTGGGATAAAATGTACAGGGACAGCAACTAACATGGATTCAAAGAGTACTATATTTGAAATGACTTAACATTGAAGGTGGTGTATTCAGGAAAATTGTGTTTGATAAGCCCCCCCCAAAAGCTTTATTGATGTCAACGATTTATGTAAAATCAGTTTCAGTAAAATTGTTCTATTCAATGAGAATAGAAAAAAAAGAAATTTCTAAATATATTCTGTGATTTTAAAAGTATATATTTGTAACTAAATTGATAAATCAATAGGCATTGGACTATTTGATCTTCATTCAAAAATTTTATGTATTCAGGTTATATATCTATTCATAAACACATTTGTTTATGAATTTTTCTTTTGGAAAGTAGATTACCTTATACTTAGGTATGTTAGTGTAAGAAACATCCAAACCTGTAGAAAATTTTTATGAGTTTACTTGAGCCAAACTGATGATAATTGCCTGAAGCAAAATCTCAACAGATTAGGAAAATTTTCTGAGATGGCAGTTTTACAGCTTATTTTATACATTAGAATCAAAGAAGGAGTCGTAAGGGGGCGTTACATGAAATTCATTGGTAGTAGATTAAGGGGGTGGGAGAAAGCAAATCAGGGAAATCTCTGAGACACATACTTCTTTTACATTGGTGGGTATAGGATAGTTAACAATGAACATTTACCAGCGTATAGAGATGGTATTCCGGGAACAAGATAAACAGTAAGGGGATTGTGATTCAGTGGATTTGAGGTTGATCACCATCAAGCAAGGGTTGATAACCACTGATCTATGCAGGAGTAACACTAAACTGTACTTCATGAGAACAGAAACTATTTGTTAATTATTGTACTCCTGGAGTCTAGAAAGTGCCTGGCATATAGTGGGCACTCAGTAAATATTTATTCAATGAATGAGTCCTAGAGCCTTCCAGTTCAGAAAAGTTATAAAAAGACACCACTACCCCCCACCAATGCTTTATCATGGTAAGTCATGATGGAATCAGTAAAAACATTTCCTTGAGTGGATGAGAACAGGGTGGCATTAAAGGTATTTGATAGGGAAGTTTTTTTGGAGGATAATGTACATTTGAACATCTTCCTCATATGTATCATAAAAAATTGTTGGAGCCCTCACAGGTTTGGCTCAGTGGTTAGAACATGGGCCCTCAGAATGAAGCGTCTGGGGTTCATTCCCGCCAAAGGCACTTACCCTGGTTGCAGGCTCTGCCTCAGTGGGAGGTATGAGGAAGGGAACCAATCCATGTGTCTCCCTCCACCCCCTTTCCACTCTCTCTGAAAAGCAATGGAAAAAATATCCTCAGTTGAGGAGTAAAAAAAAAAATTGTTGGAAACCACTGCTTTAAGTTTAGAACAGTATTGTTTAGTGGGGCAGGCAGACCTGCAAATGAATAACTGTAATGTAATATGAGTGCTCATACGAGAAGAAGTATGTTTACCAAAAATGGCGAGATCAGTCAGGAAAGCTTTATGAAGTAGATGTTATTTAAGCTAGGTCTTTAGGAATGATGGAGCCCACGTTCCCCAGTGAAGGAAAAGGAAGTACAAAGGCACAGAGGCCTAAAAGTCCATGGAAAGTCCAGCGGGTGAATTCAGGTATGTTAGGAGCCATACTGTGAAGAGCTTTATCTAACATAAAATTTGCGCTGTGGGCATTGAGGTTTTATCACTTAAATCAGGGATGTTGATTTGAGGATTATATGCAAGGCTCTGTGCTAGGAGTTTCCTTGAAACTGTATGTTTGTCTATTTATGTTCTTTTCTTCCATTTGCAGGCTGCTATATGGCAAGCACTAAACCATTATGCTTACCGAGATGCAGTTTTCCTTGCAGAACGACTGTATGCAGAAGGTTTGTAATATATTCATTTCTATAAAATTATAAATAAATAAAATATATGAATGCCGTCCCTTTTTATGACTGTAACAAGATTCTGGTATCGCTTTTGTTTTTCCTTTATGGTTGACATTAGTTCATACAAACTTTTCCCTGTATCTGTGTAGCTCCCTTATATGCTACTTTTAATAACTATAGAATTGTTTCAGGTTTTATACTATGGTTTATTTAATCTTTCCCAATCTTTAAGTATTTTTTCCAGGTTTTTTATTAGAACAGAGTCTATATTCTGTGGCATAGAGCATGGATTAGAGTCTATGGCCTGAGTGCAAACCCTAACTCTGTCTCTTAAATATGCAGTTGTATACCTAGGGCAAGTTACTTAATGTCTGAGTATTACAGATTTCTCAGCTATAAACTAAATATAATAATAATTGCCTCATAAAATTGAAGACTTAGATGAAATAATATAATTAAAGTACTGGGCACAGATTTCTAGCATGGTAATAAATGTTCAGTAAACATCTAGTAATGTATATTTTGTTTCCATCATTAATTATTGTAATTCTCTTTCTAAAATGCTGATATAGATAATTATGTACAGTGTTATTGTTTTTTAAGTCATTTCCTTGGATTATATACTCTAAAATGGAGTTTACTAGTCAAAGGGTCAATTATACAGCAAATTACTTTTTGTCCAGCTAAGATAGGTGGTGTATGTGTCACAATTTTTTTATCCACTCGTCTATTGATGGGGACTTGGGTTGCTTCCATATCTTGGCTATTGTAAATAACACTGCAATGGACGTAGGGTGCATATATTCTTTCGAATTAGTGTTTTGGGTTTCTTCAGATATATACCCAGAAGTGGTATCACTGGGTCATAAGGAAGTTCCATTTTTAATTTTTTGAGGAACCTCCAATAGTCTTTTCCATAGTGACTGCACCAATCTGCAGTCCCACCCACAGAGGGTTCCCTTTTTTCCACATTCTTGCCAACACTTGTTTGATGATTTATTGATGATAGCCATTGTGACAGGTGTGAAGTGATATATCATTGTAGTTTTAATTTGCATTTCTCTGATGATTAGTGACTTTGAGCATTTTTTCATATGTCTATTGGCCATCTGTATGTCCTTTTTGGAGAAGTGTCTATTCAGGTCCTCTGCCAACTTTTTAATTGAATTGCTTGTTTTTCTGTTGTTGAGTTAATGAGTTCTTTATAAATTTTTGATATTAACCCTTTATTGGCTGTATCATTGACGAACATATTAACATATTTTCCCATTCAGTGGGTTTTCTTTTCATTTTGTTGGTTTCCTTTGCTGTGCAAAATTTTTTTAATTATATGTAGTCCCATTTATTTATGTTTTTGTTTTTTCTTGCTTGAGGACATATATCAAAAAAAATACACCAAGAGAAATGTCACAGAGTTTACCACGAGTGTTACAGTTTCGAGTCTCACATTTAAGTCTTTAATCCACTTTCAGTTTATTCTTGTATATGGTGTAAGAAGGTGGTCTAAGTTTAATTTTTTTGCATGTACCTGTCCAGTTTTCCCAACACCGTTTATTGAATAGACTGTCTTTACCCCGTTGTATGTTCTTGCCTCCTTTGTCATATATTAATTGAATCTGGCCCTTTTTCAATGTAGAAATTATTTCAGATTGGTAATGTATAACCCTGCATTTTCCTCCCTAATGAAATTTGACTTTTATACTCTCAAAAGGTCTATTAGGAAAATATTACATAAAAACAAGATGCTTTACTGGTAGCCTCTTTAAGGAAGGGGTGTGTGTCTGTATGTTTGCTTTTCTTAAGGATTTAGAGAGAATACAATGATTGTCTTTATTGTATTATCTCCTTGGTTCTTTGTAGAAAGATGGTAATTAGGACTTGGGGAACTAACTTTTCTATCAGTAAAGTATTTCTCCTTAATTGAAAATTGGATTTATAAATGATTGTTTTACATTAAATAACATGCCTAGTTTTTTTGTTGCTAAACTTGCTTATTGCCAGATAAACAATGATTACCATTCAACCTATTGAATAATACCCTTTTTCCCCATATCTGTTCTTAGTACACTCAGAAGAAGCCTTGTTTTTACTGGCAACCTGTTATTACCGCTCAGGAAAGGCATATAAAGCATATAGACTCTTGAAAGGACACAGTTGTACTACACCGCAATGTAAATACCTGCTTGCGAAATGTTGTGTTGATCTCAGCAAGTAAGTTTTTAAAAATGTTTTCTATCTAATTTCATTCCTACTTACATTGTAGAATTTGATACAGAATTCTTTTAATGAACTAAACTGATCGACTCGCTTTCTCCCCACTTTTTTGATAGTAAAGATTTTTCTCTAGCATTATTATTTTTGTTATGGAAAGATTTCACTGTTATGGTAATAAATAATAGGATTTAATTTTGGAGAAACTTAAGTTATAACTAATTCCTATCATTTTCTAAAATCCCAAGTATTACTTCCTTTCCTTTGCTTTCATTGTTAGGCCAATTGGAATAAACCTGAAAACCTACTTACCACTTCACCTGGGATTAACGCTCCCTTGTGTCTAGGTAGTTCGTGTAATTATTTGCCTTTCAAGATCATTCTGTTTGAGAACCACTACTCCTACCCCTTTGAAGCAATGGGGCAGATTCAGGAGAGTACTTTTGCACATTACAGTTAAACCAAGTCAACTGTACCAGTTCTGAATTTGGAGGCAACTAGATGTATATAGGTAGTTATGTCCTGTTAAACTCTTTTTCTGTGCTCTAAGAGATGGATAATGGTAAAAGTGACTAGACAGATAATTGTAAAAGCCTATGTGTATATATAGTTTGTAGGTTTACAGGTTTGTTTTATCTGATGGCTTTTAAATTAAAGCTACAATATGGATAAAATTTCTGAGATATTTGTTATTGAATTATTTTTACTCCAAGGATTCTAATGTTAAATTCTTAAAAATCTATGTACTTAAGTTACCAGTTTCTTAAGTCAGTTCTTATGTTAGACATTCTTACCCCATTTACAAATTATTACAGTTTTAAAAAAATCTCACTGACAGTGAAAAACTTTAGATATTACTTTTATGTGTAAACTTTCCTGAGAGTATTCTACATGATGATTTGGAAAAAACTTTAAAATACAAATCATTATGAACTCTGATATGCTAAAAATATATACTGAAATCAGACAAAAATTTTTCCTTTGGTGAACATTTATGATTTTCTATATCAAGAAAACATAATTGATAAATAAAAAGAGAGGAGGTGCTATTCAAGTTTCATTTATAAACCTAAAAATGACTGAGCTTGTTAAGTATGCAATATTTAATTAAAATATGTTAGTCTTATTTGATTTGCTTGCAAATTTCTATTTCAAGGAATTATAGAACTAAGAAGGGTCACCACGATTGTTAATGAAAAAACATATCATCCCCCCATCATCCCCCCCCCCCCAGTATAATGGTCTTATTTTTTTTGACAGGAGTATCTGTATGTTGTTCAGACGAGATTTGTACATACAGAAACTAAATTTAACTAGTTCCGTTTTTAAAGGCAAGACTGGAATTTTAAGATCATAAATTACCAGTCTCCCAAATGATTCTAAATACATGTTTATTAGTATTCTAAAGGTACCATGAACTTTCTTTTTTACCTATCTTTATATTAGGAGGTACATTGGTAATGAAGAATGTATTTATACTCAGGGCTTTTTATATTGACTTTTTAAAATCTGTAAATTTGTGTTTTAAAGGCTTGCTGAAGGGGAACAGATCTTATCTGGTGGAGTATTTAATAAACAGAAAAGCCATGATGATATTGTTACTGAGTTTGGTGATTCAGCTTGCTTTACTCTTTCATTGTTGGGACATGTATATTGGTAAGAATCATTTAAATTATCAGAAAATTGTTTCCAATATTAGAATGCTTTGTGGTTTTAAAAACCTATGCTTATCTGTGTTTATCAGATAGCACTTGGCTGAGTAGTACACAGTCTTCTAGTTCCATGACCTTCTTAAACCTGGAAAATATTAGAGTTGCTGATCCCATTTTGACTGTCCTCTTTGCTTTAATGATAATAGCTGTAGCAGCACTACCTACCTATCAATTGAGTGCACATATGGGGTTTTTACCTGGTTGAGGAGAATATCTTCATGTAATTCATTGAGGAAAAAGGAAAAGAGTGAAGTTTTTTTCTCTAATATTAAATATCATTGCTGCTTCTTAGAAGGAGGTTTGAAGGCAAGTTTTAGTAATAAAGTAAATAAATTTATTTATATTTGTTTAAATTCAGTCTTTTAAAAGCAAGAAAGAGCGACTTCATTGTTATCACCATAATAATATTTTTCTCACCTATTTTTCTCTGAAATATTCTTTGAGCTAGGGAACAAGGGTTGAGATTAATTAGGTAACAATAGTTCTTCAACTGCCCATCACTTGTGTAAATGTCATCTGTTGCATATCATGGGAGAAAGGGATAAGGATTGCTCCTGTAAAGAATTAGGATAGCATCGATTTTAAGATAAATTGAGGCTAGTTTAATAGTAGTTTTGAAAAACTTTGAAAATGTCTTTTTGAACAGAATAAATTATTTTAATGGAGACTCATTATCAGATGACACCACTCTTGAGAATGGGAGTAAGTAAAGATATAATATCAATATCTTCATTTATCTCAATAAAAGGACTTAGAGTAATTAATTTGGTTCATACAACTAGGATTCATTTTGTCATTTATTCCAGAAACTTTGAGATTCATCCTCTGTTACGGCTAGACACAGTAGTTGGCACTGGGAATGTAAAGATAAATAACCCACAGTCCCCACCCTCAGAGGTTTATAATAGAGTAGAGGAGATAAACAGTAAACAAAAGTTCATAAGTTTTTATTGTCACAGTAAAAATACGATAAAATTTGAGCAATATTTTGTTCAAATGAGGGAATGCTCAGTTCTATCTGGTTAAGAAGGGTAAGATGGTAACTAGGAAAGACTTGATAAGAAAAGTTTTGTTTCTTTGAATTCTCAATAGTAATAAAATTAGAAATTAGAAAATGGGCAAAATACTTGAACGGACACTTTACCATAGAGAATATCTGATGATAAATAAGCACATGAAAAGATGTACCAAGTCATTAGACATTAAGGAACGGTAAATAAAAACCACCATTAGAAACCACTCCACACATATTAGAATGGCTAATATAAAAACTATCCAAAATACCAAGTCCTGGTGAGGATGCAGAGCAATAGGATTTCTCATATACTGCTGGTGAGAATGTAAAATGATATTTGTATGTGAATGTTCATAGCAGCTTTATCTTTAAAAGGCCAAAAGTGGAATCAACCCAAATTCAGTGGGTTAATTGGTAAGCAGATTACTTTCATACAATGGACTACATACAACTCAGCAATGAAGAGAAACAAACTACTGATAAATACAATAACTTTAGATGGCTTTCAAATGTATTATGGCAAGTGAAAAAAGCCAGTTTCAAAAGTTTACATACTGCATGATTCCATTTGTATAAATAACATTAATGTGAGAACATTATAGTGATAAAGATCATTGGTTCTCAGAGGTTAGAGTTGGGGTGAGAGTGCGGCTATAAAGACATAGCTGAAGGGATGTTGAAACAGTTGAAACATGGGAACACTGTACTATTTTTGTAATTTCTATGTGAGTCAAATTATTTCAAAGTAAAATTTAATAGAACCAGAGTGTTAAAATTAAAAAATGCTATATATGCATAACTAATTACTTTAAAACAAGATTATTAAATGTTTTTGAAGGTATAGTTGAATCAGATGCTAACCATGGAGAATGAAGATTTTTTTCCCCTCCTTTAAAGGAATAAGGATGGATTATTTTTATTCATCATGAAGGTTAAAAGGTTACAGCCCTGGCCGGGTAGCTCAGTTGCTTAGAACATAGTCCCAATACGCCAAGGTTGTGGGTTCTATCCCTTGTCAGGGCACATACAAGAATCAACCAATGGGTGCATGGATGGGTGGAACAACAAATCGATGTGTATTTTTTTTCTCTCAAACTCAATTTTTTTTTTTAATATATCTTTATTGATTTCAGAGAGAGGAAAGGAGAGGGAGGGAGGGAGGGAGGGAGAAAAATATCAATGATGAGAGGGTCATTGATTGGCTGCCTCCTGCATGCCCCTGACCAGGGATCAAGCCTGCAACCCGGGCATGTGCCCTGGCCGGGAATCGAACCCCGATCGCCTGGGTCCTAGGTCGACGCTCAACCGCTGAGCCACGCCTGGCCGGGCTCAAACTCAACTTTTGAAAAAAGATTAAAAGATTACATATCCAATGAGAAACAACCCTGCTCCAAAAACTGGGTTTTAATTTCAGCCATCATATGCCTGTCTTCTGACCAAAATTGTATTCTAATCTAGATACACACATGTTGTAGTTTTATAGCTATGGCGTGTTCTTTTTTTTTATTTTTATCCTTACCCAAGGTTATGTTTTTATTGATTTGAGAGGGGTGGGAGGGAGAGAGAGAAACATCAATGTGAGAGAGAAACATCGATCAGTTGCCTCCTGTATGCACTCTTATGGGGGGCTCAAACCTGCAACCTAGGTATGTGCCTTGACCAGGAATTGAACCTGCAACCTTTTGATGTATGGGATGATGCTCCAACTAACTGAGTCACCCAGCCAAGGCTTTCCTATTCCTAAGTTACCCCTTAATCCATGGTAAATGATTATATCATTATTGTGACAATTATTTTTCTTTTATGAAATTTCATCTTAATGATCTTAGGTATAGACTTTGATAAAACTTATTTACATTTTCTGAAAGTCTCCTACCTGCTCCAGCCTCCCTCTTTGTCTATGTGTTTATTGAATCAAGTTAGGAAACTGGGAAGCTAGATGTCCTTCAACTGGTGGTACTTATCTTTAGTACATCATTTATTCTAGTTTCTACTTATTTGCAAAATTTGGAAGTAAGGCAAACTAATAATCTAGTTCCCCAAAGGGGGTCTTCTTCCCTTTTCTATGAGATTATACTGACAGCACTTATAACAGATTATATGTTTTAGCTGATAGTTTCATTTGAATGTTCTTTTGGAAATCTTGGTTAGATACCATCTGACTCTTTATAGAGTTTTGGAAGAATTGCTGTATCTTAATTTTTCCCCATTATATGTATAATGAAGAATTTCCACCTCAGACCAGGTGATTAGTATTTTTTACCTGAAAGCTCCAATGAGTCTCACCACCCTCAGCCCCTTCCGTCCTCCCATTTAAAAGCTAAGGAGGTAACAATGCTAGTCTAATAACTGCCAGGTTGTTACAAGTATATGTGGTTTCAGGGATGTTGCTTAGATTCTAAATCTAAGCCTTTATACATCTGACTTAGAAACATAAACTTTCTTTCATTAAGAGCTATCACCTCTACTTTGTTAGAAAATCTAATCTCTTAAATATGTTATATTTAAAGTATTTAAGTCACTTTCAAAGTTACCACTGGGATATCATATTAAAAATTAAGAAAATGAATGGCCTGGCCAGGAGTGGCTCAGTGGTTGAGTGTCGGCCTAGGATCCAGGAGATTGAGGTTTGATTCCCGATCAGGGCACATGCCTGGGTTGCCAGGAGGCAGCTGATCAATGACGACTCTCTCATCATGGATGTTTCTATATCTCTCTTCCTCTCTCTGAAATCAATAAAGAGATTTTTTTTTTTTTTAATTTAAGAAAATGAGACTGAAACATTGGGTTTTTTATATCTCCAGTAATTCTAGTATCTGACAGTAAATTAAAAGCATTATAATATTCAAGATGGCAATGATAGTTTATTTTGTTAGCATTCCTTTCAGTTCATGTTCTGTTTGTTTTCACTGACTTTTGACATCAACTGCCCTAAGTAACAGAGATTGGACGGTGGTAAGAAAGGGAAATTTGTGATTTAGGAGAGCATCAGGAAGAGTATTCTCAGAACTTTTTATAAGACTTAACCTAATTTCTGTGCCAAGAATTTCTTTATAATGTATGTTTTGGGTTTTGTAGCTTGTCTAATCTATTTGTTTGTCTTTACAGCAAAACAGATCGGCTTGCCAAAGGATCAGAATGTTACCAAAAGAGCCTTAGTTTAAATCCTTTCCTCTGGTCCCCCTTTGAATCATTATGTGAAATAGGTAGGCTTATAAAAGTGGCTGTGGTGGGGGAGGATCTTCCATTTCCTCTTCTTTATTTTTTCCCCTGCTTAATTTTTGGAACGTGATACAAATTATCCAGAAAAAAATATTTTTCAAGGCCTAAAGGGCTGTTGAAATTGAGACAGAAATAAGATAGAGCCTTCCCCCTGTTTGGCTTAGTGGTTAGAGCAGCGGCCCTGGGACCGAAGGGTCCCGAGTTTGATTTCGGCCAAGGCCACGTACTTCGGTTGCAGGCTCATCTGCAGTCCGGGTGCCTGCTGGAGGCAACTAATCAATGTGTCTTTCTCATGTTGATGTTCCTCTCTCTCTCCCTTCCACTCTCTCTGAAAAGCAATGGAAAAATCCAGCGAGGATTAAAGAATAATAAGATAGAATCATATGTTTCAGGAATAATGTGGCCTTTCTTGTGTCCTGTATAAATAAGACCTGGAAAATATGGGGAGAGAGTGTCTGAGTATATATATGCTCTAGGATGCATGAAGGATCATTTTAAAACATTGTGTCTATATACATGGAAGTACTTAAAACTTTAATATCTAGTGAGTTTCGACTCTCTACCCTCAGGCCTTACCTCAAGCAAAATGAGATCTAGATCTTTGCTTTCTGCTTTAAAACAAACACAAATCTGCATTTTCCTGTGATTATATTTAAAATCAATGTCATTGCTGTTTAGTTTATTTCCTAAATTTACAGCTTTATCTTAGGGGTAAACTTTTGTAGTAAACTGATGGATGGGCTTTCGGGAGGTAAATTTGATCAGCTGAAACAGACAGGAGAACTTTAAAACTCTGGAAAAGGGCTATTTCCACTCATTTATATATACCTGGGGGGGAAATTAACCCTTATTTCTTCAGAGACAAACTTTTTTTTTTCTTCCCTTCACAGGTGAAAAGCCAGATCCTGACCAAACATTTAAATTAACCTCTTTACAGAACTTTAGCAACTGTCTGCCCAACTCTTGTACAACAGTAGTATCTAATCATAATTTATCTCACAGACAGCCTGAGACGGTTCTTACGGAAACACCCCAGGACACAATTGTAAGTGTATCATATTTTAGGGTTCAAAATATTATGAAAATGAAAAATAATGATCTGAACTAAAATAATGGTCGAAATGATCTGTTTCA
The DNA here is from genome assembly GCF_964146895.1 of Miniopterus schreibersii. Classification (NCBI taxonomy): domain Eukaryota; kingdom Metazoa; phylum Chordata; class Mammalia; order Chiroptera; family Miniopteridae; genus Miniopterus; species Miniopterus schreibersii. Next base: position 10,389,778 of record NC_138116.1, read on the forward strand.
GGAATTAAACAGACTGAATTTAGAATCTTCCAATTCAAAGTATTCCTTGAATACAGATTCCTCAGTGTCTTATATTGATTCGGCTGTAATTTCACCAGATACTGTCCCCCTTGGAACAGGAACTTCTATATTATCTAAACAGGTTCAAAATAAACCAAAAACTGGTCGAAGCTTATTAGGAGGACCGGCTGCTCTTAGCCCATTAACCCCCAGGTAAGACAAACAAGACAGTTTAAAATATGCTGTAATATTAAATGATTTTGTAATAATTTATATTATTAGTAATGTAAGTTAATATGAACAACTTCTAAATCATGGAAATAGAGGTATTTAATAAGAGTAATGTATCTATTCTGTTTTCAGAAAATAAAGTAAAAAAATAATAATTTAATATTAAATATTGGAGAAAATGTAAAACTTTTAAGTATACCATATTGAGCTAGTGTATACATGAAAAGATGTTGTCTATGGTTGTGCGTCAGTGAATAATGAACCTCTTCAAATGTTGGAGTGTTTACGATATAATCAGACAGTGGTGGTTGTTACAGTGCTGTTTTCCAAAACATGGAGGCAGGAATGACACCTATTAATATGAAATATTTTGTCAAAATTATTAGAAGTATATCTATATATGTATATGTATAAATGTAGGAACCCAGCCCAGAGGATACATATCTCAAAGTATCAAAATAAAAAATTATATGCCAGAACAGACTGTGAATTGGTTCCCAGGGCCAGGAACTACTAAAATAGCATAACCATGAGATCACACAACTCATTGAATCCATAAATGGATTCACATTTTCTCTGTTATAGTGTCTAAATCCCATAAATTCCAAGAATTTGAAGTAATTTGATCATTTGCAACTTAGCTTTTACAAAGCCACTCTTATTTATAATAAATCTCCTATGATCAGTAGTTGCTGCTCAATTTAGTCTTGTTTGATTGGTATTTTAAATTTTAGTTATGGTGGGTGGAATAGTCTACATTCATAGCTTATTTTTAATCTGCCCCTTAGATGCTCATTGCCCCCAAGACTGATTTGCCATTCTCTTCCTTTTAGACCTTCTAATTTAAGTATACTGCTGCTTTATATATGCCTTGATGACTTTTTGACACCTTGATTTCAACCTCTTCTCAGTTTTGGGATTTTGCCATTAGAAACCCCAAGTCCTGGAGATGGATCCTATTTACAAAACTACACTAATACATCTTCTGTAATTGACGTGCCACCCACCGGAGCCCCTTCAAAAAAGGTATTTTCCATGTAAAATATAGTTTTGGTACTGATGAAAGAAATTCATTTGAAATTTCAATCTGTTAAAAGCAACTTCATAGAGAATCTAACTTTATATAATTGTTGTTGCCTTAGAGTTGTTGATCTAAACGTAAAAGGTTATTGCTGTCATAGCCTCCTTGTTATAGTCAGAGACACAAAGCTGGTTGCTGTTTTCTCCACATTAGATTAAAACTCACAAGTATAGTTTATTTCAGCATACAGCTAAATAAACATATTCAGATTTTTACTTTTAATTTCCTGTTTTTTTTTTAATGAAATTAAGATTACTTCTGTCACTTTTAATATAAATATTTCTGCCATAGTTTTTACTTGTCCCCACCACCATGTTTGTTTAATTATACTAGTGTTAAAATAAAAAAAAAAAAGATTACCCAAAGCCAGCTGTTTCTGATAATGAAATTCTTATAGTGAATCCTCATAGATGTGTAGTAAATTTATAGTAAATGTGTAATAAAATGAAAAATATTTGACAGTATTCTTATAGTAAATACTGGAACAAGTTTTGAGGCTCTCTTTATAATATTTTTTTATAAAGGTCTATGACAGCAGAGGCCAAAGTGCCATTTGTTTAAAAGATCTGTGATCAAAGCACATCTGTAATACTTTAAACAATTAAGATAAATTAACTTTTTTTCTGCCTTTTTTTTTTAATCTATGGTGCAGAATATCTTTTATGATAATTAAATTAGGTTATATGTGTAAAATGCCTATTTGCTATGCCTACTAGATGTTTAGGAAATGGCAACTAAATAAGTAATACTAGGATGTGATTGACCAATGTAGCCCCTTTACCCTTCTAGAGACATGTTCCTTCATGTTGTTTTTACTCTTTACTCTTGAACTTCCTAGAGTCTGTAAAAAAGAAAAAAATTCTATATTAGCTCCAAGAGTGGTGAAAAGAGACTGCAAAGTAGTTAAAGTGTGGATTATTTTAAATGTGATCTCTAAAAGTTGGCAACTACCTGGTATTGTACTGTTATGAGAGTGAAATATAATTGTGGAAATTAGTTTATTACAGTTGTGAGAAGGCATAGTAGCATGGTAGTTAGCCTGCCAGGTGAGTAGGCCAAAACCAGGCAAGCCATTGCAATCAGGACAGGTTAGGCAGTGAGAGGTACATGATTTCAGTGCCCAAAAAATAAAAGCCACTTATTGTCTCATCCTCTTCTGCTTCTGTTCTCTTCTTAACCTATTACAAGACATTCTTAGAAAAGCTATACTTGTAGGTCTGCTTGCTTCATCAGCTAAAAATATCAAACCGAGTAGTGAGTGCAATACATAATTCTTGGTTAAATAACGAAAGGCCAGAATTGATTTTAAGTTTTGTCCCTTGCGTGAATGTAGAAGGAAGAGGAGGAAGGAGTATAAAGTTTTATTTTGAGATGGTGGTAGATTAGGTAAAAATATTTAATGGATACAGGAAAGAATATGGCCTGCTGATAGAAATAATAATTAAAGTTGTTAAACTGGCTAGGCTCTCCTAGGGAACGAGAGTAGCTAAGGAGCAGTTAGTGGAAGAAAGAGGGACCAGCAAAGGAAGTGGTAAGGTAAATAATAAAGATTCTGTACTATTTTGGAAGTTATATAAAGTTTCAAAAAGGAGGGATGGTCAATGATGATGAATGCAGGAAAGGCCAAAATAAGTCTTCATATCTGATGAAAAAGTGATGATTTATAATGTGCAGTTTGAGAATGATGTGTAGTGGCTATCAAAGTAACAGGTAAATTTTGAAGAAAATTATCTAATAGTAAAAAAAATTAAAAATATCAATAGTCATTGATCACTTTATAAAGAAGCTAACTGAGAAAATGAATAGAAATAAGATTATAAATTTTAGAGAAGACAAAAAGGGGCAAGCAAAGGGTTCCTCCCCTCCAGGGAACAGAGACTAATTAATGAAAGATTGAATACACTAGAAAGAAATATTAATTCTAAGAGCAGTGTCTTTAGAATTTGGAAAATAATTAGATGACTTATTTTTTAATCTACTCCTCTAACTACTGTAGGTTTCCCCCCCTATCCAAAAGTAGAGCATTCATGAAACCGTTGGTAAGCTGAAATGGTTTAAAGCAAAGAAGTAGTTACCATTAATTTATATGGAAAAATTTTGAGCATTTCCAGACCCAAAGTTCAGCGCATGTCTTCACTTCATTCACCACAATTAAAACACTTATACACCCAGTTTTTCGCTAAGGGTAATTTCCTTACTAGCTCTCTTAAGCTCTTCTGATACTTTAGGACATATCTTGCTAATGAGTGCACAAAATGAAGCGCAGATGCTCACAGGCTCAGTTCCGTGCTTGGGCGGCTTGATGCTGAGATACTAAGTGTAGTTCCCAGGGAAGGAACTTCGTGGTATCACTCACTGCTGGGGGCTCACAAAGCCTCTAACAGCTCTCTGCAAAACAAATGCTGAACACTATTTTTGCTTTTCACCTTTTTTCATAAAAGCGAAAATCATGAACTTTCAAAAAACAGGATACCTGTATAGAACTGCTTTTGCTAAGTGCTAAAGAAGAGATATAAAATCTGTATTATTTTTTATGTATACTAAGTTAGATCACAAATCTTGAGGATAGTAGCTGTCTTAAAATTCTTTAGTTTTTAGCGCCAGCTGGAGAAGATGTGTAATAAATGGCTTCCAGGAATTTTGAACCTTTCCTTAGAAACTAAAGTGAAAATGACAGGACAGTATAAAGTTAAAAATATGGGGGTTAAAATGTGGAAATAGGCTGATGTTCATTCTAATATGACATTAATAATGACAAATATTGACATTAATAGTTTGTGTTTTCAAATGACAGTAATATATTATGAAATCTTGCATTGGGAAAATGGAAGTGGAAGTATCATATGTCTTATTATTTACAATGCAATTTATAATTCACAAACCTTAGACTTTTTGTGTTTTACAGTCTGTTGCCAGAATCGGACAAACTGGAACAAAGTCTGTCTTCTCACAGAGTGGAAATAGTCGAGAGGTAACTCCAGTTCTTGTTGCACAAACACAAAGTTCTGGCCCACAAACAAGGTATTTATTATGGTGTCATTATTTTATATTATTCGGTTTTTCTTGCTGTATTTCAATATAGGCAGGTTTTAACTCTCCCAAGAATTCTAGAAAGACTATTGTACATTTTGAATACATCAAATTTGAAATTCCTAACTTACTAAAAAGACTAGTGTAATTTTTAGTTGAGTATTATAATGCAAATCAAAACAAGAATTAGCTTAAATATCATTTTAGTTTAATCTAATTGTCTCATGAATTTGTTTAAACTAGATAATCCAAACACTCTTCCAAAGTAATTTTCCTGTTACTTACATGACCTTCTCCATTGGTCAAGTACAGGTAGGTTTCATTCTCCCCTTCCCCTCCTATGCATTTCTATAAACAGATAGCTATGACTCTGTCTCCTCCTAAAATAGTGAACATGTACCATAATTCTTTTTTTTTTAATATGCCTTTATTGATTTCAGAGAGAGGAAGGGAGAAGGAGAGAGAGATATAGAAACATCAATGATGAAAGAGTCATTCATTGATCGGCTGCCTCCTGCACGCCCCCCACTGGGGGTCAGGCCTGCAACCAGGGCATGTGCCCTGACCGGGAATCAAACCTCGATCTCCTGGATCATAGGTCGATGCTCAACTGTTGAGCCACACCAGCCCGGCCATATACCATAATTCTTAAAAGTCACACATGTGCATGTACCTTGACTATATAAAAGGCCTCAATATTTCTATTTATTTATTTGTTTGTTTGTTTTATTCTTTTTTTTTAATCCTTATCTGAGGATATTTTTTTCCATTGTTTTTGTTTGTTTTGTTTTTTTAGAGAGAGAGAGAGAGAGAGAGAGTGGAAGGGAGGGAAGTGGATGGGGGGAGAGAGAGAGAGAAACAGAGAGAGAGACACATCAATGGTGCCAGGGATCAAACTTGCAACCAAGGCTCTAACCACTGAGCCAAACCAGCTAGGGCCAACCTGAGAATTCTTTATTCACTGGTCAACATCTCTTTTCAAAAGCCTCTGTGACCCAAACTCAGGTAACTGGTAGCTTTTACCATAAACTGTATAAATTGTAAACAGTTTATACTCCATGGACTTACCTCCTCTCAATTAGATAATTTTAGGTTTTAAGTTTGCTTGCTTTCTAAGAATGGATTTCTTATATCTTAGGGTTTGCCTTTAAAGTGAAAAATGTACACAAGGGATTATTAGATTTCTTTGCTCTATAAACCTTGATGTGGTGTTTGAATTTACAGAAAAATAACTTCTCAAGTATCAGTCGTTTTGGTGGTATTTGTTGACAAATATCCCTACAGTTAGACTATCTTTTTCTTTTTCTCATTTGCTATAGTTGCAAATGAGGGTTAGAGATATTGGTTTATAGATGTGTTTTCCTTTTATTGACCTAGAATTTTTATGTGGATTGTTTTAAGTTTAAATTAGCAATTTCAGATAGAGCGAAGATCTGTGGTGTAATCATTATTTTATGGTAACACAAATAGTATTTAAATCTGAGTTTTCATAGAGTGGACAAGAAAAGGACTGAACAAACTCGTCAACTTTAGAGGGCAAACATGTTGAATGCTTATTTTTTAATACACCTGAATTGAAGCAGTAAAGGGTCATAACTGAATTTTTTTTTTAAATGTCTACTTTTATAATTTTTTTTAGTACAACACCTCAGGTATTGAGCCCCACTATCACATCTCCCCCAAATGCACTGCCTCGAAGAAGTTCACGACTTTTTACTAGTGACAGCTCTACAACCAAGGTAATGCTTCTCCCTCTAAAATTTCTATTCAATGATGACCCAGTCTCTAATAAATAAATTAGGTGACTATTTAAACTTTTTAAATGTTTTTATTTTTTAATTTGGGCCATCTATAGCATTTGTAAATTTTCTTGGTCCTTGAATAAATATTTTATAACACTGTTGAAGTGACAAAATTGTGGTGGAGAGCAGATCTGTGGTTTTTAGGAATTAGGACTGGAGGGAGGTGTTACAAGGAATGTCTTTGTGTTGGTAGAATAGTTCTGTTCCTTTATTGTGGCAGTGGATTACACAAATGCGTACATATGATAAAATTCATAGAACTATGACACCATAAAAAAAAGTGCATGTAAAAAAGTGATGAAATCCAAATAAGATCTGTAGTTTAGTTGATAGGATTATACCAACTCCAATTTCCTGGATTTGATGATATACTATGGTTAGTCAGATGTCATTGGAGAAAGAGTAAGTGGAAATTTTCTTTGTTTTCTTTACACATTTCTTTGCACAATTGGAGGGTCTCATTATACCTTTGGTAAATTTTCTTGGTCCATTGATAAATATTATGGACAGTCTTTAACTTTGACATATGCAGATCAACAGTTTTGTGACATCAGTTATGATGCTTTGAGACAAGTAATATTGCATCTACTTACTTTCTTATTTTTAAATAATAAATGAAAATTATATACTTTCAGAAAAGAGCAACATTTAATGCTACTTTACCTTAAACACTAGTTAATATGAATTATTTTCAGAATTATTTAATATTAACTGACTTTGAAGACTTCTGTCTTTATAAAATTTCTTCCAAGAAAAATATATATCAATCAAGACTGTACATTTATTTATATCTAATATTTGAGAAAGGGTTGGGGGAATGTCTAAAATACATGAGTATAACAAGCGTGGGGTTTTCCTCCTTTTTACAGGAGAATAGCAAAAAATTAAAAATGAAGTTTCCACCTAAAATCCCAAACAGAAAAACAAAAAGTAAAACTAGTAAAGGAGGAATAACTCAGCCTAACATAAACGATAGCTTGGAAATTACAAAGCTGGACTCTTCCATCATTTCAGAAGGGAAAATCTCCACCATCACACCTCAGATCCAGGCATTTAATCTACAGAAGGCAGCAGCAGGTTTGTTGTAAATGCCAGATATCTTCTTTGTATTTTACTTTATTTTATTCACTTATTTTAAGTAAGTTTCTGTATGTTCATTAAAGTGTCTTTCATTTTTTTCTAAGTAGATGTTGGAATTTTTAATGAATTATTTTGTTGTTAGCCTTTCTAGAAAACCAAACTGTTTTTATTGTCTTTTCTCCTTTGTTTACTACATTGTTTTCTCCTAGAAGGTTTGATGAGCCTTCTTCGTGAGATGGGGAAAGGTTATTTAGCTTTGTGTTCATACAACTGCAAAGAAGCTATAAATATCTTGAGCCACCTACCTTCTCATCACTACAATACTGGTTGGGTACTGTGCCAAATTGGAAGGGCCTATTTTGAACTTTCAGAGTACATGCAAGTAAGTATAGAAAACAGTTATATATCCCTTTCTACACATTTCCAAAACCTATGTTTGGCTGGTGGTTAGGTCTGTCATCTTGTAATCAATGCCTGTTTGAAAAACATATCTGTATAACATTTAAGGGATTTCAGGGAAGTTAACAAGGTATCAAGCTATCCTAGATAATATATGGCTATTTCTTAGAATTAAGTTCCTGGTTTTATGAATCTTATTTTCTGTCTTCATTAAGAACAGACCATGTAGTCCTTAATTCTAAACTAAATTTTACTTTCAGAATTTTGAACTTACTGAATTGATAAACCAGAGAACTAATTGGTTTTATATAACCCAAAGTCTCAAACTTCAGGGGGAGAAAAGCACAGCTCTGGGAGCTATGAATGTGATGAGGAAATAATTTGATTTGATAGCTGAGGAGGGACCCTAAGTCAAGAGAGTGCTATAGCCCAGCTGGCATGGCTTAGCAGTTGAGCATTAACCTGTGATCCAGGAGATCGTAATTCGATTCCTGGTCAGGGCACATGCCTGGGTTGTGGGCTCGATCCGCAGTTGGTAGTGTGCAGAAGGCAGCCGATCAATAACTCTCGTCATTGATGTTTCTATCTCTCTGTCCCTCTCCCTTCTTTCTGAAATCAATAAAGATATATTTTTTTAAAAAAGAGAGAGAGTGCTACAAAGGAAAAAGGAATGACTAGCTAGAGACAATCCCTGGCAGGTATGACATTGATGGGTATATTCAGTGCTCAACGTCCCTGAACCTGTTTTTCCTCTAAAGTTTTCAACCCAACTTCTTAATAAAAGTCAATATAAAAATACGTTTTTTGTTACAGAAGTCATTCTTCTCTCACCTTTCTTGAGGGAGTTATTCTGTAAAGCCATTATTAAAGCTTTGAAAAGTGGTTTTTGAGAATAAAATAATTGGCTTTTCCTTTTTAAATTATAATTTTGAATAGATCTTTTTTTGTGTTGTGGAAACTTAAATTTTCCTTTCAGAATTCATGTTTCTTCTATGACTTGTGTATAAAAAACTAAGTTAATTTGAATGTGATTATGTCAACATTTGACCTGCCGTGAAAGGTTGCTTAGTTTCGCCATGTATTATTACTGACTCATGTAAACATCATAAAACAAGGCAGCATTTAGGTTCTATGAGAAGAGTGCCCAGTGCTCTCCCTTTACATATGTAAATTGTATCAACTTGTTTTCCCCTTACTTTTTTTGTATTTCAGGCTGAAAGAATATTCTCAGAAGTTAGAAGAATTGAGAATTATAGAGTTGAAGGCATGGAGATCTACTCTACAACACTGTGGCATCTTCAAAAGGATGTTGCTCTTTCAGTTCTTTCAAAAGACTTAACAGATATGGATAAAAATTCACCAGAGGTATGGTAACTGAACACTTTGCTGTTTTTTTCTTTTTGTTTTTGTTTTTAAATATATCTTTATTGATTTCAGAGAGAGGAAGGGGGGAGAGAGAGACAGAGAGAGAGAGAGAGAGAGAGAGAGAGAGAGAGAGAGAGAGAGAGAGAAACACATCAATGATAAGAAAGTCATCATTGATCGGCTGCCTCCTGCACTCCCCCTACTGGGGATCAGGTTCGCAACCCCGGCATGTGCCCTGACCAGGAATTGAACCACAATCTCCAGGATCATAGGTCGATATTCAACCGCAAGCTACGCCATCCAGGATGTTGTTTTGATCACCTTTACCTAATTGAGATGAACCAAATAATTCAAATGCCATTTAATATCACCCACACTCTTCTCCATAGACAGGACTCAGAAAAGAAGAAAGAGTCCTAAAATAGATGGTTCAGATTCCCAAATAGAAAAATCACAAAGTAGGTATTTCATTTAGGATTAATAGAGATTTGGCTGTGTTAAAATTGCTGTTATCACCAAGATTAGAGTTCATTAAGCAGAAATTATATTGATTGAAAATTGGTCATTTTAAATAGAAATAAAATAGTAAATTTAATTGTCAATTTAAGACATAGGCACAATTCATTTACATGCTGTAATCCTGTAAGAATTGTATTTCAGTGCATCTCAAGAATATTTAGTGTTAATTTTATAACGTATTTAAGCTTAGAATTTAAAAGTCAATTCCTATTATACTTGGTAGTTATGTTCTATAGTCTCCATGAATAATGAGTTAGCATATACTGAACCATTGCTCCTTGGAGAAATAATCACACAAACACACACACACAACATTATAATCTTATATCCTAAAAACAATTCAGCCTGGTATATTCTGTTTATTTTACAAAAGAGAAAATGAGGTGCAGAAGTGTTGAGGTGCCTTCCTGAGGCCACCATACAAACAGGTGCCAGAGTTGGGATTCAAATTGTCCATCTAGCCCCAGAACCCGAGCACTCCATGCACTGCCCCGCTACAGTCTCTATCTTTTGGTCACTGACCTGCAAAAACAAGAAGGCAGAGAGTTGCCCTTTTTTACCTCAACTGAGAATGTGCCTATTGGGCAACCCATATTTTCGGTACACTAAAGCACTGCAAGTATTGATTTGAGTTTTAAAATAAAATTTAGCCAGTAGACAATTTTGCAGATATGGAACCCGTGAATAATGAGGATTGACTATATCTATTAAAATGTTCAGTTTTTGTCTTTCTGTTCTAATTTTAGCCATAGATTTGTTTGTTAGAAGAAAAAAACCAAAAATTTAATTGTGCATTTGTTTTTTGTTTTCATTTTTTTTAAGGCCTGGTGTGCTGCAGGGAACTGTTTCAGTTTGCAACGGGAACATGACATTGCAATTAAATTCTTCCAGAGGGCTATTCAGGTTGATCCAAATTATGCTTATGCCTATACTCTATTAGGGCATGAGTTTGTCTTAACTGAAGAATTAGACAAAGCATTAGCTTGTTTTCGAAATGCTATCAGAGTCAATCCTAGACATTATAATGCATGGTAAGTACTAATGAAGTACAAAGACAATATATCTTATTGATGGAGCTGATACTTAGTAATTTTTCTTCTTAAATATCTCTGTGTTGTCATGAATTTGATTAGTAATACTTAAGAGTGGTACATACTGGTTGACAAAATCTAACCATAATGTTTTTTATTTCAAGTTTATACTTTTAACAAACACTTCAATTTACTACTAAAAATAGAATACCAGATCCTTATACTCAGCAGTTTCAACCTTTTCTCCTACCAGACTTTTGCAAATAATTGATTTGTTACTTTTTCTTAGAACACTAAAATGGTGATTTGGATGGAAAGTGGAGAGAAATAGTATAATTCACCCATTGAATAATAGAATATAAACATTAAAAACAATCTACGAGTTGCTGCTGTTTGGCAGTGTTCTAGTTTATTAAGTACTAGTTTTAGTTAATTAGGTTTATTAAGTCTATAAATTTTGAATTCTATGGGAGCATGTTTTTGATACAGTAAGTGGGGAGAGAGGAAGCAGAACATGACACTATGCATATTGTAATTATATAAAATATATACACATTTGGACAAAGAATATGGAAATGGCATTGTTAGGGGTTTAGGGTTTTAGAATCAAAAGAATCTGGTTAGATTCCTTGTTAGCTATATATTTTTGGGCAAGTTAATTTAACTTCTCTAAGCCTCAGTTTTCTTAATTGAAAAAGTGAATGAACAGTACTGATCTCCTTGGTTCCTCCTAGGATTAAATAATTTACATAAAGAATTTAATAACCTATTGGCCCACACATAATAACCACTCAGTAAAAAGCAGCTATTAAATCTTGGTTGCAGTAGGGGGTTTAAGGATGTGGTTTGTTTTTCCCCACATTGTCATAGTTTTATCTGATTAATTGATTTGATTTATTGTTTTTACTTGTAAAAGTGACTTGTCTAAAATGCTTTGATGATTTTTCTACTGGTTTATTAGATTCCATACATAATTCTTTTATTAGTTGAACTAAATCAGCCACCACAGTTTATATCCCTAAAATTATACTTTTATACTTTCAGGTATGGTTTAGGAATGATTTATTACAAGCAAGAAAAATTCAGCCTTGCAGAAATGCATTTCCAGAAAGCACTTGATATCAACCCTCAAAGTTCAGTTTTACTTTGCCACATTGGAGTGGTAAGTAGCTTCCTAAACATTGTTCAGTCATTCTCCCTTTTGAGATGTGTTTGTTATTGACTTAATTGCTATAATAAGAATTAGGGCTATTTTGTTATTGTTGTTATTGTTGAAACAAGATCGTGGGTTCTTTTACAGCCAAAAATACCACGTTTCTCTTGGCAGAGAGAAAATAACTGGTGTACCCTTATCTCTTGGACAAGTCACTTATTTTCTCTGAGCTTCTATTTTATGAATGACAAATAATACCACCTTCCCTACCTCATAGGGTTCTTATAAGGCTCACATGAGATACTTCATATTTTTGAAAGTACTTTTCCATGTTAATATTTAGCTCCTAAATTAAGTAATTAATATTTTAAGGCAGATGGTTTCCTGTGTTTTAGCCTGAAATTCTTATAAGACCATGTGGATTACCAATTTTGTTTATTTTCTTTTATATATCTGATAATAAGTTGTACTTTGATAGGAGAAAAGGTATGTTTGCTTATTAAATCTCATTTATGCCCAGCTGGCGTGGCTCAGCGGTTGAGCGTCAACCTATGATCCAGGAGATCTAGGTTCGATTCCTGGTCAGGGCACATGCCCGGGTTGAGGTCTCGATCCCCAGTGGGGGGCATGCACGAGGCAGCCGATCAGTGACTCTCTCATCATTGATGTTTCTCTCTCTTTCTCCCTCTTCCTTTCTCTCTCTGAAATTAATAAAGATATATTAAATAAAATAAATAATTTAAAAAATAAAATCAACATAGTAACTTTTATAGTTAGATACTATACAGAAAATATAGAGAAAATATATTGACTTAAAAATTATTTTCATCACTTAAGATGAGGAAATCAAACTTAGTATCTCTTGATAACCTTTAGTAAAGTTGGACATTTTTTTAAAGTAAGCTTTTTTCTAAAGTTATTGTGGAAGAGATCGTTTTTAACATTTTGAGTGATTTATTGGAAGAAGTGTTCAGAGTAGAAAATATGCTTTTCTGTCTTAGGGAACTAGTATTTAGATTTCAATCCTGTGGGCAGAGTATTTGTCCACATGTAGTAATGACCTTCTGCAAAGATCATTGCATAGATGAATTTAGCAACCAGATGTTGGCAGTACCTACTCTCACATTCTTTTGACGGTGATATTTGTGAAAGTTCCATAGCCACATCCATTCATTCCACTTTATTTCTGAGATATAATTCATCCAAGGAGGAACACAACAGAATATAAGTATATACACATGAATGAATAGTGAGGCTTGGATTTGTTTGTTTTTAAGTTATTTAAAATAAAGAATTTATTTCCCAGTGTTACAGATCAATGGTTTTCAAATATATAAGACAGAAATAAAATTTATTTTTATAAGAAATTTCTAAAATAGGTAAAAGTGTAATAGTTCTGGGTGAAACAAGGTTAGTAAGATTTAGAGCCAAATCTTCTGGGGGTTTTTGAACCAAGTTTTAAATAGCCTAATACTTAGAGGACCATAATAGACCTGTTGAAATGTATTATCTAGCTAAACAGTGCAGATTTTCTTGTGAAGGGAAAACCAAGGTTTTCCTTGCCTTTTACACCTAAAGGTAACCTAATATCTTCTCTAATGACAGGATCTTGATTATCATTGTGGATACATGATGGTGAGTTAGGCACTAGAGGACCTAGGCTCTGATCCTAGAGCAAGTTATTAACATTTCTGGACTTAAGTACTCTCATCTTTAAAGTGAAGCGAGTAGGAGGAGATTTTAGAGATAATCTGTTAATAGTTTGATAACCAGTTATTAAACTCACTTTACCTAGTGAACAATCCAGTGAGACCATACAACCTTATCTCTAGTAGTTTTATTATCTTTCTGTGATTTTTAGTCACATTATTTGGTTCTCACTTCTCTTCAAAAATATTAGAAGGAAACATTAATTAGGATCTTTATTTCTTACAGGTTCAGCATGCACTGAAAAAATCTGAGAAGGCTTTGGATACCCTAAACAAAGCCATTGTTATTGATCCTAAGAACCCTCTATGCAAATTTCACAGAGCCTCAGTTTTATTTGCAAATGAAAAATATAAGGTAAGAGATATATGTCTTAATGGTCTTCAGGTTTGTATTGCTTAAGTTAAGCTTTAGTTAAGATGATGTTGTCGTTTTTTTGCTTTTTTCAGTCTGCTTTACAAGAACTTGAAGAATTGAAACAAATTGTTCCCAAAGAATCCCTCGTGTACTTCTTAATAGGAAAGGTAAAGATTGGGGCCATAGTCCTAAACTATGGCTTTCATAACAAATATTAACTTTTGGAGAATAAATATAATACTTAATGTGCAACATCCCTGGAACAAATTCAACTAGAGTTCTGAACTAAATGCCCTGGGAATAAAGAATGGATTTAGTTTTAACATTTAAGAAGATTATATCCTAATGAAGGGGCAAGACCACACATCCCATAATCCTAACCCTACTTTGCCTTTGGAAGTTCATTACCACTTTCAGTAATGAATTAATAAGTTGAGATTGCCTTATGGAAAGTCCTTAACTCCAATTATCAATATAACACTTACCAAAAGAAGAAAATTAATGGCAGTACAGCCTGGGCTTCCAGATGCCAGTTGGTTAAGGTAGTTGCTAATAGTAGGCAGATATTGAGAGTTGAAATAACTCCATTTAAAAACCAGTGTAAATGAATGCTAATCAAACAGTTTATAGTCCATTTCTTTCCATTGTCATTGTTCCATTCAGAGTGAGATTTATTGGAATCTCACTACCTGAGAGATATAGGCAAGGAATTCTAAAAATAATATCTGAATATATTAAAAGGAACTCAAAATTTGGCATGAGTTCTTTCTTCTACAGAATGAAAATGTCCTAATCATCAGAATGGGTTTATAGCACATAAATCAGGAGCTGAATTTAAATTATAAATGTTTAGGATTTTATAGTTGAAGTTCACAACTTAATGGAAAATGTAGTGCTGCTGTTTATTTCTAGGTTTACAAGAAGTTAGGTCAGACGCACCTTGCCCTGATGAATTTCTCTTGGGCGATGGATTTAGATCCTAAAGGAGCCAATAACCAGATTAAAGAGGCAATTGATAAGCGTTATCTTCCAGATGATGAGGAGCCAATAACCCAAGAAGAACAGATCAGTGAGTATCATCCATATGAATTAGGTTTGTCTGTGGTTACTCAAACTAGAGAGCTAGTGAAATACCACATCAGAGTTAAGATGGACCACATGTTTATTTAGTTTTATTTTTCTAACCATGGTATATTCTTTATACCAAATGGAATTTTAGGGAAATTGACAGAGTGACAAAATAAGAAAGTACATACGGAGTCAGATAACTAGTCTCAGTTCTGTTTCAAGTTTGCTGTGTGACTTTGACAAATTCATTGCTGGTTTTTATCTCGGCCTCAGTTTATATTGGCATATGTAACTAATGCCTGCCTTTTTGCTTTTTAGGAATGTAGTGGGGGGAAAGATGATAGATATGATGGTGTGTTGAAAACATTATAAGCGCTATTCTAATGAATAATAAATTTGTGCACATTTTAAGTTATCGACAGATCTGTAGTAGTGGCTATTCAAATTCTCTGTAGCTCTTGCAAATCCAAAATCCAGATCAAGAAAAGAGGAGGGAACAAAATATTCTAGTTTAAGGCAGTAAATACTCTACCCCAAAATTGAGTATGTATCTTAAAATAACTAGTGAAGAACCAAGATTGAATGTGTCAGTATTTTTTAGTAAGAGAATTGAGTAACTTTTGATGAGAGAAACTAAGATGCCTTTGTTCCAAAAAACTTGGCGAAAGGCCTTAATTAAAATTAATTTCTATAATCTCAGTAACCCTTTTTAAACTGAATGTTAAATTCTATATTTCTGTGGACTAGCAGGGACTATCCCCAAAGTGGAGGAAATGTTAATCTTTTTTTAATGCCTCAGAAAACTAGTTCTAATTCCTAGGGTAAGAATGAGGAATTCATTAGGGAGAGGCAGTTTTAGAAGTTAAAACTCTAATTAAAGGTGAAATGCAATAAACTAATCTCAGACCTTGCCGTAAAATAAGGAACTTGAATTGTATTTTATTAAAGGACATCAGGATTTTTAAGGACCTTTATTTAAGGTCTCATTTCTCTGAGTACAGTAGTTTTCCTTGTTTTCATGAACCAACAAGAAATATTTGTCAGACATCTTACTGTGGACTTTTTGTTTTGTTTTGTTTTTTTTTAAAGTGGGAACAGATGAATCCCAGGAGAGCAGCATGACAGATGCGGACGACACACAACTTCATGCAGCTGAAAGTGATGAATTTTAACTTCTGCAGACCAGACTTTTACAACTGGATGTGTGACTAGTGCTGACATGTTTCTTGTCTCTCCATATACTGAGTCTTCACTCTTGAGCCGGCAGTGTCATCATCCATTACTTATACCATGAGTGTGCCACTTTCATTGGACTTTGACTCTACACAGAATGAAAGGCAGTGCAATATTTAGCTGCTAACAAGACTGGCTCCTTCACCAGTATGAATGACAATTTAGGGGGGTAGGGTGGGGAACTTTCTTTTTTCTTTAATCTCCCTTTGCTGGAAAACTATCATGGAAGGAAGAGTTATGTTTTATCTGAAGGAACCATTAGATATGGAAAATAGTGATGAACCAGAATTTCTTGGTCATTTTTCCAGAATTTTGTTTTTATTTGGTTCTGTTCCTGATAAACAGAGTAACTGACCTTCATTTCTAGGTTCTTCAAGAATGGTGTTAGCAAGTGCCAGATGGAACAATAAAAGACATTGCCTATAACAGAATAACTTGATTGCCAAGGAATGTAAATTACCTTAAACTTGCAGTGTCTCCCATAAACAGATGTAATGGGCATATTGGGACTCATGCTTAGGAATCAAATATCCCTCCATGCAGTGTACACTTATTCTTGGCAAGAACGCTTTAATGTCTAACCAAGAATTTTAATTTATTCATCTTGCTTCAAAGTGTTGATCATTGTTGTCATGGTATCACAAACTTTAAAGTTGATCCTTACCATATTGCCTCTTCTCTGAGCTCTGTGGGATCACCTTCAACATTCAGAGATGATAGAGTGGTTGCCCACTGAAAAGCCAAAACAAGCCCCTTAGTAACCACTTAAGTTCACCATAGGAATCAAAATGAGAACACTAAAGTAGAGAGTCTTTAAGAGATCATAATAGTGAAAGCCTTAATACAATTAGAACTGTACCATAACCTTGAGTCTGTGTGTTCAAGACAGTATCCCTTTGACTATTCTAAATGTCTAAGCAGGGTGCAAGAATGTGTACTGACCGTTGGTTGAGGTCATTTCCATTCTTTTCAGCTCTCTCTGCTTCGAATTATTTTCAGTAATGTTTATTACCGTTTACTGAGAGTGATTGGGTTTAAGATACTGGAAATTTTTAGCTTAAAAAAAAAAAGTTCTTATGAAGGAGATGTGTTCTCTCCTGAGTTTGTCATAATATAGGTTGGTGTCTTTGGGCAATGGCCACAGTTTTAAAGACCTAATTATGTGTAATAAAATGGGAATTATTGGAATTTCACAGTAACAGATTTAAAGTCTTAAATTGTGTATCTCCTTTATTGTCATGTATTGAAATTTTTAGAGAAACTAGTTGTTAACATTTTATTAAGTGCCAATGTCAGAATATAACAAATTATAGTTTCTTATGAATGACAGGCCTACAGTTATTATTTTGGACTATTTGATGAAGGACAAACTTATTTACTGGTTCCCTGTATTAGTCAAGCTGTGAAAATGAGGTGGATTACAGAAGATGTGAAAAAAATTTAGCCTATAGACTCAGTAATTTCCTATCATTTACTATTAATCTACTCATTTAAATGTAGATTAGATACTATTATAAATTAATTCAAGTCAGAGTCTCAGATTAGGTATTGGGTGCCAGAGAGGTATTTAACAAAATTTCCTACCTAAATCTATGTATATTGTGCTGCCTTAAAAAACAATTTATAAGAAAAAGGAAAGATTGGGAATAAATGAATTATCATTAAAAATTCCCAAAGGCCAGCACTTGGATTCTAACAAATATTCCATTTTATTACCCATTAGTTCTGTAATATTTAATTTTATATTCTTTTATTTTTTTAATTGGCAAATCATAAGCCAGCTGTATAACAGTATCAAATATAGAGTTTCATAGAAAGCGTCAACCTGAGCTCCATATTACAAAGTCCAGAGAAAGGTAGGCTCAGAAAATAACTTGCCGATATGTAATTAGTTATCTTTTTGTATAGTGGGAATTTACATCCTGTGCCAGAAGTAAGCGAGAGTCTGGTACTAATTTTGAGACCAAGGATAAAAGAATAGTTATGGAAGGCACACCATGGCAATGGTTGACTGAGGGACACTCAGCCCAAGCTTGGCCTGGTTTTATTTTATTTTTCCTCACATTTACTTTCCAAGTCATTTAGGGATTTGAAGCCGTATTACCCACCTAGTAACTGTTTCTGGCTTTCTCTCTTCACCCCGTCCCCCCGCCTGCATGGACTGGGGATCAAACAACCAGAAGAGGGCATATATTTTGATAAGCAAAATGTTTGCTTCAAATTTCAGAAGTAACTTTGAAGGAAATTAAGAATACTAAGTACTTTGACATGTTTTTTTCGTCTCAGCTTTTCACACATAAACATATATGTACACACACACTTTAGTTCAGAAGTTATGTTGTGGCATTGGATATTTTTCACCCTTGGAAGTGGTTCTTAACTCTGGGATTTTAAAAGGTGGAAATATTTTTTCAAGAGAATAATGGTACTCAAAATAAGGAAAGGTGGTCCCTACATTTTCTGTATTTCATTACTTTAAAATTTTTATTTTTCCAAGAACTGCAAGTAACATTTGAACCATGCTGCTGTTGTACCTTAAACAAAAACTCAGTGATAACCAGTCTTTAGTCTATTAAAAATGCTCTTTTTGAAGAAAAAAGATTGGAAGCCTCTGATTAGCCAGAGTATAGTGTGGGTCTTCACTGAGAAATATAGTGACCCGTTTTCTTTGTGAAAACCTTGGGAAATGCAAGTGTGGGTGTGATGTGTGTTCTATTTGCATTGAAACAATGTAATTTTGTGTCTTCTTTTTGCTTTTCCTGACTTATTTCAGAAATTGTACAGTCTTGGGGGGGGAGTCTTTTGTTAATATATTTGCAATTCATTAAAGGATATGGAAAATCCAAATAAATTACTTTTGAAAGCAATTTATAATCAAGTTGTTAAAGCTAAATCAGAGCTGTGCCATCTATATTTTTATAGTAAGGCACAGCAAAATAGTGAAAGGTTAGTTTTATATTCCACAGAAGTCTAGGGCAGTGTTGTTTTTTTAACTTATGCCCTCTTTAAATATAAATATATTTGCATTCTTTTTTAGTATTTAGAGTTTCAAAATATTACAGCAAAAAGTGGTAGTTTTTAGAATATATATTTTTTCAAACTGTAGAAGCCCCTTGACAGCAGCTGCTACTTTGCAAGTCAACTGCTTATTCTCTAATCATGTGATTTCTGAAATTCTTTGAAAGGGACACAAAGCTTTTGTGTTCCAAAAAAAAAATCTTTTAAAAATCAAGATCTGAAAGAAGTAGACTATGAAGACTAAATTTTGCTTTAGTTTGATATCTTGGAGAAAGTGGAGAGAACTGGAGGGTTTTTTTCAGACTTGAAGAAAGGATTAACAACAGAGAAACACGTGAAGTAGGATGAACTAGGCAGATCAGAGGGAACCGGCATTCATAACCTTCCCTAGGGCCTGCCGTTTACTGTCAGCTGGCCAGGGCTAACTAGAAGGATAGGCAGAAAGTGTTCTTTGTCTCGTTTAGCTGCTAATTAATGGTTTATGAAGGTTTGGTATAGGTTTTATTTTTCTTTCTCAGTGCAAACTTGGCTAAATAGCGATATTGAATGAAATCATGATGTGTACTGTGTAACTTGCTTTTTATACAGTATTTTCAATCCTCAACCCTACCTCAGTAAATAAGGTAGGTATTTCTTCTGTTTTACAAAAGAGAAAAACAAGGCTCAGCTATTAGATGATAGAGCTGAACACTTTTGGCAGAATATGTTCAAACTCTTTTAGTCTAGGATTTCTTCGGGAAGTTTCAAATCATGTCTAATGTTAACCATTAGGTATCTTTTCTATCATTTTGAAATTGTCAACTATAGAGTATCATAGAAGTTCAGGCTTTACAAAGGAAACTTTATTCTTTTTTTAAATTGATTTTTAGAGAAAGAGGAAGGGAGAGAGATCAAAACATCGATCAGCTGCCGCCTGTGCAGCCCCCACCCGGGCATGTACCCTGACCAGGAATCCAACTGGCAACTCTCCAGTGCTTGGGACAATGCTCACCCAACTGAGCCACACCGGCCAGGGCAGGACACTTTATTATTAACCATAGATTCAGATCTATCATGTGCATAGTCCTGTGATGAGGCTTTTGATCTGTATCTTGCCCACTCTACTTCTTATACTGAAATTGAAAGTATGTTTATCCCCTCCTAGAGTGATTAGAATTTGCTTTAAAATGTAAGATTTTAAACCCTCAGTTTTCCTTTAGTTCTTACGTACTTTATTACCATTTCCCCTATCACAAGTATTCATTTTATATGGAGTGGAACGCAAGGAAACAGATTTTGTTAGCAAAGGCAAAGGGGAGAATGGCTCTTGTCTCAGCAGCCAAGAGCACCAGCCACACTGCTGTAGAGGAGTTACTGCTTTTTATCAATTGCCTGTATTCAATTTAGTGAACTTTCTTATTCTCAGAGTTTGCAGGGTTTCTAGGTAAGATTATATCTGCAAATAATACCATTAATTCCTTTTTAATCTTGTATGAAACACCTCATTTCTTTTTTCTTTAATTGCTGTGGCTGGGATCACCAATTAAGAGCAGTAGCAGCTATAATAGCAAGCACTCATTGCCTTATTTCCAATCTTAAAATGCTTCTTAATTTTCTCAAGCTTTTAACTCAGTGATATAATCTAAAGCCACTAATATTCAGTATGCTCCCTTTGCTAGTCTCGTCAATCCGCAACACTTAACTCCTACTTCAACTACCATTTATAACATTGATACTCAGTTAAGGTACCTCATTTCTACTGCTACTTTTCAATGGTTTTTATGATGACTAGGCACTGCTGAAATGCATCTATTTTAAAAAGCACATTGAGACTTCTCTGGCTGGAAGACAATGGCAATAGCCTGATTACAAATGTGCCCCTCGCTCTCCCAAAACAATAAAATCAAAATCAAGTAGAACAAATAAAAACACAAGATTCATGCCTCCGTTACTAGAATACTATAACTTCAAGTTGCCCGTAAGTAGAAAGCTTTTCCAGTAGGGACCTTGCTATCACCATAAGCCTGTGGGTGCTGAGACGGGGACGCGGGTAAATCACTCCACCGGACAGCAGAAAGGAGTAGAAGACTTAGAGGAAGCACAGGCAGGATCTACAGGAAAGAAAAAGTGACGTAAATGCGAACTACTGAACACAGGTGGGCACTTGGTGGGCCAGAGCCCGCACTTCAGGAAAAGGTTTGAAAATGTGTGGGACCAAGAACAGCCTCAGAAGCAGTGTTTCTGGGGGAGAATCCGAAGAATCAGATGTGAAGAAGAGGCGGCGGAAGGAAGGGGGAAATAAGACTGGTAGGAAAGAGAAACAAGGTATATTGACCTTCCCTCCCTCGCCAGCAAATGCTTAAACTGCAGAAGAGGGTAGAACAGGCAGATAAGGGCTCTAAAACTAAGAATTCTTGTCCATGAAGTTATTTAGAATGCCATATAGCAGTCCACATGCATACAAAACTATTGCAAAAAGTCAGAAAATGTAAATTAAAGCCTTTCTGATGATAAAAACGTCTCCCCCCAAAACCACAAAGCTAAAGAGAAATAATCCTTTTAAAAGAATGAAAACGTGAAAAGCCACCTTAAATTAGAAAAGAAAAAAAAAAAAGTTGATAAATTCAACTACACTAAAAACCCTTTAAATGACAAAAAAAAAAAAGTGAGACAAATGACAAACTGGGAGGAAATGTTTGCCCACATAATAGATAAAGGGCTAATGTAGACTTATTTTTGAGAGAGAGAAAAGGTATGAGCAATTCACAAAAAGATGTAAAATGGGCCCTTAAACATGAAAAGGTGTTCAACTTCACTCAATAAGAGGTGCAAGTTAAAGCTACATTGGGATACAATTTCTCACCCAACAAATTAACAAAGATTCAAAACTTCAGTCTGCACTCCGCCGGCAGAGCTGTGGGAACAGGCGCCCCTCCGCTGGCGGTGGGGGTGCGGGATGGTGCCCCGCCCCCCCCCAGCAAGATTTGGCCGCGTGCAGCGAGGCTCCATATGCATCAGCACCACCGCTGGGAATCGACCACGGAGAGAGCCTTAAAAACACATTGGCATAAGTTTATTCGTTCTGGCATTATTTGTGATTGCAAACGATTAGAAACTAAATGCCTGAGCATAGGAGATTGGTTGGATAAACCGGTACACACACAACAGAGTGTAGCTGTTAGAAACGAGGACAATCTCCGAACTGTTATGGAATGATTTTCAGGAGATACTAAGTGAAAAGTCAAGTACAAAAGATCAGACACATTTTTTTTTGTGTAAGAAGGGAAGTAAAAACATACATCTATAATCTGCTTCTCAAAAAAAGGAAACACTGGAAGGCTAAATTAGAAACTAGTGACAGTTACCTATAACGGTTGAGGAGGAATGGAGTGGAAAGGATTTGGGAGGGAGTGACACTTCTCTGATTTTCTTTTTAATGATATTTTTACTTTTTTTGTTAATTCTCACTCAGTGATATTTTTTCCATTGATTTTTAGAGAGAGTGGAAGGGAGGGGGGAAAGGGGGGAGGGAGGGAGAGAGAGAAAGAGAGAGAGAGAGAGAGAGAGAGAGAGAGAGAGAGAGAGGAACATCGATGTGAGAGAGACACATCAATTGGTTGGTTGCCTCCCACACATGCCCCAACCAGGGCTGGGGATCGAACCTGCAACCCTTCAGTCTGTGAGCAACACCAGCCAGGGCTATAATATTTTTACTTTTGAGAACATATTAATATGCAAATATGACATAAACATTGTTTGATACCTTTTTTGTTTTTGTTTTTTCACTTAAAACATTTCTAGAGATCACTCTGTAGTAGTACATGTAGGTACATGTAGATAGGACTTCTTTTTTATGGCTGGATACTATTCCATTGTATATCTGATAATAGCAATAGAGCAATAATGATAATGACATTAAATACTTACATAGTAGCTAAACATTATTCTAAGAGTCTTATTTAATTAGCATATTTATTCCTCTCAATGATACTATGCAATAGGTATGACTATTATTCTCATGTTGCAGAGATGGAAACTGAGGCACTGAATGTTTAAATAACTTGCCCAATGTCACAAAATTAGCAAGAAATGGACAAGACCAGCTACCTAATTTGTGGGGTCCAGTGCAAAATAAAAGTGCGAGCCTCTTGTTCAAAAAGCAGGGCAAAAGCGCCATTTAAGGTACTAAAATGTAAAGCTTTTCCCTTTCATAGTCTCTGTATTGACTCGTTAGGGTGTTTCTTGTTATTTAATGTCACCTAAGCAAAGAAAAATTAAAAATTTAAGTCATCAAGCAGGAATTTTACCATCTCTCATTATCTTGTGCACTGCCAGTTTTAAAGATTATTTATTTACCTCATATGTTGAATTCCTGAAGTTATACAATTTGTATTTTGTTGCTTGTACCCGCACATGTATTTTGTTCTTACCAGAATATTGGGAACTCTGGATAAACTAACTCAAATGTTCTGATTTCACTTGCTGTGGGCATGTTCTACCAGCACTCCACTTTCAGCTTACTGACAAGGAACGAAGGACTGAAAGGAAAAGGGACTCTGGGTTCCCTTTTCCTTCTATGTCATAATTTTCAGTATCAGCGATTGGCTAATACAAAGAAATAACACGAGTAAGGAAAAGATATGATACAGTTATTAGTCTTTCATGCTTCTTAGAATGATTGTCTTTTTTCTGGGTTGGAAACGAGTTCTAGTTTGAATGGAAAGCATGGTCTCTCAGGGCTTAACCATACATGTAACACACATACCTGGCACTCATTTTGAATTTTGCTGAGCTCCCGCATTATGAGACCCCCTGAATTCTGTGCTCATGGGGCATCTCAAATGCCTATGTAAATGGGGTGACATGACACCGAATTGTGCATATCTCCTCTGCTTGCTCATGCATTTGCTTCATTACCCCATTGGACTCCATTTATAAAACCCAAGTTCAAAAGTAAAATTATTTAAAATTTCAATATGGCAACAGCAGAGTGTGGGGCCCTTATGAGTGTGGGGCCCTGTGTGACTGACTGCACAGGTCACATGCCCAGGAAGCCAGCCCTGGTGACAGAGCAGGAGCCAAATAATAATTTATTTAACCAGTCCTATAATGAAGTGCACTTCAGTTTTATTTTCTTCATCTTTTGTTATTAGAATGTTTGTTTAAAAACAAATCAGTAACCATCTAGACACAGGTTATCTCAAAAATTGGAAGTAGGGGAATATTTATTATACTTTTTTCATTTTATTTAATGTGCTCTGATAGAATCTTACTTGTAGTCTCTGACTGAGATTCAAGGCTTCTTCCTCCTAAGCAACTCTATAATGATAATGAAATAAATAGCCCCATATATCCAGACTTTTCAGAGAATATATCAGTAAGATAAACTCAAGAGCATAAAACAGTGCCTGCCACATAGTGAGGTGCTCAATAAATATTTAGGGAATGAATAAATTTCTAGAGTTATATCAGTAAGATAAACTCAAGAGCATAAAACAGTGCCTGCCACATAGTGAGGTGCTCAATAAATATTTAGGGAATGAATAAATTTCTAGAGTTAGAATTGCTGAATTAAAGGGTATTTGCATTTATAATTTTGATGGCTATTGCCTTATTGCTCTTCATATATCTCCATAGATATTGGAACAACTTATATTTTCACCAGTGATGTAAAGAAATTGTTATTTCCCCCTCTCCACTGCCGACACAATGTGTTAGAAGGCGTTTATCTTCATAACCTGTTAGATGAAAATAATATCTCAGTGGAGCTTTAAATGCACGTCTTTTTAAAAAAATATATATTTTTTTATTGATTTCAGAGAGAGGAAGGGAGAGAGAGAGAGAGAAACATCAATGATGAGAGTCGTTGATCGGCTGCCTCCTGCATGCTCCCTGCTGGGGATCAAATCCGAAACCTAAGCATGTGCCCTGACCGGGAATCGAACTGGGATCTCCTGGATCAAGGTCGATGCTCAACTGCTGAGCCACGCCAGCGGGCTAAATGCATGTCTTTTAGTGAAGTCGAGCATCCTTTCATTTATTTAAGAGCCATTCTGATTTCTATTCTTGTAAAAATTGTCATATCTTTTGTTCCTTTTTCTAGAGATGCTTTTTAAAAAATATTTACATTGTGAAATATATCATAGACACAGAAAAATATATAAAAGGTCTTTTGTACTTTTTAATAAACTATTATGGAGCAAATACTTGTGTACCCATCATCTGATCAAAAAGTAGAACACTGCCTGTCCCTAAGAACAACCTCTGCCCCAGTCAAACCAAACTCCTTCTGCCCTGTTAGTTTGCCTTTTATTGTGTTCATTTCCTTTCTTCCTTTCTTCCTTCCTTTCTTTTTTCCTTCCCTCCCTCCCTCCCTCCCTCCCTCCCTCCCTCCCTCCCTCCCTCCCTCCCTCCCTCCCTCCTCTCTCTTTCTTCTTTTTCTTTTAATTCTCACCTGAGGATATTTTTCCCATTGCTTTTCAGAGAGAGTGGAAGGGAGAGAGAGAGAGAGAGAGAGAGAGGGAGAGAGAAACATTGACGTGAGAGAGACACATCAATTGGTTGTCTCCCACAGGGTCCCCAACTGGGGTCATGGATTGAGCCTGCAACCAAGGTATGTGCCCTCGGCGGGAATGGAACCTCAGACCCTTCAGGCCGATGCCCTAACCACTGAGCAAACTGGTCAGGGCTCCTCCCTTTTCTGTATAATCCTATCACCTATGTATCCCTAAGCAATATAGTTCAGTTTTGCCTGCTTTTAAACTCCATATAGATGGAATTGTACTATATGTATTATGCATCTTGCTTTTGTGTGTGTTCAATATTAGCTTTGTAAAAATTAATATGTTGTTGAATATAACCATAGTTTATTAATTTTCATGGTACAAAGATACCACAGTTTAACCCATTTTACTCTTGGTAAACATTTGGGATGTTTCCAGCCTGGGGTGCTGAGGAACAACGCTGCTGTGACTGTTCTTGTACAGTAATGTTGACCCTTAAAAGTCTGCATTTCCTTATACTATGTATCCAGTAGTGGAACTGCTAGGACATAGAGTGTGCATATCTCCAATTTTATTAGAGTATATCAAGGTATTTTCCAAAGTGGCTGTGCCAGTTTACACTCCCACCAGCAGCAGTGTATGAGGATTGCTGGTCTTTATTGATTTGTAGGAGGTCTTTATATACAGCCTTATGGAAACTAGCCCTTTGTAATAGCAAAATTTCCTTTCCAAGTTTACAAACTCTTTAAAGAGGCACTGATGTTCTTCCAACCACCCCTAGAGGAATGAAAATGTAACTGGAAGAAGTGGAATATATATATATATATATTTTAATATTTCTTTATTGATTTCAGAGAGAGGAAAGGAGAGGGAGAGAGAGAGAAACATCAATGATGAGAGTCATTGATCGGCTGCCTCCTGCACGCCCCCGACTGGGGATCAAGCCCGCAACCCAGGAATGTGCCCTGACCAGGAGTCGAACCCCGATCGTCTGGATCCTAGGTCAATGCTCAACCGCTGAGCCACGCCCGGCCCGGCAAAGTGGAGTATTCTAATTTTGAAGCATTTAAATGAAAAGTAAGTGTTCTGGGTTAATCACCTTATCGCTCTTAATTTGCTATACATGTCATTAATACAAATAATCATACCAGAAATTTTCATGGGATGCTCTGGAATACAAGATGCCAAATATAATAACAATGGTAGTTAGAAGTTGCACTTTGTTAAATCTAGTTTATGTATTAACTAATTTAATCCTCACAAAACCCCTAGGAGGTAGGTACTATTTTTTTCTGCCCCATTTTACACATATATGAAATAAAAAGCGAGACTAAAGATGTTTCCTAGGGCGCATTTAAAGAAAATTAATAAACTCAGAAAAGGTTATTTTTTAATTGATAAGTGTTTCTTTTTATAATTTATTTTTCTTCTTGGGGATTAATGATACCCCATCCCGGGTTCCTTTTCCCCGTCTTCTCAGATCTGCTATATTCTACATAGCTTTCTCTATTTTCTTTGAAGAAAGGCAACGTGTATATATCTTTCTTCCAACCCTCACTCATAGTCCTTTGTTCTTTTAGTCACAGGGACATCAGAAATCTGCAGGTAGAGAGTACTTGGAGCAAATGGGAAAGGGTAGAGAGCAAGAGATAAAGAGTGAAGGGAAGGGTTACAGCCTGGCATGGGTATGTGGGGGTGGAAAGGATGCCTTCTTTAGGGTATGGTTTCTTAACCTGTGGTCCACAGATTAGGAAATCCATGAATTTAGATCAGGAAAAGCAATATGCCTTTATTTTTGCTAAAGGGTAACAGAAAATTAGCATTTCCTTCAAGTACAAATGGAGACAACAAACCAAGTAGTATTAGCAGTACCTGTGATCTTGTCACCAATAGAAATCACAGGCATTTTTCAAATATATTACAGTTGTTGCAGAGGTCTTGAAATATCATTTATGCTCATTTATAGCCTCAAAATTATGGTGTTTATTAGGCCTGTTATTAGTCTTATTATTTAATACATTAATATAAAATACATTAATATAATTAAAAAATCATAGCTTAATATCGTTGCTTTCCTTTGAATTCCTATGTACGTTCGCTATGCATTTGAAAACATTCTGAGAGGACGACCATATGCTTCACCAGACTGCCAAAAGGGTCTGTGGTATGAAAAAATTAAGAACTCTGCTTTATGGATATATTCTTGGCTTTCGTTCTTACTGAACAAACCTAAAGAGGGTCCCTGAAGTGAGTCTCAAGACCTGTGAGGTTCTTGCAGTTTTATTCTATTTTTCCAGAAACCCGTCCTTCCTCCCTTAACTTTCATGCCTCTTCAGTATTGTTTTTCTTATCTCTTATTACACTTCTATGGGGGGGGGGGGGTGTTCATCCTTTAGCATGTCATCAACCACCATATTTAGGTGGAGACCCCCAGACCTCCCCTAGCCCAGACTGTCCACCCTCTCCCAAGGTCCCTAACTCCAGTTGCCTCTGAAACACATCCGCTTGGTTTTACCTCTGGTATCTGGATCTGAATATACTGAAGACTAAAACTCCTCCCTAAAGCTGCACGTTGTCCCACTTCGCCTCGACGGCCATCCTGTCTGTACCCCTGGTTTTCCAACCTGAGAATTATTTTTAAATTTAAATCAATTACTTAACCAAAAACCCCTGGAATCTTTGTGAATGGTACAAAAATAAAAAGATACAAAAGGATGTGCAGTGAAACGCTGCCTTCCTCCCACCTGGTCCCTTAGGCGCTCAGTTCTCCCTCCCGGGAGGAAACCACTGTTACTAGCACTTTGAGTCATTTGGGATTCCTTCTTATATTGGTTATATCTCGAGTCCTTCCCTGTTGGTGAGATGTGTGCCCTTTCCTCTCCAGGCTCTCTGACCTCATATCGGGCTGACTTTATGTAGAAGCATTTGTATGTGTATATTTTATATACATATATAAAATCTCCCCTATGGCCTTCCGGCCTCGAGTTTTCATCACGTCGCTTCCTGGATGAAGAACCTATAAGGGTGAGGGGCCAGGGTTGGGGGTGATGGAGAAGAGACCTAAAGGGGACTTGGGTGCAGGGTTCGGAGTGGCCGACGGGTGGGAAGCTCTGTCAGGGTGCCTATTTCTGTCCTTCCCACCTCCGGCCTCCTTTCAGTCCTCCCGTCCAAATGTCTCTCGTTTCCAGAAGCCCAGGCAGAGACAGCGAGATACACAGAGACAGAGACGCCGGGGCACCAGCATCCCTCTCCCCCTGCTGTCCCGCCCCACCACTCTGACGGACATCGGCCGTCAGCCAATGCCACTCACGATGTGCCCCGGGAGGGCCAATGAGAGACAGAGGAGGGCGGAAGATTCCCCGCCCCCACTTCTAGGCTTGGTTGAGCCGTGCAGGTAGGTCCGGGGCCCGGGGAGCCGCCGTTGGCACTGGTGCCCCGGGGGGTGGGTGCGCGAGTCGGTAGGGGTGATGGTGGGGAAGGGGACGCGGTTCCGTCCGCGGGAGTCCGAGGAGGCGGCGCGGCCGGGAGGCGGGGGGTCGGAGGGCCCGGGGAGCGGGCGCCGCCGAGGGCCCTGGAAGCGGCTGGGCTGGGGGAGCGGGGACGCGTGTGTGGGGCATAGGGACCCCCGCCCCGCTCCCGCTCACGGGCCTGGGCCGCGGGCAGCCCGCCGAAGGGTCGGGGGCCTGGTGCCCGGGGGCGGGCCGGGGCCGGGCCTGGGGCCGGGGGCGCTGAGCAGAGCCCGGGGCGCAAGGCCGAGCCGAGGTGGGACGGACCGACGCGGAGAGGAAGGGAAGCTGCATCCCGCGGGCCGCCCCTCCGCGGGCGAGCGGGGGCAACGGCCGCCGGCGCCCCTGCCCGGAGCCCACTTCCCCGCTCGCCCCCTGTCTAACAATGGGGATGGGGCAGGAGGAGTCACCCCACTGCGGGAAGGTGAGGCGGAGAGGTTTGGGACCCGGGTCCCAGGTGGGGGGAGGGGTGGGAACTCGGGCTGTCCCCTTCTTTCTCTTCTCCCCGTGCCTTTTGCGGTGGGGATCCTGGAGGGGCACCTGAGTCCGCCAGAGACTTGGGTCAAGAGTCAAACTACCTCCCCCAACCCCCCCCGCCCCCCCCCCCCCCCCCCCCGGTCCCCTCAAAAACCCGGTGAGCGTTAAAGAAAGTGATGCCAAGTCTTCCAAGCCAAAGTGACAAATGCATAGCAGGAACACATCTACACTAGAGGATTTTATTTTTAATTTTTCTTTAAAAAATGAGAGTATGGTAGTCTTTGATTTTTTCGAAATTTGTTTTACAGAGGTGGGTGCTGTTATTTTTGTCCCTACTCGGGCAAGCCTCCATTTTAAGCAAAGCAGTAACTGGTTAAGCTGGAATTTTCATTTAGGCCTAGGACTTGAACAAGGATTCTACGAGAGAGGTCATGTAATCCATCTTCCTGCCTCCAGGCACACTGGCCTCCCTCCGGGTCCTCAAAATTAAGTTGTTTGGTTTGCTTTTAAAGATCTCTCCGAAAGAACGGTCTTTTATTTGCTTGTAGCACTTCAGTCAAGAATAAATTTTTTAAGTAGAACGGGTTCTGAAACTTAAACTTAATAAAATTTAGGACAGTGAGAGTGATCAGAGAGGTTTTCATTAAATAAAAGTAAATGTGTAAAGGTGTAAAGGGTCTATTTTAGATGGTCAGTTAACAAATCACTTTCCAGTAGTGTTTATGAAGTACCCTGGATGGTTAATTATTTTTCTATCTGGGATTTTCATTTTCTAACTACTTATTAAGCAATTTTATATTATCTAAAATATATATTACATGTTTAATTCACCTTTATGTAGTTTATTTCTACGTATATATGGATATACACATGCCCACAGTTGCCCTTTTCCAAAGAGGACTGTGTTGTACTTCTTTTTAGGGTGATGAGGTAACAGTACTTAACGTCTCTGTCCAGAGAGCTTAATCTCTTTGCTTATTCTTGATCTTTTTTTTAGTCTAAATCAAAGTCTTCTCTTTCAGATACCTTCTTGAAATAAAAAATTTTCCTACCTGCTCATACTTGGTGACTGAGGGATTACTGAGACTCCCTTCGTGCTCATTTTTGAGTATTGTCTGAACTATTCCTGACACTATGAATGCTATTTGGATGCCTCTTAAGGTAAGATGTGTTATTTTAAAATTAAAGGCTCATTTATTTTTTAGACTTGAGAATATTCTTGCATCTCTCCTACTTGTGGGGTGTCTGACTCCCTCATGTATGTGGGGTTCCCGTACATGTGTATGTATTAAATTTGGTTATTTTCTCTTGCTAAAAAAAAAAAAGAATTGAGAATATTTTAATTCTCAAATTTGCAATTCTTTAACCTTCTTTAACCATGCCTTTCCCCTCAAAAACTATCATGCTTGCTTCCTAGGACTGATTGGTTATTCCTTACTTTGTGTTGCTACGTTTCTTGATTGTTGGAGTTAAGATATTAATGAAGTTCTCAAATTAACTTGCATTATATATATGTGTTATATATATGTGTTAATATTTTTAACTTTAAATTATGACAGCCCACATAGTTGTAAAATTCTGTTCCTATCTGCATAGGATGGATTGGCAATTCAGACATCCAGGTCCACTTTCAAAGAAGTACTTTAGAGTCATAGGTACTAGGGCGTGTCCCACTCTTGCAAATCTGTAGCTGATTCATGTGTTACAAAAGATGTGTCATTAACTATTTGTTTACTCTGAAACTTCATATAGGATATTAGGACATTCTAAGACCTGTTGGTTGATGTGTACAGCTCTGTTAGAGAGTCCTGCTGTTTTGTAGTCCTTTGCATGGGAATTTACGTTATTTTTCTCAACAGGTAGCGCTTTGTGCCAAATTTCATCTCACAGGATAAACCGCTTTTGGGCAGTGTGGACAGATCTTTAGATGAAAAAGCACTCATTGATATGGTTTTTCTCTAGTCTCTTGGCTCCTTTCAGTCTCTTGTACATAGAGGGCCAAAGAACACTCCATTGAGACTAAGCAGAGGGGCAAAGCTTAAGACATATGTAGGGAGGAAAGTGGGAGGAAAGGTGGAGAGGGAAAGACAAGGAGTGATGGAAACCCTCCACCAGCTTCGCCAGGTGGTACAGATTGCCTTCCTTTGGATCTAGATATTAGTGTAGTTAGATCGTTTGTTGTGTGGTCATCTGCCCTGCAGAATTCCAAATTAATACATTGAATAAATCAGAGAATAATGCAATCTGTGTAAACTAAATATTTGGACTATTGGAAATCTTTAGGTAAATGTAGACTGAGTTCTCATCTTCATTTATGTTCCAGCTGCTATTGTGGGATAATGAGTCCTTATATTAGTGTAAAGGAAGTCAGAGCAACAGTTTTTCCAGCCATTCTCCCTGTAGAATTGGAATGGTTGCATGGTGAACCCAACCAGATTCTGAACCCTTAGGAATTGGAGGACTTTGTACAAGAATATTTCTCTTTGGCACTGAGTATTTGGCACCAGGACCTAGTGGCCTTTGTTATCTTTAGGAAGCAGGCAAGGAGCTGTCAGCAAGTATTGGTTCCCTAGAAATCCAAGAATATTGGGATCAGTGTATTGGGTTTTATTTATAGTCACCTTGGTTTTAACTAATGTATTAGCTACAGAGGCCTGCTTTTTAAGGTATTTATGCTGTTTAAGATTTTACCTCTAAATCGCAGAACCTGGGGTGTTATACAGTTAGTTGACCCTTTAACATCCTTGGGGGTTAAGGGTGCTGCCCCCCCCTTTGCTGGCCAGTTGAAAATAGCAAATAACTTTTGACTCCTCCAAAACTTAACTACTCATAGCCTGCTGTTGACAATATTACTGATAACAAAGTTGATTAAAATATTTTGTATGTTATGTACGGAATATTTACAATAAAGTAAGTCAGACAAAAAATTTATTAGGAAAATCATAAGGAAAATTGTATTTGTGGGAAAAAACACTGCACAGTTTAAACTCATATTTTCAGGGGTTAGCTGTAGTCTCACAGTAACCCCTGAAGTTGTACTAGAGCCCTTGGGCTTGGCAGGGACACAGAATGGAAGTCAGAGCTCTGTGCCTTACGAGTGTCCGCCTGTTAACTGCTTATGAATGCAGTTATGTGGCTGCCTTAATTTTATGTTCCCTGCTAGTGGAAAACCTCTTCTAAATCTAAACAAATTTTTTACTTGCTAACATTTTCTTCCTCCTTTTATTACTTAAAAAAAAAAAAAACTTAAAAGTTACACTGTTTGATCTGGGCAGGAAAAACAAGCACTTTTTGTGGGGAAGAGCATTGAACTTGCCGGATGGAAAATGAAAGGGAAAGAGAACTCTTTCCCTTTCTCTAGTTGTAAATATCCTTAGAATGTTCCTAAGATGTCTTTTCAGGTTACAGCTATTTATTTTTTAAGTAAAAAAAAGAGAGGTAGCCCTGCCAGTGTGGCTCAGTGGTTGAGCGTTGACCCGTGAACCAAGAGGTCCCTGGTGCAATTCCTGGTCAGGGCACGTGCCCTGGTTGCGGGCTCGATCCCCAACAGGGGTGTGCAGGAGGCAGCTGATGGCTATCTTCCGTCGATGTTTCTCTCTCTCTCTATCCCTCTCCCTTCCTCTCTCTCTCAAATCAATAAAAACATATTTTAAAAAACATATATGTAGTTTTTTAAAAAAAGGTAGTCTAATCAAAATGTATACTTTGGAGCCAAAGTGTTCATATTCTGTAGTTTCTAGGCTTTGTTTCTGATTATCTTTTTTCAGAATGAACTCTAGTTCTTAATCAGGCATTACTTAAATGTTAGGCCTGAGTATGTGCTTGTTTCCGTGCTTCTAGAAAGTAGTGCCAATATTCACCCTTTTCATAAACCAAAGGACCAAAGGAAACCTAAGTAACAAAGGAAAAATAACTCCAAACAGAAACTCCTCCATTGAAGGCACTCTTGTTAATGGGAAGTTCCCATGGAAATGATTTACTGCTTTCTATCTACATCAGTGGTCTCCAGCTTTTTTTTTTTTGGTAGCCATGACTAAGCAGTATCAGTGGTGTTTGCTGTTTCTAGGTCCAGTTGTCAGGATTAGGCTATGGGTGAGATGGGAGAGGAACAAGGGGGAGGAGGAGAATTGGATGAGTTGGAGAAAAGAGCAAAGTGAAGCTGAGGTGGAGAGAATAGACAGTCTGATGTGTGATACGGTGCGCCCATCAGTTGTCTCACATGGCTCTTAGGGACTGCTGGCTGTTCTGTGTGCTAGGCTGAATTATGATGAAAGCAAGCAAAAAGTATTCTTGACAAACAAAAGGACAATTAAAATATAATTCAGTATGATATGGAAAGGTCTCCAAGATATACAGTTAGGTGATAAAAGCAAGATGCGGAACAGTGTGTGTGTGATGTGTGTTTTGAAGAAAGAAATGGAGAGAAGGAAATTTGTATTGGTTTGTTGTGTATGCATAAAAAAAACTTTAGCAGAATAAACAAGAAAATGGTGACACTGGTTACCTATTAAGTCTAGGGACTGCACAGGCAGAGGACGCATTGTGGGAAGGAGACATTTCACTGTATTATGTTTTTTAATACTTTTTTGTTTGTATCAAAGTCAGGAAATTAAATACAAAATTTAAAAAACCCAGTATCTCAATCCTTACATCTTTTCTTCTCCTGTGTCTGGAAGTCAAAGAAACAGTAAGGCGCCACAGCTGAGCACAAACAGCCCTTGACCAATGGCTGAAGGGATACATGCACATGTTCTCCTGGGATCTTGAAGAATTTTGAATTTATAGATGTGTATTTCTAGTATTGAATTATAAGGTCAGACATTTAAAAATTTCACTTGCTCTTAAAGTTTTAATATAAGAATATTTTTACGTTTATTCCTTCAAGTTGGCAATTAGATACACTGTCATGGTTCTTGGTTGTGAGATATTGGGCAATTTCTTAATCTCTCTGATAGGGCCCTCCTTTGATATTAACATTTATTTCAGAGGTTGTTGTGTATATTATATTGGTAAAGGACCTAGTGCCTGGCTTAGTGAACTACTATTAATAATAGTTCCTTATAGCCTAGTGATAAGAGTGGTGGCTCTGGCTGATTTGGGGCAAGTTCCTTAACCTCTTAGAGCCTTGGTGTTTCCTCATCTGTAAAAAGGGTCTAATTATAGTACCTAGATCCTAGAGTAAACTTTGTAAGGACTAAATGAGTTTCTTGATGCCAAGTGCTTAGAATAACACTTGGTTTGTGCTCAGTAAACAGTAGCTGCTAGTTTTCTTCATGACACCTGTTTACTAGGGCTACTGTAACAAAGTGCCACAAACTGAGTGGCTTAAACAACAGAGATCTATTGTCCTTCAGATCTGGAGGCCGAAGTGTAAGGGCAGGGGGCATGCTGCATCCCTCTTGAAGGTGCTAGGGTAGGATCTATTCCAGGCCTCTCGTCTAGCTTATGGTAGTTCCTTACAGCATATTATATAGAGTTCTTCCTGTGTGTGTGTGTCTTTGTGTTAAAAAATTCTTTTTAAAAGGACAACAGTCATATTGGATCAGGGCCCACCCTAATGACTTCATTTTAACTTTATTACCTCTGTAAAGACATAATCTCCAGCTAAGGTTACATTCTGAGGTACTAGAGGTAAGAGTCCAAACTAACTTTTTTTAGGGGGGGGGGCACAATTTAACCCATAACAACATCCAGTAGCTTTGTCAGCCCCATAGATGTATCATTTATCGTGAGTGGCAGACCCTCAGCACCTATACAAAGAAAATGAAAATTTTGGTTCAAATTGGTAACATGGTTTAAAGAAGAAGAGTATTTCTTTAGGTTTCTCATGCACTTATGTTTAATTATGTATAGATTTTTGTTATCATTGAAACTAGATTTATATAAAATTAAAACTTTAGAAGGTAAGATTACTCTCTTTTTCTTTTTGGTATCAGTAAAATTCTGATTTGAAAAATTAGGGTAAGGTTACATCTTGCTCTCTGTGTCTCATCCTTTGTAGAAATTGATGGAACCTTGGGATTTCCTTAATCTGTAAGAATTAGGGTTAGGTATCTATCTGTCTCTAGGGGGTTGGGCCGTAAGGATACCAGTAAAGTGGAATTAACACCCCCTTCCCTGTGTGAATAAAGAGACATCTTAATCAGATGCCATATTTGAAAAGCTCGGCATGGTTATCTTTGAACATTTCACTTCAAATTGACATTGGGGTAGGCAGTATGGGTTACCCCAGAAATAGCAAGGCCTTAAGGGTATTGCTCTGGTCTGACTGATTTGGTCAGCCCTCTGCTTCTGTTCCCCTCCTGTTTGTGTTTAGGATAAAATTCAAACTTTTAAACATAGAATATAGACTCCCGATGATCTGGCTGCTGCTGACCTTTCTGTTCTGTTTTTGTTTGTTTGTTTATTTATTTTATTTATAAAATGTATCTTTATTGTTGAAAGTATTACAGATATCCCCTTTGACCCCTTCCTCCCCATTCCAACCCCTTCGCCAGGCCTTCACCTCTGACAGACAGTTGTCTCTTCCCAGCCAGTTTTCAACCTCTTATCAGAACACTCTAGTGTTTTTCACTTTTAAAGAATACAAAACCCTTAAACCTTGTCCCCTTGTCCCCGTCTAGCTTCTACCCATGTGTTCCACTGAAACTGTCCTTATAGATTCATCCCTGTTACCCAAATTCAGAGGATCCCTTTATGTTCTTATCTTCTGGGGCCTCCTTGTATTTCTGACACTATGGACCATTCCCTTTGGTTCTGGTGGTGGTGGTCCCTCCTGGCCTCTTGTCTTCATTTCTGAGAGGCGTTGTGGAAGAGTGAGATGGAACATGGAATCTGGAGCCAGGCTTCTCTTTCTCAGTTTTCTTTGCAGACTTTTTTCTCTTTCACACCAGTGTTTGCCTTACTTTGGCTCTTTCTCCCTACCCTGTCCAGTTCCTGGGGGACATCTTAGACACGTTTGTGTCTCGCCATCCATATACTGATGATTTGCAAATGTGTTTTTTTCAGCTCCAATCACATACACACAGCTGCCTCCTGGACATCTCTGCTTGGATGTCCTTTGTTCATTTTAAAGTGACTTAATCACCTACTTCCCCAAGTTCAACCACTTCCTATCTTCATGTCCCAGTGGGTGGTACCATCACCCATCCAGTCACTTCATTCCTACTTATGGCATTTTAGTCACCATGTTCTTGAGATCCTAGCTTGAAATGTTTCCCTAGTCACCTCCACTTCTCCCTCTGAGTTCACACCTTTGTCACCTTTGGCCTGCATGACCTTCAGTAACCTTCTGATCATTCTCCTAGACTGCCTTCCAAGTTGCTGTCCTTGTAAAATGTAGATCTCATCATATGATTATGTGCCTCTTCCCCCATGGCTTACCTGGCTTTCAAAGTAAATGTCAAATGCTTTTGCCAAACACCTGGGTCCTGCCAGGTCATCTCTACTGCTGCGTGAGCACTCTGCGCTCAGCAATGCTGAATTGCTTGAAGTTCCTTCTGTGCACCTTGTTGCTCCTGGTCTCTGGGCCTTCACACAAGCAATTGTCTCTGTTTAGAATGGCCTCCGCCCTGTAGCAGAAAGTAACAGTGATGATAACAACAGTAAAAACAACTGTAGCTGACACAGCTTCCTATGTACCCTGGCATGGCCTTTAAGTGTG
Organism: Miniopterus schreibersii; assembly: GCF_964146895.1. Taxonomy (NCBI): domain Eukaryota; kingdom Metazoa; phylum Chordata; class Mammalia; order Chiroptera; family Miniopteridae; genus Miniopterus; species Miniopterus schreibersii. The sequence goes on from NC_138116.1 coordinate 10,426,980, forward strand.
TGTACATTCCTAGCACTTCTCGTGTACAGTGATTGCCTGCTTGCTTCTCTCACAGGCTAGCTAGTCTAAGTTTTTCGAGAGTAAGGGCTGTGTCTTGTCTTTTGTCATCATGATGCTTGCTGTGTGATGGCACTTAGTAAATGTGTGTTTAATGTAGTCTGAGGACTACATTGCCCAGTCTGTGGAGTATATCTTTAGGGGGGTATCAGTGGAAAAGCTGAATTTGTTACATCCATTCACCAATCCTAGCTTTACCCTTTGGAACTATAGGATCCAGTCTGTTCAGTGTGAGCAGCTTTGTAGCTTTGGAATAAGGCAAAGAGGTCTTTGTTTGTATTTTAATAATTTTCCACTGAATAATGAAGGGCATAGGTGTTTTTGTTTTCTTAGTGAGACCTGTTTGCTGACAACCCAGTGTCATATGGTAGTTAGAATGTTTTCACGTTAGTTAGAATAAAGTATAGGAAAGTGGATATTATTTAGACTTGTGATGTTCCAACCAGGTAATTCATTCGGCAAGTATTCGGTAGAATACTGCAGTATTTTAGAATTCCTTGTGAAATTAGTTTTTATACATTAGTGATCAGGTGTCCCCTCTCACTTTCTGCATCACAGATCTGTTAAGTATGAGTTTATACACATAACATTTTATCTTTTATCATTGTGTATAAATTGTGTTTGTAGCAACAGCCCAGAAAATGGACAAGCTTGTAATTGTAGCCTACTGTTTTTTTAAATGTAGGTCTTAATCATGGTAGCAAGTTTTTGGCCAGCAGGGGGAGCTAAAGTCACTAATATGTGACTACGTCTTTACTGGTTTTCAAAAAGTTTGTCACAGCCCAAAGAAAGAAAAGCTTTACTGACAAAGAAAATGATCAGAGTTCACAAAGAAGAAATACAGTCTTTTCCTTGTTGTTGCCAGTAGAATTTGCAATCCCCCACCCCTATTTTACATAGAACATCACATTGTCTTTAGTGAACATTCTATAATTATTCAAAAATTCTTTTTTGACTGGAAGCTATGAATCCTTTAGATACAACTTAGATTTTTTTTTTAAATGCCTTACTTTTCATTTGTCTATGCTGTAATACCTGCCACTTCCCTGCCTGCAGTATTTTAGCCTCTTGTATCTCAGTGGGTCTTCGAAGTAATATAGGGTAAGAATTACCTTTTAGTTAGGTATGGTGGTTAGAAGACTTGACTTTCTGTTGAGTTGAAATGTGTCCCTCTGCAATTTCCACTTTGGGCCTAATTTGTCTATACAGGAACTGCCTAGAGCAACTACTCTAGTTTCTCTTTTGCTCAACAGCCCTTGAGCTATTTAGACTGCTTTCATGCTTGCCAAAGTGTTCTCTAAGCTGAAAAAAAGTCCTAGTTTTTGCAAATGTTTCTCATTAGATACACTTAAAAATCCTTTTCACCTCATTTCTCTTATTTTTCACTATCAGGAAGCTCATCATTCCACCAGCAAAATGGGGACTTCTCAGTATCTCTCTCATGTAATTTATGAAATCGTTAAATATAGCATTTCCAGAACATTACCTCAGATCAATCTTCTGCTTATATTTCTTTATTTGAGGAAATGTCTATGTATCCACCCATTAATTTTCTATGTCTAAATCGTGCCCCATCTATGGTAAATATTTTCAATTTTGCGGTCACTCAGGTTTTTTATAGTCTTTTATTTAGAATCTTATCAAGACTTTTATAAAGGCTTACATAAATTATATTCACATACTTTCTCAAACTCAGAGAATTTGGGTAGACTGGTGTGGTGGGATTTCCTCTTTTCGAAGCCTTGTTGTCTTTTCCTCAGGAGATCGTTCATGCTGCTGTGTCTTCTGATCCCATCCTCTACAAGAGATTGGCCAGTTTGGCTGGTTTGTAGCTCACAGCTAGAGCCCTTCTTTTGCATAGGTGGGAGTTATACTGATGGCATGTTTTTGTTCATTTTGTTAAGCAGTATTTGTTGAGTGCCAGGAGTAAAGCAAGGAGCTGGGTAAATGCTGATAAAGGACACAGATCTGGCTTCTGTCCTCCAAGGGCTTATAGGAGGTCACTCCCCTCATATAACAGCCAATAGGTTCTTCCCTGCAGTTTTATAATGTTATACTTAAATTCTTTTAAAATGCAGAGGATGCTTTGGGACTCGGTAACTACCTAACATCTAATATGTTAGTTTGGAAGCATCTTGTTTGTTGAATGATGAATTTGACTCACTGTTCCTGATTTGTATACTTTAAAGAATAATTTAGAAATAGGTTTTTCTTCTTCCTGTCTTCCTCAATAAGTATTCAAGCAAATTAAAGTTAGGCCTATCAGCTATCTTGCTTCTATCACTGTTTATACTCTACTTCTCAAGTGACTCATGCAGTCATTATTTGGCACCTGGCTTTTGTTTTGTTTTCTGTGCTGAAACCGGGAGCATCTGGCTTTTTATATATTTAAGCAACTGCTTGGTGGCTTTGCATTCTCTAGCAATGTTTTAATTGTTTTCCCTACATAGGTCTTAATGCTTCTGATCAACTATGCTTTATGGTCTTTTATTACTTTTCCTTAGTTTTGTTACCTGTTTTGAGAAAAGTTGTTTTCCTCCTCTCCTGGCTGCCCCCCCCCCCCACTACTTAGCAATTCAAAACGTATGGTTGAGCACCTGACTTTTTTGATTTCTTACATGGAGTATTTTAAAGTCCATCTCTAGACTTTGTATTACTCATTTACTTTTTAAACATAATCTTAATTTTATCTAAAGTGTAGATTTTCTTTCCCAAAATTGTGTAACCATATAACACATTTTTAGTTTTTCCTGACTTATGGAATGTTGTTTATGTGTTTTTTATGCCTATTACTGGTGGGTCATATATGTCAGTTTCTGATTATAATTTAGAACCAAGTTCTGTTATATGTGTATGTCTTAATAGGTTCTAATTTTTTTTTTTTTTGAGAAAGTGTTTATTGTGTTATTTAAAATTTTATATCTGTTATAATATTCTTCAGGGAAAGTATAATATTATTGCTTTTGTTGAAGCTTTTATTTATTTATTTTTCCCCAATATGTCTTTATTGATTTCAGAGAGAGGAAGGGAGAGAGAGAGAGAGAAACATCAGTGCTGAGAGAGTCATTGATCCACTGCCTCCTGCATACCCCCCACGGGGCATTGAGCCTGCAACCAGGGCATGTGCCCGGACCATGATCTCCTGTTGAAGCTTTTAAAATAATAATACATTCCAATCCTATATCACTGAAAATAACCCTTCCAGCAATAGGATTTTGTGTTTTTTAAACTCTTCACTTACTGATGTCCTAGTGTGTATCATTTCTATAGATGACTGATTGTATCAATGACATGTTGGGTCTTCCTCATTTCATTCTCATGAAGTAGAGTAACTTGAGTTTGATGGAAACCTAATCTTTTAAGTTAAAAAATTTTTTTTCTTTATAGAAATTTATTAAATGCTATAAAATTTCATTTTTGTGAACATGTATGATGTGCCAGATATTTCCAATGTATAATTACATTTTTTACGCCTATGTTTTGAGGTATCACCAGTCCTATTTTTTATTTTTTTAAATGAACAGTTTGTTTTTTTATCCTTCCCAAGGATATTTTTTCCATTGATTTTTGGAGAGAGTCGAAGGGAGGGAGGAGAGGGAGAGAGAGAGAAGCATTTCCCTGAGAGAGACACATTGATTGGTTGCCTCTCATACACGCCCTGACCTGCTGGGGATTGAACCTGCAACCTAGGTACGTGCCCTTGACTGGGAATCGAACCTGAGACCCTTTGGTCTGTGGGTTGACGGTCTAACCACTGAGCAAAATGGGCCAGGGCTATATGAACAGATTTTTATTAAATTTTTTTTTAACTGCGGTAAATATCAATCTTTTCTTACTTATACTGCTGGCAATGAGTTTGCAAGTGTAACATAAAGGCAAATTAGCGCTTTGAGGTAATCTCTCAAAGGGAAGTAAATGACAGAATTATGGCATGCCTTCTGACATTTTCACAAGTGGTTCAACTTTTTTTTGGCAAAGTGAAATTGTTTAGAAATTATGTTATTTTGAATTCTTTTTTTTTACAGCTTTATTGAGATACATCTCATATATCATAAAATTTGCCTATTTTTAAAAACATGTTTCTATTGATTTTTGAGAGAGAGGGAGGGAGAGGGATATAGAAACATCAGTGAGAGAGAAATATCAATCAGTTACCTCCTGTACAACCCCTGCCAGGGATCAAGCCCACATCCCGGGCAAGTGCCCTGACTGGGAACTGAATGACCTCTTGGTGCATGGGTTGATGCTCAACCACTGAGCCACACCGACTGGCCTACCCGGTTTAAAATATACAGTTTTTTTAGTGTATTAACAGAGTTGTACATTCATCACCACAATCTAATTTTAGAACATTTTTAACACCCAAAAAGAAACCTTGTATCAGCAGTCACTCCTTATTCCCTTTTGTCCCCTAGCTTCTGGCAACCACTAACCTACTTTCTGTCTCTGTGATTTACCTATGTTGGACATTTCATATAAATGGAATCATACAATATGTGCTCCTTCATGACTGGCGTCTTTCACTTAGCATGTTTTCAAGGTTCATCTGTATTGTAGCGTGTATATCAGTACTTCATTCCTTTTTATGCCAAGTAATATTCCATTGTATGGATATGCCCCATTTTTGTTTATCCATTAATCAATTGGTGGACATTTGGGTTGTTTCCATTTTTTGGATATTATGAATAATGTTGCTGTAACCATTCTTGTGCAAGTTTTTGGACACTTTTTTTTTAATACTTTTTTTAAAAAAAATTGATTTTAGAAAAGGAGGAAGGGGTGAGAGAAACAAACATTGATGTGAGAAAGAGACATCAATTGGTTGCTTCCTATATACACCTCAACTGGGGATTGAACCCACAACCTAGGTATTGAACCTGTAATCAATTGAAAAGAGGGCTGGATACCTCTTTTCAGTTCTCTTGGGTATATACCTAGGAGTAGAACTCCTAGGGTTTTTTTTGTAATGCTGTTTAACTATTTTAGAAACCACCAAACTGTTTTCCAAAGCAGGTACACCATTTTACATTCCCACCAGCGATATATGAGGGTTCTCATTTTTCCTCATTCTTGCTAACACCTGTGATTGTCTATCATTTTGATTATATCCATGGCCATGCTAGTGTTGGTATGAAGTGGTATCTCATTGTGGTTTTGAATTCATTTTCCTGATGACTAATAATGATGATATCTTTTGTTTATTTGTATATCTTTGGAGAAATCTCTATTTCTGTCAAATTCTTTGCCCATTTTTTAACTGGATTGTCTTATTATTGAGTTGTAAGAGTTATTTAGATATTCTGGATACAAATTCTTCATCAAATATGATTTTCAAATATTTTTCCCCACTTTGTGGGTTATGTTTTCACTTTCTTGATGGGGTCCTTTAATGCATTAAATTTTATAATTTTGATGACATCTAATCTACCTGTGTTTTTCTTATCACTTGTGCTCTTGGTGCCATAGCTAAAAAATGTTGCCTAACCCGAGATAATGAAGATTTACTTTTGTTCTCTTATAGGAATTTTATGGTTTTAGGTCATACATTTAGGTCTGTGATCCATTTTGAATTAATTTTTGTGTATGGTGAGAGATAGGGGTCCAACTTCATTCTACTGCATGTGACTATCCAGCTGTCCCAGCACCATTTGCTTGAAAGAATATTCCTCTCCCCACCCATTGAATTGTTTTGCAATCTTGTCAAAATTCAGTTGACTATAAATGTAACAGTTTATTTCTCGACTTTCAACTATATTCCATTAACCTACATGTGTATCCTTATGCCAGTACTATAGTGTCTTGATTTTTGTAGCTTTGAATTAGGTTTTGAACTCAGAAGTATGAGCCCTCCAACTTTGTTCTTCAAGATTGTTTTGGGTATTCTGGGATTGAATTGAATTTGTAGATCAATTTAGGGAGTGTTCCCATTTTAGTTACACCTTCCAATCCATGAATATGGGATGTCTTTCTTTTTAATTAGGACTTCCTTAACCTCTTTTGACAATTTTTGTAGTTTCAGAGTATCAACTTTATACTTTTTTGTTAAGCTTATTTCTACATATATTATTCTTTTTGATGTTATTGTAAATCGAATTAAAAAAACCTTTTTCATATTGCTCATTGTTAGTGTATTGAAATACAATTGATATTTGTATAGTGATCTTGTATCCTATAACATTGATGGACTTTTTTTATTAGCTCTAATAATTTATTTATAGGTCCTTTAGAATTTTCTATATACAAGATGTCTTGTACAAATAGAGGTAGTTTTACTTTTTCCTTTGCTTTTTGTTTCTTTTTCTTGCCTTATTGCTCTGGCTAGAATCACCAGTACAGTGTTGAATAGAAGTGGTGAGAGCAGACATTCTTGTTTTGTTCCTGTTCTTAGGGAGAAAAGTATTCAGTCTTTCTCCATTAAATACGATGTTAGCTGTGAATTTTTCATACATACCTTGTATCAGGTTGAGGAAGTTTCCTGTAGTTCCTTGTTTGCTGTGTGTTTTTGCCATAGAAGGATGTTGGATTTTGTCAAATGCTTGTTTGTATTGAGATGATTATGTAGTTTTTACCCTTTATTAATATGTCATACATTAATTGACATTCAGATATTAAACCAACCTTGAATTCCTAGGATTAACCACTTATTAAAGGTGTACATCCTTTTTTATATGTTGCTGGATTCATTTGCTAATGTTTTGTTGAGTTTTACATCTATATCCATAAGGCATATTTGTCTCTAGTTTTCTTGTGATATCTTTGTTTGGTTTTGGTATCAAGTAATAATATGATCTTGCCACCATAGATATTCTGGGAACTGAGTAGTCCCCCCCCATAGAAAGATTTTTTTCTTCTTTATACTAGAGAAGATAAAATTTCATCTAGCTATTTTATTACTTTTTGTTCTGCTAGTTGAAATAGTTGATTTGCATCTAAATTTGATTGTGGGAATTAATCTGGAATCCAGCTGAAAGTACTGAATATTGTGTTCCATTATTTTTGTCATTCTCATTCAGAAGTGAAAAAAGATTGCTGTTAAGAAAATTATATATGATTTCCTAGTAAATGAGTGACAGAGATAAGACAGGGACTTTAGCATTTCCTGAATTCCATCATGTTCTCAGTCCCTTGTGGTCTCATTTATAATATTGTACCCACGACAATTTTTACATTAGATTTCTTCAGGTTTCATTATCTGTATAAAGGGACTATGTTCAGCAGGGTTTTTTTGGCATGCATATTTATCTATAAATGATCTAAAACAGTGTTTCTCCAGCTTTTCCTTTAAAGTACTTTCAGGGTCTGGGGTTTTCCAGAGAACTTGTCACAAAAAGGACATTTCTCTGAAGACTCTTTGTTGATCTTGAAAAAATGAGAATTTTGCATTTGCTTTGTAATATATTTGTGTTTATTCTAACAAAAGTGTACCTGATTTTACTATCATCTTTAAATTGACACTTCAGCAAGGTCTCTCCTATTTATCGAATGGCTTCAGTTACTCCCTGGTCCATAGCTGTATGTTCCAGAGTGTACGTGAGAACCCAATTCAAGAATCCAGGGATTAGTGGATTAAAATGTAATATTCCTTTCCAGGAATGGTGTGCCTTTCCATTGGAGGGAACAGGCATGTTTGCTCCAAAATTCGTAGGTTTGCTTTGCTATTAGGGCAAGAGTTTATTTATATATTTTTAAATATATTTTTATTGAAAGGAAAGGGGAGGGAAAGAGAGAGAGAGAAACATCTATGATGAGAGAGAGAGTCATTGATCGCCTGCCTCCTGCATGCTCCCTATTGGGGATCGAGCCGCCAACCCGGGCATGTACCGTGACGGGAATCAAACCAGTAACCTTTGGTGCACGGGATGACTCCCAGCCAACTGAGCCTCACTGGCCAGGATCAGAACAAGATTTTAGAAGCTGCATCTTAACTTTGGACTCAGCAACTGACTTAAAAAAATTTTTTTTAAAATGCCTTTTGCCTTATGAACCTGTTGCCTTCGTTTCTCTTTGAACATTTCTCTCCTGACTCTTTATGAGGCCCTCCACAACTTGGTTGCTCATAGCTGTCTTAAAGTTCTTCTGCAAGTTTACCTTTACATTTCATTTAGAAAAGAAGCCAGGTAGTTTTCTTGGTAAATTTTGGGCAAATTCTGACACTCAAGTTTATTATCTGGTACAGTGTTTATGTCCTGGGCAGACTGCTTCATTTGACATTGCCTTATCTGCAAAATCATTATATTAAAGCACTCCTTTTATGTTTGGTCAGTTAACTTTTTTGCTTAATTCTGATTGAGAATTTAAAAATGTTCTATACTATAGTTCAAAGCTTTCAAAATAAAGTCTACCTAAATAGGCACTGTAGTTTTTCTTTACTTTGTTTAACTCCTTGAGAAACTTAAAATATTCATATAAAGTACTTGCTAAACTGCATGCATTAGAAGTCAGTGCTTGTGTAGCTACTTTGAAATCTGGGACTACAGAGGAGAAAACCATCAGTCTTGGATGTTGGATCTTAACATAGCTGATAGCCTGAGAGAACCTGACTTGTTTAAGTGATATACTTGTATTCAGTTGAATTTTAATGCTATCTTCTGAATTATCCCAAAATAATTACTAGATTTAGGAGTGCTTTCAAGGTTAACCTTAACTTTAGTTATTGTTCTCATAACTAACACAGTTAAATCATGAGGCTGCCTAAGATTAGTTTTTCTCCTTGAGTTATTGGATCCCTTTTATGGAGAGATAGTAAGATATTACCTTTATGTAAATTCTGGTCTGTATCTGTAGTAAGAGGAAGAAAATCATCTAGTTAGGTGGGATTGAAACTAAAGAATGCCATGCATTCTTTTCCCCCCCTACTTTTATATATTTTATTTCTGCATATATTATAAACAACACTTTTGCACAATTACTTTTAAGGAATTTTGAAATTAGGAAACCAAAACTCTTACATTTACCCACAAACGTCTACGATGCTGTTTGAGCCTTTGTGAATGCAGTTCTCCTTCAGCCTGAAGGACTTCCTTTAACATTTCTTACAGTACAGGTCTGCTAGTAATACATGAGCTCAGCTTTTGTTGTCATGCATTCTTATAATACTTTGCCATTTACAGAAGTTTTTCAGATGATGTAAATTGTTTAATCTTACTGAAAGTCTGTTGCTACTGAACTGAGTACGTAAGAATATATGTTTTGAATCAGTTTAAACCTCCATTTAGTGAAAAAGAAAATCTTGATTTCTGAGCTTTATAGTTACTGTAATCAGTGCGAGGGCTTTCTCTTACTTATATTTGGCTAAATCTTGATACATGCGAAACCGTGAAATAGGTAGTACAGTTTGGGTTTAATACCTTTATCAAGGTATTAAACAGGTGCTTCCTGTTTGCCAAGTGAGTCACATGTTTCTGCTGGGAGGCTGTAACTCAGGAAGGCAGGCGGTGCAGTTGGAAAGAGCATCGGAGACTGCACCCTGCTGCCAGCACGTGCTTCAGCTTCGAGGCTTTGGGCAGTTTCCTGACTGTCCTCTTTGGCCTCATTTTCCTCAGTAATGAAATCTGGAGATTGAACTACATGGCCCTTCATATTCCTTGTACACCCAAAATTCTTTGATTTAAATTTCTTAGCTTTGATTCAGTTTATTCTGGCTATTTAATATTTAGCTGGTTAAATATTAACAAAAGAGCATGCATCAATTTCAGTTTAAAGATGTTTCTTTCATGATATAAAGTTTAATATTGTCTTAAATAGATGGATGTGTTCATTTCCATGATATCTGGTCATGAGCTTAATAGGTGGTCACTGAATTTTTTTGAATAAATGGATTTTAACTTTTCTTATGTGGCTTTAGAGTTATGATTGTAAATAATCCTTTTCAGAACTGGAATGTTTTTAGGAGACTCAAAGCATTTTTATATATAGTGTTATCTGACTTTATGAATGCACACATTGTTGGCTGGAGTCTAGAGTGGGATTTGAAGTTTGAATTAGGGAAGATGTTGCTGACCTTTACTTATATAGTTTATTTTAACCTTTCAGTTATTAAACTTTGGAAAATACCTTCATTCATTCATTTTATTTATTTATTTATCTTCACCTGAGGATATGTTTTGTGTTAATTTTTTAGAGAGAGAGAGAGACATCAATGTGAGAGAGAAACATGGGTTGGTTGCTTCCCGTACATGCTCAGGGATTGAACCCACAACCTAGGTATGTCCCCTGACCAGGAATCAAACGTGCAACCTTTTGGTGTATGGGGCGATGCTCCAACCATCTGAGCCACCTAGCCAGGGCTAGCTTCATTTGTTAATTACGATGATAATAATAGCTAAACTTATGAAGTAGGCACTACTATACCCTTTTTACAGAGTAAAAACTGAGGCTTATAAGTTAACTACTTTGCTCAAAGTAACACAGTTGGTAAGTGATGGAGGCACAATAAAATCTAGGGCTATCCCTTACTCTTAATTACTACAGTACACCTCTTTTCATTTTTTCAGCAAATTCTTATGAAGTACCTCCTTTTGCAAGGTTATGGACTAGGTCTCTGGGATACAGTGGTAAATAACAAAAACAGGGGTCCCTGTCCTTTTGAAACTAAATGGTTTAGGCTTTAGGACTTTCCCCTGAGTTACTATAATAATTACTTTTTTTAAAAGTGCAAAACAAAAGAATCCCTTGTCCTTGTGAGATTAGTTTGGACGCGCAAAGTACTGAGTATGTCATAGAATATTCTGCTTAGGAATTTCTTTCTGGCTTGTTAGAAGATATATGGTGGGGAAGTTAGAATGCCTTTTTGGAATATGTTTATTGTATAGATGAGAGTAATAAATCTGAAATTGGAATATCCATAGTTCTTGCCTTTAAGGACTTCCAGACCAGCTTCAGAAGGAGGGTGAGAATGATAAATGAAAAAAACCTCAGAGGAATTAGAGAGAGCATTTAATCAAGAGCAGGGTAATGTAGTACCAGTTACATTATTGTTAAGTGAAGTGAGGAAATGACAATGGTTGTATGGTGAAACATATCTTGAAGGAAAAATAAGTTGGAGGTGGATTTGGGGAGAGGAATGAACAAAGAATGATGGTGAGGAGGGATGGTCCTCTTTTTCTTGGCAGAAAGAACACAGATAAAGACATGGATGGGTATAGAGTTGTGTATAGGAAGGAAGGGCTTTTCTGAGGAATGAATAAATGTTATATAAAATAAATGTTGGTTGTTATATTGTTCTTATGTGGCTGGAAGTCCAGAAGTCTTGCAGATAGCAGGATTGTTTGATACAAAGGCTTAATAACTGTCACCAAGAACCAAGGTTCTTGTCCACTCTGCCACCTTTCGATGTTGGTGGCATCTTCAGGCTTACTGTAAGTTAACTAGTGGTTTGAGGTGTCATGTTTAGCACTGAGAAAGAGGGAGTGTTTCTTCCTTATCTTTAGGATTTAGGATTGAAGAAGCTTTTATCATAGTTCTCTCTTGGAGATCTTTTGGAAGGCTTCCACTCATTTCTCATTGGCCAGGATTGGGTTCCGAACCAATGCCCATTCCCAACCAATCATTGGCAAAGAGAATGGGTTAAAATTAATCCATTAGGATAGAGTGGGTATTGGAGAGTCAGCTACAGTGTCTGTTCCAACAGTGATTTGAAAAGTGAGCAGTAGTATGTGTGTGTTTTTAATCAGTCTTGACATCCACTGTGTTTCTGGGGGCAATTTTTAGCAAACATATTTCTATCTCTAAGATTTTTGTGTCTGTACTGGCTTACTGTTGAATGTCCTTATTTGTAACAATTGGTGCCTAAGCAGAAAGACATCTGATTTGAGATGAGTGTAAAATAGTTTGACTGATCTAAGTGCCATAAACACTGTGAACTCCTGATTCTTGAGCTAAGCAATGAGAGAAAGAGAAAGTAGGAATTTATTTTCCCCTAAAATGCATGTTTTGAAATGAGCATTTCCATCTTTTCCCTAGTCCATTGAAAAACATATTTCATACTGGCTATTTGGGGGCCTAATTAAATCTGGCAGTTGAGTTTTAAAGGTTGAAGAAGCAGTAGTAAGGTTATTTTGTGGAGGGTGTCTTTGAACATGATATTAAAGTATACACTGCAAAGGGCTTTGCCTTATTTGGTGTTTTTCATTCTGCTCATTTAGATTTCAGAAGCCTCAGATTAGGGCTCTCGTTCGCCATCTATTGGTCCTGGAATTGTATGTTTAACACCCTTATGCTGTACTTTGTGGAATTACCATTATGTGGAGATATGTTTGTGTACATTTTTTAATCAACTAAATATTCTTCCCCAGGATTATACATTAAAAGGCCAAGATTAGGATCTCTTTTGGGTGTGTATACAAATATGTATACATATATTAGTTTATTCTTTGTGTAATTTGACTCTTTCTTAGCTGGTTGCTTTTGATATTTGAAAACCACTATGATTGAGTGATTTTAAGAGTATACACATGGAAATATAGGTGCACATGGAAATATGCTGTAGAAGCTGGTGAGTTAGTGTAACTGTGGGAAGACTAAAGCTGTGGGTTTTTTTGACTAGAAGTGAGGCATACTGCCGGATATTGGTTCTGGTAAGCCACAAAACAGTATGAGCATTTCTCAGCTTCATTTTTGGTAGTAGAATATGTCCCTTCTCACCTGCTGAATTGGATGATTAAATTGTTGGAAACATTTTTTATTTAATCAGTCATTTAAAGTAATATTTTGATGAATCCTAGGATTCTTTTTTTTTTTTTTGTCTTGAAGCACTTAATTCATCTTTTGGCAACTTTTTCTTGTTTTAAAGGATGATGGACTATAACTTGTATATTTGTGTAAATGTCCCACTTTGCATTATATTACTGATTTTTTTTTTTTTTTTTTTTAATCTGGAAAAGATTCCATTATTTTAAGACCCTATTTTGGGAAATGAATAAAATACTGTATGAAGGTGGGAAGTTTGCTTTTTGTTGTGAGATTTGGGTTTCGCTACGGAGTTCTTTGTTAAACTTTTAGCATAGCAGGGAACTTCCTTTTGGTGGCGACAGGAAGCATAAATACTCATTGTGTAATGCCGTTTGCCTGTTTTGGCGGATCTGCCAAGCCATGACACCCAAAACAAGACGCGTGCTTCTTTAACTAAAACTACAGTTCCCAGCGGGCCCGGCGCTGGTGGGCTATCACTTCCCCTCTCGCTCCCGGCTTCTTCCCGGGCTGGCCCGGCGCGGGCCCTGGCCTGCGCCTGCGCAATGACGACGTGCGCTTTTTCCTTTTTTTTTTTTTTTTACCCTGGCGGCTGCGGAGCCCGGCGCTGGGGCTAGTGCCCAGGCGTGCTGCAGTGTACGGAGACAGGCTGCTAGGACAAAGGGCGGCAGGAAGCGCTTCACTGGTCAAGGAGCTTCCTACCCGATTCAGCGCACGTTAGCCCTGGTACAGTGTGGCAACGTGGGCATTAGCCTGCAGGCATCACTACACAGTGCAAACAGATCCTCGCTCATGTCCTCTCGCTCCGCTGCGCCAGCCCGCCTAGCCCCTCATAGCCGGCGCGCGACCCCACCAGCCCCAGCGCGGAGGGAATGTGACGGCGTCAGTGCCTCAGGTTAGCCTCACCTCGGCCCGAGCCAGAGCCCGCTCCCGCTTGCCGCAGTGCCGCGTGCCGCCGCCGCACGTCTGAGTGCACCTGGGGCCCTGCGCCGCGGCCTCCACAGATGGAGGTGCAGAAACAGCGACCGCGGCAAGGAGCCATGACTGAGGCGGCGGCGGCCGCGCCTCCTGGCGGCCCGTGGGCGCGGCGGGCGCCCCCTGGCGGCGCGCCGGGGCGGAGCGGCCTTTCGCCGCCGCAGCCGCAGCCGGCGGAGGCGCTGCTGTCCCTCCTCCCCGTGTCCCCGGCGCTCGCCCGCTCGCTCGCTCGCTCCATTCTCCCTCCGCTTCAGATTAAAGGGGGGGAGGGAAAAGGAGCTCGGCCGCCATTTTCCCACTGCCGCCGCCACCGCCGCCACCGCTCGCCGAACGGGCGGGAGAACCGAGCACCGTAGCGAAGCCGACTCATCTCGCCGCGGCGGCGCGGGGGGCGGCCGGAGCGCGCTCCCCGGCCAGGAAGAGACGTCCGGGGGTGGCGGCCGGGGTGCGGGTTCGGGCTGCAGACGGCTGCGCTTGTTTGTGCGGGGCGGGGGGGGCGGCTTCACCCTCTGCCCCCGCCCGCCCGTCCGCCCGTCCGGGCTGCGGTCCTCGGCCGTGCCCAGGCCCTGCCGGAGCCGAGGAAGGCCGGAGAAAGGGCCCTAAAGAGAAGAAAAAGCGGCCGCTCCCCGCCGCCTTCCCCTCCCCCTCCGCCTCGCCCCCCCGCCCGGAAAGTCAGGGCGGCTCCGGGCGCCGGGGGGGAGGAGAGCGGGGGCCCGGGCCGGAGCCGCTGCCGCGCGCCCCCGCCCGCCGTCGGCCCTCGGCGCCCAGGCCGGGGGCTGTTTGCAAACTGCGCCCATTTTGTGGGGCCGAATCCGCCCGGGCTACGCTCCTCCATCACGTGGTAGGTGCTGCTGCTGCTGCTCCTTTCCTCCACCTCCTCCCGCTGCCCTTTCTCCTTCTCCTCGCTCTCCCTGTGGCTCCCATTTCTCCCTCTCTTTGTTAGTTGTAACTAGAAAGGCAGGGCAGGGCAGGAAAAATCCCCGGAACTTTAAATGGCCTCTCCGGGCTTCCCCGCTGCGGGTCCGGGGCTGGGAGTCGCCCCAAGGGCGGGGGTGTGCGGGGGCCTTTCCCCACCAGCTGCCGCCTCGTTCGCCAGCTTTTCCTTTGGCGTTCTATTTAAAAAGGAGGCCTTAAGAACACGATTTATTCCTGTTTTAAATAACAAAACAAAACAAACTCTGGTTCTCGCTTTGAACTTCTCGACTGCAAAAGGCCTTTCTCTGCTCGAAACACACATCTTGTGCGTTTCACGGTGTATATCACAACTCTTGATTGTTTAGTGAGATGGTTATTTGTTTCATTTATTTATTGTTTTTGTTGCCTGTAAATTGAGGTCACTTAGGTTTTCAGATCTAGTTTCCCTCAGGCGGACGTGTTTTTTTTTTGTGTGTGTGTGTGTTTTTTTTTTTTTTAAACTAAAGAGGAAGAGGTATTTATTTGCTTTTAAGTGAGTTTGGGGGCCTGTTTTCCGGCTGACGGTCTTTTGATTTTCAGCATATAGTTAGGTTGTTCTTCCATAGGATAAACAGTACCGTGATGTTTTACTTAAAAATCCTTTTGTTTTCCATTTTTGGGATCCTAGTGTGGTATTTTTGAGGAACACGTTACTTAACTATCGCTTATTGGATTGCCTTAGGGGAGAAGGGGTGACATGATGGCGCCACTTTAAATTGCTCTTTCCTTCTCCGTTTTCCCCCTTTATTCTGGAGGTCACTGGTGCATTTTTTGTGACCTGTTAATAAAGCTGTACTTGAGAATATTAACAATACAACTCGTAGGGTCAGAGTTTGGTACCTTAAGGGTCGGGAGACTCGAATCCCAAGGTCCCCAAAGTTCCGAGAAATCTCCCTAGTCTTGCCTCGCCTCCCTCCGCTCCATTCACAATCCTGGTGTTGCCATCTCCTTTGTCACGTGGCTAGCAATCATTGTGTTTTTTTTGTTTTGGGATGTGTTTATATTTTTAAATTGTAGCCCAGAAGAACCTACCCCATTCCCATTTGAGAGAGCAAAACGTTTTAGTTGTTTTAGCTTTAGAGTCGGAGAACATTTCTAAAAAACGATAAAATTACATAATCTTTGCCTTGCATAATCATGATATAGTTATAGATTGTTACTGAACTTCGTTCTAAAGCACTTTCAAGTATGGAAAACTAGTACATCGGAATGTTTTTCATATTTCAGAGTAGTATAGTTTCTATTTTTTCCTACTTTTGGGATCATTTAAAGTACCACTATTTACAAAGGCTTAAGTGGGTGTGTTTTCCCCTCCCCCCTTCTATAGGCTGTACTTGGTTCCTTTTCTGACATACTGTCTGACCAATTTAGAAATTTTCAGTTGTCTGAAGGTTTGTCAGTTTAAAACTATTTTTCTTATCTCCTAACAATAAATACTTTTGAGTAATAATTGTACTTTACCTAAGGGTATTTATTATATTTATGTTGCACTTTTGATCTGGAGAATTTTTGCTTTTAATCCTAAAAGTTTAAATGAATGTTCAGTTATCTGTTTCTTTATCAGTTTTCCTAATAATTGGGTAAATTCCTATTTCATAAAGTATCAAGTATATGTCTGTTTTTCTACATAGGTTACTATCCACTTTTGCAATTTAAAAAAATACTGTGATTTAAGAAACTTTTTAAAAAAGTAAATATGAAATGTAGTGATTCTTAAGGATGCATTGATTATTGTCCTCTTACTATGTATATTTTCAGTGGTTTGGGCCATTTTCCTTGCTAACAGTTACATCATGTCATGTGATATGTGCAGTGTGATGTGTAGTTCTAAAAATAAGGCAAGGTAAAAATGCTCATCCCTTGAGGAATTTAAAAAATGTACTATAAATGTGGGATAACTGATTTACATTTCTGATTTTGGTCATGGAATTCTGATTTCAATTTTCACTAGGTTTCTCCAACAAAGTATGCAGTTCCTTTGAATTTTTAGCATGTTTAATGTATTTGTTAGTGATCTCATGTTTGGAGGTGGTTAACTTTATTTCTCAAGTGTGCACTAGTTGAAGAGAAACATTAGATGTGACAAAGATTCTTAAACATCTGTGTTATGGTTGGTCTCTGATAACTACCTCATTGAAGTATATATAAGATAAGTATTTTTGATTTGTGTTTGTACAGACAGTTAAAAGAATGATCAATTAAATATTGATGAAACCTTGAGGTCGGGTGGGATTTTTGGTCCCTTTGCCTATGTGAATCTATTGAAGTGAAGTATTTAGAAGTGTTCCTGCATCTTCTCTGAAAGCTCATTCAGAACATTAGTATTTTGACTTTTGTGCTTTACCAAAGTCAGGTGTTAAACTTTTTGTCTGATTTCCTTTTTTTCTTGCCTACACACGTTATTTCTATGGCTAAATCTGCAGATAGATTTGTGAATAGAGCATTCTTTGATTGTTAAGTGACTTATCATTGTCCTGTTGAGGAAAATTTTGGACGCTGGAAAATGAGTAAGCCTTAGTTCACTTTTGAACTTTTATCAAGGTGAGAAGAAAGGAAAATAATTCTAGTGCTCCATTTTTTTCTTCTTTAAACACTGCCAATACTCTTCCACCTCATTTGTTACACTGTAACCTATATCCTCTGAATTTTATTGGGTTGACCACAGATTTTAATTGTATTTTAAAGTGAAAACAAGTTTTAGATTTGTTCTGTTGATACAGCCTGACTCATGTGACCTGTAAACATAGGGTCATGTGGTTGATGATGTTGGTTTGAGAAAGTATTTTAGTATTTGAGTGATTCTAGTTAGGAACTTTTGTGAATAAAGCTTAGTTACCTTGTTATATTAGAAACACAATTTTTAAATGTTGTAAAACTTAATACTAATTCATGTTGTATTTTCTAAACAATAGTCATTGAAAATCTTGCTTTTAAAGAGTAATGCTTATTCCTCTTATAGCCGGCTTGGTGGGGTTATTTTTTTCTTCTTGGTGAGGCCATTAAGACAAATTTATTTGACTTCCTGGAGAAGAGAGCGAGATTTTAAAAAATTGATTCCTCCCCTCCCTCAAAGATCTCTCCATTCCCTTGAATTTGGAAAGGGGGGAATAGTGTGAGGTCTTCAGTTGATTGCCCCAGAGCAAATTTCATCATTTAGTGGTTTATCTACAGGTTTAAAGCATCTTTTCTTTGCCCTCTTTCTCTTTTAAGTGAGTTTCTGCTTTGATTAGTTAGACTGTCTTAGGTCTCAGGAAGGCTCTTTTTTATATTAGTGTTCCCTTTTGCTTGATCACTTTATGAAGTACAGTGCAGGTGTCCCAAATAAAAATGGTCGCAAACACCTGGCTTGCCTACAGTCTTAGTGCAGAGTATTCGGACCATGTCCTTTACCTAAAATAGGACTTTATTTCTTGGAAATATATATTAAGACTGGTTTTCCAGTCTTCATGTTGGTTCTGAAGATGTATGTTTAAATTATAGTTTCTATCCTAATAAACTGCATGTTAGTCTCTGGGCATATTAAAAGTTTTGTAAAAATATTCTTGCCAGAGTGTAATAATTCATAACACAAAAATAAGACTCTTTCATCAGTACTTCTCATTCTCTAAAATGTAAGATCAAAACTTAGTGAACCACAGTAATGGTTAGGAAAGACAGTATTAATTGGAAAAGACAAATGCCCCACTATACTAGAGGTCTCCAGCATTTGAAGGTCACAAGATGAGGTAAGATGTAAGTGGTGTCTTTGGGTGTCACTGCAGATTGTGGGGAGAATTATGGGTCATACAGGAAAAGACCAGTTGGGAGGGTCGCTTAATTATTCAGTTATATTTGTTTTTACATTATGCCATGTGCCTGTCTTTTAAGATGTAGGGTAAAATGTATGGGAGAAAATAAGCCAGCAAGGTATAATTTGCCAAAAAGCCTGGACTCCAGACAGAACTGAAATTGACATTTTTTTCTTTATTTGTTATGCTTTTTCTTGTCTTTGCTGGAATAAAGGTAAAGCTAAAATAAAATGCAGGGTATGAGGAAACTGACTTCAAAGTTTAAAGCACAGTTCATATTTATGAATGAAAAGCAAACAAACTTGGGTAGTCTGAAAGAAAAACTTAAAGATTTGTATATGAAGGTTTTAAACTTTTATGCCAGGAGGCCCTCAAGGTGGAGACCTTTTAAATTTTTGTCTTTCCTTTGAGTAGTGAGCCTGGCAGATAATAGTTGCTTAATAAATATTACTGTCTGCAAGCCTTGCTTTTCCAAGACTTTAAGCTAGCTCCATAAAATTTTAACGTTTGACTGCCGTAACCTACTAAGGAATTTATATATATGTATGTATGTATGTATGTATGTACGTTGTTAATCCTCATCTGAGGATATTTTTTCCATGGAGGGTGAGGTGGTGGTGGTGGGGGGACATCGGCTTGTTGCTTCCTCTCACACTCCCTTGACCTGGGGCAGGGATTGAACCCACAACTGAGGTACATGCCCTTGACCAGAATTGAACCTGCGACCCCTCAGTATGAGAGCAGGCACTCTAACCACTGAGCCATGCCGGAGAGGGTGCTGTATATTTTAACGTTGACTATAAACTTAAAATTTTACCTAGTCCTAATTTTTTAAGAATTAGTTTCTTCCCCAAGCTTTTGAGAATCAGGAAATGTAAGATAGAGGTAAATTCAGTGCAGTTTTATCTAAATGTTATCAAAAACTCTGGTTCTTGTTACTTGAACCAGGAATCCCAAATGAGATCTCACTCTGAATTTTAAGTACAGCAGATTCTGCCCTTGTTTGGAAAAAGTTGCTTGAGTGGCATCAAACATAATGGAAGCCCCTCATCTTTTAATTTCTTTTTTAAAAAAGATCAGCTTGCTCCCCCGGCATGGCTCAGTGGTGGAGCATCAACCTGTGATCCAGGAGATTGCAGTTCCATTCCCAGTCAGGGCACATGCCCAGGTTGCAGGCTTGGTCCCCAGTGGGGAAGCATACAGAAGGTAGCCCATCAATGACTCTCTCTCATCATTGATGTTTCTGTCTCTCTCCCTCTCCCTTACGCTCTCTGAAACCAATAAAAACAGTTTGAAAATAAAATAATAAGATCATATCTGGTAAACTTCAGTTGGAGGGGAAGCATTGGGGAATAAAAAAATATGAGTAACAATTTTGTTAGAACGTTAAACCAAAAATTGCTAAAAATGTATATCCAGGCTTGCTTTTACTACTTGTTATTTGGCCTTTGTGACTGCTTATTAGCACTTCCACTGGAGGGTGTGAAGGGATAGCGGCGAAAAGCTAATTAGTTTAATTTCTGATGTTTGCTAGTGTAGAGGCTTTGTAGAAATACTAGTTTGATAAGTTGAGCTGTCGGGAAAGTTTCATTAAACTGTTCAAACATTACCATGGAGAACTTAGGATTTTGAAGACTTTAAGCACATATAAAAAAAAAAAAATGGACAGCTGTTTTTGCAGTTACTGGTTTACTGCTTACTTCCTAGTTTTTCCTTTGACCTCTCAAGGGTATGAAAGAAGGATGTTAGTATTAATATTTAACATTTCCCTGGCATTGGAAAAATGAATTTTTATTTATCATTAATTCAGTACTCTAAAGGGATAAGGTAGGCTTCAGTGAGATCCCTGGAATTTGGTCTAGGATGCCCGCTAAGAATAACCTTTTTGCTTTTGAATTGCTTGGACCCTTCAAGAAGTCTCTGATTTTAGGATTGTTCAAACACTTGTATTGTTAAGAGTTTGTTAGAAAGAGATGAGATTAAAAAGTACATTTTTTTCCTTTTTGTGAGCTAAACTGGTAGGAAATTTGTATTCAGTGGTAGAATAGAAATAGGGTAAACCAATAAATGTTTTGATAGGTATCCTTCAAAAATTTTTTTCTGTTTATATATTTTTATTTTTTACTTATTTATTTATTTTTAAATATATCTTTATTGATCTCAGAGAGAGGAAAGGAGAGGGAAAGAGATAGAAACATCAATGATGAGAGAGTCACTGATCGGCTGCCTCCTGCACGCCCCCAACTGGGGATCAAGCCCACAACCCAGCCATGTGCCCTGACTGGGAATCGAACCCCAATTTCCTGGATCCTAGGTTGATGCTCAACCGCTGAGCCATGCCCGGCCAGGCTTTATATATTTTTAAACACAAACGGGATCATACTAATGTGGCTTGGTCTTTTTCCCCTCATTTAGTTATATATCAGGTTTTTCACATCAAAACATATACAGTTTTCTTTTTAAATAGCTGCATAATTTTCCAGTGTGTCTTTTTTTAAGTTTAGGGTTTTTTGTATTACAGTTCTTCAGTGAAAGAATTGTGCATACATCGTTACATATCTATGAGAATATTTCTCTTGGATAGGTTCCTAGAAGTGCAGTTACTGGGTAAAATTTTGGGTAATTGCATTTAAACTTTTGATAGATTTTGCCTTCAAAAGACTTATGTAACCAAATTTATAGTTTAAAAGTTACAGTTAAACAATTTGCCAGTCTTAGTGCAGGTGCTTGGCAATATAAATGACTGGAACTTGAGGTAGATGAAGTCTGTCCTAGATTCAGTTGGTGCCAGCTTCTTGTTAGCTCATTATCACTTTTTGATCAGGCAGCCCCTTTAACTTCATAGTGGATCTCCAGCTGCTGCATTCAACATAGAATGCTCAGGTTAACTAAAATGTATTGGTCCACTGTCTGCCAGGCACAGTGCTACATGTGGGGGAGAAAAATAAAAGGAAATACACAGTCTAGGGAAGGAGGAGAAAGACAAAATTGGGAATTTATATTACATTATGAGCTGTTGCCCAGGGAGGGTGTTATGGGGGTGCACGTAAGACCCTAAAGGGAGAAGGACCCCTAACTCAGCTTGGAATGAATGGGGAATACTTGAAAGAGCATGTGATGTTGGAGAAGAAAGAGTAGCATGAGCAGAGGTGCAAGGGCATGGAAGAGCCTGGAACTATAAATACAATTCAGGAAGCTTGGAGCGGGGACATTAGGGTCACCGAAAGATTTTAAGCAGGAGTAAGCATGGTCAGATTTATTTTCTATTCCCTCCCTCCTTCCCTCTCTTCCTCCTGTTTTTATAATCATTTTGGTGGTAGATGCTAGATTGAAGGCTTGCTGAGACAGGAAGAAAGAACAGTTGAGAGATTATTACTGCCTGGATTACTGTAGTACGTAATTAGGTTCTGAATTAAGGCAGCGACATTAAGGGTGGAGTGAATGTGCGTGTCATACCCATTCTACCTATTTTGAACTCTCCCTAGTCAGCCTTCAGAATTCAGTCAGAATATCTCTTTCTGGAAGCCTTCCTTGACCTCTTCAGGCAAAACACAATGTTTTATCATCTGGGTTTTCCTTTGCACCTGTTTTCTATCATCTCATCTTTGCATTAATGAAACTTATTCTTAGTGCCTTCACATTAGGCCATGAACTTCTGCAGTCTTTCTATTATTCGTGTCCGGCATTAGGATATGTTTTCAATGAGGTGTCTATGATAGACAGTACATCAGTGATTGGGATTAGGATTCATTCACATAGGGAATGTCGAGGGGGCAGGAATTGGTTTAGGATTTGGTGTTGGGGGCATGGAATGGGTTTTGTATATGGAATAGTTGAAGCAGTGTGGATCATGCTGTACCCTACATATTACATATTCTTTAGGTTTCAACTTAGATGTTGTTTCTTCTGGGAAGCCTTCTATGACTCTACCCACTCTCAACCTGTGTGAGAGTCCCCTAATATGGCCCCCAGGATTCCCTGATCACATAGTAGTGTCTGTCTTTACTGGTCTTTGTCATCATTGTGTAGACACTTAGTGTGGTGCTTTTAATGTTATAGGTATTTTAATAAAATGTTTGTTGGAGATAATCAGTTGGTATTCCCTCATCAACTTTCCTCTAAAAACTAAAATTTGAAATCTAGTGTCTAGCAGTTAAGGTCCTTTTGATTTAAACCTAGCATTAAATTAATATAATGGTTTAAAAATTGTGGACTTTAGAATTAGGGATTTGAATTGGAATCCTGCTTTTGCATCTTAGGGATTGTGTGATCTTGGGCACATCACTTCTGAACGTCAAGTTTCCTCATCTATAATATGAATAAGAGTACTGCCTTACAATGTTATTGTGAAGGTAAATGAGAGCATGTGTAAAACGCTTAACTTAGCACAGTGACTGACATAGTGAAAGGTCAGTTAATGTTAGTGAGCAGAAGTCATAATAATAACCTCCAGTCAGAGCTATGATTCTCTTAGTAATTATAAAACTTTCTCAGTTAAGCCCTGTTGGTGTAGGAAAGTGTTAGGGATTGCGGTGGTGAGGTCTACATTATTTCTTCGTTTCATAATAAAAATTATGCCTTTCACTTCCTGTTGTATTACATATCTACTTTTTCCCCCCCATGTAAAAGAAATACTTTCCAGTGTGTCCCATAATGTAGCTTTCAGTACTTTATCACAAATCACTACATACATAGCTGCTTTCCTTCTCTCTCTCTCCTTGAGAAGCTGTACATGTACCGCGTGGATCATCTCCCAAATCCTTTCCCGTTAGTTTGATTGATAGTTTCTCGGTTAGAGTTTCCTCATCTTTCTCTGCTTAGCAAAATCGTACTAAAATTTGAAGGTCTACTTCCCCAAGTGTTGTTATTGTTTCGTGTGTTTTTTTGTTAATCCTCACCCAAGTATATTTTTTCCGTTGATTTTTAGAAAGAGTGGCAAGGGAGGGGGGAAGAAACATCAATTGGTTGCCTCCCACAGGACTGGGGCTGGGAATCCAACCTGTATTCCAGATAGGTGCCCTTGACTGGGAATCTAACCCAAGTTCAGTCCTCAGGCAGACACTGTAACCACTGAGTAACACTTGCCAGGGCAACCAAGTGTGTTTTGCGTATTCAATCAGTAAGTGCTTACAGTGCTTAAAGTGTACCAAGTTCTAGATAAAGTTAGTGAGCATTCAATAAAAAGATGTTAAAGAACACTGCATGTTTTGGAAGTAGAATTAATAAAGTGACCATAGGGATCATGCAAATAATTTGAATCTAGTGATGGTGACTAAAGTGCATTGTACAATTCAAGCAGGAAGAAAGCATTGTGAATCTGAACAGTATGGAAAAGTTTCTGTGGAGAAGTTATGTATTGAAGGATTAAGTTTTGGGCCTAAATGGTAGAAGGGCCTTCAGGTTGAAGCAGCAACCTACACAGAGATTGTGGAGTTTGGAATTTGGGGAGAGTTCTAGGTCCATGCTACCTGATGCACTTGATCTGATACTAAGTTTCATCTTGGAGAGTTTTGACTCCTGAAAAGGGCACTAGAAGCTATTTTAGAATAAAGAAGTGAGGTGATGAAAAGGTATGGAATGGATTAAGAATAGAGAGGATATACCACACCTGAACAGCTTTATGAGCAGTAAATGGAAGTATTTCATCATAAAGAAGACAGTTATGAAGGAAAAGAGAGCCTTTTCTTTTGTCCTTCAGGACCTTTACATTAATGTTTGTGTCACTTATTTGGCCCTCCTGCAAACTTTAGCCCCCTCCGATTTCTGGATTTAAGCTTGGAGGAGACTTTGACCGTACTACTGTGGTGACCACTTTAGTTGAGGTTCTTGCTGCATCCTGTCTGGATTATATTGCAGTAGCTTCTTCATTGCATTATTCTTTGCCTTTTCATTTTCTTTTAATCCATCCTAACCAGCCGGTCTCTGTAAAGCACAGTTCTGATGTGTCACTCCCCATTTGAAAAACCTTTAATGACATTCTGCTGCCTTTAAGTCTGAGTAAAGGCTGGCTATTTAAGCTTTTCCATTAATGATCTGGCTTCAGACTTCCTTTCCACCTTTTTCTGTACTGTTTCCTCTATTAACTTACTTTATATTTCAAGCAAATTGATGATTTCTTTTAATCTCCAGGATGTCCTATGTTTTCCCACAGCCTTGCCTTTTCCCATGCCATTTCCTCTCACAGGAATGCCATGTTACCATTCTCTTGCCCTAGCCTTTACATAATGAAGTATTAGCTAATTTTAAAATTTCAGCTGACATTTGACAACTTCACGGACACTTCCCTAACCATCCTTCCTCCTCTTTCTTTACTTTGTGCAGACTAACGAGGTAATGGGGAAAGAGGTTAGTAGAATACACTTTATGGGCAAACTTTTCTTCCCCATCTGATTTTTGCTTGTTTTCAGTGGAAGTGTGGTGATTGGCCAGCCAAATGGCCAAACCCTTCCCCTTGGTTTTTTTTTGTTGTTGTTGCAGTTTATCAACATTTTTACAAGGTGGATGCTGCCAGTTTATTCTTGTGTTTTGGGGAGTCCTTTCTTGGAAACTGAGGAATAAGGCACAGTTTTCATTTGTAGGTATAGAGTTAGTTCTTACTTGGAGTATTTGAAGCAGCCAGGTGTTTTGCTATCTGGAAAGAATATATCTTTATATCTATTTGTGTATAAAGATAGATATAGAGTCTATATTTCTAGGCAGTACTTTTCAGTTGGGAGGTGTGATTTTTGCCCCCATGGGACATTTGACATGTCTGGAGGCATTTTTGGTTGTCATAATTTGTAGAAGGGTGTTACTGGCATCTAGTGGGTGGAGGCCAGAGATCCTGCTAAATGTCCTGCAGTGCACAAGAGAGACCTCTCTCCCCCTGCAACAGAAAGTTATTCAGCACAAGATGTCAATAGTGCTAAGGTTGAGAAACTCTGCCCTAGGATATGTTTTTACTTCTGAAGTGCTACTTGTGTTAGGTGAAGTTTGTCCTTGAATCTATATTGCAGTTTAGAAATAGAATCATAACACAGGAAGGGACCCTAGAAGTCACATATTTGAGCTTTATTCCAACTTGTATCCCTCAGAACAGTGTTCTGCAAGATATTAATAGGTGTAATGGGGAAAAAGTGTTAAATAAGTTTGGTAAAGGCAAACATTTGCATATTCAGTATGATGAAGTACATTATGGATCTCCATTAGGGAAGTTTTTCCCAAATGTGTTTGCCTGCTAAACCCGTTTGACATTTTCCAGTCCCCAAAATGCTTCCTTGGAACTGGTAGGGAAACCATTAATTACCTAGCCCAACCTTTTATAGCACGTCCGCTCTTTCTTTTGTCTCTCTAAGCTTACTGGAGAATCTTAATTTATGTCAGTGACAGCAAGTACATTAGCTTCATCTGCATTTGTCAGATTGTGGTTTATTAGATGAACTAAAAATTGGGACATGTTAGGTTTCTTATTTTGAATGTACAGTATAACTTTATTGTCTGTCCCCACCAGTAAATTGGTAATTATAATCCCAGCCTGAAACCTACTATTGCCCAGGTTGTTATGAGGATTAATAAGTTGCTTATAGCTTTTAATGCTTTGTATTCTTTGGAGAAAGGTGATTTATTATAAGATGTTGTGCTATTTTTGTAAAACTGCTTAAGTCTGACAGTCTTTCTCTGCTTTAAATTGTTGGAGAGTGAAGCTTTTGGGATTCAGGTGGAATGGGAATAATTGTTTTAATCAGCACTTTGCTGAGTATGTTGAATTCTAAGAAAACGACTGTGACATTTTGCCTTACTCAGATATTTTGTCTCTAAAAATTGCATTATTTTCTTTTTGCTTCCTTCCCTTTTATTATATAAGTAATACATGTTTATGGTGGAGACAGTTACATAATCCAGAAAAGAAAAGAGAAGAATCTTACCACCTACTATTTATTTATTTATTTATTTATTTATTTATTTATTTATTTAATATATCTTTATTGATTTCAGAGAGAGGAAAGGAGAGGGAGAGAGAGAGATAGAAACATCAGTGATGAGAAAGTCGTTGATCGGCTGCCTAGTCCGCAACCTGGACATGTGCCCTGACCGGGAATCGAACCCCGATCACCTGGATCCTAGGTCGACGCTCAACTGCTGAGCCACGCTCGGCTGGGCTTACTACCTACTTTTTAAACAAAATGAGGTTATAAGTACCTGTTTTGTTTTGTAATACTTTTTTTAAAAATTAAGTGAAGTAGGAACTTTTTCATGTTATTAAATATAGCTCTGCATTGTTTATGTGCATAGTATTCCATTGTATGGATATTTCATAATTTAAATTGTTGGGCATTTGGTATGTTTTCTTTTTATCATAAACAACAACATGAAATATTAAAAGTAAATCTAGACATACAGTAAAACTATTTTAAAAATTCCTAAGCTTAGGTGATGATTTATGGCAATTAAAGCTAATACTGAGTGCTAGCTAACTAGATTTGCCATGTCCATTTGTGTGCTTTTTCCCCGTAAGTGAAAAGTCTTCAAGTACAGTGACCTTTTAGAGAAATACTTGCTTAATATTTTCCTGTGCATTAAGAAGTCTCATAGAAATTTTATATTTGCTTTTAGTCTATAGATTATTATAATAGTGCAAATAATGGGTGTTTGTGCTAGGCACTAGACTAAGTAATTGAAAATATTTCATTTAATCATCACAACCACCTTGTGAGATAGGCTTGTCTTTTGTAGATGAGGAAATGGAGGGAATAGAGTTAAATAATTTAAATGAGGATGGAGCCATGATGTGACCCTGGACCTGCTCCCCTTATCTGTGAGTGCCTTTGGGGGTAATATTAAATCTCAGCAATTCAAGTCAGCTAAGGGAGATAGTTGTAGATTTTGATTTTTTTCCTAACAGTAGTGTTGTTTTGGTGTAGAAAGATAAAGATAGCAGTTAGGAATGGAATTCTCTCTGAAGAAGTTGCTTTTCGCCCTCCCTACTTACTCAGATGACTGTTTTAGTAACTACTATTTGCAGTGCATCCTATGGGGATATTGAGACCAAGGAGAGAGTGTGTAAACAAAGTAAACTCTTGCCTTTGGGATATGTGTGATTAATGTCTAGTTCACAGATGTACTTTTACAGGGTCAGAAATTTTGAAAGATACGGGATTTGAGCCAGCAGATTTTAAGTTGTGAACTTTAAAGAATTGAATGATTCTAAAATGATGATGGAATATTTACTGCTTAAGTACTTCTGTGGTGTGATGTTAATTATGACCTCCTTTTATGTGTGCTGGGTGAGCCTGGGTTTTCCTGAGTAAGTTTTGTGTAAACTGTGTAACATCTGTGTCCTTGCTTCGATGGAGCCTCCCAGAGAGAGGCTGTTTCCTGCCATTGCTGAGACTAACTATATAGTGCTCTCTTGTAGTAGGCTACAACTACTCTTCTCATGTGGTGGTGTATTCATCTGGCACTGATAATGTTCCTCTTTGCTTTGCTAGTATCAGTGATGTATTGCTGTCAATTCAAAAGAGGAGTAGATTGGATTGATGGGAAAGATCTGATAGTGATTTTTGTTTATGGCAGAAAATGCTTTGTGTACTACAAAACTCACTCAACATATTTTTGCATTGATTCATCTGTCTGTTGGTCTATAGCACAGCCATATATACTATATTAGGAATTAATATTAACATTAAGATCAGAAGCAGAAAAAGTGGACATACAACAGTTTGTATTACATAGAATGCCGTATGCCAGAAAGTCAATAAGGATAAAACTCATAAGCTCCAGAATATCTAGTTATTTCATAGGAAGTTCATTAAAATACAATATTAGAATGAGAGACACTTGTAGTTACGTAGAGCAATAGATAAATTTGAACTGTAAGTGTATTGGTATTTGTATGGATGTTATCTCAGTCATTTCTTAAGTATTTTGATATGAATGATTTTCGTAGTCCATCCTATGCTGGGCCTACCATCCTATGTTGGCATTAATCTAAAGATGATAAAGTTTGACCAAATTGGAAGTTGTCCTCTTGTTTGTTTTTTAAGGAGAAAAGAGGTCGCTTTAGTTCAGTGGTTCACAAGTTTTTGGTCTCAAGATCCCTTTTCACTCTTAGAACATGTTGAGACAACCACAAAGAACTTTTATGGGGCATGGGGTATTATCAATAGATGATATATTGTTTTATATTTTTGCAATCTTTCTAGTATCTGGCTTAATAGAAGACACTGGGTTCCCATAGCTGCTTTTATGTTCATTCTATTGTATGTTTTGATTGTAGTGTATAAAGAAAACCTGGTTTTATGCAGCTACATAGTTGGAAAAGAGGAGTATTTTAATAGTCTTTTCAGATAAGTGTGGATATTCTTTGACATTGCACCCAAACTTGACAAGTAGTAGTTTCATCAAGGTTAGTTGCGATATGAAATGTAAAACTGTATCTTTGAACTTTTTGTACTCTCTTAGGTCAGTGATTTTTCACCCACTGTACCACGGTACACTGGTGTGCTACAAGAATTTTTAAAACATGCAATACCTGACTATTTAGTTGAGGCACTGACCTCTTTTCCCTTAGATTGTCAAATAAAAAAATGACGACAGCCAACAACAATAGCCATTCAGTGTGAATGAATCAAAATTATGCCCCTTTTTAAAAAATCAGATCTGCAAAAAATACATTTTTTGGTGTACTGCAGAATTTTAGTGCTAATTTATGTGTGCCATGAGATGAAGAGGGTTGAAAATCGCTTGTTAGATTAAAATCTGTTGGTCTGTCTTGAGCTTGCTTTTTACCTATGCATTAGTTTCTCACATGCATTGGTCATTTACTGAGTTTTGAAGATCTTCCAAATGTTGACACATTTCATTATATGGTATCAAAAATTCACATTCATTAATAGCAGTAGTATATTTAATCAGAAATTACTTTTTTAAGTGATGGGAAAATGTTCAAGTTCATGATGGTGGATACAAGTTTTCAAAATACTTTAGCTTGAAAATGCAGATTTTATAATTGGCAATAAACGACTGTGGTTTTTCATGAAGTGACAGGTTTGCTTTGTTCATTTTTAAGAAAACGTCTGCTAACTACTTAAGTCTGAATAGCCATAGTTTATTGCCTCCCACCCTGACCGGGGTCAGGACTCGAACCTGCAACCCAGGTTCGTCCGCTTGACCGGGAATCAAACCCGAGACCCTTCGGCGTATGTGCCGAGGCTCTAATGACTGAGCAAAAACACCGGCCAGGCTCTCAGACAACTTAAAACTTCAGGAAATGCTTTATGTGTAGTATATAAAGAAAACCTGGTCTTATGCAGCTACATAGTTGGAAAAGAGGAGTATTTTAATAGTCTTTTCAGATAAGTGTGGATATTCTTTGACATTGCACCCAAACTTGACAAGTAGTAGTTTCATCAAGTGTACCCTTTCTTCACACAGAATATTAAAAAAAAAAAAGTAAAGAACTGTGTGCCTAGCTGGCATGGCTCAGTGGTTGATCTATGAACTAGGAGGTCGTGTCTTGGTCAGGGCACATGCCCGGGTTGCAGGCTTGATCCCCATTAGGGGGCGTTTGAGAGGTGGCTGATCGATGACTGTCATCATTGATGTGTCTATCTTTCTCTCCCTTCCTCTTTGTCTGAAATCAATAAAAACATATTGATAAAAAAACAAAACAAAAAATGTAAAGTGTAGAGGTTTAATAAAAATTTATGATTTTCATAATGTCATCAAGGACATTACATTGTTAAATGGAACTGACTTTTTTTTTTAATCCTCAACCGAGGACATGTTTATTGATTTTTAGAGAGCAGGGAAAGAAGGGGGGGAGGGAGAGAGGAGAGAGAGAAACATCAATTGGTTACCTTTCTGTGTACTACCAGACTGGGAATTGAACCAGCAACCTTTTGGTGCATGGGACAATGTTCCAACCGAGCCAAACAGGCCAGGGCATGGGACTGACTTTTAAAAAACTAAGTGAATAAATAATACAATGACCCGTGACTGTTTCTGTACTTTGGGGCCTCTGCTTTGATTTGTGTTAAGGTACCATCAGTTTTGCTCAGTCTTGTTTTTGAATATATATAGGGTTTCCCCAAAAAATGTATACACACTTTGAATAATTGTAATGGCAGTGTTTATTAAAATACATTTCATTTTAAAAATTGAGCTATCAGCTGTTAAAGTGTGTATACATTGGGAAGCATACCCCATATATTGATTTTAGAGAGGGGGGAAGGGAGAGAGACAGACAGACCTTGATGTGAGGGAGATACATCAATATGTTGCCTCCATATATGCCCGATGGAGATCGAATCCACAATGTAGGTATGTGCTCTGAGTGGGAATTGAACCTGCAACCTTTCTGGTGCACTGGTGTTCAGCCTTGTTTTTTGTACCCTTGTTGCAAATGTCAACACAGTAAAAAAAAAAAAAAACAAAAACAAATAATTTTTAGTATTACTGTGAGAAAATAGCTTTGATCTTGTGGGCCCGTGAAATGGTCTTTGAGCTCCCAAGAAGTCTATAGACCACTCTTTTAAGAATTGCTAGTGTAGTTCTTTACATAGAGGACTGAAGAAGGAGCCTTGGTATCAAGGACATCAGGAAAGGACAACTTCAAGAATGAATTGGTCAGTTGGTCAGCACTACCCTATTGGGGACTGAGACTTGACCATTGGGATTTGATAATGAGATTACTGGTGACTTTTCCCAGAGCAGTAGGAGCCAGATTAGAGAAGAGTGCAGAGGCAGCTATTTATACTATTCTTTCAGGAAGTTTTGGGGTAAGGGGAAGAGACACCTTGGGCAATTAATTTGAGAGGTGGGCTGTACTGAGGACAGTGAAAGTAAGTTGATTACAGGTGTGATACAGCTAAGCTTGTAGTATGAGCTATCTTGCAGAGAAGTGAGAAGCTGCTGAACATTGGATTCTTTGGCCAGAAATATACACAGACCTATGACATTTGGCATACAAACTTTTTGGTAGGGATGGGGAGTTCCTTACTAATTCTTTTCTGTTTGATTGCTAGGTGTTTAGTTTGCTTATTTATTTATTATTTCCAAAGTGTTTTTACTCAAGAAATAAAGCTAACATAAACATTTTATTTGTTCCCAGCCCTCATCCTTCTGTACGCTATTTTCAGTGTTTGTAAAAGTAACAATAGCACTTTGCGTTTATATAGCACCATTTGTCCAGAAACTCAGTAATATTATGAATAGAAATAGTTTAGTTTATCTTTGCAGTGCATCTCTTATTGGAGAAAGGGTTTTTTTCTTGAGAAAGGGGTTTTTTCTTGTTTTTATTTTTCTGTTTATTTTAAGGTTAGAATAAGTCAAGATCAGCTTGACAGAATCATACAATGTAGCTGTAGCTTCATTTGCTTTAAGTCCACTAATTTTAAGAAGTTTAAAGAGATTTTTCTTTTAAATACAGGTGACTTAACTTTAACAATCTGTGATTCTCTCAGTATGGGACTTCTCTTTTAGTTACTTTCAATCTGTGGTAACAAGTGACAAAAAAGAAGGGTGGAATTCTTTTTCTTGTATGGAAGAGAGCATGCTTGCGTGCCCGCGTACACATACATACATATACACACACACACAATACACTTCCCCTAATGAAGGATATTCAAGTCTCCAGAATGAATTACTGGAGGCAGAGTTTGGATTACAGCCTCAAGTAGTATTTGTATTAAATATGTGTGTTGTTTTCTAATGTGCTTGTATTTCTAACTTCCTTCTCTTCTTTTTCTTTTTAGTCTGTTCTCTGGGGAGGCAGTAAAGGGCCGTGGAGCTGGCCTCGGCACCGGGAGAGGCTGGACTTCCTGTCTCTCTGTGCTGAATGGCTGCGATGGCGCCCGCTCTCACTGACGCAGCAGCTGAAGCACACCATATCCGGTTCAAACTGGCTCCCCCATCCTCCACTTTGTCCCCTGGCAGTGCCGAAAACAACGGCAACGCCAACATCCTTATTGCTGCCAACGGAACCAAAAGAAAAGCCATTGCTGCAGAGGATCCCAGTCTAGACTTCCGAAATAACCCTAAGGAAGACTTGGGAAAGCTGCAACCACTGGTGGCGTCTTATCTCTGCTCCGATGTAACACCTGTTTCCTCAAAGGAGTCATTGAAATTGCAAGGTGTCTTCAGCAAGCAGACAGTCCTTAAATCTCACCCTTTCTTATCTCAGTCCTATGAACTCCGAGCTGAGCTGTTGGGGAGACAGCCAGTTTTGGAGTTTTCCTTAGAAAATCTTAGAACCATGAATACGAGTGGTCAGACGGCTCTGCCACAAGCACCTGTAAATGGGTTGGCTAAGAAATTGACTAAAAGTTCAACACATTCTGATCATGACAATTCCAGTCCCCTCAATGGGGGAAAACGAACTCTCACTTCATCTTCTCAGGGGGGTGAAATGGTGGCATCTGAATCTGGGGACTTGAAGGGGGGTATGACCAATTGCACTCTTCCACATAGAAGCCTTGATGTAGAACACACAACTACATTTAGCAATAATAGCACTGCAAACAAATCTTCTGCAAATTCCATGGAACAGCCAGCACTTCAAGGAAGCAGTAGGTTATTACCTGGCACAGACTCCAGTTCTAACTTGGGGTGTGTCAAGTTAGAGGGTAAAAAGTCTCCCCTGTCTTCCATTCTTTCCAGTGCTTTAGATTCTGACACAAGGATAACAGCTTTACTGCGGCGGCAGGTTGATATTGAGAACCGTGCCCGCAGGTTACAGAAGCGCTTACAGGTTGTACAAGCCAAGCAGGTGGAGAGGCATATACAGCATCAGCTGGGTGGATTTTTAGAGAAAACTTGGAGCAAACTGCCAAATTTGGAATCCTTGAGGCCCCGAAGCCAGTTGATGCTGACTCGAAAGGCTGAAGCTGCATTGAGAAAAGCTGCCAGTGAGACCACCACTTCAGAGGGACTTAGCAACTTCCTGAAAAGCGATTCGATTTCAGAAGAATTGGAGAGATTTACAGCTAGTGGTATAGCCAACTTGAGGTGCAGTGAACAAGCATTTGATTCAGATGTCACTGACAGTAGTTCAGGAGGAGAGTCTGATATTGAAGAAGAAGAACTGACGAGAGCTGATCCTGAGCAGCGCCATGTACCCCTGTGAGTATAACCCATTTATAATGTCATTCTTGAGAAATGGGACAAGGGAGAAAAATTCCCGTCATGGGGAGAATGGGACTTTTTGTATATAGGCACCTAGGTTCCACTTGTCTTTTTCCTAATTTTAGGTAGGTGGGTGCCTATACTTGTTAGTGAAGAAATGGAAGATATTTCTGGTAATAGTATTGTGTTTCTGTAGGCTAATAGCAGCTAATTTCTTTTTAAAATCTAATTTATTAAGGAAAAATAGAAGACATCCTATTTGTAAAACTATACCCATACTGTGAGTGAATAGATTTTTTTTTTGAAACTGTATCTAAGATATTTTTGTAAGTTTCTATGACTTGACTTCAGAGTTTATTGTTTCTAGTAAGTGGGGGACAAAAATTTAGTTGACCTACATAACTTTAGAGTTTATAGTTGGTTTAATTGAGCTTTCAGCTGAGAATGTACCCAGTCTTCACTTTTAACTCTTGAGATTTCCTTACCTTTTAAAGGACTAATAATCAGAAAATGCCTCTGAGTAATTTATAGGTTACCTCTAAACACAATCCACTTTTTCACAACTTGATTCTGAGCCTAAAAGAGCCCATCTTTATCAGATTTGGACTTTATTTTCTCTCAGCTAAGTTAAATGTATTAACTTATTTGCATTAAATTCTTTTTTAAAATATGTCTTTATTGATTTCAGAGGGAGGAAGGGAGAGAGAGAGCTAGAAACATCAATGATGAGAGAGTCACTGATTGGTTGCCTTCCTGCATGCCCCTGCTGGGGATGGAGTCTGCAACTCGGGCATGTGCCCTGACCGGGAATCGAACCATGTTCTCCTGGATCCTAGATTGATGCTCAACTGCTGAGCCACGCTGGCTGGGCTTATTTGGGATAAATTCTCACTGGTTTTTCCAAATCTGTTGGTTTGAGGAAAATTCTGCATAAGCTTCGGTTGGCACTCGGTGTGGTGGAGTCAGAGACTCATGTTCTTTCCTCCCAATTCTGCATTTGGCTCCTTACGGATAAACATGGAAG
Organism: Miniopterus schreibersii; assembly: GCF_964146895.1. NCBI lineage: Eukaryota > Metazoa > Chordata > Mammalia > Chiroptera > Miniopteridae > Miniopterus > Miniopterus schreibersii. The sequence goes on from NC_138116.1 coordinate 10,461,567, forward strand.
TGCAGTATGAATATGTCTCCTTAAAGATAAATCAGTCTTCTACATTTTTTTTTTATCTTCACCCGAGAATATGTTTTTATTGACTTTTAGAGAGAGGAAGAGAGAGAGAAACATTGATGTGCTAGAGAAACATCAATCGGTTGCCTCTCATACGAGCCCCAGTCAGGGATTGAACCCGCAACCTAGGTATGTGCCCTGACCGGGAATCACACTGGCAACCTTTTGGTGTATGGGATGACACTCCAAGCAACTCAGCCACCTGGCCAGGGCAATCAGTCTACATTTTATCTGCTTACAAGTGTTAGACTTATGAGAGACGGAAGCATGATTATTTGAAAAAGAAGGGGCAGGAGAGTTGATGGTAGATGCTCTTTCATTTCCTCTTTAGGTAGGGATTTTGTAAAGGTTGGATTACTAGAGAAGGCTGAAGTAGGTGGTTATGTTGTAATAATTGGTTTTTCCTTGCCTATACTGAAAAGGTCACTAAGATTTTTGCTGGAGATTTAATTGAGACAGCTGTGCTTTTAAGCATAAAATTTCCTTTTTTCTCTATTTATATGATCCACATGGATAACTGTCTGAATTTGAAGTTTGGTTTATATTTCTATTTTGAGGGGAAAAGTCTGGATAATTTTGCTGAATTTCTTCCTTGTAAATGTAGTTCCATTACCATTTGTTAGCTTACTGTACTCAAGAGTTCATTTCTTTATTCATATCTAAATAAAGCAAATATATTTTGGAGGTTTGCTACTGCTGTAACATAGTTATTTTTTCTTAAATGGGTTAGTAGTTTATATCAGCTTGTGAATATTTGTGGCATTATGCCTACTGACCGCTGCATAAACCATTGCTTCTAAAAATCTTAAGGTTGAATATGTTATGTTTTAGAGTAGTTTCATATAACAGATACTGTAGTTGAAGCGTTTCAAGTTTCATGTGCTTGTTTTGTGTATTTGAGAAAAAAATCTAGAATCTAGAAGTGTACTGTTTTCAGGATACGTTGTATTGAAGAAGTTTAAGTTTTGGTAATGTGGGTAACTGTTCTAATCCAGTGAAATCAAAATAACTAAGAGAGGACTTTTCTTACTCCATGGGATAAATCTAGTGATTTGAAAAGACCTTTGAGTCCATTCACTAACTACGTAGTTCCCAGGGCCTTCTTCTCACATGATGGTTTGTTGACTGAAAGGGTGTGAAGTGTAAGGACAGCCCACAGATAATTTTAGGAATCAGTTGAATCCTCTTACAATTAAGTCAACTAAGTAATTGTTTAAAAAGTTGAATTTCCTTTCATCAGATTATATTAAAGTAAGAAAAATTGGGACACTAAAGGCACTGTGAAGTAAATACACTTTTGTACATTTTTATATAGCTGAATTCAAATTAAAAGCACCAGTACTTCAAAGATCTTGTTGAACAAAGTCACCAAATTGACTCCTAATGCAAGTATTTAGCCAGGTTTTTTGTTTGTTTTTAATTTAAAAAAATTATATATAGAGATTGATTTGTTGTTCCACTTATGTATTCATTGGTTGATTGTTGTATGTGTCCTGACCGGGAATCCAACCTGCAACCTTAGTGTATTGGGAGAACGCTCTAACCAACTGAGCTACCCAGCCAGGGCAGTAGGCTGGTGTTTGTTGACCTTTGGAGTATTTTAAAGATTTTTCAGCGATTGGCCAGACAGTGAGAGCAGAGGTATTGCTTTAATTAAAAAAGAAAGAGAGGGAAATTCTTTGGATACTGAGAGAAGCCTTTTCTTTGTGATTTAGTAGTCCCTTCCAAGTCTCCTAACCACATTTAGAATTCTTGAGTCCTAGAATAGGTAAACTCTCCATTAACTTGATGAAGCTGGTGAGTTTCAACTTGTTTTGCTTTTCAGTAGCCTGTCTGTTTGATATTTCACTCCTTTGCTGAAGTACTTCTGCCAGAGATAAAGTCACTAGATTTTGTCTAGGCAGCCATGATGAAAATATTTAGTACAGGAGACTGTTGAATTGTTTTGAAATGATGTTGCTTAAATTATAAGTGGATGGTTCTGTGAAAATTACAAGCCTTCATTAAGAACTCATTTGTGTTCTTTCTTTTCTAACTCTAAGAGGAAAAATGTAAGTTCTAAGTGCACACTCTAGCAGTAGCAGGATGATTGATTTTCATATGTTGAGTTTTTGGCAAATTGTTTATCATTGTATTATACTTTACAAATAGTAAATTCTGTATCACTAGACAAGGCACATTAGAAAAGTTCTTTTCTTTTTCTTGATTAATAGTTTTGGTTAACTTACTTTATGTTTAGTTTAAAACTGTCATGCCTTTTTATTTCAGTACTTTTTGGAAAATCTTCCTAAAATGTTTTATGTATCTTTCTGTCTTGGGACATGCCATTACTGGTTTGAAAATTCTGCACTATATTGGGTTTGACCTATATCATTGTTTAGAAGATTACTGGAAGGAGCAGGAATTTAAACATCTCCTTGATCAAGGGACTAACAAGAAAACTGTGTTTCAATAAATACCTTAAAGTTTAATGAATCAAACCAGCAGCCTTTTGGTGTATGGGGTGATGCCCCAACCAACAGAGCCACCCAGACACGGCTAATGTTTAATTATTAATTGTAGAAGTAGAAACAAAAGCATTTATATATCTCATATGTATGTAATACAACTTCTTGAGTGTGTGCTTCTGCATGTGCTCTCTTCTAAACTTTAGTTTATCTTTATATTCCTCCTAAGAGTTTTGTTCTGTTATTTTGTTACGAATTCCTGAATTCGGTTTTTATTTTCTTGGTCCTTGTGCTTATAAACTTGTAAGTACTTGCTATTAAGAAATTTTTTTTCCCCAGCTATTTTCTTAAATGTGCTCTTAGATTGGCAGTATTCTGGGTACCTGGACATTAATGTAGACCTCTCCTCCCTAAAAATTTTTTTTCTTATTGAATTGTTACAATAGACTTACCTTGGTGGTTAGTATAAAAATAATCCCATAAAATGTTTCACTGTGACTACTGAAATGTGTTTTATATATTACATATATATTATACAATGCCTTCTTTATAAGGCTCTCAGGGAGAAAGATATGCAACCAAGAGTAATTGTATTTTTCCCTAAGCTTTTAAGCCTGTTTTTATTACTTGGTTGCTATGATTTGTGTTGTTCACAAAGTTTCTATTTTCCTGTTGGCTTTTAGAAGTTTAGAACCAAGCTTGTAGGTCTTATTGTTGTACTTTTTTTTTTTTTAAAGCCTCATTTGTGGCTTCATTTTGTTCTCTCAGTTCTTGTTTTATTTTCATGTTTTTATTTCTGCTTTAATTTATTCTAACCTATTTTTTATTTGTCAAGGTAGCTTTCTGAAGTCCACATCAGGGTTGGGTAAAAATAAACTAGATACTCAGTTTAATGACACTAAAGAAGTTATTTGAATTTTGGGTTGTCTTGGTTGCAGGGATTCTCCTCTACTTTTGAGGAATTTTGCACTCCTGGAGTAGTTAATGAAGATTTCCAGATACAATGAATTACTAGTATGTTTGTAGATTTTGCTTTTTAGGTACTCTGGAATGCATTGTGTTGTAGCTCCTGCTTGAATTTATTAAGTATACACAGATGATGTTGCCAAAGTCAGCTTGATTTGTGCTTGTTTTCCTAGTCTGTCTTTTCACAGAATGATGGCATGAGAGGAATATTAGCTTGGAGACCCAAGATCTAACCCTTCTCTGCTACACGCTGGCTTTAGGGCTAAGCATGTAACAACTTTTCTAATAAAAATGAGGGAATTGGCCCAGCTGGGCGTGGCTCAGCCTTTGAGCATCAACCTAGGATCCAGGCGATCGGGGTTCGATTCCCCATCAGGGCACATGCCCGGGTTGTGGGCTCGATCAATGACTTACCATTGATGTTTCTATCTCTCTCTCTCCCTCTCCTTTTCTCTCTCTGAAATCAATAAAGATATATTTAAAAAAAAAAAAAGGAATTGATCTAGAGGATCTCTAGGGCTCAAACTACTTTAAATTATGCTACTCTAAATAACATTGATGGGAAAAGTCTCTGTTAGTCACTGGTTTAACTTGAAACAAAACAGCTTTCTTGGCTTGTGACTTAGAGCTTTGATTCTTTTAATGCCTTTGGTTTTTTTGTTGTTCATAAAGTGATTATTGTGTTTCTTAGTGTGTGGGATACATATGTGAGAATAATTCCATTGTGTTCTAATAGAAGTTACTTCAGAGCTGAGTAAACTTTCATTTTGTGAACACCTTTGATTTAATGGCCTTTGTTTTTCTGTTAGCCTGCCTATGACATCCAGTAGCAGAAACAGGAACTTTTGTATTTATTCCCTTTTCCCTGTCCCTCCTTTTTCCTGAGAATATCAATAGTGAGAATTATTCTTGGTGCTGCTTTTGTGATTCGAAAAGAACGAAGTTAGGTAACAAGAATTTGTGTTACCCACTTGCTGCAGATCTAGTTACTACAAATGTTTTTTGTTGCCTTGTAATTGGTGTTTTTGTTCTCTAAAGTTGAGTTGAAGTATTTTATGATAGTGTTTAAATGGTCATGTAGTAAGTACTTGCTGAATGAGCAAATGTGTGAGAGACAAGAGATGCCATAGGTAAATAAACTGAGTCTCTTATCTTTAAGAAGTTTCATGTTTTGATGTGGAGTGGAGATACGGTAAGACAAACATGAGTACTTAGTGTCCGGCACATAGTGATATAAAGTAAATGCTGGGTTATACAAATGAAATAGGAACAGATCACAGCTGGTTGATGGCATTGGAAAGAAAGGATATTAGAAATGAGCCTTGAAGAGTGGCAAGGATTTATATAGAAAGTTTTCTTTTGGTTGTGGCCGACCAAGGTAGATCAGTACAGGTAGAAGTCTCAGCATAAACAGGACAGAAGCTAAAAGGTATGGGGCTTTGGAGGCTAGAGTGGGGCTGTTTTAGAGACCTAGTAATAAGGGTGATAAATCTAGTATAAAAAGGAAAAGAGAACATTCCAGAGACGATGCAGAAACAGATTTAATAGGACTTAACAGTAGATGTATGGGGGTAGTGAAAGAGGGATCATCATCGATGATTGAAGTTTCAATCTTGTTTGGCTATAAGCATACAGTTTTAAAAATAACCCTAATAGCTCATAGGGGTCCGGGTTCTTTACCTAGTGTCTTAAAAATGAAGGTTTCTGTATTTCTTACAAGTTCCAGCAAGTGTTAAAAATCAGGAAATAGACTTCCAAGTAATCCTCTACATGTGGAAGGAGTCAACTTGTACAGAGGCCTCAAAGATGCACATTGGAGACTTTGGAATTAATTTATCAGATGTATTGTGTGCTTACCATGAGTTGAGGTGCTAGGGATATACAGTGGTGAATAAGAGAGACAATCCCTGCTCTGCCCTCATGGGGGAATACAGGGTAGAAAGAAATTAATTTTTTAAGCAAGTAATCACATTAATGATATATTTACGAAGGTTGTGGGTGCCACAGAAACAGAGTTCAGAGTGCTATGAGAGTGCATATAAGGAACATCTAATTAAGATAGGTGGGGATGTCATAGGAAGTATCTTGAAGAAGTACATGTAAACTGAGACCTGAATGACGAGAATGAATTGGTGGTGAAGAGTGTGTTACAGATTGAAGAAACAGCATATGCTAAGGGCTTGGGAATGGGAGTTGCTTAATACTTTCTAGAACGGAGTAAAATGTAAGGAGAGTGGTGAGAAATAAGGCCACAGAGGGAGCTAGAAGCCAGGTCATATGGGTGGCTTTTGTAGGTCATCTCAGGTTTAAATTTTTTTCTTTTTAATCCTCACCTAAGGCTATGTTTATTGATTTGTAGTGAGGGAGAGAGACAGACATCGAACATTTGCCTCCCATATATGCTCCGACTGGGGATTGAACCCCACAACTTAGGTATATGCCCTGACAGGAATCGAACTCACAACCTTTGGATGTATGGGATGACTCTCCAACCAAATGAGCCACCTGGCTAGGGCTCAGGTTGAAATGTTTAATGCGAAGCTATTGACAGGGTTTACATTTCATTGGATTTTTAAAAGACTCCTCTCATTGTGTGAAGCTAGGTAAGAGAATGATGGACTCAGCCTTTGGCAGGGAAGTGAGAGAATTGGATGGTGGAGGTAGGGTCACTAGGACCTATGATTGATTTGATGCAGTGAGAAAGAGGGGGAAAGGTATTAATGGGTGTTTCTCAGATTTTTGGCAAGAGTAACTAGATTGGATAGACATATTGAAATGGAGAAGGAGCAGATGGGGGAGGTTATTGAATGCAGTGAGAATTCACTAATTTTCATTTAAACATTTTTGGCTGTTGGTGGTTTATACCCAGAGGTTTCAGTGTCATTTGTAGAGCATCCTCTTAGGTTCCATCAGCATAGTAAAGTAAATAGAAAAGGAAAAGCTTGGGGTCACATTCTATTCAGATGAATAGTACTTGCATTAATTTCTCTTTTCTCTCCCTAAACAGAGACCAAAATGGACGAGTTTATTTTGCAAGCTAGGCAAAAATTCATGCTAAGGTTATGTCCTTTCATGTCTACTGGTTTCATTATCTTTTTCTTATTTCCCATTGTGTATTAGGAAAATTATGCATATATATTCAATGTAAAGAGAGCATTGAGTTTCTATAAATTTGTACCAAGGGGCTCAGTCTAGAATAAATATAAAGAGTAAATCTTATTTTGATTCCCATTAATTAAGGCTTTGTGTCAACATTAACCTGTCTGTTTGATATATATTTATGTAATTATAAAGAAAGGTTTTTGCTCCATAGTGGTAAACATAATTGCTTTGAAATCACTCTTAATCTGATAAAAATATCTGGAGAATCTATTCCTCAGACAGACTATACTGAAAAGTTGTTAAATTGTAAATGTGGGTTGCTTTGGCAACCTGTTTGGTAGCATTGTAGCAACTATATAGGTTATATTCAGAACAGAAAATTATTTTGGGGGGAAAGTGGAGATTGAAGAATGGCAACCAGAAGAGGGGTTATGTTCCATTTTAAATTATTTCCTTATAAGTTGTTTTTTCTTTTGCCTAATAGAGTACAGAAAGTGTAGCGATCATTTTCTTGCTCACCCTTTAATTCCTGTTTCCTGTTTGTACTTCTGATACTTGAGAGATCCTGAGAAAATAGAAATTGAGGGAGATACGGAGACTTAGGACCTTTGGGACTAAATTAGTCTGAAACCTGGGAGATCAGAGTCCCAGGAGAATTTTGACTGAACCGATTTGGTTGAGGTATGAAACAACATTTTAACCAACTTTACCTAATCAGGCAACAGAGTTGAGACATACTGATAGGGTAAAAATAATAGCCTACCATTTGTTGAATATTTTGAAGTAGGCATTGTTATGAGTACTTTACACCCATTAACTTATTTAGTCCTCACAATACAAAGAGGTAGATATTATCTTAGTTTTACAGACTTAGACAAGAATGAAAAGTTTAACTTGCTAAATGTCACATAGCTACTAAGAAATCCAAGTATTAATATAGGCTCTTCACCCGCAACCTGGGCATAAACACTAGATATATTTGTGGAAGCAATCAAATTGTCCTTTAGACTTGGTTGATGAAAAGAAATGTAGACATGTAAAATATGTATTTTGAGGAAAGGTACATGATCTGTATCCTTTAGCCTGCAACACCCTGCTACTCATTTCTTTCATGGAATAGAACTTGGATAGGTTTGGGAAGGAGCTAAAGTGATTTTTAGAAAAGAGAAGGAAACAAGGGAATCTGTATATCTGAATCATACCTTTTATGTTAGGTGGTTTACATTATTTAATCTTTAAAATATGATGAAGTGATACCCCGTTTTACGTTTGAGACTCAAGACTATAGGTACATTAAATAATTTGCTTGAGGTCAAGGCGAAGATAAAAACTACTACTTTCTTGCTGCTGTTTCTGTTTTTCTCTGGGAACTTTTTGGGAAGCAGCAGAAGAAAGATTCTGTTTTGAGAAATGGAGCAACATGATAGCTTTTTAGAATCCTCTTTGAGACCACTTTACACTGATGGACATGACATTCACCATGAAGGATATGGGAAGGTTAAATAGATTTTCTCTACAGTAGTAAATCTAGAGAAGTGACCTATTTTGTAATTTTTCTCCCATCAGTGGGCGAAATAAACATTTTTGACATTCTAAAGGGATGATTTATATTTCAACTTATGTGGAAAAATCCTTTTATTTCCCCAGTTGCTGGACAAAGAAATATTTTAAGATGTGAAAGTATTTTATATTCTTGCTTCTTTATATTCTCTCTTTTTTAGTCTTCCCTTGTGCTTACAGCTGATACATGGTTTGTAAACATGTACTGAGTGTTTATTAAAGTATTTTCCTCAAAAAATCTCTTTCTGGTAAATCTGGTTACATTGCTTTGGATATTTAAGAATTTGAAAGGCATGAAATAGCAATTGAAGGCTATCCTGATTGTCTTCCACCCACTTGTATGAGGTTTATGATTAACAGTAGGATCTTGTTTTTATTGATTTGATAATCAGACAAACGTGAAGGATGAACCTCGAAGTTATTTATCTTAGCATTTTTGGGATTAATACAAATTGGGAGCAATGTAGTAGAAAAGTGTATTACTATTGAATTGTTAATTTTAGTTTTGTGTTTTAATCTTCCTAGGCTTAAAATCCTCATTTAAAAAATCTGGTTTATACCTTTTTGAATAATGATGAGACTCAGGCCTGGATGGGAAAGACTTTTGTCACTGTTAGGCATACTGTCTGTTTTGCTGAGGTATGCTGAGTGGCCAGGTGACTGCGTAGCTCACATTACCTGCATTTCCACAGGGAGTCCGCAGACTGAGTCCCCTTAGGGAGTTAGTGGCAGAACTGTAGCAGTCTGCTTGTTTCTCTCATGAGGCATCCTGGTGCCAGTGTGTGTGCCTGTATGTGGTAACTGTTATTTTATTCTTTTTGATTGTGTTCCACTTATGGCAATGAAGAAATCTGAAAGTAAGGTTACAAACTATATACCCTGAGGCTGAGGTGTAGTGAGAGAGTGAAGACAAAGGCCTTTACCCTAGATCTGTGTCCTTTTTTGTTAATAATGCTATGCTTTGGAAGTAAATATTGCTAATGAAAAACAATCATCATCTATCCTCTCCCCTCCCCCTAAATAAGCAAAACAATAAAAATTTTTCATTAAAAAAAAAAATAAAAAGCTCTTTCGTATTCCTGTTTCTCAGACACAATTGATTAAAAACTATTATAGATTGTAAAGTACATTTACATAAAACAAATAAGGGAGCAGCTGCCTTTTGACACTGCAAAATATGAAAGCAGAATTTTAGTGATTGCTTTTTAGATATATAAAGTTGACATAGTTGAATCCTTCCATTGACTCATTTAGTTACCTTTAATGGGATTTTACACTGAAAACAAAAAGATCTGGAGTTTTCCTTTAACAATTTTCTTCAGATTTTGAAAGTTTTCTCAAATAAGTTGCTGCATCCACTGTTTCTCCACATTTCCAACTGGGTGAAGATGTTTTGCTTTTTGAACTGGCACTCCCCCAGCAGATTTTTCCAGCAAGTATTCTTTGGGCACACCCTGTGCATAGTAAGATGAAAACAGTGAGGCTTGCTTAAGACTCATTTTGCTTCTACCCAGCTATATTTGAAATTTATCTCTTAAGCAAATACATTCAAGCATTCAGAGAAGTAAGTGGAAAGGCTAATTTTGTATTTGCAGGAAGTTTGCTTGGTGCAGTGATTCTCTTCCCGATTTGTTCTTAATAACTTGATAGTAAATGAGTAGGTCTCAGACCCAAGAGTTGAGACTGTAAGGTGACTTTGATATTTGCAAGTGTATATGTGGTTTTGGTTTTACATTTTATTGGGTCTGGGAGGTTATTATTTTTATTAATGTCCGAAGCAATATTAGATTATTTACACTTCCAAGGTTTACTTTAAATAAACAGTGTGATAGTATTACTCGATGAATTAAATTTCCTTAATTTTATCCATGGACATTAAGATTGGCTGACAAATTTGGGTGTTTCCCAGTAGGCCAGCGTACAAAGAGTTTACATTCCTTTAATAGATAGTCCCTCAACAGTGATTAGAGGAGTTACCATAGTTGATAATCTGAGTACTAAGATGTGTCGTCATTGAGGGTAGTCAAAAGTATCCCTGTGGAAGTTCTAGAAAATGAGATCCAGAATTCCCTGAGCAAAGAATAATAAATATAAAAAGTTTCAAGGTAACAATTATTTGGAGACTGCCTTTCAGGATCATCTACCATCAAGATTAACCTTGCCCCAAAGGGCAAGGAACAATTCTGATAATAAAATAAGAATGATGAAAACAAAAAGAATTGAGAGAGCTTGGTTCTTGCCTTCAAGGAATAATTTATGTGACTGATCCCTCTCTCCCACCACATTGCCTCATTCAAGTAGAAAAGGAAGCAGTATATGCTTGGTACTAGATACATGGTACGGGCACTAATTGCTGAAATTTTGGAGGATGGAGTGATTACTATGGGCTAAGGTGATCAGAAGACCTGAGAAGAGATGAAACTTTAGTTTGGATCAGTGATAACACGTTTCTAAGAGGAAATAGAATGTTTCAAGTCCAAGGATGCGGGACCTCAGGTGAGAATAAAGTGGAAGAAGAGGTTGGAGAAGGGTAAGTAGGGTCACATTGTTTTTGAATGCCATTTGGATTTTATCCTAAGAATAGTGGACATCGCTAACATGGAATGGCATGATTCAAGTACTCATAAAAATCTTTGATAGTGATGTGGGTTGGATGGACTGGAGGTTTAAGAAGGTTTGGAGCAGGGCAAGACTTAAAAGCAATACTCTAGTTGTAAATAAAAAGTTGAATCAGGGCAGTGGATATAGAATGGGAAGAAAGGTTCAGATGCAAGATTGATATAGAGAATTTTAGAGCTCACTGTGGACATAAGCACAAATTTGTCATTTACAGATGAGAAATGTAAGGACAGAGAGAGGTTGAGTGACTGTGCTAAAGATTACTAGGATAAGAGTCAAGGTTGTACTAGATTTTTTACTCCAAACCTAACATATTTCATTGATAATGCACTTTAGGAAACTAGGCGATGGGACTGGATTTTGATCCTAGAAAATTGGTGGAATATTGATGGAACTAGGAGAGAGAAGAGATGTCAGTGTATGAGGAGGGGAAAAATTGAATGAAATTCTTTGGAGTTAAAGGCCTTTTGTTGGAGAAGTGTTTCCCTAAAAGGAGTGACTATGTTTAGCTTGTATGTTTAGCTTTTAAAGATTAAATTTTTTTCCCCAAATTGAGGTATAATTGACATACATTATATTAGTTTCAGGTGCACAATATAATGATTTGATATTTGCATATACTGCTAAATGATCTAGCACAATAAGTCTAGTTAACATCTATCACCATAAATAGTTACAGAATTGTATTTTCTTGTGATGAGAACTTTTAAGATTTACTCTGTTTACAACTCTTAAATATATAACAGTATTATTTACTATAGTTGCTGTGTTGTGCATTCTATTCCAGGGACTTAATTTTTTCTATAACCGGAAGTTTGTACCTTTTGATTTGCTTCACCTGTTTTATTCCCTCCCCCCCCCCCAACTTCCTGCCTCTGGCAACCACCAATCGGTTCTGTGTAGTTCTTAAAGTTTTTTGTGTATAGTTTGAGGTAAGATTTTTAAGTTCACTCCTCCCTCCCTCTCCCTAGCACTCAATCCATGGATAACCAGTTTTTCCTAAACAATAAATTTGAGTAGATCATTCTAAACTATGATGAGAAATGCCACTTTCATTTTAAACAAAATCCATATACATGTCTGTTTATGTGTCTTCTGTTTCATCGATTACATGTCAATTCCTGTATCAGTATTACACTGTTAGAATTACTAAAGCTTTAAATGATACAATATGTTCTACATACTATCTATAATATATACTGTTTGCCGTAGCTTTAAATATCTGATAGAGTATACTATTCTTTACTTATCTATATGCATGTTTGTATGTTTGTGAGGGTACTGTTCTTGCTCATCATCTCCTTCCATATGAATTTTAGAATTGGTTTATCAGCTTCCTTTAACTAATGTTGGGATTTAGATTGGTTTGCTTTTTGACTGTACATTGGGATATATGACATCTTTTTATTTCTATGTATTTTACAGAAGTCCATGCTATTAAGGATGATATTGTTTCTTGTTGGTATGTGGGAAAACTATTGGTTTCTTAGACCTTGATTTTGTTGGTTGGTTTGTTGGTTGGTTGGTTTAGCCACCTTACTTTATTTTCCCACTCTTACCAATTCTTTCAATTATTTCTATTTGGTTTTACTAACCCAGTAGTCACCTAGTGACAGATGGGTGACGTTTTTGTTTTTTCCTTTTTAATTTTTAGACTTTGTATTTCTTTTTCTTGTCTGATTGCATAGATTGGAACCTTCTAGCAGAGGGGTGGGGAACCTTTTTTCTTCGAAGAGCCATTTGGATATTTATAACATCATTTGAGGGCCATACAAAATTATCAACTTAAAAATTAGCTATGAAAAAAGCTCCTAGATTTATTGAATTTTGAGTCCTGCCTGCGGTTGCCTTGGAAGGGCCAGACCAAATGATTTCGGCCCTTGAGCTGGACTAGTACATGATTGAATAGTATCAGAGGTAGAGAACTTTGTTATCTGGGTCTTGACTTTAATTAGAGAAGCTATGTTTTGCCATTGAGTGTGATGAGTGCTGTGGGTTTGTGACCACTGTTCTTTGTTAGGTGGGCACAGTTCTTTTCATTTTTAATTCAATAACAATTTTTGTTACAACTGAGCATTAAGTATTATCAATGCTTTTTCAGTATCTGTGGAGGTAATAATATATATATGTTTCCTTCAGAGCCTTTAAATTATTTCCTGATGATTGAGCCTTGAATTCATTCAACAAATATTTATTGAGTGGTTATTGTTTGCCAGGAGCCCTTCAAGGCATTGAAGGTAAAGCAATAAACAAAATAGACACAAATTTCTGCTCTCTCTGGAGTTAACATTCTAGCGGAGAGTTCTTAGTATTTGGTAATGTTCAGCCTATCTGAATGACCTGGATCATTCTTTTAACATATGTCAGATGGCATTTATTAAGTGTTTTTTGAGGGTAGGACTGTTTTTCCTCCCCCACGTTCATGACTTGAAATAGCCTATAGAACATGTTTTGACTGGCTGGGGTTAGTTATATCAGGCTTATAGATTGATATGGTGAATCTTCCCATTTTATGTCTATGCTTGGTAATAGTTAACAAGGATTATCTGTTTGTTGATGTTTTGATAGAACTTGACTATTAAACTATTTGCCATTTTATTTTTATGAGTGGGTCTTTGCTTACACAGAGGTAGGCAAAAGTAGGTTTACAAATAAGTAATACAAGAAACTCACGTACTCAAAACTGTAAACTTACTTTTGCCAACCCTTGTATTTTAAACTTGGCTATTGGTTTAAGGCTTTTAATAAGTCTCTTCCTTCATGACCCAATTTCAGCATTACATTTTTCTAGGAAATCTCACTCAGTTTGCGTAGATTTTCAAATTTATTGTCATGAATTTCTGCCTAATCTCTTTAATTCTTCTCATAGGTTTATTATTTGTATTGCTTTACTCTGTTGTATATGTTCCATATTTTTTTCTTCTTGGATACAAAGCATTCTGTTTTATCAGTGTTTCACAAAACCTGACTTTTGATTATATTGATTGAATTTATCTTGTTTACAATTTTTACTTTATTGGTTTTGGTCTTTTTAAAAAAATAAATATTTTTTATTGATTTGAGAGAGGAAAGGAGAGAGAGAGAGAAACATCAATAATGAGAGTGTCGTCATTGATCGCTGCCTCCTGCATGCCCCGACTGGGGATCGAGCCTGCAACCTAGGCATGTGCCCTGACTGGGAATTAAAGCGCCATCTCCTGGATCCTAGGTTGATACTCAACCATTGAGCCACGCCCGGCTGGGCTGCAAATACATTCTTCATTAGCAGTCTTGTTTTGGTGATTAATAGCAAACAATATGCTTGGATTAGAGGATCGATTCCCAGGGGATGCAAAGTTTCTTCTCTTCTTGGCAACAAAGCCACTTGCAGAGATCTGGAAATCATGAGTTTCCTAAGTGGGAGGAGGTGATGTTCTGGTTCACCTGAAAAGATTCCTTTAGATTGGCTGGTATGTTACAGTCCTCTTTCAAGACCCAGTTGTGTCGTGATGACGATGGGGTCAGGGTTACCCTAGTTGGGGTCCTTGCTGAGCCCAGCCAGCATGGGGGCCATGTCCCTTACCACATCTCCAGGGATGTGACTGGTCTACTTGGGGAGTGCTTCCAGATTCACAGGCATGATGACCTGGTCTGTGGATTGCTGGATCCTGGGCAGGGAGATAGCCGCTAGGCTTGCCAATAAGGTCCTTGTGGTGTACAATGCAGAGGAAGTGGAGGATGAGCTTGAGGGAAGTGCCTGGGATGCAGCACCAGCTACTGGTAGTATTGGCAGGCACTTGTCCTTGCCCACATCCATGCAGTGGGCATATATCACCTCGATGGTCCTGTTCCACTTGATGAGGCAGTCTTGGTAACTGCTGAGGTTGAAGCCTATGATGATGACTTTGTGAAAGATCATGGAGCGCCTGGAGGCCTTGTGGCCCTGCACCATCAGCAGGAACTTGGAATTGGGGAACAGGCATGACAGTTAGACCAGGGACTTGTGGGTGAAGGGGTCCTTGTTGCAAAGCTTTTGGGCTGCTCCTGTGCTTGTCCATCACCTCCAGGATGAAGGCCTGCATGGCTGTGTCTAGCACCTCATCAGTTATGCCTGCCTTGTCCAGCTGCAGCTTCTCCTGGCTGGACTTGGACCAGTTCTGAAGCATGTCCAGCACATGGCAGCGGGGGGAGGTTTGATTTCCTTCCCACAGCACATCTTGGGGTGGGCATCCAGCATGGTGCCCCTGCGGTGCATGCCACCCATGAAGATGAGTGGCATGGCCTTATCATAGCAATACTCCGTGTGGTCCGTGCCCATCATCACCAGATCCTCCTGCTCTGGTGATATGGTGTGCCTTGGGCTCCACAGGCCCTCCAGCACCTGTTGCCCCAGATCGACCGCCAGGACCTGGGAGGGCACTGCCTGCAGCACCCTCTACACTGACAGGCCCATGCCGGGCCTAGGGTAGGGTGCCTGCTTTAGCAACAGGTCAGTGGGAGGCCCACCAAGCTCACATCATGTGGAAGCAGCCCCTTTCCCAGCTACCCAGCTACCCAGCTGCCCTTCTTATTTTCTTAAATAAACATTTCAGTGTAAGCATTTTCTGAGTTAGCTCTTTGGCCAAATTCTAGGAGTTTGGTGTTATATCTTCATCTGTTGTTCATTTCTAAATAGGAGAGCAAGTTTGGTTTCTCTTCAGCATAACTATTTAGAAAGATGTGTTAAATTTTCCAGTCTAATTTTTTATTTTGTTACTCTAATTTTTAAAAAATTGTTGATTTCTGGTTTTGTTGCATTGTGTTCAAAGAATGTGGCCTATATGCTTTCTGATATTTGGAATTTGAGTTATGTTCTTGACCCATTACATGGTCAATTGCTAAGCTTTCTATGAGTATTTGAAAAGTTTATGTTTTCAGTTTACATATAAAATTCTTTATGTATCTATAAGTAGTCATTATTGTTACTAGATTTACAATACTCCCAAGTTTTTACCTCAGTTGCTGATTGCATTCAGTTGAAGCAAGCTTTAGAGTCTGATCCATGTAGGTTTGAATCTAGGTTCTCTGACTTGCTAGCTCTGTGATCTTTGCATCTTACTTTTTTCTGTAACGTAGGACTTAAAACATTCACTTTATGGGGTTTTGTTAGCGTAGAGGAGATAATGTGTGTAAAATTCCTATATCCTATTCCAGTGTCTGGCACATAAGTAATAGTAATGATATTTAGATTTTGAGTGTATATCCGTTGTTGGACGTTATTGTCAGTTTTTCGTAATTGTACCTTATGCAGTGAGTACTTCTCTGTACATTGTGTTCACTTTTAAATTGGGTTCTAAGGTCAAAGGATATCATTTTTATGGCTGTTTTTTACCCCCAGATTGCTTTCTGAAAGAGTTGTATCACTTTATTCTGCTCTCAATGATAGTAGGAGTGTAACTTTAAGGTTGAATGTTACTATTATTACTTAGAAAAATGAATTTTAATAGGTTCTCAATGATCCTTATCTGCATTTGTTTTAATACTACTTGGAAAGACAAACTATTCTGACATTTACAAACTTTCTGACATTCGTGACATTTTTATTTGTAATTTGAGTAATAAATAGCTGCCATAAAATAAAATGGTTGCTTTTAGACTACCTTCTAAATAGGTTTCTTACAGGCTGTAAGAACTGTGTATACTGTTTTCCTCCTCTTCCATGTTTGTATGGTTTTCCAGATATGAATTTGTTTAGGCAGGGTTTCCCAACATAGGTCTTATTGACATTTTGGGGGCAGATAGCTCTTTGTGGGGGCTGTCCTGTGCATTGTAGGATGTTTAACAGCACTTAAGTGCTTTTCACAATTTAGTCTCATAATCATGAAGTGCTTACTGAGGGGTTACATGGAGGCATATTCTCTCTTTAGGAGATGTTTTTAGCAATCTCGAATGGAGAAGGAAAAAAGCTTTAGAGAAACTAAAATGAATGTAGTACCTCCATGCCCATCATTTCACTTGGAGTTTACTATGTTATTTTGGAAACACTTTAGGTAAGTTGCTGTTAATCCTCACCGGAGGATATTTTTTCCATAGATTTTTAGAGTGGGAGGGAAAGAGGGACAGAGAGAGAGAGAAACAGACATGGATGTGAGAGAGAGACATCAATTGGTTGCTTCCAGCACCTGCCCGGAGGCCAGGGCCTAATCTGCAACCCAGGTATGTGCCCTTGACTAGGAATCAAACCCTAGGCCCTTCTGTGCGCAGTCTGATGCTCTAACTGCCAGGGCCACTTTAGGTAAGTTTTATAGTTTGAGTTCCTGGTTCACAATAGAAAGGGTTTTCTGAGTTGTACTAGCTTGACAACTTTTGCTTTTTTAATTAAAAAAAAAAAAAAAAATCTTGTGGAGCTTTTTATTTCAAGAAAATTCTGACCTAAGTAGTTAACTAGCTTAGTCCTGAGAATAAGGCTGTGTTTCATCATAGCACAATAGTGTACTTCAGGAAGATAACTTTTCTCAATAGCTATTATTTTTTTCAAAATTCCTAATGGAGGTTTAGGAAATTTAGAACTATTTCCAGATACATTATCTAATTGATTAAGTAGGAATAGAAAACTTTTTGGCAGATTTGTCTTTGCAAGAATCTTAGGAAATAGGAAAGGTCAGGTGGTGGTGTCTGTATCTGAAATAAGGGATGGGCTATGTAGGGTGAGTTGGGACGTGACATTAAGTGGACTCGTGAGTTCAGAAGAGTCATATTAAGAAGAGACCTTTATGAGTTGCAGGATCGATCCCCAGTGAGGGGCATGCAGGAGGTAGCCAATCAGTGACTCTTATTATTGATGTTTCTATCTCTTTCTCTCCCTCTCCCTTCCTCTCTCTGAAATCAATAAAGATAAAATAAGAAAGAAAAGACCTTTACTGTTCTGCAAAACCACTCTACCTTGGCTTTTCTTTGTGTAGAGCAGACTATAAGAAGCGGGTTTTTGGATGGGATGATGGAATTTGTGTAGTACCTGTCAGGCCTAAAAGATCTATTTTTAGACACATTCTCTTTTTTACCACCTTACAGAGTTTGACTTTGTTCCCACTGTTAAGATTTGGAAATCCATTTTAGAATATCCAGCTTCTAGTGAACTTTTAAACAAATTAGTTTTTATCTTGATACTTTATTCATTATTATGTAATTTGGGGAGTTAGAAGAAGTGCCATACATCCTGTATGGAAAAAGACACAAGTTACTAATAAATTTGGCCTCGGAGTCTTCATATTCTCTCTCTTTAGGTAGAAAGTTAAACACAGTGTCATTATCATTATGTTGTTGGGGAGGGGACTGCAAAAGCAAAATTATTGTCACCAGCTACTCTAAAGGATGTTAATTACATTCTTGGGATTTAATTTTTGCTGTGTTATGTCCCCTGGCTGTATTATTGGGGGCTGGGAGCTCTTTCTAGATGGTGTTCCCAATAAAACAAATTGTCATATACAGGTTATGTACCTGCAATTCATGGCTCTTTATAAAGGTTCATGAGAACATGTACTTACATGATTTTATTTTCATAAATTATTAGAACGAATGCTGAAGCTGGGTATGTATTTTTGTATTGAGTTCATTTAGAGAGCCACAGGAATTGACATGGTTCAACTTGTCTTTGGTTTAAATTTGAACATGCAATTAGTATATTAGCATTTCAGAAGTTTGTTGTTGTAGGTCTCTTGTACAGAGGTGGAAATCTGGAATTTTTTGTTCTGTTTTAAATTAGTGTTTGTTCATTCATTCATTCATTCAACAAGCATTTCCTAATTATCCCTAGAGTTTGGACACACCATAGGAAATCTAGAATTGTACAATCTGTACCTGCTATTGTAAATAATAGAGATTTTGAAAGGACTTCAAAAGTAAGTAAACCTTTCTTTTCTTCAAAATGAGAGTTCTATAATTTCATCCTTCCTTGGGCTAATTTTTAAAAAAGTATTGCCTTTTCCCCTGATGACAAAGTAAAGACTTCTTATAAAAAGGCAAAGAATCAGATACATGAAACGTATCTCTAACATTGCTTTCGTTAGGGGTAGTCTAGAGAGCACATGATTTGGAATCTGATAGACTTCAAGTTCCAGCCTCAAGTTCCAACTGATGATTCTCAGTACATCACTCAACTACTCCGAACTTTAAGTATTCCTCTCTCTTCTGGGAAGACGAACACCCTCACAGAATTGCTGTGAAAATTTTAATATGTTATCACATAATATGATATTTGACTCTTAAGTGAATGTTCTCACCCTACTTTTTGCTTTTTACCTCATTTCTCTAGTAACCAATGATATTGATTCCATTAGTATATTCATTTGTATATCTGTCGCTTAACAAAAGTTTAAAGTTTTTGATTTAGTCCATTTTATCTTTGTGTACGTGTTCCTTTTGCTTTTTGTGGCATAGCATAAAACACTATTGGCCTGGCCGGGCATGGCTCATGGTTGAGCATTGACTTATGATCTAGGAGGTCTCGGTTGGAATCCTGGTCAGAGCACATGCCTGGGTTGTGGGCTCAGTCCCCAGTGGGGGGGGTGCTGGAGGCAGCCGATCAATGACTCTCTCATCATTGATGTTTCTCTCTCCCCCTCTCCCTTCCTCTCTCTGAAATCAATAAAGATAAAAAAAAAAGACACTATTGCCTAGTCTAAGGTCATGAAGAATTCACTCCTATGCTTCCCTCTAGGCATTTTATAGTTTTAGCTCTTAGGTCCTTTTTGAGTTAATTTTATATATGGTGTGTGGTAGGGGTCCAAATTCATTCTTTTGCTTGTTGTTCCAGTATCATTAATTGAAAATACTATTCTTTCCCCATAATGTGTTTTAAAACGGAAATGAATAAAATGTAAACATACTTGTTTTTAAAATGTTGGTAATTGTATAGGTGATACTTTCTTTATGCTATTTTTTGTTTTTCAAATATCTATAACAACTTTGTTATCTGTAACAGGTACATATGTATGTACATATACGCATACCAGAGCATTACAGTGATTAGAGGAAGGGGGAGTGATAATGTTTGTTCATTACTTTGATACTTTTAAATTTTATTATGAGGGGTTTTTTGTAATTAAAACCAGTAGAGCCTGGCCGGAGTGGCTTAGTTGGTTGAGCCTTTGTCCTGTGCACCAAAAGGTTGTGGGTTTGATTCATGGTCAGGGCACATACCGGGTTGCAGGTTACTGATCGATGTCTTTCCCCCTCCCCTCTTTTCCTTTCCTCCCCTCCCTCTCTCCCTCTCTCAGCATGTCCTAAGTGAGGATTAAAAAGAGAGAGACAAGAAAACAAGTAGAAAATAGTCGTCATCTCTCTTGATCATGCTGATTTACTTATATTATTATGGCAGCTTTTAGACCAGGGCCAGAAGTGCTTGTTTAATTTTAGGGTTTTGGTGGTAGTATTTTTTAGGGCAGTGTTTTCTAAGAATGCTTTCTGTTCCTAGAGTGATAGTTTCCAGAGTCAGAGGGTGCTATTTTATAGAAGAGGGGAGGGGAAAGGAAACACTCACTTCGTGCCTCTTATTGACACTATGCTTTTATATACATATTTATTAATCCTTCACATTTTTGCAGATAGGAAAAAATGAGTACTAGACATAATAAGTGGCTTACCACCATCACATAGCTTAGTAATTGGTTAAAAGCAAGAGGTGAAATCAGGATTGTATTACTCCAAAGCTTGGGTTTTCTCTGTGCTGACTAGTACATAGTAAGCAATTCATTGAATGCATGGATAGGCATGTGTTTATATAGATGGATGAATGATATAAAGGGTGGAGGAACCCTGATGAAGAAATAGATGTTAAAAAGTAAAGAAGGTTAATATTGGAAGTTGTAAAACGACTTGAGGGAACTTTTGAACTTGATGAGAGCAAGTATTTAATTGTATTTGTCACAGTATTCAAAGCGTGTTAGGTATTACACATTTCTTTGCCTATGAAAGATTTAAAACTTGGTTCCAAAAATTTGGCCAAATGTGGTAAGAAGACAGGAAGTACTAGGAATACTACGAGTTTACTTTATAAAGATGGCGAAGTTTTCCCTCATTTATTTAGTAAAGAGAGATACATTCTTACGATGTCTCAGGTATTGCCCTAGGTTTGAGGACAGAGCAGTACAATGAAAGACTTCTAGTTTTCCTTTTACTGAATTGACAGTAGTCTCTACTCAGAACTTAAGACTTCATAACAAATTAGAAATTTTTAGTGGTAATACTGTGCCTGGTGCCTGTAGGGTTGATTTTAACCCACTGGGGGCAGTTGAGTGTGAATAGATTTAATGAATTTTATCACAGGATTTCTGGTTAGAGGCAAGATTTGTGTGAGTCCTGTAATCCTGTTATTTTATGAGTTCTAAACTTGTATGTTGGTGGGTTATTATGATGATCCTTTGACTCCAGTCCTTGCTGTCAGATGAGGTCTTTGGATCAGGTGAAAAATACTACCTCATCTTTGTATTTGACTTAGTATTTTTAAAGATATTTGAATATTTAGACAAATTTATATTCAAACAGCCGGACTTGCTCTTGGAAGGCCAGTATTTTCTTTGCAGTGTGGGAGCAGTGTTCTTCTGAAGTCAAGTCAGGAGTCAGAATATGTGAATTCTGTTTATTCCTGGATAGTTTGCTACATCTAGGGCAGAGATCACATAACTAGCTTTAGCAGCAGTTAAATGTCTGAGGGTAGGTTGAGAGCCTGGGGAGCTGATTGTAACACACTTTAGCCACCTTTACATCTGGATTTTTCCACTGACGGATGAGTCATTCTTATGAAATAGTTTTCAAAACAGGAAGATGGAAGCCACGTTGTCATATTGTTTAAGTGCACACTGAAAACTTTTATGACGATTGTTTGTATCCAGAGGGGTGAATTCACTGTTTTTTCCAATAAATATTGAGTGTCTGCTATATTATAAGGGGTTGGAGGATAACATGCTATATTAAACTTTGAGGATGCAAAGTGAGATATATTAAAGTACAGTTGACCCTTGAACAGCATGGGTCCACTTACACATGGATTTTATTTTTCAATAAATACTGTAAATGTACTTTTTTATGATTTTCTTAACATTTTCCTTTCTCTAGCTTATTTTATTGTACACATACAGTATAATTAACACAAAGTATGTATGTATTGACTGTTTATTTTCTCAGTAAGGCTATGTTATTGGTCATCAGTAGGCTATTAGTAAAGTTTCTGAGGAGTCATAAGTTATACATGGATATAGGTATGCAACTCTAAAAATGTAAGGTTTATAAGCTTCTAAGGTTTGTAGAATGGGGGCGATACTATCTGGTTGTAAAATCTGGCAGTATTTCAGAGAATGCTTTAGCATGAAATATTTTGTGTGTGTGTTAATCCTTCCTTGAGGATATTTTTCCATTGATTTTTTTAGGTGGGGGAGAGAGAGAGACAGACATTGATGTGAGAGAGACACATCAATTGGCTGCCCCTGCTGCTCCCCAACTGGGGCCAGGGATCGAACCTACAACCCAGGCACGTGCCCTTGACTGAGAATTGAACCCACTACCCTTCGGCTCAAGAGCCAACGCTCTAACCATTGAGCCACACCGCTCAGGGCAGCATGAATTATTATTTTAAGTATCAGATATTAGAGAGGATGGGGTTGGGTAGAGAAATGAGTAAGTAAGAGTGAAAAGGGAGTGAAGGAGGGCTAGGAGACAGGGAGTAATGCATGACAGAAGATTGGAAGAAGAGATTAGCACAGTGTTTGGGGAGAAGGGTTTGACAGTCTTACTATTTAGCATCTGCTTTCTATTCCTGGTGGTGTGGGTACCCCGCACCTCAAATAACAAAACATGTGTCCAGGAGAAGTATTTTAATCTGCAAATAATTGAAGAATTGTGATATTTTTTTCTTTATACTTAAGTTTTATACTGTTTGTGAAACTCGACTCCCAGCCCAGGAGGTTAGTTGATAAATGCCTAGAAGTGAGGGGGAGGGATTGACCTTTGAGCAACCAGTCTACTTAGTGCATTTATGTCATGCATTTTGCCATTGAGGATTTCAGTTTAAATGTGAGTGTTGATACTGCCAAATTTCTACTTTTTGTGAATCATTTCAGTCCTCAGCATTTCTAGGGGAAATTTTTTATTTTAGTGGAAGAGGGTAGAGACTTGATTTGTATCTACTTCTAAGAAGGATGATTATGGGCATGTGAAGATGTACATGTGTATGTAAAATAAAATTTAATTCTAAACTTTGTGGTGAATTCATAACAACTGTCAGGTTTTAGGAAAGAAAACTTTGACCAAGAAAAGGTACATTAGCCCTGGCTGAATGGCTCAGTTGTTTGGAGCTCTATGCACCAAAAGGTTGCCAGTTTGATTCCTGGTCAGGGCACATACCTAGGCTGTGGGTTCGATCCTTGGCCGAGGCGTGTACGTGAGGTAACTGGTCAGTTTCCCTCTCCCCTCTTCCCTCTCTTTCTCTAAAATCAAAAGAAAAGGTACATTAGCCTATATAGTGTTCAGAGGAAAGTAATACTTTATTTAAAAAATGTGTAGATTAGGAATTCTTATCTTGAAATTGGTTTCTTTTATGTGAAGATTTACTGTGGGTTATTTTCTGTATTAAATACAGTAAATACCTAATTGACTAGTGTATAGGGTTATAACCCAGAGAGAGCCTGCAGCACCCAGCTTCTCACTGATTAACAATGTTGGGCCTAAATGCATCTCACAGAATGTGTATGATGAGTGGGATTTTTTAACTAGTGTAGGAACACTTGATGCCTACTCATTTATGTGTGAATGTTTCTATAGCTTCTCAAGCTAATGTAAGAGATTCTCAAAATGTTGAAATTTTCTCAAACTCAAATATATGTCTTAAGAAATGAAAGTGTTGAGTAGAGTCTAGTTTGCCATAGCCCTGTGGAATATTGTGAATCATTATTTAAAAATAACAATATATAGTTTAGGGGAAAAAATCTTTTCACCCTTAAAGTCCATTGGTGTCCCTTTAAACTTCCAGAATGCCTGGGTCAACCCTGTAAATCCTGGGGTTGTATATCTCATTACTCTGGATAAAATGGAGAGGTTACTCTTATGTTGGTGTTTGTCAACTCTCCTTTTTCCCTTTGTGTTTTATTGTAGGAAATTCAAGGTTACATATAAGTGGAGAGAACAGTGCAGTTAAATCCCCATGTGTGTATCATCCAGCTACAGCAGGCATCAGCTCATAGCTATTCTGGTTTTATCTAGACACCTCACAACACCAACACCATGACACACACACATACACTTTGATTATTCTGAAGCTAAGTCTATACAACATTTTTCATCTGTAAATGTTTCAGAATCTGTCTCTAAGAGATAAAAACCCCATTTTTTCTTTTAAAAAGTATTCCTTTGGTTAAAAAGATGTGAAAGAATAAGGTAGAGACTATATAACAGGGCAAAAGAGTGCAAATTAGGTCCAACTAGATATTTTACTTTCAGAAGGAGAGGATTGGGTAAATCTAGAACTATAAAGGGGATATCACCTGGAATTCATTTACTTATCAGAATGTCACATTGTCCTATCCCCGTCCCCCCCAGCCTTCTCTATACAGATTTCTGGGCCCTCTTCTCTCCCTGCTGATTGAATGTTACAGCGCTTCAGGGTTTAGTTTTCAAACACTCCCCCCTTCCTTATGCTCTTCCTGTCCTTTAAATATCATCTATACACTAATAATTCCAAATGCATATCTTTAGTCCAACTATATATCCTTTCTGAAGAAGTTCAGATTCATATCCAGTTTGTAGGTATTTCAAATTTAGTATGTTTTAAAGTGGAGTTCTTGATTCCCCTTGCTAAAATCCAGTTTATTTCACTTCCTACCACTCCCAACTCCACCTCCCCATCTTCACCTCACCCCCTATTACAGTATGTAATAAAGTCTAGGAGTCCGCCTTTGTCTTAGTTTAGGCTGCTATAACAAAGTACCATAGACTGGGTGGCTTATAAAAAATAGAAATTTATTTCTCACAGTTTTGGAGGCTGGTCATCGGAGATCAGGATGCCATTATGGTCAGCTTCTGTGTAGGCTCTATTCTGGGTTGCACACTTCATACTTTTCATTATAAGAAAGAGGAAGAAAGCTCCCTGAGGTCCCTTATAAGGGCACTAATCCCATTCATAAGAGCTCCACCCTCATTTCTTAAGGACCTTGATTCCTGTGTGATCATTCCTACCAGTCTTCTACAAGACTTTCTGGTTCTGTCTCTGCAATATATCTCGATCTGTTGATTTCATCTTCACAGCCGTCATTATCTCTCCTTGAATCACTGCAATAATCTCACTGGTTTTCTTGTATCATTTTTTCTTCCTAAGTTGTTCATATTGCAGCAAAGTGCTCATTTTAAAGTTAATGTTAGTTCCTTGGCTAAAAACCCCAAAATTCTTGCCATAGCCTTTAAGGCCTTATATGCTATTATTCCTGATTGTTTTTTCAGCTTCATACCTTACTGTTTTCTGCTTTGTAGTACTCTGGCCTCCTTTCCTGAACCAATCAAAGTCTTTCTTAAATTAGAGCTCTTGGACTTACTGTTCCCTCTGACATTTTTTCCTAAGCTCTTAGCATGGCTATCTTAGTCTCTTCCTCGTAAAACAGTTTTAAAATATGCCACTGCTGCCTCTTTTGATCACCTTTTCAAAGATGGCCTTCCCTAATTATTTTGTCCCATCACCCAGTTTCCATTATAGCACTTATCATAAGTTGTAATTTAATTAATTAATATATATATATATATATATATATATATATATATATATATATATATAGTCTCTTACCCACTACAGTGTAAGCTATATTGTGGTACTTACTCTGTAGCCCACTGCCTAACACAAGGTTGCTAAACAATATATATTGTATGAATGAAGATAGTAGAGAAGGTAGAAATTAAATAATAAATTTTGTTTTTCTATATTCTTCTGGTTCCTTTTTACCACTGGTACTGGAGTGTACAGAAGAAAGACTACTGTTTAACTTGGTTAAGTGAATTTGGGGTGAAGGGTGAAGAAGAGTGTTACCTGATATGTTTACTTAAAATTTTTAGAATTAAAAATTTCTAACAATTATTTTAGAATAAAAACACCTTGCTATTATTATTGAGCATTTATTTATCCTCACCAGAGGATATTTTTTCCCCCCATTGCTTTTTAGAGAGTGGGGGGGTGTCTATGTGAGAGAGACACATTGATTGATTGCCTCCTGCATGCGCCCCAGTTCGAACCTGCAAATGTGGTATGTGCCCTTCACCCGGAATTGAACCCAAGACCCTTCAGTCTGTGGGCTGACTCTAACCACTGAGCCAAACTGGCTAGGGCATTATTGGGCTTTTATAAATCTGTAGCCACTTCAGTGAGTTGATAAATTCACTATATAAAAATACTAGGCTCTGCCCAGCCGGGCGTCACTCTGCGGTTGAGTAATTTATATTGAGTGGTAAAGCCAGAAACATTTTCATAATACTTTTTTCTACTTACCAAAGGAGATGAACATCCAGGCTATTTATGTATTTGTTTTTAGGGTACTCAAATGTCTTAGAGGAAAGGACTAAGGAAAACTGAGGCCTAAAACTTATTTAATGTAAAGTTGAAGAAAACTTATTACAGTTCTTATTAGGTAAATATCAGATTTTAAGTCCCTTTTTCTTTAATTTATTTAGCTAAAATTTTCTACTGATAGGACTCCTTGATATTGTCCGAAACCCAACATGTTTTATATATCAATCGTGGGAATTTCAGTTTTGACTAAGAAAAGCAGTGTGGTCTAGTGGAAAGAATGCAGACTTTTGAGTCAGATCTGAGTTTGAATTCCTGTTGGTACCGATGAGCTGTGTCACTTTGTCCAAATTGCTCAGTCTGAATAGCCTTGGAATACAATATTTACTTTGTTAGGTATAATTAAAAAACTATATATGTCAAGTACCAGGCCCTTGAGATTTCAAAAAGGGGCAGCTATTTATAATAATAATACTGGCATGTAATATGCTCATCTCTTTTTGTCCTTTGGGGTTTTAAAGCCTGAGAACTGAAATGAAGTGGACAGTAGTGATGGTAAAACCTGATTATTACTGAACACAAGCACATAAACTGGTCTGAAAGGCTGAAATTGTTCAACTACGTTGTTCTTTAACTCATCTTTTCCTAATCAGGTCAGTCTTATATAAGAGTTGGTTTTGTTGTATTAATGAGCAGAGTTTCCTTATTTCGCTCATTTGATAAGAGATTTCACCTGAATATAGCTATTTTGTTCATTGGATTCCATATATAAGTGAGATCAGGGGATATATTTGTCTTTCTTTGACTAGCTTATTTCACTTATCACAATAATCTTCAGGTCCATTTGTGCTGCTGCAAAGGTTAAGAGATCCTTCTTTTTTACAGCTTGTATAGTATTCCATTGTGTAAATGTACCACAGCTTTTTTATCCCCTCATCTACTGATGATCTGGCCGTTTCCAGATCTTAGCTATTGTAAATAACGCACTTGATCTTGTCTGGATATATTTTTAAAGCAAAGTAGTTAGGATTTACTGATGGAGTAGATGTGTGGATTGTGAATGAATTTTATTGGTCTCAGCCAATAGAAGGAAGGTGTTGTTTTTTATTAAGATGGAAGGGTGTGGGAAAATTAGGTGAAGAACGGGAGAGATAGGGAGTTCAGTTTATATTACTATGATTAAAGGTGCTGGAACATCACTCTCTTTGAATTTGGCATTACATATTGAATATGTAATAGTGATGGTAGGTATAAGTTGTACATTTGTCAAAACCCAAAATGGAGAGTGAACCCTAATGTAAACTATAGACTTTAATAATAATATATCAATTTCTTCATCTATTAAAACAAACATACTACACTAATGTAATATGTTAATTCTAGAGGAAACTGGGATGGGAGGGCATTATGTGGGAGCTCTGTACTTTCTGCTCAATTTGTCTATAAACCTAAAACTACTCTAAAAAATAAAGCCTATTTTTTAAAAGCAATCATACCAATATGTTATGTTTTCTCTGATTTGATCTTTGGTTCCTTGTCAAGGCCTTTCTTTTGTATTAGCATATCAAATTGCCTTTCCCCTCAAATCCAGCCTTGTTTCTAACATTTTCATGCCAGTTAGATGCTCAGAATAGGCATCTTTCCAATCTCTTTAGTTCCTCAGTTACTTCTGAATTCTTTCCTTAAGCAAAGTAAATATTGTCTCTTCATAGCATTCTTGCCATAATTTTTTGTTTTGGACATTGCCAGTATATTGCAGCTCAGTAAGTGGTTTGTAATAGTAAATGACATATATAAGAAACAGCAGAACCATATATGGCAACTGGCATAAAAAGATGATTTCACTTAATCTTTTTTGTTTTGTTCAGTTGGTTATCTGGTCCTTCGTTTTGCTTTGCAGGGTTTATTACACATTCCTAGGATCTCTACTGGGCTTTATCTCTATAATCCCTTCAAGGGATTATAGCTATGAGGTTCTTTAAGTTTGCATCTTGATTCTTTTTTGTGTAGAGGTTGAGCTTAGAGTGAATTGAATATCATTTGTTTTTAAAGCTATATCTTAAGAGCCAGGACAAATGTGCTTTTATTTTGCCTGTGTCACACAGTGTCACACAGTGTTATTTATGCTATTATAGTGGAATGTCTCTGCTTCCTCCTGCAATTGAGAAATAGCACACTCCAAGAATTTCAAGGTTGTTTTTTTGTTTGTTTTTGTTTTCAAATATATCTTTATTGATTTCAGAGAGAGGAAAGGAGAGGGAGAGAGAGAGAGAAACATCAATGATGAGAAAGTCATTGATCGGCTGCCTCCTGCACGCCCCTGACTGGGGATGGAGCCTGCAACCCCGGCATGTGCCCTGACCGGGAATCAAACCCCGATCGCCTGGATCCTAGGTCGACGCTCAACCGCTGAGCCATGCCCGGCCAGGCAAGTTTTTTTTGTATAAAATCTGTTGCTTTTAGATAAGTGATTTTCAGCTTTGGGAACAATATGTTGGGAGTAGAAACAGTGGCAATATTGGAAATATATAGCTTGTCTCTAATTGAAAGTTCTTTTTTGTGATGAGAGATTTAATTTATGCGTTAATTATGTGTGTGCATGTTGTGGAGGCAGGAAAAAAAAATGTTAAGAAATAAAACACTAGCCCTAGCCAGTTTGGCTTAGGGGTTAGAGTGTCAGCCTGTGGACTGAAGGGTCCCGGGTTCGAGTTTGGCCAAGGGCACGTACCTCAGTTGCAGGCTCAATCCCCAGGGGTCAGGGCTCATGAGGGAGGTGGCCAGTTGATGTGTGTCTGTCACATTGACACCCCCCCCCCCCCCCCGAAAAGCAATGGAAACATTTCCTCAGGTGAGAATTAAGAAAAGAAATAAAACACTAGATTATTTTGGGTTTGTCTTTTCTTCCCCCCCCCCCTACAGTTTTTTAAAAGACATTTCTATTTACCAGATATTTTATTATTAAATAATTTATTAAAACATTTTAAAACGCAGGAAGCAAAATAGTAAATTACTGGTAATCCCAGTAATTTGACACGAACACATTAGATGATAGGATAAGAGAGGAGGGTGTTAATGTTCTTATAGTTGCTAGTATTCTTTTACTAGGGGCATTAAACACATGATTTCATTAAATCACCATAACAACTCGTTGAAGTTTGGTAGCTTCTTGTAGATTGAAGAAACTGAGGCTAGGGGAGGATGGAGGGTTTGCCCAGGGTCACAGGCAGTATCAGAGCACAGATTCAAATCTGGTTGTTCAGTTTCATCTCTGCTCTTCCATCCTTCTCTCACATCTTATCTGTGTAAGATAGACACCTGTTACATTACCTTTAAAGATAGCTGTTGGGCCCTGGCTGGTGTGGTTCAGTTGGTTGGTTGATGTCTCATGCACCGAGAGGTCGCTGGTTAGATTTCCTGTCAGGGCACATGGCCAGGTTTCAGGCTCAATCCCCAGTAGGGGGTATGCAGGAGGCACTCGATTGATGTTGCACTCTCACATGTCTGTCTGTCTGTCTCTGTCTCCCTTCCTCCCTAAAAATCAACAGACTATTAAAAAGAAAAGATAGCTGTTGGTATCTGACTAGTCAGATATGACTCCTCAAAATCATAGTGGTAGACTATTATGTTCTGTGGAATGCATGGTTTACCTAAATATACTTTAGAAAATTGTGCTGCTTTCATTCAGGCTAAAATATTCTTCTAGCAAATAGGTTGGAGTTCTTTAATTTCAAACAGGAGGCTTGTTAGAGGGTCTCTAAAACTTTATTCTGTTTCAACAGCTGCAGCCCACCCCTGACCCTAGAGTGAAACTTGCTTTGTTCAGATTTTGTTGTACCTCAACTAAGTAGTCCTTTCCATTGATTTAGTTTAAGGTATACTTTAAGATTCTTTTTAAATTTAATGGCTCCATGAAAGAGATTTGATATTTGAGTGTTCTGGTTTCAAAGCTTGAACATTTAGAAATGATACTTTTTTTTAGGTTGAACATTGTTTCTTCTTGTTTTTTCCCTTTTATCCACCCCTCTCCTCCTTCAGAAATAAGGAGAGTTCTGCATGTGTGTTGGTGTGTTTCAAATAGAGTTCTTATCTGTATGTGGAAACAGAGAAATGGGTCCAAAAGGTAGGTAAAGGCCTTGAATTGAATTCTCTGATAACTAAGCTGGTCTTTGACCTAAAGGCAATGAAGGGAGGAGCACAGCAGCTTTGGTTGGGGAAATACTGCAGGCAGAAAGACTAGTTATTTTAGAGATCAAGTGAAGGATGACTAAAGGACTTTTAGGTCAGTTGAAATAAAAAAAAAGAGATGTGAAATGTAATAGGACTTACAAACAATTATTGCAGGGACTTTATGATTTTTGAGCCTGAGAGATGAGAATATTGACTGTCAACAAGTTTAAAGGAAGAGCTGGTTTGGATGAAAGTTGGAATTGGGATTGTGTTGAATTTTAGGTGACGAAGGCAAGATAGTGTGCAGTTAAACTTGAGGATGCTGGGGCCAGATTGCCTGGGTTCAAATTTAGACTTGGTTTTTCTTTGGGCAAATAACCTGTAACCTCTTGTTGCTTCATATTCTCCATCTGCAATATGGGGATAAGTAGGCACTGCCTCATTGTGTTGTTATAATGATTAAATGATGAAATGCATGTAAAGTGTGTAGCAATGCTCAAAACAAAGGAAACATTCAACAAATGTTAGCTTCCATATGTAGTTTCTAGCTGCAGAAAGAAATCAAAATTCAGTAGGAAATATTAGGGCTGTTAATACACATTTGTTGGCCATGGAATATTGGAGGCTTAAGGTATCTTTTACAGCCATCTTTATTTGTAACCCCTAGTATTTTATACACAAAATGTAGAAGAGGTAGTTAAAACAGAATAGATAAAAACCTACAAGGAAAAATGTAGACTAAAAAAAGAGGACTAAATTTAATCTGGAATTATTACTAAATTTAGTATAGGGCAATGCTTTTCCACCTCTGATAATTAGGGGGAGGCAGTGCTATAACATATGCAGTGACTGTTGGATGTTTATCCACCCTCCCCCCCCCCCCCCATTAATGAAATTCCCAGTATTGTGCAAGTATCCTGTAATTTTGTGATTCATGGGAGGCTGGGCCCTTTTCTGTCTCCAGTGAGGAAACTTTATCAGTATAAGGCAACAATTTTCAACCTTTTTCATCTCATGGCACAATAAACTAATTAGTAAAATTCTGTGGTACACCAAAAACTTTTATTTTTGTCAGCCTGACAAAAAATAGGTATAATTTTGACTCATTCACACCGGACAACTTTTGTTGTGTTGGCTTTTGTCATTTTTTTATTGGACAGTTAAAGGGTAAAGAGGTCAGTGCCCCTGACTAAATAGTCAGATGTTGCATGTTTTAAAAATTCTTACCGCTTACTGGTTGAAAATTGCTGGTGTAACTAAGGTTCTCAGTGTGGTCTCTGGACCAGCATTAGCAACATCTCCTAGGAACGTGTTAGAAATGTAAATTCTGAGACCCTACCTCAGACCTACTGAATCAGAAACTCAGGGAGTGGGACCCAAAAGTATGTATTTAGAATACCTTCAGGAGATCAGGCATACAATATAAATGAATCAAGCCCTTTCAGGATGGGATTGATTTTGAACTGCGGGTCATGTGCCACACAGCTGCTGTTTAGCTAACAGTCACTGAGAGACTTACTGGCCCAGCATTGGCAGATCTTGTCTTTGTATACAATACAAAACACATTTAAAAAATGTGTTTATTGATTTCAGAGAGAGGAAGGGAGAGGGAGAGAGAGAAACATCAATGATGAGACAGTCATTGATTGGCTGCCTCCTGCACACGCCTGCTGGGTATCGAGACTACAACCCAGGCATGTGCCCTGACCAGGAATTGAACTGAGATCTCCTGGATCCTAGGTCAATGCGACCAATGAGCCACACCGGTTGGGCTGTATACAATATATATTTTTTTTCTTCTTCAGCATCTGAGTCAATTTTTATTGCCCCTAAATGCTCCAGCAACCTCTCTTGCTTATTCTGCTTCCCCAGAGACGACTCCATATCTCCAGTGTTGCCTGCCACCCATTAACCTTTACTGCCAGAAGAGCTCTCGGCTCTCCACAGCTCTGGGGGAGAGAGCCACTAAGTCTATTGGGAAGAACACTCACGCACCTTCCCTCACTGCAGACGATACACACACTCGGTGTCAGGATACAGTGGCAGATTCAGCTGGTACTTCTTTTCCAGAGCAGGTGGTACAAAACGACCCCCCAGGTAATGGTAGCGACCGGTGAACTGGGTGGCAGACTGTTTGGGTGCAGACAGGGAGATGAGCAAGTCTGGCTGGATCCCTCCAGAGTTTCCCTTCTCCACATCCCATCCTGAGGGAATATCAATGCTGGCAATGGGCACAGTGAGTCCTTTCAGGACACTCAGGACGCTGCGGAATGACTCCCAAACCTCACCCTTGAAGCTGAAGCGAAAGATGGCATCCACCGCCAGCTCATATAGCTTGTTGATCAGCATGGCCTCTGGAGGCATTTTAGTAAGGAAAGGGATGTGATGTCCATTTTCTGACATTGGGTCACCAGTGCAGTGAAGAGTGGCTTGTTGGGTCTTTTGGGGTAATAGATGGTTGGCTAGTAGTCAAAGAGTTTGAGATACTGGCACAGACCAGGCCATCTGCTCCATTATTCCCAGGGCCACAGATTACCAAGACAATAGGGGGGTTCCTGGACATTGACGTGGGGGGATAAGCCTTGGCAATGGCTGTAGCACAGCACAGCTCACCACAGCCAGCTCCATAAGTTGGTGCACGCTGAACTCATTAAATAGTTGGTACTCATTAAATAGCTCCTGGTCCATGCCCTGAGCCTCCTCCTAGCTCACATACCTTACCACTGTGCTCTCCATGACCTCTGAGTCCCCGCAGCCACCCGAGCTCTGCTGCTGTGGTCCCCACCAGTTGAGTCCTGCACAACAGGTGACAGGAGTTGGCCTGGGATCTGACTCGTGGCAGGCATGAGCCTGCCACCAGCAGCCCGAACCCAAACACCTGTATATAATTTTAAAGTGCTGACAATAAATTACCCTTATGGAGGCCAAAGAAAATTCAACTACAGCTTCAGAAATGTGACCTGAGTTTGTGATCTCTCATGTAGGAATTTAAAAAACATTGTTGTGATTAAAACTTGCTTCATCTCACAGATTATCTTTGGTTGTTTCTAGATGTGGACATTTTTTTTTTGGTTATGGGATAAGGATGTTTTAAGGTTTTCCGATAAATCCTGTTACATTGTTCTCCAAAATGAAACTGCTGTTTTGTCAGCAATGTTGCCCTGAAACCTAGCAGATACTACATAAAAATTTTAAGACTTCTTGTTTGTCCTAGTCAGTTTTGCTCAGTGGTTGGGGTGTTGGCCTACGTACTGAAGGGTCCTGGGTTCAGTTCCAGCCAAGGGCACATACCTCAGTTGCAGGCTTGATCCCCAGCCCTGGTCGGTGCGCATGAGGAAGGCAACCAATCCATGTGTCTCTCTCCTCCCCTCCCTTCCACTCTCTGAAAAGCAATGGAAAAAATGTCCTCAGGTGAGGATTTAAAAAAAAAAAAGTCTTCTTCAGTTCTATAGGCAAAAAGGCATCTTATACATTTTTTATTGCTTTGACTTACTAATACAGTTTATTTTTTAACCCTTGTTTTGAATTTATTGGCCATTTTTTTTTTACATAAATATATCATTTGCTTATATGTCTTTTTGAATTGATTTGTAAGTGCAAATTGTTTTTACCTAGCTTTTTATTTGCCTTCTAATTTGTATGTTTTTTGAATTATAGAAGTTTTAAATTTGTGTAGTTAAATCCATTAGTCTTTGTCAAATTCCCTTAAAAAAATCCCACTGAGATTTTAATTGGTATTAGATTGAATCTATAAACTAATAACCCTCAGGAAAGATTTTTGGCTGACTTCCCTGGCATGCACATCCTTGCTGATATGTACCACTCCCCTCTTCATCTCCACCATCACCAATATTCATTCATTTAACATACATTTATTGAATGCTTACTTCATGTGAAAAGATTATGTTTGTGGGAACACATTAGTGAATAAAACAAGAATTCCTGCTCTCTTGGAACACTGCTGGAGGAACAGGCAATAAACAAATGTATAATATATATCAAGTGGTAAGTGCTGTGGGAAACAAAATAAAATGGGGGTGGCAAGGTTGAAGAAGGGTGGTGGCAGCTACAGCAGCAGCTTTACTATTTTGTGTTGGTCTAAGAAGGCTTCTTTGATACGGTGACCTCAAGGAAATAAACATTGCCCAATGATATCTGGGAGAAGTAAGTATTCTAAGTTAAATCAGCTTGTGTCAAGAAAGGAGATGAGAAATAGCCAGGAACCTTATAGAAACTTTGCTTTTACTCTGGGTTGGATGGGAAGGTTCTGAGCAGAAGAGTGACGGAGGTCTTGAGGCAGGAGGATCACTCAGGAGGCTAATGCCATTTCCAGGTGAGAGGTGATGGTTACTCTGTTCAAGTGGTCAGGAGTAGTCTGAGATTGATATGTTTTGAAGGCAGAGCCAAAAGAGTTTCTGGTGAATTAAATATAGTGAAAGAAAGAAGTTGAAGATAACAAGAGAAAGGGGAAGGGGCGGGGGGAGACACATCAATTTGTTGTT
The DNA here is from genome assembly GCF_964146895.1 of Miniopterus schreibersii. Taxonomy (NCBI): domain Eukaryota; kingdom Metazoa; phylum Chordata; class Mammalia; order Chiroptera; family Miniopteridae; genus Miniopterus; species Miniopterus schreibersii. The sequence continues at coordinate 10,496,480 of NC_138116.1, forward strand.
CTACTTATTGACGCATTCATTGGTTGATTCTTGTATATGTCCTGACCAGGGATCGAACCCACAACCTTGGCATATTGGGAAACCCTCTAACCATTTGAGCTGCCAGGCCAGGGCTTGAATAACAAGTTTTTTAGCTTGAGGGAACTGGAAGACTATTTTGTGGTTGTGGGTTTTTTTTTGTTGTTGTTGTTGTTTTTTTATAGAAGAGGGGAAGGCTATCAAAAACAGATTTTTGGAAGGATATAAGAATTTTAGTTTGAGGACATTTTTTTTTTTTAACTGGCCACTTGTATAGCCTCTAGTGTTAACCCTACTTCTGATAGTTTCCCCATTTTTGTTTGTTTGTTTTTTCTCTTGGGATTTTAAGATAGACAACTATATTGCCTGGGGGGAAAGGCCTTTGCTTGGTGTTTTTGGGTAAGCAGCTTAAGGGATGATTCTTCTCAGTTTCCACCTTGTTGCTTTTTAAGTATTATTGAGTGCAGCCCCTGGCCACTTGCTGATACTTGATGGTGTTCGGATATGCTGGTTTGAGGAGGGATCTTCTCTCTGATTTTTGCCCTCCCGCTATGAGTAGTGTTGCTTCTTGTATAACTTGATTCTGTCTGTTGTCCTTTCCTTGCTAGAAACCACTTCCCATCATTTTATCAGCTTTAGCCTCTTCTCATTGCCAACTAAATATCCTTGGATATCAAATACAATTCTTTATTTTTGTCTCACTTTCATTTCATTATTTGAAACTTAATGAAGGAAATAAGTGAGCTTCATTAAAAAAAATGTTTCTAAGTTTTGGCCTTTGGGAATTTCTCAGGGTATTCAGAGAGTAACCAGTATTCTTAGTTTCTAGCTCTGTGAAAATTAAAAATTCTTATGTTCATGAATATTTAAAGAGAAGTTGGTAGAGTACAAACAAGATTTCAATGACTGTCTGCTATCTTTTTTTTTTTTATCTTTATTGATTTTAGAGAGAGGAAAGGAGAGGGAGAGAGAGATAGAAACATCAATGATGAGAGAGTCATTGATTGAGCCCGCAACCCGGGTATGTGCCCTGACTGGGAATCGAACCCTGATCGCCTGGATCTCAGGTCAACACTCAACCGCTGAGCCACGCCCGGCCGGGCTCTCTGCTATCTTAAACTAAAATAAATGGACTTTCTTAACCTAATGGTAATGTGGATACTCTGGTCCCGCCCCTTCCCACCCCTTATCCTGTCATAGGTTATCCTTCCATTTTATGTAGTCCTATGTGTGTAATTTTTTTTTTTTTTTTTTCAGTTGATCCTTTAACATCTTGGGGGTTAGGGGCTCGGCCTACGTACAGTTGAAAATCCACAAAACTTAACTCCCTTAAAACTTCTGATAGCCTTACTGATAACATAAACAGTGGATTAACACATGTTTTATGTGCCAAACGTGCAGTTGACCCTTGAACAACGCAGGAGTTAGGGGCGCTGACTTGCCTCCCGTGCAGTAGAAAATCCTGGTAAAACCCTTTGCATACCTAGTCTTGGTTTTGACCATTGAACAACTCAGGTTTGAACTGCAAGGGTCAACTGGAAAAAAAAAAATCCATGTATAAGTGAACCTGTACAGTTGAAACCCGTGTTGTTTAAGGTTCAGCTGTATAATATACTGTATTCTTACTATAAGCTAGAGAAAATACATTTATGGTATTTATTGGTGGGGGGAAATCAGCGTATGAGTGAACCCACACAGTTCAGACCTATGTTGTTCAGGGGTCAACTGTAATTGGATGTCTGGGCTCACAACACTATTGTTATTGGTCCATGCATGGCTTTATTTATAAAATAACACACTTATGACAGTACCGCAGAACTCAACTGCTATTACCAAAACTTATCTATAAGATACACCCCTATTTTCTATCCTAAATTCTCTTTTTTTTTTTTTCTTTTTTAGTTGTATTATATACCTGTATTTGCCTAAAAAATTACAGACAAGCCAACAGATTAAATCTTTGTTGGAGGGGCAGAAATGCTAAGGCAGTTGTAAAACATACAGGCACAGCTTTTAAAGTTTCCCCAGGTTACTTTTGCGTATTTTTAAACTTTATAAAAGAGTATACTAGAAGTTATTTTATTGGACTTGGATTTTCAACATTACTCCTAAAATTCATCTGTGTTATTTTATGTAGCTGTAGTGCATTCATTTTTCACTGCCCCATTGAGCAAATTTATCAATTCTCCTCTTTTGGTTTGCATTTGGAATTTCCCTCGGGTTATTTTATAAATAATGTCCAGTGCTGTTATTCTGAACATTCTTGAACATGCCTCTTGTTATAAGTGTGCTAAAGGATTTTTGGGGTCTGGGTCCATGAATAGAATTGCTGGGTGGTAAAGTATGCAGATTTCAACTTTATTGGGTAATAACTGTTTCTGTTATGTATTGGTGCTTAACAAGCCACCTCAAACTGAATGGCATAAGATAAGCTATACTTTATTTTTTTCATAGACTCTGTGGGTGAGAATTCAGGATACAGTTGGAGTGGCTTATCTCTGTTTCAGGATGTCTAAGGCCTCAGCTTTTGGGAAGATGCAAATACTTCCAAGGTGGCTTCTTCCCTCACATGTGTGGCACCTTGTTGGGGATGCCTAGGGGACTTTGCTCAGCTGGGCACCCTGGGCAAAGTGTGGCTACGCTTGGCCTTTTCAGCATAACAGCCTCAGGGCTGTCAGACTGTGTATTTAGCAAAACAAGGGTAGAAGCTGCCTTTTCATTTATAACCTGCTCTGGGAAGTCACCTAGTGTCACTTCCACCATATTCTCTTTACTGAAGTAGTCACAAGCCCTCTCAGATTCAAGGGGAAGAGACGAAGAATACCACCTCTCAATGGGAGGAATGTCAAAGAATTTGTAGTCATCTGTAAAAAAAAGGGTTTTTTCCCCTCCTTTTATTTTTAATAGATTTTTAGAGAGAGAAGAAGGGAGAGGGAGAGAAACATTGATCAGTTGCCTCCTGTAAGTACCCTGGCCAGGGGGATTGAACCCACAACCTGGGTATGTGCCCTGACTGGGAATCGAACCCCAACCCTTCAGTGCACGGGACAATGCTCTAATCAACTGAGCCACACCAGCCAGGGCTGCAGCCATCTTTTACAACCACCGTAATACAGGTTTTTTTCAAAGTTGGATGTACCAGTTTACACTTTTAAAAAAAGTAATTTGAAACATTAACAGCATTACAGTTGGTTAATCAGATTATTTTGCCATTTAAAAAATACTTTTGAGCACTCTCAGGCTCTATAGGCCTATTTTTGTTTTGTGTATAAAATAATTTCGTGGTACCATGCTGTGAAAGAGAAAAATGATGGAACTTTTACTTGCTGTTATAAAAAAGTTTGAGCTCTATTAGAGAATAGAAGTTGTTGGAGGGCTATTAATGAAGACTTTTAAATGGTAAAGTTGAGATTGCATTGTACTTAGGGGTGAAGGGAGCCATAGATAGAAGCAGAACAGAGGAGTCACATGGTGAAAATTGAGTTACTGTTCCTTCGTGATCTATTTCTGATGTTTTGTGTCTTAATAGAAACTATCCTAATAATTTAATAGGTTATTCAACTTCATCAGTGTTTCCTTTGACAAACGTGTAACCTGGCTATTTCTAACAAAATCTAAATTACTAAGTAATTTTTATGTTGTAGAAAGTCTTCTTGGTTGGGAGTTGGGTCTAGTTCTCACTGTACTGTAGGTCTTGGTAGATAGTTGCCTTATCTGTAAGAAACTTGGCTCCTGGGGTTCTTTATTTTCTGTTATGATTCTGTAATTAGTAATGTGAGTTCTAAAACTGATCAGAAATCTGAAGTGAACCAAACTATTTCTATTGTATTTTTCAAGCTGGAAGACTCCTCCTCTATTACCTTGGTAACTACCCTGGGGAATAGCACACTCTCCAGTGGTTCTGTGGCATTTGCCTGGTGTTTGTGCGCAGTTTAAGCATTTTATTGTCACCGTCTCTGATGACCCTAACAATCTACAGTAAGAGACACTTTGTGTGACTCCTTATACTTGCAGGTGATTCTGAAGACCCACTGACTTACATATGCCTAACTGAAAAGTTGCTTACCCTTACTACATATATACGTATTACATACCCTTATGTTTTCTATTGTATTTTCCCTCCCTCCCTCTCTCTGTCTCTCTTTGTCTCTCTGTCTCTCTCTCTGTCTCTCTCTCTATGTTGGGTCACAGCCTGAACTCCCTTGCCATTCACCTCATTATGAAAGAGCCTTAAGACTTTGACTGGCTTCTTAGCCAAAAAGCCTACAAAAATATAGGGCTATGATATACCAAAAGGAAGGGTTTACTTGGGAAAGGTAAGGTTTTATACTTAGCAATGACTCATATAAAACAGGGTTGGTCATCCTCAGGTCTATTGACATTTTGTTGTGGGGACTTTCCTATGTATTGTAGTATGTTTAGTAGCATCATTGACCTCTCTTCACTAAAAATGCCAGTATGGCCTGTCCATACATACCTTGCTGAGCATGCTTTAATTCGATTCAGAATAAAAGATACTTGGTTTCAGATTCCTATTTCTCAAGTGTGTTTAAGGAATACATATTTACCAAAACAGATGTTTGTCTATATGGATGGAAGGGCATTGAATACCTTTTGGTAGCTTAGTTCAGCCAAGTATGGTAGGTAGTCAGAAGTAAGAGCAGCAGCAGCTGCTATGGACTGAGCAATTATTGTAATGCTAGACATTGTGCTTAGCACCGCAATGCATGTCACTGCTTACTGGCATCTCCCAGTTATTAGGATAGTGAAAATATCCTTGTACCTTCAGTAAGTTTTTATTGTAAGCTAGTTTGGTCTCTGGGCTGACTAGGTCATTAAAAATTATTTCTTAAGGTTTTGATTTTTATGTTATATGGTGTGTGTGTGTTTTTAAAGAGGTGGGGGGCAGGTTTATATACTATTTGGGAAAGAAGAACCTGCCAAAATAACTTCCAAGTTCATATGACGGCATGTTCAAAGAAAACTTTAAAATAGAATGCAAAGAAAACTTTAAAATAGAATATTGCCCGGCTGGGCATGGCTCAGCGGTTGAGCGTCGACCTAGGATCCAGGCGATCGGGGTTCGATTCCTGGTCAGGGCACATGCCCAGGTTGTGGGCTCGATCAGTGACACTCTCATCATTGATGTTTCTCTCTCTCTCCCTCTCCTTTCCTCTCTCTGAAATCAATAAAGATATATTTTTTAAAATTTTAAAAAAAAGTTTCCCCTGGCCTCTCATTTCTTATTGTTAGTTGACCCCTTGGTCCAGCTCCTTTGCTATTGCTGCAGGGTTTGCCTGGTATTGTGGGACTAGAGAGGCAGTGATCCTGTCCCGGCCACTTTCTGTTGATAGAGTGAAAGTCAGGAAACGCCATGCCTGAGTTACCTTCTATGGAATGGGATTTTTTTTAGATGGCTTTGTCACTATGTTGTTCTATTCCTGAGGTCCCTAACCAGTTCACTTTCCTCTTTCCACCTTTTTCAGAGTTTTTATTTGGTTGCCTCTTACAATATTTCTAGGATTTATAGTTGTGTTTCACTAGTATGAGCTGGGAGGGAGTAGTCTACACCATCTTGCCTGGACCAGAAGTTCTTATATTTATTTTTATGAATTGATAAATTAACTAACAAATTGATTTTTTATTAGACTTCATTTTCTTAAGATGTATCCTTTGTTTCTAAACCGCAGTAGCTCTAATATTTCTGAAAGTATGGTCTTACACACTTCTTGTATAAGAACTACCTAAGAGGCTTATTGATGCAGGTCCCCAGAACTACAGCTCTCTGGTATTCCTTATACACTCTAAAGTTGGAACATCACTCCTGGAGGTTGAGCATTGATAAGACATTTTGTTTTTTGATTTTTCAGTAGCTGCCTAAGTGATAATAGTAACTAAGCTAAGCAGCAGGGCTATGATTTGGAGTTTAGTGTTCACTGACTCCAAACACCATATTCTTTACAACAAGATATATTTTATTTTTAAAGTGAGGAGAAAATGTTTCTTTATAGGAATTCTGTTAATATACAGTTAATCTGTTGGGCTAAATACAAAGGTTTCTTTGTTCTAGAGATAGCCAGGAACAAGTTCTCATGGAATAAGATGAGCTGGCATCCTCCCTCCCCCTTCCTCCTCCCTGTCAATACTGTACATTGTACTTTTCTACTCTTTCACTCTCCTTTAAGGAGCCCAGGGCTGGGGAGTTGGGGAATGGTGGACAGATTGCTTTTCTTTCCATCTAAGTTGTGATGTTTATGAGAAGCTTTAAGTTGTAAGACATGATCCTTGTTCAGTCTCTTGCTTAGGTGAGTGAGTCGGATCAAATAATAGCTACTCTTTAATTTATGGCTATAGAGTGAATGGGATTATTTTAACTATTTAGGAGTTTCAAAGGAGGAGTTAGTCTCACATATAGAATGTCAATATCCTAACCTTAGTGTGATTTTTTTTTGGGCGGGGGGGAAGGTTCTAAAGTGGAATCCACTGTAAAAAGAGATGAACTCTTTAGGCAGAAAAGTGGACAGAAAATTGGTTGATTCACTCTGGAGTAGCAGTTTTTTTAATAACTGAGAGCCTTTCAGTATTAACTTTGTCATTTTGCCTTATTCTTACAACATAACAGAGCCCTGGTTTCTAAAGAAGGCACAGTAACTAGGCCAGTTTTTGTCTAAATCTTCATGCTCACATTTCATGTTCAGTCCTATATCCAGCCAAGAACAACTGTAAGCCACTTCTATCTTTTTTCTCATGCTGTATTTTTCTGCATCAGAACACTTCAATGTGTTTTCTTAACAGTTTGAAATTCAAGCAGGACAACAGCTAAATACATCTTAGATTTTTCATATTTCCTGGAAATTAAGTCTTTAAGATATCATTGAAAATTGATTTAAAGCCCAGTCAGATATGTATGACATGACTTGGAAATATACGACATGTAAATAACAAAATAAGAGGATCACACTAAGCTTTAAGAATACAAAGTGATGAATTGTGAAGTACAATTCACCAGGAGAGGCTTTCCCAGAGGGTTTTAGGGATAAAATTGCTTCTTGATATTTTCAGGTTAGAGGCTTGTGTAGGGTATGACAAACAGATTGGCCTGAGTATTACTGAGGGCTCTAATGGAGAATTATTACATTTCTTACTTATATGTTACCATGTTTAATAAAAAGTTGACGATAGGTGGTCATTGAGAAGAGTTTGAAGCACCTTAAATAATTATTTAAAGGTTAGGTGTGTTTCAGTACATCTATCCGTCTTCAACATGTAAAAATTGAACGTACAAAAGTACAAATAATTTATTAGCTGATATACAGACACTAAATAACAAACTAAAGGTAGTTTAGAAGTGTCTCTTTATAAAGTTCAAAAATGTGGACTTTGTGACAAGGATTCGTTCAATCAGCAAAATCCACAATGTGAGGAATTCTAAAGGACAGATAGCTCTGTTTTCTTCCACAAAGAAATTACAAGGGAAAAAAGAGGAAATGTGTTACAAATTTGAGATGTATTAACCAAATGTAATGTGTGGATCTTAAGTTAACTTTAATTTGGACAAACCAATGGAGACAATCAGGAAATTGACAGATGTTTGACATTAAGGAATTAGTGTTTTTTAAATTATGAAAGTATGTATACATTTTAAGTGAATGCTTGCTTGTTTTGCAAGATTATAAAGCTCCATGAAAAAAGGAATGGACTTTGTGTAGCTCACTGCTGAAATTCCAGGTCTCAGCTCAATGACTTTTTTTTTTTTTTTTTTAATGAATAAAGACATCTGTAATTGGAAAAAATATACTTGTTGAATGGAAGGGGGAAGGGAGGAAGAGTTCATGGTGGATTGAAAGCTTGGCTGAAATAATACGCCAAAATGTACAAATCTCATTTCAATTTCAGTGATAATCTGGTTTAATTAGTAACACAAAAGGGTTAAGTGTTCAATCCCCCAAGTCTTTATCAGGATGAATTGGCAATTTAGAATTGGCTCTGGTACATTTGTTTCCTATTACTACAAACCTCTAAAAAGCTGATGTAACCTAGTTAGAGTGACAGAGACAAACTGGTTTTTAACCTATTCTCTCTTTTTTTGTTTTGTTGTTTTATCTTTATTGTTGAAAATATTACAAATGTCCCTTTTTACCCCCATTGATTCCCTCCCCCCTGCACCCCCCCCCCCCCCCCCCAGTCCTTCACCATACTATTGTCTGTGTCCATAGGTGGTTATGCATATAAGTTCTTAGGTTATTCTCTTTCTACCTACCCATTTCCACCTTTCCTCTGAGGTTCATCAGTCTATTCCATGCTTCTGTGTTTCTGGATCTGTTTTGTTCATCAGTTTTAACCCATTCTCATCCAGGTTTTGTTTTGCAGCTAAAACACATGGGATATCTGACACTGAACAACTTGTTTTCCCCCTGTACTTTATTTTCTCCACCTCTGTAAATTTTGGAGAAGGGGGGATAATGTCATTAAAGTTGTGGCTAAACACAGTGTCTATCCTAATATATCTACTTTGGTTTTACTGTTTGTTTAGAGTAGAATTTCCTTTTATATGACTATGAAGCCCAATGCTCAAGAAACTCAGGATTCTGTTGCTAACTAAAAACACCTATTTCCTGAATTTGTTCGCCTCTTAGAGATTTTCCCCCCTTCTTTATTTCTCTTTTCCCATTTTTACATCTTTTATGGTATGGAATTTAAATCCAAGGTGATACTTATTGAATAGTTGTTCTTTTCTAATACACATACTGTACTTTGCAGTTAGGATTACATCATTTTATGAATACTATAGCCTTGTGAGGCAGATGTTACTTTCATTTCCAGAAGTCAGTTTACATTGTCAGGACCATATACATTTTTTAAAAAGTGAAAACTTGCCCAGTGGTTGAACGTAGACCCTGAACCAGGAGGTCCCGGTTCGATTCCCAGTCAGGGCACATGCCCGGGTTGCAGGCTTGATCCCCAGTAGGGGGCATGCAGGAGGCAGCCGGTCAGTGATTCTCTCTTATCATTGGTGTTTCTATCTCTCTCCCTTTCCCTTTCTCTTTCTGAAATCAATAAAAACATTTTAAAAAATAAAAATAAAAAGTGACTTTCAGTAATGTCAAGATTTTCTATTCCTGTTCCCATAGTGACCCGTGAGTCTAGCAACTGTGTGCTCTTGATATTCGAGGATAATATCGGTTTTACTTACTCTCTTCTATTAGTTTTATAAGATATCTAAAGAACCTGGAAATTTCAGAATTTAGGTGCCTCAGACTTTCTTGCACACTTGGAAGTAGCACATAGCTCAGTCAAATAATTTATCTACCAGTTTTTGGTTGAATATAGTGCTGTGTAACTTGGTGGGGACAGTTATTTTAATTTGCTTATAGAATCTTTGTTTTCATTAAAGGAAAGAACTGGGTAGGACTGAAATAAGAATCAAAGATAAAATTACTACCAATTGGGTCTTTCCAGCATGTTTGTTGCGAGATTTTAAAAAATGTCTAGATCAGGAAAACATGTAACTCACCAGCATTGTTCTAATGGATTTCCAGCTATTCCATCTTGGAATAGAACTAAGTAGACTTGAAGGCAGTGCTAGGTCAGGTGTGTGATGTGGTTCAATCCCTATCTTTAGTGTTACTTTTAGATAAACTTCAGCTTTTGCTGAAGTTTTTTCTTCGAGAGAAAGGAAGGTAGCTAGCTACCTTTGCTATCTGTTGTCCTGCTGTGTGGCAGTGCTGTAGGCATTGCAGATAGGATTTATCGGAATCTCTTGTTGAACTCATTGATAAGAAGCTGGCAGTAAGGAGTATAGTGTTGCAAATCTTTACTTTTCTCTGTTAACAGAAATTACATTCCTAGTGCCTTTATTTTTGCAAAATTATTGGTAACCACCTCTGAATTAAGTGATTCTTAGATCATTACCTCTTATGGTGTAATAGAAAAGGTTTTATTAGTGACATCTTTGAAGAGTCAATGAATTATTTGTAATTAAAATAGAAATTCCTGTGTTGATCTATTTGTTCTCTACTAATGAAACATTTCTGTTAACATTATTATTCAAGATGATTTTAAAGAGTTAAAAACAAAAATTAATCCCTTTTTTGTTTTCTACATTGGCCAACATGTAAACTGAACCCTAAATTTTCAAGTACTTTTCACTATATAGATTCAAAGTGTTTATAAGAGCTTTTTAGAGGAATGATTTTTCTGTTCAAGTATATACAATAGATTTTCTATATTCTTGGGTCCCGTAGTACATCCTAAATTGTAGATATGTGGTAATATTCTACTAACACTGTAAAGAGAACTATTAAAGTATGAGTTCACATAATTAAAAGAGAAATCTATACAACATATATTTTATACAAATGAACACTTGAACATAGCTGGCAGCATTAAAATTGGTATCATTCATATGGTATTACGAAAACAAATATTGGTACTGTATTTTCCTGCATTTAAGTAATCAAAAAGCAATTTATAGCATAAGATTTTAATGGATTTTTATATAGCACATACAAAGAAAATTTACCAGTAAAGTGTTTATAAAAAGCAAAATATGAGTTAAAATGAATTCCCCACTCAGGCAGTAGCCCAATATATGTAGACAAATAGTTTGGTACAAACTGGGATAAAATATATAGGAGAACAATATGTTAGCATTCATTCTAGTGTCCTGCACAAACACACAGTTAAAGCAATTATTTCACTACTTTTTAGCAACAGAGTAAGCAACAGGAAAGAGTTGAAAGACTCATCAGTGATGGAATCCACATCTCTTTCTTCACCATTGATAATGACCATATTAGAAACCAGTTCATCATTATATAATGTATAACTGCAACCTTAGTCATGGGTTCTTTTTTGAAGTATATATTTAAGCATGACCCTAATGTCAAGTCAGTGTCTTTTGTTTTTGAGCTGTACATTATCGGTAATAAATTTACATTTTGAATATTAGCGGGGGCGGGGGGATCCAGCCCTACCGGTGGTAAACTGAGTTTCTGTGGTATGTTGGGATTTTGTTGTTACGGAAAAACAAACATTAAGATTGAAGCTCTTATTATTCATGCAATAATGATTTGTGGTGTTTTGCTCTGCCACTGGAGTGTGGTAACATCTTCACAGCTCACCTCACACTTGCTAACTATACACCTCTCACCTTTGCTAACAGTTCAGTTTTTTTGCCCATATTGCTAGTATTTTGAGCAGGTGGTACTTTTTGGACATTTGGGTGGTGCTTTCCATTAATTACATTACAACATTGTGACAGTTTTACTGAAACTCAATTCCAGTTCTAAACTCTCATATGAGAGCCTGGCCAGTGTGGCTCAGCAGTTGAGCATTAACCTAGGGTCCAGGAGATCACCGTTTGATTCCTGGTCAGGGCACATGCCTGGGTTGTGAGCTCGGTCCCCAGTGCAGGGCACAGCCGATCAATGGTTCACTCTCACATGGATGTTTCTCTCCTCCCTTCTTCTCTCTAAAAAAGCACTCCAAAAAAAAAAAAAAAAATATATATATATATATATATATATATATATATATAAAGAATCATTCAATGAATGCATAAATCAGTAGATCAGCAAATTGATGTTTCTCTCTCCCCCCCCTTCCTGTCTCTGAAATCAACCAACCAATAAAATTTATTTTTTAAAAAACCTGTAGGGAATTGGAACTTACTAGAATTTATAGATACATGTGAAATTACTGTCTTTCTTAAAATCTCACTATTTATTTAGGCGTATTTCATATTTTTTAGGTTTTATTATTTTCTCTAAAGATCTTTTGTGTATATTAGCATTTGTTGGTGTTGTGAATAGTTGTTTGTTGTTGTTGTTTTTTAAGGAGTACTTTTTACTTGTGGCCATGCAGACACTATTAGGTTTTATATGTTTACTTGGCAACATTGCTGAATTCTTGATTATATGTCTTATGTTAAAGTAGAAAATATTTTTATTTTCTGAGAAATCAAAGCAATCTCAGAGGCATTGTGTGCCACAGGATCAGGATACTAGAAGGCAGCTTCAATTAGTTACTTTGGGGAGTATTTATATGTGAAGAATTTTATCCGTGTGTGTCCTGTCACAGACAGGGAGGCAGACAAACAAAATCTTCCATTTTTCTTGGCAATAGAGTTGGTCTTTGTTAAAAACCTCCCACCCCCATTTAGTATAAATGTCCCGTATGCGCACACACACGGAAGAGACACAGCAAAAGAACCTCTTGTGACTGTAGAGGTAGAGACTGTAGTGATTCATCTACAAGCTAAGGAACACCAATGATTTCCAATACCAGAAGCTAAGAGAAAGGTACAGGACAGATCCTTCAGAAGGAGCATGGCACTGCCAACACTTTAATTTCAGTCTTCCAGCTTCTATAACAGTGAGAAAATACATTTCTGTTGTTTTAAGTCACCCAATTTGGGATACCTTGTTATGGCAACCCTGGGGAGATAATACAGACTCCATAAAAAAGAAAACATTGGCTCAGAAAAAGCAACCCAAGAACAAATGAAATGATTGAGTTCTACCAATGGTGGATGAAAAGATTGGCAAATCCTCTCCCCCCAAAACAGCTATAAAGCTGTACAAAATGCTTACGGCAAAACAGTTATTTCAGAGCTTTGGGATAGACTAAAGGCATACAACAAATTGTGGAGCATTTATTTCGTAAAAATTGCTGAACTTTGGATAAGAAGAGTAGTAGTCTAGTTTGCTTTAACATGATAGCCTGCAGCCATTATCATTCTAAAAGTTCTCATTAAAAAAAAAAAAAGTATACAAATTATACATGAATATATTCTCATTGCAAAATAACAAAATGCATCAAATGAAACTCCACATTGATTCTCTTATCCTTCAATCTCATCTCTCCCCTTTGGCATTACTGTAGCTATATAGAAACAAATAATTTGGTTTTGTGATTGTTTTGATATTTAAGTAAAGTCATATTGTATTTTTTTAAAAAATGTTGCTACTCTTGGATTTTACTCAGTTTATTTCCTTTTAGGAGGCGCAGGTCAGAATGGAGATGGGCTGCAGACCGAGCAGCTATTGTCAGCCGCTGGAACTGGCTTCAGGCTCATGTTTCCGACTTGGAATATCGAATTCGGCAGCAAACAGATATTTACAAACAGATACGTGCTAATAAGGTAAGGGATAAGTGTCTGGTCTTTTTCAACCCAGCTAAAAACTACCATTATCCCTTTTCTCCTATCCCTCAATAACTTAACTATGTCAAAGAGAATGGTTTAATATGATCTGATATAGTGGTTTAATGTGTTTAAGAGCCTGATGTTGCCTAATGGAGTGCAGATAACACTGCTAGAATATAATGTTAAATTGAACATCTGTTTAGAACAAAACAGTTTATATACCTGGGCTAACAGGAAACAAGAAAAAAGCTGAATAATGTATGCCATTGACTAACTCATTTATTTATAGAAAAGTGGTGATGACTAAGGATTTTTCATCTTGCTTTTTTACATAGACATCTCTGTTTTACCTAGTAACCAAGCTCCCTTGCTTTCTTGAGGCAAAACAGGTTTTTTCCTGAAAGATTGTTCAGGCAAAATTTAACATTGATGATTAAGATTTTGATTTTCTTGTGTCCTCATATCTTCAGAGAGCTGATTTTTACTACACAGCTTTTATCTTTGACCATAACATTGTATAGTTTTTCCTCTTAAAAATCAACTTAGAAGAGACCTCTGTTCAGTTCAGGTTTGACTGAGGGATAATGTGCATGGAAGAAAAATCCATTCAACAAATGGTTGAGTGCCTGCTGTGTACCAAGCACTGTTCTCCTTAGCGACGTCACAGTGATAAATAAAAATCCTACTTTTGTGAAGCTTACATTCTTGCAGGGTATTTTTTGTATTAGGTTGATGCACTTGGGCTTCATGACTGGGCACATGGGTCTAGATGAAGCGCTTACTGCTCCTAAAATTAAGTGCCACAACACGTTTTTGTCGTGCCTTAGTGCTGATCAAAGCCTTCAGAAAAGTGCTGTGAACTCTGCATTAAATTAATTAGCAGGCCAAAAGTTATAGGATGACCAATTGACAAGGTGGACAGAACGATGAGAGTTTGAAGTAAAAGTTTTGTAGCTCCCCCCCACCCATAAGCTTTTATTTCAAAAATTCCATTTCTTCCAAATTCTTTCCAAAATGGTCTATATGTAATTCTCCAAAAGTTCAGTAGAGCATGTTAGAATTGAGGGCAAAGTCCAGAGGACTTAACCTTTTTTTCAAAAAACCTTTTGTTCCCTTAGAATAAGGAACAAATAAAATCCTAACTACTTTAAAAATTACCAAGAGCACATGAAGGGTTAAAGCTAAAAATATTCACCAAGGGTGGTGAATATTTTGCTTCCTTTTGCTCTTTACAAGGGAAATTCGGTGATATTTGTACAGTGTGAGCTGGAATGGTGATAGGAATAGGCAGGAGATGACTGGATATCCTGAGTGAAAAAAGTCTTGCTCTTTCAGGGACCCCCTCTTCAGTGTCTGTTTCTAGGTTGTTATAGCCAGTAGTTAAAGCAGGAATATTTACATATTTGAGAACAAGAGTCTTAGTAATACCTGAGATTAGTACAATGATAGTCATATTTGTTGCTTTTTATATACATTCATAAATGTATGTGTATGTGTTTTGTTAGTTCCCCGTTATAAAATTACATTTCATAGACTTGAAGATAGTGCCGATTGTAAGATGCACCATTATTTTACGTGCCACTAAGAAATGATTTCAGTTAAACTAAGACATGCCATCAATTGTTACAGTGCATTCTGATTTAAAAGATGTTGAGATGTGAAGACGTGTGCCTTAGAATTGATGAAAAACGGTGTTATCAATTCTTAGGAAACTTGGAAAATACAGGGAAGTATAAAAGAGGAAGGGAGGAAAACACCTTTCTCTTTTAAGTTTTTAAAGCCAGAATTTATTTCTATTTTAAAATGCTCAAGAGACTATAAAAAGGCCCAAAGGCTTCCAGGCTTAATATAAGATCACACTGAGGTGGTATCTGTCAGTTTCTTCATTACTAAGGCATCAGCTTGATTCTTGTTAATGAAACACACCGATAATTCTTCTAGTTGTGTCATGGTGATTTCCTCTGACTCCCAGTATTTTTCATAAGTGGCCATCAGTTCACAAACGATGAAAAATGTAATGCCAGAAATAACCACGAAACGTCTGCAGATTCTACTTGAATATCCTTTCTACATTATTCTTTGAAACCAGTTCCAATGATTATCAGTTTGAGTAGTGGGGAGAGCATGATGTGTGTCATCTGCAAAGACTGGTATTAAATGCAGTTCTTTGAGAACAGAAACCAGGGAAACACCCTTCAAGACAAAACCCTTTCTCTCAGTTTTGCTGTGAACCTAAGACTATTCTAAAAAAAAATAGTCTTTTAAAAAAAATACCCAAGAAACAAAACTCAAACTCAACATTTGGGCATATTTTCTTCCACTATTATTTTTCTATGCATATAAATAATTTCTTTAAATATAGTCATGTTACATGAGGATCCTGGACATTTTCTATCTTTTTTTTTTTTTTTTAAACATTTTTACTGGCTATATTTTACTACCTTTCTTGTTTGATTATTTCAGTTATGTGCTTTATTAAAATTATACAGGCATACCTCAGAGGTATCTCAGGTTTGGTTCCAAAACACCTCAGTAAAGTGGAGGGTTGTCTTGCCTTCACTTTGTAAAAACCGCAGCATGTGTGAACTACAATAAAATGAGGTATGCCTGTATTATAAAGCATGCCTTAATAAACATCCTCACCTAAGTCACAGCATGAATACTTTTATGTTCTTGATGCATACTTGAGAGAAGTTTTTTAACAGTATGCCTCAGTTTACAGTCTCAATAGCTGTGTGAGAAGATAGTTTTACTTCATTTTTGGTTCCTGCTTTATTCTTTAACTTGTAACTCAGTGGTAATGGCAGAGCAGTTTCAGGATACTTTGAAAAGTCTTAGATATTTCTAAATATCTGGAAAGTAGTTATTCTGGAATTTTATGTATATATTGATTATCCAAGAGTTTTGTCATGCAGGACATAATGTATTAAAGAAGTACCAGACTTGGACTTTGTAATCTTTGGTTCTAGTCCTTGCTTTGCTACTATATAGCTATATAACCCTGGAAAGAAGTTACCAAACATTTCTGAGTCTCATAGGCATTCTAGATTTTAATACATTTCCTTTGTCCTGCAGTCTGAGTATACAGTGTCTGTTACAAAATTCTGACTGGAAAAGTAAAAGTAGAATGGTAATCCCAATATATGGAGAAAATTCACAACTTTATTAAATACTTATATTTATACAATGTCTATTTATACAAATGTACTCGTTTCCTGGGGTTGCCTTGATGTTCCTTGGTTTATAGCTGCATCGTTCCAATTTCTGCTTCCATCTTCACATGACCATATTCTCTCTACCTCTGTCTCCAAATTTCCCTCTTACAAGTCCAACCAGTCATGTTGGGATTTAGAGCCCCCACTAAAGGGCTCTTGATTACATCTGCAGAGACCCTGTTTCCAAATAAGGTCACATTCATTCATAGGTTCTGGGTAACATAAGTTTTGGGGAGATAAACTGTTCCACCCAGTATAACAAATAAGCAATGGAATTTTCCCCAAAGATATATTATTACGCATTTGGTCTTCATGTATCACTATAATAATACATAGAAGTCGGATACATTTACTATGCATTGAAGATAAACAAGTGGAGAGTCAAAGAGTAGTTTCTTCATGGTCATACAGCCAAGTGAGTACAGAGCCGAGATTTGAGTATCTTACTCTATTGTTAAAGTTAGCAGTTTCTTTAAGTGCTTGACTATTTGAGTTATAGAAACAGGTGGTTTTTAACCATTTGTATTTTAGTAAAGTGGATTGGTGTTCTCAATTCCCATTCTGCTCCAAGATTTTCCAGAGTTGCCTGGGTTGTGCAGTTTTTTCATGAGATGACTTTAGGTTTGGCTGTAAATAAATTGTCTTTGGACAGGGATTGGAGGGTAAGGCTTTCATTTTCTTTTTTAGGATTACTCTCTTGAATATTAAGGTAAGTTTTCTTGAAGGGATGTATTCCAAAAAAGAAAAGTATTTGAGAACTGCTAGGTGATTACCAATTTTTGTTCTGTCAAAAGTTTGGTACTATCTTCCAGGCTAAGTGTGTGTACCTGTATAACAGCACACACGCTTAGCTTGTATGTTGTTTAATGCACAGAATAAATCTGACAACTCAAAAGGCTTGTAAGAGTCAGAGCTAAATTTGAACTCAGGGCTATTTATCTGACTCCAAAGCATTTTTTGTCTAACACACAGTACTCTTGTATCCTTTTCATCATTTCTCTCTAGCATATTTATTTGAAATTTTACAGCTGGTAAATAAAACTGAGGGGGAAAGCACAAGGGGGACCAAGCGGGATCTGTTACTTGAAACTTTTTTCTCTTAGTGTACAGTCTTCATCTGTGTCTAGTACAAAACATCATATCCTCCTTTTTAATCCTATTTTTATCCCTTCTTCTGACCTGTGTAATGACACAGCAATTGCTAACTAGTGATGGAAATAGTAGGAATGAGAGGAGAAAGAGCATTGGAGCTTCTGGGTAGAAAAGGAGCAGAATGGGAATAGCAAAAGCCTAGAAGACCTTTGTCTTCAAAATTGATGTAAAGTTCCCATCTTGATAGAGTTATAAGGTGTTGTATACAGCTGTTTTCTCTAGGTAGCCCAGGATGGTCCTTGTGGAATTGGTCTACAGTGAGGTCACTGACCATCTTAAGATGAGTAGGGAGGATTGACCTCACAATGAAATGGAGTGAATGTGTGAAATTTCATCTTAGTTCTATATTACAAATTAAGGGGTGATTTTTAAAAATTTTTTATATTGTACTTTGACTCCATACATTATCTGAAATTGGTAAAGGGGAAGCAGTAAACCCATGTATACAACTTAGTTTTTTTCTTTTGCTTCCTTTTTGCTTAATTTGGCCTCGTTTTCGTAATCAAGCTTAGCATAATTCCTTTCTACCATTTCTTCTGTTTTCAGTTTTGGTTCATTCCCCCCCCCCTTTTTTTTTTTTACTTATGTAGGACAGCTTTGTGTTTTCACAGAGGAATAATTTATTAGGGATATATTATGACTACATGTAACTGTGACCCATCCCAGTTCCATTGGTCTTTATGTAGGAGTTTTCTAGGCCTGGGCAGCCCAGGCATGATCCTGGTTACAGTTCAGGGAGTGTTGGTGAAGGGTGGGGAGACTCTCCGAGACTTTTTACCTTGGCCTGTTCTAGTTACTATTTATTTTAGAGTACAGTAGCCCAGAAGTTATTGCCACTCAGGACTGATGCCATAGCCATGCAGAACTGACCCAGTGTAAACCCAGAATGCTGGAGAAACCCAGCTTGAGGTTGCTATGATAGGTGTGGAGCAGAACTTTGTGAAGTTCTCTTTGCTAATAATAACCTTTGCTTTCATGGCTATTAACTATATTGAGTGTATTTTAGGGAATTTTAAGTAATCATATAGACCTCTTCTGTAAAGTGCTACTTTCATCAGTCTCTTCACTTAGGCTCTACTTTTCTTAAGGTTTCATATCATGCAGCACATGGTAGACAATAAATGTCACCTGAATGAACTAATTTTAGTTATTTAAATGCTTTTTGTTTGCTCATCCTCTTTTTAGTTGCTTCCATCCTTTTTGGTGTGAGGTGGAGTATAAGGGATTTATTCGGTTTTGTATGCTGTAGTGAACTTTCATATGGGGGGGGCAACAATGTATAGACCAGTGTTAGCTCCATCAGTGTAGCAATTGAGCACATATTTGCAAAAATAGATTTGATTAAAACTAATGGGCATTGAAAAGACCTGAACAGATCAATTTTGTTTTTGTTTGTTTTTCATAGTAAGCTAATGTCTGCTTTTACCAAGTTGGGCCCATGCTGATTATGGAGAGGATTTTGGAGTCATGTAAATTTCTTTTCACGTTTTGTTTTTGTTTTTGTTTTTTTAATTTTCTGGATGAATGTAAGATCTGAATTTGAATTGTCAAGCAGGAAACAAATCTGGGGTAATGCTTATGAGAAACAGGTGCCTTTGGAATACTTTTGTTTTTTCTTTTTAAAATAGTTGTTGGTTTCTGATATATTGTAGAAACTCTGAACCTTTGTTTCATCCTGTAGTTTTGGTTGCTTATCATTTATTTTAGCTCATCATTTGTAATTGTAGCGCTTCAGTTTGGTCATCCTTAAGCCACATTTTTGATCAAGTAAACTAAAAAGGCTGCACTGCTGCTGTTAATATAGTATAGTCTGGTTGGTAATATTGTGTAAAATACCATACACTGTGATAAAGATTCCAGATCTAAAAGATGCTAATGGTGCCCGGCCGGGCGTGGCTCAGCAGTTGAGCATCGACCTGGGATCCAGGCTATCAGGGTTCAATCCCCAGTCAGGGGCATGCAGGAGGCAGCTGATCAATGACTCTTTCAGCATTGATGTTTCTATCTCTTTCTCTCCCTCTCCTTTCCTCTCTCTGAAATCAATAAAGATATATTTAAAAGATGCTAAGTGGTAATAAGCCATGTAGGTCAAAACATTCAAATAGAAGAAAGGGGAAGCTTGGTTGGGTCTGATTCTCAGACCTTACTCATGGCTATTGCTAGGCTTTTTGCTGAAATAACTCTTGGGAAAGCATAGCATGAGGGAAAAGGCATCTGGCAAACCAGTCCCCTTCCCTTAACTCTTTTTATATTAACTTCTAAATTAAATTTGTAACTTTTAATACCACTCACTTGTGCTGTTTCTCTGTGTCTCCTAGGGGTTGATAGTTCTTGGAGAGGTGTCTCCTCCAGAGCATACAACAGCAGACTTATTTCTTCCACTTAGTTCTGAGGTCAAGACAGATCATGGGAGTGATAAATTGGTAAGTATAAACACAGAAAAGGGGAAATGAATGTGAATTCGGGGTATAGCGTGAGCACACAGTTTATTCTCTGTTAGAAGGATCCTTGCATTGGCTAGAAGAAGGGTACTGTATCGCCTTTTATCCTTTTGGCATTTAAAGATCTGAATTCCTGAATAGGGCAGTACACGGTTCCTCCTGCAGCTGTGTAGCTGGCTTTAAGCATTCAAAAGCAGCTCCTAGCTCTCAAGGCAATACAGCATTGTGGCCTTATGAGTGTAACTGGAAATCAGAAGAACATGTGGCTCTGGCGCCTTTGACAAGTAAGGTAACCTTTTTGGGCCACTATAAAGTCAAAGGTTCGACTAGAGGTTTAACTCACAGAGATTCTGAAAACGCTCTCTATGAGTTACCTCCTTTAATTCTGTAATGAGGATAATGCTGTAATTTTCTGTAATTTTATGGGTTCTATTTCTCTCAGCAACAAGATTAATTTCTTTTCGTTCTGAGTTCCAAAAGCACTTTTTGTTTCTTTCACTTTTTTACTTTCCCCAGAAGGTCACTGGCTTTTGTGATTATTTGCATTTCTTAATTTAAGTAATTTGTTAGAAATTCCAAAGTCCCATAACAATTGTTTGAGAGGCTAGTAAGCAGTGCTGGCTCTCCAAATGTGGGTCTTCTTGCATCTGCAAATCAGCAAAGCTTGTTGTCCTTTATCATTATCATTTTTAGCAGGAACCTATATGATATGGTGGAAACCAACTTATCTAATGAGAGTGCTTCAAGAAAGCCAGCCACTGATGCTAGGGGTAAATGTGAAGACATTAAGAGATTGATAAGTTAAAGAGCAGAAGTCATTTGCAGCTGTTCTGCTGATTGCTCTAACCAGAATAAAATTTGTTACAAGTGTGAAAGAACACATTAGTAAGTTGGAAGGTTAGCTGGTGGTATGACCTTTGCAGGAAACATGAGACTTGAAGCATGTGTGATTGGGAGTAAGTTTTATGTAGATATTTATATGTGTACAGTATTTAAGGATTCCAAGATTTTTCTGGTAATCTCCTGTACTCAACACTTGTGGAGGATAGGACATAACAGTCTCATTGTGTTGTTCATTCTCACTGTTATATTTATACACATTCACATGTGTGCACATGTGCTCCACTTACGGATTTGCCCCTTTCCCTACCCACCATTCACTTGTATGTGTTTAACCCATATTAGATTGTAAAATTCTTGAAGATCAAGACCATCTTTTTCATTCCTCATAGTGTTGACCATAGTAGTTTCTACATTGTACAGTAGATTGCTCTTTTGATTCAATAAAATTGATATGTATGAAAACAAGTATATATTGTTACTCTGTCTTTAAAGAGAGGTTTAATCTTCAGAAAGTCTTTCTGAAGGAAACAAAGGCAGACAAAGTAGTATGTTTCCATTGTTTATTGCAGTGATTTTCACCTGGTGTGCCCCAAGAATTTTTTTTTTAATACCCAAGGATATATTCATTGATTTCATTGATTTTAGAGAGAGGAGGGAAGAGAGAGAAACAATGATTGGTTGCCTCCTGTGAATGCTCCCTGACTGGGAATCAAACTGGCAACTTTTTGGTGTATGGGACACACTCCAACCAACTAAGCCTCGGCCGATGTTCTTAACCACTTAGCCAAACTGGCTAGGGCTATAGTTCACTCTTGATGTTGAATTTCCATAATACATCTGCCCTCAAGGGTCCTGGGTAAGAAGAATGTAGCTGTGTTCCTATCTCTTTGGGTTGTTTGTAATTAACTATTGAAGAAGTGTAATGTGCTTATAACAGTGTTTGGTCCACAATAGATACTTGGTAAAATCTCGTTGATATTGTTTCAGACTATACTGTGAGTCTAGGTAACATCTATCAGCAGAACCCAGGTATCTTCCCTTGAGGACTTGGGCATCTTCCAACGGGCATACATAGGAAAGTTTAGAGGGAAGACTTCTCAGTTCTTTTAATAGAGGGGTCAGGAAAGGTATCTTCATGGGGAAGGATGTACTTAAGCTGGCTGAATCCACTGAATTTGTTGAAGGCTGGAGTGGGGAGTGAGTTTCAGCAAGGACGGTATTGCATGTAAAATGTAAAAAAACAACAAACTTGAGAGAGCCTGGCATTATCGAGGAACTGCCTGCGAGGTTTCTCCACTGTGGAGTTAGTATTTTTCCCTTTGTAATGAATGACTATCGTGGGGAGATCCTGTGTAATAATCTATTGCTTGTTATACTTTAATCCACAATTTTATCATCCACTGGAGGCTTTTGCCTGCAACCATTGTTAACTGTCCTGTTTACTAAATGGTGATTTTCTATTTTCTACATTTGTTAATTGTAATTCTGTTAGGAAGAGCTGTCTTTTCTCCCTTGTTTATGTAGTCATTCAGTTTACATCAGAATGGATTCATGGGTTTTTATTTTATGAGTTATAATCTATTACTATTATTCATTCAGTTCTAGTTGCCCTCAGATTTTGACATCAGGACCTCCTTCAGATTGGCTCCTGTGTCCTTTCATCATGCGTCTCTGTATTTTTTTTGAACAATTAGTTTCTAGTGCCAGAAAATGTTTCAGGTTCATTTTGTATTTTATCTGCTCCAGCCCTGGTTCCATTTTTGGAGAACAGGGTGTTTTTTTTTAAAAAAGGTCTGTGTTACTTGTTGTGCTCATTGCTACTTGGTGTCAGACAGAGCTAGGAAATATATATGTGTATGCTAGCACATGTATACATACATCTGTATTTCTTCAGCTGTCCATCTGTATATATGTTAAAAACCATGAGTTCATACTAATACCAGCTGCCAACACCAGAGCCTTCCTTTTTCCTTATTGATGCTGTTCAGTCCTGGTACCCCATAAAGTTTCATAATAGCCAACTCATACCCCTGTGAGACATATATTTATTAGCCAGAGTACAATATTGTACATAGTATGTTAGCCATGACATACAGTCAAAATACTGTTTTCTGTAGTTATACATAGTGTATGTAATTGTTTTGTAATACAGTTGGGTTCTTTTGTTACTACAGTATTCTACTTCTTGTGCATCTACCCCCCACCCCCCAAACACACACACACACACACACACACACACACACACACACACACTAGTTGGTCTTCATTCTTTATTTTTTGTTTATGTGAAACATTATTCTAGTTCTAAAACTTGGAGCTATACAAAGACTATCATCCCTACTATCCTGTTCCTGGTTTTCCCTTCTTTTCCATCCTGTCCTCACCTCCTATAGATAGTCAATTCCATTACTTTCTGGATTATCCTTCCTGTATTTCTTTTGCACAAATTAGCAGATAAATACATATTTTCTTACATCCCCTTTTTTATAGGAAAGGTAATTATGGGTAAACATTTTTTAAAAGACTGATTTGAGATTGAGGTTTTTGTTTTGTTTTAGCAAAAGTGTTGCTTCTGTGGGTTTTAACAAATGACTTTATTATTTGTGTTTGTTTCTATTTGTAAAATAACCTCCCTCTTTTACCCTTTCCTTACTTTGTGGAAGAGCTGGGGGTAACGAGTGAAGGGCTAAGGCTTTCTCAGAAGAAAGGCATACTAAAAATGTAAGCTATTGATTTTTCTTTTAAAACAATCCTAGGTATAATCTTCCTACAGTTGAGTTGGTTAAGCAGGAGCAACTTTTTTTTCCTTGAAGTTTTGCAGCCACCAGGAATCAGATGAGTGAATGGTGCATTGGCCCGGTCAGGGTTTTGAGATAGAAAGTAGAGATAAAGCCCGGCCGGGCGTGCCTTAGTGGTTGAGCATCGACCTAGGATCCAGGAGATCACGGTTCGATTCCCAGTCATGCCTGGGTTGCGGGCTCTGCTCGATCCCCAGTCGGGGGCGTGCAGGAGGCAGCCTATCTGACTCTCTCATTATTGATGTTTCTATCTCTCGCCCTCTCCCTTCCTCTCTCTGAAATCAATAAAGATACATTAAAAAAAAAAAATACTAGGTTTTAGTGGCCTTTGGACTTGCAACAGCCTTATCATGCTGATGGAGATTTTTTTAAGTGAATAATTCAAAGTCGTTTCCATATAAATGTATAGACTTTCCTTTAACCGCAGCACAACAGGCATAAGAAAGTGAGGCCCATACCCCACTCCAGTTTTACATAATCCTCCCTAAGGAACTTGGTGGAAGTTCCAGAGCATTCCACTCCCAGTTTAGCACAATTTCCTGGCCATGGTCCTGGTTCATGGAAATGACTGGTATACTATTTGTGGGCCAGCAATATTTTGGTGATTTTAAACAAGACTATGCTGAGTATCATTGAGTTGGGGAGCTTGAAACATGAAATAATTTATATAAAGTCTAAAACGAATTTGATATAGGAATAGAAGTTGAATTCTTTACATGCAGTTAGCCTTTTCTCTCCATTTTGATAATGTTTGTCAGAAAAGCAGTAACTAACTGAAACAGAACTGTTTTCTGAATAGACAAATGTGGTGCATTTAAGAAAGATAAACCCTGGCCAGGTAGCTCAGTTGGTTAGAGCATCGTCCTGATACGCCAAGGTTGTGGGTTTGATCCCCAATCAGGGCACATTCAAGAATCAACCAATTAATGCATAAATGAGTAGAACAACAAATAGATGTTTCTCTCTCTCTGTCTCTCTCTGTTCCTTCATCTCTCTAAAAAAAATTCAGTAAATGAAAATTGAAAAGGAAAGAAAATTATATTTTAAGCATTGACTGACCAAAGTAAAGATACATACACACATGTGTTGTAGGTAGAGTTTAATTTTATTGTGTGCTTTTAAGGTATGTACCTTTGGGTTTTTACCTTTTTACTTTCTCTACTTTTTGGTAAAATAAATCCAGTGGACATCGGTTCTTAGACCCTAGAAAAATCTACCCCATAAAACCTTAATTTATTATCTAGTGTTTTATTCAGGGCTCTTTGTCACACTTAATTTGTCTGGCCAAGAGGGTGGAGTAATGAATCAAATGCCTGCCCTGTACGAATAACAAATTTGAATCTCATTGCTGTGTTAATAATTTTATTCCGTACAACACCCCTTTCAATGGGAGGGGATCACTCTAGTAACTTCCTGGGGCTCTGCTTCATGGGGATAAAAAGGGTAGGGGCGATGTTACAGAAGCACTCTGTGCTATCACTATAGCTTTTTTTACTTTTCTTTATGGCTGTGGGGTGCATGAACCCTCATGCATGTATCTGAATATCATGTAAAAGTAAAGAGAAGCTCTATATAACTCCTTTCTTGATGGGAGAGCCTTCGATTTTTTCAACCTTTTTAGTTTCCCTTTGGATGATAAATATCTGAGTCATGCTCTAGTTTCCTGAAAATACTAATGATATAAAATGCTGCAGTAGTAATGATTAAGCTTAAATTAGTGTGTGAATTTAATATTTATGAAGTATTTGTTAATGTTCCCCTACCCTCTGTCTTTGTAGCCTTTTGGAAGTGTTCACTTTGTCTAAAGGCAGTGTGAATGCATTTCAGAAGCTCTAAATAAACTTACATATGTTTGTGAGTTGGTTTTTCTTTTCTAGATGGGACATTTTTGGAGGTTTGGGGTTAATATTTTAAGCTCTCTGCATTTGAAAATGAATGATGAATGCAGGTGCCCCAATGCCTTGCTTTTGGATCTCAGTGTGATTACAGGATATCCCAAGGTCTCTGAGCATATCCCTTTGGAACATTCAGTGCTTCCCTTTGTGGTGGGAACTGGAGTCCAGACACATTCCTTCTCTGACGTTCAAGCTCTTGATTGCTGTGTGCTTCTGTATCCTTGACAAACATTTCTGTGCTAAATAATATTTTGCCTTTTGACTTCAGTTTTAATTTGGAGGCTGAATTACCCCCAGGAAAGGTTGGGTTCCTTAAGAAAATTCATAGAATTCACATTGACGATCAATGGCATTTATATTTATATATTTATTTATACTTTTATATGTGTGCGTATGTGTATATATATATGTTGGCATGGAAAACAAGATAGGCTCTTAGCAGTAGTTATCTATAGGTAGTGAGATTACTGGTGATTTGTGCTTTTTTTTCTTTAGACTTTTTATAAGAAAGACAAATTTGTTTGGAAATAAGACTTTATTAAAAGAACGGCAACATTTTGTCTTGGCAGGTGTCCTTGCAGTTAATTTCCTCCATCATTCTTACAAAATAAATCTTAATCAAATGGAGTCAGCCTATTACTTAAACAGGGGCCCATGTAGGTATATAAATCAGATCTGCCACGATTTAATACTAAAAGCTGTTATTTTCAGTGAATGTAAAATTGATAAATGTTTTTAAGGTCCATATACCAGCAAAAATTTCATAGTCACAGCATTTTCATGTTCAAAGGAAAATTCTTCATCTAAACCAGAACTTCTGAAATACAGGAAAGCTGTAACATGCCCAGAGTCACACATCTCCTAGTTAATGCCAACCCAAATCTTAACTCCTTTAGATTTTTCCAGTCTTCTACCATATTATTTGTTTGGGCTTTTGGGGGTTCCCCTGAATAGTAAATCCTCACTAGCATTACTCAGGAGGTTATTTGGGTTTATCTATTTTTTAATGTAAAAAAAAAATTATCTAAATATTAATAAAATTTCAGAATAGTTTTATCTCTATAACACTTTTTGTCTTGTCATCTTTAAATATTCTTCTGGCATAAAGAAAGAAATGACCTTTAGGATTATTTTTAATATTCTGACTTGGTTTGGTCACAGTTTATAACTATGCCTCAGATGTTGAACATTTTTATTATTAATATCAATTACAGTGACCACCTTTGTGTATAAGATTTTACGGGATGTGTTGGTTATTTCTTTTAAGATAGATTTTTAGTATTGAGTAAAATACTTTATCAGAGGATATGAACATCTTTATAATTCTTGCTACTTAATGTCACATTACTTTCCAAGAGGAAATCAGTATAGCATTTAAGGCAATGAGTATGTGTGCCAGTTTACCATAATTTTGGCATCATTAACTAATGTAGTTGTTCGAAATGTTTGTGATACCTTAGTAGATGTACAGGGTATCTGAGAAGGAAGACAAGACAATTTCCCAGTGTTCGCTCATTGTAGTATACTGGTATGTCCTTTCTGTTTAGATGCTGCCTTTATCTAACTTTTTGGGTAATTTGTATTAAAACTTTTAAATTAGCTTCCCAATCTCATGTCCTTTCTTGATACTTGTCTATGACTGCTCTCAGGACTGCAGATCATTTGGGGGGTTTTTTTCTCCTTTGGGTGAAAAGATCAAAAAGAAATTGGGCAGTATCTAATAGAATTTCAGCCTCAAAATATTGGCTTTGATATGCACTGGTAGCAGGACAACAACAACCCCCCAAACCCCAGTCATTTTGAGTGTAAGGTGAGAAGGAGCACAGCCATTCTGTGGTATTTCAGCAACTCCCAGAGCTGAGGGATTACTGCATCTATGGCTTTATTGCCTGTACTTCAAAGACCCATATGATTGACATCTCATGGTTGACCTTTATCCCTTTTAACACAGAAATATATATGTGTTTTTAAACAAATTATGGTTTTCTGGAAACAGGCTTTCAGCAAACACTGTGAAGTGAAGCAGAATTAAGTACATTTAAATTTCCTCTTATTTGTTTTGATACTAAACATATACAATCCTTAGTTGAAGATTCTTGTTACTTACTATGTAATTGTTTTTGCTAAGTTTCTATTCCGTTGAATCATTTAGGTCATTTCCCTCTTAGTAGGCACTTACTGCTTTTAGTCTGCTAAATATTTTGGTTCCACACACCCCCTTCTCCCCAATGCAAAAGCTAATTGTTTTCTTTTTTTCTTCAGTCATACAAGTTTTGTTTTTCAAGTTGGTCATCAGAAATTTTAGGTATTTTATTTAAATGAAATGGTGGTATTTTTCACACTGGGTGCTTTGGTTAGATGTTGTTGATAGTATATTTTTCCTTTTCTTCTCCTTATTCAGACCGAGTCTGTTTCTCAGCCACTGGAAAACCATGGTGCCTCTGGTCATCCTGCAGAGTCATTATCTACCAAATCATATGGAGCATTGAGACCTGTCAATGGAGTTATTAACACGTAGGTTATCTCTTCCACTTCTTCTACTCAGTATGCTTGTAAAAGAGCTCTTCATTATTCCTAGCCAGCACTGACCCTGTTTTAAAGAAGCAGAAACCTCATCATTTAATAATACTGTGCATGTCTTCTACTGTAGCAAGTATAATTAGCAAGCTAATATATTTCTCATTTACGTACTGAGGCCTAAAATTGACTCATTGTGGGGAGAATGAAAGGTCCTACAATTACTGTGAATCATTGCAATTGGTAGTGTTGGTAGAATTCCTCAGAAGTGTTTGCATAAAATCCTCTAGAACAGATTAAATCCCTAAAGGCTGTATTTGTAAATCTGTATGTTTGAGAGTGCAAGGAATCCATCTACCAGTGAAAAATGTGTACACACCCCTAAAAGTCAAGTTTCGCAGGAGAGCTGATTCTTAGTTAGGCTGTCATTAATATTTGCAAAAGTATTTTTTTTTACCAGTTGCAATTTTCTAGACTTTCTTTATTCATGTTTCTTTTGTAGAAGAAAACTTGATCACTAGAGCCTGAGTTCATGTACTGACTTTTGCGCTTTTCAGACACAATAGAGGTAATGTCCACCAAGAGCCTTACAAATAAGTGCAGGCACTGCACACACAATTAGATTAGCATCAAGAGATCAACTCCTGCTCCACAGTACTTACGTGTGCCTGTAGACATTTGCAAGCAGAGGAGGTTGAACCAGTATTAGAGGCTTTGTTTCCTTGAGTCTTCTGAAAAGTAAATATTACTCCTTCCTCTCGTGCAGTCTTCAGCCTGTCTTGGCAGACCACATTCCAGGGGACAGCTCTGATGCTGAGGAACAATTACATAAAAAACAACGACTGAATCTAGTTTCTTCATCAACTGATGGCACCTGTGTGGCTGCCCGAACACGTCCCGTGCTGAGCTGTAAGAAACGGAGGCTTGTTCGACCCAACAGCATCGTTCCTCTTTCCAAGAAGGTCAGTACCAGTGAGACTTGGTCATTGTTAAACCTTGAGCCAGATGCTCAGATAGAGGTATTAGTCTTTTGCCAACTTTGGTTCATTTAACTAGTGTTTTCCAAACTTGGCAAACCACCAAGGTTTCCTGGGGAGCTTTAAAAAATACTAGGCTCCTTAACTCTATTTCCCAGAGATTCTGATTCACTTGCTCTGGGGTTGGGCCTAGAAATCTTGTTTTTAAAAAACAAAAAACTCCTAGGTGACTCTTCAGCCAGGTTTAGAAACCATTGGCTTGAGCTTTTTAATTGAAATGAGAGAGAGGAAGTTGAAATGCTGCCATCAACATTTTGAAGAACAGTGGTGTGCCTTCTCACTTGCACTGTTATCACTAAAAATGGCAATGTGGAATGCTTTTCTTTTAAATAAGAATTTCCATTAAAATTTCTAAATTGATGTTGCTAAATGAATAAATGTCTTCGCAGAGAAAATGGAGATTAATTCACAACTACAGGAAACTTGATTGCTGACTCTTCAAATGGCAGAGTTGGATTTATTCCAAAACTAGTGAAATAATACTCCGGTAAAATGAATGTCTTGTAGTGGTTCAGAGCATTAACTTTGAAAGGATAAACTTGGGTTTGGATCATGGCACTGCTGCTCAGTAGTTTTGTGATTTGGAGCAAGCTAACAACCCAACACCCCACCCCTACTCCCACCTTCTGAGATCTCATAGGGTGGTTTTGAGGATTCAGTGAAATGTATGTAACTTCCCTTATTGGGGTTCTGGCTCGTAAGTGACTAGTATAACGTGGCTGTTGTTTTTGTTTGTTCATTCACTCATCCAAAAATATTTATTGAGCTCCTACAGTAAGCTAGATGTAAATCCTTAATTTCATGAAAAAAAGTAATAAATGAACTTTATGGTATGTTCTATAATGTTAAGTGCTGGGGAGGGAAAAAATGCAGCAGAGGAAAGGAATGAGGAGCATCTGGTTGCTCAGATGGAATTAAGCCTTGAGCATTCCAAGGTTTGTAGATAAGAAAGATAAGAAAGAGACTAGGAGGAAGGAGTGGAGTAACTAGCAAAATAGAAGGAAAACTGTGGTGTGTGGAAGGTGAGTGAAGAAAGTGTTTCAGAGAGGGAGGAATGATCATCTGTTAGATGTTGCAGACAGCCAAGTTAGAAAAAGGTTGAGAATTGACCATTGGATTTTGTGGGGGCCAAGGTTGTTGGAGACCTTTATGAGCAGTTTTGTTAGAAGGAGAAGAGTAAAACTCTGATCGGAGTAGGTTCAGGAGAGAATGGGAGGGAAGGAATTGAGGAAACTATTATAGATAACACTATCAAAGAATGTTTCCGTAAAGGTGAGCAGAGAAGTAGCCTGTTTGAAGGGGAAATCTTGCTTAAAATAGAGGTGTTACCAATATATCTGCTGATGGGAAAAACTAATGACAGAGGAGAGGAAGGGAGAGGAGAGAATTGTTGGAACCATTATTTGGACAGTGGATTTTCAGTACTCGACTTATTTTGTTAGAGTATGTACTTAGACTATATAATGTTGCCATTAAAAGACAATTGAGGCAGGGAGGAGACATACAGAGCAAACTAAAGACCCTTTGATTCTAATACTAGTTTCTGAAACAAACATCCTGCCCCGGCTGCATAGCTCATTTGATTGGAGGGACATCCTGTACACCAAAAGCTTGTGGATTCCATTCCTGGTCAGGGCACATGTGTAGGTTGCAGATTTGTACGGGAGCCAACAGATAATGGTTCTCTCACATTGATGTTTCTCTCTCTCTCCCTTGCTCCCTCTCTAGAATCAATAAACATATCATTGGGTAAGGATTAAAATAAATATAAAACAGTCAATCATCCTGGCATATGCAAAAGTAAGCTGCATGGAAAATAAGACAGCAATAAATTGATTTTGGGAAAGAAATCATTTGCTGGTTATAGCAAAAATACTAGAGTTCTGCCAAAGTTGGAGACAAAGGCCATTCTCTCTATCTTGGTTGTTTATGAATATCAGTGATATTAGCTATTGAGCAAGCATCTTGCCTTCTGTCATCTTTATTTGTTAGATTTGGGTTGCTTTCCTGCATCATGATTTCATTGTAATATTAGCACAGATCATTACAAGTTGCCCATATTGCTATTTATTATGTATTTCATCACTTTAAGGGTCTAGTATGTTAGATGTTAGTAATTAGCTAAGCTAGTAAAGAGAAACACTCAAGTGGGAAGTTTTTATAATACATGTCATGTTTATTTCGTGCCCTGCTGCTTCTGTAAGGTAGATGTTCATGACTTAATTGAAAACATTAGTTTCTAGATAGTGAGATTTTAGATCACTAAAATTTTTAAAATAAATTTGGGACCAGTGTTGGGTTGCTTTTTATTTTGTGAAGTTCTATTATTTTGTGAAGTTCTAAATTAGGTAAATCATGGTACAGATGATATTTTATTTTTTATTATTTTTTAAATATATCTTTATTGATTTCAGAGAGAGGAAGGGAGGGAGGGTGGGAGAGAGAGAGATAGAAACATCAATGATGAGAGAGTCATTGATCAGCTGCCTCCTGCACGCCCTCAGCAGGATCGAGCCCGCAACCTGGGCATGTGCCCTGACCGGAAATCGAACCACGATCTCCTCGATCCTAGGTCGATGGTCAACCACTGAGCCATGCCTGGCAGGGCCAGGTGGTATTTTAAAAAAGAAAAAATAGTGTGCCTTGAAATTTTGAGGTTGGACTTACAAGCACTTTTTAATTTTTTAAAAATAGCATTTCTTATCAAATGGTTTGGCAAAGTTCTGGCATGGCTTTCCTATTTTATAGTCTGTTGGAGGAGTATAATTATATAGGAGGATTGCTTTGGGATACATTTTCAAGTTAGCTTCTATAGAATCCCCAGTGGTCCTCCACTTTTTCTTCTTGTATCACAATTGAGGACATATAGGACATTTTCTTAAGGCCTAGTGCTATGATATTTGTGGTTGAGAACTAAACCAAAATGATTATGAGTTAGTATTAAAAGGGAATAATTTGATATCAAGTGGGATGTGTACCTTATTGATAGGGGATTCTTGTGATAGACTTTGGAGGCCCAACTTTTTAGTACTAGGCTTTTGGGAAGGAGCCAAGAGTACCATGTGGAAAATCGTAGTTCCTTAGGAATTAAAGCTACTGAGAATACTCAGAAATCACTTGGTGTTTAGAACACTAATCTCTAAACTTTTATGTGTTTTATATATGTGTTATAAAACATAAAATTTGAAAGGCTGAGATTAAATAAATAGAAGCTCTAATGAACTGTCCTCAAGCCAAAATAATTTTTAATGCTTTGAACTAGTATTTTGTGATTAACAGAGAATGATGAATAGAGCCTTACTTTGATAGAATTCTTTTATAAAGCATTGCATTGGATTTTTAATGGGAATTCCTTCAGAGAGAATTAATGTCATTACAATATTAAGGGAACATAAAATTTCTCCATGTATCCAGGTATTTTGTCTCTTTATTCTTACATATTCTCTATATTCTTGATATTTTTGTGATGTGAATGAGACCTTTTCTGTTAGTGTTATAAGTGCTGATTTTTAGATATTTTGTAATTTTGAACACTTTTCTGAACTCTTAAAAGTGGTTATTTTTAATTTTCTAGGTATGCCATCTTTTATCAGCAAACAACTTGACACATTGTTTCTTTTCCTCGTCTAGATGCACTTTTCAGAAGTGTTAAGAAATAATTGGTTATAGTGAGGAATTTAATTCCTGGTTTTAATGACAATAGTTTTAGACGTTCACTATTAATTTTGATGTAAGATAACTTATAAAAATGAATTGGAACACTATCCGGAAAAGTTTCAAGATTTTTGAGGAAGTATCAATTTCTTTAAAATTTGTTGGAACTTTAAAAGTAGTTAAAACCGTTTGAGACTGGCATTATTTTACAGAAACCATTGCTCATATCTTTTCAGATTTACTCATACAGAATTTTATAGAAAGCATTCTTAATTGTTAAATACCTGTATCAGTGGTTATATCCATTTTTTTTAGTATTGATTATATCTGTGTTCTCTTTCTTGATTAATCTTGTCAGCAGTTTTTCTATTAGTAATTTCAAAGATTAGTCTTTTGCTGTTAATTCCTTCTTCCTGTGCCCCCCCCCCCCCCCCGCCTTTATTCAGATGGCTTTTTCTGGTCTTTGTTTTATAATAATAAAAACATTTAACTTTTTAAATTTTCTTCTGAGGGTAGTTTTGGATGGTAGTCCACAGCCCTTTGATGTGTGTGTTCCTTTTGCTATTTGTAGATTGCCTTTTGAGTTTTTGAATTCTTTTCTCAAAAGTTAGGAATTGAGTTTCCAAATTCTAAATGGTTTTTCTTTTTAAACCTTTTGTTATTAATTACTAATTTTCGTAGCATTTTGGTCAGTCACTTCTCAGCCTTTTGGCTAAGATAAAAGCGAATAGTATTTTGGTCAAAATGATGTTTCAATAGTTTCTGCTAATATTTATCGTCCATTATGTTTTTTTAATTTTCATTTTCTAGTATAGAGTTCTATATAATTATATACTCAGTGACCTATAGCTTCTTTTTCCAGTAGTTGTTTTTGTCTTTACATTCATTCAACTTTTTTTGATATTAATCTTATATAGTATATACAATTTTCTCATTCATTTACTTTTCAGGTTTTCTGTGTGTTTTTTGAACATACTCAGTTTTGAAACTAAATTTAAAGGCTTATTTTGACTGCAGTATTTTATTAGTTACTGACAGTCCTTTTTCTGCCTTCATGTGCCCATTTATTGAGTTGCTAATTTGGATTTTTAATTTTTCATGTTTCAAGTTCTCAGACCATAACCTTTGTTTGTGAAAACCCTGTTCCACTGCCTTTTGGTGGGGGAAGAGGGCAATTGTTTATTCTGTTTCGGCATAGAATTAGACTGATGTCAATTTTACTTTCATTCCTTTATATTGGTAATTGATTCTCCTCTGTGCTGTCCAATATGATAGCCACTATCCACGTGTAGCTATTTAAAATTAAGATAAAAATTTCAGTACCTTATTGCACTCAGACATATTTCCAGGGTTCAGTAAGTCACATGTGACTAGAAGCTACCATATTTAGTTGCACAAATATAGACCATTTCCATTATTGTGAAATATAGCTCTGTCGAGTTTTCTTCTATAATAGCTTTGGTTTTTGATTCCCCTAAATTTGTAGTTGCCTCTGTAAGTATCCCCATTATCTGTGTTATTTATCTAGCTTTTACTACCTGCTCCACATTATTGTGATCATTAAATTAGATACAGTAAGCGTTTGGCACAGTTGGGCTGCACATAATAAGTAATCAGATGTTAGCTGTTAACTTTTCTCATTTTTTTCATTTCTTTGGTTCTCAAATAATGTAAAGGGAAAAGACAACTTTGTTGTCTGGGTCCTATTTTAATTTTCTGTATCATCAGTTCTGATCTATAGTTGCACTTAGGTAGGTTTTAATTCTGCTACCATGGGTTAAGATTTTCTTTTTTCTTTTCAGATTTTGTATTTCCTTTTTTATATCACTTACTGGCCTTTCATCTTGCCCTGTTACTTTATAATAGAGGTTATGTTATCTTTTACCTTACTCTTTTGGAAATGCCAAAAGTTTCATTGTTTGACCCAAATCATTTAATAGTTTTACAGAGGTATATTCTTTCTGAATTTCTCAGATTTGCTTTCTTTTCCTTTGTTCTGCAATGTTCTATTCATGAGGGTTTTTTTCTTTCTTCATTCTGTAAAAATAATTTGATCTATCTAGACTTTGTGTTTATCACTAGAAAAATTTAGTAGCTGACTCTATTAGTTTCCTATCACAATCAAGGGAGGCTAGGAGTCTGAAATTAAGGTGTCAATCCTTGCTGCCTCTGAAGGCTCTAGGAAAGAATTCTTTCTTCCCACTTCCTGCTTCTGTTGGTTGCCAGCAATTCTTAGCATTCCTTGGCTTGTGGCGGCATAACTCCTATCTCTGCCTCTGTATTCACACGATCATCTTCCTGTGTATCTGTTTCTGCTTCTCTGCATTTTCACATGGTCTTATAAGGACACCAGTCCTCGGATTTAAGGCCCACCCTAATTCAGTGTTACTTTCTTTTAAACTAACTATATCTGCAAAGACCCTCTTTACAAGTAAGGCCACATTCAGTGGTTCTGGGTGGGCATGAATTTTGGGGCAGGGTCTGGAGAGGGGACACTATTCTACTAACTATTATCTCCTTCACCTGCTTTCTTTCCCATAGGCAACCACTATCATGAATTTGATGTGTATACTCCCGGTTCAGTTCTTCCTTGTACTTACATACATGTATCCATGAGCAGAGTACAGTACTGTTTCATTTAAAGTTTATATAAAAATGTATGTGTATGTTGTCATGGTGTACATACTCTGCTACTTGGTTGTTGGAGGGAAGGGGGAGTTTGTATTTTTGTTTGTTTTTTTAATCCTTACTCGAGGATATTTTTTTTTTCGGGGGAGGGGGCATTGATGTGAGAGAGACACATCGATTGGTTGCCTCCCACACAAGGCTAGGGCTGGGGTTTGAGCCTGCAGCCAAGGTATGTGCCCTTGACCAAAATCGAACCCGTGGGACCCTTTAGTCCTCCTGCCAACACTAACCAAAAAGCCAAACCGGCTAGGGCTGTTTGTTTGTTTTTTAAGTCACTCTTGTGTTTTCAAGATCTCTGCATTGATATACATAGTTTTATTAGTTCAGCCTTTTTAAAAAAAATCCTACCCAAGGATTCATTTGCATTGATTTGAGAGAGAGAGAGATCCATTGCCTCTCGTATGTGCCCCAACTGGGGATCAAACCCGCAACCTAGATATGTGCCCTGATGGGGAATTGAACCTGAAACCCTTTGGTATAAGGGATGATGCTCCAGCCAGCTGAACCACCCATCCCAGGCTAGTTCAGCTTTTGTAAGTAGTCCACATTTCCTTAAAAAAGACACTGTGTGGGTGTGAATATATCCATATCCTGTTGACTTCAAGGTTCTAAATTTAACTCCTATCTTCGGCTTATTTATTGTATTCATATCTTCTGCATCCTTTTGTCTGCTTTCTGTTTGGTTTTGAAATATATTTGATATGTAGCATTCTGTAAGTTTAAAGTATACAACATGTTGATTTTATATTTATATTGCAATATGATTGCCGTTGTAGTCTTAGCTAACACCTGTCATCTCACATAATTATAATTTCCTTTTTATGATGAAACAATGAAAAAAGAATACTTAAGATCTAGTCTCTTATCACATTTGATGTTTATAATACAATTGTATTGTCTACAGTCACTATACTATGTATTAGATCTCCAGGACTTTAATATTCAGTAGTTGCAAGTTTGTGCCCTTACACAGCATTTCTCTTATTTCCTCAACACCTCCCCCCCATTTCTGTTTTTTAAAAATTCATATTTATTCATATAATTCCAAATTACTGGTTAATTACATACAAGTCCATGATTGTTATTTCTTCCTCTTTGTTGTTCAAAACAACATTAGGCTGTTTCCCTTTCAATCTCCATTAATGCTTTTACTTTAAATAGGTTTCTTTAGTAAGTAACTTGCTAGATACATCTTCATCTCTCTTAGTTTTTCTGCGTCAGTTTGTTTTCAGTGTGTTTTTAAGGGGTGAGTTAAATCTGTTTACTCTGATTACTGTATATTTGGAATCATTTCTCCCATAATTTTTTAAGCCTTGCCCTTTTTTTTGTTTTTATGTCTTTTCTCCTATTGGTTTAGTTGAATGTACTTTTCATCTCTAGCTGCTTTGGGAACAATAGGACTTTGGAATACCTCTTTTTAAAACTCCGATCTTTCCTTCTATTATGTATAATTTATCTTTATTATTTAGTTACCTTGTTTTTAAATTCCTCCCAGATTAGTCATTTTAAAATTCGTACTTAATATTTACCGACACTCTTTCCATTCTTGGTCACGGTTGCTTTTTGCATTCTACTCCATCCTTCTTACCCAGTACATTCCTTAGGAGCCCTCCAACAACGGGCTGTGAGTTGTAATATCGGCCTATGTATATTAAAAATGTAGAGTTATGTTTTGTGTGTGAGTGTATACATATGTATATTTGTGAATATACCCACAGTTATAGATTGACTTTATTTATTTTTTAATATATTGATTTCAGAGAGAGAAACATCAATGAGAGTCATTGGTTGGCTGCCTCCCGCACTCCCCCTGCTGGGGATTGAGCCCACAACCCGGGTGTGTGCCCCAACCAGGAATCGAACCTCGATCCCCTGGATCATAGGTTGACGCTCAACTAACTGAGCCATGCTGGCTGGACAAGATTGATTTTATCCTTGAATGATGGCTTAACTGCGTGTAAATTTTTATATTCAGCACTATGACAATATTTCAGTGCCTTCTGGTATTATTAATGGAAATTCTGATGTTCTATGAAATATTTCTTTGTAGGTGCTCTGTGTCTTCTCTCTGATAACTTAAGCGCTCCCCCTCCACCACTTATGTTGGTTTTTTTTGTTTTTGCTTTGCAATATCAAGGGATATAATTAAAGAATGAATTAATTTTTAGCTCCTTAGAATCTTGATGTTCACCTTGATTCTGAGAGTTTTTGTCCGTCTTTTGAGTTTTGAAATTTTTCTTTCATTTTCTCTTTTTAAATATAGACTATTAGATTGTTACAGATCTTCTCACTCTCCCATATCTCTTAATTTTTAAAATATTTTCCAATTTTATCTGTGTCTTGTGCTTTACTCTGTAATCTTCTGACTGTTCTGTTCCCCGTATTCATCACATTTCTCTCCAACTTTATTGTTAAACCTGTCGGTTGGGTTTTGTGCTTTAATGTGTGCTTTTAATTCAGAATTTGTTTGTGGTTACTTTTACAAAAATCCTTTTTTCATTCTTTCCTGTTCTTGTTTTACTACTTCCATTCTTTACCTCTTTGAACAATTTAATATAATTATTTTTAAATTGTTTTCAAATTCCTCTATTTCTAGTTTGTTGAGGACAAAGTCTTCCCATTTTTGCAACTTCTGACTGCCTTATATCAGTCTGTGTTTTTGTGTAATCTTTCACAGTGATCTCATCTGGGGCAGGGGTGAGGGAGGCATGTTTTCTATAGGATTCTTATGATCCCTGGGCTGTTGAAATGTCCTTAAGGCACAGTTTCCCATTAGCTCTTCTGAAAAAGCCTCAGGAATGTGGTTGAATTTTGAATGTCAAATTTTTAGCTTCAGGTCCCTGCACATACACAGGTAGTATGAGTTTGGACCTCCTACCTGAACTTGGGTTGGGACTGGGCTTTCTCTTTCTCTCTGATGACTTTTCAGTAAGGTTCCGGGGTAGGTGTTAAACTTTCTTGCCACTTCCCTGCCTAGTTGAGTAAGACTTTCTCATCATTGCCTCCACTTTGTGAGTTCTGCTGTTTCTTACACCTTGGAATTTTCTACTCTGATTTAAACTATAGACATTTTGGTATTGTGATAAAGTCTGGACTTCTCAGAATAAATTTTTAAAGCGTAAAGTGAAATATGGATTCTTGGGGAAACTGTTGAAATGGTCATTAGAATATAAATTTGTGGTATAGTGACTTGTATTTCTTTAGTAATACCTTAAATAGCAGTTATTTAGCAAGAGGTATAATAACTATCATGATTTCAAAGTACAATCACCCTTGAACAATGTGGGGATTAGGGACACCAACCCCCTACACAGTTGAGATCCACGGATAGCTTTGCTAGGCCTTCCCCCCCCCCCCAGCTTAATCACTGTATGGCGCACTGTTGACTGGAAGCCTTACTAATAACATAAACAGTTGATTAACACATATTTTGTATGTTACATGTATTATATATTCTTACAATAAATTAAGCTAGAGAAAAGGAAAATCATAAGGAAAATACATTTACTATGTTTATTGAAAAAATGCGTAGAAGTGGGCCCACACAGTTCATACTTGTGGTATTCAAGGGTGTAAACTGTGGTGACAAGCATAATAATACTTCAGGATGTCTGCCACTACTGTAATGTGATAGGTGAATCAATTTGGAGACCACTTCATGCCATATTCTCTGCTCAAGGATTCATAAAAGATGTTAAAGACTTAAAAGTCTCTTGTTAAAAAGAAGAAACTCTTTAATTTGTTTTTCTAACTTATTTGATACGGGAACCTTTGTAAGGTAATACTGACTAAGCGTGCTGTGAATTACTAAGATTCCAAGAGAAACATTTCAGGACATCTGCTTTCTGCTCTGTAATCTCTTTATAGCTGATGTTTGTACACTTAGCAATACTGAAATAAAAAGTTTAAAAATAAAACCTTTACCTACCAACATTTTCCCCTTCTTAAAACCTCATTCTTAAATTATATCTAGATGCAGATGTTTTAAAATATCCTAAAGTAAATGTAAAAGACAGGAACTTTACTTGCAACATTGACTTAGTTATTGATCCCATTTTATTTTCAAATATAGTTTAAGTTTATAGAAAAATAAACTAGTAAGATCAAATGATTGCATATTTCTTATTAATATTTAATGTACTTATATTTGTTTTAATTGCTATGTGTATGTACTTTAGATTTTTGAGTGCATATACATATTTCTTAATATCAGTAGTACTTGGCATTTTAGATGCTGCATATGAAGTGATGTCACAGTTTGTTTAACCATTCCACGGTTTATTTTTCACTGTTATATACCAGATGAGCCATGAGCATTTTGGCACAAATTTCAAAATCTTTCCCTCTTCCATTATCATCTTAGTTCCTTTGGTTGCATCATCAGCTAGTTCCTTGGGGATCTAGTTTCTAAGAAATATTTACCAAAGCAAAAGAATCTATTGTCATTAGTTCTGTATATTGCAAGATTAGGCTGTATTAAGATTGAGTAGTACCACCTTCAGTATTGTGAGTGATTATTGCCAGCAGTAACACTTTTAACAGTGATTTCTTACTGCTATCAGAGACTATTCTGTTCAGATTACCAGGATTCTCTAAAAAGGATTTTTAAAGTTTGGGTCAAGATTCAGATAAGGTCCATACATTCCAGTGAATCTTTTAAATCTAATTTTATAGGTTTTTTCTTTCTCTTTTTAACCCTTGCAATTTAAACAGTTTTATGATATGCTTAGATGTGATTTTCTTTGCATTTTTGCTCTGCTTGGGTTTTTCAGTTTAAGTTTATGGATTGGTTCTTTAATCATTTTTAGCATGATCAGTGTTTATTTCCTTTTTTCTAATAGTTTTCAAAATAATAAGCTGGTTTCCTTCTCTCTTCAAAGGGCAATCAGTGACGTCTTTGGTGGAGGGGGGAGTGTGTATAGATTATGAAGTCATTGATTTAAACATATTTGGGTTATTCCAGCCATTGAAATTGTTTTGATGTTCAGATTGTCATCATTGATTAGTAAAAGCCTCTTCGGTCAGGCTGGCTCTTGTGTCCTTTTGCTGTGGCTGCAGTAATCTTGAGAGCTTTCTTATTTCTCATTATTAATATTTAACGGGAGCCTATGCTTTGAATTTTTCTAGGCGGCCTGACCATAATTTGAACCCTATGGATCTCAATGATTTTGCTCTCCCAGGAAACATTTGGCAATGTCTGTAGTCATTTTTGACTGTCACAAAGGGGGGGGAGGAAGGCGGGTGCTACTTGCACCACGGGCAGAGGCCAGGGATGCTGCTACTTATCTGCAGTGCACAGGGACAGCCTCACAACAAAGAATTATTCAGCCCAAAATGTCAGTAGGTGCTGGTTTTGAGAAACCTTGCCATATACTAGTTCAGCTAGCATTTTTGTGGCTTTTTAACAGTTTATGAAATCATATTACCTTTCCCACAACCCATGAAATTGACATTGCTGGACCTTTATTAACAGATGAGTAAATCTGAGGAGTTCATATGACTTACCAAAGGTCACACAACTAACCTTCACAGGACCATCTTTGCATGCCATCCATCTATGTGATTGTAAGAAGTAGGCAGTTGAGGAATGTTGATAAAGACCACATTGTTTTCATATGTATCTTTCTCCTATACATCACCATAAAAGCAAACAGCTTTAAAGAGATGTCTGCTAAAACTAAATGTAGCTCTTGAGTTTTTGCTAGCAGAGTTTTTATCCGACTCTTCTGTCTTTATTATACTACCCTTGTTCCTAGCATCCCTTCTCATAGTGTTGTTCCACAGGCAAGTTTTTTCTTCTAGGACTGCATGCTGCCCCATTAATTTTGGGTGGGTCATGATTTGGTAAATGCTAGACTTGTTCTAAAGAGTAGCTGATGACTTCTGTGTAGTCCAGGAAAACTTGCCACCTTATTTAAAACCCCCTGAAAGTCTTTTTAGAAGGAGATGTCCGTTGTCAGTTATTAAGGTTCTTAGGTGGATGAAGTTGCTAAAGAGAGCAAGTCATGTCCCACCAAGGAATTGGGAGCCAACTATTCACCTTAGTGGATGGTTGAAAACCGTGAAGGTGGTTGAAACGTAGGTTTTGTAAAGCATTCTTAGAAAGCCAGTTTCAGTAGCTTTAAAGTATCACAAGTTTTATACCTAAGTAAGCATTTAGGGTTTCAAGTAACTTGATTTCATCACTAAATAAGAAGCTAGTTTACTTAATTACTTTGAAGGTTCATGTGTTGGAGAAATGGAAGTGTTAACAAACTAATCAAACTTCTGTTAACAGTGTCATATAGGTATCTAGAAAGAGCCTTTCGAATTTTGGAGTTAATGAATGGGGAGTTGGGTTTTTATCAAA
Source organism: Miniopterus schreibersii (assembly GCF_964146895.1). Taxonomy (NCBI): domain Eukaryota; kingdom Metazoa; phylum Chordata; class Mammalia; order Chiroptera; family Miniopteridae; genus Miniopterus; species Miniopterus schreibersii. The sequence continues at coordinate 10,538,234 of NC_138116.1, forward strand.
CACTGAATTGTCACTTTTGTCTGGCTTTTTGCAGGTTCACCGCAACAGCCCGATGCGCTCTGGCTGTGATGTGAATCCCTTCTGTGCACTGTGTGGCTCAGGCAGTGCCAACACCATGCCTCCAGAAATCCACTACGAAGCCCCTCTGTTGGAACGCCTTTCCCAGTTGGACTCTTGTGTTCACCCAGTTCTGGCATTTCCAGATGGTAAGAAAGGCCACAGAATATAGTCTAATAAATGAAACAAAGGGTTGAAAATGAAAGGAAGTCATTTCTCACAGCCCTGAAGTGGCTGGGTGGGGCCTATGGACAGTTGCCTCCAGCCACAAGCAAAGTGGTCTTTTATACCCCAGTATATCTTTAAAAATATATTGTCTGTGTGCCCATGATGTAAAATAGGGTGGGCAGCACTGTTCTGAGAGAAGGTCTTCATATTGAGGGTGTTGTATGTATTACTGGGAGTAGTTACATGACGGCTTTCCAAGGTGTCCGTAAGCATAGACCTTCTCTGTTAGCTTGTACTTTTTCTAACACTGATCTACCTGATGAGCCTCTATGTCTGCCGGTTTTCCTTTTCTACCTCTTTCATAGTTGCTCTTCTCCCATTTCACAAAAGAAGAAAGTCATTCTTCTTACCCATATTGACACTGTTTTCTGTTTTGTTTTGTTTTGTTTTGTTTTTCTGTATTAAGTCTCGATGTGGGTCTTCTTCCAGAGTATAAAAACTTTAGGCAGTAGGGATGCCAAAGGGACCATTTCCAAGAATTCATGACTCCTGAAGGAGAAGCCTGTGGGATTTGAGTAAAAAAGAATTTGAATAAAAAAATTAAGCCCTACTTGGTTTGCTCAGTGGTTAGAGCGTCGGCCCTCGTTCTGAAGGGTCACAGGTTCAAATCCAGCCAAGGGCACGTACCTCAATTGTAAGCTCGATCCCAGCCCTGGTTGGTGCGCAAGCATGAGGCAACCAATAGATGTGTCTCTCTCACATTGATGTCTCTCTCCCTCTCTCCCCCCCTTCCACTGTCTCTGAAAAGCAATGGAAAGATATCCTTGGGTGAGGATTAAAAAAATGGATGAAGAAGATGGAAGTACCTTATTTTGTTTAAATTCTGTGCCTTACCTGTCTGTCATCTTAGAGTAAATATTAAGAGAATAACTGCAGTTAGACTTTATTCTGACTAAAAGTCTGATTGATTAAGGTCTAAAAGAAAGATTTTTCCTTCGCTAATTAAGCTAAATACATTTATATGTCAAGGTGTTGATAAAAATATTTGAGTTTATGATTTTTTTAAAATTGCATTTCATGTGATGGGAGTACATGAGCAAAAATGTTGAAACCACTGCTTTAGATACAGTTTACAGGAAGCTTTCATAATCTGGATTGATTTCATTCATTTTCAAATCTCAGGATCTGGTTCCAGCCTATGGAATGTAGTAAGCATTTCCTCTTGAATCACTGTGGTATTTTATCAATTATGTTATGAATGGGTTTTTTTTTGTTTTGGGTTGTTTTTATCTTTATTGATTTCAGAGAGAGGAAGGGAGAAGGGGAGGGAGAGAGAGAGAGTCGTTGATTGGCTGCCTCCTGCACACCCCCACTGGGGATCGAGCCCGCAACCCAGGCATGTGCCCTGACTGGGAACCGAACCGCCATCTTCTGGATCCTAGGTCAATGCTCAACTGCTGAGCCACACCCGGCTAGGCTGTTATGGCTGTTTTTGGATTTACTCTCCATTACTTAAATTGTAAGCTTCCTGAAGGTAAAGGACCATGTTTTTCTTCCTGTTCTGTCCTTTATAATACCTTACACATAGTCTGTATAAGTTTTTGCAAGGAGAATAATTGAGATAGGAGGACTTAAAAGGCTAACTGAAAAAGGAGTCTCAGGAGTGAGAATTATGTGGGATATAAGATTTACTTGGTTGGAGGAGAAAAAAAAATGTTTTAGCATAGGTAGTATATAAACTTTTTAAAGGGACAGATGCTCAGTAATTTGGATTTTGCTAGCTGTACTATGTTTAGTCTTTTCAACTATACAACTCTGCCATAGCACAAAAGCAGCCATAGACAATATGTAAACTAATGGTGTGGCTGTGTTCCAATAAAGCTTTATTTATAAAAACAATCATTAATAGATCCTGGCCAGTGTGGTTCAGTTGGTTGAGTGTCGTCCCATGCACCAAAAGATCTCAAGTTCGACCTCTGGTCAGGGTGCATACGGGAGGCAACTGATCAGTATTTCTCTCTTACATGAATGTTTCTCTCTCCCTCCCTCCCTTCCTCTCTAAAATCAAGAAAAACATTTAAAAAAAACCCCACAGTCATTACTGATATCTGTCCTAGACAATCCCCTCCTTATCTGTTCTTTAAATGATTGAAGTCTTTCTTAGCCACCTAAATCCTGCAACTAGTCCATGACTTATTATCAAAATTCTCTTTGACTAAAGAAAGGACATGGTATAATAGTCTTGCTGTAATTGACTTAGCAAAATAGAAATATTTAGAATATTTGGAGCTATATGAATACTAAGCTAGGCAGGGTTTTCGGTCAGGATTGGTACAGCAGTAAATTAACTTAATGAATGGAAGACACTAAAACATTTTCCTCTGCTTCAAATTCCAGAGCCATTAACTTCTACCTTCTCTTGCCATTTGTGTTACAGCTCATATATCTACTATTTGTATAGCATTTTGTGGTTGAAAATGCATTTTTCTCACAACTTGTCTTCTTTCACTAATCTTGTAAGGTATTGCTTCAGCTTTCCAGGTTAAGAAACAGGCTTAGAGAGGTTGTGGCTTTATCTCAGGCTAAATGGCTAGAGTTTAGATGGCTCCAAAATTCAGGCTCAGGTCATCTGATACCTGTCCTTCATTTTTCTCTATTCTGTGTTTCTTCCCAGCCAGGTTATTAAAAGAAGTCAGGTTTCTACCCAATTCCATACTCTGGCTGCAGATGAAACCACCAGGAAGATTTAGGAACATTTCTTGGATTAGTTACTCTCTCAGGTTTACCGTGTTGAATTGTATAGTCTCATATTTGAAAAAGAAGCCTGAAGCCTATATTTATATTCTGATCCTGATAAGGCCTCTTCCATACTCATTGAATATCAGCTGATAAACATGGTGATCATTCCTTTAACAACAGTGTTACCATGTAGAGTTGTGAAGTCTCCTCCATCCAATCACAAGTACCCAAACCACCTGCCTGACATCCCTCATTCCACCATTCAGCATTTCTACTAGGAGGTACCTGTTCCTTATTCACACTCTGTCCTTCTCACTGTATCACATCTATAGATCTCACCACTACTCTTATACTTCCCCACTCCATCCTATTCCAAGCAACTATAGGTAGCAATGAGGGAGAAAAGAAGGAAAGATCATTTTCTTGCTTGCCTCTAAATACTGTTTCTCCCTTTGTCTCTCTTGTCTTATATACACACAGAGCTCCTAACGATGACACTGGTGTTTGGACAAGAGTTGGTCATTAAATTCTCCTTGTATGAGACTGTAAAGGAGAATATTTATGTGTCTTTTACTATACCAAGTTGGATATATGAACATACCTGCCTGTGGATAAATTAGACTTTCTTTGAGTTGGCCTGGGGTCCTAGTTACCATATCTAATATTGTTCTTATTCGGGTGATTTTGCTTTGTCTAAACAACTACCACATTCAGAATGCAATCTGTAAACCAGAAGATTCTCAGGACCACAACTCCACAGCGCACCATTCTATGTGAATGGTGCCCCCTAAAGGATTGAGGTTCCCCGTGGATCATTGTGTAGAATAATTAGTAACAGTGAAGGCTAGCAGCCAGCATAGTACTGTGTGGGTCAAGTATGTGCATCAGACCTGACCTCTGGGCCACCTTTTTGCAGCCTCTTCATTTTTAAGTAGAACCAGTTGTGTAGTTTGTGAAGATAGGAACCATCTGAGGCTAGTAATCCTAGAGTTCTGTCTCCCATCTTGACCACCCCTCATTCACTCCAATTAAGTATGGCTAGAGATGATGGAATTTGAGGAACTGTAAGCTGGGCAGAAGTTGGAGGCATTAGGGTGTGATAACCCTTTAGTACTCCAGAAGGAGAGACTTGTTTCCTTATCACCTTACTTAATCAAGTCAGGTTAATCTTTAGCTTTGAAATGTAGAGGATATGTAACCTTGGGGAAAAGAAGATCAGTTAGACTTGGGTTTAATAAGAGCACCACCTGCTGGCCATCTGGACATGAATATCTGTGTTTTGAGAGAACTTGCCAAGACAGCTAGCTATAATAGGAGGCTACTACAACTTGCCAGCAGGAGGAGGAAGTGAGCATTACAAAACACCCCAAGAAAGTGAGTTTGAGAAAATGGTGGAAAGTATGAGCAAAACAGCCAAGTGAGTCATGGAATGTCAGGCCCTGGTGAGCCTGAAGTCAAGGCCTCTTTTCATTTTGTTTGCAGAAATAGTAACTTAAGATAATGTTCGTAATCACTTCTGTTTTCATGTTACTGACCTGATCAAGTATTTGCAAACTTTATTCTCTAATAGCAGTTTAATGCTGTTGCCTATGAAGGTGTGGAATGTATGAAGTCTTCTAGCTGAATGGTTCCCTATCATTTTCTCTGCCATTTCATCCCTTTCTTTGCTTACTTTCAGGTTCTCTATATCCAATCTATTCCATAGTTTTAGTTGTACGTGGATCCTAGGTGTTATTTCTTCCTCATCCAGAGCGTGAACTCAGTTCCTAAGAGATCGTTTTTGTTCATTGACTGGCGGATTTACCTGTTCACTCTTATATGAAAACAATTAAAACACAGCAAACTTCTAGCAAAGTGTAGCTGCTTTAGTCCCTTAAACAGTTCATTATTATCCCTAACTGCTTATTTAGTGGGTTGGAGGAGTTCTTTTTTGTTTGTTTGTTTAAATATTTTTATTGATTTCAGAGAGCGGGAGGGAGAGGGAGAGAGAGATAGAAACATCAATGATGAGAGTCATTGATAGGCTGCCTTCTGCACCGAGCCCGAAATCCAGGCATATGCCCTGACCAGGAATCAAACTGCAATCTCCTGGATCATAGGTTGATGCTCAACCTCTGAGCCATGCCAGCCGGGTGGAAAAGGAGTTCTTGGTTCTACTTAATACATCAGCTCCAAGTATGTCCTCTCTTGTGCTTACTCACAGTGTTTAATAGTGGCTGTCTGGATTTGGTTAATTTTTTGAGAAGAGTCTGAGGTCTTGGGGTCCAACAGAAACCATGTGATTACTTTAGCCTATGCTCCAGTAGACAGAGGAAGGGGGAGAGCTAGAGTACATGTCCCTGGGTGTTACCAGCCCTGAGCTAGTCCTGCTGCGTCATCTACAAATGGAGAAGCTAAAGCCTGGTTAATTGACTTGTTCTTATTTTCTCCTCCTATTCAGTGATGGAACTGGGACCCAAATCCAGGTCTCTCTACTTCTAGTCCATTCCTTTTCCCACTGTCTCCTCTTTTCCCTGGCTTAATGAAATCACAATGGTTTTGTAGTCCCGTTACATAGTCCTTGCCAAGTGGAAGTAACTCTTCTGAGAAAGGGGTATCCTGGGATATAGAGGGGAAAGTGGTCTCCCCTTTCTTAAGCCTTCTGTATGCATTCCAGCTCGGCCCAGCTTTCAGAATGCCACTAGACAATGCTTTATTTACTAAGGGCCAGTGGTCCATTCTCAGAACTAGAAAATAATGCCTGGTCCTAAGACTGCTTGCCCATTGGGGATAGCCATCCTTGAGAATGGAACTATTTTATTCACTAAAGGATACGTTCATTCTTGTCCTGAAAGATTTAGTGTTCAAACTTGGTCTTTGAAGTGTCACAAAATCCATGGTTTATACTATAGGAAAGAGTGGTTAAATTCTTTTAAACTGTAGAACTCCCTTGAAAAATATCTTGTACTCTCCAGTTCCTTGGGAATAATTTGCGAAGCATCAGATTCCACCTGAGAATTAAACCTCTCTATTCTCTGGGGCCAAAGAATAATCTCATGGTGTAGTGGCTAAAAGTATGGGCTTTAGGATTATGCAAACCTGAGTGTGAGTGTTGGTTCTTACTCACTAAACTATGTAACCTGGGACAGTTACTTCACTTCTCTGAACCATGTTTTCTGTCTTTAAAAGGATAATGGTGCTTACATCATGGAATTGTTATGAAGATTGATATACACACACAATGCCAGCCACATAGTAATGGGTTCAGTAAATGATCATTTATTCTTCTTTTCTTGTCCCTGCTACCCAATCCTAGCTTAGATTGAGCACATCTTCTACCCTCCCTGGGAGCCAAAACCCCTCACATGTTTTCCATAGAAAAAATGTTAAGTAGAATATATTCATAATAGTTCTGGAAAAAGAAGGCATGCCATCAGTGACTAGAGTTCAGAGTGATTTTCAAATGATGGAAAACAGGATAACTGTTAGGTAGGAGCTGTTATAGGGAGGTTCTTCACCAACAGAGAAGGCCACAGAGAAGTAGGGATTGGACCTGAGCATTTGGTGCTGAATTTGGACTTGTTTTGGAATAGCTAGGTTGGATTTTCCCCTCTTGTACCCCCTACTCCATCAGTGCCTATTTCTGTGCTGTAGTAGTGATATGGACTCTGGGGCTAGAACTTTTGAGTATGTCCCAGGTGCTTAATGGTTCCCAGGAGGAACTGGGAGCTAAAGAAAATATGCTAGTCTTCAGATTAAAGAGAACCTTGGGAAGCTTTTCAGAACTCTGAAAGAAAAAAAAACAGACCTGTGTCTGTCATGAAATTTTGAAGTGCTGTCAGAAAAAACAGGAAATGTTTGAGAATAAACTTAATAAATTTGGATGATTTATACAATGAAAACTGACAAACACTGCTGAGAGAAAATTATAGAAAACCTTAAAATATGGAGAGATATACCATGTTCATGAGTAAGAGACTCAGTATAGACGGCATTTCTCCCCAAATTGACCTGAGTCAGTTTAATATCACAAGATTTTTGTTTGCTTCTTTTTTTCAAAAGCTTAAAAGAGGAAAACAGACCACCTACAAGTGAATAAGAATTAGTTTATCTTATCTGCAACACTGGATATTAGAGTACAGTGGAGTAAAGCTTTAAAAATCTGTGATAATTAAGACTAAAAAGATTAATTTGTGATGTTGAATATTAACTAATCAGCTAAAAAACCTAGGTAATCTCAATGTGGGGGGTGGTGAGGCTCTGAAGGAAGGTGGGAGAAGAATGGTATAATTCTTATTTTGGGGGAAAGATGTGGTACACAATACAGTGCCTGGTACATAGTAGAGAGGGAATATTTGTTGAATGGATATATCCTGAATAAATCCATATTGACTGAAGTCAGTTTAAATGTTTTAGTGTCTAGAAGAATAGAAACAGGATGTCTATCAGTCTTTCAAACCAATAAAGTTAAACTTAGCAGATTACATAAACAAAGAAAACTCCATCAATCTAACAAAAGGGTGTGTTAGATGTGTTTTGTTCTGTTTTTGAACTTGAAAAATAAAAGGCAAAAGTAACTTGTTTGTGAGTAGGAGAATGACCTTCAGTAAAGTTCAGATAAATATGATAGTGCTTGCCCTGCCAGGTTATCATGCCACTGGGCAAATAAAGAAGGGTATGACACAGATCTTGCCCACTGGAGAGTCAGAGTTAACGGCGAATTCACTTCACCTCACTTCATGAGATAGGAGCCCACGGGCCAGGTGTTTGTACTAACCTTTAGGTGTTTTGTGTTTCTTACAGATGTTCCCACAAGCCTGCACTTCCAGAGCATGCTGAAATCACAGTGGCAGAATAAACCTTTTGACAAAGTCAAACCTCCCAAAAAATTTTCATTTAAGCACAGAGCACCCATGCCAGGCAGTCTGCCAGATCCAACTCGTAAAGACAGGCACAAGTTGGTCAGCTCCTTCCTAACAACAGCCAGTAAGTTTCAGAGGACCAGGGAGTCCTCTAGTTGTTTTTCTATTCCTTTTATAATCTCAAGTTACTGGTTTCTGTAGCGGTATGTTAGGGTTGGGAATTGACTGATACAAAGTCAGCTTACAGTCTACTTTTACTCATCTTGGATTTTCTCAGATGGACCCCAAATGCTCAGTGAACAGCCAACAGTGACATGGCATTGGGTCCATCTGTGAACAGGTTGTCTTCTGTAGCCTGGTGTCACATTTCTCTGGTTGAGGACCCTGTTGGCTCCCTAGCCATTGTGCTATTTGCTAGAAGCATGAGTCCCAGAGGACCGTCCTGCTGCCCTAGGTGTCTGTCATTGGCCTAGAGAGAACTTAAGAACTCAGAACTCAAATAAGAAAAGATTGAGAGAAGATATTTTACAGCTCTTTTTCTGTTCCCCTCTTCAGAGCTGTCCCATCACCAAACCCGGCCTGACAGGACCCACAGGCAGCACTTAGACGATGTGGGGTCCGTGCCTGTGGTGGAGCGAGTGACAGCGCCAAAAGCAGAGCGCTTGCCTAACCCACCACCACTCGTGCATGACCCAAACCACAGCAAAATGAGATTGCGAGACCATTCATCTGAGAGAAGTGAAGGTAGGGCCAGGCCCGGCACCTCTACCTGCATTTGCACCTGCTCGGGGCTTTCTGGGGCAGCCTGCGCTTCTCTTAATTGCCCCCAGCTTTCCCTCACTGTAGGAAGGCAGAGTAGAGGGACCCTACTGCTTCCAAATGCAGGCCTCTTCTTACTGCTGCAGCAGCTTCCGCCCAGCCCCTACTTCCCATCAGCCACTTGCTTTACCTTTTTATCCCCCAGGCTTAGAAAGCGTTTTGCCTTCATTGTGCATCGCTGGCATTCCTAGCTTTTGGTAGAGGCAGAGCTGGTGAAGATAGCCACATCTTCCTCTTTTCTGTTGACTTCTGCAGTGTTGAAGCATCACACAGATTTGAGCAGTTCGAGCTACTTGGCAGCCTCCCACCACTCACCGCACAGTCCCTTGGTGCGACAGCTCTCCACCTCATCAGACACCTCTGCATCCACCAGCTCCAGCCCCCAGGTTACAGCCAGCACATCTGTAAGTACCTGCATGGAGTTAGCTGGAGAGCCCCTCTGCGGTTACGGCTCATTTAAGTGTCTCTGGGGACAGTGTAGAGTGGACTGTGAAGCCCAGGGCAGGTATGGGTTTCAGCTCATCGGGATGTAAGTCGGAGCAGCGGTATTTGACTTCCTGTTGCCTGCCTTGAGTTGTTCATAGTCGAGATGGGTCTGTGCTGAGCCGTCCATAGAAGGCCTGATGCAGAGAAAACCCTTAAAAGTGGGCTGTGAGTATTAAAAACCTGTGAGACTGAGTTTCACATTGCACTCAACAATATCATGGCTCTCGCCCTCTTAGTCTAAAAAGTAAGCTGAGAGAAGGAATAGAGGCGCAATGCCTACGGGCATTGAAGACATTGGATTTCCCTGTTTTTACTCTACTGCTGAGTGGAGCTACAGAACTGAGAATAAACACTGGCTGTTAGGGTGCCTGGAACAGAAGGGAGAGGGCAGCCCATGCTTTTCAGGTATACAGAGCAGAATTACAGATCCGACAGCCACCCTGGCAGTGCTTACATGTGGTGCACTCGCAGTGACTTCGTACCACATTCTATCCAGGTAGCTGTTCTCACAGCCATTTCAGACACATTAGAATTTCATTCTAATATTTTAGTTCCTTAAGGTGTACCTCCTTAAACACATCTACCTGTAGCAGCCTTGTGCCACTAAAGGGTCCTTTATGTAGTAATTATAATAATGGTAACAGTAATAATAAAACGCTGCCACTGTAATGTGTGTGTCAGTGCTAAGTGCTCTCCACGTGGTCTCTCAGTCCTATAACACCTTTTGAGATGTAGTTGGTGTTACGGATTCCCATTTTGTAAACAGGGAAACTAAGGCTTTCCAAGGTTAAGGAAATTGCATAAGCAAGGCAACTTGTGATGGTTATAATTGTGATTCAAACCCAGGCCGCCTGGCTGCAGAGCCAGCTCTCTTACATTACACTACACAGTATTGGCCACAGGCGCACCCCATGGCAGAGGCACCTTATGCAGGTGCTTTGAAGCCCCTTTAAAGCTGATATCAAGAAACTTCTAAGCCCACGAAATGTGCTCACTAGGTTCCTGTGATCAGGTAGGAATTTACATTGTTCTAACTTTGCTCTTAAACCTTTAAAAGATGGCATTTAAATTCAGCTCTGCAGGCATTTACTTTTTTGCCTCTATCTTACCTATTTTTTGAGTTATTTATGAAAAGTAAAAACATTTATAAAGAAAATGTATTGTTTATTATTAAAGTTATCTTTTATTCGGCCAGCGGGACCCACTCCTTGCTGGGAACTAAAGTTCCCTTTCGTCCGATAAAGGTTAAAAATCAGTCTTTTCCGAACAGCCTCTTCTTCACCTCCTACATCTACAAATTTTGTCTAAATAGGTGTGTAGTATCTATCACAAACTTAGTTACCCATCACAAAAGGTGAGTAACCAAAAGACCAAATTATTTCAAAGACAGTCTAATTCTGAAAGAAAATCTGAAGTCTGAGATTCAGGTCTTGGTGAGACCAGTATTTTCTCACCTGCTGACCCTCTTGTGTCTGGAGACTGTTAACTTGGGCCTAGATCATTTGACGTTTTTACTTATTATTTATTGAGTATAAATTTTGTATATAGCCCTGTGTTGATCCTTAAGGCTCTTGCTGCCATTTTTTTTTTTTTTTTTTTAAATCTGGATTTATTTAATACAGTGAAAGGCCAGATACTTAAGGTAGAGAAGCTAGAGGACCTAGAGAGGTGGTGGGGGGATGGGGAGCGGGAGGGGTGTGCATGCTAGTGCTTCGCAATAGATTGTGGATGCATCAGAATCGCCTCTGGCTTAAAAAAACACATAAAACCCTGAAGATTCTGATTCGATAGAAGGGGGGATCCGAGAAAAAAAAAATTTAAGAGCTTTTTTTAAAAGCTGCTCATCTTGGTTCTGATGTGCGAACTAGGTTTGGGAACCACTTTCCATTCCCATCACCTGCTCCCCACCTCTGATTTTAAATAGGAGAGAGTAGTTACATTAGACCAAATTAGTACCTGATGGAATTAGGGGTGGATCTAGGTGGAGGGTGTTTGCTTGAGCCTATTGAACAATCCCACAACCCACTTATGCCTCTTTACCTCCAAGGCACTGAAAGCAGGCCCAAGAAGATTACTTGTTTCTGCAGCAGTTGCGCATTCATTCGTTGATTCTTCTTTTTTTAAAAAAAAAAAGTTTTTTATTACTGATTTTAGAGAGAAAGGAGGGGAGAGAGGGAGAGAGAAACATCAATGTTGAGACAGTCATTGATTAGCTGCCTCCTGCACGCCCCCTACTGGGGATAGAGCCCAAAACCCAGGCATGTGTCCTGACCAGGAATTGGACCAGTGACCTTTTGGTGTATGGGACAACGCTCAACCACTGAGCCACACCCGCCGGCCTCACATTCATTCTTGATTAAAATATAGGGAAAGTTCATCTCTTGGGGCTTCCTTAAGGAACACTTCTTGTAGTAGGACATTCAGTTTGAACAGAGATGTGGCAGTGGCAGAGGCCTTTGGGTATGAGGTCACTAATCCTCAGGTGCAGAATTCAGCCATGAAAGATTTGCAAAAGTCTCTTCAACCATTTTGGTTACCCAGTTATCCTAAATTTGTGAGATCAATGACAATCTAGTCCAGTGATTTTCATCCAGTATGCCGCAAGAATTTTTAAAACATGTGCTACTATGTAGTCCAGGCACTGATCTCTTTTCTCTTAGATTATCAAATGACAACAGCCAACACAACCATATCCATTCAGTGTGACTAAATCAAAATTATACTGTTTTTTTTTGTGGTGGTGGTGGTGGTGGTGGTTTTTTGTCATATCGGCAAAAAATAGATTTTTTTGGTATTCTGTGAGGTAGAAAAGGTTGAAAATTGCTGATCTATTTTCACTTGATAGAGAAGGAAGTTGAGGTGAGAAAGACATTGTGATAACCTGAAGTCGAAGGTAGAGCAGCTAAAATCCTGGCCCAGGAAAAGTGCACTGGACATTATCTGAGAATGTCCTTAAATGATGGGATGAGTCAATTATATGTCATCCTCCAGGAACAGAGTAGAGTAGTTAGTATAGGGAACAACCTCATCTCCTTCACTAGTCCCTTCTGAACCAGCCACACAAGGTGGCTTGGGTTTGAATGCAGCCTCTTAGGTGTTTCCAGCTGTATTGTCGCCATGGCAGCATCTTTGTCATCAACTGTTTCCCTCTGGCCTCTCACAGCTCAATTGCCAGTCTCTGTGGCAGGGTACAGTGTTTGCTATCTGGGCACATACAGCTAGTGGGCTTTTTCTTCCATCTGAGAAACCAAGCCCTTTGGCTCCCTGCTTTATTCCTTATTTGGTCTCCCTGCTGCTGTAGTAGATGCTCACCTCCTCTGATACTGGATCCTCATTAGTCTTCTTTCCAAAGAGTTTGATCTTCTCAACTTCCTGTAGAAGTGAATCTCCTTTTCCCAGGAGTGTGAGCTATAGAGCCTGGTCCTCTTCCTCAGTTTCCCTCCACTCATCTAGAAAGCTCTCAGCTCTTCCCCCAAGAATAATAGCCACAAAGAGGGGAAATCATGTAGTGGCTGAGCAGATGGTGGGTTCAGATTTAGCTGAGGAATTGATCTATAAGAAGGAGGTGATTTCATGACATCCAAGGTTAGATGATCTATTGAGTTGGACCTATTCTTTGAGTATCTTTCAGGATAAGGGAAATAATCATCTTTATAACCCAAAGAATCACCACTAGGTTTAAACATTGCTTTTAGAAGCTACTATGGGCCTAAGTCATAGATGGGGACAGAAAGGAGGATTTAAAGTGGGGAGGGGTCCCTGGCTGCTATGGCTCGGTTGGGCGTCCTTCTGTGCACCAAGAGGTCACAGGTTCAATTGCCGGTCAGGGAATATGCCCGGTTTTGGGCTCAACCCCAGTGGCAGGCGTGCAGGAGCAGCAGATTGATGTTTCTACCTCTCTTCCTCTCTCTCTCAAAAAAAAAAACCATTAGTTAAAAAAACAGTCCTCGCTGGGTTTGCTCAGTGGTTAGAGCATCGGCCCTTGCACTGAAGGATTGAGGGTTGGATTCCAGTCAGGGGCACATATCTCCGTTACAGGCTCAATCCCTGGCCCAGGTCCAGGCATGTGCAGGAGGCAACCAATCGATGTGTCTCTCTCATGTCAATGTTTCTCTCTTTCCCCCACCCTTCCGCTCTCTAAAATGTCAGTGGAAAAAATATCCTCAGGTGAGGATTAACAACAAAAGTATTTAAAAAATGTACATTAAAAATTTTTTTTTTTTAAATAAAGGGGAAAGGGATAGTAAAGGTGTACATGGAAGAGTAGGAACCACAACAATTGACTCAAGGCCCCAGAATAGCCACCCCTGTGAAATTCACAGAAGTCTCTTTTCATGTGAGCCCATGAAGGGGGAGGGTGGGCAGTGAGGCTTGTGCATGGGAGATACTCCTCAAGACCACCTAATATTTTTCTCCTGAGGGCTTTGTTATGGGAGACCATCTCCTGTAGGGGTGGGGAACCTTTTTTCTGCTGGTGGCCATTTGGATATTTATAACATCATTCTCAGGCCATACAAAATTATCAACTTAAAAATTAGCATGTAATATTTGGTCAAACATTTAATTAACTCACCCCTAATGTGATGGTTGGAACTGCTTCTCTTTGGTGAGGCCTTGGCAGGGCCAGACCAAATGATTTTGTGGGCTGTATACGGCCCACAGGCCAGACGTTCCACACCCATTAGATGCAAGCAGTTGCTGCCCAGCCCCTACCCAAGGGACACAGATGCCTGTTTATTGGTAATTCTGTTTTAAGTCTCTGGTGTATGCTTTGATGTTTGTAGAATTGTGTCTCTCCTTTAAACTTACCTTTGTCTTACAGCAGCCAATAAGGAGGAGAAGGGGGGAGAGCTCATTTGATATCAACAACATCGTCATCCCAATGTCTGTTGCTGCAACAACCCGTGTAGAGAAACTGCAATACAAGGAAATCCTTACTCCCAGGTAGAGGCCCTAAATAAATCAGCTTTTCTCCCCATTTTTCCTGTTACTGCTCTTTTTCTTTGGCTCTTGTCACTGAGCTTTGGGTCCTAGCTTTGGGTTTTGTCTTCTAGTAGAAGTGAAATTAGTTCTCATTAGTTCTCTCTCATTCCATTATATAAGTCTTAACCAGACCACAAGTCACAAAGTGGCAGTAGACTGTATTATTTGACACATACAGTGCATTTTAAAATACTGAATTTGCTGGCAGCATCAAAGATTCACTTATGAATCTTTATTTCCAGCTTTTGTTGACAAGTCGGAAGATTGGGTGGCCCTGTATATGTGTTCCCGTGTGGTAGCAGTCTGCTGGTGCTGAATAGTGGTGGTCCCTTTAAATAGGTTCCTTTGTTTTTCCAGCCTCCCAGCCTGCATCCAGTTTATGAACCTTGTGGATATTGAGTGTGGAGCCTCTTAGAGGCCTGCAGGGCTAAGGAGGCCAAGCTCAGAGGGCAGAGCCTGCCAGCAGAAAGCAGTATCACTCATAGGCTCAGGGCTCTCGTTCTTGCATGGACTCATTTTTCCTGCCCCAGGCTACCTGCCATCTCATGATTGTCCCTTCTTGGTTTTGCAGCTGGCGGGAGGTCGATCTTCGATCTCTGAAGGGGAATCCTGACGAAGAGAACGAGGAGGTAATGACATGGTCATTCTCTCTTAGAGAAGATACACACATGTGCTGCACACGTCCAGACCTGTGGTGTCAAATGCAGGCACATATTCCTGTTTTGACCAGAAAGAACTTAGTATGGGGTGGGGCTGGATCTAGAATTGATCTACCCTTACTTACACTCAGCTTTCTAGCGGGAAGAAGTGATCATTGAAGCTGCTCTATTGCAGATCGAGGACCTGTCTGATGCAGCCTTCGCCGCCCTGCATGCCAAATGTGAGGAGATGGAGAGGGCTAGGTGGCTGTGGACCACAAGCGTGCCACCCCAGCGGCGGGGCAGCAGGTAATGGGACGGAGTTTGGGCCCTAACTGTGTCCTTGGAATTGCCACCGCCTCTCAGGTTGCTCTTGCTCTTCATACTCATCCACTAGCAGTAGCTGAGAATACAGAGGTTTCTCGGTGTTTTTCGGAACTGATGAGGGTATAAGCAAATGCTGGGTCCTTGCTGAGTGGGAAGTGATCTCCTGGGCTCTAAGAGCAGGCTGGCTGTGACATTCGGTGGCCGGGTGGGGGTTGTGATTTACCAGAGGGGCTTTGGAGGCCTCACCACAAGCTGTCCTTCCTTTGGACAGTGGAATATGGTTTTGTGGTCCTGCTTGAAAGAACTGCCCCAGCTTATCTCCAGTTATTGTTAAGAGTGGCAGAGCCCTCAGGAGTCTCAAGTAGAAGGATTTAGACTCTTGATTTTGCTTTTTTTTCTTCGACTATAATTTTCAGTCTGAACTAATTTCCCTTCCCCTGTGAATTCTAGGCAGTGAGCAGGGATTAGTCCTGGCAGTGTTCAGCTCTGGCTTTCTCTTGGGATGACAGGTGTATGCAGTTCTTACATGTCATATTATGTAGCCACCTCTCTACACGGCAGTGGGAGGAAATGAGGGGATTTGTGGTTCCTAGGAAAGAATTGTTGGTGTCAGTATACCTTGCTACTCTGGTTGGGATGCTTTCTTTCATGCCTCTCTAGCACCCCCACCCGCACCCCCAAATAAACATACGAGTAATCCCTTATTACTCAGGCACTCAGATTTGCACTCCTTGGTGTACAGGTCTTACAGGTCATCAGACGGCCGGACAACCCCACAGCTGGGTTGTGCCAACCCCTCCACCCCCCAGCCCGCCTCTCCTGATGTCAGTAGTAGCCACTCTTTGTCGGAGTTCTCCCACGGTCAGTCCCCTAGGAGCCCCATCAGCCCAGAACTGCACTCGGCCCCCCTCACCCCTGTAGCACGGGACACTCTACGACACCTAGCCAGTGAAGACACACGCTGTTCCACGCCAGAGCTGGGGCTGGATGAACAGGTGAGGAATGCTGCCTTTGCATGGGGTTGGTAGGCTGGGGGGTGGAATTGGGAAGGGACAGTACCTGCTAAAGGTGAATCTACATGTTATGATTTTCCCTCCCCATTTTGGAGGGGAGGAGGGGCTGCACTTGAAATTGACCTTCTGAAGGTACCATGGAAATAGCCATTGTTAAAGGGCGCCCACTCTGTGAGGCATCTTCCCAAACCACCCCAAGAACTCTAGAGAAACTGGTCAGGCACTCCAGTCCACACGTTTTGGGGCAAGGGGCAGCTGGGCCTGAGTCCTCACGAAGGCAACTTGTCTGCCCACAGTCTGTCCAGCCATGGGAGCGGCGAACCTTCCCCCTGGCGTACAGTCCCCAGGCAGAGTGTGAGGACCAACTGGATGCGCAGGAACGGGCAGCCCGCTGCACTCGGCGCACCTCAGGCAACAACAAGACTGGCCGGGAGACAGAGGTGGCACCCACTTCACCTCCCGTTGTCCCCCTCAAGAGTCGGCATCTGACAGCAACAGTTACAACTCAGCGTCCAACTCACAGATGAGCGGGATACGAGAATCTAAACAGACTCACTAACTATTGGCATTAAAGCTTCAGAAATCTCTGCGTTTGATATTCAAACATCATATGCCGGAAATTTTCACGGTTTTTAGTGAATTTAAACAATTTAGATTCTACTTTGGTATTTTTTTTTCCCTTGTTTTGATTTTTGTTCTGTTTTGGTTTTGGTTTCCATGTTTTGTCGTCACACACCTGAGCACTTCCTCCAGTTGGCAAACAGAAGTTCAGGATAAGACCCTGCCAGCCTGGTCCTGGCACATCCTCTGCACTGTTGAATCACTGGACTTAGCGATGTTTGATGATCGCCTCTCCCTCGCACCTGTAGGCAGGGTGGGACAGCCAAGTGGGCAGAGGGAATGGAAAGCCCCAGCTCAGTATTGCCCCCTTAGGTTAGGGTGGGAGAGAGCAGCTCCCTCCTCAGCCCTCCCCTCCCCTCCCGTCCCCTCCCATTCGTGGCTTGGCTCAGCTCCAGCCCTCCTGGCTGGGTCTCCCTTGGTCATCTGTGCTGGAGCACCCCCACCAGAGTCTCTTAGCCATAACTGCCAGCTGGAATGGCTTCCCCCTGTCATCCAGATCTCGCAGATGAATGTTGGGTTTCCTCTGCATTTGGTTATCTCTGTTTTGACTCCTTAACTGCAGTTAAACTGGCTGCGGCTGCTCAGGTCCCCATCCTGCCCCTTTGTGCCCTCTCGTCTGCTCCCCCATGCCATACGTACCCACACACAGCAGTCCTTCCACTTGGACTTTTTTACCCTGTCCTGGTCCATGAAGGTAGAGTTAGGACTACTTAACCTCTATTCCTACTCCTCTGCAAACCTAGGGGTCTGGGAAGTGAGCAGCCATCTCCTCTGTGTAATTCCGTTTCCCTGGCTGATTCAGTCATGTTTCCTCCCCATCCAGTTCCCTGTCAGTGTCAGTTCGGCCCTTTGTCTTTTAAGTTCCCCTTTCCTGTGGAACGTTGTCTGGTCCTAGCTGTGGTTCCCATCACTCTCCATTATCACCCCCTGGTTGTTAACCTTGTGCCTGTCTCATGTATGATTACATTACCAAAAAGGGGGCAATAAGGACTTTTTTTTTTTTTTTTTTTTGCCATTTTGTAATCATATAAAAATAGTAGACAAGCTGCTTAATGGTTGGGGTTTTTTCACAATTTTCAACATTAGTGATTTTTTTGATTCTGTTTGCAATTCAAAGGGTTTGTCATTGTTTCTTTAAAAAAACAATAATGCACCATATCCCTATGCATAAAGTGCTTCTTCTATTTATAAGGTTGAAAATTCTGAATAACCCTTTTAGCATTGTAAAAAAAAAAAAAAAACAAAAACAAAAATGGAAAAAAAAACCTTGTATTTTGTAAATATTTTCTTTTTCTGCTTTGAGCTGTGTATTGGCAGCGAGACATGTAGCTGTCTTTGTTCTATAGAAATGCTTTTCTTCAGAGAAGCTGATCTTTGTTAATGTCTTGATTCTGTTCGCAAAGCACAGACTAGTGCTTTAAAAAAAAAAGAAAGGAAAAAGTGAAAAAAATAATAAAAAAAAGTTACAGAATGTTGCGTGCCTGGCCTTTCTTAACAATTGGACATGGTGGTAATGGTGGCAACTTAGGAGCCAGCCCTGCTGGCAGTTCTCTGGTGTCCTCAGTCTTGCTCTGAACCTCCGGACATCCCCATTCTGTGTTTTTTTTCCCCCCATTGCTTTTCAAAGCATGGAAGGGACATCGATGTGAAAGAGACACATCGTTTGGTTGCCCAAGCCCCCACAGGTGCCCCAACCTGGGCTGGGACCAGCCTGCAACCGAGGTACGTGCTGTGCCTTGGCTGGAATTGAACCTGGGACCCTTTAGTCCATGGGTCGACGCAGTAAGCACTGAGCGACCAGCCAGGGCTCCATTATGTCTTATGGGCACCTAGCAGGGTCATCTTATCACCAGGGAGAGGATGTGGTGGTTTTATGAGGGAGGGAGGTAAGGGTGCCAAGAGGAGAGGGGTTCTGCGGAGATCGTCTGCTTTTCTTTCTGTTGGATGCAGTGTTGCCTCGATGTCCCTTTCTCTGGTGAGGCCAGCAGCACCACGTTTTATATCTATTCCAAATGGCTCTTTAATGGAGATTTCACTTTTCACCACTGACGTTCTCTGGGGCTGGGGCCAGTGAGAATGTATACTTTGTATGGAGCCTGGGCTGCTGCTCACCTGCGACCTGAGATTGTAGTGTCTTTGAGGAGACCAAGTGCTTGATTTTCTTTGTACAAAATGCGTAAGTGGTGGACCTGGTTATTGTCCTTTTCATGGCAGTCAAGTTGAAGCGGCCAGTGAGGCTGCCTGTCCTGGCCGCGAGAGCAGTTCCGAGGTAGCGTTTCTCTGGGGCTGCCCTGTTGCTGCTCCTGTAGTTACAGTTAAGATCTTCTCTACTTAAGCTTCTGTCCGCAGTGGCTAAGGAAGCGCTGAGAAAAGTCATATTTTGAAACTTGAAAAATCTAAGGGTTTGGTGTTAAAGACCTTGAACTGATTAAGGAGCGGTACTATATGGGTGGCTTTGTTGCTGCTTGCTTTTGTGACATTGCTAGGGGTTGGCTGGTATCCCTGTCTTGGTTCAGCAGACCTGTTCCCCAGTACTGCCCCCAAGAAGGGGAAGGCAGCTGTGCAGGCCTTTAAGGGAGCGAAGCCATTCCTCCCGCTGGCTGGCCTAGTGTTGTGCTGATTTCCAGGGAGACATTCTCCCGCCCACCACAGTCTCCTCAGGTTTGAATGCACCAGTACTGGTCCCGCAGACTCGCCGGGCAGTCCCGTGAGCTCGGCCCCGAGGGTATTGACCAGGACCCAGAATGAGATGAGCTGAACGTGAAAAGGCCGAGACCTCTCAGCTTCAGGGTCCCAGGGAGAGCTGGTAAGTCCTCATGTCCTGGTGTTAACAACTGTCCTGCCCTGTTCTGAGCTAAGTTCTCCAAGGCTGGGAAGGGACTTGTATACCATACATCAGTTTCTTGTCTTGAATTCATGCACGGGGACCTTATTTAATCAGTAATAACTTTATTTCCAAATTCACTTGTACAGCAACAGTCAGTGTAAATCATTTGTTAAAACGCACAATACACCATATGAACATTCACAGACAGGAAGCTAAGCTAGGATGGTTTCATGTCCCTCCCCCCACCCTCAAAGTTACTGAAGAAATCATGGGACTTGCAAGTGCCAGAAATTGTCCCACCAGACACTGCAGATTCATGGGCTAAGTCCATCAGGAGGTGAGACTGGGTCGGTGCCCAGGATAACCCTTTTCAAAACTGAAGAGCAACCAGAAGTCTCATGAAGCCACGGATCTGTAGATGGGACACAGTGATCTCCCCCTCTGCCCTCATCCCCACCTCTTGGTTTTACTTGGGGGACAAAGATAAAAGAGGGTAAAGATCTTGGCAGCTGCTAGACACAGGCTGCGTGTCAAGAGTCAGTTGGAAAAGTGACACGGAGGTGCCCACGGTTTAGAGGAAAGGATGCCAGGGTCTTTGGGGGGCATGATTGCGGGCTTGGGACCCAGCAAGAAACCAGAGCAGCTGTATCTGCAGATTCCCCCACGAGCCTCACCCTCAGCACCGGCCCCGGCTGGGAAGGACACGGGGAGCAGCTGGCAGCCTACTGCACTTGGGAATCCTGTCAGTGGAAAGGCAGACGCCCCAAGGACCTCTAGCAAATGCGGTTGAAATCGTGAAGAAAAGGGTTACAAGGCAGTTTAACTGCTGCACTCCAAGACTTCCCCTTGCCCATGGTAACTATCTTACAGGTTCCTCCCCCCAACCCCCATAGCACAACAAGCAATCGCAAACAGGATACAGTCTCACCACTGAAGTCAATTTAAATGGAACTATTGATAGAGTGGAGAGCTTGAAGGAACCAGGCACAGAGCATACCTAGCCCCCCAAGGGACATTGGAGGTGGGGAAGCGGGGGTGGGGAGAACCCAGCCCTGGGGGATTGTCCTCATTTAAGGTCACTAGCCAGCATCCCTTTGCCTCTCCTGGCCGGCACTGACCTGACCCCAGTAGCCCACCCTGCCAGGGAGATTCCAGGGCCCTCGGAGTAAGGTGTTCAGAGAACAGGGCCCAGGAACTGCGGGAAGAGGAAGCCAGAAGAGGCGCAAGGAGATGCGGCCGCAACTAGCGGCAGTAATGAGGGGCCATGTCTCTAACGGCTACCAGATCTTTAAACCACATTTCCTTTTTCTCAGAACCCCAAGGACAGCAGGGAGCCTCGCAGTTGAGAGTTCCGGCCGAAGCTCTGACTGCAAATGAAGCCTCCAGCTCTATGGAGGAGGCCCTGGGCTCCTACCCCCCCCCCCCCCCAGGGTTGCCTTAAACTATCTAAACCGGAAGTGGCAGGACTGGACCTGAGGTTGCTGAATTTCTTTAAGCAGCAATTTTCCACAAAGGCTGCTTCCCTTTCTCTGAGACAGCAGATGGGACTTGTGCAAGGTCAGCGGGGGCTCTGGCCAAGGCTTTGGGAATGGCTTCTCCTGACTTGTCACCCTTCCTCAGTCAGGCAGCTGTGGCTGTAGGGCCCTTGGTGGGACCTTTCCCCAGCTGGCATGGGCTTCATCTTCCTCGTGATGCAGGGCTGCTGTGGGGCTTCTCCGGGCTGTGACCAGAGGGCGTTTTCCTGCCACCAGCCAGGACGCTGCCGACAAAGGGAAGCCCGGGGGGTGGGGGGGGTGGGGGGGAGGGGAGGGGCGCTCAGCTTCCTCCTTCAGGCCCCTTCCAGCCCGGAGCCCCACTGGCCTCCCAGGGCGCGGAGTGAGAGCCCCGTAGGACCCCCCGGTGGGTTAGAACCCTCTTTACAAGCATTTCAAGGTACATGCGTCCTTTTTGTTTCTTTTCACTATCATAGTCACTCTGGTGAATCCAAGCATAAACAGACAAATCTGACAACGCGACGGTGCAGATGGGGAGGGAAAGGCGACATCTATGTATATGTCCAGCTGCTCCAACGAGACAGACAGCGCTGCTTTGAGCTCAGTCGGGGAAGAACAATTTCCGAGTGGGCGTGGCCCCCTTTGGGGGTGTGGAGGGCTGATTACAAGCACTTGGGGCTGAGCAGTGAGGGGGCTCTCTGAGGCGGCAGTCACGGGCTGGGGGAGGAAATGGGTGACCGAGGGAATGTGGTCCCTCCCCGGGGACCTTCCTGTCCTGGTGCCATCTCTGACAATCAGGACACCCAACCTACTGCCAGCTCAACACAGGAAGGGGACTGGGCCTCCTGGGAGGAAAAAGCTCTCTTAGCATCCAGGGCCACTGCTGAGCCCCACCCTGGCCTTGGGGAGCCCCACATCTGGATGGGAGTTAAGGTCACGGGTTCATCGTGAGGGACGTGCCAGTTAGATGAATGTGACTTAGACCTAGAAAGTGAGGTCCTACCTTGTGCCCAGACTTTGCCTTCCCTTGATCTCACCCCTTGGTTTAGAGTAGATGCCTCCCACATCCAAACAATGTGAATTTCTGAGAGGGGGGTGGTGAGGCTGGGGACTCAGGACAGTGTGACATAATGAGTGGTACAGGCAGTGACTGGGCTCCACACAGCAGACACAGGGTGTGGCGGAGGCAAACAGGTGGCTGCAGTGGGGTAGGAGAAACGGGGGCTCAGAAACCCCCCCGAGACCTCCACACACTCTAGAGATGCCAGTGGCCCAGGCTTGGGAACAGGCGGGTGTCCCCCAAGAGGCACGAGTCCTTACGAGAGAACTGGTTAGCCCTAAAGTCCCAGATCAGTGAGGTGGCCAAAATCGTGGCTGCACTTCCAACCTTCAGAACTCAAGAGAACAGGGTTTCCATGAGTGGAGGGAGCCCCTCAGGTCAGGCCCTGCCCCGCCCCTGTGGGGGGGAGAAAGAGGCCAGCACTCAGGACAGCAAGGTCAGTCTTCTCTGAGGGAGTCCCCACAGGCTGCCGCCCTCCCGGCAGCCAACTTGCCCGTCACAGGGCGGGAGGAACCGGAGCCTTTCTCCCACAGGCTGCCCTCGAAGGCAGCACACTGACCTGCAGCAGATCCCAGGCCACCAACCACAGGAGGCCACCGGGTCCCAGTGGAGGCTGCTTGTCCTCCCTGCTGCCCTCCCATGCAGGGAGCAGGTCTCTCCCGCCATGCTTACTCTCACCCCTCCCTCTCCCCCTCTCCCCCAGCTCACCCCCCTCAGCCTCACCTGTGTCTCCCCCCACCCCCACCCGTCCAGCTCACACCAACACACCAACTGCAAATCCTTTGTTGGTGCCACAGCCTCTGTGACATCCCCAGGATGGGGCCAGGGGAGGGCGCCCCCAGTCCCTTGAATTCCCCAGAAGCACCTTTCAGAGCCTGTCCATTTCCCACTTCTACTCAGAGGGGGAAAAAAAAAGAATCGAACGTAATCGCCCAAGGAAATGTTGGGTGTGGCCATCGTTAACGAGTTTTAAAAAATATTTTATTATCCTAGCCCACCCATCAATTTGGAAAGATGGAATCTGCTCTTATTCCCATCACTGATTTTGAAGTCCCGAGCCAGAGCCGAGCGACAAAAGCAGGTTAAGTGATTAACCGACTACCGATCTGTGAGGAGCAGCTGGGGGAGGGCAGAGGGCGAGGGGCCGGGTCATTCTTTTTTTTTCCACACTCTCTCTCTCCTCGCCGCGATTACTGACCGCCCCGGGGGCCTGATCACAAACCCTGCTTGGCCAGGGAGGCGGACACTTCGTCGGCTAGCGTGGCGAGCTGGGGCGAGTCTACCATGTCGATGCTGCCCGTCGAGGACACGTTGCTGAGGTGCCGCGGAGACGTGTCCCCGGACACCACGGGCGACTTGTACACGATCTCCGCCCCGTGGTCCGTCTTGGCTTTGGCGTTCTCACGGAAGGTCAGCTTGTGGGTTTCGATCTGCGAGACAGGAGGGGAGGGAGGCCGAGATGAAGAGCCAGGGAGAGGGGGACGGGCCCTGCCACCCTGGGAGGGAGCTGATGGGGCGGTGGTAACTGCTCGCATCAGCTGCCCACAGCAAACGCCTGAGCAGGGGTCCTCTGTCGCCTGTCTCCACGCTACCCTGATCCCCTCTCCAGAGGCAGTGACCACTGCAAGTTTCCTGTGGACCCTGACAGAGATATTCCGCACACGTGTATGCGTGAGTATATAAAAACAAATGGGCGTGTTTTTTTTTTAATACATATGGTAACAATATCCTCATGCTTTGTACTTTGGTTTGTAGACTTAATGCTTTCTATTATCAGCACCTAGTTCCCTGGGGCTCACTGATGGCTACAGGGCATCCACCAGAGCAGATGTACCAAAATTTACTCCCTATGGGTGGATATTTCGACTTTTCCAGTCTTTTTGTGACAAACAATGCTGTGAATTAATAACCTTGTATAACCTTGAACACACATGATCTCACACATCTAAGTGTATCCTGGAAGTGGAATTGCTAGTAGGTCATAAGGCGTGCACATTTTATTTCCATACATATTGCCCAGTTGCTTTTCTTAGGACACAGAAGCTGCCAGAGACAGGCGCCGAGACTTCCCTTCACCGAGGCCAGGCCCTGTCCTCCCCTCAGCCTGTGGGGGCTCTGCATGGGGTCAGGTCTGTCCCTAGGTCTGTTTGCCACCCCTGCCTCCGGACCATCCCAGCAAGTGCTTCTCCAGAACCAGTCAGGCTTCCCGCCCAAATGCAAAAAGGGACGTGGCTGTCTGTCTGTCCGCTCAGAATCTGAGGTGAGCAGGGTGGCCTGCTGGAGGAGGGGCAGAGAGGCACAGCGATCTGCCATGGGGACTCCGGCTGCCACCAAGTGTGCTGCGATGGAAAGATAGGCCACCTTGGGCAATGTTCTTCCTTAATCCAGGTTGCATCTCCAATTCTGTGCCCATTCTGGGGCATCTTCTGTCCCTCTGCCCCTCCTCAGTCAGTGGCAGGGACACTAAAGACTGGAGAGTGAGCTGCCTCAGAACTTCTGGGCAGGCGTGGCTGGGAAACCCCACTGGTGCAGATGAGGAAAGTGCAGCCGCTAGACCGCATCCTGTGATGGGCCCAGAGGGAGCCTGCTCAGGGCCGCGCATGCCCTGGTGCCCCGCCCCCCACGCTCACACAGACCCACAGCGAAAGCCGGAGTTGAGGAACTACGGCGAATTCGAGGTCTTTGG
This sequence comes from Miniopterus schreibersii, assembly GCF_964146895.1. Lineage (NCBI taxonomy): Eukaryota > Metazoa > Chordata > Mammalia > Chiroptera > Miniopteridae > Miniopterus > Miniopterus schreibersii. The sequence continues at coordinate 10,562,992 of NC_138116.1, forward strand.
TCCAGCAACCTCCCCATGGACACTCCCTGGATTTAAGTGTCACTGTTTCACCCTAACTGCCTGGTGACCCACTTAGAACATGGGGTGATGTTCCCATGACTAGTTCTTGGTGCACTGGGGCTGGCTTTGGGAGGGCTGCTTCCTTTTGTGGCTGCTTGTCAACCACGGGGCCTAGGACAGCAGCTCTCACCTTTGCACGAAAGAATCACCTGGGGCTTTAAAAACTCCAGGTGTCCAGACGGCACCTGAGACCCACGGGAATCTCCAGGGTGGGGCCCAGGCCTCCAGCCCTGCGGACCGAGCTCCCAGGTGACTGCAGCTAAGGCCCAGCCGCAGTCTCGTCCACCTGACTCGAGGAGCCGCCACACCTGAACTCGGCCTCCTCCCAGCCCCGCCCCCTTTACCTTTTTATTGCCCCCACCAGGGACGTGGGTGATGTTATCCAGCGACCCGATCTTCGACTGGACTCTGTCCTTGAAGTCCAGCTTCTCGGATTTGACTTCCACCTGGCCGCCGCCTGGAACAGCAGAGAGCACCGCGCCTCAGTGCTGCCGCCCAGGGCTTCGGGGAAGCGCCGGCCTGGGAGCAGCGAGGGCTCGCCTTTATCTAGAAGGTGGCTTGGGCACAAGTCAGTCCTTCTAAAGGGCTTGAAAACATTTTGCTTCAGCTCTCTAATCAAGGTATGCATCAAATATTTACTCAGAAAACTTCCTCCTTAGGTAGTGCGAAGGTAAATGACAGCTCAGCTGGGAGAAACGATTCCAAATTCTAAATCGGTTGGCTTCCAAATAAGTCGCGGCCCTCTAAGACCTTGGAATTAGACTAAAGGGAAAAATGCGCCCTAAATAAAGAAGGGCCCTGACCCTCTCTGCCTTCTCAGACACTTGATGCCACCCAGGCCCAAGCTTGGGAGACGTGGTCTAAGGGAGAAACGACAGTTGACTCTAGAACAGCACAGGCTTAAACTGCGTGGGTCACTTATATGCAGATATTTTTCAATAAATATTGTCTATTTCTTATAATTTCCTTTGTAACATTTTCTTTTCTCTAGTTTATTGTAATAATACAGTATTTAATACATATAACATACAAAATATGTGTTAACCAGCTGTTATCGGCAAAGTTTGTGGTCAATAGTAGGCGATCAGTAGTTAAGCTTGGGGGGAGTCGGAGTTAACACAGGGAGCGGCACCTGAACCCCCGTGTTGTTCAAGGGTCAACCATACATTACTTTGTTGGGAAGCACAAAGCCACCCAAGAAAGCTGCTCACAGTGGGGTAGGATGGTGACACCAGTGGAGGGTCGTTTTCCCTGGAAGAGACTAAACTCCCACAAAAAGTCCAAGGGAGCCAGAAAATAATGAGACCCTCTGACGAGGCTTCTGAGGGCCTCTCTTCCCACAGGAACGGTTCCGGTACAGCTCTGCCCCGAGGGCCTGACCGAGGCAGAGTCCCTGCCCTGGCCTCCCAGGTGGGAGCTGGAATCTAGATGTGTTGTCCAACATGGTAGCCACCAGCCACATGTGGCCACTTAAAAAAAATTTTTTTTTGGAAAACTTTTTTAAAATTGAATTTATTGGGGTAACATTGGTTCATAAAACCATGCAAGTTTCAAGGGTGCAACCCAATAAGACATCACCTGCACACTGCATTGTGTGCTCATCGCCCAAAGCCAAGTCTTTTTCTGTCTCCATTTGTTCCCCCCTTTGCCCACCTCCCCCCCTTCCCCTCTGCTATCACTATGCCGTTATCTGTGCCTGTGTTACATATATATTTTTTACTTAATCCCTTCATCTTTTTTCATCCAGCCCCCAATCCCCCCTCTACTCTGACAGCTGTTAGCCTGTTCTCTGGATCTATGACTGTTTCTAGTTTGTTAGTTTATTTTGTTCATTAGGTTCCACATATAAGTGAGATTATATGTACTTGTCTTTCTCTGGTTTATTTCACTTAGCATAATGCTCTCCAGGTCCATCCATGCTGTTGTAGAAGGTAGGATTTCCTTCTTGTTTACAGCTTAGTATTCCGCTGTGTAAATGTACTCTTCAATTTTAATTAAATAAAATTAGTTCAGCTGCTCAAGTGCACTAGCCACGTTTCATGTGCTCGACAGCCTCACGTGGCCAGTGGCTACCACCTTGGACATCACAGGTGCAGAACATTTCCATCAAGGAAAGCTCTGTATGGCGGGGAGAGTTGGGGAGCGCCCGCAGTATCATTTTCTGTTCAAAGTCACGGAAGGGACACAGCAATGGCCAAGGGGTCCCGTGTTGCAGTTTGTACAGTTGGTATCCCCCCTGTTGTCTGGGGACCAAGCTGGGACATCCATACAGCCAGCCTTCAGGGGCCAGACCAGGCCTTTCTTCAGCTCTAGCGGCCCGTGTGCAGCCTGCGGGTTAGGGTGTAGGACCAGCATCTGCCCTTCCAGCTCAGGAATGAGACCGGACAGCCACACCTCCCAGGCCCAGCTCATTCCACCCTCAATACTCTCCTTGGCCCATGCCATGGATGCTTCCCAGGCCCCTCAGGAGCAGGCACCACCAGCCCTGCCCCGCCCCCAGGCCTCCCTGCCCCGTGCAGCCAGCTGCAAAGGCTACCTGGCTTATGATGGATGTTGCCTAGTGAGCCACACTTGGAGGTCACCTTGCTCAGGTCCACTGGCTTGTAGACTATTTGCACCTGGAGGTGAGAGGGAGTGGACAAAGAATAAAATGGGATTATTTTCTCCTGGGTGCAGCGCAATGAGAAGCAGCCGTGTGAGTCCAGGCCCAGCTAGGCAGGGCTTCCTGTCTGCCCCGAGGCGCACACCCAGCCACGGTGGAAACACCAGTGGTCGGGGTTCTGCCAGCCCTGCCCCCAGGGAGCTGGGTCTTCACAAAATAACTGGGACTGAAGACGCTCCAGTCCTACAGGACAGGGATCCTCGGGGAAAACAGGGTCCCTGGTCATTGTGCAGGGCCCATGCCATTTGCTAAGCAAACACGCATAGAATAGTCTCCTGACATGACACAGACAGGTCACATTTGGTGAGGACACAGAGAAAGAAGGGTCAGTACAATCCGATTGTGCAGCATTAGAAAAATCTCGTCAGAAAAGCAAAAGCCGTATCTGCTGGGCCTCAAAGAGGAGAGGGCCGTGTGGGGTTGAGAGGTGGGCTTTCTCCCAGGAGAAGCTTCCAGAAACCCCAGCACACACACAACAAGAGCAATGATGGTCAGCGAGCAGTACCCAGAGCAGTGTGGTGACTTGGACATAAGAGCCAGTTGGCGCCTGCATGTCCTGGAAAGTGACACAGGGGCAGGCGGCCCAGCAGACACCCAAGGGTTAGCGTCTCAGGGAGCAGACTCGGACACACACCGGGGAGGCCCAGGGCTGCAGGGCTCAGACTTGGCCCAAGGGGGCTGATGCCCCTGTACTGCCTGCTGACCTCAGCCCAAGAACCAGCTTCCCGGAGGGGGCACCCCGAGGGGCTCCCCGTCGGCAGATGGGCCTCCTGAAGTCTCTCCAAAGCCACGGCTGGGCTGTGAAGGGGCCCCCAGATGGTCACTGAAGGACCCTTCCCAGCAGTGTCTTTGTGAGAGGTCACTAGACGGTGCAGGAGGCCAGTCACCCAGTGGACTCCCTCTCCCCGCTCTGGAGTTAGGAACTCGGACAGCGATGGCCCCAAGAATGGGTTAAACAAGGACACCAGGAAAAGGGAGGGGCTTCTCCTTAGGTCAAAATCACCTGGAACAATCCCAGTGAATTCAGTTACTCAGAATCATCCTGGGGTGTTAGCTGATGGGGTTGATTGAGGCCGACAGTGGACGTGGGCTGTGTGTGCCTGTGCAGGGCCTGAGGTGGGCACACGCAGGCGTGGCAGCCTGCACCGTGAGGGTGGTGGTGATGGTGGTAATAAGTGATTCTGAGAACAGACCGGGAGGGAGCTGTGCTCTGGGGTGGGCACTGAGGAGGTGGGCAAGGAGCTGTGGGGACTCCTCCCGGCAGGAGGGAGATGGAAGTGTTGGTGTGACCCGGCTTCCGCTCCTCCCTGCAGCCTGGAGGGGTTAGCTTGTGAGAGGAGGAGAGGGGGCTGAGCCTGGAAAGGCTGAGAGGGGAAAGGAAAGGGTGAGGATGGTACCTAGGGCGGGAGGTGTGGGGTCAGGCGGACCGCAGGCCAGGGTTGGGAGGAGGCCAGAGCCAGCCTTGGGGCCAGCCCGGGATAGCCTGCGGTTCTCTTCTAGGTCACAGGCTAACCCCCAGGCTGGCAGAGGGTGCAGGACAGACTAGAGGTACCCCCGAGGAGGTTCCCTGGTGTCCTGTGACTGCCATCAGTAGCGGGAATGTATTCCCCTCCCAGGTCCTCCTGAAGGAGCCGTCTGCTGTCTGCGGCCCACTGGACCCAGCCTCCCAGCACAGCCTCCCCCAGCTGACCAGACAAGGGTTGAACCGGAAAGCACATGCCCTTGTCCTCTGGCAGGAGCCCAGCCTGCAGTGAAGCCAGAGCTGGGAGTCAAAGCTAAAACAGCAATGCGATCACGGGTGGGGCGGGAGAACGGGGACAGAGGGACACAGCAGACACTGGTGAGGAAGCGTCCGTGAAGCGCCATGCAGCAGCTGCGTGGTGAGGGCCCGCTCCCGGGATCGCGGAGGGCTCGGGGCAGGAGGCAGCAGCACATTGCAAGAATAAACCCTTGGGCTGGATGCAGAAGACGGCGGCCCAGGCTGGGCATTTTCTGGAGAGGGAGCCCCTCGAGGGCCATCACCATCCTTGGCTGCCAGCCAGGAGCGAGATGCCTGCTCTCAGAAACCCTCCCCTCTGCAGGGGTGGACCTCAAGGGGTCCTGAACCTCCTGCTCCCCAGTGTCTTCTGCTGGGGCAGTGAGGGGGCTTGGGAGAAAGGGGAGCCTCAGGATCACGAGTTGGCATATTCTGTTGAACAAAGGACAGCAGGGAGGGTGGCAGCAGAGCCGATCGAATGGGGAAGTGAGGATGCCAGCCCCACACCTCAGGGAAACATGCGCTGGGGATTCAGGAAGTCCCCAAGGACATTTGGAGGAAGCCGAATTTAAAAGGGCCCAAAGCAGCGATTCCCTGTCAACCCCTGGCTGCAGGCGGGTCCCCCTGGTGCACTTCTGTTGGGCTCTTTTGCATCTGAGTCTCTGCCAGGGGGTGGAGCTGGTTTTAAACATGAGCCAGAGGCTTAGGAATTGACTCACGCCCTGCAAATGCAGGAGGAAACAACCGTGAGCAGAGACTGGACTTGTCTTGCTTTGACGTAGAACAGTACGACCTTTGTGTCCACTTGTCAGAACAAACTGGCCAGCTGTCCCCAGTGGAGCCACTCAAAGTGAACCTGTCCAGGTGAAGGGGGAGGAGGTGACAGAGCCAGTCTCAGGTGCTGCCACCTTCAGCCCAACCTCATATGGGCTGTGGGGCTCCCTGGGCCGTGAGTGGGGTCATGATGGGCCTCAATGCTGTGAGGACGCCACCTCCAGGTGTGGGCCAGAGAGAGGACTGGTCATCTTCCCCATGCCCGTGCAGGCCGGGACCCATAGGTGCTGGGCACCCCTCCGAGGACAGTGGGCACGGAGCCTGAGGGTGGTTTATTCTGTGCAATGTCTCGCAGGGGTACACACTCATGCCACTTCTCAAAAACCAGAACCACAGTCAGGCGCAGGGAGTGTGTGAGGTACTCACACTGCCGCCTCCTGGCACGTGTTTGATATTATCCTTGGAGCCACACTTGGACTGGACGTTGCTAAGATCCAGCTTCTTATTAATTATCTGCACCTTTGACAGCCAGAGAAAAGGACAGTGACACACCACACTCAGGCCACCTGCTCTGCGCTGAGGACTCCCAGCGGCAGGGCGGGGACAGGAGGCCCAGGCAGCGCCCCAGAAAGGCATTCCAGACCTGTAGCTGATCTGCGGTGGACCCCACCTTATAGCTCGGGGTGCACAGGACAGACCCATCAGGAGGCAACTCTTCACCTGACAAGAGGGTGTGTCATGGAGGCCCCTTGGCGAGCGCCCCTGAGGCCCATAAACCAGAGCTGAGTGCTCATGAGGTCCAGGTGGAATAAAATGTGCTCATTTATTTTTAATCCTCACCTGAGGACATGCTTAGAGAGAGGAAGGGAGAAGGGAGACAAACACTGATGTGACAGAAACATCGATTGGTTGCCTTCTGTGTGTGCCCTGACCGGGGATCAAACCCGAAACCTTTCCGTGCACAGACGATGCCCAACCAGCGGAGCCACTGTGGCTGGGCTCCCTTATGCTATTAAACGAACAACGCGTCCCCCTGGGCCCTCGTTCACACACCTATGAGCCATCAGAACATTCCCCAAGACCCTTCCGGGGCTGTTCTCAAGCTCTCAGGCTGTGGGATCGCCTGCAGGTTGAGAACCCCAGGCCCCACCCCGACCTGGAATTAGAGCCTCGGGTTCAAGGCTCACTGAGGTCACCAGGGGGACGCAGGTGGCTTTGTGAAGACATTTTAAATAAGATCAACAGCCTCACCAGGAACGTCCTTCTGTAAGGAGTTTTTCCCTAGTGTGGGTTTTTTCGTAGCATTCGGTCCCAGAAGTAGAATTTCTAGGTCAAAGTTATCAATATTCTAAAAACACTCAGTGCACCTCTCTAAGTGGTTTTCTAAAAAGATCTGATCAATTTACCCTGAGAGTGCCGTTCAGAAAGTCAGCTCCACCGTACCGCTGCCAACACTGGGCATTTAAAGTTTTGTTTTGCTTATTTCTTTGACTAACGTAAACAGCACGGCACTGCTAGCTTATTCTGCATTTCTCTGATTATTACTAAAATTGCGCCTTTGCCCCCTTTTTGCTAGTAGGTGTATTTCTAACATACAAAGGATTCTGTTTTCATATACTCAAATTCATTCTTTGTCATTTCTCCTTCGGTTTTTAAATGGAAAAACCACCCCTCTTTAGAGGCTGATGAGTATCTAATTCCACGTCGCCTTTCTCACCCACCATCCCCTCAGTTTGCTGATGAGGAGGCCACTGGAGGCCCAGAGAGGTTCAACGACTTCTCAGGTCGGTGGCAGAGCCCACACAGGAATCTGAATCTGGGCCACAGGCTACGGATGTGACAACAGTGTTTTGCCTGAGCTGTCTGTCCTCAAGGCTGTTGTGTCATGAGTCAAATAAGACAACACTGTCTCCCCGGGAGAATGCTGATGTGCCTCCCGCCAGCAGGGAGGCACCATGACGGCGCCTGAGCCAGGCTTGAGCTAAGAGCAGGGTGAGGAATGGGCTTCCTCACACTGCTTCTTAGGGAGTTGCTGTCGCCCTCTGCATCATGTGTTTGAATCAATTTGTGGCACCCTCGGATTTTAAGGAGTCCCATATGAACTTCATCTTTGGGGATTTTTTAAAACTAATTGAAAAATAATTTTTTTATTGTTGACATTGGGGATTTTTTATTTACAACTATCAACTGGATAAGTCCCAGAGGCAGACTTGCCCACTTTCACAAAGAGCAGTTTAGAATTAGAAAACACAATAAAACAAGAAAATTTTAAGGATAATGGTAAAGAACGGGAGGTCATTAGCACTGACAATTACAAGGCAGATTATTACAGCCTGGCCAGGTAACTAAGTTGGTTCGCGCGTCGTCCCAATACTCCAAAGTTGTGGGTCTGATTCCTGGTCAGAGCACATACAAGAAGCAACCAATGAATGCATAAACAACAAATCAATGTTTCTCTCTCTTGACAAATTAATCAATCGATCAATAAAAATATTTAAAAACACACACACAAAGAGACTATTACATCTAACTCTGAGCTTCCTGGAAGCCCAGGCAAAAAGGAAAACAGGATGGGTTACGTAAATCCCCTTATCTGACAAAGAAAGCTTACCAGTTTTTCAAGGAAAATGACCTGTTTTCTGTATGAATCCATACAAGAAATTCATCTAACGAATCAGGAGCCATTAAGTAATAAAATTTGCAACATACATAGAAACAGCTGTTTCTTTTCCCCCCGCCCCAATATGGCTTTTTCTTGTTCCAATCCCACAAAAAAGACAAGCTTTTGTGGGATTTGGCAAGAGACAGGAGGATATTTACAAAGCAGGCACAAATTACTATTAGTCACCAAATTAAGCCAACACCCTTTATAGAATGTTAGATTTACAGAAAGGAGAAAGAAGGCTAATGGTTGACATTATGAAATTGGAATCCTGAAACAATACGTGTGATACTGAGCCTCAGGTCTGGCCAGACAGTGAAAACTCTCATCATAGGAAAGAACAATGTTTTGGAAGCTCCAAATTTTGAACTGGAGACTCCTAGGCAGGGGAGAAATTCCTGTGGTCAGGGTTTGGCCCTGGAGGAGAGGATGGGGTGAGGTGGGGCGAGTCTGCTTTGGTTTAATCTACTTCCTGGAGGGCCACAGCAGTCCCAAACCCTCATTAGGCCTTGAACTTGTTCCATTTGGGCTCCTCTCTCTCAAGGTGCTCCAGGCTGGCCCAGTGTCAATGGGCTGTCCCTGGCGAGGTCTGTCCCCAGCACTACCTGGTGCTTGCTGGGCCCGAGCTCACCTCACTAGGGTCAAGAGACCTGGTGCTGAGGACTGGGAGTGGGATCCAAGGTGACCAGCCTGAGAACTGACTCAGGAAAGCTTGTCTAGGTCCTGTTAAGTAAACCAGTCACAGCAGAGATCAAATAATAGGCGAGTCACCTGTAGAATTGTTTACATTGTTCCTTTAAACAGCAACTGCCCCAAGCTTCTTTAAAATGATTTGACTTACACTTTTTTTTCCAGAAACATAGGTGCTGTGTACAGGGATAGATGCCTGGAGGGTCTCACAGGGCTGCCCAGAGGAGGGTAGCAGCCTGGCTCTGCCCTCCACTCACCATAGGGCCCAGCACCTTAGTCCAGATTCACTTGAGCCCAGGACAGGCAAACTGTCCCAGGTAAAAATTCACTCTATTTACTCCACATAAATGTTCTTCACCTGTGCTTTTAGAAATGAGAACTGGGACTTTGTCAATAAATATAATGAATCTAAAAATACTTCAGTTCTCCCGGAGACAGATGCTTACAGCATTCCATCGCCATCTTGTGGCCACTGGGAATATTGCAGCCCAAGTCTTTCAAAGTCTGACAGCTCCGGTAGGTTTCTGTCCTTTCTGGGCTCCGAGGTCCTGTCCAGCCTGGGGTCTTTGCATTCCAGCTACTGGTTGGGGCATCCTCAGAGAAAGTGACGTTAGCTCTGTCTGCTCAGAGCCAACCAGACCACCCCCACGTTCGGGCCCCTGTGCCCTTTTCTGGCTATGACCCTTCTCACCCTTGGTAGCCACAGGGATGCCCAGTTCTTCTTACCAGGCAGCCTAGGCCCCATTGAGCACCTTCTCTCTGACCCTGGATGGCACCAGGCCCCTGTGCTTCCTTCTGTGCTCTCCACTTGCCACAAAGAGGGACTGCTGGGGTTGGTGTTGCCCCCATCTGCCCTCATTCCATTCTGACGGCCTCCCAAGCTCACCCCCCCAAGGCCACTGACAGTTGAGCCTGGGGCTCTCTGCCCTGGGTGCCCTCCAGCACCCTTGCTCTTCTCCATCCTGCCTAGAGGACAGTGTCCTGTCCTGTTGGGTCAGGGCAAACACCCTGCTGGTTCACAGCAGGACCTCCTTCATCAGCTGTTAACTCTCCTTAGCGCTTGTGTGAACGAACAAAACTCCAGCCTAAACCCCCACTCCCCTGGCTATCCCAGTTCTTTTGCTTTTCCTCTGAAAATCTCCAGCATGCAGTTTCCACTGTTCTCTTCCAGCCCATGGGCCCAGCATTCTACATGGGGGACTATACTTGCAAAGGCCAATAGTGGTCCCAAACAAGGGTCTGTCCTAGCTTCTCTGAATTGTTGGTAACACATGAGATTGTGGGTGACACTCCACAACACAGGTGACCCTCAGCGTGGGAGACCCTCGATGGTGTGGGCTGCTCCCGGCTGCATTCCCTCCCCTGGCCAACCTCTCCTCCCCCTTTATCTCTCTCTCTCCCCTGGCCTGGGCCCCGGGGGCAGGAATTCTCAGCACTGGGCCTGGTACTCAGGGGTGCCCCCAGAAATGTTGGATGAATGAATCCAGGAAGGTAGGAACCAGCTTCTGTTGCTATTTGTATGTTCTGTATCACCAGGATGTACGGACGTCAATTTCACATCACTCACACCTGCAGTGAGTTTTTTTTAAAATCTACTTTAAATTAAAACATTTTAAAATTGATTTTAGAGAGAGAGGAAAGGAGCAAGAGAGAAACATCGATTTGTTGTTCTACCCACTTATGCACTTGTTGGTTGATTCTTGTATGTGCCCTGACCGGAGATTGAACCCGCAACCTTGGCATAGCAAGACGATGCTCTAACCAACTGAATACCCAACCAGGGCCTTTTAAAATATTTCAAATTCTGGTTCTCCAAGTCTGAACTTCCCCCTGCTCCCCTCACAAAGAATAAGCCTGGGACAGACTCTTGGGGGGGGGAGGTGCAGGACCGAGGGGGTGGCCTGCGCTGGGCCTGAGCTGACTGAAGAACCAGGTACATGGAATCTGGGACAGGTTTGGGACCAAAAGAGGAAAACCAATAAGTGTATGAGGAGCACTAAGAGTTGGAGTTGAGGCCAGAGGCCAGGAGGTAAGAATTGGAGGACATTGGGAACACCTGGGGAGATCCCCTTGTGGTTCTAACGAGCCCAGGAGACTCTGGCATTAGGGTTTTAAAAAGAATCGCGCACCGCCCCCCCCCCCCCCCCAGGTGATTGTCCTTTGCAGCCATGAGCAGGTTCCCTGATTTGCAATCACCCGCAGCCGCCGGCCCCATTCCCCTTGGCTTCCACCTTCAACGGACCGAACTAGTTCTGTGGAGTGGCCAAGTGATTCTTTGGCATTTTCCTTTTAAAATTAAGAATGTCGTTTTGGACTCTTCAAGCCATACACGTTCACCGCAGCAAATGATGAAAACAGAGGAAAGTACGAAGCAGGGAACAGATGTTTTACATTGTTTCTCAACCAAGGACTTAACTTGACCTGCTGTGGTTTTCAGTCCGCAGGCTGCCAAGTGGGACCGGCTCCTGTGCTTCCTCCCTCAGTGTGGTCCCCATTCAGGGAGCGGGGTGACTCCTCAGACAGCGCTGCTCAGGATAAACACTGATCGACACTTACTGTGGCCACAGGGTTAGGTCACAGCGACCCAAAGATCTCAGACGAGGGTACACGAGACACTTCGACAGGTCGCTTTAAAAACCTCTCCACGGATCCCAAGTGCCTCCTTTTTCCCTTTTCAGTTTCCCTGGAGACTGACATGTTGACTACTGTTGCTCTGGCTGAGGTGGTCCTTGGTTCAGACAATTTTCTAGGCTTTCCATGGAAGTTAAGGGGCAGCTGTTGCTCTTCCCTCTGCCACTTTCCCACAGCTCCTGCCCTAGTAAGTCCCAAGGAGAGTCACCCTCTCTCCTTCAGTAGATGAGGCCTTTTGTCTGCTCCCAGCCTGGTGAGGTGGTGATCTGGGGGTGCTTTCCCCCGCTCCACTCTGAGCCTTGCTTCACTGGACTCCTTTCCCTGTGCAGCCGGGACAGTGCAGCCCTGGGGATGTCCCCTCCACTCATCCCTGTCACTCAGCAGAGCTGCAAGAACTGGGCCAAAGGTGCCCAGACCTTCCAAGCCAACCTCAGATGACCCCGGCTGACAGGAGGACGCTGAGTGTTGCTGGTGTGTGACAGAGCCCTGTAGGCTGGGAGACTCTCATGGCTACGGTTTCCCTCTGATGAGTCCTCGTGGGTGCGCTCGTCCAGCTGCATAATCTCCATGGTGTAGACCTGGCCGTATGGGGTCTTGTTTCTCACTTTTCAAAAGGGGGGCAAACAGTGGCACTGTGCTATGAAAACAGGCCCTGAGGGAAGGGTGCCACCGCCATGGGAAACATCCCAACACCTTGCAAACCAGCTCCCTGGAGCTCCCTCTGCCCCAAAGCTTCACAGAAGGGTCAACCTCAACCAAGGCTCCACAGGCTGCCTCAGAGCCCCTTCTGGAAGGAGACAGGCATTTTTACCAAAAGGAGCGCAGGCCGGGAGACACTGCAGGAAGTAAACATGGGCCCTGGGGTCAAAAGACAGCTCCACCCCAGAGGCACCTGGACACCATCCAGGACCAAGAATGGAAAAGGCCAGAGGGAGGCCCTGAGGCTCCACAAGGAGCAAAGTGTAAGACACCCACTCAGACCCTCTGGGATGCCCTCCTTCCAGGGACAACCAGGCCCCAGCCACGAGGAATAAAGTCAACAGTGCGGAGGGTGCCGCTGTGGGGGGAGTCAGCTGTTCCAACTGAAAGGGAAACATTGGTTCCAGGTTCTGTAGAGATCCCCCAGCCCACCAGGAGGCTCACTGCCCCCCAAAGGGCCCACACATCTGTGGTTTCAAGAGCAGAGTTGTGGTCCTCTGTACCCTACACACGATGCCTCCTCTTTTCCCTTCCCCATTCCCCTCCCTGGTGCTGGGTGGGGAGGGCTGATTTGTGTACCCCAAATTTACATGCTGAAGTCCTAACTCCCAGTACCTCAGAATGCAACTGTTGGAGATATGGTCTTGAAAGAGGTCATTTGTTAAAACAAACTCTTTAGGGTGCACACAATCTGTGGTATTTCATATGTCAGCCCCAGGAAACATACAGTGGGGACAGGGACAAGAGGAGCAAGGGGTCCAGGCCTGAATTTCCCCACAACTGAAGTGAGAAACCTAACCTAAACAGATGTCCAACAAACGCCAGATCACCCACCTACATATCTGTTGTGCCATGTTCTGAACACGAGGCAGGTCAGGGGGCCTCTGTGGAGCCCCCCTTCAAGAACCCCCGGATCCCAGAGAACAACCCTGTTGTACCATCTGGTCACAGGGGCTGACATGGGGAGAAGAACAGGGACTTTCTCTCCCCAGGCAGGGCACTCACTGCTTCGTGGTGACCCCAACAAAGGACCACAGCCCTAATATCTTTCCTTGAAGAGGTCCGGAAGGGGCCTGGGGTGCCATGGGAGGGGTGGGAGGTGGTCCCTTGCCCACCTCTGCCCCAGGTGTGGGGGACCACACGCCTTCTCCTGGCGCCTGGGGCCACACAAGCACAGCAGCCTCTGCACACCCTTACCTTCCCGCCTCCTGGCTGGTGTTTCAGGTTTTCAGTGGAGCCGATCTTGGACCTGACGTTCTTCAGGTCTGGCATGGGCACGGGGGCCGTCTGCAGGCGGCTCTTGGCTGAAGATGGCGACTTGGGTGGAGTGCGGACCACTGCCACCTTCTTAGGCTCCCGGGTGGGCGGGGTTGGCAGGGATGGGGTTCGGGAGCGGCTGCCAGGAGTGCCAGGGGAGCCGGGGCTGCTGTAGCCACTGCGGTCCCCAGATTTCCCAGATTCACCTGGAAAGGAGGTGGGAGTGAGGCCAGTGCTTGGAATGGGTGCCAGTTAGCAAAAGCCCCGGGGGCTGCCTGTCCCAAGGGTCCATTTCCGGGCTCAGGGCTGGATGGGACAGGTGGGGAGCTCAGGAGGCTGCCCTTTAGCTCATTTGAGATAATTGTCTTTTCCTGGCCTTGTTGCTTAGGGAAAGAGACACCCCACTTCCCAGGGAAGCAAGAGTGCTCACCAAGTACCACCCAGTACCCCTTCCCAGAGATGTTCTGCCCCATGGGCCTGGGGTCAAGACATGGGATCCAACTAGCTATGTGGTCTCCAAGTCACTTCCCCATCTGAGCTCAGGGCTGCAACTCAAAAATGAAGATTATTATGAAGTGGGCAGTGCAGAAGGCCAGGTGGTGATGTGTGTCAGGCAGGGATGTGTGTACTCGTGTTTCAGAAAACTCCACTGGGATTCCAGGTGGCCTTTGCCCTGAACAAGGGTGATGCAAGAACAGGACCTGGGGCCACCTTGTCTGGACCCATTAGAGCCTTTACCCACAGGGTGAATTTTAAGCTGTTCACCAAGTTCAGGGTGCCTTTCCCACCAGACCCCTGCCCAGCCTCCCCATGCCTTTGTGGTACCTGGGCTTGTGTCACTATGCCTGCTTCATGTTCACCTGTTCCTAGCTCTCCAAACAAGCCATGCTCATGCCCCCAGCCCCACCCTTCCCTTCCCCCATGATGCCTGGCAAATACCAGAGCACCTGTCCCCACCCTCCAGGAAGGCTGCTGGGACCAGTCCTCCCCCAGCGGACTGTCTTGTGCTCCCTGACCTGCACTCCCGAGCCCCACTGCCCTCAATAGTTTACTATTTCACCTGCCACGTGGTTCAGTGTTTCTCCAAGTGTGGCCCAGGGACCCCTGTGTCAGTCTTTAGAGCTGTGAAGGGGAAGTGGGACCTGAAGATGCAGATTCCTAGGCCCCACCCAGACCTGACATGATAGAACCTCTAGGGATGGGGCCTGAAGACTGGTTCCTCCTAAGCTGCCCTGCGATTCCTAAGCAGACAGGAGTCTGACAGCCACTGGGCTGGGTGCTGTGCCCAGGGGACTGAGGCTTAAGGTCCCTCAGCTCTGAGGGTGACTTGTGAGGGGCAGAATGAGCAGGGTCATTCCTAGAGTCTGAATGTCCATGTCTGCTGTGATCCCTAAAGTCCTCAAGCTCTGTGGCAACAGGACAAATGAAGCCCTTTCCCCTTTTCCGCCTAAGGAGACACCAGCCAGGTCTCTGTCTCCAGGCTCAGCCCTGCCCTGCCCCACCCTCCTGCCTCCAAGCAGAAGGCTGGGACTTGGTGGCTTAAAATCCTTTCTGTGCCACCTAATTGCAGAGCGACCCCTGAGCGTGTGTCCTCATCTGAAAAGTGGGGAGTGCAGCCACAGCCCCCAGGGCTGTGTTTTGAAGACTGGATGTAGTAACAGGTAAAAGCGTCCTGAGCAGTGAGAGGCTAGGGAATTTATCACCCGAACCTTGGTTAGGGGCAGTCCACACCTCCAGCAACCAGACAGCTGAGGCACATGCTCCCTCACAGCCCTCAGCGGAAGGAAAGGAGAGCACACGGGATTAGAAAGCGCCATCCGACAGACAGCTCTAAACAAACCACATCCAAGAGGAGGAACAGGAATTCTGACTGTTCCAATTCTATTTCAGGTTGTGGAAGCAGGTCCTCCAGCTCTGAAAACCTAAGCCAAGAAGCAGCCACACGCAAAGGGGGTGACCCCCGGCTGAGCAGGCTCAGAATTACCTCTGTCAGATTTTGGCCCTGCAGGGGGTGGTTTTCTCTGCACTTGCTTGGGAGCTTGAAAAGAAAAATCCACAGAAAGCCTCATTATAATCAAGCTTAAATGGGCCTTAACGAGCTCTTCTCCAGGCCAGACCACGGGGCAGAGGAGAGCGGGGCAAGGAAGGCAGCCAGTCTGTCAGGAAACAAGGCCAAGGGGGCCCACGGGTGTTCTGTCCACCTGCAGGTGGCCACCTGAGAGCAGGTAAGATCCATGGAGAAATGCATGTTCTTTCTTGAGTTGTGGCTCTAGTGTGTGAGCCAATTGGCATTGTGTTAAGTGACAAAGAGCAGGATCAAAATCATATATAAAATCCGATCACAATTCCTCAATTATCCCATAGCACATGTATTATATACATGAGGAAAACATTACATGGAAAACCAAACCAACAGGTCTTAATGCACGGCCGTCCTTATAGGCACCACCCTATGTCAAACTCGAGCTAAATGCTGCGGCAAAAGCACGCAGCAGATGGAGGGCCCTGAGCTGCCACCTCAGGCCAGTGGCAGCAGAGATGCCATTGACCAGCCCAGGCTCATGCGCAGCCGGACAAGATCCACAGGCCCCAGTGCACCACCCTGGAGCCAGTGCAGGCCAGATGCCCCCTGTGAGCTGTGAAGAATCTAAACCCAGTTGCCTGGGACATGTCTCCTGGGCTGTAGTAGAGGGGAGCTAAGCCTGGCTGTCCCCAACCCCCAAAGAGGGCTACTATTCTTAATAACACTGTGGTAGGCAGCTAGACAGACATGAGCAGAGCAAAGACGATGGGCCAGGTACAGAAGGTCACCAAGGCAGAAAAGCCCTGGGTGCCTAGCAAGGGACAATTGTAAGGTGGGACCTTGCCCTCAGGGTGGCCTTTCCTCCCCTAGCATATTACTTGTCAAGTGGCTTGGACTCCCTGACCTTCTCTCCCTAAAGATAACATTAGGCCTCATTTGTATTTCAGCTTCAGGCCCAGAAAAGTAGTAAAACCAGCCACAGCTGACCTCAGGACCAGCTGCATTGACTAATGACCCCCTGCCCTGACGGAGACCAATCAGTCAGTGGAGACCTAGGCCCTGAAAGGACACACCTGGAAAACTCCCGAGTATTCTAGTGAGATCTTCCCCTGGCACCGCCCCTAAAATCTCCACCCTTAAAACCCAGGATCCAGAGCACGCTCTCCCTCCAGGGAGCACGCCCGCACCTTTCCCTCTCCTTTCAGGCGTGTCACCGTTACCTTCCTCACTCCCAAGCTCCTAGGACCCTTTCCTTTGCCTCTATAATGTGTTTCCTAAGCTCATTTCTTCTATGAATTACTTCTACCTCTGCGATTTTATAAATAAGCGTTCTCTTATAGTTTGGGTTTTAGCTCTGAATTCTTTGCTAGCCAGAGCTCAGGTACCGAGGTTGCTGACCCCGCCAGTCAGACACCTGGTGCTGTTTGCTCCGCCGCCAACAGCACCACTGGAAGCTAAATCACTGCACTGAAACCTTTCCTGCTACTCAGAACCGACTGGGTTTTACTCACAGGAGTGTAGGGATAGACAGCCTGCAACTGCTCAGCTACGACCCTCAGCTTCTGTCAGAGGGTCCCCAACATCCCAGCAAGTGAAGCTGGGCAGAGGCTGAGCCCTGTGTGAGGTCAGGCACAGTGACTGATGTAGCCAGGCTGCCGGCTCAGCTGGGGACTGAAAAATACCTCTCAGGGGCCCTGTACTGGGGGGTCACAGAAGCTCAGAGAAGCCCCCTTCCTGCCACTCTAATCATGGCTGCATTTTCCTCAAGTTTCCAATGAGTGGGTTAGACTTAGCTGAGCAAACTCTGAGCCGCAACTTCATTGATAAAAAGTGGGGACTCAATATCTACCTCTGAAAACTGTCAAGAAGGTTGAAAAGAAAATGCACATTCTGGTGCTTAGTAAACTGTAGGCATCGATTAGCTATCGGGGGGCTAGAACTGCCAGGGCCTTTGGGGACAAGGACTGGGTTCCAGAGGACATTCTTCTTACCCTTACCGGGTGGGGTCTTTGGGGATGGCGTGGTTTTTGCTGGAATCCTGGTGGCATTGGCCGGGCCTTTCTGGCCTGGAGGGGCTGCTCCCCGGGGTGTGGCAATCTTCGTTCCAGTTTTAGTATCTGCCCCCTGTAAACCGAAGCAAGGTAGAATGGTTTCTGCCACTGGGAAAGGTCATTGTCACCTGGAGTCGATGCCAGCCCCAGCTTAACCACTTTAACTCAAACTGAGGCCAAGATTGGGGTGACCCTTTGTCTATAAGATGTAACGAATATCTCCTACAATAGCAAGGGTTTGCTGGGCACACAAACCCACATTCCCACCCAAATGCCAAGCGCTCTGAATACTATTTCCTCCTGGAGGAACTGTTTACATGAGTTATTGGCATGAGTTGTGCTAATGTATTTTACAAAAGGCCACAGAGCCTATAGCGATGATCAGGTTCCTTATCCACCTGGGGCCAGTCAATAGAATGTTAGGCCATTCCCACGTGGACACCCGTTTTCTGACTCTCCTTCGGGATCTGATGGTGATTGGTTTCGCCAGAGGCCCTCAAGGACACTTTGTTAAACCTGACCAAGACTAACAGCCGGGCCGTATGCTTTTGTTCTCCGGCAAGCTCAGGTGCGCTACACCAACATCAATGAGCAAACTGGCCCAAGGCTGAGCAGGTGCACAAGCACAGCCAGCGGGCAGTTCCCAGGGTCGGTTACCTGGTGCATAGCACACACTCAAACTGACATTAACCAAGGACCTAAAGGTGGTTCAGGAGGGAGCAGTCTAGTGGGACAGGCGTTGCTGCACAGGGAGGCTGGTATCCAACCCAAGAGTCGGAAATCTGGAAGCACGCCAGTTGCCAAACCCAGAAACAGACAAAAGAGCCCAATTAGAGCAGCGATTTCGCCTCAGGTGTCTCAGGGGCTGCTGCCATGAGGCACTATGGGGAGCTCAGAAGGATGGCGCAGAGTCCGCATCCCCATTTCAACCAGAATTTTAACCGTTCCACATGGTGCTTTTAGGTAAGGGCTTATCTGAAGAAAGGTCTTTTCAGCTAAGAAGAAACATACATTTGAAAACCACGTTAGAGCAGCCTGATTCTTTTCAAAGGTGTTTTCCTTACCTTGACTTTCATCTCCTTTGCTCCAGAACCGCCGGTTCGGGGTGTGACAGAAGAGACGTGTTTAGGAGAGGAGGATGGCTCTGGGCACACGGCAGGGCTGGAGGGTTTGATCAAAGGGTCTGAGCTACCAGGAGTGGGGCGTTTGGGGCTAAGGCAAGGCCTATTGTTCAGGGTTTTAGCAGAGGAAGGTGTGGATGTCTTAAACATAAACATAAATAAAATCAAAATAAAAGTCAGCACATGGGGGAGGGGAGCAAACTGAAAAAGGACAGTAACTAAAAATAAGGCAGGTAATGGTTTACAGCAGCGATCTCCAAACTGTTTGGGTCATGTGCCCTTAACAGCCCTCATCAGTAAGAACAGAAAGGGACCTCGTGAGCTCACACTTGTTCATCAAAGCTATACCATGATACCAACATATGATATACATTATAGAACTTACATGTGGCAACGTTTAAAACCGAAGTTCTAGAATGTTCTTTAGCCCATTGGGTTTTCTTGTGCTCCACCCCCCACTTTGGAGACCACTGATTTACAAGTGTTTCATGCCCAAAAAGTTGGAGATCGCCAAAGTAGATGATCCTAGGACGTTTCTCAAACACCTACAGTGTGTTAAGGGTCAGCGGTGCTGCACTGTCTGCCCAGTTCCCGGTGCTGAGCTCAGGCTGCCCTGCTCACCTCCGGAGCCCTTCCATCTCCCTGACAGACTCGTACTTGCTAAAGTCAGGACTAGGCCTGTTTTAAGTCTTAAAGATTCTGCCCAGCACCACTTAGGTTACACACACACACACACACACACTTTCTGATTAAAACCTCGAGTAAAACTAACACAGTCTGGTGAATCCTAACCTGGCCAATGTTTACTCTGGTACACGTTCCACTTAAAAGCAGCCTGATTCTTTTTCTGGATGGGGCAGGTGGCCAATGGGACAAGTGTTTGGGAGCTGATGACCTCACAGAGGCAGCTGCACTTGACCGATGGTGTGGCTGGCACCTGTGGCTTGTCCTAACTGCCTCTGGGGGACTTAGACCAGGATGTGTGGCCCTGGTGGAGGAGGGGGGCTACACCTTTAGGAATTAAACTGAGGACCGGTATAAATGTGTTTCAGAGAGGGCCTGAGTGACAGCGCAGGTCCTGACTACAGACTTTATCAGGTTTCTCGGGTTTGTTCTTCATCACCCTTAAATTCCCCACTGAAGTGGCCGAGGCCCTCTCTGTGGCCAGCCTTGGCGTGGAGGACAGCCCAAGGGATGGAGTATGAGGGGAGGGATGGGGAGGGATGCAAGCTGAGGCCCGGGGCTGGTGAAAAGGAAGAGAAGCTGGGGGTGGGTACTGGCAAGGCCCCCTTCCCCAGCTGCACAAGGCAGTGCTCCCTACCTGGCCAAGGCTTCTGAGAGATCTAAACCCTCGCTGTGAGCCTGTGAGCAACTCCAGGGCAGGGACATCGTACCCATGTGTGGGAATGAATGAATGGACGAATGCCATGCATGCATGAGGCCCAGATTCTCCTAAATGTGCATCACGATTGACAAGCAGTTATTGCTACCACTTCAAGCACGTAGGGTAGAGTCCCCAAGTGTCTGCAGGACCCTTAGCCAATTCACAGGGTCTTGTGCTGTGAAACCCTGACTTCCTACAGGGCAGGCGCTTTGGGGAGTGGCCCTTAACATGCTACCATTCTGCACCTGGGGACTCCATCAGGGTTCCAGGACTGATGAACACCCAGGCCTTTCAGGTGGAATTGATAATGGAAATTTTAGGTGCCTTTAAGAAAAACTGGTCTCCATTTAGGGCCACAGTGGGATTTTCTTGGAACAACACTACTGTGCAGGTACAGGAACGTTTTCCAAGAAGCAAAGTTATTGAGGGGAGTAAACTCCAGCTGATAGGAAGTGCTGAGGAGGGGCATGGCCCTGGGTGCAGTGCTGGTGGTGGGCAGCTATTTCACTTACTGGTCCTGGATTCCCTTCTGAAGACTGATGAAAGCATAACAGCAAATCACCGCCTTGGTGAGATTTGAAGCTGCATCTGCTGCACCATCGCTGCCACACTTGTCCACTTAGCATTCAAGGTGCCGGGCTTCCCTCCTATGTCAGCCCCCACCCCCACCCCGATCTGCTTAGTTCTCGGAAGGCACGTGGCCTCTCTTCCTCATGCTGTTCCTACTCCTGGGACTCGGTTTCCCACTCCTGCCTCACCAACCCTCCTTATAGGTCCTCTCTTCTAGGGCTTTTCCAGAATCCTCTGCATTAGGTTGGAGATCCCTTCCTTGCTCAACCCCCTAAAGAGATGGTATTTCCTATCGATGCGTGTGTATGTATATGTATTTGCTGAGCTCAGACCTGCAGTGGGAAGCGGATGATGCGAGGAATTCAAATTTTATTGCAGAAAGTTCAAATGCACCTTCATTTACCATGAACAGCTCATTCAAACTAGGCTAGTGGGACTGCACCTAGGAGCACGAATTTATCAACCTGCCTACGGCCCTTCCCTGGCCTATTTAGGTTCAAAATGGGTGAATGCTGGAATTTTATGTTTGTATAAAAACACAAAGCACTTTGAATGACGGCTGTACTTCAGTGACATACATACATATATATATATATATATATATACACACACGTTATATATAAACATTAACTCAGATATAAAGCACAGCCTCTCGATAGACTCGACGGCAGCAGACAGTCCGTCGCTTCAGCAGCTTACCTTGGTTTTCTTGTCATCATTTCCAGCCCCGTCTTTGCCTTTACTGACCATGCGAGCTGATGAAATATAAAATGAGAATGTACGTTACACCCATTTGCACGGCTGATTTCTCAGGGTAGTGAGATGTGCTTCGTTCATCTGGGCTCAGTGGAAACCCACTGATTTTCTTTCCCCTTGAACCTGTTACGTCTCTCACTGTTAGTATCAACACAGCACTCTGGGGTCATTGCTTGGAGCACCCTGACGAGGGGGCAGCAGGCTAGCCGAGGGTGGGGACATGCAGAGGGGACAAAGAGGAAACTTCTGGGCACACGCTGGCACAGGGTAGGTGCTCGCCTTTCACAGGCTCCCTTCCTGCCTCGGCCTGGGCCAGCCTCCCAGAGCTGGGGCCAACTCCTCTCCAAAAAAGGGCACTTGACAGTTCCAGGGCCACAAATGGGGTAGCTCAGCCTGGCTCTGGCCCCCTGCAGAACCCTCTGCTCACGCTGTCACCCAAGGGTCAGGGTGAGTGAGTTGTCTTCCCAGAGCGAGCCCCTCACTAAATGGGGGCTTTGGTCACCAGCCCCAGCTGTTTTCTAGTGAGCCCATCCCACCCCTGACCCAGCCCTGGAGGGTCTTCTCACCACCTATAGGCCCTCCCAAGGGGCTAATCCTTGCCATTTCCCTGAAATAGCTATAAACTGGTTACCATAACCCATCCTCTGGATAACCTCTGGATTTTAGTACTAAACCATTGACCATTTTTGTGTTTAGAAAGCCATACCCCTTGGTGAAACCAATCCACTTGTCTACAAGCGTCACCTCTGCCTCACCCTCTCCTGTTGACAGTCATTGTTGAAGACTGGTTATAGAGTGGTCAGTGGTTTCAATATCGCATTACCCTTGCCCCAAGGACAATGGGAACTCTTGGAGCTGCTCACTGGCTACTGGAGACTGGATTTTTAGAGTGACCAGCATTGATGATGTACCCCAGAGGTTTTCAGATTTTACTGTGAAGAATCACCAGGAGAGGTTATTACAATACAGATTCCTGAAACCACCCTGAGACTCTATAAACCTAAGGTGGAGCCCAGGAATCTTGTTAAAAAAGATTTTTAACAAGAGGCCCAGGTGAACCTGATTCACATAGTTTGCCCAAATCGACCATCATCATGCCTGTCACAACCAAAGAATCTGCTAGATCAGCATTTCCCAAATTGGGGGACTATTGAACAGGTCCTCTTCCAGGAGTGTGAGCAGATGAAATCAGATAACTTTGGGAGATTCATACTATGGGTCCTTCTCAGAGGGTTAAAATGTGTAGTAGAATATTAAAGGCTCTGACAAGTCCTGCACCAGCAAACCCCATTTAACTTTGTTTAGTCTGTTTTTTTCTAAACTTATTGAACCATGGAACTCTCTTGTTTTTTCCTGGACACACCTATCAGCATCCAGTAGACCTAGGATTCGATAAAACATCATTCTCAGGAAACTTATCATTTGTCAAGCCACAGTTATGTCCCCTACTATTCTGGAACTTAGGATATTTAAAAATAGGACATAGAATTTTTCTGTTCTAAAATTTAAATATAACTTCCTTTATTTACAATAATTTCCAAGTTTTCTTGACAAGTAGGACCGAATCAAAATTTAACAGACATTTGCAGTTGACAGCTTAAGTAGCATCAACTCCTGAACCCTGAAAATAATTCTAAAATGCTAAGGGTCCTAAATGTATGAATGCACCAGACTTGTGGCCACGAAGCCTCCTCTGGGATGTAAACTGTCCCCTCTCTGACAGGACACAGACCTCGACACTTCGAAACTTCCTCTCCCGCCTCTACAAAGGGCTACTGTGGTCTTGGGTCCCAGGGCTCAAGAGGAGGAGGTGCTCGGAACAGGAACATTTTGCTCCTGTTCGTTGACCCTCCTGCCACAAGGCAGGGCTGGTGGGGGTGGGGATTGTTGAGCCAAAGGCTCAGTGTGGGCTCCTGGCCACCTCCAAGTGCTTGTGTGTGTCACCTGCTGAAAGTAATGCATTGTCCACTGACAAGAGCAGCAGAAGACAGACTCATGCCCTCTGCGTCTCTGGGCTAGGAGGATACACTTCAGAACCTTCTAGAAGTCATTGTGGTGTGCAAGGAAGAGGGCCGTTTCAGAGCAGACCTACCTGGACTCTGAACCTGGCTAGGCCACTTGGAACTCGGTAACCTTTACCAAGTTACTTTACCTCTCTGAGCCTCAGTTTCCTCATCTGCAAAGTGGGGCTAATTCCACCCACTGTGGGGGGCGGATTGGAAGGGTTCTAGACAATGAATTAAAGGCACATAATAAGCCCTCAAAAGTAGGAGCAGCTGTTATCCTATCTGGAGTACAGCCCACCAACCTCCCGTGGGCTAATGGACTGCTATGGATACACCAAGTGGTGAGAGAGACGAACAGGGCAGGAAGCACTGGGTGGGTGTTGGTGACATGCAGAGTGGCGGGCAAGCGTGAGAGGAGCACGTGCGGCCAGAGCCTGAAGGCAGGAGATGGCCGTGGGAGGGTGGGCAGCAGGACCCGGGGGGCCGGTTTAGTGGCTGTTCCTAGGAACCTTGGAAGCAGCAGGAGTCAAGGGGGGGGGGCCGGAAGCTCAGTGGCAGTGCCTGCAGCCTGGGTGGCACAGGGGTCACCGGGAACAAGTGGAGGAGCTCTAGGCACAGACCTTTGAGTTGAGGGACCCGGCTGACGGGCTTCCCTGGCAGACCAGCTGCAGGCTGCTTTTCAGATGGTTCTGGAAGGTCAGTCCTTTTTGTGTCCTCTCCCTCAGAGGGGCTCTGGGGCTCTGGATCCTCTCCAGGGGGCCCCGGAAGCGCAGCCCCTTCCAAATCCACCTCTGAATCTCCCTGTTCCTTCTGCACATTGGCTCTGATCTCCACGTGGAACGTGAACTCGGGGGGCCCGTCGTGCCCTTCCGTGGGCCCTGCGCTGGGCCCGTCGGGCTCTGACACCTGGGGCTCTGTGTGAACTTTGGGGAGGAAATCAACAGGAAGGGGGATGGCACCCTCAGCTGGGAAACCAGGGGTGCCAGTGGCTTCTCTGGAAACTGTCTGGGGGGGTGGGCCGCCTTGGGTTGGGGAGCTCTGCAGACGTGGGGAGACCTGGGAGGGAGGGGACTCCTGGGACGAAGGGGACTCCTGGGGCGAGGATTCGTCGATGTCTCGATCTTCATCGACCTCCTCACCCCCCATCCTCTCTTTGCCTTGGTTCCCCTTCAGAGGCAGCCCCTCTTGGTGCAGGTCCCCCAAAAGCTGGTGCTCCAGCAGCCCCAGGCTATGGCAACTTCCCTTTGTGTCCTCAGGTCCTGTCCCCAAAGGCTGGTACATGGCTTCTCTGGGGCCGTCAGGCACATGCTGGCGGGTCAGACCCAGGATCCTCGGGTCCATGGCCGCATCTCCATGGCCCCTCAGCTCTCTGAGGACGCCGTCCTGGACAACCTCTGACTGCAGATGTCCAGGGGAGGTGGGCTTCAGAAAAGCCAGCGCCTGCTCAGCCTGGTTCCCTTGTTTCAGTCCCCACTCCTGGTGGGGCTCTGGAAGGCCTCCTTTTGGAGGAGGCTGCTGGCAGATGGGATGATGCTGAAGATGATGAGAGACTTGGATAGGACCTTCTGGCTGTTTCTCTCCCCAAGGCGGCATGGAGACCCCAGGTGCTTCTCTGCTGTGTCCAGGCTGAGCCTGAGAGCTAAGCCCAAGGGCCGGGGGCCTCTCAGGCACCTCCCTCCGCTGACTGGAAACTCCCAACTCCTCTGGGTTTGAAGAGGCAGCAGTGGCAAAAGGTTAGCAGGGGCTCATTGATTAAGAGGGAACACACTTCTTGAAATAAGAGAAGGACATTTAAACAACATTGCAAGCCCACATACTAGGCGCTCACCCTTGTTGTTTTTGCTTGGTTGGAATGAAAACTCTCTTGTCTACCTGTCACCAGCTCCAGGTGACCCTGCGTGAGCCCCTCTCTGCAGGCCTCAGTTTTCTCATCTTGGGCCTGGTGACCTCCAAGGCCCCATCTAGCGCTGGCATCATTCCTCTGCCTATGGCGGGATCTGGTTGGCTCAGAGCATGTCAGCATACCCGGGGCTGCGGGCCTGCTGTGGGTGCCCCATGCTGACTCCACTGGGCTACAGAAGCTCCTCCTGCTCTTTAGGGACACTGGGCACCCAGAAGATTCTGGCCTCTAAGTGGAACCTGGCTTGGGTGCAGCAAGGGTCTCTTTTCCTCTCCCTCTCGCTCTGTTCCCTGTTTTGCCAAGTGAAACCAGCAGGGGACCACAAACAAACCCTGCTTCAAGCCCATGCTCTGACAGATACAGAAAATCCAGAATTTATCATCATCAGGGCTCAAGGCTTTGCTAACAGAGCTGCTGTAAGCGTCTGGTAAACAGAACCATGACTCAGATTTATCCAGTCATGGATCATGGGCAGGCCTTTTGCATAAGGTGAGGCAGGTCCCTGTGGCAGGAATGGGCGCTGTGTGGCCAAGTCGCCAGCCCTCAGGGACTGCTGCTTTCACTTGCTCACACAATTGGCTGTGTGCCAACCCAGCCGCTGAAGGGCACACTTCATTTTTTTCTGGTTCATTCATGTGAATCAAAGTATCTGACTGTGTATAAGGACAGGAAAGTGAGGCTCTTGGTTCTTCTAATAAACATTTTTTTAAAACTCCCAACCCTTTGACAATCCTACCTGGTCCCAAGAGAATAACTCACACAACTCCCCAGGTCTCCTCTCAACAAAACCTAGAATCCCAAAGGATTCAGCAAGAGAAAGAGATCAGATCGGGGAGGGAAGGAAGGTGGGAGAATGCATGTGTTCACACACGTGTACAGTTGTGAACATTCATGGGTAACTCATGACTACCCCTCTCTCCCCAGCCCAGTTGGAGTCCGTATAGCTGCTCACTGCCATGAGGCCCAGCCTTGGCTCACCTTGGCTCACCTTCGCCTCCCACTCTTATGCGGGGCCTAGAGCTCATGACCCCCTTCATTCTGTGTTCCTAGCATCCACCGCTGAGCCTGCACACAGTAGGTGATCAATAAATGAATCCTGCATGGATGAACCAAAGTCAGGCAAAGGTGGTGCTTTCAGCTTTTCAGGGTTTACAGGCACCTTACTGGGGCCCTTGGTCGGCATCAGATGTCAGAAAAATTTAAACATTCAGTTAGCACAATAATAAAGTTTCCAGAAAAGCTATGGGCCTGATATCTTCATGGTGTGGAATATGTTTTAGGGGCATGTAGACACAGCCTGCAATAAAAATTTGTAGGAGAAACTCAAATTCACTTGTTATGGAAATAAACGATCATTTCCAAAGGTTCTAGAAGCTTCTAATATTACCTAAGCTGAAAAATGGTGAGCTAAAAGAAATAGGAGGCGGGATTACAGTTATTTAGCACACAGACCGAGGGTTCCCCTTATACTGACTAGCCCTTCTAATATTTTTTAAAACTTTGTAAGCTTATGAATAAAAACATACTTCTCTGTGCCACGTGAGATGAGAAACATGGGGCAGGGACCCCTCTGGGAGTAGGAATGTGTGGTTAGGCCTCAAAATACCGTCAATGAGACATTTCTTCAGAACCAGACACTTCTTAAAGCCAAGATGGCCTTGTGGTGGGAAACATTGGCTAAACCCCATTATCACTTTCTGGAGAAAAGAACAGCGTCTTCCCAGCACTTTTGCAACCCAGAAGCTTCCACATTACACAGTAAACCCTGAAGTTCATTCACACAGCAAATGATAGAAAACAAACCCAGCCCACGTTGTATCAGAGGTCTCCCTTTCCTAAGTTTTTAAATCCTAGAGGTTCTTGAAGTTCTTAAAGCATTTATGCAAAATGATTATAGAAAGTTGCTTTTCTTGAACACAGCAGTTTTGGTCCCTGAGAAGAAAATCATAATAAGGTTTGGTTTGCACAGAAGAAAGATGAAAATAGTCTGGTGGTGATATGGCTGAGGCCTTGCTCCCGGGACAGACCAGAGGGTACAGCCTGTGGGGAGGATCGCCCATCAAATGTATTTGCGTTTCTGTTGGACACTTATTCTCGACTACCCGGGTTGGACAAGACAAGCTTTTTTTCAGAACACTAAGCACCTTAGGGATGACTCAGAAATAGTGTTAGGAAAAAAGTGTTAGAGCTCTTTCTATATCTGAATAGCCCAACTTTAATAAGCACCACCTTCTAAAAATCTCCCGGACCCGTGAACTGGGGCCCAGGTCCAAATTCTCTTTTCAGGGTAGAGTCCATCTGAATGTTGCCATCTCCCTTCTCCCAGCCCCTAAGCCTTGGCAGGCAGTTCCAGCCACTGACCTTGAGTCACATGTCCAGCCGCTTGGTCTTCCAGGTTGGGGGTGTCTCCAACACCTGCTTCCTCAGCTGGTTTATGTGTTGGCAAATGAAGGAGATAAAAGCACAGTTAGTGTGTGCTAAAAACACAGCTCTCTGCATCTTTCTGTATTTTTTCTGAAAACAGTAAAAAAAAAAGCACCTCTTACGAGTAGCAGGGGGCTGCATACCTCTGGCTCTCTGAAAATGTTATTGCTGGGGACGTTGATGAAAACAGTTCATTACACAAACCCCACACACCCACACACTTTACAGCTGACCACAATCCAGTAGGAAAGACCTTCCCCACAGTGGGCCCAGAGTCCTGAGGCCCCCACTGAGCAAAGATGCACAGGATGGGTGAGGTCAGAGGAGCAATTTGCTGCTAGTCACTGCCAGGGGACCCGTGTTCAAGTGTCAGTGGCAGCCCCAGCTGGGGTGGAGGTGCAGGGAAGGCCTAGGCACCATTGTTCACTGAACCTCCCCAAGCCTCCACTTCCTCACCTAAACCTCAAGGTGATGCTACCGATTCGTCTTGTGGGAGTGGTGTGGATTAACAGGAGAATTTGTGTGAACGTGTTTAGCAAAGCACCTGGCATATGGTAGGTGCCCCAGAGCTGTTTGGTTCGTTTTCTCTAAACTACTGGGCAAACCCTTTAACTGCATGCCCAGAATAGGTACTGCCTGGTTAGAGGGAGGCCAGCAGTGCCAGTGAGTATTTGAGGGAACCACAGTGCACTCTAAACAAAGAAGACTGAGCGAAGTTTCTGACCAAGTCATCAATGTTACTGAAATCAATAAGCTTCAAAACAATTCCAGTTTCTCCATGATAAATCAGGATATTGCTACAGGGCAATGAAGAGAACTGTCCAGAAGAAAGGGTCTATAAGGCCATTCAGCCACACATTCACATGTGCTGGTCTCAGGAACCCAGTGATGGAGAGGCCACCACCTCTGAGAAATGCCTGTAAGTTATTGGCTGGGTCAGTAGTCTTTTCTCCAGACCTGCAATGACTCAGTGTCTACACCTAGGACAAAAATGACAAGTTACTGCCACCAGCCAGCACAGGCTCACCATGGAGAGCATGGAGGAGGGAAGAGAAAAACACTCTGGGTCTCTGGACAGCTACGAGATGAGCCGTATAAACCCCTGGCCCATTGACTGTCCCAGGGCAGCTGTGGTGAGAGGGGCTGGCGGTGGGCTCGGGAAACTCCCCGTCTGCCAGCTCATGGAACAACCACCCTCTGGGCCTCTGCAAGCTGACACTGCTGCCTGTGAGGTCTAATGGTGAGAGCTCCATGTCATTTGACAAGACTGTCCAGGAGGCACAGCTCCAAGCATAGAATCAGAGTTTATGGAAGGAAAGCTCAGAGTGATAGCAAGTGTGCAGCTGAATGGCAAGGAGTCCTGGAGACAGAGCAGGAGGAGGCATGCCAGGATGACCTCACCACTGTGGCACCGGGAAGTTGGCAGCTTCCAAGTGCCAGTGCAGGGTTATGATACCCTGGCCTTGGCACAAATCTGAAATCGGAGGCTGCTGATAACTCTGATGACCCCCAAAGCCAGCAAGGGAGTGCTCAGAGACGTCACAGGGAGGCAGGGAGGGGAGGAGGGTGTGAGACCGCAGCTGGGACATTCCATCACTCTATGGCCTCTCTATATCCTTGAAGCCTCCAAGAGGCAGGGGCTCCCACCCCAGTACACAGGGATTCCTACAGTGGGGCAGCCACACCGCACCCCAAAAGGACGTCAAATGAGAAGTTTTCAGTGGAGCACCAAGATACAGCAAATGGGACACGACAAATTGAGGTGCTAAATGAAGGTGCATATTGTCAAAGTCAACAGCTGAAACTGAAACCTCCCATGTCCCCAAGGAGGTGAAGGGTGGAGAGGAGGGAGGGAGGGTAATTTTGAGGAGGATTTCTTTGGAGAGAACAGACTGAGGCTCAGGCCATGTAGCCACTCCCATCTCAGTTCCAGTGAAAGGGATTCAAGGTACCACTGGGAGACACTTGGGGTGTATCCTCTAAGGTTAGGAACATGGTGGACGGCTGTTAGAACCCTACCTGGGAAAGTAGAGGAGAGAGGCTGGCCCTGCTTTTGGGGGGCAGGGCGCAAAGGAGCATGGTGGTGGCCCTGCTGTCTGTCTGCAAATCACAGTTTGGGCAAAGGATGTCTGTGTTTCCCACAGACCTGATGTGGGCACAAGACAGTGACAGTGTGGGGTCACATTAGGTTACCAACAGGAGCAAGCCGACCTCTACAGGGGTGATGCCGGAGGTGGGTCTTCAGCCCCTGGGAGGAGCAGAGGAGAAAGGAAATGCCTGTTTGAATCAAGTGCACAGGAGGAACCTTCAGTGGGGACAGCTGGGTGGGAGGAGTCTGAAGAATTCCAAACAGGTCCCCATAGAGAAAGGGTCAACTCTAAACACTGCAAAGAGGACCCAGCCAGCAGCTCCGGGCAGTGCCAACCCAGGGAGAACCTCCCGTCTGCCTGCCCTCTCCCCTCCCCAGCACAGAGGGGAGGGGCTGCAGCCCCGAATGAGCTTTGACCTTTACACCCAGTAGACATTTTCTAATCAGCATCTGCAGACTGTTTTGTGGCTAAGGAGACTAAAGTCCTTTTGATTACCTAGGAGTGATGAAAGCGGGCTAGAGTTTTCATACCGGGCAGAGGAAGAGTCCCTGCTGGATAAATGTAAGGGACAGAAACCAAGGGACTCATGATCTCATCCCAAGAGTTGTTCCTTGGCCTTCAAATGACCTTCACTGTCAAGGACGAGGCCTGCTGGGCTCTGAGAACATTCCCTTCCACCCCTCAGGAGACCAACTCCCAAAGCGGAAACTGCTTTGAAGGGTCGGGTGGCGCTGCTCGGCCCCTGCATGAGCCTTCTCGGCACGTGGCACCATCTAGGAAGGAAAGGCACTCCTGCCTGGGGCATTTCCCCACTCTCCGCTGCTGGTGAAATCCTGTCCCGAATTCTTCTGCATTTCTTGCCAAGCACCCTCCAATCACCAAGTCGAGGGCTGGAGTCTTTACATAGCCCACCGGAGGGGACTGAAGGAAATGACAGCAGGAGCTCTGGGCTGTGCTAGCCATTTCCTCAGGGCCCGCCAGCTCTCTTGTGACGCTGGTGACCCCGAGTCCAGGGCTATTTCTGGTTGGTGCCTACATGTCTGAGCTATTCCCCATGACTCGTATTGACAGGACAGCCTCGTCATGCCTGTCCTATGCAGATACGTTTGAAAAGATGGTCGCAGGACTGAATGTTAGATTATGTCGCTGAACTCCTCAGGGGCTGTCCACTTAAGATCCTCCAAAGGTGTGGGCCAGCTGTCTGGTCCCTGCTGCTCACTCGGGGCTTCTGGTGGCAAACCGCCCCCCTGGGAGGTGACCCCGTCACTGGGCAGAGTCTGAGCAGGAGGTGGACTGACCTCAGGGGTGAAGGCAGGATCTGTCACCAGCCTGCCTCAGAGAGCCCTGCGGAGCTGATGCACTGACTGAGGTAGGAAAAGAGAAGCTAGAAGGAATGCAGAGGTCCTCTCTCCCTTGGAGGCTGGCAGGCAGCCATGGAAGCAACAGGACATCCGGGCATCAAGCTGAGAACCACCCAAGAGTCCCAGAAGTCGGTGTCCGCCCACATTCCTGCCTCACTGAGATGAGCATAACCCCCCACACACCCTTCCCTCCAGCAGGTCGGCTGAGCACCGAGCCCTGGGAGCACCCTCACCTGTGGTTCCTTCTGGGATCTCCGTGTGGGGCTGAGTGGCAGCCTGCTTGCCCGGGACTCCCTCGTCCACTAAGGGTGCTGTCATGTCTGGAAACCACTGTAAATCACCTTTGGGGGGCCTGGATAAGCCGTGCTAAGCCCCTCACCTTGCTTCGAGTGCTGCAGCAGTACAGGGAGGGGAGGCAGGAGGGAACTCAGCCGCATGCAAAAAAGCCACGCCACAAAGCAGGCCCAGGCCGCCCTGCCTGACATCTCCCAGGAAGCACATTAATATTCTGCTTGAGTGGCACCAGCCCATGAGACGCCCAGGCCATGTGCCAGGAAAGCCAGGGACAGCCCCCGTGGAAACACAGCAGTGAAAGAGACTGCTGGGGACGGTTCCAGGGGTAGTTAAAGAAGAAGTGTTGAAAATCAGATGACTGTTCACGGATGTTTGATTCTTAAGGTGGTGCAGGAGAGGAACTGGGACTAAGGCAGGGCAGGGACTCTGGGGTTAGGGACGGGGTCTATGGCTTTGCTGTGAGGCTTTGGGCAAGTCCTTTGTCCTCTTTGTGCCTCAGTTTCCTCATCTGCAAAATGGGAATATTGTCTCCAGGTGACCTCCAAGGTTTTCTTCAGCTTGCCCTGTCCCCAAGGCCATGACCCACGGTTAAGAAGCACAAGGTCTCTTCGGTAGCGATGAGCAGGCCTGGTGCTGTCCAGTGCCAGGTGCTTGACAACAGGCATGCAGACAGGTCCACCTTCAGCGCAGAGACCTCAGTTGAAGATCCACCACCCGTCTGATGAGTTGCTGCCCATCTCTCATCAAGGTGAATACTTCCAAATCGACATTCATCCCGAGCTATGCCCTGGCACACTCCCAGGTCGTTCTGGGCGAACATAAAGAGTTGGCAGTGCTAAAAGCTGTCCAAGAGCCTGAGTCAGTTTAGACAAATAGAGTCCATTTTAATTACGGTCTCGGGAGCAGGCAGAACAGCCCTGCCCTAGCATGGCCCCTTCCCTGTGGGGTAAGAGCTGAGTTCTTGGGATCCACACATGTACAGGGTAGAGTGCAGTGAGTCTTGGCTGGAAGATTCTTCCAGAAGAATACTGATGGAACGCTGAAGGCCACGATTGGAAGGCTGGCATGGATCTGGCATTAGTGTTTTAGGACTTTCTCAGGGAGGTAGGCAGCTTGCACAACTGTCCTAACAAGATTGGCAGGCTATGTCTTGCATCACCAGCTCTAAGGGGAGCAAAGAGCAAATAGCCTGGTATTCTCTTCACCAGGCTGAGAATCTCGGGGGTGGGGAAAGGGCCATGCCTACTGTATCTTCCATAGATACACCCTTAAACCAAGCAGTTGGCAAGCACTTTCTGAATTCATCCAAGGTGGATGCTTGGGAAGATGCTGGGGCCAGGTTCTCATCCTGTGACACAGCAGCTAAAGGAATGGGCAGGGCCCAGGGAAGTGCTGAGAACAGCACCTTGCGCCTCCCTGGGAAGGATGAAGAGATGCAGGTGCAGACCACGGCCTGGTTCCTCAAAAGTCATCCTCAGTTCCCTTCTCCCTTGATTTCTCCTACTAAAGATGCTGAACAGCAAAATGCTTGATGTCCCAGTCTCCCTTTCAGCCAGGGGTGGCTACAAGACTCGGTTCTGACAAATGAGCATAAGTGGAAGTTGGCCAGGTGGGGCTTGCAGGACACCTCTTGCTTTCCTAATTAAAAGAGAACACTTTTGGTTTCAGGGCCCTTTGGGCCACTTTGCTACTTTCTTTCTGCTTTGAAAGCAGATGTGATGCCTGGAAGTGCAGCAGCCATCTTGTAACCATGAGGCAACCATCCAGTCATTAAGGATGGCAGAAGATAAAGATAGAAGAGCATTGATGACACCGGGGACTGCCCATAGACATCTTACTATGTGAGACAAGTAAACCTCTTCATATATATGCCACAGTTCGTTGGGTTTTCCTTTACCTCAATCAAACTCAGTCTTGATTGACATAGGTGGGAGGTAAGAGAATGTGGTCAAAATCAGGACCAAGGAACACTTCAGGAAATATATGAGGAGCTTTATAATAAGCTGGATACCAAAAGTCTAGAGAGAGCAGGTTGGAAGATGGGCTAGAACTAACATGGTGGCCAATGTCCAGAGGCCCAGGCCAAGCCCAGGGCTCAAAAACTGAAGGATACTAAACCAAGCCAAGTCCCAAAGTGTGAGCTTGGGGATAGGCATTGACCTGCTCCTTTCCTTAGCCACACAGCTGCTCTAGGGCCTGGTGGCTCATGAAAGAGTGAGCTGGGAAAGAATATGGGGAGGACAACTGATATAGAGCAGGGGCTCTGAGGAGCTGTGCTAGGGCCCTGCTTTGCAACAGACCACAGCCTCACCAAGTGCGGTTGCTTCAAAGCACACACATGATGAAGGTGCCCATACCTGGCACTAGCGGACAAGGCATCAAAGCAGGGCTTGGCTCCCCCAACATTCCCGAGCCACGCCTGAGCCATCCTGCAAGCACTGAGCGAGCATATCTCTCAGCCAGAGGGAGAGGTAGCAGCAATGCAGCCAGGAGGGGTGGCACGCATGGGCTTAAAGCATGGTGACACGCAGGCTGGCACATGGGAGGAGCTGCTGAATGAAGCAATGAGAGGAAGGAGGCCCCACCTTCGGCTGTCGGGGTGCTCTTAGCATCAGAGGTTTCAGAGCCCAGTTCCTCCGATCCATCACCGGTGGGGGTTCGCAGGGGAGATTCTGAAACATACACAGTGAGCCCCTCAGAATGGCTGCCTCTCCCCACCCACCTTTGGACCTCAGGAGGAACTCAAGAATGGTGTCTTTTAGAGTAAAAAATCACTCAGTGTGGAACCCAGATGGATGGAACATGGCCATGTGATAAAACCACAAAGAAGACCAATCTCACCCCCAACACAATGGTGCCCCCACCAGGGTCATCAGGCAAAGACACAGATGATGAGCGGCTGTTCTTGGCGAGAGGAGACAATGCCTTTTAATCAGCTTGTGGTTCCAGTTGAGGCAAAGCTCTTGCATTGACAAATGGCAGCGGATACCAGAAAGCTATGCCACGTAGACCTGGGGCCCCGTCTTTCCTTACTGGAGAGATTCATGGGAGATCACTGTTATTAATTAAGGACAAGCAGAAAACACTTGGAAAATACTCAGAGCTTCAACTCCTTCCTCTGAAAAGGAATTAGCTCAGGGCAGACGCAGGGCCTACTTCTAATTGGACGAGTAGTACCTGGACTTCACCCAGCTCCTCTCATGAAAGGATCTCCAGGTACTGACTAAACAGCCTTGAGTGACACCTGAAATGTCAGCCATAGTTACTCATAAGAAAACTGTCCTTTCAGAACCTGAAGCCAGGAAGCTCTGGTGTGCTCTGGGAGAGCCACTCCACATGGGGTGGGGCAGCCTTGGAGGCAGTTTCATCATAGGGGGCTGGTTCTGTGCACCAAGCAGAACCCCTAGATGAAAGAAGGCAAGTGGTGTCCAAGTGCACTGTGAGACCAGACACCCTACACCCTTTGCTAAAACGCACTGAGCCCGGGCTGCACTCTTCCAGACAAAGAAGGGCTAATTCTAAACAAGCTGCAGGCACATACAGCTCCCTGGTCGTGGAGCTTGCAAATACCTGCAAGTGCCTCAAACAGGCTTTGGACAAATGATGAGGAAGCATCAGGCAGACTGTCTGCGGATTTTGTTATTATTAACCAGCCTTGACTGTGAGAGTGCAGGCAAATATGGGTGTGATGGGCCTCTAGCACACTTGCCCCCAAACACCCCCTCCTGCCCCCAATCTGTCCCCAGCCTGCAACCCTTATCATTTGCGTTATGCTTGTTAAATTTCTTGGAGCTCAGGAAGGAAAGAGGAGAAGCTTCTTCTGAATGTCTTATCTAGAAGGTATAACACGTTAACCCATTAACACCTTTTCATTCATTAGGGTGTCTTATTTGACATTATTAATAATTTTGAATAACTTGTCATTATTCAAAATAGTCTCTGTCACTTATCTAAAATGTTGCTAGTCAAGTGACACCTTCTGCCAAGTGACTCCCCTCGCTCCCCATATAAAAATAACTCATTCTAAATCCTTTGTAGCAAGAACACATTTGAGAACAATGGAAATCTTTTAGGTATTACTTGCTTTCTTGGCAAGTACAGTCTTCGGGTAAGCAAACTGTCTTCAAATGCCTCCCTTTCACAGTAGTGATGAAAAGGTTAGCAACTTAAAATTTGCATATAAACTCACCCTTGAACAACATGGTTTGAACTGTGTGCATCCACTTATATGTGGATTTGTTTCAGTAAATACTGTAAATGTATTTCTCTTCCTTATGATTTTCTTAATATTTTTTCTCCAGCTTTATTAAAAGAATACAGTACATAACATATAACATAAATATGTGTTGATTGTTATCAGTAAGGCTTATGGTCAACAGCAGGCTCTGAGTAATTAAGTTTTTTGGGAGATCAAAAGTTATATACATATTTTGGATGATGAGGGGGGTTGGCACCCCTAACCTCCAAGTTGTTCAAGGGTCAGCTGTATATATCATATGTCCATTTTAGTATTAGAACTTCTGATCATGTTTTACATGAAAGAATTGAGTTGTTTTAGTGCACATACTTTAGGCAACTCTGAGACACAAAATAACGCAGTCAACTGGTTCTTATTGTACAAATTGAATTTAGTTTTCCCTTCAAAAAATAAGACTGGTGAAAACTTTTTTTCTGGACCTTAAAAAAAAAAAAAAAAAAGGCTTTTAATTTGAGAACAGTTTTAGATTTACAGTAAAATTGCAAAGATAGTACAGAGAGTGTACCCCAAACTCAGTTTCCCAACTATTAATGTCCTTCATTATTATAGTACATTTGCTGCAACATAATCTATATTTTTAACTTAACTTCTAAACCAGGCAACCCTAAATAGAGCATCATTTTTCATGGGCAGAATTCAGTATGTTGTGATTCTAAGTTGGATTCCATCCATGAGAGTTTAATAAGGAGTTTAATAACTGAAGTTCCACGGGGACTTGGTCGAAAGAGTGACAAGAGGCGTGCAGGGGGGACGTGTGGGCTGAGGTCCTCAGATGAGGGAGTGCTTAGGGCCCAGCTGCCTTCCATGAAGGAGCCAGGCTGTGCCTGGGGGAGGTCAGAATACACATTTCTTGTTACCATGACACCAGGCAGGGAGTTCTAGGTGGATTGGGAATTCCCCCCTCTACCTCCTCACCCAGAGCTTCTGGTTGGGCAGCCTCTGAGCCCCGGGGACAGCATGTCCACTCTTCCTCCACCTCCTCCAACTTGGAGCCCATGTGTCTAATTTCCAAGCTCCTGTGACTCTAATGTGTGTCCTGCTTAAACGCATACAGAGAAGCCAGCCTTTGAAACGAGGCCCCCTCCGATGAGTCCTAAAACCTTTCCAAGACAGGGACTGTTGCTTCTCTTGCCCCGCACCCAGGGCACCTCCTGGTGACCCGCCTCCTCCAGGGACACCTCCCGGATAGATACACCCAGAAAAGGTCCTTTCCCACGCTGGAGCTGTACCCCTTCCATTCACTATCCCACACCCCAGGTTGCAAAGTGTTTTTTAAAATTATTTTTAGCACTAAAAGAAAAAGTAGACTGTTTGCCATTGTGTCTCCTTAGAAATGGGTCTGGAGGCAGGGACAGGGTCCTTCTTACACTGAGGCCAGCTTAGTGCTCCTGGTGGGAATTGGGGACTGGCATGCAGAGCAGAAGAGAGGGCTGTGTGCTCCCTGAACTTGGTGGTCAGACAGTGAAATGAAACATATTTGTTTGGAAGGGGAGAGGAGGAGGCCAAGCTAATTTGGCCAGAAGATTGTATTTTAGAATATTTAGAAGTTAATGCAATTTATTAATGCAGGTACAGTGGGAATCCCAGAGCTAACCTACTTGCCAAATAGGGCCCAGACAGGCCTGTGACGAAGAGATCAAGATAATGGGTAAGGCCACATGCTTTGCATGCAAGTGAGTGCTGCTGATTTCTAAGCCCACAGGTGTGGCTAAAGACTCCAGAGAGCACCCTGTACTAATCAGACTGTAGTCTTTGTCACACTGCATCTACTCATGTGGCACTCTCCTTTGGAAAGGTACATTTTCAAATAGCGTTACAATTTGAGTTATCTTGGCCCATTCAAATGATGAGGCTTCTCTCTATTGACAATCTAACCCAATAAAGTATTTAAAACCTCTTTCAAAATCTGGCTGCAAACCCTTCCTTGCCAGCCTTTTCCAAAGCAAGCAAGTTGGCTGTGATGCCCAAGGCTCCAGGACTCTGGTGCAGGGCCGTGCACTAACCTTTCAGGCCATGGTCCGTGTCGCCCTCGTGGTCTTGCAGCAGGGTATAGCCCCCCTGAGATGGGAGATCTTTCCTGTCCCCAAGCCCGTAGGTCCCAGCATGATCTTCCATCATGTTGAACTCCTGGCGGGGCTCAGCCATCCTGGTTCAAGGCCCACCTGGGGAAGGAAGATGCGAGGTTGAGGCTGGGATGCTGAGATGAGGAGAAGGTGCTTGGGGGGTAGGGTAGGGGGCAGGAAGAAGGAAGTGCCACCTCCCCAGTTCATAGCACTAACCTCCCCACTAACCTCCCCAGCAACCTCAGCCCGAGATCTGCATCCCTGCCAAAGCGTTATTTACATGTATGTAGATTTTTTTTTGGGGGGGAAAAAAAGTTTTACTAATTTTCATAGAGAGGAAAAGAGAAATAGAAATCATCAATGATGAGAATCATCAATCAGCTGCCTCCTGCTCGCCCCCTACTGGGAATCGAGCACGCAACCAGGGCATGTGCCCTGACCAGGAATCTAATCAGGGACCTCTTGGTTCACCGGCTGATGCTCAACCACTGAACCACACGGGCCGGGCTGGAGATAATTTTAAACTTAGAGGAGAGTTGTAAAAGCAGCCCAGCTGGTCATTTAGTTACTTTTAACCTTTTGAAATTCCTTTAAAATATATTTCCTTATATTATCTTTTATCTTTCTATCCTTTTAGGTTGCTTTTTTATTTTGTTCTTTCCTTTTTCTTTTTGTAACTTCATAATTTCAATCTAAATTTAGTCTTTAATTTTCCTTTATGATTTGTTAATAGCTATCTCCTTGTGTTTCCGTTTTCTTTTCATGAACTTCTCTCAGTGGCACACAGGAGCCACCGGAGTGGGAAGTGGGTCAGGTCAGTAGCCGTCCAGGGAAGAGCTGATAACACTACTGGGAGCAGGTGGGGCCTCTCTCCTTCCTGCCTCCTCAGCATCTAGCTCTCAGTTTCGGTGATCAATTAATAATGTCTCCATGGGAAAGGCGTGGAGGGCACACCTGGTGTCATGCGTCCTCTAAGTGAGTTATGAGTTGCAGAATATCTTAAAGTCCACAGTCTCATCTCTACAGGTGTTGGGCAACTCATATAAATGGTGAACTGCAAGGTGGAGGGTGCACCTGGGGCAGACCCTCCACAGAACTCTTCCAAGACTGGTGTTGGTGGAGGGACAGCCGGCTTCCGGCACTGTCTATACCAGCTGGCCACTGGCATACTCATCCCTCTCCCTCTAGGCAGGACCCGCTGGTGTGGGTGCCTGAGCTTCTCCATCCACGATGCAGGATAAGCTGGCGAGAGCCGGGATGGTCTAGGAAGGTTTAAGAATGAGGTCAGCGGGGCCTCTGCTGGGTGAGTCAGAAGAGGGTGGCTT
Source organism: Miniopterus schreibersii (assembly GCF_964146895.1). Taxonomy (NCBI): domain Eukaryota; kingdom Metazoa; phylum Chordata; class Mammalia; order Chiroptera; family Miniopteridae; genus Miniopterus; species Miniopterus schreibersii. Next base: position 10,601,809 of record NC_138116.1, read on the forward strand.
GGCCCCACTTAGGCGGCTTGTAGAGAATGGGCGCCTTCCATTCTGACTGAGGCTCCTGTCCCTCAGAGAGCCCTGGGGAAAGGCATGAGACTGAGCTTCTCCAAACCTTTCACATCTCCCCAAGGATGAGCAGGGCTTTATTTTGAGAAGATAAAAGTCCCCATTCGGTTTTTAAGGTTTAGGATTTGGTGGTGATGTTCTCTACCCTTAGATATGCTGATGGTGTTTCCCTTAGAAAGAACCCCTTTCTGAAAGGCACCAGTTCCATCATCTGAGAGCTCAATGACTGCTTCCCACGCCCCTAGGAAGTAACGCCTTCCCCACTGCTTCCTGATGGAGCCCCTCTCAGGACATCCTGGGTTCACTGCCCCCCTGCTCATCCCTGGGACTCGCCAAGAGCCCCAGCCCGAGGGGGTGGAATCGGCCCAGGAGCTTGAGGCTTCCCAAACTTGCTGGAGACACTATACCTGGCCAAGGGGAGGCAGGCCAGCCGACTGAGCTAAAGTTTTAGTAAACGCTAAGAAGACGAAGGAGCCCCTGTGGTTCTGTCTTGAGATTTGTTGGATTCCTTGCAATGACTGAGTTGACCCTCCTGGAACACGGAAGATGGAGGTGCAAAGGTAAGAAGCTGGTGGGCTGGCTTCCTCTCCCATAAAACGCCAATTTCTATCCTTTGCTTCTCTGTTCAGGTCCCAGCGCTCACTGTAATGACTTGAGTGAGCTCTTATTTTATCAATCACATTAACCCTTTATCCTATTTGTGACAGATAGTTTCTCCAGTTGGTTGCCTTTTATTTTGGTTTCTTATGGCTTCTGACTGACAGTTTTCCATTTTTATACAGTCAAATCTATTTTCTTTTGTGATTTATTCCATTGCTCTATGATACGTAAAGATCATCAATATTTTCAGCCATGATTTCAGTGATCTGATTCTTTGTATTTAATTTAACTGCTCTGGGAAAGCAGACGTCCATAGGTACATAAATGAATGAGCATGGATGGTTGTGCTCCAATTAAAATTGATAATGGACACTGAAATTTGAAAGGCATAGAATTTTCATGTGCCATGAAATATCATTTTGCTGTGTTTTTTCTTTACAACCATTTGAAAAATATAAAAGCCATTCTTGGCTCACAGCTGGATTTAGCCTCTGGGGCATAGGTTACACACTCCTGCTTTCAGCTTCTCTAGTATTTCTTCGCTCTCAATTGGAAGAAAAATCTGTAATACAAGCCTTAGCAAGAATCACTGCGTTTTGGTCACCTCCTGTATTCTCAGTGTGGCTTTTTGCATTTGATGTTGGGTTTTCTTCAGCTGCTTCTAGAGTTTTCCATAAGGTTTCAAGTCAGGAGCAGGAGAACTAAGGGTCATTCCTGGGGCTTGAGGCAGCAGCCCATTGTTCTGGAGACTGGGGACATATCCATGGTGTAAGCCCTTCAGCTGCCAGGCTGCCTCATTCAGGCCCACGGAGCAGATGGTGGGGTAGCGGGTCTCAATGCCCTGGCTTCTTATGATCCCCCCTGCACCACCAACCAGCATCATCCCTGCAGGGCTGGAAAAAGTCAGATGCACTAATGGGAAGCTGAAGGAATTACATGGGCTGCTGGAGAAATTAAATCCTTAAAAACACAGGCAGCTACTCATTACTATGTAAAATAAATGAACTGTGTGCTTCTCAAGGGCCAATATTTTTCTTTGGGGGGAAAAAGTGAAATGCATGGAAGAACTCCCTAAGCAGGGGAGGTTCACCACGCCACCCCTCCCACCAATCTCAGCAATGCCCTAGGTTCATGGATTTTCTAAGTCAACGTGGCTGCAGCCCCAGGGCCTGGTACACAGTGGGTGCCACATGGCCCCTGTCAAAGGAGCTTGCTCCCTGTGGGCACCTCACAGGCTTGTCACTGGACCCTCACAGTGACCCTGCGAGGTAGCTATCATCATTGTCATCGGCATAGATATTAGGATTCCCATGAGGAATCTGGGAAGTGACCTGCCCGAGGTCACAGAGCCAGTAGGAGGTGATGCCAGGATGCAAAACCTGTGTCCTGATGGGACACTCAACTACCCCTTACTGCTTGTTCTGCCATCCTGGACCACAAAATGTTCCCCAACTTTCTGTTGGGCACAGGTCTGGGTGTGGAAGGAGCACTGTCCAGGACTCATACCCTGAAGCTGTGTGACCAAGTCACTTCCCTCAACCTCCTTCATCCACAAAATGTCACTCGTTGTCCTCTGAGCTCCCTTCTTGCTGTGACAATTTATTCTAAGTGGGTTGGCTGGGCCTGCTTTCCTCCAGTTCCAGAGCCCCGTGGTCATTCACAGGACAGGAAGAGGCAGGAGGCCCTGGCATCTTTGCCCTCCTCCTTCCATTCCCACCCCTCTCACCCCTGCCATCTTCCTCCCTGAGAACCAGGGCAGGATGATTTCTCTGGAAGAACTGGACAAAGAACATATAAACCAACTGACCACTGGCACAGCCCACATCCCAGCCCAAAGACTATCATGCAAAGACGGCAGACTGAAAAAACACAAGTAAGCTTGGCCCTGAGGTGGGTACACAGCCCAGACTAGACGTGGTCATCACCTGCCAGACCCCTGTAATCTAAGAGAGATACACAGACAGGAAAATAAACACACCAAGAGCTGTCTGTCTTTGTCTTTTTCTTCTAAATCAACTAATTTCTCCCCTCTCCCTCTCCCTTTGATTTCCTACCTCCTGTTTTCCCAGGCAGTGCCTTTAGAGGAAGCAGGGTGGGAGGGAGGGAAGAAATTTTAGGAAAGGCACAAAATTTGAGTTAAACCTGGAAACTAAAACAAGCCACTCTTTAGGGACCCTCAGAAAAGGACTGCATCCTGACAAGAGAAAACGTGGACCAGAGGCTCCTGGAGTCTGTCCCTGTCATTTTGTAACTGTGTAAACTGAGGCTCTCGACGGGAAGGGGCCTGTGGTGCCATCCTGGTGCCTCGTCCTACAGGGTCACATCCCCCAGTCCCAATGCTGCCCTGCCATACGCAGAGTGAGGGTGGGGCAAAGAAAGGGAGAAAATTGTCCACAGGGTTGAGAGGGACAGAGGAACAAAGAAGACAGTTCAGGTCAGAGAAGACAAGGGAACGGGGAAGGATTATGTCTCCCTGGCCCTGCTGCCCTCTCTTGCCCCACCCAGCCCCCTGCTCCTGCCCAGCTCTCCAGGGGTCTGTAGGTTTCATTTGACCTGTGGCATCTCTACCCCAAGGAAGTGAAGACCAAACAGCCTTCCTTACCCCTACCACCACCCTTCCTATCCCTACTAATTCGCTTCCCACAGCAATGGGTAATGAGTAATTCAGGTTCTAGAAAGCTCCTTGGGTAAGCCAGGGCTGCATGGACAGCCTTTCGGTAGTTTTGGAGTTTCAATAGCATGTTTATTTGAGCTCCAGAGGCTTCAGAAAGAGAGTATCTGTAATTCAACCACCCCATGAGAGGGGTGACTGTTCTCCTTTTCTGGATGAGGAAACGGGCTCAGAGAGGTTCAGCAACCTGTTGAGGGTCAAACAGCTAGTAAGCGGCAGAGCAGAGTCTGCACTCTGATCTCTTGCCAAAACCCATCTCTGCCCTCCTGGGTCACACAAGCGCTTTCTCAACAGAAACTTAAACGCAGCTCTTCTCACCCAGGACTTGGCCAAACGACCCTGTCCGGGCTGGAGTTGGCGGGACGGGGCAGGTTCCGCGACCTGGCTCGCCACGCTCCAAGCTGCACACACTGCCCCGGCCACGCGCCCAGCCCCGGGGCCCTAAACAGACGCGCCCTCGAGCCTCCCGCGGCGGCGCCAGGTGGGCGCTCGGCGCTCGCTAGGGGGCAGCAGGCGCCCGGCCGGGTGCCCGCTCCCGCGGCCGCCAGCTTCTCCCCCGAATGACCGCAGGCTGCTGGCCCGCCCGCGGTGACTCAGCGAAATCACCGCCACCAGGCCCCGTGGCTCTGTCCAGAGAAAGGAAGATCACTCCCCCCCCAGTTAAAACCCAAACTGGAAAGCAGAGTAGTTATAGCGCACAACTTGGTGAATCGGCTGAAAACACTGAATTGTACACATTAAAGGGTGAATTTGATGCCATGTGACGGACCTCAATAAAGCTGTTATTACAAAAACAAACACGCTCAATGGATGCCTTTCAGATAGCTGAAGATCAAGTAGGGATAAATCCAGAATCCAAAAATAACCTTAAATGAACTTTGTTCTCTAAGATGATTTTTGGCCCTGCATACAACTTTCTTTGCTCTGGTCCTCCTCCCGCTTTTCTTTTTTTTTTTGCACCATCGCAAATTTAACATGAGTGCGTGAGGGTGGAAAACAGGGTTCCTCACAGTTATAGGAACCATGTTTCAAGCATCTCCAAGTATTGACTCATGTAATTCACACAACTGCCTCTATTATTATGTATACTGCTATAGATGGGGAAACTGAAACACAGAAAGGTTGAGTAAGTTGCGCAAAGTTGCACAGTAGGCATGTTATGGATTCAGGGTTGGAGGCCCAGGCAGCGACCTCCATAAGCCAACTGATAAGGGTGATTAAATAAGGCAGTGACTGGGATACCAGTTTAGAAATATCAGTACAAGTGATCAAATGGACTAAAGCTTTAGTTTCATTTGAAAACTTTCTCTTTGTATTTACACTCTATAACGCTTATGGTTCAACCATTTTACTTTAAGATACAAAGATTAGTAAAAGGGCAGGCATACTAGTCTCCTGAGCTGAGGTGAAGTCTGGGGCCAATGTTAATTAGGAAATCCCTGTGCTCAGGGAGCAAGCAGCCAGCTTGTACCTAAAGGAAGCAAAAGAACCTCGAGGGCTTCAATCAACACCCCCTTGAGGACGGATCTTGGCAACTCGGATGCTTCAGACGCTCTTCAGTAACAGCTGGTCCCAATGCTGTCTGAGTGTCTGAGGGGCTGCCCCTCCTCTTGTCACCTGCCTTCTCTCCCTCCCCCACAGCTGGCACCCAGCACAGGGAAGTCCTTGGTAAGACTTGCTGGGAGGAAGGCGGCCTGGCAAACCTCAGAGGAGCTCTCAAGTGTGAGCTTGTGGTCACATCGCATTACGGTGTACCACGGAATGTTCTAGAATCAAATCTGAATAAGAATAATACCCGGATTTTAAGCAGAACTGTCTAATTAAGTGGAGAGAAGATAAAGGAGCCCACAAAGAGGAAAAACTTACGCTGGTGAGAAGAAGCTGGAATAAACCTGGGCTTCCATCCAAAGAGAACAATCGACTGTCGTCAGGGAGCATGAACGAAGGCCATTTTGGGGGAGGTGGTGCTGCTGTGCACACACAATGTCCCATGGCTGATGTCAGCTGGCTACAGTCCACCATCGTAAGAAAACTCAGGCTGTATCTGAGAGGACACTGGTTTTAAGCTTAAGGTTTGTTTTGATTTTTGCACCGAAGACTTCTTTCCTTTTTAACCACTGATAAAGCCAAATAGTGCTATGATGCCTGATAGGGCGCTAGATCACGCTGGGGTGGCCTCTGTTTTCAGAACAACAGTCATTTCCCCTCCAGCCCCCTTGTTGGTAAGTACTTGATGCTAGTCTTTAAGGAGGACAGCGCTGTCATGTGACACCCTGATGGGTGGTGGAGGCGGGCTGCTGAGCCTCTGCCCTGTTCCGGGACCACCACTGTCCCTGGTCATCATGTTCATTCTCCTGAGATAAATTCCCTGAGCTCAGAGCACTAAATGGGTGAGGAAGGGTCTCTTCTGATGTGAAGGACAAGAAAACCAGAGCAAAAAATTGCTTTTCTTGGGCAAACCAGCCTTAATCCTGAGTGAGAAAGGGTATGCGTGCGTGTGTGGAGAGAATTTATTCTTTTATAAAAGTGATTCATAGTTATTATTTAAAAGTTAAATACAAAAATGTGAGAGAGGCAAGCAAAATAACCACCGTTAACATTTTAGGGAGCTTCCTTGCAGACACCACTCCCCTGCACATGTATAATTTTCTCTAAACTAGTCGTTCTGTAGCCGGCTTTATTCCCTTAATAACATGCTGGTATTAATCAGTGTTATCTTAATTTCTGGCTGATCTTTAGCAGATATAATTTGTTGTGTCTCTGCCCTCCAGATCTAACAGGCAGCAAATGGTCTACAAACCAACACAAGATTACACTTAAAACGTGCTGGGGAGCTCTTAAAGTCTCCCCTATCCCCATTTTTAGCCATCCATGATTTCTTCTTAAAAAGAAAACATTTCTATAGCCCGGCACCGTTTGCACATTATATCTCATTTAATCCTCACAACAACCTATGTGAAGGAAGGGTTATTATTATCCCCACTTTGAGCATTGATGCTGCTGCCCAGGTTGAGGGAGGACTCCCAGGCTTTGAATCTGCAGTCCTAGCCTTCAGTTGGACACTGGGTGGGTCTTTGGAGACCTCCACTGGCAAATCATAAAGATCTACCCCGAAGCCCTAAGGTAGGAGCAGCCACCCCATCTACACCTTTGCCAGGTGCATGGGCATCTCAGTGCCATTGTGCAACTGGGGAAACTGAGGCACAGAAAGGCAGAGGGACCTCACATGGATGTAGAGATAGTGGCGGAGCTGGGGACAGAGTCAGTGTTTGGTGATTTGCTGGACAGTTCAGCTTAGGAATGGGAAGTCCAACAGAAAGCCCTGGACTACGTTTATATTCTGAAACAGAAGTCATTGTCGAGCAAGGAAGGAAGGGAGATGGCGCAGATGAAAGAGTAAAGGCTGTCAAGAAGAAGCATGAACTTAGACACATAACAGGAAATGAAGTTCTACTTGGAAGATGCTGTTTTCCATTTTCCCCAGCTCTAGCTGGGTACTCCATCCGATGATGAATGGGCCTCCCCAGTCAGGCTCCCGCCTCAGCAGCACCACGGGTGCTGGGAGGCCTCAGATGCACCCTCGGGCCCCTTGCCAAAGAGCATTACGGGTTATCAGAAGCACCTGCTCCTCCATTAGCCGCTACTGGGCTGATGAATAGCACTTAGGCTGCTGCCTTCTCAAGGCACTCTGAGAGCCCTACATGGCCTCACCCCCAGAGCAGGGGCTGGGGAGGCACCCTCCATCCTGCTCTCTCCACCCTGGGGCTCTCCCATGAAGCAGGGTCCCATGATCTGGAGAGGCCACATTTGTGTCTCCCCCACCGGTGCACCGAGAGGCCACTGACCCCCACTCCTTTTGTGGAGTGTACCAAGCCCCTCTGGTTAGTTAGATGAATGGCCAGACTCCCTGAGCCCTTGGCTTCCAAGGTGCAGGCTTTGCTCCAAATCTTCCCGAGGGACCCTTGTTCCTGCATTTGGGTGGAAAGGACACCTGCTGTGGAGTCAGAAGCCCTGGGGTGGAGGCTTAGTGGGGACCACTCACTAGCTGGTCAATGCTGGGCCAGTCACTTGGACCTTGGACTCGTCATTTGTAACATGGATATGATGACACCTGTCTCACGGGGTGGCTGTGAGGGTCAGTGAAAAATGCACGTGAGACAGCATTTTAGTGACCTTGAATGTTCTAGGCGGATATGAGGGACTGTTGTCCTGACATGTGAGTTATGAGCAAGGAGAAGATGTGTAAAGGTGAGGAAGAGGAGGTCTACCCTGAAGAGATAAAACGGGGGTCAACACAAGAGCCTTTGTGCCTTGGTCCTGAAGGGGGGGAGTAAGTGGGGAGAGAAGAGAGGCAGCTCTGGGACGGCCTGTGGGGAGGAGTGAGGGGTCCTTCTGGGAAGGTCTCAGAAGCGCTGGTGCCCAGACAAAGCTATTGGCAAGAGTAGTGAGGACGTGTCAGGTGACTTGGGGAGGGACAGAGGGCCCCAGCGGTCAGCACAGAGTCTCAGCTTGCTGGGAACATGCCCAGGAACAGGGAGGGAGGCAGGGGTTTGAGAGGCCATGAGGAATGGCCAGAAATGGACCATTTTTGCCATGCCATTTCATTAGATGGGAACCACAGGAAGAAATGGAGGGAAGGGGAGAATTAGGAAGGAAAAGAGGTAGTTTTCAGATGTTTTCATCTCTATTTTTTGGGTTTGAGGACATCCTTTGGGGGACGCGTGGGAGGTCGATGACCGCTAATCAGCACTTGTCCCTCAGTAATGAGCGACCTGAATGCAGCATGGGCTTGGGAGATGGAAAATAAAGAGTGTCCTCTGAACACGTGCAAGAAATGCCACAGCTGATAAGCACACCGTCCCCAAATCTCTTTGAGGTGCCTGGGTACTTCTGCATGGCGGCATCAGGGCTCGAGGTAACGACAGTGCAGTTTGGGGGCGTGGAGCACATGCTCAGCCAGCTTGCCTGGGTTCCACTCCCAATTCACTAGTTACTCGCTGAGTGGCCTTGGGCGCGAGTCACTCAACCTCTCAGAGTCTCCGATGCTTTGTCCGAGAAATGTGGGGATTAAATGAGTTAATATTATATGTCAAGTGCTTAGAACTGTCACTGGCTCCCAGTCAATACTACTTAAGTGTCAGCTGTGGTTATTATCACTACAACCTTATCGCCCATTCATCTAGCCAAACCTTTCTGTATCCTGTTTGTATTTTCAGACTAAACAGCTTCTCAGGGCACAGAGCCCCACCCCATTTTGGATCCAATGACACGAGGTGCCCCTTGGCCCTCCCAATGCAGCCTCTGGCCAGGCAGGGCAGATGGTGTACCCAGTGAGATCATCCCCTGGTCCCGTGACGCCTGGAGACAGGGCCAAAACCGTGTCCTGCGGCACCCTGCACGAAGCTGACCCCTCTGGAAGGAGCGTGGGGGAGAAACACTGGCAGAGAGAGAGGTCCACCCCATATCACCAAGTGAAAGAAGCAGCCTTAGAAATGTGCATGTGCAGAATTGTTATAAAAAAGAGATAACTATATATGGATATGTGCAGAACAGAGGTTTTCTCTGGGAAGGGAAGTAGAATTATGGAGACTCTCTTGTTGCTGTCTTATTTTGTTTAATTAAACTGTTTTATAAACATGAATTATGTTTATAATCTGATAAAAAGCAATAAATACATTCCTATTTTGGCAAAACAAAACACCCTGTAACAAAGTTACGGTTCTGTCCCACACTGCTATGCTCCTTTTTTTCCACATTGTGAATTCCCTGCCGCCACTGGCATGGCTGACGAGACAAGGTGGCTAAGACACTTCACATTGATTCTAGGCGTCAGGGCCATCCTGTGACCAATCATGGAGACAGCGGTTGCTCAGGGTGACAATGTGTGTGAGTGATTCTTACCTGGGACCTAGGAACACCACCAGAGGTACCTGATGGGGTGACTCCTATGGAGCCAGCGTGAGCCCCTGGATGGGAAAGGCAACCCACCAGAAGGCAAGTGATGAGACAAAGGGATGGGGTTTGCTAACAGCTGGCATGCAGCCTTTCAGGTGCACATTTAGTGCAAGGAGCCACAGAGACGGACATTGATGCGACAAATCCCACTGCAATGTGATTCACTAGGATCTGGTGAGGGGAGGGGGTTGTCTGAACACTACGGAGAGCTGCAGCTGTTCGTGTGTTTATATCCACCTTATTCCAAAAGGGATTTAGAGAAGCAGGGATGTGAGGAGCCCCACTGTGCTGAAGTTATAGCCCACCGAGCTCCAGAAAACTTACCTTCCAAAACGAAATGTATGTAGCAAGAGCCTGTGCACTTGTCAGAATATGAAAATAGAGGCTCTTCTAATAAAAGGGCATCCAGTCCATTCTGTAGCATCTACTGAGGTCAGCAAAATAGTTTTCATATTTATCAATAAGACCTCTTGTTTAAATTAGAATAAGGGAATGGAAATATCACCCAGCATGGAGCCCCGAGTGCACGCCCCTCTGATTTGACAAAGTGGAGCATATAGCTAGAGCTGGGGAAAATGGCATGGAGTGAAGAAACTATCTTGAAAAAAAGAATTTCAATACAACTTTGGAAGCAGGTGCAGTCCAGATGTACAACTATCTGGATCAATTAAAACTGACACATTGGAAATTCGTATCAGCGAAAGACACGAAATCAAAGCCAAGGGCACACATTTAGTTTCTTGGCCCCATGAGCATATTTCAGGGAAAGCCCAGCAGCCTCTGTTCATTGCACAATGTCCATTATCCAGAGAAGGGTCTGGACAATGTTTACATTCAGAGACAGAAATCACAGTCAAGGGTGGAAGGAAGATAAAAAAGCTGGCGAGAAAGAAGTACAAAGAACTTAGAAGCATAATAGGAAATGAAATTCTACTTGGAAAATGACAAAACACTACACCCTGTAGGTGGCAGCCAAGGGGAGACCCTGAATGCCTCATCAGTCATTAAACGAGGAGCAGGAAAGAAGTGTACTCATGGAGTCTCCACGGTGGGTCTGAGAGGCTTCTGGGTCTTCCTAGTGACTTAGAAATCACCATGGGAATCGAAACTGTAAAGACATACCAAAAGTCAATGACTTGTAACTTTAAATAGAATTCTATGGTATGTGAATTATAATCTCAATGAAGATGTTCTTAAAACATAGCAAAAGAGACTCAAAATTACTTTTTTTTTTCTCCTAGATCTAAAACTATGGATGCCCTTCAATCCCCAAGGCAAGGAGTTTGAGATATGATAACATTAATCCTGAGCTCAGAGCTCATAGTCTGTTTCAAATTCGACAGCCAGCCTACTCTTGTGTGTGGGCCACCCCAGTTCCCTGAGCACTGAGGTGGCACATGTGGCTCTTGCAGCCTCCCAGGCATTCAGGAACACACCTGGGATTAGCCTGAAAAGGAGTCAGCTTTGGGTGCGTAGTTAATGATGCCATGTGGGGAGGGCTTTTTCTAATCAAAAGATAGAATCTGGTTAAGAGCAATACTTTGTGCTTGAAAGGCACAAATTCAGACCCATCCATTAGTCTCTTTGGCTCAGATAACTTTTAAGTCAAAGCTGCCAAGCCGAGGCTGTAGGAAGCATCTATTATTAACAGACAGACAGAAAAGTGGACTCCTGAGTGAGAGGCTCGTCAATCACGACACTCCTGGAGGTGGGTTTAGGAGCTGGTTCAGAGATGTCAGCTGGGTAATAAATAAAGTTTACAGCAGCTTTCTGTGCACAACATGCATTATTGATGCTTTGCTCAGGGGCTGTGTGTGTCTGCCGTGCCCATGCATGTGCTGCATGTGCATATGTGCCCTCCAGTCCTGAAGGTGGACCCAGTATACCTGTAGGCAGGAAAGCCGGCCAGGCGGGAGGCAATGATATAAACAGGACAGAGCCATCACATTGTCCCAGTGCTGGCTGAGCAGCTGGGGAGACCTCAGGAACCAGGGCAGTGAGAAAATTATGAGAAAGGTATGTACCAGCCCCCACCAGGGACCCAGAAAAAGAAGCAGAACTGCCCTTGGATCTAGCCAGCTTGGCTGGGGGAAAAACATATGTAAATACTGAATGACAGAGGGACGATTTCAGAGCAAAGTGATCCCATGGTCAACTCCATTTGTGGAATGCCGCCTGCCATGTGCAGGGACTCCAGCACAGGCTCCCTACCCCCCAGGAGGTCTGGTTTGGGAGGGGAAACAAAGAGATAAATATGTTCCAAGGCCACAGGTCAGAAGAGAGCAAGCAGGTTGGTTTGTGCCCCAAGAGTCTACGACTTGGAGAGCTAAGTATGAAATAGGCGCTAGAGTCAACGACTATAGCAGCTCAAAGGAGATGGGACAAAGAAGGCTGGAGAAAGCTCTGGGGAGAAGGTGGACTTGAGCTAAGACTTGAGAGGGGAGGGCAGGCTTGGAGGAACAAACTCCTTCCTCTAGGCTGGAGAGGGGCCCTGACAGGGTCATCATCAGGCCAAGGGGTCATCATTGGTTAAAGGGGCAATGGTTGAGAGACCAGACATTTTGGAGGAGCCCAGATCAGATAGACGTAAGGCCAGGTGCCATCTAAAAGCCCCTAGCCAACATTGGGAACAGCTTTCTAAGGAGCCAGAGCAGCTAACAGGCTCTCTCTGTGATAGTCCTATTTGCTGGAAATTAACAACGAATGAAGAGCACGCATCTTGCAGGTTTGGCTGTGGGGCTGGTGGTGGAACTGTTAATTCTTGCAGAATCCAAATTCCTGCACTACCTCTGAGTTCCCAGGGGTTGGGGACAGTAAGTGAACGAGCTCTGGCTGTGTGCCCACCTCTGACCGCCTTTCCAGGGTGATCCTTGGACCAGAAGCAGCAGCAGGTTACATAATTAAGCTGCAAAGAGACCTGGTCAGAACTCCCTCGTTAGAAAAGGTTGCAGCAGCATAAAGCCTTGTGAGATGAAGGAGGGGGATGGGAAGGGAAGGAGGGGGACGGTTTGGGGTGGGGGACTGAGGGAGGAGACAGTATCACAGCACTCAAAAGGGGATGCCCTATCTCCCAAGGGAATGGCAAGGCCTCTTTGGAGGAACAATTCTCAGCACACAATTGGCTGTTGAAGTCCGCAGGCCCCAACCACAGTCAACTTTCAAATTCTAGTGATGGGTTCTGGGATGCAGCGACCTTCCCCAGAGAGGTCTACCCTGGAAGGCTGTAACTGTGAGCAGTTACCTTCCCACTTATGCTTACATTTTTCCAGCCAGAGAAAGACAAAAACATGTATAATTATCTAAACAGAAGAGTTCCCTCTGCTTTTCCCAGTTATTAACCCGTGGTTGTCAACTAGCTGGTAGGAGCACAGGTCCTTTTAAGAGGGGAAAACTCAAAAAGGCCTTGGGCTCAGGGCCCACCTTCTGTCCGGTAAGGAAAAAATAATTCCACTTTGCAGATGGGGCAACAGAGAGGCTAAGCAAGTTGCCCAAAGTCACCCAGCTAGTCAATAGCAAAGGTAGATGAGAAATCAGCTTCCACCTCCTAGAGCAGAGAGCTCCTTAGGCTGTACCACAGTCTCAGAAAGCAGGTTTCTGTTTTCCAGAGAATCAGTGACTTTACACCAGCCTGGTTATGGGCTCCAGTCCATGCCTGCTCACTGCTGACTGGTCTCCATTCAGGGGACACCAGCAAGCAAAAGTCTAGTGACTGAGGAGCCAGTGGAATGCACACTCTCAGCTGAATGGCTGATGATTTCATTTGGGCAATTGTTAGCTAGTTTTAATCATCCACAGATCTTTAAGAGAATGAAGATGAATTTTCCCCCAGACAAGCAATGTCCCCGTTGCTGCCCAATGATCCTTTCTCCATCTACCACCCCACATGGCAGCCGCCATGACAATGACTTCTAGAATGTAGACCTCAGTGATGTGAAGGTTTGTGATGACTTCTCAGGGCCAAGGATGAGAAAGCTTGCAGGGAGGCAGAGGGTGGTGCTCCTGGCAGGGTCTGGCCCCTGCCCAGCCCGGAAACCAGAAGATGGCCCTCACAGCAGCCAGAGCGTGTGGTCCCTGCAGCCCTGACCTACTTCCCAGTCTTTCAGTGGGGGATCTGGGCAACTGTGACAAAGCAAAATTAAGTGAATTTGGAGTGAGCCTGTGCTAGAAAATCTGAACAGTGTTCACCTTTTTCTTGGGACGGGAGGCAGGTAGCATGGATAGAGGAAGAGTTTAATCTTGGAAATTTAAAAATTAATGAGGGGTAGTGGAGAGAACACAGGCTTTGGAGCTGAAATCTGGGTTCAAATTCTGATTCTGCAATTACTGGCTCTGTGATCTTGGGCAGGTGACTTAACCATTCTGAACCTGTTTCCTTGCCCTTGTGAAGGCACCTAGTGATGGATACAGTCAATAATCAAGTGAGACAAGTGTAACAAGGAGAGGACAGTGGGTCATAGGAGTGTGAGACAAACACTTTTATGGTCCGGGGGTTGGAGAAAACTTCCCTGAGGAAGGGATGCTTATGCTGAGACTTGGAAGATGAGTAAAGTTAGCAAGGTGAAAGGGAGGGGGTAGGAAAGAACATTCCACACAGAGGGGAGAGAATACACAAAGGCCCCAAGTCAAAACATTGCAGTGTTTTCAAGGCACTCAAAGATGACCCCTAAGGCTGGAAGATTAGGGAAACTGTGGTGCCAGATGTGTGAAACCACTGGCACTTGGGACTTGGTTGTTATTGCAGCACAGACCTGACCTTGCTGACTAATACAAGTGGTTATAGATAGAGGGCTGAGTTCAGCCTGGATTCAGCTGAAGAAGGTGGGCATGTTGGGAGAAAATAGAGATTGCAAAAGTGTTGACTGCTTTAAAACACATCTGGCTGGGAAGAGGAGGAGAGAACTAAAGTGGCTGACTGAAGGGGGCTTTTGTTTTGTTTTAAAGAATGGGATCATTTAAACCTCCTAAATGCTGGCAGGAAGGAGTCAGGAGAGGAGAGGACAGAAAAAGAACAGCTAAGGGAGCTTCCTAAATGGTGGGAGAGGTAGAGGGAATGTTGGAAATATAACCAATGTAATTTGATGATTTAATTTGTTTTCTGTTATTGAGACTTGAGTGTCTTAGGAAGGAAGATGTGAACGTCCAGACCCCTGGGGTGTCAAGGTGCTTTGCTTGGCTGACTCCCGTGGGAGGTCGCAGGCATCTCAGTGCTAATTCAGCACTGTTCTGTTCTGGCCAGAGTGCGCTCTGTGCACCTCTTGGGTAACTCTGCTAAGGCCAGGCCCTCTCCCATCCCATGCTCTGAATTCCTTCCCTCCACCTCAGGCTGGCCCTTTGCCAGGTGGGTCTGAGGGTCCCCCTCCACATGCCGCAGCCACTGGAGGGAGGCGTGGCCAGGAAGCATCAATATGGGAGATCCCAAGAAATGAAGATCCTGTTGGCACGGGGGGGGGGGGGGTGTTCTGTGCAAGCCCAGCTTTGCCTTGAACTTGCTGTGTGACTCTGGGGAGGTCACTTTACCTCTCTGGGCTGTTACTTCATTTCTCAAGTGGCTCTGGCACCTGTTAACATGACAGACTCCTCCTTAACACCTTGTGCTGGCACCTCTGTGGATTTTTCTCAGTATAACCTCAAAAAGCAGGGGAGATGTAAGGAGAAGGGGTGTCCTGCCTGGAGGAGAAAAGGCAGCTGAAGGGAAAGTGGGTGATCCATTCTAAGGATATCATATGTTTGGGGGCTGTTCCCAACATTCATCTTTCTATTCTGGCCCACCTTTCTCTTCTTGCCCAGTCCCCTTGTCAGAGGGTTGATGAGGCTACAACCGGCCATCACAAAGAAGTTGGGGTGACTCTGTAAGGAAGGCAGAGGGTTTGGGCAGGGGGCAAGTCCAGGTTGGCCTTGAGGGGTTCTTCTACCTCCATGATTCTGGGAGTTCTGGGTCCTACATGCCAAGCAGAGTGGCCCTTAACTAACAAACAGTGGAGACACTTGGGCCTAATGTGCCATGCTGTGCCTTGGACAACCCAATAATTGAAATCTAATCAAGGCCCTCAGAGGGTTGGCTGGAAGCTCCCTGTATCTGAAAGACCGGAGCGTGTCTTATTGCTTCTCTGGGTGAGGGGAGCGTCCCCATAGAGTAGGGTCTTGGGGCTGTGCTCTCTGTCCTTCAGGAATGTGAGGGATTCTGCAGGTGCCTGAGAAAGGCCTGTGGAGCAGGGTATGGGATCCACACCACCGAAGTTACCCCAGAAGAGAAGGGGTGGTGCCGGGTGGGAGACAGTCCCCAATCCAAGGCAGGGCTGAGACCAGAAAGCACCTCAGCCTTGTCCCCACTGCTGAGGGGCCCGGGATCTGGGATGGCAGCTTCTCTGCCTTCCTCTTCCAAATAGGAAGTGACATCACCCAGCCTGGACGAAATGAGGTCATGTGTGAAAGTGCTAAGAGAAAAAATACTGTTGAGGTTGTTTTTGATATAAAACAAAAACATCGGGCACTAAAATGATTGGGCACTAAAATCATCAGGTGGCACATCACCCAGCCTGGCCTCAGGGAACTCGTCCATGGGGTTCTCACTTGGAATGCAGGTTACCAGGCACTCAGGGAACCAGGGTGGCTCATGGGGCTAGTCCGGGTTGTCACAAACCACAACAAGGATCAGACACTAAAATAACACAGTAGCCCGCCTCCCCTTGGCCTCCTACCCCATCCACCTCTACTTCCACGGGAGCACTCCCAAAGGCGCCCTGTGTTCCATTACGTAGTTTGTGTGAGCTCCAGTAAGTTCTATTCCTGCAGCCCATCTGGCAGGTTCCTTTGTCTAAGGTGGTGAAGTGCCCAGGCTAACCCACAAAGGCATAGTAACAGACCTTTAGTCCCCTCTGTGAAATGAGAGGGTGAGGCCAGGTCACAGCTTCTCCACCAGGGGGTGACAGACCCATCTGCATCACCTGGGGAGCCTTTGAAATAATCTTCTTCCAGATATTTCAATCCTTTTCAAGTGAGCTGGGGCCTGAGCATATCTATGAATTTATCTTTTATTTTAAAAAAGGCAATATATACATGGTAAAAAAAATTAAGTAGAAAACAGTATAGAATAAAAATGACACCTCCTGACTCTACTCACCTAGTCCAGCCGCAGGTTACTACCCCTCTGGATCTGTGCCATCTGATTTACCAACAGCAGCCTCTCACTGGTTTTATCAGTAGTCCTTTAATTATGTGTGAGGTCAAGCACCTTCTCAGGTTTAGCACCCACCCCCCTTTGTCCCTGTAAACTCCCTGCTCTTTTCCCAGGGATGGGTATTTTGGTAAAGCATCTGGAACAATTCTGGGGTGTCTTAGGACCCCGTCTGTCCTGGGTGACTCAAGGCCCCTTAAAGCTCTAATATTGTACATTCTGTCAGCATCATTAAAAGTCTGGGGGTCAGGGGACTGTCCAGGTTTCATAGAGCCCAATGGTAAGTGAGAGGGACGCTCAGCAGGACATCAGTAGAAGCTGCGACTGAGCCCTCCACCCAGAGCTTGAGCCTGTGTCTAGGAAGTCTGATGTCCCGGCATGGGTGGGAGAGCCCTTTTTGCAAGGGAGAAGGGCCCATGTTTGTCCTTAACATTTGCCCCTTTGTCCCATTCACTTTAGAGTGTCATTTGATAGGAATGATGGAGGGATTTTGCATCTACTTCCTTGGAATCCAGAGCCAGCATGTTCCTGCCACATCTGCGCCTCCCTGCATTTCAGGTATGCTGCAAAGTCCTCTCATTCAGCAACCAGGAACCACCAGCTGTTCGGCTTGGGCCCCACCATGCCACAATGAAAGGGTGAGAGATTCCCAGGGGCAGCTCAGGTATCCAACATGCACTGTAGAATCACCCAAGCTCTGTTAAGGGCGATATTTCACGTGATTTTTCTGGCCTGGCTTGTAGCTTAGCCTAGATGTACCAGATTAATGCCTAACTCCTTCACCCTTGCTCAGAGCCTGTTACATAGGAAGTTCTCAGGTGACTGCTGAAAGAATAAATCATTAACACCTGTCTAATTGCCCCCCTTTTGTCCAGAGGGTAGTTATTAAAGTTCACATTGGTTCAGTTGACTGCTTTACAAAGACTCCTGGCATAAGGAAGTCTGCTTCCTGACAGCCTCGACCAGCTTTCTTGCAAATTTCAAAAGCCCCTTTCTTTGGCCCTGGGAATTAGGGTGGCCAGAAAAAATACAGGATGCCCAGTTAAATTTGAATTTCAGATAAACAACAAATACTTTTTTTTAGTGTATGTATGCCCCAAAGATTGCATGGGACATACTTATTGTATTAGTTTCCTGTGGCTACTGTAACAAATGACCACACACTTTGTGGCTTAAAACAACAGATATTTATTCTCTCATAGTTCTGGAGGCCAGAAGTCCAAAATGAGTATTACTGGGCTGAAATCAAGGTGCTGGCAGGTCCACACTCCCTCTGGAAGCTCTAGGAGAAAATTCTTTGCTTGTCTCTTCCAGCTTCTGGTGGCTGTGGGCATCCACTTCTCATCAATCTCCATCTACCTCTGCCATCACATCGTTTTCTCTTCTGTATTTTTATTTATTTTTGGTGGCTCAAACAACAGAAATTTATTGTCTCACAGTTCTGCAGGCCAGAGTCCAAGATCAAATTGTCAGCAAGGTTGTCTTCCTCCTAAGGGCCTTGAGAGAGAATCTGTTCCATGCCTCTGAGTTTTTAATCTCTCTCTGCCTTGCTCTTATAAGGACACATGTGATTGCATTTAGGACCCACCCAGATAATACAGGACAATCTCAAGATCCTTAATTTAATCACATTGGCAAAGGTCCTTTTCCCAAGTCAGGTCACATTCACAGGCTCTGGGGATAAGGACCTTTTATCTTTGGGGGACATTCGGTAGCCTACTACACTTACACTAAATATTTGTTGCTCATCTGAAATCCAAATTTAACTAGGCATCCAGTGTTTTAATTTGCTAAATGTGACAGCCCTTCCTGGGCCGAGCTGGCAGGGACTTAAGTGGTTTGCCTTCAACTGCTCACCACCCTTGCTGGTCTGAGCATGGGGACCAGACCACAGACCCAGCCCTGCTCATCAAGGCCTTTTGTCTTTGAAGTAGGGCTTATGGTTTATAGTGTCATTCTGGTTTTCAGAATCTAAAGGTTTGGGTTAATCTGAAGATTTAACTTTTTAAAAGATTATGGCAAATAGTGCACATATTTCCAAACTCGGAATCCAGACCTGTACCCATCCACCCTCCAAGAAAGTAGAAGGATGAACTAGTATACAATGTACCCGTTTTTCTTTCTGTTCCCAGGTCTCTTTAGGAAAGTCCTTAATTTTTAATCAGTATTGAATTCACTCTTCCATTCATTCATTCACTAAACCATCATTGAGCGTTTATTCTGTGCCATGTGCTGTGCCAGGCACGAGGATACACAGATGACTAAAAAGTCACCCAACAGATGAATGCTTCGGGGAGCCCAGTTCCTGAGGAAACCCAAAAAAGTGGAATCGGACAAAGCTGTGGAAATACAAAATAAGGGGTGCTAGTAATGAGAAAGCAAAATACTTTAATCAATTTGCTTTAAAACTAGTAGCACAGAGATAAACCCAATTAATGTATTAATTATTTTTAAATTCTAGCAACCATTTTTAGCTTTTAATTATGGAAAAATGACTTGTATTACAAGATGTGTCACTTAGCCTTTGACGATGAGGCCCTGCACCCAGGGGCACAGATGTGACCAGCATGCCCACTGCTGTCCATTTGATTTGACTGAGAGCTGCCCAGTCCAGCATCCCTGTGCTACTCACTTTGCAACCGGGGCTGTGTGCAAACGGGCACTCATCCCTGCAGCTCCTGCCTTGATCCAGGGAGCTAAGCAGGCCTGTGCACAGTGCCAAGACCAACGATTTTTCTCCAGGTGGCCCCATCTTTCAGTCTGGGGTGTTTTAAGAATTTTCTTGAAGAAATACTTACTATTCACTCTGAGTACAATTTATAGACTGAAATGATCTCTTCCCCCGCCCCCTCAAAAAACCCCCTCAAAAAACAGAAACTTGGGTGGGATCTCATAAAATGGTATCTTGCCTTTACAGCTGGGAGATTTTTTTAAATGTTGGGGAGAAGGTAGGAGGCAATAACAGAACTGAGAAATGATTCTTGTTTTGGTTAGATGAAGGGTGGCTGTGGGAAATGTATTTTGATACGGGAAAAGAGTCAGGTAAAGTTGCAAGTTCTAATTAATGCTATATATGTGACCCCAGCCGTCTCTGTGTGAGCCCTTCCCCTCTCTGTTCATCGCCCCTCTTCCTGGCCTCACAGTGTGGACCGCGTGGTGCAGACCTGGGGAAAATAGAGTGGACTGTTGAGTAAGGGGGTGGGGCCGTAACCCAGGAGGCTGGGTGATGCAGGTTCAGCCCCCACCCGCCTCGCTGTGACCCTTTTTCCTAACAACCGGGAGCTTGCTTTGTCTGCCTTGCCCAAGGAAACCATCCTCTTTGAACAAAATTTCTCCCTGTGGACACTGCCTGGAAACCTGAATGTCATCTTCCCCGAGTTTACATACTGGGCTCCTCTTGGCCACATTTTCCAGCCTTGGTCAGTCACATGTACCCCTTCATGGAGGTGCAGGGGGTATGAACATTGTTCATGCTTTGGGTGAGCTGGGAGAAAATGAGCTTCTCTATTTAATAAGTGTGGACCTGCCCACGGCACTAAATTTGGTTCTGCCGTCACAGGCGACATGAAGCAGTGGCCCAGTTTAGAGGCTAGTTTTCGGTTTAAAATACTTTCTCCAGGCTCAGGTTCCATATGACCCATTCATGGGGGCTGGAGGGCTCAGCTGCCATGGTCTTTAGCACTGAGGGCGTGTCTGTCTGCTGGTGCTGGCGTGCAGGGTGGTACCCGAGAGGAGGCTCTGATGGCTCGGAGGCAACAAGCAGAGGTCTTGGACTGAGGTGCCACCTGGCTCCCTCCACAGCTGTGACAGCTCTGGGTCTGTTTGCTCCTCTGCACAAAGATGAGAATCCTTGCTTGTGGAGGAGTGAGGGTTACATGAGGCCAATATTTTTAGTAAAATAAATGCAACTCGAGACTACCACTACAATCAGCATCTTCATAGGGCAAAACTAATTTGGACCAACAGGGAGTGTGCTAAGTGGGTCTGAAGTAGGGCAAAGCAACACTTATAGAATATTTTAAAAGAAATGTGATTTTTGTTATTTTCAAGTATATAAAGCAGTAGAACCGTGTAGGTGGAGAACATGCTTTATTTAAACAGGTAAAATTCATCTAATATCAGCCTATTTGATTTATTAGCATCCAACTGCATGAACTGAGAATAATTATTTTGAGCTGTGTATGTGCCCAGCTCTCTGACAGGCAACACACTTGGGAGCAGGAAAGCCACATAAGACACAAGCTTTGCCCTCAAAGGACCTAGAGCCTGTGGGGAGTCAAGACCTACACTCAAGGCAAGAGGGAAAATAATTAAGCATTAACCACTGCGGTGCTGATGACTGGTGAGAGGTGAAAAGTGGAGAGGCCTCCAGATCTTGTTAGCTGTCACAGCTGGAGAAGGCTTTAGGCTGGACCAAGACTGGGGAAGGTCAGGGTGATTTAAAAAGGGGGAGGGGAAGAGAGAGCATGATGTCTATGAAAGGGCCAAGAGGCAGGTGACCCAGCAGTGGGACTGGACCAGTAGGATAGACAGGGAGTCTGAGCCCAGGGGTAGGGACCTGGGAAGGCAGTGCAAGGTGGGTTTTGGCTTAGCAAGGGACAGAGAACCCAGTCGTGGACTCATGCTTGAATGGGGCAGGGCACATGACAGGGCTGCTCTGGGAGGAAGGGTTTGGCAATGGTCTGAAAAATGGATCTGATGTGAATTTCAGAATTGAAATTAGGAACAATTCATTATTTCCACAGTGATCGAGGAGGTGACATAATAGGGCCTATGCTCCTTTTAGAACTGGTAAGAATGGGACTGGAAAGCAAATGGTGATGTCTAGGATGAAGAAACTGATGGTTAAGTCTGTTCTAAGATGTAGATGGAGAAGAGTTTAAAACTCCAAGATTTGCCACATGGGGATGAAGATGGCAGGTCCCAATGACCAAAGTGGAGGGGGCCAGGGTGTAATGAGGGCAGCTTTGGGGAAAGCAGGGTAACTGGGGGTGGATGATGTGGGGCCACTAGACACCCAGGACCAGTGCTCAAGGCAGTCACACAGTAAAGCAGCTGCCATCAGGGTGGGGTGACCCACACCCCCCAAAACACTTCCCACCAACTGCGCGAGATACCCTCCATGCCAGGGCAGAGGCAAACAGACTGCAGCCCAGCTCCAGCTCAATTCAAATTCCAAGTAAAAGCGGCACAATTAATGAGCCTTCACTGTGTCTCTCACTGCCAAATGGCCATCAGAGTATTTATTATACCATCAAAGTCAACTCCGGCCTTTAATTTAATTACTCTTGCCTTAATCGATTCCTGTCATGTGCTAAACTCTGAGTGGCAGGAAGAGCCTGCCCCCTGGGCATAATAAGAATATGCCATTCTGTACCAAGTCCCAGTCTGATTAGGAAGCTGAAACCCCAACCCCCAGAGAAAATGGAAAGGCTTCTAGCAATTTCCATGGAGAGTCATGATACAAGCCAAGGAAGTCCCAGCCCCTCTCTGAAGAAGTTGGCATTGATATCACTTGAGGGGCTGGATATCACTTGAGGTAACACTAAAGGCATCCTCACCCACTTTCCTGTACCCTGGCTTTGGGCCTCCTTTCCAAAAAAGGGGACAGACAAGGTCAGTAGAGGCTGGGCCAGGCTGTAAGACCATCCATCCCCGGCATGGGCGCTGCCGACCCGTGGGACCCAGTCTGCACCATCTGGCTGGTACTAAGGGAGGGAGGTAGTGGCAATTGCACTATTTCAGATGTCAGGCTCCACTCAGCCCAGGAGAGACTTCAGATCAGACACCTGACTGTGGCTCCCAGAATGGATACCCCCTCCATGTGGCACTTGTCTTTTGAGAAGCCCAAAGGAATTGTCATAGATTGTTTTATATTAGTTCTGTGACTATCCTATAAGATCACATTATTGGCTATTCTGAGGAGGGAAGATTGCATAATCCTCATTTTACAAATGGAAAAATGGAGGCACAGAAAATCTTATATTTCGCCCGTCAATAGGAGAATTTGTTTTTATTGGGTGTAACTGACATACAACATTATATCAAGAAATCTTAACCTCTGCCACAAGTCTTAGTTGGTAAATAGGAAGGTAAGGTTGCAATTAGATTCAGGGCTTGGCAAGCCCAAGCGGCAGTGATAACAGAAGCCCACAATGTGAGGGGTTGACCAACTTCTGGAAGTCAGTCTTGCTGGCAATAAACGATAAGATCTTTTTTAAAGCTTTTTTTTTAAAAAAAAACTTGGCCCAGATTGTTAACTTAGAACATGAATCCTGCCAGTCAAAAAAAATTTCCCCCTGCATTTCCCCCAGACATCAAACACTGGTTTATAATTACTTACAGCACTTTAGTGACATTGACAGGGATTTATTTCAATTTATTCTGTCTTTATTAACACTGCAGGGAACTGGGTGCATCCATAGCTTCCTGTGTCTGCTAAGAAGCGAGAGGCTTCAGAACTAAAGGAGAAAGAACTGAACCCAGTAGAGAGACCCCAGGAGGCATGCTATCCCCACAGGCTTAACCTCAGGGAAAAGATTGAATAGGTTTAAAGAAGGTTCAGGTGAGTTTGTGCATAATCAGTCCATTATTTGAGTGGAATTAGGGATGTTCTGTGAAATCCTTCGTTTCTAAGCTGGCCTCGTGGTGACAGCACAGGCAGGATCTGCTTGGTGGCAAGTTGGGGACCGTGTAAAATTTCCCTGGTATTTAGGAAGAGACAAGACGGGAAGTGGATGGCAGAGGGCTGGTGACTCTCCCACACAGCTATTCCCTGTGATTCTCGACAACGGGCAGCTTTGAAAGGGACAGGTTCACATGAATGTACACCACAATTATTAACGTGTCCCAATGTAACAGGTTATACACATCCATTTTATTTGTATATACAGCCCTTGCTTGGCTTATTAACATATGCCAATTTAAGTTCTGATGCATTACCAACACCAAAGTTGAAAGCTGTTCAGGTTTTCAGCCAACCCAATATAAAAAATCCAGTTACACAACAAATTTAAGGTAGTGGATATTTACATTTAAATATATATTTATATTTACATAAGTATATGATATATAATTGTAATATTTATATGCATATATATTTTAACCCTTTGCGGTCATTTGTCTACTCTCAGCCACCAAAGCTTTTTTACTGTTCTGGTCGTATGTCTGCTCTCAGCCACCACAGCAAGGAACCGTACGAATCTTAACTCTATTCATGTATCAGTTCATAATTTCTCTGAAAGCTCTTAATTCCAACCAGTAAGACACCCATGTCCAAATTTAATACGACCGCAAAGGGTTAAACCAAAGAGATTCTTTAAATTGTAATCTTCCCTTGGGCATTTAAGCATTTGGCTTTAGATTATTATCCAATAAGCCTCTTTTTGAGGGGGAGGACATGGGAGGGGGTGACGTAAGACAATGGTTTGGCGCCACTGTCCAATTAAAAATAAGCACCTCTGAAATGACCTATAAAAAATGGCGGAACTGGATTTGATCCAGGACAATTCTGTTGACACATAATTTAGAACACTGGTTCTAATTCAGGGGGAAGAGCTGGCCTTTACCCTGGGGGAGGGGCACAGTTCCATGGTTCCATGAACTGCTCCCTTCTTCCCAGCACTTCTTGCCTGTAGATCATATGACAGGTGATTATGGACCCAGGGCTCTTCTAATATCCTTGGTGTCCTGGGGAGGAGGGCCCAAGGATGAAAGCACATCCCTTTCTGTAGTACAACTGCGGACTTAGGTCCCAAGGCGACATCACCCGGGCTTCCTGGGAAACCAGAAAACTGAGCCATAGGCTGCAAAAGAAAACTAGCAGCTGGAACCAGAGATAATTATGTCCCTCTTTTCTTTGATGCCTAGTTTAGCAGTGGAGCAGAGAGGACCAAAGGAAGGGCCATGAATGAAACATCATTATCAATGGCTTCATACTGAATTCTAACTTGCTGATTTTTAAACAGTATTTAAGTGTTAGACCTTGATCTAAAACCCCTTTACTTAGAGGAGTTAATATACTAAGGGAATTTAATTTGAGTCTTAAGGTGGAAATTTTGCAACACTCCTTAAGTTGGGATTCTATGTGAAAGAATTCGAAGTGCTGTGCTAGCCCTGGAAGACAGGAAAAGAGCACCTTGAGGGTCTCCACATTAGGCTGTCTCCTAATGTATACCATGTAAGAAGCGGAAATGAAGGAGTGTAAATACTCAAGGCTTCATCCACAGGGCCTGACCTCCACAGCCAGGGTCTCCTCCTACCACAGCCAACCGTCTAGGCCCATCATACTTGTTACAATAATCATGTAACACAAGTGAGGTGCAAGCTGATGAAACACAAGTATTAAACAAAAGATGAATTCTTAAAATCACTATTTTTTTTTTACTGTCACGTGGGGTGTTAAAGACCATAATAAAAATAGTAGGACTAGAGGGATTCTGCACTCGGGTTACTCCTCTTCCAAGAAAGTAAAATTGGCAGTCCTAGGCAATGCCCTGAGTGTGGCTTAGGCAAAAGAGACAGGGAATTTCAACCAGCTGACCACATATCAAGGGAAGGCTGGGCCCTATACCAAAATATGGGGAGATAAATGTGCTTTTACCGAGTTTAAGTCAAAGTAAAATGTTTGAAATATATATATCCTTTTTTTATGATTTTCTGCTTTAATGACTTTTTAAAAACTTATGTATTATGACTCTCAGTGTTCATTTCATGGGTAAGAAGGCTTCTTAAGCTGAATTGATCAATCAGATGTGACTATGTTTATTGGACACTTGAAGTTCTCTATGGAGTTTATTCTATTTAACATTTTCTACCTACTCTCAACTGTCCACCATGAAGTTTGCTTGCCAGTTTACCAACTCCAACACTCTGCTTAATTATTTCATTTGGAAAAATCTCTTCTCCACTGCCTTCTGTTACTTCCACTATTTCCCAGCTCCCTTCAGTGCTCACTTGGTCATTAATGAGTAAACTAGTAAGATCTCTAAGCCAGAGATGCTGAACCAGGTCTCCATTCCCAGGAGGGGGGGAGGGAGGGGGGGAGGGAGGACGGTGTGGCTCCGCTGGCGTGGAGAGTACAGTCTATTCCTGGCGTGGAGCGGATTTCAGGAAGGAAGAGGGCAGAAGCAGGGACAACAGATGATAAGTCACTCCGCTCGCCTGTCACAAGAGTTCTGTGTGCACATTTAAACATGGGTGTGTGCGATTTTTGGGGGGTCAACTTCCACCCAAACAACAATGCCTGGTTCCAGGGAAGCTGGGCAGCTGCCCGCTTCTCCCATCCTGATCCCTACTCGGTGTAAAAATTTATATGATACGTCACCAGAATCAGTACTTGTCCAATCACAAGTGTTGATCCGGAGGCTGCTACCGATAAGGCCATTTAATGAATAGTTACTATGTGCAAGGCCTGGGCTAAGCACTGAATCACCCGTACAAACCCCACAGTAACAGAGGAACCCCAAGTTACAGACAATGAAAAACTCCAAAAGGCTAAACAACATGGCTTAGGTCTCACACTGAGGCAGGGAGCCAGGATTTGCACCCAGGAGGTCTGATACAAGTCCACACCTTTAATCACAAGGTCAAACTTAATGCCTCTCTCTATATATGCAGGACATTGCCCTGCATTGGAGGGTCCAGGAAAAAGCACCAGCTGCCCTCAAAACACACACACCTTCCTGCATAGCTGAGGCACAAAATATATTTCTTGGGGTTAATTCTATAGTGATCCTGATTGGGGCTTACACAGAGCCTGCTGAAATATCAACAAAGCAAAAAAACAACATTAAGATAATCCACCTAGAAATCATTCAAGTTTGCATTTTGTGGAAGCCGATTCTAGCTGTACACTTAGAGAATGTTTCCCAATGAAAGAACCCCAAAAGCTCAAAAATCATCCTGGGCTGGCCTTACACTGCCTCCCACACTCAGATGGGGGCCATCTGTACAGGAACGGAAGCTGGCAGAGGTGGCAAGAGTATGGCACCTGGAGACAGGAAAATAATTCTTGGACAGCAACCCCCTTGGCAAGGTGAGAGGGTTCCTCTCCCTGCAGCAGCCCAGCTGGTCAGGCTGGGATCTTCTCTTCCCCTCACCTGTTTGAGGTGCCCCCTCCCTAAGCCAGCTCCAAGTCACTAGTGGAATCACCTAGGGTGGCAAATTAGGAGTCATCAGTCAGGTGGGTGTTTCTGGGAGGGGTTGGGGGGTCTCTGAAGTAGGAAAATGAAAGAAGCAGGGTGGGAGGAAGTGGGAAGAACAGAGGCAAATGGGGTTTCCCACCTCTGTCCCTCTGACCTCCTGTAGCTCCAAAGGTGGCGGGGCAGGGTCTTCCTTCCCCTGGGGTGACATGTGGTCTCTCCCCTTTTCTCTCTTCTTCACTGTGAGGCGACCAGGCTGTGGGGCCATAAGCAGCGAGTGCTGGAGTGGGAAGGTCAAAGTTTCAGGGAAGGAGGGAGGGCGGGCATGGAGGTGCACAGGCAGCTTTCTGAGTGTCATTTGGATACAGAGTGGGGGACAAACTGGATTGGATTCATCCCCAAACCTTCCTGATGCCATGACCTGGACTAAAACCCTCCTCCTACTCTTTTTCTTCTCTACCTATTGACCTGCATTTTCCCATTTGCTTGTTAAATGAGTATGGGCTAAAATACCTATTGTATGCCCGGCACTGTGTTAAGCCCCTAAGGGTGTATTTACTTGTTTCTGAGAGACTCTTTTTCAAAGCGGGAGTAAAGAAGGTACTAATTAAATAGATGGCACAGAGTTGGAAAACTATCATATATTCAATTAAAGAACTAACACATTCATACGTACAGCTATGGAGCCACTCAAACCATAGACAAATGCCAAGGGAAGGTGGAATAAAACACACTTTCTAAAATTTTCAACAAATGGGCTTCATGAACTGATGTTAAAAGGGCAGAAGGAAATTTCAGCCTAAACAAAGGGCACCACCATCCTATTCCATCTGCAGGCTGGCACTGACCTCTGGGGGCATGTGGGTCAAAGGGCCTGTTCAATAAAAGGGGCTCTTTTCCAAACGGAATACATCTGACGCTTCCTCAAGGAAAGGGATTCTGTGTTTTCTTCTTGCAATTTGTGGGAATAATCCATTTCTTTTGCTCCTGTCAGGGGAGGGGTGCCTGACACTGGAAACCACTTATAAGCCACGCCCTTCCATGATGGGGGTGTGCACACGCGGTCCGCGTGGAATTAGGGACACACAGGCATAGACTGTCACTCATTCAAAAAAATTAAAGCCAACAAACCCGCCCCAAAACTGTCCAAAGGAGAACCCCAAAACGTCCAGCCATGTTACTGCAGTAAACACAACCCGTTACAGAAGCAAACGTTGGTGAAGGAATTTATCAGCTTCAAGGGTCACTCGGGCTGGGTGCTGAGGGTGGAGGTCTGTGTGTGGTTAATTTATTTATTCGTTCAGAGGAAGGGTTTGGAGATGGGGGAATGGATAAGCAATTCTTATGTGATAAACGTAAGTAGCATCATAAAAAGTAAAATAAAACCTTAATTATGGTAGGAAAGGCATTTCTCATTCTGATGCAGGGCTGGTCAACTGGAGAGACAGGGGGTCAGATAAAGCTCAAAGCCATCCTGCTGAGCCTTAGCCCGAGGTGGCTGTGGGGGCAAGTCTGGCAGTCGCTGTCTCAGGTGCCATCATCCACCCCAACCCAGACCAACCAATCGGGCGTGGAGTTACAGGTTCCTGAGTGCCAAGGCCAAGTGGGGTCTCCCGGGACGTAAAATAGCCCCTGCCTCCCGCGGCTTCCAAGACAGGATGCGGGGGCTGGCTGCGCGTGGGCGCACACGTTGCATCCCTCCGGATCCTCGAGCGCAGAGCCAGGGATGCAGTTTCCTCAACGGCGTATGAAGGACCCCCCCACACACACACCGCCCCTGGGATTCCTCCATCAAGAGCCCCCCGGCCTTGCGAACCCGAGCGCCCCACCAAACCGCCAACGGATTCCAAAACCGAGCGAAATGACCGACGCGTGGACTGCGCTTTGTTCCAGGCGGTCCCCTGACCGACAGGAAGCGGCCTCTCGGCCTGCAGTCCGCCCCAAGACCCTCTCAGCGCCTGGAACCAGAATCTCACGCCCAGCTCCCGGTCGGGGTGGGCTGGGTGGCGAGAGAAGGGAGAAGATACTCGAATTGATCCTTGAATCTCCTACTACTCGCCCGCGGCGGGTCCAGCTCTGCAGGAAGCGGGGGTGGGGGTGGGGTGGGGTGGGGTGGGGGCGCCGCAGGCCCACGGCTCGGATCCCTGACACCGTGGCCGGGCAGGTTCGGCCTGGCCCAGAGCGGGCTCTCGGACCCCGAGCCGCGCCGCGCCATTCCCCGGGTATTCAGTTCCCTCCGCGCGGACGGTTTAGCCCCTCAGATGCTCTCCTCAGAGCTGCGCCCTCACCGCACCAGCTTCCAGCGATAGAATCAACCAGAAAGCCGCGCACCGGCTGCGTACAGGAAGGCGAGCCTCGGTCTTGTTCGCCGGGGGTCGTCCGTAGTCACCCTCTCCCCTCATTCCCTGGTTCAGGGGCGGCGGTGAACTCCGGCTCTGAGGTGAAAATCGCGCACGTTTCTAAAATAGTGCTTCTGCGCAAATACCTCAGGGACGCCTGTCTGGGTGGCTGTGGCCGCCGGAAGCCGATTAGGAAGAGCAGAGCCACCAGCTCCAGGCTGGGGGGCCTCGCTCCAGGGCCCCCAAGGCTCAGTGCGCTCCAAGGTTCTAGATCTCTGTTTAGAAGGGGCAGGGCTACGCCCAAGGCCGTTCTCAAGACGCTTTGGTTTCCAAGGTAACCCCCCTCACCGCGCCCCCCCCCAGTCTGCTCCCGGTAAAATGGGTGTGGCTCCCAGCGCCAAAGGAAACCCCATGCCCCCTCCTCACGTTTTCCCGCCTGGCGAAGCAACAGGGCACGAAGCAGAGAGGGGCCCCGCCTGCGAGCCCCCCACCTTCTGGGGGTCCCCGGTGCCCCCCGGTGTGGGGTGGGGCGTCGTCCCTTGGCCGACACCCTCTCCGCGCTCCGGGACCTGAAATGCCACCCCTTCAGTCCGAGGATGCTTCCCGGCGCGCGGCCGGGCTCCAGGAGGGGGCCGCTCAGTGTCAAGCCCGTTCCACACGTGACCCCGGGGCCGCGATTCGAGCTCATCGACCCCAGCAAGCCCCAAGATCTAACAAAGGGCTCGGAAACGAGGGGCGAAACACCGGGGGAGGGGGAGCCTAGGTTAAACACCTTTATAGAATAAAAGGCAAAAACCCAGGCTGGCAACACTGATCTCATTAGCTCCACAAACAAAGCAAGAGCCCCCAGGAAGATCCCGGGTGAATACCGCCAGTGCCCAACCCCGGAGCAGCAAACCCCCAAGATTTCAGCGCTGATGGTCGCCTTCCCCCTTAATAACAGTCCCGCCTTGTCCTCCGAAGCCCAGCCACCGGGCTTGGCATGGTACCGTAAAGACGTGACACGCCGCAAAAAGATGGCACCTCGAGTTCGGAGGGGGAAAAAAGCGGGGGTGGGAGTGGGAGGAGGCATAGCCTACCCTCCCCCTCCTCGCCCACCCGGGTCCACACCCACTGCCGCAGTGAGGGGCGAGCCCTGCGCGCCAGCACCGCGCCTCCGGCAGGGAGCGCACACGCCGGACGCCCAGAGCGCAGAGAAAGGGGCCCACCCCGAAGTGCACCTGCAACCCCCGCGCGGGTTTGCAGCTGTTAGCGCCGGCGAGGCGGATCGGCTGCTGCCGAGTCCGTCCATATCTTAAGGCTAGGTGACCCCTGCCATGCCGAGCCTCCACAGTGGCCTCCGCGCACTACTTTCTCTCGGGCACGGCGCCGCTCGCGTCTCGGTGCCAGGCGCGCGCAGGGGGAAGGGCAACTAAAGTGACAGCGCCTGGACCCCTCCCCATCTCCCCGATTCCACTCCCAGCCCCCAAATGTCCCCTGCGGGTTTCTGAAGGAGGAAAACGGGGAGGGGGTGGACCACTGCCTTAAATCAGGGGCTGCGAAAGCCCCATTGGAATCGCTGCTGGGGAGGTGAAGGGAGGGGTAGGAGGGGAGTCATCTCTTCTAGAACCCGATCCATACCTCAGAGCTGGTGGCAATCCGAGACAGAGAAAACGGATTACAGGTTCAGTTTAGGGGGTCGTCATTTGACACCCATATAGACACCCATATAGACACACGCCCATTGCGGCAAAAGGCTGCGAGCCAGAGTGCATAGCAGCCCCCTCCCTCAGGTCACCGCCATCCGCGCCCCACCCTGCGAGCACCTCCGCCGGGGTCCGCGCGAAGCAGGTGGTGTGGAACCGCCAGCGCACACACACACATATACACACACGCGCGTGTGCATCCCTTGCATAGGTCCCTTTCCAAGTCGCCCCAAACCTAGCTCTGGAACACAGACGGCGTAGGGAGTGGCCCCCGCCGTGGCCCCCGCCGTGGCCCCCCACCCATGCCCACCTCATGAAGCCCATCTTCGAGGCGCGGATCCGAGGGGCGGCGGTACGCGGGTGCAGGGGGTGAACGGGAAGGCGCATTTCAGAGCCTTGCGCTTACCTGATAGTCGACAGAGGGCTAGGAGAGTAGAGGAAAGCAGAGGAGAAAGTGTCGGTGGTGGCGGCGGCAGAAGGTGGGCGGTGGCGGCGGTGCTGCTGCTGGTGCCGGAGCGGGTGGGTGGCGGAGACTGCGAGCGCGCGCACCGCCGAGAGGGCGCGCTCCCGAGACCGGCTGGCGGCGCAGGCGCGAGCGCGAGCCTCCCCGGGGGGCGGGGGGCGGACAGCGTGGTCTCAACCGGCGTCTTCCCCTCCGGCCACCAGTGGGCGCGCGCGAGCGCCCCACCACTCGGCTGTCTCCGGCCTTCTGGCTCGCTCCTGCCCGTCTTCCTTTTCCCACCGCCCGCCTCGGTCCCGGGCAGTGGTCGCCACGCGCACGCGCGTCCCGTGGCGCACGCGCACTGTAGGTCTCCTCCCGCGGCTGGAGCCTTTGTCTGATCCTAGGGTTCTCCTCCCTCGGGAGCGAGGCTCGGTTGTCGCCGGGAGTCCGGTGGAGCTGGGTGCCCCGCCCCAGGCCTGCTGCTCCCTTCCTTCTCGTCCACCTGGGATGATACCCAATCTCGGAAAGGTCTTGGGCGAGTTTCCACATGGCCGGCACCTCAGTCCGTCCGCCCTGGACCTCAAGGCCACCCTCAGGTTCGGCCTGTGGGCACCCTGACCCTTTCCCGAGTCTCCCGAAATCGTCCCCCTGTTGATGTTTCCCTGGGCCTGCTTCCTGTCAACCTGCTTTCTCTCCACCTTTTTTTGTTATTGACCAAGGTTACTGCTTTCCTTAGCAAATCCTCTTAAAACAGGTTAATTCAGTTGTAATCCAGCAGAGCAGCTGTGGTGATTTTTTTGCGTGTGTTCTTTTTTTTTTAACAAGGAGCATTCGAATCTATTAGTATTTATCGAAGTGACCCGAGAATAAAGTCTTAAATTAGATGAAGGTTCAAAACGGCACTAATCATATTGTAAAACATTTTCACGTATGGTTACTTTTATCACCCTTGTTGGCACGCGGTTCCACTGTGAGGACAGTTGGAGACGAGTTTCTAAGTGCCCGCTGGAGAGTCTCCCCTCCGGCCGAAACTGACCAGAAGCTTCCCTTCTCCCAGTCACCCCTTCCCAGCCTGTTAAGAAAGAGACCACAAGCCCAAAATGGAGTTAATTGGGCTAAGCTGCTTCACCAAAACGAAAACCTAATACCTAACCTAATTGTAGTTTCAGCCTCTCCCAGGAGTGAAATTTTAAACCACCAACCAGTCTGGAATTTCCTGATCAACACTACTAAGGTAATCTGCCTAATAAGACCCTTGCCATCCTCTCCCCAAAGCAAGGTGCACTTGCCTGAAAGAATCCTTTCTTTTCGTAATAACGTTCTCATCCCATCCAGTTTTGGCCTCTGAAAACCTTGCATTTTGTATAACTTCTCAGTGCTCCTCTCTACGTGCTATATGGGATGTTGCCTGATTCATTGAGCGCTCAATAAAGCCAATTAGATCTTTAAAATTTTACTCCCTGGAATTTTGTCCTTTAACAGGCCTTAGCTTGGCCTCCCCAACATCTAATATAAGCCCCGGCCTGGGAGTCTTTATATGTATTGGGCTTTGGGGACAACCATCTTGTCCTAGGGGGTTGGGAACCTGTCTTGAAGCTTGTCTGACTGGAACTCTTTCTTCCTCACCTCTACTCTGGGGTTTTTCTCTGCCTATGAAGTCCTTGCTTTTTTTTTCCAGGCACCAATATCCTACATAACCTTCAAACTCTAGTTCAAATTTTACCAAAACCTAACCTAATCACCCCCCAATGGAAGGGATATTTTTAAACTCTAGGAGAAGCTTAGCAGTTACTCGTCTTCTCGTTGAAAGTGGAGAGGGGAGTGCAATTAATATTAATATTGATTTATTGTTTTAAATCTCGTTCCCTTTCCTCCTTTCCTGTATGGGGATTGTATGTCCTGTCCTGTTTCCATGTGATCTGGACTGGCCTCCCCCTCCACTCCACTGATATTTGGCCTGGCCATGGGATGGTCTTTGGCAACTAGAACTAATGGGTGTGATACAGACATGTTTGAGCAGAAGTTTTAAGAGGCTTTGTGAGTTTCTACCGCTTTTACTTGTCTCCTCTGCCACCAGCATGGCATGAGGCTGCTCCTTCAGCAGAGGCCCCAGAATGAAAAAACACACAAGGAAATACATATAACATGTATAACACAAACAATAAATAGACACTTACTGAGTCACTGAAATTTTGAGGGTTGTTACCACAGCAAAGCTGACTGATAAAAGGGATTAAGTGATATATATATATATATATATATATATATATATATATATCTTTTTAAAAATAAATTTCTTATACAGCATGTGTTTGTGAAGTTTCTTACACAGTGCCTCACAAATAATGTGCATTCGTTAAATAATATAGTAATTTATTTCATCATCATCATCAATGCTTTTGCTACACATTATTTGATTTCTACATGTAAAATAAACTTTAGCAGTCAAATGAACACTCCTCTCCATTGAAATGTCTCATCTTTTCTTTAAGAGCTGACTGGAACCTGATGCCACTGTGGTCTCCTGATACTGAACGGTCACATTTGCCTACGTTAAATTGAGGTAATGAACGCTAGAAACAATCTTAAGCAGATCCATCATTTAACTGTATATAATATGGAGTTGAGTGTTCATTCCAGATAATTTAATCACTGGAGCTAGCTAATGGCTCTGATGGTCCATTTTGGTTCCACAGCCCCAGAAAGGAAAAAGGTAATGAAGTCTTTTAAGGACAATTCCTAGAAACAACTCTTGACAGTCGTGCTAACATTCTATTGGCCAGAATTTACACATGGCCACGCTTAGTTGCCAGCAAGACTGGAAAATGTAGTCTTTATTACAGAGGGCCTCGTGACCAGCCAAGGAAGATGTTGAGTAGTAGCCACAATAATGCTAAGAAGCAATCCCCCTTGGTAATTTCTCCCAGCTACAAATGCACAGCCCATTATTTCTCTTCGAAATACTTTCCTGAAAACACTTTTCATAACTAGACATTTTCTAGTGAGGTCTCAGAAGCGTGCCTTCTCAGCGGTGTGCGTGCTTGCAATCTCTGCCACCCACCTGCTCCGGCACCAGCAGCAGCACTGCCGCTCGGCTGTCTCCGGCCTTCTGGTTTGATGACCATTTCTTTTATTTTCAATATAAAGTCAGAGGCCTGGATTCACAGCATATTTAGATAGCCTCAAATGTGTTTGTTCTGCCTAACTGTCTGTTAGGTAGGGTGCTGTGATGACACCTACTTCCTCTCTCAAAGCCGACATAGGGAAATATCAATACAATTAAATTAGGAAGTGAGAATTAACCTTACAGACAAATGCTTCACTATACAAAAGAAACCATCACCAGATTCCCCTAAATGTCAATTGCCCCATTGCAGTTGAAATGTGAGTTGATTTACATGCAGGTTTAAGAACACCTTAATTAGATAAAGCAAGGCAGATCCATGCCTTGATTTTTCTGGACTTAACTCTCAATCATTGTTTAGGCTCAGGTTTTCCTTTCTGTCTTTATATTTCCTGAATGCCTCTTACCCACCTCTACTTCCCTCTATTGCCCTGGTGTGCCATCATCACCCCTGGTCTAGGTTTCCTGGGTCCTAGCAAGAAGCCAGATGAACTGCAGATGAAGGTTTCAGTTACACATGACTCAGCAGCGTAGCTCTGTTGTCAAAAAAGGAAGGATGATCCTGGGGCCCAGAAATAGGACCAGGGCATAATAGGTCCATGAGGTCATCCTCTCCTTATTATTTGGCTTTGCCCAAACACTGTGGATATGCCCACCGAGGGGAGTGTCAGATAACTTAGGGAGTCCTCAGAGGGGAGCCCCAAATATAAACTTGAAAAAGCTGAACAGAAATCGTTTTACCTAAACCATGCTATCAACTGATATCAAAGTACAACATCAAAATCCCATGATTTTCTATTTGTGAATTTGCTTACTTCCTAAAGTGTATTCGTAACCCCCCCCTTTTGCGATTTCATGGATATGTACAGAGTGGCAAAAAATCTTGATTGGTCCAAGTGTGCACCTTTCCAACTGAGGTCAAACAAGGCATCTCTCTCTTCTCGTTTCAGCTCTCATCCTGGGAACAAGTGTCCTTTTCATGGTCTGGTTAGTGCCACGCTTTTTGCATTTTGGGTTTTTTTGTTGGTGATTTCGTTGTTTTAAATGGCTGTGTGACGTTTCTAAGCACAAGAAGGCTCTGATGTGCCTCACAGAGAAAATGTGTGTGTTACATTGGCATTATTCAGGCACAAGCTGCAGGGCTGTTGGCCACGAGCTCAACCTTAATGAATCAATGGTATATGTTAAATAAGGTGTTTTAAAACAGAAACACACATAAAACAAGGTTATTTATTACCCGGTTGATGAAAATGTCACCAGAGGCTTGCAGGAATGTAAGCCTGTATTTCCCCTGGGAGCAATGGTTTACTGTTCTCTGTCTCCGTGTTCGTGGGGACTTTATAGAACAGAACTAGTGTGTATAATGGGGATGTGAGTAATGGGAACCATAGTGTGGTAGTGAGGGCAGAGGTCCTTGGCACAGCAGATGTGGCCCAGGTCGGCTAGCTTGGTCTTACTCCTCACCATCTCCTCTTTGAACGCTACTATCCAATCACATTATGTTCTTTATAGGTCAATGAATCTCCAAACTCTCACTTTTATGCCTTTCATAAGCCTGGGTCATTCTCTCATCTCTGCCTGAATAACTACTATTTGTCCTTCAAGACTTAACTCTGATACCCACTTCTCAGAAGGCCTCCCTCTCAGGGCCAGGTTTTGGCCCTGAGTCCCGCTTGCCACGCTGGAGTGTGATCATTTGTGTACATGCTGACTGTGCTGTCCTGGAAGGCCTAGGCTGTCTTTTATTCACCTTTATCCCCTCAGCCCAAACATAGTACTCGAAACATAGTAGGTGCTTCATGAACAGCTGATGAGTGGCTGACAGACTGGATGGATAAAAGAATAATTGGCTGAATATTTCTGAGAAAGGTGCTGACTGTGGAGTATAGCATAGCCTGGGAGCTCAGTTTATTAGCAACTCAGAAAAGTGCTAATTTGACTGACTGAAAATACAAAATAAGTACAAACCTAAGACAAAAGATATTGTAGCTCTGGCCTGGTGGCTCAGTTGATTGTTGTCCTGTACACCAAAAAGGCTGCAGGTTCGATTCCCGGTCAGGGCACATACCTAGATTTTGGATTTGTTCCCTGGTTAGGGAGCATACGAGAGGCAACCGATGGATGTTTCTCTCTCACATCTATGTTTTTCTTGCTCCCTTACTCTCTCTAAAATTCAATAGAAAAAACATGCTCTGGTGAGGATTTAAAAAAAAACAAACCCACAAAATATTGCATAAACCCTTTTCAGGGGACCTGGAATGGAAAAGACCATTCAGCCTGTCTCTTCCGGCTTTCAGAAAGTTCTGAATCATTGTTTAGACTGAACAGCCTTTTATTAAATACCACTCACTCCCTTTTAAGTTCACTGTCAAGCTTTATTGGATTCTGAGAAGGACCAGGAGGAAATGTGGATGGTGAGCAGCAAGGGGCATCTCTCCCTTGCCCCTGTCTTTTGATTACAGGCGATCATGAGTCAAGAGACCAACTAACCGAATAATCCTATGGTAATAATTTTTATAAGCTTGTGGACATATTCAAGCTGAACTGAAATGGTTCAATTTCTCTTGCCATTAGCAAGGATACAGCAGAGATGCATCCACACACGCACACACACACACACACACTCTTGCTCTCTTCTCTCCCATTCTTGGGTACATTGCTCTTTCCCTGTGTACTTTGCTTGCTACTTATCCTCTTAATTCCAAAAACCCTTTACCAGCCCCTTGTGTACCCCTTTTTACTGCTCAGATCACGGGCGACTTTTTAGGGGCAGGCCCAGGAGATTCAGGGTACCAACTGCCCGTGCTTTTCTCCATCTCCCCCTCCCCGAGACCCCACTGGCTGCCAGCCCTCCAGGCTCTGCGGGCCCCTCATCAGCCCCTCCTGCCATCTGGACTGAGATCCTCACTCCCTCCTTTCTTTGGGGAGAGGGTGAGGCTATGAATGGAACATCACAGTACTTGATGAACAGTAGGTACTTTATGAACAGCTACAATGTTAGAATGAAAAATTCCAGAACAGTGCCCGAGGGCCTTAGAAGCTCTGCACTGACTGTAGGAATTATCCTGTTCAATCCTCTCATCTTACAGATGGGGAAACTGAGGCCTAAAGAGGGAAGGCACTGAGTGATTTAATGGCAGAGCCGATTGAAACTCAGACCTTACAGTTCCCAGTTCAGGGTTCATTCCTCTGCAGCACAATGGAAATGGTGCCCTCGGCAAACTGGAACGTTTTATGAGAACAGGGCTCTGAACTGGGGGAGGTTTTGACACTGTTGGGACACATTTTTGGTTGTCACTGCTGAGAAGGGAGTGTTACTGGTATTTGGAGGGCTCAGGCCACCTGTAAGTAGTTATCAGAAGCGGGTTCTGGTCGTGCCTGTGTCATGGACACGCCTGTGGGACTGCCACAGCTGGGACTACAATCTCATGGCAACTTGCAGCCGGGGAACTTAAGGCAAACTTTTTGTTTTGGTTTGGGGATTTATGTTTGTTTTTTGTTTTCAAAATGTGAGCTTTGCATTACTTGAATATAGGGGTCCTCAAGTGTGGCATAATTTTGGATCACATAGTTTTTGTCGTGGGGCCTGTCCTGTGCATTGTAGGATGTGTAGCAGCCTCTCTGGCCCCTACTCAGGTGATGTCAGTGGCACCTATATGACTTTTATCCCCATGGAGGAACAGGTGAACTTTTTTTTTTGAGGTGTAACTCATATGTCATAAATTTAGGTGAAAAATTTCTATGACTTTGGTTGTCTAGACACCCACTCCTATTCCTCAGCCCCATCCAGGCCTCGCTCATAATTGGTACTTAAATGTTTGACCAATTGATTTGGCTCTGGGCTCTCCTCCAAGAGGCTTTTACCTGGACCCAGTATGAATGTGGGATTCTTGCGAGGTGTGTGTTCATGCTGAGGTCCCTGCAAGCCAGTAGGACTGCTCTCCTCTCCTGGTGAGCACAGAGTCCTGGACTTCTGGGTGCCCTGTAGTTGCATGGGGTTATGTGACCAGTTCAAACCAATGAGCTATGAAAGGAAGTGATGGTGTCACTTCAGGTCTAGAGCATGTGATTGCTTGTGGGAATCCCTCCAGGGTTCTCCATCTGCTGAGATGAGTGTAGGAGATGTCAAGATAGAGCCTCCTCCAGTCAGGTCCTTGAGTGGTTACAATAAGCTCCAAGCTCCCTCCTGATCCTCAGGATATGTCACATGAGTGGAAAACAAGCTATTGTCAGGCCATTGAGGCTTGGGTATTATTTGTTACTGCACCATAATCTGGTATATCCTGACTGTTACAAGGTGTATATACAGAAATCAACCTATATTCAAAGGAACCATCCAATTCAAACCAGCCAGTGGAGCCCATTCAAAGTTGGGGACAGTCAGGGGTTAAAAAAAGAAAAGCTCGTGAAGTTAATTAACAAATGTTTTATTGAGTTAAAGACACCAGCAAGCTAAAGAAAAAAAAGAACCCAAAACTTGTTTGTGTTATGCTTCAGTTGTTTACATATTCAGGCGGATGAAACAGAGCGTGAGCACAGTGTGTGCCCTTTTTCTGTGCTGAGTGACATGGGGGATTGGCTCTCACAAAGTCATAGAGGGGCTTTTGTGTCCAACAACAGCATCTCAGGGCCCACGTGCTTTGCTTACTCACCCACAATAACTGCTTTCACTTGCAAATCGGGGCCAGTTGGGTTTGGGATATGAAATCGAAATTATAACCAGACTAAAAGAAGAAAAATTGTACTAAACATGATAAATACAGGGGCATATGTCTCTTTAAGGAAGATAAATGTGAAGACCCAAATTAGATAAATCAGAGTGACCAGTGACTAAAGCAACTCTTGTCCTGATTCCCTTGGTGCCCTGAAGTGTTGGCTGTAGTAGTGAAGGGCAGAGAAATGTAGAGCTAAGATTCATTGCCTTTGATTCATTGAAGATCAAAGACACGGAAAGATAAAAAGCATTTTGTAGATAAATGCACAAAAGAGAAAAATGAGATTCGATATTCACATAGTTAAAAAATATCGATGGCTTAAAATTTAAGCCTTAAAAACAGAGCTGAGGCATCATACTTGTGCAGGATAACTTTTCATTACACTTTTTCTTAAATAGTGTAAACATCACATGGAAACTCTTGAGTGATGATTAATGTTTAGGATTCCTTATTGCCAGTGCGACTAAGTAGCTGGTAGAATTAAGCAAAACTCTCAGCTTCTCTGTGCCTGTTGCCTCATTTGTAAAATGAGGGGGTTAGAATAGAAGGCATGCAGGGGTCTCTTAGCTCTAAAAAAAAAACCTGATTCTTTGAAAAGCAGCTTCCTGGAAGGAAATATGGGCCTATCATTTTTCTACAAATGATGCCTTTCCTGAGACAACTGACCTTCCAAATCTGACATTTTAGAAACTGAAATAACTTTCCTCCAGATACTCTGGGTGTTAGAAAAAAATCATATTTGGCCTGGCCGGCGTGGCTCAGTGGTTGAACATCGACCTATGATCCAGGAGATTGCCTTTTGATTCCCAGTCAGGGCACATGCCGGGGTTGTGGGCTCGATCCCCAGCAGGGGATGTGCAGGAGGCAGCTGATCAATGACTCTTTCATCATTGACGTTTCTATCTCTCTCTCCCTCTCCCTTCGAAGCTCTCTCTGAAATCAATACACACACACACACACACACACACACACACACGTCAGATTTGGCAGCATCCAGAGTCTTTGGTGCCTTAGAAGTGATGGAGGCAGAAGCTGGTGCACTCTGGGCATGTGCTGTGGATGGCAGCTGCTAGTGGAGGAGATAAAGCAAGTGCAAGTCCCCTTTGGCGCCATCCCACCCACCCTGCCTGCCCCAGTCCCCGTCCCACTGCCCCGTCCAGAGGGAACTTTGACCAGTAGAGGAGGGCATCTTTTCTGACTTTTGGGTTGGCATATTCATCTGTATACATACATTTAAAAATGTATAGCTTTATTTGTGCTTTTTCTTTACATCAATGAGATTATACTTTTTGCGTGGAAACCTTTTCATTTTTCTTCATGTGGACCTATTGCATTCTCTTTACCTGTCGCATAGCATTTCAGGGTCAGATGCACTATATCATTGAGCCATTCCTGTGTTGGTGCATTTGCTCTGTTGGGGCATTTAGGTTGCTGCTGGTTAGTACAATAGGGTGAACACCCCGGATATAAGTGTGAGGATTCTGATAGGGCGGATACTAAGCCGTGGAATTCAGGTCGGGGAGCACACACAGTGAAATTGTAATGAGTAACACTACGTGCTCTCCAAAAAGGTGGCTTCAGATCACACCGCCACCTCCTCAGCAGCACCACCTGCAATGCCGAGCTCATTCTTTATAATCTTGCCACTCTGTTGGCAAGGGGTAATCTCTTTGTTGTGTTTTGTTATGATCGCTGTAGTAATTGTTTACCTTTTTGTTCTGTAAGAAGTTTATGCTAAAAGAAAAGTTGTGAAAATACAAAATTCTCATAGACCCTTTACCCAGCTCCACCTAATATTAGCATCTTACCAAACCATAACACAGGGCTCAAAACTAAGACATTAACATTGGCACAATGCTGTTAACTGAACTGCAGACTACTCAGATGTCACCAATTTCCCCACTCGTGTTCTGGTTGCTTCAAGTTTTGTTTCCCAAATTACTAGAGAGATTGAACATCTTTTTGTATGTTTTTGGCCATCTGTGTTTCTTCTGTAAAATGCCTGTCCAAATTCTTTGCCCATTTTTTCAACTCCTCTTGGATTGTCTTTTTAACGGTTTGTAGAGGTTCTTTATTTTAGAACTCTTCCAATCCCACACAACTAATTAGTGGCTGATCTGCGAAGAGAACGCAAGTCTAATCTATTTGCCTATTTCCATGACAAACACCCTGTCCTCAGTTCTCCAGCCTCTCAGTTGCCTCCTTTCTCCTTTGGCCCATGCTCAGTGGTCCCCAGCTAGCAGAGACCATGTTCTTATCAGCACCTGTCAGAGAAGCGCAGTTGGGCTGGGGCTGCTGCTTCTCATCTCACTCATCATTGCTGAGCTAACTACGCTAGAGGCCATTTGGAGTGGGCTTTTCTGGACACCAGCTTCCTTTCTGGAAAGTCTCATCTCACTTGGCCCTGAGACAGGCTGCACAGAACACTGGCTGCTGAAGCCCAGGAATGCACCATTTGGCTGACTGTCCCCTCCTTAATTGCTATCCTGGCAATCATAAAACCTCCTGCACTAGCAGAACGGAAGCTGCAGAAGGGAGGGCATGTGCATCTCGAGAGCTGCTGGAGGCCTTGCAATTCCCAGAACGCCATCCAGGGCACTCAGACCCCTTCAACTCTCCCATCCTCCAGCTGCAGAGCTAGGTGAGCGCTGCCATTGGGGGGAAGGCAGGGAGCAAAGGCAGCACCCTTCTTGGCTGCTCTGGTCTCACCCAACCATTGGTTCCTTGAGAATAGAGGCTGTCTGTGCCTTGTTTCTTTGATGTTCTCTTTTGGGCTCTAATAATCTTGTCATTTGTTGTTATTGTAGGCAAGGAGTGAGTGAGGCTCCTGCTGCTGGATCAGGAAACACTCTGAGACCCTCTGCTCTATAGTGGTGCTTCTTAAACATTAACAAGCACATGGATCACCTAGAAATCCAGATTCTGACAACCCTTTGTAGTATCTGATATGGCTCTCTACGCCTTCCATCTCCAGCCACAGCTGGTGGAACCAGGGGTAGGAGCCTGAGTCAGGGCCCCATGGGTTCACTGACAGCCAATGACAGGATGCTGAGCAAATAGAGTAAACCTAAGCCAAGTGGATTCTTTCTCTTGAGATTCTGAGTGGTGTCTGCATAGAGACCATTGCCTATTGATGGTGATCTTGGCCCGAGAGGCCATGATATAGAGTTCGGGCCAGGTGCGAAATGAGTGTGCAGAGAGGCAACTGGCTCAGGGAGGGGAGAGGAGGAAGCAGATGTAGAGACTATGCAGGCTGGAGAGGCAGAGAGAGTGGCTTGCTTTCTGACAACTTTCTAATTCCCAATTCCCACGAGCCCCAACTGGGCTGTTTGCCCTTGTGTTCTGAGAAATCCCATCTCCTTCCAATAAGCTCCTCTTTTTGCTTGAGCCACTTTGAGCAGATTCTCATTCTTTGAAGCCAGAGGGCCTTATTAACACATCTGTGCCCTCCTCCACCCTCTCCCTATTGTGAGACCCTTTGAGTCAGGAACGTCGTCCCGTTTACAGTTTGTCTCCAGCACCTTGGACAGGGCCCTGCAATGGGGCTGTAATGTGAGGATTGAACCTTGCTTGGTACAGTGTGCTTAGGAATTGGGGGAAGGTGGAGGAAGCACCTTCCGAGTGGGTGGAACAGAGGCGTGGAGCGAGGATGAGCATGCGTGGAGGACTATACACCCAGAACTGGTCAGAGGCCTCAGGGTTGGCTGGTAGGGAAGGCTGATCACGGATGACCTTAAACACCAGGCTGAGCAATGGGGGTGGGTTCATCGAGGTCTTTCAGCTGGAGGAACATGACCAAGAGCAGCTGTGTTCTTTTCTTTAGCAAGGGATCTGATGGCCCAGGTGAGAGATGGCATCTTGAGATAAGCCTGTATAGATGGAATAATAAAATAGACCCCAGAGATTCCTGGTGTAGAGTTGATGGGAGATGGTAACTGGTTGGACACTGTATTAAGTCCTGAAATGGAGACTATTCTATTAACAAACCAATGCATGGAAAGAAAACGTCAACCTCTGTTAATCAGAGAAGTGCAAATTGAAAGAGATGCTGCTTTTTATTCTATCAAATTAGCGAAGATGCTGGTGAGGGTGTGGTAAAACGGCCACTTCCGCATTTTATAGCACACACACAGGATAAACTGGCACAAACACGATTTGGAGAGTAATTTAGCAAAATAAATGACTGCCTTTAAAGATTTTCATATCCCTAGTTTCCAAGAAGTAAAATGACTAGATCTAGCTTATAGAAATCTTCTAAAACATGTAGTTTATAGCTAAAGATATTTTTTGCAGTGCTGTAGGAAACAGACCAAATATACACTAAGGCAATATTAGGTTTATGTGGTTATGTCTGCTGTGGACTACTACCGGCTCTGCCCAGCAGGAAGGAACATACGGGCAGACTAGGAGTTTTGCTATTTTGCTGTATCATTGTCGTCTGCTCTGTGAGGTGTTTCGCATTCACAGTGCTGGGCACAAAGCAATCTACCAGGGATATCTGTTGATCTGTGTTTTAGTTTCCTGTTTTAGCTGCTATCTACAAATTACCACAAACTTGGTGGCTTAAAACAGTAGACATTTACTCTCTCACAGTTCTTAGGCCAGAAGTCTGAAATCAGTATCTCTGAGCTGAAATCAAGGAGTCAGCAGACCTGTGCTCTTTCTGGAGGCTCTAGAGGAGAATCCATTCTTAGCTTCTTCCAACTTTTGGTGGCTGCTGTCAGTCCTTGGCTTGTGGCCACATCACTCCAATCTCTGCTTCCATCATCACATTGCCTTCCCCACTTCTCTCTGTGTGTAATCCTCTCTGCCTCCCTCTAAAAAGGACCCTTGTGATCATATTTAGAATTTACTTGAATAATACAGGATAATCTCCCCATCTCAAGATCTTTAACTTAATCACATCTGCAAAGTCCCCCCCCCCCCCTTCCATATAAGGTAACATTTGCAAGTACCAGGGACTAGGATGTGGATATCTTTTAGGGGAACATTATTCAATTTACCAAAACTAGGTTTAAGGATTGAGCAAGGTGGGTTGAGATCAGATCCACCGTTGGCTCTCTCATGGCTGCAGCCAGTGGAGGGTGGCCTGGAAGAGAACCTAGGCTGTGATGGGCAAGGGTTTTCAGGAGGGCTGCCTCTCTTGCCTGAGTTCAGTTCATTGTCTGGGCCAGAAACTGCAGGCATTGGGGAGACTTTGCCCAGGACGGGTTTTGAGGGGCTGAGGATTTTACCCAGAGTTCTTTTCTCTCAGGACCCAGCAGCCTT
Organism: Miniopterus schreibersii; assembly: GCF_964146895.1. NCBI lineage: Eukaryota > Metazoa > Chordata > Mammalia > Chiroptera > Miniopteridae > Miniopterus > Miniopterus schreibersii. The sequence continues at coordinate 10,645,984 of NC_138116.1, forward strand.
GTACTTTAAGATCAAGTGGGGGGGTGGAGGGCTGGAATTGGGACCTCATGAAACAGTCCTGTTAAAGACAAGTGTTTGTATTCTAGAAAGGGTCTCTTGTTTATGAAGGATTCTTGTGCTAGTTTCTAGGTTCTTGGTTGCCTTGGCCTTGTCACTGGCTTGCTGTGTGGCCTCAGGCAGGCTGCTTTCCCTCTCTGTCCTCAGTTCTGCAGAATTCTGGAAGGCCTCTGTCCTCAGTTCTGGAGAGTTCTAAAATGTCTCTGGAGGCTCAGACCTCACACACTGTCCACCTCTCCCCCAAACCTCTCTGCCATTTAAGTCCATAAGAAGCTGGGGAAAGCTACTTAAAGTCATTTCTCAGAACAGCTCCTCAGGATTTTAGCAGTCTAAAGTCCTCCCAGTAACAGCCTGTCTCCCTTTCCAGCCACCCCTTCTGGGGTTCCATTATTCTAGGTGGGCTCAAGAGTGAGCCATGAAACCTGGACTCAGACTTATATGCCTGGAAGAGCCCTAGAGGCTGAAGGGTAGATCATGGGAAAAATAAATGAAGCATTTGGAAAGTAAACCAGTGGTGGGCAGGGATTTGTTCACACAAAATGAATAATGGCTGCTGTATGTGGGAATGGGCATCTGTGGACCTACTAGGACAAGGACTTTGGGGTAGGAGGACGATACAGGAGACCCCCCCCAGGAATGGGCCAAGTGCTGGGGTCTGCAAACCCTTACTCAGGGTGGCCTGACTCTATGGGGTGGGACAAGGGTCAGGGCATGGACTGTCTTCAACATTAAGGACATTCAGTGATGCCCTGTTGGGGCTACTTCATTTCATAAAATAGCAGACCCTTCTCCAGGCTCACAGCCAGCTTCTAAAGAGTTAACCCTGGGGCCGGTAAGGGATTCAGAACTCTGCTGATGGGTAGGTCACCACACACACACACACACACACACACACACACACACGTCAACACACACACACACACACACACACACACACACACACACACACACACACACACACACACACTATTTATAACTTATATTTATAGTTTATATTTGGATATCACCCTGATTGTAATTATTCCAAAGTTCCCTAATGGGATGCTCCTGGGTGTGAGCTCGCCTGCTCTTATTGTACTGACCAGCAGGTGGCAGCACAGGACCACTCAAACTTCAGGAAAAACCAGGCAAAAAAATCTTCCCGTTTTAGTCAAACCGCAGAGGGACCCCTCTTCCGGACTCTGTGGTGGTGGTGACACCAGTTAGCCACCAGGGACCCACCCACACACCTCGTCCCAGTGGGCATGGGAGGGGAAACAAGAGAAGTGGATGAATCTGCCTCTGGGAGCTCACCCCCGAGGAACCGAAAGCTGATTTGGGAAAGAGCATTTGGGGGGATGCCACGTCTGGGCGTCACATCATGAGATAACATGTATACCTGACCTGGTGTTAGTACTTGGCAAGTGTTAGCTGTGTATATGCATACCTCACCTTATTTGATCCTTACCATAAACCCACAGGGAAGTCTTAGCAGCTCATTTTACAGGCAGGGATACTGAGGCACAGTGGGATAGCCTTAGCTGTCCAGTGTCAAGTGAACAGGGAGTTGAAAACAGGTCTTGGTAGCTCAGTGTCCAGCTGTCTTTCCTGTGCGAGCTGAGGAGATGCTCAATGCTAAATCACAAACTTCCTTATCAAACAACACACACACAACTACTCAGTGAGAATGGAGGGCCATACCTACTGAGGGGCATAGGCAAAGGAATGGGTAGGCGCAGAATTTTCCTGGGGAGGTATATTTTATAGACCAGGGTGTGTGGAGATAGAGGGTGGTTGGTGATGGGAGTTGACCCAGCTGTTGGGCTGGGAGGCAGAAGAACAGAGTTGTTCTGTTTCTGCTGTCTCATTGCTGTGTGACGGTGGGCAGGTTCTGATCCTCTCTGGACTTTCTTTTGTGGATTAGAGCAACTCATGGGTCCTTGCTGGTTCTCACTCTCCAGGGAATCTAGACTACCAAACTCTTTATTAACAAAAAACACACACAACAGGCTTGTGACTGTTCTGCTCATGGGATTCTTGCTGAGATTAAACAAGGCCACAAAGAGAATTACTGGGCAGCCTGAGCAAAGCACAGCCCCAGAGCTGGGGCTGGGCTACCTGGAGCCCTGGGCCTGGCCTTGGGGAGCTATTCCTGCCCTGGCCCCATCTTAGGTTTCGCCTGTCACAGGTTGGGCTCTTCAGGAAGCAGATACTGAGATCGAGTTCAGAGTGCAAAACGAGAGAAGGGGAAGCAGGTGAGCACAGGGGGAGCCATCAGACTGGGATGCTGGCCTGCCTCTGTTCTGCCAGCCCAGCAGGCCGGGAACAAAGGCTGCCAGTGAGAGGAGGCATTGCGGGGAGATGCCAGGTCCTGGCACTGCTGTCTTGCTTCATCATTAGCTGGCCCTCCATGTCCCCATCTCTCCAAAGAGCAACTTGGGCTGGAAAACTGAGACAGCCCCGGGAGGAGGCTGCTGGCCAGCCATTCTTCTCAAAAGGCATCTGAATGTTGTCTCAGTGTCTGCCCCACCAAAAAAGGGCTACCCTGCCCTCTGGGGTAGGAAGTCCAGGCATTAGCACCCCCACTCCCACAGGCCTAGGACAGGCCTGGAGGGGGAGGGCAGGGTATGAAGAGAACAGCAGAAAATGTCAGAGCCCAGGTGTATGTGTGTGCACGTGTGTGTGTGTGTGTGTTTGTGCAGGGTGTGAAGGTACATGCGTGTATGTGCATGTATGGATACAGTATGGTTGTGGGCACATGTCTACATGGGTGTACATGGGTATACATACACATGTGCAGTACCCTGTGATCCTCTGGCATTCAGGTGGGGGCTGCCAGTTCTGGGCACCTCTGAGTGGGCACAACTTGGATTTGGCCCAGTTCCTGGGAAAGTGAGGCTGAGCCCAAAGCTACGAGGAGTGTGGCTTTGGGGCCAGGGCAGGTGCAGGGGACCCTGAGTCATCACAGAGTAGCAGCCGCAGCAACAGAACCACATGAATTCTGGAGCCCAGGCTCAGCTCTTTACCGGGGTGTTGAATACTGACCACAGCCCCCTGAAGTTATTCCATTTTATAGATAAAGTGTTCTCTGAATGTTTGCCTCTGATGGATAGAGAGTAGTGAGGACAGTGTTGTACTCATACTTTTCTAAATCTGTGGTGTTCAGACGTGGACAGAGCCAGACCCTCCCCTGGAGAACCTCTCCTTGGTGATAGACATCTGCCCTGCTGCAGGGAGCTCGAGCCCAGCATCCTCAGAGCCACCCTGACTGCAAGTTTCTGGGAGAGAAAAGCTCCCTTGTCCCCTAGTCTGGGGGATTAGGGGGTACGGAGAGGCTTGGCTCTGTCTAGCCCTCCCCCTTGGACCTGGCGGAGGGTATAGCCCATCCCTGGCAGGGCCAGTGACGCAAATCAGCAGTGGGGAGGCTGCTTTGGCTGGGGATGAGCCAGGGCCTGCAGAGGCCCCTCTGTCTAGGCCAGATGGCCTCTGGCTTTAGTAGGAGGGACTGTCAACACCTTCAGTCAGGATCCTGGCCCTGGTTCCTCACACTGCCCTTGTCCTGTCCAGGCCTTCAGGTACTATTTACCAAGGGGACCAGCAAGTGGTGCTTTCTTTAAGATGCCCATTACTTGAACCCCCGCTACCTCCTAACTCCCCACCCATAGTGCCCAACCAGTTCCATTAGAGTTGCATGAAGGTGACCTGGGGACCTTACCTTGAGGTGTCCTCTCTTCCTCTATGGTTCAAGATGGATTAATTCCTTCTCCATTTGTTCATTTTATTCATTCATTCATTTCTCCAACAAACATAAATTGAGCATCTACTACACACCAGGCCTTGTTCTAGGCCCTGGAACTACTCAGCCGAACAAGACAGAGTGGTCTCTGCCTTCATAAAGCTGACAGTCAACTGGGGGAGACGAAAAGACTAGCGAACAGGTGTATAGTAATGTGATTGAGGCTGGGGCTAGTTTAGAAAGGATCATCAAAGAAGACCTCCCTGAGGAGGGGGTATTTAAGCTGGGCCTGGAGTTCCAATTCTGGGGGTGGGAGGAGGGCAAAGCTCCAGGGAGAGGAGCTAGCCCGTGAGAGGGTCCTGTGGGTGAAGACAGGTGTCGTGGAGTCTGCTGTCCACTCCCTCATAATGGTAGGGGCAGGAATGCGGGGCATGGAGGGAAGAGGGGAGGAAGTCGGGGCCAGAACTTGAAGGCCTTGTAGGAGGTGGATTTGATTCTGAAAGGCTTTCACAAAGGGAAACAATATGAATAGAGTTAACATTTGGAGAGCTTATGCTACATGCAGCTACATGTCAATCACCTTACATAAACTAGTATGTTCAAACCTCACCAAAATCCTATGGTGGGTCCTATTATCCCATTTTACAGATTGGGAAACTGAGGCACTGAGAGGTTAAGTCATTTGCTTAAAGACACAGTATAGGTCAGCAGTAGAGCAGGAATTTCCGGTGGGCAGCTGGCTCTAGAACCCTAACTACTGTATCATCCACTGCCCCATAGACTGTGATTCCCTGACCTCCAACATAGCCTCCTCCAGGAAGCCTTCCCCTCAACCCAGAGTTTGTTAGCTCTGTTGAAGCAACATGTAAACACACCATATGGCCTAAAAAACTGTGGGGTCCTCAAGAGGTCATCTTGTCTGTGCCCTCGTCCTCAGGTGGACATCGCATTGAAGTCCCATTTTGAAGATGAGACTACTGAGACCCAAAGGGTTAAGGAACTTGTCTATTATCCAGAGTCAATAAAGGAAGCATGGGAAATAGATTCATGGTCTCCTAAATTCCTCCACTCCAGCTCCAAACCTTCTACCCTCCACTTTAAGACAATTCCCAGGTTGTTTCTTGCCTGTTTTCTACTTCCCACCCATCCCCCAGCTAGATGGCAGCCTCCCTTGGTGCCCATCACAGGGTAATGCATGCAGCAGGTGCACACTCAGTGTCTGTGCAGAAACACCTGGGCGTGGTACTGCTGTACAGGAAGCCTTGAGGAGGGATGTTTAGCAGAAAGGATAGATGTGAGCTGATGCTTGAAGGATGGTGAGGAATGTTTTGGTGAGCCCGGGAGATGGGTTGGGGAATTTGGAAGGGGAAGGGCATTCCAGCCAGAGGGAACAGCATGTGCAAGAGAGGAGAGGAATGGTATGATCAAAGAACAGTAATGGTTCAGTTGGACCTGAGCATGAAGAGGTGGGCAGTGAAGCTGGGGTGGGGCTACAGGGACAGGATGTAGCCTGTCTGCCAGGCTGAGGAGCTGGGGCTCTGGCTTGGGGTGGGTGTTGGGGAGGCAGGGAGAGAGGAAGTCATTGCCTGGCAAGCCCTGTGAGAAAATCTTGACCTTGCTGAGTAACTTTATGTGTATAAGTCATGTTTGCCCTCTGAGCCTCAGTTTCCCCCTCTGCATGATTCGGGGTTGTGCCTATCCTAAGGATCCTCTGGGCCCTGCATGGACTCGTTCCATGGCTGCTGCTTTCTCATCCTAACAAACAGAAGCTCTGCTGAGTACATCTGGAATATCTTTAATGCCCTGATTTCTTTTTGCCCTGTGTACCTTTGCTTTGTGATATTCCGCCAACCCTTCTGGAGGCACATGTCCCAGGGCCTGGTTCACAGGGAAGCCTGGGTTGACATGCTCTTCTTTATCTTCAAGCCCTTCCTTTTGTGGAACCTCCTCCAGGTCAGGTGACCATCCTGGGCCTGGGCGTGGATGTGGGCCTGGGTGTGGGCATTGGCATGGGCCAGCTCTGAGAGTGATGGCATCAGTGGCATTAGCGGCATCTGCTCCTCTGAGGCCCTGGGGGAGGCATGGGGCAGCTCATCAGGGTCCAGGTTGGCATCACTCCAGCCCTCGGAGCTGTCACTGTAGCCAACCAGAGCTGTTGCTTCATCCTCAGATATAGTGACAGTCTTGGCTGTGTCCTCCCTGAGATTGCTATCTAAGTCCCCTGCCAAGTGGTTGGTGGTCCCCTCAGACTCACTGGCTGTGTGGACACCTGTGGTGTCCTCCTGCTTCTGCTTAGAGCCAACCAAATGGGTTCCACAGAGCCCTGCCATGGGCTGGGTGGGTGTCTTGGCTCTGCCCTGGCCAGTCCAGAAGAGGGTGAGCTCCTTGCGGCAGGTCGCCATGGCCAGGCTGGTGAGCAGGGTGCTGGACACCAGGTAGAGTAGGGCAGGCTGGCCCATCTGCGTGAGGACCATGGCAGCAAACGTGACCAGCAGACCCACGGCGTAGGCCATGGTGCAGGCCATGAAGTAGACCTGGCGTGAGTGCATTTGCACATCAAAGCGATGACAGTAGGCAACCAAGAAGCCTGGGACCACAATGTCACCGAAGCCGAGGATGGTAAAGTGCTGATCACACAGGCTCAAGGCCGAGAAGCTCAACTGGGGCACTTTGAGCACCATGGGCAGCCTCTCATGGCTCAAGGAATCTGCTGGGCCTGAGGCCACCTCTACCATGATGCTCTCTCCGGTCCTGGTGAAGAGAGGTGTAATGAAGACAAAGAAGACGTCAAAGGCCAGCAGGGCCAGCAGGAAAAAGGTACAGTTCTTGAGTTTGGGCAGTCGCACGCGCTGCAGGACGAAAAGGCAGTAGGCTATGCCCAGAGCATCCTGCAGGAGCCAGGCCCAGCGGTCCTCGTTGCGGTAGGCGACCCAGACACCGGTCACCACTGCGCACAGGGTAGCCAGCAGCAGCAGAGGCAGCTGCAGACAGGCCCGGTGACCAGGCAGGGACCACCGGTATTGCTGCAGGGGCAGGTACTGCGCCAGGGGGGCCATGCAGCCGTAGAGGCCGGTGCCCGCGCCCAGGCCGAAGATGGCAATCATGACGTAGACGAAGCTGTCGTAGAAGAAGTAAAGCAGCAGCATGATGGAGCAGGACATGGCAACCACTGCGGCCGTCATGGCCGGCGTGAAGTCCACGGGTGTGTCCTCATCTTCTTCCTCTTGCCCCCCCTGGGCGACCCCCACGTCCTGTTGATTCTGACCCCCAGGCCCCCCCCCTCCTCGGGCCCGGCGCCGCTGCAGCCGACCCGCCTCGGTCACACCGGCCCAGTAGCCCCCCGCAGCCACCGTCCCTAAGGCCAAGATGAAGATGACCACCATGTTGTAGTCGAGGATGGGCTCTGGGGGCGCATACAAGGCCACCCGGGCCAGGGTGCTGCCGCAGGTGTGGCTGAGGATGTCGAGCATGTCGGTGTATCGGATCGTGGCCACTGGGATGGTGAGTTCAGGCAGGGGTTTGAGGGGGTCCTGGGACGCTACGTTGGTATCTGAACACTGTTGGCCACTGACCCGGCTCACGATGAGCAGCCCGTGGGCTCCTCGGCCCTGAGCCAGCCAGCCCTTAGCGTAGAAGCTGCAGTTGCCCCTCATGACCATGGCGGTGGTCCGGTGGAGGGGCCGCCTGTTGGGGAAGCTGGGCCGGGCTGGGTGGAAGGAGCCCTCGCCAGGGCACCAGGGTGCCGAGGTGCCATCGTACAGGGGCAGGAGTGGGGCGTGGCGCAGGTCCCGGGGCAGGGTGACATAATCTGAGTTGACCAGCACGCAGTAGTCCTTGCTCCAGTTCTGTGACACCACGTGGACCACGCCGTACTCCCCCTGGGCCATTGTACCGGCGACGAGGAGGAGGAGGAGGAGGAGGAGGAAACCCAGGCACGACATCCTCCTCAGCCACCCCAACCTGGCAGCTGCCAGCGGCCCAGCTCCCCCTCCCAGGGGGTGGGTGTGGCCCTCTGTCACAGAGCAGCGTGGCCTCCCATCCCAGAAACCAGGGCCACACCTACCTAGTCATAAAGCTGTGCCACAGGGTCCAGGGCACTGCTACAGAAAACAGGGTCCCTCCCAGGGTCCTCCCTCTAATACTGCCTCTGTGTAGAGAGGTCATTTGGGTCCCTGCTCTCTGCCCAGCACCAGGTGGGGCTGAGCCAGGAAATCTGAAATAAGATGTGGGAGGATAGGGTTGAAGGTCCCAGACAGGATTCAGGGCCAGCTTCAGCCTCTTACCTCCTGTAAGAGCCTCGCCTCTCCACTTATTTCTTTAGCTGCAAAGAAATGAGGACATTGGGTCAGAGAGTTTCTGAGGTCCCTGGGACCCCTGACCCCCATAATATTGTGCATTTTTGTTGAGCTCCTACTAAGTGCCAGGTACTTGATTTGTCCTCAAAGAGATATTACTAGAGGCGGTGAACTGTCCTTCAAATCCATGCTCCTTTCTATTGGTGAGTGACTGAAATTTCATTGCCAGCCTCCCCTGAAGTTAGGAATGGCCACATGGCCATTTCTTCCCAATGGAATTGAGCAGAAATAATGTGAGCCCTTCAGAGGCCTGCACAGAAGCTGTAGGCTCCTTGTTCATCTCTTTCCCTTTCTCACAGGCCAATCATGGACAGGTATAGGTCACTGATATGGAGAGTAAGACATTGTCCTAAGGGATAGGGGAGGAAGGAAGGGGAAGGAACTGGGTCCCTTGGTGTCCGTGTGGAGCAGTGGTATGGGACGCTCACCAGGGATGGCATTGCATTATATTCTTAAGCCATTGGCTTACTATGGGTATTGTTATATTAGCTTAACTTCACCTGAACACCCCATGTCATGGGTGGGTAAACCTGAGGTTCAGAGAAGCCCACCCAGTGGGCCCCAGCCCCAATCTCCATCCCCAGACCTAGCTCTCACACTGGACAGGTCCCTTAGGCTTTGCCCTATCCAGGGAACTGCCTGGGGCCTGCCTAGCTCCTGGCTGCTGGAGGGCTCCGGGCTCTGCATCCCTGCTCTCTGCCCCAGAGCCTCACCTGCTGCTTATCCTTGTCCTTCAGGCCTTAACTCCAGTGATATCTCTATCTCCGTGGTGAGGAGAAAACAGCCTGCTTCTTAGCATGTCATGATCACAACTCAGGATGTACTTTCTTATCTCAGTCCTAGGTTTTTGCTTGTTTATGTGTTTTCTTGTTTATTTTCTGTCTTCTGGTTGAGCTCCACGAGGACAGGAACCTTATCTATTCTCACCTGCTGCTCTTGGATTCTGGCATAAAAAGTGACATTCAGGAAATGTGTGGGATGCGTGAATGAGTGACCCTGTTCTATAGTAGAAGGGACCAAGGCACAGGACAGTGACCAAATTTTTCCAGGATGCCACATCAGTGGTAGAGATGAGATTAGAACCCAGGCTATCGAGCAGTGGAGTCTATGACTAACCCGGCTGTGCTCGGGGCTGCATGGTTGGCCTGCTCATCCCAGATGAGTGGGACTGGGTGGGAGATGGGGTTATTGAAAAAGTGGATTCAACAGGGGAATCTTTAAAAAGTTACCTACAGACTTTATGCATTGTGTTGGTTCCTTGCGGTTGCTTTAACAAATCGCAAACTGAGTGTCTTAACATAGGAGTTTATTCTCTCTCAGTCTTGAGGCTAAAAGTCTGCTATGAACTAAGTGTTTGTGTGTCTTCCATCCCAATTCATATATTTAACGTCTAATCCCCAGTGTGATGGTACTTGGAGGTGAGGCCTTTGGGAGGTAATTATGTCATGAGTGGGACTGGTGCCCTTATAAGAAGACACGAGAGAGAGATCATCTTACTCTCCATCCTGTGAGGACACAGCAAGAAGGTGGCCATCTGCAAACCAGGGAGCGAGCCCTCACCGGGAACTGAATCCAGTGGCACCTTGATCTTAAAGTTCCGGAACTATGAGAAATAAATACTCATTGTTTAAGCCACCCAGTCTGTGGTATTTGTTATGGCAGCCTGAGCAAACTAAGAAAAGTCCAAAATTGAGGTGTCAGCAGGGCCATGCTCCCTCTGAGACTCTGGGTAGAATCCTTCCTATGTTTTCCTGATTTTGGTGGCACCTGGCAATCCTTGATGTTTCTTGGCTTGTAGTGACATCACCCCAACCTCTGCCTCTGTTGCACATGGCCTTCTCCCTATGTGCCTCTGTGTCTCGTCGTTTTATAAGGACATCAGTCATGTTGGATTAGGACCCATTCAATTACTTTAACCTTAACTTGATTACATCTGCAAAGACCCTATTTCTAAATAAGGTCACATTTACAGATACTGGGGGTAGGATCTAACATGTCTTTTTGGGGAACACAATTCAACCCATAAAACACATTTTAACTTCCAAGGAGTCAGCCTACAGTCACTGACCTTCCTTGAGGCCTGTCCTTTAGTTATGGTTCCATCCGTTGCAGTTCTAAGTCATCTTCCTTGTGACATCCACACTGAGGGGACGCCGTCCCCTCCGTTCAGCTGTGGGCTCTGTCAGGTGAAGGGCGAGCTTAAAGAACCTTGCAAAGTGGTTGGCAAGTGGAACCGTGTAGACTCTGACAATCTCCTCCCACCCAATTATTTATATCTGCCTCACCCACACCTAATTTCGCAGATATTTTTTTGTCCAACTTAGATTGTGTCTTTCAAAACATTCAACTGAGTTTTTATAAGAAACAACATTGCTCGCTGTTTGTGTGCTGATTCTTTCGTTAATATAACATCTAATTAGATTACAAACCAGTAGTTATAATGACAAGTTAACTGTCAGAAATGTGTTAGGGAACAAACACAACTGAATGGTGAGTGTACCCCGGCTGGTGCTGGAAAAAGTGGAGGAGGCACAGGCTGCTCCTTTTCTGGGCTCTGGTTGTAAAGGGAGGACTTGTGCTTTTTGGGGGGGGGGACAGTGAGGGAAAGGACACTCAGCTGACACCATTCTTATCCGAGTGTAGAGGTGTCTAGACTGGGTGCACCTCTGTATCCCAGCACCCAGGTGCCGGGCACAGCAGGGCAAGCCAGCCCCTTAACTGAGTTCTGTGATAAGAAAACTCTCTCTGGCCCTCCAGCTACTGACAATCTATTCCCTCACTGGGGGGGTCCCACTGTCCACTCAGGGAGTCTCGAATCTTTTAAAAACCAAGGACCAACATACCCACTGGGATGGCTATTATCAAAAACATGGATCATAACAAGTTTTGACAAAAACGTGGAGAACCTGGAATCCTCATAGGTTGCTGTTGGGAACATAAAATGGAGCAGCCACAGCAGAGAACAGTTTGGCGGTTCCTTGAGAAGCTAAACGTAGAGTTACCATTTGACCCAGCAGATGCACTCCTGGGCGTATACCCAAGAGAATTGAAAAGGGGTGTTCAAACGAAAACGTGTGCGTGACTGTTCACAGCAGCACTATTTACAGTAACTGGGAATTGGTGGAAAGGACCCAAATGCCCTTCGACCGATGGATGGGTGAATAAAGTGCAGTTTGTCCATGTAATGGAATGTTTTTCAGGCATACAAAGGAATGAAGTTCTGATACAGGCTCCTACAATGTAGGGGAACCTTGACAACATTATCCTACATGAAAGAAGCCAATCACAACAGAACAAATATTACCTGATTCTACTTTTATGAAATATCGAAAACAGGCAAATCTGTAGGGACAGAAAGCAGGTTTGTCCCTACAGAGGCTGGGGGAAGGGAGGAATGGGGAGTGAGTGCTTAAGGTGTGGGGTTCCCATTAGGTGATGAACAAATTCTGCAAATAGATAGTGGTGATGGTTACACAACATTGTGAGTGTATTAATGACACTGAACTGTGCATTTGAACGTGGTTGAGATGGCGAGTTCTATGTGATGTGTATTTAACCAGGACCCACTGCAGTCCCCACCAGGGGCACTAGGCTCAGGACAGGCTTGTTGTAGGTCTGGTGGTCTCGGGAGTTATCTCCAAATGGTGATCTCCTTGGTGTTTTCAGCACACTGAGAGCTTTGAAAAATATGCATGGTCCAGGTGTCTCTTGGCTCCAAGCCTGCCCAGCAGGATCTGCAGGACTTGGTGGGATGCAGAAGGTAGGGACTAGGAGGCGATGCTTGGAGATGGAGCAGGTTCCGGGGACGCTGGGAGGCCGCAGACTGCAGTCGGCCTGGAGGCTGGGCTGGGTTCAGAAAGGGGTCCACCTAGGCTCATGCTTTGTAGACACCAACTACTACATCTAGCTTCATCTCTGTATGTTGTTTGTCCACGAACTGGGAAAACATCCTCCACCCCTCCTCTTCTTAAAATAATGCTTAACTGCAAACAGTGCAGCCCTAGGGAAGGCATTGGCGGGGGCAGTAGGGCAGGGAGGGGTACTCTACAGAGAACTCCTGCTACATAGGAGCTAAACACAGTGGAGGGTAAGTGAGGCTGGCCTGGGTTCACATCCACCCATGCCCTTGGGCAGCTCTCTTAACCTCGCTGGGCTTCACTTTCCCTATTTGTTAAATGGGGATAGCAGCACCTGCCTCATAGGGTGGTATGAAGAGTAGATGAGGTCAACATGTGAGGGGCTCAGTGGCTCTTGGTGCCCAGTAAGCACCCCATCAATGATAGTGTCATTGTATGTGAGATGCAGGAGGCACTCCCTCTGTTTGGACCAAGGGCAGGCTGTTGAGTTTGATTTTGGGGCTGGATGAGATGGTCCTGAGGCCAGTGGCACCCTCGCATGGGCTGGGCAGAGCCTGGGTGGGTGCAGAGAGACCCCCAGAGGCTTCTGGTGGCTTGGGCTACACTGTTTGCAGTTAAGCATCATTTTAAGAAGTGGAGGGTGGAGAATGTGGGGAAGGTGGGAAAGGGGTGCTGAGAGCCAGGGTGGACATACACAACCCTCAGAGCTCCCACCTAGCTGGACTTAGCAGTTGGCCACTGGCTGGACCATCTTCGGACTGGTCCCATCTTCTCCTGGGACTCATCCTCAATTGGACAATCTGAACCACTGAGGCCTCCTTGCTGCCCCTCCCCCACAGCTGTTTTATCAGTCCTGGTCTCTCCAAATTCAAGCCTAGTAACCTAGTCAATGGAGGGGGTAGAAAGAGGCCTGGACTTAGAGCCAAAGGACTATTGATCTCAGGGGAGTCGTCAGGCCTCAGTTTCCTCGTCTGTAAAATGGGCTGATTCCTACTTCCATCAGTGAGTTGAGGATTAGTAATAAATGTCATAAAGGATTCTGTGAATTGCAAAGAGATCTACAAATGCCCACAATGAAGGAATTATCTGGGTTCCCAACTCCCGTCCCTTCCTAATAAGTGTATTTCCCAGATCTGACTCCCTCCCCAGTCCTGGTCCAAGGGATCTGATCCAGCAGCAGCAGGGAACTGAGGAGGCTGGAGGGGAGGCCGAGGACCCTAGGGCAGGATTCTACTGTCATACTCGGGGAAGGTGGAGGGAGCCCAAAATGGAGAATCGAAATCCCTCACTGTGGTTTTCTCTCCACTGCTGATCTGTGCACATGAAGGAGGGTCCCCAGAAGAAATGGGCTCAGGCAGGGCAGTTTGAGGGGATTATTCCCCACCCCAGCTGCCCAGCCCTCCCAGAAGTGTAGTGGCCTATGTGTCTTTTGGCCCATAGAACCACACTCATCTCTAGGGGACCTCTCTTCCTGCCCCACCCACAGGCCAAACCTCAGGGCAGAATGACCTTCAGAAACCCCATCTGGGGGCCTGCCTTCACCCTAACCCTGGAGCCCAGAACACTCCAGCCTTGGAAGGGTTAAACTCTGGGCACCTGCCCCTGGCACTGGAGCTACAGTTTTTTGGGGCCCAGATGTTTCTACCTGTGCATTTAGCAGCCCCTCTCCCCTTACAGTCTCTGGATGGGAGCGGTCCTGAGGCTCATCTGGACCAGCCCCTGCCTGCCCAGGGACCCCTCTGTAGCTCCCCTGATGGCGGCCAGCCTTGGAGGTGGCCTCCAGTGACCTTCCAGAGCCAGCAGCTCTGAGCTGAGCAGTTGGCTGCTGGCATTGGGGTGCTGCTTATCTGTCCTTACACAGGGCCTAGTGGACAATAGGCGCTCAGAGGGAGCCCATCAACTAAAGCCATGAGGAGGCACAGGCAGGAAAGGGGGGCACTGGCCCGCCTGCCCCCTCAGGACACCTTATCTGTGCAACCCCTTCACGGAGTCCCCCAGCCCCTCTCAGGCACTTCCATCTTTGGGGGGCCCTGTCCTCTACATTCCAACATTGTCCAAGGAAAGCCGCCCTTTCTCACTTCCCCTCCTTTGCTGAGTGAAACGCAGAGTTGAGAAAGGTGCCTCAGTTGTGGCCATTTGAGACCCATCAGCCACTTCCGGTCCCTCAGCGGCCAGGCCCAGGCTGCCAGGGGGATTAGCAGCCTTCACCCTGTGACTGAAGAAGTTGGTGGGTAAATACCCATCAATCCTTAGGTGAGATGTTGGAGGCCTGTGTTCCACTCCAGCTCTGGCTCCAGCTCCCCAGTGTCCACAGCAGGATTAAGCCCCAGCTGCCCAGAGGTGTGAGGGCCTGTGCGCACTCACCCTTCCTGCCACCTTCCTTTCCTGGCTTCACACCCCCACCTGCTCACTGTTTCCATATAAACTCCTCCCCTGAGGCTGGGACATTCTTATCTGGTCCCATTGCCACACCTCTGCTCAAACTGTGCCCCTGCCCATGGTGTTCTCTGCCTGCATCGTTCACCCATGGCCCATGTCTCCCTACAACTCACCTTACAAGAGCTGTCCTATCACCTGTGTCCGCCAGGACCCACCATTCTCCTCAGCCCTCAGGGCTCACCTAGCATCCCATCCTTGATGGCTGTGTGAGTGCTACTGGGTTTCCCAGACACACAGTGCCCCTGGACACTCAAAGTAGCCTCCATTTCTCTGCAGGCCCTTTCTGCCCAGCTCCAGCACAGTCCAGAACTTCACAAATACAGGTTGAAAAGATAAATATTATTATTTACATCAGCCACCCCCATCTCCCAGCCCTGCACCCCCAAAGTCCTGTCTGTGCAGTACCTCTGGATGTGGGTGGGTCCAATGAGGGCTGGGCCAGTCTATGCCTGGGTTGTATCTGACCAGCTAACCCAAGGGCCACTTGTCCTGCTCCAGGGCACTGGGGCCAGAGAGGGCCTGAGGGTCCTGCCCCTTCTATCGTTGCTTAGCTAACAGTGCTGCCTCAGAGGCCATCCAGGGGCAACGAGCTCTCTGTGACCAGCAGAGGGGCTGTCTAGATGCTGGGTCACTTATGTCAGCAGGTTGGATAGTCCCCGTATTCTCTGTCCCTTCAGAGGGCGGCTAGCTTTGGCTGGGGTGCACCCTGGCTCTTGCTCACAGACTACTTCCTCCCACCCCCATCTTCTCGCAAAGGGGGAAACACCTGAGGCAGGAGGTTAGGGAGAGGGAGCCGTGTGGCTGGCAGAGTAGTCAAAGTCCAAGGGTGCAACGCAGCAAGGCAGGGCATTTCTGGTGGCAGTGCCACAGAGCTAGATGAAGTTCTGGGGACTTGGGAAGATTTCTGGTAACGTAGCCTGATGTTTGATGATGCCACTGATATCTAATGTCTCCAGAGCTCTGACAACATGACCTTGGTTCCAAGCATTGGTGGAAGGCATTGCTAAGACCTGGAGGCATCACAGTGGTTGGGATGCTGTCACAAGAGTTTCCCGTGATGCGAATGGCCCCCACAGTTGTGGAGGAAGCCCCAGGTCTCCAGTGCCCTAGCCACCTTGTGCTCTGGGGGGGACCTTCTTGGAGGGACCCACATGCTACTTTGGATTTCCCAGCTCCCCATTCCTATTCCGTTCGCCAGGGGGGACTGGGGCAAGGGGGAGTCAGAGGCGCTGGGCCCAGCCCAGTCTTATAGGTTATTTTTCAATCATCCATGGCCAGAATGTGGCTGCTCTCAGGCCAGAACTCCTGCTCAGCTGGGGATCAGGGAGGGGTCTTCCAGGCCTCAGTGCCAGTGCTCCTGAAGGTACAGGGTATGGGAAGGAGCCGGTCCCCTCCACAGACACGCAGCCAGCTGAGTCTGGCAACCATCTTTCCCACCACGGATCTCAGGGGCTGCTCATGGCCTCCTAGTTCAGACCCCTGTGGACTGCTTGATGCTATGAAAGCTGACTCGGGTCGGGGAGGTGGGGATGGACATGGCGCGGGCTACCCGGGCGCGGATGGAGTGGTTGTCCTGCCATCGGTGCCATCTCTTCCGGATAGCGGAGCGGACCTGTGGGCATAGAGCAGACCATATGTTTGAACCCAGTCACAGGATGGCCCTCCCTCCCTGAGGGCTGCCACAAGCAGGTGTACAGACAAGCAGCTATACAGGTGAGCAGCGCACAGGTGTGTGGTGCACAGGTGAATAGTACACAGGTGTGAGGTGTACAGGAGGCCACATAGGAACATTGTTGCAACATTGTTGATTTGCATATTTGTTGGGACAGTTTGCTCAAGTGTCCTGAGGAAGGGGTGCTTTTTGTAATCCACACAGTGTCTTTGCCATGAACCCCTACCCTCAACCTACATGCATTACCTGCCCAGGGCTCAGCTTTCTGTTTTCAACAACCCATTTCAGACTCATGGATGAGACTGAAGCTCCAGCTCTTCCCCCCTCCCAATGTCAACTGCCTAAGAGAGCAAAGGAGTAGGTTTGCCACTGCAGGAGCAGTGTGGGCAGGTGGCATGGGCCCTCTTTGGGCTCCCAGAGAATCCCTATAGGAACCTGGGGGCAGGGAGGAGGGCTGGCATGTGGAGGGCAGAGGAAGGCTACAGACCATCTCTGGTCCCAACAGGCCTTCTGCCATCTTGAGCCCCAGCCCAGGGTCCTTACCTCGCTGTTGAGGAAACAGTAGAACACAGACACAAAGAAACCCTGGGGTGGAGGGAAAAGTCGGGTCAGGGGACTGGGCAGTGTGGCCCCACTCAGTTTCCGTCCCCAGCCTCCTGCCCCTACAGTCCCCTTCCTGGGAGAGTGCCCACCCCTGGAGGTGTGGGACAGCCAGGGCTGAGCGAGGGGAAGGTGTCTGTACCTGGAAGGACTCCAGGAAGGAGTTGAAGTAGATGAACACAACCTGGGAGACCTCGTCCTCCCCAGGGTTCACGAAGAACAGCATGTACGTGATGCCCAGGAGGGGAAGCAGCACCAGAGTGGCCTTCACAGCCTTCCTGGGGTGGGGGTGGGGAGGCCCAGAGTCACAGCCCAACCCAGAGAGGGCTGGGGGATGGGTGGCAGGTCCCAAATGTCTGAGGAGGGGGGTGTTTCAGGAGGGACTGCCAGGCCTGGGGGAGGACCCTGCCAGGCCTGGGGGAAGAGGCTGGGATCTCTGGATCCCCCAAGGGTGGGAAGGCAGGGAAGCTACCTGTACTGAATGGTCTCAGACGTGGTGGACGCCCGAAGTTTGGTCATGAGGATGCGGACGATGTTGAAAAGGAAGATAAAATTGATCTGCAGTCAAGCACACAGTGGGATGGTGTGGGCACGTATGTGTGCAAGATGTCGGGGGGTGAGTGGGCAGGCCAGGGACTTAGCCATCTCAGGTCTGATCTTGGTCCCCTCTACTGCTCTCCCCCCCACCCTCATTAGCACTCAAATACTCTAGGCAGAGGGATCCTTTGGGTTCACAGTAGGCACTGACTTCCCCTCCGCGCTGTGCCCCTTTCCTGCCCCCCACCCAGGTTCTTACCAGCAGGACCAAGATCATAGGGCCCTGGTAGATGTAGTCGGTGTAAACCCCAGGCGTTTTGCCAAACCAGCATCTAGAAGGCCACAGACAGGAGGTGAGAGGAGGGGGTCATCTGGGCCCAGTCCAGTGGCATAGGGGAGGGGTAGTGCTTGGCCAGGGCAGGATTGGGTGCCCCAGTTCCAACTCTGGCAAAAGCTCAAGCCACTTGATTCCACCACAGTGCCTCAGTTACCCATCTGCACAATGGACAGCACCCTCTATTATTAGATGTGAAGTTGGAAGCCAGCAGTGTGGCAGGGAAATCATGGAAAAGACCACTGAGTGGAACAGGAATGGGCTCAACACACCATGTTCCCCTCAGTCCCCACTGTGGCTCTGGCACATGCCCACTGGTGGTGCTTTGCCATGCCCCTGTCACTCAGTGGGCCCCCAACAGCTAGCAATCTCTGAACCTGTTCAATTGTAGTGTGAACAACCTGGAGGCAGGTTCCACCTGTCACAGGAGGCAGACCTGCTTTGTATTTTCCTGAGCTCCCTCCAGCAAGCTCTAGGAAAGTCTGGGGAGTGGGCGTGAACTGGGCACACAGGAAGTCCCACCTCCTTGTGCCTAGAGGATGGCCCTGTAGGCATGAAGACCCGAAGTGCCTAGATCTCATGATGCTTCTTCCATAAACCAGAACTGAGATTTTTAGGTGGAAAATCTTGACTTTTTAAAGACTGACAACAAATTCTAGTTTTCAAAAAACACCGTGCAGACCAAATGTGAGCTCTCTGGAGTCAACTCCAGTCTTGGCTTTGAGTCTGGATCCCTTCTGCTGCAGTGTTAGCATGTCACCACAAGGTGGGGCTCCAGAGTCACTCAGACCAACTTCTCCAGCTCCTGTGTCCTTTCGCCTCCAAGATGCTGAGCAGCTTTGGAAAACCTGTTTCCCTCTTCTCCTGGTACTCACACCCACACCTGCACACCTGCAGGCACCGGCAGGGGCACCAGCACCATTGCCCAGGGTTTATGATGCTCCTGCTCAGGGACTTAGGCTCACAGTGGTGTCTGTCAGTGAGGTTGTGGTGGCTGCCTACTCTCTATGATGGTGGGGAGGAATTGTCACTGATGGAGGCCACTTGGAACCCTTGTCAGACAGCAGGTTCCTAAATCCACTTTGGTGGAGAAGATCCTGGCACTCTTGGCTTTGTCCCCTTTTTCTGCCTCTATCTCAGTGGTTCTCTATCTCAGGTGCACAGTAGAATCACCTGGGCAGTTAAAAAATATCCCGGTGCCTAGGCCACACTCTGGACCAGTTATATCCAAGCTGGAGGTTGAGCCTGGGCATTGGTACTTTTTAACGCTTCCTGAGTGATTCTAATGGGAGCCAAGGCTGAGAACCATGCAGCAGAAGTCTAGTTATCAGGGGCAGCTGGGAGCACCTGTATCCATTTAATAAGGCATCTCAGGACTTCAGAGCTGGAAGGGGTCTCTGAGATTGTCTGGATTAATTTCTGTTAAGTCTGTGGAATCTTTTGTTAGAACAAGTCTAAAAATTAATAGAAAACATTTGTACAGCATATGCTATGTGCCAGACACTATTCTAAATGCTTAATATATATTAACTCATGTCATCTTCACCATGATCCTATGAGGGAGGCACTATTATTAGGATGCCCACTTTACAGATGAGGAAACTGAGGCATGCTGTAGTAAGTAGCCCAAGGTCATACAGTTAATTAGTGATGGGACCACCATTCAGACCCTGGGCAGTCTGGCTCCACAGACAGCTGGTAACCATCGTGTAGTTCTGCCTGTGAGAGCCCAAGACAGATAAAGTTGCCTGGATCCTCCTGTCCAGCCCCACCTCAGGCAGAGCACTGCTAGGGAGCCTCGGATTGAGTCCTGCCGCAAGCACCCTCTCTTTGTAGATGAAGGAATGGTGGCCTTGACAAGGAAGGTAGCATGGCTGAAGGCCCTCGGGGCAAAGCTGGGCTGGCAGCCTGGACCTGGGGCTCAGGGGGCCCTGAGGGCAGTGAAAGGAAGGAGGTGACTTACTTCTCATTATCGTAGTACAGCTTCCCAATGGCCCAGGCCACAATGATGGGGAAAGGCACACCTGGGGCAGAGACCGAATGTCAAGAGCCAATCAGGGGGGCCTGAAGGTGAGGGCATGGAGGACCCCAGTGCGGCCCAGGTCCTATAGGCAGGCAGGGGTCCCCAGGGTTAGAGCTGGGACCCACTCACCCAACATGCTTCCCGCAAGTAGGGGCAGAAGGCTGTGGTGCGCACTCTGCCATCCTAACCTGGCCCTGCAGCCAGCAGGCCTGCGTGTGGGTGAGGAGAGGGCAGCCTGGGGCAGGCAGTCGGGGGCTGGCCAGCTCACCCCAGCCAATGCAGATGAACATCCACTTGCGTAGCCGGTCAGTGGAATATGTGAGCACAATGGCCGTGTGCAGGTAGCAGCCCTCCCCAAACATCCAGAAGAAGTTGGTCACATGGAAGTAGTTGTAGGCAGCTGTCACCAACCTGCACCAGCCCTGTAACCTCACCCCCATCCCCACCAGAGATGACAATGAGCGAGGGACAGGTGGGGACAGCAGCAGCACCCCACCCTGGGCCTGGGGCCTCCCCTTAGCAGGATGGGGCTCTCCGCAGGATCCACTCCTGTTCCATGGGCCTCAGGGCCTGGCCCTGGACCCACCCCCGCCAGGGCAACCCCACCCTCCTCTGACCCCTGGCCTCCCCTCCGGGACACACCACGTTGCTCTGGTGGACTTCAGGGCTCATGGTGAGCTGGACCACAAACCACGTGGCATTGCGCAGGATGAAGGCTGAGATAAGGTTCCAGTGGATGATGTTTCTGAGGCACCGGATGCTCCTGGGGGCAGCAGGGGAGGGTGGGTTTTGGGAACAAGGGGAGGAGAGAAAGAGGGAGGGATAGGCCGCTAGCACCACTCCAACCCAGATGTGTGAGTGGGGAAATAGCCTCAGAGTAGGCCTGACTGGCTGTCACACAGGGCCCTTCCTACCTATGACCTGCCCAGACCCAAGCTCTGGAGGCAGAATCTGCCACAGCTAATGCTCCAGGACCAGGGGCTGCCCATGTCTTGTGTGGGTCCGCCCCTCCCTGTGGTTCTAGGTTTGAGGGTCAGAAAGCACACAAGGCCTCCAGTGGGACGTCTCCCTCCAGCTTTCAGCCCTGATGCTTTGGCTTTCCCCCCTCCCCACCCTGGTCAGTTACGAGGCAGGGGGGCAGAAGTGAGGACCCTGCCAGAGGTTTCAGGAGACCAGGAACTCTATAGCTGTCACCCCTCCCACTGAGGTGAGGGGGCAGGACTCCCCTTCCCAGCAGCCCCCTGCATCTGACTTCTCCACCCTGCTCAAGCCCGGGGACAGTGCTGGGGACTTCTTACCTGAGCCGCAGAAAAAGGACAAAGGCCACCAGGAGGGTCACCAGGGAGACGCAGTGGCCCAGGTAGTTGATGATGACAGCAATGTGGTAGTGTACCCTGTTCTTCGTCTGAGGCCAGAGAGAGGGCCAGAGGTGAGGCTCCCGCACAGCCCCACCCCTGTGCCCACTGGCAGCCCCCTGGGTGGCCGGAATAGAGTGGGCCATGCTAACAACAATAGTTACCCCTCCCTGAGCCCCCATGTGTCACTGTAATTTGAGACTGTGTCTCCTTGTCTGTCTGTACCTGAATCCCACACTCTGTCCACTACTCTGTACTGTTGGACAAACGTCAGTTAACTTGACTCGCCACATCACACAGGGTCCCCTTCTGCATGCACAGAAACTAGTGCATGGCTCACAGGTGTGCTCACACTCACGTTTCCATTCAGCTCAAACACTCTGGTCCTGGGGGGTGTAGACACTGACCCTCCAGGCTTCCTTCGTCCCCCCATTTCTGGGTGGAGCCACCATCTTCTCCATCACCCCTAACTCCCTCCTGCTGTAGCTGAGGCCTGACTGTCCCGATGCCTTTTCAGGATGGTGCAATGAGTTCTCCCTGCCTGGTTCCCACTGCCCCTGCCAAGGTCCCAACCCTGGCCTCTCCTAGCCCTGGCTGCACCCTCTTTGCCCTTCCTCTCCACCAGGGTTTCCTGAGCTTCTCCCTCATGGGGCCCCTGGCTCCTCTAAGTGTGGTCTCCAGGCCAGCTACGTCAGCATCACCTAGGAGACTGTAGGAATCTTAAGAAATGCAGAATCCTAAGCCCCACCTCAGGCCCAGTGAGTCAGGAATCTTCATTTTAGCAAGAAGCCCAGATGAGCCCTAAGCATTTCAGAAGTTCTAGTCCAAATGCCTACCCTGTGAAGCAGTGAACCTGGCCCATAAGCCTGCACCCCCAGAGTCCCATCCATGTCTTACCAAGGCGTGTCCTCCCAGGATGCACAGAGGCCCCAGCTCCCTGTGCTCAGCAGAGTGTGGGGAAGGGGAGCAGGGTGTGTGCAAGTGTCATGGGCAGCAGAGGTGTCACTGCAGTGGAAGGAGACTGTGTGTGGGGACTGGGGTCAGTGCCATCCTGGAGGGCTGGGCCATGCACAGCCAAGCTCCCCAATTGGGGCTTGTCTTCTGGTGGTGATGGTTGTGGGCAGGTCTCCTTCCCAGGCTGGACTTTGGGTGCCCTCACAAGTCCCATTTCACAGGCGGCTGGTCTGCCAATCCATTATCTGCAATCCCCCTGGGCGCTGGTGCTTAATTGGGGCTTATACAGGACCCAGAGCTAAGAAACCAAACTCGGTGCTTGATTAATTGGAGATTTTCCTTGGTAGCTCCAAGAGGAAACCAGGAGTCCTGGGAGTGGGGAGGAGCCTGGTAAGGCTGGGAGCTAGCAGAGGGGATGCCGTTTTCACTAATTAAATGAATTAATTACCTAGAGTGCTAGGCAACTGGGCCGGCAGAGGCTGCTGGGGAAAGGGGTGGGTGACTAAGCCAGGCAGGGCAGGCCAGGGTGGGGGATGTGTGGGTGGCAGCCCCGCTGAGTCAGTAACCAGAGGAAAGGGTGCCCATGTTACCTGTGGTCTCCTCATCTGACTCAACTATGTTTCCTGATCTGGAACCCCACCTCCCTCCCCCAATCCAAGGGGCACCCTCCTCTCCAACTCCAGGACTTCTCAGGTTGGCTCACTGTGGGGGTACTTAGCAACCTGGGGGCTATCTTTGCTCAGGTCAGGTTGTCCCGGAGCCACATCCACCGTCCCAGCCCAGGATGGACCACGTGGTCTGGCCTGTGTGATCTGAGATGCCAGAAGCCTCTCACCTTGCATCCTGAGTCCCTCACCCTGCCAACCAGTGCCCCTAAAGAACATGCCATTCTTTTAGGCTAAGTTTTGCTCTATCTTTGTTGGGTCTGAAAAGGAACATCAGAACCCCAATATCTCAGCAATGTGAGGCCAGGCAGCCTGGGGGAGGGGCTAACCAAAGCACTCAGGGCTGGGTGGGTGCCAGGTGGGGAAAGCTGTCCTCCCAACCTCAGCCTTTTACCTGGGGGGTGTGCAAAGGAGAACTTGGTTTCCAAAGCCCCAGGGCCCAGGCCCTGACGCACTCTGGCCACTCGTATAACCTTGTGTGAGTCCCTCCCCTTTTCTGGGCTTCAGTCTCCCCATCTGTAGGCTGAACGGGTTGCATTAGGTCAGAGATTCTCATTCTCTCCCCATCAGAAGGCCCCCCTGGGGCAGATTCCCAGGTCCTCCTTGGACAGTTTCACTTCCTGGGTGTGGGTGTAGCCCTGAGACCTATATCTGAACAAGTGCTCTGGATGATTCTTGTTCCGGGCAGACTAAGATGGGATGGAGGGTCTCCGAGGTCCTGTCCAATTTAGATCATCAAGGCACAGGAATTCCCAGGATCACCTGGGCCAGCCCCTCTCTCTTCCACACACCAGAGGCCTGATGCTCCTCAGACAGCTTGGGACATCCTCCCTTCTGCCCCAGGCTTCCAGCTCCATGACCCCACCTTCCTCAGTACCCACTGAGGGGGTGGGTGGGGATGTAGGGAGAGGGCACAAGGGGGGCAGGGCAGCAGCACCGGGAAGGTAGACATACCCGCGCATCTGCCAAATGTCAACCTTAAAAGATTATTCATCGCAGCACTGTTGGTAACAGCCAGAGACTGAGAATAAAAATTGGGTAAATAAATTATGGTCCATCTGCACAACGTGATATTATGCAAATGTAAAAGAGAATGAAGCTGCTCTTTAGTTACTGATACGAAACAATCGCCAAGATGGATAATTGCTTGGAAAAAGCAGGGTGTCAAACAGGGTGTATAATATGCAATGTTTAGGTAAAAACAGAAAAGAATATGTGCACCTAATTACTCAAATATGCAGAGAATGTCCCTGGATGAACATTTAAGAAACTGGCAAAATGGTTGCCTCTGGGGAGGGAACCCAGTGGCTGGGTTGAGAGGGAGACATTCTCTGTGTGCCCATCTGTACCTCTGAATTCTGTATTATGTGGAAGCAACATCTTCTCAAACACATTTGCCTATTTAAAGGACTCTCTAAAAGGCCTTTTTCGAACTGCACTACCTCCACCTCCACCCCGATTCTGATATAGCCCTGTGGTTGCACCTGGATATGTTGCTCAGGTGGGTGAGGTGGAAAATGGATGGAAACCTGTCCAGTGAGCGTGGGTGGAAGGAAGAAGGAAGGAAAGAAAGAAGAAAGGAAGGAAGGAAGGGAAGAAGGAAGGGAGGAAGGGAGGACAGGAGGGAGGGAGGGAGGGAGGAAGGAAAGAAGGGGGACCCAGCTCATCGCTGTCAATCTGCCCACCATCCACTTGGCACACCCTCCCTCATGGATACGTGAGCTCTGGCTCCTCTACCCTGACCAGCCACCAGCCACGTAGCAGGCACAACCTTGGGCTGGGGGCCCTGACACCCCTTGGCACAGGTGGCCTCACAGCAGCCTCACCTCCTCACTGAGGATCTCCTGGCACTCGGAGTAGTTTATGCGGGCGGCCCAGCTGCCATTGGCCAGGCACTCCCGGTAGCCGTTGTCTGGAAAAAGGAGAGAGGGAGAGTGACCCTCAGTTCCTCTCCCAAATAGCAACCTAGGCATCTGTCTGTCCATCCATCTGTCCATTTATCCATCCACCTGGGCCAGCATGGGCCTGATTGCTGAGTGAAGCTGAGGAGAAGGGGTTCCCTACTACCCCATCCTGCTGCTGCTTTCTGCCCACTGGTTCCAACAGGGGCTCAGTGTCGACTCCAACACCTGACTGTGGGGCCGTAGCTCTGCCCACTTGTGCTGGCATGATCATGCCCACAAGACTGGCCCTTGGGTAGTCTCACTGGGCTGTTTCCTCAAAAGCCCTTATGTCGTGGCAAATTATATGGTGGGTGTCCTTCTGAGAACTCTCCCATTTTGGGGTCTCATGTGACAGCAAAAGAATGGTGAGATCTGACGAGTCAGTTCTCACTCGGAGGCTGGGCATGATGTGGAAGGGTGTGTGGTGACAGCTCACGTGGCACAATGAAATGACAGGGTTTTCTATGGCGACCATCTGCAGGGAGGTTCCCGTGGTCGGTCCTCATGTGACAGGGTTCCACATGGGGTGAGGCTCACAGGGCAGGTGTTGGGGAAGGTCCCCATGGTGGCATTTCCCCACAGCAGCTCCTATGTTGGGAACATCCATGGTGGAGGTCTCTTGGGACAGAAAATGACAGGTAGCAGGATTGTGCTGGGGGTGGGTCTCACATAACAAGTATCTCATGATTAGGATCTACTACAGCTGGCTCACAGCCTGGCACATGGTACTTGGAAAAAAAGACAGAGAAGTGGCCCGAGGAAGGGTGGGGTCTGTGCAGCCATCAGCTTGACTGCAGCCCAGAATCTGTCACCTTCTAAGGGGATGGGGAGGAGCCCTGTGGTCTGAGGCCTGGCTCCAGAGCTCTGGGATGACAAGAGCTGCACAAAAGGCCCCCCCCGGGGGGGGGTCACCAGGGCTCTGAAACCCAGTAGGGAAGGACAAGGGAGATCCCAACCTTGAAGTTTTTCTCCTTTGCTGATAAAGTTGTCCTGCCCCACCCTGTCTCCCCTTCAGCATCGGTGGCTCTAAAGATATGTCCTTGACTTAATTCTGGCCCTGACTCCAGGCTGGAAGAGAACTGAGTACCGAGCTATTTCCTCTGGAGTCTCTGTCCTGCTGCAGGCCTTTCTGTGGTTCCCACTGACTCTCATGTCACAGGGTGGAGGAGGGCTGGGGAAACTGCCTGAGTCCCAGTGCCTGAGCCTGGGGCCAGGCAGGGACAGAGCAGTGTGGGGGAGACAGAGGTGGGGGCCCAGGGCCTGCTCAGTGCTACTGGGCTGCGTGAGGGACTGGGCCCACTGGCCTCTTTAGCCCCTCTCCTATGCACCAGGGAGGCTGGGCCAAGGAGCAGTCCAGCCTGGGAGCTTCCTCTCTGTTCGCAGCATCAGGATCAGAGGGAGATGACCGTGTGGGTGGTGGGGGATGATGCTACTGTGTCCCTGAGAGAGGGAGGCATGGCTTGGCCTCCAGGGCTGCGAGGCTGTGAGGCCTCCTCTCTAACCCGCTCCCCAGCCCCTCTGCCAAGAGGCTGCTCACCCCTCTATAGCGTGCCAGTGGGGAAACAAACGAGGCTAAATAGATTTTTAAAGCTCTGCTCAGCTTCCCTGATAGTGGACCTGAGTCTCAAGTCTCATCTCACAGAGTTGAGCCCTTGGGCAGAGTTGGCTAAGATGCTGCTAATTCTCTCCTAATTGCTAAATGAGGGATAAGCTATGAGAGGGCTGAGGACTCAGTGACGGGGTGTTCAGAGAGGTCTGGGGCGAGGCAGGGAACCAGGGGATCCAGTGTCTCTGCCGTGGACCTGAAGTGCCTGGGACCAGAAGCTGCTCCGGAATGTCTGCAAAGAAAGGGACTTGGGAGCCGTGGTTCTTGCCTTACGATAGGCAGAAAAAAGCAGTGTTAAGAGCATGACTCTCCACTCAGACAGCCTGGGTTCAAAACCTGGCACCACCCCTCACTAGCCGTGTGACCTTGGGCAAGTCACGCAACCTCTCAACGTCCTTATCTGCAAGACAGGAATGATCTTAACATCGGCTCCCCACCTTATGGTTGAGTGAGCATTTTTAGTTAACATATGCAGATGCTGGGAGCTCCACCCGGCAGGTGGTGTGAGCTGTTATTATTATTGTCTTGGAGCTATATTTATATAACCTTACATAAGATTCAGAACATGTCACCTGTCCCTATCTAAGGGGGCCCTGGTGAGGATAACAAGAGCTACCCCCTTAGCCCAAGCCCCCCTTTCACACCCCAGATGTGGGGCTGGGAGCTGGAGTCCCTGGTTGGTTGGGAGGCAGGGAGCAACCCTGAAAGAAAACAGGTCTACAAGCATGGAGTCGTTGCCAGGGAGGATGTGACCTCCTCGTCTTTGATTGCTGAGTGGAGCAGTCCTCCCAGAGAATCATGGGAAAATGGATATTTTTGGAAATGTTCCCCATCCCTTGAAGATCAGATGCAGCAAGAAGGAGGGCATTAAGGAGAAGGCCAGGAAGTCCCTGTAGCACCTCATCAGTAAATGAATTAATTAGTGCTTAATGATTAGGTGCAACTCTGGGTTCTCACCATTGATTGCATGGGCGTGTCCCTCATTGTTCTGGCACTGGGCACCTGGGGGGTGGGGTCTGGCAGCCCTGCCCCTACGTCTAGGGACCATCACTCCCAGCTCCTCTCCTGGGATCACAGAGGGAAGAGAGAGGAAGCCAAAGAGCACCCTGCCCAAACCTCCCACCCACCTTGCAGGTGGAGCAACCAAGGCCCAGAGAGAGCCAGTGCCAAGGCTTCCTTAGCCAGTTACAGATGGAGCTGGGGCTGGAACCCAGGATTCCTGGCTTCCATTAAGGCAGGGCTGGCAGATCGAGTAGCACATGCCCAGGCACTAAGTTCTGAAAACGTTCACTTTGGGGACAAGAATGGAGGAAACTCCTGGGGAGTGGCCAGAGCTGGCTACAATTAGGTGGGGCTGCAGCCACAGAGAGCCTGGCCAGCCCCACTCAGGAGTGTGGACTTGACCATGGAGGCAATGGGGAGCCATAGGCAGTGGATGACTCCAAGCAAGGGTGTGACAGGGTCGGAGGCAAAACAAGGGTTACAGATCCTGTACCTTGGCTTCAGTGATGGTGTCACTGGTGATGGAGGGTAGGTAGGGCTAGACCTGAGAATCATTTTGGAGGTGAAAGGACAGGACCTAGTACCTGAAAGGGGAGGGGCCTCCCTCTACCCCCCCCCCCATCATGCACCAGCCCCAATGCTGCCTCCTTCCTGTAGGCACGCAGCATTATGAGTGGAGTAGCAAGAGGGCTCTGACTCCCAGTGTGGCCCTGCTTCCAAGCTTTGTGACATTGGGAAGACCTGCTTCCATTTCCTAACTGTGTAATGGGCCTTACTAAATTGGAGGCTGGTCGCTGTGCACCCCAAGCTTTCCTCTTAGGTACTTCTGCCCTTCCTCCTGACTGCATGTCCTCCCCACACCCCTTCCAGTTTTTCTTCTCCTTCTGTGGGTTCCAGACTCATGAAGCTGCTTGGTCTGGCTCTTCCAGCCTCCTGTCCAGTCCCAGTGCCTCCCCAGGGCCGTCCAACGCTTTCTTGGCTGCAGCCCCCAACCCTAACCCCCTTAGTCCAGCTGGAAAAGGAGAGATGGGCAGGAGAAGGAACTTGGGAGCTTTGAGCTAAACGAAGTCTTACAAGCCGTGCGATCTAGCCCTCTCCATCCTCAGACAGGGCGGAGGGCCACAGAGGGGGAAATGTGCTAAAGGTCACACAGTGTGTTTGGAGTAAACCATGAGGTGTCTGTGGTCATCCTTGGTACCCTCTTGGGGCTGAGCTCGGGCCCACCAGACCCCAAAGGCCCACCTGGAACTCCCACCCTCCCCTTGGACAGGTCAGGGGCCCTAGCCTGCAGCTGTTGCTGTCTTGAAAAGCAGGGGCTGTGAGTCATTGCCAGGGGAGAGCAAATTAATTCTGAGGGTGACAGGCGACATAGCAAGGAGCTGCAAATCCTGGAAGTGGAGGCTCCGGGCCTCAGGGGAGCAAGGTGTTTACATGGGGATCAAATATCTGAACACTGGGTTAGTTCTCCCCAACCCCACCCACCTGTGGCCTGCATGCAAGACCAACCCCCCCCTGGCTGTAGATCCAGAACTCTGAGTCCCCCACCTCCTGGCTGGAGGGCCCTGGGGAAGCCTCATAACAGCTCTGCACTCAGGGTTCTCATCCCAGAGTTGGGGCTGTTCTGATGATTCCTCATGGGGTTGTTGGAGGCTCAAGGCAACTTTGTCAACTGCAGAAGAAAGTGTCAGAAAGACCTGGATGCAACTCCAGCTTCGTCTCTTACCACCTGGTGACCTCGGGCAAGTTCCCTAACCTCTCTGAGCCTCAGAGGCCTTAGTTATATTATGGGCACTATGGAGTTATATACAGTATCTTCCAGGGGTATTGTGAGAATCGGCAGTATGAGCACAGGTGCCCAGCACAGCAGAGTTGGCCTTTGGTAAATGGTGGCTGTATCCATGAGAGGTACTGTTATTATTGTTATTGTCATTATTATTTCTCCCACTTTCAACAAGTCTGCCCTCCACACATTCCCTTACTTGTGGTGGTGTAGCGGATACCGTAGAAATAGGCGGGGCAGGGTCGAACCACCAGCTGCCCTGCGGGACTCTGGGGCCAGCAGGTACCAATGACGTCCACGGATGCATTGCATTGCAGTCCTGGGGGCAGAGACAGCTGGTGAGGCAGAGCAAGATCCCCACTCCAGTGTCCTCCCCACCTGGCCCACACACACCAACTGGGGACAGGACAGGAACAACGACCTGTCCTGTGTGGAGACAGCTCATCCTATGCAGGGGAAGACTCCAGGGGAAAGAAGCTGAATCTGATGCTATGGCACTGAGGAGCCAGAGTGGGTTCTAGAGCAGAGGAGGAGCAGAGATGGCAGATGGTGTTAAAAGCTGAGGTCCTGGCTGACATTTAGCAGAAGGCTGGACATGCTTTAGGTCCCCTGCTCTAGAGCCTGAGGATACTTTTCTCTGCACATCACTTGGTTCAGACTTGAACTCTCAGATTTCACAGCATGGGGAAGACCCAGCCAATCCCTGACACAGCCCCACTTCACACATGCCCCTTTAGGAACCAAACCATATCTGCTCTAGCCCTGCAGGAAGGAACCAGCTAAATGAAGTTGGCCCACCTTCTAGCTGGCTTAATGACCACATTTATTGAACATACACTGTGCTCTGGTCTGTGCTGTGCCCTGAGAGGACTGACTGAAGGAGCACCATGGGAGAATAGGGAGGGAACACCACCTAGGGGAGTAAAAAGGACACTGAACCAGGAGTCTGGAACCCTGGCTTCAGACTGGGCCGTGTTACTAATTTGCTGTGTGACCATAGGCAAGTCACTTGCCCTCTCTGGGCCTTAGTGTCTTTATTATAAATTGAAGTGGTTGAATCTGATAATAAATTCTTAATCTCAGTTCATGAAAGCTTTAAGGGTTTATAGAGACTCTTAGATTAAATGAAAAATTAGGTCTATTCATGCATTTTTCTTGGGAAAGGGGCCTTAGCTTTCATTAAATTCTCAAAGGGGCCTATGACTTAAAAAGGATGTAAACAGCTAAATTAGAAAGTGGATTTCAAATTCCCCTTCCAAATATTTGCCCTTAATTAAAGTGTGTGGGTGTGTTGGGGCAGAGTTGAAGCCACAGTAATACTTTTGGAGGGTGGGGGAGCTTTTGGTCTCCAATGGATAGGGGCTGGGCTGAGGACAGTCCTGGCCCCCCTCCTGAAGCATCCCCTTCTTTCTCTGCTTTGGATGCTCCTCTTCTACATAAGGCTGGCCCAGTGTGCTCAGTGTGCTCAGCACGATGGAAGAGAGCTAATAACCTGGGATGGCGCAAGAATGCACAGACAAGCCAGCGAGAGCCATGAACCAGTGCGGGGGCAGCCTCTTTAGGTCTGAGCATTAGCAGCTGCCAAGCTCTGGCTAGGGCCCACCTGCCATCTCCTCCCCAGCTTAGCTTGTCCCCAGTCTCTCAGGAAATAGCACTGGATTAGATTGGTGCCCTTTCCCTGCTGGATGCAAGGCAATGCTGAGCAGCACTTGTACCAAATGCTGGTTTTCCTTTCTAATCAAAACTCTTCATAGTGTGTTCATGCAAATCAGGGCGCAAGCGGGTAGAGGCCTTGAGGCCAAGTGGTTTAATTGAAAGAGAAAGAAATCTGGACTGGGGCTTAATGGCTGTGAGGAGCAGGCGGGCCAGGCGGCTGGGGTGGGCCAATCCCTGGCACTGAGCCACAGTAGGGCATCCGTGAATTGCTTCACGGAGCAGAGGTGGGGTTAGGGGTGTGAGGAAAGTAGGCTGAGATTTTAATGTCATGGGCCATGTCGATAGTGCTGAGCCTGGAAGAGGGGGTAGCTGGAGGCACGTGGCCATGGGAAGGGAGGGGTAATATGACCCACGTTCTGCTTTTTCAAAGCCTTTCTTCATATCCTCACCCATCCTGCAACACCTTTCTCCCCTTTGTACAGGTGAGCATACTGAGGCCCATGGAAGTAAGTGACTTGCCCCAGGTCACAAGTCAATGAGTGAAAGAACCAAGACACATAGCCATGTGTTTTTTACTCTAAATCCAGTGCTCTTTCTATTACACCACCTTTTGTGCCAATAAAGGGAGGGGGGACAGTCAAAGGGGCAGTGGGGAACAAGTAGCATTTATTAAGGGCTGTGTGACAGGCATATGCCAGGCGCTTTACATATACCATCTGGTTTAATGATGCCATCGTACCTTCCTCAGGAGGTTGTCCATTTGTTCACTCATTCATTCACAGTACCTCCTGAACAAGGGACTGGGAAGATGAATGGAATGTCACATGTGCCACCTGGAACTTGCCTAACACACCTTCTCAGTCTGGGTAGCATTGACTCTCCCGCTCTTCCTTCTCCCTCTTTCCTGCCTTGGACAGTTCTCTAGAGCCCCTTCCACAAAGAACAGAGGGCAGGGAAGGACTGGGCACCAGCCATAGCCAGGACCAGGCCAGAGCCAAGGCAGGGACTGGCCACTGAGCAGATGGCCCTCTTAGCCTTGAGGACCAGGTGCCAGCCAATGCCCCGAACCCTGACACCGCACACAGCTGGTCTGGGTTTGGGGGTGGGAATGCACAGGGCCGCTGCTATTTGCCCCTAGGCTATGGGCTGTGGATTCCATAGCACCTACTAAGGGTCTTGCACCACCTGCCAACATGGGTGCTAATTCTCTCTATTTTACAGATAAGAAAACTGAGGCCTGAGCACTCAAATTGCCTATCCACAGTCACACAGACACTAAGAGGCAGAAGTGGGTTTTGAACACTGGTGTTTAATGCCTGCCCAGGGTTGTTGTTACTAGATGGCTTACGCCCTCACTTATGGGACAGCTAGATACCTTCAGGGTCTCTCTTGGGGGGGGGGGCGGATAGAGTCAGGTGGACCAATGTATCACTAGTCTTGTATTTTCCTCCTTCCCCACGTGTGCACAGGGCAGATGCATGGGGCCCCATACTCACTGTTCATGGGAGCAGGGTGGTCAGACTACCCCAAACACTTGCGAATGGAGGGAAGAGGAGGAGGAGTGTGGGTGGCTCCCACCTGCCTCTGAAAAACCCTTGCTGAGTCAGGATCATGGGGGGCCCACTTTAATGAACAGACAAGAACCCTTTGAAGGTGGCCTATTTAACGCTTGTGCAGGATTGGGCACTGGTTTCTTCCTCCAAGTAGGTATCACATTTCTCTTCCCATCAGGCTCAAGGTCCAAATGTGCTCAGCAGATCTTCCGAGGGAAACTGGAACCTGGGTCCTGCTCCAGTTATGT
Organism: Miniopterus schreibersii; assembly: GCF_964146895.1. Classification (NCBI taxonomy): domain Eukaryota; kingdom Metazoa; phylum Chordata; class Mammalia; order Chiroptera; family Miniopteridae; genus Miniopterus; species Miniopterus schreibersii. The sequence goes on from NC_138116.1 coordinate 10,678,335, forward strand.
CGGGTCTTTCATCCAAGGGTTCTGAATATACCAGAGCAGGGAATATTCCCTTCCCCATGGCTGGGAAACCCATCTCCTTGTTTGGTTTAAGCCCAGGAAAGGGACTCATGGGCAGCTTCTGAAATACACACAATTGCCCATTCAGAGGAAGGTGTTGATGAGATGAATGGTCAGGGGCTCTGTCTGTGTCACCTGGCCTGGAGGGGGTGGCAGAGGGCAGGCAGTGAGTCCTGCTATTTGCTCCACCACCTTGTGGTTGAGCTGCCTTCTCTTTGGGCAGAGAAGAAAGATGCTTTTGTAGGGTGTGTGATTCATCAGGACAAATGGGTGGGCATCCTGTCCTGTGGTTGTGTAGGCTCTTCACTTTTGCATTCCCATTACCTAGCACAGTGCCAGGCACATAGTAGGTCTGGAGGGAAATTAGGGGCCATGTGCTAACCCAGTATGGATATGGGAAGTAGCAGGGGTGACTCTGCACCCCAGGATGATTGACCATGCTGGGCCCTGGGCACCACAGCTCTCTGGGTAGCCATATAACATGGTGGTGGCAAAGTCTAGAATCAGGCCATTTGCTTCAAATCTTAGAGTCACTGCTTTGTAACTTTAAATACTTATGCAAGTTGTTAAACCTTTCTGAGCCTTAGGTTCCTCTTCTGTAAAATGGGGATAAAAATACTTCCTGACTATGCTGTTGTGATGATTGAATGAGATTAGAGCACTTAGAATGGTGGGCACAAAATAAATATAAGCTCTCATTAATTATTGTTTCATTCATGACCTTAAGATGGGATGGGAACTGATGACCCTGGGTTCTTGTCAGCAATATGATTCCATTTGTCATTAGTCAATAATTCTATTACTTTCTGGCATTGTCATATTCATGACATGATTTATGAGTTGCCAAGTCTGTGATCTGCCACATGATGGCCCTGGGGACCCACTTTCTCCCTGTTCCTGGCATGTCAGAAGCCCCCCAAAGGCCCTGGCTCAGTGCCCGCTGCCCCGGCCAGACGCCCATCCATCTGTCCCAGTCCCTCCACCCCACTCTCACCATCTGTCTACCAGTGCCCATTGGTCTGAGTAGGTCTTGGCGCCAGAAGACAAATAGCGCGTTATCAGAGGCCATTGTAGAGGGTGATGGATTGTGTGCCATGAAGCCAGGCAGGCTGGGCCAAGCTGGGGCTAATGGGACAGAGTACAAATCATCGGGCAATGAATGGCATTCATCATGGCCTGTTGCCTCCAAGGCCAGGTGATACCTTCAGTGGCTCAGGGATGTCACTCCTCCTGAACACAACGAGCAAATTAATGGAGGCTGACCTCGCCCCAGTGCATGGGGGGCTGCAGGTAGGGCCTTTCATCTCAGGCCCAGCCTCTGAGAAGGTGGCCTCCCTCCCAGTCTCTCTGCTAGCACTCCAGACTCTTACTCAAGAACTTCCCCGTTCCCTATGACCCAGCTTAGCCAACCTCGCAGCCAGATGCTCCGTGCTCCCAGTTCCTCTCCAGACTTACTGCCCTTCCTTCCTCACTCTTCCCTTGTCCTTCCACCAAACCCATCTGCTGGTCCTAAGTCAACTCTAGCTTTGGCTCAGAGCATTGGGTCTTCTCTGCCAGTCCATGCTCAGAGTCTCAGAGACTCACCTTGAAATCTCCTCCTTCAGGAAGCCTTCCTAGATTCATACCACTCCTGATCTAACTTCCCTGACACCTGCGTTATAGCGAGCACTTCATGGCAAGTGCCTTCCCCTCAACCCAGCTATATGATAAGCACTTTTAAAAGCCTGCAGATGTTACCAACAATAATACTACTACTCAGTAGTGGTGTGGCACTCTACAGTTTGTGGAATATTACCACAAAACTTAGTGCATTAATCATAATGGATCCTTGAGGCAGATGTCATACCCCCTAACTTTACAACTGAGCAAAGTGAGGCTCAGGGGCATGCTCATCTCTGTGGCTACTGTGCATCCACACCCAGCCAGGACAAGACTGAGCACCACTGTGGGCACCCAGTCAGGCTTCTCCAAGTCCAGTGTTCATTCCCCACCCCACTGCAGCCCTCCCTAGTGAAGACAGCAGGCCAGTGCAGCTGCTCTAAGTTGTGGAAGCCTCCTCTCCCCGCAGACCCAGCTTCAGAAACTGGTGCCTGGCCTCCCTGCTAGCACACTGGGTCTGCTTCTCCTCCAGCATGTGCCTTGTGCTCTGCCTCATAGTACATGTGTCTGTGGACTTGACTCCTGGGTCCCCTAGTGCCTTGCTTAGGGCCGGGTGCATAGTAGGTGCTCAATTAATGAGTTGGATTGAATCGAGGAGCGGCCTAAAGAGGAAAATAAATCACCAAAGACTGAATGAACCTCCTTAAGACCCTCAGGTGCAGGGGCCCTCCCACCTAGCCAGCAGCAGCATCCCCAGGATCCTGATTAAAGAGGCCAGGGTGAGGGCTCAGGGGTCACACCCCAAGTTAGAAAAGGCATGGTCTCGATAAGGCAAAGCCAAAGACCTAAATTTCCCATGTAACTCTCCTGTGCCTAAGTTCTCTCATCTGTACAAGTGGGTCTTAAACTCTTGTGAACATGAAATAAGACCATTATTCAAAAGCCCTTTGTAAAAAAAAAAAAAAGTTATACAAGTATGAGTCATATTTGCAGTTAAGCAGTATTTTCACTGAGGTCATGTTGAGATGGTATTGAAGACGTATCTGGAAGCCAGGTCACCTGGGCTCCAATCTTGGCTCCAGCACTTACTGGTTTTTCTCTGTGCTCTGTTTCCCTGTGTGTACGATGAGGGTACAGCGCCTGCCTCAGAAGGCGATTGTGAAGACTGGGTTCCTATAGCTCAGATACTTCTGGCAGCGCCTGGCAGAGCTCGCTGACCCTACACTGCCAGCTTCGCCCAGAGCAGCAGCCTTTCTCCTCCCCGATGCCGCAGCCCCGGCTCAGCCCCGGCTCTGCTGATCTTTATAGCAGCAAGGGCTGGGGCGACCCTCCCTGTCTCCTACCACAAAGCAGGGCAGATAACTACCCAGCACACTTGCCACGTGCCCCTCCTGTGCCCATGGCAGATGCTGTTACCTATTCACAGCTCCCTTTCCCACCACAATTTCAGCATCCTCCTCAACACAGCACTCCCTCTGTGGAATGAGGAACGAGGAATTGCTTAGACTAGAGAGGCTATGTCTCTGCTATTCTGCCTTAGGGCATGGCTCTGTGTGAGAATCCTGGTGGGGGCAGGTGGCGGGGCTGTGGTGACCTGGACTCTTGCAGGAGCAGAGTGGGGTACTCACCAGAGATGTTGGTGGCCGGGGACAGGCTCTCGCAGTGCTGGTCCTGGAGGAAGGCAGAGATGGGGTTCAGCCCCAGGAGGAGAAGGGCCTGTGGGCACAGGGGGCCAAAGGACATGGTTAAACTGCCTCCCCTCTCTTCCCTGTCATCCATGTCTCTTCCCAGGCACCCCCTTCCAACCTCCAGCCTCCTTCCTCCCCCAAGACCCCTGCCCCATCCTCTCTGCCTGGTCTAGAGCCGTCTCGCTCTTGGAGAGTCCTGAAAAGGAGGCTGGAAAGAGCAAGGGCCCAGGTTCCCAGGGCAGGTGAATTTTCTCCCTGAGGGCTGGGGGACCCCCAGTGAGAAGAAAGGCCCCCAAATAAACAATCTGCCTAAGGAAGCTGCCTCCATCCACATGGGATCCCGAGCATGGCCCAACTGTGTCCCAACACCCTGAGCACCACGGATCATAGATTCTCATTAGTGCACCTCCCTCTCCTCACCCTCCCCTCAGAGCTGCAGGCTCTCCTGGCCTCCTGTTCAATGAGCTGCTTCTGGGCCCTCATCCCTGCCCAGCTAATTACCAGTCCCTACAACTTGCACCTCACCATTTATCAAGCCTTTTTACACCTGCAGTGGCACTTAATTTTCCCTGGGACTGGTGTGGCTGTCCTTTTTTGTAGATGAGAAAACTAGGGCCTAGAGAGGGGAAGGAATAAATGTGCCTGGGAAGATAGCTGCCCAACTCCATGGAGACCCTTCACCCCTCGAAATCTCCAGGGGCCCTGGGTCACTCTGATTCCAGAATTTCAGCCCACTGGGAGGGGAGTGGTGTAGGCCCCACACCTGGAGGGCTGTCCCTTCTTCAACTAACACCCCCACACAATCATTGTGTCCCCTCCCTTGAGGTCACCACCCTTCCTATGGATTTAGAGTCAAAAGAGACCTGGCATCCAGCCCTGGTTTCACTGTGTGGCCATGGACAGGTTACTTTACCTCTCTGTGCCTCAGTTTCCCCTCCAGCTTTTATTAAAGACTTGCACCGTGCCAGACCCTGTGATTTTCACAGCCAGAGGGAAAATGAGATGGGGAGAGGGAGGGGCTTGTCCGAGTCCCAGCCAGCAAATGGCTAGTTTAGATTAGAGCCAGGGTGGTGTCTAGCTTCACACATCCATCATGCGCAGTCCTCACTCACAGGGCCCAGAATAGGGTGAGGAGAGCGAGGCACTCACCTCTGGTGCAGATTTTAAGGGGGCACCAAAACTTAGTGCTCAAGAGAAATAATATTTTAATACAATATTTTTTAAAACTCTAATGCAAAAAATCCACAATCAACAAAATATTTAAAACTTTAAAAAAAAAAGACACGATCAATAACAGTGCTGGGCCATATTGGTGCTTGGGGTAAAAGGAAAGATCAGTAATGTTAAAATATTATTTATCTTGATTACGGGGATTCTGGGCACCTCCTTAAATTTTGCACTTGAGGAGAATGCCTCAATGGCCTCACCCTAGTCCTGACCCTGCCCTGCTCACGTGCCTTCTGCCCAAGCTGAACTCTGCCATCCCCCGCCCCACCCTCCTATGGCTATACCTCCTCCTTTCCTCTGGACTCCTCCCCACCCACCCCTTCTGGACCTCAGGACCTGCCCCTCCCATCCTTAGAAGCAAACTGATTTGGGTTTTTCCAGAGGCGAACATTCCATGCTTACCTGTCTCAAATGTCCTCTCCTACCCTGTCCCCCTCTACCCCTCCCAGTGCCACCCACTTTTCCCAGTACCTGCTCCTTCCCATGTTTGTTCGATGACAAAGACAGGCTCTGCTCCCTCTCCTACCCTGCATTCCAAGGTGGAATCGAGTGCTCCCCAGTCCCGTCAGCCTGTCCTGCCACCACCTCCTTCAGAAAGCCCCCCTTGACTCTGATAATTCACATACATCACCCCCTCAGTGCCCTGCCTGAGTCCTTAGTGGGCTTGTTGACTCTATTCACTTGCTGGCACACTCCTGCCACATCATTAGAGGTCTCTGTGCTTTTACTGGGCCAAGCTCCCAAGCACCCCCCAGCCCTGCACCCCCATCCTATGCCCAGCACTCCAGGTGCTCAGCAAACAGTGCTGGCGTTAGCCAACTCACTCCTGGGGCTCGGGAGATATTAGAACAAACCCATTCAACTCTCGGCCCCGAGGAACTTCCAACTCTTTATTAATCAGTAATTAAACTTCACAGTCACCAGAGAGATGGTGAAATATCTTTACTCTATTTTCCAAAAGAAAACGCAGAAACGGAGAGAAGAGGAAGCCACCAGGCCAGCCAGTGGCTCTTGCTGGCAAAGCAGAGAGCAGAGTCCTCAGGGACAAACCTGCACTGCTCAGCTCAGCACAGTCAGTAGGGACCCAGCTCTGCCCTGTCCCCAGAGAGGAGCTGGTTAGCTGGGATGGCCAGAGGCTCCTTCTAGGTAGAATGAGACTAGGACTCCCTGCCCCCAGCTTGTCGCCCCACCCCACTTCTGCCACCTCCCAACACAGGCACACAGAGAATGGAAGTGGGGCTCTAACAGCGAGCTCAGCCACAGGCAAATTAAACAAACTGGAAACAACCTATCCTGGAGTATCAGTCCTGCTGCCTGACATCCCACCATTATCCTTCTGATCCTGAAGTTGTGCTTTGTGCTCCAGTCTTCCTATCCCCTTTGAAGGCACACCGCATTCTATTCCCATTGAATTGCTCATCGGTACACGCATTGTGCAAGTGTCTGCACACCTGTGCTCTCACAGTTCCTTGCCTCTCCTCACCCTGGCCCACCCTTGCCCTGGTGAACTCTGCAGTCCTCAAAAGCCAGTTCTACTGCCCCTCCCCTTGGCAGTGCCTTCCCCAACCCTCCAAAGTAGAGCAAATCAATCACCCGTCAGCGTGCCCACGTCCTTTCTGTCCATGCACTGGACTCTGGTGCTCATGACGCTGGCAGACGGAGACCCTGGGCTAGTCCCAGATGCACGAAACAGCCTCAGTGCAAAGCACTTACACCCCAGGGTTCTAATTAGATGGCAGATACAGCAGCCACATGTCTTAGTCTCGCATCTTGATGTCCTGGGGTTCATTGAGGAATTGAGCAATCCAAATTCATCATGAAACCAAACCAAACACCATGGGTCAGAGGGCCAGCCTGTCCTTGGCTGGCTGCCTACAGCCCTGACCCTTCCATCTCCTTCTTGGATATGATGGTTCACAAAGTCATTTTCTACCGAGAGGGCCAGCTTTGCATTATGCAAAGAAAAAGGCTTCTTAATATTCCCGACCCAACCTTTCTGCTCAGGAAAGGTCAGCTCTGTACAGAATCTGCCTGTGTCTGTGTCCCCTCTTGCTCTGCGGAGGGTTTGAAACGGCTCCTGGCTTATTCCTGAGTCACACTTCCATGAAAAATCAGGAGTTTCCTGTGTATTTCCTCCCACCACATGTTGAGCTCCTTTCAGCATTCACTGCAGTTTTCCATCTCCATCAACAGGCAATGGCGCATTGTAGGAACAGGCTCCCGAGTTTCAAGGATGCCATTTGTTTCCCTCTAGGGCTGAGAGCTCTTACTCTGGGGTCCACAAGCACACAGGGTGGGGGGCACGAAACCCTGTAAGTAAATGGCCAAGTTGCTTGTAATGACAACCATTTTCCTGCGGAGGGTGCACAGCATCCTCCACTTCTCAAGGAGGCCTAACACCCCCAAAATGCCAGAGCATATGACCGATGGGGTCACGTCAGAGGCTCGGGCCTCACCAAACCAGACGTGTCATCCTCCCTGAAAGCAAACCAGGTTTGACCAGGGCATCGCTTTCTTGGGTCCCTCCTCCTGTTCCTCCCCTCCAACATCAGTCCTGCCGCTCTCCTTTTAGAACAATTTTGGACAAACCAAGTGTTCAGGGCTTCGTAAGGTTTACCATTTTCCAACAATGGCATCCAGGATCCAAAGCTGGTGGAGCGCTAGGCTCACTCGCCTGCACTGAGGGGCGCTGCACTGCAGAAAGCAGGCGGGGTAGGTCTCATGCCCCCCATTTTATAGGGGTTTTACAGTTGAGGTGCTCAGGGTCACTGAACTGTTTTCAACTGTTGAGTGAGGACTAGGGCCCAGTAAGCAGGCAATCTATGTCTAAGTGGATGAAAGATAGAGGAGGGCAATGGCCCAGGTCAGGACAGAGCATGGGAAGAAGGGATGGATAGAGGAGGGTGCAGGATCGGGCACAGAGGGTGGGGTAGGAGGGCCACAGTCTGTCAGCTGCCTGCTCCAGCTGCTGCCCTTGCCCCCACCCCCAGGCCAGCACAGAGCATGGCTGGAATTGAAGCTGCCATCCCAAATCCCAGCGTGACTTTGGCTTAAAGGTTAATCACACCCAGAAAATGCTTATTAGAGACCATAAATAACAACGTTGCTGAAGCTCGGCTTGGTCTTTAAGGCACAAAGTGCCATTTCCCTTGATGGGATGATTTGGTAATTAACCTTCCAGAGAGGGCTCTGGAGGGGAAAGAAGGGTGGCCTGAAGTCACTGGAGGCTGCCCCCTCCTTCTAAAAGTTGATGAGGAGCCAGGAGAAGGAGGCCTGTCTTCCTGCCCCTTCACAGCAACCTCTGGTGCTCAGCTTGGGAGAGCCCCCCAGCCCCCAGGAAAACCTCTGACAGAGCTGCAGCTGCATGGTTTGAGAGTGATCCCTCAGCAAGTTTCCTTCTCTGTCTGCTGAGTTCTGAGCCCAGTCCTACCCACTGACTGTGTGACTTCTGGGGAGTTAGTTGTCCCCTCTGGGCAATGAGGTCTTTCTTACCTGCATCCCAGGGATGTGGGCCACCTGGGGGGAAAATGGGAGTAAGATGTTTTCTGCAATTTAAAGTCCCCCACAATGCCTGGCAGGGTGTGGCTCAGTGGTTGAGTGTCAACCTAGGATCCAGGCAATCGGGGTTCGATTCCCGGTCAGGGTACATGCCCGGGTTGTGGGCTCGATCCCCAGTCGGGGACGTGCAGGAGGCAGCTGTTCAATGATTCTCTCATCATTGATGTTTCTATCTCTCTCTCTACCTCTCCTTTCCTTTCTCTGAAATCAATAAAGATATATTTTAAAAAATTAAAAAATAAAGTCCCCCACAAGTGTCCATGTGGTCATTACCATAACTTGGTGGCTGTGGGCCCCAGAATCTTCCTTAGTTACAGAGGTTTGGAGCACAGCAGGCTTCCCACAGGCAGGGGAGGGGCTGTAGGCAGAACCCAGCCCTCCTCACCCTCCATTCAGTCAGACTCTTCTGCCTTCTCTGTAAGCTTTCCAGTGGGAAGGTGTTTGCTTTTTTTTTCAGCTTAAAAGGAAAGTTTTGTCTTTTAAACCATTAGATTTGGTTGTCTCAACCAAGACTCTTGCTAGACTGTGATTCTACATTCAAGGAGTAATATTTACTCTCTTAGCAACTTTCAAATATGCAGCACACTATTGTTAACTATAGTCACATGTTGTATATTACACCCCCCAAATGTATTCATCTTAAAACTGGAAGTTTGTACTTTTTCACCACCTTTACCCATTCCCACCTGCCCTCCACCCCCAGCAACCACTGATCTATTATCTGTTTCTGTGAGTTCAGTTTTTTTAAGATTCCACATATAAGAGATCATATAGGGTTTGTCTTTCTCTGTCTGACTTATTTCACTTAGCACAATGCCCTCAAGGTCTATCCATGTTGTTGCAAATGGCAGGATTTCCTACTTTTTTTATGGCCGAGTAATATTCCATTGTATATATAACACATCTTCTTTATTCCACCATCCATCAGTGGAGACTTAGGTTATTTCCATGTCTTGGCTAATGTAAATAATGCTGCAATAAATATGGGAGTGCAGATAGCTGTTCGAGATAGTGATTTTGTTTCCTTTGGATATATACTCACAAGTAAGATTGCCAGATTATATGGTAGTTATATTTTTAATTTTTTGAGGAACCTCCATGCAGTTTTCTATAGTGGCTGCACCAATTTACAGTCCCACCAGCAGTGCACAAGGGTTTCCTTTTCTCCACATCCTCGCCAGCATTTGTTATCTCTTGCATTTTGATGGTAGTTATTCTAACAGGTGATATTTCATTGTGGTTTTGATTTGCATTTCCCTGATGGTCAGTGATGCTGAGCACCTTTCCATGCACCTGTTGGCCATTTGAATATCTTCTTTGGAAAAATGTCCGTTCAGGTCCTTTGTCCATTTTTCAATTGGATTTTTTGGGGGTACTTGGGGGGTATTGAATTGTATAAGTTCCTTATATATTTTGGATATTAACTCCTTATCAGATACGTGGTTTGCAAGGTGTAGCCTGTTTTAAGCAAAGCCAAGAGAAGATCTGAATATGAAAAAGAGGAAGGGTCATAAATCAAGATTTCATAAAAAAGCTGGCTTCCCTGTTGCGTTTAAAAAACAGGTTGCAGAAATAAAACACGAGCAATCAATTCCCTGAAACCTGTCTGTGCCAACGGGGATGTATGTGTCTGTAGTTATGGAATGGCGATGGGGGGGCGGGGCGCACATGTAATCATGCAGTTTCTGCCCTGCACAGAGGTGCCAGCAGAGGTACCAGTGGGGGCTGTAATTACAGGCTGTGCACCAGCAGAGCTGGGACTCTGGGGGTGCCTTTCACTAGCCAGGGTCAAACTAGACTGGGGACAAAGGACGCTGGATGCCTTTTCTCATCCCTCTTGACTGCCCAGGACTTCTGCCACTGAGTACCCTCTTCCTGTCCATCCTGCCCTGCCAGTTCCTCCCCCCACAGCCTCTTTCCACAGCTGCAACCTGTCCCCATCTCAAGACAAAGATCCTGTGCTTTCCCCCAAAGTGGGTGAGCAGAGAAAGATTATTCTAGGCAGACGAGAAATAATTTATCGTTACATTTAATTAACTTAAATTACTGTTGTGCAGAGAGGGAAAAAGGGGGATGAAAATCTCCTGCCTACAGTTCTGGGAGGGGGGCATGCCTGGATGTTCCCGCCTCCAGACCTCCTCCCTGGGGCCCTGGGCTCAGGGTGTGCCCTGCCCCCCCACCCTGCTACCTCACTCCTCTGCTCCCCTAATGAGGCTCCCAGCAGAGCTAAAAGCAGCAGCTGCCTGCTTCACCCTCCTGAGGAGCAGGGAGGACCTGGGAAACCCCAGCACTGGAATATATACACACCCCTCCCAGGGTCCCAGATATATTATACGGTTGGGTTATAAACTCCTGGAGGGCAGGGTCTGGGTTTGCTACCTTTGTACCCTCAGTGGGGCCTGGCATAGAGTAGGCCCCAATGCATATTTGTTGATTGAATACGTGAATGGCTGATGCAGCAATGAATGGATGGATTTTCACTTTCTGTGTGATCTTGAGTGAATCATTGAACATCTCTGAGCCTCAATTTTCCCATCTGTAAATGAAGCTAATAGGCATGAAGTATTTGTACCTTAAAGCTCTTGGAGAGATTCAACAATAAGGTGCAGTTAAAACAGCACGGGGACCAGCACAGAGCAAGCAGTTAACAAGTGGTAGTGCTTACTGCTGTGTGCAAGTTGCTTCCCTTCTGACTTGGCCTTCTCCCCAGAAGGGCATACGCTCCATGACAGGTCCCCTGCCCACCCAGGACACCCACTGTCCACCACCACTCTGTTCCCAGGAGCCAGCAGCCACCAGCAAAAATCGCACGTGCATGGCAGTCAATGATGCAGGGGGTGGCAGTGCCTCCTTTTCTGCCTCTTGCTCATTCACTTTCTCCTTTCCTGTTATGATTCTCTCTCAGATTCACTCATTAATATTTCCTCCTAGTCTGTGCCTCCTCGGCCTCCCTGGCTCTTTCCTCCCTACCTCCTCTCTTCTGATCCTAATCTCACCACCTCTCTCAGTCTCCCTAGCCCCTGTTTCCCCCCTTCCTCTCCTTTGCTTTTCTTTCCCTCCCCTCCTTCCTTCTTCACTCTAAATTCCAGCTGTTACTGAACGCTCACCACAGTGCCAGACGCTGTGATTTTTCTCATTTCATCCTTCTGAGCCCTAGAAGTTGGGACCTGGACTCTCTTCCCACTGTCCAGATGTTCCAGTTCTGGGACTGTGCCCCTGCCTCCTTCCACCCCACTCCCAGCATGGATCCTCCAAAGGTGGAGATACAGCTTGCTTTACCCTCATGACCTCTAGCTCCAGGCTGTAGCCTGGCCCCCCCAAGGGCCAGCAGTGGGAATTGGGGGGTGGACAGGAGTAGGACCCTGTCAGTGGGGCACTGAGGAAGGGTTGAGTTTGGTTTTTGCATGGGAGTGGAGCCTGGCTGGGGCTCTGATCTTGTCCCCTGCCCCTGGGAGCTGCTCAGCTAGGGGTTAGGTGTGGCTCCCAGAAACTGAGGAACCATCCCTGAGGGAGCATCTGCTACTCTGGGAGATAGAGTCAAGGTGTGTGTGGGGGACAATACGGGGAGACACCAGCCATGCAGGTGCCACTGTCAGCTGTGCTCTTACCTCTCGGCTTCCTGACAAGTGTAAAGTGAGGGGGATTTCACTGTGGGCAGAAGCAGGATGTCCTCTGAGAAGCTGCATTTGAAAGGGGATGTGAGGAAGGCTGGGAAGGCAGAGTGAGATCATCAGTCGACTGCAAATTTGATTCTATTGGAATCAAATGGCTAAAGGTTTTGAGGCTGCTTTTCTAGCGACTGCCTTCCAAGGCCACAGAGGGGTTAGCTGAAAGGGGACTGCTGGGCCACCAAACCCCACTGAGCAGGGAGATTTAGGGCAGAGATTAGAAATGACCATATAATTGTCCATAAGATAGGCAATGGCCCTGTCTGTTTCTTTGCCTGTAAAAGAAGTGAAATCAGAAGTTTCCAGACAGCATGTGGGAAATAGAAAATTCAATGTCTCCAGCTTTACCCCAGAGATTCAGGTTCAGCAGGCCTGAGAGGAAACTCGGGACTCTCCGGGTGATTCCAAAGTGTCACCAGAATGGAGGGTAACTGAACTAACCCAGTGGGGTCAACCGGGACCTGCTTTCTGAAGACCCCAGGTTCTGAGAAGGGTCTTGTATTTGACCTCAGCCCACCTGAGCCCTCCCTCTGGGGCACCATCTCCCACCAGCCCCTGGCCGTTATGAAGCAAAATGCTGCCTCTGTTTTTACATGCGGACAAACGCCCCCAGTGCTGTGGGGGCTGGGGGATGGAACGTGGTGCAGCACTGGAATCGCTAAGTGTCACCGAGCGGCACCCACAGCATAGATAAGCCACTGAGTCATAAGTCCACACGCAGAGGCAGAGGAATCTGTCTAGCTGGTCGTTTCCGTGTCTCTGTCACCACAGCACTGCCTCTTGCACAGGCAGATGTTGAGCAGGAGCAGGAGCAGGAGGAGCAGGGAGGTGTCCTCCACTGAGTTCAGCATCTGTCGTGCGCCTGTGTTTGTGGAGGACTGGAGTGGGTGCTGGGAACACAGTCTTGTTTTTGTTTTTAAGGGAATCCTCCTGGCCCAGGCAGGGCTCAGAGTCTGTGGTGGGAATGAGGGCTCGGGTTCAGTGGGAGTGACCAGGGGTCCGTGTGGGGTCTGGCTGGTAAATGTCTTGAGGATCTTGTGGGGGACACACCGAAGAGCTAGAGGACCTCTGTTGTTTGAGGGCCCAGGTGCTCCCATGAGCTGGAGGCTCACATGAGGGGGAGGAGATACAGAGAAGGCAAAGGAACAACCAGTGAGAGATGGACTTAGACTGGAGAGCTTCCTGGAAGAGGGGGTAGGGATGGTTCAGGAAGACTTTGGTGGACATGACAGACAGGATTGGTACAGTGAGACTAGGTGGCAAAAGCCCCAGGGGGAGGAACAGCATGGCCAAAGGCAGGAGTGGCAGAAATGACTATACTCTGTGTGTGGGGGGAGGGTAGGAAGGAGGACAGTGAAACTGAGGCCAAGGGCCAGCTGAGGATGGAGAGGTTCAGGGACTATCTGGTTCCTTCACCTCTAGAGTGCGACAGGAGGACTCAGTGGGGTCATGGGTGTGGGCCCTGCTGCGGAGGCAGCTGAGTAAATAGTGCATCTGGCTGAGAGAAGCTGGGCAGAGTGGGGGAAAAGGGCAGAAGAAAGGGGAAAAGCAGATGCTCAGACCAAGCCCAGGGGCAGGCCTCCCTCTAAGAGCAGCCTCTCAGCCTCCCAGCCAGGCATGTGTGGGCCGGAGTGTAGCCATGGAGGCTGTCCAGCCTGCATCCATTCCCACTGCTGACCCCGTGGCCCCTGGGTGCCCAGCTGTTCCTCTGGGAGTCAGTTCTCCAGCCCTGGCCTTGAGCTGATGGGCACGCAAACCTGCCTCCCTGGTTTGACTGCACTTACAGGACAGGGGAAAGGTGAGTGTATGTCTAAGAAAGAAAGCGACAGCCAGACTGCACACTGGGGACAGTTAGGACTACAAAGGCACCAGGCTCTGTTCCTTGTGAACTCGGTGGGGGGTGTGCCCTGGTGGTGTTGGGATGGTGTGGGCTCAGTGGGAGCTCCTTTTCACGGACACACACCAGCAGCCCCCACACCAGGGATCTGTGTGGGGTCTGGAGGGAGCCCATGGAGGGAGGCCCACTCTCTTCTACTCTCCGGGGCTCTCTGACGACCCAGTGAGGCTCCACACAGCAGGTTAGGGATGAGGGAGGTGATTCTTGTAAGAAATGGAGAGGGGAGGTGGTTCCAGGAAACGCCATCTCTGGCTTCAGAACCAGGGACACACATGTTCTCTTGGGTGCTAGGAAGAAAGTTCAAAGCAAGAACGAACAAAAAAGATACACAGGTCTCTCTCTCCCTATCAGTTCTCTCCCCACGCCCCACCCATCTCTTTCTCTCTCCCTCCTGCCCTCCTCTTTACTCCAGAACTGTCTGTCCTGGTCTCTCTCTCTCTGTCTCACCAACTTTAGCCAGTGGTTTCCATCTCGGCATCACCTTTAGTTTCTGTGTGTGTGTCTGCCTCTCACTGTTTGTCTGTCTGACTGCCTACACTGAGCAGGCCCATGGGCTCTCAGCTCAGCATTTGCTTCTGACAGTGAGGCCAGGGGCTCCTGGTGCAGGGGGCCTGGACCTGTGCTGACTGGGCCTTATACAGCCTAGGGCTCCCTCTCAGCCCTTCTCCAGGGTAGCCAAAGCTCTCCTGAACCCGGTTTTCTCCCCAGCCTGCACAGCGCAGCCTCTCATCCCCAAGCCTCCCTCCTTCTCTTCACCCAGCTGTCCCCACAGTGGCAGGGTTGCTGTTCCTCTAGGAACTGCTGGTACTCCTGGAAACCATCCCTGCCAGGGAGGCTGGGGAAATACGAATCAAGGGGTAGGGGAGGGGGAAAGAATCCCTGCTGTAAGTGGGGGGGGGGGGAAATCCCTGTATCCATCTCTCACTCTAGCCTGTCACCCTAGCAGGCTGCCTTCCAGCTCTTTGGCTCCGGGTACCTGCCAGGGATACTGAGCAATACCTTGTCCCAACCCTCCCAAAGACCGAGACCTCCCAGCGCTGAAAGGTTCAACTGTGTCCCACTGTGCCTCCCCATGGGTGCCTTCAAAATTGTAGTGAAGTCAGTCAGCCTAGAACAACCCCCACCCCTCATTCTGTAGCCTGGGAAGCAGATGGACCAGTCTGGCCAGTTTCTGTCCTGGGCTCTGACCTAGGCGCCCAGGCTCTTGGCCAGATTGACAGGAGGTTGGGAATGATTGACAGGTGGAGGGGGCAGGTGCCACGACCCTCACTTCTAAACACCTCACTGGGACTGCTCCCTGAGGCCCAGCAGGGCAAGGGGTGGGATTGTGAAATTTCCTATGTTTATAGGTCAAAAAGAGTACCCACAGACATCCCAGAAATGGCTTCATGGCTCCTGGGTGACAGTCACCAAAGAAAGCATTTGGCTAAAGCATTTGAGTTGGATGTTCTGCGTACAGGGAATCATCTCCTAGAACTGCCTCTCTACATGCCCACTTCACAGAAAACCAAGTGTGTGTCCCAATCCCCTAAGTTGTCTTCTCTCCCTTCCTCCCCTCCTGCTTTTCAGCCTCTCAGTTTTGTTGAAGCAGACACCACTTACTCTGAAAAGAAATGCTTAATAATCTGTTACTTAGACAGACAGACAACAGTATGGTGATTACCAGAGGGAAAGGGCAGTCGGGGAGGTAGGAGAGGATAAATGGGGGATAAATGGTGATGGAAGGAGACTTGACTTTGGGTGGTGAACACTCAATACAACAAACAGATGATGTGTTATAGAATTGTACCCCTGAAACCTGTATAAATTTATTAACCAATGTCACCACAGTGAGTTCAATGAAAAATAATAAAATATAAATAATCTGTTGTTTAATAGAATCCAGCTAGTTGTTTTCAAAATAATTATTTGTATCAGTGAGTTAATCATCTTGTATTATCCTCCCTACATGTCTCTATTTTTATTGTCAAATGTTCTCACATGTGAGAGATGTTCAGAGGGCCAACTGCAGGCACTTCAGTCCTTTGACCTTTGAGT
This sequence comes from Miniopterus schreibersii, assembly GCF_964146895.1. Taxonomy (NCBI): domain Eukaryota; kingdom Metazoa; phylum Chordata; class Mammalia; order Chiroptera; family Miniopteridae; genus Miniopterus; species Miniopterus schreibersii. The sequence continues at coordinate 10,694,066 of NC_138116.1, forward strand.
TCAGCTGACAGCAGGTGGCCCATCCTTTCTCCCCAGGGGTGTCAAAAGGACCTGGGGCAGGATACTCTACACTACCAAGCACTCCTTCTATTCCTATCCCCTCACAGCAACTGCTTGTCATGGTTTTCCTTGGATTGATAAAATTTGGTAAGATTTATTGTGATTACTATAGCTAATACTTATTAAGCAGTTACTATGTGCCAGACACTGTGTGGTTGTACTTAATTTCACACCTGACATCACATGAAGTCATTCTGAATATTCCATAAAGTAGGTACTATTTCCCCCCCTTTTGCAGATGAAGAAACTGAAGTTCAGAGTGATAACCTAATTTGCCCAGAGCTTCATAGCAGAGTCAGGATTTGAGCCCACATCTGCTTCACCTGATGTTTTTATCTGTACAAGGAGATGTTGACATTGAGTGGAGTGAAGGGTGGCTGGCGGAGAGGGCAAGTCCAAAGACAAGCATTTAAAAAGGACTTGATGGTGTTACTTCCAAGGGACTTTGCTGCTAGGAGTCCCCAAGAATCTAAATATACATTTATCATTAACAAATTCCTTCTTTGACTATAACATTAGCTAAAATAGCAACTTGGCCTTAGCTCCAAAATGGTCTCACTCTTCCTTTTGTTGGTACCATGAGCAGTTAGGGCAGAGTCAGAGATGGGAGACATCACCCACCCCCTCTTTTCACTGAAGAGTAAACAAGAAAGGCCCCAGGCCACCAACCTGCTCTACCCCAGACAAAGGGTCTGGAGTTTCACTAGCTAAGGCTCCACTCAGGGGATTCTCCAATCACTGGACCTCCCCCCCTCCCCCCTCCCTCCCTCCCTCCCTCCCTTCCTTTTCTGTCTTTCTTATAACCATAGTGGGCTTCTTTCCTTGTGGGGTCATGGTCCTGAGGAGTGTTGGGAAACCGACCTTTCACAGAGATGGAAAGGTAATAGGTCTAATATCCCCGTTTACAAACTGTGACTTGGAGAGGGAAGGCGACCTGAAGTCACAGCCAATAGAAGCATAGCTGGGACCAAAGTCAGGTTTGCCACCTCCCAGGCTGATGGTCTTCCTACCCTAAGAGCTGCTGCAGTGATCAGCCCTGTGCCTGACCCCTTCCTTCTAGGCCACAACATGGATGGGGCTCAGGCCCATGACTTAGCAAGCACCATGGGCATTTGAGGTGCTCCCAAGGGGCACCATGGACCCTCCGAACTCCTTCTGTGCAGCTCAACTCTGCTGGCTGCTGATGCTCTCCAAGGAGCCAAATGTTAGAGAGCGCGCGGCATGGATTTTCCACTTGAGCTTGTCCTCATTGGCCCTGGGTCAGTGTCCTGCTTTTCTATAAATCTATACTGTCCTTGAGAACTGGACTGGCCCAAGTCATGCCCTTCCCAGGGCTGGCCATAGCAAATTGAACCGCTTGGCCTGGCTGTCAGCCCCCTTTCCTACTTTGCTTCTGGTGGTAGCTAGGCCAGTTATCCCCACACCCTATGGAAGCCATGTCCCCACCCTGAGCTCACTTATTTGCCCTCTGTATCCTTCCTGCCAATGTTCCCCTCAAAAACCAGGCTTGTCAAAGAAACAATTTGGAAATGGCCCAAATGTGCACCGATATAGGGATACAAAGAACATCCACTCACAGGGAATATGCAGATGTTGACAGTCTCCCTCTGGAAGCTCAGGAATAACATGGGACAGACTCGGGCTGTGACACAGTGAGAGGGGTTGTCCAATGGCCATGGCTGTGCCCAAACCTGCACTTGAAAAAGGGCCTGCTGGGATTATTTTTAAGGTGGTCACATAGCTGTCTTAGGAGGGTGAGGTCGTAACCATTTTCTCCTCTGGTTTCCAAACTTTGTATAATGCAGCTAGGTTGTTTTTATAATAATGACAACAGCAATAAAACCAGCTCCCTCCTCAAAACTTGCTTTCCTTTAATAACCCACCCTTCTCTACCCTTCACACTCACCAGAACCCACATTTTTGAGCTACACCAGGGTCTGCCTTTGAGGAGCTATAGCTGGTGGGTAGGTGACTCAGAGGTGCTCCATAGCCTGCCCCCCAGGGGTAGAGACAATATTTCACCTGTCTCCTCCTTAGCATCCACAAACACCCAAGCACACATCATCTCTCCCTCATTCACACACATAACCACCCTCTCATGCACACACACATTTTTCTCATGCACACTCACACCCACACACTCAAGTGCTCTCACCACAACACTCTCCCTTTGTAACCAGTTCAGTGCTAGGCCCACAATAAGGGCCCCAGAGGGGATTCTTTCCCAATACTGGTTGACTTGGTGGGGAGAGAGCTGGATTTTGGATTAACTCCCCTAGATTCATACTTTCATACTCACAAAACTATCTGAGCTCTCATCTGGCAGAGGTCTAGGATGTGATTTAAGTAGCTTATAATATTTTTTGATAAAAGCTAACAAAACCTTAGAGCCACAGTGCCTGGGTTTGAATTCTGGCTCCATCACTCACTGGCTGTGTGACCTTGACCAAGTTACTTAGCCTCTCTGTGCCTCAGTAATAATTCCTACATCCTAGGGCTGTTATGAGGACTGAATGACCAATTTTTGCAAAGCAGGTGGAACAATACCTAGCGAGTTGTACATGGTACATAAATAAAAGAAAAAAGTGATTATTTAATTGAAACCAGCATTAGCTGCCCATTCATTCACTGCCTCTCACTCATTCGGTATTTATCAAGCACTCACTGAGTTCATTACCATCACCTCACCACCCAGTAGGAAAGACACAGGCAACAACAGAAAAAATATTCTTTTAGGAAAACATGATAATTCTAAGCAGAGATTTGCACATGATTCTAAGAAAGGCCAAAGAAAGAACATTTGTCTATTACCAGGTAAACTTAAAAAGAAACAAAAACAAAAAAACCCTACAGTTCAATTCTTGAATCCATTTAAAACATCGAATTTGGTCTAATTGATTTGTGAATTTAGACCAAGTCTCCATACACACTAGCCTTTCTGGAAATATTCTCATTCAGTGCCATCTCTTCAGCCTCTCTAGGTTCACCCCCAGTCCTCTGTTAATCGGTGGTGAAGGGAATATGGGTTCCATTGAACCAACCCTCAGTTATTTTTAAAAAACAACTTATAAATATTTGGGAGGAGAGAATGGAGAAGCCCCGTAACTCCTAACATCTCAACTGATGAAATGGCAGCAATTAAATTTTAAAATCTTGGTTTCACTCAAACCACGTTGTGAGTTGGGATACGTACAGTTGGTTTAAAAACTGTTGGAAAATGAAATTAAGGCAACACCTACTCCCTCTCCCATTCAATTCTTGTGAATGTGTCGGCTTTTAAATGCACTGAACCCAGTCAACAAGCTGCCTGAGACCGTCGACCCCACGGAGTCCGGGTCTTCCGGCGAGAGCCCTGCAGATCTTCCCGGCGGCGGCGCGGAGGCCCACCCGCCTCTCCCTCCGTCTGCTACTTACGTGCCCACACCCTGCAATCGGAACCACTTTAGAAAGCGTAAGGCAATGGGAAGTGGCGGCTGTTACTAGCTTCGGGCCCGACTGTCCACCCCTACACCTTCCTTGGCGCACACGGCCCGCGGGCTGCCCCCCACCGCCCCCGAACTTCAGCAGGCAGACGCCGGATTTGCTGTCTGGCGACTTTCCTAAACTCGGAGCTCCAAAATCGTGTCGCCAGACCCGGGGTGTGAGAGAGCCGGCGCAAGAGACTGCGCAGCCCCGGCACCGCGAGCGCAAAGGCTTGGAGACCGAGCGCTGAGCTCCCACGGCGCAGCAGAGGAACTGTACCCACCGCCCGGTGCACCGCCTCTTCCCGGGAGACCGCGATACTGATCAAAGGCTCGGAGGCACCGGGCACAGTTATTTCCCCAGACTTGTAGCTTTCCGCGGAGGGGAAGGGGCAGGGCAGGAAGGAGCTCCCAAGAACAGGGCGGGGGCGTGCGGAGTGGGGGAGCTGACAGGGGGCTGGGGCTGGTGGGCGGGTGAGGACCCCGTCTCGGGAGCCTCCAGTCCCGGCGCCCGGGTCTTCATGGGAGAGGTAGGAGGTAGAACCAAGCTTGGACTCCCAAAACCTCAAGTGATTTCTCTGTACAGAGCTGGTTACCCGGGTGGGCGGACCCCCGCCTCCAACAACGTCCCGGCAGCTTCGCCACCACGATTTCCTTTTTCACCTGGGTTCTTCCCCCATTCACTCAACGCCGGCTCCAAAGGTCCAGGGAGAGGGATTTGGGTTGCCCCTCAAACCCTGGCCGCGCTCGGACCTGCGCTCAGCTCTGCCCAGTGATCCCCGCCATCACACCCACAGGCCACCCACGTCCCGCGCCGGACCAAGGCTGGGGGTGGCCGCTCTCGAGGGCTGACCGGCTCGCTCTTACCTTGAAGAGCCAGAGCTGCGGGCGCCGTCCCATTCTCAGGCTCGCTCGGTCACCGTCCTGGACGCCTGGGTCCCTCGGACATCCCAGAGGAGCGGGCGGCTGTTGCGGGCTTGGGCGGGCGGAGTGAACGGCGGGGCTCCTCTGTCGCGGCCCGGCCCGGCCCAGCCTGGCCCGGCCCGGCGGGCTCTCGCTCTCCCTTTCCAATGAAAGTCCGGCCGCCGTTTAGCTCTCGCCAGCTGGGAGCCCGCCTAGCCTCCGCCGCCTCCCCCTCGGTCCGCGCAGCCTCTAGCCTCGGCTCCCCGCCCCCTCTCCGCGGCGTCCCCTCCCCTCTTGTCTCCCCTCCACTTCAGTCCCTCCTCTGTGCTTCGCCCCTCTGTTCTCTCCGCCACCCCTCCTCCTTGTCCTCTCCCCTCTCTGGGCCAGCTCCCCGCGCCCTCGCCGCACTGACCCCCTTTGCTTGCGCCCGGGTTTGCGGCAGTCGGCGGGACGCTCTGGCAGCGGTGGCTGCCGCCGCAGTCCAGGGAGAAGCCGGGGATTGGGGCGGGGGCGGGGGGAGGACAGGAGAGGAGGCAGCCTCCCACCTCCTGCCTGGCTTGCGGTTGGGGCCTGGGGAGTCCAAGGAGTCTGGGGGTGACTTGGGGACTCAGGTGAATCTAAGAGAGCGAGGCTATTGGAGGCTGGACAATAGGGCAGCGCCGACTGAGCAGAGCCTCCGCGGAAACCGGGTGAAGAAATGGGAACTGCGTTTGGGCAGTTACCGCCCTGCAGCCGGCCAGGACAGGGTCCCCGCCAGCCCCCACTTGAGCAGGGCAGGGCCAGGTGCGCGCAGAGACTTGAAAGCTCTGCGGGGGTAACCCTTCTCCATTCATTCATTCATTCATTCATTCATTCATTCATTCATTTTAATTCATTCGTTTGCTCTTCATTCATTCTATAAACTAAGCGCCTGTCTAGGGGCTGAACCTGGGAACCCCAAGAGATGGGGAGACAGCTGTGCCCTGTAAGACTAGCCGGCATCTGAACGCCGCGGAGGGGAAAGCGGGAGCGCATTGCGTTACAGCGGGGAAAGCAGCTAGGAATTCAGCTGGCTGGACGCGGAGGACGCCACAGCGCCCCCTGTCGGCCGAGCCCTCAGAGTAAGGTCAGCTCCCCTGCCAGACCTCAGGGTCTTCACCCACCTGGGCTCCCTAGCTCCCCAGTGCACCCCCAACTGTGGATAGCAGCTCCTGCCTCCTCCAGCCCCTTAAACTTTCCCCTACAGCGCTTGCAATCGGACAGAACTTCTGGCTTCCCCTACTTCTTTTTTTCTTCCGTAGCCTCTCCCTGCGGAGCACAGTCCCAGAGTGGTGGCTTTGAGATCAAACTCTGAACCTAACTGCTCTGGATTCTGTGCTCTGCTCTGCCCACCCCCCTCCTCCCTCCCACCCACTTCTCAGCACACTGGGCAAGAGCCAGCACATTCATGGGTCCAACTGCTTCTTCATTTAGAAAGGGTTATTGTAAGAGGTTGTTTGATCCAATATGCAGTTTTTTCGTGAGGAAACTGAGACCCACAGGTGGTGGTGACCTGTCCAAAGTCACATAGCTGGTAAACCTAGTTCTCAGCCTCCTGAGTCCCAGCTCAAACTGTCTAGAGGGGTAGGCCCTGATGACGTTTGGGGCTCTAAAGTGGGGAAGGACATTGCCCTGGACGCCAGCTGGTCACACTGGCCTAGCCACACAGGGTGGCGCTTTCTAGATGAAGCACTCAGTCCAGCGTCTTGCAAAACCCCCATTTGGTTAGTGCCCCAGAGCTGGTCTTATGGAATTTGGAACTGACTCACCCCCAACCAATCCCAGAAGAGATGGGTGCACCAACCAGATTGCCAATTTATTGTTCTCAACAAAATTGGCAGGGTGGTCTAGTGTAGTGCAGGTTCTGGAGTCAGACAGCCTGAGTTTGAGTCTTGGCTCTTCCACTTGCAAGCTGTATGAACCTGGGAAATTATTTAACAGTGCTTCAATTTTCTCATCTTCAAAATGGGGTTAGGAATTCCTACCTCATAGGTAGGTGTAAATGAATTATTATTTTCAAATGGCCCAGAATGGTGCCTGGTCCATAACAAGGGCTTAAAGAAGGTTAGCTATAGTCACCATCACTGTCATCATCATTGAGGGGACCAGATGCTCAAATGGTCCCTCCCTCTAGGCAATTCTTTGTGGAAAGCAGAATTCTTGCTGAGAAGGTCACAGCAGCGGGGGATTGTGGAATCAGAGGAGAGAGAGCTGGCGGGCCCTCAGGGAGGTTTGCCCAGATGCTGCAGAGGCATCTCTCCCCAACCCTGCCTGAGACCTTGCAGCTGACTCCCCCGGGACCAGACAGCTCCAGATTTTCAGATTCCATGTTTTTCTCTGCTTACTAAACACCATCAAATTTTGCCTTTCTAAGCCCCTTAATCTTCCCCTTGAGTCGATCTTTAAATATGCTAATGCCATTGATCAGGCTGTAATCAAATCTTGCTCTCGCTGCCTTTTTGGCCTTGGATTCAGACCTTCTCTTTCTTAAGGGGCAGCTACAGATGGCACATTTCATCCCCACTCGTCCCCCTGAGCTGAGAGGAGGAAGGCTACTGTATCACTTCATGACCTTACTTACTTATGGTTTTGGCCTTGACCACCTCACGGGTTATGAGAGCCTCGAGTTTAACACCAGCCTTTGAAAGGATTCCATATCCCCTTTCATTTGTCCTGAAGCTGCTTCCTTCCACCCTCCTGGCTCTCATCTGCTCTGATGCCACTGCAGAGGCCTTCCATGCTCACCCACTTCAACACCCCCCTCCCACCCACCTACCACCTACCCCCACCTCCAGCCTCCAGACTGCCGGCTTAGGGTGATCTCAGGACAGGCCTTCTGCTCCACTCCAGCACCCTCTTCCCAGCCTGACCCTTCCCAGGCTCTTCCGACACCCTCTGACCTTCTCCTCTTCCTGTCTAGACCCAGACCACAATCAGCCTTCATTCATTTAACTTGCCAGATTTGGAAGAAAGGGAAAATATGAGGAACCCAAAAAGGAATAAAAGACAATCCCATGTCCTTCCAGATGTGATAACAAGTAGTGATGGGTGGGACGCTGCAAGGGAGGGCTGAGTCTGTGGATTCCGTTGGCTTTACCCGTGAGTGTTCCAGTGAGGGCCATGGCCAAGTTCCAGTGAAGCTTACTTTTGGCACAAGTAAGCTAAGAAGCTTACTTGTGCCAAAGAACAGGTTCTTGATTTTTTAAATTTCTAATTGGTTGCAGAATGATACTATTGAAAAGTACAATGGGAATGAATTATTAGAAAAATGAAATAAAGACATATAAACTAAAAGTCCAGTTTTTAAAGCTCTTAGATCCAGTGGACATAAAACACTGTCAAATTGCTTGAAAATTTCTAAACGCTCACTCTTGATTTCTGCACTTACCTTGTCACAAACTGGCAGCAAATAGTTTGTAGACAGATCATGCTTGGAATAGAACTGGTCTAGAATGCTTCTGAAGTATGAGATCAGAAAAATGGTAGCTTATAAAACCTCATGAACATTGGGGGAGATGGTGTTAATTACTCCATTCATCTGTGCATTCATTCAACAAACATTTAATGAGCAGCAACTATGTGCCAGTCACTCTTGGCTAATAAAGATTAATATAACAGGGCCCTAGCTAGCCCTCAAGATGTCCACAGACTGGAAGTGGAGACAGCCACTTTGATGAATAATTAAAAGCTAGTAAAATTAGGTCAATAGAAGACTGTGGGCATGGAGGCAGAAATATTAATTCTGCTTGGGGTCAATGGAAAAGATTCTACTTTGTGTGCTGGGGTCTGGAGGCAGATCTTTAATCCCATATGGCCAGCTGGCACTCAATAAATAAGTTAACCTGTGTAAAATGCTTAGCACAGTGCCTGGCACATAGTGAGTGCTTCCAAAGCATTAGCTGTTTTTATTATTAAATCTTATACGTTATCATCATCATCCGTCTACATCTACCAAGCACTGTGCTTCACTTGGGCTTGGGGCTGTGGGGTTATAGGTAGCTCGGTTGAGGGAAGAGAGCAAACTAGTCTTAACCCACCCCCTTTGTCAGAGGGAAGATCTTCTAGAGGGGGTGGGTTGGGAGTTGGGTATTGAAGGAAGTGGGTGTGAACAGACAAAGAAAGAGGGAGACCTTCAAGGCAGGAGGGTCCCTTAGAGACACACAGACAGAGGGACAAGTATGGGGCCAGGGAAGGGGACTGGTCTGATAGGGACAAGTGATGGGAGTGCAGTGACTGGATCAGGCTCGGCAGAATTGAGGGCAGACAGTGCCAGGCTGAGGATCTCCTTGGATAAGGGGCTTGAGATTATTCATTCTCTCATCTAGAACAACAGATAATAGCAACACCAATTAGGATTTGCATGACAGTTGGTAAAAGCTCTTTCACAAATATTTTCTCATTTAATCCTTATAACAACCCCATGAAGGAGGTATTAATAACCTCACTTTACAGATGAGAAAGCTGAGCTAAGAGGCTGATCCCTTGTCCAAGGTCACACAGCTGGCTTTGACATAGGAAGGATTCTAGCCCGATGTCCCCAGCTCCAGCTCCAGATATTTTTCAGTGTACCACAGAGAGGTGAACTGAGCCTAGACCCCCAGAGAGTTGGGTTACCACCCCAGAAGGCCTTGGCTCCGGGGAAATGATGTTCTAGGACCAGTCTTTCCCCCCTTTCTTTCCCCAGTGGATGGACAAGTGGAGGAGCAGAGAGAAGCCACAGGACAGAGCAGGCAGGGGTGGGTCACTCAGCTACAGAGGGCTCCTCAGGTGACCTACCAGCTTCTCCTTCTCTTCTCCTCAAATCTGAGTCTGTATCAAGACAGGTCAAGTGTGCTTACCATAGGCACAATTACCATAGTTTTGCATTTATTAGGTGTGGCTGAGGGGCACTGAAGGTGTTTGTTTTTAAGAAAACTTTTTAAAGGTGCATTGAAATAAGAAAGGTTGACACCCTGGGAATGTCCTGGAAGTGACAACAGATCTGAGGTGCCAGCCAGAAGTGGAGTTGAAGGAAAGGCATATACTTATATACCTCTACAGAGAAATAGCATTCCTGTAGCCTAGACCAGTGGTTCTCAACCTGGGGTGCTTCTATATGGGGGAAGAGCTACTGTAGTTTAGTGGCAGAGGTTAGGAATGCCACTAAACATTCCATAATGCATGGGATAGCCTCCACAGCAAAGTTATCTGGCTCAACACATCCATAGTTCCTAGCGAGGTGAGGCATCGTGGCCTACACAATAGGTTGGTACCATGGACAGCAGAAACCCAGGCTTTCCACGGGGCTATGATGCAAACCTAGACATTCCATTCTGTCTGAAAATCACAGAAAGTCAAAGGTTCTCCACTCTGTGTCCTATACTCCATCATTTCCAAAACACGGAGCCCCCAGGGAAGGCACTGGGGTAACATGAATGGTGGATGTGTCCTGCTTAAAGCCCCCCTCCTGGTAGTTGGTAGAGCCAGGGCTTGAGGACTCCAGGGTCTTCTATGAACGTTCCTCACTCTCTCCCACACCAAAGCTACCACTCAGCCCGCCTCCCCTCCTTTTTCATAGGTATAGTTTGTCCCTTTTCTGCTGGTCTAATAGGTAAGGTGGTGTTGTTTTCCTTTTCCAGATGGGCACACTGATGTCTAGAGGTTAAATATACACGTCCCTGCCTGTTTCCCTGAAGAGCTGCGAGCTCCTCCTGGAGGGCAGAGACTGCTTCCCATTCCCTCAGCAGCCCCAGCCTCTGGCAAAGCACTGTGTCTCAGCAGATGCCAAATGAAATGTTTGCAGTTCATTTTACCAGTGGATTAGACCCCAGACTCCTGCCTCCAGGGCAGCACACTCTGTAGGCACCTGTCTTCTTCTGGATCCTTCTCACCACCAGTGACTTGTAAAAAAACACACCACCAAACTTATAAATAAACAATTGGAAATATGAATTCTGATTAGATATTTAAAAGTGTGATAATGGCATTGTGGTTACGTATTTAAAACGAGTCCTTACCTTTTAGAGACACAAACTGAAATGTTTACAGATTAAATGACGTTGTGTCTGGGATTCGCTTTGACATAATATGGGAAGGGAGGAAGTGGGTGGGGATATCAATGAAATGAGACTGACCATGACTTGTTAACTGAATCTGGATAATGGGTACATGGGCGTTTGTGGTAACGTTTTGTTTATTTTTATGCATTAAAAAAAAATCACAGCATATGGATGCTGTCTGGGACCACTTAGGGAACACATAGGCCAGGGTTTCATTTTATGTGAAACCTCAAGATTCCAAAGAGATGCCTCAGGGACTGAAGTTAGAGGTGGGGTGGAGGAGAAAGTAGTGATGGGGAGACTGAGGAGGGAGCCCTGAGGTTGCACTTTTGTTTGAACTAGCTTCATGCATTGGAGTTCTAGAGGAGATCTCGTTTTGGGAAAAGGGGTCTGTCCAGAAGAGGAAACAATTTTTCCAAGAGCAGGTGTGTTTGGGACAGAGCTGGACAGACTCCGCACTGCACCACGCCCTTCTTCAGGCTTGTCGAGGTCCTGCAGCCCCTGTAAGACCCAGTGGACCTGCAGCCTAGGTCCAGTGTGCCACAGCCAGGTCAGGGGCTGGGCTGTGCCATTTCTGCCTCAAGGTGCCTGTGGGTATGCTGCCTCTTGTGGGCCACTCATTGCCTGATTTCTAAAGCCAGGCCTATGGCTCAGAACCAGCCTCAGCTTCGCCGGCTGCCATCTGGCCAGGCGCAAGTGGCTCAGCTGGATGGGGGCCAGCAGCTCCAGGCATGCCTGAGCCATAGAAGTTCTGACCAGGGCTCGGCTCACTGGCCACACAGTAGCAGCTCATTTCAGAAGAGGAAAGGCCTCATGCTTGCCCCTTCCTGAGTCCCTTCCAAGCATGACAGGCCTGGCCTGAGACTGGTCACATGGGTCCATCCCCATGTGGTCAGGGCAAGGGGGTGACAAGGGCTGAAATTATTGAGTCCCACCTGCAGGCCCGGTGGGGAAGGAGCACAGAGGGCTCCTGAGTCATGGGGCAGAGGGGGGGGGGATCTACCTGTGAGACAGGTGGGGAATAGACTCATGAGGGCACAGGGATAGAGTGCACATGTCAGTAATGAAGGGGGTCGATATGGCTGTGTAAGGGACCTCCCATTTGCACCTCCACATCTACTCTGCCTTTCCTTACCTGCGTGTGCCCCAGGGCTGACCTGTGTAATTACAGGAATGGGCTTCCTCACCCTCCCACTTCCCGATGGGTTCAGCCAATAGGAAGCCCGAGCTGTAGATCAGCAGAAGGGACGAGAGTGAGCTGGGGAACTTATCCCACCCTGTGGGGTGGCCATGGGCTGGCTGTGTCCCTGATGCTCTCATGGCAGCCTCTCTCCATTACTGTTCTTCTGGACTCTGGTAACTTCCTTCTCCCTTGTCCCTTTGGATCTAAGGGTAGTTAGTTCTTGCTGGCCTCAGAATACTGCATGACACCTTGTGGTCTGTATAAACCTTTATAAACAGTCACTTCAGTAAAGGCTTCTCAAGTTATTGGCTTCAAGTGGGCCACCTGCTTCCAGTTAAGACCTTGGTGGATGCAGGCTGCTGAGAGATGAGTCTGCAAATGTGAGTACACAATGAGTCTTTTCTTGTATGTGACCCCAGTGAACTGGAGGGATGGTGAGGCCTCCCCAGGGGGCCTGGCTGAGCAGTCAGGACAAGGGGTAAAGGCAGGATGTGAGGCAACCCGAAACAAATGAGCAGAGACCCCAGTGGAGGGCAGCTGGTCAGACATGTGCTTGGTAGAGGTGTCAGGAGGAGACCTGGGGGTCTCCCCAAACCTCACTAGAAGGATATTGTTATGGGGCAGGAGAGAGCAGGAGGCAGAGGGCTCCAAGACAAAGCAGCAGTGCCAGGCTCTGCCTGTGCCTCTCCAGCTGTGAATTGCACTACTCCAGGGGTGCCCAGGGAGCCTGGACCTGTGGCTGCTAAACTCCCAAGGATGGGCCCCATTGGTTGGACAAAAATCTCCTGCCAACATACCTTCCCTGTCTTGTCCTAGGTCCTCCCTATAAACATTCTGTGGAAGGCAGAATGAATGCTGGACACCCCTAGCTCCTTGCCATGGTACCTTCCTCCATCTGTGCCGGCTGCCTGGTGCCCTGACCTTCTCTAACTCTCTCTGGACAGCCACAGCACTCCAGGCCCACTTCTCACTGCATCAGGCCCACCTTATTTAGGGTTGTGTCCCCAAACCTGCCTTCCAGTCCTGGCCCAGCTGCCCACTTCCTGTGTTACTTTGGGCAAGTTACATCTTCTCTCCATCTCACTTTCCTTGTCTGTGAAATGGTAGTGGTGGTGAGTGGTATATTAGGGGACTCTCGTGTCCCTTTCTGACTTGCATAGATTCTATGTCCTTTGGCTCAGTGATAGATGATGCAAGAGAAGATAACATGCTTCACTCATTCATCCTGTATTCCCCACGGCACCCGGCAGAGGGCCCGGCCATAAGGCTTGGATGGATGGATAGGTGGGTGGATGATAAATCTCCCTGGAGTAGAGAAAGGCAATTTATTCCATGGCCCTAAGTTGATAGAAATGTCCCCTGGGAACTGCCCAGTGTCTCTGCCCACTTCCTGACTAATCCTGCGTGTCCTCATTTATAACCTGGTCTCCTGAGCAGACCAGCCCGTGAAAGGTGTATCGGGCGCCAGAAATAATAGTCCTTTAAAGGAACAGGAAACACCGCCAACCGTATTTACCTCCGGCTGTGAGCTGGGGGCTAGGGAGAAAGAAGTGTTCTTTGGATTTCCTTTGGCTGTCTTTGGATTTTTTTAAAAAAAAAAATACATGAGTTACTTTTATACTATAAAGAAGTCTTTTGGGTAAAAAGTCATAATTATTTTATAATTTAAAAAATGTTTTAAAGTCATGATATTTATTTATTCCAAGAAAGGGAACATAAAGGAGACTTACTTGTCAACTTATATCCTTTGGGTGCCTTTGGAATTTTGTACCATGTGTTCATCATCTATTACGAACCAGACATTGCTAACCAGTGTATAGATATTCTTAGAGAGAAATGAGGTGCTTTTACGTGCAATAGCTCACTTAATCTTCACCACAACCCTCAGGAACCACTACAATCCTTATTTTCAGAGGAGGAAACCAAGACCCAGAGGGATAAAGGTTTGCTCATAGTCCCTTTGCTGGGGTGATGTGGCTTTGAGATCCATACCCAGGGTTTCTAATCCTAAAGCAGGCTGCCAGTGGGGCTTAGCTTGCCAAGTATGCTTCCATTAGAGAAAAACGAATCGGCATTTTTGATGTATGACTCAGTCTCTGGAAGGTTTGTTTATTGTGAGTCAGCGTAGCTGAGCTCTATCCCTTTGGAGGCAGCTGGAATAACATAGTTCCCAAGGCTGCAGAACTGAGGCTGAGACACAGGGCTGAGGAAACCCCACCAAACTGCAGACACGAGGGCCTCCCCAGGCCACCTGTCATGTTCCAGCTCCTCATCTGGACTCTAGATGCCTCAACTTTGTCTTTGGAAATGTTATCTTAAATCTCACTCCCTTTAGGAAGCCTTCACCATTGCCCCAGGTGGCTCCCTTGCCACTCGAAACACTGTCCAAAGTCTGCTTTCCCTGCTACATGCTAAGCACTTACTATGTCTTGATCACAAGTGTAATCCAGCACACCTGGCCCTCGGCCAGGCACATAGCAGGCACTCAATAGATACTTACCAAATGAATGAATAAACCAATGGCCAGGCCCCCGCTCCTTCCACTCTACTTGACATCCTGCATCTGTGCCAATCACCGATGCACAGGGTGTATGGGGGGGTGCCTACAGGGGATGGCCACCCAAGGAGTCTGCGTGCCAACTCCAAGTCACTCTCCATTTGAGGACACGGTGTGGGCAAAGTAGCTGCTCATCTTGTCAATGAATGAGTGTTTGTCTCTCCCAGGCTGCCCACTCCCAGTTCTAATTTCCCACAAGGGGGCTCTGGTGGGCGGATGGGCCACTGTCCCTCTCTGAGGTGCCACTCCCAGGGTGGCTGAGCTCTGATGGTGGAGTGGAGGTGGCAGTGGTTGGGAGGGGGCTGCAGAGGCCTCAGGTGGCTTCTGGCCACCCCTGAGTAGCACTGCATCTGGTATTAACTCAGCAGAGCTCTGTCCACATTGCTCATTTCTATGTCCCCACCATCTCTCATCTCTCCCTGTGCACATCCCTGCTCACCTCGCCAGCCTCCTGAGCTGCTTCTTCCAGAGTGATTGAAGGAGACCAAAGGACACCTGATTCTATTCTCTCTGGAGCTTTTTCAGATTTTCAGTGAACCCCCTGAAACCCACCCCAGGCACTGCTGCCCCTGCCCACCTTCCCTCCAACACCCTCTCCCTGACAGCTCCACCTCTCTGCCATCCTCCCCTCCTCCTCCCCCGCCCCTCCCCCCACTCAGCAGCAGGATTTTTGCTCCACTGGCAATTTATTTCAGCGTTTCTAAACTCTGGGAAAGCCCAGCTCCACTAATGAGCTAAAGCGGGCCTCGTCTCCAGGCCGTGGCGCTGCATTTATTAATCCCTCACTCTGGCAGGTCCCGCATCGACTTCCCAACCCCTTTCTCATCATTATTTCTGCAATCCAATGGAGCCATTTATTGGGCCCCCACATGGGCCAGGCTTCTCAGGAGGGATGGTGGTGCTAGGGACACGGCCCTTTTTTTTTTTTGTGGAACTATAATCTTGCAAGAGCAGCTGCAATGTAAAGGGCTCATGTGTGAGAGGAGAGGTGGCGGCTGGGAAGCCAGCAGGACTGGAGTCTTGTCTAGGTCATGCCACCAGCCAGCTATGTGATCTCGGGCTAGTCCCTTCCTCTCTCTGAACCTTGGTGCTTCTATTTGTAAAATAAGGGGGTGAACTAGGCCAGCATTTTCCAAACTGCAGTTTGCAACCCATTATAAAATGGTAAAATGAATTTAGTGAGTCAGAACCAGCATTCAAACAAAGGAAGCCACAGATTAGAGTCAGAGCACTGTGCATAGCAGAGGTGAGAAAGTGTTACATAGACAAACTTCTTTCAGTTGTGGGTACATGTGTACATGTGTGTTTTGTATACATGTGTGTTTACATGTGAGTGTGAGTACACATGTATGTTTCTGTGTGTGGTTGAGTGTGTATGTATATGCATTGTGTGCAAGTGTGTCTATATGTGCTTTATGCATGTGTGTGTTTCTTGTGTGTGTGCTGGGTCACAGTATAGAATGGATTTCTTACAATGGGCCAGTCAAAATATTTTGGGAAATGCTGGCATAGATGGTCCCTAAGGCTCTTCTGGCTTTAACACTACCTGATTCCAAATGCTGTTAGAAGAGGGGAGGGACCCCAAGGGACTCATTCTAGCCATGGAATAGGAAAGGCTGCACAAGAGATGGTGGAATTTGTACTTTCAAAGATGAGAATTTCCACCAACAGAGACATATGGTGCAGGAACAGAGGGGAGAAGGGGAAATGACATTCCAGGTAGAGGCCCCACTGAGCAAGGGCCCAGAGATGGGACTGTGCTTGGTCTGCTTGGGGAACAAGCAGAAGTCCTGTGAACCTGGAGCAGGACATGCCTGGGAGGTTCTGAGGTTGGAAAGGTGGGCTGGGGCCACAGTTTATGGAGGCCTTTGATTTCCACATGGGGACTTCTCATAAGGGCAGTAGGGAGCCAGGTGAAGCTTTTAATATCCTAACATAATAGGCCCTTCATGAGGGACCCCAAGACTCTGTCCTCCTCCTCCTCTTCCAAGAAACAGCTTTATAGGCTCATTTATACTAAGATGTGACTGACTGGCAAGACTTCATGAATGATCTGTTTTATAGAGATAGTTGGTGTTTTACTGTTGGCAAGTGTCTCTAAAATAGATTTTGGAATTTTTAGAGCTGGACGGATCTTTGAAAATATTTTTAAAGTGATTTTTTCCCCCAGGGGAAAAATTAGCACACAGGGTCTGACAAAGGATTGTCTCTGTGGGTGTGCAGCCTGATGGTCTGTGAGGGGGTCTGTGTGTTGATGTACTGGCATTTCAGGGACCTTGATGTGTGTGAGGACATTTGGGCCCAAATACTGGAAGTTGAGTCCACATGTCTGAGAATCTGATACACAAACAGATGGATTCATTGAATCGCTCCTTCTGCAGATGAGGAAACTGCAAGCCAGAGAAAAGTGACCAGCCCAAGGTGACGAGTGGGCTGAAACCCAGTCTGGCCCGTTGTACTCCTGAATGATGGTGTGCTTTGGGGGGTTTGGGGGCGGGAAGAGGTAGTATTCCAGGATACTACCCAGGAGATCTCTGGAAGGTGGCTTCCTGCTCAAAAAGCCCATAGGACTAAAATAAAACAGCTCAGCCTGGCCCCCTCCCCCACAGAAGGCGGCCCCACCCCTGCCCACCCTGCTATATAATTGGCCAGGTCTCATTAGTTAAAGCTGGGTTAACCCTGTCCTCCACCCCAGCACCCAGGCAGGACCTGGACCCCAGACTCATTTCCTTCTTGGCACCAGGAGAGATTGGATGTTGAGCAGGGAAAGGTGAACCCACAAGCCAACTATTTTTAGCCTAAGAATTGGTTGCCAGGGACATACGCTAATTCCCTGCCTTATATCAGGGACACGACAGTGGAGCTGTTTGCAGGGTCTAATTGCGGGATTTGCTGTAAATGGCAACTTGTCAGCGCTGCAGTGCAGGGGTTCAATCTCTCTGTCATCAGAATTGAGCTATTTGCCAGTTCCTTGGGGGAGGGGAAGGGATTGGGGTGGATAGGGGAAAGCCCTGTGTCCTGGGACTCGGGGTACTCCTCCTACTCGCAGTGGCCTTGCACTGAGAGTCCTTGAGCCCAGGAGGGGCAGAGAAGGTAAAAGGGATGGAGGCTGGACGGGGGACCAAGCAGGAGGGGCTGGGGCTCCTGGGCCCACAGCTGAGAAGGCTCGACCTTGAATTTCTTTGTACATTGAGATCTGGAAGAAGGACTCTGACAGCTTTTCCTCTTGCCTGTGGACAAATAGCACAGGACGCCATGGACTTGGGTAACAGCAAGAGGGTCTTCAGTCAGACAGAAGGAGGACCTCCTTGACATGAAGGTGATTGATGGAGGTGATTGATGGTGTCTGGCTTCGGTGGTGGTCATTCTTCTGTTCAAAGGAGGGGAGGGGAGATGCACAGACACCTAATAGAGCCCATTATATGCTAGGCACATTGGGTGGCCTCTGGGTGGGATCTTATTTAATACTCACACGGGGGGTCTCTGTATCCATTGCATGGATGAGAAAACTGAAGCTCAGGTAAAGACCTAAGGTCACATGGCAGTCAGGAGAGCAGAGCTGGGATTTGGGGCAGAATGTGTCCAGCTCCAGAGCTCTGCTCACCACCTCTCACTGACCTAGGATCCCAGGAGCTGGAAAGAGGGGGTCCTGTTCCCCTTTGTTCCTCCATGCCTGAAATTCTGGGGCAAAAAGCCATCCATCCAACAAATGGGCCAGGTGCTGCACCAGGTTTCTGGAATATAGAGAGCATGGTGCCCACTCATAAGGAGCTCACACAGAGAGGTCATTCCATGTAGCCCCCTCCTGACCTCATCCAGCGGTCTGCATTTCAAATCACTCAGTAAAGGAAGGGCCATAGACTTCCCTGTGTTGGGAACACTGAGGGAGCTTCTGTTATCCCAGGAAAGGGGTTGGGGAAGGATGGCTTGGACTCAGAGTATCTTGAGGGAAGGCTGGACTCAGGCCTACTTTCCTTATTTAGAAACTGGGAGTAATGATGCAGAACCACCTTATGGGAATGCTAAGTGCTGAATGAGAAAGGGAAGGTTGAATGCCGCCGGCCACGGGTTCAACTTTCCTGAGAGGAGCTAAAATTGGCTTGATCGTTATAGCAAAACTGTGATCGGCACCCAGGTCTGTGACTATTCTTTACAATCACTTTTAAGCTGCGTATGTATATATATTTTAATAGATACCATAGAACTTGTACATGATGCAAAAATGAAAAAGTGCTCAGGATGTATCCTGAAAACACCCCTCCCTTCCCTGCTGTCGGCCACCGCATTCCTCTCTCCACCTGCTCCAAGGTTATCCTTTCTTGGTGCCTCCCGGAGAGTCTGTTTATTCACATAAACAAGCAGTTTTGGCTGTATGTTCTTTTTGCTTCATACAAACATGCTTTTATGATTGATGGCCACTCTCCCCGTGAGTTCACTAGTAGTCAGCCTCCAAAGCAAAAAAGCAAGAGGAAACACAATCCTCTACCACCCCCAGGCTTGGGGAAGACCATGGTCAGGGCAGGGACATCAGCCCGTGAGTGAAACCTGCAGCCATCAGTGATATCAACACAGTGTTCAGGTGGGAACAGAGATGACCACCCTGACCTCTCCTGAACCAAAGGGATGGATTAGCTATAGCCTCTCCCTACCTGAGTCCTTTTCCTGCTTAACTGTTACCAGAAGTGCAGAGAGAAAGCCCAGCACCCATGACAACTGGCTCGGTGTCAAGGAGGGGACAGGGCAGGTTCAGGGGAACCAGGAAGCCTGGTGACAACCTCCCACCCTGACAAGTCCAGCTGGTAAACACAGAGCAGTGGCTCCTTCCTAGATCCCAGCTTACGTCTTTGTAAAGTAAGGTGCTGTACTAAATTCTGTTGGTAAATGGGCACTGAGCACCTATTACATGCCACGCGGAAGGAAAACAAACTTGAGCAACACGTGGAAGCAGGTGTTGAGGGAAGTGATGGGCTGACTGCTGGAGAGGCTGGTGAACTGAGGCTGAGGGGCCAGCTAGAGTCTGTGGGCCACAGGCCTGGCTGGAGCTGAGGGCAGCCAGCGAGGATGAGGAACAGAGGTGACAGGGGGAGAGAAGGGGCTGCTGAGCAAAGCCGCTGGCAAGAAGAGAGGGTGGGACTGGCTTCCTAGAAGGGGCTCATCAAACACCCCATGACAGAAAGATTTCTGGCCACGGGAGTGGAAGGGACACCGAGGAATCCTTGCAAAAGGCACTGAGACTCTGAAACATAAGCTCCTCTGCTTTATCTGCTGCAGGTTATGTAGTGGGTATTGATTTTCTCTTAATAAAATCCTGTTCTGATGTTTTAAAAAGGAAAGATGAGAACAGATGTATGTGGAGACAGGGAGCTCAGGCATAGCTCTGAGGAAGGGGTGGGCCTCCACTGGGCGAGGGAGGGTGCTGGGCTTGAGGAAGACAGGTGTCAGAAAGTCCCCAGATTCAGTCCCTGCCTGCTCCCTTCCCTCGCACAATCCAGTGGAGCAGACACCCCTTCC
The DNA here is from genome assembly GCF_964146895.1 of Miniopterus schreibersii. Classification (NCBI taxonomy): domain Eukaryota; kingdom Metazoa; phylum Chordata; class Mammalia; order Chiroptera; family Miniopteridae; genus Miniopterus; species Miniopterus schreibersii. The sequence goes on from NC_138116.1 coordinate 10,713,797, forward strand.
ATAGGTCACACCTCTGCTTGGACACATGCACCTATGGTCCATTTGACCTTTGAGGCCTGTCCTGCACCTCCTGGCCTCTGAATGCCTGCATTTCCACATCACCTCTCTGAGGCTCACCTTTGCTGCAAAACAGGAAAATGCCACTTTGTGAATGCTCTGCTGCCTAGTGCACGGGAACTCTGTGATTACAGAAAACCAAAGCACTTTGCACAAACTACAAGTTCCCTCCCAGAGGCAAGGGAGGGAGAGGACGGGAGGTGGGGGGTGGGGATGGGGGGGGGTTGTTGATTCCCAGCCCTCTGCAGGGCCAGCCTTCTGCCTAGTCAGATGCCTCCCTCACTCACACTCTCCTTTTCCCCTGCCCACATCTTACCCATTTTCTATTCCTGAAATGGAGGTGGCACTGGGGAGTCAGGACTGTGCCCTGGTGTTTAGTTTCTCTTTGGCCACCTGTCCCCAAATCAAATAGCTGTCCCCAGACAAATAGGTCAGAGTTTATTTATCAGGAACTGCCACACTTGTACATTTCTATTTTACCAAAAAAAAAAAAAAAAAAAAAATTGTGGTAAAATATACATAACAAAATTTGCCATCTTAACCATTTTTAAGTGTACCGTCCAGTAGTATCAATACATTCACATTGTGCAACCATCACCACCATCCGCTCCAGAACCTTTTCATCTTGCAAAACTGAAACTCCATCCACATTAAGCAATAACTCTCCATTCCCTTTCCCCCCAGGCCCTGGAAACCACTATTCTACTTTCTGTCTTTATGAATTTGACTACTCTAGGTAGCTCTTATGAGTTGAATCAGTCAGTCTTTGATTTTGTGTAGTCCCAGTAGTCATTTCTGCTGTTCTTGATTTTGGACTTGCCCTTCCTAGAGTTGAAGGTCTTCATTCATTTAAAAAAATTTTGTTGCTGGATTAACATCTGCCAACACAAATGCCAGGTGCTGGGGTGGGGGGCTTGGGGCAAGGACACGGTTTATGCTCCTCTCTGCCCTACAACCCCTTTCCAGGGCAGGAGTTGCTCATACTCTGCTTAATAACTATTTATTCAGTGGTCGAAGAGTCATGTCTGTCTACTGTCACTGTAGTCCTTCAGTGTTTTAATTTGGGAGCACCCACCGATCACCTAGCCCACCTTCTCTCATGCCTTTTACCTGGCTGGCTTCTAACTGTAGACACCTTGCCCCAAGCCCCTCCAGTGTGCCCTGAAAGCCCTTCCACTCAGTCTGTTATCAACCCTGCTTTCTTGCCATTCCCCACTGCAGAAGGAAGAGGAGCTGGGGAAGGGGGGTCAGGGTTCAGCTTCTGGCTCCTGATTGGAGCTGGGAAAGGATAGGTGGGGGTGGGGTCAGAGAGTCAGATGTGCTCTCCCTGGAGACCTCCTCGCTGCCAAACCACCTCCTCTCTGCCTTCTACTTCTGAAGATTGAGTGTGCACCTATAGAAAGTGTACCTGTATACACCTGGCCCAGTACCTAAATACTTCTGGCCTTGTCTCTGAATCTCCCAAGGGAACCTGTTAAAATGGTAACAAACTAAAAAAAACCCACATTTTCCTGGGCCCCCTTCCAAATTTACAGAATCAGAGTTTCTGAGAATGAGGAACCAAAAATCTTAATTTCTAACAAGCTCCCCTGATTTTGATGGAACCAGCTTGGAGCTGGGAACCACTAGCATAAAGAAGAAAGAGTCTGTGGAAGTGGACAGCCCTGGGTCTAATGTCAGTTCTAGCATTTATTTACTGTGCAACCTTACCAAGTTATTTAACCTCTCTGAGCCTTGTATCAACACCTGCTTTATAAGGTAGTAGTAAGAAATACATAAAATGATGCACTGTGCCTGGAATTCCCAGAACTCTAATAAATGGGGAGCTGATTTTACAGTTATTATTACATAATTAATTTATTATTATGACTACCCAAACACCTGGCAGCCCACTCTGTAGTTCTAAAGAGTGCTGTTGCCAGGCAGGGCCCCTGGAGAGAGTGTCTCAAGTTGAAAGCCAAACAGATAAAAGGCAGCAATGGAGCTATTTGCTAGATGCTGGGCTCACTGACAGTAAAAGCTCCAGGGAGAACAGAGAGATGAAAGGAAGGAACTCTCCATGTTGGTGATATTACCCCGCGCGGTGACATCTATCAAACACGCTCACCCCAGGTAACTCTAGGTGCTTCCACCCAGCAGCTTCTATAGCAGCAGAAGAGGCTTCGAGAAGCTTCAGGACTGGAAAATCATTTGGGGAAGTTCCTCTGGGCTGGGCAGCTGGCACCACTCCAGAGCCCCCTGCTCCTGGCAGGGAAAAGCAGGGGGGCTTGGAGCAAAGTCCATGGTGACAGAAGGACAGAATTCTGGCCACACTGGACTGCAGAGAGATTTTTAAGTCACATATGAAGACCTGGTTGCCAATGTAGCCTCTTCCAGGCTGGGTTTAGGGCTTCCCCGAGTGTTTCCGCCTCTATTGCAGCATTTACCACTCTGCTCTGATTATTGGCTTATCTGCCTCTCCCAGGGGATGGGAGTGACTTGTCAAACCTCATCTTGCACTGTTGGAGCCTCAGTCCTGCATTCCTGCTGCACTGGACTCCTTTCTGGTCCTCAAACCCACTGAGCTGTTTCTAGCCTCAGGGCCTTTGAACTTGCTATGCTCTCTCTTGGCTCCTGGTTCCTGGCTCCTGGTTCCTGGCTCCCAGCTCCCGGCTCCCGGCTCCTGGCTCCTGGCTCTTTCTCTTCAGTCTCCAGGTCCTAGAGGCCCTCCATAGCTGTCCCTATGCAAAGTAGGCCACACAGCTGCTCTCCATCACAACATCTGCATATTTTCTTTATAGCACCTATAAATCTAGAATCATCTTGCTTATTATGTATTTCATTATTGTCTAGCTCCTGTGGAGGGGAACATATAAGCTCTCTGGAGGTAGGATTATCTTTCCTCTCCACCTCTTGGTGTCCGGTACCCACAACCCAGTGCTTGGTGCAGCAGGGGAGCTCAATGCATATTGTCAAATAGTCTCATTGTCTGTTTGAACAGTCTCATCGCAGGTTTTAACACCTAGCGGCCAGGAACCTAGAGCTGACTAACAAACACTATCTGAATGAATAGGTGATACCCTCTACCATTTCTGAACTGGTTTATCCAAGAAGAAATCTTCTTGCAGTGATCCTAGAGCTAGAAATCCATTTACTCAACAATGTTCATTGAACAATTGCTATATCCCAGGCCCTGAGCTAGTCTCAGGGGACACAGCAGAAATCAGACTCCCTTCACAGTTTACATTATTGGGTAGAGGAGGTCGGGGGCGGGGGGGGGGGCAGAGGTGTGTAGAGACGCTCTCACCATTGCCTGGCCAGGCCTTACTGCCCCGCTTTTCCTCCCATCCTTTTTACTGAATTCTGGGATATTCCAACATGCCATCATCACTGTAGTTTGGTTTGCAGGCTTGGGGTTTGCTGGTTTTTTTATGTTGGAGAAGCCAAAGGAAATTGCTCTTTGTAGGCAGGATCAGAGCAGCCACAGAGCTTCTCCCCTCTCCCCATCCCCGTCCCTCTGCTTCTGCCCATCTACAATCCAACAGCCTGCAATCAGGTGCCTTCATTGATGATACGTGGACGGGGAGCTGAGAAAGCTTCTGATGAGTCTGACTTTCTTGGTAGGAATTTAGACCTCGGTAACCAGACCAGCAGTTCCGTTATTCTGCGCCCATCAGCCAGGCTGAGGCAAAAGGTTCCTAGGAGGACCCAGAATGGGTCCTGGGGGCTGAGGACAGCCAGCTAGATGAGGTGCCCAGAGCCCTAGGGGTGGGCTTTCCCGGCAACATGTGGGCACTGAGAAGCAGATGCAGAAACAAGGGGAGCCCAGAGTGAATAGAAGCAGCGGGGCAGTAAGGCCTGGCCAGGCAATGGTGAGAGCTTATTTGGTAAGAGGGAGAGGAACCCAGGAATTGCCCAAATGCACATGCTGCCTGGGGAGTTGGTTAGGAACCAGAAAGGGCTGCCAGCGACCCTGCAGGGGCTGAGAGACTCCACAAACCAAGCCACAGCATCCAAAATGCTAATGCCAGATTCCCCTCGCTATAGACTATGAATGTTTGTCCCCCCTACCCACCTCAAAAAAATCCATATGTTGAAACACAATCCCCAGTGTGATGGTGTTGGGAGGTGGGGCCTCTCGGAGCCCTCATGAAGGAGATTAGTGCCCTTGTCAAAGAGACCCCAGAGAGCTCCCTTACCCCTTGCACCAAGTGAGGGCACAGCAAAGACAGCTGTCTATAACATACAATTTGCTGGTACCTTGATCCTGGATGTCCAGCCTCCAAAACTATGAGAAATAAATGTTTGTTGTTTAAGCCATCAGTTCATGGTAGTTTTGTTGTAGCAGCTCAAATGGACTAAAACACTGCCCATAGGCCTGGTCCTCCCAAATCTCTTAGGCACAATACACAAATAACCACTTGACCTGAACCCTCTGTATTTCAGGGTCACCTCATTCCTATAAACCAGGCTATCAGCCTATGGAATGAGTGATGCCTGTGACCTTGGGGTCCTGCGTTTTTCTCTTTCTGCTGTATTGCCCAAGTAGCCCCTGGGGTCTAGGAGAGGACCACTGCCCGGAAATGAGAAATCTCTGCTCAGAAAATCGACCAGACCCTGAAGTACTAGAGCTGGAAGGGCCCATGAGATCTTTAGTCCAAACCCTCATTTTACAGAGAGGAGCCAAGGCCAGAGACTGCAGAGAGCTGCCCAACGCTGGTATTGGAATTGGGTTTTCCAGACTCTCACTTTTCTATCTACACACTGCCCAGCACATGGGAGGTGCTCAGTATAGACTGGCTGAAGGATTGAATGTCTCAATGGATGGATAGGTTGTTTTATATCTTTAGGGAAAAAACAAGGACATCCTCCTGATTTCCTGAAGTGTGGTTAGCTCCACAGACCAGACCTCAGAAATTTATTAATAAACCAAATGATCAATTAGACACCACCCACAAGTGCATAACACACTACACAGCAGCCACCAAATTGGCTTTGGGAACAGCAAACTGTACCAGACCAATTTAATTTCCTCTGCAGTGATAGAGTGACGGGCCTCATCGGTGAGGAGTGAGAGGAGCTGTCATCTATCTTGATTTCAGGGCGGCTTTTGGTTCAGTCTTAACATGACATTCTCATCAACTTACCAAGGAGACACTGCCTGTTCCAGCATCCCCTGGGGGTGGACAACTAGCCTGAGGCTTCATGCCCAAGGCCCTATCCCCATGTCAACTCCCCATGGGCTCTGGGCTGTGCACACCTTCACACATTGAAAAAATAAAGAGGTCCCGATGCAGACATGCACCCACACACATGTGCATAGGGACATCTGTGCACAAAGCCACATGAATACACATGTACTTGCAAACATGCATGTGTCATATGGAGATCAGCATGCCAAGTAAGGGTCATATGTAAGCCCAATGGGGCCAGCATTTGAGCCTGAGGATGTGGGGGAGGGGAGAATAGGGTGGGGCTGGATCTTCAATCATGTGCTACATGAGTGATCTACATAAGTGCTATCTGATAGAAACAGAATTCAAGCCACATATAATTTTAAACTTTCTAGCAGTCACATTTAAAAAGTAAAAGAAACAGGTGAAATTAACTTTAGATATATTTTTGCTCTTTGTTCTCTATAGTAACTCACTGTATCCTAAATATGATCATTTCAACATGTAATCAATAAAAACTTATTGATATATTTTATTCTATTTTAAAAATTTTGTACAAAGCCTTCAAAATACAATGTGTATCTAACACAGCACATCTCAATGTGGATGCTGAATTCAGACACAAGCATTTTCCACTGGGTATATTAGATCTCCATGTGGATTTCATTAAATTTACAGTTGAAAAGGTAGGTTCACATACCCAAATTGTTCCAAACATATTTAAAAGTTTTCAGTAACTGAATTGAGTATCAGAGCCACATTCCAAGCCATGGGGGCAACTGGCCACCAGACTGGATGGGAGGCCTAAAGCCCCAGCAAGCTTAAGAGCAGCAAAAGTTGGTGTTGGAGGGGAGGGACTGCACAGAGCATGTCAGGAGCCCTAAGGGGAGGTCAGAGTGCACATGCTGGGGCCTCCTTGGAAGGATGGGCAGGAGTCAAGGGTCTGGGGCCACAAGGCCATGGAGAGGCTTCATCCCTTAGGCAAAAGGAAGCAACTGGGTACTGTCTTCAAGGGGGTGGGTTGGGTCAACAGAGACCCTTGGCACTTACACATGCCCTCTTCCCTAGTTACTGCCATTTATTGATGCATGCATGACACATAACCCCAAAACTTAATGGCTTAAAAACAATTTACTGTTTTCATGTTTCCCAATTTTGTGGGTCAGGAATTTGGACAGGGCATAGAGGGAATGCAAATGGAGACTACAGCTAAATCAAGAAAAGGCTGAGACCCAGAAGGGCAGCCATGCAATTAAGAAAGATCACCAAGAGCAAAGATGTGTCATTAGAGACCAGGTTAAGATCGCCCACACCCTCATACTCCCAATTACTATATACAGATACAAAAGTTGGACAGGGAAGAAGGCTAATAGGAAACAAATTATTCATTTGAAATATGGCTGTGGAGGAGAGCTCTACAGATACCCAGGGCTGCCAGAAAGACGAACAAGTTGTCCTAGAGCAAATTAAGCCTGAAACATCGCTGGAGGCAAAATGACAAAACTGAAGTTGTCCTACTTTGTGCACATCATGAGAAGGCAGGGTTTTTTGGGAAAGACAATAATGCTGGGAAAAATAGAAGGCAGAGGAAATGAGGTAGAAAATATGAGAAGGATTGACTCCATACAAGAAGCCATAGGCATGGGTCTCCAGGAGCTGAGCAGGGCTGTTGAGCACAGGACATGGCAGACATCACTTATTCATAGGGTCACCAGGAGTTGAAGCCAAGTCAGCAGCACATCTCTGCTCCAGGGTGCTTGTGGCTGAAGTTCAGATGACTAGGATGGCTGGGAGCTGAAACTGATTCGCAGGTGGCTGGCATGTTTCTCTCTGCTCAGTCCCTCCACCTTGGGCTTCCTTACTGCATGGCAACCCTAGGTAGTTGGTCTTACAAGGCAGCTCAAGGCCCAAAGTCCCTAGAGGCTCAGGAACTGCAAGGTTGTTGTGATCTTGCCTTAGAACAGAGGCCACAGCCTCAGTGACATGTTGAAATGCTTGTCTTACCTACTTAGCCAGAACAAAAACCCCTGAAGAGTTGAGACTATATCTTTTATGCCTCAGTGCCCTGGCCTTGACATTTTGGGTGCTTTGCGTCCTGAATTGGTGCCCCTCACCTGGTTCTGTTGGCCTTCTGCTGCTGGCCACCCAGTGCTCCTAGAAACACCTTCATTGAGTATCCTGGTCCCTGGGGTGGAAAGAGGGCTCATGGATTCACCACCACAGCTTGAGTGCGGAGACAGATGGAAGAGGAGGACAGATGCATGGGGTGGACAGAGTGTGGGGAGAATGGCAGTGGGGTCCTGATCTGGAGGAGCCTTAGGTGCTGATGGCCATCTGGATTTATGCTGTTGTCATGGACACATGCCATCTGTCTACAAGGCCCCCACTCCTGCATTTCAATTCAGTGTTGCCCTTGCCTTACAATGCAAACTGTATTAGAGAATTACATGGTTCCCAGGAGGGGAAAAATAAAAGATAAACAACAAAAGGAGGGGAGGGTAATAGCAGTATCTTTAGAGAAACTATTTGTCAAAATATTTCTAAATAATGATGGCTGGACTAGGTCTACATTCAGGTCCCTGTGTGGAAATACATGCACTTGCACCGAGCAGGCGATGTAGCCCGATGTATTCTCCTGGCCCCGGCGGAATGCAGAGGCACAATGAGACTGGGCCACGCAAAGCAGAAACTGCTGATGGAAAAGACGATTTCTGCTCGGGAGGGCAGGGGCTCGCCTCTATCTGGATCTCTTTCATTGCTCCACAAAGAGCCCTTTCTTCTTCCCAGGCGGCACTAAATAATCACAACTGGGGACTTTTTCTCGCCCCATTTCTGAGCCTCTTCAAGTGTCACCTGGTTAGCAATAAAATTCATACCTGGAATAGTGTCTTTGACCTTGGGCGAGTCTGTGTGTTGCCTGGCCTTTGGGTGGGATTCTGGGAGAAATAGCTTGGTTTGGAAATGTGATGGAGATTGAGGGCTCCCAAAATGCTGGTAGGCTACACCTAGATTTTGGATTTTTGCAGAGTGCATAATTTTTCCTATCAGGCGCTGTTAGATCGGGAAAGTGTGTTGTCCAGAAGGAGTTGCATAAGCTCCCTCCCTGCACATCCACTGGCCACCATGGCCCAGGTTTCCCTGGTGTTTCTTGCTCCCACCATCAGAGCTGTGCTCTGGGTGTCATTTTGCTTGGGTTTCTGCCTGCCTGTCTTTCCACCCACCAGGTCTTGGGTCCCCAGGGCCGTTTGCTTTGTTCTTGGTCTCTGTGTTTATCTGAGCGGGCCTTGCTGCCCTGGCCTTGACATTTTGGGTACTTTGCTTCTAGAATTGGTGCTGCTCCCCTGGTCCCATCAGCCTTTGGCCACCCATTGCCTGAGTGACACCATGTCTCACTGAGTGGATGGTGAAGATATCCCAGGCAGCTTGGGAATGGAGGCTGGATTCAAATCCAGGCTCCACCACTCAGTAGCTGTGGGACCAGGCAGGGTATTTAAGAAGCTAGAACTTGTGTTTCCTCGTCTCTGAAATAGGGATAAGAAAACCCTCCTTGCTGGGTTGATGTGAGGATGACAACTCATGTAGGCCAACCGTCTGGCCTTCAAAAGCATTCAATTAATGACAGTCCTAGTACCTGCTCACCTTTGCTGATGGTGGCAGTGGGGACTCACTCCATGTGCCTTAGCTGAGGGCTGCTTGGCCAAGGCCTCGTAAACAAGCTTACTCAGCTGCACAATCCAGGGGAGCCAATCGAGAGGGGTCCGGGAGAAGCCAGGACCTGTCTCCCAGCATGCTGAGATTCTGTTCTCTGCCCCATCGTGCTGGTCGGACTGTTGCCTCATCCTAGGGCAGGAGTCAAAGATGGTCTTTCTACTCCCGAGAGGGGAGATGGTAGAGCCCCTTAAAGTGACAATGTTTGTCTTCCCATTTATAGGCAAGAGTCCCATGACTGGCTTTCATAGAACCTTTCACAGCCTGTCCACTCAGGGGAATGCACACTATCTCCAATCTCCTCAAGCTGTGAAACCAAAATACAGAAACAAAGGCCCGTCCTCAGGGGCCCTTAATCTCTCGGCCAATCATGGTCAAGGAGCCCTCTTTCCCTGGTCACACATGCCAGGCTCAGGTTTAAAGCTGAGGGCACAGCGGACAAAGAGGGCAACAGAGCAGGTGGAGACAGAGCTATTGTGTTGCCTGTTTAGTCTTGCGGTCCCAGCCGGGCCAGCTGGGAGGGGCAGGGGGTCTATTTCACTGCAGTTGGCACAAGTCTTACACATCCAGGCTTGCTAACCCATCTGCCAACTCAGCCCAGGTCTCCCGGGCCAGGGGCACCCATGCTAAGGGAAAGGAGCAAGAGACAGTGGGGCTGGTGGGAGGGCAGCCTGACAGAATAACAGAGGGGTACACATCTGGGTTTAACACCAAATGGTAACCCCCGCATATCCCCAGATGGAGGTGGGGCTTGGAGATAGAGCATAGAGATGCTGTAGTCTCTGTCCCTGCTCCACACAAGCAGACCCCAAGCCCTGGCTCTCCCACCCCGTTGCCCCACGACTGTTCCAGGAAGACCCCTGGGAATTCCCGAGTGAGCTCCTGGTCTCTTGGTTTGGGATTAGGTGTTCTGCTCTGGCTGCTGTTGACGAAGTTGTCACCATAGGAGACCCACCCTTGGAGCTGAGTAACTCCTGGACTTGATGACACTCATTCATCACCCTCGTTAATCGGTGATGCCCAGTCTTATGCAGCTGGGTGTGACAAATATGCTGGGTACGCCCACCCAAAACCCTGTGCAAGGAGCTTCCCATGGGGAAGAGGAGAGGGAGAGGCAAGACGTCCAGCCCTGCCAGCCCTCTTGGCCAGAGTCTGCTCCTAGAACATGTAGGGAGACAGTATGCCCGAGAGGTTAACACTGGGCTTTGGTATTCGGTGACTTTGGATTTAAATCTTGGCTCTGACACTTGCTGTGGATAACCTGACCTCTCTGAGCTACCACATCTCTATCTGTAGGAAGGTGAGATTAAGAAGTTTCATAGAGTTTTCAGTCAATCGAATGAGGTCAAGTTGAACAGCCATCACACAGGGATGTACACGGGGCCATTAGTGTACATTGGTGTGTATTACTAAGTGGGTATTACTAAGAAGTCACATGGGGCGGAGCACAGATAGTGTCAGACAAATGTTGACTAGTGAGGATGAGAAAGTTCTGGGCTGATAGTACTGTTTCTGACAACCAGGACAGTCTCTCCCTTCATTACTGTCCTTGGAAAGACACTCAGAATGTCTCTGGAATTGCAGGCACCTCACCTGCCAGCAGAGAAAGGGAGACAGGGAAGGGACTTGTGCATGCACCCAGGAACCCGGGCTCCCAGCAGGCCCCCAGCAATAGCAGTACAGTCCCCTATGTGCCCAAGGCAGGACACATGTTCCCTCAGAGGAGCTGGAAACTGCTGGGTTCCTCTCCCAGAGTCTGTAATGACGTCTGGAGCAGATGGCAGGGGTGGGTGTTCCCGGCTGGGTTGACAGAGCCTCATTTGCCTGGAAATTCCCTCCAGTTCCAGGGAATCCCTTCCAGATGTTCTCACCCACAGCCCCGCTGAACAGGAGCAGTGGGGAGGTGAAAAGCCAGAGATAGAAAGCTGAGCCAGCCTATACATAGACAAAGAAATAAACCAATGTAAGGCCAGTGTGATAGCCTTACTGCACTCAAGTACCTGCTCACCACCACTTATTCCAATCCATGGCTCCACTATTAGATAGCCATTCCTTTGGATGAGTCATTCCATCTCCTGGAGTTCTCTTTCAGACTTTAATTTCCCTGTGAGGGATAACACATAAATCCTTGCCACTCAAACTGTGGTCCAGCAACACTGGCATCACTTGTTAGATTCTCAGGCCCCACCCCAGATCTAATAAATGAGGACCTGTATTTTAACAAGATGCTGCACTAAATTACTGTTGCTCCTTAATTTCTAGAATGAGCTCCAAGAGGGCAGGGGTTTCTGTTTGCTTTGTTCACTACTCTGTCATCAATGCTTAAATAGTTCTTGGCACAGAACTCATTGGAAGCTTTTTGAATAAACGAATTAACACTAGAGCCTAGTTCCCCACAGCCCCGAGGGAAAGAAGGTACACTGGAAAGGTGAGCTTTGAGATGGGAGCAAGGAGAACACTACCAGGGCCCAAGGTAGTTAGGGGAGAGGGCTGGAAAGGAGAGGGTATGCAAAGGTGTGGCGCCCCAAAATAAGCTTTATAGTTATTCCTGAACTAGCAGTGAAAATGGACTTGGGAGGAAATGAGATGAGCCCCTTCTAGAGGTCCTCCTCTTCTTCCTCTCGGTCCAGTCTGACCCCTCCTGAGCACGTCTCCAAGTAGCCCCCTCCTTCAGTAGCCCCCCTGCCAGTCCCTGGTGGCTTGGATGCCTGCAGGGCCCCTGAGTTGCATGTGAAGCCATTTGGCCCCTCTGCCCATGGTAGGCTGCTCCTTCCATGTCCCCATGAGGGGGCTTGGCTAACGCGGGTGAGTCCTTGCAGCTGGCAGCCCCTGGCACTGACCACAGTTCCTTCCCAGACCACCTGGGCTTCTGGCCAGCCCCACTTCCAGCAGAGCATTCAGTCAAGCAGTCCGGGCCAGGGTCTCTGTGACTCAGGTCACCTGGGGCCATGGGTACCTGCTCTAGTTGCACCCCAGTCTCCACCCAGCTGCTCAGCAGGAGAATCACCTAGTAACTGCCAAGCTGATCTACAGTTGGGGGAACTAAAGCCCAAAGAGATACAGCAACAGGGGGTGGCAATGGCAGACTAATGCCCAGGACTCTGCCTCTGACACTGGTTGGTGTTCTCTCCGTCCCACCTTTGGGCAGCTCAGGTGTCCCTCCTCTGGGTACCCTAGCCTCTAGTGCCTGGCAACTAATAACTGTGGAATGAATTAGTAAGAAGCAAAGAGTTCCACTGGCACCAAGAGAATGACAAGGGTAGTAATGGCCACCATTTCAGCCAACTCTTCCTCCCTGCTGGGCACGATGCTAAGCACTGCATAGGTTCTTTCTTTGAATTTACACCAGCCTGTGGGAAAGGTGCTGCTGTTATCACTGTTTACAGATGAAAAATTGGGGTACAGGGTGATTAAGAAATAAACCTTCATCCTGCTGGAACTGGGATCTCAACACATTTCTGCCTAAAACTCTAAAGCCCCCAGTCCTCAGCTGCTACGCTGCTCTTTTCTTTGAAAAAGGCCACTGCTGCCCAGATGACTCTGACACAGGCTCTGAGCCAGCCGAGTTTTTAATTCACTTTGATGGCAGCAGTGTGTCCCCACTGTTTCATTGAGGAGCCTGAGACTTCAAGGAATTCTCTCTGAATCCTGCTCCCCGCCTGGGATGCCCCTAGTCCCCTGATTCACTCTCCGTGTCAGCTTCTATTTAAATACCAGCTGTCCTGAAGGGCTCCATGGACCCTTCAGTCTCTCCCCATCCTCTCTCCTGCTGTATTTTTCTTCATAGTAGAAAGCATTGCCTGACATTATTGTATAGCGGTGAGCTGTGTTGGCTCTTTAACTGTCTCCCCATTAGGCTGTGACCTTCATGAGGGCAGGGACACTGGCTAGTTTCCCCAGCATGGAGTAGGTGCTCAGTGTGTATCAACAGAATGAATCGATCCTCACAATGTGGTACATAAAACAGCATGTTTCTAAATCACTACGTACAAGTTCGTAGTGTTCTGGTGACCAATATGCCTCTCAGAATTTGTTAGTGAGAGCAAAAAATCAACATGTGCCAGAGGTTTACTTTAAAAAACACACAGTGGATCCACTGCATACCCACAGACCACTTACTAAGCCCCTCCTTGTGCCTGGTGGCCTACTAGGTCCCGACCTTGCACAGAACAAGCCATGCCCCATCCCATCCCAGGAGTTGTATTTCAGTGGAGATGGGGGGAGACAGACACTAAGTAATCCCCACAAATAAATAGTGAAACTGCATTGTAATAGTGCTGGAGCTAATCAGGGCCCTGACCTGGTCTGCTGGGACGAGCACAGATTCGAGGGCCGTCCCCTGACAAGGTCACTCCCACTTGTCCGCATTCTGATGGATCTTCCTGGGTGGGAGGGGGCTGGAGCAGCTGCTGGCTTACCCGGAGCTGTGGATGCCCAAGGGGGTGGGTTTAGCAGGGATAACATCCATCACGTCAGCTCCAGGAGAGCAGGCTGGTAAATACTGGGGGGGAGGGTGTGTGTGACTTCCTCTGGGGAAGGATGGACCCCACAGCCTGTGGGCTCAGCCTCACAGCATTAGGGGGTCTTATTAGTCACTTACAAAGGCCCCCCTCAGTCTGGGCTCCAGGAGCCTGCTTCTCCCACTGTAAGCATGATAAGAAGATCTGCTTCCCTGCAGGCAAAGGATTGAACGAGACATATGTGAGGGATGCAGCTCAGCACCTGGCTCTCAGGAGTGACCTGTGAGGGTCTCTCCATGTGGGACAGGGTGGAGATCCCTGGGGGAGGGGGTACAGTGAAAGGCCACTGAAAGGTGAAAGCACAGAGAGAGACTGGGATTGTTCCATCTGGAGAGTGGATGGCTCAGGGGCCTCGGTTTTAATCTCTAAAATGGGTCATTGGCCTGTTGTTTTCACACAAAGGGCAGAGCAAGGAGAAATGGACTTCAAATAAAGCAGAAAGATTTGCAGTCAGAGAGGAGGAAGAACTTCTTGAGTCTCAGAGCAAATAAATAATTGAATAAGCCAGTGAGAAGGAGGGGTGGACTGACTTAGAAACAGAATTATAAAGCTGGAGGGGACAAGTCACCACCCGCACCACCACCTCCTCCCCCCTGCCATGGACACACACCTCTTGGATTTTAGAAGTGAGACTCTGAAGGAGGGTGGCCTGCCTTTGGTCCACGTGATGCTGATATTCAGTGAAATTTGAAAATCACCCAAGTCCAAACCTTTGAATCAAAAATAAGTTACCTGTCCAAGGATACACAGTTAATAAACTGAAAGCAAATATTTGGAAGCTACTGTTCCCCCCATGACACTCCCCACACTGCAGACACACATGACACAGATGCACGCACACATCCCACATACCCGCTCCTGAGCTAACGCCAGGCGCCCGCCCTGGGGCTGACTAAAACCTGGCCCCTTTACTTCTAGGCCATGGAGCCCCAAGTCTGGGACAGAGCAGTCCCTGTGGAGTGGGGAAAGGATGGCTGTTCCTTGATGAAAGCTATCACCCCGCTGGGGCCAGGGCCTGGCATCATTCAGAGCCCAGGTCACACACCCAGCGGCGATGAAACCCGAGCTGCCCCTCCCTGTCCCAGCTGTCCCAGGAGGTTCCAGGGGCCTGGCCTCTCGGCCACCCTCCCCAAGATTCAGGTGTCACGCAACTGGGCCCCAAGCCAGGCTCCTGGTTCCCAGGCCCCTCTCCCACCCGAGCCTGTGGGAATCCCAGGGGACTGCAGTTGTCTCTTGGAAACGGCTGGAAGGCTCGGGACGGCTGGGAAAGGGTGCCGAGGCAGTGGGCCTCCTCCTGGGCCTTGAGAGACCCTTTCTCACTACCTGCAAGCCCTGAGTGACAGGTCTTCCAGGTCCTGCCATTCCGGCTTGCTGTCCCCAGGCTCTTCACTGCCAGCCCTGGGCCCCAGCAGGTGGAAAGCAGAGGCCTAAGCGCCAGGGTAGGGGACGGGAGGCAGCAGAATGTAAATTTCAGTGGTGGCAATTCAGTATTAGACAGGAATTCCAGAGAACACTGGGATTTGAAACATAAAATATATTTACTAGTTTTCCCGGAACCTTTCACCCCTCTTCTCCGGGCAAAGCACTGCCCATTCCCACTCTAACTGGGGGGATGAGTGGGAGCGGCCATCTTGCTGAAGGTGATTGGCTGAGGCACGATCACCTGATCCCAGCCTGGCCAATCATGGTGCTTTTCTACCCCTGGCTCTCAATGATTGATGCCAGGGGATGGATGGCCCAAGCCTAGCCAATCCGAGCCTTACCTTCATTGTTTAGTTATTTGTTTGTAACTGAAATCGGAGAGAATTTTGATGTTTGGTGGTGAAACTGGGAGTATTAAACCTTGGAACAGCAGCATGGGAGGAGCTGCCTGAGCAGGTCTGACACCCAGAGGATCAGGGATGAGAGTAAGAGGGATGCCTGGTGGCCCCAGAGGCCCTGGTTCTAGTCATCCCTCAGGCTGCATTCATTCCCACCCAACCAGTGGCTTGGATACTTGAGCCAGTAAGTGATCTCCCTCCCCCTTTCCAGAAGCTGGAGCAAAGCTGTGTCTGTACCAGGGGAGGGGGAGGCTTGTGCGGGTTTGCAGCTTGTTGCCCATCGGGAAGTTCTGTCCCATGCAATGAGGCCTGGCTGTTCTGAAGCTCTGAAACCCTGCATGCTGGAGAAGATGCTGAGGAAGAATAGGGCCAGTCTTCCCTCTTACTGAGTACCTGAGCTGTGCCACATAGCACGCGCTACAGGGGAGGTATTATTAGTCCACTTACAGATAAAGCAGCTGAGGCTCACGGAAGTTGCTCAAGATAACACAGTAGTAAGAGACAAAGCCTGGGTTGGGACTCCAGTATTTGTGACTTGCAAGTAGTTTCTTTCTGGTTTGTCCCACTATCTACAGGAGCACAAGGATTTCTCTCTTAGCAAGTCTCGTCTGCTTACGTAATGCTCTTTACTATCTCAGACATTTTAGTTGCTCTGAACCTCAAAACCATAGGGGTACTGGTAGCCCAGCAAGACTTAGTGGTTAAGATTTGGTGTCAGATGGATGTGGGACAGTGTCCAGGCTGGATGGGGGACCCTGGGAACGTTACTCTACCTCCGTGGACCTCAGTTTCCCCATCTTCCATTTGAGTTGATAATAGTAACGACCTCCTAGGGTTGTTGTGTGGATTAAATGAGACAATGAATGGAAAGTGCTTAGCCTATAGCAAGTGCTCTGGCAGAACTCAGTGAGCAGCCTCTGATCTTTATGAAAGATGAACCCAGGGCCAGGCATCTTCTGTCACTACGTCAGCCATCTGACGTCCCTAATCTCCCAGGCTCTGACCTTCTCCCTCCTCCCAAGCTCAGCTCTGCCCAGGCCATTCTTGTCTAAACTTTCCCAAATGTCTCTCTTTGTTTTTTCTTTTTTTGGCTTTGTGTCTTTATCTAGGTGACATTTTTCTTTCCTTCCACAGGGACTGTTACGAGAACAGGAGTGAAAATAACAACAGGGCCTCTGGTCAGGCTTCCCAGAAAAGCAAAAAGCAAAAAGCGTGAAGCAGGAGGATATTTTGGCCTAGAGGCACCTAGAGGGAGTCCTAAGGGAGTGGAGGGCGGGGGAGGCAGAGAGATGGAACTGGGGGAATGCTGCAGCAGTGAGCCTGGGACCAAGAGGAGGTTTTAGGAAGTGCTCTGCCATGGGCCTCGGTGAGGCACTTGGATTTTATTCTAGAAGGGACGAGAAGCTACTGGAAAGATTGAGAACAGAGACGTGAACTGATCCATTTGTGTTTTAAAGGTTCACTCTGACTGCTTGGGGGGAGGAGAGACTGACTAGGGGTGGGACTGGAGTGAAGAATCACCAGGTATTATGGGTGGGATTTGAGCTCAACCATTCTGATGCCAGAGCATCACCCTTGGGTCTGCTGCTTCCTGAAGGCATCAGGGATGTCAGCTCTGACCTGACAATTGCAGTGGTTGGCTGGCCCACCCATCGTCTGGCCTCCTGGAAATAGTTCAGCATGGTAGGCAGCTGACATCTTCCATTGTAAGTCAGGCCTGGGGTTGAACCCTGGCTCTGCACTTAGAAGTTACAGGACCTCTGTTGCCTCACTCAGCCTCAGTTTCCTACAAAATGGTGATAATAGTGTCATGTAGCTCATAGGGTGTTTGTGAGCATTAAATGAGACGCTGCTTATGAAGTTTGGGCTGTGGCACAGCGACTCTCTCTGCACTGGAGAATCCAGGGGCAACCTTCTCAGTATAGCGCTAGTAGCCTTGGGAAGGTGATCCCTGATCCCTAGTGTTTGGCTTTCCTTTTCCTAGAAGCCTGGGATCCTATCTCCTGGGTTTAAGGCTTTGCTTCCTATTACTGTGCAAAATCCCAGGAGAGAGGCAGCACATTTCAAAGCGTCTGCCAGTTCCCTCTGGGGGTGGGGGAGGGGAGCTTCAGTGAACCCTCCCCAGAAGCCTGCTTGAATGAGGGTCTCCCTGGGGAGAGGAGTGCCAACAAGAAGGAAAATCACTCTCAAATTAGGGCCAAAGATCCTCCTTCCTTCTTGGGCAATTTTGCCTGCTCTCCCACACCAGAATACTCTCACATTCCTTAAATCCATTGGGGAAGGAGAAGTTGGCCAAATTCTGGCCCCTCGGAGCTCACAATTGGAGCACGCAGGCTAGGACAGGACCTTGCCGTTGGAAGAGCTGGGAGTGAAGGCCTGGCATCGAAGCTTGAATCTCTGAGGAGCAAAACTTTGAGTTTTCCTGGTGCCAGTGTTCACATTGATTCAAAGGTGGAAAGCCCCAAAGAGATTATACAAAGCTCTGACCTAAACCTGCTCCTGGCTGAGCACATTTTGACGTGCTGAATAGTGATGAGTTGAATGGCTCTGCAGGAATAAAGAGGGATTCTGACAAGTCTGTGGAAGATAAAGCCCAAGGGTGCAGACTGGGGGCAGGGTGTCTGGGGTGTTCACTGGCCACATGATGGGCTGGAGCTGGAGTACCAAAGGGAAGAGCTGGGGAGGGCCAACCAGGAGCACTGGAGAAACCTGCCAGAATGTTCCCTCAGGACATGCAAAGCTAACGGTTGAGATCTAGTAGATAAGTGTGGCTTCAGTGTGGAGAGAGGTGAACAAGGGGGAAGACAGCGGAAAAAGGGAAGGAGGGGAGAAGGGGTTAAAAAAGATGTGAAAGACGGGATTTCAGAGTCCACTGGCCATCCTGAAAACCTCTCCCCCTGAACCTAGAAACACTGGGCAAAATACAGCAAGCACCCTTTCAGTGAAGCCCTGAACTCACAGGCAGCCGAGGGCAATCCTCAGGGGCCCCAGACAAGAGAGAGCATAAGAGTAAGAATGCTGAGATGATATCGAAGGTGGCAGCTCCCCTCGGTATTACCCACCCCCTTAACACAGGGTCCTAAGTTTTCATACAGAAATGTTTGTATTAACAAAGCAAACCACAAACAAACACTCCACCCACTCAATAAATACAGCCCCTCAAGATACTGACCCACCCCAGGCCTTGTGCAGGCAGCGGCCTACAGGGGAGGACGGGACCCCAGGGCTGGGATGCGGACTGTGCCCGCAGCACACAGGAGGCGGCCCAGAGCAGGTGAAAAACGCAGCTGGAAGCCAGCGACCCAGATTCTGGGCACATGGATAACTTTGTTTGCTGTGCGGGCCCCTTGAGGGCCCTCTTTTGGGCCTCAGTGTTTCAGGCAGAAAGTTTCAGACAGGGCTGGACCTGGTGACATTCTGTGATTTGAACTGTGAGGCCCTCAGGTGGGCAAGCAGGAACCTGCTCCCAGGCCAGGCCAGGCCAGCCCAGAAGGAAGCAGAGAGAAGAGCCAGATTTAGGGTAGGAAAAGGGAGAAGAGGGTACCAGCCACCCTGGACAAGGGCTCCGAAGGTGGGTGCTGGCCAGGGCAAAAGCAGCTCCCTGCACATGGTCTGCCAGCCACCTATGGGGGCCTGCTTGGGGCTGAGAGGGTCCTCACACAGAGACCTCTTCCCGGAGTGAGAATTCCCGGGATGGGGGTGAGTGAAGCCTTGGGCAGACAGAGAACCCTCCGGGCTCATTTTCACCCATGCACTCATTTCCTTCTCCATCCACATTTTCCTGGAATCTGACACGCTTGTGAGTGCAGCCCAAGATCGGGCCCATCCAGCCCTCCCTGTCCCCGGTGCCTGCCATCTCCCCCATGGGGGCATGCCAGGACTCCGCACCCCCTGTTCCCAGGACTGAGCTCCTGCCGCCTTCTTTGGTCTGGAGGATTTACAACTTCTAATAAACTACAACACCCCCTCGATGTGCTTCTGTTGTAGCCCAGGATGCACAACCACAACACGAGCTCTGAAGGCAGGCTCTCACTCCTGTACATGATCGCAGCGGTCAAGTCAAAACCCTATGCCATGGTTCTTCTGGAAGGAGGGGTCCCTTGTCACCAAAAGGAACAGGAAGTGGGGCCGGTGGGAACCAGCTGGCCCCGGAGAGACCGACTGGAGTTTCTGGCTCTGGTTCTCTTTCTGCCTGTCCTCACTCAGCTGGGGCACCTCCTTGCCGAAGCCCTGCAGGCATGACTCAGGCTGACTGCCTCTCATCACCCCTTCTTTCATCAGCTCCAGGCCACCCCTCCCCGGCCAGGCTCGGGCTCCCAGCTGGCCCCCTCCTCACCCGCCCACTCCCTGTAAGGAAGCCTCCCTGCAGCTTCGATGTTGGCTTCTCTCCCTAAAAGCCTCATCTCGGTCCTGTCTTTTCTCCCCCGAGAAGTGGTGTCTTTAATGCTCGTTGCCAGGAGGGTTCTTATTCCTTGGTCCAAGATTCCTGTCCCCCTCTCCCTTTTCTCCTGCTCCTCCCCCTTCTCTGCCTTCTTCACCTCCTCTTCCTCCAGAAAGCCCCTCTTGATTGAGGGGGAGTGGAGGGAGAACATCCCGGAGTCGCCTGTCGCCGGCACCATCTTACCTTCTTACCTTCTCGCCTTCTCCGCTGGACCAGAGGAGGCAGGCAGCGTGTCCCAGCCCATCTTCCTCTTAGGAACTCATCAAGCTCATCCCAAAGTTCTTACAGAAAAATAACCGAGCAAGTAGAGGCAGAGACCTAAACAGGACAGCAAGGGGTCCTGGGGCTACCAGATATTTAAAATAGTATAAAGCTGTGGTGATTAAAACAACGCGAATAGACAGATCAATGGAACAGAAAAAAACAAACACAAAAGCCTCTGGAATGAAAACAAAGAGGGACAGCAATTTGGTACATGGTAATTACTGTGTTTAAATCACTGGCGATAAGACAGTTATTTACTAAATGGTATGGACAATGGGAAAACAGTTGGAGCCTGGTCTCACAGCTTACACGGAAATAACTCTCAGAAGCATCAAAAATGAAACCAATGGAATACAATGAAAATATTTTAAAAATTAATTTGGAGGTCGGAAGACCTTTTAAAATTTGATGCAAAACCTAGAAGCCATAAAGAAAAGGTTGATAAATTTGACTACATAAAAGTCAAGATTTCCTCCATGGAAAAAATACCCTAAGCAAACAACAAACTGGCATCTCAGCACAGGCAAAGGAGTTATTTTCTTAATATGTAAAGATTCCTCCAAATGGGTAAGAAACAGGAACAATCCAGGTGCAAAGGCAGCAAGTAAAGAAGATGGTCAGACTGTTCCTGAGGCAGGAGGAACAAATGGTCCCTAGACACGTGAAAAGATACTCAACCTCACTCATAAAAAAGTGCAGAGTAGGCTACAAGGAGATAGCATTTTTTTCACCTATGAAGTCAGCAAAAATAAAACATATTTGCTAACAACTTTTATATATTGTTGGTGAGAGTGTAAATTGGTCTCCTCTCTGAAGAAAGCAATTTGGTACTATCAAAATATGAAAAATGCGTATGTCCTCTGATCCAGAAATGTTAGTCCTAGATATTTAGCCCACAGGTTAAGCAGAAAAGCGCATACTTGCGGGCCTGTTGTATTGAAGCAACTCTTGTAAAGCCAAAGATTGGGGAATGACCTAAATGGCTAATAGAGGATTAACTAAATGAATTGTTCAGAAAATGGAATACCAACCACTGTTTAAAAAATGGGCCTACTCTCTTTGTGCTGATATGGACAGATCTTCAAGTAAGGTGGAAAAATCCAGGGGCAAAAGCATGTTTAGTACGTTACCTTTCTGGGGAAAACAAAATATGTATTTATCGACACACTGTCTCTGGAAGGATCTGTAAGAAGGTGGAGCAGTTGTTGCCTCATTTTACAGATGAGAAAACTGAGGTTCAGAGAGGTTCAGCAATTTTTCCAAGGTCACACAGACGTGGTGGGACCCAAACCCAGAACTGATCTCTTAACCACCCCCCTTAGAGCTACCTTTCAGTGTAGCACAGATGATGCTCAGCCAATCCTCACTGTTAGCAAAGTCCAGGCCAAGAGGATACAGCGAGGCACATGGGAGGGGAGAGCATGTTCTAGCCCCCAGGAGTCTGATGCAGGTCACTGTGACCCAGTTACTGATGTAAAAACGGGAGGTCTGTGCTAAAAACACCCACAAAACATGATGTGGTCCTTTCTGCAGCCAAATGCACCTCCTTCCTTTGATTTTCTCCTTGCCTGGTGGGCTCTTATTTCCAGTTCCGGTATGAGGAGTAATGGAGTCACTTAGGCGAGAACCTGCCACATTGTGAACACCAGGTGTGGACCAGCTGAGCAGCCTGGCTCGGTAGGGCAGGCGAGTGTGAAACTGGCAGAGGCTAAGACATCCAGACTGTTGCTCAACGCCGTGCACTAATTGCTTTAATTAAGGTATAGGACTGTAGGTCACAGGAGCACAGGAGCACGTTCGAGGTGTATAAACAGGATCTTAAATGAATTTGCTATTAGGTCTTCTCTGGTACTGACATCAGTTGTCAGGTCTTTAGCTTGTGATAAATGCATTCCTGGGCAAGAGCTTTGTCCTAAAGGTGGCTCTTGAGCAGAGTGGCGACCTTGGCAAAGCGTTTGGAGAGGATGTGACTTGCATGTGGTCATAGAAAAAAGATAGATGGGGAGAGTGGAGCAGGAAGGAGGAAACGATTTTAGTGCCTGCTGTTCACCAGGTTCAGTCACATTCAGAACTCTGGGTCATCCCCATAATACTCTGAGATAAGGATTCTGCTCCCATTCTATAGATGAGGAAACTGAGGCCAAGAGTCAGCTCTAAATTAGGGCCGAGGTCACAGAGCTAAGTAAGCAGCAAAAACAGAACAGAAGGAAGGCTAAGATTAGTCAGATGCTTCCCATGTGGGGCAACTGCTTACCATTCATATTTTTACTTTGATACTAATCAAAACTCAGTAGCATAAGTATGTTTATCACCATTTTACAGAAGAGAAAGCTGAGATCCAGAGAGCTTAAGTGGCTTGCTGGTAAGTGGTCTGTCTTACAACACAATTCACGCTCTTTCTTCCCAGTACCTCGGAGTCTTGAATGACAAGGAATCCACAAATCTATAGTGAATCAAACAATGACAGCATAAATACCACACTTTTTATGTTTGCTGCTTTTCAAACATTTGTTAACTGCTGCTATATTGGTTAAAATATACATTAAAATATAATCAATTTTAAAGGGTAACCTATTCATAGTTGCTTTTTAAAACATTGTGCCCCTCCCCCCAACCTGGTCCCGATTGACGGCTACAAAATACAACTGGTGAACCTTGGGGGTCTGAGACATGGGTCGATGCTATAAAGGGCTTTCATAGAGAAAAAGTTGGGGGAGTTTACTCTGCCCTCCCTGGTAGGAGCAGGCCTGGAAGGAAAGCAGGTACTCTTCAAAGGGAATGAATTTGACAGTGGGGGGCTGGTCTGAGTGTCCAATAGGGTACAGAGGCAGAGGGGCCAGGAAGGGGTAGTCACTTTTCTGTGATGATGCTGTATGGCAAACCCCAAACCTCAGTGTCTTATAACAGTGAGTTCAGGAGTCTGCAGCTGGCTATGGTGACTGCTCTTTGCTGTGGGGGACTCAGCTCTGCTCCACGTGTCTCTCATGCTGGGACCCAGGTTGAAGAAGCAGTGGCTACACGGGGCCTGCTGTTCGCAGGGTGCAAGGCTGGAGCCCAAGAGGACAGGCCGTCCATGCAAGCACACTTAAGCCCCTGCTTGGATGGGGCTGTGAGTCATGTCCACCTCCACTCCACTGGCAAAGCCAAAGTCAGCGGCGCAGGGCAGTACACTCGCTGCACGGCAAGGAGGGGAGAGTGCACATCCGCTGAACAGTAACAAACCTGTCACGGAGGGTGAGTCTGCCTGAAGCCACCTGGGCAGAAGGCCTGGAGGACCATTCCAAGGGAGAGGCCAGCATTTAAAATCCACAGTAGTCTTGAACCTGGGCACACATGGCTGTCACCTAACAAGCACCCTTCAAAGCCCTTTGCTGAGTCGGATTCTGCACCCACTCTGCCCAGGGCACATCCCCTATAGGTTACGGTGGCTTTGGGACAGTGGAGATGGCCCCAATGCAAGGCTCTCTCCTGCCTCCCCAGCCACTCTCCTGCCCATCTCAGGGGATGGCTCCCCCACTAGCTCGTAAAACATTCATTTCTCCTAATTCAAATATTTTCACCCTTTAGAAGACTTGTTAACGCTGTATTTTAAGAAGCATTTTGAAAAGTCATCCTTTGCTCTGGCTGGAACAGTAGCTCATAAATGATTGATTTCTGCTGGTGGGAGACAAGGATTGTCTTCCTTCTGGGACGGAAAAGACATGGCCCGGGCTGGGATCTCAGAACAGGCAAGCGATGGGGGGGGGGGGGGGGGGCTTCTCCCATCCAGGGCAAGGAGAGGAAGAAACAGGGCCCCCTTTTGTCCACCCCTAAATGGGGCTCCAATTCCTGGCTTTCTTCACCCTGGTTAGGCAATGCGCCTGGCAGAATTTCTGCTCTGCCTCCTGCCAGCTGTGTTAGCTTGGGCCAGCTGCTTGGCCTCTCTGAGCTGCTGTCTATGTGCCTGTAAATGGAGCAGCGCTGCTGGGAGTAAAGACTAAATGAGATGGTGCCTGATGAGCCATCACCCACCATCATCTACCAGGTCCTAATAAGTGTCCATTTTCTTCCTTCCTCTGGGATCAGACTCCATTGGAATGGGGCATCCTGACTGCAGCCACCACATTCAGACTCTGAACTCGGTGCTGGAATGGGTCTAGGGCAAGAAGAGCTTTCAAACTGGGTTTCCCAGGAGGCCCTCTGTGCTGCCTGAAGCCCCCCGCAGGGCAATTCAGCAGCGCCCTTGAGCCTGGCTTGTCCCCGGAAGGCAGGAGTGACCTTGATCAGAGCTTCTCAGTGGTGTCTGGGAGCCACCATGGGGCTGCAGTGCTCAGAGCTCTGGTGGGAGCTGCCAAAGCAATCTGCCTTCCCCGTGCTAGCCTCAGCCCCGGGGGATCTATTAGCATCTCGCACTTGTGCAAGGCCTGGTAAATCAGCCTCCTGGTGTGGGGGATTCTGTGTGGCAGTATTCACTGGAAATGCAGAGAAAGGGACACGGAGATGTGAAAAGAGGCTGCTCAGAGCCCCAGGGAGCCGCGCTGGGGAGTGCACCAAGCTAGAGCTGCTTAAGCCCACGGGCATTTGGCCCCCTTTCCCAACTATCATCTGGTGTCCATGTCAGGGGAGTTGGTGATAGGGGCCACAGCAGCCTCTGATCAGTGAGGGGCTTAGGGGCTGGACACCCTGTCCTGACCCAGCTCAGTGCATGAGTCCTTAGGCACAACCACAAGCCCAGAATCAGGGCTGCTTAGCCCCTAAGCGGAGGGATGGGGGAAGGCTGGAGTTTCTCAGGACAGGGACCAGGTCCTGGATAGGTCATTCATTCCTAAACATGGAGTGCAAAAGCTCTGCGCTCTGCTGCATGACTTAGGGCAGGCGTGAAGGTGTGCCTGCAACGCCATTCTTGGTCATGGTTCTGATGAACTTTTTGGAGAGGGAGGATATGTGTTATCACAGCCCCTGGAGTGGTCCCAAAGAGAGACCTGAGCATGGCAGGGCCATCAGGCTAACATGGCCTCGGTGGTCACCAGCTGCTCCTGCTCCAAGGCCCCCGACTTTCCATATTTCCTTGGGCAGATAAAGATGTACAAACCCCTTGCCTTCACCCACATTGTATTCCCTTCACTGAGTCATATTCTCTCTGTCATCTACTCCCACTCAGAGTGACTCACTCATGTCAACAGACCCAACATCTTTCCCTACCCTTCCTGAAGCTCCCAAGACTGACTCCTGGTGCAGGTGGGGCTGGTGGGGGCAGGGAGTGGTGAACTCCAGCATTTGCTCTAGTGTTGATGCTGCTGGGGAGAGAGTGGGGGAGGAGAGACCCTGAAAAAAATGCACTTGGGTTTCTGCTAAAGGCAATATAACATCTGGAAAGTGGGGAAGAAATAGGGCTGGAGGCAAGGGATGAGAGATATCTGGATCTACATGGCTGGTGCAGTCCCACTGCCCATCCAGATATGGTTGAACATTCCTCTGAGGAGGGCCCCAGACTCTCCTGTGGGTACCCCCCCCACACACCAAATGTCCTCTCCTGTCCCCAGCTATGCTAGACGTGACAGAATTTTCAGGGATGTGCAGGGGATGCAGGATCCACTGGGACAGCAATTGAGAATAACAAAATTGATGGACTGAAGAGAAAAAAATCCATTTCTCTTCCCCAGCCCAGTGCTAACCACACATGGAAGTCCCATTCTCCTTTCTCCTGGCAGGGAAGCAGTTACACAGTCTGACAACCAGTCCCTGGGGCCTGGGCTGAGTTGGAGCTAATTACCAATTACTAATAAACATTGAATTAATACTCTGGACCAAATTAAACTAATCTGGATCAAACTATAATGACCCAAATGAATTCCATGTCTATTGTCTCCTCCAATTCACACACCCACACCCACACCAACTTATGTCTGAGCCTAAAGTCTCCCCAGGCTTGGGAGTCCCAGGACAAAAACCCAACCCACAGTGACCTGGCATCAGGACCAACAACTCTCCTGTTCATATTGAAGCAACTCAACTCCAGCATGCAAGGCCCCAGTCATCAGCCCACCCTGTAGTCGAACATCTCACCAAATGCATCTTGCACTCCCTTCACTTGGCCCCTGGAGCCACTGAGCTCTCCTGATCCCCAAGCACACTCTACTTGCCAATTATTGCTTCTGTCTTTACAACTCATGGCTACTTCCATCCCTGAAAGTTCAGATTCAATGCCCCTTCGAGAAGCTTCTCTTCTTGGGTGATCTTTATCACACACAGAATTGGGGGTTATATCTCATCCCCACCTTCCCATCTATGCCAAACTCCTCTAGGTATCACAAGTCCCTTTCCAACACCTTGAGAGCAAAGCCTTTGTCTGGAGGAGAAAAATCTATTTTTTTTATTTTTCCTTCCAAGGTGGTGAGGCCTTGAGGCTGGCCATGCCCCCTGCCTTTTCTCTTGAGAGTTAATGGAAATTAAAGAAGGCACTTGCTAGTGACGCCGGCTCTGGTTAAGGTCTCCAGGGAGAGAGGGGTAAAGGGTTTTTTTAGGGTCCATGGGTCTAGTCCAGCTCCATTGGCAGGAAACAAAATAAAATTGAAAGCAACTGTCCCATTTGAGAATGAAGAAGGTGCCCATGGATGGAGAAGTCCCTGAGTATTAGCTCTCAGGGAATTCAGACCAGGAAGCAGGGTGAGTGGGTGGGGTGCACATATGTCCAAGGTAAGTAAGGGCCCAGCCAATACCTTCTGATTAAAATGGAAGCAACCCAGCTCAACCATCCAGTCAACTCCTCTTGTTTTAAAGGAGAAACAGAGACCCATAGACATTTGACCTGCTGCTCATACAGCAAGTTAGTCAGGGATCATGTATTGGTCTGATGAAATATTAATGTTTCCAGTTCCAATGATAGAGCTAAAGCAGTTCCTTTCCTCTGTGCGTAGTGGACCTTCACAAAGATACAGTTTGAAGGAAGGTGCAGGCAAGCCGTCTCCTCCTGAGACCCAGTGGGGAAGGCTGGGAGGCTCCCCCTTGCTAAAGAGGGGGTCCAACATTGTAGCCTATCCCCTTTCAAGGTAAGGAAGGGCATGTGCTGAGAGTGGAGCAGGGAAATGGGCATAGTCCCGACAGGCTCAGGTCCTGAGAATGTCGAGGGCAGAAGAGGAGCTGAGGAGGGACAGCACTCAGCTGGGAGCCTCTGGGGCCTCCTGCTTACAGGGTGAGCTGGGTGTGACAGTAACAAGCAGGGGTTGAGAGACCCCTATGGTCTGGGGATAGGCACCCAGACAAAAACCACACACCGATCCTTTTAAAAGACAACTAAAAAGCCAATCTCATGCTTACATTTCAAATTTAAATGACTGCACTGCTGCAGTTAGATTGGCCAGTTTTATATCCAAGACTTTGAGGCTTTAAATACTCTAAGGAGTGGTATGGTGAGTAAAGAAAGAACATTTCATTATAAAGTGGTTTTTTTCTTTAAAGGTCACAGACCCTAAAATGTTGCTTGCTTCAGGGACCCCTTTCTCAAGCTGGCCACAACCCTCCCCCTACGCTGTTTTCGGAGCCGTCATTATATGAAGTGCTTAGGATTATTTCTGTGTGTTCCCATGTGGGTGTTTTATTGTCTAAAAATTTATTAAAAGACCCTTTATGACAGGAGCTGGGTTCCCTATGTCCTTTGGCTTCTTCAAAGTGCACAGCTGCGTGCTGAGCTCTGATTAGAAAGCTCAGCTCCTGGTTAATTCTGAGATTGTTGTTCAGCACCATGGACAAAACCTCTCCTTTTCCCCTCCTCCCAGGCTGTTTTCTTTCTTTTTTTAAAAAAACTATCTTTATTGCTGAAAGTATTACGGATGCCCTGTTCCCCCCCCCCCCATTGACCCCCTCCACCCCGCTCCTGCCCCCAGGTCTTCCCTGCATTATTGCCTGTGTCCATGGCTTATGCATGCATGCATAGAAGTTCTTGTTAATCTCTTCTCACCCCCCGCCCCCGTTCCCTCTGAAATACATCAGACACTGAAGCATGCACCAGGCTGTTTTCTATTTCCCATGTCTCCCTTCTAATTTCCTTCCAGAAGAAGCCCCCAGCTGCCTCACTGAGGGCTGAGATCCACTCAAATCTGTCTTTCTCCTGGGGGTACTGCGCTGGGAGCCAGAAGCCACACCATGGCAGCGGGGAGGAGAGAAGAAGGACCCTGGAAAAGAGGGGACCTCACAGCCTTTCTTGCTGTGCTTAGTTAGACCATCTCATTCACGTGCCCCAGCCAGAACCACAGTCCCCAGCTTTCCCAAGAGCTGCAGATATGCTTCCCAATACTGCTGAACTTGGTCTGTGCTCAGGGGGTTTAAGAGCAGCAGAACACCTGGCTACCTGGGGCAATGCTGAGATAGAGCCTTGCTGGGCAGGGCTGGGGAGACCCTGACATGGCAGGAGACAGATGGGGGACACATCTGGACTGTAAGTGAGGTTGGAGTCCAAAGGCCGAGGGCTGGGGGTACCACCCTCAACTGAGGTACAGCCTCAGTCATCAGAGTCAAGGAAAGTCTGCAAAGCCCTGGGCAGGGGGCAGGGCAAGGGCCTAGCACCGAGGCTTCCAGGGACAATTCAGAGAAGATTCAAAGCAGTACAAGGTGGCAGATGTTTGATGTTGGCCATAGGGTGGAGGTTGTCACACTTTAAACGGGGGGGTGCCAATGGGACACAAGGTAGAAACAAGATTGAATTTTTAATAGGTAATAATCCAGAACCCATTTGAGGTCAGATAGTGCCACTCCAGAGCTGGAATTAGTGTATTTGTTAATACACGATAAATTCAAAAATCCACTCACTTGCTGTATTTCCACTCTGGTGGGTGCTGCAGAAGCTGAGATAAAACAGTAACAACCACAACACATAACAATTCCATTAAATTTATTGCCCCTTCTCCTCTTTCCATATTCTGCCTACCCTTCAAGGGCCACTTGAATTTCTTCCTCACTCAGGAGTTATCACAGGTGCCAAATGTTTGTTTGCTGAATGGATGGATGGCCCTGGTGATCATCAGACCTGTTGATTCTCAGTTTTTTGTATCGCCTTACATTGGTTACTGGGGAAACAGACTCTGAAATAAAGATCTGCGTGCAGAAAATTATTGAGGGTGCTTTGTGCATCAACATCTGGGGATGAGGGCAGGGGAGGAGAGTGAAGGAAGTGGGATTGGGCAGAGAGAGGAGCTGAACTTGGATAAAGCTTTGGCCAGTCCTACAGGGAATCCTGAAGCTGAGATGACCCTCTCGTATTGTCCTTTCCTGAGGCAAAAGGGGTGGAAACTTTCACCCTCTGTCTGTAGTTGGATGCAGGCTGCCCCCAGGAAGGTGGTGTGTCCTTGGGTGAGATGGATGTTTTGGTTGAGGCCAGTTCCTGGAGTGGGACTCAGCCAAGAGTCATCACCTGCCAACACTGCCAGTAGCTGGAAGAATGAGGACCTGGGCCCTGAAAGGGGGATCAGGGTGACACCCCACAGCATCCACTACATGTACCAACAAACTTGGATGACAATGGGTGGAAGGTACATATCAGAATCCCTGAAGGATTCTATTTTAAGAGTTGTCCAGGATTGTTCTTTCATAACCCCTCCTGCAGATCATCATGATAAGGAATTATTCATCCACTCCTACTTGCCCTGAGACAAAGGAGGAGATTTGCCCTGGGACACACAGAAAGACAAGTGGCTGGGGGAAAGGAGCCCACACTCCATGGTGGGGTGAGCCCCGTTCCCCAAGTGACCACCAAAACAGCAGTGCTCATGCCTCACCTGCTTCCCTAGTCTCTGTAATGAGCAAAGCCTAGCACCTACCTGGTCCAGAGAAGATGGGGACATGTTGGGGGCAGAGGCTGGGGAGGAGGCCTGTGTGTCAACAAATGCATACAGAATTGAATTGGTTTTTTAAAGCAGTTATCATGTACAGACACGGCCTTTGTGCTGAGTATACATGACTTAACCCGGTGAGCAAATCCCCTGATCCTTAATTAACCTTTTCACTTGAACCCCTTGACCAAACAGCAAATGGAGGCTGGTGAATTGGAAACCACAGCCTTACCTCCCCGGTGCCACCTAGACTGGTAATTACCTCGGCCAAGGCTGGAACTTTTGACAAGCTGATGAACAAATAATCTCCCACTAATAGCTGTGATAAACCACAGAGCCCAGTTCACCCCTCCTCTCTTCCTTGACTACCTTCCATGAAACCAGAGGGCGGGTTGCGATAGCGTTTTCCTCTCTCTCCCTCCTTTTAATAAAAAGGAGCCCACTTGGACCGAGGATCAGGAGATGGCTTGAGGAGGGAGACACTGGCCTGCAGAAGCCTCTCCCCCAGGATAAGCCAGAAGCTCTGACATGTCCTTTAGCAGACCTGCTGAACAGCTGAGGTTTCCGGGGCGTGCCCCTCAGCGGATGTCAAAGCAGTTTAGAAGGCTGGCTCCTGGCCCACAGTTACATGGGGGAGGGGGGGTCCACAAAGTCTTTAGCCCCCAAGGCTCCCAGCTGAACTGAGTAAGGGGCAGCAGAGAAGAAGGGAAAACCGATGGGACAAAAAGGGAGAGGAAGAGGAAGGTGGAGGAGGGTGCAGGAGAAGCAGCAAAGATTAGACACAGGATACTGGGGAGGGGGGTCTGGGCATAGAAAGAAGATTCTGACAGTGGCCCAGGTCTCTGACACGTCCCCCGAGGCAGCTCATTGTTTCTGCCTGGAGCGTCCTCCCTGCCCCAGCTCCGTCAAAATATAGCGGTAGTGACAGAATCGCTTCGAGTGCTGAGCACCGTCCGTGCAGCATCTTGAGCGAGCGCCCCCCCCAGGAGGTAGGCACTGTTCTCCCATTTTTCAGATGAAGCAGCTGAGGCACGGAGAGGTTTCCCTTCCCTCCTCCTCTTTTGCCCTCTCCTTCCCATGCCCCAGCCCTTCCCAGGACTTGCACTCAAATGGGAAGACATCTGCCCCTCTCTTTCCAACTCATCCCACGCGTGACTTTAACTCAGGTTTTCAAAAGCATAGCTGAGACCACATCACAGCCTGCTCAGGGTCCTTCCAGGGGCTCAGGGGAGAAGCTCAGGCTCTGAGCCTGGCGCTAAAGCCTCCTCTCTGGCCCCTCGCTTTCCCATGACGTTTTCTCATGGCACTTTCTTGGGATATTCTAGTCCTCACTTCTACTGTCGGTTTCTCCATCCGTAACAGCCTCGTAGGTAATGGGCTAATGGTGCCTGGCCCGCGGTTTGTGATCAATAGCTGTGATATGTTGAGATGACCTTGTAGAATGAGAGCTACGTGCAAGGGTGATGGAGCAACGGGAGCAGGATCCTGGTTTCTTGACACGTAGGACTGCCCTACACGTTCCGGATTGTCTACCTCTGCATGTTGAATGAGAGAGAGAGACATACTTCTATCTTGTTTAGGCCACTGATACTTTGCGCTTCCTATAGGAAGCAGCCAAACCCAATCCTAATCGATACACCACCTAAACTGTTCACAGGCTAACGCTGGTGAAAGTACCTGGCCTAGTAAATCCCACATGACAGCATCTCAGTCGATCTCTTTTCTCTCCTAGCATATGACATGCTCCTAACAAGCTCTGGTATTGTAGCTTTATACAGCCTTTATACTGTCAGTGAACTATTCATGGTTATGT
Organism: Miniopterus schreibersii; assembly: GCF_964146895.1. Classification (NCBI taxonomy): domain Eukaryota; kingdom Metazoa; phylum Chordata; class Mammalia; order Chiroptera; family Miniopteridae; genus Miniopterus; species Miniopterus schreibersii. Next base: position 10,745,376 of record NC_138116.1, read on the forward strand.
ATAACCCCAACTCTCTAAATATAGCTCCTATTATATTTGCTTTTCAAAATTATTTTACTCCTACACTTATTTAATTCTGCAAAAAGTGCATTACTGTCCCCATTTTACAGATGTGGTTCTGCAGGCTCCTAGAGGAACAGATTAGGCCTGGGACCCAGGGCTTCTCGCCCCAGGTCCACAGTGCTCCTCCTGCCTCACACCCACAGCAGCTAGAGCTAAGCTGCTTGATTGACCTTCATGTTCTTTCCATTGTGAACAGTGTGAATGTTCTTTGGTGTGAGGTATGCACACAGTAGGTGTTCAGTGAATACATTATATGAAATTAAGCATTCATCCAAGCTACTCTTTGAGATACATCTAGATCCGGGGTTGGCAAATTATGGCCCACAGTCTATGTTTGTAGGACCCATGAGCACAGTACAGTTTTTATATTTTCATATGGTTATGGGAGAAGAGGGAAGAGAAGGAGAGGGAAGGACAAGAACATGTGACAGAAGCCTAAGATTATTTGTCCCTTCACAGGAAACATTTTCTGCCCCTGAGCTAGACCCTCCTCCTGCAGCTGTATGTTTAATCCACCAGCAATGCTTCATCAGCTGCTGTCCCTTGAGAGACATGATTCCCCAGAGAGCTTGGGGATCCTGCCACTGAAGGCCTGAGGGCTTGATCTACCCTCTCGCACCGGAACCCGGAGGGAGCCCCCCGCCCCTCGCTCCCTGCAGCACTTCTTCTGGGCAGATGGGGATGAATTTTTCTATCCCCACAACCACCACCACCCTGTGACTTAGAAGCCTTTCTGAGCCACTGGTCAAATAATCAAGCTCAATTTGATTAAAAATTCATTGGCTTTTTTTCCTGTAAAAGAAAATAAATAAGTGAGCAAACATCAGCGGCTGAGGCTATAAACTGAAGTGTGAAAGCCCAAACAGGCTGAAACCATGACAAGAAAAACCATCAGGTTCAGAGCATTTTTATTTCCCCAGATACCAGCCTTCCAGAGGGGAGGCTGAGCAGGTCCCCGTTTCCAGTGCCCCTCACAGCATGTTCCCCGGCAAGAGCCCTCAGTTATTCACTCGGGAGATAGTTGAGTGCTTATGAGAATGGGGTTTGAAGTCAGATGGAATTTTACCAGCTGTATGTCCTTAGCTGAAGCACTTAACCTCTCTGAGCCTCAGTTTCTCCATCTGTAAAATAAGATTTACCTTGTAGGAGATGCACAGTGCTCAGCACAGTGCCCAGCCCAGTGCCCAGCCCAGTGCCCAGCCCTGATGCGCTCACTGACTGGAAGGTAGACCTTTGATATCATACTGACCAGCTCTCTTTCTCTCCTCCTCCTTCTGACTCTCTTCTTTTTTTCCTCCTTCTTAATCACTCCTCAGTTACTCGCTAAACCCCATCCTTGAAGGAGTCCAACCCACCTCTAACTCGGCTCTCTCCTTTCTGGCCAGGCCACTCAGCATTTCCACCAAATCTTCCTTAAACTGCTTCAGACCACCACCCTCCAAGCCTCCTGCCAGGGGTCCCTTCCATGCTTCTTTCCTACCTCTACCCCAGGCCAGCTTTTTGCCCTTTGTTGGCACATTGTAAACCTAAAGGCTAAAATATCCATCTTTCATTTGATGAAGACTCAAGACATCAGTCCATTCTGCGAGCAGGGATTCTGTGAGCAGGGATTGTGCCTTCCCTGTATTCTACCTACACCCCCTGAGCTGGGCCCATAGTAGGTGTTCAGTGAGCACTGGCCAGTAGCATGGCCAGGAGGATGAACAATGACCAGCTCATGGCCAGAGTGTCCCTTCCTGTGACTGATGTGAACCCCAAGAACTACTTGGACTCAGGGACTGGCCCAGACAAAGCCAACCAGTTGGAGGGCTTCCTGATGTAACAACAACAAAAAAAGTGAATTTGGAAGTGAGACATGCCTGGTTTGAATTTTGGTATCACTTCTGGCTATGTGAATGTACTTACCTATAAAGTCAGATGAACCTATATCGAGATACCAATTCACACCCACGAGGATGGCTATAATAAAAAAGACAGATAATAACAAATGTTGGCAAGGACTTGGAGAAATTGGAGCCCTTAGTATGCTTTGGTGAGAACGTAAATGGTACAGCCACTTGGGAAAGCAATTTGGCAATTGCTCAGAAGTTTAAACATAGAATTACCATATGACCCAGCAATTCTATTCCTAGGAATATACCCAAAGAAATAAAAACAGGTCCACACAAAAAACTTGTACACAAATGTTCATAGCATTATTCATAATAGCCAAAAAAAATGGAGAAAAGCCAAATGCCCATCAACTCATGAAGAGATAAACAAAATGTTGTGTACCCATACAATGGAATATCATTTGGCATAAAAAGGAATAAAGTACTGACACATGCTACAACATGGGTGAGCCTTGAAAACATTACGTTAAGTGAAAGGAGCCAGCACAAAAGACCACATATTGTATGATTTCATTTATATGAAATGTCCAAAAAAGGCAAATCCTTAGAGACAGAATAGATTAGTGGTTGCCAGGGGCTGGGAAGAGAGGGAGATGGGAGTGATAAAAATGTTCTTTTTAGGGGGTGATAAAATGTTCTAAAATTAGGTAGTGGTGATGAATGCATAACTCTGTGAATAAACCATAAACCATTGAATTGTACATTTCAAAAGGGTGAATTGTATGATATATTTCATGTCAATAAAGCTGTTTGTTTTCTTAAATGGGGTGGGCAAGGTCTCCCACCCACATCGAAGGGTCACCATGAGGGGCAGAGGAGGATGTGTGTGCCAGGGTTTGGGACACAGCGTCAAACTACTTACTATAAATAGGAGGGCTGGGGCCATGGCCCCTCATATAGAGGGAGCTGTTTTCTGCGTTCCCTTCTTGCTGTGGTTCGGGACTCCTTGAGGAGTCTTGCTGAGGAATGACATGGCCATCTGGTAAGGACAAGAGGAGGCTCTGGGCCTCCAACATGTCAACCCCAGAGCTGGGGAGGCAAGAAGTATCTCCTCTCAAAGCTTCAGACCAGGAAGGACCTGACCCTATCAGGACACTCCTGTGTGTCTCAATACTGCCCCTTCCCTCACTGAGAGCCTTGGGGTGGGTCTTCCTACTAGAGGAAGGAGGGGCCAGTTAAACTTGGGGTTTGAGAGTAACGGAAAGCAAGGCAAGGGAGCAGAGCCGGGCCAGGGGTGACAGAGCATATTTTAAAGAATTGTGGTTTAGCCCTTTTAAACCTTCAATAAGCATCAAGTGCTAAAATGATGATGATGATGATAACTAATATTGATTGAGTGAGCATTTACTATCTGCCAGGTTAGCCTTCAATAGAGACCTGTGGATTTGGTTACAGACCTCATGTACCAACACGCTCCTGTTTCAAAGATCAACTTGGCCAATATGCACAATTGGCTAATTCAATGTCTGCCGCTCAAGGGGACAGTCCAAGTGCCTGGATTCTTCCTCCATGGAATCCTGGTGCCTTCTCTATGCTAGACACCATGCTAGCACTGAGGGTCCAGAGGGAGACCCTCTCTGAGGGCTGACACACCCAAATAGCTTGTTCTAATGCAGTGTCCTTGGGTGAGATTTTGCCCTCCAGGGGATATTTGACAATGACTGAAGACATTTTTAGTTGTCTCAGCTGGGGTGATAGGGCCTCTGGCATCTAGCAGGTAGAGGTGAGGGATGCTGCTAAACACCCTGCAATGCACAGGACAGGCCCCTCCCCAACAGCAAAGCACCCAGCCCCAAATAACAGCTGCGAGGCCGAGAAAGCCTGCGCTAATGGAATGTGCTAAGACTTAGAGCGTAGCAACCGGTGACAGCGACAGTGATGGAATGGTGAACCCCCAGGGAACAGGGGCTTGTTGGAAAGGAATCGCAGAGGAGATGCTTAATACATATGAGCTGATAGATGAATGATGGGTGGGTTTTCCCCGCAGAGGCAGGGGAGGAAAGAGGAGGTGTTCCTGGCACCGAGGTGTGAGAGTGCTTGGCAGGTTTGGGAAGCTATTGCTGGGTACCATTTGGCCCCAGTACCTGATGTTTGTTCCTTTCATTCATCCAACACATCTGCTGCCATCGTATTTTCATTACTCATTTGATCAGCGGAGTAGCCTGGTCAGCTCTGGCTCTGGTTGAATCATCCCCAATTCCGAATCGGTGACCTCTGAACAAATGGGGCTTACTACCAGGGTTGTATGTGATAATTTAACTGCACGGAGAGGCGAGACCTCTCCTCCAGTGGCACCGTTAGAAAAGGCCACCACCCAGGCATGACATCTTCCTTCCCAGAACAACACACGAGGGCTCTTCTGCCAGCAAATGAGGAAAGTGGGTTTGAAGGATGCCCATACCTCTCAAGGTAGATAGGAATGAACACACTGCAAAGTAATTCTGAAAAAAGAGGTAATCCTGGCAATGTCTGTCTCTTGAAATAATAACAACCAACCTTGAAGGCCCGTTGTTTATTTTAAATTGCTATTTCCCTGGATGAGCTCAGTCTTTGCTGTCTCCTCTTGTACCCTCTTCACGTGTCTCTTCACTTGCTCTGGCCTCTCCGCGTCTGTCTCTCTTCACATCCACTGTCTGTGTCTGTGTCTGTGTTGGTGTCGGTGTTGTGTGTGCTTCTCTTTTCATGTCTCCTTTTCTGTGTTTCTTTGAAGGTGGATCTGTTGCTCGAGTTCTCTCTCTTGCTCTCTCTCTGTTTTGATTTTTTCTTTATTTCTGTTTCTGAGTCTGCTTCTCCCCCCCTCCCCCATTCCTAAAACCTCTCCTCCCCCCCCCACTTCCCACCCCCCCACCCCAGCCTCCTGTCAATAACTGGCCACAGTACATAACTGAAGTGTAGTTTTATTACTGGTTGTCTTTCCCAAGTAGAATTACATGGTCCCCATACTTGATTTTCAAAAGCAAAAAATGGCTAAACATTTTCTATTGCTCTCACCCTACATTCCCTGAATGAAGCTGCATTTTATTTTCATCTCCCTCCATTGATTGATTTTTCCATTCTGTGGGTCATGTCCTTGAAAGGAAACAAATAAGTTCTGCACCCTCATTTTACTGTATTTCAGAGAAGAACAGGCGCAGGAGGTGTGCAGGGCGCTCGGGCAGTTGGTGTTGCCGGAGGCTGCGGGTTGGCTCTGGGTAGGGCCACCCCAGTGCTCTGCCATCGAGGGGGGGGGCTCTTCTTGGTTAATCTGACTTCAGCAGAGCCAAGACCAGCTTGGGGGTTAACATGCAGCTCTGGAGGAATATCTATGGATTCCTAATTCATCACCACGCATTCCCTCCCCTTCCATGCTGCCTGTAGTGACTGGAAAGAAACAGAAAATGATTGAAGACAGGTCTCAGGGAGCAAACCTTTTACATCTTAAAAGGAGAGCAATTTTCAGCGTGGCAGGGACATTAATGTAGATCCAGCAGCTCGTCAACGCTTTGCACTTCCCTGTTTTGCTTGAGCCTCTGCCATGCAGGATGCACTTCAGCTCGGTGAGCAGGTCCGGTACCTCAGCCTCGTGCTGGATGGAGTGGGCTCTCCATCTCTCTGCCCAGCCAGGGGTCATTATAAATGGAGTCACAGGACCTGGGGCATCGGGGAGGAAAGGGTCCAATGAAATTGCCTCATCTGATAGAGGAGAAAATGAGTCTCAGAGGGTGGAAATGATTTGCCCCCAAAGCACAAGGCTACCTGGTAGGGGATGTCCCCAGTCCCCCTCCAGGCCTGTCTGTGCACCTATTGAAGGTAATGCTACCTGGCCAGGGTGTGTAGGCTAGATCCCCATCTCTGCTGACAGCTCTAGGATCTGGGGCACAGGGCCAGCCTGGCAGCCCTCAGGGACCATCCCAAGGCACATAGGACATGTATCTCCCAGATCACAGATGACCCCCTGCCAGAGCGAGAGGGAAGGAGGAGGGGGAGCTACTGGAGCAATCACACCTGTGTCTACATTCATTCTCACTGAATTCAACATCATTTATTGGCCAGCTAGTGGAAGCCAGGCCCTTTGCTAGAACTGGGGCTAACGCATGAAGTTTAGAGCCTTAAGGTTTAATTCTGAGGTATGTATAGAGAGACAAAGGGGCAGAGAACCGATCCTCCCTCACAACTCAGCCTGGGAGAAGAGTCCAGGAAGGCTTCCTGGAGGAGGTGATGTCACAAGAAATAACTAGACTAATAATGTTCTTTTGGACCTTTCCTCAGTAAGCTGCCAGTCAGGAGCCTCTGAGGAACCAAGGAAATAAAAGGCATCTTAATATATTAGCAATTCAGATTGAAGCACTTAGTGTTTCATCTCAGCCTCTACATTCACCCACCAGCTGTGTGCCTACGGGCAAGTCACAGACCTCCGGAGTCTCCCATGTGTGCTCAAGGGCTGGGGTGAGTATCCAGCAAGATGTGATCTGGGAATGTATTGTGCACATTTTAAAGTTCTCTGACATTGTGGCCCATCATAACCCTTAGGGTTCCATTTAAATCCTCTGACTGTGTGGTGCAGCTGAAATCAAAGCCATACCCTCTCCCTTGAGGGTGCAGCAAAGGAGAGATGAAGTAGGTCCTCAGAATCTGTATCCTTGGTCTCTTCCTGAGCCTCCCCAGGCCTCAGTTTCCTCACCTGAGAAATGAGTGTTGGCCTGCTCCTCTAAGGTTCCTTCCTGCCTGTGATTGTAGGACAGCAGCCAAGAGGCAGAGGCTGGGGCCCTCGAATGGCCAGCGATCTGCCAGAGCAGGCCCAGCCTCTGCCTGGCCTCAGGCAGGGGCCTGCACCACCTCTGGCCCAGTTGCCGCCTCAAGCTAAACCCCCGGCTCTGCCACTCTGGGGCACCACCAGCAAAGCAGGGGCCCTGCTCCACGCAAGAACCCAGATGCTGGAAATGAGCTCCATCCCCAAAAAGAGGGAGCTGAGGGAAAAAGAGATCTGCCATCTTCCTCAAAATAAAAACAGAAGCAGATGGCTGGGAGGGTTTCCATGGTTAATTAAACATGCTTTAAGTCTCTAAGTTAATTATAAAATGATTCCTGCAGAGGAAAGCTCTGCTTTGCATGGAGTGGGTTCAGGTAAATATCCCAGGGAGGCTGCAGGGCCCTCTTTGCATTGCTCCCCCGCATGAAAAAAGATCCTCTGGGCCTCAGAGACAGCAAAGGCCACCCACTCGGGGCAGGGGGTTAGGGGACTGAACAGGAAGCCGCTCACCACCCCAGGCATCTGCGAGGAGACAGGTACCACACAGCAGATCTGAAATTCTGTAATTTCCCTTCTGAGAATTTCTCCTACGGAAATTATCAGAAACCCAGATAAAGATTTCCTGGGCAAGAATATTCACCACAGCATCATTTATAATCATGAAAAATAGGAAACCGTTTAGATGCTTGCAAATGGGGAACTGGCTAAATAAATTCTGGTACAACCAGACAATGAAATATTATATAGTCATTAAAGTGGTATTTTTGAAGACTAGCTAATGACCTGGGGAAATGCTCCAGTTGTATAAAGTGAAAAAAGCAAGAAGCAAAATTGTATGGAAAGTACAACTAATTTTATAAATAGTGTGCACAGAAAAAAAGGGCACATTCAATGCTAATCCTGGTTATTTCTGATTCTGGGAAAGTTTATTTCTTTCTATGTACCTTTCTGTATTTTCTTAATTTTTTGCAATGAACATGTATTACTCTCATAATCAGGAAAATTATAAAAAAATGTTAAATGCCAGAACCTCACATAATGGATTTCTGAGTAGGCCTGAACAATTTCCGTACATCTTCTTTGAAGTAAATTAACTTGACTAAAATATGAGCTTTTGGGATTGATAAATGCGGGCAGTAGTTTATTTTCTAGAACTCTGGAGTTAAGGTGCTTCCAAAGGGAAGCACTGAACATGTTAAGTGTCCGTTCCCACTGGTGCCATGTGACATGTCATTGTGCTCTGTCAGCTATGACAACTGTACAGGACTCTGGGAGAGAGGAGGTGGGTGTGGGTTCCTGGGACCGCCTAATCTGAGAACTTGATGAGACCTTAAAGCTAATGAGAGGTGTGAGGACATAGCAAGGTCTTCCAGCGTAGTAGAAGCCCTTCCAGCCTGGAGAAACAATGGGATGACCAGGTCAATGGTGACATCCCAGCCTGTCCAGGACCATAGGACTGGCCTCTCCTTGGTCTCTGGAAACTCCCTGGAGTCCCCAGAATTGCGTAGGGACAGTGGCAGCCAGGCTGACCTATAGAAACTTAGAAGGCATTCTTGACCTCCCATGCCCACTGGCATGACTGGAGTGGGGGATGGAAATAGAAACAAACATTCTCAAATGTTTCTATGATCCAAACGCCACTTGACATGATAGTAGTTTTCATTCCTTATCAATTTAGCAAGCTCCGTCACCAAAATGGCTCACATCCCAGAGAGGAATTCAGGGTTTTGTCCTTGTGAAGGGCTATCTGGTGATGCTACCCACCTCTGGGGCCCTGGGATGCTTCTATATACAGGCCATATGAGTTTTCCCCATCAGCACCAGGCCTCTCTCTGTGTTTCAGTGCCAGACATGCTGTTCAGCCATCAAACTAAGAAGAGTAACAAGATTCCATAAACCCTCATTGCAAGGAGAGTGAGAAACTCCAGCACTGCCTAACCCACCCCAATCACAAAAGGATACCAAAAAATGCGGGATAAAGAAACAGAGATGTTAGTGAAAGTCATCAGCTATAATGTGAGACACTCTCCAGGGAGGGGTCCAGGCCACACTGAGGAGGCAACCTTGGGCATCTGCTGCTCCCTGGGACGTCTGAAGCAGAGTACAGCCCAGCACTCCCCACGATTCCATTGAAGAATCTCCCTCTTTCATGCATCTGCTATGGAAAGGAACAGCAATTATTCAAAGTGCTCTCAAATCCCTCTCACCGCAATCCCAGCGTGGTGTAGGCCCTATCACCAAAACTTTTCGAAGCTATTCATTTTCTTATAGACCATCTTAATTTCATAAGAGAATTTTAAAAACATTTCTGACTCATAAGGGCTTGCTCTATAGCCAGCTTTCTTGAAATGGGCCTGCTGTTAACGTGAAGGATACCAGTCTCCAACGTCATTGGTTTCAGTAAAGTGTTCATTGGTCTTGAGCCAGCTCTCTGAGTCTAGAATCCACCTTAAAACATAATTAGTCATTGACTAATGCTTTAAATATATTGTCAACTAATTTGCATGAGAACCCCATGAGATAGTTACTATAATCATTCCCATTTTCAAAAACTTGAGGTACAGAGAGATCTCTCAGCCATACACCAAGAAGTGGCAGATTTGTGCCCATGCCACCAGGGTCATTGTCCATGCTCAACCACAGGCAACACTGCCTCTTTTATAGCATAACACCATCAGCCAACTTGGATACATTTGACAGCCGTAGACATTTTCAGCAACTTATTATGTGTAAAAAAAAATAAGGTCAAGTTCTACTGGGACAGGGCAATCCTTGAGGGAACCTCCCCCTTTGCTGCTCTTGTCTTTCATGAACCTGTGGTGGTCAGCTTTCAGACTCAAGCTAAAGCAGGACTGAGGAGGTATTTAGACAAGAGCAAGACAGAAGTCATTTTTGCCATGATCAAGGCCATCGGCGCATGAACATATAGTTCAGTTCCAAATATAGTGTGTAAGACTCACACTCGAAAACTCCTTTACAAGACAGAAGCCCATGCATTTAAATTAAAAATTTAAAAAGTCTTTGGGAAGGGGTCGCTGAAATGCAGGATGTCTGCATGGAGCAAATGATTTTCCTGTCACTGGGAACATTACCTGTAGCCTAGGCTGTGGCTGTCACATGAGGCTTTCCATTTCTAGGTGCAGGGAAACTGAGGTCTGCCTGGGAGAAAGAGAAGGAGAGACGATGTACCTGCTGGCAGGTCTGATCTCCAACCTCCTGAAGCAGGTTCGGTGTTAGGGTTTCAAAGAGCAGAGGTGAGCCCCTCTTCAGGGTGAGTCCTCAAAACCCTTAAATCTGCGAACCAGGTTTTCAGGGAGTCAGCATCCGTGTGAGCCCAGTCTGGATAACCTGGTACCAAGTTATGCCCTTTGAGAAGCTGCAGACACTCTAGGAAAAGGCAATGCATGTGTGCACATCCCCATCCAATTTAACATACACAGTGCATGTGAGGGCCCCCTCCCCAGGCAAGTCCACGTCCCCTCCCCAGATTAAAGAGTGCCTGCCGAGTGTAGGGGCATTTGGGAGGCAAGCCAGAAGGCTCAAAGAGCAGAGCAACTTGGGTCATGTGACTTGTCCTCTGGTCCGATGCCAGGTCCAGAAGGTTACAAGAGGTCTCTTCACTAGTGCCCATCAGAGCCCCTCGCAAGCTGTTCTCGTTCACACTCTCAGCATCTCTGTGAGAGGCGTGGGGCGGTGACCTTACTCCTCCCGTGGCCATTCAGGAAAGGGGAGAGCTGGATGTCTTGTCCATCTGTCCATCCTGGGGCCTGCCCTATTTGCCTGTCTCCACACCCTGCCCCTCAAGCTGTGCAGACACCCCTATTCCATCTGCCTTTATTTCTCATGTGGGAGATGGTACAGGGCAGTGGGGTGTCTACAGAAGGGAATGTTGAAAGGGACAGTGCAGTACACGGCCCAGGGAAGTTTGCAGGCCTTGAATTGCAGAAGAAAGCCTGGAAAGGATGGCTTCTTGGGGTTTCTTCAGCTCTCAGCCAGAGCAGAGAGGAGGCGAGAGAGAGGGTTCAGCAACTGGAACCAGTGAACTTGGGGAAAGAGATTGCTGTTAAGGCAGATAACACAGGCATGCCCATCTTTCCCTTGGGTGCTGAGACATCTGAGGAGTTGATGCCACAGGGCCCCCTGGGGCTGCCCACCCATTTAGCAGCTTTGGCAGAAAAAAGCGTGTCAGCTGGGTTTGGCAGCTTTCCCAGCACCAACCCAACATGGTTCAGAACAGAAATAAAGTCTGTCTTCTCACTCCAGAGGATGGGTTCTCCTGCTCCCCTGTGACTCAGTCACACACGTGCAAACTCAGAATATGCCGGGTAGACAGAGAGAGGAAAGATGAGAGGAGAACCCAAACCAGGCTGTGGGTCAAACTACGACCCTTGGGCCAAATCCAGTCTCTGCCCTGATTTTATAAGTAAAGTTTTATTGAAACAGAGCCACATCCATTCATTCGCATATTGTCTATGGCTGTTTCATGATACAACAGAGTTGCATAGTAAGGACAGAGATCACATGTCTGGCATAGTCTAAAATGCTCACTACCTGGCTCTTTACAGAAAAAGTTTGCCAACCCTATAGCATGGGGAGGGAAGGGAACTGGACTTCACTGAAGGGAACTGTGAATCCACAGATGGCAGGGTCCTGGGTCCCTGAGTAACTGCCTGGAGCAGAGCTTTCCTACTGGCTTGGGGTTGTTATATGAGAATGACATAAACATCAGCATTCTTTAAGCCACTGTATGTCAAGGCCTCTTTATTATAGTAGCTCAGCTTCAGCTACATTTTTAAATCCTGGCTTCAGCACTTACTGGCTGTTAGATAACCCCCCTGAGCCTGTTTTTCCGTCTGTAAAATATAAATAATAATATTGACCTTATGGGTTATTGGAAGGATTAAATAAAATATAAAGCCCTGCCTCAGAGTAGGGGCTCAAGAGATCTTACTTCTCTTACTCAGTACCCCGTTTGGGTGCCCACGGTTTGGGGGAGAACATCATTTCTGCCTCCTAAGAACTCCATCTGCTCAGGGAAAGCAAGTCACAATGACATGCCAGAGAAAGTTGTTAAAATGTCTAGATGCTTGTTTTTCTTAAGCCAAAACACCTCTGTTTCCCCACTCTCACCCCATGCTGCAAATGAACACAGTTTTCTTTTATTTGGAGGCTGGCACTGCTGTTCACTTGCAGAAGTGTCCTTCTCAACTCCAATGAGCCGATCTTAGAGCTACTCTAAAATAACCGCCTCTCCAGGTGGGAAACCCTCTGGCTGGGCTGGAGGTTGGGGAAACTGGCTTAAGTGGCCACCCACGGCTCGGAGGGGCTGACCAGGAGCACTTCATGCCAAGGCCAGTAATTACGGGGTTTCTACTTGGCTTCATTTAGTGCCAGCTGTGAAGTGGGGCTGCCTCTCCCCCCTACTGGCAAAGAGTAGGTCAGTTAGTTCAAAAGCATGTCTTTATCATCTGCTGAATGTTGAACACTGTGCTAAGGAGCTGAGGAGAAAGAAGGGGGAGGGGACACAATAAGAAATGGGCCAAGAAATGCCACCACCAGCAGCATTTTGTAGGACTCAGCTATAAGCTTAGAAGTAACTGGGTCTGAAGGTTCAGGACTGCCAGGGGCCCTGCATTAAAGCCCTTGCCACAGCTGGCTGATCACCCAGTCGCCTGGGGAGTTTTTACATATACAGATTTCCAGCTCTGCCAGGGGCCCACTGATGCAGATTCCCTACGGTGGGGACCCAGGACCCTGTATTCTTAGCAGGCTCCCTGAGTGACTCTGCCTGGCTCTGGTCTGAGGATAGATTTTAAGCAAACACAACTATATGTAATAAGAGGAAGGACTGTGACGTCCACAGGTCCGGGTTCAAATTCTAGGTCCAAGGCACACAAAAAGACTCAGCATAAAAGAAAAAATTGGTAAGTTGAACAATATCAAAATAAAAAACTCCTGCTCTTCAAGAGATACTATTATGAAAATGAGACAAGCCGTGGACTTATAGAAAATACCTGCAAAGCATGAATCTGATAAAGGACTGGTATCCAGAATGTAAAAAAGAGCTCTCAGAGCTCGATAACAAACCAATAAGAAAGAACCAACCCAACAAACAACTAATTTTTTTGAAATGAACAAAAAGTTCACCAAAGAAGAGCTACAGGTGGCAAATGAGCATGTGAGGAGATGCTCAGCATTAGGAAAATGCAAGTTAAAACCAGAAGGTACCACCAGACACCTGGCTTACATCAAGCCCTGGGCCTACTGATTACTGTTTGGAAAAGCTCTGGCAAAATGCTTGACCACCCCATGCCTTAGTTTGAGACAGTGTTAAGACAGGGATAATGCCCACTCTGCGGGGTTGTCAAGATTTTATGAAATAATAGACTCTGGTTTATGGTAGAAACTAAGTGCGCTTAGTTCCCTTCCTTCGCCCCACCTTTTCTTCTCATACAAGGGACCTGAACTATTTGCTCAGTTATTTACTCTTAATTTAGGTTCAATCTAAAGCCTCATTATTTTGTTCCATGTCATAGGAAAAGAGGCTGTCGCAGGTAGGCCCACGATGGCAGAGAGAAAGAAGAGCAAAGGCACACAGGGTGTATCCGCTCTCATTCATTCATTCATTCATTCATTCATTCATTCATTCATTCATTCATTCTCTATTCAGCTCAGTTTTCTGAGCACCCTACTAGGATCTTAGGGAAGGAGGCAGCTCCAAGAGTTCAAGGAGCTTTCGTCCCCTTGGCAGAAGCAGAAGCAGAAGCAGAAGCATTTTCCTAGGCAGTCCCCTCCCAGTTGCAAGGTTCACACCAGCCTCAGGACATTTACTGCCTGGGATGCTGGGAGGGCTCCTGGCTCCCAGAGCTGAGGAGCAGCAACAGGAACTAGAGCCTCAGGGGCTCACACTAGGGGCTCAAATGCCACAGACTGTGCCCAGCTGTGTCTCCTCTCTGCTTGTCTCCCTTCTCTCCCGGGGCCTGGCTCTCACACGGCAGATCCACAGCAGATCAGCATTGCCTAGGGCTGGGCCCTTGGCGCTAACAACGCCTTTGTCGGCCCCGCAAAGGAGAGCTTTCCGGTCTCCCAAGAGAGGCTTCTGATTGTCCCTGACTGAGTCACGCGCCCATCCTTTGGACCAATCACTTTTGTCAGGACAGGTGATCATGTGCTCTATGCGTGTGCTTTCCCCAGAAAACAAAGCCCGAGACAACTTGGATGCAGGTAGTTAATTCGGGAGGTGACTGCAGGAAGCAGGAGCGGGTGTGGGGGGGAAGCAGGGTGCTGGGAAAGCCAGGGAAGGGTGACGTGTCGAGCTGGTTGGCACCAGAGGCCACGTGGAGTACACCGCAGGACTGACCCCTGAGGGCCAGGAGGCTGAAGTTGAGGATGGCCCCTTCCCTTCCTCTGCCCTTCCAGGCTGCCCCAGCTTTCAGGGCCCGAGGCACGGTGGCAGCCGCTGCAGGTGGAGGGAACTGGCCTACACGGCTGGGCTGCGGCTGAATCCTAAGTGGACCAAAGGGGTGAGATGCGAAGCACAAGGGTATGTGCTCCGGGGGCCAGGAGAGCAAAGTCTGATCAATGAAGAGGGGGTGGGAAGGCTTTGGGGCAGATCCACTCAGTTTCCCCCACTATCTAGCACCCCCCCCCAACAGTTACAATACAACAAATAAGGTGATAGTACAAGGTACCGGGAGGGGGAGCTCTGCCTGGGCGCACAGGTTAGGCGCAGATTGCCCTTGCCCAGCTATTGCCCAGGCCAGGGTCAGCAGGACCCAGGTCACGTTCAGACGCTCTCCTCAAACCACCCCCTCCCCCACGTGCAACTCCTCCCACCCCCCACTCCAGCAACTGCCTGAGTAGTGTCTTCTCACCTGCTGCATGCCCCCAGGAGATGAGGGTCCCCCAAGAGCTCTGAGGCCCCTGTGCATTCTGTCATTAGCAGGAGCATCCCGCATTTAATCTCTGAGCCTCCCCTCCCACCCAGGGCAGTCAGCTTCCCAAGGGCAGGGGTGTCATTTCTGGATCTCCAGGACGGACATAGCACAGGGTTAGAGCAGCGACTGAGCTGACCAGATGTGCTGAGAGTCGGGTGGCATCGAGGCGACCATCCGGCTCAGAGGATGAATCAAGAATCACGGTGGAGGGGGCTGGAGGCGGCATATGAATCAGCCAGAGAGGGAGGGAGAGGATTACAGGCTCCTAAATGGCCCCCCTGATTCAGGGCAAAGCCGAGAACCTCCAGGAGGTGGAAGGGGCCCTGCGACCTGGTCACACCCATGAGGCTGGCTCCAGGTACAGGCCCTGTGTGCTTAGATGAGAATCTCCTCACAGCCCGCCAACAGATGCCTCATCAAGGAGACAACTTGCAGAGATTACAACCCCTTGTTGTGATTTCTCCCACGGCACTAAAAACAGCACATCAATCCCACGCTCTCTGTATCCAGATGGATTCCACAGCCTCTGCACCCCAAGGGGGACTGAGGGTGGAGCAGATACTAGCCTGGGAGAGAGGCCTTGGGGGAGGACAAGCCTTAAAGCTGGAGGAAAATCCCACAGTGTGCTCCCTGTTCCACCCCCCACGACACCCCAATCCCAGGGAGAGCACAAGAGAGCCAGGGGCCAGGGGCCTCTCTGCCCCTTTATTGTGCTGGGGTAAGTGAAGCATGGGTAGATTTGGGTACATCAGCACCAGCTGAAAATCCAACACCTTTTCCCCAGGTAGCCCACCTAGGAAAAGATGCCTGAGCCCCGAGAAAGCAAGGAGAGAGGCTAAGAGGGTGGCTGGAGAAGCATAACTGAGATAAGTTGCAGGAAAGAACTTTGTCAGCACTACGATGCTCTGTTATTACAGACGCAAAGGTGGGCAGCAGGATTCTGAATACAGGCATGCTCACCTGTGGCCTAGATGGGTGGACCCCAACTCGATTGCACCCCATCTCTTTCTTGACCAAATTGGCTCTCCCATTGCTAAGACCAACATGCAAGGACCCTGAGAAGCCCTTGCCTCTCCCTAGCCTGTCCCCTCTTCCTCACCCCCTCCCTGGGCCATGGGCAGGCTGCCCAGCATCTGTCAGGCAGAGTGGCTGCCACACGCTCAGACACCTTGAGCCCAGGGTTGGCAGCAAGCGAGGGATGGATTGCAAACTCTAGGGGTTATGCCGCTGCATGCGAGATTCATGTGGCAGGGTGACAGTGATGGGCAGGGAAGCACTCCCATCCTGGCCACTCTGAGACACCTGTCCTCCCAGAGCAGCTGGCCTCAGGGCAGAGCAGTACAGAGTCCCCAGGAATTCCAGAGAGGTCCTTGTTCGCAAGCCCCAACTGGGCCAACCACGGCTTCTTGCTTCCCACTGCATCGAATGGAAGCTCCTTAGCCTTCCTGCCAGCCCGCCCCCCACCCACCCTGTCTCTCTTACTTCAATTAGCAATAATCGTGCCTCGGATAAACCTCATTGGCTACAATATTGCCACTGTGCAAAAAGCTGTCTCTCTTACTTCAATGTTTATTAGAAATCACTTTCATTTCAGGCTGACTGGCTGTACCTATTGTGTGCCACCTAGGGGCCTCGGCACCTTGGAGGCTACCAACCTAGATGGCTTGCCTCACCTCACACTAAGGCTGTTTCCCCCATACCAACAGGATGCATTGAAAACTCTCCCAGCAGTGCAGCAGAGCTCAGGAGCTAGGGGAGGGGGAGAAGTTCTGGGAGGCAGAGTCTGGAGATGGGCAGATATGGTGACCTTTGAGTGTGTTCTCAGAGCCAGATCTCATCACAGCTCCATCATCCCCACCTCAGGGCCTTTCCTCCGCCATTCCCTGTGCCTAGAATGCCCTCTGTCTTCCATTTGGGTTCCTGCCTCTCCCTTTGCGAAGCCTACCACACAGAAGGCTGTGGAAGGCACAGAAGTGGATCTAATGCCAGAATGAAATAAAAATACGGTAATAGCTTCTGTTTCATAGAACTAGTTCTGTGCCAGGAATAATGCTAAGCATTTTATATGCATAATCTCTTCTAATCCTTACAACACTCACAGGCAGGTATTATTGGCCCTATCTTGGACAGGCAGGTACCTGTGGATGGACGGATGGACGGATGGATGGACGGATGGATGGATGGATGGATGGGTGGATGGATGGGTGGATGGATGATGGGTGGGTGGGTGAGTGGACAGATGAACTCAGACCAAGCTTACCTGGAACATCACACCTGCAGAACCATCCTAGTCATTCCTCTGCCTCAGAGCAACCTGAAGCATAACACAGGGGCAATGTCCTCAGCCCCCCTGATATCTGTGGAACTGCAGGCTGCCTGTTTCTCCCTCGCCTGGGCACTCCCTTCACACACAGTCCTGCCACACTGCTCCCTTCCTCCTTCCTCTCCCTGAGTATTTCCAGTGCCTCCGGAATGGCCATAGTCCCACGATTTATGGCACATCACAGGAGGTGCTCCCAGCTCGTGATACATTCCAGCCTGAGAAGCCTCCAGTCGTGGCTTCAGGGCCTGCGAAATGATTTGGAGGCCTACTCTCTCTCACTGTAAATCCAGAAGCCTGTGCATCGCCTTTCCCAGAAAAAGAACGTGTGTACCAGAGCCTGACAACAGATCACCCCCATCTACCCACGCCAACCGCCCCTCACTTAATCATCGGCACCCACAAATGTCTAAATCGCTGCATTATCAAATAAAGAACTGCTGAGTCATTGAATCCACCCGCTGCTGGACCATTAAAAGTGAGTCCAAGTCATAGCGCGGAAGTATTGCTGAGTCGGCACAAAGTACTCTCCTGGGCCATACCTCTGTTCATGCAGCTCCTAGATCTTTCTGAGAGCCAAATCCCACTTCCACGTCCAATCCACGATGTGCTGTGTAAACATGATTTTATCTGACTCTCACAACAAATCTATGAATAGTTATCATTCCAAAAAGGAAACAGGTTCTCAGGGGTCACATAGCCTGGACTCACACCCCAGTCTTTTTGACCCGAAGGCCCATACACCCCCCTTCTGGAAGGCCTTCCAGTTTCCAGACTGAGCCAACCTTTCTCTCGGTGCAGCCCAGCCCTTTCTTTTACCTTCCTTTATAGCACATATTACACTGTATTAGAATCTCTCTGGGCACTTAATCCCCAAAGACTAGGTGTCCCACATAGACAGAGAACTGTGTCTAATCTTCCTCACGTCTCCCACACCCAGCACAGTGCCAGGATCATCTCAGGTGCCAAATGGGGACTTTGAATGAGTCCGTCCATAGAAGGCTCTTGCCAGGGAGCTTGACTAGCACAGGGGCAGACCTCAGAAAGGCAGTGCCTTCTGAGGTTCAAGTTTCCATCTTCCTTTGGGTACCTAGCTCACTCTAAAGTTGGGAGTGGCCCCCATTCCTCACCCTTCCAGCGGCCCAGCTGGAATCACATGCTTCCCGCCTTGTCCTGCCCCCAGCATGGTCCAGAGGGAGGATTTTTGTTCTGGGTCCTGAACCCATCAGAGAATCACATGAAAACTCAGGCCCCTTCTTCCCAGAGAGAATTTGAAGCCCAGGCACATGAAATTTTTTCATACACAGAAAATTTTGCACATGTCAATGAATTTGTTGTCTCCTGAAGTCCATCAATAAAGCCCCTAAAAGCATTTAGAACCCAAATTAGAGAACAGTCTGAGAAGTTTTGGAAGCAACGAATGTAGAGAGCAGAGAGCAGAGAGCAGGGTTTCTGGGTAGGAATGGGGTCCTAGTGAACCCCAGCCGAGGCCAAGCCAGCCCTCCCAGGCCTTCCCTGGCCACCCCCTCCCTCGGCCCACCTTCTCTGGCTGAGGAAGCCTCCACTCTCCTTGCCAGCCGTGCTCTGCCAAGGAGGTTTATCTAACGTGAGTTGTTTTGCATTTGCTTCATTAGAAAGCCTTTTAAAATTCATTTTCAGTCTGTGTGTTCAGTACAGTGTGTCTCCCAAAAAAATTTCAAGCAAATCACTTTAAGGAGGTTGGTTTTTCATTCTTTCCACCAAGGCTCGCCACCCCCAGGCAGTGCAAACCGCATGAGAACATCATAAACCGTAAAGCAATCAGGGCCCCCAAGACCCCAGGCCTGCCTAATTCTCTCCATTGCACCTAACGGGTTGGGACCCCCCTGGCCAGCACCTGCGCAGACGTCAGTGTCCTCTCCCACCCCCAGACCCATCCCATGCTGACTTTGACCACAGTGACAAAAACCACCCTTTATAGGGGCTATTTTCTCAATTTACAGATGAAAAAGGAGCCCGGTGAGATGAAGGTGTCTGGCAAGGCCACTAAGCAAATCCGCGGCCTGGTCTTCCGACTAGATGAGCGCTGAGTGGGCCCCAGAAACCTCCACAGGTCTGTGATTTTCTGCTACTTAAAAATTCTAGGAGAAAAGAAAACTGTCAGAGATGGTATGCAGGACCTAGCATTGGTCTGGAGTTTTCCAGACACTGCAGTTCGATCAGCTCCAAAAGGCCCAGACAGTGCTGGGGACAATGGTGGGGACAAGATTGACAGCTGGGCTCCAGACCAAGCGTTCAAGTGCAGACTGCTGACTCTGCATAGTGACACTCGACATCGGCCCCATAAGAGGAGTGATGTGTCTGACGGAGGGGCTGCGGCAAACAGTGAGCCTTCTGCTCCACAGCAGGCTTCTGAGGTCCCTGCGCAGTCTCTGCAGGAGGATTTTCTTTTAGAAGCAAGACAGAGAAGCATGGATTTCTCCTCTGGGCAGGTGCCTGACATTCACAGATGACCACCTATGTCTGCAGGTCACACGTGGTCCTGCTCTCCCATTCTAGATGCTTCTATGTAGCTGGCCTTCCAAGCCCCAACCTCTCACCGAAGCAGGTCTGTTGTTCTAGGCCAGGCATCAGCAGGGATTGGATCCTGCTCAGTGTTGAGACTTGTGTGAAGGTGGCTGGTGACAGCAGAGGCAATTCACTCCTCAGCCCACATTTGTTGAGTGCCAACTAGGTGCTTGGCCCTGGGATACAGAAAAAGCTGAGACCTGGCCTTTAGCCTCAAGAATTCACTGTCGGGGGGGGGGGACGGACCAACACCTGAATGAATCATTATCCTTCACTGTGTCCACTGTGGTAGCAAAAGTATGAACAGGGCCTCAGAGCAGCAAGGGGGGGTGTTTCCATCCTGGGCCCTGGAGAAGGCTTCCTCTCAGAGAAGGGGCCCTGGGAGTTGAGTCTTGAAGGATACATGAGACACTGTCAGATGAAGAAGGCCTCATGTAGGGTAGAGCAGGCTCTGCAGAAGGAATGGCCTGTGCAAAGGCACTGAGGTGCATAAGAACATTTCTATGGGATTCTGGTGGATGTGAAGTGATTGGGGGAGAGGGTATCTCAACTCTTCCCTCTGAGCTCCCTATGTCCCCATGATATGTCATCCTGTGTGGGTGAGACAACAAGTGTCTGGTCCCACACAATTCCATGGTCAGTGACAGCTCTGTCATTAGCAGGGCAGAGGCACGCTCTCCCTGAGTGAGGAGCTCCTGGATTCTACAGCTGTGCTGTCAGCCACCGGCCCCATTCACTCCCAGCCAGGCTCTTACCTCTGCTGCTCCTGTCTCAGGGAGGAAGACCCCTCCCCCAGAATCGCCGTCTCTGTCTATGGAGGCTGAAGCCAGTGGCAGCCCTGTCTTTTGTGGGGGCTGGACTGGATCAGTGTTCGGGGCCTGGGAGACCAGCTCCATTGTAGCTACGGTAAAGCAGCAGCAGCACTGTGAATAGATCACAGCTCTGACAAGCTGTGGAGCCTTGGAAAGTCCTGTGTAGGACTCGCTGTATATTCCATCCCTGTGTCCCCAATACCCTTCCCACCTCCCCAGGGCCTGGCATATGGCAGGCACTTCATACATGTTTGTTGAATAAATTCTGTGCTTAAAAAAAAGAAAGGAAAGGAAGAGAGAGAGATTGATTGATTTTTAAAAGGGAGAGACATGGATGAGATGTTGGGGCACAGGCATACAGTAACAGATCACACCCCTAGGGCCCATGTCAAATGCCAGGTCCTATTGCAAGCACCTTACATGCATTAACTTAATGAACCCTTGCAAGAACTCCATTTGGCAGTTAAGAAAACTGAGGCCACATGGGGCTATGTAACTTGCCCATGGTCACATCTCGGAGCTGGGTGTGAACCTGGGCAGTCTGGCCTTAGAAGCCGCACTTCTAACCGTGGAGTGTGATAAATACTGCAGTTGTGGTAGGGAAGGGTCTTCATGGGACACAGAGGAAATGGCACCCCTGGGGCACGGGATCACCGACGAGGGAGACACAGTCCCAGTCCCCTCATTTGCTCAGTGCAGGTTCTGGCCCTCAGGCCTCTGCGCTAGCTTCCTGGAGACCAGCTCCTGTGCTCACTGGCTATTGCAGTTGACTGGTCTGAAAATTGCTATCAGGAGTGTGGTGGTCTCCAGTGTGGCCTGCACTGCCAGCTGTGGGTCAAAGGAGCTTGGCTCCCAGAGCCTCTGACACCATCTATTTTTTGTTGCAAAACAGCTGGCCAGATGGTCGGCTTACTTTGCCCTGTTCCCAGATCCCTGCCAGCAGAGTTGCCCAGGGGATCAGCAAAGTAAGGGTGGGTTTCCACAGGGCTTTCAAGAGTCACCAGGGAACCCTCCTCTCCAGAGCCCACCATCGCTTCCCTCCCTTGACCTTCCCTCACTGGCTGTCCTAGTCTCTGTGGTCAGACCCGCCACCCCATTGGAATATCACTGTCTGCCAGGCACTCTGCCAAGCCTATTGCATGAATCATCTCATTTAGTCTTCACTACTGCAGCCTAGAGGGCAGATAGCATTCTCTTCTCTTTGCAGGCTTGGAAGGGAGGCATACCCCCCACCCTCCCACCCGCTCCCCCACTTGTCTCAAAAATGCTGGAGGTGGGGCTGTGTAGGAGCCGAGCTCTGCCAGTCAGCCTGGGCCTTTGTCTTCTGAGCACCACGAGGGGGTGCTGGGGCCTACTATCTTTTAGCACTGGCTTAGATCCTTTCTCAGTGCCTAGGCTTATCCTGAGTGGGAAACAAAATTAGAGCAAGGGTGGCCTCTGGCCTCTGGCCTCCCTTCTGTCACAGGTGGATAGAGCCCAGGGGAGTCATTTAAATGCTAAGATGCTCCAAAGGGATTGAAGGGGCTGCAGACACACCTGCTGCAGCAGTTCCCAGAAGTCAGAGGTCATGGCCAGGCAGGAGAGGCCTGGGCAGAGGAGGCCAGTGAGACCCACTGCTCTTTCCACTGGAGAGGGCAGAAAAGGAGAAACAGAGGAGGCTCTATGAGAAACCAAATGTCACAGTGGGAGGCCTTTGTGGGGGCACACATCCAGGACATACAGGAAGTGGAAGCCCAGGCTAGATCCCCCTATTGCAAAATTCTTGGGTGTAGTCCCACCTGCCAAGGTTAGTCCCTAGGAGCATTATCTGGGCCACAGCGCCATCTGCAGGGCAGCCCCCCACAGCACGGAGGCTACTGGGGCTGGTCCCAAGAGCTATTGATACGAGCATTCACAGGAATGATTGTGGGGGACAAAGCCAGCACCCTTAGGGTTCTTAGGGAAGTCACGTAGGCCCCCTTCCCAGAGGCCTTCTAAATCATTCGGGTCGATGTGACCGTACCCGTTTTGTAACTGAGGAAGCTGAGCCTCAGAAAGTTAGAACCGCCTTTCTAGTCGTTGGTAGAACCAGGCAGGATTCCAGCGCAGGCCCTTTGACAAAAAGCTCTGTGCTCTCTAGCTTTCCCTCCTGTAACAGAGGAAAGAGAAGAAGTGTGCATGGTGGAAGGTGAAGCAAAAATCTGCTGGTTGGAGGGGTCAGAGAGGCAGGATTTGTGTCCTGGTTCGGTCACACCGACCCTCAGAGAGGACCCTCCCCACCCCAGCCGGGGAGAGCAACACCCCCAGATGACCCATCCTCTTGGGTCTGTCAGCAGAAAATTGAAGTGCTTAAAGGGGACTATCGAGGGGGGTAAGATGGATTTTTACATGTCTCAATAACTAGTAAGATACTTGAGAACATTCTGTTTGCTCCTTTCAGTGCCCATCCCAGCCGTGAGTCCTTGTCAGCCAGAACCAGGAGGCTGAGGGCTGCCTACCCTACTGAGGGGTTGGCTAACTTCATCCATTTTTCTGAAATTTGAAACCTATAGTTTTCTTGTTAGTTGGCCATCCAAATTCTTGAGCTCATGTTTAAGTGCCATAACACAAAATGAAGCAACCTAATCTGGTTTTCATTGATGGTTGAGGTTCTCTTAGCTATCCATTGCTAGGACCTATGAGGGAATTTTGTGAAAACATAGTCCCTTATCTCAAAGAGTTGACAGCACAGTGGGGAAGATATATATAAAATGTAAGTATAACAAACACAGACTTTAAAGGCTAGAGTTTTTTCAAAGCAAGAATACCAGGGAAGAGATAGACCACTGTTTAAGGCACATGACGTGATGTTTATAAAGACTGAAAAAAAGTTCAAGCCTTCTTTCTCCCAATTTTCTTCCATTTCTTTTGTTAAAGAGAATGATCTTCAACCTGGGAAGGTTAACAAACATGATTATGGGGTAATTGGGATCCAAGACAGATGATGCAATGCTGGAGGAGAGCCCTGCTGCTGTACATGAGCTCAGTTCTCCTGATTCCAACTAAAGATATCCAACGACTTTCCAGTGTGATCGTAGAACCCCTACTGGTAAATATCCTATGAAATCAGGAAGCTGAGAGGTGTGTGTGTGTGGGGGGGGGATACGGGGAAATGTTGTCTACGTTTGAGAAAGTAGATTCCAGGAATTATAGGTTGATATGTCTGATGTTGATCTGTAGTCAGATAGATTTTCAGCACAGAGTCCAAGGCAGAACTTTGTACTGGAAGGATCTGGGCCCTGGTGCCCTAGACCTGCATTTGAATCATGGCCACGTGTCCTCCAGCAAGTTGCTTTACCTTCTTGAACCTTGGTTTCCCCTTTTGCAAAGCAGATGTAATACATGTGCCTTTCCAGGTGTGAAGATTAGAGATGATATATGTAAAGTGCCTAGAAGAGTGACCAGCATGCTTAATAAACAGTAGTGATGACTGCTTTATGGTTATGATTATTGCTGCCTGTATTATTATTGGCACTCACAAGCCCTCTGCTCTGGATGCCTATTTTGCCTCTCTCTTTCAGGCATATCCCTAGCTGTATTCCCTGTTTCCTGAGTCACTCTTGGTGTCCTGGCAAAATAATGGATTCTCCTACACTTGGGAACCCCTGTGGCTCACCCCAGCCAGGGCTGTGTGTAGGTGAGTGGCATGGAGCAGTAAGTAGCACCACCCAGTAGCAAGCTATTTACTGGCCACAATAGTAGCTGGTCTAAACAGTGGACACCTTGGAGGGTCGCCTACTTCAGTGGTCCATCCGATGCTTGTGGCTGCCACAGCATCCTCCTAGAGGCTTTCCCATGCCACGCATCGTTAGAGTAAATGAAAATCAATAGAAAAGTTCTTCATGTGCTGTTCCTCAAGGACCACAAGGTGGCGCAAATGCAAAGTTTAAAAAGTGTTCCACCAAATCCCGAGACAGAAAGGAGATCAGTGGTTAACTAGGGCTGGGGGGTATGAAAGAAACTGTGCAATGTGCTTTTCTACACAAACATCCCAGCTGGTCTTATTAGCACTTACCATGGCTAGAAAAGGAGTACAGTGAGCAGGTTTAGGTGAACTGAGCAGGAGAGATAAAAAATAGCCCGCACCCCATCCCCACTTCACTTCTGTAAATAATGCTGACCACTTTGTGGCCAGTACCGCTGTTTACAGTTGGGCATCAAGAGAGCCCCAGGGAAACACCAGAGCAAGGCACACAAAGGTCTGAGACATTTAATCCCCGCAACCCTATGAAGTAGGTATATTCCCATTTAACACTTAAGCAAACTGAGGCTCAGAAACCAGGGGGCTACAAGTAACTGGACCAAGGCCAGCAGCTAGTGAGGGACACAGCTGGGATGTGAATATGGCTTTCAGGGACCCAAGTCTCTGCTCAAAGCCACTACACTAAAGTGTCCCCACTTACCCCAACTCACCAGCTCCAAAACCACTGAAAGACAAAGACTATAGTTGGAGTCATGAAAGTACCATTGAGGAGCCCTGCTAAAGGCTTAGGGCCAGGATAGTACCCCTGTGGTTCTCTTTTGTACAAGTGCCCTGTGAGTTTTCAATAGAAAGTCAGCTAAGATAGGAAAGAAAAGGGATTTTAAAGTAGTTCGAGACATTCAGAAGTATACAGCTGCCTTCTCTTCCTTCCAAAGCAAGTCTTTATTGTCCAGTCAATCAAGTATTCAATGAAGACTAGCACTGTACTAGGTACACTGTACTAAGCATAAATATAAAAGTATAAAACACAGTCACAACCAATTTAGGTGTAGAATTTAAATATTTCTCAGGAATTACTCCAGGGTTAAACAAGAAAATCTGGAGTTAGTTGCCAGTATTACAACAAACATTCTTTAAAGTCAGTATTTTAAAGAAAAACATTACACCCACATTTGTCATGGTATGCAATTTCCCCCCAGTAATATAAACTTCACTGTTATCAATAAACAAGGCTTACTTTTGTTAAAATTCGCCTCTATAATTTCAATAGAGTTTTTAAAAGGAATTTTATGTAAAAGGTAAAGTAGTAGAAAATGTGTACAAATTTGGCCAACAGCTGTCTGAGCGAAAGAGCTCGAGACTACTGAGAGAACCTAGCTCACCTGCAGGCCATTTTCATTAACATTTTGATGACATAAGGCATGTTTCCATCTGAGACATTCCTGCCATCCAGAAGAGGGGGTCAGTACCATGGACAGCAGCACAGGCCAGACATCATCACAGCAAAATTTCTCACCAACTAGGGCACTACCAGGGGTTGTCGGGAATTTTTTTCCCCAAATTAACCTCTTGATTCTCTCACAAACTCTCAGAACTCACAGGTGTGTAGTTCTTTGAACAGAAACTAACTGAAACCAGAAGTTGGACTAAGGTACGGTACATGGTGATGATTCAATCCCAGGAGGATGCCTCCTGCTTCGAGCGTAGAACATTGAGTACAGAGCAGAGGCGTGGGAGCAGCAGTCTCAGAAGCCTGAAACCTGAGATGGCGATGCAAGGACACAAACATGACTGTCACCTTGCTTCCTTTACAGACCCTTCACTTGACCCGGTGGCCCCACTAAAGAGCTTTCGCTTCATGCTGGGTCATTACCCCAAATGGTCTCCATTTTGGCAAATAAGAGGCAAATGAGGGAAGGAACTATCAAAAGAGAAGGACTGGATAATTTTCTAGTGTTAATGGAGTCTGGATACTCTAATGAAAAAGATCACTAATTCCCTGAAATAAAGCATGTTATACCAGGAAGTCTGGCTTGGTAATACAGCTTAAGGGTAAAGTTCAGATCTGAACTTCAGACCTGCAGTAAGCAAGTGCCTCTTCTCTCTTGAGGATCATTTGCTTTAAAGCACTGAAAAGTGAGCTGCTAGTTCTGGCAGAGATGGAAAAGAATGACAGTTCCTTCCTTTTTGTAGACACCAAAGTCTTAACAGGACCCCAGGTATGCAGAGATGCCATATCCAGGGCTGCACAACTGAACTCGGTCCTCACACCAGCTCTCCTCCTCATTTCCACCATGAAGATCACTCTGGCTGTTGTGCACCCATAAGCCCTCAGGATTCCTCCAACTGTGGAAATGATCATCCAATGGGAGGTAGTGTACAAAATATAACACTGATTTTTCTTAAAATATAAGACCGGTTTTCTTATAGCATGTAAAAGGCACTGTGTGCGAAAGCTGCCTCCCCTCCCAGCCAGACATCCACATTTGCTCCTTGCACACATACAAGCACAGAAGAGGCCAGCTGATTTTGCCATGATGCACAGGGAACGAACTGCTTCCAGTCACTTCCGGTTTCTGAGCTGGCTGGTCAGCCAGTCCAGGCCTTCGTAAAGCCCATCTCCACTGGTGGCACAAGTAGCCTGAATGTACCAGTTTCTACAGCGGGGTGAATGTAAGCCAAGTTTGTCTGTTATCTCTGCTGTGCTCATAGCATTGGGAACATCCTTGAAAGAAAATATTCAAAAGTCAGTTTATAATGTTATATTCATATAATGAAATATTATGCTCTTCTTCCAAAACCGGCCCTAACCCACAGTTCTTACCTCAGCTGATGGCAACTCTAGCCTTCTAGTTGCTCAGGTCCAAAAACTTGAAATCATCCTTAATTTTTTTTCCTCTCTCTCTCAACTCTCACAACTCCACATTAGGAAACCCTACAGTGTCTACCATCTAAATATATTCAGAATCTGACCACTTCTCACCCCACCTTCACAGCGACACCCTAATCCCACCACCATCATCTCTCACTTGGGTTACTGACATAACTTCCTCATTGGTCTCCCTGCTTCTGCTCTTGCTCCTCTGATGGTCTGTAAGGACCTCATGACCTAAGCCCCCATAACTTCTCCAAATTGTCCTGCTTAATCTTCTTAACTATAGCATTCAGCATGTTACTATAACATTTACTTATTTAGTATGTTTTTTTATTATCCATCTCCCCTAACTAGAATGCAAGCTTCACAAAGGCAGGAATCTGTAGCTTGTTCTCCGATGCACCTCAGGTACCTAGAACTGTGCCTGGCACACAGTAAGCTCCGAAGAACAAGGTAGGTCTGCCTTAGTGATATGGAAGGACGTCAAAGATAGGCTAAGTGAAAAGGCAGGTTGCAAAACAGAATGGAGAATATGATCTCCACAATTTAAATGTGAATATAATCATTTAACTGCTTATATAGGCATAGAAAGTTGTACCTCTGGAAAGAGGTAAGAAATTTAACAATGTTTTACCCTGAGGGGTGAGCCTAAATATTTCACTTCACTTGGTATTCTGAACTGTTTGCATATTTATACCATGAACATATTCTGCTTTAAAATTAAAAAACCAAATCTGTTACTTTCTTTTTTGAAAGTCCACTATGTCCACGAGTGAAATTCTGGACTGACATCGAACCTAAGAGTAGGGTCATGGTTGAGTAAATGATCATCTATTTGCCCTTTAAAGTCACATTTACAAAGAGATGGATGACAAGAGAAAATGCTTTCGATAATTCTGAAGTGACAAAACAGTATGCAACACTGTCGAAGCAGTATGATTTCAATTACATAATGATCATATTCACGGAGGAGAGAGTGGGAGGAAACACATCAACAGGTCACTGTGGTTCTAGCAGGCTGTACATTCCACAAGAGTCTATCTTCTTTTCCACACTCAGTTCAGCTTTGAGTCCTGAGGGTGAGTGGGTCTGCACTGGGCCCTCCTCCCACCCTTTTACTCCTTGTACTACATCTCCTCCTCCATGACAGGCCCCAGATGAGGCTAGCATTTCCTCCCTCGCCGACCCCCAACTCTGCTCCAGTGTCACTGGCTGCTTTGCTGTTTCTAGAACCATGTGGCCCCCTTCCTGCTGGACTTCAGGTCTCTGCTCAGATGTCATCAGAGAGGCATCCTGGCCCTTCCCCACATCCATTCTGCCCCCTTCTCTGCTTTCCCTTCCTCCATGCGACTTCCACCAGATACATTACATATTATTTATTGACTAACTCTCCTCCCACTAGGATGTAAACTCCATAAACACAGAGACTTTTGTCTGTCTTGTTCACTGATATATCACCAATACCTGGAACTTAGATGCTCAATGAATATCTGTTGAGTGGGTGAATGAATGAATATAAGACATACGCTAAAAAGGAAGGAGAGGGAGAGGGAGAGGGAGAGGTTGTGGTAGGGACTGGAGAGAGGTAGGCAGATATCTAATTTAAATATCTATTATTTTTAAGTGACCATCTGGCAGTAAATTTCAATCCCAGTATTTAAAAAGCCAACAATATACCTGTTTATTTGCAAACACCAAAAAAACTGCATCTATGAGCTCATATTCCATTAACAATCTGGTTAGTTCTTCTTGGGCCTCACTGATACGCTCTCTGTCATTACTATCGACCACAAAAATCACACCTGGAAAGAAATCACAAGTATGTTGGTAGCCTGAACCTGGAAAGGGCAACTGTTTATATGTCCTTACAGCTTCTCCCTGTTCATGTATGTGGTTTCACTGAAAGCAATCGTATAGAAGGATATATAATCCCAAGAGTGAGGAAGTCTACTATACACTCAACTAACCTATCTCTGACCTTTCCCTCCTGGCTTCCCAGGCTCCTGCAACAGCTGCCTGACCAGCCACTCTGGAGCAGCCCACTCTAGCAGACAGGAGCTTGACAGCTTCTGGAGGTTTGGGGCTTGCAAGTGAGTCAAAACCATGTCTGTTATAGCACATCAGATTTAAAAATGCAAAACATTCAAAACTTCCCCCCAAATTTGAATGCTACCAATAGTTCTGGACTCTGATCGTCACTAAGCAAACCAAGTTATCCAGAAATTTGAAGAGATCCTTAGAATATCATTACTTTCCAGTGTGAAACTGAAAGGTGGAAGCAAGAATATTATCCCTTTTCCATTCCTAATAAAAACAAAGGTTTATAAATATTAGGTACCATTTCATATTCTATTTTTATAGGGATCCTTGTCGGAGAAACAAAAGAACCCAGCATCAAACTGACTACACTTTTGAAATAAAAGAACCTAGAAGAGGTAAATTTACACATAAATAGTATACTGTAATTTATTTATTAAAAGGGGGAGAAATATATATGTATAGATGTATTGCATAAAATATCTTTGGGCAGATATAAAAGTTGCTGCCTAAGGAGGGGAGCTAGACAGTTAGGGGACAGGAATGAGCTGATGACTTTTACTATATACTTTTATTTCTTTTTTAATCTAACAAGTTATAAGTATATTTTCATTTAACAAACTAAAATAACCTGTAATCAAAGAAAAATCTTTCCATATGAGAACTAATAGACCATTTTATGCATTCTATACAATATAACCCCATCTTTAAGAAAATGATAAGGAAATACATCTGGGATAGTCATGCCTATTCATGTACTTGTAGAATAGTAGGACAGTAGGGAGGGACTGTGACCACATAAGATGCTGAGACTTGGGATTTGGAGCTTCAGTGATTTCTGTTCATCTCTTTCTCTCCAGAGGCATGGTTTTTATTATTCTCAATAGGTTTAAAAAAGTTTACCAAATTCAGATTCTTCAAAAACCAGTACCTCATCTAAGGAACATGTAATTCTCAATCAAAAAATGAAATTCATCAGGACAACCATTTTCTAACCATTTCTGGATTAAGAGGAGTTTCCTATATAGGGCATTAAAGCCCAAGTACTTTTTCTAGGAACAGAGGGACCATTTCCCAGAAAAAAACCTCCCCAGTAAGTGTAAGTGGGCCATCAGAAGAGAAGGGATGACTGACAGTCCAAATAAAGCAGAGCACCACCAGGTTTTGCTTCAAGCCTCCATTGTTGGACACATTTAATATAAATGGTTCTGAGGACTGGATAATCCTTACCTTGGGTGTTCTTGAAATAATGTCTCCACATAGGTCTGACTTTACAATGGCTATTGACATCCCAGATTGTGAGGCTCATATTGTTATATTCCACCGTCTCCACATTGAATCCTAAATTGAAAAGATGGAGAAAATTTTTAATGATGACTTTTGCTGGCTGAACAATTCAAAATAATTTCAACTAACATTTGGCTGGCTTTAACATTTGGACTTCTAATTTACAAAGCAGCTTGCTAGTCAAAGACTTATAACTTACAAACAGAATGTGTTAGTCAGCTTGCTCTCCCACTCATCATGACAGGTGACAGGTGTCAAACCTTCCCTACTGTCTACAACCTCAAACCTTTTTCTCAGCAGAAGACCTTACAGTGTATTTGAGAGCAAACAGGAGCCATTAATGGGACTGACTTCCACTTCCCACCACACAGTATAGAAACCTTCCTACATCTTCCCTCCCTCCCTCTTGGAACAACAGAAGGGGGCAACTATCTGATGCCCATTCCGTCCACATATGTGCTGGATCCAATCTACGCACCTTGTCTGGAACCTTTCACCATTATTACCCTCTCCCCCCATCTGAATCTCCAACCTGTTCTCTGAATATTTAAGTCTTTCAAAAAATAGCTTCCTTGACCCTGTATCTTCCTTCACCTGCTAGCACCCTCTATTTTCCCTTTTAAAGTCAAACTTCTCTAAGAAGTTTAGCTTCATTCACTGCACCTACTTTGTCACCTCTCACCCCGAAGCACCTTAGTTCTGCTTCATCATGTTCCATACCTGGTCTCACCAAGGTGAGCAATGATCACCACGTCAATAAATCCAACAAATGTTCTTCAGTTCTTACGTAACTTAATTTAATATCTGACACTACTGCTTACTCCCATCTTGAAACTCTTCCCTGGCTTGACATTTTCCTTCTATTATTATGGATGTACCTTCTCAGTCTCCTTAGT
Organism: Miniopterus schreibersii; assembly: GCF_964146895.1. Taxonomy (NCBI): domain Eukaryota; kingdom Metazoa; phylum Chordata; class Mammalia; order Chiroptera; family Miniopteridae; genus Miniopterus; species Miniopterus schreibersii. Next base: position 10,776,492 of record NC_138116.1, read on the forward strand.
GAGCTCAGCCACATTTAACTGATTCTTTTTTTCTTTTTTTTTAAATATATCTTTATTGATTTCAGAGAGGAAAGGAGAGGGAGAGAGAGAGACAGAAACATCAATGATGAGAGAGTCATTGATCGAGCCCACAACCAGGGCATGTGTCCCGACCGGGGATCGAACCCTTATCGCCTGGATCCTAGGCCAACGCTCAACCGCTGAGCCACGCCCGGCCGGGCTTAACTGATTCTTAAATGATGGAGTTTCCATGACTCTGTCCTGCCCCATCCATTCTCCTCTTTCCAGCCCCCCCCCCCCAGGTAATCTCATTTACTCGTACGGTTTCATTACCATCTTTGTGCTAATAACAAATTTACATTACCGCCTCTCTCTCACATTAACGAAATCTCTCTTCTGAGCTTCAGACTCATAACCCAACCTTCCATCCAAGGAAATGACATAAAAATAGGTTCAAACATTTTGTTTAATGCAAAGTAAACTAGCATGCATATGATTTTACAAAGATAGTCACAAAAATCTTAATAGTAGAGTGTTTTTAAAACTTGTTTATGTTTTTCTATGTGTATGAAATTATAGAAGCATGAATTATTTCTATAATTGGAGAAAACCAAGCAATTGTGCTATTTTCATTTAAACTAACATTTTTTAAATTGTGTTAACAATTTCTCCATCTGGTTTCCTCCTTTTCAAATGTTGCAGTCGCTGAAGCTCGTGCCCACGTTGGAAGTTGGTCATTTGGTTTCTGTTCCTAATCCAATATTCAGAACACTCTGACATTCTATGCCTATTCTCACTTAGGAATTTGGATCTAGAGGCAGGTCTTAAGGCAAAGATTAAGTTCTGCTGAAACCGCCTTTGCAAAACCCTTAAATAGCCTACAAAACACAGTGCTGGTTCAAATTCTTCAGTTGGACATCAGCTCAAGTGGGTGGCTTGAGCCAGCGTGAAGGAAAAAAATAAAAATCACACTTCATCTTTAAACACTAGGAGCATACTTGGAGTGGAGACATGCTTCCACTTAGAAAGGCCAGCTGGAACGAAGACTGGCTGAGGGGGTAACAGCAGATTCCCAGCTTCCATCGCAGGCTTAGGCTGGGACACATGCTAACTGAGAGGAAGGGAGGGCGTAAGTGCCCTCACTGTTTTAATCATTACCTTTTTCTTTTTTGCTTATCCTAAATGTGTTTGTATGACTCCCCTGTAAACCTAGGAATGTGCTAGAGATGTTGGGGGGCAGTTAGCTAAGTATATATTACCTGGTTTTTGGCCTCAAAAAGTTTATGTTCTTGGGACAAACAAGATTTTTGAAAGGAACATTCAATAATATACGCAGCACATAAGAGTATAACAGACCACATTGTAAACTGGTCTTGCCACAGGTTGTTAGCATACCTGTTGTAGGGACTGTATTCACAGTCTTTCCCAGCTTCAATTTATACAACATGGTGGTTTTTCCTACTCCATCCAAACCCAACATAAGAATCCGCATCTCCTTTTTCCCAAACAGACTGTTAAACAGTTTTTCAAAAACATTCCCCATTGTAATTGAATTCCGTTTACCTGAATGAAAAGAAAGGCAAGTCAAATAATTGTTCTTTGCAGAGATATAGAAAGAACATACATAAAATACAAGTTTCTATTAGAGGTCACTCCTACTAAAATTTTTTAAAGCATTTTTTATTTTTCAGTTAGGGTTGACATACCATATTATATTACTTTCTGTGATTAGACATATAACTAAGTAATCATCCTGATAAATCTCACATCCATCTGACACCATACACAGTCATTACAATATTAGTGAGTGTATTCCCTCTGCTGTACTTTACATCCCCATGACTATTCTGTACCAATCAATATGTACTTCCTAATCCTTTCACTTTTTTCACCTGTCCCCCCACCCTCCTTCCCGTCCGGCAACCATCAAAATGTTCTCTGTACTTATGAGTCTGTTTCTGTTCTGCCTGTTTGTTTATTTTGCTTTTTAGCTTTTTTTTCCTTAATTTTATTTATTGATTTGAGAGAGAAGTATTGACTTGTTGTTCCACTTATTTATGCATTCATTGGTTGCTTCTTGTACGTGCCCTGACCAGAGATCGAACCCACAACCTTGGCATATCGGGATGATGCTCTAATCAACAGAGCTGTGGGTTTCCTACAGCAGTTTAACTGTACGATGTCGAAGCCCAGGCCATTCTATTCTACAAGCACAGAAAAGGAGCACAGCTCTTATCCTGTACATAAACGAGGTCTAGGTAAACTGCTACAGCCAAAGAACGAGGCATGCTTTAATCATTCATAGAAGGTCCCTACAGAAAGCATATGAAAGTTCATATGCTTGTTGGATGGCAAAACTAGAAATTCCTTGTCTTTGTTTCTGACAAAAGAACGACAAATCTGTTAAGAAAAATCCTAAGGAGCACGCTGTGCGAAGGAAGGTACTTCCCGCTTAAATATCCCATGATTCCCCCTCCCAGCCACACTCCTGGCGTCTCGCTCCTACTTCTCTCTCTCTTCCTACCCAACTTCGAGGGGCGCGCAGACCCCGCCGCGCCGAAAGAGACCCTCGGGAGGAAGGCACCGCCAACAGGGCACGAAGTGCGCGCAGGGTCTCCAGAGAAGGCCCCCCAGGGCCCTTTCTGCCCGGCTACCAAGCCTCCCTCTCAACCCGGCGGCCATCGGGAAATCGGAGGGCCCAGGGACAGACGAGCCGAGCTTCTCTCGGATCTCAGAAGCCTCCGCCCTACGGAAAACAGAAAAGGGACGAGGGCCCCCCCGCTGCTCTCCAGTTCCCCTCCCGCAGACGGTGTGGAAACGCAACGAGGCCGCGAGTACTGCGGCCTTTATCCCCGGCCTGGGGCTCGGTCGCCTTCACTGATCGCTGTTGGCCTCACCGCAGCCTTCAGGATTTCCGCTCCATTCTGCTAGGAGGTGGGGCACTGGTGTGGGGGCGGGACCCTTTGAAGCTTTCCCACCAATGAGCTCGAAGTTTCGTGAGTGACGACCTATCTGGCCAATGCGAAGAACAGCAAGAGCCAGGCGGAAGGAGGCGCGCTCTTTGCGACTTGAGCCTCGGCTCCAAGCTCTGGTAATGCGAGATTCACGCACCTGGGACAGCTCGGCGCTTCCGTGTGAGACACGCCCACGTGCCCCGCCCAGTGCTGTCTGCGACCAATCAGGAAAGTAAAAGGATTTCGGGTTCGTTCTGCCAATCCACTAGGAAAAACCCGAAGGATTGAACTAACCTGGGGGAGGAATGGGACCAACCCCGGGGCGACGTGCGGGCGGGGCCAAGTTCACAGCACTATTTAAGGAACTTCGCTGGGGTGCCACTAAAAGTAGAAACTAGCTTGGGACGATGTTCTGTGTAAGAAACACGCACTGACACCGAAGCTGGGCGTAAGGAAGGCTTCCTATTCAGTCTGAAGCGAGACTGCAGCCCTGCCTCTAAACAGATTTCAACGTGTTTCTTCGTTGAAATGGTGCAGAACCACGGTCCTCACTTCTTGAGAAATGCTCTCAATAATTCAGCCCCTTAAAGGCCAACCTGGTTAGCTAAAAGGGTTACAAACTCCTGTAAATGTTACATGCGAATGGAAAAGGGGAGACACACTAAACTTGACAAGCTGTGGGGGCAGGCGGGTGGGGGGCGCATGGCAGGTCTTACACTCAGATACCAAGAGTAACCACACAGGATGGTGTGAACATAAAAATCTTAACTAAAAGCAGGCAATAGTGGTCAGTTATATCCTAGGCCTATAGCTTCCTTGACAAAGTTCAATGTCAATCTTTACCTTAAGCCTGTCTACCGTCTTTGTGCATCTAGGATTAAATACCTTTGCAATGTACGCAGAGTAATTTTATAGTACTCGAGGTCATGGTAATCAGTACTTGCTAAGTGCTGGGTCAGGTTTTGAATGTATTAGGTACTCTGATAATCATCTCATCTAATTCTCACGTGAAGATATTTAAGTTCAGAGCTTAAATGTCACACATACCCAGGCCACCTTCACCCAAGTATCACTAAACTTACCCCTCTATTCTGGTCACAGTTCTGTTAAAGGGTTGTCTTTTCCCTCTCTTAGAAAGCCCTGCCGTACGTATTCCTTGCCCTAGAAACAGCCCTCCAGTAAACTCTCCCTTAGAAGAAATCTGAAGACACACTCACTTTTTCTCAGGAGCCCTCCAGAGGACTGTCACAGGTAGCCAATGTAGCCATCTCAATCAACTGTGGTTTGTGGGCCTCTAGTGCCTTAAGGTTCTAGGAAATGCAGCCTCTCCCAGGAGACTAGGACTTCCTTTTCTCAAGATGCATAAAGTTTCATCAGACCAACATTCGAATAATCCCTTTTCAAAGAGATGCAGGCAGCTCTCTGGATCCACAATGTTAATATGCAGGGTTAGGCAGCCTGGCAAATGCATTGGGGCTCATAATAAAGGATGGTCTGGTTTCCATAGCAACATTCATTCCCTTCCGTGGAGGATTCTATCATCTCTCCTGCCCACTCAGACTTTCCAGAGTGAATTAATTTTCGTGACTATAGGTGTTTGTCCTTGATCTTCCAAAGAGGAAAGACATATTCATCTGGAAAAACAAAAACCAACCACCTGACTGCAGCTAGACTGCTGCATTGCATCAGCTGCTCCTCCTTTCAAAATTCTGATCCTTTCTCCATTTTGCTCTGTTCTTTAGCCTTATCCATCAGTTGCGGAAATAGGTTTCTCTGACAACTCTATTTTCCTAAAACTGGCTATGATGGGGCTGTAAAATGAAGTTTTCAACAAGGCTCCCTGAAAGCCTGGGCTTAGCTTAGGTTGGGGTGGCTAACCTGTGGGTTATGATTGGAGGGACAAAAATAAAAACTGCTGTCCACATATAGCTCTCCATAGAGAAGTCACAGTCTCTGAAAATTTGCCATTAGACATTGTTTCCTTGGGTTAGGCATTGATCTCCCAGGCAGTACTCCTTAAACTGCATATACTCCTGGGAAGAGTAATCTATTAGGTTACGAATATAAAAAGAATGTAGAAAAGTGAGGAGTTGGTGCAGAGGGAAGGGTATAGGGGCTTGGAAGACCACCTTTGTTTGCTTCACAATGACATCTTCCGCAAGAGGCACAGTGCAGGTCCTTGCCTGGGTTCTGTGCTCCCTCCTGGCCTAGGGTACCTTGTCTGACAATGCTTCCAAGGCTGAATTAACTGGGGGAGCTGTGACCAGAAAAAGCAGGACAGCAAAAATATTTGTTTATCAACTATCACTGCAAGGATTGCTCAGCTCCATGCTAAGATGACCTTGAATATTTGAGCACAGCACAGATGGGATGTGTAGACATGTGACAACCTGGAACAATTTCTCAGAATCTTCCTGGAGCTGGATGCTAAGCACTTTAAGGACTGGAGCTCATAACTGCCTACGGTTTCTTTGGTAGTCCCTGCAGGGCTATGCACACCATTCTATTACATTCGTACAACTTGTGAGAGGATACAAAAGGCCCCTAGATAGGCTTATAAACTGATACACTGCAATCTCTCCAGCAGACCAATCTTTCCTAGGTAATAAACATTCCTCCTGGTTGGAGAGATTTAAAGACATTTTCTCTTGTAATATAGCTTACCTATTAAACTCTGATCCACCCATGATTTAGTTAACATCTGATTTGTCCAACAAAGCACTTTACTCAGATACAGCGTGAGAGTTTATGAACCTGGCCTGAATTCTTCTGTCCCTAGCCCATCTTCAGGTCACTTACTGATTTTATTAGTTCTTAATTTTAAATCGCTAAACACGCTCAGCTCTTCTAATTCTTTTTTTCCTCTCCTTTCCTCGTGTTGGAAAAATCTATTTTTTCTAACTGTGAGAAATGAAAGATAAATCCTATAGTTTTGTATTATCATTTATAAATATGAAGAGAAATATAAGATAGTGGGGGCAATAAAAGCATCAGAGAACCTACTGCGCAGAAGCAACCTTCTTGCAGTCCTGTTACTATCCTGATGATGATGATGTATTCTGAGATTCCAGTGAGGAATTAAACTACAAAGGAAACAACATCAAGGTTAAAAAAAAAAAAAGGTGCCACTTGGGGCAGATTACATTCAAATTCCACCATATATACTGTCCAAAATGAAACACTGGGGAATGGCAAAGGTGTTAATGACACACATCACTTTTACAAATAAAAACAAATATAAAACATTTAATAAAATATTTAATAATTGGAAAATATGGAAATAATCACAATTCACTTTTAAATTAGAAGAAAATAATAACTTTAGTTTTCCAGGCTACAAATAAGCTAAATATAAATGCCAACTTCCAGGAGCTAGGAAAACAAGTCCGCCTACACAGAAAAGCCTGAATTCACGCAGAACTTGAATTCAGAACCAACCACTCATTACTGATCTTCCTTGGGGGAAGGCCAATACCCTCTTACGTGCAATTTTCACTTTTAAGTGTGTCTGGAAGCATCAAGCTAAAGGCTATTACAGGGCAAAGATCAGGTGCAAAGAGAGAAGCAGGTGGCTCTGTGACTAAAGACTCAAAAGCCTCGCAAACGGCCAGCTGTGAAGAGATTCGAAAAAGAAGCCCTGGAGAAGGTCGCTGGCGGACACGTGCGCTCTAGAAATACAGAGTCACAGCTTCGTCATTGCCCTCAGCTCCCTCCCGTTCAAAATGGCGCCGACACCCCTCCCTCCCCCGGCGGCCGCGGCGCTCGCACGCGCCCTGCGGGGCGGGGAGGAGAGCCGAGGACCTGGCTGGGCGCATGCGCAGCCTCACCGTGGCTGCGTGCCTGCGCGCCTGCGCGAGGGCTGGAAGTGGGCGGGCGGTTAGGGGCGCGCGCGCGGCGTGGGCGGGCTCTGCAAGGGATTTAGCAGCGGCTGCGGAGCAGGACGTGTCAGCGAAGATGGCGGGTCGGGTGAGTGCTGGCTCCCGAGCCGCGGCTCGAGGCGGGGGCGCCGGGCTTGCGGGCACTCTGAGGTCCGGACAGCCCCAGGGGAGGGGGAATGGCTCTGAGCAAATGGGGCGTTGGAGGGGGGACAGGCTAGAGAAGAGCTTGAGGGTAAGAAGGGGGTGCGGTGGTAGGGAAATACCCTCCTCAGAAACTCCATCCTCCTAAGAAAGCTCGTGGGGAGGTGGACCCCTCTTTACCAGTGTCTCCTGAGTCTCCCTTAGTTCTCCTTTTCCTTCCCTTGGGCTGTTCCCCTCGCCCCTCAAGGCAACCGCAGTATGGTGGCCGTTGCATCCGTTTGACGGATTCGGGGGGTTTCTCCTTACCCCCTTGCGAGGGCTTATCCGTTGCAGCCTCAGGAATAACTGCGGAGGACCCATCTGCTGCATCAGGGCGAGGGCTGTGGGAAGGATCATTAGGAACCCATTTCTGGTTCTTCACAATAAAAGGTCTTGGGAAATTAGAAGGAAGTGTAAATGACTTAGCGTTAAACCCCGGCTATCTGGGGGACCTGTCACTGTAGGATCATGCAGGAAATACCTTTAGCTTGGACTGGGTATTTGGGATATCGCGTTGCTTTTATGAATGACAGTCGCTTCGAATGCAGCAGTATGTGGTGTAGTTTCGGGGTTTTAAATTTTACTTCCTCCCCCAGCCTCTAAGATCACGGCGTAATATGGGCTTGGCGAGCGGAGATAGGGCTGGTTCTGTGCTGTATTGCAGTGTGCGTTGAGCTAAAAGCTCTCAGAGATTACACTGGTCATAAACCTGGGGATATTAACTGCGTCATTAGAAGATAAGGATGTGCTTGACTGATTATTTATACTAGAATATTTGGATAAGTTTGCATAATTTATGCATACATGCAAATATCTAAAAGAAATTGTCATGTCATTCCAAAGAGAGAAGAGACCTTAAAGGTCATTTAATTTGGCCTCTTTCTCTTCCTTTTCCCCATAGCCTCTCCTTTTTACCTGTGGCTACTCTGTCGACCTATGTTTCAGATTCTGTCTTTTCCTACCCTCTCAGGAACCCCTTTCTTCTTTATTCCCCTGCCCCATCTTAACATACTCAAGCTACTCCTATCGTAAAACAACTCCCCCATACCTCCACAGCTGTCACCTTTTCCTGCTTTACAGCCAGAAATCTTGATAGAATTGTCAACATTGTCTCTCATTTGTTTACCACATACTCATCCCTCAACCCATTGCAGTCTGATTTCTGGCACTGTCATCCCTCTGAAATGTGTTCCTAAACTTACTTGACATTTTTCACTCCTTGTCTTGCTTCATGTCTTAGAAGCATGTGGCATTGTTGACTGACCAGTGCCTCCTTCCTGGGAAAATGCTTTTCTCGTGGCTTCTGTGAAGCCTTGCTCCCTTTTTTCCTCATACTTCTCTTTTGCAGACTCACCCTCCCCTGCCCTGTTGTTCAATGCGTATATTCTTCAAGATTCTCTTCTCACTCTCTATTTTCTCCTTCGGCAGTTTCTTCTAACGCCACAGCTTCAAATACTATCTATATGTCAATGATTTTCAATATTTTACTCCCAGTCCAGACCTATTCTTTAAATTCCAGATTAATACGTCAAACTACCTTTTCAAAACTAGGCACCTCAAATTCAACTTGTTGAAATGCAAACCCATGATCTTAGCCCACCTAATTAGTACTCTTTCTGTGTTTCCTATTTCGGCAAATGACACCACCATCTGTCCATTTCTATAGGCTAGAAACCTGGAGTGGGGGGTGGGGATGTCATCCTTCATACCTCTTCTCTTTCACCACACCCCCTGACTGAGTTCTTGATAGATGAAGATTTCTTGCATCCCCCCCCCCCCCCAAAAAACGTTTTAGGGCGGAAGAATCAGGCTTGGGCCATTGCTGCTTTATACCCAAATCACCTACTGCACTGGTCACATGGGTTCTGTCATTTTAACGTCCTAAAAATCTCTCCAATATGCCCACCTCTCTAACATCTTCATTTTCACCTCCTTTTTCCTAACTTCTATCATTTTGGGTCTTAAGTGTTGCAGGAAGCACCTAAGTAGTCTCTTTACCTCACTCTCCACATTGATTGTTACCTCTCTTGCCCAATAAGCCCCTCCCTCTATAGCATTGCATTACTTTTGGGAGAAGACCAAATCTGTAATCTGGCCTTTAAGGTCCTTCGTTGTTCTGCTCCTGCTTCTCTCCAGTACCCCCTTGCTCTCTTTGCTCAAGTTATATATAAGCCTTTCAATTCCTGGAACCTACAATGGTTTCTCTTAACACAAGGTCTTTGCATGTGCTGTTTCCTTTCTTTGTAATGTTTTGCTCCCAACCATTTTCCTCCTACTCAGATCATTCAGCTACTCAAAGGAAGCCTGTTCTGATCTCACACTTCAAGTCAGGATTCTTTGTTATATGCTCTTGAAGAACTATATTGCTTTCCTTAGAGATTTGTCTGTTTGTTACTTTAAATTTATTAGTGTGATTATTTGCCTCTACCATTATACTTTACCTTTCATTAGACCATGTTAATTTTTTTACTCACTATCATCATTGTGCTTTGTTGTAATACTCTTAAAATGTGTTCTGTATTTACTTTTTGTGGGAGAAAAGCTATTTTGAATTATTGCTTTTGGTTAGTTCAGTTAATTTTGGCATTCTGATGTCATCTTGTGATGGATATTTATGTTCACTGTGTAATTGTTTTGTGTGTGTGTGTGTTGTATCACTAATTTTTAACATTAGTAACCTGTAGTATATCTTGTCCTTTGCTTTTTTGGCCAAAAAAGAAAGTGTATTTAGTTCATCTGGGAAATTTGCTGCAGAATAAAATGTGTGATGTTATTCAGGATATAGCATCGAGGGCATCAGAACTTGATTAATCCCTAAAATAGCCTCTAATCTGAAAAACAAAAATCCTAAAAGAAAATAATTTTTGTCATTATAGTTTTAGTGTATTTATTATATGAGAAAAAATACGGAATGGCAAGTTGGATATATTTTATAATAAAATGATTACTTGATTTAAACTTTTGTTCCCTTTGGCCTTTCAAAAATATTCAAGTAGGTATTAAGTTTTCTCAGCTATTTTAAATTTTTGCTAGTAATAAAGCAGATTCTAAAGTTATAATTCTTACTACTTACATTGAATGTGGACTATTATTTAAAATGAACTCCACATACAGATGGCTACCACTGCCCCAGGCCTCCACACCATCTTTCAGAGTTCTCATGCTACAGCTGCTTTGGAATCATGGAATCAGAAGTAAAAAAAGATTTTAAAATGCAACCTTAATAGCTTAGGAGAGCTGACTTTAGGTAGGGAGAGGCTCCTTAGTAAAGCTACTCTATTTGGTATTGCTTTCTAGGCCCCTTACACTACCGTCACCACTCCATTACTGAAAAAATGAAAAGAAGAAAGGCTTTCCACATTGCCTGAACTTTTTATGTAATCTGTCTTTTAAAATTGCTAGGAATCACCCTGGTTGGTGTGGCTCAGCTGGTTGGGCGTCGTCCTGTGCACCAAAAAGTTGCTGGTTTGATTCCCAGTCAGGGCACATGCCTGGGTTGCAGGCTCAATCCCTGGTAGGGGGCGTGCAAGAGGCAGCCGATCTATGTTTCTCTCTCTCCCTCTCCCTTCCTCTCTCTAGCAGTTCTTTTCTGAAAATATACATACATTAATGCAAATAAACCAAATGGATCACTTTCTTTCTACACCTACTTGAGGTGATTTGTTGAGAAGAAATAGAGTAAGTTGATTTTAAATAGGCAACTCTCTTAGGAGTTGAAAGGAGAATAGAAAAATGCTAGCGTAAAATTTACCTAATCCAACGTTTTGCCTAGACAGGCTGGGTATATTTATTATCAGTTAGTCTGGCAGGGTGAACTCCCTCCTCATTTTTCTTCATTTGGCATTTCTTGGCCCTTTTTCTTTTTTTAAATTGATTTTAGAGAGGGAGGAAGGGGGTGGCGAGAGAGAGAAACACCAATTGGTTGACTCTCATACGCTCCCTGACCAGGGATTGAACCCACAACTCAGGTATGTGCCATGACCAGGAATCAAACCCAGGACCTTCTGGTACCTGGGACCACACTCCAACCAACTGAGCTACACCAGCCAGGGCTCTTGGCCCCTTTTATGAGTTTTAGGAGCATCTTAATCCTCCTAATAAAAAAAAAAAATTTAGTCTTTATCTATTGCTATTGATTTTGACCTACTTTTTTACTTTTGACATTAAGCTAAAGAGTGACAACTTTGTGCTCTATAGATTTAAAACCAAATGAATTTGCATCAGCTGTTTATGAGTAATGCAGGGTATTTTGGTCCTTTGCTAAATTCAGAACAAAGTGCTAAAGTTCTGATGTATTTTGCACTAACCATATAGATCTTTGGTAATGGATAAAATGGGGAAAATTATTAATTTAAGATAAGAAGCATCCTGACAGGGGCTTTCCTGTGGAGCCGGCCCTGTACCTTTCCCCACCCACTTTCCCCTAGGTGCGTTTTCCTTGCTCTTCTCTTTCTCCTAAGCTCCAAGTGCCCTTCTTTTTTAATTTGGGCCCTTATTAACTTGTTTCCTGAGCCCACACCCAGCTGGCTCGCTTCTCCTACCTCTATGACTTTCTAAATAAACTTTTGCTTATAAAAAGAAAAGGAGAAAAAAAGAAAAGAAATAACCTGTCATTTTTGAAATCTAACATTTATTTTTAAAATCACTAAATAATAAAGAGTATTTAGGGTTTCAGTGGTGGATTTTTTAAAATTGTAAGGTGTTTTTAGTGTTATGTACATAGGAACAAACATTTTCTTACTTGGTTTGACAAGCAATGAAAATAGTAATTATCACTAATTCTGGGTCTTCTAAAGAACATCTATGTTGGGGGATTTAAAATTTTTAGTTATCTTGGTTACTTTTCTCCTAGAGAATAATATTAGCAAAATTTTGTGAGAGGATTGAAGACTTAGTTCCCATTGATTAGAACAGAGCCTGACATGGAATTATTAATGATTTTTGAATTAATGAATGAACATGTATTTCTGAATACCTTAACCATTCTGGACAGTGTCTGCAGTTTGAATTTTAATGTTATATTCTCTGCCAAGCTATTGAATACTCTCCACTGTTTATTCTGTTATCTAAATCAGTAATAAGGTAGCATAGATATAACTTTAAACAGCTGCTGGACTCCTATACAGTCTTTTCTTCACCTGCAGATACTGAGTCTGATAACTGCTTTTTGTATATATAGCTTTCTAATCAATTTACTACTTATCAAGCATCAAAGTAAACTTAATTATATTTACCAAGTTAAATGATGAAATGGACCAAGAGCATTACTAAAGCCTCTTTTCCACATTTTTTTCTTGTCTATTGTAGAAGGAAATGAACCTGTCAGCATTTCTGTTTTGTTTGTTTTTTAATGAAGTTTATTTCTCCTTACTTAGTACAATGATTCTCAAAGTGGAGACTGAAGACCAGCTAATTAGCATCACCTGAGAAGCAAATTCTCAGGTCCCACCCCAGGCTGATTAAATTAGAAACTCTGAGGTGGGGGCCCTGCAGTCCACCCTCCTCCTCTCTCTTTTTTTTACAGAGCAGGGTAGGGGGAGAGAAAGAGAACATCAATGTCTGAGAGAAACATCAATTGGTTGCCTTCCATATGCACTGATTCCAGCAACTTTCTGGTGCACTGGATGACGCTCTGACCAACTGAGCAACACCAGCCAGCGCCCCTGCAATCTTTTTTAAGATTTTGATGTATGCTAAAGTTGAGAACCATTTTGAGCTCTCCCATTTAGTTTCTTATAAATTGTTGAAGATATTTTTCCCCAGATTTCTTTCCAAATGTGTACTCAACCTTGTTATTTCCAGATTTCCAGTTAATGTTTTTCCTTCCTTTTAATACCATCACCTTTATCCAATTTTCAAACATTTAAGAAAGCATAGTTATTTCTTACAGAATAGTAGATTTGGTACCCTGATAGAAACAATTTGAAATGCCAGATAGCATGGTAACTATAGTTAATAATATATTGTATACTTGAAATTTGCTGATAGAGTAGATCTTAAGTGTTCTCACCACACACACACACACACACACACACACACAGTGGTAACTATGTAACTTGATTGTGGCAGTGATAACACAAGGGATACTTATATCAAAACACCACACTGTATACCTTAGACAAAATTCCCTAAAGCTGAACATGTGCCGTATATGTATATTTCCCAGCAGTTCTACTGGAGGCTGGGTGGCGTGAGATGGGAATATATTCAATAGAAATGCATATATATATATAATATATATATTATTCAAAAGACATGTACAAACATGTTAATAGCAACAGTATTCATAATTAAAAACTAAAAACAACTTAAATGGGTAAATAATGGTGGTATATTCATATAATTATATACTATAAGAAGCAATGAAAACAAATGAACTATTGCCACATGCAACAACATGGATGAATCTCATAATCATAATATTGAGGGGTAGAAGTCAGACACAAAATAATACATGATGTATGACTCCACTTATATAAAATTTTCAACAACAGTCAGAACAAATCTATGGTTTCTATCTGGTGATAGAAATAAGATATTGGTTATCTGTGGTGGGGATGAAGGTCTAGTGACTGGGGGCCAGTATGAAATGCTGATAATGTCTTTCTTGAACTGGGTGTTGGTTACCTTGGGTGTGTTCATTTTGTAGAAATTCATTGAGCCGAACATTTGCAATATATGTACTTTTCTATATGTATGTTTTTATTCAGTAAAATGTTGATTTAAAGAAATGGTAATGTTGCTCTGGCCCAGTGGCTCAGTTGGTTGGAGCATCAGCCCATGCACCAAAAGGTTGCAGGTTCAGTTGCTGGTCAGGGCACATACCTGGGTTGTGTATGAGAGGCAACACATTGATGTTTCTCTCTCTCTTTCTATGCTTAATTCGCCCTACTAAATTCTTTGATAAACAGTAAAGCATATACTTAATCCAATTTTTAAAGTGAACCTTTGGACAAAATTATGCTACTTAAATTAAAAAGCTATATAATGTTGCCCAGAGGTGTCCTGGTTAAATCCCCCCAATTTTTAAAAATATGTTTTTATTGATTTCAGGGAGAGAGAGATAGAAGTATCGATGATAGTCATTGATTGGCTGCCTTCTGCACACCCCCTACTGGGGATTGAGGTGGAAGCACCAGCATGTGCCCTGACTGGGAATGGAACTGTGACCTCCTGGTTCATAGGTTGATGCTCAACCACTGAGCCATGCCAGCTGGGCCCCCAGCTTCTATGATGAAGAGAAGCAAATTCTCTTTCTGTACTTTAAAGGCTCTCAAATAAGTAGTGGTATAATTACTTCCAGTAAAGATTTGTTGAGATTTTCATTCTTTTGAGTGCAATGAATTAATCATTTTTTAATTTCAAGTTGTTAATGAAAACATTTTACAGCCTTCAGACAGTTAAGTTCTAGTCACCCAGATTATTAAACTTTTATAAAATTGCTCATCAGTTTGTATTTTATTTTCTTCGTAGTTGCATGGCTGTAGTGGTTGGTCTTTATTATTATTTCCTGGAGGGAAGGTCAGTGTTAGAAAATTTGTGGAATTTTTCTTTGGTATTACTGTGGTAAGTAAACAGCTACTATTTATAGGGACTTATATTTTGATGAGAAAATGAGATACCCTGCTTGGCTTTACCATAAAAACACAGATGCTTCTGGATTCCAGGAGGGAGGCCTTTTGCTTGCAGCATCTGTTTTAGTTGACCAGACAGATGACTTCTAAAGATTTTTTCACTCTTTTTTTTGAAGGACACCACCTCTTTGACAAGTAAACAAGTTTATAAATGAAAAGGTTAACTTAACATTCTGTGATTTTTTATTACTTTGGCTATATCAGTTCTGTGTAATTTTGGACTATTAGATAATTAAATCATATCACTTCCTAAATAAGCTTGAAATGTCCTTTGTGTACATATTCTTTGAATTGTTTATTCTGCAGTTGAGATAGATTTGTATTGATCAATAAATTCATTTATTAAACAAATGTTTGATGAGCACTCACTGTGTGCCAGGCCCTCCACTGCCCCAGGAACCAAAAAGTAGAACAAAATATAGTCAAAGTTCTTGAAAAGCTTACTGTCTTTTATTCAGTGCAAACGTGTAAACAGACAATAAAATAGAAATATAGCCAGGTGCTTCCACTTGAAGTTTATCTTATCAATTTAGTGGGGAAGGTAAGGTGCCAAGGAATGTCTTATAGAAGTATGACTGAGCTGAGAATTGTAGAATGAGTAGGAGTCAGCAGGCAAAGGCTCAGAGTTAAGGGAGAGAAATACACACTAGACCCCCCCTTATTCACTGGCAAACCCTTCAGGTGCACATATCCCACTTTAGAGACCACTGCTCTAGACACTGGGATAACCGTATGGAAACTAGCCTTTTTAAAAACAAAAGGGAAGCAATAAGTAATTTGTTTTCCTCTATAAATTTGTGTTTGAGAGACAAATTTAAGAAGAATCAGCTTTGACTTGAAGAATGGGCACTTTAGTTATAAATAGACTATAAGTGTCATATTTCACTAACTAGGAAACCTTAGAGAATGGTGGAGTGTTATTGGTTAAATACATTATATGAAGGACTGTTTTGCTAGTCACTATAGATAAAAAAGATTGTTTATTTGCTGCTTTTTAAAAATATAACCCTGTAATTATCTTTGTTGGAAGATATTTGGAAGATGGTTTTTCTCAATCTTGGGATCTCTTATAAAAAGATACTTTTCATACTACACTTTATCAAACTTGTAGAATTTACTTCATTGTGTTTGAAATCAGTTAAAATTCTTCTCTTTGAAGAGATGGAAAACCAACTCAAGTACGCTTGAGCAAAAAAGAGAATTTATTGGTTCATAACCAACATTCAGGACTCAAGGACTTTAACTTGGTTGTCAGGTCTGTGTTTCAAGGTGTTGGTCTTTGTCTGTTGCCTTTGCTTTCTCTGTGATTAATTCTTAAAGTGGAAAGGCTTCCTTCATGTGGTGGTGAGGCAAGGGAGAATGCCTTTCTTCTATTACTGGTCTACATAAGGGCCCATGGGTGGAATAGGACTCCATGTGGTTGTATATGTGCTGTGATTGGCACGCCCACAAAACCATGTGGAATGAGGTTTTCCAACGGAAGGTTTTGCTATTATCACAGAAGAAGGGGTCCTGGGAGTCAAAAACAATAGTTATTTATAACAGGCGATGAGGAATAGAGGACAGGAAGGCATAAACTATTCTTTAAGGTTATAAAAGAATTTTATTTTCCTAATCATTGATTTTTATAGAGTATGCAAGCTGCGAGATGTCCTACAGATGAATTATCTTTAACCAACTGTGCAGTTGTGAATGAAAAAGATTTCCAGTCTGGCCAGTGAGTATCTCTAACTTTGTTTTCCTTCTGACCTGCTAGATGGTATTTTAGAAAGTTCTAGAGAGCCCTTATTTTTAAGTAAACTTGAGAATAATTTTTTATTCCTCTTGTTGAGTTAGAAAATGGAAGAGAT
The DNA here is from genome assembly GCF_964146895.1 of Miniopterus schreibersii. Lineage (NCBI taxonomy): Eukaryota > Metazoa > Chordata > Mammalia > Chiroptera > Miniopteridae > Miniopterus > Miniopterus schreibersii. The sequence goes on from NC_138116.1 coordinate 10,792,988, forward strand.
GAGAGTTACCTATTTCAGCCTTTACTGTGTTAACTTGCATAACTATAATGTTTTTAAAATCATACATTGCTTTTTATAACTAAACATACTGGTCTTGTGAATCATATATAGCATTGTCATTAGGTTTTTGGCTCTGGAGTCAGGTTGTCTGAGTTTGGATTCTGGCTCTGCCAATTATGAACTTGGTGACCATGGACAAGTTACCATCTCTGTATCTCTGTGTCCCAGTCTGTAAAGTGGGGATGATGATAGTATCTTTTTCAGGGTAGTTGTAAAGATTGAGTTATACAAGTAAAGCACTTAGAACAGTGCCTAGCCCATTAATAAGTCCTCAATAAATATTAGCCATTTTGATTATTGCTGATAAGATAATCTAAAAGGCATGAAAATTGGAAGATGCACAACAAATATGGAATCTTTACAAGCATTTTTCGTTATTTATTTTAACTGATTCATGTCACCCACTGCCAGAACTTCTAAAGGCCCTGCTAACCAAGTTCACTGCCATCCATATGCTTCTGAGGTTGGTAGAGGTAAGGAAATGAAGGGGCTGTACCAGAAGGCAGACTAGGGAGATTAGAAACAATGAAGCAGGATTTTAACTGAGCCTTTTTTTGTTTTCTGTTTTTTTAGGCTTTCTGTGAAATACATGAGTTTCACGGAGTTAGAATTGGTAATAATCTGTGGGTTTCAGCTTCAGAGTAAGGGGCTGTACTGCATGATTGTATTAATATTGTTTTCAGTGCTAAAGTCCTAAAAATTCTATGATGCTAAGTTGAACACAGAACTTTCCACATATAAACTGGAGTATGGATAATCAGTGTGAGGATTTGTTTATGGAATTCTTTTACATATGTCAAATGTTCACCATGCTCGTGATGGGGTTACTTAAAATATAGTTAGTAGCTATAAGGAACTTGTGTTCTAGTGGCAAACTGATGTATATAGAAACATTAACCATTAATATTAAAAATTATAGCATTCTAAAAGATTATTTAAAAAAAGATAGTGTGTAACATTTTGAAGTTTCTATCTCATACACAGTTCTTGTTAGTTTCTTGGTGTAAGAGATTATCATGAAATGACTATATTTTATTTGTTTATGGGTAACTTCTGAGCAAGGTGAATTAGCAGAAAATGCTTCGAAATAGGAGATATTGATATCTATACGAAAGCTGATATATTTGGTGAAAAAAATTCTTTTTACCATCTTTTTAGTTTTACAGGTTGTTAACTATTTCAACCTGTTGTGAGAGTCTGCAAAGAGATTTAAACACTCGTCCTAAAAACTAACTTTTTTTTTTACTGTCATATCCTGATTCTCTGTATTTGGTTCTCCTCCCTTTATTCTATTTGGAGGTGAAATAATTTTCAAGAGAGGAAATTCATCTAGTTTTTACTTAATATTAAGGACTCTAATCACTGTCATCAGTTTTACGTAAACTGGAAATGTAATGAATTTGGTTTTGGATGGTATGTACTCTCTTGAACCTGGCCCTCATTCTGCTTGATGAGTGTTTCGCCCAAGGTGCTCCCTATGCCTGGAAGACATTTTGAATTGCTGACACTTTTTGGAAATGAAATTTGTGCTCCTAGTCCTTCAGGACTCGCATGTAATGCCATTTTTCCACCTGGTACTCATCAAGTCTCAGTTGTTGGAAATGAACACATTTGGAAATGGTATCCTACATCTCCTTTGACATGGAGTACTGACTATGTTTCTGTCTTTTAGGCATGTGATTGTGAGGACCTCTCCCAACCACAGGTACATATTTACACTGAGGACCCATCCATCAGTGGTTCCAGGGAGCATTGCATTCAGCTTACCTCAGGTAACTCAGATATTAATTTATTCTCTTCTATTCTTAAAAGTTATAGAAGAAGCAATCCATTTAAAGCAAGCATCAGTCACCCTGTAACTGCATTGATCCAAACTGAAGAAAAACACCTCGGTAATATACAGGGAATTTAAAGATATATCCTTAATTGCCAATTTTACTGTGTCTGCCTTTTATTGCCTTGATTTTTTTTCTAATTTTTAAAAATTCTGCAGTAATATCAGTTAGCTACCAGATAAGGTGTTATTTTATGGTAACAGAGAAGATATAAAAATAACATTTACTTGTAAAATTGACATCTGTTAATAATGCAGTGATGTCGGACTAAAGAATATGACATGAGTAATTGTTATCTCAAATTACTACCAATCTTCCTGGGCTCCAGTAAAGACTGGATGGTGATCACATTTGTAACCATTGATGGATTCTTCAGAGGGAAAATTGCCAGCACTGCTTCAGGCACTTAATACATAATCTAGGAGCACTACAAGTATTCTCTGTGCTCTTTTCTCCCTTATCATCTTGCACATGCTGCTGATCCTACAGTCTTAAGCATTGTAAATACTACCCCTACTTCCTGCTAGTATACTAACAAGCATTGATTTACTCCCCTGGAGGTTTAGGGAAAGAGATCAAACACTTGTTTGGGGAACTATTAAATACCTCTTGAAGCTCGCAGAAATTATGGGAAATCTTCACTCACTATTCCCTTTTTCTGTGGATGCATTTCCATTTTCAGGACTACTTTTCACATTTGTCTCTATAGACCAAAGGTTTGGGGTATTCCAGGGTTTGCCAGCTTTCACAGAGCTCCATTTGGGAGTCTGGTGGTCAGAAATGGGGTTTCTGACTATTTCTCCTTGTCTTTCTGCTATTAAAACAATTTCCCTAACATATAGGCCAGATACAATTCTAAGTAACTTTTGCATGTATTTGCTCATTTACTTCTTAAAACAACCCCATACCATGGATACTATTATTATCATCCTTTGAGGCTGTCTTTGGAATTAAAGCGCAGAACCTAAATGTAGCTTCTCTGTGACCCCAAGTCTGGGCTTAGTATGCCGCTAAATTTCAGGTTGTCAGTGCATGGGATGGGATATTACAGCAGAGGGGTGTCAAGGGCAGAGAGGAGGAAGTGACCTATGATGAGAAAGTTGGAAGGGAGAGCACTTAATGTTGCACATATTCACAATTCAGCATCTTCTTAGCTATTCACCTCAAAACCCACAATGTTCAAATGAGGAGACAAACTTGATTTTCGACCAAAATTATTTTTCTCTGTTCTTTGGAGTGGTGTAGTGATTACTAATTTTGAATCTAGACCAAGTCAGTCCCGAATTCCCGCCTAAGTACAATCTGGCTGCCTCCATACATTATTGCCATTGTAACTAGTCACGACCTGGGGAGAAGCTGACATCTGGCTGCAAATGCCCACAGATCCTTTGGCTAATACACAAAGACTAGTTGTAACCATCTAATGATTTGAATCTCTGCTTGGGTTTCAGTATACGTTGTCTGGCCAGTTTTAATTTGGTTTTTTATGAACTGAATGTCTTTCTTTTTGTGATGCTGTAATAAACACTGTAACCACAGTACATTTAGAATACTGAAATATCCCTTCAGTAGTGTTATATTATGCAAATGAGCATCTACTCACTGATGTCAGCTTTACTGTAAAAAGGCAAGCTTTGTATGTTTTGGGATGGAGCTTCAGATATAAACTGTAGCGCATAAATTTCCTAGACTGTTGTAACAAGTTAGTACCACAAACTGGGTGGCTTAAAACAACAGAAATTTCTTCTCACAGTTCTGAAGGCTGGAAGTCTGAAATCAGGGTGTCAGCAGTGCCACGCTTTCTCCAAAGGCCCTAGGGAAAAAGCAGTCCCATGCTTAGCTTCTGGTTGTGGCTGACAATCCTTGTTGTTCTTTGGTAGATGTATCACTTCAGTTTCTGCCTCCTTTGTCACATGACTTTCTTCCCATGTGTTTATGCATCTTCTCTTCTTATAAGGACACCAATCATGTTGGTGTAGGACCCACCCTAATTTGATTCTACCTCATCTTAACATGCTTCCATATGCAAAAATCTTATTCCCAAATACAGTCACATTCACAGGTGCCAGGGCGAAGACTCCAACATGTCTTTTTGGGACACAATTCAACATATCAGAGCATACCATGTTTTGGTCTTTGAATGTGTTCCTGAAATTCAGAGAAATTCTTCTTTTCCTCATTTATCTAATTTTGATTGATTTGGCTTTAAATGTCTTTTCTCTCTCTTATTTTACAGCGAAAATGGGCTGGACTTTCTATTGGGCAAGAAATAGAAGGTAGGTAAATATTTAGCTACCTGAGGGAGATCTTCTCTATGATTTTCTCATAGTTAAATGGAGATCTGTACAATTCCCTGTCACTGGTTGCTAGGTCATTGCACATTCATCATAATCATATTACTGGTTAGATCTATGAGACTAGACAGTAAATAGTTATGGTACTTGTATCCTTACCTCTATCTGCCTGCTATTTTGCCTGGAAATTACTGTCTAATGGGAAAAGAATATCCACATGTTCATAGCTCACAGAATATGTACAAGGTAAATATGTGCACAAGTATTACCATTAGGAGCTCTGTGTAAAAGTGCTAAGATAGAATGGGAGTGAATGAGTTGATTGGAGACTGGAAAATTAGCATAGAAATCTTTCTAGGCACCAGTGTTTGAACATAATTTTTTTGTTTTATGATGGTGACAATTTTGAGGAATACATTTATAAAATGAGTTGTTAGTCAAAGGGTACAAAGTTTCAGTTATATAAGATGAGTAATTTCTGGAGATTGAATGTATAGCATGGTGATTACAGTTAACAATACTATATTGTATACTTGAAGTTTGCTGAGAAGGTAAATACTGTGTCTCATCACACACATGAAAGAAAATGGTTTGGGTTCACTGAGAAGGAGGTATATTCTTTGTTATCAGGATGTAGTGATATATATCCACAACCTCTACTTTATTGATTATGCTGCTTAGATCTATATTCTTACTTATTTTTGGTCACTTGACCTGTCTTACATTGAGAGTGGTGTGTTAAAATCGTCTGTTATTAGTGTTTTTCTGTTTTCTGTGCATCTCCTATGCTTTTTACTTGACATAGTAGCTTCTGTTTTATTTGGCATATAGATATTCATAACTGTTATATTTTTTATTGTAAATTGTGGCTTTTAGCTATATTATATAGTTATTGTAGTTATTATACTTGTTTAATGTATTTTTAGTTATACTTTGATAATCAGGATTTCTTATTGTTTTTAATTTGCTCATTGTTTCTTTGCCCACCTCTTTACTTTTAGCCTTTTTGATTTACTGTGTTTTAAGTGTGTCTGTTATATATAACAGTGTTGGGTTTTGCTTTAAGCTACTTGGAAAATCTTTTTCTTTTAAAAGATTTATTAAGCCCATTTAGTTATTGATATGACTGATATGTTTGATCTTAATTCTGTCATTTTATGTTTGAGTTGTTTCTCTATTTATATATGTCTTCTTTGCTATTTTAAAATTTTTATTTTTGTATTTAGGAATATTTATATTTTTGTTTTAGTAATTACTTTTGCATTTACACCTCTCATAGTGCCCTTAGTACCCCCACCTTCCTTTTCAAAAACCCTGTTCTGTCAGTTCTAAATGATATTCTTTGATTCTCATCTATTACCTACACAACAGCTAATGATCATCATATTCTACCTTCCCCTTTATCCCCCCTTTCTGTTAGTTACTTTCTTTCTACTTTGTCAGAGCATAATATTTGCATGCTGTTCTTCTACACAGGACCCCATTCTTATTTTAGTCTTAACTCTACAATTAAGTCTCTTAAATGATCATGCTCAGACCTTTTGCTAGTTTCTACTTGGTTGTATAAAAACACCTCTGTAGATTCCTCTAGGAAGTATATATATGTGGTGTTCCCAAAGTTCTTGTATATTTAAGCCTTTTTTTTTTTTTTTGTCCTGCATCCTACTTTATTAGGGCAGAAGAGTCCACATACCTCTCACCTTAGCTCTTTCTTGTGTCAAAGAAAAATCTGTTTGGAAATAGCATGCTATGTCAACTTCACTGAGACTTCCAATACTGTTGTTTTGAGGAAGATGCAGGGGCCTTTTGCGGGTGGCAGGGGCTGTAATTTCCCCTTAAGAGTTGAGTGGGGAATAGAAGTAGAAGGAGAGTGTTGTTCAGTACATTAGAATTAATTCAGATGGGGAAGAAAATCTCTAGTGGTTACTAATATGTTTTAAAATTTGTGCCTGTGTCCCTCCAATGAAAACCATGTAAAGCCCCCTTTCGGTCAAGTTCTTTTATGATTCATTTAGGTGAAACTTTTAGTTTCTTGAAACATAGCAAGTATTTGGTGTTCTTGTGATTTTAAAAAATGCTTCTTTTTTTGCCCTAGTGTCATTATATACATTTGACAAGGCCAAACAATGTATTGGCACAATGACCATCGAGATTGATTTCCTGCAGAAAAAAAGCATTGACTCCAACCCTTATGATACTGACAAGATGGCAGGAGAATTTATTCAACAGTTCAACAACCAGGCATTCTCAGTGGGGCAACAGGTAGTTTGAAATTTTCTCTTATTCCTTTCTCTTTATAGGCATTCTAATTCCTGTAGTTGTCTAAAATTATTCTACTTTTAAAAAACTGAGAGGAGCTTTGTGTATGAACAGGTTTATCTAAGATGAGTGATAACAAGTGAGGAAGATGTTCAGAAAAATTCTAAAGTCACCTTAAGTTACAATGTCATATATAATTACAGCAGCTTTTCCATCTGTAAATTTAGGAACACTGTGAACATACATGTCTCAGATTTTTTCTTTGCTTATTGTGGAGCGTTTGTTGAGTCTTTGGGTGTCTTTCTCTTTTACTGATATATTTCTGTAGAAAAGTAGTTCTTAACTTTTTTTGGTTATGAACCTCTTTGAGAATCTTAAGGAAATTATGTACACTTATTTTCAGGCTTTTCATAGAACCTCTGAAGCCGTGACCTTCTCTTCTTTAAAATGATATAGCTGATGTGGGCCCTTTGCTTGGACTTCAGTTAATATCATATTGTTAACTTCCTAGAACAACATTCTATCCTTTTAAAACTGTACTCTTAAAAAATGTGTGAATTCATAAATTGCTATTTGTACACACAAATACATAAGTAATCATTGCTCGTTTGCCCTTACATTTGTTTCCTTCTTTGTGACTTTTCTTAATCATTCCTAATTCCTTCCTCCTACCATAGCTCCATAGCCGTGGTCCTAAAAGTGTGGTCCTAAGACCCCTGGGGATCCCTAAGGCTCTTTCATGGAGTTTGCAAAGTCAATAACTATTTTCATATTAATACCAAGACATATGTATCTTTCCCTCTTATTCTGTTGTGAGCAAATGGTGCAGTTTTGTAGATACGTGCTAGTTTTGTAGATAGTGCATGGGCTGCTGAAGCAGACATGGCGTCCAGCTATCTTCCACTAAAGAGGTTTACAAAAAAGTGACAGTGCCACTCTTCCAGCTTATGTTTTTTTATTTTGGAAATGAAGAGGATTTTATAAATTAAAAATGTTATTTTTGTTAACACATGATGAATTTATTAGTTAATTTTTGATTAATAATTTTTAAGTTTTTTCTAACTTCTAATATGGTAAATATCAATAGATATAATCCATGTAAGCAAAGACTTTTTGGGGTCCTCAACAATTTTTAGGGTTATAAAGGGATCCTGAAACTAGAATATTTGAGAATCCTTGCTTATAGCATTCTGATCTCCGCACTGCCGTTGCAGTCTCTCACGTGGGAAGGTATGTAAGATGGGAAAGGAGAGAAGTGGTAGAAGGAAAGAGTTGTTGGAGTGAAAGAGTGTTATATATTTTAATTCTCGTGTTCAAAGGCATAGACCTGGAACAAGACTAAGAATTTGATAATCCACACATTATAATATCAAATGGTTGTGAGTAGAAACTGTATTACCGATAGGCAGGAAGAGGATTCAGTACATCTGTTACTATTAAGAATATGAGACTTGGGATGAGCCTCAGACTTCATCGTGTCTAACCTCCTCATTTTGCAAACGAGGGATTTTAGGTCCAGAGAAGGTAAATGACACGTAACTGAGACAAGAACTCACTAGTCAATTAATTAATTGAACGAATATTTATTGAATACCTAGTATGTTCCAGCCACCGTTTTAGGCATTGCAGACCAGCAGTGAATAAAATACACATAATCCCTACTCTCATAGAGCTTGCTTTCTAGCCTGGGAAGACAAAATAAGAAAGAAATACCATGAACTGTTAAGTACTTTGATGTCAGTAAAATGGGATGATGCACAAGGGAGCCACTGTGGTACTACTTTGGATTAAATGGTCCAGGAAGGCTCCCCAAGAGGACATTTAGCTGATAATTTTTTGACTACCTGTCCATTGCATTATGGACTATACCGTATTCTTCTGGATTCCTACGCTTTTGGACTGATAGCTCAAGTTGCCTCGCTAAACTTCATTGTTTTTACCTTCTCCTTTAGCTTTAGTATTTCAGTAGAAAATGCTTAGAAGAATGTTTAATAGAAAATGAGTTGGTATTTGTAATAATTTTAAACCTAATAACATGCAGACGTCTATAAACCCATGAAAGAAAATCCTCCATAATACAGAGAAGAAATAAATATCTTACTCCAAATCACTATTCTTAGTATTTATTCCCTTTTGTAGTAGGTAGTAGTGGCAGGATTGACAGTCGGCTATGCTTGTTATATTTACTGTTACATCCCAGCCATGAAAAGGGCCTAGCTTGTGGATAATGAATACTTGGAAAATGAATTCATCAGACGCTGTCTCTGCACTCGTATGGCAGGCATTTTGTATTGGTTGTAGAAAAGCACAGATGTCAGTCACAGACCCAGGCTGAATCATGGCACTGCCATTTACTGTGACTCTGGGTCCCATTGCTTAACCCCTCTCTCAATCTCAGCTTCCACACTAGTTAAAACTGAGGAATAATTTCTGTTTCCAAGAGAGATTGTGAATATTAATTATATAACTTCCTGTGGTGATTGTTAGGTACACAGCAAATAAATGTTAGTTCCCTTTTCCTCTCATTAGCTAGTGGGTAGTTTGCCCTTGGAGCAGATCTAAGAGGAACACATAGGACAAAGCTGCTTTTTTGCATTTGGAAAACATTGGTGATGATGTGAGTCAAGCCACTATATCATAAAGTGATTTTTCTTCCCTTATCTCTTTTCTACATAGCTTGTATTTAGCTTCAATGAAAAGCTTTTTGGCTTACTAGTAAAGGATATTGAAGCCATGGATCCCAGCATCCTAAAGGGAGAGCCGGGGACAGGTAAAAGACAGAAGGTATGTTTTATTTCTAATAATTTTATTAGATAATCTCTATGATGTGAATTGTGCAGATTAATTGAATATTCCTACCCATTCTCTTGCTCAGTAATTTCTTTCATATTATGTACTCATTCTTTTATGATAGTAGGAAGAGAAAATGCCTTTATAGCAGGCATCGTTATTAAAATATAGCATAAAATACACATACTTGCAGACATAGTAGTAATTTGAAATTTGTAATCCTGATTGAATGCAGATGAAATGTATTGTAGATAAATAATAACAATATGACAGGCATTATGAAAAGATATATACATTGAAATAAAGAAAATGGGAATAATTGGAAGGTAGTTATGAGAAAAGTAAATGTAACTTAGATGATAGTTTGAAGATTTTCTCTGCTCAGAGAGATCTCATTTCCCCTTTGTCTTTGGCTTTGCTTCGAGAAGTCCAGGAGTCTGCTATTATGCTACTAATCATTGTCTTTCTGTACAGATTGAAGTAGGACTGGTTGTTGGAAACAGTCAAGTTGCATTTGAAAAAGCAGAAAATTCATCACTCAATCTTATTGGTAAGACTTACAGGTTTTAGAAGATTCTGAGTGAAGTGGGGTCATCTCTGTTATTATATGTGACTCAATTGTAGTGATTTTCAAGCGAGAAGGAGAATAGGGGCACCTCCCTTGAGAAAGCTTTTCACAAAATTACAATGTGCTAATGTAGTAAAAGTTTAAAATCTTCACTAGATCAGCATTGTCCAATAGAAATATAATGTGAGCCACATACGTAATTTTTAATTTCCTAGTAACCACACTATAAATAAGGAAAAAGGTACAGATAAAATTAATTTAAAAAATTTTTATATTTAGTTAAGTTTAGTCTTACAGAAGATTTGCAAAAGTAGCTCAGAGAATTCCTATATACCCTTCACCAGCTTGCTCTGATGTTACATCTTAAATAACCATAGTACAGTTACCAAAGCTAAATTATCATGGCTTACATTGCTGCTAACTAAACTACAGACTTTATTTGGATTTTACCATTTGTCCTTTTTCTGTTTCAGGATCTAATTCAGGACCCACCTTGCATTTAGTTGTTCAGTCTCCATAGTCTTCTCCAATCTCTGACAGTTCCTCAGACTTTCGTGGTCTTATATGACCTTGAGAACTGGTCAGTTATTTTGTAGACTGTCCCTCACTTGCTTATGTGTTAAATGCAATACTAGCATCACTTCTGTTAGTGATTGAGTTAAATGATGAATGGGCAGGTAAAGAACAGATTCATAGTTCAGTCCTACTCTTTTACATTAGCCCTATTTTTATTATATTAAAATAATGCAGATTGGGCTTTAAGAAGAGTAACTCACCAGAATAATAATGCCATTAACTGTACAGCAATTCTTATTTTCAGTTGATTTAATAACTAAGTTGATGTCTACGCCAATAGAAAGTAGAGAATTTTCTTTGGTTGCATACTATCATATCCAAGGTTATTTAATTTTTTTAGACTGTGTGGCCTTTTTTTCTTGATTCATAAACTATCAGTCCCTCATTATTTTTTCTTAATTATAAATTAAAATATTTATTTTATAAAATATGGATAGACACCCAAAACTAACTCACAAACTCTAAAAGTTGATTCTCTTTTCATACTGTTTTATAATTCATTCTTTCTGCTTGACATATTTCAAGCATCTTAAAATCAGCTAAGAGCATGTTTCAATATACCTTTCAACATAATTTTTAATAACTAGATCACTTTATGGATGTGGAATATATCCAAGTCTTTTATTATTGCTCTATATTTCTGCAGTGATTTCTTTGTAATTTATGTTTTGTACACCTTTTGTTCTCTTATCCCTAGGGAGTTGCGTGACTTTCATACCATGTGGGTATTTCTAAGTAATTCATGCAAAGGTGTGATTGATAGGTTTTTCCCTTTGAAAATTAAAATTGCATAGTGATTTAGCATGCAGTAAGTTTGGCCACAAGAGGGCAGTAGAGTGTAAGAAAAATATTTTCCATAGCTTTGCAAAGTGTTTTTCTCTCTTCTTTAAGTCCACAAAACTCTAACCATGAAACAACCATCTAAGATAAACTTTTTCTGATGCAACCTTTTCTTCCCTAATTAAAAAACTATAATATCATTTTCTTTTTTTTGTTTATAGTAGAGTGTACTAAGACACTTTTATTCTTTGTGTTTGTGATATTAATGTGGTTCTCCTGAGTTACTTTAGGTGGCACTATGACATTTAAGTGAAATAATTTTTTTCTGAAAGAATTTGAAAACATGAATTTTGAAATCATTGAAGATGATTTTAGACTTTTGTGTACGAGTGAAGAAAAGCAAATAAGACAACCAGCTTATTCAGTGCATCTTCTCAGGCTGAGGGGTTATATATTCAATTACAGATTTAATCTGGATAAATATATGTATTTTTAAATACACTTGCTTTAGGAGCCTTGAGAGGCTGCTAGATTTCAGTTGCATTTCTGTCAGCTGGTGTTGTCTTCATCAGATATGCACATGGTGTTTCTTCTGATCAAATTAGTTACCTTGGTTAGAATTAAAGGTTGATGAGACCAAGCTCCATGAATTGGTTACAAATGGACTGCAGCATAAGTTTAGCTAGTCATTTCAAAAGTGTTTTACTGACCCTAAATGGGGACCAGACAAAATAGTTAACATAGCAAAACTCATCCTTATTAGAAAATCAGCTAAGAGCATATTGTACATCTTTGTATAAGAGTAGCTCTTCTTTATTCATTGAGGATGCCCTGTGAGCTCTGTCTGTCTTTTTACACTTACTGATGAAGTCCTTGCTTCACATTTGGTTATCTTTGTTTGACATAGGCAAAGCTAAAACCAAGGAAAATCGCCAATCTATCATCAATCCAGACTGGAACTTTGAAAAAATGGGAATAGGAGGTCTGGACAAGGAATTTTCAGATATTTTCCGACGAGCATTTGCTTCCCGAGTGTTTCCTCCAGAGATTGTGGAGCAGATGGGTGAGTTTAAAAAGGAAAACTTGATGAAACCTTGTGTTAAAAAAAATGAGTGTGATGAAGTCTCTTTTCAGTAATGTTTTGAAATTATTCTTCAGACCTGCTAAAGTGTTTTTTTCTCTCTTCCTTAAAAAAAATTTTTTTTTCTAAAAAATCTTTGATATGTTAGAACTTTTAAAATTGCATTTTAAATTTATGGGGAAATCATAGAAATATTTGTTGGTTTGCCCCATTTTATTTATTTATTCTAGCATGATTTTTTTATTGGACACATGTAGCCATTTCGTTTTATTTAATTATTTATTAATGTTTTTGCATAGGGAATATTTAGAAATTTTACCTGACTCTAAAAATACACTATGGGTAAGATTTATCCTGCTGAATAATGATTATCTGTTAGACTATGAGCATTTTCTAATATTAGCTGCTGTTGCTGCTTTGTAGTATGCTATTGCATTACTTAATTAGTACATCTTCATACCTAGTAAATGGATAATTGGCATGTTTTTAAGTTAGATAAGTTTGATCCAATAAGACAAATGCTGGGTACACATAGGAGTTTCCATATTACATACAAAGAACTGCACTCTTCATTTATCACTTTCTTCTTGAAGGTTTATTTAGTTTATCTGTGTGAAGTGGCATTATTTGCCCTAGTGGAAATGCTGTCATGACTGTTTTCATATCCATATTATAGATCGGACTGGAATGTAAGCCACAGAATATCTCAGAAAGGAATTTATAACAGCTTCTGGCAGACTATTAGTATAAAAACAGTTTTCAAAAAAACTGGCAGAATACAAATATATTCCTCCTCTCACCCCCAACATTCTTTATCTTTCAGTTGCTACTGGGAGATAAAAGTATATTCATAATGGTGGGGATAAGAACTGCTTTCTAGGCACTAAGTGCTTGGTTCTGTTCGCCTCCTATTGTTGGTAGCCTTTCTGCCTGGTCACTCATTCTGATAAATTACAGGCACAGCACACACCTGTTCACTAGTAAAGGTCGAGTTTGGAATTGGATTAAGAGAAAATGACAGAGACCCTCATCACCTGAGTTTTATACACCTTCAAATGCAATAACATACTTTTTTATCTGAAAGATACAAAGGCCAAGTCCATAAAATAACAAGTTTAATTTGGAAAATAATAAAAAACGTAATAGTTCACTATCTTGGCGATGTATATTTTGAGGCACAATAAATCCGTAAAGCTTTTTTGACCAAGACATGAAAATATTGTTTAAGTGTATTGTAGGTATAGGCAGAGATAAAGGTGTGATTTCAAATGTTGTAAGTTATTCTTGTAGAATATTTTTTCTGGATTTCAAGAGCAAGCTCTGGTACAGAGAGAGTAGTGATTCTGTTTCTTTGAACATTGTACTGTCCAGCCAACAAGTAGAAGAATAACTGCTTTTGGAAAGCCATAACTTTTCATTATGACTGTTTTCTCACCATTGGAAACTACAGAGGACTCAGTTATTCAGATGCTAGTTTTGTGTTTGTGCATCATCTAAACTCTGCTCATTAGGGCCTTTGTCTGAGGTTGGGTAGATAATTTATAAAGGAGTAAAACTCATATTGCTTGATTTGTGGTTTTGCCAGCTGTCAAAAGAGTTTGAAATTAAGTCAAAACAGATACAGAATTTCTGAGTGACTTCAGTCCATGTTTCTGCGATCCATACTGAAATCAATTGAATTATAATAGTATGCTTTTGTTTTTATTAACATGCTTTTTGACTAAGGACCATGGATTTAAGTTTTGTTTGTGAGTGCTACTATCCAAAACCCTTTTTATGGATTTATTTTTCTAATATTTTTACACTAATTTAATTAGACAAAAAAGAGTTCTGTCCTTTTTATTTTTTTATTTTATTTATTTTTTAATTTTTTAATTTTATTTTTGTTTAAAATATTACAGATAGTTCTGTCCTTTTTAAAAAGTAATATATTTTTTCTCTTCATGGCTTTTTTTCATCAAGAAGCACATGCTATCAATTTGATTTAAAAGAGAATAAGTATAAAAGCTACCTTGGCTTTTGAGCTACATTGAAAGACATTTTCTTTATTCTGAATGAAGATTCTCAGTGTCCTAAAGCTACTTTTTTATGGTAAAATGGCTGCAAAATAATTCTCTTGCTATGCGTGTGTCATTCCTTATTTTTCAATAGAGGCTTTTTTTCTTTGAATTTTGCGGAAGTTTCATAGTAGAATACTTATTGCACTCCAAGTACAGTGTGGTTATTAAGTTCTCATTAGGCTTTGATAAAGGTATATAAAAATAAAATTTGCTACTTTTGGGTAGAATATAAAATGACACTACACAAGTCCTTTTTATATATGCCCTGTGTTCTCTTACCCTGTCAAGTGGAAACAAAATGGTTGTGGGATTCAGTTGGACACTGGATATGATTAGTTAAATCAATTCAAATGAAAAAAATAGTGATTAGAAAAGAATAATTATGGGGCTGTTTCATTTTGATTTAAGCAGGTAACTTTTTTACTTTTGGCTTGAGACCAAATCATTATCTTTACCATGAAGTCTAGAGTTATGTCTGCTTTGTAAACAGGAATCTTAGCTAAATGGGTCTTTTTGCCTGTACATCAAAGTTTGAAGTTGACAAAGTGATAAATTTAGAATTCTCTTTTGTCGTGTTTATGAGACTGATAATTATGCTTCTAGGTAATATAGTTCTCTCTTTTTGCTTGTAAAACTTCATGTTGCTTTTCAAAATTGAAAATAGTTTAGATACATACAGAATGTTGCCGATGAGATGTAGGAAGACAAAAGGACTAACCAGAGTCACACAATATGAATAAAATTGGGGATCAGATGAGGTAATATACATGAAATAAATGTCCTATACAGGATGGGGCAAAAGTAGATTTACAGTTGTGAGTACATGAAACAGTTTATTCTTATTATTTATGAATTGTATTATTTTTCCATATGAACAACTGTAAGCCTTCTTTTGCCACACCCTGTATATTTGTTTCCAATCTGTTGGTTTCTCTCTTCAAGTACTTTCAATTATGTAGTATATACCTTGCTGTTTTTGTTATAACATTTTTATAGAATTAAAATGAAGGAAAGCCTGAAAGGGGAAAAGAAGTCACATACAGGCCTATAGACAGAGGAAGAAAGGCCATGTGTAGAGATGGGAAAAAGGCATCACTTAGGGGGAATATCAGTTTAGACTTTTGTTGTTTTCATCAGTGTAACTGTACATTTTCCTTGTCCGTAGCAGTCGGACTCACCCAAACCCTCGTGGGCAGCTCTTGCTTGGAAGTATATGAAAGCATTCGCAAAGAAAACTAGACCTATACCTTGCACTCAGTGGATACCAAATAACTATTTAGTCACAATGTCCTCCAGCCCCTATAATGATGGATGTTTAGTTACGAATGACCTTAGGTCCTTACTTTGTGGAATAATAGAAGCACCTTTTGAGTGCCAGGGTAGAAATGTCGGCATTAAGGACCAGTATCTGGAAGTACAGGTGAATAAACTCAAGGCTGATTGCTGGCCTTGAGAGTACTCAGATGTCAACTGATTATATACTCTTACCACACTCAGTCCTTTGCGTGCAGTTTTGGAGAGTGCTCAGGATAAACGATTGATTTCCTCAGTTCTCATTGTAGCTTTTTTGTTGGCAAAGATAGAGTTTCTGCAAAGAAACTTCATTTTTCAGCACCCCTGGCAATTACCTCTAAACTGTAAATGTCAGAGCAGAAAAAACAAAAATCCTTTTCAAAGAACAGTGGGATAATTGTTAAAGAATTAGTGTCTCTTAATGTAATTCTAGGACTAGGTTCACATGCATCCAAGGAAAGGGGCTTTGGTAAAAGTTATCCATTTTAGAGCTAGAAGGAAAAGGGTGTAGAGACTTAAGTCCTCAAGCCTCCCACTGTCCTTTGGTGAATCTATACCTCCTAGATACCCAGGCCACCTAGTGGGGAGGACAGCCACTTGTTATGGTCTTGTACCCCATTCTTTCGTACTGACAGTGTGTTCTTTTTGTGCCCTTTCCTCTGTGCCTCCATCTCTAAGTCCATTTTCAATCTGTATTTTTAAGATTTCTTTTGAAATTCTAGAGGAAAGCAACTCTTTTTTGCTATCATAAGTGAGACTGCAGTTACTCTATGAAGCAGAGCTGCCGAGAGATAAGGAGCCTTTCAATCACATGCAGACATCTTTCAGATGCTAAGAACAGTGCAAATAAAATAGAGTGGAAGAAAGGGCGCTAAGGTTTTGAACATGCCATATTTGGGAGAGAGGGAGTTCTTGCTAAGATTAACATAAACACTGACACTCTTAAAATGCATTTTCACACCCCCACTCTTGAGCAGAGATTGCAATTTAAATGGGGGTTAAGACATCTAGCCGAACTCCAGGGCTCTGTAAAAGGAACCCTAAGGCTAAAGAGCTTATCTGAAATTTGAAAAAAAGAAGAAAAAAATGAAGCTTTCTGACATTCATCTTTTCCCCTTGTATTAGTCATAACTTGCTTTTCAGCTATATTTTAGGTTTTGAATGCCAACCTGACATCTGTTCAAGTCTGCCTGTAATTTATTAGGGAAGGAAAAGAAAGCAATTGCTCACTGGTTAGAGATGCAAAACTTCCCCCTTCTGGTTTTCCACAAAGTACTTGTAGATGATACTTAGATATGAGGAATGTAAGAGTTTAATAATTTATTAATTCTAATTTCAGGTTGGGAAATTGATAAAGTTGTGTGTTTTTTTAATTAGAAGAAGAAAATGGCTTATGACCATGTGGTTTCCAAAATCTCTAGATCAGAATTTAGAGATCAAGCACACACCCTAAAAATAATACTATCGGGGCCTTTCTATTAATTGAAATTTTAAACCTTGAATTAATTTTCCCATTGGTTTTAATTTTTTAAGTTGAACTTACTTACATTTGAATAGAAATAATGTGGCTGTGCCTATATCTTAGAGTCAAATCATATGCAAATTCAGCTGGCATTTTTTTATTGATAGACTTCTAGAAAAAAGTCTTTTGGGGATGCAGAGTTGTCTATAGAGTCACCAATGCATTAGACTTGCTGGCAACTACAGTTGAGTTATGTATAGATCAATAATTGGGTCACTATAAAGTTGAAGTCCAAGTTTGAACCTGTAAGAAAATGATTAAATAAACTGCTGCACCCTCCTGTCCTTATTATGGAATGCAGTGGAGCAGATCCTAAAGTGACATATCTCTAAATGTACATATATGTTTGTTTTAATGAAGAATCCTATAAAACTAAAAGTAAATGCATCACAAAAGTCTCTACAAACACACAGTGAATTGAAAAAAATTGTCTACTCCTGGGAAAGGGAAGTTAGGATGGGAAATATAGGGAGATTTTTATTCTTTTCTCTGCATACCTCCATGTCTGATTGTTTTACTGTGATATTAGATTTCTACTTGTATAATTAAAAAACACAAAGATAATATCACAGGCTATTTCTCTCCCATGGTAGCTCCACTGTCAGCACAGCAGGGAGGAGAACAGGTATGTCCCACTCCCTTCATGAAGTTTCTCTGGGGAAGAAGAGCACAGAGGAAAGACCTGGATTCCCAAGGCATTGATGGCAGTTCCTTACAGATGCAGAAACTATGGTCCATGGTCACTAAGCAAGTCACAGGCAGAACTGGACTAGAACTTCGTTCTCCTGGCTCAGGAACCCTGAAGCAGGAGAAAGAAATGACTTACTAAGTTTGTACAAATAGCAAGTGCCAGAGCTGGGACTGGAAACCAGGATGCCTGCTTCCAGGGTCTATTCTGAACTGCCTCTCAGATACTGAAAGAGGGAGCTAAGACTCAAGTAGTCAGGAAAACTTGAATTTATGTCAAGGAATATCCTATGCTAAGTAAGTTCCACTTCTGCCTTTTCTCCCCCTTTAATTCTCAAAGAAATGTACAAAGCTTTTCATATGTAAAGATTCTGAGAACTTAGACATAATAGGCTTGGGGTATGAAAAGGAAGAGCGGAATTATTAAAACACTGAAAGTCTATAGTCTGGCCTCATCCCCTACCATTTCCTATATGCATTTATAAATGACAAGCTTAGCACTCAGAAATTATCCAATACTTTAGTAATTTGCTAGAATTCTACACAGTGAGTGTATATAGAGGTAGTTATAAACTACAGAAATCTGATCGTTGTGTTTTGATACCCGACAAGACAACTGTGTAAACTTTCCTCTGCTAAATAGTTAAACCTCCTCCTCCTTCCCTCCTCCTTTCTCCCCTTCTTTTTAAGGTTAGAGGCATTTTCCAAAACCTCAGATTTTTGTCAGGGCAGGGAGTGCATTGACTGAAAGCATAAAGATCTCTTTATCTGTTAAGGTTTTAAAATTTGAGTAGAGAATGTGTCTCAATTGGGATTTCTTTATTTTCTTATTTCTGGCAGATTTTCTGAACTTGAATGTGGCAAAAATCAGTGTCTTGGCCTTGAGTAGGAAGCATAAGTGCTCAAGGTGTGACAGTGAATGAACTCTCTAAGACACTAAGGTTTTATAAATAAGCTACTTTTCTAGTAACCTGATGTATTCAAATTTTTATGATTTCAAGAGACATAAGAGTTTGTGGTAGGACTATAAGGTCTAATAAATAACTCTAGTCCACTTACTTCATGTGTTTTTTGGTACCTGTCTGTTTTAAGTGAACTGTCAACTTAGAGATGGAACATAAGTGATAAGATAATAATTTAGAAGTTAAACAACATAACCTAACTAGAGATATCCAAAGCCAGTGTATTATAAAATGCCAAATGAGTGGTATAGATGATAAGTCCTACAGGAATTTTAAGAGAGAATGACAGAAAACTTCATAGAGGAGGCAGAGCTTGGGTGAGGCCTTAAATGCTGAATGGTTTTGATAGTGGGAGAGGAGGGGTTGGTTGTCCATATCCTGGGAAGAGCGACAGACTAAGCAACGTGTATAATTCACAACTTAGACCAGGCTAGCAGAGCATGGTAGGGAAGAAGCAGGAAATCAGATTTAAAATTAGGTTGGGGTTGAGTTGTAGAAAGCTGTGAATCAGAGATGACGATTTTTTGTTTGAGTGAGGATTGTTTAACCTTCCAGATAGACTCAAGTGCTTCTCCTGTGCTTCCTCTGTACCTTGTGTGTGCTTAGAATCTAGCTGTGTTCTTTTTTTTTTTTTACTTTTTTATTGAATTGATTGTAGTGACATTGGTTAATAAAATTATGTAGGTTTCAGCCCTAGCCAGTTTTGCTCATTAGTTAGAGCATTGGCCTACAGACTGAAGGGTCTCGTGTTCGATTCCGGTCAAGGGCATGCACCTCTGTTGCAGGCTAGATCCCTGGCCCCCTTTGGGGCGCCTGCAGGAGGCAACCAATCGATGTATCTCTCTCACATAGGTGTTTCTGTCCCCTTCCCCCACTTCCACCCTCTCTGAAAAAGCAAAAATATCCTTGGGTGAGGATTAAAAAAAATTATATAGATTTCAAGTGTACAATTCTATAATACATCATCTGTATCTAGCTGTGTTCTTAATGTATAATCATAATTCATTTGTATTACACTCTTAAGGCAGTTTCTCAGCCTCAGCATTTTTGGCATTTTAGGCTGGAAAATTCTTTGTTGGGGGTGGGGGAGCTGTTCTGTGCATTGTAAGATGTTTAGCACCATCTCTGGCCTATATCTACTCCATATCGGTAGTTCCCCCTTCCCCCCAGTAAAAATATTTTATTCCCCTGGATGGCAGAATCACCCGGTATTGAGAACCACTGTTCTAAGGCCTTTGAAGACACAACTGTAATGTCCTTTTATCCATGTATAATCGATATCAAGGCTGTTTGGAATGTGTTCTATAGACCAGCAATTTTCAACCTTTTTCATCTCATGGCACATATAAACTAATTACTAAAATTCTGCGCACAACAAAAAATATACTGTATTTTTGCTGATCTGACCCAAAAAAGGTATAATTTTGATTCATTAATTCTTTGTTATGTTGGCCATTGTCTTTTTTTTTTTTTTTTACTTGACAATCTAAGGGAGATGAGGTCAGTGCCCTTGACTAAATGTTTTAAAATTTTTTGCTGTACACTGGTTGAAAATCACTGGCTTAGACCATCGCTGGACCATGAACCATTGTTACTAGCCCATGATAAGATAAATATTTAAGTTGAGAGTAAAAACTAAGGAACTTTTTAAAAACAATTTAACATTACCACGTTTGTTATCATATTTTACAAAAACATTGGTCTGCAATCGATTGAAAACTTAAAAGAAAAGGGAAAACTGGACCTCGGCATAGTTTAAGAAGCACGCATCAGATTGATTCTGGAAAGTGTGATCAAAGTTGCCCAACCCAAAAAAGGTATATAGGCAGCAACAGCAACAACAGAAAGGAAGAAGAGGTACTTCAGCTGGTGGAGGAGGTGGTACTGGGGTTTCATGACTGAGATCAGGAGCAAAACTGGAACCAAGGATTTAATAACTATTATGATCAAGGATACTGAAATTACAGTAGTGCCTGTGGTGGTGATCAAAATTATAGTGGTTATGATTATCCCAGGTATAACTATGGAAACTATGGATATAGACGGGCATATGCAGACTACAGTGGCCAACAGAGCGCTACAGCAAGGCATCTAGAGGGGGTAGCAATCACCAAAATAATTATCAGCCACACTATAGGAGGACATTGTAGAAAACAGGAGGAGATTGCTAAGGTAACCCATCTTGCAGGATGACACAACATTGGTCTTCTTTTGCTCTAAGATATTTATTTTGTAAAAGACTTCCTAGTGTACAAGATACAACTGCCCAACTGTATATAGCTGCCAATTAGTTTTCTTTGTTTTTACTTTGTCTTTTGTTATCTGTGTTATAATTCAATGTAACTTTGTGTTTATACAGATTTTATTTGATTTCATGTTAAACCTCAAATAAATGCTTCCTTATGTGAAAAAAAAAGTATACTGCTGACCGTTCTTGAAATTTCCTCTTTACTTGGTTTCTCTCACTCTAAGGGTTTCAGATTTTCCTTTACCTCTCTGGCTGTCCCTTTTCAGTCTCTTTTGAGGCCTTTAACATGTTGGAGTTCCTCAGGAGTCTCTCTGAGACCTACTCTTCCTCACTCTGTAATTATTTTCCCCAAAATAGATAATATCTATCTGTAGCTTCAATTAGTATCTTTATGGCATTCACTCTCAAACATGTGTATTCTATCTCAGTCTCAGTTAGAGCTCTGGATTTTTATCAGTATATGGCTATCTCATGATCACAAAGTGAGTTCAAAATTAAATTCATTCAGCTGCCCCCTGCACCCTCCCTAAACATGCTCCTTTGTGTTGTCTCTCTCAGGTGATGCCTGGGTACTTTCTGTAACTCCTCTCCTTCCTTCACCTCCCATTTCCAGTCAGTCACACAATAGACTGTCAGTGCTGCAGTCTCCTTAGTATCTCACACCTGTCCAGTTCTCTCCGCCTCCCCCATAGCCACCTTCCTTCAGGACACCATTATCTCTTGTCTGAATTGCTCCCTAAGCCTTCAGCCTTGCCCTTCTCTAATCCATTCTCCACACTGTAACTGGAGCAATTTTTATAAAAAGGCAAGTCTGATCCTGTCACTCCACTGGTTAAAACTCTTTAGTAGCTCTCCTTAACTCCTTCCATAGCTTACTAGCCCTATGTGGTCTGGCCCCGGCCAAACTGTCTTGCCTGTCAGCCTGTACCCCTCCCCCATGCTCTGGGTTCCAGCCAGCCTGTGCTATTTTCGGGTCCTCTAATTTGCTATGGTACTGTCTTTTACCTACTTCTATATCTGAGGTTGTTTGTTCACCATCTTTTATCCAACTCCTCCCTTTAGGCCACAGCTTTTTCCAGGGTGTTTTTGGCCTTAGTGTTCCTCCTATGTTCCAATAATTCCTTATGTTCTTTTACGCATGATTACATTGTAATATAATTGCTTATTACAGGTCTATAGTCCAGTCCCCTCTCCCCCATGTCTGTACCCCCAGAGGAAGAGACCTTGCTCATTTTTGTCACTAGTGTATTTTCTGCTCCTGGCATGGTGCCTAGCTCATCATACGAGTTTTTAATAAATGCCAAGAACTTGATTAATCTCAGTTGTAGAACACTTAGGCAGTTAGACCCAAGTCCTGCCCTCAATATGCTTACAGTGTATTTGAGAACAACACTGCATTTGCACGTCCCAGAGCAATATCGTGTGAAGTATAAAGCACATCGTGAAGCAAAGTAGCAAGGTTAGGCAATATGGGGAAGCAGCCGATACATTGAAGGAGTACAGACTTGAGCCATGTCCTTTAAAAGTCAGAGCAAGTATGATATTTATAGTTCATTACTAAATCTATGTAGATCCTTTTAGATCCCTTCTTAATCTAAGAAAAACCGCTTGTATTGATTTGAAATGGAGCTAGACTCCAGAAGTACGGGGAAAAGTATTTTGCTTAGGTTCTTGTCACCTACTATCTGCTTCACTGGGAAATGCCATCCTGGTATATGGGTGCTGTTAAATCCGTGTTCAAATTTAAAGGCATCAGGTCGGTATAGTGTATGTAATATATAGTGTGTAGTGTGTGTGTGTGTGTGTAAAACAACACAGATACGCAGAATGAAGTGGCATCTCCCTTCATTTTAGATGCCCTCCCCCAATTTTACTCCCTCTCCTAGAGGGAGTCACTGGGAAGAGATTGACGTGAATCTTTCCAGACCTCTTCCTAAGCACTTATACACATATGTGTTTTTGACTCTGTGAACTCTATAATGTATAGATTTATTTTTCTGTTAAAAAATGATCACACAAGTCATTGTTCTGTGACTTTTTTCTTGATGTATCTTGGGGGTTTTTCCCTGAAAGAACATATTGATAACATTTTATCTTTTAAAAAGATAAATACATTAGCAAAGTTCTATCTAAATAAGCCCTGTAATGGTAAGTTAGCATCTCTTCCTCAGCAGAAAGAAGACTCCTTGGGCCCACCAAACAAAGCTGGCTTTGAGTCGGCCATTACCACTTATTGCTTGTATGGCCCTGGTCCTCTTAATACATCTGGGCCTTGGACCCTAAACTCTGTGAGCCTTGGTACCTCTGCCTGTAAAGTTATTTCCTTTATAGCTTTATTGTCAGGGTAGCATTAATGTGTATAAATATTCTAACATAGTACCTGGCTCACTATCAAACACTCTCTAGACAGTGTGTGATTGGTATTGTTATATTGCCAAAAGACACTGCTATAGCTCGGTAAAAGGCAAAAATCTTTAATCCATTTACTTTAATCAAATGTTTATATATATTCTCTTATCTTAAACTTTTGTTGCTGTTGAAAATAGTTAACACGCCTTAGATTATGCTGTTTTGTAATTACCCATTTTGAACAGTGTTTGTTGATAAGGTAGTCAAGGGGACACTTAGAAATATTTTTTTTATTGGTGAACTCATACCTTGGCTGATTTATACTTACTTTTTATCACATTCCATCAGAGAGGAGCTGATAAATGTTCTACCACGTCTATAAATCTTGTCAGTTTCTTATGTGTGATATACTGACTTGGAAAAACAACCATCTTGATAGACACAATAGAGGACAGGATGTTGGAGGAAGGGAAGTGGAAGAAAAAATGAGCAATAATGTTAGCAAAATGCTGCCCAGAACTTAACAGAGAATTATTTCAGAGAGTACTTCTACCATGATTCAAACACGACTTTTCTCGGAGTTCCATGTGATTTATTACCTTTGATAATATGTCCATAATTTTTTACAAAATACTCTGCAAGAAACTTGGGTTTTGCTTTTTAATAATTAACATGGTATTCTTTCAGGTTTTTCAAAGAAGTTAGAGTAGACAGCAGTAAATCCCATCCATACAATTTTCCTAATAGTGTGAAATTTGAGATTGAAAATTATTATAGATAATGTATCCAGTACTCACAGGTTTTGGATGTGACTTTGCGCTTCGCTAATAGCTCTGGCTTTAACACAGTATCTTCTCTCTGGGCAAGTAATAGTTGGGAGTCCTATTCTTATTCCAGAGTGACTGAAAACTGACATATAAAGATACACACATCTGTAGTTGCTATACTGTTGATACATGTATTTACTCAAATTTATCCACAACAATATACTTTTTTTTAGAAGTGCTTTGATTTTTTAAAATCTATCTAGAATCCTGTCATGAGGGAGAAAACTTAGCAAGACTTAAGCGCCTTTTGATAATGAATGGTTACTGTAGGATAAACCTATAATTAGTATGCTGCTAATCCACACATCAGATAGATTCAGTCAAATCTCAAATATACATAGGAGAATTATCCAAATTGAAGATTATTAGTGCATTCCAGGGACATTTCCATGGTGACCCACAATGACTTTTTTGCCTGACACTTTTTTCTGTAACTGGACTTTTCTTTCCACAAAACTCTTTATTGGCTCTTGCTTTTTTGTCTACTACCCAATTACTTTGACTTCCTCTGTAACTCTTCATTTAAGCAACCAGTTGTGGCTGTGATGAGATTAGAAAAAGACAAGGAAGACTCACTTTACTGAGGTACAGATTTTCTGTAGTCTGATTGTTGTTTATCTGGGTATAGAAGGCTGACCATATGATGGTAAATGACACAGAGCTCAGCTGTTCAAAATTCAGATTTGTCTTATAAGTGATAGTGGCTCCAGGTAGATACTGTGTCAACATAGAAGAGAAAGATAATAGTTTATTGCCGCAGTCCAAAGATTGAATCATTTTCTCCAAAAGGAATTTTTTAAAAAATTGAATGGGTTGAACTTGTAGTTGAGTAATTCTGTTTTTAGCAACTCATAAGAATTTTTTTTTCTTAATCCTCACCTGAGGTTATTTTTCTATTGCTTTACAGAGAGAGTGGAAGGGGGGGTAGAGATAGAAACATCGATTGGTTGCCTCCCGCTCTCGAGCTGGCTGGGGCCAGGGATTGAGCCTGCAACCGAGGTACAGCCCTTGGCTGGAATTGAACCTGGGACCCTTCATTCCACAGGCCTACGCTCTAACCACTGAGAAAAACCAGCCAGGGCAGCAGCTCATAAGAATTTGAAGGGAAAGATAATTTAGAAAGATAGACAGGAACAAAATAAAAGACATTGTTTACATTTATTACTTTAATTATTCAAGCCTTTCTCAGATACTTTTTTTGCCCCTTTTGCCAGTGGACCCTTTGCTTTCTGCTCTCAATTGCTGTTGTCAAGGTTTGAAATTTTCTCAAAAGGATTGCCACCAATTTTGTATTATCTAATATGTCTCTCTGTGAAAGAATAAAAAATAGTATATATGTAGATACAGCAGATTTGAATGTATTAAGGTAGTTATTTATTTGAATCAGAATTAGACTATGTTAGAGTAGGAGACCTTAGAAATGATGTTATCTAACATTTTCCAAATTTACTTAAACTTAACAAACATTCTTACAAAGAGATACACCTAGTAACATTCCAAGGAATACAGTTTGAGAAACACTGATCTTGTCCATGTCATTCTTATTTTATAGATGATGACATTGGGGCCCCAGAAAGGTAAACAGCTTATTTAAGCTAATGTCACAGTCGAGGCTGGGATCTAGATTGCCTACTCCCAGTCTGGTGTCCTTTAGGATTCTTGATTCAGCCACTAAAAATGATTTGATTTATTATTGGGGCTTTTTTTATTCCAGATTTCACAACTTGGGTGTGAAGCCATGCTTCCCATTCTTTAGAGTAAGCTTCACTATTTTCTGGAGTCTGAGTCCTTTTGTTTGAGCACTTAATGGTGATTTTTAGATTTCTTTGTATGTGATATAGGGTTGTATCTCCAGGTGCTTTCACCATCTCCCATTAGAATTCTTACTGAAATGAATTCTTCAAATGTTCAAAACTTTGTTACATTTATTAAACATTTTTCCCAGTTACCTTTATTTTCTAGGTCCTTGGAGTTATGTTTTCTTCCCTTTGTCTTTTGCTTTGCATGCATTTTTAAAAATTAAGACTTTATTTTTAGATGGCAAAATTTAGATAAGATACAGCGATTCCCATATACCCCCTACCCCCACCCATACATAGCCTCCTCCTTCATCAGTGTCCCCTACCAGAGTGGTACCTTTGTTACAATTGATAAACCTACATCTACACATCATAATTACCCAAGGTCCATAGCAAGTTGGTCAGAAGTACAGGCTGTCTCTCATATGCGCCTGGGGATTGAACCCACAACTTGGGTATGTATGTGCCCTGGCCAGGAATCAAACCCACAACCCTTTGGTGCATAGGACGGGGCTCCGACCAACTGTCTTTGTTCCATTGTATTGCCTTTGCTCCTTTGTCAAAGATCAGTTGGCTATATTTATGTGTGCATGTATTTTCCAAATGCAGTCTTGAATACTCCTAATTTTTTTTTCTGCTTTGCTTTTTGGTTTTGGTTTTAGAAAAAAGCTTTTGGCCTTTTGCTTTTTCATAGCTTCAGTAAATTACACTTAAACTATAGCAGTAGCCTCTTTGCTGTCTTCCTGGCCTCCAGTCTCCTTCCTTCCCATACTGGAATATTTCAAAGCTTACTGTTTGCAAAACTGCCTGATTCTACCGGAGAATATCAGAGGAATTGTAGAATCTCAGCATTGTAAGGGATCTTGAAAGTCTTTTAGTTCACACACTTGTCTTTTGTTTGAATTTTCTCTCCATATCTTCCAAATAACTTCTGCCAAGTTCCATAGGCTAAGCTGGAATTCCTCCAGTGACAGAAAACTCATTCTCTCCCAATGCGGCAGTCCATTCTTTGGACAACTGTAAGTTGAAGTCGAATCTTCCTTATGTTAAGGTAGGATGTATATACTTGTAGCTTCTGCTACATGCACCATACAGAACAAGGATCATCCTACTTTCCTATGAAAATCCTTTAGGTTTGTGAAGACACTATTTTGTCCAGAATAAACTCCCTGTAGATTTATCTTTTCTCTAAGTTAAATCTCCAAACTTGGTTGGTCCCTCCAGCCAATCTTTTTGTAACTTGATTTTTAGCCCTTTACTATTTTATTCACATTTCTCTGAACTTTAGCATTTGTTTATATTCATCTTAAGTTATGAAACCCAGAAATCAGCTTGAGTACTTAAGTGTGGTACCTGTTATAAAATAGACCAGAAATATCCATCCTTTGTTCAAAACATCAGTCTTCTTCTAATGCAGGCTGAAATTGCATTAACATTTTTGACATCCACATTCTATCTTGACTCATATTGAATTTACTGTTGAGTAACACCCGCAAGTCATCTCTCACAAAGCCATATCTCCCCCAGTCGTACTCAAGTGCAGGAATCTTACATTTACACTTGATAACTTTTATCTTGTTATAATAGTTCTTTGCTGATCTACAACTACAGCTTGTCAAGGAATAAAAAATGTTTTCTTACCAGCTTATGATTTGAGACTATAAAACATATACACTAAATAGAATAAAAACCTAAGAACTCTTAAAAAGCAATTTAACATAGTGCCAGTTGTAACTATGAATGATGTTTTTCATAGTGTCCTCTGGCCTGCATTAGAATCACCTAGGGAGGGGCTTGTTAAATATTCAGCTTCCTTGGCTCCACTTTAGACTTAATGAATCTGAATTTCTAGGAGCGGTGCCTGGGAATCTGCATTTGAACAAGCTCCATTGGATGTTGGTGCTTGTTGAAGTTTGACAACTACTACTATAAGTATTGAAGGATAGAGCCCAAAGACATGATCGGAGCTAGGTAGTATTAATGGTTAGATGTGATCAGAATTAGGTGCCATTCATTAAGGAAGTGATTTCTGAGAAACAGAAGAACATGAACTGATAATGTGAGTAGAGGTTCCAGGTATAGGAAAAGAAAGAATAAGTTGTCTGCTAGAGAAGACAAGATGTTGGTTAGTCTGAAGCAGAGGCCTTGTAGAACAGCAAGTAAAATGAGTTTAAAGCTAAGGGATGTAAGGGGAAAAAAGAAAGGAAAAGCTGTAAAATTCTGAAACCAGTGAGGATACTTGCTGCCAGGTGGCAGCAAGGCAAGACCTGCAATGGAAGCATGATCTTTGTCATCAAGAATTCACGAAATACCAGGCCACACCCTGTGAGGGAGTGTAAAAGGGTGGGGGTGTCAGCAAAGATTAGTTTGGAGAGTTGCTACACATACCCCATCTTTAGTTCTAGACTATCTAATGAGAAGATCTATATTAAATCTCAGTTGACTAATTTGGTTATAGACCAGTCAGGTGGTAGACATCTTGCACAACTGCTTAGAGATCAGGGCATTGGCCCTTTTCACTTTATCGTAACGGAACTCAAAGTGCTCTTGGTAATTTAAAATTGGTGGGACAACAGCAAGTCTCTACTAGACAAAATGATACCCAGGGAATGGCTTATCAAAGACCTGACTGCCCAAATGAGATCAGAAGTTGTGTTTTTAGTGTTAAGTGTTTCCTTTTCATAAAGATTTGATAAGTGCACAGCTATGCAAATGTAGATAATAGCCTGTTTTAAATGTTGATTGACAGTCTTTGAAACAAACAAAAGGCTCCTCCTGTATTATGAGTTGATAGAAGGTACACTCCAAGTCTTCATTGCTTGGCTGGAAAATTCAGAACTGTTTCTTAAATCATATTGTACTGCTAAAATGAAAAGTTGAATAGAACTAAGAAAATACTCATGATTCCAGGAGAAATTGGAACTAGGCATATTTTAAAATGAAAGATCAAATATTCATATTAATTTGTGATTTTATTTTCTACAAGTGCATGCACTACATAAAAATAAGCATTCAGCCCAGCTGGGCGTGGGTCAGTGGTTGAGCATCAACCTAGAATCCAGAAGATCGAGGTTTGATTCCCGAACAGGGCACGTGCCCGGGTTGCGGGCTCAATCCCCAGTCAGGGGCATGCAGGAGGCAGCCAGTCAATGACTCTCATCATTGATGTTTCTGTCTCTCTCCCTCTCCCTTCCTCTCTCTGAAATCAATAAAGATATATTTAACCCCCCCCCCCCCAAAAAAAAGCATTCAAATCTGGTTTGCATAACTGCAGAGAGAAGCTTGCAAGACTTGTGAATATGTCCTGACTTGCCACTAGTCTGTTGATAGCCTCACTCTTTGGCAAACTGTCTGGTGAATCTCTCTGCATTTGAACTGGAAGCTATTTGGGATTCCCCTTTAAACATCAGTTATCATTCAAAACCCACTTCACACTTCTCCCTTTTCATAGATCATGTTACCTACAAAATGAATTAAACGGTTCTTATCTTGATGTTAATTTGAGATCACTTCTGATTTATTATTCTGCTCACTCTTGTGTAAAATTGGTGTTTGCTATCATTTTTTTCCACTTTTGGATACCTAAAAGTTGACTGACAATTTTTCCTCAGTGCAGCTTGCCTCTGATAATATATCAGACAACCAAAGAAAATTTCACTGTTTTTTAAGATAGACCCTATAGACCTTAGCAAATACAAACTTGTCACTTTTTGGATAATGTTTGAAAGATTGCAAATAATAAAGATTACCGTTTATTCATTTTGTTACAGAAGTAAGGTTGTGTATTTTTCATTAAGCTATTTTAAGAAAAGAGGTTAAATTAGTCTATTAAGTAACAAGTATTTTCATGTATCACTTTCATAGAGGGGCTGGATAAGCCTTATTATATTTGATAAGGTCTCAAATTTAAATTTAAATTTTTAGATCAGAAACCATTTCAAGCTATTTATAGCATACACCTTAAAACCTCTTAAAGTTCTCCCCACCAAAATGTGTACGATTATAATCACTGATATCAATACCTGAAGCTCAAAACAGTATTCCATATCTAGTACATTGCTGGGAGAATTGCTAATTCAAGTGAGAGAGCAGTAGCTGGACGTGAGGTAAGAAGGCATCTTATACTAACCTGTCTCAAACTAAGAGACAAAGGATGGTCTGTGGTAATCCAGCACTGCAAATACACTTTTGGGTGATGCTCCCAGAAACATCCCCAGTTCATCCCAGTAGAACCAAGTAATCCCAAGTGAGTACCAGCAGAGCAGGGTATGTGCTCCCTAAGAAAGGGGAGTGGCAGCTTTCTAATATCTGGTAGTTAGGGGCTCAGAATGGTTGCAGTTGGGTAGATAAGGAGAGCTTTGGGAAAGAAACATAAGTATGATAGAATAGATGGGGGCAGGGGGAAGAAGATGATGGAAGGATGTGTACATGTGGAACTGATAATCATGGTAGCTTGGTTTTTATGGATGAGCTGCGTACTGAGCCTAAATGAGCTTGGAAAGCTTGAGAAATAGGTATGAATTGACTGCCTAAGGCACAAGAGAAGAAGGCAGGATTGAGTCCAATAGTAACCCTCCCAGAAGAGAGAGGGTTAAAACCATGGAGAGTAGCGACCCACCAAACACTAGTCGAGTCTGTGAAAACGATGTGGTCCGTCTCTTCTACTGCTCATTTAATTTAGAGCTAGACGTTCATCAATGGGTACTGTAGTTTACAATACTTATATGATAGTAGAATTAGATAAAGTATTAGATGGCCACAACATTCACTCTCGGAAAAAATTTTGTAAGCAAAATAACATTTATTTTCAAGCTTTACAGTCACTTAATAGTTCTAATTTTCACATGCCAGTTGGGAGTCTGGCTCCATTTCACCACTTCTACAGCAAGGTGATAAAAAAATAAGCTAATATTACTTAATAGCCAATATTTATGAGCTCTTACTAGCTGCCAGAAAGAATGCTAAGTGCTATATGTTCATTATATTTAATCCTTGTAATAACCTTTTGAGGTTGTTGCTTTTATTACTTCTAGCTAGTAAATAGAAGGACCAGGATTTGAATCCAGGCAAGCTGACTCTTAAAGGCCCTTACTATTAACACTGTACATAAAATTGAGTATATTTAAGACCAAAAAAAGTCCTTTATTTTGAGATTACGTCCTTCCTATGTTTTGATATTAAAATATATTTTATATGAATGATGGTGATAGATTTTTGGGCAGGTTTGATTTTTTTTGTTTAAGAAATCTTTAGTTTGCAAAATAAAAACTGAGCAACTCAATGACCGCACTTCTCCCTAGGTTTTTTGTTCTGTTTGTTTTAAGTTCTTTTGCTAGTTTCTGATACCAAAGTCTGAGAACCACTGGTCAGAAAATTGGAGCTATTAGTAATTTTAGCTCTAGAGATTTTTCACTTGATTTCTTTCTTTTTTAAAATATATCTTTATTGATTTCAGAGAGAGGAAAGGAGAGGGAGAGAGAGAGATAGAAATATCAATGATGAGAGAGTCATTGATCTGGGGATCAATCCTGCAACCCGGGCATGTGCCCTTACCGGGAATCGAACCGCAATCGCCTGTATCCTAGGTCGATGCTCAACCTCTTATCCATGCCCAGTCAGGCTTGATTTATTTCTTAATGCATTTAATCCAGTCATTCCTCACCTATCTGGCACCTGACTACAATCATATGTTCATCATTTTGACAGGTATCTGTTGTGAAGCATAATTGAAATGCAGCTTTGTGGTTCATATTCTAGAGAATCATTAAACATACTTTCTGGCAAGGTGTTTAGAATGAGATATAAGCCTTCTATTAAATTCTTTACAGAATATAGTCTTATAGTGAGATTCCAGTGTCTCATTAACCTAAATCCTTAGGAAACAATGGCGTTACCATTTGTTATGCTTATTTCTTTGGCATTTTATATTACTTGTACCTTTAGTAGTTGCTATTACTTAATGATATATTAATAAACATTAATACTTTTCATTGTCAGTAACATTTGGAGAACAGAATGAGAGTGAACAAGAATAGCCCTGCTAGAGAGGAATGAGCATGAGCCAGATAAAGAGGCTGCCTGGCTTACTTGCTTTTCCTAACTGTAATCTTCCCTGGATGATTGATTTATCCGTAAGTTGTTGGTGACTTTAGTATCCTTGTTGGTGATTCATTCAACAGTCTGTCTTCACAGTTCTTTGACTTCCTCATTTCCTTCACTCCTTCTCAGCCGCCACTGTTTGGTCATACCTAGCACTTTGCCATTACCAATAACCACTTCTAGGATCTCAGTTTTAAGCATCCTGCTCTCTAGCCACCTTCCATTTGTTCCTTGATTACTTCTAGCATCCCTCCCATGCCAACTCCAGCAAGTTTGATCCATGGGACCCTCCAGTTAATTTACTCTATCACTTCCCAGCCTTTTTTTCCCCTCTTCCCTTTACCCAGCTTAGATTCCATGGTCTATCCCGTTTATCTTCCTTGCACACACCCTTAATGGTCTTGCCCCTCGCCCCTCATCTATGTGTGTCCAAGCCCCAAGTGTGTCTCAGCTACCTGCCAGAAGTATCAGTACCCAGACTATTAAATATGGCTGAAGAAAAACACAAAATCATGGTGTCTGATCTCATTTTATATATGCATAATCCATAGACACAGACAATAGTGCAGTGAAGGCCTGGGGAGGAGGCAGGAACAGATGGAGGGGGTTAGTGGTGTGGAGGAAGGACATCTGTAACACTTTGAACAATAAAAGTAAATTTAAAAAAAAACAACAAAAATCTAGATCTCAAGTGGGCCTTCAGTATGTCTGGAAGCAGTAGTTCCTGGATTTCTCTGGTCTAGTCCGTTTACTCTCCTGCTCTCTGAGATGACTGGTTTTTCTTCTCCATTCTCCTCACACCTCTGACATTGCCTCTTCCCTTCCATCTTCATCAGCAGCCAGTAACCTGGAATCTTTACTTCCCTGAGAAAATAGAAGCAGTCATTTTCTTACCACCAAATGTAGCATATTCCAAGACTTCATTTACCGCTATATTCAAATGTAATTGGCAACTTATATTCCAAAGCCATATATATATAAATCTATTTTGGATTATGCTTTTTCTACCACCTTCCTTTATGTTGTTATAACCTCGAGTTGTGAATATGTTTGTGCCTCATTCAAATAAAATGAGGTATTTTTAAGAAGATGATTAACAGAGCAGTTAGTAAAACAAACAATTAAGTAATTGAACACAAGAAATTAAAGAAGTGATGCATTGTAACTATATTTGATTATCCTGTTAACCCACAATGGCTCTTACATAAGCTATAGAGGAAGAAGAAAAGAAGAAAATGACTTAGAAATGAAGATTAAAGCCCCAAACTTTGTGGGAAATGGAGGAAAAACATTGTGAATAAATCATGTGATAGTTTTGACCTCACACTTTGAATGAGATATGTAGATAATAGAGTTGAGCCATAAATATGTTGATTTCAAATTAAATTAATATTATTTACCTCGTGTTGCTAAACTTTAAGATTCTGTTTTGAAAAAAGGAGATGAGATGTTTAAAACCAAAAGAAGTCAAGATTCTTATGTCAGCCTTGATGACATTTATATTTGTAGAGTTGAGTAAGAATCTATACCTTATGTAACGGTGTGAGTTGCTTATATAATTACAGCAAAGAGGAGAGTCCCTCAGTGGCCTGGACTTCATATGCCAAGTTCACGTAGGATGGCATCTGTCTGCTCAAGTACATTTCCCTACACACCTTCCCAATTCCCCACATTCTTTCCGAATCTTCACATTGTTCCCCACTATCATCTTCTCATCCCTCATTTTGCAGATGGTTAAGCCCCTACTTCACATAGCATACAGAGCCCCACAGGCATAACTCGGCTTACTTCCTCTTCTCCAGTTTACTTATCTCAGAAGAAGAGGTTGCCTTGTACTCTGTCTCCCTGAATCCCTCCCCTCTTTTGCCAGAGTTCCTGAAAGTGTGATCTGTCTGTTCCTGCTTATGCTATTTAGCTTCTTTCCCATGCCGCATCTTGA
Source organism: Miniopterus schreibersii (assembly GCF_964146895.1). Classification (NCBI taxonomy): domain Eukaryota; kingdom Metazoa; phylum Chordata; class Mammalia; order Chiroptera; family Miniopteridae; genus Miniopterus; species Miniopterus schreibersii. The sequence goes on from NC_138116.1 coordinate 10,827,016, forward strand.
AATGATCTGACTCGATCTAAGGCCCTGTGGCCCAGATCAGCATGAAATTCCTGATTTTTAAAAGCAGTGTTCTTTTTCCAGACCTCATCTTCTACCTCTGCAGCATGTGTCCCTGTTGTCACATTCCTCTGCTTAATGCTTTGTGTGTCTTTTCATGTGCCCAGAGCAGACATTCAAAAGTATTGAACCAGTAATTCTGATATCTTCTGAGTGTTCAGCCAACATCTTTAATGGACAATACGGCCTGAATCTCAAATGCCTTATAGCCAAAAACAAAGCTATGATTTCCTCTGCCCCCCTCTTGCTATCTTCTTGGTGATCTTCTGATCATATGTGCCCAGGCCACATACCTTAAGGTCATCCTTGACACCTCCTCTTTCTCTTATTTTCATCCTGAGTCTAAGTTCTGATGAGTATCTCCCTCATCTTTCTTTCTTTTCCAACTGCTATTGCCTCCAACTATTGCCTCTTTTCATTCCTAGTCTCTTGTCTGGATTACTTCAGTAGTACATTTAGGAGTTTTTAATTTGGATTCCATGAATAGACCTCAGGGGATCTAAGAATCCCCTCAAAATTGTGTGCAAGTTTTTTGTACCTGTGCATTTTTCTGGGGAGGTGCATTAGGCTATTCCATGGGAAAGAAAGTGAGAGATACAGTGAGAGACTGTAACAATTTAAACAAGCCAGTTTCACTCATTTCTCCATTTTTTTTTTTTTGCCTGCTCTTTGCTATTTAGTTCCCTAACCCAGGGCACTGATCTCTGAGTAGTGAGGGAGCATGTGAGACATACAAAAAAAAGTAATAGCAATCAGTACAGCTCTGCAGTCAGACAGTCCAGCGGCCAAGAGATCAGAGGTTCCCTAACATCAGAGCCATGCTTTAATGTCCTGGAGAAGCTCAGGAGAAAGCTGGGGCATCAGCAGGGGCATCAGTAGGGAGGTGTCCTCCTGAGCCCTCTGTTCCCATTTGTTCATGTGCTTCCAAAGAAATTGGAGGGATATGAGAAGCTTAATTGGTGAAAATCCAGAGCTAGCCAGTGAGGCAGTGTCCCCAGAAAAAGGTTAAGAACATTTCTTCAACTAAACTTCCACCCTCTGCCTCTTTGTTCACTAATCCTTCCTCCATTCTACCACCAGACTTAGTTTTTAAACACATATCTTATTGTGCACCTTCCTTGATTAAAAACCTCGGGGTTTTACAAAACATATTAAAAACTCCTGGGCATGGTGTCAAGGCCTTCTGTAGTTGGGAACTTGTCAGATTCATCGCCAGGCACTCCCCTCTCCTCACCTCCAAGGCTGAGCCACAACAGGTTACTACTGGCTGTTTTGAGAGGACAGTTTCCTTTGTCCATACCTTTGTGTGTTTGATCATTCCAGCCTCTCTCTTAAGGGTTCCATTTCTTCTCTGTTGCCCAACCATGAACCTCTACTATCCTTCAAGGCCCAGATGGAATGTTACCTCTTCCTCTATGTCCATCCCTAATTTTCTGCCATCACTCTGGCAGAATCAAGTCTCTCTTGGCTGCGTTCCAAAAACATTTCATGCATATCTCTGATAATGTCATATTATATTATAGATAACCTTTTTTAATTTCCGTCTTTCCTACTAAACCAGGAATGCCCTGCGGGTAGGGATGGCCTTTTTCATGTTTGTATCCCTAACACCTAGTTTCATGCATAGTCCAAACAGGAGTTTAATACACTTTTGTTGAATGGAATTACTTATGAAAAGTTTTTATGACTCATTTAAAATTAGAGACCAATGCTTATTTAATAAGTCAGAATAGGCTATAATAATAATGGTAATAACAAAGTCTCATTTCCACTGCTTATTCAAGTAACTGCTTCCTTTGTGGAAGTGGATTTTGAAAATCTTCACATGTCAGTTGTATATTTTTGATGTGCTTTTTGAGATCCTAAAAGAATTATAGTTCTAATGCAGACTAGAGCTTCTGTGACATTTCTATTGATGTTATATTGAATAGAGTCTGTCATTTCAGAGATCTGTATTATATATAATAAGTTCCATGTAAATGTATCTTATCTCTCTCAAACTTCATTGTAATATTTTGTGAAATGTTTAGTTATTTTATAAGATCTGGGTCAATTAAAATGAGCATTTTCCACATTTTAACAGAGTTACAGAGTTAAGATTCTAGTAGTTATATATTATGTAGTTTGTTCTACTAAATTTGCAGAGTTCAGCTATGGTACACCATTCCATAAATTAAGAACTTTAAATAAAAATTTTAAAACAGTCTTCTCTCCCTCATTTTCTTTGAGTTTTTTAAGGAAAGGAATCCATAATTTACTTATTCAGCCACTTATCGAGTACATATTATATGCTAGGCACTATGCTTCATGTTTGCAATTCAGGATTGATGAGACAGTAGCTGCCCTTGAATAGTTCACAGTCTAATGCTGAAGAAAGTATATACACAAATTATGGCAATTTAAACTTTGGAGAAAAGGAAGGAAACTCGTCCTTTGAGAACCAGTGTCGATGTTGAGAATGGATGTGTCTACAGATAAATATGTAGATACAGAATCAGGGAGCTATAGGGAGCCCATAGTCTTTAAAAAAAAAAAAAAATGAAGTAGGAAGGTAGGTCATCTTTAGGAGTTAATGGCATGGGGTAGCACTTGAGAAGAATGGTGAACATCTGGACAATTACTAAGGGGAATGGGACATAACTAACAAAAACAAGTAAAGTATGCCATGCAGTATGGAGGAAGTAGTGATGTGGAACTGAAATTGGATGGTATGAAATTGTGAGGATATCAGCACAGTGGTATAAAATTCTCTGGCTGTGCTCTGTGACCACTGTGCAGGTGCAATAAAACCATGTTGTGTTCAGGGCTTGTGGGATGGGTATTCCAGGAGTATAAGAAGGCCAATGAGTTGAGAGTCCTTGAAAAAAACTATGGCTTAATATGGAAGTATCATTGGGGGGAAGTTGATAAACTTGGAGAAAGTTGAGAAACTGGAGATGAGGATAAGGCCTGGTACTCTGTAGGTACTCAGCAAATCTTCAGTTTTTCTTTCTGTCTCTCCTTGTACCTATTTCACCACCACCATCACCTGCCTCTGCGTGTGGTTTATATATAGGAATAGTTTCAAATCATGATGGTAGCAGTTGGCTTGGAGGAAAAGATTAGGAGGCAGGTTCCAAAGTCCTCACCAAATGTGCCAGTGACTTGGATGCTGGCAGGGCTTGGTGGTATTGACCTCTAAGTGAAGCACAAGGCTTTCCCCCTCATCTCCTGCTTGAAGTGTGGGTCACGGGCCAAGACATTTTTTTGAGCCATGGTTCTTAGTACAGAAATCTGCTCTGTGATAAGAAAGGTTAAGACTAAGCCATCAAGGGTTTCCACTAAGTTCCCCTATTCTCCACAAACCTTACCATAAGCACAGATCTCATTACTTTCAGAGATTTAATAGGGAGTCCTTTTTGACATAATGATAGAAGTAATGATCTTACTGGCAATCCAAAAGGTCTTCCTCCTTAGAATCTAATATTTCTAGTAGAGTTGGTTATATCTTGTGATTTCTTTTACGTGAATTATTAAATGTGTTGTCATCATTGAAAACACACAATTTATATTCCATTTCCAGAAATTTTCTTTTTCACCTGTAGTTTTGAGTGTACCACTAAAATAATTTTTTATTTCACAGCATTCTTTTTTGGTGTAGGAGAAATAAAAAACTCATTTAAAAAAGTCATGCATCGAAACTGTAAAACTGCTAGAAAGGTGAAAATTCCTAGTGTGAGTAAACAGAAACAACAGGTCATCCTAATCTTAAGAAATGGAGTAATTGTTCATGTAGAATTGACTAAAGAAATCCTGGAGCATCTAGATTATTAGTCTTGTTATTTTGTTATTAATGATACCTTTATAGCATTTGGCAGTGCTTGCCTAGAAAAGAAGTTTCCTTTGGAACCTCATCTGGGTGGCTCTGAGAAAGCATGTGCCTCACTTGGCATTAGTCATGTGAAGCAGACCATTTAACTTTATCCACGAAGTCTGTAATATCCATCTGGATCCTATGGATTGCTCTAGACCATCCAACTCAGACATGTTTGCCCTTTCTTCAAGTGCTTGTATTGACAGGTAGACCTGTAATTTCTATGACTAAGATAGAGTTTCCATAGCTTACTGTATCATAGAGATTTGTGTTAGGTTAAATTTACAAAAACAAAAAAACACCAGATCTCTTTCCCTCCCCTGACTTTAAAGAATAATGAAAAATAAGTAATAGTTCCTAATTAGGTATTTAGTTTAAAGAGACCAAGTTAAAAGTATTTGTTCTACATGATAGTTCAAATATGCTTTTCCGAAGACCTTTAATTGGCAGCTTCCCCCTCAAATATTGGTACTGGTGTAGGAATTGTTTCTGAATTTAAAAAAAAAAAAAAAGGAGCTTCACGTGTTCATTCTTGTTCTGTTCATGACACCTGGCTATTAATGTATGTTAATGGAATCACTGTATTTCTCATAATGTGCATACGAAGAAGAACGAAAACTTTCCTTTAGATGTCTTACTTGGATTTTAGTTGATGTAAGACTGTTTTCTTTTTCTTTTTAGGTTGCAAGCATGTTAAAGGCATCCTGTTATATGGGCCCCCAGGTTGTGGTAAGACTCTCTTGGCTCGACAGATTGGCAAGATGTTGAATGCAAGAGAGCCCAAAGTGGTCAATGGGCCAGAAATTCTTAACAAATATGTGGGAGAATCAGAAGCTAACATTCGTAAACTCTTTGCTGATGCTGAAGAGGAGCAAAGGAGGGTAATGTTAATATAAGTATAATTCAGTAAAAGTTTATTATTACTTATATGATGAATGAAACCCAGAGTTATGGTGGAAAACTTGTTAGAACAATCTATATTTTGAAAAACTTCAGGGTAAAATTTATTTAGACCAAGGTATGTCACTCAACCCAGGATTATCAGGGATTTACGTGACGTGAGCAGATGTCATTACCCACATGTTCATAATACAAAGATTGTGTAAGCCAAAAGTTTTACAAAAACAGATCATGAATATATTTTCAGGTGACACTTTTATTCCACATTACTTCCAGAGACTTGAACTCATCTTTTGGAAAGGGAGAAGTTAAATTCATAAAGGGACTTGTAGAATTGTGTTTATGTTACGTCCACGGGCAGAAAGCTAGCTTATTTATCACTGTGTCAGCTCAGTTGTAGAGTGACAGGTATGAGTTGTTAGGTCTCAGAGGCAGGCTTGATTTGGGTCTTAGAAGAAAAATAAAAGTAATTAAAAATAGAACCAGAGTTTACTAATTATGATTTTATGTGTCAATTTGACTAGGCCTCAGAGTGCCCAGACATTTGGTTAAACATTATTCTGAGTGTTTTCTGTGGGGATATTTCTGGATGAGATTACCATTTGTATCAGCAGACTGAGCAAAGCAATCACACTCCCTAATGTGGATGGGCTCCATCCAGTCAGTTGAAGGCCTGAATAGAACAGAAGGTCTGCAGATCTTGGGCCTTGTCAGCCACCATAATTGTGCAATTAATCTCCATATAGCTAGCTAGCTAGATTTATAAATAGAGATCTAGGTATAATATAAATCTCTTTCTAGATATATAAATCTACATGTACATCTGTATATTTTCAGGTGACTAATAGGGTGGATCTTGGTTCTGTTACACTGGAAAACCTAGACTAATACACTAATATTACATATTTGTTTCATTGACAGAGTGTTTAAAAATAATGCCATGGGATTTTTGTTTGTGGCAATATAGTAGAGTAGGCAACTTGGAAACCTTCCTTCTACAAACACCTTCATATGCTGGGTAAAATATAATAAATCATTTCAAATGCATAATTGAGCTCTCAGGAAAGAAAAGAAGATCTCCAGAAATGAAAACTCTGAAAATTAGAATGATAAAAATATGAGCTAAAGCTTTGGTTTTGGTAAAGTATGAGTTTGGGTTTTAGCACCACTTGGGGCAGAAAATGAGTCCTTGCATTTAAGGTATGGACTAGGAACTGGAACCTTCAAGGGGCTGTGTCCTCAATGAAAAGAATGGACTAGAAAATATCTGCCTACCAGCACAGAGAAATAACAAAAACACTTAACTGTCTACCTGGGTTTTGAAGTGGGAGCTGATGAATCTCTCATGGCCACTCTAAACTGTGGATCCTTAACTCATGCTTAGGATTTAAAAACAAACAAGCAAAAAAGCATTCTATCTATGGTCTTGGGCCTTGGGTCTATGGTCTATGAGTCTTGGGCTGAGAAAATAATTTTAAAATGAATCCTGGATTAATGATACCATAAGGTTGTTAAATATGAGCAAACCCCAAGGAATGCTCCAACAGCCCAGTCCACAAGAGATTCTCATAGGGGAAGCTGAAATAGTTTCAATGAATGGAAAATGTTATCATCAAAATGTAAAGCTCAGCAACTAGGTTAAACAAGCCGTAGTTTCAGCTGAAGAGAGAAGTGATAAACAGAAGAATAGATCTGGAGAAATCACCCAGAATGTAGCACAGAGAGATAAAGAGATGGAAAATATGAAAGAGAAGTTGAGTTAAAAGGTTAAAGTGAGAAGTCCAAATAGAAAGAATAGTGTAGAAGCAATATTCGAAGATAGAATGGCTGAGAATTTTCTAGAATTGATAAAACATAAATACTCAGATTCACATAGCACCATGAGCCCAAATAGGATAAATAAAAATTAAGTTATTTTTAGACCCATTGTAGTGAAACAAGAATGCCAGAGAAAAAAGAGAAACATCTTATATAAACAAAAAAGAAATGATGATGACATACAAAGGGAGGTCCATATGTTGACAGCAAACTTTTCAATGACAGCAACAGAGATCAGAAAATGGTGAAACAGTATCTTCACAGAGCTAAGTGAAAATAATTGTCAACTTAAAATTTTATAGCCAGTTTAATTCTCATTGAGCAATAAAGATGAAATAAAGATATTTTTTCAAGCAAAAACTAATAGAATTAACTAGTCCCAGAAGCTTGCTGGAAGAATATGAAGGAGAATGAAGGAAGTTGAACACAGAAGGAAACAGTGGGTGCAGGAAGCAATGATGAGCAGTGAAATCGGTGAAAATGTAGATAAAATCTGAAGTTTCTGCTTCTGGTAGTGGCAGATTAGGTAACTTGAATCATGCCTGCCACTGAAGAGCACCAGAAAAGCTCAACAAAATATTTAATTATTTTTTGCTTGAAGGAATCAAAGAACTGACAAGATCTAGGGGTAGAACGGAGGCCCAGGTAAAAAGGCCCTGGTTTATAGAGGCTCATAGAAAAAAGGTCACTGTTTTTCTGGAGATATTAGCCAGTTCTGGAGTTGGCTGCTAAACAGCTTTGCAGCCCTTTTGATAAGCTAGTGGGAGTACTGGGCAGAGATTAGAGCCTATGGCCCACAAAGAGGGAACACCTGATGAATGTGCCCCATTTTGAGTTGGAACACTGAAGGGCCACACCATAGGAGCAAGGATTAACTAGAAGTAGACATGGGTCCTTTTAGAAAAATGAAATGGCAAAGTTTCTTGTCACAAAATACAGCACATTGAAGACTTTTTCTTGAACAAATAACTGGGTGAAAATGTCATATTTTCTTTTTGTCCTTAGAAATACATTTACTCATTCTTGAGTTTGAGAAAATTTATGTAGAATATCATCACCTGAAGGCATGTCGTAGTCTGAGATTTTACTTACAATGATCAATTTCACCATCTTCATTAGAGTCTCAAATGCTGCTATCTCACTCTTTGCATTCATCTTTGGATTCATATCACTGTGAAATATCTTTATCAATTTTCTTTCTTTCTTTTTTTTTTTTTTTGCCATTATGGCCAGAGAATTTAAAACATCTAAGTTCTCAACTGTGTTCCATTAAAACTAAAACCAGGCAATAAAAATGGTGAATGGTATCTCCAGACTTCTTTTATACCTTCTTGAAAAATGATGCAATACTTTGAACACTAAGAAAACTGAAGGATGATGTCATAGCGATACTTATTTCACTATTGCATCATTCTAAGCAGTTTCATCATTCTTTCATTTCTTATTGTCTTAATCTTTTTTTGGCATAGTTGGTAATTGATGAGTAATGATGAGATAATTTCTAGAATGTTGAAGTAGCATAGTATAGCTTAGATTCATAAAAAAATCCAGTAGACCCATATGGTAATTTCCAGATAGAATAAGTGTTATTTTATTTTTTTTAATATATTTTCCTTTTTGGTCTGTGGAAGACTTCTAAGAAAAAAAAAGTCATGAAGTAGCAATCTTTAGAAATAAACTTGCAGTCAGTTTAAATATGACACTATTAATGATAAAATTGAGTTGGCAGAGAATTTCTAGGTAAGTGTTAATCATAGCCAGCCTTTTCAGTTATACCTTTTTCAGTTCTTACATCCAGAAATGGCTTGGTATACTCAACTAATGACCCCATGGAGGGTATATGTGTGTTACATAATAAAGAAAAGCATCACCTCTGTGATTCTGGCCAGTCCAGGCTGACAGAGGTGAACACTTGCATATAGGTCAAACTAGTTAAATATAGAACTGTGGCTCTCCAAGGCTGTTGCCAGGAGCTCAATAGCATCAGCTCTGTTTCTATGGGGGAAGACTTTTCAGATGGTAAGAATAGAGCTAGAAGCCAGCAAATTGAAGAGGATTGCATTGTGGAAATTTAAACTCTGGTAAAGGGTTTATTGATGATTCAGCTCTATTAATCTGTGAACATTAATTTTGACATCTTCCTTACCTGACTCCTGATTTATTGCAATAAGAACTTGGCTTTATTTAAGTAACACACCTGTAAAAATTGATGTTATTATACTGACTAGGTTGGGGAAAGGGACCTGATGACAGGTCACAAGATTAGTAAGGTTCTGAAAAGGTCAGAATTGTACTGAATTATGTTTAGGACAGATTGCTCCTGTGATCATTTAATCAAACACAGTGTTCTTATTGTCTCTGGCTTCCCTTCCACAGAGATGATTTTTGAGGTTGGCCTGAGAAGGAAGTCATGATTCCAGTGGCAACATAAGGCACATTGACAGCGAAATTCATACATTATAGCAGCTTTTTGTTTCATGCTCTATTGGAAGACAACCTTGAATAAAAATGCCTTATAAAAATAATGTAGAATCCCACAGTTTTTCAGTCACAAACAGGAGTGTCCTTGTTTAGTACTGAAGACGGCAAGAATTAATACCCTACATAGAAGTGTTTGGCAAAGCTAAGGTGGTAGTTCCAATTCCTCCTCCTCAGTCTTCTCTACAGATGGAAAGATGAATAGTTTTTGGTGTTGAATTTTTTTTTTAACAGCAAGCTATCATTTATCATCAGACGTCTGTTCAATAAATATGATATTGAGAAATTATGTTCAGATTTGAATTTAGTTTTTTAAACATTTGTGGAAGGAGAACAATTTGTAAGTAATGTTCAGGAAAAAAATAATAAAACCTAGTTAAATTTTGGAAAACTTGATGAGCACATGACTATCAATTATCTTGCATAGTGTTGCATTAGAGAATGAATAATACTCTGAATATGAATGATAGAACATCTTATAAGATATTTTATTTGTGTTTCTATTTATTATTATGAAATAATACTGACTTTCTTGTGTACAGTTTTATGAATTTTAGCATGTGTATAATTTTATGTAATCACCATTAAAATCTAGATATAGAACATTTACATCACCCCCAAAAATTCCCTCAGGCTGTCGCTTTATGGTCACTCTCCCTTGCTAACAGCTCCTGGGTAACTACTGATCTGTTCTCCATCCCTATAGTTTTGTCTTTTCAAGAATGTCATATAAATGGTATCATAGTATGTAAGCTTCTGAGCCTTGCTTCTTTTACGGGGCGTATTTTCTTGGAGATTTACCCAAGTCGTTGCAGGTCTCAAGCATCCCTTTCTATTGCTGAGTAGTAGTAGTCCATTGTGTGGATGCACTGCAGTTTGTCTATTCATCCACTAAAGGGCATTTAGGTTGTTTCCAGTTTGGGGCACTTAGGAGCAGAGCTGCTGTGAGCCAAGGGGTGGAATTGCTGGGTCAAACAGTATTTCATCTGATTTTGATGTTTTAAAAACTTTATATATTTAGGTTTGTTTTAGACCCCATCTAATTTATCTCTGTCATGTTTTCTTGGTCCCCCTTTTCTTCAGGTTGCCTATATTGTAGGCATCTAACAATTTGTCTTCGGGAAGTTCATTGCAACAGCATACATAATACTGAAAACTTAGAAATTATTAAAGATCTGTAGCAAGGAATTAATGTGGAGCAGGGGAGTTAAGCTATAAAACCAGTCATACAATGAAATATGTAGCCATTAAAAATCATATTGTATAGCTGTATTTATAGGCATGGGAAGCAGCTTAGGGTAATGTCCGGGCTGAAAAAAAGCAGGATACAAATTATTTACATAGCATCAAATTAATAATGTTAGTTATTTCTAGCTAGTTGAATTTTGAGTGATTGTGATTTCTTTACTTTTTGGTGTTTTTCCAAATTTTCATACTGTCATGTATTTTGCAATTAGAAACTAAAATAACCATTTAAAATTGTTTTCAAAGAATAGTTAATGTTCAAGAGAATAGTGGATACAATAAGTTCCCAATTTTGTAATTAAAATAAATTTAAAATATAGAAATAAATCTGCAGAATGTTAACAACAGATATTTTTAGGTAATATAATATAGTTTAAGTTATTTCTACAACTTTTGATCAGTTAACTTCTGATACTTTTATAAGTTTTAAACCTATTTTTAAAAAATCATATCCTTGCCAGAGGTTTAATGAATACCAACCATATCTAATCCTTAATCTCACTATGCCCATCTTAATATTATCCATATGGTGTCACATTTAGGTTTTGTTCATTCTTATCTGTTTTGTTTTGTTACTCCCTCACAGTTTTGTTTTCTAAAAAAAGAAAATTTCTAGAGCACTTCTCCCTTTGGTTACTAATAAGGGACTTAATTCCTTAAATACAAAATGATAGAAGGTCCATTTAACCAAACCTAATTAATTATTAGAATTTAAAAGTATTTGCATCCATTAAAGTTTTAAAATATATAACTTATTTTAACAATGACTCTTATTTCCAATAAACTAAAACAGAAATCACTATGCAGAAGAAACAGCACCCCCTTCACTGTATTCTTTTTATAAACTGTGTCTGTTAGGAAAAAATAATCTGTTTTCATGTGATAGAACTGAATGTGAATCATATTTAATTCCTTACCCCATTTCCCAAATTCCCAGTGGACCTCTGGGTGGAGTTACCATTTAGCTATATAATGTGACAAACAAATGAACATTAAACCTATTTCTAGGACGATCTCCTCACCAAAAGTCAGGGAAAATGGGAGGGAGTTGCCATCCACTGACTTTGCATCTGATAAATATAAGAATTCTTTTAAATAGTGAGGTAAGAAATGAGTGTAAATGAACAGTTAGTTATATGATGGACTATTCACTTTCACTAGCATATAATGTGTATGTTTGTTTTATGGCTATTAAATAAGAGGTTCTGGAATGTCTTTGCAGTTTGCAGAATTCTGAGAATGCAGTTCTAACACCTTTGAGAGAGCAGCAACCATGACTAGACTTGCTATATTTATTAGTCAACATGGAGCAAAGTCCATCTATGGAAAGCTTTGCTTTTTTGATTAGTTTGATAATATATTCAAATTATTTGACCTTTAATATAATTTCTTCCCTTACTAGCTTGGTGCTAACAGTGGTCTGCACATCATCATCTTTGATGAAATTGATGCCATCTGCAAACAGAGAGGGAGCATGGCTGGTAGCACGGGAGTCCACGATACTGTCGTCAACCAGTTGCTGTCCAAAATTGATGGGGTAGAGCAGCTGAACAACATCTTAGTCATTGGTATGTTTGTTTAGAAAAAAGTGCTATGATTTCAAAAACATTAGACACATAGGTTGGGAATTAAGATCTGTGTAGGTTGTAATTATACTACTTTGCCAATGTTTCCAAGTTAGAATCAAGTGATATTGAAGAATTTGACTAATTTAATGTCTAGCCTTAACAGGACAAATGAAAGATGGGTTTTAGTAACTCACGGGCTTAGCCTATAGCTCACCCACAGATTTAAAAGGCAGTACAATGTAATGCAGTGGTTTTCAAACTTGATCTTGTAGGCCTCCAAGGGTCATCAGAGGAGCTTCAGGGTCTGTGAGGGCCACAGAGTGAGCTTCAGATCATGCATCCCTGTTATAACTCCATCTTTTAACTGTTTTATGTACTGAGCTTCTTCTTAAGATGACATCGGGGGGAAAAGTTTGCTGTTTATGAAGGTTGAAAACCATTGGCCTACAAAAAAAGGGAAGGGACTTTGGTCTCAGATCATGTTCACATGGTCCTTCTCTCACTTTGACAGGTCACTTACCCTATCTGAACCTAATTTTTCTTTTTAAATATTTGAAGTTTTTATTGTATTTGTATTCCATTGGCTTGTACAGTAGTGAAATGTTAAAGCAAAGTCTCCAGGTATTTTCATTAGAAGAGATCAAGAACAAATGGTATTTTTATTTGAGAATAATTTGGTTTTCTATTTGACTTTTATAAAATGTCCTCTTAGCTTCTAAGATAAATTACTATTCTTACATATATTGAAGGAAATTTTTCTCTTATTTTTATCATTTGTATATTGTTTTAACATCTGTGCTCAGGAATGACCAACAGACCAGATCTGATAGATGAGGCTCTCCTTCGACCTGGAAGATTGGAAGTTAAAATGGAAATAGGTAAGTAGACCTGTCACTGATGGCATGGGGGTGGGGGATGTATTTAGAGTTCATTAGCAGGAATAAAGGCATATCATTCAATGATTTAATGTTTGTGAGAAAAGTTGTATAGCATGAGAAGCAGATGTTTACATGTTTGAGTACCTATAAGAAAAGCATTAGGGATACAATAATCTCTACTGTATTTTCAATTTTATCAGGATTACCGGATGAGAAAGGTCGACTGCAGATCCTTCACATACACACAGCAAGGATGAGAGGGCATCAGTTACTCTCTGCTGACGTAGACATTAAAGAGCTAGCTGTAGAGACCAAGAATTTCAGCGGTGCTGAACTGGAGGGTCTGGTGCGAGCAGCACAATCCACTGCTATGAACAGACACATTAAGGTCAGTCAAGTCAACTAATAGATTAGGAGTCTGCAGCTCTGTAAATACTGTGCCAGTGTTCTTTCTCTTTCCCTTCAAGCATACCAAGGGCTGGGGTGGTGCTGACTTCTGATAGAGAGGATTCATGGTAAAAGGAATAAGAATTGACTATCAACTGCTAAATCCTCAGAGTAGCAGGAAACATAATGGTAGCATCTGCCCCATGGTGACCACTGACCCATCTACCTTAGGTTGTCACCATCTGATACATGTGAAGATGAAGATTTTGAAGAAGTTTTTAAATCTTTGTGCTGTGTTGAGTTATAACATGTCATAGGAAGTTGGATTTTCTACATTCTAGAATTATGGGGGCTGCTTCTTTAAGAAAATGTACTGCATAATTGCTATTTTTGCGGTATTAAACTGGAGACACCAAGATAATGAAGCATGACCTCTCCCCTCAAGGAATTCAGAGTCAGGGAAATGGACATGTTTGCATATTAGTACAATAATGTATTGATACTCTGGTAGAAATACATACGGGGATACTTTTATGTACATTTGATTCTTTCCCATCCTTCTCCTCTTCAAGTTTTAGTTATCACCTATAGATAGATGACTCCCAGATTTATAACTACCTGGATGTTTTATCAGATCTCATTTTATGTTCCAAAACCAAATTTGCTGTCTTTTTAAATTTTTTTATTTTTTGCTCCTATTTTGCTGATATCTCAATTTGCCTGGCTTAAAACTTCAGGGTTATCTTTGATTGCTGTCACTCTACTGTGTCCTACATCAAGTCATTTGCCAAATTTTGCCAGTTCTATCTTGGTACTATATTTCAGTTCTCAGTGTCACTGTCTACCTTCTGTTTGATTAATCTTCCTATTTCATACTATTTACCCTTCAGCAACTTTCAGCAAGTCACCTTTATCTACAGAACAAAGAACAGACTTCTTAACCTTGTCTTTAAGGTCCACTAGTCCTTATGCTAGGCTAGCCTTCCCAGATGTGTTCCCAATTCTCCTTACACCTTAGTCAAACCAAAATACTCACTGATCATCAGACATTAATTTATTTTTCCACTTCTCTGCTCTTTTTCCCTTCACTGAGAGTCTTTACCTTCTCTGCTTACTTATCTTTTCAATACCTGGTTCATATGCCACCATTTTCTTCAACCCTTTTCTGATTGTCTCTTCCAAGAATGATGTATTATCTTCCTTCCTGAAAGAGTAGTGTATCATTAATGGTACCTTCAGTTGACTTTGGTTCAAAATAGATTTATTCAGCACCTCCTCTATGCCAGACACTGTGCTAGGGGTTAATGCTACAGCTGCAAAGAAGTAAATTGCCTACCTTTGAGCAGCTCACTGTCTGTCCTCCACATAGAAGGTGAGGAAATGAAAGGTGTCAAATGTGGTCAGTTTGTGGGATGAGAAGAACCTTCACAGAGGAATTTCTGTGTCTCTTGGTGGGGTAGGTAATTTTAGGTAGAAGGAACAATATATGCAAAGGAACAGAGACACAAAATAGCATGATATGTTAGGGTAATGCAGTATTGCTTCAGCATAAAAGGTAGGGGAGGGGTGGTAGAGATATTGTGAGGAGACTAGTCAGGAGAGTAAAGCAGGAGATGGAGCACAAAGAGCCTTTTATACTGTGCTAAGAAGTATGCACTTTTTTCTGTGAGTAGTGCTAAGCCATTGAAGAGTTTTAAGAATAGCAGTTACATAGTGTTAAAACATAAGATCACTCTGGCAGCTGTGTCGAGTGGAGTATTTAGGGGAGTGGAGTTGGCGACACAGACAAGAGAGAGGAACTTTTATAACAGTTCTTACAGGAAATAATAAAAGCCTGAACAGTTAGGTTGAGTATGTTCTAGTTATTTGGGAATATTCTAGCAATGGCTCTAAACCAAGGATCAGCAGACTGTGGCCCATGGGCCATATCTGGCCAGTCACCAGTTTTTACAAATAAAGTTTTGTGTGTGTATTTAATATATTTTTTTATTGATTTCAGAGAAAGAAAGGGAGAGGGAGAGAGAGGTAGAAACATCAATGATGAGAGTCACTGATTGGCTGCCTCCTGCACGCCTGCTACTGGGAATCAAGCCCGCAACCCCAGCATGTACCCTGACCGGGAATTGAATTGTGACCTCCTGGTTCATGGGATCGATGCTCAACCACTGAGCCACACCAGCTGGGCCAAATAAAGTTTTTTATAACACAGCCACCACACCCATTCATTATGTATTGTCTGTGGCTGCTTTCATTCTACAATGACAGAGTTGAGTATTTGCAGCCGAGACTGCATGGCCCACAAAGCCTAAAATATTTACTATCTGGCTCTTTACAGGAAAAGTTTGCCAAGCCCTATTCTAGACTCTAAGTCTGTATCTTATTCATCTCCCACAGTATCTCAAATAGGTCTAAATATTGAGAACATTGTAGATAGTTAATATTTTTTAAGTTAGTAAACTTATATATGTATTCTGAATAAAACTCTATCTGTAAGTCATAATTTCCCTACATAATAGAAATGACTTTGTTCTAGATCAAGAATGCCATACTGGAGGAAGCCACTTTAGATAGATAAGAAAATCCTCTTTCGCAACCTCTTTAGACCCAATAGGAGGAAGATACTAGTACTATTGCATTTTTTAAAAAAGCCAAAGGTCTAGATAGGGTTGGAATGTAATATTAGGTTCTTTATGAAGTGGATTTTTCCTTTCTTTTTCTTTTCTTTTCTCTCCTTGCTATAGGAAATGTCTTGGTAAGAAGTGATGGTGACTTCAAAAAAAATTGTATAAATGATGTGAGAATTGTTGCCCACCTTACTGATCCTTCACCTCAGACCACACATCAGTACTTCCTGATATAATCCACAATAACTAGTTTATTAGTTATCAGATTTTCCATATGCATTAGCCACTGGATTTTTCTCTTACTTTGTTATTTGCCATTTTAACCATAATAATCTTATCCCAGCATGTTTCTAAACCATCATCTCACTAAGAAACATGCTTTCTTTAAGCGTGCATTAGGTGTACACGTGAAGCAATGAGATAGGGTGGAAAGATCACATATTCCATAGTCCTGAGGTGTGATTATGTATTATACTTCTTCACTTTCTTGTTTTTGCTCTGTCAGAGAGCAGTGACTATGTATTTCATCTGGATTTTTGTGAAAATGAAATCAAATACTGTATATGGGAGTGCTTTATAAACTACATATAAATGTTAATTCTTCACATTTTTGTTATTATTGGCTGATTTGAGAGATATCATATATATCCTTTTCAATATCTGAGTTTCTGGTTTTTGTTGACTATTTGCTGTTATCATTTTTCTAATTGCAAAGCTAATATGTTGGTTACCACTATACAGAATATATTATCCTTCAGATTTACAAGTAAGAACTAGTGCAAGTAGTGGATATTATTTCCCTCACTTTTTCCATGTGGTTGAATTATTTTTAATTTAAACTTCAGGCAACATGTAGACTTGTGATCAACACCTTTTGTACCAAAGAGCTTTTAATTTTTTACAGTATCTGTGGAATATCTAATACAAGGGACTTATAGGCATTTCAAGGAAGGGAAGGCTATGTGAGACACTAACTTCACCCCCAAAAGAATAACACTAACATTTATTCCCTTTTCTACATTTTAAAAAATCTGTATTGTCAAAAGTTCTTTAAACACTGTTTTCCTAACAAGACTCCTCAGCCAAACAAAAGGCATACAGTTTTAATATCCCCATTGCTGTCGGTGTTCATCGCTTCACCAGTAGTGACTGATGAGTAAGCAATTTGAAACTTATGATTTAAAGTTGGTATGGAACCGATACACAAAATTCAACTGTTATGGGGTTCTTTCTTTGCATTATAAAAAGCCATTATTAGTGGGTTTTGCTCTCTTTTCAAAAGATTTAGGTTTAAACAAAGTCAGGTGGACTAAACTAAACAGATCTTCCCTGTTAAACTGTTCTTTCAGGTTTCCTGAAACAAGTGGAAAATCCAGTCATAAACACCTGATGTTCATGTCATTTGTAGTTGAACCCATGTTTGTGGTCAACTGAAATTCATGTAACATTTGGTTATTTTTATCTTGAAAGGAATTTCTACTTCAGGTAGAGAAGACTCATAACCCAAATTTCTTATGCTCTTATCTGCTGTAAGGAAATAAATTGATGACACACACACACATACACATACTTTACAACTGAATCAAAGCTCTGATTTATGTTTGCAGAACTTCAATAAAATTATTTCTTATTTTCGGTAGAATTTTGATTGATTAAGGTCACTCTACCCTTAATTTAACAGGAATGATAAGAACTTTGAAAGGTCAGATTTAAAAGGTTATGAAATTTAAGGGTGACCACTTGATATTTGCTAGTGTTGAAATACAAGTTTATTAGTTTCTGCAGGTATAAGCTGAAAGATGTTGCCTCTTCTATATTGATTAGCTGTTATAAATAAAATGCAGGGGAAAATCACACTAATTCAGACAAATGAGAAAAGGTTTTCTGAATGAGTAAAAATTCAGAATTGTAGAATTTTTTAAAATAAGGTTTTACTATTTTTTTTAAATAGTAAAAAATTAGCTAAGAGAAAGCCTTAGAAAACTTATTTTAATGAATAGGAATAATTCACAATTGTATTACTGTTGATAGTATATAATTAGGTAACCTCTGAAATTCTTAGAGTACCTAAAACCAACTTATTCTAAAATAACTCTACCCCATCCATCTTAATTCACTTTTAATTCATTGGGTAAGTCCTTTCTTCATAGTTAAAAGACAAGTTGCACACCAGCTTCAGTCCTGAAATCTATCATATTTTTTGGCAAACGTTGAAAGATAGACAAGGTTTTCCCTTTATATTGCTATATGTTTCTGTCATTTCAGTTTCATTATAAGAGGAAATCAAAATATAAAACGTCTTAGTAAAAAGTTAGGGCTGTATAGGGAAAGGACATTTAAAATGATCTGGTAGCTTCACTGGGATTTTAATGTGACTCTGTCAGAGCTTGCTTCTTCACTTTCAACTTAAAGTTTATACCTTGTAGAATTCTTTTAGATGTGTCAAAAAGTCTTACTCAGAGTTTAAAGCCTTTATATAAGGTTACCTAGGAAGGAAATTGTATATCTACCCTTAATTAAATCACCCTTACCCTCAATTTAAGAAAACTTCCAGGTTTGAATAAGAACAAAATGAGACAATGGGTATGATGAAATGAGATAATGTATATGAACATACTTTATAAACTATAGAGCTAAAAGATTTATATATTATAAACATCATAATTCTTTCAGGAAAATGCTTGTTTCCTGTAACACAATTTTTTTAGACTTAGAGATGTCAAAAAATGTGATCCATATTTATCGAATACCTAATGTGTACCAATGAAAACCCTATTAATAATTTAAATGCTAATTGTTCTCTTTATTTAAGTAGAATATTTGTCTATCTATTTAAATCTTACTTGTTACCTGCTCTCTTTTTAAAAATATGGAAGTCATACATGAATACATTCTCTTTGTAGAACACTCAAGGATGCCAAAGTGTATAGGGAAAAGTGGGACAGGCCTTCTTTAACACTGTCATTTTATTTGTCTCAGCAGTCTGTTCCTAAAGGAACATGACTCATATTTTATAATAATCAATGGAAGATTGATGTTGCTTAACATACTTTTGTTTTATAGTCAGATTTTTTTTAAGATAACTTTTTTGTAAACCATAGTACCATTTTAAATATTAGACTTACTTGCCTGGTGCTATTGGGAGAGAGCCCAGTCACATTTTAAAATGTGCTGGTATCTCAATCACTCATCAGGTCCAGGCAGCTCCAAGTGCTGATAAAGGCCTTGATGCTTCTCCAGATGTCTGTTCTAAGTGTCAGCTCCAGGTGCAGTAAGCAGAATATTTGGAGCTGGCACACAGATTCTCAAGCACAAAGTATGAGTACAAATCAAAGTTGTAGGTCCTTGGTCTCCTGGAATAATGGTTTACAAACCTGGTTGAGCATCAGAATTAGCTGCGGCACTTCATAAAAACATAAATGCCTGGACCCTCTTAAATCAAAATCCTGATGGGGGTGGGGCTGGGTATCTGTGTATCTATAAAGGCTCAAAGGTTATTCTGATATAAGAATGACAGCCAGTGTTCTTAGAGACCCTCCTTATGTATTTTCTCCTCCTTGAGCCTTATTTAGAAAGAAACGGCTACCCAGTGTTCTTTGGTACAGATGTGTCATGATTGACTTAACTGATACCCGCCTGGTGGACATTTAATTTGCTTCTTCTCTCCCGCTATTACAGATCACTGTCCATATCCTGGTAATATAACATTGCACACATCTGTGAATATACTTATGGGATAAATCCCCTAGAAGTAGAACTGTTCGGGCAAAGGTGTATATGTTTGTGAATTTGAGAGAGGTGTTATTTGTCTGTGAAAATATGCTTTTAAACATCTTCAGGTGTTACATTCTTAGGCTGAAAATATTCTTAAATCTTAGAATTCCTTACATTTTGTTTTCATTTCTAACTAGGCCAGTACTAAGGTTGAAGTGGACATGGAAAAAGCAGAGAGCCTGCAGGTGACCAGGAGTGACTTCCTTGCTTCTTTGGAGAATGATATCAAACCAGTGAGTATGAATATTGAGTGATGTATAAGCCAAAAAATAATAATTTAGGAGAAAAGTAACTGCCGTTTTACTCAGTATTGTGGAAGGTTATATCCTGTGTAGTTTTTAAAAATAAAAAAATCTTAGTATTAGAAACATTCAAACAATAACTCTGATGGCTGGGTAATTAACCTATGCTTACTGAAATATTTCTCATGATAGGGAGCTCACCATCTTACAATGCAGACTATCCCATTTTGAGACTTTCTGATTTTTAGTTCTTACTTTATATTGAACTAGAATTAGTTTTCTCACTGGTTCTTATACAGTCCAAAGCTGCTGAAACCAAAATTCATCCTAATTCATCCATCCTCCATGTGTTAGTTATGTATTGTATTTAAAATTAACTCTCATATTCTCCTCTCTCTACCCTTCTCCAACCTCCTCCAAGGCATGCCTTTTTCTTGCTCAATACCTTTAGGTCCTTTGACTGCTATAGTTTGTAAGGACTGTTAACCATTCTAAGTGCCCTTTAAAAAATAATGTGTCACCCAGCCGGCATGTCTCAGTGGTTGAGCATTTATCTATGATCCAGGAGATCACAGTTCCATTCCCAGTCAAGGCACATGCCCCAGTTTCAGGCTCAGTCCCCAATGGGGGCATGCAGGAGGCAGCCAATCAATAACTCTCTCATCATTGATGTTTCTGTCTCTCTCCCTCTCTGAAATCAATAAAAACATATTTTTTAAATAATAATAAAAATAAATAAAAAATAATGTGTCAAATTTTTTTAATGCACTCAAAACTCAGTAGTCATAGTTGGAGCTTTAAGAATACAGTATAAGGTCATTAACCCACTTTCCCATAAAATAACCACTAATGTTTGGTTACTTTTCCTTGAGTAACCATTGTTTGGAGTCCTATATTAGTACAAAAACAAAGTGCAGAAAGGCCTCTTAAAGAGGTATATGTATGTTTGGTTTTCTTTTTTAAATGAACCTCAGGTGCACAGAATTGGATTAGTCTTAATCTTCAGTTTGTGACACACTGTTGTCATTAGTCTACATAGTATGTAGAATAAAGTACAGTGCATATAATTTTGGGGGGCTTGCTATTTTATTACCAAGAATCATCCATATGATTTTCTGTAGCTGTACGTCATTCATTTTCATTCCTGAATAGCATTGCATTGTGTGACTACCACAATTTTTCTGAATGGGCATTTGGGACATTACCAGTTTTTTGTATTACAAACAAGTGCTGCTATAAGCATTCTTGAACAAGTTTCTCTTAGATATATATTGAGGAATAAAATTGCTGGTTTGTTGGGCATATGAATGTCCAACTTCAAACTGAAGAATTTCAAACTTTTCGCAGTGGTTGAAACAGTAAGCACTTTCCCCAATAATGTAAAAGAGATCCTCTTACTCTACATCATCTACACTTGGTATTGCCAGACTTAATTTTTGCCATTCAGTTGGATGTAAGATGATATCTCACTTTGGTCTTAATTTGGTCTTACGAAGGTAAGTATTTCTTCATGTATTTATTGACCATATGAGTGTCTTTCATGAGATGCTAGACATGTCTTTGCCTGTTTTACTGTTGTATGTTTATTCTTTATTTTTATTTGATCGTGTAAGTTCTTTATATAGTCTTGAAAATAATTATTTGTTGCAAGTATTCCCTTTAAAGATAAAAATAAGTTTGTTTTAGCCCTGTCTACTTTTTTGTTGCCATTGTGACTTTTAAATATAAAATATTTACTTCCAAAAGTTACTGAGCAATGGAAATGCTTAATCTTTCATTGATGTCATTTGTAATAGTTACCAAAAATATTATAGCCCAGCCTAACTGATCTATTTCAAGATTTTTAAATGGCAACTGATTTGGCTACAAGAAAGGGGAAACTAAGATAACTAAGTTAAGTAAGGAATAAGTTTCTTTTCTTTATTCCAAGAGCCTGGGGGACAAAACAAAAAATTAAGTGATGGGATAAGTAAGGAAGACTCACATATTGTGTAGCCCAGGAGGGTCCCTGTTTCCTGGTTCAGGTATCTTAAAGCTGCTGCTGTGAGACTTAGAGCATATACTTGGAATAATTAAAGACAAAAGTCAGCCAATCTACATATTTCCTACAGCAGTATTTATTACGCTCTTCCTTTATAACTTTTTACAGGGCCACTGAATGCACCATGTCCAGACCAGGGAATGAGGACTTTCCTTTGTACTCAGGAATCAAAGGACTAGTGTATGCAAGGACCAAAGAGAGCTCTGAGAAATGATTTGGTGGCAAAGTAATAGAGTAATGAGACCATTGTATACTGTTTAGAGACGCTGTTATAAAGAATGATTTTCTGTGAGGTGCAAGTTCTAAAGAAGAGTTAAAATTATTCCGTACATCGGGGTAGTGAAAAATTAACTTGGTGAAGGATGTAATAACTTTGTAAAATTCTCAAGACATATGACCTTTACATTTCATTGGGTTATGTTTTCCTACTCATTTCTTGTTAACCTTATGAAAATTCAATTCAGTTAAATAACTAAGTACTAAAGTTATTGACTGCTTTTGGCAGCTGGTTTGATGGGAGTTCCAATATGAGATTAGAAGTTGAAAATGAAGAGGGATGTGATTTATACTCCAATATGTAATGAGCACAATTAAAATTATTACATATAATAATTGCTTTTATTTTATTGTCCTAACCTGTCAATCTTTCATTACAACTGCTCATTTCTGCCTCATTTAAAATCTTATATTTACACACGTATACTTACCTTGGTGCCATTTAACTTGTATCTCCTTTCACCAAGCTGATGTGGACAGGATCTCCTCATTACCATTTTACATTTCCATTTTAATCCATGACACCTACAGTAAGAGTTAGGATAGTGTCTTTGTCTGCTTTAACAGAAGAAAACAACCCATGTACTTCTTACAGAAATAAACACATTGGAACATACCCTTTCTCAGGGATTATGACAGCTTGGGCTCTGGTAGAATCTGAGCCTAGACTCTATTGTTTTTTTCCATTAAGTCGCCCAAAGCAGCACCCCCTCTCCCCAATTTGGTAAAAAATGAAATGCGAAATTATAAAATAGTGGAGGTTCTTTTGCTTTTCAGGCTTTTTACATTAATATGGGATATTAATGGGCTCAACACTTTTATTGTGTAGAATTATTACTCATCTTTTATACCTTTAACTATTTTAATTTTTAATACTAATGCTTAAAATCCTTTTCTTCCATAGGCATTTGGCACAAACCAAGAGGATTATGCAAGTTACATTATGAATGGTATCATCAAATGGGGTGATCCAGTTACTCGAGTTCTAGAAGATGGAGAGCTGCTGGTCCAGCAGACCAAAAACAGTGACCGCACACCATTGGTTAGCGTCCTTTTGGAAGGTGAGAAGAAATTATGAGATGGCATTAAAAGTTTAAAAAAAAGAGCAGCACTTTTACAAAGCCATGTAGCACATTCCAGAAAAATGAATTGTTTGCATTTTAAAAGCTGTTCATCATCTGAAAATAGTAGTCCAGTATATGTGTACCAGCATTGTATACAAGTTCAAGTTCTGTTGGGGATAGAATGTTACTGATGAATGACAGCAAATAGTTTTCTGGTAGTATTGTATCTAAATTTCTATGTTACTTAATAGACTGTAATACCACATAGTACTCAATTTACTTAAATAAATATTCACTGAGTACTTTGTACTACTTACAAAGATGTTCATGAAGTTCAGTTTGATCATTGAAAAAGACATGTAAAGAGTCCTAACTACAGTGTATATGTGTAAAGATGTGTGTGAATGCAAGTCATTTTGCCCATCAGTGGTCAGGGTAATTTAATTTAGTGTTTCATTTCATTGGTATTTAGAGGTGGTATTTAATTTAGACTTTGAAGGATCAGTTAGGATTTTACCAAGTAGACAAAAAGAGAAGGACATTCTCTTCACCAGTTGTTTATTTACAGTTATGATGAGTACAACAGAAGTTCAGTGAGTCCACATGACAAGGGGATTGAACCCTTCCTGACAGTCTGGGGGTAGGCTCACTGAGAGAAACACATGAAGCAAGACCTGAAGGATGAGGAGAGTCTGGCTGCACAAAGTAATCAGATGTGCTATGTAGAGCGACCCACATGTGAAAAAGCCCTGGGCAGGAAGGAAATTAAGCAGAAAGAGAGATTGGCTAGACATGAGACTGAAGAAGTAGACAGGAGCCAGTTCATGCAAAGCCTTGTAGACCATGTTAAAGATTTAAACTCTCTGAGCAGCAATGGGAAGCCATTTGTAGAGTTTTAAGCAGTGAAGTGACATGATCGGATTTGTATTTTCAAAACATCACAGCTGCTTTGTGATCGAGAATGGATTGGAAGGGCAAAAAAAGATATAGGAGAGTCCAATGGTTAGGATCAGTTGCATTAGTCTTAATGAGAGCTGATTGTAGTTTGAAGTAACAGTGGTAGTGGAGATGAGGTAAGTAGACCATTTTGAGAAATATTTAGGAGGTAGAATAAAAGAGACTTCATAGTATTATAATTATTATTAATTATAATTAAGCTATCATTCTTTGAACTCTTACTATTTGCCAGTCACTCTACCAGAACTTTACACATATTATCTCATTTAAACCCCACTTCAGTCCTGAAGATAGACGCTGCTGTTATCCCTATTTTGTAGATAGAAGAGCTGAAGCTTGAAATATTCAGTAACTAGATGGACTATGGGAGAGGTGTCAAGCATAATCCCCAGGTTTCTAGTATACACAGCCTGTTTACTAAGATTGGGAGCACTAGTGGAAAGGCAGGTTTGGGGAAGAAAGATCATGAGTTCAGTTTTGGATATGTTGAGTTTGAGGTTCCTATAGGATGATTGAATTGGAAATGTTGAGTAGCCCATTGGATATGTAGGTCTCATGCTCCAAAGGGAGGTCTGGCTGCAATATACATTCATGAATTATCAGTATATAGACTGTTGTTGAATCCGTGGGAGTGGATGAAGCCACTTACAGAAAGGGTATAGGTTGAGAAGAAAAGGGAGCCTAGAACTGATCTCTGATGTATGTCAACATTTAAGAACTAAGTAGAGGCCGCCCAGGCGTGGTCAGCAGTTGAGCATCGACCTAGGATCCAGGAGATCGCAGTTCAATTCCCGGTCAGGGCACATGCCCAGGTTGCGGGCTTGCAGCTGATCAGTGATGACCCTCTCATTGATGTTTCAACTCTCTCTCCCTCCCTCTCTCTGAAATCAATAAATATATATTTAAAAAAAAAAAAAAAAAAAAAAAGAACTAAGTAGAGCAGGAAGAGTTGACAAAGGATACTGAGCAAGAGTAACCAGAGAGGTAAGAGGAAGGGGAAAGAAAATGTGCTCCCACAGAATCAAAGAAAAATATTTAAAGAAAGAGGAGAATTATCAGTTGTATAAAATATTCTTAAGAGGCCAACAGATAAAGTGTCTGTTGGATTTGGTGACACGGAGGCCATTGGTGATCCTGATGGGAGTCTGTTGCATGTAATGGAAATGGAAGACATAGGGTTTGTTTGAGAAAGGATGGAAGGAGAAGAGTGAAGGTAGCCAGAGTAGATCATTATTTAGGGAAGTTCCATTTGAAGGGAGAAGAAAGAGTAGTGTCAAGGGGTGTGAAGAGGAAGAGGTGAACATAGGGGGAGAGGGCTCTATCAATAATGTCAGATTTAGGAAAAGATGGGGAGGAAGAATTGGTTGGTTCAGGGGTGGAAGAGGGACACATCTTCTATTACGCAGAATGGAAAAAGGAAAGATGTCTAAATACAGGTAAGTTTGTAGATTGGTTGCCTTTATGCAAAGGCCTGAGTCTTTAGAATTCTAACTTTTTAAGTCACATTTGCTTCTAATAAGGCAGTTTTTCCCTGCCCCCACAATCATCTCCTAAAATTGTATTTTTTTGTTAGACAAAATGATTTGGTAGAACTAAACATAAATAGTGATATGCATTTAAATGTACTCTTCTTTTAAGAAGCAAAACCCTTGTGTTTTTATATATTTAGCCAGAAGTTTAAAAGATTAAGGCTATGTGAGAAAGAAAGAAGGAATGTATTTCATCATACTTTTGAGAAATGCTAATCAGTTCATTAAGTTTAGTTGCTAATAAATAAGAGAAAACATGTCTGCCGTGAAATTGTGTCAGGATATGCT
The DNA here is from genome assembly GCF_964146895.1 of Miniopterus schreibersii. NCBI lineage: Eukaryota > Metazoa > Chordata > Mammalia > Chiroptera > Miniopteridae > Miniopterus > Miniopterus schreibersii. Next base: position 10,852,995 of record NC_138116.1, read on the forward strand.
AATGAGCAACTAGTTGAGACCTCAATACCTTGTAGATAAAAGTTTAAACTTGTTTTATCCCCCTTTGCTTAGGTTGGCTTTTTCCCCTGACTTGCTCATATCTTTATGCAGGCCCTCCTCACAGTGGGAAGACTGCATTAGCTGCAAAGATTGCAGAGGAATCCAACTTCCCCTTTATCAAGATCTGTTCTCCTGATAAGATGATTGGCTTTTCTGAGACAGCCAAGTGTCAGGCCATGAAGAAGGTATCAAGATTTTTACTTTCATTTTAATTTCATATCTCTTAGATATGTGTGTGTGTGTGTACACGTGTACATATATATCTATGTTTGTGTGTGTATATATGCCATAGCAACTATGTTTTTCTCAAGTGGAACTAAATTATCAGCAGAATTTGGGAAGAAACAGCAACTATTTTAGATTAGTTTAACTTTGTAATGCATTTTTATTACTTTTGTTTTATACATATTATAATTAATTTTCATTTCTTAAGTTTGTATTGGCTTGATTGAAAGAAAGATCCTAGTTGAGAGCATTTGAGTAGAGTGGAGCAAATTCATTTAGGATTTTTTTTTAAGTTCTTTCATCAATGTACAAAATCAAACTGTTTGAATGTCAATTCAGTTGACTGTATACAGAAGTGTATCATTGGAAATATATTTTCAAAAACCCCTACAAAAGGATGATGGTATATTAGATCATCAAAGTTTGCTTGGCAACTTAATGCAGTCCTCGTGTATATTAGATCATCAAAGTTTGCTTGGCAACTTAATGCAGTCCTCGTCCTTCTTCCTTCTCCAAGTGCCATTTGTCACCTTCTCAGTATGGCTGCTTTGAGCCATCAGTGAGTTAGAACAGCATAGAATAGATTCCTAGAGCTGGGGGACTATTAAGACCACCTGGTCCATCTCTTATACATTCAAGCAAATGCCTTGTTAGGCATCTGGGATAGTAGGTGGCTGCTCTTTAACAATGACAAAAATCAATGATGAAAACTTAATGGCTGTTTCATCTCACTTGGTAGCCAGTGTTTCCATTGATACTCTGATTTTGTATACTCCCAGAGAGGGAAAAAATTTTATTTTGTATCTAGTTGAAGTATTTCTTTTACTTAAATCCTTTTTTTCATGCCTGACCTTTTATAGATAAGAACTGACTCTGAGTTAAAGAGATGTGGGAAAATCAGAATCAGGGCAAGTAATCTTGAGAACTGAAGTGCTACCTAGTGAAGACAGCTCAGGTGTTCTTTTACTGTGCTCAGAGGCCCTCACTTTATAAAGAAATAGGGTAGAATTACTTCAGTTTTTCTTTAGGGAAGAAAATGAAAACAATGTTTAAAAAGAAGCATACTCCAAAAAAATATGTTTGAAAAGTTAGTTTCTTGTTTGTGCAGGTGGCAGAAAATTATTTGTGTAGGGTGCTTGGAATGGTTGGAGGAGGCAGAGCTTGGAGCAGGATTCCAGTCCCGCACAATGAAATGTGAAGTTAAGTATTCTATATAAGGAGCCCTGGCCAGGCAGCTCTGTAGGTTAGAGCATTGTCTTGATACACCAAGGTTTCAGGTTCAATCTCTGGTTCATACAAGAAGCAACCAATGAATGCATAACTTAAGTGGAGCAACAAAACCATGTGTCTCTCCTCCCCTTCCTCTCTCTCTCAAATCAGTAAATTTAGAAAAAAAATTATATAAGGACCTTTGAAATTGAGTATGAATGAGAGGGAAATGTTTTCAGACACAAAAAGAACTTAAATATCATAGTTTATTGTGTGTCTGGAGTAAAGCCAGTAATATCTGTTCTTGAGAAAATCTAGACAGAATCATGAGGACCAGTAATTTCCTTGATGTAGGTAGGGGTTGGTTTTCTTTGTTGGTGTTTTCCCCCTCTAAAGCAAACCCTTAAGCCCCTTCCTCTGGTAAAAATTTAAGTAATAGCCCTTGGAATCTGTAGTCATTGAATTTACCTTTTAATTGAACAGCTGATTCTATTGGCATGTTTCTAACTCCACCTATTCCTTATACTTGTAAAAAGAAGTCATCTTCTGTCCTGGCCGGTGTGGCTCAGTTGGTTGGGCATCATGCACCGAAAAGTTGCTGGTTCAAGTCTTGGTCAGGGCACATTACCCAGGTTGCGGGCTTGATTCCCAGTAGGGGGCTTGCAGGAGGCAGCCGATTGATGTTTCACTCTCACATCATTGTTTCTCTCTCTCCCTCTCTCTTCTTCCCTCTCTATAAATCAATTTGTAAAATCTTTAAAGAAAAAAAGTAAAAAATAAAAAAGTAGTCATCTTCTGTGCAGATGGTAAATTACTCCATTGCTTTTCACCAGCTGCCAGCATCTGCCTCAGATGTATTCTGAGATGTGGGTGGATGGTCCTAGCTTTTGTATAAAAGTTTTTAAAAAGTACTTTAGGCTCCTGCAGATCAAAGCTGCTTTGTAAGTGTGAGATATTATCATTTTTATTATTTTAATCTCTTGCAAATTGACTTGAGGGGGGAAGGTAATATGTGCTGATTTTAGAGGCTTAAATGGTTAAATTAATGGCTTAATAACTTATGTTTTAATCTTTAAATTGTTGAAGCCTTTCAAGGCAGAGTTTTAAATGAGTGGAAGGCTAAGGAATATGAAAATAAGTGTCTACACAAGCTTATTCAAAATTGTTTCAATTCATGATTCACTGTCTGGATCATCCATATACCCTTAAAGTTACAAAAATGTTTTCTGTTTCAGCAGTATAACAAAAACATATTCAACTTTTTGGTTTTCCTTGAGGAAAAAATATTATTCCCTGAAACTAAAGTACAGAACAGAGAAAGAATGAAGCATAGGTGTCTTAGAATTATATTAGAAATATTGCAGAATCTTTCTGTGCAAATAATTTTCACATTGTTACCTAATGATAGGTTGACAAAAGCCTGAGGGCTCAAACCAGTCTAAGGTGCTAAGTCTTCCAGGTTGCTTGTGAAATGAAATATAAATGCTATTCTTCAATAGCTCTAGTCTGCCTCCCACCACTGTTGTCTTCCCTTCATTTGTAGTGAGGATGGGAAAAAGATGTTTTAATTTTTTTTTTCAGAGCAGAATTTATAATTTTTTTATCATTCTGGACAGGACAGTTCTTTCTTTCTTTGTAAGTGCCCCCCCCCCCCCCCCCGCAACTCCATTCCCAAATGTAGCTTTTTCTAACTGCAAAAATAATTTAGAAAATGTAGAAAAGAACATAGGAGAAAATAAAAACAGGTCCATGTTAGTCCTTCAGTTTTCTTCTCTGCTCAGACACACTGGCACACACACATTTGTAGTGGGGATCACATTGGACGACTGTTTTAAACCTGCTCTTTTCACTTACTATATTATGAACTTTTGTCTTCTTTTTTTCCTTCTCATCTGGGTTTTATTTTTTTGTTTGTTTTAGTTTTTTCTCTTTTGCTCAGTCCCTCCACCTGCCCCCATACCTCCAATTGTGAACTTTTTTCAATGTCATTAAAATTTATCTCACTGTTATGTTAATAGCTATATAATATCCATTTAAACATTCCCTTTTTGTTGAACATTTAGGTTGTTTCCAGGTTCTTTTCACAATTATAAATGATATTCTGTAGAACTACCAAACTAGGGAAATTACTGCCCCCATTTTCTTATTAGATTTTTCTTAGAGTTAGCATTATATTTTGCTGGCTGGGAACTTGGGCTTAGGTTTCAAATAGATCTGAATTTGAATCCCAGCTCCTCCACCACATTTACCAGCTCTTGACTATAAGTCTCTATTTTCTCATCCATAAAATTAAGATAATAGTAATAGCTGCCTCAGGATTATTAAGAGAATTAAATGGTAATTTATGTAAAGTATCACAGTGTCTTAGGATATAATATGTGCTTTATAAAGTGTAGTGGTTATTTTTACTTATCATTATTATTGTACATACATTTTTGGTTATTTCCTTAGGATAAATTCTCAGAATCAGGATTGCTAAGGTAAAAATATGAATAATTTAAAGATTTTTTATAATATTGCTATCAAAACTCTCATATCAAAATACTAATGATTTATAGGAGCCCACCTCTTCAGAAAGTTGAACCAATTTACACTAGCGGCCCCATCATATGAGAGTTTTCAGTTTCCTTGGACTCTCAACTACACTTGATGTTATGAAAATATTTTTTTGCCAGTTGCATAGATAAAAGATTGACATTTAAGTATTTCTTCAGCTACATTTTCATGACTAAATGCTCAATTTTAAAGATTTTTCAAAATACCTTGTAATAGTTTGTGAAACTCAGAAATATTTTAGCATTAATTTTTGTTAAAGAGGAGTGGTCTGAATAGTTAATTCATAGAATATCTTTGTATACCATTTTATTATTTAGACTAAGAGATAAGAGTTTTTGTCAGAGAGGGCCATTAGAGTATCTAGAATTTTGCTGTACTTAAGCTATTGCTTTTTGTTCACATATGGATAGTATTAAAATGCATGAAAGTAATTTATTCTCAATTTATTTCAAATTCACCTTGCACTATTATTAATTTGCTTAAGTTCTTTCTCCATAGGTCAGCTTCTCAACACTGCCAGTCTGTGTGAGGTATTGTCCTCACATTCGGGGGGACCATATGCTCCATTCAGATACTTGAAATACTCACAGATTCCCCCATTTATGTTTGTTTTCCCAGCTTCATTCTATTTTAAAATTTTCGTTCCATTATCCATTTTTGCATCTATACTTTTTAAAAATTTTGTTGTACTAGTTCTGTTAGTAGCATTAAATGAACAAAGCAGTAGAATTTAATTTTAACTAATTACCTAATCTTGACACTTTCTGAGTATACAATCGGTACTGAGAGGAAATAGAACAATCTGATGGGACTAAATTATTTGAATAAAATTAAGTAAAAATATTAGTGATTTATAAAACTGTACCCATTAATAACATAATATAGTCTTGCTTTTAAAGGAATGAAAATTAATGGAAGACATTTTCCTTTCCACTAGCTTTGCACGAAAGAAATAATCTTCTTTGAATATCCTCCTCCTGTAAATCCCACTGCAAATTGTAGTCTTCACAGAACAGAATCATGGTGCCTAATCCTCCCCTTTTCATGGTTTAGTCCATACAAAGAGCAGAGCTGGAAATTGGATCTTTTGACAGCAGTTACTAAGCAACAGAATTTGGATGTTTTTAGTTAACATCCTAATATATCATGTAGCTGATTTGTTGAAGTTTGTGCATGTATCAACTGAGAGAGGTGGGCGCTCCAGAAGTGATCACAGACAGGTCCCTGTGTGGCTGGGGGGTGGGCGCTTGTTGTTTTTTTAATGCACTTTGTCTTTTGGCATTTGTATCTGTTTGGCACACAAACAAAGATGGTACACATCTTTAGTAGAACTTTCAAACCTTGTGACTTTTTACTTTATTAAGAATACCGCACTCTGTGGCTCATGTTATGTGAAAATGTAAGAATTTTTCCTGAAAAGCAGGGAGAACAAATAAAGGATTTTAAGGTCATTCCAGGAATCTTTAGTGCTTTGCCAAAAGTTTAGGTCCACTTCCTGAGGCAGTTTTATTAGAAGACAGCTAATGTTTGCTTGGTCTACTCCCAAGTTATTTTTAGAAACTAGAGATTATTACTGATAGCACTGATTTGAATTTGCTCATTTACGTTTTTATATGCTACCAAATATGATTAGAGTATGCTTTCAACTAATTGTTGACAGATTTACTGCATTAGGGATTTTCTAAATCATCAGATTCCTACTAACTAGGTACTTCACGCCAACCACTTCAGAACTGCGATGAACTCTTTCAGCCCCCAAAGGAGCAGAGAATTTGGCTTCACTTACATCATCAGAGCGCTAAAGAGGTTACAGAATATGAAGGACAGAATTTACTTAGAGCACGCTTTGCTGTGGCTTGTGATTCTGAAAGGCGGGTTAACGTGGAGCTAATGCTGGTGTGTTCCCATTTATATTCATGTAGACTCCAGAGTCTGCAGCTGCTGCCGCTCCCCTACACACAGGTGGCTCCCAGCTGGTCAGAAGATTCCAGGAGTGGGCTGTGTGCCTTGAGAGCTTGCAGTGTCCTTGAGGACCACATTCAGACCTGCCCCTCACCCCTGTGTGTCAGGAGCCCCATGCCTCCTTTTGCTCAGCGCTTAGAGTGCTTCCAGCCTGGTCTTGCCTCTAACCCAGGCTCCCCATGTTCTAGGTTGTCTCTTATGACCCCTACCTACCTTTGCACATGAGAGAGGTGGTGCCAGAGAGTTTAATGACAATCTCATTATGTCCACAGCTAGAAATAGACTATGGGATTCTGTTTTCTACACATATCCCTCATCTTCTAGACTAGTCCTCATTACGTCCATGTTGACTGATGCCACTCCTCTTCACACTTTTTCTTTCTTCAGTATTTCCCATTTTTTCCTTTAGCTTTCTCTGTCAGACTTCTCACCCAACTTTAAGACTATCTGTGTAAATATATGTATATATTTAAATCTACACACTGATAATTTTACTTGCTCTACAGGAAACTCCCTGATAAAACTAGGGTGATCATATACTCCAGTTTGCTTTGAGCAATCCTGGGTTTTACCTGTGATGCCAGTGTGATTATTAATATCTCTCCCCTTTCAAGTGTCCTGGTTTCCGTGATAACTTATATGATCCCCTGCTGATAACCTCTCTAGCAAGAAAAGGCTTGAGCATCATACTTTCATCTTACTAAATGAGAGGATCAGAATTTAAATTAACTTTTTTAAAGAGTCTCTAAGATACAGCCATTAGCCTCAGCTTCAGCCCACCTGGCTAACTGTTGTGTTGGCATCATTTGACCTGGAGCAGGCACTGCATATCTGCTGTGTGCTGGCACTGGTGAGAAATTTGGAGCGTCAGTTGTAGTATTCTAGCCTGTACAATTTTTTGCATGTTTTCTTCTAGTACTCCTTTACAAATTTATCTACCTACAGTTGTGGTAGACCGTCCCAACCTAGTATATAAATGTCTCACATTTTAGTCTGGCAGCTAATCCCATATAGTTGCCAGTCAGATCTGAGTATCTTCTTAGTGAATACTCTGCTGGGGCCTGGGCCAGGAAGCTGAGAATGGAAGCAACTGAGATTAGGCAGAAAACATGAATCCAGAGAAGAGTGATGATCTTATATTACACTAGTGACTAGATAAGGAAAACAGTATGTAAGAAGTAAAAGGGGTGTGTGTATTTAAATTAGAGTGCAGTTGCTACCCAAAGGAGTTTCAGTTGACTGGTCAACTGAAACTGGTCAAGTTACAACTGGAATTGCACTGCCTTTGTCATGGATAGTATGTTGTTAAGAGTTACCTGTGAGTGCTCCTCTCCCCGTGATGCTAATTAGTACATTAAGAGCTGTCTGTAAAAAAAAACAACAAAAAAAAAAACAACTACTTTACATTGAATGACTGCTGTAGGTATTTTTTTTTCTAAAATGTTATACATAGACCATGTAGTCAACTGTGAAGTGGTTTGTAATGCTTCATGAATCACAATACCTGAGATAAGTTGGTGAGACTACATAGCAATTTGTCATCAGTTTAGGCCCAAGCAATGTCCTCAAGGTCCCTGTAGCCATTTAAACTCTACATTATTTTTGAGAAGGGAGAAGGGCTGGTTTGGGGAAAATGTAGAAAGTGGTATTCCGGGCCCCTTTGTCTCTAATCTATGATGTTACAGTTTGATAGACAGAATTAAATACTTGCATCAGGGCTTTAATAGAATTCTGAAAAATATTTTTAAGAACAAAGCATTATTTTCAGTGACTCCTTGAAATCACCTGAGTTGATAGGATACCTCATTGGCTGCTGTATTGGTTCAGTCTTCAATAAATAACAAAGAGCCCAGCCAGTGTTGCTCAGCGGTTGAGTGTCGAGCTATAAACCAGAAGTTCACTGGTTCGATTCCCCAGTCAGGGCACATACCCAGGTTTCAGGTTCAATCCCCATTCGGGGCACATGTGGGAGGCAACCAATCGATGTTTCTCTCTCTAAAATAAATTTGAAAATAAATTTTAAAATTTTTAAAAAAGAACAGATTATCTGTAGCTAATTTGAGGTCTAAAAAATTAAAATTCAGCATATCAAAATTATACCATGTAAGACCTAGTTTTTAACAAAAGTAAACAAACATTTTAAGTCTATTTACATCTCTTCTATTTATAAGTCTAGAAAAATTTAACAATTACTTAAAAGAGGAGTTTTACAGTTTAATTAAATTTCTTTAAATATCTTAAACTGTATTTTCACATTTAAAATATTTTATTTTCTCTTTGAAGTACTTTAGTTTGTCTAACAAAAAACATTCTAAGTTTCAAAGTAGGTATATAATTACATTTATTTAATAATAAATTAAATTAAAACATAAATATAGTTAATCTTAGATTATCTTTACCATTTGCAAGGCTATTAAAATTATCTTTTACCTTCCAACATAAAATTAATTATTCAATTGCGTATTTTAAATAGAACTAGCAAGGCTAATCTAGTAATCTAATATGGTAAATTTTCTTAATTGTTACAAATACTTTAAAGACCAAATATACACAGGTTGTCTTTAAACTTAATATGAAAAATATTAATACTGTATAGTTAAAAGATACCTGCTAAGTAATATTATGTCACCCCAAACAAGATGGGAGGGAAGGTGGGTTTCCATCTTGGTGCACTGAGGTTACTTATCAACCAGAGATTGGGCTGCGACGCAGGAAATAATTTTATAGAGGACACCAATGAGATGCACTGAGCCCCAATTATAGTTGCTGGAAAAGGAACCCAACATTTATAAAAAGGCCGGCCTCAACGCCTTAGGTGCTTATATTCAACTTACACATAAGGTGTAATCTCCAAATAAAGAGAAAAGTATTACTCTTCCATCTTATTTCATTGCAAATTAATTCTTCTATCTGGCTTGAAATTGCTACATCCTTATCAGGATACAACTTCCTTCACTGCTTGGTTTAATTTCCATTTCTTTGGCTGTCATAAGACATGTACTATTATCTTTCATCTGGTTCAAAAGGTAGAACCAGATCTATCTGATCCAACTTTAATTATTCTGTAAATACTTTGACCATTATGGTCAGATTTGAGTTGACAAGCTTCTGTTCTTTCAATGTTATTCCTGCTTAACAGGGTCACAGTTCTTACAGATAATAAAATGACATCCAATTTTATTCTACATATCCCTTGTGGCTTCATCTGGCCCTTGAGTCACAACACTAAAACCGTGTTCTTACAAAGAGAGATAGGAGAGAGCTTTGTGATAAATGTGATGGGATTTATCTGTTCTCTGCATCCCAGGTAGGACATAGCCATGATCCAGTTGTATCATCTTGGGAAAGTCATTTAACTGCTTTGGGCCTCGGTTTTTTTCATCCTTAAAATGCAAGAACTCTTTTAGTTCTAAAATCCTATTACCTTTTAAATTCTAATCTAGTGTAGTCTGAAATATTGGTGTTTTACTGTGCTTTGTTTAGGCATTGTTCAAGAATTAACTAAATTTTATCTTCTTGGAAATTGTCATAATTATGGAGAGCAGTGAGATAATAAATGGTTTTGCTTTCTTTCAGATCTTTGATGATGCATACAAATCCCAGCTCAGTTGTGTAGTTGTGGATGACATTGAGAGACTGCTTGGTGAGTCATAACGTTTGCTATTATACTATCTTTGCCACATTATAGCCAATGTCTCACAAGTTATAAGAGAAAAATAACAGGTATTTATAAACTCTAAGGCAATAGAAATACCTTTGTCTTATAAGAAAATATAACATTATCTCTTCTCTCTCCAGTCAATGATGGTATTCATATTAAGTATGCCTTATGACTGTAACCCCATTATAAGCTGCTTTCCTCTAAGGACTCCTGCCTCATAATATTTTGTATCTTCTACAGAGTTCCCTGCCCATAATAAATGATTAGTAATTTTTGTCGACTGATATATTTACTGCCTGTAGCTCAGAGGTTCCACTTATGAACATTGATAGAGCTAATGAAAGAAGGGTTTATGATTGGAGTGAGAAAACACTTGGGGCAGAAGCTGCAAGCTCTCTGTTACTTCAGTTTCTGCTCTTATAAAACAGAGACTGTATCCCTTCCTTACTTATCTCATATAGTAATTGTAAGACAAAAATGGTATGATAATGTTGAAAACATTCTGAAAGTTAAAAGTGCTCTATAGTAATTTTAAACAATATTTATTGAACATCTGTGTTCAAGTGCACACCTACAGAATATAGAGATGAATAAGGCAGTCCTTGTACTCAACTCATAAGGTATAACCTATAAATAAATTATAACAATGGCTCAATGTGTTGTAATAAACTCATTTGAAATTGAACCCACCTGAACTTAATAAATCTCTGAAAATACTATCTAATGCCTGATTAATCTCTTCTTCCTTAAGCTACCCACACTGGTGTAGTAATGATTTCAAGTTAACTGTCCTGACTACGTTTTCCCCATGATTTTCAGACTTGCTTTGGGTCCTCATTTATTTATTTTTCTGTTTCTTAAGGCAATATTTGTTATTTCCTAAGGCAAAGCAGGTATATCTGTGAGATCTTTTTAAATTAATAGTTTTATCTAGTGACCTGGGTTTTTGGTCTGCTATTTTTGATACATTTTAGCCCAATTTATAGGATTATTTCTTTAAAAGCTTTTAGGCACATACTCATAGCTCTGTAAATTCCTTTATCAAAACACAATTGAGATGTGTGGTCATAGCAACACTACTATGTCAGGAATGTGTGCCCTCTGAGTATATTTTCACTTGTATGAAGCTATCTGTACTTGTTTGTTCATTTACTCAACAAGCATTTGCTGAGCCCTTACTGTGCTAGAATTCTTAGGTCTCAGAAAAATAAGATGTTGTCTGACGTTATAACATATATTGGCAAAAATTAATGCAAAGCAGAACGTGCCATTGTTCTGGATAATCAGAAAAGGGAAGGATCACTTTTGACTTCAGAGAGCTGATGTCTGAAGGTAGCTCTAAGCACAGGGCAAGGGTGCATATACATATGCAGAGAAAGCTAAGGAGTTGGCATTTGTGCAAAATATTGAAGGATTGGTAGAAATTTAACAGGTGGTAAGTTCTTTTAGAAAGTTCTTTATTTTTCACCACCTGAGGACCAGTCTTAGAGGCTCTGATTTCTTGGAAATGCTTAGTAAATACATTTGGGGTTTTTCTCCATTAAAAATAACTGTCTCTGAATATGTCTACATGAACTCAAATGTATATTTAGAAGCTTTTTTAAAAAATTTACAGATAAGAGTTGATATATTTTACGCATTGAAGTTATTGAAGATATTTGTTTCTTATTGTCATTAGTTGCATGACTCTTTAGAACTGCGTTTGCTCTTGATGTAGAAAAATCTGTTTGTATTCTGTGCATCAAGTCCCTAAACGTGGTAATGTTTCTCTTCCAGATTATGTCCCTATTGGCCCTCGATTTTCTAATCTGGTATTACAGGCTCTTCTTGTGTTACTGAAGAAGGCTCCTCCTCAGGTAAAAATAATATAAGGAACATCTTCACAGAGTTTTTCCAGTAGATTGCATATAATGGCACACTCTCTCTAAAGTTATCATAGGTTATCATAAACATATACAATTCTGTTGAGGAATTTTGAAAGGTCATCAGGCCTGGCTTTCTGTCTTAAGATAAATGATTTTCTTAACAATCAGAGAAGTTTTTCATTCCTTTTCTGAAGATTTATAAATCCCATAGTTTCAATTAGTAGTTGTTTTGTTTTTTAAGTTCCCCATTATATAACACATCTTTACCTCCCTTCATCTCCTATGAGAGATTATAATATTAATGTGGAAGGAAGTAAATTCATGTTCTCATTTGTTTCATTTTATCATGTCATAGGTTTTTAAGAATTTTTATTTGGGGAAATTTATTTCCTAGGGTAGATTTTTATTTGCATTTTTTCTTTTTCATTTTAACAGATGAATTTGAGTTATTTCTCTTGTGGCATGTGGCCTATTTAAGGGGCGAGTTTGCAGCCAGACTCTTGGTTCATGTGGCTGCATTTTTACTGATGTGGCTATTGGAGACAGGTGGTTTGATAGCTTAACACATTTAAAACTACCCTGTGAGGGTTGGTTAAATATGTTAATTATGTAGAGGCTGCCAGAGCACGTTTGGCTATGACACAAGACACGAATTCTCTTGATTGATTTTGTGTGCTGTAACCTCGAAGAAATGCCAATCAGAGGCAGATACAAAGGGGCTGAGTACTAACTTGAAAAACATCTTAATGTCTGTATGGGAATTTCATAATTGAAGTTAGAGATATAAACTAAACTGTATGGAAAATATTTAATATTAAGCTGGTAAATCTAAATTTTTTTATTTTAACAGTTAAAATTGTGTGTGTGTATGTGTTACACCTAAAGGAAAGGATTTGTCTTGATTTTTTATGTTTTGGTTTTTTAATTTCTAGAATAGTGAAAAGAAACAACCTACAACAACCTTGAAATTTTACTACATACTTGCATTGTGAAAGGATTTTTTAAAATTATCTTTCCATAAACTATCATTCCCAGTGATTAGGGTTTTAACTTATACTTAGATTGACGGTAGAAAAGCGAGAATGAGAGGTGACTGCTAATTGGTATGGGCTTTCTTTTTGTGTGATGAAGATGTTCTAAATTGATTGTGGTGATGATTTCACATATCTGAGTGTATACTAAAAACCATTGAATTGTACATTTTAAATCTGAATTCTGTGTTATGTAAAATATATCTCAATAAAGTGGTTACCCCCCAAAAGAAAGTGATTTCAGAAACTACTTAAATAATGAAGGAAGGATTATATAAAAAGCTAGAAGTAAGGAGTGAGCACCCAGGGCACCTGGCCCAGCTTGGGAGAAATCTTAGAAACAAGGATTGGATCATTAAAAAGGGATGTGGAAGGCATTTCTCTTAGGAATGAAAAGGAAGGATATAGGAATAGGTAGAAGTAAAAAATAGATCTGGTCGCTTTAGTGACTGGAAATGGCAGGGAGTCTCATTTAAGAGAATACCAGCCTGTCATTAATCAGAATTTGGTGACTCTGACCTGGACTGCTAGATGACCTCCTGTGTAAGTGAATCAGTGTCAGAAGAAATTAATATTTGAAATATTTCTTGGTATATATTTAACAAAATTAAAATATGCTTTCTCTGTATCACCTTGTTTTTTAAAATTAGTTTGTATTCTCTCAGGAAAATGGGAAGATTACAGGGTGATCCAGTGTCAAGAATATTTGTCATTCTAGGGCAGAAGCATTTAGGTTTTTTAGATATTTTCAATTAAATATTAAGAGTATATGAATTTGAATTTATAGAAATACATAGACTGGTAGAAAGCTATTATTTTATCACTGTCAAGAAAACAAAAGTTGTGGGCATTTTTCTTTAAAAACAGGAACTGTACATGTATACAATAATCATATCTGCCACGGAATCCTTAATTTTGCATTTGTTGTAATTCCAGCTTTCACACAGAAAAATTGTGTGCATGTGTGCACATGCTCAAATAAAAGAATCCCTTCAGGGGCACTATGTTGTTATGTATCAAGATATTCTCTTTTCTACTACCCCTCCCCCACTCCTCTCCGTCGTTGTAAATTGGCTTATTAAAACTGGTTCACAAGCCTTCCTTTTTTCCCTTTGTGATTGCTTCGGTCTTGGATTTTCAGGGTAGGACTAAAAATTCAAGTCAGATTTCAGTTACTAGGATAATTTTCTTTGAATTTAAAATTTTTCTAAGTAAATGCATAGATTTTTTTAATGAATCTGGTATTCAGTGGATTTGCTTTAAATTTAGCTGGAGAATTAATTTCATGATTGATTTATTAGCCCCTTAAAAGTATAAAAAGTGGTATCTGTAATTCATGAAGACTGAAAAACATCATCACATTTTGTTTAGCATCTTTTTAAAACCAATTAAAAGCTTTTCTAAAATGGATTGAACAGGAGAAAATAAAACATGTTCCCTAGGTCTTTATTTCAATCAAGTTTCCCTGTGTTGTGCAGGAGAAGAGATCGAGGGGGGATAGAAAAATTGAAAAGGGCTGTCCCAGCAGGGAGCCACACGGGAGAAAAGGGCTGCTCTGAGAACTCAGCAGCAGCAGCTAAGAAAGCTCCCAGCCTGCTTCATCTACATGCAGAGTCACACAAGGCATGGGGGTGCTCACCGTCAGCACAGAGGTTTCACATGTGCTTCCCTGCTGATTCCTGTGAAAAGCTAACAATTGGCTTGGAGGGTAAAAGACCACTGCAGTTCACCCTCCCTGAGCTGGATGTACAATTTGTCCAGTGTTAGGAAATGTCCGGCTTAGCAGTGAGAGGCTTGAAGACACCCCTCCTTCCAGTGAGAGTCCTAAAGCCCGCTCTTTTACTTGATGGCATTGGGGCTCTTTTCAAGTTTCAGATTTATGGAAGTTGAGGGGAATGCGCTTTTCACAGTCAGGAGAATGAAAGCCTTGAGCTTAATGTCAAGGCAGCTGCAGGAATGAAGCCGTAAGGCCAGGTAGACCTTCCGCAACCTGCAGCACCAGTGGCTTGATTGTTTTCCTCGGTTGCTTCTGGTGCCTTCTCTTTGGGTGGGGATGGGAGAGACAGAATAAAGCGCCTGAAAAGGAACTGCTGGGGCTGTAAATGACATGACTGTCCAGTTTCCTCAACAAGTGTGAGTAGGTAAGCCCATTGACCTGACCGCTTAACGCTAGGTTTACTTGACACTTTAGGAATGAAATTGGAAGGCCACATTTGTATGTACCAGAATAGCCTTGTAATTTATGGAGAACCCATAAGGCTATAATAGAGCTGGAAAATTCCTTGTTTAGTTTAGTGCTTCCCTACCTTTTTCAGATCATGGCATATAGAAAATGATAACATTTGATGTTATGCCTGGGTAAAGGTATGAGGCCACTCACTGGCCAGAGATGCAGCCACCCCAGCCTTCCCACAGGCAGATGAGAATTGATATCTTAGTCCACCTATAACTTGTTTGCAGCATACCAGTTGGAAGACTCTTTAGAAAATCACTCCGAATTCACAGCACTATTACTGAAGTAGAACTCAGACCTAACAGAGTTTTAGCTAAAGTACAAAGTTGTTGGAAAAAAATGACTTCCTCACTGCTCTGGCACCTCAGAATATTACCTAATAAGAAAGAAGTGAAGTTTAGAGCTGAGATGGGCATAACATGTGAACCAAAAAGACTGTTAGTAAACCCCTGATGGGAACTCAGGCAGACATACTTGTTTCCCCATGGGTTTCATTTTAATGTAACTGGTCTCTAGACAAGATTGCTTTTTATGTAATCTCATGACATCTTTGTACACTCTTACTTCAGAGATGTTATAGGAAGTCTTGGTAATATTAAGCAACTCTTCAAGCTTAGGGTTGCTTTAGCAAAATAAGCAGATAATGGAAGAGACTCCAAGTTGTGCAGGCCTAAACATGAGTATCTCCCCATCGATCTGTTCAAAATTAACTCTGGCTAATGACTACAATATGACTCAAGAAGATATATAACCACTTTAGGAAAGAGGTTTAGTCATTTTGCCACACATATTAATCGTAATCACTCCTATAGTGGTGACTTTTGCATTGTACTTCTTCATTGAAAAATAATGTACAATGCTTGACAGTTTAGTGCCCAGTTTTCCACTTATTAAGTCAATGACATGAGATGGCTGCTATATCTTATAAAATTCCCTATAAATATACTTTCTTAGTAGTAGATTGTCTTATAAAGTTCTGTGTAAATTGGACTTATATGTAATACATGTACAGTCAGGCGCTGCATAACTTTTTGGTCTATATATAGAACCACATATACCACAGTGGTCCCATAAGGCTATAATAGAGCTGGAAAATTCCTATTGCCTAGTGACATTATAGCCGTCACACAGTAGCACAACGCATTACTTATGTATTTGTAGTGATGATGGTGGAAACAAACCTACTGTGCTGCTAGTTGTATAAAAGGATAGCATATATAATTACAGCCATAGGCTCTGCCATCTAGGTTTGTGTAAGTGTACTCTATGATGTTTATGCATTGACAAAATTGCCTAATGATACATTTCTCAGAACATACCCCTGTCATTAAGTGGCACTTGACCGTATATGTAGAACAATTTCAAATACATTAAAAAAAGGTAAAAGAAATTCCGTGAATCCCTTTATAAAACATAGCTACAGATATTTGCTGAACAAAATCATGTTTTCAAAATTGGGTTTTTTGGTAGAGCACATCTGTAATAGGTATTAACAAATACCAGAAATTATAAGACATATATGTCATTTTCAGATCTCAAAATTACCTAAATTTTATTCATCAGGGACATGTTAATGTTTCAGAGACAAAATATTCTCTCAGAATGTCTTTACCTATCCCCATTGCCTTAAATATATTACTGTGAGATGGTATCAGTGTTAGAAAAGTATTGATATAGTATTCCATGGGGCCATGAATCTAGTTATGAGCACCGTCTCTCTGCAGAACTTGCTCTTTGTATTGGACTTGGAGTCGGAAAATCTGAGTTTGAGTCTTAGCTCAGTCATCTTCTGGCTATATAACCTTAACCTTTGTGTTTATTTCTTCATCTCTAAAATGGAGATAATTCCTCCTGCCTTACCTACCCCATTATCTTAGGGCCAACTAAGATAATGTAGCGTGAAGTTCTTATAAACCTGTGGACTACACAAATGTAAGGTATAAAGCATGGAGTTACTGAAAAGTAGGAACATGCCATTGTCTACAGAGAATGCCATTTGTACACAGCTGACTTATAGAATCTTATCCCAAGATTTTCAAAAAGGGAATGGATGTTTGTCCTGCTTGATTTGAATATTCCCGTTGCTTGGGCCCAGTGGTTGATATCTAAGATTCTGTTTCTTCCTGTTTTGTTGCTGTTTCAAAGTTCTTAGAGAGTCTAGTATTTTGTTAACACTGTTATGTGGAACTGGAAATTTATTTTCCTGGTGTGTGTGTGTTTTAAAGAAAAGAGGTGCCTTTAGATAATCCACAGAACCTTTAACTTGTAAGATAGGAAAGCTAAAGGATGTAATAATTATATAATAAATTTCCCATGGACAGTTGAGTTCACAGTTGCAGCTTGGAGTGCCCAAGCACAACTTACCTCATTTGCAATGCTGGAAAAAGAAATAGGGACACCCTGCTTCTCCGTCTCTCATTGCTGAAATTTAGAAGCTTCCTAAGGCCTAAGACAAATACTCTGACCTGGCGACTGGGAATCCCGGTTATAAAAGGAAAAATGAAGTAGAGACAAATATCAGAGCTCAACAGGGTAAGGAGTGGAGGGAGGGCCCACACTGTGAGGTTTCCGAGGACTCTACCCATTACACTTGTCCTCAGCCTACAGGGACTGGCCCACCTACTTGCTTTTTCTCTGCAACCATCTGTTACTTGTAACTAAACTTCCCTTTTTCTCCTAATTCACTGTGGAGCAGAATAGCATTTCACAACTCCTCTCCTACCTTCCTGTCCCCAGAATAAAGTACATAGCTCTCTGGAGATTCCTTAGGGGTTTATACCACATGACACTACAGCTATTGAGTAAGAAGAACCAGTAAGAGGAACCTTACAAAGGTGGAACCTTACAGAGGGCCCAGGACAATCCATCAATATTCCTAATAGTTATTGGAATGAAGATGGAATCAGTCCTTGATCTGTTTAAGTCACTACTTGGTCTATAACCACATCTTCATCTTGACAATCCTGCGTACCCCTCACGTTGGGAAATGGAAAGAGCTCATCACAAGGAAGGCTCCGGACAGTTTGCATGGCCCTCCTTTTCCCTCCCTCCCTCCCTCCCTCCCTCCCTCCCTCCCTCTCCCTCTCCCTCTCCCTCTCCCTCACCCTCTCCCTCTCCCTCTCTCTCTCTCTCTTTCTTTCTTTCTTTTAACATATTTAGACTGTGTAGATAATAATGTCGTTGAATGGATATTCTGAAGATGGTGGTTCTTCACTACACATAGAACTGGCCTTGGCAATGTAAATAGCACAGGAATTAGAATGCAGACACTTGAATTTGAATCCAGTCTCTTAACTTCTGAGCCTCACTTTTCTCACTGGTAAAATAGGAACAGCAACAATATTTAAGTTGAGAAAATTAAGTACAATAAGTGTTTATTGTTGTTCTTTGTAAAGTGCAAAGCACAACTCAGTTATTAGTTTACTATTCACGTCAAAAAAAAACTCTGATCCTGTCTTTCCTCACTCACAAAAAAAGTATCTAAAAACAACAAAGTGACCAACCCCGTCAAAGGAGCTAATCTCCATGGGCTACTGCTAAAGAAACCAGCCCTAGAAATGCAGGCAAGAAAGAGCATAGCAGCTTTCTTTTTTCCTCTAGCTGCCAGCCTCCTGCTCCTGCAGACCCTGCCTTAGCCAGCCCTGGAGCAAGCAGAAGAAGGGTGCTCATTTCTGGAAGAAGCGTGGTAATGATAGGAAGGGAGGACAGGGAGAAATACCAAGTGACAGCAGTCAGATAAAAAGCTCTGGCCACCCAGCTGGTGACCTATTATCCATATAAACTGAGCCTATGTCAGCAACTCCCTGCATAACTATCAAATCACCTTGCACTTAAACCTCATATTCTTATAGTGTGATTTCAGTTATAAAGAAGAAAGGACTGGAGCAAATATTCCAAAATTGTCTATTGTGATTGCCTTTATTTTAATGGTCTCCAAACTTTTTGAACACCACTACTAGTAAAAAAGATTTGACCTCATCCTCTCAATAGTTTAATAGATCTATTATTTTATAAGATGATGTTCACTTTCAAACATACACAAAAAAGGAAATTTTTTAAAGAATGAAATTAGCTGGGACAGTGTGGATCAATGGTTGAGCATCGACCTAGGATCCAGGAGATCATGGTTCGATTCCTGGTCAGGGCACATGCCCAGATTGTGGGCTCCGTCCCCAGCAGGGGGCATGCAGGAGGCAGCTGATCAATGACTCGTCATTGATGTTTCTATCTCTCTCTCTCTCCCTTCCTCTCTGAAATCAATAAAATATTAAAAAATAATAATAAAAGAATGAAATTAAACATAAAAATAAAGGGCAGTTCTAATATTTCTCCATCTTAAAGACAACTGCTATGACTTAAGATGGTAGAATTATAGGTGATTTTTTTTCTGCTCTATTATTTCCTATATTTTATAAATTTTCTATAATAAGAATTTATTACTTTATAATCAAGGAAACATGAAAACAATGTTTGTACTATTATTTTCATTTTTAACTTAGCATTACTGTCAAAATTTTTTCATCCCAACCCTTCCAACTAATTTGCTGTGTGACTAACAGTTAAGTGAATCTACCTTTGTCTCTAAGCTTGTCTGTGTATAATATATTTTTAACCTTTTTTTTTTTTAAGGCTAATTTAATTTAAGGTCTGGCCTATAAGACACCCTGTCGTCCTAAGAGTAAATGTGAAAGTGCCTAATGGCTCTCACAGTTGTCCTTGGAAACCCACCTGGCATTCAGCTCAGTGCTGTATTTCTAGTCTGAACTCATGACAGTTGAATGCCAGTGTGACTAAGGTTGACTAAGATAGATGGTGACAGTTGTATTAAGTTTCATGGAAGGGAGATAGGAAGTTTCTTTTGCATCCAAAAATATTTCTTTTGACAGGCAAGTCAAATCTTACTTTAGGGAATATATGCTTTTACTAGGATGTGCATTTGTTCCTCTATAGAAACACAAAGGTGAATAAGACATTTACCTGCCCTCAAAGAGCCATAATCATCCAGGACCACGTGTTCAGTTGTACAGTTTGTGCACAAGATCAAGTGGCAAGATGGGGTAGACATCCAGCTCACACCCTGCTCACCAAGCCATCCACTCTGGTGAGGGGCTGAATCTGCCCTGAGTAGGGTTGTCAGACTAAGTAGGTAAGAATATAGAGCAGAGGGGTCATTTTAGGGCATGTCATGCTAAAAGCTGAGAGAAGTAGGGAAAATCTAGGGGTACAAGGTCAAGGACTTTGGATTAATCAGTGGTCATCTTAGTTAAGTTTCTAATGAGACAACACATCTACAAAACTATTCCTTTGGTACTAAGAATACCAAGAGTACAGCTTTATTTTTTTTATTTAACCTTTTCTCCTAAGAGCTCAGAGGTCATAATTTCTAGGTAATATATCTAACCTAACTAACTCATAATTAAGGATCAGCTGTTGCTGATATGAGTTTAAAATTACACAAATAAGAACAGTAGGCAGCAAAGTGTAGTGGATATCAGTGAAGTTGAATTCAGTTTCAGCTCCCTCCTGATATAAAAGCTTCAGACAGATGCCTTCACCTCTCACCCCAGGTTTCTCAGCTACAAAATAACCAGAAGAGGGAGAAGGCGAGGACTAGGTAGCTCTTTTAAGAGCTATTCCAAGTGTAAAATTTGATGACTCAGTGTCTTCTTCACAAATTGGTACTAAAATATTATTTAATATTATAAAGTGGGCTGCTCGCCTATAGTAATTATTTACAATTATTTAGGGTGAAGTTCCTCATTTCATATCCAGTCTGCATCATGAATTCCCCTCCTTACTGTCCTCTGCCCTACTTGCGATAGTTACAAAGACGGTAGACTAAGAATTTGCTTCAGGGTAAAATCTAATGGAGAGTTTAAGTGTAGTTGTCTGCCTAGTTGTAGCATGATTTATTTGAAACATCCTTCCTTTGGTATTCAACTTAAACATTTAACTACAAAAAGAAAAAAGAAGTTGCAGACAGTTGAGCATGAGAAATCAGAAATGCATGCAGGATATGCAAAGAGACCCCATTTCTCTCCTTTCACTGTCCAGACTCCTGATCGTTTATAATAGTCAATTTCTCCCCTTGGATTGGGGAAACTAAGGGTTGCAGGAGATGCTTACTTTTACTTTTTATCTCTCTAGCTTAAATTAATGGCATCTAATGAATCTTATCTTTTCTCTGTTAGTCTGTATTATCTAATCAGTAGCTTAACAACTGATTGATCAGTTAATTAACTAAAAGAAAGATATGACTGCCTTTGCATCTACTTATTATTATAAATGAAGCATATGTGCCATTCATTTTAGATTCTTTTCTTTAAAACTTATTATCATAGCATTCAACACTTGGGGCTCAGAGTATATTTTCCTGTTGAACACTTGGTATAATGTGCATTTTTCCAGGGCCAGAAGACAGAACATAACAAAGAAGTGATCTGCTAGAAACCTACCCTGAGATCACCATTCATTCATTCAACACAAATTTATTAAGTTCTATGTACAAGGCTAGCCCTGAATACATCAATAAAACCAAACAGAAGTCCTGTCCTTATGAAGGAAGACTAGCAATAAATACAATAAATAAGTAAATGAGTAGATTATTTAGTATGTTATAAGGTACTGCAGGGGAACATCAGGATAAAGGAAGGTGAGGAAGAGGGGATTGCAGTTTCAAATGGGGCTGGGGGCTAGGCCTTGTAGAAAAGGCAACATTCAGGCAGTGCTTTGACTTTGAGGGAGAGAACCACGTGGGTGTATAAGGGACGAGCATCCCAGGCGGTGGGAACATAGGAATCCCCTGTGTGCTGGGCATGCTGTGCTAAGAACTGCTGGCACACAGATGAATAAAACATGGCTTCTATCTCCAGGGAGTTGACAGGCTAGAATCGAGATTCCGACTTGCAAATAAATGCAGCAGTAAAGTTGTACAGGCAATATGTTAGGTAGAATTTTTTTACAGGTCTCTGTATTGAATAATACAAGCTAAATGAGAAAAATATATATGAGAAATTACCATTTCAAGAATGAAGCTAGGATAAGTGTAGATAACTAAAGCACCTCTTACCAGGAAAGTGTTTTCACACCCTCTGCCCTGAACTGATTGCTCCCTCAGAAGTCCCTGCCTCTTACTGAGGCCCCTCACTCTTACCACCTCCACAATTCCTTCTGAGGGAGTGTTTGAGCTGTAGCTACAGGCCTCATCTGGGCCTTACCGTAACCCTAGTTAAACTGAAGACTGCTCACATCTTCCCCCGAGTGAACCTCGGCCCTCTGGGAGAATGTGCTCTCTCCATATCTTTTGCTGCTAATGCCCTGTGTTGTCAGGAAGAGAGGAATTCTCAGGCACCCCACTGCTTGCCCACTGGACCTACTATTATGGATTCCTGACATCCTAGGCAGAGGGGAATTTTTGAGGTTCCCCTCAAGACCATTCCTTCAAGCCCTCACTTCCTTTCATTCTTGCCCCCTCTGACAAGAATGGCAAAGAGTCCCTCCCCCAAGCATTCTTCACCTCATTCTTCATCTGCTCTACTGACAGATATGATTTTTAATCCCATTTTTATGGTTGAGGAGAAGACAAGTCCTGAGAAGTTAAATGACCTAGCCAGAATCTCACAGCTATGAATGATGGAGCCTGTACTTTTTCTACTGCACCAAGCCACCTGTCCATCAGGGGACTGGCCTCTCCTCCCTTTCTTTCTGCCAGCCCTGGGCTTGCAGTAAGAAGGATGCCATATATGTGAGGTATTGGTGAAAGGTGCAGACGACCCTCCTGGCATGCATACTCTTAGAACTGGCATGTAATTAGTGCAGCAGCTTTCTCACTGGCCACTAGACCGTCCTGCATGTGGCTGCTAGGATCATCTTTCTCTTCATCACAGTTCTTCCTCCTCAAGAACCTTTAGTTTCCTGTTGCTTTTTATACTAAATCTCCTTCCTTAGTGTAGCATTTTGAGTCTTCCTTTATTGGCTGCCTACTCCGCATCTGTCTAAAAAGACTTCATTACCAGCCCTTAGTGCTCTGGCTCAGCTGCCTCCACCACCCACATAGGATTTGGTAGCATTAGAGGCCCGTCCCTTCTCCTCCTGGGCCTCCTCTTTGTCAATGTCTCCTCAGAACTATAAGAATCTTCCTAGATGACCCCACTCCAATGAAACTGCCCCCATGTGCTGTGTCCCCTTAGCCACTATGAGTTTGTACTTACTGATGTGTTACTTGGTAGTGGTCCCTGAATATTTATTTGCTCTTTCCAGCTAAATTATAATCACTTTGAGGGCACAGACCAAATCTCATAATTCCATAAGTACTTGAACAGAAAAAATTCTTGTTTATGGTCTGATCAACTAATATATTGTATCTTTTAGTTACTGAGTTTATAAATTCTTAATATTCTGAAATTTTTCACTCGTGTTTACAAAACCCTCAAATTCTAACAAGCAGAAAATAAAGTTTAAGGCCCCCAGCACAACAGCAGTTTGGAGTTGCACTTTTAAACTCACTTCTTAATCCATTTCAGAGTCTCCAATTGTTCACAGTTAATTCTCTACACCAAGGGTGTATTACACTTGCTCAGCATTGAATGATATGGAAAGAATGGCCTTTCTCTACTGCATAACTGACTTTACTTTTGTTCACAGGTTAAAATCAGCCCTTCCATTTCACTGCAGTATTATATTGGTGGCATTTTTATTTAAGAAGAAAAAAAGCTTTCTTCCATATGAACTTTTGTTACAAATCAGTTTATTGGGGCCAGTCAATGGGCAGGACCTATGAAAGGGTGTGGATTATCTGGTTAGGCCTTTGTGTGGCAAAAGGCTTAGACGCTGCTTAGTACTTGGCTCATTCTTCTCGTGTAAAGAAGTGTTTTTTTGAAGGATCAACACCTGACTGAGCCCTGCCTTTTTCATGGTAATGTTTTCACCTGAGTTGCTTCTTATGGCACTAAGAATTAGTTAACTAATACTTATTTAACCTTGGAACAATGTTTATCATAATCCGATTGGCAGATAGTCATTTTATTTAGGCCTTTTCTTTATTGCATCAGAACCAACAAATCTCAGTGAAGAGTATACTGGGAATAATTTGTTTTTCCGAATATTACCTCTCTGCTGTTTTTTCTCTCCATCAAGGGGCATGTTTCGGCTCTGTAGACTTAAGACTAGTAGCTACACACTAGCAAATTGAATTTACCCTCTTGGGTTGAGCTCTACTTTTATTTTTAAAGCTGGCCTTCCTGTTTTATGCTGCTGTCAGCTTTTCCTCCCAGATGTTCTCCAATATGATTTATTATATTAATACATTCAGAGCTGCTTTTTCATGATAAAGCTCCCTCATGAGCATTACTCCACTAATTAATATACAAAATGACCCAGCACAATTTAATTATTTCGTAATTTTTTTTTTGGTGTTTTCGTAAAGATGATGCTTTACAAGCCAAGGCCTAGACTTGCCTGGGTCATGACCTCTCTGCAGTGTTTGCAGTCTTGTTAAACAAGAAGAAAAGCAAAACATAAATTAGCATCTCTATTAGACGTTGCTCTACATTTCCCAGTCTTTCAACACCCTGAAGAGCAGAGTCACTGTTAGCACAAGAAAAAGGTTCACAGGGAAAATGGCAGTCCCATCTTTCTGGAATGAGCAAGAAGCTTCTTCCTCAGTGCCATTCTGCTAGGGCCAACGTTGTCCTCCATGAGAGAGGAGCGAGGTGAGGGAGTTTGAATTATGGGCTATGGAACATTAAAAACCTAAGGAAAAAAGGGAAGTACCACTTAACCTGTAAATGTAATGAGGATGTTCTACCTGTGTGGCTTTGGCATCTGCTATCCTTCAGGAGTATGTTTCTAAGTTTACCACTAGAATTTAGTGTTGGAAAACACCTGGAGTGGAGTGTAAAAGCACCACTTTTCTGTTACAGTAGACGTTGATAAGTCTTTGTGTCCACAGTTACCCGAATACCCTAGTTTTTGTTTTTGTTATTTTGCCTGTGAACTTACATATTTCTGCTCTTTCTGGCTTGGAATGTCCTTCCCCTCCATCGTCCTCATCAACCTACCGCCATTCCTTAAGACTCAGCTCAGGAATTACTTCCTACAGAGAGAAGACGTTTCTCTGTTTCATGTTTCTTCCCTCTACCATGACATCCTGTGATAACATCTCTACCTTTTTATACTTTATTGTAATGATCTCCTTTGTATCTGTCCATAGATACAAGATCTAGTCCATATTCATCTAGAAGCTTAATAAAGCTCTGCTGATAATGCATTTGATTTGCAGCTACTGGATTTCTTTACTAATTATAATGATTACCCTCCCATCTGTATACGTCTATCCCATAGTCTTTGCACAGTCAGCTGATATGCAATCACTAATTCTGCCAGGTCTCAACTTTGTTTCTTTGACATGCCTTTGTCTATGTTGGTGCATTATCCATTCTTGGCCCAGTAGATGGACAAAAACAATGAGTAAGACTGAGATAGGCTACCGTACCTTATTGACAATAGTAGTGTAGTGTTTACAAAACCCAAATTGGAATTGTTTTGGCATCTGTTCATAAATTTCTTTAAATCTTTCCCTACATTTATCTTAATTCCCACATAATAATTTATTTATTTTCATATTTATGTTAACATTCTGAATTTCTAAGATCTGTGAATAGGTTTAATGATTGTATTAAAGGCTTATCCGTGGAATGAGTATGTATAAATAGAGTGACATACAATTAAAATTTATTCCTCTTCCATTTTCCAAGTAAATTTTTTTTTAAATGTGTTTTTCTTCATGAAAAAAGACAGCATACAACTTTGAGTTCTGGATCTAGTTTCCATTCCTGGCTCTGTCTTTTATTAGTTATTTGACCTTGAACAAATTACATGTTTCTGTGAGACTCAATAGCTTCATCAGTAAAATAGAAATAATGCTAATACTTAATTCTTGGGATTATAATGAACATTAAATGAGAAACTGCTCTGAAGAGGGACCATACTGCAAATAAGAGTAAATGAATGTCTCCGTAATGAACAGTGAGATACTCAGACCCTTTCCCCCATCTACTTCCAGTATGCTGGAAACTTGGCTTCAGAGCCCTCAGGAAGGAGATTGAAAGAGTCTTCTCCAGTAAAAAATTTATACATCCTGACCTTTGAGGGACTAATCAGCGAAGTCTTAGCTGGTCATCCTCATCCTGTAGTGAAGCCCACAAACTCAGAGGTCCACGTTACTTGTTTCTTAATTGTGATTAGTCATCAAATAATGACCACACTCTTGAGGAAAGCCTCCAGTGAATAAATAGTAAAAAACAAACTCAGGAAACAGAGACAGAACAGAGAATAGAAGAAAACATTTTTAAAATCTGTAGTATTCACAGACATTTAAAATTACATATTGTATCCATGAAATATAATAAGATGTAATAAAAAAAAGCCAAGAAACAAGAAATAGCGTTTAGAAATAAAAAATATTATAGAAAAAAATTAATATAAAGTTGAAAGAAAAAGTTGATGCTAACCTAAAAAGTATTAGAGAAAAAAATAAAAACTAAGAGCAAAAAAAGAAAAGAAAATTAGAAGATTAGTATTAGACCAGTATCCAACTAATGGAAGTTCTGGGGCAGGGGTGGGGTGGGGAAACACAGGGGAAATAAAATGAACAGAAGGAAATCTCAAAGAAATTTCCTAGGACTGAATGATTGGAGTTGCCAGTTTAGAAAGGACCCATCTAATGCCAACAAAATGAGTAAAGAAAGACCTCAGGGTACATAATTTTGAAATTACAGAACATAGGGGTAAAGAAAAGATTCCTTTAAAATTATATTTTTTAGCCCAGCCGGGCGTGGCTCAGCGGTTGAGCGTTGACCTAGGATCCAGGCGATCAGGGTTCGATTCCCAGCCAGGGCACATGCCCGGGTTGCGGGCTGCAGCCGGTCAATGACTCTCTCATCATTGATGTTTCTATATCTCTCTCCCTCTCCTTTCCTCTCTCTGAAATCAATAAAGATATATTTAAAATTATATATTTTTAAAAACAAGTTAGAACCAAAGAGTGAAGAAATGAGAATGGCATCAGTCTTCCAGCCAGCAACACTGAAAATTAAAAGACAGTGGAGCAGTGCCTTCAAAATTCTGAGGCAAAAATTATTCCCAACCTTGTTCTCTATACCTAGCCAAACTATCAAGTATGAAGAGTATGTACAATATTAAGGGTAGAATGAGGCATTTCCAGACATTCAAGGAAATGCTTAAATTTTTGCTTCTCATATACCGGACTTTCTCAGGAAGCTTTGACATATATGTACCACAGGAAAGAGAATAAATGAAGAAAAAGGAAAGCTAGGAAACAGGAAAGCTAGGAAAGGAGGGCCATAGTGGGGCGGGGGGGTCTCCAACCGAAGCTGTGGTGCAGGCCTAGAGAGTGGTCAGTTCACACTGAGCTCTGAGAACAGGAAGCTTCAGGAGGGGAATGTCTTTAAAAAAAACAAAAATGAACTTCCTAACGTGTTTGAATGTATTGGTTGGTCAATTTGGAGATGAACTTGGGATGGTGTATGTACCTGGTAAACTAAGCAAAGGGGCAAATGGCAATTATTAACTCTAATAGAAAAATAAAAAGAAAATGTTGCTCAAGAAAGGAAATTAATAGTATACTACATGGCTTAGCTGTAAATCACATTTATATAATCATAATAAATACTGAATATAGATTTAACCAAAGACTGTAAAATAACTATATTGGAAGGATGAGGAAGGGATATTGGGGGTGGGGGTGGGGAATAAGTGCAAAATTAATCTTAAATAACCATCTTCCATAATAGTAAGCCAGTAAATAATATATAAAGTTGAAAATAAAATTCTTAAAATAGTAGTATCACCTTATTTAAAGATAAGGAAGAGAGTACGAGGAAAAAAGCTAAGAGAATTGAAAATGGTTGCCTCTTGCTACAGGTAATCAGGATTGGTGGCAAAAGCCTGCTATAGTTTTTAAACTTTTTTTTTTTTTGTATATTTTGGGGTTGGAAATAAAAATGAAATTTAAAAATATTAAATGAGGCAATTATGTAAAGCACTTAGTACCATGCCTTTCACAGTTATGTGTTACATAACATGTAAAATATTATTACCCTGCTCTTTTAAAAATCACAATAAAGCTTTGCTAAGTGGGTGATATGGACTTTTCAGTCATTCATTTTTTTCCTCCAGTTCCCACTATCCATGTACCATGTTGGCTGTGAAAAATGAACTACAAACATGTACTGAAGTGTCCTGGCTTGTAGTCTCCCCGATTTCCTAAGCTGTTACTCTGTTGATGTGAATGAGAAGAAAGGGTGGTTGCCTCTTTCTGAGTCATATTCTGAAGAAAATGCTGCTCTTTCTGAATCACGTTGTTGATTGTTCTTCTTTTAATTTCAAGAGGAAAATTCTGATATTTTTTATTGCCTAATCATTTGCATTTCTGCAATTAAGTGGATATTGTTCAGGGTTACACTAGTTTTTCTAATCAGTTTTATCCTGTGCATTTTAACATGTTTTCTCTCTGTGATCAGGGCCGCAAGCTTCTTATCATTGGGACCACTAGCCGCAAAGATGTCCTTCAGGAGATGGAAATGCTTACCGCTTTCAGCACCACCATCCATGTGCCCAACATTGCCACAGGAGAGCAGCTCCTGGAAGCTTTGGAGGTGAAAATGAGCCAATGGATTGTTCACTGTTTATAAGAAAGGAGTTGAGGCTGGAAATAATGCTCAGGGGTGCCAGACATCACACCTAGTGTTTAGTTTCTATGTTAACCTAGAATATGGGACTTGGGCTATGCCTTCAGTTTTTCAGGAATTAGAGGAAGGAGAGATGAATATAAATGAGAGTGAATTTCCCACTTCTCGGTGTAGGCAGCACAGAGACTGCCAGGAATGAGTGACTCTATGCCCAGCGTGAGTGAGGCATATAGATTACGTGGGCCAGAAATGTGGGGTGAGGGTAGGTGAGGTAAAGTAATCAATATAGAAAAATCAGTTATCTGTAGTAGCTTTCAGCCCATTTACCTGTATTTATCTAATAAATTGGAACAATGATTAAAACTTTAGGAACTTCAAATAAGCTACAGAAGTAAACAGAACTGCTTCATGAACAAGTTCATAATACGGAAATGTTTTCTTCAGTATTTTTGAGGATGACAGAGTTTTTAATTTAAAAAAAAAAAAATCCATTAAACTTTTGATTGATATCAGTGCATACAAGTGACTTGATGAGTTCTGTTAGAAAATATTATCTAGTGAGTTATTTAACAGTGGTGAAGGCTCCTTAAAATCCTCAAGACCCATAAACTTGGGGCATACTCCCAACAAAATAGAAATTATTTATATGATAAATGTCTCTAGGTTGCCTACTTGAACAGCTTTTGTGCTGGAGTTGGGTAAGAGAATTAAATTTAGTCTGCTTTGACACATACAGATTTGTTCCTAGAAAGGAATGTTAAAAATTTTACCTGATATTTATTAATGGTGGAGCTGTTTTTCCCCCAGCAAATATACCTCTAAATTATCATGGAGGCCTATAGGAAAACAGGATTTAGGGTTCCAATTTTCAGTTTCATAGTTACACCTAATGGGTTTAGGAAGGTCAGGTTAGGTTTTTAAATAGGAGCGAGTCCTATCTACTTGAACCAGTCAGCTGGTCCTTATCGTTGTTCTTTTAAGCATAAGTGTGAGAATTAACTAATGTTGTCGACTCACTATAACAGTGCTTTCATTTCTTTATTGTTTTTGTAGCTTTTGGGCAACTTCAAGGATAAGGAACGTACCACAATTGCACAGCAAGTCAAAGAGAAGAAGGTCTGGATAGGAATCAAGAAGCTACTAATGTTGATCGAGATGTCCCTACAGGTAAGCTGCTTCCTTCTCCATATGATTCAGACATAAAAGATTCATGATATGCCCAGAGATTTTATATTTCCTTTTGCTAAAGTGTTAATTTGTTATAATTCTCTTCTATGATTTCTGAACTCAAGTTGATATTAGTAGCCTGAGATCAAACAATAGTTTATTGGTACTTTCCCACATCTTAAAATTGTTTATAAAGTTATTTTAAGTTTTAATTTGGGGAGTTACTAGATTGTAGAATGAGAAAGGACTTCAAAGAGCAATTGTTCTGCTGCCCCTCATTTTAGAGATGAGGGTACTGAGTGTCCCACAGGTTGTCAGTGAGTTATCCAAGGTCACAGCCAATTGGTAGAGAGGGGATGATGTTGTCTATCAGAGGTCAGGAAGCTACCACACATACAACAAAAGGAGCCTGGGAGACTGTTTTAATGGACAGAATAATTGATTTGTGCAGATTAGACATTACACAGTAATTGATCTGTGTATTTTCCCTGGCCTGGGCTCCTAGAAATGTCATGGGAACTGCTGTGGTTAAGCACCCGTAGGAAACTGAGCCCGAGGCTGTTGCCTGGGCAAAAGCAGATGAAACTTCTTCTGGACTTTGTCGCATCTACTGGCAACTTACGTTTCCTCTTTTTGGAACTCCACCCCTCCATGTACCCATCCTGTGTCTTATGCTTATCTAATTAGATAATAAATGTATCCTTACCAAGTTCTGTGAGTTCCAGGACCTTCGCTGTCACTCACTATTGAATCCACAGTCCCTGGAACAGAGCCAGACACGTAGTAGTTGGGCTCAGTAGACTTTTGTTGAGTGAACCTCTCCCAGTTCCTAGGCTACATTCTATATGTATTTGCTGCTCAGTCCTGCCACTTGATCAGTGTGTAAGCAGTGGGTGGCAGAGGTGAAGTTTCAGTTACACCTGAAATAGGCTCTTGGCCCACTAACAAATTGGAAACACCAAGTGAATGCTTTTTAATCTTTTCTGGTAAGTTTATTTTAAAATAAAGTTGTGGTTTTCAGAAACCTAAAGTTTAATCTGTTGAACTTTCAGCTGGACTGTTTTTAAGCCAATTTATTTATTTCCCATTTTAAGCAGTAAGTTAAAGTTACAGACTAATCACTTTGCTTAGGATTTTTCTTGGTAAAAGTGCATATACAGATGTATTGGCTCTTTCCTTGGAAAAAGATAAACCTGTCAGATAGTCAGCTCAACTCTTTATTTTTTTAGTTTCAGCACAATTTTTTTTCAATAATTGCATAGAAGAAGCTATGTGGGTTTTTCTCCCCAACCCCAACCCCTACCCCTTCCTCTTGCTTTCATGCCTGCAGGTCAGTGATCAAGTTAATGCCTCTTGTGTATGTGGGGTAGAAATTGAGAGTGGGGCACTCAGGCCTAATCTTCAGCGACTGACACTTCATAGGCCTCTGAGTTTGAACCCCTTCATGTCAAATGGATTTCGTGCAGCTGAGTGAGTTCTCTTTAGATCTGCCTTAGAGAGACTGAGCCTAAGTGAAGAGGCACGTAGTCTAGCAGAATATAAGTCATGTTACCTCTCTGTTCACTATACACAATTCTGTTAAAACTTGCACAGTGCCGAGGATCTGCTCTGACTGGATGTCACCTGAGGGAATAAAGTCATTTATCTAGATTACTTTTTTCCTCCCTTTCTCTTGACTTTTAATTCCATAGCTACAGGCAAGTCAGTAAGTCGTTGCTCACACATATTAAATATATTTAATGGGCAAAGACCTGCAAGTACTGACTACAGCTGAGCTCCAGCCAGTTCCATTTTTTTAAAGTAGTTGACAATTGATTCATATGTAATTCTATTCCCAAAGAAGAAAAATGTTTCTTTTGTTAGCTATTCACACTTTTTCTTAGTCCTTTGTAGTCTGACCTCTTAACTTTGATACATTTAAAACTTCTGTGCAATGTTTTTCTGGGATAGAAGAGATCTTTAAAAAAAAAAAAAAAAAAAAGTAGTTAGAGGGGGAATGCAGTTGCACATTTACCCACAGCTGCACACTGAGCGTTTGAAAGCTGTTCCTGGAGGGCAGGGAGTTCCCTCTTGGGAAACAGACTCCTGGCCTGGAACATTTTTTAAAAGTTAGGTGTGTTTCTTACAATAAAAATCATCTTAAGGAATTAAAGACGTTTTAATGACCATTTTTTAGATAACTTCACATATCTGGTGGACCAATGAAAATAGAATATAGTTAAACAAATTAGTATAAATAGGAATATAAAATGAAAAGTAATAATTAATAATAATGACCTGAACCTAGAACCTGTACCAAAACTCCTCCATCTTTTCTTAGACTCATGACACTGTCCCCATCACAGGAGACTCCGATTATCTAGGGATCGTGTCAGAGGAGTCAGCCCCCCCCTTCATTTTTTTAGTTTTAGCACAATTTTTTTTTAAATTAATTGCAAAGAAGAAACTATGGAAGGGAGACCAAAGCTAAGAAAAGCTAAATTATTGATCATAAAGAATTAATAAGCTATTTTTTAGTTGTTTAATCAACATCAATTGGTTTCTTCAAGTTTGGTCTCACTTTTATGCTTTAGATGAGTCCTGTGAATTGGATGCCATTTGAGCCCCCATGAATGGCCACTGTCTGGTCTCACACTAGTCCCCTCAGACATGCTCCCTTCTCACACAGCTGAGGTGCCTGTGAGTGACCAGCTGGGTCATTTAGAACCTCGAATATAGTAATTCTCTGTGCTAGGAAATCCCATTCACTTCTCTTGAATGACTCAATCTGCTTTCCTGTGTATCAGAATACTGGTCAAGGAACAGGTAACACATTTCTGTGACTCAGCAGAGCACTGGTGAAAGTATGAAGTTTAGTATTTCCTTGGCATGAATTAACCTCCCATCTTTATTTATTCTGATGTATTTAGATGGATCCTGAATACCGTGTGAGAAAATTCTTGGCTCTCTTACGAGAAGAAGGAGCGTAAGTATGTATATACAATAATTAAGACTATCAACCAGACTTACCACTCTTAAATCCCAGGGCCTATTCTGCGAGTTGCTCTACAGTGCATATGTATTTCAGATCTCAACCGTTCTTGGACAGCTTTGTTTCCATTTATAGAATTCTTCACTGTGTTGTAGGTCTGAGAGACCAAGCAAGAAAATTGGTTGTACTGTTGGTTTGCTCTCCCTGTCCTGCTTCACAAAACTTCCTTGTCACAATGCAGGAAAAAACTCAATGGTACATATTTGTTGGAACCTACTTTTAAATGCATAGAACTGTGACCATTTTCTTTTATGACATGCTTATCTAATAGCAAGTGCATAGTGAAACTTTAGAAAAGCCTTTAAGAAGCTCTTAGTGATTTTGTGATGAATGGCTTTTTGCAGACCCTCATCTGTTCTTTGTGTTTGGGGTATTTCTTTTTCAGTAGCTCCCTTGACTTTGAAAATGGACTGTTTGCAAACACATAGTGACCAAGGGAAGTGACCAAGGTAAAGATGGCCTGGGATCTTCACTGGATTTACTCAAGACCCTAAATGAAGTGAACTGTTCCCTGTCTTCTACACATGCTCACTCTGCATGATTGGTGCAATAAAACTCCCTTCCTTGTACTTACCGAGATAGTCCACTATTTTATGGAAGGTACAAACTTGCTTTTAGAATGCTTTGCTTACCTTTCCGTGCAAGCTAAGCTGATTCCTTCTTTCTCAGTCTTAAGTGTGGGAGATATACTGTACTCATGAACACTATTTATTTTAAGACTATCAACCAGACTTATCACTCTTTTAAATCCCAGGGCCTATTCTACAAGTTGCTCTACAGTGCATATATATTTCAGATCTCAACTGTTCTTGGACAACTTTGTTTCCATTTATAGAATTCTTCACTGTGTTGTAGGATGATTCCTTCTTCCTCAGTCTTAAGTGTGGGAGATATATGGTACTTGTGAACACTATACATTTTAAGACTGTCAACCAGACTTACCACTCTTTTAAATCCCAGGGCCTATTCTACGAGTAAATCTCCACCACCCAAAAACTCTCAACAGATATAATGATGTTGCAAGGCAACACTTGGCCTATTAGAAGGACTTTCTACAAGTAAACCAGGAACAGGGAGGGCTCACAGGGGTTATCTTACTACTTCCCTGTACTTACACTAGAGGTAATTGGGCATTTGGTTCAAGTTCTCCCAGAAAGCTGGTTGTTACCTTTGCCTGAAGAAACAGGGCTTTGGATTTCTAAGATGCTGTTCTCAATCATTTTCAGAGATGTTTCCAAGCTGCAACCAGGAGATCTTTCCTAATAGAAAGTCACAGTATTACTGTGTTGGTGATGACATTCCCTTACTATAACTAATGTCCTCTGTGGTAAGAGATATGCTAATCCTTACCAACTGGTAGCTGTTGTTAAAAACTTGTGAAAGATGCATGGGAAAAGCCTACACCCCTAAAAAGAAACGAGTCATTAAAATAAAGTAATATACAAACCTGTCAGCACTAATTAGTGTCCATCTCTAAATGGGTCAGTTCCTTAATATGATATTAAAGACTTATTAGCATCACCCCTTTATCTTTTTCCCTTAGCTTAATGACTTACTTAGAATGTAGCCTTCCTTTATTTTAAATTATTTTGTCACTTTCTAGCTTTCCCCCCTCAGTCCTTTAACATCCATTCCACTACATTTAACACATTTCCTTTACCCTCTACACACTTCTTCCAAAGGGTTTGTCTTATAACTGAGTGAGGAGGAATTTAAATCGGTCATCATATATGGTGATGAGACCTATAGAGCATGCCCCTCTCTCCCCATTGCTGCTTAAAATGTGAGGACAAACCATTGGAAGCCATACGCAACTGCTTGTGAGGCTCGTTGCCACAGTGGCACTTGGATGTAGCTCTGTCATCTGTCCCCGTGGTAGAAGGCAAATTATCTCCAGATCTTGCTATCTGCATATTTTTGGTAGACTTGTATGTCATGTTTACTTTGTTTCAGCTTTTCATCCCTAGCTTATTTTGTGGCTTTTCAAAAAGTGGATTTGTATTGCAAAATTCTGTGATTCCTGGTGGCCAGTATCCTGGATTCCTGTATCTGTTTTAGACCTTTCTTGCTCTTTTCTCTTCCCATGAAAGCAACACGCATTGTACTAACTTATGTCTCTTATTCAATGAGGTTAATGTCTTTGTGTTTTGTCCAAAACTATATTGAGAAATATAAATATTATATTGTTTAATGCAAATGAAGGAATGCAATAAAGAGTATATATACTTGAAAACATTCTGTAGACCGGTATTTTATACAAAGCAATATATGTAACTGATATGAATGTAGGAAGAAGAGGGGGCTCAGAAAAGACCCTCTGGGTGTTTTGTTATAACTGTCATAGGAGATGGGTGATTTTTATTTAAAAATCTCTGATTTTGGCCCTGGCTGGGGAGCTATTGGTTAGAGCATCATCCCGATACAGCACGGTTGGGGTCAGGGCACATAAAAGAATCAACCAATGAATGCATAACTAAGGGGAACAACAAATTGATATTTCTCTCTCTCTTTCCCCTTCCCCTTGCTCTCTCTCTAAGAAGAAAGAAATCTCTGACTTTAATTATTTTAAAAGTATAGTTATTTAAAAAGAAAAACAGATCAGTAGCTTTTTTTTAAAAGCTAATGCACAAGAATATACTTATATTACTTATTTCACCTTATTAAAAAACTGAAGTGTACCAAAGTCATAATTGGGTTAAACCAGAAAGGAAAATTGTTTCTCAGGTAGAATTACTCCTTCCTATGAAATGCACAAAGCAAGGGGCTCAGACACTCAGTGAGATTTCTTCATGTGGTTCATTTTGGTGTCCTTCATCTTTTTTGCATGTTTCTGAGCTCTTGGATCTCTTAGCCTAAATGAACCCTGGCCCTTAGAGTTGGCTCAGCTTAGGACTACAGGCAGCCTGGAAGTCAGCAAGGGTCTGTGGGAAGAGGCCAGCGTCAGAGCTTCTCTGATAGCGGGCTGGCTCCCCAGGAGCTGTCCACACCCTCCTGGGAGGAGGGCCCAGAGACCACACTGGTGCCTGGGTAGCCTTGAAAAGGTGGAGTCCTGAAGCTCTTAGTCCTCCCCAAAGGCGATGCTGGGCAGAGAACGCATGAGATCATTGCCCGGCCCGCTGATGAAGCGAAGGAGACTCCAGCCAGCTGCTGCCTTACTTTTCTTCATCTACAGGTGAATGGTTAACGCTATTTTGTCAGAAGATGTAATTAAAGCCTCAAAAAAAAGAAGTTATTTTATCCTTCTAAATTTGTACATCTTCACTGAAACACTTTTTTAAATGTAACATAGAAAACTGTATAATGTAGTTAAAATATGAAATATGTTTGCGTTAAGGCTGTTTTTTCATATCCTAAAAATTACAGTGAACAGCCCCCCCTTGAAGCTTCAGCAGCATGCCATGGAGTAGGTTCAAGTGTGTATAATAACCAAATCTCGGTAAACAGACCTGTGCAAGCACTGAGTCAGCTACAAATAGCCAGCCCAGCCCACACACAGAAGGCAAGAGCAAGATCTCATCTTCCCTTGCCTGGCAACTTGATCCATAAGCTTTTTCAAAGAAGTGACAGAGAAAGGTGTGTAAGAGAGTTCAAAAAAGCATGTAAATTTCAGAAGTTATTGCAAAATGATCTAAGGTTTCTCATCAGCTGGCAAGCAGTGCCAAGACTGGGGCCTGCGCCCATGGGGGGGGCGGTATGTGTGGACACCACAGCATTGAGATGCAGGAGATAGTGCTGCGATCGGCAAAATTCCCAAGTAGTGAAGACAGGATTTGCAAGGAGAACTCAGGTTTGAAATTTTCCCAGTATACAGTCTCCACAACTACCTTTGTCGCACTATTTTGGGAGTTTAAGACTAATGGTTAGATAATTTTTTGCTTCCTAGAAAGTTCTCTGTTAAGCTAGGAGAAACGATGACAGTCTGGTGGCCATCGTTTTGCTGAAATAACTTCACTTTGTGTGTGGTGTGGTGTGGTGTGGTGTGTGTGTGTGTGTGT
The DNA here is from genome assembly GCF_964146895.1 of Miniopterus schreibersii. Taxonomy (NCBI): domain Eukaryota; kingdom Metazoa; phylum Chordata; class Mammalia; order Chiroptera; family Miniopteridae; genus Miniopterus; species Miniopterus schreibersii. The sequence goes on from NC_138116.1 coordinate 10,889,699, forward strand.
GTGTGTGTACCATGCATGTACTTATCCATAGACCCAAGGTGCCCAGATATACCCCCTGGATCATTGGATACTGTCACTGGGCACACCTAGAATAACCTCACCATCCATCACCTCCCCCTTGCTTTTCTCTGACTGTTCCTTACCCTTCTCTTTTGCCTTCATTTGTACCTCCTTCCCTCATCCTTGAACACTCTACCCCCTCCTTTCTTTGTAAAATAATACTGCTTTGAAAGATATCATCTCATTATATTGTCTTTTTTCTTTCTTTTGGATCTTTTTTTAAAACTTCCTCGTGTTTTTAGATGTTTATTAGTACTTATGCTTACTGAGAAGCTAAATGTTCAAGCGCTGCTATAAACTGTATTCTCTTTAATCATAGAATATGATTAATCAGAGAGGATTACAAATGGCCGTGGTAAGTATGAGTAGAGACCATTTAAATATTTGGCAATCTTAAAAGTACCCAGAACGCTGGGGCAGACGAGTATCAACCTTACATAAAAGCTAAATAAAAGATCAGCAACGCTGTAGGACACGGAGGAGATCCACATACATTCCGTGCCCGCGTCCTCGCACAGCTGAAACCATTTTTGTGAGTTAGGCTTTTCAGGGATGAATCTTTAGGAGTCATCCCTAATCTAAGGTTGGAGGTCTGATGGAGCGTTGGCAGCCCATCTCCACTGCACAAGGCAGATGGCTTTACTTCCCTGTTACTTTTTTTCTGTGAAATGAGATGAGTAAGATTTGTTCCTAATACAGGTAAATCAGGAGAAAGAAAAAGATTTTTACTGTGCCAAAGAAACTGAAGATGACACTTTATGGGTAGGTTTGAAGACACTGTATGTCTGTCACCATTAAACCAAGTTACAGCATCTCATTGTTGAGAAGGTGTTATTTGTGGACCTCAGGTGAGTCCTTTTGAAATTGCAGTCCAAGGAGAGAATGCCTTTCCCTAGAGCATGCCCACTGGTGGGTCCTTTGTGCCCAGAGCAGTCTAAAACTTCAAATGACACTTATTCCAGGTAACCCAGAGCTCAGGGGACACCATTTCTCCTTTCTGACCAACCTACGCCTTCTGTAGCTCAGCTCTCAAGGAGAGCTAGCAGGGCAGCACCATTTCCAGTCAAATTTCATTCTCAGTAGAACAAATCCTATGTTCCCAATAAGTGGAGTTGAAAACATGGGTGAGGAAGGGATTGAGTCAGTGGCCAACATCGTGGTCTCCTGGCCTTGAGCCACATCTTTGAGTGTCTATGACATTAATTTGTGCATTGGGAGTGCTGGAGTCTATGAAATGAATTACTGCCCAAATTGCTTATTTCTGAAACTGGAAATTCTTTGTTAGAAGCTGTTTTAGAACAAAGTGAGCCTGTAAGTCCTAGAGTAGATCAGACCTACTGTCCATGACGTCTCAGACGATCTTGCTTAGAGAACAGAGGAAATGAACTTACTTTGGGCCACTAATTTAAGGGTGAGAGTTGAAGCTAACACATTCAGATCTTGATATTCTTGACCGCCTGAACATTAATCTGGAAACTCCACACACTGTACAATGTATCATTTTAAGTTTGTTTACCTTCTCTTTAATGACTTAACAGAAAAAAACTGCATGATGAAATATATTTTCTCCAAATATATATATATTTATATAATATATAATCTTAGTTAACTCAAAGGTATATACATTGTATAATAAATAATATTTATAAAAAGAGACTTTTTGAATATAAAATCAAAAAGATCAACAACTTCTACAACTTTTTACAAAACTTTGGATACAGCAGGTTGGTAGGAAATTTCCGTTGGGTACTATTACCTGACTACGGCAAGAATAATTACAATGCACTCAATGTACTATTAAATAATTACTTGTCAGCTACTTGAATACGCCCCAGAAACATGACTTTATCACTTTTAATATAGAATACATAGATATGAGAAGGCTGGTTTGAAAATTTGTATCCATTCTGCTGAAATAACTCACATAAAGCAAGCATTATCCGGTTGACATGATTGAAAACTTTTCAGTCTAAGGTGAGATGAGGAGGGGCATTTCAGACTCTACAGAGGGGAGGGGATGTGTATCTTGAGCAGGGCCTGTTGCCAGCAAATTCAAGAGTGCAGGCCTGGCTCCAGGACAGCCGTCTGGGCAAGCCTGCCTGAGCAAGCGGGAAGGTCGCTTGACCCGAGACCTTGGGCCAGTGTTGGGTGGACCAAAGAGAAGGGAGAAAAGGGAGAGAAAACTGTGCTGCATGCTACCCCTGCTGCACCTCTTTCTGATTCTCCTTAAGAACAAGCTGTTGGATTGGTCCCTATGTCAAAGCCGGTTGCCTCTGTGTTGCCAGCTCCCTCTAGGATACTAGAGGGCCACTGTGGACCAAGGAGAACTCAGCTGTGAGGCGCTTTTCCCAAGGACCGGTGACTGCTTGCCGCCCTTTGAACACCTAACCCTGTCCTTGGTGACTGCAGGGCTTGATGCTTATCAGCATGCAGGTGATGCCAGCAGCTCTGCCTTCAAGGACTCTGCATGTCTGTGTACTCACTCAGGCCAAGAAAGCAGGGTGCAGGAAGACATGTCCTTACTGGAGAGGAAACGAAGGAGTCCTTTTTACTCTCCACACCTGCTAGTCTCAAAACTGGACCTTCAGGAAAAGATTGCTCCTCTCTCACTGGCCCTTTCTCTAACTTGCACTAACGTGACCTAAAGTCCACCTGCTCACCTGGCATTGATCCGATGGAGAACCTGCAGGTGAGCAGGGCTGGAGGGATTCCGTGGCCTCGCCCAAAGATACCCCTCCTTCCCTTAGGAAGCCATACAGGCTGGAGAAGGATTGTCCTCCCCACCTCCACCCCATACACAACCTATTTACAGTGTCCACTGCACCGAAAAGAACTGCATTAATGGTGGAAACTGCAGGATGGTAGAAAAAGATTCTGAGGCCTGACTGCAGTTCACAAGAGCCTCGTGCAGAACAAGGTTACAGAGAAAATGAGGCGGAGAACACACCGCTGCTCTTCAAACAGCTTACCAGTTTCTGCAAAACTGAAAACCCTCCCCTCACAGCTGCCTTGGGCCTCCCTACCACTTGATCCTCGCTAAACCTATGGCTTTTATCGGCTCGTGACAGTGTATCAGATTTGAGCAGGAGTAGACAGAGGAAAGGAGACTGCAGCCCTGCTCCATAACTCCCACCTCACAGGCATCCTGGACCGGCCCGCAGGAAGCGGCCTGGGAACCACCTTGCCCCTGCTGACACCTCTATCACCAGGCAGAGAGCTCACATTAGCCCAGCCTGTTCTGTTGGAGTAGAAATTTTTTTCCATTTTTATTTTCTTTAACATGTGCAAAGATAAGCTTCGGGTCTGTTCCTATCAGACCCCAGAGAACTAAAAAGAAAGCCCCTTCTTTAAAAACCACACACCATCCGGAGTAGGGTGAGAAACTTGAGATGAGAGAGGGAGGGAGGCCTCCAGGTCAGCAGGCGGGTTGGGTCCAGGTAATTTACCACACGTGCATCTGGCAACAGTCCGGATTCCTTGCTGTCGGATGCGAGGGCTGAGCCCAGCTTAGGTCCTGCTCCCCACAGGACTTCAGTGAATCTGCCCAGCCACACACTTCACCGTTCCCAGCGCCCTTTGGAAAAAATAAAGAGGAAGAATTAGAAATATAATTGCTCTCCCGGGGAGACCACCCATAAGGGTGCAAAGGTCACTAGCTGAGGACAGGAGATCTCAGCATTTTTCTTATACTTGGAGGTAACGGGGACCTTGGGTGGCTTTTCCCTGCTCCCTCCTATATTGGGGTCCACCAGTAAGGAGGGGAGGGTGGTCCACAGGAACAGGAGGGCTTTAGCTTCCACAGACGGTTTCAAATCCTACCTCACCTTCTAGGTGGGGCTTGGGTGACAGGAAGCCCTATAGCAGGCAACTAACTACCCTAATGTAGGAATGTCTTGTATAGAGACTGGGAGAAGCCTGGCAGGTGTAGGGCTGTTTCCAACTTAGGGCAGACTCCTGGGCACTGTGTTTTCGTATCATACCAGATAGATTCATAACGAGCTGTCCAAACAGAAAGTATTTCATTTAAAAATTATGAGTAAGTCCTGCTCATGGGAGCACCAATGTGCACATTTTATTCATTTGTATATTTACAGCCCACAGAGGATTTGAGGCCCAAAAAGCCTTCGCGGCATTCCCAGCCAACCCTCGCTCAAGGGCCAACAGGGCGAGTGTAGGGCGGTTTTACAGTGAGGGAAGCAGACTCAGCAAGATTCAAGGGGCATGTCCAAGGACTCACAGCAAGTTAGTGATGGATCCAGCACCAGGGATCAGCCAGACCCCCTGAGTCTTGTCCAGAGCCCTTCCTGCTTACCATGCTCACAAAATCTGAACAACAAGGAATAAATCCGATACTTGTGATGTAAGAAATCAGTGGTTAGCCTGAGACATTGGACAAAAGTTGCACATGATGGAAAAGTTTTCCCAAAAAGGAGGTCTGGCCTTCCTGTGGCATAAAGCCATTTTGATGAGGGCTCTCCCATCCCAGTGTGTGGAAGGCACGTGTCCTGCCCTGTGGCTCCCTCTGTCTCCTACCCGCACTGTTGCGACAGGATACCTAAGAGAAAAGCTAGAGGCTCCGTCCCATGCAATCCTGCCAGCCTGTGTCAAAAGTCCTCATTTTGCCTGAATAGCGTCAGTGCGGATGCAGATGAAAGAATGGGAAGAGGTAATGGGGTCCCAGCCTGTGGCTGCAGACCCAGCAGCAGGCCTGGGGGAAGTTGCTCTTGGAGATCAGCTTGGCCCGGGAATCTCTGCTGCCTCAAGAGCACTTGGACCCAGTGGGGTGCCCTCCCTTGACACAGCCCCAGCCAGCGATGACCCAGGCAGGCAAGTCCTTTGCCATGAACCAGTCACTGTTCCCAGTGCTCTTTCCTGTGTTCCTCATGGCACCTCTAGGGAGGATGACAGATGAGACAGGTGTGTAAAGACTATCTTGTCTGGGTCCCACGATTGGCAGGTGGTGGAAGCTACACCATGGTTCCTGCCTCTGTATATTAGGCTCCTTCGGGCAGAGGAGGGAGTAAGGGCACACCGGCCTCGAAACATTCCACCTTCAAGGCTCTAGGACCACCCTGCATCAATCTTGACCTGTCCTGGGGGACCTCTGGATCTGAGGGCCAGGCATACTGTCTCCCACGCCGGCCACCTCTGGGAAGCTTGGCAACATAATCCACCAGCCTTTGATCCCTTGATTACTCACCACCGTCACTGTGAACTTGACTCCTCCCTCCTCCCCATCACCATCCATAAACTCGGTGAGAGTGCACCCCACTCCACCCAAGCTTCAGATCTGTCAGAATATGGGCTTATGCACAGCTTCCCCCCACCCACCTCCCCGAGGTTGGTAGGATTTACACTTGTGCAAAAACTTGCCCTCAAAGTTCAAGGTGGGTGCAAAATGACTCTGCCCCAGGGTTTGTAGAGGAGACTTTTCAGGCTACTGTTTCAAGTATTTTAAACTTATTTTACAGTAAGAAAACAGGCCCAGAGAAGTGAAGGAACAGGCATTTAGGGGCAAAGTTGGCACCAGAGGTCAGGCCTCCCAGCTTCCAACTCCACAGTGTCTCTCCTCTGTCTCCACAGATGCTCAAAGAGAGCCAGTGGCTGGACCAAAATTTGACCTGGCTTGTAATTAACCAACGTGTAAGAATTTTAATCAACTGCTTGCAGCCTCAAGAGCACACACTTGGGGAACTTGTGTCTTGGGTAGCTGAGAACTGGAACAGGGTGGTCAGGAACAGGAGATGGGCAAACCCAGGTCCCTGCAGCAAGCCCCCCCCCAGCACCCCCCCTGCCCCGCCCCGCCACCCTACCTGGCTGCCTACTTGCAGGTGTGCACGTCGTAGATGCGGACGCACTCCTGGCAGCTCACGTAGCAGCACCAGTGGAAGATGCAGTGGCATTTCTCCTTCCGCTTCTCGGTCCTCGTGTTGTGGCCTCGGCCGCAGCACAGCAAGTCGCAGCCATCGATGCCATGGGAGGTGACATTGCAAGTCCTGTCCCTGGTGCCAAAGGAGCCCGTCTCGGGGTTGGGCTCGCAAAAGTTGGGGGAGTTCTCGTAGTAGACCAGGTCCCTCTCGGTGGGCGGCTTGAAGAGCGCGTACTTGGCGCGCAAGGTCTCCACCCAGCCGCGGGACTCGCGGTGCTTCTCCACCACCATCTCCGAGGCGCTGTCGTACTTGTCTTTGAGGAAGTCACCGATGGCGCGGAAGTCGGGCTGGGCCCACCAGCAGGTCTTCACCTCGCAGCTGCCCGACAGCCCGTGGCACTTGCACTTGAGGTGCATGTGGTCCAGGATGGTCTGGGAAAGAGGAGCGGCAGCTGGCCCCAGGCTGACCCCGCCTGGGCGCACACCTAGGCCCTCCTGCGCTGCCCCCCCGCCCCGGCCCGGCGCCTTCTCTATTCCTACCCTGTGCCAGGACGAGAGCCAATTGAGGACCGAGGCACGGGCCCAAAGGGTGACTACTGATGGTTTCCCTCCCCTTCACGCCCCAAGCATCGGCACAAATCACATCCATTTCTCACAGCTGGAACAAATAAGGACGGTTATCCACGTTTCACGGATGGGAAAACCGAGGCTGGGAGCTTAAGCGTCTCGCCCTAAGTCAAGCAACCACAGGAAGGGGTGGAAGCTGGGTTCAAAGCCAGGCCCGCACGGGCAGCCGGAGCGCACGCACAGGGTGCGGGGACCTGCTCCACGGGGCCAGCACACCCCCAGGCGGGCGGAGACCCGGGGCAGACCAAGGATGGGGGGGGGGGGGGGAGGCAACAGACCGATGAATCCGGGTGTGGGTGGGGGCCAAGCTGGGCCAAGGGGAAAGAGGCAGGTCGGGGAGCCCTGGCCACGCCAGGGCCGCTGGAAGGGGCCGGGACAGGGGCCCAACAGGGCGGCGGCGGCTCACCGTGCGGCCCGCCTCGTTGTTGTGCTTGTTCATGGCCGAGCGCGCGTCGGGCCTGTTCTCGCGGGCGTCGGCGAACTCCCGGGACACGAGCACCCCGAAGTCGGCGTCCTCGCTACAGCCGCCCCACTTCCAGCCCTCGCCGGGCGGCCCCTTGTGGTGGGAGTCGCAGCCGCAGATGGTGGAGGTGCCCTCGGCGCAGGAGCGCGTCACGGCGAAGGCCACGCCGGCCGAGGCGATCGCGTGCACGAAGGCGGACTCGCGGGTCGCTGGCGGAGGGTTGGGGAGCATCGCTCAGCCCGGGGCCTGGCCTCGGGCGCCCTGCCCCAGCCTCCCCGGCCCGGAAGGAGAGCTCGCCAGCCGCGGGGGGGGGGGGGGGCCGAGGTGCCCTTCAGGCCCCCTTTGGCTGGCCCAGCTCGTGGTGGGGTATCCTCACTTTACGGATGAGCAAACTGAGGTCAGGGCCACTAGCCGGCAGAACGGAGCCTGTTAGAAGCGGTGGACGGATAGCTCCTGCAGGCCGCTGAAGGGATTAGTGGCCTTGCTCTCCGTCCTAGCCCCGGGCCCCCTGCCCTCCACCTTCCCAAACTCCAGAGACCCCAGCACAGGCCTGAGCCTTCCCAGACTGAGAGCCCGAGGTCTGTAGGGAGGAAGGCCTGGGAACCTATAGCCTAAACCTACCGGGGTCCACCCAGGATGCGCCTTGGCGGGCACTTTCCTTTTCCGAGCCCCAGGTACCCTGCTCACCCAATAGGGAAAACTTCCCTCTGCCCCCTGAGCTCCTGGCCAGGAAGGTGGTGGCAGGCATCTCAGTCCCCCTCTCCCTTCCCATTCTCCACCCAGACAAGGCCAAGTGCCTCCTGGGAGGAGGGGGCAGTTCCCCTGGTTCTGCCCCAGGGTTCAGCAAAGAAAAAGAAAAGATTCTCAGGGATGTTCCCCCAACCTCTTTAAGGCGGCAGATTCTTCCCTCCAGGTGCTATATCCCATTGAATCCTTTTAACCCCAGGAGGCAGGAAATCTTACAGGCCCATTCTACAGATACAGACTAACGATTAAAGAGGCAATGGCCTGAAAGGCATGCAGTCCAATCTCTCCTTACTGGTGACGGACCCGGGGCAGGCACGGGACCTGTCCAAGGTAACGCAGGCTGCAAAGCTCCGGGCTACCCCGGGAGCCAGGGCTCGCGTCCCGAGCGCCGCGGGGAAGCGCCGCTCCGCGCACGAGCGAGCCTAGTGTCCGCGGGAGCCCCCGCCGCCTCTCTCGGGGCCCCGGCGCCCTCGTGGGCCGCCTGCAGAGGAGGGTCGGTCCCCCGGCCTCGAGCTGGCCGGAGGGGAGCGCGGTGGAGCCCGCGCAGCGAGGGCGGACTGCGGACAGGGGGCGGCCGAGGCCTGCGGCGCAGCGCCCCGGTTCCGAACCCGGGTCCCGCATCGCCCCAATGCCAGGCCCCTCCCACCCATCCGCGCCCGGGGGCGGGGGGCGCCGAAGGCGAGGGCCCCGCTTCCGGCCGAGCTCGCGGCCTCTCGCGGCGGCGGCGGCGCCCAGGCCCCGGGCGGCGCTCGGTTCCCAGCCCCGGGGACGCGGGGGCGGGGCGGGGATTAGCCTGGGAGCGGCGCTGACAGCCCCGCTGTGCCGGTCCCCGTCCGGCGGGGCCCGCTGGGCCGCTCAATCCGCCTTTGTTCGAGCGGTGTCACACCGCATTACCCGCATAATGCGGCCGCCGGGCCCGGAACGCCGGGCCGGCCGCCACCGCGTAGCAACGGGCGGCTCCCGCGGCCGGGCCGCGCCCCGGGCCCCGGCGCCGGCCCGCGAAATCCCCATTGAGGCGGCGCCCCCCGCCCCCGCGCGCAGCCGAATGGCCAGAGGGCGTGTGAATGCGCGGCGGCCGCAGCGGGCGCGGGGCCGGGCCGCGCGGCGGGGGGCGGCGCTCCGGCCCTTTGCGAGCCGCCCGCACCCCTCCGGGCGCCCGCCTTCGCCCCCGCCCGGGGACAGCGCTCCCGGGCTGGCCCCGCCGCCCGCGCCGCCGGTCCTCAGCCCCCCGGCCCGCGCCCCCCGCGCCCCCGCCCCGCCCCAGGTCCCCGCCCCCGGAGGACCCCACCCTGGGGCGACCGTCCCGGGCCTCCGCGGAAGGATGCGCGACCGGAGCAGACCGACCCCCCGTGGTCCTGGTCTCTAAGCCGGGGCGGAGGTGAACCCCCGGCGGCCCACCCGTCGCTACGGACGCGGGGCGGGGGCTCCCGGGGACCTCTGCGCTTTCATCACACTCCCAGGGGCTCTGACTCTTCGCCCCTCACCTAACCCAGAGCTGCCCCCCGCAATGTGGGGACGAAGGCACGTCCTAGAACCTGAGCGGCGATCTGAGCCGCGAGGCCCGGCCGGGAGCGGCCTTAGCTCGAGCCCGGTTCCCACCGGCCGGTGCCCGAGCGGGGCGGGGAGCGCGTCTAGACGCCGGGCGGCTGGATTCGGCGCTACCTGGCCCGAGGTGGGGCACCGGAAGGCGGACAGACTGACACACCAGCGAGATCAGGTTTGAAATGCAAACCGCCGCCACTTGGCCCCAATTAGAGGCCAAACCTTTTGTGTAAACACGGAATAATTAGCTTTGGTAACAGAAGCGTAAACAGAACCATCATCCATTGATTCGCTAATTGCCCTTCGGTCCCAGGACAATAGCCTGTCGGGCGGACTTACTCTGCGAACCTGAGGCTCAGGTTAAGGGGGACTGCATTCTAAAAGGGGGGGGTCAGCTTCCCCCCACCCATTCTCCGCCGACACCCGCCCCCTCCTCGCCAAGACCTCCGGGCTCCCAGAGGCCTTTTCCTTCTGGCTGTAAACGCGGCTCCCCTAGAGGGGGGGGGGGGGGGGGCGCAGGGGGTTGGGTGGCAAAGTTGCTGTAGAAAAGGAGAGATGGCTCCCCGGAGGCCCTCTGGGGTCATTAAATTCCGGGCCACTTTCAGTTTCTCAGAGTTGCCCATCTTCAGGCCCAAACCTTCTAGGGAGCAGTTGTCCCCTCACCCCTCTCATCAGGGGCCTTCCTGTTTGAAGTCACCTTGTGTGACTCCCTTCATTTGAAGTGCAGCCAGTGAGCCTCCCAGGCTGCAAGATGGGTAGGAAGTTACCCAGAGGCCAGCACTCCCTGTGCCCCACCACAATCCAAGGCGCGTCCACCTTGCAGGGGCGTGGGACCGGCAGGAAGTTCTCACGGAAGCACCTGAGAGCGATGCAGTGCCACCAGCACCGGCAGCTTTCTCAGCTCCAGAATTTTCTATATGGGAGGGATATAGGGGAGACGGTGCCCCCACCCCACCCCAAAGCTACATTTGCATAGCACTTAACACAGCCTTGGGGAAATGTCACAAATGTCCACATCAAAGCCTGGGGCTACCGCTGTGCGAGCTGAGGGGGAAGAAAGGCGGCAGCCTCCGAGCCTGCCCTGGATCTGGGGATTCTAGAGCATCGCAAGGCTGCCCAGCTCCCAACAGCACCTGGGAAGGTGTGGCAGCCATGGTGACAACCTGGGTCCCTCTAGAGAAGGACCTGACCCATTTTCCACGGAGGCCCCGGGTTGTGACCAGCTTTATCACCCTCCCCTGGGGACCCTGCGCTCTGAGCTAAGGCACCCTGAGATGGAAGTCACTTCATCCTGATGGTCTCCCAACCCCACCCCCACCCACCTCCTACCCCGCCCAGAGACAGTACCTTTGTCAAGGACGGGCCCAAAGATGGCCAGGCTGTCGTCTATGGTGGTGCAGTTCCAGCGGCGGCCCCGAAACTGGTGCTGGCACTCCTGGATGCCCAGCTTCACGCCCTCGGCCACGCTGGGCATGATTTCGATGTAATTGCGACAGAAGCGCAGTTGCTTGGGGACCAGGCCTGGGATGGAGCCACAGAGCAGAGGCTGAGAGCCCAGGGACGTGTACTGCTGGCCCAGGGCCAGGGACCTGTGGGCACACAGAGGACAGTGGCACTGCAGGCACAAAGCACAGAGCCCATCATGGGCATCATTTCTTCCTCAGTAGCTCTCCGGGGGGCCCGTGAGCCTGAACCCATGCCCTGAGAAACCTGGCACCTGAATGCTGTCCTCGAAGGGCAGAGCTCTAGAAGGGCAGCGCTCAGATCCAGGCAAAGTTAGCCCTCTGATATGGACTTACCCAGCTTGCAAGGGCATGGGGACCGGCAGAAACCTCTGTGGTTGCCCTTGGGGACCATTGCAATTCCATGAAAAGAACCCGGGAGTAGAAGATGGTATTGGGGCCCAGGTCGAGTCCTTCCCAGGCTCTGGACCAGTTTCCCTGAAGGGCATACAAGGAATTGGTCTGGGCAACCTCTCCGGGAGTCAAGGGAGGTTGCACACAGCAGTCAGGTCCCCCACACAAAGTGATGTCAGATGCCTTGGGAAGAGGGTCCATAAGACCCCGGGCAGATGGGGAAATACCACACAAGTTCTCTGCACTAGACAGGGATGAACCAAATGCCTGCCATTTAACAGCTCCTACTACGTGCTCTTAATGGGCACCATGGAGAGGCGTGGTGCCCACCCACCTTAGGCTGACTCTGGGCTCAGTTGTCAGAGGGATGAGGGGGCCCCCATTTTTCTATTTATTCTGGGGGCAGGGATTGGAGGACCAGATCTGGGAGTTTGGATGGTGACATTTATGAGACATTTCCAGATCTTGAATGTCAAGCCCTTTTAAAGAGAAGGAAGGGCAACCTGCGGCCTGACTTACCACAGAGCATGGCTATTCCTGAATTCCTCCGTGCCAGGCACTGGGCTGTCCTTTCCTTGGCTTTGCCTGACCGAGTCCTTATAACTACCCTCTGACTAGGAAGGGCGTTACAACAGCCCTGTGCTCAGACGGTTTACCTCACAGGCTGAGAGCCCAGACCACAGGACTGCTAAGGAGCTGCTCATTGGACCCCATGCCTTCCGACTCCAGGGCCCATGGGGCAAACCCATTGAGCCACCCTCCCTCCTGGGCATTGCCTGTCTGGGCCCTCGGGGGTGGGGGTGGCTGCAGGCCGGCCTATTGCACCCTCGGCCTCAACACTGAGCCCTCCATGCCTGGTTGGGATGGAGCGGGTCAGCCCAGAGGCCTCTGATGGGCTCATGCCCACAGCAGCTGACGGCCCCGCCGGTGTCCTCTCTTGCCCTGCTTGTTTACAGTTACAGACAGGTCAGTGTGCTAATAGTGATAACCAAACCCCTGTTGCTAATTATGTGCTGCGTTGGTTCTGACTGCTCGCATTACGTAATCCTCACAGCAAGTCTGGGAGAGAGGAATTTTATTACCATCCCATTTCATAGATGAGGAAACTGAGGCCAGGGAGCTAAGTAACCTGCCCATCTGCAGAACTGCAACGTGTCAGCCTCCCTCCCAGTTCAGGCTGCCTCTCCTGTGCTCTTAACCAGCATGTCCAGCCCTGTCCCAGCAGCCCTGCAATCGCTGGGGACGGAAACTGAGCCCAGGTTCAGTGCAGATGGCTCAGCATAGCGCCATCCCGGGAGGCAGGCTCAGGAGCAAGACCCCCTGGGAAGAAGCCCAGGCCTTTCCCACTCCTGCCTCTGACGTTTAGAACCCAGGCCCTATATGGGGACAGCTGGAGAGGGAAGCTGAGGCAAGACAGAGGACGCTGCCACCCCCATGGCCACCACTGTGTGGTCATGAGTGTGGAGTGATTAAGGCCTCTCTAAAGGAGTCTGGTGGTGATTACCCGCCCCCTCCCCATGGCCTGGCCTGGCCCCTGACTATCCCAGAGCAGCACGGGGAGACCTGGCCCCCAATTCCCAGCCTCCTGTCCCTTCCCTTTGGCCAGAGTACTCCCCAATGTCCCTTCTGCAGGTGCCTTGGCCCTGCCTGTCCCTGGAGGTGTGGACTGGCCCTGCAGTGTCCATTAGCCCAGCCTCCCATCCTCTCTGGACACTCTAACCTGGGCTGGCCTGTCCCACAATCTCCTCTGGCACCAGGAGTGCTTGCCCCACGTCACTCCCCATTTATTGGTCTGCTCACCAGCCAAGCCGGGTTCCCAAGGCTCCAGCCTGCCTTCTTCCAGGAGATGAAAGTGGGGCCCAAGGGGCACTTAGGGAGCCTTCCTCCCGCGCTCCCCCCATTACTTTTCGTCTTCCTTCTCCTCCCAGCCTCTGCTCTGCAGGCCTAGGTACCCTCAAGCTAAGTGGGAGGCTGAGCCCTGGATCAGTATCAGAACCTATGAGAGGAGCCCTGAGAGAGTTCAAAGCCCATTATACAGATGAGAAAGCAGAGGCCCCCAGAGAGAAGTGACTTGCCCAAGGCCATACAACCGGGTGTACGGAGCCTGGTTAGCTGGCTACCACTGCATGGGAAGGGGGCTAAAGGGTGGGGAAGCCCCTGCTGGCACTTCATTTCCACTTGGTGAGGCTGCTCCTCATGCCAACCCTCCATGGGGCTTCCTAGTTTCGCCCAATCCCTCCCACAGGGTCCCAGACAGCCTGCCCGGCCCAGCAGAACACTGAGCGCTGGGGCTGGCATGGCTTGGAGATGCCATGGTCCCCTCCACTCCCCTGAGAGTCACCAAGACCGTGCTGGCTGAGTCCTTCCTACAACCCAGCAGATTTCCCTTGTCCTCTGTAGTCACTCTCAACACCAGCAATAATCACAGCAACCATTTACTTAGAACTTGTGTGCCAGGCTCTTCATCCGTTATCTCATTTAATCCTCACAATAGCTCTGTGAGGATGTGATCTCATCGCATATTACAGATGAGGAAACTGAGGCACAGAGAAGTTGGATGACTTACAGAAAGAAGTTGCCAGATTCAGACCCTGGGTTTGTCTGACTCCAAGTGCGATGTCCTCTGAGAATGACACCCAGCCTCAGAGATGAGTTTATTTCCCTCATTCCCCCAACCCCCTGCCCAGATCCAACCAATTGTGTAGCCGGGAGCCAAGCTGCCTTGGTTCAAATCCAGCTCTGCCATTTACTAGCTGTTGATCTCTAGCAACTTAACCTCTCCGTGCCTCAGTTTCCTCATTCGTAAAACAGACATAATGGGAAATATAAATGATATGAAACACTGGGCACATAGGAAGCGCTCAGTAAATGGCGTTCATTGTGGTTACCATGTGTTTAGGGGCTGTCCCCAGCACTTCGTCCCCTGCCCTGTCATCAATGTCATTCCTCCTGCCCTCCCATCCCTGACTTAATAAAGCACATCACATTTTCAGAGCCCCTTCCCATCCATCCCTGGAAAGGATGCCTTGGAACAGAGCAAAGCTGGGCCCATCCCGCAGTTCAGTCCTAACTGGGGGGAAGGCTAAACAGACGTGCGACCTGTCTGACTGTTAAAGGCGACCCAAAGGGCAAAGGCAAGGGCGTAAAGATGTGTCCGTGGTGCTGCAGTCAGGGGTGTTAGCTCAGATCTGGCCATCCTGCCAGTAATTAGCAAGAGCCTCTGCGGATGAAGGTTTAGCGCTGCAGGCGGGTGCTGGGGCTAATGAGGCTGCGGCCCAGGATTGATTTCTGCAGGATAGCTGCCCTCCCCCAAACGTGCCCTGCCACCCCTGACCTGAACCGGCTACCCACGCACCACTCACGTCTGAAGTTCTACCATCTCAGATTCATGTTCATTTAACTCCCAGCTCCTTGTCCCCTCTATTGAAATGCACGGTCCCCTGGGGGAGGTCACACAGTGAGCGTCAACCTCCTCAGTTCTTCCTACCAAAGCGAGTGGCTTTGATTAGATTTGTCCAGGCCGCTGAGGGCTTGCAGCGCAGCTGTCTGGGCCCCCTGCCCCTGCACACCCCGGGCCGCCACCTGGGGCACCTGTCCATGGCCCAAGCCTGGCAGACACCTTACCGGTCCTTCAGCCCTGATTCCTGGTCGCCTCCATTCCAAAGACTTTCATGGGCTCCGCACAAAAGCACCCTCTCCTGCCCTGGACTTTGCCTCTCCCTATTCAAACCTTATGGCAAAGTGCTGAACTGAACTGTTCCCATCTGGCTGCGCCAGCTAAGTTTCCTGAGGACAGAGGTGGTGTCTCCTTCCATGCTCCCTCCACACCCCCTCCGTAACACACCCACACACCACAGAGAGACGTGAGCACGTGGGGTCTACCAAAAGGCCGGGCACATGATAGGAACGTGCTGAATCTCAAGGGAAGGACTGAAGGAACAAGCCCTTTCCCAGAAGGCCAGGCTGCCCGCCCGCACCTTGCCGCCCGTCATTCCCACTCCCCAGGCCTCCGGGCAGCCGGAGGTTCCACCTACACACAGAACAAGACTCCTCGGTTCCGCGCAGGAAGTTCCTACAGTCAGGGCCTGAGACAATGGCTAGGCTCCCCAGGGAGACAGGGACCCGCCTGGCACTGGCAGCTGGTGAGGGGGACGGTGGAGGGCACTGCCAGGCCTTCCCAGCTGGGCAGGGGCTATTTATACCCAGCTCCTGGCCCTGCCCTGCCACCCTCCCCCTAAAGAAAGCTCATTCTCCACCCCAACCACCCACCATGCAGCTGGGCTAAGGACAGACAGGCAGCTAGGCGATGGGCAGCAGGTGCCAACAAGCACCAGGCGCTTGTGAGGCCTCCATGTTGACCTCTCAGGGCAAAATCCCCGCTCCAGACAGGCTGGACTTGATTAAATATTGTGCATCGCCTCATCACACTCCACCCCTGGCCCAGGTTGATCACCTCTATCCAACAGCACCGTCTGTCCCCTGCTGGCTCCTGGACAGTACTGACAGGTGTCCTTCCCACTCCTGGGATCAGAGGGGCCCCACCTTGGCCTAGGGCAAGACAGAAACTTACAAAAAGGGAGGAAAAGCTTGAAAAAATGGGCAGTTAGTGAAGAGCTAAGCATTGGCCTCGGAGCTTAAGGCTACTACTACCCTTCCATTTAGGTCAAGAGGCCACTCAGGGCGGATGGGTGTCATAAGGGGAACCTGACAAGTTCAGGGGCACATGCCCAGTGGGGCAGGCCAGGGGTAGGGCCTGGTGGGCCCTGATGCATTCACATCCTGGAGCTTCCAAAGAGCTGCAACCCAGAGTGTCAATCACCGCTCCAGACACAGGAGGCCACGGGTCCTGACCAGGGGCCACTGGCCTCGGTGTCTCAGCAGGGTGCTTGTGATGAAGCAAGAGAGGAGGGACCTAAGTCAAAATTTGCAAGCTACCATCTTTCCTTGCCCATCCACTAGTCCTCCCTGGAGCACACATGGGCTCCATGGGTGCTAGGCACGGCTCTATGACTTCCCAATCCAACCCAGCACCCCTCTCAGTACAGGTCAAGGGTAGGGAGTTGCTTCTGAGTCCAAAGGAGCTCATGTGGTCCCATGGTCCACTGAGCAGGCCTAGGTAACCCAGAAGATGCCTTTCATCAGAGGAGCAGGGCTATCTCTGTGGACCTTTCCCATCAGCCACTGGTTCCTTCACTCAGCAGGCATGGATGGGCCACCTGGTTCTCATGTGTCTCCAGCAGGGCTAGGGGCACCCTTGTTTATGTATGGGGAGGAGAGGGGAGAGGAGGGAAGAGGTGGAAGGGGTCCACGTGCTGAGCTGGGACCCAGGGTCCAGAGAGGAGTCAATAAGGAAGCAATTTTAGAGCTTCTGAACCCAGGGTGGCCCAGGCCTCCTGCTGGACTTGCCGTCTTGATTCAGCCCCAGACTTGCAGACTGGGGCCTTAGGAGGGCAGTAATTATGTGGAGTAACTAGAGGTGCCTGCCCTTGGGAGAGCAGGTTAAAATCTTTCCCTGATAAACAAACGCATTCCCTGCCTGTTCACTCAGCACACATTTGAGTGATGACTGAGTTGGGCAGAGCACCAGGCCTGGGAACACAGATAGGTTAAGCCACACACACGGGGCACCCAGACCAGGAGGCATCTGTCAGTACCAGACCAACAGGCACTTTTCCAGCACCTACTAGGTCTGGGTGCCATGAGTGAGTGACAGAGGGTCCTGAGGCCCTTGTAACTTAAAACCCAAATAACCACCAGGCCGGAGAGCACTAGAGACCAAAGGCTGAGAAAGCAGTGGGGAGGCCAGTGTGACAGTCTAGGCTCAGGAGCCTCAGGCCTGGCTGCACATAACAGCCCTCTGGGGGACAGGTTTCACTGCTCTGGGCTGAGCCTACTGGGCAGCTGGGGCTGAGCACCACCCATCTGGGTCATCAGGGTCTGTGGTCTCAGGACAGTGGCATTGGGAGCAGAGAGGAGGCAGCGAGTAAAGGTGGACAACTACTGGTCACATGGGAAACAAAAGGAAGGAGGACCAAGGGTGCCCGGGAAGATGGAGATGATGTCAACCAAGAAAGGGAACTTCAGAGGTGGCATAGGTTTGGGAACAAGGAGAAGGAATTTTGTGGGGCTAGTGAGCCCTCCAGGCCCCATGTGCAGGCAGTGCTGGGGGTGCAGAGCTGGAGCCCAAGAGAAGGCAAAGGCTGGAAGTTCAGATTTGGGGATCTTTGTCCTGGAGCTAGGAGTAGAATGATACTTGAGGCCTCCTCTCCCGCAGTGGGCACACGGGAAAGGATGAGACAACTGGGAGCCTCGTGGTGGAATGCTGAATGTCACGTGCCAAGGGAGGGACCTCATGGTGGCTCCAGAGACGCAGGGCTCCCCTGGGAGGGAGGGCACCAGGATGGGGGCCAGGACCTCACACCCACAGGCTAGAACTTCAGGCCAAGAGGTGGGGAGGGCTCTTCTGAAAACCCTGCAGGAGGCAGGTTCCTCAGGCCTGGCTCTGCCAACACTGGCATTAAGCGCCCAGGTTTGGCTGCTGTTTCCCGATGTTCTTGATCAGGTCCCACCAAGGCACATGGCCAACATACTAGGCAGAGTGAGTCACCTTGCTCTCCTTCCCTCCGCTCCTTCCCTCTTCCACGTTTGTCCCCTCCCTCCGCCCTGCATCCTGAACCTTCAGTCCACAGCCATGTCCTCCTGTGCACAGGATGGGACCTCCCAGCCTCACCTGTCTCCCCCCACCCTGGGGTGGCAAAGGCCACTCTTCCCTCTCGCCCTGGGCCCAGGGTCTGGGCCTCTTCCTCAGGTTGGCTTGGCTGAAATCTGGGCCTTTGGACTTAGGTCAGCCCTTTCTGGATCTGTCACCTGTACTGTGTGACCAGAGTCACAGTGAGTGTGGCAGGGAAAGAAAGGTGGGGGGCTGGGGTGAATGTGAGGGAAAGGGGGTTATTACAGTCTAGAGGCCCACAGTACCATGGGTGAAAAACCCACACACCCTAAAAAATCGAAAGCAAAGTAAAAAGCTATCCCCTCCCACTGGGAACAGCCCCTGAGGACGGCGGGGAGGGGGTTATCCTGTCTTCCTCTCCCTCCCTAAACTCTCCAGCACAACTCACTGGCCCTACTGGCCAAGTGGCTGCTTCTACATTCTGAGTGGCTGGCCCCCTCCTGCCCTGACTCTAGAGGTTTCTTTCAGGGCCCCAGGCACCCTCAGAGGAGGTGAATTAAGACCACCTGAGAGCTTAGAGGGGCTGGAGAGAGGGTGTGGGGTCTGCAGACCCTCAAAGCTGAAGGGGTCCCGCCGGCAAAGACTGAGTTCCCAGTCACAGGGGAGGGGTGGAGGTGGCGGCCCTGCGCTCCATCCTGGGGAGCCCTGGGGGATGTTTCTTTGGGGGAGAGGGGAGGGGAGGGGAGGGGAGGGGAGGGGAGGGGAGGGGAGGGGAGGGGAGGGGAGGGGAGGGGAGGGGAGGGGAGGGCGGGGCAGAGCCTGGCTGGAATGTTACAGCTTCTGTTCTCCAAAGCAGCTCCCAGAGCGCCTGGCCTGCGGCTCCCGGCTGATCTGATAAGATGTGACAGGGCGGCCTGAAAAATGTTGAAACCTGTAAAATGTTTAAACCTGTTTTTGTTGTGTTGTGAGCATGAGGGTTTTTTTTCCCTCTCAATTTCATAGGAAAGTGGAGTTGATCAGAGTGAGGCAGGGGAGGGGGCCGGAGAGAGGGATTGTCCCCTTCAGCCAAATTGGGAGGCAGTTCGAGCAGGATGGTCAGACCTGGGGGGGGGGGGAGAACTGGGAGGAAGAAAGGGGTGGGGGTGGGGGAAGCCTGAGAGAAGGGACCGAGGAGAAGGAGGGGGAGAGGAGGCAGGGGGCTCTGCAGCTCCAGCCTGTCAGCAGCTTCAGCTCTCGTTGTCCTCAGGGCTGTGTCCCCTCAGCACCCTGGGAGGACACATGAGCTGTGGCTCCCTGCCTTTAGCAGGTGGTCCAGGAAGACTCACCAGGGGGCACACCGAGACCTCACTCCTGAGACCCCCAAAGGGTCTCCTGAGAGGCACCAAGGCCACAGGTGGACAAATGTTTACAGGTGGAAAAAGCTCCCACGTGCACTTGCTTTGCTGAGCAGCTGAGAACTCGCAGGTGAGCTCAAAAGAGTCCTGCCCTTCGGAGCCAGAAGCTGCGGTCCAGCCTCTGCCTCAGATGTGTAAAGGGTTGATATGCTATTTCACAGATGAGGCAACTGAGGCCCAAAGACATTAAAATGATGGCCTGGGATCACAACGCTCCTGCCCGTCACTTTTGGGCGACTCTATCAAAATTCTCTCCCAATGGGCCCAGTCTTTCCAACTGAAGGATATGGAGCCTTCTAGAAACCAGGGTGGGGCCAGGTGTGTCTGGAGTGCTTGCTCACTGGGTACAAGGTAGATGCTTATAAAGGCCCTGAATGAAAGTCTCTGCCTGAGAAGCTTCTCCTGCTGCTCTCTTGCTAGATGGAGGGGGTTCGGGGTCGGGGGGCGGGGAACAACACAGGACATAAGAGTGCCTTAGGAAGGCTGTAAGGCCTTCTGTAAACCACCACACACATGGCTTATTCTAGCGCAGTATCAGGCCCCAGAACATCAAAGTTGAGCGGAAACGGGCATTATCCAGTCCGGAGCCTCAGGGCAAAGGAAGCCCAGAGAAACATGCGACTTGCCCAGGGCTCCTCCGCTGGTGGGAGACAGCACAGGGTGTACAGCCCAGACCTGACCCCCAGCCGGACGCTGTCTCCCTTACACCGAGGCCTGGGGCTTCATTCAGCACCGCATCGCCTGCCTACTGTTTGTAAACAGAGCCTGGGCCCTTCTTAGGCCCCCCCTCCTGTAGGAGAGATGTTCCTGCAGGTGACCGCTGTCAGGGGCAGAGTGTGAGAGATCCCATTTGGGATGGAAGCCAGGAGGAACGGGAGTGCTGAGGGGAAGAGGGACTGAAAACAGCAAGGAAGACATCTCCTAGGAGGTGACATTTGAGCTGGGCCTTGAAGTTGAGTTCAGCTTGGACATCCCTTACCCTGGGGCTCTGCGATTTGTTTCTTTGCTTCCCACTCCAGTCACAGTCTAATTTAAACTTTTCCTAAACCACGTTTGCATCTTTAGCTCATTTCAGCCTGGCAACACCTCTCCCCTTCCCAGCTCCCCCAGCCCCTAAGTACTGTAAGGCAGGGGTTAGCCTCCCATTTGGTAGGTGAGGAAATGAGGTCCTTACTGGATTCAGTTGCTTGTTCTGAGGAGCCAAGTCTGCTGGTTCCCAGGCCTGAATTTTGCTGGGTTCCTACACTCCTTTACCCTTCAAGCCCAGTTCTGGTAAAAGATAAAACACAGCCTGCCCAGAACACTTGTTTACTTCGGACTCAGCAGTAACCTTAAGCACATTCAATTGAATTGTCCATTTACTCTCTGTCCGCTAAACTTGAATTTTTTTGAGAGGAGAAATTATTTCACTCATTTTTGTATGGTGAGCAGAGTGCCTGGTTAACCAACAGGCACAGCAGTCCTGCGCCCCAGCCATTGTCCTAACCCCCTCCCCCAGAGATCCCACAGGCTGCCGCCAGGACAAACTAAGGGCAGGTGATGGCTCTCCTAGTTCTCTAGGCCTTAGTACACAGCTGCTCGTTCCACAGTCTGGAAATGCTTTGTTTGCCTCTCAGGAATAAGCCCAGGAGGGAATATGGAAAGCGGGGCTGCTCTGCTGGGAGTTCACTCTCTGAAAAGCCAAGCCTGATGAGTGTCTTAACTCAACAAACAGTAACACTAGGCCAGGCCCTGTGCTGGGAGCTGGGAGCACAGAGATGTACATGGGACACTCCTGGTCTTGCAAGAGCACCCGGCTCAGCCTGGATCTAGGCTGCCCCCAGGTAGCCCATCCTTGTCTCCTACTGGGGCCCAGATGCCACCCACCCTGCCTCACAGCAAGACAGCACTGACCACCCACCCTGGTGAGGGCTGGAGACTCAAGGACTTCACCTCTGTCGACTTGTCCCACCCACTTCCTTACACCACACCTTTTGGAAGAGCAAGGACATGCATCTGCCAGCTGCTGCTAGGGTCAGGGATGCAGGCTGTGGCACCAAGGTGCTCAGATCACCTGGGGTGGTTTTGAAAAATACAGACACCTGGGTTCCAAAGCTAGCCCTGCTGAATCAGACTCTGGAGCGCAGTCTAGGAAACTGCAGGGTATCCAGTGTCCTTAGGAAATTCTCTGGCCAAAGATTAACCGGAATCTCACCAAGCTTTTAGTAGTAACTTTTGGGTGTCAGGAAAACATGAGGGATAGAGGAACAACCCAAATGACACTGGGGGGGGGGGGGAGCAACCAGACAAATTCAGAATGTGGGACGGCCCACAAGGCTACAGGCCTCCAAACTCTCCAAAAAAACCAGTGTCCAAAAAAAAAAAAAATCAGTGTTATTCTCTCAAAAATGTGTGTGTGTGTGTGTGTGTGTGTGTGTGTGTGTGTGTGTGTGTGTGTTGAGTAGGGGAGGTGTGTTTTAGAGGAAAATAAACTTAAGAGACATAACAATAAAAAATTGGAACCTAGTTTGAAAGTCCTAGTCACCAAGGCATTTTGAGGATAACTGGGAAAATCTCGATCATTAGGAAGCATTAATAATTTTGTTATTGATAATGGAATGTGGTCACGGGGTCATCCTTAGATTCTGGAAATGCGAGGCGAAAAGTCATGATGAGTATAACTTCCAAATAATTCAGCAAAAACAAAGCGTGTGTGCGCGCGTGGGCTGGGGGAACGCGAGGGGAGGGAGTGGAGGAAATGCGGCAAAATGCGGGAGAAGTGCATTCCGTATGCATAGTCCTGCTATTTTTTTGTTTTCCTGATTTTCATAAAACTTTGGAGAAACAATAACAATGCAATTTCCAGCCAGCTCGCGGGGTCTTCCTGGAAGCCCGCGCAGGGCAGGAGCGGGGCGCAGGAGCCCCGGGGGGCGGGGGGCAGGTGCGCACGGCCGGGCGGGGCTGCGGCTGCGGGGCGCTCGGGGCGCGTGCGCGCCGCCTCCCCCCCAGGTGGGTATTTCCCCGCGCTCCCGCGAGCGCCCCCCCCCCCCCCCCCGAGCACGCGCAGGTGAGCGCAGCCCTGCCGGCACCTGGACTTCCCCGCCCGCGCGCTGAGGGAGGCTCCCCGCAAGTTCAAAGCGGCGGCTGCCTCTCGGCCCCCTCCCCATCCGCGGGCGAGGCAGCCAAGCGAGCCCCAACATCTTCCCTCCTGTGCGCCCCTCCAGATCCATCAGGCCCACGTCCCGCCCGCCGCCCGGTCCTCCCCGGCGGGGTCGCTGCGTCGCCCCCTCGGCCCTTTCTTCTCCAGGGCCCATGACCGCGGGCGTCGGGGCTTCGCAGCATTTACTCAGCACCTCTGAGGAGCTGAATCCCGGGTCCACGCAGGACCTCAATAAAAGATGCAGCGCCCAAAAGGGTAGGTCACTGGTTCTCAACCTTGGCTGCGCCACAAATGACGCGTGGGGGGACTTAAAACTACGGATGCCCGGGCCCCACCCCCAGAGAAACGGATTTAATTGGCCTGGGTGCTCCCCGCCGTCTGTGGCATTCTTTCGCCATTTTAGGAGGCGGCAAGGTGGGGGAGCACTGGCCTAGGTCACAGACAAAGCTCCAACCTGCCCACGGTCACGCGCGGGGCGGGGCGCGGGGGCTCCCCAGCCCTCCGTCAGCCGTCGGGGGGCCCCACCCTCTCCTGCTCGCAGCATCTGTCCATCCTTTCCAACCAAGGCTCTGTCCACTTCCTCTCCTGAAGTTACCCCCCCCCCCCATGGTCTCTCCCGGCCTCGCCCGCGGGTCTCCGTCTTCACAGCCGGGGAAGCGGGTGTTTTGATGGCCCGGGTCGGGCAGCCCCGCCACTGACACGCTTAGGTCGGAACCTCAGCCGGCCCCGCGCTCCTGCTCTCGGTGCGCTAAGCACCCGCGCTAACATGCACTGGACAGGACGAGATAAAAAGTCTGTTTCAAAAGAACTCATTTCCTCCTGCAACCTAATGCTTTACCTGGTGACCCCCGCCCCAGCCTTCAACCCTCCCGTGCACCCCCTGGTTTTTCTGTTCTGATCCCCTCCCTCCTGGTTGCCAGCTCACTTTTCTTAGCTTGGCAAACATGTTTGGGAGTAAATGGAAATTCTCTCTGCAGAGACCCAAGCCACCAACAAACACTCTTGGGGTGCAAGGTACCAAGGCCTTTCTCCATCTTTCTGGGTTCTTGCCCACAGCTACGTTTGTGTGTGTGTGTGTGTCTAGGACTCGGAGTTCCCCACTCATCTCTCACTGGAAATGCTTTCTCCCCACCAGTCCATGGGGGAGCCCTCCCGTCTGTCACCTCCTCTTAGTCTCTCTTCACTCCCTGCTCCCTCCCCTCACTGTGCCCAGCACCCTGTCTCCCACGGGACCCAGCTGATCCCCACAGGAATGCAGTGCCACAGGGAAGTTCTGCATTTTCAATCCTGTGTCCTAGTCACATCCATGACAAAAGTAGAAAGGAATTTCTTACAGGGGAAAACACATTGGGCAGAAAAGATAAAATCATCGCACACACATTAGCAAACATTTAAGGTAAAAAGACTTTCAATGATCAATTTCTCTACAAAGATCAATTTCTCTACAAAAAGGACATGTGTTCAATATGGGGGGGGGCATATCAAAGCAGATTAGCTCCGGTTAAGGTTCCCTCAGGAATCACCCTGGCCTAAGAGAAGGCGAGAGTCACCAGGAGGAGGTGCCCACAGCACTCTGGGGAGATGAGGTAATGGGGACACTGAAGTGAAGGGAACGCTTTTACGGGCGCAGACCCGATGGTGAGTAATGCAACGCGGGGTGTAGTTATCTGGGTAGAGAGTGGTTAAGAAGGCTCTGAGGAAATAATTTCTGAACTCTGCCTAAGTAAGGCGGTGAGGGAACCAATTTGCGGGGGCACTCAGAATGGTTATTATTACTAATAATAACAGCCAACATTTACTGAGCGTTGACTGGTGCCAGGAGCCATGTAAATCCCTTTACACAGGCTATATCTTTTAATTTGCCAAAGAACCCTATGAGCTCATTACTATCCCCATTTGACAGGTGATGACATGGGTTCAGAGAGGCTAAGTAACTTGTCCGGGGTCACACAGCTAGGAAACGGCGGTGCCAACACGGCTCATAAAGCAATGAGGGGAGGCATTTATTAGGACAAGGTCTGTGAGGAGCATGTTGATGAAGGGCTGGAGGAGGAGGGGAAGGAAATACTCAGGTCTGTCCTGCTCCTCAGGCTGCTCTCTGGATTTACAGTCCTGTAAACTCAGACACCAGGGCCCTGCCTATTGATCTTTTTCTCTTTTGAGTGTTGTCATGGATCTTCCACACCTGAGGTTTATTTCACTCTATGTCAGACAAGGCCAGGCCCACACTCAAGGTGTCCCCACGGGGGTGGGGTGAGAGGAAACCTGTAGGGATTGTGTGTGAGACAGGACGTGTGGTTTCAGGGCCTCTTCCAAGAAGCCAAACCCACAGATGTTAACAAATGTGGACACTGATTTCCCAAGAGAGGTCCGGGGAAAAGACACATGCTCCAGCACCTTCCAGGTGCAAAGCGTTTCCCCACAGAGCATCCTGGCTAATCCTCTCAACAGCCCCGAGTGGTAGATACTTTCTCTTTACTAGTGAGGAAACTGAGGCTCAGACAGAGGACCGTAAGCCAGGGAGGGGGGGTGGGGTTGGACCCCTGCCCCCTTTCTGTCTGACTCAGATCACTCCTGTTGTTATTTTGCTCTCGGTTTAGATCCCACCCTCTGGTGGAAACCAGTTCATTCCAGTAGAATGCATTTATTCAGCACCCACTGTGTGCTCTGCACTGAATGGGCACCTAGTGAGGAGCAGGCCACGTGCACAGGAACAGAGGACAAGGGCAGGGAGACCAGCCAGCTCACAGACCATCCTGGTGGTAACAGGGAGGCCACGTGAAGGAAGACATAGAGTGAGATGGTAACCCACAAGACCTCGTGGTGGATTTTATGGGCCCTGAGGGAAAAGGAAGAGGGAGGACATTTTGGGAACATTAACGTGACACAAAACACTGAAGTTCAAGGAGCAAAGAGGGAAGGAGGCCAGGCCCCGAGGTCCCAGCCAATGAGTTCAAATCCCACAGGCAGTGAAGCAGGGACTACCACTGGCCTGAAAGACGCCCAGGTCCTATGCAGGGCTGGTCCCCTGGAAAGGAGCCTGGGAGGAACACTGGAGGCATCTGCCCCAGAACCAAGGTCCATGGGAGGCCATAGGACTCAGTGTTCACACCCACTGGCTCTGTCCAGTTTGGGAGTTCAGGTGGGATCATGTGGGGCTGAGAAGCCAAAGCATTTGATGGAGCAGCTACAAATTCCTGGGAATCCTCCCCTCTCCCAGGCTGGAAAGATCTCGGCCCCTTCGCTCGCTCCCTCTGCCAGATGCAGCGGCTGCTCCCACTCATGGGCATCTTCACCTGGTGACATGTGGTGGGAAATCTTACCTACTCACCTACTCTGTCCGTCTGAGCCACCACTTTGACGCCTGTGTCTGTCCTCAGGTGCTGAGGGAGTAGCTGCTCCCCTGCACAGAATGAAATCCAACCACCTCTGCTCCAAGAAAAACAGCCTCCTGGTTCATGTCACCACACTTAGCCCCTCTCCCAAGGCTCCCACATCTCTGCTGTGTGGCCAGACTGGGGATGGTGCTAGAACATAGCCCTGGCCAGTGTGGAAAGAGAACACTGGACCCTCTGACTTCTGGGGTTCCCCTCCTAAGGAGGGAGATTGGGGTCAGTCTGTGGGGTCCGAGAAGGCCAGCTGGCCCACAGGGAAGGGATTCCTGCATGCTCACCTCAGAAGTCAGGGATGCCCCCCATTCCTGAGGCCCCTATGACCATCCCTAATTCTGGCTGCTAACCCTCAGGAAGTTTTCTGTCTTTCAGCTGGATAACCTACCTGGTAAAAGCGACCATGGGTGTCCTGCCTGCGAACATTTCCCGGGCACACACAGGGCCCTGGACAGGGTGCCGGGGGCGGTGATACCAAGCTGAAGGCCGGGATCTCTGGGCTGGCTCTGCAGCACTGTGGATTCACCGGAGACTCTCCACCATCTGTCTTAAAGTGAGTGCTGCCTAAGTATCTATCTTATTGGGTCTACCAAGAAGGTTCTGGTAACCCCAAGTCTCTCAAATAATTCGTTCTCACCTGCTACCACTCTCTCTAATGCACATATATGCACATAAGACCTGATCATGCAGTGCTATGGATGTCCAACTTTTGGGGAAGGACAGAGGATTTAAAAAAAAACCCACAAAAACACACAAAACTGAATCAGTTCTCAGTGGGGTAATTATAGGTGAAAAGTAGAGCTACCCAAGCCCCGAGCGTAAGCAGCACCATCCATGCTCACAGGCCGGGACTGGCTGATCCCGCTCACCTGGGTCCTGGCCCACTGCTACCACCTGCTACCTACCGTGCAGGGGCCCTCGATTCCTAATCGGAAAAATGTAAGTATCACCTGCTTTAAAGAGGCTGGAGGGAGGAGTCCTTGAAATAGTGTAGGTAAAGCTCTTATCACAGTTCCTGATGCCATGAATGGTGGTGGCTATTGTTGTAAGTCTAACACAGGCCAGTGCCATTCTCAGTGCCAGGCACTGTTTCATGTGCTTTACACACATTAACTCATTTAATCCTACCCACAACCCTGTAAGGGATATACTGTTATCATCGCCCCCATTCAGACAGGGAAATTGAAGTGCAGAGATTAAGTCATTTGCCTGAGGTTACCCTGGGAGTTAGAGACACATCCAGTCTGGCTCCGGAGCCTGCAGGCGTAACCACAGTGCTCTACCGTTCCTCAGGAAGGAGTCAGAGGAGCGATCCATCATTTGGCAGCTGGGGACCGAGCTCCGGCTTGTGGGAGTACAGAGAGGTGAGTGTGACATGGTGCCTGCCCTGCAGGGGTTCCCAGTCTCACAGGGAGACAGATGCCTAAAAAGAAAATTACAGGAGGCCCAATGTGGAAGAGTGATTCATTCTACCAGAGGTGACGGGGGTAGGCTTTGTGGAAATACTGTAGAGAGGGTCTGACACTGGCCAGACAGACCTGAGTCCCCAGGGTACAAAGACCAGCTGGGCCTCGTGCCTGACTGCCTCACGGCAGAGGAGATTCAGCTGGACTGACTCCTTGGCTGATCGCCCTACTCATTCATTCATTCATTCCTTCATTTGTTCATTCATGCATGCGTTCTACTCAACCCTCTGGAATGGGTGCTGTGGGCTGGACTGGTTCACATAGGATGATTTAAAAGTCAGGAATCACAGCAAGACTGTTGAGAAAAATAACACCACAGGGACAAAGTGACATATGAAAGGGGCAGGAGAATCATCTAGATCATATTTTCCAAATGGGTAATAGTTGTTACTTGGGGGGGGGCGGTGAAGAACCCAGGGCTCAGAGGTTAAATACTTTTGGAAAACAGATTATATCAATGAAAACAAGGGTCATCCCTGCAGTGCCTCTCTGTTGCTAAATGCTAATGAGATGCTAGTATGCTAATGAGCACCATTAACACCAAGAGGCCGGAAGCAGCAGGTGGCACTTCCCAAACTTATTTGACCCTAGAAGCCCTTCTCAGCAGGATTTCGTGGGATTGGGGTAAGAAGCACATTGTGAGGGCCTGCTCTGGCCCCAAAGGTGTACAGAAGAGCTGAGCAAGAGGGAGGGAAGGTCAGGCTGGGAGATTCCCAGGAAGGATTTGGAAAAATCCTGGGAAGGTCATGGACAGGTGGAAAGGTGATAGGAAAGAGTTTCTCCATAGGGAAAACTATTTCATAGTGGAGGCCCAAGGAAGTGGAGTTTTTCCCCAGGGGCAGGAAGGGAGCCTGACCAGGGGCCCAGCCTTGAGAACAGAGACCCAGCAGGAGACGGCTGCCGCATCTGCTTTCTGATGTGGGCTGAGGAGCTCAGCTCTTTTCTCCCAGAGGGAAGGAGCCCAGTGTTTGCATAAAGCTTTAAGGTAAAATTCATCTACTGGTCTTCCCTGAAGTGGCACCTGAGAGATGTTATTCTGTAACTCAGTCAGGGTGGCCCATGGGGACCAAGGGCAGGGGGCTGGGCCAGGAGGGAAATCTGCCCTGGCTCGGGTGGGCTGGGCCCTCCCAGAAGTGGCATTATTTCTGGATAGTGGACAGGGTGTTCACAGCCCATGAGGGTGCAGCTGAGGAGCAGAAAGGGAGGAGGTGGCGAAGGTGGAGAGGTGAGGCAGGAGACCCAAGTCTGCAGCTTCGTTAGCTAAGTTTGCCTGTCACCAAATGCCAGCGATCCCCTCTGGCCCTTGGACAGACAATAAGAGGAGTTTGAGGGACGAGAGCCTAAAGTTGTGGAGGATTCCCATCAGACACACCAGACACAGGCCATATGTTCTTCCAAACACATGTGTTGACAGGAGTACTGGGGTCCCAGCCCTGCCTCTGCTGCTCTCAGCTCTGAAACCTTACAGCAGCCCCATCTCTATCAACAAAGACCACAGGTCACATTTTATAGCTGCCAGATTGACAAAAATAAATTCACTTGATTCCAAGTGTCAAAGCAAATGAGCAGAGCCTCATTGGAAAACAGCTTGGCATCAACTTGCAAAACAGAAGATTCGCCTACCCTGCAACCCAAAGTTCCGTTCCCGGTAGGTCCCCCATGAGTACTCTCCCTTGTGGGCACCTTGAGGCACCTGTTCATTGCCTGGTGATGGAGGAGACAAATTGTGGGATATTCAGGTGATGGACTAGTATACAGCTGTGAAAAATGAAGGACCTCCTGTAATATCCAATAACACAGTCTGAAATTTAGAAACATAATACGAAGGGAGAAAAGCGAATTACAGAAGACTGCATCTAGTATAAACCAATTTTATAATGCCTAAAAATAAGCAAAATGAAATCTATATCAGATAGGTATTCCTAGCTGAGAAAAACTGCTATTTTAAAGTAATGGAATAAACATGTAAAATTCAGGACGTGGTCATGTCTGGAGGGAGATGGGGGATGGGATGGGAAGAGACCACAGGTAGATTTCTTGACCTTGATCACATTCTGGTTCTTCAGGGGTGGGGTGTGGCCCAGGTTTTCATTTTGTCATTATATCCTGTATAGTATATGGTATGTTTTCTCTCATGTGTGTCAAGTATCACATAATTTAAAAATGTTAGCAATTTGCAACCAAGAATATTTTTAAGAACAAAATGTATTACGTGGCCTCTCTGTGCCTCAGTTTCTTCCTATGGTTTAGCAGGCCCTTCTAGCCTGAAGGTTGGGAGCTCAGCCTGCATCCCACCCAGGCCTCCTGGTACCCCAGCCAAACTCACTCACTGTGTTTAGCAGGGCTGTCATGGCCAGTGTCTAAACCACTGACCACGGCCATAATAAGCACACACAGACCAGGCCTTGGAAGCCCAGTAAAAACTCTAACAGGTACCACGATTGATCTACAGCAGTCCCCCTTATTCACAGGGGATACTTTCCAAGACCCCCAGGGATGCCTGAAACTGCAGAGAGTACCAACCCTATATATACTATGCTTTTTCCTATACATACATACCTATGATAAAGTTTAACTTATAAATTAGGCATAGTAAGAGATTAACAATAACTCACAATAAAATAGAACAATTATAACAATATACTGTAATAAGTTATGTATATTCATCTCTTGAAACATCAATATATCAAAAAAAATTTTTAAACCCTCATACAAGGATATTTTTCCCATTGCTCTTCACAGAGTGGAAGGAAGAGGGAGAGAGAGGGAGAGAGAGAAACATCGATGTGAGAGAGACACATGGACTAGATGCCCCTGCACACGCCCTTCAGGGGCCAGCACGTGCCCTTGACCAAAATAACACTCAGGACCCTTCAGTCCAAGGACTGACGCTCTAACCACTGAGCCAAACCAGCTAGGGCTATCAAAAATCTTTTGAATTGTTTATTTCTAAAGTTTTTCGTTTAATATTTTCAGACCGCGATTGCCCATGGGTAACTGCAACCATGGAGAACAGACCTGCAGATAAGGGGGAATATTGCACCCTTCCCTTTCTGAGAACTGAGGTCCTCGTGAACATTTTGGCTGAACAGGACACCAGGACACAAGGTCAGGCTACAGTCTATGTTCTCTTGGGTCCACTGAGTCACAGAATTCTGCCACATGCCCATCACTCACTTCTTTCTTCACACAGGTTAGTTGATGGGACAAACCAAGATAAAGGGTATGGCTTTCCCTGAGTGTGGCCTTTTCTGTTTTGGAAGGAATTCAGATCTTTGTT
Source organism: Miniopterus schreibersii (assembly GCF_964146895.1). Taxonomy (NCBI): domain Eukaryota; kingdom Metazoa; phylum Chordata; class Mammalia; order Chiroptera; family Miniopteridae; genus Miniopterus; species Miniopterus schreibersii. The sequence goes on from NC_138116.1 coordinate 10,920,201, forward strand.
CCACAGAACCCTGACCTGGAATGGAATATTTTTATAACCTTTGCTACCTTGGAATGACCTTCAGAAATCCTTAATCCATTCAGTACTTACTCACCTTTAACTCCTTTCCTGTGTACTATTTCATTTCAACTTCACATTTCAACTGCCCTGAGATTAGGATTTTTACCCCCATTTTACAGATGAACAAATTGGTATTTTAAAGAAATGACCCACAGTTCCACAGCTATAAAGTAGCACATCTGAGTTTAACACCAAGGCCGATTTAGGCCCAAAGCCTACCCTCTCTCTGGACCACCAAGCTGTCTCCCAGGACAGAGGCTAGAAGCTCAAATCTGGACCCTCTGGGGAATCACAGAATGAGGGAAAGGAAATGCTATCCCAGGGAGTGGGAACCAGCTGAACCCAGACATAGCTTGCTTGGGAAGAAGCCAGGCTCATTGGCCAACAACCAACAGAATTACCAGCTGTGCTCCTGCAATATTCAGGCTCCCTGGGGATACAAAGACATATAAGGCAGAATCTACCCTCAAGGGGCTGACACTCTAGTTGGGAAGACAAGACAGACACACATGAAGAGGTAACTAGTAACAAGAGCCAGTAGGTCTTCTTCCCAGGAGGACCTCATTGAAGCCAGGGGAACCAGCTGGGGTTGGAAGACTGAGCCTGTGACTGGCAGATAACCCTCAACCCACAACACACCTTGGAGGACCTACTGTGTGTCCTGTGCTATGCAAAGATCATGGAGACCTGGTCCTGCCCACAAGGGGCTCACAGTCTAGTCAATAAAACAGATACACCCAGAAGGGGGCTGAGCTGGGGCCAGGTGCTGAGGGAAGGCTGCCCAGAGGAAATGGAATCTGAACTGTCCTTTGAAGAATGAATGGGAGTTCACAGAGGTCATTCCAAGAGAAGGCAGGGACAATCGCAAAGGTCTGGAGATGGGAGGTACTGTACGAACAACACAAGTAATAAAAAGAGATTAACAATGGCCAAACATGTAGGACCAGACCCTGTGCTAAGTCTCACAGTAGCCCTCATTTTACAGAGAGAAAACTGAGGCTCAGAGAGGTTCAGGTCACCCAGATATTAAAGGCAGAACCATCTAGAGCCCGAGACTGATGCCCCCCACCTAAAGCCCATGCTTTTACCCAGACAGGTGAAAGCAGGCTGCAGGGTGAGGATGTGGGGGTGGGAGATGAGCTAGGGGGGAGAGTTAGGAAGGGGCTAGATCCCACAGGGCCTCTGGGCCGTGCTGAGGAGTGTGGAACGACACAGTCAGAGCTCCTGGCTGAATGCTCTTCTGATCGGACCATTTTAAAACCATAAAACCCACCAAACATGAAGGAAGATCCTCTGAGGCGAAAATGAGTAAGACAAGGTCCCGGTTTAACAAATAGAAACTTGAAGTGAAGCGGTGACAACAGACTACAAAGGAGCCTGTGTTGCTAAAGTAGATGGCAGTCCACCTGCTAAGGAAGGACTATAGAGATGGAGAAGGGAAGCCCTCTTCCAGATTCCAGTGAGGCCTGGAGGGCCCTTTCCCATCCAGTCCCCGAGCCCGGCAGGAACATACAGGGCCTGGGTGAGAACCCTAAATGCAGGCTCACCCACCACGAGCCCAATACTGAAAAGTTTCATGGCAGGTTAACAAACTGTTAAATATAATATATTATATCCAACTCAGTGAGCTATACACTTATTATGTATGTACTTGCCTATATGTAGACTTCAATAATAAGTTAAAAAAATCATTCCTATCATGTTATTTTGGTCAAATACCTTATTTACCACCTGGAAGGGGGGCTCTCTAAGGAACTCTGTGCTAGAAAAGTGATACGGGAGAGCCAGCCCCCAGCCTCAGCCTGCTCCCCAACTCATTCCACACTGGACATTCTCTGAACCCCCAAGTTCTATCCCCAGACCCTGAAAACAGCCTCCCCTTGACCACCTCTCAGGCCTAGGGGCACCCACCCTAGCAGCATGACCTGGCCTGATGGGATGGACCCCGGGCTGAGGTTTGCAGAGCCCAGAAGTGGGCAAAACACTTAAGGTTAAGTTGGAGAACCACTGGCCGGTGGGGAGGCCTTCTCTTCCCTGAAGTCAAGGGGCTCGGAGGGGTGGTCTCCAGAGGTGCCGCCAAGGGCAGAAGCAGAGAGGAGGTGGGAAGCTACTCAGAGCTGAGAGCACGCCTGGGCTCCCTTGCTGGCAGCTCTCCTCTGTCCCTCTTTGAGGTTCCATCGGCAGATGGAGGCTTGGCACCTCCCAGGCCAAGCCAGTGCCCCTCCAGGGTTTTGCTAATGGGAAGGGCTTGGCTGGCAGTGAGGACCCTGGTGCTTGTCCTGCGTGACCCTGGGCCCGGCCTCCCTCTACTCTACCTTCCCCTCAGTGCCCTACAGTGCCAGCAGTTCTCACAACGGAGGATGGGGGGGGGACCAGGGTGTGGGGAGCAGCCCAGGTGGAGAGACAGGGTTGACGCTCCCAGGGCTTTCTGTCACCGCAGAAGGGCAGCAATAGTGCTGGCTGGCTTCCGGGGCAAGGGGAGGTGAGAGGAACCAGATGTGAAGGGAGCCGGGAAAGAGGGAACACAATCATTGGCCAGAAACAAGACAGAGTCCCAAGAGGAAAATTATGCACCAACTTCAAGTTCAGAATGAAGCAGATCATGGAAAAGAGAAAAGATGGCAACTTCCCTGAAGACAAGGCTTTTGTAGATTTGGAGGGAAAGCTGACAATACAGAAACAGAAAGAAACTGATCAGAATTCTTGCAACCCCAAACTCTCCGGTCAGGGCCAACTCCCCAGTATAGCAAGATTTTTAAAAAAATTTATGTGCACCTTGTTTTTTCCAGACAGGATCCGAAGTGGCTTAAGGCAAATATTTAGTCCAAAGACAACAAATATTTATTGAGCATCTACTATGTACCTTCCAGGCACAGAGAACACAGCAATGCACAAAACAGTGCCTGCCCTCAGGCAGCCTATATAAAACACATGGAATTAAATAATAATAAAATGAAATAGAAAATTAGGATCAAGGTGAAGGAGAAAAGTCAAGGTCAATACAGGTGCAAGGATGGATTGAGCGAGCTTCAAGCTTGACTCTGGGTTTCCCAAGAGCCAGGAATCTTTATCTGAAAGGAGAAACCATGCTAGTGCCTCAGGGAGAAATAAAGCTAAATACTGAATTGTAGAAGTAAACACTTATCCCTGTCAGAGATACTAACACGAGAATTGGTTTGGGCAAGATAGGATTCTGTCCAACCGCTTGCTGGTATGTGTATGACGGAGGCCGGATGCCAAGGGGCAAAGAGGGTTTCAGCTGGAAGCAACACGAGGGCTCATTTACCCTTCATCTCGCCTGTTTCACAGGCGAGGCAACGGAGGCCCAGGGAGCAGTGATTTGCCCAAAGCCGCCACTCTCCCCCACAACGGAACGGTCACCTGGCCACTACTGCCAGCTTCGTACAGTCCCAGCCTGAGGACATGTGGATAGTTTGCCAGTGACTTGTACGTGTTCCCAAAGAGCCCTCCCTCCTAGAGCCTTCAGCAATAGTGTCCATAAACCCAAGGCAGCAGCTCTCAAGTTGAAGGTCAAACGTAATCTTGCCTCAAAGCCAGCCTCTGAGAAGCAAGGTAGAGCAAGTCAATTCTTGCCCCAAATAAGAAGCCCACTTTTGAGCCTGAACGGTGGTGGAAGGAAGGAGCTTCGGGCCCAGGAGGACATGGATTCAGAGAACAGGCTGCAAGACCGGAGTCCTCATCTGTCAGTGGGCGGAGTTTGGTTCTGGACTATGAGGTGTGAGTAGGGACCGGCCCACAGACACTGTGAGCAAATACTGACTTATACCTGGGTGGAGAAACAAGTCCTGCCGAGTGGGGCTTCTAAACTAAGGACTTGGACAGACACTCCAGCGTCGTGTGAGCTGGGGAACCTGGGAGCAGAAATAGCACACAGGATGCATTTGCAGATGGAGCTGGGATGGAGAAATTAAGACTCTGGCAACAAGGCTCTCGGCAGCCTGTGGGATGGCCGCCTCTGGAGCCACCCCCCAGCTCCTACTGTTAGCCACGTGTGGCCTGAACCACGTGGGCCTGAGCTGAGCAGCGCACACCAGCTCCAGCCGCCTTTCAGAGTCAGCAGAAGCAAAGTGCTCAGAGCCTCGGGTCACACCTGGGGGTGAGGTTTTCATTCCTTCTGCTCATTCAGTCTGTTCGGGACACTGTCATGACTCATTCCCATGTGCCACTGACACTCTCAGAAACCGATTTTGTCCTTGTGCCTCTTCAGGGGGTTCGACACGCAGCACAGAGTTGTGTTCTTTTTTATTGAGGCCTACTGTGTGCTGGGCACCAGGAGAGGGGGCCCCAAGGTGACTAAAGCTCAGGGTCTCCCTTGCTGGGGGGCATCTAGTAGCCTAGCGGAGGAAAATAAGTCACTCAAAGCCCATAGGAGAAGGCAGTGGTAGTATATGACAGGTCTGTCCCACAGGGAGAAAAGGAGGGAGTGATGACATCTTCCCTGGGAGGCCAATGGTTCAGAAATCTAGGTGGGCTTCCCAAAGGAAGAGTACTTTGATCTGGATCTTGAAGGCAAAATAGAATTTCAGCAATTGAGTTTGGAGAGGGGAGAAAGGGGAGGCACAGAGGACAGTTGGGGGACTCACAGGGGTGGGGGGTGAAGCATACAACTGACAGGCAGGTAGAGGCCAATCCTAGGGAACCTTGGTGCCAGACAAGAAGTGGGGAGCCCCAGGAGGTGGTAGAGCAGGAGAGAGACACCCTGAGAAAGCCAGGTTAGGAAGATAAGCGGGGAGGAGCTGGACAAGTTCATCACTGCCGTGGCCTCTGCCAGGAGGTTGGTCTCCTCACTGGCCCAGCTGGCTCTGGCGGATAAGTGGGACTCAGTGCCCAGGGGCAGGTTTCACAGAGGGCCCCACTGACCTGGGTGCTGGGTCCTGTTGCTCCCATCTCCCTCTCCACCCCCAACCCCCCACACACACACTCCTCCCTGTTTTTGCAGCCTAGCTCAAGCGAGTGGTCTCCCCGTTTGAGGTGACTAGGGTTTCCCGATGACCACAGGCCTCAGAAGAGCCCTTCTGGCTCCCGGTCCTTTACCCTCAGCCCTGGTCACCTCCACCCACACCTCCCACCATTGTGTCCCAGCTTAGAAATCCTCCTCTGTCTGGCTGAGCCCAGCTCAGGCCTGTGATCCTGTATTAGGTTGGGAGGGCTCCCAAGCCCCATGCCCTGAGCTGTGAAACTGGGCCTGCCCTGTGCCCACTTGGCCTCAAGCCTCTGCTCCCTCCCCTGGGCACCCCCACTGTGCCCGGACCCCACAGGAAGGAGCTGAGAACTCCCTGTAGGTGCCCCATTCCTTCCTTCCTTTTCCTCAAGAGGGTCCTGATGGGTGTTTTGAGCACCCTCTGACCAGGTGCTGGCTCTCACTCCTCTTTTCTGGTGGGACCAGCACTGATATTTACTTCTCTAGGAAGGACTTGCAGCTTCTCAGGGGCTTTCATACGGATTATTCCTTCTGAAGCTCTTAACAGCCCTGCTGGTAGGCAGGGCAGGTAGGTTCTATTATCATTGCCCATTTTGCAGATGAGAAAATAGAGGCCCAGGAAAGGTAGAGAGTCATCCACGATCTCATGGCTGTTTGAGTGTAAAGGTTTGGCCTTAGCACTCCCACCTTGCCCTAAGGCAGCTCTCAGTGACCCCTTGCCCGCCCCCCCCAACCAGGCACAGATGACCCTAATAGCTTGGCGACCAGAATCCAGGGTTGAGATCTGAGAACTGGAAGCCCAAGGCCAGAGGCCTGTCCAATTCCCCTATTTATTGAGGCCCAGAACAGTGAAGGGACTTGCCTAATGCCACACCATAACTAGCGACAGAGCCAGGTCTCAGGTCCCCTAACTCCCTGCCCAGAAACCTCCCACCGCCCCACACTGCCCCCTCTTGTCTTGAGCATACTTTCACAGCTCTGTCCTTCCCCTAGATGTATGGGTGTGCCTGACATTTCTGGAATTCACTCCACACACATAATGAGGCCATTTTGAGAAGGCCCGCCTCAGGGGGAACCAGAGAGCTGTCTAGTGTCCCCATCCTGACCCCTGCCAACTCCTCCCGGCTCTACACACCAATCTGCAAACAGATAGGCTCCATGGGCCTGGGCTTCCCTACCCCCTGCCCCCAACACACCTTTCTAGCCTCAAGAACTAGAGGCGGAGTTTTGGGGTTTCAAAGCTGCAGCGGAGGCTGCCTGGCAATCAAGAAGCAGTAGAGAGATGTCAGGCTGGTTGCCACATGGGCCAGAGGGATCCAGATGTCACCACGGCAGGTAACTGAACAGAATGGGGCTGCTTGTCAACAGCGCAGAAGTGGTTTTGGCTTCGGCAGTTGAATTGTGGTGACTCCCTGAGATGTTGGTTTAATATGAGGATAGGAAACTTTCTCTCCCTCAGATGCCAGGCCGACCCTGCCTGGAGAGCCCTTCTGGATCTAAGGCAGCCCTGTGTCCATGTGCACAGATTGCATAGCAACAAAGAGTTGACTTTCAACCTCTTAGCACAGAGCTCGGTCCCCAGCACCCAGCCAGTGGCCCACTGAGACGGAACAGAACAGCAGCATGCTTGCAGGAAGGACCCAGAAGCACCAGCTGGATAGGGCACCGGAGGGAAGTATGGGGTTGCCACCCTCCGGAAGATTCTAGAAACCCTCTGCCAGGCGGGTTAGCTATTCACCTTCCCAGAGGCAGGAGTGATCTTTCCCAGGCAGTCCTGGGTCCCAGCACCCTGGAGGAGTCCCTGGAGACAGGACCCTGCCTTGTCCCTTTTCTTCCACCCTCAGAAACCCTCCCTGCTCTCCCAGCCTAGTCTCTCACTGAAAACAGGGAGTTTCCTCTCCAGCAGCAGGAGAAAGAGGGACCATGCTTGGAGTTGGGGCAGCTACAGGGACAGGGCCTGGAGGGGGAGGGTGTAGAAGTGGGTCCCCTGCTGCCGCCCCACTCATACATCCACCCCCCAAAGAATGTAATTAAGCAGCAGGCCTCTGCCAGGAGCCAAGCTTTCTGCCTTCCGTCTATAAATCACCTTCTGAATCATCTCTCAGCTCCTGGAGGAGCAACTTCTGTTCGGGCTGCTCCAGGCAGCCCCAGTGCCACTCCCCCCTCCCCTGAGCCTGCCTTCCCCACCCCTCCCCCGCCCAGCCCGAGGTGGCTCCAGGTCCCAGCTGGAAATGGCAGTGGCAGCAAGAGTCTGGCAAACTGTGCGGTGGGAGGAGGGTTAAGGGAGACTCCAGTGCCCTCTTTCCCTTTCCTTCCCCTTCCAGGGCAGGCAAAGAGCTGAGTTCAGGGTGGCCAGGCCTAGCTCCCTCAAGTTAAGAATAATGCGACAGGCTCATAGTCGCCAGTGCAGGGTATAATGGGGCAAGCTGGCTCTGAGGATAGGAGAAGACTGAGCCAGGTGGGGCCAATCAAGGAGGGCTTCTTAGAAGAAGCAAATTTAGATCCATGACTTAAAGGACTTCTAGTACTTCCTGTATGTCAAGCATTATTCTAAGAGCTTAGCATGTATTCACTCATTTAATCTTCGCAATCATCTTTTGAGGTAGAAGCAGTCATTATTCTCATTTTATAGATGGGGAAACTGAGGCTCAGAGAGGTTAACTTGCCCTTGGTAGTACATGAAAAAGCCAGATGTGAATCTGGGAAGGCTCCAGAGGAATGTGAGCATTTGGGGGAAGTGAGGTTTGGAGGTGCAAGCAGGCTGGCTCGGCAAGAGTGGAGCAGCCAGCTTTGGAATTTAGGTCAGATGGAGCTGCAGAAGTAAAGGGCTGGGCTTCCTAAGCCAGGCTCTGACCGTCTGAATGGGCTTGGGATGGGTGGGGGAGGCAGATTCACTGGGGGAGTGGCACTGGGGCCGCATGGAGCAATGAATCGGGTCCCTGTCATAGTCCTACGGACTCCCAGAGGCAGAAGGGACCCCTCAGTGTGGTCAAGAAAAAGGAAACCCAGAGGGAGGCAGGGACTTGAAGTACAGAGAGGGGAAGGGACTCATGCTAGGTCAGTGGGTGGTAAGCTCAGAACTCAGACTCAGGTCTCTCCACTCCTGGCTCTAAGCTCTTCCTAGCACACAAAATAATATGAACAGGTCGATGTAGTATCAGGATGTCCCTAACCTTTGAAGGAGGCATAGCTCCTCCCCCACCCAGGGACAGAGGGTAGAGAATGTCTGTCCCTCCTTGGTGGCTTTAGAAGAATTCTGTGGCTCACATAGGGTGGCTGGAAAAGTCTGGAGGACCAGGTCCTCCTCAATGCCCCAGCTCACTGCATTCTGAGGCCAGAAAGGTCTTCCTTTTCCCCACTCTCCCCAGAAAGATCTGTTAGCAGCATTCTCCTTAGAAAGAGTCACCTCTCCTTCCCCAGCCTCACTCTCCTAGCCTCTTGCCCAGACAAAGAAGAGACCTATTCAAAGTGTAGAGAAAGCCCCAGGGTCATAGCTCCCTTCCCCTACCTTGTGTGCATATCACCTTTTCAATTCTACATCTGCCTGAGTCCCATTCAGGTGTATTAGCATTAAGTTCTGCAGAGAGCAGGATGGGAGCTACTTGCTTGGCTGAGTCTGTTCACTGGGGATTTCCACCTAGAGCCCTCTCCATCTTCATCAGTGACTGAGCACGCACCCAGGTGCCAGAGAGTCCGGGTGCTGCTGGGCTCTGGCTGGATTTGCCACTGGGAAAACTGCATGGAGGGAGGAGAGAGTGCCCGATAAAGGACTGGGCACCATGGTCTAGCTCCTGCCACTTTTGACCTTCCCATTGGGCAGTTGCCTCATATCTGAGGTCATCAGGATCCCTGGGGAGGGGTGATGCCCAGGACCAGGCTCCACCCATGGCTCACCTCTTAGCCCCAGAGCTGTTGACAAATGCTATGAAATTCTAGGAGAACTTTCCCTGACAGCTGCCCCTTCCCCCATGCCTTCCCCACACATTAAAGCAGGTTCTTCCAAGAACGTAAGTCAGCCCCAGGCTCATGGTATTATTATGACGTTTGACCTGCTTCTTTGTTTGTTTTAAGCAAAATGTCCCATCAGAAGAAGACAAAAAATCAGCCATCACTTTTACTCCCTTTGGACACCAAGCTCTGCCCATAATGGATGTGGGGTGGTCAGGAGGGCTGTTAATTCACTTCCAAGGGACCTGGATTAATTTCCTTGCCACATCCCCTCAGGGAAAGACCTGCCCTGGAAGGGAGACCACCCGCTTAAAGCCCGGCCATTCGATCTGGTATCTGCTCATCTGTCTGTCTGTCTGTCTGTGGGATCAACAGCCTCCAGCCAGCTCAGCTCCTCGCCAGCCCCAGCCCCAGCCAGCTGTAATTCCTGCCTGTTACAAGTGTTAACACCTGGCCCGGGGGCCTTCCTCCCCCGCAGTCTCCAGGTGCCTCCCTGGGCCCAGCCCACTGACCCCCATGGGGTTTGACTGAACATGTTCACAAGCCTCTGAAAGGCGGGTGGAGGTGGGAGTGGGTGGGGGAGGCAGCGGGACACCTGACAGATGGGGAAACTGAGGCAGGGCTTAGGGCAAGCACTTGAGTGGGGGAAAGGATCTCAGGATGGTGGAAAGAGAATTCAGGTGTATTTCCCAGCTCACTGCCCTTGACTTCTGCAGAACACTGCCCCCAACCCCAACCCCAGGGCAGGCTGGTGATCCCTGGGTGAAAGGTGGGGAAACAGAGGCCAAGGTGGGTGGGTCACACAGAAGTGGGGTGCACTCCCGACCTGGAGCATAGGCCCCTCCAATCAGGGCCTCTGCCTCTGGAATGTAGTAGGCACTAGGCTGGGCCCTAATAAGAGTTCATCTCTCCCCCAAGGAGAAGAAAGACAAGTTCCTCCGCCAGGCACTCACTGGGCTGACAAGAATTCCAGAAATCAGTGCTTGCTGTCACCACTTCCTGTCCCAGCTCTGCCAGGGCCCTGGAGCACATCTCCTTCCATTATCTCTCCCTTCTGGTCTACCTTCTCTCAGGGCTGAGGCCTGTGGTGCAGGACGTGGGGGTGGGGGTGCCTTCCTGAGGGTGGCACAGATAGAAATCCCAGCAGAAAGGTTTCCCCTGTAAATCCCTCCTGGGGAATGTGTGAGCTGGGTGGGCCAAAGTAGGCAGGGGCATCCTGATGGGCTCAGATGCTAACTGGCCTGGAATCTGACTGCCCGGGGGACAGAGTGAGAACAAGAATCTGAGGCCCATTCACTTTACTGTCCCTGTCCCAGCTGGGCCCTGACCCCAACCCTGAGAAGGTGACTCACCTTCTACCCAAGCTCCAAGACCAAAGACAATTGGCCTAAGAGGAGAGGGCTGCTGACCACAGTCCTCAGGCAGACAGGATACGCTTGTGCCAAGGAAGCTCTGCACCCCACACCCCACACGGCCCAGCAGATCCCAGGTCAGCCGTGCCCCTTGCAGCTTCCTTGTTAGACCTTTGTCTCCTACTGAACTGTCCCTCCAGGACCATGCACCCAATCTCAGGATGTCACTCACACACATAGGTCATACGTGTGCAAACATATCCACAGTCACAGGCCCACCCATGGTCACTGGCACTTGAAGACAGGGTCATAGGCAGACCCAGACACATCCTTCACACTCAGACTTACAAGCAGAATCAGGTCGTGTCCATGAGCACTGATATCCATGCACAAAGACATCTGTGGGGCTTTCCCCTTACACTGTCATGAAGGCGTGTGCACACATGCGCACGCGCACACACACACACAACACTCACATGCCCAGTCATGAACACAGTCATGCAGTGTCATAAGCAGACACAGGTGCTGACCTTAACATGAGCATAGATACTTCTAGGCTCTCTCTCCCTCTCTCTCTTTCTTTCTCTCTCTCTCTCTCTCTCTCTCTCTCTCTCTCACACACACACACACACACACATCATAGTATCAGCCACTTGCTGACACTTGTATGCCGTACATCCTGTAACTGCCTGTGGATACCCCAGGTACATCTCCCACGAGTTCACATCCATGGTCACCCAGTTGCACACTAGTGTACTGATGACACCCCTTAAAGTCATAGACCCAGAACACACACACACAGGTCTCTGCTTAGACAAAGCAGCATCCCTGTCCCCCCAACCCCCAAACAATCCATGTGTCCAGAATTATGTTTGGGCCAATGTCTGGCTTTCCAGGTTTTCCCAACATCTTTCTATTGGGTGGTTCCTATCTAGACGCTCCTCAATACACCATTACACACCCGGCCCCCGCCCTCCCCACAGGCACTGCCCAGGGAAGAGGGGCTGTGGTCCCTGGGGTGAAAGTCAGAGTTCCTAGGGAGGGGAACCTGGTCTCTCCCGCTCATCCCTGCAGCCTGTGGGCTCCACACCTTCCCTTCCTACCCTCCCCCTGGCCAGGGTCCCTGTGAAAGCAAAGAACAGCGGTGGCCTTAGCAGGGGGATGGGAAGGGGGTCAGGAAGGGCCACAGGGGCAGGACTGGTTTCCCCAGCAGCCTTTCCTGCAGCGGGCAAAGCCCCCAGCCCGGAATCCCCACTGCCCAGGCCACCCCCCACAGACTTCTTTATGTGCAGGAGGCCTCGGGCCAGCCCAGTGCCAAGGGAAGGATGGGCTGGGCAGAAGAAAGACTTCCCCTCCGGTGTCTGTCCTGGAAGCAACTCTCAGCACCTTCGAAACAGAGATCCTCAGCCATGTCCTGCTCCTGCCCCCATCCCAACCCCCAAACATCCAGAAATAAACACTGCCACCCCCAAACAACTGGAGGCAGGTTCGGGGTGTGGCCCCCAATCTCCTGGCCCTGCTCCCCCTACCCCAGGCTAGAGAAGGGGTGGCAAGGCAGGGAAAGGGGGACACGCAGGTGGCACCACACCCTGGTGGCTCTCCTCTCTGACTTTCACCCCGGGTTCCACAGCCCCTCTTCTTACTCTCAGATCCTGAATTCTCCCTCCTCGCCTCGTGCCCCCCAGGCCCAGGCTGTCCTATGTCCAGGAGGGGAAGATTCTTTAATTAAAGTTTTCCGGAATGCAGGGGGCTGGAGGCCGAGGCAAGGTGGGTGTAATTTAGAGAACTGGTTTCAGTGTGTCTTTCCCCTCTGGCCTCTGGGACCTGCCGGGGGGCAATGGGGCCTCCTGGAAAACAAGGGGACTCCCTGGAATTGAGGCTCCCAGAGGGCTGTTTATTCCTCAGTCAGCTCCCCCATAAATGCACACCCCCAAAAAACACGGCGCCTGGTTTCCTCGCCTTATTTACTAAAAATGTCTTTTGTATCCGCATTTCTCGGGGATGGAATTCTCCTTTCCCTCTCTCCCTTTCTCCTTGGTCCTCGGTTTTCCAAAAGGAACGAATTTAACCAGGAGAATTGGGTTTTCGGTCAAGAAGCAAACCCACCCCCTTCGGAACAACTGCATTTTCAAGGACCCCCCCTTTCGCCAGGATGGACAGGCAAGAAATACATCAGATCCCAATTCAATGGCATCTCGGATCCGCAAACCACCACGTTCACTTCGGAGGCTCAAGATCAATCTAGAGCAGAGTGGGGCGAGTCTGATGAACCCCCCCATGCCCCTGCCCCTGGGGTCCCTGACGCCATTGGGGTCTGAAATAGGAAAGCAAAAGGGGGTTATTGTGGGGAATCTCTTGACGGAGGCGCCGGCAGCGGCGGGGGTGGCAAGGAAGGAACAGATGGTTTTGCCCATGAAGACCCCAAAATGGAGCAGAGAAGCGGCTGGGCCCCAGGTCAGCGCTGGATTTCCACCGACCCAGCTGCGAGCAAATGGAGGGTCTTCGGGGCCCCAGGCTGGGATGGGCGGGGGGCTGGGGGGCGGGGGTCTAGGAGCAGGAGACCCTCCGAGACGGGGAAAGTGCTCCAGCCTCCGCAGCGAGTGGCAGGGAAAATGGTGATTATCCGAGAAGCCAGGAGTTGGATTCTGAAGGCGACACCAGCAGAAAATCCAAGAGGGGTGCGCGGGTGGGGGGCTGGAAGGAGGCAAGGGGAAGGGGCCCCCCGGCCCGGCCCGGCCCTGCCGGCGCCCCCCCGCCCCCCGGCCGGCGCCCCCCACCTCCCCGGATGCGGCGGAGAAATCGGGCCGCGGGCAGACAAGAGGCGAGTCTTACCACCAAATTGGGTAGCCGGCGAGGACCCCGGTGCCACCGAGCAGGAGGCCGAGCAGCAGCCCGAGCAGGTGGGGCTCCATTAGAAGCGGCGCCGAGGAGGAAGTTTGCCCCCGACCATGAAGAGGGGGAGCGACGCCCCCAACAGTTGGAACGAAGTCCACTTGAGGTTGGAAATGACTTTCGGGCTTGTCGGGAGCGCACCTCCGCCCGCAGCGCCCTGCGAGCCCAGCGCGGAGCAGCCGGGTTTGAGGATGTCAGCGAGCAGCCAATCAGCGCCCGCGGCCCGGGGGGAGCGGAGTCTGTAGTTCGGCCTGTCAATCACGCGCCCCGCCCGCGCCGCCCGCGCGTCGGGCTCCGCCGAGGGCATCGCCCCGCAAACTTGGGCAAAGCCCGCGCCCCGGGCACGGGGAGGACGGGGGGGGAGGTGGGGCGCGCGGCGCGCCGGGCCCTCTGGCTGCCCCGGGACCGCCGCGGCGCCCCGCCAGCCAGGCTTAGGGCGCGGGGGCTTGGACGCGGGCGTTCACGTGGTGCCGGGTCGGCCCGGGCAGGGGCGGGTGTCCCCTTTTCTCTCGGGGGACCGTGACCCCTCGGGCCTTGGGCCCTTGAGGAATCGACAGTGGAAAGCATAGAGATGTTTCCAGAAGCCTCGCTCGGCAGGGCAGGATCCGAGGGTCGCGGGGGTGGGGCGGGGTGGGAAATGCGACCCCTCCCTGCCTGCAGCCAGCCCGCCGGGCGCGGGAGCCGCCGGCCGCTCGACCCGGCCGCGGGAGGCCGCTTCCCGGGTGTCCGGGGGCGCGCGGAGGGGTCCGCGGAGGCCCGAAGGTCTGGCCGCGGGCGGCGCCGGGGGACGGAGCCGGGTGTCATTTGAGTCTTTTGTCAGGGATCAGATCGGTATCGGGACCTCCTGCTGCCTTTGCATTTCCTGCAACTGACACCAGCGGCCAGTTGCGTTTCCTGCTCCGGAGCCGGGTCACTTTCTCCTCGAGGGGTTCAGGCCCGGCCTCCGGCTCGGGTCGGAAGCGCGACCCGCGGTCCCGCTTGGATCTTGCGGATGACCCGCTGTGGGGGGGGGGCGACGCAGAAAGCGGCCGGGCTCCGCGGAACACCCTGCCGCCCTCCGGGCACCCCCCTCCCCAACTCTCCTGCCCTTGGCTTCAGCCTGGGGCTCGGCGATAACGCCCCTTTTCCTAGCGTGGACACCAGATGCACCCGAACACCCCACCCCTCGCCATGGGTAAAAAGCCCTCCCGAGCCCCGTGGGTTCGTTTCCCCCTTTCCCTCTACAGAGCCAAGCACCTCGGGCCCAGCCCTGAGCGCTGCTGAGGTGGGGGGCAGGCCCTGGGGGGAGTCGCCCCCGTCCCCTGGGCGGCCTGCCCCGCAAGCCCCCTCCCTGGTCACTCAAGGAGCCCCAGAGGCCCCGGGGGCCCCGGAGCAGCCCTGGGCCTGGGCTGGAGCAAGCAAACCAGGGAGAGGGGCCGAAGGGAACCGCGGCAGGAGGCGCAGCCCCCAGTCCTGCTGAGGCCTCACGCTCGGGCTTTTCACCAGGTGGGGGGCGCGACTGGAGGAAGTTCATGCCAGGGGGCCAGACGTTTCTGGCCTTTGATCTGGGCCACCCATGCCCACAGCCCGAGCCCGCTGGCCCTGCGCATCCTGAGCGCTCCCTCCGCTCGCGGCTGCTGCGGGCGCAGGGAGCTCGGGGAACTGGCCCCCGGGCACCAAGGGTCGGGAGAGCCGCCCGGGCTTGTCACGGCTTCTGCTGCGTTCCTAGCCCGACCGGAGGGGGGGTCGGGGGAGAGATGAAAGAGCGGAGGGCAGGAAAGAAAAGGGAGACGGAGCGCAGGAGAGAGAGAGGGTGGCTGAGAGACCAAGAGCCACAGGGACACAGAGAGACAGAAGAGGGAGGGGGGCTGGCAGAGGGACCCCAGGGAGAAAGAAGGGGGGAAGGGGGACGGGAGAGGCTGGGGGGGGAGGGGGGCAAAGGAGGAAGCCCTAACCTGCCCAGGGACAGTGGATGGGGTGGAGGCCGCAGACGCCCTCGTGGTGCGCTGACGAGGGTCCTTGTTTCTGATTCACCTGGAAAGGAGGTCACAGTGGATTTGCCATTGTCCCTAACTGCGGAGCCCCAGGGCCCCGGCGCTAGGGGTAGAGAGCTCTCCACACACATCCCTAATAGCCTGCTAGGTCCCAACAGGGCCTCTGTGCTACCCAGCAGGGGCTCCCAGCTGCTTTTCTGATCAGAGGTGCCTGCTGGAGCTCAAATCCTGCCTGACGGTGCGGGGCGCTCCAGAGCGTCATAATCGCCTTCCTGAGCTGAGGGGCTACCTTCCCCGCCCCCACGACACCACTATAAATTCAGTGTGGCTGGGAAGTGGGAGCTGGACTAGATGGCCTTTTGGGGTCATTTCTGGACCCCAAGATTCCACAGGTGCCAGCCCTGGGCAGTGGGGCCAAAAGATTTCTGAGGCTGCATGTGGGGTAGAGGTTGGCAGAGACGCGCCCAGCCATTAGCCCTGGGCGCACATGTATCTGATGCCTCCTCCAGGCAGCCTGAGACCACCGAGAGACCCAGGGCATGAGCACCGGGGAAGGAGGCCCGCAAACAAGTGGGTGGGAGCGGGTAACCCAGATCTGTGCTGGGCGCGCCCGAGGAAGCAGAGGACTGGTGGGGCGCTGTGGGAACTTGTGTGTGGCCCTGCGTGGCCCCTGGAGAACCGAGGCATGTGTGGGGATTTCCCCCCCACTTGAAAGCTCCCCAGAGGAGGGGATTCCTGATCCCCTTCTCCTCCCCTGCCAGGTGTCCTTCCTTCAACACAGGCTTAATTTCCTTCCTCCTGCCTGCCCAGCGCTGCCGGTTGCAACACAGGAATGGTCCCTGCCGGGCGGGGGAGGGGGAGGGCGCCCCGCGCCACGTGTCACGAACGGAAACACCTTCTCTCCGATAGGCACCCCGGACCGCAGGGTGGGTTGCACTCGATGGGGAAAGGGTTAAATTTGCTTCAAGGCCGGCTAAAGTGGGGAGGTGGAGGCTTCCGTGCGGTGGACCCCGGGGCGGACCCAGAACGGGAGGGTGGCCTGTTGAAAGGGTGCAAAGAAGGCCGCGAGGGCCAGGGACCTGGGGGCTGGGGCTGGCATGCGGGAAGCACCCTGTGCCATGTGCGTGAAAATCGCAGGCCTCCGACCTGCCCACCCGCATCCCACCCCCGCCTCTCCAGCTGCCCCCGGTTCCTTTTGATGTGCGCTCCCGGGGCAGGCCGCGGGCCGCGGGCCGCGGGGGACTCAGCGCCGCTCCACCGCGCGCCCTGCGGAGGCCCCGCCGAGACAAAGAGCCCGAGGCCCGGCCCCCGCCGCCCGCAGGGGGCTGCCCGTCCGTCGCGGGGAGGGGGGAGGAAATCTTCCATCGAGCGCTGTGCCCTTCATTTCTGCGCGGGGCAGGCCGGAGGGCTGCTGGGTGCCGGGGCGCCCAGGCTGGCCTGGGGATGAAGAGAGGGGGAAAGCTGCTGCGGGCGAGCGAAGCAGCCCGTGCGCTCGGCCAGAGGCGTCATCAACGCGCAGCCCCGCGCGGAGCCGGCGCCTGGGGGCTCCTTCCACATCCCCCGACTTACAGGCAGGGCCTCTGAGCTTTCTGCTAAGAGCAGCTATAGGAGCCGCAGACGGTTTCAAGCGAGCTCCTTGGAAGCCTCTAGAAAGCCGGGCAACCTGGAGGCAGGCGGGCCATAGCGTGGGGTGGTGAGCGCAGGAATTAATTGAACAAGATTTCTTTAAACTGCCCAACCTAGAGGTAGAGTCCTGGGAATGCCGATCGCCTGCACAGGGTAAGCACTTTGGTGAGCAGCAAATGTCAGTGGAAGGCGCCAAGGTACCCCGACCCTGCCAGCCTCTCCATCCCCTGGCCCCACCGCACCCCCTGGTGGCGGTGCTGATAAGGCAAGAAGTCTGCGGGCGGGGAAGGGGGCCCTCCTGGGCCCCGCCCCGCCCCGTGGGCCAGGAGCCCTCCCCTCTGTTGGTGTGCAGCCCAGATCTTTGGGGATCCAGGTTAAGTAGGCGTCTTCGTGAGTGAATGCCCTTAATCTACTTTGCAATCCCTGAGCTTAGTTGGGGATAAAGTGTGTGTGGCTCAGGCTCCCCTCTCCTCCCAACCCAGGTGGCTCCCTTGGGAGGGGGGCAGAGGGGATGTGAGGTCCCTGGCAGACTTGCAGTCCTGGGTACTGCCAGGCAGGGACCCTGCGGCTGCAGCAGCTTTGTGCTGGTGGAGATCTGGGAGGCTGCAAAGGGCCGGGTGATGACTTGGAGTCCTTCCTGGCCTGGCCCACCCTCACCCCAAGATCATAGGTGCCACTTGTGGGAATGTGAGGGGTTTTCCCTGTCACAGTAGTTGCTTCTCAGTCTTAGTCATCTCCAGTTCCCCAAGGGCATTTTGGAAAGTGATTTGGGGTCAAAGTCTTAAAAGGGAGGGAGCAACAGAAAGCATTGGGGGGGAGGCACCGCTGGCCAGCTGCCAGTTATCTCTGAGCCTCCTCTATTCCGTGTGAGAGGTGGAGATAATGCTTTATATCTCATAGGGAGTTGTCAGCGTTAAATGAGAACAGTGCTGACAGAATGCCAGACCGCGGATGGTGAATAATAAATATTGGGTTTCTTTCTTCTCTCTTAGGGGCTGAGGAACGAGCACCTCTCTTGAGTGGCTCCTTCTGCCCCTGTCAGCCTCAGCTAAGCGGTTTGTCCTCAGGCGCCCAGGAGCCCCCTCCAGGATTTGCTCGCTGGAGACCCACCTCAAAATCTCTTCAGAGAGGCCCTGAGTGCCACTAGAGGCTCCTCACCCTGGCCCTCTGAGCCTCTTATTCCAATTTATTTTTTCGCATAGCTCTTAATGCTGGCCTTACCTTACTACATGACACATCAACTATATCGGTTAAGTTGTTCAACTTAATGTTGTCCATTTCCTACTCTGAAATCTAAACCTTATGGGACTGCTGAAACCCCAACACCCAGAGCAGCGCAACCCCCAGCAGCCATTGCTGGAACTTCAGGATGGGCCCTGCTATTGGCCTTGGGTCCAGGGAGCCTGGACACATAGAAGGGGGCCCAGTGAGACTAAGAAATTTCCCTTTTCCTTGCTTTTAGACACCATTGTATCCGGGTGGGATGCCTGGAGCTGCAGCAGCCATCCTGTGACCACGAGGGACGCTGCCTGAGGATGAGGCCAGCTAGTGGAGGAAGAACACAGAGAGAGAAAGAAGCTGGGTCTCTGACACCATGGCTGAGACGTCAGCTGACTCCAGGGGAGTCCTGCTTTGGAACTTCTTGTCATGTGAAGTAATACATTTTCCTCATTGTTTAGGCCCCTCTGGCTGTTACTTGCAACCAAAGTCCTCTGGCTGAACTGAAATCTGTATCCTCCTGCAATAGTGTCTGGTATAAGGCAGTTAGATGACTTGTTACTAGTTGAGTTGCTTTAAGGGCTGGTTAGGCTTCTTTTTCTTGGTTTGGGGGTTCAGTCTGGTTGAAGATAAGGTTGTAATTGGAACCTGGAGCTGAAGAGTCGCTCTGACAGCGTAGGGGGTTAGGGCGGAGGGGAGAGGAAACAACAAAAGAGAGGAAGTAGGCTTGAGGTGCGGCTTAAAATTAATCCAGAATATAGTTCCATCTGGTGCTGCCTTTTCGTTAACAGACGGCAGTATCTCCAGGGGGGTGATGAAAATTGGAATCAGATAGGGGTGATGGGTGCGCAAGTTAGTGAATATACTAAAGCCACTGAATGGTACACTTTAAAATGGTGAATTTAATGACGTGTAAATTAAATCTCTATTAAAAAAAAAAAAGCTTCAGCAGCTCAGCTGCCCTCCTTCCACACTCTCGCCTCCACCTGTGACCTCAGCCCTCCATCCACCACCTCCCCAGGCTCCCCGAGTCCAGTGCGGGAGAAGCAGCCCTCGGACAGGTGCACGCAGTACTTCCTGAGGTTGCTTCTTCTCGTGGGGGCTGGTGGAAGGCTTGCCTGGGGACAGAGGGCTGTGTTCTGCCTTCCACCCGCATGTTCAGGCCTTTGTGCATGTGGTTCACCCTCTGACCTGAGGGGCCATGATTTCCTAAGGTCTGTCCCTGCTGCTCAGAAAGCCTCAGGTTGCAGGGAGGGAGTCAGAATATTGCCGGGGGGGGGGCAGGGGGAGCGTGGGCTCTATGATCAGACAGAACGTCAAATCCTGGCTCCACTGCTTAGCCGTGAATTTGGGGCAAGTGATTTAGGCCTCTGTGTGCCTGTTTCCTTATCTGGCAAATGGGAATACTGATTCCACAGCTCACAGGGTCAAATGGTATAATTTACCCAAAGAACTTGGGGGCATATAGTAGACAACAAATGCTGGTACCTTAAGACTTATTAACTTGTGACCCCCAAAATGGCAAAATCTTGACCAGACAGTTTGATGACTGAGGGACAATGGTGATAATGAATTAAGAAAGTTGGAATATTATTTGGCCAAAGGTTGGAATTTGGAGAGCATTTCCATGACTAGTGGTAATGTTTCTCCGAGGCTGGAGAGGATCATGGCTGCCCCACGAGATGAAGTGTGGTGTTAAATAACTTTAGATACAGTGATAAACACTCATTTGTTCGTGTTCCCTGTTCCCTTCTCCTTCACTCCTGAGTACCGTCAAGGAGAAAGTCTGTTGGTACTAATGCAACACTTACTAAGATCCCTTCCTAATAACAAGAGGTCATTTAGAACCTTTGGCTGGGGGTGGGGCAGTTTCTGGTTAGAATGAAATCACATTGTTGAAAATCATAGTCTTCAAAAGTTTCCGTTTTATTGAAGTAATTAAGAACAAAGCGAATCAATTTAAGAAGAGTGTTGAGAAAACAGAACAGTTTGCACGCAGCTATAGTGTGAATGTGGCATGGAAACGCCTAGTCTGGAGGACAGGGGACCTTGGGGATGACTGAGCTGAGTGCCTCCAGTCAGGGTGCCCTGCAGGAGCCAGCCTGTGTGGCCAGGCATCTTCCTGGTGGCCTGCTCCTGCCGGTGGACTAGGGGTCCTGGGAACGAGCTAGGCTGTATACAGCTGGCAGAACTGGAGTTGGATCTGGAAGCTACCCTGGCCACAAGCTGAGAATCACCCAGAATCATCCCACCTTGACATGTCAAATAGGGGACTTGGGGCCACACATCCAGCCTTATGAATATGTTGGATGACAGGGGGGCTCGGCACCAGGCCTCCGTGACCCAGATACTCGTGGTGGTGGTAGGAGGTGGACAGGACGCTTAATTGTCTCCCAGTTGTCCAGAGGAGCTGGGCAGGGTGCTGGGTCACCCCTCCAGTCTAGGTCTGATGGAGGCTTTCTGAGTGGGGGAGGGGAAGAGCCTTAGGTGGCCTGATCAAGTTCAGACACCCCTTGGTCCCTGCACAATATGTAGGCAGGTCAGGGCCCAGAAGGTGCATCGGCTCAGAGAGCCACCTGTTTTATAAAGAGCCACAGAAGAGGGAGACCAGACACCAGAGTGCCAGCCCCAGCTTTCTGGCTGTGTGTCCCTGGGCAAAGCACTTACCCTCTCTGGGTCTCAGTGTCCCTTTAGATAGAAGTGGCCAAGTGAGGAGTCCTCTGGGCCCAACACTCATGGATTGGCTGGTCTCTGTGGCCCACCATCCTTTGTGTCCCTGTCCCTTTCAGGCCAGACCAGGACACTGGGCTGGAGCTGGCTGCAGGCATCTGGCAGAGGGTTGTCCTTCCAGGTGAGGGATTGGGCAGTGCCCAGGGGCACTAATGGCACTAACAGAAGAGACTGAGACCTGAAAGGGAGGGGAGGAAAGGAGAGGAGGAATAGGTGCCCAGGGAGGGGGCGGTCCTGTTGGCTGCCCCTCATGAACGTGCCGAAGGTTGCCAGATTGAGTTTAAGCCTTGGTTCCAGAGCACAAAGCCTGTCTCTGGGGGCTTGACCTCTCAGAGCCCCCACCCCTGGGGCCGGCTGGCTGAGCTGCCCCAAAGGAACTGGCCCCAGAAGGGCCTGGTTGTTGGCTGCGAAGTGGCTGGGAGGGAAGTTTTAATGATACACAACACAAGACACAGGGGGGAAAAGAGAAAGGGGGGCGGTGGAGGAGAGAAGGGAGATGGGGGGGAGAAAGAAAGACCTCCTGCCAGGCCTGTTGCCAGGAGACGACTAGGCAGCCAGAATCAGCCCTGCTCTTTTCACAGTTGCCTTTAAGCACCGAGAGAAAGCCCTGGCCATAAAGGGGGACATGTGTTGCTGGGTGTGTAAGGCTAGCCTCTGCAGTTAGGGGAGCCCCTGGCCCCCGCCCCCTGCCACTGCCTGGAGAGAGCCCCTCTCGCCCCCAGCCCTGCCCCCACTCTTGGGGGTTATGGATGAAGGAGATTGGGCCACAGAGCAATGGGAAAGGACTCAGGGAAGGCGCTGGCCCTGGCCACCAAAATGCCGCAGCCACCTCGGGGCTGAAACTCAGCAGCCAGGGGCCCCAGGAGGCTGGCAGGGGCTGGCGGGGACTGGGAGGGGAGGCCAGGGAAATCCAACAGGGCACATCCATGGAAAAGGATTCTGTTGGCTCAGGGCAGGCCACTGGCACGCCTAGGGGTGTCTAGGTGTCTAGGAAGCCTCAACAGGGGACTTAGAAGGGTGGGCTGGGGCTCTGACAAGTCCCCAACCTGCACTCTGGCCCCTTGGTCCTTGTCACACATCCCAGGGCGGGAACAGGCTGCTCTAGGCTGTGCCTTGGCACTTGGGGATGTGTCCTTGTAGCCCAGTCAGTGACTGCATCTGTTTCCATGTAGAGTCCACCACACAACCAACAGAGGGTGGGGACTATTGGCAACACAAGGACTGAAGCATCCCGGGCCCTGGCTGTCGATCAAGCGCCATCCACGGCGGGGCTTGTACACAGAGCGTTCAGGAGAGAGGCCCCGTAGGCGAGCCTACATGCGCGGGGACGCTGGCTGGAGGCCCACCCATCGCACTTATTTGACTCGAGTGTGAGCTCCCCGTGTAAGGGCCCCTTCAACGTGCTGGTCTCACTCCCGCTGAAAACGGGCCGCAATTCCTGTCGCTTCCTGTAGCGGTTTAATTAGAGAACAAGCAGGTCCTCCTGATCCTCTGCGGTGTCGCTGGGGACTGCGTTCTGGCCCCCTCTGGAGCCCTGGAGTTAGTGTCAGGGAGAAATGGGGGCAGCCCAGCCCCACTTCCCCCCGGCGGCCGGCCGGCTGGGGGCCTCGGGCACCGCTGGAGACCCGCCCGGCTCCCGGGCCTGCTCCCTGCTGGGGCGAAGGGCGCCGGCTGCCCACAGGCTTGGCCGGGCTGAACCGGGGGTGGCCTAGAAGGAGCTCAGGAGAGGCCAGTTCTGGACAAAATGAGAAATGGTGTCTTCGAAGAAATCCCTTCCTCTGCGTCTCGTGTGCATTGAGATGCTTCCCACGCGAGCGGCGTCCTGGCCGCAAGATTCCCAAGGAAGGAGTAGGGTGAGACTGCCCAGGAGGAGCTGTCTGTCTGTCTTTCAGGGCTCCTGCTGGGGAGGGTGGCTTTCCCTCCAACTTCCTTTACATCATGTTCCTGCTGAAGTGTGTGTTTTTACTGGTTCTCAAGTCTTTCCTATCCTCAGCCGGGGCCAGGCCCCACTCCAGGTGGCAACACTTGCTGCCAGAAGGGCCAGATCTCCATGAGGTGATAACCAAAAGGGCAAATTTGCCAACTCTGGGGGGAAGGGAGGGTTGGGGATGGGGTGGGTAGTGGTGATCTGGGCAGTGGCTGGAGGGGTGGGGGTGACAGATACTGGGTGTGAGGGGGAGACAGAGGGGCCAGAGGGAGGACCGGGAAGCTCTGCAGGGCCCTTTGAGAGCTGGTTGGGCTTTATAAAAGGAGGTGTTGAGCACCTTCCATGGAAAAGCTCAGCTCCCTGGCTTGTCACTGACTTTTCATCCCAAGAAAGGCCACGGACTCAAGGAAGCAAACACACCTGCCCGGCTCAGCCCTGTCCTTAAGGCTGGCCACAGGTTAGTCCGTGATCCTGGCCTCCTGCCTCTCCCTCTGCTGTCTCACCCCTCCCCCATCCAGATGACCCAATTTTAACCTGGAAGGAAGGTCTCCCTCTCTCCTCTCACAACTCTGCCTCCTGTTATTTTCTCCTAACCCCTTACCAGCTCCTCCCACCCCCACTCTCTTAGTCTGTGGCTCCTGCTTCTCTGGCTTGTAAGGGGAGAATTCCTGAAAGCCCACCCCAACCCCAGAAATGTCCCCCAAAATGGTCATTGATGAACTCACCTGTCAGCATTCCTTTCCCAGACAGTACTGAACCCCCTAGGCAGGCTCCTCATCTCTCTTGTTCTTCAGATGAGGCAGGGCCATGAGTTAATCTCTTAAATCCACACTCACCTCCTCCAGGAAGCCTCCCTGGCATACAGCTCCCTTTGTGCCTTCTGGTTCCTCATCAGGGTAGTGATTCCTGACCCCTAGTGGCCCTTAGCAGTCACCAAGATTTGTCCCCAGAGCTCAAGGCTGGTAGTCAGGTGGGTTGGGGGGGGGGGGTCACTCTCCTAATGCAATGGAAGAAGAGATCTGGCCTGCTTGGAGTGAAGGGAGGAGGGTCTAGGCCCCCTCTTCCCGCTTCACTCTCCACCCTCTGTACCCACTGCCTAGCTCCTTGACAATGAGGTTGAACCTTCACTGAACCACAGCCCTTCCTTCCCTAAAAGGGCTCTGGGAGATAGTGAAGCAGAAACAGCACCCTTCTCTCTGGGACAGGCCCCTCTCTGTGGGATTCCTTAGAGTTGAGGTCCCACCTCTGGGAACCCCCCCAGATCTCAAAGGTGTTGTGTGCACAGGCCCCAAACAGGGGCCTGTGAGGATGGTCAGGGTCACAGTGACACCTGCTGGGGCTTCTAGAAACAGCAGCTGGAGAGATGCTGACAAGTGGTGGGGGGCAGGGAGGGCAATTAATAGCACCTCACCACAGACCTTGAAATTCGCCTCAGATATTAAACCCTCATCTGCTTCCCAGGAAAGAAGCACAAAAAGGTGCAGAGGGCAACAGGGGCATCAGAATTCCAACTGGGGCTTCCAGGGAAAGCCAGGGCCCCAGGGGCAAGCGCTGCATTTCTCAGAATTGGTGGGTTTTTGAATTTTACTGAATCTGGTTTCTAGGGAGGCACCATGAAGTAAGTTGAAATTAGACTATTCTTTGCATTTCTATGTAAAATAGAGTTTTAAGGACACAAAACGAATATACCCTCCGTATGTCTTTGTGTTGTATTGCATCAGAAAGACGAAGAAAGGTATGTAAAATTGCAAATGCCAATGAATAAAAGCTGTCTAGGCAACCATGGCAGTGCCAGTCTCTGAGGAAACCAGGAGGGGGAAATAATATCATGAAATGAATTAGCACAGCTCCTGACACCTGATAATACTCAGGAGGCTGGGACAGTTCCCAGGTAAAAGTCAACCTGTGGTGGAGAAAGCCATCAGCTTCCTGCAGGCCAGCCTGGAGGTGAGCAGAGGTGCCCAGGCCACAGGGTGATGTCTTGGTTGGAAGCCACCAGCTGACCTGTCCTAACCCACAGGTGTGCTGCTCAGTAATTCCCTGGAAAAAGTAAAAAGCCAGATGTGCAAATGAAGAAATCCAGGAATAAGGGTTCCAGATTGTAAAGTACCCTTCGTTTCAGGAAGAGCCCAGTCTAGGAGTCTTGCAAGTATTTCATATATCATTTGTTTTACCCTCGCACCCCTGTACTTGGATAATCCACCCTCGCCTTCAATGACAGGGCTAGAGAGATAACCTACCCATGTAGCCAGATGCTTGTGTGTTCTTTCCTTAGGTGGAGTTTGGAGTAGAAACGGGAAAAACATTTGGGGGGGGGCAGATGGTGGGGACTCAGCAGGCAGCAGGCCCTGGTCCTGGCACATTGATGTTTCCATTTCATCTTCAAGAAAGCCCCATGTGAGAGCTGACACCACTCTCACTTGGCAAATTAGGGACTTGAGGCCCAGGGAGGCCGTGTAACCTAGCTGAGATCACAGTCCTAGTAAGTGCTGGCTCTGGGATGTGAACCCAGACCCACACCACCCAGGAGCCAGGGTGAGAGGTGACTCCAAAGGGCTGAGGCTGGGTACACAGGAAGGAGGCAGGGTCTCTGCTGGGAATGCGCATGGGGAAAGTTTGGAGGGATAGCTAATGGTCAGTGAGGCTGTTTCCCACTCACAGGACAGAGGACTGACCCCATACACGTCTTTAGGATTGACATGCGCACCTGTGCAGGCTGTGCCCTGCAGAAGGGTACCCACCTAGGAGGGCCCCTTTAGCGTCGCAGGCATATTTGCAGTGACCTTTTTCTGATGGTTGGAAGTAAAGTGCTTGGAGGAGGGTGTCTGAGGGGCTGTGTGGGCGGGTGGGCAGTGCCCTGCCAGCCTTTTCCATTCCTACATCACACCTTCCTCCAGGCCATCATCCAAGGGAGTGAGCAGGTGTCAGGGCAACTCCAGGCCATGGCCTGTGAGTGGAGGAATCGAACCAGCAACCCTTCAGTGCACAGGGCGGCGCCCAACCAGCCGAGCCACACTGGCCAGGGCATCTCATTTAATCCTCATCCCAGCCAGGGATTATCTCATTTAATCCTCACAACCAGCCCAAAGACTAGCTTTATTCCTATTTATTGGGGAAACGGAGGCTCAGAGAGATTTTAAGCGACTTGCCCAAGGTCGCCAGCTAGGAAGGAAAGCCCCAAAGCCAGCATAGGCATCCGGGCTGTCCAGGGCCAGAGAAACTCTGCTGTCCCTCTTTGCAGTGGGAAGAAGGAAAAGCCATTCACCAATAGTCATCACTGAGTGAGAGTTCAACCCTGTTCCAGGCACACCTGGGGTGGCAGCAGAAAAGCCAAAAGAAAGAGGCCCCTTATGGTCCCCAAGATCTCAGCAACAGGCTGACAAAGCCATGCCCTGGAACTGAAAGCCATTTAACTCGCAGCTCCTGGAGGCAATAGGGCCTCATATAGGGAAGAACTCAGGGATGCAGTGCAGGCAGGTTCCTGGAGGAGATGAGCTTGCGAGGCCCTGGGGACTGAAGAGAGAGGCGGAAGGGGGACTGGCCCGGCGCAGGCCGGGAGAAAGGGGCCCTCTGGGCTCAGGAATGTGGGGTGGGGGGGGGAAGGAAGGTTAACGTGAGCTCTGCAGTGTGAGGCAGGCAGAATGGCTGGGAGTCCCACATCCTGCTGGCTCGCTGAGAGCCCTTGAGCAAGTCACTTCCTCCCCTGAGCTCCGTGTTTGCCCTGTGCAAAGTGAAGGCGCTGGGGCGATCCTTCTGGGCTCTACCTGCCCTACTTTGGGGAGTCTCCGGTCTCCCATGAACTGCCCCGCCAGCTCTGAGCATCTTCCTTCCCTAGCAGCCGCTGTGAGCAGCGACGCCGGTGGCCAGCAGGGGGCGCTCCTGCAGAAGGCTGGCCCCTGCGGCCGCCCTCAGCATCCTTTGCCTGGCCGGGGTGTCAGGGCTGCAAGGGCCTCCCTTCTCTGTCCCTCCCAGCCTGCTGCAGTCACCTGCCTTCCCGCACTGCCCCTCCCTACCCCACGTTCTGGGATTAACTGTCTGGAAGGCTCCTGGAATCCAGGTTCTTGGGCAAGTCACCTCGTTTTTTTGTGCCTCTGTTTCCCCATGAGCAAAGTGCGTTGTGTGAGGCAGACATGAGCTATCGGGTAGAAAGACTTCCAGCTACAGGCTGAAGTAGGTGTCCGGCCGCGTCACACCCCCTTATCTTTCTCAGGGCAGAGGATACTACTTCTACCGCCCACTAGGGTGACTAGAGCCCCCCCCCCCCCCCTTACAGTTTGCTTTAAGCTTTTATTCAAAGTCTTTTTATGCAAAGGTAGGAATAATTTCTGGATTCTATATGGCACCCGGCACAGTGAGTGATATTCAGAAGGTAGCTGTGAGATGACCTGTTTTTTGAAAGCATCCAGAATCTTGAGTCACACTTGAAGGTGCCCACATCCACCCTCACGTTTCTCACCACCGTTCTGTGAAGAAGACAAACAGGGAGCGAAGTAGCCGTTTTGTGCACGAGGAAACCAAGGCCACAGAGGAAGCCTGAGCAAGGTTAGTTAGGCCCCAGGATTTTCTCTCTCTCTCTCTCCCTCTCTCTCCCTCTCTCTCCCTCTCCCTCCCTCTCCCTCTCCCTCTCTCTCTCTCTCCCCCTCCCTTCCCCCCCCTCTCTGTCGGACCGCAGCTGCCCCATCCATTGTAGCCAGCGGCCCCTGTTGGAGACATGTGGTATTGCAGCCAGGTCACTCAGGGAGACACTGAACGCCGTGTCCTGCAGAGGAAGGGAGGCCTTTCCAGAGGTGCAGTGACTGGGGTAGACCCTGACACTGGAGCCCGGGGTGAAAACGATTCCAGAGTCAATAACACAGAGTGGCAAGGTTCAGCAAGTCTCAAAGACATTTCAATCTACTTCTCACTCCATAATTGAACCCAAGTACAGCAAAGGAATGCTCTACAGGGCCATCCCTTAGAACTATAATGACAACCGCTGGAAAAACTTGACTCCTATCAAACACTTATGTGGCAAATTAGGATGGACTGTGCCATTTGGTAAAGTGAAGAAAGACTGAGAAAAATGACTGCAAGATTCAGCTCAAATATCACTGCCTGTTGGTATTGTCCTAGACACACCCTCCCTGGAGCAATGAATGGAGTGGCCTCTTGCCTGGCACTTCTCTTTACTCAGCACAGGGATGAAACACATGCTTCTGGGTCCAGCTCCCTGGGGTCTAATCCCAGTTCCACACTTACTAGCTGGCCAGTTACTTAACTTCTCTGTGCCTAAGTTTCTTCATCTGAAATGTCGTGAGGATTAAATGAGTTAATACTCCTCTAGGACTTAGAACAGTGCTTGGCACCTTGTAAGTACTCAATAACTAGCTTATGCTTCTATTGAAAAGTTAAAATGCACTATGGATGCACATCTTTCCCAACAAACTGTGTGCTCCTCAAGGACAGGGCCTGGATTAATCATCTCTTGCTCCCAGGGCTTAGCATCAGAGGCTCAATCAAAGTTTGTTAAATTGAGTATTATATCATCATAGTTTATATGAAATGAAAGTTTTGCAGGAAAATGGAGTTAGTGAGGCTTTTTTGAGGAGTTAAACCTGAGCTTATTGTCTTACTGTTTCCTGGAGATAAATCAAGGCTTGAGTCTCTCCCCAGTTTAAAGAAAGACCTCCGGCTGGGCCACTAGAGTCCACGCCGAGCTTAGGAAGACATACCGTTGTCCAGCTGTCTACTAGTCAGGGCTTTGTTAATGAGCACTTCCTGCAAAGTTATTTGTGCCTGTAGTTGTGAAAAATGCAACCTGGAGGCAACGGCCTGTGGTGGCATCTCCTCCAACCATGTGTGCGTGCGTGCAGGGAACTGCATTCCTCCAGGCACCAGTTGCAGTCTGAACTCAAGATGGGGTCCCTTTTCTCTCAGCCCTCCTTTCCAGAGAGCAAGAGGTTACTCAGAGGAAAACAAACGAAAATGATGTTGAGAATGCCTCCGTTCAGAGTCAGATCTTATTACAATATTATTTATAGTAAACTCTGGATTATTTTTCACTTCTATTTCCTAAGGAAGTTGTTTTTCTTGCTCTCTCCCTTCCCTTCTTTCCTCTATTTTTCTTTCTTTCTTTGGAGCCATATTAGTAGCTGTGCCTTGTGTGTAACAGCTTTCTGTTGTAAAACACTCAAGTACAGTAGGGTTTTGTTGGTGCGTGGCCCGTGGGAAGGCCTATAGGGGATTCACAATAGTTGAAAACATGTGAATGCTGCTCAGTGCTGCCTGCCAGTCATCTCACTATGTTCTAATATTTCTGGAAGTTGGAACCTGGGCATATTCATGGTGAGCCCAGTGCCCAGGCAGAGCACACATACACACGCCCCATGACTTCTATGAGTCGCCATATGGGGACAATGGAGTAGCTATTCAAAATTGGGACTGTCAGCCCTAGCTGGGCAGTTCAGTTAGTTAAAATATCATCCTGATACTCCAAGGTTGTGGGTTTGATCTCCAGTCAGAGCACATACAAGAAGCAACCAATGAATGCATAAACAACAAATCAATGTTTCTCTCTTTCTCTCCCTTCCCCTCGCTCTAAAATTAATTAAAATTTTTTAATTGGTATTGTCCATCAGATTTGCCCAACTAAGCTCAAAGATGCTGCCATATCAAGGGCCAGAGAAGGGCCTCAAGCAGGCAAGGGGCAAGGGAGGGTCAGACCACCCTCCACACAACAAGACCTCCGCCAGGGTGTAGTTCTGGAGTGAGGAAGGGACAGAGGTGAGAAGGCCTTGCGTTAGAATTGCCATGGGTGTGTGAGCCCTGCCAACTCAGGAGTGAGCTCCCCCGGGGAGGACAGGGGCCCTTCCTAGAGAAGATGGATGGATGGATGCCACTCGAGGATGTCCTGGAATACCTCTCCCACCCCCTCCCAAGTAGTTTTTCTGCCAATGCTTGAAGTCCTATCACTGAAGACTTATTCTTGAGTATTTGCCCTTTCTCCCTTTGAAGGGATTTTTTCCCACTATAAATGCTAACTATGCTTATAATAGAGAATTTGGAAAATGCAAAGTGGATAAAAACATTTTTTACCCACATTCCTAACCCCCAAGGTACCCACTTTTTTTTTTTTTTTTAATATTTCGGTGTCTATCTCGCCACCTTTTTTTGTTGTTTTCAGGCATAACCATGAGTGTCCTACATGTGGGATTTTGTAGTCCAAGTCCTTTCCCCACTTAGCCTCAGTCCTATATCAACCTGATGTTCTGGAGACATTAAGTCCCCAACCACCAAGTGCCAGTGAGCTCCATGACATTGAGGAAGTTACCTTTTCGGACTTTAATGTCCTATCTGTATAGTGGGGACAGTGATGCCCAACATGCTACCTCACAGGACCCGGAGCCAAATAATACAAGTGAGAGTCAAGTGCAATTCCAATGTGTGGGTAGAGCGGTTTAGGAGGGTTCAGATAGAACTAGTCATAATGAGGCCACAGCAAAGAGGGTGGGATGGAGGTGGGGTGGGAGGGGCCGGCAGAAGGACACATAAACACACCCACCCGAGTCCTGCGGGGTCTTCCCCAGGACCAGCCCTCCTGGAGCAGCCGAGCCTGGGGCCTGGCCTGGGCGCTGGGGCCTTGCCTCGGAGGGAGCCACTGGGGCACCCCCTGCACCACATCCTGTGGGCTGAGTGCATTTCCAGTGCAGCTCGGGGTGGTCAGAGGGAGATAGCCCGCCTGGAATTCCTCATTTCCGCTGCTCGGGCGAGCTGGGGGGATTGTGTGATTGCTGGGCTCGGGCCTGGGCTTGGCTGGGGTTTGGAGTCATGGGGACCTGGCAAAGATGGATGGATCCTGAGGGTTTGCTTCAGGCTGGGTGGCTGGGCCTGGGGGCATTAGGAGAGAGAGGTTGGGAGACATCTTGGAGCTGGATTTGATGTAGCCATTGCCACAAGTTTGTAAATTCCAAAGTGCGTGTGTGCGTGTGTGTGTGTGTGTGTGTGTGTGTGTGTGTGTGTACACACACAGGGGGAGGGGGGACTCCATCCTTGAGCGTGGCTGCCTTGGGCTGGTTCATGGAGACAGGTAGCTGCATGTGGATGTCTAAGAATGTTTCTCTTGCATACCTGTGTGAGCGTGTGGGTCCAGGGGCAGCTGTGGGTCTACCTAGGAATTTAGACACCCATGGGGGAGGTGTCGGGGAGTCTGTGTGTCACTGACTGCCTGGGCCTGTGTTGTAGAGTGTCAGAGTGTGTGTGTGTGTGTGTGTGTGTGTGTGTGTGTGTGTGTGATATGAAGGATGTGTCTGAGAATAGGAGGGGTGCTTCTGTGAGCCTGCATTGTGACAATGTTTCTTTCTATCCCTGAAGCCCCATAAAAAGGTCACAGACTAAGGTTATAAGTTGGCAACAACACATATTTCCTGAGCACTTACTATGTGCTGGGCCCTGTGCCAGGCTCTGGAGATACAGAGTGAAATAAAATTCAGGCCCTCCCTTGAGAAGCTCAGAGGGCAGAGGGGAAGGTGGGAGTCACAAACTATTTATGACACAAGACTGTAAGTCCTGAGGGCCACCCCTTAGGTCCTTCCTCAGGGACCCCACAATACCACAATCGTGGAGATGATCTCTTTTCATGGCCATCTCCCCTCCAGACTAGAGCTCCTTGAGGGTCAGCACTTAAGTTGTACATGATGCTGCATAAGGATGAATTATACAAAGGCCACTGTGAGTCAAGCTGTGCCTGGGTGGCTCCCCGTCAGCCACATCCAGTATGACAGTCCCTTTGGAGCTGGCTTCAACTCCTACTTCCACTCCTTACATTTGAGTCACATGTACCAGCTACTTAAGCTCTCTGAGCCTCAGTTTCCTCATCTGTGCAATAGGGGTAGCAATTGTCCTAACCTCACAGGGTTTCAGTGAGACCGTGTACTGGGAATTGCACACACACACCAAGCTTGGTACATGGCAGTTCCATGAAGCCCTGTTGACCAAGAAGACAGAAGCAGAACTCTGATGTCTCTGTGAGCAAGTTGGGGGTCTCTATGAGCACATTGGAGGTCTCTCTAGCAGGCAGAGAGCAGCACCGTTCTAATATCAGGAGGAAGGAGTCCAAGGGGGAAGGGTCCATGCCACTGGCTGGTGACGGCTGAAGAACCGCCATCTGGATATTTTCTAAGCATGTCTCACTGTCTAACCACTCATGTCTCTGTTGACTCCTTGGTGCTTCCTCCAGTTTCTTTGCATCACAGCCTTAACCGTCAGATGTCAACATGTAACTTATGAAATGTTGAAAATGTGTCACTTTGGGAGAATGTGCTCCCCCTCAACCCCCCCCCCCTTTAGGCACGTGCATGCTTGTGCGTGCTTGTATGTATGGTATGTGCTTATGGGTGTGAGGACGGGATGGGCAGCTGGGGTAGCCCAAGCTGGACCCGCTCCCTCCTCACCTGCAGGAACTCAGTGCCCACTGGGTGTGGCTAGGGCCTCCTGTCTGACTCACACTGGCCCAGCTTGGCCTCTCCTCCTCTGAGCTTTGTTGAGCCTGGTTCAAGGTCCTACTAGTGGTGTGCTGGAGCTGGCTCAGACTAGCTTGTAGAACCAACTGTGCAAATCTCTTCCTAACCCCAGTGATCAGCACATTGGTAGCTTGAAGTATTTGCAGCATAGAAATCAGCAAATGATACAAATCAGACACCCGTCCACCCCTGGAAGCATGTAAACACCAGCACATCACCTGTGCTGTCTGTGGTTATAGCAACAACTCAATATTGAGTGGCAGCACCTGTTAGGCATTTGGCATCACTTATCTGCACAGAAACCCTGTGAGGTATTTGCCATTATCCCCATTTCATATCCGGGGTTCATATTTACATGATTTGACTTCAGGTCTCTCTGCCCATCACACTGGGCCATGGCCCTTAATAAATAGAACCATGAAATTTGAAAGGGCTAACAGAGTTGTTAAAAGATCATCCGCCATCTAATCACTTTTCATTTGACAGAAAAATTGAGCTCAGAGAGCCTCACTATTGGGGATGGGGGCTTCTCCTGCTAACACCACCTAATGTCATAGCTGCCACCTTCCACTAGCCTCTCAGCCTGCAATCATGCTGTGTCCACTGCAAAGCCAAGGTCACTGTCACCTGATGTTCTCCAATCTACATGCATGGCTGATTTTTTGGAAACTTTACATGCAGATCTTGACATTCAGTGAAAGTTATATTTTGTTTTGCTTGATCTGACCCAGTGTTCAAGACTCTCAAAAACATTTAAAATTTTGCTTAGGTCATTTGTTGTATGCCTCCCTCCTAGACTGGGGCCACCTGCTGCCTTGATGTCTGCACCTTCGCTGCAGGAATTGGGGTTCAAGTTTAAAAAAGGAAAAGCAAGACAGAGCTTTGTGGCTCAGCCCTGGAGATGCCCATCCTGTCCAACACAGAGCCTGGCGTCTACACACTGGAAAGCAGGCCCCTCGCTAGCCTCCCACCCCCACCCCGGCTCCGCCTGCCCCACGGACCAGGGAATCTGGACTTTTGTCTCGTGAACATCAGCAGCACTTTGTCAAGCGCCCACTGAGGCCTCCATCCCCTGCCCCGCTCTAAGGGACCCACCAGACGCCCTTGGCCGGGCAAGAGGGTGCTCCAGCCATTGCACGCGGATCTCCCGCTCCCGGGGAGCCGCCCTGCGTCAGGACCCGGCCCTGCCCTCAGAGCCCCGGGGCTGGGCCAGAGGAGCGGACCCCGCACCGCCTCTCCGCAGACTCCGGGCTCCTTCCTCCTGCCCCCGCAGCCCCGTGCCTCCGGGGAGAGAGTCCTGCGCTTCCCACCTCCCTGCCCCAACGGAGAAGCACTGGCTCCCTGATGCCCCCTAGCCCCCCAGCCCTGCCTCTCCAGGCCAGGGGGCTTCTGGTTGCGCCGCCGCGTCCCGGGGCGGGCCAGGCGGCAGGTGAGCGCTCACCTGCGGCGCGTAGGAGGGGGGCGTGGGGGCGGGGCCGGGCGGGGCGGGGCCGGGCGGCGACCCCACCCGCGACGGGGCGGGGCGAGGCCGGCAGGGCCAATGGGGCGGGGGGCTCGCCGCCGGAGGCGTGGCCGCCAGCACCGCCCCCTCCCTCCCCGCCCCGCTCCGCCCCTCCCGGGTTTAAAGCCCCGCGGGCGGCTGGTGGCGGCGCTGCGAGCGCCGAGCTGCGCGAGGAGATGCGCCTGGGCGCCGCGCCGCCGGCATCATGCGCCCCCCGCCCGCGCTGGCCCTGGCCGCGCTCTGCCTGCTGGCGCTGCCCGCCGCCGCCGCCGCCGCCTACTTCGGGTCAGTGCCCGCCGCGCCCCCGGCCCGCGCGCCCGCCCCTCCTCCGGCTGCTGCGGGGCCAACTTTTCCGTCCCTCTGGCCTCGGCCGGATCTCGAACTCGGACCTTAGCTCTGGCCGCACCCAGCCCCACCTCGCGGGGGCAGTTCGCGCCCCGAGCCCCGTCTCTGGCTTCCTGGGCTCAGACCCCCCCTTGCACCTTCCAGCGCCCGACTCCTTGGTCCCCTTCGCCGGCGCTGTTGTCACCCTTCCCTGTCCGAGACCCCTTCCCGCTCGCTCCGCGCGATCTCAGACCCTGGCCCAAGGTCCCGGGTACCGCGCGCGTCTCGGACCCTTGCCGGGTCCGCCCCGTCGCTCCCTGTCGCAGCCTGTCCAGGTGTCCCTCCCGCGCCCTGGCGCCCTCTCCGAGCCTCTCCGGCTCCCTGTCTGCCCCGCCACGGGCTCCGTCTAGCCACAGTCTTTGCCTCGGGCTCCCTCCCCACCCTCAGCCTTCCCTCCTCGGAGCGGAGCCCCGGGCGCGGGGTGGAGGGCGGGGGTGGGGATCGCGCAGATCCGAGACGACCAGAGGAACCGTCGGACCGTGCGGGTGTCTGCTGGAGACGCGGGAGGGCACTGTCAGCTGGGGAAATCCCACCAAAACTCAGACCTAGCGTCGCGTGAATTCTCAGAATGACGAAGAGCGAGAGCGGGGCGGCGCGGGGAAAGGGGGTGCGCAGCTGGGCTGACACCTGGGGAGCGCGTGGGCGGGAACTGCGCGTGTTGGAAGCGCGGTACCGGGCAGTTGTACCCCCTTCCCTGACCCTGAGCTGCAGGGACTTGGGCGGGCGATGGGGTCGTGGCTGTGAAGGCACTTTCCTGACCTCCACGCAAAGCCAGCTCCAACGCTGTGCAGTCTGTTACTTTGAATCATGCCCCTTAAGATCTTCACTCCAGGGTGAGGTTTATAGTCTGACTAGAGCAAAAGCAAGAAAACACCAACAGGTGACCTGCCAGAGGCTGCTTTTAAGGACCTACCAGGGAGGGGCGAGCCAGGGTCTGACATGTCCTGCACAGGCTGGAATCAGGGCTGTGGGCTAATTTCCAGGTCATGACCTCTGGTTAAAACGTTCCTTGGCTGTGGGCAATGGCTTCTCTTGAAATATATGGAAGGGGCAATGGTTTGTCAGCTCAAACCCTAGCTCTGGGCTCAGCTGCTGGTGACCTGGGAAGATCAATCCGTCTCTGGGCTACAATGACCCTTTTTACAAAAAAGGGTATGCACTCGATGTGACTGAGCCTCTAGATCCACCCCAAGAGCAGTGCACAGACATGCTTGTTTCCCGATGACTTGAGGCTTGAAGGCACTCTTGTTGCCTCAGCAGGCAGGATATAATGGTTAGGGCACAGATTTGGGGTTCAGTTCCCAACTCTGCCACTTGCTAGCTGTGTGCTCTTGGCCAAATCACTTAACCTCTCTGTGCCTTGGTTTCTCATCTGTAAAATGAGGATAATAGGGCCTATTTCACATGAAGATTATGTTAGTACATGTAAAGCAATGAGGAAAGTGTCTAGCACATAGTATATGCTCAACTAATGCCAGTGATGATGATGATGATGACAATGATGAAGGAGACCAGGCACAGTATCTTTGATATCCCAACCCTGACAAGGGTTTCTGGAATGGAGAGAGTGAGGACAAATGGTGCCTGCATCCTCTTGGACACTAGCTCATTTCCACGGTTTTTTGTTTGTTTGGGCTTTGGGTTTGGGTTTGTTAGAGATGGGGCAAGGACCAGGTGGGGTGGGAGGGAAGGGGCTCCAGGAAGCCTGGACCACCTTAGCTGGTGTTGTTGGAAGGGAGAGGAGTTTGAAGCATTGCAAGGGGTTAGAATTTGAGGACTATAAGCATGGGGCTGCCTTAGAAATGAGAGGGGAGATGATGGATTTGGACTGGGTTAGGGCTGAGAGGGGTCATGTGAGTATTGAAGCCATCTGTTCCAGGTTGTGAGCCTGGCTGGGCACAGCTGGCAAAGTGCACTCAAGCCACCACCACCACAGCCTGGGGAGCAAGACAAACTCTAAGAGAATAAGCTAAAAGTGGGGCCTCATGCTGTTATGTGTTTGGCCTCATAGAGCCTGAATTCTCACTGCAGAAGTCCTCTTGCTTCCCAGGCAGGCCAGGGTTCCCAGCTTCCCATCAGAATTTGCTCCCTGGAAGGAATGTATATCAGTCATTTACACTGTAGTAAGAATGTGAGGCAATGTGCCTCTCTCTTCTCCAGGTCATTTGCTTTTGAGTCTCATTTCTGATTATAAGATGAAGTGTTTTGGCATCTTGATAAAAGAAAATTCAAACATCAGGAAAGCGAGTGAAACCAAACTTTTTGGGGTCTTCAAAATCATAGTCATAGATGTAAGAGTTGGAAGTGACCCCCAAAGGGTCTCTAGTCCAACTCCCTGCTTCAAGCAAGTCATGTATTATTGTCCCCATTTTTGAGATGAAACAACCATCATTCCCAAACCACAGTGAGCTGGCAGCGGCTTCTACTGCTTTTGCATGAGCCTAGAGCCTAATTCTGTTGATGGTGATGATAACATAACAACTAGTATCGCAATTTACAAATAACGTTCTCATACAGCTCTTTTCTCAGCTGATTCTCAGAACCATTCCTGAGGAATATAGGATGGGTATAAACACTGCCCAAAAGGATACCAAGGGTCCGAAAGTTTCTACAACCCACCCAATGTCACACAGAGAATTAGAGGGAGAGGCAGGATAGAAACCAGTCTGGGCTCTTTGCCCTACAGCCTCCAGAGCTAATGCTGTGTGGTCACCCAGGGGAGCAGCAGCTGCACAGGAGGGTGGCCCCTCCCCTGCTTAGTTAACTCTGTCACACTCTCTCGGCTGTAGTGGAATTGGTGAGGCTACAACATTCTCTTCTGTACTCAATGAGCCAGGATGCATTGAGTCCTGCTGGAGTACCAGGTGGGCTCCCAGGGGATGGCATGTTGATGGTAGGATGGGAGGTAGACCAGAAGTCAAGGACCCGGGTTTGTCCTGGCTCTGGACCACTCTCTGTGTTGTCTGTGGTCAAGTCACTTGCCTCTAGGGTCTTTAGCATCTGGAGGTCTTAAGGTTCCCTAACAGGCTGGTCCTGGCCTGGAAGTCTAGGATTACTCAAGGGCTCATGTTTAGACTCAGTTGGCTTGAGAATTCTGCAACCATTAACTAATGTGATGTTTTGTAAATGAACGTGCATTGTATAATGTGACAAGCTGGGCACATGACAAGCCTTGTCATCCAATCCAGTTATTAAGTTATACCAATGGCTTTGTAACTAGAAACAGTCCCTGTGGATGCAACTTTTTAAGTCATTGTTTGTTTGTTTTTTAAATGTGTGGCCTCTGTGCTTATTGGGTTTCTTTCCTCTCTGGACATATACAGAAAAATTTATGAAAAGCACAGTCTTTCGAATCAGCTGGACCTGAGTTTGACTCCTGATCCTGCCTCTTGCTAACTGTGTGACTTTGAGCAAATGTCTTAACCTTGCTGAGTTTGGGTGATGACAACACCCAACCTAAAGGCTGGTGTGAGGCTTAATTGAGACAATGAATGAAAAGGCCTGATGGGTTGCCCGGCACATACTAAGTGCTCAGAACTGTGCTCAGTACTCTTGGTGGTTGCTGGGGTTCTAGCCACCTTCTTGGATTGCGGAGATGTTATCATTGTGAGGAAGCAAAACACAACCTTAACTGTCCCCCACAAATCAACATTACATATGATAAAATGCATGTATTCTAAAGTGTACAGTTTGGGTTTTAACAAATGTCTACCCTCGGGTAACC
The DNA here is from genome assembly GCF_964146895.1 of Miniopterus schreibersii. NCBI lineage: Eukaryota > Metazoa > Chordata > Mammalia > Chiroptera > Miniopteridae > Miniopterus > Miniopterus schreibersii. The sequence goes on from NC_138116.1 coordinate 10,957,975, forward strand.
ACCACCACAATTACTATATGGAACCTTTCGTTCATCCCAAAGGATCCCCTGTGCTCCTTTGCAGTCAGCCCTCCCCCACCAGCCCCAAGCCACCACTTCTCTACTTTCTGTCCTTATAGATTATTTTTGTCCATTGTAGGAGTTCATATAAATGGAATCACGTGGTATATAGCCTTTGCTGTAGGAATTCTTTTGCTCTAAATAATGCTTTGAGATTCACCCATGTCGTTGCATACATCGGTAGCACGTTCCTTGTTTGGCTGGGTGGTAACTCATTGTGTGGCTGTACCTCAGTTTGTTTACTCATTGGTCAGTCGATGGACATTTGGATTTTTTCCCGTTCGGGGCTGTTCCAAATAAAGCTGCTATGTACATGTCTTTTTGTGGACATATGTTTTTATTTCTCTTGGATAAATATCTAAGACCGGATTGTTAGATCATGTGGTACGTATATGTTTAACTTTATAAGAAACAGTTGAATAGTATTCCAGAGCGGCTGTACCGTTTCATACGGCAACATGTGAGAATTTCAAGTACTCCGTGTTCTTGTCAGCTACTGTCAGTCTTAATTTTGGCCATTTTACTGGGTATATGTTGGTATCTTGCTGTGGTTTGAGTTTGCATTTTTCTGTCATTGAACGGTGTGTTGAATATTTTTTATGTGACTATCGATCACTTGAATATCTTTTTTATTGGGTTATTTGTTTTTTTTTATTATTGAGTTGTAAGAGTTCTTTATTATTTTGGATACAAGTCCTCAGAAAATATTAGCAATATTTTACCCCTGTCTGTAGCTTTCCCTTTCATTTTCTTATTGGTGTCTTATGAAGAACAGAAGTTTTTAATTTTGACGAAGTACCATTTTTCAATATGCTCCTGTGTGTTTTGTGCTTTTTAAAATGTCCTATCCAAGAAGCCTCTGCCTACCAGAGGCTGTGAAGATTTCCTCCTGTGTTTTTTTCTAGAAGCTTTATAGATTTAACTTTTACACTTAGGTCTATGATTCTTTTTGAATTAATTTGTGTGTGTGGTGTGAGGTAAGGGTCAACGTTTACTGTTTTTCATGTGAATTTCCACTTGCTCCAGCATTATTTGTTGAAAAGATGATCCTTTCTCCATTGTCATCTTTGTTGAAAATTAGTTAAGCCAATACATGAGGGCCTATTTCTGGACCCTCTATTCTGTTCCACTAATCTATATGCTTACCCTTCTGCCAAATCTACACAGTCTTGCTTACTGTAGCTGTTGAGTAAGTCTCGAAACCAAATACTGTAAGTTCTCTGCCTTTTTTCAAAGTCGTTTTGGCTATTCTAGGTCCTTTATATTTCCACATACATTTTAGTATCAACTTGTCAATATCTATAGGAAATCTTGTTGGTATTTTTATTGAGATTGCACTAAATTCATAAACCAATTTATAGAAGACTGACATTCAAACAATATTGAATTTTGTTTATTCCAGTTTATAAACAAGTCATCTCTCTCTACTTAGGGCTTTTGAAATTTCTTTCAGCAGCATTTTGTAATTTTCATTGTGCAGGTCTTACAAATGTTTTAAAAACCATTCTTAAGTGTTTTACGTATTTGGATGGTATTTATTTTTAGTCAAAAAACATTTTTAGGAATTAATTGGGTCCTGAAAAAAAACAGGGTTGGAGGGAAGAAAGGATAAAATAAATTTTACTGCTTTGGGGTAGTGGATTGCAAGCCAAACATCACTGATAAGAATCGTTGTGTTTGGGGAAGGAATTTAGCAGGCTTGTCCCTGGCTGAGCTGTACCCCCCCCCAAGAGTTGGGCTCTAAAGTTGGATTTAGGGTCAAACTAGCCTCCTCAGTAGACGATGGTGGAGTTTCTGAGGCTGCGGAGTGGAAAAAAGAGGGGAGGGAAACAGGTCAGGGGAACTCCTGGACTGGAATCTCCTAAGGAATAGAGGTCCTGGTGCCTTTAGGATTATGTGCTCAGGTAGAAGTTGGACTTAAGAGGAAGTGGGCCAGGAACTGTGAGGGGCCACCACCCTGGCATCAGCCTGAGTAGGATTGGAGACAGCCCAAGGCCCTGGACTTGGAGTCACACAAATTGAGTTCAAATCCTTCATCCAACCACTTACTAACTGTGACCCAGGGCAAGTCAGTCAGCTGCTCTGACCTCAGTTTTCCCATCTATAAAAATGGGTTAATCCTTAACCTCATAGGGTTGTTGTGAGGGTGAAGCAAATGTATATAAAAGTGCTGAAATGCTATCTATGTATAAGGAGTCTGAGAAATTTCATGGTCTATCTTAAAGCATCCAAGTTAAGGAGCATCTTTAGTGACACCTGTTCCTTCCTCTCTTCATTTTTAGCCCAGTTATTGTATAAATTGAATCTTTCCTGTGCCCAGCACTTTATGTGCATATCATCTCATTGAACCATTGGGACAGCCTAGGAAGTAGGTGTTTGCAGGTGGGTGGGGGAAAAGCTCAGAGAGGCCAAGTGCCTTGCCCAAAGTCACACAGCTAGTGGCTGGCAGCACCCCATAATCAGGCACTTCATTTTTGCAGAAAAGCATCTACATGTTGGGATGAATCAAGACCATAAATATTCTCATTTTGGTTCAGCTCAAGTCTCAGCCATATGTGTTCATCACAACTGTACAAAAACTTGGCAGTTTTCTGAACTTTCTGGAGTTTGGAATTGTGGAAAAAGGTTTGTGAACCTGTGGCAGACTTTCAGCACATGTCACCACAAGAGGCTGTGCAAGTTGTGTTTTAAAGAAAGACTTGGGCCACATTCTTGGCTGGTCCTTGCTTGGTATCAAAGGTAGGCTCAGGCTGCCCTGAGCACAGATTGTCCCCATAGGGGCTGAAACAGCTGGAGGACTCAGGGTCCAACTGACCACAGCCAGGTGGCCCTGAAAGCTGGCACTGGGGAGAGCACGTGCAGCACAGTTTAAGGGCCAGGGAGGGCGTGGTTACTGGCAGGCTCCTTGAGAGCCATGCCCTCCCTGAGCCTGCCAGGTTGAGCCTGGGAGCCAGACAGCAGGGAGGCCAGGAAGTAGGGTTGGGGGAAGCTGAGGGAGGGCCTAGAGCTACACTCTGCCTGGGGTTGGACATCTGAGGGATTTAGGCAACCAGCAGATGTCTGAGGGACACTTGCTTGGGGTGGGAGATCTGGGCTAGGGACAGGAGGGCCTCAGGGGATAAGATACTATGATCCCTGCCAAGGAGCTTACAGGCTACTTGGAGAGACTGTCTGTACAGCCCTGAGGAGGGAGAGAAAAATTCCAACCACACTTTTGCAAAAGTGGAAGAAGACAAAAAGAGGATGGGTAAAGTGAGATGGGGCTGGCAAGTAAGGAGGGCTTCCTGGAGGAAGCAGACAAGCATCATACCATGTTAGAACTGGATGGGCCCTCTGGGTCACCCTTCCTATTCTCTGCACTGTTGAAAAAGGCAGCAGTGTGAAAGAGTACAGGGGACCCATAGGGTTTGGGACTGGGAAAGGCATCCCAGGTAGGGGGTACGGCATGAAGAAAGGCATGGAGGTTGGACTGAGAGCCATGGCTGGAGGGCACGGAGGAGACTGGCCTGGCCTGAGGAAAGGGGCCCTCTGCTAGAGCCCTGGCTCATTGTGGGTCCAAGATGGTCCCAGGTGGGAAGTTGTTCTGGTCCTGCTCTGGAGGACCCCAATCTGTTCCCAAGGCCCCTGGGACTGTCCTGGACCACTCTGGCCCTCCCTAGGGATCTTCAGGAAGTGGCTCTTTGACTGAGTTAGGAGGTTCCTGCTATTCCTGGAGCTGAGGGGAGGGGTGTGGGCCATTCCCAAGACCTGCAGGAGGACACATGGAATCTGCAGCATGGGACATCTCTGCCTAGAGCACCTGCAAACAATGGAACTGTCCTTGTCACAAAGTGATCACACAGGAGGCATTCCCTAGGGGCCTGGCTCTTCCAGGACCCACATCCAGCCTGAGCCTTCCTGTCCATGGGGGAGAGGGTGACCACTCAAGAGCACGCCATACTAGTTATAGTTAGTTGGTCAACTTGCCATAGTTAATAAGTTGGCCAAAGTTACCCAGTCTAGGAGCCAGCTTCCTTGGTTCGGGCAGAGCTGGATGGGGGTGCTGCTTGCCATGATGAGATACAGCCTCAGCAACGGCTAGCCTTTCCCTGCTGTGCCCACCCCATGCCTCCTGCTTTGCTCCTCCCCTGGGTCAGGGCTGGGTCTGTGAACCAAAGAAGCTGGAGAAGCTTGTTTTTAGGACTTCTGACCTCCCCTTTCTCTACTCTCCCCTCTACTTGCCCCAGGCCTCCCCTTTCTCTCTTCACAATCCCAGCCACTCTCCTCTGACCATTTTTTTATCTAGCAAAGTATGTTCTCAGGCACTGGTATTATATCAGACTCTCACACTTTAGTATGAATAAGCAGGCTGCTTCTCTAAAGTCAGAAGCTTTATTTCTGACTTTTGGCTAAAAAGAGGGTGAATTTTAGACCAGGGAATAGTAATCTTTTAAACAAAGAGTCTTTCTCTCCCTTTGGCTTCCTAGGGGGCCAGAGGAGTCCTGACCAGGCTTCCTTTCCTTCAAACCTACCTGTCTTGTATTCCTATCATCCTAGGCATTTGCTGTGGTGATGGCTAATTTTGCTTCCCTGAAGCCTTACATGGAAACTAAAAGCAGAAACCACCAGATGGCTTCATAGAAACCTTTAGGAGACCTGGGGCACAGTCCTGGCTCTGCCACTAACTCAGTGGGTCACCTTGGACAGCAAATCTTACACAAACTCTCAAGGCACCAGACAGGTCAAAGCAGAGACAGTTGGCAAACCTCTTGCCCTCCTCCCTGCCCCCAGAAGCCTCTGGGGTACCTCCCAAGAGCCATCAGGGCAAAATCTCGGGACTAGGTGATCTTGAAGGGTTAATGCAGCCCTAAAATATAATAATTCAAATGGTGTATATTTGGACCCAGCCAGAGACCTGGGGGAGCTGTAGAGGCGAGGGATTCCTCTGCACAGGAGTGACTTTGGGGACCCCCCAGGCCACCTGATCCACGCATGTGAGGGGCGAAGGCTTCCTCTCAGTTTCAGCTTGAGCCTGAGTGGAGAGGGAGAGAGACAGGAGGGAGGAAGGGGGAAGCATTTCCTTTCCAGATGTTGCACTAGTTATGCTCTGAATACTGGAGATTGTTGAGATGCAAAGCACGCCTGCTGTGTGGGCTGCTGGCTGCCCACCGCCATGAGCACACGTCTCCCGGTGCCATCCTCGGCGGGCGGCCCAGCCTGCGGAAGCAGGAAGGGAGCTGTGCTTGGAGAGACAAAGCCCACAGCTGGGCCGGGCTCTCTCCCTCCGAGCAGGGAGGGGGTGGGGACGAGGCCCTGGAGGGCTCCTGGGGGGAGGTGGAGACAAGATTCAGTCCTCAAGGTGGGTTCTGAGGTTCAGAGCTGGGGAGGAAAGAAAGGACCCCGGAGGGGCTGGGGGACCCAGACAGGGAAGTAGTGAGTGTCCTTGTTTACTTCAGTCTTCTGTGGATAGACCTGGCATGAAGCTGATGCTCAATAAAATCCTTTATCTTCACTTTAAATGAGTGAGCGAGTGAAAGGAGGGGCTGGGGGAGCTGGAGTGAAGCGAGGAAGTGGTACCTGCTGAATTTGCCAGGCTGCTCATTGAGGACATCTCGTCTTCTCAGAGGAGGCCTGAGGTGACACTGAGTCCAGGAGGAGGCGGGAGTCTGAAAGGTGGAGGGAAGGATGTGCTGCTCAGAACTCCCAATGACAGGAAGAGGGGAGAAGCCTGGGGGGGGGGTGTTGAGGGGTCCCCTCTCTGAAGGACTGTTTGCTCGGAACCATGCTTCTTTCTACCTGGGCCAGTCACTGCCCTCACTAACTCTCCCGTGCTGGGAAGAGGTGGGTAGTGGAGAGCATGGGTTGGGGTAACTGAGTGTGAGTGAGTGTGTGAGTGTATGAGTGTGTGTGTGTGTGTGTGTGTGTGTGTGTGTGTGTGTGTGTGCATAGGGGGTTTAGTGGAGGCTGGGAAAGGTGGGCTGAGATGTTTGAGATGAAAGCACAAAAGGAGCACTTACCATGTAAATGGCCCTGCAGCGGAAGCCTGTTATCGGAGCATCTAATGGGGTTTTGTAGGGCCAAGGCCAATGCTCCAGGCAGGGCAAGGCTTTCCTGGTTCCCAGGCAGCTCCCTGCAGTTGGCATGGGCCCTGGTGCCAGGCCCAACTCTTGGCCCCTCCAGCTAAGGGTCCAGACATGCTGGCATGACCTGGTGCCCTAGAAACCACCAGCCTCGTCCTGTGCCACCCCCCACTTAGCCACCACATCCTGGAGGCGGCCTCCTCTGGACCCCTCAGACCCTCTCAAGCAGAAACAAGTATGGAGTGGGGGAGTAGAAAAACAGAGCCTGGAGCAGCCTCAGGTGATGGAAAATGCCCTCCACCTGCCAGATCTGGGAGCTTCCTCCTGCCTCCTCCCCTCCCCCAGACCTCCCACTACAGGCAGGATGGGTACTGGCCAAGGTCAGGTTCTCACCCAGATGGGGCTAGAAACTCAGATCTGAGTCCCTGAGCAGCTACTGATTGTTCCTTGGGAAGCTGGACTGGTTCAAAACTTCCTTCTTCCCTTGCCCCTTGGAGCCTCAGGAGAGTATGGAACTCTTGAGCCCAGCCAAGTTCTCTCTAGACTGTGAGGTCCTGGAGGGCAGAAGCAGGTTCCAGCACCCAGCACAGTGCCCAGCACATAGCAGGTGCCTAAGAAGGACACTTATCTGGAGCTTATTATGTGCTGGGCATGTTCTAAGAGCTTTATAAATAAGAACTCATTTTATCCTCAGGACAGCCCTGTGAAGCAGGTACTGTGATTATCTGCATTTTACAGACGAAACACAGAGAGGTGGAGTCCCTTTCCCAAGGTGGCACAGCTAGTAAGAGGTAGAGGTGGGATTTGAATTCAAGCAGTCTGGCTCCGATCATGCTCTCCCACTAGTCAACATGTACCTGTTAGATGGAATGAGTTCAGGGGGTGAGTGGACGTCCTCGAGGTCACCAGTGAGTGAGGGCAGACCTGGGACCCAACTACCCAGGTCAGAACAGCCTTGGGGGCTTGAGGTCCTTGGGTCCCCACACTCCAGCAGGTGATGGGTGATTGTTTCAGGATGAACCCCATTTCTTCTCAGGGGTCTGATGGTTCCTGGGTCCTGCTGATGGTAAACCTAAGCGGTCTCCAGGGAAGCCTTCCCCAAAGCCTGGAGAACCTTCCTTTGCTTACTTCAAGGTCATCCCAGATGGGGCGGCTTTAGCCAAAACTGTGGATGGGGTGAGCATTGGGGAATGTGAAAGGAGGCAGGGGTGGGAAGGGCCAGGAGTGGACAGAAGAGATTGGGGGGCAGGGGGCATTGCGGTGGGGTGAGATGAAGTTCTGAGGGGCGCCCTTGTCTTTTCCCACTCTGGAGGGAGACAAGGTGGCCAGGGAAGTGTCTGGGGATGGTCTGGGGACAGAGCCAGACACATCTCACTGTGCGGGACTGGGGGCTTCCTGTCTTATGATTAACCTAAGGGTCACGGGCCAAGGGTGCAGAGGCAGAGGGTACAGGCAAAGAAGAAAGGAGAATGGGGTTGTTGCTTCCTTAATGGGGAAACAGAGTCTGAAAATCAATCTCGGGGAGCTGGACTGGAAGCAGGAATGCGGGAGACCAGCTGGGCCAAAGCAGGTACAACCAACAAGGGAGGTGGTCTCAGGGGCTCAGGAGCACTTGAGCCAGGCAGAGAAAACATGAGGGCTTGTCTCCCGGCCTAGAAAAGCCATTAGCAAGCCTGCAAGTTCTCCATCTTCTGCTCTTCCATTCAGAATGCTGGTCAGTTGTTTGGCAGATAGCTCTGACCTCACCACGGAGCAGTGTCTTTATCGAAACCCCAGATTTTGTCTGGATTCATTAGACTAACAAAGCTCATTTGATCTTCTCCAGTTTACCCCCATGGGGCTCAACTAACACGTAGGCAATTGAGATTTTTGCAGAGCGGCCTGGTGGGTGGGCTTCTCAGGCCTGGGTGCCAGAGAGTGTGGTTTCTTCAAGGGGAGGGCATCACACCCACTGACCCTGGAACAGACCAGAACCTGCACCACCTAGATTTCTTCTGCGGTCTAGGAAGAAAGCTTCCCAGCAGACGCTCTGGGATGGGCACGTGTAGAAGAGTTCACAAGCACCGTTTAAGGAAATGCCTTCAGGTGTTTTCTAAATTTGATGTCATGGCCCAATTTCTTCAAAGGAAATATAATCTCAAACCACAACATGGAAACAAATAAAAGGGAAACTGGGTCCTGGAAGGGCTCCCAGCTGTCTTCCTAGGCCCCGCAGGGCAGTGCTGGGGAGCCTTCTTTGAGGGCAGCCCTGGGCAGATCAAGGCCCAGTGTGGCCTGAGGCCCCTGTGCGGTTGGCTGCCTTTCCTGACCATTAATCGCTACTAAGTGTCATTACCGCTAATAAAATTAACCGACTTTATACTGGACTCCTGGGGCCATCAATCACAGAGTCTATTACATGAAATTAAAAAACAAAACGCAAAACATGTGCCTGTGTATGGGGAAAGGGCGCCGAGCCTGGCTCACAAGTGCAGTCGAGGGCACACTGGTTCCCCACAGCTTTCATAAGGTCACGATCAGGGGCACTGGCACCCTTAGTGAGACAAACCAACTCCAAGCCTTGACACTGTACTTCGGGTAGGAGCATCTCAGGTAAGAACACAGCTGACCTCAGGAAGACTCTGCAGCCCAGATTCTCCCTCCCGCTCTCACCTCTGCTTTTCTTGGTGCATTTGGTTCATTTTCTCTTTAGACCAGCTCCCTTTTGTATCACCTGCGTTACAGGCCCAGTCACCCAAAAAGAAAGAGAAAGAAAGCAGCTGTATGCTCTCTTAATTCAAATTCCAAATTCCCAGAAAAAGGACTGATTGGCCCAGCTTGAGTCACGTGATCCTCATTGGTCCACAGGCCAGAGTAGCCAACCCAGCTTGTGTCCACATAGTAATTTAAAGGGCTTAATAATAGGCACTCAAAATATGGTAGATGTATCATATATCATATCATATCACATAATATAGTTCTAATGATACAATAATAGCTATTATTCTTAAAATGGCATTTGAGACAGGCTTTGAAGGATATGCAGCCCCATTGGTCAAAATTCCCATCACTCCCTGCTTGTCAATCAGCTGCTACAAGGAAGGTCCCAATTTCTGAAACACAGGAACTACGTGAACAGAAGCTGTCCCTGGTGTGGGGAGGACATTGGAGGGGCTACATGCCTGCTGCCCCTTTGCTCCCTGCAGCCCCTGAGTGGCCTTCCACCCTGGAAGCTGGTCCGGGTGGGGCCTTCTCAGCCGGAGTTGACATCAGGTTCTGCTGTGGACCAGCCAAGGGTCAAGCTCTAAGGGTTTCCTGCCAGGCTGCAGGGAGGGGTTTGGGTGTAGACCTGGTGGACTGGAAATTTACCCATTTGCCCCCAGATTAATGATTAACGGGTCCCAGCCCTCACCCTGTCTGGGAGGGGAACCCAGGGCCAGGCTGGGCCAGGAGGAGCCTGATAGCATCTGTCTCTGCTCGGAGGTTTCAGAGATATGCTCCACACTGGGTTGGCTGCACCTGATGGATTTGGAATCTACAGGCACTTTCTTGGGGCACCTGGGGCCTGGCCAGGAACCACACCCACCCAGACGGGGGGGCGTGGCATCTAGCCAGATATCCTGGCTGGAGCAGGTGGCTCCACACAGGAGAACTGTGCCCTTGTGTCCATGGGACATGGGCCTTTCTGACCCCTCAGGGCTTGGCCAGGACTTGCCTTGGCCAGCAGCACACGGGCATGAATGGCCAGTGCCACATTCAAGCAGGAGCTTGAAGACCCATTGTGGTTCTACCTTTGCTCTTTTACCTTGACCATGAGGCCAGCATGTTCCAAAAAGGGGCTACCCCCTCCAGCCTGGGTCTGGGATGATATGTTTTCCAGAATCTATGAACTTCGGATGTTGTAGAACGAGAAGTCTGGGGCTGATGGCCTGATGGAAATTCAGCCCCTTCCCCTTCATTCACCCATCTGGCAGCCTGTACATCCATCCACCTACCCCCCTTTCCTTCCTTCCCTCCCTCCTTCCATCCATGTGGGTATTCCCCAAGCATCTCTCTGTAATAGGCACTGAGTGACCAGATGGCTGAAGATCTATCTGGGAATTATGGAAGCAAGTTAGGTTGGCCTGGGATTACTTGGGCGGTGACATATATAAGGGGCAGAGGGCTGTTGGGAAGAATGGCTCGGTGTCTGCTCACTGTCTACAGTGCTCTGCCTGGCCCCTCTTAGAAATGTGGCTCTCCCCTCCCGACAGTAGCCAACATTACATGCAGTGTTTCCCAAACTTCCCCCATCATTGAAGCTGCCCAGGGATGTGGTAAATATGCAGAGTCCCCAGGCCCCACTCCAGACCAACAGAAGCAGAATTGTCAAGTGTGGATTCTGGGAATCTGTATTTTTAATAAGCATCCTGGATTGATTATCCTGATTGGGCAAGTTTGGGAAATTGTGGGTAAAAAGATCAGAGGTTTTGGCATCTGGAGGAGGCGTCTGGGATCCTGCACTAGCCCTTGTTATAAGCACCTTGGTTTCCTACCCTACAAAATGGGAATGTAACCCCATGGGGCTGGCCTCCCTCCCAGAAACAATGAAGCCCCCCAAGAAGGCCACCTTCTCCTCACCTGCCCACATCCTCAGGAACTGTCCTCTTTAGTTCTCTCCCCCGACTCCACCACCCCATTATGACCCCCAAGGGTCACAGGTCTCCCTTCTCTCTCCCTCTCTAGCCTGACGGGACGGGAGGTCCTGACGCCCTTCCCAGGGATGGGCACCGCAGTGGCCCCAGCGCAGGGTGGGGCCCACCTGAAGCAGTGTGACCTGCTGAAGCTGTCGCGCCGGCAGAAGCAGCTCTGTCGGCGGGAGCCGGGCCTGGCTGAGACCCTGCAGGATGCTGCCCACCTCAGCCTGCTCGAGTGTCAGTTCCAGTTTCGGCATGAGCGCTGGAATTGCAGTCTGGAGGGGAGGACAGGCCTGCTCAAGAGAGGTAGGGAGGAGGGCTGGGGGTGGGGAGGGCTGGGGGGAGGACTGGGAGGGAGTCTGCCCGGCCCCTGCACTTAGGCCACACTGCCCTTTCGAACCCAGCACAGTGCCTTTCCCTCTCCCTCCTGTCCCGCATCTCTCCGTGTCTCCACTGGCCATCTGTTCACTAAGCATCTGGTGAGGCTCACAGTGAGCCAGACACTGCTGGATGCTGAAGGCACAGACCCCGCCATGCTCAGAAAGCCTGCAGCCTAAGGGAAACAGGTCATCTAGTGACTCAGTCACCACGAGGCAGGGGCTATAACAGGGGCTTTTACTAAAGGCAGCCATGGGGTATAGGAGCAGCCAGCCCCCTCTAGGCCAGTGGCTCTCCGTGGCTGGAGCAGGTCTGGGACAGAGCTGATCTCCACTCTCCAGTGTCACCAGCACCTCATTGGAGAGCGGGCAGGAGGGAGCGAGCCCATGAGGGAGGCCGGCTTTGGGCCATGCCCCCCAACAGTGCAAGAGTTGCCCTGAGCTGCGTCCTCGGGTTCACATACCCCTCATCCTGTCACCCGGCCCAGGTTTCAAGGAGACGGCCTTCCTGTACTCGGTGTCCGCGGCCGCCCTCACCCACACCCTGGCCCGGGCCTGCAGTGCCGGGCGCATGGAGCGCTGCACCTGTGACGACTCTCCAGGCCTGGAAAGCAGGCAGGCCTGGCAGTGGGGCGTGTGCGGTGACAACCTCAAGTACAGCACCAAGTTTCTGAGCAACTTCCTGGGGCCCAAGAGAGGAAGCAAAGACCTGCGGGCACGGGTAGATGCCCACAACACCAATGTGGGCATCAAGGTGAGCACATTCCTTGGTGGTCTTCCCACACCCTACCCCCAGCACACACACAGAGCCATCCTAAGATGAACCTCATTCCTTCAACCAACATTCCTTGGGCATCTGCTCTGGACCATGACTGGGAAGCAGGGAAGTGTCCTGGGTGTCATCGGCACTGGGCAGCAGGCAGGAGCCAGGCTCGGGACCAGGCCATGGTGAGGAGGAACATGTTTGGAGAGGGGTCTCCATTCCAAGGACTAGCCTTCCTGGAGGTCCTAGATAGTTTCAACATAGTTTGAAAATTTTGATTGGGTGAAACCCCCACTCTTCCTCCAGTTTTACACATGGGAAAAGGAGGCGGCCCAGAGAAGGGAAGGGACTTAGCTGAGGTCACACAGCAGTGCGAGGACTGGAGGGTAAAAAGCATCTAGGTTTATTGGGATGAGTTCTGTGTTCTGCACCCTCATCACTGTGTTGGCGTAAACCTCGGCTCCTATATTCAGTCGTGCAAGCTGTCTACCCCACAAGGACTCTGGCCAAGGGCAGGAGCTGGGGCTGAGGCCCAGCCCACGTGCTCTCACCAAGGCATGCGTGCTAGCGTAGGACTGCCTCGGCCCAGCGGAAGAGGAGCCTTGGGCTAGTTTGCCACATGGCTAGCTTTCCCATCTTCCTGCCACTCCCCTGCCAGGGTTGGCGCCCTGGGCCTCTGACCATGCCCCCATTCTGCCTCCCCTCGCAGGCTGTGAAGAGTGGCCTCAGGACCACTTGTAAGTGCCACGGCGTGTCGGGCTCCTGTGCCGTGCGCACCTGCTGGAAGCAGCTCTCCCCTTTCCGAGAGACGGGCCAGATGCTGAAGCTGCGCTATGACTCAGCCGTCAAGGTGTCCAGTGCCACCAACGAGGCCTTGGGCCGCCTGGAGCTGTGGGCACCTGCCAAGCTGGGCAGTGCCACCAAGGGCCTGGCCCCCCGGCCCGGGGACCTGGTCTACATGGAGGACTCACCAAGCTTCTGCCGGCCCAGCAAGTACTCCCCTGGCACTGCAGGCAGAGTGTGCTCCCGGGAAGCCAGCTGCAGCAGCCTGTGCTGCGGGAGGGGCTATGACACCCAGAGCCGCCTGGTGGCCTTCTCCTGCCACTGCCAGGTGCAGTGGTGCTGCTACGTGGAGTGCCAGCAGTGTGTGCAGGAAGAGCTCGTGTACACCTGTAAGCACTAGGTCTGTTGCCCAGTGTGCCAGCCGGGCACTGCCAGGACCTCTCTCGGCGCCCAGCACCTGGAGGCCACCCCGCTGTCCATCTGGTCCCTCCAGGCAGGTACACCTGCATGCATGCGCTCATCAGTGTATGTGCCAGAGCACATGTACTCCTCTCCATCGCGCCTGGCAGTCTCCCTTCCCTCAACACTCAGCACCGGAGGTGCAGGCCCTAATCCTGAACCCGAGGGTCCTCAGCCTTTTGAGGACTTGGAGCAGGAAGGCAGAGTGGGAAAGTTGTGGAAGGAAATAAGAGAGACAAGGAGGTGGGCAAAACTGAGGTTTTAGAGGGGAGAGAGGGACTCTCCCACCATCTCAATTCCTAGAGCCAGAAAGATGCAGAGAGTTGAGCTTCTGGGTCAAGAAGGCACAGAGAGGCAGTGTCAGCTGGAAGCCAAGGCTGGAATCCGGCTGGGATGAGGCGGTCCTTCCCTTGGGCCCTGCTCAGGTCGCAGTGAGCCCGGGGACCACGCACCATCACTACCCAAATGGCTTTGCTGTGCTAGAGATGAGGGGAGAGGCCAGGTGATGGTAGCTGTTGGTTTTGAGAAAAGAAAGCTTTCTGGGCTTGAGTGGACCCAAGTCAGTTACATGCTCTGGAACTCTGTGTCCTTGGTTGTGTTTAAAATATGCCTGTGCTGAGGCCGTAGTGTTGTCTTGAGAGCTGTTATCCACACCCACCCGGCCCTGCTCAGTAAAACACAGTGGATGCAAGACCCATAGGGAGAGCCAGTCCCCAGGGTAGGGCTCAAATGGTGCACTGAGGTTGCACTGGGAGACAGTGAACCCTCCCTGTTTTCCCTGGGACACAGAACCTTTAGTCCCAGCCCAGGAGAGGGATACGGCAAGCTCAGTGTCTCAGCCTGGTGACACAGAAGAGTTGGCTTATGTGATCTGATTCTGGTTATATTTCTACTCTTACGGCTACTCATTTAATTAAGGTTTTTGCCCAGGGGCATGAAAGTCTTTGCTAAGCCTGGTTTTTTAGCAAAGCCTGGGGGCCCCTTTATTTACTAATGGCCCCTCTACCTGAGGAACAGAAGTAACTTTGCTAATTTTCTCCAACCCTGTGGACATTTCAATGCTATCTACCAAGGCCCTGTGTGGGGAGGAGGAGAGAGAGGCTGGTACACACACACACACACACACACACACACACACACACGCACATATCCCTTGGACCTGCCAGGCTGAGGGTTCTCGTTTAGCAGCACACACCCCTCTGGTTCAGGACCAAGACTTTGCAGGGATCACTTTGCTGGAGGCTGCATACTTCCCCAGAGCAGGGCGCAGTGCCAGTTGGAGGAAGTGACCTCCTCTGGGATGCCCTTGGCCACTTTGCTGGCCCAGCCGCGCCCTCTGTCAGCTTCCTCTCTCTCTGAACCCAGAGTTGCTGACCCTTCGCTGAAACAGGAAACTTCAGAATCAGCTGAATGCTCAAAAATTGTCCACGCAGGCCCCAGGAAGAAGCCCCGGGGCTCCCTGAGAGTGAGAAGGGGCTGCCTGTCATCATCGTGGATCAGGCAGCCTGCAGGATGCTGGAAGGATCTCTGGCTGCAGAGGTGCTGATGAGACCCCTCTCTAGACTGGCCACTGACCCAAGCAGCTGGCCCAAATCTGGCAGAAAGAGCAAAAAGGAGAGAGGGCTGGTTTTCTCTTTTCTTCCACACCCCCACCATGTGGAGACTCTCTCTCTGCCAGCCTGATCCATCCTGCTCCTGTGAGACCCAACTCTGCCTCCACCCTGGCTCAGCCCCAGGCCCAAGGCGGCAGGAAGAGGGGGCCTGGTCCACCAACATGCCATCTGTACCCCGACTCCATGGCCAGCAATGTTGGGGGTGCATGAGAATAAAGGGCAGACTCTGAGGGACCAAGGCCATTGCTGGCCACCAACACTGACAACCCAGGCCAAGGGCACGGACGCAGGCTCTGAGGGCCCCTCGGCCTATGGGGTCATCCTTCTCCAGCCCTCTCTTCTCTTTTTTGCTCCCACCCTTTCTGTTCCAGTTGCCCCTGAAGGTCCACCTCAGTTCCTGCTGGGACCCTGGGGACCACAGACCCCTAATTCTATATAGCTCTAAGGGGAACACTCACAGGGTATTTGTTGTCTACCTCACATATATAGATTTTAGGGCAAAAGAGAATAATTTATATAGCTAAGATATATGAGAAAATATTTATGTTATTTATACAGTTTCTATAGTCTGTGGGCAGCACCTGTGGCATGCCCCGCCCCCCCGCCCCCCACCTTCTGCACGAGCCCTAGTGGACTCCACCCGGGTCTTCCTTGCGAAGCTGTAACTTCTCTGCTCTTCTGGGTCCCAGGCCCCTTCTTTTGCTCTGGCAAAACTGCCTTGCTCATAATAATAATGGTAACAGGGATGACCACATCTTGCATTTGTAAAGCACTTTCAATCTTCAGAAACACTATTGCCCCTTTAATCTCACTTGATTTCCCCATTATTCCTGTGAGGTCGGTGGGGCCACATCACTGTGCCCGTTTTACAGATGTGGCCCAGGATGGAGGGCTGTGCTCAAAGTCACACTGAAGAGGTTCCTTCAATGAACATTTACTGAACTTCTCCATGTGCCAGGCATGGGGAACTGACTTATAGTGAGCCTGGGAGCCCCAAAGCCCGGATACGCCCTGAGCCCAAGGACCCAAGGAAACGGAGGCTTCCCTGACGGTGTGTGACATGGACCATTTGGATCAGGACAGCACTTCAGCATTTTTCCAAATGGAGCCCTGTGTCCCAAGAAGTCTGGAAAGACAAGGACCCTGTGGGGGTCATTCTAGGGCCTCCACCATCGGACCTCCCTCTTCCTACCCAGGCTGCCCGAGAAGGTTGGGCGACATCACAGGACTCCTCCCAGCCACAAATGGATTTGTTTGCTCTTATTTGTGTTTTTATCTTTAAAATGAATTGTTTCCCGTTGGGTTTCTGGCTCCTCTTGTAAAATCAGCTGCATTGGCAGGCTGGGCCTGCATTCCCACTTGGCCACTGGAGAGGGGGAGCCCTGAGGGACAGGAGGCACAGGGCTCCCCAGTTTGCGAAGTACCAGCTGCCTCAGCCCATTTACTTATGGATGTTCCACCTGGCTCTCATGGGCACAGCATGTCCACTCCCTTGTCCAGATAAACCCAGTTTCTGTGGTGTCCTCCTTCATCACTTGGCACACAGATTGACAGACCTATGCCAACCCTGAAGATTATTGCCTGCTTTCCAGAGTATTCTTTCTCAATAACTGTGGATTTCAAATGCTTTTTGTCTCAGCACGTTTTAGAATTACAGTGGGAGCTATCATATATTGAGCACCTTGTTCTGTCCATCCATGCAGTCAACAATTGTTTAGGGAGGTCCTACTGAGCACCAGGCACCACCCTGGAGGCTGGGGTGCAGCAGTGAGCAAGACCAAGTCCCTGCCTCTTGGGGCTGACACTCTACTGGGGGAGAGAGACACTAAACCAATAAACTACACGTCAGCTATCTGTACCCACTTTGTCTCCATTTATTGCAATCACCTTACACATTGGGCACAACCACCCCCATCTTATGGTTAAGGAAATAGATGTAAAGGCTCCCAAATGCCACAAGCAAGCAGCAGTGTCAGGATTGAAACACAGAGCCTCCAAAGTATGTGTTCCTTTCTCTCTCCACTGCTGCCTCCCCTCGATATAAGTATTTCAGGGATGGAACACCCTTATGGATTGTGGGTAAACTGAGGCCTAGAGGAAGGAAGTAACCCATTCAAGGTTACATGTCAAGTTAGATCAGGCTAGAGCCTGAGTCCCCTTCTAGACAGGATAAGTATTTCTAGAGCCCTCATTTCATGGCCAGCAATGCAGGCTGGGGTGGGGGAAAGATAAGGCAAAGCCAGAACCTTCAGGACTTATGATCAGTTAGGAGAAATGAAAGGCACACCGTGCAATGGTCTGGGTCATTTGCGTATCCACCCAAGAGTCCCTCCTCTGGCCACACTGCCCTCCTAGCATGCTTTGGGAAATGCATGTCCTCAACCAGCCACTGTTCCTAGGGGTCTGATGGGGCAGGAGGCCCCTTTCTGAGTAAAGGGAAGCAGAGAGGGCTTGTCCCTGCCCTGCCCCTACTCTCCAGCCCTGTTGGAATCCCAAGGGGTCCCCAGGGAGGGAGGCAGAGGGAGGTCCACAGTCCAACCCCGAGGGCACTGAGAGTTCCACCTGCATGCCTGTCCCAACACGCTCTTCCTGCCCAGTGTTCCTGGGCCTGGAGCTGAGGCAGAAGTGTCTACACGCAGCAGCAAGCTCCAGGGCCCCAAGGGATTTCTCACTCATTTTCCCACTTGAGCCTCACAAGAAGGGCATCCTTCTTCCCTTTTTACAGATAGGGAAACTGAGGCACAAAATGGTTAAGTGACTCACTGATGACCACATAGCTAGGAAGCCAACACAGGTGTTTGTAACTTCCAGCCTCCTCCACCCCCATCTGAGCCTTTCCCTGCTCTTGTCTGTAAACCGGTTCCCAATCAGACCCTCTGGCCTCTCCACCCTTAGCTGCTCTGTGCTCCATTCTTCCTGTGGATCAGTGCTTTCCAAGATAATCGCTAGGCGGGTACTTACCCATGGCGCTCCCCCAACCCTTTAAAGATATTTAGCCACATTTGCTCACTCTGCATGGGTGTATTTTGTTGAACCATTTGTGAGAACACTGTGGGCACCAAGATGCTTAAATATTTTCTCATATATCTCATATAAGAGCAAGAACATTCTCTGAAAGAACCACAAGGCCATCATCACATCCAAGAAATTTGACATTGACACAATATCACCTACTACACAGTCCTTATTGAAACTTTCCCAGTTGTCCCTCCAAATGTCCTTTATTAGTTTTTTCCCTGACTCAGGATCCACTCAAGAATGGAGCATTGCATTTTGTCGTCATGTCTCTCTAGCCCCCCTTAATCATGAAGAGTCCCCCTGCCTTCTTTGTGTTCATGACATTGACATTTTAAATTGTTCAGGCCAGATGTCTTGTAGAATGTTACTCAATGGAGATTTGTCTGATTGGCTCCTCGTGATTAGATTCTGGTTAAGCACTTTGACGAGAAGCCTACTTGGGTGATACGTGTCCTCTGCACGTGTTGTCAGGCACCATGAGATGTCTGTTTCTCAACATTACTGGTGATGTTGCATATCATCACTTGGCTAACGTGGTATCTGCCAGATCTCTCTGATGTAAAATTGCCTTTTTCCCTTTGTGATTCATGTGCTTGATGACTCATCTATGGGGTGATGCTCTGAGACTGTGGGAATATCCTGTGGCCCAATAATATTTTACACAATAGTTTCAGCCTCCATTGGTGATCCTTGCCCAAATCAATTGCAAATGGTGATTTTTCTAATGCTGTCATTCCTATTTTGAGTTGACATTCTTCCATAAAGAAGAGATTTCCCTTCCCCCTTACCCCCATGGTATTTCTTTTCATCTTCACAATCACCCTGCAGGGTAAGAATTGTTACCCCATTTTACAGATGAGGAAACTGAGGTTCAGGGAGCTTAAATCATTTGCCAAGTGAGTGGCAGAGCTGAGGTTCAAACTCATGCCTTTCTCATGCCTAACTCATACCCACTGCCCTCTGGAATCTTCTCAAATTCCTGGGTTTCTTCCCTGATGACTTAGCTTTGAGCGGGGGGTGAGAAGTGGTACCATCTTCTAGTGGAATTCCTGTAGCAGTTGTGAAAGACATTTAGACCAGTGGTGACGGGGAGAAGATGGAGCTTCCTCTATTGAAACTATGAGACATTCTTGCTTCTGTCTCTGGCCCACATCCAACGTTAGAGATTCAGCAGTGACTCAGCTTCCCTTTTTGCTACCCCAGAGGACCCTCCATCCCCACCAGCCCTGTGCTGGCACTTGCTGGATTCCCAGCTCTGTGGAGCATGACTGTGGTGACCCCAAGTCCTGGAGCTCCTGAGATGGGCCCAAGGCCCATTACTCTGCCTCTACCAACTCCAGGAAAAACATGGGATGATCCCATATGTTTAATTTACAGTAGGGAAATATGGTCACTGTCTAGCTAACAAGAAGGAAGGCTGCAAAAGACCAGAGGAATGACCTGTGATTGGGGTGGGGACATTCTGGAGGGAGAGCTATGGGGTAGGGTCCTCTGCTTACCCCCCCACTCTTTCCTATCATTTCTCACATCTCTCATCCGGTGTGCCTTCTTGTAACCAATCACTCAGCAAACTAAGTGGCCACCTATAGCGTGCTAGGCATGTGCCAGAGTGCCGTGGTGACCAGACTTAGGCCAGGCCTTCAGGGAAGTCACAGACAAAGAAAAGAGATCACTGCATGGTAAGCCCTGGGAGAGGCGTCTGACTGCACCAGAACTCTAGTGCCGTTCCCTCAGATCATCTCACTTACCCACTGTGACAGCCCTAGAGGTACATAAAACCATCGTCCCCACTTTATAGATAGGAAACTAAAGCTCAGAGGGCTCCCTGCCATGCCCAAGGTCCAACCCGGCCTGGAAATGAAACAGCCCTTCAGGCCTCCTGTCCCATAGCGTAGGGTGTGGCTTGTGCAAAGGCCTGGGGGCCAGGGAGGAGGCGGCATCGGGGAACCACGAGGTTGGCCTGGCTGCGGGGATACTCTTCCCTTTCTCTCCGCCCTCCCCCGCGTCTTCCTCTCTTTTCCTCTCCCCTTCTCTCCTCCCCGCATACCTGCCAAGCAGCGGCCCACGGCCCCTTGGGTTCTTACCCCCTTGACTCCCGTCTCTCCTCCAGTCCCCCGGGCTGTGGGGCCCACATTCCTCCCTCCCTCTCTCTGGGGCCCATTAGTGTGTTTATGCTGAAGCCCTCCAGCCCTGATTCTCCCTGCCCCGCCCCCACCCCCGCCCCCACCCCGAGAGTGGACAGCTGAGGGTGAGGCTGGTCAGAGCCGCAGGAGAACCTGACCCAGCATCCGAATTCCTGCCCCCCTGTCCGAACAAGTCCGGGGCGGCCAGCAGTAGCCCCCCGGGTGCCTGCGCCCCTTCCCGCACAGCCCCTCCTGTGGCTGACAGGCCCTAATCTCAGCTGTCTTCATGCAGCCAGCCCTCCGAGCCTGGGGTCACCTGATGCCGACACATTTTAATTCAGAAGCTGATTTCTGCTTGTTGGCAACATGTCATTTCTGAAATTGCTTTCTCTGCCCAGAGGCAGGAGATGTCAGAGCCGTGCAGGTGTTACAGCAGGGCCGCATCCCCCCCCCCAAGTTCAGGAAGGATTAAGGGGCGTGGGGGGTGCACATTAGATCCTCAAGCTCTGCTTCTCATGTTTCTCCAAGGGCCGGGGGCCCGGGCTGGGGGATGCCGGGAACAACCTCAGCTTTCCTCTCCTGACCAAAGACAGAGGCCCAGAGTCGGGTAAAGGAAGCTTCTGCTGCTGCCGATACTGACAACATCAATGGTAGAGTTTGCAGAGTGTCCTCTACAGGTGCCAGGCACCCTGCAAAGTGCCTCTCATGCGTTAGTGTATTTGAATCTCATGACAACCCTCCAAGTTGGTGTCATCCCTACCTTACAGCTGAAAATAGATGCTCAGAGAGGTTAAATTTCTTACCTGAGGTCACACAGCAAGTAGAACTAGGACTCAAACCCATGAGAGCAACAGCTAGGCTAGGATTCAGAGGTTCCAAAGAGACTGGCCACAGAGCTGGGGATGACTTAGGGGCTGGCTTCTCCTTTGCCCGCTTCATGGCTTGGCCTAATTATCTTCAGCGAAATTTGCCTGCTCCCCTAACTTTCCCACTCCTGCAGCCCATCAAATAGTTATCTGCTCCTTTTACATTTACTTAGCATTTTGTATATACCTTGATTAGCAATTATCTCAATATTGGCATCTTTATTAGATAGATGAGTGAAAAGACAAATGAATAAATGAATTTATGACTCTTTCTCTCCATACTGTTTCCCTATCCCCATTTCCCTCCCCAGCAGTGTCCTACCGTAGCAGGCTTCCTGTGCTAGTGGACACTATGACCCTCCCTGACACACTGGCTCCTCATCAGCCGTGCTCCCTGCCATTTTCTCTCCTCTCTTTCCCTTCTCTCACTCCCCCTTGCCTCCCCTTCCCAACTCTCAGAATTCCTGGCTGCCACCAAGAACAAAGTTATGCAGAAACTTGAACCTGATGCTCCAGGCAGGAATGAGCTAATGCAGTTGGAAAGCAGCTTTCTGGTCCCCTAGTAAAGATAGTGCATGGGCCACCCCACCCTGTCCAAGGTGGTCACCCTGTCCAGCTCCACCTGCTTCTCCGCCTGCTATGTCCTCCTGCCTCTCCTTCTAGCTCTTCAGAGGACCTATGGCTGTGTGCACTTGACCCTTGGCCAGAGCCAGAGACATGGCCAGATTGGCTGTGTAGAGAACTGTTCTGACCCACGACATGCATTTGTTGCATTGGTACTGAACAGCAGCTTTAATCAAAAGGCTTTCACAGCCATCATTTCCTTTTAGTGCTGGCAGAAAGCAGTACCAGCTGGAAGGGGTAAAAATAGAGAAGATGTCAGCAAGCCATTGAACTTCAGACCTAACAGGCCCCTTCCCATTTTACAGATGAGGAAATTGAGGCCCCAGGTGAGCTGCAGCAGCAGCAGTACCATCCTGAACACAACATGGGGACTTCCAAAGTGTGGCGATGATCTATTTCTTCATACACTGCTCTTTGCTTTGTGATCATTTACTGAGGGTCACTGTTTCTGTTCCAATTCAAAAATGAAACTAAAAAAATGAAATCAGGATCCATGTCACTGAGGATGGTCAAATGTCCAAGAAGAAGCAACAGTTGGTCCTTAAGAGTCAGGTAAACTGAGTTCCCCGGGTGAGCATTGTCTTGGGAGCTAGAGCCAAGTGGGCAAGTTATCTTTCTTCTCTGAGCCTCGTTTGTTAGAGCAAGCAAGCGAACGAACTAACACCAACAAAATCCTCTATAGATGATCCTTCAATGGTTGGGTAGGTAGATAGACAGGTTACATACTAAGTACTCCTACTATGTGTCAGGCACTGTGCCAGGCCCTGGGGATGAAGCAGTTAACAAGGCAAGCACAGGCTCCTAAGGGACAGAAGACAGATAAACAAGTCATCACTACTCAGGCTGATGAAACTGACAGCCCTGGTCGCCCCAGGCAGCTGAACTCAGTGGCTGGGGAACGGGTGGGAGGGCAGAGAGACTCCTCACTGTATTCCTTGTTGTTGCTGTTGGATCGGAAGGCTGTGAACGCATTACTTACCCCTCAAACTAAACAACATAAAAAAGAGACTAAATATAAAGTGTGATGAGTGTTCACAAGGGGTAAGTACAGAGTGCTTCCGGAACACTGCAGGGGTGAAGGGGCAGACCTGAGGCCCCCCAGAGGAGTGACTTCAGCCCATCTCCAGCCTGAAGCTTAATGAGGCCTTGGCCAGGTGAAGAGTTTGAGGGGGAGGGGATGCAGGTGCCAGTGGGAGGTTACAGCTTGGGG
Source organism: Miniopterus schreibersii (assembly GCF_964146895.1). Lineage (NCBI taxonomy): Eukaryota > Metazoa > Chordata > Mammalia > Chiroptera > Miniopteridae > Miniopterus > Miniopterus schreibersii. The sequence goes on from NC_138116.1 coordinate 10,980,585, forward strand.
GATAAAACTAACGTTGCAGGGTCATTGGGAGGATGAGAGGGCGTCTCTAGAGAGTGCCTGGCACACAGGATGTGCTAATGTATGGGAGCCACTGCTACTATTAGTCCCCAGTTGCTGCCATCGGCAGGGGCAGGGGCAGGGGCCCTCATGCTGCCACTGACCCTGTGATGTATTCCCGGGCCTCTGGGAGTCCCTTGGTGACAGGAGCTCCCTGCACTGCTACAACATTTTATAGTTTACAAGGGTCCAGCACTAGGTGCAGGAAGGGAGAGAGGACTGAGCTGAGGATGCACATCTTGGGGGGTTAGCTCTTCTAGAATCAGCTCCCTGCGCCCCAGACATAGGACCAAAACAACCTGATGCAGGGGACAGCTGTCCAGGTGGTGTCATCTCACATCACAGACCAAGAACCTTCCCCATGCTGGGCAGGGTCAGAATCCCCTGCAGGGCACAATCTGCTGTGTAGGGTGCAGCAACGAAGACCAGTATTGTGAGCACCAACTATGCACTAACGCCTTGTCCTTACAGCCAACCCTCAGGAGCGAGGAGCTGTATCACTACCCTGATTTACAGATGAGGCATTCGAAGGTTAAGTGACCTGCATGAGGTCATTTCATGAGGTCACATTCATGAGGTCACATGGCCAGGCTTTGATCCCAGGTGGCCTCTTAGCCACTGACTGGCCCAAAGCAGAGTTCTCATGTCTCAAATGTTCTCTGCTTGCCTGCTCAGCCCTTCCCTGCAACAGGAAGGGAACCATTTCCTCCAACTCAGCAGCCCACTAAGTTAGGTGACTAAAACCTTCTTTGTGTCCTAGACTTAGAACCCATGGTGACATCAATACAATTTTGAAAATCTGATTTCCAGGGAGGTCTGATGGTCATTGACTATATGAAGATGCAGGTGGGGTGTGCAGCTCCCTGAGAGGTGCTCCACTGGGAATCAGGGCCTCCAGGATGGCACAGCCTTAGCCCAACAGAAAGTGATTCTCCCTGGAGGGGACTCAGCAGGTCTCCCGTGTGGTTGGCCAGGGCCAGAGAGGAAGAGCCCTGACCCTGGGAGAGCTGTGGGCTGGCCAGCTGGTGACCATGTTCCCTTTTTCCTTCTTGGAGGAAATCAGAAGTCACACCTTAACCTACAGCTTCACCATGGCCTTGGTAGCATCCAAGCCAACCGTCAATGGTCATAGCCTCCAGTCCCTGGTTGGCTAAATGGTCCTCTGACTCCTAAAGGCTAATCAAGACCCTTGACCTCTGTGTTTCTGGCCCCCCTCCTCCCTGGCACTTACCTGGTCCCCACCATCCCTGCCTGAGCAGTGGTTATGAGCTCATGTGTTTCTTCCCTTTCAAGTCCTGGACGGAGGGGCTCCATGAGCCATTCTTTATCCTGAACCTGGGAGTTGCATCTCATTGACCCCTGAGTAAGGCCTTTGACTTTTGACCTTTAGAAAGCAGAAGAAGTCCCCAGCCTCGCAATCGGGATCAGCATTTTTTTATTAATGGACCTTTCTGTGCTGTAATTTTTACATCCTGTAAAATGATAGTAATACACTCACATCATGAGAATTAACATCTGTTAATACAAGAGCTTAGAACAGTGCCGGGCACATCGCAGCTCTACAGGCTTTAGCTGCTCTTATTATTTTCACTGCTGTTACTGTGACACTCTGGCCCCCAGGCTCCTGCGCAGCCCCTTTCATACCACCACTTGTGTCCTGCCTGCGTCTCCATACCCTGAGCCCTGCCTCATTCCCGTGTCTGCTCTGTCTCTTTGTCCCCCTTTCCTCCTCCTCTCTCCCCTTCTCTCCCTGCTATCCTGCTGCTCCTGCGGCTCTTTGCTGGCTAATAATGCTGCTGTCACTTCAGATTAGAGCCTGTTACGTTCCTTCATCTCAGCTTAAAATTTTTGTGGTTTCCTAGCTCTGCCTACAGTGCTCCACAAGAGGCAAGGGCTGCCCAGGTGGAGGGAGCTTCGGGAGGAGGAATGCAGGTCTGGGTCCCCCGGGTGGGCTCTCCTGGACTCCTGTCTATCAGAGATGGAACTGGGGTGGGGGGCCAGGAGGCATAGCCCCTCGTGGGCAGGTCATTATCTACATATCATTTTGGGATTTTCTCACCATGAGGAGAGGTGAAAACAGCATCACATTCTAAGTTGAGGTTGGAAGCCTGAAGAAAGCAGACTGGAAGGGCTCTGGCTTCGGGGGGGGGGGGGGCGGGGAGCAAGAAGCCTGCTTAATTCTCCTGGGCAAAGCAGCTCCTCAGGAGAGCCGAGCTGGCCAGACAGGGTCGTGGGTCCCCAGTGGGGCCAAAGAGTGACCATCATGCGCCCTGGGTCCCTGTGAGGGTAGAGATGTCTCAATGTCAAGACACACACAATGAAGACTAGTACGGCTGGGTTGGCACAGCTGGCTGCCTGGACACCACCTGCCTGCTGCACTCAGCAACCCAGTCTCGGTTTGTCCTGGTGACTCAAGACCGTGAGGCTCATCTACATCCGTTCTTCATGGCCAATGCCTTAACTCCCAAGATTTGGAGAATGATCTCCATGCCCTCGTAGGTGCCACCCTTTTATCATCTATACAACCAATTAACAAACACTTACTCAACACCCAGTGTATCCAAGATGCTGTTGAGTTACAATAATGAAGTCACCTGGCCGCGATTACTAGTCATCCAAACTCCTCTGACCTCAGTACTTTAGGTTTAAAGACAAGAACTGGAGATGCAGCCCCATCCTCAAGGGACTTACAACCTCATGGGACTAACCACACAGCAACGTGACTGACTCAGCTCCTTTCTGTCCTGGGGCCTCCGGCTCCTGCTCTGTAATAACAAGAAGGATCAGGCTCCTGACCTTGGGTGCTTGCCAGGCCTCCTATAATTCCAATGCAGGTTCTACGCAAAAGGTCACTGGGTGATGTGTAGGAATAACTTAAGTCCCTTTAAGACAGGTGCCAGGAAACCTACCAATTGGATAATTAGGCTTGCCCCGACCCCTCATCCCTTGAGGGAGCAGACACGGACCCCGGCTGCCCTCTCCACCGTGGCAGGCGGAAGTGCCGGGCGCCGTCGGGGTCCCCAGGTGGAATGTGGCCATGGTGGGCGCTGGGACAGAGGGCTCGCCTGACAGATCTAAGGCTGCCGCCTGCCACCAGGTCTCCATAGGGCAGCCTGTCGGCCTCCCTCCTGTGGAATGACGAGCCCTGCTCCCCCCTACCTGGTGTTTAATCTTTAATGCAGCCCAGCTGCCCTCGGGCAGGACCCATCAACCCACCCGCTCTGATAAAAGCGATAATTAGCTCTTTTTCAACTTTTCACTTCTCCCCCCTTCACTCTGATGTGTGAGCATTGGGAGAATTCCAGCTAATGGGCCTGCCCTCAGCCCATTCCCCGCTGATGCAGGCCGGAATGTGCGCAGGGTCATTAGCCCGGCCTCCGGGCAGGGGCCAGCGCTCGGGACGTGCTCTCCTGCCTGCTTTGGGTGCTCCAGCCACCCGGGAGAGGGCCCAGCCTCGGCAGAGCAGACCTGCCCAGACCTGCTGGATCCCACCTTCCTTAGTGGCAGCCTCTTCCTGCACCTCAGCAGAGCCCACTGGGAGGTGGCCTTAGGCTCCCATGGGGCCAGGCCGAGAGGACACAGGGCTATCCATCCCCAGGCATCGCCCTGCTTCCAGGGCAGGGAGCCCAGCTGGGTTCAGCGACCGGTCAATGCAGAGGCTGCTGGCTGGGATCCCCCAACCCCGCCCCCTAGTGACTTATAATAATTAGCTTGTGCATGGTGCCTGTCCCTTACCAAGTGCTCAGCTCAGAGGTTGCTGCAGCCCAGGGCTTACACGGGTTTGGGAGCTTAGCTCCTCTTCCCTTCTTCTCTGACCAGCTCCAGCCAACGCTCACAGGCTCATTGGTCACCTAGTGCCAGAGGCTACCAGCACCTAGAACCAGGGGCCACCAGCACCCAGATCGCCCAGGGCTACCAAAGTCTAGAGCCACTACCTCTAATAGGCATAAACAGGGCCATTGATGCAGAGAATCAGAGCTTACTAATGGCCAGGCACCTTCACCTAGAAACCCAGGGCCACCTTCACCGGGTGCTGTTGACACCTGGAACCACCAAGACCCACAGGACGCAGGCACCAAGAACCCCAGAGGAGCCCATCCAGGATTGTGATCGACTAGAGCTCAAGAGTCATCATAAGCCAGTAAGTTGAGCCAGAGTCACTGATGTCTAGTCCATCCTGGGACTTGTATTGGATTAAGGGACTTTGTGGTAAGGTCACATGGACTCTCTTGTGTAGGCTCATGTATTTTCCTTCACTGACTCTGCTTGACAATAAGATGTCATAGAGACTCTTGGGCCACTTCTTCCACTGCCTGAACCAAATGGCTGTTCACTACCTGAGTTCTGGATTCTCACTGTGAACTTTCCAAAGAGAAAAACAAGAGGTGACGTATGTCATGTGGGTAGGTCCCTCATGCGCAGTGTCTGTCCCTGAGTGGGTGGAGCCTGTTCAGCAAGGGAGTCAGTTCCTGGACTCCTAATGTGGTCTCCTCTTTTTCCAGAAAGTACTTTGGGGAGTAGGATCAAAAGGTGAACTTTACTGCATGTGAATTCTACTCTGATAGAGCTGTTATTTAAAAAATTCTAGGAAACTGTTAGGGAAGTTGATTATCTCATTTAATTCTCACGGTGACCCACATCAGAAGTAGGCAATCTGGTGGAGCAGTTAAAAGCATGGGCTTTTCAGTCTGAGTATGAGAGTATAACCCCAACTCTACCTTCTACTAGTTCAGGCACCTTGACCAAGTCTCTCAGCCTTCATGAGACTCAGATTTCTCATCTGTAAAATGGGCACAATGGTCTGTGTGTTACACACACAGCACAGAGCCTGGAGAGCATAGGGATCATTACTGTTAGAGATGCTTCCTTCACAGCCCCCTCCCATCCTGTTCCACTTCTCAAGCCCCCTGAAGATCAGTCATCCTTAGAGGATTAAGGTGGGGAAGGAAGAGGAGAGGGGGAAGCATTTATGAGAGAGTCTGGCATCTGCTTCTCTGTCAGCTCGCTCCTGTGTGTTCAGCATCGTACGACCCAGCAGGGGAGGGGGAGGCTGTAATTGTAGCTAATCTCTATCAGCACTTTTGCAGCAGGTTTTTGTTTGTTTATTTTCATTTCATCCCAGAGAAGTAGTCCAAGCTGGAGATATCATTAATTCACTCATTATTGAACACCATCTACAGGCCAAGCTCTATACTCTAGGATAGAGTAGAGACCAAGATAGCCCAGGGTCTGGCCCTCATGGCCTTCTATTCTAGTAGGGGGAGGTAGATAATAAAGAACCAAACCTATAAATAATGTATTTGCAATCAGCTATAATGCAATTAAGATAAATCAAAGGTGGGAGGGACTACCTTATATATATATATACTTCATATATACATACAGGTATTCAATGAAGGGTTCTCTGAAAAACTGGCTCCTGAGCTACGATACGAGGAAGGCATTTGAGGGAGAGGGAACTGAAGTGGGAATAAATGTGGCACATTTTTAAAAAGCAAGACGGGCAGGGTGGTTGGTGCTGGGGCAGCAGGGGGGTGACCAAGGGGACACCCTGAGGTAGGCAGGGGCCCTATTACACTGAGCCAGTGGTCTGCATTAAGGACTTGATTTTTGTACCTAGTGCAGTTGGCTGCTTTGGGGAGGTTCTCTAGACTTCTTGTGAGTGAGGACAGAAGGGAATGCAGAACTCCAGAGAATACATCTAGTAAGATAATGCTCATGGCAGTGGAGTGAGGGTTGAGTCATTTGCAACAAGTCTTTCTGTTTTCCCCATGCTGCCCGGCTGCCACGCTCCGTCTCTGGGCTGGATGCAGCGAGACTTTTTTACCACTGAGGTTCCTCCTGGTGTCTGCAATGGGCCCAGCTGGATAAGCAGCCTCCCGCCCTGAATGCCACCTTGTAAGCACGTTCCTTGTGGCCACGTGGAGCACGTGAGGTTTGGTGAATCCAATGAGATAACAATTAAACTTTTTCCTTTGCTTTCGCTCAAGCCCAGTCTTTGGCTGTGAAGTGTTTCTGCAGAAATGGAGGCTCATAGACGCCTACTTGTGCAAACCCCATCAGAAATAGCTGAGGGGAAAGTGTCTGGGCCAGGAAGGGGGCAATGCACTGGAACAGTCATTTCCTCGGAGTTCAGAGTAATTCAATGGACACTAGATTGTGTGTGTGTGTGTGTGTGTGTGTGTGTGTGTGTGTGTGTGTGTGTGTGAGTGTGTAGGACCGAGATAGAGAGAGAGAATTCTGTGGCAGGAAGTTTTCACTTGGCTAAGTTTAAACAACAAACAAGGAGCAGTTTGTGGCCAAGCAGTAAGTCTAGAGGGAAAAACAAACAGACAGAGCAGGGGGCCAAGAAAACCAGAATGGGTTTCCCAAGCTGCTCCAGGGATGGGTTAAGAAACACAAAACGCTGGGATCTGGTTGCCAACAGACACTGTGAGTAGTCTGTTCCCCTTCTTCTAGGTAAAAGACCCCCAGCTCTGATGAGATACTCATCCTCCCTAGGGAAGGGGTCTCGACCTCCAGTTAAGGAGTAAATCCAGGTGTGATCAGCCCTCTTCCCTTACAGGGATTAATTTGAGCATGGGCAGGTGATGCAGTGCTAGCCAATGAGAGCTGAAGCCAAGTTCTGCTGGGGCTGGTGGGGAAGGTCTCTGTCTTAAAAAGGGGCTGCAAGCAGAAACTGTTCCTCTTACGTTTCTGCTACTTACGGTATTGGTCTGCAGTACCCAGGTGTGTGGCTGACGCTTTGACACCATGAGGTGAGCTGGCAGGCAAGAAAGACAGAAAGAATTCAAGTTCTCGTGATGCAGTGAGCCCCTGAATGGAATAGCCCACCCCCAGCCCCGGTGGGCAGCAGCAAGAAGACAGAATGTTATCCTTCTGCTGAGTCACAGACTGACCCCTTGTGTACATGTTTCCCATGTGTGAGACAGCAAGTCCTGGTACAGGGTGACATCTGTGGCTGTGGAAGAGAAAGAAATCCATGGCTCTAAGGATTAATCCGTGACCTTGACCCCTTGGGCAATGAACACTGACAGCTAAGCCATCATTCCCAATGGCCCATTGTGCCTTGTGGCCCAGGACTGCCCAGTGGGATGTTAAGCAGACAGCCAAGTCAATAACTGGTTCCTTCATCCTGCAGCCCTGGGACTATGTGTCTGTGTTTTGGGGGAGGGGACGGGGGAGGGGTTGTGTGCCTGTGAGTGTGTGCCCAGCCCTGCAGACTAAGGTCTTCCAAGGGATCTGCCCAAGTGTGAAGGAAAGACCCCGCCCAGCAATGACGGAGTGGCTAGGACATCTTTCCACAGCATCTGGGAGGAACAGGCAGGTCCGGATATGGGCCACTGACCTTCTCCCTTCCTCCTAGAAAGGAAGCTCCTCCTGCAGCCACCTTTGTGCTGACCATGGGCGGTTACAAATGCGTTCCCTGACTGTCGTCTCTTCCTGAGCAGTGAGGAGCAGCTGGCCCAGCCCAGCCTCCACTCCAGGGAAGGAGCTTTGCGCCCTGGTTTCTGACCAGTGCTGATGGGCGGGGTGGGAGGCAAGGACCAGAGGCCAAGCCAAGGCCTTCCCTGGGTCTCTTCTGCAGTTTGGCTCCCCTCTCCTCTCCTATAAGAAAATAGATACAGGGTCAGAAAGGACTTCCCTGAACTAACAGGACAGGGCCGGCAAAAGGCCTGAATTGGGGCCAGTAGATGGATGGTGAGCATCTCTGGGCAGGGAAGCTGGTCAATAAATTTCATTAGTAAATCATTCCTGTAGCATGTAGCATGTAGCATGTGCCCTTTGTAATTATTACCTTTCTCAAACACCATAGTAACCCTATGAGGAAGGTGCTATCATTATGTCCATTTTACAGATGAGGAGGTTGAGGCACAGAGAGAAGTTAAGCAACGGCCTGAGATTGCCCATCTAGGAAGTGGCAGAGCTCAGATTTGAACTCAGGCTGCAGAGTTGCTGCTCTTAACTAATATGCAACCTAAACATTCAAAAATAAGAGCATTTTGTGAGTGTGTATTAGGCGCTATCCGATGGTCCTGCCACTTGGGAGACCAGCCTGTAACTGTGCCACAGCTACACTGCCATTAGAGCTGTTAGGGTGATCAGAACTATATTGCAAAGGTACCAAAGGCAGCTATATTGTGAAGTGGAAGGCAGAAGACAGAAGAAATTCCATCTGATAGCAGCATCCACTGTGTGTCATGCCAGGTACTTTCCAGTACGTGATTTCATTTAATCCTTGCAAAAACCTCACAAAGAAAATGAAGGTCAGAGTAATCAAGTAATTTACCCAAGGATGCACAGCCCAGCCCGCCACTGGCCCAACCTAGGTCTCTCTGATAGCAAGGCCAGATGGCTTTCCACTCTACCAGGAGTGTATGAGCAGCACTTGCCAATTAAGGAAACAGGGCTCAGAGAATTCAAGTAACCTGCCAAGGTCAACAGGCAGCAGGGGCCCAAGCCAGGATTTGAACACAAGCCTTTCTGGTGCCTAGATGAGCATTCTGGTTCATTTTCACCCTGTTCTCAGGATTTCAGGCTCTAGTTGGGCCCCCCTGGGAGGGAAGTAGAGAAGGGAAGTCCATGCTCTTGTCCCACCTGGCAGGGAGGACCTGACCATGCCTGCGAGCACTCATGGCACTTGAGGTCAGCTGGTCCTTGGTGCTTCAGAAGGGTGAGCCAGGTGCAGGTATTCGGCGCCCTGGGAGGACAGCTGGTCCTATGCTCTTATCTTAGGGACCTTTTCACTCTCCAGCCCCAGCTCTCGGCGTAAACAAGGCTTTGGAGACTCCCACTGCAACCCAGATCTCCTGATTTAAAAAAAGAAAAGATAGTAAAGATAGCTTCTCAAATTGTATGCTATTTTCTTAAAAGCAGAGGCAGACGAAAAGGCCCCACCAATTTCTATCTTGCCCTGGGCCCCTTAACCACAGTTCCAGTTGGGAGAGGGGGGCGTAGGGGAGTTCAGTCCCAGCATTGTGGGTGAGCAGGCTTGGGGGTGCATCCCAGCCTGTGTTGCGGACCCCCTAATCCCCCACCAATGGAATGTGCTTGATTCCAGGAGGCTAAGGTTTTGGGGGTGGGGGAGCAGCAGAAGTCCCCTGTAAAAAGCCCAATGTTCAGACAGGCCTGTGGCCCTGCTGTTTGATGGTTCTTGATGGATGAGCCTCCGACTCTCCAGTTGAGCCTACTTGTCCCCCCTCCTCCTGCGCCCCCCTCACTCTGTGAGGTCTGGCTTGTGCGAGGAAGCCCGTCAGTGTTGGGACACGTTGGCCCCATGGCCTGCAGCAGGATGGAGGCCTCTGAGGGACGCCTGCCGTCTGGCCCTCTCCTCAGAGGACTTCTCTAGCCCCACGCCTCAGGGTCTGGGCTCTTCTCTTTCAAAGCTGCAAAATTATCGCCATTAATGCAGCTTGTCTCCCGAAGGCACTGAAAGTGGGGCGAGGAGGCCCTGGCAGCGGATCTGGTGATTTGGGGCTGGCTCTGTGGGTGTCGAGTGGGGCTTTTGCCTGTGGGAGGCAGGAGCTATTAGGACCACCCTGGGACCATGGCGAGTTCAGCTGGGAACCTATGTGGAGCTGGGAGCAGGGGGAGCAGAGGGTGAATTTCCTAGGGTTAGTCTGCACCTCCTGAGCGTGAGTGCCTCCTTAAATGGTGTAACCCGTTGGTACCCGGCCTGCCTCATTCTTGCCCTGGCCCCATTTGCCTCCAACAGAAAGCCTGCCTTGATTGCCCTCATACCCCACTCTGAGTGTCTGGATCTGAGGGACCTCAGAGATGTCCCCAGGGAGGGGCCATTCAGTCTGGAGAACTGAGGACCCAATTTGTGCAGCAGCAATGTGCCAGTCCTGGGACCTCAGGCTAGAAGGGGGTAAGTGGGTGGAAGAAATACTGTCCAAGTCAGCTCCCTGCCCTCAGGAGCCTGCAGTCTCCTAGAAGAGCCACGGGGTACAGTCTAGACCAGCACCATCCCATAGAAATATAGCACAACTGCACATGTGAGCCACATATTTAATTTTAAATTTCTAGAAGTCAACTTAAAAAAGGGAAAAGAAATAGATGCAATTCATTTTAATAACAGAATCATTTCAATATGAATCAATGTAGAAAAGTATTGAGATATTTTATATATTTTTATACTAAGTTTTTGAAAGCCAGTGTGTATCTTACACTTACAGCCCAAGTCAATTTGCACTAACCACACTTCACGTGCTCAGTGGCTAGTGCAGCCGGTGGCGAGCATATTGGACAGCGGAGCCTGAGACCACGTGGCTTGGGCCGCGGAACAGCACCTTCATTTCAAGGAGAGAAAAATGCAGGTAGGATGAGCCAAGGCACGGCAGGTTTGGGGGCTTGGAGAGGGGCTGAGAGATTCCTTCTTGGAGACTTTTCATTCTGGGTGGGCTTCTTCACAGGCTGAAGGCAATCTGAGTGCAGGGGTGTTCCTGAGCTCTGTTTTCCGGCCTGTGCTTCCAGTATCCCTGCATGCAGACAGTGCTGTGTGTGCTATCCACGAGGCAGTGTGAGGTAGGGAGCTGAGCACTGGACTGGGTCAGGTATGTAGTTCCAAGCCCAGCTAGGCTTCAAACTCTGTGTGATGTGGGCAGGTCACATCCCCTCTTTGGGCTTCAGTGTCTGTCCCCATCTACCAGATAAAGAAACTGAGGCTCAGAGGAATTCACTGATTTGGCCAAAAGGACCAAGTTGGAGAGTCACACTCAGGCTCTGTGTATCAAATCCTGAACTCTGTCCACTACGCCATGCCCCAGGAAAATGGAGGAGAGAGAGAAAAACAAGGAAGGCACCCTGGAGGGGAAGTGCAGTATATTTAGGAGAAAAGTAGAACTCACTTGACCAAACATCCCTCAGAAGTTTTCACACTTAAGTATTGATCTGGTGCATCTGGTCCAACTGATGCTGAAATGCCCAGGCCGGGAGTCAGCAAGGCCTGAGTTCAGGTCTCAGCTGGCCACTTACCCACTGTGTAACTTGGGGCCTTTTACTTAACCTCCCTGAGCCTCAGTTTTCTCATCTATAAATTAAGATACCTGCACACAAGGGGCTTGTAAGGAATAAATGAGATCATTAGAATTAAGAGCCCAGAGAGACCATTTCTCAATCAGTCCCTCAAGTATAAATTAAGCCAACCCATTGCTCCATGTGCCCATGATTAACCAGGAGGCCACCACCTGCCCCTTGCAATGCCCCAGCCTCATGTTACCTCTGCCTTCCTCAGACCTCCTCTCCTCCTAAGGATGCCCGCACACCCACCCTCATCCATGTGGCCCCAAGGAGCAGGGTGCTCAGAGGCATTTCTGCAGCCTGGCAGAGGGCTTCCTAGAAACTGCGCGTGCTGAGCCCCACGAGCGCCTAATGACCATGGGAATCACTTAGCAAGAGGAAGAGCCAGACCTTTGCCCTGGCCCCACTCGCAGGCGATGGGGTTAATCGGGAATTCTCTCTCCCTGCTCAGGGCTGCTGGTGGGGGTCCAGCTCCCGGATGACCTGGGGACACATTAGTCAGTGATAAGTGGGCTTTCCAGCCCCTTTTATCATGTTTACAATACACTGGCTCTTTTTGGACAAAACCCTGCCCCTCCACCTTGCTCCTGGCTGTTATGGCTACATGAGACAATTTGCTGATGGACTCTCCGAGGAGGGCAGCTTCCTGGGAGACCCCTCCCCACCTCCTGCAGCACCTGGGGCAATATCCCCTCCACCTGGTGGGTCCAGGCAGGGGCCACAGATGCTTGTTTTTTCTCAGCTCAGTGCAGCCTCTGAGTTCAGAAATGTCATCCTTTCTGTCTGCTCAGCTTTAATCGGAGGGGTTGGGGAGCAAACCCAGAGGCAGTGAGATTATGTTTCTCTGGCTTTGGTGGGGTGACTAGGGTTTTGTTGCCATTCAAAGTGGAAGCCGGCAGAGGTGTCTTACCCATGGCAGGCCCCCTTTGGGTCTAAGAGGAAGGATGATACAGTAGTTACTTGAAGCCTGGACCTGGTTTCCCTCTCCCGTTGTCAGCTTGATAAAGCAAATTAATTTCAAGTTAATTTCTCTGAAACTCAGGATGTTTGTCTAGAAACCCAGGATGGTGATGCTTTTCCTGCCTCCCACCAGGTGGTCATGAGCACAGAATGCGAAGCGGTTGTGAAAGTGCTTAAAAAGGAAGCATTTAGTTCAGCACTCTGCTCTGACTTCAACTGACAACTCCGTCAGCAGGAATGGCACCGCTGATCTATAATTGCCTAAAAGCCAGCTTTCAAGTAATTCTGGGCTTCTGACATGGCATCAAGGTAGAAACTTTAGGAGAGTGGGGTGATTCAATGGAGTCCATTTCAAGTCAACAGATATTTAACAAGCACCTACCTTGAACCAGTCACTGAGCTAGAAATGCAAGAATGAAAGATACATCTCCTGCCCTCAGGCTAGTGGACAGAGAATTGTGACACCTGCGACACACGCTGAGAGGGAGCAGCAGGTGCCAGAGGAGCATGGGGAGGAGTTCCAACCCTGCCTGGGCATCAAGGGTGCACCCTAAGGGAGGTGAAACCACAGCTGAGACTCCAAAGAGTGGGCGTTAATAAGGCTTGAGGCAGAGGAGAGGGTGTTTGAAGCACAGGGAACAGTGCATGCAAAGGCCAGAGGACACAAAAGCCCTTGTGAGAAGAGCTGCAATTCCTCTAGGTAGGATGAGGGAAATGGCCAGGGATGTGGCCAGTAAGGAGGGCTTTGACTGCCAAGTGTGTTCCTTAGGCACCAGGGAGCTATTAAAAGGCTTGACGTATATATGACCTCAAATCTCTGTGTTAGAAAGATCTTTTGGGCAACATTGAAGAGGATGATTGAAAAGGGAAGGGAGTGGCTGAGGAATGATGAGGACCTTTCAACGGACTCTCACAGTTTAGTAGAGGAAGTGAGACATATTCTAGGCTGGAACCAATTGTTTGAGGTAGCGCTTGAGCATTGGCACAGGTGGGATAGACAATAGGGGCAAGGGGAGTGGTCAGGAGGAAACAGGAACAGAAGGTATGTGAGAAGGGGTGGAGCCCAGGGCTGGGGGAGTATAGGGAGCACTGATGGTTTGGTAGAAAGGTTAAGAGAATTAGTCTATTCAATTTGCTCGAGATGGCCAGAGGGACACAACAGATTAATGTAGTATCGGAGATACGCAAAACGTTTTATCAAATTGGACAGACCAAAAAGACTCTTCAGAGGGATGTGTTCCCAGTTTAACAACCATAAAGGAAACAAACAGGCTGACTATGGATTGGTTTGTCAAATCCTGGAACTACAGAATTATGGAGCATCTCTCGAAGTTTAAATAAAAAGAGAGAGTATGAATTTATCATTGTGATTTCCCTGAAATATTCTTGATTCCATTACCCAAGGCCCAAAGCCCTCCAGACAGTCCCCAAGGCCACAGGATGGAAGTAAGTCACTCATAGAAAATATCAGCAATGTAAATCAATTGGTTGGTCAAGTGGTTTAGCCATAAAAGAAGAAGAAATGGGATAGAAGTTCTAAGTGCAGCAAGATGGAAGGCTGGAGTTTTCACTTTAGAGGAAGGCCTGAACCCATATAAAGTCATAAAAGACAGGGGCAGAGGGGAGGTCCTCTGGACTTCAATTTCTTCATCTGCCGTACCCACGTCACAGGGATGCTGTGAAGTTAAAGAAAAACAAGATATAGGCATAGACAGTCTTTGAGAAAATTTAAAATTTCTATCCAACCTCTGAAGGCTTCCAACTACCTATAGGATAAAAATCTATAAATAAAAATCTAAGCATAATATTTAAGATTCCCCCATGATTCAGCTCCAACTTTTCTTCTAATACTATTATTGCCCCAAGCACCCTAAACGCAGCCACAGGAGACCCATGTTCTTTTCCCCATTTCCCTTTGCTCAGGCGACCCTCTTAGCCTCAGATGCCCTCCCCTTCATCTCCACCAGGCCCAAACTATAAACATTTACAGAGTGGTAATATGTGCAAGACACTGTCAAAATTCTGTTGTTTCTTGAAGGCCCTATTTGTGTTTTTTAAAAGTCCATGAACACTTGCTCTTCTCCAGAGAAATAGTTCTATCAATTGTAGCACTTATTCTACCTGATAATATCCCTTGAGGGCATGAATAGGCCTCCCAACAGACAATGAGAGAGGGAAGATTTGAGGGCTATCTTACTTGTATTCCTACCCCTAATATCTGTGCTTTGTCATAATAGGTGCTCATAAAGAAATATTAGAATAAATGGAAAAATGATGTGAAGGAAAGAATGTACACGATAGACAGTCTCTTGAGACACAAAACTGGGTGGGATCCAGGATACAGGAAAACAGTAGCATCAACTTCTCAAAGGAAGAGGAACGTCTCCTCCCTTGGGAGGAACCACAGATAAGCCTAGAGGGATGGAAATGGGTTAGGCCTAGGTGGAGAGGCCTAAGTGTCCAGATCCTGCGAGTCCTAATTCAAATGTCACCTCCTACATTGTCTTCCCAGAATCTCCTACCAGAGCCAACCCCCCCCCCCCCCCCCCCCCCCCGCTCAGCATATTTGGACTTTCTACCTTGTAGACGGTGTATTTGTGCACATATCTTATTTCCTTTCCGAGACTTCGACCTCTTGGAGGGCAGGAGGAATCTAGTTTAACACATAGTAACCTCTCATTCAATGTGGGTTTATTGGATGGATAAAAAGCGAGCTGGGTGGGGGTGGGGTAGGTGGGAGGGCAAGTGAGCAGACAAATTTGAGACAGGAGAAGCTTGTGCCAGAGACTCCAGCGGAGAGCTCATCTCCAGACCCACAATTAAACAGTTTAACGCGGAGCCTCGCAGGCACCTCCCCAGGCTCCCTCCAGCCAGAGCAGGTATCTGCCTATTTATCTCCAACCTTGCTCTGAGGACCCCACGTCAGTACTCTGCGACTGCCCTTGCCAGTGCCTGACTCAATGCTGAAGACAACCTGCCGCCAAAGCCTGTACTTCCTCGTCCCCCGTCTGAGGCTGAATCTCTTACTACAGTTAACCTTCTTCGCGCGGCCTCTTTCCTCGTTCCCTTTCCTTCTCTCGTAATCACCACCAGTAAGGCGTGAGGCGGGGCAGCCCTAGTCGGTAGGGGCGAGAGGGCCCTGAGACCGGAAGCCGAAAGCCGGAAGGAGGGCTGTGAGGACGTGTTCGGAGGAAGCCGGCGCCGGACCCGGCTGGGCCGGCGACATGGAGCCCCTGTACCAGCAGACGCACAAGTGAGGGCCGCGTCGGGCACGGGAGGGACAAAGCCGGACTGCGTGAGGCCGGTCTCCCGGGCTGGGGCCTGGGGCTTCCGCCATTGTGGGGACTGAGTCCTTCCGCCGCGGCGCTGCTGGGGGCAGCTCGGAAGTGCTCAGTTCCTGGCGGGAGGCCCAGGTCGACGGCGAATGGAGGGTCTGGCCTGAGGCCTGAGACGTTGTGCCAGATGGCTCCTGGGACCTTCGAGGCCGTGACTACCTGCCGGGTAGACTAGGTGAAGGGAAAGTAGCATCTACAGGTTATAATACTTTGTCTCGCACCTGCCAACTCAGTGCTCCGGGTTGGTAGAGCTCATGGAGAGACAGGACCCTGCATGTAGTTTACCGTTTAGTTGGAGAGTCAGGGATTGTACGAAAGAAGAGCTAACGTGTGACAGGACAGGATGGAGGGTCAAATAAGCGGTACAGACAGCACCAGCGTAAGCAGCCTATAAGGATCCATCCCTGAGCTAATGTCAGAAGAAGTTTCATTATAGCTCGCAGCTCCTAAATGATGTCATCTCCACTCTTGATTTACCCTAATCTTGTTGCTACATTGTGATTTTTTCCCCCTTTTATTCTGACTTGCTTTATACTAAAGGCCATATTTGTATGGTACAAAGAAATTGCTGTACAATTACTACTACTTGTTATTCACACCCAGTTACCATTAAGTTACCATTAAGGAGGTCAGATTTTAGCTTCTCATAATTTAAATTTCTTGGTAGTGTCCTTTATTAATATTGTCCTGCATTTTTGAAATTTGCTGAGATATGTAGTTGAGTATGGTAATAGGCACTATACCTATCCTATTATTTGGAAAGGACTTTTATGATTTATTCCATTTTTATTGCAAAATATAACAGAATTTACCACTTGAGCCATTTCTCAGTGTACAAATCATTGACATTAAGTACATTCACAGTGTTGTGTAACTATCACTGCTACTCATTTCCAGAACTTTTTCACCTGCCCAAACAGAAATTCGATGTACCCATTAAGCAGTACCATCCCATTCCTCCCTCCCCAAGCTCCTGGTAACCTCTATTCTACTTTCTGTCTCTGAATTTTCCTGTTCTGGATATCTCATATACGTGGAATCATACAGTATATTTCCTTTTGTGTCTGGCTTATTTCACTTAATATGTTTTCAAAGTTTATCTGTGTTGTAGCACGTATCAGAGTATCATTCCTTTTATGGTTGAATAATATTCCTGTGTGTGTATACAAACCACATTTTGTTATCCATTCATCTGCAGATGGGTGCTTGGGTTGTTTCCACTTTTTGCCTATTATGAATAATGCTAATATGAACATTGGTGTAAATCTGTTTAAGTCCCTGTTTTCAATTTTTTGAAGTATATATCTATACCAATCCTATTTTAACAAATTTCAAATTTATGTTGTAGTTTTGTTCTGATGAAAATACTTAAAATCACACTCCTAGGGCCTGCAAATGAAATAAATAGGGACTTGCCTTCCTAATGAATTCACAACAAGAGAAGTGCTTTGGAGCATTAGGAATAAGGATGGTGATCTTCTTACTCTTCCATTTTCTAAGTGTATGGGTTTCTTTCTTTTTACTTTAGTGATTGGTTTGGGTGGGTGAGAATATAGAACCTACTTTGTAATGGTATTAAAATGACAGAATTTGCTCTTACACTGGAGAGCCCTGTTCTCATATGAAAAATTGTAGGAAGAGACTTGAAAAACTAGACCCATGAGTCAGTTGGAAAAGGAATGAAACAGAAAATAATGCTCGTGTTAATACGAAAGGGTAGATCTTTTACAATAGTAAGGCTCAGTGGGCTAAGTGTGCCTTATAAAGTTCAAATGTACAGCCTCATCCGGTTAGTTGATTTGGTTAAAGGATGTTGCTAAGGAGACTGTGACCAGTTTATTCTCAAGAATAATTTTATTTAGAGAGTCTCAGACTGTACCTGTTACCAGGGTAGCAGGTAGTTGCTCACTGAGACATCTGAGTAGCTCAATTCTGTGTTAACTTATGAAGAGGAGGAATACTAAATGGTGTCCCAAACAAGACTTGTGGAGTGTAGATGAAGTATTTACCTCTGCAGGCCTCCAACAATCTACCGTTGGACTCTGTAACAGGGCTCATCAACTTTTTCTGTAAAGGGCCAGATAGTAAATATTTCAGGCTTTGTAGGCCATGCAGTCTCTGTGGCAGCTACTCAACTCTGCTGTTACAGCATGAAAGCAGACATAGACAATATGGAAACGAATGGGTGTGACTGTATTCCAATAAAACTTTATTTACAAAAACAAGCAGTGGGCCAGATTGGGGTATCACTGTTAGGCCCTCTATTATGCAGTCACTCATTCATTCAGTGAATATTTATTGAGTATTATTATGGGTTGGGCACCAACTCAGTACTGGCAGTACAGCCCTACTTCAAGGAGTTTCCCTTTCATGCGTAAGTATATTCTTATCTGCTTTTCTCAAGTACTAAACTAGTGGAAGTGCTGACTCTAGACCTCTTTGCCTTGTTTTTCCTCATCTATAAAATGACAGTTTTGAGCTGGTTAAACTGTATGACCCCTTTCAGCTCCTTAATACTGGTGATTGAGTGTCTTTAAAAGGAAACACGCAGAGTCCTGGGAGCATCAGAAATTAGCTTGTGCAGTTGAAGAAGTAAATGATTGTAGCTGAATTGACACAGCAGTAATTGAACATATTAATATTACCAGAACTTTGAACCCAATTTGTGGTTATCTCTTGCCATGTCCCCGAAGTACATTGGAATTAGATAAACATTTTAAAGTTATGTATCTTACAAATTCCTGAACTGCCTGAACAATGAATGGAGGAAAAAAATGAAAAGCAGAATAAACATTTTATACTTAATGCATTAGAATGAACTTTAAAGAGAAGCCAATAGCCAGGATTTTATTTTCAAGATCCCAGTGTTGTAAATGTGCCCCACTCGCCCCCTCTGTGGTCCTAGAAATTCTGATTCAGTAGATCTGGAGGACAGGAAGCTCTAGTTTTTAACAAGCTCTTCAAGTGATTTTTATGAGCAGCTGGACTTAAGAACTTTACCTTATGTCAAGTCCAGTTTTTCCTTTTTCAATTTTTTATTTTGCCTTCTGATGAGAGGCTGAATACTATATAGTAGAGGCAAAGTGGGAGAGGTGAAAATGAGCAGACGGTTTTACTGTTTTAAAGTTAAAACAACAAACTTGTATGATGCTGTATAGGGTACACAGTATTTTCATACTGCATTTGGATCTGCTACCCTTTAAATAATTGTAATTATTATTTTCCCTATTTTACAGTTGACGAAACTGAGGCATCAAGGAGTTAAATGACTTGTTCAGTATTCCTCAGCTAGTACATAGTGGAACTAGAACTTCAACCCAGACCTTTTAACTCTAAAACCTTGTTTCCTTCTTTATGGTGGTGAGAGGCAGTGCGGATAGACTTTTAAAAAGCAAGTCTGTTTTAAGATGCTTCCCAGATCTTCTACTGACCCTTTTTAAAAAATCAGCAAGTGACCCTTGCTTACTTGCTCCTAGGTCTCTGCTTAGTTATGTTATCACTCAAGCCCACCACAGACCCCATGCTAGACTTCTGATTTCTGGTGTCCACACCCCCAGGTCTTACTAGTGTATCATCTGTTCCTTACTGGCTTCAAGTGTATTGTCTGAATTCCATGTTCAGTTTAAAACAGATTTTCCACTTGGCACATAGTAGTTCCCACCATGCCATGCATACTTGCTTTGTTGTTTTGCATAGATTTCCTCTCAGGCATGAAATGCAGAGATTGGAATCACTTTATTGGCTATATTTTTTTCTGATTCATTCAAAGCAAAAAGAGATTGGATGGGAAAAGTAATGTTTCCCAGCAACTTAAAGTTTGTCCTTTTTAGCTTAGAAAATAGTAAAAGGCAGCTGAATGGTGTTACAGGGTTTTGTAGGTGTTGGCCTCATCTTCCCCACTGTCCTCATAGAATTTAAGAATTGAAAGGGACTGGCGAGATCTTCTGTTCCACCTCACTCTGGTCAGGAAAACCCTTTGTAAGACCCAAGACAGTCCATGTACCCTGTGTTTAAACATACAGGAGCTCTTTTTTTCCTTTTCTTGAAGAGATAGTTCATAATTGTGTGTGTGTGTTGAGCTGGAATCTGTTATCTTGAAATTTGTACCTTATTATTTTTTATCCTCACCCGAGGATATTTTTTTCTATTGCTTTTCAGAGAGAGAGAGAGAGAAATATCGATGTGAGAGAGACACTTCAATTGGTTGCCTCCCACATGCACCCCAACCAGGGCTGGTGATCGAGCCTGCAACTGAGGTATGTGCCCTTGGCAGTATTCGAACCCGGACCCTTCAGTCTTCAGGCTGCTGCTCTAACCATTGAGCAGGACCAGCTAGGACAAAATTTGTACCTTTTAGTACTGGTTCTCCCTTTAGAAGCAACAACAGAGCAAGCCCATTCCTCTCCCTATAGGTCAGCTCTAGGTAACCTGAAGAGCACCAGCTGCTCCACCTTACTTTTGTTTTTTCTTTTCTGAGAGGCTTATTATCACTAGCCCTTTTGACCTTTTCTGTTTGACTTGACTTCTAAACATTTCCCCAGTCATCCCGTTCATCTCCCATTGGGGAAAACCTTTAATTGATAGGATTTCTTTAACAGATTGCTCCCAGAATTGAATGTCATTCTGTAGTGTGCATTTGACTTTTTCTTTTTAATCTAAAGTCAGAATACTTTTTAATCGCTGTTTTAGCGTAAATGGAAAATGTTAATGTTTGTCTTGTTATACAGTATCCCAACCCCTTGTTCTAGCACAAAATCATATGCAGATTTCATAAACATAACTTGTTGGTTTTTTTCAATATTGAATGAAACAGAACCAAAGGAATTGCTATGGTGGAACATTGGAAATCAATCCTTCAATCTGTAATATCATCAAACCATATTTACCATAAGATAACATGAAAAACTATCAAATGCCTCTTGAAATCAACATAAACTTGTGGTGGTATCCTCAGTATATTGCTCCTTTCCCACTATAGGCACACCTGTAGTTTTATTTCCCACTTGCCCATGGACCATTATGATTTTATATCCCACTTATTTGTTGAATGAGTGAATGAATGAATGGCTGAGTAAGTAAATAAATGATCCTAGTTAAACCACTGACTCAAATCTGTTGCATGTAGTTATTTTATCTATGAAACATTTCAAACATCAAAATAGAGAATAATATAACTTATGTGTTAGGACTCAATTAATACATATGCTTCAGGTCATTGATTTAAAGACAGAAGTAGAACTGAATCTCACACCCATTCTCTTCCCTTCCGAGTACCTATTCTAGAAGTAGAATTCTGGGTCATAGAATATACACATATTTGACACCATCAGTTATTGTCAAAAAGCTATTAAAGCTTGGCCGGGCATGGCTCAGCAGTTGAGCATTGACCTAGGATCCAGGAGATCGTGATTCGATTCCCCATCAGTGCACATGCCCAGGTTGTGGGCTCTATCCCCAGTTAGGGGCTTGCAGGAAGCAGCTGATCAATGATGACTCTTTTATCACTGATGTTTTTATCTCTCCCCCTCTCCCTTCCTCTCTCTGAAATCAATAAAGAGATATATATATTTTAAAAAGGCTATTAAAAGTGTTTCTACCAGTTTATAATCCTATCAGACACATATGAGAGTTCTAGTTTCCCCACATCCTTCTCGATGTGTGTTATCAGACTTTGAAATATTTGCTAATCTAATGGGAGAAATGTGATAGCTCCTTATTTTTAATTTGCATTTTTCTGATTACTAGTAAAGTTGAGTGTCTCTTCATATATTTATTGACCATTTAGGTAGCCTGTTCGTTGGTTGCCCTTTGTCCATTTTTTAAAAATTGCTTTGTTTGACTTTTCCTATTGATTTGTAGGCATTCGTTATATATCCCAGACATTAGTCCTTTATCTGCTACAGATATCTTCCAGTCTTTTCTGGGGTTTGTGGGGTTTGGAAGAGTTAGTTTTGTTTTGAGTCTTGTTTAAGAAATCCTCCTTTTACCTGAAGTCATAATATGCACTCCCATATTTTCTTCAGAAGGTTTTAAAGCCTTGCTTTTTACGTTTTCAACCATCTTGAGTTTATTTTTGTATATTACGTGAGATATCTTTTTTCCATATGGATAACAAACTGAGCCGTCAGCATTTATTATAGTCCATTGTTTTCCCACTGATTTCTGTTTCCAAATCCCCAAATAATGTAGGACTGTTTCTGGCCTTTATTTTTTCCTCGTGAGTCAGGGTTAGGGTTGGTTGTTGGGGGTAGCATAAGCAATTCCAAGGACTAATCCCAGGGACCACTAGGAAGGGTTCTAAGGATGACCTTGGCCAAGCCTTGGGGAGCCTTCAGAGAGTACTCTGGAGCCTGATGTCTGGGACCATGCCAGAGGTCCAAGGTAGAGTGTTGTATCTCCAAATGAGATGACAATTGCCTCATATTGTCAGGGGAAGATGTTTACCAAACAGCAGGTCCCTTTCTTTGAGGGCCTTCCTCTGATGGTCCAACTAATCACCTCATCTCCATCTCCGCTCTGACCCCAGTTCCCTTCCAGGAAGGCTGGCCTCCTTGTAATCCCCATGACATGCTTTGCATGCCTTTTTTGCATATCATTTTCTTTATATCTTCTTTCATCACATCATGTCCCCCTTCAGAATGATGTTCAGAACTCCCTTCCCCCACAGAACTCCAGTCTCCTCTTTCTCAGCCCCAGCCCTTTGGTTCACTTGTCTTTGCTGCGCACCACAATGCTTAGCTCCTCAGCTTTCTGTTTGTTTACACTTACATGTGTTAGTTTTCTCTTAAATCTTCTTGGGACTTTTCTTGTCTATCTGGGCTGTCATTCCTAATTACGTTGTTTCTCAAGGACAAGGATTATCTCTCTCTTGCCCTTTGACTCTCCCTAGTACAGACCAGTGCTCAGTACATTGGGTCAAACAACAGAGAGAGGGATTGGCTGGGTCCAGATCGAGGTTTATCACTTGCTATGTGACCTTGAACAAGTTACATAACCTTTCTGGACTTCAGTGGTCTTATTTATAAAATGAGAATGATAATACTTTCCTCATAGGGTATTGACTTTGCAGAATGTCTCAGATGTGGGAAGCACTCAATAAGTGCTGCTTATCAGTGTTATTATTAATATTAATGTTAAAATATTATAAACCTGGTAAAAACCTGTAGAACACGTGGCCTAAAGTGCCACATACAAATTTTACAGTCTAGTGATGCTGTCAATTTAAATCAGTTACATGTTGGCATCAGAAAAATTATCTTTCCTGACTGAAGCGCTGTTGATTACTCCTGTCTCACCCATTTCCTCCCTCTTCCTTTGATAGGCAGGTCCACCAGATCCAGTCTCACATGGGACGCCTGGAGACGGCAGACAAGCAGTCTGTGCACTGTGAGTAATTAGCTATGGAGACCAGAGTCCTTTCTCTGATGACATGGTGCTAATGGGCTGGGTTTCCTGACTGCATTTCTGCCTCAGGGGCTTAATGATTCAGCGTAGAATGAGTTCTGTTGTTAGGGTGCAAAAAACCCTATGGCACAGTCACTGATTTTCCTGATTGTGCCCTTTGGAATCCCGCAAGTCGCATCCCCCATTACCCCTCCACTCAACCCAACATGGCCCTGTGGGAGTGGAAGTTCTTTCCTCCATCTGTCTTAATCTAATTACCTAGTCCTTAGAGGAATGTGCTCCATAAAAAGTCAGACATGTTTAACTGGAATTGGTCATTTCTTCTGAGCTGAGAACTGTGGCTTTTTAGGAGGATTATTCAGAAGTGAATAGCAATATTAGTTTAGTTCCCACACCATGGTTTTGCTGGAGAAGAGGGCTGCTTTGCGTTTTTTAGTTTCTTTTCTATCATAAGTAAAGGTCCTTTTTCTGAGTCGGTCAGGCAGACACTGCAGGCTACACACACACTGCAGAAGCTGCCTCCTCACCTTGCCGGTTCGCTGTTGCCCTGCCCGTTTCTCCTGTCTCCGCAGCTTCAGAAGCATCTCTTCTCTTGGTTCTCTGCTCCACTTTGTTCTAATCTGTATTTGTTAGCTAACCTACAAAAGTGACATTGCTGTAATTTCTTTATGGGGCAAGAAGCCATCTGGATGCCTTCTTTTGTGCACAGTTTAGTTTCTGTCCATCGACTTTGTTTGCCTTCCCAACAATCTCATTGTTACATGATTAGAAATGGAAAAGAGGTCATTTTGACAGTTTATCACAAGGGATAAGGAAAATGACTGTGTTTATCATATCTTCACCTCTGTGGATTCTTTCCTGGGCCTTTCCTACTGATATTTGGTCTATTTTGGGGACTTCAGCTTCAGCCCACCCATTCTTATGGAAAGCCTTAAGGGAACTCTTCCCTGTGTTTCAATTACTAATCTTCCCCTTTGTGCTTTTTTTAAAACCTCATTACTGTAGGGAATTCAATTGGAAGTCTTTTTACTAGATATTTATAATCTATACCTGAGAAGAATAATCTCAAAAGAAAAGAGACTTCATTCTGTATCAGAAAATACTGACTTTTGCTTAAAATTTTTTTAGACAACCTTTTCATGTTTGTTTTATTTTCTAAGGTCAGGAAATTTATTTCTACAGATTTACCTTCAGCTTTTTAAAAATTGGCATTGTTATGGCATTAACAGCTATATATACATATTTGAAACAACATTTATAGTCAGTATAACTTGAACTTCTTTCTGTTATTCAATAGTGTATGCATTTTTCTTCTTTTGAGATACTGTACATAATTTTGAGTCTCTTGGGTATGGAAAATGATATGTTTGATTTACCATTCTAATTGAAGTTCACTATCTCTTTTCCAGCAATTATTCTTTTTTCTCTTTTGTGCAGTAGTAGAAAACGAAATCCAAGCAAGCATAGACCAGATATTCAGCCACCTAGAACGTCTTGAAATTTTGTCCAGCAAGGAGCCCCCTAACAAACGACAGAATGCCAAACTGTAAGTGCTCTAACACCCCAAGTCCTCAAGACAGGCCTTTCTTCCAGAGGAGGCTATTGAGTGGTCTGAGAATACATTTACACACTGAAAAACGAAGACTATGCAAATATAAAGTCCCAAAAAAGGACGCAAGTCTATTCTCTCAGAATAAAAATTCTGTGACATTAGTGGCTCAGAAGTTTTGTGTCTCCTTACCTCATTGGTGTAATCTTGAAATTTTGCCTCCAGTACTGTTTTTCTGGTCCAAGCCCATGGCCACTTGAAGCCTAATACTGCCAGTGAGTTTACTGTACCCTTTGGTTCCCACTACATTCTTGGGTTGAAATGAATCTTGCTCTTAATCACTTCAATCAGTCTAATTATAATGAAATACCGATCTAATGTTTGATAGTCCCCCATGAAATTAAAATGAAACCACTCTCACCACCTCCACCCCAGCCCCTGCTCCCAAAAGTTTTATGAAACTTTGTTGATGCTTTACTCCAAAGATGCCCTTGGGCTTCTTCCAGGAGAGTGATATAATCCATAGAAGGTCAGGAAGAGGTCATCGAGCCTGTTTCCTGTCACCTGTTCCCTGTCATGCATCCAGAATCAGAGACCAGCAGGTATTTAAGTAAAGCTGCTGGAATCTCGTGTGCTACAACCCTACTTGAACCACAAGCTACTTCTTTATTTTCAACATCATTGATCAAAATCAGATTAATTGGGGTGGGGGGACAGCATGGAGTGGTATAGGAAGAAGTAAGGAAATGCCCTTTCCTGAGTACAAAGCCTGGCCACCTCAAATTGTGCCACCCTGGGTCCCTGGAATGTAATATCTCTATCAATTCCAGCCGTGTTGACCAGTTAAAGTATGATGTCCAGCACCTACAGACTGCTCTCAGAAACTTCCAGCATCGGCGATACGCAAGGGAGCAGCAGGAAAGACAGCGAGAGGAGCTTCTGTCTCGCACCTTCACCCCCAACGTAAGCCAGGCACCCGGGGGGGGGGGGGGGAGTCTGCAGGTACTTGACAGCTTGTTGGAGCAGAAGCTCATGTCTCCAAGCTTTATCCTTTTAGGTGGTGTCTTAAGCAGACCGATGAGGAGGAGACCAACTGGAAATGACAGTGGACCTTGTGTGTTGCCACGGAGACTATACCTAGACAGGGAATTTCTTTTTCTAACAGAAACCTGAAGAGGAAGCAGTTAACTTGAGGGAATGGGCAGGGGTGAAAATTACCTGGTTTGACTGGTCCGACGTAGAGAGGTCGTGGTTGACATGGTGGAAACGTTTTTTCTGATCAGATAGAGACAGATGATTAGAACTTAGGCCATTTTTAGTGAGGGCAGCATTTCAAAGCTGCCTTCGGGCAGTTGCTATTATGCTGTGTATGTGTGTGGTTCCAGTGTCCGATGCATTAGAGTGTTTTTGTCCCTAGTCTGAGCAGCAATTTTGGAGGAATTTGTTAACAGATATTTTGTTTTAGATGGATTGCTTGACTTGAGCCTCTTTGAAAGTGGCCTCTTGGTTTGCATGTTTGATTTTGTAGAACACCATTGTCCCTGCCCTCTGATCTTAGTAGGATCATTTTCTGCACACAGCTATAGGACACACTGGCCTTTTTCATGTTCTGCGTATTCTACCAGATGAGGTGGGTTTTGAGGTGGGTTTTGTTTTTTTGTTTTTTTTAATCGAGATGTTTATTTTCTAAAGAGGTCTTAGCTTTCTAATCCTGCCATCAGAATTCAGATCAGTTCCTGCTTTGCAGATGTTTAACGCTCTGCTGTGTCCACACTTGCAGTAAATTTCCCCAAGTGTTTCAGAATCTGCCTCCATAATTTCTGTTTCTCTAGAGTACGTAGTCAAGTAACAGTGACTAACAATTCACAAGTGTGATGAAGATGTGTTGGTGGTATGGGGTAAGCATAGCCGATTTTCAAAAGTGTAATGAACTGTATGACACTCTGGAAGATGTTATGTGGGTTTTGATTGTTACTTAGGCAGGTTTTTTGGGCTGGGGATGATGGCTCAGGATCATCTGTTGTCTCACCAGTCTGCTGTGATGCTGTGTATACAGTGGGCCGTTATTAAAACTCGACGTGCTGAATGAACTTCCTGGTTATTCTATGATCTGGGACTGTCATACATTTTTCTGAGAGATATTGGCTCATCAGCTATACCCTTTCAGGTGGGAAAGTAAGAAAGATTTGTATGTAAAAGGCATTCAATAAATGCTTGCCAAATAAATGAAGAGAAGTCTCGTAATTGATTCAAACACTGCAGTGTTTTGACCCACCGAGCATTAGCTGTATGTAGAACACTATTTAAGGTGCTGAGAATAAAACGTGTGAGAAACACCTGTATTAGCAAGGGGGATTGAAAATGTATTGCTGAAAAATGATTTTGAACTTGAGCATCAAAGAAAAGATGGCTTAACCTCTTTGTGATGATTAAAAGTGGTAAAAGTGGCCCCAGCCAGTGTGGTTCAGTTGGTTGGAGCATTGTCCTATACACTGAAAGGTCTTGAGTTTGATTCCTGGTCAAGGGCACATACCTAGGTTGCAGGTTGGATCCCTGACCCTGGTCGGGGTACATGCAGGAGACCTATTGATGTTTCTCTCTTTCTCTCTCTTCCTCTCTCTCTGAAAATCAATGAGCATGTCCTCAGATTGGGGGGGGGGGGGGAGTAGTAAGAATGGCCCTGATTGGCAGAAGAGTTTGTGATTTTCATGAGGCAGGAAAGAGAACAGTATTACAGCTGGTCATGACTTGCTTTTGTGTACAGTTCACTTTCTGTGTAAATTTAGAGCCTAGGATTGGTCTTGATGTTTCTCCTGACAAGCTGGCTAAGAGCAGGCTGTGCACTCAGTACTGGACTCATGCCCTGCTCGACTTCCTCCCAGCTTTGTGAGGTCGTGAACAAGTTATCCCACCTGTCTGGGCTTCAGTTTCCCCATCTCTAAATGGGGATGATACATTAACTAACTCATAAAGTTAGGGTGAGGGTTAAGTGAGCTTAGGGTAATGAGCACGCCAGTGGAAAGTACTTGATCAATATTAGTTTTTGTTTCCCCTTTTGTGCAGATTTTTCTTGCCTGCTCAGGAGACTAGTCCCATCTGACCGTCGTTTGGCCATCAAAGCACTGTCTCTTCTCTCCCTAGTCAGTCTCAGTTTAATTAGAGGCATAAGCTATAGGTAAAATAGCTAAAGAACAAAAGCAAACATTTAATGCTGAATTAAGGGGAAGCCAAGTAAAGGAACATTTGGAACAAGCCAGGTTAGTGAGCAGTCAGAGAAAGACTTTGAGAGAAGCCCATTGAGGTCTTGAAAGAACAGAGTTTTCCCTAAGTGGGAGCAAGGATAAGAGGCAGGAATTAACAAGGCTTGTGTGGTGGGAGTCTGAGGAAAGTGAACAGAGGCTACCCCAGATCCGTGCTTTGCCTTTTCTTCTCTATTAGGTTCCTCTGATTCTTGTCCATTCCCTCTGGCTCTTCTGGCTTGGCCTTGGCCAAGAGGCAGAACGGTGAGCTGCGGTGGGACCTCAGGAGCTGACCAGCAGGGAAAGTTAATCAAGTGCCTGCGTTTCTTTCACAGGACTCTGACACCACCATACCAATGGATGAATCACTGCAGTTTAACTCCTCCCTCCAGAAAATCCACCACGGCATGGATGACCTCATTGGAGGCGGGCACAGTATTCTGGAGGGACTGAGGGCCCAGAGACTGACCTTGAAGGTGGGGGCCCTTCTGGGGGACAGGGAGAAGGCCTCTTGTTTTGGCCTCACCCAATAGTTTGGTACCTGCATTTATAATTTGATGACATATCCCCAAATTGTGATACTGTGATGGTGAGACAGAGCCCTTTAGTTGGGGATCCTTCCTTTGGTGTCGAATTATTACAAGTCTAACAGTAACCCAATTCCCTTTGCCAGTAGGTATTTCTTATGCTTGCAATGAATCATATAATGTGGCATCTGTTGGTATCCATGTCTTGTCCCACTTACTGAAGTGACTGCTGCTCTAAGGGGAACCAATAATAGACTAAGAGGTTCTATTATTGACTCCACTCTCATAAGAAGGAAGATGTGGCTACTTTAGCACCTCCCTCTCAGGCCTTTTCTGGTAAGAGCCTCTCCAGTGGGCTGCATTATAACCGAGACCTCTTTGAACTGTAGTAACTGAACCCCAGGGGCAGGGTCTCAGGGATGCCTTGGTTATTTAGCAGCAGATAGCTTCTAGAGCACATGCTGGTGATCCCCAGCAACTCCTCACTCACTCTGTAGCCCCAGGTATTGCTAGGAGCCCTGCCTCATTGGCTGAGACTCCAAGCCCCCTGGGAGTAGTTTACAGAAACATTACACAGACTCTGATGTCAGTCGTGATGTTTTAGCCTCAGCCCTTTTCCTGTATCAACTCTGGTGGATAAGGGGGTGTGGACTGTGCCTATTATCAGGGTGTGGTTCCCTGTGAACGCAGCACTCCCAGCCACTGAGCTGTGAGAAACGGTCACTCGGAAGCAGCAGCTTATCTTAGTTTTTGTTGGACCATGTTGAGGCGGTCAGCTCTGCGGGACTTCAGCACATTTCTGCCACCTTTAGCAGGGAGAAGGTCAGATGAGCCACGAGTGACACTTTACCTCCTGCTGACGGCTGTGGTGCTTTAGATGGCCTGAAGGGTGGTCTCTGACAGCTTCTCGGGTGCCCCCCTTTCAGAACAGCCACCTGCAGTAATCTAAACTGATACATGGTGGTTAATCCACCCTTTCTGTAGAAAATGCCTGGCCTCATTCCCATATCTCAGAAAAACAGTAAAACCCTTTTAGGACAGGGCTCACCATGTCACACTAATGTCAACCAGCAGCGGTTAGAGCTTATTGTTAAAGCAAATGTTGGCTTCCTACTGCAATCTGGAATCACTGGGGAGTGCAAGTAACTCCTGCCCCTGCACGGTCACCGGAGTGAAATGCCAGGAGGCCTGATGAGGGGTCGGAGGTGGGAATGCGGTTTCTAGTCCTGTTTCCACCGCGTACCCACTACCACCTGCCTTCTGCCACCTGATTTCTTCCACCTGCCTCCCACCCCATCTCTGTCAGGGAAGTTTTTGGCTTTAACTATTTGAAAGTAACATGGGAGAGAACACGAAGAAGTCGGGCCATGATCTGGGGAATTCCTGGTTGAAAATATATATATTTTTTGGAATTTATGGTAATTTTTAAGTGATTTTAGAAGCTTGATACTTGAACTTCAAACAGTGAGGAAATATTCTGCACTCCCAGAGCTGAGCAGAATCTTAGTGAGTGTCTAATATTTATCATCACTGTTGTAGAAAAATATGTCTCTGGTCTCCTCTGGCAATAATCAAGTTTGACGTGTGAGATCTCTCTGTGAGGCTTTGAAATCATTGTCTGGGCAGAACGTAGGTCTGAATTCCTGTCCAGGGTGCCTCATGTCATTCTTGTTTTTCTTGCCTCTTCTCTTAGTTGCTTTCTAATGTGTTGTTCATTTAAAAAATGGATGCGGGCAGTAGGTTAGAAGCCGTCGGTACATATGCAGTTGGTGATGTGTGTGAAGTAACTTGAGGTCTGCCCAGCATTTATGTATATTTGTTACTTTGTAGGAATTTGGATGGGATTAAAAATGAAAATTAGCAGAGAGGAAGGGCAGGCTGGGTGGTTTGGGCTATTGATTTATAAATAAAAACCTGTTTTTGGTGGTGGGTAGTGATATTTGTGTAAGGGGTTCTGTTTTTATGTCATTGTGTTAGTGTCTGTCAGTTGTGTTTCTGTCGTTCCATCTTGCCCACTTCAAACCTCGTAAACCTGGACACCGAAGCACATTTTACTCAGCGGAATCCTGATAGCAGGGATTTTGGAGCTAGGGAGCAGAGATGTTTCAATATAAAATATTCTAATTTTAAAATTTTTATTGAGGTATTATGTACATATAGGGAGGTATACAAATCTTATTTGACATTGGTCATTGAATTTTGACAAATGCATGCACCTTTGTAACTTACACTGTACCAAGGCATAGACCATTTTCATCATCCCTGAAAGATCCCTGGTGCCCTTTTCGAGTCAGTCTGGCCCTCTTCCCAGACAGCCACTATTCTGATTTATTCCACCATAAATTTATTTTGCTTGTTATTGAACTTCATATAAATGTATTCATGTTACTATTTGGTGTGTGGCTTCTTTCTCACGGGAATGTTTTCCAGGCTCATTCATACTGTTACATGTTGATAATGAGGTCCTTTTTATTGCCAAGCAGTATCCCATCGTCAAATGGATCATAAGTTGTTTATCCATCCTTCGGGGATGGACACCTGGGTTCTTTTCAGATAGTCTCCTGTGTTTTCTTCTAGAAGCTTTATTATAGTTTTTAGCTTTTATGTCTAATTCTGTAACCCAAGTTAAGATTTTTATATAATATGAATTGAGGGTCATTTTTTACACATATAAATATATATGCATATATATATAAACTTATTTATGATTTATACAAGATATCTTTGTGTGTGTGATACATACATGTGATATTTATTATATAACCAGTTGTTCCAGCACATTGGTGGGAAAGACTTTTCTTTCCCCCTTGTATTACTCTGGTACCTTGATCAAAAGTCACTTGACCATATGAGCATGATCTTTTTCTGGTTGATGCTGCTTTGTATATGCTTCAGGCATGACCAAGAGACTCTTGTTGGTAAATCCCTATCTCATAATGACGTTCGCCCACCTTTGTTTTTCTTTCTCTTCTTGTTTGCCCCAGGGGACTCAAAAGAGGATCCTTGACATTGCCAACATGCTGGGCTTGTCCAACACAGTGATGCGGCTCATCGAGAAGCGGGCTTTCCAGGACAAGTACTTTATGATCGGTGGGATGCTGCTCACCTGTGTGGTCATGTTCCTCGTGGTGCAGTACATGACATGAGCCAGCTAAGCCCAGCAGCTGGACAACGTTCCCACAGCATGAGCGTGTGTGAGTGTGTGCGTGAAAGGGGAGCCCAGAGGCCATGTTTTGAAATGTATGTCTGTCTGAACTGTGAAAACCACTCAGAAGTAATTGTGATCTGTAACCTAGTGAGAGTTTCAAACGTGCTCTGTTTTTCATGGCATCTTGGAGGGGAATCTAGTTCTACCAAGATTCACGGTGTGTAGGAAATGAAAGAAGTACCTGTTCTCTCTCTCTCTCACTCTCACTGGGGGAGGAAGGGATGAAGAAGGAAGGGAAAGGAAAGCAATGGCTTTGGTGGTTTTGTCCACGTAGATAACGCGCTCCCCGGGAAGGCTTTCACGGTGCCCCTTAGTGTAGACAGGACTGTCTACACTTTGTCATCATCCAGCCTGTCTGGCTCTCAGTGGATAGGCTGGAGCAGAAGCAAAGAGAAGGAGGTGAAAGAGGTGTTGTTTTCCTGCGCACATCATAGTAAATGGGTTCACATGCTCTTGCTGCCAGCCACCGTCCCCACCCCCAAAGTGACATGCAGATGACTGACTGCCCATACTTGCCACCCTTCCCTGGAAGCAGCTACCTAGAGGAAATAGGCATTGGTGCTGTTGCTAACAAGTAAGATTTTCCACATTACAGCTGTTGGGTGTTTCTCCTTCCTAAACTGAGGCCACTATTATTCTCTGGGCATGTTCAGTCTTGAGACTAAAGACCGTACTTATTTTGGGGGGATAGTTAATAGAATGGTTGGCTTTTAAGGTTCTAAGACTGCAGCCTGGCACCCATGCCCAGGCTTTGTTGGGCCTTTACCCCTTAGGCAGTAGCTGTGAGCAAAGGTTAGTGATTTGTCAATTATAGTCTCATCTCTAGTTTTAGCATCTCTAATTCTTTGGCTCTCTTCCTTTCCCTTGAATTATATTAGCAACTGCCAGCCAAGCCCCCATTCTACCCAGCCAGCATGGGCAGATGCCACTTTAAAACTGTCTCTGGTGTCCTTGTGAGACTCTCTTTTCAGGGACCAGGACCTTCTTCCTCCTCTGACCAGCCCTGGATTAAGACTGTACACTACCTGGTGTATTGTGGAATTTACTGTAAAGCCAGTCTGTCTTATGATTAATTGCTGAAAGTGCCAGAAGGACCTGGTTAGCATATTTTTTCATCAGTCACAGGCCCTTTCAGCCCTATGCTTAGTAGCCTTATGGCAAGACACAAAATAGCACTCAAAATTTCCCAGAAATTTCAAAATTTCCTGGTCAGTATTACCCCCACCTTTGATTGTCTTGCCCCACCATCTGTCTTTATTTCTTGTTACTTGGACTGTCTTCTGTCTTCTTTCCGTTATCTGTGTGTGTTCTACCTCCCTTATTCACCTACCACCTGTTTCTGTAGCAGTATTGGTCTTTTAAGCAACATCTGTGACATAGATCCTCTTTTGGTAAGTGTTTTTTAATAGTCTTGGATTTTTAAAGTGAGTTTCCTGGGTACTAATTTCACACTTTTGGTGGGATCTCTATTGCTCTGGGCCCTGGGTTTCCAAAGAAGGGGGAATCCATGACCTCTTCATAAAAGGATTGAGGGTCCTGACAGAATGAAAACGGTAGCCTGGAGGGTAGAGAGGGGGGTTGAGATGTCTTCGGACCTAGATCTAACTTTGGGGAGGTACAGTTTGAAATTTCCCTCACACCCAGCACTGTTGGCATCCGTGGGACCCAGCACAGAGCTCTTAGCAGTCCATAAAAGGGCTTTTTGAACTGCAAAGACCTACCTGTCCTATCCGCTGGGCATTCAAAGTTATCTTGCCAGGCAGTGCACTTTGGAGGAGGGTGCACAAGGAGGAGCTCAGCCATTTGGACTTGAACTCTGGGAAACCAAAAGTTCCTCACCCCATCCTCCATTGGCTGATGTGACATCTATTTGTAGTGTACATCACTATATTTCCACACTTGCCTTTATAGTGATTGCTGGCCTTGATGAACCAGGAATAAGGCCTTCCCCCACCTCCAGAGCCATTCTCTGTACTTTGTAATAAAAATTGTGGAGGCATTTTGTGGGTCTTTACCATCTTGGACTATGGAACAGCAGCCACAGTGTGTGTGTGAGAAACACCTTGGCTTCTGTTTGAACAGTGTAAGGAAGGGTCCTAGGCCAGGGAAGGAGCACCACCTAGTGGAGTCGGGGTGAATGAATTATCAGGTTGAGCTGGTACAAGAATCTCCAGTTGACAGCCTCTGTGACCTTGTACAAGATTTTGGTACAAGGTTTGCCCATTGTGATTTAAGATGGGTGGGTTGTCACGGAACTTGGGAATATCTTCTTCCCATGGAATTTACTTGTGACCACCTTAAGAAAAGCCAAACTCAAAGACCAAGTAAGTAGGAGAGTTTTGATTTTTTATAGGCTTCATTGCTGGGGGTTTTTCCTAAGTCCTCTGCCCTAATGAATTTAAATGGGTTTGATTTGAAAATTTGGACTTAAACCCATTGTTTTTGAAACACATCAGTTGAATAAAGTTGAGATTTATTTTATTTAGAATGTTTTGTAAAGAAATTTGGCATTCATTGTTATAACCAATGACCTCCTTTTTTATGTTTTCAGGCCAAACAGTCTCAAACACTACTCCATGGCTAGGGGCTGGTCTGGCTGCCTCACAAGCAGCTGGGAAACTTTTAACTATAGATTCTTGGGGCCTATCCCAAACCTTCTGAATTAGAACATTTGTCTTAATCAAAGATGATCGCATTTGAAAATGTGCTGAACTAGCTCAGCATATACATATGTGTGAAGAACAAAACTTGTAAAGTCCCCAGTAAGCCTTATTTGTTTACATCCTATCTTACTCTGGAAAAGATTTGAGGAGACTTAGAGGAAATAACTAAAACAGTGAAATATAAAGAAGTGAGGACCTAGAACAAATCAGAGTAGAATGTCAATACCAAGGAAAAGACACTCAATTTAAGTCATGAAGCCCTATCAGAGTGCTGTGAGGAATTCCTAAGTTGGCTTTGAGCCCCAGCAGCCAAAGCAAAGAGAGAAGCATGACCTGTTAGTGTCTAAATGGGGTGGAGGGGTGAAGTGGGGAGGGTCATATTTGCTCAAGGGAAAACCCAGACCTTTGATACTGCTGGCTTGCCTGGGGACCTTCCTGGAATTCAGACATAGTTATTTTCCTGGTTAGCCCCTCTAATCTTCACAAACCCTCTAAGTTAGGTCCTGTATTATCCCCATTGTGCAGATGAAGAGACTGAGCTTTAGTGACTTTCCTAAGGCCCCGGGAGGAGTCCTGGAGGAGCTGGCTTCTCTTCATGGTTTCATAGGCCAAGCTCATAATCACTGCACTGGCCTGACTCCTGTGCTCGGTATGAAATGCAGGGATCAAGGCACCCTGCCAGGATTGGGTATACAGCTATACGGCATTTGTTGCACCTTATGTGGCAGGTTCTCTGTCCTAAAACATTTTCCCGATTCAAAGGGGAGAGGCGATTTGGTGGGGAATTTTCTAAGTGGAGAATGGGAGCTGTACTCATGCCTTGCCACCAGAGGGCGACATAACCCTATCTGGGTGGTCTGCCCAGGACCCTGCGTCTTGGGCCTGGTGTCAGAAGAGAAGGAAACAACTGCAGGTTTGGTTTGGTTCTTTTTAGGTCCAAAATTCCACACCTAATGGCAGCTCTGAGCTCTTCTTGGAGCAGTCAGAGTATGGCCAAAAGACCTCTCAAGTTACAATTCTAACTTCTAGGACTTCCCTTTTAGTCCTCCCTCAGCACTGGCAGGTGAGCATATTGCAAACAAGCATGCAAAACCTTTAAAGTGTGTTCATTCCTTCCCCTCTTTTTGTGTCCTTTCATTTTATATGGCACATGGGAGAAGAGGGGATGGGATGGGATGGGATGGGGGTGGGGGAGTCTGCAGGTCCTTGGCCCCCTCAAGTTCAGATGATAAGTCCCATGCCATAGGGCCTCTGAGCAGGCCCTCCCCTAGCACAGGTTCTCAACCTTGGTTCTACATTGGGCCCAACAGGGAAGCCCTCCCACCTCCTCAGTCCGTCAGTACCCAGCAGCCAGGGCCTGGCATATACCCTGCCCCATGTTAGCCATTTCAGGGCAGACAGATTGGAAGCAACCTCTGCAGCGAGCAGTAATTAAGAGGCAGTAGTAAAAAACCTGGATCCAGGATGCAGACACTTGGCTGCAAGTCCCAGCCAGCCCTGCTGGTAGCCACAACGCAGGCACCCTGAGCCTCATCCTCTTCTTAGAATAGGGTAACACCAGTCCCGCATCCCCTCCCAGGGAGCCAGGGGGCCCAAAAGACCGAATGTTTGTGGCAGACTCTAGAGGTCTGCAGCTAGAGGTCTGCTCAGGAAGGGGGGATGGGGGTGCTCCTAAGCCAGCCTCCCCTCCAGGGCCTGGTTTCAAACCTCCGTGTAAGTGTGCAGGAGAAAGGGTGTGTCAAGGCTCCAGGAGCCAGTCTCTCAGGAGCACCCAGCCACCTGGACTCTGCACACCAACCACCAAATAGGGTTATTCACTTGGTTTCCCAGAATGACTTACCCTTCAAAACCCCATCTATAGAAATTTTGGAGTCTGATTCATTGGTAGCCCCTGTCTAATAGAGTGGTGAATTAAGGATCAGACATGGAGCCCTGACCAGGTGGCTCGGTTGGAGCATCATCCTGTGTGCCAAGGGGTCGCGGGTTTGATTCCCGGTTAGGGCACATACCTAGGTTTTGGGGTTGATCCCTGGTCAGGGTGTGTACAGGAGGCAACCAATTGATGTTTCTCTTTCATATCGATGTTTCTCTCAAATCAATAAACATATCCTCAGATGAGGATTTTTAAAAAAAGAATCAGACATGGATACTGGATGCTGAGAATTTTGAGGAAATGGCAACATTTTAGAACTGTAAAGAGTGTCCCCCTCCCCACCACCCTAACTGGTGTATTCTGTAGGTTAGCTACTTGTCTTGGAAGCAGTATGGCCAGGGGGAGGAAGAATCTCTCAGATTTCAGCTTTGGGGAGGAACTCAGGTTGCCAGAACTGGACTAGCACTTCTGAATTTCCTGGGATGCCAGGCCCTGTGGCTTCCTGGGGAAGCTCTGCAGCACCCCCCAACTCTCCACCTTCCTTAACACCCCCCGCCCCACCATCCCTGGGCTGCTGGACTCTGGGGTCACCCAGGTGTGCAGCCCAAGTCCTGCCTCACTGTGATGTAGGGAGGGGAGACCCAGAGGGCGGTAGTTGTCTTTTCTGCAGGAGAAAAGGACCACTTGGTCCCTGGTGATTCTGGGGAAAAGGCTCGCTCTTCTGCAGTCACTCTCAGCCCAAGACTAATAAAGGTTGCCTAAATAAAGGTTGGAACCTGGAGCGGGGGAGGGGTGCCTGGTTGCTAAGGGACAAATGCATGACAAGGCTGCCAATTGTGACAAAGCTGCCAATTGTGACATTGCTGCCAATTATTGGGCTCCTGCTCAGCGCGTGATGCCAGGATCCCACTTGCCTGGGTGGTTCGCTGTGCCCTGGACCTCTGCCTCTCATGTCTTGGCTGCACATGTGGGCCCCCATGGCCCCTGTTTACATGGCAGCTGTTGTGGCTACAGGTCCAGGCAGCTCAGCCTCCAGAGTTGGCCCAGGACTCTGTCCTGGTGACCTCCATCCCCTTGGGGCTCACTGAGCCCTGGCTTTGGGATCAGCAAAACCCTTCTGAAGATGTTGAACTTCTATCATTCCAACAAGAAGCCTCAGCTCTGCCTACAGAGGCCCCTGAGAAAATGGAACCTTCTCCAAACCCTCAGGAGGGTTCAGCTCCGCTCCCACCCCAACAAGAGGCCTCAGCTCAGTCTACAGTGTCCTCTGAGCTATTGAAATTTTTGTTAGTCGACCAGGGAGTTCCAGATAAGCATCCACCCTACATGGAATATGTACAATATTCACTCCAGCAGAAGAGCTCATCCCTGCCACATGTTCCTCTTGCCAGTGTACAACCTTCTACAGTCCAGCAGCAGGGTCCAGCTCAGCCTCTAAAATCCTCTGTGGATGTCGTAGCTCAACCTTCAGTACATTATGAGATAACAGTTTCGCCTCTAGGTTCAGGTGAAGCTCAGCATCCAGTGTTGCCTGTCAGTGTTAAAGATGTGGATCTGGTGGTTTGATAACTTCAGAGCCCCCTAAGAAGATTGAACCATCTGCAACTGAGAACCAGGTCTCAGCTCATCCTCCAAAGTCCACTGAAGAGGTCAAACCTCTATCCTAGCAGGAGACTGCAGCTCAGCCTAGTTCAGAGGCTGATGCTACAGCCCTGTGGTACAATACAGCTCCTCCAAAGCTCCCTGAGGTGACACTTCCACATCCAGAGCCTGTTCAGGCTCAGCAACCAACATTGACTAAAGTCACAGTTCAATCTTTAAATGTGGGGATCATCATAACTCCAGAACCTCCCTAAATATGTTGTATTTTCAACCCGGCAGAAGAGCTCAGCTCTACCTCACGTGCTTCGGGCCTGGGTGGCTCGCTTGCCCCTCTTTCTTGGGTCACTTACTGTGCCCCACATGCCTGGGTCACTCGCTGCGCCCCAGGCCTCTGCCTCTCATGTCCAGGCTGCACCTGTGGGCCCCACAGCTCCTGTTCAAGTAGCTGCTGCTTTGGCTGCCAGTCCAGACAGCTCAGCCTCCTGAGTTGTCCCTGGACGCTGAGCTGCTGACCTCCATCCCCCTATCATTCCAACCTTCAGTTGAGCAGAAGGGTCAAGCTCAGCGTCCAAAATCCAATGAGGATGTCACAGCTAAATCATCAGTCATGAGGTGACAAGTCTCCAGGTTCAGGTGAAGCTCAACATTAGTGCCTATCAATGTTAAAGATGTGGACCTGAGGGTTTTGGTAACTTCTGAACCCCCTAATCAGATTGAACCATCTGCAACTGACAAGGTCTCAGCTCCTCTGCAAAGTCCACTTTAGAAGACAAACCCCCATCCCAGCAAGAGTCCGGAGCTCAGCCTACTTTGGAGACTGATGCTACAGTCTTGCAGCAGACTACAGCCCTTCCAAAGTCCCCTAAGGTGGCGCTTCTACTTCCAGACCCTGACCAGGCTCAGGAGTCAACCTTTCAACCTTGGGACCTGGAGTTCACCATCACTCCCGAGTGCTTTACTTACAAGTGAGAACAAACTTGTTTATCAGTGTCTCACCGTTTGTTAACTGTTTTCTATGCATTAGGTTTCATTTGCCCTTTGCCTTGTAGGACAGGTATATATACATTTTTATTTTGTTTGGTTTTGCAATTTTATAAAAAGAGTACAAATGATGCTGTTTTATGAAAGTTTTATTTGGAACCTGAGAGTTTCTGGATCCATCACAGAAGCTGCTACCACGCCCTTCGAATGGATGGGAGGGCTCTTGTATTCTTAGACTGTCCAACTCTGAACTTGCTCTAAAGCTCAAGGTTTTCTATCCACCAAACACTCGGGTGCTTTTAAGTATTTTTCTATACATTAGGTTTATTGGCACCTACACGGTAACTCCCAAAATGTGCTTTCGTGCCCAGATGGCTCTCAGTGACCTGGGGCACATCATAAACAATAACGCCGTGCCACTTATATAAAGACAGTGTTGTCTTTATTTCAGAACAATGTCTTGACCAGTTCTATTACTCCCTTCTACCCCAAGGGTGGGCAGAACAGGCGTTTTAATCTCCTTTTACAGGTGAGTAAAAAACGAGACCAGAGTGCTAAGCGCTGTCGTCTGGTGCCCAGGCCTCCGGCTCCCAGTTTGGGGCTCCCCGCCAGCCCATGCCCCTCCTTTCTCAGGGCCCTTGCCTCCTCTGGCCCTCGCCGGCACCAGCAATGCTTTCAACTCTTCTGGAAAAGAAACCCAGGTGCACAGTGGAACGCTTGACCTTCATGCAGTGAGCAGCTCTGGATGGTTCCCCAAGTAAAGCTGAAAATACCAGAAACGACATGAAATGAAAGCCCAGTAGGCATGTGACAAAAGTTGCTTTTTCCTTCTGTATTTCGGGAGGGGTGGCGGTGGACGGCGAAGGCGCAATCCCGGTTGCTGGGGCCGCACTCGGATCGCCTTCTGCCGCCATCTCGCGCCCTCCCTGTCCCTCGGTGACTCGGGCACGACGGCGGGCACCGGCGGGGCGCGGGCACCGGAGGGGCACTGTCACGTGAGCTGCGCCGCCGGGAGCCCCGGACGCAGCGAGGCCCAGCGGCGCCCGCCAGGGGGAGCTCGAGGCCGCGTCCGGGTCGGGGTGGGGAACCCCGCGCGGCGCCGCTGCACCAGACGGGCGGCGCTCCCTGCGCCTAGTAAAGTGCCAGCCCCGCAAAGCCTCGGAAAACGGAGACGGCTGTACCCGTGGAGCTCACGCTGGAGCCAGCTCAGCAGGGCCTGATTGCCGTGTCTCCCCTTCCCCGGCTTGGAGAGAAGGGCGGGAGAGCCCCCAAATGATCATCCTCCCGCCCCCTTGGGGGAACTGATGCTGAAAGAGCCAGAGTGTAACGCGGAGGGCGGCTGGACACCGCTCCTTTCGGGGGAAGACAAAGGGAAGGGTTTTTATCGTACAGATGGGTGACCTTCCTGGGGCTTGACCAGAAAAGTCCATCCTGGTTGATTAAGGTCATGTTTCTGGGAGAGGCTAAAACTGCAGTTAGATTAGGCATTACATCTAGGTAGGCTTGTTGCTATGGGTGTTTAGCATGAACGATGCCATTCTGGGCCTGTGGTCTTTCCTCTTTGCACTCCCTGTCTACATCTAGTTCAGGTTAAACTGTAGTTACCTAAGATGAGCTCTCCCTGAGGATCCTCTGTAGGTTCTTCCTGAGCCTTCTGGGCCTTGCTTTCAGATCCAAATAACCTGCATGCCAGAGTAGCACATCTTGGGGCAGCTTGTTCTGAACCCCTGCAGTTGTAGTTACACTTTAAAAAAAAAAAAAATCCTTAGCCGAGGATATTTTTTCCATTGCTTTTCAGAGAGAGTGGAAGGGAGAGGGAGAGAGAGATGATGTGAGACAGACACATGGATTGGTTGCCTCCCGCAGGCGCCCCAACGGAGGTCAATGCCCTTGGTGGGAATGGAGCCTGGGATACTTCAGTCCTCAGTGGATACTCTAACCACTGAGCCAAACCGGCTGGGGCGTATTTACACATTTTTATACTTAATTTTTTTCCTCCTACAAAGGCTTTACCATTTCTTTGGGTAATTTGGTGTTAGATAAGAACTAGACTACTATTGCCCTAGCCGGTTTGGCTCAGTAGTTGGAGTGTTGGCAGGACAACTGAAGGATCCGGGGTTCGATCCTGGCCAAGGGCACCTATGGGTTGCAGGCTCCATCCTGGCCCAGGTTGGGGTGCCTCCAGGAGGCAACCAATCAAGGTGTCTCTCCTCTCTCCCTTTCACTCTCTCTGAAAAGCAGTGGGAAAAATATCCTCAGGTGAGGATTTTAAAAAGAAAAGAAATAGACTACTACTGATGATAAACTGATGCTAAATCTTTTCCAGCTAGTATTTATTATTTATTTTTAATATATATCTTTATTAATTTCAGAGAGAGGAAGGGAGAGGGAGAGAGAGAAACATTGATCGGCTGCCTCCTGCACGCCCCCTACCTGGGATTAAGCCTTCAATTTGGGCATCTGCCCTGACCAGGAACTGAATCTCCATCTCCTGGGTCACAGGTTGATGCTCAACGGCTGAGCCACGCCAGCTGGGCTTTCAGCTACTTTATAAAATCCAGGGAAGGTCCCTGTTTTCAAGACTCTTCTAAATTTTATTTACTCCTCTGAAAAGAAGCTAAAATTTGGGGAACCAAGATCATTCCTAGAATGTGAGAGTTGGAGGTTTTTACTTAGTAAAAAAAGAAAAGAAAAATCTCATTTTACAGGTAAACAGAGGAGAGTAATTTGCTTATGGCCGGAGACAAGAACCACAAGACTTGAAATAACCATTCTGCATTCTGCTTCTGTGGGAGACTGGCTCTTGGCAAATTAGGGGGCCCGGGTTCATTCTGTTGCAATTAAACTATGGCTCTTAGAGTGGTTTGGAATGCGAGGGGTGAAAGAGGAACTAGTGGCGCCCTCTGGGAGTCAGTTTCCGTCCCGGCCTTCCTAAGGATTCTGAGATAACCCAGAGCCCCCGTCAGCGTTTCCTTACTGTACATGGACTTGTAAGTCAACGAGTATTTCTTGACGGCCTATCGTGTACAAAGCACGGGGGTTGTATTCTCACAATAAAATGAGAGGAGTCCGTCCCTCAAATATTTGACTGATCAATCGGTACCTTTTATGGTTCGGTTACAACAGGGACAGTTCCCTCTGTGCTCGACCAACGGGTGGGTTTGTTATTTGTCTGGGCGGGTTTTAACTCCCCCAGCGCTAACAGG
Organism: Miniopterus schreibersii; assembly: GCF_964146895.1. Taxonomy (NCBI): domain Eukaryota; kingdom Metazoa; phylum Chordata; class Mammalia; order Chiroptera; family Miniopteridae; genus Miniopterus; species Miniopterus schreibersii. The sequence continues at coordinate 11,022,211 of NC_138116.1, forward strand.
TCTTTGCATTTCCCAGAGCAGGGGCCGGCCAGCCGCACGCTGGAATCATCCCTTTTCGATGCGGGTTTTCGAAGTGGGTCAGGCCTCCTCTGCCCGGGTGATGGCGAAGGCGGGCGCCGGCAGGTGGCCAGCGCCCACCTCCGCAGCTGCTCGCGACGCGAAGCCAGGGGACCGAACTCCCCGCGGGTGGTCCGCCGGCTCCCGCCCCGCCGCCGCAGCCGCAGCGCGCCTGCGTGCCCGAGCCCCTTTGTTGCTGGGGCCCGGGCTCCGGCTGCGCCTGCGCGGTGGGCGGGCGCGGACAAGTGCGCTGCGCCGCGGGCGCCGGCGGGGGGCGAGCTGACTGGGAGCCGCCGCCGCCGCCGCCGCCGCCGCAGTCGCCGCGACCGCCGCTGCGGAGTTCAGAGGGCCCTGCGGTGCGAGACGTCCCGCGCGGCGGCTGAGATGTCGTCCTCTGCGGCTTTTTACCTGCTCTCCACCGTGGGGGGGTACTTGGTGACCTCCTTCTTGTTGCTCAAATACCCGACTTTGCTGCATCAGAGAAAGAAGCAGCGATTCCTCAGTAAACACATCTCTCACCGCGGAGGTGAGAGGGGTCCCCGGAACCCGGTGGCGGAGGGGGAGAGGCTTTTTAAATTTTTTGGGGGGGGGGCCCTTCGGCACTCCGCAAAAGGCTGGCGGGTGGGAATACGTGAGAGTTTGAGGAAGAAAAGGGATGTGCGGATAGGGGGCTCCCCCGGAGGTGAGGGCGAGGTGACGGGGAGAGGGGAGGTCGCCTGTGGGAAGGGAAGGGAAGGGCAGGGCAGGGGTCTAGAGACAAAGCCAAGGCGAGGAGTCCTTGAGGGCAGCGGGGTCGGGGATTCTGAGGAGGAGGAAGGACTGGGGCGAGGAGGAAGGGTGGATGGGGAGTCTGTCGGCCGACGGGAGAACGATAGCGCGGCGAGGCGCCACGGCGGGCGCCGGGGGAGCCGGGGGGTACCCGCCCGGGGAACCGGGACCTGACTGCGCCCGCAGAGCCGGTCACCGAGCCTGTGGGGAGATCCGGGGCCACCGTTTCCCAGGGCTGAGGAGATGCGTGGACCCCGGGCGTGCTGCCGCCCAGGTGTCTGCAGCCCCCGGGGCCACCCCCACCCCCACCCCCAGCCCGAGCTCGATCCTTAAAGAGAGGAAACCGAGTCCCTGAGGCGGGTCCGCTTTCCAGGGTCGCAGGTAGAGCGCGGGCTGGACGGGGGAGGGAGCTGGATGGAGCGCCCAGGTCCCCAAGTCTGCAAACCCTGCACCTGTGTGTTTTGGTTGGAAAGCCCCACCCTGCACCCCAGCAGTGACACGTGGATTTCCAAAAGACGATTTCGTTTTATGGACAGGACTGTATTAGTTTAAAGAAAGCAAAAAGTTTCTTTGGGAAAGATGTCTTGCTACAAGGAGACTAGGTAGTCCACCCTCTCATTTCCCAGGCAGCAGGCCAAATCGTTGCCTCTTCATTGTTGAGTAATAGGTGTCTATTTCATGTCAAGGGTGATGTATAAAATGTTGTGATAGCGGGTTATTTCCATTCATGTTAACTCTTCTTTAGAGATGAATGTTAAACCAGGTTAAAATCGCTTGGAATTTGCAGCCTAATACTCGAAATGGTAAATTTCTAAATTTATAGTCTAAAATTTGATTTAGTGCCGTCACTCCTTTTCTAACAAGAATCTGCCAGGAATAAGGTTTTACATGTCACAGAAATACACTGGAATTCTTCTGTGTAATTGTATCAGTTACACTGAAGAGTAACTTCAGTGGCCATGCTAGTCTCCCACTCATGAAAAGCATCGAAAGTTGTAAGGGGTCACCTGCTAAATGCCGTGTTGTTCCTCATTTGATTTATCTGTATATATATATATATATATACAGATAAATAACTATACTATAGGATAGTATATGACTACTAATGTGCCTTCAACCATTAAAACCCAAAACCAACTTTTAGTGTTTCGGTTGTTGCTGTAGAAGCAATTTTCAATGGTGATAGTCCTGTTCTGGAGACAGGCAGTACACGCTGCGGTTGTGTTTACGGATTTTAAAAAAAGAAGTGTGCTTACTAAAAACCCAGACCAAAACAAAACTAGATCTTCTAAAAAGCTAAACTGTCATTATGGATGACCTACATTTTATTTTAGAAGAAATAACCTTGTTAAATATCCGCAGACTCAATCTGTTTTACTCTACTTGTACGGTGGACTAAAACACGAAAGTTTCAATGTGCTAGCGCTTGATACTCTTTTGTGGAGTATGTACACCAAATAATACAGTTGAGTCCAGAGTGATAGAGAAGATATTTATTTACACACACACACAGACACACTTTGTTACTTAAGATACTAAGTTTCTGGAAAAGAATAGACTAGGTAGGAGCCACCTTGCTTGCTTTTTATTTTTTTCTTGAACACTGAATACAGCAATCACTGGTCTCTCTGTACATCACTAACATTTGGGCTAATACTCTTTTTGTTTTGTTTTGTTTTTTAATATATCTTTATTGATTTCAGACAGAGGAAAGGAGAGGGAGAGAGAGAGACAGAAACATCAATGATGAGAGAGTCATTGATCGAGCCCACAACCCGGGCATGTGCCCTGACCGGGAATCGAACCCCGATCGCCTGGATCCTAGGTCGACACTCAACTGCTGAGCCACGCCTGGCCTGGCTGGGCTAATACTCTTAATCACCCTGACTACAAATACCTGATATTTCCTGTAAACCAGATGTATGACCATTCCGAGATCGAAACATTGATTGCTATGTGTGTTTAAAGTATGCACACCTGAATTGCTATAACTTGAAACTCTTAATGTGTACTATATTATGTCTGCTATAACAGCATTATCACCTGAGTCAGATGGACCTACTAGTAATTAGCCTTGGGAATATGCCTGAGTTCTCCTTATCTATAAATGGAGAGCATTTGCCTTGCTTCTCTGGGTTGTTAGGAGGATTCGGTGTATAGAAAGCACTTTGAAAATTGTAAAATTGAAAATAAAAGCATGGAGATGGGATCCACATTTGCAGTTTGCAATAGAACTTTGAGTTGGTCGGGAAGATTGAGATCACCGTGTACTTAGGTTTTCAGAGTTTTAATGAACACTTTTGCCTTTTTTAACATTGATTGTCCTTGAAAGTGGCTGTTTCAAAAATTAAATGCTGTAGGCTTGCTTTGTTCTTACCTCTTTAAAGCATAGATTGCATTGCATTATGTTGTAATCGGATATATTAATACATTTGCTTCCATTACTAGACTGTGGCTTCCTCAAGGCCACGTTTTAGATTTTATTATTTCTTTTGTCTCTAGCCTCTAGTACAGAGGCTAACATATAATTAAAATAATTGCTTATTGTCTGCTAATTATCTATTGCATGCTAAATACTTTCCATGTGTTTCTTAAATTTATTTAAGACCAATAACAAACACATTTTATAACTACAAAGTATTGATGAAACACCAACAGAACCAAAGGTATACCCTTTGGATTAAATGGAGGGCAAACAATAAAATCAAAGGCCATTTTCTTAATTTCTTTATGAAATTATGAATTTTATTAATATTTTCCCAATTTTATAAGTAACTCATGTTCATTGTAGAAAACTTGGAAAATATGGGAATGAAAAAAGGAAAAATAGTTCCTAAATTTTACAGTCTGGACATAATCTCTGTTAACATTTTGAAGTATATCTTTTAAGTACATATTGTCCTGCCTTTGGAATTATACTGTATATATGTTTATTTCAGGTAGAGATGGGGTAGCAGGAAAATAACTTACTTTAATACTCCCTAACCTGTCTTTATGAGCCAACTGAATCAAGCAACACGCTTTAAAAAAAAGGTCTATTTATTAGAGATTAGTGGTTCAAAGAACTGAAAAAAATCAGCAACTGATCAGATCTTAACCTTTCCTCCTAATCTTTCATCCTTGAAATTAAGACAGAGTACCGTCACAATCCGGGCATTTTGTAACAGATTGATTTGACAGGTGATAAGTTTGAGAGTAAAGATTGTTCTTGGGCCTGGCCAGTGTGACTCAGTTGGCGGAGCATTGTCCCATGCACCGAAAAGTCGCCGTTTTGATTTCCCAGTCAGGGCGCATACTCAAGTTTGCTGGTTCCATCCCCGGTCAGGGTGCTTGTGGGAGGCGATGAATGTTTCTCTCCCTCTCCCTTCTTCTCTCTCTCAAATCATAAAATAAATAAATAAAAATAAAGTGGAATGAAAGTATTTCCATTCCTTAAAGAAAGAAAAAGGGAATTTCAACCATTTCATGAAAGAAGCACTAACACCAAATTATTCCTTGGAGAGGAATGGCATACTCTTAATTAGTCCCTTAGTTACTCTCTGGGCTTTCACCATATGAATCTAATAAGTAATTTGTGAATATTATCATTGTAGAATTTATTTTCAAGCTTTACAAATAGAAGACTATGTGAACAAGGACCAATATAAATCACCTATATAACTGAAATAAAGCTGTTATATAAATGACAGCTTAAAAGCTGCCGTATAGTTAGTGGTGAAAGAGTGGGATCTGAAATCATACTGCTTATGCTCAAATCCCAGTTCCCCTTCTTGGTTATGTGACCATATCTTTTTGTTTGTTTGTTTTTGAGATAGTAATACTTAACAACGGTTGTGGGGTTTTTAATGAGATATATGAAGTTCTAAGCACAGTGTCTAGCTTCTGTTATTAATATCTTGACCACCTTTTTAATATTTAGTACTGGCTATGTAATTTCATAAACTTTTAAAATAGATAGAAGATTATAACTAATAATGCTTGCATGCTTACGTTGTTAGGTTTAAATGAATTACAGTTACAATTAACATGGAAAACAGGCACACACAAAAAAGACAAACGTTGGACATTGAACTTAAATATTAGCACTAATGCTTCTTTATTAACTGGGAAAATGTATTTCAGAGTACCAAATCTCTATCCTATCTTTTTCCCAGCTCCTTCCCCCCAGATTAAAATATCACACGTACACACACACAAATATATATTACAAAGCCCTTGCTATTGGAATTTGAGGAGCCTCATAAATAATACTACTTACTTTCCCTTCTCAAATTGGGAACCAATTTAAAAATAAAGTGCCAACATGAGAAAGATGGAAGTGAAAATGCTAGTAGAGCCAAATTGGGACTCTCTAATGCTGTCTCTAAACTGAACTTAACACTTAAACTGGAGGCCTGTTTTTTTTACATGGGTAGGGCCTGCCTTGGCAAACTTACTGTATAGATGAGCGGAAGTGTTGTTCCTTCTGAGGGTGGGCCACTGCAAATTAAGAGGACTGGGAAGGGTTGGGTCATAGGTGGGCCGCCCACTCTGTCTACTAAGTCACTTCTGCTAACATGAGGAGAAATGTGTGAGGGAGTAAAGAAGAGTTAAAAGTGTTCCTTCCATTCTTTTCCCTTCTTGGGGACTAGAGTGGAATTTTCCTTCCGTAGGTGGAAACAGATAGTGGGGGATAGGTGCTCCCCTCAATACTCGCCTTCAAAAAACCTTCTTAGGGTTTAGTTGAATGTACCAGAATACAAAATTCATAAGACTCATACTAAAGTCATTTTTAAAAAACTAGGTATAGTGTACATGTAGTTAGTAACACTAACCTTATACACACACACACACACACACACACACACACATCTCCGGTAGCCACCACTCAGATCGAGATAAAGAATATTTGTAGACTCATATAAGATTCTTTTGTTTCCCTCCTCTGTCCCCAGAAGTAACCACTCCTCTGACTTTTATCGTCATTGATTATTTAAGACGGTGGTTTTCAAAGTGTGGTCTGTGGTCTCCTGGGAGTCCCCAAGAGCCTTTCATGGTTCTGCAAGGTCAAAACTGTTTTCCTAAGACATTATTTACCTTTTTCCACTTTGTGCCAATGGTGCAAAAGCAGTAGTGGCTAAAACTGCTGTCTCTTTACCAAGAATGAAAGCAGTGGTACCAAGTAGACTAGTAGCCATTGTATTCTTCACCATCACTCACTCATGGTTTTAAAAACTGGGCAGTTTTGGTGCTGGCCTAGTACTTAGTTTGCTACAGCATCATCTCAATACCCCAAGGTTGCGGGTTTGATCCCCGGTCAGGGCACATACAAGAATCAACCAATGAATGTATGGATAGGTGGAACAACAAATCTCTCTCTCTCTTTCAAATCAATAAATAAAAATAAAAACAGGCAGTTTCACTTAAGAATATCTTTGATGTGTTAGTAAAAATTGTTAATTGTATTAAATTTCAACCCTTGAGTACACATAGCTTTTACTGTTCTATGTGACGTAATTGGAAGTGCACACAAAACACTTCTGCCGTGTACCAAAGTATGATGATGGTTGTCTTGAGAACGAGCACTCGTGCCGTCATTTGAGTTGTGAGCTGAATTAACCTCTTTCCCACAGAACATCTTTTTTACTTAAAAAACTGACAATGGGTTATTCATACTTGAATATTCAGCAGATATGTTCCTGAAAATGAATAAAGTGTATCTCTCATTAGAATAAAAATAATCTAGCTGCCTTCTCTGAAGGCAGTGCCAATGATTAAATTTGAGCTTTTAAGCAAAAATTGGAATTCTGAAAACGTGCATCCTCCACTGTGAGCTTGCCAGTTTAATTAACTCTTGTCTGTAATAAGAATCATTGTAATCTGTCTGAAGTGATAAGAAAGTACTTTCATGGAGGAGTTGAACAGTGATTTCATTCTGGAATTAACGTTAAGGAACATTGGGAGGCCCTGGTAAGGTGGCTCAATTAAAGCATCGTCCGGATATGCCAAGGTTGCGGGTTCGATCCCTGGTCAGGGCACGTCCAAGAGTCAACCAATGAATGCATCAGTAAGTGGAACAAAAAAATCAATGTCTCCCTCTCTTTCTCTCTCTCAAATCAATAAATTTAATTTTTAAAAAAATTTTAAAAAAAGAAAAGAAACCTTGGGAGACAATGATGAGAATGTTCCAGGCGTATGGCATGTACTTAAGACTTTGATTCTTAAATACAAAGACTTTGATTCTTAAGTTGTTGTTGTGTTGTTGTTAATCCTCACCAGAGGACTGATTTTTTTTAAATTTTAATTTTTGTAATATACTGGAAAGGAGAGAGGAGGGGAGAGAGAGAGAGACATCGATGTGAGAGAGACACATAGATTGGCTGCCTCCCCCACGTGCCCCGACCAGGGCTGGAAAGAACTTGGTACCCAGGTATGTATCCTTGACCAGGAATCAAATCCATAACCCTTCGGTGTGTGGGCTGATGCTGTAACCACCGAGCCACACCGGCCAGAGCATCTTCCATCTGTTTTAAGAGGAGTGCACATTCATCGTAGAGGGTTTGTAAAGTATAAAAGAATGCAGATTAGAAAAGGAATCTTTTGTATTCCGACCATCTGGAGATAACTGTTATTAATTTGATTTGTTAAATTAAATGACTCACTGATTACTGCGCCAAAAAGCAAGGAAATTAAAAAGACAGCAGTGTCTGACAATTTGAGCTTGCTGTAGCAACGAAGTCTAACCTATTCCGGTGCTCTCTCCTCTATGAGACAAGCCATTACATAGGCTTAGACAGTGTTAAAAAATTAAATTAAATTTAAAAAGGACACAGCAGTCCGCTTGAAGGAGCTACTGATGTTGAGTTTGATCATTTGATTAAAGTGGTTTCTGAGAGACTTTTCCACTGTGAAGTTACTTCTTTACTCTTTGTAATAAGTGTTTTTGTAGGGAGGTACGTTGAAACTACATAAATAGGCATTCCTCATCAAACTTTTCATTTATTAAAATGGACTTGGAATTTCCTATTCAATGGTTTAAAATCTGTTACTACCATTAGTTTTATGCTAACATTTCAGGTTTGGCTGATGAGAGCTTCTTCAACTTGGCTTCGGTATCCTTTTAACTTCCTTGTTTTTTGGCACAACAAGCAGTCAGTAGTTAGACTTAGCCTATTAACAATTTTAGCATTCTTGTCTTTTTAGCAATATTCTATATTGCTTTGTTCTTGAAATAGTGGTTATCTGAATATAACATATTTCCATAGTTTTCGACTAAAACAGACACCAACTAGATGTTTAAAAGTCATTTAACCTCAAAACAGCATTTACTTTTAGAAAAAAACTATAATCTCCATATTTACTTCTTCTGTTTTCTATTGTGCAACAACTGTAGTAACTAAAGTGAACATAAAATCAAAGTAGCTTTTTTTTCCACATGGATATGTATCCCTTTCTCTCTGCTAAACTGATATTAGAATATTAGGTTAATATATGTATTTGTTTCTTCATACCTTGAGTTTCTGCTGATTAATTAGGTTGCCATAAAAACGCAATCTAGTAATACAATAGAATAAGAACATTTTAATACTCTCGCAGATATGTTCAGATGGTATTGTAGATAAAGCTTTTTCACCCTGGCTGGTGCTGTTCAGTGCTCAGAGTGTTGGCTCGCACACTGGAGGGTTTCGCAAACGGAAGTCATTCCCGGTCAAGGTCACATACCTGGGTTGCAGGGCAACCAATTGATGTGTCTCTCTCACATCAGTGTTTATCTCTCTCTCTCTTCTCCCTCCCTCCCTTCCACTCTCTGTAAAAATAAATGGAAAAAATATCCTCTGATGAGGATTAAAAAAATAATAATAAAAATAAAACACTTGTAATGTCTACATAATATCTAAACATCAAGGTTCACAAGATGTATCTTATTAAAATGAATTTATGGAAAAACAGAATGTTCAAAGTATCTAAGTAAATGAAGTTACATTTACTGCTTTTACAGGTGCTGGAGAAAATTTGGAGAATACAATGGCGGCATTTCAGCAGTAAGTACATAAAAGAGTATTCTTCCCATTTACAGTTTATCTTTAAAGTGATGATTCACAAAATGAAGATAGAATACAAGCAGCATCCACTTGTGACAGTTGTTCCTTTTTTTTTTTTTTAATTGCTTTTTTATGCAGTTAATCTCAAGTGTCACAAACAGTGTCTGGTTTCTGCATAACTGGGGGAAAAAAAGAGGTCAGAGTTTTGGATAATCAAAAGATACTATAGTTCCAAAGTTGAAAGAAGACATTTGTAACAAGGAACATACTGTGTGTAATGCTAATTAGCCTTGGAGAGAAGGAGTGAAGGAGAAAATGAAACAACTGTTACACTGGCTGCTGTTTATGAAATAGGATGATGTGGCTACCCAGTAATTCTTGTACAACCCAGAACCTGAAATCTAGTCTAAGACAGGGACTGTGAACAGTTACACCCGAGGAGAGACGTTACCTATCCATGCTGCTTTTCTTATGCAATTTTAAAGCCATTTCTATGTATATAATGACAGCTAAGCAATCAGGAGGATTTGGCTTATTTTTTGTCCGGCTTCTCATCAAACAAAGACAGCTAATTTCCCTGTTATCAGGTCCAAAGATACTGCTTCTCCATATTTTAGTTTCCTTTAAATCCCATGCCCCTGGATTTATCGTGACTTCCTTTCCTGTTCAATATGATGCCTTTTTACTCTAATCTCAAAAGTCTTTTACAGCTTTAAGATGCAGACTCTTTCCTCCTGTCACAGACTGTGAAATAGAATAATTTACATTATTTTCTTCTACTGAGATTATATTTCTAGCTAGCTAGCTATAGCTAAGTATGTGCATAATTTCTTGTGTACAGTTACCACTGAGATACACCCCCCCACACACACACATATTTAGATACACACTTCACAAAGCATATATATTATGACATGGAGGTGAAGGTGAGAAAATACTGGAGAAAGTATAAATAGTTGGTGTGGGAAGCCAGGTTAAGATTAACCAGAAAATTGAAAAGATACCAGGATAAGAAGAGCTATAATTTGGTAGAGAGGGAGAACATGAAATGTTTGAGATTAAGATGTGAGGATATGTGGACCAGGTATGTCTAGGAAATTGAAAGGACCTTAAGATTGTATGGAAAATTAATTCACTATATTGTAGTGGGGCTCAAGAAGTAATTAGGACTGACAAAGAGAAATAATTGCATCTCACAATTTATAAAAAGTTCTTTAATGTGATTTATAAAATGCTTTCAATAACATCTTAAGTTATGAATGTGGCTCTTCAGTGATTTCTTGGGAGCAAGCATCTTTCCTTATTGATCTCTCAATCCCTAACATCCAGCTCTTGTGCTAACAGGCTCTTATCAGTTGCTTACTGAATGAGATACGGAATGGGGCACTCAAGAACAAAGCAGAATATTAGCAGAAGACAGATAAAGGAGATAGAACCCCATTCATAATAAACATAGAACCAAAAACTAAGGAATTATACTACACGCACACACACACACGCACACGCACACGCACACGCACACAGTCACTAAGCCCTTGAGTATGTAAAATCTGGTTCTTAAGAGCTAATAGAACTAGGTTATTAAATCAGGCCGGCTTTGTAAATACCCAAAGGACAATTTGATCCCTGTGGCATTAACATGAATGGTAACAGAAAGAAACAAATTGTATTAGCAATAGCTGGAAGTATAAGTTGGCAGACAGTCAAAGTAATTAATCAGCGACTTGATTCTCATGATAATTTTTTTAGACTATCTAATTAATATAATACTAATTATCTCATCAATGAAATGAGAATGATAATACAACCTCAGTGTCGTGAGGAGTAAATGAAATTCAAGTAAATTCCGGTTGTGAATTGTATGCATTGTTTCTGTGAAGTTTCAAGTCACTTCACATCTTCTTTTAAAGCTAGAGTTTTTATTTCTTTTTCTGGAAATGTTGAGGCCTGGTTTCCCTAACTTTTTTCAGTGTTTGTCGTCAGCTTGTTAGGAATTTAGCTACAAAATATCTGATGTTTCAATTGAAGCAGATGCTTATTGTTATTTATGGAAAATTTCGAAGACCAAAGAGATAAAACAAATTCTTTTCTTTCTATGTTCTAGCTATTTGTGTATCAAATTGGGATAATTTATAAATTGTAGATGCACTAACTATTGCTCTAAATTTTTGTTTATTGTTAATAAGAGGTATGCCTATAATAAATAATGTTTTGCATACAACTCTCAAACATTTTTTAAAACAGCCAACATTTTAGTTAAAGGCAAACTTCATACTCAGAAAGATTTCGTAGGTAATATAGATAATGTTTTTCACATACAGGAAAAAACAGATAACCCCTGCTCTTACCCTACCTTCACACACTCATACAAAAAGAAAAGAAAAGAGAAGACAAACAGAGTAAGACGTGTGTGACCAAAAATCAGTAGTAAGGTTTTTTATCTGTATAAAGGACCTTAGAATTTTATTTCAAAACTGTTGGCTATCTGTGTTAGTTACAGTTTCTACATTTTTTATTCTTTTTTTAAAAAGTTAACAGCATAACATCAATATTTAAGGAAATTTAAAAATACAGAAAAATAATTCTACCCACCTAAAAATTGTCTTTGTGTGCTTACTCCTTTTGGGGCTTCACGGTTACACATTGTGGCTCTAACAGAGACATGACTGGCAAACAGACATTCTCTTAGAAGAGGTGGATGTCCTCTAGAAGAGGACACTTAAAGTTAACAACTTAATTATTTACATCTTAGTAAGAATTACCTTAGGAACCAGGTTTGTTTGTTTGTTTCCTCTAACAACTGGTAATCAGGACACTGAAGGGGGGAGGGTTACCTAAGGAAGGGTAAGGGAGAAGTGTGAGACTGGCACGAGGCGGCAAGTAGCCATTGGGCCTTTTGAGATGGGATGGATGATGGAGGGGTGGATTATTAGAAGTAGGTGAAGTAAGAGAAAATGGGGAAGTGATTGGCTCCAATGATAAATTTTGCCAGCTTCGTAATTTTAGAATCATTAGATCTGAGATGGCCAATGATCCTAAAAATCGTCTAATCCAACTCCCATCATTGAATGCTTGTATTTCCCACAACCTCATTCTTTCCTTTCTAACCAATGAATCACCACATGTTTTTGAGAAACATTAAGAAAGTTACTTAATTGTTAAAACTTGATTCTTTAATTGTTATATAATATTTTAATATGTGTTTGAGGTTTAAGTATAAAACAAAAGATACTTTTACCCCATTTAGGAGATTCACAGGCAAAATAAGAATTATGAGTGCTTAGATATTTAAAAGGATGTTCAGTTTTTCTTAGGTCAAATTCCTACTGTAATTCATTCTGCTGATGGTGAATAAATTGGTGTCCAAATGTTGTTATCTTTTAGATAAAAATATACTCATAATGTAAGCGTTCTTATTTTGCCATTATAAAAGTTTATACAGGCATACCTCATTTTATTGTGCTTTGCTTTATTCACTTCACAGATACTGCCTTTTTTTTTTTTTTTTTTTTTTTTTTTTTTTTTTACGAATTGAAGGTTTGTAGCAACTCTGCATTAAGCAAGTCTGCTGGCTCCATTTTTCCAACACTTTGTGTCTCTATATCATATTTTTGCAGTTCTTGCAACATTTCAAACTTTTTTATTATTATTATATTTCTTAAGATGATCTCTAATCAGTGATCTTTGATGTTATTATTGCAATTGTTTTAGGGTGCCATGAACCGCACCCATGTAAGACAGCGAACTTAATCTATAAATGTTGTGTGTTCTGACTGCTCCACTGATGTTCCCCATCTCTCTTCCTCTCCTCAGGCCTCCCTATTCCCAGAGACACAACAATATTGAAATTAGGCCCACTGATAACCTTACAGTAGGCTCTAAGTGTTCAAGTAAAAGGAAGATTTGCACGTCTCTTTTTAAATCAAAAGCTAGAAATGATTAAGCTTAGTGAGGAAGGCATGTGGAAAGTTGAGGCAGGCTGAAAGCTAGTCCTCTTGCTCCAAACAATTAGCCAAGTTGTGAATGCAAAGGAAACATTCTTGACGGAAATTAAAAGTGCTACTCCAGTGAACACATGAATGGTAAGAAAGCAAAACAGTCTTATTGCTGATATGGAGAAAGTTTTAGTGGTCTAGATAGAAGATCAAACCAGTCACAACATTCCCTTAAGCCAAAACCTAATCTAGAGCAAGGCCCCAACTCTCTTCAGTTAAGACTGAGAGTAGTGAGGAAGCTGCAGAAGAAGTTTGAAGCTAGCAGAGGTTGTAAAGCTATGGCTACCTTAGGTAGTGATTCCTCTGATAGATCTGGGCAAAGTAAATTGAAAACTTTATGGAAAAGATTCACCATTCTAGCCCAACCAGTGTGGCTCATTGGTTGAGCATTGAACCATGAACCAAGAGATGACGGTTCGATACCCAGTCAGGGCACATGCCCGGGTTGCGGGCTCCATCCCCAGTCGGGGGCGTGCAGGAGGCAGCCGATCAATGACTCTCTCATCATTGATGTTTCTGTCTCTCTATCCCTCTCCTTTCCTCTCTCTGAAATCAATGAAAAGATATATTTTTTTAAAAAAAGTAAAGATTCACTATTCTAGATGTTCAGAACATTTGTGTGATACATGGGAAGAGGTCAGAATATCAACATTAAGAGTTTGGAAGAAGTTGATTCTAGCCCTTGTGGATGGTTCAAGACTTCAGTGGAGGAAGTAACTGAGATGTAGTAGAAATAGCAAGGGAACTAAAATTAGAAGTGGAGCTCAAAGACATAACTGACTTGCTGCAATCTCATGATAAAATTTTAATGCATGAAAAGCTGCTTCTAATGGATGAGCAAGGAAAGTGGTTTCTTGAGATGGAACCTAATAAAATCTAAAGTGCAAAAAAAAAATAATTAAAATAGTGTTGTTGTAGGATTATGGTTGAATTTTTTATCTTAATGCTTTCAAATGCTCCTTCTAAGAGTGTTCTGATATGCATAAAGTCTAATCATGAAGTGTGAGTTTTCCAACTTTGTTCTTTTTCAAGATTGTTTTGACTACTTGGGGTTCCTTGAGGTTCAATATAAATTTTAGGGTGGATTTTTCTAATTTTGCAAAAACATCATTGGGATTTTGATAGGAATTGCATCGACTCTGTAGATCAGTGTAGTATTTGCATTAACAATGTTAAGGATTCCAATTCATAAAGATGGGATGTCTTTCCATTATGTATCTCTTCTTTAATTTCTTTCAGCAGTGTTTTATAGTTTTCATTGTACAAGTCTTTCACCTCCTTGGTTAAGTTAATTTCTAAGTCTTTTATTCTTCTGACTCTATTGTAAATGGAATTGTTTTATGATTCCCTTTTCAGTTTGGAACACACACCCCCCTCCACCATTTTTCCTCCTTGCTTAATTGCTCTGGCTAGAATTTCTAATCCTATGTTGAATTAAAGTGGCAAAAGCTGGCATGATTTTCTTGTTTTTCACTCCTTTCACTTTATAAATATGGAGCTGTAGGCCCAGAGTGTTATACAGCAAGTTTGTAGCAAAGCAGGAACTGACACCCAGGTCTCTTAACTTCTGGTCCAGTGTTCTTTCCATTATATTGGGTTGACAGAAATTAGTGTAGCTGGTTATGGAAAGGAGGCGACATGATTCTCTTCTTCTAAGTTCCCTTAGAGTGTTTTCACATCAGTAAATCATAATAGAGGATAGTATTGAGAAATTTTAGTATTATGGGATTTTTTTTTGCTGTTTGATTTATAATTCTGAATTTTACATCTTATGCATGTAACCTCAGTGTTTACTTCAGTTTCAGAACATCCTTATTCTTTGATTTCTTCAGTGCAGTTACACTCGGAACTGATATGCTAGAATTGGACTGCCATATCACAAAAGATGAGCAAGTTGTTGTGTCTCATGATGAGAATCTAAAGAGATCAACTGGGGTCAATGTCAACATCTCGGATCTCAAGTACTGTGTACGTATAAAAATGCATGATAAAGTAATATCTAGTAGATATTAGGGCCTGTAAGATTTTTAAAAACAGTGAATGCCAGATAGTGCTTCACTAAATAATAAAAAATAAATGATAGTGGTGAAATAATGAATGTCAAAGGAAATTTTAAAAGACTATTCTGAGTTTCAGTGAAGATGTACTCATTGCATACATATAGACTATTTTTATAAGTATTTTAACAAAATTACTAAAGTCCTCAAATGTAAAACTACTAGAGTTCAACTTGCTTGAAGTATTCTATGATTTATTTGATGCGGATTAAATATATAAATTATTTTTAGTCTTAAAGTAGAGGAAAGAGCCCTTCAAAAATCTGATTTTAGCAGTTTACATGCTCATTATAGTAGATACTGGTAAATAGAAGGAAAAATGCTCAATTTTACCACCTAAAGAAAACTTCTCTTAACAGGATACTATCTTATGTATACCCTGTATGTTTTTATATAGTTGTGACCCTGCTGTACATTATATATGTTGTATTTTTTAACATTTTGGCATGATACACATTTCCCGAGCTTTTTGGTTTTAGTAGACTTTGTTTTTAGAGCAGTTATAGGTTTACAGCAAAATTGAGCAAGAAAGTACGGAGAATTCTCACGTAATTATACAATTAATTTGCTGTTGGGGATGTTGTGCTAAAGGATGCCCTACATATGTAGTGGTTTGCTCTCTTATTTTTTGAAGAAGGAAATCTTTACTTCTTAATGTAAGACATTAAAATGCTTTTGATTTTTTGAGAACTAACTTTTTTCACTCATATCTTTTAAAGGAACTCCCACCTTACCTTGGCAAACTGGATGTCACATTTCAAAGAGGTAATATTTCGCATTTGCAGCTTAAACATTTACATTAAAGTTTATTCATTTATGCTGAGAATTAGATACATAGGCGTGTTCTCTTGTCATAGTAAGTTCCAGCTAAAAGTATTGCCCTCAGAACATTTTCTCAGGCCTACAAATCTGAAATCTTGACCCTGAAATGATGAAGTCCAGAGATTTAATTGACTCACTCCATTAAATTTATATACAGTTAATTTAAGCCGTAATGCTAATGACAAGAAACCCAGATATTATTAGGAATACTTTGTACCTCTAAAGCTTCCAATTCTAGAATATTACTATAACTTATAGTAATCATAAATTAAATAAATGAATAAATGAAAAGAAATTGAAGGGACTCCTTTTAAATCCTTACAATTGTCTCACATTTGATTCTATGTCATTTCGGTGCTCCATATTTTAAATTTTAAAGAGAATTTTGTTGCTCAAATAATCCATCCATGTCCTAGTTATCTTCACTTTAATCACCAGCATAGCAGTTTTCTTTCTTTTGAGGGAACATTTCTTACAAAGAAACATGTCCCTTGGCCCAATATGTTAGTTATGTTAGAATGGAACATGTTAGAATGGAAAATACACCAGCTTGAGATACAGGTTGCTGAGCAGGTACAGGCTTCTTCACTATCACAATTTAGCCTCATGTTTCAAATGATTGAAATGTAATTCAGTAAAGCTATAAGATGCTACATGTTATGGAATGCTGCATGTAGTTAAAGCTTTTGTTAAATGTCAAGGGTCTATTGATATTAATTTTCAAAAAGAACTGTTAACTGCTCTGTGGACTAGACTTAAAATTGGCCAGTAAAATTTCTCTTTGATCGAGAAATTTTAGAAAGGCAAATAAGAATTAGAAAATTGTTTAAATTAGCTATCTCTAAGTGATACTAGATCCGATATTTATTGATTTTTTGCCTTCCAGGTAAGTATCATGAAGCTGTATTGGTTTGAGGAAACACTTTTTTCATTCTTGTAATTAACAGGATTATATTTGCCAAGCTTTTCTAATGGTTGTGTCAGTTGTGGACTTGTGACGATTAAGAAAATTCCATAAGTGAAGTTTTTCCTGTTTTTACCTTTTTAGAGCAACGCCAAAGCCTCACAAAGATGAAAAGATCTTTTGAGAAAAAATGCTTTCACTTTTTCTGGTTTTTATACCTCCTTCATAAAGTCATAAAACTTTTTTGAATGTGAAGAGACCTTTGAGACCATCTGTCTCTTCCTGTTGTAGATAAGGAAACAGGCCTAAAGATGTAAATTATAGTCATACAGCCAGTAAATGACAAAGCTAGGACCTCAACCTCTCGATCTTCTCCTTACCAGGCCAGTACTCAGCTACACTGTGTCACCTCTCCATCTGGAGTCTCTTCAGATGCCTTATGAATAGCAATGCCATGTACTCTCAAGTTTCAGACAACTGTAAAAAATAATTAACTTTAGTTCATATTGCATTCAACTCCTAACCAACTTAAGTTTACAGTATTTGAAATAGACCAATACGTAGTACTGTATAAACTCAACTCAGATGAGGCAAAATGTTGTTCAGTTTTTTTCTGTCCCATTGCCCTGCTCAAAACTCTTGCTGTCTTTCCTTTAAATACTGGAGAGAGAGACCTTCAACCCTCAGAGGAATACACATGCCTGGCCTCTTGCTTTCTTTGTGGTTCACAACCTGCTGGAGAAGAATTGTGTTTTCTTTTGAAGGTGCTTTCATGTGCCACAGGTTACATTAAAAAGAAGGAACATAAAGGTATATTAACTGAAGCGTTTCTTATTTATCCTGCTTTCTTGAAAGTAGTATTCTTTCCATGGAAAATAATAATTTGGATAACCTAGAGTTGACTATAATGATCAGTTTTAAACTTCTAGCATGCTATAGAGGCTGCTTCACTCACATCCTGTGGCATACTTGCTTATCCCCCCTTTCTTTAATTTTTTAAAAATTAAATTCTCATAACTAAAAAGTCTAGAGGTTCTATACCTTTAGACATGACTGATTGCAGTTGCCCAAACAGAAATTGGTCTCCATTTCTTTGTTCTGCTTTCATTTATTAGCTTTGTCCTTAGACACACCTTGTCCACATAAAGATGGACATCCAAAGTGCATGACCCATCCAGCTGAGGGTTTCAGGAGGACTTTCCTAGGGTCCACATTGTTACCCTTGCAGGGTCATGTACTCTCTCTGTGGCCCTGGAGACGGAGCCGAGTGATTGACAGTCCCATCAGAACGGCCTCGAGCCGCATCTGAATTACAATGAGTAAGAAAAAGGCAATAGGAGTAGGGCACAGACCAGGCCAGACAATAACAGATTCTTTTTTCTTTTTTCATTCACATGAGCCTTTATTATAATTAATGTTCTGACATGGATTTAGTTTACTTTTTTGATGCGCTTTTTTATTTTGATTTGCTGTGCAGTAAGGATGAAATAAAGGGTCTTTCACTATTTGGTTTTTCACAGATTGGTAGAATTGAAGTTTCAGAAAGAAAGGGAAAATTTTATAATAGTTATATAGTATGTATAGTATATTACAGGAATGACTAGAGACAAAAGGGACTAGGGGAAGAATAAAGAAAATAACCCTCAGGAAATTAAAGAATGATTAAAATTCTCTTCTGATTTTTTCATGACTCAGTTTTCTGTGGGTTGAGTTGCACTGATA
Source organism: Miniopterus schreibersii (assembly GCF_964146895.1). Taxonomy (NCBI): domain Eukaryota; kingdom Metazoa; phylum Chordata; class Mammalia; order Chiroptera; family Miniopteridae; genus Miniopterus; species Miniopterus schreibersii. The sequence goes on from NC_138116.1 coordinate 11,040,557, forward strand.
TAATTCTTCAACACATTTCTGAACTAGCATGTATTTCTCTTGCCTGAACATATTATTCTCAATCTCTGAAGAATTTAATGATGATTATCAGAGCAAAACTTTAAAAACAATCTTAGTGTCCACTAGTAGGGTATAGGGAAGGAAAAAATCTTTTTCTTTCTACCCTTCTGGATTCTCAGCTTGGGACTCTGTAACAAGAGAGAGATTAATATGAGAAAAACAAACAGAGGTGTATTAATATGGATGTGTCATGGGAGAAACTCAGAGATGGCTAGAACCTGAATATATATAGCACTTTATTTTATTTTATTTTTTAAAAAATATATCTTTATTGATTTCAGAGAGAGGTAGGGAAAAGGGAAGAGAGAGATAGAAACATCAGTGATGAGAGAGAATCACTGATCGGCTGCCTCCTGCAGGTCCCCCACTGAGGATCGAGCCCACAACCCAGGCATGTGCCCTGACCAGGAATTGAACTGCTATCTCCTGGATCATAGGTCAATGCTTAACCACTGAACCATGCCCAGCTGGGCTATATAGCATTTTAATAAGTAAATAAATTAATTCATTTTCAGAGAAGTGACAAGACAAAGGAAAAGGACTTTGAATTCTAGGGTGACAAATTATGGGAGGGAAACATGTGGGAGGATAATGGAAGATAAAGGCTAGTCCGTAGTTTGTTATGTAGAGTCCTCTGGTGCTGATAAGGGTCTAGGGTCATTGATGATTAATTTTGTACAAATTTAAGTCTTGTTTTAAGGCAAATGGGGGAAGGCAGTGAGCCTTTTTTTGTATCTGCTGCTTCTGTATTGCCTTCAGTTTGAAATAATCCTTATGCCAAAGCGGCATACGTTGGAGTGGTAAGCACTGCCACTCTCAAGGGGAATGTTTTAAACTACAATAATTAAATTGATGTATGGCTACTCGATGGAATGTTTTTTAAACTTTTAAAGTAATAATTATAGAATAAAATTGGTGGATTATGTCAATGTCATGGTTGTGATACTATATTATAGTTTTGCAAGGTTACCACTGGGAATGTGGGTAAAGAAAGGGTGCACACATCTCTGTGTATTATCTCTGTGCATGTAAATCCACAGTTATCTCAAAAAGTTTAATGAAAAAACTTTTAAATCATAATTGTAAATACAGTGTATCAACATGCAATTTTTTTTTACTTACGTTAAAAGATCAGGTTAAAATATGTAGGTACGCTATAACTATATTAAATTAAGCATGGAGGCAAAAAAGAGTAGAGAAAGTACACCAAATGGCCATGCTGGTTATATCTAAATTGTTGCATTTTAGATGGTTTTTCTTTTCTTTTCTTATACTTTTCATCATTTTGTAAATGTCCTTTTATGAATACTACTTATATCTCTTCTAATTGTCAAAAAAAGTATGTTATCTTTTAAAAATACATTTTAAGATGTATTTAATTTAATTTTATTTTTTGCTTCCTCAGCATGCCAGTGTGAAGGAAAAGATAACCGAATTCCATTACTAAAGGAAGTTTTTGAGGCCTTTCCTAACACTCCCATTAACATCGATATCAAAGTCAACAACAATGTGCTGATTAAGAAGGTACTTAAGGCATTGTCACCTCTGAGTGTGTGGCATCCAGTTTCACGAACTAATAAGGTTGGAGTAGGTGGAGGAAATGTGATGCTCTAGGGGATCAGTATTGTTTTAAATAATGCCCTGGTAGAAGAGATCACTTTACTATAGGAAAGCCTGTTTTCAGAGTTGTCATGTCTCAATCATGGATAAAAGTGAGTTCCTGTGACCCAAGAGTTCTGGCATTTATATAATTAACTTCTAGTTTAACTTGTTTCATTTGTAGTTAGTGTATGTCAAATTACTAAATAGTTGTATTCCTTTAGATAAATCATATAATGGTAAAATGCAAGTCATTTCTTACATTTTATAAAATCTCCTCACTGGCAGATAGTCAATTATAACCTATTTTTTTAATGAAATAATGTAAGTGGATTTACAAATAGGGAGATGCCTAAAAATTTGAATTTTCACTTGTAGGTTTCAGAGTTGGTGAAGCAGTACAGACGAGAACACATAACAGTGTGGGGTAATGCCAGTTATGAAATTGTAGGAAAGTGCTACAAAGAGGTAATTCTTAAAAAATGATACAGTCCTGGAAAATTTTGAGGGTGGTGAAATAATCCTCTTTATTTGAGCAGTTGTAAAGCAGCATGTGCTATTGACTGTGTCTTTCAGAATTCAGATATTCCCATACTCTTCAGTCTGCAGCGTGTTCTGCTCATTCTCGGCCTGTTCTTCACTGGCCTCTTGCCCTTTGTGCCCATTCGAGAACAGTTTTTTGAAATCCCAATGCCTTCTATCATATTGAAGTAAGTGGTTACCTGTTTCCATCAATTATCAATGACCGGAGGACTAAGATAAAGCTCATTAATATTAATGATAAAGAATAGCTTGCTGTAGTTATTTCCATGTTTGATTAGCTGACCTATATTATTTGCTTTTATGGGGGTGTGTTTTTGGTCTCATTTTCCCCCCAAATATCTTTTAATCCATAATAAAGTTTGGTCATGTGTTTAAATCTGCTATATACTAAGTCATAGCAGACAAAGCAAGAGAAAGAGGCTTCACCCAAAGAAAGAGAAGAGATATGAGTCCTGGGCACTCAGAGTCTCTGGAAAGAGAACTTTTTTTTAACCCTTTAATAGTGGTCACAAAAAGTGAGCCCGAAATCAGTAGAAATAGAGAACCCAAATGGGCTTTATTTTAATTTATGTTTGTCCTTTTACAAATATTTTTTGAGTACGTACTAAGTGCAAGGCACTTTTGGTTTTTGAACTTGTTTTATTTTATCACACTGTTTCTAATTTATTCAAATTTTGTTTTGTCTCAGGTTAAAAGAACCACACACAGTGTCCAGAAGTCAGAAGTTTCTCATCTGGCTTTCTGACATGTAAGAATGTTTAGTTTCTTGAAATAGAAGTTATTGTTTTAGCTCTATCTATTAACTACTCTGCTTAAATTTAATGCGAGCTCTCTACATGTAATTTATAACACGGATGTTTTGAGTACCAACTATACAAATGGATGTGTATGAATCATTTAGAACTGGCTTAATTACTAGTCACAGAGCCTTAGGAGGTTTCTAGGGAGATAATCTCATTCACCTTAAGCACCAACCCAGCCAAAGTTAAATGATTTACTTGGGGTTATCTAGCTAGTTAGTAGCAGAGGTAGGATATGGTATAACCTTTCCCTTCTACTTATTTGTTTCCACTAGTCTGCAGTCAAGAACATGATGAAAAGAAGTGTAAAATGTACACTGACTAATGGCACATTTGTCAGAAAAATCTGTACCAAGATTTAGCAGAAAGGAAGCCCTACCTATAGGGTAGGCATCTACTTTATAGAAAATGCCTTAATTTCTAAGACATGTTGAGTTTATTTTTTAGGTAAAAACCACAGTTATTGTGCTATCTTTTGTTTCAAAATGGAACTTTGAATGCTTAAGTAATAGTCCTTAGTCACAGCCTTTTTAACTTAGTTTCTCTTTCAAAGAGATGGAAAACTAGTCTCATCTTTTCTTTGTGCCACAGGGTTTATAGTTTTTGGCTTTATTCGTGATTTAATTTCTAGTTTTCAAGGACACATTTTTAATTTATGTGAAATGTACATGATTTTTAGTTTTTTTTCATTAGTCATTCTAATAAACAGAATAGAAATGAGATGTGTAACTTTTAAGTACAATAGTTCCATCTTGCTCAAGTGATTTGTATTCTAAAAGTTCACTTTTAAGTTGGTTAATTGGAGCTAAAAAAAAAAAAATTTTTTTTCTCCTATATATAGGATAGTGTAATTAATGGACATTAGGTTTCTAAGAGAGCTCACAAAAGACTAACCGGTTCAGCAAATGAAATGTGATGTTATAGAACTTGATCCAAGTTTACCATCTTATTTTAACTTGCAAACTTGGGAACACATACTCCAATGAGCTGCTCCAATAAGAATGGGTCTCTTGAGGATCTAGTGGCAGTAAAGACAGTTCTAGTTGTTCACCAGCCAGCAGCCAGCAGTGACAAGCGATCCAGCAGTTAAGGTATAAATGCGTCCACAGCAGCAGTTAGTATTTGAGGCCATTGCTTGAAACTCTAAATTGACTAAGTTAGGACTAAGGATTAATTTTAGTCCTTCGTAGGGCCAAGAAGTGCCTAAACCTGTTTTGCTTTTCTTTTCCAGTTTACTAATGAGAAAAGCTTTGTTTGACCACCTCACTGCCCGAGGCATTCAGGTAAATTTCTGGAATGATGCATTTTGGAAACAGCATAGTTTACCAGTTTAACGCAAGTGTAAAGGGCAGAACTTTTAACTGACTTAGTTTGGTCCCAACTCTGATGCTGCTGCTTTCTTGGTTGACACGTGAAGACCTTCAGTTCCGCCTTACAGTGAACGAGAAAGCATAGGCACTTCAGTAACTAAGTCCACTCTGTAGGTGAGAGCAGCTGAAGGTAGGGGTAGGACAGTGCATATTTAATGAACAAAGTGGAATTTTTTAAAGGGTTCAGTGATTCCTTAGAATTGCAGATGGATAAATGCTATTATAAAAATAATTTTCTATCTCAACATTTGTTCCCATATTTCTCATGCTTCTGATTCTCAGGTGTACATTTGGGTATTAAATGAAGAACAAGAATACAAGAGAGCCTTTGATTTGGGAGCAACTGGGGTGATGACAGACTACCCGACAAAGCTTAAGAACTTTTTACATAATTTCTCCGCGTAGAGAAGGAAGTGCTCAGAAGCATTCAAAGAAAACATGAAAAGACCTAAGAAAATAAAATGTCATCATCATTTTCCTAAGCCATTTCCAGAATGGTAAAAGGTTTAATCAGTTAAGTTTTTATTACCTCATTTTTAAGCTGTCCGAGAATGTAGAAACTATATATTGTATATATTTATTTTAAACAGCATTGCATACTTTGCATTTGTAAATAGTTTGTTTAGAAAGATTATTGATCAAGATTTCTGTATCTGATTCTATTATTGTAAGTAATTCTGAAATCAAAGACTATTGGATAATTTGGTGATTTCACTGGAATAAGCTAGTTAGTAAAACTAGCTATTTTGAGTTGTCTCATTATTTCTAGGCACATCTTAGTTTATGGGGGGAAATGCAGTGGAAGGAGAGCTTGGAAATCGTTGACGTGGGTGTCTGACAAGTTGAACATGTTAACAGGAGGCAGACTCAAAGAATAAACTGGAAGTTTATTACCTGATCAGGAATAAAATTCGTAGCCTGAGTAAGATTTCTTAGTTGCTGTTGTCAGCAGGGGCATTCTACTTGGGGTCTTCTTGTGACAATGCCGCCACGTCTTCTTTTTGCGTTTTGTCTTTTTGTAAACATTAAAATTGGACTTATCAATTGCAAATTGAGATGCGATCCAAATAGTCATATTTTTATGTTTCCTGTAAAGAAATGTAAATTTTCCATTTTGGGCAATGACTGGGTGTTTGGGCCTACATCTAGATTTTAAATAACGTTTTGAATCCTAATAATCATATGAAACTGATGAAAGTACATATCGTTGTTGTTAGTACTTAAGAATATAAACTACCTGTTTCTGATCTTTAAGAATTTATTCTTTTGAGTATTAATTGGGAATAGAATTTCCCAAAGCATTAGCCATCACTTTCTCAGCTTTTTTGATGTGACCTCATGTAAATCTGTTTCTAATTTTTTTGACTAATTTTCATGATCTCTCTGGGAGGTAACTATAATCTGGATTAATAAGTGTCTTTTACCTAGATTCCATCTCTCATTTGGAGTTTGCCAGTTTACAGCTATGAAGGATGACCAGACTCCCACTTACCCTGATGATACAAGTAACATTTGCCTTTTTTGTTTACAATGAAATAAAGTTTTCCAAGAACAAAATAAGGGTGCTTTGTTGTTTTTCTGCAGTTGCAAATTCACATATATTTGTAGATTATTTACTTATTTATTTTTGCAGAATTTGATGAGGTAATAAATTGATGAGTAAATGTACTTGAGATTTCTCTCTAAAGAAAATAAAAGAAAATGTGGAAACACTTTTATAGTTAAGAAGTTGCCTCTTGGCATGTGAACAAATAACTTGGGCAGGTAATCCATTAAATCAGTCATTTCCAGTTTTACTTATTATAATATATGGTTATAGTTGCTAGGGATCATTTTGATCATATTTGATATAATTCTTTTTGTTATTTCTTCTTTCCAAATTTTGCTTTGTTATGATTCAGAACAGTTCATATTATAGGGCCAAAAGATGTGATTAGACCCTTCTGCTGGGGTGAGCCTGGCACTAGATTTGACAGAACCAGCTATAGGTCTAGTCCAGCATGTCAGTAGTATCCCAAGTACATGGCAATTGGACAACAGTTGGCAAGCACATTTCAGTAAGCAATTGGCATGAGGGAGTTTTAACATGAAGTAATAGAGTTTCTCTGTAGGACTAGAGTCCTAGGCATGTTGCCAAGGCAAAACAGGACACAAGGTACCAACCAGGAATAAGCTCATTTAATAGAACTGAAGAACAGAGTGATAACACTGGACTAATTATAGGGGTAAGTTGGTACTGAGTTCCAGAGCTATTAAACCTCTCATTTCTGGCCAGGGCTAGTTCTAGAAATTGGGGTGGCACCCTGACAACAGGTGGGCATCTAGTAGCCACAGCTGTAGAGGAAGAATGGCTGCAGTGAGTTGAGATAAGAGAACATGAAACATAAATCTTAGCATGTTCTGGTATCGGAAACCATTAACAAAGAATACAGTATGAATGATTCTGCTTAGAGTTGTGCAACATGGTGGCCCTGGAAAGGTGCATTAAAAAAAAAAAAAAAATAGGCCCTAGCCACGTAGCTCAGTTGGTTAGAGTGTCGTCCCCATACGCCAAGGTTTCAGGTTCAATCCCTGGTCAGGACACATATAAGAAAAAACCAATGAATGTATAAATAAGTGGAACAACAAATCGACGTTTTTCTCTCTCTTCCCCCACTTTCCCCCTTCCTCTTTCTCACTAAAACCAATAGAAAAAAATTTTTTTAAATAGTCAAGAGAAAATCTGCAGTAGATATGAGTGTGCCAACTGGAGAGTGCCAGGTTGAAGAGTTTGTTCTGAACTGAAAGTCTTATGATTTAAGTAGGTGGCTAACCTCAAGACATTTAAAACAAGACCCAAAACTGCTAAGCAATAACATGATATAATCATTTCAGTACCAAAAGGAAAATGTAAATAGCAGCCTGAGACCAGGCACCAAAACAAGATTAGAACTAAAGCAGTCAGATCCAAGAGTCAAAGAGGAGATCAGAGTGCTGAGAGCAATGGTGCCAGGTGGGTACTGGAAATATCAGAGGGAACACTGTAAATTATCTGATTGTCCAACCACTATGCTGTACACCTGAAACTAATACAAAATAACATTGAATGTAAACTATAATTGAAAAAAACTTATATTGTACATCAACTATAATTGAAAAAAAATTATTTAAAAAAGAAAAAAAATTTTTTTTAAAGAATTTCAAGACAGTTCATAAAGCCACTAGTGATGTTTATCTTTCTGCCTTTGGACTGTTCTGAGTGCTAATTCGAGGCTTGATATTCTGTATTTAAAATTAAATCAGTCAACTCAGTTGTGATTTCTTAGGCCTCATCAACAAAAGAGTTGATCATTTAAGACAAAAGGAAAAGCTCTTGAAGGAAGTGAGTGTGGGGAAAAGACTGAGCAGAGTCAAGCCCTAGAATTTGCCCAAAGGAGACAGAGAAGGTGTGGCCTGAGAAAGAAAAGTAAGGAAGTACAGTGTCTTCAACCCCAAGAAAGTAAAGAATTTAAGAAAGAATATGGTAATCAACAATGTCCAAAAATAGGACACTGAGAATGCAAGGAAGGGCTGGGAAAGGATGACTGCATTTGGTTTAGAAGGCCGCCTCCTTAACTGTGGTTCCCTTATCTCTCTAGCTGATGGAACTGATACCAGATTGCACAGGGCCAAAGAGGACTGAATGGTACTAACAGGCTAGTGAAAATCAGCCGCGTATTCAGAGGAACTGGAGAACCAGACACTTGAAAAGACAGCAGTATCAAGTGAGTTGTGTTCTAAATGGGGAGGCTTATAAATGTGTGAAAATGAGAAGGAGCTAGTGGAGAGAGATTGGAGATACTGGAGGGAGAGACGTGTGAGAAAAGATCTCTTTCCAGATCGAATGGGTTGTATTTATTCAACAAATCCTTATGAATGCCCACCATGCCAGGCTACCTGGGTGATAGCTGTGAACCCTACAGAACAATTCCTGCCCTCCTTAGTTCGGGCTTTTGGTCTTGTTAGTGGGTAATCAAGAGCTGAGAGAAGAGGAAGGAATGGTATCTTTTTTCTTAAATTCCAGGGTAGCATGGGAGTATAAAAAAGTGGGATGTAGCCCGGCCAGTGTGGCTCAGTGGTTGAACATTGACCTAGGATCCAGGAAATCGAGATTCGATTCCCAGTCAGGGCACATGCCCGGGTTGCAGGCTTGATCCCCAGTGGGAAGTGTGCAGGAGGCAGCCGATCAATGACTCTCTCACCATTGATGTTTCTATCTCTCTCTCCCTCTCCTGAAATCAATAAAAATATATTTAAAAAACAAAACAAAAACTGGGGTGTTTTGCACTTGAGAGAAGATAGAAGAGCTAAAATGTATTAGTCCACTCAGGCTGCCATAGCAAAATACTACAGACTGGGTGGCTTAAACAACAGAAATTTATTTTCTCAATTGTGGAGGCTGGAAGTCCAAGATCAAGGTAAAGGGTTGGTGTCCAGTGAGACCTCTCTTCCTGGCTTGTAGATGGCACCTTCTTGCTGTGTCCTCACATGGCCTTTTCTCTGTATGCTCGTATGGAGGGAGGTCTCTGGGGTCTCTTCCTCTCCTTATAAGGACACCAGTGCTATTAGATTAGGACTCTATCCTTACAACCTCCTTTATTAACCTGAATTACTTCCTTGAAGGCTCTATCTCCAAATATAGTCAAGTTGAAGGTTAGTGCTTCATCAACACATGAATTTTGGGGGGACATAATTCAGTCCATACAGGTAGGGGTGGGGTCAAAATGGGAGAGATGGAGATGGGAAGGGTAAATTGAGGAAATCAGAGAGTTGGAGAAGGAAGCACTAGTAACTATCCACAGGAGAAGGACTCGGATAGAAAGAAGTCTGGTGTGACCAAGAATTGCCAGAGGCCGACGTGTATTTCTTAGTTTCCTAGGATACTTATTGGATATTTACGGAGAGCTGACACCAAACAAGCCCATAGATTGTTAGAGAAGAAGAACAACAACAACAAAAAACCTAAAAAAACACTTTTCAAATTTTAAATTAAAATTAAGCTTCAAGTAACAGTGAGTTTGAAAGTTTGGGTATTACCAAATAATAATATGTTACATTTATATAGATATTTAGATTTTATTTATTTTTATGTGCATTCTCATGTGTTTCTTACAACTGGTAGAGTGGTTGATACCACATTCCCATTCTTTAGAAGAAATTCAAATGAGGGACTTCACAAGGTCACCTGGCTAGAACTGGTATGGCTGGGTCTTCTTAACCTCCCCATCTACTCCGATTTTTCTAATTTGTCTTCAGTTCACCATTAATGCTGAGAGAAATACCAAAAACCAGGTAGAAGGGAAGGTTGTAATGTGATCCTATGAAAAGTGAACTTTTCCAAGTGAAAGCTACAAAAGAGAAAATTCCCACATGTCACATGTACTTGCTGTTCTCCGACATGGCTTACACAATGTTGATAGCACTGTGGAGATGAGAACCAATGGTCGATATTCCCATTCCCATCAGTGACCCAAACACCACTGCCCATGGGAGTAGATGGAAGACTATGCCACCACTTTTTTGAGAAATTACTAAATCTCAGATAAAAACAAAAAGTGATTATTAAACATTTGTGAATCTAACACCCAGAATTGACTACTGTTAATATTTTATCATACATATATGCACATACATATATGTATTAGTTGGTTTTTTAAAAATATCTTTATTGATTTCAGAGAGAGGAAAGGAGAAGGAGAGAGAGAGATAGAAACATCAATGATGAGAGAGTCATTGATCAGCTGCCTCCTGCACGCCCCTGACTGGGGATCGAGCCCTCAACCCGGGCATGTGCCCTGACCGGGAATCGAACCCCGATCGCCTGGATCCTAGGTCGACGCTCAACCCCTGAGCCACGCCCGGCCGGGCTGTATTAGTTTTTATCTAATGGAAGAAATCAAACCTTTCCGATAAAATGCTACCTGAGCCCTAGTCCCAGTCCCATTCTCCCTCCTGTTTGGCCAGTGGGGATCCCTAGCATGAGATCAGAGAGAGGGAGGTTGGTATTGGTTCTGTCCCATCCCTTTCTATAAAATCACTTTGGGCTGACTGAGTCCCTTGACTGAAGGGCAAGTTTATTTCAAGGTGGCTCTGACTCTAGGACTTTCTCCTTCTAGCTTCCAGTAACAGCGCCCAGCTTTTCTCCATTCAGGCCTATAGGTGGTGAGAGCTCTGCTATTACTAATCCTTGGACATTTTACTATTCTTGGGGTTTCCTCACACCTTTGTAAATGACTTCTTATTAAACAATGCTCAAACTACCCTAATTTGAGTGAGTCTCTGTTGCCTGCTGCTTTTTCCTGACTGACTCACACGGGAAGCTGGCCAAAATGCAGATTTCCAAAGCTTCCGCCTTTTCTTCTCATTAATTACTTAGTTATTCAACAAATATTTGAGTGCCAGGCACTGGGCAAGGTGTTACGGATACAGTCATAACATGACACAGTTCCTGTCTTTGGGAGAAGACAAACAATAAACAGGGAAATGACTGACTTATGGCTGATTTGGATGTGATAGAGGGTCAAGTAGGCAGGCAGCAACTTTAGATTCGTTGGCCAGGGGAGGCCTCTCTGAAGATGTGAGAGACAACCTGAGGGGAGAGTGAGGCAGTGCAGAGTGCAAAAGGTGGGAAAGCTCTGGGCATTTTCAAAGGGCAGAAAGAAAACCAATGTGTTTGGAGCAAAGTAAACTGGAGGTGCAATGTAAGGCTAGAGAGCTAGTTAGATCATGGCCTTTATAGCAGGCCATGGTAAAGAATTTGCATTTATTCTAAGTGTAAAGAGAAACCATTAAAGGGCTTTAAACAGAAGAGTGATGTAGTGTATCTTTTTAATTTTATTTTTCAGTTACAGCTTACATTCAACACTATTATGTGTTAGTTTCAGGTGTATGGCATAGTGTGGTTAAGACAATCATATACTTGACACAGTGATCCCCCCAATATGTCAAGTTCCCACCAGGCACCATACATAGTTATTATAATATTATCGACTATAGTGCCTATGCTGTACTTTTGATGTAGTGTATTTTTAAAGATTATTCTTGCTGCTGAGTAGAAATAGATTGGACAGGGACAGGATGGAAACAGAGATAGGGCAATGGGAGCGGAGATAGAAAGAGTGGCTGGATTTGAGATCTATTTTAGAGGTAGAACCAATGGACTTGGTGGGTAAAGAAAGGGGAAAAACTCTAATTGGTAGGTTTGGCTTAAACAACTGGATAGTTGGATGGTGGGGCCAGTTACTGAGATGGGAAAGAAACGTATTTCTGGAGGGAATATGAAAAATTCTGATTCAGGTCCCTCTTTGATAAGCACTATCCAGATCCCAAGTATACATGCTTTAAGGTCTACAAAATAACTAGACAACTTTGCCCCTGGTTTGGAAAAAGGAATAAAGTGAACGTTTATCTAATATCTTTTGTATGCCGGGTGTCGTCACACCTATCATCTTATTTAATATTTACCACAGTCTTGTGAAATAAGTGATATTATCTCTGATTCATAGATGAGGAAACTGAAGCTCAGATGGGCTGAGCGACTCTCACAGATTGCACAGCCTGCAAGGTGACAAACCTGTAATGCAAAACCTAGTTCTTCGATGACCGAGTTCAAAGCTGTTTTCACCGCACAACACTGCTGTTCACAGGCTTGTTCTTCCTCCATAGCCTTGGTCACTGAACTCCTTAAATATGATCATAGGAAGGGTATGTCCAAAGAAATCAAATTAGCTCTAATGTAACTATTTTCCTTTTTCTTCCAAGTAAGACATTTGATTAAACAAATTCGTATTTAATATACATTGGCCTCTCCCAACTGTTGTGTGCTGTTACACAGAGGGTTATTTTTGTTTTTTCCCCACTTCCTTATTTTAACCATTTCACACACAGAAAAATTTTGAGTTTTAAAAACTCCAAGAGTTTCACTTTTCTGTCCTCTGTGATCTTTGAAGTCAAATATTAAAGCTTAGCAGTGATGAAGCTATACTTCTGTGTACTTAAAAAAGTTCAGATGAACTCTGTACCTTTCTACAGGCTCTTTCGTAATCCCATCTCCTTCATAGCTGATTCACTTCCTTTTTTCTTGGGTATATCCCTTCAGTCATCATATTTAAGCCATGTGATTCTGAAGAAATGTTTGGCTGGTTTTGCAAAATGTAGCAGGATACACCTGGTCCTGTTAATCACTAACAGCAATCCCAATCTAACCTTTCAGAAAGTTAGGTAAATGATGTCATCTTAGAAGAAAATTACCTCTCGGTTCAGATAGGAAATGAGAACAACAATGGCAGTATTTTTCTCAGGAAAAAATTGTCTTTTTCTAAATTGATCAGCTTTTGGAATAACTTTTCTCAAATAACTTAGTTTTATTTTTTATTTTTAAATATATCTTTATTAATTTCAGAGAGAGGAAGGGAGAGAGAGAGAGAAACATCAATGATGAGAGAGTCGTTGATCGGCTGCCTTCTGCACGCCCCCTGCTGGGGATCGAGCCCGAAACCGGGGCATGTGCCCTGACCGGGAATCGAACCTCGATCTCCTGGATCGTAGGTTAGGTCGATGCTCAATCACTGAGCCATGCTGGCGAGGCACCAAATAACTTATTTTTAAAAAAATTATTAGAACCACCTCACAATCATTACAATGGCTACTGTGAAAAAAATCCAGAAAATTACAAATGTTGGCACGGTGTGGGAATGTAAAACGATACGACTGCTAATAAAAAAGAGTAGGCGATTCCTCAAAAAATTTAAAATAGAACTTCCATACGATCCAGTAATTGGGTGTATAGACAAAAGAATTGAAAGCAGGCGCTTTTTCAGTACGCCCATGCTCATAACATTATTTACAATAGTCAAGGAGGGGTGGGAGCAACCCAAGTGTCCATCCACAGGTGAATGGACACACGAAATGTGGTATACATGTAATGGAATATTATTCTTTCATTTAATACACACGTGTGGAGTGTCTACTGTGTATGAAACTGTGGTTGGGCCCTACCATCAGGAAAATCATATTTTAGAGAGAGAGACTTAGAGTAAGAGTTTAATGGTCCAAGGACAGCTTCTAACTTGGCATCTTATATTCAGTTACTACCCTATTATTAATCCACAAATTATAGTTAAAGTTACTTTATGATAACATATTCATATAGTGAAGTATTCCTTCAATCAAAATTAAGTAATTAAATATCTTCTTTGTACCAGGCACTGTTCCAGATGTTAGGGGTTTAATAAGGGATACGATACAGTCCCTCCTCTCGAGGGATTGGTGGGGCATTCTTACTTAGATGGCATTTATATATATATACTGGTTCTTACAGAAGTCTCATGAAGTAGTTATGAAGAAACAGAGACTCGGAGAGGCCCAAAAACTGCCCAAGGTATGTGATCAAGTAAACCACAGAGTATCCTAACTGAGATTTTCTGATGGCAAAGCTCATGATACAGACAATGAGAATTAATATTTAGCACCTGAACTTGGAGAGAACCTGGAGATCTGACTTATTTCTCTCTATTTCCATCCTTTTTTATGGTAGGCAAAGGGATATTTTCATTTTTAGCTGGGAGTGCATTTGTACATAACATTTCAAAGAACCAGCAGTGTCTGGCTCCTAATCTCTTGAGACACCTTAAGCAACAATCTTAAAAAGACCTTAAGTGATAGCATAAAAACTCCAAAGTGCTCTTGTTGGAATTTTTGTTGGTGTCATAAAAATAAATACTATCCAGGGGAGCAGAGATTTCTTACATTTTCCTTTTTGTCTGCAATGTGTAATGTAGGTATATGAATCTCACTTCCCTTTGGGGTGATGTGGTCATGGTCAAAAAATAGCTTTATTACACTGAGCTTCTGGAATGTGGGAAGCTCGTGTATTCACCTCTGTTTCCCTTTTTCCTAACTTGGCAAAATGCATATAAGGTACGTGGTAGATCCTCATTTAAGCTTCAAGTTGAGCCCGGCCAGTGTTGCCCAGAGGTTGAGCATCGACCTAGGATCCAGGAGATCGGGGTTCGATTCCCAGTCAGGGCACACGCCTGGGTTGCAGGCTTGATCCCCAGTGAGGGGTGTGCAGGAGGCAGCTAATCAATGACTCATCATTGATGTTTCTATCTCTCTCTCTCCCTCTCCCTTCCTCTCTCTGAAATCAATAAAGATATGTTTAAAAAACAAAAACAAAAACCCTTCAGTTGAGGCATCTCTCCCTCCCTGGAGCATGCAGGGCCTTTCCCCTCCCCCTTGATCCCCAGGGCATTAACTTTACCTTTCTCTCTCCTGAGCTCCAAGGACCTTCTGCCCTTCTCCCCTTCTCACCCCCCACCCCAGCGCATTAACTTTACCTTTCTCTCTCCTGAGCTCCAAGGACCTTCTGCCTCTGTGACTTGTTTCCTGAGCCCATTTCTTCTACCGCTTACTTCCAGTTTGAAAACAAACCAACAAAAATTCAAGTTGAAAAGATTACAAAAACACAATTTCAAGTTGAAAAGAGCAGAAAAAGAGAAACTGAGTTATGGAACCTCTTTTTGGGTGGACAACAGCGTTCCTCAGGGTTAATATTTCAGATAATTTTGTTAATCTAATATTTGCAATTAAAAAAAAAAAAAGCAAAGGGATCTATGAACTACTTTCAGTGGTTAGTGAGGGTGGGGGGCCACTACATTCTGGAGTCTCTGATCCTGAGGCGGAGCAGAAGTCGCAAGTGTTACAGCTGCAGTTTCCTCAAAGCAATTAGAGGCCAGGAACAAAACGGTTCTTTTTGTTCAACACCACAGCTTGAAGAAAATATGAGCTCTGGTAGCCAACTTCCTTCATAAGCATGTGCAGAAAGTTTATTCTCACGTATTTGTTCCACGTATTTGTTCCATGGTGTGGAGGCTCCGAGGACACCGCGGTGAAAAGGTCAGGCAAGGTCTCCATCCCGAAAACCCTTTCTGAACGTTTTAAAGCCACTGCATGTGGGCTGATAAATCACCATTGTGTATCCTCTGACTCTTTTCTCTTTTGCTAACTCCCCATGGAAAAGGTCATTCGAAGAGCAGAAAACCTGAACAGTACCCGATTCTAGTTGATTAAGTGGATCGGTATCCCTTTGCTTGCTTGGGAAAGTGACCCTCCTTTCTGTTGCCTGGGAAGAATGATTACCAGGAGCTGCAGGTAAAAGCCGTACACGCGTCATCAACCAGTTCTGTTTCTAAGCTTTTCCATTTCTAGGATGTCTGCTCAATTGCATTTTGGAAATATAAGTTCCTTCCACTGTGATTTCTACCTTTACACATCAGTGTGGTATTGAGCAGGAAGGGGGCAAGCTTTTTCTGGAAAGAACTAGATAGAAACTATTTCAGGCTACAGGGTCCTTTCCCAACTACTTGCCTCTGCTGGCACAATGCAAAAGCAGCCATAGCTCCTGCCTGAACGGATAAGTGGGGCTATGTGCCAATAACAAGTTATTTGTAGGTACCAAAATTTGCATTCCATGTAATTTTCACATATCACAAAAGATTCTTCCTTTTTTTTTTTCCCAACCATCTAAAAATGTGAAAACCTTTCTCGGCGTGTGGGCCATGACTCATGGTTTGCCAATTCCTGCACGAAAAAGACTGGTTAGTGCAGTCGATTGGGACCTGGTGACATGGCCAAGGCTGTAGCTGTCATCCCCATGTGAACAGTCACATCCGTTGGGCTCTGGTGAGCCTGTTGCAATCTTGAGTTCCATCCTCGATTCTTGCCAGTGACTGAATATGTGGGCCATTCGTCATCCCCAGATGCCACCCAAAGGTGCCACTTCTCATGCTTTCATTTCCAGCATAGCCTGCTGATGATTAGTTCCTCTTTTTCTGTCACTTGAAAGTTTTTTAATTCCATTTTTTCAGAGGACGGCAACACAAATTGCAGTGTGCTCTTCTCACCCACTTAGCAAGGCAATAAAGCCAGAAATCTATGGGGTTTTGTGGTCATGTAGGAAAACTGACACCTAAGCATTTTGGATAATTCTCTGAGAAAGCAGAACAGCTGCGTTGTGCATATTTAATATTAATATTGAACTTTTTATAGGCCGGGATCATTTCATTCAATTCCCTTAGGTTTGCTTTGCACTGTGAAATAAGAGGAGTGCTTTTGTTTCCTGTTGAGGTCATTTCTGAGCACTTTGTACAACCTGGGGCTCTCTGTTCCCCTTAACTAAGTGTTGCAGGTAGCTTTGTGCTGTTCTCTTCTGCAAAGGCATTAGTTTTCCTGGCCTAGATTCCCTGGCCCCTTTCACACGTCTGATTCTCTGCTTTTGAAACGCCTTTGTTTTTGAGGTGAAGCAACTGGCCAGCGGGGGATCTGTCAAGTGTGTAGAGTCCTTGGAGGAGATTTATAAACAGAGGCACTCATCGGCAGTCATACTTGTAAGTTGCCTTAAATCCTTCAGGTACAAGTCATTTTTTTGATTACAGGTATCAGTAGGGGCCAGGCTGTTCCGGCAGAGCTCTGTCCTGCAGACTGTCTCCTAAACTCGATGTTAGCCTGTCGTGAGGTTTTGAAGGAGTAAAGCCCTGGCGGATTCTCTGTGTGGTCAGTTATACCAAAATGTTCCTGCCGAAGACTGGGTTCAGCTCCATCCTGCTCACGCCTGAAAACCTGGACTCACGCTGTTTACCATCTCTTTCTCTTATACCCCAGTCCTATCAAAGAACCCCGTTGGGTGTGCCTTCTCAGTGTATCCGGAACCAGGTCCCTTCTTAACTCCTTCAATGCTGCAGCCCACGCCCAAGCCCAAGCCCACACCGTGTGGCTCCCAGATTCCTGCAACAGCTCCCCCTGCCCCTTCCCTGCTCAGCTCCTTCCCTGGCTCTTCTCCTGTCTTTTCTCAGCCGAGCAGCCAAAGGGATGCAGTTAGAAACCTCAGTCACATCATGTCTGTCCTCTCTCAAAACCCTCCAATGACCTCTCTGTCTCAGCATAAAAGGCCTTCGATGGCTTACTTTATTCCTCGCTGCAGCCCCCAGCTTCTCTTACCCTGTCTCCTGTTACCCTCTCCATTGCTTACTCAGCTCCAGCCATACTGGCCTCTTTGTTTCTCAAACAACACAGGTCTGCCTTGAGGCCTTTCTACTTCTCTTGCAGAGGCCAAGTGTTCCAAGCAGAGCACGCTTCCTTCAGGTCTCTACTTAAAAGTCACTTTGCAAACACACAGAATGGCGACAATGAGAAGGATGGACACAACTACGTGATAGCAGGGACGTGGAGGAACTTGAACTCTCACACTTGGCTGGCAAGAGTGTGAATTGGTTCAATCACTGTCTATCATTAATTACTAAAAGTACACATACACCAATCCCATGACTCAGGAATTCCACTCCTGGGCAATAGACAAGAACATAGCAGCTTTACTTATAATAGCCCCAAATTGGAAAAGACCCAAATACTATCAACAGGAGAATGGATAAATTGTGAAATACTCATAAAATGGAATACTACATAGCAATAAAGAGAACAACCATCTTTACATGGATTAATCTCACAGGCATTATGTTGAGTGGAAGAAGCCAGACACAGATGGATACATACTTTAGGATTCCATTTACCTGAAGTTCCAGAGCAGGTAAATGTATCCATGGTGATAGAAGTCAGAGATGTAGCTGTTTGCTCTTGGAGGGGGTCGACCAGGAAGGGGCACTAGAGAACCTTCTGGGGCACTATAAATGCCCTATTTCTTGACCTGAGCAGCAGTTACATTAGTGTATATAAAAATTTATCAAGCTGGCCCAGCCAGTGTGGCTCAGTTGGTTGAGCGTCATACCTTGCACCCAAAGGTTGTGGGCTTGATCCCTGATCCCCAGTAGAGGGCGCGTACAGGACGCAGCCCATCGACGTTCTGCTATCACATCAATGTTTCTCTCTCCCTCTCTCTAAAAATTTAAATTTTTTTTATCAAGTTGTACATAGCTGTACCATTTACATACTTTACGTATGTTATACTTGGTAATTAAGAAAAGAGAAATTCACTCATCTAAAATAGCCTTTCTACCTTGTCATCACCTCTCCCCCTTATTCTGATTGATTTTTATTCATAGCACAGATCATCAGCTGACATATTTTGCTTATTTATTACCTGTCTCTCTCACTAGTCTGTGAACTCCACAAGAGCAAGGACCTTGTTTTGTTCACTGCTGTATCTCAGAGCTTAGAACAACCCTTGGCACAGAGGAGATCTCAATAAAGGCCTGTTCAATAAATGAATTACTATATTGCAGCTTCAGCTCCGGATATACTTACAAATCAATTTTTTTGTCCGGAACGCGAGATACTCCTCTTTCCTGATAATCAGCACGATGACAAATTCACACAGGGCAGCTTTTTCCTGATTGCAGATTACAAAATGGGTTTGGGGACAATGTCAGTCTCTGGGTTGAGTTGCAGGCACTGAAATTTTACTGACAAAAACATTTATTTGGTTGATTTCTGGGCCCAAACCTAAGAAGACAGAGGAGTGGGGGATGTCGGTTCACATTTCTCAATCTCCCAGGGTTTTCTAGTTGTTCGGTTTTCTTTCCCCAGAAGCCGGACGAGGGAAATGAATAAGCCATTATCTCTCTGAGCCAAATGACTGTGCTATCACCAAGATCTTTGACCCTGGAATCAGATAGAGAGAAGCAGACCTCAGGAGATGTGATGTAGCGAAATGGACAGGCTGGAGGAGTGGTCTTTCCAGATCCAGAAGGCTCTTGAAAGGGTAAGCAATATACAACAACAACAAAAACACCGTCTTAAGGTAGAATTTAAGTACAAAAGTAAAGACATGAAAAAGAAAATGGGGAAAAGATTTTTGAGAGGTACCAGGGCCTGAAAACGATAAATAAAAATGCAACTTTCTCAACGATAAACTCAAGGTAGGAAATACAGCTTATTGAGTACCTACCATGTATTTGGCATTTAATAGGTTTCACTCAGTTTGTCCTCACTGCGGGTATTTAGGTTTACATTATTGGCCTCATTATTTTATTAGAGCTCAGGGAATTGAGGCTCAAAGGCTACAGCCCTGGCCGGTGCAGCTCAGTCGGCCGGGCGTTGTCCCCTGCACCGAGAGAGAGGTCGCAGGGTTCTACTCCCGGTTAGGGCACATGCCTGGGTCGTGGGCTCGATCCCCAGTAGAAGGTGGGCAGGAGGCTGCTGATCAATGTTTCTCCCTCTCTCTCAAATCAATAAAAACATTTTAAAAAGGCTACAAACTTTGTTCACAGATGATGAGAGAGAGCCCTGGGATTCCTGCCTAGGTCTGATTTTAAGGACAAGATTATCTCCCTATGTGGTAATAACTCCCTACCCTAAATGCCTACAGTTATTATCTGTGCCATTTTATCTGTGCCGTATTATCTGTGCCACAGCGTATTTTACTGTTTTATTACTTATTGGATCTCATCACTCCACTGCGTTTGGGTTAAGGTCCAATGGCAGGCTTGGCTCCCTATGGCATGCAATGCTCTTCAACAGCCTGACGCCCACCATCCTCCCAGCTTTCTCTCTTCCCATTCTGAGCCGTCCTTGGTGCCAGAATGATTTTTGTCAAAAACTAATTCTGATCCAAACTCCTGCTTCAGAACCTTTGCTTACCCTGTTACTTTTATGATAAAGCTCAAACTTCTTGCATATACCTCTACCCATCTTTCCAGAAGCCACCCCCATTCCAAATACCCCAAAACTTCAGCAACACCAAACAAATGCATTGTTTTCTGTGCGGAAGATACTATTCAGTGCCTCCCTAGCCATTCCCATTTGCTTTCCTCAGCCCTTGTCACAGATAGGTCCAACGTCCTGTACCTGTACATGAGTTGTTTCTGCTCCACGGAATTGAACCCGGATCTCCTGGATCCTAGGTCGATGCTCAACTGCTGAGCCACGCCCAGCCGGGCTGGCTATAACTTTTATACACCTGTATACAGCTGTTGGCCGCAGAGCTCATTATTGACATGTCAATTCAGATAATTCTTTGTTGTATTTGTCCTGTGCATTGTAGGATGTTTAGCAACACCCCTGGCCTCTTCTTACTAGATGTCAGTAGAATCACCTCCTGAAAGTGTCACAATCAAAGACATCTCCAGATACTCCAAATATTCCCTGGGGCTGGGGCCCAAAATCATCCCTGGCTGAGAACCACTGGACTGAAGGAATGTCAGTGGCAGAAGGCAAGAGCCCCTGGCTGACTGTTACTCCCTTACTTAACCACTAGAGGTCTCCCTAGACCCCATTATAATTCTAATCTGGAAACTAGTACAGGGCTATGGAAATCACCAAATAGACGGGCATCCTGCAAATACCTGACCAGAGCTCCTCAAAACTGCCAAGGTCATTAAAATAAGTAAAGTCTGGCCCCGCCGGCGTGGCTCAGTGGTTGAGCATCAACCTATGGTCCAGGAGACTGAGGTTCAAGTCCCGGTCAGGGCACATACCTGGGTTGTGGGCTCTGTCCCTGGTGGGGGCGTGCAGGAGGCAGCCGATCAGTGACTCTCTCATCACTGATGTTTCTCTCGCTCTGCCTCTCCCTTCCTCTCTCTGAAATCAAGAAAAACATTCTAAAAAGGAAGTAAAGTCTGCCCTGACCGGGTAGCTCAGTTGGTTAGGGTGTCATCCTGATACGCCAAGGATTTGGGTTCCATCCCTGGTCAGGGGACATGCAAGAATCAACCAGTGAACGCTTAAATAAGTGGAACAACAAATCCATGTTTTTTCTCTCTCCCTCTCTCTCTCTCTAAAAAGAAAGTCAATCAATAATTTAGATGATGGATTTGCTAGGATTTTGATTTCTGATCTAAATGAAATCATGTGGTGACTATAATGAGAAATGCCGCCAGCACAAATCAATCAAGCACCTCACCTTATGCAGAAGTATCAGGTATGAAAGGCAAAGACTGATACCAAAGAAAACTTATAATGGAATAAAGGAGCTCAACTACTTTAATAATTCTTAGACACTTTTTTCACCCTAACAAGTAGGTAAATGTGACCTGAGTGTACAATGAGAATATCAACTCTCATATCTCACTGATGCCCCTTTGGAGGTGGCACTATGGTTTTTTCCTGTATTCAGATGAGGAAAATTGAGTCTCAAAGAGATTATATATGTGCCTAAGATCATAGAGCTAATTAGTGGCAGAACTAAAATTCACATTTTTATGTCGGATTTTTAAATCCTTGCTTTTAATTCCTATGCAGTATTTCCTCCCTATATGTGACAGCCGGGTTATTCACTGTTGCTGTAGAGTATGTGGTTATGTAATCTCAAAAGTTGCTGAACAAAAAAACGGAAGACTGGGTCCTCAGTGGGCTCAGGATACCAACTTCTTTACCAGAGAACTGTGGATAATAATACCTGTCCTGCTCACCTCACTGGGTTATTTTAAGAGTCAAGTGTGAGAACATATGAGAAAATGTCTTGCAACCTGTGAAGCGCGGCATTGTATCATTAACACATTTTTACTTTTGCAGTTTTTTGTAAATAGGTCTGTGAGCTAATTGCAAAATGTGTGGAGACGCTTGAGGGGAGCTTCAGACCTGAAGGCTCAGAAGAGAATTGTGCCAGCTTCCAACCCTCTCTTTTAATATAAGATCCCAAGTCTGGGGTCTTCATTGCTGACTGCGCTTACCACCTGGGGAGCTTTTAAAGGCTATCACGCCCAGGTTCCACCTCGGACCAATTAAATCTCAGTCACTAGGAGCGGGGGCAAGGGCACTGCTGTGTTTAAAAAGCTCTCCAGATGATTCTAATATGCAACTAAGGTTGAGAAATTGCCGACCTAATTGATCTGAAGTCAGCCCAGTTCCCCGGGGCCCGCCGTACCGTTCCTGCGTGGGCTGCTCGCACTCCCAGAAACTGCTGAACTTGGAATATTGCCACCAGGCAGTGAGGCTAAAATAAAAGTCTGGTCATCCAAGCTGCTAGGACAGCTGACAGTATTGTCATTTGACTAAAGAAAATGGATCTATTTCAGCTTTATTCGGAGAAGAAACAGTCCAGTCACGGGAGTAGGAATGCTAACGAGGCTGGCTATGCAGTTATTGAGCCTCCGCAAACGTGGCCCTGCAGGTCAGTCCATCAGTGTCGTCTGAAGGCCTCTGTTGAGAGCCTGGGCCTTGGTGCCCGGCAGAACAAAGCATCAATCAGCTTACAAGTTGGTGAGTAAACCGCTCTGTTCAAAAACGGAGGCCACAGCCCTGGCTGCTTGGCTCAGGTGGTTGGGCATCTTCCTGTGCACTGAAAGGTCGCCGGTTTGATTCCCTGACGTCAGGGCACATGCCCAGGTTTCGGGCTCCATCGCCAGTGGGGGGCGTGCAGGAGGCAGCCGGTCGATGTTTCTCCCCTCCTTTCCTCTCTCTCTAAAAATCAAGAAACTATTCTTTAAAAACAAAAACAACTACAAACTGAGGCAGTAGAAGAGACAACTGTTGGGCGAGAATAACATTAGGTGTGCTACAGAGTTAACACAACCCAGAGCTATAGACTCCTTTGCTTTAGAAACAAGGCCCAGGTTTCCATATGTCTTGCTTCTCAGGGTCTTCGGTGGAAGGATTCAGGTTACAGCCCTGGGAGGAGAGAGTACTGGGATGAAGTCCCCTGGGGAAACTGAGGGTCCCTGTCTCTAGGGTCTGGGCGTCACCTTGACAAATCCAAGAACTCATTTTGTCATAATGCTCAGAAGTGAGCCATCTCCTGGGGCTGGGCCCACGTTAACCAAGCTCACAAGAGTCCAGTGCTGAAATATACAGCGACCAGACTCTGATGCCACATCTTCTACCTGTGAGAAAGGTAACAACGTGGGAAGCCACATTTGAATCATAAATTATCCTTGAACATCAAAGGCATAATTAATTTAAGAAATGAGTTGGGTGATCTTAAAAGATGGTATCATCGAGCCACAGTAGGCGCATTCAGCCTCCCCGTAGGTGTGAGCAGGTAAGCGGCGTGAAATTCCCCAGACTCTGGGGCGCCTTATATCTGGACCATCTGGGAGAGTCACTGACACATTCTTGCTCTTCAGGGGTCACTTTTTCAAGTCAGGGGTCTCCAGACTTTTCTGATTGTGTGACTAACAGCAGAAAGTTTTTTAATCCATTTTTTGAATCATTTGTGGATAATTTTGAACTTTGGGGGTACCATCCTCTTGTCAGACCTGACAAGAAGGTTAGTGCTTTTACTGAGCAACGTGGCAGACTGTATTCAAGGGACGAGAAATGACCAGTTTACCTTATTATGAACCACGTCTGAGTGGCTATTTCTCCACATCTTCTCCAACACTGTGTCATTGAACGTTCTACTACTTGTCAATCTAAGACTGAAATAGCACCACGTTGTAGTTGTAATTTACATTTTTTCTTTTTATAGGTATGGTTAAATATTTTTCCATATCTTTACCAGCTTTTTCTATTTCTTCTGCAATGAATTGTCACTTCATATCTTTTGCCTTTAGAAAAATTAGCCCTTCGTCTGTCCTATGTGCTCCAAATATTTTCTTTTCACAGTTTCAGACATACTTACAATTCTAGCTCCACTATTTACTAGCTGTGTGACCTTGAGAAAATTACTTAACCCCTCTGAGCCTACGCTTGCTTGTCTGTAACAGAGGGATAATACTATAGTCCTCAATCCCATATTTGAAACCCTGGGATAGACAGATGTTTTAGATTCTAGAATCTTTTAGTACATATACAGTATGTTACATAAAACCCTACCAGATGGGATTAATAAAGCCTACGAATGACCTCGTATCACTTTAAGTTTGCCATCAAGTGAGCTGCATCAAACTTACATTTCTTTTTGCAAAGAGGAATATGGGAAAATCTTCTATGGCATATTACAGTGGTTTGTTGAAAGTTAAAAATTGTGCAGAAGAGAGACATCCTCAGTGGCATCGTACCAACGGTGAGATACAAACTACTGATTAGATAAATATTGAGACGAGCCTATGTGGGGAGGATCGGCAATGAAAAGATACTCAATGAGAGTAATACTAGTAGCTTATGAAAATACAGGAGAGAAACACAGTAGTATCCTGTCAAATATTTTTTACCCTATGGATTTTTTTCTTAAAATATGTTTTTTCTGGGTGTGTTTTGTTGTTGTTGTTGTTGTTTTATATTTTTACTGATTTCAGAGAGAGGAAGGGAGAGGGAGGGAGAGAAACATCAATGATGAAAGTCATTGATCAGCTGCCTCCCGCAGCCCCCTACTGGGGATCAAGCCCGAAACTCAGGCATGTGCCCTGATCAGGAATCGAACAGTGACCTCCTGGTTCATAGGTCAACGCTCAACCACTGAGCAACACTGGCCGGGCTGCCCTATGGATTTTAATGATCGACTACTACTGCCCTGTTATTGTTCCATATGAGCTCCGTCAAGCTTCCTTTTAATGTTCAGAGCTTTCTGGATTTTGGAACTGCGATTAAGGCATGTACACCTGTGGTGTCTTCTCACAGGTTGTTGTGAAGACCGGGTTAGATTAAGCCACGCTTGGAAAGTGTCTGTAGCAGCTCCTAGAACAGGAAGCACCAAGTAACTATTCTTGTCGTCATTTAAAATGGGACGGCTAAGCCCTGCCAGCTCTTGTTTCTGGGCCTTTCGCTTGACTTTGTGGGGTGGTTTGATGTTTGAATGAGTTTTCTTGTACAGGTGGTTGGGATATTTAAAAAGAAGAGGCAAGGGGCATTTTAACTCTTTGGTAGTAGAAGAATAAATGGGCTTTGGAACCAGAAAAATCAGGGCTCAACTTTCATAGGATCAGCTTTCTTAAAAAATGGGGGGATGGCCCGGCCGTCGTGGCTCAATGGGAGTTGAGAGTTGACCTATGAACCAGGAGGTCATGGTTTGATTCCCGGTCAGGGCACATGCCTGGATTTCGGGCTCGATCCCCAAAATGAGGAGGCAACCGATCAATGACTCTCTCATCGTTGATGTTTCTCTCCCTCTCCCTCTCCCTTCCTCTTTCTCTGAAATCAAGAAAAACATTTTAAAAAAATATGGGGGGATGCCCAGCTGGTGTGCACTGGTTGAGCATCGACCCATCAACCAAGAGGTCACCAGTTCGATTCCCGGGCAGGGCACATGCTCTGGTTGTGAGCTCGCTCTCCAGCGGGCGTCGTGCAGGAGGCAGCCACTTGATAATGTTTCTCTCTCATCGATGTTTCTATCTCTCTATTCCCCTCTCTTCTAAAAATCAATACTTTTTTTTTAAGGGGGAAAAAAAAAACCTATCTTGCAGGTTGCTTTGAGGATTAACTGTAACCAGATAGAATGGGAGCCGCTCAGTGAACGATAGCAGCTGTTTCAGGGCACACAGCAGGGCTGAGGTGCAAGCTTCACCCACGCACAGTCTGACAAGCACTTAGTCAGCCGCTTCCATGACTGAAAAGGAGGGACTTGGACAAGGCTCCGAGAAAGCGCTGACTGCGCGTAGAGAAACAAAGCACCGTTACCATGATCCGTCTGCGGGAAGATGGCACCAGGCCCTCCTTTGGGACTCCACCTGTGGGCAGAGGTGGGAGGAGGGGTGCAGGGAGGTCTGCCGGGGCAACCCCCTCCCCACACAGCCAGCGGGAGAGCCTCCCAGCTGGGAGGGTAGTGAGAGAGCCTCTAGCCTTTGGCCTTCAGGGTGTTGCCACTGTACTGTGATTTTAAGATGTTGGTTGCTCCTTTTATTCTATAATATCCCGAAGCTTTAGATTTAATGCTCTCGGGCTACAAAGTGAGACTGCTATCTCTTGATCACTATATCCTGAGGCTAGGCCCTATCCATTTCTGCTTAAATCCCTCCTGAATTCAACTGCCATATAATCCTTGAGGGAGTGCCTACTAGGTGCCAGGTGCTGAAAAGACAAAGAGATCCGATAAGTTTCCATCCCAGGGGGGACTGGCCGAGAGGAGGGGTAACGGGTAACTCTTAATGGGGAGCGCGGAGTGGTGAGTGATGTGGCGGAGCTATGAACAAAGAGCTACCGGGGATGCTGAGAAGAGAAAAATTAAATTTCCTCGGGAGGCTAGGGGCATTTGATCTGATCTCTGGACTGAGTCATCAAGCCAGAGGCTTTGAGATGAAATGAAGAGAGGAAAAAGCAGAGAGGGAGGGAAGGGGGGCGAGGGAGCAGCAGGGACAAGGGTGTGAGGCAGTAGGCATATTTATCCATTCGTTCAGTTATTTATTCAACAAGCAGATATTGGTTGAGTGCCAGGCACAATTCTTGGCACGGGGGATACAACAGGAAGTAAGACAGACAAAGTCTCTGATGTTCTCGTGGAGTTTACACTTTAGAGCTGGATGGGACTAAAAACAAATAAATGAGGTAATTGCAGAGAGCGGTATGTGTTGTGAAGAAAAGTTGGTAGAAGGAATGATGGAGAATACCTTGGGGGGAGATGGGGGTGTGTAAGATTGGGTAGTCAGCAGATGCTCCCTGGAGGAGGCGTTTGACCTGAGAACCACGTGGCACAGAGGCAGCCTTCTGGAGCCCAAGCGTTCCGGGTGGAGGGAACAGCAAATGCAAACCTAGGCCCAGGGCTAGGCCTGGTGCATTTGAGGAGCAGAAAGGCCGCCAGCTGGACTGGAACAGTGTGAGCAAAGGAGGGATGGGGAAGACCAGAGAGGGACAGGCCTGGTTCGTAGGGCCTTGTGGGGCATCCTAAGGAGGTTGTTTTGAAGAAGTGCCATCTGGCTGCTGTATAGAGAATGGAATGGAAGCAGGGAGGTCAGCTGGGAGGGGTTGCTAACTCTAGGCAAGAGACGTTGGTGGCTCCGACCAGGGTGGTAGCAGCAGAGACAGACATGTTCAGAGAAGTAGAGCTGACAGGACCTGCCGATGGATTGGTGTGGGGGTGCAGGAAAGGAAGCTGTAATCACATCAAATGCCACAAGAGGTTGAATAAGATGAGCGCATAAAAGTGACCTTTTTTGCCCTAGCCAATTTGGCTCAGTGGATAGAGCATCAGCCTAAGGACTAAAGGGTTGCAGGTTCAATTCCGGCCAAGGGCATGTTAAAAAAAAAAAGAAAAAGTGAACTTGTTCATTGTAGTAGTGACGTAGATGTGGGAACAGTGGGAACGTGAGATTGGAGAGAGAGGATGCTAGAAAAGAATGGTTGTGAAGCCTTTGGGAATGAATGAATCTGGTCTCACACAGAGGGACACAAGGGTACTGAGCCACTGACAAAGCCAGGCTGATAACCTGTCTGCCAGGCCAGGTACCTCTCAAGATTTTATTGTCAAGAGTTTTTTAAAAAGAGCCCTTTGGCTAAATCTGAACAGATTTTTTTATTTCTCTCCATCTCTCTTTTTAGAGAGAGGGAGGAAGGGAGAGAGACAGAGAGGCAGAGAACCATCGATTAGTTGCCTCCCACATGCACACCAACCTAGGATCGAACCCACAACTTGGGTATGTGCCCTGATCAGGAATCAAACCCACCACCTTTTGGTTACAGAATGATGCTCCAACCAGCTGAGCCACACCAGCCAGGGCTCACCATCTCTTTTTTTGTCTTACAGGATATGTGTCTGCTGTCCTCACACATTCTCCATTGGCCTCAGCTTCTCTCCTCTCAGTAGATATTCAGAATGTGTCCTAACATCCAAGTCAAGCAGGAAATTCTGCACATAATGGGCCCTGAGTAAATGTGTACTAAGGGGCAATTAGAGGTGCTTGCTTTCACAGAGGAAGAGAAGAGGCTTTTGCTGCTTTATTTCGCCTACAACTTTGTTTTACTCTCACTTAACAACTCAGGATGTTTGACTCTTTTGACTGGGAGGGACTGTTACCAGGCTTCTTAAATATTTTTTGTTGACTGGCTGGCTCCTTCCCCTGCATACCCGCAGCAGGCCTGCAGGGGTCCTCAGATCTCTCTCTCTGAATCACTGCGCCAGGCCTGTCCTCTTTAGTTAACATTATCTTTTATTTAAACAGAAACAGTAACCACCAATCTTGTTACATAACATACCAATATCCTAAGGTTGTTAAACTAATGTATCTACTGTTGGGGAGTGGTAACCTGTCAACACAAACATTAACTAGGAGAATACTGCAGAAACATTATAACAGGTTTGGCTTTCTGGACCTACTTGGAATTTTGGAGCTGGAAGGGACTTTAGAGATCATCCTATTTCATTCTTCCTTTTAAACTGTGAAGACCAAGGCCCAGAGAGAGAAAGACAAGAGGCATTTGCCCAAGAGGCAGACTAAGGCTAGAAATCAAGCTCTTGATGATCTAAAGAATTCATCACACTTTCTTCGATTAAGGATTTAAATATTAAGCCTGTCTGTTTCAAGATTCTTTCTTCTCTCAAAAGCTTCCCCCCCCCAAGTTTATCAATTGTGAACAGTGTCTTGATACTCCTGCTTTTACTGAAACTGAAAGTTTGAAACTGATACATATGTACAATACTGATGTATTTGAGGTAGTTCTGGTTTTTTTACTAACATTAGGACTAGATTCACACCCAAGCATGCAACGTGTATTAACTGAATATAATTTGAATGCAGTGTATATTAACCGAATCAAATATATTTCAAAGGCAGCAGGATGGAGTTGTGGGTGAAGTTGGAGCCACCAGGAGGTCCATCCCGGTACCATTCTCATTTCTGGTCTCTGAGGAATCACAGGAACCTCAGCGACCAAGTGAAAAGGCTGGGCTGCTCCTCCCCAGGCCCCCGCCAGCATTCTTTTTCAAACTGACCTGTTTTCCTGCAGGGAGACTGACCCACTCCACCCACCTGGTCC
The DNA here is from genome assembly GCF_964146895.1 of Miniopterus schreibersii. NCBI lineage: Eukaryota > Metazoa > Chordata > Mammalia > Chiroptera > Miniopteridae > Miniopterus > Miniopterus schreibersii. The sequence continues at coordinate 11,069,679 of NC_138116.1, forward strand.
CTCCCTGAATTTCCTGACTACCCCGGGCTTATTTTTTAACCTCCTGTTCCTTGAAAAGCACCACCCCACTGACCCAGAATGTGGGCTCCTCCCCTGTGGTCACGGATGCACCTCCTCTCCGCGGGTTACCATCCCCATCTCCCCCTAAAAGCCTTGGGAAAGCAGCAGCAACAGGGCGCAGGGCGCCGTCCAACTCCCCTAAAGCCCCTTCCCACTTCGAGCCTGCAGAGACTACCGCGGAGCAGGACGAGGGCCATGGCTTGCTTCCGAGCAGGGCCTGCGTGGCCAGGTCGGGCTGGCACCCTCTTACTGAATTCAACTGCCCGGGGTCCGAGGGCCTCCTTAGTAACTTAGGCTCTGGGCTCGGGATGGCCAAGGTGTGAGGAGAGAGTTACTACCTTGGACTCCAAGCAGAAGCGCTGGAAACCTGTTCTCCCTGCCCCAGGCTCTGGGAAGCCCAGTCTTGACCTGGGGACAAATCCCAAACCCAAATAAAAGGTCCCCTCCCAGGCGCTGAGAGCCCTCCCACCCTCATCTCCCTTTCTTTCTCCCGGTTCCCCGGACCAGTCGCGGGTTCGGCGGCCGGAGCCCCGCGGGGCCAGACGGGTCACTCGCAGCCCTCCCCGCACCCCAGCCCAGCCAGGGCAGAGGGGTGGGGGGTGGGAGGCAGGGGAAGCTGGGGGCGGAGTTCCGTCCTTCGCTGATTGGTTCGCGGTGGGTGGCTGCGGCCGAGCCCAGCCAACCCGCGGCGTGTTGCTATGTGCTGCGCGGAGGGGATAGGCGCGGGGGCGCGTCCGTCACAGGGCAGCCCCCAGCCCGACCCGGAGGGATGCGGAGTGGCGGCGGCGGCCGTGGCGGAGACTGTGGCTTTAAGAGAGCGCCCGGAGCCCGGGAGCCAGCCGGGCGGTGCTTCGCTGCGGCGCATCCCCGCGGAGCCGAGCCCGGCGCTGGCCGGACGGGGCAGCCTGCTGCCGGGTAAGCGCACCGGGAGCGCGGCGCGGGCCGAGCGCGCGTGGGCACGGGGCGCGCTGTCAGCGCGAGCGCCGGCCCCCAGCGCGGGGCGCCCGTCCCGCGGCCCCAGCGGCCCGACCGCGCGGAGCGCGGCGCCTTCTGCCCCGCACGGCCGAGGCGGGTCGGGCGCGGGGTCTCCGTGGGGGCCGCGGGCGCAGGGGGCGGGGAGCCCGCCGCCGGGGCCACGTGACCGGTTTGTTTACAAACACTGCTGGGCCCGCGGAGGGAGCCGGAGCGGCGGGGGGCGCGAGGGGCCTTCGGGTCGGGGTCCGGGACCTGTTGGGGGGACTGGGCGAGTCTGGGGTGGCGATTTGGCCGAGGGCACCGGGAGACGCAGTCGCTGCTGCTTCCTTAGCGTAGCGCCGTGGGTTCGGACGTTTTCTGTCCCGGGTGACGCTGGCTGGCTGCCTGCTGCAGACTGTGGGTGCTGGAGCGGCGCCCCGGGGCCCCGCCGGTGGGGGGCCGGCCGCCCTGAAACTCCGGGCGGCGCTCGCCGGCCCCGCGCCGAGGTGGCCGCAGCCGAGTTCCTGCCCCGCCGCCTCCCGGCGCCTCCCCGGTGCCCTTGCCAAGGGGCTGGGCGCGAGTTCGCTCCTGCCCCGCGCGCGGAGGGGCCTCTGCGGCGAGCACCTCCCGGGAGCGGCGCCGAGGGGCAGCCCGGCCGCCCCCCGCTTCGGGTCCGCGCTCCGCTGACCTCTTCTGGGTGTCTTTCCCCAAGTGGCGGCTCTTCTCCCGTTGGAGGCCGGGGGAACCACCTGTTCTTTTGGACCCAGCCCAGGAGACTGCCACCTCCGACTTCACTCTCAGCTTACAGTTGCCTAAGAAGCCAAGCGAGTGAGTGGCCCCCGTTTTTCTCGGTTCTGTGCGGGCTGCTGTGAATGGCACGTGAAACTGCTTCAGGGCTTTGCTGGGGGGCAGGGGGGTTCTGGCCTCCCGGTGGATTTGCTTTCCTGGAGCCTCCAGGCTGTTTTCAGGGAGCCCTTGCTTCTCCTGAGTCTGAAGGCCAGGGCAGCTAGGTAGCTGGCTGGCCCTCCCTGCCTCTTGCTTCTGGTCCAGCAGGATGTGCAGGATGGGGCCCTGTCCTAGGGCGCTGGGCAAGAAGAGGAACTGCTGCCCTGTGTCCTACTTGCTCACAGGACACTAGTGGTGCAAGGAACCTGGTGGGGTGGAGCAGATAAGCGGCCCCCCCCCAAGATAAATGTGTCACTGGCTTGGGTGGGATTTGACCTCACAGGCTTGGTGGTCTGCGGGGCTCCTGATCCTGAGAACTTGGCCTTGTGATCAGGGGCATTGGATTTAACCTTCCCTGGCTTTCCTTTGGCCTAATCAGCGCCGCAGGCCTGCAGGCGTGGGCCCAACCTGACTGTCCATCCCTTCCCTCCTTGCATCAGCACTTAATACTGAGGGCTGAGTCTTGCCCTGGTGAGGAATATGTTAATTCTTCTGGACTGTGATATGAGTGGCTGCAAGGTTGTTTTTGTTTGTTTTTTTTTTTTAAATCTAGGAACAGGTCCAGCCTGAGGAGAGTTGCGCAAACTTCCCTTTGACACTGTCCCTTGTCCCCGGCTCCATGATAAGGGTGTCCGGTAGGAGTAGACACGGGCCTTGGGCTCATCCCCCACCTCAGTTAGGTTTTGCCTTATTTAATTTAGGATTTGATAACAGCATTCCTGGGATCTGTCTTGGTATCTTGTGCTGGAACTGAAATCAAGAAGCTTGGAGTTTGTGGTGGAAAACAGAAAATTAAACACCATACACAAGAATACGCTTTTCCTTCCCTTTAGGAGAGCCGTTTCCAAACTCTGAGTGGGATCCACAGTGAGGGATACATTTTATACCATGGCACTGAGGTCCAGACCACAATAAGTTCCAGGAAACAGTTGCCCTTACTACCTGCAGTGTGCTCTATCTATAATTTTTGTCTACTTAATTAAAAAAAAAAAAACACCCAAAAAACAAAAAAACAACAACTGCTGGTCATGACCCATTAATTTGATTTCTTGACCAAATACCTCATGGCCCACAGTTTAAGAAACATCTCTCTAGGGCGGAGTTCCTTAAACTTAATGTGTATAAAGATGACCTTGGTAGTGTTTTAAAAATGCAGTTTGCCAGTCCACTCTGGAGATGTTTATTCTCGGTGGGGCACATTTTAAATAAGTGGGCCATGAGATTGTGATGCAGGTGGTTGATAAGAAACCCTGACCTAGTGGGAACTAAGGGCAGTGAACAATGAAAGGCATTAACGTGGGTATGAAGCGTGCACAGCTGTAGTCAGGTATGTGGCCCACACTACGCAAACGCAAGATCTCAGCTGCCAGTCACAGTAGCCCATATCGTGTACTTTGCTTTCAGCTGCCATGAAACTCGGCCATAAGAGAGAGACAGCCTTTCCCTCCTAAACCCAGCCTCACCCCCTTTGAGGGCTGCTGTTCTCTGCTCTGTGCCACTGGATGTTTTTGGGTGTGTGAGGTTGGGGTCATGAGTTGTGTGGATGAGTTGTTATACTGTTTACAGATTGTGTGAAAATCATCACTGCTTTAATGATTTTAACGGTTTGGAGTTAGCCACGCAGTCATTGTCCCTTGGATATTAACAAATGGCCAGCAGAAGAGGTTGATTTTGTTTAATATGTGGGTACTCCAGGCTGTGTAGTGCGAGGGAAGGGCAGGCTGATGTTTTTATTTTTGTTTGGAGGTGGGGGGGTAGCATCAAAGGCTTGTCTGTCAGCAGTTGTTAATAAGAGGCACAGTTCCCCACCTCCTTGCCTGCCTCAGCCCTGGCTCCCGCCTGCGTGTGGATCTGTTACTCGCCCAGTCTCTGATGCTGTTCTCTCTCCCTCTACCTTCAAGCACACACACACAAATCTGATGCATTCATATGGTGGATGCTTGCTTCTTAGTTACTGTGTCCAAACGTATTGGTAAAAGAAGTTTCCTTGAATTAAAGCTGCAGTTTAGCTTCAAAAAGAATCTTGGATTGTCCAAGTTCAAATTCAGCTGTGGTCCCTTCTGCCAAAGGTATGCCTTATATGGGATTACTAACTGTAGGATTGTTGACATTAACTTTAATAATGCTCAGTTTTGGTCAAGCAGCTCACACGGAGAATGTTTAGTCTTGAGCCTATGGGGAAAAGAAAGCAACAAAAGGTTGGCGGCGGATAGGGTATCCCAGGTTAGGAAAAGCAGAGGGAAGAGGCGTGGGGTGCGAGTCAAAGGGAGGGTGAGGATCCGTTTCCTTTGTGTATTATGGTGGCGTTTCCCTAGGGCCGTGGACCAAGGCCCTGGGTGCTCTGACAATTGCATTCAGCTCTGGAAAAAGGAGCATCTTTTTGAACTTGGGCCTCCAGTGATGGAAAGCCAGGGCCTGCAGGCTAAAGGTGTTTTGTTAGAGTTGATAGTTTTCAGCGATACTATCCTTAACAAAACAAAAGGTGATGGTAATTTACTTTCATCCTAAAGAACCAAACGGACCTGAATTTCCCTGGGAGCTGTGAATATAGCCCTGGGAGGTTTAAAAGTAAATTGGATTGCTGCTGCTCCCGGGTTTACAACTTTCCAATGGCTGCCATTGCCCTTCAGTCATAATCCAACTCCTTTCCCTGGGGGCCCTCCGCCCTCCCCTAACCAGTCCTCACCTGGCCTACTGGGCTTCTCCCCTATCCAGGCTTCACCCCATCCAGGCTTCACCCCTATCCAGCGGCCCCATAACCTTTCTAAAACTCCGCAGGTTCGTTTAGTCCCTGGGCCTTTCGGTATGTCATCTTTCCAGGCCTTTCATCCAGATTTTTGCATGACTGGCTTCTCTCACTTGGGTCTCAGAGAGCCCCTCCCTGACCAGTTATCTAGAACAGCTCCTCCCCTCCCTGCCCTTCAGCCTCTCTTAAACCCCTTAATTTTTTTTTTTTCCAAAGACCTTTAATACCATCTGGAAATACCTTGGCTACTTGATGGCTGGGTTACCCACTGCCGACAGTGCCTGGCTTGGAGTAGCAATGGGTAAAATAGCTACCTGTTGTTGGAACGAACAAATGAATGAGTGGCTAACAGCCGAGGCTGAGTTTCTAAGTGTAGGAAAAAGCGCGTGGCACTTGGTGTCAGCGGTTAGTGACAACATTGATGTTAATAGTTAGAATCCCCCCCCCTCCGCAGGAATTCCCAATCCATTGATTTCGGAATGGGCAATAAGAGGTGAAAACTACCGAAGTGTCGACATAACCAGGAAACCTGTAGAGAATTTTTAGGAATTTATTTGAACCAATTACGGCGGATTACAAGAAGGTGGGGGAAAGCAAGGCTGGGACTGGGTGACAGGGTAGCTAACGAGATTAAGTGCCCTCTTGAGGGTGGTTCTTTCAAAGGAATGTTGGCCTAGATCCAGGGTGGGGAACCTTTTTTCTGTCTTTTTTGGATATTTGTAATATCATTCCAGGGCCATACAAGATTATCCACGTAAAAATTAGCTATGAAAAAAGCTCCTATATTTATTGCATTTCGAGTCCCGCCTGCAATTGCCTCGGCAGGAGGGCCAGCCCAAATGATTTCTAGGGCCGTCTATGGCCCGAGGGCCAGACATTTCCCACCCCTGACCTGGGTGCTCAGGAATAATGGACAGGGCTTGCTTAAGGCGAAGATAAACCTTTTACTAAAAGAGTTATCTGTCTGAGGTGTGACTGCCTGTTAGGAATTTATGCTGAGATCACCCTGTGAGGTGACTTTCTGGAAAAAAACCTGTTTCATCCACAAAATCTTAAATGTGTGTAAGTAAATGGAGACTAAGTATGTCACTTAGATCTATCAGAACTGGAATGGAATTTAGAAATACGCAACTGTAAATAAATACCCATATGGAAGAAGTAATACTTACAGAAGTTTTTGGAAGGAAATGTTGTCTACTTGTTCCCCTGGCCATTCCTTTATCCCTGAATTAAGGCAGGGCAACTGAAAGCTCTCGACCGGGGTCATCTGTCTCTGCCCCTCCAGACTGGTTTTTACTGCGATGAGGTGTCCTGCCGTTTGCTTTCATGGAGGGGCACTGCCAGAATGAGCTGTATATAACATGATACTCCATTTCTTATAAGGGTTTATATTTCGATGACTTAAGCTGCAACTTTAAAAAGTTAATTGGAGCCCGGCCGGGCCTAGCTCAGTGGTTGAGCGTCAACCTAGGATCCAGGTAATTGGGGTTCGATTCCCGGTCAGGGCACATGCCCGGGTTGTGGGGCTCAGTCAATGACTCTCTCATCGATGTTTCTGTCTCTCGCTCTCTCTCCTTTCCTCTCTCTGAAATCCAGTAAAGATATATTTTAAAAAATAAATAAAATAAATAAAAAGTTAATTGGAGAAATTTCTTTCAGAATCAAGTTCCAGGAAAAGCTTTGCCTCCTCCGAGGAACTGGTATGATTTTTCTTTGGACAATTGGAAATTTACAGCTGATCACGTTTCTCTTTTTGTTTTGCCTGCCAGGAAGCACAAAGCCAAATTAGTGGCTTGAATTTAATAACTGTAGGGCCCTGCATCCTAACCCTTTCCTGGTGTTAACCTTGTCATTTTTATTTTCTCTGGTTTCAAGTTAATAATTTATAAGTTTTTATTAATTAGATGTATGCTGGATTGGGTATTAAAATCCATTTTAGGTATTACATTTTAGCGACATAAACATTGAGGCTCAAATAGGCAAAAAAGACTTAAGACACAGAGCTAATTAGGGCAAAGCACACACTATAAGCCATACCTTTTGTTTCTTAGGTTGTTAGGCCCAGGGCTCTTCCTACTCCTGTACATTCTGGAAAAATACCAGCTCCTGACTAAAACCTAACAACCCATAATGTCTCAATACTAGGCAAAGTCTACCTCCTCTCTGATAGGGCAAAGGAGCATTCTGCTAGTGAGGTGCTACCTTGCCACCCACATCCCTGTTTCCTGGTTGAGTCAGCAACGCTGTGCTCTCGTCTCCTGAGCTACAGGGCAGCCAGCCCTCCCCTGAGGTCTTGAGAATGTGGTGTGTCCAGACTTAGTGGCTTTGATCTGAAACTAGATTGCCAGCTCAGAATGAAAACACCCTCTAGTGTCTGGAGTTCTCAAGTCTATTTGTTAGATCTGCAGAGAGGAAGGCTTGATATTCTGATGGCAGATGGGTGCCCCTGAGGCTCAGACAGGGTCTTCTGGGTGTGAACAGCAGCTGGGTTTGGTTGGACTGAAGAAAGTGACTTTATTTTAAAGTGGCTTTATTTTATCTGATGTGAAATTTAGTTATAGAAAATACTGATCTTGTTTTGTTTTCCCAGGGTGTTCTGGTTGGGAGTACCTGGGGCAAGAGAGCGCAGGCTTGGAACGCATCCTGCCTGAGTCAGGAACATTTTGATTTGTATTTTGAGTGAGAGGAGAGGAACCTCTGGCCTGGGGCTGAAACTCAACCTTGAGTTTTGTTTTATTTTCTCGGGTAATAATCACTGAACAGATTTCAAATATGGCCCCTGCCCCTAAGAGCAATTCAGGCCCGTGCACTAGTTATTAACCAGAATACAGGTAGCGTTTAACGTCGTCAGGCTCAGACAGAAGGGTAGGCATTTTGGGGACAGGGCTGTGAGGAATGAAGATTTAAGCCTGTGGACACACTCCAGGGGGACAGTGTGTGCAGAGCCACAGAGCTGTGGACAGAAGAGGTCACGTGTGGGCATCGCTCGGCCGGCAGCTGAGGTGTTGGGGGCAGGACCCTGGGCTGTCGCCACAGTTCAGAGGGACCCCACGGAAGTGGACTGTGGCTCCCATTCCCAGTGGGACGAAGACCTGTGAGCAGTGGCTCGCTGACGTAATAGGCGTCCTCTAAAGTGAGGCTGTCCCGAGGGCTCCTTCATCCTGGCTGCCATCAGATGCCCAGCCCGACCAGCCGGCCCGTGTGGCTCGGTTGGTTGAGCGTCTGTCCCGCACACCAGGAGGCTGCAGGTTTGATTCCTGGGCAGGGCACCTGCTGGGTTTCAAGCCTTGTCCCTGGCGAGGGACACATGGCAAGGTGGGGTGGAGGTGGCAGCCGATCTATGTTTCTCTCTCATCCATGTTTCTCTCTGCACCCCGTCCTCTCTGAAATTAAATCTTTAAAAAAGAAGTTCTAGCTCAACCAGAGATGTACACAATGAGAATGTTCAGCCTGGGGAATCTAACAAAAGCAGGCATGTAATAATCAAAAGCGGTATTTCCCAGGTTTTTCTAAGGCAGCCGCTCCCACACGTGTCAGACAGAGGTCTGGGCATCGCTGGGGTGGTTGCTGTCCCTCAGAAACCAGCCCCCCAGCAGCTTTGACCTTTGGCCTCCTTTCCCTTACTCTCTGGTTTTGTCGCTTCCTTTCCTTGTCTTTTGTTTGTATGACTCCCGTGTGTGTCATCCATTCTTTTACCACTTTGATCCTTGTCTGTGCTTCCTTCAGGATTCGAGGGGGGAGAAGCATCTCATGCATGACTGCAGCCTTAAAGCCAAATAGCCCATTAGCAGGAAGACACTGAGAAAACGAGCTTTTTCTTGTGCCTGGTCTGTTGACCCACCACCTGGTGCCATTTGTTTTCTCAGGTTTCTGCAATTGAAAGTTGTAGCACTGAGCCAACCCTGAGAGCAGTCTGAAAATGTTTTAAGAGAACTTAATGCCTTTGTTTTTGCATTATAATTACTTGATTTAGACACTCTCTCTCTCTCTGGGAGATACTCTGCTTATTGCTCCAGGGGGCTCAGGAACCTGGGATGTACAAATTCAGACCCAGCTCTGGCTTGGCTTAAGTTGAAGAATTCACCAGGGGTGGGAGGGTGAGGTCCCAGGATTCAAATGTTGGTTCTGGTACTTTCAAACAGGTAACCACAGTCGTGCCTCCCTCCTGGGGTTGTGGTGAAGATTAATTGAGATAATGTGTATGTCAAGTATTTGCCCCCTCCTGGGCCCATAATAGGAAATGAATAAATTGTAGAGTCCTGGAGGCTTACTGACTGTTGCTGCAGGGCCTTAGGTGACTCTTCCCTCCTCCCCTCACTTTCCACCTTTCAACCAAGGCTTTGTGTGTGTGGTTTTTTGTTTGTTTGTTTTTGGCTCTTACTGCCAGCCAGACTTTGGGCTAGGTAGGAGGGGTGATTAACCAGTCCTGGTCTCCGGCCAGCAGTGGTTCACAATCTACTGGGAAGACTGACCCATAAACAACTAGCGCTGTGGAGGTTTCTCAAATTACATGAAAAAGCTGCACTGGCACCATGCACGTCTGCCCTTGATGTGCCAGCATGAAAGGAAAAGAGGCTGTGATTCTCACTAAAATCTGCCTGCCATTCCCTTAACAGGAGAAATCAGAAATTTGCTCTAGATCAGTCTCTCTCTCCCCCGCCTGCCTCCGTTTCGTCTCCTTCAAGAAATGGCAACACTGGGTGACAGTTTAATAATTCTTAGAACGAAATACATCCCTCTTTGTCCTGGTGAAGGCCGGGACTTCAGGCTTTCTTTTGAAAGTGCCTCTGCCCTTTCTTTCTCTTGAGTTTTAAGTTTAATTTCCAAATTCCAATTGTGGAAAGGCGGGGAGCCCAGCCACAGATGTCAGAGTCTAGAGTTTTGGATTTATTTGAATTGGGAGATTAAAAGCGGGAAAGCCAAAGGCATGCTGACAGCTGAACAGTGAAATCGTATTGGCAGGTCGGGGATGGATGGCTTGTAACTAATTGGGGCCCCAGCTGTGCCCTGGGGGAGCAGCAGTTAAAGAGGATTCCAGGTCACACAGTGCCCATAGTCCAAAGGACATTTGTTTATTTAGTAAATAATGTTTGATATTTGAGTGGGTGAGACACAGGTGACAATCAGATAATCACGTCAATAAAAATAAAGCTACAACCCTGCAAAATGCTGTGCGTGTGGAATAGAGGACCTGACTTAAAGGGGGTTGGAGGAGGCCAAGGGGAGGGTCCCCTGGGGAAGGAACTTCTGAAGATTGGCCACATCTCTTACTTTGTTTGCCAAGATGTTGTTTCCTTGAAAGATCTGCTAAATGGTGGTTTCACATTGTACAGTAGTTCAAGGATAGCCGTGTCTGGGGGCAGAGCAGTGGATCCGATCCCTCTCTGGGTCCCAGGTCATGGGAAAAATATATTTGTTTCATTTTAACCAGGATTGTCATCTCTGAGCCTGGCCAAATAGAAATCGAAGGACTGATGCTGAGGGCCGCAGCCTCCGGGGGTTGGAGGAAAGGGGCGTATCTGGCCCCATTTCACATGTGGAATAGACGCAGGGTTCACGGACCCCTTTCCTTCTGGGCCCGAACCACACCTGACGCTTCATTTTTCTCTAACTCAGTCATTGAGCACAACAGCTCAGACTGTCTAGGGCTCTGTGGGGACCACCCTGGGAGAAAGAAGGTTCCAGGGTTGGCAGTCTGAGGGTTTCTCTAGGGATCCAGAAATCAGTGCCGGCCTGGGGAGGGTGTCTCGGGAAGCTGCCCCAGGTGGCATATAGAGATGGGGTGAAGGGCTCGGGAAGGCGGCATGGGGAATGTTTCTGCCATCAGACAACAGCCAAGTAAATCCATCAGAGGTTCATGGGGTGCAGCTTATGGGAGACTCGGCTCCACAGAACTGAGCCTTAGATTCCTGCCAGCCCTAGTGAGTTGATGTCACGAGAGTTTGCTGCCTTTTGAACTTTGTGGAGCATAAACAGTATGTGAACCCCATGTCATTTATGTCCAGGATTAGATTGATTTTTAAAAAATTTTTTTCAGAATTGATTTTAGAGGGAGGAAGAGAGAGAGAGAAACATCAATTTGTCATTCCACTTACTTATGCACGTATTGTTCCCTCCTGCATGTGCCCTGACCAGGATTTGAACCTGCAACCTTGGTGCGTCGGGAAGACACTCTAACCAGCTGAACTACCCAGCCAGGGCCAGAATTAGAAGTTTTAAATGTCCTGGCTAGGGGAAAAGTGTAAGTAAGGAGATTTTAAAATATCAGCTTTATAGAGCAGCAGGGTTTCACGGCTGGTCATTCATTTTATCCAGTTAACACTTACCAAGAATCTCCAGTGTGCTGGACGCTAGAAGTCCTGGGCCAACCCTGGTGGGAGGTGGTAAAGACTGGACTTACGACTTCAGCAAGTTCTGAGTCTGGTAGGGAGACAGACACAGGAACAGTGTGATGAAGCCATTGGGGGAGGGGTGTAGCATGCCAGAAGAAGGGGGCCCCAGCTGTGCTCTGGGTCTCATTCGACCTGGGTATTAAGGCTCGAGCAGGCGCTTCCAGCAGAGAAGCTAGGTGAAGGCCATGCAGAAGGCTGAGACAACTCGAGAGAAGGCAGCGAGCGAGCTCGGTCTGCTGGGGAAACAGGTTTGGAGTGCGATGGGAAGGCGATGAGAAGATAAGCCACCAGGTTCTTGGTGCCACCTGAGGTGTTGGGCTTCGTCCTGCAGGCTGCTAAGAAACCACCGGAGGTTTTGAAACTTGAGAGAGAGGTGATCAGATTGTGTTGTATAAATAGAATTCTAGAATGGGCTGGAGAGGTAGGCGCTGAGTCAGGGAGTCCAGTTAGGAAGCTGTCACAGTCGTTCAGGATGAGAGGGGACAGGGCTCACACGGTGCTGCTGTCTGTGACCCTGAGGGTGGCGACGGGAGGGTGGACTTCAGGCCCAGAACCAACCACCCAGGGGACAGATGAAGTATGGCAAAGAAGGAAAAGAGAAATAAAAGGGTGTTTTCTGCTTGGGCATCTGGGCCCCCAGGAGGAAGGAACAGAATTGGGAGGAAGGTGATAGGAACCAGGGGGAAGGAGAAAGGTGGTGTTGGCTTTGGTTTGGACGAGTGTATTTGGATGTGCCACCCTGGGCGCCAGGCAGAGAAATCCCTGTGAAAGGGACCCAGGTTTCAGGAGCGGGAGGCAGAGGTTTGGAAGACTTGAGGGTGTGGATGAGTGCACAGTGGGTCAGGGCATGGAGGGAGCACCTCCGAGGAGGAGGAGGGTGGAAGAAGAGCAGCCAGGGAGGCGCAGGAGGCGCGGGAGGAGGCCCCCAAGGGAGAGCTTTAGGGAAAAGGGGCCCACGAGAGAGCTGAACGCAGCACTGGGGCCAAATAAGTGTTCGCATTCAAAAGTATTAGTGTTTGGGCTTTGGCATGTTGGAGGCTGCCCATATTTTTGTTACTCAAAAGCCTGGTTGTGATAAATGATATTCATGGAGCGTTGCCAGCAGGCGCTGGAGCTCTCCCATTCCTCCGAGAGGCTGCCTCCCTGGATCCAGCCGGACCGTCACAAAGCCACCATGCTCTTGGGCTGCCCTGATTTGACCCTATTAGACTCCTTTTTACTGCATTGCCCTTTGGGGTGTGTTACTCCACCTGTTTTAATGGAGGGACAGTCTTGCAAGAGGGGTACGTGGTGGGAACTTCGGGGTGCACTGGGGATCTTGTCCACTGGGTTGTCCATTGTCTCCTCCAACCACCCATGGGAGAATGTCTCTGAGAAAAATCTGTATCCTGAACAACCAAGATTGTTCCATCTTATAGGAAATATAAACCACATAACTGCTGTTTTCTATCCTGCCTTGGTTACCGGGGAGCTCAAAGCCAGATTTGCAACTGAAAGGCAATAAGTAGTTAGCAACGTAACAGCATGCATTTCTATGTCCTAACTCTTTTTTTCTCTTTTATTTCTCCTACCCTAATTTCTTAACCTATTGTAATCGTATTGCATTGTTTATATTTTGTAAGCCAATTTAAATCTTTTTCTGGGAGCTAGTGTTGTATGAGAAAGGGAAGGAAGCCACAAATGCACTTTAGCCACGTGTCCTTGGTAACCTATCTTCAGACAGGTAATCTGGGCTTTCTACATTATTATTACGTGTGGGGGGTTTTAATACGAGAAAGTTCATTTCGAAAGTCACAGAGGTTGGAGTGAGCTGTAGAAGAAATGGGCTCAGGAAACAAGTTACAGAGACAAAAGAAGGGCCCTTGGAGCTCAGGAGAGAAAGAGAGAGAAGGGTAAAGGTAACGGGCCTGAGGGGACACGGAGGGGAACAGGAACAGGAAAGGCGCAGCCTTGCTCCCAAGAGGGAGAGCGCCACATTATTTTTTTAATGAGATTGCAGAAACAACCCAAAGAGATACCCGATCTTTTCATAGCCAGCTAGCAACAGCTATTTCTATCTAATATCTAGTAAATTACATGCAAGCTTCAGGATTTTCGAGGGGCACTGCCTTTTTTTCTATGCAGATGTTCAAACAGATGCAAGCCTCACGTGGGGCCTCCCTGGGCAAAGTGCTGACCTAAGGGCCATGTGGTAGATGCATTGCTGTGCTAACAGATGTTGTTGCAAAGGCACAGTTTGGCAGCCATCTCTGAGCAGATTCTGCGAGACCGGCGTGTTCTGTGACCTGGCTGACATCGGGGTCTTAGCAGAACGAAGGTGGGAGGCTGGACACTCTGCTCGGGGGCAGGGTTCAGCTGGCAGAGACATCATTACAACATGGAATCAGGACTTTGAAAGCTGGGGGAATCCTAAAGATCATGTAGGATTATCATCTGACGGATAATCCCCCTGAAGCCAAGACGAGGCCCCATACCCAGGATGGAGATGGATGGTTGTTTTTGTGTATGAAGCAGAGTGGTTTCTTGAATGTCCAAGCTGGTTTTTATTATCAACTAGATGGATTTGAAGTACCACCTGGGTTCAGAGCTGTGACATGGGGAACTATGACACGTGATTTGATTTTCCTGTGTGTCTTTGCACGTCAGCTTCATGTCAGTTTTAAATGACCACAGCCTTTTCTCAACAATGTGAGGACTGTATTTTTTTTCAAGATTTTTAAAAATTGATTTTTAGAGGGAGAAATGGAGAGGGAGAGGGAGAGAAAAACACATATCCGTGTGAGAGCAAAACACCAATTGGTAGCCTCCTGCACACCCCCTACCTGGGATCGAGCCTGCAACCTGACCAGGAATCGAAACAGAGACCTTTCGGTGTGTGGGATGAAGCCCAACCAGTCAAGCCACACTGGCCAGGCTCATGGCAGTATTAATAAGGGCATTTCAGCATAGTTCTCACTAGGAGTTCCATCCTGGGATGAGTGGAGGCAGTGCCGACCGCGGGGGTAACTTGTCCTCTGCGCTAGGTGATGGAGTGGTCTGTTGTTTGGAATGACACAGCAGTAGTATCAGACAGATCCCCAGCTGAGCCACAAAAACCTTAAACCACAGCGCACCTTTGAGTGGATTAAGTCAGGCCCTAACCCTCTAACCACCATGAGTCAACCCCGGAGACCAGAACACTGCTCCATTCGGGCCTTGTGCATAAACAGTTCCTGTGCTTTTTCATGCTTGCTGGTGAGGACAGTGACAGCTAATCAGGGTTATTGGGTGCTATCCACGGGCCAGGTGCTGTGCTGAATGCTTCACTTGCATGATCTCATTTGATTCTTTTGTCTCCTCTGTGAGGTAGGCACTGTTGTTACGCCCTCTTCGGCAGCTTGTCTAATGGTGAGTGAGGAACCAAGACGGAGTTCCAGTCCATCTGTCTGAGATCCGGCACTTGCCACTGGACGACACTGCCACCCACTCAACCTAGGAAGACTGGGTCCCTCTGCTCCCTGGCCTGGGTTCAGGATTCTGGTGAGATCAGGAATGGGGAAGGAGGTCAGTCCTGGGATAAAGGCCGTCCGTAGCCGTTCTGTCTCTCTCTCTCTTTTCTCCCAGTCCCAGAAGTGGCTGGTCTGTTCCCTTTCTACCGCAGTCACCTGCTTATTGCCTCCGATCAGGGCTTTTCTCTTTCCTCACGATGGCGGAAGAGAACTGGGTTATTCAGTGTCCCTCCCACTCTCCTGCCCTTCAGAGCTAGCAGAAAGCCCGCTCAGGCTGCCTAAGAGTTCCCACAGTAAGCAAGAGATGGAAAAGTTGGGAAATGGTTAAGCTGTTATCCAACAGCCATATGTATTTAACCTAGACCCTGCAAATGCAAAGTGGGCCTAGATGCCAATGACAAGTCTTTGTAGGACTTAAAAAAAATTCACCTGTGGCCCAGAAGAACCATGTTCTGGGCATCTCAGCACAGGATGTGAGTGGGGAATATGGGAGGAGAAGAGGGGTTTTGTGTGCCCTGTGCTGCTGAGTTCAAGGGGTACAGAAATGACTAAAGGGTGATCCCTGCTCTTGGAGCTTCTCTCTCGTAGAGGAAACAGGAAGAAAACAATAATTTCACTTTCAGTAGGTTAAGTGTTAAGATAGAGGTGAGCCCAGAGGAGGGGCCAGTAAGCCCAATGCTGAGGTGGCATTTGAGCTCAGTCTTCATGGGCAAGTAAGGGCCTGGTGAACAGTGGTGGGAAGGGTGTGCCAGGCTGAGGGAATGGCATCAACAAAACTTGCAGGGGTGAAGTGCAAGTGTGTGGTGTATTAGAAGGGACTACAAAGAGTTTGGTTGCTGGATCTGAACACTTAGGAGAGTTCCTGACACACGGTTGACCCTTGAGTGTCAGTTCAGTGAGTGGAGTACAGAGTATGAGCTGGTGGAGATGAGTCTGAAGCTGTTTATGGGTGTCAGCCGTTTATGGGTGTCAGTGGTAGATGGTGGTCAGTGGTCATACACACTTAGAATTGATTGCATACTAACTACACACCAGGCGTATATGCTGAGTACTTTATATGTATTAACTTAGGAGAATCTTCCTCATAGGACTCTTGTGAGGATTAACTATTTTGTGATGAGGATAGTGAGGCCCAGAGAGGTTAAGTAACCTGTCCAAGGTCACACAGCTAGTCAGTGATAGAACTGGGATTTGAAATAGCCGAGCCTGGTTCCAGAACCTGCCTTAACTACTGCCCTGTATTGCCTTTCTGAAGGCCGTGAGCGTGATGACATGGTCAAGTCTGCCTTTTAAATAGTGCTGGCTGAGATGCAGAGGGTAGATATAAAGGGGGAAGGAGGCTTAAGGGCCTGCCAGGGCTGTGTGCCAGCACTGTACGTACGCACGTACATCATCTCATTTAATGCTCATAGCCCTGAGTAGGTTGGTGCTGTCAGAGTTGGGGAAGCTGAGGGTCAGAGTGGCTGAATAACTTGCCCCAAAATTGCTCAGCTAGAAAGGAGTAGAGCTGGTTTGTGATTCCAGAGCCTGTTTCTTTTGCAGGCAGCCTTTGCCTACCCTCCACCAAAACACCCCACAGAAACAACACACCTAAGATGGTCCCGTCCTGTGGTTGGAGGTGTTACTTCCCCTGAGTCGCACCTTCTCAGTTTCTGTGGCTGTGTGTGTGTCAGGACTGCCTGGCTTCACCCAGCTCCTTCATGGCTTTCCTGAGGCATCCATCCCTCTTACCCCCCATCCTGGGGGCGCGCAGAGGTTCTGTGCCGAGTCCCAGCTGCAGCTGAGACCCCTTGGGAAGCCGGCCTGTCTGTCAGGTGAGCCAGCCAGTTTCGGCGTGAGCTCCCCATGCATTTGGCTCTCAGAGTCGTGTATGGAAGGTCTTTGTTTTTAATCATAATAGTTCACATATTTTCTTTCCATGCTGAGCAGCGGGAGCCAGCTGGGGGTGGTAGCAAATCTTCCTTTAATTTCCACTGTGATGGATTATCACTTCACTTAAAGTGGTGTTTAATTTGTACGTGTGCCCTAAGGCTTTTAACTATAGAGCTCATTTGATTACTATTGGAAATCAATGGATTTCACAGTGTGTTCAATGAGTTGGACTTAGGAAGCTCCATGGAGCCTGCACAGCCCCATTAACAGGTACCAGATTTCCCCCAAGAGGGAAGAAGGCAGTGCAGGGGCTTTTCCCCCATCCCTCGCTGTCACGTTTCCTCTCTCAGCCGCCTCTTCTTTCTTCTCAGGTACGACCTTTCTCGATCGTGCTTCACATTGCTTTTCACTCCCCCCCGCCCCCCCGTTCCTTCTAGTTTGCCCTGTGCCAGTTGAACAAGATTCATAGTTCATCAAGACACGTTTTCTTTCCTTCCTTGGGGCAGGAGTCAGCCTTCGGTGCCTGTGCATTCCTGTGACAGAGCAAGAAGACGGTGGCTGGGGAGCGGCACAGCCCAGTGCCCGCCGTCGGGGCTCCCCAGGCTTTCCCCTGCTGCCCTGGGGTTGGTTCGCCCCTTGTCTCCTCAAGCTCAGAGCTGTGGCATGTGGGGTGGGGTGGGATATGGGACATACGTTGACCTCAGACTATATAGATGCTTATGGCTCAGAAGGTGGCTTTGGATACGTTTTGGGATTCAGATTTGAAGCCGAGCAAAACCAGAAATCCCTGCCGACGAACTTTTTTTTTTGGGGGTTTCCTGCAGAAGAGAAGTGAGAGGAGAAATAATTCTACTCTGGGGAAATGCATAACTTAGAAGCCGGCTGCGTGCGTAAGAAAACAGACCCTGTGGCTGCTCTATAAACCCAGACTGGCAGCCAGGGCTCTTTGTTTCCTTTTCGTCCGTCGTTCCCTCAGTGTTTGTCTAAGACCGAAGGGGCCAGCGCTCCCCACACTCCCCACGCTCCCCACGGCAGCTGAGGCCAGGGCCAGCAGCGTGGCCTTCAGAAGCACTGGCCTTGGGCAGGCTGCCTGCTCGCATCCCCTGCCTGTCTTTCCTATTCCTTACCCTGACCCATCACCCCTTCCTTTCCTGGGAATACTGTTCTTCCTGAGAGTGGGACAGGAGGACTGGAAAGCTCAAGGGCACTTCAGGAAACCAAGTACCCCAAGTCGGGTACTTGGCTCCTTCGACCCCCTGTGATACTTCAGCACAGAGCAGCATTGGTCTCCATGGGCCCTGGTTTTACCCACCCCCCGAGTGTGCCCAGGGGGAGATGAAGGGGCTCTGGATCCAAGGGCCATGTATCTTCCTGCCTCATCTCCTGTTATGTCCAGGCCTGCCACTGGGTAAATCAGTTCTCACCTCTATATTTTCAGGAATTTTTATACTGTTCAGTTTAACCTGATTTTGCACCTTTAAAAATAGACGGTGCAGGGAGGACATTATGCCTGGGCCCCTACAGGTCTGAGTTCTTTTAATAGTTGGACATCTTGTGGATGTGGAGCCTGCTTGGCTCAGGGGTACACGAGGGACACTCAGGATAAAGGGTAGTGACCACTGTTGTCCACCTGTCTTGTGCTGGTGGGTGGTATTGACCACTCGGAAATACGGAGCCCCAGGGGTCTAGTGTCCTTCCGTGACTGCTGTGGGGGGAAGGAAATCAGGGAGGAGGGCATCTCCCCTTCGGAAGATTGGATTCCAGTGAGGTTTAGAGAAAAGAGAACTGCGATTTGCAGGCTTTCTCTAGACATCCAGGTGGATCCCAGACATAATCCAGCAAGGAAGATTGGTTTTGTTTGTCTTCCTCCCTGTCTCTAAATAATTTTATCTTCAAAGCATGACACAAGTGTTAATTAACGCTCTGGCTCTCCTTGGAGGTAGGCAAGTGGGAACACCACCCCCGTCAGTGAAGCTCAGGGGAAATAGGCGGGTCCCGAAGCCTTGGGGGTGAGCCTGGAAAGGCAGAGTGAGTCTTAGACCCTGGGGCCCTCGGACCTTTACTTAGACATACCTTGGGAGCCACCCCACTGTCTCAATGTCCTTGGTTCCCAATAGAAAAAATGAGCTGAGGTTCTGGTGGGAGAGAGATTTGGGACTGTGGGATGAGTAATGCGAAGTTTGAGGGTTCAGGAGGGATTCTGGTAAAATTCACTGTCATTGTGAGTTTTAGGTGCAGGAGTCTATTTCATTGGTTTTATTTATTCACTTGAATTTTTTTTAATTTTTTTTTTTAATGCACTAAGCATCTACTTCCGGGCAAGATATGGCAAAGGGACTTACTTCTCCCAAAAAAGCTGGCCAGCCACGAGGAACCTTGCTGGTTGGAAACTTGACCCTTTGTACCCCATGCTTAGTCCATGAGCAAAGGGCAGTGCAGGGTTTATTGTCTCTGCAGGTGGGGGTTCATGTGTCGGAGGCTTCCCGGCATCTGGAAGTAGATGAGAAATCCAGGTGTGACTGTTGATGTGGTGACTCTGGAGGCTGGCTTTCTCCTTTTAAATTTACTCCAGCCATTTATCTTCGTCAGCTCAGGACAGGGGGCCCTTAGGAGTCCTCTCCCAGGGGCTAAAGGTTGCACATCTTTAAGCGTGGCCTTTTCTGGGGCTCCCTAGAAATGTGATCATGCCAGTTTGCTGGATGTCGGTGGAGGGTACCTAGTGACTGCTGAGAGCCCTGAGCCTCCAGCTCGAGAAAAGCAGCGGTTCTGGGATCTCCAGTGGTTTCTTTCTCCTACATGGGGCATCTTGACACAGTGCAAGAAACAGAAGGGGGTTGTTTTGTCCTATAAACATTTCCCTCTTGGTGGCAGTTGGACTTTACTTGCTTTGCAGGAAGCCCAGCTCCATCAGCTAATGATATTCCCCTTATCTTGGCACCGCAGGCTGCTGAGAACCAGCCCGAGACCTCTGTTTGAGGGTCCTTCCTCTGAAGACGTCGCCAGTGTGTGGAGCCTGCCCCACACCCACCCCCTGCCAAACCACGGCCTTTACCTGTGTCTTCCGCTGTTTCCCCTGCGACCCGTCCTGTGGGAGTGCCTCGTGGGCCGCCCCGGAGTTCACCCCACGCTCAGCGGCGCCAATGGTGAAGATGACAAGGTCCAAGACTTTCCAGGCCTACCTGCCCTCCTGTCACCGGACCTACAGCTGCATTCACTGCAGAGCCCACTTGGCCAATCACGATGAACTCATTTCCAAGGTACAGCCCCCTGCAGGCCTGCCTTGCCTTCCCTGGGGGAGGGCACTCCCTGTCCCTGAGGCTGCAGAGGGTTACAGGCTCTCCCAAAGAGCCTGGGGTCCTGGGGCTCCATCTTCTATCCAGGGAGGGCTGACCCTCACGGCTGTCTTCATGCAACTGAGAAATAACCGAGCTGGGGGGAGAGCGTGCTAGCTTAGTTTGTTATTTTGGAAATTAGATGTCATCCCTGTTGGAGGCTGCAAGGAATGGCAGGGAATGGCGGCTGGCAGGCTGCTGGGGAGAGGGGCTGGGGAGGGAGTGGAGTCTTTCGCTTGGCTTGCTTGGCTTAGGTTGGCAGACGAACACCGTCTAGAGTGCTGCCTGCCTGGAAAGAGAGTTCGAAGAAAGCTGGTGGGGCCAGGATGTCTTGTAGCAGGGTTTTAGCTGGGATGAGAGAGGTCATTGCCTTCCAAGATCATGAGACTGTTGACTTTGGGGTGGGGGGAGACCAGAGTGACTTGGTGAAGAGCTGACTCACTGGCCTGTGGGGACCTTTACAGCTTTTACATGAGGAGACACGGCATGGCATTTGATCCCAATCAGAAGAGAAGATGGAACCCTATTTTCAGAGGAGCCTTGGCAACTGCTTCCTAAAGTTAGGGGTGAGAGTGGGGCGGGGGGGCTATTAATAAATAGATAAACCCAACATCTCCCTTGTGCAATCCAGGAACTGGCTCCTTCAGGCAGCGCTCTCAGGGGAGCGACTTCCCTGCTGGCCCTCGGTTCCCAGGGGCAGAGAAACTGGTTTTACCAGAGTCTGCATGACAAGGAGAGATAGACCACAGGGGACTTACTTTTCGCCTTTAAAAAACCTCCTTCCTCAGAACCTGTGCTACGTGCCATTAAAGCAAGGGGGAAAAAGAAAGAAAAAGAAACAAACCTTTATGCAGACCCAGACTAAGTTTAAAAAACCCAAAAAACTGTAAGAAAAGGTGGCATCGCTTTCCCTGCCTCTGGCCTGGGAGCCCCAGCCAGAGAGGGATGAAGGAGCAGCAGTTCTAGACCAGTCGGTCCAGCTGGCCGGTCTGGCAGGAAGTGGGGAAGCTGCCCGAACGACCACATCTGTATGGGGATCCTTAAATCAGGACCGGGGACGGACCTCCTCCTGCCAGGCCTGTTCCAGGGTCTAGGGTTACCGCAGAGGCTTGAACCCTGGAGCCCTGGAGTCCGGCCCACTTTTCCTTTTCTAGGTCCCTGCCAGTTTCTCTCCTTGATGCTGTTTCTGTTTCGGCCAGCTTATAGCTTCCTCCCCTGTCACCTAACCCATCTTGTCTCAGAGGCCTTGGATCTTTCGGGACCCCCATGAGTCTGGAAGTTTGGATGTGGGGAGGCTGTGTCAGGGAGGGAAGACGGGACTCAGCCCTCTTTGCTTTGGAAGCATGCCTGCTAGCTTGGAGGGAAAATGTGAGTTGTCCTATTTCTGAAAATCTCCAGAGAGAGGGGAAGCCAAGATATTTTTTTAATACCAGGAAGAAGTGCTCCATATTGTAAGAAATCAAGGGGCCCGTAAAATGTGTTTTAGCACCTTCTCTGCACTAAAAACGGCTGCTTGACACTTTGACTGTTATCTCACTTAACCTTCATAAGAAGCCTTTAAAGGAGGTGACATTAGTCATATTTTATATGGATGGAGACGTTGAGAGTTATAAATGTTGTCCAAGAACTCAAATCGGAGGCTCAGAGAAGAGAGAGCAGTTACTCTGAGCATGTTCAAGAAGGATTCCTGGAAGAGGTGGGCCCCCTAGGATGGACCGAAGCCAATGTGGGGAGACGGTGGTGGCCTCCACAGTTATGTCTCACCTCCGGCCTGGTATGCACAGTCTTGGATGGCCTGGCAGAGCCTACCTTTTGAGTTAGGTCTCCTGCCAGTTCCTTCTTTATGTACCAACCACTTGGAACTAAGCAGCAGTCCCTGAGTATGCAGATGGGAATTTCAGGCTACTGGGCCTCAGCCAAGAGCAGCCCCTTTTTTGCACCTTCCCCTCTCCCAGGAGCCCTCACCCACATTACACCCCCTTCTCCACCTGGGGCCCTTTCCTACTAACTTCGTATCTCTGGGTCAGAATCCCACCCATGGCAAGAGCTCAGCAAAGGATCGAAGGAATTAGTGGATGGATGGAGCCTGAGCTTTGGGAGAAGACAGGTGTGAGCGAGAGAGGTTTTGTTGGCCTCATGTGCTCTTTCCTGCGCCTTTTGGGGCAGAAAGGCTCATTCACAAATCCAGGCCAAAGTCAGCACAGGCTTCAGTTTCATCGGCCACAACCAGTGCACAGATGGGGAGCATTAGAGCCCGATGATTTAAAGAGTTGGGTTAAATGCCTGGCTGTGGGGAAGGACTGAGGGAGCTGTGGCTGGCATCGCACAAAGATTCCTTTCTTTTGCTCCCCAGCCACCCCCGGCGTTAAATAATCTATAGATTCTTATGCAGGTCTGCTTAAGGGAGAGATCATTGCCCCAACCCCCTCCTTGGAAAATGGGTCTTTCTCTTAGTTTTGTTTGTGTCTCCCGTTTAAGAAAGTTCAGGGAGAGAATGTCTCTCCTGTTCTCCCCCTCACATAATCTCCTATGTGGTTTCAGAAGCTGCCCAGTGGGAGTTGGGCGCTGGGAAGCAGATAACTGGAGCAGTGTAATTAAATGATACGTTGTTCTTGTAAGGGAGCCTTTCATCTGGAAGCTTGACATTCCATTGTTTAGTCTTTATAAAAAAAAAAAAAAAAAAAAAAAGGCGAGTCTGCCTTCATTAGGGGGAAGGCGACACAAAGGCCCAGAGAACTAAAGCCCAGAGTATAGGGCTTAGCAGAGAACTGAAGGCGAGATCAGGACTTCGGGCCCCCTTCCTGTCGGTGTGGCTAACCCCCCGTGGAAATGTGTGGTTGTCAAGGTGTAAACAATTAGGGCTATATTGGCATGTGGTGTAAAGGATCCTGCACTGTGTTCCACCTTCCCAGCTCGCTCTAGGTCCCCAGAGGCCTGGAATCAATGGTCCAGCCTCTGATCCCCAGCCTGGCTAATGAAAGGCGTGAGGTGGTGTTTGCCGTCTGAGCCTAGCGGCTGGCACTGTGTCACTGGGCCCCTGCCACAGCAGCCCCTGCGGTAGGTGTACCTCATTGGAGGGTGGCGGGGAGCACGTTTATTACCTCATTGGGTTGTTATGAGGCGGGATGAGATCATAGATACGTGGGTGGTTTGCAAATCAAAGGAAGCCCTATGCAAGTATAAAGTGGTTCCTCTGCTTCCCTTGGCCTTGCTGTCAGGGAGAGAAAAAAAAAAAAAGAGAAACAAAGAAAAAAAGGGGGTGAGGTGGGGAGGATCGTTCCTGTCTGACGCCGAGCAGGTTCCGAGGAGGCGGGATGGTTTCCCGTTAGACCGTGGAGCACAGGGCTAGACACAGAGGAAGAGCAATGGAAGAAACGACAGCAGAGCCGCGTGTGTCTGCAGGAAGGAGGCAGCGTTCGCTCTGCAGGGTGGCGGCTGGGGGCGGGCAGGCGGGACGCAGAACCGATGACAGAGCTATCTGGGGGATGCACTGAGGCTCCTGCAATTTCTTTCTTGGGGTGTTGTGGGCTAAGTGCATGAGGAACTGCCCACACTATTGTTTCTTACTCGATGCTGCAAGCCCAGGACACAAACATATCTTGGCTATAAAATAATAATGGTTTCAGTTGGAACATTTGGCTGCCCTGAGTGAGAACCACCTGAACCCTCAGCTCAGTGGGTACTGTTAGGGAAACCTGGATCTCCACAAGGCTCTTCCCCGAAAGCTTCCTGCTGTAATCGTTCCTTCCTTCCCACCTGTCAGCCCTTCTGTGGCATCGTGGAGCAGGCCATCTGGGGATAGTGAATTGGATTCATCGGTCACCATCCCACTCTAGGGACAGTGGCTTCATTTGCAGACACTGGTGGCTTTAGTGGCTGGATCCTTGGAGGGGAGGTGCTGTAGGAGGCTCTGGAGTGTGGGATCCAGGGAAGGTGACAGGAAGAAATCTTTGCTCACCCTCCCAAACTAGTTTTTATATGTCAAACCTTCAGGTCAGTTGTCTTCTGGTGACAAATGCAGAATCCCCAGAGTTCCAGCCCCTCTTCATGAGGAAACAGGCCGTGGCCACTCAGTGACGAGCTGAGGTTGCACAGCCTCTGAGCCAGGCGTCTGTTCCACACTCCTCAGCTGTGCTCCGTGCAGAGAGCTCAGGGCAACATGTTTCCTTCTGAGTGGGGAGCTTTTAGGAGGCAGTTCTTTTTGTTCTGCATGAGGTTCCATTGGGCTTACAACGGTGGTGTTTTGGTGTTACCTTCCTGCCTAGACGTTAGATGAAGCGTTGCTGTCATCATTCTGAAAAGAGAGGCTGGGAGCAAAATGTTCTGAGGTCTTGTATTGTCTTCGTAGTTGCTGAGAGGCCCGCTCTACCTCGGTTTCCCGGCTCTGCTTCTGAGCACTGGTGTTCAATACCAGAGATTTTCAAAATACTTGTACCCCCAACACCATGACTTAGAGGTAGTGGACATGGGGGGGGTGCCAGTAGGGAAGTACAGAGATCTGCCCCATTCTGTCTACCTATCAGGTTTATTTCTCGTTTTCTTTTTAAATATTTTTATTGGTTTTAGAGAGAGAGGAAGGGAGGAGAGAGAGAAACATCGACTAGCTGCCTCCCGCATGCACCCCAACTGGAGATCGAGCCTGCAACCCGGGCATGTGCCCTGACCAGGAATCAAACCACATCCTTTCAGTGCATGGGATGACACTCAACCAACTGAGCCACACCGGCCAGGGCAGGTTTCTCTTAATTCCCACCCCACCAGCTTGTCTTTAATGTACAATAAAACTAACTCTCCAGAATATTAATGCAATTACCTATGTCCTGAAAATCTCATGTAAAAAACACAGGAACAGAATTTCTAAAAATCTACTCATTTCATTTTCTCTGAGTACTCTGGAAAGTGTTCTAGTGTGCAGGGGATTGGATTGGTAGTGTTAGTGACTGCTGTGTCACATCGAGCAGAATAAGCCGTAAAGAACATGTACAATAAGATATGTCACTTAGGTAATTCTAGCAAATTATTTTTTGAATTCTAATTTTATCAATTAAGAGATTTTTGGTATCCAGTGGATATATGCCAATGATTTTTACAGAAACCATGATTCAGTAAAATTAGTATTTCTATTCTAGCAAGATGGGAAAAACCAGATTGTATATAAACCTATAAACGTCTACCTCATAAAACGTGAACCTTTTGTTTCTAAAATAGTGGGACCCAGGCTTTTACCAGAGTAACTAATGAGCTTTAAGCACCAAAAGGTTGAGAACAGCCCATGTGATAGAGTGAGGGCCTTTGTTGCTTTTGCTGGGTCTGAAAACCATTGCTGAATGTTTATCAGTGTGTCCCAAAGAGCATTTCTGAGGCACAGCGAAGGCAGAGTGATAAATGATGGGAGAGTTCCAACATAAGGCAATAAGCCCAGTTTCAAAGCACATTCAGTCAATTTAGCTTCTGTGAGGAAAATCACGTGTCTAACCTAAAATTACTACTTGACCTTTGAAAGTCCTAATCTCCTATCCAGGAAGTATTAGTTCTGGAAGAGCGCAGAGAGTATCTGGTGACCCCCGAGGAAGGAGCGACAGGTGAACCAAGTCTGTACAGAAAATCTCCAAAGGGATGCTGTTAGATTAGTGTTCTTTGGTGAAAAGAAGCCGTTTGGAGCTTATAAGATACAATATCTTATAGCATCTTCCCCCCAATAGAGACAGAGATTGAATCAGGTCAGGGTGAGATCAGTCATGAATAGTCTGGGATAGTTTTATGGCATAATTGTTCCAAGAGGGGACCACAACAGGATCTCAGAGGCCCCTGGTGCGTGCGGGTGATGGTAGTGGGGACTGTGCCCGCACTTGCTCTTCTGTCTCATCGGCTCTGTCCTGTCGTTGCACAAACACTAGACATATACCCTGTGTGTGTATATGTGTGTGTGTGGCACTGTACTAGAAATTATGCTACTTCCCTTAAGGGCTTTATCTTCATGGAACTTGGACTGTAGTTGGGGAGATAATAGGTTCACAAGTCATCCCTTCTTGAAGTTTGCACTTCGCCTTGTGTTTATCTTAAAGCGATTATCACAGTGTAACTAACTATGCACGTCTCCCATTCACTTGTGAACTACTTGAGGAGATGCGTGTGATCTTTGTGTCTTTAGAACCCGGCACAGCTATTAAAGACTGGTAGATTTTCAGTGAATGTCTGAGTGAATGACTTAGTACTCCAGGATAGAGACAGGTATCAGGGGTCTTAATTTGGGGTCCGTGGACTGGCTTCAAGGGATCCCTGAAGTTGTATGTTTAGTTCTGTGTGCATGTATAATTTTCTAGGGAGGGTTCCGTGCTTTCATCAGGTTTTCAAAGGGGTTGTTGGTCAAACCCTTTATGGGACCTGGGTGAGTAACTCAGTTGGCTAGAGCGTCTTCACCATACACCAATGTTGCTAGTTCAATCCCTGGTCAGGGCACATACAAGAATCAACCAACAAATGCACAAATAAGTGGAACAACAAATCAGTGTTTCTCTCTCCCTCTCTCTCCCTCTCCCTTCCTCTTTCTCTAATATAAATAAGTAAATAAAAATTAAAAACCCTCTATGATCCATCTGTCTAGGAACTGAAGTTCTAGGAAGACTTGGTAGAAGTGCCATTGAGATGTGCCTTGAAGCAAGAACCTAGACAGGTGGAAGCGGATGGGGAGGGGCCAGAGGGGAGCCGCAGGAACAAAGAAGGGGAGGTAGGGAGTGTGTAAGGAGCAGCCATTCTTTGGGTTAGATAGTGAGGAACCGTGAGGCTAACAGAGACTGAAGGGTAGGTTGAAGCCAGATTGTTGGGAGAGTACAAGTTCAGACTTCATCCTACTGAAGACTCTGGAGCAAGTAATGACATGAGCAGAGCTTTGCTGTGAGATGGCGAATGTGATGTGGTAGGTGAACTGCGGAAGAGACTAGACGTGGAGAAACTAGTGCGTGTGCGTTGCAGTGACCTGGAGGGGTTCATTCAGCAAATGCTTGCTGACCACTGCTTGGGAAAGAAAGGCCAGCCTCTCATCCTTTATGGCCGCGAACAAGAGGCACTGAGTTCAGGAACTCACACTCTTTGGATGGAGGCAGACCTGTCCCACAGTGATGCCTGTTCCCCGGGAAAATGAATCTGGGCACTAGTAGGACTGTTCACCAATTTATTATCCAAGGAGCTTCCAGGGGCAGAGTCTGGTGAATCATCTGTTTTTTGCTGCAGACTGCAGGCAGCGGGAACACACGAATCTGCTCAAATGCGATCTTTTCTCTGTGGTTGCTTTAAATACCAAAGGAAATGTTGACTGAGCTATGAGGCGTACCCTGAAAATTAACTCTGTGGTTTGCAAATGTCTGTAAGGATCCGATCACAAGCGTGGTTTTGTACACAAATGTCTCGGCATTCAGCGAGGACGCCGGTGATGGGGAGCGTGTGCTCCCAGTCAAAGCCCAAAGAAGCCCTTTTCAACACGGTGTGCCCTGGGAAGCAGGGCAGGGGGCAGGACCTGTGCCCCGTGTTTCTGTCTGAGCACTGGCACGCTGCCACCCCTGGAATGGAAGAGCTGCACCGTTGCTGGCTTGGCTGCTCATATTTGGGGGCCTGACCCCAGAGTCCACTGTCATAACATGGCCTGTTCAGCTCTGTTTTTTTTTTGCGTTCGAAACAACATGCCAGGCCCTGGTGTGGATACCACGGATAGGGAGAGGAAGCCAACTGATCCCCGCATCTTTGGGGCACAGGGGAATGGAAGGCTCCCCAAGGAGGGCAGAATGTTACAGAGAAGGTTGTGTTGGTGGCATAAAAAGCACAGGATGGAAAGTTGACATTGTGGCTATTAATTGCTGTTCATTGAGCATCTGCTATGTACTGGGGACTCCTTTAGACGTTTTCCTTCCTGCGCTTCACGACATCCCTTCAAGGTGGGGATTAAGTGACTCGCCTAAGTCCACAGGTTACCAGGAAGCTGTGTGGGATACAGATTGAGATAGGTCTGTGCCCTTGTTCCCATGTAAGGACCCAGGCGGCTCTTTTTGGCGTTGATTACTTTCTGGGCTCTCAGTGGTAGTAGCGGGGTATGTCCTAACCTGTGTTCCCTCCTTGCTTTCTCCTTGCCTGGAGAATCCCTTCTATCACTGTATTCAGTTTCTAACCATTCTTTTTTTTTTTCTTCTTTTGCATCTACTCATGCATTTATTAAAATCGAATATGTGGTAGAAAATTTTAAAACACAAAAGTACCTTACAGTTAAATAATATATACCAGATACACTTCGAGTCCACATTAGAGAGTTCACTGTGTGGAAGTTTGATTGAATGCTCAGGAAAATCTATTTTGCTCTTAAGCACCTTGTGTGGCCACATGCACAACATACGTGGTTGTTCCTAGAAAAGACTGGAAGCTGCAAAATGGAGCCCCGAAAACCAGGCGAACACCATCACGGTCACTTTTGCAACACAAAGGAAATAGAATCAGGCCCGTGAGGCTGAGCATTCTTCATCAACCACCTAGGAAAAGGTCAGGCAACTGTTCCTTTCATGGTAAGAACATGACCAGAAAAGGGCTGAAAGAGAAATGCAAAAAAGCTGCAATATATCCTAGACGTTGTATTAGGAAACTGTGTTAAAAAGCTCATAGACTGATGTGGAAAGAGCCCTGTTCATTGACTGTTATGAAAAAAAGGGTCTCTTCTCTTCAACAATAAGCACTTCCATCCAGCCTTCTAGAAAGTAGCCTCCACCCATTCTTGAAGACCAGCTTAAGTGTTTTCTAGGATGTCTTCCTGGACTAGAGGATCTCCTCCCCCCACTGAATGTCTGTAAAACTCGCTGCCTGCTTGCTCGTTTGGCAATTAATAATGTCCGCCTCGTAGGAACGAGGTCTGTGTTGTTGCGGTTACATGCACTTTTTACGTACAATTGCCTTGTTTCCTAACAAGATTCTAAGTGGCCCGGAGTCATGGATGCTCAGGACATCAGAGCCGGAGGGGCCTTGGAACCTGGGTTTTCTGGTTCAGCTCCTCGCTTTGCAGATCAAGAAAGCGAGGCCCAGAGAAAGGAAGCGCCTCTCGCCCGTGTACTTTGCCACCTCCTCCCTGCAGCACCACCTGCTACCTCGGCACCACCGGGGCTTGTAAATGCTGGAGGCAGCCCCGGGGAGAGGGGAGAGGGCCGGCAGCCCGGAGAATTCAAGTGTCAAGCTGTGTGATCTTGGGCAAGACTGCTGTCTCTGGCTCTCCTTTCTCTTTGCCCTTCCAAATGGGGCTTTAGATTAAACTGCCTTTCAAGGTTCCTTCCACATCCCCCATCTTCTGATCCTAATGTAGCAGCAAAAGATGATATGAGGCAACATAACTGAGTGGTTAACAGTGTGAAGCCAGAGCCAGAACATTCCCTGGGTTCAGACTCTGGCTGCTTCGCTTGGTAGTTATGCAAGTTAAGTAGCCACTCTGTGTCTTAACGCCCTCGTTGAGAAAGTGGGAATGCTATTAATATTAGATACCTGGTAGAACTCTTGTGAAAATTAAATGAAGTTATCAATATAAAGTACTTCACAGTACCCAACATATTGTAAATGCTCAGTGAAGGCCGCTAGCTGCTGTTTTCTGCGACCATTAAGCAAAATTAAAATGGAAAGTGTCACTCAAACATAACCATGTCCTGGTATATTTTTATATGTTCCTTCTTTTTTGAGAGACTCAGCTTTAGCCCTTTAGCAATACAGCTGGTCTTCTGAGGCCTCTATGATCCTCCAGTCTCTCGTTAGTTATAATTCCAAAGGGACCAACAGCTCTCTAGAGGTAATTAAATCGCAGCAGCAGCAGCAGCAGCCTCCACCCTTCTCTCTGGGGCCTTACCTGCAAGCAGATGGAACTGAAATGGAAAATCTGCCCCCACCCCCTTCCTCCTGTTCTGTCAGGTGGTTATTTTGCCTCTGACCACACATCTGCAGGGTTACAGAGACCTCAAATTACTGTGACACTGCAGCCCAGGCAGCTGGAAGAGAATTCGAGGCCTGGGTGTCCGAGCCTGTTGAGCCCTAGCTGTAGCTACGAATTGCTTCAGTTTGGTTCGCTCTGTGATGGTTCAGGTGGGGTTGGGAGTGGGAGAGGGGGGCGATCTTCCTTTGAAAGAAGTCATTCTGCTTATCTTTAAAAAACAAACCAAAAAAAATCTCTGATACCTTTGTTTCCAAAGCACTTAGCTTGTTCCTAAGGGGAGGGCTTGACCTGGTGACACAGAGTATTGTTTCAGGTCCAAGCTGCCAAGCCCAGGAGAGCTTCGGCTCTCTGCTTCCCCGCCCTCTGCCTATTGCTGGTGGCTGGACAGTGACTCAGGGGAGGAGGGGAGCAGAGGAGGAGACCGGCTCTGCCAGCTGCTGCTGAAAACATCATCTAATCAGTCCACAAGCTCCTCTCTCCAGACCACAGTGATGTCAAGAGGCAGAGCAGGTGGCACTGGCTCTTCCTTCCTCCTCAGCCCCAATACCTTTGGGTCTTTAAAGGGGCAACTAATGATTGTCAGAAATTAAATGATCTATCTTTAGGGGCCCAGGAACTCCTTTACCTCCTGGTCAGGGCTGGTCCCACCAAGAACATTACTGTAACATCTACTCTCTAACAGGTAAATGAGGGGACAGAAAAGCGAACCGATGTATGCCTTACCCAGCTTGTACCCAGTACCCTTTGGTGACAGTGGAGGTGGGGATCTCCACTCTGATCCTGGCACTGAGTTGTCTGGGGCAGCTGAGAAACCAACATTTCCATGTTACTTTCCATTCCATTTGCCTGATTTCCATGCCCAAATGTGTACAGCTGTTTCCTTGACTGTCCATGTCCTCCCGTCAGGTCAACCCCAGCTAGTCCGGCCTCATAAAACTGCCAGCTGGGCTCTTGCAGCTCAAGGTGGCCAATGAGTGAGACCTGCTGTTCTCTGATGTGTCTTGGGAGGAATGTCTGTTTGCAGGACCAGGCCTCTCACCATTGCTGGTGGCTGCACCGTTTATTTCTGAAAGCTGCTGGACTTGACCCTCAGCAGGCCCCTCCCCTTTCCACGCCAAATGTTCAGAATGACAGGGAGGGCTCTGCAGAGTGCCTGAAGGTGCGCCCCAGACAGATTCACTCGGAAAACCTAAGGAGAAAGGAAGCAAGAGAAACCGGACCTCCTGCAGCTCCGTAGGTCACTGTAGGCCACCGTAGGCTTTGAACTTCCCCTCAGCTGGAGAAGGAAGGGAAGCGAAGTATCTGTGGGGGAGGAGAGCTCCTCCCTGCCCCCCCCCCCCCCCCCGCCTTCTCTAAAGCAATAGGCCAGTCTGCCCTGGGCACTGAAGGGGCAGGTGTTGGGTAAATACACTAGGAAGGAAAGCCAGTAAGATATGGTCTGACAAATCTAGGTCACCAGGCTGCGGCCAGGCACCTGTATGGCTGGTCACCTTGAAACTCACAGAGGGAGAGGGGTGGACTTTTGTTCAGGGCACGGACTGGCCAGCTTCCCACCCTTTGTTTACTCGGTAAGCATTTCTTGAGGACCATTACACTCCAGGCCACGTGGGAGGTATTTCAGGCCCTTCTGTGTCTCCATTAGGCAAAACCTCCTTCTGTATCCTAGGCCTATAACAAGTGCTAAAAAAAAAAAAGAAAAAAGAAATGACATCATGCAAAAGCCAGTCCACTAACTTCCAGAATGGGGGCAGCCAGTCTCTTGGTAGACGGGGGAGCTCTTCGACGTCTTAATTCCCCTTTCCTTCAGTAGATTATCGGAGGGCAAAACCGTTCTCTGAAGGCCAGATAGCAGATATTTTAGGCTCTGCAGGCCATGTGGTCTCAGCCACTCCATTCTGCACCCATAGAGTGCATCAACGAGTGTGGCTGCATTCCTGCAAAACTTTATTTGCAAAACACGTGAGAGGCCCAAGTTGACCCTTTTGTGTTGTCTGTCGACTCCTAGGCTAGATACGTCAGCGATGGTCAGGGTGGCCTCTGGCCAGAGATGGTCCTTTGCGTCCTCAGTTCTTGTCTTCCTGTAAGAACAAATTCATATGACACAACAAATAGCAGCAAAAGCAGGTGAGAATTTATTTACAGAAAAGGAATACACTCAGGTATAGTCTGAGCAGGCAGCTCGGCCGGCCGGAACCAAACCAAGCGCCCCGCTTAGGTGGGGCTTTGGGGAATTTATACCCCTAGGATGGAGTGTCCCTAAGTAAGTCTCCCCCTTCCTTATTTCTTAAAAACATATATCTTCAAGCTTTAAGGCTCCCTCACCCACCTGTTATGCCACCGGTTAGACCACATCCTGGAGGGGCTCTAAATCTTCTCACATAGGGGTCTGTTGCTTTCGTTGTCTAATTTTGGCTTGTTGTGGCACATAGACCCCCTCCAAGCCCTAACTGCCTAACCTAGCTCACATCTTTCTGGCCGCCTACTCTAACAGGTAGTTGAAATGCATGTTGGAGAAATGGGTTTATGTGATTTCAGGAGGAATTCCAAATCAGCAGGTGGCTGCATGTGGTGCGGATAGTGTAGGAGCTGGCGCACTGTGCTCACTGACAAGGTTAATTGACACTCCGGTGTCAGTTTTAGCTGCACAGAGAATTCCACTCCACAGGCCAAACTTCAACCTCAGCCACGCAGCATGCACAAGTTCCCACCAAAGGTCACAAGGTGACTCAGCCAGACAGTGTGCATAGTTTCAGGCAATCTCAACACTCTGATGGGAAGACCATGTGGGGCCCTGCTGATGGAGAGTCAGCACTATTTAAAAAGCCCTGAGTGAAGGGTCGGGTCAAGCCACCTCAGCTCTCGTCTGGCTCTGCCACTAACTTCACAGTAGCATTGGATAAGCCACTTCACCTCTGACCATTCAGCAAATAACAAGTACTGCATGAGGCACTGGGCATACAGAAATAGATGCAACAAAATTCTTGCCCTGAAGTAGCTTATGATCTAGCAGGGAAGGCAAATGAGATGTGAAACATAAGCTTTGAGTAGGTGATTGATCCTTCAGGATGCTGTGGGGGCAAAGAGTAGGACAAGTGTTTACTAAGTGAACGAGAAAGGGAGGTCCATCCCAAATAGAGGCAGAGAAACATTCTAGAGGCGACCCAGCCTGGGGAACCACAGGTAAGAGATGGAGGAGGCATGTGAGAAGGAATCAGGAGGTCATCGGGTGGATCGCGGGGCTCAGAGGCTCAGCTATGGAGGTTAGACTTAATTATGCGTGCTGTGGGAGCTGCTAAAAGGGTTTAAGCCAGGGAGTCATAGCATTTGATTCAGATTGGACTCAACTTCTCTCCAGTTTCCATAAACCACATATTCATGAGCTTTGTGTGAATAGGAATGTTGATATTGTATAAAGTTAACAAGCACTGTAATTAAGTCAGTGGCTGTAATTAATAACCAGGCTCATTCCTTTCCTGGTGGTGCCTTTAGCTAAACAATCAGATAAATCATTGGCCAACCCATAGCTCTGAGAAGAGGGCCTTTTAACGTTCCCTGGATTCCCTGGTTTGCTGGGCCAGGCACTCCCTCTTGTGCGACCCCTTCTGGCTTCTTGGGGCTCACTGAGTCATCCTCGTATGGCAATTGCAACTCCACGTTTACGTGTTTTTCTGTTAAAGGGAGAACTGAGTTGCAGGATTTAGATGGCTTTCAGCGTAGCTTTGAGGTTCAGGACAGGGCAAAATGGAGGGGGTGGTAAGTGCCTTCTATTGTCTTCATGTATTTTAAGAGCCTAATCAAAACTGGCATTAGAAAATGGGGGTTCCTGGGCCACGATTCCCAAATCTGACAGCACATCAGAATAACTTGGAGTGAAAAGGCTGATCTCCAGGTCCTGCCTGCAGAGATTCCTATTGGGTAGGCCTGAATGTGCGTGGGAATGAGGGTCCTGACTAGGGCAACAAACAAGTCACCTAGGACGCACCTAAGAGTGCGTGCCTCCTTAAATTGTGTGTCCTAGGTTGTACCAGTGCGAAGGCAGCCCTTCAGAGTGAGTACCTCCTTAAATGCTGTGTTCTAGCTTCTGGCTGGCCTCATCCTAATCCAGCCCTAGGAGGGATCTATTTAATAAGTACCACTCCTCTCCCCCTGAGATTCTTATGCAACTAGTACTAATATTGGGAGCCACGGCTCTAGGACAAATGTTCTGAGTACTTGGAAAATAGCCACCCATGCTGTCCTACCATCCACTGTCTACCCTCTAGCCCTTTCCACTGCTTAAAGGCCCAAAGGGTGGTTTTGACTAACATTTGTTTGAAGAAGGAAACAGCTCTTTGGAGGCATTCCTCTAATAATATTGAAAATAGTCATCATTTTACTGAGTGTGTTCTAAATGCCAGGCCCTGCACTGGGCACTTTTTATGTGACTCACATCTTTTATCTTATACCAACTCAGAGAGAGATGTGCTACTATTTTCCCATTTTCAGAGGAAAAAAGTAAAGCTGAAGCATATTGAGTTGACCAAGGGGGACCCAGCTAGGAAGTGGTAGAACCAGAATTGGAATTTAGGCAGGACCCCCAGTCCATGCCCCTAAGTAATCCACCACACGGTTTATTGCTTGCTGTGAATTATTTCAGCTCAGCCCCTTCTCCAGGTCTTTCCCAGGCTGTCTGCCTGGCTCTGAAATCTCTAAGAAACTCTCCGTTCCTGGGGTTTTACACTTGGACCAAATATGGAACCCCAGATTTCCTCTGTGTGTGTATGTTTTTTTGTAAGTAGGGTTTCCTGTAGAACGGTGGCCAGCGGGAAGGGGTGGAAGAGTTACTTTTTAAGCTGTTTACTGATTAACTCCCTTTGCTCCTGAAACCAGAAAGCAGAGGAGCTCAAGAGTCAGCAGGGCTCAGAGCCCTAATTAATGTATGGTCCAACTGGGTCAGGGGGAGTGACCCTGTGCAGTGGCCCTTTTTTATTTTAAGGGACATGCATGCCCAGCTCACTAGAGCAGAGTTCCATGGCACCGAGGGGAGAGGTTCCAGGGCCCCCCTCCTGGGGGTGGGGGTGGGGGTGGGAGGGGGAGGGGGAGGTTAGATCTCCTGTGCAGCACATGTCCACCTATTCAGTCCCTTCCTCCTGGCTCTTTGGCTGGGCTCCTGCTGGTGTTAAGTTGCCCCAAATACCTGGTCTCTTATTTCACATCCTCAGGCAAAGATCCCTCAGCCAAGGTGCCCTTTCAGCTTAGCTTTCCCATCGGCTGCTCACTGACAGATAAGCTCCTAAGTAGAGGGAAGAGGGAGGGTGGGGAGGTGGGGAAAACTGGAGCCAACCCCTTTGTCTCTTTGTCTTGGGGCACAGTGGGTCCTCCAGTCCCCCACTATTGGGTTTGATGGGGTGATGGCCAGCTGCCTGGCCCCAGTCCCCTATTGGCTGTTGGAACTTGACTTGGCTGAGCCACTAATGCACATACACTTAGGCTTTACCTTAGGGTGGAAATCAGAGGCCGAAAGTTTGTGTCAGGAGACAAGGAAACTCTGTTCAGTATGTGGGCTGGGAGAATGCAGGGGCTCCTGAGCCAGGCTCTGTTTCTGCATAGTCTGCCATGGCCATGCCAGACTCCCTGTCCAGCCTGTGCAGAGATGGCTCATTCCTTGGGCTGGGTGGAACCAAGACCCAAGAGCTACGGGGAGTCTTGGAGTGGGCCGGGGGAGCCAGTGGACCAAATGTTCTTGCGCCTGGATGGACCAGCCACAGCATAGGCTGGGCCCCTGCGGATGGAGGCGAAACCTGTCTTCGTTTAGCCAATCCATACCTTGAGTAACAAATTTACTGCTGGATGAACTGGTTTTAATTTACCTTTCTGAAGGGATATAAGCGGTTAAAATAAAAAGGGGAGTGACCAGGAAGTTTGCGCAGGTAGCCCCTCCGTTAGTCTTACTGCTTTGGGGAATGAACCTGTATCCTGAACTTAAACTTCCATCTCTTCTTTGCCACTAGCAACCAAGGCAGATACCTGGAACCTAGTTATAGGGATGGTTATGTTAGGTGGAGTTAGTTGGTACTCCAAACAGGCTCAGGTAATTTCCTCAAGAGGAGGTCCCCGTGGCCCCCAAAGATAACCTTGTAGGCAGTGCCCAAGTAACAGAGCCAGAGAACTGGGCCTCTGGGTATAGGTTGATGCCCAGAATATATTGAAAATGATGTCCAGAACGTCCAGAGACTATTTAAAAACGTGTACAGAAAGGTAGCAATTAAATGTTTGCCTTGGAGTAAGGCTGGCCTCTGCCTTCTCCCAGGAGCCCGTGCCGGGGGAAGGTGATTAAAAATAGATCTGAGAAGCACTTCCTGCTCGGCAGATGGCTGAGAGCAAACGCTGAGGCTTGCAGCTGACCTTTCCCTTCTGAAATCTGCTCTGTGTTTCCATGATGCTAATTGAGTCCCTTTCTAGACCTAATCAAAGAGCTGGCTGCAAAAAAAAAACAAAACACAAACCACTGCTTGCTGTCCTGGCTGGGCTCCGTTTGTGGAGCAATTTGAAAGTGCTGGAATTTGCATGGAAACACCCACTCCATGGTTCAACTGGCTGGTCCTTGTTTAAATGTGAGCAAGTTCTGCTTTCAGATTCGCTGCCCAGTGCTGTTGAGGATCCCACACCCTCTCCACCCCCATCAGTAAGAAAAGATCAGTGGAGGGGGGAGTGATAGAGCGCCCTGTGTTTAGACCACGCACAATAAACAATGCACACACTCACTTCAAAACAAAGTAGGTGTCCAAAGAGAAGGGCTTTTGGAGATTTGGCTTCTAGGAGTGGCTCTGGCCCTGTTGGCTCCTGCCTTTCCCCACTTATAAAGCCCAGTAGTACTTGAGAGAATGCCCCAAGGCGGTACCAAACTATGGAAGATTCAAGGTATCTGTTGTTTTTATTATTATTATATTATTATTATTAAATATATCTATTGATCTCAGAGAGAGGAAAGGAGAGGGGGAGAGAGACAGAAACATCAATGATGAGTCATTGATCGGCTGCCGCCTACATGCCCCCCACTGGGGATCGAGCCCGAAACCCGGGCATGTGCCCTAACCAGGAATCGTACCCCGATCACCTGGATCCTAGGTCCAGGCTCAACCACTGAGCCACGCCCCGGCCAGGCTATTTTTATTATTATATGTAGCAGACATCTAGGTACCACTGCTGACTTTTCGGTGAGTTAGCCTCCTCCCCAAGGAGCGGTGGGGGGTGTACACAGGCTGTGCCAAGTGCTCAGGGTTCTCTTCAACCTTACGTTCTTCCCAAGGCGAGCCCCCTGCTGATCACCCAGTGCGCACGCAGAGTGCCCTCTCCGGTCCCATCTGTGTTCTCTGAATCCTTTGAACATCCATAATGTATGATAGGGACATACATGGTTTTGTACATATTTTAGTCCCTTTAGCTGGATTGCAAGCACCTTCAGGGCAGAGCCGACTCTCTGTGTTTTCATGGTGCCCAGTAAAATCTGACGCAGCTGCTCATGAAATATTTGTTGACACACAATTATGGAGGCACAGTATTCCTTCATGTGACCACAGCACAAGATTCGGAGCCATACCCCTGTCATTGGACGTTGGACTCCCCTCCCCAGCCCTTTAGTACCACGGACGCCTTAGCGTGACCCAGCACTTTGGGGCCTGGGAGATGATCTTCCGGTGCCCGATCTTGTACGATAGGCCCGAGACCTTTGCGTCAGCCGGGGAGAAAGTTGAGCGCCAGAATGTATATGTGCAGAGGGTTGGGCCGTGTCAGGGTGAAGTTATCAGTAAACAGATCAGCTGATGGGTAGGAAAGACCTTCCATGCCGATAAACAGGAAGTTTACAAACACCAGGGAATAGGTCTAACTCTGAGTCAGAGATGTTTGTTTAATGTGCGAGGCGTGTTCTCTCTAGAGAATATGGACTCACAAGATGTTCACCCTTCTAGGAGACCTTACTCAACCCCCTCATTTCACAGATGGTGCAATCCCAGCCCAGAGGAGCAGGATCTGTCCAAGGACATCACGCTAGTTGGAGGCGGATGATCCGGCTGTGCCAGCGGGGCTGGGAGTGGGTGCTGGTCACTGCGACCAAGTCGGTTGTGTTTCTAGAGGCAATCCCAGCAGTCACCAGTGCCTAGCTTTTGCGCTTTGGCAGAAATCTTTCTAACGTTCGTATGTTTATGTCTCTTTCTTAAGAGCTCTTTGGCTGTGATTTCTTCAACCCCACCATGATCCTCACCACTGTGACCCTTTAAGTAACACCGGCTCTTCCTTCATCACTCTACTCCTAAACCCAGCCCCTGGGGGTTTATGAACACAAAGGTTAAATGTGATCAAGGTTCCATGCCCAGGTGAGTGGTTGGCCTTCAGAGCTTCCTCAAATCTCAATAGTCTGTGAAATTAAAACTGGACAAAGTCATGTGCGTATTTGGTTTGAGAGCCTCCACTATACTGCATGAGATTCCTGCCGACTGCAGTTATTATTAAGTGTTTCTCTTTTTACGATCTCCCCGAGCATTCTTCTGGGTTCTCTGCTCAGTCTTTGCCAGGAAGGTCAGGTGCCAAAGAAAAAAGGAATTTTAAGGGGCTTCCTTGCTTTCAGTTATTTTTTCCCCACGGGTTGTAAATTAAGAATCATTCAGCCCGGCCAGTGTGGCTCAGAGGTTGAGCATAGACCTGAGATCCAGGAGATTGCGGTTCAATTCCCAGATTGCGGGCTCAATCCCCACTGGGGGGCGTGCAGGAGGCAGCCGATCAATGACTCTCTCATCATTGATGTTTCTCTCTCTCCCCCTCTCCCTTCCTCTCTCTGAAATCAGTAAAGACATATTTTTAAAAAGAAAAAAAAGAATCATTCATTCAGTAATGAGCTGGGAAGGCTGTTTTCAGGCTGAGATGCAGAGAACATCCCTTGGTGGTCCTGTCAGTCTTAAGCATTGTAGGTTTACAATTTTAATTTTTTCCATTCACTCAAGGGTGACCAAGCTCTGGTGGAGAGATTCACTCTAGCACAATTCATGGGAAGCTCATTGGTAGGCCAGAATTCTAATTTATTAATTTACAGGGGAACAGATAATTCTGAAAGCTTAAACTGTGTGTTATCTTCCTGGAAGGTACACCTCCTTGAGCAAGAGAATTCGATTTGGGCAGTTGCTAAGTAAATACGGAATCCGAGCAGAGGAAGCTGCACAGCCTGAGCGAGTTTCATCAGTTTTGGCG
The DNA here is from genome assembly GCF_964146895.1 of Miniopterus schreibersii. NCBI lineage: Eukaryota > Metazoa > Chordata > Mammalia > Chiroptera > Miniopteridae > Miniopterus > Miniopterus schreibersii. Next base: position 11,108,636 of record NC_138116.1, read on the forward strand.
GCTTGCTCCATCTTTCTTAAAGAGATGGATTTTCCAAGTGGACACGCTCTTGAAAAATTGAGGAGCTTAGAGTCAAAAGCCATAGGTTTAAGCTCTGGCCTTGACTTAGAAGCTTTGTAAAGCCAAGCCAGTCAATGGGCGTGCTTCCTCCTCTGTTATGTTGGAGGTTGATTCAGTCCATGTATGTGAAAGTGCTCTGCACACGCTCACATCTTATGTGTGTCAGTATTAGTCTGATTCTGCTAGGCTCTCGTCTTCTATAAAGTCCCTTGGACAACACCCTTGTTATCCCATCTTCACTCTCCCCAAGACCTGGACGCTGGACTACCTGGGTCTCTCATGGGTTGGTTGGTTGACCCTGAGCACATGCCTTAACCGCTCTCTGTCTTACTTTTCTCATCTGTAAAGTGGGTGCAATGATTGTACCTCCCTCATTAGATTGTTGAGAGGCTTAAATGACTTGGCTGATATAAAACAACTTGAATCCAGCCTGGCATACAGTAAGCACTATGTAAATGTGAGCCGTTATTGTTGATGTTTCACAATTTAATGAGCCACCTCAGTCTCATCTATAAACCCTCTCCAGTATTGCTATAGGAATTGCTTGTTAGAAAATAATTAAAAAGCAATTTCCTCCGAAGCTCAAGTCTTAGAGGGAAGCCTTTTCTGGCCTTCTTGCCTGGATTGGTTGCAGGGCAAGACTTACCTAGAGAGTCTGTAGGTTTTGCCAACTGACTTCACAGATACCCTTTGTAGTGTAAGATCATTTTCACTTGCCAGTGTCCAATTGGCTTTGGAAACAGAAGCGTAGATTGAAACATAAATCTTAAGAAATCGGTATTTGTCCTTCGTAGGTGTATAGACATTAACGGTGAATTGTTCTCAAAGGCCTAATGGTTTTGAGAGAAATTTGAGCAGCACTATTTCAGCATCCTCCCAGTTTAGTTTTATGTTTGAGTTGAACTGCAAAGGGCCCGGCGATTAATGACTTGTTGCCATTACATCCTGATCCCAGCATCTCTCCTACCTAACTCTGTCTCCCCGCACAGACCGTGCGAGGGTGGCTAGCGCTCGTGTGACCACGATACGCCCCTGCTCTTTGTCCTGGAGAAAGCGTGCTTTCCATGCCTCCTCTGGGGAAAGCAGGATGCTGAGGGCTGGCAGCATCTGTTTTCCCACTGGCTGTGTGTTTACATTGGCATCTACTGTCCTAACCGTTTGCCACAGACTAGAGAGCCTCGGTTCATCAGAGAACAACCACACGGCCCCAAGCCACATCTGAGGCCCTTAGGACAGCTGGGGGAGGTGTGGGAGAGGAGCCGTGGAGGTCTGTAGCTGTGGAGGAGCTTATGAGAGTCTGGGAAGACAGCCCAGCCCTTCAGGACGAGTCATACTGCTCCCATTTTAAATCCCGAAAGCCTAGGGTGGTGTGAAAGTAAACAAGCATTTATTAAATACTTTTTCTGAGCCGGGTACTGTGCTTCATGCTTAGGCATCCATGTAACACTACGATATCCCTTGGGAATAGGCATTGCTTCTCCCTTCCGTAGGTGGGACCTTGAGGCTCAGAAAGCTGAAGTGTCTTGCCCAAGGTTACACAACTAGTAAGGGCTGGATCCAAGGCCTCCCCGGCTCCGCGCCTGCATCTTTCCCGCTACACATCAGGCAGGCAGGAGTGACACGCGCGAGAGCACAGCCTGCGGGATCTTCCTCTGTTCCACCTCTATTCTAGGTCCATCCCTGACAGCAGCTTGTTTCATGGAGGTCAGTTTGAAAGGTCTGATCATTAAGTGACGTAGATCCCGGATCTCCCCCTTTCAGCAGTAAAATGTGGCCCCCACGTCCCCTCACCACCTTTTGCCTTTGGCTTTTGGCGCCGTTTCTTGTCACGGGTACGCTCGCTGCCCTTGGAATTTTATGACTCCGCACTGCAGACATTTCCTCCTTCAGAGCCAGTCCCTTCCCTGCCCCTCCCTCCATCTGTTTCGGGAATGTGAGGTTGACTTGAGACCTCCCAAAGCTCAGAGCCAGGGGAAGGGGGTTGGGGGAGACCGTGCCCCTGCCCCTCGGCGCACACACTGCCTTTTACCCCATTCAGAGTTTCTAGACAGACGCGAATGCTTTTTGTAGGCCGTAAACACACACGAATGGCCTTGTCCTTCCCTAGTCTTTCCTGGTGACCTGTGTCCCAGTGTGGGAGCCAGAGAGTCAGGAAAGTCTCCCTTATAATGAACCCGGGTCTCTTAATTCCATCTAAGTCCATTTCCCCTTGTCCTTATTGCCGAGAAGATGGGAGAAATCCCCTTTCATCTTCTTTTCTCTTAGCTAAATGGTCACAGTTTCTTCCTGTAAGTTGCATCTGAGTTCTAATTCTGGAAATTTTCATGATTGCTTTTGATTCTCACCTTTTCTACTTTCTCCATATGCTTCCTCGGGGTGAAATCCAAACAGGATCCAGCATTATTTGGCTTGGGTTTCAGGTCTTTGGCATGGAGCCCGTGGCTTACGTTGACCCTAAATAGGAAACTCCACCAGGTCTCGCCATGGATGGAGAAAAGACAGAAGGGAAAAGCACCTGGCCCGACCCTCCCCAGCCTCGTGTCAGTTCTGTTGAAGTGGGGGCGTTCAGCTGGCACCCCAGGGGCAGGGGTTTTACTTACCTTTCTTTTCTGTCTCTGCCTAACACTTCTGCTGCCTTTCCACAGAGATGGTGTGTAGTATAGTATATAGTGCCTTGAACAAACCCATAGGGACAGAAGGTAGATTTGTGGTTGCCTGGGGCTAGGGCCAAGGGAGCTGGAAGGTGACTGGTCATGGTGTGAGATTTCTTTTAGGGGGTGTGAATTAGATAGTGGTGATGGCTGCACAACCTTGTGAATACACCAAGAGCCACTGAATTGTGTACTTTATACTGTAGTTATACAATAAAACAAATTCTCAGGACAACGTTTATATAATTCCTTGAAGTTTAGGCAGCGCTCTCTCTGATGCACAGCATCTCATTTATTTGTATGCAGGCCTGGTGTGAATGTGAATGCTATTTTGTTGTGTCCATTTTACAGATTAGGAAATTGAGTGTTAGGGAAGTTAATTGGCTTGCTTAAGTTAGTAACACAGCTAAGTAGATGGCAAAGCCTTGAAGCCCATTAATTAAAACTGTGCCTGTGGATGGTCGGTTGGAGAGGCAAGTACCAAGTGTTCTAAAGGAATCACAGAACATTATGAGTGGAGAGGATCCTGAGGAGCTTTCGTCCCATCCCTCCATTTTTATGGAGACATTGAGTTGGAAAGAGTGGAAAACTTGTCTTTTGTCATAATAGTAGAGAAAGGGGAGACCAAAGAAAAGGATGTTGAAGAACCAAGCAGGTCAGAACCAGCCTTTTCATCTCCTCTCCAGGCTCCTGAAAAAACCAGAGAGGACAGATAGGGAACCGACCCTTTCACTCTGCACTTCGGTGACCTTGTTTTACTTACTGTTCTCAACAACCCTGTGAAATATAGACGTGATTTCCATCTACCGATGTAAAAGATGTGGAAGCTGAGAGAGGCTACCTAATTCTCCCAAGGTCAAGTAGCTAGTAAGCTGAAGTTGTAAAACCAGACTTTGATCCTGAATTTCTGGTGCTGAGACTCGGTCCTCCCATCATAGGCAGATATGTATACAGCTCGCGGGGGGACATCTGCTTCCTTGACCTCTCTGCACATCTCCAGAGGCATGTGCTCAGTTGAAAATGGTTGGCCTTCCCAGTGAGAGGAGGGGACCTATGTGTGAGAGGCTTTGCTCATGCCAGGAGGACTTCGTGCCTGAGTCTGTTCAAGTGTACAGGACTCCAGGGGTTAAGGACCTGCAGCTGTTACCATGGGGAAAGAACCCACATGTCTGCTGTGTTGCCACCTCCCCCCAAAAGTATTCATTTTTCTTTTTAAAATATGGTTTTTATTGATTTCAGAGAGAGGAAGGGAGAGGGAGAGAGAGAGACACTGATTGCCTGCCTCCTGCACACCCCCTCTCCTGGGGATCAAGCCTGCAACCCGGGCATGTGCCCCGACCGGGAATCAAGCTGTGACCTCCTGGTTCATAGGTGGGCACTCAACTGCTGAGCCACACCAGCAAAGAGTATTGGTTTTTCCCTACTTTTAAAAGGAGCTTCTGTCTTCCAGACTTTCAAAGAGGCCAGAAATCAGTGGTTTTGGCTACTAAACAGGAAACTCAAAGCCCTTTCCGTTCCTTTGAGCTGACTGGAAGGGCTGGGCCTGAAATGATTACTTTCTTATAAAGGACAGATGAAAAGTTTTGTGTAATTTAAAAAAAAAAAAAAAATCTTTCCTGGAGCCCCGAATACCAGCCTCAGTTGACACACAACATGGAAAAGCACCGCCTTGTTGCCTGGCAGTGCTGACAGCAAACAAATGTGTCTGACAGTCTGTTTGGGAATCTCCTGGTCTGAGGTCTGTTCGCTTCATTCTAATTGCTTCCTTAGCCTCCTCTCAGACGCCCCACCTTTGGTACCACCCTCACTCGGGGGAGTGCCAGGCTGCGCCTGGCTGCGCCGGGCCGGGCGGGCTGGGCCCCACAGGATACAGTGCCCCAGCCGGGGCTATTCTTGTCTGTGCCTATTTGCAAGATGCCTGTTGTTCTCAGTCGCTGTTTTTGCCATCATAACTGTGGACTTGGCAGGGGCCCCAGGGCGAAAGGCCTGGTGGGAGAGCTGTGCCCCGGGAAACGCAGCTGCTCCCGGGTGCCAGGCCCGGGAAGCAGGCTCCCAGACGGTGGCCCAGGGGCTGCCTGAGTGGATGCTGTCGGGGACAGCCCTGCTGGGGGTCAGCGCCCGTCTGCAGCCTGCAGGCCTCTGCCAGCACGCTCTCGCAGAACAAGCCTGCAAAAACCCTGGTGGCCCTGCGAGGTGCCTCTGGGGCTGGCTGGCGTTTCTCTTCTGTGCGTGTCTTCCCCTAGTCCCGCTTTCTAGGAATTCTAATCTGTGTCAGGCTCCAGAAGGTTCCTCTGGGGCCCTACCCTGGAGCCCCCAGAGCGGTGGCCTCCAAACTTTTAAAATCACACACCCCTGGAAGTAACATGTTTGAGCGTACACTCCTAATATGTATGCTTATAAATGGTACACGTGTGCTATGTGATATGTACATTATAAACATATAGGAGAGGAAAATTTTAGTAATTTATGCAGTTTAAAGGATGGGAGAAAAAAATTATAAGTTTGCTTTTAATCTCACTTTGTCGAAAGTATATGTCATTGAATATACTCTTTATTTTTTAAAACTCTTGTTTATCACTTTTGGATGCAGTGATTCAGAAGTATGTTCCAAGCAGAGTGCATTTCGGTACTTCATTTTTAGTTTCCCTCTCTGAAAACTTGTAAAGAGAGGGAGATTCAGATGAAGCATCGGTAGCATCTTTGTGCTTATGAAACTCCCGATCCCCATGTCCAACCCATCCACCAGTTACACACAGGTTTGTGCTCAACTTTGCCGTTGCTCTTGCAAATTTTCAGAAAAGGGGTTTGTAACAAGGCTACAAACCCCTCTGAAGCTCTTTGTTTGGAATTCTTTTAAATAAGGAAATTGTTTACAATTCCTAACCATACAAATGTAGTAGTGTAGAGCTGCAGGGAATTTTAGAGATGCTTATTCTTTACAATGTCTTTGGATTTTTAATTTTTATTTATTTGGATTTTTAAAAAATATTTTTAATCCTGCACACAGTAAAATTCACTCTTTGGTGCACAGTCTGTGAGTTTCGACAAATATATAATCTCGTAACCGCTCCCAGAAGTAAGCCATCAGAACAGCCCGCCGCCCGTTAGCCCTTCGCAGGCGGGCTCTCCCTGCGCCCACAGCCTGTGCAGCCACCGGCCGCCGCAGCCTAACGCCTTTCAGATTCGTCCGGCGGCTCTGCGTATCCGTAGTTTGTTCCTTTTTTTACAGTCGTGTTATATGGACGCACCAGTTTGTTTATGCGTTCTCCAGTCGAGAGCCGTTTAGATCGCTTCCAGTTCTGGACAATTCTGAATAAAGCTGCTAAAAGCATTCTCATACGGGCTTTGCGTAAACGTGGATTTCCATTTCACTTGACTAACCAGAACTGCCAGCTCTTGTCCGAAGTGGCCATTTCACATTCTTGACGGCACTTGGTTTTGTCGGTTAAAAAATAAGTTAACGATTCTACTATGTGTGTAGTGATATCTCATTGTGGTTTTGTGGGGGTTAATTTTTAAATTTTTATTTATTGATTGATTTTAGAGAGAGAGCGGGGGCGGGGGAGGTTGATTTGTTGTTCCGCTTATTGGTGCATTCATTGGTCGGTTCTTATGGGGTCAAACCCCCAACCTTGGTATGTCAGGACAGCGCTCTAACCAACTGAGCTACCCGGCCAGGGCTCGTTGTGTTTTTAATTTGCATTTCCCCTAATTACTAGGGATGTTGCGCATCTTTTCATGGGCCTGTTTGCCATGTTTATTTTTGTTAAAGTCAATTAAAATCTTTTGCCCACTTTCTTATTGTTGAGTTTTGAGGGTTCTTGATATCATCCAGATACACACACACACACGCACGCACGCACGCACAGGGTGAGAGCCCCATATTTCCTTTAGCACAGGGAAAATCCCAGGGGCAATCCCTATCTTAGGACTGTTTAGCGAAACTTTTAAAGATAAAAGTAAATAGATAAAATTTCTAGTATCTTTTTCCTGCCTTGGGGGGTTGTCTTGTGTACCTGCCCAGAAAGGTCTTCGAATGCTGCCTGTCTTCCTGCGTTCCAGTCGTGCTGAGCAGATAGTACATGATCTGTGAGTGTTTGGGAAACAGATGACTTCCTGTCATAAATGGTGACGCTCTGGTGTCGTTTTCCTGTCTGCTTTCTTCCAGGATTTGTTTTCTCGTAGCCACCTTCCTCTAAGCTCTGAACTTAAAGGTCTCGACACATATTTTTTTAGAGGATGACACTCGCAGTTATCCATAATGTACAACCATGGAACCATAAGCCAATATAATTTTGGAGCTGGAAGGGGATTTGGAGGTCAGCTAGTCCAAATTCCTTAAAATCAAACAAACGTACAGGCAGGGAGCAAGAGGCGTCCAGAACACAGGTGCCAACGGGCTACGTCTTCCTGGGGAACTCAGAGGAGGCTGAGGCAAGACTTGAGATTGGTAGGTGAAGAGCCTCCCTGTCTGGGGGAACATTGTGGGCCACGGTGGTGAAATGCTAGTTCCAGGAACTTCTTGTGGGTTGGCCTGACTAGAGCAAAGGCTACCATGGGAAGGGAGCAAGAGAAGGGACTGCAGAGGTGGTGGAGCTAGACTGTGAGGCTCTTGCTGCCCTGTCAGGGCTCAGGCGAAGCTGACAGGTTGGCCAAATCTGTGGTCTGTGTCACTGGGACACATCATCTCATCCAGACAGTTGGCATGGATTTCCAGGTCCCAGGTTTCCAGGCTGTGACACTCACGTTCATGCTCAATTTTAGTCTGGGAGTTCCTGTGTTCCCCAGGGATGTTTCAAGGCCCAGGAGAGCTGGTTTAGGTTTGAGCAGCAGCTGGGGGACATCTGGAGCTATACCTGGGAGTGAAGATTCTGGTGTATTTGGATGTTGGAGGCAACCAACAGTTCGGCTGACCCAAAGGCAGCTTTTTCACAAGTCAGGAATTCTGCCTTTCTCTCTGGCTGGTGCACTGATCCCTAAAGTCCTGCACCTCTGACAATGACTGTCTCGTGTGCTGTGATCTGTATCTAGTCTGGTTAACCAGTCATCCCCCCACACCCCAGATTTCTCTAGCCACTGAATAACAGAGGTCATGGGAGAGCCCCTTATGCATTTGTTTGTTTGTTTTTAGAGTGGATTTCAGAGCAGACTAGGATATTTAATTCAGGGTACAACTGTCAGACCCCATTAAAAATGCAGTCAGCAATGCAGAACATGGCTGGCTCATGTCAGCCAGACATTTCAGTGTAACCAGAGGAGGCGAGCATGGATAGGGCCAGTGTTAGTGGAAGTAGACGCCAAGTGGCATGGCAAGCTCTGGCTCCTGTTTCTCCTGCCCCCTGCCACCCTCCGGCCGGAAGAAAGAAGCTCATATTTAAGCTAGAAGTTAAAATGGGATTGCTGCTTAGTACCCCTGTGACCTAGAGATCAAGTTGCTTACACCTCAGGAAGAGACATCCCATGGAGGAGGGCTGTAGCTGCCGTGGGGTTGGAATCTGTAGCAAGGCTCCATGAATGAAAAGGTGGGTTTGGTTTATGCTTGACCCCCTGGGATTCTCTGCTGTCTTGTCTAGAGATGGCTGAAATCAAGTGGGTCTAGGAGGGACCGATGTGGATCAGTGGTCTCAGGTGGAGACCTTATGTCAGGTGATGTCAGGAGGGGAGCTGTTTTTAATGACACCGTGGAGTTTGTTTTTCATGCCTTCTCACCTGAGCTGCTGGAAACAGTCCTAGTGCAGCTGGTCCCCGCTCCTCAGCTCTGTCTCTTCTGCCTTGTCCACCCCCAGCTGGACTGCTAACCGCTCCCTGCTCCCTTTTTGCTGTGTCAACCCTAGAAGGTCACAATCGCTATGATTCGGGGCTGGTTTCCCCAGGGGTGGGCGAAAGGGCCGTCTAACTATCGATTTGTGTTCTTGCATTTCAGTCGTTCCAAGGAAGTCAAGGACGAGCGTACCTCTTTAACTCAGTGTGAGTGTCTCTACAGTACGTCCATTGTTTGGTGCAGATCTGAGGGGTGGGGAAAGAAACAGCAACGCTCAGCGATAATTAAACGACGGACCCTGCCCTCTCTACCACCTTCCACAAGTGGTAGCCAGTTATCTTCGGGGAATTTTGGGGGCAGCATCTTTGGCTAAAAATGAAATATTCACTAGGCCCAATAGGCACATCAGAGAGCTGTGGCCTCACAGGAAGAAGCTGGGAGCTTCTGAGAGAGCTTCAAAGCGAGGTCTCATAACCAGGTCTGACGCATGTTGGGGAAGAGAGAGTGAACAGCAGACGCCAACATCTGAAGGACCTGAGGCCGGAGGGAGGCCCAGTTGGGGACGATCCTTCCTCCCTCCTGCAGATGCACAGCCCCCCTCCCTGTAGCCCTCAGCCATTAACCGGGCGCTGCACTCGCCGCCCCTTGCCTGGGAAAGGAAGGGGAAGCCCACACGAGCCGATGAGCTGTGAGAATGGAAGTCTAGCATGTTCGGCTGGAGATGGTGCCCGCCCTGCGGAGGAGGAGAGTGTTTGATCCCCAGGGCTCGCTCACCCTTGTGTCAGGGCAAGACTGGGCCCGTCGTATTTGACATTTCCGGCTGCAGTCGGTCCTCAGGAAGCTCAGGGCCTGTGCCCATGGCTGTGGACTTCAGTGTGGCCCTCAGTCTGTCCCCTTAAATCCCAAGACTGAAAGCCCTTGTTAGAAACATTCCAAGCCAAGTCTCAACCATCAAGACTATTTTTAGTAGACTCATTGAATCAGAACTTGCAGACCTGAGAGTCCCGTCAATGGAGATTTTCCATGCGGCTGCCTTCTGGGGGTGGGTATTGATGCCGGTGGCAGACGATGCCCTTCCCTCGGGGCTGGCTTCCCTTCAGGCGGCCGCGCTCAGTTAATTGTTTCTCCGGGAGCTCAGCTCGAGCAGCCGCTGCTGAAGCCGAAACTAACCACCCGCTCTCTCCCTCTGTCCCCGGCGCAGAGTTAACGTGGGCTGCGGGCCCGCAGAAGAGCGGGTGTTGTTAACAGGACTGCACGCGGTCGCAGACATTTACTGTGAAAACTGCAAAACCACTCTGGGCTGGAAATATGTAAGTATCGAGAAGCCTGGTGAAGGGGGGAGCCGAGAGCCTTACATGACATGTCACCTTTCTGTGGCCTGTGGGACTGTCTTTGGCCAGGACAGGAAACTGAGCTCAGAGAGCTCGCAGTCCTTGCCACACTCTCGCTTATCTTTCCACTGAGAGTCCCCTCTCCCTGCTCATTCCCTCACACCGCCCCTGAGACAGACAGGCACCCCCCACCCGTGCCTTTTAATTTAATAAATAATAACATGAGCACAAAGCAGTTCCCGACAGCTTGCTATGTTCCAGACTTATGTGGTTTAATTCACTCTTCACAGCATCCCTAGCGGGCAGGGCATATTTTAGCCCCCATTTTATGGATGAGGAAACTGAGGCTTAGGGAGGTTAATAGTATGTCCAATGTCACCTAGTCATTAGATGGCTAAACAGGATGGGGTCCAGGTCGTGGTCTGACTGCAGAGCCCATGCTCCTCGATGCTCTAGTAAATGTCGCCAGAGCATCTCTAGTCCTAGGCCCTGTGCTAGGCGTCATCAAACATTGGTAGCTAATGCTCACTGTCAGATACAGTCACAGCTGGACTTTGCCAACCGGACATTCATCTTTTCATTGTTTAACTCAACAAATGCTTTCCATGTCTTTTTGGTACCGAGGAAAGGGAGTGGTCCTTTGCTAGGGTGGGCGGGTGTTCCATGTAAAATGCCTCACATTCCATGTCCTGTGTGGGGCTGGCTCATGTGACCTGTGTTAGGTAGCTTTGGGAGAAGCCTGAAGGAGTCGGAATTGCTGGCAGAGTGACAGTGGCGTGTCAGTGCGGGTTTGTTATTGTAACAGATGTACCACTCCACAGGATTCGATAGTGGGGAGGTCATGTGTCTGTGGGAGCAGGGAGTATGGGGGAATCTCTCTGCCTTCTGCTCCTATTTTCTGTGAACCTAAAACTGCTCTAAAAATATGGAACCTTTTTACAAAATGATGTGGAACAATGGAAGCCAGGCATAGAAGTATGCTTGCATTTAAGTAAAGTTCAGAAATATGCACATCTTAAAAACTGCTGCAGGTGGAGTCCGTAATGGAGCAGCCCTTACATCTCCCTTGAAATGATTAGAAAGAAAAAAACCTAGACGCTGTGTCTCATGATGCCGAGATGGTTTAGCCTGAGCTCCCTGTGGTTGCCTTGGCTGTTCCTTCTGGGAGAAACTGGCCTTGGCCGTTCTGCTCCCCCTGTGCGACCACTGGCCCCTCTGGGTGATCTGGGAGCCACCTTTCTGGGTTGATTACGCAGAAATGTTCTGCCCCTTCTCTGTTGCCCAACCTCTTGGTTACCATTCCTTTCAGGCTGTGCTGGATCAGACAGAAGATAAGTCTGAGTTGGTTGGTTTTGCTCTCTCTTTACTTCAGGTCAAATGATTCACTCCTTTGGCAAAGCTTTACCGAAAGCCTTTGTGCGGGATACAGAAGTGAAGGATCTAGTCCTTGCCTTCAGGGTGTTCACAGTCAAGGCCAGGAAGGATAGCCGCAGGTAAACGGAGAAACAGTGGACAGGTAGAAGGTACGCATGCGCAGGGCAGCAGAGAAACATCTGACTCCCAAAGTACTTATTTATGTATCGAAATATGTTTTTATTGATTTCAGAGAGAGGAAGGGAGAGGGAGAGATAGAAGCATCAATGGTGAGAGTCACTGATCGGCTGCCTCCTGGGGCACGTGCCCTGACCTGGAATCAAACCCTGATCTCCTGGTTCATGGGTCGACGCTCAACCACTGAGCCACGCTGGCCGGGCTCCCCAGGTATTTATTGATCACCGGTGCCCCAACCTTTCATTCCATTATTTCTTTAGACCCTCACAATAATCCTGTGAGATGTTGGTAATCATCCCAGTTTTGTAAATGGGAAGTTTATCATTTTGTAAATTGCAAATGGTGAGTGATGCTTCTGATCCTAGGAAGCCAAGCGTGGGGTGCTGGAGACCCGGGGTGTAGTGCTTTGTCCACTTGAGCTCAGTTGTGACATTTTGCAGATGCCTTGTGGCTTTGGAGGCTGTTGATTTTTCTGTTTGTATTTTTATTTCATAGGGATACACTCCCACTTTCCCTGTTTTGTTTTTTTCCTGTCCCCACCCTGAACACACTACTATGGAACAATAGGTCTTATTCCTGAACCACATTCTGTGCTGTGTACGCACACACACATCACACACATGCACAGAGCTGGGGAAGATGGGGTGTCGGGGAAATCACCGCTGAGCCAAGCTGGCGTGTGGGTGGTGTGTTCCTACATCCTCTCCTGGTGCCCCTCCTGGCTCCACGAAGTGGAATGATTCCTCTCAGCCGAAGACTGTAGTCTGAAACCCAGAGCCCCTGAGCTTTAGACCAGAAGGTGCAGCTCATAAGTGGTGCCCAGAACCTATCCACAGCAGGATTTAGTCACTAATAAGGGGACTCGGGAGGAAGATCTGATGTCCACGGCTTCTCTGTGTCAAGCTTGGCCATCTAATGACTGATGATACACCAAGACGTTCTAGGTATCTATGCCAGCAAATAAAATAGCCCTCTGATCTCACATCCGTGCGGGACTTCTCTCCTTGGGGCTCCTAAGCTAGGGAAATGCAGTGCTGCAAGGTTAGGGTGGTGAGCTGCCGGGTACTTTGAGCTTTCCCTCTGGAGGCCTGGCAACTGGGTGGGGCGTGAGGGCTGCCGGGTTCCCCAGCCTGGAGTTCATACCGCTTTTGTGTCTCTGGAGAAAGGCAGTGAAGGAAAAACACAGCTGACATTGAAACAGCAAGATAAGAAATGAAAAGACCTGTTTGGCCTCACGATACTTTCCTCTCGCTGAGCGTCTTTTTCTAAACGTAACGAAGTCCAGTTTAAAATGATGACTCAAACTGTCCGAACACATCCATAGGGCAGACTTCTGGTTAGCGTCAGAAATCAACTCCCCCTAAGACAAAATCTGTGTGCCTGCGTCCATTCATTCGGCAGTTATTTATCAAAGACCTGTCATGGGCCGAGCCGTCCTCTAGGCGCTCAGGATATGGCCATGAGCGGAACAGAGGAAGTGTCTGCCTTTCGTGGAGCTGATACTGTCGTGGTGGGAGGCGGACAGCGCACAGAATAGATGGGGGGTAGGTTACAGTGTGTGCTTGGGGGTGATAAGCTCTGCGGAGACAAAGCAGCAAAGGAGGAGGGGTTGTGGCGGAAGCTCTGATTTTAAGGAGCTGAGTAGTTGGGAAAGAGCTTACTGAGATGTGACATTTGGGCAGAGACTTGAATGAGCAAAGATCCTAAGGAAATTCTCTGTTGTAGATGTTGAGGAAGCCCTGGTGTCCCCTCAATGCTGGAGTTAACTGAAAGGGACGGTGTGCTTACGTGGTGGCATCCTCTCAGTGAGTCTCAGTAAAGCGGGGCAAAGACTCTAGTGCCTGTCGTTGGCCCTGCCTTTGCTCCTGTGCCACGAGAGTCACCTGCTTGTCCTTGGTCATTCAGCATCTTTTTTCTTCCTTGTGTCTCTTAGGAACATGCCTTTGAAAGCAGCCAGAAATATAAAGAAGGCAAATACATCATCGAGCTGGCACACATGATCAAGGACAATGGCTGGGACTGATCGGGAGCAGCCACCAGCCCCGTGTCCACGTGAACGCCATCCAACTGACCATTCTACCCAAGCGTGAGAGAGTGACTGAACACGTGGGTCCATCCACGTGTGGGCCTTGCCCTCTGGGGCATCCTCCCACCCCGACGCCATCTTTCTGGTGACCGGCCTCTAAATCGCTGTCTCTCTGTCTCTTTGCTTCGTATCTGTTTGTGAGTGATCCTGGCTTCTCTCTCTGTTCTAGTGTTGGCTGAAAACAAAACAGCAAAAGGAACAGATGCCCGACCGCATGGCGGCAGCCCACCTTGATCAGGGCCCAGGGCCCAGGCTGAGCTGCCTGATGGCTTCTTGTCAGGGGCGCGGTGCCCAGCACGGGGGTGTGAGCAGGAGGGAAAGGGGGACCTGAGGGTTCCGGGGTGGGCAGGGACGGGAGGGTAGAGGTAGGGACAAAATCGTGCTACTCCTGGAGACCTGGTAACTTAGGCTTGAAATAACCGAGTTGTCTAAAAAGACAAAGAGGGGGAAAAAAATACCTCATGACCGCGTTCTCTCTGATCAGAAGCTTCTGTCCCTGACACCAAATGTGCCAGGTGAGCACGTGTGCAGCAGAGCGGCGCTAATCCCAGCTGGCGGGGCAGAGGCCTGGTTCTCCTGGGCCAGGTCGGGGGTGTCTCGGTGGCAGTGAGTGACTCGGAGGAAAGCCCAGATGGGTTTTGATGACTCCGGAGCCCCACTGCTCCTCGGGGCCATCCTCACTTCCTCTTCCTCCACGTAGGTGAGAGGAGGGGGACTACCCTTTGCAGTGGGTACAAAATCCAAACATCCCAAAGGCTTTGACCAGGAACCAAGTAAAGTCAGTAATTGAGGAGAGCAGGGAACAAAGGGGGCTGCCGTTTGGGAGCTCCTGCAGAAATGGCTCAGGTGTCGGGCCAGGAAAAACAAAACACCAAGTCAGGCTAGTTGGCATTTCTGCCTGCCTGACCTTTTTTCCTGACCCGCGATAAGAGAAGAGCATCCTGTCAAGGTAGGGGGTGGGGGCGGTGCTGGGACTAGCTTAGCTTTGAACCGTTACAGGTTCCGTGCGTCTTTCGTCTTTGGCATGCGATGGCTTCAGGGAGGTCAGCAATTCTCTGTACATAGAGTTTTGGGTGGTTTTCTCCCGTTCTCTCATTGTAGATTGTGGAAAACAAAGTCCCAAGGCTTTGAGCTTAGTGATAGCTTGGCTGGTAGATTCCTCATGCCCCTAGCTGTTCTCCTTGGACTTGAACGTTTTGTGTGGAGAGAAAACCAGGGGTGGGGAGGGCTTAGATTTGATGTCAAAACGTCAAGTCACAAATTTTAATATTACCCCACCCCTGCTCCTCACCTCCCGATCCAAAGCTCATTATATTCGGGGGAGTGGGGAACAAATCCCTCTGAGGCTCACGAGAGAGGGAGGAGCATGTTACATTTAATCAACACTGTGAAGTCTGTTTTACAGCAATTCAGCCAGTACACGGCGCATGACGGAAACTCGCTTAGCTGAGTTCATTTCATGGCTTAGACTGAAAACATTATTGTTCAGATGTGTGTAGGTTATTCCGGTAATGCTCAGTCTCTCATTCTGATCCTATAGGACTGTTCACCTTAGACGTCACAAAAGAGTGTGTTCATGGAGACAAGAGTCTATCAGATTGATTCACCGAGATCCAAGCAGCCAACCCAGGACGTTTTCAGAACTGAACCAAATTCCCATGGGGAAGGGGTCCTCGGTAGAAATGCCTTTTTGTGTCTCTGCGTGCTGACTGCAGGACGGGGGACCCGAGATGGGCATGGCCCGCCCTGCCCGTGAAGGGCAGTGGGACGGAAGCAGGGTAGCTCCAGGCTCAGCAGTAGGTTGCCTCTGTAGACAGAAGGAGTCTTAGACATTGGATTTTGTTCCCAAAGGCTTCTTGCCCACATCTTTCGGTGCTTTAGTAGCCCTGTTCTCCCCACAGTACTGAAGAGCAGACTGAAGTTCAGAAAAAGTAATGCATCTCTGCTCCCAGAGAAGTAGTTCCTTTGGCTCCCAGGCACTCCCAGGCCCAAGATCTAAAAAAATTTTAAAAAAATTTTTAACTTTCACATTCCTCAGCTGGCTTGCCAGTCAGAAATCATGGATTCCCCTCCAGCCCCCTGAAGGTAGTAGCCTTCAGTTATGGATTTTGATAGACCCCTTGCTCGGGGAATGTCCTGGCTATTGATACTCCTTCCCATCAAAAGAAAATGGGGGCTTAAACAAGGGCAGGTGTTTTGTTTTTTAAAAGTAAAAATATGTGGCAACATAGAAACCAGACATGGGGTGCCCTAGAATTTTCAGTGGGCAGAGGAGACTGATGTGTCCCTTGTTCTTTCTTGGGGACAGGGCCTCTGACTTGCACGAATCAGAGCAGAGGTCCAATAAGACCCTGGTTTGGTTTGGTTTTTTCAGTTACTGTCCATTGAGTGTCCAATGGGTGGATGACGCCATACGTGGCGTGAGAGATCTGAGTAAGGTTGGTTTTTCCAAACCTACAGAAAAAAAAACCCCAACTCATTAGGCTTTCCCTTTGTGTCAATGAAACCAAAAGTGCTTCTTAAAACTTCAGCTCCATTCATGGCTTGTCTGTCTAACGTCTGGTGGTATCAGAGAGACCGCCGCTGAGCAATGGAGATGCATTAACGCATGGCCTTGGTCGGGTCATTCTTTAATTTTCCTCACCAAATTATTGACTCAGAGCATAACCAAAGACCTCATCCATTCACCCCTGGTAGGTTCAGGGAATTGGGGTTCGATGCAGAACTTAGGTGGGGTTGAGGGAGTAAGGAGGGGAAAGGGAGGAGTGAGAATGGAAAATGCCTGGGGTTCCGCACCTCAGCCAGCACTGCCTTCGATTTCAGCTGAAGTCCAGCCGCAGACCCTCTGGTTCCATCCGAGGTCATGCGGCCTGTGGTGGCCCTGGGTTACACCCCACCCCACCCTCGATGTTAGTCTCAGGCTGCTGGTGGGCGGATTTGACTCCAATCAAATTCAGCTTTCGAAGGTCACAGGTTGCCTGCTGGGCCTGACTGAGCACCGCCCCGCCTCCTAGGACGGCAAGATCATGGGAACAGGAGAGAGGACATCTTTACTGGTGGGTCAGTGTGTGAAAAAGAGGCATCCCCTTTATAAAAAGATTTTCAAGTGGATATATATAAAAGAAACAGTTGCTTGTGAATATATACTTTTGTAAATAATATTTAATTTTTTAAATAATATATTTGGTGCTGTTTTCTCAGATTCCCTGAGAGCACTTTTTATTTTCATTTTTAAATTTTATGGTTTTCTCTGCATTTCTTGAAGTATATTTTAAGGGAAACAGTGATCACCGATGTTTTTTGTTTTTTTTTTAAAAAAAAAAAGATCTCTAGCACATTAGTCTGGAGGCAGTGAAGTGGTGCCTCTCTGTAACCCCAATGGAATGGACTCTACAGTACACTTTAGCAGGTTGAGAATCCAAATTCTTTTCTTGCACCAGTATTGGCTAGAAAATAAAAGAAATATAATCAAGTAAATTTAGCAACAACTTAGAGTGAAACAAATTGGAATCATGTTTGTGTGTACGAGTGCGTGCGTGTGTGTGTGTGTGTGTGTAAAGCACTTTGCCTTGTGCCTCATGTTTTCTTTTTTATTGGGGACACTATACCTGTGGTTTACACCTTGGGCACATAAGGATTTTTCTTCTCTTTCATTCGAGTGGACCAGCAGCACAACCCTCGAGGGCCTTGTTTTCCTGAGCGTGGAGCTGTTGCCGGTTTATCCCTGTTTCTTTCTTTGTGTGCTCAACTTTTCCAGACTATAAAGGAAATCTGTTGTTTGCGGAGATCAGGCGGAGTCAAATCTGTGTTTCTGAGATGTGAGTGAATTCATCACAGACCCCAGGGCTCCAGTCGTGGTAGAAGCCACATGTTAAAACATCGACTGGTTTGGGTTGAAAATAATGCAGTATAAAATAATGCACACGCCTTGTTGGTAAACAGCTGTTTTTTTAAAGGTCAGATCGCCTCAGGTTCAGGAAAAGGCTGGGAAACCAAATCTTGAACACAATCAACTTACATGTTTTTTTAAAAGTCTGCCTCAAGTGAGAAAACGTGCTAATGGTCTAAGTAGAGGAAAGAGATGTTTAATTTTTTAAATTAAAATACAGACATGAAATCTGCCAGTCGCAAATGGTAAAGCCAAGAAGCAGCAAGCTCTTCTCATTTTACCAAATTTTATCTCCCAGATGTCTTTGTATAACATTTCAGTGAGAGTGAGAGTTCCCTTTCCAACCTGCAGAGACTATCTTTGAATACAGAATCTGTTTATGCTTGTGTTTACAAACTATTTGTTGGGTTTGGGTTTTGTTACTTTCTTTTGTTTATATTTTTGTTGTTGTTGTTGGCATTTTTCAGGTCACTTTGCTTTAATAACAAAGATAATTATTTTCAAAATAATTTGTCTTCACCTTTTCCTATATTTGTACATAGTGATTCAGTATTAGAGAAAAGTGCATTGTTTCTGTCATCTTTCCAATCTGTGTTGGTGCTCATTTGAGGAAATAAAGTTTTCAAATATTAATTATTCGGAGGGCTCGTCTGTCTTCATTCACCCAGCCGGTTTTGTCTTGACATTTAATGTAAAGTAACTGAAAGGCCTGCAGGAGGTTACCCCATTCACAGATCTGTCAACTGAGACCCTGAGGCGGGATTTTCTCCAAGGACAGTTAGCCAATTAATGAATAAAAATCAGGTCTCTTGCTTATCTGTAAATACTTCGGGCTTCAGACATCAGAAATGCATGAGTGACCTTTCTCATTTCTGTCTACTAAGCCATCTTCCTAGCTCTTCTGTTTATACTGGTTTCTTTGGGAATAGGAATGCGTTAGGTAAGGGGGAAAAAGAAGCCAAAGAACAAAATTATGTCAAAAAGAGGCAGCATGTTCTCTGGATAACTGACCAACAAAGGCAGATGGATGTTCACAGTTACATGGAAAATCAAGTCTTCTCACTCATCGAACACACTGATCAAACCGATTAGATTCCAGGCACGGGGTGAGGCTATTCAGCGCCCGAATAAATCAGCTCTTTTTGTTTCCCAAGCTTCTTCCCTATGGGCGTGTCCACGTGCGCACGCGGTCTTGCAGAGCCCGTTGTGAGTACAATTCATGCCGGAGCCTTCATGTAGCAGTGCAAACATTTTTGCCTAGACATCAATTTATACTATATTTTAAAGAACTTTTTCCAAAGCTCGCCCCCATAACGGAATCCCCCACCTGGCATAGGCCGCCTAAATCGCAAAGAAAATACTAAAACCACACAAGTGTATGCGTTCGTATGTTTTCACATTGGTGATAATGTTTTAAAACCCGGTTCCCTATAAAATAGGAAATCCCTTCTCTACTTCCATGAATTTTCACCTACCCTCTGGGCCCAGCCACAGTTGACTTTCATTTGTCCTTGAGCGGTTATCTCCCTGTGACCTGATTTGCTCCAGCGGATGTGCCTGTTGTTAGCTTCTTGTTTGCCTTTGGCAGACGGGAGGAGAGGAAAGATAACTGCGGGAGACTCGCAGTCTGAAGCCAGCAGCCCTTGGCTCTTCCCCTCCCCGGCTCCCCCACCTCAGGGCTGTCCTGCCCGGGAGGAAGCTGCGGGAAGCTGCGGGAAGCGCCGGGAGACCCCTCGGGCGCCTGCTCTGCGGGGCCTGTGCTTGGCCTGCACGATCTCACCCAGGGTCCTCCGTGAGCTGCCTCCTCGGCCACCCTGCGAGCCCCCACCGCCCCGCGGAAAGCGGATTTGAAATTAAACATTGACTGTTGCCGTTTTACAGGTGATGAAATGGAAGTTTTGCAAGGTTTCTCTGCTGGCGACAGGGTCAGGACACAGCCTGCCTGGCTTCCCACAGCCCTGTGCTTCCCTGTGCTGCGTTCCCAACTGTCATCTCTCCGGCCCTCCAGCCCTCGTTCTGGTGTCGCTTCACAGGGCCTTTCCCTCTGCCCTCGAGACTGCTTCGTGAGAAAGGGGTCCGGGGGTGCAAATTAGATAGTGTGAGCAAAGCCACCAAAGTCGGCGCTACCTGAGAAAGAGTGTGCGTTCCGCAGCTGAGTATAACGGGCCTCTGTTGTTTAATGCTCTGTAATGGATTACATATGTAATCCTTGGCCCTCAGTTAATAGTAGGTACTTAATACAGTTTGGTGAGCATTGAATTAATGTGGGCGGTGGAGAATTAACAGCTTTAGAAATCTGTTCAACGTGTCAGAATCCCTAAGGAGAAGGGAGATGAGGTTAGCATCGAATGTTTTCTACGTGAGGTGCGTGGTTACACCCTGAGTGATCAAATTCTTATTTGCATGTATTTACTTAACAAGCATTTTTTGACATAAAAAGTGCCCTGTCGCCTGGCCAGTGTGGCTCAGCAGTTGAGCATGGACCTAGGATCCAGGAGATCACAGTTCAATTCCCAGTCAGGGCACATGCCCGGGTTGCGGGCTCGATCCGCAGCAGGGTGTGTGTGCAGGAGGCAGCCAATCAGTGACTCTCATCATTGATGTTTCTATCTCTCCCACTCCCTTCCTCTGAAATCAATAAAAATATTAAAAAAAAAACCACCTGCCCCATCTAGTCAGGAAACTAACCCCAGGGAGCAGAAAATCATGGTACTAAGTGCAGAGTGTGAGAACAAAGGGCTGGGCACGGCCCTCCCTCCTGTTGGCCAGATATCCAGCCACATCAGCCACATCAGCCACGACCCTCACACGCAGCTGTTTCCTGCAAAAGCAATTGCTCATAAATCCTTTTATCTGGACCCAATAAATGGCTCAGGTCCCGGAGCAGGGCACAGGGCACGCTCTTGGAGGTAGAGCGCCTTGCCTCAAACACGTGTTTCCCTTAGTAAAAAGGAAATATATGGAAAGGGCTTAGTCCAGTGCCTGGTATATAGTAAAGAGTCAATAATAAAATAATTGTTATAAAAGATTGCACAAGTCCATTTTGAATTGGAAGTGGGATAAAGAAGACTATTCTTTATGTACATTATATGTTTAATTTCTCAACAATCCTATGAAGCAAATATCCCCATTTTACAGAGGAGAAACTGAGGCTCAGAGGGTGTCAATGACATGCCCGTGGAAGAACTGGGATTTTTTAACTCCTGTTCTGCTTCTGAAGCCCACACCCTATCTGTGGCCCCAGCTTGCCACTCAGGAAACAGGAGTAACTGTCAAATAGGAAGCTTTCTGGCAAATCTAAGCACACACCCAACACTTCATGGCTGTTCTGTCTCATGTTTTATTCTTTTCTCATGAAATGGAAATCCTGGCTTTTCCAGTGGAAGCTAAGAGCTTAGAACTGAGACAAGGGTCGAGTTGTGTTATACCTTTATTTTACAGGACGTCGGGCCTGTTGATTTTATCTTTCTTAGGAGGGGGAAGATGTGTTGCTTTCAGTTGTTGACACTGCTTTAAAAGATAAAAATCCAAAAACTTGCCCACGCAGAAGTGACTCAAGTATCCTAACATATGACAACATCTCCATGGGGCCATTCGGGACCAACTCTCCAGACCAGCTTGGAACAAGCCAAGGATTAAAAAGTTCATGTCACATGAAGATACTTCTAATTCCCAAGTGACATGGGATCATTTTTATGAGGGACAGAATAGCTAAAGATACTGATTTTCTCAAGGCATTAGCAAATTGTTTGAAAACTCTGACAGGACTATCGAGTTCTATTTATTTTAAATTAAAATCATGTTAATGATTTATCCCAAGCTCAGACGTGAGCAGGGTCAAGTAGAAGGAAGGTTGGCTTTGCTGTTGGACAGATGGGAATGTTAAGCCTGATTGCATCGATCCTCTGAGGAAGTCACAGCAGTTCTCAGGACCAGTTCCCATCCTCTGCAAAACACGTAAGTTACTGTGAGGATCACAGAACAGCCCAGCACATTGCCCAGATCAAATAGACTTTAGCAAGTGTCATTGTCTTTTTTTTCTGCCGAGTGACAGGAACTCACAGTGATGGGCACTGCTGGCGCACAGGACATTTAGGATCCAACATTCGTCCCTCTAACCCACCTCTATGAAGGAGACTAGGAAACCAGCGCTTGGTCGTGGGCCAGGTAAGTACCAGAACTAGACCGGAGCACCTAGGCCATCAGGTAAGTGGTCCCTGCACCACGCTACTTGCTTCTTCTAGAGGAGAGTGTGGGCATTTAGGGAAAAATACAGAAGAGCATCAGCTAGGAAAAAACCCTGGAATTTTAGGATCCTGCTTGAAACTTGATAGTAACCATCAGTGGTGGTCTTCAATAAGCGAAACGCGCTCTATCCTCGCATCCTGTCTGGTGTGCAGGCAACACGTGGAGGAGGGAGCCGAATGCCCCCAGGCTCGCTCACATCCCCAGCTCCCCCCTCCGGTTTCCCCAGAGCGAGGCCATGCAAGCACAGCAACCAAGCAGTTGCATCGGGGATGTTTTATTTATGGCTTTAATAATGGAGTCTCTTGGGAAATTTTTGGTTTCTCATTCCCAGAGGCAAAAACGCATCTGCAGAATGTTCTTGAAATTTATTACTACCACATTATTTTTTCCTACCACATTATTTGAGCCGCCTTAATCGAGTTTAAAATGTACTTTCGCAAAAATAGGACGATTTGAGTTGTCACTGGTTTGGCTGACGTGCCCTGTACTAGGCCAGCACCGTGTCGAATGTTGAGAATACAGGTTGATAGACTGCTGACCATAAGAGGAACGTGATCCCATGTCGAGCTTGCCACGTTTACTACCCAAACTGCCACTAATCCAGCAGGCGTCTGTTTTAGCTTTGTCCGGTCCCCAGTCCCTTATTTCCACAGTCATTGGAACACAGCACCCACATGTCCTGGAGGCACTCAGGCTTGAAGTTGTTTCTGTGGTGACAAGACATGCCCAAGATTCACATTTTATTTCGTTTCATACCTAAATGACATTCTAAAGAAATGGTAGCGTCTGAGGCAAGAGGATTGCTGGAAGGGAGGTCCACTGACCCGGGGCCCTCGCTGTGGGAGGCACTCCGGGAGTTTCTGTGGAATTAGGGGGAGTGAGTATGCATCTTGCAAAGCAAAGGTCGGGATTGCCACAGAGGTCACTGGTTTGGACCTGTCGTGTCCAGTGCATCGGAGACTTCATCTCCCCTTCGGTAGACCTAGGTTTCCCCTGAGGGACTTGCCTGAGAAAGCAGTGCTATGCGCAGGCAGACTCAGCATGAGATGCCTGTAAAAGCCTTTCTGCCTGTGGGCAGGAGACTACCAGGCATGTGGGGGTTAGAAAGCAGACTTCCAGGCTCCAGTTAGCTGCGTAACCTTGGATAGGTCAAGGTCGTTACCTGCTGAGGCTCAACCAACTGGGCCACACCGGCCAGGGCTAAAATCACTCTTAAATTTCCTCTTAGGCCCAGCTGGGTGTGGCTCAGTGGTTGAGCATCGACCTAGGATCCAGGCGATCAGGGTTCAATTCCCTGTCAAGGCGCATGCCCGGGTTGTGGGCTCGATCCCCAGTTGGGGGCGTGCAGGAGGCAGCCGATCAATGACTCTTTTATTGATGTTTCTCTCCCTCTCCTTTCCTCTGTCTGAAATCAATAAAGATATATTTTTAAAAATTTCCTCTTGGTTCTTTGTTGCCCAGCCTACAACTGAGTAGCCCATACTTTGCTTGCTTCCAGGCCATACTGGTAAGGTCTATTCTTGGGCAACAAAGAACACATCACCCTCTGACCAGCTCAGTGAATCTTTGATGAACCAAGAGGCTTGATAGACTAAGGAAGATAATGCCCGAGTGCCCAGATGAAGCTTAGTGCTCTAGAGTTGGAGAAATGTTAACCATTGGTTGGTGCTTCAGTCATGGTGAAGGCGAGCCATCGGACGTGTGTAATTCAAAAAGTCTTTACGAGCCAGGCATTATGCTAGGGATAAACAGCTAAGGTACCTGCCCTCAGGGAGATTTCTCAATCCCCTCGAGGAGTGTTTGTTTAACAAGTAGAAGTGGGTAGTTGCCCCGTGAAAGGCCAGAGTTACTATAGCAGTTACTGGTTTGGACTAGAAAGTATACTTCTAGGAAGGCTCCCCAGGGCGCCCTGCTGCCTTCTTCCTCTGAGTCCCGGTAGCCCTTGTATCAAACCTCTGTTATGGTCCTTACCAGGTCTGCCTCCTTTCCTAGGACTCCCTCCAGGCTATTATGAAAAAGTTGCTACAAACATTTGTTGACAGATTTGTGTGTATATTTTCACTTCCCTTGGGTAAATTACTGGAAGTGAGATTGCTGGGTCATATGGCCAGAGCAGTAGTGCTAGTTTGCATCCCCACCAGCAGTGCGTGAGAATTACAGTTGCTCCACACCCTTGTCAGCACTTGGGATTGTCTGCTTGTTTGTCAATTTAGTTATTCTGATATATGTGGATAATCATTTTTTCTTTCTGATTTCTACTGCCACATACCTCCCTTGAGATAAATGTATAGAAAATCCCATCTGAACAAACAAGGTAAAGAGCCAAGAGGAGATTTAAGAGTGACTTGACATATTAGGCAAAAATATCTTTTTCTAATAAGAAAACATTAAGATAAGAATGAAAAATGAAGACGTGAGAGAGCAGGTAGGTGTTGGGAAGCGGTACCCAGGTAGGGACCTCATAGTCTTTCCAATGTGATTCCTGTCTGTCATCCATCTAGGTAGGAGGCATACCTACCTTTGGCCACATTTTCTGATTAATCCATTTGGAAAGCTCCCCTCTGCTCTTGGCACAGATTATGAAACTGGCCCCTTTTTGTTAACTTCTGTTTTCCAACCTAGACTCCTTTAAACCAGAAATGCCGGCTCTTGCAGAAAGATGGCTGGGATGATAACATTGCTGAAACAGCCGCACATAAAATAATTATAAAAAATTGCACGCTCAAAGGCAAACCTCACCTTTGACCCAGAATTATGTTAGTTCTTTAGTAAGTACTTTGACATGGAGAGTCCTTGAGTCCCTTTGAGGAGTCATCCTGTTCCTTTCCTTGTCGCTCTTCCTTCACTTCATGGGCACACACATTTGCAGGATAATCTTGCATCTTATAATCTTGGCCATTTGGCTCGAGGCTCTGTTGAGACAGTTATGGCTTCTAAAAGCAACTGCTTGAACCAAGATCTTGAAAAATCAGGTCTGAAATAAAGACTACAAGCCCCTCCTCGTGCATGAGAATGCAAAGGAAGGCATTTCTTTCAGCTGTGCGGGGACCACACACCCGGGGCTCTGTACCCAGGGCTGCTGCTCATACGCCTCTGTGCGCCCGCAGAGGGAACCAGACACCCCCCAGCCTTCCCTAGGAGCCTGTAGGTCCCCCTTCCTTTCCGCCAAGGAGAAACTGCTGCTCGTACCCAAAACTGCCTACGCCGATCACCTCTCTTTCCCCAAATGCGAGGAAGGACACGGGCCCAGGCCCCAAGGGGTGAGAATTGTGAAGAATTCAGGTAACCTGCCGCCTGGGTGGCAGTGCTCGCTTTCGTTTTCTAGGCGATAAATCCTGACTTGCGAGCAAAAGGCTATTCCTGGTCCCAGCCATCCCCGCACCGCGTCCGTGCTCCCCGAGGCCCTGTATCCAGGGCGACCCGGTGCCGCGGCAAATGCGGAGCCTGCTGAAACGCAGCCGCTCGCTCCAGGCCCTGGGCTCAGACACTGATGGTGACACAATGGGGTCAAGCCTGTCAGGAAAACGGCTATTAATAGCTCATATGTATTGAGCGCTAGCTCCGTGCCAGCCACCAGATGTTCCACGTGTTCTTTTTACATCAACCTTCGCATTGGCCCTAGAAAGTAGGTCCTGTTATCAGCCCGGTTTTACAGAAAAGAGAACTGAGCATTAGTGAGACGGTGACTTCCCGAGGGCCCCAGCTCGCTAGGTGGTAGAGCTGAGTCTTAAACCCAAGAAATGTGTCTCTGGAGCCTTCTGAACTGCTGTATATTCTACCTACAACTGGAGCCCCATTGCAACCAAAGTCCCCAGGTAGGTAAGTCTGAAGCCCATTTACAGGGCTTCTACTACATTCCAACCATTTTGCCTACCTCTTGGCTAACATTTGAGGGCAAAATGTTTCCCAGGTTTCGAAATCTGCCCCTAAAAACAAATTCAACAGGTCATTCACTTAACAGAGATTTATGAACAGGTACAGATGCTGGGGATGCGACAGTCACAAGACAGTTATGGTTCCTGCCCTCGTGGACCTTACGATCTTAAGAGACCACTGGTAACGAGAAAATGATTAAAAAACGATGTTTCGTCAGAAGGATGAAGGGGCAGTGCCAGAGGAGAGGGAGAGAGAGGTGCCTGAATCTGACTGTGAAAGTGAGAAGGCTTCACGGAGGAGGCATCTTAGGGGTTTGAGCCTCAAAGAATAAAGAGCAGTTGCAGGATGGATAAGGTGTGTGCGCCCGTAGCCCCCCACGTCTGGCTACATCCATCAGGTGTCCGCTCAGATGTCATCTCTGCAGAGGGGACTTCTCTGGTCACCGCACCTCGTTACCTCTCCCCCCCGTCACTGGCTACACTGTACCTTGTTTTATTTTCTCCAGATTAACTTTTTTCTTCCTTTCTTTTTTCTTCCTCTCTCCACCCTCTCTTTCTCCCCACCCTCTCTCTTCCATGCCTTGAATAGTACTCAGCACATAGTAGGTGCTCCATAAATATTTTTTGGATTAATGACTGAGTGACATAAATAGAATGAAGTGTGTGTGATCCCAGGAGCAGCACTGCTGGGGGAGTGTTGGTGACGGCTGCTCAGCTCTGGACCGGAGGCGATTTCCACCTTGTCTGAGATTCAAATTCAGTCACGTCTGATAGCAAAACCCTGGACTAGAGTTTTCTCAGGATTCTTTCCAATCCGAGATTCTGGGATCCATGCCCCTTACTATGTCCTGAAGTGTCCTCCTTTCACCTGATTCTTAATAACACAGAGATTAAAGAGCTACTGTGGCCAAATAGAGAGTGAAATGTAGCCCTGGCCACCATTCTTAACAGAGCAATCAGTCACCTTGGTCAGAGGCACTGCCAAAACTCTAGTCAGGTTATTTTACAGCTGATACAATAACAAAGACTCCCTTTTACAGGGCTTCTACTACATTCCAACCATTTTGCCTACCTCTTGGCTAATTCTTACACAAACTCCAGGCTAGGTATCTTCCTCTTCATCACGCATTCAAGGAACCTGAGGCCCAGCAAAGACTCTCGACTTGCCCGCGGTCACAGAGCTGGTAAAGGTGGGAGCTGTGATTCAAGTCAGGTCTGTCTGTCTCGACTGCCTGGGCTGGTTCCAAACAGGCTAGAGGGCCTACTCCTTAAAGCAGGGGGTAGATGGCATTGATGTCAACCTAACTAATGCTAATTTAGGGAAACAACCTTGAGGGAGATAAAGAGTTCTAGAAAGAAGACTCTATAATTAGCCTGCTGGCCCAGCAGGAATGGTGAGTTTTATCTACTGCAGGTCAAAGCTATTGGCTTCTGGAGATTCAAGGGCAGGAGTGTGGGGACCTTGGAGAAAACTGTTTTCAACAACAGTGAACCCTTGAAGGGCTTCTCTGGGCTGTGCCAGGGAGGGTGATGTCCTCACAGCGATGAGAACACGCTGGGGAACTGGAACAAGGAAGAGCTTGTAGGGAAACGGGTGCCAGAAAGGCCCGAGACAGTCCAGATGGGTGTCTGGGCGTGAGGGGGGTGGGGGTTGGGGAGAAAGGAAAGAGTAGTAAATATATCCACAGCGGGACACTTGGAAGAAAGATTTTGTATCCCCTTTTCTTTCTCCCAGAACGTTCTTCCCTGCATCCCTGGCTGCGGTACCCTTTCCTGCTCCTGAGACCTATCAACAGAAGTTCCCAATCGGAGGTGTGGAGAAGGAAAAGTTTTATTCAGGGGAACAGTTTGCAAATGGCAATGCAGCCAGTGGCTCACCCAGAGCGCACTAGGGGAGCGAAGGGAAGGCTGCCTTTGACAGGGGAGAGCTCCACCGATTCCTGATGGGCCCAATTTTATGCAAATGAGGCTTCCAAATTAGTACAGTTCTGATTGGTCCGTTTAGATGCAAATGAGGACATAATTGTGCAGTTCTGATTGGACAGGGCAGGTCTCAGTTGGAAAGACAAAACCGGGATGTGACGGTTGATGCAGCAGGAGGCTGAGAGCTCAGGGTGGCTTTTCCCTGGACTGCAGGGCGCCTGCCTGAGCAGCTTCTGCTCCCAGTGGCTGCTGGACCCTGGTCATGAATTTGGGCCCCGTTAAATGAATTACAGTGTGCTCACCCCTCTCAACATTTGCATATAGATAAAATCATGTTTAGGGTTAATAACAAGGATGGGTCCAAGGGGGAAATAAGAGTCGTTTCCCAAAAGGTGTCAGGGGAAGTCCTGCTCCTTTGCCTACTGGGGTGAGGGCACCTCGGGGCTGCTTTTATGACTATGAACCTAGGTCACTTTCGCCCCAGCTCTCTCCTCCCCTCCACCAGCCCCAGTCAGTGCCCAGTTGGGGGCAGGTCATGCTGGGACTTGCCCCACTTTGTGCTGCCAGGAGCGCTGGCTGGCTCCCATCAGATATATGCCTGCTGCTGGTAACCACGAAGGCAGCAAGCTGTAGCAAGAACAAAGTTCGGCACCCCACCCTCCCCCACGCCCCAGCCAGCCTTGAAGCAGTCAGCTGACGGAAGCCAGCTGGTACTGGGTTAAAGAGACCCAGCTCTGTGCCATGTAATAAGCAGGTGTTTGGGGGGGCAGATTATTTCTCAGCAGGTTGAAAAACAGGGCATGCATGATATTTGGTTTCTCCTTTGGCCTTGATAGCAGGGTTCACCCTAAGGTCAGGCCGGCCTGCTGCTTTTCGGGGGACCTTGAAATGTAGATAAGCGCCCCGGTGGTGGAGCAGACGGATGCCCTTTCCTGCCCTCCCTTCTTCCTCTTTTCTCCAACAGCCATGATCTTTTACTTATTTATATTTTTTCTTAATTTTATTTTTTCCGTCGCCATTTATCTCCTCTATTCCCTCTTCCACCCCCCCCGAGTCACTACACTGTTGTCCATGTCCATGAGTCTCTTTTTATCTTTTTTGCTCGATCCCTCCACACACACACACCCCCATTCTTCTAGATGCCATTATTGGTTTATGAGCTGTGAGACCTCTGATAAGTGTCGTCAGGGACTATAAATGGAGCCAGGACACCTCCTCGCTGTGGCCTCAGCAGGATGCATCACAGTCCAGATCGGGCCTCTTTGGGGGCCTTTTGAATGGAATGAATCTAGAGAAGGGAAACACAGTTCTACATGTTCCCACGAACCTTTATATTGAAGACGTTGATGTCATAGGTCCACACACTTAGAGATGCTGTCTTTTTTGTTTCTTTTTCACTAGTCTGAATGGCCTGGATGACCTTGGTTTACCCTCACATTTGCCTGCCTTTTATTTTCTGGAACGCTTATTGATCATGTACTATATTCCAAGCACTCTACTAGGCATATTTTCTAAAGCTGTCTCATTTAATTTACTCTGAAACCATTTCAGGAGAGATTATTATTTCTTTTATACACATGAGAAGATGGAGGTTCAGAAAGGTAGGAGATTTGCTAAGCTCTCTCAGCTAAGAGACGGAGCCAGAATTTGAACCCAGGTTGTCTGGCTCCTGAACTTGAGCGTTCTTTCCATCCAGGGCCCACAGTGAGCAAGAATGCTGAACCAAATTATAGGGTGACCTGCCCTGGCCCGTTTGGCTCAGTGGTTACAGCGTCGGCCCACAGACTGAAGGGTCCTGGGTTCAATTGTGACCAAGGGCATGTACCTCGGTTGTAGGCTCGATCCCCAGCCCTGGTCATCTGCATGCAGGAGGCAACCAATCGATGTGTGTCTCTCTCTCTCTTTCCCTTCTACTCTCTCTGAAAAGCAATGGAAAAAAGTATCCTTGGGTAAAGATTAAAAAACATAAAATTACAGGGCGGCGTGACTGCATTGCCTATCAGTATAACTCTAACACGAAAGATGGTTTAGCGTGTCTGTTTCCACCGGGGAGAGGGAGGAGTGGGAGGTGGCCTCAATTGTGGTGTTTGTGCTGGGGTTCAATCAGCTCTTGGCACCCTGTCCCATCCGGAAACCCAAGCCTCTCTAAGTAGGCCACCTGGTTATTGTAGTGTCAGAGAAAAGGTGACCTTGGCAGGGACTAACCCCAGTGTGGCCCACAGTTTCCATCCAGGGCAACTGAAGGGTCTATATTCTTGGATAAGAAACACAGGATTGTTTATGGTAATAAAAGCTCCCATAAAATAAAGGTTAGCCTGCATGCTTGTCTCCTGCCCTAAACCAGGGGCAGCTCAGCAGGAAAGAACCCCCAAAACAGTGACTTGTCTCAAAGGCCAATGACTTAGCCTCCCCCACCTCTACCCAGCTGCTCCTTCTGCAGAAAACGAGGCCTGGCCTCTGCCTCCTGGCCGGAGCCGGAGCCCTGAGGCCCTCGGTAACCAGCTCCAGGAAGTTTGCTGCTTCCTTATTTGAGATGTATCACTCGACTGTAATCACACTGTGAGCGGAGCCGGCCAAAGCAGTGGCTGTTAACAGGAAGGTGGAGAAAGCTGACTCGGGAGGAAGCTGACTTAGGCTGGCGAGAAGAGCCTGGCCACCTTGGCCTCCAGCCCCCGGCGGGGGTCAGCGAGCGAGAGGGGCAGAGACCTGAGCTCATTTCGTCCCTGGGCTGGAGGCAGCACTATCTGGATTTCTCAACTCTGGAAATAGAAACCTGAAGCCGACTGATCAACGGGATATACAGACATCTTTCCGGGCCCCTGGGGAGTCTCAGAGCTCGGAGAACAAATAGCTTAAATAGCTCTGACACAGCAGAGCAGCAGCTCTTCCCGGGCGATGTCATCAGTTGATGAAACTTGGAAAGGGGCGCTGGGGCTGCGTTTCTGTGGCCTCCCTCCGCTGAGAAAGGAGCCAGTGCTGACCCAGCCCTCCGCTGGCCAGAGCTCCCGGTTGGCAGGCACCTCTGAGAAGGGACAGTCTATTTCTGGCTTCGTGATAAGGCCCCGGGAAGAGGGTGGAAGCGGAGAGGTGCAGGTCCGCAGCTGGCGAGGGGCATGGCGCAGAAACGCCTCATGCGGCGCAGGAAGTTTTCAGGCTTCCTGTGAGTGCATTTCTCACGGAGCTAATAAGGCTTCAGTCGTCTGGTGGATTTGCCATCATCTGGCAGCTAGAGGCAGGATAGGTTCCCAAATCGGGCCCGTGGCGCAACAGGGGAAATGGCACGGCTCCTGGACGCTGGCTTCACAGTATCCCTCCCTCCCTCCCTCCAGGCGCGGAGCACGTGCTCTCTGCGGGCTGCTCTGCTAGGCCTCACCACCCTCACGGGTGGCTGTTATCACCTCTCTTCTCCGAGGTTAAAGTGAGATTTAAAAAGGTAAAGTGACTCAGTCACACAGCTAGGAGGTGGCAAAGATAAGGCTAAAGCCCAGGTCTGTCCGAGAGGCCAGAGGCAAAGCCAGGCTGCCGTGAGCTGCCTGTGTGCCCGAGCGAGGTATGTCCCCCCTTTCCCGGTTTTTCTACCCAGACCCAGTTGTCCCTCCCTCTGTCGCTACTCCAGGCTCACACTGCGGTGGGGGGATGAGGGTCTCTGTGTGTGTGGCTGGGAGGTGCTGAGAAGTTGGGGAGCGATATGTTGTCCTCTCACCTTTATTTCAGTTGGTTAGGCACATCTCGGTGTGTTTCCTCCAAGGAGAAGGTTCGTTTTGGTTCCTGGACCTTTGAAGAAGGGGTTCAGATGGAGATAGGATTTGGGATATTTCCCCCCTCCTGTCTAAAAATATTAAGCGCCTGTTGGGCTCAGCTCTGGGTGACCTGGGCACTTGCAGACTATAGAACAATTTACTAACACTATTAATCTGGTGCTTTACTGTTTTCACATGTCTAAGGAACTGCCTACATGGGTAGATCCCTCTAGAGTTGCACAGGTGTCATCTACATACTGACATGTATCTAAAAATACCTTTTCACTGCAAAGAAACAGGTGGTTGTCCAATGACCCATGCTACATGGGTCACTTCCTGAGCCTGAAAGAGATCCCAGGACCCCAGACACCAGGTCCTAAGCTCTAGCAAGTACATGAAGAAAGAGTGTCCGCCCCCAGCTGTCAGGAGGCCCCAAATGCAGAATTGGAACCAGACCAGGTTTATGGGAATTTGTTCATTTTATAGCCACTTCGTGCCCTATCCTGAAAGGGCTGGAGAGTCATGTCTAAGCTCTCAAGCAGTAGATAATCTAAGCTATTGTTTTGGGGTCTTATGCACTCTCTTTGCAATTTTTTTTCTTCCTGTTTCGAAAGGCAAACAAATAGCTTCACAGCAATAAACAGGATGGTGGCAGCATCCAGGTTGAGGCATCTGCCTCCCCTCCTGTCGTCAAAGTTAATTAATTCCCACTGTACCTTGAACTGGGTCACCTGCAGGCCTGTGCTGGGGCCTGACCTGGCTGGCAGGGGAAGAAGGCATTTCTAACCTGGACAGGGGCGTGGAGAAGGGGATATGTTTCACCTCAGCGTGGGAGTGTCTCCCCTCTTCTCATCTGGGGAGGTGACCGTTTTCAGATCTGTGGGTGGGAAGAAAAACCTTCTCTTCCAAAAATAATCTTTCTGCAGTGGGGTTTGAAGCTGGACCAAGCTGCTAGCACTATTTTTACCCAGCTTGCAGTTCAGGTTGTAAATAGCAACTCTGGCTGTTTTTTCCCACAGCTGACAACAGTCTACCTCTGCCAGGCATTTTGCACGGAGGAAACAGAACAAAAGTTGCCCTCTGGCCCAGGGGATGATTAACCTTGACCATCGGGTCAGTATATAAACGGGGGCGGCATCGCCATGGTTCTGTTGTCTCGGTCTCTGCTGTAAACACGAGGCCCCGTGCTGGTTGCTCAGCTGAGGCTGATTTCAGGAGCCCGATGTGGAATCTGAAGGCAAAGGCGGGCCTGTAAATCTCTGCCTGAGCAAGCTGAGGCTTCCAGGAGCTTGAGCAGCTCTGGGCTGCGGCCTGCTGTCCCCCTCGCTCTCCCTCTTACATTAACAAGCACCTCCTCCAAGGTTGCTGTCCTAGGAGGGTTTCTTGCCCCAAACCCACCAGGTCAGGATACTGAGGAATGACAGAAAAAAACATCCACTCGAGGCTGCCCAGATGACTGAATGTCTAAAAATATCTGCCTCCTCGTTCTCAAGTGATGGGAGGCCCACAGCCTTCAGTATTGGAAAGTGTCATTTAGAGGTCAGGGCGAGAGGACCCGCTCCTTCCACATCATGTGTGAGCAGAAGCCTTGGGTTATGTCTCCAGTAGGCTTGGATGAGGTGGGAAGCTCCGCTTCACAGAGGGCCCCTCGCAGGTACTGTTGATGAGCGAGATAAACCAGCGAAGACTGAGATGTGCCTGTCCCTGTTGCCAATGCCCTGCTGCTTCTCTTGGGACAGGGGAATAGACTTCAGTGGCTTTTCTTTTCCCTGAGGTCAAGTTTCTTACCCAAGTCTTTCCCTGGGGTCTTTGGTCTGAAATTAGAAAAGAGAAATTATGAGTCAGCAGGAAAATCGTCTTCATTATGAATTACACAGCAGCTCCTCATGGACTGCTTGTTCTCTCCCTCTAGGTACACAGCAGTCAATCATCCATCAATCAGAGAATTTCTCAGATATCTGCCATGTGCTCAGAACTTGCATTTAGGCACATGGCTCAAGTTTCAGGTTCTTCCAGCAGATGATGTGTTGGGTAAGAAGAGGATTGGAAGACAGGTAAGTAGCTGAGTAATCCTCAGATCTGCGTCCTTGGAAGAGGTTTCTGTGCAGTTGCTTGGAATTGATTCTGGGCAGTTGTTCATTGCAAAACTCACTGCCAATTATTGATAGCCCAAGTGGCATTGGAGAGCCCCGATGGTAAAAATAGGGGCAGGTCATAGATGAGAAAATAACTTTGCATCTGAGGAGGGGATGGGAACATATTGTCTCAATCGGCTGTGTTGTGGGTTTCCATTGTCAGTTCAGGTTCTCTCCCACGGCTGGCCCTCCAGGCCTGCTTAGTGACCCCCAGCAAGAAGTCCACCAGGGAGCTGGCAGGATGAGAGCAAGGCTCTGTCTCAGCAGCCAGACCAGAGGAGATCCATGCTGGGTTCAGGGCACCCTCATTCTCACTGTGCTAAGAGTCCCACTAAACAGCCAACACCACAGTTTTTGGTAAAACCCATTGAATTTTAAATGTTCTGTTGGCTAATTTGGAGGAGTTATTATTGCCCAGTTGATCTGCTCATTCATTT
Source organism: Miniopterus schreibersii (assembly GCF_964146895.1). Lineage (NCBI taxonomy): Eukaryota > Metazoa > Chordata > Mammalia > Chiroptera > Miniopteridae > Miniopterus > Miniopterus schreibersii. The sequence continues at coordinate 11,142,323 of NC_138116.1, forward strand.
GTCCACCAAGCTTCAAATCTACAAAAACAGGGGTTTTGGGGAAAAGCCTATTAAAGCCTGGATGGTCAATGTTTACCTTAAAAAACAACAACAACAAAACTGAAGCAGGAAAAAAGTTCTGGGTAAGTAAAACCAAAAGCATGTGGCAGTCACATTGCTCCATGACCATTTGTTTTGAAAAATGCTCTCAGCCCCAGTCTTGACGTTGGGGAAAATGGGAACATGGTCACACACATCCTGTCTAGTATTGCCCTAGATTTCTTGGAATCCACTGTGAAGTGCCGATTCCCCTTTGCCACCAAGGAGTTAAACCTGGGCTGTGCTCTCTTGCTGACTAATAGGTACAGTGGGGCTCTTGAGATCATCCAGAAAGAAACTGACAGGTGTGAGGTCTCAGTGCTCTTGCAATGCCTTTGATGGGCACGGTGAGTGGTGAGCGAGCACAGGGATTATTGCACCTAGTGCCCCTGGTTGTGCAATTTTATTGTGGATCCTTGTTTCTTCCTTTGAATTTTGCATGGTTTTCAATGATCTCTAACTCCCTTGGGAGCTTGATATTACTGTGCTGTGTCAGTTGTTCCATGGAGAATATTTTAGACAGCAAACAAATTCCACCCTTTGAAGAATAATCCATTATGGTGGAAAACAAAACAGAATCATTGACCTGACCACCTCACACTTGATGTGTGGTAGGGAGACTTCATCTTCTCACTCTGGCTGTTTCCTTCCTTGTGAAAGAGCCCAATTAACAAACCACCCCTGGCCTCCCCCCCCCCCCCATTCTTCTCTGGCAGGAAGTGGTTTAATATGACTGATGAGTTTGGAAGGAGAAACTGGGCCTCCTTCCATCTTCTCTTTCCTTCTTCTTGGGAGTCAGCAGGACTCCCTCAGGGAGTGAAGGGGAGGCCCATTCTGGCCAAGTCTGTCTCATTCTGAGGCTGGGTGTTGGGAGGCTCATTAGTCACGCCCTCTAATATCAGCTTTATTAGTAATAAAAGGTATTTATTTTTAGTAATAAAGGTTATTTTTATTAGTAATAAAAGCTTTATTAGTAATAAATGTTATTTTTGGTTCTCATCTAGCACACTGCGATCTTCTAGTTCAGTCTAAAACTCGTAGAAAAGTGGGGGGCTGGTGTTTTGGGGCCGCCTCAGACACCCCAGTGTGTTTCCCAGGAGACTTCCTGGTGGTTCGAACAGGCCTTGTGTGGGGTGAGATTAGGAGTAACATTGGGGAGGGAGAGTTTGTAGAAGGTGTTCCTTCCAGCTGAAATATATTCGTTCAAAACATATTTACTGCATGCCTACTATGTGCCAGGGGTTCAGTGGAGATCAAGATAGACACAATCTCTTCTGTCACATACTTTATAATCTAAGATGCATTAATTAGAAAGTTTAATGTTCCAAGTGAAATAAAACAACCTCAAACTGGCTTAAGCAATAAAGAGAATGTATGGGCTCACGAGGGACCCAGGCACAATGTGACCTAGGACTCGGGGACCCATGTTGTGGCTCTGCTTCCTCGGGATGAGTTCATTCTTTCCTCGCCCACGCGATGCAAGCGCCTGGCGGCGCCCAGCCTCCCACTCTGGCTGCAGCGGAAACGGGGGACCACTGGCCAGGCGGAGAGGAGCCCAAGCCCCGTGTTCCCTGCACACTCCTGAGGTGCACAGTGATGACACCGAGTTAGGCCACAGGCCATCCCTAAAGCTGCCACTGGACTCGGTGTGATAAGATGCACCTCCCGGGCTTGAACCCAGAGGGCCCGTCCCCAGGTGGAAGAAAGCTGGGCCTTTCTGCACGGCTCAGAAATGTGGGAACCAGTTAGGAAGAGAGGACAGAAGCAATAACTGTCTAGGGTAGAGGGAAAAGACAATAAATAAAATGATGCTCTGAAGGAATCGTTTAACCTGCAGAAAACACAGACCTCCCCTCATTGCCTGGAAAGTCAAGCCCAGACCTGGGAACCCGGAGATTTGGGTTCCACATTCTGCGCAGGGCCCTCAGGAAAGTTCCAAAGGTGAGCAGACTTTGCTCCTTGATTGGGCCCCTTGGGAACTGCCTTTGGGTTGGATTTTCCTGCTCTGTGAACCCTTTTCTGGTTTTGGAAAGGAGGATGACACGTGCCCTAGAGGGACACCAGTTATATAAACAAAGCTCTGCTGCTAAATAAACCCGAGCTGTCTATGGACGGGAGCTTGACTCGTTCAGGCTTAAGGACGGTCAGCCAGCGGCTTAGGGGGTAAACATTAACCACGCTGGGCACATCAGCACCGCGGGCACTGAGCTGTGAAGATAACACAGGCCTTAGTTCGAAGTTCAAGAGATCTGTGGGAAGCAAGGTATAACCCAAATGAAGTGAAAATGGACAGAAACGCAGTCAACACGCAGGGGAGGGAGAGCGCCTGGGCGAAGCGCCAGGGATATGGGTGCTCGCCGGGCGGCTCAGGAGCACCGCTGGGCCTGAGCGATCCTCACCCCTCTTCCAACAAACATTTATTGGGCAGCTTCTACATAAGAAGCTACAGTAGGAACCTTAAGTCCTTTTTCGAAAAAAAGGGACCTTCATTTACAAGTAGGTAAATTATTATAAGAAATCAGATGACTCTAAGCAAAGTTAAAATGAACTAAGATCTAATATGATACCAGAGATAGAAGGTAAAACGAACTTCATTTGGGGGTAGAAGCTGGAAAAGGCGTGGGCTATGCCGGGATCTCAGTAAATCTTGCTTTAAGGCATGAACAAATATATAGAGTTCGATTGAAAGATTACAATCAACTACACCGCCTTTTTTTTTTTTCTTCAATTACAGTTTATATTCAGGATTATCCTCTAGTTTCAGATGTACAGCAGAGTGGTTAGAAAATCATGTACTTTAGCCCTGGCCAAGTAGCTCAGTTGGTTGGAGCATTGTCCCCATGTGCCACTGTTGCAGGGTCAGTAAGTGGAACAACAAATAGATATTTCTCTCTCTCTCTTTTCTATCTTTCAAATCAATTTAAAAAAAAAGAAAATCATGTACTTTACAGAGTGGTCCCCTGATGTTTCAAGTACCCACCCGGCCCCACGCACAGTTATTAAGATATTATTGACTATGTTCCCTGTGCTGTGCGTTACATCCCTGTGACTGTTCTGTAACCACCAACTTGTACTTCTTAGTCCCTTCACCTTTTCCACTCAGCCCCCCTCTTTTTTGGTCTCCCCAATAAATAAGGCTCAGTCCTCTGAACACCCTATAGCAGCAGTTGATTTGCGCCTTTCTTACTGCTCGGATCCTGACTCGGGTCGAGGTCAATCATTTATTCATTCAGTTATTCGCCCATCGTCTCATTGAACATTGACGCCAAGCTGGAGATGCATCCAAGGCCAAGATACAAAACAGAGACATGGTCCCTCCGGTCGAGGAGCTCAATCCAGCAGGGAAGGAGGCCGGTGGAAAGCAAGCATAAGGGGAGAGGTGCCCTAACAGAAGCATCGCTGAGTGCCTGGAGGGGAAGTCTTCACAAAGGACACGACATTTCGGTGGAGCTTGGGGACAGAGAGGGCTTTTCTGGGCTGAAATGTCAGCATCGGGAGGTGGTCGCTAAGGAAGGAGCCATGGTGCCTCGAGGAAACGGTAGAGTGAAGGTCTGGAGGGAGAGCGCCAGAGAGGAGGCTGGAAAGAGTGGGGTAGAAGGTGCGTCACCCAGGGCCTTGGAGATCTTTGGACTTTGATCATAGATAGAAGGGATTTGCTGAAGGACTTTAAGTCAAGGGAGGGACAGTCTTAGGCTTGGGCTTCAGAAAGACATTCTGGCAGCAGTCTGAGTTATCCTGGGGAAGGACTGGAGGCGAAATCATCGGGAAGGTTATTTCAATAATCTAGGTGCGAAGTGGTAAGGGCCTGAGAGTTGAAAAGTGGGGAACGGTGCCCCGCCCCGCACCCTGTTTCAGGGGAGCCGAGCAGGTGGGCGGGCGGGTGGGCGAGAGCGGGACGTGGCGCTGGGCGAGGGGCTTCAGGACCCCCCGCCTGAGCCGGGTGCAGGTGACTGAGGACTGAGGAGAAGTAAAAGGGGCACTGAACTAGTGAGACGGAAGCGACAGAACATTTAATGCTGCTGCTGACGGCGGTGGATTAATTCAGTAAAGAGGGAACACACTGATCGTCAGCAATGTCTTATTATGGAGGATGCAGATTCTGTTAGGTCTGCAAAGAAAGCATCTAGTGAAAAGGACAGGGTACGGACTGATCACCCATAGCCGACCTTTCCAGAAACTGCCAAACTGGTTTCCAAAGCAGTTGCCCCGCGAACAGTGCGGGCCCGACAGGATGGTTAGGTTTGAAAGGGTTGCCACCCAGCTAGGCCCGACACCCTTAGAGAATCCCTTCTACAAATCCAGGGGCCTTTTGGAAATTTGCCAGGTGACGGCTTTTCTTTCATCTGAAAAGAGAGGAGATTGATAAATTGTCACTGTTCTCCCTGAAGCTACAAGGCTCCGTGTGTCTCAAGGGCTACCCGGTCGCATGAAACTGTCATTTCATTCGTGGTTTTTGCCCGTTTCCTTCTGATATTCAGAAATCTTTCCCATCCCAAAGTTGGACAAATAGCCGTGTTTTCTTCTTTTCTTTCTAGATTTTTATTTTGTAAATGGAAATCTTTAATCCATGTGGAATTTGTTTTGGGATAAATATTTTGGAATTTTCTTTTTTTTTTTTTTTTTAAAGAAGAAAGAAAAGGAAGGGGGAAAACAGTGGGTTGAAGGAAGAATTGAGAGGTTGAATCAGCAAGACCTGATAATTAGCAAGACCTGCTGGAGAGAGGAAGTTAAGCATGACTTAGAAATGACCAGCCTGCAATTAGCGTTCCATTAACACAGCAGGTAACAGGAGAACAGGTTTGGGAGGAAAGATGAGGAGGTGCTTGGCTTAGGAAGCCCGAATGACACTCAGGTGGGCGAGCCCCACTGGCTGTTAGAAATACTTGTCTAGAGTTGATGAGACAGATGGAAGCTAAAGATTGACAGGGAGTTACGTAGGCGCTGAAGCCGTGGAACTAGAGGGCACAGACCAGACAACTAAAGGCCAAAGCTTTTGACAGCAGGAGTTTGGTAATCCCCATAGGCCCTGGCACAGTACTTTGCACAAAGCAGGCAGTGTCTGTGTAAAAACTTATAGATACACATATAGTTATACCAATTTGGAGGTTGTTAGTAACAGCTAGATGTCCCAAGACCTCAGATTTGGAGCCACTGCAATTTTACAGACTTATTTTAGGCTCAAATTGGCAATCAGAAGAGTACAATCAGCTTACTAATATTCAAGGAGGTTCTAGCCTTCTGCTAAATTTTATTTAAAAACTGTCATCGCCTTGTGTACTTTTTTGCATTTTGTCTTCCAGAGAAGATGCTATAAAGTGAGGAAGCTGGGGAAACACAGTTTATCAGAATAGGGGAGTTCAGTCCCAGTTGCTGGAACACAGAAATTGGTGTCAATGTGTTTGACCTTTAGAAAAGTCATTCCGAGGGCAACGTCATGGGGTTTTAGGAACTGAGCAATGTTTCCTTGAAATGTCATACACTTACAGTTCGCCTTTGCTCACTCTTTCAACAAACACTGCTTGAGCACTTCATAGGTTCTAGACATTGTGGTGACAAAAGACATCGTCCCATCCCTCAAAGACCTCACAGCCCAGCAGGGAGCAATGACGAGGGAATGCAATTAAAATACACTGTGAAGTGCTGTGTTAGAGGTGAGTCCTGTGTGTAACCAAAGGCAGAGAAGGATAACCCAACACAGAGGGGAGGAAATGAGGGTGGCAACGTGGTTAGAGAAGTCTTTGCAGAAGAGACGGTGCCTGAGACAGGTGATAGAAGGAGGGGATGAAGTTCCAGATCAAGGGGAGAGCAACTTTAAAGGCAAGAAAGAACAGAATCCATGATGGCTGAACATGGAGGGGAGTGGCAAGAGGTGGTAGACGGGGACCTCATCCTATAAGCCGTTCTGTGGAGTCTGAACTTTTAGCCTGAAGCAATGGAGGCCACCAAGGATTCTTACAGAAGACTTCAAAGGAAGTCTTTTGTTTTTTATTTCCCTCTCTGTGTTTCTCCCCTCCTCTGTCCGCCCCCCCCCCCCCCCGCTTGTCTTCTACCCACCTTCCCTCTTATAAGCACAATTTTGGAAAATTCACCTTCTCTGGCTTATACCTAATGGGCAAGGGATTTACCTGTGGCTTGTCCGTGCTTGGGCTGGAGAATAGGACGGAGTTGTAGATCCCTGAGTCCTGACTTTTGATGGCAGTAAGGATCAAACTCATATCACCCAGAGACTCACCTTCTACTGGAGAGGCCTGTGTTTGGTTTTAACAAGGGGACAAGAGGTGGACAAGAATCCTAACTGAAGAGAGGTCCATACTCTTGGTACTTAAAATGGGGTCCCTGGACCTGGACTTGAAGAATCAGCAATACCTGGGACCTGGTTAGAGAAGCAGAATCTCAGGCCCCACCCAAAACCTACTGAACCAGAACCTGAGTTTTTAACCACATGCCTGGGTGATCCCCGTGCACATTTGATCGAGTTTGCAAGGCCCTGATCCACAAGATAGGAAACTGCTTAGCTGGTAAACCTTGTGTCACCATGTTGCAATCATGCCTGATATGTAATCAGTTTGTCAACTTCTATGATTACAAATTTATATCCAAAAGTACACTCAGGAGTTAAACCTTTTGTACCCTACTGAACATTTCCAAGAAGTCTCCTTGGAACCAATGATGTTAAGATCTCTTTAAATAACGAGCTTGATCTCTGGCTGATGGATGAAATATTTTTTTTTCTATTGTAGCAAAACATACATAACACAAATTTACCATTTAACCATTTTTAAGTACAGCTCAGTAGCAATAAGTATCTTCACACAGTTGTACAACCATCACCACCATCCATCTCCAGAACTTTTCCATCTTCTCAAACTGAAACTCTGTACTCGCTAAGCAATAACTCTTCCCACAGCCCCTGGTAACCACCATTCTGCCTCTTTCTCTATGAACTTAACTACTTTAGGTCCCTCTTCATATAAGTGGAATCATGCAGTATTCTTCCTTTCTCGTCTGGCTTATTTCACTTAGCATATTATCTTTAAGTTTCATCCACGTTGTAGCTCGCATCAGAATTTCCTTCCTTTTTAAGGCTGAAGAGTAGTCAATTGTATTTATCACATTTTGTTTACCATTCATTTCTCAGTGCACACTTGGGTTGCTTCTGTGTTTTGGCTATTGTGAGTGATGATGCTATGAACGTGGGTGTGGAAAGATTTATCCTTATAACCAGCATTCACGCCAGGCATGTAGCTGCCCTCTCCCAACTTCTCCGCATTCTTTCCTAGAGGCGTGCCACAATAAACATCGTAAAATTCCCAGTTAATGGATGTTCTCCACGAATTTTCTTGAACGTATTAAGTCTCCGGTTGGCTCCTCATTAAGAAAAGAATTTGCTGTTGTTGGGAGCGAAGCGTCTGTTCCATTTAGTGTCTCTGTCTGGGAGCCACGGCCTCCTGAAAATACACCCAGAGCTAGGGCCAAGACATTAATTTGCAAAGCTCAAGTATTGATCTGGTGGCACCATCGCCTTCCCCCGATGCTATTCCTATCAACCCAAATTATCTCTATGAATACAGAAATTGTTTTCTCGGTGCTCTGAGCAGCCGGTGACTAGCTGCTGGCTGATGGGCTGTGACAGAGAGGAGCCATCGTCTCATCCCTGGGCGATGGAGGCAGTCCCACCAGTGTTGCTGGCAAAGAAATTTGCAGCTCTGAAGCCAAGGGACAGATCCCCACGTGGGCAGACTCACGGCTGCATTCTGATTTCAGCAACCTGCAACGGGGCTCAGAGACGGGCAAGGGGCCCTGAGCTTAGGGTGGAATTATTCTGAAGAATTATGTAAAGAATATTCTCTCCTCGAAAAGACCCAATTTTTCTTCTGGAGCCTCAGATACTTGGTACTGTTTCAGGAAGGGGGGGGCAGGCTCTTAAGGGCTTTCCCTCAGTGGGGGCGCTCTTACACTCCGTACCCACTATTTCATTCCCCACAACCCTGCTCGTGATCCCATCTGGGTAGGAAGAGGAGAGGGCTACAGCCACACCAGCCCATTTGGAAAATAAATACTGAAACTTTGTTTCATCTTCTGTGCAATCACTTTTGTTTTGTAAACTAAATCTAAACCTAACGATAGCGGAACAAGCCAGTTCCCCATTTTCATGTTAACTCCTGGCCCTCGAGGGTGATTAACTTGATCTAGAAGCTGAAAACACGCTTGGGCTCCTGTTTATGAGATCTGATTCCGAGCTTTCCAGAGAAGATTTGCACAGCATTAGAAAGGCTCTAGCAACTTAGGAGAGTCCACAGGTAAGGAATTTCCTGTTACCTGATTATAAAAGAAGAGCTAGAAGTCACAGCCAAATCGCAAGAGACAAGAAAGGGTGAGGGAGGACCTGCCAGTTTCAATCCCAAGAGAAAAGTTTGCAGGGTAGTGAACACATTTGAGGAATTCCCAGGGGAGCCACTGACTAAACCAAGATACAAGATACGTAAGATGTGATGAGGTTATATAAATGCAAGGCCACAGAAACATGTGATGGGCTGGAAAGATCCCAGGGAAGTCTGGGGTCATGCATAAGACAATAAAATATCTGTAGGCCACCACCTAGAATTTGCAATTTTCCTCCTCCCAGGTTTACCCCGATCTGTCCACTTGAAATGCCCCTTGCTGCCCTTTTCCTCTCCACTTATACATGCTTATCAAAATCTTACCACCCATGGGAACACTGCCCAGACTGACCCCTCTTGACTGTAATCACTCTTTTGCGCCCTCTCAAAATAAGTGTTCTGTTTGTCCCGGGGCAGCCCATGTGGCATTAATGACATATTTCTTTATGGGTGTTTTCATGACATTTTCCATATGTGTAGTGTGTGCTCCTAAACCAGTCTTTATGCTCCTTGAGGTAGGGGCTGTTTTGGGGAGAAGGTGGTGTTGGTTTGGGCCTTTTCTCTAGGGTGCTTCTCAAACTTTAATGTACGTAGGGATCAGTAGGGGATCTTGCTAAAATGAAGATGCTGATTCAGTAGAAATAGGTTGGGCCGAGAGTCTGCCTTTCTTTTCTTTTTTTTAGCAAGAGAAAATAACCAAATGTAACACATACATAAGTACGGGAACCCCACACGTGTGAGAGAGTCAGAGATCCCATACGCGTGAGAGGTTCAGAGACAGAAAGGGAACATGGGACTATATGACATGCTGAGCCAGGGGTGAGGTAAGGTGCTTTAGGGGCTCAAAGGGTCACTGCAGAGTGATCAGGAGAGCGAGATTCTGCATTTCTAACCAGCTGCTGGTTGGAAGAGCACAATTTGAGTGGCAAGGCCCTATAACACCCAGGATGGTGCTTTGATATAAACAACCAAGACTTTATAATGATAGTAGTTCCCAGGAAAGTTTCTCTTTGGAGGCCTGATCCCTTCAAGCAAATGCTCCCTCACTATAAGGCCTTTTCCGTTTGATCGCTACACTGTCCTCAAAACAAATTGGAGCCTGAGGACATGATTTTGTTATAGGGCATTTGTTTGAATTTTTGTTTAAATTCTAGGGATCCAAGGGGTTTTACTAATGTCATTTGGGAGGATTGGCGAGTTATTCGGGTGTGCGTGGCCCAGCCCTGTCATGCTAGGCCAGTCTTGCTTGGTAAGAGCCACAGTTATGCGCCCATCAGTGGGGAGCACACTCAAGCCGCACAGGGTGCTGAGAGCCACTACTCCCCCTCTGGATCAGGGGCCCTCACTTTTCTCCCAGGTGGGTTAGGTAGGTGGAGGCAGAAATAAAGCTTCCTTTGGTTCACCTCTGGCCAGTAAGTTTCCTGTGTGAAGTCCTGCTCTGTCAGAAGCAAAGAAGCCCCTCTTAGTCTCGCCTTGGAACACAGGAAGGCCAGTCTTTAACTAGCATAAGCCGACTCCCACAAGTGCTTTTTAACCAGGAGGCAGAGCAGAGGGATGAGTGGGCACTAGTGAAACTGCAAAGACATCCGACTCTGGATGTCAGCGGGAGACAACAGGACCAGTCATCTCTCAGGGCCTTGGTTTAGTGTCTGTGAAATCAAGGTGTTAGGCGGGAAGATTCTTATCAGCCCTAATAGTCAGTGACTCTAATCAACATATGCAGAAAGGCCGGGAGCCCACAATTCTGCAGCTGGCTAGGTGACAACACACTGTGACCGGGAGCCTCTTGGCTGGCTCTCGCCCTCCCACCGGTGTGGGCCCAAATGCTTGCCCTGTTTCGGTACTAAGTTATCCCCTCTAGACAATTTGGTGCCTCACATCCGCCAGCCTATGGTAGAAAGACTTCAAAAGATATGCCCTGTGCTGCCACCTAATGGTTCCCGTTCTATGGAGGCGATTCTTCAGCACCCTTTGTGGAGTGTAGAATCTTCAGGCCCTTTAGACATGACCTGCCAGCTCTGAGACTCTTAACAGGGCAGAATAAAAGCAGGAGACTTCCAGGTGCCACCTCCTTAAGGGACTCGGGGACTCTGACTGTAAGAGCTAAAAGGTTTTCGTAAACTTTGTAATTTCCTCCTTATTGTTATTTCCTGTCTGTTTCCCTGTAGTGATTAGCCGTAAAACTTGAAAAACAAAAAGGGCCAAGGTGTTTGTTTTCAAGGGCAGCAGGGAAACGGGGGGCTGGGGAGACAGCACTGCAGAGCTGGAGGTCAGCCACCCCAGGACATGGGGGGGGGCGGAGCCGGGAATGGGGGCGAGGAGCGCGGGCTGAGTCTTCAGGCTTGTTGGAGAAAGGCGAGGGGGTGGGGATGGACTTGCATTCGGGCTGAAATGAAGGGGCAGTCCTAACAGCACTGTCATTCTTTCCTATTTTGTCTTCAGCTGTACCAGTCTGTTTTCAAGCCAGGAAAATGAAGTAAACGTGTAGCTATCAAACTGCTTTTTAGCAAAGGATACTCTCTAGAGTAAGCACCTTCAGTGCAAATGGCCTTTGTTCTCTGGACTCCGTTTGCCTTCAGACTGGATGTTCTGAATTGCAGTTCTTTGTTGTTCCTGAATAAACCCGTTTTGCTGGAGAACTATGGGCTATTTGTTTAAGGTCAACACATACCAATGAGATATTTATCCCAGAGGCCAAATCTTTGAAAATTTGGGTCTCCAGCAATTTGCATTCTAGAATCTCAAAGTTCGGACAGGATCCTTGCGAGGCCTGTGTCAGCAACAGCGAACTAGAATCAAACAAGCAAATACCAGAGGAACTGGGGAAATAAAGTGCTTTGTGTTTCGATTTGTTAATTTGTTCATTTTTCCTCTCCAGCTGGAAAGCCTTGAATGTACTCATTCAATAAATCAAGAAGCATTTATTGAGCACCTAATATGTGCTAAGTAACGCTAAGTAAAAATGTTTCTGTAAAGGGCCAGAGAGTAAATATTTTAGGCGTTGAAAGCCGCGGAGTCTCCATCACAACTACTCTGCTTGCCAATTGTAGTTTCAAAACAGCTTTACACACTGCATAAATGAGTATGGCTGTATTCCGATAAAACTTTATTTACAAAGGGCAGCAGTCTAGATTTAGCTCATGGGCCATAGTTTGCCAATCCCTGATCTAGAAGATCTAAGAGAGCTTTTGGCCAATGCAACAGTTTTCTTTAAGGAAACCTATGTGGTTATGCTTTGCCTATAATGACAAGGAATTAGGTGACATATGTCTCTAATTTTAAAGTTATACTTGTCAGTAGGATATCCCAGATAGCTCTGTATAATTATTTAGTATAATGCAAGCTATCATAACTACCCTGTAAACATGCACAAGTTATTATAAACATTGGAAATGATGCCGGCCCTACCTCCCTACCGGAGTTAGTTTGGCAAGGCTGTCTAAATACGAATTTAATTTATGACAGTTTCTCACAAAGGGAACCATTCCACAGGAGAACACTGAATATTTCACTGAGCTTGTTATCTCAATGGAGTGATTCAGTTCCTGTTTTGATTGGATTTGAAACTGTCGTAAAGAGGAAACATAACATTGAGCACCCCTGTTTGTCTCCTGAGTCCTAAGACTTAACTGCTTGGAACTTTCAAAAATATGTTCTAAAACCAACAAACGAAGCTATATGTCACTTTCACCTTTACATTCTAATGAAGTAATAGTACACAGAAGATGCTAAAATAATTTCTGCTTTAGGAATGGAAGGCATTCAGACTGTGGCCATGTTGACTTCTTTAGATGTAACTTTTATGAAATAGCAACTACAGATGCCTAGCTATTTACATGGCTGTAGATACTGCCAATTGGGTACCAAAAGCTATCTGTGGCCCCCTTCTCTTTTGCTTTCTCCTAATATAGGCTCCCTTGCAGGGAAGAGGACCCTGTGTTCCAATCTGGCCAACACGACATAAACACAAGTATCTGCCTGGGGTTTGTAAGAACATTTGCTCATAGGGGCTGATTCAAATTTGCCTCTTATTTCCCCCCTCTTCTCCCCAACCTGCAACACAGGTGCAGTGCCTTAGGGGTTCAGTCGCATTTTGTGATGTTGAAGACAAAAGCAGCAGACTGAGGACGGTAGTGTGCAAAGAAAGGAGCAGGACCGACAATGTCGCTAAACAGCCCCGCTAGACCTGACCTGACCACCTTTGGGTTTCCTATTGCAAGGGAAGAAATGCAGTCCCTGTGGAGTAAAGCCATTGCCATCCGGTTTTCTATTACTTGCAACCCAACCCAATCCTATCTTCTTGGGGCTATTTAGAGTTTCCTTTCATTCTCACTCTCCTCGACATTGTTCAGGAAATGAAATGAAATTTCTGGCATCCAGTGCACTTGTATTAATTCTCCAACTCTTCCAGTGCCACTTAAAAAAGTTGGGTTAAAGACACTTAAAATCTTGGTGCCAACTCAAAATTCACTGGTTTGTTTTGTTTTGTTTTTAGGAAGAAGTCCTATTATAATACATCAACATCAAGTTCAAAGAAAATGCCCTACAACATAGCTTCTAAGAAAATCAAAGGTATTGTCAACAGATTCTGAATTTGTTTCAGGTAGCAAAAATTTTATGCCAACAAACTGTCCAAAAAGTATCTGAATATAGTCTACATTTTAGAGTTTCATGGCCCCCCCGACCAATCATATTTTGTGGCATATAGGTTAAGTTATTATAAAGACCTTTCAAATTTTTTATTTTAAGAGCTCCCTGTTGCCAAATTTTGGGTAATTTGGGCATCAAAAAGTTAATGATGGTAATGGATTATAACACATTCAATAAAATGTAAAAAATTAATAAGTTCACAGTGATTCATAAGCATGCCAGCTAATGAACGTAGGCAAATGATAGAATTAGAGTTTGCACCTGCCAATATAGTGAGTGCTTCAGGGTAGCATCAGTAATGGACGCTAGAGCCATTGAGTGAAAGGATGTTGGAGAACAAGCTAATCACATGGTTTCCAAGTAGCATCCCACAAATTAATAATTCCGAAGGAAAAATGTATTTTTACCATGGAGAGATCTGTTAGACACCATCTCAAAACCAAGCCATCAGACTCCCCACCACCCACGGTAAGATCGCTTAGCGTGTGACTCTGCAAATCATTTTGCTTCCCAGAGTCTTGGTTTCCTCAGCTACAGAAAGGAGATTATCTACATACGACAATGTGGATGAACCTGGAAAACATCATGCTAAGTGAAAGAAGCCAGACACAAAAGCCACAGAATGTATGATGCCACTTATATGAAATGTCCAAATAGGCAAATCCACAGAAGGGGGGGTAACGGGGAATGATTTCTAAGCACTGTGAGATTTCTTTTTGGGGTGATGAGAATGTTCTAAAATTGATTGTGGGGATGGTTGCAAATCTTTATCAATATATTAAAACTAGCCCAGCCAGCGAGGCTCCGTGGTTGAGCATCGACCTATGGACCAGGAGGTCGCGGTTCCATTCCCGGTCAGGGCACATGCCCGGGTTGCGGGCTTGACCCCCAGCAGGGGGCGTGCAGGAGGCAGCCGATCAATGACTCTCATCATTGATGCTTCTCTCTTTCCCTCTCCCTTCCTCTGTCTGAAATCAATAAAAACATATTAAAATATATATACACTAAAACTATTGAACTGTACACTTTCGATAGGTAAATCAAATTGTACAGTATGTGAATATATCTCAAAGCTGTTAAACGGGTAAAATATTTTAAAATTTTAGGTTAAGAAAAGGAGATTATAATACCGGTATGAGGTTTAAATGAGTCTTTGCTCTCATAACACCTCTCACCACCCCCCCCAACACACTGTTCATCACACCAAATCCTCACTGTGCGCCTCTGTCTTGCCCACTGAGCTGAGAGCCCTCCGACAACAGAAACTTTCTGGTCCACCCAGGGCCAGCTTCCTGGGCGTGTGACCCGAGCAGTCGCACTAGCCCCCAAACTCAGAAGGGTCCCACGTTTGGTCCAATGTCCTGCTGTCACCGTCCTGAAAGTCTTCGCTTCTGAACAAGGAGCAGGTGCCTCTCGTTTTCACCGCGCGCTGATGTTGCAGACTCCGTAGCTGCCCTGAATCCACCCTCGTGCCCACGGAGTCTAGCGCGGTACCCACGCTCAGTGGGTCTTCAGTGAAGGTTAATTGTCTTTCCCGGCCCCGGGACTGAGACTCCCCTGGGAACAGTGCTCTGACCTTGAGCAGAGATCCACCCAGAGCCCCCCCCCCCCCCCCCCCCCCCCCCCCCCGTGTGCCAGGCCCGGTGTCAGCGAGGAGCCCGGGGGCAGCTGGAGGGAGGCTGTTCCAGCAGCGCGCGCCCCCTCCCCGCTCAGCTCAAACTGCCCCGGCCTTGGACTCATTGGTGCTGCTCCTTAGAGACACACACAGCACCTTGGGGCCCTGAGCTTGTTTGTTCTGCTTTGTCGCAGGCACTAGGAGGCTCTGATGTAGGAGGATGAGACTCCGGAGCACAAGAAAAGCCGACGGCCCTTTTCAGTACGCTTGCGGTCCGTCGCATTGGCATCTATTATTAAAGAGATCTGTCCGCACCTCTTAATTCAATTCTGTTTCTGTGGACAAAACACTATGCTAGGCACTGCTGACCGCAAGATGGTAGCTGGATCTTTTTTTTTAAAATATATCTTTATTGATTTCAGAGAGAGGAAAGGAGAGGGAGAGAGAGAGAGATAGAAACATCAATGATGAGAGAGTCATTGATCGGCTGCAGCCCGCTACCCGGGCATGTGCCCTGACCGGGAATCGAACCCTGATCACCTGGATCCTAGGTCGACGCTTAACCCCTGAGCCAAGCCCGGCCGGGCAGTAGCTGGATCTTTTTAAGCTTGTCGCACGAGCTCTCTGGACAGAGACGACAGTGGGCTAGGGCTTCGTGGGCAGTCAGCAGAGAGCAGTAGTCAAAACCCCCAAATTCCTCACAGCCCCGCTTCCCCCTGATGGATGTGCTTTTACTAGGGGTGAGTCCCAGGGGCGGTTCCTCAATCTCTGTCAACTTCAGTTTTCTAATCAGTTTATACAGCCCTGGTGTCAAAGGGCTGTTGTAAAGACTGAATGAGATCAAGCGCGCATGAGTGGCAGTGCCCAGCACTTAGTCAGAAAGCCACCATAGAAACAGGACCTAAGACATCCTATGAAACTGGGCCGCTTTGCCCCCTGACGGCTGACCAGCGCTGCTCCTGGCACACAGCCCGCGTTATAAAATTTCTACTTCTCCAGCTAGAGGTGAAGGCAGCCAACTGCCCCCAACATCACCTGACGCTGTGAAGTCAGTGAGCTCCTGTCTCTCCCCCTCGGTCTTGGTAGTGACGCCCACACCTGGCTGCCACACCCCCGGGCACACAGTGTTTCCGGGGGGAGGCTAAGCAAAGGAGCTGGGATGCAGCAGCTGCTGGTGGGGACGCTGGAAAGAGGGTTTGGCCTGTCCTGGCACCTTCTGCTTCTTTGGAACCTGGAGCCCACTCCTCCCTAGTACAGTCTGCTCCTTGAGCACCCGAGAAGTTGGGCTTTCTCCCCCAGCCCCAGCCCCCCATCATTGGCCAGTCATTGGAAGTGGCTGCTACCAAGGAGAACAGCATGACCTTGAGCAAGACAGGTGCCTTCAGTGGAGGGAGGGAGAACAGCATGACCTTGAGCAAGACAGGTGCCTTCAGTGGAGGGAGGGAGAACAGCATGACCTTGAGCAAGACAGGTGCCTTCAGTTCTTGAAGAGACACTCACCAGAGAGCTGTCAGCCAACCCTCCCAGCAGGCGGGGCGTGAGTGCCTCAGTCCTGAAGTGGGGAGCTGGGGAGGCCGCGCAGCACAGACTCAATTACAGCAACTAGGTGGCAGGAATTGTTGTTCTGAGTTTCAGCCATTCCTAGGAGTTCTGGGATAGAGACGGGCTGGAGGAGGCTAGAGAACATGCCATCTGCCAATGTCATAGTTGCTTACAGGGGGAGATTCATTGAAAGCTGCACCTCTTGTGGTTTTACGTGCCTTTAACCAAACTTAGAGTCCATCCAAGCAAAAAATTTCTAAGCAGGTCAACAAAAAGTACAAAGAATGCCTTATCATAAAATATTCACTCCTTTGAAGATTCTGCTTGCTTTTTAAAATCTTTATTGTTGTATAAATGTAATGTTTATAGTCAAAAACAAAAACAAAAAAAACCCCTTGTGCTCTGGAAATAGACAGGAGTAGTTGTTAATCCCAGCTCCATGATTTATACTCTGAGTGATCTTTATTTAGTGACCAGTGTAATGAAGCTAATATTACAAACACGTCACTGGATTAATGAGGTAATATACCTGAGGTACCGAGCACATACAAATTGCTAAATAATATTTCTTTTTCTTTTCCTCTCCTCCTCATTACTATTATTTATACTGCATTTCCCTGACTGAGCACAGGAGAAGATACTAGGCTCTTGATCTTCAACTCCTGCTCTACTAATCCTGATTAGTGGTCCACTCCCCAGCATATTGATGCTTTGCTTATTACTTTTTATTTTTTGCTTTTTATTGAATTTATTGAATTTTGGGGGTGACACTGGTTAACAAAATCATACAGGTTTCAGGTGCCCAATTCTACAGCACAGCCTCTGTACACTGTATTGTGTGTTCACCACCCTGAGTCAAGCCCAAGTTCACCATTTACCCCCCTTTCCCCTCCTCTACCTCCCCCCACCCCTTTCGCCCCTGCAGTCACCACACTGCTCTCTGTGTCCATGATGAACTCGTTTGTTTTAGAAAGATGGGGTGTAGTCAGATAATGAATGATATGCTCTAAGTGCCAGGCTAAGAGATGGACACACGTATTTCATTGACAGTGGGGAGCCACTAAAGGTTTTTGGAGCAGATATCATTAGGAAATAAAAGAGATGAATCCAGATTACTTAGATGGGGGCGCGTGAAGACCCCCTGAAATTTTGAGTAAATATTTGTGTGAATAGTCATGTTTCTTTTTCCGGGAAGAGAGTCGATAGGTTTCATCCAATCTCAAAGGCGTCTGAGACTTCAGAACAGGCTAAGAATCACTGGCGTAGCGGTCGCCAGCTTAGATGACCAGCAGCATAGTAGTAGCGTTCAAATGACAAGGGGGCCCTGGCCGGGTGGCTCAGTGGGTTGAGCATCCTGGAAAGGTCGCCGGTTCGATTCCCGGTCCGAGCTCATGCCCAGGTTGTGGGCTCGATCCCCGGTGAGGCGCACGATCGATGTTTCTCTCTCGCTCTCCCTCTCCCTCTAAAAAAAAGATCAATAAAAACACATTTAATAAAAAGGAAAGAAAAGAAAAAAGGGGTCCCAGGGCAACAAGTAAGGAGGTGGGTTTGGCTGGAGGAGAGCAGAAATGATCGCTTTCTCTGAGATCTGTGGCTTTTACGCCACTGTAGGTGGGTTTTCCGGCGGGCATGGGGGATGCGGAACCCCTGTGGCCCGCCCAGGACCGCAGGGCCGCAGCCACAGCCACAGGCAGGGGAGCGGCCTCCCTCCCAAGCCGGAGTTTGAATGACATCGTCAAGAAAAACAGATAAGCGGGCCAAGGACAGATCTTTGAACATATTTAATCCGCCTGCTGTGCCTTTTCCTAAGTGCTTTCTGGCATTATTTTCCTCTGCACAGGAAATTCACATTTTGAACTTCAGTTCCTAAAATACATTAAATCACACTTTGGCTTCTGAGGAGGGGCAGGAGGGGATGCACATAATGACTGCTTATGTGCTTCACGTCTCATCTGAGGAAATTGCCTTTTCAAAATGATCGGGTGCTCCTGACCCTGTCAGAAAGCCGGTGGGTATTTGGGGCTAGGTTAGGAAGTGTGTAGGATAATTGTTAGCATGCAGGCGGTCTAGCTCTAGCCTCCCATTGAAATCTCAGGAGCCCACAGAATCCCTCCTTTCCTTGGAGAGGAAGGAAAAGATACCTGTTCCCCCTTACCTGCTCATGCCAGGAAAGCTACTCGAAACATTTGAGTAGAAGGGGTGGCCTTTTCCCACCTAGACCCCCTGTTATGGGTTGAATTATGTCTCCTCAAAATTCCTATGTTTGAATCCTAAGGCCCCGCACTTTAGAATGTGATCTTATTTGCAAATAGGGTCCTTGCAGATGTAATTAATTAAGAGGAGGTCATAAGGGTGGGCCCTAATCCAATATAAACGGTGTCCTTATTTTAAAAAAGATAATTTGACTCAGAGACACACACACACAGAATGTCATGTGAAGATGAAGGCAGAGACCAGGTGATGCTGCTACAAGCCAAGAACACCAAAGATTGCCAGCAAAACACCAGAAGCTAGGGGACAAGCTTGGAACTGAACCTTCTTCCCAGCTGTCAGAAAGAATTAAGGCTGCCCACACCTTGGTCTCGGATTTCCAGCCTCCAGAACTGTGGGACAATAGATTTCTGTTGCTGAGCCACCCAGGTCGTGGTTCTTAGCTACCGTAGCTCTTGAAAACTAACACCCTCCCTTTCTCTACAACTGTAGACGGTTCCATTCTGCGGCCGGCAAGTCCAGCCCTGGTTTCCTGAACCGAGCCTCAGAGAAGGCGGAGCTGCAGCGGCCTGTCGATCAGAGCTTGCCGGGTACGCAGAGCTCAGTGGAAGTCAGCGGGCAGAGTGGCCTGGCGACCTCCTACCCTGCCTTGCCCTGCGGGGACACTCTGTCCTGTGTGTGCTGTGGCTTAAGGGAGGGGGCCCCAATGTAGAGCCAAGTGCTAACTCTCTTGAAGGATCAAAATATTCAACCCCAAGTCTGGAGCATGGATTTTGCTCAACCTGGCTCCTAAAAGCCTTTGTTCTGAGCCTCTCTCTCCCATCATCAGGCTGTTACCAACTTGTCTTTAGTCGCCAGATGACGAGGTTTCTGCGGTTACCTACAAGCATGCAGAAAGGTGTCATTCCTAGGAGGCTTTGGGATAAAACAAATAAGACAGCGCCTCGTTCTTTTTGAGGTACTTAGGAAAATAATTACCGATAAATCAATATGTTATCTTAGATTTACTTCAGAGCAATATGAGAGTTAGAGATGGGGAAGGCAGGTGGAAGTACAGATGAAACAAAGCTGGCCATGAGCTGATAATTTTTGACTCTGGGCAATGGGCACACAGGAGTTTCTTATACTATTCTGTTTGCTTTTATCTATGCTTGAAATTCTCTATAATAAAAAGTCAAAAAATGTAACCTAGAGATAGTTACACCCAGAACCAAATTAAAAGTCTTATAAAGGGTAAGCTGCCAAACATGACCAACCTGGCTGTGAAGATTTTAAAGACAGGGCCCCAAAGTTCATTGGCATTTTCCCCATTAAGCGGTGGGCTCTCTGTCTCTGCCTTTTGAACCTGGATGAATTTGTGATTGCTCTGTCCCATAAAGTTCAGAAGTATATGACTTCTGAGACTGGGTCATAAAAGGTGCTGCAGCTTTCTCCTGGTTCTCCTGGAAGCTCGCTCTGTGGGCAGTCAGTCACCACGTAAGAAGTCTAACCCCGAAACCACCTGCTGGAGAGACCATGTGTAAACGATTTAGGAGGCAGCCCACGCTGAGCTCCCAGCCAACTGCCCAGCATTAACTGCCAGCCATGCGAATGAGCCAACTTGAACGTCTGGCCCAATCATGCCTTCAGATGACTGCAGTCTCAGCCAACATCTAAATGCAGCCTTGTGAGAGATCCCAAGGTAAAACTGCTCATCAGAGCTCTCCTTAATTTCCTGACTCATAAAGTCACAGGCAAAAGAAAATGGTTGTTTTTTTTACACCACTACGTTTGGGGGTAATTTACTATGCAGCAGTAGTCACTGAAACACTGATCAAGAACCAAAATTAAGACTATGCAGAATACTAAAATTGCTTTTCACTTTTTGAAAACATGAGGATTGTGCCTGAAAAAGTCATGAATCCCTTGGGATGTCCATATTTTCATTTATGAATTGACGTATAGAAAGGAACTTAGGTCACCTCTAAGAATCCTTCGAGTTCTAGCCTTTTCTAATCAATAACGACAAATAGGCAAATATTTATAGCATTTGTCCAGTTTTTCACTTATGTGCAAATTATCTTTTATTTAAACAGCATCATGTATTAATTCTTTCAATAACTTTTTGACTCAAGCACCGTTGCTAGGTGCTGGGCACTGCTTTTATATCATCTGAGGGAACTTGTTGATTCAAAGTTAGGCCTGGTGTAAGCAGGGCAGACTGCCCCACATCCCAATTGCCCCTTTTCCCAACCCCCTTCATGCTTTTGCAGGTTTACGTGAAGTCAGCACTAGAACACTCCATTCCATAATTAAAAAGCCAAAACGCCCCCACCAATTTTATAATGTTTATCTTGTGTGTTTGTGTATATATAATTTTTTTCTTTCCCCCATACAAAACATGTCTCTAATAGTTGGGCCATAAATCAGACTACCTATGTCCTCTCCTCGGGTTCAATAATTTGCTAGGATGGCTCATTGAACTCAAGGAAACACTTTGTTCTGCTCACTGGCTAATTATAAAGAGCATATTAAAAGATATTAAATGAGCCCTGGCTGGTTTGGCTCCGTGGTTAGAGCGTCGGTCCTCGGACTGAAGGGTCCCAGGTTCGGTTCTGGCCAAGGGCACGGACCTCAGTGGCAGGTTCGATCCCTGGCCCTGTGAGCACTCGAGCGGGAGGCAACCAATAGATGTGTCTCTCTCACATCGACGTTTCTTTTCTATCTCTCTCTCCCCCTTCCACTCTCTCTGAAAAGCAATGGAAAAAATATTCCTTGAGTGAGGATTGAAAAAAAAAAAGATGAGGAGCTGGGTCCAGAGATATACAGGCGAGGCCCAGAAGTGTCCTAAGCACAGGAGCTTCTGTCCTGGGGAACCGGGTGTGCTACCCTCCTGGCATGTAGGTGTGTTCATCAGCCCAGAAGCTCTCTGAACCCCATGTTACCGGAAATTTTATGAAGTCTTTACCACATGGGCATGATCAATCATTAATTCCATTTGCAGCCCCCCTCCCTTCTCTGGAGAATTGAGGAGGAGCCTGAAACTTCCAAGCTTCTAATCATGGTTTTGTCTTTCTGCTGATCAGTCTTCATCCAGGACCCACCAAGAGTCACCTCGTTAGAATAAAAGACAGTCCCATCACCCAGGAAATTCCAAAGGACTTAGGAGATCAGTGTCAAACCTTCCTATCAGGAAATTACAAGGACCTTAGGAACTCTGTGTCAGGAACCAAGGTCAAGGACTGAATGTTAGAACAAAAGATTCTTTTAGTACCACTATTTACAAGGGTTTTAAGAGCTTTGTGCCAGGAACTGGGAGTAGAAACCAAATAATAGCTTATTATTTCTATAAGATGGTATCTCACTTCTTAAAAAAAATTTAAATTCCAGTTTATTTTAACTAAAAAAAAAGTTCACCCATATCTACCGTTCTCCAACCCCAACTCTTGCAACCACCAATCTGTTCTCTGAATCTGAGCTTGTTTTTGTTGTTTTGTTTTAAATTCCACATTTAAGCGCCATCACAAGGTATTTGTCTTTCTCTGTCTGACTTATTTCACTTCAAGGTCCATCCAGCCATGCTGTTGCAAATGGCAAGATTTAATTATTTTTATGGCTGAATAATATTCAAATATATATATATAATATAATATTCAAATATATATATATAATATAATATTCAAATATATATATATGAGCTATATATATAATTTCTTTATTCATCTACCTATGGACACCTAGGTTGTTTCCATATCTTGGCTATTGTAAATAATGCTGCAATAAACATGGGGGACATACATATTTTCAAATTAGTGTTTTTGTTTTCTTCAGATAAATACCCAGATGTAGAATTGCTGGATCATATGGTAATCCTATTTTTAATTTTTTGAGGAACAACTATACATTTTTTTCCAGAGGGTTTGCACCAGTTTACATTCCCACCAACGGTGCACAAGGGCTCCCTTTTCTTTGCCTCCTTACCAACGCTTGTTATTTCTTGTATGTTTGGTGACAGCCATTCTCACAGGTGTGAGGTGATATCTCA
This sequence comes from Miniopterus schreibersii, assembly GCF_964146895.1. Lineage (NCBI taxonomy): Eukaryota > Metazoa > Chordata > Mammalia > Chiroptera > Miniopteridae > Miniopterus > Miniopterus schreibersii. The sequence continues at coordinate 11,164,824 of NC_138116.1, forward strand.
TTGTGGTTTTGACTTGCGTTTTCCTGATAACTAATGATGTCGAGCATCTTTTCATGTACCTGTTGGCCATCTGTATGTCTTCTTTGGGAAAAAATGTCCTCTTCAGATCCTCTGCCCATATTAAAATCAGTTTGTTTGGTGTGGGGGTTTTTCCTATTGAGTTGTATGAGTTTTTTGTATATTTTGGATATTACCCCTTATCAGATATGTGATTTGCAAATATTTTCTCCCATTCAGTAAATGGCCTTTTCTTTTGTCTGACGTAGTTCCACTTGTTTATTTTTACTTTAGTTGCTTCTGCTTTTGGTGGCGGATTCCAAAAATTATCACCAAGACCAGTGTCAAGGAGCTTCCTGCTTATGTTTTCTGCTAGGAGTCTTAGGGATCTACTTTTAACTTCATGATACAGCCTCCAAATTTTGCTTCAAGATAACAGCGTCAAGGGATAATAATAGTTAACATTCGCGGAGTGCCAGGCACTGTGCTAAAAGCTTTCTCTGCATTGTCTCATTCAGTTTTCACCACAGCCTTATGAGGTTAAGATTATTATTGGCCCTGTTTCACAAACGAGGAAACTATGGCCTTATTATCCAGTCAGTGGAAAGTCCCAGATTCCCACCCAAGTCCAAAGCCCGTCTGCGCTTTTAACCTCTAAGCTATCTTTCCTCTGTAATTAAGAAGTTAAATCTGAGCAAGATCCTTTATTTATTTATACCATAGCCTTATTCCAGAAAGGGGTTCAGGCATTTGGGTAAGTAGCTTGTCCAAGATCACCCAGGCCGCAGGCGGCGGGGCCAGCGATCAGATCTCTTTCTCCCACGAGCTGTATAAACTAAGTGAGGTAACGCAGAGGGGGACCCGCATCACCTATTTCCTCATCAACAGCAGAGAGGGAAACGGGGACGTTTGCTTTGGCTGGCTCCCACCTTCATCCTGGTTGGGTATGTTCTTGGCACCAGAGCTCCCGGCTCTGTCTTGAGAAGGGATAAGACAGGAGGGGCTCAGGATCAAGAGGGTGGGCGGCAAGCACACAGGGGTGGGGGGCTGCTGTGATGAGCAGGTGACAGGAGAGGCCCGAGCCTGTCCCATACCAGGCACATGCACCCCCCTGCTTGGTAGAAGGCCGCAGCCTGCAAGCACCGCGGCGGGAACCAACAGCCTGCAGGAGGGAGGGCGAGAGGGGACAGAGAAAGGGTCAGATGAAGAGACAGGCAGAGCTGGCAACCCCTGTGCCAGGGGAAGCCGAGGGAAGGCGGTGGTGGGAGGAGGCTCCAGTGCCTGCCCAAGGCTGAGAATAAAAATAGCTTAACTTGGTTGTACAAGGTTTCAGAGGAGAAACCGTATGAAAGGTCAACACCACCACAACAGCTTGCTTTGTGTGTGTGTTTTTAAATCCACAAATCCTACAGTATCTCAAATGGGGGACAGTCCCTTCGCGTCTGAGCGATGAACGGCTGCCAGGCCCTCTCGGTTGTCCCCTCTTGGGCCTGTAGCATCACCCCGCTTGAGACAAAGACTTCATCCATCTTTGCACTTCTAAGACTCAGCCCAACAGGGCTGTGTAAGGAACTGCCTTTCCTTGGCAATCGCTCGAAAAATAAATAGAATGAAATATAGGCTCAGTCTTTTCTTGCGTGCCTAAAAAGTGGAACATTCGTTTGCTTTCGGTTTGAATTGTTATAAAAACATTGCAGAGCTTGTTCTCAATCTTTTATTTTATTTCACTTTATTTTATTTATTTATTTTTTTTTATGAAGGAGCTTGTCTCAGTTTAGTATCCTTAACCAAACATGCTTTAGTCTTCAGGCAAGCACTGGCTATAAAGAAAATACGGGTCTTTTAATAGTAGCTCTTAGCCCTGGCTGTCCACTAACTCTAAAGGCAAGATGCATTTGAAACCCTTCTCATTAAAAACCATGATGTTTTACTTAGGTTGGACTTGGCCACTCTGGATAATGCAAAACAGAAGTCGCTTATTGAGAGGCAGGGACAGGAAGAGGAAATGGCTGACCTGTAACTAGAGTTCTCCAAAGGTGATGGGTACATTTATTAATCTCCTGGGACCTATATTTAGTTAGCAACTTGAGCTGACTAGCACGTGCGCCGAGTAATGTTTAAATCGTTAGAGTGCACACACACGAATTTAACATCACTGGAATTTATTTCCTTCCCCAGCTCACCTTTTTAAACATTTCCTTTTTTTTTTTTTTTTTTTTTTAATCTAAGTTATGCAAACAACATTAAAATAAAACAAAACACAACAACTTCATTCAGGCTTGTTGGGTAGAATCCTGTGAAATATTGATCGTCAGAACTGCTCTTCCACCAGCAGAACCGAACAAAGAGTTCTCTGTTGGAAATAAATTATCCAGGGCAAAGAAATTTCCACATCTGCTTGAGTTTAGTTTGGAATTATTCCTTCTTTCTCTAAAGGTGGCATAATGTATATATTTATTGCTAACTATGTGTATTATATTTTTAAAATGTAAGCAATTTAATCTTTTTTAAGGATAAGAAAAAAAAAACCACCTCTCTGAAATAATTGGAGTTGCAAATTCTACAAAATAAACAGCAACACCATGATGTTCTGGAAATAAATAGAAATGTGCACACAGTAGAAAATGTATCATTCTGATAACCAGTGGCTACAAATCTGACCTAAATTAAATTTAATCCCTCAGAGACTACTTTGTACAACCTCAGGTCCAGTGCAAACCACAGCCCTGACACAAATGCAACAGAGGCACAAATGTATTAGACTTAAATGCCCAATAAAATCATTTGAGACCTAGAAGATCTGTGCCCTGGTACTATTTTTAAAAGTTATGACTGATGAGATGTTCTCAGCTCTGAAAAACCCTGGAAAAAAAAATGACTCATTCCATAAATGCATTTTTACAAGGGAAGTGGAGCTTGAATTTAATGGTGACATTTAGTTATTATAAAGCAGATAATTTCATGAAGAGCAATTTGATATTTATAACAGCATCGTTGTCAATTAAATTTGTAAAGAGTAAAAGTGAATTGAAGGTCCTTGGGCAAGACAGAGCGGGAGCCCTATAATAGGGTAGTTAGCTGTCAGGGGAAAGAAGAAAAACAGAGGGAGGGTGGTCACCGTTGCGGCTGTTCTTGTTTTTAATCCCTCTGATCTTTACATCAGCATCATAACAGAATCAAAGGCCTTAGTATTAGCTCAATGTCTGAAAGTTCAGATTTCTTGGTGGCCAAATCTCCTTGTGGATTTCACTGGCTCCTTTATTTTTTTCTCTGGATTACTCATCTAATGCATTAGTTTCTCTTCTGCTTCCTTAAAATTTTGTTTTGTTTCAATTTTTAGTTGGTGACCCGTCCTTAAAAGATGGTTGTTTACGACATTCTAGAAAAGCCACAGGCAAGGAGCGTCTCCGTTGTCCCTCGGTTACGCATCCAATCGATTCCAATTGGGCACCGATTTGTTTTTCTGTTTTTGTAAAGTGTAAGAGCCTCGTGGACTCTGTGTTACCTTCTGAGGACAACGCAGGTTTTGTAAACGTCAGAAACATATGTAAGTCATCAAACTCCACTGTATGATTTATTGTGCCAAGAATGTATTTTTCACACATGGTGTGTTAGTGAAGAAATAAAACCTTGATGGTAAAGTGTTTTCTATTAGGCTACTTAATATAGACATGGTAGGTGCCCCAGGGCAAACATTAATTGATGCTTAGGCATAACCTATTGACTTTTAATTGAAACCTTGCTTATTTTACAAGTGTAAATCCATGAGCTAAATCACATTTTGAGTCTAAGGATTTATAACTGGAATAAGTTGAATGCTGAATTAGCTCTTATGAAATGTGCTTTCTTAGAATAATAGCATTCGCTCCAATATATAATTTCTTTGGCTGCTTTATTGTAACCAAGACAAAAATCATTGAAATTTGGCAATAGCAAAAAAAATTTTTCTTAATTAATAATAGCACATATTTTAGAATAAACTGTGTTCAATAATTGTTTTCTAAGATCCCAGCATCTGGAAATGCAGTCACAACATCACCTGACCAGCTAACAAATATTTCATTTTTAGGACTGAGAGAGGCAGCTCTCACCCTGTATTAAGCTATGTTTTACAGAAGCCATAGTATATTGTTAGGCGGCTTATTTTCTTTGTGAATGTCTAATTTGAATTTGTATTTATTACTTGGGGTTTGTGGCTTGCTAAGACATAAATGGCAAATATATTAACCTAAACATTATTTAAAAAAATTTTTTCTCATGGCTCTTCTAATTCACCAATTAGAATTTTAAAAGATCAAAAGGAAAGTCAGCCATAAATGCTAATTATTTAAAGGCTAACATAACAATGCCTGGCTCATTTAATTCTAATTAAGTCCTGCACGAAACCATAAAAATGAAAATGTGTTTATGTAACCCATTTAAAATCTAACCAATCCAGAGAAAACATCAACCTTCCCTGGGTGTGTCAATACAGTTTTGTAATATACGAAAAAAGAAAAGTAACCAAAAAATAAGACGCAGTGGTAATTTCCTTTTTACAAAATCGTTTTCCCCTGCCAAATATAGCTCAGAAACCTTTGTGTAAACACTCAAACAAACTAGTTAACATCTGCAGAGCGAGGTTTGCCTCTAGGTATGAGGGCAATGCTCGAATTATGCAGAGACCTTCATTTGTTCGTTGACCCGCAGAGAGCTTGTTACTCAGCAGCCAGCAGGTGCCAAGCACTGTGCTGTCTGTCCAAGTGCCAAATGCCTAATAAAAGAGGTGAATTATCAGATCTTACTGCGGTGAAGTTATAACTGTATCTGCAGATTGCCTTGTGTTTTCAATCCATTCTTTCACTGAAATCCATATTCTTTTAGACATTTCTCTTGCATTGAAGGCTAAATATGATTTTTTTAAGAAAAAAGATTCGTTTTAACTCTTCCACCGTGTAGACTCGGCTTGAAAATGAGCTGCCCCAGGGGAACGATCCCACAGGTTCAGGGCTGAGTTCTGAAGCTGTCAGGCCTGTCACAGCCCTGTTGAAGCCACTGTCTTGAAAGGTTGGTAAGATACCTGTGAGAGAGAAGAGCATATAGGTCGGTGTACTACTTTGATCTGGAATTTTAGGCCAACCCAGAGGACCGGATTGGACATCTATTCAAAATCATGGGTCAATCTGGTGACAATATACACTCTTTTTTTTTTTTCTGGGATATTTGCCTATGTAAATGTCAGTGCTAATCTCTCTTTCTGGTCTAAAAATGTAGACTTCTTGGCATTTTTATTTGCATAACTATTCCCCTGCTACCCTCTCCCCCCAGCAGTAGTCTTTGTTGGTACTCAGATTAGACTTTCTAGATGTGTTTCTTTTTTTAGTTTAGTGTTGGACACCCATTGTAGCTCCTGGATTTGAATCCTCCAGCTCTGGTGAAATCGAATTCTCCAGTATTAAATCAAGATGTCCCCAGAGTAATAGAGCAGAGGCGGGGTAGGATGTGCTCGCTAAGGCCCTGAGCCATCCAAAAAGCCTGTGGAGAGAATCAGAGGCACTGGCGCTACAGCATTCCAGCAAAGGGTGCTCTTTCAGTGAACGTATGTTGAAGAGATTAAATGCATGTAGAACACAGCCAAGCATACTATCTTTTGTGTAACAAAAGGGGGAAATAGTCCTAGCCCGTTTTGCTCAGTGGTTAGAGCATCAACCCTCGGACTGAAGGGTCCTGGGTTCGATTCCGGCCAAGGGCATGTACCTCAGTTGGATCCCCAGCCCCGGTCTGGGCGTGTGCAATCCATGTGTCTCTCTCACATCGATGTTTCCCTTTCTCTCTCTCTTTCTCCCCCTTCCACTCTCTCTGAAAAGCAATGGAAAAAAAATATTCTTGCATGAGGATTAAAAAAAAAGGGGGGGAATAAAAATATATTCATATTTGATTATATTTGCATAAAGAAACACTGAAAGAGTAAACAAGCAAACAAACAAAACTCATTAAAAATTATTACCCATCAAGCGAAAGAGCTAGAGGGGGCAAGGAGAGGAATAGAATATATTTGTGCATACTTTTTAAATTTAGTTTTGACTTTTGAGTCACGAAATACAAAATTAAATTAAGATAAAATTTACATGGAAGGTCAGGAGCCCCAATCAGTAGATTGGGTTCTATACTTTCCAGGTAGATCCTCTCGCCAATTGCTTCTACCAGCCCCACGAGTTCTAAACCGACTCTCCTCTCTTGCTCAAGTACTAAATTTTCTGCAGGCTCTACCTGTATTTGATGCAGGTCTCAGAAAACCCAACCCAAACTGACCTAAGTAAAAATTAAAAAATTATTGCCTGATTTACGCCAAAAAGTCCAGGCATAGGCCTTCAGGCACAGCTTGATCCAGGCATCAGACTGGGGAACATGAGGCTCCAGTCCTCCCCTCTACTCTCTCAGAGGTAGTTCTGTTCTGTAGCTGCCAATGGTCCCTGGCAGCGATAGGTTATCAACATCACAACAACCAACTACAGAAGAAAGACCGCTTTTCCTCTAAGAGCTCCAGGAAAAGTCCCTTAATTAAATCTTACGCGTTTTGATTGGCCTATTTTGAATCATGTCCCATCTCCCAGCCGCTCCACAGGAGTGGAGCCAGCTTCATCCGAAGAGCACAGGTAAAAGGAGAGGAAGAACTCCCTCCACCCCCAGTGGCAGGAAGGGATGTTCAATGCTGGGCAGTAAAAACACTAAACACCGACCCCCTCAGCAAGACCCCAGTCCACAGGGACTTTACTGCTCACTCCCAGGTTTGGGGGAGCTGACCAAAAGTGGCTTTTTACAAGAGATTTGAGACTCCTGAATTAAAATGAGTCTTCCCGCCCGAAATAGGCTATTCAGAGAACATTTTACTTTCCAAAGCAGGTCAGAAACACTGCTCTTTGAGTCAAGAAGGAGCTGAAGTTAAATAAAAATGACCTATATCCCTCAAACTGAAATGTATGGAACATTGGATGGGCAGTTGAACAGAACTGTCCTTCTCGACTTAGACAAAAACCTGTTTTTTTGTGTGTTACTATTTTGTTATAAACGCCCGGTAATGATTTGGGCCTTTAAACCCTCTTTTAACGAGTATTATTTCTGAACCGTGACCATAGCCAGGTTTTAAATAAATACACCACAAGGAAAGACTGAAAGGAGGCATTCTTTCCAGGGGAGGTTCTGCTCTGTGATTCCGTGGCTGGTCTCAATTAGCTTCCTGCCGCCGCCACGGATTAGTGAAAACGGCCGTGGGCGTAGGGGACATGCCCACAGGCCCGTGCAAGGCTTGCATTTCTTCTTCGTTTCTGGCACCCGGGACCGCCTCAGACCAGCACACGTAATCAGTTCGAGTGCACGAATAAAACTCTATATATAGCACGAGCGAATTCCAGGATGCAAACTATATATAGTCGAGCTAAATAACGAGTTCTGTCTCAAGCTCTTCGGCTTGGCAACGTTTAAAACATTAACCAGTTCTTCCAGTCGCTCCCTTGCTGGCCGCTGGTCCTCCCTGCTGCCTCCTTGGTGCGCCCTTACTTTCACGGGGGCTGCTTTCAGGCCTCTTTCTGGATTTCCGCTTCTGTCTGTTCCGTTCTGGGCTGTTTCTGTCTGACTTCCATGTGCAGAGACGGTGCTAGCATTTTCTAGGCCCGAAGAGCTCAGAGCAGCAGTCTGGTTGGGGAATTGCCTGGAATCTTTTTGGGGTTAACGTTGGGGTGCTGGTGGGGACTACAGAGGAGGGAGGGCTAAAGGACTCCCCCCAGGCCATCTTTTGGTGTGCCATGACCCACCTTTTGGTTTTCTTGTAGAAACTGCCAATTCTGGCAGGCACTTGCCCAGCCAGTTAAGCCAAGCTCAGCCTACAGAAGGCCTTTGGTTTTTCTCCGAAATGCCCATTTCCACCAGCAGGATATTAAGGGGTCCTACGAACATTTATTGGGACATTGGGGATGCAACGTGAACAAGGACTTTGTCCCCAAGTTGTTCATGGTTTAAAGTGGAGCCGGGGCAAAGGGATATACAAAAGCGAAAATGGAATGGGTGCAGTGGCTCTTCCCAGTCGCGCCTCCGCCCTGGAGTCTCGATCCACTCATACTTCATGTTTCCCACAGTCGGCTCGTTTAACAAATATTTACTGAGCATTGGCTCTGTGCTAAGTGCTGGGGCCGCAGCTTGCAGATTATCTGTCTTGAATTCTCCCTGGTTTCTCCTCTCCTCCCTCTTCTTCCCGCCTCCGGAGCGCATGCTGCCGTTGCCATGACGACCGGGCTGGACCGCCTTGGAACCTTCTCTCTTACTTTATGGGTACATGTCTCCCCATAAGGACATTACTGTACGCCAGCCAAACTGGACCTCGGGGGCTGTTCTTTAAATATACCATTAAGTCACGTAGAGGCAAGATTATGATGGCATTTAGTCGGGGAGCTAGGAATTCTCAAATTTTGCTTTCAACGAGCCATCTCTTTCTTTGAGGACTTCAAACAAACAAACAAACAAATAGGTGCACTAATGACAAAGCAAGGTATAGGAAAGCATTTTTAAAAATTTTTAATGTTTTTATTGATTTCAGGGAGAGGGAGAGAGTTAGAAACATCAATGATGAGAGAGTGATTGATCGGCTGCCTCCTGCACGCCCCCTACTGGGGATCGAGCCTGAAACCCGGGAATGTGCCCTGACCAGAATTGAACTGTGACCTCCAGGTTCATGGGTCAATGCTCAACCATTGAGCCACACCGCTGGGCAAGGAAAGCTTCCCAGACTGGCCTGAGAAACCTGCTTGACCACTAAGAGACTGGAAGAAAGATCCCCCAGCTCACATCTGTCCCCTGAGCCCCACCCAGGCTCTGATAGCCATCCGGCTGCCTGACATTTTCCCTTGGATGACTCACAGAGATCTTCATCTTATCAAACCCTCCATCCCGCTTCTTCCCCTAGTCTTCCTTCTTTCCCACCGTCCTCCCAGCCGCCCAAGCCAGACACCTGGGGGTCATCCACGGTCCTTCCCTTCCCTTGCCTCCCCCACACCTATTCCTTATCGAGTCCTGCAGCTCCACCTCCGACAAAAACCTCAAGGAGGTCCGCGACTCTTTATCTCTACTCCCAAAACACAGTCTTTCTGCCTGGATTATTTTAATAGCCCTTCTCCATAGAGCAGCTAGAGTGATCTTTGAAAAAGAGAGATCAAACCATATCACTTTGCTCTTTTAAACTCTTCATGGCTTTCCACCGTACTTGGAATAAAGTCCTTCCCCGCTGCCATGGCCTACAGGGCTCTGCCTGGAGTTCTCCAAGCACCCTGTCCAGCCTCACCTTGTGCACTGTCCGCCTGGCCCTCACGCCAGCCACGCTTTCCTTCCTTCGGCTCCCCCTGCCGCTCGCAAACGTCCACCTTTGGTTTCCTCTGGAGTCAGACAGCTGCCACGGGCCCTGGCTTCCCACCAAGCTCTTTTCCCAACTCTAAGCCTTTTTCACTCTCAGCTCCTTGGGCCTGGGACACATTTCCCCGGACCTTTGCCAGCCCTTCACACTGTGGCTGTTTCTTTCTCAACCTGGGGGTCTCGTTTAAATGTTACCTCCGCAGCCAGGTCGCCCACTGTGCACTCGACCCGAGGTCGCCCCCCCCCCCCCCCCCCGCCATTCACTCTCCATGGGCGCTCTGATTTTCCTATATACCGCTTCCCAGGACATGTAACTATGTTGTTTGTTCATTTGTGTATTTGCTAAGTTTGTCTTCTTAACCAGGAAAGTGGATTTCTTGAAGGTGGGGACTGGACCTGTTCTGTTCACGGTGCTGGCACAGCTGTTGGGTACCTGAGCGGGCCCGTCTGAAGGCCGCCAGCGCGCCTGCCTGATGGGGGGAGTGGGGAACTCTAGTCGCCTTCTCCCTTCACTCTGTCGGGGTCCTGATGGATGGACTTCCACTCGGACGGTACAAATGAGGACATTTTAATGAAGGGATTATTAACTGAAGCTCAGGCTGAGATACTAAAGACCAGCGAGAGCAGTGAGCAGGACCCAGGGACATGAGGGGCGAATGGGTGTTCGCAGAGCCCAGTGAGAGCTGGAGCTCTTGGGGAGAGACCACCCAGCCACAGAGGTAGCCTTGGAAGGACAGGCCACTGCCAGGTGAAGAAATTCCCCTCCCCTCTCTCCTCTTACTCTCCCATCTCTGATCCACGCCCCTCCTCGGCTAAGTCAGCTGAACACCAGCAGCAATGGAACCCAAGTGAACGGATCTGTGCGTAAGGGGCCAGCCCCCCGGAGCACAGGGGGGCAGTAAGTGGCATATACTCAGGACAGATGTTGGCTCCTCACAGCTGGAGCTCAGGCTCCTGTGCAACTTGCTCCAGTGACTTAGAGGGCAATCCGATTTGGAGTTTGTGCTTGGAATTTAGCTACCGTTTATACCATTATGTCTAAAGAAAAACCATTTGGATTTCTAAAGAACCAGCTTACTAATTAATAAACTTGGGAACACGACTCACTAAGGCGTTGGAGTAAACGAGTGGGCGAGGTGGTCTTATTAAGCAGCACAGCACGGCCCACTCAAGAAAAGAGAAGCTCCTATCATCTTATTTGGCCACCTCATAAATTGAATTACGGAGCATTTGGATGATATACATAGTAGCCTCACAAAATATATGAGACAAGCATTTGGCAAATTAGATTTCTAGGTTCGGTCGGTCAGACCAGTTACAGAGAAAATAGAGCTAGAATTTTTTTTTTTTTTTTTTCTGAGTCAAAAGTGCGTCAGGTCCTTGATCAAGTTCCAGTTTTCAGCCTGCTCTGAGCAGTTGTTGTGTGAGAATGTCCATTTCTGACTCATTTCCCTCTACAAATACAGCATCACACCAGGTGATTTCAGGGACATTGGTCATCTTGGGGTTTTTGTAAGGTTTTGCAGACACATGCCGAGGGGGAAAAAAAAGAAGTGAGATACAAATCTCCCTGAAAGCTGATGACAAAGTTTGGAGGGAAAAAGTCATGTCATCTTCGTAACCGTAGCAGTAGGAGGTGGGGCTGGGCTGCATGGCTGGGGAAATCTCAATATCCGCATCCAACTGCTCTCTACAAATCTGCATTTTAGAGCCTGACTTGAGTGCTTGGACAGCTATATCTCAAAAGGGGCAGAGGGGCCTTAGACAGAGAGGCAGCTGCCCAAAGTATTGTATGTTTGTGAATTAAGTGCTAGACCTGTGAATGGCGCTCCATTGTAGCAAATGGCAACCTCGTTTCCAATTCATTTTTCTCTTTGCTTAAAATCTCCTAAACATTGGGAACAAGAACTACCAATATTTCATTAGAATGTCCCCCCTTTGTCTACTCTCCGAACCATGTAATGAGAAAGCAGAAGATATATTTTGTGTGTTTATTGATTTATTTATGCTTAGAAAATTATAGAAGGCTCATTTAAAAGAGAAGCTGGGCCCTGGCCGGTGTGCCCAGTTGGCTGAGTGTCGTCCCACGCGCCAAGAGGTCGCTGGTTCCATTCCAGGCCAAGGCACATGCCCGGGTTACGGGCTTGGTCCCCAGTAGGGGGTGTGCTGTTCCTCTCTCTCCCTCTCTCTCGCTCTCTAAAAATCAATAAAAACACATTTTAAGAAGACATAAAAGAGAAGCTGAATTTTTACCCTTCCACTGTGCAGAAAAAGAGGCAAATTGCCCTAAGGCCTCAAATGTTTGAAACACAGAGGCTTATAAGGAACATTCGAATCTGCTCCTAATTACCTTGTGTTTTGAGATTCCTCAGACAAAACATTCTCTCCTAAAAGAACTAGATGCCACCTGGCCCATATTCCAAGAGAAGCAAAGCAGGTGGATGGTGAAGTGAAATATAAGGTCAGTGGAAAAACACTTGGAAAACCCCTTTGTAACAAGAAAGATCTTAATTAAATCACCCAGGACTTTATTCCATAATGGTATGCACCAGGTGTTTCTGCTTCCATTTAATCAGCTTAGCATTATTTCCCTTCTAGAAATGACACATGTGGTTGGGGTGTATCCAGCTGAAATGTGAATCAACATAAAGTGCAATGCTTTTTAAATGTGGGGAGTTTTTTCCCCAATGTATATATTAAAATGGCCTCGTTTCTTTCACTACCCATGCACCGACTTTAACGGGTCACCCAGGATAAAGGATGAACTAGAAATAAGGCAGTTCCCCATTTAGAGACACAAAAATACAGTAACCGTAGTTTTATGGAAACTGAGATTAAGAAATGCAAGGCATTTACTGGTTTCTCAGAAACCATTCATATGTGGGAGAAATATGTGTGAGCTTTGAGCTTTTGTTTATCCAAATATGAGGCATTGGTCTGACCGTGGATGGGAAGGGTTAGTGCGGGTCCTGTTTGGCAGGCTTCTCAAAAACCCATATGCTCTCTGACACTGATTATAATTATTTTTTCATCATTCCCAGCTTACGTTCTTGGCAGGAATGCGAGCCAGCGCTCTCCCTAGGAAGGTTCCTGCCGTGAAACCATCTTTGGCAATGATTCTTTAACAAAAGATCAGGGACTTGACATTTATTTTTAAGCATGAGAAGAAAATGTGTGCAATGTTGGAAGCAAATAAAGGGATAGGAAGAGCTTCTAAACGGTTGCAGAGAGGAGCAATGGGACGGGCAGAAATGTTGCAGGACATGCCAGTGGCTTTACTTTTGTGAAATAGCAACTAATGATTGGGTATGGAATATGTAGGCTACATAAGGTTAAGCTTTAATGTCTTTTTAAAGTAGCAAGGCCGGGGCGATGGGTTTAATTATTATTTTGGACCAGGTGTGTCTTATGATTTTATATTCCACTAATCATCAAGGAGATTGTTAAGACAGAGCTTGAAACAGAAATTTAGGATATTCTAAGAAACAGAAAAGGCGAACATTTTTGTTCTAATTGACAGACCAGCAGAGATTCTGACCCCGCCCCAGAAAGAGCATGTGCATTCAAATTAGTGAATTCATTCATCTGACTTGGGGGGTGAGTTCTTGGTGCAAAGGTTAAATAAAGTGCTTTGGATGCTTTCAAGGGGTGAGAATTTTTCATTTTCAAACTGTCCACTTACAGTAAGGAAATTTCTTCAAAATTAATTTAAAAAGCAATAGATGCAGGAAATGGCATAGCTGTCAGAAAATTACCAAATTAAACATAAAAGGGTGTCAGCTCCTCTCTTAAAGGGTGGTTATTTCAATCTCATGGTTTGGTGCACTGTAATGATGGGTTTCTCCATTAAAATCAAATGCAGAATATAATTAAGTCAATCCTCCGAGTTACATGTCTTTTAAAATTCCACGAGCTGAAGGACTCACCAGAGGAAGTGATAAGTACTTTAATAAATGTCTTCTACCATAAATTGAGTTCAGCGCAAACCTCACCATTGACAGTTGATAGCCACTGGACTGCTAATTTTTTTATATTTATTTACTTATGCTGAGTTGGACTCTTCTAATCTTTTGAATAAAGTTCCTAATGGTATTCCTCTTTCTTTCCTTTTCTCTTTTTAATGTTTTTTTAAAATTGATTTTAGAGAGGAAGGGAGAGGGAAAGAGAAACATCAGTATGAGAAGGAAACATTGATCAGCTGCCTCCTGCACGCCCCCTGCTGGGGACTGAGCCTGAAACCCAGGCATGTGCCCTTTTTGAGGGTATTTATCTGGAGGTTCAGGGGAGGATTTCGATAGAACATTCATGAGCTTTCCAGGTGTGTCCTTTCAGGTGTGTCCCTGCCGATTGGTCAGCGCCAGGGCGGGTGGGGGTCATTAGTCAGTGCAGCTGGGCCTGAGGTCAGCCCTGGCGTCGCTGGTCTGGTTTTGCTGCTTTTCTGGGCCTGGAGCTGCAACACAGCAGAGGCTGTTCTGGAGGCTGGGACGTCCAAGAGGAAGGTACAGGCCAGTTCAGTGTCTGGGGAGAGCCTGTTTGCTGGTTCATGGAAGGCTGTTTTCTTGCTGTGTCCTTACATGAGGGGGGGGGGCATTCCTCTTTCTGCCTTTGCAAAGACTTTAGCCCAACAGATGTGCCCATGTTTATGCATGAGGGTGAGATCAAATGAAAATTTTGATTTAAAAACGAAACCACAAATTATTGAAAACTGAAATGGCCCTGGCTGGTGTGGCTCAGCGGTCAGAGCGTCCGCCTGAGCACGGATGGGTCTCGGGTTTGACTACCCATCAAGGGCACATACCTGGGTTACAGGTTCAGTCTCCAGCCCGGTTGGGGGGCGTGTGGGAGGCAACCAATCAATGTGTCTCTCTCACATCGATGTTTCTCTCCCCCTCCCTCGTTCCTTCTCCCTCCCTCCCTTCCACTCTCTTAAAAAAAAAAAAAAAATCAATGGAAAATATAAAAGAAAACTGAACTGTATCACGGTAATGGACCTGTGAATGCTACCTCGAAATTCACTGCAGGGGGATAAATTACCCACCCTTGTAATAGAGTTTTTAGATATGAAAAATGTTTACTGTTTTTCATATTTTAACATGTAGATTGACATTCGGTTACAGAATCACAATTGAATTTCCATTTCAAGTTTTGATTGTAATTATTATATCAGTAAAAAATCACCCTTCTAGAAACCATCGCTATTACTTGTCCTTGGGGTCTATTTCTGCCTTCTTGGTTTGACATTAATCAATGGTTTCTCATTGCAAATGAAGATGCTAATGAAAATGGAGAGAAAATAATAACAATTCTCCACTGCTAGGCAATTCTCCACCAGGATGGAAAAAAGCTAGAGAATCTCCATTCATTGCCTACCTTATGCTCATTAGCACCACAGCGAACATTTACCAAATGGGCAAGGTTGCCTGCTAAACATTTCACATGCAGTCTCTCATGTAATTCTCATAAAAATCTTAAATATTCTCTATGTATTCTATATATTTAAGCCTGGCTGGTGTGGCTCAGGGGCTGAGCATCAACCTTTGATCCAGGAGATCTGTTTGACTCCAGGGCAGGGCACGTGCCCAGGTTGTGGGCCTGATCCCCAGCAGGGGGCGTGTAGGAGCCAGCCGATCAATGACTCCCATTATTAATGTTTCTCTGTCTCTCCCTCTCCCTTTCTCTCTCTGAAATAATTAAAAAAAACCAACATAGTTTTAAAAAATATTCTATATATTTAACAACCCAGTGAGAGGTAATATCCTCATTTTAGACTGAGAAAACTGAAGCTAAGGGAGCTTAAGTTACTTGCCCAAAGTCACACGGGGAGGAAGTCATCGTTCCTAACCATCTGTGTCAGCTGTGTCTTCCAGGAAGCAGACACTGAGATGGAGTTAAGAGTGCAAGGAGTTGATTTGAGTGAAATGCCTGTGAAAAGAGAAAGGGGGAGGAAGTGGGGTTGGACGGAGACCGAGACGAGGCTCTGACACTTGTGCAAGAAAAGCGGGGAGGAAACAGCACTGAACAAGAAGTGACTCAGAACACAGTGCAGATCTGACCAAGTTTTAGCAACTCGGTGAAAAGCTCTGGAGCAAAGCTTGCCAATTAGACCCCCGGGTTGGGCAGAAACGGTCTGGCCCTGGTTAAAAAACCATGTTCGGAAATTGTCTGGGGGCTATTCAGGAAGAGCGTGGCCTCGGCTCAGACACTGAGGTATATTCTGAAGGTGCTGCAGCTGGAGGCTGTCGGCTAATTGCTCTCCCTGCAGCTGGGTGGAAGTTCTTTCTTGTAGGGAGATCCAACTGGTGCATCTTGCTGACTGCCATACCTCACCCCGTTGCACCATGCAGATCCACTTCTTTTTTTAAAATATGTTTTTACTGATTTTAGAAAGGAAGGGGGAGGGGGAGGGGGAGGGGGGAAAGAGAGAGAAACATCTGTGAGAAACATGGGTCAGCTGCCTCCTGCACCACGCCCCCTACTGCGGAGATAGAGCCTGCAACCTGGGCATGTGTCCTTTAAGGAAATGACTCAGAGCATCACACTGCGGATTCGGTTTTTTTTTGTACTTTGGGTTCACAAGGGCAATAACATCTCCCAAATTACTAAGTCTGGCTACCTCATTTATTAGCACTTCCTAATCTTAGACACTGTGCTAAGTGCTTTGCATATATTATTCCATTTACTTCTCACACAAAAACCTCTGAGACAGGCACTATTGATATTCTCACCTCATACAAAGAAAACTGAGGCTTAATTGCAGCATCAGGAAGACCTGGGTGATGCGCAGCATCCGGATGGTGGGAAATAAGTAGCTAGGTGAGGCGCTAAGAAGGGAGAGGAAACACGGTTAAGAGCAACCTAACAAAGGCCAAAGTGCAGAATAAGAGGAGGAACTCAGAAAAGTGCTTCCCCAGTGCTTCCAGGGCTCTTATGATAAGAAACACATACATCCAGCTTTTCATTCGTTCCTGCTCTGCTTCCTTCCATGCACTGGGCATATATTGGGACAGGGAATGCAATGAGCCCGTGCAGCTTGCAGGCTACTGGAAGACAGAGAATTCAAATCCTGGTAGTATGAGGAGTGCTATCCTATAGAGCTGTTTCCTAGACTTTTCTGCCGACGGGGATCTCCTAGGTGACTTTGTTAAATATACAGATTATTGAGCTTCGCCCATGGAAATTCTGAGGTCTTGGCAGATGCTTGTTGACAAACAACATAGTGAGTCTTATGCTCAGGAAAGTTTGGGTGCGTGCCCAAGGGCTTTGAGAGATCGAAGGGGGGTGTCTACGCAGCCTGGGGAGTTCATGTTGGCCTCACGGAGGGGTGGCTGCTGAAGGCGAGGGATGGGGACAGGAGGTATGCCATCCCCCCGGCAAGGGGACCCTCGTGTTCCAAGGTGTGGACGGGTGAGCGAGCACTGAGCCATTTAGGAAGCTCAGAGCAATTCGACTGTTGGGGAGCACAAAGGATATAAAGGGAAACAGAAAGGATCGGCCTGCAGAGGAAGCTGAGGGCCAGATTATGAAGATCCTGGAATGCGAAGAAATTTATCTTTTAGGAGATGCTGTTTAGACTGCCTAGGCCTCTGTATGATTTATATTTTTGTGTACAGTACTTATATTCCACTTATTGTATTTATATAATAACTGCGTGGTATTTACATATGTATTTTTAGTATTAAATATCACTTATGTATTATTATACGATGACACGTTTTTATATTTCTACCATTTCTCTTTACTGAAATGAATTCAGTGAAGGTTTTAGACAAGGTTTGGTGGTATATTACAGAGGAACAAGAGCCTTGCTTGGTCGTCTTCTAAAGGGTGCTGGCCAGGCTGCCGGGGTAGACGCGGTCACGCTGATGAAGGGAATGAAGGTGAGGGAGCCCTGACGGAGGGGCGGGCGTCACAGAGCTGGGCCGGCAAAGACTGGGGCAGCCATCTCTTTTAACTTCTTTAAAACTCCTCTGTTCAGACCCAAAGAGGATTTATTTTCAACTTTTCTGTATAAGACTAAATGTAAGTGGAGTCACACCATATGTGTCCTTTTGTGTCCGGCTTAGTTCACTTAGCATAATGCTTCCAAGCTTCATCCATGTTGCAGCATCAGTAGTTTTAAACGCTCTCCAGCGCTTCCAATGTGCAGCCGAGCTGAGTGCACCCCCCCCTTTACCCCGGACGAGAATATTGAGGCTGAGGAAGTGACCGTCATGCGTCATCCCCTCACGGAGCGTGCGAGTTCCAGGCACTGTGCTGGGCACGGTGAGGCTGGCTCAGGGCCCACACATGGGAACTCAGGTCTCCTATTTGAATCTTTGGGAAGCCTCACAGGTTCCCTGTTATAATATTACCCTTCACCTTGTGTTTGAAAAACTTCAAGCTTCAACAGCAGTAAAATAGTATTTTCCACTCTGGGGCGATTTGGGGAACCAATTTTTAAGATGCTTTTATTTAGACTTCTATTTAGAATCATTTTCTATTCTCTAGTTAAATCTAAGTTAAATAATAACCATGAATCAAGCCAAACTATTAATTTAGTTGGGAATAGCTGACTTACAGTGATTAAGTTTACCCTCTATACCAAAAACTACCTGTAAATGAATTTAGAAAAAAAGCAGAAAATCCTCAAAATGCTATTTCTCTAAAAGATGGGTGGAAAAACTTCAGCCTTCAATTTAATTTCATCTGGCCATGGGACAAATAAAAAGAAATTATTCCTGAGGCCATAAAATTATAACCTTATTTTAAAGTATATAATAGCAATGCCCCTGTATACATTGTGTAACAAAAAACAGCCAATAAAGTCTAAAAATATTTTTTAAAAAGCAAACCAAAGAAACATTTTGTATCTCTTTAAAGATAAAATAATGAGTCCATTTTACTGGATATTTTTTGTGGTAAAATTTTTTATTTCATGTATTTTTTTATTTTGGTAAAACATACATGATTTAAAATTTACCGTTTTATTTTATTATTTTATAAAATATTTTTTTATTGATTTCAGAGAGGAAGGAAGAGGGAGGGAGAGAGAGAGAAACATCAATGACGAGAGAGTCATTGATCGAGCCCACAACCCGGGCATGTGCCCTGACCGGGAATCGAACCCCGATCTCCTGGATCCTAGGTCGATGCTCAACCGCTGAGCCACACCGGCAGGGCCTGAATAATATTGTATGTATATTCCACATTCTGTTTACTCATTCATTTGTTGATGGACATTTGGGTTGTTTCTATTTTTTGGCTGTTGTGAGTAATGCTGCTTTGAATGTGGGTGTAAACCCCCCTTTCAACTCTTTGGGGTATTTACCTAGATGTGAAATTACTGGGTCATTTGGTAATTCTATGTGAAATTTTTTGAGGAATGGTTTTTCACAGCAGCTGTACCATTTTACATACCCGTCAGCAATGCGCAAGGGTCCCAGTTTTTCAACATTTTCTCCAACTTAAGTAACATTTTAACCTTTATTTATATAACCCTTGATCTTAACATATCTTCTAACCCCGTCGTCTTTAATTTTTCTGCATTTCTAGGCTGCGTGGCCCTTTCTCAGTTCAACATAAATGTTTAAATTCTTATTCTATCTTAAACATACACCTTCTCTGATTATAAAAGCAGTATGTTCTCATGGAAAACTTACAATCCGTGTCTCTCCAGGTTTCACCAATCTGGGGGCGCTGATGCAGTCACATTAACAGTAATATCTGAAATTTTTCTGCCCCTTGCTGCCAGGCAAATCTGCCTCCCTCCAGCCGGCCTGAGCTGTTAGTTCCTGGGTCTTCAGGAGGCCCACAGGAGCTGGGGCACAGCCTCTGCTGCAGTTATTGGGGGAACCGCTGGAGGGCAGCAGCTCTCCTTCACCCCTCACCCAGCCCTGGGGCGGGTGCTGCCACGTGGGGAAGAGCCCTTCTGGAGTCGCCAGCTCTCCAAGGGCTGCGTGCCACCCAGACAGAAACGGGACTATCCCTCTTCCAAACTCTTGGCCACGCTTTGTCACCTGGGTTTCGTAGAGTCCCATGTGGAAACTCAAACACAAGTTGAATCCAAGATTAGTAACTGATTGAAAAAGTAAAAAAGAAAGAAAAGAAAGAAAGAAAAGAAAGAAAGAAAAGAAAGAAAGAAAGAAAGAAAGAAAGAAAGAAAGAAAGAAAGAAAGAAAGAAGAAAGAAAGAAAGAAAGAAAGAAAGAAAGAAAGAAAGAAAGAAGAAAGAAAGAAAGAAAGAAAGAAAGAAAGAAAGAAAGAAAGAAAAAGGCCTGAGAGCTGATAGCTGGCAGTTAATAGCTGACCATAGGGTGTGTCTGATTTGGCAGCCTGGTCTGTAAGTCCATGCAACTGACATGCCCCCCAAATCCTGTGGAGTGGGAGAGGGGTAGCTTTCCAAGGAAAGGATGGGAGAAGACTCCTCTCTACCTCTCCTCCTCCAGAAGTAACAGATGGCCGCTTACATGAGACTTTCCCCTAGGAGTCTAATGTTTTCCTGCTATAGGAGACCAAATAAAATTCGATGGTTTTACGAGCACACTTGAGAAAATTGTCACCTTCAAGTGATGGATGGCTTAATTAGAATTAAAAAAACAACAACCCACCTCAACGCACAGCATTATCCAAGTTGCTGGAGGTACCATATTCTTGGTTTCTAGGAGACACGGAAATGATTCACTTGTATTTTTAATTTGCAAGGAGATGGTGCCAGGTTTCTAGTCTGAAACTGAAGCCACATCTTTACCCATAGGTAGCGTCACACAGAGAGGCCCATGTTGGAGAGGAACCAAACGTGCCCAACATTGTTCCTGATATTTACTAGTCATGATACTCTCACAGTCCTGGGTGCTTCAGATCAGATGTGGACTCTTCTTTTTTTAAAAATAAAATTATTTACTGCTTTGAGAGAGAGAGGCAGAGAGAGATGGAGAGAGAGAGATTCGTTCCACTTATTTATGCGTTCATTGGTTGCGTAGCCCACC
Source organism: Miniopterus schreibersii (assembly GCF_964146895.1). Classification (NCBI taxonomy): domain Eukaryota; kingdom Metazoa; phylum Chordata; class Mammalia; order Chiroptera; family Miniopteridae; genus Miniopterus; species Miniopterus schreibersii. The sequence goes on from NC_138116.1 coordinate 11,185,162, forward strand.
TGCTGGGGGTCTGGGGGCTAATCTCTCCCCTACCTCCCCCTTCAAATTCTAAGCCATTTGGAAAGCAGATCTAGGGACGGCTTCCTAGAAAACTGTTTGGAGTACTGTGGTTTTAGCCTGAGGCTAAGTTAGGGCTTCCCTCATTCCTCTCTTATCTAGTTCTTCCAACCCATCTTCAGAGAATTGGGTCTGTAAGATGACACTCCCTCAGCCAGAGGTACCTAGGGTCAGGACCCGTCTAATAAACCCTGTCACCAGCAGCACAGAACGCAGCAACTAGAGTTGGTGGTATAAGCCCCTGACTCCCTTCTTCAGTGCAGTGCTCCTGCTTCCCAAGGCTTGTCCTGATGTCACTAATCACAGAATTCGCTCTTCTTTGGGAATATAAGAGTCGCCCCCCTTCTTGGGTTCTTACCTCCTTTCCTCTGGCCTTAGCACCTCACCCCAGTTCCTCCCAGACCATTCATAGCACCTTACCCAAGGGGTTGGCACATGGCTCTGGCTGCAGAGTCCACCTCAACTTTCTGAACTGAATTCAAACCTCCTGTCCCCTTCCTCAGGTAATGCCATCTTCTAGGTCACTCTCCTTTCTCAGAGCCTTCACACCGGCTGCTCCCCCAAATGGAATGCTTTTCCCTGTTATCTTTCTTGACTAGCTTTTCGTCTTCCTTTGGCCTCAAATATGACTTCAACTTAAGTATTAGCTCCAGCGATGTGGTTCCTGCCAGTTCTATGAAACTAGGACTCCCACTGTGACCTCCACCTCAGGCACTGGTTTCACAACCAACAGGAAGAATCGCTGTGTTTTAAATGAGGACTGATACAAGACAATAGAATGTGTTTACAGCTAAAAACTGAAACGATGAAGTACATTGAAATGTCCTTTCAAAATATACTATAAGAGAAAAATTGTCCCAAACCTGGACTGGGGAGAAATGAGCATTCCTAATGAAATGCTTGAGGAGTGTTCTGAAATTTAACTGGCTTATTTTGGGAAAATGGATCATCCATTTAACTGACTCCAGTAACCTTAAACATTCTTTTATATGCAATCAAAAAAGATTAACTTCTCAATTTTCTTATAAAATATTTCTACCAAGAGGCAATCTTTGAATTGGTCTGCTACAAGCCTTCCCCTGGCAGTCAATTGTAATAAAACTACAATGTGCTTATAACTAAATTGTCTAAAAATTTTTGCTTTGCTTTTAACAAAAAAATAACAGCTATAGTTCCTTTACTTGCTATATTTGTTCATAACTTGATTGTTCATAACTTTTCCTTAAAAGTAACTGCAAGGTATTAAACTGTGAGCCCCCAGTAGGACAGGGACCAGGTCTGCATTGCCTGTCCCCAGGAACAATTAGTACAGGATCTGGCAAATAGTCGGAGCTGCCATGATATTTGTTAAATTAATGAGTAATCACCGAACAAGAAAAATTTGTGTGCACATTTACAGACTAGATAAAAAAACTAATGTGAATCTCCTCTTTGCGTGCGATGGACTTCAGAACATGCTACCCCAAAGTGTGCCACCTTGGCATACTGACTATTTTAAGCTGAAGGAATGTGAGAAAAAAGCAGAAGCAGGCCCTGGGTGGGTAGCTCAGTTGGTTAAAAAAGTCCTCCTGATGCACCAAGGTTGTGGGTTCGATCCCCCGGTCAGGACACATGCAAGAATCAACAAATGAATGCGTAAATAAGTGGAACAACAAATCGATGTTTTTCTCTTTCTCTTCCCCTTCCCCTCTCTCTAAAATCAGTTTTAAAATAAAAAGCAGAAGCAGTAAGATAATTCTGACCTTCACCTCGCCCTTCTGCCCTGAAACAGGTCATAAAACCCTCCGGTGAGAGGTTTATCTCAGAGGTTGTCTCTGAAGGGATGCCAGGAGGAAGCCGAACAAGCAGGCCTTGCCAAGTTCCCCCGTTTACTGCACTTACGTCATACTCCTTAACTTGCCCTATTTCTGCACCACTGCCCACTCTTCCTCAAACCTGGAATAAATATACTCTGGTCCAACTGTTTCTCCGGGTCTTTTTTTTTTTTAAATCCTCACCCAAGGATATTTTTTCCATTGCTTTTTTGAGAGGGTGGAAAGGAGAGAGTGAGTGAGAGAAACATCGATGTGGGAGAGAGACATCGATTGTTTTCCTCCCGCATGGCCCCGACTGGGGCTGGGGATGGAGCCTGCAATCAAGGTACGTGCCCTTGGCTGGAATCGACCCTCCAGGCTGCGGGCTGACGCTCTGACCACTGAGCAAACCAGCCAGGGCTGTCTTTCCCTTTTAAAGTTGAGCAAGTGGCCCTCTTTTGGCTTCTGCAGGGGCCATCCTTTGTACTAGACAGATTGTCTGGGAGTGCACTAAAAGGATTAAGTGATTCGCCTTGGCCCTTGTACTCCATTAGTGACAGAATGACTAGTTATAAGTCATTAATGGCTCTACTTAAGGCTTCTCTGTAACTTCTAAAAGAATGCATTGCAAATACCCTGTGTAATTTTTACTCACTTTATGCTCTCTCATTTAAAGTGTCTTTTATTGTTTTCCAGATGCAACCTTTCTCCAATTTAAAAAAATTGTATTGCTGAATCTTTCATTGATCTAGTAACTGCTCAGGATGCAACAGGCCTCCTGCAGGTCTTCCTTCCCTTTGCGGGTGCGGGCTGTCAGTTATATGAATGTGAGCCTAAGGACACTGGACGAGAAATTTTTAGCATTGCGCCATTCAAGCAAATGTTCAGTGTCCAACGAAAGCTAATTCTATATGGGACAAAAATAGATGGAAATGTGTTATTTGTGGTTCAGCTTGGCTTGCTTTTTTGGCTTAGCAAAGAACTGATTTCATTTTTATATTTTGCTATATATTCTTTACAGTGACTTAAAAACATAGTATAGAATCTTTACAAAGAGTATCTGTTATGCCCCAAAGGGATATTTAAAAGGCTTTAAAACCAAAATATAATGCTATTCACTATAGTGCTGCTTTCAGTATAATTTGGGTGTGTTTATTTTTAAAAGACTATTTTTTCACTGATTATAAAACTAAATAATATATGTCTATTGTGAAAATTGATAAAATGCATGAAATAAAAATGATCATTAATTGCAAAACCCCAAGGTAATCACTATTGACATTTTGGGATATATTCTTTCAGTACTTTTTCTATAGTCAGGGACAATTTCAAGGGCACGGGACCTATACATTCACACAGGACTCGTGTTCATAAGGGCCCTACACTTGGTATAAGGCTCTCCTATTGCTGTTTGGAATTATTAATAATTTTTGAACAAGGGGTACTGCATTTTCATTTTGCTCTGGGCCCTGCAAATTGTGTAGCTGGTTCTGTTGACAGATGTTTATGCACACATACTGATTATACACAGTATACACATATGTATGTTATATACATACATTATATACATCTATAATATTTATAACTTGTGCTATTAAAATCCTCAACTTCTTTGTAAATGTTATTTTTAGTACTGGTATAATAGTTCACCATATGGAAACATAATCACTTATTTATGTTTCTATTTTTGCACCCTAGATTGTTTAAAAGCATGTATTGTTATAAACAATGATGAGAAACATCTTTTTGTATTATTTAAAAAATGTATTTCCAATTATTTCCTTAAATAACATCCCACAAGTAAAGCTGAAGGGATTGAGGGATAGAAACTTTTTTAGACCTTTGTATTTAAATTGTCAAATAGCTTTCCAGAAAGATTGCTGTTACCCGCAGAGGGCAAGAAACTCCCTCTTCACACCCTCAGCAGCAAAAAATATAACTGAAAAATATTTGGTAATTATGTAAGTTAAAATATGCCCTGGCTGGGTAGCTCAGTTGGTCAGTGTTGTCCTGATACGCCAAGGTTGTGGGTTCAATTCCCAGTCAGGGTACATATAAGAATTAACCAATGATGCATAAATAAGTGGAACGACAAATCCATGTTTCTCTCTCTCTCCCTCCCTCCCTCTCTCTCTCTAAAATCAATCAATAAAAAAAGTTAAAATATTATTCAATTACTTTAATTTCCATTTCTTTAACTGCTAATAAAATGTTTTAAAATATATATTTATTGTTTGGGGAAAAGAATATTTTCTTTTTCTCATGACGGGGAAGGTGGCAGCAAGTGCCTACCACAGCAGGTAGTCGGTCCTTGTGGGTGCCCTTCACATTTGCTTTCTTGGTCTGGAGGCTTTTGAGGCGGGGTGTAGAGCCTTCCCTGCCTACAGTGGAATCCCAGATTCAAAAGCAAAGATGGAACAAGGGAGAAAGGTGCGTATCTTCTGTGGAAGATGTTGCCAAACCGCAGGAGCACAGGACTTGGAACTTGGGGCAGAGGCAGACCCTGGAAAAAACAAAATTCAGATCATTGGAGAGTGTTGGCTGCTACAGAACAGGAGACAGGAGGGAAGCATGTAGGAGGGCACACAGGCCAGGAAGATGTGAGGTGCCCACTAATTGCAGATATCCTCCTAAAACAGAGGCTAGTTCTAAGACAAGGACAAGTGACAAAGTAAGGGGAATTAAGGTAAGACAAAGGTCAGAGCAGGGGAGAAACCTGCACAAGAAGGGGAGTGAATTAAGAATTTAGAGAGTTGAGTGAAATGTTTATTATTAGTGCAGTCAGCACCAATGAATAGCACGTATAACACAACCAGCAACCTGCAGAGCCACTAGTGCGAAGGGCGGGGAAGGTTGAACTGAGCGTCCTGGCTCCATCTGAGGGTGACAACAGCGGGGTACAGGCCTTGGTAAGGCAGGCAGGGCAGCAGGAGGTGGAAGAAATATAGTAACCAGACGAAGTATGGCAGCGTTTCCAAATTCCTTAGCACAATGTCCCGGAGCTGGAACATGTGACAGATCCCTTCTCCCTTCAGGCTGTATCCCTCCCTTCCCTCCAGTCCCAGACCTACAGCAAGCGGGCCTGGAATAAAACTCCAGGAAGAGAAGAAGCTGTTCCATGGCCATCTCTCTTCAACCCCACTCCCACTGCATATTAATCACACCCTCTATCCCTCCCCTTCTCTTACTCTGCCAGTCACCTAGGGGCCAAGGAATGCCCCTGGGTACCCTAAAATGGAGTGAAAGTCCTTAAGGGGCATGGGTGAGACAGTACAGCTTGTACTCGGAGACAAAGACAGAATTCCTATCCCACCTTGCCTGGCGAAGCTCAGAACCTGGCTATACATCTCCAAGGAAGTGGGGGAGGCCTAGCTGGGTTGGCTCAGTGGATAGTGTGTCAGCCCACGGACTGAAGGGCCCTGGGTTTGATTCCGGCCAATGGCATGTACCTTGGTTGTGGGCTTGATCCCCGCCCCAGTTGGGGTGCATGCAGGAGGCAACCAGTCGATGTGTCTGTCTCACAAGGATGTTTCTCTGTTTCTCCCCGCTCCCCCCCAAAAAAAAGCTATGGGGGGGGAGTGGGAGGGAGTGAAATGTAAACAACATGGTCAAAGGAAATTATCCAAATAACTAGTTAAAATCATGAGGCCGGAGAGGGACGACTCTGTGCCACAGAGGCAGTTGCCTGCCTGATTTCAGCTGCTTCCTGCTGAGCCATATTTACCCCGAGTAACCCCTGCTCCCACTCCTGTCATTCCCTGGTTAAGAGGAAGTGTAGGAGAGAAGGGCTCATCTGGAAATGTTCGGCATCCCAACCTGCAGACCCAGTGGGAGCTGGCACCTTTAAGGTGAGCTAAACAAGGTATTGCTCAGCATAGGGGTCCACGCTTCACCAACAGCCATCAGTTACTGGCTCATTATTTCTAGGCTTTTGGTCCCAGCCTTACCAATTTTCTTTAGGATGTCTGCTCCCCAGAGCTGCCCTCTGAGTATTTTAAGTCAACAGGCCTATCTGCTCAGGTTCCCTGGTTTTGAAGGAGTAGAATGATTTAAAGTTTCTCACTCCACCCTGATCCTCTAGAGAAAATGAGTATGTGCTTTCTGAAAACATCTGGAACCAGGGACCCTAGGCAGGAAAATAGATAAGAGGTGGGGATTTTCCTAACCAGACTGAAAATTTACAGACATCTTAGGGGAAGAAATTAGGCAAAAGAAGGGAATCTGGGTTTCCCACCTGCAAGGCTGACCCTGCCGAGATCTAGATCTCTTCCACGCCATGGGAAAAGATCATGACGAGCCCCGGCTCCTGCACCATGTCATCGCCCATGTGCTGGTTCTCACAGGCCATCACAACAACGGCCTGCTTGCCAGGGATGTGTTTGGCCACATAGTTCTTATAGTACCTCCGGTTCATCTGTCTTGTCTCTAGCGTGGCCAGACCCTGGGGCCAGCTCCTCTCATGGGCATTTTCTATCAGCTCGTTGACAATAGAGGCAGGACAGCCACTCTCCACCAGGGAGCGCTCGATCACAGCCTGGAGGACGGCATCTGGGGTGGAGATCATCCCTCCCCAGCGGGTCACTCTTGCTGGCTGCAGGGAGTTCACCCACTCTAGGATCTCATCGTCTTCAGTTGTCTCCTCCAGGTGTTGAAGCTCAGGGTTGACACTGTGGATCGCTGCCAGGTAAGCCTTCAGCTGCTGGATGGCTCGCTTCTGCTCTGCCAGCTGGTGCTCGTATTCGGCTGAGGTCTTCTCCAGCTCTGCGATGCGAGTCTGCTGCTGCTGCACCACTGAGCGCAGGTGCGTAACGCAGGGGTGGTTTGGCAGCTCATCTTTGGGCATCTCCAGGCCGTCGCCCTGTTCACAGGTCACAGGCCGTCTTGGGTTGTGCTCACAGTCGCTGAGGTGAGATGTGAGGTTGTCAAGCCGGACAACAGCACTGCAGCCAAATACAGCGTTGTCGCAGGTAATCTGCAGCTTGGACAGCATGTTCTGCATGATCCGAGGTACCGGGCTCAGGTGGGCAACTGTCACTACACTCCGGTCCACCGGACACGTCTGCTGCTGGGAGAACCACTGGGTGATGCAGGCATTGCAGAAAGCGTGCTCGCAGAGAGGCACCTGGACTGGTTCCTCTAAGACTCCACTGCAAATAGGACAGATAAGATCTTCGTCCACGCCCCCCTGGAAACGGGTTACATCATACCCCATGTCTCATCACCGACACCCGGGCCCTTCCCAGTGCTGGGGGCAGGCTCCCTGTTCATAAAGCTCCAATCTGCCGATGCCCCAGCTCAGTGCCACTCAGCAGATGCTCCCAGTAACCCATCTCGCTGGCTATTCTCCATCTGAAGTCTTCCTTCCCAGTGTTTAGCTCCATTGCCAAGGGGATGGATGTGACGTCACAATCAGGAGCACTGGCCTTGGAAGCAGTCTGGAGCTGAGGCCACAGCGCTGTTCCTCATTTTATATATTTATTTATTTTAATTGCTCATTTTAATTTCACATGGTATTGCCTTAGAATGCAAACTTCTCAGCATAATTTTTAAGGTCCTCATGTCTTACTACTCTAGCTTTATCTTCCGCCGCTCCTCTCCTTCATGGACCTCCATGAATGCAACTAACTGTGATTTCTTTAAAAAGGCACAAATTTATGTTTGCTTGATGTTCCATTTTAAAAAGGTAAGCTTTTTAAAATGAAGCAATATACATACAGGAAAAAGTGCAGAAATCTCAAGTGCACAGCTCCATCTTTCTAGGTTATTTAATGTCAGCCTAGAGCAGCTCTTTGACCAATACAGTAAAAAAGGCAACACCCTAAAGCCTTTTGGTTGATATAGAAGACCTTCATCACTGAAAGAAAGAGATAAGAGAATAATGCTCTGCAAAGGCTCACACGGGATTGTGGGGATAAGTCGTGAGAAATTGGATGGCACATTAAAATTCATGAGGAAATGCCAATAACAAAGTGATTATTATGCAGGATCAGGGGGTGGTTGTTTTTTCATCATTATAGAAAGACAAAGTCATTATCATGATCTGCCACGTGTTTTTCCTTTGTTATTAGATAGTGGGACAGGCCTATTAAATGTTTTGTGTTACCAGGGGAATGGTCACAGTGGTGAGGAATGGTGGCTGCGGTGCACGTGGCTTTCTATGGTTCTAACTGTATGTGCATTTAGACCAGAGAAAAGGAACACGTTAAAAAGAAGGGCAGGATGGCCGGGGGTGCTTTTTCTTGTGACTACAAAGAACTGAGTATATTCTTCATCTAACTGGCCCTTGCTTCATGCTTTACACCTGCCAATTCCGGAATAAACAAAACTGGTATTTGCATTTGGAACCTCCCTGGTCAAAAGGGGTAAAACGTGACTTTAGAAAGGTATTAACATCAGCAGAAAAAGCAACCTGGAAAAATAGTCCTATAAACATCTGTGCAGTGAGGTCAAAAATTCCTCACACTAAATAATTCCAATACAGAAAGGAAATATTGGAATTATTTTCTCTCGATTTGTTTAAACTGTTCAGAGTTTTTAATCTCAATGAATATATATGTTTATTTTAAAATGTTTAATTTTATTATTTTAAAAAATCTGTTTTTATAATGTTTTCTTGTTTCATTATGGTTTCTATTATCTTTTTAATAATTTAAAACACCCTTATAGTCTCTCTTAGATTTCTCTATTATTTCTAGTTCTTGGGGGACAGTTTTCCTGTTTGTTGGGGTTCCTGATCTTTCTCAGGATGGCCTATTTCCTCATGTGATGTGTAATCCTTTTTTGTAGTGAGCTCATCTTCAGTAGGGGATGCTTATTTTATGGAAATTCCTTGCACCCTGAAAGTGTCCTCACAGGAGACTGTCCCCACAGAAAAGTTTTTTATTTTCCTGTAAATTTGCATTCCCAATTTGTTTCTAGCACCTAGATATTTCCATTTCTTATATTCAAGACCGTGTATATTTTTGTTGTATAAGGCAAGACTAGATTTAATTAATTCAGATTTAATCTACCAGGTTTCTAAAAGTCCCATGAGGTAAAAAGAGGAATTTTTGCTTAATTTACAATTAAATGAAAAGAGACACAGCTAATTCAAAGTAAAAAATTATTGCATATGTTTAACATCACTGTCATAGGGATATGCATATCAAAACCTTAATGACATGCCACCACTACCTAATAGAAAGGGTCAAACAAACAAACTGACACCACCAAGTTTTAGCAAGGATGTGGAGCCACTGGAATTCTCACGCATGACTGGTGGAAGTGCAAAATGGTCCAGTCTCTTATAAACATACATTGCAGATCACTCAACATTGCATTTCCACTTCTAGAGAAATGCATGTGGATGACCACCTAAGCACCTGTATGTGAATGATTATAGTGACTTTATGCATAATCACCAAAAACTAGAAACAACATAAATGTCCTTCAGCTAAGGAATTGCTAAACAAGTTGTGGTACCTTCACACAACTTGTGAATAGAGGAATACTATTCACTAATAAGAAGGATTCAATTATTGCTACATACTACAACTATATTCAAATATAGATGAATCTCAAAGTAGCTATGCTGAATGAAGGAAGCCAGACCAAAAAAGTGTACATACTGTATGACATTTTGGAGGAGGTCAAGCTATACAGACAGACAACAACTCAGTGGTTGTCGGGGTCCAGAGGTGAAGGAAGGGCTTGTCCATAAAGCAGCACAAGGGCATTTGTTAGAGTGATGAAACCGTTTTACATCTTTATTATAGTGGTGATTACAAACCATATGCATTTGTCAAAATTCATAAAACTCACAACTATACACCAAAAAGGATGAGTTTACCATTTGGAAATTATGCCTCAATAAACCTAACTCCCCTCCCCCATGGATTTATAAACCATGCTCATCACAGATGTTAATACTTAAAAGCATAAGCTCCTTTTTCTCTAATGAAAACATTGTATCATAACTGAGAAATCAATAAGGACAATAAAAAATATTAAAGTGAAAAATATTTGTAATATAAAATCTATGTGCCTTAAAATAAGTAATACTAAATATGTACAGTATTTAAATGATTGTATTAGTAATTTTTAATCTTTTTCACTTTTTGGTTTTATGAGTTAAACATCAATGAAAAGTTTTTTGTTTTTTTCTGAGTAGTACTGTTTCATTTTTCTTTCAAATAATGTGGATGCTGAAGTTTCTCAAACCCAGCTTGCCACCTTCAGGCAAGTGAAAGATCTACAGAGACCATCACCACAGACAGAACATTAATTTCGCAAATTTCTCAATAATCCATAATTAACAACATCTTGATCACTCCACTAGTGCCTTTGTGAGGTTTCCTCTATCCAGAATCTTTCCCTGGCATTTCTTGGAATCTTCCCAACTTTCAAAGCTCAGTTCAAATCCCACTAACTCCAAGAAGCCTTCCCTGATCACTCTAGCTAGATTTTCCTCCTCTAAATATTTTATCTCCTCAAATACATGAAATGCCGTAGAAGGTAGTGATCAGATCTTGCACATATTTTTATGCCTTTGTATGGCCTTTTAAAAGGGTGCATATAAGCTTATGCATTCTAATACTGAAGGAATACATGAATGAATGAATGAATCACTGATTGAATGAATAAGAAGTTAGAGTAATCATTGAGCTTTCATTTGAAAGAGGCCCTATTTTACTAACAGAATAATGGGAATCCCACACATTTATTCAAGATCATACGCGTATGTGTAAAGCACTAATGTCCATTGACAATGGCTAGAGAAGTGCCTCGGTCTTTACTAACTTCTCAAATTATATCATTGATGAATGAAATAACTGCTTGGTGACTGTCCCTGTGATGCCAACTCAAATTTTGATATCTGGACACTGGAAACATAAGATTAGAAAGAGAAGAAAGTATGGTGGTGATGATGTCTTTTGCTTTTGGACTGAGAGGTCGATACTTCTCTAAGCTCTATTATATGACCATCTATTTTCCTCACAATTTCCAAATTGCTAACATCCCATAGGCATGTTAATAGAATCTATAATGGTGGCATGGGGTCCACCACCACTTCATTCAGAAAAAATTCCCAGTTGTTTCTGTCTAGTTCTACCTGGTTTGGGGACTGAGGTTCTTCTTCAAGCTCCCCTTCCTCTCTTTCCAAGCCTATGTGTATCCAGGACTGCTAAACAACAAATGGGTCATAGATTTTTTGTTTTTTGTTAATCCTTACCTGAGGATATTTTTTCTACTGATGTTTAGAGAGAACAGAAGGGAGGGAGGAAGGAAGGGAGAGGAAGGGAGGGCATTGATGTGAGACAGACACATCAATTGGTTGCCTTCCGCAGGCACCCCGACCTGGAACCAAACCGGCAACCTGGGTATGTGCCCTGACCAGGAATAGAACTGTCGACTTTTTGGTGCATGGGATGAAGTTCCAACCAACTGAGCCACATTGGCTAGGGCCACACTTCTTTAAATATAATTTCTTTGTTTTTTTCTTGTTACCCAAAGAAAACAGGAAATAGATTCAATGTTGTTAGGAACACTGACCTTTCTTCTCAGATTCAACCCATTATGTTTTCTATTTTCACTTTATATTTGTTTCTTGTTTGCCTTTGTAATTTGTAAGCTCACTGAGCAGGAAATAATTGATCTTTCTGTTTGGAATAGCCCCGGGACCACATGGTTATTAATGGTTACATGTTTTGAATGCCCTTGGTTTTAAAATCAACAATGTTAAATAACATTTAAGTTTTTCATGTTTACTGTTTTTCATTCTTGGTTTGCAGGTTTTATTCTGGATACTCTCATTAGGTGGCTCTCAAACAAGAATAACTATTCTATAATAGTTGATTAACAAACATTGGAAGAAAATACTATATGAGGCACCAAGATTTAGATAATTCCATCTCCTGTTACAGTAAAGTGGTTATTAGTGTGGTTTGAATCCTGGTCCTATTATCTCTGTTTTGGGCAAGTATCTAAGCCTTGATTTTCACATTAACAACCTACCTCTCTGTGTTTTTGTGAGGAATAAATGAAAAACTTATATTAAATGCTTGACCACTAAGTGCTCAGTAAGTGGTAACTATCATTGGTCTGAAATGATTCTGCTCCTTTTCTTAGAAAGTGACTTTATTATGTCACTGATACAGCTGCCCTGTACTGAAATACCTTGCCTGTACTACAAATGTATTTTTGCTTTTTTTGGTTTGTTTTTCTGATTTGTAATATTTTAAATTTCTAACAGACTCCAGAAGGTCGGGAGATTCCCTTAATGGATGAGAAACATCTGGGATGTTCTCCTGTTACCAGGTTTGTTCCTGTAGCACACGGGTTATGAAGATACAGTTGTTAGAAAGCTGTACTTCATTTGGTGTCATTCAAAATTTGATGAACTTGCTTTTTTAAATGTTAATTAATGCCTTTTTTAAAAAAATGCTCCCCGAGGATATGTTTTATTGATGAGAGAGGGAGAGAGACAGACAGACATGGATCCATCCAGCAAATCCAACAAATACTGACGGCTCCCCTCGAATGACTGCTGGGCTCTGAGCGGACTAAGGTTTTCTAAAGTTCCCTCCCTCCAACCACTCGGTGTGTCTCTCTCACCGATGTTTCTCTCTCTCTCTGAAAAAAACAATGGAAAAAATACCCTCGGGTGAGGATAATAAGTAAATAAGTTCCCTCCCTCGTGTCTACCTGGGGGGAAGGGGAGGGAAATGAACGTGCCCATAAATTAAAACGCAGGGCCCTGTGAAGGAAACGAACAGCGAAGGGGACCTGTTTTGGACACAACAAAAGAAGCAGCTTCGCGAGTCGGTGCCTTGCACAGGCTCCCGCAGGACGAGCCGGGGGAACGCCGGGGGGGGGGGCCCGCTCGCGGCCCACGGTCACCTCACGTGAGGGGCCTGAAGGCAGACAGGGCGCGCAGGGTCCACGTGCCTGAGAAAGGGAGTGTCGCCTGGCTCCTCCGCGCTCGCGAGGAGGCCCGTCCGGGCCGCGGGGACGACGGCGCACGCGGGCAGCGGGCGGGAATCTCTGGACGCAGGGCCCGCGGGCCCGGGGGTGGGAGCTTTCCCGCCGCCGCGCCACGTCATCGAGCAGCCGCCCCGCGCGTAGCTCCCAGTCGCACACGCGGAAGTAAACAGCGCCACGTCATCAGGGCGCGTCTCCGCCTTTCCCCTCCCTCTCCCCGCGCCGGTGGTCGTGCTCACCTGCGCGCGGGGCCAGGTCTATGTCCCGGTTTCCCGCGGTCGCGGGCAGGGCGCCAAGGCGGCAGGAGGAGGGCGAGAGGCCCAGAGACCCCCAGGAAGAGCGGCCTCCGGCTCTTTGCATCGCTGATAGAGGTGCGGTCCGCGGGACGCTTCCCAGGCCGGCGAGAGTTGCGGCTCGGGGGCTCGGGGGGCATAAAAGTCCGCCTGGGGCCGGCAGAGCAGAGTAGGAAGGAGGCCGCGGCGTTCTCCTCTCCCTCCAAGCCAGAAGCGAACTTTGCGTCCAGTGAGCACTTAGGTCTAGAGGGGGGCGGTCCCTCACCCAAGTTGAGTGAGAACCCTTCTGGCGGACAAAAAAGTGAACCCCAACGCCGAGACGCGCTCTGCTGTTAAACAGGCTCCTAAAGCCTTTGTTCTCTCCCCATCTCCCCCCCTCCCCCGCCTTCGTCGGGCGGCCAGCCTCCCTTTGGGTAGGGTATAGAGGGAGCCAGTTTCCCGGAGCCAGTTTCCATGGTTACCCACCACTTGGCCTTCTGGGATACGTCGCTCTGAGCAGGGTCCTAACTTGAACCAAGAATCAGAAGCGAACAGAGGTGGCTTTTAATTCCGCTGACTTCTGCTCTGTTCCAGTTTTTGGTCTATTTAATAAAATTTGGCTTTTGTGCTTCTATATAGGTACGCTTGCATATACGTTGCCTTGTGCTAGGCTAGGCTTACTTTGTCGGGTACTTTCAGTCATGCATTAACAAATGCTCAAGTTGTTAAAAGAGTTCACTAAAAAGTTGTTTGGGGCTTATAAACCCTCACCAATTAGACGTAGGTGATTTAATTGATAAGTCATTGGTTGATGTTTTCCAACTCTTAAAATTTTACTGTCTTTTTTCAGTTCTGGGAAATTGAGTCGGAGATATCTTTACAGACCTTTTAACTGCACAATTGTTTTTCCTCGTTACAGAAGAGAAAGGATGCACATCACAGGAGGGAGGAACTACTCCAACTTTTCCTATTCAAAAACAAAGAAAAAAGCTTATTCAAGCTGTGAGGGACAATTCATTTCTTATTGTTACTGGAAATACAGGAAGTGGTAAAACAACTCAACTTCCAAAATATCTATATGAAGCAGGTAATTGTATTCTGGGATAATATTGGGAGTATTTAAAAAGTGTCTTCTTAAAGGCTAATAGGACTTCTGTATTGCACAGATGCCACCCATTTGTTTTACAGTCCTAATTCTTCTCTTGACACACCCTCCTCACACCTTGCCTGCTTCTTTGTGGTTTTATTTCAGATTCAGAGATTAGTTGAGGTGACAGCTTTTTTTTTTTTTTTTTTTTTTAAATGTATCTTTATTGATTTCAGAGAGAGGAAAGGAGAGGGAGAGACATAGAAACATCCATGATGAGAGAGTCATTGATCGAGCCCGCAACCCATGCGTGTGCCCTGACCGGGAATCGAACCCTGATCGCCTGGATCCTAGGTCAATGCTCAACCGCTGAGCCACACCTGGCGGGGCGAGGTGGCAACTTTTCCATTTTTAATTACCATAATCCCAAATAGAATTATAGGTAGATACTAATTCTCTGCTATAGAATAAGGTATTGTAGCAGATTATTAACCATTGGGTATTGAAGTAATTTTGGGAGGAAGGGATATATTGATATCCATTGCTGACATTGGTATTTCTTGGTTCTTTCTCCAGAGCATTATCAGGTAAGTATTTATTCCCTGACTCTGCTAACACCAAACCAGCTAACAAATTACCCTTAAAGTGTGTCTCACTTTATTATAGTAAAACTTTCTAGTATAAGGTTAATATAGAACAAAATTATGTTGGATATTATTCCTATTAAAAAATAACAAAAACTTCTTATATATTAACTTACTCTTATGTATCAAACCTGAAATGCCATTGATTAAGACATACAACTATTTTACATATTATTAATAAAGGAAAACTGTCATCAATTGTAATATTCATCTCCCTTTCAAAGATATTTAAAATGGTTAAAAAAATGCCTGTAGAATCTATGTAAGTTACATATTTAAACTACTGTGACAAAGGTAAATCTGTTCTAGGAAGTGTGTGGAATTTTATGGTTTCCTAGAGATTAAAAATTTTTGGCTTACTCTTTAGAGTAAATATTTAGATTGGATTTTAAAAATTAAGCCTGCCCTGGCTGGTGTGGCTCAGTTGGTTGAGCATTGTCCCAGGCACCGAGAGGTCGCTGGTTTGTTTCCCAGTCAGGGTACATACCTGGGCTGTAGGCTCAATCCCCCAGTGGGGGGCATGCAGGAGGAGGCTGATGAATGGTTTTCTCTCATTGATGTATGTTTCTCTCTCCCTCTCCTTTCCTCTCTCTCTCTCTAAAATCAATGAGAACATTAAAAAAAAAATTAAGCCTAATTAAAATACATACATTTTTAATGATGATTAATATGTATTCTTATTTTTAACTTAAATTTCCATATGTTAATTTGCAGTTTTGAAAATACTTGAATAGTTTGTATTGATTGACCAGAGACAATTTAGTTCTAATAGGAAGCAACTGTTAACATGTTTGTGTTTTTTACCTCTGGTTTTGATAGGGTTTTCACAACATGGTATGATCGGTGTGACTCAACCACGAAAAGTAGCTGCCATATCGGTTGCTCAGAGGGTTGCTGAAGAAATGAAATGCACTTTGGGATCCAGAGTAGGATACCAAGTTCGTTTTGATGATTGCAGCTCCAAGGTACAAAAGTTTTGTTGGTATTTGTTAAAGTACTGTAAACTTATGGAAAGAGTGAAGAAAAGTATGAAAGATTTTAACTTTAAAATTCTATTTTTATTTTTAACGAAATAAAGCTTCAGATTAGAATTAATTTTTGTTGCCCGTTGTTAATGCTTTAGCTCTGTGACATCTAATGTTTAACTCATTTTCTCCCATCTCAGTTGGTTATGAGTGACAGTTTATTTTTCGTAGGACTCTTATTTTTTTTAGCTTCAAGGATTCTACATGTAACTTATATTTGTATTCTTTTAAAAAACTTTTTATTGTAAAATATTCATAACATAAAATTTACCATTTTAACAGTTTTTAGGTGTACAGTTCACTGGCATTAAGTACATTCACAATGTGTGTCACCATTACCACTATCTATTTTCAAAACTTTTTCATTTCAAATAGAAACTCTATATCTGTTAATTAGTAATTTCCCATTCTCTCCTCCCCACAGCCCCTGGTAACTTCCATTTTACTTTCTGTCTCTATGCATTTGCCTGTCTCATATAAGTGGAATCATACAATATTTTGTTCTTTGTGTCTGGCTTATTTCACTTAGCATAATGTTTTTAAGATTCATCTATGTTGTATGTTCGTATTTTTGAAGTCAGTGGAAAACTGGCAACTTAATTAACAAAGTAAGAAAGTATTTTGTATTGAGCATCTTCTATATTCACGTCACTAACACATGTTTACATGTTTCACATTGTTTTCTTTTTAGTAGTAAGGATTTACATTCTTTCAGGATTTCTTAATCCTATACCAGGTATACAATAATCCCTGATTTATATATGGTCCCTAATGGGAATGGCCATCAACTGTGGCACAGAATGACTCCAGAATACTCTCTCTGCCTTCCTAATGATCACTGGTGTGGATTTTTCTTTCTTTTTTCCTTCCACTGTTTTATGGATATCACTCCTGTTAACTCCTAGCCTTCACACCTTATTCTCATCTTGTTTTAATGCTATTTTATGTACTCTTTTATTTAGTTAGATTAGTTTGACCACTTACTGTCTACATTTTGGGGAAAATTTTAGTTTGCAAATTGGGGGTGAATTTCTGTGATACTATATTATAAGTTATAACTTTATGTTTTGACCATTAGGAAACAGCAATTAAATATATGACTGATGGATGTTTATTGAAACATATTCTGGGAGATCCAAATCTTACCAAGTTCAGTGTCATTATTTTGGATGAAGCTCATGAGAGAACTCTAACTACAGTGAGTATTTTAATATATTGGTTATCTATTAGACAGTTTACTTTGGGGTAGCTTTTTACTATATAGAGGATTGCCTCTTTCATTTTAACCTGTTGAAATAGACATTCTTTGGAAAGCAAAATATTTAAGAGGAGTTGGTTGTTTTGTATACTTGTGACTTATTAGAAATTTACTTTTCTTTCAGGACATCTTATTTGGTTTATTGAAGAAGCTATTTCAGGAAAAGTCTCCTAATAGGAAGGAGCATTTAAAGGTCGTGGTGATGTCAGCAACTATGGAATTAGCCAAGCTTTCTGCATTCTTTGGAAATTGTCCAATATTTGATATACCTGGAAGGCTTTATCCAGTCAGAGAAAAATTCTGCAATTTGATTGGCCCACGAGACAGAGAAAATACTGCATATATTCAAGCGGTATTACTTGGCATCTTTTTTATATCTGTGATTCTAATTGAATAGTCTGATAATTTATTTGTTCCCTATTATTATTGTTAATCCTCACCGAAGGATATGGGAGAGAAAGAGAAACTCCAGTCGGCTGCCTCCCTTACGCGCCCCGACCGGGGATTAAACCCACAGCCTAGGTATATGCCCTGACCGGGAATCAAACCCACAACCCTTTGGTGTATGGGTGGATGCTCCAACCAACCGAGCCACCTGGCCTGAACAGGTCCCTGTTATTTTAATGGCAGTCCTTATAAGTCCTAGGACTTTTGAGAACCAAATTTTATTTTTCTGTGGAACAAGGGGAGGTGGGAGTAAGGGGGGCTGTAATCCACTAGCTAGCATATTATGTTTGTGTATCTTGCTTTAGATTGTGAAAGTGACCATGGATATCCACTTGAATGAAATGGCTGGAGACATCTTGGTTTTTCTGACTGGTGAGCATTCAGTATCAGGTTTAAAATTAGTATTTATAAGGAGGTATGTGGCACGGTGATAAAATGTTATCTTTGTTGGGCAGTCTGGGTATTACTGTTGCCGTAGCTTTTTATGATAATCTAAATAGTTACAGATTTTATATCTTATATAAGATAATTCTACACTGCCATTAAAATGCCACTCTCATTAGTAAATGTGTAAAACACACACCTTTTGGTAGGAAAATATTAAATGGTGAAGTGTATTTTTATTAGTTTATCTTATATAGAGGTGTTACCACACTAAACAGTCCTGAATCTGGATGTTTGATTCCATTGTTTAAAAGACATCCTACCAGCTCCTTTTTTTGAGTGGTGGGGCATTTCTGTATGGTAGCAGTTCATAAGGGTGGAATCCATGTCTCACAGAGGAGCCTTTTTTGGAGGTCAAAAATAGAATAGTTAAATCCTAGATTAATGTGATTCTTCAAGTAGCAGCATCTATTAACAGAAATGAGTCATTTCATCACTCACCTCCTACTCTGCCTTGTACTGATGTCATTATGACATTCTCTTTGCTTTTTTGAGGTTACTTAAGTATTTTGAAACACACCTAAATGCAGTATCTCCTGGACTTGAGTCCCCTATGTTAATGGTTAACATTACTGAGTTCCTCAAATACTGTGTTAACGAGATGAAAGGCTTGAAGATTATAAACCTTTTTATAACTTTAGAGATTTAAATTCCTTGGAAACTGGTGTTTCTTCTATTATTTTTCTGTTGAGATTTGGTACAGCTTATGAGTTCATCTCCTTTAGATCAAATGAAAGATTTAAAGTAACTATTATGCAAAACTGATTTTAATTTAGAAGGCCTTTTTTTTCACTCTTAAATTAATTTTGCTATTCAGTTGCTAACGGTGTTTCCCCCTCTCGATTCAGGTCAGTTTGAAATAGAAAAAAGTTGTGAGCTGCTTTTTCAGATGGCAGAGTCTGTTGATTATGATTATGATGTTCAAGATACCACTCTAGATGGCTTATTAATATTGCCATGTTATGGATCTATGACAACAGGTAATTCCTCTCAGGCATAGAAAATTTGACTGCTTTTAATACAGTGTTTTATTGAACAAATACATATGTACAGAAAAGTACACAGATCCTATATGTTTATTTTTATGTCAGTGAATTTCATGAACTAAACTCACCTTTGTAACTGACACTCAGACCATGAAACAGAACATTAAGAGAACCAGCATCCCTTGAGAAAAGTGATTTTTTTCTTAAAGTCTTCTCGCATTTTTTCAAGAGCCTTCAACATGCCCCTTAGTAGTATTAAGAGCAACCTTTGTCTTCTCCCACCAGAACAAAAATATTGTTGGTAATTTTTTGAAATAAGGACTATAATGTCTTGGTAGTAGTACTATAAGTCAAACTATTTGCCACAACCACAGATTTCTAGAAATCTTACATATCTAGATATATCTGAGACTAAACACAGTGGATTTTTATTTTTTATTTTGAGAGAGAGGGGGAGAGAGAAGCATAGTTTGTTGTTCTACTTATTGATGCATCATTGGTTGATTCTTGTATGTGCCCTGACTGGGGATCAAACCCACAACCTTGGCGTAGTGGGATGATACTCTAACCAACTAAGCCACCTGGCCAGGGCAACACAGTGGATTTTTTTTTAAGTATCCACATATTAGCCTACTTTTCAAGAATGATGTAAATTGAAAGAGCAAACTCCTATTCTGATACGTGTTCATGATAAATGTTAAATGGGGTTTAGAGTATTTGTGTAAAACTATTTTATTAGGAATTTGATTTGTAAAACTAAAGGGAAATAACTGTAGCCCCCTGGGGTTCAGTTGAGATTAGCATTTACTATAATGTAAAAAGCATTTATATGTTTTTATATTTGATGTGTATTTTTGTTTTTATTGAGTAGATGGTTCTCATTAACAAAAAAAAGTTTAGGGATATATGTGGTGGTAAATAACCATAGATCACATGCTATTATGGAAATTTCTTTTGTGATTATTAGGACCTTGTTCTTAATATTGAAATCTATTTTTAGATTTTTACATCTTAAAGGGAATTCTTAAGGTCATTATTAGATATTTAAGGTTCTTATTGTTTCCTGGGGATTTGATCTAATTACTCTTAAAATTTACTTTTTAACTGATAAGGTAATTAAAAACAGTTATGGTTGCTTTATTATTAACCATTAGCTAGCTATGTTTTTTCCATATGAAGTAAATTTATTCTTTCCTTCTTATTACCACATTGAAAATAATGTTCTATATCTGCTGTTTCTTCTTGTTTAACATCCTGAAATCCAGTTTTTATACTGTTAAAGTTGCTAGTAACTTATTACTCAAATCTCATGGCAGTGATGTATTTTGATTTTGTCATAACAAGTGTCTTTGAAATGCTGTCTTTTGGGATACTATTTAATTATCTGATTTTCCTGACCAATCTTTCTTTAAGGCTTCTACCTTCCCACTCTTCCCAGCCTTTGTTCCCTTGTAAATGTGACTATTTTCTAAGGTTTCATTCTTAACTTGCTCTTTTCTTAAAATTCTCTGTTTTGAGGAAGTTGGCTCCTAGGACTCACCTGTTACTTTGGATAATTCCTGAAAACTCTCTAGTTTAGACTTACTCCTGCAGTGTAGACATCCTGAGTCTGCTCCCTGGGCATTCTGGTCTGTGGACCATATCATCTAGATCATTCAGTCCAAACAAGGGGCAACCCCTGCATGTTTTTTTTTTACCCTTGTCTTATCCAGATCACTCTTTTCGTTTTCTCATTATCGTTGTTAGAATTGGGATCCTTAGTTTGCTTTCCTGAGTTGTTAGTATAGCCTGCTAACCTGTTTTCCATGATTTCATTTACCATCCTACATAAATGACAAATATTTGCATGGAATTAGACAATTTTAGCACTAAAAGTAATAATCTCATTTAGTGCTTCTTAGCTTCTTTTGGAGGATAGGGTCTCAGATTCTTTTAAAAAGGTAATGAAAGTCATGGCTTGTTTCTCTAGAAAAATGCACACACACACGTGTGTGTGTGTGTGCTTGCATAATCAGACTTCTTTATTTTATGGAGGCTAAGTGATGTCCCTGAGGTCACATGGTACGTCTGTATTTGATAACTGGTTATTTATTCAGTAGTAGGTGATAAAGCAGTACGTGTCTCCAGAATACATGAGGAAAAGGAAAGGTGTTTTACCTTGAATTATTGTACAACATTCTTAAAGAGGAAAACTCACTTAGATTATTGCATAAATCCCAAGATAGTTTTCTTCCTGCAAAACAAAGACATTACCTCAATATGGTGGGTACCTAGAATTTGCTTTGTTTACAATAGTTCTTTAAATGTTAAGATTAAAGTATTGGGGAATAAAGCTAGTGAGCTTCACATAAAACTTTTATTGTATGTGGAGCCTCCTCAAATGGGAGATATTCTTTGTCTTATAAAGAAATACACACTTTTAAGAAAAATAAAATCAAAATAAGAAAATTAATTAGATTCTCACCAGCATGGTTAAGTGATAATCACTATTAATCTTCTGAGGTATATTGTTCTGGACTTTTCTTTATACATTTAAGTACATTTTTATTGTTTAGTTTTTTAAAACAAAAACTGGAATTATATGTGCTCTTTTATGTTTTTCTTTTTTGCCCTTTGTAGAAATTTCAAAACTACAGAAAAGTACAAAATTTTCCACTGTGCAGAATTAGCACACTGATAGTGTCTCAGCATATTTCCATCAGTTTTCTTTAAAGAAAAATTACTCAATTGAGGAAAAATTACACAGTTTCATTGTAAAGAATTCAAGCAGTATACAAAGTTACAAAGGTAAAAGTAAAGAAATCACAAATTCTGCCATCCAGAAACCATCTTCAGTGTTAGGAAAACCATTAACCAGGGGTGTGTGTGTGTGTACACATATAGGGAATAACTAAATAGGTAGGTAGGTTAATAGAAATGCTTTTTATTTTATTTATCGATTCTAGAGAGATTAAGAGAGAGAAACATTGATCGGTTGGTTGCCTGTTGAACATGCCCTGACCTGGGATTGAACCCACAACCTGGTTATGTGCCCTGATGGGAATCGAACCCATCACCTTTCAGTGTATGGATGATGCTTCAACCAACTGAGCCACACCAGCCAGAGCTAGACATGCTTTTTAAAAGTGAGATTATACTATTGTTTTTTAATTTATAATTTGTTGGGGTTTTTTGAGAGTGAGAGAAACATCGATTTGTTGGTCCACTTATTGATGCATCATTGGTTGATTCTTACATGTGCCCTGACTGGGTATCAAACCCTCAACCTTGGTTTATCAAGATGATGCTCGAACCAAGTGAGCTACCTGGCTAGGGCACTACAGCTTTTTAAAAAGGTATTTAATTTTACTTGAATTTACTTGAAGGATTTATTAAACTGAAAGTAACTCTTTACCACATGACATAATATTTTATAAAAGACGGCTTTAAAGTTCAAAAAGATGAAAAATATTAAGGAGCTGAAATTAATGTCTTCTTTTTAGACCATATTTGATTGGAGATCTTATCTGTTGACTAAAGTACTTTTACTTTTCTATATCCCCCCCCTTCTAATTTTTATTAGTTATTTTTACATTATTCAGATGTATTTAATGTTTACCATCAAATTTTTTTAAACCATGGTTTTTTCATTCCTACAATACTTTCGGTTAATTTTGGTTTGGCTGAATTTTATTAACTTTTTTTAAATAGAAGGGCTCTTGAGTGTTATTTTTTGTTGTTTTTTATGTTTGAGAATGTCTGGCTTTTGCCTTTATAACTTGAACCACATGGGCTGGGTTTTATGTTCTTGGGTCACACTTTCTTTTCCTTAGAACTTGGTAGACGTTGTCCAGTTGTCTTCTGGCATTGAATGTTGCTGCGGAGGAGTCTGAGGCCAGCCTGATTTTTTCCCCCTTCTTGTAAGTGATTTGCTTTTTCTGTCTGATTGCCTGAAAATTTATATTTTTATCCTTAAAGTTCAATAGTTCTGGGATTTTTTTCCCCCTCTTTTTTTTTTTTTTTTTTTGTGTTGAGTGTTCTATATTAAAATTTCCTGGAATTGAAGTCCTTTTTTAAAAAAAAAATCAGCTTTATTGAGGTATCATTTATATACAATAAACTATACCTGTTTTAGGTATCAAATAGTTAATGGATTTTGATAAGTGTACATACCTGTGTAACCACAGCCACAAATGAAATCAACCTTTTTGATGTGCTCTTTTGATCTGCAAGTTCAATTCATTATTTCAGGGACATTCTTTTATATCTTGAGTATAACTTTTGTCTATTTATTGGTTTTTCTACATCAATTATTCTTAGATTGGATTGCTTATCTTCCATATTTTTTAGCTTCTTTTAAGTTACTTTATCTTTTTCAACTGCATTTAGCGATTATCTCAGATCTTTTCTGTGTCAGGAATTTTATTTTCAGCTGTGTTAGTGAGTATTCTCAAGACATTTTTGACTCACCCAAAAAATAAAACGTTTTAAAGAATGTTATAAAAAATATAAATAGAAATGCTAATAATTACTTTTCATACACCAATGGATTGACTCATGTATTCCCAGGAATGATTATTCCTAGTTTTCAGAGATCATTGAAATAGATGATTTACCCAAATCCATTGCTTGGGAGTTCCTTGACTTTGTTAGCTTAAGTGATCTTTAACCTTTATCCCACTTCAGCCACCCATTCAAAAGCTTACGTCCTGGACTTTGTCATTACCATCATTTCTGATCTCAGTCTTCAACATCTTTCTGGTGATTACTTTCTGTTTTGCCAACCCACTCTACGGTTCCTAAGTCAACAGTTTTCAAAATGCATTCAGACTTGTCCTTTACCAGCCTTCACCTATCTCCTTTGCCTGTACTGTAATCATTTCCTTGCAGAAATTCTTAACTTTCTTGTCCAGTTCTCTGCATAACCTGGCAGGAAAGGAGATCTGGCCAAATCCATCTTTCTACTTAATTTACACCCAGGTCTCTTAAGGCCTAGAAAGTTCCAGGAACCCAGAAATACTCTTTTCAACTCTTAAGGCTGATTCATTTTTTTCTCTCTTTAGACTAGCTTTCTCTCCTTCATTGACATTTGTCACTTTCCTATGGTTCACAAGTTTATTTTTCCTCTTTGCAAGAGACTAGCCTAATCAAATTGGCCATCTCTTGACCTTCTTCCAAATTCACAGGAGAATCAGATTGACCCAGCTTGGGAGGGGATGTTTATCCTTGGTGCTATAAACTATGGCTGGAGCAAGGTGCCGTACTCAGCATTGCTGCTGCGGCCCACCCTTCAGAATGTGTGGGTAGTGGAAATGAGCATGGTATTACTTGTTTAGAGAGGTAGTCATGAGTTGGGCAGACACTAAAAAGTAAAAACTGATTAATCAATCTTTAAGGCAGAGAGAGGTCCTTAATCTGTAGTCCATGGTTGGGAATTGTTTGAAATTTTGTGTGTGTGTACATGTCTTTTAATAGAGAAGAGATCCATGGTTTTAAAATAATCTCAAAGGGAGCTATGACCTACATAGAGGCGTCTGCTGTAGGGTTTATTTTAGCAATAATAACCTGTGATTCCATGGATCTAGAAATCTTAACAGTGAAAGGTGAGGAAAAAATAGTTTTGCAATTATATTTGAATTCAAGATAATTAAAGAGGTGAAGAAAATATAACTTTTAATGGAAAGAATTTAGTTTTTCAAAACTTGAGTTTGACAAACGCATGTTATAAATTAGTATTTTCCCTTTACATGTATTTCAGATCAACAGAGGAGAATATTTTTGCCACCTCCACCTGGAATTAGAAAATGTGTCATATCCACTAATATTTCTGCAACATCTTTAACAATAGATGGAATCAGGTACAACCTTAAAAATTTTGTTTAAAGCCAGGAAAGCTACTTAGTTAATCATAAAGCATTGAGTTTGCTTCTCTGTGCCCTCCACTAATTCCCTTCTCATTTGCTTAACTTGTAATCACCTGTTGTTACTGTAATTATGGATCGCAGTGAATAGGAAGTGGAGTAGAAAGTGCACATAATCTTTCATTTAACTACTTGTACATGGCAACTTGTAGTTTTCTCTTCCAAAATTTAAGATTATGCATAATACTTCCTGGGTTTCAGTAAATAGGAAGCCAATCTGTTTTTCTGTACACCCATTACCATTACCATTACCATTACCTGCAATGATCTATTCCTTTCTCACCTGGCAGCTCCACTTAGAGTAAGCTTTGTATATCCAAATGTTTATCTGACTATACTGTTTCTAACTTTACACACCTTTTTGTGTGAAATGAACTATGGTGCAAGTCTCTTATTTTAATGTAATCAGTGATGCATGCAATGTTTGAGTAGGTATAGTAGAGAAACCTTGAAAAGTAAGTCTAGACTGATAGGTAATATGAATGTGTTTCAGAATGTTCCTGTAGTAAATGATAGACCTACTGCTATTTCTCATTTAGTTTTTTACCTGATGTGTTCTCCGTTTAATTGACTTACAATGGTATTGTTAAAGTCTAGCTGGAATTAGATTCTGAACCTGTTATAATAGTCTAGAGCTGACTTTCAAGTTTGTTTGTAGAGGAGAAATTCATATAACATAAAATTAACATTTAAAAGTGAACAATCAGTAGTTAGTGCATTTATATCATTGTATAACCCACCACCTCTATCTAGTTTTTAAACATTTTTATTGCCCCAAAATAAAACCCTGTGCCCTTTAAACAGTAACTCAGAATCTGGTGTATATTCCATTCTATGTATATACCATAATTTGTGCATCAATTCGTCTCTTTAACAGGCCATGGACATTTAGGTGGTTTCTACCTTTTGGTTCTTACAACTAGTGCTACTATGAACATACACCTACAAGTACGTGTTGAGTACTGTTTCAATTGCATACTTAGGAGTGGATTTCTGGGTCATATGGTGACTCTGTGTTTAACGTTTTGAGGAACCTTCAAACCATTTCCCACATTGGCTGAACCAGTTTACATTTCCAGCAGCAATGTATGAGGGCTCCAGTGTCTTAACTTTCAAGTTTTACAGTTAACACAAAAGTTGTCACGTAGCTGTTAGTTTGGTGGAAGAGGAGAATCCAAAGCAATTGAAAATGAACAAGTCTTTCCTTATTTTCTAGAAACTGAGCTTGTTTTCCTTTTCTTTAGGTATGTGGTAGATGGCGGCTTTGTGAAGCAGTTAAATCACAATCCCAGGTTAGGGCTGGACATCCTGGAGGTGGTTCCAATTTCAAAGTAAGTCTCTGTGTCAAGCCTTTTTGTACAAAGAACAGTTGATTAGATAATTTCTAGTTGGCTCAGGGGTGGGAATCGAATTGCTTAGGAAACCCATAGAACATTTTGGGAACTTTTGTTTCTTTTCTTCTAAAGGAGTGAGGCATTACAGCGAAGTGGCCGAGCTGGTCGAACTTCCTCAGGAAAATGCTTTCGGATCTATAGTAAAGATTTTTGGAACCAGTGTATGCCCGACCATGTGATCCCTGAGATTAAGAGAACTAGTTTGACATCCGTAGTTCTGACCTTAAAGTGCCTTGCCATACACGATGTTATAAGGTATGTAGACAGCCTTTTAAAAAGGGAGAAAATGTGTTAGGGTGGTGCCAGGTTATTTCTCAGACATTCTTTTGAAGTGTTTGGCCCAGACATCCCTACATCTCAAGGTTCAACTAGACCCATACAGAAGACTTCTTTCTGTTGCTTTACTTGAATTGGATCCCTTGTTCATATTTTAACCTTGGTTTAATGGTGTGCCTTATGCTGATATTATTCGAGTCATTTAGTGACCACTGTTTATCCGTTATGAAAGGTATATGACGACCCTAATTCCAGACAAAAAGTTTGTTTTGGTAGCTTTTTTTTTCTTAAAATATATCTTTAATGACTTCAGAGAGAGAAAGGGGGAGAGAGAGAGAAACATCAATGATGGGAGAGTCATTGACTGGCTGCCTCCTGCACACCCCAGACCAGGGATCCAGCCCGCAACCCAGGCATGTGTCCCAACTGGGAATCGAACCTTGATCTCCTGGTTGGTAGCATCTTTTGTGTGAGCAGCTTTGTACCACACACTGAGAGAAATGGTAATACTCAAGTAGTTTTTTGCCTTTACGAAGCTTAAGTTATATTGGAGAAACAAGATTCAGACATACGAAGCTACAAATAGAACAGCTGTTAAACTATAATTAACTGGTATAGGACAGTGTTATTATAGAGGCTTGAAATGTCACATTACACAGACATGGTAGAGGAAGTAATGAAGGGAAGTGCTGTCTTATTCTTAATTTTGGTCTTGTCTGGGAATGTAAAAATGTCAGGAACTTGGGAGAAGGTGGCCATGCATTCTTTAAGTTCATAATAAGAGGGGAAGTAATTACTAGATTCATCTAAACATATATTGTAGCCTGGCCAGGCATGGCTTGGCAGTTGAGCATTGGCCTAGGATCCAGGAGATCTCGGTTCGATTCCCAGTCAGGGCACATGCCCTGCTTTGCAGCTCGATCCCCAGTGGGGGGTGTGTAGGAAGCAGCTGATCAATAACTCTCTCATCATTGATGTTTCTACCTCTCCCTCTCCCTTCCTCTCTCTGAAATCAATAAAGATACATTTTTAAAAAGTTAAAATAAACATATATTGTATATTCTTAGAAAGTCAATTGAAAAAAATGTTGGAGTTACAAGATGAGAGATTTCCTAAAAGAATATAGATCCTAGAAAGAGGGAAATAATGTAATATATGAAATTTTAACTGTAATCATAAATTATGTCAGTGAAGGGCGATTAAAAGAAGTCTAAGTGGCCAAACAGAAAGCTTTCAGATGAACCCGGATTTGAATATAATATTTACAAAAGAGAGCAGCATATAACCAAGAATAAATAAATATTAGAAAAACAGAAACAATAATTACTTAATATCTGTACTGAGCTATTTTTCCATCTTAAGTTTTAAGACTTAGACTGTACTAAAAGTCCCCAAACTAGAGGAAAGAAAAAAAAAAGACTTCTCTCCCCCTTTTTAAGATACGTGTAGAGTAAGGAGAGAGAGAACCAGTTTTTGGGATAGATGGTATATTATTCATAGATAGCTGAAAGAAAATGGAGCTTTTCCATTATTTTGCTTCCCCTTTCTCCATCAAGAATGATTTTAAAACTGGGAAGATAAGAACAAGTATAGATAAGGAGGAATCGATGACCAAGTTGATTAGAAAATAATGAGATGAAAACCTAACAACCATAAATGAGTCTCTCTTGAGGCTTTAGACATTATTTCCATAGTACTAAAAGAACTTGCAGATTTAATGTCAAATGTAATGAGAAATTGTGCAGAACAGGTTACCAGAAATTTGTGAGAAGTGCAAATGTCTTGATTTTTCCACTTAGGTAAGTGGCAGATTTGGGGAACAACTACCCAGTAAGCTTGACATTGATTCTTAGCAGATTCTAGAAATAGTTTGGAAAATAGTTTAAGAGAATTTAATGGTGATTTATAACAATCAGTGTGAATTAAAATAGTTGCCAAATAATGTGTCATTATAGACCATTTCCTTTTTGGTTTAAAGATAGGACCATCCACATAATGGGTGTGCCACAAGAACTTACTGGATGATAATCTAATGTCTCTTATTTTCAACACAGTATTTAACAAGATTACATTTGTGAATAAGGAGGTGACAGTACTGTTGAATAGAGTTTAGTTGCCAAATAGCCAAATCCAGAAAATACTAATTGTGTAGTGTATACTGGTAGTATGCTGAACTTTTCTCTTTACTGATAAGTGTTAAAAAAAATTTTTTTATGTTGATTTTTAGAGAGAGAGGAAGGAAGGGGGGGGAGAGATATCCATGTGAGAGCGAAACATTAATCGGCTGCCTCCTGCACGCCCCCTACTGGGGATCGAGCCCAAAACCCGGGCATGTACCCTGGCAGGGAATCGAACCGTGATGCTCAACCACTGAGCCGTGCTGGCCAGATCTAATAAGCATTTTTAATGAAAATATTAAATAAAGATATTGAAGTCTTGATTATCAGATTCCTGTAAAATGTCTTGATATCTGATCAGTAGATTATTAAAACCAAGATTTAGAATGATCTCAACATGTCAGAACCTTTGACAAA
The DNA here is from genome assembly GCF_964146895.1 of Miniopterus schreibersii. NCBI lineage: Eukaryota > Metazoa > Chordata > Mammalia > Chiroptera > Miniopteridae > Miniopterus > Miniopterus schreibersii. Next base: position 11,214,238 of record NC_138116.1, read on the forward strand.
AGTCACAAGGTAAAAGTCTGAAAGGCGACATCTTATATCATGTGTTTTGGTTGCACATTAAGAAAATTCATGTGGAAAATATCTGAAATGATCAGATTACCACAAACTTAATATGAGTTTACAATATTTTGCTGTTAAAAAGCTTTTTAAAATCCCACTGGCATAGACTTTGGTTATATTAATAGACAGCAATGTCCAGATGACTGGGAATTATAGCATCCCTGTTCTGTGCTGATCACTCTACATTTGGAGTTCAGTTTTGGATATTTTTGTTTTATGAGAAGTTTGACAAACTATAGAGTGTTTCCAGAAGTTGGTGATTAGGTCTGGCAAGTCTCTTAGAAACCAAATAATACAAGGAGTACTTTGCAGATTAGTAATTGGTATAATCAAGGGAGAAAAATAATTATGTTTTCTTACAGATCTGAAAGGGGTCTTATATAGAAGAGGAAGCTGACTAGTTTTGTATTGCCCTAGGGTACGGGTCACGAACTGTGATCGAGGCTCACTGACTGTTATTGTAAATAAAATTTTATTGGAACATAGCCATGACTATTCATGTATGGCTGCTTTCTCTGCTGAAGCAGAGTTGAATAATTGTGACAGAGACCATATGGCCTGCAAAACCAAAACATTTACTACTTGCCCTTTTACAGAAAGTGTTGCGCATTCAGAAGATTGACTGTAGAACAGTCTATGAGATTTTTATTTGTTGTTAAGTAGAGCTGTCAATCCTGGAATGGACGTTTGTGAAAGATATTAAACCTTGTGTCCTTTGTTGGACTTTTTTCTAGGTGAGAAATTGGAGTAGATGATTTATCATCTCAAGACTTATGGTAAAAAAAAACCCAGTGTAGGAAATATTCAGTAACTATTTTTTCTGTTTAAAAGTTTTATACACACACACACATTGATGCTTGGTTATATGCCACTGTTATTCTTTGTGAATATTATTAATTGTCCCATGTTCATCAATGGCATTGTGGTTATGTAAGAGAATGTCTTTATTTTCAGGGGATGCATGCTGAGTATTTTGGGGGTGAATTAGCATTGTAGTTGCAACTTGCCTTCAGAGTTCAGGAATTAATTACGAACAGATACATAAAGCAAATGTAATAAAAGTAATTGAATATATTTGCCTTTTTATCAAAAGCCATTTTGAAGTACTAAACATTTTGTAGTTTTGGGCCACTTTCAATGAATTTTTCTCCATTGTTTTATAAAATTGTAATAAAGTTGTAGACTAACAAACAGAGTCTAGTTGACATTGCGCTATAAAGAATGGGACAGGATTAAGGTAAGTAAAGAGGAATGGTGAGAGTGTTCCAGCTAAGAAGATCAAAAAGAGGTGTTTCTTGAATTAACAGAAGAAGACTATAGTCCAGAAAAACTATTTCTTTCTTTGCTGCAGTGCTGACCATGATCGTAGAATGCTTTTATAAAAAAAAAAAAAAAAAAAAGGGAATTTGAAAAATAGAGCTATAACCTTTTAAAGTTGAAGTCTGTATAAAATTTACCATGTTCAAGAAATGGAATTTCATTTTATATCATGTAAACAGGTTTCCCTATTTGGATCCACCTAATGAGAGACTTATTTTGGAAGCCCTTAAACAACTTTACCAGTGTGATGCTATTGACAGGTAAAAAAAACAAACACAACCCATCCCAAAAAACCTTACCCCAACAGATGTTAATCTCTTTTTAAAATAGGATTCTTAATACTTTATAAGTAGAAAATGATTTGTTTTAATTGAAGGAATTATTTTACCTGAAATTAGAAATTGTCCTCAGTCTGACTTCGCAACAATTTTGAATTTACAAATTATACCATAAAACTAATTTTGTTTAATATTGGAACTATTTAACAAGTAATTTCTGAGTACTGTTTCAGTGCCAGACATTATACTGGGTACATCAAAATAATAAGAGCCAGAGTCCTTGTTCTCATGATGGCATGAGGGGGAAAGATTTGGTAATTATCATTCGCTCATTACTTCAAGGACATCCTCTGTGTTTCTATAGAACTTTGTGTCTTTTTTTTATACTACTTTATTCTGCATCATTGTTTCATTTTTTGGATGCATTGGCCCTTGACAGCAAGGAACTTATTATTTTTATGTTTCTCTTATCAATGACCACAGCATATCATGTTTCTTACATTGAATTGAATTTCTGGGGGTGATTTAAGGTAATCTGTATCTGATTTATTCTCAGTGATGAACATTTCATTTGTACTTTCCCAAGGTAGAAAGACTTAAGAACTTTTCTTTCAATTAAGGAGTGGCCATGTGACCAGATTGGGTTTGTCTATGGTGGAATTTCCTCTCCCTCCTCATCTGACATGTGCAGTAATAAAGGCTGCTTCTCTGGACTGTGAAGATCTACTACTTCCAATAGCAGCAATGTTGTCTGTGGAAAATGTCTTCATTAGACCTGGTAAGAAGTTTATTGAAGAGGTTTACTTTTTAATTAGTAGACTCTAACCCTGGCCAAGTAGTTTAGTTGGTTAGAGCATCATCCTGATATGCCAAGGTTTTGAGTTTGATCCCCAATCAGGGCACATACGAGAATCAACCAAAAGCCCTGGCCAGTGTGGTTTAGTTAGTTCGGTGTCATTCCAGGCACTGAAAGGTTGCTGGTTCGATTCCCAGCTTGTTCCCTAGGATAGGAGGTGTGCAGGAAGCAGCCAATCCATGTTTCACTCTCACATCAATGTTTCTTTCTCTCCTAGCTTTCCTCTTTCAAAATCAATAAAAAATCTTTAAGAAAAAAATAATCAACCAATTAATGCATAAGTGAAACAATAAGTCGATGTTTCTCTCTCTCCTCCTTCCTTCCTCCCTCCCTCTCTCTAAAAATCAATAAAAAATAATTAATAGACTTTATTCTTTAGGTTTATAGGTTTTAGGTTTATAGGTTTATAGGTTTTAGGTTTATAGAAATATTGAAGGAAAGTACAGATACATACAATTTCCTCTATCATTAACATCTTTTGTTACTCTGGTGCATTTGTTACAATTGATGAGCCAATATTGATACATTATTATTAATTAAAGGGATCACTGTTTGTGTTTTATGTTCTGTGGGTTTTAACAAATCTATAATGACACCTATCCACCATTACAATATTATACAGAATAGTGTCACTGCCTTAAACATTTCCTGTGCTCCACCTATTCATCCCTACATCCCTTACCCCAAACCCCTAGCAACCATTAATCTTTTACTGTCTCCATAGTTTTGCCTTTTCCAAATGCCATATAGTTGGAATCATGTAGTAGGTAGCCTTTTCAGATTGGCTTCTTTAACTTAGCAATGTACATTTAAGGTTTCTCCGTGTCGTTTTTTTGGCAGGATAGCTCATTTCTTTTTATTGCTGAATAATATTCCATTGTATGGAATTCGTTTATCCATTCACCTATTGAAGGGCATCTTGGTTGCTTTCAGGTTTTGGCAATTATGAATAAAACTGCTATAAACATCTATGTGCAGCTTTTTGTGTAGGCATAGGTTTTCAACTCATTGCTGAATAGTATAATAAGAATATGTTTAGATTTACAAGAAATTGCCAAACTATCTTCCAGACCAAAGGTCTGTACCATTTTGCATTCCTGCCAGCAATGAGTCTAGAATTCCTGTTGCTCCACAACTTCACCAGCATTTGGTATTACCAGTGTTTTGGATTTTGATCATCCTAAGGTGTGAAGTGGTATCTCATTGTTTTAATTTGTCTTCTCTGGTGACATACGACGTTCACCATCTTTTCATATGCTTTTTGCCATTTGTAATCTTTGGAGTCTGTTCAGGTCTTTTTAAATTGGGTTGTTTGTTTTCTTGCTGTTGAGGTTTTTAAAAAATATTTATTGATTTTAAAGAGAGGGGAAGAGGGGATAGAGAGAAACACTGATTTATTGTTCCATTTATTTATGCATTCATTGGTTGATTCTTGTATGTGTCTTGACCAGTGATTGAACTTGCAACCTAGGTGTATCAGGCTGATGCTCTAACCAAGTCAGCTACCTGGCCAGGGTGCCTCTTATTGTTGAGTTTTAAGAATTCTTTGTATATTTTGGATAACTGTCCTTTATCAAATATATTTTTTGCAAATATTTCTCCCATTCTGTGGATTATCTTCCTGTTTTTTTGACATCTTTTGCAGAGCAGAAGTTTTTAATTTTGATGACTTTCAGCTTATAAATTATTTCTTGCATGGGTCATGGTGTTTTATCTAAAAATTCATCACCGTACCCAAGGTCATCTAGATTTTCTCCTATGTTATCTTCTGGGAGTTGGATGTCCATTTGTTCCAGCCCCATTTGTTCAAAAGACTATCCTTTCTCCATTGAAATGCTTCTGCTCCTTTGTTAAAGGTCATTTGACTGTATCTGTGAGGGTCTGTTTCAGCGTCTTGTATTCTCTTCCATTGGTCTATTTTTCTATTCTGTCAATACTGCACTGTCTTTTTTATCCTCTAAATATGTTTTTATGGATTTCAGAGAGAGGAAGGGAGAGGGAGAGAATCATTGATCGGCTGCCTCCTGCACACCCACTACTGGGGATCAAGCCTGCACCCCGGCCATGTACCCTGACTAGGAATTGAACTGTAACCTCCTGGTTCATAGGTCAACGCTCAACCACTGAACCATGCAAGCCGGGCATTACTGCACCGTCTTAATTACTGGATCTTTATAGTTACTTTTGAAGTTGGATAGGGTCAGTTTCTGACTTTGCTTTTTCCCTGTTTGGCTAATCTGGGTCTTTCCTGTTTCTGTATAAACTTTAGAATCAGCTTGTTGATAGTCACAAAATAACGCTAGGACTTTAATTGGGATTCATTGAATCTATAGATCAAGTTGGAAAGAACTGACACCTTGACAGTATTGTCTTCCTATCCATGTGCATGGAATATCTCTCCATTTATTTAGATCTCCAGTATTTCACTGAGCATTTTATTTATTTATATTATTTAAAAAAAATTTTTATTGAATTTTTTGGGGTGACTTTGATTAATAAAATGATATAGGTTTCAAGCATACAATTCTATAACACATCATCTGTATATTGTATTGTGTGTGCACCATCAGTGAGCGTTTTTTGATTACCATATACCTAGCCCTGTGGGACATGAGACTGAGAACAGACTGTTTTTACATTTTGTTACCCTTTAACTTAGTTGTTTGAAGTAGGGAGTATCTAATGTTCCTGGCTGAGGTTAATTTCCTTTCATTGGTAAAGGAAGATAGTATGGTGAACCTTTGCCCTGTTATAGTACGTTAGTAATATATTAACCTTTTTCCCCCCAAGAATCCAGAGAAATGGTAGTTTGGCCCTTGTATCCTTAGAGAATTGTTTTGTTTTCATGTCTTTAAACTTCTCCTTTTTTTCTTGGTGTGTCAGTATGGGACACAACTTAATTTGTCACATGTCAGCTTTGCTTTCTTCTGGTGGGGGTCACGATTTTTCATTTGTAAAACCAGGGAGTTGGATTAAGGTGATCTAATTCTAATAGTCTTGTAAGGCCAGAAAAAGGAAATGTTTTTTCTTGTTTGAATATTTAAATAGATGAAGCCAGCCTGGTGTTAGCTGCAGTTTTTTGTTGGTAACATTTTGTAATACTTTTAAAAAAAATTTTATTGATTTTTTTAGAGAGAGAAAGGGAGAGGGAGAGAGAACTATCAATGTGAGAGGGAGACATTAATTGGCTGCCTCCTGCACACCCCTGACTGGGGATTGAGCCTGCAACCTAGGCATGTGCCCTCACCAGGAATCTAACCAACAGTCCCCTGGTTGCATGGGATGTCGCCCAACCAACTGAGTTACACTGACCAGGGCTTGTAATACAATTTTAAACTTACAGAACTGTTGAAAGAATATGACAGGCCCTGGCTGGGTAGCTTACTTGGTTAGAGCATCATCCTGATAGACCAAGGTTGCAGGTTCGATCCCTGGTCAGAGCACATATAAGAATCAGCCAATGAATGCATAAATAAGTGGAACAGTTTATGTTTCTCTCTCAAAAAATCAATGAAAAAAAAAAAAGCATATGAAAGGAATTCCTTTGTACCTTCTATCTAGTTTCAGCAGTTACTACATTTTTGCCGCATTTGCTTAATTATTCTATGTATATGTATACATATGTATTTATAAATATACATTTTCTTTTTCTGAATCATTTGAGAGTAAATTGGAAATATTGTGCTCCCTTACCACAAAATATTTACATGTATATTTACCTAGAACAAGGGTAATCTCTTATTTAACCGAAGTAAAGTTACCAAAATTAGGAAATTTAACATTGATAGAATATTATCTAATCCAGAGTCCATACTGAAATTGTTAATTTTCCCTAGAATATTCAAAAGTAGTTTCAGAATTGCTAAGCTATACCATGTGAAAGGCAACCCTATATATATAACTGGAGTTCAATATTTACTTAAAGGCTTGTTAGTTTTTTGGTGAGGGTGAACCTGCTCTTCACTGGCTACCCTGCCTGGATCGTCCCCATAGAGCATTTTTTATTTTAATTGTGATATTTTTGCAAATGAAGGGTACTGTACTTGATTTGTATGTGATACTTACAGCCTTATTTTCCCACTTAAGGTCTGAGGACCGTGGGTGAAATCCTTTCTGTGTAATGGTTTTGTTTTCTGATTTATTGCTGTATAGAAAAATATTGAATTATCTTCCCAAAGGGAGTTTAGCTGATGTAACCTTGTTTTGCTGCTTTAGCGTTTTATTTATAGTTTTTGCCTCAATAGCATCTACCTAGTTGCATGAGGTAAAACGGATAATAGAATTTCATCTGGGGAAAGATAAATTAAAGAAAATGACAAATCTACTGGTTAAGTCCTTGAAGATGGACAGTCAAACTATTGCTTAGTCAGAGGATAAACTTGCTGGGACTGCACAAACTCTGTGATACGGTCTCCAACTTGACTGTTACCCTCTCTCCTGTTGTCTCTAGCTGCTTCCTTCAGTTGTTACCTAGGTAACAGGATGGAAGGCTTTATATCTTCCTGAGCGTTTTCTTTAATCAGATTGCCTTCCTCCTAATAACCAGGAACTGCTGCTGTGGAGATTCACAGTGTAGTCTATGTAAGTGCTGCTTCCTGGAACCGGGCATCTTGGTGCCTCTGGTAAATCTAACTGTGATGGGTGTACTGAAGGAGTAGGAATTGTGGTCTTATGTGGAACACTGAAGGAAGGAGCCCTAGGAAATTTTGAAAGATGGGACTCTGAAAGAAACGTCACCTGGGTAAAGTGTTATGTAGGGAACTTGGGCAGTCAGAGAGCACATCAGTCCTGAGTGGGTAACAGATGCATCTCAAGGACAAAACATTGAGCAAAAGAAACAAGACACATAAAGTATATTTATACGAAGTTTAAAAACGGGCCAGACCCTTTTTGAGGATTAAAAGGCAGGATATGTTGCCCTTGTGGAGGGGTACAGGTCATTATTAGGAAAAGAGCAAAAAGAGGGCTTCTGGGATGTTGGTGATTCTGTTTGTTGATTGGGGTGTTGGGTACGTTAGTATGGTATGTTTGTGAACATTCATTGAGCTGTATACTTATGACCTGTGTAGTTTCCTGAACGCATGTCATACATACTTTGATATAAAGTTAAAAAAGAAAAGTAAAAACTTTGTAGTTTAGTTTTGTATATTTGGTCATCCTGTCTAATTGCCATAACCAGGAGTTGAATAAATAGGGACTACTTAAATTGTGTTGTTTCTTATATCCCTGGAGAATACAAGGTAGCTGTTTTTGAGAATGAATACTGTGTGTACTGACATGAAGCTGTCATTAAATAAAGGAAGTCAGAACATACATCCTATTTATGTTAAAATAAATCACTGTGTACATATCCTTGTATATACATAGAAAATATCTCAAAGGGCACACACCAGTTAACAGTGGTTAGCCTTGAGGATTGGTTTATGGGTAAGATGACAAAGTGGAGAACATTAAACTTTTACGTAATTTTTTTTTAATCCTCACCTGAGGATATTTTTTCCATTGCTTTTCAGAGAGAGATGGAGAGAGAGAGGGAAACAGCGATGTGAGAGGGACACATCGATTGGTTGCCTCCTGTACATGCCCTGACCAGGGCCGGGAATCAAACCTGCGACCGAGATACGTGCCCTTGGCTGGAATGGAACCCTCGACCCTTCAGTCTACCTGCTGGCGCTCTAACCACCGAGCCAAACCGGCCAGGGCTTATGTAATTTTTTTACTGTGAGCATGAGTTACTCTTATAAAAATGAATTAAAAAAATAAATATTAAATACTATTTTAAAGTTTGGGAGAAGTAATGTTGCTGTATCTGATGAAATCTCCGAAGTGTGGTTAAGAGAAGAAAAGGAGTTGTGGGAGTAATTAGGAACCCCCCCCAAAAGTTAAAATAGCTCCACCTTATTCCACCCCAGAGGGTGAGACAGGCTTTAATGACCTTGAATAAACAAAGCGAATGTAGGCACTTGATGCAAAGTATAACTGAATTGCCTCTGCCACTGTCATTTTAGTTGATCCAGAGTACCAGAAGGAGGCAGAGCAGAGACATCGAGAACTGGCAGCTAAAGCTGGAGGGTTTAATGACTTTGCAACGCTAGCTGTCATTTTTGAGCAATGCAGATCCAGGTATGTGAGTCGTATGTACTGGAAACTGCCCGTTTGAAATACAGCTCCAATATGTGCTTACCGTGTGACTTTGACAGGTTTGGTCAGGGTGGCCTTCAAGGATTTGTGTGAACATTAGTGAGACTTATTTATGTCGACTGTTACTTAGTAGACATTTATATTATATTAGTTTTTTCTCCTCTTCCTAAACCTTTCCTGAAAAGGACCTTATAGAATGTTGGTTCTGTGTAAGTAGCTTGGATGAGAAAACGATTGGATATTTGTTAAGGCATATGTGTATAAAGATCCATTTATAAATAATTTTTAATTCACTCAGAGGCACCTGCATTAATTTGTTTTTTCAAATTCCTTAAAGTGCTTTTTCAGTAATTGGACAGGTCTCATAAAAGAGCTGACAGTTGCTTTTGGGATTTAGTTTTTTATAGAAATGAGGATGTTAGACTGTCTTTCACTTATAGAAGATATTTTCAAGATACTAGTATTTTTGTTTTACAGTGGAGCTCCAGCTTCCTGGTGCCAAAAACATTGGATTCATTGGAGGTGCTTATTTTCTGCATTTCGTGTTGAAGCTCAGCTTCGAGAATTAATCAGGAAGCTTAAACAGGTGATTGCTATTTTGGCCTTTTTTTTTGAGTAGCATTTGGGCAAGACCCTCTGAGTACCAAAACCATATAAATTATGAGATGTTCTAGTCTGGCTTGTAGTAACAGGCACCTTCCTAACCCTGTGAGCACCATCCTTTGTAATCTCTCATCCTTCTAGGAGGTCCTTTACCTTGCCTTAGGTAGTTTCCTCACATTCATGTGCTAATCAGTACTCAGCTGAACGCAGATCTCTGGAATTCTCTTTGCAGGTCTCTTCTCTCCTGAACTCTGCCTGTGCTCTCATCATTTTGGTCTTCCTGGACTTTCAGCTCTGTCTCTTTAACTCAGGGAGTTCTCCTCCGGATTCCTCTTGGGCTTTTCCTTCTCTGTACCTTGATCCAGAATCTCTTTCAAGGTTGACTAAGCTGGGGCAGTTGTTGGTTTACTTCATTTATTTCCCTTTATTTATTTACTTTTAATGAATTTATTGGGGTGACATTGGTTAGTAAAATTATATCTTGTTGGATTGCTCCCTTTATCATTATGAAGTGTCCTTCTTTGTCTCTTATATAGCCTTTGTTATAAAGTCTATTTTGTCAGATATTAAGTATTGCTACCCCAGCATTTTTTAATTTCCATTTGCAAGAAGTATCTTTTAGCATCCCTTTACTTTTACTCTGTGTATTTTTCATTCTGAGGTGGGTCTCTTGTAGACAGCATATATATGGGTGTGTTTTCTTATCCATTCAGCTATCCTATATCTTTTGATTGGAGCATTTAAGTCATTTGCATTTAAAGTGATTATTAATAGATATGTATTTTTTGTCATTTTATTCTTTTAACTATGTTCCTCTTTTATTCTTTTTCTTCTTCTTAAAGAAGACCCTTTAACATTTTTTTTTTCTAAATCTTCACCCAAGGATATGTGGGGTTTTTTAAAACTGATTTGAGAGAGAGAGAGAGAGAGAGACATACATTGATGTAAGAGAGAAACATAGATCAGTTGCCTCCCCTGTGCACCCCAACAGGGGATTAAATTGGAAACCTAGGTATGTGCCCTGACCGGGAATTGAACCTGCAACCTTTTGGTGTATGGGGCAATGCTCCAACCAACTGAGCCACCCATTGGTAGTAACAAATTGATACAGCTTTTTTTTTTTTTTTTTTTTTAATCTGTGAAGCTCTTTATTTCTCTATCAATTTTAAATGATAGCCTTGCTGGGTAAAATAGTCTTAGTTGTAGGCCCTTGCTTTTCATCACTTTGATTATTTTATGCCAGTCCCTTCTGGCTTGAAATGTTTCTGTTGAGAAATCAGCTGACAGTCTTAAGGGAGCTCCCTTGTAGGTAACTGTTTCTCTTGCTGCTTTTAAGATTCTTTGTCTTTAACCTTTACCATTTTAATTATGATGTGTCTTGGTGTGGGCCTATTTGGGTTCATATTGTTTGGGACTCTCCCTTTATTTCTCGGAGATCATTATTCCTTATTGCTTGATAAAAATACATTATTTTGGAAATCATTATTTCGTAAGTTTTGTGCATATTTTGGTTGTTTTCAGCAGAAGGGTAAATATGGTCCCTCTTACTCCATATTAGCCAGAAACAGAATCTTTAGAAATATGGATTTCTCAAAATACTATTTTAAATTGTTCTGTGAGATTCACCACTGTGTATATATTCTTTCTATAGCAAAGTGATTTCCCAAGAGAGACCTTTGAAGGCCCTAAACATGAAGTACTGCGAAGATGTCTTTGTGCAGGCTATTTTAAAAATGTAGCTCGAAGGTAAGCAATATGAGCTTGAAAGATGGATAAAGACATGCTACTATATTTGAGTGCAATAGTGAACTATTTAATATTAAAGGTTGATGATTTGATTTAAGCTCTGTGATTATGATGACAGCTATTAAAGTAACCCTTTTCATAATTGTGACTTATATAGGGAGAGCTGCAATGGCTCAGAGTGAAATATTGGAGCTCAAGTGGGGCTGGAGGGGAGTCTGAAGGACAGCTGTCCAGCATGGTTATCAGTGCCTAAGTTTAGTGACAAGGCTTTTGTTGCAGAGGGGTGGCTCTGTGTGGGGTGTGAAAGCCAAAAGTTTGAGGATGGCATCTCTGAAGGGTAGGTTGGTGTGGTGTTAGGGCTTGAGCAGGATGGAGAAAGCACTCAGATGGGAATTGTTCAGTATTGAGTGTCAGAGTGAGGAGGGCATCTTTGTAAGGAAAGGGGAACACTGTTGGTGACGGGAGATTCATTATATACAGAGGAATTAATCACATAATTAAATATATTAAGGGTAATAGTGAAGAGAGTTGGAAATACTGAAAGGGAGAAAATGAGAATGAGCTCTGTGGTGTTGGATTGGAGCTTCAGGGTATTGTGAACTTATGTTTTTTAATAGAATTGGATGGATAGATCGATATGGGAATAAAAATAGATGTTACTGTGAATACATATAAAGCATGTATTGGTATGTATGTAAACATTTATATACATATATACCCTACCTCTGAGATGGACTGGGAGCAGTGACACCATAATGCCCAGGTCTTGACTTGGAAAAATCATCTGCCAATGAAGGACTCACACCTCTTTCAAGAAATAGGGCTGGAAAATACAAGCTGAGCCCAGAACGTCTTATTCTGCCAGTAGGCAAAGAAAGGATCAATGAAGGTTGAGGCCATGTCAGAAGTACACAGGAACCAGCTTGAATAGGTTCCAGCTGATCAAATATGGGACATTTTGAGCATCAAAATAAATTATAGTAATGGATTATATAACCCACCAAATAAAATGTGAAGTCATGGTTCTATAATCATATAAATTGGTAAGTGAATAAATTAAAAGTTTAGTGGCACCCAGCCGGGTGTGGCTCAGCGGTTGAGCATCGACCTAGGATCCAGGCGATTGGGGTTCAACTCCTGGTCAGGGCACATGCCCAAGTTGCGGGCTGGAGCCGATCAATGACACTCTCATCATTGGTGTTTCTCTCTCTCCTTTCTTCTCTCTGAAATCAATAAAGATGTATTTAAAAAAAAAAAAAAAAGTTTAGTGGCAAATGGAAGTATTGACACAGTTGAGCATCTCTACAAAATTCTTGTTAATTACAAAGGGAGAAGTAACTTTTCAGTGGAAAGTGCTGGCAGATGCTACATAAGTCAAACAATAATCAAAGTGAACATTGTCATTTATGAAACAAATCAAAGTCATGTTTTTCCTGATAGAATATAATGAAAACACAGCATCATTTCTGTGATATTCCTGCCCAAGATGCATAACCTGAATCTAATCATTCTGAAACAGACAAACTCACACCGAGGAACAGACTGCAATATAACTAGCCTATAATCTTTAAAGGCGTTAGGCTTGTGAAGGTCAAAGAAAGACTAAGCAAGTACTCCAGAATGAAGGAGACCAAGGGAACGTGAAAAGTAAAAGTAGTACATGATTTTTTCACTGGATCCTTTTGCTCTAAAAGATATTATTAGAACATTTGATAAAACTTTAGTGAGGGCTGAGGATTAAATGTCAGCAATGTATCAGTGCTAATTCCCTGGTTTTGTCGGATGTATTATGATTATGTAGAAGAATGTCCTTGGTTTTAGGAAATGCACACTCAGGTATTTGGAAATGATGGGGGCATAAGGTTGGCAACTAACCCTCCTGTGGTTCAAGTAAATATTTTTGTACTGTACAGATATATACTGTACTATACAGATATATAAACAAATGATGAGAGAGCCATTGATCAGCTGCCTTCTGCACCCCTCCCCCTGGGGGATCGATCCTGTAACCTGGGCTTGTGCCCTGACCTGGAATCAAACCTCGATCTGGATCATTGGATCATAGTTGGATGCTCAACAGCTGAGCCATGCTGGCTGGGCTTGACAAGTTTTTGGAATGACATTTATGTAGAGAAGTATAGAAGAGGATAATGATTTGAAATTAAGACCATGAATTAGAAAAATTCAGGAAATGTTCTAATTGTCAGATTTTAGAATAGTGAAAATCATTTATACTTTTAGAAAGAGATATAAATAACACTGTGTTTAAGTCAGAAGACCTATGATTGGGACTTGCTCTTACCGTACATTAGCTCTGTGACCTTTAGAAGGCTAATTAATTTTTTGAAATGTCACTTGTGACTTTAAAGTGCTTGGCGCTCAAAACTCATAGGTTGTTTTGAGCCTTTATTGTGAAAGTATTTTGGAAACTCTAAAGCACAAATACAGTATTGTTAATATTACTACTTATTAACCCACAGTGTTTATACTTAAATGACTGTTTAATTGTATCATTAGTTTAAGATGAATTGGTAGAGAAGTAATAGTGACAGTTGAATAAACTTAAACCTGTTTGTAGTGCTTTTTGCTGCAGAACATATTATAATTCATTGTTTGACTTAATGCTCTACTTATGTCTTTGTTTTACTGTGTTATCCGTTGGCCTTTTGGTTTTTAGATCTGTTGGGAGAACATTTTGCACAATGGATGGGCGTGGAAGCCCAGTTCACATTCATCCTTCCTCAGCAGTAAGTACCTTATTTTTAATAAAGAGAAGAAACTTGTAAAGGTGTAGGATTACGTGATATACAAATGTCTTATACTTTTTGCTTTGAGGTTAAATTTATAATATATCTATATTACATAGAGCTGTAAATGTGTTGGGTTGGTCTATGCTTCCTGTTTGAAGCGTATAGGGTTTCATTCAGAAGAGTTTGGGCAGCTAATATTTGGTTGGACTAATGTGGAATAAGGTAGTTTATTGAGTTATCACCTTTAAATGAACTCTTTTGTGTAGCTTCACGAACAGGAAACCAAACTTGAATGGATCATTTTTCATGAGGTATTAGTTACCACCAAAGTCTACGCAAGAATTGTGTGTCCAATTCGTTATGAATGGGTGAGAGACTTGTTACCCAAGTTGCATGAATTTAACGCACATGATTTGAGCAGTGTTGCCCAGCATGAAGCAAGAGAAGATGCAAGAAGGAGGTGGACAAATAAGGAAAATGTAAAACATCTAAAGGGTGAGTGTATCACTTGTTCTAATGATGCAAGTCCAGGAAACAAATGCCCAAATTCTTACATAATTACAGAAATATTGTTACAGGACTTGGATTCTGGCTTTGTCTCCTTAGAAAGCAAAGAATTATCATGAGTCTCAGACTTAGTTATTGTGACTTCATTCTTTCCTTCCAGTTAATCTTGTTTTTCTTAACCCCTCTGTCCAACAACATTATTAACAGGAACATATATTGAGCTTTTACCATATGCTAAAAACTTGCATTACCCCATTGAATTTTCATAATAACTGTAAGGTAAGTACACATCCTCACTTTATACATGAAGAAGTATCTAGCAGGGTACAACAATTTGCTGAAAATCTCAAAGCTCATAATTGGTGAATCTGGATTCTGAATCCAAAAACCTGACTCTGGCCTGTACTCTTAACTGTTAGGCCATACTGCTTCCCAGGAGCACTTTACTATTTTTATTTGGTTTATAAAATTTTGTGAATTATAACATCTTTTTCCCCCCGTGAAATGTTAGGTCCCTAGTTGGGAGGCACAAAACAGTGTGGTACTGAACTAGGACAGAAAGCTTAATTCTTAGCTCACACATACAAAAAGCTTTTCATTTCAGTAACGCTTTCTGAAGCTGATGGATGGAGCCAGTTATATTATCCTCATTTAACATCACTGAGAAATGGAATGGGGAGGGATTTTGCCCAAGATGATAGAAGAGTCTTTTTAGTAACATTATACAGTAGGTGTTTTGTTGCAATGTATAACTAGTGTATAAATGCTTGAATAGAGTCAATTTTTCTGATTACTTAGGCCTCCGTGCTCTTATTTTTTAACCATAGACTACGTAGTTTCTTTTGAAAGGCTGAACTTCATTTAATGTCCCCCTTAAACATTGAAAAATCAGGCCATCTCTTTCTCTTAACATTTCTAGCACTGAAAACTAAAAGCTTTACTGGATTAATTTATAATGTTTTCAGATGGGATATCAAAAGAAGTCCTAAAGAAAATGCAAAGGAGAAATGACGATAAATCCATATCAGATGCACGTGCTCGTTTCCTTGAGAGAAAGCAACAGAGGTCCCAGGATCACGGTGACACACTGAAGGAAACAGGCTAAGCATTGAACCCTCCAACTCAGGAAGTAGGAAAAGCAGCCAAGAAATGTGCTTCTACTTTGCCATTTATGTAAGACAGCACTACCAAGAGGAAGTGGTCAGCAGCTGTTATTAGCATATGAGCTAAAAGCAAATCAGAGCTCATTAATACCAATGAATGGAATTTTCAAAGAAAAGATTGGGTTGCCGTAGTCATAGGCAATGATATATGAAACCAATGAAAGACAATACATGTGATATTTTTCTCACTGCAATTTTGCTGTCCTTAACTGGTATCAAATGCTGTTGATGAGATATTTTCAAAGGACATTGAATTTTATGTAATCACCGTGTATTCCATTTGCATTGAAGCATTAAAAATTATTTTCCTTAAATCTCTTTAAGGCCTTCTTGTTGCTATTAGAATAGTATATCAGGTTTGTGACCATAGCCTTCATAAGAGGTTTTTACTCAGCAATACTTAGATGTCTGTTTATTTGCTAAAGAGCTTTATAGAGAGAGAAAAAACTTAATTAGTAAATAAGAAAATTGCCTACGGCAAGATTCTTTGTTGAATTAATATTAATCTTTAAATTGATTTTTCTGGGATTATGCAAATTCCTTTTTATATAAAAGTATATTGTTTAAAACAGTAGCTATAGCCATTAACCAAAGGACAGATGAGATATATACACACACACACACACACACACACACACACACACACACATATATTTATGTATATATGGTCTTTTTGTAGCTGTCCCTACATGCTTGTATCAGCACCATGTATGTAGGTGTGACAGTGTTTCAAACAGCCCTTCTACCTGGCCTACTCCCTTGCTTCCAGCTGCTTGGGTAGGACCAGTTCAATATCTAGTATGCCGATCTTGAGATGGGATTTTCAAAGCAGCCAACCTTACATCACCAGTGTTTCCAATTGGAATTGTGAGGCTAATTAATGTCACACTCAGGCCACATCCCACACTTGCCCACCTCGCTGTTTACTGCCTTGTTGTTCTAGTTATTTGTGTGTGTCTCTCTTCCACTAGATTATACGCTCCTTGTGGGCAGGGACTATGTCCTTTTCATCTTTGTATCTTTCATGGCACCTAACACAGTGCTTTGCACATAGTAGTCACTCATTGTTTGTTAAATAAAGCTATTAATGTATTTAAAATTCAAAAGGCAGTATAATGTGTGTTTTTAGAATTTTTGCTAGAAACTAAGAATCTGATTTTTTTTTAGAGATAACTAACACTATTGCCCTTATTTCCTTTGGCATCTAAATAGTTTTCTGTTCAATATTAGAAACTTGAAGTCTTTATTGAAAAATCACATGAGGACCTAAATCCATGTGTTTGTTCTTGAAGTAAGGTGAGTGGTGATGGTTTCTCTGAACATTCCCAGCATTAACTTGTTCATTTTAATCTTCAGTACTCCAGTGTTTAAGCACATTAGGCCTCTCCGTTCCTCTTCTCAGGTGTATGTTTCAGTGCACTCCTTCGATGTGGTAGGGGTGTATGTGGATTCTTAGAATGAAAGGTCTTTCATTTCTGTAAATTAAGCACATATTCAGGAGGTTAAGCACACGCTCTAAATATATTGTCCATCTGCAAATTTCATTAATTCTCTTAATAATGTCCTTTATAATGATTTCCCCAGTTCAGGACTTAGTCAAGAATCATGTATTATATTTAATCTCTTTTAATCTGGAACAAGTCCTTAGTCTTTCTTTGCCTTTTACATTTAACATTTTCTTTCCTCTTTTTCTTTTGTTATACCTAACATTTTTGAATAAAATTTTTGACATTTTAAAATAGTACAGGTTATTTTATAGAATGTTCTCAATTTGCATTTCTCTTAAGACATCACATTTGGAAGCACATGGTATTTGCCCCTTATTGATACTAACTTTACTTGGTTAGGGTGTTTTTTTATTTCTTCAGTTTAGTTACTCTTATAATTAATAAGTACCTTGGGGGAGGGATACTTTGAGATGTGAAATAGCCTATTCCTCATAAATTATCACCCTCTGGATTTATCATCAACTTATGATTCTTGCCTGAATCAGTTTTATTTTATGGTTACAAAACAGTGATTTCCCCCCCCCCCCAATTCCTATATTTATTTGTTGTTATATTGTAAGGAAGAGCTTTCCTTGAAGAATTATTTCTGATAAACAGATGGGTGCTAGGAAGAGCATAGATCAAGACAGAGAATTAGAAAGCCCAGGGGATATTCGAGAGAGATGGCAAATAGTCCAGTTTATTTGGTGCATAGAGTATATATATAGGAGAGTAAAAGGCTGAAAATGTTAGTCGAGAACAGGTTATGGCAGGCTTTGAAAGCCATATTATGGAATTTGGACATTTTTGTACTATATGTGAATTTATTGGAGGGGAATGACATCACTACAGCTTTAAGGTGTATTGTGGCAGTGGTGTTGAAAGAGGAATTTATTTCCATTGAAAGGGCTGTAAGAGTAGTAGTACGTATAAGGAATAGTACTGGATCTAGTTAAGAAGGTGGAAGGAGCCTTGGAGGAAAGGTGGTGGTTATGAAACAGTTCTTAAAAAAATGAGGATTCTCCTTTAAATTACTAAATGAAACAAAACAAAACGAAACAAATGAAAACAAATGTTATAGAAAATTGGGCAAAGGATCTGTTCATTCATTTCATAAAAGAAGAAATATGAATGGTCAATAAATAAGATACTGAATCTTACCAGTAATTAGGGAAATGCAGTTGAAAATAACAGTGAGATGCCATTCTTTTCCATCAGATTGGCAACAGTAATGTGTCTGGAAAGTGTTTGACATAGAATAAATTGCTTTTATTTTAAAGAATGTTTTCGGCAATATCTAATAAAGTTGAAGATGTGCATAACCTGTGACCCAGCAAGCCCACCTTTAGATTTATATCCTGAGAGCTCAGAGATTATATAAAATACTCTATTCCTCATAAAATGTGACTCCCATAAAGTATCAGTTGATGATTTGTGTTAAATACATAAAAATCTTAAACACAGCATTCATGAAAACATTATATGTGCCACTGTTTCTAATAGTAAAATATTGAAAACAATGCATATAGCTATCAATAGGAAAATGGTTGAATAACTTGTGATATGTTCTTATGGTTGAATTCTTTACAGCAGTGAAAGTGATCTTCCTAAACTGCTTTGCAGAACAGACGAACCTGTTTACATTCCTAACAGCAATGTTAAAAAGTACCTGTCTTATTGCAGCCTTGTAGTTCCTCAAAAATATTCTTTTAATGATAGACCAAAACAGGTGCCTCATTATTATGTTAATTTACATACTTATATATTCAACTCTTATATTCAAATTGTGTACAGGAAATAAAATCAGCTCATTTGAATTATTTTTTGAAATATATTTTTATTGATTTCAGAGAGGGGAGAGGAAAGGAGAGAGAGAGAGAAACATCAGTGATGAGAGGCACTGATCGTCTGCGTCCTGCACACCCACTGCTTGGGATCGAGCCCACAACGCCGTGGCATGTGCCCTGACCAGGAATCCAACCGTGATCTCCTGGATCATAGGTTGATGCTTAACCACTGAGCCATGCTGGCTGGGCAGCTCACTTGAATTTAAGACCAGATAGTAAATATTTTAAGCTTTTGGGCCATACAGTCTGCTGTTGTAGTATAAAAGCAGTCATGGATAATACATAAACAAGTGGGTATGTCTGTGTTCTAACAAAACTTTATGGACAGTGAAATTTTTCATATAATTTTCACGTTAGGAAATACTTTAGATTTCTTATTTTTACAACTTGCACTCTAATCCAGAGGAGCAACTTTTCACATACCTATTCTAATTAAAATGATTTCATTTGAAAGAAAAGATCTTTTAAAATATTTCAATTAAAATTTACAAGAAAAGATTTTAATTTCATGAAATATCTAGGACTAGGACTCCTGGTTTTTACTTTTTCTTCATAGCAGAGCTGATGGGATTGAGCATAATGTAAATCAGTAAATTAAAATTTTAATCTTTATTCTCCCAAAGATTTTCAAAGTAATATGTATTGCTTGTTAGCTGTTCCTTTAACCTTACAATATGAATAATGTAAGACTCTCTTGTGAAGCTATTGGAAATTTTTCAAAGAAAAGAATCGTATTACTTGTTCAGATAAAATCTCTGTATGTTTCTTAATCTGATTTTACTTGGTTCTCATCTAAAACATAGGAAATGTGATGGACTAACCCAAAATATAACCTGGCACCCAGTTTGTTGTGCTAACTCCAGGTGTGATTATTAACAACGTAAGTTAGCCTAGGCTGCAAAATGAATAGGTGGTACAGTCAGTAAATGTTACTAGCTTAAGAAGTAGGGTAAATAGATTTTAAACTGAGTTTTTAAGGAAAAGTAGGACTTAGACTACAACAAAAAGAAGACAATTTGTGTGGTTGGGGAAAAGAATCAGAGTTAAGCCATGAAAGATTGTGTGTCACTTTGAGAAGGGCTTTTTTTGAAGGGTTTTGCAGTTTCTAGTCTGTAACTTGAATTAACACTAAGTAGATCAAATGAAAAATAATTTGAGTGCCACTCATACTTGCAGATAGAAAAAATGTGAAAGTCGGCTTGGACTGGGGTTATCCTTCTATAGCGTGCAGCACTTAGAGACTGCCTGCCATTGTGTGCCCGTCTCCCAGTCCATTTAGTTCCCTTTCAAGAAATGGAATTTTTAAGCCCTCCTCAATAATGAGGAGTGTACTCTCTCCTCTATATCTGATCTGATGGTTAGCTAGATAGTCTTTATTAGGTTTATATTTGAGTGGCTGGTAGATCTAACCTCATATCTTTTGGTGCTAACAGGGTTGGCTCAGGAAAGAAAAAGAAAATTTAAATAAATGAGGTGGGCTCATAGGAATGCTACATATTTTTAATTACTGAAGTGTTATGGATGGAGTAGTAGCATGGTTGTATACTGTCCAACATTAAAGTCAGGTTGTTGGTTTGTTTTACATAACCCATTTTTATCAGTCATGACACACTGAAGTAAGGCATTTTTATTTTTATTTTTTAGAACATCTTAAATTTTTAATCCTCCTTTACAGGTTACCTAAGACCACTTTTGATTAAGAAAACTGTAGAAAGTTAGTAACTGCAACTGCCACAAGCAAGCGCCAGGTGGTGGCCTGTGTCAGTTTTCCAGAGAGTCCTGCTTTGCTGGGTGTCTGCTCACACTTGCTGGAATCAGTCATGGCAGATTTTAGTCCATAGGTCGCTTTTCCCCATGTTTCTTTGTAAACTCTTCAGCATTCTTACAGAATTTTTTACGGTCTTTAGAGTATTCTTCAGCTAGGTCCGCCCTAAGGGGGTGCTCAGGCTGGGGGTTGTTCACCAGTGCTATGAGGGACTGGATTACTTGGTCAGTTTTTGTCGCTGGCTTCCAGTTTTCAGCACTAATTACTGGCAGACAGACCTGTCCCTTTTCATCAATGTTGGGGTGATAGATCTTTGTTTTAAACGTGATCTTCGGTGGTTTGAATGGGTATTCTGCTGGAAAGTTGATTTCGATTCTGAAGGCCCCCTTATCATATGGAGGGTTGTCAGGAACAATAAGCCCCTGCCAAGTCAATACATTAGCTTCATCAACCTGGATGTTACGGAAGTTTTTCATTCCACATTTGCGGATTTCTTCCAGCTCCTTCATCAGCCGCCTGCTGGCCGCCATCCTGGGTCTGGTGCTGCTCTGAAGTAAGGCATTTTTAAAAAAGTAATTTCTAGTGTGTCCTAAATTTGGTGCATATTCAGATCAGGCTACATTTGCAGAACTACACAAAAACTACACAGTGATGAACCTGAGCCGCACCTCCCCCCACTTTTTTTAAGAGAGAAACATGGATGTGAGAAACATCAATTGGTTGCCTCCCCGATGTGCCCTGACCAGGAATTGATGTGTTTGGGACGATGCTACAAACAACTGAGCCACTCGGCCAGGGCCGGGTTTTTTTTTAAGATTTAGATTTGCTTTCCCCATAGAACACATTTTTTTAGAAAGCCTTTTCAAAAGATTTTGAGTATTAAATTTTCATTGTATTGAAAAGTGTTTGTTGACTAAATTAGATTATACTTCCTTGAAACTGTTACTGAATTAATGAAAACTTTGTTTACCAAATCTAAGCCCTTAACTATTCTGAGGAAGAGTTGACTATGGTTAACAAGTCTTCATGTGTACATTGCTACTGGTAGAACTATCCGTGAAGTGTGACAGAGTTTTAAGATTGCTAAGAGAACATGTTTGTGGGTCATGCCTTGCTTTGGATTGAGGACAGTAAAAACTGTAGGAAGTGGAGAGAGACAGTTCTACATATTTAAAAAGGAGAAAACAATTAGCCTATAATGATCATTTCCACACCCTGCCCCTCCACTTTCAAGCTTCTTTTGATTTTGTTTTTGGATATGAAAGGGATGTTATGATGTGGCATCTGAGTCATTATTGATCAGCAGGGTTAATACTCTGTGTTTTTCTGTCCACAGTGCCCCGTGTATCACTATATTGAATCAACTTTCCTGAGATGCCTTTTAAGCCACTTCATTCCTCTGCGGGGATCTGATTTAACCTTAGAAAACACGGGAGGGGATTATATAATATGACCAGACTCCAGATTGTATTTCCACAGGGCTATTCACTTGGCACATGTTCAATCCTGACACAGAATAAAGATTCACTAGATCTTATTGCCATCCATGATACATTATAAAACTTGTCTATATAAATTACAGGTTTAGGACAAGCCTGAGTGAATGATTAAGTATAATTTCAGGCCCATTTCATTCTGAAAAAGGCTATGAAAAATTTTTTCCTTGCCTTGTGTTTCTTTTTGGGTGAGCTTTGCCTATACTCAGTGCCTTGCACAGGCCCAGAATAAAGTGGGCACTGTAGGTTGAGTAATACCTGAGCCACTTACTGGGGCGTTTGATGTGTGCTGCTCTTTACCTAATCCTGCTGGGATTCTTATCAGGGGCCCTAGGGGGGTGAGATGTTTCAAAGCTGCTGTTTAAATGTCAAAACCACTTATCTTACTTGGGTAAGGCTCAAGTATATCCTGTTTTGTTTCATTAAAATCTGAATTTTAAATATTTGTTAGGTACAGCAGGTTAGGTTTAAAGTCTGCTTGAAAATTAATTTCTTAATGTTTGAGAACTGCCTTTACTTTGTGACTTTTGCAATGCAACTAGCTCATGCTGTGTTGAAGAGGTCAAGTTAAAGGCAGGGGCCTTAATTCTGGGGCTGCTTGAAGATGAACTACAGAGGAATCTGAATCACGGACAATGAAAAGTTTTTCTGAGGTGTCATTATCATTGGAGGTATTTATGTATATATCATAGTTACTGGCATAAAATACAAAATAGGGGCACAATAAAGGTTCCCTGTGTAGGTTTTAAGAAACTTGGCACTCCTCAAAATAGCACATGACCAACACAGTTTTTGCTAATGGCACTTGCTGTGACCCTACTATTGAACATTCTGCTAAAAAATAGCTTCAAATTAAAAGAACTTAACCATTTATTTTATAAACATGGCTATCTTACTAAAATATTTTCTGAAACCAGAAGCCAGGATGATGATACATTTATAGCAGTGGTCTTATTAAAAGACTTTATCAAAGGGGGGAAAAAGCCAGCATTTTTCCCCTGATTTACTAGGTTATCTTCTAACTTAAGGTAGTACCTTCAAGTCATTCAGTTACTGCTCAGGTAACTGTTAACAGTGACTCAGCCTTTGGGGCTACTAAACCAATGATTGACAGTGTTTTTCCCTCTGTTTCTGCATCATTAGCAAGAACAGCATACTACTCTCTTAGTACCTCAGCCAAAATTACTGATCTTTAAAAGCCACAGGTTTGGTTTAATTCTTATCACCTGGACCTTTTTTTTTTTTTTTTTAATCTTAAAAATTTTGGATTTATTGATCTGAAGGATATACTGTTCAAAATGAGCTGGTATATTGTAATCTATTTTTCTTTTCTCCAACTGATTTCTGAAGATAATGTATGTATTAGATTTCTGTGTGTGATGACACAGCAAGTCACTTTAACAGAACCTCGGCACACTTTTGGTTAGCTATTCCACACCAAATATCCAAGCCAAAATCAATTGCTTTGGGGATTCTAAATATACTTAAAATTACAGGTCTGTATGAAAACGCAAGACGGTTATAAATAAAGTTTCCATGGCTCTTTCATGATATAACTCTTGTATCCCAGATTCTAAGATTGGAAATGTTACTTAATTAAACTAGTGCTTTTACTGTAATAAAAACTCCTTTCAATTTTTAATTTAGATTTTGTCTACTTCCAGAAAGGACTGAAAGCAGCTATTAAAGTTGGTATTAGAAAGGTCATTTCAAATGTTGCAGAATACAGAACATCTTCAAGTACTTAGTTTAATCAAACAAAATGAGATTTTTCCAAACATAAATATTCACTCTTCTCTGCAGAACCTTCTCTCCTTATCTGCCAAAGATTCTTCTCTCATCCTTAGTATGTGATACATATTTTGGGGAATACATTAAAAGCAATTTAAATGATTAAGCAAACTTCTCCAGGCAAAACTGCCTAACAAACAAAATTACTGTATACCTAACAGGAGTTTATGTTTAACTGGAAAGGGCACTAAAAATAATCATTGTATACCTGAGTTTTTCAAGACTTTTTTTTTTTGAAAAAGAATCACCTCTTAGAAAGATGAAAGGCGCAGAACTAAATTCTTTTGTCTTTTATTGTATTTGTGCTATTATGAAATATTGCAGCTTATAATTTAGCAAGAAAGTGCTGGGAAGGTTATTAATCCATAATGAATATCTTAGATACATTAATGCTGTTAAAAGTCACGACACGCTCCGGCTTTTAAACGCTTACATTCCCAAACACTGCTAATTTGCAAGGAAAGGAGAGGTGGCCGGGCCAGTAAATTAATCCCTTTCTCCGAGTGTGCATTAGTCACACCGAAGGTTTTACAAACCACCCTTAACCCAGTTGTCCAGACCTGACTCATTAATTACTTGATGTGACCACAATTCTGGTCCAGTTCTTTCGCGTATTTATGAGACTCAAACCCTTTAACACCAGACAAATATATTACTAAGCTAGACCGACATGCATGTCCGCCAAAATGTCCGCAGAAACGCATAGAAAAGCTACAAGGCCAGCTTGAGATACCTCCCTGTCCGGTGAGCCAATTACTTAAGGAACACCCGGAGAGACTGCTAGTTCTAGTTGGAATCCAAGCGTCAGCTTTCCAACCGTCGGAAGGGCGTTCGTAAGGGCAGGAAGGATTTTAAACCCCAATTCCTTGCCCCCTCCCTGGGATGTAAGCGAACACCCACCCTACGAAACTAGGCGGGGGAGGAGTGCCGCAGCCAGCGCCGGGAGAGCGCTCTGCGGGGAGGCCGTTTCCCTGAGTCACGGGAGGGCGGGAGGCTGGGCCCTTCTGCCCACGCTCCGTGCTCTTCCTAAGGGCAGTCGGTGTAAGTAGGCAGGGCCCCAGGGGAAACACGCAGCGCCACCATTCCTCACGGCGGCCCAACAGACCCCGCGTTCCCAGGAGACGCCACATTCCCCCAGAACCCGTCCTGCACTCTGAGAGCTATCAGCCGACCTTCCCGGCCAGCGTCACGTGCACCCGGAAGTACGTGGGTGGGACCTAAAGCGCCAACGGAAGTGACGTCGCCCGCCCCTAGTCGCATGATGTGGCAAAATGCAAAAAAAAAAGGGGGGGGGGGGAGAGGAGGGAAAGAAAAGCAGGAGACTAGGCAAAGTGATGAGTCCGAAAAAGTAGTCCCTCCGCTCCCTCTAGTTCCCCTCGGGTCGCCGCAATAAGCGAAGCCTTGAGCGCACTGCGTCCCGAATTCCTGCGCTCGTTGCACCGCGACGCTCCGTGGAGGGGTACATAAGGCGGAGGGAGTGAGGAGGCTTGGGCAGAGTGCTGTCGCCGGATCCCTCCGCAGGGCTCAGCCGTTTCCGGAGTCTGCGCTGCGCCCGGTTCCGCCATTGCGGCTCTCGCGGACCCTGGAGCCTCCGCCCCCGACCCGAGCTCTTTCGTCTGCCTGCCAGTTTCCTGCGTCCCCGGAGAGTATCTTGCCGAGCCCAGCCCACCCCCTCCCCTTTCTCCTCCTCTCCCTTGGAGAGTCCGGGCAGCCACTGCCCCGCAGCCCCAGTGACAGGAGGAGACCATACCCCCGACAGCGCCATGGCCCAGATTCTGCCAATTCGTTTTCAGGAGCATCTCCAGGTGCGGCTCGGCCGGGGCTGGTGAGGGCTGTGGAAGGGGTGGTAAGGAGGGAAAAGCTGGGGTCTGGGCCCAAGCAGAAAGCACTATCGGAGGTGGGGGGGGGTATTGGTGTCTGTGGTAGATGGAGAATGGGGGCGCTGTCTTGGGAGGAAAGGGTTAAATGGTGTGAGGTTTGGATGGAAAGGGCGAGAGTCAGGGTGCGAAGGGCAGCGAGGCCAGTCCTGGGATGGAGGGCTTTTCTGTCTTCGCTTCCTGGGTGGCAAGAACTGCGCATAGTAACACCCCCCCCCCCCCGTTTTATTCAGTTCATTCATTTGGGTAGGCTGGGGTGAGGGGGGAGAATTCTCCCGCGTTTCTTCCGGAGCTAGAATCTCCTCGCCTAGGCCTGTGTAGGGCTGTCACCTCCCATTGCTTTCCTCTTCCCTTTCCCCCGTCGTGTCTGCACCCAGGAGCTGTGAGGCGGGTGGGTTGGGGAGGAGCAACCTTTTTTCTTCCTCCCTTTGCGGCTTTCAGCTGAGAAAGACACCTTCCCCGGGGGATGGAGGCAATGGCGGTGGTGTGCTCCTTGCTTTCCCCCAGGCAGTAGGAACAGAAGGTCACCGAAGGAACCGAAGGAGAGTAGAGTGGGGGAACGCGTTTCTCAGGGCGGCGTCAATCCCAGAGTGCGTGGGGTCAAGGTCCCTAGGGGAACTCGCCTTTTTTTCCTTTTCTTCACTTCTCTGGGGTATTGAGGTTCTTATCCCCTCTTTGGTTCTAGAAGGTAGGGAAGAGTTATTCAGAGGTTTTCTTGGAGTCTGCTGGAGTTTAGCAGGTAGTTGTGGGCGTGAGTACCTCCCTCCCTCAGGATTGCGTGGAATTGAACTGAGCCCTGGGGATAGAGCTCACCTGTCTGAGATATGCAAGGTTATTTGGTCTGTAATCGCTTTCCTTTTCGTAAGTTCTAGAATTCTCCCCCATGGTGCATTATCCTGTAGGCAACACACTGTCTTATCTGGCAGCATGCCCATGGAGGCCCCAGGCAGGTGATCATTGGAGGGCTTGACTGAATTAGGCCTTTTCTGAGCTTCCTGGTGCACCAATCCAGGTTTCACTTTGGCTGAAATAATTTATTCATATTAATTTTCTTCCTAAATATTCCTTAAAGAGGCCTGCCTCAGCTCAATCTGAGGGGCTAATTGCATGATAAAAGATGCCATGGTTTGACACGACACTAATATTAGTAACCGTTTACCAGTGAAGGCTAATTTTATTTACTTTCTCCCGTTGGTATCACGTCCGTACATACAGAATTCTTGTTAATAAAAAGGTTTAACATTCAGGCTATCAGTAACATAATTTCATATTTCTTTACAGGTATTATCACCTTTACATACATCAGCAAGAAATCCTTTTCTTTTAAGTCTTGAAATGTAATGAATAACCTTTTTAAAATTTATTGATTTTAGAGAGAGAGGAAGGGGGAGAGAGAAACACCGATTGTTGTTCTACTTATTTATGCATTCATTAGTTGATTTTTGCATGTGCCCTGACCGGATTAAACCCACAACCTTCGTGTATTGGGAGGATGCTCTAACCAACTGAGCAGCCCAGCTAGGGCATTAATCTTTATTCAAAAAATGAGTTAAGTAATGCACTTTCTTCAGTCATCTATGGTTTTCAGGTCACTCATCTGAAGTAAATGGAACATTATTTTACAATAGGTTAAAAACATTAAGTGACAGAATGGACACAGAAGTTATTTATGCTCGATCTAAGATTTTAATTACTATGGTTATTTCTGTTGCAGTAGGGTGTACCTGAATGTGGAGGGTTAGGAAAACAGTGTTCTTGGGTGTGGAAGAAAACAGGCTCCTTAGACTACAGTGCATCTGATGCATAATCTTTCTGCAGACAGATGTTTCTAAAATCATACACAGAAGCAGGTACAATTGCTATTTATAAGGCAGAGGTATAGCCCACTAATCTCATTTTTAAAAAATAGTTTATTGATTTTGATAGAGAGAGGAAAGGGGAGAAAGAAACATTGATGTGAGAGCCCAACGTCCATTGGCTGCCTCCTGCGAGCGCCTCACCGAGGATTGAGCATGCGCCCCCACTGGGAATAGAACCAGCAACCCTTCCTTGTGCCAGACTACATCCAACCAACCGAGCCAGACAGATCTCATTTCTTGACTAGGGGTGGCTTGGGCAATAGTTCATCTCTATTAATGAGGAAATAATTATTAAATAATCCCAAAGATTGGAATCCAACCTTGTCACAGATTTAATATGGGTCTGATTTCTAAGGGATTCAGAATTTCTGCAAATACTTGAGTGAAGCCGTTTTCTTCCCAAATAATTTGAAGATTTGAATGTAAAGTAGCTTTTCAGTTACACTTGAAGAATTCCGTCATCCATTTTTTTGGAGTAATATGCCATGCCTAAAATTAGGCTTGCAATTGTGACTGTATGCTTCAGCTGAAAATGATTAGTTGAGCAAAGTCCCAGTCCCCAACCTCTTCCAGGATATGTATCTTCTGACTTCTCATTTTTATCTCTTCCCCTTTTAAAAATTAATAAGGATTACTCTAATTGTCATTTTAGGCCTTTGACATCTGAGTCCCTGCAGTTTGCTAAGTAGCAGAAAACACTCTGAAATACTTAGGATAAAAATTAGGAACAAGAATTGAGGAACTTGAATGTAGAGTTAGCTTGTGAAAGCTTCAAAAGGTGAACTGTAAATTTATTTTTATAACACGTAAATACTTTGGCCAGCTGAAGGATCTGTCATTGGGGCTTGGAACTATACAGCAAATGAATGTTAATATTTTAAGTTATGAAGGGTTTTTGTTTTTTCTTTTTTAGAATGTTTAGGCTGATAGTCAGTGGATGAATGCCTAGTTGAGTTAGACATTGTTAGAGTTACAGATTCTGGGGGGGAAAGTCCTAGGCTATACATACAAAATGTTGCCTGCAATTCTCAATTCTTGGCACATTAAGTATGTTTGTGCCAACTGATGCATTCCACTGTGTTCCAGGTTCCTTGGGTCTGCAATTAAAAATCTCCAACCCTGTTCTTTTCTCTTTAATCCATAAATGCAGACCTGGAATGTGTTGTGAGTTGAATGGTAGGGGTTCTTGATATGGTTGTTTTGGTTTGCAAAGAGAAAGCAATGCCAAGTGTTGTTGGGATATGCTATATGCTTAACTGGACTGCCTGAAAGAGGCAACTGCCTGGAGTTATGCTGCAGTCTACCCTTGGAATAGCTTCCAGGTTTAAAATATATCATGTTTTTCAGAATTTTCCTAATGGTCAGTTTACTCAGCTGAAAGGTGGGTGACTAATTCTAGTGACTGTGCTTTCACTCTCTAGGAAATAATTTAAGACGCGGAACTCTGTGTGTGTGTGTGTGTGTGTGTGTGTGTGTGTGTGTGTGTGTGTGTAGAACCTCAGTCATTTTCATTTTAGTGTGCAGTAAAATAAATGATTTCAGGAACCTCAATCTATGTTACCTGAATTACATTTCACAAGATGTTTTTTTCTGTTACTGTTACTGATACGGTTTTTGCCTTTGGAGAGGTACTGTCCAATAGAACTTTCTTCCATGATGAAAAATTTGTACTAGCTACAGAGGGACGTTGAAAACTTGAAATGTGGTTAGTGTGACTGAGGAACTGAGTTTTTGCTTTTATTTCTTTAAATTGATTTACATGTAAATAGCCGCAGGAGGCTTGTATCCTATGAATGGATGCGTGCTTTCCAGGTCTTCACTTAATCCCCTGACATCCTTCTTAAACAGTTGAAGAAAGTGAGACTCACAGTATCAGCCTAGGTCTTTTGACACCAACTATTCTGAAGAAGTAGAATGGTTGGCCTTAAGAGAAGTTATACAGCCCTGGTTGTAATTAGAGTTGACTAGAGCGTCATCCCCATACACCAAGGTTGCCCCCATATGCCAAGATTGCAGGTACAATCCCCAGTCAGGGTACATAAAAAAATCAAACAATGAATACATAAACAAGTGGAACAACAAATCAGTGTTTCTCTCTCTCTCCCTTCCTCTCTAAAAATCAGTACTTTTTTTTTTGTTTTTAAAAAGAGAAGTTATGCAGTATCCTAGTGTGCTTTTTTTGTTGTTGGACTTTGCTCCAAGAAATGCTTTCTCTACTGTTTAAAATGTGTTTAATGATGTGGTATAGTAGACAGATTAGGGATTTGGGGGTGGTTAAGACCAGTGTTGTCAAATAGAAAAATAATAAGAACCATATATTTAATTTTACATTCTCCAGTGGCCATATGGAAAAACAGGTGAAATTAATTTTAGTATATTTATGTAACTCAGAATACCTGAATGTTACAATTTCAGACTGTAATCAGTATAAAATTTTCAAATGAGATATTTCACATTCCTTTTTTTAGAGGGTACTGAATTTTCAAATCTGATGTGTATTTTACATTTAGAGCACATCTCAATTTAGAGCCTGTTTTCATTGGAAATATTTGATCTGTATTTAGCTTTTATAAAATTTACAGTTGGAAAAGCAGATTTGCATACCTAGGTTATTCTGAGCATACTTAAGTTTTCCATAAATAACCAATCATTAATAACTGTTTAAATTTTTTTTTTTTTTAAAGATATCTTTATTGATTTCAGAGAGAGGAAGGGAGAGGAAGAGAGAGAGGTAGAAACATCAATGATGAGAAAGTCATTGATTGGCTGCAGCCCACAACCCGGGCATGTGCCCTGACCGGAAATCGAACCCCGACCTCCTGGATCCTAGGTCGATGCTCAACCGCTGAGCCACGCCCGGCTGGGCAATAACTGTTTAATTTTAATTTTAAAATCGGTCACAGCAAACCTCATTTCAAATGCTCAGTACTACCTATGGCTTGTGAACTGTGGTTACAGTATTGGAGAACACAGGTTAAGACTAACCTCTGGTAAAATAGGTTAAAATAGGCATAACTGCCTCACAAAGTTACTGTGAAGGTCTGAGGTCATGTATGTGAAAAGGACTTGGTGTAGCACTTTTGGAGCAATAAATGTTAGATATAAAAATTGTGTCTAGTACATTTTTTTCAGGTATCTTTGAACTGATGACACAGTGTTTAATTTGTATACCTAGATTTTTATGGTTCATAAATGTTTGGTATGCACCTAAGATTTGAGCATTTATCACATGTCAGCAACTGTGTTAGCCTAAGGACAAAGTAGTGAACAAGACAGACTGCAGCTTGCATTTGCACTTGCATTGATGAGTTTACAGAGGCTGTCCACACATAACTGCAGCCATGGATAGTATCTAATGTGTGATACTATGCAGAATTTAATACAAATATTAATGATACAAAATTGATCCCGCTCTTAAACTGTGTCCAAAAGAAATAATTTTAAAAATCTTTCATTATACACCATGAGTACTCATTGTGTATCATTGGTACATTTTTAATTAGTGTTCCTTGGTCAGAAATATTTGAGAGACCTAATCATATCTGATAAAATATCCAGGTGGTATGCCTGTCAGACCTTTGTTTGTGTTGTTTTATATGACCTTCTGTAAGATGGTTGTGTTGAAGTAAATCTCACTTAAATGGGAAATGAGTTCCTTGCTGATAGATATTTTAGTCCTTTATATTAGAAGGAGACTATTTCTCTGGTTGATTTATAGTATATATGTAAATCATAGCAAAGTTTACAGCTGTAGGTCCGTCTCCCCCGCCCCCAGCCAAGTGCCTGTGGCTAATGCTCTTAACTTGATGGGATGGCAGGAGGTTTGGATCTGAATGTATTATGCAAAACCCATCTGTCAGACTTGGTTTTTGTGTCTCTCTTTGTATTATGAAAGACATAATTTAAGGTATTTTGTCCTAGTTTAGAGGGAATAACTATACGTCAAATCTTAATTGCTTTGAAATCTACAAGATCAAAATAAACAGCTGTTTGAGTACCTACTGTGTGCCAAGAACTCTACTAAATATTTTATGTTCATGATCTCATTTTATTAGCAAGATAGCCCCCTCATGTAGATAGGCTTAGATTTTTTTTGCAGATGGGGAAACAAGTTTATAGCATTTAACTTGTAGAGGCACACAGCTCATGAGTGGGTGATCAGACTAATATGTGTTCTTCTTTCAGTGTGGGACATTGCCTCATTTGGTGTGTGATCTGTATGATTTGAACTGCAAAATATACCACAGTTTATATGTAGATTGTGGTGGTCTTTGATGTACACATTCTACTAGTAGTTTGTTTTTAGGTTAGTAGTTTTTATATTTGAAAATAGGGGCCAGTGAAGCAACATTTGATTTTTTTTTTATCCCTTAAACAGTTATTTAGATGAAGTTTTTAAAGGACTTTATCCAAGTTTCCACTAGAAAATTGTGCAGAATGATTGAGATCAGATTAACTTGTAACCATGATTATCAAATCCCTCTCATAAGGCTGAACTTCTTAAACTTCTCTATAGACATTTCCTTGATGACAAGAGTTCCAGTTTGAAGCCACTTGTAAAAGCAGGAAACTTCTGCTTTCTATTTTACTAAATTATGCATTCTTTTGTGTGTATACTAATGTAAAAGTTGAGTAGAATTGTAGGAAGGTGATTGTGCTGGGGAGGAGGAAAGTGGGAGTAGGACATGCTTGCTCAGTTTGACTAGCATAGCCCTATGTAGAGGGGAAAATGATTGCAAACTGGTATGGCTGTGCTTGGGAAGCAGAACTTCCAAGTAATAGTACTTCCTGTTCTGAATCATTGGGTAAATAAGGACATGTCTTGAAGTTTTAGTTAAGTAAAGCAGATTTTAAAGCTTATTTCTAAAAGAATAGAAAATGAATCCATTAAAACTATTTCATCACATTAAAAAAAATTAAATTCTGCAGTGTGCTATTGTGGAAAATATCTCAGATATTTAATCCAAGCTCTGTCTTTTTAGCTTTTCTCAAGTACCTCATTTATTAAGTTAATACTTTCTGTGCTAGAGGGGAGTCTCCCTTTATCAGTTGAGTTGAACATATGTGCCATGCTAAAGGAAAAAATCATCTTCCTAGTTACAGAAGTCAAGATCTTGAAGTTATACCAGACTCTTTCCTCCTCATTTTCTGTATCTAGTCCATTTCTGGAGTAGGGTAGGGAAGAACTTTCATAGTGATGCACACTGGGGGTCCTGGGCATTGCAGTTTTTGATGACCCCCATCTATTGAAACTGTAGTAATCTTAGTAGATGAAAAATGGGAATTGGGTTGAGCATTGCTTTCATCTATTATTTTTGACCAGTTGCTCACCTAAGAAAGAGGGCTTAAAAACCATGAAAGTGGCCCTGGCCACGTAGGTCAGTTGATTAGAGCATGATCCCGATACATCAAGGTTGAGGGTTAGATCCCCAGTCAAGGCACATAGAAGAATCAACTGATTGATGCTCCCTGGCCAGGTATCTCAGTTAGAGCGTTGCCCTGATATGCCAAAGTTACAGGTTCAAGCTGCAGTCATGGCACATACAAGAATCAACCAATGAGTGCACAGATAAGTGGAGCAACAAATCAGTGTTTCTCACTCTCTATCCCTTCTTCTCTCTAAAAATCGATTTAAAAACACACACACCAAAGTGGACAGAGTAAAGCCAAAGACTGTCCATATACACTGACCTTGGCAAAGAGCTGTCTTAGAATATTCCTCAAAAAGCAATCCCTTAGGGGTATGTTCTTGGAGATCATAACCCAAGCAAGTGAAAACAACTCTCATAATACGCAAATAGAAATTCGAGGCATGTTATAAAATTCCAATGATTGCACCATTATGGGGGGGAAAAGCTTTGATGGAATGGTGATGACTTTCCAGTGCTAATGAAGACACTGATATAAAAAATGTCTATGAAGAGTTTAAATAAAATGGTTTTGAACTCCCTGAATTTGTTAATATTAAATGACTTTGAGGTAACCTGTAAGTGTTTGTGCTGAGTGTTATTTCATTCACTCAATTGAACTTGAAAATTTTGGTATTTAGGTTCACGAGGAAACATTCCAATGACTCAGATGTAAAATAAAATGGTTCTGGTCTTGTAAGTTGCAGCACCCGGGTTCTGATCATGCTTTAAATGATTGAACCAACTAGAAAAATGAGCGACACAGCATAATGTCTGATTTCCTAGCAGATCTGTCAGCACAGGGTAGAAAATACATGAATATCAGTGGTGAAGTTGAACTGAATCACTGGGCTCCCACTCAAAATAATGTTTTGTGAAGTCATTGGGAAGTTGTGTCACAGAATGAAGTTTCTTTGGGACCTTTACAGTTTTAACAGTAAGGAAACTGACCAGATGTTTTAGTTATTCATACCAGGAAACCAAGCCCTTAGATCTGCCCATTCAGATCGTCCTTTAAAGATCTTTATGTTAAGTCAGCACTAAGTATTTATTGTGATCTTGAGCCTTCAAAGTAAGCCTCATTTCTGGTTCTTTGAAAGGAAAGTTTGGGTAAATTCTGCACCCGACCCCCATCTCCTATTGCTAGCACACAGACATACCACCTATTATCACATAGCCTTGGTAGCAGTCAGGTGCTGTGTGCCGGCTGAGGGGCATGTATACAGGAAAGGGCATTCCCTGGGAGAGTCATACTACATCTGTAAGATTGGGGACATAAAAACTTCCCTGTATTTCCCTGCAGCTTGGCTAAAATCGATATGTAATATTTCATCTACTTATAAATTAATATTTTTAAAGAACGAGTTAAATTTAAAATTTTCTAGTCAGTAGTTAAGCTACAAGTAGGAGAAATTCTCTTCGAGTCTCCTCATAGTTTACCAAAGCTAATAGTCTTCAGTCCTACTCCCCACCTGTGTGGTTCCTTCCTGAATCTACTACTTAACCATTTGGCCCTGGCTAGGTAGCTCAGTTGGCTAGTGTTGTCCCGATAAACCTACGTTGCGGGTTTGATCCTCAGTCAGGACACATACAAGAATCAACCAATGGGTGCATAAATAAATGCAACAGCAAGTAGATGTTTCTCTCCCCCCTCCCTCCCTCCTTCTCCCTTCCTCTCTTTCTCTAAAATCAGTAATAATAATAAGAGAATTAAAACAATTTGGAGTGAGTGACCAGAGTCAAGAATTCTCCTGAGACAGTAATTACCTCAGAGACTGACAGGGAGTATAAACAAATCTATAGGATTAAAGGCATTTTTAGTTGTTGCTTGAAATGTGGAGCACACAAAACAAATGGCTGGTATCCTATTGATAGAAGAACTAAAGGAATGCTGCATTTTCAGCATTTTTCTTTATTTCCTGTAGAAGACAGCAATTGCCGTTTTTATGTGACATTCTGCTTGTTTCCTGGAAGGGCTTAATAAAGTAGCTCTGTCAGCATATTTTTTCACTGTGATTGATACTAGTGAAGGTAGAGGATGTTTGGAACTTTTAAAGGAAATTATGCTGAGTGAAATACTTGGGATAGGAAGTTAACCAAATCTTCAGGCATTTAAAATATCTGTATTGAGTGACATCCAAGTATCAGCAGGTTTCTCTAAAATTGTTGACTTTTTAACTCTGTAGTGGTCACACCTATCAAGCCTATCAAGATACAAGATTTATTTACGTAAGTTACTGACCATGCAGAGTATTTACAGAATAGCTTCATTTCAAATACAGTAGCTAATACATACTTCCTTTTCATCCTAGCTATTCAGATGAAACAAGGAGGAAGGATCCGTAAAGTGTAGAGCCAAGCACTAATTGTGAAACATAAGTTCTTAGTAATGCTGGCATCAACACAAGTTTTAATGTATTTTGATTTTCAGCTGATACAGCTGGTAAATGAGTTCTGTTCTGCATTTACTAATCATTCATTAGGAGGCAAACTGCCCGGGTATGCTTATAAAAAAAAAGCCTGTTTCCCATGGATGTTCTATCTGATCAAATGTAAGAACTGCTGGTTGAAATTAGTAGGCTCAAAGCAAACCTATTACTCCTTTAATTATGTGATGTTTGTAGGCATAAATACAATTGTGATTGATTGCTGAGATAGAGACTTTGTGCTAATGGAGAGCCTTGTCTTTAGTTAGTTAAAGAATTGGGCATTGAAAAGTACTGTGATTTTACTTGGTTGTAATGTCTTATGCTAGCATTTTCTGCTCTTTTTAATGTATACTGTTTGGATTAAATATACTCATAGTTCATTCGGTCCCTTTAACAATATTTTTCTAGTTTGATCACTAATGTATTTTAATGTTCTGACTCACCATCACTAGGTTTCCTGATTCTTTGATGTATGAAAGTTTTTCTAGCTGTCTTTAGTGACATATGTTTTGAACAAAAGCAAATTGGCCTGCCTATGTTTGACTATATTGTCAGAAGCATGACATCAGAACCAGTCTGTTTTAGAATAGGGTATGTCGTGATACTGTAGTCCGATAGCTAGATAACTATAAAAGGACAGAAGTCCCTAAAACAGAGTATTTCTGTGCCCCCACACTGTTCTAAGTTCGTGCTGTGTGTTGAGTCACTTTCATGCAGCACCTCGGCATTCCTTGCCCCTCCTCAGGCAAGGGACGCTTTCTCTGTTGTATCTGCCATATTGGCAAATCAGGTATAGTTTCAAAACCAAGACAGGAAAAGCAAAGCTTAAAGTGTTTAAAAACTAATGAGCATTTAACTTAGATTTCTGAATCTAATATTGCTGAAGGTAAATTTTTTTTTACCATGTTTCTTTGATCTTAATATAGTCTCTTTCATACTCACCATTTTTGAATTAGGGGATTCATCTCACAGTTGTATATTCTTTCCCCAAAAGCTTTAACATTGATGAACATCTTAGAAATTGAGGCAGTTGTAGTTTACCAAGCACAGAATCAGGCCTTTCTTTTTCTCATATTCTTTGATGAAATTGTATCTTATTACATACATCTCTACATTCTCAGTCTGGTTCAGTCCCTGGACCTCTGGTATTTGAATATTAAGTGATTTCTTGAGAGGAAAGAAGCACCATACTGAGGAGTTTTTCCTTGGACTCTTACTTTTGCTAGCATTGAACTTTGCAGATCCCCCCCCCCCCCCAAGCCTTCTGCAAATATCTGGACTATGAAACCTAAATGTTCTATTTTTTTCTGTTTCTTCCTCTTTTGTCTGAAATCTTTGTATAAGATGAGTGTGTCTCTACCAACTGTTCTTCATATTTTACCAGAGTTTAATGTTAAATACATTTTTCCTCCTTATTGGACTCCCAAGAAAAACTTCAGAAAACAATGTTCTCTAATAGAACTGTGCAATGATGGAAATGTTCTGTATTCTGAGTCACATGTGCCTGTTGATAACTTGAAATGTGACCAGTGTGAGTGAGGGAGTGAATTTAAATTTTACTAACAAAATTAAATATCTGCGTGTAACCACTGGCTGCCATATTGGACGAGTAGCAAACCTCCCAGTTCTGATTGGGCAGACATTCAGTGTACAGCCCTTTACAGAGCTTGAGTTGCTTCACTCTTTGACTGATTTTCATGTTTATCTCTTAAAGTTGTAGTCTTCCTTCCTGCCCTATGGGTAAATTGCCTAATAAAAGTCCGATCCTTACAATTTAATTTTCAAGTTTTGTAACCTATAGAAGAGTAGAAATTACTCTTTTTTAAAACTTAAAAAGATAAATTTGTAAGCTTTCATAAAACTGAAGTCATATACCCAATCATCTAGAGTTTTAATAATATTTTGCTATATTTGCTTTTTTTGTTTTACTTAAACATTTTAAAGAAATTTGGGCTATCATGACATTTCACCCCTAAATACTCCAGCATACATCTTTAGAAAATATGGAAATTTTAAAATAATTATGTTATCATTATAGCCTCCTAATATAACAATTCCTCAATATCTAAAAATCCATCCAAATTCAGATTTGTCTGATTGTCTCCAAATGTTACTGGTTGATTTAAATCAGGATCCAAGTAAGATCTGCATGTTGCTTTCAGTTCTGTCCCTTAAGATTCTTTTTAAATACATTTTTTATCGAGTTTCAGATTTACAGAAAAGTTAGAATGGTGCAGAGAATTCCCATATACACCCTTTACCCAGATTCTTTAGTTCTTAACTTTTTTTTTACTATATCTGATTTACCCTCTTTTGTGTCTCTCCATGAATATTAAATTGTTTGAAAGTGATTTGTAAATGTGGTTCTTCTTTACCACTACATACTCTCTTGTGTATTTAGTAAGAATAATAAAATTTGTGTGTGTGTGTGTGTATCTTTGAACCAGGTGGCTTCAACTCTTTTGCACGTTGAGGAGAGAAATGCTGTGCCTGCTTTCCATTTTACCTTCTGTTTCTCTTTAGGGTAAAGAGAATTTTTGATGATACTGACCATATGCCATCTGTTTGTATTAGTTTCCCCAGCTTGCTCACTCAGCGAACTGTTGGAGACATGTTTGTCAAGTTTGTTAGAAAGCCTTAGCAATACCATTGTGTCCATGATGCCCCTAAAAATAGGAATTAAAGTTGAGTTACTTAGGATTAGCATGTTACATGGTTTCATGTTACATGATATTGAAGATTCTGGTCTCTATCTAACTTTAGTTAGGCAAATTAAAGAGCAGAATTGGAAGTTTTTAAGTGTAATTTCCTTATGTCAAAAGGGGGGGCATTTCAATATCTGAGTAAGTTAAGTACCCACAGACCACTTATCTATTATCAGTACTCAAAAGAAATTCACACCCAGAGTTTCAACCAACATTTAGGACAGCTGAATTAAGCAGATAATAAAATGAAAATACAAAAAAAGCTAACCTTGAGCTGTGTTGTATGTACTAAGGGTATCTATTGAGTCTTTACTGTGTGTCAGGGACTATTCTAAGCACTTCACATTAAACCCTCACAACTCTGGGATAGGTACTATAATTTCAGATGAGAAAACATACACAGAGATAACTGACTTGCCTGTGATCTATTAAGTGGCAACTCTAGGACTAAACCCAGGCATTTTGGCTCTTATGCAGTTCACAGAACCAGCTAATTCTGGATGGCAGTTGTATTTTATAACCAAAGTTACACATTTATACAGTAATTGCTTACTTGATTGAAGAACCTTCTTTGTTGCCTAGATTATGGGGAATTTGAAATAATATTTCTGAGTAAAAACTAAGGCTGTAGTTAGTGTCTTACTTTTGTCCCCGAGCATGTTAATCTAAATTGGGGTGCGGAAGGGAGAAGAGGGAAAAGGAAACACTCATATCATTTGTAACCTGTAACTCTAGGGCACTCTAGAGTTTTGGGTTGGCTGATTAACAGGAAATCGGTTACTTGCTTTTTGGAATCCAGACTAGGCATAAGTGTCCAGTCCTAAAGTTGTGCCACTTGTACGCCAGTATCAGAATCTCGTGTGGAAACCAAATGAGTTACAGTGTTTGGGTAGTTCTCAGTGTTTGGGTGGTTTTCTTTAACAGTTGATAATTTATACACTTTTCTGCATGTGCCGTTAGTGTTTTTTATTTGTAAGGGAGGGTGGAAATATTTATAGGTTATATCACAGATAGAAACGTATCTAATTTCTTGGAGGGAGAGGGACTGCTGGAAACATAGAGTGGGTGACTTTTCATAGTATATGCCCTTTTGAGCAGCTTGAATACTTTGCTGTATACATGTAATAACTATTTAAAAAAAAGTAATTACTGGTTTTGGACCCAAATTTATTGACTTCATATTCTTCTTATTTTATATCAGCTAAATAACAGTTCTTTGAAGTTAAAAACAAATTTTATTATAGAAACTTCCAAGCATATCTCAAGATAGAGCATCCCCAGCGTCAGCAAGAGCAACATTTTGCCAATTGAGAGGATATAAAATGTGACCATATTTGGATATTATTGTATTCCCTGAAAATAGCTGCAGGTTCTGAGACTCTTAATATGTCCTCTGAGTTTATTAGTGGTCCAATCCACAGTCTGTAATTCAGTTTCTGTGGTAGATAGCTCCATATACCATCAGAATTTATAATTGACTAAAAATATTTTATGGTTAGTATGTGCTGTTTTGAAAACAAAACCTGTTTAAAACAATGTTGCATGTTGAAAGTTTTGATCTATATGAATGTTATTAGACATAGTTATCTAGTATGATAAGCCTTTTATATGATGCTCTTTTTAAGAGTGTTACCTAAGCCATGTTTGTAGTTGATGTTGGTGACTTGTCCTATTACTGTGTGTTTTGGGATATTTCCCTTTGATTATATATCATAGAAAAATTTGGGAAGAATTGGTGAATATTCTGGGCATTCAGTGTGCAGGTTGATGCTCTAACCACTGAGCCATGGGTCAGGGCAGCCCCATCCGTTTTTAACCAGATATGCTTTTTCTGCAAGTAAAACAGCTCTGAGGTTGAAGGTCAGTGCTAACCGTTGACAACATGCTTTTCTTAGTGCATTTACCTGGGAATAGGAAACATGGGTTTCTTGACTTTCCTTTTTCCTCCTCTTTACTAAGAGTGTTCTGTTTTCTTACAGTTGCCTTGCACCTGCCTTTGAAGTCGAGGGGTAAAAAGGAATCTATTAGAATCATTTGTGGGTTCAGTTAGTGTTTATGGTTTGCAACCTTGTTTTAACTTTAGTATTTGACTATTTTACTCTCTTTAAAATCCTTACCTGAGGATATGTTTTTATTGATTTTTTTTTTTTAAGAGAGAGAGGAAGGGGGAGGGAAGGAGAGAGAGAAAGAGAGAGAGGGAGGGGGAGAGAGAGAGAGAGAGAGAGAGAAACATCAATCTGTTGCCTCCTGTACACACCATGACCTGGGATTGAACTCACAACATTTTGGTGTTGATGGCGACCCTCCAACCAAGTCATCCAGCCAGGACACTATTTTACTCTTTCTGAAACACTGGGACTTCAGCTGTGACAGTTGAAACTCAAAATTGCCTTAGGTAGTGACAAAAACACAGACTTCTTATTTTACAGAGTAGTTTAGAAGATAACATGTTGCTTTTACATATGTATTTATTGGAGCTCTATGAGCCACTGGAATATTTTCTCCAATTATCGAGAGGTAACTTGATTAAATTTACAAGAGTTTGAGGGTGTTTTACTTAGAAAAGTAGATGTATACACCTCTCCTGAAACTAGGCGGACAACTTGGTTTGTATAAGGCCTCCCTGAAGTCTACCCACACAATATGTTTCAGGAGATCACTTATGGTTTATTTTCCTTCATTAGTTTTCAAACTAAAAGTCACTGTAAAACTAGAGTCAGGAAGAAATGAAAATTTATAAAGTTTTATTGTAACCAAATTCATTACAAGTTATATATTTCACAGCTTGTATACTTGCCCTGCATGGCAGCATATAATTGAGCTTGTAAAGCTAGTTAATCTTCTACATATTTACCACGTTTGTATTAATAGTTGGACAATTGCTTGACTCCTTGCCCTGGTGTTCCATGACTGAGTTCCTGTAACTGTGCTTTATAATTGGTTGTGCCTGCAGCCACTGAGGTATAGGAGGGAAGTGAAAGTAAAACACAGCCTCTTAGTCTTAGGTTATATCTTATTCAGATCCTAGCCTGGTTACAATTAAGCATTATTAGCAGAAGAGTTTGACAAAAGAATTTAGATAGAATAGTTAACTTGGTTCAGCCAATCCAAAGAGAGTAGTGACAGTGGTGGTCTCTGGGGAGGGAAGTTGGAATATCTGGGGGACAATGGGAGAAGAAAGGCTTGATTTTTTTTTTTCTTTCTTTCTCCCTGTGTTTTTTTGTTTGTTTGTATTTTATTCCATGTGAATTTATTATCTACTGCAGGGGGTGGGGGCAAAAACTAGTTTGGCTAAGGCTAATAAAGCCTTCAGGCAGCCTTTTAGTGGGACTTAATCTGTTACACTACATTTAGCCACCCAGAGTGTTAATAACCCACTGTGGTAGATCTCTCCTTCTACAGGTGCCTTTTGTTCTTACATACTTAATTGGTTTTCAAAGATCTACCATCCTTAGATCCTCTATATTTGTTTCGAAAATACTTGAATATCTTTTGAGTACACACAACAAATCTGATTCCATTATTTCCCTTGTTAAAACCCTTAACACCTTGCTGACCAGCTATTTTGAGCCAGAACTCACCCGTGTGGCCAGCTACTTTTCCGTTGTGACCTCTCAGCAAGGTGTTTAAAATTACTTAAATTAATGTAAGTGCAGACACGAGTTATCTTGTGACTGGTCAGCAGCGTTCACACACAGAAACACGTGTGTACTCGTGACCAAGGTGATTAAGTAGCTTCCTTTGCCTAAAAAAAAAAAAAAATCAGTATTCTTAGTGGGTATATTTAGCTTATCAGTCTGACCCTTGCTTGTCTTTATAGCCTCAACTTATTACCATGTTCATAGTCTATACTCCAGTGTTACAAAAGTACTTATAATTCCCTTAGCAGACCTACTTTTACATCTCTGGGTTTTAGAATTTGTTCTTCTGTTGAGCATTCTTTAGTCTCCCTTGAACATATCCCCTTAGCTGTGGGTCTTCTTTGACAACGTCCCGCTTACATCTATTTCTTTGTTTTGGCACTTTTTGCAAAGTATTGTAACTTTGTTTACTTCTCTGTCTGCTCTTGCTAATAATCTAAGTTACTTTAGATCAAGAACTTTGGAAAAATTTAAATTTCTCTGTCTTTATGCTGTGACTTCATTTCAGATTCTGAAGTCTAATGCAAGTGAACAAGTAATTTCTACATGTTAAAGGGGGAAAGAGAGGACAGTTCAAAGATCTTAAACTAGAAGTATTGATGACCTCAAATCCCTTGAACCAGATGTAACTCTTTTATATCTGTTATGTTACCTTTTAATTATAACCACAAGGTTATACATCTCTAGTTAAAACTACAAGGTCATAACAAAACAATTGAATGCCATATTTGTTGGAAGAACAGAAGGTCCACTATCTGGCTATCAATTGCCTCACTTGAGTTTATGTAATGGACTTTTCACTGCTGACCTTGAAGCATTGATGGTTAAATGAGGATTTGTAGTGATAATACATGGATATCAAGTGTTTCTAATTCATTTTGTAACATGGTTTATTAATGTTTGTTTGTTTGTTTGTTTTTTCTCCAGCTCCAGAACCTGGGTATTAACCCAGCAAACATTGGCTTTAGTACCCTGACTATGGAGTCAGACAAATTCATCTGCATTAGAGAGAAAGTAGGAGAGCAGGCTCAAGTGGTAATCATTGATATGAATGACCCAAGTAATCCAATTCGAAGACCGATTTCAGCAGACAGCGCCATCATGAATCCAGCTAGCAAAGTAATTGCATTGAAAGGTATAAAAGATTGTGGGTTTATTTTTCTTAAAACTCTTCCTATGTATAATTTATTCAAATACAATAATTAGGAGCTCTTTTAGTGTTTTGATTACATTTGGTTAAATAGATCTGCAAAGTTAAAGCTCTTACTGAATTTGATTTTAACTACTTTCATGACTTTTACTTGGCATGTTTCTATAAAACGTCTTTCTATTCAGCATAGATCTACTTGGAGAAAATTTAAGTTTTATATTAAATGAATTTAAATTTTATACCTACAGTGTGATAAGACTGTGCTTTAAAAAGAATAGCACTGCACAGAGAAGATATAAGAAGTTAGTGTTTCATATTCTGTAATAAAATATACTTGGCTAATATTAGCACCTACACATTGCAGAATGTTATGATTATAAACTTGCTGTTCATGCTGTGCCCTTATACATCAGTCTTGTACTTCACTTATGTTATTGAGTTTTATAAATGGCTTGAATTTACACTGACTGGTAAAAGTGTGTCTATATGTGGGTGGGTATTAAAGCTTTGAAATCATGGGTGTTAGAGTTTATTCAGACTCACCTTTTAATTGTCATAATAGGGAACTGTTCAACCTATTGGTCTAAACAGAGTTCAGAGAACCTCATACTGGCTGGGAGCCTATGATTTTTTTCCTTTGAACTTTAGAGTGACAATGGAATTGACTCTTAAAACTTGGTGACAAACTGGAATTGACTCTTAAAACTTGGTGACAAACTGGCTGACTAAAAACGGCATTTAACTGCCTATTTTTTGCTTGTTTTTCTTCTTGGTGTAATAAGAAGAGTTTGGGTTCCTAGTGATATTTTAAGTGTCTTTGGAGCATATGTGTAACTTTTATGAAGATTACTTTAACCTTATGGCCTAAATTCAGTTATGTAAGGAAACCGAGACCTTACTCAAAATCACATAGCTGTCACCCCAATAAATTAAAAAAAAATTTTTTTAAAAATCAGATGATTGGGATCTAAGTCCATAGATAAAGCCATTCGGTGCTAGTGTATTACCTAAATGGTGTGCAAGCACTGTTTTCAGCCCCATCGCCAGCAGCGTGACCTTGGATAAGACATAGAAATATGCAGGAAGTCTACTTTTTATTCATTTGTAAGATGAGAGGGTTATGTTAGGTAATTTGCTAGTTGTTGTTGTGTTTTTAGCTCAAAATCCTAGTCATTTCTTGATATATTTTGTGGATGAGTTGTTAGAAGTGCTGAAGTTTTTAAACAGACTTCTCTGTACACGATTTAAACTTTGTATTTTGTAGTAATACTTGTTGGAGGATAAATGACGGGCGGGGAGAGGGCCAAGCATATTCAAACAAATGTCACCATTACATATCTAAGATTAGAGCTGATCTCATCTCAAGGAAAGATGATCCATCCAGCTTTCACCTAGGCCACATGTTTTGCAGCAGTAAGCTTTTTGCTTCTATTAAACAATACATATTTTACTTTAAGATATTAAGTACCCTTCAGCCTCGTTAAAGAATTTAAATTCAACTGCTTAGCAACTCTCTCACCTCTATAAAAAGGCCATCGTTTAAATTTTCTCAAAATTCTTTTCTATTTTTAATGTTGTTGTTATCACATTTCTTAATGCTTTCTTATGTGTGCAGATGGTGAGTTATCTTAAATTAGATTGTATTAGTTATTGTCCTGTTTTATAAAAAGAATAAATTGAAAAGACTTTCAGAGCATTGTACAGTAAATAGCGTTACAGATTTGTGCCCATATGTGTACACTATGAAGTTAAGCTGCCAACCCTTGCCCTTGTCCTCAAACCTCTTACATAACGTATACTCCAACCCCTTTCATGTAAAAAAAAAAAAAAAAAAGTCTAACCTAGGGGTTGGGGAAGGCAGCAAAGGAAAGTAATTTCCAAATATAGCAGGTCCTCGACTGACGTCATTTGGTCATAAGGT
Organism: Miniopterus schreibersii; assembly: GCF_964146895.1. NCBI lineage: Eukaryota > Metazoa > Chordata > Mammalia > Chiroptera > Miniopteridae > Miniopterus > Miniopterus schreibersii. Next base: position 11,259,038 of record NC_138116.1, read on the forward strand.
TGATGAGGTGCCATAGGAATTAAACTTGCTTATGTCAGTTACCCTGCGGTAAAATTGGTTTCGTTATTTGTCGTTTCGCTTAAAGTCTCACTTAAAGTCGCAGAACCTATTGAGGACTAACTCTACTGCTTCCCTGTGAAACCAGTTTTAAACCCCTTGGCTTCTTTTTATAAACAGGACTATAACTCTCACAATTGTTCAAGTCTGGTTGTGGTTTACATACTGTGTGGGATGGGAATAATAGTCTTTGTTTTATGGAAGAAGTTCTTACTCGTGTGGTAAGAAGGTCCTGGTACAAAGCCGTATGTTTTGTATTCTGTCCCATCCCCCCCCCATACTCATAGTTTTTGTTCTTCAGGATCCAGATTCTCTGTGGCTCAGGAGTGGAGTTTTCCTTAGTCTCTAAGGACTAATCTGGATTAAATAGCCTAGTATTATCTATGGGCTTTGACCTTTGTTAGTTTAAACCAAATCACTTTGTGGACCGTGAGTGAATTCAGATGACAAATTCAAGCCTCTGCGTGTGATTCAGTGGGTTCGTAGCACTCAAGGCAGATTGCGTCCTTTCCCAAGTGTTTGCTGTCTCCACCGGGTGAAGCTTTAGCTTTGGTCCTTTCTCCAGTACGTTGACAGCATCGGAAACTGTACTCCTGTGTCTCTGTCTCCTTTCCTCTAGCACCTCTGCTACCTTTCCCTTTGCACCTTCAGCCAGTTCAGTGCAGCGTGCTTTGCTCTCATGTGCTCGTGAGGCAGTTCCGTTGAAGTAGATCTCTTCTGGAAAGTGGTTTCCACAAGACTTAGTTGGATGGGGCATGACTGCCTTTCTGAAAGTAGTCATTTGTCCCACGTGTTTGTATCAGGTTTGCTTTGTTCTGTGTACCTATAACCAACTTAATGTGTAAACATTCTTAATTATAAATCATAAGATTTCAAACTTATTGTCCATAAGCAGGCCGTCTTTAGACTCGGTTTTGGTTGGGATTTAGAATTCTATAGAATTTTATGCTATCTGTCTAAAATGTCTTTAATAGAGGTAAATCTAGTTTTTGCTTCAGATGTAGATTGTTTGCCCAGTCTCAGCTCTCTTTTCAGTGGTTGCTGCTCTATCAATTTTACTTCTGTAGTTGGTTATTGAATAGTTTCCTGATAGAACCATTTGTTCAGAAGTCACAGGTCTTGTTACAGAGCTAGTCTAGCTAGATATTAATTTATCCTGAACTTTGCTTTCTTAATGATTCATAATTCTTAATTTTTTTTTCAGCTGGGAAAACTCTTCAGATATTTAACATTGAAATGAAAAGTAAAATGAAGGCCCACACCATGACTGATGATGTCACCTTCTGGAAGTGGATCTCTTTGAATACGGTTGCTCTTGTTACGGATAATGCAGTTTACCATTGGAGTATGGAAGGAGAATCTCAGCCAGTGAAAATGTTTGATCGCCATTCTAGCCTTGCAGGTTGCCAGATTATCAATTATCGTACAGATGCAAAGCAAAAGTGGTTACTTCTGACTGGCATATCTGCACAGGTAACATATTTTCTAGTTTTTAATAAAGAAAGGTCTAGAAAACTAATATGCCCAGAATGCAGTTTATTTTAAAATTAGGTCTGTGCTCAGTCATGTTGAATCTGACTTCTTTTGGAAGACCTTTTTTAAGGAAAAGAGAGAGCTGTGGCTTACTGCCTTTATATTGACATAGTTTCAGAGTATGTACTCTTACCAAGTGTTTTTAGGTCTTACTTGCAGGTTAAGTGGATATACTGAGTCCCTGTATGAATGATTTGGAATTTATTATGGATATTACTACAGAATGAGTAGACCTATACATATATTTTTTAAAGATAACATAAAGAGATGGTTATATATGAGACATTTTAAACATTTGTGTTAAGCTTTAAATAAGATAATCTTCAGAGTTAAATTTTAATGAGGAGGTATAAAATCTACATTGAGAGACTGAATACTAAATAACAAAGAATTATAAATCCTGTTAAAGATGATAAAAGCAATTCTGATTATTTCACCAGTTGATGATGAATCTGGGAGTTATTGGTTCATTGGGTCCCCAAACTTTATTCTCTTTGATCTTTTGTAGCAAAATCGTGTGGTGGGAGCTATGCAGTTGTATTCTGTAGATAGGAAAGTGTCTCAGCCCATTGAAGGACATGCGGCTAGCTTCGCACAGTTTAAGATGGAGGGAAATGCAGAAGAATCAACGTTGTTTTGTTTTGCAGTACGGGGTCAAGCTGGAGGGAAGGTATGTTTTGACTTTAGAAATTATCTTAGTGACAGTTTGTCTGCTACTAATTAGTCATCTAATTTCAATATAATCTTTTCCTTGTTTATTTGTTTCTAACATTCAGATTTGTGGTGACTGAATTCTGCTTCTAGTGATATTTATCTAAAATGAATAATGTTCTTTAACAACTTTTTTGTATCGGCTGTTTATAGTCAGATTTTATTTTGATTGCCTTTACCAAGGCCTTAATTCTATGTTTGTGAACCTAACTGTGCATAAAAATCATTGGGGTTGCTGAAGTATACATTTGTGTGCCTTACATCTCTGGAGTCTAATTCAGTAGTTGGAGCTCATAATCTGCATTTTAAATACCCTAGGTGACTAGGTAGAAGGTAACCTACTGTTTGAGTAGCATTGCCCTAAGTCAGAACTTACTAACCTTGGCTCTGCATTGGCATCGTCTGGACAAATTAAAGTACTTTGTATGTTGTTGCAAACAATAGAAACAGCCTGGCTGATTAGAGGATAGAAAATATACTGAAAGGATAATGGATAGTTTACAATAGCTAGGAATGTTTAGAACCAAGCTTGGAAGGTGAAGAGGAATCAGGAAAAATAGGCAGTCACCAGGGCTGCAGCCGAAAGCTCCACCCAGAACCCTGAGAACTCCCCTTGCTACTCTGACTGCAGTGCTGGATGACACAGCACTGCTGCCCTCACTGCCAGTCTGGACTCTAAAGTCTTCATATTTTCCCATGGTAACTAGTTAAAAACATTAAGATAGCAATTGCTTAAATTATGATAATCAGACATTTAAAACCAAAATGTTCTCATCCAGTTTGTGAGGTCTATGTGAACAGAGCTACAACTCAGCTTCAGTGCATACTTTCCATCTGTGTTAGAGTAGAAGTACAGGCAGAAAAGAATTTATTGTATCTCTTTGGTGACCTAAATGCTAAGTTACAATGTAAAACCATGAGAAGGCTCCTTTGTGGGCAATGTAGTAACATTTTATGCCTTTAATTTAAGGTAGATTGTGGTGTGATTGTTTCAGCTATTCAACTGACTTTAAAATTTTTATCTTGAAATAATACACATTCATAGGAAGCTGCAAAGACAGCACAAGTGTCCTTTACCTAGTTTCCCTCAATGGTTATATCTTACATAGTCATATATATATATATAAAATATAAAAAATGAACAAGTTAACATTAATACAATTGTATAATTCTGTGTCACAAGTAGATTGAAGATACTTACTATCCTGTCACCTCAAGGATTTCCTTCCCTCATGCTGCTTATTTATAGTCACACCCACTCCCCTACCATCTGTAACCCCTGACAACCACTAAATAACTTTCCATTTCTATAATTTTGTCACTTCAGGAATGCTATATAAATAGAATCATATAGTATGTGACCTTTTGAGATGGCTTCCCCCCCCCAGCATAATGTCCACGAGAGTTCTTTTTATTACTGAGGAGTATTAACCTACCGTGGAAATATAAATGGTGAATAGTAAACCTGTTGGAGGGCATTTTAGTTGTTTCCAGTTTGGGGCTACAAATAAAGGTGCCATGATAACTACTGAAAGCTTTAGGTTTCTATAAGTTTTCTTTTCTTTTGCACAGTTACATATTATTGAAGTTGGCACTCCACCAACAGGGAACCAGCCCTTTCCAAAGAAGGCAGTGGATGTTTTCTTTCCTCCAGAAGCACAAAATGACTTTCCTGTTGCAATGCAGGTATTTTAAGCAAAACAAAGGGACTTGAAATCTCTCCTCTTAACAAAATTAATTCAAAAACTATTATTAGTCAGTATAATTTAAGTAGGGCTTAATACCTTTCATTTTAAAATAAAGTTTATTAATGAAACTTTATAAAGTAATACTCTAATATATAAACTGGGTTATCCTAAGTCATTCAAAACTGTTTTTTCTTTTATACATTTTCATATTTTTGTGTTTTACTTTTTTTTTTTTTTTAAATATATCTTTATTGATTTCAGAGAGAGGAAAGGAGAGGGAGAGAAAGAGACAGAAACATCAATGATGAGAGAGTCATGGACCGGCTGCCTCCTGCACGCCCCTGACTGGGGATCGAGCCCGCAACCTGGGCATGTGCCCTGACCGGGAATCGAACCCCGATCGCCTGGATCCTGGGTCGACGCTCAACTGCTGAGCCACGCCTGGCCGGGCTATGTTTTATATAAGATCCTTTTATATGCCATATTTAAATGTGCTATAAAAATGAGGAAACCTTAAATATTAGCTTTTACTTTTTCATATATGCTTCTTGTCATAATTCTAGAATTTCACCATATAAATGGAATTGGTCTAAATTTTCTGTTTGTGGGCTCATTATTTTACTTAAGTGTTGATTTTCTTTATGCAGATCAGTGAAAAGCATGATGTAGTATTCTTGATTACTAAGTATGGTTATATCCACCTCTATGACCTTGAGACTGGTACCTGCATCTACATGAACAGAATCAGTGGAGAAACAATCTTTGTTACTGCACCTCATGAAGCCACAGCTGGAATAATTGGAGTAAACAGAAAGGGACAAGTAAGGAAACCTTGAAACTTAAGTAACAAAATAGTACTTACTACCATTAGCCTTTTTTTTTTTTTTTCCTAAGTAAATGGTAACTTTGGATGTCCAAAAATAATATATACCTAAAAATACTGTAGCACATGATACAAAGTCTCTTTTCAGTCTTGTCTCAGAGAGACAACCTGGTATATAGCCACCTAGGATTGTGTTTGTGTGTCTTTATTGTCAAAAGAAGTGATTCTTTTTTCAAAGAAACCATTAGGGTCACATTTGACAGACTAGACTTTTTATGGGAGTTTTCTTCCTGTGACTTCTAAAATTGTCAGCTGCAAGGGAAAGAGTTTTTCCTACATCTTTTCCTAACTCTTTGATACTAAATATTTAATGTTAGAAGGTGATAGGTTACAGTAGCTGCTGTGGGGTACCGGGCAAGTTACCCAGTTAGGGAAGATACTAGCTGATTTGAATTTGTTATGATTGACAGACCTCTTCACACTATTAACAAGTGATCTGTTTTTTGTGTTTACTTAGTGCTTGTATGTAATTAAAATATTCTACTCCGGGAGTGTCTTATTTTCTAAAAAATGGCTAGAACTTTGAAAACAATATTGTTAATGGTTTTGACTTATTTTTCCTCCAAATTAGTATTTTCCCAGATAGTAAGCAGAGGAAGTTCATAAGTAGTTTTTTTCCTCCTTTGTTCTGTTAATTTCCAGGAAATGGGATGTATGAAGAGGCAAATACTCTAGAGAAAGAAAGTCTTTCCCTACCTGTTCGTCCCCTACCTCAACTCTATACCTGGTTAGGTGCTTTTCCTCTGCATCCCTGCAGTTAACCCTCCTCATAGCACTTAATACGATGAATTACAATTGCTTGCTTAATTGCTTTTGGCACTGTTCTTCATCTGGAAAGGGGCTTTTCTCTGTTTAATTGTATGTCGACACTAGTCCTTGTCTGGCAGAAAAGCAACTTTAAAAATTCAGTAGCTTTCATTTATTCAGTTACATGTGTCTCTGTTGGAAAAAATCAAGAATGAATTTCCTTTTGGTGAACTAGGTTAATGACAATTTAATAATCATGAAGTTGATAAGCCAGAGACCTTTTTATATCCTCTACTGTGCTGATGTTTTTAAGATAATGCTTAAACTAAAGTCTCTTGAATAATTTTACCTATATATTTGATATTCATAACTCTGATTCAGGGATCTTAATTGTTTTCCTCCCCTTCCCCTACAATTCTCTGTGCCATCTGCTCTGAGTAAGGAGATGGGTGTTTGTTTAACCTTAGGCTTCAGGGTTTTTTCTACTCTTTGGATCAAAACCTTCTATAGCTGGACATATGCTCTAAAGCAGTGATTTTCAACCTTTTTCATCTGATGGCAAACATAAATTACTAAAATTCTGCGGCACACCAAAGAACACATATTTTTGCCAATGTGATCCCCCCCCCCCGAAAAAAGGTGTAATTTTGTTTCATTTACACCAGATAGCTAGTATTGTGTTGGCTGTTGTCTTTTTTTTATTTGACAGTCTAAGGGAAAAGAAGTCAGTGCACCCGAATAAATAGTCAGATATTGCATGTTTTAAATATTCTTGTGGCACACCAGTTGAAAATCGCTGCCCTAAAGGCATGAGTGTGTGGTTTCTATTGGTTGAAAAATCAAAAGCAATCAAAATGGCATTATTGCCAATATCTAGCTTAAATTCTGAAATTGGTAGAATGAGTACTTGAGAAGACACAGGAACCTTCTCTGTCCCCTGTAGATTTTTTAAAAAATTAAATATATATATATATATATATATATATATATATTGATTTCAGAGAGAGGAGGGGAGAAGGGGCGAGAGATAGAAACATCAATGATAAGAGAGTCATCATTGATCTGCTGCCTCCTGCACGCCCCCAACTGGGGATCAAATCCATAACCTGGGCGTGTGCCCTGACCAGGAATCCAACCATGATCTCCTGGGTCCTAGGTCAATGCTAAACCGCTGAGCCACGCCCAGCCGGACTAGATCTTAAGTACTGGTTGCTAGAAATTTGTTAGAACACTTATCAGACAGTTGGTCCTGTCTGAAACATCCACGGCGACATTTGGTCCATGCCAAATGGTCCTTGATATTTGGTCTTTGAAATGTGCTGTTACCAGCTAGGCTACCAAAGCAAGAAGGGCTATTGCCTTTACAGCCACAACACAATTATTGTACCAATGAAACATGATAGTGTTTTTTATGTATTAATCTTATAAGCCAAAAGTTTAAAAATCCTGTAACCAAAATTTATAAAAAACATTATGGGCTATTAGTACCTAGGGACGTTTTCTGAGTGTGGACATTTTGGACAGGACTAAATGTCCTACAAGGGCTAGAGTAGCTTAAACGTAGGATGAAGGTGAAACTGGATTTGGTGTTTGGGGAAGATTATGGCAGCAGGTAGCAGGCAGTAGGAAGCTTCAGAAATTATAGTTGGGACTGAATTAGTTCATTTTCCTTATTTTTTCCTAGGAGGTAAGCATAAATTAAAGGGGCGGTCAGAAATCCAAATGACTTTAAAGAAAGTAATCAGTTCCCCCCTTTAAAAGGCATGCCTTAAGGTGTAGTAGAATGATACATCGCACATACAGGATGGCTTAAGCTTTGGGGTGGGAGTCTGGAATGAAAGATGTGGGAGGCTGAAATTTCCTCCAGAGGAATATAGAGCAGTCAGGATGGGCTGTCTTTATCTGTTTGGCTATTGAGTTCTCAAACTGTGTGAGATTTTTATTGATCTTGGGACAGATAATCTCCATTTTCATTTATTTAACAAAAAGTATTTACTTGGTGCCAAACACTGCCGAATACTAACAATACAATTAAACAATTATAAGTCCCTTTTCTTATGTAGAATAGTGACTGAAAAACATCTAGGCAAGAAATTATAATAGTATGAGGAGCGCTGTTGGGAGTAATACAAATTTAGAAGCTGGGGTGTATCACCAGCTCTGGTGTTGGAGAGAGGAATGGATGTGGAGTGGAGGAGCTCCCTTTTTCTATGTCAATTGACAGTACTTCAGCTTTTAGGTGAGTAGGGCAGCATTCTGTGGCGGTGACTTTTTAGGACTGAGGGTGGGTAACTGTTCTCCAAATACAAGCAAACAGAATTGCTCTTTACCAATGCCTCATTTATTAAGCACCGGCTGTATACTTTGCATTATGCAATAGGATTCAGGGATTCCTTCCCCTCACTGAATATATAATCTGGCCTGTGGGAATGTAAATGTAATTAAAGAAAATTGCTGAAAAATCCTTATAAAAGGATCCTAGAATTAAAAGGAATATACCTTAAATTTCTTCCAGGTGAGCCTTAGATATTGCTTAGATTTTATAGCTGCTTTAGTCACTTTCTGTAGGTTGTCAAGATTGAGTTCCTTAAGAACCTATAAACCATATTGAATGAATTGTCTTTCAGAATTCAATTAAATGGATGGTAGCAAAGCAATTTGATTTTGGACAGTATGAAGTAGGGAGTTATTTATATTATAGAATGGCCATATTTTAGGTACCCCCAAATGGGTTAGCACCCCTAGTTTCTCTCTTTTGGCCTCTTTTTTCCTTTTAATTTAATTTTTTTTTTTTTTATGGTAACGAAAAAGCAGCTGTCACAATTTGAATACCTCTGTGACTCAGTAGTGATCAGCTCTAAACAGATTTAGTATCATTGATATCCCAATGAACACATTGCAACTATTCATTAATCTTTAAATTGCAGGTTCTATCAGTCTGTGTGGAAGAAGAAAACATAATTCCTTATATTACCAATGTTCTGCAAAATCCTGATTTGGCTCTGAGAATGGCTGTACGTAACAACTTAGCTGGTGCCGAAGAACTCTTTGCTCGGAAATTTAATGCTCTTTTTGCCCAGGGAAATTACTCAGAGGCAGCAAAGGTGGCTGCTAATGCACCAAAGGTAAATAGTCATGAAAATGAAGTTGCCATGGTTGGATTAATGTTCATATGCTCTATTTCTAATGCTATTAGAAATGGAACCAGCTCTCCAAAGAGAAACTAACCTCCTTTAGGTTCCATTTTTCTGTAGTAGAATATGAGTTACTTGTCAGTGCCTTTAGATTTGGTTAATTATTTTTCTGTGCTCTAGCTTTGGTTAGCTTTTTAAAACTCAATGTTAGAAGGATGCATAGATCTAGCAAAGTATGATTTACGTAGATGTAATGATGTTTAATTACTTAGTTGTAATACTGTTTGACCTCATCAATACAGCTACCAATTTTCTTTTTCTTGTAAAAAGCTTTGTTTCCATTTGATCTACAGCTTGGGAGAAGGCTTCAGGGTGGTTAAAAAGCTGTCTAGTAGCTGCAGGGAGAGGCTCAGGCAGAAGCCCTGACACCCAAGGGGATGCCAGCAGGATCCTTCAGAGGCCACTGGGCTCTAGAGGCTCCCAGTCGTGAACTCAGCTCAGCTTGGGGGCTAGTCAACCTGTGGAGGTCAGTTGGTCACCCATCTTGATGAGTTTCACCTGCTCATCTAGGAAGTGGCTCTCCAGGAAGTCTCAGAGATATGGGCATCTGTGTGGGCTGAATCCAGGGCATGCAGATCCATTAGGGCCTGGTTTAGGTTCTTCTCTAGGACCATGGTTTTACTGCACTCATCCTGGGACATCTTTTTTCTTTTTTTCTTTTTTAAATATATCTTTATTGATTTCAGAGAGAGGAAGGGAGAGGGAGATAGAAACATCAATGATGAGAGAGTCATTGATTGACTGCAGCCCACAACCTGGGCATGTGCCCTGACCGGGAATCAATCCCCGATCGCCTGGATCCCAGGTCGATGCCCAACCGCTGAGCCATGCCCGGCTGGGCCTGGGACATCTTTTGCTGTCCTGGAAGAGAGCATGGGCACTGTGCTGGCTTTGCATCTTTAAGAGATACTCGGTGCCCTCTGCTTTTCCTCAGCCAGCTCATGGAAAAAGTGGCCTGTGCCTTCCAGAGCCACATCTTCACATTTGAAATAGAAGCCCAGAAGAGAGGTAGGTGTAGGAGGCTCACCAATGAAGGTTAACCAGGGGGTTGACAGTGGCTTCCATCTCTGTGGAACAATTTTGACAAATCTTGGAGCTCATGGTTTATCAGCAGTAAGGAGCTAAGCTCAAAAAAAGGTGTTGGCTGATCCTGGAGGCAGAGGATGGCTGAGAAGATGGTTCCAAAGGTTGCGACTGGAAAAGAGGTTGGAGGGTGGTCAGGGCTGGAAGAAGGGGCATCCATGGGTCTGTTTTGTCCAAACACTGTTGAAGCAAGAGACAGGTCCTCATGGCACATTGTCTGGTAGTACTGATTTTCTTTTCTTTTTCTTTTTTCTTTTCTTTTCTTTTCTCTTTTCTTTTCTTTTCTTTTCTTTTCTTTTCTTTTCTTTTCTTTTCTTTTCTTTTCTTTTCTTTTTTCTTTTTAAATATATCTTTATTGATTTCAGAGAGAGGAAAGGAGGGGGAGAGAGAGAGACAGAAACATCAATGATGAGGGAGTCACTGATCGAGCCCGCAACCCGGGCATGTGCCCTGACCGGGAATCGAACCCCGATCGCCTGGATCCTAAGTCGACGCTCAACCGCTGAGCCATGCCCGGCCGGGCTTTTTTTTTTTTTTTTTTTTTTTTAAAGATTTTATTTTCAAAAGGGAAGATTGTTCCTGTTAAATTTATGGTAAAAAGTTGTCTGAAATTGAGCTGAGTTTATTTTCATCACCTTTGTATTAAGTTGGACTGAATTAACATCTTTATATCCAGTATTATGAAATTTGCACTTAAGGTGAACCCTGGAATAATAGCTACCTATAACTAATTTATACATATCCTGTTACACATTGGCATTGTAACTCAGTTGGTATATTTCTGATCCTGAATAACCTCATTACATTGAACCAGGGGTGTGACAGATGTTGACTGAATATATTCAACATATTGAAGATTTGAAGTTTGGTGTTAGTAGTTGGAACCATGCTTAAGATTGACCTAAGAGACTCATGGAGTTAACAGTGTGTTGTTGGATCACCTTTAAAAGGAGTCTTTATCATTTCTCTTTCATAAAGGGAATCCTCCGTACCCCAGACACTATCCGTCGGTTCCAGAGTGTCCCAGCCCAGCCAGGTCAAACTTCTCCTCTGCTTCAGTATTTTGGAATCCTTTTAGACCAAGGCCAGCTAAACAAATATGAATCCTTAGAACTGTGTAGGCCTGTACTTCAGCAAGGGCGGAAACAGCTTTTGGAGAAATGGTTAAAAGAAGATAAGGTAAGTTAACTTCAGTTAACATACTTTTGCTTTGATTGCATTAAGTGCCATGTTAGCAAGTTAAACATCTAGGCTGCCCCAATACATCTGTATCTCTTAGTTACTGCTTGTAGGAATAGAATAAGTGCAGACATTGCATGAGAAGCATAAACTTATTTTTATAATACGTTGAGGGTAGGATATCTTTGTTTAGTGTTTCAAATGGAATCCAGGATTCATGATGGGTGGTTAGAACTACTAACCTGGAAGCAAATTGCTGTCCCTTTGCTTCAGGAAAAGCTTAATGTGAGACGCTTACTTCATTATGCATTCATATTTGTCAACATATGTAATACTCACTTGGATATAAGAATATATTCCCATCTCCTGTGTCTTACATTCATTATGCACAGTAGTTTCAACCATACAAATGTATCTTTTCTTTGAGAACTTCCCAAATATCATCAAAATTGTGGTAACTATGTTTGGGTGTGAGAGGGAAACATGTTATATAAAATGTTGGACCGTAGATAACGTTAACAAGACAGCAGGACTGTCTAATTAGCAGTGATATAAATTCCCAGAGAGATTTCACAGTTTGTAAGTTGGCATTACATGAGAAAATATTTAACTCAGTTTCTTGAAATTTATTTAAATATGAACCTTTAAAAAATGTTAACCAGCTTTCTTTACTGTAGGATTTCTCTGTGCCTTTTATATTCACTCATACTTAACTGATTTCTTTTCACATAGAGCATCTAATAATACTTTGTTTTCTGGAGCACATTATGGGAAATGTTGCTTATTTGCAAGGCAACTAATACGTTTGAACAACCCATCACTGTTAATCCTTTCATGCCACCATAAAAGGCCTTTCTTGAGAAAGTCGCAATACTGAATTGTTATTTCTTCTGCCATTGTTGAGAACAAGGTGGTTCTCTTTAAAGCACTCTGGGTACTGAATAACCTTTACTGTCGTCATACCTTTCAGCCTTAGTGTGTGTTGGTAATATTTTTACACTACAAATTCTGAGTCTTTGTTTCTTGCCCCAGCTTCTGGCAGTCTTAAAGGATACTGGAGAATAGTACTTCAGAGTTGGGATGCTTGGACAGGAGCCTCTGCTGAAGAGTAGTTAATAGCCAGAGTAGCAAGTATTTGAGGTCCTTCCTAATTGTTTAAGATAAGGGAGGATGGTAACAGCCAAGGTAACTGAGTTGACCTGTATAACAATGTGAACGCTTTTTGGATATTATTACCTTTTTTTGTGAATGGTTATATGGGACCCATTTGTAGTAAAAGGGACACTGGTCAATTCTTTATTAGTTAGCATGTTTAGTTAAGAGATATATACTCCAGCACAACTTCTTACTTCTCAGTACTGAAGATCAATGATAAGGGCTATTCTCTGACTTAACCATTAAAAGTAGAAAAATCAACTCTAATATGTAAAGCAAAACTCTTCTAGGGAAGCTGCTTTCCAGATTGGGCAGCTGACTAAGAAGGCAGGTTGAATGTATAGAGAAGGGAATCTACTTGTATACCACCGAAAAATTCAAAAATTTTTATCTGTTTGACCTTGTGAAATTAGTGTCCGCTTTACAACCTTAAGTTCCAAAGTCAACAAGATAATGGAGCTTAGATTCTTCAGACATACAAATTATACCCTAATTTTAATAATGGTCCTTATGCTAAGCCTCATCTGGTTCCTTAATATCAGCTTTTCATTTGATGACATTACATTTAAAGTTACATTATTTTGAAAAAATTGGGGCCACGTGGGTCTGATATCTGAGTATTCTTAATAGAAAACAAGATTCTGCTTTTCAGGTACTTAACATTCCTAACAAGGTATTGTCTATATGCATGAAATCTTGGTGGGCTTTTTATCTTTAAGTAGGATGTGTGGAAAATTCTACTGAGACATTGCTATGAATACATGATCAAGAGTCTTTAAAACCACAACCCCTGAATATTTGTAATATATTCTGGGACAATTGAGTAAGTGCTTATCATATTATTTATAGTGAAAGTAGTGTCAGCTGCTCATTTATAAAACAGCTCACAGATTACTAAACAATCTCTTTTTTCTTTGGACAGCTGGAATGTTCTGAAGAACTGGGTGACCTTGTGAAATCTGTGGACCCTACACTGGCACTTAGTGTGTACCTAAGGGCTAATGTCCCAAATAAAGTCATTCAGTGCTTTGCAGAAACTGGTCAAGTTCAGAAGATTGTTTTGTATGCTAAAAAAGTGAGTTCAGTGAAACAGATTCTCAACAAGAATTTATTAAAACATCAAATAGAAATTAGCCTGTATAAACTCTAAGTGACTTAGTGAATTTCCTTAAATTTTGAATTATTGGGAAAAGTATAAAACCCTATTTTAGTACTCACATGTAGAATTACACTTATTAATAAATGGAGACATTGACTCTTCTATGGCTGATCAGAATTTAAGGTGGCGGGGGGGGGGGTTTGACCCATTGAACAAGCTTGTTGAAATAGTCATTCATTGGAAACAAAGAAGCCAACTATAAAAATTTACATCTATCTATTCAAATGTATGTTATCACCAACATGTCTGTGTATTTGTCTAATGCAAACCAAGGTCAAACTGAACATCTTAAATTAAAACTGAATTTGTATTTTCACCAGTAGTTTTATATCAGTAAGATTCTGTTGTAGAAAAAACCTTTAAATGATATAAATATGAAACTTTGCAGTGGGTTTAAATTTTTTTCTATTTGTAGGTTGGGTATACTCCAGACTGGATTTTTCTGCTGAGAAATGTCATGCGTATCAGTCCAGATCAGGGACAGCAGTTTGCTCAAATGTTAGTTCAGGATGAAGAACCTCTTGCTGATATCACACAGGTAAAGACAAAATGTAGAAGTTGATTTTAATAGAGAAGGGGGGGTGACCTGAGTTTAAAGAACTTGGAGAAGAATGGGTTTACCTTTCAATTTGTAGAAATTAGAGCTTTGTCTATCTACATATATGAAAAAGCAATTTGCAGAGGAATGGACAGTAAGATACCATCTATATACAGTTTTTGTTTGTTTTTAATCTTCACCTGAGAATATGCTTTCATTGATTTTAGAGAGGAAGGTTTGGGGGAGAGAAATATCGATGTGGGAGAGAAACACTGATCAGTTGCCTCCCATATGTACCCTGACCAGGGATCAAACCCACAACCTTGGCGCATCAGGATGATGCTCTAACCAACTGAGCTACCTGGCCAGGAACAGAAATTTATTCTTAAATTATGAAGTTATGTTGTCCAAATAATATTTTTTAAGTCAGGTTTGGTCTGGCAATATGTAAAAAAATGAAATAATGTTTTATTTCCTTTCAGTTTTACATATTATCAACAGTATCATCAAGCAGTTTTTAAGCATCTTAAAACAATATTCTTTAAATGTTTTTGCAGATTGTGGATGTGTTTATGGAATACAATCTAATTCAGCAGTGTACTGCATTCTTGCTTGATGCCCTGAAGAATAATCGCCCATCTGAAGGTCCTTTACAGACTAGGTTGCTTGAGATGAACCTTATGCATGCACCTCAGGTATGTGTTTTCATGCTTTTGAGGTATGCTTCCAGCACTGTTTTAGTAGTTACTCAGAGCTTCTTAGATTAAGTTATTAGAAGCTGCTGAGATGACTATTCTTTAAAAAAATTTAGCTCACATTCCTTTGTATTTTCTCTCCTTTATCAATTCAGTATTGAATCTTTATATGTGATGTGGATATAGAATTACTGATATAAATGGGCTGGTAAAATAAACTCACCCCGTTTGTGGTTTTATAGGTTGCAGATGCTATTCTGGGGAATCAGATGTTCACTCATTATGACCGGGCTCATATTGCTCAGCTGTGTGAAAAGGCTGGCCTACTGCAACGTGCATTGGAACACTTCACTGATTTATATGATATTAAGCGTGCAGTTGTTCATACCCATCTTCTTAACCCCGAGGTATTTCATTTTCTTACCTAACAGATGGTCTTAGTTACGATTAATTGGTGTACTGAAAATGTGTTTATGGTACTGGATAATAATAATTTCATATCACCATTAGGTTCATTGTTATTTCACTTATTTATTTTATCTTCTAGTGGTTAGTGAATTACTTTGGATCCTTATCAGTAGAAGACTCCCTAGAATGCCTCAGGGCCATGCTGTCTGCCAATATTCGCCAGAATCTGCAGATCTGTGTTCAAGTGGCTTCTAAGTATCACGAACAGCTGTCAACTCAGTCTCTGATTGAACTTTTTGAATCTTTCAAGAGTTTTGAAGGTAATTAGGAGTTTCTGAGTTTTTTTAAATTAAGATAGCCAAGAGGGATATTGTTATGATCACAGGCTATTAGAAATTCTCTCTCTACAAGCTTAATTTTATGGGACAATTTTAAGTTTTATCATGCAATAGATGTTGTCAAGCGTCTTTTACGTCAGATTCTAGAGATATTCAGTGAAGACAGCTTAGATATTTTATAGGCAAAATAAAAGCAGAATTTTAAGATACAAATATATGTAGTGACTTTGTTATAATTGTATAAGATTAAAATGATAATGACTAGTGATTGGGTATAATAAAATTTCGTGCTTATGTTGTCTGACCTTACAATGGCAAATGTTTCTGACCAAGGACATTTTGTGACTTGTCACTATAGAGCAGGTTTTCGGAACCTCAGCACTACAGACATTTTGGGCTGGATAATTTGTTGGGGAGTGGAGTGCATGCAAGATTTTTAGCACCATCTCTGGCTTCTCACTAGATGCCAGTGGTTCAGTGCCACCAGTTGTGACCACAAAAAAATGTCTCCAGACATTGCCAAATGTCTCCTGCAAAGAAAATCATCCCCAGTTGAGAACCACTGCTATACTGAACACTAATATAATCACTGTTGGGTGGCTCTTGGGTTCATTAGCTAAACTTCTGGTCCCAATTACCTTTTCTTCCTCTTTTTGTAGTAGTGTTCTAGACAGAAGGAATCAGATTTCTACTAGTTTTCTTCATTTCTGTGTGTTAACTATGCACTAAATTTATACTGTTCATTCAGTACACTAACCACTAGCCACATGTAGCTATGTAAATTTAAAGTAATTAAAATTGAAAACAAAAATTTAGTTCTTTAGTCACACTAGCCACATTTCAAATGCTTGAAAGCCACATGTGATTAGTGGCTACTGTATTGGGCTGCACTGCATTAAATTCTTTTTAAACTACTTTTGTATGTTTCCTATTAACTGCATGTGGAAAAACACCTGCTATAAGGGACTTCATTTAAAATTTCTCGTGGAATATGGTGTGATAATTAGCTTTGGTATTAAGTAGCTCCCTCCTGACTATTTCTCAACTATTAGAAAACATTGGTTTGAATTTTCTGTTTTGTAGGGATTAAAGTGCAAATCCATTTATTGAACTGATTACTGGATTAATTAGTATTCTTATGGAGCTTTTTTTGGTAATATATTTTTATTGATTTCAGAGAGAGGAAGGGAGAGGGAGAGAGAAAGAAACATCACTGATAAGTCATTGATCGGCTGCCTCCTGCAAGCTCCCCCTGCTGAGGATCGAGCCTGCAACCCTGGCATGTGCCCTGACCAGGAATCAAACCACCATCTCATGACTGCCCAGCTCTTATGGAGCTTTTTGAGCAACTAGTTTTTATTTGGGAGTATTCAGTATGTGTTCTTTGTTTTTTGTTAAGTTGCGTTATAGTTGACATAGCAATGTTTTTTAATTGCTTAAATATTATACAGTTCTGTTACTGTCAAAAGTGTACTGATACTTAATTTCAACTGTTTGTTCTTTTAAGGTCTCTTTTATTTTCTGGGATCCATTGTTAACTTTAGTCAGGACCCAGATGTGCACTTTAAATATATTCAGGCAGCTTGCAAGACTGGGCAGATCAAAGAAGTAGAAAGGATTTGCAGAGAAAGCAACTGCTATGATCCTGAGCGAGTCAAGAATTTTCTCAAGGTAAGTGATTTTGAGTAATGCAGTTTCTGGTTGGGTTGAAGATCAGCAGTTCTACAAGGGTTTGGTTAGTTTAAAAAAAAATTTTCCCCCTAAATGTGAAATTCTTAACATTCTGAAATTGTGTGCTGAATTATTTCTTCTAAATTTAATACTCTGTGGTTTCCTTTGAAATAGGGAAGGAAGTTGGTAAGTAATACTTATGAATGGCCATCTGTTTAAAAGAAGGAAAAAAATAGCACTTTCTCAAAGAAATTTTCATTCTTTTGCTTTAATTTTGGAAGAAAAATTTTGAAAGTGGTTTTAGAGTCTGTCATTTTAGAATATCATTTAGTCTCCTTTTGAATATTAAGATCAGTTTGACCTCTGTGTCATTTTAAGGAGCCTCTGTTGTATGCAAAGGATTCTGTTGTCTGAAGGACATAGGTTTATCAGATTAGCCTGACTCTAGAAACTAAACATTAATCATATGTAATTCATAAATTGAGGATAAGATCAAACGAAAAATCCCCTCAGATTTGTGACAAGTGCATTTAGTTATAGAGAAGTAAGAACTGCCTTTGTTGGAGTGAAAAGTAATGGTTTAAAGATTCTTAGCTCTTCAAAATACACCTAAGGAAAGATAAGTTAATGTTTAACTTAAGCTTTATTCTCATTACTAGTAGTTACTTTGTAAGGAAAATAAAACTTTAAAATTTGCAGTTGCCTCTCAAAATCAGGAAAACTATAGAACATTCAGTTTATCCCCCTAAATGTGTGTGTGTGTGTGTGTGTGTGTGCGTGTGACAATATAAAGTTCTTAAGCATTTTTTGTCTTTTGGAAGAATTTTAGATTGAAACTAAGACCAAAATGTTTAATGTGTAATTGAGTAGGAAAAAATAGGCTTTTCCTATGCTTACACTGTCATCATTTTTAGTTAATAATCTATAGTTGTGTTAGCTGATTGTTCTTTTAAAGAACTTACTACCTGGGCTCTACATTAAATAACTAAAAACCTTAGGGTTTCAGTGTAATGAGGTAGTCAGAATGCTGAAGTAACCCTATATTATAGATTAAAAGAGAAACTTTCCCCAAATGTATAGCTTTATAATGTCTTGTCCATTATAAATATTCTGAGCGGCCTGGCTGGTATGATGCAGACTTTCATGTGTCAAAAAAACTCTTCCACTGAGAAACATTGATGCTTTATGCTTGACTAGTATACCGCTAACACCAGTTCACATCCTCCTTTGAGTATCAGTATTGTTTCCTTTTTTAAAAAATACTACCAAGTTCTTAAACTGGTTTCTTTTTGTTTTTATTAAGCTCACAGCTTTTATACTTCAGTCATAGTTTCTTTAGCATTGGGTTTTAATATTTGAATTATATATGTGTGTGTGTGCATATATATATATTTGTAAAGCAGGACTAAATTATTTTTGCTTAATTATGATGTTCTTGAGCTTCAAAAACCTTACCTGGATAGTAGGATGACGCAGCCTTAAGTCACCTCCTTATCTCACAAGGGCTAATTAGATGAGGACCCCCGTGCCTGTGCTTCAGGTGCAAGCCCGATGGATGGGGCATGGATTGGGTCATGGGCTTTCGAATCAGTTGTACCTGGTTCCAATTCCATTTCTTTCGGTTATTAGCTAGTGTTTGTTCATTCAGTATATGTGTATCTGTTACCTCAAGTAGATTAACTCGGCCTTGGTTTCTCCAACCACTAGTTGTGTTTATCAAGCGTACCTTCGTGCGTCCTAGGTGTTCAGGTAACAGTTGTCAGTAAGCTGCGTGGGTGTCCCTCGGGGGCAGGTAGACAGCCCGCATGTGACTCTGTCAGGCAAGTTTTGGCTCTGGTTTTGAGGTGTTCTGTACTCCCTGAAGGGATTTCATTCCATCTGAGTTAGAGGTAAACCTGGCGTCTTGTCTTTAAATAATTTGAGATGGGAGCTCAGTATTAAGACGCTACTGTTGTATCAGCCTTTCACCTCAGTAGTGAGAAGGGACATACTAGACCATTTATTGCCTTTCCTTACCCGTAGTGTAACTGCAGTGCTGCATCTCATCACCACTATTATAAAACTTTATTTTGGAAGTACTAGGTGTATGACAGTTGACTGGTGTTGTATGTAAACTCTCTGGTGGTAAGAAAAATACTTCTCTGACTTTGATCTTGAATATTCAAGTGCCAATGATATGCTGCCCACCAGGAATTCAGAGATTGATAGAATATGACTTCCCACCTGCAGGAACCTGTGAGCAGGGAGAAATGATGACATTAGCATCATTTGGCTCATGCCCTAACTTACTGTGGAATATAGCTCTCCATAGAAAGCATGGAACTGTTCTTGAACCCATGATCTGCTTCTTGCTACCTTTAATCTTGTCTATTATTTTTCCTTTCCTGGTTTGCTTGAACCACACTGACCTGCTTGCTATTCCTGGAACGCCTCAAACCCTCTCTTGCCCAGGGCCTTTGCTTCTGCCGCTTTCCACTTTTCTCTCAGACCTTCATGACCTACATGCTAACCTTCTTTAATATTTCCCATCAAATGTCATGAGAAAGGATGTCTCAGATTACCCTAATCTATCCTTATTCCATCCTTACCTCTCCCGTAACCTGTTTTTAAAAAAAAATAATACTTAACACTATGAGATATTGTGAGTCCTGTGAGAGAATGCTTACTTTGTTCCCTGCTATATCCCCAGTGCATAAATACAGTGACTGGTACATGGGTACTCGGTAAGCATTAGTTTAAATATAACTCATGTTTATTACAACCTCTGAATATGTTTATATAACTTCAATTTTGATCTTAAAATCTTTTAACCATAATAACTAGATGGTAACCTTTTAAATAATTTAAAATATTAATAACATTACTTACATATATGAAATCATGTGCAAATTTAGGCAGTCAGGAAAGTTATTCATTCTAGTTTTTGTCTACTTTTTCAATCTTAAATTTTTTGGGGGGGAATACAGTATGTTTGTCTTTGCCACCAGAAATCTTAAATAGCCATGCATGAGAATAGAATACCTAAGTAATCTTAGATTACTCACAAGTGTGTTTTCTCCCTATGTGGTAAAATAAAGTATGCAGTATTTTATATTTATATTGAACAAGATAAAGAAGATTAGTGTGACCCACTAACTTCTTGATGTTTATTTAGTAAGAAAAACTTGGCTTACTGAAATCTTTTGCATAGGTAGGTCAAATATTCTTTCTAGAAAAGATTGGAGTAGCTGTTTAGTACAGAGTTTCCATGCGGCTAAATATTTGCTTTTTAGACTTTCCTTAATGTGAAAAATCTGCAGCTAGACTTCCACTTCAGATTTACAGCCATTTTTCCCCCTACAGTGTAACCTGCTTCAGTGACTGCAGTATAATGTGTTGGAACTCACATATGGGCAGAAGCCAGGCCACAGTTCACGAACAGTTTGCTCTGGCAGGAGGGCACCATGAGAAACTCAGGGAATGGCCTGCCATAAATCCAAACCCATGCATGTCGTTTGATCTTTTTATTCAAGGTTTCTCATGATTCCCAGATTTAGTTTTGGGATCTCTGAACACTTCATAGACTAATCTTCAAATTATTTATAATTGGGTGACTGTTATGTGCTAAACTTAGTTACTATTTTATTCCAACCTTGCAAATAATGTTCTTAGTGGCCGTCATTGGGAAAAGTCCTATCCTGCTTAGTTCTACTTCCTTAGGAGATTGTCATAGACGAATCATTTATTGAAGAATGTTTCACTGTATGTAAATGAATTCCTGATGGAAACTGTTGTTTTTTGTGCTTTACCTTATGTCTGTGGAATGTAACAGGACATGTATCAGGTAAATGCCCAGTACAGGTCTTACCTCCTGTCTGTAACATCTATGTCAATCTATAAAATAGGATTATAGCTTGATATCTGTAATGGTAAAAGCAGTAGGCAGTTTAAAGATGTCTTTTTCTTAACTTTTTTCTTATAGCAACATGTGGTATGTTTAATTCATGGCTGTCACCATCATGGTGCTCCTTCTAGGCTTTGTTGTAACAGAATGTTAGAGGCTGGCCGTATAGAATGGAATTATAGAGGGGTGAAAATAAGTTATTAGTTTGAAACAAATCCGAGCCATTTATGCTATCATTTTGACAATGTGACTATCGGTCTTAAATCATCTCAATTCCATTTTATTACTATTAATGAAAGACCCGCTGTGATGATTTTATATCCTGAATGCCAGCGGTGGCTCACAAATCTTAATTTGTTACTTTTTTTAGTAGAGGGTATGTGTGGGAAGGACCTGGTATTTTGCTGTGGATCTAAGTATTGATTTGTAAAAATTGACTGAAACTGTGATGGGCAGTCTCCAGCAATTGGGACATTTCTTTCTTTAAAAGAACAGCCAAATTTATATGACTCTCTCCCATCAGTATAAAACAGATTCTCAGATTTTACATAGATTTGATACCTCATAGAAGGAGAAATGAAGGTTTCCTTTTTTTTCCCCCCCCAGGAAGCGAAGCTAACAGATCAGTTACCACTCATCATTGTGTGTGATCGATTTGACTTTGTCCATGATTTGGTGCTCTACTTATATAGAAATAATCTTCAAAAGTATATAGAGATATATGTACAAAAGGTAAGTAATACTTAGATAACTTAAAATTAAATCTTATTGTCAATTTCACATCTCACTCTGGAAATCTTCACCCTTTTGAAACTGGTCTGCTACAGTGGCTCTCAACAGTTCTTCCCGCCAAAATCCTCTCTGATTAAAATTTTACTTGCATGCCAAGCATGTAAAACAGAACAGAACTGCTGTAGTTAAAAAAGTTAGATGGCCTATGCCCTACTTACTTGATAGCTGCTTAGGTACCTGTGTAGAGGTCATAGACTCCAAAGCATAGTTTTAAAACTACCTTAAATATACATATAAGAAACTGTACCTTCTAACTCCAGAAACAGAAAAGCAGTTTTGCTATAGTGGAGTTCTTTTTACTGGACTTCATAGTCATTCTGTGACTTTAGCATCTTTGGACTTACTTATCCTTTGCAGCAATGCTGAGGTAGTTAATTAACTAAGCCAGACTTCCTGCTAAATTCCTCGGCCTAGTTACAAATTTAGACTCAGTTTATTATTGGATTTTAAAACTGAGCTTAAAAGGGGGAAATGTTTTATATTTTAAAACTTCTTTTTGCTTTATTAATAACGCAGTGGCATTCTTCTATTTTTTTTAACCCTTAGGTGAATCCAAGTCGACTTCCTGTGGTTATTGGAGGATTACTTGATGTTGATTGCTCTGAAGATGTCATTAAAAACTTGATTCTTGTTGTAAGAGGTCAATTTTCTACTGATGAGCTTGTCGCTGAGGTTGAAAAAAGAAACAGGTGTAGTACTGTTTAACCTTCATAACTAGGATAAATTAGTCTCAGCATGGTAATGGATAAAAAATACAACCTGTCAGTTGTCTAAAAGCTACTCAGAAATAAATGGACCATAATTCCCTAGAAACACCTAATTTAGAAGTGATAAGCTAACTGTAGCGTTGATTCAAAAAATCTGTTTTCTAGAACATTGCAGCTGTCATACAGAAAGTCTGTTAACCTGGTTAATCACTTTTTTTGCATATTTTTAGTTACAGCTACATGGGTTGACTTTGTATGTTTTTAATGTAAACTATGTGAAAAGCCTCCTTTTACTTAGGTGTGATACCCCTCTACTCACTAACTGGTTCTTAGGTAAATTATTCTCAAGTATAATGAGAGAAAAGAATTCCCTAAGTAACTCCGGGTTAAATTGGTTGTTGTTTTTTTGCGGGGTTGTTTTGTTTTGTTTTCAACCTTAATATGGCATTGTTAATTATGAGGAAAACATGGTAATGTAAGTGCTTACTTGAATTTGGTAGCCAAAATAATGACCTGTGGCTCTTTCTCTGGGTGCTTTTGATATTTAAATCATTGAAACATAAACTGTAGCTTAGTGAAACATTGACCCTTGGTGGAGTGATCATATGACTGGTAGAATTATTAAGCCCAGCACTTCTAAAGATACCACATTTTGTTGCCAGTGTGTATTTAGGATGCTGCCTCCTGTGTTAATTGTGTTCAAGTAGAAAGAAACCTCAGACAGTCTGGCCTATTTTCTCATACCATGTCCCAGCCCACCCCTAAACAAAGTTTATCTAAAGTCTAGATATTTTGTCCAGTATACAAAAGAAGAATTTGTGAATTTATAATCTTCCGGTGTTCTGTGTAGATACGTAACAGATAGGTCTGGGAGGGTATAAAGATGGTCTTGCATACCTTCTATGTAATCTTGGGCAAGTCACTTAGGCACCTGAGCCTAATTTCCCTATTGTAATAAGGTTGTTGAGAATACAAAATAATGTGCGTGAAAGCACATTGTAGACTCTAAGGTATTTGAGTAGTTAGCATGTCAAGAGCGTGTTATTTATAATACTGTAAATGTGTACATGGGGTGTTTTTGTTTGTTTGTTTTTACTAGGTTGAAACTGCTTCTGCCTTGGCTAGAGGCCAGAATTCATGAGGGCTGTGAGGAGCCTGCTACTCACAATGCATTAGCCAAAATCTACATAGACAGTAATAACAACCCAGAGAGATTTCTTCGTGAAAATCCTTATTATGACAGTCGTGTTGTTGGAAAGTATTGTGAGAAGAGAGATCCACATCTGGCCTGTGTTGCTTATGAGCGTGGCCAGTGTGATTTGGAGCTTATTAATGTGAGTACCGCTATCTGAATGTGTAGAGAAGGCCATATTTTATCTATCTTTCTATCAATCATCTTTAACCAGGTAGGTTTTATTACAAAGGCTGCATTTTTAACAAACCTGTTATATAATGTTAGGTTAGTGAATTTTGAGAGTTTCAGAGTAGTTTTAGTTAATACAGAGCATTTTTAGAAGACATGCTTTTTAAAAATTTTATTTGCCAATAATTGTGAATTTAAAGTGGCCAAAATAGTAGATCAAGTGTGTATTCGCTTATTAACATTTTAACTGCACTAGTTTTATCACTTGTGTTCTTATACTCTCTCAAACACACATATCATACGTACATCTTTTATTTTTTTCCCCTTAGTAAAATTTTTTTAAAATTTATTTTTATTGTTGAGAGTATCAGACATGTCCCTCATTACCCACTTCCACCTGGCTCCCACCCCACTGCGGGCCTTTACTGCATTATCTGTGTCTGTGTCCGTGGTTTACGCACATGTATACATCATGGTCTTGTGCCTCTACAGTGTGTATCCCCTAAGAATAAGGATGTTCTCTTTCATAAACACATTATAGATACCAGCTTCAGTTAGTTTGATACTGACAGAGTATCTCTTGAGATTTATTCCAGTTTTGTCAATTGACCCAATAATGTCTCTTATAGAAGTTTTTTCCTCCAGTCTAGGATTACATATTGCATATAGTTGTCATATTTTGTTAGTCTCTTTTAATATGAAACAATTTTTCAGCTTTTCTTTGTCTTTTTAGGTACATCACTGTAAAAGTAGTCTTTTTTTCTAGTAACTTTTTTACTGTAGTGAAATTCACATATATAACATTAATCATTTGAAAGTGAAAAATTCAATGCAATTAGTACGTCACAGTGTAAGAGAAGGTTATTCACTTTGAGTTTCTCTGATGTTCCTCATGATTAGATTTAGATTGTATATTTTCCATCCAGAATATTGCTTTTAAGTAATGTTTTGTCTTTCTCGTGGTGTTATATGCAGAAGCACCTGGCATTCTTTTGTCCCTCATTTGTGGAGGCACTTTTTATCCATGTCAATTTCTTTACTGTATATTATATTTCCTCTTGCAGATCTTAGGAAGTCTGCAAGGAAACACTTAAAACCATGCAAATGTCGTGTTTCTCCTTTCCCCCGCCAGTTTAGAATCTATTGATTCTTCTTAGACCATTCTCAATGTGTTGGTTGCGGAGTGATAATTTTCCAAGTCTAGCACTTTCTCCAATTTATTAGCACTCATGTATTTGTGTACTCTTGAATTCCTGTTTGATTCTGTAGGTTATAAATCCACCACTGTTGTTTTGATGCTCAAATTGTCTCCACCTTAGATGATAAAAAAACCTCTGCAGCCTGCTTCCCAGGGCTTTATGTTATGGTCTCATCATTCTTTGAGCACTTACTTATTTTTTAGCACAAGTTACATCATGCTCATTTTGTATCCTCCCACCCCTGGAATATGCCATTTTTCCAGGAAACTCTCATCCCTTTTAGTGAGAAAACTCAGATCTGGCCCTGGCTGGTGTGGCTCAGTTGGTTGAACGTTGTCCTGTGCACCAGAAAGGTTGCAGGTTCGATTCCCAGTCAGGCCACATACCTGGGTTGTGGTCCTCTCTTCAGTCGGGGCGAACACGGAAGGCAACCAATCGGTGTTTCTCTCTCACATTGATATCTCTCTTTCCCCCCCTCCCTCCCTTCTACCGTCCGCTCCTCTTTTTAAGCATGTCCTCAAATGAGGATTAAAAAAATTTTTAAACACTCAGATCTGGGCTGTTAGGTGTATTTGTTTCTAGGATCTTCCAATGATCAGAGCTAGGAAATATATGCATCTGTGTACATCAATCCATTCATATACACACAAAAATATATGTATGCATACACATATGAAAAACAAACACAAGAGTAGTTAGTAAAACACTGAAAAGAAAGCTACGAAGGTGGACTGGCCCTACCAGCACACTGTAAAACCTCCACAATTAAAACATGCAGTGTTGGTGCATAAATAGACCAGTAGAGTAGAATATGAAGTCCAAATATAGATCCAACATTGGGGTGTTTTTTAAAAGACTTTAGAAATTAATAACTATGGTTTTTGGTTTTTCTGCTGATTAAATTTTAATAAGAAAAACTTGCTTGTGGGTATAAGTGATAGGAAATCACCTTTAAAAGTTAAAGTCAATTATAAAAAGTCTTCACTTCTTACCTTGAAATTTATCTTTAATATCTTATTTAGGTTTGCAATGAGAATTCCCTCTTCAAAAGTCTTTCCCGCTATCTGGTGCGCCGGAAGGATCCAGAATTGTGGGGCAGTGTGCTGCTGGAAAGCAATCCTTACAGGAGACCCCTAATTGACCAGGTAAAGTTGGCAAATGGGTTTAAGGCTCATCTTTTAACTATGAAAAAAAATCTTTTCCCTCATCATATACCCAAATGGGCCATATTTAACTATGAGAGAAGGCAGTAAAAAGAAAAATTTTAAACATTTAATTATTAAAAAACATATGTAGCATAAATGTTAACAAAAAGAAAATATATCCCAAAAGTGATTATTTAATTATATAAAACTCTCAATTCATCATAGTTAAAAGGAAAACAGCAAATTAAACATTTAATAAAATGAGTAAGAATTGCTATTATTAATAACTGAGAAGTGACTGAATTAATTTGAAGCATTGAAGACAGTGGTAAGTTAGCCAAGGATGAGAATTGATAGAGAAAATGCAAAAGACCATGTGGGGTAAATGTTAAATCTCCCTAGTAGGCAAGGACTGCAAAAGAGATGTGGGCTTATAACTATATAAAACTAAAGACACTTTTAAAACCCTAAAAATTAAAGGTTGTTATAATGGTTCTTAAATTCTTGTAGAAATATAAATATGGTACAAGCTATTATTTTTTCCATTCCTCTTCTAGGAAGCATTTCTAAGGAAAATTTTTAAGTAGATACAGAGCTTCCCAGAAAAAATATTGCAGCCTCTGGGAACCATGCAAATATCCAAAAGCAGAGGAATTACTGAGTAAATAATGCCACATCTATATAGTTGAATTATATGTAGCCATTAAAGTGATAATGAGGAGTGGTTATTAATAGGTAATATTTTAATTAGGGAAAAAATAAAAATTATACAATCAGTAATTTTTCAGGAGAATAGAAGTACACATGATATGGTTATACATGAATTTGTGTACAAATACCTTTGGGTGGTAAATTTAAAGGTATTTTTCTTCCACTTTTTTTCTACCTATTTCAACTTTTCTACTGAGAGGCCAACTTAGTCTTATTAGATAATATCTTCAAAAATCACCTTGATTCTCGGTACTTATTTCTTGGATCTCCTCTGTAGGTTGTACAGACAGCCTTGTCTGAGACTCAGGACCCTGAAGAAGTGTCAGTAACTGTCAAGGCTTTTATGACTGCAGACCTTCCTAATGAACTCATTGAACTGCTGGAGAAAATTGTCCTGGATAACTCTGTATTCAGTGAACACAGGTATGCCTGGGGTCCGGTGGCTGTTAATATCCAGTCAGTCCTGGCTAGCCAGTCGGGGAAAGAATGGAGACGAAGATTTGAGTATGCTGTCTGAATTCTCACTCTCGAATACCCTCCTCTTCTCACACCACCTCCTGAGACAAAAGACTCTGCAGCCTCAGTGCTGATTCTTTAGAACTAGTGAGCTTTTAAAACACTGTGCTTCAACCTTTTTTTCCCCTTAAAGGAATCTGCAAAACCTCCTCATCCTCACTGCAATCAAGGCTGACCGCACCCGGGTTATGGAGTATATTAACCGCCTGGACAATTACGACGCTCCAGATATTGCCAATATTGCCATCAGCAACGAGCTCTTTGAAGAAGCATTTGCCATTTTCCGGAAATTTGATGTCAATACTTCAGCAGTGCAGGTAAATAGAATTTCAGATTACCCAAGTTGATATACTAAACGTAATGACTTCTCATGATTCAGTATATGTATTGTCCTTTGAGAATGGCCATAACCGATTGCTATGGCATAGAAGAGCAATAAAATTCTAACCATTTCAATGTAATTGCTATTTAGTAGATTCATTTTACTGTAACACTAATTCCAAAATTGGATGCCTAGGTTTTAATTGAACATATTGGAAACTTGGATCGGGCATATGAGTTTGCTGAACGCTGCAATGAACCTGCCGTCTGGAGTCAGCTTGCGAAAGCCCAGTTGCAGAAAGGAATGGTGAAAGAAGCTATTGATTCTTACATCAAAGCAGATGATCCTTCATCCTACATGGAAGTTGTTCAGGCTGCCAATACTAGTGGTGCGACTTCTTACTATTACGTGTTTGTGACCTCAGAATATGTACCTAAGCTATGATTAAGCTAAGCATTAATTAATTGTGTATTCTGAATTAAGTACGAGTTATATACTGCAGGGTTTGTTTTGAAAACATGTAGCCCTCCACTTCAGTCCAGGTTAAGAGAAGCTGCATTTTGTGAACTTGCAAGGTCCATGGGGAAGATTAATTTCCTGTTTTGAAGTCTCATAAAATTCTGATCAAGCTCTGATCTTACAACTTTAAGGGAAAGGGGATGTCCACTGTTCATTTTGTTAGTGATAATACAGAAGCATAATATAAGTTTTGCTATTCTAGATGTATTTCACTGTTTATATTATTGTCTGTAATGTTTCCTTGAAAGAGAGTAATAGTTCTCATTTACTTGGGTAAAAAGATAAATGTTAAGATGTTAGTGTTTGTATTTTTTCTTTTTCTCTGCCTAGGAAACTGGGAAGAACTGGTAAAGTACTTGCAGATGGCCCGTAAGAAGGCTCGTGAGTCCTATGTGGAGACAGAATTGATATTTGCACTGGCTAAAACAAACCGCCTCGCAGAGTTAGAAGAGTTCATCAATGGGCCAAATAATGCTCATATCCAACAAGTAGGTTTCTTGTTCAGATTTTTTTGAAGATTGTTAAAATAAATAGTTGAACAATGTCATTAGCTTAATAGGATCAACACACCACAGCTGAAGATTTCCAAGGGAAAAAAATCTTACAGGAAAAATACTGTTTCTCAGTATTAAATTGAGTTGCGACTTTTAAGAGAGTTTAGGCTCGCTGAAAATGGATTGTCTTTTTTCAGGTTG
This sequence comes from Miniopterus schreibersii, assembly GCF_964146895.1. Classification (NCBI taxonomy): domain Eukaryota; kingdom Metazoa; phylum Chordata; class Mammalia; order Chiroptera; family Miniopteridae; genus Miniopterus; species Miniopterus schreibersii. Next base: position 11,287,929 of record NC_138116.1, read on the forward strand.
GTGACCGTTGTTATGATGAAAAAATGTATGATGCTGCTAAGTTGTTGTACAATAATGTTTCCAATTTTGGACGCCTGGCATCTACCCTGGTTCATCTGGGCGAATATCAGGCAGCTGTTGATGGAGCTAGGAAAGCTAACAGTACTCGAACATGGAAAGAGGTAATTTCAACACCTGTTTGAGTGAAGAATTAAGATGCTATTTAGAAATGCTCTTTAAACTGATGAATTAACCGGCCATGTTTACATTTGAGTTCACATATTTGAAATTTTTATTGTAGGTCTGCTTTGCCTGTGTAGATGGGAAAGAATTCCGTCTTGCTCAGATGTGTGGGCTCCATATTGTAGTACATGCAGATGAACTAGAGGAACTTATCAACTACTATCAGGTAATGAACAAGATTCTTTTATATTAATTGAGATCTTACGCCACAGATATTCTTATCTTTAATTTCCGATCTTTCTTATTTAGGATCGTGGATATTTTGAAGAACTGATAACCATGTTGGAAGCAGCACTGGGACTTGAGCGAGCTCATATGGGGATGTTTACAGAATTAGCCATTCTATATTCTAAATTTAAACCACAAAAAATGAGGGAGCACCTGGAGCTGTTCTGGTCCAGAGTGAATATACCTAAGGTAACCAGCCTTTAACATTGTGAGGCAACTCTGTAGCTAAAACTGATACCTTAAAGTATCCTCTTTTAGGCTATTAGCTAGAATTAAAGACTCATCTAAAGCAATTAACTCTTTCTTACATAGGTGCTAAGAGCTGCAGAACAAGCCCATCTTTGGGCAGAACTGGTGTTTTTGTATGACAAGTATGAAGAATATGATAATGCCATCATTACCATGATGAACCATCCCACTGACGCATGGAAAGAAGGGCAGTTCAAAGATATCATTACCAAGGTTTGTACCTTCTCCAGACAACAAAACAAAGGCTTTAGAATGAGTCAGCTCATTAGGAAATAACTCTGACTTACGTATGGATTTTTCCCATTTTAGGTTGCCAATGTGGAACTATACTACAGAGCAATACAGTTCTACTTAGAATTCAAGCCTCTATTGTTAAATGATTTGCTGATGGTGCTGTCTCCACGGTTGGATCATACTCGTGCAGTCAATTATTTCAGCAAGGTAATGATTTTTAAAACTTCAAAATAATATAAAAAGAATCTATGACATACTTGAATAACTTTTGTCCATGGAACTTGAACCATGTGCTACATTTGTAACAAACTTTTTATTTTAAAGGTTAAACAGCTACCCCTGGTGAAACCATATTTGCGTTCGGTTCAGAACCACAACAACAAGTCTGTGAATGAATCACTGAACAACCTCTTTATTACAGAAGAAGACTATCAGGTAAAGCCTTTTGGTTCTTGTATATATTCTCAAAACTCAGGTTATAATTAGGTTGTAAAGTTGGTGTGTTTTGCATTAAAAAAAAAAAAGGCCGTTATTCTTGGAATTGTAAACAGTAGGTATTTGTATGCCTAGGATCTAAATTTAATGAGGCGTTCAGGATTGATAAATCTGACTTTCCCCCTAATCAAGTACCAAGTTTTGAGAATTTTGCTTAGATCTTCTCTTGCTTTAGAAAAAGTTACTGTTACTTCTTCCCTAAACTTCTAGACTGTACTTAGGATGGAAAGTCTTTGATCTCCTAATTCACTGCTCCACTTGCCCAGTCCCGTATTAGTATCTGTCTTTAAATAAACTTTCCCTTGTGAAGAACTTCGCAAGAACAGAATTAGAGTTAAGATTCAGTGGGTTGTCTTCTTTCTTTCTCTTGATGTCAGCATTATTTTCTTTAGGCTCAGATCCCATGCTCATTTGTGTGACTGAATATCATGTTGAGTTGTATCAGGAGTTTCCTTAAAGCATGAAATCTTACCATTCAAATTGTAAAATTTCCCAATTTCATAACCATTCATATTAGTCCTTGATATGAAAACCTTGGAGAAAATTGCACCTTTAGAAATTTTACAATACCTTTGAGGACTTTATTTGTTATATAATTAGGTTGAAGAACCTTGATACTTGTTTAAGTTACAACTTTGTGGTTTGATGCTTGAATCTAGGCTGTCATATTTTAATTATGGTTCATTGGTCATAGTATACATACATATACAGTATATTGGTCAAGTCATATACAATCAATTATGTACATAGTAGCTCATTAGTAAAGAATGAGGGAATATTAACTTAAAACTGGAACAGAACACTGATTTGGAATTTGGTTGGCTTTTCTTTTTTTTAAGGCTCTGCGAACATCAATAGATGCTTATGACAACTTTGACAATATCTCGCTTGCTCAGCGTTTGGAAAAACATGAACTCATTGAGTTCAGAAGAATTGCTGCTTATCTCTTCAAAGGCAACAATCGCTGGAAACAGAGTGTAGAGCTGTGCAAGAAAGATAGCCTGTACAAGGTGGATGAAGTTGGTGGGGGCAGGGCCGTTAACCCAACTACTGGATGATCTATGTTAACCCTAAAGTGGTCTACAAGTGATTATTGGTCTATAAAAGTATTAGTTTTGTGAATATGAGAATTGCCTTTAAGCCCCCATTTGAGGAGATCATAGTTAAGTAAATTTCTTGATTCTGGGGGCCACCTTATTTTTATTTCAAACCTCTCTTTTAAAAAAAAAATAAGAATAATTTACCCTGTCCCTTTTCTTTCAACAAATCTTTAATTTAAATCATATAACCGAGAGGGTTTTCCCCCATTGTATTGCTTGGCTTCCCAGGTTTAGTACATTGAGTTTTACATTTGACCTTCACCCTTCCCTTTGAATAGGATGCAATGCAGTATGCCTCTGAATCTAAAGACACTGAGCTGGCCGAAGAACTGCTACAGTGGTTTTTGCAGGAAGAAAAAAGAGAGTGCTTTGGAGCTTGTCTCTTTACCTGTTATGATCTTCTAAGGCCAGATGTTGTCCTGGAAACTGCCTGGAGGCACAATATCATGGATTTTGCCATGCCCTATTTCATCCAGGTCATGAAGGAATACTTGACAAAGGTAATGGCACCTCTGGGTATATTCAGAGATAATTATCTTGAATATGTAAATCTCCATGTGCAGACTTATTTTTTCCAAATGTTTTTTTCTCTAGTAAAAGTAAGTCATTTAGTTGATCAAAAAATATTTCTGTGCTCCATATATGTTTAATATTTCACAAATGACATTGCATGGAAAAGGAAACTCAAACATAACTTGCCAGAAATGTTTATCCTCAATGTATTTCTGAGGATGAATAGTATTACTTCTACATTGTATGTTACTTTTTAAAAAACATCTGATTAAAATTTTTTTCAAAATAATATCTTCCTTAGATCAGTTCTTAGAACTCAGATGTCTATAACTTAGTAGTATAGATCCCCTTTATTTGGTTGGTTCTTGACTTTAATATGTATGCCTGTTTCCCCTGGGGAAGCTACATCTGTATTCTTAACATCCTGTTAATCTTCTCAATATTTTGATAGTTTAACCCCTGATTTTAAAATATTATAGGAGGTTAACAAGTAATGACACATTTCCTAAAAGTGCATTAAACAAGCTGGGGATATAATCTTATAAAAGTCACTTATTCATCTTAGTGCCCTGTTTTAATGTTAGAATATTTTTTACTTACCCTGTCTTCAACAGTTACTAGCTTTCTTGCTGTAGCACATTTAAAAATGATCCTAAAGGATCCATTTCATTAGAGCAAAACATGCTTATTAAAGTCCGTTTCACATCTGATCTCTTCAGCATGCCTGTTTAAAGGGGGAAAAATAGCACACTACTAACAACCCCCAGTACTCCGAATATTTTCTTAGGCTACTATCTAAGTAGATACCATTGTGTTCAGTAATAATTTTTTGAAAATTAACACTTCCTGTGTATAAACTGCTTAAAGTCCAGTGTATCTTAGCCATAGGTGAGAGTAACTTCCTTTCTTATGCATAATGCCAACTTGTGAGACCTGGCTCTAAGCTGCTGTTAACCGAAGTGCTGTAAATTTTACTAGCGATTAAGCTGCTTTCTTTCACACTGACTCTAGCATAAATTCTTCTGCAGTAAGCTCTGAAGTTAAAAATATATATATATTCTAAATTTTGCTTACAGTATGCCCTTTATTTTCACTTTTCTCATTCCTTTTTTAGTGGTTAGATGTTTCTCCCCTAAACCTTTGTTGCTGATTCTACCTTTTTATGCTCAATATGGAATTTGATTTTTTTCTAAGCTGCACCTTCTGAATTCCTTTGCAGGTTGATGCAATAAAGGAAAAGGTGAAAGTTGATTCTTTTCCATCTTTAAGTCTGGAGGACTAAGTCTAAGGAATTTGCATGATTTTTTCCTTCCTTTTCTACACTGCTGCTGCTGCTTTTTCCCCCCAATAAATTTTCACTAAAGCCTCTGCAAGTCCCTTGAAACATAACTATAATAGAGCTGTAGGACCTTAGTAGATGTTTGGTACTAATCAGCTAATAGGCTTTAGGAAGGGCAGGAGGCTAATCAGTAGTTGGTTCACAGTCTCTCTTAAATATATTGTTAAAAACTGAGCATGGTGAGTTTCCATATTAATTCCAAAGTTTCAGGAAATTTCTCTTCCCTGTCAGGGTATCTGGACCATAATAGGATTTTCTTAATACTCTAAATAAATTTAAACAGCCTCTGGTTTTATTTTGTGAGCTTGCCTGACAGTTGTTGAATTTATGTATGTATATACATACCCTAAAAGGCCTTTTGGGTTTTTTTTTTGTATTGAAGGACTGTGATCCAGTTTCTGATCTCTTGATTCTTACTAATTTTTTGCTGAAAGTAGATACAAGAGATACTAGCTGCTTCCGAAGAGACTTTCCTCATGTTTCTCCAGGTGTCCAGTTCTTATGGTGCTAGTCCATTTTCAAGAGGAATCAAAACTTTTTTAATCATGAGAGTAGCTTCCTCTGTTTGTTGCTGAGCAACATGGATTATTTCTACATGTAATGAAGCAATGTTAACTTCTATGTTTTGTAATAAGGCACACCTCTGAAGCCACCTGAAGTTTGCTCTCTTACTCATCTGTTGGCTTGTCCAAGGTAAATTTAGGCACCTTTTGGTTGCTGCTGCTTAATTGGCTTATCTCCATCCCAGAATAAATGAAACCAATTTACAAATTTATGTCTGGTATCAAATTGTGGTAAGAAATGGGTGGGAAGATAAAAGAGAGTTGAAACAAATTTAAAAGAATTTGGGTGGGGGACAATGCCTTGGAATTATGTTGAACCAAACTGGAGTCACCATTGGAACTTAGGGCAAACCTGAGTAAAATGCATTGTGTGAGGCCCTTCAGCAGCTAGTAAGCAAGGCAGTTAGAAAGCGTGTGTGTGAAAAACAGGTAATTGAACTGCAGTGTTATGCATTGTTTTAAATCAAGCATGTACAGCAGTCATTGCAATTACATCATACTACTTTTGAAACTCTTAAAGCATTGCTGTGGGCTGTGTGTGTTTCTTGAGAGCCTGTATAGCAAGTCATCTTCAGATCTCACTTCCTGCTTCAGTACTTTTGCCTTTTTTTCATGCACACATACACCAGAATAACTGACTGCATGTTAACTTTTCTCTGCAGCATATTGCAGTCTCTGTGGAAAAGCCTTTTACATTTAGTGAATTTTCAGTAGTACAGGCAGAACTCAGTGACATGCTTACATGTGATTTTTCTTTTTAAATCCAAGGATCAGAAACTTTTGTTACAGCTCTTAACAAAAGCTTGTGTTCATAATAGCCTTCTCTGCTTTTCTTTTTTGAGTAATCTAAATTGGGTCAATGGAATATAAAATTGGATGTTGCTGTGCCAGAGGCTGTCCCATTATATAGAAAAATCAAAATTTTTTTGCTTAGCTTGGTGCTATTCAGAGTTCTTATGTTTTGTTTTTTCCCTATGCCCAGCCTGCTTATGTCTGTGCCTGGGCATTGTGATATTGCTAGTTCTAAGTCTTACATGTACTTCTGTAATAGGACTTCTGTCTCCAACATCTGGCTCAGACATTAACTTTTTTAAATGTGTTCACTTAGATTCTTTTCCTTGAAAGTCTGGAAATGTATTATGCAGTGGTGGGTTTTTTTGTCGTCTCATTTTTCTTCTTAGAAGTTTTTAATGTACACTCATCCATGTATTTTTTTTGGTATAATGTCTAGCTCACTCTTGGATATGGTTTTAGGTTAGCAGAACCCCATCTTGCCCTTGATGGCACATACCGTGCTTTAAAGTATATAACTATAATCATTTTTGTTGTAAGTTTGGATCCCAAACAGCGGGTGCTTTTCATGGTACTTATAGTGGTCTTTAATTTGTCATTGGGTAATTTATAACAAATGAACACCTAGGCTATAAAATAGGAAAATGTATGCAGAAGCAAATTAGCCCATCTTCATAGGGTGGGAAAAACCACATTTTATCTGAAGGTGTCTAGTTTCTACCTCAGCTTACTTTTCTCATATTGTTCCTTGACAGTAGAATGGATTAGACCCATATTTATGATATTTAAGATAATATATATAAAGTACTGTCCTAACCTTAATGGCCTATCTGAAGACTCCAACACACTATTTCAAATAGTTTCAAAAAGAAATGGGGCTGCTCTAACCTTTTAAGGACCCAGTCTTTATAGCTTTTCACTGATGTTTGCATGCCCCCTTTTTTTTTATTTTGTGAGCAATTCCCCCCACCCCCACTATTGGCCTTTTTGAACATGTAGTAAACATCTTATTAAAAGTTCCTTCCTGCACTCTGCCCCCAATTTCACTCAGCACACTTACGGCTTTGAAAACCATTGGAGTAATAACCTTGAGATTTGAAGTTTAGTTTTACTTTAAGTATAATACAGTATCTAAACTTTGGTTGAGATACCAACTTTTAAATATAGTTTAAAAGACAAATACAATATAGTTCAGAAGGCAAGTGGAAGTGTGTTGTGGAGATTCTCTAATTCCAATGTCCTGATGACTTCCTGCTAATTCTTCACAGAATTACAGAGTGAACTCATGTTATTCCTAGAAGGAACTTTGCAGATTATCTCATTCAACTGTCTTATTATATAGGCGAGATTTTTTTTTGAGGGTTAGTGCAATGCTTTGTCAAGGTCACACAACGAGTTTGTGGAAGGACCTGTGTATTCTAGCTCCTTTCCTTCACTAATACATTTGGATTCCTCTACAGTCTTACTTCTATCAGATAGTATCCACTTTTATTTAGAGTAGCTAGCATATAATAGCCATTTACTTTGCCTTAAATTAAAAGCAAAACATTTCTTAAAGACTTACTTCTTAGAAAATAGAACATAAAAACATGCAGCCTGTCTTTATATTAAAATAATTAAATATGGAGCCACTTGAGTCTTAAACTTCAGTCCGTACCTCTGACCAACATCAGCAGAAGCTGTGCACACTGGGCAAAAGATAGCTTATTCTGCGCAAGTATTTGTCCAGTCATTAGACCCATTTTACTTTTTCGAATACCATTTCCTTTGGGGGAGAAGTCTTGCCGGGTCATGAGTTCGTTATTATCTTTGATAGGGTTTAATCTTCATTGGAAAAAGTGGTTCCTTCTCATTACCTCCCTCCCTTGGGCTGGCTGCGAGCTAGCATGCCCAGTTTTAGCCTGGCGTGCGCTTTTATGGCATTTATAAATCCCTCCTTCCTGAGGGTTTATAATGACAGTGCTAAAATCACCTTGACTGAAGTATGAACATTGCCATTGAATTTGAGGGGGCCTGAGAATGTTCTTTCTAGTCTGTTTATTTTGACAAAATTTAACATAACATAAGGCTTTTCCACTTTCTGCCATACACCTAGGTTTATAATATTTTTGAGGTGCTAATTAACATGGCCTGTTTCCCTCCAGGTGGATAAATTAGATGCTTCAGAATCACTGAGGAAAGAAGAAGAACAAGCTACAGAGACGCAGCCCATCGTTTATGGTAACCTCTCTCTCCCTCTCCCTCTCTCTCTCTAACCTTGCAGAGCTATGGTAGATGAATGTTTCAGTCCTCAGGGACTCTACCTCAAAATAGGAGTGTAATAAGCATACAGTGCAGAAGGCTCGCTGAGTTAGGAAATAATTCTGCCATTTCCCCCTGAAAACAGTCCTAAAGCAGGCATCGACATTACGCACTAAGGGAGTCTTAAGTGCAAAGACAGTCTCACAACCTACGGTCGTGATAGCCTTGGGCTCTCTTGCCTGGGCTGCTTGACTGCTTATTAGTAAGTTACTGAAGAAAAGTACCAGCGCAGTCAGTTTCCAGAAGGGCCAAGGCTGTCTTTAGTGCGCTGTACATAGAGAGTGCATCCTCTCTTTAAATTCTAACTGGGACAAGAACTTGGGTAGAGTTTCCATTTGAGAACTTCCAGAGATGGAAACTCTCAGTGAGTATTTAAGGCAGTTTAGTTTCTTATACTGTTACGTCTGAACTACCTTTTTCATTCCACTCTTGGTGAACAGATTCATTTGAACAGTGAGTTTGAAGGGTGTAGGTTGTAGCACTGTAACCAAGTGTTCTTTGGAGGGGGACATAAAATTGTGACCATTGTATCATCCTGCTAAAGGAAATGATAATATTCAAACCTTTTGTGGCATTATCTCCTTTATATCCCAGATAAAAAGGATTGGGGATTTAGAGGACCAGGGTAGTTTGGATAAAGTTGGAGAAGATAAACTTTAAGTAGAGTGTTAGAGATGGGAGCAAGATGTTTCACGAATTTGAGATAGAAAGGAAACAGTAGGAACAAAGACAGGGTGAGTAATAATTCAGGAGCATCTGCTGCATTTGGCTTGCCTTTAGGGTGCTTAAATAGATAGGCCTTGTAGGCAGTTGACAGTGGGGTTGAAATTTCAAGACGTCAGTATCAAGGTTAGAAGTGATTTTTATAAACTGCTGGTTTCCCGAAAGAGTTCGCTCAATAAAGACAGTTTTGGTTGCTATTCACAAAAAGGAGAGACATGAGGTTGCTTTCGTTGGGAGAAATCTTGCTCTGGGATTACATTCTAGTGGGAGATTGAGTCCTTTTATGGTGGCTGGGAAGAGGTATTCATGCTTTCTCCCTCTAAATAAGCCAGGTTCTCTATAGGTTGTTTTCTGTATGTGGTCAACAACTATTTAAACTTCCCAAGAGTGCTAACAAAGTATTTGAATGAGGTTGTATACTCTAATGTATTTCATACCTAATGTATATTTGAATGTCTTGCTATTTTTAATTGCTTTCTCTAAATTGGTACTGAATTCTTTGCTCAAAATGCATTAGGTTTCATTATCATTTAGATGTGTTTAAATCAGAAATTTAAATATAACTTTAAAAGTTCAGTTATGTTAAAACGATGTCTGTTAAAAAACTGTTTTTCTGTGTTAATTATATGGTCACAAAATATAATGTGCAAATACCATGTTGTAAAAGGCTTATTAGCAGATGTCTTGCCTGACCATGTCAAACATGCATGTGCATATTGCTTTAGATGGTATGAAGTAACATAATTACTATTGTAGTTCTGGCTCTTGGCTCTGCACTGTTTGTTGACTTTTTAGGCAGGACCCTTCTCAGGGTGACTGTCATGCCAAAATTGTGGCTGTCAAAAGTGCCCCCTGCAAAACTCAAAAGTTGTGATTATGCTGCTAGAGGAGGGGAGATTGGAGTGTTATAGTCCTACAATACTAACAGTTTTTACTGCCTCCTTGCCCTGCCCCTGCTCCTTTTTGTTTTCCATCTTTAGGTCAGCCCCAGTTGATGCTGACAGCAGGACCCAGTGTTGCAGTCCCTCCCCAGGCACCTTTTGGCTATGGTTATACTGCACCACCCTATGGGCAGCCACAGCCTGGCTTTGGGTACAGCATGTGAGACGGAAAGCTGATCCTGTAGTCGCCTATTTTCGTACTGAAACATCGTCTCTACCCGCTTCTCAGTTTATAACAGAGGAAAACAGGCACACGTTGTAACCTTTATTTCATGAAGGACTACTTTTTTGTTTCTAACTATAAACTTGGATCACCTATGTTAAAAGCTTATTTCACATTCCGCATCATTTTAGAATTTATTTTCAAAGGGGAATAGTTTCAATGTTTTATTCACTTGGGCTTTTTTCCTTCCCTTTTGTTCTTTGAAAAACTGCCTAATATTCAATCTGTTGTGAAGAACCTGATTTGCACTCTGTAGTGTTTAAAGAAAAACTCTAATATTGAAGCTCTTAAATTTAGTGTATGTAAACAGCTTACAATATGTATTGTCTAAATGCATTTAAATCTTTTATTCAAAGAAAAGCTAAAGCAAAAATATTGGTATGTGACCATGCGAGACTGTCAATGCAACAAAGACAACACTAATCAGCACATCCTACACTGGACTACAGTGCTCTCCAAAGTATTGGGAAAATGCATTACAGACAACTTGCCTGACTTTTCAATGAGCATAAGAGGCCCTCTAACCTACGCAGGTTTCCTCATTACGCGTATAGAAAATGCTAGTGTGTTTTTGCTCACTCCATATGTAACAGGTGCCCTTATGTTGTGCTGTATCCTGTGCTTTTTCTGTGGGACCATTCCATTCAAGAACAAAGAGCACCATGATTCCAATCTGTGTGTATTTACTAACCCTTCCCTGAGGTTTGTGTATGTTGGATATTGTGGTGTTTTAGATCACTGAGTGTACAGAAGAGAGAATTCAAACAAAATATTGCTGTTCTTCAGTTTTGTTTGTGGAATTTGAAAATACTCAAATTTAAAATAAATTACTGGACTGTGGAAATAACATGTAGAATGGCAGTTTTAATTAAATACCTCTCAAACTTAAACCAAAAGAACCATGGTTTTGGTAGTTTCGTATTGGATTCCAAAGGTAGGGAGGTATGATAGCAGAAGTGGAATTAGGATTGGGACGTCGAAACACATACCACATCATGTGCGTAACTTAGTTAATAAGGTACATGCAGTAGTTTCAAAAACCAGCCAGTACTATAGTGGGCTACATTTCCACTACCTCCATCATTTTAACCAAGTGGCACTTTTAAGTTTTATCTAAGCATTTCACTTACATGAACAGGTCCTGGATGTTAAATTATATTAACTTGAAATAAAAGTATGGAAACACGTAATTCATGCTGTTCCTCGCCATGAAATTGTAAGGGTAGCCAAATTACAGGTAATTTAGAGTGATTTCTTTTTTAATACTCCCCTGAGAATGTTTTTTCCATTGCTTTCCAGAGAGAGTGGGGGGAGGGGGGAGAGAAACATCGATGTGAGAGACATCGATTGGTTGCCTTCCACATGTGCCCCACCTGGGGCCAGGGACCAAGCCTGCCACCGAGGTATATGCCTTTTGTTGGGATCAAACCTGGACCCTTCAGTCTGCAGGCCAACGCTCTACACACTGAGCCAGACTGGCTAGGACTGAGGTGATTTTTTTAAACCAGTGTTTGAATCCAACTCTTTACTGATGGCTGAGAATGTTACTTTAAGGTCATTTCACTGTTAACCATCAGTAGGGTTAGCCCCCTATCTAGCCTTGTATGACCACAGAAGGGTCTTCTTTAAAAAAACAAAAACTTAAGAGCCTCTAGCCTCTTTTCTTTCTTCATCTTTAATTTCTTCCCCCCTTTCCTGTAGGAAATTACAGTATTAGCTGGAAAAACCCCTTTCTTGTTTTCGTTTGTCATAGTGAAGACAAGTTGCTGTTCAGGCCCTGGCTTGTACTTCTCTCTGCAGGATCTCTGCTCCCTTTCTTCATGGTTATCAAAATCAAGAGTGAGAATAGTAATGGTCCAGTGAGCCCCTTATTTTCAGACTCAGCATGTTCTAGACCTTTTCCATACTTTGAATCAACTGGTTTTTAATCAATGGAGCTACTCTCTTCCTTCCCTAATAGAAATAAGTTAAAATACTTCAGTAAAGGTTTTCTTATAGCATTCTTAAACAGTTGTGGTTGTTTGTTTTTTTTTTGTGTAAGAACAACAAAAAAGCCTTGTCCTATAAATACTAAGTTGCTACTTAAGCCATCTATAATGAGCTATAGTAGAAAGAGAAACTACTGTTGAATTGCTTCCAGTTGGATTCAAATCCTGAACAAGATGAACTTCTGAACTTGTTCTCTCTTGTGGATAACAGTCTGAGTAATTTTCAGAATTATTTGCAGGACTATGTTTAAATCACAAAATGCCTGTCTCAAGACTGGACAATAGTAAGTGTTGTACAATAAGTAGTGGAATGAATTGGTAATTGAACTATATTTTAAGGTATCTTTCCTAACATTACTCTGAATAGGATGGTCTTGGAGAAGGAATTAAAAACAGTAAACCAGGGTACTAAGAGTCCTTAGCACTATCAATGTAAATGACACAAGATAGAGGAAGGGGAGATATTATTGGGAAACTTTTCATAAGGTAAACATGCTTTCAGTGATCTTCCCTAATATCCAAATACCTCCTTTGTACAAAACTGTGATACTTGTTGACCTATTTCAACCTAGACATTAATACAATAGCAGGAGACTAACTGGTGATTTCCAAGTAGGGCTGCTTAACTTGGCTGTAAATTGATTTAAGTCACAAAGATATTCTCACTCCTAGTGGTTCTCAAACTTCTTCTTAGGATCCTTTTATATTCTTAAATCTTTGAAGCTCCCAAAGAGCTTTAGTTTATGTGGGGATGTATCCATTAATATTTCATGTATTAGTAGTTAAAATATATAAATTTTAAAAAATTAATAATTTTTTAAAAAATTATTAATCCATTTAAGTATAAAAGTAATAAACTCATTCCATGTTAACATAAAGAATTATGCATTAACCATATTTCCCAAAACAAAAGACAAGTGATAAAAGTGGCATTGTACTATTTATAACTCTCTTCAAAGTTTGTCTTAACAGAAAACTGTTGGATTCTCACTTGCTTCTATATTCAATCTTTTATATGTTGTTTTTGTTGAAGTATATGAAGAAAATATGGCCACATATAGATGTGTAATTAGGAAAGTATTTTGATAGCCTTTTTTAGATATTTGGGGTTAGTTGAAATGTGGAATCTGAAACCATAAAAATGAACTTTTTACACTGTTATATTAAAACCCATTGATCTGTCTTTACTTTTAATGGATCTTTTACCCATGCAATGATCTTTTACCTCATGCTTTGGGTATGTGGAAAAGACTGATTTACTAAGTTATTTAGTTCTCGTAAATGTTGACACATATGTTTTAAGATCCTATTTGTAAGGAACACTGATCTTACCAGAGAAGTCTTAAGGTTGGGGAAGCTTGGAGGAGAGGCAGATACAAGTTTCCCCAAATCCTGTCAATTGTTTTTTATGAGGAAATTCCTGCCAAACACTCAGACCTGGATAACAAGAGTTTGTTGGCTGGTCTTGCCAATAAAAATGTTCCATGACAAAAGCAGCTAGTTCAGCTCACCAGTCAGCCTCACAAGTCTTTTTCTCACACTTCAGTGTGCACCAGAAGTGTTTAATGCTACACAGAATATTAAGACAAATAGTCAAGGGTCAAATTTAATAATATTGTTAGTGCTTCATCAAAGGCATTAAGTGAAACTTTTTATTGTGGGTGGAGGGCAGTGAAAACTAGTTGTACAGGTAGGTGCCCCTGCCTTAATTTGTGAAAGGTAACCAGCAGTTTTACCCACAGTGAAAAACAAAAATAATGTGTTAATATAAGAATAGTTTTGGCCTCCTGAAAGTGTCAGAGAACCTATGGGCTCTGCCCATACTTTGAGACCTGTAAGATTACAAATCCTATAAAGTAAATCCCAAGTACAGGTGAAAAAACAAGATGTATTTCCAGAATCACCTGAATTTGTATACTGTTCATCCTAGTAGATATGCCACGACTTACTGCAATTACTTGAGTCAGCCACGGGAGGCCAGTCTGTGGGGAATGCACTGCTTTGAATGTGGAACCACCAGTCTGAGGCAAGCCTCAGAAATGACCTGAGCCAGAATCATGCATTTAGGGTTGAGTTCTCTTCAACTCAGTTACATGCTGTTGCATCACTTGAATCTAGTAGTATAAACATTCTCTTTAGAAACAGTTGCTACTGTGGCATCATTCACAGCTGCAGTTTCTCCTGTGCTATCATATGCCAGTGTAAATAGTATAAAACTGACCAAATACTAGAACGTTTAAGACTGGCTGCGACAGTCTGTAGAGTTCTGCCGGCAGACTCCACTGAATTTATACCTTAGTTATGCTCTCATGCTGCTTATGTTGAAGTTAACTGCTAACTAATGCTAATTGTTGAAGTTAACATGGAGAGCTGGAGCCACTTAACATGCACCTGCTACCAAAATCCTCCTCGGCATCATCATAGTTCTTAGTGATATACTAAATTTAGAAATAATGCAAGGACCCCCCGAAAAGGCTTTCAGGAAAAAAGGACTTTTTGCAAGAATAGATTGCAAAAAGGATGGAAGCTGTATAGCTTTGGGAGCTGGGACCTCCTTTATATTCTGGGAAGCTGTATACCAGTAGTTACTGGAATTATGTCATGCTAAGTGTATAAAGATCAAAAGGGAAATAAAGATGCCCATAAGTCACTGAGTTACCTAGTTCCTAAAGCTCTAGTGGGATGTCGGGATGACACACTACTTTCACTTCACAGTGACCATAAATTCCACCTGTGCCCATTTCCACCTTCAAGGTCCATACAAGTCACTTCACAAGTTTCAGTGCCTTCACTGTTAGGAAAGTGGGGAAGTGACGCAATTTTTATAGGCTATGAGGCAGAACCACTGCCTGAGAGCCTTTGGCCACCGTGGGTCAGGGAAATGAACATGAAACACTGCACATGTGGGTTATATCAGTGCTATTAAACCTCAACTTGGAGACATAAGTTTAAAAACCCAGCAGGTTAGAGTCTAAACCCTTTGTGGGTGGCACTACCATCTATTAATAAAATAGGCTCAGTCATCCAAAAGGTTACGGCAGGAAAAAAACTGCAGTTTGGATCCAGTGGGACTACCCTGGAAGCCCTGAACCCTCTCCAAGGGTGACAGCAACAGTTTTGGGGAAGAGCAGCTATTAACACCAAGAGGGACCTAACCATGCTCAGGAAATGCTGTCATCCCCTCACCCCCCCGTAATCCAATTTTGTCATGACCTGTTTCTCTTTCAAATAATTTTTGTTTCAGGACTTGGACCACCAGGACAATTTAACCAACTTTCTTTCTCTTTTTAGCCCAAGATAACTGTGTAACTGTGCCAAGTACATGACAGAAGAACACGGGAACAGATTTTCATCTCAAGAATACTTAAGTTGGGGGAAGAAATTCAGCTTTTATTGTTAGAATTTGGCCGTTTCAAACACTTGCGGTGGTGGGACAATCACTGTACAAAATTTCTACCTAGTAAAGTTTTAGGTGACCAGTGACTTTGTCAATTAGGTCTGCTGGTCCTGGCCCAATTCCTAGGACAGTTTGAGAACCTGGGGCAATCTGAGTACGTCCAGCATCTTGGATTAAACTTACAGTCAGTCCCAGCATCTTTGCGTGGGTCAATAATGCAATCAGAGTTTCTTCATCAGGGGCTTTGACCACCACTTTGGGCTGGCCACAGTATTCCCACTGTTTGAGCAATTCAGGGTTTCTCCTTTGAATTTGCTTGTAGGCAGAAACAGCAGCATGAGAGCACTGGGCAGCCACTTTCCCTTTTCCCATCTTTAAGTCATTTCGAACCACGAGAATCATTTTGTACTCCCCACTCTCTCCTAAGATGCTTGCTTCAGTTCCGGTCTCTGTGTTTGTCTCATGCACTGAGCTTTTGGGGATCGTCCCGAAGCGTACACGGAGGCCCCAGCCCAGGCACACGCCACAAGCTACTCCGGCAGCCAAGCTGAGTGCACCAGGATGAGCCAAATACTCCATAACCAAGGATTTGGAGAGCATCTTAAAGGAAAGGAAAAAGGTTATCACTATGTAGCAGTGAAAAGTTATAGGCTTATCAGATAAAATACTTTGATAGTATATAAGCAACAATATTTTAAAAACTATATGAGTTCATCCAGGAAAATGGCAAAATATATTTTGGATCTTATGCGTGTACCACTTTTTCTCCTCTGTGTACTAGAAAAAATTCAAGAATACAGATGAAGCAGGCTAGGTCATTCTGAATCTCAATGTGAAGAGTATCTCTCTCATTCTTGGATATACGGAGCTCTGTTCCTCAGTCTGTTAACTCTTGTGGAGAAAGGGAATGTTCTGTTTTACCAAGATGCCCAAAGGATCTAAAAGACCAAGAATAACTCTCCCACCTCCTTTTCTAGAATACAGTGCTTATTTGTTTCATAATGCAATGGTTCTCAATGGGGGTCATACCAGCCCCCCAGAGAAGTTCCTGGTTGTCTATATAATGGGCCTGGAGTGAGGTGCCTTGCTGACATTTACTAGACCTGAGCATGGAATGCTAAAAGTCCAACAAGTGAAGATTTGTCCCCATTGGACATTATTGTAGGTGCAAAACTATTAATACTCAAGACGAACCCAATTTCATTTTACATATGAACACAGTATTTTTCGCATAGTTTAAATACACACTGAGTTTATCAGAAGTGTATTATGTAAAACAAAGGAAGAGCATCCTTTTGCCTTTATTATTTTAGAAATTCTTGTTACCCCAGCAAAGCTGTTCATGGTATTTGAGTCACCAATAAAACCTATCAGTCTACATATGAGGCTGTTGGATTCATATGATTCTGTGGCACAAGTCCTGGGAATACATATTTTATCATAAATTTCCTTTTTATCATTTATGTTAAAATTAGGACACATGGATGTTTTAAAAAATTATATGGTAGATTATATACAGTATTAATCAAATATTTTAATAGGATAGTACAGGGGAAGGAGATACTAAGCTTTATGAGATATAATTCACATACTATAAAATTCAAACTTTTAATGTGTACAATTCAGTAGGGTTTTTTTTCCCAGAAGGATTTTTTTTTAATCTTCACCCAAGGATAAGTTTTCACTGATTTTCTTGGGGGGGAAGAAGGGAGGGAGGAACATCGATTGGTTGCCTTCCTTATGAGTCCCAACCGGGGATCAAACCTGCAACCTAGTTATGTGCCCTGAATGGGAATCGAACCCGCAACCTTTTGGTGTACGGGATGATGGTCCAACCAACTGAGCCACCTGGCTAGGCCAGTGGTTTTTAATATAGCCAAAAGATTGTGCAACAACCATCACAGCTACCTTAATTCCAGAACATTTCCATTGCCCCCACCCCCCCAAAGAAACCTCTGTACTCATTGCAGTCGTTTCCCATGTCCCCCTCACCCTGTCCTGGCAATCACTAATCTACATTATCTTTATTAATTTGCCTATTCTGGACATCCATATAAGTCAGACCATACCATATGTGGCCTTTTGTTTCAGGCTTCTATCATTTAGCATAATGTTTTCAAAGCTCATCCAT
This sequence comes from Miniopterus schreibersii, assembly GCF_964146895.1. Taxonomy (NCBI): domain Eukaryota; kingdom Metazoa; phylum Chordata; class Mammalia; order Chiroptera; family Miniopteridae; genus Miniopterus; species Miniopterus schreibersii. The sequence goes on from NC_138116.1 coordinate 11,305,368, forward strand.
GTTGTAGCATGTATCACTACATTCCTTTTTATTGATGAATAATATTCTGTTGTATGGGTATACCAAAATTTATCCATCAGAAAGTTTAGAATGACGCCTGGATATGAAAAAATGGAGAAAGGGGGTACTATTTACTGATGAAAATTTATTGGGTTTGAAAGTAAAAGATACTGAAATCAGTTTAAAATAGTATAGTACATTTGGTTTGACCAAAAGACATCCTGGTTAGAGATGTCCAGAAAAAAGAAAAAGATACAGCTACCCCCCGCTTTTTGAAAATCCGAGATGCCTCTTGGCTTTTGTGAAAGACCTGCATTAGTAGTGCCTGTTTTCAATGACCAAAAGAAATCCGAAGGGGATTTTCACTTTTACAAAAAAAAAAAAAAAAAAAAGGGCAGAAAGCGAGAATAGCGTTGAGCGTCTGTTTTTCAGCGAGCCGGTACAGAGGCAGCTGCAGCAGGCACTGTTCTGGACTCGAGGTGGAGCACTGAACAAAAGAGTCCCACTCTTCATGGAAGCAGCATTCGAGTAGGAGACGGACAATAGTTTGTCAGAGAAAAATCTCACTTATTCCCAAATCATATGCTGAGGGCTCCTAAAGCCTCTCTTGGGCTCTAAACTTGCATTTCCAGCTTCTTCTAGATTTCACCACTTAGATGTCTATGAAGTACTCGAAACTCTGTCCTAAACCGAACTCAGTAACTTCCCTCTCAACCTTTTTCTGTAGCCTTGATTTCTGAGTAACCCTCGACTTCTGCACGACTTGACAGCACTACCCAATTTGGTTACAACGTACTTTATTCCTCTGACCTACTCTCCTGCTACGTACTGTGCTATCCGGCCGCACCAAACTACTAGGTCCCTTCAAGCAGCCGCCTTTCCCTGCACTTACACGCACACAAGCAAAAGCATCCTCTTCGCCCGGGAAGGCGCACAGTCCAAACGCCTGTCTTAGAAATCCTGCCCATCCCCCGGCCTTAACTATTTATCTTCAGAGCTGCTGGAGCGCTTGTAGACAACTGCGGCTCAGAGTCGGGGCTTCTGGTGCTGTGCCTGGGGCACAGGGCCAAAGGATCCAGTCCTCCTCTACGCTTTAGGTCTGGGAGCCAAATTTTCGATCACATTCTTAGCAACTTTTTTCTCCCTCGTAGGACTCAACCACTCGATAGGCTGGGGGTATTCAATAAAAACTGCCGAGTGCGAGGCCTGCTCGGTGCTTTCTCCCGTCCGGAGCGAGCACATCGATGCTGCCTGAACGGAGGCTTTGTCTGGGGGCTGAACATTCTGGGCCCTTCCCCTCCCCAGCATCTTGGTCCCTTCTTCCAAAGCACGACTGGCAGAACGGGAACGGTGGCTGCAGCAGGCACCGGGCGGGGTTAGGGAAAGAGGTGGGAAGAAACATCCCAGCCGGAGGGAGATGGGAGAACGACGGCCCTCTGCTGCGCCCCGCGAGGGGCCGACCTACCTAGAGCACCTCTCCTCGCCTCACCGGCGTCTTCAGCTTCTTCACTTCTGGGCAGCGGGCACGCTTCTATGGCACGAGGTACCCCTTCCGTGGTTCCCTGACAAGTTCCGGAGCAGGAAGTGCGAAGACACCAGTCATTCTTCCTCTCGCCCCGCCCACAGGTCCCGAACCGAAATCCCGCGACCGTCGGCCGGGGCTGCCGAAAGGAGGTGGGAACGTTTCTCTTCAGGAGGCAGTCTCCCGGGGGAGAACGGACCGGAAGTGACGCGACCCAGTTCCGGTCGGCCGGAACCCAGCGGCGGGTGTGAGAGCCGGTCAGGTGCCGCTTCCAGGATCCTGAGAGCCGGAGGAGCCGGGGTCGGAGCGGGCAGGTAAACGAGCGCGGGGCACTGGGGACGGGAGCCTGCGACGTTCCTCTGAGCCCGGCTTCTTCCGGGGCTCGCCCGCTTACGCCGTGCAGATGTGGGGCACCGTGATTTCGACTTCAAGCAGTGTTTTCGGGTGCTGCCGACTCGGGGTGGCTCAGTCTGGCGGGAGCCAGGTTATTTGGGACAGCTCTCCGCGGTTGGCCGCCGATACGTGGAGCCCGCACGCTGGACTCCCGACCTTTTGCTCTGAGCGCCGCTGGTTTGGAAGCCGGTCTAAGCTTCTGTAGACGACCCATCTCGTCTTCCTTCCCTGGAGTCGTGGACTTAAGGTTTAGAGTAAATGGAGATCGTCCCTGCTGATGACCAAGCTGTTTAGAAGCGTAGGTTCCAAAGAAAACTCGGACGTGTTGCTTAATTTACATGTTGTTCTTAGTTCTTATTTAGAAAAAATGTTCACGCGTGTCTGAAACGAGGTGACAAGATTTTCGAGATGTGGAATTACATAAATGAGAGGTTATCATTAGTTTTAATACTTACTAAGTTTGCGTGTTGGCTGTATAACTGCCAAACCTGATCTTACATACTTTTTAAAAAAAAATTTTCTTTTTTATTGATTTTGGAGAGAGGGAGGTAGAGAGAGTGAGAAACATCAATGGGAGAGAGAAACATCCATTGGTTGCCTCCCATATGGGCCCCGACCCGGGATGGAACCTGCAACCTGGGCATGTGACCTGAGCAGGAATAGAACTCGCCACCTTTTGGTGTATGGGAGAATGCTCCAACCAGCTGAGCCACACCGGCCAGGGCGTGATGTTACATTCTTTTTGTTCAGTTCAGTTATCCAGAAACCGATTACCCAAATTTTCTCACTTTTCCACCTTCTTCCTGCCTTTGGCTTGAATAACCATTTTTTAGGATTGTAAAAGATCATCCAACTTTAAGTCAGAAGACCTGGATTGAAGTCTGGGCTCCAACCTTTATTGAGTGAAGGTTGACAGGTTACCTGACTTTCTGAGCTGGTCTGGATTGCATCGATGAAAGGGCTGCTCACGTTATCTCATAGGATTGTCGCAATGATTGAGATAGTAAATGTGAAATCACCATATAAATGAAAACATGGTGATATTGTCATTTTACTCTGAAATCTGGACATGTATCAGTGCAGAATACTGTTGCTTTGCATCATTTAAAAATTTGATGTTTTATGTTGTGTGCTATTTATCTAAAAATACTATCATACATTCTTCTTAGATGACCTTTGCCCTACTTTTGAACACAATAAAAGCTAGCCAGGAATAGTTTGGTACTGTAATCCTTTGAGTTAGTCACCTTAATTAATAAGTAGGTGACTGGAAAATGAGGATAGCTTGTATTTGAGAGTCTAAGTCTGATCTTTTTTGGTCATCGTGTATTGTCACTTAAGAATTTACAAGTGCAGAGGAAGCTGAGGTTTTTGGTACTTACATATAGTTAAATACCTACTGAATGCAGTATTTAGAAGTAGAAGCAACCTGTGAACATATAGTTAGATTCTTCTCATTTAGCAGGAGAAAATTGAGGCCCAGAAACAATCTGTAATTGGCTCACCTGAGGTCATACTGCTTAGGTAGTGCCAGAACCTGAACTAGAAATGAGGTCCCAAGTATTCTTTCTGTTCTGCTCAGGTTGTCTGCAGGCATCTTAAATGGTTTGGTAATATTTCCTAGTTTGCATGAAAATGATTTCTCTTATGTAGTGAAGAGATCTATATGTGTGTGTACATTTTCCCCCCATTTTAGCTGATTGAGTTATGTAAATTCAGTGAAACCAAAAACACTGTGCTTGACAAGATTTGCAGTAGAATGTTATAAGGAAAGAAAATTAGTTCTATTCAGAACAGTTATTCTGAGTTCTTGCTTTGTTACTATCAGGTATCAAGGTGTCTTCTTTCTGGCAAGTGGAAAAGACAGAGGATCTTTGTGACACATGTCTCACTGAGTGAATGTTGCTATTACGTATGAGGAAGCTGTACTAATTACTTTGCTCCTGCTAAAAAAAATTTCTCCAAGCTGTTTGTAACTTCATCATTCTGTTATATATTAATTATCTCTTAATCTATGAAGTCATTTCTATAATTATTTCATTCTGGATAAATAGCCCCTGTAGAAGAGTTAATTCTTTGTCTTGTTGGGAGTTCTTTTTGCTTTCATTGATTTCACAAAACCCATTTAATCTCTCCTCTTTCTTGGAGATTGTAGTGCCAGGTACTTAGTATCACTGCTGTTTTGCCCACATGCTCTTTGTAGTTTTCTTTCTCTTTGGTATGGAAATAAACTCCAGATTAGAGACTCCTGACTATCCACAGAAACAAACTGAATGAATTGAAGTGGTAACTTGTTTGCTCTTCACGAAGACTTGCAAATATTTTGGAGGTAAACTTTTAAGGAGTTTATTGCTTCAAGAAACTCCTTGTTTTGTCTGGGAAAGCAACTTTGTGTACAGTGTGTTGAACTAATGATATGTATTCTGTAAACCCTTATTTAAGGCTCATTTAAAAATATGCTTCTTGAAGGTTTTGGAAATTTGAACAGGTGACACTTTTTGGTGTCAGATAAAAGATGATACTTAAAAGCTTAAGGCGCTTTTAAATTAAGCAAGAGCAACCTATTGAGTAATCCTATCCCAGCTGGTGTAACTATAATTGCTGTGGAGTTTGTCAGTAGTATTCCAGAAATACATATTTTTTTAGTAGTTCTTTGTGATGTTTTCTCTTGTTCTACAGGTTCTTTAATAATAATAACTTTTCACCTTTACACATTTTTCTGAAAGGACTGGGTAGGCAGTGATAAGAGTCAAGGCTATGAAGCTAAATTGCCTTGGTTCAAATTCCAGCTCTACTACTGTGCAACCCTTGGGCTACTTAGCCTTGTGCTGTCTCAGTTTCCTTCTTGACAGTGTAGTCATGCCTTTCCTGTTAGGGTTAAATGAATAGATTTAAGGAAACCATTTAGAATAGTGCCTGGCATATAGTTAACCTCAATTATTATCAGCATCGTCATCATGTGGCCTGCTGGGCAGTTGCTAAGGACTCTTTCCCAACCCTCTTCTGAAAGCACGTCTTTATGTTGCTGCTTACTTGATTATTGTTTGCTTATTATTTAATGAAATGTCAGTAAATAAATGTATTTATATACACAACTTCATTTTGTGAATATTTTACAACGTGGGATTCTTAACAAAATGAGCCATTCTTGTAGGCCATTTTCTGAACCTTTTTGTATTATCGTTAACACTTTACATTGTAGGGGTTCAGAATGAGTCACCCCAAAGTGTGCCTTTGTGGTATGCAGATTATTTTGAGGTAGAGGTAACTGAGACCCTGCAGGATTGAGAAACTTGTGCCACCCTGTCCCTCTTAACAACCTAGAAGAATTTGAATTAGAGGCCTTGCCCGTAATAGGAGATTATCAGTAATAACCTCTTTTGACCTATCTATATGGCAGGGCAAACTACTAATTACCGAATATCTGCTCTAGTCATCTTGCAGTGACAATCAAGCCTCAAGGTGCCATACTTCATCCTAAGTTCAAAATGTCACATATACCTACCTCACTTTCCCATTTGTCCCCAAACCTCTTATGTATGTGGAGACTCTACTCTCTGCTGTATGAGGGCTTCCCATAGGCATGAAGGTAAATTTGATTTTCTCTTGTCAATCTGTCTCATAGATTTGATTATTCAACCAGCCAAAAAGAACCAGAGGAGGAAAGGGAGAATTCTCTCTTTCCCCACAACATCTGTGTGAACCATAACATGGAATTTGAGAATTGAAATTTGGGAATTCGCTGTTTAGGGATACCTCCCAGCACTTTCTTTGCTTGGGATGATCATGTTGCTGTGACACCTGTTGCTATATCTGCTCATTCATCCAGTCAGTGAACAAAATACTTTATGTGCCAGGTTCTGGGGAAAACAGTGGAAAACAGACAAACAGATACTTTAGTCGGGAGCCTGATAGAGAAAAACATAAATACAGAAGTGAAAGAATAAAGGCAGTGTAATAAGAGATATAAAGGAAATCTCAAAGGGTCTGAGAGTGTTAATGTGGATATGTGTGTTTGAGACTCTAGCACAGTACACCTGTAATATGGTGATATAAGATGAGGTAGGAAACATGCAGGGTTCAGGTCGCGTAGAGCTTTGCAAGCCATGCAAAATAAGTTTGGGTTTGAGTGCAATAGGAAGTCGTTCTATAGTTTCAAGTAGGGAGTACTATGATTTAGATGAAGTTCACTCTTGCTCACATGTGAAGGATGACTTGAAGGGGGCATGAATAGAAATGGAGAGAGAAGTTAGGAGTCCATAGCAGTAGTCCAAGTGAGGTGAACACGGCCTGATCCAGAGCGATGGCAAAAAGTGGAGAGCATTGAGAAGGTGGATACTAAATATATGTGGAATAGGACTGAGTCCCGGATTATATGTGAGGAGCAAGGAAATAAGAAGAGTCAAGGATGGCCATGCTTCTGGGCTGTGCTGAGTATTGGGAGAGGGAGGGTCTGGGGAGGACCAAGTTTGTTACAAGAAGAGGGATGAGGTTGGGTAAAAAGGGTATGTTAAATTTGAGGTGCTTAGGAGTCATCCAAGGGGCAAGTGGTGCTACTAGGAGTACAAATCTAGAGGTCAGGGCCAAAAACACAAATTTAGGCTAGTATTTTATTTTTTTAAATATATCTTTATTGATTTCAGAGAGAGGAAAGGATGGGGGGAGAGAGAGAGAGAAACATCAATGATGAGAGAGTCATTGATCGGCTGCATAGCCTGCAACCTGGGCATGTGCCCTGACTGGGAATCGAACCCCGATCTCCTGGATCCTAGGTCGATGCTCACCTGCTGAGCCACTCCTCGCCGGGCCAGGCTAGTATTTTAAACTATGAGACCAGATGAGTCACTTGGGGAAACCTGACAGTGGGCCAGGTCAGATAAAAGAGAGCAAAGGAGACTGACTGATGAGTGTTTGAACGAAGAATGATCAGATACACAACACTAACGAAAAGTGCTTATATCTAGCATGGAGAGTGCTAGACAAACTAAGATCTTTCACTTTTTCTTTTTCTTTTTTTGCGCATGTATCTTTTAAAACATGTGACTTAGAATTAGTTTAAGAAATGTTCAGCTCTGGAGCATGTGATATCTTGCTTCCTAACATTATCATCAGTTTGGCTCAAATAAACTCTTAAAAACTAAAAAAAAGAAGAAGAAGAAGAAGAAGAAACGTTCAGCTCTGCCAAGTGTTGCTCTTTGGTCTAGAAGAAGACCAGGAAGGTTGACTGGGTTGACCTGACTTGCCACTGCATCCCTCATTGTTGAGTCTGTTTCCTTCCAGAAATTTTCAAGTCTCCACATGGTAAAAGCCAAGTGATCGAGAGAGTATACAAGATTCTCCTGCCCCTTATAAGTTTTTAAGATCTATTTATAGGAGATTTTAGTGCTGCACTATGGGAAGGGGAATTTTCTTTAATTTATACTACATAATCATAGATAGCACTAGGATCTCTGTATCTGCAAAACTCTAATTTTTAGAAATTAAAATATTGGAATTTATCAGTAACTTTCTTTACTATTGGTAAGTGAAACATGCGGGCAGACTCCAACCTCAGAGTCTTTGCACTTCTTTTTCTCTTTCCCTACAGTACTCTTCACCATATTTTTTCATGGCTCTTCTCTAATGTCAAGTTCTCAGAGGAAGCTTCTTTATCCACCTTGTTAAAAATTGTACACAAACACATACATATGCACACATGGCAGATTTCTTTATTTTTCACGGTAGCCCTTATCACTGTCTGATACATGTTTGAATTTTTTCTGTTTACTACTGTGTCTTGTATCTCAAACTATGCCTGGCACACAATATGTACTCAGTAAGTATCTGTTAAATGAGTAAATGAAAAACTCATTTTCACTGCTATGTAATATATCATTATGTAACTCTACCCTAATTTATTTATCTGTTCTCCTGACAATGGGCATTTGAATTGCTTATAGCTTTTGCTATTAAGACTAGTGTTGCTAAAATATCATTGTACATACGATATTTCACATTGCAAGAGGTTCTGTTGGCTATATACCTAGGTATAGAATTCCTAGCATGAGTGTGCCACTATTCAGCTTCACAAGTTGTTTCCCAGACTTTGCTGTTGTTACCCTTCCTAATCTTTGCCAAAGGAATGCACGTGATGGATTGTAAAATAAATGTTGGATTGCAAAATTGTGACAAATTCTTCTCGCTGTATGCATAACCTTTTGCCATATGATTTTACTTCTAGAGTCTGTTATTGCAGACTCTGTACTTGGCTATGTGTCTTGCTTTGGCCAAGGGGACATTAACAAGTGTGACACAAACAGAAGCTTTGCTACATAAAATTTCTCGGCCAGAGAGACCAGAGAAAGAGGCTGATACCTCCATCATTACCATAAGAGTTTATTAAGCGAACTTACATATCAGTGGTGTCTTGGGTGGCAGCAAGATGACATGGATATCCTCTGTGCCTTCCACCTCCCACACTGTATGTTTTGTAACTAAAAGCAGTGAGTCTACCTGCAGAGAAAGGAATGTGTTTAATCTAAGGGAGAGGGAACCACAAGGTGCCAAGAGGCTCTGGCGCCAGAGCTGGTTAAGAGACAGATAACCAAGGGTTCTGGTTCCAGAGACATAGCCCTGAGTTCTGTGACATGTGGAGGGAGTATGGTCCTCAAGATGGTGGAGAGAAACATCAATTTGTTCTTCCACTATTTATGCATTTATTGGTTGATTCTTGTATGTGCCCTGACCAGGGATCAAACCCACAAAAACAGAAAACACATTATTCAAGTAGCATGTGTGGAGTTACTGCCATGTTTCTGTGTTCAGTTTTATTTAGTCATAGGTGCAAAGCAGAATTATGTAATGAATCACTGGATTTTTATTTTGCTTTATTAGCTCCTCAAGAGTTATTGATCTATGAAATGGCAGAGAATGGAAAAAACTGTGACCAGAGACGTGTAGCAATGAACAAGGAACAATATAATGGAAACTTCACAGGTAAAGAAAGTATGGTGGTTTGGAGGGAAAAGATCTACAGGTTTAAATGATATCCTTTCTGTTGGAATAAAATAGAAATATAGCTATTATTTATTATCTTGTTAATAAAATAATATTCTAATAATACAAGGTTCTGATATATCTTATATAAGATTAATTACCTTTTGTTTACTCTTCATAGTAAATTAAATTATGGGTCAGGGCCCATAAGGTGGTTTTTCACAGAAGCAGCCTGGCCATAGTCACATTTAATATTCTAGGTACAAGATTATTATGTTAATCTTATAGTATAAAAAGTATTTATTTGGTGCTCAATTTTATAATGCTATTTTATAGCATTAGAAGTAACTATAAATTTACTTATTATGCTAATACTAAATGATACAACTATCAAAAAAGTCAGAATGTAGTTATTGTGAGTTTATTTTAAAATTTTGGTTTGAGACAAATTTATATTTTAACCAAATTTGAAATTTGTGGTAAATTTCAGTATATTTGACTCTTATTTATACATTTACCCTGAAAATTACAGGTTTTATTTCTATAGCTTTAAGTAGGAACTTTCCTTTATGTATTTAAGGGAAAATGAAAGGTTTTCCTTCTCTGTTCATTGTAATGGTTTTCCTTTTAACTTCTAAATTGTTTGGCATCTTAAACACATCACAAATAATACTCCAGGATAATACTATCATATCAGAAATTTTCTTCTATTGGAAGAAGTATGAGCTATCTGAAATAGTTTCCCTATGTTTTTATCACTACATGGTCTTATAGAACACATTTTGCAGTACTTGTTTGATTTGAGTTACTTTGCCAATAAATTTTGCATTGTTTCACTGCAAGTTTCAGGATTCAGAGATGGGCATTGCGTGTTTCATAGTCTCTCCTGTTAGTAGCTTTTATTTGTTCTTTTGTTGTTGTCATTCCTTTCAACAAGCGCATACATTTATACAGTCTTCCCCTGCTGCCCTACCCCCCGGAATTTAAAATTAGTATTAGTATGACACACTCTTCTTGACCATGGTTTTTTATTTATTTATTTATTTATTTAGTATTTCTTAGACATTGTGCTTTAACTGTACATGAGGAACTTATTCTTTATTATGGCTGCTTAGTACTCCATTGTATGAGTGTACCATGCCTTCATCACTCCTCTGTCAGTAACATTTAAGTTGTTTATAATCTTTTGCTAGGACAAACACTGCATTGAATCAGCTTGTGCAAAAGTCATTTTTCCTTACACCTAATCATTCTTAGAAATGGAATTATTGGGTTACAGGGTTCACTAGTCCCCCTTATCTATGGGGGTTACATTGTAAGACCCCCAGCGGATGCCTGAAACCGTGGGTAGTACCAAACCATATATATACTGTTCCCCCCCCTCCGCTTTCATACACTTTATGGCTTCTCTTTGTCATATCCAAATTATCGGCATCACTGCTTTTGTGCTTTGGGGCCATTATCAAGTAAAGTAAGAATTACTTGAACATAAGCAATGCAGTAACTGCAGTCGTCCACCTGATAACCGGGACAGCTACTAAGGGACTAATGGGCAGGTAGCAGAGACAGCATGGTCAGCACCAGATTTCATCACAGTACTCAGAACAGCGCTCAATTTAAAACTTAGGAATAGTTTATTACTGCTGGAATCAGACCAAGGTTGACCACAGGTACTGAAAGTGGAGAAAGTGAAACTGCATATAAGGGGAACTACTCTATATGCATTTGTAATACTATTTTAATCTTCATTTCAAAGAAGAGAAAACTGAGGCTTAGAAAGGTTAACCAACTTGCCCAGGGTCACATGAATAGTAAGTAGCAAGACCAGAATTTGGAACCAGGTAGTTTGCCTTCACATTTTGAGCTCTAAACCACTTTGCTCTGCAATATGATGCTAAATTGCCCTAGAGGTGGGATAATTTAGTATTCCAGGTATGTACAAAAGAGACACTTGTGTCCTGACACTAAAATAATTGAATAAAGTTAGGAGGAGAGCAGAAGCACCTAGCCCATTTTCACTGTGAACCACATTGTTTTTTGAGGTTTATATGCAGTCCTTTCAAATGTGGGATGGGAAGGTAGATGAATCTTGAAAGTGATTGGAAAAGGCAAGCATTTTGTTTTAACTTCTGCACTAATGTTTTTCAGATCCCTCTTCAATGAATGAAAAGAAGAAGAGGGATCGGGAAGAAAGGCAGAATATTGTCCTGTGGAGACAGCCACTTGTTACCTTGCAGTATTTTTCTCTGGAAATCCTAGTAATCTTGAAGGAATGGACCTCAAAGTAAAGTCTTCCATTACATTTTATATAAACCCTATTTACTAATTTTAGAAATCTTCAGCAGTCTCCTACTCCCTGCCACCTGCTTTATCAAATGAATTAATTAAATTTAGAATGTTATGGGGACATATTTATTTTCCTTTCTATAATTTAAAGAAAAATAGATTAAAGTAACATACTATTATTTGCTCACTGGGTTATTTACAGTTGACCACTGTCTCATGTTGAATCTTTTATGCAAAGCAGGATCCTGAAAATGAGATTTTTTTCTTCTTCTGGCTTTACCTTCAGGAGAAAGGCTGGTGTACATTGGATACATTGATTCTTTAGTAGGACAAGGTTCAGGATACGTGGCACTGTTACTGATAGTTTGAGCCAATGTCAAAGGACTCTGTCAAGGAAATGTGTTCTCTTTAAATTTAGTCCTTGTAAGTCCTATTTCAGATATAAAGAGCAAGTTGAACTTTTAACATGCCTTATCATTTTTTGGCTTGCCTTTCCAAGTTATTATCTGTAATACTATCCTGCATTTTTATTGTACTTACAGTTTATAAAACATTTTGTAACATTTTTTAGTTCATTTGATCCTTAAAGCAATGCCATAAAGAAAGCAAAACAAGTACATGATTATTATGATTTTTAAAACAAGAAACAGAATCAGACTGGTTAAGTGTCTTACTCAAAGTGCAATATTTAAGGGACTTGGTTCTCTGACCCAAGTCTTCTGACTTGAAGGCCAATACTCTTTCCATTATATTATAGTGTTTCTCCCAATTAGAAGTTTGGTATAAACAAGATCAGTCTTCGGATAAGGGAAAGAAATTGAGTTCTATACCATGTATTTTCCCTTGACCCCCTTCTGTACCTCAAGAGACCATAGTGTTTAAGGACAAAAGAGCTCATCCCAGAAACCTGATTGTGTAGCTCAGCTAAATAACCTAACTGCTTCAAAAAGAAATTGTTTTGAGAATGCTGAATCTTGAAAATGAAACAGATATTTCATTTATTTTTTTAAATATGTTTTTAAGATTATGGCATCGTCAAAACCTTGTGGTATCTTGTTTATTGCTGCTTGCTGTGCTTATAGCTACGTATTATGTGGAAGGAGCACATCAACAGGTAAGAAGTTCAGCAACTGCTTCTGTTCTTCCCTAATCCCAAACAGTTTCATGATGGGACTTTTGTAGATTTCATAGGATTTCTACCCTCAACAATTTTTAGACTTGGTTTTGTTTAATTTATGTCATAACTGGTTTCTTAATGTACTTTTAAGGCCAAATATTTAAAATATTCTTGTGGTGTAGTTCATGGCTGCTCAGCATTTATATTTGGTATATATCACCCCTTTTTAGCTTCAAGGATTTAAGTGTAATTTTCTGCACAGTATTTAGTCAAAGCAGCATGAATCCTTTACTCATTACCAAAGTCTTCATATTTTCTTTAACACATTCCTGTGATCCATTCAAACAGATATACTCATCCTAGATTGAAAGTTAGGTTTTATATCTATAGATGGGGAAGTTTATTTGCCTATAGTCTGTCAGTACAACATAACTGAAAGGAATAGGATATTTTGTTAATAACTTGTTAAAATAGCAAAATATTAATGTATTCTAATAGGATATGGTTCTAAAATGGTATCATTTCATATTTTAAAGCAGTTTACCTCTAATCTCAGAGAAGTTTTTATAAATTTAAATATATTTTTAAGAAATATTTTACAGAAATCTACGTGCTATTAAGAATTTGCAGGGAACTGGCTTGATGAATTTACTTGTCGATGTGAGAATCTAGACTTTAGTCTGGTATTCTTCCAACAAGTCCATATCCTAGGGGCTTCAGTTTGCTCCCGTTTGAAAAGCATCTTGGTCTTAAATATAAAAAAAATAATTTTATTCTCATTTTTCACTTGGATAAACAAGAATATGGTATTCTTTTCACAAATATTATATAAATAAAGTTTTTGTAACTTTTAAATATCTTGAAAAATTTTATTCTTATAGTTATCTTATTAGTAACTAGCATTTTTCCTATAAATGTCATTGCAATAGTAGAATTTTAAGGGTCTAGAAACAAGAGCTTTATTCCAATTAAATGAATTTTTTGCCATCTCTGCTATCATATATTAAAGAAATTAGTCCCCTTCAAGGAGTTTTTAATATTCTTTCTATTGGAAACTTATTTAGTTGGTTTATCTTATTTTGATTGGAGTTGCTAAATACCACATTTCTGTTTAAAAATTCTGGTTTTGGATTTTCACCGCATCGCTTTTGTTTTTCAGTATGTACAACGTATAGAGAAACAGTTTCTGTTGTATGCCTACTGGATAGGATTGGGAGTTTTGTCTTCTGTTGGGCTTGGAACAGGGCTGCACACCTTTCTGCTCTATCTGGTAAGAAGAATTTTTAATACGCAAGATTAAAAGAGATTATATTTTAATTGGTTATTTTTACTTTAGAAGTTAAAATTTAAGATTTTTATTTAATTACCTTTGTGTTTTATAAGCATTCTAATCCTCAGATCAGTGCTTTGAGGATTTAAAAAGAGAAGGGGGAAACTCCTTAAGCAAATGAGATTGTTTCCTTAAATTAATTTAGCCAGGAAATGTTTTTTTCTTTCCAGATTTTGGAATATTGGTTCTTTTAGTTGTGCAATTGTTGTTTTAATTATTGAAGTTATTTAAATGCACAAAATTCCATGTAAGGCTCAGAATTAATTTGGACCATTTACTTTCTCTGTTAATCAGCAAATGAGAAACTGTCTTCTCGAGAAACTGTCTTCGCTCCCATCCTCAGACACTGTGTATACACCTGAATATTTATTTTGATGTTCTGAGTGTAGTTGATGAAGTATTACATATGTAGTACTAAATGCTTTCTTAAGCCCTTTTAAACCAAAGTATGAAATGTACCCCTCCTAAAAAATAGGTTTTTCTTTGAACATTGACAAATAGACTGGAATAATAGCAGAGCCAGGACCAGGGGGTGACGGGCAAGACATCTAGAGCACAGCATTTAAATAGGCGCTTTCAGTGTGTCTGTGTGTGGGATGGATGAGTGAGTGCCTCATTAAGCTTTGTGCCTCTGTTGTTTCACTTTCTTCCTGTCCTTGGATACAGTCAACAACAATTACACATTTTAAAACAGCTTGAGCTTGATTGGGGAAAAACAGGTGAACAAGTTGTCACAGTGCTACTGATTGTTGAAAAGTATTAAATACTGCAGATGCTTCATTTCTGAAGCAGGTCTGATAAGTATTAAGGAATTATTGTTCTGAAGGCTGCTGAATTAATGGTCTGAAGAATAATTTGAGAATTAATCTATAATATATAACTTCTCCCTCAGCTGGGCGTGGCTCAGCAGTTGAGCGTCGACCTGGGATCCAGGAGATCTTGCTTCGATTCCCGGTCAGGGCACATGCCCGGGTTGTGGGCTCCATCCCCAGTCGGGGGCGTGCTGCAGGAGGCAGCCGATCAGTGACTCTCTCATCATTGATGTTTCTCTCTCCCTCTCTCTCTCCTTCCCTCCCTCCCTTCCACTCTCTGAAAAGCAGTGGAAAAATACCCTCGGGTGAGGATTAGAAAAAGAAATGTCATGGTTTATTTTAGTATCGGAGGAAGGAGCCAAAGATAGCTTGGTTTTTGACTTGAGTGAGCAGATGTTGATATTCTCAATTGAACAGAAATAGTTATATGTTTAGTTGTTCATTAAGTACATATTATTAGTATCTGAAATGTGAAATTTAAAGGGATATTGTAATTATATTGCAAAGTAGATTAAATCTTCACCTGATCCAGGTGGGTTGCTGGTGCCAATGGTTGGATAGAATGAAAAGAAAAATTTGTAAAGGACTAAAAACACTTTTTTTTTAATGAATAGGCCTTATTGTTTTAGATCAGTTTTAGGTTTAGAGAAAAATTGAGCAGAAAGGACAGAGTCCCTGTATAACCTTTCACGGATATACACATGCAACCATCAGTCTGTTCTCTGTATCTATTAGTCTGTTTCTATTTTGTTTATTTTGTTCTTTAGATTCCACATATAAGTGAAATCACATGGTATTTGTCTTTCTCTGGCATAATACCCTCTAGGTCTATCCATGCTGTCACAAAAGATAGGATTTAATTGTATTTTAAGGCTGAGTAGTATTCCATTGTGTATATATACCACAGCTTTTTTATCCACTCATCTGCTGATGGGTACTTGGATTGCTTCCATATACATGTTGCTTGTGTCTTTGCAAATATGTATCTTCTGGTAAAAAGGACCTGTAATATTATATTCTCCAAAGACTCTGTAGCCTATAAAAAGTTAAGAACCAACCACTCTTCTGTAACTTTTTTCCTAAGTTGTTTATATTTGGCTGCCACTAGGTGGCATTGCTGACACAACCAATACACTGCTATATTAGCAGGTTCTATTCTGGATAAAGATGGAACCCTCAAAAAAATCTATTTAAATTAGAGGGCTATTGTATTATTTATCTGTATTTATGCCTACCAGTTAATGCATGTGAGCAAAAGTAATTTTCTTAATAGTTTTTCATATTCATTCATTACTTTAACAGCAGTCAACCTTTCTTTCAATTCTGACATACATGTTTACATATAGGACATACTCTCGTGGCATGCCCAGTTTCAGATATAATGGCATAATCCCACCTTTTTCTTTAACATTCAAGAATGTGCAGGTTATTGAGAGTGATTTTGTTATGGGAGTAAAATCTTTCATTTCTATCAGGGAAGGTAATAGGGCATATTCAGAGTCAAAACAGCTGGGTTTGAATGCCCAGCCAAATATTACTAATGGTGATATTTGGTGAATTTATTGAATTTTAAACCTCATTGTATTCAGCTTTAAATGGGAATAATAATACCTATCATAAGGCTGTTTTGAGGATTAAATGAAATAACAGATGTATACACTTTTTCAGCTCAGTAGCTAGTGTATATAAGATGGTCAATAAATTATAACTGCTATTATGATTATCATTATTTTCACTCTGATTTTTTTGGTTTTTAAATAAATATATATATCTTTATTGATTCAGAGAGAGGAAAGGAGGGGGAGAGAGAGATAGAAACATCAATGATAAGAGAGTTATTGATCGGCTGCCTAGGCCGCAACTCAGGCATGTGCCCTGACGGGGAATCGAACCCCGATCTCCTGGATCCTAGGTCGATGCTCAACTGCTGAGCCACACCCGGCCGGGCTGATTTTGTTTTTAAAAAGCAACCATTTTTAATTTACATGCTTTAGCTATTATTCTTAAGAAATTATAAGCACCCTGTCCAATGTGGCTTAGCTGGTTGAGTGTCATCCGGTGCACGGAGAGGTCACTGGTTCAACTCCTGGTCAGGGCAAATGTCCACCTGCATTGCGGGCTCCAACCCCAGTATGGGGCTTGCAGGAGGCAGCCAATCAATTTTTCTCTCTCCTCAATGTTTCACTCCCTTCCTCTCTCTAAAAGAATCAATAAAACATTTTTAACAAAAAGAAATTATAAGCAACATTTCCCACAGTTGATTTTAATGTAGCAGTATGTCATAGCAAAGTTGAAAATCACTGATTATTTTCATTTCCAGTGACGATAGATTAGGCAATTTGGATCAACTCTCATGAAAGTATCATGAAATGGTTGATAACATTTAAAAACATCTGTTTAAAGGCATCATAGAAATAAGAGCAAAGAATTGCAAGGTTAACATCAATGTTAAAGAGGAAACCCAGCCCTAGCGGTTTGGCTCAGTGATTAGAGCGTCAGCCCTTGGACCCAATGGTCTTGAGTTCAGTTCCGGTCAAGGGCACGTACTTCAGTTGCAGGCTCAATCCCAACCTGGTCGGGGTGAGTGTGGGAGGCAACCAATCGATATGTCTCTCTCACATCGATGTTTCTCTCTCTCCCCCTTCCAGTCTCTCTGAAAAGCAATGGAAAAGATATCCTCGAGTGAGGATTAAAGAGAGAGAGAGAGAGAGAGGAAACCCAGAGAGGTGAGATTGGCCAGGGGCAAACCTGCAGGCTTTAGACTAGAGCCTGAGGGCCACACTTTAAACATCAGGAAGAACTATATATAAATATTACTCATGGTGATATTTGGGGACTGGAACTCAGGTTTAAGTCTTAGTTTTATCCCAGAAGATTCAGAACATAAGTGATCCAGGAATGCTTATTTACTAGAGGAAATTTTGCTCAGAGTAAAAACAAGTTATTGAAGGGAACATGATTACTATTTTCCTCTTCGAAGCATCTCTGTGTTTGAATGAATCAAAATGTCCGACTTAATAATGGTCTGACCCAGAGCTAGATAGCCCGGAGTCAGCACATTTTCTGTTAAGGGCCAGATAGTAAATGTCTTAGGCTTTGCAGGCCATACAATCTCTTGCAGCTCCTCAGACCTGTCATTGTAATGAGAAAGCATCCAAGAACAGTGTGTGAGGGAGGTGTCACCATTTTCAGGTCAACCTTTTTTCACAAAAGTGGGTGGCAGCTTGGACTTTGTGTGCACGCCGTGGTTTGCTAATCCCTGCTCCTGCTCCTGCGATGACAGGAGTGCACTGGAAGCATATTGAACCCGGGAGCCCTAGGGAGCTAGCTGCTTTCTGAGGACTTATATGTGGCACTTCGTACATTTGTTACTTTCATTTACTAAGAAAGGGTTATGTCTTCTCTTTTCTGGGTCATAATATTAGACTTAGCATGATGTTTTAGAAGAGACTGTAGTTGTGCAAGTGCTTGAATGGTCTAGAAAACCATCAAGGGAAAGACACACTTTTCATGGAGAGTAAAGTGGAGGAATTTTTCCAGATGAGCTTCCTAATGGCAGCAGGATTTAGTTCTAATTTTATGGTGGGGGGGGTGTCTGTATTTTTATTGTTGACATTATTACAGATATCCCCATTTCCCCCCCTCCTTTCCCCACCTCCACGCTCCCGCCCCCCAATTTTATGTTTTAACCATTAGATATGTGCAGTTATTAAATACAGTTTTCACAACATTGCAATCCTTTTGAGAAATAATTTATGGATTAAGTTTAGATTGTTGTAAACAGTTGGGAGAAGTAATGGGATTATTTCAGTAGCCACCTTAGAATTATGTCCAGTACTAGAAAAACATGATTCATAAGTCTATAAACAACCGGGTAAATAAAAACAGGAACTTTGGTACTTGATAGTGAGGAATGTATCTCAGGCATGCTCCTTCCAGGTGTGCTCAGTATTATTCATCAGCTTACAAGACAAGCAGAAAAAGGGCCATTTGTAAGCTATTTGTGCCATTAATGATTTATAAAGTTTGTTCCATTTAACAGTAACAAAGAATGAGTCCCCAAGAATTTCCAAGTCCCAAATAATGTGCTATATGAACAGTTTTTGACACTAGGTGGAGCAATTTCCTGGAAAAAGTTGTAACAAGCCCTTTATTCCTTTCAAGTAAGCCCAGATCCTAGACAAAGAACTCTGAGAACAAAAGCTGTCAACAATCATTTTATAATTTTAAAAGGCAACCAAATACTAAGCTATAGATAGAAGGCTGAATATATTTTACAGATAGCTTTTGTTTTTGGCTTCTATAACCATTGGTTTTCATCACCTTTGGGAATCAAATAGGGATTTCACAGCATTAGAGTTACCCTATCTACATGCATTTGAGGTGTAGAAAAGTTTTAGAACTATTTAACTACATTGTAGAATAGATCAGGTTTTATTAAAAGCTGTAACATCAAGGCATTATCATCAGAATAATACTGAAGGGTCATTTGTTCAATATGACCATTTTAATAGGAAAAAATATTTGGCTCTTTGTTATAAAACAAATTCAAAGAAAGTTGTGAGATATTTTCCCCTGTGTGAGATTCAGGGGCAGTTTCTGCTTTAAAATTTAGAATTATTTTCATTGCTAAAATATGTGGTAAAAATTGTACATTTAAAAAATCTGGCATCTTGATTGTTATGGAATATTTATAGAACACCTCTGTATATAGCACCCTATTTCCTTACTTTACAGTATGAATATAGTATTTCATAGACTATTATAAAGTTGTTTCTTCCTTAGGTATAGACACTTATTATACTTTTTGACTTATGGCTGTTTGTTGCCTAAAGTAGTTGTTATTTGGAAAACTGAATGTAAATGAATTGAAATGAAATAGTGTGGTTGTTTCAGTAAGAGAAATATTGTAATTTTTTAATGCCGTGAGGTGGAATAAACTCTTTTTTTTAATTATTAGCCAACCTCTTTACCTTTTTTTCTGTTTGACTTCTGATTTTTGCCTCATTGCTCACCAGTCTATGCCTTTGTAAGACAAAAAAGGAGAGAGATTGCCAAAAGTATGGTTCTGGTGTGACTTGATGTTGCTCTGTATAGGTATAATGACTCTGGCTAAAGCGTGCAGTGACTCAGGGCTCTTCCTGGAAGACCAGCAGGCCCTTCTTAGAAAAGGTCTGTCTGCCCTTTTTTGATGAGTGCATGATCCGCTCTTTGCCCTGTCTTTCCCCAAGGAATGATTCATGTATTAACTCTTATGAGCATCACCACATCAAAGAAGAAACCAAGGTCTCCAGGACATGGGGCTGGGTTTTCACCAAAGGGGGTATGCACAGACTGGATGACTTCCTGTCCTTAAGTCACTGTTTATTAATGTGTGCTTAAATGAAAGCTAAGAAGACACAGTTTAGCTGAAATCTGTTCTGTTGGGTATATATTTGAAACAATTGATAACCTTTTTAAAAGCTCTCTCTGTAAGTATGTGGTCCATTTTTCCTGAACACTGAAATCAACTCTATGATCAAATTTGCTTAGGTTTATAGAAGGAAAGTGAAATGTGTCTTTATTTATGGATTGATTCAATATAGTAAAAATGACTTAAAAGCCAGGTCCTTATAACTTGGAGCGTGAATGAGAGAGTTCATACATTTTTTGTTTAGGTTGGCAGTGTTCTACTTATTATAATACCTTTACTATATAATCTTGTATGTTCTTGCCCTGTTACCTGGCATTATTATCATAATTATTATTGTTAGACTTTTCATCAGATGAGGAATGTGAGACAGAAGTCCGACTACATCTAGTAAGTTACTAACAGCTTCAGAAAGCAAAAACCCACATTAACTGATGCCCAGATTATTGCTCTTTGACATACTGTACTGCATCTGATAGAGAGGGACTAGAGGCTTCATTGTAAACATGGGGCCTTTTCCACAAAAAGAATATAACCACTAGTTAAACTTCTCAGTGCCCATTTGGAGTCAATAGTTCATTCTCTAGCCTTCTAGAATTTGCTGAACACCATAACATTAGGCAAGTTTTCTGACTATAATGAGAAAAGCAATGAGTAAGAGAACTTGAGGAGTAGACTTCCTGTTTGCAAAAGCATTTCTAAAGGGGGACTTAAAGAAAACAAAGGTTTTGCAAGTCATGCACACAGCCATTTGCCATCTTTCATTTATTTATCACCAAGATATTCCTAATGAATCACATTCCAGACTAACCACTGACTCCTTTTGTTCCTTTAGTGAAGGAGTGTGGCAAACAAATGTTTTCCCAGTGAATCAGCACAGGATTCTTGATTTTATTACCTTTGCCCTAAACTTTCCAGACAAAACTAATTGGAAATGTTGCCTTTGGGATCTCACTTGACTTCTGTGTATGGATGATGGATTAGGCTATGAATTGACATTACAGATGTTATGCAAACAACTCCAGTCTTTAGGAATTTTTTATCAGTTCTGAGAGAGCTGCCTAGGGCGGAAGAATGTCTGTCTGTCTGTCTGTCTGCTCATCTTCCTTAAAAAAACACACATCCACATACTGCACTCTTAATACGGCATACTGTTCATCCTGGTTGAGAAAGAGCTTGGCTAAATAGGCTCACAATTAACTAATGACCATTTTAGGTTGTTAGTTGTTAAGAAATGTTTCTGGAAGAAAGGGCCCTAAAATATACCCAACAGTAAAGTTCAAAAACCAGAAAACATTTTTTTCCCCATGAAGCAGTTTGTCATTTTACTAAATATAATTTTTTTCAGAGATTAAGGTATGACTATCCCATACCTTCCTTACAAAGACCCTAATTTGTGTTTGTGGCACCAGGACTCCCTTCTCAGGGCTTACACAGGTACTACATTATCAGGGCACTACCTAGAACTTCTCTTAACTACCAGATTAGAATACTTGTGTATGGTATAATTTTAAGAATGATAATTTTATCTTTTAATTCTAAATTTATCTTCATTGGACAGAACTAGTAGTATATTACCATTCCTGAAGCTAGACTAAAAATGGCATATAATTATCTCTGCTAATTTTTCTCTATCAATCACTAAAACTTCTTATTTTACATTGCTCATGAAAGGATATAAACTGTAGAAATGTGACTCAAAATGTATCTTAAAAGAATACTTTATAAGTTAAAATATTTTCCCACCAATACCTGTATCTGCTCTTATTAGAAATCTTACCCTGGTCTAACTACAGATTTGCTCTCACCCAGACATCTTCTTGCCTTGCCAAGCACTACATCTTTTATCCTGGACAGGCAGAATTATTCCATTATGAAAACTTTGGAAAATATAATGTAATACAGTTCATGAGACTGAATACATGAGGCTTTGAACTGAAGCAAAACCAGATGTTCGATATGTCACAAATAACTGAGCTATCTTGTTGAGTTGACTACACTTAGAATGCCTATACTGAATTACTCCCCATTCCCAATAAAGGGCCCTAAAACCTGTCACTCTGGTGAGAGTATAACATTTCATCACAGTCATAAAGTTCAACCTCCAATCACCAAAGGGAACTTCCATTGACGGTAATTAGGAACTCTCAGGAGTTATGTGTGCAATTAGTGAATGTTACCTGTGACCTGGTTGCTCACCAGGGAATTATAGAATGGCCTGTGCTGGGGAATAGCAGGCGGGGCTGTGTATAGCTGTTTGACTTCCTTTTTTTACCACCACAAAGAAAGGACACTACACTGTCCTTAACTGGAGAATTTAATCTCTGGGGACCTCTATTTGCTGTTTTTCCTTAAGCATTACTCCTTGTGTTGTGTTTGCCACATGATGCATTCTTTGAAATGAGCTGAGACTAGTTTTATACCCCAGCACACAGTCTGTCTTGGTGGATGTTCCATGGACACCTGAAAAGAATATGTATTTGGCTATTGCTGGGTGGAGTGTTTTATATTGTTCAAGTCTTTCATACTGGTTGTCAGTTTACTTGTTCTGTCAACTAATAAGAGAAGGCTGTTGAAATTTCCAACTATAATTGTAGATGTGTTCATTTCTCCTTTCAGTTTTTGCTTAGTATATTTTGACAGTCGGTTAATGGGGTACCTACGCCCTGGGAACTGTTATGTCTTCCTGTATCATCATGAAATGTCCTTATTCATCCCTAGTAAGTCCCATCTTGCAGTCTGCTTCATCTGATAATGTAGCCACTCCATCTTTTTTGTGATTATTTTAAAATAGTTTATCGTTTTCATTTCTCTACTGTTAACTTTGGGTCTAGATGTTTAAAATGACTTAAACACAGCAGGTACTGGGTCTTGCTTTTTAATCCAGTCTGACGCTCTCTGACAGTCTGCTTTCTGTTGTTGTGAATCCTCACCCGAGGATATTTTTTCCCTTGATTTTTAAAGACTGTGGAAGGGAGGGGGAGGGAGAGAGAGAGAGAGAGACATCGATCGGTTGCTTACCGCACACTCCATGACCAGGACTGGGGATCCAGCCTTCAATCTAGGTACTTGCCCTTGACTGGGAGTTGAACCCGGGACCCTTTGGTGCACAGGCTGATGCTCTAGCCATTGAGCCGCACCAGCCAGGGTGACACTCTGCTTTTTGCTTGTATGTTTGGTACATTTACAATTAATGTAGTTATCAGTGCGGTTGTGGTTAAGTCTACTCTCAAAATGCTTTTCCACCTATTTTTTTTTTCTTTTCCTACCTTATTTTCTACTGAGCATTTTATTCCTCCCATGCTTTATGTTCTTGTCATATATTTTATTTTCACATATGTCATCTTCTTTGCTATAAACACTAGTTATTTTTTTAAAGAGATTTTAAAATGAGGAAGGGTCTTGTGTATTTCCAGTGCTCTTTACTCCTTTGTATTCATTAAAGTTTCCATCTGGTATCACTTTTCTTCTGAGAATTTCCTTTAACGTTTATAGTAGTACGGATCTGCTGGAACCAATTCTTTTGGCTTTTGTTTGTCTGAAAATGTTTTTATTTCATCTTTATTTTTGAAGTATATTTTCCATAGATTCTAGATTGACAGGTGTGTGTTTTTTCCTTTAAACATTTTAGAGAAATTTCCCACTGTATTTTGTTTTGTATTATGTCTGATAAGAACTCTTATCTATATTTTCCTATAGATAGTGTGTTATTTTTATCTCCTCTGATTGCTTTTTAAGGTTTTCTTGTTATTACTTAGTTCTAGCAATTTAATTATGATATGATTATGATTTTCAGAAGTTTGTTATGTTTTATTTTCTTTGTCTTGATCCTGACTAAGGTTGGTTGAGTTTCTTAGATCTATGAGCTAATGGATTGAAGTTTTTCGTCAAATCTTGAAAATATTTGACTACTCTTTATTCAAGTATCTTTTTTGCACATAACCCGCCCCACACATCTTTTCCTCTCTTTCTAGGATTCCAACCACATGTATGTTAGACTGGTTGATCTTATTTGATAAGTTACGGAGGTTAACTCCTTCCATAGCCTTCACTCTCTGTTTAAATACTTTTTATTGCCCTGTCTTCAAGTTCTTTAATATTTCCTTCTGCAGTATTTAATCTGTTGATTATCTAATGAATTTTTCTATTCAGATATATTTTTAGCTCTAGAAGTTCCATTTTGTTCTTTTTTATATTTTCTGTTTCTTCATTGTATTTAGGTTTTCCTTTTAAATCAGGGATCAGCAGACATCTTCTGTAAAAGGCCATACATTAAATACTTTAGACCTTGTAGCCCATAGAGTCTCTGTCATAGCTATTCAATTTTGCCATCATAGCCCAGTGTTACCCAGAAACAATATGTAAATGAATGCACATGGCTGTATTCTTTGAAACTTTATTTATAAAGTGATGGTGGGCCAAATTTGGCTCATGGGCTGAAGTTGCCAAGTCCCTGAACATATTTATATTCACTGTTTTTAAGTTCTTGTCTGCTAATTATATTATCTCCAACATTTCTGAGTGTGTTTCTTTTGACTAATATTTCTTCTATTTATTGCTGACATTTTCCTGCTTCACATATCTAATTATTTCTTGTTGGGTGCTGGATATGTGATGTTAAATAGTTGATTGAATGAATTTTGCTGTCTTCCTTTATAGAACATTAGTTTTTTGTTTTGCTGGGCAGTTAAATTAACCTGTGGATCAGCTTGACCTATTTAAGGCTTTAAAAAAATCCAATTATGGCCTGTCTGGTGTAGCTTTTACTCTAGGCCCTTTTCAAAGTCTTCCCTGAATGCTGAGCCTCTTCTTCTCTCAGCTGGTTGAAGCTCAAGTGCTTTCCAGCCCTATACGAACTCTAGGAATTGTTAATATCACAAATCCCTATGAGTTGTTCTTGTTCCGCTAGCTGTACTTTGCCTGGCCTCATGGACTCTCACCCTAGCATGTCGTGCAGTGTTGTATGACCAAGTCTCAAGGGGACCCCATGCACATTTATAGAGTTCTTTCTCGACATGGTTCCCTCTTCACTAGTTTCTGCCCCACAGATTTCAACTATTCAAAGAGGCAAGATCTTCTCATATCAGCAAGACCACCATGCTGTGCTTGGGCTCATCCTGTTTGGACCGTGGATTTTGCTGTAGACACAAAGTGTGTCTACAAATCAAGAGCCCGAATCATCATAGGGTTTCTTCATTTGTATCCTTTCTCTCAGCAGTCAGAGGTCCTGTACTGCCTGTGGTGCAGTGTCTGAAAAGAATTGTTCCACATATTTTGTCCAGTTTTCTAGTTGTTTGCTGTAGGAGTGAGTCTGTACCAGTTACTTCATGATCTGAGATGGAAAACCCTCAGCCACAGGCCAATACGTATCAATACCTGCAGGCTACCACGAGAGCTGGAACATTGTGTTATTTTTATGTTTTACAGTGGTTCTGCCCGGGTAGTCTTTTCTGTTTATACTCTAGCTGTTTGTCTTTATCCCATGTTTCTCCATTTTGTATGGTTAAAATGTGATTCTTTCATATTTGGTACATAATAATAGGACTTGTAGGTTTTAGAAAATACACTTAAAAGGTAGCTCCAATATGTATATAACTTTTAAAATTCTTTTAATCAAAATGATTTTAAGTTTCTATGTTTGGTGTTTTTCATGTAAATTAATATTTATTTCAGTAAAGTCACTTATATTTAGGAACCTTTAACCTGTAATGTTGAAAAGAATTTGTGAGGTTTCCGATCAGTTAATGTAGTTTAAACTAAAATGTCAAGGTACAGGCTAACTGTACTCCTGAGAATGAACAAAGGACAAGAAGCTGAGTTATTTGTGTTCATTTTGTCTGGGAACCACCACATCTGCTCTAAGGCTGAGTAATCATGACTTATTAGTGTGGTTATGGAAAGTATATATCAGTTTAGTTGTGTGAATGAACTGTCCTTTCTTTAGGGAAAAAATCCTCATCATATTGCCGAAAATTTCCCTTTTTAAAGTCACTTAAAATTAAAACTATGAATAAGTCTTCTATCTTTTTGGATAATGTGTTTAATCTGATAGGGTGCATATTTTATCTATATTTCTAGAATAGAAATGTGATTTTTTCCCCTCCTCTATATCCCAGAAATCTCATTATTTTATTTTCCAAGAAAGTTCAATTTTTGTTTATTTCTAGAGCTAAGAGGTAGACTGTTCCTGCAGTCTACAGGGGACAGTTGTGTGGCGATATCGTGGACAAACTGTTGAATTTTTTCTGTTTACTTACTGGTATCGCATTCCTCTTTCAGTTTTCAAACTTTAAATGTGAAAGTTACAATTTTTCTTTAAATTGCATCTGATGCTTAGCTGTAAGTGTACAGTGAGAAATTTTTCACTGATTATTCAGTTATTCTGAATTCCCAAACTTCAAACTTGGGGGTTTTTTGAGGATTATAAAGTAATCCTTCCCCCCCCCCCCCATTTGGTTATATTTGGAGTTTTTGGATTTGAGAACTGGATAAAACCATAAAATGAGTCTAATTCTCTTGCCTTGCAGGAGAGTAAACTGACGCCCAGAAAGTTAAATGACTTGTCCGAGGTTGTTTATTTTCTAACCCTTAATTTACTATTTTCCCAGTGATTCCTAAACCTAGCCTGTTAGAACCTAACCTATTTGAAACTCTAAAGGAGCTTGTTTATAGCATACAGGTTCCCACTTCTACCTATTGAATCAGCCTATACTTAGGAGACCCAGAAATTTATATTTTTAACAAACTCCCTAGTTGATTCTTATGCAAAAACCTTACCTTGGCATACGTTTGGGAACCCTTGTTTAAGCCTTTATTGCATTATTAACCCATTTTACTCTATATGATTAAAATATAAGTGAGGTAGTTATTTCACCAACTTTTTAAAGACAAAAAGTGATATTCTCAAATTATGACTAAAACAATAGCAGCATAGGAAGTTTTTATCAAAGGGAATATAACCTTCTTACAAATGAGAAATATAGATAAATAAAATTAGAATCAAGCCAGAAATCATATGGTTTCCAGAGGCTAGTGTTGGGGGAGGGAGATTGAGTACAAAAAAACACAAGGGAACTTTTTGCAGTAATGGAAATTATTTCTATCTTCATTCATTATTATACAGCTGAACATATTTGTCAAAATTCATGTAATATAGATCTAAAAAAGTGACCCTTACCATATGTAAATTATCAATAAATCTGATTTTTTTTTTTTTTTATAAAGCAAGCCAGGAGGAAATTCTGGGAAGGAGTTTTCAGATTACCATCTGTATCTTGGAATATTTAGTTAGATTCTTGTTCTTTAAAAGCTAAGATTTTTTTCTATAAATATATAGCGATTAACGTACTGTTAAAATAGCATGTGCATTGATGATTCCTTTTTCATTAATATTTCTAATCAGATTTCTCATATTTGTTTTATAGGGTCCACATATAGCTTCAGTTACTTTAGCTGCTTATGAATGCAATTCAGTTAATTTCCCTGAACCACCCTATCCTGATCAGATTATTTGCCCAGATGAAGAGGGCATTGAAGGATCCGTTTCTTTATGGAGCATCATCTCAAAAGTTAGGATTGAGGCCTGCATGTGGGTAAGGTGTCTGTTCTCATATTTGTCTAAAATTTAACTGTCTGTATACTTTGTTGTACCTCATTGAAGGTGAATCCAAACATATACCAAGTCAGTAGATAATTAAGTCATGAAGTCATTGGCTGCCTACTTCCAAGTAAAACAAACCCTTTAGAGCTTTTTCTGTTCATTAATGACATTCAGAAGGAAGGTATGAAGCCATAGGGACCATGAAGTCCTTGATGCCAGGTCACAACAGCAGGGAAAAGGAGCACGGATGATGCCGCTTTGCTACTTTGTAAGAGTTTGCCAAAGTTTCTATGTTTGATAAACACACAGCAGGTGCTTATATATCAGTCTCAGATTGTAAATGTTATGTCTCTCTCTCCTAAATTTGAATACTCAGTGTTTATTCTTAGAGGACTCATTTTATTTTCTGAATTGTTATAATACTAAAGTAAGATGAGACGTTCCTTCGTAAACCAAGCTTTACTGTAGTGGAGGCATCAGACTGTATGGTTGTATATTGTGATCTTCCTTTCAGTTGTACCGATTATTTTTTCTGTGATTTGCTTAAGTATATTTTGGGAACTTTTTGGACTACCTGTTCAATGGCAAATGTATTTTAACCCATACAAAGCCTTCTTTTTTTTTCTACATGCTTAAATTCATTCAGGTGTCTGTCATTGAGAAATAGTTCATTTGCTCAAGATTTCCTGTTACCATTTGAATTGTTCCTAATTCATCTTTTGCATTTATTAAGTTATATATTACCTGTAACTTTTTCCCCTAATAGTTTCTTATAAAATAAAAAATATGGAACAGATCACTAAAAATCTCAACTAAAATGAAGGTGAATATGAATATTGTGCCCACAGAAGAGGCAGAGTTTTCAAAGACATTTAAGTGGTATCAGTTATGTTGTGTTTTAAAAGAATTATCAGGGAAATGCCATACGTTGAACTTGCTGAATATGAAAGACAGGAAAAATTGTCGTGTTTCCTGTTACTCTTTTATAAACACTGGAAACAGATTCATTGTACTAGTTGCCTATGTTTTTAAAATTTGGCCACATTAGTCTTTTGATGAAAAATTTTTATTAAAATAACAAAATACTTGGAACATGCTAGAAAAGGACTATGTATATAGACTTCAGTTTTCTATTTTCTTTTGTTCTTTCAAAAATGATTTACCAGCTGGATTAACACCAGTGCCAATAAAGAAAAATTTCCATCTCAGCTGGCAGTGGTAACTGCCTCCTCCAAACGCCCATAGTATGCATTATCTGAAGTGCTCACTTGGCCTGGCATCATTCATACCTTAAACTAGTCAGCTTGGTTGGTGTAGTGTCTTACTTCCCCAAATAAATGTTAAATTCCTAAAAAATACAGACTGTGCATTCAATTTATTACCCCTACAGCACTCAGCACTAGACTTTGCACATAGTACAAGAATGTCAGTAAGTGCTGACTTCCCTGGCCAGTGTGGCTCAGTTGGTTGGGCGTTGTCCCGTGCACAGAGAGATTGCTGGTTCCATTCCCGGTTGGAGCACACGCCCTGGTTGCGGGCTTGGTCCCCAGTGGGGGTGTACAGGAGGCAGCTGATTGATGTTCCATTCTCACATTGATATTTCTTTCTCTCTCCCTCTCCCTTCCTCTCTCTCTCGTCAATGAAAGAAATATATTTTAAAAATTAAATAAATACTGACTGATTGGCTGAATGTTTATTTGCTCTTCATATTTCCTTTTTTGACAACTCTTGTCATGTTAAAAAATGTAGCAAATGTCAAGTTATGGTTAAATGTGTTCCCTTTGTTCTCAGCATTTATAAGGACAGGCCTTTCAATAAAAAGTGCTAAGAAAACTGAATATCCACATGCCAAAGAATGAAGGTGAACTGTTACCTTAAGCCATAAACAAAAATTAACTCAAAATGCATCATATGCATAAACTAAAGAGCTAAAACTATAAAACTCTTAGAAGAAAACAGAGAAAAACCTGCATGATGTTGAATTTCGCAGTCATTTCTTAAGTGTAACACCAAAAGGTTAGGTAACAAAAGAAAAATTGATTAATTGAACTTCACTAACATTCAAACTTTGTACATCAACAGCACTATCAAAAGAGTGAAAAGACAACCGACAGAATGGGAGAAAATGTTTATAAATCGCATATCTGATAAGAGTTTAATAACCAGGATGTTTAAGGAGCTCCTATAACTCAACAACAAAAACACAAACAGATCAATTAAAAAATAGGCAAAGAACTTGAATAGACATTTCTCCAAAGAAGATATACCAATGTCCAATAAGCCCATGGAAAGATTCTCAACATCATTAAATCACTGAAAAAATGCAAATCAAACCATAAGGAAATACCCTTTTACACACATTAGGATGGCAGTTTCTTTTTAAAGGAAAATAAGTTTTGTTGAGGATGTGGAGAAATTGGAACCCTTACAGATTGCTGGTGGGAATGTAGTGATTCAGCTGCTGTGGAAGAGTTTGGTGGTTTCTCAAAAACATAAACATAGAATTACCTTATGACCCTCCTTTAATTTTCACTCCTACGTAAATATCCAAAAGAACTGAAAACAGACTCATATAAGTACAGATATGTGTACTTCACTGTTCAGCAGCATTATTCATATTATCAGAAAGGTAGAAACAACCCAAGTGTCCCTAAACAGATAAAAGGATAAACAAAATGTAATATATATATGTAATGTGTTATTACTCAGCCATCAAAGTATTGAAGTTCTGATACATGCAATAATACGATAAACCTTATGAAAACGTTGTTGAGTGAAATAGGCCAGACATAGAAACACAAATATGGTATGATTTCACTTATGTGAACTCTCTAGAAGAGTCATGAGGTTGAGAAGCCTGAGTTGAGTGTGTTGGACTTGATCCTTACATAAACTTGATCCCATGGGTTTTTTTAGGGGAATGTCTTACTTGATAGAAAACAAATAACTTGTTTACAGTGTTTATTTAATTTGTACTTTGTAAAATTAAAATGTCTTTACAGACTCCACTATCATTATACATATATTGAGTCAGTGAAATCATTAAAATACGTAGTACTCTAATTATAAGATAAAGACCAGGGTGAACCTCAGTTTCAACTCGTTCATATAAGTCTTTGGAGCACATTAAAATGAGTTGTTTTATGTTGTTCATCAGTAGGTTACCTTTTTTTAGTTTGCATCTTTTTGATCTTCCACAATTTGGCTCTGTCACCATAGCAAGGCTTCATAAATTTTCTTTTCATTCAGAATTCCAATAATAGTTATTACGTATCCA
Organism: Miniopterus schreibersii; assembly: GCF_964146895.1. Lineage (NCBI taxonomy): Eukaryota > Metazoa > Chordata > Mammalia > Chiroptera > Miniopteridae > Miniopterus > Miniopterus schreibersii. The sequence goes on from NC_138116.1 coordinate 11,336,090, forward strand.
TGTGCAGGAGAGTCAGAGTGAGCAACACTTAGCAGTCTCTACCCTCCTGGAGCTTTACGTTCTAGTGAGGGGCATAATTATCATGGGGAAATTATACATGTAAATATTTAAACAAAATGTGATAGATCCTATGAAGGAGAAGTCTGTATAGCACAAAGATGTTCCCTCATCTGTGATTCAGTTAAGATCTAAGGAAAATCAGAAGTAAAGTGGGGTGGAGGGAATAGCAGTAGGGTGGGGAGAAAGCACTGTGTGGTGACTTTCAGATGGAGAGCATCACCTTTTAAGGGCATTTACATATTTCTTAACTTCATGTCTTTTGGGGAGGTTTTTTGTAGTAGAATATACATAACATAAAGTTTACCATTTTAACCATTTGTAAGTGTACAACTTTCTGACATTACGTACATTCATGATGTTGCCTGGCCATCACCAATCCCGACTTCCAGAACTGTTTTGTCATCCCAGTTAGAAACTCGGTACCCTTTCAACAGTAACTCACCATTCCCTCCTCTCTCTAGCCCTCGGGAGCCTCTATTCTACTTTCTATCTGTGCATTTTCCTATTCTAGATACCCCATGTAAGTGAACTCATAAATATCCATCTCTGTGTCTGGCTTATTTCACTTAGCATAGTGTTTTCAAGTTCCATCCATGTTATAGCATGTATCAGAAGTTCATTCTTTCAAAGGCTGTTTTACAATTAAAACTGGAAGCAAATTTTCTTTTTTATTTGTAGGACAATCTGATAATTTTACTCAAATTGGTGTAATTTTTTTAAAAATATATCTTTATTGATTTCAGAGAGAGGAAAGGAGAGGGAGAGAAAGATAGAAACATCAATGATGAGAGAGTCATTGATCGAGCCCGCAACCCGGGCATGTGCCCTGCCGGGGAATCGAACCCCAATCTCCTGGATCCTATGCCCATGCTCAACCGCTGAGCCACACCCGGCTGGGTGGTGTAATTGTTTTTTAAGCGTTGTTGTAAGAGCCCTGAATTTCTCAATGCTTTTAAGCTTACCCTCCAAACTTTTGCCTTTCACCTCTGATTCATGTTTTTAGTTGGGATATTTAAAGGAAAAATGATTTTGTTTTTAAAGATTATTAACACGCTGACAATACAAAACTACCATAATTTCTCAGTATAAAATTTATGTATAAAAATTTCTACTCTCCAGATTTTACCATTGAACTTATGATTCCTTACATAGAAAAGCAAATGCTGCTGATTTGCTTGTGAATCCACTTGACAAAACTTTTTATTTTATTGATTTTAAGGGGAGGGGAGAAACATCAATTTGTTGTTCCACTTATTTATGCATTCATTAGTTGATTCTTGTATGTGCCCTGACCAGAGATCAAACCTGCAACCTTAGGACACAATTTTTAAAAGCCAAAAATTCAGAGTTGTTCTCCTCCCAAAAATCTTTGAATAAAATGAAGACTCCAGGAAGATACTGTGTTTCTCTCTTGGTGTTGCATATTTTGTGCATATTAAAATCTCAGGACTTCAGGGCAATAAATTGGTATGTAGTAGATGGTTTTTTCAAAGAGCTTTCTGAATTACTGCTTGAATAAATACCACTTGTCTTTCTTTTGCAGTAAGGAAGCCAGTCATTTCTTCCCCTTAATTAAACCCAGGCTGACAGTTTTTAGTGTTCCACAGTTTTGTTTTGTTTTTTTGTTTTGATTGTGTGAGAATTATAAAATTGTTTTGTAAGAATCATGAAATTTTGGTACTTTAGTATCTACTTTGAGATAACTGGCTAAATAAACTACTGTGTCTGGAATATAATGTGTTTTGGGGAACCTGCCTGGATAACTGTATTTCCCTTTTATTTATTTGAATAAAAAATAGAATACTGACTTGTGATCACCATTCTTGTCTTGCCAATTTGGGAAAACATGAGCAAAATTAAAATATAGTAAATGTGGTCAGTTAAGTATAAGATATTATGTATCTCTTGATTTCATCTCAATTCATTATTACTTCCTTTTTAACTTTAAGGAAACTTGTCATGAGGTTCAATCACATGATTGGTTTCAGAACTATTGAACATTTGACTTAACAGGTTTTAAGAGAAGTTCATGTTGTAAATGTTGCAATTAACTTTTCTTCCTACTTTTTGTTATGGGGAAAAAAATTAAGTACAAAGAATTACATAATTAATTCAATGTAGTGTTACCCAACTTTAGCTGATATTAACTCCTGGCTAATATTGTTTTATGTATACCCCTCCCCACTCTGCTCTCAATTATCTTGAAGCATATCCTAGATAACATCAGATTTCATCTGTAAATAGATCAACCTTAGAACATTAAAAAATTATCACACCTAAGAGAAATTTGGGAATAGTCTCTCCAAATCAGTTAAACAGTTAGTGTTCAAATTATTTTGGTTCAATTTATTTCTTTTGTTTTTCTTTTCAAATTTATTTGTTATTGAAACTGTACTGTTTGTCAAGTATAGTTTCCCACAGCCCTATTTTTACTGATTGTATTTCAGTTGGTGTAGTTTAAGTATGTTTCTATGTCGCCTATATTTTCTGTGAGTTGATAGTTAGATTGAGAGGCTTGAAAAAAAATTCTTTTTGCAAGAATATACTTCAGTCTTGTGTATCTCTATCATTAGGTGCAGTAGTGTCTGCTTGTCTTTTTTGTGTGTGATATTAGCACCATTATTATGTAAGTTCATTATTTTATTAGGGTTATAAAATGGGGGTATTCCCGTTCTATCATTTTTTCTTTAGTTATTGACCAAATACTTTTATAAAGAGAAACTTCTCCTTAGCAGTTTGATTGCCCTGAGATGTCTTTCATTTAGGTAAAAGAGGATAAATAATTGATTTTTCTCTTTGTTACCAGTTTCTAAAATAGTAAGTTGGTCTTCTAACATCCTCCAAAGTTGACTAACTCTAACTTTTACTGTTGAGCAAAGTATGATTTATGTTTTGCTCCTGTAGCCTCCTCTGCATGTGCTCTTCTCCTTTCTCCGGTTTTAACTGACAGTAGCCTTTTCCTTACTTCACAACTCTTGTTTCACACGTGGGCAATGCAGTTTCACTTGCAGATCATGGGTCCTACACGTTGGAACGTAACACTGTGAACAAAGATTGTTTGAGTTAGATAATGTACCTTGGGGATTCTTTTCAAGGCATTTGTAGGCAGAGCCTCAGGACAGAGCAAACAGAAAGGCCTAAAGTTGCTTCTGAGAACTAGCAGATGCCTTTTTCATTCACTGTGACTCAGGGCAGACAAGGATGGCTCAGAGTTGAGGATTTTCCTGAAGGCTGTGTGCCTCTTGCACTGTTACCTATTCTGTATTTGAGCCACGTAAGTTCAAACCACGTTCCTGATTCTTTTACCTTTGTTTTCATCCTTATATCCTGAGTTGGTTGGGAAAAAACAAGAATCCACAAAGAGACTAAAACATGAGTCACTCGATGTCCTGAGGAAATACATTTTTCCTGTGGTGAAGATTTATCCATCCTAATGTTGAGTTGAAGGGGCTTCCTGACCACAATTTGTTAAAAGTTTTAACTCTGCACAAAAAATTCCTTTGGGAATAAAGCAACATCCTAAAATACCAGATTTCCTAGAAACTATTTGTCTTAATTAGTTATAATAGTGAATGCTCATTATCAAATCATTTGAATGTTTGAAAAGGGGGGAGGTGGAACTGACAAAATAATAGAGTATAAGTAGAGGCCTGGCCGGGTGGCTCGGTTGGTTGGAGCATCATCTCGTGCAGGTTTTGTTCCCCGGTCAGGGCGAGTGTGGGAGGCAACCGGTGATGTTTCCCTCTCACATTGATGTTTCTCTCTCTCTCTCCCCCCCTCCCTTCCCTTCCTTTCTCTAAAAATCAATTAAAAAACATCCTCAGGTGAGGATAAAAAAAAACACGCAAAAAATAAAGTAGAAATAGAAATGCCAGAGAACGAACATTAATTTAGTGTCTGCAATACACCAGAAATTGTCTGTGTGTATCCTCTTACCTGGCATTGCCTAGGTCAGCATTAGGGGCAGGCTTCAAGCTCACATCCTCCTGACTGTGTACTAGTATATGCTTTCTCCCTAATCCGTACATCTTAATATGCTTTTGGTGATATAGAAAAATATAGATTTGATGTGTTCAGTGCCACCGTGCTGAGAACAATCTCATGAGAGTGTTCTGGTTTCGCACACAGGGTGTTGGTACAGCAATCGGAGAGCTGCCCCCGTATTTCATGGCCAGAGCCGCTCGACTCTCAGGTGCTGAACCAGATGATGAAGAGTATCAGGAATTCGAAGAGATGCTGGAACATGCAGAGGCTGCACAAGTAAGAACAGTGGGGGGAAATAAATAGAATACTTTAATTATCCTTAAAGAGCTTAGGATTAAGGTGAAATTGTTCATAGTTACTCTGAAGAAGAAAACTGCCAGTGTAAAAACAAAATGATGCATGGCTGGGATGGAATATTCAGAAAAGATGAAATACACAAGTGATTATAATCTTGGTTTTAGAATAGGGAAATATAGAAGGCATCAACAAAAAACTCAGACTCAGCTAAAACACCTTGCCAGAAAACCAGGGTAAATTCATGTTGCCAGTGAGGTTAAGGAGCTGAAACATTCCTTGACCATTGTGTGTTTATAAGTATAGTAAGTCCTCATTTAATGTGGCCAGTAGGTCTGCGACTCTAACAAAAGGACAAGTAATGAAAGAATGTTGAGGGAAACAATGTTATTTAAGGACCTGCTGTTTTACCAAGCAGACCACTGAGTAAATAAGGGGGACAAATAGGCTGAGTCCAAAATAGTAGAACTTCCGAATTAATATTTTGAAAATACAATCAATGTAGTTTACCATGTTTAGATGAAATTATTTAGAAACTCCCAATTAAGAAAGAACAATTCAGAGAACGGCATCCTTTATCAATGAGGGGGGGAAAGGCTTTTTACATTTGAGTACAAACTGTATATCAGCCTGTATTTTAATGTTATGAAATAGGTGTTTTAGTCTTTGCAGGAAAATTCCTAAGAATATTATTAACTGAGTCTCCATTTAGTGATGACAGCAGAAATCAACATAAACATAGATAAAAGGATATAAAAGAAAGACATTTGAAAGACTGTCTATAAAATACATCTCCTTCCCTAGATTTGGTCATTAATCTATAAATTGTTTGAAAAATTGTTTTATCGTCATGTGTTTGTAGGTACATATGCCCACATAAGTGCACACACAATTTTTTGAAAAATGAGTTCATAATTTTCTTCTCAGTGGAATCTGAGACCCAAAAAAACATTACCATAGAGGGGGGGTATCATTAAAACCTATTTTAATGATAGGTAGACTTTTAAAAACAGCTTTATTAAGTGGAGATCAACCAAGAATAGTTATAGTTTTTAATTGAAAACATTTTCAGATATGGCTGTAGAATATCTAAATATAAAGCAAACGTATCACAGCTATGGACATTTGCTCTGCATGGCAAGTGTCCTTGTATCTGCTTTGCCTTATCTGTCAACAACTTACTCTGCCTCTCTCACACGTCATAATGCTTATATTAAGGCTAAACATTAGTTCTGATATCAACAACTTGTAATTATTTTTAATGCTTTTTAAATTCCAGTATCAAATTGACCCTGTGTTTACTCTGAGGTAGTATGGAAAATGTGCCCATCTTCGAATTTTATAGAAAACTGCAGATCCCAAAGTTGTTATCCTCCTAGTTTTACATGCTTAGAAGTAGAGTTAGAACCAGAACTCAGAATACCAACATCACTGGTGTATTCAAATTACTGAAACCATGTCCTTCCATAGACATATTTTTCCTGCTGTGAATAGGAAATACTCAGGAGCATACACCTAGTGAATCTTAAAGCCAGCACTCAGCCCCCAGTCCAATTTTCTGACTTCAGGATTGGTGCTCTGCTTACTGTACCAAAACATAGCGATATTTTCATCCAATAAATGCAATAAAATATAAAGAATGAATTTAAAATTTTTTCTTTCTCATATTTGATTTGATTTTTCCCTTTTTTATTGCCTTTTGTGCATTTTTACCAGTTTCTTTCAATTATATGGCTTATTACAGATTACAGATTTCAGTGTATGTGTGTATGATTATCCCTAGTTTTCCTCAAGTTTAGTAAAGGGGTTAAATTTATTTATTTTGCAGTTGGAGAGGGAAGAGGAAGTCTAGTTGGGGAGGGGACTGTTGCTAGTTTTTCACGTTAAAAAAATCTCAGAGAATACTAATGTTTTAATTCCGTATTCAAAGTAGAGTCCCTTGCTATAACTTGACAAAATAAGTTTTTTGGTTTTGTTTGTGCTTGCTAACACTGAGGACTACTACTATATCCAAACAAGATCTATTATACCTCAACTATTTTGATACACTCTTGTGATACATTTTTTGTTTTGTTTTTAAGGTTTTCACAATGCAAATTATAATAATTTAAGAGGATTTTTTGTAATTTTCTTTTTAAATCGGGTACCTTAAAAACTTTTTTATCTTAGGTTCTTTGCTTCTGTTATATTTTCCAGGTTTGCATATTTTAAATTATAAGTATTCATAATAATAAGATTGAAACATTCTGGAAGTACTATAAGTAAAAAGTGAAAACCCACACCTACTTACTCCCCAGACTAGGATAATAATCCTCTAATTCTGTATTGGGGTTTTTCCATATGTAACTTTTAAAAATAAAAACTAGGATCATACCATACATATTAGGCTCTAGTTTCCCCCCCCACATATAATAGACATTTGATACTGATTGTTAAGTTTGTGCTCTTACCATGACGTGACACGCTCATTGTAGACAACTGATAAATATATATATAAAAATAATCCCTCCATCCTTCCGTCTTTTTCTCTATAAATGTTTATAAGAGTGAGTCATATTCTGTTTATTGTTTTGTGACTTGTTTTGAATATAAAGTTATACAGTGAACATTTTTAAGTGTCATCAGATATTTCCTACATCTCTGCTTTTTATTACAGTCTGTTTAAATACAGATGAAAAAAGAAAAAAAGACCTTAACTGGTTCATTTACCAATTTTTTACATTTAGTATATTTTTTATTTTCTTATTGATTAACATTTTTAAGGCTATCCCTTTAGTCATATGCTGCCTATATTTTTTTCCATATTATTGTGTGTTTTGTTCTACCTTTTGAATAAAGAAGTTTATATCTTTTCTTTATATCAATATCTTAGACTTTTTCTTTTGGAATAATCCCTAAAATTATCTTCCTAACCTTTATAATTATGTAGTAAGTATTCAGTTGTGTTTTCTTTTAGTATTTTAATGATTTTATTATTTTACTGTTAAATCTTTAATCTATTACAATATTTTGCCTATCATATAATTAGGAATATAACTGTTTTTCAGGTAATTAGCTGTTTGTATATTCCAACACTTTTCCCAGCGATTTTAATATAGTTTTGACTTATATTTTTTATTATAAATTGTATATTATATCTTTGTAAATAGTTATTAATTGTATTTTAAAAGATATTAGGTTTTTATTTGTTTGGAAGCTATAATTTTACTGACACCTTTTTAGTTATATCTTATTGATTGTGATTTAAAAGTTCTTACAGTAATCAGTTTTCACAACAATCCAAAAGTTTACCTGACTTTGGTGTTAGAATTCCCTCATAGATACTAATCTATAAAACTCACAATTTGATAGGAGCAACAAAATATAGAGAAGTTGAGTCAACAGTGGCTAAAACAACAAATTAAGTAAAATGAACAATTATGAGTGGGTATTTGAATTTTAAGATTGCCTCAGACTTACATGAAAACTGTGTTTTTTATCCCTTTGGTAGAATAAGTTTATCAGCAGGAAGAGTGAAAAAAATACTTGGCTCTCATGCTTTACCATGTGCTCTCCAACTAGATTAAAGGGTGTGTCTGCTTTACCAGGAAGTTTTTACTAGGTAACAATCCTAAAGCGAAGTGTTTGTTTAAATTCCAGTTTTGACTAAGGGTTGGATTTTGTACTGTGGATTTGGGGGAGGGGTTAGTAACACATTTATTTGAATTCTGATTCCTTATGGTACCTAGTTTATTTTCATGAGTCTGGCATTGAGAGTAGGCAGTACTTTTCCACCAAGCTGACTTCTTTTGCTCTTGGCTGTCATGTTCCCACTAGATGTCTATGGGAGGTAGACATGAGTGAATGTAGCTTCCTGTGACCTTGAGCAATTCCAGCATCATTTGTGAAGTTAGGTCATCTGACTCCCTCCTTGCCTCCCTTATCTAGTCATTCTTTTTTTCTTTTTAATCCTCACCCAGGATATATTTTTATTGATTTTAGGGGAGAGGCAGGGGAGAGAAGCATCGATTTGAGATGCCCTCTCCTTTCCCTTCCCACTGCTGGTTCAGACCTTAATCACTAGTTCCCTGAACATTTCCAGGGACTTCCTAATATGGCTCCTCTTTACTAGTCTTTTTCCCCCCCCCCTGAAAAATACCTCTGGTCATAGAACTTTGCTGCTCAAAAATCTTCCCAACCCCTGGAAATTGTCTCTTGCTTTATCTTTCTTGTGTACTTATCACTTTTTACCTTCTTTTAAAACTATTTATGGACTTTTCTTATCTCTCCTAGGAGTCTGGAAGCTCCTTAAGGGGAGGCTGCAAAAATGTGTGCATTTTTAACAATGCCTGCCTGGTCTTGCACACACTACTCAATGAGGTAGATACTTTGAATAAACTTAAGAAATACCAAGTAAGAGAGAAAATGTAGCATTACATGAAACATGTTCACTTAATATTACTCTACTGCAAAATAAAATATTAAAGTGCAGTGAACACAGAAATCATTGAGATTTAGATCATTCAGAAATATTGAACAGTTTTGCATCTTTGAGTTTTATAGTCATCTGAGAGCAAGGGTTAAAGATAATATAGAAGGCACCATATTAAATGATTACACTTTTTAATTCACACTAAATAAAACAACATTTATAAAATTCTGTACTTTAGAAACAAATGAAGGTCCTTGTGGTAGCATGTTTATTCTGCAAGCTGCATAGCAAAACAAAAAAGGAAAATTAAAGGCATTAGGAATAAAAGAGTTTGAAAAATAAATTATTTGCTTGATGTATCCTAAAAGGATAGGCCAGCTGGTATTATTGACGTAATGGGGAATGGGATCATGGGGGTGACTGCGGGTTTTGTAGCTCACACAGTGGAGTAGGAATGTTGTACAGATTTACTTGGAAGAATATGGGTTGAATAAGTGTGCTTTCCTAAATGCCATCTGTCCAAGTGACCTAGCTGCTTGGATTCTTTTTTACAAAATGTTAGGTTGCTGACTGTGTGAAACTGTTTCTTATTATTTCTATCAATATAGGAAATTTAAGAATTAAGTCAAATAAAAAATTGAGCCCTGACCAGGGGCTCAGTTGGTTGGAGCATCATCCCATACACCAAAAGGTTGAGGGTTCAATGCCTGGTCAGGGCACATACCTAGGTTGCGAGTTTGATCCCCAGTCAGGGTACGTACAGGAGTCAACCAATCGATGTTTCTCTCTTACATCAATGTTTCTCTCTCTCTCTCTCTTTTTCTAAAAATCTATAAACATATCAAGTGAGGATAGAATAAAGAAAAGAGATTTTAAAAATTTTTAAACTTCATCTTTTCAAAAATGCAAGTTTTCCCTCCATATTTATATTGACTAGCTTGTCTTTCTCTTGAGTATAATTCATGAGTCTAGGTTAAGTATTTCCTCAAAGGCTATTTTATAGTTTCTGGGTTTCATCTTATTTTAAGGGAACATTTTTTAGCTTCTCTTTAGACTTGCAGTATTTATTTATTTACTTATTGTTAATCCTCACCCGAGGATATTTTATTTTTCCATTGATGTTTTTAGAGAGAGCAGAAGGGAGAGAGGAGGGGGGAGAGAGAGAAGGAAAGAGAGAAGGAGAGAGAAACACCGGTGTGAGAGACACATTGACTGGTTGCCTTCCACATACACCGCAGTGTGGGCTGGAATTGAACCTGCAACCCAGGTACAGGCTCTTGATCAGGAATTGAACCCAAGACCCTTTGGTGAGAGGGCTGACACTCTAACCACACAGGCCAGGGCTAGGGCTGCGATATTTAAATTAATTAAAACTTGTGCCCTGGCTGGGCGGCTTAGTTGGTTAGAGCTTTGTCCTATACCCCAGAAGGTTGCAGGTTCAATCCCCGGTCTGGGCAAGTACAGGAGGCAACCAATGGATGTTTCTCTCTCACATAGACATTTCTCTCTCTCTCCCTCCCTCCCTCTCTAAAAATCAGTAAAGACATATTCTTGGTTGAGGATTAAATAATAATAATAATTAAAACATGCCACTTGTCTAATTTTTTGAAGCTAAATTCCCCAAATTAAGTTTAAATACTAATATCTTTTAGCTTACTAGTTTGTATTAAATATATTTAGAGCTCCAAAACTTTTTAGCTTATTAGAATTTTTATTCTGTGTAGAAATTTCAAGTTATTTACGTTATTTTATTAGTGAAAAAAATTAACACCCAAAAAAGTTCATCCATTGGTAATGGTAGCTCTCATTCTTATGGCTGGTGCATTTTCTTTTTATGCATTACCCGGTGAACATCCCCCTAGTACAAGGGGATAATTAAAGGTTCTTTTGACGTCCTTTTGATGATAGAATATGTGTTTGATCATTTGAGTTTAGAGACTATGGGAAAGCATTTAATAATGATTATTTATATACTTGCTTAAGTGCTTCAGTGTTCCTTTGATGCTATTCTCTGTTGAGCACATTTTCCTATGAAGTGTTCGTAGCTGCCCACACCATGTCAGTGCCTGCTGGTTTTTCCCCTTGTGAAGTATCTGTTCCTTTACATACAGAGATTTATGAAAGAGTACACGATGTGGATGATCTGAAACCCACCGGGACACATTCTCATATAATTTAGTGCCATTTGAACACTCAGGGTGTCCGTTGTTGCTGGGACCTGTTTTTGACTCTGTTGAACCTTCTTGGGCTGTGGTTTGTCTGGCCATCACATGACTTCTCTGAAAATTCCCCCTCCCCTTCATTTCCAGTAAACTGTTTGAGTAGGAGTGAGTCAGAGTGAAACCAGCTTCCCTGTAACCACAGGGCTTGGTAGAGAATTTGTCAGCGTGGACTCTAGAGGGTTTGCATTGAGCTTTGCTATGGTTTGTGTTGCGTCAGGGGTTCCACAGAAAAGCTTCCTGCTCTCATGATCTCTTGCTTGTTTGCAAAGAGTTAAACTGATAAACTTTGCCGTAATGAACCTTAGAGACACGTTAAAGACATTTCTTTATTATTTAAAGGCCAAGGCTTATTGTAGTTTCTCTTTTCAGAATCAACCAACCACACCCAACAACATTTAGTTTTTGAAAAGGCAGGCCTTGTCTTTCAGAGCTGGCTCATGATTTTACCACAAAGCACCATCAAGATTAGGCAATTTTCAGTGGTCTCTTTTGAAGGATTCTGTTGCAGGATATTGCGACTGACTAGCGGAGTTAGCTTTGCTACATGAAAAATCACTTACTTGCACTTGGTTCACCAAGAAAAGGTAGTACCTAAAGTAGTTCTCTAGTACTCCATAAAAGAAGCCGTAGGCTTGAGTCTGCAGGAGCTGAACAGGGCTGCTGAGGACAGGACATTGTGGACATCACTCATTCGTAGGGTAGCCGGGAGTCAGAACCTACTCAGTGGCATGCAACACAGTTGTAGTCTCTAAACACACTTAGCATGATTTATGGTGGAATTCTTAGTGCCTCATTTTATTTCCTTTCTCAGGAAACTTTTACTTTATTTAAACTCTTCTCACCACCCCACTCCCAGACTTTTAATCTTTCTTCGTTTTCTGACTCTTCTCTATTCCTTTAACCCATTCTTACACTAGTATTAACTGAACAGGAAAGGGAGCTATCACTTGATGCAAGCTACTGAATGAATGGTGTCTAGGAAATTGTCTATTCATTGTGCATTCCTGAATCCGTTTGGTTTGGTTTAGTTTTTTTGTTAATGCTCACCCGAGGATATTTTTTCCACTGATTTTTAGGGGGGGGGCAGGGAAACACCAATTGGTTGCTTCCCACATGTGCCCCGACTGGGGCTGGGGTTCGAACCTGCACCCAGGTATGTGTCCTTAACCAGGAATCAAACCCTCAACCCTTCAGTGTGCGGGATGGCCCTCAAACCACTGAGCTGTACTGGCCAGGGATGAATCCATTTGTTTTTACATGTGTGTGTCTATATTTATCCATGTCATCCCAGCAGACTTTTATTTAAAAAATAAATTTGGGGGAAAATTAAAATAATAAATAAATAAATTTAATGAGTACTTTTAAATCCAACCTTCTAAAAATCATTTTTATTCTGCTTTTTTTGTAACAAAATAAATTGAGATGAAAGAACATGGTAAAAATTTTGAGCTAGTTATTTCTCACAGGAAAGAATAGAGTAATGGAGTTTTAAAATTGTTTATATTCTAGCAATGTGCACTAACTCTCAGTGATCAAATTAAAATAGAAAAAAATCATTTTGATGAAAACGTGATTCTAATTGAAATAAGATGATTTTAAAATGAAAAAAGAAAGGTTATATAGCCTGGTCTTTAACAAAGCACAGTAGTTAGTAAATGTTTGGTTTTCTTGTTAGTTTGCTTTGGCATTGGAATAGAATATAGTTTTGGTTTATGTCTGTTTTTTTCTTTTCATTTGCACACCTGCTTACAGATATGGGGGAAACATAAGCAAGGGGTAAGGATCAGGTTACCTTTGTTAAACTAATTTAAAGATTTTTTTCAGGTTTATGTTTCAAACATCTTTTGCAAAATGCCTTTAGAAAGGCCCCTTTCATTGAAACTAAGACCAACAGACTATGTATGCTGTGATTTTGCTCATGAGTTTGCAAATCAGTTAACACACTAAATACAAACCCACATTCTCTTGTAACTGCTGAGTGCTCCCAGGGGTCCTGGCCCAGGATCAGAGTTTCCTGTAAGATGCAGATGGCAGGATTACCGTTGTGCTCATTTCATATTACAAAAGGTGTTTTTGTTCCTAATTAACCGGGGTGTGTGGTTTGTCATAATAGATCTGTAGTTCTCTTGCTGAATTATTTAAGGAAATTTCTTTTGGTAGAGTGTTCTTCCCATTTTCCTGTCTTGGTCCTCACGAGGTAAAAGCCTGAGCTGTCACCCTTTTAAAGGAAAGCTGTATGTTGCGGTCTCAGGAAGTGGGCATGGTCAGTAACCCAGAGCTCCCCTCAAAAGGAGGCGTGTACTCTAGGCTCCTTGTCCCTTTCCCCGATACGGATCTGCATCAGTTTATTTATCAAAACCTGTAAAAACATGTATTTTTACTACTTCTTGGGGTAACAACTTCAGAAAATTCATAACCTATTATCTAAGCACATAGCAGTGCTTCTGTTTGTTTAAATTTGCCTCTCACTTTGTACTGTAAGATTGTTTAACACTCTGTAGATTTCAGTTGGTGGCCTTTTCAGCCTTTCTAGAGAAGGTAACTGTTTACTTTTTATATCTAACAGCCCCCCGAACACTTTGAGCACTTTAATATTTTTTCAGAAATCTATTCCTAACTCTTTTATCATTTTCCTTTCATGAAGTTATCAAAGCTGCACGTGAGCCCGGCCGGCGTGGCTCAGTGGTTGAAAATCGACCTTGGATCCAGGAGAACACCGTTCGATTCCTGGTCAGGGCACATGCCTGGGTTGCGGGCTTGATCCCGGTAGGGGGCGTGCAGGGGGCAGCCGATCAATGACTCTCTTGTTATTGATGTTTCTGTTTCTCTCTCACCCTCTCCCATTTCTCTCTCTGAAATCAATAAAGACATATTTTTAAAATAAAAAACAAAACTGCACGTGATTTTCCAGGGGCAGCTACAGTACTACACTCACGTTTTTCACATTTCTACAACTACAGTCCTATTTTGCTGATGTTTTTAATAAATTGTTTACTTCAATAAACTGTGTACTTGGGAAACTACTTCCATTTCCCTTTTCTTTGTTCATATCTTAAAACTTCTAAAACTCATCGTTTTATATTTAAGTAAGTTTTCCCTAAGTGTGTTATTTTACTCTTGTCCACATTGAAATTTACCTGCCATTTTCTTCTTACTTGCTTAAGTTTACATGATTTTTCAATTTATTGTCATACATTTGGCACTTCTGATTTGAATTGTGGATTTAGAACTTAAACTCTCCGTCCACTCCTTTTTCTAGGGATATCTGTAAATTTTTTAAGTAGAGTTGGTTCTGTCCTAGGAAATAAGTTCACTACTTACATTTCTCGTAGTAGAGAAGATCCCATTTATCTTTAGCCTTTGTGTTCAGTCTCTTAAGTTTCCTGTCCCCGACAGTTTCATAAATCCCATACTGACTCAGTGTTCATAGCTTTGGACTATTTTTGTTATCTTATGTACGTAGCAGATTGTCATACTTTTTGCTTTTTAGATTCCAGTCTGAATATGGAAATAAATGCTATTTATTACTTACTCGTAACCAAAATACAATCAGTTATAAAGTGTTAAAAATGAGATGGGATCCTCCCCACCCCCAGCATCAACTGAGATTTGGTAAATGCCCTTTCTGGTGAGACATGAGGAGATCACATGAGATAACTGGCTTCACACAGGGAAAAAAGAGAAGAAAAGATTTCATTACTGTGTATGTCATCGCTAATAAATCTTGTATACTCAGACATTTTCCCTGAGTGTCTAGAGCACTGCTGTTCTTGGGCTACGGTGTCCGATCTCATTTTCAAGTAGAGGCTAGGCAGGCACTGAGAGGCATGGATCCTGCCTGCCTGCCTGCCTGCCTGCCTGCCAAGAATTACCATTAGGTTTCTTTCCAACAGGGAGAGAGAGACAGAGGGAAAGGAAGGAGCAGATACTGGCCAATTTTAATGCTGATAACTTGAACTTTAATTCTAATTTGCCTGGACTGTAAAGCGGAAGAAAGCTCTGTATGCTTATCTGAACTTCCAAAAAATACTTCTCTATTTTTTTTATCTAAAAATGTCAACAGATACTGGTGGTCAGCCCTGAGAAAGCCTCCTAAAACCTTACTCCTTCCATATCTTCTTTCCTTCTAGGCTACCCAAGAGATACTTTATGTTTAATAGATTATTTGTGAGTTTTCAGATTAGTGGTGAGATGACCATTACAGGTATAAGTAACTAAAAAATTTCCTCTTATTTTCTGGAGACAAGAATATGTTCATTAAGAACTAGAATTTAGGAACATTTTGTAAAGTATATGATTATCTGACCATTATGCTGTATACCTGAAACTAATACAAAATAATATTGAATGTAAACTGTAATTGAAAAAAATTGGGGGGGGGGGGGGAGAACTAGCATTTGGGAGTAGTAAGCTCATCCATTTCTACCCTCTTGTGATGGAGAGTTTAGTACACCAATTGGCAGATTTGATAAACTTGCCATTCTTAATGCATTTCCTTCCTTCCCTCCTTCCTTCTTTATAGCTCTCTTCATTCCTTGATATTAAAATGTTGCTTTTCTCTTTTTGATATTAGAAACAAAACAAAACCCTTTCACCCCCTGCATTGTGAGATTGCAGTAGAACTGAGCTCATCATCATGTCTGACTCAGAATTCGGACAAGACGCTTTTTATTTCATTGGCTCTCAGACCTTTTCATCTTTTGACAGTTAGTAAGTAATACAGCCTCTACACAGTTTTGTCCCATAATCAATTTTGTCTCTTATTAATCATGAAGGTAGGCATTATCACCATCTTATAGAAAAGACGGAGAAACTGTGGCTAGAGAAGTTTGAAGACAGTGTAATTGGAGCTCTGTCATTTCGATGTGACAAGAACTCTGTGGAACGGTGTTTGTATTGTTTCTGTAAGCACGTTTCGCCCTTTTTGTATTTCGTGCTCTCCTTTGCATTGTAGGTTTCCTGAATTGTCCATCATTTCTTTCTCAACTGCACCCGCCGCTCACGTACACACACTAGATTATTTCTCTCTCAGGGGAAAAAACTGATTGGAACTCGCTTTCACTAGATTGTTAGCTTGTCTTGTTCCCTGGCCCCCTGTAGGGTTTGATCAAATGTCGCCTTTTCTGTGGGACCTTCTCTCACCATCCTATCTAAAATTGCACCGTCCCCGCCGTCCCATTCTGTAGTTTTCTCTCCTTCCACTGAAACGTGAGCTGTGTGAGGGCCAGGCTGTCTCCAGGTTGACTCAGTGTTGTGTCCCCTGCTCCTGCGGTAGTGTTTGGCGTGTATGAACACTTGACAGACATTTGCTGAGTGAGTGAGTGACTGGAGCACTGGGTCCTCATCTTTGTATTTTTATCATCTTGCATGTAGTAGTTACCTGCTTTATTTGGTTTAACTTAATAGCTTTTAAATAAGAATTGTAGTTTTTGGAAAAGATCTAATTTTGTCTTCTGAAATTCTGGAAACAAAAAACAAATAAATTGGTTTTTCGTAACTTAACAATTAAAATACTTAAAAGCTTTTCTTTTCCTCTTGTTTGTATGTTTGAATTTATTTAATCATCACATGTTTGACGTATCAAAGCTGCTAACTACCACAACACACTCGTTAGAACCATCGGTAGCAGAGGAAAATCCTTTAGGTCTTTTTCAGTTGAGATTTATTATTAATTGGCAATGTGGAAGCAATATTAAGAGTAATCTGTGCTACAGCCACTGTTGGAAAATGTTTGGCACTGTCTACTAAAGTCAAATTTACACATACCCTGTGACATAGCAGTTCCATATGAAAAGTTATGCCCAACCAAAAGACATGCCACAGGACTTGTACAAGAATGTTCATAGCAGCAATATTCATGATAGCCCCAAACTGGAAACAACCCTAATGTTCACCCAGTAGTAGAGCAGATAAACTGTGGCATAGTCATGCGACAGAATGCTAGACAGCAACAGCAAGAAAGTCATCATTGCTCCTTCAGTAGCATGGGTGAATGACACGGACACAGTGTGGAGCTACAGAAGCCAGACGTAAAGAGGACCTACTGTTTAATTCCATTTATGTAAAGTTCAAAAATAGGCAAGCTACACTGTGGTGATACAAGCCAATGATAGTGTTTATTTTGGGGGAAGGATAATTACTAGGAGTGCCACCAGTGGGGTTTCTGGAGTTCTGGTGATGTTCTATATCTGGATCTTGGTGGTAGTTACATGGGTGTGTTCATTGTAAAATTTCATCAAGCTGTATATTTAGATTTGTATACCTTACTGTATATCCATTGTGCCTCAGTTAAAAGAATATTTTTACCACCCTCCTCCCCCTCCAGAGTAAGTTTTATAATGAATACAACAGTACATGCAGACATCCATTTAATCCTGATTTTGACCCAGATACAGCTGATAGCTTCATATTTTGAGCACAACTCTCTGAAATATGTGTTGTTCACAGATTATGTATTCCTTATGTATATTTTTATGTGAAGAATTGTAGTGATCATTATTACATAATTTTTGAAAGGGTTAATGTGGAAGAAGTAGAACCTACTGCAGGCACAACTGCCTTGAGGTCAGTGACCTTGGGCCCTTTATTTTTACTGTACCGCATAATGCAGAATACATTGATTATACTGCACAATGCAGAGCCCATGCATGTGTAACCGAAAAATATGTTTCA
Organism: Miniopterus schreibersii; assembly: GCF_964146895.1. NCBI lineage: Eukaryota > Metazoa > Chordata > Mammalia > Chiroptera > Miniopteridae > Miniopterus > Miniopterus schreibersii. Next base: position 11,353,733 of record NC_138116.1, read on the forward strand.
TGAAACAGTATTTACTTTTATCACATATATTGATGTCACATTTTTATCCTATTCATTAAAAAGCGTGCTATTTGTGAGCTGAGTTTTCACAATATGCAGTCTGATAAAACTGCATTAAATAGTTGAAATGTATGAATATGAACAGGAACAAAATCTGAATTTTCTTTCCAGGTTTCTAGATAGTTTTTTTAGTACTTATTAAATTTAGCTAGCTGACAAATAAATGTTTCTTACTGTGTCAGGGAATATGCACAATTGTCTTTGCTTATGGTCATTTTTAAACATGCCTTATTGCTTTTGACTGATGTAAGATCTGATTTTTATGTTATATTTTTGAAGGGGAAAAGATGGTCTTTATTTTATGTTCTTTCTAACTTATTTTTTATTGAGGTAATGTTGGTTAATCACCTTATGTAAGTTTTAGGTGCACAGCATTATAATTTGATTTCTGTATGCACTATAGCATGCTCACACCAAAAATCCGTTTTTCCTCCATCACCGTATATCTAAACTGCTTTACCCATTTTGCCTCCCCTCCCTTTCCCCTCTGGTAGCCACAGTTTGCTGTCTGTATCTGTGAGTTTGCTTTTGTCAGTTTGTTTAGTTATTACATTTTACTTTTATATCTCACGTGAGTGAGTCACAGTTTCTGTCCTTCATCAGACTTACCTCACTTACCAAAATGCTCCCTCCCTGCCCTCCGTGTGTCACAGACGGCATTACTTTCTTCCTCAGGACAGGGAGGTTTTCAGCCATTATTTCTTCAAATAATTTTTCTTCCCCATTCTCTCCCTTTGTTTCTGGGATTCCTATAATGTAACTATATGTTCCCTTGGTGTTGTCCCATAATGTCTCTTAAGCTGTCTTCACTCATTTTCATTCTTTTTTCTTTTTGCTCCTCTGATGGGAGGATTTGTACTGCCCTGTCTTCATGCTTGCTGGTTCTTTCTTCTGCTTTATCTAGTCTACTGTTGAACCCTCTATTGAGTTTTCCAGTTCAGTCATTGTAGTCTTCACCTCTATGACTTCTGTATGGGACTTTTTAATATTTTCTCTTTCTGTGGAAATTCTCACTTCATTTGTGCTTTGTTCTCCTGCCCTTGGTGAGCATTATTTTGAACTCTAAGGTAAATCACTTAGCTTCATTTCATTAAGGTCTTTATCTGTGGCTTGATCTTGTTTTTTCCTTTAGAACATATTCCCTTGTTTCTTCATTTTCTGTGACTGCTCTCTGTGTTAGTTTCTATGCATTGGATAAACCAGCCACTTCTCCCACTCTTCAGGAGTAGCCTCCTTTAGGAGATAAACCTTGTCATTCAACCCCGCCCTAGCTCTTGGTTGTCTCTTAATCCTTTGTGATTGTCTATTGTCTTTGTTCTTAGTGTCTCCCAGTAGTTGAGGCTGTGCTGAGACCTGTCAGTTTCCCAAAGGGGAGTAGCTTACTCAGCATATAGATACAGTCTGATTGGAAGATGGACCTTCAGGCAGCAAATTTTAAAGAAGCAAAGATAACCCTTCTGGGGAAAGACTGGAATATGGACATTTCTGTTTGCTCTCTCTGCACTGAGCCCTGGGGGAATAGTCAACGAAGAACTGTTTTTCTATTTGCTACCATCCCTTGAACCCATGAACACAAGCCTCACTGGCCACCAAAGTCAGGCTATCAAAGGATATGTCTGTCCTCTGAGTGGTAGCCACAAAAAGCTGAGCATCAGACTAAAATTACTCAGCTTGTTTCTGGATTTCTTTTAGAGGTAATTGTTCAATATGCAGCTGTAGATTGTTTGTCCATGGGAAAAAGTGAATTCATGATCCTCCTATGTCACCTTCTTGACTCAGAGCTCTGTAATCTCTTCTTAAAACTTGTAAATCTCTATAATCTATTCAGAATAAAATTTCTTTGCTTTGGTTTTTGGAATTGTGTTTATGGGATATATTCTATTTATACAGTTTTAGAATTTTGCCCTAACTTTTAATTTATTTAAATTCCAATGGTCATCTCTGATTTAATAATGTAAAAGCCATAAATTAAATATTAAAACATTTCATTTTCAGAAAAAGTTACACAACCCTGTTCTGATTACTATTTTTTGGTAAATGTGTGTGCATTTTGTAATCCAGCATCCTATCTGTACTAACTTTAAAATTTATTAACTACTTCCTACTGTCACAATCACTTTATCTTATCAAGTTAATATCCCTATTTTTTCTTTTTATCCTAGAGTTTATTTCCTGATAGTTTTCATCTCATAAGTATGTTTGAGTCCATTATAATTCAAAAACAGAATAGGTGATGTGTAACTCTTTTGAAAACTTTCTTCAAAAGTGTTTTGTTTACTTTCAATTGAGTGACTTAATGCTCTATATTTTTATATGAAAATAACTCATAAAGAGCCCTGATAATGGGTAGAAAAATTGCAATTAAGACACATTTTAGCCTGTTTTTAAGAGGAGAAAGATTTAAAGATTATGAGTTATGTTTCATTGCACTTTCCATGAAGTTGAAAATTATTCTACCCTTTAATTGTGTTATTTACTATGTGGAATATGATTTCATTGAAGAAAATAATTACATGGTTATTGGGATCTTAATAACAAGTTAATATTTCAGAGTGATTGTCAGCGATGCTGAAACAGCTTATAACATTAAGTCATTATTACTATTTAGCTCCATTTCTGGTTAACAGAGTTATACTTGCTTGCCACAACATAATTGTCTAGGACACACTAACAAGTTGTTTTAGATAGCAAAAGAACATCACAAATACAGTATATTTTAGCATAAATTTCCCTTTTACAAAGGTAATTATTATTGCAACAGTTGCTCTGTGGTTTTTAATGTTGACTGTGGAGCCACTTTCAATACCAATCCCAAGAAGAACATTTCAGCAGTTTTAACATTTAATGAGTTAAGAAGGCAGATAATGGTAACTGAATAGTTACCATTACATTGATGGTAATAGGTCAACTCAAACTAACATAAGCTATTAACCAAATACATATTTATCTCCAGTAATATTGCATTCACTTAACATGTATAGGGATTTTCTGTTACTTTTAAAGAGATCTTGAAATTTCATGTGGTCATTTATGAAAATGAAATAGATTACTGTTGCCATTTGAAGATAAATATTTTATATATTTAGATCCAATTTGGCATCTTTAGAGTCAAAGATTAATATTTTGCAAGCTGATTATGATTAGCAATACAGTTTCTCTTCTCCTTTCATCATGAATATATATTTCTTAGGAAAGGGAAAGGTGAAGTAAAAGTAGTGCAGATTATTCATACTTGAAGGATTTGTATGGTTATTATTTTTTATTATTAATAATAATAACAGTAATAACCCCTGACATCTCAGTGGTAAGAACTTAGCTTTTCTTCACCTGTCTTGTAGTCAATGGGAAGTTCTCCTGGCGTCTCATTCCCCCTCTCAGAAGCGTGAATGGACCTATGCAGCCACTGTCGGGGGTGGGAAAGGCCATTTTATTTACTTGTATTCTGTTTATTAACTTTTACAGAGTGGAAACTGATACGTGATAACTAATTGTAAATGCATGGTATTTATTCAGGTAGAACTAGAGAATGAAACTTTCCCCTTAGGCACTTAAATTGTGAAATAGGTAAACATTAGGAAATGTGAACCCAGAGAAATGAAACTATTTAAAGGAATTTGGCTTTAGTTGTACAGATTTTTTTAAATGAAGAATAACAATTGAGGAAGTAATCAGATTACACTTACTACAGTGTTCCCACAAACACACCAAAACCATTAAAATGAAATACTAGTTTTCTTTCATATTTAATTTGAATAGAATACCTAACATACTAATTTGTTAAATGTTTTATTTAAAATACTGTTATTTATTATTGGTGCATCCTTTTCCTTGGTTTATTTATCTTATTTGATGGCCTAAAAAGAATAGCAAATTTTGTTTGAAATGCTTCTTTTAAATTTAACAAAAGAGGAGTTTTTTGCTGGTTTTGGGTGTGTGTGTGTGTTTATTTGGATTTATTGTCAAACAGTATACTCACAGTACAATTTTCTATTTTAAAGCAGGTGGAAATGTAAATATTTTAATGCTTAGACAGTGTTACTTTAAAATCAGCATGTTAAGAAAGCTGTCAAATTATGCAGATAATGAAAAAGTACCAAGTTGTTTAAAAAAAATAAAGAAGTTTTAAAACTACAGAGCAACAAACAAGGAAAGTACAACTACATGTAAAATATTTTAGACAATAGAAGAATGATGTTTTCAATAAATTATATTAATAAGCCTCTAAGCCCATATCTGTAAGTTTTGAATATATGGCTTTAAAGTGAAGTAAGTTTAAAATAAAAACAAAATATGGTTGTGTTTATGAAATCTAAACATGAGTTCTTTTACTCATTGTAAAATATTTTAGATTTCGTTTAAGTACTAATACAATGATTCCCTGAGTTTGCTTGAATTACACTGGCAAGGAAAAACATCAAGAAAATACTTCCTCAGGCTGCATATTCTGCTACTGTTGGTTTCTTATAAAGAAAAGAACTGTGCACACTTCATATTAGTTTAACTTAAATAAATGTTTATGGGTGGTTTAAAGTATAAATGTAATTTTAATTCTAAGAATATTGTGAAAGACTTGGAAAATAAATTATAGGAACCGAAAGTAGCATGGTCACTGTGTACGTGTGTGTTAAGCACATAATGAGATTTATGAAATCCATTTTCAGTACATGATTTTCAGATTTTTAAAAAGTATAAACTCCCCATTAAAAAGGCACTTAACTTGTTTCCCTTGTAAAATATGCCAGCTAAAAATTAATTTTTTAAAAGAAAAAGGTTAAGGGAAGTTTCTACTTCACTTATTTAGATAGGGTAGTTCTTTCCCCTCAAATAAAAATTCTTGAAGCACTGTTAAGAATAATTGATGATGGGCACCCAGGCATCTGAAAGAACAAAGAGTCTATTTTCCTTTGTTCTTGGCTAATTTCTTTTGAGTAAAGAGATTTTGCCTCAAAGGGATAAAATAAAATATCTCCTTACTTTCAGGATGGTTTTTAAAACATGATTTCTTGAACTTCTGTAGGCTTAAATGTTTTTATTATTTTGTGTATTAGGTGATCTGCATTATGTTTAATCATTTTTATATAAACCAATTCATATAATTACACCTATTTTTCAATTTAAATATGTGCGTGTATGAAAAATACCATCAGTGTAACATGATGGCACTACCATAGTCACGAGGTTTAAATAAATTAAGATTCTAAAGCCTTGAAATTAAGATAAAAAGAAAAGGGATGCCTATTATATGTTAACTGTAATTGAAAATTTTTTTAAAAAAAGGAAACAAGACACCAAACCTTCTAAACACTGTTGATCTTGTCTATACAATTTTATGCAAAACTTTAATTTTTTATAATTTTATATACTGAAGAATATATAAATCCTGTGATAGAAAAATGTTCCCACGTATATCTGACTTGGAAAATACACTTATAAAAAGTATGTTGTCTTTAAAATAAAATGTGTATAGCTTTTTTTTCTTTTTCTTAGCAATTGAGTACCATCTTTCCTCTTATTAGAGTGGATTTCCTGTGAAGATATTAAGGGCTATAAAAGGAGGCATTTTCCTGAATTTATATTTTTAGCTCTTAGGCTACATTAATGAAATTTTCATAACTAATTCATAACCTAATAGTATTGTTTGGTGTTTTAAAAACCCAAAACATTTCTTTTCATTATGGTTTACTGGTTTTTATTTAGTGCTTCTAATAAATGACAAAGTTAGTATTTTGGACTCTGTAAATTATTCAAAATAAATAGAAGTGTAATTTGTCTTTAAATATGTTATTTGTACAACTGATTTTATTATATATTCTTAAACAGTTTTTAAATCAATAAAAATCAATATTTCACTCTTAATGTCACAGTTGTTAATTTAAGAAAAAAATTAAATATTTAGTTAGAAATCTGAATGAAATGGCAAATGCCCTTTACTGCAGTAGTTCAGTTGTTTAAAAATATTAAATCTGATATAATAACTTATTGAAAAAATAAGGTTAACTCCTAAAAGAAAAATTCTCTCTTTGGAAGTAAATTGTAAAATTACAGAATTGCACTGTAGAATTTAGTTAATGACTAACCCTGATAGCCTATCTTCTTGAACTTGAAAGTGGTTATATTGACTGATAATATCTTTTAAAATACATATACTTTATTGACTTAATTCCTTTGACTTTCTCACCATCCTCAACAAGTGAGGAGGAGGAACATATTATTATTTTTTAAATTTTAACATTTAATATTGTGGTAATTTGATAAAGGTATACTACATATTATTTGTTAAAGGTGTTTGTTTTTTTAAGTAGAAATACACAACTTCTGTTGTGGATTAGAGAAGTGCTTTAAATCCTGTTCCGATTCTGTGAAGGAACCTCCTACTTTTTTATATTCTGACCTTTCTATAAGATTGTTGCCTATTAAGAGTATTGAACTAAAGAGAGAGGAAGAGATTCTATGATGTGAACACTTTTAAAAAAGACACTTACACATTAACTAATATTTCTTATCGTGCCAATTATTTCCATTGAAATTTTGGAGTATATGCCATTTCACAGTCAGAAAAGAATGATAGTCAAATTTCAGATTGGTATTTTTAAGAAAAAATATATACATATAGAGGGTCTTCCCCCAAAAATGTATACACACACCCTGAATAATTATAAAGGAAGGCTTTATTAAAATACATTTTATTTTCAAAATTGAGCTATCAGCTGTTACAGTGTGTATACATTTTAGGGGGACACCCCGTATATAATTGTAGCATCAACATGTTGGAAGAAGAAAGTTGTGGAAATAAACTAGCCAGCCAAATGCATGTTTCAGCAGCAGAAGTGGCGATAGAGAAGCAGAAAGAGCACTGATTTCAGAGTCTAAAACTAGCACACGCTGTGCAGGTGTAGGATGTTACTTTGCTTTTGGGGGTGATGAATGCCTCGTCGATGCCTCATAACTGTTTTTTCGGTCTTCTGGCTAGTGGTCAGCACAGGTGTCTTCATTGGCTATCTTGAAAAATCCAATGATTTCTAACCTGATGTTAATTAGGGAGTGAGTCTGGCGAGTTGTAGAAGGAAAGAGAAATAAGTAGATGCGATAGGCCAGGATTTCTGAAAGAATGAGTTGGTTCCTGGTTAGTTTATAGCATTTTGTTCATCCCTGGATAATCCAGAGAGGATCCAAAAACTAAAGTCACAGTGTTTTGGCTTACTCTTGAAATCTGGTACAAGTTTATCATTAAGGATGTAATTAATGTTCTATCAAGATTTTATTTGCATGTTTTCCAGTGCAACCTGTAATTTTTAGAAGTAATTCATCATATTAAATGAATCAGTGCTTTCAGATCTTGAGATATTTAATATTATAAACTCGATAAACAGTCATCTTCCCTTCTTCCTTGTACTTTTCAGTAATGTTTTGATACCTTTCTTTTATACAGGACTTTGCCTCCCGGGCTAAGCTGGCAGTTCAAAACCTAGTACAGAAGGTTGGATTTTTTGGCATTTTGGCCTGTGCTTCAGTAAGTCAATTGTGTTAAAAGTGAGAAATTCCAATAAATGGTAGATTTATATTTTGATCCAATTTGTTTTTAAAAATACATGCCTAATGAACAATAATGCTATCATTTTTAACGGGTATGTAATTTTATAAATTATTCATCTTACTCATCGAATGAGCTGTTTTCTGGTGGATACATTCATATTTTGTTTATTAACTTTTAAGCATTTCATCATGCCGTGATGACTTCAGTCCTAAATGTCTTGATTCAGTAAGAACAAAAGAGACAAAATCCATCCTTCCCATGGAGAATTTATAATGAAGTGCATCTAACCAAATAACAATGACTTCATTCTTTCCAGAGTTATAGATAAGTCATCTTTTCCCAAAGTTTCAAGCATTAGTTATAAAGAAAAATTTGTATAAAACCTGTCTTAAGTGACCTTAATACCTAGTTAGATCACTGGAACATCTGTGGCAAAGTTAAGGACATCTTTGGCTACAGTGAACTAAGAAGCCCTTTATTTCAAAAACTTACTGTCTCCACTATGCTGTACCTGAAACTAATACAAAATAATATTGAATGTAAACTGTAATTAAAAATTTTTTTTTGCCTGGCTGGGCATGGCTCAGGGGTTGAGCATCGACCTAGGATCCAGGAGATCATGGTTCAATTCCAAAGAAATGACAATTATAAGGCTGTGAAGTGATATTGTTATTACAAGGTTGTAAGTCAAATGAAATTGCATAAAGTCTTTGAATTTGGGTGGGAAAAACAAAACTGAGTTATTGAATCCAAGTGTTACTAACAAAAAAATACTTGAATTCTAATTCAGTCATGGCACTGTTTTTAAAAGGACATGTGACAAATATCTTTTAAATAACTAGGCTTTTCTTTGAAAGTTCAAAAATGAAATTATATAAATTAACTGACTTATAAATGGTTCAGCCAACAGCCACTAGGACAGAGCACTTCTGTGGGGGAAAATGGATGAAGCTCTCAAAAACAGCCTTGTGGTCTCTGCATTTTTACATGAAATTATCTCTTAGCGTTCTTGAAATGTGGCAATGTTTGGAAAAGGTATTTGTTGTGAATCACTTCTTTGTCTGGAACTGAACATTCAAAACATCTGAATCAGTGCTCTTGTATTTCCACGGCTTGACTTTCTTTCTAAAATGTATCACACAGCCCCATGGCCTTGAGCTCTCATAAAATAAAACACAAATAATGAATTTTTTATGTTGAGAAATAAGAGCACATCCACCTATAAATGTATTTGTGAATTTACAACAGTGTTTGCCATACAGAGACATGAGCACTTTCTAGATAATGTTCTTGTTTCAGGCTAAAGACTTTCAAACCCTAGTAACTACTGAAATAATCTTAAGGCTTTTTCTCATTTATACCGCACCTTAGAAAACAGCTACCAATAGCCAAGTGTCTACTGAATGGTATTAAATTCCTGTGCGTCCATTGGCTTTATCCAATTCTAATGTGATAGGAAAAAAAGTATATTTATGGGACATTAGCCATAAGTAATAAAAGCAGAGGGACAGCTGGCTTGCTTTGAAGAGGTTGAGCAACAGCCTGAGATGAATGTGAGACCCGGTTTCTGGACACATTAGAATACTTGCCTCACCCTCTGAACAGTGTAGTGCTGATCAAGGAGCCATACCTCTCTGCAGTGTAAAGATTTGCTTATAGGTGGTAAAATGACACCGTTCTTTGGGTTGTATGCAGAAGTCCCCTTGTATTTATTTATTCTTTTACAGATTCCAAATCCTCTGTTTGATCTGGCTGGAATAACATGTGGACACTTTCTTGTACCTTTTTGGACTTTCTTTGGTGCAACCTTGATTGGAAAAGCAATAATTAAAATGCATATTCAGGTAATTATATCCTCTTATCCCCTGCCTAATGATGATGAGCCCACTAAAAGGCACCCAAACCGATTTCCCTTGCTCATTCCAAGGTGAATTCCAGGGTCGAGCTATTGGTCCTGCCGCTTTTGGTTGGTAGCTTGTGGAGGTGCTCAGCCGTGTCATTCTGAGGTGGGTGGGAGTGGGCAGGTCTTCCCTGTCCCTGTTGGAAATTGTGCCCCTGTATTAGTTTCCTCTTGTTCCTTCATCTCTTTCTTTCTGCCTTCGTTCCTTCATCTCTTTCTTTCACTTTTTGCCTTGTGAAACTGTTTATTCAGAACTTTTACCAAACAAAATCAGTGCTCCCATGTAGGAAGATGCATATCATTTTCACACGCATAGTCCAAAAACTATCTTTACTGACCATGGGCTGAGAAAATACTGCCTTTCACTAGTTCTACTTTTCTTTCCCACGCTGTATATAACACTTCCCCTCGAGATACCAGTATTCTGTACAGAAAACCAGACAGATGTTAGTGTTGGGGAGAAGGGAAGAAAGGGGTCTCCAAAGAGGCAGAAAGATGTGGGTTGTGGTTAGAGAAGTGAAAATCTGCCAGTCTTCAAAGCCACTCATAACAAAATCTTTAGTATACACTATATGAAAAAGGAGAGAAAAGAGACTAAAATAACTTAAATGGGGGGAAATGGATATGTGCTTCTAGGTCTGTGATATGAACTGTTTCCTTCTGTGGGCAAATCTCACCATAATAAAATAAAATAAACCTGGAAAGAATTTCTTAATCAATGAGGTTTGCAATAAAGAGGCATTCACCAAAGGAAAGGCAAGAACAGTGAGTAATGTCTGTGCCCCGGTTTGATTCCTTAATAATTAAAAACATACCCATCCCCCAAGTTTCTTCTTAACACCTCTCTACCTTTAGTTCTTAGGAGAGTGAAACAAAAAAATCTCAGCTGCTTCTACCTGCCCAGTGTCTAATGTTAGATTTTGGCATTTGAGATCAGTTTATTGAACCTGTCCTCTATTCTCCTGCCATGATAATCACCCAGAATTTCAAGGATATGTTTTTCTTCCTTCAAGGAATATATTTTTCCCCCACTTATATTAAGTATATTGTTCAATGAATATAGGTTCTTTAATATTGGAATGCTAGTTTCTTTAGTAAAGATTTAAAATACCATAACAGGATTTTTCAAATAATAAAATATTGGGCTGAGTAATAAATTATTTTGCAGTGTATCTGAAGATAATATTTTCTGTAACCTTTTCAGTTCTTTCTGGGGGAAGAAAGAAGCTATCATTTAGCTTTAGGGAGTCCTTTGAAAGTAACAACAGATTTGTTTAATTCCCTTTATAACAGCAAATTCTCTAGGAATCCATAACTTATGCATCCTGCTTTATGTAGTACTCTCCTATAGATTACAGTAAAGGTTATTATGCTAAAAGTACCCTATAGTGATAGGGTATGCAACTTATCAGACCTATCATTACAGAACAGCCAAAAATAGTATATTTTTAGAACATTCTCATTGAGGTTTTTTTCCAAGTTATGATAATGCTTATTTTTTTATATAGGACTTCTCACTTTAAAGCACTTAGTGTATGTCATCTGATTCAATCATTGTAGTCCTGGGTTAGAAACATTATTACTGCCGTTTTGTGATTATCAAACTTCCTGAGGTTAATAAGTAATAGGTGCCTAAGAGAGTAAGTAACAGCTGGAATTTGAACCCTAGTCTTTTGGCTTCAAGCTCAATGTTTTTCCCACTTTTCAGCATTGTTGTCTTAACTATAAAATATTTATGTGATTAAGGTAACTGAATTGTTTGATGCCTGTTGTTTACTGGGGCCTATACCAGACAGTTGGCATTGGTTCTCTCAGAACAGTCCTGTGAGGTGGTTGTTATCCCTGTTTCATAGATGGGGGAACTGAGTGTTAGAGAAGGTAAAATACATGCCTAAGGCCCGGGAATTCAAACCGAACCTTATAAAGTGAAAGCTTATTCCCTGTTTCTGGGTGGAGGTAAAAAAAGAAAGCTAAAATCCATCTGTGTTTCTGAAAGGAAAGGATCTGAGTTCCTTCACTAAACTGACAACATGGGGTATGTTCGCTATGTTCCATTGTATTAAAGAGATATATTTTATAAAGGCATGTCACTTGATGTACATCCAGATGTAGCTTAGGGCAACAAGTGTTTCTCATTCCTTGGGTAAACAGTATTAATGAGTAATACAAACATCATAACTTATTTCTGAAGCAACAGAGGACACCACACACCGATTTTTCTGTGACCTGTTAGTAAACCTGTCTCCTCTTCTGCTTCTCTTCTTTCCCTCTGCTTAAACTAGACAACTTTCCTTGATGAAGACTGTTATTTTTATTGATATTTTGCCACCAGTAGTTCCCTACACTGGTATCTTTTTTTCCTTCCTCTTCTCCTCTTCCCCTTGTTTCCTCTTTGCATGTGGTCGAGTGAGCTGTTCAGTGGTCTGTGCCCTTTGTTTATTTGGTAGAATCCCCCACTCAGATCTCCAGCCTGAATAACGCCGAGATTTAACGTTCTTAAATGTCTGACACATTTATGTCTTGCCCAGAACAGTGAATTTTCAAGCTGTTACATATAAAAAAAAAGTTATGGTTTGTTTTTAAGCAGTGAAATTGTGCAATTATCTGGGCATTGGCTTATTGTGAATGTTAGGAAATGATGGTAGGGAAAGCTTATGTTGGTGAGATCACTGAGATACAAAGCCATTAGCTCTGTTTCTTAGTAAAAGATTTATTGCTTTTAGTATGGATACTAGAAGGACCCTCATTATTAATGCTTTTCTCCCTAAATGATCTATAATAGTCTTACTAGCTTCATAATCTTCATACACTGTTTATGTAACATTGTTTATAAAATCATCATCCATCTTGTAACTGATTGACATCTATATTAGCTTGCTTTTTCCATGAGATAGGTATCTTTCAAATTAATGGATGCATAAACAAACACCAAAAATGACTATGAACTTTTTTTGTAGTCTCATTTCCTTACACATATCCTTACACTGTGCAGCTGCCAATATCTATTAATACTAGGACTGTGACTGAGAAAATGTCATTGCCGCATTGTCTTCTACATAAAATAAGAAGCTTTAGTCTAAAGTAGCCACTTTTCTGAGATTTATAATGGATAGATTTTAAAAACAAAACCAAAAAAATGGATTGTTATTTATTTAACTTCCCAAATAAGCTACATAGGCTATATTATTTAACAAAGAATGACAAAGCACCAAAGAGTTTCTTTATCGAGAATTAGGAGAGAGAATCTAGAATTACTCATCTTTAATCAGTTATTAACCCTTTAAAGCTAAATTTTAATATCATCTTCTTGAATCTCTAATTAATTGTACTTGTGTGACCTTTCCTTTCTCTGACCTTTTATATCACATTGCTTTTACCAGTAATGGCATTTCCAGTTCTATTTTTATATATACGTATAATGTACATAGTACTTACCATCTTTCTACTGTGTATAGAAACATTTGTAAATACCTTTAGGGCTTTGAAGAAGTCTTCTCATCTTTGTGTTCCCTGAAAACTCTTGATAATGCCTTATCTTGTCCATAGTAAGTGCTTTCTGTAACATTTATTAAATTGAGTTGAGAATATTTGCTACCTCTCAGCCCTAAAGACATCTTTACTTGTAAGTGAGGTAAGGTATCAACATCTTTTAATTAAGGGAGACTACCTCCATAACACCGAATTGAAAATGACCGCGGTCTGGTACAGATCCTCAGTAATCTGTTGATGCCTTTGTTAGTACCCTAACCCTGAACAGCCACTGTCCTTCAGGATCTGAGAGTGGAACTTTTGGGATACTTCCTTCTGTAAAAACTTTCCATGAAGGATGGACAGTCTTTTCAAGGTCTAGATTAGATTTAGCCCTGTCATCGGGCTGATCAGCTTTAATTTCCCTGGTGAGAGCTGCATGGGAACCCATGACTTCAGTTGAATACACCATTCTAAGATAAAACATGTGGAATGTCCACCCAGTCTTTGGTTTCATGACTCATAGTTTTCCCTCAGACATGGTCACATATCCTAATAAGACTAGAACTGTGCTTAACGGAAAACATCTTTAAAATACAAAGTAGGTAGCAAATGGTGTTTCTTATTTTTTTAATAAAGAATTTTAAAAATTGCAATTAGGGCCAGCATCTCACCAATTTTAGGCTGTTACCAGAATTGTGAATTTATATTGGATTTTTTTTAATGAGAGAAATATTTATTTTAATATTTTATTAATATCAAGTAATTATTTTAATATTAAAACTTGTTTTTTTTACAGAAACTCTTTGTTATAATAACGTTCAGCAAACACATAGTGGAACAAATGGTGACATTCATTGGGTGAGTAATTCTTTAAGGACTAATATTAATATCACTATTTGAATGGAAGGAAATGTATAAAAGACTTTATTGGGGTAGCTCTTCATTTTTTGAAGAAATATCTCTTGCCTTGTTATTAGTTAAATTGGAGACTTTCTTGAACTGCCCCGGGGAAGGATGAGGCTCATATTATACTAGTTTAATTTTAAACCAAACGTAGCAAATCATGCAGTTCTTGATTTAAAAGAAGCTTCGGAGTTTGAGACTCTTGCCACTCCAGAGAAATAGGAATTTCTCTTTATGTAAAGACTTGTGTCATTACAGTTTAATAATGCTTTAATGGCCCGGCCAGGTGTGGCTCAGCTGTTGAGCGTCGACCTGGGATCCAGGCGATCAGGGTTCGATTCCTGGTCAGGGCCCCTTCCCCGGGTTGCAGGCTCGATCCCCGGTCGGGGGCAAGGTGGCCGATCAGTGACTCTCTCATCATTGATGTTTCTGTCTCTCCCTCTCCTTTTCTCTCTCTGAAATCAATAAAGATATAATTAAAAATAATAATAATAATGCTTTAATGCAGTGCGATGCCTTTTAGCCAGATAATGTTTCATTATATAAGACATGATAGGATGGCATAATATTACCAAAATATGTCAGTTATGAACCTATTACTTCACTAGAGAACAGTAAGGCCATTTTAAAAGGCTTCTATCCAGAGCTTTTATTTTTGTGTGTATAGAGGTAAGACTAGTTTTGACATGTGCTTTAAATGGTAATGTTACAAAGTTGTGGAGCTGACTTTGATAAAACAGGAAAAAAGAGATTTTGTTTGGTTAGTCAAATTAACTCTTGATTGGAATGTGAGTACTGCCAGATATTAAATGAAACATTTTTAACATACGAACTTTTATTCAGTGTTTATGGGAGAGAAGTTTTCTTTCATTTAATAATGTTACTTACCAGTGGTGGAAGAGTATTACCTTGAAGTGTCCTTTATGTAGTTTTAACATAAATTTTTATCTTAAAAGCCATTTATGAAACAAGACATTTATGAAAATTTCTATTTTAATTTAAAAATTGCCACTTATAGGTGAGTTCATGAGTATTAGTTTTATTAGTCTTTTAACCATACCTTGTATATTGTATTTTCTGTCCTATATATATATATGACATGTTTTATTCAAAATAGCTTTTAATATTTTCTATTTAGTTTTTAATGTAATAATTGAGGAAAAACATACTCTTGAGAATATACTCAGTGGAGCCAGTCATTGGCTTTATCACTTCCTAAGCTTCTGATTATAAATGTGGATTGTAGCTTGTACATCAAAATTTAGTTAACTCCAGTTTTTTGTTACTTGAATCTTTACAAATAAAGTGGTTTACAAGTAACCATATGTCGCATTCAAAAAGAAAGCAGGAATATTCTCGTTCCTTAGTTTAAATATAGAGAAGGCATTTCCCCTGTTCTTAGAGAGCGCCGCCCACCTCCAGAGAATCCCGAAGGATGGCAGGCTAGCTCACTAGCTCCCTGGCTCACTAGCTCGCGTCCACACTGTAGGCCTGACTGCTCGCAGCATCACTCGTCTTCCTTTCCCCTTTTCCCGCACTGAACCTTCATGGAAGGAAGTTTCTTGGCTGCTTTTGCATCCTCACCGCTACCACCTTTTGTTTCCCCAGCCTTTGGAGTTTCTTAGAAGTTGGATTAGTTAGCTCCCTGTCTCATCTACCCACATAGTTTCATTCCCTTCCAGCCTGTTCACGCTGCTGCAGTTAGTAACTAATCTTAATCTGAGCAAGTCACCACCACTCACCTCACCCCTCAGCTCCTCCTCCTCTTGAAACCCTTTACTTTCCCCCTTTATTCTGAAGTAATGCTAAAACTCTTTAGCATGGTCTGTAAAGCCTGGAAGAATCTCTGTCCCGTATTTTCTCTGCTTAGTCTCCCACCACTGGTCCCAACTCATGTTTTTCCCTTTGCCTAGTTCGGGATTTCTCAGCCTTGGCACTATTGACATTTTAAGCTAGATAATGCTTTATTCTGGGGACAGTCCTGTGCATTTTATGATATTTAGCTGCACCCTTTTTCTCCACTCACTAGATGCTGGTAGTATCTCACTGTTGTGACAATCAAAAATGTCCTCAGACACTGCCGAATAGCCCGTGGCAGGTAAACCCCACTACCACCACCAGCCCATTGAGAACTCCTGGTCTAGATAGTATCCTTAAGATTTCAGCTATACATTCACAAAACACCTCTGACGAGGGCCCTAGCTGCTTTCCTAGGGCCCTCTGTTCGCAGCAGCATGTACTACGTGGACCGACAGTTGTATTTCCACATTTATGTCTGAAAGTATGTGATTGTTACCCTCTGCCATTACCCTGTAAGCTTCTTGGTCAGAGTCCATGCCTGTTTTTATTCACTGTTATAGCCACCACACCTGGCATCTTGGTTGACACATAGCAGGTGCTAGCTAAGTATCTGGTGAATAAATGAACACAGTGTCTAAATTTAAAGATCTGGCCAATAAAAATTAGCAGATTATATGTGTAGCCCAGACTTTTCTGTTTCCCTAGCCTTTGGAGTTTCTAAGACGTTATATTACTTATCTGTACAAATAAAAATAAAAGTGTCTTTAAGCTTAAACCAACATAATGTCTTATCCGTAGAATATCTTATTCTAAGATATTCATGACCTACTGCATTTTGATTTTTATTGAAATAGTTAGGTGGTTTTCAGGAGACAGATGTTGGAATGTTCTGATATCTTCATCTTTTCCCCAGTTCTGTCAACAAGGATGAGCTCATCAACTTATTTTCTAGACAATATATTAAATAGTATAAGTAATAAGTGTTCAAGTGATGATTAATAAGAGACTCACTAAACCTAGACTCATAATTAAGTTAAACACTGGAGAAAGAATTTTTAGTAGACCTAAAATTATTTTATATCATACCAAGTAGCTTAACAGTTTATTTCAGAAAAGAGAAGGAAGGCAGTCATATTGATCCCCTAGACCCATTTTTGAGTTGGACTTAAAATACTGCCTGTCACTTGCTGTAGAAGCAATCTTCTTTCATTATTAGTTCTCCGTCTTCACACTGTTAAAATGCTAAATGAGCCTGGCCGGCGTGGCTCAGCGGTTGAGCATCGACGTATGATCCAGGAGACCGCAGTTCGATTCCAGGTCAGGGACATGCCGGGTTGCGGGCTCCATCCCCAATGGGGGGCGTGCAGGAGGCAACTGATCAATGACTCTCTCATCATTGATATTTCAACACTCTCTCTCCCTCTCCCTTCCTCTCTCTGAAATCAATAAAGATACATTTAAAAATACACACAAAAAACCCCACGCTAAATGGTATATCAGATCATCAAACTAAACTAGTCAAGTTTGGAATACACCTTTTTAAGGATGTTTAAAACTATGTGCCCACAATTAAGGGAGTGATGAATTGCCATGCTAGAGAGAAAAAATCAGAAGACAAGAAAAGTCAGCAACAGTTCAAATTTAAAATAAAATGATGAGGTACGAGGGTGAGGAAGAATGGAAGATGAATCTCAAAAGTAAGGACGCCAGGGAGTGGACGGTGAAAGGAGCGCGCGGGCTTGGACAGAACAGACCCAGGCTCGAAAACAGACGGTGCCGCAGCTGTTGCGTTTCGTGTCCGCCGTTCTTTCCGCAGCGTGAGTTGAGCAGCATTCTCTTGAGTAGCGTTTCTTTTTCCAGTTTAGGAGGCTACTGATACCCTTTGCGACTTCCAGTCATACTCACAGCAGTGATCTAACATTCCAGGGCATGTGGATTTTCACAGTGCTTTTTCCTCTTAGGTTTTCTGTTACCTGTGTTCTCAAAGTCTCGTTTTCAAAAGTTTCTGCTGACTGCGAATGCAGAGGTAGACGAGGTGACGGTTTTGTGTGCTCTCGGGAAAGATTGAGGGAAGACCTACTTTTCCTTAAAGAAAGTACCCATTTCTTTACTTTCTTCTCTGATCCTTAAAATGCCTTTAACCAGAACAAAGTTTTTATTAAAGATTATGTAAATAATTCTTGAAGAGATTATTTTTTTGAACGTACTGAGCATTTGACATACAATTATTATTATTACTGTTTACTTCTAATTGCAGCCATGTATGATGGGTATTTATCCCCCTTTTATTGATAAGGAAATAGGCCCTGTGTGGTTAAAAATAACTTACTTAAATCTTATTTTGGCGTTTTTTGGGGTTTTATTAAATTCATAAAAAGGGGTTTATACCATAAGTAACCTTTTGGGACTTTGCACTTACTATATTGCTAATATTATTGTGTGTTGCTGAAAATTATCTGTTTTGACTGCTGTATATTCCATTGGGTAATTACTCATCCGCTCTTCCTTGATAGACATTTCTAATGTTTTCATGTTTTTTGCTGTTTTAAACAAATATGAGCATTTCTTAGTCTAAGATAGGTGAGGACATAGTAAGGAGCCTAAGGGTATGATGAAAACACAGAAGAAGGATAAGGTAAATCAAGATAACCCTTAGTTTCGATAAGTTAAGATAACTTAGTTTTGTCTAAGACCAAATTTGGGCAAAATCTCACTACTGCTGTGCCTGTGGTCTGCCAGGTCAGGCTACTCACCTCCCCTGAGGTTCAGGAAAAGAGTTAATGTTGACCAGTTACCTCTGTAGTGAGGTTTAGTATTAATTTTATACAGGTTTGAATGCTACATTGATGATTGAAGGAAATATTCCTTCCCCACAGGGTTTCTAGTCTCAATGTAGCTATGAAGTGGCCCAGCTAAATATGATACCCTAAGTATGCTTTTGGCCTCCGGCATTTTTAGTACAGTGTCTCTTTGTACAATAGTCCTAAGTTCCCAGAAAGAATGTAAGCCCTACCTTCAAACTTTACTGTAATTTTATTTTATTTTTTTAAAATTTTTGTAAGAGTGTGTTTGAGCCAAGCTGGCGACGTATGCCTGGAAGCAAGATCTCAAATGCTCTGAGAATAACAGTTTCGCAGCTTCTTTTATACATTTGAAATTCCAAATTTTACTGTAATTTTAAAAGTAAATGATTCTAATTAATAGATGTATTTCTTGGACAGTTCTAGAAAGTAATTGCCAATGTCATTAGGTTTAGGGAAAGGTATTCTTGTTATCTATTCCTAAATCAAAGTGTTTGTCTAGTTATGTATGGAAATCTGAACAGATGTGACGAATCAGTTAGATATTCTGAGAGAGGCAAGAATACAAACGGTGGCCTTGGGAAAAAGCTTTTTGGTCTATGGTATGTTGGGCAGGGGGATGGAAAGAGATTTCTGAAAAAAGATCCGGCATGTAATTGAGTTTTTTACTCTTTGGTATCCTGGGTTGAAATAAGTCAAGGGATAGAACCAGGGAACTTTAGAGCTTCAAAGGCATTACATTTATTGCTGTCTTCTTTTTCAAAATTTTTCATTATGATTTAAACTGATTTTTATTTAGACTTTCTCTAATGAGAGAGACCTGGACATGTTTCTTAAAGAGAACCAAATGCAGCTTTAAAATCGTGATTAAAATGACATGTCCGGTATTCTCACCAAAGAGAGATGAGAATTTCCAGAAAATAACATTAAGCATATGACCCGTAACAAACCATATGCAGAACATTGGCTCATTGTCAGGTTGCCAGGGTCTTATTAGAAGACAAAGTCCCCACTTTCCCCACACAAGAAAGTTTCCATAACTCAATCATTGAACGTGGGGGATGGAGTTGGCCAAAGCACAGATACAGAATGTTCCACACTCTTCTTTGCTGTCTCCTCTTTGAGTTAACTTAATGTTTGACCCCAGAGTCTGACTTGCCTGTGGCAAGAGAGATCATTTTACCCAATGAGCAGTTAATGCTTGAATCTTAATACTGTTCCTTGTTCCTCACTCTGTAACAAGTGGCCAGAGTGAGCAACGTTGGCCTGGGCTTTCTCCTCTACAGAAAGAAAATCTGTCCTTTCATTTTAGGATATAAAATGGTTCGTGTATTTGATTCTCTTACTTTGATTGTTGTCAAGTAATCAGGAAACGTTATGGGAGTGTGAACACAAATATCTGTGCTAACTGAAAAAGGGTACATAGGTTTTAAGACTCCAGCTGCTGAGGTTCAGTTATACACGCTGATTTTATCATAATCTTCTGTAATTTAGATAGTGTTAAAAAACAGACAACAGACCTAAAATGGAGTCACTTGTGTTAAGTCCACAATACAAACTGCGACTTAATACCTAACTTAATTATAGTTTCAACCTTTCCCAGGAGTGGAATCGTAAACCAGTTGATCTGTAATTACCTGGTCAGCACTAGTAAGGTCATCTGCCTGATGGACCCCTGCCGTCCCCCAAAGGAAGGTGACCTTGCCTGGGTTGCAGGCTCCATCCCCAGCAAGGGGTGTACAGGAGGCAGCCAATTGATGTTTCTCTCTCTAATTGATGTTTCTCTTCCTCTCCTTTCCTCTCTCTCTAAAATCAATTTTTAAAAATTTTTTTAAAAAAGCCAATAAATTTCCATGCCATGTCACTTTAAATTTCAAATTCTGCAAACTATTCTTTGTTCTTGACCTTTAGATGTATGAGTCCCTATTGCTGGCTTTATTCTTATAATTCAGTGGGTCTTTGAGCCAGTCACAGATTGATTTGTCACCATATAAAGTTTCCTCCAATCTCTCATTTTCCATAACTGAAATCAGTTGATTTTTTCTTTTTTGGAATACAAAGTATAGTTGACATGCAGTATTATTAGTTTCAGGTGTATAACATAGTGAGATTTCACATTTATACACTTTACAAAGTGGTCACCACAAAAAGTCCACCATCTGTCACTGTGCAGAGTTATTATGATATTATTGACTGTACTTTACACTCCCATGGCTTATTTATGTTATAAGTTTGTACCTCTTGATCCCCTTCACTTTGTGCCTGCACCCCCACTGCCCAGCCCTCTGGCAGCCGTCAGTTTTTCTGTATCTGTGAATCTGTTTGTTTTGTTTATTTGTTTGCTTAGTTTTTTTAGATTCCACACATAAGTGAAGTGATACAGTACTTATCTTTCTCTTGGCTTATTTCACTCAGCATTAATACCCTCTAGGTCTATCCAGTGTGTCACAGATGGCAAGGCTTCATTCTTTTTCATGGCTTAGTAATACTTCTGTGTGTGTGTGTGTGTGTGTGTGTGTGTGTGTGTGTCCATCCACTATTTATCTATCATCTATTGATGGACTCCTACGTTGCTTCCATATCTTGGCAATTGTAAATAATGCTACAGTGAACATAAGGGTGCATATATCTTTTTAAATTAGTGTTTCATTTTCTTCAAATAAGTGCCCAGAAATGGAATTGCTGGGTGCTTCTTTATCCCTTGTTATAGCCTTTGGTTTTTTGGGTTTGTTTAAATATATCTTTATTGATTTCAGAGAGAGGAAGAGGGAGGGAGAGAGAGACAGAAAGGTCAGTGATGAGAGAATCACTGATCTTGATCGGCTGCCTCCTGCACGCCCCCGGCTGGGGATCGAGCCCTCAACCCGGGCATGTGCCCTGACTGGGAATCAAACTGTGATCTCCTGGATCCTAGGTCGATGCTCAACCGCTCAACCACGCCAATCGGGCTATATCCTTTGTTTTAAAGTCTATTGTGTCTGATATTTTAACATGTTTTGTTTGAGCAGCCAATCATTTTTACTTGGTTCTCATAGACCACTCCTTTAGCTCTGGCCTCATTCATTAACATAAATGGCTGCTTGTCTCCTACTGCTCAAGTCTAAATTCTGAAATGAGGTTTTGTTTTCAAAGGCTTGCCTTTAATGATAGCATATTTCTCAGAGTAGCTGCCAATTATAAGGAGGTCTTAACTTCATTCTGACTCTTATAGAAAACAGTTCCAAATGTTCAAAAGCAAGGGCAATGGCAAAATCTTTTTTTTGAAAGATGCCTATAATAGAAATATGTTGTGAGTCAGTAGCAACAATACACCTAATGTTTCTACATAAAGCAGTGGCCTTCCTTCCTCACAGCCGGTAAGAAAGGGAAGGTGTCATGTGTTAATACTACTTTAGCACACAGTGGACTGACTTGAGTACAAAAGAGGTTTTAATAATATGAAAGGGGCACAGATGTGAATGAAATTCAAGATGTTTTAATTCGAAATCCTGAGGTTGAATCACAATGTATTTTAAACTGTATAGATGAGAAAACCCCAGGTTCTTTATTTATTGCATAGTTTTTATTCTGAATTTATTTTATTGAGGTACTCTTCCAAGATCCTAAGATGTAAAGGAACTTGGTTTGGATGGGCTACCACATTTCAGATACAAATGCAAGTAGAATACACTAGTTACCAATTTTTCTTATCAGCTTCAGAGATTGAAATTCTTCGTTCAGTTAAATGGGAAAGTTTAATAACACTTTCATTCAAGTCACACAGGATTATTGGATCCCATTTTTACTTGGTTAAACATAAATTGATTTTCAGTTAGCACCAGTTCATTTACTTGTCCTATTCCTGGGTTTATTAGATATCAGTTCGTTTCTCTTTTTTTCTTTTTTCTTTCTCTAATTTCTGAGGACTAAAAGGCTGCAAATATTAATGGAAATCAGCACACTGACCTTTGGCTTCTTCAGAAAGATTGCATCATAAGTTCCCCCTCCCCCCTTCCAGAGCATTCTACCTTCGGAAGAAAGAGGTTCATTTGCAGGGCAATCTATCATGGTTGAATCAGGCCAGGAGTCTGAGGTCCATTCTGAGTCACCATGAATGGAACTCTAGAATTGGTTGGACCCCAGGGAAACTGGTGGTTAAATACTGTGAGAATCTTTATCAGACAGGAAATGACAACTCATTAGAATACTAACCGTTAAGCCTGTTTAGATCACTGCCTGGGAGGGGTGGGGAGGAAAATTTAACTCTATAATGTTTGACTAAAATGTGTCCATTTCTGAAAACAAAGAATTATCTATATGGCAGTTTTCACAAAAGGAAATTTCTAGGCCACCTTGTTACTGAAGTTCTATCATACTGTCATTGCCTCTTTTGTACAAAAGATGTGGTGGTGGGATAGGGAGGGGCTTTTATTTCATCCCTGAGAGTATATCCTAGTGGTACCGTAGTTGTACAGTTCAGTCTCTTTAGTAGAGAGACTTCAATCTCGTTGGCTTCAGTCTAGAGGACCATTTTCTATTCAGGGCTCTACTCCTTGCTCCTGGGCCAAATCTCAATTTATAGAAGATTTCTTTGGAGTCAGATGATAAATTTGATTATTGATTTACATAAAGTAATCTTCACTCAATCCAGAAAATTCTAAAGATCCTGATATTCATTTGAAAAAATAGGTTTTAACTGTGGGCATAGGGTTTCAGTTCCTTGAAGTTTGGCTTTCCAGATTCTTAAAGGCCCTCTTCAGAGTGGATATTAGAGGGATGGGTGAAAAAGAGACATGCAGTCCACATCTTTGTAGAAATGTATTTTTTCCCTCTAATATATTATCTAACCCTGCATTGAGTTGGTCTACTAATTAAGCCTTAAGATATTTTTTACCTTTTGGGAGCAAGGTGTAATATTTGTACCCTTTACAGTCTAGCTTCATGGTCTAAGTCAGTGGTCTTCCACTGTTGGAGTGGAACTAAAATTATAGAACGTACCTTTATATTTATTTTAACCTTTGTTATTTTCTTTTTGTGTATTTTTTGTAACATATATAACAGTATTATGGTAGCACACATATATAAAATTCATTTGGCTATACAGACATGGAGAATATAGCTTACCATCTGTCTGATTGGCACTCTTTCAGTCCACATGCCAGAAGGTCATGTATCATGGATTACAAAGATGGGCTAGGGGAAGAGTGGGAGGTTCACAGTACAAAGGGGGCTTACAATAAGCGTGTTGCAATTTATTCTGTTTTTTTTCTATCTTCATTAAACAGATTTATAGCTTATAATTCCTAGTTTTAACTAAACTAACCCTCACAAACAGACAAGTGGACTAAGGAGTTTCCTATAAAGAAACAGTAGAAGGAAGATAATACTAATAATGCACTCACGATAAACAGTAAAAGAAGTTGCAGCATTGCTATTTCACCTATTCTTAGTATATGTCTATAGAAATCAGCCAAAATATTTAGAAATTATCAATCTTAATAACCAACAAGTGTATATAATGCCTTGAAATAGTCACTAATAATAGCATGAAAGCCACCATAATGAGCAATACATTTAAAGTAATAATTTTTAGTGTGGCTCGTTTGGTTGGAACATCCTCCCATGTACCAGAGGGTCACCGTTCAATTCCCAGTCAGGGCACATACCTAGGATTCAGGTTTGATCCCTGGTCAACATGTGTATGATCAATGTTTCTCTTTCACATAGATGTTTCTCTCCCTCTCCCTTCCTCGCTCTCAGTAGGATTTAAAAATAAAATTAATTTTTAAAAAATAATGAAGTAATTTTTAGAAGAGGGTAGAGGGGTTATAAATGGCTATGGAAGGAAACTTGAGTTGGGGCGGTGAACACACAAAACAATATATAGATGATGTATTATAGAATCGTACACCTGACACCTATATAATTTTATTAACCAATATCACCCCCAATAAATTCAATAAAAAAATTTTTTTTTTAAATATATCTTTATTGATTTCAGAGAGAGGAAAGGAGAGGGAGAGAGAGAAACATCAATGATGAGAGAGTCATTGATCGAGTTCACAACCCGGGCATGTGCCCTGACAGGGAATCGAACCCCGATCGCCTGGATCCTAGGTCGATGGTCAACTGCTGAGCCACGCCCGGCCGGGCTAAAAAAAGATTTTTAAATAAAGTAATAATTTTAAAACTTTTCAACTTTATTGTATCCTTTTAAATTTGTTTTTTTGCACTTTACTGTTTGCATAAGTATTATAAACATCCATCAAAAATGTTTTTAGATCATTGGTCTAGGCTCCACTGCCCTTAAAAGCCACCATCAGAAAGGACTAGTCGTCATCGGCAGTCTACTGTAGAGGGTCTGTTACACGCTGAGTTACAGCGGCAGTGGAATGGGTCACACCTCTCCCTTCCTCTCTCCATGAACCCTGACTTGAATCTTATTCTTAACATTTCCTCACACTTGTAAGTTTTCAGTGGTTTAATGAATCACACCCTAGACCAGCAATTTCCAACCTTTTTCATCTCCTGGCACATAAACTAATTACTGAAATTCTGCAGCACACTGAAAAATACATTTTTGCCCATCTGACAGAAAAATAGGTATAATTTTGATTTGTTCACACTGTGTTGGCTGTTGTCATTGTTTTGTTTGACAATCTAAGGGTTTAAAAGAGGTCCATGCCCTGACTAAGTAGTCAGGCACTGCATGTTTTAAAAATCCTTGTGGCACACTTGTTGAAAATCGCTTCCCTAGACAATATGATTAATCGTCAGAGGTATGTTACATAAATCAGCCTCAGAGTACTTCACAAATAGTGAAACAAAGGTAAAAAAACATGGTGCCCACGCTTTCTTCTAAGAAAGATAAAGGCTCATTACCCTGTAAGCTTACTAGGAACCCATTTCAGACAGTACGCTTTCTGGGAAGCCAGTGTAACATACATGGTCACATTAATGCTAAGATCCTCAAAAAAGTAGTTAAGAAAGGAACAAGGACTATATTAAATAAAAATTTATTAATACCCATATAATTCCCTTAGGCATTTCAACTGCTTAACCTTTATATAGGCCCTGTGTAAATGAGGCTAAACAAGAAGACAAATCAATTTTTTTTTAAGTTCATGTTATTTCCATGTTATTAAGCACTGTGTCCCAGTTTTATGATGGCACATAGTAACAAAAAACACACACCTGGCTGGAAAAATCCAAACAATCATGAATAGGAAAATGTCAGGACTTCTAATATTAAGTCCTAGTTTGATGACTATCTCTATGATAGAAAAGAGATTCAAAGTAAATCACATGGTGTGTTGCTTATATCTGGTGAATCAGTTTGAGAGTTACACAATTTGAAAGGAGTCCCTTGAAAACAGGAGCAATGCCCAGCCAGCATTGCTCAGTGGCTGAGCGTTGACCTATGAACCAGGAGGTCACGGCTCGATTCCCGGTCAGGGCACATGCCCAGGTTGCAGGCATCCCAGGAGGGGTTGTGCAGCAGGCAGCCAATCAGTGACACTCTCATCACTGATATTTCAATCCCTCTCTCCCTCTCCCTTCCTCTCTCTGAAATCAATAAAAAAGAAAACAGGAGCAGTAATGACCGACTGATTTTTGGAATGGGTGTGTGCTCACACTAACCAACAAGTGAAAATTGAAGCATTGTGAAAAACACGTCATCACACCGCCCACTCTCTATGCAGCCTCTGCTGATTGTGCTACTTCCTCTGGAAGGTTTTCTGACTTTTGTGGCTACAGAGAATAGTGCAGGCCTTTATAATGAGCCAGTATGGGGAGAATTTAAAATGCATATTTCTTATCAAATAAGTGATTCCCAGAAGCAGCCGCATATGTATTTAAAACTATGAAAAAATAATAGATTTTGTTTGCAAATTGGTCAGGGCCCTTGACAGAATTTTGCAAAGAAGTTTGTCTTGTTTTTGTCTTAACCATACTTAGGTATGTGAGCACAGCAAAATACTGTTCCCACAAGGGCACTTTTGAGCTCTGGATAGGTTTGGGATTATGTGGTTGTTTTTTTTTTTCACATTTTTTCTACTCTTTTGTTTGCATTTTCTGAGTGTGTTGTTTTGGTTTTTTCCTCAATTAAAATTGGTAACAAAAGTTCAGAAGTTGCCATCAGAATAATTTGTTGGAAATTTGGTTTGTAATGAGTTATAGTATCAGAAAAACGTGGGTGCCAAGAATGTAAATATCAGGATGTTATTATCACAGAGCCTTTTCTTCCCACCATGTTGAAGATCTACAGCAGGGAAAAGCAGATAAGGTCAATTTCTGTGTTTCTTTTCTATTTTTTTCTTTATTTACAGCTTTCTCACCTAGAGAAAGAGGCTGTTTAAAAGGATTGTTGAAGCATATTTAAGTCCAGCAGTTGCCTGAAAAATAGTTCTGTGTGTTCACGCTCTTCCTGCTTTATATTCTTCTCTATCACAAAACTGTAAGACTGAATTTACTCAGCACCTGATGGCACAAGGAGGACCTCGCCCCCTCACCGTGGGCTGAGGCGGGTGTTCCTAGCCAGGTGCACAGGGTCTCTGAGTTGTAACGGCTTTCAGAGAGTGGCATTTAAGCTATTTCCTAAGCCAACTACAAAAGCCACCCAACTGTGATGCAGGTTACTCCTCCAGCCCTGTGCCCCGCCCCCATGTATATAACTTAAATTAACCTTAAATGTCAGAACGGGCTCTCACATTTGAAAATAACTGGAAGGATGGGGCTGTGGGCTGGTATTATTTGCCTTAAATGTATGTTAACAGTGACAGCTTGTAGGTTCAGTTTTTTATCGAGTCCATAAAATAGTGTTAAGAAAACTCTAGTGTAAGATTGCTTTGTATAACTGAGACATCTGGCCTAAAGCATTGTTTGTAGAGATAGAGAAATGAAAATAAAACTAAAATTTTGATGAATATATTAAACAGATTAAGAAGATCTTATCATTGTTTATTAGCACTTAATACCTAAATTTCAAATATGTTCACTTTTTTAGGTTTATGCAGATCATGTGGCATCTGTTCATGATAGTGTTGATTAATATTTTGCTATAACAACTTTTACTTCTCTATTTTCAACTATTTTCCTAGTCCCTTATGAGAAATTGCAGCTCCCACCCTACCACCAAAAACTCTCCAAAGCGTGGAACACCATAGCACCTTGAGAAATTAATCTCAGCATTAGCCCAAGATAATTCTTTGAAAGTTGCCTATCATGTAAATATATAAAGACATATATTCTCTATCAGCCAGAGTGGACTGCCAATGGCAAATCATTAATCTTTTCAAATTATTTTGAAGGGAGTCTAGAACCATGGTTGCCAGTCCCTCCCTCATTTCCCTCAGCAACAAAAACAAAAAATTAGAACATTTCTAGGATTTGGGTCTTGGTTCTTCATTTTGTCTGTAAACAATTACTTGACCCTGGAGCCCAAGAATGATGTGAGGGAAGCTATAATAAGCTGTATTCGACTCCCCTCCGTTCTGCAGGTAAAGGTCTGAAAAAAGACCAAGACATGTGATGGAATCCAGCGCCATCAAAAAGAGTTTTCAAGTCATTTCTTTACAGCCCGGCTGTTTAAATATAGCATACAATCATTTCAGCCTTTCTAAATAAAATGATTTTTTTCACACTTTAAAAAAATAATGGCTTGACTGGCTATCGTTGGGAATTTGTAATAATGGCACAGGCATTAAGTGTGAATGAATGAATTGATTTCTGAAGGAAAGTTCTTATAAATCTGCAGTCTTCAAAGCCAATCTTTTTGTGTATTTCACTAGAATTTTTTTATATTCATGTGGTTTGTTTCAAGTGTAAATGGATGAGGTATTGCATTCCCTTATGCATTGTATAAAGAACTACACAAGGAAAGTCTCTCGTAAAGAGAAAGTTTGTATTGTTGCCCCTTTCTAGTCAGAATCAGCACTGATACACAGGAACAGAGCTCAGGCACAGATCTGGTTAATCCACTAATGTCAGGCCTCTTAAAAGTCAATGAAAGTGAGCACACGATACAATATACAGATGCTGTATTATAGAATTGTACCCCTTAAACCCATATAATTTTATTAACCAATGTCACCTCAGTAAATTCAATTGAAAAAATGTCAGTGACAGAGGGAGACTGAGACGAGGTTAAGAGACTTCTCCCGTCTCCCTCTCAGTCTGTCTTGTGGGTCTCCTGGTCTAATCAGTGCAGCCATAGCCTCTACTACGTACGCGTATTCAGGCTTGTATGTATCCTTCAGTATTCATTCTAGGACAGCTTCAGCAGGCACTGATCGATCTCCTTCCAGTTCCTTTGGAATATATCTCTGTACCCCAAAATTTAGTATTGACTTGTAAATTCTTTTGTTCCTGAATCAGTTCGTGTGTGCGCACGTGTGTCTGTTTTGAATTCCCATGATTTTAAGTCGCTTGTGGGCATGGACTAGTTTTTTCCCCCCATAGCACAGATTACAGTGTGGTTGGTGATTGATAGTTAAAACAATTAAAGAAAAATGTCAGTCAGGACTTGTATGTTTGTTAGCTTCTGGTAAATACAATAGCAAAACATTTCTCTTCCTCTACTGCTCTGCTTTTTATGACAGAAAGCAGCAGCTGAACTGCTCTGGAAATGAGGTGGAGTTCATCTAAAGGGAGAGCATTAGGCACATGTTGCAATACCTTTCGCTGGCCCAGGAAAGAGACTGGGCGCGTTTACCTTTCAGCCCTGTTATGACAGATGGGAAAATAAAGGGCACAGAAAATAGAGATGTTGGTTTTCTAAGTTGCCCCAAGTTACCATTTTAAAAACCGCCTGCAGGCATTTCTAAAAAAAAAAAAAACCGGGAGTCTGGTGGCCACAGTTGCCAAACCGGTTTAACAGCACAGCACGGCCTCCCCTTGGGTGAGCGGCCGAGCCCGTCTGTCCCTTATCGCAGGTCGCTCTCCCCGCCGCGGCGGGCGTTTAGCAATGCGCTGCGGTCCCGCGCGGGCGCTGCCGTGGACCGTGAAGTGATTCGGGTTCATAGTTCCTCCTTTGTTCCTTTGTTAATCACTGACTTCTGGCTAGTGGGAGGTGCCTCCCCAATTTGCTAATGCATTCTTTTTGGGAAGGGATGACGCACGGATTGTCCTAATAAGGACTTAGATTGAGCAAGTACCGCCCCCTCGGAGAAGATGGGACAAGTCGGAGAGAGGGCGGGCAGTTTCTTTTTCAACTAGGGATGACACAAGCATAAGTCATTTCCTTATTAATCGGTTCAAACCAGTTCTTACAGGAACTGCTGGTGATAAATGTGGGACTTCTCCGAAGTCATTCATTTTGTTCCTCGTACCCCAGGGTGCAGCCCGGCTGCGCTCGCCTCGCCCTGAGGATGAGCTCCCGCCAGAAGCCGGAGCTGAGCTGCTTCTCCCAGACTGGTGGTGGGAGAGGCTCCTCTCCTTAGGGTGTTCAAGGATGGGTTTCACCCACTAAAGAGAGTTCACAAGATTGCGTCAGCTCTGCTGATAGTTTTACTTTTTCCCTCTTTCTACCAATCCCTGCTTTTTTAATCCAGGCGGTAAGTGGATTTGTCCTTAACATTTTTCCTTCTTTTCCTCCCAAATGTACCTTTTTCCTTGGGGTGTTGTCCCTGCTTCCAGTGCTGTCCCCGGCATAGGTCCGTCTCTGCAGAAGCCATTCCAGGAATACCTGGAGGCCCAGCGGCAGAAGCTTCACCACCGGAGCGAGATGGGCGCCCCACAGGTGAGACTCGCCTCCCCCCCCCCCCCCCGGCAGGCCGGGGCTACACCCGGTGCCCACCTGCAGCAGCTGAGCCTCTGCTGACCCTACTGGGACACTTGCCTTTGTCTAAATCAGAAAGTGTAACTTCTGCTCTGTACATCTCCCAAAGTCTCGGGGAGGGCTAGTGGAAAATAAGAGCTCTGTTCTGTTGAATGAGTTACTGCCTTGATCTTAAATGATTTATTGGCAAGTGTACTTCCTGAATGGATTAAAAAGCTGAAACTTATAGCATAACAAAGTATTGGACTTACTGAGGTCACTCGAACCTCTCCCTTCATGTTTGCACTGTCTTTTCGGAGGCGGGAAAATAACCAAGGCTCTTAATATAGCTGAACATGGAAGCTTTAACTTAAACTAAGCCTCCTTTTCTGTAAATAGTTCTGTGGCAAAGGGAAATGACTAGGAGAGGGTGAGTAAGCAATAGCCTGAGACGGGAAGCTTGAAGGAAGAGTAGTTGGGTGGTGTTTTTTGTTTTTTGGGGGGGTGGTTTGGATGGCCTTACACTCTTTATGTGGCCCTTTGCTGCCTTCAGTTGAGCAAACATGATTTCAGAAATAGATAACATTTATATTTTAAAAGCTGCTCCCAGTAGTGGAGCAAGACTATGTAACTATCTTGACACTGCCCTGTACAAGTGTCTACAGACTTTATTCTTATGTCGTAAAAGACAAGGGATGACCTCGCACTCGCCCCATTCTAAACTAGATGAACCAGCATTGACTTTATAGCCAACAAAGTCAAGTCTTAGTAACTGGGTGTAAAAGGGCCACATGTAGATTTCAGGGTACTGGAGACGCGGGGCTTTTCATCTTCCTAACTGTGTAGACTTTATAGGTTATAGGCTCCTATGGTCTTGTTATTTGCCTTCAGACGTAGATGATTTGTTTTACTTCTGAAATGATGCAGCGTCTATCGTGGGTCATTCTGCTTTTCTTCCCGCAGGGAGAAAACTGGCTGTCCTGGGTATTTGAGAAGTTGGTCGTGGCAATGGTGTGTTACTTCGTCCTGTCCATCATTAACTCCATGGCGCAAAGTTATGCCAAGAGAATCCAGCAGCGGTTGAACTCAGAGGAGAAAACTAAATAAGCAGGAAACGTTTTTAACAGCAGGAATTAGAATGGATGGGTTCTGCCTTCATTGGGAGGACTTCGAGCCAGGAAAGAAAATGCCTTTTTCCATCCTGTTTCGATTTAATTTTCTTTTTTTTTCTCCTGAAAGCATTTTAGTCCATATTTTGCACTGACATACTTTTCCTTTGTGTGTTAAGGTAAGGTATCCACCCTCAGTTCAATTCAAGTTGTATCTTATTCGGGTGGAATGGGATGTTCAGCAGCAAACTTAACAGAAATTGGCCTCCTGTTTGTTACTTTCAAAAGGCCCACGTAATACGATTAAAGAATTCCGGACACCACAAAAAAAGTTCCTGAGTACGTTAAATATGTCAAGCTTTTAAGGCTTGTCACAAATGACTGCTTTGTTTTTCTAAATTATCAAAATGTATATAAATATTAGGTGGGGTAACAGTCTTGCATGTCTCTATCATGGTACAATTTAATATGCCATCCTCCCCAGCCCTTCCTCTCCCACCTACCAAAAAAAGGCCATTTTATGATGCATTGCACACCCTCTTGGGAAACTGATCTTTAAATTTTGAGACAGTATAAGGAAAATCTGGTTGGTGTCTCACGAATGAGCTGACACCATTTTTTATTCTGTATATTTAGATGAAGTCATGAAAAAACTTTATAAAGACCTCTTTGATCATTCCAAAATTGTGTTCGTCTTCTTGAGCGTTTTGATTTTTTACTTCCTTGTAGCTTTTACCAACTGAATGGCACCGTTGCCAAATCCACCTACAACCGTAATTTCTTAAACCTTCGTCTATTAGCATGAAAAGAGACGCCACCAAGGCATTTTTTGTTGAGCTGGAATTGGGCAACTAGCTGCACACCGCTGAGGTGGCACCTCAAGGACTGGTGTAGTGAGGGGATTTCTTGGTTTATTGAAACAGGAGGGATGGTAGAATACAAATCAACACGAGAGAAATAACTCATTTTTTAAAAACCACACTTTTCTCGTGTTAATTTTAGCTCAGCATGTACTCTGGTTTTAACAGAAATTTACTTTTATGTGTAACTAAATTTTCTTGCCCTTTTCAGTTTTGCTCTTATGTGACTTTTCCTTTGGGATGTTTCCAGTTGAACGTGGTCCTTTTGTTTTGCTTGAGAGGGAAATAAACAGTTTCACTTTTCTCCTTCAGGAAAATTGGTACTGATATTACGTTGAGAGTAGAATTGGGTTTAACTCTCAGCTGGCTAGAAGTGTCTGGTTTGTTCGCTCAAATACTGCCTGAATGTCTGCTTGTTTTGCCTCCCGTCGTGACATCTCCATGGCTGTACCACCTTGTCGGGTAGCTTATCAGACTGATGTTGACTGTTGAATCTCATGGCAACAGCAGTCGATGGGCTGTCTGACATTCTGGTATCTTTCATCTGACCATCCATATCAAATGTTCCCATTCAAACATTACCCAAAATCATGGTTAATGATCAGAAAAATTCTGTCCTTACGTCTAGTGGCTCTTTGAGTCTTTCATGCTGTGACATTGCAGCATGGTCAGGAGGGCTTTGTGAAGGATTGAGATGGTCTCCATGACCGCAGCTAAATAAATAAAGCATAAACAGCCTGCCTTGTGGGTTTTGAAAAGGTTATTCTTAATCTTTTTTTTCCACCCAGGGACTTCCTAGCAGTATGATGGTTACCTTACTTAAAGAGCAGTGCCCAAGCACTTTATTTTAAATAATTCACTTTAAAAACATAATTTTTTAGATTTTTTAGGGTTAGTGTAAGTTTCTAAGCTAGCTTCTGGTTGTGTTTCATCTGTTTCACCTGCATTTTATTTGGTGTTTGTCTAAAGAAAGGACATAGAAAAGCAAGTACAAATTGTACTACTTGTACTAAATCTTTGGGCTTTATTGGTAAATTTATTTCAGGGGCGGGTATTAGAAAAAGAAAAATTTGGTGTCGTGGCTGAAGGTCTGAGTGATTAATACATTTGACTTAATGGTGACAGTTTGTTCGCTCTTTCAAATGAATTTGCTCTGAACACAAGAGCAGCTCTCCTGCTGGCCTCCCCGAGTGCTCAGGTGTGGCGTCCCCGGTGGTCCTGTTGGACTCCAGCTGGAGCAGACGCTGCCCTGTGTTCCAGCGCTGGATTTGTTCCTTTGTTGTATCCAAAGTGGACACAGACAACTACACGATCCCAGAGACATACCTACCTAGTTAATTCCAGCTGATGGGAGAAACTTTGTAAATGGGTGGTTTGATATTACTGCCAATAAAAAAAAGGGCCTGGGAATTCTGATTCCATCTCTACTTTGTTTAAGCCTCATTTTGTGCCTTAAATATTTGCAGTGTTTTATCACTTCTCAACCCAGGGACTGTCAAGAAGTACAGCACAGTACAATGCACTGCGGTGCATCAGCCGTTCCCACACGTAGGTACTGAGGAGCCTTCCCTCCAAACCGCACAGCGTGCAGCCATGGGCAGTGTTTTCTGTGTGCATCATCTGGACTGGGGGGCTTGGAAGAGGGGGATTTTTACTTTCATTTGGATAATGGCCACTGTTCCCGTTCTCTAGAAATCCAGGAACTGGCAGTGCTGGGGAAAGTTTCTGAAACACTTGTTAATTTGTATGTAGGAGCAAGTGCTCCTGTACAAACAAGTTCAGCTCATGTTCCCAGTGTGCTCTGTGTGTCTGTAGCTTCGGTGGGACAGCGTGAGATGTACCTACTTGCACTAGTCACTCAGCACTGACTCCCTGAGTAAAATAACGCGTTAGGCTAAATAATCGATGGCCCTCTTGTACTGCAGGATGAACCGTGTTTTGGCTGACTCCTGTGTGAAGAGCTCATAGAAGTTTGCAAACTTGTAGCCTCAAAATGCCTTTCCATGTATTTTGAAACCCTCTTGCCTCCATGTGCAATAGCCGGTCAGTGATGGTTTAGGTTTCTGCCTCTAACGTAAGTGACCTTGAGAAAGTTTTAACTTTGAGCCTAGATTTCATCTATAAAAATCTACATATATAGGGTATCCCAAAAAATGTATACACACACTTTGGATAATTATAAAGGCAGTGTTTATTAAAAAACATCTCATTTTCAAAACTAGATATCAGCTGTTTCGTCAGGTTGTCTGAAGGATTAAATTGGATAAAATGTAAAATGCTGCCTTAAATGTTTACATGTTCCCAATTTTTAATTTATCAAAGACAGTACTTGATACACATGCAAGAATCATTTCATTTACTCCAAAAACATTTTTAAAATTCTCGGTGTATACACCCTTGTTTTGGAGAAGATATACTCTGTCTAAAGAAATTAAATCCAAAGTGCAAATTAAAGAAAAGCAGAGGTCAATGAACTAATGACTTGATTAATCAGACAAAACCTTTTTAATCTGAAAATAAGCCCCCAGCCAGCCTAGTTAAGGTACAAAGCACCAGTACACAAATTTACTGTGAAATAATTGAAAATAACTTTTCTAACCCTCCCACCTTATAAATGTTGACAGCTCATTTATTTTTATTATAAAGATGGTTAATACGAAAAATGAAAGGTAGAGGGTAGGGAGGGGGAAGGGACTACCAGTTTTTAATTCCTTGTTAGAAACATCTAGATTATCTAGTGAGATTTGATGAGTGTAAATAGGTTTTAAACAGTTTTGTGTTTGGTGGCATGCAGGATCTTCCTCAATAGGCCTCTGTCACGTTCCTGTTAGAAAAACAAAAGAACTGGTTTATTTTATTCATTAATAATTAGTTCTTAACGCTCACAGATAGTTAACCCAGTCAGCAGTTGAGTCGCCATTTTTGCAAGCCAAGTAACTTTCCATCTCTTAACTCGCATTGATCAGAGCTGCTCCGGCTTTTACAAAACATGGTGCATGAACTGCTGCACCAAACTGGTATCCAGAGTGTTTTGTTCCTTTATTGTCGAAGACAACAAGAAAGCACATAATGTACTTGAAAATTCTCAAAGCAGCTGAGTCATTTGTGTCTTGTAGTCAGGGGCTCGGGTTCCTGTCCCTCCCTTCCCAGCAAGGCCAAGAGTTCACCTGAGGTAATGTGTTTGCCTTGGGGGTGAGGCGTTGGATTGCGGCAACCAACCTACATGTATTTGCATATGTGATCAGCGCTCATAAGAGGGATTGTGACAAAAACCCATTCGGGGCAGCTGCTTACTCAGGGCCTTTCGAACCGCGTGGTGCTGGGGCAGGCAGGTGCCAACTGTGCGCTCATTCTCTTTGACCTACTGGCCTTGCAGTTTGCTGTGTGGGTGTTGATACTACTAAGCTAAACAAAGCAAAACAAAATTGTTTTAGATGGCCCCCACTCTCCACCCAAACACCCTGGATTCACTTGAGATCTGAGGTTCTAATTCTGTAGTTGGGAGACTGACCCAAACTGTGGCCCAGAGAGAGTGAGTCAGTTGTGAGTGGCTGGCTGACTCTCTGGGAACAGAAACGAAGTGCAGTGTAGAGGGTTTGTCAGCCAAATCCACAAATGTGTGGTTTTTTGAAACATTGGACATCTGTTCCTCTTAATTCAAAACAAACTTGAAAAAGCACAAGGTTGCTTGGCTCCTGGTTTCTTTGTGTCAGCAGCAGTTAGTGCGCTCACTTAGAAAGCCTAGAATCGAAGTTGGAAAGCTTGGCATCTTCGGGAAGGGAGGGAGGTTGTGCAGTCGGAGCGTGGAAATCCCCTCCAGGGCATCAGCCCAGGTGTTCAACCCCACGGTACCGGTTCCAAGTGACTCAAAGGGCCTGGGGGAGGGCTCGGCCAAGTGCCAGCGCTATTTCTACAATGTCGTCTTTGCCTTCAGACCGCATTCCTCAAATCTCGAAGGGAAGGCTCTAGCTTATGCTGGGCAGCTGCCTAAGAGGGACCCCTGAGCCACCTATCGAAGCTGACAGTCATGACCTTCTTTGGAGAGTTTCCCAGAAGAAGGATCTACAACGTGCTTTGATGGCCTCCCACCCAAAACTCAGGAAGAGCCTTGTTCATTCAGAGAGACTTCTGTAGGCCACTCTGCTCTCCCCCAACTAATGCCAAATATGGCATTTCCCCTGTGTTGCCATCTGTCCCCTTTGGGAAACAGCGTGAGCAGCTTTTACCTTCGGGCTGCTTTTGACCCAGCCTGACCGGATTGCTTAACTAACTGGGACAGCCTGTTTCCTAGGGGGAGAAAGGCTTTGGGGAGTGAGGCAGCTTGGGAAAGGGATGGCTGTCTTTCCCTGGGGGGGAGGGGGGACACATGGCTGGTCCCATCACTGTTGTCGTTGGCATCAAGTTCACTCCTCTTGGTGGTGCCGGAGCCCAGCGCAGCGCGTCACCCACAACGGTGTTCTCAACCTGTTCTCGTTAGTTAAAAGGATGAAAGCCAAAAATAATGAGAGGAGGCCTTTTTCTGTTTCATTTTTTAGAGCCTCTGACAGCCTCTTGATAGTCACTTTCACTTGAATGACATCCTAACTGAACCTCTTGACGCAGCCAAACTCTCTACCTAACCTCCCAGTGTTTGGCCCTACTCGAGGCTCTTCAGACACCTCTGCCCACTGCACCAGCCTCTTCCCGCCCCCAAGCCCCCTCCATGGCATTTTCTTTGTTCACAACCACTCAACACCGGCAGTCAAGACTAGCTCCTCAGGCCCTGGCTGGGTCATTCAGTGGTTAGAGCGTCGGCTCTTGACCTGAGGGTTCCAGGTTCGATTCCAGCCGAGGGCAGGTACCCCGGTTGCGGGCTCCATCCCCAGCCCATGTCGGGGCGTGTGCGGGAGGCAGCCAATCAATGCATCTCTCACATCGATGTTTCTCTCTTCCCCCTTCCACTCTCTGAAAAGCAATGGAAAAAATACCCTCAGGTGAGGATTAAAAAACAAATAAATGAATTTTTAAAATGAAGTAGAACAAATCGATGTCTCTCTCTGTCTCCCTTTCTCTCTCTCTAAAATCAATTTTAAAGAAAGATTAGCTCCCAGGAACCTCCTCTGACGCCCTGTTCCAGGAAGCACAGTGGACTCTATAACTTGATTGTTTGCTTACGTTGTACCCGGCATTGTTTTCCGTGCTGTTTTACGTATTACTGTATTTAATCATTAAATCCTTATAAACAACCCCCATGAGGAAATTAAAGCAGGGAGGTTCAGTAATTAGCTGGAGGAAGTGGGGAAGTAGCGTTAGAAGTCAAACCTCGGCTTTCTGGCTCTTAGCCACTCGGTTCCGCAGAAAAGTCCAGGCTTCTGCGTACTCATTTTATCTCTCGATCACAAACAGGCCGTGGAGAAAGGGAGATGACAAAAAGCCAAGGCCACAGCCTACAAAGTTGCTGTTTAAAAAGATGAGCAGCCTCTGTGCTTCCCTGTACCCGGGGCTGGCAGCGCCGGCTCCTGTGTGGGCAGCTTCCCAGGGCCGCGCTCGCGTACTTGTGATTACAAAGCAATTTCTGTTTGTACAGACCTTTTTTCCAAAGCACTTTCCCATCTTGCATTTTATTTGATCTTCGTGATAACCCTGTGAAATAGTTAGGGCCAGTAGTGGCATTAGTTCCACACCGAGGGGAGCATTTTTGTTTGGTTCGCTTTTTAAACCTACTGGTCTGAGGCGCTGTGGGAAAGAGACAAAGGTGTTGAAAACAATGTTCCTCCAGGAGCTTTCGGTCCTCCTGGGGGATTTGGCGTATGTGCCGGCAGCTACCTAGAGAGGTGAATGCCCTCGGAGAGGAGCGGAGGAGAGAACTGCCGAGTAGGAAGGACCCGGAAAGCTTTCGTGATGATGTGGCATTTGAGTTCCAGGTGGGAGGGGAGGCATTCTAACTAGAGGGAGCCCTGGGAGGGACTGGGACCGCACAGTAGGGCCCGGGGCAGAAGCGGCAAGGCCGGTGAGTCAGCTGCCTCCGGTTCTTGGCCTTCGCCCCGTTTTGTTTCCTATAAAGTAAGTGCATAACTCATAGCTGTGGTGTGTGTTTTCTTGTTTGCTCTGTTTCCCCCGCTAGGACACAAGAGCCCCATAAGGGCAGACGCGGTCGTGCTGTCCTTTGTTAGCCCGGAGCCCAGGGCAGGGCCTGGCACGTGGGAGGTGCGCCCAGAGCGTTTGCCCCACGGATATTGCAGTAGGCCAGGCGAAGCGGCAGTGGGGGTTCAAAGGCAGGCGGGATCCGGGGGTCGGCCCAGCTGGGGTAGAGCAGGTGGAGTTCAGGTGAAGAGGGAACAGAGCCCCGCCTGGCCGGGTGGCTCGGTTGGTTGGAGCCTTGTCTTGTACAGCAAAAGGTTACAGGTTCGGTCCCCTGTTGGGGAGGGTACGGGAGACGTTTTTCTCCGTTCTTCTCGCTCTAAAAGTCAACGAAAACATATCCTGGGTGAGGATTTTTTAAAAGAGGAACCAGAGAACCCTGAGAAGACAGCAATACCGGTGGATCACTGGGCCAGGAACGTAGGAGGAGAGGCAAGTTTGAGGCCGGGAAGATCCTGAGCAGGGGAATGGTGGGGCCTACTGTGGGCCTGCGCGGCGGGTTCCTAACCCCTGAGGTCCTAGCGGATGTCTGTCCACTAGACCGCTCCGATACTTCTCCGTGTCCGAGAAGACATGACTCCTCTAGAGAATCCCCTAGAGCGATCTATCCTGTCCGCTTTCCCGTCAGTGGCCATCTCAGCCTGACTTGTTATGCAGCACTGTTCTGGGAGAGATGGCACGGGGACTGGGCCTCGGGGCCAGAGGAAACGGCTCTGAATTTCCTCCTGCCTGTTGCATCCTGCTTACTGAACCGGCGGCTCCTCCCTCCGAG
Organism: Miniopterus schreibersii; assembly: GCF_964146895.1. Classification (NCBI taxonomy): domain Eukaryota; kingdom Metazoa; phylum Chordata; class Mammalia; order Chiroptera; family Miniopteridae; genus Miniopterus; species Miniopterus schreibersii. The sequence goes on from NC_138116.1 coordinate 11,392,800, forward strand.
AACTGGGAGCATGGTGATTCCTGGACAGATTGTCTGTCTTTATAAGGAGAAAAGCTGGGCAGTGCGATTTCCTGTCTGTCCCCGCTCCAGTCCAGGATTCCGGTAGTGCTAGCCTAGACAGCGGTGGCCGCCACCTAGAACCCAGATGTCATAAGTATTCCCAAGTAAGTACGAGGGCGTCCTCCCAGCTGCCTCTGCCAAGCCAAGAGGCAGAACCACAGCGTTATTTCACCTTCTGCAGCATGTGGTCCAGGCGGCCTTCCATGCGGCGGCTTCGGAGCTGGGGCTGTTTACATGTTTCAGTAAATGAGTTGCCCTTACTGAAGTTGGCCGGGTAGGAGTTCAGAGTAAATGACATATGACCACAATTATACCACTCACCAGGAGCACCAGAGTTCAGGGGAAAAGAGGTTTGCTTGTGTAGTAATCCCTTGGCGGAGAAGGGAGGCACAGACCTGGAGTGTCCCGCGCTCGGGCGGGCGCCCGGCCTCACCCTGCGAGAGGCGGTGCCGCTAGTCCTGGCTTCGGGCGGAGTCGCGCCCGTCCCATGGACGCGTGTGTGCTTTGTACAAGGTCAGGGTGCGGGGAGAGGAGGCTGGAAAATAGTGCTTTTAGAAAAATACAGAGGTCAAAGAAATTTTCAAAGGTTCTGCCTTGTCTTCAAACGTAAAGAATCTGTCCGAGCATGAAGCACACCCCTGGTCTCTGCAAGGAGGAAGCAAAAAGGTCTTTCATACACAGAAGCTTTCCTACTTCATTTTAGGCTGCTCCCAGACTGCGTGTGTGTTTGTGGTACATTTACTGGTCTTTCCCATAGTGGGCAGTGTTCATTAGAAGAACATGTTGAGATATAGAGACCACAGAGTTAGCCTTTAGTCTCTCCCTCCTCTGGAGCATCCTGTGGTTCCTGCACCCTGCTTAGGTGGCAGTTTGTAGAACAATGCCACTTACTCCTTCCACCCCTTGTGAGTCATTTGACTTCCTCCATTCTTTAGACTGTCTCCAGGTGTTAACATCCTTTTAAAAATCATGAGTTATTTTCTTTATATTGTGCTTTTAAGGCTTTGTTTTTTCTAAAAAAAATGCGAACAAAAGAAACACATAATATAATAAAGAAGTAAATCCCCTAAGACCTCTCCCCCAAGGAAATGGCTATGAAATCTGGTGTGTATCCCATCAATCCTGCTCAAAAATGATCGGAGCCGCCTCTTCTTGGTCTTAGGGCCCAGGTGGGGCATGAGGGGTGGGGGTGGGGGTGGGGGTGGGGGGCACACCAGGGGCAGGCAGGCTCACTGGGGGCATGTGTCCCATCTATATGTCTTCAGGTCAGTGATAGATGGCCCCATCCCTGTCCTTACTGAACAGAATCAAACATTACCATGTAGACAAATCCATGTGTTTTTCGTAACAACATTTAATGGCCCTCTCTGTCTGCCTGGGCTACTAGAGCACATGTCACCGGAACAGTGGAGACAGGAAGTGGCCAAACTTGAGAAGGCTTGCAATTCCAGAACAAGTTGTTTAGATTTTAGGTAAGGATTTCAAAACAAAGGCAATTCTTCACTGTCTTAATAGAGTGTTTGGCTTTTAATTATGTAAGATGGCTTCAGAGACAAAATATTTTTAATTATATTTCTATTTCCGGGCCCTTAGTTTCATCTAATAGTTGTGAGATTTGTTGCTAATATGGGAGCTCTAGTGAACTTCACTGTGTACCTTTAGTTTTGCAGCTTTCCATCTCTTCCACTGTTTTTTAGACATTTATGTTTATCTGTCCAGTGAATATGGAATCTCTACCAAGAGCCAGGGATGTGCTTTGCAGCAAAGAATATATGAAATGGTGAACTCAAGGACAGGCGCCAGGATGCACTCATTTGTAAAAGCTGCCTATCCTGGCACAGTGGTTTTCCTTGCAGGTGTTCAGTGGATGTTTATTGAATGAAGCTCACATCCTGCCTCTTTCATACTGTTCATAGGAGCCCAGCTTTTAAGCAAAAGCCTCTATTTTTCAAAAAGGAAGCACCCATCCTTTGCCTTAGGTCATGATTCTTACTGTCATGTACCTATGACCTCTCTCACCAGTAAGGACAAGCTTTGTCCAAGTTGTTTCTGTAATTCCCAGAACTTTGCTTCTGAAATGTCAGATAACCAGCCATGTCCATAGAAATACAACACAAGCCATATATCTAATTTAAAAATTTTTAGTAGCTGTATTTTAAAATCTAAAAAGAAACAGGTATACCAATTTGAATAATTTATTTAACCTAATATGTCCATAATATCATTTCAACAATTAATTCAAAATGTTAATACTTTACATTCTTTTATTCATGTTGCCTTCAAAATCCCACGTGTATTTTACACGTAAGCAGCACTAGCCACATGTGGCTAACGGCTGCCTTACTGGACTGCATGGGTATGGAACCCAGGTTTTTGGGTACTCACCATGTAAGTAATTAAATTCAAATAGGACAGGAGTCATAAAAGCATCCACCTTATTGGCTGCATCAGTGGCAACGGAGATAAATTTAGATGAGAATTATTTGCTAAGTGACATGTAGTTTAGCTTACTGTTTCTTTTTAAACTATCCTTGTAAGCTATTAGATTGTTCATTAGGTGAAGTCCGTAATTCAAGAATTATCAAGTCTTTTTTGGGAATACTTTTGAGCTATTAGCAGTTCTTTGGGGTTATAATCAGCTCCCCCGACCCTCCTTTTCGCCGCCTCCTGGCTCCCTAGAGTCTAAATGACTGGGGTTGCCTGTCTTTTCCCTCCTCTCTCGGATGCCGCATCGTCTCCCACACTGACCCCACCCTGTGTTCCCCAGAACCTTGAAACATTTCCAGTTTATCTTAACTTCGTGTGGAAGGTCCCTACTAGTGGGAGTGGACTCTGTTCACTCGCAGGCTGACGGCGCATCGTCGGAGGCGCGTCTGGGTGCAGGAGCAGGGACGGACTTAGTTACAAATGTAAAGTGAGATTCCTTAGTTCACATTCCCCAAACTCATAGGAGACAATGTGATTGATACAGATAAGCAAATATCTCCTAAATAACGGGTTAGTTGCCCCCAAAGCCCCAAAACGACAAGGTAGGTAGGTAGCCGAGCAAGAAAGCATGGGCCCCTAGACCTTGGGCTCCTGGGGAGACGACAATGCGATAGGAACATGTGGAGCATGTTTTTAAATGTTTTGGACAGGAATTCGAGTGTGATAAACACGGTGGTCAGCAGAAGAATCGCTGGTATGTACACTGAGGAGGAGATTCTGCAGAGCGAGCCAGGAGACATCCAGACAAAGGAGAGCCCAGGGCTCCCTGTGCGTTGTCCTCTCCGTGTGCCCCATCTTTCCTGTAAAAAAGTTGAACACGGGCATGGGCAAGATCATAAGCAATAATAAGGAAGTTGGGATGGTAGCTCCAGACATCGGAAGGAAATTACACCGAAAGCGTCTTTGTTGAGACTGTGGGATTGACCTCTGTAACCTTAGCATCGCGTTCAGCGCCTGGCACGGGGCGGGTATGGGCCCAGTAGATGACTGGCTGAGGACAGTGACTGGTGGGCACGCGGACTGAGCCCTGAGTGATGGGTTAAGTAAAGGAGAAAGATGCTGCATCTTGGCTGGATAGTCGGGTGGGGAGCACCCAAAGGTCCCCAGGAGCAAGAGGAAGTGAGCAGGAAGAAACAGGCTTTATAATGGGAGGAGCTCTTGAGAAAAGCACACGTGGGGGAGAGTGGGAAGGGTTGGAAACAAAGAGCAGTTTGCTGCCTATAGGGGTGCTTCCCGGCTCTGAGGGAAAACAGTCCTCCAGGGACCCATCAGAGAAACTGCATGTTCAGAGCTGCTGATCTGTATGCCCAGGAGGTTACGATTCTAATGTTGTCCTGGCTGATGGGCCATTTTGTGCACATAAAGTATATTTGCAATGCCACCCCTTATCTTGAAGTTTGGGGTCAGCTTAGTGTTAATTTTTTTTTAATGTTTTTATTGATTTCAGAGAGGGGAGAGAGGGAGGGAGGGAGGGAGGGAGGGAGGAACATCAATGATGAGAGAGTCATTGATCAGCTGCCTCCTGCACGCCCCCGACTGGGGATCGAGCCCACAACCCCGGCATGTGCCCTGACCGGGAATCAAACTGGTGACCCCTTGGTTCCTGGGTCGATCGATGCTCAACTGCTGAGCCACACCGGCCAGGCCTTTTGTGTTCATTTTTAAGTTAAAATTCTAACTCTAATAGCAAAGATTTTATATTATTCCAAATAGACAAGAAAAAAAATTTTCCATGTAAGTGTTTAAAACAAGTTTGCAAATATTTAGGTATCCACACATATCAACTAATGCAGCTGTGGATCATAAAAAGGGCCCAATCACATAAGTAAGCGGACCCAGAGCTCTGTCTATTGGGGTTTACTTTTAATATTCACCTGCCACTGATTCCATGAGTTGCCAAATGAGAAATATCCTTGTCCCCATGGTACCTTATGGTAACTTTCTTAAATATAAAATGACTTCAACTTACGACTTTCTTTAAAGCTGAACTGTTAGCAAGTTCTCTTCAGAATCAGCTTAACCCCTGGTGAGATCATTCAGTTACAGATCCTTATTAATGCTGGTTTAGTTTAGGAAATTGTTCTGGTCGTTGGATCTCTTCAACTGTAAACAAATACTTTTAACTTTATTGTGTAAAAATGATGATCTAATTATTTTTCAAGCATACTTGGGTTAACAAAATGCAGCAGAGGGGTGTGCCTTTTAGCTGCTGAACAGACAGACCACTTTCTACATTCCTTAGAAATAAGATAGGGTTCAGTATTTTAAATCATAGCAACAGTTGATAAGAAAAACAGCAAAAAGGTAATCATTTCCATATGGAAGGGAAAGGAAGGACCAGCGAAGCTGTGAACTGTCATTTTTCCAAATAAAAATAAATCACCACTGGTAGATTTGGCAGAAAGGGCAAATGTTCCTATTTGTTTCCCATTTTACATTTGTTAATGCATTGCATGTGATGTGCTTTATTGAAACACGCCACTCCCCACAAGCTCAGTTGCCAACTTTCAACTGTGGTTTGTTCTTCTGAGCGAAACCCACATCTGGATGTGCCAATTTCATCAAGTGTGGTATTTCCTTGGTGATAATTTTTTATCTTAGTGAAATTTTGGTGAAAGCTCTCACCCCTTTTACTGAAAAGCATATAACCATCTTTTTAAATACCTATAAGTAATTTTAAAGCACTAGTCGAATAAAATCAGTTTCTGCCCTGGCATTCCAAGATCTAAAAGAAAAACCGACCCAATTTTCTGATGCCCAAAACGTTTAAGAAAAGCAAACAGAGCAAACATTTACTCACTTACTTTTGTATTTAAGCATGATGTATATTTATTAACAAAATCCTAACATTTATTTTTAAATAGCTGCTTAAAGTGGAAAATCTTACCTGTTACAGAATGAAATAGTCAATAGACGTTCACCCTGTAACATTTAACAACAGCTCCCTCTTGTGGTTCAAAGCATTCACTTCAAAGATAAATACATTTAAATACAGAATTGCAATTTCTTAACTTAAAATTGTGCTGTGAAAGTTTAGCTCATATTTAATGAATCTTTCTTGGAATAGAGAGAGAAGAGTTAGCCATATAGGGGCAAAACAGAATATTCCCTCTTTTGGATAGTTCCAGAGTTCCAACATCTCAGCAAAGCGTTTCCAACGTTCTTCATAGAAGCACCAATTTTTTTGTCTTACAAGTGAAAATACCAAGTAGATGTTTTCATTGAAAACATGCTCTTCTCCATGTAAAAGGTTTTCCTCCTGTGGGAAAGTATGCAGAAGAAATCAGCATTTGATTTAGCTGCTTTTAAAAGATCAGAATTTGAAAACGTACAGTGAAAATAGTATTGAAAATATTTTAGTCCAAAGACGACGTAAGGTACTTTTTCCCTTGAGCCCTCTGTTCAAGATCAGAGGTTGCGGTAACTGGCAACGACCTGTTCTAACAACGTGAAACTGTCCAAAAAGTCCTCTTCTTCAATTCCAAATTTTGTGTACTGATGAATATAGGCTCTGGTAAAAGAAACAGGAAATGTAAAATTAAAAATCCCAGACAAATGAATACCTCTTAAAATCAAACATAGGCATTTCCTAGTTCATGAGTATTTGAACGTGGCAGAATCTCTTAAGTGTCTTATATTTGATTCAATGCTGGCTCCAAAGATTAGCAAACTTCCAAAGTTCACGCAGGCTCCCTGCCTTCTTAGTGTCCGAGAGACTGACAATTAGAGGTGCACAGGAAATGCAGCGGGTTCGGATTTGGTTGTCCACCCAGCACATACTCCACACCCTGCGAGAGATGACCGGGCTCAATAGAAACTCTAAAAAGTGCCTGAGATGTTTAATCTAAGGCTTAAAACTGTAGACATTAATCTTGTTCCAGGAACGGGGTGAAGCCTCCCAAGTATTTTTCGGACAACTTTTAGTTTGTAGTTCTGCCAGGTCCCCTTAATACCCCTACTCCCCAAAATGTTGAGCGGGGAGAAATGCTCAAAGGAGTTGGCTGCTACCATGTACTGAGAGTGGGAAGAGAAGGGTGCCCGGAAACGACAGAGGTCACGGTCCTGAGGAGTGGGGGTTATGGAATGATCACGCCCATGTACAAGAAAGGGGGGGGCTTGGGAATCCTAGCAAATCAGAGGGCTTGTCCAATCATTTGAGGAATTTTGCTTTGACAGTCAGTCATTGTGGCAGAGGTCAGGAGACCCAGTAACACATTTCTTAGTACGGACAAAGTAGACATTTCTTAGTATCAAGTGGAGTTGAACTTGCAATATTTCTTACTGAGCAAGAGCAGGATCTCTTCCATTCTTTCAAGGATCTGATTTTAGAAACTACCTTACTGTCCCTGTCTTATAATGAAATTTCTACTCTAATTTCATTTCATTTAGAAACTAATTTAGTCAACAACAACAATAATAGTAGTATCCAGCAATGCCTGAGCATTTACTAGTCGGGCACTGCACTTGGTGTTTGGACATGATTATCTCATTTAATCGTCCCCAAAGATCTTCTCAGTTTGGACCCATTGTGCAGGTAAGGAAACGAAGCCTGAAGTAACATGCCTAAAGTTTCACACCTACAAAGTGGTAGCCATGCTTACTCCATGCTATGCATTGAATGTTTGTGTTCCTCCACATTGATGGTATCAGGGAGGGAGGGTGGGGCCCTTAGGAATGGGATTAGGGCCCTTGAAAGTGCCTCTGTCCTGCCATTTGAGGACACAGAGAAAAGATACCCCCTGTGAACCAGAAAGTACATTTTCACCAGACATCCAATCTGCCAGCACCTTAACCTTGGACTTTCCAGCCTCCAGAACTGTGAGAAACAAATACTGATTCTTTATAGGCTACCCGGTCTATGCTATTTTTGTCAAAGCAGCCCAAACAGACTGAGACGCTCCAGATCCTGCCTTGTGTTTTAACATTTTATCATCTGCCTAAGGTTAGGGAGGTTTGTACATTTATCTTTTACTTACTTTGAAGCAAACATATTCCATGCTTTGCCCACAATCATATCAAGTGGTTTTACTAAGAACTGGCTGTTGCTGACCAATGCTGCAGACTTCTCATATTTGCCAAAGGCTCGCTGGGTTTTCCACACACTGAAAGCATTATCCGGGTCTAACCAGGAAGTGTAGAGAGCTGGATCTCTAAATCCCCCTAGAGAAAAACAACACAAGCCATTGTTCACACTGTAAATCATTAATTTTGAAAAATTAATAAAGGAATATTTCCTTATCCACTTCGCCAAAAATCTCCTTTTGTTTTGCCTTTTAAAACTAGCTTTATATTGAAAAAAAAGTTTAATTAAAAAAATAAAACTAGCTTTTGGATTTATACTCATCATAAAAAAAAAATGAATAACTCACACCATTCAGAAAAGTATTATGAAGAAAACGTTTAAGTCAACTGAACAGCTGAAATGCCACCAGCCAGACATGACTATGGACATTTTGCTGACCCTGTGTGTGTAATTTTATACATATGTTCTTCTATAGTCTGCATTTAAAAAAAAATCCTCGCCTGAGGATATGCTTATTGATTTTAGAGAGAAAAGATGGGAGAGTGAGAAACACTGACGTGAGAAAACATTGATAGGTTGCTTTCCATACGTGCCCCGACTGGTGATCGAGCTTGCAACCTATGTATGTGCCTTGACCGGTAATCGAACCCGCAACCTTTCAGTGTACGTGGGACGATGCTCCAACCAACCGAGCCACCCAGCCAGGGGGTAGAGTCTGCATTTTTCATTCACCAATCTGTTGTGAACCACCTTTCCATTTCAATAAATATCACTCATATTTAAAGGCTCTTTATATGACCAGACCATAATATGAACAGTTCCTACTGTTTGGACATTTAGGTTGTTGCTACCGTTTTGTTAGTGTGAAAGATTCTGCGATGAATGTCTCTGCAAGAACACCCAAGGACACCGCTATGTACCCGTGTCATTTGCTGTATCTATCCTTCTATTAATTCTCTTACTTGAAAACCTAAAATAAGACTATGAAGAAAGCATACCCCGTGATTGACTTGAAATGGTCTCTTTTTACCTGTTACCAGCTTTTTGTCTAAGGACTAGGTTGTGTTCTTTATATCACAGCGAGAAGCAGCCACCTGACTGCTGAAACCGCCAAGTGAGGACTTGCCACGGGAAACACAAAACCGGTCAGAGAGCTGCTCTTTCAACTTCCCCAAAATTCTGTACCAAAGTGCTTGGCACAGAGACCACTTGTCCCACAGACCTGTTCTCCCTTCTTTAGGAGCAGAGCACCCAAATTCTGACTGTGCTCAGGGTGACCTTGCCGGGAGGTGCGGCGTGTGATCCAGGCCCCATCTACGCCCTTCTCTGCTCCTTCCTATGTGATTTCACGGCTGAGGCTCTCCCGATGTCTTGGGCTGAAAGGGAGGAAGCCAGGAGGTAGAGCCGAGGAGCAGCCGGATTCAGGAGAAAGAATGGAACTTACATCTTGTTTAAACCACCTCGAGTTTGGGCCTCAGTTACACTGTGCTACAAAAACACAGTTACCATTTTCCTTTCTCTAAGAATAAGTTCAGGGACTATTTGAAAAAACCATGTGTACCACGAACATGTGCAAAAGTACATGGTAATTTTCACCGTCGCTTCTGCTCACCCAGGTCCGCGCCGTGCGCCTCTTTCCCGCGAAGGACCAGCAGGTTGGCAAGGGACGCGTTGAAGGGGAGCTCCCTGCGGACGGACGTTTTACCGAGCGGAGGGCGCCCCGATACAGGCGGCCGTACCTGCCAATCGATACCTCCCAAGAGAAAATAGGCAAGGGATTTTATAAAAGCTGAACAAGGAGAGAAGTGGGTTACGGAACGTGTATTTTACATACGTTTTTATTTGACAACTAAAAGTTGTTCTTTCTGCTAAAAGGGAGTGGTAGCCAGCCTCCCAGGTGAACCCCAGTGATCTCTGCCTCCTGGAATTCAGGCCCTTGTGTGGTCCCCTCCTACAGGGGACAGGGCTGACCTTAATGACCAAAAGGATGGTGCAGAAACGACGGTGTGTGACTTCCACAGCTAGGTCGTGAGAGACATTGTTACTTCTGCCTGGCTCCCTCTTGGTTGCTAGGACATGTGGAAACATATATACTGCTGATGGCAACTTTAATGGGGTCAATCTTTATATAGAGCAGTCTGATAACATATGAAGAGTTTTAAACCAGTATTCTTTAACCTTGTTAGTGATATATATATATATATAGTCATATATTTATATACATAAACATTTATATGTTCAAAGCTCTATTATAGAATTGCGCACCTGAAACTTACATAATTTTATTAACCAATGTCACCCAATAAATTCATTTTTTTAAAAAAAGCTCTATCTATAACTGTGAAAAAAAAAGTTAACACCCTAAAGTCCCTCATAGGAAAATGACTAAGCAAATTGTGGTTTCTTGACCTAAGCTCAACGCAGCACACCTTACACTACCCTTAGGAACACCCTGTTCCCTCAGATGTTAACAGGTTTTGCTAGAAAAACAGGTATGTACTGTGGCCAAAAAATTCAGGAAGCATTACTTTAAGATGTGAACTCTCTACTTATCTCCAAACCTCAGGCACTATAATCTAAAATCCATAAGGTATTACAATGAAATGTAAGTTATTGTGATTTGTGGTAAAATAATACTACGCTACAAAACTAATAGTAGTAATTTCCAGTTAAACATGACAGACCGAACAGACCAGTTTACTGCCTCTCTCCCCCCAGATCTCACTAACAAGATAGTACACGGACTATTTAAAAGGCATGAGCAAGAGAAAAAGAGAATGGCGGAGGAGAGAATGGCAGCAAAATTTTGGAAGCTGGAAAGCAAATAAACCAGTGGCTGCTAATTTAGCAACCAGGAAAAGCTGAAGCTCCTGCCCACAGTGGAGGTCCTGGAAGCAGGCCGGGCACTTCTAAAAGGGGAAGAAGCAGGGGGATTAGTTAAAAATCCAAATGAGAAGCAGTGAGAGCTGCAGACGGGCCCACTCCCTGCAGCAGGGGGAGTGCTCCCCTCCATCCCGGAGGTGTGTGCTCAGGAAAGGCTAAGCCACTGAGGCTCAGCCTCAGGGACACTCCGTGCTGGGCCACTGTTTCAGGCTCTGAAGATAAAGCAGTAAACAAGACAGATTAAAAACAAAAAAACAAAAGTTACGTTCTGCCGAGATAAACCAAAGGTCCACACTAAGGAATTCCAGAATGTTAAAGACAGAGAAAATCCTAAAAGATTCAAGAGAGGGGGTGTAAGAAGGTTCCATCCTCAATTTTCACACTAGGAAGGCAATATATTTTGATAATATCTAAACCTTGAAAATAAATAACAGTATAAGCAAGATATTTAGGGATATGGAGGCAAATTCCGGAAGCCGCAGCTAAAAACATTGAAAGTAGGGCATCAGCTGGGCAGCGGGGAAGTGCAAGGCAGGGGACTGCTCTTTTTCTCATTATAAATTCATGCAGGACAATTACTTGGCTTTAAAAAAACCCCTGAGATATAATATACATACAATGCAATGTATGTGAACATAAAATCTGTAAGTATTTCATGTTTATAATACAAACCTGTAAAAATTAAAATGGACATAAGTATACACTTAGCTGAGTTTTGGCTACCTGTTTTATAAAAATGCTGTCCATATGTTACTTTGGTAAAAATAACATGTAAGTAAAAATAAATGTCACACTTATCTGACATTTTGGGGGGGGGGAATGACACTGTGCGGTGATTAAGAAGCCCTCCTGGGATGTCCTGGTGAGTTCTTTGCAGGCGCCTCCCTGGCCAGAAGAAGGGACCATTATTTCAATGGGCCCCGGCCAGTTTATATTGAGAACTCCAGCACAGGCATGCTTCCCGGCTGTGGGCTATGTATTTTTAAAATACCCTTTACCTTCTTCCATTTTCGCATTAGAAATGAGCATCTGTCTCAAATGCTTGAGGAGGCCAGCCCAAGTAAACGTGCTGTATGCCAGGGAATGCTCAGACATCTGAGGAATGTTACGAATGCCCAGCATCTTGAATTCAGGATGGGGCACTAAATTCTCCATTAAGTCGCCTGTAAAGAAAAAAGAAAAAAAAAACCTTAACTAAATTTTTAATTCCGCATTGCTCCCGTTGGCCTATACACAACCATGATTTGATGGTCTTTGGGTCTTTTCTCCTCCAAAGCCAGATTGCTCAAATTTTAAAATGTAAATAAAATCTCAGAGACGGTCTATTAAAGACTATGTGTTTGCTTCATTTTGGCACCAACTTTAGCATGAGTGAGAAACAAAACTTTGCCGAAAAGAGTTTAGAAGCCAAGTAACTGGACGCATGGATGAAATATTTAGCTAAATCCCGGGAACACAAAGCAAGCACGAGAATTAATATGCTTTCACTGTCATTCTGTATCCACTCAATATTCCTTTAGAAATGTTCCTGGCTCACTGATTTATTTTATCTAGTTAAATGATAATCAGAACTGTGAGAAACAAACTGATGTTGTTCGCAGGCCACACAGCCTACGGGCTACAGCAGCCCGAGTGGACTGAGAGAGAGAACAGAAGCTTATGCCAGCTAAAGGCCTCCGTGGAAGAGCTTTAAGGAAAACTTACCCCTTGAACTGGACCCTGAAGGATGGGTAAGGTGTCAGCAGAGGTGAGGGGCAGAGGGGCAGAGAGCAAAGGGACCGGGGCAAGAAAGTGCCAGACTGAAGGAAAACGGTGGAGGCAGATGAAAAGCAGGTGGGGATCCGAAAAGAGGCAGAAGTAGGCGATGAAGCCAGAAGGTGAGTGGTCAGGGCACAAGGCGGAGGTCAGGCTAAGGAACTGTCACGGCGGCAGGTAGCTGGGCCGCGGGGTGAGAGGAGAGAGCAGGGGTTAGGCCTGTGCGCGGGAGGCTCCCGCGGGGTGTGTGTGCGAGACGCGCTGCAGGCGAGGCGGGCAGCTGGGAGGAGGCGGCTTCAGGACCGCCCGAGACAGGAATGGCCCGAGAGAGGCGAGCTGCTGTTGTTAGGCCAAGAAATAACAGGAGACTAGGAAGACGTTAGTCTGCTTTGTGCATCAGCTGAGAGAGACTGACACTATGAGCCGGTGTCAGAGAGGCAGGGGAGTGGGGGGAAACCCAGACAGATGGCAGGGACGGTCCCTACAGGTCTGGCGCACCGCTCAGGTAGGAGGACCGAGGGACAGACCAGGAGGTAGGGCTGAGGAAGGGGTGGCAGGAGGGGGCAGACGGGGGAAAATATGAAGAATACATTCAGAACATGCTAAATTTAAAGCAGCAGAAGGTAACTAAGAAAACTGGGGCAGGGAAAGAGAAAACTCTTTGGGAAAGGGGGTGCGGTGTAGAGTATGGAGCCATTGGGACCTAGAGTATTGAATTGGTGAGGCACTGTGTGCCAAATGAGCTGAAAAGAGAATGGTGGGTTTCTTTATTTTCTATTATTATTTTTTTCCCCAGTTCTTTTGAATCAGCATTTTTTCTTTATTGTTGAAAGTATTACAGATGCCCCCCCCGCCCCTCCACTGAACCGAATGGTGGGTTTCTTTATGGACTGATGAAAATGACGGTTGTACAACTTCGTGGATATGCTAAAAGACACTGACTTGCACACTTTAAATGGGTGAATTGTACGGTATGTGAAATATACCTCAAAGTTTTTGAAAAAGGCGAGAGACAGAGAGAGAGAAGTATAGAGAATCCTGAAGAACACAGTCAGTGGGTATCCACCCCTCTTTTGAGACATTTAGTAACTTCCCCAATCATTTCCGTAAGACAGTTCAGAGAGCTAAGTGGCTCCTTGTGAAGGCTTCTGAGATGAGGGAGACCGAGTGTACCTGCAGGCAGAGGAGAGGGTCCAAGGAAGAGTAACTTCGAGGCTTTCAGAACTTAAGACGTTCCTACCAGTCACACACAGGAGGACAGATACCTAGCGGGTTTCTTCTGTAGTGGGGTGGGCCTTCCTCGGAGTACGTGGGCTGGAACACACTTCCCAGCTGATGGGCGACGACTTGGTTCATATCCCTAAAGGAGATCTGCTTGATATTCATCAGTTTTGCACAGATCTTATGAACAGCATCGTTCTCATGAACAAGGAGGGCGTCCGAAGATCGGTACAAGTGAGAAAGAGTCAAAATGGAGTTGTAATTCTGAACAATAACCTGGAGAGAGAAAGGTCAGAAATAGGAAAGGCGGGAGAGAAGAGTGGTTAAGAGGGTGGGTTCCCAGGGCTTCCTGCCTGGGATCAAATCCTGGCTCTGTTGCTTTCTGGCTATATGGTCTTGGACAAGTTATTTTTTATTTTATTTATTTGTAATCCTCACCCGAGGATATTTTTTTCCATTGCTTTTCAGAGAGAGTGGAAGGGGGAGAGAGAGAGAGAAACATTGATGTGAGAGAGACACACTGATTGGTTGCCTCCCCCATGCGCCCTGCAACTGAGGTCCGTGCCCTTGGCCGGAATTAAACCTGGGACTCTTCAGTCCGTGGACCGACACTCTAACCACTGAGCCAAACCGGCTAGGCCTTGGGCAAGTTATTTAACCTCTCTATGCCTCAGTTTCCCCCCTTGTAAAATGGGAATAATAATTATACCAGCCTCCTGGAATTTTGAAGGTTGATGATAGGATGCACGTAAATCACTAGAAGAGTGCCCTGTATATACTAAGGGTTCAATAAGCTGTATTATTATCACACTTTCTTCCTACATCCTTGCTTACAGTGACTTATCTCACCTCCATGTTATGATTTCTCAAGGTCCCTGCTTTATATACTGTAGCCAGAGGGACTAACCCAGGAATGGGTTCCTGAGAGAAAATGCGCAATTGTCTTCTTTGGAATTTTTAGAAACAAGGACACCTCATTTGTTTGGAGAAGTTTAAGCAAAGTTAAATGAATTGTTCATGCAAGTACCATATTGTATAGTCATTCCTGATGCAGTAACTCAGCATTTCCAAAGAAAGGGTCAGATCAATATTTTGCCTACATGTATTTCACCACCAAAGAATGCCAATATAAACATTTTGATTAATGTGTTCATACCTCACCAGTTCCATAAGGCCATATAATGTGATTCATTTTCAAAGAGCTGCAATACCGATCTTGTAAATTCTGTGTAACGAAGGCTCCTAGCCCAGACCCTGTGCCTCCAGCCATACTCATTACGATGAAAAAACCACCCAGAGAGTCACATTTCTCTACTTCCTTCTGGATTAGGTTCATTATAGATTCTTCATGCCTGGGTCCATGAACAGAGTAACTGTGCAACGCAAAAGGAACAAACACAAACACGCACCTCACAATTTAACCAGAGACATGCAATGTAGATAGAAAGATAGAGGGTAGAGAATGCTTTTAAAACCTATGAAAGTGCACTAACTCTCATGAAAGGCACAAAATTTAAAATACACAAGTTAAAGATATTTAACAGGTAGAGTAGGACTGCTAGGAGAGTGAATCGACTAGGTACAGAAAATTCTCCGTTAAAAGCTACTTCTTTAGCTGGAGACTCCAATCACCAGGTAGTTCTGTAAGTTTATGGTATAACATAGTATTCAATACTCATAACAATACTCCTAAAGCAGTGGTTCTCACACTTTTCTGCACATTACAATCACCTAGGGAAGCTGTGAAAAATCCCAACATCTGGGCTTCACCCCATATCAAATAAATCAGAATTTCTGAATTGAGCCCTGAGCCCTGGAATACTATTGCCTCGTTGTATTCCCCATTAGCTGGCATACCTGCGAGACAAAGATATTATACTGATAAGTTAGTCGGCAGAAAGACAGAGGAGAAGTGGAGAACCCTGGGCCAGAAGCACAGACACACATGAGATAGAATGACAGTTTCTTCTGGGTGACGTTACACCCTAAATTTTAAAATAGCAATTTCAAGATTATGTGCTCGGTATATCAACTGTGCAGTTGTAACTACACTATCTACAAATCTACTATGTAGCTGTATTTAAACTGAAAAATCATGATGAGTTATTCTTACCCATATGCCCAGTTGTTTCCTGAACCTTGTTTTTGACAGAAGCCTGAACGCTGGCCGTATTTCCATCGGCCAGACTGGGCAGCCTTTGATAGTGTTTGATTGATAACTTTAGGTTCCATGTCAACAAGTACAGCCCGGGCAACTGGAACTAAAGAGGGGAAAAAAATAAAAGAATAATATTTCATATATCTTATTTGGGTTAACACAGAGTATAAACTTCTAAGTCCCTTCACCCCAAATCCAAAATTTGAAGATAGAAAGATTTGTCATACTGCTTAGAAATCAAGGTGTGCAGCAGCAGGTATATGCAGGTGGTTCATAATGCCCAGCATTCTGCTGAGGATGAATCAGTGTGAGCTAAAATGATCACTGGGTGAGGTCTCCAAACATCCCTTGAGTGCTTACAGTGTGCCATGTACTGTGCTGGGAACACAGAGATGAAGACATCAATCCAGCCCTAGAAGGACTAGCTGGAGAGGTGAAACACTTCGTCACTGTATCATGTGATGACCCACGACAAATCCACACTAACAGAGTAGTACATTCAGAGGAGCAAAATACCGTGAGCACAGCAAGCAGTTTAGGGTTGTTGAAGCAGACAATGGAGAAGGAGGGGGTGGAAGTGATGGATGGAGATGGAAAGCAGGCGGGGCTCAGATCTTGGATGTCCTTGTATACAATGTTAAAAAGCTTGAAATGTATCTTTTAGGCAATGTGAAAGGAATGAAAATATTCAAGCAGGGGAGGAACAATCAGATGTCTTTTTTAATATAGCAGTGTGGACGACAGATGTGATAGACACAAGAGCCTAGAGAGGGAAATTCAGAAAGAGTGTCTTGAAACAGTCCAGGTGAGAGGACAAGAGTCAGAACTACAGCAACGATAGTGAAGCTGGAAAGGGCAGAAGAGTTTCAAGAGATATGTAGGAGGTAAGTTAAGCAGATCTTGATGTTTGATGGCATGTGGGCAGGAAGAGCCCAAGTTTTAAAGGAAAGATCATGAACACTCCTGGGTATTGAGATGCTGAGTTTGAGGTACACATGGGAAATGCAAGTGGAGATGTTCACTAATCGGTCTGCAGCCTGGGAGCAAGGCTAGGCTAGAGATGTGAGAGTCAACTCGTGTAAAAAATGTAGCAAATTACAAGAGAAACTGAAATTGCACAGAGAGAACTATACAACAGAGGACAGAGGAGAACCTGAGATACAACCACTGGAGAAGAAAAGTTCAGACTCTAAGGAGGAGTTTCAAAGAGGGAGTTTTACAGTTACTGTTATCAAATGCAGTAGAGAAGGTAAGTGAATTAAGAAAAGACAACAGTCACTGGATTTGGTGATTAAGGTATCACTGGGAACTCTTCTTAGAGCAGCATCTGTGGTGTAGGGCAGAAGCAAGATCATAGCTGGTTAAAGAGGGTTATCCTTTGAGACTCTTAGATGGGAGAAGGCAAAGAGATAATAAAGAAGAAAAAAGCTATCGTCAAGAGAAGTTTTGTTGGTTTGTTTGTTTGTTTTTAGGTTGGCAAGATCTGAGCACGTTCGTGTGCGGAGGGACAAGATGCCACCATAAAGGCAAAGGTTGTTAACACAGAAACAAAAGATCAAGAGCTAAATCACTCCCTCGAAAGATGGGAAGGGATGGGGTTCAGACATGGGCTACACATACCTCCAATTTCCTCCTCCCTGAAGAACCTTTCTTTGCAAGATGCTTGATATGCCTCATTCTCTCTTTTAGAGCAGAGCTGCTGGGGACCGTATGAATCACTAAATAAAGCATCAAACACTTCAAAGCCAATCTGATTGCCGCACTGACCAAGCTGCACCGTTACTATTGACATGCTGAGACGCGAACGGTTTCCTTAAAAAAGTGAGCAACCTGTAACAGAAAAATATAGGCTTTGAGAACCACTGCATTGCCAATACATAAAGAACAAATAAAATGCCACCTGTTCACATACAGCAATAAAAATACATACTTTTAAAATGCCATGTACATATATGGTGTTATAGATGAAACAGCCGTGTCATCGAAGGAGCCAATCGTTTAAGGAACTTGTTCTTTTTCTCTTCGTGGTTTTTTCGGATTTCGGATTCACTGTACCCAAATCCACTCATACACAGCTCACCGGTTTCCAGAATCCGATTTGTATTCGCTATTTCCCTATGCATGCATTTAAAACAGAACGAAATGAATGCTGGTTGAAGGAATGAACAGTATACACTTCCCACCACAGGGACACATAAAATGCAGAAGTTAGCTCAACAATCGTGCACTTAGTTAACATTAATTTTCTCTTCTAAATACCGGCTGACTCTCTCCACCAATCACCTTTCTGGCGCGGTAACTACAGTAACATTGATAAGAAATACTTTGTATTTAGCTCAGATAGGACAGCAAGGAAGACCAAGCTTGGAAAAATTGGACCAGATGAAATGCTACAGCACACTATTTTTTAACAATGAAAAAGAGACATTGTTTGGGGGGGTAAATACCACACCGGGTCTATGCAGCGCTGCGAAGAGCAGCGGGTTGTGAGCCACACTCTGTACTTACAATGTTCAAACTACCCTGCAAACTGGGTATCATTCCTCTCATTTTATAGATAAGGAAACTGAGGCTCTGAAAGGTTATGTGACTTTTGCAAGGCCACTTACCTAGTAAATAGCAAAGCCAAGCCTCTCCGTTCCCCCACGAACCCCAGGGGTTCCCCATTAACCCCACTCTCAGCCCCAGGACCAGCCGTTTCCGTCCCGCTCCAACTGCAGAGAGCCATTACGCGCATGCTCACTTTCAACACCCAAAAGGCTAGGGGGAGCGAATGCGCATGTTCCACAAACGACGAGGTTTGTAGTATGTGGATTTTTTTCCCCTTTTCTATTCATAAAGGTTAATTACGCATGTTCAATTTCAATTTATGAACTTCAGACACGGTACGCATGCTCACTGTCCGTCAAACGCGTTAGCTGACGACGCGCCTGATCTAGTTTCCACCAGCGGCTTCGGCAGCGGTTCTGCGCATGTTTCTGCCAGTACCTGACTCCCGGCGATAGTTCTACGCATGTTCATTGCCCACAGTCGGCTTCACCGAACCGTGTGCGCATGCTCTAGCGCTGAACTTGAGGAGCCAGTCTAAGGCCTAGGCGCAGACGCACTGAGCCCAAGCAGCCGGTGATGGCGGCAGCGGCAGTGGTGTCTGCGGCGGGTCCGGGCCCATGAGGCGACGACGGAGGCGGGACGGCTTTTACCCAGCGCCGGACTTCCGAGACAGGGAAGCTGAGGACATGGCAGGAGTGTTTGACATAGACCTGGACCAGCCAGAGGACGCGGGCTCTGAGGATGAGCTGGAGGAGGGGGTGAGGCCCGGGGTCCCGGGGGGCCGGAGGTGACAGGGCCGTGACGGCGGCGCGGGCCGTGGAAGCCCGGCGCGTCCGAGAGCGCGGGGACCCAGGGGGTGCGTAGTCTCCAGAAGAAGCAAAAGCGCCGCGCGGCCCGAGACAGGGGAGCGGGCGGGGCGGACCTGGCCCGAGGTGTGAGGCCGCTGCGGGGCTCGCAGGTGCAGGTCGCGTCCCCAGCCCCAGAGGAGCGCAGCCGGGAGCAGCCTCTGGAGGGAACCAGAAAGGGCGCGTGGCCGGTTCCTCCAGCTGTCGGACTTGAGTGTGGCGGGGCGCGAGTGGTGTAGCGTGTGTGTTGGGGGAGGGGGACTGCGCTTGCTGGGCGTCCCCTTAAGTGCAGGTGAAGTGCGGAAGGGTTTCCCTTCGAGTGTAAGATTTCCAGTGTTAAATCTTCAGACCTCCCACAACCACCTCTCTTCTCGGCCTGTCGCTTCTCTCCTAGGAAGCGCTCAGCTGTTAGAAGTGACAGCTGAAAACTTCTGTCGGGAGTAGCGCTGCCGCTGCTGTTACAGCCACCAGGAGTTTTATTTCGGGAGCAAGGGGGCTCTGCTGCATCTTCCAGGGTTTGTTTGTTTGCTTTTTTTTTTTTTTTTTTTTAACACCCTTCCGTGTGATTTTTTAAAATTTATTTTTAAAGCATTTATAACAACACACGGCATTTGTAACTTACTTTTCCCCCAGTTGAAGATGTCTACTTTTTTTTTTTTTTTAAATACTTCATGTAATTTTGGGGTGGAAAAAACCCCAGCGTTGACAGCTGTGATTTGGCTTGCCAAAAATAAATTGCTTGAACTGAGACTTGTGAACGGTGGTGTGAGGGCTTTCCCTGCTGTAATCTAGGGTGTTAAATTTAGAATTGTTTTTCTTAATGCATAGCTTGGTTTTTTACCTTTGCTGTCTTAACAGTTTGTTATTGTTTATGAAATATCGTTCTTGTTTCAAGATAAGTTTATTGAAAAATCACAAATTATACCTTAAGTTCAAAAATGATGTTATCATTTTTGCTGACAACAAAATCACTGATTCTGGGCAAATCCTTATGGTAATTTAGATTCCAAATTCCATTGTCTAGGTGAGTACATGTCAGATGTTTGCTCTAACTATATAAGGGGTTTCCTTTTCTTTCCCTCATCCAGTTTTTCCCTTCTGGCAAGTTGTGCCCTGCTTGTTGACAGAAGATTGAGATGCTATATATAAAGAACTTTGAAAACTTTAAGAAACTAAGTAGGCTAAAATAATACTGTTCTTTTCATAATCAAATGAGTCTAAATCGAAATTACACCGTTTGGAAGGTGGATCATTGAGATGTGTACTTCTTAATATGTTTGCATAGGTAATTCCAGTTAGCCTCTTAATGGAACATGTGATACGCTACAACTTGAAACAAAATGGGATTACTTTCATTACATACAGCATACTCTTGTCAATTATATTGGCAGTGGCTTTGGAGCAGGGCAGGGGAGAAAACTTGATAGGAAAGGTGCTTTATAAAATCTTCATCAGTTGAACTGATAGAATTTCCAGATCATTGGTTTATTAGAAGTTAAAGGAGTTGGCAGTAAAATACTGTATTAAAGATACCCGTTATGAACTGGAACCTCGTTGGGTTTTGGTCTGCTCCTGGACATTTGTTTTGTTGGGTACAAGCAAAAAGGATTTTGAGAGAGTGTGGAAGAGGTGGCCAGAAAAATTGGTAGAAATAGGAAAAAGAGAAATGTGGCCACTACCCTGGGGAGAGGAACTTTGGGGAAAGAGCAAAGGTAATTAAAGAGGATTTTAAGGAAGCGCTTCAGCAAAATGTATCTTAACGATGTTTTTGGAGTTGAAAATGTTTCTTTTGAGTGTGTTATTCTAAGAGGTGTCTCAAGGGGGAAAAGCAAAAACAGTTCAAGCGGGATTGGGTTGGCCACCCAAGGAGATTCAGTGATATCTAGGCTCCTCTAAAATAAAATTTAATTTTCTGAAAAACGAGAGTTTAGATTTTTAGAAAATCAGGCTGTTGTGAATTTATAGTAACATAATTAATATTCTGACTGTGAATTTATAACCTTTAGTACACAAACTTTTTAAAAATTGGTGCATATCAAAGTAGCTTCACTTCTTCATTTTATAGTAAGGAAACTGAGGCATAGGCCAGAGAGATGACTGCCCAAGACTGTGTAGATAACTAGTGGTAGTGTTTTCTGACTCGATTCAGCAAGCTTCACTGCACAGCTTCTCCATTGCATTTACTAGTCTTGTTCATAATGTACCTCTTTGTGGTGTGTCAAAAGTGAATTCAAATCCTTCCAGCCCTGCTCACTGACTGTGTGACCTAGAATAAATTGTTTAAGGTCTATGGTACATTTTTTCACTGTAAATGAGGATTGTGTGAGATAAAGTATTTTAAAGTACTATTACAGTATGTTGTCATGTTAAGCAGTTAGCTAATTCATGGAAATATAATTAGCTCATCAGTGTTACATATTGCT
This sequence comes from Miniopterus schreibersii, assembly GCF_964146895.1. Classification (NCBI taxonomy): domain Eukaryota; kingdom Metazoa; phylum Chordata; class Mammalia; order Chiroptera; family Miniopteridae; genus Miniopterus; species Miniopterus schreibersii. The sequence goes on from NC_138116.1 coordinate 11,414,205, forward strand.
GAGGAACCAATCATTCAAGTTTACCCTCATCTATGCCTAGAGACTTAATAATAAATGCAGTTAATACTAGAGGCTGCATTATCTTTTCTTTTTTTTTTTAAATTAAATCATTGGTCCTATTCAGAGATATATTTTTAGGTATATTACATTGAGTGAATGTGTATTAGTAAATATATGTATTCTTCAGTGAGTAAAAGATGAGGAAAGTAATTTAAAACTTTTACAGATGAAGTTGAATGTCAGCTACCTAACTAAAAAGGACCCTGATTGAATACCTCAGAGGACTATTATAAAGCCAATGGATAAGAGGTTTTGGGGGGGAGAGGGTGTTTTTTGGTGTGTGTGTATTTTCTGGTGATGGTATAATTTAGGCACAATGAATTGAATCTAAGGGAAAGTTTTTTCTTTAGAGATTTTCATTAGATTATGAAAATGTTGGAAACCCTTGCTATCTGTGGAGACACAAAGTTAAAAGCGTAATAGAAAATTGTAATGCAGTATTTAAAATCTTCAGTTTTTACTCTAATTCGTATTAGTCACAGCTTACTGCATGAATTTCTGATTGGAATATCAGATTTTTATTGTGCAAAAAGTTTAACATTTTTCTAGTGCTTTGAAAAACAAGGTGCTATATAGATAGAATGCATTCAGGTATTCATGATTATGAAAAATTATAGGGAAAAAAGCTCATTATCAATGCTTAATTTTGCATTGTAGTAGATACTTACCATAAAGCATTTTTATTTTGTTTCATATTTTATTAAATTTTTTTTAATTGAATTTATTGGAGTGACATTGGTCAACAAAACCATACAGGTTTCCAGTGTACAGCCCTAAAACACATCATCTGCGTACTGCATCGTGCAGTCACCACCCAAAGTCAAGTCTCTTTTTGCCATCATTTATCACCTCTTTGCCCTCTACCACCTTCTCCTACCCTGCTTTCCCTCTGGGAATCACCATAATGTTGTCTTTTTTTTGTTTTGTTTTTATGTTTTGTTTTTTCCCTTCATCCCTTCACCTTTTTCACCCAGCCCCTCAACCCTCTTCCCCACTGACAGCTGTCAGTCTGTTATCTGTATCTATGAGTCTGTTTCTATTTTGTTTGTTTATTTTGTTCATTAGAGTCCACACAAAAATCATATGATATTTGTTTTTCTCTGACTGGCTTATGTCACTCAGCATAATACTCTCCAGGTCCATCCATGCTGTTGCAAAAGGTAGGATTTCCTTTATAGCCCAGTAGTATTCCATTGTATATATGTACCACAGCTTTTTTATCCACTCACCTACTGATGGGCACTTGGGCTGCTTCCAAATCTTGGCTATTGTAAATAACACTGCAATGAACATAGGGGTGCATATATTCTTCTGAATTAGTATTTCGGGTTTCTTTGGGTATATTCCCAGAAGTGGAATCGCTGGGTCATAATGCAGTTCCATTTTTAATTTTTTGAGGAAACTCCATACTGTTTTCCACATTGGTAGCACCAGTTTGCATTCCCACCAACAGTGCACAAGGGTTCCCTTTTCTCCACATGAGATTCCCTTTTTTCCACATCCTCACCAACACTTGTTTGTTGATTTATTGATGACAGCCATTCTGACAGGTGTGAGGTGATATCTCAGTGTGGTTTTAATTTGCATTTCTCTGATGATTAGTGACGTTGAAAGCTTTTCATGTGTCTATTGGCCATCTGTGCATCCTCTTTGGAGAAGTGTCTATTTAAGTCCTTTGCCCATTTTTTAATAAGTTTTATAAGTTCTTTATAAATTTTGGAAATTAACCCATTACCAGATGTATCATTGGTGAATATGTTCTCCCATTCAGTGGGTTGTCTTTTCATTTTGTTGATGGTTTCCTTTGCTGTACAAAAGCTTTATAGTTTGGTGTAGTCCCATTTGTTTATTTTTCTTTTGTTTCCCTTGCCTGAGAAGATATATCAGAAAAAATACTACTACAAGAAATGTCTGAGATTTTACTGCCTATTTTTCTTCTAGGATTTACCATAAAACATTTTAAAATTTGTTGATTGATTTTAGAGAGAGAGGAAGGGAGAGAGAGAGAGAGAGAAACATCAATTTATTGTTCCACTTATTATGCATCCACTGGTTGACTCTTGTGTGTGCCCTAATGAGGGATCAAACCTGCAGCCTTCACTTATTGGGACAGTGCTCCAGCCAATTGAGCTATCCAGCCAGGGCACATTTTTAAATAGCACAAGATTTTGGGCAAAGTTTACCCCTTTTTCCCAATTCATGAATTACTGAATATTATTTTATAAGGAAATATGTGTGAACAGCCAAGAAAGTGGATAAATGATTTAATGAATATGTGGATTAAGAATATTTTATCGATTCTGTAACAATTTGTTTAAATTTTTATAAACTGCTCTTTTTCATGGGGACTTGAAGCGTATTAACTTGAATTTATATGCAATTTTAATTTAAAACTCTGCAAATAGTCATTCTGGTGGACTAGTTTGGAACAGTATATCTTTTGTGGTACCTTAGATGCGCATGATTCTGTCAATCATAGCGGCACACAAAAAAAGCATTGGTTGAGTGATAGCGCTTACGGCAGCAGAAAAAAAATATCTGAATAAAGAGATTCCTGTGAAAGAGAGTTGTCAGTATGTGTTATATAATGTTAGTATGATGCTTCTAGTGTGAGACTTTTCTAAAAGAAGCTTTGAGTAGCAGAAAAGAATTGTGCCTCAAATGCTTCTGCTCCAGAAGGTAACGGTAAGAAGTTATAAACACAGATGCAAGTGGTAATACAGGCCTTGCCAGCTCCGGAAATGAAACATAGCCACAGGGCATATATTTCTAGGTGGCTTCAAAGCCATGGTTCAGTGTTAACTACTCTGTGGTCTTTAATTTAGAATTAAGTAAAACTGACATTAAAGGAAAAAATTATATAATAATCAGTTTTATTATAGTTGAGAGAAGTTAGTCTTTTGTCTTTAAAGTAATGCCATTATGGGTGATTTTATGAAGCACCAGAACAAAAAACTTTCAGCCATAGCCACCCCTAGCCCCCCTCCAAGAAACTGTATCAAATTGAAACTGCAAGAATATTTTTTTCTTGGTACTGCCCCATCCATAAGCTTCAGTCTAATCATGAAACATTATCTTAGGTGTTACATGTCATCTTGACTTGTTCACACCATGAGCAAGTTATTACTAAAAACTTGTGTTGTTTGGGCATTTCAGCATTCATTGTTTAAGAATACTATCAGTTTTCTTTGTGTATCTTGACTGTGTACTGGTACCTTTGAAGAGAGATGTGTTCATTTAAGCAATTTTTGAATTATCCTAAAATTTTCAATAAAAACTTCTAATTTTATAGAGCCTATTTTCAGTTAAGCAATATCCTTTTGTATAAATTGAAAGAATTCATAATCAGATACTCATTTTAAAGCTATATATATATATATATACACATACATATATATGTATATATATATATATTTAAATATGTCTTTATTGATTTCAGAGAGAGGAAGGGAGAGGGAAAGAGACAGAAACATCAATGACAAGAGAGTCATTGATCGGCTGCCTCCTGCACTCCCGGACCGGCGATGGAGCCCGCAACCCGGGCATGTGCCCTGACTGGGAACTGAACTGTGATCTCCTAGATCCTAGGCCAACGCAACCGCTTAGCCACTCCCAGCCAGGCTAAAGCAATATATATATATATATTTTAAATGATTTTCTTTTTTTTTTTTTTGCTTTTTTAAAAAAAATATATCTTTATTGATTTCAGAGAGAGGAAAGGAGAGGGAGAGACAGAAACATCAATGATGAGTCATTGATTGAGCCCACCACCTGGGCATGTGCCCTGAGCGGGAATTGGACCCCCATGGCCTGGATCCTAGGTCGATGCTCAACCGCTGAGCCATGCCCGGCCGGGCTAAAGCTATATTTTTAATATTAATACAACTGAATTCCTGCTGCCAAGGTTTTTTTTTATTTTTACATTACAATTCAGTGACTTTTAGTATATTTATAGTTATACAACCATCACCACAATTAGTTTTAGAACACTTCTGTCACCCTAAAAAGAAACTTTGGGCCCATTTATAGTCATTCCTCATTGCTACCCTTAGTTGCTAGGCAACCACTAGTCTACTATCGATGATCCATTTCTTTTTTAAAAAAAATGTATATTGATTTCAGAGAGAGGAAGGAAGAGGGAGAGAGAGTGGGGGAGAGAAACATCAATGATGAGAGTCATTGATTGGCTGCCTCCTACACCCCCCCTACTGGGGATGGAGCCTGCAACCCTAGGCATGTACCCTGACTACTATCCATTTCTATAAATTTGCCCTTTCTGTACATTCTCTATAAATGGAACTATACAACATGTGGTCTTTTGTGTCTGGCTTTTTTCACTTAACATGTTTTTGAGGATCATCTGTGTAGTAGCACTTCACTCCTTTTTATGGACAAATAGTATTCCATTGTATGGATCAATTACATTTTATTTATTAGTTTACCAATTGATGTTCATTTGGGTTGTGTCCATTTTTTAGTGATTGTGAATAATGCTGCTGTGAACACTTGTGCCCAAGTCTTTGTGGAATATATGTTTTCATTTCTCTTGTAGATAGCTTGGGGTAGATTTGCTGGATCATATGGTAATTTTATGTTTAATTTTTGAAGAAACTACCTGTTTCCCAAAGTGGTTATATGATTTTACATACCTGCCAGTGTATGAGAGTTCCAGTTTCTCTATATTTTTGCCATACTTGGTATTTTTCTGTCTTTTAAATTAGTGGATATGAATTGGTATCTCGGTGTGGTTTTGGTTGGCATTTTTGTAATGGCTAATGATGTTGAACATCTTTTTATGTGTTTATTGGCCATTTGTGTATCTTCTTTGGAGAAATATTCAGATCCTAACCCATTTAAAAAAAATGATTATCCGGTTTTTAATTATTGAGTTGTAGAAGTTCTTTATATATTGTTATTCAGTGGGTTTTCTTTTGACTTTTTCTTAAAATATGTTTTTATTGATTTTAGGAGGAGAGAGAGAGAGAGAGAGAATAAAACATCTATGTGAAAAACTTGGCTGCCTCCTACACACACCCTGCTGGGGATCAAGCCTGAAACTGAGGGCATGTGCCCTGACCAGGAGTCTTAACCAGTGACCCCTTGGTGTACAGGATGACACTCAGCTAACTGAGCTACACCAGCCAGGGCTTTACTTTCTTGATAATGCCTATTGAAGTACAAGAGTTTCAAATTTTTAATAAGTCCAGTTTATTGATTTTTTCTCTTTAATTGTTATGCATTTGGAGATGTGTCTTAAGAAATCATTGTCTACCCAAAGATCTTGAAAATTTACTTCCTTCTAGGTTTCTTCTAAGAATTTTATAGTATTAGCTCTTAAATTTAGGTCTGTGATTTTGTGTATGGTGTGAAGTAGGGGTCAAAAGTAATTTTTATTTATTTTTTATCCTCACCTGAGGATATTTTTTCCATTGCTTTTCAGAGAGAGTGGAAGGGAGAGAGAGAAAGAGAGAAATACCGATTGGTTGCCTCCTGCATGCACCCTGACCGGGGATGGGGATCAAGCCTGCAACTGAGGTACGTGCCCTTGACTGGAATGGAACCCGGAGAACCTTCAGTCCACAGGCTGATGCTCTAACCACTGAGCAAAACCAGCTAGAGCTCAAAAGTAATTTTTTTTTTTTTAAATATGTCTTTATTGATTTCAGAGAGAGGAGAGGAGAGGGAGAGAGAGAGAGAGAAACATCAGTGGTGAGAGAGTCATTGATCGGCTACCTAGCCCACAACCCTGGCATGTGTCCTGACTGGGTATCGAACCTCCATCGCCTGGATCCTAGGTTGACGCTTAACCGCTGAGCCACGCCCGGCTGGGCTCAAAAGTAATTTTTTGCTTGTGGATATCTAATTGTCCCAGCACCATTTATTGAAAGACTGTTTTTTTTTCCCCTTTGAATTTTCTTGGCATCTCTGTCAAAAATTAGTTGACCATAAATGTAAGGGTTTATTTCTGGGCTCTGAGTTCTGTTTAATTGACCGATATGTCTGTGTTAAGCCAGTACCACACTCTCTTGATTGCTTCAGCTTTATAGTACATTTTGAAATTAGGAAGTGTCAGTCCCCCAACTTTGTTCTCCTTTTTCAAGATTGTTTTGGCTGTTTTGGGTCCCTTGCTTTTTTTTGTATGAATTTTAGGACCAATTTGTGCAGGAAAGGCACCTGGGATTTAGATAAGTTTGAGTTGAATCTGTAGACTAATTTGGGTAGTATTGCCATCTTAACAGTATTAAGCCATCTGGTCTATGAACATGGAATGTCGTTTGATTTATTTAAGCCTTTTAAAATTTCTTTCAGTAATCTTTTATAGTGATCAAGTGTACAAGTCTTACACTTCTTGTGTTAAATTTTAAATGTTTGATTCTCACTGATGCTGTTGCGAATGGAGAATCTTAATTTTATTTTTGAGTCGTTCGTCCCTGGTGTAGAGAAGGTTAATTAAATTTTGCACTTGCTTTACTATAGTCAGAATAAATGTTTGGTCAGCACGATTCCTAACAGTTTGAGAGTGTTGCTTAGTTATTTTGCTTTGATCAGCCACATTGTATACAACAGCATCTTGGACTGGTTATGGTTACCTTAGGTTTAGTTATGTTGTAATTACATAAGGTTTATAGAATTATCTTAGTCTTGCTTATCAGAATAGCACTTTGTATAAGACATTGGATTTAGTAACTCAGACTTAAAATGTAGTACCTTCAGTTTCATTATACACAAAATATATGTAATTTTCGAAGGAAAAAATCACCTGGTTTCATTTGTAGATCATTGAGTAGCATCTGTAGCTTAGTTGTCATTTAAATTACAAGTATTCTTTGTGTACTGTATTTGGTTTATCATCGCATTTGCCAGTAATGTATAGAGAATTTTTAGTCCGGTTTATTTCATTTATTCTCCTTCAGTAATGGGGTGAAGCATTAAATATTTTTATTTTGTGTATAAGATTATTTATCTTTAAAATTTTAACATATTTTTCAGGGTCAGTTAAATGAAAGCATGGACCATGGGGGAGTTGGACCATATGAACTGTAAGTTTATGTGAAAATATTTCATAGTTCTGTCTTTCTTATAAGTAGGTTTATCACCTCCAGTTCATAGCCATCATATGATTCCAGTGAATTGTTCATAAATATCTAGTCTCATAATAGACTTAGTGTATTGAGTTTGGCATCAGTATTGTAACATATTCCAGGGTTTTGAGATCATGTGTGGATTTGAGAAAAAGATACTCATTCAGATGAGAGTATACTGAATATGAGTCTGAGTGGGTTAGAAGTTTTTATTAGTTTAATATAGAGAACCACCTTTTCTTACTGAAAAGTAAAATTATTAGAAATGCCCCCAAAAGTCAAATGGTTCTTGTTTTGCTTGTAATACACCATTCAATCTAGATTTGTGCAATCTAAAGTCATTTTAGGCATGCTCCATTAGAAGAGTATGGTGATTAATCTGCTCTGTACTCCAACCCTTGGGTTGAAGGGAGACTGGGGAGTCTTTAAATCATGTTCATAGCAGACATGGAAAGATGTGTGGATATATTTTATTAGCAAGAACTTATGTAGCATAAAGACTTGAACTAGTTGGGTGCTCTTAGAAAGCTCCCAGGTTTCCTGCTGAAGTTGCCAAATGAGGTTGGATAATGCCTGATTTTGTAGACATTTTGAATGAACTAAATTTGAATAACTGGAAGACTTCTTCTTTTGTCAACTTAACTTGTTCTAATTTATCTTAGTTTGGGGGTACTTGATGCTTGTGAAAATAAATACTCGCTAGCACATTATGTAAACAAACAGATAAGTAAGCAATTTATCAAGCCAACCTAATCTTGACCTACCAAGTCATTGAATCATTATGTTTACTTAGAATACAGATATTAAATTTGCTATCATGTACTTTTTTCCTTTTACTAAATTGGATTACATTTCTCTTTCTCCTCTTTCTAACAATATGCTGAAAGTAATTTAACTTTTTGCAAATTTACTTTTGGTTTTGCTTTTCTCCCCAGTGGCATGGAACATTGTGAGAAATTTGAAATCTCAGAAACTAGTGTGAACAGAGGGCCAGAAAAAATCAGACCAGAATGTTTTGAGCTACTTCGGGTACTTGGTAAAGGGGGCTATGGAAAGGTAGGCAGTGTTTTTGAAATGAGAGGTGTTATCTGTCTTGGGTAGATTTTTTTATACCTTGGTTTCAGCAGTCCTCTTCAGTCTTTGTTTGCTAGCTATCAGCAAAGGATATAATCACTTACCCTATATTATTTGAGGGATGTACAGTAGTTTTCCTACCACCATACATGTAAAAGCCTGGCATGTAATTGACTGTCAGTATTTGTTGAATAGACAACTGTGGCAGGCAAAGTCTGTTATTAGAGGATTCATTTCTTCCTTTGGCTTTAAATAGTATTCTCTGTAGGTATCCTCTTAAAAAAACAAATTACTCCTTACTTTCAAAAGGCTTTGGTACATTAATATCTGTTACTTTGTCTGTTAATTTGAATTGGTTTTCTTTGACTTGCAGTATCTAGAGCAAGAGTTAGGGAAGTTGAAGAATGTAAGAGGGGAGACGAAAAACTAAGTTTCATAGTTTTACCCAAGGCTTTCTCATTTAAGACCTCACCTTTGCGTGTTCTGCCCAAGACAGTTTATACCTAGCCATTCTCTGTCAAAGTTTGAGAACTATTTATGCTATTGTGTAGTGTTAATTTTTACAGAGCATAACTTTGTAGTATATTCTTAGGCTTAAGGACACATTCTGATATGTTCTAATCATCTTGAATGTGTAACACATGCATTTTGAGTCTCGCATATTTTAGCTGTTGCGTGGAAATGCTTTATAGCTTGCTATTTTAAGGAATAGATAAACAGTAATACCTGTCAACTATTATTAAATAGTTTTATGTGAAGTAAGGACAGTGGCAGCCTTGGGGAAACTTTATGAAATATTTTATAACTCTTAAGTTTTGTATTATGCTTCTGGGAACCCTGATTATAGCTTTTGCTAAATAAACTTGTATTTTATGTATAAATGTGGAGGGGGCTTATCATTAGATGGTCATTGCCCAACTTTGCCACCAGATGTCAGCAGACCAAATAGCAAAGTCCCATGATGTGTAACAGATTTCACTACTAAATCTTTAAAATAGTCTGCTCTTTTGGCTCCTCATTTTTGCACAGTCCTTTTTGTTACTAGTTTTTATAAGAATATAAACTACTGTATCATTATTTTCTTATAAATAGAAATTAGGGGAGTGTGACTAGCATAGTTTAGCCTTTAATAACACACAAACACTTTTATTTCTTACACAGGTTTTTCAAGTACGAAAAGTAACAGGAGCAAATACTGGGAAAATATTTGCCATGAAGGTGCTTAAAAAGGTGATTCCTTCCCTCCTCTTTCCCCCCAAACTATATTCTTAATTATTATAAAATCCACATTTTGGTCTAAAATTCTCAGTCAAAAAATATTTCTAACACAATTGTAAATCCTCTGAGAATGTGAAATATGTTTGATTATTTTATTCCTGTTTTCCTTCTGCTTGGTGAGGGTAGAAAGGAGAACTCTTTCAATTCTCCTCTGAGGTAACTCTTTTACCTCTTGGTTCTGGTTGCCATAATTTTAAGTAATTAGCATATTCTATCACTTAATTCATCTGTTTTAGAATTATGTATTGACTTCCTGTTTTACTCTCTTTTACCCCACCTTCCCATTTTGCATCAATTTCATTGAATCTACTATTGTTTTCCCATACCTTCCAACATTTCTGTAAAACACCTTTCAGGCCAGTGTTCTCTGGTCACACTTATTAGATAATCTGTCAGTTCCATTTATTTTCCTAGAGACATCCCATAGGAATCTTCTCTACTGATAGCTCTCTAGGCATAACTGTCATTACTGGAGTTTCCCTTTACTACAATCCTTGGAATTCTCTTGACTCCTTCAGTGTTGGATTCTTTGTCTCCTGGGTCCCAAATCTTCCAGATATCAGTGTCTGTAGGTCTTTTTTCTGGTATGGGTCAGTTGGTGTTGAGAAAGATCCTCTATTCTTTTGCCTAGAAAAAGCTTCTGGAGTTAGAGAAGGAGCGGAGCTGGAGCTCTACCTTTCCACATGCAGACTTTCACTGAAGCCATTTTTCTTTAGTGCTTCACTTGTATTGACCCTTCTCTGTTTCTGGAGATCACACCATGGGTTGGTAGCCCCCTGGCTGGTTAGTGTGGGATGGGATCCCTGTTGTATCTGTCCCTTATGCAGACTTCCAGGTAATCTCCCTGTTTCCTCCTTCTTGCCTGCTGCAGCCCCTGATGACTGAATTTTTTCCCTTTCTTTTTATTTTTGCCTCTTATTTTTGAGCCCTGTGGGGGTTCCGTAGATGGAGTCGGCCTCTTTTGTGTTCCTCCTCTCGGCTGCATTCAGGTTTGCTCACACCCCACTCTACTACCCCACGCATACTGCCGTTCCCTTTCCGCCTGCACTTTCTGAGCTGTGGAGTGACGTATGTTTCCTAGTTTCATTGAAGGTGGTTGATGTGTGTTTGGTTTCTTGTTCGTTTTGTTTGGGATTAATATCTGAAAAGATCACACTGTCTTAAAACAAGGATTAGTAGAAAACTGTTAAAAGATAATTAAAATGACTTTTTGAAAAAATTGTAGAGTTTTTAATGCTTGGGTTTTTATCTTCTTGATTTTCAGTTAAGCAGTATAAATAACTTCTTAATTTAAAAGCTGAGGAACATACTATGGCCATACATTATTGGTGATTGTTTTAAAGAAGCAACTTAGGTATTCTGAACATCACTTTCTGCATTAACAAGTCAGGATTAATCTGCTCTCTGGTTTTCCCATTGAAATCATTTGAGATTAATGATTTTTTTTTAAATCTGTAACCCATATTAGGTGTAGAATTGGAAACAGTGTAGTAATGCTTGTTCTAGAAATGTTAAACGAAGTACTGGTCAGGATTCTTAGAGTAATCTATTCCTTTTGCTCTGTCGCTTAGTCATGCCTGATAATCAGGACAGATCATAATTAGTCATAATTATATCCCGAGTGAGGTATGTTTCTGGCCCTGGTATCTGTAATGAAAAGAAGAGGTTGGTGGTTTTCCCCATTGTTGGTGGGTGGGTATGGTGTGTTGGGAAATCCATAGACTTAATTACTGCTAAATGTCAGGCCTCCTTTTTGGGCCCAGGCATCTAGGATCTAACTTGCTTGCCTCTTCTTTCACTTAGCTACCACTTCCCACTTCCTGGGTTTTCCTTTCCACAAGCCTGGTTAGAGAACCAGGTACTGTCCCGTTCTTTTCTTGACAACGTTCCTGAAAAAGCTCACAGGAAAAATAATGAAAGCAAAGAGGTTGCTAGGGTTAAGCCCAGGGTTTTAATTCCTGAATCCCTAGGTAAGATGACTGTATGTGCTCACTTTGAATTCCTTCCTTCTGATTGTTTTTGTTTGTTTTTGTTAATCCTCACCTGAGGGTAATTTTTCCATTGATTTTTTTTTTTTTTTTTTTTTTTAGAGAGAATGGGAGAGAGGAAGGGCAGGGAAAGAGAGGGAGAGGAGAGAAGGAGAGAGAGACATCGATTGGTTGCCTCCAACACTCACCTGGACTGGTGCCTGGGATCAAACCCTCAACCCTTCAGTGCGCAGGCTGGTGCTCTAACCATTGAGCGCATCGGCCAGGGCTAAACCTTCTCTTTATGTTTTGGATCCCATCCCTTTCTGCCTCTTCAGGGTCTTTTTTTTCCACTCCTCTTTCTTTTCCACCTTCTAGCCTGACTTCCTTTTTTACTTAAATATATTCATGTCTTTGCTATATTTAGCCAAACAAATCCTTCACTTGAGGTCTCTGTAGCTTTTACCTCTTTGCCTTTCATCGCCGAATTTCTTGAGAAGTCATGTTTTATTTTTTTGCCAACTCACTGTATTTTGACTTAATGATTATTATTTCAATGAAACTCTCATCCCCTAGGTCACCACCAATATCCTAATTGCAGAATCCAATGGTCTTTACTTAATTCATCCTTAACTTACCTCTTTGTTCCATTGAAGCTGTTGACCACAGAATTTTGAAACACTTCTTCCTTGACTTCTTTGATTCTACTTTACCAATTTTTTAAAAAAAATATATTTTTATTGATTTCACAGAGAGAGGAAGGGGGCGAGATATAGAAACATCAATGATGAGAGAGAGTCATTGATCAGCTGCCTCCTGCAGGCCCCCTTCTGGCGATAGAGCCTGCAACCCAGGCATGTGCCCTGACTGGGAATCATACCACAATCTTCTGGATCATAGGTTGATGTTCAACCGCTGAGACACGCCGGCCGGGCTCTACTAATTTTTTATCTTATCTCTTAGTCTCTCACTTCTCATAATTATTTAAAAAATTCAAACCTCATGAGCAGTTACAAAATAATATATCTTTGAAAATTTTCAAGCCTTCCAAAGAGTTGTAGGAATAGTACAGTGGCCACCAATTGATGAATTTGCCATATTTTCTTTGTTTGCTCTTCCCTTTCTTCATCCTCTCTCTCTCTATATGTATATTAAAACTTTTTCTTTTATTTTTTTTGAAAAGTAGTTGTAGATATAATGGCACTTTGCCCTTAAGTTTTTTTAAATCTCTGTATGCATGTTTTCTGTATGCATCTTGTAAGAATAAGGTCATTTTCATATATACCACAGTATAATTATCACACTTGGGAAATTTAACATTGGTGTACAATACTGTTTTCACATACATTATCCATACTCAAATTTTCCCAGTCGTGTCAGTAATAGCTTTTATAGCTGTTTTGTTTGTTTTTACTCTTCAGGATTTAATTAAGGACTACACATTGCATTTAGTTCTGTCTCTTTAGTTTCCTTTATTCTGAAGCCATTTTCTAGCAGGGTTTTTTTGTTTGTTTGTTTTGTTTTTGTCTTTCATGACATTGTCATTTTTTGGAAGAGTCCAGGTTAGTTGTTTTGCAGAGTATCCCTTAATTTGGATATACTTCATTATTTCCTCATGAAAACACTTAACTTTTAAATTTAGGTAAAATACTTTTTGCAGATGTATTATGTCCTTAGTGCATAGGCTCAGGAAGTACATTATGTCAGTCTGTCCCACTCTTCAACAAGATTGAGTTTGATCACTTGATTGAGGTAGTGTCCACCAGATTTTCCATTGTATAAATACCTTTTCACCTTTGTTATTAATAAGTATCTATGGAATGATAGTGAGAGACTGTGTGAGTATTCTGTCCTAATAATTTTTTTTAGAATAGTTTATTGATTTAGAGAGAAGAAGGGAGAGGGGGAGAGAGAGAGAAACATTGATGTGAGAGTGCAACATTGATTGGCTGCCTCCTGCACATTCCCCACCAGTGACTGAGCCTGTATGTGCCCTTGACCAAGAATTGAATTGGCATCCTCCTGGTGCACGGGACGATGCTCAGCCATCTGAGGCACACTGGCCAGAGCTGTCCTAATAATCATTTACCCAGTGGTTTTATCATCCATTGTTTCTCCTCCAAGTCAAATATTACTATGTTGTTTATAAAATGGAGATTTTTCTATTTTTATTCTTTTTTTCTATATTAGTGTAATTCTTCTGTAGGTAATAACTTTTCATACTTTTTATTTTATTTTTATATTTTTTTATTGATTTTTTTTTTTTTTTTTTTTAGGGAGAGAGAAAGAGAAACATCGATATGAGAGTGAAACATCCATCGGCTGCCTCCTGCATGATCCCTGGTTGGGGTGCATGCGGGAGGCGACCAGTCAATGTTTCTCTCTCCCCCACTCCTTCTCCCTCTTTCTCTGTCTGTCTCCCCTTCTCCCTCTCTCTCTAAAAAATAAATTTAAAAAACCATGTTTAAAAAAATGAGTCAGTATAGACTTTTGTTATTCATTTTGATCTTCAGATTGTCCCCAATTTTGCCATAGAGATCTCTTTTAAGATTACTTCTATGTCCTTAACATATCCCTCTCAGTTTTTGAGTACTTTCTTATTTTTTGGTACAGTAGAGTGCTTCAGGTTTACCCTGCACTTTCCCTGGCCCAGAACCAACTGTTTCTCCCAGGGCCTTGGTTACTTTTGAAAGAGAAATCAAGATATGGGTGCCAGCTATGCTCCTTGCTACTAAAGTGTCATTGTTTCTGGCTCTTCCAGTGGATGGAGCTAGGAAGTTTTTGTTTCTGCTTCTGTTTTTTCTTTCTTTATTTATTGAATTTATTGGGGTGACATTGGTTAATTGTTTTTGTTTTAAATCATGGCTTCATATTGATATCCCTAATTCCAGTCCAATTTTATAGGGTTCATCTGCCCCCAGTCCATATTTACATCTCCCTTTTTCCATAGTGAGATGTCAGATAGTATCAATAAATTGACTCTTTTGCTCAGTTGCACAATAATATGCATAATAGTTTGAGAATACCAATACTATTAGCTACAAATCTACTAAATGTGGTTTAAAATTTCTTCTGTACAGCATAGGAAACATAGTAAATAATATTGTAATAATTATATGATGCCAGGTGGGTACTGGAAATAATCATGGGGAACACTTTGTAAAGTATATGATTGTCTAACCACTATGCTATACACCTGAAACTAATACAAAATAATATTGAATGGAAACTGTAATTGAAAAAGAAAAAAAAAGATTTCTTTGCAATTTTTGTTGTGTTATGCTTATATATATATGTCACTAAGTGTGTAGTATAAATTCAAATATCTCTTTTTCTATTGTGGTAAGCTTCTCAATGTAACATTTAATTAAGTATAAGTATTTCTGTTGTATTCAGTTTTATTTCCCTCCCCTGTCCTTGTTGATTTAATTTTATTTTTGGACTGTATAAAACATTAACATGGTTTAGAATTAAAAATCTCCATTTTATAATCATAGTAATATTTGATTTAGGTCAGGAAAAAAATGAATGAGAAAACCATTGAGGTGTTACTCAGAAGGCGTATCTCATTTTCTTTCCTACCTTTCTACTGGCAATAGCTTTGGTTTATCTTAGTTGTGTTTTATAATTGCAGATATAAGCAGATACATATATATATCCTTATTTCCCCTTTCTTACACAAAAAGGTACCATACTATGTATACTGTGATGCATATATGCTCTTTTGCACCTTGCTTTCATAGAGATGTTTCTCATTCCTTGTATAGCTTTTTTTACACAATGCGTAGCTAGTCCATAGGTTTTCAGCCAATTTTTATGCATGGGCATTTAGGTTGTTTCTGATGTTTCACTTTTACAAATAATATTGTAACGAGTAACTTTCTGTATATGCTTTTTCATGTTGCTGCAGGTGCACCAGAACTTAGTCCTAGAACTTGGACTTAACATGTCCAAAACAATGCATCATTTCCCCCCAAAACTTTTTTCTTCACTTCCATTCTCCATTATTAAATGACACCATTGGCTATCCTCTTACTTAAACAGAAACCACAGCATCATCATTTCTTCTCACATCTAGTTAGTCAGCAAATGCTAATGATGTACCTTTACCCTTTCTTTTTATTTTTAACCTTCATTTTCTTAGTTACAGGTCTGACTTCTTGCTTAGTTTACTTTACTGGCCTCCTGACAGGTCTCATTTCATTTCTTTCCTAGAACTCCACAACGTTACTAGAACTGTCTTTCTGAAAGGCGTTCTTCATTTCCCTTACCTCGACATTTCTCCTCTGCCTCTAAGATGTGATTCAGATGCCTTTGCGTAGATGCCCAGGCCTTCCATTTCGTGGCGTCCACCTACATCTTCCGCCTAATCTCTAACCACTTCTAACCATACTGAACTACTTATAGAGTTGCCAGACATGTCTTGTCCTGTCAAGCCTCTTTTGCACTGGGAATGTTTTTTTTATGTCTTCCACATTTTGTCTTAGGAACTTTTCATGATACAGCTTAGGTACCATCACCTCAAGGAAGACTTCTTGCCATGTCAGATGTAATTTCCCTGTTGACCCATAGCACCTATGCTTACCTCCATTGACATCTCTCTTCCCTGAGACTTTGGGCTCCTATGGGTTAGAGACTCCTCCTGTTCTGCTTTCTTGTTACAGAGCCCAGAGCATAGTAGACATTCAACGGTTAATAAATATATAAATAAACTTAATCTGTTTACATTTTTAAAACAGTATCTTTAGGTTTTCATTTACATGCTCACTGCAAAAAGTCCAAACAGTGAAGCTCTGTATAAGAAGTACATGTCTTCCATTTACCCCATCTCAATTTCTAGTGGTAACTACAATTAATAGTTTAATATCAGCAAGAAAACCACAAATTAGATTTTCCAGTTACTGTAGAATCAAATGTCTACTATTTTGTTCTTATAGATCATCTCTTTTCCTTTAGGCAATGATAGTAAGAAATGCTAAAGATACAGCTCATACAAAAGCAGAACGGAATATTCTGGAGGAAGTAAAGCATCCCTTCATTGTGGATTTAATTTATGCCTTTCAGACCGGTGGAAAACTCTACCTCATCCTTGAGTATCTCAGCGGTCAGTACACACAGTTCGGTGTAATTATTTGCATTTGCTCCAGAATCTGGGTCAAAACATTATTTTCCAATGGAAAAATGCTTTTTCCCAATGTGATCAAATAGTTCTTAATATTGACGAATACATTGACATAAGGAATTCAGATGTGACCAGATGCTTCTTTTTGCAGACAAATATGAAGGAAACTTTAAAGGTTAAGTTTTTTTTCTCCCATCTGTAAAATTTTATCTTAATTCCTTTATAACCAGTTAGTTAACAAAATAACAAACACCTAATTTATAGCCCCATCAAATTGACTGCACTTGGGTAAGAAACTATAATGCAAATAAGTCGTTAAACTGTTTCTTTCTAAACTGAAGTGGAAAACTTACTGGCAGTATGGTGTAAGATAGTATTTTTGGAAATGCGTCCTAAAACACAGGTAGTTTGGTTTAATGTAACCTTATTGCTAGATTATGCAGTTTACATTAGAAATCATCCACATTTTCCAGGGTTTATCACCTCCTAGGAACTAGTTGCTCCACATAATCATTTCTAGATCACAGCAAACACACTTGAGTTTTCTGAAAAATAGAGATTTCCGAATAGCATGTAACATGAAACAGAAAGCTGCAGAATTTAGTAACTTTTTTGTGACATTTGCCAGTTTTTTCTTGTAACTTGATTTCAGATTTACACAAAATGTTGCAAGAATAGCACAATTCCCATATACCCTTCACCTAGATTCCCCAAGTGTTATCATTTTACCACAGTTGTTTTGTTTCATCCTTGTCTTTCTCTTTCTCTCTACGCATATGTATATATGTGTGTGTGTATATATTGTGTATATACATACATGAAAACATATATACATAATTTTTTTCTGAATTATTTAAGAGAGTGTTGTAGACGTGATTTTCCTTTGCCCCTACTTTAGTGTATATTTTCTAAAATCAATGATAGTATCTTACATAACTATACTAAAATTATTAAAAATAGGATATTAACATTGATACAATAATATCTCCGTAGTTTTCTTTAATCTGGAATAGTTCCTCAGTCTTTCTTTGTCTCTCATGACCTTGACATTTTTGACAAGTACAGGTCAGTTATTTTGTAGAATCCATCAATTTGTGCTTATCTGATGTTTCCTGAGGATTAGTTTCAGGTTATGCATTTTTGGGAAGACCATCCAAGTGACCTTGTTTCCTTCTTTGTGTATCAGATCAGTAGGTGTATGATATATATATCTTTGTCCCATTACTGTTGATGTTAATTTTGATCACATATATAAGGTGGTGTCTGCCAGTTTTTACCCTGGTGAGGTTTCCCCTTTGTAATTAATAAGTATCATGAGGAGATATTTAGAGGTTACTTAAATATCTCGTCTCTCATCAAGCTTTTCAAAAACAGTTTTAGCATCCATTGATTCTTGCCTAAAACAATTAACTATGATGGTTGCCAAGTGATTTTTCTTATTCCATCATGCCTACTTCATTTATTATTTTGCATTCAGCTGTAATGAAGAGCTTTCCTGTCCCCCCCATTTAAAAAATTGATTTATCTAAGATAATTTATCTGTTCATTGATTTATATCACTGTGGACTCATGGATTCTAAGATTATTCAGTGTGATACTCAAATCGTGCCATGCTTTTTACAAGGCTGCTGCCAGATTCTTCCAGTTTAAGAGTTATGAGACTATGGGCATTCGGTAATTTGCAAGGGTGGTTTTAATTATATACTAACATTTTTCTCCTTATGAGTAAAATGTTAGAGAAGTTTTAATCAAAATTTCTTTTTTAACTCGGGTTCGGAATCTATAAAAATTTTTAACTTCATACATATAAAACCTAGAATTCCAAAACTTACATATTTCACATAAGAGTGGGAACAGTGCTAAAAATAGAATCCTGAGGACTTAGTTTTAAACCTATAATTTTTAGGATCTGCTTTTTATTTTTAAGGCTCTGATGTCTTTTAATTATGGTTAAAAGATAAGTACAGGCCCTCTCATAGAAATGGGTTGGAAATAAAGATTGTTTTATTTCTAATGTCTTTTTCGTTTTTTTACAGGAGGAGAATTATTTATGCAGTTAGAAAGAGAGGGAATATTTATGGAAGACACAGCCTGGTAAGTGAAATTTTTGTGGTTGCATGGATTCAGGTAATAATTCATATAATTAAAAGCAAAGCTTTATTTCCACTGTGGGCAGCCAAATGATTCATTAAATTGTTCTGGAGCCAGTCACTCAGGACTTAAAGGGGGAGAAGCAGCTTTGGAACTGGGCAGCTATTGGAGGTCACATCATTCCTTTGCCTCCAGGCCTTGGGTGGGACACTCTTCACGCCAGGTCCAACAGAACCATTCTCACTGGGGCTTTCTTTCCTTGTTGGTAAGCTACCTGCCTTGGTTGTGGGTGAGTGTGATTTTCCAGTGAAACTTGGTATGTGTGGAACAATGGAAAGTATCAACAGTCATCTTTTCATTAGACTTTCCAGTTCCCAAGGTGTAGTCAGGTGATAAGCCTGCACATATCATTTGTGGATTGATTCTATGGCCAGGATGGGATCTACCCTCTATTTCTTAAGATGGCATCTGCTTCAAATTAAAAATATACACGTCATTTTGTGAGATGATAGTATTGGGTAACAGTAAATCAGTTTATCCTACACATTAATTGAATAGAAAACACTTAAATGTTTTTTCTACCTTAATTACCAAACTGCATTCCATTGTTTAATTTCAGGCCTTTTCTAACACAGAAGCTGCATTTAAGAACCTTAGGGATGAAGTGCCCTTTTTTGGAGGAGGCTCTCTGAGCCATGTTGGAGGCTGTTTGGGGTCGTGCTGGCTGTGAAACTGCCTCAGTCCTCTAGGACACACCCTCTCCATCCTGGAGTAATCTGCAGGATTGCAACATTGTTATGCAGCCAGTATTGCAGTGCCTTGTGCTTTTCGAATCCAGACAGGGTTGACTCAGCCCTTTATTCTTTTGAGGTAGATAAATTTGAGTGTCACACAGTTTATAGTTGTGGGCTGTCTGGCAAGAGGGAGGGCAGATACCGTGGGCATGTACTGTATATAAATATGCAGCTTTATTAAGTAAGGGTTGAATGGGATTCTAAGGGTCAGGTTATAAGGTATTTTCTGAAACAGATTTGCTCTTTGAGAATAGCAAAATTCTTATTTCCTATGGGATTTTAAAATTGGGGGTGGGTGGGAGAAATTTGCTTTGATCCGAATGACTATTGGCCTAGTTCCTACACAGACAGAACAAAACATGACCAGTAACAGTTTGGCATATTCTGGACTTCTTTGCAATTTTAGCAATATGTTCTAATGATGAAATAAAATATTATATAGTTTCACTAAAAGAGTGAAACATGTCTCCATGCCTTTTGGCAGCATCCTATGCCATTTCTTCCCCCAATATTCCCCTAGCCACTGATTTGGTCTTTGGTGCATGTCTGTTTCTTCCAAGGTATTTGCTCCATACATAAACTGCTTTGAGTAGATTACTCTTTTTAATTTTTATTAAATCACTTTTATTTCCAGCTTTTACTTGGCAGAAATCTCCATGGCTTTGGGGCATTTACATCAAAAGGGGATCATCTACAGAGACCTGAAGCCGGAGAATATCATGCTTAATCACCAAGGTGGAGATATACTGTAAACAATTCTATAGTAAATAATCATCTTAAAATCCTCCCACACAGGTCATGGTCATTTTCAAAGCCCCATATTCAGATATCTATTATATACGTTCCTTCCTCAGGATTTATGGCATCATGATACTTGCTGAGATTTAAATATTTAGGTATTTATGGTTGATGAGATTAAAGGGAGTTGAGGATAACTGGCCACTCAGCTACATTTTTAAAATTTAATTCTCCTTACAGCTTATCATTTTTTAGAAATCCTTACATAAAATGTGGTGAGCCAGAGCCAGTCCAAACACAAATTTTGGTTTATTCTTTAAACTGGAAAGTGAATCTTAACTTTACATATTGGATTTTCTTTAATGATGAAAGTACATAATTATTAGAAGCAGTACTTCTATGATAATTTTTATTAATGCTATAAAAAAGGACAGGCTTAGAATCGTACCAAAATTGATGTAGCTTTGTAAATAAAATATTTAATAGGCATCAGTTTATTCTTGCTGTTCATTTATGACAACAAACACAAAAATCAGACATTAATATTCTGTATAACTATAGGTCTAGCAGAGTGGGCCTTGATTTATAACCGCATGCTGCTACGGACAGTTCAGTTTATGTGAGGGTAATCTGCGCTTGGTAGACTCGGCAGTTCCCTCACACTTCAAAGGGGCAACCAGCTAACCAAGATATATGTGGGGCTGGTAGAAGCTGCTGATCCTTAGATGTCTACAAAATGATGCACAAGGTAGTTAACAGTTTTAAATCCTTAGGTAGAAAATGGTGTATGGACAACTGATGCCTATCTAAATGTTTCAAACTGTGCTTCCCCCCCCCCCCTTTCTTTTTTTTAACTGATTTTTAGCAAGAAGAAGGGAGTGAGAGAGCAACAGAGAGAAACATTGATTGATCACCTCCAGCACACACCCTGACTGGGGATCAAACCTGCAACCTGGGCATGTGCCCTGACTGGGAATCAAACCCGAGACATTTTGGTTATGGGATGATGCTCCAACCAACTGAGCCTTTTATTTTTTTAAAGGAGATATACTATATTTAACCAAGTACATCATGGAAATATATGTATTTCCTTCCCAGTTTTGCACACATCCCCTAGACATGGATATCGATTCTGAATTATAAGGCAAAGGATAGAATAGGGAAGTGACTAGTTAACTTCTTTGATTCATAAGCTTGAGTGTGTCAGGTAGTTCTGTGAAAATAAAGGTCATATTTCTTCTGTGTCAGAGTAAAGTACACATTTACATTTGAATCAATAAGGACATTGCCTTTTCTTTTTTCTGAAATAAATTTGCAATAGTAGGGTCCCTGGGGTGGTTGAACCACTGGAAATCTAGTGACAGTCCAGTAAAGCTGAACTTGAACTGAAACTTTCTTTGTGTAATGTGATGAGTTTGTCACTTGTCTGAATCTGAAATGGTGGTCCCATGCAATGTTGCAGTTTCATTTCTTTTTCTGAACTGGTAATGGCAGAATGAGTTAACTTGTTATAGTGACTTTCTGAGATCATTTTAAGAACTATCAAGTCACAGTTCACTGTGATAAAAGTTAATACTTGAAGTATGGTGTCACACCTTTGTACAGAATGTCTTTATTAGGTCTGTGTATTTGAACTAGACTTCATCAAGTTTTCTGAGGAATTACTTTCTCAGGATGATAGAGGATTCTCGGTATAGGTAAAGCTGGCACCTTAGACAAGCCGTTTCACTCTTTTATCTTTACTTTCCCTTTTCTAGATAGATAGTATCATTGGCAAAAGATGACTCTGCCCTAGCCTTAAAGAGTTAACATCCCATCTTATGGATGGCACCTTGCTAGTTCTTGATATCTTCAAAAAAAATTAAAGCAGAAAAAGTTAAATGGAAGGATAGATTATTATCTTGTATGTTTAAATACTGCATATAACTTAGAATTCTCAGAATAATCACGCTATAATCTTTCATTGCAGGTCATGTGAAACTAACAGACTTTGGACTATGCAAAGAATCTATTCATGATGGAACAGTCACACACACATTTTGTGGAACAATAGAATACATGTGAGCTGCATGTTGAAAGAAATATAACTGGTTTGGGGGTAATAGCTATCTTTTACCTGGTTTAAGTAATAGTGTGCTAAATTTTCTGTAGCATCATTTGGCTTCATATTTTGTTTTAAAAATTCTTATTCAAATGTTTTGCAAATGGGTAAATTTTTTAGGCATACTGTTTTTCTCATTGTAGGGCCCCCGAAATCTTGATGAGAAGTGGCCATAATCGTGCTGTGGATTGGTGGAGTTTGGGAGCATTAATGTATGACATGCTGACTGGAGCAGTAGGTGCACAGTTAAAAGCTGCATGTATTATGTATTGTCTGTGCTGAGTAGTTGCTAAATCACTGTAGCAAGAGACCTTTCCTGTGCTTCTTGAAAATATTACCAATGTAGTTATTTTAAAAAATTCAGCACAAAAAATGCTGTATTAGTAGTAAGTAATACGGGTCCCTGTACTTTTAAAACATTTTCATTTAAATGATCTATGCCATGGCAGTCCTATGAAATAGATGTAAAATAGATACTGCCCTTATTTTATAAATGGAGAAAGTGAAGCATAAAATTACATAGGTAATTACATTATCACACAAAATTAATGGTGGAAACTCAGTTCCTTCCAGGACATTGCTGTTTCCTCTGTCCTGCTGTTTAAAAACTACCATCTTTAGCAGTCCCCATATCACAGCATACATTTCTGATCTGTATGCATAACCAGCTAATTCAGGAAATGGATGACACTTACTTAAGTTGTGATTTTTTTATATGCTAATTTTTCTCTCTTCTACTCTTAGCCACCATTCACTGGGGAGAATAGAAAGAAAACAATTGACAAAATCCTCAAATGTAAACTGAATTTGCCTCCCTACCTCACACAAGAAGCCAGAGATCTGCTTAAAAAGGTAGGTTCTTAAATAGGCACTGAAGCCATAAGCCTCAGCCACTAGAGTTAAATAGAATTAAACACATTTTGAATAAAGAATCAAGTACACAGGTCGGGTGAAAAAGCCTACAGCTTTTGTAGGGAAAGCACAGATTTGCGTAAAGGCTTTATTTCCTTTTTATTCCCAAACATTACTTAGTACTAATAACTGAATCGTGTCTTCCCAAGGCAAAATAGACAGATTCTGTAAAGAAAAAATAATCAGTTTGACTAAGTGAATTTCAATGTTTTTTCCTTCTCTCTAAAGCTGCTGAAAAGAAATGCTGCTTCTCGTCTTGGAGCTGGCCCTGGGGATGCTGGAGAAGTTCAAGTAGGGATTGGCATGCTTGGTGGTTTCAGGGGAAGATAATACTAATTTTGTGTGTTTGTGAAGGTTGTATGTAATTGCTTATAAGTTGTCAATCCAGTGAAGTCTGTTCCCCTCGACTGTTTTTTCTGCTTTTTTTTCCTAGGCTCATCCATTTTTCAGACATATTAACTGGGAAGAATTGCTGGCTCGGAAGGTAGAACCCCCCTTTAAGCCTCTGTTGGTATGTATACATGAAAGCATATGATTGAGAGACCTGCCACTTTTTAGAATAAGATCTCAGAGCCATCAGAAACACTTATTAACAGCTCAGTAAACTTTGGTTTATCCTTTTCAGAACCTTTATTCTGTAGTCTTTTCAAGAACTGGCAGTAGCAGTTGATGACTGTTAACTATTTTTAAGTTGGTTGCCTAAAGACAGTTTAATATTTTAAGTACTTGGGGCTTTTTTGTTACTTCATTTTTTTGTTTTGTTTTGCTTAATTCAGCCCTATTTTAAATTTGATTTTCTGGGAATTTTTTTCTTCAAAATATAGAATATATGTTTTCAAGGATTGAAGCAACCAAGTACCACAAACTAGGTGGCTTAAACCACAGAAATATGTTGTGCCACAGTTCTGGAGGCTAGAGATCTGAGATTGAGGTATTGGCAGAGTTGGTTCCTTCTGAAGACTGAGAGAGACTCCATTTCAGTTTCCCCTAACTTCTGGTGGTTTGCTGGCAGTGTTTGGCATTCCTTGGCTTGTAGGCCCATCACCCCGATCTCTGTCTTCATGTTCACATGGCATTCTCCTTGTGTGCAGGTCTGTGTCACCCTTTTTAAGGACACCAATCATACTGCTTTAGGATCCTCCCTGCTCCAGTGTGACTTCTTAACTAATTACATCTGCAGTGGCTCTCATTCCAAATTAGGTCACATTCTGAGTTATGGGGGTTAGAACTTCCACATATGAGTGTTGGGAGAACACAGTTCAAACCATATCAATATGTTTGTGAGTAAATGAGCTAGTGTGTTAGTTCTTATCTGTCACTTCAGAATTTGAGAAAATAGTTTCTTTTTCTGTTCTTGGGATAAAGGTGGAGGAGAAGGAGAGGATGATGATGATGGTTATTTGGTCCTTGGAGCACAAGGTGACTTGCTTTAAAATGTCAACATATATATTTGAAAGGAGGATAATTAACCCTCATGTACCAACTGCCCAGCTTCAGAAGTTGTCAGGTCATCTTGTTTAAACATAAACGTAACCACCATGCTGTCATCATCATAAAAAAGCTGATAGTTTCCTTGTTTCTTTTTTTCTGTTGATTTGCTTCAATAAGGATTCAATCAAGGCTTGAGGTGTATACAGTTTCGTCTGTGGCTCTTAGGTCTCTTTCCATCTACAGATATCACCTCTTAATTCCTCTCTTGAGGACTTACTGAAAAAACTGGAGCATTTATCCTGTAGGGTTCCTCTCATTTTGATTTTGCTGATTTTAACCCCAGTGGTGTCAGTGACCATGTTCATCTGTTCCCTGTATTTCTAAAAACTGGTGGTTAGATTTAGATGCTTGATCTGATTCAGATTAAACTTTTGATGTTGTATATTTTGATCAGGAGGCATAATGGGTAATTTTTATTTCTTTTAGTGATGTTAGTGGTCATTGGTCATTGTCTACATCAGTGGTTTTCAGCCAGGGTCTGTATGGCAATATCTGGAACAAGTTGTCCTAACTTGGGAAGAGGGTGCTACTGCTACCTAGGGGTAGAAACCAGAGATGCTCTAAATATCCTATAATGCACGGGACAGCCCCCTAGAAGAATTATCAGGCCCAAAGTATCAATAGTGCTGAGGTTGAGAAACACTGGCCTACTTTCAGGATTTTATTAGGGGTTTGTAAAAATGTCTTATTATAATACTGTTATTTATTAGCTGGAATTCTTCCATAAAAAGAAACTCTTTACCAGTTGTTTGGTTACCTGAGGTACAGTTCATACAAGAAAGGCAGGATATGTTTGTTTTCCCCCCGTTTTCAAAATAATGAATTAGTTTTCTAACATCTTCTAAAATTAACCAGTGAATTGTGATTTTTAAATTTAGTATAATAATGAACTGATGTCATAACATACTTGTGTTTCAATCCATTGCAGTTTTTTTTAATTGTTCAGCTTTTCCCATCTTTGGACACTGTGCTTAATCATGTTGGTTCCTGAGTTCTTTTGACACAACTACATACTCTGATTTACCAGAGAGAAGGATGTCATGCATTTGATATGTATAATATAGACTATCATTTTCTAATCATTTTTTTATAAAGCAATCTGAAGAGGATGTGAGTCAGTTTGATTCAAAGTTTACACGTCAGACACCTGTTGACAGCCCAGATGACTCAACTCTCAGTGAAAGTGCCAACCAGGTTTTTCTGGTAAGTGACAAAATTTCCATGTAGACACGGGAAATTTAAGTATGAGGATGGGCCCTTTTCAATAAGAAAATTCAATTTGCTTGCTTTGCAGTTTCATGTAGATAAACTGAGGTGCTTTTTTTTTTTTTTACGTTATCCCCTTAATAACTTATTGATTCTCGCCCAGCCGGGTGTGGCTCAGTGGTTGAGCATCAAACTAGGATCCAGGTGATCAGGGTTCGATTCCCGGTCAGGGCACATGCCTGGGTTGTGGGCTTGATCAATGACTCTCCCATCATTGATGTTTCTGTCTCTCTCTCCCTCTCCTTTCCTCTCTCTGAAATCAATAAAGATATATTAAAAAATATGTATATATATTGATTCTCATAATCCAACATTCTATTTTAGCAGTTACAGTAGGAGCATATGGTTCTTCAGAGTCTCTGATTCCTTTTTTGGATAGGCCACTAACTTATGATGATGTTTGGCTCAGCATCTCAACCGAAAGCCACATAGCCATAGCAGTAGGAAAAGAGCTCACTGTAATTAGCTTATTCCTGAAACAGATTTTTGGTACTCTTCATGTAAGTCTATAGGGGATTTTTAACCTGTTAATTGTGACTGTTTGACATAAAAATATATAGGTTCATATGTGATAGTTAATAAATTAATCTTTATTGGATTTTCTATATCGATTTATACTTTGTCTCCTCAGATAGAAAAGCAAAGCTTTTAGATTTTGATAAACAAAAATGATAGATTTATTATCTGATAGCCATCATTTCATATTATGTTGCCTAAATATCATATATGCTTATGTTTGTTTTATTACTAAAATGTCACATGAAAATCTACCTTATTTTGTAACCTTTGTTTCCTTTTTCATTATCCTTTGTCATTTCGTTTTTGGGCCACCTTTTGAGAGAATGGAATATGGGGAAAATAATCATTTGGAAGTGGGGGTTTTTCCCCATTTGTTTCCGAGTTCACTGGATTTGTCACTCAATTCTCCAACATTTTTAATACTGCTCACAGTATAACACAAAGTAATGCTGTATATTTTGGGGTGGAGGTTAAGTTCTAAAATTAGCATGGAATGCAAAAAATTGTGTGTGGTCAAAATTAATCTTAAATGACCATAGTACAGTATGGTTTTGAGTAACATTGAATAGAAATAATTTTATAAATAATTGTATCATTATATAGTGATATAAAGAGAGAGCATATATGCTGACCCTTATTCATCAAGAAAACACCAAATCTATGCGATCACTGGGGTAAAACCAGAAAAATCACAAGTGCCAAGTTAGAGAATTCTATTTTTACTTTGGCCTAATAATGAAAAACTGTTTTGGGGGTGATAATCTTAGGTGCTTATATGCATGTTGCTAGAAACACTAGAGCTTTCTTAGCATTTCTCTTGGTATTTAACATCTTAATGTGGAGGCTACATTTACCTGTTTTGTTCTTCGTTCAATAGAGTGGAATTTTGTTTGCTGGCATATGGGGCTTAATAGAATTCTGCTTTCTTGAGGTCTGTGCCTTAAGAAATGGCTGGAAAGAAGTTAACAGGTGTGAAATGAGATTGAGGAGATGGGAGACTATATAGACTAATGATTTTAGAGGTGCATAATTGTTGTGTTGGTGTGTCAGAGACTGAACAACCACATTTTCTTGATGTGTATGACAGAAGACCTTCTGCAGTCCACTGTTACTATCTTTCAGGGTTTTACATATGTGGCTCCATCTGTACTTGAAAGTGTGAAAGAAAAGTTTTCCTTTGAACCAAAAATCCGATCGCCTCGAAGATTTATTGGCAGCCCACGAACACCTGTCAGGTATTCAGACTTTCACCTTTTTTTTTTTAACCTACAAGAGCATTGCTTAAGATTTATGCCAAGTAAGTTACATAAATGAAAGATCTGGCACCATATTCTCTTTAGTTGACCTAAGTACAACATCTATACCTTCATATATTGTAAGTGACTAGTCTGTACTAATCTCCAATAATAAGCTATATAGTTTACTTTCCCTCCTAAAAGTAAGCTGCTATAGTGGCAGATGTCCTCTTCACGCATTCATCCAACATCTGTTGTGTACCAAGGTCTGTGCTGCATGCTGATGCACACGATTAACACAGGAATTGTCCTTGTCCTGATGAAGCTTACAATTTAGTGAGAGGGAGTCATAATAAAGAAACACAAGAAATATGTAATTGTGAGTAGTACCAAGCGCCGTATAAAAAAAAAACCAGTGTGGTGATAGAGAGCAAAGAATAACAAGGGGGTTCGTATTCATGGGGGTCAGAGAGACCTCCCTGATGAAGTAACATCTACAAATGAAGAGAAGAGCCAGCCATACAAAAAATAAAAGTACAAGGGTGTTAGAAGAACAACCTGCGCAAAAGCCTTAAGGCAGGAAAACATTTGGCCTTTTTTTTTTTTTTGGAAATGAAAGGGAGGTCAGTGTTCCTGAAGTGTGGTGAGTGAGGAATGGCAAAGTTTTGGAGAAGTATTTTATTTTAAATGCAGTGGGAAGCTGTTTTTAAGTCAGGGAGTAAAGTGTTTTTTGGGTTTTTAAAATTTTATTTCATTAAAAAAAATTTTTTTTAGGTATATCTTTATTGATTTCAGAGAGAGGAAGGGAGAGGGAGAGGAAGAGATAGAAACATCAATGATGAGAGAGTCCTCATTGATCGGCTGCCTCCTCCTCGCAACCCCAGGCATGTGCCCTGACCGGGAATCAAACCGTGATCTCCTGGATCCTAGGTTGATGCTCAACTGCTGAGCCATGCCCAGCCGGGCTGTTTTTGTTTTTTTAAACACTAAGTATCATTGAGGGTTTTACTAGGGCAGATATAAAGAGACCAGTTGAGAAACTGGCAGTTAGTCTAGGAGAGAGATGATTCAACTTTTGCCTTTGTGCTAATCCACACAAAAATAAAATTAAATGAAAATAAATGTCTTATTATCCCACTCCCTTTAAATGTAAGGGAAATATTTTTTTGTTGAGAT
This sequence comes from Miniopterus schreibersii, assembly GCF_964146895.1. Taxonomy (NCBI): domain Eukaryota; kingdom Metazoa; phylum Chordata; class Mammalia; order Chiroptera; family Miniopteridae; genus Miniopterus; species Miniopterus schreibersii. Next base: position 11,443,111 of record NC_138116.1, read on the forward strand.
AATCCTTGAGACAAATGAATGATAGCTCTTCCTTGTCTTAAAGCCCGGTCAAATTTTCTCCTGGGGATTTCTGGGGAAGAGGTGCTTCAGCCAGCACAGCAAATCCTCAGACGCCTGTGGAATACCCAATGGAAACAAGTGGAATAGAGCATATGGACGTGACGATGAGTGGGGAAGCTTCAGCACCGCTTCCAATACGACAGCCGAACTCTGGGCCATACAAAAAACAAGCTTTTCCCATGATCTCCAAACGACCAGAGCACCTGCGTATGAATCTATGACAGAGCAATGCTTTTAATGAATTTAAGGCAAAAAAAGGTGGGGAGAGGATGATTATCCTTCAGGGTGAAACCAGAAGACTGAAAATGACAGTCTCGAAGAGTCAGCGTCATTACATAGAACGCTTTGGACAGAGGAAAAATAAACCTGGATTTTTAAAAATCAATCAATGGTGCAAAAAAAAATAAAAAAATACTTAAGCGAAATAGTATTGCAGAACTCCTAGGCACATCAATTAATTGATTCCTAGCGACATCTTCTCAACGTTATCAAGGATTTTCATGTTGATGGCTCAAAACTGACAGTATTAAGGATAGGATGTTGCTTTTGAATCACTGTGTCGAGGAAGGGTTTTCCTTTCATTAGGCAAAGTATGAAATTGCCTGTAATACTTGCAACCAAGGACAAATTAGCATGCAAGCTTGGTCAAACTCTTCAGCAACATGGAATCAAAGACAAACTTACCAATTGATGTTTTACGTGCAAACAACCTGAATCTTTTTTTTATATAAATATATATTTTTCAAATAGATTTTTGATTCAGCTCATCATGGAAAACATCCCAAACTTTAAAATTTGAAATTATTGGTTGGTGTGAAGAAAGCCAGACAACTTCTGTTTCTTCTCTTGGTGAGATAATAAAAATGCAAATGAATCATTGTTAACCACAGCTGTGGCTCGTTTGAGGGACTGGGGTGGACCTGGGATATATTTTCAGTAACCCAGCTGCAATACCTGTCTGTAATACTAGAAAAAATATCTATTTAATCATTTCTATTTGCAGTACTGCTATGTGCTAAGCTTAACTGGAAGCCTTGGAGTGGGCATAAGTTGTATGTCCTACATTTCATCGTTGTCCTGGGCCTGCATTGCACTGGAAACATCACCACCTGTTCTTATACCAGTATTTGGTTCAAGATGCCAAATGTTTTCAGCCTCTGGCTGAAGGACAAAAGAGAGTCAGGATAAAATGCATACTGAGGGCTGCAAAATGAGGGAATAGGGAGATCCAGGGGAAGAGGGTGTTGCCATAGTCCACTCTCTATGTCTAATCTCTTTACAGCAAATTGGTAAGGTTTTAAGTTTTACTTTTTACTGTTTTTGCTGTCTACCTTCCTTACATTTTTTTCCTCAACACTTTAAAAAGGAAAAAAGGTTCTTTTCTCCTATACTGGGGCTACATTTTTTGATTGTAAAAATATTTGATGGCCTTTTGATGAATGTCTTCCACAGTGAATAAGAAAACTTAGTGGCTTAATTTAGGAATCATGTTAACAAGACACTATGTTTTTGAAATTGTAACAAAATCTACATAAGTGATTTACCAGTACAAAGAATAAAAATAAAGGTAACTTTACCTTTCTTAAATACTTCCTGCCTTAAAGAGAGCATTTCCATGGCTTTAGCTGGTGAAAGGGTTTAATATCTGCAGAGCTTTATAAAAATATGTTTCAGTGCATACTGGTATAATAGATGATCATGCAGTTGCAGTTGAGTCTTACCACCTCTTTTTGTCTTTTATAATGTCTTTAGTCTGAGTGTGCAAAGTCAATTTGTAATATTTTGCAACCCTATGATTCTTTTTTTAAATAGATGCTGCTTGCTATGTTCTCCAAACCTTTTTGAGCCATAGGATCCAAGCCATAAAATTCTTTATGCATGTTGAATTCAGTCAGAAAAGAGCAAAGCTTTGCTTATTTAAATGGCAATTCAAGTGAGATGAGATGAAATCCTATGACATTAAGCAAAAACAGATTCATGAAAAATGATTGGAAATATGTATTTTCAATTGTGGCAATAAATGAAAGAACTGATAACAGTTCATCTTTGAACAGAAAGCGTTTTTAAAAAAATCACTTCTTCTCACCCCTCTTTTCCCATATTGCAGCAGCCTACTGAGAACTTTATAACTGTAGCTAATAAATTAGAAGCTACAATAACGATAAGGGCAGAAATTGTATTTAAAGTGCAGATCTTTGTTCTCTGTCAGTTTATGGTGTCAAAAAACAGACTCTAAAAAGCTGTGGTGATATGTATAGACTCTGTTTCAGACAGTAAATAGCTTGTGATACTCTGATAGTTGTTTTCAAATATATTTACTAACTATAGTGTTGACTGCCTGACCAAATTCCAGCAGAATTTTTACACCAAAATATTCCTCCTCAGTCCTACTTGCTACTAACATTTGCACTGTGATTGGCTGGCTATAAACACCCCATAGTTAAACCATTTTCATAATCAGTACTGCCAGCAATAGTGGCAAACACTGCAACTTTTCTGCATAAAAAGCATTAATTGCACATCTCCCATGCATACAAATACAGTTTTCCAAGTTAACATTAAGGGAAATTAATTTCCAATGCTGTGGCAGGTTTATTGAGAAATTGTGTTTCATAAATGGATATCCCTGCTATGACTGTGAAAACATGTCAAGTGCCACTTTAGTGTCACAGACAGAAAGCACACACCTATGCAATATGGCTTTCCCTATATTTATTTGTAAAAATCCAAGCATAGTTTAAAATATATGTCAATATTACTAGTCTTGAGTTTCTAAGAGGGTTCTTTATGATTCTTCCAGGTAAGTGTATAAAAGAGATTAAGTGCTTTTCTTTCATCACTTGATTATTTTCTTTAAAATCAGCTATTACAGGATATTTTTTAATTTTATATACATGCTGTTTTTTAATTAAAATATAGTCACTGAGAACTAAAGTTTACTAATTTTGATTTTATAAGGTTTGTAGCATTACAGAATAAACTGGGATTTATAAACCAGCTGTGATTAACAATGTGTAAAGTACTATTGAACTTGAACCAGATTTTTTAGAAAATTACATTCTTTTCCCCTTTATGGTCTTAACTATTTTGAATCCTTCAAGAAGGATTTTTCCATGCTATTTTTTTGAGATAGAAGATAATGAAGGTTGGGTGGGGGGATAATGCATGTATGATGCTCCATAAATTCAACATTCTTTAAGTAATAAGTGGTTATAAACAAGATGTATCTTCAGTAGTGTTAATATACTGAGCCTTGGATTTTATATTTAATGTAGGACCTAACTATTTTGGTAACTGAGTCATATGGTTCCTAGCTTACAAGGGCTAGATCTAAGATTATTCCCATGAGAAATGTTGAATTTATGAAGAATGGATTTTGAGGCTTTGAAAATGGTTAATTTCTCAAATAATAACATCAATGTCTAAATATTTACCTTTTTTCATAGGAGTAGACACTAGGCAAGCTAGACAAACTAATCATAAAGGTATTTGTCACACCATGACCTATATAGTCTGTTGCTGATTGATACAAAACTTTTCTTGTGTGATTCTTAATTTACCACTACAGCACAAGTATTATCTCAGTGGATTATCTGAGTTAACACCTGAAAGATGGGTTCATCTGTGTTTGCTCTTTAAACTATTTTTTTCCCTATCCCAAGTTGGCTTTGCATCTATCAGAGTAAATAAATTCTTCAGCTGCCTTATTAGGAGTGCTATGAGGGTAACACCTTTTCTGCTTTTTATCTTGTATTTAGTTTACTGTATTAGGTATTTGATTTCAGATTGAATGAATGTAAATAGAAATTAAATGCAAATTTGAATGAACATAATATAGAGGTGATTTTTTTTATTATCCTAAGATAGGAAGAAATAACTATCAGGTACACAAATGGTTTCAACAATTCTTTCATTAACATGCCAGATATGTTCAGGTTCTCATATTTAGTAAACTACAGTTGACCCTTGAACAACATGGGTTTGAATTGCACGTGTCCACTTACATGCAGAATTTTTTTCAATAAATTTGGCCCTCTATATCCATGATATGAAGGTCTCTAACTGTAGAGTCAAAAGTTGTATGTGGATTTCAACTGGGGGAAGCGGGGGTGTTGGTGCCTAATCCTTGCATTGTTCAAGGATCAACTACTATAAGTGTGAGGAATGACTGTTGTAAAACTCTTTGTTGAGAAACTGAAGCTACTTAAATATATGACACGTTTTAGTACTAATTTTATATATTAGATGTTACACATCTGTGATTTCCAAGTTGAATTGGTTGCTTATTTTTTAAAAAGTTCATGTGAAAAGTTATGTGAAAGCTAGCTTCACATAAAAACACTGGGAAGACTTCTGTATGCTAACAGTCAATAGTTTGTTCAGCCACACTTGTCAACTACATTTGATTATTTGATGTGTATACACAAAATAATGTGCACAAATCTGTTTTTAACTATCTTAATATATCTAGCGTAAGATGGATAGTTTTGTATATGTCACTTTTTATTTATGAGGCAATTCTATCACACTTGCCAAGATAATTTCTCTGTAGTTGTTCTCAAACTGACTTGACTTTTTTATAAAACATAGTAGTGACTCTTAATGCTGAAGAAACAGTCTTTCAGAAGAGGTGATCTGAATTCACAGAATACATGGGTAGTTGAATTCTATATTCCCATTTCTGAGGGGAATAGAAGAGAAATGTTTCTAGTTCATCAGTATTGTTAGTGGACGGCATAGGTCTATTGCATTTCCCCCCTTTTAAATTCAGATGTGAAATGCTTTCTTGATTGTTAAAAAAAAACAAAAAAACCCCACTGTCCACCAGGGACCTCTTTTGTTAGTAAATCATAGTAGGAAACAAAGCTATTCATACTGCCATAGGGTAAGGAGGTATGTAATAGGGTTGAAGTAACCCATGTAGTAATGCTATTGTGTTTTTAACAAGAAGTCAGCTTTTCTGTCTTCACACTCAAATTCTCTTCCCAAATTGCCTTTCTCACACATCCCTTGCTATATATCTAAATAACTATTAGCTTCACCACAGTCAGGAAGGTGATATAAGGCCAAGTAAGCTTGTTTCAATATTTGCAGTGTTCTCAAAGGAGATAATAGTTAAACATATCATCACGGAATGAATAGAAACAGGTGTACTTATAACCTAGCAATATTTACCTGAGGAAAAAAGGTACAGGCATAGAACTGACTTAACCTGTAGCTGGTTGGGCACTACCCTTATCAATCTATATGCTGGTTTAGCCTTTGTCTTACACTGAAGATTTGTTTTCTACCTCTACCTCCTAACTTCTTCCCACTATCTCTTGTGTTCAAACTGATAGGTGGTAATAGAAATAATGGGCAGGGGCCTTGTACTCTAAACTTAAATATAACCACCACTTCAGACTTCTGTTTTAGGTCTTGGTTCCACCTTAAAGGTTTCAAGGGGAGAGAGTACCTTATTCCTTTTTCCACCACACTACACAGGCATTTAAGAGGCAAACCGACCACATAATCCAAAGCACCTGGTTGCCTCTGAGTGCAAGTTTTAATCTCCCAAGTAATGGTGATTCAAGCATTAGATTCCAAAAACTCCTCTGGAGAAGACGAGTTATAAGGGGAATTCTTTTCTAAGATTTGAGTTGGTCTTGTTTGTTACACTATTCAAATCATCAGTAAAGCCAGCTATTTGTAATCCATGTGAATTATTTTAATAGTTATGTCCACACAGTCCATGGCACCGTACAAAAAGCAAGATCATGAACATTAAAACCAATGGCAGGATTGTATGTATGTATGACGCCCACAAACAATAAATTTAAATCATCTATTCTCATTGATTGCTAACCATACTATAGAGAATACAGTATTAAAATATATCACCCTCAGTAAATCTTAGAAAAATCTGATTGTTACAGGTAAAATATAGCATTTAGAACTTTCACTTAAAAATACAACTTTTATGAAAATTTTAAGAATTTTTAGAATGGGAATTATAAAAGTCAATGCTAAAGAAAAGTCTACTTTCAGATAATCTGTATCTTAAAATGTTAAGAAAAATATTCTTTATTCTGAAAACAATGTCAGGAAAAAATACCTGAGTTCCTCTAAGAACTAGTTCTAGTTATCCAATTGCTTTTTGGTAACATGAACAAGAAAACACACAATTTAACACTGCAATCATCTGTCAAATAGGATGGAATACAACACTTAAGTGTTTTGTGGCCTTAACAGTTTATACACTTAATATATTTGTAGGTGTGATGAAGTGGCTCCATCTTTCCATTTGTTTATATGGTCTAATATCACAGTTCTGCACAGCGGACATGTTTTCTCTCTGTTAAACCATAAGGTAATGCACTCTTCACAATATATATGCTGTAAGGGAATTAAGAACTACATTTTAAACTTGATAACATTTTTATTTTAAATTCATCTCATTGTAGACAATCATACTCTTTAAAGCTGAAAGGGATTTTGGAGAGCACTAATCTCTTCATTTTACAAATGAGAAAACAAAGTATGACATTCCAGAATAAAAGAACGGCGTTACTGGTAAGAGCCACTAGTGTTCTTTTGACTATACTATCCACTTAAATCACTTTTAATCAAATACAGGCTATCCCTAGGTGATAACTTTAAGATCAGGTATAATGACTTAATGGTTTAATAGTCTTTGAGAGTAACTGCCATAAAGTATAGGAAAGGGCCTTCCACAATCCAGTAACAAATGCTGGTATTATTCTAAAAGACTAATATCCATTATTAAAAACAGCCTGTTTTTTAATCACATTGGTAAACAGTTTGCCATTTGAATGATTTTTCCCCTTCATACACTTCCCTGCATAAAAATCATGAGAACATAAGGGACAAAATTTACCTAATCTACCAAACCCCTAAGCACAAATGAGAAATTACTAGTATGTGCCTTGAATGCTACTTTCTGCGAAACAGTTTTCCTCCTTATAACTAACATAAATGTGCCTTGCAAGTCACAGAGAATTGTTGTATTTAGGTTGCTTAAAAATATAATTACCTGACAGATGAGAAGAATTGGCTTTTGAAATTCAGCTTGACATATCGAACAAATATCATCCACATCTGAACACTGTCTCTTGCTGGCAGCCACTCCATAACTCTATAAAGATAAGAAGTTCTGTTCGTCTAGACATTTCTATCCTGTTCTTCCAATATGTAGGTGATGCTGTATTTCCCTGGAACTAGGCACTTGAAAACTCTCCCAAAGGATACAAACATGTCAAAGCTGAACTATATATGCAGAACCACGTCTTGATGGACTGCATCAAGGTGAACTCATTAAATACATAATAGGATCTTGAAAGATTTTTAGACTCACTGGTTCCTGAGTAATTACAGGGCTTCAAATTCAACATGATTCAACTGGCTTAAGAGACTAAGCAATCTGAAATATAACCATTATAAAATCTATATATTAATGTATTAGGTGACCTCATATTGCCAAACTGAGCCCACTTACTATCTATGGCAGTGGTTCAAAAAAGTCAATTCAGAGCTTGGCTGACTGAATGTAACTCATGTAGAGAGACTGCTTTAAAAACAGATTTCTGTGCTCCATACTGGAGATCGACTCAATAGGTCCAGACGTACTGGGATGTGACAACAGGAATCTGTAATTTTTGTAAATTACACTCTCCAAGTGAGTTGAATGTGAAGAAGATTTGGGGACGACCAAATAGTGTCCCACCACTAAATCTAAAAATAATTTTAATTATTATCCTTAGTTATCACAAAAGTCAGAGCATTTGGTACTAGGAAAGAATGATAAAATTTTATAAAAGAACTGTAACTGCAAAATGTCACTTGAATAGTTATACTGTCAAAACTGCTTGAACAATAATGGAATTCTTTGAATTTCCTTTTTTTCTAATGTCCAAAAAGTTTCTGATCTCTAATATTTTAATTCCTCACCAAATTCAGAATTTAGTTATTAACTAGACATGACAAAATGTTACAAATGAAATCAGCTTTCTGTAGAAATTATGGGGGAAAGGTGGCTAAACAGAAAAATAAGACCACCCAAGTTCAATCTGTCATGGTAATGAGAGCAAAGCATGACTTGACTCAACAATCTGAAGCTATGAGCTAAACTTCTTGTTCTAAATATGGAGGGTTAACAGAATCAAATTAAAACACGCAGTAAAATTACTAAGAATTAAGATTTTTCAGGTTACTGATGGTTTACCTTGGTGCCAATTTCCCTTCAGTGTCAGCAGAGTATACTATAGATACTTAGACTGACAAGCTTTTAAATTAGCACTTTTGTCTGGCATTTTGCAGGCTCCTTTCAAGTAAGGTTTATCTTGATGGTGACTGTCATTTCCCTGGTAAAGTTAAGGAACATAATCTATACATGTCCATGTATATGTTCCTAAGAACTCAAGAATAAATGAAAGAGTACTGATGATTGTGATATTCTTTCCATGCTTCACATAGAAAGAGTATCAAGCTATTTCAGCACAGGCCTTACTAGATTAAAGTAAAATGGCTCATACATAATGAATTCAATAATTTCACCAAGCTGAACACTCCATTATATTGCATCTTGTCTGAAGAATGAATTCTGAATAGTATGCAGCAAAACTTATTACTGTATTACTGTATCTTAGGGAAAGGGTGCCTTGAACCAGTTAGTATGATCCACTTTGGAGATACAATCCTTTGTGTGTTTTCAACATACATCATTAGGTTGGTATTCTTTTAGTCAGATCCCGGGTCCTGGCAAAGTAAGTACCTAATACACTGCAAAACTGAGGATCAAACTCTGAAATCTGTTGACCACAAAGGCTACTAAATAGCAAATGAAATTTGTACCCTTTGTCTGAAATTTGTACCATCAGTAGAATCCCATAAAAATCAAGTTTATAGTGGACACTGGAGTGTCAATTCATTGTTAAATTCCATGCCTTGAACTTATTTGTGCATAGACTTGAGTATTGGGGGGGGGGGGGGATTTATCCAGTAAGAAAATACTAAGGGACATGATTTTTGATTAATGAGCTTTTTTCACATATACAGTAAGTTACACTGGAAGTGCTTTCATAGAACCTGAATAAGGCGTTAATGGAGTGCACAAAGCTACCATTTGTAGATTTAAAAAGAGGGACAAGAGTTCATGATACGATTTTTAAGGGAATGTGTGTAAACCCTTAAGTGATTAGGAGGAGAAGGCACATTCAAATACACAAACACTGCGTCACCTTCCCGGTTCATCAGAGAGTGCGAGTCCAGACACTGACCACAGATAAAACTCCTAAGTCATTCTCACAGCCCTAAGTGCCAAAGTACTAGAAAAGTTTTAAAAAGCATAATTATGAAATCCACATTTGTAAAATAGCTGAATTAAATTTTTTTTTTGTAATGAAGAAAGGTTGAAAGAGTTTTTTCTTAAAGGATTAAAAAGTACTTACTGGTTGTGTAAAAAATACTCGCAAAACCCGTCTGAAATTTCTTAGATGTCCAAAAAAGTCCAAAAGCTGAAAGAGGAAATAAATAAGAGATTATTCATTAATTCAAAGAGCCGTATCTGCTAAACCCAGAGATCAAAGCTAAAGTGCCATAATATCAAACACTGATAACTTAATGTTCATCGCATATCACAACTAATCATTTCCTAAATATATTTAAAGTCCAATTATGAAATATTTTACTCAATTTATATTCAACCAACTCTTAACCAAAAAAAAAAAAAAAATAGTACATCTGAATATCAGGTACAATTTGGTCAAGACAAATATAAAGTTAACTATGTCAAAGACAAGACAATTTTACCTGGTTCACATGTTTTTAACATGTTTAGACTTTAAAACTTCATAAAGTGATTAAGCTGAGGGTATTCCACAAGTAACCTGAAGATACTCCACTAGTTTCAGAATTATGTGTATGACAGATGCTACTGTTGGAGATGGGTATGCCTCATCTTACTTGCCCCACCACTTCCCCATGTCTTAGATAACCTATGCTATGTGGAAGTCCACTCCCCTAATAAAATCTGAACTACTGGATTAAGATAAAGATCTATATTTCCATTTCTCCATTTCTAACTAGATATAGAACCTGTTATGTCAAACTAGTGATAAGATAAACTGTACAACAGTTCAAGAGAAAATCAATAGTAAGTAAAATCTTTAATCATTATATGAATCACACAATGACAAGATTAATAACGTTACCTACTTTTAGTATGAGGTAGAGTAAAGCCAGCAATATCCCAAGACTTCTTCTAGTTATATTACCAAACTCCCCATAGCTTATAAGGTAACGAAACCAAACTGGTATGGGAACAAAAGTTCGGTAATACTGACATAATTCTTCTAAAAGCATATACCAGTAACCCTAAAAAGGAAGGAAAAAGAAAAGTTACCCTTGCTACTTCTATACATTGCACAAATACTTAATATTGGACTGAGAACATTATGAGTATATGGATTAATCACACAAGTAACTAGAAAATTAATCTTCATAATGATAATGGTTATGACTGACTCGACCTGGTTCTCACATATTATAGTCAGTGGTTTGTCTGCAGAGAACTAAAGAATGACATAGTGAAAATGTTTTATGTATACCACAAGTAAAACTTATGTATGTTTTTGAAGTTTTTATTGAATATGGGAAAAACAGTAACAGCATACAGTTGGTTATCAAATATCAACTGATAATGCCCTGGAGGAGAACAAAAGTACAAATCTAAATATTTTTCCATATATGTGGGAACTGATTTTAAAATGATTCTGAAGCAAATATAATTCTGACTTTTTTTTACTAGATTAATATTTTGGAGCAAATGGTTGGCAGTCTGAGATAATATAATTAAAATTAGGTTGAGACTAAACAGCAGTAATGAGTTTGCTAATATCCTACCAACAAAACCCGTTAGTTTCTTACCTTGGATTTAAAAGGCGTGATGAAAGAAGGCACCAATAAAATTAGGCATTTTAAGCCCATGCAGAGGAATTTCAAGATGAAGTCTGTAATTCCAACAACCCAAAGTACTTCCCAGAAGCTCGAATGGTCCAAAGTAGGATTTAAAAAAATTAAGCTACCAACAGAAAAACATCAAAACTTATCAGAGCAACATACAAAGGTAAGGTATTCATAGGGGTTTTTAATTTGCTACGGAATATTTATTTTGATGTGTACAAAAAATGAATTTGGCAAGTGTTAGAGTTCACTTAAACAGAACAGATTGTTTTGCTTATTTTAAAGAGACATTTAAAATGTATGAATTTCATATCTTTCCTCCATAGTATAAAGAAAAGAATAGTCTTCCTAACTTGTTATGGTTGATACCTTTCTAGCTTGTAATCTAAAAAAATTCTCTAATATTAGGTATCTGCCATTCTCTCAACCAGCTCCAATCAGGATTCCATTCCTGCCTTTCCACTGATTTGCTTTTGTCAAGATCACCAACTACCTCCATCTTGCTAAATTCAAAGGTCATGTCCCTTTTTCCATTTCTCTCCCTGAATTATTTTCTTCCTAGACTTCTAACACTACACTCCCTAGTTTTCATTTGTGACTGGTGGTTCCTTCTTAAGTTTCCTTTGCTGCTGCTCCTCTAATTGTGGGCATGTCCAGTCTTGGGCCCTCTTCTCTGACTATACTTTCTCTGGTTAGTTTTGGTTTTTAAAATATCAATCATGTGCTAATAACACCAAAATTTACAGCCCTAACCTTTACTGTGAGCTCATGACATATATCTATAATCACTTTCTTAACAGTTCTACACGGCCTCTCAAACTTAATATGTTCAAAACAGAACTATTGATTTTCCTCTCAAAACCAGTTACTTTCCCAATCTTCCTGAGCCCAGTAAATGGTACCACACTATTCAGCCAGTTGCTTAGACTAAAATCCTAAGTGTCATCCTTGATTTTTCCCCTCTGCCTACCCACCCAATCCAATCTGAGTGATATTAGATCCACCTACAAACTATATCCAAGACTGTCCACACCTCTCCAACTCTACTGAAAACCAGGACTTCTAATTATCTGATTAGAGCCCAAAATTCAGAACACTTCCATCTAACATGGAAACTTAACTACTGTCCTTTAGCAAGTCTTCTCCTTGGTTCTAGAAACAAAGATCATGTTCTCATCACATAATGTATACATATATCAAAACATCATGTTGTACAACTTAAATATATACATTTTATTTGTCAAAAATAGAAATCAAAAAACAAAAAAGACCACCACCACCAATATTAACTAAATGGTACAAATCTGAAAAAGTCACTTAAAGCTTTCAATCTTGGAAGGAGACAGGTAAAACTGAACTCTAATAATAAGTATGTGCAAGTAAAATATATGCAAAATGATAAGGAATATATTATTACATTAAAAATGTGATTGTGTACTTGGACCTTTAATTACCTGAGATAAAGTGACTGAGAATGAAAGGTGTAATATAAAAGAACAGAAGATCCTGCTAATAATACCAGCAACCAAGCACACTGAATCTTTGAGCACCTTTCCTGAAAAATAAACAATTTTATAATTTATTACTTTGGATTATGCCAGAATTTTAAATATCATAAAACTGTTTTACTTTAATGACTTATTAACTTAGAATGTTTTAACAAACTTATTAAAAATATAGAATATCTATTAAATTATACATCATCACACTATATACCTTTAGTAAACAACTCATATTTAAATAAATTTTTAAAATACAAATTTCTTCATTGTATAAAAACATTACCTGTTTCAAAGAGGACAAGTCATCTACAAGTTGACATAAAGGGCCCACCCAAATGCATACTTGACCTCTGGAGCTCCCTATTTTTACCTCCCCAACAAACGTTAAAAAATGTATTTAAGTTATCAGGGTTTATAAGCATAATTTTAAAATTCTCAGACATTCAATAAGAATTTAATAAGGTATTTTTTTTTAAAGTTAAGTTTTAATTACTAATTTAATTAAAAGTTTTACTAGTTTTAAACCCTGAATTAAGTTTTCGTGGTTTGATAGGTTCTAGCTACAAATTTCCAGGTCCGAATGCATGATCCTTACATAGATATCTCCCTTTAAAGGTACTTAAAGGTGAAATTTTATAAACTAATCCTAGTTTTCCCAATAATTTATATGAATAGGACTCTTATAATTTATGTTTTGAAAACACTTCTTGGGTTTAATTTTCTTTAAGAGAGACCTAAATAGTTCAATACCCATTTATTCAATGTACATTTTGTTTTACTTTAAATCTGACAGTGTGACAGCTAAAGTTTTTAAATGATCATATTACTACTTGTGGTTTAACTCAAAACTTGAAGGCACTTGACAAATAAAATAGTACATTCTAAACTTTTTAATCTTGTCCAGTTTTTCTCTATCAAGAACCCAACTTAACAATTCAGCTATAGGACAGGTCATTTTTGCCAGGTCATTTAGATAACAAAACTTAATATATTATAGATGTTATAATATATCTTTAAATTTGTCAAACTATCTTAATTCCTTTTTCTCTCAAAAATGAGTATATAACCTATAGAGAGAAACATTTAGTAATTTTTTAGTTGTTTGTTATACTTACTCTTAGAAAAACCTGATTTACAATGCTTTTGTCTGCATACATAAAAGTTGTAAGCAGTCCAATTCCAAGAGAAATTCCTGTTAGATAATAAGTTCCAGTTAATTGCCAAGAAAAAAAAAATCAAAGAGCCAACACAATGACATGAATTTAAAGGAAACATTTACAATTTTAAAAGCTGGCAGAAAATAAGGAACCAAAAATACATAGGTTAAAGTAGATTACCAGTAAAGAAATAAAATTTTCTGAATTTAGCAATGAAACAAATATTATACCATACCTGTTATATGCTGCATAACAAGTTTGACACCCAGAATCAAAATATATGGAAGACTCTTTTGTAGCCACTTGAAGAGAGATCGGAATTCTGAATAGGAGCTACTACCATGATCTCCAGACTCCATGAAAGTATCATCAGGCTGTCTTGCTTGGTTATGGGAGTGATTCTGTAAGCGACTATGTACACATCCATGGCTACAGCTATGGACACCTGACCTTGTATTTCTGGAGTTTGGATTATCAGCACATTCTTTAGGTATGGAGTTAATCTGGATATGCACGTCTCCAGAATGAAGACAAGAACCTTCTGTCAATCTTGTGTGGACACATTGGGAGGCTGAGGCATCCTCACTGCCTGCAGCTCTTTGGCTACAGTTGGCTTGCATGACCCTTGAATACTTTTTTGTAATGCAGATTTCTTTGCTTCAGGTCTCGGTCTTCTAAAAATCAAAGAGCAGAAAATATTCTAAGTGAACAGTTAAGTACAGGTAATATACTGCTCACTAGCAATCCTTTATTCACTAAAGGAGAGGCTGATAATCACAGTAGATGAGTTATTTTCAGGTTATCACTTGTTACTAGACTCCTCCATTAATAACAAGGCTCTGCTGCCCTACACAAAATATCTTAGGTAACATCTGCTACAAAAGAAGTTGAACTTAAGTCGCCTCCAGTTCTCTAATAAGGAATCAGCAAAATAGAGTATAGGTGCCCAGTAATGTGACTAATGTGAGCACTAGTATTCATATTTTAATACTTCAGTACACTTACTCTGCCCACCTGGAGCAGTTTCATCTCATAAGAATCATGCTTGTTAATGCTTGGAAAGGCTAGGGAGAAAAAAATTAAATCGTAATGCCTTATTAAGTACATCATGGAGAACTAATAAACATTTCACTTAGGTGACCTATAAGTTTGTCTTATGCTGAAACAGCTTTCCCAAAGCTAATAAAAAGGCTTCCAATAAATACCCAAAGATTACCCAAATACCTTTAAAATAGGACGACTTGAGGAGTCACCGTGTAATTAGTAGACAACTCTAGTCTGAATAAGGATAGTTACACAGTCTGCTCATTAAAAATGCCACCATCGGGGTGGGGGGAGCGTCAAGAAAGAGGGCACAGGTACGAAAGAACCCCAAAGTGGCCAGCGTGGGCAGCCGTCGGGGATGGCAGCGTGGGAATCACAGCCTGCCCTTTCCGTAGGAAGAAGCCAGGGTAACCGGCAGGTCATTCTATTTCATTAGTAGGTTTCAATTTTTTTTTTTTTCAGTTACCGCACCGAGGTCTGGCTTTTAGTTCCTTTCGCTAAAAGCTTTCGCCGATGCTCCGACGCCACGGGTGCGATGTATTTACTCAGACCTCTGAAGACCAACCCTGGATGCGACAGTTTGTTTCAGTGGCTTTTCCATAAATCCATAGAACCCACCCACTTCCCTCCACGCCAGAGCAAGAAAGGGGAGAAAAAAGGACCGAAGAAAAGCAAACGCAAGCAACTCTTCCGGAATCCCCAGGACAGAATTTTCTACCCACATTCGAGCTTCGAGTGTCTGTTATTCTCCCCAGAGCCCATTCGCCGGGGCCTCCGCCCGCTTCCCCCAGGCCTGACCTCTCATGACGACGAGCGGCCCGAGGCGTCGGCAGTAACTGCAGCAAGAGCGCGAGACGTGGCCGCCCGGCCCTCCGTCAGGGCCATCACCTTCCAGTTCCCCGACCCGACTCCGGCCCAGCTCGGCGGACGCGGAGGCGGTGGCGGCGGCGCGCGCGCCCCCGTACGTCCTCACGCGCGCGCGCCCCTGCGCGCCACGCGGAGGGCAGGGCTGCGGTGAGCTTGCCGGGCGCGCGCGAGGCGGCTCGGGGTAATGGCTGTGCGGGGGGGGAGGGGTGCGCTGCGCCTGAGGAAAGCCCCAGGCGTGTGCACTAAACAAAACCGCCGGAACGTATGTGCGTGCGTGCGTGCGTGCGTGCGTGTGTGTGTGTGTAACCCGCCACACGCCTCTGAGATCCGGACGTTTTGAGGTAAAAACTGTTTGGGCTCCGACAACCCACCCTCGGAGGAGGGGCCTGAAGTCGGGGACTGCCCTAGCCCCTCCCCCGGCCCGGCCCTCGGGACCCAAGCACCTCCCCTCTGGAGGCTGCCCTGCCCCCCGCCCGGCGCGCGCGGGCCGCCTGGGACGCGAGCTAGGGGAGCCACGTCGGCGAGGGTTCCGCGCGTCTGCGGGCGGGGCGCGCGCCTCGGGGCTGCCGCGCTCGCGCGTGCGGAGCGTAACTCCTGCGCGGGTTGTGGCGGCGGGGTGGCGGCTGCCCGGGCCCTTGGCACAGCCCCGAGGTTGCGCCGTGTGAGCTCTGCCCTGCGGAAACCTGAGGGGAGCGGAAGTCAGAGAAGCCGGGGAGAGTGTAGGTGAGGGTGGAAGGGGAAGAGAGACTCTGAAGCCTTGTCTTGTACGGGGACAGGGAACCGTGTACTCTCTTCCCTGTCATTCTATTAACGTAAATCGGCTCTACAGCAAAAAGAAAACCTAAGCCAAAGACACAGAAACCCTGCCCCTTGTCCCCAGCCAGGTGGCACTGTCAAGGATGGGCGATGTATTTCACGGGTCTCCCCTGCCCTCCTCGACCACCGGTGGCCTTTTCACGCGGAGCCTCCAACTCCGGACCTTCCCTTCACAGACATTCACGTCAGTTAAGTAACTTGATACTCTTCCCACAGTTCTGGAAGTTACACGCACGGTGCCGTGTGCACTGGGTGACCGGCCTTTCCTCACTAGGGAGGGTGCGTCTGACGCGGATACGGGGGCACGGGCGGTGCGTTGCCTTTGTTGGCCGCTCCCCGGTTTAAAACCGCGCACAGCGACGATGCCCAAATTAGTTTGCTGGTGTGTGGTTGTTGAGACCCCTGAACCACGAAATTGTTTGCACCTTATTTTCTCCTTATATCAGAGTAATCCTGAGTCCCCTGTTTGACCTCAATTATCCACTTTGAGACTGTACTTAAATCAGATTAGTTCTGTTACCAAACCCATTTCCCTTGGTGAGAAAGGCACATTCTCCCCCTCAACCAGTATTAGATCTGCTGCTCGCTGCGGATTAAGATAATGGCTTTCTCTTTTCTTTTTTCTTTCTTTTCTTTTTTTTCTTTTTTCTTTCTTTTCTCTCTTTCCTTTCTTTTTCTTTTTGTGTTCATAAGTCTCCATGGCTAATGTTTGTCTTTCCAACAAATTAGGTGTCTGGGTGGGTGAGGCAGCCTTAGTCCTTTTGGGCGTCAGTGTTGTAGACTGGGTGTCTTCTCAAGAACACATTTATTTCTCACAGTTCAGGAGCCTGGGAAGTCCAAGACCAAGGTGCCCGCAGATTTGGTGTCTGGTGAGTACCTGCTTCCCGGTTCACAGACCGGTGTGGTCGTCTTGCTCTGCCTTCACACATGGTGAAAGGGTGGAGGCAGCTCTCTGTAATATCTTTACAAAGACACTAATCTCATTCGTGGAGGCTCTGCCCTCATTGTTTAATCACCTAGCCCCACCCCCTAATACCATTGCAATGTGGGTTGAGATTTCAACATACCAGTTGTGTGGGGGGTACACAGACATTTGGTCTATAGCAAAGGCTGAGGGCCAAGCTCTGGACTGTAGTGAATTTTTCAAGGAGACTTATTTGTATATATTCTACCATGTTAACTACTACATGAATATTTTTATTTTAAACTTTAAAATGTGTGAGAATTTAGGAAACAGAAACAAGAGACTCCATCTCACCTAATCCAGCTACAGCCACAATGGGGCATCAGTATGTTTTAGTACAATGATAATTTTAGTATATGTATTATATTTGTACAATTTATACACCTTCATGTAACGTTTAAATTCTCATTATAACATATTCATAACACATTGGAGGCATATTAGTGCATATTGAAAGTTTATTAGTACACTTGGAACTGCATTGCATTCAGATAGCTGTGGACTGAAAGTAACATTTGAAGAAGTAAAAAGTACTGAGTTGATGACAAGATTTGACAGTGACAGACTTATCTGGTAAATTTTCTTTCCACTGGCATCTAAAATGTTCGAAATGGATGTGATAATTGATTAATTTTAAAAAGCGTTTACTGAGTACTTACTAAATGTCGAGAATCATACTAGAAGTTGGAGAGAAAGACATTTAAAGAGACATAATCCCCATCCCACAGTGAAATAGTGGTTAGACAGGTCTCCAAACAAGTAATTATAGTATATCGGAATAAATACTATAATTGAAAGTTGTGTGAGATGCAATGGAAGCAAGAAGTGGGAGCATATAACTTTGTCAGGCAAGAAATGCTTCATTAAATTTGTGGCATTTAGGATGAATCTTGAAGAATAAGTTGAAATTTGCTAGGACACAAACAGTATCTACTCACCCATGGCTGGAACTCAGCTACACTGCAATCAGTTACTAAAGGTGAAAATTAGAATGGAATTTAGAAATAGTGGTAGACCCGACTCCTGAGGAACTGGCTTATTAGATATATAAGGGGGGAAATTGACTCCTATATGGACCCCTTCTCCAAGTTTAACTTTTTGCCCCAATACTGCCCTTGTTTACTTTTAAGAATGCTGAGGTCATTGTTTTTTGCATTTTATCCAGAGTATTTAGTTATAAGCAGCACTAGAGACAGGCTTTCATGGACTATACTCCTCCTTGGCTGGCACTGAAATCTCTAAACACTTTATTTCTTAAATTAGCTATTTCGTGTGTGTCCCTTCCACTATACTCAGTGTCAGCAGGGACTATTTTCATTTTGTTTATTACTGTATCCCCATGCCTAATACAGTTGTTGGCATATAACTAAGTAGCTAATATATATTTATTGAATAAATAAATGAATGGACACTTTTCAGACCTCATCTGACTTGATGTTTTGCAGCGTTCTACACTATGGATTGTTCTCAACCTGGAATCTTTTCCCCCAGGTTTCCCTACTGGTTTCCCCACTTCTTTAGCCTTCCTTTATTGGCAAGTTTCGACCTCTTGATGAATCTTACAGCTTCAGAAATTGCTTTTCAAAGGGGAACACCTACATAGCCCACATAGGCACAAGTACAGCCTTAGTAATTACCTTAGTAAAAACCTCAGTCACCGTTTCATCATCTTAGAACAGAGTAGATATTTTTTAAATTTTAAATTTTTAAAATTTTTTTAAAAATTTTATTTTTGTTTAAAATATTACAGATGTCCCTTTTTCTCCCTAATGACCCGTTCAACCCCGTCCCTCCCCCCTCCCCCAGAGTAGATATTTTTTAACTGCATGGTGGCATTCCTTTGCTGTCCTCTTGTTACCTGTTATTAGGTTCTCCACAGCTCTTCCCCCCTCCCCCACCCCGCTTACCTGGCTTATTTTTACTTTCCTACACAAACGCTTGTTAGAATATAATTTTTGAAAGTTAAAAACATGACTCTTATTCAAATATAAAAGGAAAATATTTTAAATATTTTACTTAACAGGTTAAGTAATAAGAGAACATGAAAAATATTAAGACTGGTTCATAGAAAAAAAATCAAGGAACAGAAAATTTATATAGTCAAAGGAATGCCGAAATAAATTTGTCAGTGCAGATTCCTACAAGGCAAGAGACATAATATTTGGGGTTGTCTTTTACCAGATGCAAAACAATCAAATCTCTACCAGGAGATTTGTGTTTGTATTGCTAAGGACAGGAATTATTTGCATTGCTCTGTGACAGGAAGAGCAATTGCTATGTTATCAGTTGTCTACAGGTTAACCACTCCCTCTGTAAAGGTTGTAAAATAGTGTAGTCAAGAGAAAGTCAAGTGAAGATGCACACCCCTACATAATCAGATAATTCCCCGAGGGTCTGCTAAATTGTATCCTGCATTCCACTGAAAGGACCCCAGTAAGCAAAAGAGTTTGCTTATTTTCAAGTTTGGGGTATTTTTTCCTAAAACTCTTTACCCTAGACAAGAAAACTTTACTGTCTGTTTTCCTTTGTATCTGTCCTCCTTCACTCATAGGGTGTTTTTTCCTCTCTTTGTGCCCAGTTATATCTCTTTCTCTCTTTAAGTCTGGGCCCCAACTTGCTTTCTTTGAGCACATTTTAGTTTTTTTCTTCTTTCATCCTTAAGTGACGTGGCTGATCCTCAGTTCACTCTCTAACCATCCGAAGAGAAATTTGAAGTGTTAATTATTTTATTTGGGGGGATAGTAAGATGGTATTATTTTTACTAAAAATGGTCTTTAGTGGTTTGGAATATGTATATTCTAAGTTTTACTTTAAGCTCTGAGTATAAACTAGCATGTTATGTATTTACAGTCCCTGATTTTCTGTCTACTTGTTTTATCGATTACTAAGAGAGTGGTATTAAAATCTCTGACTCTAATTGTGGATTTGCCTTTCTTTTTTGTTCTATTAATTTTTATATCACGTATTTCTAAGCTTCCTGTGGGGCGTGTAGTGGAGGACTCTGGATGGGCAGAGGACAGCAGGAAGGGAGGCTCTCGATATGCAGGAGAAAAGAAAGGGGAAGTTGGAAGTAGGAAATGGGTTCTAACCTTTGGCGGGAGGACACCAAAACAGTGTATTCAGTTTTCCACAGGACCTAGAATGGTGTTTGGATTCAGGGATTTTTGGAAGGTGAAAACTCTGGCTTCTGCCAGGGTAGCATCATTGCTCCATTCTGGTTAGTCTAGTATAGCCAGTCTGACCTCTTAACTGGTGTCATCACCAACCAATCAATGCCAGCCTTGCTAAGAAAAAGTGGGTAAGAGGCAATGAAGAAAAGAGTAGTTCAGACTTCTTTTCTTAGGAGACATAATTCTTTCTTCCCACTTTCTCTTCTGTCATGAAAATTTGAAGAAAATTTTTATTTAAAAAAAATTAGAGCACAGCTTCACCTTCAAGGATTTTCCACATACAAAGCAACCCATAAAATATGTCCTTGGAATCATTAAGGTTTCTCTGGTACACATTTCAATAATACTTCTCTCTTTAGAAAATGTGGTTACATATGTCATGTTACTAGATTTTTGCAGCAACTCTCTTGAGTGAGGCAGTTATTACTAAGTCATTTTATAGAAGGGGAAAAAACACCAGTACTTTTTTGCTTTACTTTAGTAGCTTTGGTTTCCTTCAATTTGACATCTCATTTCTGGCACATAGTGTGGGGCCTCTGTAAATATTTGTTGGATAAATGCCATTTAAAATATTGGACTTGAGATTTTTTATTTTATGTAGTTTCAAAAAAATGAGATTCTCTTTTGGCCCTTTCCAATATTGCTTTTTTGAGTAGGAAGAAATCTTTTTGCAATGATTTAGACAAGTAAATTTTTATTTGGGAAAACTGAGTTACAATTGTCCCCTTGAGCTGTTATCCACCCCTAAAAAGGTACTGAAAAGCTATCACATATAATTAATGACTTAATTGGCTATATATATTTTCTTTCAGGCATGAAAATAAAATAATATTACAATGGAAAACTTACCTTAGGAGATAAGGGAAAAACCCTTTAATTCATTAAAATTTAAACCAGAACAATAATACCTTCATTACTTTAGAATAAAATTTGATATAAAAAGTTAGTGAGATGTAGTAGGATTATCACACTCTTTAGAATTTACTGAGTGATACTTGAAACTATTATAAATGGGAAAATAAAGACATCGTAGTGCTGCCAAGATGAATACTTTTTCAGATATCTAAAACATTACAACAAAGATACACACGAGGGCGCTCTAGTCAGTCAGAAATTGCAATTGTGTATGTATATGTTGCTTGGAATTAGACTTTTAAGACGTCAAGGCCAGTATTATACTTTTATAGGTGGAAGAAATAAGGCCTAAAGTAATTTTGACTCTATATGTCCTATTCTTTAGAGTAAATAAACTGGGTATTAAGATTTTTAAAAGATTGT
Source organism: Miniopterus schreibersii (assembly GCF_964146895.1). Lineage (NCBI taxonomy): Eukaryota > Metazoa > Chordata > Mammalia > Chiroptera > Miniopteridae > Miniopterus > Miniopterus schreibersii. Next base: position 11,464,928 of record NC_138116.1, read on the forward strand.
ACAGCAATCCCTTTTCAGTGAGTGTATGCTGGAGAATTTTGACTCTCATCTTGGCAACTATTTAAAGTCTTTACCCATGGCATGATATAATTTATAAGATGTAGGAAGAAACAATTAATTAGTATATTTTTATGAATTTTTGCTCCATGAAATGTTAATTTTGCTTTAGTTATACTTAAAGCTGATTCTCAACTGATTTCTTTGGATATGATCCTTAATCTTTTCCCCATCTCTGATATGTTCCTAGTTCCTTGGCTTTTATGAAAATATAGACTTACCAGGCTACCTGCAGATTTTCCAGAGAGAAGCCTGGAAACATCCACAAAGATTTATTTTACAAGGCTAGGTAGTGGGAAAGAAAGTATGTGATGGACCTCATTTTCTGATTTGTCTTTGTTAATTATCTGTTTGTGTGTGTATACACACACATGTTCAGTTCAATGCATGGCTATACACTTGATTATCTGAATTTGTCTTTTATGAATGGGAAGTTAAGCCTTTTCCTGTCCTTGAAAGTACTTGAAAATTCTATAATACAAAGCATGGGGTTTTTTAATAAAAAATGCAAATAATAGATTACATTACAAATACTAAATGTTGTGTTTTGTGTGTGTATGTTTTGTCAGTATTTAGTTAAACATATCAGGCAAGTAAAAATTTAATAGTACTCATATGATGCTATATGACCTGGCCCTGCCCACCACTCTGCTTCATTTCTTATTACTCCCCATTGAGTCATTCCATGCTGGTCACGCTGGTCTTTCTGCACAACAAACATGCCAAGCATCAGCCTGAAACAAGACCATTAGATTTTCTGTTCTCTCTGGAGTATTCTTATTAACTTTTTTCTTTGATTATTGGAATGAAAGCTCTAAGATATAGCAGGGGTCTTATCTGTCAATGATTAAGTATGGATCGCAATAGAAAACAGATGGCACACTGAAAATAATTCTAGAAAGGCTTATTAACAAAACGGTTATTTATTAAGGGGCTACTTACAAAGATACAAGTATAGGGAAACCACAAAGACTACTGAAGTATCTGGGGGCTGGTAGCAGCTGTGATGTTACCATCTTTAGACCCAGGGTGCCTAGAGGAATAGTTATAGTAGTTAGTAGAACCTAAAAGATACAGTATGGGAAGTTGGCTGCCTTGGAAGATAGGTGACCTTCAATGGAGAGACACAGCAGGTCCAAGATACCCTGTCAGTGAGGGAACCAAAACAATAAATACCCTGATCCCACTCTAATCTCCTGTCTGGGCTCCTTGTTGGCTGCATGTTTCACATAGCATATACTCTCCAGGTCCATCCATGCTGTCGTAAAAGGTAAGATTTCCTTCGTTTTTAAGCCGAGTAGTATTTCATTGTGTAAATGTACCACAGCTTTTTTATCCACTAATCTACTGATGGACACTTGGGCTGCTTCCAAATCTTGGCTGTTGTACATAACACTTCAATGAACATGGGGGTACATATATTCTTTTGAATTAGTGTTTCAGGTTTCTTTGGATATATTTCCAGAAGTGGAATCGCTGGGTCATAAGGCAGTTCCATTTTTAATTTTTTGAGGTAATAACTTCATATTGCTTTCCACAGTGGCTACACTAATCTATATTCCCTCCTTCATTACTTTGGATTGCTCATATTTCATGTATGAATATACCACACTTTATTTAGTTAGTTAGAGGTTGAATGGCATTTGAATTGTTTCTGTTTTTTGGCTATTATGAATAATGCTGCTATGAACATTTGTTTACAAGTTTTTGCATGGACATGTTTTCATTTTTCTTGGAAATATATGCCTAGTAGTGGAATTGCTAGTAACTATATGTAAGGTAACTATATGTTTTGCCTTTTTAAAAAAATTATTACTATTATTTTTTACCCTCACCCGAGGATATTCTTTCCATTGATTTTTAGAGACAGTAGGAGGGGGGGGGGAGAGAGAGAGAGAGAAAAACATTGATGTGAGGGAAACACATCGATTGGTTGCCTCTCGAACTCCCCCCCACTGGTTGGGAATCGAATCTGTAACCCTTCGGTGTGCAGGCCAACACTCTTAACAACTGAGCCACACTGGCAGGGATGGTCATTTCTCTTTTTAAATTTGAGTTTTAAGGGTTTATATTCTAGATATAAGTCCATTGTAGATATATGATTTGTAAATGTTTTCTCCCATTTTCTGAGTTCTCTTTCACTTTCTTGATAATATTCTTTGAAGCACAAAAGTTTATAATTTTGATAAAGCCCAATTTATTTATTTATTTCTTTTGTCACTTGTATTTTGGTGTTATAAGACTTTGACTAACCCAAGAGCATAAATATTTACTTCTAAATTTTTATTTCATTTGTTTGGGCTGCTATAACAAAATGCCACAGACAACAATAAATACTTATGAGTGGCTAATAAACAACAGAAATTTATTTCTCACAGTTTTGGAGACTAGGAAGTCCAAGATCAAGGTGCTGGCAGATTCGGTGTCTGATGAGGACCTGTTTCCTGGTTCATAGACTGCTGTTTCTTGCTGTATTCTCATGTAGCAGAAGGGGCAAGGGAGCTTTTTGGGGTCCCTTTCATGAGGGCAATAATCCCATTCATGAGGGTTCCACCTTCACGACCTAATCACCTCCCAGTTTCTACCTCCAAATACCATCACTTTGGGTATTGGGATTTAACATACGAATTTTGAGGGAACATAAATATTGAGGGTATATCAGTTTTCTTCAGCAAATTTTATAGTTTTAACTCTTACATTTAGGCCTATGATCCATTTCGAGTTAATTTTACACATAGACATTTTATTAAATATTGTTGGTACATAGGAAATATACATGTTTCATGTATAGATGCTAAGTGGTCTAGATTTGCTGTATGAAAATGGGCTTCCTGGAACACCACCATCTTAGATAACTCAGTATTTGGTACAGCAGCAAAAACTTAGCACTTTAAATCTGGCTGGGTTGTAGATAGAGACTGACATGTTAGATTTAGTGCAACTGTAGAATTAATACTCAAAACCCCTATGCTGCACAGTTTTCGCATATGCTGCATAAAAATGCTATATAGTTTCTCACTCATAAGCTGCTTACTCTATTAGTGTGCTAGCTGATTTTATGCCCTGAACTTGCTTAATGTTTTCATTTATATACAATAGAGTTTTATACCACATCGGTCAAACCATCTATTGCAAAATAATTTACAGTAAAATCATAATAAATTTATACAAAGTATCAATTTAACATTAATTTTCAAACTGTGAAAATCAATGAACCCTAAATCCGTAAATAAGTTGGTGAAGCAAAAGACATAAATGACAAAAAAAACTAGTCACTCTGTTGTGTATGTGCTTTTTGGATAGCTACATGGGGAAAATATATGGGAGGAGGCCTCATAAAAGGTAAAATTAGCAACGTGTAAAAATAATGCACAAAGAAGTAGGCTATCTCAACAAAATTGTGAAGAAAAACCACCCAAGAATCTGGTTCATCGTTTTGACATACTGACATCACAATCCAATTGAATGATACCCTGCAAGGAAAGCATCTTCACATTCTTGTGCTTCCAAAAAATTTTGGAGCAGATCGATAGCACAGTCTATTTAATTTATAGGTCATCATGTTTCTGTTTGCGTGCATATGGTTGAATATCTTTACTATTGAAAAGACTCTATTGATGGCATCACCTTGGCAACATAATAGTTCACATTCCCAGCGGATGTTTGAGCCCCCTCTACTTACTTGATAAGCCGTCATCGAACTTAGAACCTCTGATACATTATATGGTCTATTATTGTTCTAGCCTTGACTGGTTACTTAGAGATTGTGGCAGTGCAGTTCAGTTTTCATTTTGGTCAGAGGAAACCTTTTTTCTAAGACCCTATCTTCCAGACTCTTTACAACTCAATCTCAGTGGTGTCTACTGGGCACAAGAGAAACCAAACAAGGAAGTCACTGTGTTAATGAAAATATCATTATCGTTGCTTGGGGGAAAAACGTAAGTCCTTCATTTGGACACATTTAATTGATAGTTTCTATCTTCATTAGGTACCATAGTGTACATTCCCATCGAGAGTCCTGAGATCCACTCTGATTGGGCTGGTCTATTTATATATCCTGTCTCTGCAACAGTGGTTTTCAATTCTTTTTTTCCTGCTACAATATGCACAAAGAATGATTTTCATATGAGTTTGTATGCAGGTTACATACAATCCTGAAGTGTGTTCTCAAACTCTGCTCTTTGTCATTCAAGAAAGCGTGTCTGTGGTCTCTTGAGCACCATAGGGGAAGAGAGCCGTGGGCCTGGTGGGGAGTGCAGTGTTCATGGTGAAGGGTGAGTCCCTCCCTCCCCATAGCAAGACAAGTAAAATGGAGATGCTTAGAGGATCATGTGTTGTAAATTGTGTTTTGAGGGGAGTGCCTGCAAGAAAGGGGTATCCCAGATTTCCACACATCTGCTTAGACAGCACACCTGATCTATCACTTGTACCTCCTGAGCAAGGAAAGAGCAAATAGGAGAAAAATGGAGAGATGGAACAGTGGAGCAGCCTGCATTTCCCTGTATCAGGGTAAGGGTGTGAACATTTCTCAAAGTTGGGGAGCTGCAGAAGCTACCCCCTCGCTAAAGGTACCCTAACAGCAAGGGACTGAGTGACATGGGAACAGAGGTGGCAGAAGTAAATCTGGAACCAGATCTCTCAAGGCCAGGAGCTGAGTTGTGAAGAGGCTCTGGCCCCATCAGGATCTCTGGAGAACCCACACAGTAGCCTCAGGAGGACATAGGCAGTTGGACACCTGCCACACAGAAGATGCCTGTGGCCGTCATGGTGGAGAGCTGTCCAGATCTCCATTCAAGAAAGAACTTTTCAGCGGCAGGGAGTGCAGTTAGCTGACAGCATCCAGCTGCAACACCTTCATGGTCAGCTGCAGCATTTGAGCTGGGACCTGTGCTTTTTGTGGTTAGCCCCTAGTCACTGACAGAGCACAGAAGGGTTACTGAGACTTGGCCACTTCTGCCCAATGCAAGACTCCTCTAATGTGCAGTCTTTGCTCCAGAGCTCCTGGTTGGTTAGCCGAGACTTCGTCAGATCTCTGTTACAGTCTGAGGGTCTCCCTGCCAGATTCTGTTTCTCCCACCCTATCCTTTATCTTTGGCAGGTATTATTCCGTGATAAACATCTTGTCCTCCTTACTGTTGCATCTACTTCTTGGAGGACTCGTACTGACACAGTATCCTTGACCAGTTAGCATTTACCAGAAAAATAATGACAGCCTACTTCCTTCCCCAAGATGTTAAAGGGAAGGAAGAGATTCAACATAGTGTAGTTGGGCCCATGAGAGAAAAAAAGTTTCACATTTATACCCCCTGAGTTGAAGCTCTTCAGTAAACTGGTTCAGTAAACTGGGTAAGCATATATAAGTAAATCTTTCGTAGGCTTCCGTGGTTTGTGATTAGTAACAGTTACTAGAGTGCAGCAACAGCTTGGTGTCTTCTGGGGAACCCTGCTCTCAAAGACACTCCAGTGGAACCTCATTTCTATAAGTCTAAGGGTGTCAGAAATTCTCTTACAGCCGAAACTCTTAGAGCTACCCGGAAGATAAAAGAGCTTTGTTCTTGATAAAAGGAAAGAACTTTGTCCTTTTGCCCTGCACTTGTTTGGAACTGCTCAACCTTTAACCTCAGGTAGCAAGTTCACCCTATCAGCTTCTGGCCATTGTTTCCTGCTACAGCTACCGAGTCCTCTCCTCTCACCCCTCTGCCAAAGTCAGCAGCCAGACAGAGCCCAGAGTGGAAAGGACAGAACTTCAAACTGCTGATGAAATATATGTGTTCTGAGAAGGAGCTGAGGGGGCAGTTATGAATGGCAAGTTCCAAACAAATAAACGAGACGACTTCCAGAGAGCAAGCCCTAGTAGCAGCATAAAGAAATACCTTGGATAAACATACCGCACTATGCTACGTATGCGTCAAGGTGGGGGCAGGCAGTTACATGTATCTGGTCATGAATGAGTAATGAACAAGCAGATATTTCTTGGTGGTTGAATTATAATCACACCTATCAAGAGTACAGTATCTTGTAACAATTTGAAAAACATTTTAAATCAGTAGCCAATAAAATACTTAATGGCAAAACACTAAAAATATTCCCACTAAATCAAAGCACCACTATCTTCGTTGTTATAGAATCCTAGAAATTCTTACCAGTGCAGTGACACATGAAACAGAAATATGATCCGTTAGTAAATTATGACATGTCCATAAATGAAATATTGTATAGGCACTGAAATGATGTTTCCATGAATTTTGAAAGACATGAAAAATTGTGTATTGTGAATGAAAACATAGGATGCAAAACTGTTCTGGTCAACACCAGTAATCGGACAAATTGACAGTATGTGTCTCCTAACAGGATACACTAAGACATAACATCACTTCTATGGTGTTTTTGCCACGAAAGCATAACTTGAATCTAATCATGAGGAAACATCAGGCAACTCTAAACTAAGGGACATTCTACAAAATAACTGGTCTTTATTATTTAAAAATGTCAATGTCATGAAACACTAAGAAAGACTGAAAATTAAAAAGACATAACCAAAAGCAAAGCATGACCCACAATTTTCTTTTGTTATAAAGGACATTGTTGAGAAAATTGGAAAAACATGAACAAGATTAGATATAGTATTGTATCAATATTAATTTCCTGATTTGTTCATTGTACTGTGGTTATTGTAAGAGAATGCCTTGTTTTTAGAAAATGCACAATGAACTATTGATGAGTAAAGGGGCTTCATAAGTTACTCTCAAAAGGTTCAGAGGGGGAGAGAGAGAGAGGGACGGGTAAAGCAAGCATAGTCCAACATTAGCATTTAAGCAATCCGGGTGAAGTGGTGAAGGAAGTTCTTTGTACTGTTTTTGCAACTTTCCTGTAAATCTGAAATTATATCAAAATAAGCACAAGAGAAGAAAATGTTCAGTGTGATATTTCTTTAAAAACACGTATGATGGCCCCTGCCGGGTGACTCGGTTGGAGTGTTGTTTTTTACACCAAAAAAGGTTGCGGATTTGATTCCCAGTCAGCGCACGTACAGGAGGGAACTAATCGATGTTTCTTTCTCACATCGATGTTTCTCTCTCTCTCTCTCAAATCAATAAAAACATATCCTCCAGTGAGGATTAAAAAACATCTTTATCAGTCCTATCAGTTAGGAAATTCCAAGGGTTTTAGAAGCCCTGTGCCAGGAACAGGAGCAAAGATCAAGTATATGTATTTTTATTATTAACCACAGTATCACATAACAATATTAAAGAGTTTTATTCCTGGATAACTGGACAAATTATAGGATTAGGTTTGCACAGTTTTACTATCTTTTTTTTTGAGGATGTTTTTCCAATTACAGTTTACATTCAATATTATTTTGTATTAGTTTCAGGTGTACAGCATAGTGGTTAGACAATCATATACTTTACAAAGTGTGCCCCTGATATTTCTAGTACCCACCTGGCACTGTACATAGTTATCAAGGTATTATTGACCGTGTTCCCTGTGCTGTACTTTATAGCCATTGACTTTTGTAACCACCAATCTGTACTTCTCAATCCCTTCACCTTTTTCACCCAGTTCCCCAAACCCCCTCCCCTCTGGCAACCTTCAGTCTGTTCTCTGTATCTGTGATTTACTATCATTTTGAAGTGTTTCTAACTCTTAGTTCTGAATTTAATATCAAAATTCTACTTCCAGGAGATAGTGGCAAGTAATGACAATAAAGTCATTAATGTCAATATATTGTCTTAAATCCTCGTGGCCTGGTTATAATTTGTTAATAAACTTATTTGACATGTTTATTTCCCTCTTAATCTTTTTGTTTATTTTTCATCTCTTAAAATGGAGAATAAATATTTTAAGTCAGTATGAAAGGAAATAAACCATTGATGTTAGAAACAGAGGTCTGTTAGCAATAGCACAGAAATAGTTTTGTTAAATATCATATTTGCAGCTTACCTATAAACTTCATTAACAATTTAATTTATAATGGGTCAGCAGATGGTAAAATAGTTTAAAATTTACAAGTGTAAAATGAAGTAGGAAAAGAAAATCATTTAAGATATCTATGCTAGAGAATCATCATTTAAGGTGGTGTCCAATAAAATAATTAGAAGTTTGGTCTGGAAAAAAACATTTCATTATTTAAAACAGTATATGCAAACAGTGGAAAAAATCCAACAGATTGCTGGCAAGGTGCTGGTTTGCGTAGTTTCTGAAACTCTAGGATTTGGACTGGAACACATTGGAAACTTGGGCAGGCAGATGCTTTATAGATCCTGGGATGATTCTGTCGCCAAGCGTTTCTTTCACATCTGTCCCTTCATTTCCATTCCCGGTGCTACCAACCTATTTCAGCTCCTTATGTCTTCTCCCACGGTCTGTGGTAATAATCATTTGATTGGAGCTTCCCCTTCTCTGGATTAATCTTAATACTGTAGTTCTTTCGATTGTTCTTCATAACCTCTTAAATGAAATCAAGCTTCTCAGCTAAGCATTCAGAATCCACTGCGAATTCTAGCCTCTCTCCCTGTCTGACCTGAATACCTCATGTCTCCTGAGGACTCAGAGGCGTGGAAATAAAAACAACAGACTCACCTTCACAGAAATAAACAGCACTCTCCTAGCTCAGCCCCAGCCCCACTGCTGCAAACCCCTATTATTTCCGAGGCTCCTTCCCTTTTTCTTCGTCTCTGTTGTTTTCTACCTGGGTTCTCAGCTAAGGTACCCACATCCTGATGAGCACCTTAATAAGAAGAGCAACACTAAAGACTGCTCATTTCTCAGTGTGTACAAATATCAAATTATTATGATCTACACTGAAACTAATATTATATGTCAATGATACCTCAGTTTTTTTAAAAGGAAAAAATAACACTAAAGATTTCTGTGAACCAGACACTGGGTCACACTGTTCACGTATGTTACCTGAGCAAATCCTCACAATCCCCTGTGCAGGAGGCACCAGTAAGAATTAGTAAGTGGCAATGCCAAGATAAAGCCCCGAAGACCAACTCCAAAAGCCTAGCTCTCAACCACCAACGCACTATGAGGACACCTTCCAATGTCACCATGCACTGCTGAGGATGAGGAATCCCAGAGACGCTATGCCCCTGAGCTGCCTTCTGTGTTTCTATCTTATAGTGCTTCTCTCCCTGCTGAAAGTCATTGGTGCTGCTCTCACCAGAGCCTGGGGCCCAGACCCGCACCATTCAAGTCACTGGTGAGCTGGAAGCTTTGATGTATGGAAGCTTCACTCTGTCTCTGGGCTGCAAGATCTAAGGTGAACAGTGGCCACTAGGATGAACTCAGAATCCCTACCCCCCTCACTAGTGGACTGGGATGGGAGGCAGAAGCATTTTTTTGGGGGGGGAGGGGGAATAGCTCTTTGAATGTTAGAATATATATCTTCCTTTTTAAGTTGACAAAATTTGGTTAAAAATAAGCAAACAAAAAGTTCAAATCCCCCCTCTCCTAGCTTCCCATAATATGGTTATTAGGCAGAGTCTCTGTAATTTTTTTCTGGGAGGTTATTCAGTTTCTCATATATATATAAACAGATTCCTGGCAGGCCCCAACTCATGAGACGACTCCTGAGTCGAGCCCTTTTTAGACACAGAGTTGAACATTAACCCCTACAATTCCTATATGAACCTTGAATCCACCAAATGGAAACATACCCCAAACCAGCCCTGTGCTTCCTTACAATATCTCATGACCCTTTCTTCACCTAAACCTTACCACCTCTCCCTCCTCAAATCCTATCTTTTTATAAATTAAAAAAACATATATCTTTATTGATTTCAGAGAGAGGAAGGGAGAGGGAGGAAGGGAGATAGAAACATCAATGACGAGAGAGTCATTGATCAGCTGTCTTCTGCACACTTCCTACTGGAAATTGAGCCGGCAACCTGGGCATGTGCCCTGACCAGGAATCGAACCACGATCTCCTGGATCCTAGGTCGATGCTCAACAGCTGAGCCACGTCCAGCTGGGCTCAAATCCTATCTTTTAATGCATAGGTCCAAGGTTCCTTTTCTGGGAATCCTTTATTGAGCACCACAGAAGGACCTCTCTCTCCCTGCTCTGAACTCCTAAGTGCTCTAAGTCACTTTTCTGGCACTTGGTAATGGACATTTGTTTTGTCTGCGCAGAATCTCTTTCCACTGTCCAATAACGGGACCTACCTCCACCTATTTTCCTTTCCACTCCAGCCATTTAATTCTGGTGCAGATACTGATCACAGTACCCCATTATACTGGACATGGGGTAACATATACCCAGCATTATAAAATCCTACTGCTTTGGCCTCAGAGATTAGTGGGGGATCAGGACATGTGACCAAAGCAGACCAGTCACTCTCCCTGGGACCTACATTTATACAAGTGAGAAAAAGGACATTCTCTCTTTTGTCTGGGTCAAAAGCTCACATGGTATTAAGAGGTGCTTTGGTGTGTGTGTATATGTGTGTTTCCCCAATAATTTTGTTTCAGTCCCTCAGTCTACTACTTTATTCTTGCCAGTTGTGTGAACCAATAAATCCCCTTTATTGCTTAAGCCAGTGTGAATTAGTTGCTGCTACTTGAAACAAAGAGCCTGCCCCTATATATGATTAATATAAGTACAAGCTCTTGCTGGCAAAGACTGCACCTTTTTCATATTTGTATCTCCCTAGCACCCAGCACAGTGGTAATCAATTGCAAAATATAAGCCCAATAATATGTTCTATGAATGAATAACTTTGTATGCTATGCCTCAGTTGACAAGCTAGGATTAAACTGCTTATTTCTTCTTGGGTACTTTGTCTCTACATGCATTTAGTTACTACCATGTATACACTTGTGTTTTGTTATGTGGTCTGGTCTGAATGACAAGGCTGTACTAGTCAGGGTTCTCTAGATAAATTAAGCAAGGAAGAAATTTACTGGAAATATGTGGAGTATCCTATATATTCATAAGGAAAGCTGAACATTTGGATGTTCCCAAGTGACATTGGCCAAGGCTGGATCTTGTGTACACTCCTGGTCCTGGAGGAAGGAACCACTTAAACTACATATACTTAGCGAGAGGAAGGGTAGTTTCTCACAGAAAAGTTAATACTGGGAGACAAGACCCTTCTAAGGTAGACAGGAAAGTCCAACTTAGTCAGAATTGCAGGGATAAAAAAAGAAGTGTAATATATGGTTCCTGCCTGCTTTCAAGAGTGAGGAAACAAGACTTATACATGTGAAAATAAATATAATGAACAGATTAAGGCAGCATAATATTAGCATTGAATTGAAAGTGCAGGAGGTAGATGCTGTGGTAGCAAGGAGTGGCTTCCTAAAAACTCATGGCTGTTTTCCAAGCATTTTGAGGCCTCTGTGTTTCTTTAGTCTTGAAATGCCCTTTTCTTTTGTCAAAATTCCATCTATCCCACCTCATGATATTTCCCGGTACCAACTGCCATAAATTGGGTTCCCCGGGAAACAGACTCAGAGATTTACTGGAGGAAGTTTATTTGGGAGTACTATGGGGCTAGGGTTCCCAGATAAAAGACAGGATGCCCAGTTAACTTTGAATTTCAGATAAAGAACAAATAATGCAATATTTGGGACATGCTTATATTAAAAATTATTCTCGTTGACCTGAAATTCAAATTTAACTGGGTGTTCTGTATCTGTATTTGCTAAATCTGGCAACTCTATCTAGGGAACACCACCTAAACTCACAAAGAAACGTAATGTCAAAGAGAAGAAATCTCTCTCTCCTGTACTCAAAATGCTCCAATAGCTTCCCATATCACTTAAGGTAGAAATAATCTTTGTTGTGGCCTAGAAGCTCCTACACGGTCTTCTGACTTAATTGTCTTCTCTCCCTTGTTCGCTGAACTACAGTCACGCTGGACAATTTAAAGTTTCTCAAATGCATAATGCACGTTCAGTCCCAGATGAGGGAGCGGAGCATTCCTGCTCCCCCCTCCCCTCCCCTCCCCTCCCCTCCCCTCCCCTCCCCTCCCCTCCCCTCCCCTCCCCTCCCCTCCCCTCCCCTCCCCTCCCCTCCCCTCCCCTCCCCTCCCCCTCCCCTCCCTCTCCCCTTTCCCCTCCTCGTGTGTAAAAGGCACCCAGCTCTTTCTTGTCTTTCTTGTGGTTCAGCACAATTTTAGTTCTCACTGCACTCTCAGGCAGGTGTATATTTCTACATCAGTTGAGGTCTATTTCATCTGCATCTCGAAAACCCTCTCCAGGGAAAAGGAGAGTATATTTCTCTGCTACTTTAGGGTTTGAGTTAGAGCCTAAGCCTCTTAAATCCTGGTATGTGTGTGTTGGGGGGTGTCTCTCAGTGGTTGCATGATGGCCACCCACATTCCCTTAGATTGGAAAACTGGGAAGAAAAAGTAGAAATAAATGAATCTCCCCTACCTTGGAAATTAGTTCTTTCAACAGATTGCGTTAGCACTTGAAATCACTGCCTTAACTACTAAAATTGATTAAATTAGCAGCTCTGTATTTTGCCAAGACTTTTATAGATTCCCCCCGCCCCCATTCTCAACAAATTAAAACCTGGCTTGGAGGGGAGTGTAGTAGACTGGAGACATTTCTCCTCCTGTCGCTGGATGCTGGTGTAGCAAGCTTTGGCGGGTGGGTGGAGGGAGAGAGAGTAATCAAAGAATTTATATGCATATATGCACAACCCAAGGACACAGACAGTGGTGGGGAGAGGGACTGGGGAGGGGGAAGGGACAGGGTGGAACGGGCCATTGGGGAGAAAAAGGGACATCTGTAATATTTTAAACAAAAATAAAATAAAAAAAAACCCCCAAAAAACTTAATTCTTGATTACTGCTTCTGGTGTCTCATATCAGGACTGCAGTGTGGGTGAATGGGAGGGAAACTGATGTAGCATTGAAGAGTTTCATAAATATTTGTAATTTGGGGTTTTTAAGTCATTGATTCACAGAAGGTGATTATTATAAGAAATAGAGTTGTTTGATTTCAAAGGTAAAGCTAGATCTTTGGTAATATGTTAATGAATTGAGTAAAATATTCCATGATATAAATGGCAGACCTAATGCAAAGTAACAGATTTAAAACATTTTAAATTTGTCATAAAATATAATAACTGCTAGCAGTCATATTTACTGTCCAAAAAGATGAAACTCTCCAAAATCTAGAAAAAAATATGATGTTTGGCTTAAATAATGCAAAAGGGAGTGGTAAAATGATGAAGAAATATGTTTTATAATGTTCAAAGTAATATACTTTTGACTTCCAATTCAAATGAAACACATATTTTTACTAAACTCTGTACTCACATCAGCTTTCAAAGTATGCGTTTTTGCTTGTGTTATAATTGGAAGTGAAAATAGGACACAAAAGTATATATATATTCTAAATATAGGATGATCACAGCAGTGTTGTGTTTTTTTTAAAGCTGTGCCTGACTAAAAGACCCAAAGGAAATGCACTGAAATATTATTAATGGCTATCTTCTGGATTGGGGCTATAAACATGATTTTTTATTTCTTTCTGACATTTTCAAAATCTTTTATAATGAGGATGTATTTATTTTATGTTTACCAAATGAATGAAAAGCTGTTTTTAAAAGTAAGCAATTTATTTCCCACACTGTATTGTGTTTATTAAGTAGAATATTTTCTTTCTTTATGCTCCTCATGACTGTTAGGGAGAGTGGCCTGAGCAAGGATTAAACGCTAAAGTGGATGCTGGGATGCACCAATGAGCTCCATACGGTGTTGCCAGGAAGTGGGTATCAGAACACGTGTCAACACACTTTGGTCTTCAAAGTAATCAGGACACTGAATAGTCATAATTTCAGCATAACTCTCCTCCCTCTGTGACTAGATTGTTTTGCCTTTGAACTGCCCACTGGAAAGGCCAGGTGTGTAAATGCTGAGATCTTGCTAAGCTTGACAGCCGCTTTCCTTCAGCACATTTTGTTTTATGTAATGATTTCAGTGTAGGAATGTCTGGCGTCAAGCGGTAGGGAAATACAAGGTGCTAAAATAAGGTAGAGCAATATAATTAAAAGGCTGTGGAGTTGCCTGTTGATTGCTGAGGTTTCTGCAGATTTTATCTACAGACCCAGCCAATTGTACTGATGAGGAAGACATCAGTACAGCCAGGAACAAAGGGAGGAAAAATGTCTTTGATCATCTGTTTGACTGAAAGTAATAGTCGCAATTTACTTGAGTATTTTATAGGTGCCAAACTCATCCAAAATAACTCTTTTCTCATCTACTTTTAATGTAGCTATTGGTACTGGTTTGTACAAATTTTGTTCAAACGTCTTTAGGAAAACAGGCATGCATTTGTCTGGTTTACCTCCATATTGGAGTGCAAAAGAAAAATGTCAGGTGTGAAATCATGAATCCTATCGATGTTGCCAAGGTAGACAGATTCATGAATTAGTTACTTGCAAGAAGATCATAATTAACATGTTTATAACAGTAACTATTTCTTCAGGCTCTATTCTGCCCCATCTCTGTACTCTAAGAAGAAATTCACTTTTATTAAACTTGTATGGAGAGCCTTAGGGGAGATCCCTAGTGCCACATTTCAAAGACCATCTTTAAAATTTTATAAATGAATGGTTAAAATGAATTTCCAAAGATTTTTTCAATGTTTCCCTGTCAGAGAGGAGACCTTGGATAATCATTTAAAATGACAAATAAAAGAAAGAATCCAATGTATACAACAAGTATATGTAGAAATCACAAAAATAGAGGTTTCCAGGACAGAATGAGCCTTGATGGGTGCCCCACCTGAGAGTGTTCAAAATAAGACGTAGCTCTGAAACCTGCCAAAAAACACTTTGAAATTTACTAATACCTTTGTGCCTGTTAGAGTCGAGGGCTAATTGACCAAGGCAGCAAGGAGGGAGAGGATGGGCTGGAATATTGGTTGAAGGGGAAGCTTCCCAGACCTAGAACATGGTCAGGAGTAGATAATGACCCTCAAGATCTGGCAAATCAGAAGTGGACAGCACAGGTGCTGGGTGAAGCAAAGCCTACATCTAAGCAAACCTGGATGAGTCAGTCAGGCCCAGGTAGATGATGGTGCAAGGGTGGAACCAAGAGTGAAGGAATAGTAGAGTTGAGTTGGATGACTAGTCTACCTGTAAGAGATCTGATGCTAACTCCAGGCAGATAGTGTCAGAATTGAGTTGAATTATAGGATACTGGGCTGATATTGTAGATAATTGCTTTTAGGGGGGGAAACACCCACACATCAGGTGACAAGAAGTGCCAGGAGTGAAGCATTCTGTGTGAGTAGTAAAAGAGAAACACACAGGAGGAAGAGTAAGTTTTCCCTATTCATATGCACAGACCATTATTACTCATTTTATTTCTTATGTTGTGAACAGAGGACTGAGATCTAACTTTCCTAAATTTTCTAAACATTCTAAATTCCTGGAATTATCTATCTATCTATCTATCTATCTATCTATCTATCTATCTATCTATCTATCTATGTATCTATCATCTATCTATCTATCTATCTATCTATCTATCTATCTATCTATCTATATCTATCATCTATCTATCATCTATCATCTATCATCTATCATCTATCTATCATCATCTATCTATCTGTCATCTATCACCTATCTATCATTGTCATCTACAGCTTTATTGAGATATAAAGTTCACATACCATACAATTCACTCAAAGTTATAATTCATTAGTTTTTAAGTATATTCACAGATTTTTGCAACCATTATCACAATCAGTTTTAGAACATTTTATCACCCCCAAAAGAAACTTCATATCCATTTAACCCAGAAAATACTCTGCATTTATCCCAACTCCCCCAGCAGCTCTAGGCAACCACTAATCTAATCTATTTAAAAAATATATATATCTATATATATCTTTATTGATTTCAGAGAGGAAGGGAGAGGGAGAGAGAGAGAAACATCAATGGTAAGAGTCATCATTGATTGGCTGCCTTCTGCACTCCCCCTGAGTGGAGATGGAGCTGCAACCCAAGCATGTGCCGTGATCTCCTGGATCATAGGTCAATGCTCAACCGCTGAGCCATGCCCGGCCAGGCTAATCTACTTTCTGTCTCTATAGAATTACCTACTCTGGACATCTCATATAAATGGAATTGTGTGGTCTTTTAGGCCTGACTTTTTTCACTTAACACTATTTCTTTAAGGCTCACTCATGATGTAGCATATATCAATTCTTCATTCTTTTTTATTGCCAAGTAATATTTTGTTGTATGGTTACACACATTTTACTTATCCATTCATCAGTTGATGGGCATTTCAGTTGTTTCCCACTTTTTGGCTATTATAAATAATGTTATTATAAATAGACATGTCCAAGTTTCTTTTATAGATGTATGTTTTCACCTGTCCTGAGTGGAATTGCTGGGTCATGTAGTAACGCTATGTTTAATCTTTTGACAAACTGCCAGGCTGTTTTAACGTGGATACACCATTTCACATTCCCACCAATAGCATATAAAGGTTTCAGTTTCTTCACATCCTCAAGGTTGTGAAGTGGTATCTCACTGTGGTTTTGATTTGCATATCCCTAATGGCCAGTATTGTACGTCTCTGCATTATGAGTATGCCTTCATAACATAGAGCATAATTTCATTTGCTCTTGGTCATTTATATATTGCTTACATATCTGAATGTCTATTCAGATCCTTTGTCCTTTTATAATTGGGTTATTGGTCTTTTTATTACTGAGTTGCATGAGTTTTAAAATATGTTCTGGATACCACTCTATTATCAGGTATATGATTTGCAAATAGTTTCTCCCATTCTGTGGGTTTTCTTTTCTCTTTCTTGATGATGTCCTTTTAAGCATAAAAGTTTTTCATTTTTGTGAAGTCCAACTTACCCATTTTTCCTTTCGTCAGTTGTGCTATTGGTGTTATATCTATGAAGGGTTTGCCTAGCCCCAAACCACAAAGATTTATTCCTATATTTTCTTCTAAGAATTTTATAGTTTTAGCACTTACATTTAGGTCTACAGTCCATCTGAGTAGATTTTTGTGTGTGGTGTGAGGAAGGGGTCCAACTTCATTCTTTTGCATGTTGATATTCAGTTGTTCCAGCACCATTTGTTGAAAGACTTATTTATCTTTTTGGGGGTAAATATTAATAATATCTAAAATTTGTTGAGCACTATGCATCTGCTAAGCACTGTTCCAAGGCTTTTACATCTGTTACCTTATTTAACCCTCACATAACTCTAAGGGGATGATTGAGGAGAGAAGTGTGGAGAGAAGGAAGCTGAATGTTAATTGTTTCTCAGGGCCAAGAAGAAGAACTAGGAGGTAAACCATCCCTTTTATTTTTTTCCGCTTGCTTCTAATACCAGTGTCTGTGACTGGACTCCCTGATATGGATGGCATAGTGTTACGGAGAAAACAAAAGTAAAGGATAGGGGATCTGCTCAAATCTTATTTTGCTGCTATCAAGAGGAATGGTATTATGACCAGAAAAGGTGACAAGATAAGAGGCAAGCAAATATCTTGATAGGGGTGATGATGCTTCGAGAATACTGTAATAAAATCTCATTGAGTTTAAAGCTCTTGGCCCAGAGGGATCATAGCTTAGAATGAAAGATCTTATAGATGAGATAACTCATTTGTTGCCATCATTTTAATTGAAATGCGGGCAACAGGGTGCTAGAAGACTGAAGACTTGCTGTTTTTTTTAAATGAATTAGGGACTTAATTCTGTCAATCCTAGAAGAAAGCTTGGTAGCCAGTGCAGACAAAATCCTAGAATGGCTTTTAAAGTGTAGGAAGAGAAGGGGTGGGCAGTAGGAGGTGGCATGAGTTCACCACTCAAGCTGACATTGATTTGTTAGTAATCCTCTCTCTGTATGTGTGCTAATAACGTTTAGTAGCTTGCAATACCAGCTCTCCACAAATTATATTTTCAGGTTGAAAACAGTATTTGAAGGGATAGGAGTAGTGTTAACAATTTGGAGAATTTGTAATTCTTTTCCAACAATAATTTTAGCACTTTAAAGAAAATTATTTTTGTGCGCCGCTGCTTTTCCTTGCTGACTTGCTCAATTAGATCTGTTCCATTTACATAAGAACATAAATATTTTAGAGTAAAACCCAATTTAATAAATGAACAAACTTATTAAGATGTAATTACTTTCCTAAGTTCTATGTTTTAAAAGTCATAATTAGAATATGGGTTACAAACTATTCTACTTGGAGCCTTTAGGGAGGTGTGTCTTATCTTGCTGTAATTTTATTTGGTTTAAAGCTAAACATGCATTAATATGGAATGAAAGACTTATAATTAGAGTCATTTCATATTGGTAAAGCAAAGTTTTATTAAAAACATATGTAGAATTATTATTTAAGATGGAGAAATGGGGAAGAAAAGCACCCCAAGAAGGAATTTCTGATTAGGCTTCATCTTTCCCCACATATAAATAATTGTATACATTATTGATGAACATAAAGTCTAGATGTGAATGTGGATAGCATGGATCTAAGTAGAAAAGTACGAAAGCGTGCCTGGAATTAATACAAGTCAGCTTTAGGATAGTGATTTTCTGTGGGGAGAGAGAAAAGGAGAATCGAGGGGGTAGGGCTTTAGTTGTATCTGTAATATATTACTTTTAAAAAGAGTAAGAAAGAGGGTGGGTTTCTCTTATTTTCTGTGTGTTTGAAATATTTCATTAATTGAAAATTTGAAAACAAAGAAGAACATAAGCAGCTTAATTCTCTGATTGCTTTTCTAAAGGATCCAAGTGTTTATCTCCTGTTGATTTGAGAACATTGTTAAATAGGCTTAAAGGGTGCCTGGGGAGTTTATTTGTACAATCTTAGCCTATACTAATAATAACAACAGCTATAGTTTATTAAGCACGTAGAATGTGCCAGGCACTATTCGAGATGCTTTAATTATTCTCTCTACTGCTCTGATGATAACTGGATGAAAAATGTATTCCTTCATTCCCATTTAACAGATGGCAAGGTGAGCTGTAGTTCAAATTACTGCTGGTGATAAAATATGCTAAGTGAAAACTCAGACTTCCAAATATCAAGTTTAATATCCCAAAGATCATTTCTCATCTAATAGAGCTTTCTCTCTTTCTTTTTAAAAATATATCTTTTATCAATTTCAAAGAGAGGAAAGGAGAGGCAGAGAGAGAGAGAGAGAAAAACATCAATGATGAGAGAGAATCATTGATCAGCTGCCTCCTGTATGCCCCCTGCTGGGGACCTAGCCCAAAACCTGGGCATGTGCCCTGATGGAGAATCAAATCACGATCTCCTGGATCACAGGTTGATGCTCAACTGCTAAGCCACGCTGGCCAGGCTAATGGAGCTTTCTTTTTCCCAAAAGTTATTTCTACATTTTAATATGTTCACTTGAGAAAAATCAGAAAAGTATGGGCAGGGAAAAAGAAGATTAAAAAATTGCCTATAATTTCACTATCACCCAGAGAAAATTACTGCTAGTATATTAATAAGCACCTTTTATATGTTTTCCACGCATAAATTTGTATGAACTTTCAAATGCTGTGAGAAGAAATTGTGTCAGAATTTCTGTATTAGTATTGCTTATGGCACATAATATAGAATAAATTATAAATTTGGATTTTATTCCATACATGTCTGTGTATTTTTAAAAGCAGAGTTTTAAACTGAAAAAATCTTCTTTAAAGAAGCATATATGCAAAAGAAATTATATAGGCTACTTTTAAAAAAATCCTGGTGTTTACTACCTTGATCTATCTAATAGAAAGACCAACTGAACAGTAAATTGTAGAATCAATAAGGAGTATATTACCTGTTGTGGATAGTTTATTTCAAAGGACAGGTGTACCTTCACTTTAAGAAAAAAGAAAAATGACTATATAAAATATGGAAACCAATATTTCTAAATTTTAAACTTCTATCATGTAATTATAATCCAAAATGCTCAAAAAAAGAAACGTAAGCCCTGGCAGTGTGGCTCGTTTGGGCGTCATCCTGTGCACTGAAAGGCTGTTGGTTCGATTCCGGTCAGGGTACATGCCCGGGTTGTGGGCTCGATCCCCAGTAGGGGGCATGCAGGAGGCAGCCGATCAATGACTCATCACTGATGTTTCTATCTCTCTCTCTCTCCCTCTCGCTTCCTCTCTCTGAAATCAATAAAGACATATATATTTTTTAAAAGGATAAAAATTAAAAAGGGGGTTCAACCACTCCCACTGGCTGAAAGTAGAGTCAAGGTTCTGGGGAAAAAGAAATCTCATTTTTCTGTGAATCTTTGTTCTCATTTCTATTTTCTTTTGCAATTTACTGAATCAGACTACTTGGGAGACATACCAAAGAGTTTAAAATTTAGACTTTGTTCAACAGTTTGAAATTCATTCCAGAAAAAACAGCTTGGCTCTATGCATGATTTGATTTCAGAATTTCAGTTGACTTCATCTGCAGCTGCTCATGGCAAAACTAATCAACAGACATAGGTCAGCTCTAGAAAGGAGGTTTTTGTTTTTTAAAACTTCCATGGGAAAGCGTTGTCTTCTTTGGTAGAAACAAAACCAAATTATTTTCACCAGGAAGGTAAGGAGTTTTGTACAGGACCTTAGTTAACTAGCACATTTCTGGTTTGGTTTCTGGGACAGGTACATACCTGAATTTCTCATTTCTTAATACAGTTGTGTCATTCACATAAAAAGAACTGTGTGCTCCCTCTGGCCTCCCACAGCCCTCTATTAGAGATAATACTGTAATTGTTTTTGCGTCTTTGCCCTCTACTAAATTATGAGCTTGGTTAGGTCAGAGACGATACTGTCTTCATGATGCCTAGTGGGCCCTCAATAAATGAATGAATAGCCTTGGCCAGTGGGGCTCAGTTGGTTGGGCATTGTCCCGTGCACCAAAAAGGTTGTTGGTTTGATTCCTGATCAGGGCACATTCCTAGGTTGTGGGCTCAATCCCTGCTGGGGGTGTGCAGGCGGTATCTCTCTCTCCCTCTCCCTTCTTCTCTCTCTAAAAGTCAATGAAAAATATATTTTTTTAAAAAAGAATGAATAAATATTAAGGGCAGATAAATAAATGTCATGGGCAGCTAGGAAGATCATTTGGCACTAGGCCTACATGTGGAACATCAGTGAAGACTCTGAAATCTCACTGGGCAAAGCCTTCTATGTGATGGTCAGAAACCCTGAGCAATCTTAAGTTGCCAAAAATTCAAAGAATTTAGTCACACATTGACTGCTTTTTGTGTATAGTCCACACCCAGCACTCACAGTCTCTAATTTGATACAAAGCAGAAATAACTGTAATCCAGGTACTGACTTAGAATCTTTACACATATTTCTTATTAAATTATAATGGCCCTATGTGGTAAGTGTTATTAGCTGCTATTTTATAGGTTAAATAACTAAATTCATAAAGCTAACTAAGTCCATGATCACTGAGCCAGGAAGAGGTGGAACTGGTCTTTGAATTCACTTCTGCCTTATCCTTCCACCATATCTTCTGTTATAGTTACACATTGTATATCTCACAATGGAGCTATAAGGAACAAGGGACACTCAAGCATGATATTAATTAAAATTTTCATATGATATTCAAGAAATCAGAGACTGATTCTCAACTTCAGCCCTGAAATTGAAGACAGTAATATAAAAACGTATCTTGATTTCCCCCCAAGGAATTTCCTTCTCTTACCCACATAGTGAGCATTAACAATGAATGGGAAGTGCTTTCTGAACAGTATAACATCATTTTTAATATTTATGATGCCCATGAAACACACAAACATCTGTTGTACAGAGTTATTGCTATGAAAGCATACTTAAGTGCCAAGTTCTTGCTCTCATGTAGACGAGCCAGACCTTTAAGTAGTTGCCCCTCTGGAGATTTCTAAATAGCAAGGATTCCAAGAAGATGGGAGAAAGACAGTTTTAGACTCAACTCATCTTGAGGAATATTAGCTCATTTTATTATGGCCAACAGCTCATGGTAATTTTAAATAAAGTTATGTTTCAGTGGTCTACATGACCTTTCATATCGGGATGACTACAACACACACACCCCTGAAGCTGAAGTTATGGCTTCCCCTGAGAAATAAAATTAGAAAAGTCTCAAAAGTTCTACAGATGAATGAGACCATCCATAAGCAGGAAAGACATTTCTAAGACATCTGCTCTTGAAGTAAGACTGCAGAAGAGTTGGGCACATCCCAAACCCAATCAAGGCAGCCTGTGAGTACCCTCAAGGAGCAGGCCTGACTTGAGGTAATTATTAAGAGAAAAGTCTTTTACTCTGTTTCTAAAGAGAACATGTTAATGGAAGAGAGTGGTCAGCTTGGTTCTCTGATAGCAGAGTTGAGTCAGTGGAGCCAGTGCCTTCACCAGAACTTCCTGACTGTATGAGCTAGTCTCCGTGTGTACTAACACAATTTAGTTTAGCAAAGCTGAGTTTCAGACCTTAAACATCAATCACATACAAACAAGTAGGTGCTGAAGACACATTTGTTCATGTAAAAAGAAGGGTTGGGGATATTGGACAGGGATAGGGGTGTTAGTCGATTACTTTAATGATTAAAAAAACAAGGGCAGCTGGAACCTGAATCTTGTCCTCTTGCCTTCCTCCCGAACAAGAGCTTCAGCACCTGCACCAGCTTTTGCATCAACTGTTAGACCCTGGGCTCCACACAGTCACCCAGCAACCAGGCTGGCCTGCCAGCAGGGCAGCCAGCATCAATCAATACAAGTTCTGGGGGTTTGGGCTCCCAGACCATGTCCCACTCCACCAGCATGCAGGGCAATTAGCGGTCCAGGGGCCTGGCTGCAGGGATGGACAGGGGTCTGGTGGGTATGATGGGCATCCAGAGCTAGAAGGAGACTATACAATGCCCGAGTGACTGCCTGGCCTCCTGCCTGGAGAGAATAAGGAGCCTGGAGGCTGATAATTAGAGACTGGAGAGCAAAGTCTGGGAACACCTGGAGAAGAAGGGACCCAGGTCAGAGACTGGGGGCATTATTTTAAGACCATCAAGGACCCAAGGGCTCAGATCCTTGTCAGTTCTGTCTACAATGCCCACATCGTTCTTGCTGCTAATGACTTCAGAGTCAAGTATGAGAGGGAGCTGGCCATGCCCCAGTCTGTGGAGAGTGACAAAAATGGGCTCCTAAAGGTCATTGATGACACTAATATCACTCGACCACAGCTGGAGACAGAGATGGAGGCTTTCAAGGAGGAGCTGCTCTTTATGAGGAAGAACCATGAGGAGGGAGTAAATGGTGTACAAAATCAGATTCCCAACTCTGGGTTGACCTTGGAGTTGGATGCACCATTCTCAGGACCTCAGGGTATCCAGGCCCAGTATGACCAGCTGTCTTGGAAGAACTGATAGGAGCTAGACAAGTACTGGTCCCAGCAGACTGAGGAGAGCACCTCTACGATTGCTGAGGTAGGAACTGCTGAGATGACACTCACAGAGCTGAGATGTATGGTTCAGTCCTTGGAGATCAACCTGGGTTTATTGAGAAATCTAAAGGCAAGTTTGGAGAACAGCCTGAGGGAGTTAGAGAGACACTATGCCATGTAGATGGAACAGCTCAACGGGACTCTGCTGTACCTGGAGTCAGAGCTGACCCAGACCTGGGCAGAGGGGAAGCGCCAGGCCCAATAGTATGAAGACCTGAAGTGGGGGAAGGCACGTAATATGAATAGGACCACAGTTTAATGATTTTTCACCTTACTAACTATAGATAAGAGGTTTTCTTACCCCGTGAAACCGGAGGGTGTGCTACAAGGAGAAAACAGTTGTAAAAAGATAAGAGATGCCTTGGGGCCTAAATGGGTCCATTGCTCAGAAAAGAAAATACGTTTTGAGAACAGATGTGCTTTGATATGGTTGCTGTGCCTAGATCGTGACCCCCTCCGGGAGTCTGCCTTAGGAATGCTGATTATTCTCTGGTCCCAGGAACTGGTGGAGCTGGATTTTAACACCACTGAAAATTAACTACTCTGTTATCAGACTTCAAGATCCTGGAAGGAGACACACAGACCACGGACCCTGCATCCATTACCCTTCCCCCACTTCCTTCTTGCATGCAGCCTTTCTTCCTTATGCATGGATAATCAGCTGGCTAGTAGGAGGTGTTAGAGCAGAGTTTACAAGACGACCTGCTGCTCTCTCCATACTGCTGGCATTACTGGAATAAATGCTCATACATGATTCAACCTTGTCTCTACTTAATTTGGCTCAAGTAGTGACAGGCAGCCTGGACCCATTTAGTGTCCCATGATCAGACCTGTTGAATGTTAAGGTCAAGCTGGAGGCTGAGGTCACTACCTACCACCACCTACTGGAAGAAGGGGAGGACCTCTATCTTGGCGCCACCCTGGACAACAGCAACTCCATGCAGTCCGTCAAAGAGACTACCACCTGCAGGATTGTGGGCTGCAAAGTGGTGTCTCAGGTCAGCAACACCAAAGTTCTGAGGCATTAAGGCAGCGGATCCAGGGCACCCCATGGGGGGTAGGAGGCCAATAAAAAAATTCAGAGATGATTGATTTTTTTTTAAAAAAAGCAAGAAACAAAATCAGTCAGACTTCATGGGAACTCAAAACTCAGGAACAGAGCTCATTTCCCTATCCTGCATTCTACCCATGATATCTTGCTTCTGCACTTTTTTTGCATAAATATTCCATCTTTTTTTTCAGTCTTCTTTGCTTACTTATAACTTCTGCTCCCTCATAATTTTGGCTTTGTGAAACTTTGGATAGCCTTGGTGCCAACTCTAGTTAACCTTCCAGTTCTGGAGCTCATCACTACCTACAGACTCAGTGCCTACTAATTCAGGTTTTCAGGAGAAAGATTCTGACTGGTTCAGCTTAAGTCAAGAGTTCTCCAATTGTCCAGTAAGCTGTGGCTGGAGGGTTACTTGACAAAAATAGCTGTGTAGGCTTGCTCTTTTGTCAAGGAGGCAGCTTTCACAGAAAGGACTGTGGACTGGGTATGCACCCCCAAAATAGGTCTTCTACAGATGTCAAACTGAGGTTTCTCTCCTTTTGAAATCTACACAATTTTAAAAAAACCACCAAGGAGTATATCCTGAGTTACGGAGAAAAATTGTAGTCATACATTTTCTGTATTTTAATGGAATTTCTATGGACTGCCATTTTCCAGTTGCTTGCATTTTCAATTTGTTCTTTGATTGCTTAAAACACAGACATCTTTTCTTTCTTGCCATGCAATGAAATGTTCTATTTTGATACAGTATGTGTTAGTCATAGTGTTTGCATTTTCATTATGATATCAAGAAGTTAATCTGTGCCACTCGTTTTAACTAGTGTAGTTAAGGGCTTTTGATGGTTTCTTGTGATAATCGCGTTATGATTTTCACCCTTTTATGTTTCAGACTACATAATTTCTGGAGCGTTAAGAGAAGTGCCTGAAATTTTACTTGTAACTCTTGATTTAATAGTGATACTGAAGAGCCCTAGGTTGCCCTTAATTTACAAACGAATTCCAAAAGATCGCTTCTAAGTCAGTTGTTTGAAACTGAAATGTATTCCCCTAGTGGTGCACAAGAGGTTATTTAACCTATAATATATTCACTCAGATATTCCATTAAGAGCCACTGTTTGACTGGCACTGTGTGAAACGACTGTGTTTACAACATGAACAAAACAGATACAGTCCCTGTCCCCATGAAGCTACAGTCTATGGGAGGAACACAAACAGGCAATCAGTTACGTTAGGGCTAATAATAGTAATAGCTGACCCTGGGTGCCTGGCGTATAGTAGGTTCTCCAAAAATATTCATAGGATACATGTCTCAATAGATTAAAAGTGAATAATTTACATTTATTATTTCATTTCATCTTCTCACTTCTCCGAGGACTTAACCTTTTAAAATCTCTAATCTTAACTAACCTGGTTAGTAATTTCACTAAGAAAGACAAATTTACAATGGATATATTTTAAAACTTTTTATTGATGTATAAAATATATACAGAGCCCTAGCCAGTTTTGCTCAGTGGTTAGAGCATTGGCCTGTGGACTGAAGGGTCTGGGATTCGAGTCTGGCCAAGGGCATGTCCCTTGGTTGCAGGCTCGATCCCCGGCCCCAGTCGGGGTGCATGTGGGAGGCAACCAGTTGATGTGTCTCTCTGACATCGATGTTTCTCTCTCCCACCTCCCTTCCACTCTCTCTGAAAAGAAATGGAAAAAATATCCTTGGGTGAGGATTAAAAGAAAAGAAAAGAAAATAATAAAATAAAATAATAAAATAAAAACAGAGATGTATGCATATATCAAGTCCAACTCAATACATTTCCACAAACTGATCACACCTGATCGAGAAACAAACTTTACCAGCATCCCAGAGCTTTCCTCGTGCCTTTCACAGTCACTGCCCCCTGAAAAGTAAAGGATGTTATTTATAAATTACAATGGGTTGGGTAGCGGTCGTTTAATAATGTATTAGAGAAGAAGAAAGATATTTAAATAAATCCTAAGTTGTCCACTTAGGACTCAATAAAATGTGTTACCAGGCTTGTTTATTTTGTCAGTTATGATTAGGTTCAGCTGTACATAAATGAACATTCAAAATAACAGTGACTTAAGTAAGGCAGTTTATTTCTCTCGGACATGAAAGAAGTTTAGAAAGAGATATTTAGGGATGATTTGGCAGCTCCGCAGTTACTAGATACCCAGTTTCTTTCTATTTTACAGATCAGCCATTCTAAGGCATAGCTAGTGATGGTCCCAGATGGCTATTGGGAATCCATCGATCACCTGACATTCCAGACAGGAAAAAGAAGGAAGGGCAAAGGGACTTTAAGACCTCTCAGCTGGTTAAGTTTACTTCTAAGGAGTGTGTCCCCAAGTCCCTCATGACATTTCTGCTTTTATCTACTTGTTCAGAGTTTAGTCATGAGGCCATATGGCTTTTAAAGGAAGCTGGTCCTTTAGCTCAGTACATTGATGTTCCCAATTATATAGGAGTTCTGTTAGTAAGGAAAGAAAGAACATATTTGGAGAAAGCAACTAGTAGTGTCTGCTGTAGTTATGTTGATTTTCATTATAATTGCTTACCATATATCACATTGCCTTCCTAGGAAGGGGAAATTTTTCTTCCTAGGAAGGGGAAAATTGGAAATTTAGGTGTCATGTATAAGGAACTGAGACGTGAGAGTTCAAAGA
Organism: Miniopterus schreibersii; assembly: GCF_964146895.1. NCBI lineage: Eukaryota > Metazoa > Chordata > Mammalia > Chiroptera > Miniopteridae > Miniopterus > Miniopterus schreibersii. Next base: position 11,492,130 of record NC_138116.1, read on the forward strand.
AAGTTCATTTACTATGCAAAGTGACCTAGCCAGGTTCAGTTCCTTGCTGTAGGCCATGGAACCAATCAGCAAACCTCTGTAAGTCCAGGAATTTCACTGGTGTAGATTGTAGCAGCTACACCTCCCCTCTAATTATAGCAGGTCATGGTAGAAAATTTCTCTAAAAAGCTGTGTATGTGTGTGTGTGGTGTGTTAGGAACTGGCTAGGAAAATTCAAACTGATAGTATTAAGTGCTCACAGGTATATTTTCTTCTTTCAAGTTTAGTATTTTGAAATTAGCAAATGCGTAAATGTATGGATTCATATCTAGAACAAGTTAGGTCTTGCTTCCCACAAGAAAAACTACGTACATAAAAGGGCTAATGCACCATGATTATAAAGCAGATGCTCCTGTTGTCTCCCCTTTTCACTGTGTTATTAATGTTGGGCTCAGTTCCAAGAAGAACCCTCCCTAAGGCTGGGTGAAGCTGGGAGCAAGTTGTCTTTGAGGCCTTCCTGCCTATCATTTTTGAACAGGTGAAGTCTAGTTAGTGTGAGCCTTCAGGGCAGTCTATATCAGTAGAGCTAAGAATGTAAACTCCAGGAAGAGCAGGAGGCAGAAAGAGAGATCAGCAGCTGCCAAAGAGCATGTCTCTGAAGGAGCATTGTCTGGGTTTAAGGAGGAGCTGGGGCAGGGAGGCCACCATGAGAGATGAGAATCAGTGTAGAGGGAAAGACTAGAGAAGGGGAGGAAGGGACAGAGGGAGGTTCCCAAGTAGTCAAGGGAGTTGCAGTGAGCACATACAGCGTCCCGACCTTCGGGGGAATGGCAGTTACAGTGGAACAGGGCCAAGTGATTGATTCAGTGAACATTCCTGAGCACCTGCTATGTCCAGGGCACTGTGCTAGGTGCCGTGGGGGACACAGATTTAATCAACATGAACCCTGCCCAAAGAGTGCTGACGGTCACCAAACCGTCAGGGGAGATAAAGCATGGGCTTAAAGTATGTCACAGCTTTCAAGGTGATCAGTGCTGTGAAAGAAGGGTAAATGATATGTTCCAGAAATTCAGGGGAGGAGGACAGCCCAGCTGAAAGAATGGCGAAGGGAGAGGGGACTGTAGAAGATTTGAGGACATACCCTTCGAGTTGGATTGCGAAGGCTGAGCAAGAGGGATAAGGGTTCTAAGGGTAAGAAGAGTAGTGTTTTGGGCAATTGGGGGTGGGTGGGAGGGTCTTAAGAAACACAGGGTGGCCATGAAGAGAATGGAGCTAAGAGGCATGGCAGGATGCCTCTACAGAGTGTAGGTGAGCACCCAGGACCTCGTAATGCAGAATCTGCTCTGGGGAGTAGCCTCTGAAGGAAGAGCCAGGAAAACACCTGTTTTCTCCCTCAGTCTAGAGTTTCTTCTAATTTCTCTGACATACCTCGACTTTGCCATCCCCACCTGCTGCCATCATCATAGGAGACTTAGGGACATGCTGCTCTGTAACCTTTCAGCCTAGATATGGTGGCTGCAGATGCAGCTGGAGATGGTGGAGTAATTAGAAAACATGGGTGAAGAGAGAGAGACAAAGAGACAGAGAAAATGATTGCACCAGTTGCCCCTTTATGATAAACCTGGTGGGTTTATTTACAAGGTTTTCTTGATTTGTACCTTTGAAACCCTTCCTGAGAGGGTAATTTTCTGCAAGGGGCAGCAGAATACCCATTCTTCTCAAGTGCATGTGAAACAGTCTCCAGGACAGACAATATGTTGGGCCACAAAACAAGTCTTAACAAATTTAAGAAGATTGAAATCATATCAAGTATATTTTCTGACAGCAACGGTATGAAACTAGAAATCAGTAACCGGAAGAAAATGGGAAAATTCACAAATAGGTGGGTGCTAAAATACGGCATATTTTGGTGGAGAACAGGATACTTCACGCAGTCTCAAACTGGCACCACGCAGGTTACTTATCAGTTATAACAATTAAAGGTCACCTTTATCGTGATGGTAGAAGCTTGGCATTGCCAATAATGGGACAAACTGATACTTTATGACTCTAATATAGTAAACTGAGGAGGATACCACTTCAGCAATGCAGTGCTGGCCAAGACAAGCTTTATCCTGAACACAAACCCTGTATCTAGCATGAGAACAGGAGGAAACAGACAAATCAAAATTAAGGGTCACTCTGCAGAGTGACTGACCTGGACTCCACAACTGTCAGTGTCATGAAAGACAAAAACAAACCAAAGAACCTAGAGAATTTTTCTAGGTTTGAAACAGCTGAACAAACTGTATGACAGCTGCCCCGGCTGGTGTGGCTGCTCAGTGGTTAGAGCATCAACCTGCGCACCGAAGGGTCTCGGGTTGGATTCCCGGTCAAGGGCACGTACCTGGGTTGCAGGTTCAATCCCTACGCGTGCCAGAGGCAAACAGCGGATGCGTCTCTCTCGCATCGATGTTTCTCTCTTTCTCCCCTCCCCTTCCACTCTCTCTAAAAATCAATTGAAAAAATATCCTCAGGTGTGGATTAACAAAAACAAACAAAAAACCCTTCCCTGTTCTTGTAAACTCTTCCCAATACTGCAGGAGCAGGAAGCCTAGCAACTGCTTTTGCCAAGCTCCCCTGTTAATAGCCTTATTTAGGTTCAGCCAATGAGAGAGGCATTCAAGTGGGGTCTGGAAGAGAGAAGAGGAGCTGAAGCTGTTATTGTTTCTCCGACATCAGTGGCACGTGGGACTCGGCAAGACAGAAAAATGAAGTGTCACAGTGGCTTCTGGGTGTCCTCTTGAATTCCCTCTGCCTTGGCCATGCAGGCAGTTGTGGCAGCTTTTAAAATTTCTGCAACGTGCTTATTTCCTCAGATTATAGGTGGTTTTTCCTGACCTTTGCTTCCACAGCCTTTTCCAAAGAGTTATAAACATCTCGGTCCCCACATTCAATTCCCTCCTGCCCGAAACACTCCTCCAGTGGTTTCTGTTTTCTTACTCATCCTGATGGGTACACCCAATGGAAGGGAAGCTTATGGTAGGAACTAAGTGTTATTAGAAAATAAACTTACATTTCCTGCACGTGTGAATTTGTGGTTGAGATGCACACATACTCACTTAGCCACAATCAGCTGGATCATTGCTGTTTAATTAACAGCAGCGCCTCCCCCTCTGTCTCCCCTCACTGCCATTCGGATTCATAGAGTAGATCCAGTCTAATCCTGACATCCACCGAGTGCCCAAAACAGTGGGGGTCGGGCAGTTTGCCATTTTCCATATCCTAGGTACAACTATTTCAGAATGAACAAAATTTTGGTTCACATTTGTTCTCATGTCCTTTCCATGTTTTTCCTTACCCTTGCCCTCTGCCTGTTTGCCAAGTCTGGTACCATGTTGTTCCCATATTGTTTAGTCTCTTCTCTTCTGGCCCTGCTCTCCCATGGCTGTTATTAATCCAATTCCACATTCTACTAAACAACTCCAAGGAGCTTATAGAGTATTTTGAGACACAATATGTAATTTCAATCCTGACGTTGACAAAATGTTAATTACAAAGTGTACACCCTTTAAGGGACTCTGACAAAACATATAATTAGATAGTGAGACTATAATCCATAAACTTACAACTTGACTGGACTCTTGTATATCAGGTTAATTTAAAGCATGCCCACTTAGCTATTAGTGAGCTGTTCTTAATGGAAAGGAGTTGTATGAATTGATTTGTTATACATAGGGCAAGATCTAAGCTGTCACTGCCCTGAATCTAAATTTAATTTCTAAAAGGTAGCCAGGTGAAAGAATCACTTCTCAGATGAAAGAAAAATTCCAAAGATGAAAATGCACATGATAGAGTTATAAATATTTGTTAGCCTGAGGCAAGCAAAGTTTATGTAGCACTCTTTTTGAATATTTATTCATTCTAGGAATGGTTTAAATTAGTACTTTCATTCAAAGCCCCAAAGGCATTATGTTTTCAGCAAAACTAATACTCCTTATAACGCTAACTGACTTATGAATGTTTTTCTTATCTTGTTTGAGAGAAGGAAGTCATAAAGCTAAGCATCTGGTTTTAGTATTAGGCTTCAAAGAAAGAGATACTGCCTATATTGCAGAGAACTGGTATATTGAAATCATTTTACTCTTTCCATTTATCACTTACATCTAGGTGCACAGTGTAGTTTGTGGATCACCCAAATAAGAATGGGAAGCCTTCTGTAAAGGATGCATCTACCTGGTATGCTCTTTGAACCCTGAAATCTTGTTTGCAAAGGTCAGATTGAATCCAATAGGTTCAGGTACCTTTCTTTAAAAAAAGATTCTTAACTCCATGACATCAGTAAGACCTCAGAAAGATTAGCTGAAAATCAATGGGTCCATGCAGTGGAATGAATTACAAATATTACCAGATAGTTCAGCATAAATACTGTAGGTATTAGTACGCTTGATGAAGGTAACAGAAACCAATTTGAAGCAGCTTGAAGCTAGAAGGGGAATTTATTACATGGGTAAAGGGTTATCTCAGGCTGGGAGGCAGCCAGGTTTCAGGAAGCAGATAGCACTGAGTACAGGGGAGTTGTCAAGATTCTGGCTCTCTTGTATTCTGCTTCTCTCTTTACAACTTGATTTTTCTCCCCGTAGACCAAGTTTATTCTACAGAGTTTTATTTTTGTTGTTGATACTGTTGTTTTGTTTGTTTGTTTTAAATTTGGGAAATCATAAAGGCTTCTGGACAAATGCCTTGCACATGCCAAAGTCTACTCCACTTTCACAAACGTATTTAAATAAATGAATATAACTTTTTTTTGGTCCTCACCTGAGGATATTTTTTCCATTGCTTTTCAGAGAGAGTAGAAGGGAGAGAGAGAGAGAGAGAGAAACATCGATGTGAGAGAGAAACATCGATTGGTTGTCTCTTGCATGCACCCTAACCAGGGCCGGAGATCGAGCCTGCAACCAAGGTATGTGCCTTTGGTCGGAATCGAACCCGGGACCCTTCAGTCCACGGGCTGACGCTCTAACCACTGAGAAAATGGGCTAGGACATAAATGAATGAATATAACTTTTAAAAACTAAGATAACTTAAGAGAGTGTGAGACCTGGCATATTAGTAAATATAGATTCAGTAAGGATGCATTTTGAGAACTTAATTACTATGGGAAAATCCTCTTTTCCAGAAAATTATAGTATTAATTTCAGATTATATAACTAATCAGAAGCGAAAAATTATACAGAAATCTTTTAAATCATGTCTTCCATTTCATAATGCATTAAACCTAATAAACCACTAAGCTGGTTTACCTCTAAGAAAAGAAATTAATCTCTACTTTTCATGAAGGGAAATTGCATGTTTTATATCTAGTAAACACTCTACCATACTAAAAGAGTATGAGAAGTTGAGTTTTTTTTGGTGAAATTCTTGAGGGAAGATCAAGTTTATGGACTTTGATTAGGGGAAGATAGTATAGACCTCTATTATCACATTAAACACACACACACACAAAACAAGTAAAGCTCGGTGGTGCCAGTAACTCATCCAACTCAAAGATGTTTTAATGATAATTACAAACTATTAAGGTGTGCAAGAAGTGTAGCGAACAGGAGAAATCATTTTAAATTGGTCTAGTGCTTTTGAATTTATTATAAGGATTGAAAAATAAGACAATATCATTTCAAAGTGTTCTGGCTCTTAAGCTGTAACATGAAAATATCAAACAATTTTGATTTTGTTTTCTAATTGTTAATTAGTTATTTTGGATTGGGCACTTTCCAAACATTCTGAAAAATGTTTAAATAACAGTGAATATATTTGCATAAAATTGACTAAAAAAAGCAATTAGAACTTAGCTAATATGTAAATTTAGTCCAAATATATCTATATAGAGTTTACTGAGTAAATCACCTTTGCTGTAATAGAAACTCAGATGTAGATGTATTTATTTACTTTAAAATTAAGCTAATTGGTTTATAAAATTTTTTATATGAGTGAATTTATTTTATATTCCTACTACCCCCCCAAAAAAAAGACATCAATTTTTTTTCATTTGTTACCAGCTTAATTATCTGACATCAAACACAAAGTGAAATTAGTTGTTTTCTAATATGATTATCCTATAAACATTTTTTCTATGTAGAAATGTTTCTTTACCATCTGGAATAGAAGGTTAAAAATACCCACACAAATGATTCGACTAGCACACCTCTTATTAGAGCTGTGTGAGTAGACAGATTCATTTGGGATAGCAAGGGCCAGGAATTTAAAATCCCAAGACAAGAAGGACTTCCAGCACTGTCTTTCACTAATTATGTGGGAAGCCTTTTTGAGATTCACTACAAAAAATTGGCAGTTAAGCTCTAGAGGCTGATTATATCCCTCACCCATCAGTCAGAAGGATTAACCAGTGGCTTTTAAATATCCATTGAAAAAATCCAGTTAAAGATGAACCCTTTGGCAGTTTTCTGTTTTATTTTTATTATGTAGCTTTTAATGCATACAAAAGAGTAGAAATGACATGTGTAAATATAATGGTAAAATGGACACCAGTTACCTACCACCCCATCCAAGAACTGGAAGGTTACCTTTGTCTGCAGCATGCCCTTATCCCTGTCCCTGTGTATTTTTCTGTCTCAGTCTGTTCAGGCTGCTATAACAAAATACTACAGATGGATGGCTGATCAACAACAAAATTGCTTTCTCACAATAATGGAGCCGAAGTCTGAATTCAGGGTGCCCACATCGTCAGCCTCCGTGTTTGGCGAGAACCTGCTTCCCAGTTAGAGCTGTCCCTGCACGGTGACCTCGCGTGATGGCAGGCTCGGGGGAGCTCTGTTGGGCTTGGTTTATGCAGGTACTGATCCCATTTGTGACTGCTCTGCCCTTGTGACCTAATCACCTCCCGAGGGCTCCACTTTCTAGTACTGTCACGCTGGACATCACGTTTCAACATACGAATTTGGGGGGACACAAATATTCAGCCCATAGCAATTACTCTCTTGTTTTTAAAAAATAACATAATCATGTATGTATGTATTTCTAACCAAAATATTATTTAGTTTTGTTTGTTCACTTTATATAAATGATCTTCTGTATGTTTTTTAGCTACCTGCTTTTTTTTTTTTTTACTGTGTTATGTTTCTAAGCTTTATCCTAAGGTTATGTTCTGAAATTCATAAGTTGTTTTGCATGTGGCTGAAGCAGGGTTTTATGACCTGCTTTCCCTACTCATTCTTGTATTTTTGAGCTCCATCCTTGCTGCTGTGTATCTGTAGGACCTTGGGCTTTCCCTCTCAGCCGGAGTTTTCTTACCTTAAAACAGAAATAATAATAGTAACTGCTACGTAGGGTTGTTGTGAGCATTAACTGTTATATTTCTTTTTTTAAAAAGTCTTCTGGCAGCTTGTTGTTTGTCCTTTAAAAGCTTGTTAGGCACCCTCTTTTTCCCTGGGATTTTTAAGGCCTTCACTTTTAGTGTTGTGCGTTTCATCACAGTATGCCTAGGTGTGAATTTCTCTTTGTTTATCGTGGCTAATATCTGCCGTGCTTTCTCTACCTGTGGATTTATCTTTAATCAGTTCAAGAAAGTTCTCAGCCATTATCTTTTTAAAATTTTATTTATTTATCTTTAAATATCTTTATTTCAGAGGGAGGAAGGGAGATAGAAGCATCAGTGATGAGAGAGTCATTGATCGGCTGCCTCCTGCACGCCCCCGACAGGGGATCAAGCCCACAACCCGGGCCTGTGCCCTGACTGGGAATCGAACCCCGATCTCCTAGATCCCAGGTCGATGCTCAACCACTGAGCCGTGCCACCCGGGCAGCCGTTATCATTTTCAATATTGCCTTTCTCCTGTTCTCTTACTCTGAGGAAACGTGTTAAACCTTGTTCTACGCTCTGTGTCTTTTAACCCCTCTTCCATATTTTCCACTTGCTGTGAACTCTGTACTGCATGCTGGGTGATTTCTTCAGATATAACTTCCAGGACACTACTCCCGTCTTAGGCTGTTTTTATTCCTTTTTTAACACATTCGCTGAGTTGTTAATTTCAAAATCTATGATATCTATTGGGCTAAAAAGTTTTCTTTGGTTCTTTTATTAATCTTTCTGGTTGTTTTAATAGTCTCTTGTTTTTTAAAATCTATTTTATTCCACATTTGATTTCTTTACAAGGTTCATAATCAGTTATTTCATAATCTGACTCCAGTTCTTTAGTTCTTATAAATTTTTCATTTGCTGTTTCTGCTGGTCCTAACTCATGGTGGCTTATGTGTTGGTGATTTTTTTAAAATTGTGAGCTGATATTTTATTGAACTTAATTTATGGAAATCCCAAAGACCCAAACTGGGAGTTGCTTTTCTCCAGAGAGTATTTGCATTTGACTCTGAGAGGAGATCTGGGATGAGCTAACTTATCAGGGATCTCTGAAGCTTTTTTTGCAGAAGCGGCCTCAAAGCAGGAATCTCAGGTGTAATTCCCACACCCTGTTGTGTGCCTCCAGATGTGTCCTGGACTGGCACTGGCATGTGCCCATGCCAGCTCTGACTTTTGTGTGTTTTCTTACTGCTCCCTGCTCTTATTGAACTCACTGTTTTTCTTTTTCATCCCTCTCATGAAACTGCAGCAAAACTTTAAAATGCATGTTAGTTTTGATTCAAATCAGAATTTAATTGTCTCATAACTAATAAGTGCTTCAGGTTATCTAGCTTTTCATGCTGCCAAAAAATGAATGTCCACACAGCATCTCTAGCTGAGTAACAATTCTTGGGTGAAAGCTGAGGATTCTTCCTTTAGTCTAATACTAAGATTTTCCTTTCACTACAGTCCCTGCCACAGGGCTTAAGTCCTGGGCAGAAAGAACACTCAGTGGAAGTCATGGATGTGAACTATTGTCTCTGTTACCTTGGAAAAGTCGCTTGTCTCAGATAGTTATTTAACCTCTCTGTTTCTGTTTATTGTACTATAAAATCAGGATATACTTATCACAGTACCTACCCACAAACTGTAAGGATAAAATGAGAAACTCTGCTAAAACACACCTTGAAAAATAGTGAGGTGAGAAACAAATTAATGATAAGTCTAGTAACTAACATTTATTGAGCACTAACTATGGTTGGCGGTTTGCTAAGTTCTCCATACAGCTCTCATTGGCTCCTTACAACGACACTATAAGAGGGATACTAATATTTGATTTAACAGTTGAAGAAACTGCGACTCGCAGAGACTAAGTTTTAAGATGATGGTACCGTTATTTAGGAGCTCCTTATTTTCATCATGAAATGACCCCGTTCAGTTATTATGATAAAGGGCAAGAGGTTTCCTCAGGTGAGTTAAGTACCACAATATCGCAATTTCCTGGATGATTTTCTCTCAAGTAATGAGAAATATTGTACAAGGATTAATGCCCCTCAAGATGCCTGCTATGTTAAAACCTTTCTCTACCCTGAGGAAGTGTTGTGTTTTTGATAAAAGCAACTTTAGCTATGAAGACTCCATTGCAATTTGTACAGCTGTGTAATCGAAACTACTAAAAGGCGTGCTCATATATTATTCTACTCACAGAACAGCAGTTTGATTCCTGTGACTTCTTGGCACATCTGCTTGGGATATAAATCCTAAGCAGACTGAGCAGTCACTTTCTAAATCTTCAAAATGCTTTACTAAGCAAAGTCTTTAGTGTGGTTAAGGAGAGAAAAAATTATTAATAGACTCCCAAGTGAGTGGAGTGGTCTGGCTCACTGCAGAGTGTTTAGGGCAGGTGCAGGCAGGACTGGAAGCTTGGAGAAGGTGCACTTTGAGGTAGAGGGTAGCACACAATGCTACAGGCACCAGAAGGTGAATTCTCTTGCCAACTTGAGGTAATTAGAGAGGGTCTTTGGGGAATGGGTTGCCCATGTTTGCAATGTGTTTAATTTTCGTTATTGGCAAGAGTTCAAATTACATGTAAGTGGGCTTGATTAGAGATACCAATTATTACTGGCCTGTTCACACCCCTTTCTAGTAAAATCCCTACCCACTGACCTTACTGACTTGTCAGGAGGCCACATGACCATGATCATAGCTAATTGGGCACCTGGTCCAAGGGAGTGGCCATAAACTATACCCAGTGACCTGTGTCTCACGTGCTTCGGTTTAAAAAGAAAGGCAGAAGTCAGATCTTCTCTCTTGGGAACCCACAATAAGCAACACAAAGGGAAGCTACAATTTCCCTACGTGCTGCAACTGGAAGACCCTAGAGGTGCAGGGCTAGAGTGGCCACTGTTGCCGCCTGGTGCTGGATGAGTAAACTAAGGCGGCCGGCCCAGAGAGAGAGGTGCTGATTCATGGAGAGGCCCAAAAGCCTAGGGAGCTGAGGAGTGACTGCTCCCGGGTGCCATGCTGCACTTCCGACTCTTCCTGAGGCCTGTGGTTCAGTGCACTCTGGTTTTAGCTCGCATATGTTTTTCTAGCAGCCCTCCTTTGACTCGTCTCTGAGTAATGAGTAACTTGTCTCTAGTAACTTGACTCAGTCTGTTTCTTTTCACCAAAATAACCCAGTATGGATCCCACAGTTCGTGACTATTCTATCTAAGGCTGCCCTGGGTGTTAATGCCTGGACTGTCTTCAAAAGTGCCCCCACTTGTTTCGTGTTTTAGCGGGACTCCTGCATTGCAAGTGGCAGGAAGCCACATCAAACTGACCTGAACGGGAGAGTTTATTAGGATGTAAGTACCCGAGGAGATAACTGAGTTGGGAAAGGACAGGCATGCTCCTGGGCCTCAAGAACAGCTGGAACCAAGGGCTCAATCCCTGTTAGAGCTCTAGCTCTGTGCTTTGTCTCTGCTTCTCTCTGTATATTTTGTATTCTTTCTTCTTGCTAAAGACTAACTTCTATATGATGGAAAACAGGCCTCTGGGTATCCCAGCTTTCTACAGAGACTGTATGGCTTAGTGATGAGGAAGCATGCGCCCCATGGCAGGTGGGCTGGTTTTGAATCTAAAGTTAGCCATCAACTAGCAGGGAAATCTTGACCTTTAATCTTAACCTGAGTTTAAGCCTGTTTCCTCCTCTGTAAAATGGAGATTTAAAATAGGTGCCTACCTCCCAGTGTTGTGAAGATTATATGTGATAATATATGTAAAGTAATTAGCTCAGCATCTGGCACTGAATTAAGTTAGTACTTATTATTACACCCGTGCCAAAAGCAAAACCAGAAAAGGCTTTTCCTTTGAGAATGTAGATCTTAGCATATATTGATACAAATACACTTACCAAAACCAGGGAGACGGGGACCTTTGGTGAATTTCTCCATCAGTAAGTTGAAGAATGGAAGTGCAAGGAACCAGGCTTAAGTAAGACTTGTCAAGATCCGATAGTAGGTTCTGACAGCAGCTCCTATTACCTGTCACTGGAGGGTGCCCACAGGCCCCGGGGACGCTCAGCAGGACGTGGCTCTGAAACTCATTGCTGGCCAAGGCACACCCACCGGCCACCGGAGGGCGCCAGAGGGTCAGGATGGGGAGCTGGCCCGTGTAACTTAACTGGCTGAGGAAACTGTTGATGGAGAACCAGCGAGGGAAGGAAAGGAAAGGGCCCATAAAGTAATGTGTTCTTTACAGGCTTATTGGAGGTGCCCTGCCAGGTGGGGACCCTGGGAACTTAGGACAAGAAAACGCAGAGAGCCTCAGGAAATCTCTGTGTACTTGATCTGGTTTGAGGTCTCAACCATGTCTCAAAGAGCTCTGGCAGGAGAAGCAGGGAACTGTTGAAACTCAAGACAAGAGGATTAGGAAAGGTTAAGAGTCAGACTTGAGTTGAAGAAGCATTAGAGGGGTCCGGCAAGGCCAAGTGAGCAAGACAAAGATGAAGCCTGGAGATAGGACCGAAGGCAGAGTTAGCGGAGGGCAGGAGCCTTTGACAGAGCATCTAGGCTGCCGTCTCGGAGGGGCCTGCTGCAGGTGTCAAACCAGTTCAGCTAAACTGTCAAATGATTATTTCAGTCTTAAAGTAAACTCTACTGGTTAACTCAGTCACGCTCCAAGATAATAAATATTAAAGCTCGAAGTTATTTAACATGTAATTATCTACTGTGTAAAACGTTTTTGCCAGTTATTATCTAAATTGCAATCCTTTGTGCACCACCAGAAAATTCATTATGGCGTAAAGTTGTAGGGAAAAAATGAAAGCCCTACTACTTAGAAGTCCAGAGTCAATTTAAAAAACTACATTTATTGGGCTTCAAAAATATGAAAAATATAAAAAGAATGAACCAAAAAATTATTTGTACTCCCACAATTTTAACTGGTCTTTTTAATCTTTAAACATATAGTTTATGAGTGTAATCCATTTGGTATTCTGTCTTTTACACCTACCATCATTTCTCAAGTATCTCTATGTAACAAAATTATTTTTAATGACTGCATATGGGAGCCATGAATGTCATGTGGATGTACCATAAATTGCCTTAACACTTTCATTATTATTGAACATTTAGTTTGTTTTCTGTTATAAATTATACTACGATAAATATATTTTGTGTATAAAACCGTGTTCACATTCCTGATTATTTCCTTAGAAACTGTTCCTGAAAATAAAGTTACTGGTTCAAAGAGCCTTAGTGTTGTAAGACTTGAAATATAAGGTCAAATTGTTTTACAGTAAATTTGGTCAGATCTACATTTCTCTCTGTCTTCATTCTCATCAGCATAAAATGCTATCTACTTAAGTTAATGTTAACATCTTTGATAAATAATACTAATGAAACTATAGACTTTTTAATATTTTTAGTCATTTGTTTTTCATCTGTTGTGAATTGTCTTTTACCTGTTCTAAATTTGGAGCACAGTGTTTTTATTATGAATATATTTAAACGCAGTGGCAGAGTGCAGGTGGGGGTTGGGATCATCTCAGTGGAGATGAATTGCTTAGAACTCCAGCTTGAATCCTGTAGCAACAGAAATCAGCTATCCTGTCCCCGCTCCCCATATGGAGCCATTCTGATAAGAATCAGCTGCTGTGGGATTAAGGTCAAGAGTCCAATGGATTCACAGGGCTGAGGAATATGAGTTACTGGCATTAAAACTCTAACTGCACTTTCCCACAGAAATACTGTTATAAATAGTGGTCAGGGTCTTTAGTATCAGTACAATATTTTAGATACATTGGGGTTCTATAAGCTTCTGTGGGCTGGCCTTTGCGCAGAGCCACCATTTGTAATATTGTTTCTAAAGGAAAACCTGTTCCCAGTTCCAGACAACAGACCAGCAAATAAATTTAAAAGCTGGGAATTGCCTATTTTGAAGCTTTTCACCAGTAAACACAATAGATTCATAGGCTTTCATAGTCAGTCAAATGAACCTACAACCTTGTGGTCTAAGATCTTGGCTCTGAGCCCAGAAACCCTCCTCCCTCCTCTGCCCTTCTGTCCTCTCTGCTGAACGTTTTGACTGAATTCCCTGTAGCCTCAAGCGTCCATCGGTGCTGCCTCTATCCCCAGATCCACCTGCAGGAGCCCCGCTAAGGTAAAAGCTGAGGACCTCTAATTCTAAATTTTTAAATAGAAATATTTCAGAATTACAAAAAGGTGTAAAGAACAATGAATGTTCATGGACTCATCTTTAGACACAAAGTCTCACCTATACGCTGAAGCCCCCGTAGCCATCCCCCGTCTCTTCCCATGCCCCTCCCATCCAGAAATAATCACTTTCCTGAGTTTGGTGATCTTCATGGCCAAGTCAATGCTCTGCTGTTCTGTTCACTTATCCTGGGCTTCCCTCTGCTGGAAGGGTAGGGAAGTAGGGGGTGGGGAAAAAGTCAGTCGGGGGAATATGGGCCAGGTGATCCTGGCCCTAAACCAAGTGTTTGGGAGGGGACTCAACCCATGCTGAAGGAATGCCGCCTTAGAGAATGGAGAGAGCACTCGGTGTGTGTCAGGTCCATGGTCTGCAAGGCTGTGGGGAAGGCGGACCAGGGAAAATCAGGACAGGGTGTCTCGTGAGCGGGATTTGTCTAGCCCGGCAGATGGTCTGTGTCTGACAAGCGTGGAATAAAGGTCAGGAGATTGATAAGCATAGAAAAGGGTGGCAAGAATTGAAAAGTCTTGTCAGAGAGGCCATCCTCGGAGTCAACATTTCTACAGGAACAGGGAAATATGAAGCCCATTTGCTCATTCATTCATTCATTCATTCACCCAACAAATTTGGGCATTAATGCTTAACACCCAACGTGTTAAGCATTAGAAGGGAGGGATATAAACGAGAACAAAAAATGATCCCTGTTCTGAAGAAACTCAGAAGAGGAGAGGACATGTAAATAGACTTACAATATGATGCGTAAGTTAGAAGGTGGGGGGGCCTGGCGGGCTCAGGGTGCAGGCTAGGTCGGCATCGAGACACGCTGGATGTTAGTTTAATAACCCAGGATGCAGCTTCGAAGGGAGGCAGCAGCGGGTTTGTTGGCACAGTGAGGATCTGAGAGACGTTCTGAGGCAAAGGAAGGGGATGGGATGGGGGAGGTCGGAAATTCCCATTCAGTGGATGGAGATGAACCTGGGAGCAGACAGATACCTGGAACCGAGCAGGAGCTCAGGCACTGGGCGGATGGGACAGCTGCCAGAATGTGCTTTTAGGCCTTCCGAAAGATACCATCCCAGATGCCGCCTTCCTCGCATCACCGTTTAGCACCCACGGGCCACTCCGATCCCTGTACTGCCTCGTACTTCTGCCTGTCTTTCCCCACCGGACGTTTCTCTTTCTGTCCTATGGAATTAACCCGCCTGTTGGTGAACAAATTCCCCTAGTTCCTCAACTTCTTTCTTTCTTTTTTTAAATTCTCACCTAAGGATTTTTCTGTTGCTTTTCAGAGAGAGTGGGAGGTGGGGAGAGAGAGAAACATGGATTTGGGTGAGACACATGGATTGGTTGCCTCCCGCATGTGCCCCGAGCAGGGCCCAGGATAGAGCTCGCAACCGAGGCATGTGCACCTGGCTGGAATCGAACCCGGGACTATTCAATCCGCAGGGCCGACGCTCTAACCACTAAGCCAAACCAGCCAGGGCTCCTCAACTTCTTTATAGAACTATTTATAGTAGACACCTTTTAGAGTTTTCTTCCCACCTCACAAAGACCTTCATAGCACCTCTCCTCACCATAATGGTGGGCTTGTGGCTACTATCTTGTTTCATGTGTCCGAGATACCCTTGGATACTTCCTCCAACCCCCCTGCCCACTCCCTGCTGGCCACATATAGCTCAAGTTGATTTCGGTTTCATGCAACCAGAGACTTAGCTAATCTCCCACCACCTTGCACTGAACTGAAACCTGGCTTTCCCCCGGGGTTACCACTTCCCCTGCAGTCCTTTCAAGTAGAAGCTATTTATTCCTCCGTGCCCCACATACAGAGAGGCACTAGCAACATTCTTTAGCTCCCTTCTAAGCAATTTCTTCTTTTTTCTAGCAGGAAAAACCTCTGCCCCACCGAGGTCCACACCATTAAACTAGTCACCTTTCCTCCTGTCATCCACCAGCCTAGTTACATCCCACGTACTAAATGCCTGTCTCATTTCTCCACCCTGTGGGGATTTTGCTGACCCTGTGGACCACCCATTCCATGGCTCAGGTTCTTAGTTCCTTGACCTTTCAGCTTCAGCATCCTCACTTCCAGTCCACTTCAGTGTCCTCCTAGGGCCACACCCTGCCCTTTGTCATCACCAGGACAGTTCCACCCTAGAGAACACAGATTCTCTATCGCTGTAACTACCCGCCCAGGTCTGTCCATTGACACAGTCTGATGGCTTGAGGCCTGTACACATTTTCAGCGGTGTTCTCAGCCCATTGGGTAGACCTTTGTGTTTGTTTCCCATCAGCTTTCCCTTGCACCCTTTGAGGTCATCGTAAACCTCCCCTACCCTCTCCAGGCTCCATGAAATCGGGAGAAACTCTCTGTTCAGTTATCAAGTTATTCATTATTATTATTCAACGAATATTTATTGCACACCTACTGTGTGCCAGGTACTGTGGATACAGTGGCACAGCTTTGCCAGTGAGGAGCTCACGGTGGAGAAGGTCAATTCAGTAATCACACACGTGAACGTAATTACAAACGGTGGTAAGAGCTGGGGGTGGAGCCGGGCGGCAGAGGGGCATTTCAGGAAGCAGCAGCAGCGTGAGCAAAACAGGCAGAATGGAGTGTGGTTTTTGGGGACATGAAACAAAAAGACCTGTATGGATGAAGACGGAGAACTAGAAAGAAGAATGGAGCAAGGTGAGGCGAGTGGGGGCAGGGACAGGGTAAGAGCTGCCTTTGGAAAAGACCCTGCAAGGCCTGAGTCGGTGGAGCCCAGGGCTTTTTTGGGGCAGTAAAACTGTTCTGCACGACCCTGCAGTGGTGATACATGACAACATGCCTTTGTCAAAACCTATAGAACTGTGTAGCAGCACCGGGAGTGTTGAACTCTGAACTGTGTGCTTAGTTAATAATAATGTATTAACATTGGTTCAACAACTGTAACAAGTGTACCACACTAATGCAAGATATTAATAACGGGAAACTGGGAGGCAAGTAGCGAGGGGGCGTAAGGGAACCCTATACTACGTGCTCAACTTTCTGTAATCCTAAAACTGCTCTAAAAAATAAAGCCTACTAATTAATAAAAAGGGGGGGGGCTAAGACCACTAGCTGATGTGAGCAAAGTAGATTAGGGACAGAGGAAATATGAGCAGACTACTAGAGAAGTGTCCGGAAGCCCAGGCGAGAGAAGCTGGTAGCTCAGAGCAGAGAGGTTCTGGAGAAAGGGAAAGGGGGTAGGAGGTGGTATGGACAAGACTTGGTGCGGGCTCGATGCGGGTTGGGGAATCAAGGGCCAGTGCGGTTTCCGGCTTGCCCTACGTGATGATTCAGTGATGTCGCTCAACAGCTGGTGCAGAGGATGTCGGACAATTTCATCAATACCATCCCTACATGCTAGGATGCCATTGCACACACGTATCCTCGGCGTGCATCTAAACATTGTATTGCCTGTTTTTCGGCGCCGACTGACTGTGATCATTCCCCACCAGACCTTGCTAGAAAGGGAGGTCATCCCACGAGTCCCCTTCTTGCTTCAGCCACTAATTGGAGTGGACAAGGTTACTTGGCTTTTCTGGGCCTTAGTATTTACGCCAGTAACATGAGAAAGCTGAACCAGATGGCTTTTCCAGGGTAGTGCGAAGTGGGGCGTCTTCCAGATACTGAAGTCCTTTTCATGCCTGTTGCCCCCCAACCCTTGGGCTTTCACAGTGAATGCTGACCCCTCCAATTTGTTGGTCAGTGCTTTCCCGCTCCTGGCAGAGCTACGGTCCCTGGATTCCTGCTTGTGTGGTCCAGGGCCATGACTAGGGCCGGCCCGAATCACCGTAACCCCAAGTAACTCTGGACCAACACCAGATACCTCCCTCCAAGTCAGATTTTGGACACACTACCAGATGGCCCCAGAGAAAACGTAGTTCTCTGTGTGTTTTCATTTCAGAATAAAGCCTATCATCAGACAACAGAACAAACGTGCCAACATCCTGTTCCAAAAACCAAAATACACAAACTTCCAGGAACGACCAGCCCTTTAGCCCATCTGCCTCCGAGACAGTGCTGTTACTATTCAACATCCCCGGGGCCTTGCCTCCTTTCTGGCTGCACCAGGAGCATGGCAGAACACCCATAGCCAATCGAGCCGTTCCAGCTTTATTCCCCTCCCGGAATCAACATCGCAGGGGACTGTTTCTCATGGTGACTTTCTCCAATGAACCCCTGTCTGTGGGTTGCAGCGGAAAACTTCAAGGCCGTACTCTGTGGCTGTGCCGTGACACCTTTGCATACCATGGCTTGTCTAAAAGGCTTCGTTGAGAACCTCCTAAGGAAAACACAGTGACCCTGAGCCTGGCATAAGAGCCAATGCTGTGTTGAAACCTACTCACTTAAGCCCAGGCCAAGGACTGTGTGAGAGAATCTTTATGCTCTTGCCACTTTCAGCCAGCCCTGAAAAACAGCCCTCATGGAAACTACAGCTGGTTGACCCTCTCTAAGGCTATAATACGTTCCTGCAAGGAACTTGGCAGAGTTTCACTAAAGCCTCACTCTGGCCATCATTGAGTGATGAACACAGCCCTATGCTACCTTTCCGTCTCATGAATGAGAAAGTTCCCTGTAAATGACGTCCTTCCACATTTATTATTTTTGTTGTTATGCAAGTTTCAGGTTTACAACGTAATTCAACATCTGTATACACTACAAAGTGATCGCTCCCCCAAATTTAGTTGCTACCCATCACCATCCAATTGACTCCCCACTTTCGCCTACCCCCAACCTGCTCTTCCACATTTAGATTACTGCTCTGGGGCGCAGGGTTTATCCCCGCGTGGTAAGCACGTCAGTTCCGTATAACGCCTGCTATACGGTTGTTTCTTCCTTCTAAAGGGAAGCATATTGATTTGAGTTAAACTGCAGGTTGCTGGCCAGCCAGTGTATTAATTGTCCTTGGTCAAATGCCAAACATTAGCCCAAGCAGCTGTGTCTGGACATTGGGGGAGAGGGAGGGTCATTTAGTAACACACACGACAGCCTATTGCTGCTGCTCCTGAAGGCAGCCAGTTTGTGGAGTGTCCGGACACCGATCCCAAGGCCTGATTGGAACAAATAAGCTGAGGCGATCAGAACGCTCCTGAAGCACTTTTGGGGTTATCTGATTAATGTTTCTCTCCCTGACTAGACAGTACACTGCAGGGAGGCACATAGTAGGTGCTCCATTGGTATTTTTTAAAATTGATAATTAAATGCATGAATAAAATTGGGGAAGCCAGGAGAGGATTTGAATGAGTCAGTGATTTGACTAAGTCACATTAAGCGTAAGCCAAGTTATGAGTAAGCAGATCCTGTGATGCAGAAACGACGCACAGAGTAGATGGTAAGAGAGCCGGGCGGCAGTGCGTGGAGAGCGTGGCAGACACACAGGGAGGAGCTGAGTCACAAGTAAAGATTCAGAGAATCTGTGGCTGACGCCTTAGAACCGCCGCGAATCCATAGCCACCCTCCGGTTCCTGTTCTTCCTGACCCTGATTGCTCATGGCTCTCCGAGTGGAGACTCAGCTTAGGCTCAATCTAGAGCTGCCATACATGTCTTCCCTTCCCTCTCCCCCATATTTTAAAGCATTTTTGTTAGCACACTTGAGCAAGCGCAACCAGATGTGCTTGGCTACATATGCTTTTATTTTTTATTTTTAATGACTCTGTAACCACTGAGCCAAACCGGCTAGGGCCACATCTGCATTTTAAAATTGAAGATTAGAAAGAAAGAAAAGTATTATTTTCTAATAATATTAATAAGTCATGAAGATCAATTTTATCATATCATGGTTAATTGGTGCCTGTATATGTTGGTTTTATATTTGCTACTGTAACACATGGCCGCATCTTTAGTGGCTTAAATGACACAAGTTTATTATGTTAAAATGCTGTAAGTTAGAAGTTCAGCAAGAGCCTCAGTAGGCTAAAATCAAGAGTTCGGCAGGGCTCTGTTTCCTTCTGGAGGCTCTAGGGGAGAGTCCTTCCTAGCCTTTCCCAGCTTCTGTAGGATGCCTGCATTCCTTGGCTCTTGGGGCCCTTCTTCCATTTTCAAAGCCGGCATTGGCTAATCTGGTCCCCTCTGCATCACATCTCCTTCTGGTTGACCTCGGCTGGGAAAAGTTCACTGCTTTTAAGGACTCATGGATAATCCAGAATAATCTCCATACTTCAAGGTTCTTAACCTTAATCACACCTGCAAAATCCCTTTTGCCAAGTAAGGTAACATTCCCAGGTTACAGGAATTAGGACACGACAGATGTGGGGAGCAATTATTCTGTAGTTACACACTGTAGTTACAAATCCTGTTATGTTCTTATAAGAACACCTAGGGTCGAGATGGTAGTCAAGTATGTCTAAAAGTCCAAGTAGGTTGCTAGATGGAAGGAACCTTGCAATAAGAAATAAGGTATGGCTTTGTCCATTAAATATCAGCAGAAAGGAAAGAGAATTACCATTTACTGAAGCCATTAGCTTCAGTGTGTCAGGCATAGTGATATATTTATCTCCGTTAACCTTCACAACAACTTAAAAAAATTTTTCTTTAATTAAAAAAATTTTAATCTACATTCGACGCTCAATATTATATTAGTGTCCGGTGTAGAGCATAGTGGTTAGACAATCATATACTTCACAGGGTGTTCCCCCTGATATTTCTAGTACCCACCTGGTACAGTTATAACAGTTAGTGACTGTATTTCCTATGCTCGACTTTACGTCCCATGACTATTTTGTAACCACCGATCTGTACTTCTTCATCTTTTTACCTTTTCATCCATTCTTCCCACCCCTCTCCCGCCTGGCAACCATCAGTTTGTCCTCTGTATCTGTGAGTTTGTGTCTGTTTTACAACAACTCCTTCCAATAGATATCATCTCCATTTTGTAGATGGGGAAGCAGAGACTCAAGAGAGGTTAAATAATTTGTGGAAAGTCACAGAGCTGATGAGTGGCAAAGCTGGAATTCAGACTAAATTTGTCAGGCACTGAACCCATGCATTTCCCACTATGTCCCAGGGCCTCCCGAATATTCTGTGGAACATCATTCGTCTGTATAAAAATTGAGGCACCACCAGACAAAGATTCCTTCAGAGGTCTCAGGCTGACTGTCTTGGGCCCTTTCAAGATGTACTTGACATCACACATTTAAAAGGAAAACCTGTTCCCAGGATAGAATGCTTCCCGTATCCCCCACCCCCCCAGTGTAAATCAAGGAGGACTGCCGGACATGCTAAATATTTTTCTCAGAAAGAGACCATGGATAATCCCATTTTATTAACCGGGAACGCTGTGGACCTGAGGACTGCCCTTGGGGATTTACTGGTCAGATTCATGCTCCAGTCAGGTCCTCTCTTCCCATCAGTGACACTCAGATAAACCTGCATCCAAGAAGCCAGCAAGGGCAGCCCTGAAACACTTGCCCAGAGAACCTTGTTAAGTTTCATCCCCACTCCTAAGCATTCAGTTACTGTTACCAGCAAGGTTACACAGCAGGCTCGCTACAGATGCACCCTCTCCAGGGAGAGAGAACTGCAGCGGCTGCTGAGACCAAGGGAGCGTGTTCCTTCCGTACGGAGAGTCCATCGCGGCTGGTCTTGGTACTGTCTCTCCCTCCAACTCTGCCTCTTCCGCGTTTCCTGTGACACTCTCTGCGGCCAGCTGTTGGATCAACAGCTGCTCTCCTCCCTGCAGACTGTTTGCCTGTACTTTGGTCATCCTATCTTGTTCTGCTCTCTGATATTTATTTACGCACCCTGGATTTCTGTTGATTAATTGGCCTTTGTCTTATTGCTGCCCAAACCCTTGCGATTCTCGGTGCGGCCGTGTTCTCTCTTACCCTCCGCCTGCTGCCGTGTTCAGTGTGAATGCCCTTTCTTCCTAGAATTCTGTGTGGGTATCCCGAACATTGATTACTTTGTAGCCAGCTTCCCTTGGGCCCTTCCACTGTCAACAGCGGTTTATTGAGATCAGCAACATCTTGGAACTGCGACTCAATATTTGTGTGTTTTTATGCATAATGTGATTTTGGTGTTTCATTCATAATCTTTTTTTTTCTTAATATGTTTTTATTGATTTTAGAGAGAGAGGAAGGGAGAGGGAGAGAAACATCAATTGGTTGCCTCTAGCACACACCCTGACAGGATCAAACCTACAACCTGGCCGTGTGCCCTGACCAGGAATTGAACCAGCGACCTTTCGGTGCACAGGACGGTGCTCAACCAGCTGAGCCACGCTGGCCGGGGCTGGTTTGTATTCCTGCACTGCATTCTTCTGCACCTCCGAATGCGCTTCTTTTGATGGAGACTCATAGAAAGGGATTCTTCGTGTGTGTGTGTGTGTCATAGAAAATGCATTTTCTTTGTCAGATCAGCTGGACTCCTTAGCATCATTCAGTAGCTAGGAAGGTGGATAATGACTGTTTATTATAACAAATCTTCTAACAAACAATAACAGCCAACATCTATTAAGTAGTTCATATAAGCGAGATGTTATCCTCACATAATATTACTTCATCTTCCTAACAACTCTCCGAGATCAGATCACTATCTTACAGATGAGAAAACTGAGGTTTAGAAAGGTCAAGTAGCCCGGCTGGGCGTGGCTCAGCAGTTGGGCATTGACCTAGGATCCAGGAGATCACGGTTCGATTCCCGGCCAGGGCACATGCCCAGGTTGTGGGCTTGATCTCCAGTGGGGGGGGAGGGTGCAGGAGGCAGCCGATCAATGACGACTCTCATCATTGATGTTTCTGTCTCTCTCTCTTCCTCTCTCTGAAATCAATAAAGATATATTTTTAAAAAAATAGAAAGGTCAAGTAACTTGTCCAAAGTTTCCCAGCTAACAGGTGATAGAAAGATCCAGGAATTAACCCCATTTTATGAGTTTCCAAAATGCAGACTTCCACTATCCTTTATGGCTGCTGTTGGCTCAGATCTCAGTTTGCACATTTTTGGAAAGAGAATATCAAGTAGCCGGGTAAACAGCAAGAAATACTTTAGAACAAAGGGAATTTTGATTACTGGTTCCTGATAGGATAAAACGGGACAAAGGTGGCCACATTGAGTAGCACCCTAGAGGGCCCAGGCTAGAGGACCTATTACACTCACTGTCCTCGATGGGTGCCAAGGTACAGAACCCGTGTGGGTGGGGAAACAAGGGGAGCCAATGAGTAAATAGAAGCAAAGGGGACATAAAGGACTTTAGCCTGGAGGAATTCCCAGCATGGAAGACAGACTGTAACCTTACAGTCTGTGGACCTCGTTATAAGATTCCCATGCCAACTTGCATGGGTTTGCCAAGGACAGTAACAGTCTGATAGGGAACAGACTGAGACAGGGAGAGGGTATCAGAGAAGGTGTAGTGGCCCCACAGCAAAGAAATGACCGGGGGTCCTCAGGTGACAGGCCTGTTTGGTTCTGGCTGCTCGTGTCCTTTCTATCTGGGATCCCCATCCTAGGGGGCGATGGTAACTGAAAGATAAGGGTGTGGTTGATGTGTGAGGGGTTGGGAGAGTCAGATGTTGGGGGCCGGAGGTTGTTGGCTAAAGTGTGGAATTTCTCACACAAGACAGTGGGAGATACCCGAATCCTAGAAACCGAAATCCTGGAATTTAGAAGGAAGAGTGTGGAGGTGGGATGTGAGTAGGGGATGTCACCAAGACGGAGAGCCCAGAGGGCGAGGCTGGGTAGAGAACTGGAAAGAGTATAGAATTTTTTTTCTATAACAGCTCAGCTCTTCCATGGTTTTTTCCCAATCCATCGAGCTCCGTGGAGAAAGCCTGTGGCCGCTCATTCCCATGCTCCATCTCCTGCCAAAACTCCTCGCTCCATCCTGATGGTCTCGGTTTATGTCCCATTGGCCGGCACGCAGCCTCCGCTGCTCTGCCTAGTCCCTTTGGCTCAGTAATTCGCTAAGATATCTCCTTGGTCCTCTAGTCGAGCTTTAACCCTTGACAGTGCCCGGATTTGCTGTGGCCCCGTGGTCTGCAGCCGGCAGGCTGTCTCATCCAGCCAATCAGGGTAACTCGTCCCAGAACAGCCCCTGACTCCTTCTCAGACCCGGGCCCTCAGTGATGTCCCTTCCATTCCACCTGGAAACAGGCGGGAACCTATGTTGTGCTGGCTGTGAGCCATACGGCTGAGCATCTCCTGCCAAGTACCGTGGTGGAGGTGGGGGTGCTATAATCTCCACTACAGCAGAGGAATCTATATACGTTTTCTAGTTTCATAGGAATTGCTAGGTTTTCTGAAATGACAAGTGGGAACACAAGAAAACCTACCTACCCAGTCAGTGACCTTGAGTGTCCTTTGTAACTACGTTTTCAGGGGAAAGCAAGGGCATTTTTCTTTGTCATTCACTGTCTTTGCATGTACCCTATATAGGAAAATACATGAATCACAAGTGTACAGCTGGATGCATTTTTGCAAAGTGAGCACACTAGTTTAATCAGTATCCAGATTAAGAAAACAAAACATTATCAACAAAACATTATCAGTGTCCGATCCTCTCATGTCCCCACCTGGTTACCACTCCCCATATGGTAACCACTATGCTGACTTTTAACAGCATTGATTAGTTTCGCCTGTTTTAGAATTTCATATAAATGGAATATATATTACGTGTGGCTTTTTTTTGGGT
Source organism: Miniopterus schreibersii (assembly GCF_964146895.1). Lineage (NCBI taxonomy): Eukaryota > Metazoa > Chordata > Mammalia > Chiroptera > Miniopteridae > Miniopterus > Miniopterus schreibersii. Next base: position 11,516,290 of record NC_138116.1, read on the forward strand.
CGACGCTGTCTTTGTAAGATTTATCCCCATTGTTGGGCATAGCAGTAGTCTGCTTCGCATTGCTATATAGCGTAGCGTATGAATATACTAATTTTTATCTGTTCCACTGCTGTTAGACATTTGGGTTGCTTCCAGTTTTCAGCGATTATGAATAGTCCTGCTATGAACATTCTTGTACATGTCTTTTGGTGAACATATGTGTGCATTTCTGTTGGGTATGTATCTAGGAGTTGAACTGTTTGGTAGAATATACGCATATGTTCAGTTCTAGTAGACACTGCCAAACAGCTTTCTGAAATTGTAACCAAGGGTTTTTTATCTTTCCTAAATCTCTTGGAGCCAGAAGAAAGGGGTGCAGAGGCAGGCAGGTAGAAATTTGGCTGGCAGTGCCAGCAAGTGCGTGCAGGTTAAAAGTAACTTTTCCCTGTCCTGTGCCATTGTTTTTGTCAGGTAGTTTTCTTTCCCAAGGCACCGGGCCTGGAGAATATGTGCCACCCAGGTGCAGTCGGCTGGTAGAGTTCTGCAGTGCTGGGCCTTTAGGATGAAGATCCTCGGCTGGGTCAGTATCAGATGCCAAGCCCTGGCCGGCCGGGGCTCGGCTGGTTGGAGCTTCCTACCCCCCACCAGAAGGCTGTGGGTTCAGTCCCCAGTCAGGGTACATGAGGGAGGCATCCAATCAGTGTTTCTCTCTCTTTCTCCTTTTCTCTCTCTTAAAGTCAATAAAAACATATCCTCAGGTAAGGATTAAAAAATATATATATATGTATGTAAGATACCAAACCAGAGGAATTAGTACAACTGAAAACTGGGCGAGAGGTAGAAGTCCGAGCAGCCTGCAGGAGAAGGTGGAGGCCAGTGGAGAAAGAAGTGGGGTTGACACAAAAGGCGGAGATGCAGATACCACGTTGGCGCAGGAGGCCAAGAACCCAGGGCGAGGGGGAGCGGCAGCAGGGGAAGGGTGAATGGAAGCGGGGGTGTGGGTCAGAACTGGCCTTATACCCCAGCCCGGCATGGAGTGAAAACGGTTGTCCAGCCCGGCCGGGCGTGGCTCAGCGGTTGAGCATCTACCTGGGATCCAGGAGATCGGGGTTCGATTCCCGGTCAGGGCACATGCCCGGGTTGCGGGCTCGATCCCCAGTCGGGGACGTGCCGGAGGCAGCCGATCAATGACTCTCCCTCATCGCTGATGTTTCTCTCTCTCTCTCTTTCCCTTCCTCTCTCTGAAATCGATGAAGATTATATTAAAAAGAAAAAAAAAGAAAATGGTTGTCCAAGTTCAAAGAAAGGAAAGAGAAAAAAATTAATCTCATCCTACTGAAAACCGAAGTTGAGTAAGCCTTGCCCGGAAAGGTCTTTCGTGGGTAATTGCAAACTTCTGGGAACTTGAATGGAGACTGTGGGGGGTGAAACAAATATAGAGCCTTCTGTCGGAGATGGAATGTTTGTGTGACACACACTTCTCCAGGCCGCTCTAGCTGAACGGTGTACTGTGGACAGTAGCGGCCTCCACAGGGAGATCCCTGGCACCCCGGGTCCCTTCCGCATGGCTCGAGGATGCGGGGGAGGGAGGTCTCGCATACATTGCTGAGTGTCTGGCTACTCACTGACTCATATCACCAACCACAGCTGGGGTGCAGCCTCTTCTCTGCCGAAGTGGAGAGAGATGTCTTCCTCCCACCTGTTCCATAATCAAGCCACAAAAAAGGGTGACTCTGGGCCCTGTTTTTTTGGGTGCCTCTAACGGTACAACACTTTCGTTTGACTTTGTTTTTCACTTGAACAAAAAAAAACAACTGAGATGACAGCGTGAGTGACTTCACAGTCTGCCACACTCGAAATCCAGCCCTCCTTGTTGACCTCCCCCAACCCACCTCCGTGATTCCTGATAGTTACTGTGCGACCACAAACAAGTTACTCAACCTCTCTAATATTTAATTTTCTCATGAGTCCTATAGGAAGAAAAAGATCTTCCTTTCAGAGTTTCTGTGAGGATTAAATGAGATAATATGTAAAGGGTCTAGGGAAGGGGACACTCCCACAGTTTCTTCCTTATGCCCCTTGGTGTTTTCCCTACCGTCCACAAGAGAAATGTCTAATCTGGTTGGTTATTCCAGGGCATTGGCCAGGCCATTTTCCCTAGCAGTCAGGATCACGCGCGATGTGCTTGGATCATTCGTGTACATGGATCCCTCCGGGCTCTTCTCTCTTTGTCCCCGTGGGACTGAGTGACACTCCAACTCAGGCAGGCTATGCTTACACTGTGATTGTACAGCCTGGTTCAGCCAGTGTGTATTTTGAGTAGGCAAAGCCTTGGCTGCCGTGGTGGTTAAATATTTTTAATTTTACCCCTGGAAAGGGCCCTCCCTGTAAGCCTCCAGCTCTAGGCATGTGACCTCAGACCACCTTATCAGAGAGCGCTAGCCTAGGCAAAGTTCAAGTGTTATTTGTTTTCCTTTGCCACTGTCTCCTGTGTGTACTTCTCCCTCTCGACCTTGAGGCGGGGGCATGGCTATGGTTTAAGGTAGGAGTCTGGTATTCTTAAGCCTCTTGGCCTAATGTTTGTTATCTAATGGACTCCAAACCAACCATAACCCTTAGCATTATTAATATTAGTTGTGTCTTGGTTATCTATTAATGCTTAATAAACCACTCCAAAATTGAGTGGCTTAAGACAATCTTTTGTCTTGTTTTTTAATTTCTCATGATTGTGGGGGGGGGCGTTGACTGGTCGGTGCTCTGCTGGTCAGTTTTGCTGGTGTCATTCTGTTTTCTACATGGCTGCAGTCAGATGGCAGCTGGGGCTGGAATCTGCAGGATGGCTTCACCCATGTGTCTGACGCTTTGCCAGGGATGTCTGGAAGGTCAGGCTCAGCTGGGATACTGGCAAGGCAAGACCCCTCTTTCTCACCATGTAGTCCCAGGACTTTTTCTTTTCCATGCGGACTTATCAAATGGTGGACCAGGTCTCCTAGCAGCATAAACGTGGAAGCTGCCAAACATTCTTAAGGCTTAGGTCCAGAACAGACACAGTGTTGCTTCTGCCATATTTTGTTCCTCAAAACAAGTCACAGGCCCAGCCATGATTCAAGGGGAGGGACTGCATATGCTTGTAAATGCCAAGAGGGATGGCTGATTGGAGGCCACCAATGTAACTGGCTTCCGTAAGAAATATTACTATGAGTTTTATTTGCGAACCCTAGATTTACCTCCCTCCCCACTCAGGGTTGGTTTTTCCTGCATATGGTACAATCTCTGTAAAGTGTTTCCTGAGAGCTCGGGGATCTTAGCGTACAGGGCTAGTCATTACCCCGACATCCCTGGTAACCATCTTTAGTACGTGGTTTCATCTGTAATCATGCACGCTAAGCCCCTGTAGACCCACCTGCTCCAGTCTGACCTCACTGGGCTATGTGGCGGATTCAATAAAATCACTTCTGTAAATTGCCTGGCACCGCATGTTAGCAAATGCTCAGTAGTGGCAATTGTTGTTATTTTATTATTACCAGGGATCCCTAAAGTATCGGGCTGGCCTTGGTGTAATGAGATGCCTTTGGGAATTTGGAGGAGCAATACCAGAACAAGAGGAAAAATCATTAACTGCGCAGCCAGCAAAAGGCCTGTAACAGGTGACAAGGCCAAGCTGACGGGGAGGCTCCCAGGACCTGGGGAACGCGATGGGGAGCTGCCGGCGTCCAGCGGCCAAGGAGGCGGGAACCAACTATACTGAGCCCCGCGTGGGACACATACACATTCCCTGTGGAGTAGAACCTTCCAGCACAGCTCCTTATGGATGGTCCCAATGGCAGAGGACAAGGGGAGAAACAGCCCTTGGGAGGTGATAAATCGACTCTATCCAGAGCGAAGAAACCAAGCCCACCCAGACGGCTTTGGTCTCCTCACGATGATGGTGTTAGCACTTAGTCAGCTTATAATCCACTGTCTAGGAACTTTCTTTTCCCACCTCAGTTAGTTTTCCCTTATGCTCTCCTAGAATAAAAAAAGTGAAAATGCAATAATCTGTTTAAAGAGATTAAGTTAGATTGAAGGAAGGTCATAGGGGTAAAAGCATTTTGTAAACTTTTAAGTGCTCAACTAATGTGAAATGCTATTATTTTTCAGGAAAGCAGATTCAAGTGTCGCCCAGAGAGAGGGCTGTTAGAGCCCCGTGGCTGAGTTGAGCAGTTTTAAAGCTAATTGTCCTTGTGAGCTCAGGACCTTGGCTCTGACCCTCACCTCTGTCCCATCCCCCAGTGGGTCATCTACTGCCCCTCCCAAGTTCAAGCCCTCACTATCGCCCACCTAGTTTGTTGTCAGTCACCCTCTAATGGGTCATCTTGAGTTCATTCTCTCTTGTTTTCAGGTTTAAAATGCTGCTTCTGTCATGTCACTTTTCTACTCCAAAACCTTCAGTGACTTCCGATTGCCTTTTTCTTTTTTAAGCAACGCTTAAAAGAAAATAGTATGCTCAGCTTGCTTATTGACTAATATAATTTCTCTCCTGTGTCTTCCTGAAGACATGGCAGTGCCCTCTTAACATCATTAACCCAAACAACTTTACGGGAAAGAAGGTAATAAACAGTAGATTGTATTTTGTCACTCCAAATCTTTGAACTATGGAATCAGTAAACTTTAGCACTGAAAATGCCCTTGGAATCAGTCTCAATCAACTCCATCATTTCACAAATGAGGAAACTGAGACCGAGCAGGTAAATTTCTCAGATGTTGATACCCAGCCAAGTGAAGGCTGTGTCACAACTAGAACTCAGCTCTTTTCATTCCCACTGTTCTTTCCACAGCGCTACATTCTATACATTTGTACATTTTTACATAGTTTAATCAGAGTGCATATGCTATTTTGTATCTCTTCGTTCCTGCTTACAATACTCTATATCCACATTTCCATGGACCTAAGCCAGGTTCCTGTCACTTTTCGTAGCTACATGGCATTCTATCATATGCATATAGGCGATGGTCCTTGAAGAATCATCATCTTGAGTTGCACAAAGAAAGAAAACAAGCCAACACTAATGCTTTGTGTTAACTGTTTTTAATAATAAAATAACAAGGATATCTGCAGCTGCTTTGTAAATATGTTTAAAAAGTCATATTAAAAAAATAAAATTAAATAAATAAAAAGTCATATATTCTTAATCTGGTTTACTCATATTTTCTTTTCTAAAAGTGGACCTGCTCATTTTATGTGTTTTCTAAGTGTTATTCATAAGTTTTGTGAAGTACATTAAATATATACAAAGTATGAAATAGTTTTGCATCAAAAACTGTCAAACCCTCTTACTACTGATTCAAAACTTGTCCATATTTAGATTCCTGATTACTCTTTGTAATTCATCTCTTTGATCATGGCTGTTCTGCATTTGAATATACAAAAGGCTTTTGAAAGTATCATCCTTCCATCTGGAAAATAGGGGAAAGAGTGTTACAAAGGTGACTACTTCCAAAGTTCTTTCAATATTTCTCAGAATGTCTCAAGAGTTGTGGCATTTTATTTTCCAAAGTCTTTGGGAAAATGAAGCCCTGACTGATCATCTAATGATCACTGTGTGGTGGTGCAGCGTCGTATATTTTTTTGAAAGTCATTATTACAGGAAAAGGCAGATTTAAAAAAGTTTTCTAGTTCCTATTTGAGTTGGGTATTGAATGGACTGCTTTACATCCAGAGAGAACATAAACATAAAAGGCAACACACCCATAAAGTGAGGTCTTGGATCATTGTTATTTTTGTAGTTTCTTTGCTTCAACATTTGAAAATGACTAATCAGCCCTGGCCAGTTTGGCTCAGTGGTTAGAGCGTTGGCCCTCAGACTGAAGAGTCCTGGGTTTGATTTTGGCCAAGGGCATGTACCTCGGTTGCAGGTTTGATCCCCAGCCCTGGCTGGGGCGAGTACGGGAGGCAACCAATCGGTGTCTCTCTCACCATCTCCATCTCCAGCTTCATCTCTGCCTCTACCTGTTGGAGAAGCCAAGCTGCCATGTTGAACGCACATCTAAGGAGAAGGTCACTTGGCAAAATACTTAAGCCTCAGACCAGTGGCCAGCTGGGAACTGTGTTCTGCCAACAACCATGTTAGTGAACTTGGAAGTGAATTCTTCAGCTCTACTGTGGCCTTGAGATGACTGCTGCTCCAGCCAATATCTTGACTGCAACCTCATGAGAGACCCTGAGCCAGAACCACCTGGCTAAGTCAGTCTCAGATTACCAAACCTCAGGAACTGTGTGAGATAATACAGTTTTTGTTGTTTTAAGCTGTGAAGTTTCAAGGTAATTTGTTATGCAGCAATAGATAACAAATGCACCAGCCCAAGAGACAGGATCGCTCAGCAGAGAGGGGCTGTCTGGCTACCACTGGAGCCACAAAGAAGGTGCAGCCACTACTGGAGATACTGCCTGAAGCATGGGGGAAGGAAAGAGCTCCATGGCCCTTCACCTGCTCCATTGGCCAAACCAAACCATAAGAGAGCCTGAGAAATGTCACCTGCAAGGAGCAACCTCTTGCAATACAGAACAGGGCAGAGACAGAAGGGAATTAATCTAAGAACAAATAGGCAAATTACCAGCACAACCTAGAACCCATTTTACACGTGGAATCTCCAGTAACATTCTTCAGAGCCTTGTCCTGATCTCCACTTTGGGAAATGGTGGCCTAAAACTACTTTTCCCAAATCTCTGCAAGTCCAGATTTATACATCAATTATTATGCAAAGTGTTTCTCCACTGACTTTTTGTTTCTCATTACCCGGGGTAGCCCCATCTTCTTTCAGCTCCACAGCATTTGATCTACACCTGTTTTAGGCATTTTCAACATAACGTATAGTAATTTAGCGCATGTCTTATTGTCTGAGAACTAATAGCTTCTTGAGGGTCAGATCTATTTTTCACTTACGGTTGTGTATTGTCCCGTCATTATAGCACCTAGCCCGGAATCTTGTTCATATTAAATACCAGTAGACATTAAGTGAATGAATGAATGTCAAAGCCAGTGGTACAACTGGTATAAGACCCTGTTACCTTCATGTGTATTACTATTAAATCTGTTATATACTCATGGTAGAACCGAGTGTCTAGAATAATCTTCCTATTTTCTTTCTTTAAAATTTTAATTATGTCTTTATTGATGTCAGAGAGAGGAAGGGAGAGGGAGAGAAACATCAGTGATGAGAGTCATTCATTGATCGGCTGCCTCCTGCACGCCCCCTGCTGGGGACTGAGGCCGCAACCCGGGCATGTGCCCTGACCGGGAATCCAACCGCAGTCTCCTGGATCCTAGGCCGATGCTCAGCCGCTGAGCCACGCCAGCCGGGCAACCTTCCTGTTTTCTCGGCTGGTCACATCTTTTGAATTCTTTTGAACCTTTCCTTGAGGGAAGAGAACAGTAAAATTGCAAACTGGCTTGTGTGCAGGGATAATTGTCCTGTGAGACCAAAGTCCTGCGGGAACTTCTTAGTAGGAGGAGTAGGTTCAGAGAACTGCACTTGGCTACTCTGAAAAAAAAAAAAATCATCTGCTCAGTAAGAAAGGAATGCTCAGCATTTTGCAAGAGTGATTTCCTCTACTGCTCTATCTTCCTGCTGATGCTTGATAGAGGGAATAAATTTGAAACAGAAAGGAGGGAGGGTTTGAGATCAGCTCCTCTTACTTAGTTCAGGCTTCCTCACTTCCTGCCTGGATTACCACAGTGCCCCCAACAAGTCCCCTGGCATCTTGTTTCTAAAAACAAATCTCAGCTGGGCGCTCTCGTGTTTAAAGTTTTTCAACGGTTGCCCATTCTCTTCTGGATGAAATCCAAGCTCTTCATGATCCGGCCTTGGGGTTACTTCTTCAGCCAAACCTTTCCTCACTGACACCAAGCTTTGCAGGCCTCTCGCCCTCTTCAGTCCCTCCCTCTCCCCTCTCACCTGAATCTTCTTCTACCTCAGCCCAACTCAGTCGTCAAGATTTAGTTTCGACTCTCCCTCCAGGAAGTCTCTCTGGAGCCCCTCATGGTAGGTCGGGCTCCCCTAGCTTGCTTTACAGACCTCTTTGACCTTGAGCAAGTTGCTCTCTGAACCTCAGCATCCCAATCTGGAAAATTGGGATAGTATAGTACTTACCTCTGAAGCTTGTGGCAATGACGATAATTAATGCAAAATACCTAACACAGTGCTTCGCATATATTAAATGTTACATATGAGGTGTTCAATCCTACCAGTTATTTAACCTAGGAGCTTCATTATGTTTGAGAAAACAGATACAGAGTGGTCAGATGACCAAACTCAAAATTGAAGAAAATTAGGGGGAGGGGCACATCCGATACACTTAAGGTTTACAAACCAAATTTCAAAGTGAGGAAGTTGGGGGAAATTAACCTCAAATTTAATATTAAAATAAAATATTTATCGAGAAATAAACTTGGCATTGAGAGTAGATGCTACACTACTAAGAAAAATGCCAAAGTAGTGTCTGTACAATCACTATATAAAATGGCCTGTGACTCCTCAGCCTTTTTCCCCTCCCTCTATTGAATTAAGTACAACATCAAACCTTTAATGTGACCTTAAGAAAATCAATATTGTCCCCAGGCTTAAGACCACTCACTCCAAAGCTTAATTGGTCCTTGGCTTTCTGCTTTTGGCTCTAGATTTGTATTATCCAACACAGTTGCCACTCACCACAGGTAGCTGTTGGGTGCTTGACGTGCGGTTGGCCCAAACTGAAATGTTCTATAAGTAAAGATACACACAGATTTTAAAGGTTTAGTTAAAAAACAACAACAAGCTATCTCAATAGTTTTTTTAATATTGTCTACATGTGAAATGATATTTGTTATATTGAAATAAATATAATGTATAATTAAAATTTCACCTATTTTAAAAATCTTTTTTAATGTGGCAGCCGAAAAAAACCTTTTAATTCTTTACTTAGCCTTCATTGTATTTCTACTGGACACCGCTGCTCTACACCCTAGGATTTTTCAGAATCAGGTGGGGGGTGTTGGTTAGTTCTAAGGTCAGACATTGCCCTTTCCTGGACTTTCTTTGTCTCAGGTGGTATAGCTCTGTCACCCTTCTTGGAAGGCAGGTGCTCCCATCATCCCATCCAGAAGGGAGCCCTAGGAAGGCTGAAGGAGTTAAGGAACAGTTTGAGATCACTGAGCAAATCTCTGTTTCAAAGAGCTGAGGACAATAGGTGATTATCAACCCAAGTCAGCATCTAAAGATTCACGGTGCTATTATTACACACACATTTTACAAATGAGTCAGCGGAAGTTAGGGAGCTGGCAGGTGTGGTGTGGTGTTTTGAACCCAGTTGGTCCAACCATCCAAGTGCTATATCCAGTGGTTAGAGTGTTGTCCCTCAGACCCAAGGGTCTCAGGTTCGATTTCCGGTCAAGGGCACGTACCTGGATTGCAGGTTCGATCCCTGCCCCGGTCGGGGCACGAGCAGAAGGCAACCAATCGATGTGTCTCACATCAATGTTTCTCTCTCTCTCTCCCCTCTCTCCCCCCTTCCTCCCTCCCTTCCACTCTCTCTAAAACATCAATGGAAAAAAATATCCTTGGGTGAGAATTAAAAAAAAAAAAAAGATTATGAGCTTCTTATATGCCCTATGCCTTGTCCGTACCTTGACCTGACACATAATAGATGGTCAGTAGCCCGGCCTGGTGTGGCTCAGCGGTTGAGCATCGACCTAGGATCCAGGCGACCAGGGTTCGATTCCCAGTCAGGGCACATGCCCGGGTTGCGGGCTCGATCAGTGACTCTCTCATCATTGATGTTTCTGTCTCTCTCTCCCTCTCCTTTCCTCTTTCTGAAATCAATAAAGATATATTTAACAACAACAAAAAATAGATGGTCAGTAGAGATGAGTAGTAAAATGTATATATAGTAGGACTTCAACCATGTAGGCTATATATGGAAAAGTCTGGAAAGAAATACATCAAAATTGTTAAAAGGTGGTGATGTTATGGGTTTTTTTGGGGGGGGGGTAATATACATTTAAAATTTCTTATTGTTACACTTTTCTGTATCTTCCAAATTTTTGACAATTCATTTCCGTCACCCTTTAAGTCATGTGGGCTGTCGCTGTAGGGAATGTAGGTGGTTACCGACCCACATTGCTCCCTCTTCCCCTCCCCGCGGGGTTCCCATTCCCCTCGCGGTTGGGGTCCCTCTGCTCCTGTGGCCTCTCCTCTCCCCCGATCTCTCCTGCCTTTTCACCTCTTTCTCTCTCTCCCTCGGTATCCCTCTGTCCTGCTCCTTTCGGTGACCCTCTCTCATATTTTCCCTCCGGATCTCCCTCCCGGTCTCCTCTCCCCACCCTTCTCTCTGAGAAGATGGACATTCCAATGAAAGGTCAATCGAATGTTACTTTGCACCTGGGAGGTTTCTGGCAGATTCTTCCCGCCTCTGGAGCCCTGAAGAAGGTGCTCAAGTTGGGGTGAGAGTGGGAGGGGGGCATGGGGAGCAGACTTCTAGAGAGGATTGCTGTGTTTGGGCTAAAATAAGAGGTGTGGGGGGCATTTCAGAGCGACAAAAGCAGTGGGAACCCGGGTCTGAGGACTTCTCTCGGGGAAAGTGATGAGCAGAGGCTTTCACCTTGTTGGGTCTGGGGACTGCTGTCTCCAGGTGCTGGCGCTCGGTTCCAAAGGATGCAGACCTCAGTTGATTTGAGGCCCTGGATTGAATTAGCCCTGGTTGTGTAATTGACGTTGATATGTGGCCTTTAGATCCGAATTGGGTTTAATAAGATTTCACCGCTCCAGAGGGCTTTATAAGAATTCATTTTACCCTCGAAATCTGATTTCAACTGTGATCCACTTTGAGACGCCTTCTCCGACTCCGGTGCTCCCCCTCCAGCGCTCCGGTCGTGCCGTGGCCGACACGCCTTGTTCAAGCAGGTGCTGCTGTGGTGTCACCTGGCCACGTGGGAAATGGTTCCTTTATGGCCTCTCTTCCGCAACCTTTGGGGACAGGCAGGTGTCTTACTCATATTCGTATCCCAGGCCTGGCGCAGACCGACCAGCAACGCACTCAGTGGAGCACCGAGTGCTGAACAATGATTTTTAACAGTATGTTAACAGCTCACATTTCGTGAGCTCTGCGGCAAGCCCTCTGCCTACACCATGTCAGGCACTGGGCACTTTAGGAGAAAAGTACGTTTATCATCCCCATTTTACCAAGAGAAAACAGGGTACGAGGAATTTGTTTGATCTACAGTCGAATTTGAACCAAGATCAACTTAGCAGCAGAACTTTTTCTACAGGCTTTTGGCTCCAGTCCGGGCTCTTCCCCGCCAGGTGAATGAATGGGTGGATGAGAAGTGCCTTTCATCCCCTGGCCGAAGAAGTGACGTGGGGGTCCCACCATTTATTTTACAGAGGCGATTATGACGAAAAACCATGGTAAGTCCTAACTCGCCGGAGTTTCTTGCTTTTGAGTCACCTTTACTTGCCCCCCTCGCCCTCGGCCCCCCCCCCTTCTCTCCAAGACTCGCAGGAAGAATCTGGGGCCTCCCACCTGGGAGTGTCATCCACCCAGTTTCCTGGGGGAAGGAAAGTGGCATTTTATTAGGTTCCTGCTTCTTGCCATTCATTCATTTGCAAATTTACAAATATCAGGCACCTACTGTGTGCTAGGAACCTTCTGTTGACAAAAACCAGGCCCCATTTCCCACGGAGATTACACTCTAGTGGGCGCTTTAAATACGCCGGCTCACTTACCCTCCTGAGAACCGCACGAGGTCATGACAGCGATCCTAGGTGACCATCGGCGCGCCCTTGGCCTGTGCGCCCGGGGCGCTGGGCCGCACGCGCTGTTCGTGTTGATCCAGGGACCGCAGCCACCGCGGGCGGTCGGGGCATGTTTTCCCCATTTTAGGGAGGAGGAAATTGAGGCACAGAGAGGGGAGGTGGCTCGTTCCAGGCTCGAACCCAGGCAGCGCAGCTCCCAACTCCCAGGCTCTTAACCACAAGGCTACATTGTTTCTTTCATGTGTCTTTCTTAATGTCACAACTTTTAAGCGGCCGAGCGCCGCCTCAGAACGTCCGACTCCCCAGCCCGGCGGTTTGCGCTGCACCCCCGCGGCCCGGGAGATGACCGAGAACGCCTTGGAATTTCTGCAACACTTTCCCTTCCAAAGAATTCAAACCGCTCTCCGCGTAATTCTCAGATCTGTGATGCGAAGCCCCCTGCGCTGCCAGCCCCCCAGCAAGGAGGAAACCCAGAGCCAGGGCCGCGGGTCACCCCGCGCTGGCAGGGGCGCCCAGCAGGTGGCGCCCTCTCGGTGGCCAGCGGCCGGCTGCCCAGTCCCGAGGGCTCGCCGCCTCCGCCGAAAGCTCCCCGGTCCTCCCTCACTCCCTTCTCTCCCCCCTCCCCACGGAGCCCGGGCCCACGTGACCCAGGCGGCCAATGGGCGAGCGGAGAGGGCGAGCTGGTCCCTGTGGCCGCCATTAAAGCGAAGGGAAAACCCGTGAATTCGGATTAAAGGGGGAAAATCACCGCCCGCTGGGCCCACAAAATGGGGGAAACTACGGCGTCCGGGCGGTGAGGCCGCAGGAGAGCAGACGTTAGGCCGGCTTGGCCCAGGGACTACACGGAGACACAGCCAGAGAATGGTCTGAGCCCGCAGACACAGCCGCCACCTCCGCCACTGAGGAGACTGGGCTTAAGGACATCGCCGCTGCCGGGCCGGGGGCCTGGGCTTCGCTCCAGTTCTCGCCCTTCCCGCCCCTCCGCGGGCGCCTCCCCGCCCGGGCGGCCCCTCCAGGGCTTGGGCTCTCCCCCTCTCGGACTCGGTTTTAATTATTTATTTTGTAATTTATTATTTTTCTTGTGGAAGGGACACACATCCTCCCTGTCCCCGAAAGAGGGACGAGCGTCCCCGGGCTCCGCGGCGGCCGCAGTCGGGCCAGCGGAGCGAGCGCGGCACGGCCCTCCCGCCTCCGGCCCGCGGCCCCGGGCGGCTGGGTGCCGGCCGGGCGGCCGGGGCTGCTCGCGGCGGCGGGGGGGTGGGTGGGGAGGGAGGGCGGCCCGGAGGCCTCCTCTTCCACTGTCCCCCCAACCCGCACCCCCCCGCCCTCCCCGGTGTCTGTGTTTCTCTCTCTGGTCGGAGGCGGCGGTAATGGCGGATGGTGGGTTGTGGCGCCGGCGGCGGCTGCTGTGAGGGACGATGAGTTCCTCCTTCGTGCCGAACGGGGCCAGCCTGGAAGATTGTCACTGTAACCTCTTCTGCCTGGTGAGTGCCGGGGCCGCGGGCGGGGACGGCGGCGAGCGGCGCGGTGGGGGAGGGGGCCGCGAGGTGCGCCCTGGCCGTGGGGGAGGGGGCCGGGCTGATCCCGATGCCCCAGTCCCGGGCTAGGCCCCGCCGGGGCCGGGCCGCGCGTCCGCGCACCCTCCGTCCTGGGAGAGTTGGCTCTTGTCTTGTTTCTGACTCTTTCCCCGGTCGGTCTTGTCTTCAACTTGGGCTCCTTATCTGGCAGGACGCTAACATTTCCCTGTGTGTCTTGCTCCACTGCTGCTTTTCTCCTGATTGACCGTGTATCCCTTCTTCACACTTGCCACTGCTGCCCATTCTCCCCCTGGCTGGCTTTATGCCTCACTCTGGTCATTTGTTTCCCCCGATAGATAGGACGGACCCCGGAACTTAGGTACTAAAAAAAAAAAAAAAATCTCTTTTCGTTTTTGCAATTTTTATATGAGTCAAACTAGCAGGAGGTTAGTTTCTCCCTTCGGTGACTTCTGACGTCTGTAAAAACCAGTAGATGCCATTTCATATGTTTCTCTTTAAACTTTGAAAACAGTTTGCCGTTTTGACAATTTCTAGCCATCTTGCTTTTATTAGAACATTATGTTTGTGTGATATGTTTGTGTGAGTGGAACGGACTGATGGAGGAGGTGCTGTGGTTTTGCACTCAATATTTCTGTATTTGCCTGTTTTGCTTGCGTGTTTAGAATTTCGAGCAGCCTGCTCCACCTCTTATTGAAAAGTTTGGGGAAGCTGGATGTAGGAATGACAATGTGTGTAGGTTGGCCCAGGTCTGGGAGCATCCCACTGTTTAAGACTTTAAAAAGTACCAACTGTTGCAGATGCTTAGTCCTCAATTGGACTGTACTTTGGCTTCAGTGCTTCAAAGTTTCGGTGGCTTTTCTATTTTCATTTTCACTGTGCTTTGAAAAATATGAAGAGAGTATGTGATAGGTAAGTGAATTGAGTGGGCGGAGCACAACTAGTTGGCAAGTGTAAACTGCCAGTCATGTATCAGCAGTTTCATTTTTGGCACCTATACTTTGCACCTTTAAGTTAGATTAAAGAATTACTGAATTGCTTCTGTTGAATTTCTTTCAAGATGGTAAATTAAAATCTTTAATGCCCTTCCCCCTATGAAATTTTTTTGTACAATGTCCATTAATCAGCATCTCTTCAGATGTAATACAGAATACGGCAGGTTTTACATTTCAGCCTTCTCCGGCTCAGTCTATTTTTGGTAGTACTTTTAGGATCAGGTTCTTTGAAGACGGACTATCACAAATCTGACAGTTCTTTTTGAGCAGCTATTTGACTTCCTAAAAGGGATATGTGAAGAATTAACAAGAATTTTTTTGTTGTAGCTCAGACTTCTGTAAACATGGAATGATGAGTCTTTAAAAATTAACTTTCTGTTACAAGTTTGACATGAAGCAACAAATGTGACCAGTTAGAACAGAGCTTAGTATAGAGAGGAAATGTTACTCAGTGTGCAGTATTAAATACATGTTTATATTTAACACTATTATGTTTCTTTTATTTGTCCTTCCATGCGTGTTTATTGACTTGCTCTTCAATGACATGCCAGTGTTAATTTTAAACTGTTTTTGTTCTTTTCCTTAAATATTGGATTGTTGAGTTACTAGAATTAATAAGCTTTTTTTTTTTGTCAATCTGCTTTCAATATCTTAAGCATATATTGAAAAATTGTAATGTTCTAATGAAATAAGGGACTTTAATAGTGAATACTTTTGACTTTGAATGTACAATAATTTAAAAAAAAATCATGCTTTCTTTTTTCCAGGCTGACTTGACGGGAATTAAATGGAAAAGATATGTATGGCAAGGCCCAACTTCTGCCCCTATTCTGTTTCCGGTGACAGAGGAAGACCCCATTTTGAGCAGTTTTAGTCGCTGCCTTAAGGCAGACGTACTTGGTGTTTGGCGCCGGGATCAAAGACCTGGAAGAAGAGAGTTGTGGCTGTTTTGGTGGGGTGAAGACCCAAATTTCCCTGACCTGATTCACCATGACTTATCAGGTGAAGGCAACTTACCGTTTCTAGCTGATGATATAGCAATGTTGTGTACTTTCCCCTCAAATCATTTGTATTCAAGAGTTTTTTGGTGGAACATTGTTAGGTATGAAGCCCGATGAAAAATTCAGCTTCATGTTTTATTTCACTGGTAATTTTATTTTACTTAAACTATCCATATTATGGTAGGCTTTTAAAACCTTAAATAAATTTATTCTTCCACCACCCAGTTTCTTAATGAATTTCTTGTAGAGCCTAAGAAAGACATGTTACATTAAACTAAGAAAAATGAAATCAGGGAGAATAAACTTCTCAACAAAGTCATGTAATACTTTTGAAGCCAAGTGTAACTCAACTTTGAGTCAGTTCTGCTACTGCTGCCTTCGGTATGAATATGCAGACAGTTGTAATAGCATCTAGAAATGTTGTAACTTTCTCATTTTTTTTCAAGGCGTATAGTTAATTTGTTACTGTTATTTGTGGTTGTTATTTTATTAACATATGAAGACTTGTTAATTTAGTTATTCTTGGAAAGTGATTCTTTTATTTTAGATACTGTTGCATCAAAGACTGTTATTAACATGAGAAGATTGCCAGTTTATTTAGCTTTTATAGGATGTTGGGTCATAATCTAAAAAGTTACACAGAAATTTATTATGTGCAAATTACTAAAATTTCTTTCATCTTATTTTCTTGATTCAGGACCAGATGTTACTTTAGAAAGATAAACTCTAGCTCTCCAAGGAATTACTGAAGCTTGTGTACTTTAGATTGTAAGAGTCAATGTTAACTGAATTTTTGATGATAGGAGTGTAAATGATTAGTTGTTTGCTGCAAGGTAACCAAAGACTTCAGCAAGATGTTTGATAATGACAGGTAAATTTAGGATTTTTAGATTACTAAAAGAAAGCGTTACTTGAAATTGAGTACTCTGAAGTTCCTGTTATTGTCTATATAACCTATAGGACCTATTTTATTTTTGGATGTAATGTAATCCAGGTGTCTATCTGAGATAAGCTCTTAGTAAGATCAACTTTTATGCAGGAATGCACGTTCCATTTGTTTCAATGGTTGCTTTTCACCTTCTAATGAACAAACCCTTCATGTTAATTCTTACTTAACATGCAGTTCTTTTATGATAAATGTTTTCTAGTTTTCCAGCTTTCCTAATAATATCTCTGCTGGAGAGTCTAGCCCTTAGTTCTATTCTAAGTGTGCAATATATTCCTAATTATGTAAAATGATGTGTTTGTATATACGTATATGTACATATATATGATGTATTCATATATCTCAGGATATAAAATTCCTTTATGCCATCAGTAAGATGATGTTTTCTAATTGTCAAGCCAAAAGCCAAGCCTGCCCACTTCCTTTTTCTTTCATTGACTTGAGTATGCTTGAGTTATTTTATTTTAGGTGGTATAAAAACCACCTTACTAAAATGTTTGAAGACTGTTTTAATATTGATAAACTATAGATAAACTTATAATTGTTGATACACTACAGTGCTTTCTTGGGGGTTTCAATCTTCTTAGTAAAGTTGGCAGAGCATCTGAACAGACCACTTTTTCTCCCAGATTCTATGAAATACATTTTATGGAATCAAAGATAATTTTAACAGATATGAAATATTTAGTTTTACCATAGTGGGACTAATGTTTTGAAAGTTAAAAGCCTATTGAAGTTAAATGTAAGCTGTTTTGATGTATATTAAAAACCTATGTTGATATTTTTCTAAGTTTCACGTTATAAGTTAAGTGTTTTCTTCTGAAACTGGGTTACAGTTTAAAACATTTCTTCTCTAGTTTGATTTTTTAGCATAATTTAAAAAATGGTAGTACCTGTACTTTATTGATTTTGAATGTGAATGAAAGTAATTTTGGATGATTAGGTTTTAATTGTTGTCAGATTTAGCTGAATGCCATTCAGTGGTAAATAACTTCTAAAATTTTATCAGAGTGAAAGCAATTGAAATAGTAAACCAAAATATATTAGGAGTAGTATATAATCATATTTGCTGATCCAAAGACTGTTCTCTACTGTTCTAAACAGTTGTGTAGTCAGTGGTGTTTACATAATCTAGCTTTTTAAAAAACCTGTCATTTACTTTAGAATGTTGTTGCTTAAATCAGATATACCTTAAAGAGTAGTAAGATTTTTTTCAGATGGAGTTTGTGTCGCCCTTTTCTTTGCCCCAGGGACACCGTCTGCCTCCCTTTTGGGGTAATTAGTCTACGCCTCTGTCTCTCTAGCTAACCCATTTTCATTTCTTCCCATCTGTGGCACTCTCCTTCTTTTAAGCTCCCCTGAGAAGAGAGCATCTGGACAGTAGGGGTGGCATCAGCTGCAGGAGGCAATCCTGAGTTCCAAGTGGAGGTGTAGCACTGAGGAAAGGGGAACCGGAAGGACCCAGGTGGTAACTAAAAAGCTGGTTAATTTAGTTTGAGGCTGCTCTTCAAGGCAGTGTCCTTCTGTTTGGTTCAATACCTACCACATCTTGTTACTGAAATGTTTGTAATTATGGTGATAATAATGCCCTTCTTGTTGGGGAAGGAGGGAAAGCATTTCATTTTGCAAAGATTAGGAGTCTCAGTTTTTCTTATTAACTAAAATATTCAGTAATAAAAATACAGAATTGCCTTTGCTTAACCCCCTTAATGCCTTTGTGTCATCCATAGTGTATTTTTTTTAAATCCCCACCCAAGGATATGTTTATTGATGTTAGAGAGTGCTGAAGTTGGGGGGGTACGAGAGAGAGAAACATCAATTGACTGCCTTCGCTAGGCGCCCTGACTGGGGATCAGACCCGCAACCTCGGTATGTGACCTGACTGGGAATTGAACCTGCAACCTTTAGGTGTACAGGACGATGCTCCAACCAAGTGAGCCACCTTGCCAGGGCCATAGTGTATTTTTTTAAGTTTCTTTTTTAAAACAGTTTTAGATTTATATAAAGGTTGCAAAGATAGCATAGAGAGTTCCTTTTTCTTTTGTTACCCAGTTTCTCTTGTTAACATCTTACATTAGAATGGTACATTTTCACAACTAATGAATCAGTATTGATACATTTGGATAAACTAAGTCCATACTTTATTTGAAATGTCTTCATTTTTACCTAATATTCTTTTTCTGTCCTATGATCTCATCCAGGATACCACATTCCATTTGTCGTGTCTCCTTAGGCTATTCTAGACTGAGACAGTTTCTCAGACTTCCCTTGTTTTTGATGATCTTGATAGTTCAGATGGTCTGGTCAGGTTCCATAGTGCATTTTAAATTTCTGCCTGTCTCATAAAATGCAGTACATGTTTGGGTCACCTTCCTTTCAAGTTTAGCTGATGTGTAGAAAAAGAATTTAAACTTGTTTTATTGCTAATAGTTAAAAATGTGTAACAGCAAACCAGATCTGATTTAATAAATGCTTTAAAACCCTCAATTACTTATTTTGTAGCAGTAGTCAATACTGTTTAGTAAGACCTGTTTTAATACTTTAATACTTTGCAATACTATTTGCAAAGGCCTGATAATTTGGGGGTCAGGATTTGTGCTAATATCGATTGGTCTAACTTGAAAATTCCAGGAAGATATTTGTTCAAAATATCCCTTGAATCCGAAAGCCAAACACTTAACACAAAACTTTTTGCTCTGCTCCTACTAAGAGAATGGATAGTTGAATCAATATTGGTGTGTTTTGATAGGAAAAGGATTAGGTAACAAAACTTTCAATTACAGCCTTTTAAATTTTATTTATTTTTTGAATTTAAACTTTGTAGCAGACCTTGTTTAGTGCTTATATGATAGAAGTGCAAAATTGATGGTGGGAAAATTTTAGCTTAATTTCTCTGGTCAAAAATCTATAGTGGGTAGAACTTATTGGTTATTTTAAGTATACTGTTAGGGTGCTTCAAAGCAAGATTGTTTCTCTATCATTAGTGTGTCCTTAGGGGAGAAGAGTTTTCTCGGTGTTTTTATTCTGTGCCTTAACCTTTTTGGAATTTTATTGCTGTCATCATTGGCTTTTAGTCTTTTATTTAAAACTAAAAACAAAAACTACTCCCTCTCCCAGCGTTTGCATCTTTAAAAAAATAATAATGAACTAGAACGTGATGAGACTCTTGAGAAAACTGATACCTTGAGAACTAAAAAACAGACTCAGTTAGAGCCAAAAATATTTGTTATTTTTCCTGGACCCTGTGGTCTATATATGGGATTTTAGCTATGTGTCCAAGCACTTTCATTATGCTGGAATTTCATCATAGTACTGTCAAGCTAAATGGGCCATTGGTTAGTCTTAGAATTTTTTTGGAT
Organism: Miniopterus schreibersii; assembly: GCF_964146895.1. Classification (NCBI taxonomy): domain Eukaryota; kingdom Metazoa; phylum Chordata; class Mammalia; order Chiroptera; family Miniopteridae; genus Miniopterus; species Miniopterus schreibersii. The sequence goes on from NC_138116.1 coordinate 11,535,874, forward strand.
GCTTTTTATTGAAGGATATTAATTATAGTGAAATTTAACCTTAAGTGGCAGCTTTAACAGTATTGACAGATAAACAGCAGCCAAGTATAGGAATCTGCAAACTAAAAAATTGTTTTGTACCCCAGGTAGCCTGAAGAGAGTTAACTTATTTCTGTCTTCTGTACCATAATACTTGTGACCCAACTTTTTATATTGGCTAATCCTAGGGACAACTTTGTTGTATTTCGTCTGTGTACTGTCCATTTTGAACAAGAAGTGTGTCTTTTCAATTTTCAAAAATAATCATTAACATATTAGGCTGTATTTAAATCACAGTTGGTTTTGCCATCTATCAATGATGCTGCCAGTTTAAGGCTCCCAATAATATTTTTGAATGAATGGCTTATGAATAGGCAGTTATTCTTCAAGACAAACACTGCACTAGACATTTAATTTTTCTTTATTTTTTCAGGAAATACATGGTATTTTCTACCATGATAATTTTGACCAACTTATTAATCATTAGTGTATGTTGCATTCTAATAGCTTGTCAGAATTATTTAGGAAAAGATTCCTTCTCTTCCAGCTTATCACTGGAGATATTTAAAGGTGTTAGTTTTGAGAAAAATGTTGCGTGCAAGTACTGGGTGTATCAGCTTTTCTGTGTTTTTTTTTTGCCCCAGTCATAGAGCATTATTTTGATGACCTACCACATACTTTGGTATCCTGTATCCTCAGAAAAAAAACCACTTTATAGTAATCACATTTAGCATTTGAACTTTTGCATTGTTCAAATAAATACTTTGTAAAATAAGTAGCAATGATTAAGAGTTCTAGTGCTAATAGCAGTGGAAAAGTACTAAAAACATAGAATTGAAACTGTTTTCTATGGCGATACTAGAGGAGGAGGAAATTTATTTAAATACATTAAGCAGACTTTTTCCATTAGGCTATGGTTGATTAAGTTCAAAAGAGGTAAAGATTTGCTATGTGTTCCTCTTTGCCTCCCTTTCCTAATACAGTGCTGTTGTTGAGATTCAAGGGCTTATTTTAATTAGTGTAAGAGGTGCATATCACTGTGTCTTGGTTGTACCATTTCACTTTTCATATCTCTGAATACAACATGTTAGAGAAGTACATTTATTAGGATTATTATAACATTAGGATATTAGAAGCTTGGCTTAGTAGGCTTCTTGTTTCTAAGTGACCCCCTTACCCCTTTCAGGCTTTTTATTGAGTGTTATTAGGACTTAATTCTCATTTCCTCAGCAGTGAAAAATGAAATTATATTGCTTTAGTGTAATGGTTGCTTAGTTTCTTGCCACATAGATGGAGATGTACTTCAGAGATTTGTTGGCTTTAGAAAACCCGAAGAAGTGGTCTCTTTTTCTTTGTTTTATGCATAACCCTCATTTAGTGTTAATGAGAATTGTGGGCATTTGAGGATATAATGTAAAATGAGGATTAAATTCACCTGAGTTTCTCTAGATAAAATTTAGAGCAGTGAGGGAGAAATGCTTGAAAATTAATACTGATTAATTTTCTAAACTATATTTAGTATTCTTAAGTCAATTAATGTCAAGTTTAACTGAAATAGATTTTTTAAATGAACAAAAGCAAAAAATTTTCAAAACTTGGGAAAATTTGTATAAATTATTGTATTATAGCCTTTGCTATGCCATTTTTAAATTTACTCTTGGGGAGAAGGCAAATTCAGTCTCAAGTTTTCTGATATTTGAAGCTCATAGTGACTGTACAACTTTGATATGTAATGGTAATTGGGGTTTTGATGCTTTAAAACTTAGAAGTAGTTAGAAAAATGATTTTGGTAAAGGCTACTTGTGTAGGACAAATGTTATAACCATTGTACTTCTTAGAAGGTAAGGATTTTTGAGGTAAAAGGCAACAAAAATAAAGTATACTAAATAGATTATAAAGAAGGAAGTTGGGAGAGATCTCCAGTGTAATTCTCTTGAAATTAAGGACATGTATTTTTAGTAATCACAGGTCACATAATTTGAGGCAAAACTTTTTTTAAAAAATATATATCTTTATTGATTTCAGAAAGAGGAAAGGAGAGGGAGAGAGAGAGATAGAAACATCAATGATGAGAGAGTCATTGATTGGCCGCCTCTTGCACGCCCCCGACTAAGGATAGAGCCTGCAACCTGGGCTTGTGCCCTGACCCGGAATCGAACCCCGATCGCCTGGATCCTGGGTCGATGCTCAACCACTGAGCCACGCCCAGCCGGGCAAGGCAAAACTTTTAATGTAGCTATTTAATTTTTAAGTGATTGAAACTGATTAAGCTGCAAGCAGATTGAGAAAGATTCACTTCTTCTCTCTTAGCAACTCACAAATATGCTTGTGATCCAGACCTTTAAATAATTAAAGCCATCACTATGTGCCACTTCCCCTTTCTCCTAGCCTACTGTTTTCTTTAATAAAGTGAAACTCGTAAAGTTGAGGCTTTAAATAGAAGTAGGTAAGGATATCTTTAATAGAATATGAAGAACTTTTTCTGTTCAATATTAATGCCAAATATTAATGATTTAAAAATTATTCTGTCAACTAGTGTCATTTTCTAAATCTTATCTCATTTCTCTTAATTAAAGCTTACCTTTTCAGAAGAAGCAGATAGTTGAAAAACTTGACTATAATTTAGGAAACTCTTTAAAGAACAGCATAAATTCAACAGTAAACTTTGTAGTGGCACAAATTTCTATTGCAGTTTAAAAGTTCAGTCAATGTTTATTCTACTGATTTCTTGTTCAAGTCATAAACCATGTGTCACTCTTAATATACATGTCTCTGCTTTTATTCAAAAGCATCATAGTTTATTATTTATTTTTAAAAATATGTTTTTATTGATTTTAGAGAGAGAGGAAGGGAGAGGGATGGTGAGATAGAAACATTTAGAAAGAAACAGTGATCGGCCGCCTCCTGCATGCCCCCTGCTGGGGATTGAGCCTGAAACCTCCGGCACCTGCCCTGACTGTGAATTGTACCAGTGACTCTTAGTTCCTGGGTTGATGCTCAACCACTGAGCCACACCAGTCGGGCTAGTTTTAAATTTCTGTGGGTATTGTGTATACATTTTAATGTTGAATTAAGAAAGGTTTTGTCATTAAAATGAGAGAAGATGACCAGCATTTATGAAATGTTTTTAAAGGTATGTAGGCTGTAGGAGGGTACTAAATTATATTTGAAATAACAATTTAAAGCATTATGAGAAAAGTTAAAATGCTGAAGTAGTATCTGTAAGTTAACTTGGAGTGGTTAATAGATTTGCTGGCAAAATTGAGGCTGTATAGTTAGTAAAGATAGCTATAACTTTATATCAGAAGTGCCATTTAAAATTTAAGTGTTTAAATTTTTAAATTTCTCCCCCAAGTAGGGGATTCCATACTGAATCGTGGGAATCATTTGGTTGAAATGAGACCTAGGGTGACTGATAATGCATTGCTTGTTAGGCTCTGGGCCAAAAGCTTCCTTTTTATTCATAGTTATTTTTATAGTTGAGTCATGGATTAGAATGCTGATGGACATAGAATGCTTTGAATTTAATTATTAACTGGCTAGTTTTTTTGACAGGCTGAGTGACTGACCAGAGGAATTAGGACAAAGTAATAAATGAGCCAACTTAGAAATTGGCATCTTAGGTATAGAGTGTGTTTAATATTTCCCAGGTTATACAAATGTCCTTTTTATTGATGCAGAAACCAAATCAGTATATTTGTAATATAGCATTATCTTTTTATATGGTGGGAAAATAATTTTCAGGTAATTTAATAGAAAACATGACGCGTAGGCCTTTTATTCCTGCCCTTATGAAGTAATTTTGAAACCTGATATTTTAATGTCTAGAGATATATGGAAGTGATTGTAGCTCAATATACTGAGGTGAAGCAGGGCTTATGTATTTCGTTTAAACGGTAACACTTTTTACTTGGCTCTGAGTAGATACGATGCCACTGCTTTACTTTCTGTTTCTTTCATCTCTCTTGTAGAAGAGGAAGATGGAGTTTGGGAGAATGGACTTTCTTATGAATGCCGTACTCTGCTTTTCAAAGCAGTTCACAATCTGTTGGAACGGTGTTTAATGAACCGGAACTTTGTCCGTATTGGCAAGTGGTTTGTAAAGCCTTATGAAAAAGATGAAAAACCTATAAATAAAAGGTAAGCTATCTTATTTAAACCTCTTAATATTTCTTTATTTGTGAGTACTTATGGCTTTATAGAAAATGTGGACTAAAGCTAATGTTACGGACATATTTAGGAGGTTAATTTTGGCAAAGTACTATAAGTATTCAATTTTCATTGACCACTTCACCGTTTCTTTTACACATATTTTAAGAATTTTCTTGTAGTGGGGATAGGCTGTGTTGTGTGTCAGTACAGTGGCCTAAGTTTTATTTTGGGATGATAGGAAAAAAATGTGTGATGAAAGCAGAAGCTTATGCATTGAAGTTACTTTTTTAGCACTAATGGAAATGTATATTCACGGTGCTCTGTTAAAAATTAAGTAACTTAATACTTTTTAAAGATAGTGATCCGTAAGTAATGTGTTGGGTTGAGTTAACCTTTTACGTTTCCAAACCTCTCGTTTTGCTTTAAAGTAATTTAAGGTTATGTTTTCCTCAATAAGACATGTTTACTCTTGGAGTGTTTATAATTTTCTTAAACTTTGAATTGAGACAATTTATGACATTAATTTGTAGAGTAGTTTTAGATGGAGGCAGTTAAAAGCTTTAGGCTACTGTTATTCTCTGTAATTTAAATAATGTAAGGCACAATCTGTTAGAGGATTCAGTCCCAGGTAGTTGCTGAATTAGTAAGGCTTCAAGAGAGATGAAACAGTGGTGAGTAAAATGGGATGTGGAAGAAGAGCAGATGAAGGAAATTTATTAGTTTTCCCTAAAAGGTGAGGATAGGAAGTAAACATTTGGTGTTACTGTAATCATTATTGAGATGCCATCTTTTATGTCATATGTGCACATCTTTTTTCATGTGCGTGTGGCGTTTCTTCATACTTCCTTTTTTAGTTTTAGTAGAAAAGATGAGCAGAGAAGCCTGGACAAGTCAAGACTCTTTCATGTTTTTCTTCTTTGAAAATTAAAATAAACTTTATTGTGAATAAAATAACTGGACAAGTTAGGAATGCATTCAGTTGCAAATGACTGAAAACCTACCTATTTGGCTTATGCAGGAAAATTGATTTTTCTCAATAGCAAGGAGTCTGGAGGTAGATAGTTCAGTACTGGTGTATCTGTTTAATAATGTCATCAAGGACTCAAGGTTCCCTGGAGTTTTTTGCTCTGTCATCTTTAGCCTTAGACTTTCATTCTCATGGCCCCATTGGGTGTTGTATCTCCAGACTTCAATCACAGTGGATATCAGGCGGGAAGAGGAAGGGAGGGGAGAAGCAAGGAGGAGGTTGACCCTTGGGTCAGAAAATATATTCTTTTCTGGAAACCGTAGCTGACATATCATTGCCTATACTTAGAGAAACATATATTTTTTATGTGGGAACATTGCTCCTCTGAATAAAATAAGGCTTTTGGTTAGTAAGAAGAAATGAAGAATATATATTAATTAGGCAATTAGAAGGGGAAATAGCTGTCAGGTAGGCAATTAGCAGTGCTTACTACATAGTTTTAAGAAGTCAAGCAGATTACCAGGATTTAAAATGAAAAGCTGCAGTCCTGGCTGGTGTGGCTCAGTTGATTGGACATTATCCGATGCACCAGGAGATTGCAGGTTCAATTCCCGGTCAAGCGCACATGCCTCGGTTTCGGGCCTGATCCCTTGTAGGGAGCGTGCAGGGTGCAGCCAATCAGTGTTGTGCTCTCACATTGATATTTCTCTCTCTCCTTCTTCCTTCCTCTCTCTAAAAATCAGTACACTCTTAAAAAAACAACATTGAATCAATGTCATCCCAATAAATGAATAAATAAATTAAAATAAACAAGAGAACACATTGAATCATTTAAAAAAAAGAAAAAGAAAAGCTGCAGTTCTGCACCCCAATTACTAGATGTGTTTTTCAGAGGCAATCTCTTATAATTCTTTTAACTTTCTTTTAATTTACCTATTTAAAATTTTAGAAGCTAATAGCATACTTAATCTTGAGATTTTCAGTTATTTCCATTAATCAGGCTTAATCTGTTGATTTTCTGTTGATGGTTTAGGTATTTAGATATTTTATTCCTGATATCTGCCAACCCAACACTTGGACATTGGTGTGCTTGTATACACTCTTCTCCCTTGGTTGTTAGTATTACAGATGTCCCCCATTTCCCCTCTTTCGCCCCCCTCCACCCAGCCCCCACCCCAGGCCTTCACTATACTATTGTTTTTGTCCATGGGCTATGCATGTATGTTCTTTGGTTAATCTCTTCCTGTACCTCCCCCACCCCTCTTGTCTCTTTCCTTATCTTGCCAGTATAGTTATAAGATTTGGTAAAAACAATACCCATTGTTTATATTGTTATGGTTATATAAATATTATTTATAACTGAGCCATATAGTGTATTAGGATTATATTCCATTTCCTCCACATCTTTTTGTTTTTCCCAGTGTTAATGATTATCTCTTTTTTCACTTAATTATCTATGTTAGGGGTTGGTAAACTACCACCCCACAGAACAAATGTAGCCTGCCACCTGTTTTATAAATAAAATTGTAGCACAGTCATGCTCACTCATTAATGGTTTATTTTATGCCTATTTTCATGCCACAGCAAAATTGTATAGTTTGTGACAGATAGATGACCCACAAAGCCTACTAAATATATATTAAATATCTTTATTGATTTCAGAGAGAGGCAGGGAGAAGGAGAGAGAGAGAGACAGAAACATCAGTGATGAGAGAGTTGTCATTGATCGGCTGCCTCCTGCACGCCCCCGGCTGGGGATTGAGCCTGCAACCCAGGCATATGCCCTGACTGGGAATCAAACTGATCTCCTGGATCCTAGGTCGATGCTCAGCTGCTGAGCCACGCCCGGCCAGGCAAGCTTACAATATTTATTCTCTGACAGATAAAGTTTGCCAATCCCTGATCTATATACCTATTGGTAGATAATTCACCCCAGACCATCTACCAGAAGTATAAATCGCCCTCCTTACCTTTAAGGAGTTTGTGTAACCTATTAGTTTCTTTTTTTCATGTCTCTCCTGTTAACATCCCTATTGGAGCCCTTCATTTTTCAGTTCCAATTTGAACTGGTTGTTCTATAGGTCCATTTCACATCAGTCATCTTGGGAATTCCCTTTATTTGTCTGTGTTGGATCCCTTATTTCCTAGATCTCATATTTCCTTTTGTTGTCTTACTGTTTTGGTAGTGGCCATCCACCAGCAGTCTCCTGAGAAGAGAGAATGTGAGAAGTAATATGTTTGGATCCCCGATGTCTGATTTACCTCCTTTTCTACTCTTAAGACTTTTGGGCACTAAAATGCTAACTGGAAGTTTTGTGTATTGCGTAGCCACGAAGTTGCAGGCTTTAGTAAAGGGTGATTGGACAGAGACCTGGCCGTTTTTATTGGGTGCCTGTTGCTCAACATTCTATGTGTCTCCCCTCATTTCTACCCATTTAAGTTAGTCAGTTTTCTCAGAGGAGTCCCTCAGTATCCTGACTAGAGAGTATAAACTTTGTTGTCAGTGTTTAGGGAGCCTATTAGGAAAAGGGTACTGTACTTGTATACTTAAATTAGGGATTACTTGTATAGTATTTAGATTTTCACTTAATTCCTCTTTTAAATATATCACCTCAGCTGTATCTAGTATCTCTGGGAGCTTGAGTCCCCCTGTTTCATCCATTTCAGAGAGGGATCACCCCTGTTTTCCACTGATCTGGAATAATGTAAAGAGCCTGCCTGCCTACAAGAAGCTTTTCTTACTATCATTTCTTAACTATGATTCTTACTACAGATTCATACAAATCTGTCTTTTTTGAACTATTGGTTTTAGATATGAATGAAATAGAGAAATTTTTTTCTGAAGGGGAGAAGAGAGGGAGAAACCTTTGCCTAAGCAGAACTGTCTAGGCAGTGTTTGAAATTAGGGCTTAGTATGTATTAGCTCAATTCTCACAGCAACCCTATATTACTCCAATTTTGTAGCTGTTAAGCCTGAAGCACAGAGAGATTAAGTAACTTTTCCAAGGTCATAAAGCTTGCAAGTGTTGGAGCTGGATTATAGGGCATGAAAATTATGAGACAGATAGTGGACCCTGTAGACCACTATAACTTCTGTACCTACATCTTTTTAAAGTGGTAGGAAATAATAAAAGAGAACACTTAAAAAATTACTTATATTGGGGAAATACAAGAATATAAAAGAGTACTTGCAGCCCTGGCCCATGTGGCTCAGCTGGTTGGTACGTCCTTCCGTGCACCAAATAGGTTGCTCAGCCAGGGCACATTACCTAGGTTGTGGGTTTAACCCCCCCGGTGGGGCACTTACGATGTTTCTCTTATACAGTGATGTTTCTCTCTCCTTCTCTCTCTCTCTCCCTCTCTCTCTCTCTCTCCCATTCTCCCTCTCCTCTCTCCCCCCCCTTCCTCCCTCCCCTTTTCTCCTTCCCTATCTCTCCCCCCCTCTCTCTCAAATCAGTAAAACATATCCTTGGGTGAGGATTTTTTAAAAAGTACTTGCAGAGCACTTGAACTAGTAAACCAGAATAACATGTTGTTGCTTTCTAAGAATTCTTTACTGTATAAGGTCAGTAATGTGTTCAATAAGTGAGCAGTATATACAAAATTCACCGATAAGATGTTTTATCTTCTGAATTTTAATATAGATCCTTTTTTCAAGGGGATATGTTAAGAATACTGGATATTGAAATTATACCTGTAAATTTAAGAAATTTTAAAAATTACTATGAGGACTACAGAAATACAGATTAATGCAGTAGTTCCCAAACTTGTCTGGATGTAGAATCACCTTGAGAGATTAAAAATTACTGATGCTTGTGTTTTAACCTGAGTGTGTGTCCTGGGCTTTGGAATTTTTAAAACATCTCCAGGTGATTCTAAGGAAAGACAGATTTGGCAACAATTTAATTAATAGAATCCAGGGATTAGGGGTGGGGAACCTTTTTTCTGCCAAGGGCCATTCGATATTTACCACATCATTCTTGGGCCATACAAAATTATCAGCTTAAAAATTAGCTATGAGAAAGCTCCTAGATTTATTGAATTTCGAGTCCTGCCTGTGGTTGCCTTGGCAGGGCTAGACCAAATGATTTTTTGGGCAGTATAGAATGACTAGGTTGGTTTTTTTTTTGAATGGTGGTAAAATATACACAACTAAATTTACCATTTTAACCACTTTTCATTGTATAGCTCAGTGGCATTAAGTACGTTCACATAGTCATGCAGCCATCACCACTATCTAGCTGCAGAACTTTTCATCATCCCAAGCTGAAAATCTGCCCATTAAATAGTAGCTCCTAATTTTCCTCTCCACCCAGCCCCTGGTAACCACCGTTCTACTTTCTGTCTCTAATGAATTTGACTATTCTAGGTACCTTATATAAATGGAATCATACAGTATTTGTGTGTGGCTCATTTTACTTAACATAATATCCTCAAGGTTTTCACCTGTTGTAGCATGCACCACAATTTCCTTGTTCACTGGGAATTCAGAGAAAAGGGGACCTGGAGACAGGTTCAGGGGGTTAGCCCAGGACAAGCTGCCTCTGCCCCCTTGCTCCCGTGGTTGCAAGTCTCATGGGGCCCCTTAGAGGTTAGGGGATACGTGCCTTTGGAGGGTGCCTGTGGGTGAAGGTGAGGGGGAAGGGAACGGCACAGGCATGCTCTCTGGAGGGAGAGTGCATTGGGACCTTCATTTTCAGAGGTTTTAAAGGCTGGGTGTTTAGGGGAGGTCTTAGGGGCAGATCAGTAGAATATTCGTCAGCTTTATGCTGATGTACCAAAATGAGGTTTATTCTCTTGTCTGTCCTTGGGTGTGGTTGGCAAATGGCACTAATTGGATTTCTGTTATAAGTCTCCCTGAGTAGGGTGATTTAAGCTATTTACCCTTGGGTTGGGGAGGAGAAGTGCAAACTATTTACTTTTGAGTGTCCTTGGTTTAGGGAAGATAGGATTTACTAGGTGGCTGCAAGCTGCCGTTTAACTTTCTTAGTTTCCTTATTCCACTTGTCCTGGAATTTTCCTAGCTTTCACTGTGCTATAACACTTTTCCCATTTTTATTTTTATTTATTAATTTAAAAATATATCTTTATTGATTTTAGAGAGAGGAAGGGAGAGGGAAAAAGAGAAACATCAATGATGAGAGAGTCGTCATTGATCAGCTGCCTCCTGCAGGCCCCTGACTGGGGTTTGAGCCCGCAATCTGGGCGTGTGCTCTGATCCGGAATCTGAACTGTGATCTCCTGGATCATAGGTTGATGCTGAACTGCAGTGCCACTTTCCCCATTTTTAATTGGTTGTTAGGATGACTAAGGCTTTAAGCTGTCATTCCCTTTAGTTTTATGATCTTAAGCCATCTCATTTCTTTGTGACTTGACTTTCCTGCCAGCAAAATAAGATATCATTTTTCTGTACTTACCTTACAGAAACGCTAAAAATAGATTAGATATGATGCCCCCTAAAGCAGTATGCACGTTAAACTGTTATAGAACTGCTACCTTTCATTTATTTCTTATTTCAGTATCTTTATTGATGTTAGAGAGAGAAAGGGAGAGAGAGAGAAATATCAATGATGAGAGAGTGTCTTTGATGGGCTGCCTCCTGCCTGTAACCCAGGCATGTGCCCTGACTGGGAATCGAACTCGATCTCCTGGATCCTAGGTCTACGCTCAACTGCTGAGCTGCACCTGGCCCGGCTAGAGTGACTAGCTTTAATCTATAAGCATATTTTCATTTTCTGTCTTAGAAATAAAGAATCTATTAAACGAGGAACATTTTTCTACAACAGATGTTTGCTCAAGTCATTCATCTGTAAGTTCTGCCTCACTCATACCTCTTGGTTTTGATTATTATGGTGTAAGCTCCTTAGAGCAGTGGTATCCTCTGTAGTACTTATAGTGGGTTAGCAGTACCTTGGGTTTTGATTGTAGTTACATGTATTTGTTTTAACTTCAGTTTCTTAAGAACTTCAGGAATTTTATCTCCTATTGAGAATGTTAGTTTTTTCTTCTAGGTCATGCACAAACCTGGTTTATTGTAAACCATTTTATGATTAGATAAGACTCTACAGGGGTTGGCAAAAGTAGCTTTACAGTTGCTCGAATGGAAAATAATACAATAATTAATAAGTAATAATACAAGAATAAACTTTCCAATGTACTCACAACTGTAAACCTACTTTTTGGGAACATGGTAGCAGTATAGGAGGTGATGTTTTTCTTTAATCATAGACAATTGAGAGCTGCTAGTGATGATAGGGCAGTGCAGATAAACAGAGCTGAGAGATTGATCATATGTTTTGCATGTTACAATATTGGGTTTTTACCAAGACCCCTTGGAGACAGATGTATCACTTCACATCAAAGAGCCAAATTTTCTTTTCTGATTTGAAAGTTATTAAGATGGTCAAGAGCTCATTGGACATTTGGAAAGGCTGTATTTGGCCTTCATTTTTATGAGCCATGATTTTTATCAGATTACATTTATTTTCCTGAATAATACGTATTAGAATTTAAGTAATGTACTTCTTTTTAACATTTTCCAGGTTATAGTAACCTGTTTAGGAAAATTTTTAGTCACATTATTTGCTTTTTATTTCATGGCAATAATCCATTTTGAATATTCTTTTTTTATTCTCATTTAATATTTTTTATGTATGGAATGAAACACATAGTTGAAAGCTGTATTTTTAAGAACTATACTTCACTGATTAATAGAATAGTAAATATAAGGATATAAAATTCAGGTCTCCTAGCCTCTTTGTCTTTTAAAGATAAAGAACATCAGACTGCTTTAGGTTCTTGCTTATACTTGCAAATGTTGTTGGAAGTATTTGCAATTCAGATTTTAAAATCTGCTGTTCAGTTACTGAGAAAGCACATAGCATTCATAATCATTTGTATAGCATTCTTACTTGATCCCTAAAACTAATCAAATTACAGTTTCTCCAAGTAATAGATTATTCTTGCTTGAGTCACTTCCTTAATAAATGTTTTCCTTGACATAAGTAGTTTTAGTTAGTAATTCCTCCTTTAAACACTTAAATTTTACTTCTTCTACTAAGAAATATTTGCCTTGTAAAGTTCCTGAAAAGCCTGTAAAAAGCTTATAATGTTAAAAAATGTAGTGTCATTCTAACTAGTTGAATATGAATTTTTCTTAACTTTTTAAAAGCATTTTTGTCTTGCTTTTAAATTCTCATGTTCTTTTTTATTGAGAGAAAAATGCCTTGAAAATTGATTTCTGTTTTCCCACTTTTGTTAGCTATGGTATTAATTTTACTATAAGTTAATTTTAATTTATTATGCCTTTGCCTTATCCAGAAAGAATTCAGAAGGGCTTATAGAGCTTATTGATATATTTTAAAGAACTGGTTAAATCATATTATTAAGATAAGTGTGTGGAGAAGAAATAAAAGTAGATGCTTCTTAGTGTACAATATTCCATTCTGGGCCACTTCACCTTTCTAAATTTTATCTTAAGGACACATCTGCTTCCTTTTTCTTGGGAACTTTTCTTTTCTTACCTGTGTACCAGGCCATATCTAAATTTCATAAGATGCTCTGTTTTGCATGTAGCTTTCATTCTAGGTTGCCTTCAATTGGAAGACCCATCGTTGCTTTAAAATAACTTTATTGGAGCTGGGGGAAGGACAGTACATTTAATGCTTGCTTGAATGCATGCAGACCAATTTCAGAAATAATAAAGTGAAGAAATCTATTTATACTGAATTTTTATGTAGAGAGGAATTGAGACCGTACTATTTTGGTAGCCTACCCTTTCCATTAAACTCAGTCTCCACCTTTACTTATTTTGGTGGCTATGTTATAATTGTGTGTGTGTGTGTACTGAACTTATTTAACTGGTTCCTCTTTTTGCAGCTTTTTCTAGTATAGACAGTGCTATAAAGGAACATTTCTTATAGCTAAATCTTTGCTCATATCTGTGATTCCACCCCCCTTTAGATGAAGTAGAATTTCTGGGTTAAAGAGAATGTGCACTGTTGTGGTATAACTTCATAATAAAGAAAAGCAAGTTAACATTTTTTTGCATACTATCACTAAAATAAAACTTTTTCTTCTTTATTAGTGAACACTTGTCCTGCTCTTTCACCTTTTTCTTGCATGGAGACAGCAATGTTTGTACCAGTGTGGAAATTAACCAGCATCAACCTGTGTACCTTCTTAGTGAAGAGCATATCACCCTTGCTCAACAGTCTAATAGCCCATTTCAAGGTAGATTATTTTGATGGCTTAGGTATTTGATCTTTTATTGTTGTTTCAGAAAATTCTTATTAAGTTGGTAATTTGACATTTTGGGATTAGATTTAGCCTAATGATGATTCTGATGTAGTTTACTTTTCTCTTCCCCATTAGAGTATTAAGTCAATGAAACAAGTTTTTATTTTTATTTTTAATTAAAAATATAAATTTTACTGACTTCAGAGAGAGAGGAAGGGAGAGGAGAGAGAGAGAGAGAGAAACATCAGTGATGAGAGAGAGTCATTGGTTGACTGCCTCCTGCACACCCCCTGCTGGGGATTGAGCCCGAAACCTGGGCATGTCTGGATCATAGGTCGATGCTCAACCGCTGAGCCACACTGGCCGAGCCAAAGTAAATTTTTAATACCAATATTATTTTTAAAATTCTTGTATTGAATGGTAGCGTGTTTTAAAGTGGTTTTTAAAAAATTTATTTCAGAGAGAGGAAGGGAGAGGGGGAAACAGAGAGAGAAACATGAGTGATGGGAGAGAGTCATCGTTGGGCTGCCTCCTGCACGCCCTGGACTGGGGATTGAGCCTGAAACCCAGGCATGTTCCCTCACTGGGAATTCACCCATGACCTCCTGGTTCATGGGTCAACGCTCAACCACTGGGCTACACCAGCTGGGCTAAAGTGTTATTTTTAATACCAAGTAGCAGATATGTGGGTTTATGTTTTCCTGGTCATCTTGTGTGTCGCTTCACTTAAGTAATTTTTAACATTTAACACAGGGACTTTGCTATAATTTATTTAGAGGAAATACTTGAAAAGATTGCTGATTTACTTTTAAGGACTGGCAGTGTGTTTTTGTTTTAATTCTAAGCCCAGTATTTGTTTTTTAAAAATGTGACATTATATAATAAGTACTTAGATTTATATATACACACTGTTTTTCCTCAAATTTCTTTTCTTTAGTGGAAATCAGGGTAAGTTGGAGGATATACAAATATTCTCAGGTCATTGCGAAATTCTGTCCATCCGAGATTTTTAGGTAGACAAGATTTTAAGTTTTTATAATAAACTCAGTGTTATACTTCATGGTAATGAAGTACAGTAAGTTGATTTTCTCAGGAGTGGTGATTATGGCTTTCCTTTAACCTTTTTAGAATTGTATAATTACTTACAATACTGTTGAATGTTATCTTACTTGGTATAACAGTCTTTTAGTTACTTACTTGATTCTGTTTTGGATTTCTAGTTATCTTAAGCCCATTTGGACTAAATGGCACTCTCACAGGACAGGCATTCAAGATGTCTGATTCAGCTACAAAAAAATTAATTGGGGAATGGAAACAGTTCTATCCTATTTCATCTTGCTTGAAGGAGATGTCTGAAGAAAAACAGGAAGATATGGATTGGGAAGATGATTCTTTAGCTGCAGTAGAAGTTCTTGTTGGTACGGATTCTGAGTATTTATCCTAAGGGGAAAATATGTGACTGTAGGTATTAGATTTTGCTGAATAATAAACAACTGCAATACCTTAGTGGCTTTCAACACCAAACACTTATTTTTTCCTTATTTCCTGCTCATATTACATAAGGGCTGCAGCTTGGTTGTGGTTTGGCTCCTTGTATCTTATTCTGCAAACTAGGTTCAAGGAGTACCCAGTATCTGGGACATGCTGTTCTTACCAGAACAGAGGACTACTAGGACCGAGTCTAACTATGTAAGTGTATTTAAAGCTGCTAGGATACATCTGCTCACATTCCATTAGACAGTCATATGGCCAAGCCAGAGTCATTGGGTCAGGGACATACATTCCACCTAAAGGAAAGCATGCTAAAGGTGGGAAGAAAATAATTGTGAATGAATAATACTTGGAGGCTGAAAGTTGACAACGTGTTATGCAGTGTTTTAACATTTGGTAAAACTGTCACCTCTGATAACTTAAAAGGCAGAGCATAATATGTACCTAAAGAACTTGGGTCTTTCATCTGCTCTGACCAGGTCATCTCTCTTATGATAGAGTGTATACTATACGTCTTCTCATTCAGCGACCTAGGTTAACAAGGTAAACTGTATTTGGGACATGCTAATCTCAAGGCAGAGGACAGAAATAAGAGAGGCTGCACTGATCCTGCAAGCACATTTAAATTAAAGCTCCTCTTGGGATGTGACATATATCATGTGCATTTATATTCCAGAGCAAGTTACAAAGCCAAGGCTAACAATGGGATGAAGATGTATACTCCACCTTAGAGATGGGAGGTGTAGGGAGTGTATAATTGAGCAGATAATTGGAATTAGAATCTGCAACACTGTGTTTAATGGAATCATATGGTAATGTTATATATGAAGATTGCCTTATTTTTCTGAATTTTATTTATCTATTTGAGAGGGAAGGAAATCAATTTGTTGTCCTACTTTATGCATTCATTGGTTGCTTGTATGTGCCCTGACCCAAGGATCAAATCTGCAATCTTGGTATATGGAGGTGATGCTCTAACCAACTGAGCTACCCAGCCAGGGCATTGGTTTTTGTGTGTGTGTGTTTTGGTTTTTTTTTATATAAAAGAATGTCAGCATTCAGCTTGAGTAAATACGATACTGAGTAGTTGTGCCGAAAACAGAAGCAAAACATAAAGGTATATTAAGCTTTTTAAATGGAGACATAAAAAAAGAAAACAGAAAATGGTCCATAATTCTAGTGCCCAGATTACCTTTGTTAAACTTTTAAAATAAATTTTAATATACCTTGTAGTTGGTCAGATTCGAAAATAAGGATTTAACACATTCATGGTTAGAAAATTCAAAAATGAAAAGAGAAAGCTACTTTCTTCTAAGTCTCTCTCACTGAAGGTAACCACTACTAATAGCTTCTTGTGGTTTCTTCTAGAAAAACCTTATGCCAAAGAGCATATATTTATAAAAATATATTATTACTTAAATGTGATTATATCTACTGTTCCATTACAGTATTTTTGAGTGAAACTAATTCTACTACAATTACAATAGTAATAGATTTTCCTGTCTTTTTTCCTTTCAGCTGGTGTCCGAATGATCTACCCAGCATGCTTTGTTCTAGTCCCTCAGTCAGACATCCCTACTCCGAGCTCTGTGGGATCCTCTCACTGTTCAACTTCTTGCTTGGGTGTCCACCAAGTGCCTGCTTCCACAAGAGATCCTGCTATGTCTTCGGTTACTCTTACACCACCTACATCTCCTGAGGAAGTCCAGACAGGTACTGTTCTAATTTGTTTCGTTAGCTCTAGTGATTAAGTCTTATTTTGAATACAGTAACATTTAATTAAATTATTTTGAAATAATTTAAAACTTATTGAAGAGTTTGCAGGTACACTACAAAGAACTCCCTCACTCAGATTCCCAAACTGTTACCATTGCATCATCTTCTTCTCTACACGTATACATTCATTATTATTGGTTGTCATCGGAACTATTTGAGCAAACTGCAGGCGTGATGCCCCGTCACCCCTAAGTATTCAGTGTATTTTCCAAAATTAAGGAAACCAACCTGTGTAACTACCATTTAATCCTCCAAATCAGAAAGTCAGTATTATATAACACTACCATCCAATTCACATCCCCTGGTCAGATTTTTTGCTTTCTGTATGTTAAGTGAAGTAACTGCTTTTTTGCCTCAAAATGTAAGGAGGCTTACCAGGTAGCTGGGGCAAGTTGTATCCCTAATTAATTTTTAAAAACCTAAATAATATTACTTTAAACCTGCCTTTATTCTCCTACAGCTTATTTTGTTTTGTTTTGTTTTCAGTTGATCCTCAGTCTGCCCAGAAGTGGGTCAAATTTTCTTCAGTATCTGATGGCTTCAACTCGGATAATACTAGCCATCATGGTGGGAAAATACCCAGGAAATTAGCCAATCATGTGGTGGATAGAGTTTGGCAAGAATGCAATATGAACAGAGCACAGAACAAGTATGCATCATTTTCAAGTTTAAAAATTACATGTTGGTAGTTATTTTTAGATAGTATTAACAGTCATTTGTGTGACTGTTTCTTAATTCAAAGAATTGATTTAAAATTCAATTTTAATGCTTAATTCAGGGTTACAGAAAATTTTATGAATTCTAAACAATTTTATACTTTCAAATCTTAGGAGGAAGTATTCAGCTTCATCAAGTGGTCTGTGTGAAGAAGAAACAGCTGATAAAGTAGCATCCTGGGATTTTGTTGAAGCCACACAAAGAACAAATTGCTGCTGTTTAAGGTACTTTTTTTTTTTTTGTCGGTTGGTATCTACATACATATTTGTGTGTGTGGTGGTTTCTTATGCTGTTGTATATGTATTACCCGTTTTGTTTGAGGATGCTTTACATAAGCACAGTCTGTTAAGATATTTTTCAAAAGAAAAATTGAGGAAAAAAGTTCAGTAATTTGCAGCTGATCATGAAAGTACCTACAAATGTATGCCTTAAGTTTTTACAGTTATCAGGGCTGGACTGTAAAAGCTTGGTTTCATAGCCAAATAAAAGAGAATTTTATACTTTATTATAGTATATATAGCATCTATAAGGTAAAAGGCACACACACCTCTTGAGAAGTGTTCATAGGTGCTGCTGTTCCTGAGAAATTTCTCCCAAGATAAAAATGATGATATATACTAGATAAAAATTTCCACAATCTTTTTTATAGTAAATACAGCATAGGGTTTGTGCAGCATTTTCTTATAACATCCCTTTGGGCAAGTTGTAGGTAAAATGCTGAAATAAGATTGACAAAGTATGATTCAGCATGGGACCAAAACTACTGTAAAAATGCAAGCTTTGTAATAGATTGTATTGGTTGAAAGATTGGTAGAAGAATGTATGAACTTGAAATTCTTTAGGCAGTTGTATTTTACATATTGGAGCCTTTGATTAAATTAGGTTACTAGAGGCATTAAGATTATATTGTCTACCCCTGGCCAGTGTGGCTCAGTTGGTTGAGCGTCGTCCCATGCACGTAAAGATTGTCCCTTCAATTCCCAGTCAGGGCACATATCCAGGTTTCCCGTTTGATCCCTGGTCGGAGTGCTTACGGAAGGCAACTGATCAGTGTTTCTCTCGCTCTCCCTCCTCTCTCTAACATCAATTTTAAAAAGATTACATTGCCTAGAATTTATTTTATTCTACAGATTAAAGGTAGATCATATGCTTTTGCAGTCAAGTAAACATATAATGGTATTAACATCCCTAAATCAGGACTTGTGAGCAAATAGTTGGCCACCTCTTTCTGTCGTGGATGTGAGCCAAAGGAATGAAGTGCCTTGCCTGCAGGTTAGGGCCAAGATTTTTCTTACATTAGCTCTGTTTGATTGAATACAGTGAACAAACTCTCAAGTAATCTGGTACATTTTTGCATAGGTTAAATATTCTTAACATAGATTCTTTGGATTAGAGACTATAATTTTTTAAAGTCTGGCAACTTTGTTGAAAACTTGCCTCTGTTGTTGATAGAGAGATTGGAATAAAAATATGGATATGTTAGCTCCTGATTAACAGTTTAAAATATTTTAAAACCACACCCACCTAGGGGAAAAACAAACAAACCTAGTCTTGAAATGCAAGGCTCCATGACATTATTTGTCTGAGACCAGGGGTCAGCAAAGATGATCCATTAGCTAAATTTGGCTCACTGCCTGTTTGGTATGGCCTGTGAACTGAAAATGATTTTTACATTTTTAAATAGTTGAATAAAATTTAAAGGAGAATATTTTGTGATATGTGAAAATTATGCAAAATTCAAATTTTAGTGTTCATAAATAAGGATTTATTGGAACAGAGCCACATCGTTCATTTACATATTAACTGACTGCTTTCACAGAGTTGAGTAATTGCAACACAGACTGTATGGCCCCCTGAGCCTAAAATATTTACCATCTGGTCCTTTACAGAATAAGTTTGCCAACCCTTGATCTAAGACTAATAGAATGCTTAAATGAAATTAGGTTTTTCTTTCCTAGTATGTATTGGCATTTTTATCAAGCAGCTCTCTTTTAGTTCCTAACCTAGCTGGTTTATTCCTTTTGAAAGAAGCGGGTTTTAAGTAAATTTTTCTAAAATGGTTTTAGAGGAAGGCATTCAAAATGCATGTTGGCAAACATAAGTTTAAGTTTAAATTCTTGGTCTCTAAGCTCAACCTTTTATTTTCAAAAACTTGCTTTCTCTCATATTTCCAGAAAGTCCTCCCAGTCATATAGATTTGATATAATGCAATTTTGTATGATCTATACATGTGACTTGGTAAATTTATCCTCTAGTAAATACAGTGTTTCTAATCATTTACCTTTTTTTTTTTGCTATTGCATTTCATAGTATAGGTTTCCCCTTTTCTCTCTTCGAATGTGGTTTTCTTACTTCTTAAAAACACTTGAGCCCTCACATGTGTATCCCCTCCTGTCACAGAATATAGGAAGTAGGTCACACATTGATAACTGACTGTGCTAGTCAGCCACTTTGCTCTCAAATCTATCCTACATTTTCCTTGCTCTGTTCTAGCTATATTGAAGAAAATTACATTTCCTAGGCTCCCTTGCTTTCTACACATATTTTTTCGCAGCTTTATTGAGATATAATTGACAACATTGTGTAAGTTTAAGGTGTACAATGTGATGATTTGATTAGGTTTATTTGCTTTCTGGATTTGACTAATGGGAGACACTAACAGAAGATTGATGAGAGGAGGAAAGAAACCAGGGTGTTTCCCCATCCCTTTTTTGGGCCAGCTCCAGCAGCAGCTCTGTGTCCCATTAACAACAACCCCTTCTTCCATGGTGTGTTACCACTGAGCAGGTCCTACTACCATCCTAAACTTCCGTGATATGGTGAGGCTACATTATCTTTCAGTCCTAGAAGTCATAGAAGCTCCCTGTTGTTACTAGTTTCTAGGCTGCCTCAATTTTCTGTTTTTCTTATAACTAATTCTCTATAGTAAATTTCATCTGTGTGAAAGACAGGACTGGACCCTGACCAGCATGTTGGCTTCTCTTGGAAATTTATTTGAACAAAAAAAAAATTACATAGTTATATAAGCAATTTGTATGCATATATCTGATTTTAAGGAATTTAAATTGCACAAATAAAGCTGAAGTTCCCCTGGTCCCACTCTATTTCTTTCCAGCCTCCTATAGCCTCTCCCTAGAAGTGACTATTTGCCAATTAGGTATTATCCTTCCTGTAGTTGTATGTATATGTGTTTTTATACCCAACACAAATATAATACTGATGTATTGGCACCCCCCCCCCCCCCATGTGTCTTAGTTCTTTCCATTTTAGTTACTTATTGTTTAAAAAAAGTTTTGGTATTCCATTGAATGGAATTATAGTGGTATTTAATCATTTGGGGTTTGATGGATAGATAGGTAGTTTTCCAAAGGCCTTTTGTTTGTGTTTACTTTTTAAAAAGAACCAAACTTCTGTGACTACCAGTTATTTATTAGATTTTTTTGAACACTTAACTCTGTGATAAGCGATGCTTTAGGCTCAGGATGTACTAGCAAACAAGGCTTTTGCTATTATGAAGCCTACACTGTAATGGGAATGGGGTAGATAATTTGTTTTTAAAATAATTCTTAATCCTTAAAAATTTTAAGAGTGATGAGTGCTAGGAAGGAAATAAAACTAGGTGGGTGATGTGATAGTTGTGGGCGAGGGGACTATTTAAACACTTCCCATGACTTCAAAAGGATTTTGTTACCAATTTTATTGCATATAAGAGTGCTGTTTTTTTCTGGTGCTTTCACTGTTTTGAGAGCTCTCCTTAAATTTTTTGCCATTGCAGTAAGTGGAAAGCATAAAATTGTTTTATTTGGTACTTTTCAGTTATTAGTAAGATTTAATATTGCACATTTATTGATATTAAGCTTTAGTCTGGTGGAATGTTCATAAGAAAATTAGCACTTAGGCCCGGCCGGGCGTGGCTCAGAGGTTAAGCGTCGACCTAGGATCCAGGCGATCAGGGTTCAATTCCCAGTCAGGGCACATGCCTGGGTTGCAGGCTGCAGCCAATCAATGACTCTCTCATCATTGATGTTTCTATCTCTCTCTCTCCCTCTCCTTTCCTCTCTCTGAAATCAATAAAGATATATTAAAAAAAAAAAAAAAAAAAAAGGAAAATTAGCACTTAGGATCCTGTCTCTGCTTAGTGCCTTGCATAACTTGACCAATTCCTAAGCTTTTGGTCTCAACTT
Source organism: Miniopterus schreibersii (assembly GCF_964146895.1). Lineage (NCBI taxonomy): Eukaryota > Metazoa > Chordata > Mammalia > Chiroptera > Miniopteridae > Miniopterus > Miniopterus schreibersii. The sequence continues at coordinate 11,557,417 of NC_138116.1, forward strand.
ATTTACAATCTTAAAAATTATTGAGGACCCCAAAGTGCTTTTATTTATGTGGGTTATATCTATTTTAGAGAAATGTTAAAGTACTACTTAGTTTGTTAAAAAATAATAATAGCCCTGGATGGGGGTGGCTCAGTTGGTTGGAGCATTGTCCCATATACCAAATTGTGGGTTCGATTTTCAGTCAGGGCACATATCTAGGTTGCAGGTTCGATCCCCAGTTGGGTCGAGTAAGGGAGGTAGCAATTGATGTTTCTCTCCCCCCCCCCGCCCCCTTTCTTCTCTCTGTAAAATCAATAAACATATGATGGGTGAGGGTAAAAAAAAAAAACAAAAAAAAAACATATTCTTGCTTTGTTCCCAGTCTTAGAGGGAAATTATTCAGTCTTCCATTATAAAGTGTGGTATTAGTTGTAGTTTTTCGTACATGTTCTTGATCAGATTAAGTTCTATTCCTTCCTTGCTGAATCTTTTCTGTGAATAGGTGTTGAGTTTTGTCCTATGTTTTTCTATAATATTTACTGAGATAATTATATGGTTTTCTCTTTTATTCTGCTAATGTGATAATTAATACTGACTTTTATCTTTTGAATATTATACCTTATATTTTAGGACAAATTCCATTTGGTCATGATATGTTATCCTTTTATATATTACTGGATTGCTAATATCTTATTTACATCTGTGTTCCTGGGAGATATTGTTCTATGTCTTTGATTTTGGTATGAGGGTAATGGTGGATTTCTCTTGTGATCTTTTGACATATCTACACTATCCTTTGATAACTTTTCAAGCTGCCCCCCCCCCCCCCCCCAAGATGTCCTGGGCTCTGTACAAAAGGGTGTCTCAGCACATTCCCTTAATAGGAGAGGGTTCCTCAGAATAGTACCTGCCACTGCTTTTTGATAATGCTTCCGGGTTATCTCTGATATAACAAAACCATTAATAAAGTAAATTTTAAAAGAAAACTAAAAAGACCTAATGAATACTGAATGCTTTGAACTTTATATTCCTCTACATTTTTTCCAGCTTTTTCATTTAAAAAATGTTTTTATATACATCAATATCAGTTGAGTTTGGAAATCTAAAAGTGCACAGTATTTTTACTACACTGAAGGAAATATTAAACTGAACAAAATTATTAGTTTTTTAGATGTATAGTTTTAAGTTCTTCAGTTTAGAATTGTTTCACATTATGAGGAAAGATTTCTTTTAGGAATTTTCTCTTTTTTTCCTTTTCCAGTCAGCTGATGCTTTCTGTAGTGGTAAGCTTAGGGAGAGGCAGGTAGGTATAGTGTGGGGCCCATCAGTCAGTGAATTTCAGCACTATCCAGACTGTTTCAACTTTGATTCAGTAGAATAGGTTTTCTGGCCAGTTGCTATAGAATTGTAGATGATGACTGAGCTCAGCTAAGCCATTGATTTATAAGTACTAACTGAAATACCAGGTACATTCATAAATGAATAAATTTCAGGATCTTGTTATACCATTATATCTTAAAATAAGTAGAATCTTGTCTCTGTGTTTATTCAGATACTAAGATATTTACATTATATAAGGCAAACAATTTTTGCCTATCTGATCACATAGCTATTAAATGAGCACAAGAGAATTGGCTTTTATGACTTTTTCTGCATGCTTTTTGTTTTAGGTCACTGAACAAAGTATTTTTTCCATGTAAATTTGTATTGTTTTACTTTAGGATTATGGGTGAAAAACAAATATCTGAAGTGTCTAGTGTTAACTTGTATATTTGATATAATGTGATACTATAAATATTAAACCTTTTTTTTCAGGCACAAAAGTCTTAAACCAAGAAATCCTGGACAACAAGGACAGGCATTATCTTTAAGTCAGCAACAACAAGTACTTCCCAAGCACAAGACCAATGAAAAGCAAGAAAAGAGTGAAAAACCACAGAAACGCCCCCTAACTCCTTTTCACCATCGTGTATCTATTAGTGATGATGTTGTCATGGAAACAGATTCAGCCAGCCAAAGACTTGTGATATCTGCTCCAGACAGTCAAGTGAGATTTTCAAACATCCGAACTAATGATGTAGCAAAGACCCCTCAGATGCATGGCACGGAAATGGCAAATTCACCTCAGCCACCCCCACTTAGCCCTCACCCGTGTGACGTGGTTGATGAAGGAGTGACTAAAACACCTTCAACTCCTCAGAGTCAGCATTTTTATCAGATGCCAACACCGGATCCCTTGGTTCCTTCCAAACCAATGGAAGATAGGATAGACAGTTTATCCCAGTCTTTCCCATCTCAATTCCAGGAAGCTGTAGAACCTACGATATATGTTGGTACAGCAGTAAACTTGGAAGAAGATGAAGCTAATGTAGCCTGGAAGTATTACAAGGTCCCAAAGAAAAAAGATGTAGAGTTTTTACCACCTCAACTTCCAAGTGATAAATTCAAGGATGATCCAGTTGGACCTTTTGGACAGGAAAGTGTAACATCAGTTACAGAGTATGTATTTTTTTAATAGTCACTATTATAATCTAAGGGTGGAAAAATGATGTAAGTTCTTAATACTAGGACTCCAGAAGTGGTTTCAGAGTAGGATTTTCAATAATAAATCCTTTGAGTATTATTTTTACTGTGTTCTTTCCTCAGGGAACCTCTTTATTATGAAATACTTTAGTCACAAAAAAGTGGAGAAAATATTAACATTTATCCATCAATCAACTTAAAGATTTAAGTTGGCTGATCCACCAACTTAAGGATTTTATGTATAATTAGAATTCTTGTACTGTTTTTTTTCCTCCATTCGTCCTTCCACTGTCCTGAATTTGGTAGTTATCATTTCCATACATGTTTTTGTACATGTAGCTCTATTTAATTCATTTTAATTGCTCTGTAGTATTTCTTTGTTTTGAATATACCACCTATTCTTTTCAAGATGGACATGTTAGTTGTTTTTCAGTTTTTGGCAATTACAAAGGATGTAGCACTGAACTTTTTGTATACATTTCTTTGTACATTTGTATAAGAATTTCTTTAGAGAATATATTTTAAAGTGAAATTGCTGGGCCATGGGATATTTCCATGCTTGACAGTTGTTGCCAAGTTGCTTTTTCAAATTATTCAGTTTACACCCTCATCAACCACTAGAATGTGAGAATGGCTATAGCGCTCTGCGTTCTCCTCAGTGTTTGGTATTCTGAGACTTTCAATTTGACTGATGTGTATTCAGAATGGCATCTTACTGTCTTGATATGTGATTTCTAGATTTCTAGTGCGGTGTTAAGCATTACTTAAAATGTTTATTGGACATTTAGGTTTCCTCATCTGTGAATAACTGGTACCTCATATTTTTTAGTCCACCCTCCACCCCCTGATTTCTTCTTTGCATATTCTGGCTATTAATCTTGTATTAGTTATATGTGCTACAGCTGTCCTCCTCCATTCTGTGGTTTGCTGCCTTTGTCTACTTCGTATTTGACATATCTTGGGCAGAAGTAGGCTTTTTTTCAGGTCTCCCTTTCCTTTTTATAGTAGTTCTGATTATATTTGTCTGTCCCATAAGCCTTTTGCATTTTTATCTGTAGATTTTTCTAAAAGGTGAAAATCAACCCACAAAACATTGTAATTTTCTTTAAAACTGTCTACCTATTTATCAATGCAAGGCCAACTAGTGTGCAGAGATTACATTTCCTTCTGTATCTGTCTGTTGTCAATAAAAAGATTTTAAGGTCTTCTATTTAGCTTAGAATTTTGAAATTGCACAAGAATATGTGCAGGTGTGCGTAGTGATCTTTTGTTTAGTCCTTATACTGGGCAATTGAGGATTGGTTCAATTTGAAGTCTTCTATTTTAATTTTATTTTTGTCTTGCCACTGGGAAGGTCTCTTTTTCTTGGATAATATTTCAGTTCCCCCCCTTTCTGTGGAACCTCGATCATTCAGATGTTGAATAACTTCTATATTTTCTCTCATTTTTCTGTCCTTTTTCCCTTCTATATTGTGAGGGGATTTCTCGACTTCTAGCCCTTTCCTGAAGTCTTAATATTCATTTTTCATGTCCCCTCCCCAAACTTTTTTGTTAATAGCACCCTCTTCTTATTTAATGTGCTGTAATTTCCCCCCCATTAGAGTTACTTGCCTTACTTTAGTCTTTTTCTTTACTATTGCTGCCATATTTCTTAGGATTGTTTCTCCACATTTTAGAATGTGGGCATAGAGATGCTATTTGGAAATTTTGTATATATATGCAGAGCCTTGTTAATTGGCAGGCCTTCCTTATTCATTCAGTAAATATTTTAGTGTATACTATGTATCAGTTCCAGATACTTTGCATTATGATAATAGGGGATGTTTTCGAGGGAAGGCCTTGTATCTAGAATTCCAGAATGAAGAGGATCCCAGATCTTGAGTCTTCACCAGGTAGTTTTCATTTTTCTCATAAGAAGAACCTTTCCTGTTCTTTCATTTTCAGCTCTTATTTTTCATTTCTGTCTAGAGATATAAGTCCAGATTTTCTCTTGTTTTCTAAGCAGTTTGGTCCTCCTGTTGTTTATATAGTTTGTCTATGTAAACTATATAGCCCCCTCTTATACATTCTAACCTGTGAACTTTCTCTGCTGTTATATTTATTTTTGAGCTTCCTTGAGACTAAGTAAAATGTCTGGTCCAGTTATATATAGCCTCTCTCTCACTTATTCCTAGTTAGAGATTTACTTTTTAAAAAAATTCCTTGATGATTATTTTAGTAGGCAGGCCTACTAAAGTGCTTTGTCCAGCACTTTATAGTTTTTTTCTTATGTTATTTGTGTTTGTTTTTTTCATATAGTATTTTGAATCTTAAAAGGTTTCTAGTATGATTTTTTTTTTTTTTTAAACATATCTTTATTGATTTCAGAGAGAAGAAAGGAGAGGGAGAGAGAGAGATAGAAACATCAATGATGAGTCATTGATCGACTGCCTAGCCCGCAACCCGGGCATGTGCCCTGACCGGGAATCGAACCCCGATTGCCGGGATCCTAGGTCGATGCTCAACTGCTGAGCCACGCCCAGCAGGGCTCTAGTATGGTTTTTTAAAAATTAAAATTAATTTGGATTTGAAAGTGAGGGACTTTTGGATATCCTTATGATCATGGAAGATAGCTAGTTTATTTAGTTTTAGTAGTCAGTAGGTCTCATGAAAGCGAACGATGTCTTGGAAAGTTCTTAAATTATCTGTGCTGGATAAATATAAAAGTGTAAGCTAGCCTCAACTCTTGTCTGAAACTACTGTTGTTCTGCTTATTTCTGTACTTCCCTACATTTATTTTCTACACAGCAGAGTGATCATTGTAAGTTAACTATTGTCACTTGTTTGCTTAAAACCCTTCAGGAGTTTCCCTTTATACTTGGAATAAAATCCAAACTCTTTTCCATTTTTTGTAAGATTCTACATCTCCTGCCCAGCTAGTTCTTCACTTTTATTTACTGCTCTCCTGTTTGCTTCCCGATTTAGCCACACCAGCTTTCTTGCTGTGCCTTGAAAAAGCCAAGCTCATTTCTCATGGCCTTTAGAATTGCATTACAGATGGGGGACAGCTTAGCCCTTCTTATTGAATCCTGCTCAAAAGTTACCTTCTCAGGAATTATTTCCCTGACCATTCTGTCTAAACTATGACCTCTCTTCACTCCTCAGATCACTGCCTGTCCTGTACACTGCTTTCATTTTCTCCCTATATATATCATTATGATTTTAAAACTTTCTTTCTAGCTTATATTTTATTATTTAGTGTATGTTAAAATGTAGTGGCATGAATATTTTCAGTTTTAAAAACTTTTAAGAGTGAGGGCACATTATATTCATAAGATCCAAGAATTCTAGCCATAGCTTTAAATAAGTGTATTGGCTACTTGTGTGCATGAGCATCTCTAAATGAAATGAAGGTCTCTGAGAAGTTAATACAACTTAATCTTAGAATCTGTTTTAAGATTATTTGACATTTTCCTCACTGAATAAGAAAGTAGCACACAGAGTAGAATGGTTTAAAGGAAATAATATGCTTCTACTTGTTCCTAGTCACCATTTTTCCTGCCTCATGAAAACAAAAGATTGAATAAAAGGGTTTTTTAATTCTATGTCTCATGTGAGTATTGTTTTGGGTATAGTACTAAAATGTGTTTTATGTCACAGTTCACTTTTAGATAGAATCCTTGTTTTTGTATTATAGTAGCTGATTAGAATATGGTAAATATCACAAGTCAACCATCAGAAGCTTGGCTTCTATTTGAATTTAGAAACAGTTATGGACTATAATGTTCTATACTTGGTAGAAGTTTTTAAAAATTAAAAAAAATTAATTTTTTACTTACTGATATTTAGAGGGGGGGTGAAGGAAGAGAGAGGGAGAAACATCGATTTGTTGTTCTGCGTATTTACGCCTTCATTGGCTGATTCCTGTATGTGCACTGTCGAGGGATCGAACCTGCAACCTTGGCATATTGGGTCACACTGTAACCAGCTGAGCCACTCGGCCAGGGCAGAAGGTTGTTGTTTTTTAATCCTCACCCAAGGATATTTTTTTCATTGCTTTACAGAGAGAGTGGAAGGGAGAGCAGGAGAGAGAGAGACATAGACATAGACATGGACAGTGATGTGAGACACATTGGTTGGTTGCCTCCTGCAGGCGCCACCACCAGGGATAGGGATGGGGCCTGCAACTGAGGTACATGCCCTTGACTGGAATCGTACTGGGGATGCTTCAGTCTGCAGGCCGATGCTGTAACCACTGAGCCAAGCTGTCTAGGGTAGGGCAGAGGTTTTTTTATTTTATGTTTTAATTACCTGGATGAATCTCTCCTTTTCATAGGACGGGGTGTGCTACTGGCATCTGATAGAGGCCAGGGATGTTTTTTAGTTTTCAGAATATAGGACAGTCCCCCACAACAAAGAATTATCTAGCCCAAATATTAATAGTATTGAGGTGTTTTAATGTCATGAATACCTAATAACAGAAATTTAAACTATAGAATGTCATTAAATTAGAAAGGCCAAACATGTTTATTGGTTAGTTTCACTAGAGAGATTCCCCCATACTATTTTGGTCCATCTCACTCTTCCTACAAACCACAGTAAAATATCTGGCATGGTCTACAGTGTTTGTATTATGTTAAAAGAAAAGTTTTTCCCCCCCATAGTTAAAAGTGTCTTGTTGGGCCCTGGCTGGTGTGGCTCAGGCAGTAGAGCGTCATCCAACGCACCAAAAGATCACCGGTTTGATTGCCACTCAGGGCACGTTCTGGGTTTTGGTCTTGATTCCCCCAATAGTGTGGGGCGTGCAGGAGGCAACCAATTTTTCTCTTTCACTTTGATGTTTCTCTCTCCCTTCCTCTATCTCTAAAATCAATAAAAACCTATTTTTCTTTTTTTAGTATATCTTTATTGATTTCCAAGAGAGGAAGGGAGAGGAGGAGAGAGAGAGAGAAACATCAATGATGAGAGTCATTGATCGGCTGCCTCCTGCATGCCCCCTACTAAGGATCGAGCCTGCAACCCAGGCATGTGCCCTGACCAGGAATTGAAGTGGTGATCTCCTGGATCATAGGTCGATGCTGAACCTCTGAGCCACGCAAACATATTTTAAAATAAATAAATAATAAAAGTATCTTGTTGGAATAACTTAGTAATTAAGGTGCCTGCTAATATATTGCTTGAGATAGGATTTCATGAGGATCAGTCATCTCCCTATAGCTGGTGACAAAATTTGATGATGTTCCTTGTCATTAAAATCTATGAATTATGATTAGGCTCTTTTGATGGCATTTAAACACTTAAATTCTTCATGGAAGCATTCTATAGATGTAATATGATCAGATACTCTTCTAGGCATAGAGTAATCCATTCAGAAGCCTAGTTTTATATAAATAAATTTTGAATTTATATTACCCATTGTAAATTTCTATTGTCTTTTTCCATATTTTGAGTTTTGAAAGTGTATTTAAACATATAGCAGTCAATTTTAATGAAGTTAGAGGGCTGTTGCAATTCCTACATCGTGTTTTTAAGGAAGGTTATCTTTCCTTTTAAGTTTATATTACTCAAAGATATACTTTATCAGTTTTGAAAAACTGAAGTTTCTTTAATATGCAAGAGCATGCTGTAAGGCACTGTTGGGGTATAAAATAAATTTAGTCCTGGCCCTAAATGAAATCGTAGTCTAATGGAAAATAACATTAAATTCTCTGATAGAGGTATATATAAAATACAGTAGCGATGCAGAGCCAGAGTGGAAGTAATTTAATTCCATTTATGGAGATTCAGAAGCATTATGCAGTTTGGTATGGAGAGACTATAGGGTGCTACTTAGTAGTTTAGTGTGTCATGATGAAAAATGAGACCTGGAAAGTTGAGTAGAGCTGTAAAGTGCAATGGCAGAATATTGTTTATAAACTTGTATATTATCTTTAGGTTGATAAGGGTACTGTTGCAAGTTTTTTGAGACAGATGAAATAACAGGGTTTTGGAAAATAAGAATTTGAGAAAAATTAACCAAGTAGCATTATTGAAAGATTCTTTGAAATGAAGGGAGATCAGTTTTGACATCTGATTGAATAACTCAGAAATAAGATGATACAGGACTCTCACTAGGAAATTAGAGGTAGTAGGATGTATGGAATGTATAGATGTTGTGAAGTAGACTAAAGAACTTTATAGCTAGTTGAATAGTAAAATAAAGGAGTAACAAGACAGTTAAAGACAAGCATATTTATTTTATGAGAGGGAAAGAGAAGGAAGAACAGATTTGAAGGCCTCTCTACTATCCATTTTTCCCACTTTTAGACCAAATCTTAAACTTAATTGTTATGATTTAAAAAAAAAAAAAATAGAAGTACCTTTAAGTAACTATGGATGTAGGTACATCCATAGTTACTTAAAGGTACTTCTATTTCATAAGGTACCTTATGAAATTAAGGTACATCCATAATTACTGAAAAGGAATGTCTAGCCAAATAATAATGACATATTTGCTTAAAAAAGCAAAGGAAATTTGTGTAGGCTAATACGGGAAAATCTCTGGTTAGGTTATAAAGTTTAGGAATAAGGTATATTAGTATATGCCTACATATATGATAGTACATGCATAATTTCCCCCCACACTGTTTAGGTAATTAATATAAACAATTTATTGTTATCTTGAAAGAGAAGGATTGGGAAATTTATGCATTTCAGCTATGCCTTTGTGTACTATATGACTTTTAACTAGGTGCATGTAATACATATACATTCATTTTGAGGTGCCTGCTTAGAGAGATTCGTCAAGCAGTTGATGATCATGTTTCCTACTGAAGAGGAAACCCAGTTAGAGTAGATATAGAATGCAAAGAGGGGCAAGAATGCATCCATAGAAATAAAAAAATAGTTTCTTTATTATAGTTGATTTTTACAGGTCTGTGCCTGTTTAGAAAGTGATGGAGAAGAATTTTAGACCTTTGTTTTATTTATGTTAAGTGAAAACTCAGTTTTCATTTGGTGTATAAATGAAGTTTTGTGATTGCTGTTAAAAGGTGGCACTGTGCTTCCGTAATAGGTGGATAGACAAAAGAAAGCAATACTCTTGTTTTTTAAATCAGTTTTAGATGGTGATGGCTGCTCAACTAGTACTAAGTTACAGAATTCATCATTTCTAAGCACCTCCCTTATTCTTAAACGTCCACATGCAGCAGTTAATGCCAAAATTTTCAGCAGCTACTTAAAGCAAAATTCCTCTTCTAATTTGTTAGAATTTAGTTGAGTGGCAGAGAGATGGGGGTGAAGCATAGCATATCCCACATACAGGGTACACACATCTGTGGCAAATGTCTTTTTCTTTTGGCTTCTAATTATTTTTAGTTTCTCTATTAGTTAATGATAGCATCTATTCCAGAATAGTGGCTTAAGACCTTATAAAGTTTTAAAGATAGCTCGGTTTCTACCCAAGAAACATAGTTTTTTAGTTTTTTTATACAAGGGTTTAGCACTAGTTTTAGTAGAATTTGTGATGACTTAAAATAGTCCACTATTCTGATTCAAAGGGAAACCTTTCTAAATCCTGAGCAAAGAAAGGACCTGTGCTTGAGCATAGTTCTTACCATGTCTTGTCTGGTAGTAAGGCTACATCAGGATATCTTAACCATAATGTTCATCAGTAGAACTAGCTCCTATGTTGTATTAGTGATATACTAGATTTGCATTGTATGTATATAGTTGTAGAATGCATTATTTGATTGCTAAAAGATAGTTTCTAATTACTTTGTTTCATAGAAGTTGATGATGAAATGAACTTGTTTTGATTTACTGTATTCTAAATCTTTTAATTAAGCCTTCCTAATTTCATATCTTATTTTAATGCAATAAAGTTATATTTTTGACAGATAGCTTGACTCAGTTTAAGGACTGATTCTGAATATTGGAGATGGTACTGGAAAAGGTACCACTAAAAAAAAAAAAAAAAAATAGAGGACTTTTGAGATTTATCACAAATTTATTTGTTCCTAAACATTTCCTTTTATAGCTTATTTCCTCCTTTAATTGTCAATCCTAAAATATTGTCATACTTTGTCCAGAAGAATTTTTATTGAGTAAAGGCATAAAAACATATGCTGGTATAAGCCATGTTAAATTCTCTGCATTTCAGCATAATATGTTCCTGTTGTCATAGTAAAAGGAAGGAGATAAAATTAATAATATAGAAGTAATTTCAATTGCTTTGGACTTTGCAAAGCTTCTTGTTCATGGCTGTACCCAATCTTCTTCCAGTTTGTCTGTATTTAGCTTTATATCTGGTTGACACTATCTCTGTAGTTTTATATTTGGCTATATGTGAAAGTTTCTTTTAGAAAAGGAGAGGTGTTGTTCCTGTTCACAAAAATATATGTATACTATATAATTGGATAGTGACAAAATGATAACTTGACTTTTTAATGGCATCTCTTTAAAAAAAATCACAATTTTTATATCTATTTTTATCAGTTTTAAATATAGAAGGATGTGTACTGTAAATAATTTATATTCTTAAATTTATTGTGATTTGATATTACTGACTACATTTAAATTCTTTGCATATCCCAATGTCTGTGAGAACCATTCAATAAAATAAGAAAAAATTGTCTTTAGGTATTGCATTTGGTTTACTCATTTTTGTTTTTAATAGAGCCCTGTGCAGTAGAATTGGTCCTTTTAATATTACTGCACACTAGGTTTACAACTGCCTATACAAACAGCTTGGCAATTTTTGATGCTTCTGTCAAATGACAATTTATGAAAAACAGTGTTTTTACCTCTGTACAGAATAGTAGTGTCTTTCAGATTGGTGGTTAGGGTGGTGGTGGTGTGGTGTTCTTACACTTTTCCCCTATGAATTTTTATTTGAATATGCATACTTAAAATCTTCCCAGTCACTGTGTGACCTTAGCAAACCACTTCTTTCTACATAATTTTCACATCAAAGTCAGAGCATACTCTCTAGTTCCTATCATATGAGGTCACTTTAAGTATTAAATAAGAAAATACATTTCAAAGTAGATAGAAATATTGTCTTGAAAAGATTTATCTTAGTATCTGATAGACAATTCAGCAAATAATTTTTTAGGGCCTAATACGGTGAGGTACAAAGCTATTCTTAAGAAATAAATACTCATTTATAGAACAGAACTGTTCTAACAGTTAATTGTAAAACATATCTCCCATGACAGTTGTGTTGGCACTATGTTGCCTTGGAAGAAAGTTTTCGTAGAAATGGGATTTGTGGGGGGAAATTGGGCATATTTGGAATAACAATGACATTTTCTAAACGTGCCATGAGAGACCATATCAGTTATTTTGATGGCTCTGTTTCAACCTTAGTTTATAGGATATAGAGTGTTAATAGTGGTGGGAATTGGTGAATAGGTTAATAGAATATGATAACCCATGTCATTCAAGGAATTTATAAGCTTGAAAATACCTTCATTGCTCCCAACTCTTATCTCTCTCACAATTTTTTATCTTAATACTCAGGACAGATAAGCAGTGGCAGCAATATTACTTTCTAATGAATAAAGATGGTTTATTTCAAAATACTGTGTTTTAGAATTATTAATGCAAACACAACATAATCCTGTGTGGCTTCTAAGTTTCATGTATTTATTTAGCAAATATTTATTGAGCACCTGTTACATGCCAGGCACTGTTCCGTGCATTTGGGATAACTCATGAACAAAGACAAGATCTCTGGCATTTAGGGGCTTACATTCTAGTGAGAGTGACAGTCAACTATAAACATAAGTAAATTGTAGTATGTTAAAAGTTAAGTGCTATGGAGGGAGAAATGAGCAGGGGAACGGGATCAGTGTTGGCAGTTGGGCATATTGCAATTTTAAATAAGGTATCATAGAAAGGGTGATATTTCAACAAAGACGTGAAGTGAGGGAGTTGGCCAGGTAGGTATTTGGAGAAAGAATGTTCCAAACAAAGGGAATAACCGGACCCTGTCTGGCTTGTTTGAGGAACATCAAAGGAGCCCTTGAAACCAGCTTGAGTGAGAGAGGAAGTAGAATAGAAGATTAAATTAGAGAGGAAAAGAAGAGAGAGACTTTGGTGTAGGATTTTATAAGGACTTCGGTTTTTACTCAAGAGTAAACTAGGCATTGCAGGATTTTGAGAAGAGTTTGACTAGAAGCCTGGCTGCCACTGTACTTTGCAAGCCATACAGAATATGAATTTGGGAGTCTAAAAGTGTCTTACCAAACCAAAAATTAATCGTTCTATATTCACACTCACCAAGCACCTGGTCGTCAGAGATAAAGTCCTGATGCCTTCCAGGGTTGTGTGGTGCAGGTCAGTGAGCTGTGGCTTCCCTCTCTTAGCTTTAGAGTTTAGCTTTCTTTCTCTCTTCTGTTACTTTCCACTAGTTCTCATCTTTCCAACTTCACTGCTGTCTCCTCTCTTCTTCTGTCATCCTTTATCATTTTATTGATTATTTTAGGAGAGTGCAGAAAAGCATATTTATCAGCCTCCATGTGGAACCAGAAGATTGATAATATAAAAACTGATTTTTCCAATGTGATTAGGAAAAAAATCTCTGAAGTACTTGCTCTGAAACTTCACCTGCCATTGTAAAACATTTTGCCAGAATTAACAGTCTGTTAATGTTATTTTCATGAAACACAAATCAGACCTTTAAAATTTTTAAACTTAAAATGTATCTACTGTGGTACTAGGAAAAGAATAATCACTTTCATTGGGTAAATGTATAAATTGTGTAAAAGTAGTCTTGTCTCACTATATAGCCCACATTTTGAGGGTGCCTGTCCTGGAGCAGGTTAGATTTAAGAATTCCTTTTAAGTGAATGGATTTGGTCAGGTTAATGTGCTCGAGAACTTGGGAACTGAGTGGATTGCCAAAAAACAATGTATTTTATTGAAAACATAAGGATAGGTGACTTGAATTTTAGCTTCATTTCTTTATTGCTAAATTTGAGAAGTCAATAGATCACATAATCTTTCTATGCCTCAGGTTCTTCCTTTGTAAAATGAGGGATTGCAGGTTAGATCGTTTCTAAATAACTATAAGAACTTTATGATCATGAAGTTGTTTTGGAAATTTTTTGTGCTTTTATGGAGAAATATAATTAATTTTCTAATTTCTTTTTTAATGCAGGTTAATGGTGCAATGTAAGAAACCTTTAAAAGTTTCTGATGAATTAGTGCAGCGATATCAAATTAAGAATCAGTATCTTTCAGCAATAGCATCTGATGCAGAAAAAGAACCTAAAATTGATCCATATGCATTTGTTGAAGGAGATGAGGAATTTCTTTTTCCTGATAAGAAAGATAGACAAAATATCGAGAGAGAAGCTGGAAAAAAACAAAAGGTAAGTGAAATCAAAGTACACCAAAGGGTCTCTGATTTGTAGCACTGCCTATATAATACCCCACTTCTCTTTCTTTTTTCGTTTTTAAAATAGAATAGATTATTTTAACTTAGAAAGACATTTTTTAAAATAGGGTAAATCAAACACACTATACAGAATTTAAGAGCTTGTATAGACTTTAAATTATAGCTGGTTTCTGTCATGAAAAGATCTTTTTTGTTTGCTATAAAAGTTTTTGAATCGGAGAAAGTACATTAATTTTTCTTATATTGAAATCAGGACAGTTAGGTAGACGAACTATTTTGATACCCAGTTAAAATATGACGTAAGTGAATTACCAGTTTTCAAAAATACAATAGAATACGTATCGTTGAGTTTATAAAATACATGATGTTTTTGAATATGTGAACCAAGAACCTATAGTGCTCCTAAAAGTAAAATGTTATGTTCATAAAGTATAGGACATAGAAATATTTGATTAAAAGGTTAAATATAAAATGTTTGAGGATCTATTAAGTACAAGCTAACTCTGCTGTATATATCTTTTGCCTTAAACACAAAATGTGGAAATTGAAAGCTCTAAACTTCTGAAAAGAATTCAGTAATATGTTTAATACAAATAATTCATTTCATGAAGTTCTGTTTAGCTTTACTATGTTCTAGGTACTTGAAATTTTGTTCTTTTGTAAATATGAAAACAGTAGTAGTTGGGAAGGCTGTAGATACTATAGAAAGAACATGGACTTTGTTTTTTAAATTAATTTTTTATTGAATTTATTGGGGTGACATTGATTAATAAAATTATATAGGTTTCAGGGGTACAATTCACATATAATACGTCATCTGTATATTGTATTGTGTGTTCACCACCCCAAGTCAAGTTCCTTCCATCACCAGAACATCATGGACTTCAGAATCTGACAGATTTAGGTTGAAATCCCAGCTCCCATAACTTATCAGCCACCTTACCTGGGTTATCTTTAGAACTGTTTTTTGTTTGTAAGATGGGCATACTACTTATTATATAGGTTAGTTGTGAAAATTAGTGATAATGTCTATAGAACACCTAGCAGAATGCTTGAAACACACTCAGTAGTTTGTGGCTTTTGTTATTGGTAAATTATATACTTCAGCCTAATATATAGTATTGTTTGCAGGTAGAAGATGGATCATCTAGTGTAACAGTGTTATCACATGAAGAAGATGCTATGTCATTATTTAGTCCCTCTGTCAAGCAAGGTAAAACTTCTATTTCTTAACCAAAATACTGCATTCCAGGATTGTTACTACAAACTACAATTGACCGTTGAAGAATGTGAGGGTTGGGGCACTGACACCCCCATCCCAGACAGTTGAAAATTCACATATAACTAAACTCCTCAAAAATTTAACTAGTAATATAGCCTACTACTGACTGGAAGCCTTATTGATAACATACACAGTTTGTTAACTTATATTTTGTATGTTATATGTGTTTTATACTATATTCTTACTGTGAGCTAGAGAAAAGAAAATGTCATTAAGGAAATCATGAGGAAAAAATACATTTATAGTACTATACTGTACTTACCGATACCGTAAGTTTACATTGTCTTTTACAATATGGTCTGTCCGTACCTACATTAGTATTGTCTTATACGATACAAAACACTGTAGATGTACATATTACTAACACTAGATATCAAAAATGAAAAGATGTGAAAAAATTGATACTTATTTGCAGATGTAATTTATACATTGATAATGAAGAAGCAGCAGTATGATTGCTTTATGGTAGCCTAGTATAATCAATATATTTACTGAAAAAAACCCGCACTTAAGGGGACCTGCGTTCAAAAGTCAACTGTATTCTGAAATTGTTGGATGTTTACTGTTCTTTTTTGCATAATTCATATGTTTCATAGAACGGGATGGATTTCTATGAAATGGGATATCTTAAATTGGTGGATCATTGTTTATATTGCATAGGGAGAAGCAAGATCAGGTGATAGAAATTCTGTTTTTTAATTGTTAGAACTTCTTTCCTTTTTTTACAAATAAAAATAGTTCTCATCTGTAAAATAAGATTGAGTGAGATTATCACCTAAGGTCCTTCTCAGATCTAAAAGCTCAATTAGTAAGTTAGGCTTTGTGTCACCAAAAATAAGAAAAAAGTCCATCTGAATAAGGAAGAGATGGTCTTCCATGAAATAAATGTAGTGGTTGATGGTAGACTGATGAATGAAATTTCGGCTCTTTGGCCTATTTACCTACCCTAGGATATAGGGAATGTATAGTTGCCTTCTTGTCCCTGTGGTGTGGCTTTCTCAAAATTGGACCATCTGCCACATTCGGGAGCATCTTTTGAGGTGAAGTTTGGAAATCTTGGTTTTTAAATAGTACCCTAGATGATTTTTGCACACTCTAATTTCAGAACTGTTGCTCTAGTGAGTCTTTATAACTGACATGCAGGCACACTTGGAAAATGATTTCATCTTTCTGAAAGTGAGGGCTTTTTCAAGTCATTTGATATCCTGAGGATGTTTTGGAAGGTTATACACCAAACTGCAAATTGTTTTTTTGTTCTTTTTTCTTGTGTGGGAATATAAGAGGAGTTTAACTTCCATTTGTATTTTTATTTGTTTTTAAGTAATCATGTATTTTTTTCCCTAAAACTGGAAAAAAAAAGTGAAAAGGGAAATAAAATTCTAGAACTGAAATAAAGCTTACCTAAGAGGTAATATTTATTGAGTACTTAAGTG
Source organism: Miniopterus schreibersii (assembly GCF_964146895.1). Classification (NCBI taxonomy): domain Eukaryota; kingdom Metazoa; phylum Chordata; class Mammalia; order Chiroptera; family Miniopteridae; genus Miniopterus; species Miniopterus schreibersii. Next base: position 11,573,996 of record NC_138116.1, read on the forward strand.
CCTGGCACTGGGCAAAGTGCTTTACCTAAATTCTATCACATTTCATTCTTGCCATTACTGAGGCACAGAGAGGTTAAGTATCTTTTCTAGGGTTGCATTCATAATACTGAGTTGGGATTCAAAGTAACTGTCTGACTCAAGAGCTGGAGCACTTAATCGTTGTACTGTGGTTTCTTTACATTTCAGGAAGATAGAAAAATAAAACTGTGTGTTAAATTCTGTTGTTCTAATAGTATTGTTTATTATATTTTTATTTGATATATTAATCACATAGAGTACTTAGCTATGTTATGGATTATAAAGTCTTTGATAAGCTTCCTGGGGAAGGTACCACCATTTATTTACAACTGTATTTCTGTGAAAAAAATTTCTAGATTTTAAACAGATCAGTTTCTTATTGTATTTTACCCTTATAAATTTAAAGTTATATATCTAGCTTAAATAAATATAATAATACTTATTTGGTCAGTAGTAGAATTTTTTATTTTGTTTTCCTGGTTGACATATGTAGATGCTCTACGTACTACTAGTCATGCCCGTCCTCCATCAACCAGTTTAATTTATGACTCAGACCTGGCTGTCTCATATACTGACCTCGATAATCTCTTTAATTCTGATGAAGATGAACTAACAGTGAGTATCCTGTTAATGATTAAGGTTATAAGTTGTTTTCCTTGTTTTTATATGAATTTTTTTTCAGAAGTGATATGTGACTTGAATACTGTTTTAGCCCTGAAAATAGGAAATTTTTTAGAATAAAATTTCATTAATTGGGTTTTTTTGGGTTTGTTTTTTAAATATATCTTTATTGATTTCAGAGAGGGAAAGGGAGAGGAGGGAGAGGGAGAAAGATAGATAGAAATGTCAATGATGGGTCGCTGATCAGCTGCCTCCTGCACGCCCCTGCTAAGGATCGAGCCGCAACCCGGGCCTGAGCCCTGACCGGGAATCGAACCGGACTCTTCTGGATCCTAGGCTGACGCTCAGCCGCTGAGCCATGCTGGCCGGGCTCGTCTCGTTTTTTTAACCTCATGTTTGAGCAGTGTTGGCATAGTGTCCGTCCCCTGTAAACTTTGCTTCCTTTTCTTTTTTGTATGCTTGAAGGGCTTGCTTTGCGCTCTGCCGTACTTTTCGTGCAGTTCTTAGGAAGCAGGATTATTTTCCTTATCCTCTAGTTTGAGGAATGACCCCGGAATTGACTTGCTGAGAGAATAAATCATTAACATTAAAATTATATGCCTTGTCAGTTTATTAAGGAATACTACTTCTTTAGAATTTGTTTGGCATCACAGTCATTATTGTAAGACAGGTAAATACTATAATAATGAAAGAGGGAGAAAAAGTAACATTTAATCTTTAACACCCATTTGCAGAGAAAGGTGAAGATAAAAGGAATTAAAGCTTAAAACGAGATTCTCTAGAATGTCAGGGGTCTGGCAAATTAATGAATTGGGTACTGCATTACCATAAAAGGGAATTCTTTTTTCATCTGCATAAAGGTAGTTTGGAAACTTCTATAGTACATTTGGTCTTTCTTATCTTATATAATATATACTTTTAATCTTTCATCATATACACACATATACATATATGCACATTTGATGTATTAAGTGATATAAGGTAGATACAGCTACATATAAACTTTTATTCTCTATCCCATAATAAAGTATATTTCAGGGTACCATTTACTGGGTAAATAAATCCCCAATTCTTTGGTACTTTTATACTTTCTCTCTGCTACCATTCATGTATCAGCTGTGGCTCTTCTGAGGTAAAAAGGCAATCAGAGATCAGTTTATGTATTTTTGACAAAGTGACTAGCAGGAACCAACTTACCAGCTCTAAAAACATTGATGACAGATTGGAGGTACTGAAAGTTGGTTTGTTCATTGTATTAAAATTTAATTTTAGTTAGAGATCCTGTTACTTTTTCATACGAGATCTTTCAGAAGTTTGTGCTTAGTTTTACCTGTTGTAGCATTTTCGTAAGGGTAAGGAGGTTATCAAACAAGGTAAAAGTGTAAACAAATCAGAGGGATGATTGATTGTGTAGGAAACTTTAATGTCTTTTATTTAAGGGAACAGATGCTTTATGAGTATCTTTTACTAAGAAGCAAGTCTGGTGTTAACTACAGACCCTTCTTATTGCAGGTTTTTTGTTTTGATTTTAATAGGTTTTAAGTGAAAGTTATTCTTGCTTCTAAGTGTTTTGAAAGTATGGGTTATTTTCTTTGGAGGAACTTTTTCCTCTGTTAATTTGGAGGATTATCAAATAAACTAATCTGGGCTCATTGATTGCCTAAAATGTATTTTTTGTCTTTAAGTCATATCTAGTATGTTCTTGGCTTTACTTTCAAGTCACATCTGAATGATTACTATTTTGAGATCACATTGGATGTAAAACTTGAGATAAATATAAATATGTAGGTGTTCTTTTTTAATAGCCTGGATCTAAAAAATTGGCGAATGGATCAGATGATAAATCCAACTGCAAGGAATCAAAGACAGGAAATCTGGACCCGTTGTCTTGCATAAGTAAGCTTCCAGATAAATCTGCAAACTTTTAATCTCAACAAAGTTCCCCACACCTTTGTTTTAAACAGATTAATTTCTTTTGACTCTTATGTTAAAATGTGTGTTTTGTTAAATATAGGCACTGCAGATCTTCATAAAATGTATCCGACACCACCATCATTGGAACAACATATAATGGGATTTTCCCCAATGAATATGAATAATAAAGAATATGGTAGTATGGATACAGCACCTGGAGGAACTGTTCTAGAAGGAAATAGTTCTAGTATAGGAGCACAGTTCAAAATTGAGGTTGACGAAGGATTCTGTAGCCCAAAACCTTCTGAAATTAAAGTAAGTATTTTCTCTAGAAAAATAATTTATTTATATATTTCATATCAAATTAGTTTGTGGCTGTATTCAAAACTCATTTCATACTGATGTTTGCAACAACGTGGATAGGCCTTGAGGGTGTGATGCTAAGTGGAAGCCAGGTGGAAAAGGACAACCACATGATTTCTACGGAGGGGAACATAAAGCAGAAGAAAGGAACTAACAGAACAGCCTCAGACACAGCAGTGGTGATTGCCAGAGCAGAAGGGGGACGGGGGCGAGCTGGGTAAAGAAAGTCAGATACATGGTAAAGGAAGAAAACTAGACCCTGGGTGGTGAACACACAGTAGAATATACAGATAACTGAATTATAATGTTCACATGAAGTGGATGTAATGTTATTAGCCATTGTTACTTCACTAAATTTAAGAAATTATTTGATTCTAGTTTTGTAGCTAACAAATTTGAAGACTGAATTGTGACACACTATTAAGGATGTATTTAAGAAAAGAATAGAATTTCCCTGGCTGGGTAGCTCAGTTGGTTAGAATGTCATCCCAATATGCCAGTGTTGCGGGTTTGATCCCTGGTCAGGACACATACAAGAATCAACCATTGTATGCATAAATAAGTGGAACAGCAGATCTTTGTCTCTCCCTCTCCCCTACCAAGTAAAAAAGAAAAGAATAGAATTATATTTACATTTTACTATTTTGTTTCAAGAAAGGGAAAAAATGGCTAGAATTCGTTTGCTTTTCCCCCCGGAAGATAAGGTTCTCAGTGTCATGGTCTTTGTATTGTAGGATTTTTCTTATGTCTACAAGCCTGAAAATTGTCAAGTTCTAGTGGGATGTTCCATGTTTGCACCTCTAAAAACTCTACCAAGCCAATGTCTGCCTCCTATCAAATTACCAGAAGAGTGTATTTACCGTCAGAGTTGGACTGTTGGAAAATTGGAATTGCTTCCTTCAGGGCCTGCAATGCCATTCATCAAAGATGGGTAGGATTTAGATTTATGTTTTTGGTATAGTATATACGTACTTATATAGCTTTAATTTTTCTTTCAGAGAAGTACCTGGTATGCTTGTTTCCAGAAAAAATACACAGTTTTTTAAAATTTTGAAAATTATTTTCTGATTAATAAGTTATAGTATTTGCTGGGTGTGGATAAACTATTAGAAAACTTAAAACTGTTATGCTTTGATTCTTTGTCTTCAAAGCCTTTTTTTTATTTTGGTCAAAAATTTTAAGTCACTCCCATTTGTTTATTTGCCATATTTCACACACTTTTCTCACTTAAAATCTGTGAAATTGAGGTATCATAACTGGTAGCATCTTAAAATTGCCATCATCCCTTTTTACACAGACATCTCTAAAATCAGGATTTTATTTTATTTTTTTACGGTCATGGCATCTTAGAATCCATGAAATATGGGTATTTGTAATATGAGAAATATATAGGTAATAAATGTGGATGTCTAGGTGTCGATAAGAGTACACAGATTTTATTTATAATTTTGGAATTAGTTGGTTGGACCTCAGCTCACAGTAATCTTTTAGAGTGAATGTATTAACCAGAAATACATTTTAATTATACTTGGAATTTTTGCACTAATTGTGCTTTCATAATTTTCACTGTTTCTGAAAACCATTTGGGATATTTTAGTTGTATTTCACATTGCTAAAATGTTTCTTTATGTATATGTTTGATTTCCCTTCACCCTGGTGGTATTAGTGACGGAAGTACGATGGATCAGGAATATGGCCCCGCGTATACGCCGCAGACTCATGCTTCTTTCGGGATGCCTCCTAGCAGCGCACCTCCCAGTAACGGCGGAGCAGGAATTCTTCCTTCTCCATCTACCCCTAGATTTCCAACTCCAAGGACTCCAAGGACTCCCAGGACCCCTCGTGGAGCTGGTGGGCCTGCTAGCGCCCAAGGTTCAGTCAAATATGAAAATTCAGACTTGTATTCACCAGCTTCCACCCCGTCAACATGCAGACCCCTTAATTCTGTTGAACCTGCAACTGTTCCTTCCATCCCTGAAGCACACAGTCTTTATGTAAACCTCATTCTTTCTGAGTCAGTTATGAATTTGTTTAAAGACTGTAACTTTGATAGTTGCTGTATCTGTGTCTGCAACATGAATATCAAGGGTGCCGATGTTGGAGTTTACATTCCAGATCCAACGCAAGAAGCACAGTATAGGTGTACCTGTGGCTTCAGTGCTGTTATGAACAGAAAATTTGGAAACAATTCAGGATTATTTCTTGAAGATGAACTAGATATCATAGGACGCAACACAGAATGTGGCAAAGAGGCCGAAAAACGTTTTGAAGCTCTCAGGGCTACTTCTGAACATGTTAGTGGAGGACTAAAGGAATCTGAGAAATTACCTGATGAGTTGATATTATTGCTACAAGATCAGTGCACTAATTTATTTTCACCCTTTGGAGCATCAGACCAAGATTCTTTTCCCAAAATTGGTGTAATTAGCAATTGGGTACGTGTTGAAGAGCGGGATTGTTGCAATGACTGCTACCTTGCATTAGAACATGGGCGTCAGTTCATGGATAACATGTCAGGAGGAAAAGTTGATGAAGTGCTTGTGAAAAGTTCATGCTTACACCCCTGGTCCAAAAGAAATGGTAAGTATACTAATGGAATAATTTTTGTTTGTTTTCCTTTAAATGTATGATTTTGCTTTTCTTTCTTAGGATACAATATTAAAGGCATTTCCCATGTAGCTAAAAGAGACACTTAAATTTGGGCTTAAAGCTCCTTTAAGAATGACATTTTTAAAGGGAGAATTTCCTAGCAGTTTAATTTCACCAATAAAAGTATGGTTATTGTAAATCTGTAATTATGTACTTAGGTAAAATTATAAAAAGTATTTTGCACATCTTAATTAGCAGAAAGTTGCTAGATGTCTGCATTATTCAACATTTTTTTACTCAAATATTTATTGAGCATCTAGTATGGGCTAGGCACTGTTCTTTTATAAAGTAGTGTTGAACAAAGCAAACAGATTTCCTGCCCTTTTTGAGCCTATAATTTAGTGGAGAAGACAAAATAAAAATAAGTAATTATATACTATCAGATAATGACAGGTGCTTTGAAGGAAAAGCAGGTAAAGGAGTGGAAAAAGACAAGAGTGTGACATTTTATTGTATTTTTTAATTAATTTTTTGAAAAACATATCTTAATTGATTTCAGAGAGAGGAAGGGAGAAGGAGAGAGAGAGAAACATCAGTGATGAGAGAGTCATTGACCGGCTTCCTCCTGCACACCCCCAACTGGGGATGGAGCCCGCAACCTGGGCATGTGCCTTGACTGGGAATCAACTGCGATCTCCTGGATCCTAGGTTGATGCTCAACCACTGAGCCACGCCTGGCTGGGCTACTTTTTTAATTTTTAAAAAAAAAAATCCTCACCCGAGGATATTTTTTCCATTGCTTTTCAGAGAGAGTGGAAGGGAGAGAGAGAGAAACATTGATGTGAGAGAGACACATCCATTGGTTGCTTTCTGCACCCACCAGGACTGGGGCTGGGGATCGAGCCTGCAACTGAGGTAGGTTCCCTTGGCCTTAATCGAACCCAGGATCCTTCATTCTGGGGCCGATGCTCTTAACCACTGATCCAGACCGGCTAGGGCTTATGTTTTTTTATCCTCACCCGAGGATTTGGATTTTTTATTGATTTTTAGTGAGAGAGAAAGGGGGAGAGAGCAAGAGAGAAACATCAGTCGGTTGACTCCCGTATGTGCCCTGATTGGGCATGGAACCCCACAACCTAGGTATGTGCCCTGACTGGGAATCAAACCCATAACCTCTTGGTATATGGGACAGCGTTCCAACCAGTTGAGCCACCTATCCAGGGCAAGAGTATGACATTTTAGATGGGCGGATTGAGAAGATACTACTGAGGTACAAAGACCTACAGAAAGGGGTGGGGATGTGGAGCTGGGTGACTAATCAAGGAAGAGTGAGGCAGTGAAAAGACCTTGAGGGCGTAGCATGCTTAGTGTGTGTGAGGAACAGTAAGGAGGCAGTGTTGCTGGAATGAATTAGATAATGGGGAGATTGGTAGAAGATGAAGTTTAAGAGTTGGCCAAGTGCCAAAGTCATATGTAGGGCCTTCATAGTTTATTCTAAGAGTGATGGGAAGCTATAGGACAATTTTGAGCAGAGAAGTAACGTGATCCTTTTTCTGTTGGCTGTTGTGTTGTGGATGGTAAAGGTGAGAGTTGTTAGAGTATAGAAACGCAAGTTTTTTTCTTTATTGATTTTGTACCTTGCAACTTTATTTTAATTTCTAATCGTTTTTTGGTGGAGTCTAGGATTTTCTATATATAGAATTATGTCAATCAGATGCTTAATCTTCTCTATCTGTATTTCTTGTTATCTTAAAATTTTATTTCTTTGTGTTGGCAATAGCAGTTCTTATTTACTTTTTTTTAATGGTTGTAGATGTGAGTATGCAGTGCTCACAGGATATACTTCGAATGCTCCTCTCTCTTCAGCCAGTTCTTCAGGATGCTATTCAGAAAAAAAGAACAGTAAGGCCTTGGGGGGTTCAAGGTCCTCTCACTTGGCAGCAATTTCATAAAATGGCAGGCCGAGGCTCTTATGGTAAGTAATTTAAAGTATGTGTATTGACTAATTTTATATCAGCCTTCAGTTTCTATACTCAACTTGAATAAGCACAGTTGTTTTCCTTAAGTATATTTGTGGCATATGCTTGACTTAAGGCAGTGTGGTCAGTCCTAGCCTATTTTACTTTCGACATTTACAGCAGCATTCAGTTTACTGGGTGCTCTACTCCACTTCAGAAAGAACTGCTTCACTTAGATCTGTTTTTACATATTTGACTGAACAGTAAGATTTTATGTGTAGAAAGAATCATAACTGTGAAATTTATTAAAAAGACTGAGCACCACTTTTGTGTAAATCATCATTTTACAAAATTGAATGAAAAATGGGGTAAAAAGTGGGTAATACTAGTGATAAAAGTTCTCAAGGTCTCATTAAAGAAAAAAAAAAAAAGACAGATTTGATGGTTATGAGTAGTGGCAAATGAGTACTCCCAGCATGGTATGTGCACAGTAATATATGGTCAGCTGTAATAGAAAAGAACATTAAACAATGTTTGAATTATCGGTTGAAGATTGGCTCTGAAAGGTGGGATGTCATTGGAGCTTTTAAAATATATCTGGATTAATAGTTCTTAACATTGAAATCTCAGACTTTTGTGGATGGTTTTAGAATACATTATATATATACAGAAGTAGTAGATTTGCTCATATTTTCCTTTTCCTCCTTTTATTAATGGCTAAATAATTTTAATCTCAAAAAACTTGACACTCAGTGAAAAGTGTAGATTAATTATAATATTTTTTACATTCTTTTTAAGACCAAAACAGGTACACACATTACACATATACACACAGAATTATTTTTCTATAATTTAAACATCCTTGGTTTAAAGCATATGTGTATTTTTTGAAAATATTGCCAAATTACTTCAATTTAAACTCCCACTAGTAAAATGCCTGTTTCTCCAAATCCGTACCAGTAGAGTGCTGACTAATAGATGGGTGAAAATGGTTGTTTCATTATAGTTTGAGAGGTAGAACAGTATAGACTGTAAGGGAAGATTTCCTGGTTTCTAATCACACTTCTGCCATTCTTTGTATGATACTGGACAAGTTGCTTAACTTTTCCATTCCTGCTTTTTCATCTCTAAGATGAGATTAATGTTAGTATCTACCTTATATGGTTTTTATGAGGATTAAATGAGTTAATAAAAATAAAGATCTTTGAACAGTACATAGCACATACTAAATGTTATAATTGTTTGTTCTTAATTATTTTTAATTGCTTTGTCATGAGATTGAGCATCTTTTTATGTGTAAGAGGTATTTCTATTTCTGTGAACTTTGTTCATATCCTTTACCCATTTTTCTATTAGGTTTTTGGTCATTTTCTTATGGATTTATAGGTCCCTTTTATATGGTAAGGATATTAACCTTTTTTTCCCATATACATTGCAAATCATTCTTCCAATTTGTTGTTAATCATTTGCCTAATTGTTTTTTTAATACCAAAATTAAAATTTTATATAGTCAGATTAATCAATTTTTAAATGGATAGGTTTTATGTTATGCTTAGAAAGGCTTTCCCCTGTCCAAATTTATTAAAAATAAAACTTGCCTCCCATGTTTTCTTTTATACCTCTAAGTTTTTTCATTCAGATTAATTTTTTTTGCATTTAAATGAAGGTATAAGTCATATGTTTTTTAAAGACCATTTAGCAAATTCCTAACTGGAAAAGTCTCAGTCACTGGCTTTAAGTATTTTTGTCTTTAATAAAATATTTTTACACTAATAATGATGAGTAACTTTTGACATTTAAATACAAAGACATGTACTACTATTAAATGTTTTCTTAAAATACATCTTTTTTATTTAGGAACTGATGAATCTCCAGAACCACTGCCAATCCCTACGTTTTTATTGAGTTACGATTATGATTTTCTGGTGCTTTCTCCATTTGCTCTCCCTTACTGGGAGAGACTTATGCTGGAACCCTATGGATCTCAAAGAGATATAGCGTATGTTGTACTATGTCCAGAAAATGAAGCCCTGTTAAATGGAGCCAAAAGCTTTTTTAGAGATCTTACTGCAATATATGAGGTAGGCTTTTACAAAAAGATGGCATTTTAAAACTACCTTATTTGTATGTTTAAATATAAGTTATACTGGGTAGTTCAGTTGATTGGGACAGAATAGTAAGGATGTCAAGTTCTTTGATGTCAGAGGTTTACTTTTCATACTAGCCAGTTACATTCTTACAGACCCTTTATTAGATATGTGTGCCATTGTTCATGGTGGAAATTGCCATATTGAGGGGAGGGGTAATTGAGAGCATATATGTCCCACTTAAGAGACTGTTTTTCTAAAATAAAGGGTAGCATTGTTAGATAGCCAAGGAAAATTACATTTATAAAAATTCTAGTCCTGATTCTCTAGGACCCCAGGTACTAACATTAGGCCTCACTTGACTCATTCATAAAATAAAGCTATGCTAGATCTCTGTAAGATCTGTTTCATTTCTGACATTCATGACTAATCTTCTGAGTTATAATTCTCATGTTATATCGAACACTGAGTTCAACGATTTCAAATTTAAATGCTGTGGGACATAAAACCTTCTTTTTCCCACAAATGCTTAGAACCCCAGTATTTAAAATTTAATTTCTTTTATAATCTGAATTGTTTGTTTGTGCTGGTTTAGCTCCTTATAAATGTTCCGCTTAATTACAAGGCATCTATAGTGTGTTTTGTAGAAATAAGTATTTCCCAAAGAGTGTTGTTTGGAATCCTTGTCCTGCAAAATCTTCCCAGGAAAAAGTTCCATAGTTAAATAAGTTTGAGGAAACATTGTGTATTGTATTACCTAATAGAGATTCACTATTCATGTTAGGTTTCTAGAGCCTTTGAAAGTCTTACAGTAAAGAAATCCTGTCTAAATTTTCTTAAGTATGGCAAATTTATTTGATAGTAGGCTTCTTACAACAAACATCAGTAGCCCACAGAATTGGAGGGAGAGGTGGCAAGTACATAGTGTATTTATATACCAATTTTCATTTTGCTTTTGCTTAAGGATATATGTATTTATGCAGACTAATTGGGATAGATGTACAACTTAAAATGACTGCATTTTTATGCTCACTTATTTCTATATTCAAGTTTTCATTCTTCAGGTCACGTAGTTCTCGTGCCATTATTATTATCTGGGTGTTTTATTTCATTAGAGATATTTTAATTTTAAAAGAAGTTTAATGAATTTCTAATGTAAAAAGGAAAAAGACCTATAGAACCATTTTACCCTTGGTATTTTTATCCCAAGTGTTAATTATAAATGATAGTTTATTTTAAATATCTTAAGTGCTTTATTTTACAATATGTACTTAAATACTATGATAATTTCACTAATTCTGCTTTCTGTATGTATATTTGTAGTCCTGTCGATTAGGTCAACATAGGCCTATTTCTCGACTGTTGACAGATGGGATCATGAGAGTTGGATCTGCTGCGTCAAAGAAACTATCAGAAAAGTTGGTAGCAGAATGGTTTTCTCAGGCAGCTGATGGTAACAACGAAGCATTTTCTAAACTCAAGCTTTATGCACAAGTCTGCAGATATGACCTAGGTATTGAATTTGTATTTATTATATAAGGCCAAGTGTTAGCAAAGTATGGCCCACCAGCTGTTTTTGTAAATAAAATTTTATTGGAACACAGCCATGCTCATTTATTCACATATTGTCTATGCCTGCTTTTGTGCTACAAGATCAGACCTGAGTAATTATGACAGAGACTGTGACCCGTAAAGACTAAAATATTACCATCTGACCCTTTATAGAAAAAAATTTGCTGATCCCTGTAATGGGGATTCCATCAGGTAGGAGGAAATTGTGGGTTATAGACAATTTTTGTTGCTTCTGTAGGATCTGATGAATTTGTTTTTACTTAAGTTTATTAACATTAAGATTCTCGACTTGTTAATGGTTTAAAGATAAAATAATTTGTAATTACCTTTACAACACAAAGTTGGAAGTAAGAAAATGGCAGCTGTTTAAGACTTGATTTTAACACTCTTGAATTAAATATCAATGGACTTACTTTAGACTTAATCCAAAGAGGCATAGAACCAAAATATTGAGTATTAGACATTCCTACAATTTGAACCTCATGAAAACATTTCTCCTTTTTATATTTAATTAGCTCCCAGTGTAGTCAATATTTATTTAACTTGTGATTTAGGAACCCTTTGAATGGTTTGAAAAGTTTGTTAGATACTGTTATTTACATTTAGTTAATTATGCCTAGGAAATGGAATTTTATTATACTTTTCATGGAAACCAAAATATTGTATGAAAATGCTGGTTTACCTTTTCAATTCCATTTAAAATTTGTTTCTTCAGTTTCTAGGAAAACAGAAAAGCTAGTATGTGCTACACTCATAGCAAGCAACTTAGGGAGGGTAATTACCAAAATAGCATCAATTAGATATTATTATTCACATATTTAAATAAATAAAAAACCAATCAGTGAAATAAAGAATTAAATGCCCTGCCTGTTTTTATTATCTTTAGGTCCTTATCTTGCTTCCCAGCCATTGGACAGCTCTCTACTTTCCCAGCCAAATTTAGTTACCCCTACAAGTCAATCTTTGATTACTCCACCTCAGATGACAAATACTGGAAATGCTAATACTCCATCTGCCACCCTAGCATCTGCAGCGAGCAGCACTATGACAGTGACTTCAGGTGTTACCATGTCTTCTTCAGTTGCCACAGCTAATTCAACTTTGACCACAACTTCAACTTCATCTTCATCATCCTCCAACTTGAGTAGTGGAGTATCATCAAATAAACTACCTTCATTTCCACCCTTTGGCAGTATGAACAGTAGTGCTGCAGGATCCATGTCTACACAAGCAAGTGCAGTTCAGAATGGCCAGCTAGGAGGGCAACAGTCATCAGCTCTACAAACAGCTGGGATTTCTGGAGAGTCATCTTCTCTTCCCACTCAGCCACATCCCGATGTATCTGAAAGGTACTTTTAAATATACTAATTTTGCAGAAATATAAATATGTGATGCTTCGTTTTGTCTGAATAAGACAGCCTTTGTGAATGACCATAAAGAGCTTTTTGGTCTTATCCTTGACGTTTTAGTTTTGATAATGTTCAATATTTTACTTATAATTTATAATGAAGACTCTTCATAAAGTCTTTTATCTCACAGACTGTTAGAATCTCATGCTGGGAATTAAGACCTTGAAAGCCATTTAGTCCAGCTATCCTGTGATGTTTGAATCTGTTCTGTGAGATAACTCAAGTAGATTTGCCTTTTCACTCCAGTGATTTAGAAAGTCACTATTGAACTAGCCCCTTCAGAGGCTTAAGGGTCATACCAAGATTTAAATCGCAGCTCTGCATTTACTGGCTATGTGACTTTGGAAAAGTTATCTAACCTTTCTGAGCCTGTTTACTTATCTGTAAAATGGGAGCAGTAGGATATAATACACATTAAATGCTTTCCACAATGCTTCCAAACGCTTGAATTATCTTTTACGACGATGATAATGACAGCTCTCTTCATTCCTTTTATGAAGAAGGTATTGAGTGAGCTTCCCTTTTGATTTATAGGTGAGATTAGCCTGAGTTTGGTTATATTTTTCAGCTACACAGAGGCAGTTTTGCCCAAAGCTACACTCATGTATGTGAGTAGAAACAAACTATTAATTACCCAGATTGATCTCTTCATCTTGAACATCTCCGTATATTTGGAGTTTAAAAAAAAATCATATCACCATAAAGAATAAACCTTACTTTTGAAGTTATGAAGTATGAAATAACTATGTATAGCTAAAAATGTAGTAGAAGATTGACTGAGTTTGGAAACCTGATCTAGCTCTGCTTCTAGCCAGCTTTATGATCTTGGGTAGCTCATTTAACTTATCTTTATCTTAGTTTTATCACCTAAGCACTAAGCTCTCTAGTGTTTCTGATAGTCTATGGATTTATTTATTTATTTATTTATTTATTTATTTATTTATTATTGGTTTCAGAGAGAGGAAGGGAGAGGGAGAGAGAGAGAGAGAAACCTCAATGAGAGTCATTGATCAGCTGCCTCCTGCACGCCCCCGCTGAGGATCAAGCCCTTAACCCAGGCATGTGCCCTGACTAGGAATCGAACCTTGATCTCCTAGATCATAGGTCGATGCTCAACCATTGAGCCACACCAGCCGGGCTAGTCTGTGGATTTAAAGAATTCTTTTTTTAATGCAAGATCTCAACACAAGGATCTTTGTACACCATGAAATTGTTTATACGGTGTTTATAATTTTCTTTGAAGATAAAAATGTCCTTCATTTTTAGAGAGGTTCTCTGAAAAGGGGGCACAGTATTAAGAACCTGCTTTTAATGCTACCCCAGGAAAGGTATAGTACAACTTTTTCCTGTCATGTTTCTACCTTGACTTTCAGCACGATGGATCGGGATAAAGTGGGTATCCCCACAGATGGTGACTCACATGCCATCACTTATCCACCTGCGATTGTCGTTTATATAATTGATCCTTTTACATACGAAAATAAAGATGAGAGCACTAATTCTTCTAATGTATGGACTTTGGGACTACTTCGATGCTTCCTAGAAATGGTCCAGACTCTTCCTCCTCATATTAAGAGTACTGTTTCTGTACAGGTAAGAATGATAAATGTTGCAGATGAAATTTATATAAAACAGTTGGATGTTGATAGAAGTTTCAAAAATACTAGTCTGTGTCTAAATTGATTTTCTGAAAGCCAGGTTTTATTATATTGATTTTATTTTAAGTGGTATACTAGAAATCTTAGAGAGTTTATAAAAGAGACTTTCCAGTTATACCACAATAATAATAGAAAATAAAAGGAACCACAGTAATAATGGAAAATAAAGATTTCATGAAGTACATTAAGTGTTTCTCCTCTGTTACTTTCATAAACCAGTTTTTACATTCATAAACTTAAATAAGGGCCTATATAAGCTAGAGTTCTAAATAAGACAGGTTGCAAGTAAAAGTAGAAAGAATTTAACCATATTATTTGAATCGATTTTGAATTATTTCTTCATAGACTACAACAGGACTAGTCAATGGCAATTATCAATATAACTGCTATGTAGAAATGTTTAAAGGTGTTTACATATCCTGTTGGTAAAAGTGAGTATTAAAATTCTTTAGAATTCTTTAGCTTATCATTTTAATTTGGTTTTGTTTAAATTTTCTAGTAAAAGTTTTTAGAGTTTTAAACCCACAGTCCTTTTTAGTCTCATTAGAAGTTTAACATTTGTAATGTTTGCCTATAATTCTTAGATTGTTCCTTGTCAGTACCTGTTGCAACCTGTGAAGCATGAAGATAGGCAAATCTATACCCAGCATTTAAAATCCCTGGCTTTTTCGGCCTTTACTCAGTGTCGGAGACCCCTTCCAACATCAACCAATGTGAAAACATTGACTGGATTTGGTCCAGGTTTAGCCATGGAAACTGCTCTTAAAAGTCCTGATGTAAGTATGTTTTCCATACCAGAGTTATTGAAAAACTGTACATTTTATGATTTTACATAAAACTAAGTGCAATTCTCTGTTTAGCTCTCATTTTCCAATAATATATCACATTTTCAATAAAAATCTTTTCAATAAAAGTTTTTTTTTGTGATTGTATAGTACCATAGTGCCTTAATTTTTTATTTTACAGAGACCAGAGTGTATTCGACTTTATACACCTCCTTTTATTCTGGCTCCAGTGAAGGATAAACAGACAGAGCTAGGAGAAACATTTGGAGAAGCTGGACAGAAATACAATGTTCTTTTCGTGGGGTACTGTTTGTCACATGATCAAAGATGGATTCTTGCTTCTTGCACAGATCTATATGGAGAACTTTTAGAAACTTGTATCATTAACATCGATGTTCCAAATAGGTACTTATATTTCTTTAAATGTATCATTATGTCATCCCATTTTTAAAAATTCATACACATATTATTGTTTTATTTTTAATGAATAGAAAACTTTTGAAGGTCATGTACATTAAAATATTAAGTCTTGGCCTGGCTGGGTAACTCAGTTGGTTAGAGCATCATCCTGATATGCCAAGGTTGCAGGTTTGATCCCTGGTTGGGATTGAACCAATGATGCATAAATAAGTGGAACAACAAATAGATATTTTTCTCTCTAAAAAAAAAATCAGTAAAATATTAAGTCTTGAGATTGTGGGTGTTCTTACTTTTGTGTAGTGAATATTTATATTGTATAGTTAAGAGAATTAAAAATAATTTTGATCAATCTGTTGCACGGGCAAAAGAGGTTAAAGTCCCTAAATTCTTTGTAATTAATCTTGAAGCAGTGATTTTAGCTTGAAAATTTTTTGAAACATTGAACAAGAAAGCTCTCTGCAATTAAATCTAATAAAGCACCCTAGAATATTTACTTTTTTTCATGTACTAAGATACAATCCCTAGGTTACCTGAGTTAACTTCATGTACTAAAATTGTGGACTGAAAATTTTACCATTTAAATGTTAGAGCGTTTCTGAAAATGGTGGCTTTCTTTTTAGAATTCTTTTCAGTAGTAACTAGACATCATGGCCATTTATTTATTAAAGCTGTAACTAATAGGTCACAACAGGTGAGTCTCACTTAATAGACATTTCTAGTAACATGTCTCAAAGCTAGTGAACACTGCCTAGGAGATCTTGAAAAGCAAGTCATTCAGTAATTTTTAAGATTTGGTTCTATCCTTTATTTTCTGTATTATATAAAGGTTCTGTTCCTTTAAGTTCAGAAATTGGTTATGTGCAGAAATATTTAATGATTAGGTTATAGTAATGCTGAAAAAGCAGAATATAGAAACACTCACTTTATATTATTGGTTATAAAGATTTATTATTTTATAAACCTTAAAGCAGTACTTTATACATTTCCTTGACACAATTTTGAATTTTTTAAATGGGATAGTTGTACTAATTAAATGAGCTTTGGAACGAGTATGCTGATCTGTGAAGGATGAGGAGACTAGAAAAAGACCAGCCCCACCTTTCCCGCACAAAGGTGGCGTTGCCCTGTTCCTGCGGTGGAAGTGAGGGGGGGGTACAGCTCTGGAGTCATAGACGCCCGGGCTCACGTCCCAGCCCCCAGCCCCGCCGCTTACTGTGTGATCTCCAGCCGGCTGAGCTACAGCGAGCTTCTCTGGGAGGATGAGTGCATGTGTCATAGGGTTATTAGGATAAAGTGAGGGTATTATATGTAAATTGGGCATAATTTTTGGTACATGGTAAGTACTCAATAAATGGTAGCTACTGTTGCTTATTTTACATACTTGCCTAATAAAGGGCATTCATGCAGAAAACAACAATGTTGTTTGGTCTGAGAATTGTTTTTGTTTTTTTTTATATTCTTCAAGTTTAAAGTGTAGAGCAAGGGTTCGCAAACTGTATAACTTGTGGGCCAAATCTGGCCACGCTCATTGGCTTCTTTCATGCTGCAGCAGCAGTTGAATTGTTATTAAACAATCTTGATGGCTTCCAAAACTTAAAATACTGGCCCTTTAAAGAAAAATGTTGCTAATCTCTGGTGTAGAGCAGTGTTTCTGATAAATTTTGGTGGTTCATGGACAATTGTTCATTCAGAGTTAAGTGTATATTTTAATGTATGTTAAAAAAAACAAACTAGTATGCCACCTATGATTTTACATAGATTCTTGCTTAGGACTTGCATAAAAAGTTTCAAGCAAATTTGAGCTCTTTCGAAATACATGAATTTTAGAAATATTTATGACTTTATTTTACACAATAGGGCTCGTAGGAAAAAAGGATCTGCTAGAAGATTTGGTCTACAGAAACTTTGGGAATGGTGCTTAGGACTTGTGCAAATGAGTTCATTACCGTGGAGAGTTGTAATTGGCCGTCTAGGAAGGATTGGTCATGGAGAATTGAAAGGTAAAATTGTGCTTTTATTATTTAGTACTTAAGTTTCTGTTTTATGTTAATTTATACACTGTTTAGACCACATCTAGATATATGTACTGGATAAAATGCATAGGTTATAAAAACTTTTTGATGTTGACTTTTGTTTTTAAAGAGGAATCACAGATGTCTAGGCCACAAATGGCTCAATTCAGTGTTATTACTAGTATTTTTATTTCTCATTTTTCATTTTTTCCCCCTTTCTATTCAACTTATCCTCTGTTCAGTAGATACTAATTGATATTGATGTACATTAAAGCTAGGGCAATAAAGAATGTTGAGTTATATCACAAATAACAAAGTTGGTTTGATGATGACACTAATTTTAAAGCATTATGTTTTAACTTTGGTTCTATAGGGTGGTAATGATACTTTAGATCATAATTTTTTTTTACTGTTGATACAGATTGGAGCTGTTTGCTAAGTCGTCGAAACTTGCAGTCTCAAAGTAAAAAGCTCAAAGACATGTGTAGAATGTGTGGTATATCTGCTGCAGACTCTCCCAGCATTCTCAGTGCTTGCTTGGTAGCAATGGAACCCCAAGGCTCTTTTGTTATTATGCCAGGTTAGCTATTTTAGTTTATATCAGAATTAATTCTTCATGCACTTAAGCTCCTAAATATTATGTAAAATTGATTCTGCATTTATTAAAAGAAAAAATACCTTTCATTTTCTTTTCAGATTCTGTGTCAACTGGTTCTGTATTTGGAAGAAGCACTACTCTAAACATGCAGACATCTCAGCTAAACACCCCACAGGATACATCATGTACTCATATTCTTGTTTTCCCTACTTCTGCTTCTGTGCAAGTAGCTTCAGCTACTTATACCACTGAAAATTTGGATTTAGCTTTCAATCCCAACAATGGTAGGTGAATTATTCTTTAAAGGTTTTGCAAATATAAAATAAGTCTTGATGATTATTGCTGACTGTAGGCTGATTAATGCTTTCAAAACAAATCTTTGTCTTGTGAATGTCTCCTTATATGGCAAAAAAAAAAAAAAAAAAGGGCTGTAGGTGTGGTTAAATTAAGGATCTTGACGTGGAAAGATTATGCTGTGTTATGCAGGTCAGCCCTAAATGCAATCCTTATAAGGGGGAAGTTTGACTATTCACAAAAGAGGTGAGCAAAGTCATAGAAAAACAGTGCACAGTGCTGACTTTGAAGATGGAGGAAGGGCCATGAGCCAAGGAATACAGTTCTAGGTGCTGGAAAAGACAAGGAAACAAATTATCCTCTGTATGTTCTAGAAGGAGCATAGCCCTGCTGGTTCCTTGATTTTGGTCTGATGACCGGCACTTTGATTTCAGCCCAATAAAACTGATTTTGGACTTCTGGACCCTAGAACTACAAAAGAATAAATATGTGATGTTTTAAGTCAACAAGTTTGTGAATAATTTGTTAAAGCAGCAACAGGAAACTAATATAACCATTCTTGTACCTTATTGATATCAGAACTGGTGCTATGAATTGTCTCATAAATATTTACTTACTTTAAAAGACAACATTGGTCGTAAAATGTTTATACAGGTTTTTGCCCGTGCTGTTGAGTTACCTATACATACACTTTGCAGCTTATGTTATATTCTTTTCTATCTTGATTTGGTGAAATAATACAGTAATTTATATAAACTGAGAGTAACTTTCCTCAATGAATTTATAGATTGCATTTTAGAAGAAGAGAAAATAAATGATACTCTATTGTTGCTGAGTTACCCTAGAAAATGGCACATCTCTAAAGTCACAGTATGGATACTAATTATCCTCTGTGTGTTACACAGTAACTTGAATGTTTTGCTTAATAATAAAGAATAAGTATTAATCACGAATAGCGTCATTTTAAATACATTTTCTTTTCCAGCATACTGTGTTTTCTCTCTAAGTTTCCTATTGCTGCTGTAACAAATTACCACATGCTTAGTGGCTTAAAATAATACACTTATTATCTTATAATTTTGGAAGTCAAGAGTCTTACTGGGCTCAAGTCAGAGAGTCTGCAGGGTTGGTTCTTTCTGGAAGCTCTAAGGGACAGTCTGTTTCCTTGCCTGTGCCAGCTCCAGAGACCACTTGCATCTCTTGCTCATGGTCCTTTCTCCCATCTTCAACGCCAGCAGTGTAGTATCAATGCATCTCCTTCACTGACACGCACCCTACTGCCTCCCTGTAATTAGGGCCCCTGTTGACTACATTGGACCATCTGGATAAGCCAGAATTATCTTCCCCTTTCAAGATCCTTAGCTTGATCATACCTGCAAAAAAAATAATAATAATAATTTTTTTTTTTAAATCCTCACCTAAGGATACTTTTTCCATTACTTTACAGAGAAAGTAGAAGGGCGGGGGGGGAGAGAAACATCAATGTGAGAGAGACTCACTGATTGGTTGCCTCCTGCATGCACCCCAACCCAACCAGGGCCAGGGATCGAGCCTGCAACCAAGGTACATGCCCTTGGCCGGAATCAAACCTGGGACCCTTCAGTCTGCTGGCCGACGCTCTAACCACTGAGCAAAACTGGCTAGGGCATGCAAAATTTTTTATGGTAAACATATTCACAGATTCTTGGGATTAGGCCATGGACATCTTTGCAGGAGAGATTATTCAGACTACTACATGCTTGTTTATGCATAATTATTACTTTTAAAAAAATATGTCTATTGATTTCAGAGAGAGGAAGGGAGAGGGGGAGAGAGAGACATCAATGATGAGAGAGTTATTGATTGGCTGCCTCCTGCACGCCCCCTACTGGGGATTGATCCTGCAACCCGGGCATGTGCCCTGACCGGGAATTGAACTGAGATCTCCTGGATCATAGGTCAGTGCTCAACCATTGAGCCACACCGGCCAGGCTGTATAATTATTTTTTATACATGATTATTTATATGGCTCCCAGCACAGTACTTGGCACATGGTAGGCATTCAGCAGATGTTCGTTAAATTTATTTTAACTTTCTTCTATAAATAACCATGAGATGAAAAATGGAGTTTTTAATATATTTTCTCTCTCCTATAGCAGATGGAATGGGTTTCTTTGATTTGTTAGACACAGCAGACGATCTTGACCCTGATATCATTAATATTATTCCTGCATCTCCAACGGGGTCTCCCGTACATTCTCCAGGATCTCATTACCCTCATGGAGGTGATGCTGGCAAGGTAACCTTATTATAAAAGTTGATTTTATCTAAATGTCATTCATTAACTTAGTAATGAATTGACTCATGGAAGAGAGCACCATTTTTTTCCTTGGAAATTAGCATATAGTGAGATTAACAGTACATTCATGCACTTCTGCTCTATAGATGTACTTTGAATTGTACGTTATTAAGGGGGGATCTCTGCTGCTCTGCTATCCCTGACTTCATATTTTTCTAGACTACTTTGCATTAATCCTTTTGTATTTTCCCTGCCACTTCACCATAGCTTCTACTCAGGTGTAGGACCGGATTATCTGAGAATCGTTATGTTGTTCTAAGAGCTGCTAATCATATCAGGGCTATTGCAAGCAACATAATAGAAATACTAATTTTTCTCATAAGAACAGAAAAAGCACTGACCACCCTGCCTCCCAACCCGTTTATTTTTAGCAGTTATGGAAGCAGTCTATTTTCTTTCTGTTTGAACTCAAACCTAATTGGGCTTCATTGAATAACATCTTTATTTGAGTGAAATTATATGTAGTGGTTGTTTGACTATTTTAGTTTGTGTATGTTTAGAACCTGCCTTTTTAAAATAGGGATCTTTGTCCAGTCTTCTTACCTTGCATTCTTTCCTTCTTTTTTTTAACTGAAAAGAAATGAGATTATTGAAAAAAAATATATATGAGGAAAAGCGCCACTAATCTCACCACTTCAGTAAAACCATTTTTACTTTTAGCAAATTACCTTTCAATAAGTATAATCAGCTTTTTAACATTGCCTTGTTGTTTTAGCATAATTTTGTTATATCATTCCCAAAATGTTGGACATTCAAGTTATTTTATTTTTTTCAGTTATAGGAAATGTTGCAATGAACATTTTAATGTGTATCATTTTTCTTTTTATCTATTTCCTTAAAATAAATACCAAGAAATACATTGACTGATCTAAAGGATATGAGCATCACTTAATAGTTATCTCTTCGTGTTGTCATAATGCTTTCCAAAACATTGTTAATTGCATTTTATAGGTAGTGGTAGATGAACAAAGCTAAATTTTAACCCACCTTTTAGATGGAGGTGTGGTGGTCAGGAATTAGTCGAGGGAGTTTTAAAAAATAATGCAGAAATTTCATTGAATATTTTGTATTTTTCATTCAGCTACAAAGATTTACACATACACATTCTGGATACTGTTAAAACTCATTATTTTAATGCTATTACTAATTATGATACTCTTACTAAGTACATAGAAATTTTAAAAAATACCCTTCAGTATTTTTAAAAATTGAAGGGACTCATTTCCATAAACCATTTTGTATTTATATCTAGTGCTTAGTTATATCAAATGAACTAACACACTTTTAATTTTGTCTTTTTAAGGGTCAGGGTACGGATCGGCTACTTTCAACAGAGTCTCATGACGAAGTAACTAATATTCTTCAGCAACCATTGGCCCTCGGTTACTTTGTATCAACTGCCAAAGCGGGTCCGTTACCTGACTGGTTCTGGTCAGCATGTCCTCAAGCACAATATCAGTGTCCCCTTTTTCTTAAGGTATTGACATTTCTATGCTAGTTCCTAAATAATGCTAATTGATGGCTTACATCCTAACAAATATAGAAGTGACTTTTTGAAACCTTGTAGCTTTTGTCTAAGGTCTTAAATGCATTGCCACTTGAGACTTTTTATACAAGATGACAGAGAATTATCTGATTATGAAACAACTCTAATTTTAAAATTCTTATTAAATTTGTAGTTTTAATCTTAAATGTCTGGGACCCTTGCTCATATTATTTTTAACTGCACATCTGAAGTTTAGAGCTGGGAGAAACCTTATATTACCTTTAACCATTTCATTTTCTAGGTGAGCATATTAAAGTTCAGAAAAATTCACTAGTCCAAAAGTAGACTTAAGACTAAAAACTGGATCTTTTAATAATTGTAAGGTTACTCTTTTAATTACATCATACTACACTCCTATTCTGCATTATTTTGAGGATTAAAGGATTCATAATCTTTGTAAGAATACTTGATATTTAGATCCATTTACTACCTTCTCAAAAAAGCTTTCTAGCTTTGTATAAATTGCTGTGTTAAAACTATTGAGTGGTTTTCAAGTAATGAGATTCTCAGACCCATAGTAACTTATTTTATCAAAACATTTGTTAGCAAGTGATATAATGAGTCTGAGATAAGTCATAAGATAGTAAAATGAGATGTGAAAGCCCTATCGCGTTTGTATTAACAAAATAGTAGCTGCTGCTATTCCAAAGTAACAAACTCAGATCTAATTCACATTTTCTTATATAAACCCACCAGAAGTTGACTGTTTATTCCATAAGTCATACTAATTTAACTATTTGCTAACAGATTTTTTTTTTAAATATATCTTTATTGATTTCAGAGTGCGGAAGGGAGAGGGAGAGAGAGTTGAAATATCAATGATGAGAGAGTCATTGATCGAGCCCACAACCCGGGCATGTGCCCTGACCAGGAATCGAACTACGATCTCCTAGATCCTAGTTTGATGCTCAACTGCTGACCCACGCCAGGTCGGGCACTAACAGATTTTTATGTGTAGGCTAAAAGTTGGATAGTATGCTTTAGTTTCTTGGGATCATATTTTAATGGGTATATGAACCCGTTGGCCTTTTGCTCTCTTCTGAGCTTGTTGTTAAATCCTGATATCCTTGGCACACATACTATTGAGTCAGTGTCATCTGAGATTACATAGTGAACTTCTGTAATACATTCATAGAGAATACAGCAGGCCTTGCCGGGTAGCTCAGCTAGTTGGTTAGAGCATGGTCCCAACATGCCAAGGTTGTTGGTTCAATTTCTGGTCAGGGCACATACAAGAATCACTGAAAGTGCTCGCGATTCCACCAAAGATAGCTTTGCTTAAGATTTATAGCTGTAAGTAGAACAGTGCCAGGAGGTCAGAAAATGAACACAGAGTTTGACTGGTATTAGAGATTGTTTCCTGCAGGGCATACTTTAAAGCCAGGTGGGCTTTTGTTTCAAATGGCATAGGGACACATAGCAGCTGTGTGGCATTTTTTCATTTTAGTTGCTGAGATTTTCATAAGCACTTGGTTCATAGAAAATTCATTTCTTACAAAATAATAAAGGCAGCATTTTGTACAGTGACTCACATTGGGGCCACCAGAGAAGTGCAAAGGACAGTGTGGGGGGTGGGAGGGGCCATCACTCTTGTGCCCAAGGCCCTCTGTGTGGCATTTTTGATTATTCACTGGCAGTAAAAAACAAGAGAACCAGCTGATTCCTGAGTGTTTCCTGAAAATCAGTTTGGTTTTCAAGACGAAAATAAGTATGTTGGATTTTTCACATATCTCCTTGCCCTTGCCTTGAGTATTCCAAATCTGCCTTCCTGTAGTCTTAAAATAAAGAAGTTATTTTAACTAAGGGGAAAAAAAAAGATTTATAACTTTGTAAGTGAAATATATGCATGTGCTTACGCCTATTACATCTTTCAATGCTACGTCTAGGTATATCTGATTAGTCTTAAGTTCTGTGTAACCTTGAAACGGACGGTACTCAGGTTTAAAGTTTAGTGCTTCCTTATACATTTACTTTACACATATAGGCAGTTTACACTTAGAAAGTAATTGGAAGTCCTTTTTTTTAAAGATGATTGTGTGGTCTCAAAAACAATAAAGCTGAAGAAAAGATTTAATACATTACACACTTAAAAAATCACTTCTGTAATGAATTAAAGAACAACAACAAGCATTGTTGGAGCTGCTCCCATTCCTTACTTAGGTCTAAGATGTATTTCATCGAGGAAGACACCCTGGTTTTTATGTTTGGCTGATATCCTGTTACTTTTTTAGGCCTCTTTGCACCTCCACGTGCCTTCAGTGCAATTTGACGAGCTGCTTCCCAGTAAACACTCCCACCCACTTGACTCAAATCAGACTTCAGATGTCCTCAGGTACAGCTGTTTTACCATTACGGTTTCTCCACTGTAGCTGTGAATGAATATAGTGTTGATCCTTACGTATTTTTCTGTTTGGGCAGTAGTTTACGGTTGCATACCCTTGGGTCTCTAGATGAATATTATTCAGAATGAGTGCTTGTTCTAACGTGTAATCTACTTTTGAGAGTAATTTTTATGGAAATTAGTTCTCTTTAATCTCCCCGAGGACTCACTATTCCTTACCTTCCACTTAAGTGACTTTGAATCTTAGATGCCATAATTGGAAAATGCTCCCAAAATCTACAGTGTAAGTATTAAATAAGTACACAACTTAAACAGTTTGTTTGCTTTCCAGGTTTGTTTTGGAACAGTACAATGCACTCTCCTGGCTAACCTGCGACCCTGCGATCCAGGACAGACGCTCCTGTCTCCCAATCCATTTTGTGGTGCTGAATCAGTTATATAACTTTATCATGAATATGCTGTGATCTTCATTCGATGGAACTGTGCAAGGAAAGAGCAAGGAAAAAAGACATTCACTGCAGGATTAAGTTACAGTTATCTTCTCAGTGGAAGTCATTTGTGATGGGGTCTAATTCTTATTACTTCAACAAATATTTGTTTTGACTTGGGGGGAGGGGCTATAACCCTGCTATTTTTCATTTACTATACTGAACTCTTTAGGATGATGACTGATCATACAAAACGTATTATAACATTTTTGTAGCAAAATTAACTTTTTTTTCCAGTCACAGTATTTGTGAAAAGTAATGAGCCATAGTACCCAGTCATGTTAAATGAATATTAAAAGCATGGAGAGGAAACGAGGAACAATGAATTTCAACATATGGTTTCAGAACATCAAGATGTTCTTGTATTGGAGTATAGTATCTAGTATTCAAAATGCCTGCATCTCTTATTTATTGTAAGTTTTTAAATGTATAAATTGTCTTATATTTCTTAACCTCTTTTATAAAAATTTTCCTAGAAGGTTTATACTGCCTTCTTGCTTTAAAGCAATTGGTCTAAAATATATGTAATCGTCTTAATTAAAAACTTGCAGTAGGGTTGCTTTTAGAGTATTATTTTTTTGTAAGGGGTGGGTGGGACAGTAAATTTGTATTGTCTCGATGTACAGTTCAGTGGGAATAGAGGGGTAATGCCCATACCAGTGTGTGTGGAGGGCTTACAGCTAAGCTGTAGTTGCAGAGAACATGTACAGTAATGAAGCTCACTGTGTTTGTAAATGGAAAGGTACCAGGTCTCACAGCATTTTATATATCACACCTTTACAGAATAACATGATGGCAATATACAAGTGATATTGTTAAGTGGTTTAACTTAGAATAAAATGAGAATTCTTCAGTTATATTTTGTACTATGGTTTAGGGCTATGACTAATATTTCAGGCCATTTCCAGTGGAAAAAACCTAGTTTTACAAGAAAAACATTTGCTACTGAATGCTTAAACTAATTTTGGTGTTTAATGTTACATGCTTAAATTTTTTTTCAGTTTTAACAGTGGCACATCTAGGCATGGGGATATTATTAATTATGAAAATTATCTTCAGGATCTCTGCTATAAGGTTGAAATTTAGCTCAGCTCTAGGCATTTTACAAATTATTTTAAGAGCAGTCACTCTTGATTGTTTGACTTTTTATTTTAAAGATGGGGAGTGTGTGTGAGAGTATGCATACGTATGGGTGTGTGTGTGCAATCAGACTGTGGTGTAAATAGATTCTCAGTGAATTCTGGTATTCAGACTCTACTTCACTAGTTAAAAACCATTTTCTAAACTTAACCTGTTTGTTTCCCCTTTGCCTTTTTATTTATTTAATTTTCTTGGTTTGGAGATAACAGTCCCAAACACCAGAGTCTGTACTTTTCTATAACACAGTTCAGATTAAGGCAGGACATATGCCAAGGAGGTTCTCACCTCCCTAAAGAAGGGACTTGAATTTTAGGGACTTTAATTCACCCCTTCCTTCCATACAGCTTTCCCCCTTCTCCTTTGCACATGCCAAGATAACTGCTTCTATGCAGCTTTACCCCTTGAAAAATCCTTTCTACAGTGCTGCTCACAGGAGTCCAAGTTAGCCTCCTCCCTGTGTTGCTGACTTGAATTCACAGTCGCCAAGTCTACCTATCTTTCTTGGAAATAGTCTAGCAAAATTCCAGATTTGTTCACTAATTCTCTACAAGGATAAAATCAGTTGTATTTACAAAGCAGTAATTCGGTATGTTTTATTTTATTTTTTACTGAAACATGTTTTGTAAATACTATGTGTTTAGCTTAAATATCACTTTCTTATGAACAATATAACCTTCAAATTGTGTATATTAAAACATTAACAAATCTTTTTTTCTATAAAGAAAACAATTGGTGACAAAGATTTATCAATCATTTCTTCAAAATTATGCAAGCCCAGTGGTCAGCATATTTTGAAATTAAAATTTAAAGATCACATCTCTGCGTTCATGTTTAAATTATGCTAACACACTAAGGATTATGTTGGCATGTTTTATTCTGTACTTTAAAAAAAACTTGTCTGAGATTTGAAGGAAAAGATGCTTATTTGGAATTTCTATAAAAAGAGTATCCTTTTTTATATGCTTAGAACAATAGTGACTTTTAAAAATAAAAGCTATATTCTCAGTTGTTTAAAATTACTAGCCTTTAGTAACCACACCTCAGTTTGAAAATAGATTTTTTAAAAATGATTCCCTGGCAGTTTCTTTTATATGGAGCCATAAGGAATGAACCCAGCATACAATTCCTTTATCTGGGAATCAGGGAGTAGTTCCTAAAGATACAGGATTTACTGGTAAGATTTTTTTTCCTTCCTTTCATATATAAGTTCACACTCAAATAGAAAATTATTAAATAGCCATTAGAAAAGGTCAGGAGACTTATTTCAGAAAAAAAAAAAAAAAAAAAAAGCCTTTATGCAGGATGATGGATCTGAATTACTAATGTACTGTGAAAGACAAGTGTGGGTAGTTTTGTTTTGTTTAAATAGGTAAGCAAAATAATATGCTTTATACCAGCTGATCACCAACACCTCGACTTCTTTGTTACAGTGCTAATATCTGTTTTGTGTGCGGTTATCCATTACAAAGGGTGGAAGTTCAGTATTTTGGCATTTAAAAAGATTACGTACATAATGTCTGCTTCCAGCCAGTGAGAAACATCTAGCCATACCTTTCTTATGCAAGCCATTCAGTTATCAGGACTGTGAATTAACACTGTATGAATAAATTTCTGTACACCTTATTGTTTGGCCAGAAGGCCACCAAGTGTACTTATATGTAATCCTTAAATTTTAAAGTAGTTGTAATTTTTAATCTTTCTAAACTTTTCTTAAACCACTAAAATTAAGCTCTTACTACTTAGTCAACTATCCTCAGCTGTATTCGTCTTCAGTTGTCAGTATGGCACAGATTACTGTATTAAAATATTCTCCTTTCGTCTTCATATTTGCCTTCTGAGGTAATTTTTTTAACTTAATGTGTTACTATGAAGATTTGCAGATCTTTAATCAAGCACTATGTTAATACTGTAATATCAAAATACTATGTTGCATTATTTAAAATGTTCAAATTGAATACATTAAAAGGAAGTTTTTAAATGCTGTTGCATCATATAATTTGCCTCTCATCCACTGGCATTGCATATCAGCCTATTAGTACATTTAATGTGCATGAGTGATGTTTCGGTCTAGGGTACCTCTTAAGATTTTAGTTGGTCTAAATTAAGGAGAAATGCTTTTGACAAACATTTTTTTGTCCCACCCTCCAAATCAGCTGGAAATCTTAACCTTTAGGGGTTTTCTTGATGTTTTAATGGGCCCAGAACTGTGGTTAAATTTTTATATATATATATATATATATATATGTTTTCTTTTTTGTGGAGTATTAATTTAAAAACTGGATTTGGGACCTAAAATACTCCTCAGGTTGATGTATTCATAAAGTTTTAAAATAGCTTTAGTTTTGAAAGTAAACTGGATTTGTGGACCTTAGAGTTACTGAATTTAAACTACAAATTGTAACATCATTACTGGACATGTGTCAGCATCAACTCAGAACAGCTCGGTCACTTTATGAGGGGCGTTTTAAAGGTGTTCCGCAGTGACCCTTCACGTGGTCCAACTGCTTTTCTTAAACGTGACAAAACAATAAGGAACAAACACTATTGCTGCCGGCGCTGGGCTGTACAGATTGTGACTGAGGGAGTGAAAAGGTTTATACTTTTTAAAAAAACACAAAAAAACAAAACTTCAAATGGAATAAATTATTCATGAAGCCTTCATTGTGGTGTCTCATTCTGTTGAAAATATTTCCATCTTATGTCTGTGTAAAAGTTAGTAGCCGTATTATTTTTGTATTATTTATAAATGGAAAGGAGCAGCCTAAAAACTGATTAATGGACTTTTAACTTCTCCATCTTAAGTATTTTATTTAAAAAAAATATTTTAGTCATATGTCAGTGTTTAATATATACGAAAATTGTATATGCACATACATACTAATTCCTTTTAGACCGATCAGTTTGATACCAGTTTTCTAGTCTAAACAAGTTACCTTCAAATACTTAAAGCATAGCTCTGTCCAATTTTTTTAATCACGTTTTTGAAACATAAAAGTGTTCAGATATGAACAATCCATTAAAAATAGCTCTGTTCATTTTGTATAAGCAGCCATTTTAAATATGTTTTGTCCAACTTAAGCTAAGGACAAACTCCAAAGCTGGTCATTTTAAAATAGTTTCTGCCAGCAGAATTTTTAAAGTAGTCCTTTAAAAGGACGTGTATGTTGGAACTTTTAAGTTTTTTTTTAAACTATAGCCTTACACCCGGCTGACTATGCAGATCAAGACTTTTTACTCTTCACTTGCTCAACTACATACAACCCTCCTTTACTGTTGGTAGTTTCCAGTATTGAAAACCATGCCCTTAAAAGTCCTGTTGAGCGGCTTACTGAGGAAACTGAGCTTCCAAAAGCGAAACCAAGTGCTTGCTTGCCCTCTGCATGAGGCATCGATAGTGTTCTCCTAGCCTTTGTGGCTGCTGCTTGCCCTGAAGCCGAGTGCCACCAGTCAGGCCTTCCTGATCTGTTCCCGGCCCGCCTCCCACAAGCCTCCAAATGGGTCTCCTGCCTTCTCCGCCGATTCGGTACTGAGCTCTTTGAAGACCCCGCAGTTACTCTTGCTTTGAGGGCTCCCCTAACTTCCACTTACACCCTTGCTTCAGATCGGTCTCCTTCCTAACGAGCTCTGTGAACCTCAAAGCAAATTGCAAAAGCTGCTTTGAAATTTGTAAAATAGGAATTGTGAGGAATGATTAATAAAATACCTCTGTGCTCTGAAAGAGTCAAATCCAAAGTGGACTAAGGCTCGCAAGAGAAAGAAATAGGCCATGGCAACCACAAGGACTTTTAAGTATGCTGCCAGCAAGAGCCAAGATGAGATACAAAGAGCAAAAGTATTTCGTACTGAAGCCCTGTCTCCCTCTGTCCCAGCCTACCCCCAGTTAAAAGAAAGAAGCTCAAAGGGTCTTCAGGATCTAAAATACGCCTAGGATGGCCCAGCCGCGTGGCTCAGTTGGTTGAGCGTCATCCCAAGCACTGAAACGTTGCCAGTTTGATTCCTGGTCAGGGCACGTGCCTGCGTTGCGGGTTTGATCCCCAGTCAGGGAGTGTACAGAGCAACTGATCCAGGTTTTAAATTTTATTTTATCTTTATTGATTTCAGAGAGAGGAAGGGAGAGGGAGAGACAGAAACACCAATGATGACAGAGTCATTGATTGGCTGCCTGCTGCACACCCCCTGCTCGGGATTGAGCCCGAAACCCGGGCATGTGCCCTGACCAGGAATCAAACCGGGATCTCCTGGATCCTAGGTCGATGATCAACTGCTGAGCCACACCTGGCCAGGCTCCCAGTTTTTATAGTTTTAAAAAGTTACACCCTAGCCCTGGTTTGTGTGGCTCAGTTGGCCGAGTTTCATCCCATGGACCAAAAGGTTGCTGGTTCGATTTCCGGTCAGGGCACACGCAGGGTTGTGGGCTCAGTTCCCATTAAGGGTATGAGAGGCAGCTGATCAATGTTTCTCTCTACCTCTCCTTTTCTCTCTCTCAAATCAATAAAAACATACATAAAAAAGTTACATCCTAGAAACTACTAACAAAGTGACTTGACTTTATGAATAAAATCATTAGAAACCAGCATAGTTTCACTAAAGCACTATTTGTTCAATAAACTAATTTATCTCCTCTTCATTAGTTATGATACAAAGCCTTTGACCCTGCTCCCTCAGTCTCCTGAGAAACCTCCTGATGAACATAATGAGTTCAATAGGCCCTCTAAAGTGATGGACAATGCGGTACAGATACCAGAAGAAACAGCTGAAATCAGTTACACTTTATTTTGACATTACTCATAACTGATTATGGAAATACACACCCAACAGGGTATTTGATGAGGTTTCATGGTATTATGCTTAAAGCATTAATTCAACAAACCAATATTAAGTGCTGTACTATGTCAAGGGCAAAGAAAAAAATACAGTTCTTGCCTTCTAAGTACTTACTTTCTGGTGGGTGAGAGTCAAGTTCTAACGATTACAGTGTGATATGTGAAAAACTATGATGGAAGGAAAGCAAAGGGAGGCTTGGGAGCATGGAAGAGGGATACTTGAATCTAGTGAAGAGACAGGTGGTTTGTCAGGGAAAGATTTCTTAGCAAGAGAACACTCCGACTTAAAGGATACGTACGAGTTTTACTGCATAAAGAGGAGAAAAGGCATCCAGACAGAAGGAACCGGAGGGGAGGAGACCCATGAACAGCGTGAAGGATCTGGGAAGCGAGCAGCTGAAAAGAACTGAAATGGAGGCACCAGGGTGGGACACGGCCAGAGCCCAGGCTAGAGAGTCAGAAACCAGACCATGAAAAACTGTCTTTTGGGTGCCACCTTGAGGAAAATCAACACCGTCCCCAAACAGGGAAGTGTTTTAGTAGTTGGGATAATGTTTTATTGAATTTATTGGGGTGACACTGGTTAATAAAACAGTTGGGGTGATTTCTTAATTGGTTGCAAATCATAACCAAAAAGGCTTGATTGGCAGAGGCTATGTCAACCTGGAGGGGGGCCTCCAGTGCTGTCCTATAGAACCGTGGCTGCTGCACCCTGTGCTCTTCAACATTTACCATCAAATTAACGAAGGTACGATGGTCTGTTAAGCCAAAGCAGGTAGCCAGTGTAAGAGGGGTCCCAAACATCTCGACAGGCTGAAACAATGGGAGAAGTCTTACAAGATAAAAGAGGCGCACTACGGAGGACAATTAATTATAAAGAGCTATATGTTGAGAAAACTGGAGCTAGATGTCTCAGGAGATCCTTTTACTTTTGAAATTCTGTGATTCTATTTCCAAAGCACACTGGTCCTCCTTCAAATACCTCAGTCTTCTAACTTCTTGACATCCATTTGCTCAGCAATAATCTACATAAAAGCACCTAGTATTCCTGAAACATGGTAGGTAGTATCTTTTTTCTTTTTGCTTCTTTCTTCCCCCAGTCTGAAAAATAGTTGAAGTAGAGGAGTAAATCAAAGCCAGTCAGAGGAGAAGGTTTACTTCATCCAGGAAGGACTCTTCTCTTAAGACTTTAAAGTATAGGAACCACGCTACATGTTTAATCAAATCTAAGACACCAGCCATTGTAAGGAGTCATCATTTTATGTACCACTAAAAATAAAAAATGCTGCCTAGTACAATTTAACACTATTGATTTTAAGACATCCCAATTTTAGAGATGTTAAAATGTGAAAAAAGTCATCACAGAATTGATGAAATATATTTTTTTGTGAACATAAATGGTAACGAACCTCAGTGCAACATTGGTCTTAAAAAGGGATATTTCCTTAAACGTTATAATCACAAAAGGGTAAACCATAATTATATACGATACTCCACTGATAAAAGTTTTGTGGTTCACAGGCAACTAAGTGTTTGGGCTAATTCATAGCAATATTTGGCATTCTAGAAGTTCCTGAGTCCACCTCATTAAACATGTGAGTTGCAAAGTCTTTATACATTGATTGTCGTATAGTTAGGTAATCGACCTCAGAGGGAGCTGCTCTAAGACTCAAAAGTCCATGAGTAAGTCTTTTTCACTAGGGTGTCTGCGTCTCTATGTGATTATCAAAATGATTTCATTGGCAAATATTACAATGTAGGTGTGAAAGGCTTGCTGGCTACGTGGATGGATGGGGAGAGGCTGGCATCTAGGATGGATGGCTTCCAGGTTTCTGGCTTGAGCCACTCTGGGTGGCGGTGATGCTCACTCAGGGAACAATGGGAAGAGAAGGGACACGGGGACCAGCGTCAGCACTCACCACGTTACTCTCCAGCTGGCTTTTTCAGTCTAGACATGATGTGCCGCTCCCTGCTCATCAAGATGGATCTGTGATTGGTTTCTCCATTGATGGTTTCAGGATCATAAACAAGGAGAGTCGAGATCTTAAAAATCAGTTCACATCCACTGTCTCCTCTGTTCATCTCCCAAATCAGTGCTTGAATTCCCTTCATACTCTTCCTGTGAAATAACCAAGGAGATTAAATTGCTCAACCTCTCTCAATCTCAATGTCTACAAGTTTAAAACGGAGAATATTATTACCCACCTCAGAGAATTAAATCAGGTCAGAGATACAAAGCACTAGTGCCTAGCATGTGTTCTAGCCAGTGTTCAATAAGTCCTTCCTATCAGCTTAAAAATAACATTGTACAGCTGTGAAATCAGTGTGTGCGCAGTAACCAGCAAGTTAAAGTAGAATAGAATACATAACATGTAGCGTGTGTATTATTTCATAAGATGCCTGTTTCCATTTAACCTCCGGGTATATGTGCAGATGCGTGTGCTGAGGCACAGTGTGAAATGCATTACCGGGCACAGGTGGAAAAGTCTGAGAAACGCTGCAACACACGTTAGTTCTTTGCTTCCTCTGCGGATTTTCCATGTTGAAGGCAGACCTTATTTCTAAAGAGATCATCCCTCTGTCAAGGCCTCGGGAGCTATAAAGTATGAAGTACTGTCTGTCAAGTATTTTTGTTTACGGCTCCTAGCACAATATTTTGTAAACAGGAGGTGCTAACTACAGTAGGACTGAACCACGTACTAGAAACAGTATGAAGAAATAAAGCGAGAAGTGGTTCTTAATCTCTCCGGCGGCCAGTCTCCGCTGAGCAGTTGTTGGCAGTTCCGGGCGCTCCCTCCAGAAGGCGCGCGGGACACGCGCAATTCCCGCCGATGCCCGCGTTCCCGAAACGCCGCCCCGCGCGCTGTGGGGATCTGTGGACCCCGAGGCAAGGACCCTGACATGACGATGTCTCCCTTCTGACTGTGTGTGGGGTCGAGCGCGCAGGGAGGCTCGGCGGGAGATGACTTTCTAAATTCTCCAAATCCTAGGCTTCTCGAGCTGCGGCGCAGGGAGGGCGCGGGCCGAGACGGGAAGAAGGGTACGGTCGGCTCGGTAAAGGACAGCGGGGACACCTTTAACCCCTCTCCTGCCCGCGGTAAGTCGCTCCAGCGCAGCGCACCCCCGCGAGGAGGAAACTGCTGCTAGAAAGGGCTCACTGACCCGCCGGGGAGCCTGGGCTGCGAGTCCCGGGCGCTCCTGAGGTGAAACTGGGCGGAGCAGGCCCGGCAGGAAGGGGCGGGGCCGCGCACGCGCGCCGCGGCCTCCGCGCCGGCCGCCCCGGGTTTCTTCCCGCAGCCGCTCTTCCTCTCAGTCCAGTACGGTGGCCGACGGGAGCCAGACGCCGGGGATGAATGAAGGTGCTGGGCGCAGGTTGAAACAGTCCCCTCCGCTTCCCGCTCTCAGTCCGGATTCTGCCTTTGTGGGGAGCCCATATCCGGCCCCCATCGCACCGCCGGCCCGACTGGTCCCGGCGTCAGGCTTCTGGGTGCCCGGGGCGACTCAGGGCACCGCTGGGCTCGGGGACTCCAGACGATCGCCTATAGGCCCCATTTCGGACCGCGCGCTCGATTTCCACCGCGTCCCGCCTCTGCGACGCGGAATCCGGGTGGGGTCCCGGGAGGCTGGAGGGTAGGTCTTAGGTACGAAGCTCCCGCCTCTCAGGCCTCTGCGCGGTCCCTGGACCCCGCCGGCTGCCCGCGCGCTGTTCTCTGTCGCGGGGACTGGTTGGCTCTCGTCGCACCAGGGGCGAGACCTGTGGGCGCGCAGGGCATCTCGGCTCCATCAGCCCGCCCCCGTTAAAAGGCCAGCTCCTCTTGCTGCAAAGCAAAGCAGCGTTTCTGCCCACGACTGTTACCCATGATGGCATCCCCACCTCCCCCTTTTTTTCTTGTCTCTGGTTACTCCTGAGGACAGAGAAGTGCCCAAGTGGGACCTACCTGCCCCCCGTAGCTAATGGCACCCCCACAGCTGCTCTCCCCCAGGGAACATGGGATAGTGTTGAGGCCTCCAGAGTTCTGAATCTGACACTGCTTTTGGCTACTGAGGCGACTTACCAAGGCCGACTCCTGGAGGGTGGAAAGAAGCCTAACATTCTTTAATACGTCGGGTAGGCATGTGAAGAGGAGCGTTCTTAACTGTCCCATTCATTTGTTTTTATTTTGTGTGTGGCACTCATAGGACAGGTGTAAAGGAGAAAGCCTTGGACTGGGATTTAGGATATGAGGATTCTGCCTTGGCCGTTGCCACCAACTAGTAATATTACTGTGGGCTTGTTATTTAATCTCTCTGCTTCATATCCCTTCTTTGCAAAATAAGAGTATTACAACAGGAATTCCCTAAGGCTAGAGGGAGACATGAATACACTGTTTTCTTTCTCATTTTCCAGGTGGCAGTGGAAACATAGGGAGCCTTTAATTGTGCCGGGAACCCATTGTTAACATAGGGGCCTATTAAAGACAGACCACAGTTTTCAGGGTATTTAAAAAAGAGGGGTGTTCATTCATGTGGGTTTCACTCCTACTGTCTTTTTTTTTTTTTTTAATCATTAGGATCAACAGTGATCATGACTGAGTGTTCAAGCCTTCAGTTTGTCAGCCCTTTTGCTTTTGAGGCCATGCAGAAGGTGGATGTTGTTCGTTTGGCATCTTTAAGTGATCCCGAGTTGAGGCTTCTCCTGCCCTGCTTGGTGAGGATGGCACTTTGTGCTCCTGCTGACCAGAGCCAAAGCTGGGCCCAGGATAAAAAACTCATCCTTCGCCTTCTCTCTGGAGTGGAAGCTGTCAACTCCATTGTTGCACTGTTGTCTGTGGACTTTCATGCCTTGGAACAGGATGCCAGCAAAGAACAGCAGCTGAGGTAATGTACGATATGCGGATTGGAATTTACTTGGATTTGCCAAAGAAGGAGGAATCAAATATTTCTTGGAGCTTTTTGGGCTTTTGGTTGGATGCACTCCCCAAAGAGAAGATTGAGAGTCCAAACCTTGGAGAGCATTTTACTTAGTTTTTTCTCTTTATAGTTAAAATTCGTTTGAATTCCGTATTATAAAATGTTGTGTGAAGTTTGGCTATGTATACACTATCATATTCAGGCTAAACAGATGAGGCCAGTTACTGTCGGTGGGAACTGGGTAGAGTAAGTTCCCCTAGAGTAGAAGGATTTATTGGAATCCCCTGGGAGGTTTTTTAAGCTTACAAGGATTCCCCACAATTCTGGGCAGAGGTTTTGTTCGTCCCTGCCCACTGTTGTTAGTGGAAGTGGGTGTTAACTATCACTTGTGATGGAGACTACATCAGTTGTGAGTTCCTGGAACAGACAGATAAACTAAATAGTAATTCATACGTCCTTTTGTAGGTTATTTCAATAAAGGACAACTTTTTTGCTATTATTTCTCAGCCACTGTTCTCATACTTGTTTTACATGTTTGTACTTTTTTAGGCATAAACTTGGAGGAGGCACAGGAGAGAGCATCCTGGTATCACAGCTTCAGCGTGGACTGACATTAGAGTTTGAACACAGCGACTCACCTCGTCGATTGCGTCTTGTGCTTAGTGAACTGCTGGCAATTATGAACAAGGTACATTTATTTTAATCACAGCTCAAAAGATGCATGATTTGATGTCTACATATAGAAGATAGAAACAGGCACGAAGGCAGGCAGGATGAATCCTTTTCTGCACATATTTCCATCGGTTATGTGTATTCCTTTAGAAGGTCTGAAAGATTAAATGCTTGCCATAAAGGCTTTCCTTCTCTTGTTACAGTTTTCTCTCACGTATGCCTATTCCATATGCTCTAGCATGAGAATTTTTTTCTGTGTGGAGTTCATACAGTGGCTTCTTGATAGATAAGGTTACCCAATTTGATAATACTTTTATAGGATACGATTTCCCCCATAAAATGTTGTGACGTATAACTGAAAAATGTGCACAGTTCCTTCAGACACTGAGTATTAATTACCTCTTATATAACAGTGAGTAGGGAATGTCAGAGCTGAATTGGATGTAGGGCCATTGGCTAGCCTCACTCACTAGGTGACTGAATTGCTTCTGTACTGGAATGAAGGCTGTTCAGCTTCTCATGTCAGCAAAATGGTAGATTATTTTAGGTTATGGACCTTTGGGTAATTATGATTAATTGAAACTCGGAATTTTAAGTTTGTGAATGTCAGGGGTCTATCACACAAAGAACTAAATTGGATCTTCGTATTAAGATGACTTAATAAGATAAGGCCCAGAGTTTTGGAGGAAGAGTTATTGTTAGAATTTCAAGGTCAGTTAATTTATAATAAATAAAGTTTAGCTTTATAAATTGTGGAGAAAAAACTTAAATTCTCTTTCCAAAGAAAATACTTGGTAAGAGGTGGAGGGCTCATCAGTTTTAGATAGTTTTTAAGATATGTTACAAATCTTTAAAAAAAAGTTTCTTTTTATTTCCTTCTACTCTTTTCTACTATACTGAAAGTCTTTAATTTCGACCAATATTTTTCCTACATCTTTACCTCAATACCTCACCTGATGGCTCCAGTTAAATAAGTGACCTTTCTCTTATTGGAGGCTTCTAATTTTGTAGTTCAGCACTTTTTAGCATATGGGAAATGTGGAAATGAGACTATTGTAGGAAATTTTCTAAAAAGTTAGTAGGCACTTTTGCTTACCTAAATTTTTATTCTTTGTCTTTCTCACAGTTCATTTGGAATTGAAAATGAATTTTTATTTGTTATACTGTTTAAGTTTACAGTTTTTTTGCTTTTTTAGCTACACCTTGTGTAGGTAGCATTTCCAGTTCATTTTTTTGGTTTGTCTTTTCTTTAATTTGAGATGTCTCCAAATATTTATATAGACATGAATTATAGAGATGCATACTGCCATGTCTGAATAATTAATGTGACTGCTAATTGGTTAAATTGGTTCAAATTTATGGAAAACTGCATATTCTGGTGCAGGATATTAATGGTATATTAAGAGACATGGTGTGTAAGCTGAACAAATAATTACAAAAATAATAAGAGATTTAATTAATTACCTAAAATTAATAGAGTTTATCTTTTTAAAAAATTTTTATTTAAGGTATCTGATTCCGGTGGAGAATTTTTTTTCAAGTCATCTGAGCTATTTGAGAGTCCAGTCTATTTGGAGGAAGCTGCAGATGTACTTTGTATTTTACAAGCAGGTACTGTAAAGCATGCTAAGATACATTTCGGATATAGTTTTTTGTTAAATGATACTGTATAACTTCTAAACCTGGAAAGTACCTTAAAAAGTTAAGTCAAGCCCAGTGGCATGGCTCAGAAGTTGAACACCAACCTATGAATCAGGAAATCGCAGTTCGATTCCTGGTCAGGGCACATGCCCAGGTTGCGGCTCAATCCCCAGTTGGGGGCGTGTAGGAGGCAGGCGATCAATGACTCTCTCATGATTGATGTTCTGTCTCTCTCCCTCTCCCCTCTCTCTAAAATCAATAAAAACATATCCTTGGGTTAGAATTAAAAAAAAAAAGACAAATAGTAGGGCAAGTAAGTAAATTATATTCCACAGTATGAAATGTTATACAGCTATTAAAATAATGTATTTGAAGAAATTTAATGATTTTGGAAAATGTTTACAATATGTTAAACTGAAAAAAAGCAGAGGGCAAAATGGTGCGTAGAATATAATCCCAGTTTTGTTAAAGTTAAAACAATACCCATGGGGAATTAAAATAAAATATTTCAGATTATTAACTTGGAGTGATGGGATTAGAGCTGGTTTTTTAATAGGTATGCATGATCAGACTTAAAGATAGAGAATGGAAGGGCATGGTGACTGCACCTGTAATCCCAGCTCCCAAGGAGGCTGAGGCCAGCGGATCATGGGCCTCTGGGACTTTGGAACTATGGCTCTGTGTAGAGTGGTTGTCCACACTGGGCCTGGCACCAGCATGGGGCTCCAGAAGGAGTCTGGGGATTCCAGATTGTCTAAGGAGCAGGGGACCCTGCCTAGGCTGAACACGGTGCACGTCAAACTCCCTGTGCTGGGCGGTGGTGGGACTGCACCTGCAAGCAATGCCAGAAGTTCCACCTGGGCATACAAGGTGTCCTGGTCTCTTTTAACTTCCTTTTTCAGGATTTTATTTAAAAAAATTGTTATTCCCCAGCATTATTTATGCACACAGTGGACCACCAGACTTCACCAGAGGGGCACTGTACATACTACTGTTAGAAAAAAGATGACATAAAAAGGCAAAGAAGATTTTAATGAAAACAACTCTTTGACCAGCACTGCAGCAGTGGCGGTGTTCTATGTTGTGCTAACACAGTAGCCACTATCACATGTGGTTATGGGTTACTTGAAATGTGGCTAATGTGACTGCGGAACTGAGCTATTTTTAATTTAATTTAAATAATCACTTAAAGTTGGTGGTTGTCCTACTGGACAATTCAGCTCTAGGCTATGAAAAGGAAATGCCTTAATTTCATTGCTTTTAAGTGACATCAGTGAAATGTCAGAAGACATTTACTGTAAATACAAGGAAATGTCCATTCTTTAGTAGTAAGTTTGCCTTTGTTTTCTCATAGAGCTCCCTTCCCTGCTTCCTATAGTTGATGTAGCTGAAGCCTTGCTGCATGTTAGGAATGGTGCCTGGTTCTTGTGTCTGTTGGTGGCCAATGTTCCTGACAGTTTCAATGAAGGTAAATATAATTTTAAAATGGGATACAGAGGAGATTTAGTTGGGCAGGTAAGGACCTATTTTTGAGCGGAGAAGAAATATTTATGGTGTTTTGATACTTTTGTCCTTGAAAGTTTAGTGAGTACTAATTGTAGAAATATTAAGTTTAGAGATTTCAAAATTGTTTTGCAATTAACAATTTAAATACAGTGAGTATGTAGCAAAATTTTTTTTTGCCATTAGTCACCAGTGCTATAATGGGATGATAAACAATACCAAAGAACTAGAAGATAAAATCCATGCGCTCAGGAAGCTAAGGGGAGAGAAGACATATATATCTATGAAATAGCCAGAGAGCAGTCAGGGCCAGGTATATGTAATCAGAAATACCAGCAATCAGGCCTTTGTTTTTTACTTTATTGCTATCAGTTTGCAGAAAAGTATAGGGTGGAAATTGAGGAAAATCAAGTGAAATTTTCACGTCTATTTCAAAATACTAGTTATTGAAGATTATTGTTTGGGTGTGAGTGATATAAAAATAAAAACATTTATTGAGCAAGGTAATTTGCAAATTGGGAGCCAAGGAGAAAAAAAATCACTATACCTGGGGGTCATAATTTCTGGCTTCATCACTTATTCTTTATGTGATTTCCATCAAGATACTTAACTTCTCATCTTTAAAATGGAAGTATTAATAATATTTCTCTTATGTTTCTAAGACACATACTGAATATCACACAATACGTAAAAGCCCTTTGGAAGCTGTGTCCTTGCTGACTTTCTGTTTGCCTGTTCTAATAGTTACTGAGAAGGGTGTTGGTGTCTCCAGGCCTAATTGTTGATTTGTGGATTTCTCCTTCCAGTTTATCAGTGTTTACTTCATGTATTTTGAAGCTGTTAATGGGTCCATGTACATTTAAGATTGTTACATCTTTTTCATGAATTGAGCTTTTTTCTTTTTCTTTATGAAATGTCCACTGTCCCTGGTAGTAGTCCTTTTAAAGTCTAATTTACCTGATATTAATACAGCTATATCAGCTTTCTTTCAGTTAATATTTGTATGGTATAAATATAAATATATATGTATATATTTTAATCTGTCTGTGTCTTTATATTTAAGGTGGATTTCCTGTATGAGGGTTTTTTTATAGACAGATGTGTCTTTTAAAAAGATATTCAGTGCCAGTTTCTTCCTTTTTAATTGGCATATTTAGATTATTTACATAGACTATTTAATGTAATCATTGTGGTGGTTAGATTTAAGTCTGTCATCTTGCTGTTTGTTTTCTATTTATTACCTTTTCCATGTTTCCCTTTGGATTGAAATTTTTTACAACTGCATTTTATCTCACTGCTATTTTATTAGCTATACTTCCTTGTTTCATTTTTTCCTTTGCATTTATTTTTTTATGTTCATAGAGTTTACAGTACTCATCTTTAGCTTCTGGCAGTCTACTTTCAAATGATTTTACACCTTTTCACATATAACGTAATATACAGCTATTTATCCCTCCTGTCCTTTGTGCTGTTGTCATAGATTTTACTTCTACATGTGTTACAAACCTCAGAGTACAGTTTTACTACTTTTGCTTTAAACAATTAATTATATTTTAAACTCTTTAAAAACACAAGGGAAAAAAGTCTTTTTCTTTATCCACATTTACCATTTTTTGGTGCTATTTGTTCCTTTGTGTAGCTCCACGTTTCCTTCTGGTACAATTTCCCTTTAGTCCGAAGAACTTTTTTAAAAACATGTTTTATAGTTCAGGTTTGCTCATAACAAATTTCCCCAGGGTTTTTTATATCTGAAAAACAAACAAACAAACACAAAACCACTCTTAATTTTGCCTTCATTTTTGAATGATATTTTCATTGAGTATAAAATTTCAGGCTGGCATTTTCTTTTAGCTCTTTCAAGATGCCATTCTATCCTCTGGTGATTTTTATCTCTGTTTCTCTGTACATGATGTTTCTTTTTGCCTCTGACTACTTTTATCTATTTTTTAAATTCTTCTGGCTCCTTTTAAGATTTCCTCTTTATCACTGCTTTTCAGAAACTTGATTATGATGTGTCTGGGTATGATTTCTTTGTGTTTATTCTGCTTGGAGTTTATTGAGTTTCTGGGTTTATAGTTTTCATCACATTTGGAAAAATATATTTTTGTCTTTCATTCCCTTTCTCTTTTGGGGACTCTAATTATAAGTATGTTTGAGTACTTGATACTGTCCCACAGGTCAATGTGCATTTTTTAAGTCTCTTTTCACTCTTTGCTTTATTTTTCCCAGGTTTTTTTTGCTGTGCTTTCAAGTTTCCTAATTCTTTTCTCCTGTAGTGTCTAATCTGCATAAACGATTGATACTCAATGCTGAAAAAGTTTTTTCTAAATTCTTACTTACAAAGCTTAAAGTAATAGAGGCCACTCACGGTTCAGTTTGCAGGGGCCTGATCAAAAATGGGGAGCGGCAGGATGAAGAAAGCCTTGGAGGGAGGCGCAGGACCGACGCCCTGCGCTGCTTGTGTAAGATGAACCCTTCTCAGGCCCTCAAGGTCCGCGGCATGGTGGTAAGAGGCCTTATTTTTCTGAGACAAAAGGCTTTATATTAGGACCAGGAACTTTTCTCAAGATGTTTTTAGGACCTTGTAGGAAATTATAGTTACATATTGGATGTATTACCTTCCTCTCTGGGTTTTTATGTTTTGTGATACATTTTCCTCTAACCTTTAGAGGCTTTAGATTCTGAAGCACCTGGCCCTTTTCCTTATGATACTGAGTTCAGTTTGTGTTCTTTGCTGTGTTAGGTGGAAGAATGTCACCTGCCAGGCCTTGGAGTAGCTTTGACATTGGATCATACGAAAAATGAAGTCAGTGAGGATGGAGTGACTGACTTGGTTTGCTTTGTCAGTGGTTTGCTTCTTGGAACAAATGCCAAAGTCCGGACTTGGTTTGGAACTTTTATCCGAAATGGACAGCAGGTGAGGGATAAATATCTGTGTAGGTTAAGGACCAGGATATTTTGGCAATTAGTAAAAGAGGAAGAAACACTGTTAGAATGATATAGACCAGTGGTTCTCAAACTTCTTAGCCTCAGGAACCCTTCTAACATTTAAAAAAATCATTGAGAAAACCAAAGAGCTTTTGTTTATGTGCTTTTATCTATTGATATTTATCAGATGAGAAATGAAAATCGAAATAGTTGAAATAATTTATTTTTAAAAAATAGCAATCCTGTTAAGTGTGAACATAACACATTTTGAATGAAAAATAGCCGTATTTTCTAAAATAAGAAAAAATTTAATAACAGTGACAGTGTTTTACGTTTTTGCAAATCTCTTTAATGTCTGGCTTAATAAAGCCTTTGGAAAACTGCTCTGTACCCTTGTGAGAAAATAATAGTAAAAAAGGCCGATAATGTCTTAGTATTATTAAGGACATAGTTTTGACCTTCTGGTTTCCCTGAAAGCATTTGAGAATCTCCAGGGTCCTAGGTAAGACTCGTAAGAACTGCTGCATTAGGTCATTAAATAAGATTTGTATCCAAGTTCTGCTTTATTTCAGGCCCATTTGAGAACTAATTTTAAGCTTTGCTTTTTAAAAGGAAGTTAATA
Organism: Miniopterus schreibersii; assembly: GCF_964146895.1. NCBI lineage: Eukaryota > Metazoa > Chordata > Mammalia > Chiroptera > Miniopteridae > Miniopterus > Miniopterus schreibersii. The sequence goes on from NC_138116.1 coordinate 11,617,226, forward strand.
TTTATTGTGTACCTTCTACTGGTTGGGCACCATGCTAAGCACCTGGTATGATCATCTTCTATGTAATTGTCCTTTGAGTGCAATAAATTTTCCTTATTTGAACTTAATGTTATTATTAAAGCAGGTTTATCATATTTTACTTGGAAACACTCTAAAAATAATAACTAACATTTGCCTAGTCCATTATAGTTTAGAAGTGCTTTCATGTGTATTATTTGTTTGTTCATTCATTCATCTGTTTCACAGATATTAAGTGCTTGCTGTATGTCAGGCACAGTGATAGGACTGCTGAGTGAGAGATGACTAAGACATTATCCCTGCCTGAAAAACTGTGGAGGTGATAGACTTACAAACTCCTAACTTAGAACAGCCCTGGGAGTTAAATATTGTTAATAAAATATTTATTTCCTTGTCATCAAGGAAATTGGGGTTCAGAGAGGTTAACTAATGTACCTAAAAGTACTTAATTAATAGCAGAGGTATTGTTTCAATTCAAGATCTTGTGTCTCCAAAATATGAGCACTTTGTACTATAGCACACATGACTCTAAAAGTACCATTTATATATTTTTACAGCTCAAATTGTAATTAATTTAATGTTTTCTATATAACCAATCCAAATTAGGGTAAGTAGAGTATTCTTGAAATGAGCCAGTGAGTTTTGAGTGTGCTCGATTGGTTAAAATGAGATTCTGCAGTTATGACAGCCTCCTTAAATGGGTCAATTTCAGGTGTTACCTGGGGAGCTTGGTTTGAGCTTCCTTTTGACTTACTACTTGCTCCATGCTTTCTTCTTTTTGTGGTTCATATTTCTTATAGAGAAAAAGAGAGACCAGTAGCTCTGTCCTTTGGCAGATGAGAAGGCAGCTTCTTCTGGAGCTGATGGGCATCCTTCCCACAGTAAGAAGCACCCGCATTGTGGCAGAAGCTGATGTGGAGATGGAGCCCAATGTGTCTGTGTATTCGGGGCTGAAAGAAGAGCATGTTGTGAAAGCCAGCGCACTCTTACGTCTGTACTGTGCTTTGATGGGCATCGCTGGACTCAAGTATTCAATAATTTGATATTTTACCTTTTTATCATTTTACTTTCTTGTTTCTAATCCCAAGGAAGTGAGTCAAAGGCCTTTTATTCTGAGGATTTGGGTTTTCTGTTGGGCTTATTTAGTGGGCTGGCCTATATCAACAATGAAGACCTATGGCAAAACATCCTTAGCTGGGCTGTATCTATCTATTTTGGTCTGATTGTAAATATAATTATGTAAATATGGGATGAGCCAAAGCAGTTTAAGAAACCTATGACTTCACCACAGCTTGACATGAGTATAATGAATGATCTGTGAGTGATTCTTTATGTAGCCCATGCAGCCAGTTGAAGTAAATATCTCCTGTGTTTCCTGTTACAGCTGAGATCATAAATTGATATGATGTGCTTATTAAGCACAAGGTTTATCATTTAGTTAGTGCACTGTATCCTTTCAAATAATGTCCTCACCTGTCTCACACAGTCCTCACTTTGCACGTCTTTGATACATATGAATTGCACTTACCACTGCTGAGTTAAATATTACCGCTCCTTCAACATCTAATGTATCAGTTACCCTGATACATTAACCACATAATTGTGTAAAGTACCAGCTTTGCCGAGAGCTCTTTAAGCCACAGATTACTGTAAATAACATGCACATCATGATCAGTGGCCAACTGCATCATTTCTTTTTAAGTCTGTCAGCAATTGGTCACCGCACATCGATTACTTGGTTTATGAATAGACAGCAGAGTGGGTGGTTGTATTGTCTCCTTGTCTCTCAGTGATAAAAATAGATAACTGAAAGAGGGAAGTAGCCAATAAAGATGAGAGTGAAGCAAAGAAACAAAAAGTAGTAATGCTGGGAGACATTTGAACCAAATGTAAATAGATGATAAGTGACTTGTGAGAATGTTAACACACTGCCATTTGAGAGACCCTAGATGTGCAGCCAGTGAACTTGTCAACATAAATGAGTAAAGTCATTGTGACAAAAAGGAGATGACGACGTTTCAGAGGAGTTGATGCAGGTAGAAATCTTCACATGAAAGGAACTCTTGGACACTTCGTAACTGAAAGTTGGGATAAAGTGTTAGAAGCTGAATCAGACTTAGAAGGGGGTGTGGCAGTTCATGAAGGGTTAGAAAAGACATTCACTCTGTGTTTTAAGTTGTACAATGAGAAGAAGGCAAAGGCTGTTAAAACTACTATTGATAGTTCTATTTTTTTTATGAAGAAAACACTTTATTTCCCAGTGAGTCTAGTATTTTCAGTTGTAGAGTGCTATATAAATATTAGTTTTACTATTTTTTTTTATTTCCTTATGCATTATAACTGACAGTTTTTAATGTTTTGACAAAAAAATTTAAAGGTCATGGAACAGGTGAAATTTCCCCATTGATTATTAAGATTGCCATGCATAGTTTCAGCTTATGTGGTTATTTTTATGCTTCTACACTGTCGTGCCCAGTAAGCACTGCTGTGTTTTTGTCTGAGGAAGAACACTGGTTGTAAACTCAACAGTTTTGCTTTTGACAACTTAAGATGTTAAAGATTTTATAAATAGTGAGGTGGTATTACAAAGCTTAAAATTTGTATCTGAATGGTTAAACTGTTGGGAAGTCCCTTTTCTTTCTCTCTTCCTCAACTAAAAAAAGTAAAGCGTAATCATGTATTCCCTTTTTAGACCCACTGAGGAAGAAGGGGAACAATTGCTGCAGCTGATGACAAGCCGTCCTCCTGCTACCCCGGCTGGGGTTCGCTTTGTTTCACTTTCCTTTTGTATGCTGCTGGCCTTTTCTACACTTGTCAGGTACCTTAATATATAAATTGCTCTATTTTCTCAAGGTCTGCTTTTGTTTATTTATTTTTTAATTTAAAAAAATTTCAATTACAGCTGACATTCAATATTGTATTAATTTCAGGTGTACTGCATAGCGCTTAGACATTTTTATAACTTACAAAGTGATCCCCCCAATAAGTCTTGCACCCACCTGACAGCATGCATAGTTATTACAATATTACTGACTATATTTCCTAAGCTGTACTTTACAATCCCAAAACTATTTTGTAATTGCTAATTACAGAGAGGAAAGGAGAGCGAGAGAGAGAGATAGAAACATCAATGATGAGAGAGTCACTGATCGAGCCCACAGCCTGGGTATGTGCCCTGACCGGGAATCGAACCCCGATCACCTGGATCCTAGGTCGATGCTCAACCCCTGATCCACGCCCGGCTGGGCACCTTTTTTTTTTTTTTTTTTTAATGTTTTTATTGATTTCAGAAAGGAAGGGAGAGAGAAAAACATCAATGATGAGAGAGAATCATCAATTGGCTGCCTCCTGCATGCCCCCCCAACTGGGGACTGAGCCCGAACCTGGGCATGTGCCCTGACCGGGAATCGAACCGTGACCTCCTGGTTCATAGGTCAATGCTCAACCACTGAGTCACGCCGGCTGGGCCATTCACCTTTTTTTTTTACCCAGTCCCCCAGTCTACCTCCCATCTGGCAACCATCAGTTTGTTCTCTGCTCTGTGAGTCTGTTTCTGTCTTGCTTGTTCATTTATTTTGTTTATTAGATTCCACGTGTAAGTGGAATCACATGGTATTTGTCTTTGTCTGTCTGTCTAGTTCACTTAGCACAGTACTGTCTTTCTAACTTGCAAATGCAGTAACTAAGACTTTTGAGAGATTTTGACTCTTTACAATCTTGAAAAAAAGCACAGGCCCTCATCCTTCATCTCTACAACTTCTTCCTACCTCATTGGCAATGGCCAATTCAACACACTATTAATTTGAATTAATATTTCAAAATAGGGAAGGAAAAAATAATTTCTACCAAAAATAATTTCAGAGTGCTTTCTTAATTCTTATGCTATTATATCTGAGTTAAACTAGTGACATTCTGGTATGTTTTATATAGTACACCTGAACAGGAGCAGCTGATGGTAGTGTGGCTAAGTTGGATGATAAAAGAAGAAGCTTATTTTGAGAGGTAAGAGACTTTGTTTCAGTTAGCTGAGTAAGTTTTTCTTATCATCTGTTTGGAAATTCATATTTTGTTTTCTGTTTCAACAGTACTTCAGGTGTCTCTGCTTCTTTTGGGGAGATGTTATTATTGGTCGCTATGTACTTTCATAGCAACCAACTTAGTGCTATCATTGACTTGGTCTGTTCCACTTTGGGGATGAAGGTAATTGTCTTTTATCTTCTTTCTAAAGAAGGTGTTTCTAAGCTGGGCATTTTCTTGTAGTGTAAAGTAAATAGATTTTGATTTTGAAGTAATTTTAGTTTAATAGATTGAAATTTTATCAGGAGCGCTTAGGAAAAATTACATTACAAAAGCATTTATTTACCAGAATAATTGATGTTCAATGTAGAAAGCTCAGAAAGCACAGAAGAGAAGGGAAAGATAGAATTCCATTGTTCAGAGATATCAAATATACTATTGTTAACATTCTGGTGTCTGTTCTTTCTTTAAATTGACATATAGATTGGTCATTTTAAAGAACTTAGCAATACATCATGAGCATTTCCTCATATCAGATATTCTAATACAGTTCAAATTTCAGTGGCCCTATAGTAGTCCACCATGTGGACCAATCATGACTTTCCTAATGGATCTTTTCTTATTTGCCATGTAAATTTTCTGATTTTGGAAAAATGCTTAGATAAAAACCTTATTTATGTAAATATATACACAGGTACTCACACATGTATATCTTCAAATGCTTTTTGGAATATTTCCTTAGGATAAAGTTTTTTGGAGGCAGTTACTAAGAGAGTATGATGATGTTAAGGTGTTATGAATGAGTATTGCCAGATTATCTTCTGGAAAGATTGTAGCAATCTCACTGTTTTCATTAGTGAGTGAGATTGCCTGTTTTCCTGTACTCTCACCATCACTGGCATTACCGAAATTTGATTGATAAAAAATAGTCTCACTTATTTTGCATTTCTTTGATTACTAGTGAAACTTTGGTTTTTATTATTGTCATTATTTTTATAGTTTACAGTGGTTTTTTTTTGGTAATTTAAAAATTTATGTGTTTTGGCTGGTTTGTTTGTTTTGTGAAAGACTTATCAATGTATCAATTTTTCTCTAGGGATTTTTATGATTTGTTTTTTATTTTACTGATTCAAAAGGGCTCTTTATATATAAATGCTATGCCATTATGCCTTATATATCATATTTCATCAATTTCAAGACATATTTTACCCAGTATTGAATTGGGATGATTCATTTTACAATTGATGTGTAATGTGAATGTGGTCGTGTTCCCCCCCTTTTTTTCTTAAAAAGCTACTATTAAATCAGTGATGTATTTTATAATCCTTAGTATCTTCAAAAGTGGAGAAGTACATTATGTTTCAATTGATTTTTCCCAGTTGTTTTTGCCACATGGATATTAGAGTGTGTGTGTGTGTGTGTGTGTGTGTGTGTGTGTGTGTGTAGTATGTTATTTCTCCTGTGGTTCTTTGCTGTTATGCTTAGAAATATTTTTCTTTACTCGGGTTTGTAGAAATGGTCACCTATATTTTCTTCTAGCGCTTTTGTAGTTTCATGTTTTACATTTAAATCACAATTCATTTGGAGTTTATTTTGGGTATGGTGACATGTGTACAAATATACAGCAGGTCCAATAATGTCAGATTGTTCAATGTCATTTTGTTATAACATTGATGAGATGCTGTAGGAACCTCTTGTTACTATCAATTAGCCCATGGTCAAATTGGTTTAATTTTACAGTGGTTGGCAAAAGCAGGTTTACAGTTGTGAGTACATGAGACACAGAGTTTATTCTTGCATTATCATTAATTAATTAATTATTGTATTTTTTGTCTTCTTTGTAAGCCTACTTTTGCCCACCCCTTTATGTCAGTTCTCTTAAAGTTGCAGAACCTATCAACAACATTAAGTGAGGACTTACTACATGTATTCTCCAGAAAGGTAGCTGTCCCACCTCTCTTTTATTGAATAATCCACTTTTCCCACTGACTTGAAATGTCAGTAATAGTATTTATTAAGTACTTTTATATGTTGGTTCATTTTCTGAAGAAAAACGCACTTTAATGTTGGGTCTGAGAAGCCACTTCTGAAACAGAGTATTTGAACATTAATATTATATATATATTATCACAGTCATTTTAGATAATATATTTACTAGAAAAAGTTGTGTTCATATATTTTTATATCCTGTTGGAATTTTTTTGGTTGTTTTAGATTGTAATTAAGCCAAGCTCCTTGAGCAGGATGAAGACTATCTTCACACAGGAAATCTTTACTGAACAGGTACTTTTCACTTTATTCTTAGCTCCTTCTTTAACTGTCTTGTAACATTCTTTGGGGGAAACTTGAATATCTCAGTTTAAGAGAATAATAAGGTTATTTTTCTATTCTTTTTTTAGTTTCCAATGATGATTTATTTAATCTTTGAAACATTTGTAAAAAATAATCCCATTTAAAATTTACTTTTAAAAGCTGTTTACTACATACAAAAGCATGTTTTAAATTTACATATTTTGGGGACTTTGAGCAGACAGGGTGTAGTATCGTTTGGATTTGCCAGGAGAAAACTAAGGGGCCTCTTGAAACCTTGGGCTGCAGGGCCAGCTCCTCCGGAGCGCAGCGTAAGCCGCAGCCTCCTGCCCTCGCGCGGTGCGTGCGTGTCCTGGCGCCCGCGCCTCCTCCCCGGGCTGCTCCCGCCGCACTTTAGTCCTTCAGCGGAGGAGCCTGAAATCCAACCTGTGTTCACTCGTTCCCGCAAGTCAGGCCTGAGACTATAAAATACATGCCTGAGACAGCGAAACACTCGAAGGCGCTCACGGGCGCCTCGTCACTGCGGCTTTCAGGGCGGCTTCTCACTGCGCCGGGCCCCCGCCCCGGCCCCGCGCCAGGAGACTCCGTGGGTAGTTTCAAATCGCAGGAGGACAGCTGTGGGGAGGGCCTTTGAAAGGCAGCTGGAGGTCCGCGCATGACGCAGTGAGAATAACCATAAAAATTCCGTTTCTGTTGATGCGCTGCTCTGTAATTCACATGTTTTTCAAAAACTGTTTTCACCTCACAAAAACCTTTTGAGGTAGGAAAGTCAGTATTGTCCCCTTTTGTACATATGAAACTAGACCCAGAGATAAAATGACTTATCCAAAGGCATTGAGCACAGATCATATGATTCCAAATTTTATATTTTTCAACTTACTATACTACCATCAACATATCTATGTTTAAAAACAGCATATCTATGTCTGAGGTTAAAAACATTGGAGAACTTTACAGACCCCTAAGCGTATACTACCTCGTCATTCAAACATAATCAGATCATGTAATAATTGGTTTCTATCATTCATTTCTAAGGCCTACACTTGTATTAAGTATGACCAGTCTACCTGCTAATCCTTCCTCTTTCAGAAAAACTTTGTATTTAGTTCTATCATGTGTATTAATACTTTTTTTCCCTTTTAGGTTGTCACAGCGCATGCAGTTCGGGTCCCTGTAACCAGCAACCTGAGTGCCAACATTACTGGATTTTTGCCTATTCATTGTATTTACCAGCTTCTCAGGAGTCGTTCCTTTACCAAGCACAAAGTGTCGATTAAAGTATGACCTTACATTTATATTTCAAGCTACACCCTCAGTTAATGCTTTTTCCCCAGCCTTAGTTCAGTTTGTAGGCCTTTGCTGTGGGTTTTGTGTGTGAAATATTTCTATTTACTAGTCATTTATATAGTTATAGTAATTAGGAACTTAATTTTAGATTTTAAAAATAATATAACTATTAGTTATTTACAAAATGTATAGTGTTACCAATTCATTTATATTCTCAGTAATGAAAACCTCAGTAAGAAATTGCCATTTCCTATCGTTTGGTTTTGCCACCAAGCTGAGAAAGATGCTAGTCCATAACCAGCATTTGTGCATTTGTCACAAGGATACCCAATACCTAACTTGCACATATTTTGATGTTTTCAATTTGTCATAGTTGGCTATATCAAACAGTTCAAAGGCCCTCTAAAGAAAAGGCTGCATCCCAGGGGTGAAGAAATCTGTTTGAACCTTTTCTAGAGACTTATTTATAAAGAGCAATGAACAATATATGCAGTGATATATCACTTTAATTATCCTTGTTTTTATGATTTAGTGAAGTTGTTTTCTAGCTGGATGGTGTCTTCTACTTTATATATGTAGCAAGTGAAATAGATAAGAGTCCAGATGCACACCCAGCATTTCTACATGCCCTCAATCTCTGCAGGCAGTTAAGGAATAGTCATCCATAAGTGCCGTCAGAGCCACTTTCTTACTCCATCTGAGGATTCATTCCTCTTCCTCAGTTTCTCTCTGCTGTGGGGTCTACAACCACACATATGGTGCCCTACATGCAGATGTAGCAGGGACTACAGTTTCCCCCCACTACTTAAAAATAGATTAAAAACCCAAAGTTCAAACTCAAAACCCAAACCCATCATTTTAGATTTCTCTTCCACTGGACAATATTCTCAATTAGGATATAAAAGTAGTTCTCAGTTTTAAATGAAAGCCTGTGAAATCAGAGAATATATTTCTAACTGCTACAAGTTAATAGTGAGTTTCACTGATTCATAAATCATGTAAAATTGTATGTGCTTTTAAAATTTCACTTGCTTTTTCTTATTGCCATAATTGATTTAGTGCCTATAACCTTTTTCTAGGACTGGATTTATAGACAGCTGTGTGAAACCTCCACTCCACTCCATCCTCAGTTACTTCCTCTGATTGACGTGTACATAAATTCTGTACTTACTCCTGCATCTAAATCTAACCCAGAAGCCACAAATCAGCCAGTCACAGAACAGGAGATACTCGATATTTTCCAAGGAGTCATTGGGGTAAAATAGTGATTTTGTGTGTTTTTTTACATTGAGTAGCTTATTTTCTTTTAGTTTACTCTTTTGTCTTCTTTCTTTCCTTTTTTTTCTTCTGGTTATTAGAGGACTTCTAGGTGATTCTGAATTTAAAATGGGATTAAATTTCTTTAGATTACTTATAAAAATATAAAGAATGATATTAGTTCCAAGTAGTTTGTTGAAGAGGCATTTTTTGAGAAATTCTTTTAAAAGCTTCACTTTAAAGTCTTAGGAATACCCTGGGGATTGTGTGTTTATCAAAGGACCAGGTGACATTTAAACACCTTCTGACACAGGTTTGTTTAGCTTCCTCTGAGTCTAAGATATAACTAGATTTATTTATCAAGAAATTGAAAAAAATATTTTCTCTATTTTTTTAGAAGGAGGAATAGTTGCATGCTTTACAAATATATATTAATGTGTAATATATCTTTTTTAGGAGTTATTTTCTTTATGGTAATTTCCAATAATATTTGAGACTCCTGTAAGCCTTTTTCAAATGCAGCCTGATGGGATTTCTGTTGAGTAACAGCTGAAATCTTTTCTTTTTTTCCTATTTGAAAGACTGTTAAAGCATGTTGCCTTTCATCTCCCATGCCATCTAAAATTTAATTTAAACTTCAAGTTGTCTCTGAGTAATGCAAACACAGCAATGTTTTTCCCGTTGTATCTGAGCTTGGGAGCAGCAATACTGAATAGTCTATTTTGAATACTTTTGCTATCAGAAAAGCACCCATGAAATTTAACATTATTTTAAAGCATCTCTGTTACCTTCAGAGTGACAACCTCCGCCTCAATCAACGTTTCAGCATCACAGCACAGCTTTTGGTGCTTTACTACATACTGTCGTATGAGGAAGCTCTCCTAGCAAACACAAAGACTCTAGGTAAGCTGTGCATGGCGGAGTGTTTCCAGTGATACTTCATTTTCTTTGCTTATATTTTGTTACTTCCCAGGCTGTTATGTGAGAAAGTCAGGTCAAATGTTCTAACAAGCTTCAGCTTTGTTCTGTAGCCTTTGCAGTGTAGGCACCATGTACTCTGATCCATGAATACATGTATGTGTGGGCACCTAACTACCCCTTTCAGGCTCAGTCCTCCTTGTAGCAGGCTAATTTAATAGATAACAATTGCCTGTATTTTAACAATTTTAGTGATCTTAGTAACTAGATATAAAGTAGGAGCTAAACCTGAAAGAATTGTAACATTTTTTTGCTTGATTCTTCATCTTTTATGAGCTATACTCTCAGATTAAAGTGAATTAAAAGTAATTGGACATTGTGCTCCCATTTGGGTTGATGGTTAAGATTTGTGTTGTTTCTGACGCTTTATTTCTCTCATGCTTCTTGCCGTTGACTGACAGCTGCCATGCAGAGAAAACCAAAATCATACTCGTCCTCTTTAATGGACCAGATTCCTATCAAGTTCCTTATTCGACAGGCTCAAGGGCTGCAGCAGGAGTTGGGAGGTATTTATTTCCCTTGCTTTTTATTGCTAACACCCATTATTAAATTTTTTCTTTGGTTTATAATGTTATAAATTTAACAGGTGGTCAATGTTGAAAATTCAAAATATTCCAGAGTGAAATTCCTGATTACTTCCATCACTGATCTTACTTCCTGACCCCCCTTTTCCTCCCAGTCCCCCACTTGCCTCCCCTCTGGAAACCCTCAGTTTGTTTTTAACCTTCTCGAAGGAAGACAAATGCATCCTCTGTGGGAATCATCAGTACTGCTTCAGTTGGCCAACATACTTAGCTGTATGACTTTGGGAACCTTAGTAAATGTCTTTAGCCTGTTTCCTTACAGTAGAATGGAGACAGTATTGCTTACCTTGTAGGAATGATAGGGTGAAATGAGAAAATGTACATGAAGTGCCTGAGGCCTTTTTGGTATTCAGAAGTGGGCAGCTTTAATTTTACCCATCTATAGCAATGATGCCAACTAGGTAGAGAAGACATGTTCTTTGATAGAAGCCTATCAAAATTTCTGAGTGAGGCCTTTTTCAAACTGTCCGTCATCTCCTTAAGTGGATATTCCGTTCTCTCTTTTTCTTTCCTTTCCCCTCAACTCTTGAACTACTGCTATGTCAAACAACTTTTCCTGGTGGGAGACTTTTCTGTTGGGATAGGGTGGAAGAAAGCTTGAGAACTTTTGACAAAAGAAGTAGTTTCCAATGTCCTGTGTATCAGATCACTTGGTGATCTTTAAGCAGGTTCCCTAGCTGAACTACTGAACAGAAGCTCTCAAACTTACTATGTGTGCACAAGAAGTGCACATTCCTTTGGCTTGCTGAAAATGAAAGGGAGAAGGGAGAGAGGAGAGAGATGATTTTGGTGTTTAAGAATGAAGAATCCAATTGACTTTTCATAAATTTTCAAGGGTTGCATTCTGCTTTACTCCGTCTCCTTGCAACTAACTATCCACATTTATGCATTGTGGATGACTGGATCTGCGAAGAGGAAATCACAGGGACTGATGCCCTGTTAAGGCGAATGCTCCTGACCAACAATGCCAAAAACCACTCTCCTGAACAACTCCAAGAAGGTATAGTAAATTGATAATCCTTTTACCCCTTTAGTAGTACCTGGGGTTAACAATATTTTGGTGAATATATTTTAAGTAATTCTCTTTGACTATGAGTGTGTTTTTTCTTTCAGTTTTTAAAAAAGTTTATTTTAGAGAGAGGAAGGGAGGGGTAGAGAGAGAGAGAGAAGAGAAACATCGATTTGTTGTTCCACTTACTTATGCATTCATTGGTTTATGCTTGTATGTGCCCTGCCTGGCGATGGAACCCGAAACCTTGGTGTGTTGGGACGACAGCTCTAACCAATTGAGTCACCTGGCCAGGGCGAGTCTGAGTTGTAACCCTTTCTTTCTGACATGCCTCTATCTGTTTCCTTGTAGGTCCTAAGTTATATCACTAAACAGGTCATGTGGTTTCAGGAAGGTCCTAAACTAGTTAGGAATAAGTGCCATGGAAGAGAGCAGTGTACTGGTTTTGAATGGGTGCTGTTCCTGTTCAGCATTGAATCAAACAGAAATATAATGCGAGCCACACTTACAATTTTAGACTTTCTATAGCCACATTAAAAAAGTTAAAAACAGGCAAAATTAATTTTAGTAATTATTTTATTTAGTGCAATATATCTAATATCATTTCATCATGTAATCAATATAAAAAACCATTAATGAGCGATTTAACTGTTTTCCATCCTAAGCCTTTGCCGTCTGGTTTGCATTTTATACTTAGAGCGCATCATATTTTGAAGCAACTACATTTCAGGTGCTCAACAGCCAGATGTGGTTAGTGACTATTCTACTGAAGAGCACAGTTCAAGACATTTTATTTTATTTTATTTTTTTACTACCAGCAATCTGCTGGGTGCCTACAACTTATAAAGGGGCCCACCCAGAAGAAGGTATCGAGAAGTCGGAATCCTTCAAGTGAATGCTATGACCAAAAGCAATACTAGGGTATATTTTCATGTTTCAGTCAATTTTTAAAATCAGTCTGAATCACCAAGGAAATGACATTTGTCTTTGAGACACTAATGTGAATTTAAAAATCAGATATTTTTTGTTTTTTATGAAATAATTACACTTACCATGAATTTTTCTTAAGGCCTCTATTTTAAAGATAGCCAGTATTATGGCTAGGATTGAAAGTTTTACTTTTTTCTTGATTTGCTTGGCCTATAGTCTGTAGAGCAGCGATTTTCAACTGGTGTGCCACAAGAATTTTTAAAACGTGGAATACCTGACTATTTAGTCAGAGGCATTGACCTCTTTTCCCTTAGAGTGTCAAAAAAAATGACAACAGCCAACATAACAATAGCTGTGGGGTGTGAAGGAATCAAAGTTATATCTATTTTTTTTGTCATATTGGCAAAAAATATATTTTTTGGTGTCCCACAGAATTTTAGTAGTTATGTGTGGCATGAGCTGAAAAAGGTTGAAAATCACTGTGATACAGCAATATTACTTCCCATTTGGTAAGCTGTTTAGAATTTAGATTGACTGCTAAGTTTTCCTTTCAGCATTTTTAGCTGTCCCAGTAAGTTACACACAAGTGATGCAGATTCTAGAACACTTGACTCTGCTCTCTGCCAGTGAACTCATACCATATGCGGAAGTATTAACCTCCAATATGAACCAGCTGTTGAATGCAGGGGTTCCGCGGCGAATTCTTCAAACAGTCAATAAACTATGGATGGTTCTTAACACTGTGATGCCTAGAAGGTAATTTTTGTATTGTTCCAGGAAATAGATAAGTGTATAGCAGTGATTATATACAATAACCTAAACTTAGATGTTTTAAAATTGTTGAATGTTTGACAATAAAATCCTTTCTGAAGACTGTTAATTAAAGAGTTGTTATAACTTAAGGAAATGAATAAACTTTATCTTCAGAAACAGAAACGAGAAAGTTCTTTAAAAGTGAGCCCTCACATATACTCACTTGTGGCTGATTGTGACTTAGATCAGCATTGTGATTATCACTGCAGTGGCTCCAAATTTTGCTGAATATTAATATTACCTAGAGAACTTAACTCCTGATCCACAAGTTGTAACCCATGCCAATGAAATCAGAATGTCTGTGGGTGGAGTCAAGCATTGTTATTTTTTTTTAATGATTCCCTAGGTGATTTCAGTGTACAGTAAAATTAAGAGAACACTGAATTTATTATTTTGTCTTTAGTCAAATGGGTCTCTACTGGTACATAGACTGTATCAGAGAGAAAGAAAGAGAGAGAGGGAGCAGAGAAACCTTGATTTGTTGTTCCACTTACTTATGCCTTCATTGGTTGATTCTTGTATGTGCCCTGACCTGGGTTTGAACCCACAACTTTGGTGTATTGGGACAGTGCTCTAACCAACAGCTACCCGGCCTCAAATTTTTATTTTAAGTGCCATGATTATTCTATGACAGTGGTGAAGATTCTTGAAACTACTCTGTGTTTAATGTTTTATCTTCATTTGTTCTAGAGACATAACAATAGGTTAAATTTCTATAGTTTTTAAATTTTTCAAAGTTCATTCATACCAGTTTTCTATTTTTCCCCCCTGAATATATCTTTTTTAAGAAAAAAAGGACTGGATGGCTACAGGTTTCAATTATAATATAGCTATTTTGAACATGTGATTGTTTTCTCATCAGGCTGTGGGTAATGACAGTTAATGCACTTCAGCCTTCAATAAAGTTTGTTCGACAACAAAAGTATACTCAGAATGACCTGATGATAGATCCTCTCATTGTTCTAAGATGTGATCAGAGGGTACACAGGTATGTGTCATTTGAATTTCATTTTTATTAGAGAGTTATACTTTGGAGAGGCAAAGAAACTGAAGAAATTCAGTTTAAACTTTATCTAAGGCTCTTGCAGATAACTGGTAGTATGGCCTGTGAGGTTTTTTTTCAAGTTGTCTATGTTCATGAACTGTATATTCAGTTTAATATTTAATATGTGATTAATAAACCTGGCCTTAAAGAAATGTCATTCTTGGTGCTGGCAAACTTCAATAATGGCTGTTCTTTCTCTCAGAACAAGATCAGTAAAGAATAATACCATTTCTGCTAGCTTTGTTGAAAAGGCTTTTTAAAAAGTTGGTTTATTGTGAACCATTACATGCATTAAAACTGTGATGTTTTTGGCATCCTTAGTTGTAATGTTTGTTAGCTTCAATGATTCCACATCTGCCTATAATTCCTTGCCAGTTGCTGAACTTAATTGCTTTGAAGTGTTGTCACCTCAAGGGGCAGAATTAATTAATTCACATCATTAATATTTGAATTTCTAGTTGCTATGCTAAATAATATCAAGTAAATAAATAAGTTAAGGGGCCTGTCTTCACAGTGATTATCGAAGGGGAAATAAGACAAATAAATGAAAAGTTAAATAATATGGTCATAGGTAGATGAATGGTATAGTAAATGAATGCTGTTAAAAGTTCAGGAAGATGTGGAGGAAGTGGGACCTGATTAGTATGTTAAAGGATACAAATAGGATTTAGGAGAACAGATACTATAATGATGGTAGTAAGGGGGCCAAGGAAGGTATTGTGGGCAAAAGAATACAAGCAAGAATGGAAAAGACTTACGTGGAGAGGTAAGGTTTTGAGAAGACCAGATTTTAGAACTGGAATGTTCGATTGGGGTTATACTATGGGGGACCTTGAGTATTGGGCTAAAAAGATCATTTAGGTGGTAACTTAAGAAGGGAAGCTTTGTGCTGGGGGGTTTAGAGGGGAAAGAAACTGGAGTAAAGGAGGCTAACTAGGATATACCCTGAATAGACTCATCTGTCCTCATACCTGGGGATGATACTCTCGAAGTGACAAAAACCTGCAGAATCGGCCAGGTACGATTTGGCAAGATCAGGGTCTCAGGAAATAGGAATCAGAAGAATAAATAGTATTAGTGATGTTAAGTTTCTAATAAAAGGAGAACAATAATGAATAACATTTCCAGAAAAGAGCCACTTCTAAAACGATTTAACAGGGTTAAAAATCCACTTAAGTAGGTAACCTTTCACCTGAATTGCCTCCAGTTGTTCAGGGAGTTGTTAAATTATGCCATCATATGTACCTAATGTTTTTGTAGCCGGAATTTTTACTTCTGAACCTTTTCTCATGTTAATAGATACTTATATTAATTGGCTACATGGTATTTCACATAGACATGCTATGTTTAGCTCAGTCCCTATTGTTGGATATTTTATTTCTATATTATTGGTAGTGCTGTGGTTACTGTTCTATGTACTGAGTATTTCCTTAGAATAGACTTTTAAAAATGGAATTATTGGGGCAGAAGTAACATGTTCATTTTCAAGACTTTTGATTCCTATTTTTATTGTCATCCAGAAATGTGGAACTATTTTACATTCCCCTAACTGTGTTTGATATTGTACACTTTCCTACACTATTATATATATTTCCCAATTTGATAGGTGAAAAATGGATTCCCATTTCAATTTACATTTTAGATTGAATATTTTAGTATATTTATTGGCTGTTGGCATTTCTCCTTTATGTTTTAGCTTCCCTTTCTATTAGATTGCTTATCTTTTTGATTTAACGAGCTCTTCATAAAGGATATTAGCTCTTCGTATATATATTGCTGTTTTTCCTTTATTGTTCTATTGCCTTGCCTCTTAATTTTGTTCATTTTTAAAATTTAATTTTTTTACCAAGTGAACATTCACGAGTATTTTTTTTAAAATTAAACAATATGAAAAGATATACACATACACAAATATGTGATGTGTAGGATTGCTTTGTACTAACCCCGTGCTGGTGGTGGGAAAGTGGACGGAGGTGTAGATGAAAGCACGCTGGCCATGTGGCGGTAACTGTTGAAGCTGGGTGATGAGTTCCTGGAGGTTCTTTCTCGTGTATTTTTCTTCTTTCTGTATTTAGATGCCCTCCACTGATGGATATTACTCTACACATGTTGAATGGATATCTTCTTGCATCCAAAGCCTACCTTAGTGCTCATCTGAAGGAAACAGCAGAGCAGGATCGGCCTTCCCAGAATAATACTTTAGGTTTAGTTGGACAAACCGATGGCCCAGAAGTCACTAGAGAAGAACTGAAAAATGCATTACTGGCTGCTCAGGTAATAAAGTAAAATTTAGTCAAGAAGGGCAAGGGCTTCACTGTTAATCAGTTAAGTAGAAGGCGTATTATGCTTTCTATGTACAAAGGTGACAGATTGTGCATTCTTTTTATTACAAAATGTACTATAATAGTGTTACCTTTACTTCTAAATATGTATTACTAAAATCAGGAATGATCTTCATGATACTAATTTAATACCCATTTAAATAAGATTTACGTTTTAACAAAATATAAGACTTTTGCTCCTTAAAATGAAATTGTGGAGACAAACCGAACAAAAAGTATATATGTAGGGTGGGACAAATGTAGGTTTATAATTGTGAGTATGTGAAACGAGTTTATTCTTGTATTATTATTTATTAATTATTTTATTATTTTCCATACGAACAACTGTAAACCTACTTTTGTCCACCCCTGCATATCATAAAATGTCAAACAATGTTAAATACTATGACAGTGTAAGAGGGTGTATAGTTTTCTTTAGATTCTTAAAAGGGTTCATAGCCCTAAAAAAGGGTTCATAACCCATTGCCCTATAGATTGTTCACTTTTTCCCTAGAGGTACCTTAGTTATTTTTATCACTTCTGTTCATGTGAAAATAAAATCATATTTGTTTTCAAACAAACTTCTCAGAAACTTCAATTCAGTTTTCTTTGCTTGTAGGATAGTGCAGCTGTCCAGATTCTCTTGGAGATTTGCTTACCTACTGAAGAGGAGAAAGCGAAGGGTGTCAATCCAGACAGCTTGCTAAGGAATGTTCAAAGTGTCATTACTACCAGCACTCCAAATAAGGGACTGGAGGAAGGAGAAGACAGTTTGCTTTGTAACCTTCGAGAAGTTCAGTGCCTTATCTGTTGTCTGTTGCACCAAATGTACATTGCGGACCCCAACATTGCTAAGCTTGTTCACTTTCAGGTCAGTTTTCAAAGAATGGTGCTTTATGGTTGAACTTTTGTTTTGTGTGTGTGTGTATGGGGGGGAGTTGAATACTAAATGAATAGGAAGCATTTAGAAACTGGAGATAACACAACTAATCATGCTCCTTTGCAATATGGAGAAAACCCAGATTTTTTTAGGTTTTATTTCAGCCTGTTAAAGTGTTTAGGTAATTCATCTCTATTCTAGTGCATCAGAAAGGTGAAATGCCAGGATAGGTATAGGGCACTGTAGCCTTCTGAGCAACTTTTACATAAGGGAAGTGAAACCTTCCTTTATATTTTTATTTGTATTTGACCTACACTTATTTTATTTATATCTTTTCTCTCCTTTCTTGTTGAGATAGGGTTATCCATGTGAACTTTTGCCTCTGACGGTCGCAGGTATTCCATCTATGCACATCTGTCTGGATTTCATACCTGAGCTTATTGCACAGCCAGAACTTGAAAAACAGGTAATGAACATTTAGCTCGTTAGGTAAATTTTGATTTCTCTCCAGTCTTGCTAATTATGTAAAACATTTTATAATTTTTACTACTTAAAAATATTCTTCAGAAACATGTAATATTTGGATTTTGTATTGCAGATATTTGCTATCCAGTTGCTTTCTCATTTGTGTATCCAGTATGCATTACCAAAGTCACTCAGTGTGGCTCGCTTAGCTGTCAATGTCATGGGGACTTTGCTGACAGGTGTGTAGCCAACCAACATCAGTGACAAAACTTCTAACATAAAGAAGTACATATTTTTTCTGAATTTAGTGACACTGTTTTCTGTGTCACTAATAGTTTAATTTATGCTATCTTCTGAAATTTTTTTTATTACAAATGTGATTTATAGTGTAGAGATGAATAGGTAGGCAAATTGTATCATTCATTTTGTGAATAACTATGTACAGATTTATAATAATAAGCTTCCCACATTTCATAAATGGAAATAAAATTTTTCTGAATGTAATTATGTCAACAGAAAACAAGTTATAATTATTAAAAATGCTTAGAGTTCCAGAGAAATATAATCATATGTATAAATAAGAAAAATATATCAGTTGTTTTCTTAAGTTCTAAAATATAACCTAACATTTTAATCACCTTCCAGTTTGTAGAGTAAAATGGTATGAAAATAAACTACTTTAAAATATATGAACTACAATTTAATGTTTTAAAGTAATGGCTTAGTTAATTTTATATTCTTTCTCAGGGCTCCCATAATAACCTGTTCATTTTCCTTTCCATTGTATTCACCTCATGTTATAATCGTTTGTAGTGGTTAAGATCCTAAAGCCCAAGTTCAATCCCAGCTCCACCACTAACTGGCTGTGTGGCCTTGAACAAATTTATTAAACTCTCCGTGTTTTTAAAAAATTAATTTTAGGGGAGGAGGGAGAGAGCGAGAGAAAGAAAGATCAATTTGTTCTACTTATTTATGCATTCATTGATTGATTACTGTATGTGCTCTGACCAGGGATTGAACCCTCAACCTTGGTATATCAGGATGACACTGTAGCCAACTGAGCTACCCAGCCATGGCTAACCTCTCTATGTTTTATTTAAGAGTTTTCTTCTATAAATATATTTCATTATAGTACTTTCCTTATTCATAATATTGTGTGAATTAAATGAAATAATGCATGTCATACACTTATCACAGTGCTTGGGCATAAGAATTTATGTTGGATGATGGCTGACTACTGGATTGTGAGCTCCCTAAAGGCAAAGGCAGGGGCTGGCTATGTCTTAGAAAGCTGAGTATCCTCAGCACAGAGCATGGTACTTAGTATATTGTATAGACCACGTATGTTGAATTTATACCTGTAGAGACAAAAATTGTTCCCTTCTTTCCAACAGTTTTAACACAGGCCAAGCGATATGCTTTTTTCATGCCAACTCTGCCAAGTTTGGTCTCTTTTTGTCGAGCATTTCCTCCACTGTATGAGGATATTATGTCTTTGCTGATCCAAATAGGGCAAGTCTGTGCCTCTGATGTTGCCACTCAGACTAGAGACATTGATCCAATTATTACACGTAAGTAGTAACTTATTTTCAGACTTTTTTTAATATCTCAAACAAACAAAAAACCACAAAATCCTTTCTAGATTTCTTGCCTTAATTAGTTTTTCCCCTTATGTTTTTAGGTCTTCAACAAATAAAGGAGAAACCAAGTGGATGGTCTGGAATCTGTAAAGATCCATCTTATAAAAATGGATCCAGGGACACTGGAAGCATGGATCCTGATGTACAGCTCTGTCATTGTATTGAAAGCACAATAATTGAAATAATAAACATGAGTGTTAGTGGAATTTAAAAAAAAGCTTTAAAAAAAAGGTGTTTGCTGCATATACCCAATATGAATCTGTATCTTATAACAACTCTAAACTGAATGGGAACAGTAACCTCTTGGAATCACTAAAATGATTCCATTCAACATGAGACAATTTAGAACTCTGGAGAATTATGCTTGCTTGTATTTGATTGGCAGTTCTTTGGATCTACTTTGCTGGTATGTTTATGTTGTAGCAGCTGAGCTTTTTTTCTGTTGGGGTCACATTTAAGAAACTCACTACTGGAAAGTGAATTTGTCCTTGTATTTAGCTTTTGAAGTGAAGAAAAACTGCCAAGCCTTTAATTTCTTATAAAAATGAGTATGTGGGTAGCCTTATTGTTTAACTGTGAGCTAGTAACAGAGTGTGATGATGCAATGATGAGAGGGAGAAAAAGGGAGATTTCAGGAAAAATTAGGAATTTAAATACCCAAATAGAAATCTCTAAAACTTGCAATGCAAGTAATAGTAATACAAGAGAGAATTCCAGTTCTCAAGAAACAGTATTGAGAAGGCTTTAAAAAAGACAAATAGCTTTTTGTAAATGATTTCCATGGAATTATAGATGAGGATTTTAAGATTTTTACATATTTGCTTCAATTTTTACTAATATGTAAAGCCATATGTTTAAGGAGATACTTGAATAATTTGGGATTTTAAGATACTGGTTTAAAAGTGTGTACAGAAACATCCTTGTGCAGAGAAGAACCTGAAAGGAGGGTCTCATTTAGTTTTTTTAAAATTTATTTTTATAATGCTTTAGTAACTTATCTAATGGTCAGAAATACATTGGTATCTATTTAAATTTTAGAGTAATAAAACCCACTGCATTAAAGAGCTCTTGGTTTGTCATCAGGATTATAATTCACATCATAATTTTAGAAGATCTTTGAGTAAGAGAATATATACAGTGTTTGGACCTCAGGAAAAAATAAGGAAAAAAAACAACCATCCACCCTGAAAATACCATGCTGTTGAAGGATTTTGCAGTCCTCTGTTAGTAACTTCCGTTGATTATTAGATAGATGCATTCAGGTAATCCATAATCCTCATTTTATTTTCTTAAGTATACAATATAGAAGGTACTTTGCTTTCTGAGATATACCTGAATGACAGACACCCACCCCTCTGTTGCCCCCGCTTGCAACAGAACTCTTCACTTGTGAAAGAAATCAGGCAGGCTATTTAGAAAGTGTGGTTTTTAAGAAATTAAACTTCAGCCTTTTTACTAGCAAATAGTCACATCTCATTTTCCTCCTTTTAAAATGGGATTGCTACTGGCCCTACCTCATAAGGGTATTAGGTGAGAACTAATTTGTATCTGTTTCAAATCATGAAGTGCACAGTATTATAGATAGTAGATGCTTAATGCTCAATTAAGTAATTTTTGTGAAAAAGAATAGCATTTAAAAAAATATCATAAGAATTTTCATATTTTTAAACAAGGCAGTTTTGTAGTCTTTTAAGATTAAATACACCCACTCCAGTTTTGTTTTTAAACTGAGGCTTGGGAATATTTTGTGTGGGTAGGTAACCTCTAGGAATTCAGAAAAGATTGAAATAAGTTTTCTAACCTAAAGGTAGTGCACATTCCTGGGTAAATTTTCAAAGACTGGTCAAAACCTGCTGTGTTAAAATAATAACATATACTGTTTTTCATCAGATTTGTTGATGATGTAAATAAAATGTGTAAATATATTAGTAAATGCTAATATTCATGTATTTTAAGTTAAGGTTATAAAATTTGTCACAATGTGATTTTTTTTATTCAAGTGAAAACAGATGTGTGCAGCTATTTTGAATATTGGTTTATAAACATTCATATTCTTTATCAAATGGACTTGTATTTTTTTGTTTCATTTCACTACTGTTAACCTGAAAGGAACAGTTCAGGGAACTGGAATCCAGGGCTGTCTGACTCCACACCTAGGTGGATCCGTTTCTGTGTTGTGCCACATGCATCAAATGGCAACACAAGGTTAGAGCCTGTTGAGAGCCTTAGAAATTTAGGAGAGAAAAATCAGAGTAGTTACCCTGGAACAGTTACTTAAAAGACTGGATATTTAAAAATGTTGTATAAGCATAATAACAATTTGAAGGTATTTTTAGGGATTTCTTTTTATAAATTATCCTTTATTCCACTGTCTTGACAGTAAATTACCTTCATCTTTGCTTATATTTTCACATAATTTTAATACCCAGTGTGCAGTCTGCTTTTTTTCGTTTAGTTTGAGATGGAATTTGTTTGCAGGCTGTTTAGTTTTTATAATTCTTTTATTGGTTTCATAATGATTGAATTGATATTTCATAACCATCTTCTATTACTAGGCTGAGAAGTTTGTGATTTGCTTTTTCAATATTACAGTAGACACTTATCAACTGAGGTATTGTTAACTTTTCTTACTTCTTTAGGATACGTTTCTCAGCCTGAAATTACTAGATTAAAGAGTAGAATTTATTTTTATGACAGTAAGTTTTGTCATTTGGGGAAGATGTAGTAAAACTAAAGGTGATATTCTCCTGCTGCTCCCTCCTGCAGCAAACCTCGCCCCAAAATAGTTTCTTGAATTTGAGAAACTGTACCTGGTTTTCTCTTTTTAGTACACTTCTATTTGAGCCAAGTTTAGGATTTACAGAATAAAAAAAATATTTGGCGAGATCATGATTAACCGCCTACCTTTGAGTAAACTGAAGTGTACTTCTTGGCAAAGAAGAATGAACTGATTTTTAGGAGGGATAAGCCTTAATGGAGGTAGAAGTAAGTGATCTGGTGCTGGAGAGACCTCGAGAGCGTTTCTCTGGTTGAACTTGATAGCTGGGAAATCCTTGATTAATGAGATATCGTAGCCCGTTGTCACGAACCTTTTCACTTCGTTTGGTTCGCCAGTCCAGCAATTCCCGCCTCATTCTCGATACCCTGGGAACTCCAATGAAAGTTCGGAAATTTGAATCCAGCGGCATTGAAAAACGCTGAGAGAGGAACCGGGCAAGGCCTAAAGGTGTTTCCTCTCCGTTTATCTACAGACCTTAAGAATAAGACCTCGCATTTCCAAAGACACTCACACACGGGTTAAATCACGGGTTTCAAAAAGTCCAACGGAGAATTCTCTGCCTAAATCTCTGGAAATTGCGCGGAGTCATTCATTTTCCCCTTGTTCGTCTTCCGGTGCTGCCAATTACCTTGGGGGGCGGGGTCTCGTCTTATTGCGAGGCTCCCATTGGGTGCAGAATTCCTTTGCTCTAGTCCCGCGCCGGGATTGGTTGCCCGATTTCTGGCGTTGGCGTGTAATTGGTTGCCTGAGCTCGCCCTGCGATTGGGTGCTGGGAGCCGAGGGGGTGGGAGGCGGGAATTCGTCTGGGAGAGTTGGTGAGGGGACTGAAGAGAACCCGAGGAGAGAGAAAATAAAGCGGCCTCAGCCCACGACCAGGCCAGGGGCGTAGCAGCCCAGCCAAGAAGAGAGAGGCTGGTGACCTTTTTTTCGGTGGCAGGGCTCGGCTTGATTTGCTCTCCGATATCGGTTTCCTTTTCTCCCGAGAATCGGCGCCCAGTCAGCGTTGCTTCGGTTTTCCTCAGACCAGGCAAGTCTGTCCCCGGTGGGGGGGCGCGAAGTCTGACCGAGGGTGCTTTCTGCTGTCGCCCAGCCTCCGGCCGGCTCAGGGGTGTTGACGGGACCACCTTCGGGCATCTCGGCTGGCTCGGGGCGGGGGAAGTGGGCGGAAGAAAACCTGGGGGGGAAGGCGCCTGTCCTCACCTTCTTAGCGCGAAGGCCTGGGCCCCGCGTGAACTCTCGGCGGCAGGGGGCGACAGCGGCAGGCCGATTTTTTTCCTTCTTCTTTGATTCAGTATTTGGGGGAAGCTACCCCATTTTGAGAGGCTTGTTGCCACAGTTGGGGTGGGGGGTGGGTTGATTTCTAGGTAATACCTGAGTAACCTCGCCAGCGTTGAGCTGTTCAGAATCGGGTTAGATCCCACCAGATCTCATTCTCAGAGCTGCAGAGATAGAATCACGAGCTATTCGAACTGGAAAATAGGTTAGAATGGTGGTTCTTAACTTCTCTTGGAACACATTAGCTATGGTTAAGGTTATTATTGACTTCATCATCTGTGGAATTGCTGTTTCAACCATCCCTCCATCCCCAGATGGAATTTACCTCCCCACACCCCCACTATTGCAAATAATCCCTCAGTTGAGAACAGTGTATATCATTCCCCTCCATGTTTTCAAGTATTTCCTTAGGATACGTTTCTGGGAATGAGAAATCCATGGGCTTTCTCTTCAGGAAAATGCAATTGTGCACAGAAACTTTAGCGTGCACCGTCTAGAGATCCCAGCCTGGGCGTGACGTCTCTGGATCCTAGGTTAGGAAAGGGTGGTTTAGAGGATGCGGAGAGGAGCCGATCCCTTCCTGTGTCAGATACTGGCGTTTAGGCTCATTCTGTAGTCACCTTATTCTTAACTCCGTTCTTGGTTAATTTGCATAAAACCCCCTCTCAGGTAGGTAGTATTTTCCCCACTTCACAGATGAGGAAGCGGGCTCTGAGAGGTGAAGGGATTCATACGGTGGAATTCACACTGAGACTTGCCTTCCTCCAAAGCCCACTTCTTTGCATTGTACCATCCTGACCTTTAAGTAAGAATTATTGAGCACCTACTATATGCCAAAGAGTTTTGCCCCTTACAACAATTTTATTTATTTATTTTTTCTTACAACAATTTAAAATGAAGGATTGTTACAGATAAGGATCTTAGTCTAGAGAAGCGGAGAGACATGATCAAGGCAACATATTTGAGTTGTCACAACCTGATCCAGAACCCCTTTCCTAACTCCTGGTCCACAACTTTGGCAGAACAGGGATACACATCCAGATTTGTCAGATTCCAAGGCATGCTCTCAACTGCTGTGATTTATAAGACTAGGAAATTCTTTTACTTCCATTTGTTTTGTTTATATATTTATTCCAATTTTTATTTCCAGATTTCTACCCTAGTGTTGGGTATCTGGTGTTCTTTGAATGGCATTATTTCAATATTGATTTTCGTTTGTGTTGCAGTTAACACAAACAAGGAAGTAAACAAGGAAGTATGATGTCTTCAGCATGGTCTGAATATACAATTGGTGGGGTGAAGATTAACTTTCCTTGTAAAGCTTATCCATCACAGCTTGCTATGATGAATTCTGTAAGTATTTTCAACAGTTATTGCAAGTCTTTACTAAGATACATATGCCTGTAATTCACAACATACATTGGGTCTGTGACTACATTTATTTTCTCAGATAATAAATGGATTGAAAATATTTTCTGGGTTCATTGAAGAACACCTAACCTTTGGAAAAATAGTACTGATCACTGCTAAAGTGTATATTTTCATGGTTAGTTAGGAAGCAAAGGAGAACACTCTGAACAATGTTCTCA
This sequence comes from Miniopterus schreibersii, assembly GCF_964146895.1. Classification (NCBI taxonomy): domain Eukaryota; kingdom Metazoa; phylum Chordata; class Mammalia; order Chiroptera; family Miniopteridae; genus Miniopterus; species Miniopterus schreibersii. The sequence continues at coordinate 11,642,423 of NC_138116.1, forward strand.
GCTTATTTGGAACTTCTACTCTACAGAATTACTACTTCCTACAAAGTATACTGTCTTCCACATAGAATACTCTATTTCCCACCATAATTTTTTTGAGATATTTCAGTCATAGAAAATTAATACACAAACTTGAGTAAACCAACTTTCCAGCTTTGTTATATCTTAATATTTTGCCATATTTACTTTATACCTTGTTTACAAGTAATAGGATTACTAGTATCCTGAATTTGTTCTTTTTCTTTCCTAACGGTATTTTAATACGTTTATTACATACATATGTATCCATAAACAATACAGAGTATTACTTTATATATTTTTGACCTTTGCACAGTGATATGATAGTACACCTATCTTTCTGTAGAACTTGATTCTTTTTTGCTTAACATTATTATTATTATTGTTATTTGTTGATTTTAGAGAGAGGGAGCGAGGGAGAGAAAGATAGATTTGGTTGCCTCCTGCACTTGCCCTGGCCAGGGATCGAACCTGTAACCTGGGTATGTGCCCTGACCGGGAATCAAACCTGCCACCTTTTGGTGCATAGGAAGATGCTCCAGCCAGCTGAGCCACACTGGCCAGGGCTGCTTAACGTTATTTTTAAGATGTTGCCCTGTTGATTATTAATCCATTTTAATTGCTGTATTGTATTCTAGTATACGAATATCAGGAATTTTTTTGTCCATTTTCTTTCTGATAGACTTTTGGGTTGTTTACATTCTTTTGCAATTATAAACAGTGCTGCTGTGAACTTTTTATACATGTTTCCTTCTGATGGAGACCCTAATAAAGTAAATTGTTTATTGATTTTTTTTTAATTGTTTTTGTGTCCATAGATTGTCAGAGGATTAAACAGTAAGCAACATTGTTTGTTGGAAAGCCCTACAGGAAGTGGGAAAAGCTTAGCCTTACTTTGTTCTGCTTTAGCATGGCAACAGTCTCTTAGTGGTAAGTAGCTGATTGCTATCTTCAGGTTGCTTATTGGGACCTGAAAAAGTATAATAAAATACTTTTCATTCAGAATGATTCATTTATATTCTAGCTAATTGAAGTACTCTCTTTTAAGATGTTTCTTTATAATATTATATATCTCCCAAAAGAATTTCAATATGACAAAATATGTTCAGTTAATCCTAAAACAATTTTGAACTTAATGTAGTTTTTTATTTGATGATTCAGAGTATGTAGGAGAATCTTGGCATGCTTAGAGTTATTATTACCAAAATAACTATGATAATTTTTATGTAAAAGATGAAAGAGATAACATATAGGAATAATTGTGTGTTTTTAAAAAAATTTTTTTTTTAATATATTTGCTTATCTGTCCCTTTCTCATAACATTAAAACATGGAATATATAAAAAAAGAAAACATTCTAGTTGATCTTCCTTCTTGTTTGGATGCCATATAAGCATTTGTTGTAATATTGTTTTTATGAATCCATATTATTTTCCATTACTTTTACTTTACCTGCTAAAAAATGCCTAGAAATATTTACTTTTATGCAAGACTATCTAATATACATAATGAATCTGAAATACAATATTAGATACACTTTAATTACATAATTAGATTGCTTTGACCTAAAGTGTTGGCAGAATTTAAAGTTAACCATGGGTGTGTATGTGTATGTATGTAGATGTGTATATGTGTGTGTGCGTATATGTTTGTATGTATATATAAATGTATGAATATATAATGTTTTTTAAAAGGAAATGTTTGTGCTACTGATAAGACTGTATTAAATATTAAAAATAAAAAGTAAATATTTTATAAGCTTGTGGTTGTCTATTTTGATTCTTATTGATGTTAATATTTGGGGAAAATGAGATTATCTGTTAATAACTTAAAATTTTAATGAGAGATTCTGCATAATAGAATTTGTAGTATATCTGTAATATAGATGGGAAAATAATGTCAGTACTCTTTAGAGAGAATAAATTATTTAGCTTTTAAAAATATCTATGAATTGTATATTTAAACACATAAGCACATGATGTAGATGTTACAATTATGTATTATAAAGTATTAAAAATTACCTGTTTTACTTAATTTGAATATTGACTTTAAAGTATATTTTGATACGTGTATCAGAATTGATACGTCATGAAACATGTTTCTGTTTGAAATAAAAGTATAATGTGGGAATGACTTTAACCCTATGTGTTTACATTATTATTTGACATATTGAACTTTCAAATTCTTGATTTAGGGAAATAGCAGTAATTAAGAATATAAGTTAGTTTTTTATTTTAATCTTCCCTGCGTGATATTTTAATAAATCTCAATTTAAATTAATACTTGAGTCATTGTGCCTTTATTACATTATAAATTTTTTACTATTATTAGATTTTAATAAATTACATAAATATTGTAACTTCTCTACATATTTCTGGCATAAGTGTTTCCCTCCTGTCCCAGTTTGATGCTGCAGATAGGGTGACTAGCTTGTTCAAATTTGCCAGGTACTTTTTCAGTTTTAGCACAGAAAATCTTGCATCCTGGGATACCTCCTAAGCCTGGGCAAACTGGGGTGGTTGCTCACCCTAGCTGCAGAGAAAGATAGATATTTTTAAAAATTAGAAATATTATAGAGTTTTTTTTTATTTTTTAGGAAAACCAGTGGATGAAAGCTTAAGTAAAAAAGCTGAAGTATCATTGTCATGTTGTTGTACATGCCATTCAAAGAATTTTACAAATGATGACATGAACCAAGGAACTTCACGTCATTTTAGTAGTCCAAGTACACCACCACCTTCTGAAAGAAATGGCACTTCACTTTGTCAAGGTAGTTTATATTTTGCCTGGGTCTGTTGGTATCTGTAATAGAAGCCTTATTTATTGCTGTTATGAGACCTTATTTAGATAAATTTGGTTAGCATAATTGATTATGCACTTCCACATATTTTCTCTGGAATTATTTTTAGATAATTCATAGAGTGGTCAGAAATCTTTGGACTATTTTATTCTTGGTTTGACTCTTAATTTTCTCAGACATTTTACTAGCTTAAATTATTTTTTGAAGAAGGCAAGGCAGAATAAATGATATTCAGGAATTGTTGTTATTTGTAGGCAGTATTGTTAATTACATGTCAGAATTTTATAAAACGTTAATTTGTATTGTAAGACAAAATCTAATTAGCCTCATTTATTCTTGATAAGTTTGCCTGAACTTCTGAGGTTAGCATTCTACTGAAAAATACAATAATACTCTAATGGGGTTTCCTTTATAGGTTGCTGTCTTCTTTTTCCTGTCTGCCTTGATTATACTTTTTTTGTTGTTAGTTTTTGACAATTTTAATATAATGTGTCTCAGAGAAAGCCTTTTTGGATTGAGGTAATTAGGTGTTCTGTTAGCTTCTTGGATTTGAGGACCCAGTTCTTTCCATAGGTTTGGGAAGTTCTCATCGATTATTTGTTTGAATAGGCTCTCTGAGGAGGTGGGCATCCCCTTTCTGAGGTGGTCATCTCTGTCCTGGGGAACCACTCCCATGGATTGGATGTGGTGGACTATGGGTCTCCTGGACTGTGTGTTCCCTGCATTGCCTTCCAGTAGCCAGAAGCCACTAGTAGAGCTGCTCTATCTTAGTTGACCCAGCATTTTCCAAAGTGGTTGAACCAAATTTGTGCACCCCACCCTGTCCTATATGCAGTAGTGTATGGAAGTTACATTGTTCAGCATTCTTATTAGCACTTGATATCTCCAGTCTTTAAAAATTTTACCCATTCTGGTGCATGTGTCATGTTCTCATGAGTTTTAATTGGTATTTCTCCGGTGACTAATGAGGTTGAGCATCTTTTTTGTGTTTATTGGTTATTTAAATATTCCTTTTAGTGAACTGCCTATTCAAGTTTTTTGCCCATTTTTCTGTTGGATTGTTTCTTACTGATTTCTAGGTGTTTTAAAAATATATATATTCTGGATATATCTCATTTCTTTATAACTTTATATTTTAAAGACTTAACCTTTTTAGTAAGCCTCCTGCAAACTTCCCTGCTACAAAGAACATGAAGATAAACCTTTTTGTATATGCAGATAATATGATTTATATTTTAATGTATTGGGGGTTAATCTTATTTGGCATATGGCTGTTCAGTTTTTCTAAAACTAAATTATTGTTTATGGTGGATGTTCCTTACCCTTTAATGGGTCCATACACACTTCCCCTTGGTTTATTTGGGGCAGGTTTCTCAACAGTGGCACTATTAACATTTTGAATGGGTTGATTCTTTGTCATGGAACTGTCCTGTGCATTGTGAGATGTTTAGCAGCATCTCCCAGGCCTCAACCCACTAGATGCCAGTAGTATTCCCCCTTCCCCTGCCTTTTGTGACAACCAAAAATGTCTCCAGAGATTGCTCAGTGTCCCTGGTATAGGGGTAGGGGGTGTTAAAATTGTCCCAATTGAGAACCACTGTGCTAGATTTGTTTTGTGGGTATTTTACTTGTTTGCCAGGGAATTGTGGAGCTCAAAATTACATGTGTTTCTAAAATATATATGAAAACGCAGAGGACTAAGAATAATAGGCAAGAACACTTTTGAGAAGCTGGTCAAGGTGAGATGACTTAATCTATGAGGTATCCTGATTTATTACATATAAAGCTATAATAATTAAAACAGTTTGGTACTGGCACAGTGGTAGACCAGTGGAAAACGATAGAGAACCCAAATTTGGTTTCACATGTAGCCAGAAACTTGATTTTTTTATAGAAGTGCTCCTACAAAGCCGAGGGCAAAGGAGGGACTTTTACACAAGTGGTACTGGGATTCAGATATCGTATGGAAAAAATTGAAATTGGAGCCCTACTTTACTCTGTATACCACATCCATTCCAGGTAGATTAAAGACCTGGGTATGAAAGGGAAAGCTAAGATTCTAGAATATAGTGGTTTTCAACCTATGTTCCCACGAGTCTTAGGAAAAAACATGGCTCTTGGAGGGGAAGGAATAGTGGTGGATCAGAGAAGTTCTAGGTCTTTCATCCTGTTTTGGAAATTATGAGCAATTTTTCTTTAAAAATATAGTCCTCAGAAAAGGCTTGAAAACTAATGCTGTGTGGCATAGATTCACTTCTGTGTTTATACAGAAAAACTTGTTTTTTAAAACAAGTATTAGACCTGCCTATAAGGCTTTCTCCTCTAATAGTCTGTAAATCCCTCTCCCTCTCCCTCTCCCTCTCCCTCTCCCTCTCCCTCTCCCTCTCCCTCTCCCTCTCCCTCTCCCTCTCCCTCTCCCTCTCCCTCTCCCCCTCCCCCCTCCCCCTCCCCCCTCCCCTCCCCTCCCCCTCCCCTCCCCCTCCCCTCCCCCTCCCTGAAATCAATAAAGACATATTTAAAAAACAACAAAAAAACCCTAGTGTTCACATTTATAAAATGGGGATAATGTTATTTGGTGATTAAAAGGTCATTGATGACCTTGAGAATGGGTTTTCAGGATTGTGGGATTAAAAAGTAGATTATAAGAGCTTGATTTTACTATATTTTTAATCCCAATGCACTTTAAGAAGCGTAGTAGAAAAGTGACATTGAGACACTGTAAAGAAAGATTTTTATAGATATGAAAATACATTTTCTTGAGAAAGTCTTACAGTTATATTTTTAAAATCACATTATTGGGAGTGGTCTACAAAAGTATAAACCTGTTAAATCAAAACTACACTTGCCTGTTGAAAGCATATTTCTCAAAATGTTTGCTATATTTTTGTTAAAGTAAACTAAATAGTAAAGAAGTGCTTTTAAACATGTTTAGCAGTTCATGTTTTTAAATGTTATTTTCAGAAATAAGTCTACATCTTGATTCCAAGTTTTTCGTAGAAAAATTACCTAAGTGTAAGTTATTTATGCTGATTTTTTACTTCTATAAGACTCTCCTGAAAAAACTACGCTGGCTGCAAAGTTATCTGCTAAGAAACAGGCATCTGTAAACAGAGATGAAAATGATGATTTTCAAGTAGAGAAGAAAAGAATTCGATCCTTAGAAACTACACAGCAGGTAAACAAGAGTTGATTGGCAGTGAAATAATCCCATTAGTTATAGCTGAACAAGGCCGTCAGGTATCAATCTAGTTTTCAGTGACACTTGTGGAAATCAGTTGGGTCATAGATGTAAATTAAATGGTAAATTATTGCAACTTAATTTTATGTAGCTACTCATTACAAAGGAGTTTATTATAAAAGATTATTTACAGTAACATGTCATTAAAGTGAAACTGCGTGGTGCTTTCTTATATACAAGGAATTTGATAGTAAAATATTTACTTAAGGCATATATTAATAATATAGCTACTTTGTACTTTCTAACTCCTCTGTTGTTTTAATCTAATAATGTCATATTTTTTTTGCCAAAATACCTTTGATTTGAATATTTATGTCATGGATATTTTTGGTATTGATAGTTTTAGAATATCTACAAGTTTTACTCTTATTTATTGAGTTAATATCAGTATGATAAAATGTTTATTTCTAAAAACGATTGAAAGACCTAAATTACTGGATATTTTAAATGACACTTTTCATAGACGAATGCCATGTTTTCTCATAGAGTTCATGGCAGTGAGATGGGGAGGCTGGGACTTTAACAGACTTAGTTACAAATAAAAAGATGATAATTAGCATGTCATTTTTATGGAATTGTATATTTTTAATTGAATATATTAAAAAAGTGTTTGCATTCTTGTGTAGTTTATCTATTTTACTTATAATCTTTAACTTTCATAATTAAACCACTTTTAGAAATAGAATGAACTAGTTTATCTCTGGAAAAACACCAATTATAAATGAAGCATGAATATTTAGAAATTTTTTCCTCCCAAAAATGTGTACATAGAGATGGATGTTGTGAGGTAGGCCTCAACATATAACATTCATTCCCTGACTTCATTGGGTCTCATTTCTTTTTTGGTAGGAATGGGATCATCAATAGAATGCCACCCTCCCCTTAAAATTTAAATAAATAGGGTTTTGGCAAGTAGGAAAAAACATAGACAGTTTGGAAAGAAAACTTAGTGGTATTTATGAAAGAAATTTAGTCAAATACAATTTGGATTATCAACTATCTAGTAATAGTAATAATAGTAATTTATTCTGTCATATAGGAAATTATGAATATTTACATTTAAAATTTTAATCTGTGTCTTAATTTAGTATGAGGTTTCTATTTTATTTGCTTTTACTTTCCAATTAGATATGTAATTTGGACTTTGCTATAATACTATACTTGGTGTTCATTTGGTGGAACTATTTTATGGGAAGATCATTTTTTAATACTATAGTTTTGACATATCACTAATTAAAGCTATTTTGGTTAGGATTTAAGAGGTATTACTGTATTCTATTTTATTTAAGTCTTGTAATAAGTTGCCTGTTTGTTTTTAAAAATTATTTGATTATTGCCAGTTAGAAATAGTCATTTTTTTAAATGCTGAAAACACATTATAGTTATTTTGACCTTTGGGAACAACTAGCCTGCTCAAACTTTTTTCTTCCTTTTTATTGAATTTATTGGGGTGACACTGGTTAACAAAACTATACAGGGTGAGGCAAAAGTAGCTTTACAGCTGTGAGTACACAAAACACAGTTTATTCTTATATTATTATTTATTAGTTATTGTATTATTTTCCATATGAACAACTGTAAACCTACTTTTGCCCCACCCTGTACAGGTTTCAGATGCACAATTCCACAACACATCATCTGTACATTGCATTATGTGTTCACCACCCCAAGTCAAATCTCCTTCCCTCACCATTTATCCCCTACCTACCCCTAGCCTGCTCAAACTTTTAGTGTACTTTAAACTTTATTTTGGTTTTATGTTTACAGATTAGGAAACGTCATTGTTTTGAAAAGGAACTACACCATTTGGATGCAAAAGATGCTTCAGGAAAGACCACAAAACTCAACTCTCCATTAAGAAAGAGAAACTCCTTTTCTTCACAAAATGTATGTATTTATGCCATTGTTCAGTTTAAAGAAGGAGAATGAAATTTGCTAAATACATGTTTGGAAAAAGAGGAAGAATAGCATAAAATACAAAGAACAGTAGAAAACAACTCAGAAGTCCTAAGTGCTGTCACATCATATCTATTAATGTAGGAGATGGTAAACCCTACCCTCTTTGTGCTCTGGTTTCATCATTTATCAAATGAAAGAATGGGACTAGAAAGAGATCTGAAAGTTTTTTGCCTCTTCAATATTCTAATGTTTGTGAACTCCACTTCCCTAAAGTTCTTTCAGTGTCCTTAGAGCAGCAGTTTTCAAGAAGTAGCAGTCAGGCAGCATAACAGTACTGTTTGTATTCATCCATCCACAATTCAGTTGTCTGCTTAGTGTTCCTGGGGGGACAGTGGGTGTCAGGGAGGGGCTATCTCACTGCCCACCATCCCAGGGCCCTGGCCGCCTTTGAGGATGACACACAGGTTATGACAGCAGAGTCAGAGTGCTCTGGAGGGAAGGCGCATCATCAGGTCATGGAGCTCTGGAGATTCTTGAGATTTTTTTCAGGTGCTCTGTGAGGCCAGAAGTATTTTCATAGTAATATTAAGATATTATTTGCCTTTTTTTACTGTCTTGACATTTGCACTGATGCAGAAGTAATGTTGGGTAAAGCTGTTGGTGCCTTAGCACAATCAAGATAGTGGCACCAACCTGTACTAATAGTAATTTTCTTCGCCATCATTAATATACAGTTTAAAAAAGCCAGTTTTACTTAAGAATGTCCTTGATGGAGCAGTAAAAATTACTGTTTATCAAATCTCAGTGCTTGAGATTTTTAACATTCTATGTGAAGAAATGAGTGGTACTCATAAAACACTTTTGTCTCCAGGAGTAGAATGGTTGTCTTGAGGAAAAGCACTGGTAGGATAGTTTGGGTTGTGAGCTGTACTAGCCACTTTTTTTCACAGAACATCATTTTTACTTGAAAGAAAGACTGACAGACTATGGTAATTCTTTTTTTTTAAATAGCTACAGTAATTTTATTTATTACTCTTTTTCTGTTTTTTATTTCTTTTTTTCCTTTTTTAAAAATTATTTTTATTTTTCACTTACAGTTGACATACAATATTATATCAGTTTCAGGTGTACAACCCAGTGATTAGACATTTATGTAACTTATGAAGCGTTCACCCCGGTAAATTTAGTACCCATCTGACACCATAGAGGGACTGTTCTTGCCTCATTGTATAACAGTTCTTAATCTTTGCAGAGTGGTATATTATAAATCACAAAAATATTTCTGTTAATTCTGGAATAGGTGATTTCATAAAGAAATGGAAGAAAAATAAGTTTCATGAGATTTAAATTTATTTTATAGCAGCTTCTGAAATTAGTGTCACCAAAATTCTTCAAGTAATTTAAAAAATGCAGTCTATATTTTGAAACTTTTCTTATGTTGACAGATCATATGTTTCACATTTTATGTATCAGATTTTAATCTAGATCATCTAAAGATCTTAAGGTAATTTGAGGGACTTGGACAAGTAACATTTCTTTTTAGAACCTGTTCCTTCAAATGGGAGGAAAAGATGGTGGGACTGGATTTAATATACCTAATATTTCATTTAGATCTAACATCTCTATATTCCAAGGATGCTTTTCCTGGTTTGGTTCTTATAAGATGCTATTAGGGAAGACAGTATTTATTTTTTAAAAGAATGGTTATTTGGATTAATAAATAATGGGTTTGTTCTCTTATCTCTACAAAGATATAAATGTTATAGTCTTTATACATTTGAAATCTACAGTTGTATTTTTTTTGAAAAAATTTCCTCCATAAATTAAATGGCAAATTAGTTTCATGATTTTTGTTTTCCTCTAAATTTGACATTAAACTTTTTAGGTTTTTCTTTCAAATTTTCTTGTTTTTATTAAAATAATTTGGTTTCCAACCTGTGGATTGGAGAATTAGATAGCTATCTTTTTACCTTCCTATCATTTCCAGTCTCCTCACTGTCTCCTCAAGTCAGAAAATGGTGTCAATACCTCCTCTCTTATTTGAATTACCTTCCATTGCCCACTGCAATGGACATTTAGATTCCTTTTTTGTACTGATAATTTATATGTTGAAGAATTAGTGAGGCATCAGTCTCCATGTGGTCAAAATATAGTTAAGAAAAACATTGTTTTTAAAAATAGAACATTACCTTTCTTATATTACTTTGTTCCACTATTTATAATCATTTTCTCTAGAATTTATTTGTATTCTCTTCATTCTTTTAGTAAATCATCACAATGGGTGAGGTGTTTTCACAGATACATTATTATGCTTATATTTACTTTTTATTTGTTTGTTAAATAAATGCTAACATTGTCTTTATACGTTTAAAAAGTGGTGATTTTTTTGGTTTTGTGTAGCGGTAGCATATATTATTCTAATTTATTACTTTTGCCTAATGTGTAGAAAAGAAATGGGTCCAGCAGAGAGCGCTGTTGACCTTCAGATAAAGTGGTGTTGGGCAAAATCTTGGGCTTTTTTCTCCCCTCCTTTTGCATCTTAATCCCTGCCTTTTCTTTATTTTTTCTGACTCTGACTCTGACTCTGTCTCTATCTCTGTCTTTCTCTTCCACACCCCCTCTTCCTTCCCTCCCTCCCTCCCTCCCTCCCTCCTTCTCTTCAATATTTGGCATATTCTCTAAGATCTCAGGAGAAAAGGACAAATTTTCTCTGAAAAGTATTTGACACGTCATTTTCTCATAATTTTAATTTACTTTTACGTAGCATAACTGCTTATGTAGTGATATGATGTTGACTATGTGCCAGAAACAATTCTAAGCATTGTAGAAATATTAGTTTACGTGGTAAATACAGGTTCATGTGAGTTAATACTTACTATAAGGTCTTTTAACTTTTCTGTGTGTTTGATAGTTTTCAAAATAAGACAAAAGAGTTTAACTCAATTCTTATAATAACTCTGTGAGAAAGGTCTTAGTATTTTCCCCAATGGCAGATGAAGAAATTGAGGCACAGACAATTTATATAGCTTGTTTATGTCACGAAACTGATGAGTAGAGGCTGGTTCAAAGTAAAACCAGGCTATCAACTCTAGAATTGATCCTCTCAGCCACCACACTATTCTGCCCCTGAATAAACTCTTCCAGATGACCTTTGGGGGAAAGAGTTCTTTTTTTTTTTTTTTTAATGTATCTTTATTGATTTCAGAGAGGGAAAGGGAGAGGGAGAGAAAGAGAAACATCAATGATGAGAGTCATTGATTGGCTGCCTCCTGCACGCCCCCGACCGGGAATCGAACCCCGATCTCCTGGATCCTAGGTCGATGCTCAACCGCTGAGCCATGCCCAGCCAGGCAAGATAGTTCATTTTTGTACTGTTATAGGTCATATTATATGCAGTACCATGTAAGTAATTCATTTATGATTAGGTCCTCTTTTAGTCTCAATATCCTGTTCTTTACAATGTTTAACAAAGTTTATATACTTATTTGTAGTTTTAACTGTTTTTGTTTGCCTCCTTGCCAGGATGTCCATAAGGACAAGTGATGTCTTTCTTGTTCACTTTTTTATAACCAGCATCTTGCACAGGACCTGCTTCTAGTAGGTACTCACATGTTTGCTGAATAAATGAATGAAAAAAAAGGCCAAAGTTAAGGATCTGCACAATTTACCAGTATTGTGGCTTACAGCTTTTACTCAGATCCATTTACTTAAGAAGATATGATGCAATAGAGGCAACTTAAAGCAGGATTTAAACTATTTTGTACTAGCACACAAAAATAAAAGATCAAACAGTGATTTCAGGGACCAACAAGTAAATTGGTGCTTAATATAAACAAAAGATTAGAAACAACTTTTGATTTCTGTAGCTAGTTGTTAAATAATATTATCAACTAGCTGAAGTATAATTTATTCAAAGCAGACAAATTTTTGAAACCTATTTACACCAGACACTTAAATGGATACAGCTGTCAGTGGGGAAGAGGGAACTGGACAAAAGAAGGTGAAGGAATTAGCCAAGGAACCCAATGCATAACCCCATAGACACAATAGTGTGGTCATGGCCAGAGGGAAGGAGCGGGATAGGGACTGGATGACTGGGTGGAGGTGGGCAAAGGGGGTGGGAATGGGGACATGTGTTAAAGTGTCAACAATAAAAATAAAGTTAAAAAAAAAATAACCTGCATTTCACAGAGTTATTAATGATTATATGATGATAGCTTTTGGAATATATACTTAAGCCAATTAATTTATGTTAGTCTCATTTTACACATAAGAAAATTGAAGCTCGAAAATATTAGATTGTTGACTATGATCATACTGCATGTAAATAGTGGAACTATGATTTGAGCTTAGTTCTAAAATTGAGTGAATATGGATTCATGATTATAAATGGGGGAAAATGAGAGGAAAGGAATGACTAGGAAAAAATGTTTTTCTTGTCTGGTGAAAAAAACAAAGTTACTGTGCAGGAGAAAGTAGATTTTATTATTCAATACGTCTGGCATTAAAATATCTCCTTTTAAATAGTCAACCTACAATTGGGGAAAGATTAAATTATCTTAAACATTTTTGTATTTTATCTACTAAAGAATCAAAGGAAATTTAAAACAAATTTTTAAAAAATTGTTTGAAAAAACCTTTAACAATATAAACCAGTACAGAGTGAGAATTAAAATATTCTCCCTTAAAATATTGCTGCCACACCTCTTTCTGCTTCCCAGAAGTACACAGCATAAACACTTTCTGGATCTTTTTGTATAAATTTACAACACATATTTTTCCTAGTTCTGTTATAGTTTACATTTTTAAAAAGTATTTAACCCTCTTATTTATAGGATTTATTTTAATATATGTATGAGGCCAGGCTCTAATTTTATGCTTTTCCAAATAGATGATCAATTATTCTAGTGTCAATTAAAGAGCAATTTTTCCTGATATGAGTTTTGCTATTATCACATACCAAATATATACTTAAATTGGTTCCTGGTCCTTTTTTTTCCTCTTTAAATTTTTATTTTTTCAAAGTATGTATGTATTTTGTCAGAGTCAAAGACTTCTACATGGCTTCAAACAAAAAGTAGTAGGCCCCTGTATTGGTTCTATTCTCCACCAATTTCCATTATCTGAAGTCAATGATTTAAAATCATTTTACCTGTTTATTCTGATATTTATTTGTTTAAAAATAACATGCTTAGCTGGTTTTCTCTTGAATTTTTGGTTTTAGATACCTTCTATTGCTTTTCTATTTTTTCTAATTTTCTCATTACTTCTCTTCCTTAACCCTCCAATATTTGGTGTTTACACTATTGTAATTTTGTCAATATCATAAAAACTGAACCAAATGTTATATTGTTATCATAGTTTTTCCCCCCACAAACCAAGTTTTATTTTCTAGTGCTAATATTTGTCTTATCATTTACTTAATTTTCTATATAATTGTAACTGTTTATACCCAAACTCTGATAGAACTTAAAAGCTGTCAGTTCATTCAAATGCATCAAGTCAAGAATGTCCTTTTTTTAGACTCTTGGTATTTAATAGCAATAATGAAAAATAATTTCAAAGACGTTGAATTATGTATTTTTAATGACATTGATATTTTTGTATATGAAAGATTGTCTGTTTCTTAGAGAAAATTTGGAAACCATCAAAATGTATAATTAAGTTATTAACATTAATTCCTAATTCAACTATCCCCTCAGTATCAACCCCTGATGTTTTGCATGTTATCTATTTTTACACACACACTCTCTCTTGCACACACATATAATTAGTTATCTATTGCTGTGTAACAAACCAACCATTTATTTAGCTTACTATTCTGGGGGTCAGCAATTTAGGCTGCGCTCAGCTGGGCATTTCTTCTGCTGATCTCAGCTGGGCCACTCATGCGTTTGTGGTCAGCTGCAGGTCAGCTGCAAGTCAACAAGGCAACTCTGTTACAGGGGGGTTGGTTGGCAGTCTGCTGGGACCATGGGGTGGGTATTTCATCCAGTAGGCTAATCCTGGTTTATGTATATGGTATTCCCAGAGTTCTAGGAGCAGCATGAGAACAAACCCCAGTGTACAAATATCTTTTGAGCTCCTCTTTGTTTCACCTTTACTAATGTCCCAGTCACCAAAGCAAGTCACATGGCCAAACCCAGATTTAAGGGGTGGAGCTCACCTCTTGGTGAGAAAAGTTACAAAGTGACCTTACAAGGCTTAATTGTTTGAGGGTGGCTTTAGGGTTTATAATTTGCATCTTAAATTTATCACCGTATTTTCAAATATTTTACTTCACATGTAATGTGTAAGAACTTCTATCACTATGCTTTCATTTCCACTCTCATCTTTTGTGCAATTTTTGTTATATATTTTACTTCTCTATATATTATGAACCACACAGTATTTTGTTAACTATTTTTGCTTTAAACCATCAGTTATTTTGTTTAATTTTAAATTTTTTATTGAAACTTTATTTTTATAGAGCAGTTAAAGGATTGCAGCAAAATTGAAGGGAAGGTAAATAAATTTTCTGTATATGCTCTGCCTCTCCACATGCATAGCCACCCCCATCATCAGCATCCCCCACCAGAATGGTGTATTTAGTATAGTTGATGAACCTGCATTGACATATCACAATCCCCTTTCCCTGATGATATAATGACATGTTATGTTGAGCATCTCTTCATATGCTTATTTGCCATCTGTTTATCATCTTTGGTGACGTTTCTAATTAGGATGAAAAAGCGAGGTGTCTAATAAGGTCTAAAAGGATTAAAAAAGTCATTTTTAAAAATTGGGTTGTTTTCTTGTTAAGTTTTAGGAGTTCTTTGTATATTTTGGATAATAGTCATTTATCAGATGTGTTTTTGTAAATATTTTTTCCCCAGTCTGTCGCTTGTCTTCTTCTCTTGATGTTGTCTTTTGCAGAGGAGAAAATTTTAATTGTAATGAAGTCCAGCTTTTCAGTTATATCTTTTATAGATTGTGTCTTTGGTGTTAATATCCAAAGCCACACCCAAGATTATCTATGTTTCCTTATGTTATCTTCTAGGAGTTTCATACTTTTGTGTTTTACATTTATGTCTGTGATCCATTTTGACTTAGTTTTTGTGAAGGGTTTAAAGACTGTGTCTAGATTCATTTCTTTGCATGTGGATGTCCAGTTCTTCCAGCACCATTTGTTGAATAGACTAATTTTGCTCCATTTTATTGCCTTTGCTACTTTATTAAATATCAGTTGACTATATTTATGTGCGTCTATTTCTGGGCTCTGTTCTGTTCCACCAATCTATTTGTCAGTTCTTTCACCAATACCACACTGTCTTAATTACTGTATATTATAATAAATCTTGAAGTTGGACAGCATGGTCCTTCAATTTTGTTCTTCAGTGTTGTGTGGCTAATCAAGGTCTTTCACCTCTTCATACAAACTTTAGAGTTAGTTTGTCAATATCCACAAAATTACTTGATGGGGTTTTCATTGGAATTGCATTAAATCTATAGGTCAAGTTGGGAAGAACTGACATTTTAACAATATTGACTCTTTCTATCCATGAACATGGAATGTCTCCATTTATTTAGCTCTTTGATTTTATTCATCAGAGTTTTGCAGTTTTCCTCATAGATTTTGTATATATTTTGTTAGACTTATTTATATCTAATTATTTTGGGGGTACTAATATAATTGGTATTGTGTTTTTATTTATTTTTATTTATTTATTTATTTTTAAACGTATCTTTATTGATTTCAGAGAGAGGAAGGGAGAGGGAGAGAGAGAGATAGAAACGTCAATGATGAGAGAGTCATTGATCGGCTGCCTCCCGCACACCCCCGACTGGGGATCGAGCCCCCAGCCTGGGCATGTGCCCTGACCGGGAATCGAACTGCGATCTCCTGGACCCTAGGCCGACGCTCAACCGCTGAGCCACGCCCAGCTGGGCAGGTATTGTGTTTTTAATTCCACACTCCACTTGTTCATTGCTGACATATAGGAAAATAATTAACTTTTACCTTTAATCTTATATCCCTCAACCTTGATATAATCACTTATTAGTTCCAAGAGTTTTTTTGTTGATTATTTCTAATTTTCTGTAGACCACTACGTAATCAGCAAACAAAGACAATTTTATATCTTTCTTCCCAAGTTGTATACCTTATATTTCCTTTTCTTGTCTAATGGCATTAGCTAGAACTTCCAGTATGATGTTGAAAAAGAGTGGTGGGAGAGGATACCTTTGCCTTGTACCTGATCTTACTGAGAAAGCTTTAAGTTTCTCACTATTAGGCATGATGGTTGCTGTGGGTTTTTTGTAGATACTTTTTATCTAGTTGAGGAAGTTCCCCTCTATTCCTGGTTTACTGAGTTTTTATCTTGAATGGGTGTTGGATTTTGTCAAGTGTTTCTTCTATGTCTATTGGTATGAGCCTGTACATTTTTTTTTTAAGCCTATTGATGTGATAGATTACATTAATTGATTTTCAGATGTTGAACCAGTCTTACATAGTTGTGGTCTGAGAGTAGACATGGTATGATTTCTATTTTTAAAAATTTGTTAAAGTGTGTTTTATGGCCCAGAAATATGGTCTGTCTTGATGAATGTTCCATGTGAGCTAGAGATGAATGTGTATTCTGTTGTTGGACTAAGTAGTCTGTAGATGACAATTATATCCAGTTGATTGATGGTGTTGTTGAGTTCAACTATGTCCTTACTATTTTCTGCTTGCCGACTCTGGCCATTTCTGATAGAGGAAACATTTCTCCTAACAGCTTTCATTGGCTAGAATAGATTCTAATGATTGGAATAGACTTTCGAAAGCAGTATGACTAAGTTGGCAGGTAGACTGAAGAGCTTAGGATCTCATTGCTACTAAAAGAACAAGGTCGTTCCTGTGGCATTTCTGAAACAATCACATACTAATGCTCTCTCAGATGAGTAACTACAAATCATAGCAAACAGAAGAGTAGCTAACACATAAAAAGGTCACTGTCACTTCATGTAGAGGAAATAATTGAAGTAGCTCAGCAAATAGCAAAATAAAAAGAAATAAATGTTTCAGAACCAGCTGTTATATTCATTTGGTATCAATAAAATGGTCCAAAATAAACCAGAAAGACCATGGCAAGTTATAGCTGTGTAAATGACGAAATCTGATATTTACTGTTTAAATTCAGCAGCTGAAAGAATCCCTTTGTAAAGAAGATGAAAAAGAAGTTTACATTCATTACTTCCAGACTGCATTACTCTTTGGAAAAATATGACCTACCAGTTAGAATTTGGGTATTATTGTTACTTTTTCCTTCATGTCCGCATCATGGTCATTAACGCTCTCATTTCCTGGCACATTCTTCTCCATATAACAGGAAAAACAGTGAACCTTTAGTGAAAGTAGGCTGAATAGCTAAATGGCCTCCCTTTTTGTGGCAGTTATTTATATTCTGAAATAGTGTAAAACCTTGAAGAAGACTCTCCTTTGCCACGTGGCCATCATGAAGAGAGGAATGATGCCTTCCAAGTAGTCTTTCTGTCATGGCTGGATTTTCAGAAAATTCAATAACAGTTTCAAAACTTGAACCTTGGTGCTTCTATTTCCTGTAAGCAACACTTGGAACAGGTCTGTAATGTAACTGTTAAGCATGTGCTGGTGGTCATTGGTAACTGTCATGTTTGTTAACAATCTCAGTCCACCAGCTGCTGGAGTAGGTTTTTTTCAGTTTTTGTATAAATTGAATGTTTTGTAGCTATTGGGGAGTGGTGAGGGCAAAGTCTCTGTTTTAGGTGGGCAGAGAGCTTGCTATGAGACTGTGGACCTTTTAAAAGTCTGAATGAGGAGAACTTCCTTCAGGAAAGACAACATTTAAGCTTGAATACCCCCTGGAAGCTTTAGCTTTCCAAATATTTAATTTTTTAGAGAAGAGGCATCTGGTGTCTGCTAACTGCGTGCTTTCTGAATGAGAAAGTAGAAGAGAGAGATTGGGATGCTGATTAGATTAATTGTCCTTTTTTTCAAATCTGATTATCCCACTGATTTTAGCTTTATCATTCTCTTCCTCTATTGAATTTGCTGGCTAAGTAGAGTTCCATTGAACAGGTTGGCTCCCAACTTCCCTTTACACGCTTGTCATGAATTCTATACTTCATTTTTCTCCATCTCTTTTATTTTATTTTTTATTGGTGACTTATTTTTATGTTCTTCCTTACAGTTTTCTGTATTTTCTAAACTTTTTATAGCCAAGATTAATGTCTTTTAAATCAGCTGGTCTCTTCTTGTTCTGCTTTCCACCACAGGTCAGTTGGTATATGCAGTACCTAGTGCCATCTCTTTTATTAGTTCTTTGCTCCCAAATTTCCAGAAATTTGTTGAACTCTTTCATGTATTGGTGAACCCCTGTTTCATGCTCTTTGTTATTGTGGCTTTATTCCTTTTTGTACTTCTGTGCCTGGGATTGACAACTTAAATGATCAATAGGTAGCATGAATGAATGAAGGAGTCTAAGTACCTGTAATTAAATTCTTTAAGTGGTAGAGACTGTGATATCTTAAGAGTATATGCCTTATATCAATGTGACAGTCTACTCAACACTGACTGCTGCCCTTTAGGAATATAGACCCAGTGTGGCCATTCATTCAGTATTTACAAAAGAAGCCAAAACTATGGATTTTCTTTTTTTTTGTTTTTGTTTTTTAAACATATCTTTATTGATTTCAGAGAGAGGAAAGGGGAGGGAGGGAGAGAGATGATAGAAACATCAATGATGAGAGAGTCATTGATTGGCTGCCTCCTGTACGCCCCTGACTGGGGATCCAGCCCACAACCCGGGCATGTGCCCTGACCTGGAATTGAACCCTGATCGCCTGACGCTCAATCACTGAGCCATGCCCAGCTGGGCTCATCTTATAATTTTTAAGTAGTTCAAATTTATAAAACTCTTTGTAGCTTTTCAAAGCATGATTTTCAATCAGATGTGATTTGTGGGCTTCCAGTTTGAGACCTCAGCTACAAACTAAGTTTATTTCAATGGTGTTTTAGGTGGGATGGAAGCCAAATGTGTATGCGTAATCTACCATATTGGTAGATCAGTTTGTTCTCTGTATACATGAGTTTGTTTCTGTTTTGTTTATTTTGATGTAAATAGGAGGCAGTTAATTTTTCTCCAAATAGTCATTTGTCTGTTAATTGAATAATTTTCCCCACTGATTTGAAATGTCGCCTGACTTAATCAGAGTGATATGCTTTTGAAGAAATAGAAGCCTACTCAAAGAAAGATCAAGCAGGAAATACTACTGCCCTTATTGAAACTCAGAAGTTTTTAGTTAGCTTCTCTCTTCTCTTTGGGGCCTCAAGTATGTCTTCCCTGCCTCTCTCTCTACAGAATTTTTATTATTTTTTTGTAGACTTGTTTTCTGGATAGTTATCCTCTTTTATATGACCTTACCATGATATCTCAAAATGGAAGCTTTAAAAGACTACAAGATCTTCTAGTCTGTTCCTTATAGTTGATTAACTCAGTTTACATGTGCCAAGTACCAGTTCCTAGGAAAGTGAATCCAATTGGTCTTGTTATGCCTGGAATTGAGTTTGGGCATGGGCATGTGTTATTAATGTAAGTATTAGGTGAACCTTTTCAGGAGAGGCTATAGATGATGAACTGTTTTTAGAATAAAGGGTTGGACACATGTCTAAAGAGGCGCCTAGTACAGCATCTTTATCATATAAACAAAATTTTTTCATATGTAAGAATATATACCATTCTTTCCCATTTAAAAAAATATATATTTTAGTTATTTCACTAGTAGTTTATTTTCTAGGTTAAATGAAGAACCTGTAGTAATACTTTAAACCTATACTGTTGTATTCAATACACTCACCACTAGCCACCTGTCACTAATTAATTGAAATTAAGATTCAGTTCCGGCTGGGCATGGCTCACCGGTTGAGCATCGACCTAGGATCCAGGAGATCCGGGTTCGATTCCCGGTAAGGGCACATCCCGGGTTGCGGGCTCGATCAATGACTCTCTCATCATTGATGTTTCTATCTCTCTCTTTCCTCCTCCTTTCCTCTCTCTGAAATCAATAAAGATACGTTAAAAAAAAAAAAGATTCAGTTCCTCCATTGCACTAAGCTTTATTGGGTAGTGCTTCTTTGGAGGCTTGTATATTGATAACTTATCTATATTTAATGCTCATGAAAGAAGCAAAGATATTTTGTATAGGTTTTTTTATACCATTTTGGTCAATATGTGGAAGATGATGTCAAGATAGCTTTGATTTCTCATTTAAAAATGTTCATGGAAGAAAGTTCAAAATTTAGCAAAATACCATAAAGGAGAAAATAAAAATCTCCTATAACCCCAAGGGATAGGATTTTAAATAGTCTTTTTGAAGTATAATATATAAATGAACATAAGTGTGCAGTTGGATTAATTTTCACCAACTAAATTATATATGTCTTTTTATTGACTGTGGTTTCTCTATTCCTGGGTTCTTTTTTTTAAATTTTTATTATCTCTTTAATTTTCTATTTTTTATATCATTAACATTTATTACACTGAGCATGTTATTTTTAAATTAAAAATGTTATATTAATAAATATGTTATGTTAGTCTGTTAATTTGAATAATGTAAATTTGCATATGCTTATATATTTATTTTTATGTACAGTGTTTATCATGACAGTACACTGAATTAGAGATTATCCTCTTTTTTAAAACCTTTAGTTTTGAAAGTATAACAGATGTCCCTTTTTTCCCCCCATTGACTCCCTCCCCCCTGCTCCCACCCCGTCCCCAGGCCTTACCCGCACTATTGTTTGTCCATTATTCCTGGGTTCTTTTTGATTTATGTCTTGATTGTTTGGATTTTATAACCATATTGTTTTGTTCAAGAAGAACACATAAGTATATTTCTCATTATATTACATCAAGAGGTACACAATGCCAGTTTGTCTCACTACTGATGATGACAGGTTTGACCACTTTGTTAAAGTGGTGACTACCAGGTCTCTCCATTATAAAGCCATATTTTCCTTTTGTAATTGATAAGTAATCTGTGGGGTGATACTTAGAGACTATGTGAATATCTTGTTCCCCAACAACTTTTCACCCAGTGATTTTAGCGTCCATTCAGGTAGCTTGCAGGAATCAGTTATTACAAGGGAGTTGCAAAATGGTGATTTTAAAAATTCTATCATTCCATGTACAATTTTTAGGTGACATTCTTCTCTAAGGAAGAGTCCCCCCATCTCTCTCTCTCCTTTGATTCTTTTTCTCCCCATTTTTTTTTCTTACTATAAAAATCCCAGGTATTTTTTATGAAGTTGATCAATGTGACTCATTACTATACTTTGGACTCATTGCTATATATAGTCACATCTGTGTAAAGGGCTGTTAGGTTTACTTTCTAGCAGTTTGGACATTTTTATATGTTTGACTTAAACTGAGAATTGTTATAGAATAAGATTGTTCAAGTATATTAACTTAGATAAAAATTATACCACTTTGGGTCTTTCTTGATTAATTCTACTGAAACATAAACTTTTCAGAAACTGGGGCAACTGTGTTAAGGAATTCCCATTTACACTAGGCAAGAAAGTAAACAGTAAGTGGAGAGTAGGGTAACAAACACTTATGGTATCAAAAAACAACCGTGAAAAGGATCTGTCTTAATGTGCTAGCCCATTGCAGTTTAACATATTGCTTACAACCTTCACAATAGAATTTGAGTGACTTCAGTTACACATTCCAGGAGACTGGCAGTCTGTTACAATCAGAGTCTGAACTTTAGAGCAGGCTAATTTACAGCGATGGGATGAAGAAAGTTGTGGATTTGTATTACACACTCTCACCTGACACTGTATCTGATCCCTTAGCTGCTGATTGACATCTTGAATGAGCTCTTTGAAGCAAGTTCCAGCTTAATTAAAACGTTTGCTTGGTTAGCAGTGATCTGTGAAAGCCTGTGATAAATATTGAATCAGGTTCACCTGCTGGTGGCTGTGAGTGGATAAACAGCTGCTTTGTGCAGTTTAATCATGAAACTGTGGCAGTAGAGTACTACTACTGTTTGAATTTTTTAAAAAGAATAGTTGAAAAGGTATAGTTATGTCACTTTTGCTATCTTACTAGAGTGTGTGCTTATGTGAGATTTTGCACAACAGACATTCAGTACCTGTTTAGATGGCTTGGACAAGAGCAAATGGTTGATAAAGATTAACAATAAACCCTGTTTTTTATGCCTTGAAGATTGTAGAATAATTTTGCATTCATTAGCTTTTTACCAGTAGCTCCTTTTGTGCATGACTTTTTGAAATAAAAAGGCAGTATTTTGCTTTTTTGCTGAGTTAAGTGGTAGATGAAAAAATTCTGTTAAAGCTTTAAGATTTGAGATTATGAATTCCAATTTCTCCACAAATTTATTGTGTTTTGTAGTAACCTGAAGAACTTTTTAGATTTTACTTTTTCATCTGTAAAATGGAATTAAAAATTAATATTAGGGACCTGATTTACAATTATGTTAATATTAAGTAATTAACAAACATCAAAAGAAAAATGAATTTACAAGTAGTAGAGGAACCTTTATAAAATTATGTTCTTTGAATTATCACTTTATTTCTTTATAAAAAAATATGTTTATTGATTTTTAGAGCAAGGGAGAGGGAGAGAGAAACATCAATGTGAGAGTGAAACATCAATCAGGTGTCTCCTGCATGCCCTGTACCGGGGATCGAGCCCACAACTGGGCATGTGCCCTGACCAGGAATCGAACTGGCATTCTTTCAGTGTATGGGATGATGCCCAACCAACTGAGCTACACCAGCCAGGGCTCAGTTGGTTTATTTCTTTGCAGAGTAATTGTGTCTGGCCAAGCGGGTTGTACAGAAAATGCTGTTTCCATTTGATTTCCATATAAAATCAGACATAAGTTTTGGGGTAAAGCCCTCACCCAAATAAATCACAATCTTCTTTGAGCACCTGATGAATGTTATGGACTTACTTTCTAGAAATGCACACATACTTGTGTCTATAGTTTATGGGTCATCTCTAACTCTCTGTAACAGTTCATAGGCCCTAATTTAAGAATCTGTTTCCTAATAAATTTGCTTGAAAATTTTTGGTCAGGAGTGACTATGATGAAAGGTATTCTGCTAGGTATTAAGCAGCTGAAGAGGAACCAGAATAGTGTATATTTGTTGTGCTGTGTTTTTCTTTGCAGTACTTTTAGCATTTTTCAGGTGTATAGTCCACCACAATCCTTAGCTCTAAGGATTTTCTACCATAGGGGGGATTCCTAATTCTCTACTTGAAGTTTTTATATTTTAATTCCTATCATCAGTTTATTTGGAATTTTATGGGGAGAATAATATTTTGTCATATTCAGCCTGCTCAGTTGTTTTTTGATATTTTATCTGTTGATACATGTAACTTTATTTCATATTCATTCATTATATATAGTATTCCACTGATTGAAAAACTCCCATATTTTATTGATCCATTCTTCTGTCAATGCATTTAGCTTGTTTTCCTCACTATGAAAACAACACTGCAAAGATGATCACTGTTGTATCTCTCTTAAAGTGCAAGAGTTTCTCTAGCATTGAAGATACATAAACCCTATGACCCACCAGTGCCATGCTGGGTCATAGGGTTTATGTATCTTCAATTTAACTAGATCACCAGTTTGCTCTCCAAAATGGATGTGCCAGTTTATACTTTGATCAGCAATTAGAAGAGGTGCATCATGTCCTTTCTAACACCCAACCTGATGGATGTGAAATGGAATCTAATTATGGCTTTCATTTTCATTTTCCTAATTGGTTATGAAGTTGAGCATTAGTTTGCACATTTTTTCAGATGTTTATTGGCCTTTCAGCTTTTCTTTCCTGTGATTTCTTGTTCTTGGTCACCTATTGGATTTGTCTTTTGAAAATTGATTTGTTGGAATTCTTTATATCTTATGAATACAGGTCTTAGAGATTATAGGTTTTGGGGAACTCATGTGGTTTATCTTAAAGTGTCTTTTTTTTTCTTTATTTTTATTGTCAACACTATTACAGATGTCCCCATTCCCCTCCTCCCCTTTGCCAACCTTAAAGTGTCTTATCTATGTTTTAAAGTGTTAGCCTTCAGCTGAATTGAGGGATACTATGACCCATCATTGCTGTTTTCAGGATTATTTCTCTAGTTTTCTTACAGCATTGCAAGTTGCTGATTTGGGTACAAATAATTCTTTTTTGTTATTAAAAAAATGTCTTTTTGAAGCCTCTGTCCTCTTGCCACATTTAATTTTTTTCATCCTCAAATATAATTTTACCAAGTCCTTTAAATGGAAACTTCAATAGAAGATCACTTCTGAAGAAATAATTCCTCTTAATAAAACAAAAGAAAAATAATCAACTTTCTTAGTTTCTTTTTTCTATTCTACTTGCCCATTCACCCATTGAAAAACCATCTTCTTGAAGAGTTACCTTAAGTTCATAGATTGTAGAATGATTTCAGAGCACTTTAAATCTTAAAAAACAAAACCAAACCAAAACATGTTTAATATAAAATTAGCCATGGTTTATAATTTTCTTAATTGTGAAATGAAAACCAAGTTCAAGGTACCTAATAAAGCTGCTCTAGTGGGAAACATTTCCTGAAACTAGTGCTCGATCCTTTGTTTTTGTTAGTACAGCTACTAGCATAATATTTTAAGATAAACATTCATTTAAATTATTAGTATCCAATTCACACCTTTTAAAAATTAAAAAGTTTGAATACAAAGCAAGTTTTAAAGCTATATAATAACATCCTTTTTGTTTGAAAAAATTGTATGAAAGACGTATTTATACATATGTGAAGGTCTGCATGTTATATACTGAATTATTTGTGGTTGGGGGCTGATTTATTTTGTTTATTTCTGTGTTGTTTGAATTTTTTAGTCAGGAAAAAAATGTGGAATTAAAAGGTGTAGGTGATAAAGTTTTAAGTGGAATTGGAGCTGAAAAAGTAGATGATCTTCCAACTTTGAGAAAAGACCACTTTACGGGATTACTTTTATTCTTGGATATAATATATTCACATAGTATATAGCAGTGCTTTGGACCCTAGCATTCTAATATTCAGGATAAATTTAACTGTATCATAGGGAAGAGAAATAGTGTAATTGAGTGAAAAGATGAAAGGTATAAAACAGTAAACGAATTCTGCTACCTAGAGTTACCTTAATTCTTTTAGTATGTTAATTAATTAATGTGGTCATTGCAAAGGCCAAAAAAGAATTCAGTCAGAAATATCATTATATAATTTGCATCCCATTTTCTGTGTGACCATAAATTGTTAGATATTGCAATATATGTAACATAAACCACATGTCAGCTGTTTCCTGCCTCGCTGTTGACAAGAGCCCCATTCATAACTCTTCTTTTTATCCTTTCAGTGAATAAGTAATTATTCAATATAGAAGGCAGGATATTTGGAACTGGCTATTTAATGTGGCAGCACTCTGTAATGAAATCTGCTGTTACTGGCAACCTGAGAGGGGAATGTAACAATTCCAGCATAGCTGTAACTTTATCTGCTTTGACTGTTTATTTGGCACATCAGTGAACCTTTTATCCCAGTGAGTGACAGTTCCAGAAGGGTCACATTTACATCCATTCTATCATGTATTGTAATATTTAATGGTGGACAAGGTTGAGTGAGACTGGGAGTAATTTGAACTTGCTTTTCCACTGAGTTGAGGCTAAAAGACAGCTTGATCCTCAGTATTGTGGTGTAACATGCTATGACTTAGCATTTGTTGGTAAAGGCTAATCTTACTGATTATAATTTTTTTAAAAAACTTTAGTTAAATAGTATATTTGTTCTACTAAACTATAACTCTCCAGTACATATTCTCTTAAGCTACTGTGCTACTTAGCTTTTTTCCCCCATCAGTGACCACTTCTATAAACTAACCATTTCGTGGAGTTTCTCTTAATGAGGCTGTACCCTGTCTCTTATGTGTAGTAATTAAGGTTAAGTTAGGTAGTAGTTATTAAGAATCCATGAGTTCTAATATATAGCATTAAACTGTGTTTTATTTTTGAGAGTTTAGAAACAGGAGAAGAAAAATCAGGTAAACAGTAGACTATATTCCTGAAGTTCCATATATAGTGTGTTTAAGGAGACATAAAACTATTTCAATTATGAAACTGAATTATGAGTAAAATTATCTACCCTGAATGATAATTTTACTGACAGGTAATTGAATTTCAGATATACTTGTTCCACACAAGCAACCTGCCTTTATTATTAAATATTAATAATATGCATTCATTTTCATACCTTTGCTAGAGAATAGTTTTCACTTCTGTTGTTCAATGATACTTTAGATTCAACTTGATATTTCTATTCTTTTGTAAGGTATATTTTCAATACTTTTAAAAATATTGGTATATTATGGGATATTTAAATGGGCTATGCTGTGAACAAAAATAGTACTATCAATTCTAAGCTGTAATATCACAAGTTCACTGAAGCAGAAGAAAATTAAAATTATCCTCAGTTTTGTCTTATTTTATAATTTATGAAAGAGAAAAGTTAAAATATATTCAAAGCATTTGGAATTTGAGAGTTGGAGTGGTATATTAGAAACCAATGCAAATATGGAAACATTTATAAGTTAGTGAAAGAACCAATTTGAAGCGGAATTTGTAGTTTTTCTTTAATGGCAAGTTTTAGATGGTTTCTTGATATTATTTGTCAGTTGTGATTCATTACTATGGGTTCTGATTCTATGAGAGGTTTGATAACATTTTTATGGTAGTCCAGATGTTATCTTTTTCTTTTTTTTTTTTTTTTGTACAGCTCTCTGGTCACTGTTCTAGGTGCTCTTGTCCTACTAAAGAAGGAAACAGTAAAGATTCTTCAAATGCCATTAAGAAGGATCCTGGGGGGAAATCCAAGATACCAAAAATATATTTTGGGACACGTACACACAAGCAGATTGCTCAAATTACTAGAGAGCTCCGGAGGACCGCATACTCAGGGGTCCCAATGACTATTCTTTCCAGCAGGGATCATACTTGTGTCCATCCTGAAGTAGTAGGTAACTTCAACAGAAATGAAAAGTGCATGGAGTTGCTGGATGGAAAAAATGTAAGTAAAGTTATTTTGTTTTAGAGACAAAATAAGACTGAAAGGATTAAAATTACTCAATTTTTTGTGTTTATTTTGTTACATGTACAGTTTCAGTGATAATGAAATAAGGTATGAAGATCACATTAATTGCTAGTATTCATATTTTTTGAAAACTAATTTTACCACAAGGAAATCTTTATTCAAGTTTAAAATTATGGTTTCTGTCCTAAAATTTAGGGATATTTAATTCCTTGAAATTAATTTCCATTTTAATCAGATGTCTTCTTTCTTTTAAGTCCTTCTACTAAAAGTTGTCAAACATGGATAATGTCATATGAGGAGATAAAAGTATTTAAATGATTTAGTCTAATTAGATTTAATTAATGTCTTACACATATTTAAAACTTCAAAGGAAGGTAGTTTAGGCTCTTTGATTGAATTTTAAAATGCTTTTTAATTGAATGAGAAATATAATGATTATCTTGTCTCATTCTGATTAGTACAAATTTCTCTTCCCCCCAAAAAATATATTAAATTACTAACTTTAAAGATATGTCATTGGTGGTTTTGAAGTTTTCCAGGGGAAATCTAGATTAACATGAATTTGGACTAGGAGGAAATAGAGAAGTCTTTCTTACTAAAGACATAAGATTTTTAAATAATTTTTTGGCAGAGTATAGCTTGGTAGTTTGTGTACCTGGTTGATAACTAGTTTACTCTAAAATGGAAGTTACGAGTCTGGAATTACACCCAGAAATTATTAGTGAACCATAAATTGATAGTATGTGAAATGACCATTGATATTTTAATATATTTTGAAAGTTCAGTCTTTCACTAGTGTTTTTTCAGAGTTGTTTTTACACAAAGGACTATGAGCTGTAGCCCCTAGAGTTTCATTTAATTGCTATATCACCTTCTACTATATAATGTAAATAAATTATTTTGTATTATGTTTTTCTTTCTCAGTGCTTTCTTTTATTATATAGAAATTTATTTAAGCTTTGTTTTGGGATATTTGAAAGATGCTTCAATAGACATTCAAATGTGAATATGAAGTGTAATTACTAAGGAACTTAAGTGGAAAAACTTAAGTGACTTGTTCAGAGCCAGGAAGACAGGAAGAGAATACAGAATATTGAATCAAAACTATTGTCGAAATACTATTTATATTTATTTCCGATAAGTTCTTTTTAACTGAGGAACTGTGAAATCTTCACAATATTTAAAAAGTTCTCTTCAAGGAGAGATGAAAATAGTAAAAAGTCAAATCCTAAAAAATAATAAAATAGAGAAAAGGCTCTTCATGATAAAACCCCATAAATTTTATGCTTAAATAGACTTCTTTCCAGAAGTGGCTAATTAATCTACTGGATTCCTCAAATTCTTGAAATTTGTCTTTTGTCTATATAGTCTATGCAAGAAGACTTGCTGGCATTGTCATTTTTTTGTTACTTGTTATTGGGAAAATTATAACTATTATTTATTTGTTATCTTATTATTAAAAGCGATTATAAAGTTTAAGATTGTGCACTGAAAGCTAATAGTCTTATTTTGTGTAATCCTCTAGAATCCTGTAGTGCTGGTTATGTTTTTTGATTGATCTTTACTGTCATAAGTTTGAATCATGTAAAAATAAAAAGTAATCCAGTGGATTTGAATGTTCAGAATTTTTCATTGGCATTTAGTTTCTGTTTTAAAGTAAACAAGTCTTTTGTTTTTTAATATTAGCGATATACATAATTGAAGATACCTGCTTATAGTTGTTTTTCTTGACCTAATTCTGCCTCAGTATGCTTACCTCATAGGCATACATGAACATTTTTTTTCTTGTTCCCAAGCCCTCAGGGTAATTTGGTATTGTAATGAGGGCCAATTACAAAGTCATCATAGGTGTCTATGCTTACTATGGCTGAATCACCAAAGCGAAATGATAAATAGATAACTGACAGTTTGAGTGAAAAAGAGTTTAAAGTGTGATAACGCTTCAATTGACAGACTCCCCTCAGGGTTGTGTTACACTGCTAAAATGGATGCGCTTTTCTGGTTTTGCTATCAGCCTGCACAGGAGTGTCATTCTAAGTGCCCTTAAAGTGTAAACTTTCTGATTTTTTGGCTTGATCCAAAGGCACATGTGTTTTTGTTCACTGTTTCTTTTACTAAAGTGCTCTTATACTGGAAATGCAGTGCATTTATCTGTTAAAAGTTAATTTTGTTTCAGTTAAGAAAAAATTATCTTTACTAGCTCCAGAAATAATTTTAAAAAAGTATTTTAGGTATGAAAGAATATCTTAGTTTTGTTAAGATGAGATTTAACCGTTTTTAATCATAGACTCTGAAAATACCTACCTTAGTAATCATTTTGTACAAATACAAGTCTTCCAAATAGTACAGAAGATATTTGGAATGAAGAAATGGTGAATGTTATATTATGAAACTCAATCTGTATCAGACTCATAGTGAAAGGTACTTGGCTTATCTCTACTTATCTCTGGACCCCAGAATCATAAAATTTTAGAGCTAGGAGAATCTTTAGAAATGGTCAAGTCAGTGGGTCAGAGGAATCTCAAAAGCTTTTGGTTCAACTACTCTTTTGATGCGTAGTCAGAGGAGAAAATGGACCCTGAAGTTTTCCTAGTATCACACAACTAATTAGCAAGAAAGGAAACACGTTTTTTAACTCCTAGCCATTGCTATTTTGATTACACTACAAACAAAAGCAAAAGATGGCATAGGGTATGGTGAAGTTTACATAGCAGAATTTGATGTAGTAGAGTTTAGACAAAGTAAGTGAAAATAATATAAAAAATGAACTAAGTAAAGAAAGTTGGTTGAGTCCTTTCCTCCCAATTTTTATTTTTAATACCTTGGAGGACCAGCAAGTAGCTTCCCTTAACATGGCTGAATACAAAGCTTTAGGAGAACTAATAGTCAGTTGTTAACTGATCATGTCCTTGGATTTGCAGACATTCTTTTAAAGGTTAGGAACCTCTTAAACTCTACTCCATTTCTAGCAATTTCTCGGTACTTTTGTGTATGTAATAACGTATGCATGTTTTAAAAACATAGGTTTGCATTTTGTACAGTTCATAGATAAAAATACATATATATAAAGCATATGTGTAATAGCTTTTTACTTGTTAAGGACAGCAAACTGGGAAAGATAAGTATTGGATTTCAGAATCATATTTAATTTTTTTATTGATACACAGAATTAATGAAAATAAAAATGGCCCATTCCACCATTTAGTACCAAATGACAATTGAAATACAAAATATATGTGGTTATAAAACCCTTTGAAGAAACTATTGTAAAGTTTTATGTCTATTCTAAAATATTTTAAATATGTACTTGCTATAATCCATGTGTATATAGTATTTTAATAGCTTAAACACATCAGCACACAGATAAATCTAACTCACTTTTTCGAGAGCTATCTCTTTTGTATGAATTTACCTTAATTTATTTAACGTGTTCCCTATTAGTAGACATTGGTTTATTTCCAATTTTTTGGCTATTAAACTATGTATATATGGATATTAATAGTGACATTTAAAAATTTGATAATTATTGACAAGTTGCCTGTGTCTTTTACTAATAGTGTATATTTAAATTTCTACTAATTGTATACATTTTTAAATAAATAGAATATTTAATAGACTGAGTTTTATCAAATATCTGATTTTTTTAAATACATTTTTATTGATTTCAGAGAGAGGAAGGGAGAGGGAGAGAGAGATAGGAACATCAGTGATGAGAGAGAATCATTGATTGGCTCCCCCCCTGCACGTCCCCTACTGGGGATCAAGCCCAAAACCCAGGCACATGCCCCTACTGGAATGGAACCATGACCTTCTGGTTCACAGGTAGACACTCAACCACTAAGCCACACCAGCTGGGCAAGCATCTTAAAATTTTTACTTCCTATAATAGAATGACTAAGGACATTAATTTTGATGTGGTTATGGGAGGCAGCGGATGTAGCTGTTACCTACGCCCCCATCTTGTTTTCTCAGTATAGTTTTTAAGAAATTTAAAAACACTTCATACTCCCCGATCCCATTATGCCATTTCTAAAAATAGATACTAAGAAAATAGTTAGAAATGGGTTTATAAATGCTTATTGCAGCATTATTTATAAAGCAAAAATTAGTAATAGTCTTAAATGTTAAATAATAAACTGGTTCATCAACTGTGGCACGTTAATTCAATGTACATATATATGTGGGCAACAATGAAAAAATAGTGATGTGAGAAAATATTTCATATAGGAGTTTTACTAAAATAGGCTGAGAAAAAAAGTGATCCCAGTTTTGTAAAACGTGTTTACTGTGGCTAGATTGTTAATAATCCTCAGTGCCTGGGGAAAATTTGCTTTATTATTATTTTAATAGTGGGTCACATTGTAGAGATATATCCATCCATATGTACTGCATACATGTAGATGAAATATGAAATGAAATACATCAGAATGTTAACAGTACATGTTTGTGTGATAGAATTATAATTTAGGTCTTTTCTTGATACTCTTGTATTTTCCTTTTTTGTAATGAACACTCTTTATTTTTTCCCCTAGGACATTCCTTCCTCTCTAGCTCCTTCATTCCTTCTCTTCCTCTCTTCTTCCTCTCTTCTTCCTTTCTCTCTCTCTCTCTTTCTTTCCTTCTTTCTTTCTTTCTTTCTTTCTTTCTTTCTTTCTTTCTTTCTTTCTTTCTTTCTTTCTTTCTTTCTTTCTTTCTTTCTTTCTTTCTTTCTCTCTTTCTCTCTCTCTCTCTCTCTCTCTCTCTCTCTCTCTCTCTCTCTCTCTCTCTCTTCTTTCTCTCTCTCTCTTTCTTCTCTCTCTCTCTCTCTCTCTCTTTCTTTCTTTCATTTATTTGGATTTAAGTAATACTGTCTCATGACTCAAAGTGAAACGGTACAAGTGTCTGTTGAGAAAAATCTCTCCCACTCCTGTTCCCAAGTCACTTAGTTGTCATCTTTGAAAGTATCCAGTGATATCATTGCTCTTGTATATCCTTCCAGACATATTTTTGCCTAATATCACTTTAATTACAATTTAAGAACAAAGCTACAACAAACATAATTTTAAAATGTATATATTTCTCAAGTTAATTTGGGGTATCTAGAGCTATACTGATCTGGATCTCTATTGAGTCAACTAATAAAGTGCCTTTAAAGTGGTTGGGATTATAGATATGGTATAATTTGTCTCCTCTATAAAATCTTTGCCATGTGGCTTTAATGATATTCCTAAAATTCTGAGATAAACTTATTTTATTTCTTTTGTTCCAGTATTGGTTCACATTTCAGTTTATGTATATTTGTTTTTAGGGCAAATCCTGCTATTTTTATCATGGTGTTCATAAAATTAGTGATCAACACACATTACAGACCTTCCAAGGGATGTGCAAGGCCTGGGATATAGAAGAACTCGTCAGCTTGGGGAAAAAACTAAAGGCATGTCCGTATTACACAGCACGAGAACTAATAGAAGATGCTGACATCATATTTTGTCCCTACAACTATCTTCTAGATGCACAAATACGGGAAAGTGTGAGTAGATATATGTAAAAATTAGAACTTTTTTCCTACTTATTGGGATATAAGTGGTGAATATAAAAGCTTTTAGGTGTTTTAATGTCTTATTTTTTTGTTTTATAGTTAATTAATGTAAGTGTGTAAACAGATTAGAGTACTGAAAACATGTTCTAAGGTGTAGTAAAAATTGAATTTCAGGCCTCGTCACTTTCATTTCCAAAGGAATAAGTGCTTTTAAGGACCTAGTACCGAAGTGGGATTATAGTAGGGTGTTTCATCACCTTGATAGTGATGACATTTTGGACTGGATAATTCTTTGTTGTGATGGGCTGTCTTGTGCATTGTAGGATGTTTAACAGCATCTCTGGTTTTATCCACTAGATGCCAGTAGCACTCCCACATTGTAACAATCAAAAATGTCTCCAGACTTTGCCAAATATCCCCTGAGGGGCAAAATTACCCCCAGTTGATACCCATTTATAGCTATCACTCTCTCCACTTATGAATAGTCAGAAAGAATTATTTTAGAACATTTATCTGAAGAATCTGTTTTGAAGAACTTATGTTGGGAGAATATGCATACTATGCAAATTATGCTTTTGTGAGCTTTTGAGAAGTGAACTTTATATACAGCATTTGTGTTTATTTGCCTAGTTTTTCTTAGAGACACCCAATTATAGCATAAGACAAAAAAAAAGTGAATAACTTGGTATATTCAGTTGTTTTTTCTCTCTTTAGATCTGACTTCAAAACTCTCATTAGCTTTCTATTTCCTTAAATTTGAAATTAATAAACATTATGTTTACTACCTCTACCATCATACCTCCTATTTGATTATCTCTTGGCTAGGTCTCTTTCTTCTGAGCGACCGCAGATTAGCAACAGATCAGTCTTCTAATATTACTTTTGTTAATTTTTCCTCTGCTTAAAAATCTCTTACTGCTCTTTGCTCATGGGGTAAAGTCCATATTTCTTAAGCTTACTTTCAAGTTGCTCAATAGTCTAACCTGAATCTGCCCTTTCAGCCTTCTCTGCTGCAAACTCCCAACTTAAACCCCTCAAAAATTATCTCATAGTGGCCATGGCCTGATAGCTCAGTTGGTTAGAGTGTCATCCTGATACACCAAGGTTGCGTTCCCTGTAAGGGCACATTACTGAACATAAAGTAATGATTTTAATTAACATTTAAAAATTCTGGATCATGGCTTAATTCATTGCTTTATCAACCACTGAATGCATAAATAAGTGGAATAACAAATCAATATTTCTCTCCTTTCCTCTTTCTCTAAAATCAATCAGTAAAAAAAAAAAATTACCTTATAGTCCCCTGAGGATTGCTTGTTCTTTCCTGTATCTCTGCTTTTGATGACCCTGTGTTGAAATTGCCTACTCTCTTGTCTATCCAAATCCAAATCCTATTCCTTTTTAAACCCTCGTGTATTTTCTACTCTTCCATGGTTCTTTCTCAGTCATCTTCAACCCTCTGTATATTATTATTTCCTCAGAGTCACTCATTGATAGTTGCTTTGTGACATTTCTTTGTATTAGTCAGGACTCTTCCAGTTGCAAGTGACGCAAACTCAACTTCAGTAGAGCTTAAGAAAAACCACTCGCCTAATTCTTCATTGTAGTGGCTTTATGCTCAGGGACATTCTTTCCAATGGGAACAGAGATACCATAGGTAGCTAACTAACCTGGAAAAAAGAACATGATTTTATATTTGTCACCCCACATTACTCTGATTGGCCCAGTTTGGATCGCATATCCATTCTTGAACCAGTCACCGTGACCATGTAGGGATGGAATACTTTAATTGACAAGCCTGGCCTCTGAGTCTGCCTATGTTGTAAGAGTAGTGATGCCCCTTGATTAACAGATTAACAGTCCTGTCAACATCACATGGGGGTTGTGGGAGAAGAGCAGTTCTCCGAATGAAGTGTTGCAGGACAGACTAAAATATAAGAAACATACCATGTTACATTCATATGTTGAGAGTCTTTTGAATCTTGTATTGTTATTTTAGTTTTAAAGGGTTTTTTTTTCTCTGCTTTTTAAATTATGTTGGAGATTCCTTCATAGTGGGATTTTTATAACCCTTTGTGTAGCCAGCTATACTTTGATCCAGGCTCACCTGACACATTATTTTGGTTGTGATAGGTCTACAAAGTATTTTGAGAGTGAAAAATTGCAAACTCTGTAATGTTGAGCTGACATTTGGTTGGCTTTAGTGCTTTAGAAGTTTTAAGACTTAGAATCAGTTGCACTTGCAATATTAGCCTATAGTGTGAATTTTTAAATGAAATATTTTGCCTACTGCTGTTAAATCCATTTTGCTGGAAGTTTTATGGAAACATTTTTTTTCTTATAGATGGATATCAATCTGAAAGAACAGGTTGTCATTTTAGATGAAGCTCATAACATTGAGGACTGTGCTCGGGAATCAGCAAGTTACAGTATAACAGAAGTTCAGCTTCGGTTTGCTCGAGATGAACTAGATAGTATGGTCAACAGTAACATAAGGAAGAGAGACCATGAGCCCTTACAAGCTGTGTGCTGCAGCCTCATTAAGTAAGCACATTTGTCTCTCAGTGTCATTTGTGTTGCCTTGGTATTGAAAACATACTTTATTATGCCAGAGTATTTTATAGTGAGTAAAATTTGACGAGGCTACTTTGGAAAAGGATTGTTCCTTGCCAGTTCAAATTTTAAAAGTAGGCTAGTCCAAACTTTTGTCTTATTCAAAAGAATATAATAGATAGAATTGATTTATTAAATTGATAATTATGAAATCTTATTCCTACTTTAACAGGATAAATTAACAGCCCCATAGGCTGTGTGTAGGACATTGGGCTGGACATAAACTAATGGTTTTAATTAACATCTTAAAATTCTGGATCATAGCTTTAACTCATCGCTTTATCCTCCAGTATGAGTAGGATTCTGGTTGAATTAACCAGGATTTCAATACTGTAAAATAATATATTTAGTAGTAATTTTATTAAAATTTACATTAGCACTGCCGGGTGTGGCTCAGCAGTTGAGCATCGACCTAGGATCCAGGAGACCGAGGTTTGATTCCAGGTCAGGGCACATGCCGGGGTTGCGGGCTCGATCCCCAGTTGGGGGCGTGCAGGAGGCAGCCCATCAGTGACTCTCATCATTGAAGTTTCTATCTCTCTCTCCCTCTCCCTTCCTCTCTCTGAAATCAATAAAGATATATTTTTTTAAAAATTTGCGTTAGATTAAAAAATAATAAAATGAAATATTCTAAAATTAGATTGTAGTGATGCTTACACAAACCTATACATTGACTGAAAAACACTAAATTATATTCTTAAATGGGTGAATTTAAAAATATGATATGTGAATTATACTTCAATAAAGCTGTTAAAAAATTTAAAAAAAATAATAAAATGTACATTACATAATTTCTCTTTCATTAGACATTAGGTTTTTTTATCTGTTTATTTTAGAAAAACCTCCCCTCACTCTACATTCCATTTCATTTACCGTAGCATTTTTCTGTTCACTTTACAGTATACTTTTAAAAAAATTGAAAGTTATACAATCACATGTTTGAACAGAAAAGGTATACGCAAATTTATATTGTAAAAACCTACTTGTCACCCCATCCCCTATATGCTTAGCTCTTGTCCTCTTACACAAGTTTAGCATTCAGCGCATGTTTATGCATATGTGAGTCTATTCTTTCTCAATTTTTTTGATAGTTCTTATTTTGTTTGATGTCTAAATGTCGAAGTGCCTCAGGACCTCATCCTAGGACCTCATTTTATTTCTAGCTCTGTACTTTCCCTAAATTACATAACCCAATACCATAGCAGTACTGGGTACATGTTGCCTTCAATACTGCCATGGGTGGGTACATTTGCCTTCAATTGTTAGAATAAATGAAACCTCAGGGAGAGCCTTCTTGATATTCAAATTGAAGTAGCAATTAGATTACATTAACCTAATTTAGTTTCATTATACCTCTTATTACTACCTGATATTTTCTTGTTCATGTCTTTGTTTCTAAATTTATTTCTTACCCCCTTTAGTAGAATGTAATTTCCATGAGAATAAGGGCCTTCCCTATTTTATGTACTGCTATATTTCTACTACCTAGTATAGTGTCTGGCATAATAATAGGCATTTAAGCACTTATTGAATGTATACATGTGTATATAAATGAATATATTTATATATTTTTCTAGTAACTCTCTTTTTTGTGTTAATATGTAACTAATTTTTTTATTAGATTGTTTTGTATTTCCTTTTATCTGCATTTGGGATGAGCTTCTAAGACATGGCTCTCCTTTGGAGAGACAGGTAAAGCAGTTGAATCCACAAAACACAATTGGGAGATCATGAACATGTTTTCCTTTTCTGAATAAAAGCTTGCTTTTTAGCTATGTAAATGTTTATTTCTCAATATGAGATATGCATGCTTTAAAAAAGATGTCTTAATTAACCCACATTTGTGCCTTAAAAGTGTTAAGGAATACAGATTAACATATCTCAATTCTCTGTTCTATGAGAGTAGTGCACATAAGATGATACTGGTTGATTGGATTGTTTTATTTTATTCCAGTTGGTTAGAAGCAAACTCTGAACATCTTGTGGAACGGGATTATGAATCATCCTGTAAAATATGGAGTGGACGTGAAATGCTCTTAAATTTACACAAAATGGGAATCACCACTGCTACTTTTCCCATTTTGCAGGTAAGATTTTTTTGCCAACTTTGGAAATTCATTTAGTGAATTAGAAATGATTAATAGTGCCCGGCTGGGTGTAGCTCAGCGGTTGAGCATCGACCTAGGATCCAGGAGATCGGGGTTTGATTCCTGGTCAGGGCACATGCCCAGGTTGCAGGCTAGGGAGCCAATCAATGACTCTCATCATTGATGTTTCTATCTCTCTCTCTCCCCCTTCTTTCCTCTCTCTGAAATCAATAAAGAGATGTTTTTTAAAAAAATTTTTTTAAAGAAAAAAAAATGATTAATAGTGAATAAGTTTATCTAGGGTAAAAAATGAAGCAATTTGTTTTAAATTTTTATTATATAAGTTTGATAATCTTATGTGTGATAGCATAAATTATGGATGAAAAAGTAGCATTATTTAGTTGGAAGGAAATGAGGCTTAAAGGAATTAATTGCTTGTTCAAAAATAAAAGAAGTCAATATTTTTAGTTTGTAAATTTATTTTATTAATTGTAAAAGTTAAAATTTGGAAAATAAAAAGATAAAAAATTCATATTTTCTCAATATAGTGGTTATATAAACCTAGTTGGATGGAGTTTGTGAGTGGGCTATGGGACACTGAACATTATGAAATTGTATGCAAAATTTTATGAGTATGTGATTCATTTTTATCTCGTGAGGTAGAGAATCCATTTTGATTTCCTGTATGGATAGTGAATTTTGTCACCATCACTTACGAAATAGTCCATCATTTCCCTTTATTTGTAATGCCATTTCTGTCACATATCTAATTTTCATTCATGTCTGAATTTATTTTTGAACTCTATTTTATGATTCTCTTTATCTAAACTGTTGTATGTGTTAATTACTGTTAGAAAAATGCTGGTATATCTGCTAGTGCATATCTCCTCACTTTGCTCTTCCCCTTTGGAATGATCTCAGCTATTCTTGGCCTTACTCTGCTCTTTGAATTTTAGAATTAGCTTTGAGTCATTCATTTAATTTTTCTTGTAATGCAGTCATATTATTCTAAGCGTCAGAATACTCTGGAAATAATTCAGGCATTTAGGTGGCATATCAACTCTTTTAAGCTCCTTGGAGAAACCATTTTGTAGGCACATTTTTATGAAGTTCATTCCTTTTGAGGGGCACTAAATAATACCCTAATTGACTGAATAGGTAACGAACCTCCTAAATATATAATTTTGTTTAAGGTATTTGAAGAGAACTTAGGAATATGTGGGAATCTAAAGCATATTGTTAGCACTTGTATAGTAATAATGTTTGCCTAAAATTTCAATATATGCTTCATTTGGGTTTCATTGGAGTTTGAGAAGTGTGTTTTACTCCTTCACCCCTCCCCTCGCCCCCAGTATACTTAATATTGTAATTTCTTATAGGGCCATTTTTCTGCTGTCCTTCAAAAAGAAGAAAAAGTCTTTTCAATTCATGGAAAAGAGGAGGCAAGAGAAGTACCTATTATTAGTGCTTCAACTCAAATAATGCTCAAAGGACTTTTTATGGTGCTTGACTATCTTTTTAGGCAAAATAGCAGGTAAATGAAGATATCTGATCTGTGTTTTTTCTCTTAAAAATATTAGCCTTATTGGGTGTTAGCATATGTTTAATACATTCTTATTTTGTATGAGTACATAGGATAATCATAAACAAGTGGTATAAATATTACTCTGATTGGCATAGATTCAGATTAATTGAAATTAGTCTTTATTAATGGAAATGAGTATTGAAATCAGTAAATACACTAGTTCAGCTCTAAATTTATAGTCCTCTAGAACTAAACTTAAGCATTTAAGTTTTCTCTTTATAGTTTACATGTTTCTTCCAGTATTAGAAAGTCTCTTTCTTATTGCATAAAACTTCTATTCAGTGAATTGTGGAAAATGGAAAGCAGTCAACTCACTATCCCTTGTTAAGTTATAGTGCTGCCTGGTTCCAGTGTTTTGTTTTATTTTTTAAATTGTGGTAATATGTACATAGCATAAAATTTATCATCTTAACCATTTTTTAGTGTACATTTCAGTAGCATTAAGTAGATTCACATTGTTGTGCAATCATCACCACAAACCATTTCCAGAACTTTTTCATCATCCCAAATAGGAACTCTACCCATAAAACAATATCTCCCAGATATCTCCAATTTCTTCCTCTTCACGGCCTCTATTCTATTCTACTTTCATACTTGCCCTTTTTTGGTATCTCATATAAGTGGAATCATATATATTTGTTCTTTTGTGTCTGGCCTTTTCACTTTTCAGGGTTCACCTATGTTGTACCATATATCAGAATATTATTCTTTTTAATGGCTGAATAATATTCTATTGTATATATATTTACACCACATTTTGTTTATTCATTCCTGTGTCGACATCCATTTGGATTGTGTGCACCTTTAGCCAACTGTGAATAATGCTGCAATGAACATTTATGTACAAGTATCATACTGAGTCCTTGCTTTCACTTCT
The DNA here is from genome assembly GCF_964146895.1 of Miniopterus schreibersii. NCBI lineage: Eukaryota > Metazoa > Chordata > Mammalia > Chiroptera > Miniopteridae > Miniopterus > Miniopterus schreibersii. Next base: position 11,682,187 of record NC_138116.1, read on the forward strand.
GGTTTCACACCTAGCAGTGGAATTGCAGGATCATATGGTGATTCTGTATTTAAGTTTTTGAGGAACCAACATAACTGTTTTTCACAGCAGCTGCACATTTTAGATTTTCATAGTTATGCACAAGAGTTCTAATTTCTCCACATCCTTACCAACACTTGTTCTTTTCTGTTTTATTGTTGTTGTTTTTGACAGTAGCCATTCTAATGGGTATAGTGGTATCATCACCTGTTGTTTTGGCTTATATTTTCCTAATGTCTAGAGATGTTGAGGATCTTATCATGTGCTTATTGTCCATTTATTGTGGAAATATCTATTAAAATCCTTTGTTCACTTTTGAATTGGTTTTTTTGTTGTTGAGTTGTAAGAGTTATTTATTTGTTTGTTCATTTATTTATTATTTATCTTTTGTAATTCTCACCCAAGGACATGTTTCCACTGATTTTTAGAGAGAGGGGAAGGGAGAGAGAGAAAAACATCGATGTGAGAGAGAAACATCCATCAGTTTCCTCGATGTGAGAGAGAAACATCAATCAGTTGCCTCCCATACCCACCACGATTGGGAATTGAACCTGAAACCTAGGTATGTGCCCTGGCCCAGAATCAAGCCTGCAATCTTTTGGTGTACGGATTGATGTTCTAACCAACAGTGCGACCCGGCCATGGCTGTAGGAGTTACGTATAGATCCTGCATGTTGATCCTGTATCAGATATGTGCTTTACAAGTATTGTCTTCCATTCTATAGGTGTCTTCTCACTCTCTTAATAGTGCCCTTTAATATACAAAGGTTTTCAGTTTTTGAAGTTCAATTTATTTATTTAAAGTCAATTTATTTACTTGTGCCTTTGGTATATCCTAGAAACATGGCTAAATCTGGTATCATGAAGATTTTCTCCTATATTTTCTTTTAAGGGTTTTATGGTTTTGAGCTCTCAATATTTTTATAAAATTCTCTTGCCTGGCTGGGCATGGCTCAGTGGTTGAGCATCGACCTAGGATCCAGGAGATCGAGGTTCGATTCCCGGTCAGGGCATGTGCCCGGGTTGCGGGCTTGATCCCCAGTCGGGGGCATGCAGGAGGCAGCTGATCAATGACTCTCTCATCATCAATGTTTCTATCTCTCTCTCCCTCTCCCTTCCTCTCTCTGAAATCAGTAAAAAAATATATATATATATATATTTTATTTAATTCCACAAATTGTAGGATTCCTGGCTTGAACTTTGAGACCTTATCTCTCCAAGGGCAAAATTAACTGTCAATATTATGAGGACTGGTAGAGAATACCACCACATTTTATTTTTTTTAAGCCTATGTGTTTATAGCCTCTTATTGAAAGAAATTATAAAATGATGGGATTACAGAGGTCATCTGGTTCAATGCCTTTGTTAAAAATAGATGAATACCGAGACTCAAATTTTAAAGGGATTTAAAGTTTTTATAAGTCTCCTGAACTTTTTAAACTTTCAGTAAAAATTGTTTTTTCTATTTTCTCATTCAATAAAAAAAAAGTATAAACGACTTTTTAGTTTCTTTAGCAGTGATCCTGCTATCTATTTTGTTGTTAATGCTGTAACATAGAGTACAAAGAGCTCTGGACTAGGAGTTAGGAGGTTTGGATTTGAATTCTGGCTCTGCTGTGATTTATGTAGTGTTTAAACATAGGGAGGGGAAGTGGTAAAGGGTGGATGGTTAGATGATGTCTAATCTCTATAAGAGGTGTTGTTTCTAAGACTTAATGACTCTCAATTTAGTTTTAATGTAATCAATTTTTATGTTGTATGTGGCTGGGACATTATGTTTTATAAAATTTTGCCATTTAATTACCATTTTACTTTCATCTAGGTTTGCAGATGATTATAAAGTTGCTCTTCAACAGACTTATTCTTGGATAAATCACCCAGATATTTCAGATAAAAATGGGTTCTTTGCTCCACCAAAAAATAAGAAACGTTCACGACAGAAAACTGCAGTTCATGTGCTAAACTTTTGGTGCTTAAATCCAGCGGTGGTAAGCTGATTGTTATATATGAAAATTCTGTCTTCTAACTCAATACAAACAATTAAATAAATGTGTCTGATTCTTTTAAAGATGATTTTATATATATCTAATATTGTTTCCTTCTAGGCCTTTTCAGATATTAATGGCAAAGTGTGGACGATTGTTTTGACATCTGGGACATTATCCCCAATGAAATCCTTTTCATCAGAACTTGGTATTACATTTACTATCCAACTGGAAGCTAATCATGTCATTAACAACTCACAGGTTAGGATATTTTTTTGAAGGCTTTCAGTCTTTTTACCTCAGTATAATTCTACATAAGCAAACTGGAAGGTACCTAAGTACTAGCAAACAGATCCTGATAGGAAATTCAACATTTCAGTTTTAGAATAAAAGAAAATCTGTCAAGTACTTGATAGTGTCAACAAAAAGGAAATACTAATAAATGCATTCCTTCAACCTAGTGAGTAAAAATATATACTTTGGATCCAAAGACTGTATTGCAATTTCCTCATTTAAATAAGTTTTAGTGTTTTTTAATGAAAATTAAACCAAAACAGAATTCAACTTCTTTACCATAGTTCCTGTTGTTTAATTATTTGTTTATGTGTTTCTCTTTCCCTTAGACTGTGGTGTATACTTACTCTTCTTTTTATTCCACATTCTTCCACTGCAGCTAGACTAATACCTAGCATTAGCAAGTGTTCAGTAGATGTTTAAGTATCTGAAATAAATTAGAAGTACTCTTAAGAGTACTGTGACTTAAGATTTTAATTTTTTATAGCAATAATATACAAATGTTACTTTAATTTTCCTAGGAATGTTTTGTCATTTGTTGATCTGTTCCCTGTCTCTTTTTATGAAGTAATTTAAAGCAGTTAGCTACATGTTTAACACCACCTCTGTGCCTAACACTGATTTTTTATGAAGATACAGTTTTCAGCCAAGGTGTACTTGTGGGGACATTTTTGTTTCTCACAGTTAGTTGGGAGGTACTACTGGCATTTAGTAGTTGTGAACCTGAATGATGAGATCCTATATAACTAATAATTGTGCTTTCCAAAATGCCATAGTACTTCTGTTGTACAAACAGTGCTATAAACAATAGTGAAGGAAAAATATATGTTCTACATTTTAAAGTTGCTGTCTTTAAAGGCTCAAATAAATATGGGAAGTTAGTAAATTCAGCTTATATGAGGCTATAATAACATAAGCTCTCTGTTCTCAGTCTAGTGCAAAGAAGCTCATTTTACCTGTAATGTCACTGAATTATAATTATAATAATGCCTAGTTCGGCTGAATTCTGGTATACTATATAATATTTTACCTTAACTTTTAAAAAACTTATTTTTTCTTTTAATTGGGTAAAATACATAATGTAAAATACTATCTTAACCATTTTTAAGTGTACAGTTCAGTCTCATTTAGTATATTCACATGGTTGTACAACCAATCTCTAGAACTTTTTCCTCTCACAAAACTGAAATTCTCTTCCTTTTAAACAATTCTCCAATTCCCCCTCCTCCCAGCCCCTGGTTACTGCCATTCTGCTTTATGTTTTTATGACTTTATAATCTAGAATACCTCATGTAAGTGGAATAATAAGATATTTTTCTTTTTGTGATTAGCTTATTTTACTTAGCATGATGTTTTTCAAGGTTTATCCATATTGTAACAAAATCATAGTCTTCCTTTTTAAGGATGAATGATATTTCATTGCATGTATATACCATATTTTGTTTGTCCTTTCATTTGTTGATTCCCCCAGATTTTTATTTTAAATGAGAATAGTAATTTTTTTTAAAAAGTATGTTTTTATTGATTTTTAGAGAGAGAGGAAGGGAGAGGAATAGAGAGAGAAAACATCACTGATGAACTAACTGCCTCCTGCATGCCCCCTACTGGAGCTTGAGCTCGCAACCCTGGGCATGTGCCCTGACTGGAAATCAAACAGTTACCTCCTGGTTCCTGGGTTGACCCTCAACTACTGAGTCACACTAGTCAGGCTGTCCCAGATTTTTATTTTAAAAATTATAAACAGAGAAAGAGAAGAGGAATATTGCTAAATGTTAAAGTTTGCATGCAATATATATGTAATATGTATGTAATACTTATATGGCACATTTTTGGGTAAACTATTAAAAAATAATTTGTGAACATCATGACACTTTGCCATTAATTAGTTTAACATGTCTCTCCCAAGAACAAGTACATAATTCTACATAATTATAATAACACGATCATTTAATACTTAAATTTAATATTGGTACAATAGAGTCAATATTTGTATTTCTTCAGCTACTCTCAAAGTGGTTTTTAACCTACTTATATTTTTATTCTTAATCCAGCACACAAACAAGTGTTATATATTGCATTTGGTTTTCATGTCTCTTTAGTCTTTAAAAACAGTTTTCTTGCCCTTTTTTTTTCTGTCTTTCTGACATTTTATAAAGAATTCAAATCACCAGTTTTCTTGAGGAATGCCTTATAATCTGTATTTATCTGATTGTTTCCTCATGATAAGATTCAGATTAAACAGTTTGGTAAGAATACTATATAGGTGGTATTGTTACTTTTCATTACATTATATCAGGAAACATAACGTCAGTTTTTCATATTACTAGTTGATCATTTAAGTAGTAGTTGGTTAATATGATGTCCGTCAGATGTCATCCTGCAAAATGTACTTCAATCTCATATATCATTTCAAAATATACTACAATTCTATTTTTCAGCAATCTTAAGTGTTTTTATATTGTCTGTAGATTACTAATAAAGTTTATTCTTTCTCTTAGATTAACTACACTGAGGCTAGATCTGTGTGAGTTAGAGGAATTGCACAGAACTGTAAAATTTAGTGGGTTTGATTTTTTTTTTTTTTTATGACTATAGATCTTTGAACATCAGTGAATTTGTGAAAGAGTAGTTTATGTCATAGTTGAATCTTAGAAAATTGCATATAGTAGGTTGTATCAGCCCTTACCTCTAATATTTTGGAACTGTTTCTATCCATTTCATTTGTTCACATCATCCAACAAAATTTCATTATATGCTTAATTGTGCAAAGCCATTTAGAGAATAATAAGTGAAACCCTTTTTGCTTTCATCCTAGGAGAATTCAGTGATCTGCCTAAAAGTAAAACTTTTATAAATTAAATCTATATTTAGTTATATAAAGGGAATTTAAAAATAAATTTTCTCTAAACTTGTTGTTTGATCTTCTTTTGACATGTATGTAATTAAGGCTCCCAACTAAATGCTAATTTGCCTACCTAGTTTAGGCATAACTCTACTGATATATTTATATTTTAGGTTTGGGTTGGCACCATTGGGTCAGGCCCCAAGGGTCGGAATCTCTGTGCTACCTTCCAGCACACAGAAACATTTGAGTTCCAGGATGAAGTAGGAGCACTTTTGTTATCTGTGTGCCAGACTGTGAGCCAAGGAATTTTGTGTTTCTTGCCATCTTACAAGGTAGGGGAATATTTATTGTTTCTTTTGCCTTTAGAAAATCATGTGGAATTACCATGATAAGCTTCCTAGCAAAACTGGTCAAATGTATGCATTTTAACTAAATGTTTTCTTCAGTCACTGATGAATCCAACTATGTTGATCAATAAAAAGAAATTTGGAATTTATGTTTTAAAGAGTCAAGAATATGTTCCATACATAAATAGCTATTGGGTTCTTATTGTTTTCTATCCAGGAGATTTCAACAAAGTAGATTATCATGAGGAACTGTATGAGTTATTTCTGAAATTCTATGTTATTTGAAATTTTTAAAATTATAAATATCATTGTATATTTTTATCATAACGTATCAATAAATGACTGTAAACAAACATATCAGTATCAGTAATGCAGCTCTAACATTTTCAGAGCCCTCATTCTTTTAACAAAATTATGCAAGGGATTTTCCTTATAAGAGAGGACTGTAGGACCTTTCATTTTTATTTAGGTTGCAACTAAAAGGAGTCTTACTTTCACTTTAGGACAATATTCCTCCATATTGTTCTTCCTAGTGCATTACTGACTGCATCCAAATTTGTTGAAAGTTTGATCCTGAAATATAACTGAGCCTCTTGAGGTGAAGATGCTGAATCAGATATCACCAAATAGCTAGAGTATAGGAAATTGTTTCAATAAAAATTCATACTTTTGGTTTTCTCATATTTTATGTTTGAATACAGATATTTGAATACAGCAAGAATTAAAGATTGATTCATTTTTACTGTAATTTAAAAAGTTATGACTACTACTTTATTTTCAATTTTTATTATTATTTATAAGGAACTATATTTTATTCCTATACATTATAACTGAATGAAATAAAGTAAACATTCTTAAATATTGAAATGAATAGTGAAGAATCATCTTCAGATGGAAAAATATGACAGGCTTTACGTATAAGTAAATTATGTGAAAAAGATTACAAAAGATGGTAGTCTGTTTAGGCAGGCCTATTAAAAGCATTAAGACTTGAGTACTAGCTATTAAAGTGAGTAAATGGCAATATTATAAAGTTAAACACATGCCAAAAAACATTTTCCAGAGGACTGGGATTGTAACAATACCATTAATGAGGGCAAAGAGGTTTTAATGCAATTTGCACTTTCTAAAGTTTCAAAAAGAGGCTTTGAGTTAGTGCATTATTAATGTACTGAACATCTGGAACTGTGTAAAAGCTATAGACATTGAGCAAATGCAGGATTTCCCCACTAGGTTGCATTCTAACTTACTGCCTCCCTAGTGAGATACTGGTTTTAAGAAGTTTGAAAAAGTAAAATGACAATAACCAGATAAGGCATAAACATTCCAAAGTATATCTTAATTTGTGAGATCTGACTAAAAAAATCTCTGAGTTTACCAATCCAAATTCAAAGGGTTGTGGGTTCAATTCCTGGTCAAGGGCACATACCTGGTTGCAGGTCCAATCCCCGCCCTGGGGCAACCAGTTGATATGTCACTGTCACATCGATGCTTCTCTCTCTCTCTCTCCTCTCTCTCTTTCCCCCTCACCTCTCTCTCTTCCACTCACTCTGAAAATAAAAAATATTAATTGGTCTGTTTGTTGTTTTTGAATTAGTGTTTCTATTGGGGACAAGGGGTCTGTTGATGGTCCCCTATTGAGTTTTTAAAGTGGAATACATGATTTAGTAAGATTCATATTTTGAAAATATTGCTCTATCTGAAATGAGCTGAGTGATAGACAAGACCCAAGAAATCCATTTAGGAAACTATTGGAGTAGACCTTTAAGAGATTATTATTTATTTATTTGTTTGTTTGTTTGTTTATTTATAAATATGTCTCCAGTGATTTCAGAGAGAGGAAGGGGGAAAGAGAGAAACATCGATGATGAGAGAGAATCATAGATTGGCTGCCTCCTGCACGCCCCCACTGGGGATCAAGCCCGCAACTGTGGCTTGTGCCCTGACTGGGAATGGAACCTCGATCGCCCAGATCACAGGTTGATGCTCAACCACTGTGCCATGCTGGCCAGGCTGGAGAGATATTTAGAAGCAGGCAAAAATTAACAGGGTTTGATGATAGATTGAACATGAGCAGTGACAGAGAACGAGAACTGGTAAGGATGACTCTGTTTTAGCAAAGGCAATTCAGTGAATGGTGGTGTTATTTACTGAGGTAACAAACATTGGAATATGACAAATTTGGTCTTGTATAAAACATCTCAGGTGCCTCTGAGATACCTAACTGGTGAATTTGACTAGGCCATTGGATTTATGGTATAGTGTTCAGAGGAGCGATCTGGGCTATAGATACGAATTTTGGAGTTTCAGGCCATATTTATTCTACATATTTAGGAATGTAATATCCTATCATTATGTTGTAAGTGCCATGAAGGCAGGGACCTTTTCTGTGATGTTCCCTGCTTTATTTTTATTGATCAGGGTGCTCTGATCACAGTACTATAATATGTAATGAACAATTTTACCAATTAGTGATTTTTTAAGTTTGTTGCAGCTGCTATAGCAAAATACTACAGACGTGGTAGCTTATAAACAACGGAAATTTATTTCTCACAATTCTGGAGTATGGAAGTCTTGAGATCAGGGTGCCAGCAGGGTGAGGACCTCTTTCCTGACATACCCAGTGCCTTTTTGCTGTGCCCTCACATAGGGGCCAGGGAGCTCTGTGGGATCTCTTTTAACTTATTATATATTATGTATTTATTTCTGAAAATAGATGAGGATAAAATTCTGAGGAAATAAATGATTTTATAAAAATTAGTTTTTCTCTAGAGAATTAGGGGTAATTTCTTGGTGCTTGTCTACGTTATACTAACTGGTCTACATTATATAGAACTCTCCATAGAACAAGTGGGTGAGACAGTTCAACTTACAACATAATAATCTCTTCTACTGGCTTTTGTCTCATTTATTTCAGCCATGTTTATTATTTACTTCTACATTCTTTGCATTTGCTGTTTTAATTCTTTAGCCTTTTAAAAAATGCTTAATTCACTAGTTTCAGATTTATTTTTTAATGTATCTTTATTGATTTCAGAGAAAGGGAGAGAGGGAGATAGAAATATCAGTGATAAGAGAGTCATCATTGATCAGCTGTGTCCTGCACGCCCCCTGCTGGGGATTGAGCCAGCAACCCGGGCTCAATGTGCCCTGACCGGGAATCGAACCGCAGTCTCCTGGATCCTAGGTCCGTGCTCAACTGCTGAGCTACACCCACTGGGCATAGTTTCAGATTTTTAAAATGAATATATTTCGAGCTATTAATGTTTCTAAGTATTGCCTTTATCCCACATGTTTGGAATTGAGGGTGCTTTTCTTATCATTTATATTGAAATATTTCATGAATCCTATTTTCCTGTCTAGACCATACGCTCTCTCTTTTTATTTTTCCTTAGCTTTATTGAGATAAAATTGACAAATAACCCATATTTTCTTTAAGATTATAATCTTTAGTGTTGGGCTGGTATTTTCCCCCCTACTAACTTTTTATTATTGACTTAATCAGAGTTGCATTGTTGTTAGAATAAGTGGTTAATCTGATAAAGATTCTTTGAAATTTGTTGAAAATCCTTTTGTAATCTAGCACTTGGTTATTTTGTGTAAATGTTCTATTTGTCAGTATATTTTCTATTTGTTGGGTACCTGAGTGTCTGTTTATATACTTACTTGATATATAGGCTTAGCTGCCTATCGATTAAGTAAAATGATCTTGAAGAATTTTCATTTAAAGAATCTTTAGTTAAGAATATTAAAAAACTTCACCTTAGGTTTAAAGAGTTAACTTAAAACTTGTCAACTTTGACAGAAGTCATTTTTTTCTGCTTTTGAAATTCCCAAGAGAGCAATAATAGAAGTAGTAGCAGCAGCAGTAGTGTTAGTAGTAATAGTAATGGTAACAGTAGCAGCAGCAGTTAACATTTATGGTGCTCTTATATGTGCCAGGCATCACTCAAAGCTATCTAAATCGGTTAATGAATTTAACCCAATCATAAGCCTATGACATATTATTGTTTTCCTCATTTTATGGATGAGAAATGTAATGCACAAAAATGTTAATATGCTTGCCATAGTCATGTTGTAGCCACATTGGCTTTAAACAAATCAAGGTAAGTTTGTTCAGTTGGACACACAAAAACTCATTTCCCTCCTCCTTTTTAGTTATTAGAAAAGTTAAAAGAACGTTGGCTCTCCACTGGTTTATGGCATAATCTGGAGTTGGTGAAGACAGTCGTTGTAGAACCACAGGGAGGAGAAAAAATTGATTTTGATGAATTACTACAGGTGTACTATGATGCAATCAAGTGCAAAGGAGAGAAAGGTAATTGGAAAATGTTGGATGATCAATGAAAAAATATTTTTTACTATAAAGTAAGAAGTTGGTGCTGTTAGAACATTATTTGTGTATCTTATAATTTTGGTTTCCTCGCTTAAAGATATTGAACTTTTAAAACTTTATCTCATAATAGTATTTAATTTTGATTTTTTAAGTTTGCTACTATGATTACTTAATCAGAGCTTTTCAAAATGACAAGAATTGGCAATTTCTGGGAATTTTTAGTGTACTTTAAAAAATGCTTATTTTCTGTTGCTTAAGATGGAGCCCTCCTGGTAGCAGTTTGTCGTGGTAAAGTGAGTGAGGGTCTGGATTTCTCAGATGACAATGCCCGTGCTGTCATAACAATAGGAATTCCTTTTCCAAATGTGAAAGATCTGCAGGTAGGCCTTCAAAGTCTTAAGAAATTTTATCATAGATGTTGTTGATTTTGTATGAAGTTAATTACACTTTTTCTTGTATCTTCAGACATTTTATTTTATTTCTATAGTGCAGGGGTGGGGAACCTTTTTTCTGCCAAAGGCTATTTGGATATTTATAACATCATTCGCTGGCCATACAAAATTATCAACTTAAAAATTAACCATGAAAAAAGATTCTAGATTTATTGTATTTCGAGTCCCGCCTGTGGTTGCCTTGGCAGGGCCAGACCAAATGATTTTGTGGGCTGTATGTGGCCTGTGGGCCGGATGTTCCCCACCCCTGCTATAGTGACTCAATGAGTGAGAAAGGTTTAGTAGATATAGGTTTATTTTACTTATTTACTTATTTATTCATTTATTGATTCATTTGTTCAAATTATAAGAGAAAGTTTACTTAGAAAGTTACAGTGGTAATAGAAGTGAGCCAGCTTGGCTGCATAGGCTCAAAAACCAACTTACAGAAGCAAATGAAGGGCCCTTGGCACTTAGGAGAGAAAAAGGCAAAGGTAACCAGTCTGGGGGGAAGATGATGGGGAAGGGAAAGCTCGAGTGTGCTCCAAGAAGGAAGGGAAAGGCTTGGGCGTGCTCCAAGAAGGAGAGCACGCCTATTTTATTTTTAACTTACACTGTCTTGTTCAACAAGAGCAATTTTCAGAGTGTGGTTCCAGGTCAGGAACATCAGTATCACCTAGGAACTTGATAGAAATACATATTCTTAGGCTCCATCCAGGCCTACTGAATCAGAAACTGTTGAGGTAGAATCTAGCAGGTTATGTTCTATGAAGCTGTTAGCCACAGACTAACGGGTCCCCCATAGTTGTGGGGCCCTTTTTCTATGTAGCTCTCTTCTTTCCAATGCCATGCCCCGCCCTGCAGATTTTAGTGATTTTAGCTGCTCCAAATTCTTATCTCTTCCACTTCAGCTCAGCAGGACCACAGTATTCTGCCTGTTCTTCAGTGTTCTGTGCTGTTGTCAGGAAATTTTACTCAGGAAGAGAGCTGAGAATCATGGAGTTCACCTAATGGATTTCCCTTATCTCTGAGATTAGTCATATATTGACTGGTGTCTACTCCCTGAAAGCAATTGCTTTATCTATTGTGACCAGTTTTACGGTCACTTATAGTGGAAGGGATATCCCTAAACCAATTATTCTGGTCTTGGCCAGAAACAGGGGTTTTGCTTCATTATCACTGATTGTTTGCTAAACATTATATTTGAAAAATTATTTGCAGCAATAATTTGAAGCCAAAGATGATGTTATCCTCTATCAAGGAGGATTTCTGCTTACTTCCTACAGGCATATGAAGATGCTAGCCATCTGAGACCAAGATTTGAGGTTTCTGACCACTGAGCTAACTGCATTAAGTGTAATTCATATCCCTCCTCCAAGGGCACAACCTGTTAGGGTCTCATACCAAAGTAGGCATTTTTTTCTCCGGGCAGTTATCTCCTTTATTGTTAATATTTTACTAGACTCTGTGAATTATATAATATTAACAGTAATAAGCAGTATTTTTCTGGTTAGTTCCTTCTCTGCCCTAACCTCTGGACCTTCTCAAAATTTCTGCAAGTCCTCAAGGGGAGAAGGGAGGAGGTGGTAATTCTCCACCATACATGACAAAGGATTTAGAATTAAGACTTCAAAAAGGAGCCCTGGTATTTTTTCATAACTAAAGGGTATTTGTAAGGCAGCCATCTAAAAGACTGATGTTATATAAACTTTAACCATGTAGGTATGTAATTTTTCTAATTAAAAAGGTCTGTTATCATTTGGAAATGACCAGAATATAGCACTCAGTACCTGAAATATCTGAATATCTGAGATATTACTATCTGAGATAAATCAGAACATCATTATGGATGATTTCTTAAAGTTCATCAATGACCAAACAAGTTATTTAAAAATTTTATTTGTATATTACTATGGGATATAAAAGACAAACCAAAGCCTGAAATTTTAATGAAGTTCACTTTATTTTTTTGTCGTTTATGCTTTTGGTGTCATATTTAGAAAACCATTGCCAAGTCCAAGGTCAGGCAGATTTACCCCTAATGTTTTCTTCACAGAGTTTCATTTAGTCTTAGCTCTTAAATTTATTTGTTTGTTTATTTATTTATAAAGGTTTTATTGATTTTTAGAGAGAAAGGGAGAGAGAAACATTGATGTGAGAGCGTAACATGGATGGGCTGCCTCTTGCACACCCCCTACCGGGGATCAAGCCTGCAACTCAGGCACGTGCCCCAATTGGGAATCGAACTGGCAACCTTTCGGTTCCCGGGACATTGCCCAACCGAGCCACACCGGCCAGAGCAAATTTGTTTGTTTGTTTATTTATTTATTTATTGAATTTATTAGGGTGACATTGGTTAATAAAATTATATATGTTTCAAATGTACAATTTTATAATACATTATCTGTATATTATACTGTGTGTTCACCATCCCAAGTCATCTCTTCTCCTAGAGGCTACTCAGTGTTCCTTGCCATAGGGCCTTCTCACAGACCCTTTCACAGCATGGCAGGTTATTTCTTCAAGGCCAACAAACTATTCTCTAGCTCCAGTCTACTAAACTGGAGTCACAAGAATAATTTTTCTGTACCTTTGCCTTATAATATAACCTAACCAAGGGAGTGACTATCCATCACCCTTGCCATATTCTGTTGGCTAGAAGCAAGTCACAGTTTCTGCTGTCACTCAGGGTGAGAGTATTATAGAAGACACACCTCTCTGGGAGTCACCTTAGGGTTTGTCTGCCGTATTCTTGTCTTCTGTAAAATGAGATGATGAGCTAAGTGATTTCCATAAATGGCTTTTCCAAAACTAACATAGTGCTTCAAATTACTGGAACCACAAATTAGACGTTATTGTTTTCTTTTACATTAATACTCAGTCGATCATGCAAGAATAAGTAGAAGTTATTTACAAATGCAAACCTTAAATATTTTATCTTATGGAAATGAAACAATCTATTTCTGCATTATTTTCTCTGTTGTTTCACTTGAATCTTATTTTACATGTCATCCTTGCACAGGGGCTGTGCTAATCTTCTCTGTATTGTTCCAATTTTAGTATATGTGCTGCCAAAGCAAGCACTGAATTATTTTAAAAGGTTAAGATCAGTGTCTGAGTTAGAAAAGTCATTTGAGTGGGGAAAAAGAAGGCAATGACATTAATTTTATGGTACTAAATTTTTTTTTTAATTTGAGGCACAGATTATGGAAGTAAAAATTAAAATGCAGTTTAAAATACTAACTTAAGACTTTTGTAGTCTCAATTGCAAAGTTTGGCTTTTAGAGAAGCAGGAAAAAGTATGCTAGAGCCAAAAATATGACTTCTTTGGCTGTGACCAGGATTTCCTCTTCCCACCTTGGGGACTAGAAAGTAGAGGTAGGAAAATTTCATTTTGGAGCCAAGTGTGACTTGTTTAGTTTAAGTCATAATTTATTGCACATACCTCAGGGACCTGAAAATAAAGAAACCCACTATGAAATGTTGATAATGGGCCACTCTGAAGGGCAAGCATTAAGCTAACTTTCCCAGTGAGGATTTTTTTCACTTCCACCTTTTCCAGATGCTGCTGATCATTCTATAAGGACATACTTAATCGTGTAGTAGTTAAAAGGAAGACTTTCTGTGCATTAAACCAAAGCAGTTGAGGGGCAGAAGAGTGAACCAAGGCTTTTACATGATCAGATGGTGGTGGAAAAAGAAAAGTTGTTTTCTTTTAATGCAGTTAAGTCACAGTATAACAAGGCTTCCCCTTTAATGGACATCCTCAGCAAATCCTTTGGCCAATTAGTATGATCTAAAAACTACAAAAGCTCTCGACTTTATAATTCAGGCATCTGCATCTCAAATTGGTGGCATGGTTATAATTTGTGAAGCATTATAAAGTGCAATACTTAGATTTTTAAAATTGTGTTTTATTTGTATTCCTGGGCATAGTTTAGTTTAGGGGTACATAGACATATTCTCCCCTCACGGGTATTGTGCCTTTACTCCTCTGAGGAAAAATTTATGAATCCATGGCATGAGGCTAAAAATGTTTATACTTTAAAAATGTTCAAGTGGTATGTTACATTTTTATAATTAGTTTAATAAAATTTGATGGTAATATTCAATATCAGAATTTCTCTTATAAGGATTAAAATAATTTATTAAGATAAATTTTATATTTTTGTATTATTTTTCTTTAGTAATATATATAGTATGTTGCATTACCAAAATAATTTTATTTAGAAACTATTCACAATTAGGGTAGTGATCTGATTAGTTATCTTAGTATTGGCATATAATAACCATTATGAATTCTTTTTTTGATTAGGAAATTTATCTTAACTCTGAAGGTACTGAACTATTTGAGGGTATTATTTTAATCAATTTTGAAAAATTACATTCATGATTGAAAAATATAGGCATCTATTTTAGTTTTGTTAAATTGGTTATTGACTTTATAACAAACACATAAATTTATAGGCTTCCATGAATTCTTGGGTTTTTATAAATCTCAGAAAAAGGCTGTTATCCTTTGCTTGCCCAAAGGTTAACAGCATTAATAAAATAGAGTGCACACTAAACCAGTGCTTGCCGGTGTCAAAATATTATTAGATGATGGCAGTATTAGAATTGTTAAATCCGACATTTCATTTTAAGGAGAATGATGTTGTTTCTTCATTTTTCTTATTGCTTTGACAGCAGTGTAAATATTCATGAGTAGGTGAATGAAAACGAATGCAAGGGGCTATAGTATATCAGAACAAACGATTTCAAAAACAAATTTTTTCTTAATAATTGAATAAATTCATATATTTCTTTTGAACCACTTTCATAATTGTCTTAATGATCTTGAGTGTTTTAGCATTCGTTTATTTATTCATTTAACAAAATTGTACTAAGCGCCTAATTTGTACTTAATATAGTAGGTGCAAAAATTAACAAGATGCTATCTCTGTACTAGTGATGCCTATAATTTAGTAAAGGACTTGAATGTGCAACAGGATGTTTTGATGGGATAAACTTAAAGGGCCACAAATATTTAGGAGTCCAGTAGCGTGCTGTTGTAATTGTTGGAAACACTTAGGCCAAATCACATATATGGAACAAAATCTGTCACCTGTGAAGGTCTAGAATGAGTTTATCTTCAATTACTTGAAACCTTTTCTTCCTTCTCAGAAAACTTTCTTTTCCCAGCCTTGGCCAAACTATCCTTTGGCCAAGGATAGTTTGGCCAATAGTAGTATTAAAGCAGGGTTACATATATTTTGAAACTCCAAAATTAAAATGTAATTTAAATCTAAGTATGCCACCTAGGTTGATAATTTGTGATTTTCCTTGGACAGTGAAAAATGAGAGTAATCAAATTCTTTGTTCCCACCCCTCCTGAAAAACAAAGATAAAAAC
Source organism: Miniopterus schreibersii (assembly GCF_964146895.1). Classification (NCBI taxonomy): domain Eukaryota; kingdom Metazoa; phylum Chordata; class Mammalia; order Chiroptera; family Miniopteridae; genus Miniopterus; species Miniopterus schreibersii. The sequence continues at coordinate 11,697,834 of NC_138116.1, forward strand.
ACAAAATAAATGGATGAATTGCTGAGGTATTTTAAATTTTTAAATTAAAAAAATTTTAATATATTTTAAAGGAATGTTTTGGGATCGGGGAGGAAACAGAGTCACAAAACTTTAGACAAATACCATATGATTGAACTTATATGTAGAATCTAAAGAACAAAATAAATGAACAAACAAAACAGTAACAGACTCATAGGTACAGAGAGCAGACTGGTGGTTACCAGAGAAGGGAGTTTTGGAGCAGGGTGAAAAAGCTAAAGGGATTAAGAAGTACAAATTGGTATTTACAAAATAGTCGTGGAAATGTACAGCACAGGGAATATTGTCAACTATGTATGGTGCCAGTTGGGTGCTTGAAATATCAGGGAACCACTTTGTAAAGGATATAATTGTCTAACCACTATGCTGTACACCTGAAACTAATACAAAATAGTATTGAATGTAAACTGTAATTGAAAAATAAAATTTAAAAAAATTACAAAATTTTAAGTTTGGTTGATAGCCTTTTTCTTTCTTTTTATCTCAACAGTCATGCCATTGTATTTCCTTAGGAAAAAAAGCCATGTCTCAGTATAGCTACAAATAAAACCTGTGGATAATTAATAAAACCAGCAAAAACTTTTGTTTTTGAAAAATTCTGCAGTTATTTTCTTGTATTCATCTTGTTTTTTTGGAGAGAACAAGAACTTTGTTGACCTAAGTTGTATTTCACTTTTATAATAGGTGGAAGCCTTTAAAAGTGAAATTATCACCCCGGGGATTGTAAGGTTGATTGACACTTAACTACTTCCGCTGGCGCAGAGCGTAATCAGCAGCACTAATTCAAAGGAGACGCTGGAATTGTGTTTTAACTTCTCTGAAAATAACTTTAATTTTTTTTTCCAGAGTAGAATTTTGGTTGTAGTGGATTTTAATTTATTTACTTAGATCCCCTTAAAGCCTACAGAGTGCAGATATGCAGATGGACTTCAAGTGAATGTGTCACTTGATTTTTTCCAACTATAAAACTTTAAGGTCTCAGATAACATAAGCTAGAGTAGACATCACTGTTCGGTGTTTACAACATGTCTTTCTTGTTTTTCATGAAGATTAAAGGTTTGATACCTTGGGAATGAGTTCAGTTTATGCTTTCTAACTATAGGCCAAATAACCCCAATGTGCCAGGAAATATAGTAAGCTACACAACTTATTTTCTGATCACATCAAAATTTCCAGATTTGTTGCATAAAATTACTTTATAGCAGGGTTTTTCAACCTTGGCACAGAATAACTATTTGTTATGAGTGATGTCCTGTGTATTATTGTAGGATGTTTTGATGCCAGTAGCAAACCCTTTTTCCCCTACCAGTTGTGACAACGAACATGTCTCTAGACATTGCCATGCCAATATCTTCTGGTTGAACGCCATTGCTTTATAGTAAGATATACAAGTGTATGTCATGAATTAAAATTAACAATCTGCTTTTATTTTTAAATTATTTTTTATCAAGTTGAAAAAAGTCCAATAAAGCTTTTACTAAGAGCCTAATTTATACTAAATCCAGTAGATGGCTTCTTAGAGTAATAATCCTTGGCTTCTACCCCACTCCTAGCCCCTGCTTATGAGGGGCAGTGATTTTTATTTCTTTTAGCTATTTTATCTGGTATTTTTACCTCCATATTTAATCTTTATTTAATCAATTTTAGACACTATTTACTTCCTGTAGGAGATAAGAATTTAGCTTACTTTACCTTTCTCTTCTCCTCCCATATAATTATATCAAAAGTTTTAAAATTCATAACCAATATACATTATCATGACTGTGAAAATATTGTTCACTGTAGTCAAATGATTTCCTTCCTTTCTTGAACTTTTTAATTTTTCTGGGCATTAATACCTTTCTCCCCTTTTATTCTTTTTGAAAGATCTTTAACTAAATCATCTCTCACCCTTTAATAAATCTGTGTAGTGCCTCTGAATATGATTTTCCTATCAGACCTGTCAGATAATATGAGTTTTTCTTTTTCTTTTTTTTCCTCCTGAAGATGTCCCTTCTGGAGCCTCCTGATCTACTTCAATAAGGACTAAGTTAGTTGCTCTTTAAGCCCATGTAACTGCCAACATCCTGAGATTTTCCCTTTGCTGTCATCCTAGGATTTGGGCTTTTTTTTTTTTTTTTTAAATCTTTATTGATTTCATAGAGAGGAAGGGAGAGGGGGAGAGACAGATAGCAATATCAATGATGAGAGAGTCATTGATCGGCTGCCCCCTGCACGCCCTGGATTGGGGGTCGAGCCCACAGCCTGGGCATGTGCCCTGACTGGGAATCGAACTGCGATCTCCTGGATCCTAGGTCGATGCTCAACCGCTGAGTCACGCCAGTCCAGGCCATCCTAGGATTTTGATTTGCCTATTTTCTGTGTTGGATCCCAAGTTTCTTGGGTCCCAGATCTTTCTCCTGTTTGTTGTTTACTGTTTTATCTTTGTAGTACATATCCCCCAACTGTTTCCCTATGTATCTATTTACTGAATCTTTCTGGACTCCTGCTGACCTAACAGGCTTATTTTTCATTAATAGCTCTATAGGTACTTGGGTTTGAACTTTCACCTCTGCGTTGTCATTTACCATTTGTCCATCTGCTTTTTATGTTCATATACTGGGGTTTGAGGTTACAGATGCCTCTTAGTTGAATTGAAGATGGAATCTGTATTTCGCTTTCTCACTTGTCTTTTGATTTGGGATTAGTTTTTAAGAGGCAAAGAAAGAAGAAATGTCTTTTTTTTTGTCTTCCTGAGACCGGAATTCTTCATTACTTCGTAAGATTTTAAAGTGTTATGATCCTATATCCTTTTATTCCCACATTCACATTTGAGAAGCCTTGAATCAAACATTTGTAACAATAATATTAAGTTAGAAAGTAATACTCTTTAAAAAAAAATAAAACATTTTTATGTTTGAAAGATAAGCTTGAATGTATTAATAAAGATCTAGATGGCAAAATATCATAATTCATCTGTCGGGCTGTGGAGTTAATAAACAGGGTTTTAAAGTTTTAAGTATATTTTCAAGTACCCATGTAATCTTTTTAGTTTTTTACTTGTACACTTTCTCTTGCTCATGTTCAGTTTTAAATGTCACAATATTTAATCATATAAATCTGAGTCTGAGCTTCCTCTCACTAGGATTATCTTCTACTTCTATGCTTGCCATTGCCTCCAAACTTTTATGCAACCTCCTCAAGGCCACAATACTTAGTATTGCATCTTCTAGCATCCACAAGCTTCTTCCATGAGAGATCTTGCCGTCCTCTAGGGTTATATGGAAGTAGGTATAGGTCTCGTCACTTGCTGAATGCAGCACTATTTATTACTCTTAACAAAGCCTCTTAATATTGGTTCATTCCTTTAAGAGCCTAGCTTTCCATTTATAGCCTCACATTGCTTTGTTATGTAAGATAATATTTCATTATGTTGGTTGTGACTGCTAGAAGGGTTTATTCATAGTTATGTGGCTCTCATATGTTAAAGTCTCAAGACTAACAGAGGAAGCTCTAGATTATAAGATATATGAATGAAATAATATTTAGACTAATAGAGTACCAATCATGCACTCATTCTTTAGATTACACAACCACCGTATTTTCTATAATTCTGCTTCAGATATAGCTCATAGGTTGCAAAGTGATAAAAAAATACTATGAAGGATATTAGAGACTGCTAATGTTATACTTTCTCAAAAAAATTAAGATCAGTTGCAGAAGTCATTTAGAAAAAGGCATGTTTCAAAACCGAACACTCTGCAATATGTGTCCTGCCAGTGTACATATTTTCATTGATATTTGATATAAAAGTAGCCGCTCCATAAGCTGAAAAAATTTATTTTATAAGTCACCTAAAATAATGTATCTATATATTGAGTAGTGTGGGTTAAGCACCGTCAGAGAGAGTTGATCCAAGTGTTAAAACCCTAATTTGAGGTGAACAGCCTAAAGTAGATGGCCAACATTGGCAAAACTAGGTTTCCAGTTTTTCCTATGGAAAAAGACATGCAGGTTATGATGATTACAATAGCTTTATTAACTCCGTGTTTCACATACTCAGAATTATAAATCTACTTTTGTCCCACCCTTTAGGTTGAGGACAAGTGATGCCTACTGAAGGGGAATATACTTTGTTCTTTTTCTTCTATTTGAAAAATGCAGGCTATTTTTTCAACACTGACAATATATCACACAAAGTTTAATACAGATTTCTCTGCAAAAAGTATCTTATTCAAAGCAGCCTTAAAGCATATATCAGATAAGTTATATTACTATTACTATGTCTGTTAAAATGTCTCAATTCTTATTTCTTGGTAGATTACTGTGGTCAATTCCTCACATAACGAGGAAAGTACATAACAATTGAAAACCATTTCTAATGTTGTGTGTGTTTTTTTAAATCTAAAGGGTAGCCTGGCTTCTTAACTCTTGGCAGAAGCCCATTTTTCCCCATTTAAAAAAAATATATACTATATTTGGTTAACGTGGTGTTTCAGAAATCTTGAATATGTGCCAGATGAAATAAAACCAGCTATATTCCTTTTATCTAGCTAAATTATTTCACATACAAGATCTTATGCTGAGTTTAGAACTCTAACCATTGGAATTTATATTGTGATACCCTGATAAAAGTGTTTACACTGTGAGGATATGGAGCAGTAAATGCCTCTAATGCACAGTCTCTGTCTTCCAGATTTGGTGGTTTGCTATAAATGTTTATGTTTTAGGTCCTGTATCTTGGCTAAAGATAAAACTATTCTTCTTGAGTGTTTGCTAGACAAATGTGTTTATTTTTCTGAGGCAAAGTTTTCTTAATATTTTTAATTACTAAGTTTAGCTGATTATTTGTTCTTAGTCTTATTTTGAGGCTTGAACTTTGTGATAAAGCTTACATGCAAGAAAAAAATATGTATTCTGCCTATATTGATTGCTTTTCGGGAGGCATTTATTACTGAAATAATAATGCATATTTATATGAATTGGGATTTGAGGCAGTAGTATAGTGAAGAGATGCATTTATAGTTCCAGCTCATGTTTATTACACCATTTATTTCTTCAGAAGCTACTTATAAAATTTATAAAAGACTACTCTTAAACAGAGCTATTTAAGACCAATATTGTTGGGTTTGACTAAGTTGAAAAAATAATCTAATGTTCAAAATTGTGACTTAAATTTCTTGTTGACATATGCAGGATAATGTTTTTGGTTATTTTATACCTGCTATTGCTATCAGTAGTATACTACTTATACTGTCTGCAATAAAACTGAGTCATTGGAGGACTTCAGGAACATACTGTTTGTTACAATACTCAAGTGTATTGTAATTTAATGGTAAAATCAGAATTCAAAACCATATAACTTTTGCCTGTATGCTGTATGGGCATTTTTACATAGTCTCTACCACTTCAGTCTTGATTATCTCTTTGCTGTTTAGGATCTCATCTCTACTTATATCAGGTTAGCTTTTGATGCAGAAATATTTTCAGTTGCCTAGAACCTACCAAATTAAGGGTGTTTTTCATTTTGTGTGAACTTTGAACTCCAGTTAAGAAAAAAAAAATGTTTTATGAATTAAGGCAACATCTGAACCAATATATTGAAAACTCAAGCCATTCCAGAAGTTGAAGAGATTATTTAAATGAGTGAGCTGGTTGAGAGTTGGCAAATAGTTCAGATTATTTTAGGCTACAGTACTTTGCAACTTCTGATAAAATAATTTGCCGTCTCTCTGCAGTTCACACACTCCCCCAAAATTACACATACACTAATTTATTGGGGATGGGTGGGCACCAACTGGTTTAAACTCCTTTCACAGAGTACAATTAAATATAACTTTCTATTTTGGGAAAGCCTTGTAAAAGGTATTTGAAAAGTAATGTTAACTGGTCCAAAAGATCATTTTTCCAAACCACACTTGAGCCCAGTTTATGGTGTTTACTTTCTGTCAAAACTTAGAAAAAAAAATTCACAGTTAACTTCCATAATTTAAAATGTCTGTCTCATTAGGCATTAAAGAACCATTGGTCAACAGGTATAATATTGTTAGACTGTATAGCTAATGTGAATGTGGACATGACCTCCCAAATAGATCAAAGACTAATCTCTTTGACAGTTACAAGATGGCAGAGCTTGCCATGGGCCTTTTGCTGGTGCACATTGAAACTATTTGTTTGGAAAGCATGCCTGAGGGATGGGAACAAGTTTATAAGGATGAGCAGGTAAAAGTAAAAGGTTGTCTTTTGACATTTCAATTAATTCAGCTTTTGATTTACTTAACATTTAGGCTATTTGCTGGCAGGAGAAACTGGCTTTTTCACATATGCTTTATGTCACTTTAAATTGGACATTGAACGTGCCTCCTAAGTGTACAATGAAATAGATTCTGGTGTCATTAAAAAGAGGTATACTGGCTTCTTACTTTTTCAAACCCTTAGTTCTGCTTTCTCTGATTAAATGTATTCCCCCAATGATAATTTTTAAAAATCTGTTTCTTAAATAATAAAAAATATGTTGAAGTTAACTTTTATGTATTTTTACTTTCCAAAGTATTTTTCCTTCTCACCTAAATTAATCCTGTAGGTAAAATATTGGCAGTCTTTTAAAAGCTCTTTGGATTGTAAAGGGTATTTGAAAATTTGCAAGAAATTGAAATGATGTATTCGTACATATGTTAATTCATTTTAATGAAAAATAAAAGACCAAGGAAAGATAATATAATTTTGCTTATTTAATCTAATAGTTGTTACATTACCTCTATTTTATTTATAACTAATACTTCCTAGAGCAACTGTTGTCATAGGCAGAGTGATCATTATAAAATATTTGTCTGAACATGGCGTAGGAAATTTTGAAAATCCTTAAACTGTTATATCTGACAAGGGATAAATCCCAGCTCTACACCTTACATGCCACCTAATGTTTTATTATTTTTTATTTTTATTATTATTATTTTTTAAAATATATCTTTATTGATTTCAGAGAGAGGAAAGGCGAGGGAGAGAGAGAAATAGAAACATCAATGGTGAGAGAGTGATCGATTGAGCCCGCAACCCGGGCATGTGCCCTGACCAGGAATCAAACCCTGATTGCCTGGATTCTAGGTGGACGCTCAACCGCTGAGCCACGCCCTGCCGGGCCCACCTAATGTTTTAAACCTTATTTTTCTCATCTGTAAAATGGTGTAGTGATATCTACCACTTAAGATTGTTGTGAGGATTTAATGAAATGATATGTAGTAAGCACTGCACTGTGCATGGACATTATAAGAGCTCAATAAATGTTACTATCATTTATTATTAATAAGATCTTTGGTTCCCAACTTTTCTAATTTTGACTTTCTATTTAGCTAACTCGTGGTCAATTTCTGTTCTTGGTTTATCAGTTATTCCTGTAACGTGGATTAACCCAAATTATCTTCTTCCTTAAACTTCTCCTGTTTTCTCTGGGTGGGTTACTGGATTGCTTCTCTCAGTGGCTGGAAACTTTGGAGCCATTTTGGATTTTTCCCTCTTTAATAAGCCCCATATCTACATTGTCACTTAAGTTCTGTAGCTCCACAATGTGTTACAAATGGCCTCTTTTCCATTCCTTTTGCCTTTCCAAGTGAGGCCCTCATCACTCTTGCACCAAATTCATAGTGTATCTTCATTTTTCAGCTCCTCTTACTTCTTTATACTGTAAACAAAGTTCATATTTCAGCACTTATATTACTTGGTGACCATTTACAATCATATTTTTTCCTGATCTTTGTAAGCTCTTAGGAGGTAGGAAATGTTTTTAACTCATCTTTGTATTTCTAGTGCCTTTTACAGATGCTTTTGCACACAGCCAAAACTGTAAATATTGAACTGAATTCTCTCTTTAAGCTACCAAAAATGTCTTCTTCCCATTATATTAATTTTACTACTTTAAATGTTATATTTATAATGTTTCTACAGCATTCTTTTTTATTTAGGTTTCTTTATTAAGCTTTATTGAGGCATAGTTAACTTTGTGGCCTTCTTCAGAGCTACTTAAAATATAAGTCCCTTTTTTCATTCAATTAGTGTATGAAAAATTAAAATCATAATACATAATTTCCTTTCACCCAGAACTTGCATTTTACTTCTTACAGGAGAGCTTTTTGCAGGAAAAAGCTTATTTATTAACTCATATATATTTGAATAAGGTCAGTCTGAATTACGTGTATCATACATTCTGAAAGTAGTTTACTCTTGAGTCTATGTAATTTTAAAGATTTTTATGAAGACCAGATGAAAGCTGGGTTTGTAGTACCCTTTGGTGTGACATTGCTTTTAATAGGAATATAGTTTTCTGCCCTGTAATTAACTCTGAGTCCCTTTGAAAAGGAATATGACTATAATATCAAATTTAATAACTAGATAGCAGAATTTATTATTATTCCTTTTTCCAGCAAAGAAGTAGAAGTTTGATTTAACAGTCTCTGTGTGTTAGTCCCTAGATAGAAAATGAATGTAGATTTAATCAGAAAAGTGAGAGATTCTTGATATCCTTTAATAAGTGGAGCCTTTGAGGCAATAATATATCAAATGCATTAGTATTGTCTCAACTCTGAATTTTAAATTTGATTAGATCATTACTGTCCGCTTTCATCTGCTTTGATTCTTTTACACCAGTGTCTTCGTTGTGTATGAAGTTATTTTGCACTCATGTACAGGTGTGGGCAAAAATAGGTTTACAGTTTATTCCTATGGAAAAAGACATGCAGGTTATGATTTTTACAATATAATCTTATTAGCTCAATAGAATGTAACAGTGGCACAAGGTTGTACGTAAGTACACTGTGCCGTTGTGACATTCTTTTGAGTTAATAAAGCGATTGTAGCCCGGTCGACATGGCTCAGCGTTTGAGCTTCGACCTAGGACTCAGGAGATTGTGGTTCGATTCCCGGTCAGGGCACATGCCCGGGTTGCGGGATCGAATCCCTGTGTCCCTGTGGGGGATGTGTACGAGGCAGCCAATCAATGACTCTCATCATTGATGTTTCTCTCTCTCTCCCCCTCTCTCTGAAATCAATAAAGATATTTTTAAAAAAGAGTAAACCTCATTTAAAAAAATAAGCAATTGATAATCATAACCTGCATGTCTTTTTCCATATGAACAAACTGTGAACCTATTTTTGCCCAGCCCTGTGTTTTGGATATTACCCCTTATCAGATGTTTCTTTGGCGAATATCATCTCTGGTTCAGTAGGTTATCTTTTCATTTTGTTGATTGTTTTTGCTGTGTAAAAACTTTTTAGTTTGATGTAGTCTCATTTGTTTATTTTTTTTCTTTTGTTTCTCTTGCCAGAGGAGATATATTAAAAAAATATTACTAAGAGCAATGTCAGAGAGTTTACTGCCTGTTTCCTTCTAGGAGGGAATGTAAGGATGAATAGATGAGTTGGGGTGGTGAACACACAATACAGTATATAAATGATGTATTATAGAACTGTACACCTGAAACCTATGTAATTTTATTAACCAATGTCACCCCAATAAATTCAATTAAAACGTGAAAAAAAAGTTTTAAATGAACTAAAACAAATTTAGTACTGAAAAACAAAATCTCTCTACCATACAAAATAATGTTTGAAATGTTAGTTGATATGATTTTTTAAATGAGCTTTAATTATATACTATATTTTTTATATATTTTAAAATTATTAGGTTGAACTAAAGCGCCAGTATAATGACCAGCATTCAAAATTGAGAGGTCTTTTACCTGGTCGTCAGTGGTATGAAATTCAAGCATACAGGGCCTTAAACCAGGCCCTGGGTAGGTAAGTGAAGTGAAATGTAATGTAATGTTACTGTAACATTATCTGTGAGCAGGGATCTATATAGAGCTAGTCTTACTACTTCACTCCTTATAATAAATTTGATAGAATTTATTTCACTAGAAGTCTAGGAACTGGTATATTTTCAATGATAGATGTCACAAGTGAAAGTTGCAAAGAAACCAGTGGAATAAATGAAACCCTAAACAAAACTACCTTTGCTAAAGTTTGAAGATTTTTGATTGCTCAATGAATGTCACACAAAGGTGTTCAGTAAATGTTTATAGAAGCTTGCCACCAAACAATACAATTTTTATCTTATGTCCATCAGACGCATGATGATTTTATGAGTAAAAAGCAAACCATTGAAGAGGTTAAGTTAAACTATGCTCATGATACTAAAGAATTAACACCAGCTGATAATAAAATTTAATTATAATACTTCTTTTTCTAAGGATTCTGGTTCATTAAGATTTGTACTTTGTGGAACTAGTTTTTAAATCACCAAATTTTATATCATAATTTCATATTGGAGGAGACCAACATTTAATTTATACTTCTTTTTACTTATCCAAATAAAATTATTCTTTAAGAAACCCATAACATTTTATACATTATCTCTATTATAACGTATATCTTATTGTATTATAATAGTCTGTTATTTCTCTGTCTCCTTCCCTAAACATGTAGTACACATTTTTTTATTCTCAGCAACTATGTCTCAGCTTGGGGTATAAATGCTTAATTAATGTTTGTTGAATTAGTGGAAAATGCCAGGTTCATTGCTTTTTTCATTATACCATATTGGTCAAAGAGCCTCTAGAGCTTAAAACCTACTTTTCTAGAATTTAATAAAAAGGATGTGTTCATAATATTGATATATAATACTGTAGTTTTAGTATTTTGTTAATTAAAAAGTGGATAGCCCAACTGTCATTGTACTGATTTTAAGGGAAACAGTATCAACAAGTAACAACTTAATAGAGAAACATGTCCATTTAAAAATCAAGTAAATATTTTACATCATTTGGTAAAACTCATAATGTGGATTGATTGACATAAAAGGTGCTTATATTCATACACTGTCCTTACAAGGGATATGTCTAGAGGGTCTAAAGTAAACAGAAACAAATTGTGTTTAAAAAGTGTTATCTTTTTTAAGGCCACATGGGACTATTAGAGTATTTGAAGTAATATAAGTCCATGAAATGTAATAACCGCCTTCGGGAAAGTACCAGATGTTTTTGTGACCAGGTTACAACTGGACTCTGAGTTTCCCAACAGCTCTGCTTTACTAAAAGTACAATCCCTTTCTCAAGTGGGCATAATTCATTTGAGCAAGGCAGTACGAACACAATGGGAAAATGAAAAGGTGAAACCTTTTCCTCTGAACTGTTTTGTTAATTTGCATGCCTTTCTTCCATAGGGCATTTTAAATATAAACTGTGGTGGAACCAAAACAGAGTGGCATCCTGACTTTCTATTGATTTTCAACACTGTTCTGTAATATTGGCAATATCCACCTTCCCGTTCTGCCCAATTTTATAGTCCGATACCTTGGGACCCATGGATTACTTAAAAATTATATCAAAAAAGAATGTCATATAAAATTTAGATTTTTTTATGTTGTGGAAAAATCTAACATTCATATTAATCTTCACCTCCTCTCAAAATCCCATGATAGTAACGGAATAAAAATGCCAAACCTACAAAATTAGAAAGAGTGGGAGAGGGGACAACAGACAAGGTGTCAACAAATTCTGAGCACTGGAAAAGAGATGAATGATTGAATGACTTAGCAGGCAAGAGAAAACTGAAATTTAAATCTGTAGTCATGAAAACTAACAAGATTCTCCAGATTTGGGCATAGAAAAGCTTAGGACTTGGGGGCACTATAAAGTTTCACTTAAAGTAAGGTTAAACACAAGAGGATTGGTTGCAAGTTAGTATACAAAATAGTTTGACAGCTCCCACCCCCACCCAGGTTTACTCTCTGGAGAGATTAAACTAGAGTCTATATATTCTTCAACTCCTGGGACAGCTAAGGATGTATTAAAGATGGGGATTAAGAAAAGTCTACCTACTGAATGTGAGAACTCCATCTCCTTTTTCTTCTCAGCTCTGAGTGGGCTGACAATCAATCTTATATCTCCAAGGCAGGAAAGTACAGTATTTCTCTTTAGGGAAACTGACCACTCCATGAGTAAGGGTTTACAGATAGTAACAAAGTCGCCCTGCTCCTGCCGGATTACCTTACTGCAAAGTCTCCTGGCCTATAAGCCCCACCCATGTATGCAGAGCTGCCAATGAGCGTTTTAGTGCCTTACTCTTAAATAAGTCCAGAGTCTTTAGATATTCAAAGAATATCTGTAACATGAAAAATAGAAACCAAAACAATTGGAAAATAATACCAACAAACCAAAACAGGGTAGAAAAACTCACAGAAATCAGAAACTGCAATACAATAGGGGTTGGCAAACTTTTTTTTTAAAGGGCCAGATAGTAAATATTTTAGGCTTTTCATGCCATATTCAGTTTGGCATATTCTTCTTTGTTTTTCTTTAACCCTTTAAAAATGTAAATACCACTTCTACCTTGCAGGCTGCACAAAAACAAAATATGGACCAGATTTTCCCTGTGGGTCATAGTTGGCTAAACTCTGAATAGAAGAAAACTTAAAAAAAAATAAGTATCAGTAATATTTATAGAGAGGTAAGATAAGCGCCTCCATAAAAGAACAGAAAATAAAAAGCTCCTAGACATTAACATGATCGCAACAAATTTTAATGCAGAATTGGGCTTAGAAGATAAAATTGAAATTTCCCAGATCAAAAAGACAAAGGGAAAATAGGAAAGAACTAAAAAGAAAAGAGGATCAGTGTGCAAAAGCCAATTTCTGATATGATCCACATGGAGAGACTAGAGGAAATAGAGGAAAGAAACATCAAGAAATAATTTAAGAAAAATGCTCAGAATTAGAGGACATAATTTTCCGATTGAAAGGGCTCAATTAACTTTAATGAAACTGGTTATTTCTCTATCCTACACAGTTATTATACTTTTCAACTCCAAAATTTCCATTGGGTTCTTTCTTTAAAAGTGTGCAATTCCATTCCTAGGTATATACCCAAGAGAATAAAAATATGTATTCATACGAAAACTTGTACACAGATGTTCACAGCAGCATTATTTATAATCGTCCAAAGGTGGAAACAACCCAAATGTCCATTAACTTATAAATGGATTAGCAAAATGTGGTATATCCGTACAGTGGAATATTAATCAGTCATAAAAAGGATAGAAATACTGATACACAATACAAGTAACCTTGAAAACATCATGCTAAGTGAAAGAAGCCAGACACAAAATGCCACATATTGTATGATTCCAGTTATAGGAAATGTCCAGAATAGGCAAATCTATACAGAGAGAGGGTAGATTAGTGGTTGCCAGGGTTTAGGGAGTATAATTGGGGTAACTGGGAGTGACTAATAATGGGCACTGGTTTTTTTTGGTGAGATAAGAATGTTGTGTAATAGTGGTTGTAGGCTGTACAACCTAGTAAATGTACTAAAACCCACTAAATTGTACACTTGATTAAAACATTTTTATAATAAAAATTTTTTTAGCAAATCAAGTCCAACAATCTATAAAAAGAGTAATGCACCATGACCATATGTAGTTATCCTATGAATAAAAGGCAGTCTGAATATTAAAAAATTTGTCAATGCAGTCTACCACATTAACAATCCAAAGAAAAAAACTGCATGAACATATACATTGGTGCATGTCAAATGTTTTTATCAAATTAAACATTCATTTATGATAAAAAACTCATTAAACTAGAATAAAGGTCATCTCTATAAAATCAACAATTAATATAATGTGTGAGGTAAAAAATACTCTTTGCGACTAAGGAAAGTTTTGGAAAATATTTTTTTTGTCTTTCAAAATAGAATGCATATAACATTTTGGGATGTTGAGTTATCAGTAGTCAGCAGAAGTAGGGGATTTTGTTATACATCTACTTTGGAACAATGTAGTGAGTAGTTTCTATAACCTTGTCATGATAATGAGTTTGATTAAAGGAATATAAATCAATGACATCATTTTTTTCAGTCTTCTATTTTTCCCATGAGAAATTTAGCTTTTATTTTCAAAGTTATATCTATTTTATTTTCTCCCTATATTTTATAGATGTATTCGACACAAAAATGATTGGGGAGCTCTTATTCTAGTGGATGACCGCTTCAGGAGTAACCCAAGTCGATATATATCTGGTAAGATACTCAGCTTGGCTTAGAGTAATGAATTAATAACAAACTTTAATGACTTTTATTTTTAAAGACAAGGAATTGGACAAAAAATTTTAAAATTAAATTTATTGGGGTGACATTGGTCAATAAAATTATTTAGGTTTCAGGTACACAATTCTATGATACATTATCTGTATTTTTCATTTTGAGAATTTGAATATTTAGATCAAACATGGAAAATTAATATTGAATGGGATTCTACCCTTTTAATATTTATGTGTTTGCCAAAAAAATCTTTATAGAGGAGAATCTGGTTAATTATCAACATAGTATTAATCAATCAGGATCCTTTAATTTCATAGAATGTGGCATTTCACTCAGTAACAGTAATTATTTAGCATTGTCAGGAAAAAGGCTGTTCTACAGAAATGACTTTTCTAAGAAATATTAAGTTTTTCTTTTCATTTATCTTTATTGTTGAAAGTATTACAGATTTCCCCCCATTGATCTTCTCCACCCCACATCCACCCCCCCATTGATCTTCTCCACCCCACATCCAGCCTTCCCCATACCAATGTCTGTGTCCATAGGTTATGCATATAAGCATATAAATTCTTTGATTAATCTCTTTCCACCAACTCCCCCACCCCCGCCTTCCCTCTGAGATCCCTCAGTCTGTTCTGTGCTTCTGTGTCTCTGGATCTATTTTGTCCATCAGTTTATTTTGTTTTAAGTTTTTAAATTTAAACACTCAAGCACACCTCCTTTGTCTCCTTAGGATTCTTTACTCTTTCTTTCTGGGTTATGTTGAGGTTTGTTGTGTTGGTTGGTTGGTTGGTTGGTTGGTTGGTTGGTTGGTTGGTTGGTTGGTTGGTTTAGAAATGTTTCAGTTATTATGGAGTTTATGTTAAAGCTAGTATTTTCTAAAAGGAAAAACACATTGTATGCCACAAAATCAAATAGGTGGTCATTTTCCCCCCACTCAAATGTACAAATATGTCTCTATTCAGGTGGTCCCTGACTTTTTATAGTGTGACTTATGATTTTTCGACTTAACAGTGATACAGAAGTTATACACTTTCAGTAGAAACCATGCTTTGACTTTTGAATTTTGATCTCTTCCTGGGATAGTGATATGTGGTAGGATACTCTCTGGTGATGCTGAGCTTTAAAAACTAGGTTTTGCCTGGCCAGGCGTGGCTCAGCGGTTGAGTGTCGACCTGGGATCCAGGCGATTGGGGTTCGATTCCCTGTCAGGGCACATGCCCGGGCTGCGGGCTCTGTCCCCAGTCAGGGCATGCAGGAGGCAGCTGATCAATGACTCTGTCATCATTGATGTTTCTGTCTCTCTCTCTCCCTCTCTTTTCCTCTCCCTGAAATCAATAAAGATACATTAAAAAACAAACAAACAAAAACAAAAAAACACACAACTAGGTTTCGTATTAGATGATTTTGCCCAACTGTAAGCTAATGTAAGTGTTCAGAACACATTTAAGGTAGACTAGGCCAAGCTATGATGTTTGGTAGGTTAGGTGTATTAAATGCACTTTTGACTTACAGTGGTTTATTAAGACAAAACCCATCATGAGTCGAGGAGCATCTGTAGTTGTTATTTTTCAGTAACATAGCCCCTTTTGAGCAATATCAGGAATCCATCAGTTATTAAAGAACTGTTAGAAATATTGGCATTGGCATCTTTATTATTATCTTTAATGCTAGAAAGTTCATACCATACTATAGTGAAAAGATGCTGAATTTTAAATTTGTTTCGGGTTAGCTGTCTATAGGTATGGACTATACTTTTTCCATTTCAGAGCCTAATTACTATATTTGGTTTGATATCAAAACATATTCACCTGGATTAAAGCAGCAAATGCTGCTTTATTAGTTTTCTTTCCTTTGTATGTAAAGCAAGCCATTGTGCTTAGGTCAAGACAAAACTGAAAGCAAAACGTTAAGTGCTTATGTTTAGTCAGCAGGTGGAGCTCAGATTCTTTCAAGTTTCAAAAGCAAACTGATATTTTACACTGAAAAGGCCTTACTTTGGTTACAAAATGGTCAAAATGAAAGAGGTAACTATAGTACTAAAATTTCTCAATTTTAGAACATTTCATATTTTTAGGTGGTATAATTATTTTCTCCTAGCAACCAAAAATAAAGACTTTAAAGGAAATTCTTATTTAATTTAAAAAAATTTTTAAATCTAGGACTTAAACTTTTACCTTTTAGTTCAGATTTGTTTAGTGATTTTTTTGAATTAAATACGTTTTATTTCTGTATGGTTTTAATTTATTTTTTCTGAGACTCAAAGTGTAAAACTTTTCTTACCTAGGCATTAATAGTACAATATACATATTTCTTTTGATGACTGATTTCTGTTTAAATTCTATTTTTGTAAATATAGATTGATAGAAATGCTCCATTAAGAAAAACACACTAAAGGAATGTATCTGAAATCAAAGTATAATAGTTCAAGTTGCTTGAAGCCCTGTCTTATCTTTCTCTGAACTTGAAACACCATAGTGACTTTTTATTTATTTATTTTAATTAAAAAAAAATTTTAATCCTCACCTGAGGATATTTTCCATTGCTTTTCAGATTGAGAGTGGATGGGGGTTGGGGAGAGAGAGAAACATCAATGTGAGAGAGACACATCGATTGGTTGCTTCCCACATGAGCCCAGGATCCAGCCTGCAACCGAGGTACATGCCCTTGGCTGGAATCAAACCCAGGACCCTTCAGTCCACAGACCGATGCTCTCACCACTGAGCCAAACCGACTTGGGCCATAGTGACTTTTTTAATTACTCCAAAAGATTATGATAATTTTAGTAACATTAACAGAGAAAATTTATTTTCTAAAAATTCAAGTATCTGATTTTGAATTTCATTCTGAAGTGAATCATACTATAAAACCCCTTACATTCAATATGGCTCATTTTTATGCAGTTTGTCCTCTACAACTTGATAATTTATATATTTTTAAAATAATGTAACATTTAGATAGGACATGATTTGCCCATAAAAGTGTTATTCCTTTTGGCCTCCAGAGTAGTTTAAGGTATATTTGGAATTAGGGGAAAAGAGAAATAAAAACCTATGAGATTGGAATCTTGAATTTATTTTTGTAAAAGGAGTCAAATTTAGAAAGTAGGAATGCAAGATTGTATTGTTTCCAACTCCTAGTTTCCCTACAATGAAAAGGTAGGCAGTTTTTGTGGGAAATTGTGAAATTAAATTTGCCTTATTCTCCAGTTATTTCTAAACGGAAAAAAATTCCACACCCCCAGCCCCCCCCCAACTTTACTCCCATTGCCTCTTCCCTCTTTCCAGTTGACAATCATTGCCTATAAAGAGAAATGTTACTGATATATGAGCATATTGTATATATGAAGGCAAAAAGGCAGGAAAAGTATTGAGAACCATTCTATATACTTTAAATTCTAGATTACTTCATAAGAAAAATTATCCAAGTTTTTTCTTAATACACAATATCTTAATAATGAAATAACCAAAGTTTCTTCCCTGGGTTTACTTTTCCCTTAGGACTTTCTAAATGGGTACGGCAGCAGATTCAGCACCATTCAACCTTTGAAAGTGCACTGGAGTCCTTGGCTGAATTTTCCAAAAAGCACCAAAAGGTCATTGGTATATCCAAAGAGGACAGAGAGTCTGTACAGGACAGTGAGTCTATACTTGAAGTCGCTTGTTTGAAGGACAATTCCTCAGCTTACTTATTAGAAGCAGCAAGTCATCTATCACCAGAGAATCCTAGGGAAGGTAAAGCAAAAATGGGTGTCCAAGAACTAAAATGTCCTAAAATTAATAACTAAAAGTTCATCTTTACCAAGTGACATCACCTCCAGGAAGGACAAAAGTATGAAAAGTTTTTTCCATTTACATTTGGTAGAGAAGTCTTCTGTTATGTTTAGTGAAATTATATTTTTGTATTATAGATTAATTTCCTTAAATATGTTGGTTTGTAATGTAAAATATAAATTACTGAAATAGTATAGTGTATTAGAATGGGAACAAACTTTTATCTGGAGACCTAAGCACATTTTCTAATTTTCCATTAACAAGCTTTGCTACTAACTAGCTTTGTGACCAGGAGCAAGTCACTTAACTTTTTTGAGTTGTAACAGAAAAAGATTATCTGCATACCTATCCCTCAAGGTTGGGTTGTAAAGACTTAATAACATGATAAATGTCACAGTATTGTAAAGTAGTATACAAATGCTGGATGTTTTTCTAAAGGCTATATTAAAAATTGGTCTAATTTATAGATATTTTTCTTGCATGAGTTTCTTAGTTTAGGGAAATGAAAGTCATTTATTCTAAATGATAATAAATAATATTTCAAAATATATTAGAATATAATCGTCAATATAAGGGATTGGCAAACTATGGCCTATGGACCAAATTTGGCCTGCTGTTTTTTAAAATAAAAATGGATCACAGTTACACCCATCATTTACATACTGTATACAAAGTCAGAGTTGAGTAATTGTATGTATTACACTAGAACAGCACAATCGAGTACTTGCAACAAATAAAATATGATCCACAAAACCTAATATATTTACTGTCTGGCCTATGATAGAAAACGTTTGCCAAACTGTGGTCTATATCATTGGATATTATTTCAGCTGTTTTATTGAATATTTAGTAGCAGTTTAATATATCAATTTTTAAATATTTATTTTGTAGTATATGCTTCTATGTGCAATAATGTCATAGTGAATTCAAGGTCATTATATTGGTAATCAGGAAACCTAGGTTCTAGTCCAGGGCTGATTACTAACCAATTTTATATCTTAGTCTTTGTAGTGTCAGTTTCCATAAGGGAATTAGTCTTGGTCAGTCACTAGTTAGTGGATTTTGAAAGGACACCTGTTCCCTCCTTTACACAGCCCTCTTCCTCTTTATTTTCACTCCTTTTCTCATTCACTCTTGAGGTTCCCAGTGTGGAATTTGAAATTTTACCATACAGCTATATAACTTGGGTTAGGACTCACTGGAGACCTAAGATCCTTTTCAGAGTTAATATTTTGTGCTTTACATTCTAAGATGGAAGTCCTGCTACTACTGGTTGTGTGCTCAAAATTTTGTATCCTATAAAGTTATTGTAGTATTTCTAACAAAAATCATTTTAATAGAACAATGATTATGTTAGGAATAGAAAGTTAATGTTTATAAATTTTTATATTCATAGATGATCCAGTATTATTAGAAGAGTCTGGCCAGACAATGCAAGCAGAAAACATTGTGATTTCCAGATCTGCAAGCCCGACCTTCAACAAACAACCAAATAGAGTTAGCTGGTCTAGCTCTAATTCTTTGGGACAGTGTCTTATGGGTAAAATTCTGACTGCAACACCTAACTTTAGGTCATCAGAGGACTGTGCCTCTAGTTCTTCCACCTTCAGAACGGAGAAGCATTGTGAGATTGTTTTGCCACTCACTGATAAATTTGAGTCGTCATCTCTAAGAGTAAACACATCATTTGAACCATGCCCTCAGTCAGAAACTATTATTCCATCAGTAACAACGGAGGCTGCTCTTCTTAAAAAAGGTAATTCCAAATGGCCACTCTGCTGTGAAGAAGCCCTGGATCCAGACATTGAATTGTCTCTAGCAAGTGGAGAAGATACACTTTCTACTTCAAATAGAGCTTTTGAAACAGAAGCAGAAGATGAATCTATCTATTTTACACCTGAACTTTATGATTCTGTAGATGCAAATGAAGAAAAAAATGAACTAGTTGGAACTGATAGAGACAATAGATTGACTAATAATTCAAATTGTATTTTAGCTGAAGATCTTTTTGAAATTAGGACTACGAAAGAAGTAGATTCAGACAGGAAAATGAAAGCCGAGGATTGCCCAGACGCAAAGTTAAACAGAATCATGCATACTGAAGAAAGTAAAGTTGATGACATTGCTAGTAATATTAAAACAACTAATATAAATGAGTTGGAACTGGGGAGAATTCGTGAAATGGATATAAAGAACTTTAAACAGTCTCCTTCCAAAAATAAAGGTGTGTTCCCTAGTGTTAGATAATAATACTTAACTGTCAAGGTATAAAAATATGCTGTTGTACTTATATTAAACTCTATTATAAATGATGATTTGTGCATTGACTAAGTGGAATCATTTTTTTAAAATTTGAGACATATTTTTTACTTTGTCATTAGAGTTTTAAAAGTATATTATGTTCTGAAATGTAAGTTTTACTATTCTTGAGTTTTGATAAAGTGATTCATTCAAAATATTTTCCTTCAACAAGTCTTCCTTAGTTAAGTGTAATTCAAAATCAGTCAATCTAAGAGATATATAGTTGTCTAGGGCATTTTAAATTTTACATAAGTATTTGCATATTGCAGTTTTCTTCATCTGTTTGTTTTCATATGATACATACAAATTAATAGCAATCTAATTCAGTCATGTTTTGCTATAGATTTTACCTCAAATTGGTCTGACATTTTTTTTAGAAATCAAAGTTTTCTTGAAAAGTTTATTCCTGTATTAAACTGTCTAATAGTAATTAAGAATTAAGGAAGAAAACTGCAGGCATTTTCAATTGACATTGTTTTTCATTTGTTTGTTTGGTAAACTAAAATCAAGCATGTTTAAAGCAAACTTATGTGAAGTTATAAAATGCCAAATGAAGGTCTCCAAATTTTCGATTCTAATTACTAAATAGCTTCATCATCATTGGGGGAAAGTGACATGTTCTATCATAAAGGCTCTAACTTTGCAACAGTTAAGATAGAAAACTTCATGTGTATATTTGATAAGTAAAAGTAAAGATGTAATTAGCTGAAAAATGTTCCTATAAAGCTCAGTAAGTCTTTCTGTTAAATTTTGACTTTATGTTTTTGTGAATGAAGCTATGCTTCTTACCAAAAATGGTTATAAAAGATACTTTTCCCTGACATTCCAAAATTACATTCACTGATCTTTTTCTAAGAAACACCTGTTATTTTTTGGACATTTAGGCTTCTTGTGAGTGATTTGAGTTGAAATTTTATGAGCTGTTCAAGTTGTGGATGTGGTTTATTATTTTTAAGTCAGAATTCCCAGCAATCAAGTTTCTTTTATATTTATTTGGATAACAAGTTACAGTATATGCATAAGTTTACCTTTATTTTGATGATGTTTAGATAGAATACAGCTTAACTGTTTCTATAGCATTGGATGTTACAACTCTAAGCATAGTTCAAAGAAATGTAAATGGGTAATTTACCAGTTAAAGAATTAATTTATGGATTGGGATGTATTATATCCCACTTAGTATTACATATTATTTTTTAGTTGATCAGTGAGTAATAAGTTACAAAACATTAGAAGGTAATTTCTAAATTGTTTTGAAACGGTGTAACCATTTTTTCCCTCTCTGGCATATTTTTAAATTCACGGATAAGGGTAGTGAGTTAGTAGAAAGAATACCAGGTGAAGGAAGAAAAGAGACTTGGGCTCTATTCCCGGCTTTGCCACTAATTCGCTTAATCATGTTGGCAATTCCTATGCCTTTTTGGGAATGTTTTAACTGTGAAATGCACAATTTAGTGCTGTAAAATCATGCAAGTCTCTTTCAGCTTTAAAAATCCAGAATTTAAAGAAATATACATTATTTCACTCTGAATTAATTTTCAATTGTTTTTGTTCTAAAATGAGTGAAGTAAAGCAAACCATTTTATAGAACAGGTGAAGTGACACTCATCTACCTTTAGGGAATAATTGTATGATTATGTACTTAATAACTTGATAAGCAAGATATTTAACAATGCTGTGATTAAAACATGTTTGGACCCTTAAGATCGCCTTTAGAAGAGTTGGTAAATTACATGAGAAAATCAAGCACATTATTTTTCAGTCCTACCTTAGTGTTATTATCCAACTTGATTTCAAAAACCATCCCCTTTCCCTAGGTAATATTTATTCCTTCCAAACTCTGTCCAAAGCTAAAAATTTCTGTTATTTAGAGTGTATGTAGAGATGTGCCACAGCTTTTAGTAATTCCAAGAGGTGTTTCAAAAATTTTGTACAATTATGTCAGTTTTGAATCAGGTATATAATCTCCTTAGATCATAACTTTGACCAGGATGGTATTGCAAGAAGTAGAGTACTAGGCTTTATAATAGAGTAGGAGGGAGGACATTTTTATTAGTGATTGCATGCTTTTGTAAAGAGATGTTTTAGGGAGTTAAATAAATTAAAACATGTAAAAGCATTTAATAGAGTAACCTGGCACATGGCAAGCCATCAGTTATTAGTCAGTAAAACTTGATGTGAAGCTTTTCCTAATGGTGATGATGAGGACAGATAAACCAAACAATAAAGAATCTATATATGTGATGGCCAGAGGGGACGGAGGGTGGGAGCTGGGTGGAGGTGGGCAAAGGGGCAAGGGGAATGGGGACATCTGTAATACTGTCAATAATAATAATAAAGTTTAAAAAATAAATAAATAAGAATAAAAAGAATTGTTATATGGTTGGAAGGAAAATTTGTTTGGTTTATATTCTTTAAGACTTTTGAGATACTTAAGATAGAAATTGTTTATCAGGTAATTTGCCTTACCCATTTAATGCATATGAAGTAATTATCTAATACTGAATTTATTCAAGGTCTGAAAGTATGTAGAGCATACAGGCCACGAACCAGGAAAACTACCAGTTGGAGAAAGGGCTTTATTCATGGAAGAAAGGTACAATGTAAAGAGTAGATGTTTCCTGCCTTGATTTTTGAAATTTAGATGAATCACTTAAAACTTGTTATAGCTATGTTGGAAATTAATGGCAACTCTTACTATGCTACTACTATGCATTTAATTATTACATGGTTTTTAATTTGGCACTGTTTCATAGTTCACATAAGGCTTTGTTTTTAGTCTTCCTTATGGTCTTTCAAGACATTAATTTTTTAAAAGGCTTCACCATATTATTTTTTCTGCAATATGACTATATGTCATGTTATTTTCCTATAGTAAAACACGTCCAAAATATTTCATTCTTTAGGATTGCTTATAAAATTTCATGAAATCAAAGTGCCTGATGTAAAATCACTTGAAAGACTGGTTATTGTATTCATTTAATCTCGATGTCATTTTTGTGTGGGTATGATTACCTAACAATTACTCTTGCTCATGCTCTTTTTAATCTCAGATTTATTAATGAGCTAAATAGGATTTTACTTTAACCTTTATGAATTCTTGGTAGGTTTTTTTGGGGTCTATTTTCATAGACAAATTCAGTCAATTTTTTGTAAATAGAAAGTCGGTATTAATACTGAAATTTTTAATAATAAAAAGTAAACTTAAGACTGTACCAGACAACAAATGTCTAAGGAAGCTAAAGCCATAACATGAAGTATCTGTGTGGCTGTTAGACATACAATAGAGGACATCACTTCAGGAAATGGAAATTTAGGCAGATGACCTAGGCTTATTGATTATCTAGCCTTAAATGATTTTCAAGCCTACCAAAAAAAAAGGAGGGGGGGAATTTTGTTTCTTAAGCTTTCACTTGGTAAAACGAACCATTAGCTGCCTGGTTTCCTGTAGTCTACAATGGAGCCTTGTTATAATATCCAAGGGATCTGAGCCAGTGGATCACCTTATTGGTGAAACCTCCTAATAATGAAGTGCTTTCAGTAGCTCGGCTCTTGGACGAGGTCCAAGACAACCCATCTTATAGCGAATTCCACTCCATAATAAACAAGCTCCGGTGTGTTAGAAGGAAAACAAAAGCTTATGAAACTTGCCATTCCCAAAAATTAACCTTTGACAATCTAATGGAAAACACTGATTAAAAGGAATATTTGTTAACAAGGCATAGTCATGTAGATATCTTAATATTCTTCATAATATATAAATTTGTATTTTTTTAAATCTTGTTCTTTCTTTTCGAAGTATTTTATATGATTTTGATTCTCATGCTTTTCCCCCAAATTTCATCATTTCACATTAAATTATTTTCCATCAGTATTTACAAAACTCCATATTAAAATGTTTCACTTGGCTTCTTGCTATTATAAAGTATGAGATTGTATAAGTGGAGTATCATTTATGCAAACAGATGCCATCATTTATATCTGATTCATAGTAGTTGAAAAGATTTAAGGATATTAAATACTGATTGTTATTATTTTGTATCAAGTATTATTTTAGTGTAGTTTTTCTTTTTCCCCCAAAAATTGTCTTATGGTAGTCATACTTAAATATTAACCTTTTTTCAAATACTGGTCTCTCTTATCTGTTGTAAAAGGACCCAAGTAACCTGCCTTGCCAGTCAGGACTTTGTTGTATTGCTTGTGGAACTGAATTATTACCTAAAGCAGAAGGAGGTAGGAAATATAAAAAATTACTTTGTGTCATCCTTAGTATAGGCTCACCTAAATTGCAATAAAGTAGATTGATGAGTTACTATTTCCATATTTTAGTCTTTAAAAGTTGATTGTTAATATACAAGGACTTTGTTATCATTAGACTTGGAAACATGTTCTAATTCTACCTACTGACTTATTTTGGGCAAGTTACTTCTTGGAATTTCTGTTTTTTCATTTTAAAATAGAGGCAAAAAATAATTTCATAAGAAATAAACATTATGAATACCAATGCAGTAGAATGCATTAAGGCTTGATTTATTTTATTTATTTTTTTAACATGAGGCAAAGAGAAAGATAACAGAATTTGAAGTCAAAGGAATTAGTTTCAATTTTTGCCCTGCTATTTACTGAGTGGCCTTGGTCATAGTACTTTACTGAGCCTTAGGTTTATTTTCTTTTTCTTTTGTTTGTGGGTTTTTTTTTAATCTTCACCTGAGGATATATTTTTATTGACTTAGAGAGAGAGAGAAAGAGAGAAACACTGATTGGCTGCCTCCCGCACAACTGGGGATCGAACCTGCAACCTAAGTATGTTCCCTGACCGGAAATTGAACCCGCAACCTTTTGGCGAACAGGACGACATTCCAACCAACTGAGCCACCCATCCAGGGCAGAAAGCAAGTTTTAATTTAAAATTTTTTCTAAACTTTTTAAGAAGTTCCCAAAGCTTTTAATTTGGCCTACTCTATACTTAGCTTTATTTTCTGGGGTGGGGGATGAGGGGGAGGTGAGCATTACCTACCTAAGAAAATTATTGTGAGGATTAAATGAGATGGTGTATAATATATGAAAGTGCTCTATAAATTCTGAATCACTGTCCAAGTGTTAGTTGTTAGGAAACTGAAACAATAATCTGTAGTTGTTATCTCAGCATTGTACCTTCAAATTTGGTTCATTTTTAGACTTGGAAACGTTCTAGTTTCACCTGCTGACTTAATTTGGCTGAAATGCACTTAGCTTCTTTGAAGAAAAAAAAACTATATGTAGTTATTCTTTTACTAGCAAGACTTAAATATTGTGAAACCTCTTTTCTGTTTTTTACATTTCATGTTTATATCTTAGAATGTATGTACATGGCAAACAAAAAAAGTTACCAAAGGAACACTGAAATCCATTGAGAACATTCTTTGTAAGATTCATAGGGCAGGGCAGGGATTTTTTTGTGTGGAGGGTGTCTCTGTTGTTTATTCTTGTATTCCCAACACTGTATTAATTGACTGACTAAATAAATTGAATGGAACATTCTATTAGTGTATTTGTTTCTGTCAGGACTTTATTATATGATACTTGGCTCTCGTAAATACCTTTTTTATTTGACCAATTTCTAGACTCTAGTGACCTTTCTCTTTCCAAGTTTTTTATTCTTACTGCCCTAACAGCATTAAACTTCTCATACTTTCTTCCTTCTGTTTTGGGCTAGAGATTCTCTTTTCTCTCTTTTTTACTCTAAAAGGTGTACTTGCCAACTTTACCTACAAAGAATGTTGGACTTCTGCACATTCTGTATGAGATGTCCATAAACAGTATTATTCTGACCCAATTGGATTCTAAAAATGAATTGAATTTCATATTAACTAATTGCTTAACCAAAATGTTGCTGTTTTATAAGCTTTTCAATCCCATTGCCATCCTCAAAGAGATTAATTTTTTCTGTCTGTTCCCAATGTCATATTTATTGTCTGATATTGCAGTTAAGTGTGTAGAAATCTATTTCTGGTACACCCAATATGGACAGCTTTCCATATTACCTAGCATTTATTCATCCATCCACTCATTCATCTGACATTTGGAGAGCCTGCTTTGCAATAAGAGCTGTGCTGTGCTCTAGGGATACCAAAGATGAGTAAGACAAAGATCTTATCCACCAGGAATTCATAGCTTAATTCACATACCTAGTAAACACATGGTCTAGTGTGATAAGAATTGTAATAGAGGCAAGGCACACAGCAACACTTGTTAAGTATATGCGTACTGGTATGTAGCATTATTATTCTAGTTAGAGGATCTGTAAGTTAACAGCAAAATTTGTTTAACATAGGAAACATCTTGACAGATTTTCTTTAAATTTTTAACGAAAAAATGGTTACTATTTTAAAATATATTCTTTTTTTAATGAGATGGTGTTTTTCTTGTTTTTCTTTTTATTTTTTAAAATATATTTTTATTGATTTCAGAGAGAGGAAGGGAGAGGGAGAGAGAGATAGAAACATCAATGATGAGAGAGAGTCATTGATTGACTGCCTCCTGCTCGCCCTCTGCTGAGGATCGAGCCTGTAACCCGGGAATCGAACCACGATCTCCTGGATTGTAGGAAGATGCTCAACTGCTGAGCCACGCTGGCTGGGCTTTAAATATATTCTTGAGGAAATTCAGGATACATTGTTTTTCCTGATGTTCCCATCTTCGGATCTCTTAGCCTCTCTTCTCTGGATTATTTACTTACCTAAATAAAGGAAGCAAAGCAAAGCAAGAACATAGCAGGTACATCTTCTGTAGTGCTTTGGAGTGGGCCACATAGTGAATTATAGGGCTTTCACAACATCGACTCATTCAGTTTTCAAAGTAGCCTGTCCAAGTCAGTAATACAGGTGATGTTATCCTTATTTTATAAATGAGGAAAGGGAGCATTATAGCAAGAACACAATCAAGGTCATGGAGCTCTTTCCACACTTTTGATGTATTTTTGTACTTTTGTATTAATTTTAGTTCACCATTGTTTGCCAGAATCTCTTAGAATTCTGAAAGCAAGCCTCATTCTCTTACCTTTTTCCCAAAGGAGTACTTTCCAGAATTACAACATTTTTATAATATTAAACAAAAATACATTAACATCCATTGAAGAATATAAACTCTCGGAGGGTAGAAACAAGCCTAGAACATAGTATAATACTTGATACATAGTAGGTGCTCAGTAAATACTTTTAAAATTAGAAGTATTTTAGTATTTTAGAGTGGACCAGAACTTTATAAATTATCCACTCCTCATATTAAACACGAGGTAACTGATTTCCAGAGAGAATTAGTACCCAGATCAAGGACATTGATGGCAATACACCACAGTTTGTTTGTTTGTTTGTTTGTTTATTTGTTTGTTTAAAAAATATATCTTCATTGATTTCAGAGAGAGGAAAGGAGAGGGGGAGAGAGAGATAGAAACATTAATGATGATCGGCTGCAGCCCGCAACCCGGGCATGTGCCCTGACCGGGAATCAAACCCTGATCGCCTGGATCCTAGGTCGATGTTCAACCGCTGAGCCACGCCCGGCTGGGCCACAGTTTGTTTTTAATGTAGTTTAGTTCATATTAATTTGACTTAGCATTTCTTAAGATTCTTAGAGAAAGGTACACTTTTAGATAACCAAGAAGTTAATAAATTAAGATACTAATTAAAAAGCCACTCAATCACATTCTTTGTGACTGCATCCAACTATAGAGTTTATTATGAGAAGTAGTACCTGTTGGTGATAATAGATTTTAATGACAATATATTTACTTGTTTTATTGTTACCACTATGTGCAATAATTCTCCATTGAGTTGTCTTCTGATTGACTAACATACATGCACAAACTTTAATAAATTATTGCAACCAACAGTATATTTCTAGAGAATTAATATAATTGTTAGTGTGATATGCCTTCCCTAAATCTTTTTCACCTTATTTTTTATAGGAATTTTTAAAAAAGCTTTTTCCAAGAATGCTGTGCTGATAAAAATTCAAAGACTCTTCCTGAATTTTAAGCTAAGTCGCACAGAGCCCCTTTGCCATTGCTTAACTGAGTCTGAGCACAGTTCAGAAGAAGAAAACTCATTTTACGTCACTGGTGACAGTGCTGCTCTTAACCATTTAAAAACCACATTAATGGTTTATCATACTTCAGTAAAGAATGAAGGTAAACTTATTTAATAGCTACATTGTTTTCTTGCCACTTTCTAAACTGTCAAATGTAAATAAGGCACCCTTTTCTTTTCATGTGAATTCTTAAATGAAAAGCAATTTTTAAATTGCTTTTAAAAATATGTTCCACTGTTTCAAAGAATTGCAAAGGAAGGAAAATAAAACAGAATCTAAAATTCTGTTCAAAACAAAGAATGTATAAGAAATGTCATGTTAGGACAGATGAGGCATTGATCTACCTGTGTCTGATGATGACTCCAAAATAAAAAAAAATTACAAGGCACACAAATCCAGATCCCATGCATGCTTTAGGAGGCTTGACCTGGGTAAAGGAAGGGCAGTAACTCCTGGGAGCAACCTCTGGGATAAAAGCAACTAGCTTCCACCAGCTGTTCCTGAAAAACAATGGGATAGATGCTTATAGACAAATGACCCATAAACCCAAGTCGTTTATCCTTTGCATAAGTATGTCTCAAGTTGCCCACTGCCCTTGTACAATTTCCCAGCTACTTTCAAGCCTGTTCATTATGTTCATTTTTATTCTGCCAATACCTGTTTCTATTGTTGGATAGAAAGGACTAGGCCAAACCTTACTATTCTTTATCCCAGGCCCTGCAATCCCCTAAAAATAAGTCTAAATTATACTCTTCCTAGAAGCAATAGGGACAAGGAGAAGCATATTAATTCTATTCCAAAATGCTGACTTCAGATAACCCAGGCATCTATTATTGACCCATTTTCGACATCAATGGATTCATCTAAACCCTTCTCTTCCCACTTGAAATCTGAGGGTAACAAGCTGTCATACTATCCATTCATTCAATGCTTAAGTATAAAAGACCCTTAAAACTAAAACGTGGGGTTTCATTTTGTTGCTACCCCCTCAAAGGTGGACCATTCATGACAAGTCTGAATGTTTACTTTGGTTACAAATGTCTGCAGAAACATATGGTCAGATCATATGGTTCTAATAATGTTCCCGTTAGTACTTTGCAGCTTTGACCAATTTCAATATTTTTTCTGGAATTGGAAATTCTTTCTTGTGGGAATGTACACATTTATCAAAAAATGAATATGTGGTTGTTAACATTTCTTGGCTTAGTGCAATATGGAAGACTATAAGAAGTTTTTTTGAGAACTGCAACTTTGCATAGATTCATAGTCATCTTTTACACAAACTCTTCCCATTTCAACTGTATATACTTGAGCTTGAAGTAAAAAGCTGTGTTGTTAATTTTTTGTCTGAGCTATCCAACATCTCTTCATTCCGAGTTTCCACTCCTTTTTTTAGTGACTTCCAGGCACAAATGTAATTCATTCACAAAAGTGATTAGAGGTTGGGGAGTGCAGTGCGTAAGAGAGGTTCTCTTTTGGTCTATCGGCTCTTCTCTGCCATAACTGTACACCTTTGTTGTATAGTACCATTAATTCCTACAGAAGGGAGCGAGTGCTCATTCAACACCTGGAACTCTCATTTCCTCCATGAAAACTTGGAGTTTTACTCAGTTTATACAAAAAGCAGTCCGACACAAAGAAGATTGTCCTTCCATATTTGAGATTTGTTTGGTGGATTGTTCAACTTAAGAATGTGGAGAAACTTTCTGTCCTGAAACCAGATATAAAATAGTAATATCTATTATTGTTATGAGTGTACTGTAAAAGGAATGCTACTCCTGCAGAGGTATTACAGTGTGAAAGCTTGAGCAAAATTACTTTGCTATTTTAATTGTGGGAAATTACACTCTCATAGGTTTGTACGATAAACAAATTTCTGTCTAAAACTAACATGTTAAATTTCTGAAAAGTACATTTCACAATTCATGCAGATGGGTTTCCTTATTGTAGAATATGGAGATTTCTAGCGTTCTTAATTATACATAGTTTTATTTGAAAAAAAAAAAGAATTCCATTTTTCTCTAGAAAACAATTTTGATTCTTAGGAAGGCACCAAGCCAAAGAGACTGGAGCATGAGTTTTGGATTTGGACATTTTAAATCCCAGCCTACTGCTTTCTAACTTTAATTTATACTGTTTCCTCACCCATAAAGTGAGGACAATAATACTTACCTCATAGAGTTGCTATGAGAATAAAATAATGAATTTATATAATAGGCGTTAGCAAATGTAAGCTATTGCTCTTATTTTAAACTTATTTTCTGTATTCTTCTATGTTAGACTAAAGATTGTTAAAGTTAAATATGTTTAAGTAATGGTTTTCAAAAATATTATCCAGTCTTAACATCCACTCCACTTTCTGTTAGACCTTTATAAGTGAAATTGAGATGTTGAATCTGGTAGTTCAGGGTTTATGAAAGGCCTATTTTTATTTTTTGTAGGCATGGAGACAAGTTTATCTTTAAATGCCATCTGGAATATGAAAGAATGTTCTTTAACCAGCTACTTACAGTGTAGAAATTGTATCAACCAGTCTCTATTCCCATGTCCTTTAATTGGTGCTGAAATAAGTGACCCTAGAAACATTGCTGAATCAAGGGTAAGTTAATGTATGTTTGTTCTTGAAGTTTAATGTGGGACTTGCTTATGCATAACTATACTTTTATGATGAAGATATATGAAGTATTGCTATGCTGTACATAAATATATTAATAAGGCCCATTCTCTCTTTTAATTAAAAAATATAAAGTATGACATACTATTAAAGATGAACTATTCCTAGATATAATTGTTTTAGTAAACTTGGCATTAAAGTCAAGACTAAAAAGGCATTTAGTGTGGCTGCATAGAAAAATTAGATGCATTATGTTTCCACGTTGCAGTGAAATTGCACTTTAAAAACTTACACTGTTAAAGTAATTCTGTCTTACCTCTTTGTGTGTTTTTTAATCTGTTCATTTAAGCCTAATCAGGATTAAATATACATTGGAGACAAAGACATGACCGAAAGATTAGCCTTGTAAAATGAGGATCGGATTTCCACTCAATGTAAACTGCTAGTGCACATCACTAAACCAAGTAGATTCAAAGTTATCATAATAATGTAAACAATTTGGTTATAAATACAGTTCCACCAGAGGATGGAACTACTCTCAGCAAATATGTCTATGAATAAGACTAGGTATGTTCTTAAAGAACTATGAATAACTTCACTTTAAAAAACATCAAATCCCAGGTAAATAAATGTAGTAAGATTTTAAAAACTGTTTTCTTAGTGTAATATAGTATGGCAAGTAAGAATGTAAACTCTGCAGTGAGACCAGTTGGATATCAAATTCTACTTCTGCCTCTTTATTAGCTCCATGACCTAGAGCAAGTTACTTCTCTGTGCTTTAGTTTCCTTTTGTGCAAAACTGGGGAAGTAATAATACCTAACCAGTAGGATTGTTATAAGGATTAAATGAGTTAATTCCTATAAACCACATAGTACAGTGCCTGGTGCAATGCAAGAGCTCATGCAACTATAATCATATTGACAATAATGCTTTATTATTACTATTGATATTACTTTAAAAGTGTTTAGTTTTTAAAAAGTGCAGGATCATTCATTATCCCAACATTAAATAACATAATTAGAGGGTAGGATATTTATGTTTTCATATTTAAATTGTCTGATGATGGCTAGGCACATGAACAACTTAAACTCTAATATTCCTGTTTTAACATCATGAAACAGTATCATAGTCCCTTAGCAACAAGAAATGCTCTACTGTTGTGGATTTTATAAGGTGAGTTTCAATACACATTCAGAGGAAATGCCATTTATAAGTATACAGTTAATTGAATGCTCACAGGAAGAGTACTGTTCCTTTGTGAGCGGGTGGATTATACCTTACAATGAATACTTCTCTGTGGGGGGAAAAAAATAGAGCTTGTCTTTCTTCCAAGAAAGGTAAAATTGGCAGTATGGGAACACTGAAAAGTCCGGGCAGGGTTATATAGTTTATTTTTTTATTTACTCTTCCCAATTGGAAATGTAATACAAATTTTGTAGCAAGGTTTTTGTTCCATTGTCTTGCCTGATAAGAAATTTAGACAGGAGGGTAAGAATAACCTTATTTTGGTTGGGACCACTGGGAATTAACTTTCAAATATAACTTCCTCTTTATAGTTATGCCAATGTCGCATCCATCCATATCACACACTTGTATCAGTGAGTTAGGAGATGACATCATTTACCCTGTATGTTAGCTGAACGTAAGCACCACCTGTGTTACTGAGAGAGAACTTACTTTTGATTCTCTTTTTCAATCTTCCCTAACAGTAGCACACCAAAATTCAGATATTACTTTTTACTTGTTCTAATATAATGATTCTTTTAAAATAGTAAATCTGTTTGGAAATCTAAAATCTGCAATGACTGTACATGCCAGTGTACTTTGCAAGTGAAGGGTGAGTTCTGTTGTTTCTGGCTAGATGAAGGTGGTTTTGTGTACAGCTGTTGTTGGCAGTCTTATTGGTGGAAATAAGATGTGCTCTGAGATGTTAATATTTTCAACTCAGATACATCATACGTAACTGAATAGTCAGCTCGTGGAAGATGATGTTTTTTATATTTTTATTACCACGCAGAGTGAACAAACTGCATTTTCTCTGATTTATAGTTCTTAACATATCATACCCTTTTATTTTTATCTTTAAACACACCCATTGAATATTAGTTTTTAAAAATTTTCTAGAAATTTATTTTGTCTTGTCTTTTTTCTCTCATTTATGACTATTTATAACCCTTCTCTCTTTTTTGCTACTTACTATTTATACCAAATTAGGGTTTGTTTATTAGTGGTCCTTAGATGACTGCATCTATGCAGATTACATTACTCCCTAAACATGTTTTTTCTGCTATGGAAACCCAAAATATTATGGAAAGCACTTGCATCCTATTTGACAACTATTAAAAGAAAACATTGTGTCAGTCCAAAACAAATCTTCCTCAGTTAAGAGAGCACTTCCTCCTAAGAACTAAACATACTCTGGGGTCATTATTTCGCTTCGATAACAATGCATATCTCTGAAGCACGATGCAGGACGTACTAAAAATCTCAGGTTGCATCCTAAGGTCAACAAGAGTAATGGTTCAATCGGGAATTGGTAAGAACTTGCTTTCTTTCACATCTCCAGTGATTTTAAAATGCTCTTTTTAGGCCTGGCTGGGTGGCTCAGTTGGTGGGAGTGTTGTCCCCTACACCAAAAGGTTGCAGGTTCTACTTCCAGTCAGGGTGCATACCTACCTAGGTTGTGGGTTCAATCCCGGGTCAGGGTGCATACAGGAGGCAACTGATCGATGTTTCTCTCTCTCAGATTAATAATAATAAGACCACTTTCAGGAGACATTACAGTTTGGCTTAGAATACAAAATATAGACCAAGAGTTGAATAGGCAGTTCACAAAAAGAAAGTATTCAATTGTCAATAAATATATGATTAGATGTTCAGCCTCATTAGTTTTCAGTGAAGTATAAATTAAAACCATAATGCAATACCACTGTACACCTACTAGGATGCTTAAAGTGAAGACAGAAAATTTAAGGATTGGTGAGAATGTAGAACAGCTAGAACACTCATTACACTGTTAATGGGAATGGGGATTGGTAGAACCATTTTGCAGAACTGTTTTACAGTATCTAATAAAATTGAATATAGGCATATCCTAAGCTCCAGCAATACTCCTGGTTATATGCCCAACAGAAATGCATACATATATTCACCAGACGACACGTACAAGATTGTTTGTAGCAGTACAATTTATTAGAGTTAAAAAGTGACAACCATAGGAAAGGATAAATAATCCAAAATCTACCGTCAGCAGTAGAATGGGTCTATGTTGTGGTATATTTGCACAAAGAGAATGAATGAACTATAACTATGCTCAAAAACTTTGAAGAATCTCACAAACATAATGTTGAAAGAAAAAAACAGACACAAGTTCATAAACAGGCCAAACTATGTTGTTTAAAGTCAGGTTAGTGGGCTGGCAGGAAGGGATCCGGTGACTGGAAGGGGCTTCCAGGATGCTGTTTCTTGATATTTAGTTTTAAATATCCAGTTATTGGTTAATGGGTGTGTTCATTGTGAACATTTAGTGAGCTCTTAATTTATTTGTGTACTTTTCTATATGTATGCTATTTTTTTTTTTAATCCTCACCTGAGGATATTTTTTCCATTGTTTTTCAGAGAGAGTGGAAGGGAGAGAGAGGGAGAGAGAGAAACATCAAGGGGAGAGAGACACATTGATTGGTTGCCTCCTGCATGCTCCCTATCCGGGGCCAGGGATCGAGCCTGCAACCTTGGCCAGAATCGAACCCGGGACCTTTCAGTCCTTGGGCCGATGCTTTAACCACTGAGCAACACAGCTAGGGCTGTATGCTATTCTTAAATAAAACATTTTAAAAATACAATTTGTGATATCCTCATCTAACCTCTTTCATACTGTATTAATTAGTGTTTACTTAGCTAAGAAACAATTATCAAACCTAATTGGATCCAAGGCATTTTAGAAATATGAGTAAAACAGAATCACTTCAAGTTACTCAGAAAGGGTCACTGATAGAAAAACTTAAGCAATGGAACTGCTAAATGTCCTATGGAATGATTTTATCATGTTTCCAGTGTTTGGAGATTCAACCAAATTGTTTTAAAACTTCTCTAAAAAATTAAATACGTACAACTCATAAAGAAGGTTGGTCTATTATTTTCCTAAGTGATCAGACAAGTCACCTATTAAAAAGGTGACCTTTGTGTAATAGGGATATTGTGTGTTTTTAGGGGGATTCATGTTAACACATTTGATAAACTTTTTATCTTAATGCGCCTTCCTGGAATACCAGACTGACCTCAATCTGAACAAAGCCTTAGTTGATGTTTGCAGGAGGTGCTTGGTCATTTACTCAGCCTGTATGTTTTATTATTGAATGTTAATCAGATTCATCATTAAAGATTTCATCTGCCACACAAATGCATAATTGGCTATGTCTGACTGGTCACCTTTGTCTTGAGCAGATTGCTAAAACTGTATTAAGCATCATTAGACCAAATTATGACCTTATTAATTTGTCCTTTAATTGTTTTCTAACGGATTGGATCTTATTATTATGCAAACACACTATAAAGTACAATCTTAGAGAAAGCTCATATGAGTTCCTCTTAGTTCAAAACAGGCTTTTATATTGAAGGATGCATGAAATAATTGCTATTTATGTTTTTTAAACAGTTTCCTTCTGTGTGTATTATAGAGCACCATTCAGAATCTATGCGTTAAAAATGTATAAAGGTGAGAATTTTGTAAGAACTGCTCTTTTACCTTGATATATTTTATCACCCACTTTTATTGATGAAATGACACAGAAGAAAAAATATTAAATATATTAATTAAACTTACATGTTAGTTTTCCCTTAAAATTAATCAACAAGATAGAAATAAGCAGAAGATAATAATAAAAGCATAATTTTTAAACAATATATTTATAAAGCCACATTTTTCCTGCAACATATTTTCTTAAAATCATATTTGCTGACCCACAGAATTTTGTCTGTAAAATTTCCATCTAAGGCTTTGATTTTCCAAAAGATTTATCTGATATCTTTTTTGTTCAATTTCTGTTATTATTGTGATTAAATAAATTTAATGGTTATGAAATACATGATATTGGCTGTCATGTGCAATCTGACAGTTTCATCATAATTGGTTTAAGCAGAATGTGCTTCATACTGATCTCAGGATGTCTTTGGTAATCTGTCTGCTCCTGGAACTGAGACTTGGCCACAAATGAAATTATTGCAGCCTTAGAAATAAAATCGTCACTAGTTAAGGGTTAAGGTGGATTTAGCTTTTTAATCTGGTTTAAAAGTTTTGAGTAGATGGAATTAGATGGTTGTGCTTCTTGTTTTCTGACCGGGGAGTTTTAGGGGGAAAATATTTTATGGTTTAAGGAACTGAATTTCTCAAATTCATATATTGCAAATTATATTAGGAATGAGTTATTGTCAAGCATTTTATAAATAAAGCAATAATTATATAAGATGTAATAATTATTTATATTTAAGAGTGAAAATATTCACTTACAAAATTCTCTACTACTTTTATTGTTTATTCTCATTTAGATTTACAATGCATCTGGTATTTTTCTAGCTTTATGAGGTATAGTTGACAAATAAAAGTTGTATACATTTAAGCTGTATAACATGTTTTGATATTTGATATATTGTAAAATGATTACCACAATCAACCTAATTAATGTGTCAATCACCTCATATTGTAATCTTGTTTTATGTGTGGTGAAACAATTAAGATCTACCCTCAGCAAATTTCAAGTATGCAATAAATTATTATTAACTGTAGTCACTATGTGGTACATTAGGTCTCTGGAACTTATTCATCTCATAACTGAAAGTTTGTACCCTTTCACCAACACTTCTCCATTTCCTCCACCCGTGGTAACCACCATTCTATTCTCTGGTTCAATGAGTTAGACTTTTTTAGATTCCACAATGTAAGTGAGATCATGCAGTATTTGTTTTTTTGTCTCTGGCCTATTTCACTTAGCTTAGTGTCCTCCATTAGGTTCATCCATGTTGTTGCAAATGGCGGGATTTCCTTTTTTTCTTTTTAAATATGTTTTTATTGATTTCAGAGAAAGGAAGGGAAAGGGAGAGAAAGATAGAAACATCAATGAGAGAGAGTCATTGATCGGTTGCCTCCTACATTCCCCCTACTGGGGATCCAGCCCACAACCCTGGCATATACCCTGACTGGGAATCGAACCATGACCTCCTGGTTCATAGGTCGACGCTCAACCACTGAGCCACACTGGCAACCAATTGATGTTTCTCTTTTACATCGTTGTTTCTCTGTCTCTCTGCCCCCTTTCCTCTCTCTCTAAAATCAATAAAAACAACAACAATAACATATCCTTGGGTATGGATTAAAAAAAATCCTCCTGGAACTAATAAGTGATTATAGCAAGGTTGTAGGATATGAGATTAATATACAAAAGTTAATTGCTTTCCTATATACCATCAATGAACAAGTGGAATTTGAAATTAAAAACAATACCATTTACATTAGCACTCCTAAAGATGAAATACTTGGGTATAAGTCTAACAATATATATATAAGCTCTATATGAGGAAAACTACAAAACACTGATTAATGAAATCAGAGAACTAAATGGAGAGATATTCCATGTTTATGATTAGGAAGACTCAATATTGTCAAGATGTATGTTCTTCCAAACTTGATCTATAGATTCAATGAAATCTCAATGAAAATATCAGCAAGTTATTTTATCGATATTGACAAACTGATTCTAAAGTTTATAATAAGAAGAGGTAAAAGACTCAGAATAGCCACACAGTTTTGAAGTAGAAGGACAATATTGGAGGAGTTACACTACCCAACTTTTAAGACTTACTATAAAGCTACAGTAATCAACATAGTGTGGTATTGATGAAATAATAGACAAATAGATTGATAGAACACTTAAAACCTCAGAAACAGACCCCCCGATAAGTATAGTCAACTGATACTTGATGAATGAGCAAAAGCAGTATGATGGAGCAAATATAGATTCTTCAACAAATGGTGCTAGAACAACTGGACATCCACATGCAAAAAAATGAATCTAGACACAGACTTTACACCCTTCACAAAAATTTATTCAAAATGGACTGCAGACCTAAATGGAACCCAAAAGTATAAAATTCCTGGAATAGCATAGGAGAAAAACCTAGGAGACCTTGGGTATAGCAATGACATTTTAGATAACAATAGCATGAAAGAAAGAATTAATAAACTAGACTTCATTGAAATTTAAAAATTCTGCTCTGTGAAAAACAGTGTCAAGTGAATGAGAAAACAAATCATAACCTGGGAGGAAATATTTGCAAAAGACACATCTGATAAAGAACTGTTCTCCAAGATATACAAAGAACCCTTAATACTCAACAAGAAAACTAACAACCCAATTAAAAAATGGGCCAAAGACCTTAACAGACACTGCACCTAAGAAGATATACAAGTTTCAAGTAGCATATGAAAAGATGTTAACACCCTATGTCATCAGGGAAATGCATATTAAAACAATGAGATACCACCATACACCTGTTAGAATACTAAAATCAGGAACACTGACAATGTGAAATGCTGGCAAGGATGTGGAGCAACAGGAACTCATTCATTGCTGATGGAATGCAAAATGGTACAGCCACTTGGGAAGACAATTTGGCAGTTTCTTACAAACTAAACATGCTCTATCATACAATCCAACCATTACACTGCTTGATATTTACTCAAAGTAATTGAAAACTTATGTCCAAACAAAACCTACACCTGGATGTTTATAGCAACTTTATTCATAATTGTCAAAACTAGTAAACAACCAAGAGACAATGAAGAAAGATACTGAAGGAAGCCTCACACCCTTTAGTGGGTGAATGGATAAATAAACTGTGGTACACCCAGTCAATGAAATATTATAGTGGAGTATTATTCAGCACTAAAAAGAAATGGACTATTAAGCCATGTAAAGACGTGGAAGAGCCTTAAATGCACATTACTAAGTAAAAGAAGCCAATCTGAAAAGGCAACATACATACTGTGTGAGTCCAACTATATGACATTTTGAAAGGGCAAAACTATGGAAACAGTAAAAGTGATCAGTGATTGCCAGGGTCAGAATAGGGGATGAGTAGGCAGAGCACATAGGATTTTTAGGACAGTGAAAAATACTCTGTTGGTATTATAATGAAAGATACATGTCATTATATAATTGTCCATACTCATAAAATGTGCAACACCAAGAGTGAACTTTAAAGTAAACTATGGATTTCAAGTAATTATAATGTGCTATTGTAGTAGGTTCATCAGTGGTAACAGGTGTACCTTTCTGGTGAATGATGTTGATAATGGGGAAGGCTATGCATGTGTGGGGGCAGGGAATATATGGGAAACCTCTGTATTTTCCTCTCAATTTTTCTGTGAATCTAAAACTGCTCTGAAAGGGTCTTTAATAATAACAGAAAGCAATATACTTAACTACAGTTACAGATCAAATACTTTACCTAAGAATAGGAACAAAATAAGTATATATGCTCTAACCACTTCTATTCAGCACTGTATTGGATCCCCTAGTCAGTACAATGAAGGGGGGGCACTAAAGCATATAGACTGTAAAGGAATAAGTAAAACCTTTTGTTCACAGTCAACATGATCACCTATGTAGAAAATTATAAAGAATCTACCAAAAAGCTACTAGAACTAATCAGTGTGTTTAACAAGGTCTCACAATACAAGATCAAAAATATAATTTGTTTTATTTTATTTAAATTAAATATTTTTGTATAATAGTTTTCTTTTAGTTTTTGTCTGCCAGTGATGAATTCTTTTTCTATTTAGTTGTCTTAAAATTTCTTCTTTTACATTCATTTTTGAAGGATTTTTCTCTGGGAATAGAATTCTAGGTTGGAATTATTTTCAATAACCACTTTGAAAATAGCTATCTATTGTCTTCTTACTTCAGTTGTTTTCATCAAAATGTCATATGTACTTTCTTTCATCTAGCTACTTCCAAGATTTTCTCTTTGTCTTTGATTTTCAGCTCTTTTACTATGATGCTCCTAGTATACTTTTCTTTGTATTTATTGTTCCAGGAGTATTTGCACATTGAATGTGTGGCTTGATACCTTTTGTGAGTTTGGAAAAATTCTAAGGCATTATGTCTTCAAGTATTTTTTTGTCTTACTCTCCCTCTCCTCTTCTTCTGGGACTCCAAAAAGAGTTTCAGAACTTTTGAACCCAATGTATTACATGTTCACTGGAATAAATTGGTTCAAAGTGCCCTCCTCTATGTTAACGTTTTTTAGAATATTATACTATAATTTTGTTGAATATTATAATGAAAATAATTTCTTACTGAAAAGAGCACCCAAATTTCTGAATAGCTTTCATAAGAATAAGTATAATATTTCTTTCTTTGATTTATACCTTCTTGTGAAGTAAATGGATGTTTTGGCTTTAAAAAAAGCATCAATCTCAAATACTGTTTTGGTACTTACACTGTATTTTATAAGCATTAACTTCTATTCAGCCATACTTATGGAAAAAGTCTGTATCCTTCATTTATTACTACCAGCCAGGGATATATGATTGTGGATGCATATTTCTGTTTCAGCTTTTGTTTGAGCAGCTTCCAAAACATCATCCTATAGGTTTTTAGAATCTGTGCCAAGTTCAGCTCAGATTCAGTTTCTTTGTTAGAACTGCTTTTTAAAGCATCTGGATCAGAAATCATATACTTCTGCTGCATAGCAAAGAAACATTTGGAAATCATCAGGGACATCATAATAGAGGATGATAGTGTTGTATGTGTTTTCTCAGGGTAGGTAATGGCTACAACAAAAAATAATTTTATTAAGAATTTAGAAAATGCTGGGTTGATATTATTAAAACATTTGAAGCAGCTGATAGCTTGCTTTGAAAATAATATTATTCTACATATTATTGTACCTAAAGCTATCATAGGAAGACTTCAGTTTCTAGTATAGTACATTGTGTCATTTTCATAAATGGGCCAGAATTTCAAAAAGAGTCTCAGAATTTTTGTATCTATGAAGTAAACATAAACTATGGTTTTTAGGCCCTCCAATCATTTATAAAGTGATTGATGGATTTTGGAGAGATCCTTCGATTATTCTGTATATAGCCGTGAGGAGGTATATTTAGGTTGTGGTCTAGATACCCAAATGATTTAGTGAATAAGCTCCAGACTGGAACCAGAGAAAAGAGTTCTTTTTCCAGTTGGAGTGTGACCTGTGTCTTGCTTCCTTCTGTGCTATTCTTAATTTAGAAATAATTTTTTCCTTTATGTTTACTTCCAAAGGATAAGGTGAACCTATGAAGTCATCAAGGTACATCATGACCTAAATGTACCTTCTTATGGCTATATATGGGATAATCAAATGATCACTCCAAATCTCATCAGTCATGAAATCATACTAATTCTGATTAGTATGACCATTTTGGTACCAGTTAAAATCTGTAGTTCTTATTTTTATGAATAAGATCCTTCATATTGGTAGAGCTGTTTTTTCAAAATTCCTAAAACATGTTTCGTTTTTCTCATCTCATTAGCCAAGGAAGATACTGGAGGAAAGGTGGGCAGTCCTTCAGGGAGTAAGGATACACACTTTTGCTTCTTTACAGCCTACCTTATCTCCACCTAAAAGACATAGCTAAAATGTGGTGTCTGAAATATGTGTAGCAATGAAGTTTTTATTGACTGATATAAATATGGATGGCTTTGTTCAGCTGAATACTGGTGGCAGGAGTAACTGGCGTATGTAATACATTATCTTATTACACTCATTTTATGGAAGCTGATCCTGATGGGACAGTGGAAGGAGAGCTTACTCCAGCTTTCTGGAAAAGCAATTAATCCTACTGCTTGTGTAGCAACCATGTCTTGGATTGCACTGGTGTGCTGGCGCCCTTTCTCCTTTTATTAAAACAAGAATGCAGCTGCTGACCTGAAGTGCAGCTCTACAAGTGGGGCTTTCATCGTGTTGGTAAGAGATTCATATCCAGGGTTGACATCATTTCAGTTAAGGTCTTTTCATGATTAAAGTTTGGAATTTTGAGTTTGTTTATTAAAGATTTAAAGCTATAGGTTAAATCACCAAATGAAATCCATGTATTTTCCTATCCTATGATAAGTGGATAAGGTGTGCAGAAAAATGTATTTTTCATATATTACCACCAGCTGAATTACTTTAATTGTGAAATGCATGGTATTATAAAGAAATTGACACTTTTCCCCTTAATCTTTAGCATTTCTTCTTTATAAGTAACTCTGCACACCCATCAATTTCTAGTAAGTAAATTTAGCAAATGTTTTTAGAGCTATTGACTATTAGATATTGGTAAAAATAGTGACCAGGACTTTTACTTAGCCTTTGTGAAAACTTTACTGTATATTTCATCTGTTTCTCATCAGTCTCTAAAATTGATAATTCTTTAAAACACATGGCATTCACCAGTGTTTACAAAGATTTTTTTAAACTCTGTATAGTCTTGTATATAAGGACTCTCTTAATTTGTAATTCAGTAATTTTCATGGATGTGCATTTATTGCAAAACAAAAATTAGCAGAATGCTTTTTATCTAGGGTTTAATATAAATTCTATTTTAAATTACATAATTAATATTATATAGTTCACAAGGACACTTTTACAAAGACATTAATCAAACAGAAAGTCCCAACTGCAATATATTTTGTATTTTTAAATTGCTAGTGTTTGGGAGTTTGGGCATTTTAGTTCTCTCTCATTAAATCAAAGTCTTTTGGGCTTAAGTTTGACCTCTATAAAACTCATTGTAATAAAGACCATTGAATACATATATGTATATATATGTGTATATATACGGTGGATTTTATTCTCACCTTCTGTGCCTTCTGCATATGTGTTAGTAGGTTGGGTTTTTTAAATTGTTATTCGTTTTGTTGTTTAAGATGCAAATATTTAGAAAAAGCAAATAGAGTAATGGATGTGACATCACTCTGACATATTTTCTTTTTTGGTTGCATATTGCAGGGGGCAGAGGAGAAATAAATCCAAAAGTTTACAGTTCTTAAGATAAAAATGTTGGTTGCTATGTTCCATCACCAATTCTCTGACACCAATTGGGTGCCCTACAATTCAGTTCTGACACCAATTACTCAAAGTTAGAGTCAGACTCCTCAGGTCTAGGACAGAGTCCTTCGCAAGAGTGCCCCCATTCCAGATGCCAGTTGCAGCAAGTTTTGGGTGTCACCAAAGCACCCACACTCCTGTCTGGCCCACTACAAATTCAGGCAGAACTTCCCACAACCTCCTCAGGTTCAGTAATTAACTAGAGTCACTCACAGAACTCAGGAAAATGCTATCCTTATGACTGCCATTATATTATAATGGATACAAATTAAGTCAGATGAAGAGATACATAGAGCAAAGTTGAAGGGTCCTGAGTGCAGGAGCATCTGTCCCTGTGGAGACAGGGTGTGCCACCAATATATTGAAATGTTCACCAACCGGGAAGCTCCCTGGGCCTGGGTGTCCAGATAGTTTTGTTACATAGGCATGATTGAGTAAATCATAGGAACCTGCGATGAACTCTCCAGCCTTCCTCCTTTCCCTGAAGCTTGGGCTGGCCCAGAGTTCCGACCTTCTGATAATGCCATTGGCCTTTCTGCTGACCAGTCCTCATCCTGAAGCCATCGAGGGCCCATCTAGAGTCACCTAGTTAGCATAACAAGACACTCGTATAACTCAGGAAATGCCAAGGGTTTTGAAGCTCTGCCATGAATCAGGGACAAAGGTCAGATATAGTTTTTGATTATACCACAGTTGCCCATTACTGTACAATGGTTATAACTACAAATACCTACCATTGAGATAAAAAACAAGGAGATATTTCGAAAGATAACTCTGATGGAATTTCACATGCAGAGGTAGTCAGTTAACAGCAGTAAATACTGGCAGCTTCTTGTGGGAGTTACAGTTTTTCAAATTCTACGTTTACTTTAAAGTAGGTGAGGAAGGTGTGGGGTAGAAGGGATTAATGGGGGGGGAAGAGGACATCTTTAATACTTTCAACAATAAAGATAAATAAAATTTAAAAATAAATAAAAAATAAAGTAGGTGATTCTATATCAAATAAATAACCAGTTATTATGGATCTTTGAAAGAATCATGAAAATAATGTTCTGATTCCAGTTTTATATTTTAAGGAATTTTAAACTTACCTGAGAAGCAGGTAAATGCCAAATACCATTTAGGGTACTTGAAATATGCGGTTACTTTCAAATAATGTAAAATCCAATGGGAGTGACTGAATTAACGTACGTAAGATAACTAGAGAAAGAAGTTAATGGTACTGGCGTGGAATGAGTTAGTTTCTCAAAAGAGGTAAAATTTGTAAGTTTTAAACAAAGAGCATGCAAATTCCTTCCTTAAGTTTGATACAATCATTCTTGAAATCAGGTCTTCTTTGTTTCCCTTAGGAAATTATAACTACTTTGCTAAAAAAAAAAAAAAAGATGCTGACCACAATTCTTTTTACATAGAAGCAGGTGTATTTTAATGCTATATAACATCACTCTTTTAGGTTTTTCTAGAATGTAGCTGCTAAAGATTTAAAGCCATGTTTGTGCGACCCTTCCTGCCCCTGCTCCAAGAGCCAGCTCAAGTTAAGCTGATGTTTTTTGACTCAAAGTCTGATATGAGGCTGGAAGTTCTCCTTCCTCTTTTGCCCCTCCCCTTAGTACATTAGATAATGAAAAAATATTAACAGAAAGTACCTACAGAAACACTTAAGTTATCAATGGCGATAAATTTGCAAGAAATAATTTTCTCATGTTATTTCAATGCTATTAAAAGTTTTTCAGAAAACATCAATATTTGATATGAAGACTTTAAAATCAACGTTCATTTGGTGAATGTCATTGCTGCTAAAATTGTATACATCAAGACTGTTTTACAATAGAGAAGTCATTTGTGGTCAGTGGGGCATAAATTGTGGCTTTAGATGCCAAAGTGTAATGAAATTAAATTTATGCCACTCTATTTTTGCTTTCTTTTCTATTGACTAATCA
Organism: Miniopterus schreibersii; assembly: GCF_964146895.1. Lineage (NCBI taxonomy): Eukaryota > Metazoa > Chordata > Mammalia > Chiroptera > Miniopteridae > Miniopterus > Miniopterus schreibersii. The sequence continues at coordinate 11,742,764 of NC_138116.1, forward strand.
TTAATCTACTATGTCACTTGAGTTTGCTTAACAGCTGGTGTTGATGAAAAGATACTGGTCTTAATATATAGTAAGGGCGGTTATAATAAACCTGGTACAATATGCTGAAAATTTTTATGAGTCAATTCATAATGTACATGTGAACTTGTCAAAAACAAAATCACTACCTTAGTGAAGGATAAAGGTGGGGGACAGTGGCTAAGATCAGAGGGTTTTTTTTATTATTATTTTACCATTTATTTTTAATTTTTTTTAAACTATGTGGATTATATTTGCATATTTTTAGCTAGCTATTTTGCCTCATTAGATTAGTAAGCAAATCAAGGATACCTTACTAGGAAGTTTTTTTCAATCTGATAGCTTCTAGATGTTAAGAAAAATTGGGTATGATGATATTAATTTGCTGTTAACTAATGTCGTACAACATTGCTAAATGACAGTCCATCTGTCAAATTAACGTCATGACATCCTACTTGTTATTTTAATATGTTATAAGGATGAAATGTGTTTTTTAGATATGTTTTACATTTGCACTAAGTAATGGAAAGTACAATATATTATGTGCCTGTGCCCTGAGGAACGTTTTTAACAAAAATAATTGAAGGTAATAAATCTTACCTCCTTTCCCTCTATGTTGCCCCTGCCCCAGTGTACCTTCTACATTATTGTATCTCCTGTGCATTGCAAGCTTTCGAGATAGAGACAAAGGCTGAACACCATTGTGTGTATTATAGAAAATAACCCACAATACCTGCCAAAAATGTGCTTTGCGCTGAAATGTTGATTTAATAAACACTCTCTATGATCACTTTTATGGTGATTTGGTCCCCCTTTCCTAAGATTGAAATGTGCTCTTGAAAGATGTTGCTATTGAACATAAGACATGTTTTTCAAATAATTAGGAACATCTACAAGCTAATAAATCTCTCCTACAGTTTTAATTTGATTGTATACCTGGTAGGTGTTTTTGCTTAAGAGAGTGTGTGTGAGGGTGCATGATTTATAACGTGTCTGGGGTTTTTTGTTTAAGTTGTCATAGGCAGCAGTGATAAAATTTGGTGCAGAGAAGTGATGCAATTCATATTTGATGTATAACTTATTATTATCTTTAATCATGCCTCGATCTTGCCAACTTTCCCTGATGTGGATTTTTTAAATTTGAAGATGATTCATTTTGAGACACATTGTTCTAATAACTGGTGTTCCTCATAGTGCTTTGTTTTCATGCACAAATATATAGCACAGATGATTATTATACAGTATCTTTTCAAAAATAATGACAGGGTTTTGTGGCTTTTGTGTAACATTTTCCAGAGTATTTTAGTGTATATTTAAATGTGGCAATATATTGGGAAAAGCGAATTTTTAAACTATTTTAAATGGAATGCTTTTCAACAAGAAGTAATGATGTGAATGAAAACTAATCCAATATATATGAATGTAGCCCAGGCTTGCAATATTGGTTTATCCATTAATTTTCTTAGCCCAGGTGTTTGTTTAGTGGGAAGTCATCTCACAAAGTGATGATAGATGTATTTTACTCAAAGCTGGTTATACAAGTCCAACATCTTGTACTTTTCATGCTCAAAACTGTTTGGTTAAGAACCATTGCTTGTAAATGTTTAAAAATCACAATTCAAGAAAATTGTTTATGATCTTTCAGTGGAAGAAATACTTTCTAAAATCTTTCAATGAACCAGTTAGAATATTTTAAAAACTAGGTTGGAATGGATTTTATTCATAATTTTATAAAATACTTATTTGAAAATTCTTATTTGAAAAGATATATAAAACTTTAAAATATCTAAACACTTAATCCAATAATTTGAACTTCCAGAAATTTATTCAAGGAAAGCTTTATTAAACAAATGCAATCTTGTGTATAAAATCCCCAAATTGAAAACAATCTAAATGCCCATCACTGAGAGATTTATTAAATAAGTTGTAGTTTACCTATAGGGAATTAACTATAACCAGAGTACTATATCATTAAAAATTATAATTGATATCTACATGTATTGACATAGAAAGATATGATGTATCAAGTGAAAAAAAGCAGTTTGCAAAATACTATGCATAATATAAGTAAATTTAAAAAGTATTTTGTGGAACTGCCCTATGACCCAGCAATTCCATTTCTGGGGATTTATCTGAAGAAACCCGAAACACTAATTCGAAAGAATATATACACCCCTCTGCTCATTGCAGCGTTATTTCCAATAGCCAAGATTTGGAAGCAGCCCCAGTGTCCATCAGTAGATGAGTGGATAGAACAGCTATGGTACATTTACCCAATGGAATACTACTCGGCTGTAAAAAGAAAGAAAATTTTACTCTTTGCAAAAGCATGGATGGACCTGGAGAACATTATGCTAAGTGAGATAAGCCAGTCAGAGAAACACAAGCACTATATGACTTCACGCTTAAGAGGAATTTAATGAACAAACTGAACTAACAAGCGAAATAGAGATGGACTCATAGAGAGCAGGCAGAGTCGGGTGGGGGGAGCTTTAGGGGGGCTGAAGAGATTGAGCAAAAATGGGGAAAAAAGAGAAAGAACTCAGGGACATGGACAACAGTGTGGTGACTGCTGGAGTGGGGGGACGGAGGCAGAAGGGTATATGGGGGATAAGTGGTGACGGGAAAAAAAATAAAGGGAAAAATAGCAATACAAAAAAAGTACTTTGTAAATAAAAAGTCAGAAGGATATACAGCAGAGTATTAACAATGGTTTTGTCTGAAAGGTAAGATTATAGATAGAATTTCCAGTCTTGAGATTTTTATATTGATTTTTACAACAAATGTATATATTAAGTGTTAAAAATTAGTAAAAAATTTCCATTTTGAAAAAATTCTATTCTAATGTTATTCAAAGTTTATTTTATTTTAAAGTTTTATATATCTTTTCAGATTGCTCTCTGAGAGAGTTATCCTGATCAATATACAAATTTATAATGCCAACAATGTATGAGAGTACTCTTATGTTCTCATCTGCTCTGTGTATAATCTGTGTTTCTAATATTTGCCAATTACACATGACGGAGTAGCACATCTTATACATTTATTGACAGTTTTAGACTTATTCATTTATGAAGTACAGGAAATGCATGCTTTTTTCTCCATTTTTCTATGTAAGTATTTCTCTTTTTCTTATTGGTTGGTAATTAGGATTTTAGTGAAGATATTAATCTTTTGTGTATCATGTTGAAATTTATCCTTTAACTTAATTTATGTTATGTGTCAATTATGTAACCAATTTTATTAGTCTTTTGTTTGTTTGTTAATCTTCACCTGAGGATATTTTTTCCATTGATTTTTAGAGAGTGGAAGGGAGGGATGGGTGGGGGGGGGGAGAGAGAGGGGGAGAGAGAAATATTGATATGAGAGAGACACATTGATTGGTTGTCTCCCTCACGCACCCTGACCAGGACTGGACCAGGGATTGAACCTGCAACCCACCTGGGGAGCCCTTTAACTTTCGTAGAGGGGGGGCAAGTTACCTTGACTTATGGTCCTCAAGACTGCACAGAACTTAGTGAAGGAAATCTCTACCCCCCCAAAATTAAGGTGATGTTAGGAAGGAAGACTGAATTTGGGATAGCCAAAGAAACATCAGATGCCCACAATAGAGACTAGGGAGGTGTCAAGGATAACTCCCTTTTTCAGACAATAGAGCCCTCAGACTTTAAAAACACAAATGTCTGGTTCACTGTCTTCAAGGGTTAAGAGGGTCTAAATGATAGAAATATAAAAGACCTCTTCACCCAAGGGCCTGAATTCTTTACAGACACTCTCAAGTTTAAACACAAAATTAAATTGTCAGGGGCATCCTTCAAATGGAAAAAATGAGGGAATAGATAAACTGCAGTCCCTAGGGCATATTAATGGGTTGGAGGCCAACTACTTTTAACCGTCTATACTCGTAGTCCTCTATAATCCTCCCAAAGGCCCAAAAGCACTTTCTTTAGTTCTCCTATTATCAAAATGATTAACTTCAGCTTCCCAGTGACCTTTAAGTTTAGACAGTGTTTTCCCATTTTCTTCTCTGCCCCACCAAAGTCAGCATTAAACCTTTCTCTTTCCTCCTCCCTCCCTTCCTTTCCATCCTTTACTGATTCAAGTAAGCAATGCTGTGGAATTGGAGGGCTGAACCATCTAGTATTTCTTAAGGACCCTCAATTGAAAGGAATAGCTTTTAGACTTGGGGACTTGCTATCTGCAACCAAACAACACCCAGAGGTTTATCCAACTGATATTCTACTTAATGAGCATGAGGGGAACAGTATTTTTACTCTAGTCAAAAGCCCAGCTATTAGGACTTCTAGAGAGCAACTTCCATATAGAAATTCCTGGAGTCTTTGGAAAACTGCAATTGGTCTTTAAGTAATGATTGTATCTTTTTATTTTTTTCAAAAATATATCTTTATTGATTTCAGAGAGGAAGGGAGAGGGAGAGAGAGAGAAACATCAATGATGAGAGTCATTGATTGGCTCTGCGCGCCCCACGCAACCCGGGCATGAACCGGGACCAGGAATTGAACTGCGATCTCCTGGATCCTAGGTTGACACTCAGCCGCTGAGCTGGGCAGTAATGTTTATATCTTTGATCCTCTTTGAAGAAAAAGCACTACTGCCTGGACGTGGCTATGGAAGATACAGTCATGAAGATGAAGCTGGGTAAATGGGGACCACTCTAATAAACCACTCTGAGATCCTTTAACAAATAACTTGTGGGCAGAGCTAATATTATAGAAAGATTTATCCTTTGTAGTTAAGACACTGTAGTCTTTTTATCTCCTATCCCACAACCACCTGTTAATGCAATACTTGGAAGCCATTTCAGATGCTTTCTTTAGATTGCGGCTTCTCTTCCCTACCTATAAATGAGGTCTGGACCATGCTTCAGCCTGCCCTATTCACTCATCTAAATCTACCCTTGTTCCTAATCTTGTCTCAATCTGTTTGTTGCTTTACTGAGTTCCTGTCTAAATTAATTCTATTGTTAACCCCATTTTGTTGTTGTTTTGCAATTACCTTTTTCTGGTCCCTGCCATTTGACCATGCTACTTGCTTGATCTTATTGCAATTTCAACTTGTCTGCATAAAGAAGCTCATTTTATGTCTATCTGTATTTTTAGGCAGGTCTAAGAGAGAAGCCTACACTGGTTGATAATGTCCCACTGGTTTTGAAGGTCATCATTACAATTAAATCAAAGGACATTTTTAAATGATGTAATGCCTGAAAGGCACTATGCTAGGCATTGGGAGGAGGTCAATACAAAGAAAATCCATGGTTCTTGCTCTCAAATAGCTTTCTGTTTGTTGAGAGGGAAATATAAACAATTAAGTTCAATATAAGTTTAAATATAATATAAGGAAAATAAGTCCCACAAAACATATGGTTGTATAAGGAGGAGAGACCAGATGAGAATAGGGAAGACTTACAGAAGAGTTAGAATAAAAAGATATTAACAAGAGTAAATGTTAATATAGTACTATGACCTGGCCAGTGTGGCTCAGTGGATTGAGCGTCATCTCATGCACCAAGAGATCACTGGTTCAATTCCTGGTCAGGGCACATGCCTGGGTTGTAGGCTCGATCCCCAGTAAGGGGCATACAGGAGGCAGCCAATGGATGTTTTTCTCTCATCAATGTTTCTATCTCTCCCTCTCCCTTCCTCTCTCTCTAAAATCATTTAAAAAAACATATTATTAAAAATATATAGTACTATGTACTAGGTACTGTTCTAAGTGCTTTAAATGTATTGACTCATTTTTAAAGATATAAGTAGGTTTTTAATATATAACTATAGAGAGAAGAGCCTAAGTCAAAGCATAAAAGCCTAACTCGTAAGTTCTTTCTTTTTTGTAAAAAAAGAAAGGTTGGACTAATATTACCTCATTTTCAAATTGACCAGGAAGGGAAATAGATCAGACTGAGTGGAGAAGTAGGCCACGTGGCTGATAAAGGTACCCAGAAACGAGATCTTTTCCTAGGTGTATTCCCTGTACTACAAAAAGCTGGATTATGGAGGTACTTTATCTACTATAATGTCAACCTAGTCTTTTCTTTTTATAAATCTCAATAAATAGTAAAGGACTTTTTCCCATTCAATGAAGATAAGTATTTTGAGGGTGTGTTGCTATGGACAATTTAAAACAAGAAGTACAAGAGAAAGGAAGGGCTACCTTCTCAAGCCAAGAGCACAGGAAGAAACCTTAAGCCCATGGGTAGCAGCAACAAAAGTAGGAGTTTACTATTTCATCACAGAATGCAAGAGCATAATCTTCATTTATACACTTAGAGAAGACAAGACATGTAGATAGTTTGTCTAATACTACTGAAGGCATTGGTATTGAACAATGGATTAAGTCTAATTCAGCTAATATATTTGACCAGATGCAGTTAGAATAACCTTTCAGGTAGCTAAATAGGCAGGAGGTAGAATATATAGCTCTGTTAATTTTGGTTAATTTCAAACTTCTGTATCATGCCTGTAACCAAGCAAGCTGTTATTTTAAGACCAGGGCCAGCCTTTCCATTTATAGTGCTGTGAATCCCTGGGGTATATAAATTAGAGCTGGCCACTTAACAGAGATCTCTTTGGGACCACTTATATGAAATCAATAATAGGGTTAAATTTTAAAAAATTAAATCTAGAGAAGTTTCCCAGAAGTTATGTATAAACCTTCATTAGGTACATTTTCCATTTTGAGTTCTGGTGGATGGGAGCCAATAGGTTGCTGAAGCTACCACCACATACTGCAATATACTCAAGGCTTAAATGCTTAGTACTTGAATCTTTCATATTTTTGGCCGAGTATAAAGCAGCATCTTTCAAGCCAAATGAGAATGATGAAAGAGAGAAAGCTTTTGTAGGTAAAAACACAAATTTTAATAAACTGGAATCACATGATGTTTTAACACCTATCCCAGTTTTTGAGTGCATGGGAAGAACATGCCTTTGTCTTTGATGGCCTTGGAGAATATAAATGTATTCTCCTTTGAGAAAGAACATATATATTTATTCTCCTTTGTTTTTGTTTTAAAAATCTTGAGACGTAAGCGGTTTGGCAAAGAGACAATAGTAATGCCTACATACAATAGCTAAAAAGCCCATTCAGAAAGCCAGTGATATAAACTGAAATAGACAGAAACCCGATGTGTCAATCTCCACGTTGCTTTGCTGTTGCTCTCTCTGGAAAGTGATGCATTCGTAATGATCTTGGAAGAGTGACGAATTGAGAAAAATTGTCTTGTGGTGAGATTCTGAATTTCAGCGGAATCCTCAGGATGAGGGAAGCCTCACATCAGCTGTCACTTCACAGACCCTGAAAGTTACCAGGACATAAACTTTGGTGTTTTCTTAGAGATCCAGGAGACAGTAAGCAAGAGCTAAAGAAAAGGGTGCCATTTCTTTGGACCCTCGTGGCCCCTGTCCAGTCCTTGTTTATATTCTTCCTCACTGGTTACATTAACAGGACATACTTGATACTATTGGAAAACAAAATCCTCAAGACTTTCACAAATTCAGGCTTTATAAACAAGAGATTTCAGAGCAATGACAGGAATTTTAGTACGGGAAAAGAGAATATCAAACCAGAAATACGAAGACAGGAAATTCTGGGTGTTGATGGAAGGTATAGCGATGGGGCGCTGGCCGGCGTGGCTCAGCAGTTAGAGCGTCCGCCGGAGGATCTCGGGGTCACCCGTTCGATTTCTTGTCAAGGGCATGGACCTGGGTTGCAGGTTTGCTCCCTACCCCCAGTTGGAAGGCAACCAATCGATCAATCAATGTTTCTCTCTCAGGTCGCTATTCCCCCCACCCCCACCCCCCGCCCCTTCCTCCCTTTCAGTCTCGCTGAAAATCAGTGGAAAAAATATCCTCAAGAGAGGACTCACAACAGCAGAAAGTATAGATACGGAGACTTAAGGAACCAAAGGAACTGACTTCCCATGGAGAGCCTCAGAGCCTCCTGGAAGCCTTCTTTCCCTGGCATTCACATTGAATACAATTTCATTGTTTTTCTGTTCTTGAAATTCCTGGCACCATGTCTCATTTGGCAATTGGGGCTAATTACATTCTCTTGTACATTGCAATTAGAGAACTTTGTTCCATTTTGAAACATAAAATTTATGTTTATTCAGAATTATTCTTTTGCCTCTCTGAACCAATTTGCTGTCATTAGGTTTAAATCAAAATGTATTTATGAGTCCTGTAATTTTAGTTCAAATAGCAATTCCATGACTAAAATTTAATTTCTCCAAAGATGATGATGCCAATTAGTTCTCAGCTCTTAGAATTAAAGAAATAGAAAATGAACCAGATCTGGCTACAACTCACTGGAATATGCTTGGGAATTTAGATTTGTTTTGTTTTTTCCTTTCGCATTTGCCTAGATCAAATTAGGCAATATGGTGTAGGAAGAAGAGGGAAAAAACCAGGAGTGAGAGAAACCTGGTTTCTCTTCCAGAGTTTGCCACTTATTAGCCGAGTGACATTGGGCAAATTACTTAACCTTACTGAGCCTTATATATTTTAACACATATCTGTGCTTGCATTCCTACGTTATGTAGTTTCGTTTTATCTGTTTTTGAACTTTATAGAAATGGAATTTTACTATATGGGTCTTTTGTGCCATTTGATTAACAAGAATTGTCTTACTTATTTTTGCATACTCCTCCCATTCCAACTCTGTTCAACCCAATACGCAACGCAGTGCTTATTTGTCAACTAGGACTTCAACACTCAGCTACAGTCATACTGTGATTTTTTAGTGATCATTTCTCCCTCCTAGGCACCAACCATTTCACGTATTTTCCATTGTTCATACGCCTTAAACTGTCTTGCCTTCCCGTCACTTTCAGCAGATGGCCCCTCTGACTCCTCAGGAAAAAAATAGATGTTATCAGATCTGAACTCCAAACCTAAAACCTACCTGCACCCATGTTCCTCTTTTCCTCCTTCTCTCTTATTGCAATGAAAAAGATACCTTTCTTATTATTCAAGATTAATCGCTCTGTGTGTACAATAGATTCCATTCCTGCCTAATTCTTAGAGCCTTTATTGAATATCTTCTATCCTTTATGTTTAGCTATTCCTTCTAGTATTTAAACTTGCTCAAGTCTCTTCTGTCTTAAGAAATATTTGTATTTATCCACCAACTATAGTCTTCAGATAATACACTCTCTTCTCTGTCAAAATTGAACTTCTTGAAAGAGTGGTCTGATTCAATCTTTCTGTGCCTTCCACTTCCACTTACTCTTCTACACTGCAGTCTGACTTCCCCTGATCGTCCTCTGGAACTAAGTGAAGCTCTTGTAACTAATCTCTACTTGACCAACACAATACCAATGAACTGGTACTCTCCATGACCTCTATAAAACATACTGGCTGATGCCCACAGCACACTGAACACATGTAGGTAATATGCTACTGACTAGTATGTACTTGGATTTTTGTTCTCACTAGATAGTGGTAGACTTACCAAGAATCAGTTGTGTTTTTCAACCTTTTATGCTAGTTATACTTGTTACAGTCATTATATAATTTAACTATTATGTAAACCATTACAGAATTGTTATATGAAATATAAATAGGAAAAAGAAAATGGTAGTTTTTATGGAATTAAATTGAACACTGGGAAAATTCAGAAAAGGAAAACAGCTTTAAATATTTTCATTGGATTGAGGTGAGCAAGTAAAGATTGTTGAAAATCATAAGTATCTAGGATTCTGTACTCAGATCACTTCATGAGCACTTTTTTTTCAAATTTTTTTATTGTGGTAAAATACACATAACATAAAGTTTGCCGTCTTAACCATTTCTTTTAAAATCATCACCCGAGGATATTTTCATTGATTTGAGAGAGAGAGAAAGGGAGAGAAGGAGACAGAGAAAGAAACACCGATTGGCTGCCTTTTGGCGTACAGGATTATGCTCAACCAAGTGGGCCGTCTTAACCATTTTCAAGTATACACTTTAGTGGTATTAAATGCATCCATAATGTTGTGCCACTATCACTACCATCCATGTTTAGCTCTAAATTAGTGCCTTTCAAACTTTTTAAACCATGATTCACAGTAGGAAATACATTGTATCTTAAGACTCAAAGCGGTTCTCCCCACTATGTGTAATGCACCTTTGATGCTATTTTTATTTTATTTTTAAAAATTCTGGTCAGGACCTGATAAACTGGTCAGAAAATCACTGCTTTAAACTGTCAACAGCTACCAGAATAAGAAGAGCAAGGTGGAGAGGAAATGATGACACAGGCTAGTCCCGATCGAGCTCAGTAGGAGCTGCTGTGTAATGTGACTCTCTTTCCCCTCACTGACAAATATGTACGTTTCCCTCCGAACAAACCTAGTGTGCTTGAGTTCTTATTTTATTATAAGGCAACTGGTAATGTAGAACATTTTGTTTGCCAGGTATAAGTCATACAAGAAACATCTTTTCTGAATTTTATACCCATTTATTATTATTATTTTTTAATCCTCACCAAGGGTATTTTTCAGAGAGAGTGGGAGAGGGAGAGAAAGACACACACAGAGAAACATTGATGTGAGAGAGACACATCTATTGGTTGCCTCCCACACCCACCCCAACCGGGGCCAGGGACTGAGCCTGCAACCGAGGTACGTGCCCTTGGCAGGAATCGAACCCGGGACCCTATAGTCCACTGGCCGATGCTCTAACCACTGAGAAAACTGGCTAGGGCTGTACCCATTGTTTAAAGCAAAGGAAATGATACAAATGGTATTCTAATTCCATTTTTTTTAAAAACTTCAAAAGAAGGAAGTTTTATGTGCTCAATGTTGCATATTTTTAGGACACTGAAGAGTTTTTACTTAGAATGCTTGCTCTTAATTCAAAGTAATAGTCCAAAAGCAAAGATATATTTTTTTAATCAAACAGTGTGAATTTTAAATAGCTTTCTGCTTTCATAAATAAATCACTTTTATCAAATTCATATGTTCCTCTTCATATGGTCTATCACAAGTGGGTTGCAGCTGGCTGCTTTACAAACTGGAATTTGGATTCTATTAACAACTCCAGTGAAAGATTCCTCTCCAGTATCTGGGCTTCTTCATTGCTCCACACACTGAACATGGCTTTAGCACAATTGCTTAAAGCTCCTTCAATTAGAAATTGCAAGATAGCTGTCATCAAACTTCTGTAATGTGGATCAGCCAAGCATCTGGCAGAGTTCATATGTGCCATAGAGTAAATACCTATAATGTTTTCTCGTCTTGAAGCAAATACATTGCTTTTATAGCTAATGGGAAAATCAGAAGTGTTTCCATTTTCCTGGTTTTTAAAATGCAGATACAACAAAGCAAATCTCAAAATGAAATGCATGTTTTTTAAAAAACTGCAATTAGGCAATACATAAAATAGCTTTATTTTCATCACAGGGAAACTTTAGCATTACATTTAAGACATGAAATTTAAAAATCACAAGAGATTAGCAGCTTTTGAGTAAGTTGCATAGCTGCTAAACAGAATGAATTTTGCTGTCTGGAAAGCCCATTTAAAATTCACTCTACTTCCAAGCAACACTGTGTCATGTAGTAGAAAGTGCACTTAAGAGTATAAAAGGCTGGGATTTGGTCTCAGCCATTAACTGATAGTGTAACTTTGGGTTATTTTCTTAACCTTTCTAGGCCTCAATTTTCTAATTTCAAAAATGATGATATTAAACCACATGGTTTCTAAATTCTTTGATATCTTGGGAATAGTTAGGTTTGAGATAGTTATTTAGTATATAAATGTAAACAAACAGGAATTATCTACTCTTTTCTTTCACATTAATTAGTGAGTACCTCCAGTCATGTAGGTAGGAAGTAAAACAGTATCTTTGAATGCAAGAAAGTTTAATAAACCTTTTAAAAAAAATCTCTGACCCACTTAGAAACTAACAGAAAAGAGGTTTTAAAACGTCTATTTAGGTTATCTAGGCGAAGCTTGTGATCACTATACCAACAGAGTAAATCATATAGAAAAACACATTAGCAAAGACTGAAGAGAGTAATAAGATAAAACAATGTGCTCATCCACCCATATCAGTGAGAAAGGCAATGTGTTTTTTTGTAATTTTTTTATGCAATTGAATTGAACAAAAATTATACTAACTTCTGAACACTAGGGCTACCAGAGAGAGAGAGAGGATGGTGACCATCTGGAGCTAAGAAGTTTCTTCTTCATGTAATCACAGTGATGACATCATTCACAAGTGGCAGAACATAGTAAAGCATTTATCTTTTATTCCACAAGGTGGTATGTTTTATGTATAAACTATTTGGGGTAGTGTTTTTATTCTGAATCTAATGATGTGCTCTTAAATGGTTTTCTTATTTTTGCCTTGTTAGTACATCACTTAGAATCCTGCCTCTGGGTCTAACAAATTGCCTGATGCCAAAGTAGATACATGTACTTGTTCCCAAATTGATAACATATGCCAAGATTTTCTGTATTGCCCTCAATAGACACACTTCTGGGGGTATTCTTGACCCTGATATCAATGAGAACTCCAAATGTGTTCCCTCTCAGCAAGAAGATCAGCTTCCCTGTGCTGTTCCCGCTGTGGTTATAGCTTTAAAAATTAAATCTACTTCAGAGAAACAATATGATCCTTTCCCTATAAACATTATTTGCATATAGTATAGGATTGAATGGGGTTGTGAAATAATATTAGAAGTTATTTAAAACAAAAGTTGAAGAATTGTTGGCAATAAAGTTCACCAATTTTAACCTAACAATCTACTTAAGGCCTTCCAAATACCTAGGATTATGCCTTTTCCTCTTTTCCAAAATGACTTCTTCAACCGAACACCCCTGTCAAATACTCTCAAATGAGCCTGAGATTCCAAGTTAAAGGTGTTTGCGTCCTGATTCTTTATGTTTGCTTCCTGTATCTTTGTTTCAGAAACATCTGTAAACAACCTCAGTGGTAAGGTACAGGCTTATGTATAAACTGCAGTGTATATTTAGAGTACACTGGACATTTATCCACTCATTTATTCACTGTCTCACTCATTTGTTAAATCTTTATTAAGTGCCTTCATTGTTCCAGGCATTGTGTTAAGCATTGAGGATACAAAATGAGATGAACTCTCTCTTAAGAGTCATATTATAGTAATGATAGTGTTAAACCTACTATTAAGCAAGATAAATGAGACTTTATAATTTTTATTTTAAAAATTTATTTCTAATGATTTTCTGTATTTTTTCCTATTATTGATTTGAAATTATTGTTCATTTTTCTTTTGCTTACCTGCCTTCAATATACTTTAAGCTAAGAGTGACTTATGATTTAAACATCATGTCTTGCCAGAAAAAAAAATCAGTAAATGCATTTAAATATTTTATGAATTTTTAGTGGCTCCTAATTGTCATTTTACTCTAATTGTTGCTTTAAAATAATTTTAGATTCTCATTATATGCTTGGGTCCTAGAGTGCTAGAAAAAAATGGAGGAAAATGGTCTCTACCAGTAGATTGGAACTCGAATGTTATTTATTTAGGGAGGATTATAATAGGTATGAGCTCAGAGACCAGGAGACAGTACACACTGCAAGAGCAAATATGATTATTAATAGGACACACAATAGAAGGTTTAACTGTGTATACAACAGAAATGAGTAGTCACTTTCTACCCTGGGAGGAGTTGGTTGTCTTGTTAAAAAGTGTCCTTGTTCAAATGTAAAGCAAATCCAGTGATCAAATCCTTTTCTAACTAGAGATTAGCTCAGGTGTTTACCTTTAACAGTCTTTCTACTTAGGGCATAAAAAATGGCATGTTAAAATGAAATAACAATCTGTATACTGAGAGAAAATGATGTTGCTAAATAGTAAGGTAATTCTTACTCAAACTAAAAATGTCTCTTTTTCCCCCCACTCAAATTGAATCATCAGAATGTTCAGTATTATGCTTAAGCCAATAAAAGGAAGAAAGAATAAAATATTCAGAAGTAAAACATGTCCATACTTACACAGTTTCAAGTTAGAAATGGTTGGTTAATTATCTTATTAAGTTGCTACCTGCTACAATATTTAGTGCTTTATTTCTGAAGTGCTGCACAAATATTAAAGAATCGATTCCATAACACTTTTTAGAGTCTGCTAGTGTTGTCACTGAGACTTTCCAGGGCAAAGAAGAGATCGTTTCAATAAGTGTACTTAGGGCTGGAGGGAGCACAGCACGCTCATGATACCCTTAAGTAAGCCCTGTTTTGGAAGGAAAATATGTTGGACATGATTATACGCCAAAATAGACAATAAGTGCTCTAGATCAGAGTAGAGAGGTAGAAAACTAGACCTATAGTTGATCTGAGAGCAAAGGGCTATTTTGCTCCTTAGGAACGGGAGGCATTAAAACACCATGATTTTGTCTTACACCCTAACTACTTCAGTAGTTACTTTGAGACCAGAGAAGGTAATTGCCCTTCCTCAGCTAACTCTGAACACATATGGAACATACTACCCTTATAGTCAGAGGCAGTTTACGTTAGCACCTAAGATGGGTGCAACCCTGCTTGTCATATTTCCCGAAGCAAAAAATAATAAAAATGAGGCATTCCCCATGAGCAGATCTTCAAAATTAGAAAAGTGACTGGAAATTTAGAGAGGGGAAGAAAAGAGTTGAGGCAACATTTTGCAGTTTTCTACATGAGCTTTCCCCCTTGCCACCGCCTTAAAAAAAAAATAAAGTAACTCATCACGAGATTTCTAAATGCATTCTTTTAACATATGGTAAGGAGTGTAAACATACTGGATTTATTTGAGGGGAAGAAGTAACCTGATTGATTCAAACAGTACCTCAGAATTTATTTAGTAATGTCAGAAGTCACAACTTCTTTTTATCACTTTGGATTCACATAATTGCATCAGAGGAAGATATATGCTTGAGTGTGATTGCTCCCAGACATGCATTTTTCCTCCATCAGGGATCTAAAAGAATACTAAAAAGCCAACTTGTATTTGTGTGGGTTTTCGTGGCACTCATCCAGAGTGATTTCCCACTGACTGTTATGCCAAACCTGTGAAACTATAAGGATATGTCCTGACACCAGTAATTTTCTAAAATTTGGATCCTTCTGTTGATATAACTGTCCTCCAAATTTAACTAGCTATTTTGTATTGCCTTTGCAATGTGAGAGTAGGAGTGCTGAGTAGGCAAGTATGGAAATGAACATACACAAAATCAAGTGAATGTGAGAAATTGCTTAATAATAGAAGAGTTCTGATACCAGAGATCACGATATTCTTACACCTTGAAACGAGCAACGCAACATTCAAAACACAATTTAATTGAATGTAGAGAAAGTATGCACCGGAATGAAGTCAAGTACTGCCAAGGATTAAGTCTTCATTGTTTTTCATTAGAAATCGTCCCCCCCATGCACATGGGTCACCATGCTAACAGGCAGGAGGAGACACTGTTGCACTGTTTTCTTCCCAACCCGAGAGGCCTGAGAATGAAATCAGAGATCATCTGCTTGTGACTATGGGGAAAAGAACCCGTTTTTACTGCAAGGATTTAATGTGATGTTGATGGTAAGTGACATGATCACTGAAAACAGATGCCACATGGAGTCCCGTTGATTGATGCGCAAATCTCTGACAGCAGAAACCCAGGTTGTCAGTTCGCCTTCATGGTTGTCTCATTGAGATCCAGTTAGGAAAGGATCCTCTTCATTTCCAGTGCTGGGACATGAGTCACACTGACAGAAATAAAAGGTTTTTCTATCTGGCTTGTTATTCCAAAGTGTAAGCAACGGGGGCGGGGGGGCGGGGTGTTTCAAGGTGAGACTTAAGGATTTTGAAATCCCCTTGAACAAATTGTCTTCCTTAAATGAAGAACATTTTCACTTACTAGTTCATTAGAAGCTCTTTTCTTGTCTGGAACCATGCTCTAGTCTCCTTTTAGATTGGTTGCAATTACCTTTAAAGTGTTTGATATCCTTCCAGATCGATGTATGACAACTTTGGTTAACTTGGATTTTACGAAATAAGGAATTATGGCCCCTCATGCTTTTGTGTGAGTTTGGATGCTGTTATAGTACAAAGGGAAAACATGGCTTTACCCTGTGCAGTAACAGAGGGACTGACTTGAATTAAGGAACCTCTCAGGAAGCAGCCAGAGGAGCCTCTGCACCTGAACTAAGTTTGGGAGACATGTGCACTTTGGTTCTAATTGGTGCAGTCCGATCAAGCAAATCAAAGGAATGAAGTATTTATAAGCTCTGGAGTGAATGGTATTCTTTAGAATCTCAACAAACTATATATAATATTAGATGTTGATTGTACGTGATTCTGTAAAGAAAAGCACTTGGCAACAACATGGGAAATGATGGCATTGGGTAATGTGATGTAGTGAAAAGGCATCTGAACCCAAAGCCTATAAATAATTCATTCCAATGGTGGACTCTAAATATATTTTCTGAATTGGTTTTTGACTGGTTGGCTCATTTTATATTTAATAATAACATCTATTAAAGATTTTTAACTATAAAAGCAAAACATTTTTATTTAAAAATTGGATAATATCAGAAAAACTACCTATATTTTTACTACCCAAAGGTAACCAATATATTTTTCTATGTACAGGTTTTTATATTTTAAAAAATATACCATATATAAAATTTTATATTTTGCTGTTTAAACTTAATATTATATCACATTTAATTTTTTTGTTTTCATGTTAAATTATTCTAAATTTTATTTTATTGGCTATAATGATACATCAGATGAGTATATATATTATGGTATTCTTAACCATTGCCTCTTTTGTTGTTTATCACTTCTTGTTGTGATAAGTAATACTGCAATGAGCATTTCTCTGCAAAGTTGTATCTCTGGATCTTGGTTTATATTTATATCATTGGTTCCCAGGTATAGAATTATTAGGTTAGCCTATAAAAAAAATTTTAAGTGCTTTTGATAGAAATTATGAAATTGATTTCCAGAATGGTTGTTTCAGTTTACATTCTCTCCAGCACAGTGTGACAGTATTCATTTCATGGCTCATTCAAATGGCTGCTTTTTTTTAAACTCTTGGGATTTCACGATGCACAGTGGCATTTGGAAAGAGAAGTGATTGCTGTTTGACCCTGTCCTTCACCCCTCCTTGAACTCTCCATGTACGATTTTCTTTATTATGAGATGCATTACAAAATGTCTCACAAAACTGTTGTGTGGAAAACAGTAAAAATAAATAAAAAATAGCTCATAATTTCAAAAAGTTCCTGCTATGCATGGAATTATTATACATATAATTTTTTTTTAACTGGGACACTTAACAAATTTTTATTTTCCCAGATGACAGTAGCCTAGGGAATGAGAAGAGGAAAAGCTTGGTTCGGGAATCAAGAGGCCCATTCTCTGTCTCAGTCTTGCACTCACACCCTGTGTGGCCTTGCACAAATACTTAACCTCTTTGCGTCTCTATTTCTTCATCAAGGAGTGCAGTGGATTTAACCAGATTATCTCTAAAGTGCTTCTGACTCTAAGATTCTTTGATACTATCAAAACCATTTTTTTCCAGAAAAGAATGATCTTCTAACTCCTCCTCCTTTCAAAATCCAAATGGAAAGTGCCTGCTATATTTATTTCCAAAAACTTCCAGTGAGTTCAAATCTATATGGCTATAGTACTAGGTTAACTTTCATGTTTCTACCCAGATTTACTTTAAAGAAATATCATGACGAGAGCATAACTTTTGCTTGATCCTTTTGTCAGTTAAACAAAAACAGATGAAAGTTATAACAAAGAATCCTTTAAAAATATAAGTATATGGCAGAATGTGCCAAATTATGCCCTCAGCTTTGTAGTGTCATGGTCACTGGTCTCAGTGGAAATTCCACACAAATCTTTGAGATTAGAATTTGGAGTTTATAACTATAGCACAGGAGACAGCCTACTCTAAACTATAGCATCACCTTATCTGAGCTGCAGTGAACACTTATTTTGCTTATTTCACTTTTGTATGTATGCTTAAATATGATGCTAACAAGGAAAAAAATCATATGTTGTTTCCTAGCAGGATTTGTTACAGAACATTTGGTTATATTTTTTTAAAATAAGTTTTATTGAGGCATAATTTACATATCATAAAATTAACCCCTTTACAGTGTAATTTAGTGGCTTTTAGTATGTTCACAGAGTTGTACAACCATCACCACTGATTGTATTTTTAAAACAATTGAAAGTGTGTAGACAATATACCAATTGCTTGCTTCTGATTAGTGGATTTGGTATTATGTATAGGTGTTTTTTCATTCAAGACCTTGTTCTGTTGGAAGAATTTAAACTATTCAAGTGAATAAAATATTGACTGTGTTATGGGCACAATTTCAGTTTAATTTAAGATCTATCATATACCAAATCTTTTGTTTGCATAATATAGAAAAATTAAAAGTGTGTGTGTTTGATGGTTTTGCCATACAATGAAAGGGGAGTAAGAGGCTGAGAAGAATTCATGTTTCTGAATTTATTTTAAATATTTAGTCATTTAAAATGTTTCCTCCCTCTGTTGACTTAGATTGAATGCAGATGATTGTATATCACACCCAGACAAACTCGTTAACAAGGTAGGGACTAGAAATAGTGGGCATGATTTTCATTTTTGTAAAATTGGTTGGCTATTTCTGGGGGTGTTCTGTGTTTCATAAATGTGATTTCTATAGTCATTGGACGCTATTCACTGAGGCAGCATCTTTTTCAAGGACGGATGCCCTCTGCTGTCATCCTGTTTCCTTCTGCTTGCTGTCAAAATAGGAGGGAAAAGGCAAAACCCAAGCGAGGTGGGCAGGGAGCCGTCCTGGGATGGTCTGGAATCGGCACCTCCACGGGCCTGCCTATGTCTGACTGTTTTATAACTTCATTCTAAAGTGAGTTTACATAGTCATTAGCATTTACAGACGTAATTTAAATATATATATATTTCTGTAGTAATACCATCTGAAAGAAACGCGTGCCGTGGGAATTCGGGCAAACTCGTATGAGGTGGAAGGAAGTACCTTCTGTGTGCGATTTCTCTCGAAGTGAAACTAAAGTAGGTCCCTTGTTAATCTAATGCGTACCTCTTTGTTGAGTGCAGCAACTGAGAAGATTATCTGAGGTGGATGCTGACTGGCAGGCCCAGAATTGCTCTTTCTCACGCTTTCATTGAAGCAGTTGGAGAATTCTGGCTGTAGGTGGCAGCATCACACCAACGTGTCCTTTCTAACGCCTCCCAGGGCGAATCTGGGAGAAAGATGTGAAGAGCTCTCTGTGGTTCCCGAGGACTCCAGTTCATTCACTGAACACCAGCCGCGTTTTTTCTTTGTTGAGGGTGGAAACTTTTCTTCCCTCTGCAAGCTTCCGCCTCTAAATTCACTGCGTTCAGAAAGCTTTGAGCTGCTCCTTCCGCTGGGTGTTGGGGAGATACCATGAATGTGTACTTGATTAGAGCTTCTAAAAATACCAATCGCAGGCCTTTGAAAACACAGATTTGTCAGCATTTCACATTAATGGGTCTTTTATTTGTTTGTTTTTCTTCCTGATTTATAGACAGCTCCCCATTACAGAGGCCATATATCTTCATTTAAATAACTTTCCAGTTATTTATGACTGGCAATGACTTTGAGGTTGGGTGTTTTACTTTGTTTTATTTTTGTTAACAGGTTCATTCTGGTGCTAGTGATAACAGTTAGAACCTAAAATAAAAGCAGTTTTACAGAGTTCTCTGGATGATTGGAATAGTCCAGTTAATTGCCTGAAAGACCCCAATTTTTCCTTTTTCACATCCCACTATATTCTAACTTAAATTTTTAACAAAAGAAAAAAAAAAGACTGGTCAACAAATGATGAAAACTCACTATGTGACAGATACTGTGTAAGGCTCTTTTATATCTCGTGTCATTTAACCCATGTCACAAACCCATAGTTATTCTGCGTTTGCACATGAACAAGCAAAGGCAAAGAGATTCAGTGACTTGCCCCAAATTTCACAGCTAACAGTGGTGGGGCCAGGCTGTAAGGCAGGTGTGTGTGTTTTTAATTCTAAGATCAGTTTCTTTAGAGCCATTACAGCTGCTTCTCTGAAGAGAAAGACAGACTGGTAGGTAGAAAGTGAGAGATTTAAGACAGAAAATGGATATAACTTGCAAGCAATTGGAATGGGTGGTGGGTGATTTTTTAAATTCATTTTCTTTGTTAAGCAAATATTTATGAAATGTCTGCTATGTACCAGGCCCAGGATAGGAACTAAGGAAACACTGACATAGTCTATAATAAACAGTTCTTGCCCTTTTGTAGTGTTTAGGGGAAAGCCAACATACAAACAGATAATTATAACACAGTGTGCTCTATCATTGAATTTACTACATTGTATGATATCGTAATATGGGAACACAAAGAGGGCAAAACTTACCTGGGGTAGAGAAGAGCTTTCCTGAAGGAAATAATGTTTCAGTTGTGTCTTATAGGCTAGACCAGTCAGTTGGAAGGGATAGAGAGGAAGGGTATTACAGAGGGACAGCATAAACCAAAGCATGCACATTAAATAATATAATTTAGCTCTACTATACTAAAGTGAAAAACTTAGAAAATAATTTTGTTGAGTTCAAAACAAGAGACAGGGTCACTATTTTCTCATCAACCCTTAAATATAACCTAAAAAAGTAGTTTAATGATGCTAAATCTCAAGGACACTCAATTATATGATAATCTCAGACATAAAAAAATATAATGAATAACCATCCCAGGATCTCAGCTGGGGCTCCTGTAACAAGACAGATTAACAAAAGAAAATCATACAAATTTATTTCATATCAATGTTACATGACATGGGAGCCTTCCTAAGGAAATGAAGACCCAAAGAAGCGATGAAAACTGAGCGATTTTATGCTAGGTGTAATGAAGAGTGGAAAGCTATGGAAATGTGATAGGACAAAAAACAGTATGCGCTAAGTGCAGTAAGCTGGGGGAAGCTTAGTAAGGCCCGTTCATTCAGATTCTTCTGTGTCCCTGTCTTCAGAGATAATGATGCTCCCTTCTTCCAGGTACAGGGAGGGCACCTCTCACGGGAGGGTCTCAGGACCTGCTTCAAGGGAAGATCAGAAAGTTCTTCCTGCACATGCTGTTTCTCAAATTCCTTCAACGTAAAATATTCAGTATGCCAAGGGGCCATATACTGGGGTAATGTGTCCTGAACCCTGTCATTTCTTCCCTCATAGTAGTCAAAAAAGTTAAGCATCACGAAGACTATACGCTGTAACTTCCTTACGCAATTTACCCACTGGACACTATCAAGAAAATGAAAATGAAAAGACAACCTAAAGAATGGGAGATAATATTTGCAAAGCATATATCTGATAAAGATCTAGTATCCAGAATGTATAAAGAACTCAACAACAAAAATACAAACAATCCAGTTAAAAAATGGGCAAAGGACTTGAA
Organism: Miniopterus schreibersii; assembly: GCF_964146895.1. NCBI lineage: Eukaryota > Metazoa > Chordata > Mammalia > Chiroptera > Miniopteridae > Miniopterus > Miniopterus schreibersii. The sequence continues at coordinate 11,764,209 of NC_138116.1, forward strand.
TAGACAACGGCCAATAAGCACATGAAAAGATGCTCAACATCATTTATCAGTAGGGAAATGCAAAACAAAATCACAGTGGAATATCACTTCACATCCTCTAGGGTGGCTATAATAATTTTTTTAAAAGGAAAATAAGTGTTAGTGAGGATGTAGAAAAATTGGAACCCTTGTGCATGGCTGATGTGAATGTAAAATGGTGCAGATACTGTGATAAGCAGTTTGGTGGTTCTTCAGAAAGTTTTAGAATTACCATGTGACCCAGCAATTCCACCCCCAGGTATACACTCAAGAGTTGAAAACATGTATTCTTACAAAACCTTGTACACAAATGTTCATAGCAACACTATTCAGGATAGCAAAAAGAGGAAAACCCACTCATCAGGTGATGAATATTTGGGACTCATTATGCTCTACAAATTTTTCTATTACAACTGAGATTACAGAATTTAAGCTGTAAAACATAAAGCATTCGAAGAAAATCATAATTAAAAGGTACAGTAAGTACCCAAGAATTTTTGTTTAATTATATTTCAGTTTCTGGGGAACATTAGCTATATACGTAATCCAAGCATTTTATAAAAATTAACACTATTGAGAAATGCAAGTACATTCAAAATATTCAGATAATTTGGGAATAAAACTATGTGGATAACTGTATAAAGTGAAAAGTATGGGCTAGATCATAATCATATTTAATATCTACACATGGCTCTGTATGTTTATATCTTTTAAAAAATGTTATTAAATTGGGGTGATATTTATATTTTTAGGTGAAACCTTGCAACAGTTGTATGCTTAACCTTCAACCATATTTGCTTTGAGAAAGTAATTTTATCAGGGGGTGAACTTTGGTGTCTGATAGTTTTATACATCCATCCTTCAGGTACCCCTGTGCTCCACCCCAGTCTGGCTACTTTTCATAGCTTGTGTACGTGACAAAGGCAGCCTCTCCTTTGACTCAGGAAAGGCATTTGTTCTGGCCTGGAGTCTGTTGCAAGTCCTCGATCCTCTCCCCTCTCCCACTCTGCCTCTTTTTTGTGCTCACATTGTCAGCTGTAAGAACTCAAGGATGGACCAGAGGTTTGGCTCCAATTAGTATCCTCTGGCACCTGAGCCATTAGGTTGGCAATTCATTTATACATCTTTCTGACTAACTCATGATTTCACTCAATGACAGTCTTCTCCTGGGTGGTATTTTTTGTTGTTGATCTTTATGCTTAAATATGGGTTCTTATTTTCCTCTGTGAATCATTATGTCAACGTAGGTGTGGTTGGTTAGGTAAACACAGAGGAGATAAATGAGCTAAAATGAAGCTGTAGAAGCATTCTGTTTTCAGTGCTTATAGTAATGACTTGCACATTTGCAATATTTCTTTCTGGCTTCTTTTCATGGTGGCTATTGATTGAGTCTGGAAGTTAAAAATAAAAATAAAAATGGAGCTTGGTGGAGGTAGGCAGGGAATGCTTCCCACCAAGACCTCAAGATATCTAAAAAAGTTGGCTTTGAGTAACAAATATGCACACAAAACACTTAAAATGAAGACACTTAATTGTTCTCTGGTAGAATTAGTCACCATAATTTTGTAATACCTTCCAAAGTGTGCTTCTTCTTTGAACTGTCACCCTAAATGAAACCTGTGTTAATTAGCGTGCAGTTTCTTGTCTTGGAGATCAGCATGTTTAGAAACAGATAAAGAAGTCAATTTTTATGTTAATCTAGGGTATTTGAAACTTCTTTTAGCTTTAAAATATCTAATCTCTCAGTTCTATAGAAAAAGAGGTGTTTGTAGGAATTTTCAGCTTGTTTTTGCTTCATTTTCATTGTTAGTTTTCATAGAGACAGTAGTTCCTGGTAATAACTGTTTGCAGTGAAAAGAAGTTCAAGGCAAATTGAAAATATTTTTGAATGAGCTAAAGCAATTTATAATTTATATAGAATACAGTACTCTCTTACTCATAGGTAATATTGTTTGGTCATTGTTAACATGTTGGGTGCAGGATCAATGATTTCTGCTTGATAATACCTTGCACTTTAAAGTGTATTTAGTGTTTGTTTATCATCTGGTTTTAATGTGGTAGAGTCATAATACATAAAAGGGGATATTCACTAGGCCCATCTTTTGGGTTACGCCCATTAACACAAAAGTTGTAATGTTTTCTAATATGCCTTCATTTAATTACCAGTTATGCTGAACTTTTCACAAGTTGCATCAATGGTGAGTCACTTCAATTAAAATCCACCAATGTGTACAGTAGAACAAAAAAGAGGGACAAAAGAAGTTTCAGCTTCTAGATAAAAGTAGAATTTTCAAAAGGTACAGAGAAATAACCTTTTGTTAACTTTCCATCGCATAGAGGAGCTGTAAAAAAAATACTAAAGAGTCTGGTACCATGTAAACATTAATAGAAAACTAATATTTCAGCAGGTGTGCAAGTTGCTCTTTAAATTGAACATGATAATCCTTTGATCATGTCTCTGAAAAGGTTTTCTTCCCCAGTTATGTTGCAGCAACTTTTCTTAAAGGTATAGCTTCCTTTTCTGGAAATTCCTGATATTATTATTAGTTTTTGTTTTTTAAAAATACTTCCATAAAAGTAACTTGGAAAGTTAATTATTGGCCATTCTGAGAATATATTTTACTTTTATAATTTCTCATATTTAGATAAATTGATAACTTCTGTTATTAGCCATGTCACTAACTGACATTAGGCTTTATTATAGTCAGAATTACACTTTCTTTATAAGATCACATTATATTAATATAATAATTAAGGCTCACTAATGAAGTCTTTATAGTATACCTACTACATATTTAGGAATGGTCTAGATACTGTGTTAGATAAATATAAGAAAAGGTTACTACCTTCAGGGAGCTTATAGTCTAGTTGAGAAAATGACATAAACATATATTAATATAGTATGTGTAGGATTAAAGATACACATGATACCAAAATAATAGCCAGGTAAACTGTCAACAATTAGAAAGTCATTTTTAAAAATACAGAACTATAAAATTGGTGCTATATTAATATGTTTTGAAGTTTCCCCGCTACAAAATGTTTTTATCAGTCTCACTTTTTTCCAAGTTTTGTCAATGCCCTATAGATGTAGCCTAAGGACAAACCTCTCCATCACTGCTACTCATACTCTAGTTCAAACCTGCTTCATATCTTGCCTCCTAGCCAGGTTTCCTGTCTCTCTCTAATCTTACCTTCTAAATCGGTCATAACTATTACATTCAGAACAACTTCCTGCTTAAACCTTCAGTAGCTCCTCATTGCCAACTAAATAAAGCCCAAGTTCTTTAATATGCACGTAAGACCTCTGGCCTGTCATTGCTCAATCTTATTTTCTACGTCCCTCCATCTAGAATTTTATGCTCTAGTAATACTGTTGTTTTTTATCGTAACATATGCACACATGCTATTTCATACCTCTGGTGACTTTTTTCCTCATTGTTTCCTCTGCCTGGATTGCCCTTCGCTGAATCTTTGCTTGGCTAATTCTCACTCATCTTTTAGGACCCCAGTTAAGGCTCCATTATCTCCTGAGGTCCTAGGTTGTACTTAAAAAGTCCCTTTCTCTGTGGTCCCATACTGATCTCCACAGTCTCTATTTGGCATATTATATTGATATCATTTATGTATATTTTTATGTCATCAGTGCCTAGCACTAAGTTCAATGCATATGTTTATATGTTTTCTGGAGTAAACATAATAGTTTATAAGAGTGTAGTAGGTGATTTTTTTCTCATTCATAGCTTTATACCTCCCAACTTGCTATGTGCTTAATATGTGAAGTTCCTTTTCATGGCTGTTTGTTTCTGTTGGACTGTATGTGTTAAAAATAATATAAGGTCAAATTCCATAGGAAAACATCGTTCTGATTGAATTTCCAGTCCCAAACTCTGGGCCTAAGCCAGTAGGATCTGGGAACATGTTAGGGATAGTGTGCCTTACATTGCAGCACCCCAAAGTGACTTCTTAGGTTGATTAACTCATGGTGAGGATAGGTGTGAAAAGATATTTCAGCCTGGCTAATTAGTAACAGTCAGATGGGAAGTGTCATTTGTGACACAGTTTTATAAATCTTACCTTGTCTTCTTTCTGGGTTTGTGTTCTCTTTTCCTCCTGCTCTCTGAAGCGGAATGTAGGCATACCTGTACCGTGTACAACTTTTTCTACAGTTTTCTCTCTCTAGATTTTACCTGTCTAGCTTACTAACCCTCTTTTTTTTCCTTTCACATCTAATCTATTGGGCCTTTAGTTCTTGTTTTTAATATTCAGTTCGTTGGTGGCTTTATAGCATTTATGCAAAGGCCTGCTGAGAGACCTGGGTGAGTGAGGGGTGGGTGCATTGTCTGGTACTCTTCCTCTGCCGAGAACTCAGAGTTTACACCGGGAGGAATTCTTTCAGACCCTTGTTCTAACTCCATTGCTTTCCTAATGAGGAAAATGAGCTCCGGGGGAAAAGAAATTTGCCTGAGGCACAGCCTGGCTCCAAATCCAGGATTCTAATCCCGGTCTTTCTACTACTTGTATTGCTGTTGAATAGAAATAAGATCTCTGACCAAGGGCAAGGATGTTGACTGAGTACCAAGAAGGGAAAGCAAGGAGTTCATGCTGATAGGGCCTCCAAACTTGATAACCCTAAACTGGTTAAAAAGTTAAACAATTCAGGAATTCTGTTTTTAAAAATTTACCTTAATTTGCAACTAGACCCGGAGAGGTCTTCTGAAAAGCCTAGCAAACCTTATCTTTCTATTCTACTTTATCGAATTATTAGAAGTGTAATCATTTTTTCCCTAAGGAAAATTATCTCTGTGTGACAGTTTCCTAGTACATTATGCCATTTTGTCTTTAAAGATAAGCCTTATTGTTTTTTTCATGGCACATCATAGGGAAATACTGATAGTGTCTCCGCCAAAACTGGCTGAATTAGACATAGTACGTAAACGCTTTGTAATTTATTAACAAGATTTGAGCATAGAGGCTGATTTTGGTAAGATTTGGTTCTGAGTCTTTTGCATTGATTTAGGATACCTCAATTCAGACTGAAACTTTCCAGACTCGAGAGCGTTCACATTTTCATAGCTTAATTGTAAATCATCTTTCATTTAGAAGATTTAAAGACAGGCTCAAGAACTAAATCTTTTCAGTCACCTTCCTTACCAGGAAAAGCCTTCAGATGCACCTTCTGGTTTTTTCCAACAGATTTGAACAGTCTGATAATGTTCAGATAGAACAAATACTACCACAAGGAACACAGCTTTTTCCTCCAGGAGTTAAATGTGAAATTAGGTGTCATTATAGGGCATTTGGAAGACGTTTGAAAGCAGCCGAGCCCAAGCAGGCCAAACTGCTCAGCTGTAATGGGCAGCAAATCAAAACCAGAGCGGGAGGCTTGTTGCTCCCCTATTTGTTTAGCTTCATTCTGCTTGATTATTTTGGCAAAGTTAAGCTGCAACGGCAATGCTCTGAAGTTCTGTGAATTTAAGCTTTTAATTAGGTAAAAGAGACGTTTGCAGCTCTTGCCGAGTGCCCATTTTGTGTTTGAATGCTTTATCCCCTACTTTGGAGTGTTTTGAAGAGACGCGGTACTCTGAGCTGACTGCCCAGGAGTCACGAAAACCCTCGTGGATCTCTCCCGAGCTTTATCCGCTTGGAGGCTGTTGCTCTATAATTGCCTAATGCACTTGAACATCTCTGGGATTTTCTGAACATTTGCACTGTTAAAGGAAAAACGGAATTCTGCTTAAAGTTAACTCTGATGAAAGATTTTCCATTTCAAATTATTTTTAAATTAAAATTTTTTAATTAGCACTGCCTGGAAATGGTAGATTTCCTCAGAAGAGAGTATTTTCTACTTTACTTTTTCACTAATATTTTCTCTAATGCTTAACTGATTTGCACATGGTTTTATATCTGTGTTTTTAACTAAAACGGGAACATAGGAGAAAAAAAGTTATCAAATGATGGTATAAGACTGGCTGTGTGAAATTTTTTTTTAAGATAAAAGTTAAAGTCTTTACATTGATAAATTTCATTTGAATAAAAAATCTTTAAATAATATTCTCATATACTAGGACTTTAAAAGGTTAGAGTCTGCCTTACAAAGAGTTCATTTAAACAATGTAAGGATCATGGGGGGAAACTGATCAGAATCAAATAGTTTAAGTATGTGTGTGGAAACAGGTCGCTTTTAGTGGTTTTGGTGCAGTTAGAAGAACTCTCTAAATCGGCTTCCTCCCGAAATAGGAAATTCATTGCTTATGGTTTAGTAACCACATTTAGAGGATGCTCTTTGCTTTCAATTAGGATCTAGTCTGCTTTTTACCTGGAATATAACACTTATCTACATTATAGGAAAAGCAGCGCCTTTATGAAAATGAATCCTAAATTATTTGTGTCAAAAAATCTTAAGAATGTTTACAGAAAAAAAATTGCTACCCACAATCTCATGGCATTCGCTCTTGTGAAACAGGTGCCTGGACTGATTTGGGGGCTTTGGTTTTATTTTTGTCAGTGTTTAATTTCCTGCCAGGCAGATGAACTTCTTGTGAAGGGATTAATGTGATTAAGTGGCAAAGTGACAAACAAGGTTGCCTGGTGCTCATCTTCCCTCTGTAGGCGACTGATCACCTTCTGACTCCGGGCTCTGTCGATTCGGGACTCCCTTACACACGGAAGTCGCATTTATCAGTCTGAACATTTGGTCTGCACATGACCACATTAGTTAGAGGGGAAGTCTAAGATACAAGTTACAATTTGGATTGAAAAAGACATTTTCTAACCCTAATTGGAAAAGGTTTTCTCAGCTGCTGTAAGCATCTTTCCTCCTGGTGACGTTGAAGCCGAGTACTGTTGCCAAGATTCAAAGCCACAAGAGAGGAAAACTAGGCAAGATCATATCTTCTGATAGCAATGAGGTTACTTCGAATTCAGAATTATTTCCTGAGAAGCAAAATGTTCACAGTGAAGGCTTGAGGCTTGTAGAAAATCATCCCGACACCGCCGCTGTAGTTTGCATATCTCTCACTTGTCCTTGACTTGACACACAACTTGAGGGATTTGAGGTGATTAATAGCTTACTCTCTCTCCAGGGTGATGATTACCTCCCTGCAGGTACTATCATCCTAGCATCTTAGCCGTCTGTAATGACTGGGGTTTATGTGACCCCGTCTTAAGGAAGATTGCAAAGTATTCTGTGCTTATGATCTCTTGCCTTTGAGGTGCATGCCAGAATTGTTATTCAGCACATTCTGCTGGGGAAACTAAAGCACTGTATTCAGAGAACTTGTCCTAGGTCCCACTGACAGGCAGTGACAGAAGCAAGGTTTAGCCCCTTGATCTCCTCATTGCTAACCCACTATTCCCTCAACCCGACTGCAGCTCCCTCTTCATTTTCAGAATGAATAGGAGCCATTAGCTTTCACATTTCACCCCAAGCATTGAAAACAACGGAGTCTCCTGGCAGTGTGAAAATACATTTATATACTAGATTGAATTTGTGTGACGGCATATGGTTCTCTGCAAGTGCTTTGAGATATCCTTTTAACAACAACAAAAAAATCTGTGAGGGGGTGACCTAGCTATGAGTCCTCAGAGGTGAGGCATGGGAGCTGTTGAACTTGTGTCACACAGAGTGGCTAAATGCACACGTTGCATGTTGCAAATGTGATTAAACGGTGCCAGTGATGGGGTGAGCCTCCTCTGCATTGGGGGCTTCAGTTTCTCTTGTTTCAAACTTTCTTAGGATTTTCCCCCTCATCAACCCCTTACCAAATGACACGTTCACATGTGACCATAGGTGCTGACTAAACTCCTTTGTAATTCTATTGAATTCCTTATATGAAATGGATTATGCTTTGGTACTGTATGTGTACAACCAAACCCTCTAACACCCAGTTTCTTTTGTCGGCATCAACCCTAATTTGACTGCCTTTCTTGTGCTAAAAACACAGCCTGATAAAGAGAAGAATTTGGTTTGACTCACATTTGGCTTGAAAACATAATGTTGGTTAAGGACCCCACCTAGGCATGTTTTGTAACAAAGATACCTCTCACTTTGAAGTGACTATTTATTGTGTTCTTTATAAAGGGCAGGAAAAGGAAGAGATGGGAAACTTAGATGCGTCGAGCATTAATTTTGTGCAAATATTTTTCATAGATGCTAACTTATTCAAACCTTGTAAAACCTGCAGTATAAATATTATCCCCTCCTCCCCCCCATTTTAACACAGGAGAAAATTGAGAGTCAGAGAGGTTAAGTAAATTGAACAATAAACTAATAAATAGCAGAGCCCAAATTCAAACACTAGCATGTCTGATATTTATTAGCCAAACTACACCTGGGAGGCCCTTGGGTCAGTTTAATTGCTATCAATGAATATCATGGACATAATGGAACCAGGGCTCCCTTAAAGGGAAAGCTCACTATATAAAGAGCTGTACCCATGTATATATTAAATAGAATCACAAAAGAAATCTTTCCCACCCCTATAGCTTGTGACACTTGAGAAAAGCTACTCACCAAACAACAACAAAAACAAGCCCAAACAAACAAACACTTTAAAAATAATTGAACTGTTTAAAAATCTCTTGCGATAACTGTCAGGAAACCTGAGAGAAAATATGTGTCCTAGGCTCAATTGTTTGGCAGAATCAAACATCTTTTGGATTCATACTTTGTGGGGGAGTAAATTGTAGGAGAATCTGGTACTGTTAGTCAAAGTATCAGCATCTGGGTAGACTACTTAAAGGAAAATTAGCATTTCGCATTTCTGAGCACTAACCATTTTAGATGGAGCTCTTTTTGCTAGAGGCAAAAAGACCACTTCCAACTCTTAGCATCAATGGATTTAAGTTGCATAAACATTACATTCGCTTGCAATTGTTCCTCAAAAAAACCTCAGAAAAACTGTAAACCTAAAAAAAAAAGTAGTACTCAGGCCTAATACGGACTCAGGCCAGAAGACAGCACCAGATTGCTGGGCAGCCGGAGGTGAAGTATTTCAGGAGGTGGGAGGAGACCTAGATTCCGCCCTATTAGCATTTCTGCACAGGCTCCAGGGTCACAACCAGCCGTGTGCCTCTGAAAATAATTTTGGAACTTTGAGCAGGCCTTCGATGGCCAGTGCCTGGCTGATGTTCTGCTGAGTGTTCAATTCTAGTATTGAAGCTATTCGTGTTCTCAACAGTAGAGGTCCTCAGTACCATAGCTCTTCAACTAAGGTGGTGAAAAATTATCCCTTGAATTATTTGGCATTCGTGGTCCTTGTAGAGCTCAGTCACTTTATGGATGCAGTTGTCTGTTAATAAATCATTAAATGAAAAATACTTAGGCCTTGTCTAACCTTGGCTTAAAGTTTCACAGTCTTGTGGAAAGCCAAATTAATGCATCAAAAATGAGTTAGCAGTGGGATATTTGAAAAACATATATAAACCATTTTCTGGAAATTTTGGAGTAAAAAGATCATGTTTTAAAAATACTTTAAAGTTTTTTGAGATAAAGGGCAGCAGAGATTTTTGGGGAGGCTTGGGGGTCACTTCTGGTTCTCTAATCACAGCCAACTTATATATTGTGTTTAGAACTATGGATCTACAACATACTTAGGGTGGGTTTTTTGGTGGTGATGGGTGTTTTTTTTAAGTTTTCTGTCTATCAACATATTTCACTAAAAACATTTCCACTTGCCCTATCTTTTCACCAGAATCTGACATTGTCCTTAATTCCTCTGTTCCTTACTCTCCATAGCTAAGCAATCACTAAATCTTAACAGTTCTACTTCCTATATATTGATGGTGCCATTTCCCATCTCTTTAGCCCCCATGGCCCTAGTTTAGGCCCTTAACTTAGCTATTGTAATGGTTTTCTGACTAATCTATTTTCAATCTTATCTCCTTCTAAACCATTCCCTGCCTATTTAAAGAATTACCTTTCTAAAATGCCATTTCCCTGCTTAATATTTTCAGTGGTTTACCATCATGACTCAATAAAGCCCAACTTTTCTTAGCATAGCCTGCAAGTTCTTTTATAACTGTGTCCCTAACTACCTCTTCAGCTTTATTGCTTCCTTCTCCCTTCACCACAGCCCTCAAATCTGTGTTCCAACCTACAATGAGCTAGAGTTCCCCAACTACATCAAACTAGTTCAACCTTTCTGTTTTTACATGCTGTTTTTCTCGCTAATATTACTATTAATTCTTCTGTCTCTTCTTGTTTGCCTGTCAAGCACCTTACTCTTCCTTTATAACCCAGGCCCAGTATCTTCTGTTTCTTAAAACCTTTCCTGAACCCCAGGCACGGTTAGCTATTACCCTCTTTGTGCCAATACTACACTGTATATATTTTTCTACTAACACTCTCCATATTAGAATAGGTATTTCTCCCACTAGATCATGCTATGGGGAGAGAGGGGCAATTTTGCTCATCAGGGGACATTTGACAATGTTTGGAGATATTTTTGATTGTCACACGGGAGTAGAAGCCCTAGTGGGTAGAAGTCAGAGATGCTGCTAAACATCCCGTAATACCCAGGACAGCCTCCCACAACAAAGAATTCAGTCAAAAACGTCAATAGTACCAAGGAGACTCAGATATGGCACCTACCTGCCAGCTCTGTCGGAGGAGGTGAGGAGGAACAATGGCCTCTGCCAGCACTTCTGTCTGGAAGAAAACTGCCCCGTCAGCTCTCAATGTGAAGCCAGACAATTCAGTTCTTCCCCATATGTCCTTGGCACCATTTGAGCTGCGGCCCCAGCGCTGGAGCTCAGAGCGAATGAGTCCAATTCCATGGTCCAAACACAGAGAAGAACCCTGGGCCAGCCCCTTTCCATCTCCACCTCCCAGCCCAAGAAGCAAAGGACATCAATGGTGTCTTTCTTTTACAAGATCTCTTGGAAACTGAGGTTCCAAGAGAAACAGGAGCCTCTGAAGAATGTGTTTCTCATCTTGGCAGAAAGAGCCTGGCACCCCAGTGCTAAAAAGTGTCACGTGGCAATGAGAGGCCTGGGAGCCATGGCCTATGAGAACCCCAACAAGGGGAGAAAGTACAGGAAAATTGTCCTAGACTTGCCAGTGCATGGATTGTATGATCCCACGAGTTCTGAAGCCATCCACGAGAGTATGAAGACTGACCATCATCCAGGGCAAGATCCAAAGGAAGGGTTTGGTCTCCTTTTTCACAGATATCACTCTTCACACCAGGACTCTGTTAGATGCCCAGAATGACAGCCTAAGATGACCAGCCTTGGTCTTGTTTGGGCAATTGGCTGCCTTTCCTGGGTGGAAATGAAAGACATTTTTCACCAGTAAAGTTAAGCAAACTCAAGAGTCCCTCCTGATTCATTTACAGGACAGAAACCCCCAGGTTGCCGAGGCTTGCAAAACTACGTTTCGAGCCTGCTCTCCCTATTGGAGACAAACGAATGAACCCAGCTTCCAGAGTGAAGACCAGCAAAGAAACCCCAAGTTTTGCCCGCAGCTGAGCCACTGTCATCCGGGGCTCCTTCAGGACTTCAACGCAAATGAAATTCTGTAAACAAAGGGCCACAGGGAAAGGTTTCCACACAAGCACATTGCAGGAGGGCTGATAGTCCCCCTCTCCTAACTCCTCAGATGCTTCTGCTTGCCTCTTGTGATTGTAATAGAAAGGGAGATGTTGGGACGGCAATCGGTGGCAAAAATAATACTGCAGAATTGTATGATTATATCCAAAGTAAATCTAAATTGCTTTCACCTAGGCCAGTTTCTCCCCATACAAATTTGATGAGAAGGTACATACTTCCTTTAAAACATTTAAAGTCTGTGTCAACTCAGTACTTATTTCTTAGCTTTCACTTCTCTTCTATTTTTAATTTTATTTTAATGTCTGAGGCTTAGGAGAGTAACTGTTGCCTTAAGTATTTTTTTAATCTGCTATTGATACTTTGCCATTTGCTACCGATACCTTTTCTTGGTAAGACATATTTAAAGTTGGTACCAAAAAGGTAGTTTGGAGGGGTAGCTTCAGCTTCTCATAATCTTCAACAGTCATTGTCTCCAAGATCGTTCCAAACAAGAATTAATAAAGAGAATAAAACCTATAAAACGTGTTGAAAAACCTCAGACTGATGGTAACATATGGAATAGTAAGAAGTAACATTTATTGAGAACATATATAATTTATTGAGCACTAAGTGCTGTGCAAGTATGATTTAATACAACAGCCCTATGAGAAAGGTCTGCTTTGTCCTCATTTTATAGATAGAAAGCTAAGTAACTTGCCAAAGATGACCCAATAATCGATGGGACCAGAATTCAAAGCCATATGATCTGGCTTTTGGTGGCCAACATTCAGCCACCACGCAGTACTGCCTTGTTATGAAACAATTGATGGATAGGTTAGAAGTGTAAAAAAATAAAAATAAACAATACCAAGGTTGAGAAACGATGCCAGACTATAAACTTATGCCTTTTTTCCACTTGGGATCCTCAAGACCTAGATAAAAATTTGGGCACAAAATAAATACTGGTTCAATGAATGAAAAATTCTGTAAGATTCTCTGCAGGGAATCCATCCAAAGGTAGACAAATAAGGTTCTTTGAAAAATAGCCAGAGCTCAGTTCAGTTAAGGTGTAATTTGAAATTTATTTTAAAATGTCCTTCATAATGCATAGAGAGATTGGATTAAAATTACGACCTGATTATGTGCCTACTTCTTCTCCCAAAAAATTATAAAATGCAAGAAAACATATACTAAAAAGAAGGAAAAGTTAACCAGATTACACATTTTGAAGAATCCCTGAAAGAGAACCCAAAGGATAAAAGGAAATAACCCAAGAAATAATAGAAGAAAGTTTCCTAGATCTAAAGGAAAATAGATGCTTTCAGATTGCAGGGACCTATATCAGAATACCAAGGATTAAGAAAAAGCTGAGAACACCGAGGATAAGCTAAGGAAAACAATCTACAAAAGAATAGATATCAACATCGCATTATATGTTTCATTACTAAAGCTAGATGCCAAAAGACAAGGAAACATCTCAATATAACCTTGGATGGCCAGACCCAACATTGTAAAGGTGTCAGTTACCCTCAAATTGCCCATAAGTTTAATGCAATTCCAGTCAAAATCCCAGTAAATTCTTTTCATGGAAACTGACTAGCTGATTATCAGTTATTTATTGAAGAAGAACTGAATGAGACCATAAGAGAACTATTTGATATGTGAAGGGAGTATAGCCTTGCCAGATATGAAAATACACTGTGAGCTCGTGATAATTAAAACATTGTGCATTTGAGCAAAAATAGACAGTTCAGTTAAGGGAACAAATACAGAGCTCAGAAACAAAGTAAACAAAATAAAAAATATGTACACAAACATATAAGATAAAATATGTAGAAAAATGGTAAAGAAGGATACATCAAACTATTAATAGTAGTTACATCTTGGAAAGGGAGTAGAATTGAGTGTAGTAAAAGGAAGAAAGAACTTTTTAATATTTATGTTATCAAATTACTTTTAAAAATTTTGTGAGAATATATTTCTTGTATAAATAATTTAAAATTTACATAAATGTTTGTAATGACACCCTTATAAAAGCAGTTATGTTTATTATAGAAAATTTAGAAAATTCTGAGAAGGAAAATAAAATAAAACTTAGCCTATAACCCCAAAAGACCGTTATTAACATTTTGATCTATAACCTGACAATTTTTTATTCACATATATGCATTGTGATCATCTGCTGTAACATAAAAATATTTGTGTACACTATTCCTTTTAAAAGGATATATATTCCTTCATTTGTTCAATACATACTAGGGGTACAATGGTGTAAAAGTATAATGTATTTCATCACTCTTCTATTGTACTTTTAAATTTTCCCCAATATTTTTCAGTGTTGAAATACCTCTATAACAGAATTCTTATTGTGATTATTTCCTGAGACTAGATTCCTAAATTGCTAGAAGTGTTGTTGCTGGGTCAAACATAATGTGCTTTTTCTAGGTCTTTGATAGGTATTTCCAAAAGCCTGTCAGTCAACTATTATTTAATAGCCACCAGCCGCGCTTCAGAGGACCAGTTTCCCAGTGTCCTGACCAACTGTAATTTTTAAAAATATGAATTTGATCAGTAAAGTCGGGCATTCTGTTTTTGTTTATACTTATCAATTCCTTGATTGTGAATAAATTAATATTAAGGATATTAACCCTTTGACAGTATGTTGCAACTTACACATAAGCTTTTTAGCCCTGAGCCATAAAATGAGATTACATTAGATTCCCATTAGAGGTCTCAGTAATACTCGTTGCTTAAACATGCTATTAAGCATGTATTGTGCATTGTATGTGTGTGTATGAAATACATCACGTACAAAAAATACCATTACCATCTTTGCTTGTGATTGACTCACAAATCCCTTATTGAAAAATAAATTCATTTTCAATCAATTAATGATGTTTTAAAAATTAAAATATTTTCTGGAAAACTCCATTTTGGAGGAAAGCTTTCTCCATGAGAGATTAAAATCTGCCTTAGACTTTTACATGGATTAAGTTTTAAATTAGCATAGAAGAATAACAATATGAATCAATTTGATCAAAGAAAAAGTGTCACTAATTATTTAAACAAGACACTTATAACAGGGATTTAAAGGCAAAGAAGCGGATTTCCCTTGCATGTGGATCAAATCAGAAGTATCCCATAATTGACTCTTTACAAGACCCTGCTTCGGTATAATGGACTAGATATTAAAGCTCGAAGTATTTAAAGCTAGTTTCCGTCTTTCTCTAAATGGAGGCCCGCCACTAAGAGCTATTTTACAAGTCTGACACATTAGCTGCATCATGGGGAAAGACACAGGCTCTGCTTCTAGGGTCCGGAATTTCAAGTGCTTTCAATAGTTAAATGGTGTGAAATGGGTAACATTGAACCTGTGAGAAGCAATGAGTGCCTAAAAAATAAATTCCAGATGGGAAGTTTGATGGAAAGGGATATAGATACTGTAATGGTTCTTTCAATGAATTAATTCCAAAAAGAACTCATACTTTTTTTGTGTGTGTGTATTTTTAGCCAACTTACTTGTACATGACTTTGGGGGGAAAAAAACTAATTTTCTCCCTTCTATTACTTAACATTGTTTGGAAACAAAGGAGGTTTTGTAAACGATTGCTGTCAGATCAAACACAGGGGCAGAATAAGAGAAGTCATATAAGTATTTTATAACTTTCTTAGAGCAGTAAAGTCAAAGGGTCAAGTCAAGACCACAGCTCTTCCTTACAGTGTAATGTTAAACTAAATAACCAGCTGCTTCATACTTGATTCCCACTACAGGATGGAGGCTTCGGTACCTACCACTGCAGCACGTTATCCAGGGAAACATACCATGTTTTAACGTATCCAGATATTTTGATTGCGCAGCATCTTTAGTAGTTCACGTACAAAATAACTCGGAAGAGGCATTAAAGGGTAGTGAAAAGGGTTTTAATGTTTGACTAGGTGTGGATTCAGATCCCAAATTTTTCACCTAGTAAATTCATGATTTGGATCAGATTACTTAATGTTAGGGCCTCAGTTTTCTCATTTATAAAACAGAGATAATAGTCATATTGTTAAAAGTGTTAAGAGGATTACGGAATTCAGGGTCTGAAAAGCACTAAGCAGAGTGGCTAACTTATAAGCCCTCAAAAAATCATAGCTGTTTTTATTCATAGTAAGTACTTGAGGAATTAATTTTCTTGTAATTTTTCTTTCCAGTGATCAAAATAAAAGCTAATTTGTACCAAAAAGAGGTCCTATTTTGACACTGGAATACTGGCCATTCTTTCTCTTGTACAGAGTACAGAATATTGGAAAATATATATTTGCTTCTATCATTCAATACATATAAAGAATGGAATCAAGCCAAAGCAAGACCCTCACAATGGGTTTTTGAAGTTCTAGCTTCATATCTTACCCAACACAACTGCAAAGACCACCAGCTCCAAGGTACTGCAGGCTTCCATTAGAGTGAGTCACCTTGGCGTGAAGAGGGACGCGCTCTGCAGCTCCCACCGCGCCGTTGGCAGTGCAGTGACTACCCATAAGTGAAAGGTGCTGGAAGAGTCAGGCTAGGGATCTGGCTCTGACTCTAACGTTCTCCCTGTTTTCATTACCAACTCTACTTTTATGGTTTAGAGCTTGGCTATAGTAAACTCCAGATTGAATAGACGCCTCAAATATACATCTGAGACCAGCATTTAGCCTTAAATAGCAGTCAAGTTGCCTGCAGATGCATTTTTTTGAAATGGGGCATAGGAAGGGTATTTTTTTTAAATGTCAGGCATCAAGCGGCCTCACAAATCATTTTTACGTGGCTTCCTGGAACGTCGTTTTTAGCAAATCCTTTAACAGGGGATTGACTCATTTGTGTAGTTCTTCAAAGGAAGGATTTTGCAGGTAGCTCTTCATGAGGCCTGCCACCTTCTAGCATTTGGGAGAAAGATCGTTTTAAAAGAGTAGAGATGTTTACTTTTAAGAAGTCATTGTTTGGTACCTGCAGCCATTAGCTCAGTAACTAAACTGCTGGCAATGTGAGGAGTAAAAGTGTGTGTCTGTGGAGTCCTGTACTTCAGCATTTATGGGTTTGAGATCCCAGGATTGAGCTGGCGTCGCCAAACTGTGATGTTTCAGAATCTCATTAGCATTATTAATAAATAGACATGGTTTCCTGTTAACCTAAGAGCTGACTGTGGCTTATTTTATAAGTATGAATTCCCTTGTATGATGTCTGCTTTGAAAGCAAACCATTTAGGCATTCCGAAATTATTTTTTGTCCCTTCATGTTGGCTTTTTGAAATAAAAATATATGTGTAATTTAGATGGCGTGTGCCTCTAACTAAGTTAAAACATAAGCAAATCTACTTAGCCAAAAAGCCAAATTTATTCTCATTTTATTAGGCAGGTGGTGTACATATTAGATGGTTTCCCTCTCGGGTTTTACATTTATTTCGTGTGTTTTTCTCTGAAGAACAGGAGTTATTCTGTCAAAAGTGGGGAGGTGAAACCTCGGTTAAGGGGATACTGCAAATTCTACCCTTTCAACAGAAGTAATTTATAGTTTCATAATATTCCAGAGTTTCTCTTTGTCTTTTACATGACAATTTATGACCAGGGCATTTTCATGTTTCCCTTACTCCTTGCTACAAGCCTGAACAAATAAACTGTGTGCGCACAGGGTCTGTTTCCCCATGCCGTTGTCCAGCTATCGTTATTTTTTCTTCCCCTGACCTCACGTGACATAAGCTGGATTCTGCATTGCATTACTTTAATCCAGAAGGCACATAATGTGAAACTTAACTAGTGAAAATGAGGTTTTGTGTTATTTTGCCTAACACTATTCTTGAATGCAATGCAGTTGTTAAAAATCCAATCTTCTGAATATAGAGAAAAAGTTCTCAGCTGCCTAGAGAATATATTTATATCGTTGGTACACCTAAAGAATGACTTTTTAGACATTTGCCCTTGGGTTTTTAAAAATTTATTATGACATACAAAACCATGTAAAAAATTATACAATGAACACCTCTACTTACTGCCTAGCTTAAAAAAATGAAACTTAAGCCCGGCCAGCGTGGCTCAGCTGTTGAGCATCGACCTAGGATCCAGGAGATCACAGTTCAGTTCCTGGTCAGGGCACATGCCCGGGTTGCGGGCTCGATCCCCAGTCGGGGACGTGCAGGAGGCAGCTGATCAGTGACTCTCTCATCATTGATGCTTCTCTCTCTCCCTCTCCCTTCCTCTCTCTGAAATCAATAAAGATATTTAAAAAAAAACAACAAGAAACTTAAGAAGTGAAACATCAGCCATGAAATTGAAGCCCTCTGTGTGCCTCCCTCCCTGGTTACATTCTGCTTCCGATCCCCTAAATGAAGGAATCTGGTGTTTATCACTTGCAGGCATTTCTGTATGTTTTTAATACACATGTATGTATCCCTAAACAATACCTAGTAGTACTGTCCATTTTTTAAACTTTATATAAATGTTGTCATACTAGGTGTATTCTAATGAAACTTGCTTTCTCTCTCAACATTTTGTGTCTGAGATTCGTCCACACTGACACACATAGCGCCCACTCATCCATTCTCACTGCTGTGTGGCTTGACAGTGCACGCTTATGCCACATTCATGAGTTTCCTGTTGATGGACAGTTAGCCTGTTTGTTTATTTTTTTGCTATTCCTAACATTGCTACTATGAACATTCTTGTGTGTTTCTATTTGTGCACATGTGCAAGAATTTTCTGGAGCATATCTCAAAAGTAAATGTATATTTACCTTTTCTATTTACTGCCAATTTATTCTCCAAAGTGGTTGAACCAAACTATACTCCAACCACCAGGTTCTGTGTCACTATCTCATCAACACTTAGTATTAATAACACTTTTTTAACTTTTGTTAATCTGATGGATGTGAAATATTTCATTTCCCTGATTACTTAGGGAGGTTTAATATCTATTTGTTGGTTGGCCATTCATGCTTCATCTTCTGTGAAATATAAGCTTATATCTTTTGTCCTTTTGGGGGATAGAGGGATTATTTGTCTTTTTCATACAGATTTGTAGAAATTCTTTATACATCGTGAACATTTGTCCTTCGTTGGGTCTGTGTATTGCATTTCTTTTTCTAGTTGGTATCCACCCTGTTCACCTTTCCTATGGTGTGTCACTTGATAAAATGAAGTTTTAATATTTAAAATGGTCAAATTTATTCTTTTTTTCTGTGTAGTTTATGCCTTTTGTGTCTTAATTGCTATAGCTTTATAATAGATCTGGATTTATGATGGGACAAATTTCTGCACCTTGTTTTTCAAAATTATGCCCTTGGATTTTGAAAGTGTAGTTATTCCTGGCTTTTCTAATAGTATGACTTCACTTTGAATATCAATTTCTAGCCATCTGATGATTTCAACAAATGGGCTGAATATATCTTTCCTGCCTCTACTCCTCCCCTATTCCATCTCCATTTCAGCCTTTCTTCTGCCCTCTCTGGTTTTCAACAAAATGTAAAAAATTATGGTTATCTCTATACAGATTGCCAAATAGATGATCAGTTGCTCTATAAGAAGCCAAGATTCATAAATTTAAAATTGTTAATGCTAAAAGGAATCAGAGATTATTGACTTAAGCATTTTCATAAGTGATAAGATGCGAAATTTTTTTAAACTAAATCAAATTTCTCTAAGCAGTAAAAAAACTAAGCCATGATCAAGTACAAAAAACATATGCTTTGGATTCAGACAGTTCTTTCTCTTACTAGCTACATTATTCAACTTCTCTAAACTTTGGTTTCCTCATTTATAAAATTATTTCACAAAGTTTTTGTAAGCATTAAATGTTAAATATCCTGCATGATGACTGCAGTCTGGTAGGCACCTAACAATGTGATTCTCTCCTCACCTCTATCCTAACCCTTTCCCTTGATGGTAAGCACAGTGCTATGGGAATACAATCTTAGGGGATTTGGTAATGCCTCCACTGAAACTTGAAGAATATGTGGTAGTTAAGGGTAGGGAAGGGCCAAGGAACATTCTAGGCCCAAGGAACAACATGTGTTTGGGAGCAGTTCACAGTCTAGTTTCCTCCATGTAGGCCACAGCTATCTTTTGGCAATTAAGAAAGAAAATTACTTCTGAGGCTTCTTTGCAGGTTATGTACCTTGGTAATGAGTTGGAACAAGGGGGTTGGCCCTCTTAATGAATTTTGGACTTAACGAATTTCTTGCATTTCCCCCCCACACAAAACATTTCAATTGGCTATGGGTGTGTGAAAGCCATGGTGGTATAGAGCAGTGGATCTCAACTTGGAGGGACCCCTGGGAATTCCTACGATCCTTTCAGGGGCCCATAACTCAAAACTATTTTTTTAAACGATACTAGAACATTATTTGCCCTTTTTACTATGTTGACATTCGCACTGATGATTTGAAAGCAGTGGTAGATAAAACTGTTGTCAAGAACCTGTAGTAGTCATTGCATTCTTCAACACACGCTCACAGTGAAAAGAAACAAAACAAAAACACAACAGCAACAAATACAAACATCCAGTTCCACTCGAGAATATCCTCGATGAAGCAGTAAATATTATTACTTTTATTAAATCTCAACTCTTGAGTACAGGACCATTTTAATGGTCTATGTAACAAAAAGTCCATAAAGCACTTTTGCTGTAAACCAAAGCACAATAGCTATCGCAAGGAAAATTATCATGCAGTTGTTTGAGTTGCAAGTTGAACTAGTTCCTTTTTTTCTTTTCACAAAACTTAATCTTTACTTGAAAAAATTACTCACAGACAAGTTATGGTTACTCATATTTGGAAGACATTGCCTCAGTGATGAAAAAAGGGAGCCAATGACTAATATAGTGTTTGTGGTCAACAATCAAAGTACAGCTTTCAAGCAAAAATAGAATTTTGGAAAACTAAGACTTTTTTTATCATATCAATAGTGATTTTAACAAGTGTGAATTTTTGGTTATTGTATAAGGAAATGTACCAACATTTGGAAGCTCTACGTAACTCAGTGAACAAATATTTTCCAAATTACCAATGAAGGATGGTACAAAATCATTCATGGGTGAATTATCCATTCAGAATGCATGAGAGACCAATGGTTTTAATGTCATAGAGTACAAAAAGTATATTGATAAGATTCCAGATTCTACCTTGCAGCTAACATTTAAGGAACTACCACTTGTTAATTTTTGGTTTATCATCCAAGAAAAATCGCCACAATTATCTCAAAGGTTACTTGAAACATTTCTCCCTTTTTCAACTACGTGTCTGTACGAGGCTGCTTTTCTTCATATACATCAACCAAATTATTTCACAGCAGTTTATGTGCAGAAGCAGATATTAGAATCCCCTGCTGTCTTCTATTAAACCAAAACATGTGAGAACTGCAAGTATAGAGGGAGAAGAAACTTTGGGATTTAAAGAATGAAATAACAGACTTTGGAATTATAAAATTAGAATTACAGGTGGAGGTTGAACACCGCAGGTGTTCTAACTATGAATTAGCAGAGTTGATGGAGTGTGTTGAACAAGGGCAGGATTAGAATGCAGTAAAAGATAGCACAGTGTATTTTTTAAAAAATCACTAGAGTCAGAACTGATGTCTCCTAATTCTACTATTAAGCAGCAGTTACTTCAAGTCAAGTAAGAAGTCACTTCCTTTTAAGGTTGACAGATTTAGCAAGTAAAAATAATACAGCACACCCTGTTCAATTTGAATCTCAGACAAACAGTAAATAAGTAGTATTAATATGTCCCTAATATTGTGTGCGATTCAAATCGAACTTGGTGTCCTGTATTTATCTAGCGGCCCTAGTTCGTTTTTCAGGTCTTAATTTTCTCACAAGTAAAATGAAAATGTAGGCTAACCTCCTATATCTTCCCTTCCACTGATGCTGTTCCTTGTGGTAAGAATTAGGAACATGTAGGGTGTTTGTGCTCATGTGTTTATTGAGAAAGACTCTCTTTTATTTTGAGGCTGTTCTTCTACCATAGTAATTCATAGCTTGCGCACCTACCATCTACAGCCCCATTTCTAATTCTAATTTTGTTATTTTGAATTCCACTGCTTTCTTCTCTAGAGCCCAAAGTTTATTCTCCCTCTATACCAGGTATTATCAAATTTTTTGGTTTCAGGGTGTTATAATACTCCTTTTTTCATGAGATGACAGGTATTGTTTTTCAAATGTCCCTTTTTGGGGAAAATTTCTAGTTAATCCTTAACATTGTTTTGAAATTTTACTTGTATCTGGCATCTAAAACATTGGAAACCACCGCACTAGATGGCGTCTCCGTTTCCTCCCAGCCTTCACAGTCCGCGGACTTGGCCTTTGCAGTCAGGAGGTAGGAGAGGCACATGCACGTCCACCTGGCGTCGGCGCGTCTCCAGCATGCTCTCTTCGCCACGCCGCGCTTTCCTTAGTGGGTAACGCGGGGGACTGACTTGCTGTCCTCGCCTGTGCTAGTTACTGGGAACATGAATGAAGTCACGCCTGGAGGTGCGCCGAGCTCCTCAGAGCGGCGTGTAGAAGGGCAGTGAGAGGCCATTCCCTTGTACTGGGAAGGATAGTTGAGATTTTAAGACCTGAAAAGCTGAGAGTATATTTAAACTATTGTTTTTGAGTTGCACATCTTCAGTTTGCTCCTTAACAATATGTTTGCTATGATTTCAGGAATTTTGTGATCTTAGTTCAGTGTTGACATTTTACATCCACCCCAGGACTCTAAGTACTCTTTAAGGAATGCATGGCTAATGTAGTAGAGAGAAAAGTCTAAAATCACAGTGTATCTAAGAGCCAAAAATTCCATCCTTTTTTATTGGCTTCCAATATTGGCCTTAAACAATATGACTCATTTTTCTGGAAACACCTGTCAACTTAAAACAAGCAAAAAAGACAAAGCCAGAATCCTCTAGAATTACTGAAAAGTCAGTCATCATTTCTAGTCTTCCACATTTATCATTGATTCTTTTTCTAGACAATTTCTTAGACTAGCCTTTCACCAAAAATTAAAGCTGATCCTGGGTGGCTGAGTTGGTTGGAGTGTCGTCCCGTACACCAAAAGGTTGTGGGTTCAATTCCCAGTCAGGGCACATACCTAGGTTGCAGGTTTGATCCCTGGTCAGGGCATGTAGGGGAGGCAACTGATCGATGTTTCTCTCTCACATGGTTGTTTCTCTCTCTCTCTTCCTCTCTCTCTAAAAATCAATAAAAACATATCCTCGAGTGAGGATTTGAAAAAATAATAAAAGCTAAATATGATGCATTGTGCACCGAGAATTCTTAATCCAAAGCCCCAGAGATTACCTGACTTGATTATTACACATACTCTGTCGTCTCAACCAAAATAGACTTCTTTTGAAAGGGAATCCAATTTCCAATGGGTTTAACCTAGAAAAACAGCAAAAAGCTAATAAAAGTTCAGAGGCTGGTCCAAGGAAAGCATTGTGGCTGCTACACGTTTGGAGGCCTGGCCCAGCGGAGAGGTTTGGGAGAGCTGCCAATTCCTCTAGTGAATTTGCTGTTCTCTGGGATGTGGGATGGGGCACCTGGTAGACTCCTGGCAAATTCTTGCCCAGGAATAAATTATACTAGAGTGCGTTCCTGTATTAGCAGAACTTGGAGTAGTTGAGTTACCGGCGTTGTTAACAGACTTAATTTTTTGTAAGAAAGAGGGAGAGAGTAGAGGTAACCTCTCTTGCTTCTTCCTACACCCTCTTCACCACCCAAATTTGGTGTGTGGCCAATTCATATTCTGTGGCCCGTCTGAGAACCAGGTTTCTTCAGAAAAACATTTTAAACACCTAGAGTAATGCTTACTGTTTCTAGCTATTCTCTACCATAATATCCCACAGTAGGGTTTCAGGTATTTTAGCCAAGACATAGAAACTATAAGCACTATTCAAACTTGACTTAATTTTTCTGTTATCAGCATCTGGGTAACCTCAGCAAGCACCAGATGGTAATGACCTTTTCTTTTCCCCCCTCATTTCTGAGATCTCTGAATCTGGTGCTCTAAGTTCTATTGTCAGGTTTAGCCCCTTGTGTGTACATATATTGTGTGGCACTGCATGGTAGATTTTACGTCTCCATACAGTGTAGGGTTCTGGTCAGGAATTTCTTCCTTCTGCTGGGTTTCAACCTTGTTTTCTTCGTTCTCAGCTGGATTGGCTAAAGACAAGGAGCTCGTACAAATTTGGCTGTTAAAACTATTAAAATGAGAGGTGTTTTTTTTTCTGGATTACTGCCTAGTATGTCTCAATACTTCTCTGAGTTCCAGGTTTTTTTGGCTGCTTCTCCATATCTTAGAAAAATTGATTGCACACTCTTCTAGGAGGGAAGTTCTGCCTAAGTGAATATAAAGAAAACAATTATAATACATCGTGATCTCCAGGAGGAAAGTAGACATCAACTATAAAATAGTAAACATCACTATGTAAAAAAGTCAGTGAGGCTCAGATTGATTCTGCCATGAGATGTCTCGTTTCTAGTATATTATGCACATGGGATCCTAACATCAGTTTGAGGCTTGGGAGGGCAAAAGCCAAAGAGAGATATTTTTGTGTAAGATGAACTTGGTCTGTTTGGGTATAGTAGGCCTGAACCACTGAGAAAGGCAGTGATTCCAAACCAACTCCCAAAACGACTTCAGAGAACTTGCCTCTCTGCTGCCAGGATGGCTCTCTCAGACTTTTCACGTGGACCATAGAAAAAAAATCAACAACTATTATCATTAAAAGTAAAATCACCTCATTGATTGAGGGCCTACCATGTGCCAGTAATTATGCATATGTTACTCTGTTCTGATAGAGACTGAATTGAATATGTACGAATGGCCAACAAGCACGCGAAAAGATGACCAACATCATTAGCCATCAGGGCAATGCACATCAAACCGCAGTGGGACAGATGCCACTTTACATCAGCTAGGACCGCCAGAGTAAAAAAAAGCAATAATAACAAGTGTTGCATAGGCAAGGTGTGTGGATAAATCAAAACCCGTGTACACTGCAGGTGGGAATGTAAAATGGTGCAGCAGCTTTGGCAGACTGGGAGTTTCTCAAACCATATGTTATTATATGACCCAGCAATTCTACTACTAGGTATATGCCCAAGAGAAATGAAAACATATGTCCGCACAGAAATTCGTACTCAAATGTTTATAACAATGTTATTCATAAAAGCCAAAAGGTGGAAACAACCCATACAATGGAATATTATTTGGCCATAAAAGGGATGAAGTACTGATACAACATGGATGATACTTGAAAACATTATGCTAAGTGAAAGAAGCCAGTCACAAAAGACCATACATTGTATGATTGCATTTATATGAAGTGTCCAGAGGAGGCAAATATATAGAGACAGAAAGCAGTTAATGGTTGCCTCTGGCTAGGGTGTGTGGGGAATGTGGGGAATGAGGGAGTGATAGCTAAAGGATACAGGATTTATCTTTGAGCCGATGAAAATATTCTAAGATTGAATATGGTAATAGTTGCACAACTCTATGAATGTATTTAAAATCATTGAGTTGTACTCTTTAAATAGGTGAATTATATGGTTCGTGTATTATATTTTGACAAAGCTGTTAAAAAAATGCATCATTAGAGCACTTACTTCTGTTATTAGAAAGCCAAACAAAGAAGCATCAAATAAAAATTCTCCAAATGTTTAAAAAGAAAAAAGAGGAAGCTAAATATAAATGAGCAAACAAAATAGGAACAGACTCACAGATCCAGAGAACAGACTGATGGTTGCCAGAGGGGAGGCGGGGTG
The DNA here is from genome assembly GCF_964146895.1 of Miniopterus schreibersii. Classification (NCBI taxonomy): domain Eukaryota; kingdom Metazoa; phylum Chordata; class Mammalia; order Chiroptera; family Miniopteridae; genus Miniopterus; species Miniopterus schreibersii. The sequence goes on from NC_138116.1 coordinate 11,789,517, forward strand.
GAGGCCTGGGTGGAAAGGTGAAGGGAGTGAGAAGTGCAGAGTGGTGGTTACAGAACATCCCCGGGATGACAGAACAGCACGGGGACATAGTCGATAGTGCTGTGATAACTGCATGGGGCCGGGTGGGACTGCAAATATCAGGGGCATCGCTTTGTAAAGTATATGGTTGTCTAACCACTATGCCGTACACCTGAAACTAATACAGAATAATATTGAATGTAAACAGTAAGTGAAAAATTGAAAAAAAAATTTTAAGAAAAATAGTTAAGTGAGGTACAAATCTGAAAGCTCACAGAATCAGGACTGGCTAGAATCAAATCACTTAACATCTCATGTGTGGGAGTCTTTCTCTGTATCACAGGAGCTTCCATCGTCAATCTCAAGTCCCGTGTTTCTTTACACTTTAAAAAAAAATTATGACCAAGAGGTAAAGGATTTAGTCAATGATGACAATGAGTGGGGAAGGGGGGAGGGGGGAGGGGACTGGAGAGGGCGATTAAGATCCACAAGCGTTTACTGGGAACCTACTGAGTGTTTTGTGCTAGGCTTGTAAGGGACACAAAGCTGAATAAGGTATGATTTCTCTGGTTCTTGAAGAGTTTGCATCTAGGAAAAATTTGATGGAGTAAGTGACCCAGCTATTTGGGCCGAAGAGATGGAGGGAGGAGAGAATATCCATCCTGGAGTTTCTTGGCAAATGTGTATGTTTCATAAGGTTAAAAACATTGGAAAATGCTGACCTGACTGGTTACGTTCACAACACCGTGTGATACATGACTCTTTTCCATGTCTCTGGTCAGGTCCATCTGAACATTTAGAGTTTAGACCCTCCCACAAATGCAAAAATCTGCTTATATTATATGATTCTTCTTTCCTCTCTCCCTTTTTTCCTTCCTCTTCTCGTGTTGATCTCCCACATCTAAATGGAAGGCTTGAAGTAGAGTTCTTCCTGACCTTAATGATACCCAGCCCTATCTCCTAGGACAATCATAGTTTACCCGCTGGAGCTCCAAATTGGCCACTTGTTGTACAAAAGGCTTCTGTTGCTTTTTTCTTTCTTTCTTTCTTTTTTAATAGAGCCGGTAATGTTCTGGATGACTCTGCGGTTAACTCTGGCCTGACCCTGCAGCTCAGTGGTTTTATTAGCTGTGTGTTTGGCTCTGGGATCCTCTCTCCATAGCTATTGTCGTTATTGAGTCTCTTTGTGTCTCCAGTGAATCTCGCCTAAATCCCTGGCTGTTATCTGGCCTGGCTATGTGTGTGAGAAGTGAGTGCATTCTTGTCTGAAGTACGTCCTGACTGTCTCTGATAGCAGCCATTTCTGACCTAACTTTACTGGGTACTCAGATTGATATGATTAAGATTAATGAGGCTTACTTCCAGTCATGAACCTATTCAAGGGTAAACTTGTAAATCCAATAAGTTCTGAAGATGACTAGTTATGCTTACCTTTCAACCTTTAGGGGATTTGAGGAATGATTTATAAACACTCCTTTTCCCTCCAACAATATCATTAGAAAGATATCATGAAAGATACGCAGGTCACAGGATTATTCACAAAGTATATCATTTTGTTAATAATAATTCTTAAATTACATTTATGTGTTTGTACAAATTCTACTAATGAATGGTAGTTCAATAAAGTAATTGCCTGGATTGGAAAAAATAAAATTAAAAAAAATAAAAGTAATTGCCAAGAAGGCATGAAAACACACACCCCAATTAAAAAGTGTATAGTTCTCATGATTACTATGACAAAATCCTTTCTGAATTGGACTTTCTTCAAAACATCCACTGAAATGACCACGTAAGATCATCTACAAGAAAGAGAGACATGAAAATTACAAACTTGCGCTAATGTAAAGATAAAGTTGGGAAAGGTGTAAGGATCCTGATTCCTAGTAGCTTCTCTGTTACTGTGTCTGCTCGTTCTGGAAAGCTAAGCTTTCCAGGTAACTGGCTGCTTGCCATTTAAGTACACTTTTCCATTAGTTTAACCAATGCAATTTCCCTGGCTTTTTAAATGTTTTAAGTTAATCTTCTTTTAATGCCTCCGAGCCATGCCCATGAATGTGGAGGCAGCATGACAGTAGAAAAAACACAGGCTCTGAAGTCAGCAGACCTGCGTTTGAATACTGGCTCCTGCTCTTAATAACTATGTGACCTTGGACAGATTTCTTAAAGTTTTTAGTTCCAATTTCTCATCTATAAAAGGGGGATGGTAGAATCAAATGTAACGGTGATGATTTGAGGGTTAAGTGATATAATGCAGTGGTTTCTAAGTATTTTTCACCCAAAATTTTTTTTACAAATGAATTTTATGCAGATCCCCGTTGTGAACAAGAGCAAATGCTCTCTCTGAGTTTTTAAAATCATTGTATCTAGCGCAAAGCCTCACACTAGTAGATACAATTTAAATGACAGCGGTTTGGTGTTTGCATCACTTGATGTGAAGCTTTTATTCATTTTTATGCTTTTATTCTTATATCTGCCTTTTAATGTGGTTTTCTGTCCTCCATCAAACTGTCATTTGTCTCTTCTCACTGTAATCATTGTATTTGCTTCTCCCTTCTTTTAACTTGCTTTTTTCTAACCTACTCTGAATTTAGAAACCCAGGAGCCATGACTTAAAATTATGTGTCAGAGCAACCAAGTTCTGCATGAGGGTTTTAGACTATGCATGTGAGTAAAATACATGATCATGTACTTTGGGCTCAAACTTGGAAACACAAGTCTTGGTTATTCAGATACCTTTTCAGAAAATAGTTGGTACAGTGGAAAGAATAAGATTTTGGGAGTTAGACAAGCCTGAATCTTAACTCCTCTGCTTGTTAGCTGTGTGGCCTTGGGCAAGTTACTTGATCTCTCTGAACCTCAGATTTCTCATGTCTAAAAAAGAGAAAATAAAACCTGTGTCATAGAATCACAATGATTAAATGAAGAAATATGTATGAAGTATATAGTGGAGGCCTAGACACATGGTAGATGGTACATAAAGTTTTATTCTCTTTCTTGACTTTGCCCTTCATCTTTATTTTCTTCCCGATGTTTCTGGATAATTAAGTTACTGTCTCAGGTGAGATATATGCTCTCATGGTATAAATTTTGGAATTTGTTCGGTTAGGAGTAGTGGTGATACCATAGAAGACTGAGACCATGAGAAGCTGAGAGATGATGTCTGAATATAATTTTCCACCTATAAAAGAAAAAGGGAGGAAAAATGCCAAGATGATAAGGCAATTATGTGAGGACTATAGCATAAAAAAGCAATAGTACAGACAGTGGTCAGCCTTAATCAGGCACTATTGTGAGCTATTTATCTTGTTGGCCAGTTTTGACAAAATCTTGACTATATTTGTAAGGTGGAATCCAGTTGTTTTAAGTATCATCAACAGTTAAGGGTTTTGTCTGTTTGAACTTACTTTTAAAAGGATCTTTTGTTAGTGACTATATATTCTGAAATGAACTATATTTTATCAAATAGTTAACTTAAACATAAATCTATAAACACATCCATAGTAATAAAGAACACAGTTCTGACATTAGCAAAGGTGGGATGGCTCTTTGCTGGTCCTGTTCATTGCCTGGTAGTGCACTGTCAGCCCACATTCTGGGCCCCACGGTGTCCTACAGTCCTCACTGTTCTACCTTGTTCAAATGCTTTTAACTAATTGCAGAGAGTTTTCATCTTCTCTGTCTGCAATTGCTCAAAATTGTCTTTAATTACAGTCTTTGGAACTGTATTTCCACATCTGCTCCTGATGGAACCAGTTAAAGCTATAACACAGGAAGGTCCTCTCTCTTTCACTGTGCACCCCGCAAAATGCAAGCTCCAGCCATCGCTGTCTTGCACAGTTTGATGCCTCTTTCTCTCACTCCCTTGTTTGTATTCTCTCCCTGTCTGCATCTCTCTGTTTCTTTTTTTTAAGGAAAAGCCTTCTGCACTGTGCAGAAGAATTAATAGCTCCTGTGTCACACCATGTCTTTTTTCTGACTAGTGAACTAGAGTTTTGTTGTTTAGTTACTTCGGGCCCATATCAATGTGGACATCAAATATCTAAGCACACTTTACTGAATTATGAAAATTTTCCTGGCTATTTTTTGTTTGTTTTTATGTGCTTTACTCTATTGTTTCCTAATTAAATTCTGATCATGGACTGAAGGGTTTATAACACAATCTCTGAGGAAAAGGAAATTACTAAATCTAAAATTGGAGAAAGTATAAAAGAAAGAGAAATTAAGTTAGACAACTCGATTTGATTCCATTTTAAAACTTATATGTTCATTTGAACCTGGTTTGTACAAATTCCAAGGTACTTTTCTGGAGCTCTCAGTGATAAAGACATGAGGTAAGCTTTCTTTAGAAAGTGAGTCTTTTTTAAGGTATGAAATCAGCCTTTTAAGTTAAGAAGCCATAAGGTAATGAGGACTCCACCATCACCACCAGCCATTCCTTCTAGCTTCATGCAATCCGTGGAATAGTGAAAAAAGCACCAACCTTAGTATCAGGACATGATTCAAGCCCTGGCTTTTTACTTACTAGCTATATGACCGTGGCCAAGTCATTTAACCTCTCTGAACCTCAGTCTGTAAAATGGAGATAACCTATCTTGTAGGGATAATCTGATTAGTTTGCAAGACCATAAACTGTAAAGCACCATGCCAATAAAATTTTATTTTGAAGTCATCAGTTTCCATCCTCTCCCTTGGGTTCACTCCCGAGCGATCCTCCCAGAGCCAGTCCTCTTGGTTCTGAGCCTACCTCTTGATTCAGGGTAAAAGAGGACTACCCTCACCCAGTACTCCTTCTAGAGAGTGTCAAGCACTTTACATATGTTACCTCATTCAATCTTCAGATCCTGTGAGTAGGTACTGCGAGGACCGGAATCCAGGCAGTCTGGCAAAGTCAGCCTTCTTAAAGCCACGTTGATTTGAAGTGACTTTCAGGCAGCCATCAAAACCTGTTACTCTTGCTGCCACGAAGGAAAAGGATTCTGAAGGAGGTTTGCTTTCAGGAGGATGCAAACTCAGCACTAGCCAGAAGCCAGTGATCAATCCAAGGGGGAGCCCTGGATACCTCAGGAATGGTGCCCTCCTGCATCCTGGGAAGGATTCACAGGAGGTGGCAGCTGGCCCTATAAAGACAACAGCTCTAGCTTGATGCAGCACCTCTCGGGGCCACTTGAGAGTTTGAGACCAGGAGGCCTGGTAGACAGCAATCCAGGGCAGCACTAGAGAGTTTGGAAACCAGTGAGGCCTCCAGTCTGGGCTCTGCAGCCAGTCCAGGCCTCACACTGAACATCTCCAGATGGGCCTATATCTGAGCTGCTTTTCCTACCTGGGCCAGGGGAGGCCTGGGGAGATCTGAGAAGAGAAAGGGAGGCCCCAAAGTGAAGAAAGCTGGACAGGAAGTTTCCTAGCACAGCAGAGGCCTGCAGCAGCAACGGGAGAGCACTGCCCCCACCAGCACTCAGTGTTCTACGAAGTGCAAAGATTGTGTCAGCATTTCCATTTTAAACCTCTAATTTCATAGGCTTACAGCTCAAGTTGTAAAAATTCACTCTGGGCTGAAGTTTGGCATCCAGTCCCTTAGTAGTTCTTAAGCTGCGTGCTCAAAAATGGAGACATTTCTAGTTTGAGACATTTGGGGACTTCTATAAACACCCCCAAAACTTCATGTGGTAAGAATGGGTTTCTAAGTGGTTGGTCTACAGTGCAGCAAAAGCCTGCCTCTGTAAATTTCTAGAAAATGTATTTTGAAAAAGTAATATTGTTCCTCCACCAGAAATGTGGATTTCCTACCCGCTGAACTTGGGCAGTGGAACTGAGTGGAGTCCAAGTTACTGCAGTCTGAGGAGCATGTCATGTGACCGTCACTGCCACTCACCACCAGGGGCTGAAGCTGTTCTCACCCTAAAAGACACTTGAATTTCCAAGTGGAAGCAGCTTTGGAGAGAGTTGAAGTCAGTAATTGATTCAGGTTTTTACAAGTTATGTGACCTTGACCAATAGGTATTTAAACTTCAATTATACTTTCCATACAGGTTTGCTACAAACAAAAAAGATAAGTCAACACAGCCTGCCATAGAATAGACTTATTGGTAGCTCAGAGAAATGAAAGTACCCATAGTAATTCTAACCTCTTCATTTTAAGATCTCCACTCATTCTACACTTCCCCTCACTGGCCACTAAAACTAGGAAAGACATTAAAAATATTAGGTAAACTGAAAAGTTAACCTCCCAAGCGAAAATTCTCAAGAGTGACATTATAAATCCCCAGTTTGAGAAATCAGACAAGTGACAAGTAGCTAAGAATTCTACAGGTGTGGCAGGGGTCACTGAGAGTCATGAGAACTTGAGTCAGGAGACTCACTCAGTCACCTGGTCTCCTTATGACATCCTGATCCGAGGGAAGTTTGGAGTCTGGTCTCCTCAAGTGCAGGGACTTTGGCAACTGAGGGAAAGGAGCAATGACAGTAACTCAGGTGTATGCCCCAGCTGAAGGAAGGGCAGAGCAGGAGCTGGGCAGCCACCATATAGGACCTCCCCATCCCAGGCAGAAGGTTGCCCCTGGTTCCCAAATAGTCCGGGAGACTTGGCGAGTCAAGGCTTATCTCAGGGTAGAGAGGCCATGCCTGGCTGTGGCGCCTGGTTTGGGAGCAAGGAGAGGAATCCACGGCTCTGAGCCCCAACCCCAAGCTGCCAACATGATTTCTATCTCTAGAAACAAGGTTTCTTTCTATCAACAAAGGGATTTTCAGAAAAATCTTCATTAATGGGGGCACTACTGAAATGTTCATGGAACATTCAGGGGTCGGGCAAACCTGAAGTTTAACTTTTACTTTTTAAATGTCAAAAGCAAACTGCAGATCTACCGACAGTTAACAATTTTACCTCTGCTGTCTAATCCTTTTATCCACTGTAAATTCCGTTCCAAAGGGAGTCATTAAGGCAAAGTAAAAGTGTCCAATGAATACTAACTGATTAGGGAGGGGAAGCTAGTAAGGTTCCTATGAAAGCAAATGCATTTCTAAGCCCTTAATACTATTTCTTTCTTCATATTTTTAAACCATGCATTCAAAGGAATGCGTATAAAGTATATATGAGGCAGAAGAGTAAGTAGACACTTATGTACCAAAACACAGGCTAGCGAAAAGGCCACCGTCCTACCCCCAAGACCTCTGCGTGCTCCTTCCCCTTTCAGGCTCTGCTCCCTCTTTCTGAATGCTCTGTTTATTACTCCTTACCTTTTCTTTAGCGTGTGGCTCTCCTATGTGAGTACATATCCCTAAACTATACTGCTCAGTTTTTTGCTTGAGCTTTATAAAAATGGTGTCATACTGTATTATTCTGCGACGTACTTCTTTTATTCACCATATCGATCTGCATGGCTAATTTCATTTTCACTGCTGTGTAATATTTCACTGTTTGACTGTACTGACCTTTACTTAACCACCGTTCTCTTGATAGACTTTTGGGTTGGTCCCAGTGTTTTGCTGTTACACACTGTTCTGCTTTGAGCATCACTGGACCTGACCCCAGGGAACATGGCAAGAGCTTTTCCGGGGGGTTATTTCTTCTGGGTCACAGAGTTCGCACATCTTCAGTATCCCAGATAATGTCACATTGTTTCCCAACCACCAACAGCGTGTGCTTGTTCCTGTTGTCCCATAGCCTTTCTAATTCTTGGTTCTGTTTGACACTTAAGTTTTGGCAGTCTAAGGAATGTGGAATGCTATCTTTTTCTGATTTTTCATTTCTCTGATTTCCAATAAGGTTAAGCATCTTTTCATGCTTATCAGTCGGTCATATCTGTTCTTTTGTGAGGCATGTGTTCAAGTCTTTTGCCCAGTTATCTATGAAACTGTCTTTTTCTTATTAATCTACGTGTGCTATATCTTTATCACTTGGTGTGTTGCAAATATATTACTGACTTGTCTTTTCAGCTATTTATGCTGACCTTTGATAAGCAAAGCTATTAATATAGTTTGTTACTTCTGTCTTTGCTCTTTTCTTACATAATTGTTTCTCAGAGAAGGGAAAATAAGCTGGAATTCAGTTCATCCTTAGTGAGTGGCTCCCCTCGTGCCTCTTGGATTGTATTGGTTGGGATGAATCTGGAGTTGATTCGGTTTATTTTACACATATTTTTACCCCCAAAGCAGGAGTCTGTCTCTAGAGGCCCTCAAAAAGTACAGGCTTTTGTTGATAACTTTCACCTGTTCTGGGGGAATTCTGCTTAGTGTCAGACAACCATTTGAGTTTCAAAAAGGTTTTTTGTCCCTGAGAGTCCATAAGAAATTGTAAAAAGGAGTCCTCACGCTTGCTTGAGGCTCATGGTAGTGTGGAAAGATGGAGCTAAGAGCCTGGCACCCGGACCAGGTCTCAACCCTTGTCCACTGTAAGCTCTCAGGTTCTCAGTCTTCCGTCTGTCACATGAGGACACTTGCCTTCTCCCTGTGAGCATCAATAAGATGCTCACACGTGTGCCTGCATGACACACAGCTCTCAACAGTGCTCGTCCCTTTTACCTAAGGAAGGGTAGTCCTTTAACAGCAGTCAACCTACTCAGCCCTCTGGTCTTTGGCCAAAAACCTTTCCTCTGCCCCTCTCCCCAGACTTGCATCTGCACATTTGGCCTATGTGAAGACTGTAGTAGAGAAATAACTGTTGGCCAGAGCTTCTGATTTTTTCCTTTTCTTTAAATACTCAGGAATATTAATACCATGTGCTTAACCTTTCCAACTCAGCTTACTCATCATGCTCCATATATGTGTCAAATGAAAAGCCAATCTTATTTTTACAGGCATAGAATCTTAGGGAGGATCACTTAGGACAAAGTACAGTTGGGCATTCTGATTTTCATTTGGTCAATCACAAAGTTTCACTCACAAATGCCACATAGACTTTCATTCATATCCCCCCTTCTCTCTCCCTCTCTCTCTCTCTCTGTTTGTCTCTCACGTGCACACACACACACACACACACACACACACACACTCCCGCACAGTATTTCTTAGTTACTATAATCTACTCAGAGTAGCCAGCTCCGATCAGAATGACTCAGGAACAGTGGCGCGGGCGTTTTGGCTGAAAAGCCTTCAGTCCCACCTTTCCTGCTCTTTGTCAGTCTCAGGAGCTCTCCAAGCCTTTCTCTTTGGCGAGGCTTTCCATCAGCCCTCCTCGCCCTGGCCAGCACCAGCACATGTGCTCTTGGCTGAGTGATGAGCTGCCCCAGCATCTGTACTGCTCATCCTTCTTTTAGTCCAACTTACTTTTCAGTAAACTGCCAACAACCTGGTCACCTAGAACCTCGGGTCATCTTTATAAGCCACTCGGTCCTTCATTTTACAATCTTCCCTGCCTGATCAGTTGCACTGGTACATTTATCACGTTCCCATTCTGAATTACTTCAACAAATTCTTCGTTCATTCATTTAATCAAAAAACATTGTGTTAAGTTGTACTTTTAAAAGTATGCTCTTAATTTACTCTTGCACAAATTATTGTTACAATCTGAGTAAGTCGTAGCACACCTACTGTTTGCTGTTGCATGCACGCTGCTTTTTAGCACATGTACACTCGGATACTACCTCATGCTCCTTAACATCAACGCCCGCCTTGGATGTGGTGATTTCAATGTTTCTGTTCTCCTGTTTGCACCTCCAGTAGGTCTTTGTATATACAACTCTATGACACAGGTCTTACACTGTTTTGTATCACAGTTATGATTTTACTTGTGTTATTTCCTCCTCTAGACTGTAAGTGCAACCTAAGTGTCTGCCCGCCCCCTTTCAGAGATCACTTTCTTCTGATACCCTTGAGGAAAGGGAGTTGTGTTTCCAGGGTACGGTCTTGAGTTGCCCTTCCTCCACACTGGCCCCAAGGCGGGGCTGGGAGGAGGTTTCATTTCTTCTTATTGTCTGCACCCTTAGTTTCCTCCAACACCATCTAGGCAAGGCTGTTATGGAGAATAGATTTTTATGAGACTCATAGGAGAGCTAACAACATAGCGCAGTAAGCAACATGGACATGAGTGTCACTGTCATAGAGTCTTCAGGCCATTCCTGTTACAGAGAATTTCCCCTCCACCCCCCCCCCCCAAAAGAAACTTTCCTTTCTTCAATTCTAGCTTACTGCCATCTTCTTAGGCCCTCTTTTCTCCCTAGTCCTTCCTCATATCTCCAGACATCTCTATCTTGTGGTCCCACCCCACCTCTTTCCCACTGATTCTCTACAGAAACCCAAGTCCTGTCCCTCTCTTCCCCAGAGAAATTCAGCTCTCTATCTAGTATATCAAGGCTGTGCTTTTTTCCAGCCAGGAAGTTCCATCAAAGTGTTTTCCTAAACAATAATGTTATCTAACCTGGAAATTAAATTTTCAACTTTCCTATAATAGAAGTGGCTGCAATCAGCTTTTCTTTTTTAATAGCATTTCTTTCTTACCACTGCAAATGTAAAGACCATATCTTATTCCGCATCATTTATAGCGCCTTGCGCACAAGAACTTCTAACTTTGCTGTTTTCACTCTTTTTGGCCTTATTTAACAAAAACACCTGCATTTCAGCATATGGAAAAAGGAGAGGGGCAGAAAAGGAAGGCAACAACATTGACTCCAAGGTTTCTAGCTTAGGTGACCAGGTGATGGGTCAATCATCAACTTCTGCTTAGGACACTCAGAAGAAGAAGCCTTTTTTGTGGGGGAAAGAGTTCAGTTTTGAACGTGAAAACCTGGAGGTATCCATAGGACCTCAGGTAACAATACCCAGAAGGCAATAGAAATACAGATGTTGATACTCAAAGAGAGAAGTGACTTGTCTCTTGATTTCTGAATCATTAGTGTATAAGGGCCCAAGTTGAGCTCTAACAGGCCTCATGCAGAATTCCAAGGAAGAAAGAAAAACCACAATAAGAGAGAACATGTTAGATGTAGGAGAAAAAACCTGTGTTGAAACATCAGGAGACCCAATGAATGGAGGAATTAGACACACACACCCCAAGAACCTTAGATAACATAATCATTACCATCCAGAGATTATTTTTAAATATGTTTAAGATAATTAAACACATAAAAAGAAGAGATCACAAAAAGAAAAGGCAATATTTCAAAACAAGACTAAACTGAATTGAAAAGGAATCACATTGAATTTCAAGGAATGAGAATGAAACATATTTCTTAAAATTGAGAGTTGTGACTGATTCTGTGAAAGTTGAAGGTCTTAGTTAAGAAATAAAAAGGTTTTAACCCTGGAAGCATAACCATGACCCCTGATTATTACCCTTTCCAACTGCAGGCATCAAGCAACCTTCCATCTTTGGTGTGACGTGCTTCCTGCCAGCAGACGTGGCATGAGCAGGAAGTGTTCTGAGTGAGCTGGGCATTCCTGTCAGTTCATCTCCAGGGCATTTGTCTCTCCTAAATGTTAAATGTGGCATTTTTAGTGATACACCACCAGGAGAGCAAGGTTCAAAAATGACCCAGTGAAACAGAAATTCAGAGGGAGCTTTCCCAGTAGCTAAGCAGTTAGCCCTGGAGGGTTTTTTTGTTTATTTGTTGTTGTTTTTTAATGCCAACTAAGCAAAATAAGCCTCATTTTGCTGCTTCAGGCTAGGGCTGTGGTGCAGGCAGGTGACATAATTCCCCATATGTAATTTCTGCAAGATGGATAGTGGAACCAGCACAGGTTTGGGGAGTCAGATCTGGATTTAAAGTCTGGTTCCACCAGTTAGTGCTGTATGTGGCCCAGGGTGGGCCTCCAGTCCCTCAGGCATCCCTCCCCTCCCACCTCCAGAACCCTTAACAAAGCCTGAGTACCCACCACAGTTGTGCTCTCGCCCAGCTGAGTCCTAAGGAGCCTCGTGAAATAGTAATGGCAGCTATTTACAGTCACTTGTGTCAGTCACTGCTCCAGATGTTGTAGGCACATTACTTAAGTTCAACCCTCGCCGTAACCCTGAGATACGTACAGATGTAGATCATTGTCCCCATTTTATTTGCCCAAGATCACTTACTAAATTGTGCTGGAACTGAGATCGGCACCTAAGCCTATTCTAGGTTCTTTCCACGACACTAAGTTGCCTGACTCGTGGTTTATTTCAATACTCTCTACCGTCAGCTTCCTTCGGAACAACATGTTGTCATGAACTTTAAAGGCTCACAAGTACACAGAGGGGCTCGGCTGGTTTTCTTCCCGGTGGCCGCGGTCTTCACTAGAGCCCTGTTTCTTTGCAGGTCTGGCTGCTCCCCTCAGCCCTGCGCTGCTGCCCCCTCTTACTAAGCGCCCCTCCAGGACAGGCCTAGCGATGCTGCAGCTGTCGGAGAGGATGGAGGGACCCGGTAAAGGACGGGGTTCTGGGGAGCCGTCCCAGGTACAGCTGTGTTTTTATGCCCCGGCACATTTGCGGAGTTGAGAGCACAGAGAAGTTCAGTACTTTGTGTAAACAAGGGAGAGCGCACGTGTCTGAGTGTAATTCCGACGGCATCAAGGTCATTTTAGAGCCGGTGGAGCTCTATTTGTCTTAGGAAATCTCGAAAACTTTTATAGGGAATTCGGAAAATATTTTCAGCCAGCAGGAAAGATAAAATCCCTGCACACAAAGTCCAGGCACGGGCCCAGAGACTGAACAGACAGACTGCTGTAAAACTTCCCGTTTAATAAGGCATTAAAATGCCATCGACCTGGACACATTAAAAAAAAAAGAGCTATGAAAACAAATACCATTCAAATAATTAGGATCTTATGCCTGAGGCCAGCCTTGATGCCAAGCAGGGACTTCCCTGCAGGAATCGGAGCTGAGCTGATCCCCCAAAGGAGGAACCGGCTAAGACAAAGACCACTCTGCGCCCGGGATTTTTCCCAGCCCTTCTCTGTCTCCTGCCCCTTTGCCTAAGGCAGTGCATTTGAAATAGTTTCCCTCCCCGCCAACATCTTGGGTGACTTTATGGTCCAGCAGCTCAAGTGGGCGTTCTGTGCGTGCTCTGGGCTCCGGGCTCCGGGGATTCACCGACTTGCCCTGGGGAAGGGCTGCGAGCACATTCCCTGAGGCCGCCAGAGGGCTGGTAGCCGGAGCTTGGCCTTTCTTCTCCCTAAAGGGCCAGGGTGCATTTGAGAGCCCACTCTACTGGGTAAAGTGCCCCCAGTTGGGGTGAGGGTTGGAGAGTGAACTTTTGTTTAAGAGCGTGGCTGTGAGGGGAGGAAAGACGTCTTTTCTCTGGCTCCTGCAAATACGGAAGCTGCTGTAGAGTATTTCCTGCCGCCCGGGCTTCTTAAGAGTCAAGGCCAGGTGCAGGCGGCACATTTCATTACCCCACCTCCCCCTAGGGCTCAGCCCCAGAAACTGGAAAAATAAAGGACTTGCCTTATTATTTCTGGAGTGGTTATCGGTTTGTTTGGGGGCACCAGTGTTGAGCAGAGTTGCCTGTTATGAAGTGATGCTTAGCAGAGCTAACTGAATTTTATCAGATTGTGTCTCCGGTACACGTTGAGAGAACCTGGTATTTTTTGCCTTTTTATTTCTCTTCTTAAAAATTTTCCCATGAATTTGTGTCACTTACCAGTAACTTTTCTTAAAGGAGCCTGTAGAGAAACTTTGACTCTCTGAATGTGTTTCTCATATTTTATTTCTTCTTCCTCCCGTACATTTCCTTTTCTTCCAATAGAGTGTAATCGCCAGCAACGTTTGAAAATGAGCGGGTGGAGAAAGGGAGAGGAAAAGAAGGCGAGAAAGGAAAAAGAATGAAAGAAACATAATTAAAGCCTATGCCTTTTCTGGGGTTAATTTGAATTGGACCAGTTGGTTTCGTTTTGCAACACAAAAGAAAAATTCAGGCCTTGGGGCCTAAAACTTTCATTAAATTCAGCTTTGGTGAGTTCTAATAATGCAGCGGTTTATTAAAAGCGTGAAAACTGTCATTGCCTTCCCTAAGCAGCGGCCTCACGTTGTGGGTATGACTCACGCTTCCTCCAAGGCTGCCCGAGCTGTAAAGTTGTGGGCAGGATATTTAAGGTCCAGGGAACCAGCTTTTTGAATCTTTCTTGCCATTTGGCCGGGATCATGTCCCAATTAGCCGTCTTGCCATCCAGAGCAGTAGCTGGACAGCACAAGCGAGAGAGGCTGGTGCTTAGGGCTGTTGTAAATGATCAGTTCAAAAGAGTGGCATAAAACTTAGAACTTGGTCCGCGGCAGGAGTCTGCTGGAGGAAATGAAAGGATCAACAATCCGAGAGGAGCACTGTGGCCGATTGTTCCCGACCCCAGCCATGGGCTTTTCTGTGTGTGCAGGAAATTGACCTCGTCAAAAGCTGAGGATGCAGGCAGGGCAACGATAATGATGAGGCAGGTGATGCTGCTAAATCATCCACCTCTCGGAGCAGATGAGATTGCTCAGCACCTTGGCAGCCATTCCCCATTTTTAGTCTATAAAATGCAGTGGGTTTTTGCTTTTTTCCCCATGAAAATGCAAAAATGAGCATGGACTGGTACTAATTGGGTCAACAGGAGGCTTCGATTGCAATCCCTCTCATTTCTTACTAAATGTTTTGATGCCAAGCATCTCATCTGGCCCAAGGGCCACGCCTAGGAGGCTGGCAGCACAGATATTACTCATCCCTTTTTATAAATGAGAAAGCTGAAGCCAAGGAAGACGGAGGGACTTGTCCAATGCCTCTGAGAAGCTAGTGGCAGAGTTGGGACTTTCAGCAGTAGATTAATTCCCACTATCACTGAGTTTGGCAATGGGTTTTGGATAGAGGAGTGGAAAACTCAAGCTGTTCCTTCCTGGAGGCACTGGTGAAGATGGCTGGCTTCTCTGTTGGAGGGATACCCTTTCCTAAGTGTCCTTGAATGTTATCCTGAATCCTGGATGAGCCCCAAACCCCTGGAAGTGTGAGGTGCTCGGGGTGCTGGACGAGCCAAGTAGGATTCTTCCCAGCATGCCCCTCCTGCCCCCCTTTGGCATTGTACACCTCACTGCACATAGATCTAGGCTTTGGCATCTGTTAAAGGTGGCTTAACTGTGAGACAGGAGAAGCAATAAAGTCCTGAAAAGCAATAAAAGGAATTTCCCAGGAAAAGACGCCTCACATCTTTTTAGCATCTAAAATAACCTGAGCAGACTGGCATCTCATGTGGGGGAGGGGGCAAAGTGAATTGAGCACTTTCTTACCCCTAATTAACATGAGGAGAGATAGAGGCTCACAGAGATTAGGAAGACTTCTAATGAATGGGTGGTAGAGCGCCAGGCCCAGTCTCTCTCCACTCCCCCACTGTGCTGCTCCATCCAGAGCTCTAGTAAACCTTCTAGAGGAGGCCATGTAGAGCCCAGAGCTTCACAGTGACGTCTCTGTCACCCTGTGGTCTCCATACCTTTTTAAAAAAATCTCAGCTCCCTTCAGCAACAAGCTTTAAAGCACATACTCCCAATATACTATTTATTATTTATAAATTTACTTGTAAGTCATACATATGTACTACTGTACTGATATAGACTTAGCTATTGGAGGATGAGATTAGAATACATAAAGAAGTTCTAGAATTTCCCTCCATTCCCTTACTTTGGAGAGAGTCCTGCTGTAGCTTCAGACAGATCCACCTATTACTAAGAAATTCATGATCGCAGACATTGCTCATGGAATCATAGACCTTTCGTGCTGCAAGGGGTATGAGGACCTGCGAGGAAGAAGGGAAAGGAGGCTCAGAAGCGGGGCAAGTCCCAGGGCTAGCATGTGACAAGACTGGGACTAGGACCCACATCTCCTCACACCCAGCCCCAGGCTCTTTTCACTGCTCTGCACTGATAGCAAAAGAAGCCAAAAGCTCATTCTCTTGGGCTAGAAAATTACAGTTGGGTCTCCAGTGTGATAGGACAGAGCTGAATGCCCGAGCCTTCATTGCTGTGTCTGGAGTAAATTCAGGTTCATCGACTGCCCTGAAGACACAGCCCTTGGCTGTTCAGTCCGAGCCACAGAGCATGTGGGCCAGGCCATTAGCACGTGGGGTCTAAGGAGAAGGCAGTGCTGTGCTATATTCGATCCTATTAAAAGCAGCTCACATAGTTTCCATCATTCCTAACGGAGCAACGTCATTTTACAGACCCAGCCCTTGCTTCAGGCACCCCAGCTAGGAACTTGTGGTGGAAGGAAAGTGGCTCCAGAATAAGCCTCCCAAGTCCTCCCAGGGAGCACATGTGACCAGGAATTGGGGAGGCAAGGAAAAGACACCCAGCTCTGCTGCCCAAGCCAAGCAGGGTTGGGGGCATCCCCAGAACTGTAAGCAGTTGTTTCGGGGGTACCTGGATTACATACTGACTCCCTAGTTTAAATCAAACTGGCCCAGCCTCAGGGAGAGGATGAGACAGAGTGCAAAGACAGCCCCCTCCTTAACCAGCCTGCCTCGGGGGGGAGGGCAATAACAACCCAAGTTTACACCCCAGTCGTGGTGGGTAGTTGTGGGTGGAGGAGGTGATTGTAAATCTGAGCACCACAAATTATTCACTAACTTACATTTAGAGGAATCTCCAATTCCTTAGACCCAAATCTAAAGAAGGTTCAGAGTAGAGCATACTGAGGACCCATCTAGCTCAGTAGCTGGGTGCAGGTAGGCTGGCGGGGGTCATCTGCTGCTCGTCAGGCACCTGACGGAGAGGCGGAGGACCAAGGAGCACCATCATCTCCCAGCATGCACCTGTCCCAGGTGCCTGACATAGGGAGCCATGTGGGGGGCTTCTTGTCTTTGGTTTGGTTTTTCTCTTCTTAAGAGAGAGACAAGGCTAGTCCTATCTTGTCGTAGGCTGAGTGGTCTCCCGTGGAAGGGTTTGAGGGAGGGGACAATTTGGAATCCCTGGAGGAGAAAGAGATGTAGGGACATGGAGGGCAGACGCTGGAAATCGCCCTGATCTAGTATTCCTGCAGCTCATTTGCTCCTAGGAAGTAGCTGGCTAAGACACCAGAGAGCTGTCAGTGTGAGCATCACACTCTGGATGCAGACCTGTAGGGCAGGAGGGGGCTCAGATAGCTTTTCACCCCGGGGGATATAGCCTGTGGCCCTGCAGATGAGCTGCAGCAGCGCCCTGCTTCCTCAGCACGCCCATGGCGGCAGCCACAGCAGAGGGCTGAGGCTGCACCCAGCCGAAAGCGTAGTCGCCGATGCAGGTGGCAGTTTATCCTGAGCAGCCTCCTCAGGCAGGTCCCTGGCTCCACATCTCTGAGCAGCTATCACCCCAGGAGTGACATTTTAGTGCCCAGGAGTGCTGCTCACAGCAGCCTAAACACCAGAGCCTCACACAGCTAACACTAGAGAGCCGGCAGCCCAGCCCAAGGATGTGCCGCTGTGGCAGGTGCTGCCGGGCCTGATGGGAGACAGCAAAGGTGTACAGATGTAAGTGCTCTTTAGGCGGTAGAGTCTGTGTCATTTGGCACGTGTTGGGGGTGTGCAGGTGGGGAGTGGAGGACGTCCACACGGAAGCTCGGGTTTGACTTGAGCAGCAGGACATTCATTGGCTGGTGGTTCCACTCACCAAACAGAGAGCAAGGGGAGGCTGGGCGGGGGTGATGGGTTCAGGTTCAAACAGGGTGCACTGGAGATCCTGACATCCCTTTAACAGAAATGTCCAGGAGACAGTCTGAAGAGGGAAAAGGGATGAGACTTGAGGTTCACAGTGTATGCTAGTGAAAGGAGCCACGGGAAGGTGCGGCGTGGCCCAGGGAGAGTAGCTAGTGGGAACAGAAGGCTAAAGCCCAGACCTTGACCCACAGCAGCATTAAAGGCCTGGTGGAAGAAGAGGTGCTTCAGAGGGGGATTCTGAGAGTCAAGAGGAAAGGGAGCAGGGTGAGGGGCCTGGAGTCCGTCTCCTCCACCTGAGCCGGGCGGCCAGCCTTCCCCGGAGTGAGTGCCGCAGTGCCTGGGCGCGGCTCTTCCCCCCTTTCTTCTACTTCCGGCACCTGTAGCCTCACAACTTCTTTCCTTTTTTTCTTTAATTAAATCTGTTTGTTTCAGAAGTAATACATGCTCATTGTAACAAGTCGAACAAAGCAGATGTGCGAGAACTATTGGAACTATCTGAAAACAATTCCTCCTACGTCTTCTCTGTGCCCCTAACGCACACACTCACACACACTCACATACACACACACACAAATACATGTCATAGGCTCACACATCACTCACGCACATACAGACTCACAGACATACAGACTCACACATCACACATATACCACACAAACATATATGTGCGTGCGCACGCGCACACACACACACAGAGGTTTTGCTTTGTATTTTACATAAATGGGAGACCATACATATTGCTCAGAAATTTTTTTTTACATAATTTATCATGGACATCTGTACTTACAGATTTCAGTCTTTTGTTGATTGCTGTTTAATGATCTGTTGTTTGGCTACACCAATATTTTCTTTTCCTTTTCAAATATTCTAGAGGATATTATGATCCTCTTTTTTCACTCAGTTTTAAATCAGTTCCCCATGTCATTAACTACACTTTGTAAACATAATTTCAATGACTATATCATATTCCAGAATATGAGTATATCATCATTTACTTAACCATAATTTACTTTCTGCCAATTTGGGGCTATGAAAAATAATACCACAATGACTATAATAGAGCATTAAGCTGTGTTCACATTGCTGGTTATTTTCTTTGCGATGTGCACACTTTTAGAGCCTTTGTCTGTACTACCAAATTGCTTTTTCCAGAAAGACTATGACAATCTCAGCAATGACTGATATTCTTAAATGTTCCTAAATCTGTTAGACAAAAGTAGTATTTTATCACTTAGTTAGCATTTTAGATTATTAGGTTAGTTTTGTTCAGGTGAATCAACCATTTGTAGTTCTCATAAGAATGATCTGATCACGGACACCCATTGCTCTTGTTTTCTAAGTCCCCTTTCCTCCCTCACCACCAGCCCTGCCCCAGCCCTGAGCCCTCCTGCCCCTGGGCTCCCCCTCCTGTTTCTGGATCCCTTGCCATCTGCTCTCAGGCCTCATCCATTCCCTTCACAGCCCCAACGCTGGTCTCTCTCACTTGCTTCCGTGCTGGTGGGTGCCCCCTTGCCCTGCCTCCCCCAACCCCCTGCACCGGAGAACCAAGCTGGCCGCCAGGGTCCACCATCAGCTGGGTCAGTGCTGACCTGGGGCAGACACAGCAGGGCCCAGTCAATGGGGGGGGGGGCACAGCTGGGCCCTAACCCTCTGGGACTTTGCACGACTCTGTCTCATCCTCTCTCTTCCCATTATTCTAACTTGGGCTTTAATTTTCACAAATGATACAATTTGGTGGTTTGGGGTTTCTGCAGGAGAATTTCTGTGATCTTCAGAGCACGGGGGCCTGCTTGCCCTTGTTAGAGAACAGGGACTCTGGACGCTCTGCAGACCCCGTCAGGCTGCGGTAATCAGCGGGGGCTGTTTGAGCTGCAAAGTGTAAACCTGGGCCTTCTTAGTGAGACTTTGCAGAAATCCCACTGGAGATTTTTCTGCCCCTGCCCTGTCTACTTTCTTTCATAATGATAAATGGCTGAAAAGAAAACTATCTAATCTCCAAACTGCTTGCTTTTTTTCTACTCTTCCTTCAAGGAGAGAAGGAAGCGCAGTCACATAAAACAGGGTCCTTCATCGCCTGCTTCTCAGGAGACGGCTCTTTCCCTTTTCATCCCGGGCCTGTTTCTGATCTGGGATGGGCTCGCACCGAAAGCTCCAGCCGAGCCCTCTAATCAGCTGCGACAGACGCTGCAGTTGCTTGGGTTGCCCATTGAAAATTGAATTGATTACCTGGCCCCTTTGCTGTTTTGTTCCACATACAATTGCTTAATAGCTGTCACCTTGGCTCTCTGTCCCAGCCGGCTTGGGGCTGACTGGTTCCCATTACTCAGGATGGCCAGTGCGAGTTCATCACCTCCACAGGATGGCCCTGATTGATTCCGTATGCCTTGGAGACCTGTAATCTATTTGCATAGGAGGGAGGAGGGCCCTGGTGGGGGACAGATCAGAAATCTCTTGGCCGCAGGAGCTGCCAGGTCTTGCTGCGGAGCTCCCCATGCTTGAATCATTTCCAGGGCTTCATGTCAGGGGTCTGGCCTCTGCTGACATAGCTGCTAATGAATTTGTAAATTTTTTAAAAATACCAAACACCCAGCCTGTCCTGACCTTCACAGTGGCCACCTGCCGCCTGGGTGGGGGCAGCAAGCAGAAGCCATGGTGCTTTTCTGGCCTGAGCCTGAGCCTGAGCCTGCGCTGGGCTTGGAGATGACAGCCTCGCCCTCCCCGCCCCCTCCCCGGCCCGCCAAGCCGAGGACTGGGCCTTGGAGGGAGACATCTTTCAAGTGAAATCCTTTGCACTGGGAACTACTTCAATTAGACAGCAGGGGGAATGTTAACATGCCCTCCGGCCTTTTAAGTGGGTTTTAATTTTATGTTGTAAGATAAGACACTGCGAGGCCGGGCTGCTGCTCCTCCAGCAGGCTCCATTAGTGGGGCCGGCCGAGGCCTCTTGACCTCTTGAGGCCCGGCAGAGGCTGGAAGTTGGTTTGGTTTTTTAACAATTTGTCAATCTGACCCAGCTTCTCTTCTCATTCTCTGCCGTGGGAGAGCCGTTGGGTGGCTGAGCTGCGGCTCGGAGCCTAGACCAGCTTTCCCTAGCGGCCTGGCCCTGGGCTAGAGAGCAGAGCCCAGGGGCTGCCTGCCTATGGCCTCTCAGATGAATGTGCATCGGGGTTTTTTTTTCCCTTCCTAGGCAGGGCACAGCAGAAGCAGACACTTTTCATGTGGCAGGTTTCTGGCCCAATGATGTATGACCTGTTGGCGCTACTGAATAGTGCCCTTTGTTCCAGGGTATCCCATGTGCCCCCTTTTTATTGACTTGTTGATTCAGAGGGGCCGGAAAGTTCCACAAATCCCACTGCAGGCCTTGCTCTAGCCATGCCCAGGTGGGGAAGACCAAGGACCTCCTGCCTCCCAGAAAGCTGAGAGGAAGCTGTGAGCTGCCTAAAGGCAAAATATCCCTTTAGAAGCGGCTTTCTTTACCTGGGACCTAGGCAACTGTGTGTCTGGAGAGAGCCTGGGAACCCACAGCTAGCTCCCAGCCCTCTGCCCGGTTTCTAGAAGGTGTGGAGTATCCCAGAATGCAGTTTTCTCTCACCCAGAAAGAAAAGAGCAGAGCAGGTGTGATTAGGAAAAGCCCTCCTTCCCTGTCTCCTGAGCCAAGCTTAGTTCAGTTTTCCTCTCTGATCAGCAAGCCCAAGGTGGGAGCCAAGAGCCAGGGAAGAAGGAGCCTGGCCTCCCTGCAAGAAGTCCAGTCCCAGAGAAGCCCTAGAGCCACAGGGCAGGACTCTGAGGAGACAGGAGATGAGGTTGACTTTTTACCCAGCAGGAATCCTCATCTTAATCCTCTGGAGGACAGGGCTGAAAAGGCACCCTTACCCTGGCCTTCTCTTCTCCTGGCTTCCCCTACCAGCCCGCATTGGAGATGGTGGGTGACAGTGAACAGCTTTGGAAAAGGAGCCATGAGGGGAGGGGCAAGAGGCAAGGGGCTGTGAGGAGGGAGACCCAACAGCACCTTCCGACGCCAGCTTCTCTTCTAGTCTAGTGGGACGAGCCCGCACTGGACTTCCTCTCCTTTCTGGCCGAGGTGTGGGCAAGCGGAGGGCTCCGCCGGGCCTGGACTCCTCCTCTCTGGGTGCAGGTGGCTGATGAGCTCACACATCTGACGGCGCCCAAAAGCCCGTCTCCGCGTGGAAGCTGCTCTTCAGCTCCTTTTCCGAAGCAGCTACACAAACCCCACTAAGAATTCCCTCCATGGGAGACCACATCCCCCAAATCACCGGGTTGTGTGCTGACTACTAAAAGGTGACAGTTTCTTGTGTGCTGCTGACCCTGCCCTTCTGGGGTCTTTGTGGGCAGGAATCCACACCCATCATCGGAAGAGTAGCAGGAAGTCCACGGTCCAGTGGCTCTGTGGGTCCTCACTTCCCTCTGCACCGAGAGGCTCCACGGTACGAACTGTTCAGCAGCACTAAGGGCTCCATCTGGCTCTTGAGAAAAAATATGAGCAAAAAGGAGGCAGAGCCCATTGCTGAGCCAAGAAATGACAAGTCAGGAGTAAAGAGCATCCACACACTTCACAGTTGTAAAATGGCTTTATGTTCCGATATGTAAAATAAAACGTCCATGCTATATAACAAAACACTTGAAGTTCCATATCCCGTTAGCTAACGTGTCTGCTAATAAAGTTTAATCTGTACTGTGTGTTTATATATATATTTATTTATTTATTCATTTATATATGTTTTTCTAAACCATTCTTAGTTTTTAACATCAAGTGTGTAATAAAAATTTAAATAGATGTCTTTCCAAATACCCCCTCCAACGTTTCATTTCTTAAAGTTTATTCATTTGTAAAAAGCAAAGCTGAATTTGACATGTGGCCTGCATTTGTGAGATATATATATATATATTTCTTTATTTATTTATATAATATATAAATAGCTATTCAGCATGCAAAGAGTTTAGTGATTTCCCAAATTGGATTGCAGAGTTCACACCAGCCGCGTGGATGGCCTGCTGATGTTCAACGCTAGAGAGCTGGGCTGAGGACTGAGACCCACCTCACTGGGGAAAGTGATCCTTGCTCCTCTGAGCACACTGGCTGGATTTACCGGAAGAAGGGAATGTTTTCTCAATTCTCATTTTTATTTCTGTTGGGCTTTCCTCCAGAGGCAAGGATTTTCTGGGAGCGGAACAGGCTCCGGAGATGCCTGGCGGCAGCCTCAGCACAGTCTCCTGGGGACGCTGCCAGGTGAAGCGTGTTTCATAATTGCCAGTCACAGGATGCAGATGGTGCCTGAGTGGCCGCGTCTTGCACAACAGAGAGAGAGAGCCTGTGCCTCGGGGACCGAGGTGGGGGGCTTTGTGCTTTATAAGAAAACCCGAATGATGACAGAGGTGCCATTGGTTGCATTTTCCCTCCTCTTTGAAGGAAAAAATTTTTTTTCATGCCCATCAGGTGGCACTTAGCACGTGATCCTCTCTGAGGATCAGCCCTCAGCTGTCAGAGCTCTAGGGATCAATTCTAGGCTGCTCACCGAGCAGCCGGCTCCACTCTCAGACTATGCTCTGTGGCTTAGCTGAGCCCACCTCTCGGGTCGTGTCACAGAACCTCCAGAAGCCAAGAGAGTGGGCCTCCGGCTCCCAAGCAAGGTTCTCAGCTCCCCTTGCAAAGAGAAGGCTAGGAATGGACGCTAAGATGTGCACAGAGCCCTCCCACCCCAGCGATGAGAATCCTCCCCCACCTTCTCCATGGGAGAGACCTCACCACCTGGCCCTGAGTAAGTCTAACATTATATTATAAAAATCTCTAAATAACTCACATGAACTCCCCACTGCCATCCCACCCGTGGGCATGTTCAAGATGTCAGAAACAACGGACCCAGTTCCTGCAGCCCAAAGCACTTAGACAGTTGTGTTTTTCCCCTTGTCATGGCCTCAGATGTAAGGCAGCAGATCGAGGCTCTCCAAATACACGCGTGCACACACACATGCACACAGCCCACCCTTCAGAGTACCTTCCTGCGTTTCTTGGTAGTGCAGGCCACCCACCGAGGTTAGTACTGGGTTAACGTGGTCCTGGGCTGGCGAGGAGACTTGGGAGTCATCCGTCAGTCCAGTTCTCCACGGTCCCCATTCCTGAATGGTACTGTAAGGAAGCTTCCCGGGACAGGGAGAAGCTTTGAGAGTAGAGGAACTCGTTGGCAGCGTTCAGGTGTGGAGAGGGCGGCTTCCTCTCACACACCGCGGGGAGGCCTCGCTCCCTCGGGAAGGTGGCCGGGGGCCCCCGCTCCCGGCCCTGAGACTGGGAGAGCTGATTGTAGACGCTGAAGTGGGTGTTTCCTGGCGGCTGGGCGCCCTGAGCGGAGATGGTGGGCAGCCGAGGCATCATAGTGGTGGCGGTGAAGTGCGTGGGGAAGGACTGGTAAGGCACAGTCTCCATGGTCTGAACGCTGTAGCTGGTGTACGGCGAGACTGACGTCCACATGTTACAGCTCAGGGGGGGTGGCGGCAAGTCGTCCACCCCAGACACGCCGGCAATCTCAGGCCCTGAACCCGAGTACATACAGGCTTCCCTGGGGGTCACCTCACTGCAGTAGGAGGGGCTCAGCATCTGTTGGTCGTAGGGAGGGGGAGAGCGGAAGTAATGATCCTCCCCCACCGCAGAGGGAGCTTCCAGGTAGGAGCGCTTGCAGGGTAGGTCCAGGTGGCGGGCACTATCTGCTGGGAGACAAAGAAACCTTCTGGAAGAGCTGTCTCCACCAGCCCAGGGGTCAGAGTACCCAGCTGGAGGCCAGGACAGCCTACCTTTGTCATTCTGGGCCCGTCCTTGCCCCGTGTTGCCATGGCACTCCCAAAACCACTTTAATCAGGGGCAGCTTTCATAAAGTGGCAGCAGCCAAGAAATGGTAAGACTGTGGGTCTTGCCCACAGGCCACGGGGACACTACATCACCAGGCCCTGAGTGATGTGTTTAGCCAGGAGGCCCACAGCTTTGATCCTTTGCCTTGACTCTCGGGGATGGGAAGAGTCCTTAACGTGTGCTGGCATTCTTAGACTAGACCCACCCTGGCCAAGGAAAGTAGACACAACTGCCAGACCAAACCAGGCCCAGAGGCCACATCCATCTGAATTAGCCAGAAAATTAAAGCCGCAACGCCTCTGCCTCGATCCTCAGGTCCAAGGAAGGCCTTAGGAAGCCAAAGCTACTTGCAGGCACATTCCTGTTGCTTTCAGAAGAGGAAATAAACCCTACACATGTTCAAAGACGTCCCATCAAATTGTCATTACACAGATTCCAATAGAGCATTGTTTATGAAGTTAAGGAATGGGTAGGCTAATACGTGGAAGGTGACGTGTGCTTTTGCGCCTAAAGCTATGTGTGTGTCTTTCAACCTCCCCAACCGTGAGGGCTGGACTGTCTGGAGTGGCGCAGGCCCCCTGGGATCCAGGGATGA
Source organism: Miniopterus schreibersii (assembly GCF_964146895.1). NCBI lineage: Eukaryota > Metazoa > Chordata > Mammalia > Chiroptera > Miniopteridae > Miniopterus > Miniopterus schreibersii. The sequence continues at coordinate 11,814,533 of NC_138116.1, forward strand.
CCCAGGCCCCGGGACTTGGGCAGCAGCCCGCTCCACAAACTTAAAAGCACTTGTCCAGCGGCTTATCTCGGCTTCCCTCCTTTTTTCTCCAGGGATTCATCCTGGGAGCCGTGTGTACACGGGGCAGGGTGGCCTGGAGGAGTGGGCAGGTTTGAAGGCCTGCGCCCACCTCTGCCCATGTGGAGGCACCTTCCTTGATGAGACACACGCCCCCTCTCTCGCCCAGCTCTCTTCTTCATCCCTCACTCATGCCTCCTCTCCATCTTCAGATTCCTCCTTTCTCTCAAGAGCACTAAGCTCTTAACCTTGGAATGTGGCCCAGTCACTCTAAATCAGGAGTGAGCAAACTTTTTCTGCAAAGGGCCAAATTGTAAATATTTTAGGCTCTGTGGGCCATGTGGAATCTGTCGCAACTACAGGAGGTCTTTGAATAATGTTGTTTCATTCAACATGATTTCATTATGACGTTGATGAGGAAAAGTAATCAGTTCTGGGCCAGGGCCACTGTGTGTGGGGTTGGCTCGCTCTCCCCATGTCCCTGTGCGCTTCCTCCCGGGGCTCCAGTCCCCCCCACGCCTCAGAGGTGCGCACGGTAGTTAGATGGTCGTGTCTAAATCGTCCCAGCCTGAGTGAGTGTCTGTGTGTGTGGCCCTGCGATGGAGGGGCGTCCTGTCCAGGGTGGGGTCCCGCCGTGCGCCCTGAGCTGCCGGGATAGGCTCCGGCCACCTGCCACCCTGAACTGGAATAAGCGGGTTGGAAAACCATTCTCTCACTAGTTTTTATTCATCTTTCTTAAATGTATGTATAGCTCACATTTATTTCCGTGTTTAATATTGATGTGTTTGGGGGTCTTTATTTAGAAGTTTGGTGATGTTTTCATGACCAGAAATATGCTGTGGGAACTGAGCTCTTGTTTATATCAATTAGCCTGTGGTAACACTGGTTTCCTTATGCTTAGTGTTGCTTGATGTCGCAGAGCCTGTCGACGACATTTAAGTGAGGACTTGCTGTGCTCAGCTCTGCTGTCGTCACATGAGGTAAGTAAATATGAATGGCTGTGCTCCAATAAAGCTTTATTTACAGATACTAAAATTTGAATTTCATATAATGTTCACGCATCATGAAATAGTCTTTTGATTTTTTTCGACTATTTAAAAATATAAAAACCATTTTGTATGGCTCACAGGCCAAAACAAAAATAGGCAACAGGCCAAATTTAGTCCAAGGGCCTCAGTTTGCCAGCGCCTGGTCTAGGTCATTAGTTCTAATGGGACTAAGTTCTAGGTGGAAGCTCTGCCTGGCTGGGCTCTAGGAGTTGGACGGAGAGAACATTCTGAATTGCAAGCAAAAGTCCCCAAACTCATTCCCAAGAAAATCTCAGTGACCCTGTGAAGTCGTCGTGTGTAATAACACTAATTAGCCCTAGTTTATAGATGAAGGAACCAGGACCTGGTTCCAGGCACAACCGTGCTGGTTCTAGCTCAGGCTCCACTTCACACAGAAGCCGGCACACACGGCGCTGAGGCCTGTGGTCCTGGCCCCAGCCTACACCCACAATAGCTCATCTCCACTCTCAAAAAGCCTCTGCAGATCCTGGTGTGAGGGGGCAGAGAGCCTGTAGTCATGTCTCTAGGTTATCCCTGTGCTAGGATTGAGGTGGCTTTGAGAAATGACGACCCCAATCCAAAAACCTCTGGGCTGTGGCCCCTCAGCCTCCTCCCGTGTTCGGGGGCACAGCCCAGCTGGTTTCGGGCTGTCTGCCCACCCTGTTCTCAAAAAAGTGGCTGCAGAGCAACACCTGGAACTGGGGAGGGTCTCAGTGTCTGGGGATACCAAGGCCACAAGCTGTCTATGAGGATTCAGGAGGCTGCATTAAAAGCAAGAGCCAACATCCCTGCACTGAGCCTGGCCATGATCCCTCACCCTTCAGGCTTGCTCTCCCAGGCCACACGTGTGTGTGTGTGTGTGTGTGTGTGTGTGTGTGTGTGTGTGTCTGTCTGCCCATGCTCCCGTGTGTAGTGGGGAGTGTCTGCCAGGAGAGCTTCACCCCTCCTCCGACCCTCTAGGGCTTCTAGTCCAGGAGAGCTACCTCGTCTTTTCAGGCAGTGGTAGAAGAGGCTGGAGTCCCTCTGGGATGGGAAGGTGTTGAGGGGAAGGTCCTGTGGCTCTGCTGCAGCAAACTGCACGTGGGCCCCGTTCTCATACTGGTAGTGCTGGAGCGCCTGGTGCGGGCCGTGCAGGGGGCTGACGTCAGGCTTGGCCGCGAGCTGCGTGGAGACCAGCCTCTGCCTCATGATGCTTTTGGAGATCACCGGGTACTCTTTGCTGGAGCAGCGGGGAGGATAGTCAGAGCGAGACAGGAGAAGAGTGAAGGTACTTCGAGGTTTACCGAGTCCCAGTGCCTGAACCCAGCCTGCCCATCCCACCCCCGAGGGGGGCCCCACCTCTGCAGCCGGGCCACACGCAGGTCACTGTCGTCACTGCCCCGGAATCCCTTGGCAAAAGGGTTGTTCTCGATTTTCAGCTGTGTGATCTGTCAGGAGAGGACGCCGGGTAGCTGCTGGGGTAGAGGCCTGCGCTGGCCTCTGGCCCTCCTCCCCCACCCCAGGCACATTCAGAACTCATCGCAGGGTCTGGTCTGGACAATCACACACCCCAGCCCTGGGCTGGCCAGGAGTCTTGCTGGGTCCTCCTTGGCCTCACCATTCACAGGTTTCTGAGGTCCCCACCCTGGGCCTGCCCCAGCCTCACTGCCTCTGAAGCTGCACCTCTCGCCACCCTGTGGTGCCAGCATAAATGCTGCATGGTGTCGGGGGGGGGGGGGGGGGAACAGCAGCTGTACCTTGTGATTCTGGTAGGAGGTCACGGAGATGAAGGAAGTCTCTGGAAACACGTGGGTGCAGAAGGCTGTGTTTTTGGAGCCAAAAGCGTTGTTCTCATCTGCCTTCACAATGTGTAGCCGTGGCTGGTACTTGTGCATGGAGTTGAGGATGATCTGGAAGATAAGGGTCTTGTTCTGAGCTTCAGGTCCTCACCCCCTGGCCCTTGGCCTCTTTCAGCTGGCCCTAGACTGGCTTTCATCTCCTAAAAGCCCAGGTCCCAGCACCTGACTACAGGGACTGAGCCCAGGAAGTTCCTGAAGTTCCCATGTGAAGAACCAGGCCCCTGGGCCCCAAGCTCAACCCCCACAGCCCCTACTTGGCCTCTCTGCTCCAGCACCAATGCCTGACCCCAGGACCTCCCTCATGTTAGATGACTTCACTGTGGCAATGGAGAGCTTAGCAGCTTAAAGTCCCCAGTGAACTCAGCACAGTGTAATAGGTGGAATTCCGAGTTATAGGCAAAAATCCAGAGTGCCACAGACTCACTGTCTGACCTCAGACAAGTCACTGGACGTCTCTGAGCCTCAGTTTTTGTATCTATAAAATGGTATCATAATGCATAACTTACCTCCCTCAGGTTTTCCCCTCCAGATTGACTGTTCCCCTTGCCTCTCCCTCTTTTCTCCCACCTCTTTGCCCTATTGACCCCCTCCCTACTGCTTATGTGTGACCTACCTTCCCTAGAAATGCCCAAAGTGGGGGCTCAGCCCCCTCCTCACATTTGTCAGCAACAAAAGCAGCTTCTCAGCCCAGAAGTCTGTGGAATGGGGGAGGGAGGGAGCTAAGGAGAATGGTGCACTCTGACCTTTGTCATCTAGTCACTCCTTTGTTCATTCCTTCTCAGCTTTCACAGAGGCCTGCTGAGGGTAGCTGGGAGACTCAGCAGTATCCTGTCCTGAGACCTGCCCAAGGCCACTCACAGCCTAGAGGGAAGCTCCATCCCTGGCTGGAGTTCAAGGTACCAAGGTAGGAGACAAGCAAAGTGTTGAAATAACGCCAGAGGAATAATGCCAAAGGAGGCCAAAGGCCCCAGCATGCCGGGGGCGGGGCGGTGGGTCACCCTGATGGCCAAAGCTTATGAAAGAGCCCAGGAGGCGTGGCCCGGTGCCCCGGGAGTAACACACAGTAGTGGCTGCTCCAAACCTGCTTCGTTCGGCTGTGCCCCACGGTAGCGGCTGCATCATGTGCCATTAAAATGTATTTTTTATCGTTGACATTTGCCAGACACACTCCCCATTGGAGGCAGGACCAGGAATTTGGGGCATTTTATCAGCACGGCTGCTTTTGTTAACCCTTTGGCTCCTGTCCTGGCTAGGCTAGGCTGGCCCTCAGGTCCCAGTCCCCTCTGAGTTCCTGTCTCTCCTTTCTCTCCACCTGGTGCTGAAGCTTTGTGAAAGACTTCACCTTTGAGTTACCAGAGTGCACAGAGAAGGGCCAGGGCCAGGCTCTCCCATGGGAAGTGGGCAGAAGCCTTAGTCTGGGGAGGCTCTACTCTTGTCACCTCCTGGGACAGGGACAGCCCAGAGCACAGGTTTGGCTGAGGAAGTAGGTGGCCAGGAGCTGGGCTGTGGGCTCTGGCCTTCCCTGGGTTCCTTGGTTTTGACCAAGTAGCTCTGTCCATCAGGAACTAGCTTTTCTGCCTCTGCACCGGCTATTACCCCTTAGCCCTCAGTGACAAACCTCTGGACCCTCTTGGGACAAGTACAGAGCTTCCCAAACCCCAAGCCAGGTCCTGTAGCTGGAGACCCACTGCCCGCTGGGGCCTGCTGGACAAGAAACACACAGTGAGACTGAGGACACAAGTCGTGCAGGGACAGCCCTGGTTCATACTCTGAACTGTCTCTTACGGGGTTTGGGGACAGCCTCCTCCCTGTCTCCATCTACTTCCTCTCCATTTCACCTGTGACACATCTGGTCAGGTCACTCCCTGCTTAGAACCTTGTGGCTCATCCAGGAAGACCATCCATTGCTTGAGAGCAGGGCCCTTTGTATTTCCTCCTCTTGCCTCCATGTCCCCCCACACTCCTGCCAGGATTTAGGGCTCAATAAATGTCTTCTCATCATAATTCCACCTTTGATGGTTCCCTCTTGCCCCTTGGGATAAAGGCCAGACTCCGTAGCCCATTAGACAAAGTCCTCGATTGTCAAATGCATCTTCTACGGAAGGGAACTAGACAGGCTGATGGGGATCCTGGGAAGAGAGAAACTGCCAGACTTGCAAGGGCAGGTAGGAGCCACTGGGGGTGCGGGGGTTGCAACTCCAGCCACAGAGGGCCTAGAAGCTTCTATGGATCTCTGCAAGTCCTGAGCAAAGCTCTTCCCCTCCAGTCGTCAGAGTCCCATCTATAAAGTGAGGCTTTCAACTAAGTGGTCCCCAAATACCCTCCTGACTCTGACAGTCTGGAACTTGGACAGGTGTCTGGAAGGCAGTCCCATCCATTGAACCGACGCAGATATAAATTGGAGCCTCAGTTCCATCGCCCCGGAGAATGTGAAACGAACTCAGTGACTCGTGCACCTGGCTTCACTCGGAAGTTCCTCCGGCATCACGTTAAACTGCTTTGCCAGAATCTCACATTTTTATTTGTTGCCGAGGATATTAGGCCAAATGGGCCAGCCACGTCAACAAACCCCACTACACGGCTGGTCTCGTCATCAGCGCTGTTTTATAGAAATGGGATTCATTATGTTCTGGCTGCGATTCAGAAGCCTGTTCTATTTTAACAACTGCGATAGCGCCAAACATTCATCTCCTCAAGAGATCGCCGTGGCAAGTTCGGCCAGTGAGGCCCAGATTTATCTATGTTAGCAACATGGAACATTGGGGCGCGGAGGGGCAGACCTTGGAGATCTTTCTAGTCCAACCTCCTCATTTTGCAGATGAGGACCAGGAGGCCTGTGGTGGGGATGTGACTTGCCCAAGGACACCCAGCTGGTTGGAGACAGGATCCTGAGAAGATTCCAGATGGCCTCAGAGAGAGTACACACTGCTCTTGACAAGCTCAGTAAGTGCAGTTGACCCTTGAGCAACACGGCACGAACTGCACAGATCCACTTAGACATGGATTTTTTTTTCAGTTGACAAAGCGGTTCAAACGGTATTGTTCAGGGGCAGCAAGCCAGGGGCCCAGAAACTTTCCTGCCTTCTCTCCCAGTCCCAGCAATAAGAGCCAGTGTTTACTGAGCATATCCTGTGTGCCAGGCCCGGTGCTGAGTATTCTACACACATCGTACAATTCATCTTTACAACATCCCTGTACAGTAGGTGATATTATTAGCCCCATTTCATCAGAGGCTCAGGTGGGTCAAATCATTTGCCTAACCTCAGACCGCCAATGGGAGCAGACCCAGACTTGGTACTAATTTTTGAGCCTGAGCTCCTACCTCTCCCTGGCTGGTGAGGGCCAGGCCTGATCTGAAGTCATGTGGGGCATCTATCTGTATGTCCCAAAGCCCCCAGCAAGGGCTCAGCACATTGTCAGGGCTCAGCAAATAGAGGAGGGAAAGAGGGAGAGCAATAGCTCTGGGTCCCCACTGTCAAGTTAACAGCATAAGCTTTGGGGGGATGCCACCCCTGGTGGAAGAGGTACCTTCTCTGTCTAAATAGCACCCCCTTTAGCTGGTCCAGTCATTCACTTACCGCTGACCAGCACCCACTTTTTGCCAGACACAGTGCCAGGCACTAGGCCATCCTGGTGATTAAAAACCTCATGGTTTCCTATTTCATGGGAAGTCACACAGACATCCGACATCGAGCAAAAATCAGTGGTGAGAAAATGCAGTGGAATAAAGTCTGCATTTATAGTAGTAACAAGATGAAATACCAAATGAGAAAGGCCTAAGACCTTAGGAAGAAAACGTGAATACACTTTCGGAGACAAAAAGCAGACTCCAGCAAAGAGAAAGGCATTCCTACCAGTTTTCCTAAGTAAATTGATCATTTATACCGAGTCTAATAAATACAGGGAAAGGGGAGGCCAAAGGGGGTAAAAGGGGGCCAAATATATGGTGACGGAAGGAGACAAGACTTTGGGTGGTGAGCACACAGTGGAGTATACAGATGTGGTGTTATAAAGCTGTACACCTGAAACTCCTATGATGTCATTAAACCAGTTAGCCCAAGAAACTTAATTAAAATAAATAAATAAAAATAAGCTTCATTCTTAACACTGCAAGCTTACCCTAACGTTCATTTGAAAAAATACACAAGTCTAGCCCAGAGAACTGGAAAAGAAAAGCAGTGAGGAGAGCAGCCCTGCCAGGCACTAAAACCTATTACAAAGCCTCAGCAGTTAAGGCCCTGGCACCTGAACAGACACAGATTCGCCTGGGGATTTGTCTCCTGAAATAAGCATCTAAAGCAGGGAGGAGAGAGCACTAGTCAATTACTTGGTGTCGGGACAACTGGACAGCTCTCTAGAAAAGAATAAAAAAGTTGGATTCACACCTCCTATCAAATGCCAGAACAAATTCCAAAAGAATCATTGGTTTAAATGTAAAAATAAATCCATAAAACACTAAAAGAAAACAGAAGAAAATTCCCTTGTAAGTAAGAAGTGGGTAAGGGCTTTCGATGACTCACAATGCAGACTGTGTAAGGAAAAGACCAGCGCATTCGATGAAAGACTCCTGTGCAGGAAAACCACTACAGCAAAATCCCGAGACAAGGGACAGACTGGGAAACATATGTGCAACTCATATCACAGAGAGGAGCCAAGTCTTCCCGATTCACAAGAGCTCCTAGAACTGATAAGCAATCAAAAATCTAAGAAAAAAATGAGCCAAGGGTAAGGATAGCAGTTCACAGAGGAGGAAATACATATAAAAAAAGATGCCTAACCTCGCTCATAAAAAAGGAAATACAAATTAAAACTAAAATTGATATCTACATTTCACCCACCAGACTGGCAAAAACTTTTCTCTCCCACTGTGTCGGTGAGGCCACAGCGACGGCGGGAATATACATCAGTGTAACTCCAATGGAGGGCAGAATTACAAATGACAAATCCAAATACCCTTTGAACGGGCACTTTACTGCACAGATATAGTTGGCACAGGCATATAGTGCCACATGCACAAGCTTAATCAAAAGAGCAAAAATAGGGGAAAACACGTCCCTCTGTAAGGCCTGGCTGCATAATTTATGGAACAATCACATGGTGAAATTCTATGCGGCTGTGAAAAAAGGAATGTGACGCTCTGTACAATTGGCACGATCGCCATGATATGCTGGGGTGACAGCAAGGTGCAAAAACAGTGTTTGTGGTGTGCCATCATTCGTGTCCAAAGGAAGGGAGCTGGGATTCTGTATCTGCTTGTACAGGCGGAAAGAAACGCTGAAAAGATCAGTAACATTGGTTACTCGTCGCTGGGACTGGATGAAACTAAGTGGATGGGGGACCTGCATCTCGTTGTAGACATTTCGGTTTATTCCTGGTTTATTTTTAAACCATGTGACTGTATTTTCTATTCCAAAACAAATGTGACAGGTAAGTATACAATTGTCACTGTGGTAAAGACTAGGACAGAAAGGTGCTGGGGGCTCTGAGAGCCCTGAGGGGGCCCTGGCCTGTGGCCCTGAGGAGTGGCATTTGAGCTGGGATCCCAAGCTCAGGAGCAACTAGCTAGGTGAACAGGCCTGTGGCCGGAGGAGGAAGCAGTACATGGAGGGGACTGTGCCCATGGTACTTTGTGGCCAAGGAGCTGCAGCCCCCACCCCCAGCCCGGGATGAACTCGGCCTCTGGAACAGACTCGAAAGTCAAGTTCATGTCAGAAATCATAAACTGACCCTGCCCTCAGGGATCCGGGGGGCCCTCCCCACGCGCTGCCGGGGGACCGCCCTACCCAGCGAGGCCTGCACTTCCCAAGCAGCGGCCCTCCCGCCCGCGGAGCCTGCTGGGCACAGGTCCGGGCAAGCAGGAAGGAACGGCGGGCACACGGCCCGCACAGCCAGCAGAACCGTAGAAGTGGAGCCCAAAGGGGGCTGGAAGGCAGCTCGCCCCGCCCCAGCCCCCTGATCCTTTGTGCCCCTGCCGCCTGCCCTGCCCTTGGCCTTGGGCTTTCCTCCAGAACCCAGGGGTCGCACCCAGGACCGACCCCTCAGGAACAGAGGTCTTTCCCGGACTCACAGCAAAAACCCACAAGGTGTTTTCTAGTCAGAACCCAGTTCCTTTCGGAGCATGTGGCCATGTGGTCTGAGGGCTCCCTGCTCCAGAGCCCCTGCCTGCCACGCAGGACAGGCTGCCGGGCCCCAGCTCACCTGAACCGTGGACCCTTCTCCTGGGGGAAGGCTGCAGAGGGGAGGCAGCAGCTAAACGAAGTCCCTGAGGTACTGTGAGAAAAGTCCAAAGTCCATTTGGCTGGAGAAAGGTACTTGAGGTTTGAAAGTTTGTGGGGAAAATTGAAAATGTGGAGGTGAATTAGGCAGAAGAAAGGGCTTGTTGGGGGCAAGTTCACAGTATGAGATGGCGCTTTCCCAGGCTCTTGCACTGAGAAGCCAAGAAGGGTGACCTGGCCACCCCCTGGTCACCACTCCCATGGGCACAGGCCAAGGAGCAGAAAGCCAAGGTCCAAATGGGCCACTCTGCCCCGACGTGTCTAGGAAGTTAGCCCATCCTCCACAGCCCTCGCCCGCATGGCCAAAGGCTGCTCCCTCCCCAGGGGTGCTCCAGACAGCTGAAGAGAGGACAGCTCGAGCCCTGGGTACAGAAAGACAGGTGAAGCTGAAAGAGTGCTGGAGCTGAAGTCAGAAAGCATGGGTCCAAGCACTGCTCCCAGCTCCTGAGACAATCACCTCATCTCCCTGAGCCCTGCCACCCGTAGGGGGTGTTAGAACCAATAAACTGCACCTGCTGGGTACATGTGGGGATGGGAAGAAGGAAGATGCTCTGCATCCCAACCCTCTGGAGAGAAAGCCCAGTTACTTAGTGTGGGGAATATCCCTATTGCCAAGGGGAGGTGAGCCCCAGGCAGGCATGGCAATGTAGCCAGGGGCAGCCCAAAATCACTAGCCTATCAAGCAGCCCCACTGGCCCAGACCCAAGACTATATGCAGGCTTAGTGCAAAGCCCTATGGACCCCCACAGAGTCAACAAAGATGCAAGCCAGGCTGGAAAACCCTCCTGCTGGGCTACCAAGGCTAAGTCTGTCTCCCTCTCCTAAAAATCCCAGCTTTTCAGCCATTTGACTCCCTCCCCTTCCACTTCCTGCAGAAGGTAGGAAGGTAGAAGAGTCCTCTCAGGCATCTCTGCAGCTGGGAAGGCTCATGGCAAGCTGTGCATCCAAAATGCTCACCAGAGTTTTGATTCCTGGGTCCCCTGGCCAGTCACCCAAAGATTCAACTCCTGCCAAGCTCTGTGCTCACCCCAGGGGTCTGTTTCCGGGGATCCACATGTGTGTGTGGTTGTGGACAGAGCCGAGCCTCTCAGCTAGGTTCCCAGTCTACACTGCAGAAGCCCAGGCTGGTGCCTCAGCCTGACCAGAGGCCAGGAGGAGCTGGCTGGGAGCAAAGTGTTGGCCAGGACGGTGCCCAGGAAGACCTGGAAGGCCCCTCTCCCCTCAGCTATAAGGCCCTGTGCTCTGGGAGGCAGGGGCTTGGCTGACCCTTTCTATGGGATCGCTGGCTTGTCTCTGCCCCCACGACAGGTTGGGGCCACAGGAGCACATCCCACTGTGCACACCTGCACGTCTCTGCCACACGCCCAACAGCACCTGCTGCCCTGCATGGGAAGAGCCCGTGCTGCTCGCAAAACAGATAAGTCAAGAGTTAGTTATGTTAGCTAAGCATTCTCCTAGTTGCTTGTTTATGGGTCACCGACTCAGAAGAGAATGCAACAGACTGAGAAAATCAAAACGAAGAGCTGCTTGCTAGTTACATACGGGTCAATCAGAACCGCAGCACTGTTGGCATTTTCCATGGGGAACTATGATTCACAGAATTCTGATTTGCACGCAGATCACCAGAATGAGGCATAAAAGAGGCGCATACCTGCCTGCACACCCCACCGCGGCTTCCCCACCACCCTGCACACCTGAGCGCTAGGTGTGCAGCCTGCTAACTGCATGGAGGAGCCTCTAGTGCACCGGCGCCCCCCACCCCCACCCCCACCCTGCACTTCCAGGGTAACCATGGGTAGCCTAGAGGGATAGGGCCTGTGCCCTGGCACATAATACCCCAGACTTCAGTTTGCCCCACACACTTGAGCTAAAAATTTCCACATAAAAAGTTTTTTGTGGGCCTGCCAGGGCCAGATGGCGAAAGAATAAGCTTTAGCAGCCTGGATGGGGCGTCAACAGCAGCATCCGCAGGGCTTCAGAATCTCTCTTGCGAGAGCCAGGTCCCAGGCAAGGCCAGGAAGGAGCTGCCAGGGAGCCAGGGCGAGGCCTCCCGTCCAGAGGGCAGGCGGCTGCCAGGCCAAGCAGGCGGACACGCCAAAGAGGCTCCAGACTCACTGCGACTCCTTCTCAAGAAGGTTGACTTGTCTTATGCCCCAGCAAGGCCTAATTGGGGGAGACCGAAGCTGGGAGATCCAACCCATCATCGCTGTCATTGTTGTCATAATTGCCTTTTGTTTAGAGCCTCCTGTGCGCAGGGTGCTCCATGCATATTCTCCATTTAATTCTCACAACCAGGAAAAGTGCATGTGGTCATCTTCCCTCTAAACTAGACAAGGAAACTAAAATTCCCAAAGGCTAAGAAACTCACCCAAAGTCACCCAGCCAGTCAGTGCTAAGGGAAGGCTGTGGAGCGGTGGGACTGGGACCCTGCTCTCCTGCTGCAAACCGGCCTGACAAGTGCTGAAGCCTAGAGCTGGGTCCACAGAGCGGGTTCTCCGGGTCCCCACCCACCCATCCACCTGCAGCGCTGCCCAGGACTCGCCCTCGAGCCCAGGTTGTCCCTTCTTACGTGGCCGAAGGGGTCCAGGTGGTTGTTTGTCAGCTTCAGCTTCTGGAAGGAGACCAGCTGCCGCATCCAGTGGGCCCCGGTGGCAGGAGAATCCGGGTGGACATAGAGCCTTCCTGGCATGGCGGGCTCAGCCTTCCCTGCCACCATCCTGCCAACAGAGCAATCGGGCCACAGCAGGAGATCACCCTGGGGTCTGGGAAGCCCAGAGTCTCTGTCCCCTCTCTGAGAGCAAATCCCCACAGACCTGAAGAGAAAAAATCAATGCTGGTCCTATCACACTGACAATTTAGGACTTTGTGGGTAGCAGGAGGGACAGAAGAGAGAGTGAAAGAGAAAGGGAGATTACAGAGAAATGCCATTACTTACTACAAGGAGTGGGGCGAACCACAAATGTATTATGGGGAGATTTAAGCAGCACTTACCTGTGTTACATAGACAATTTAGAAATGTTACAAATTATATTGTTTGGAGGGAGCTTCTCAGGGGACCTAGACAACTTTCAGCTTGCTTGCCCCCAAAACAATGCTTGCCCCAAAGAAATTCATTGGTAACTGTTCCCTCAGCCAGGGCCTGCGCTGAGTGCGAATCCAGCCACCGAATCCACCTAGCCTCTGCGGGCCCCACGAACCACCCACCGTGGAGCCCACATCCCGGGGCTGCGGATTCATTTGATCCCTTGCTCTCCTTGAGTGCTGTCCTGGGCTCTGGGGGCAGAGAGGGCACCAAGGAGGTGGTCTCAGGAAATAGAGCCCATTGTTTATTTACCCAGCCCCAGTCTGGTTTTGCCCTTCAACCCAGCCCTTGCCAAAGGGTCCCACCATCCAACTACCGGGCAGAGGCCCACTGACTCTGAGTGGTGGACACACACTGCAGCCAGACAAAGAGGGAGTGAGTGGAGGAACAGGAGAGACGCCACAGAGCAGGCAGCTGGACCCCCCGGAAAACAGCTCCCGTCCTCCCCACGAAGCACTGCCAGAGCCTAAATCCTGGGGTGGGTGTTCACCTGTCACCCACAGCCCTGTCACCAAGCCTGTTTGTCCACAGCTCTGGGGAGAGCACAGACCCTGAAGTCCACCAAACACCCAAACACTGCAGCTCAGTGCAGCCCCAGCCCGCCTGCAGCAGGTGTGCAGACATCTGCTGACCCCCCCGGCTACAGATCTGGACAGTCACTTGGACTAACTGGGGAGTCCATGGAGCAAACATCAGGTGGCGAGGGGGGTGGTGAATGGAAAGAGCAGCGGAGGGAAGGCAGGTAACGTGAGGGCCCCAGGTTCTTACCATTTGTTGTCACAGAACTTGTAGCGGTGGTCATCCGCAGGAACGATGTCAATCAGCAGGATATACTTGGTCTTGGGGTTCATGCCCGTGACTTTTACCTTGTAGCTGGGGAACATCCTCCTGGGGGAAGCCACAGGGTGAGGCGGAGGCATGGACAGAGCACCAGGGAAGAGGGCACAGAGTGAGCAAGGGTGCAGAAGGCCTGAGGGGCACTGCCCCTATAGCAAGAGGTCGTGGCACCAGTCAGAGCTGTGTGACCTTGTGTAAGTCACTTCACTCCCTGGCCTCAGCCCCCCTACACAAGGAGAGGGGTGCACTGCCACATTGGGGGCCAGAGCAGAAGACCTGGATGTCCCCATCAGCCACCTCTGTAATTAATGAGATGTTTCCTCGAGTCATGTTTCTGTGGAAACCCTCAGGCCCCAAACCAACTTGCAGGAGAACAGGAGAGTTCTGCTAGGTCTTTGGATTCCATTGGTGTGTTTAGCAGAAATGTTAACCCTGTGGGCACCTGGACCTGGCTTGCCCATGCTAACTGGGCACCAGGGGAAGTCAGTCCAGGAGCCTCCTAGAGCACAGCATGGATTCTGGAACCACTGTGCCATGGTCCACAGCCTGGCCCGCCATGGATAAGCTGGGAAGCCTTGGGCAACTAGCTCGGCTCTCTCTCTGCCTCGGTTTCCTCATCTCTAAGATGTGGATATTACTGTGTATCTCATGGGTTGCTGTATGGATTAAATGAACCCATGTATGACAATTACATGGACCCTACCGTGCTCCTCTCTCCACAAACCAGTGGGATGACCTACCTCTAAGAAAATGGATTCACCAAGAGACAAAGTTTCCCAGCCCCTGCAGCCCTTGCTGAGACTTTCCAGGATCCTGAAGCTCAAAGAACATTCTAGAGCAGAGCTTCCCCAGACCCCCTGGCACACACACACATAAGACAGGATGTACGCACACCCGCAGGGCACAGCCCCGTCCCCTGGCCACCAGGTCCCCAGCACTGGACTTCCCCAGAGGGGCAGACAGAGCCTCCTCACAGTTGTCTCAGATATCCCATCCCTCCTAGATGATCTGCCACAAAAGTGTTCCCTGAGAGAGGCAGGATCCAAACCTAAGTGAAGACATGAAGGGCCACCAGAGCCAAGTCCCCTGAGCTGGGAGCGTGCTAACCTGTCCCCTCCAGGAAAGCCATCAGGTGGTCCTCTGACTCTCACTAAGCTGAGACAGTCCAGGGACCCTCAAGAGAAGCTGTCCTGGACACCTCAGACGGATGGCTGGAGTCGCCCATTCTGTCAACAGGGGCACCAGCTTACCTGGACAGGGCAAGGCTTCCAGAAGGGGTCAAGAGTTCCATAAGCCGGCAGACCCCACAGCAAGCCCAAGCCAGGACCCTGAGGTGGGGGGTTCCATTCCCCTCCCTAGCCCGGCGGCCTGTGCCCCCTTCTCGCTGGAGGAGAGGCGGCGGGAGCGCGGCGGCGGGGTGTGGGAGGTGTGTGCCCATGTGGAGGCACAAGTGCATATGATTGAGCGGAGGCGCAGTGCGCCTGCGCGCATGTGTGCGTGCCTGGAGGCAGGAGGGAAGTTCTAGCTGCAAGTCTAGGGACTTATAAACCGTGTGGAAGAATTTGTCTCAGATGTCAATTGAAAGCATTTTCAAATGTCCACCCCACCCCCTCCCCAGGAATGGGGGAAGCGAGAGGGCTCAGGAACCCAATCCTGCCTCCTGCTTGCCAGCCCCCGCCTGGCCTGGGGGCACAGCTGGAGCCCGCACCACCCTCTTTCCTGGCCCAGCCTCTCCCCTGGTGGGCCTAACGCTGAGAGAGGGAGGCAGCAGCTGCTCACCTCCCCACCTCCCCGGGGGAGGGCCAAGCACCCCGTCCTTTCCAGGCCACCATTTTGTAACCGCCACGGAAACAGCCACAAAATGGGGCAGCCCTGGCCGCGCGTGGCCGCCTAGTACCAGGGCCCCGCACGTGGCCGGGGGCTCCTGTGATCACTCCAGGCGGGCACGGCAGAGGGCGGACACGGCTTCCCCCAGGCTAGTGCCCACAAAGGAGGCCGCAAGAGTAGGCTCGCTGCGGCTTCAGCAGTCTTCATCACCCGGCCGAGGGGCCGGGGCCCTTCCTCCCGCGTCTGCCCCCCACTGCGCTCCTGCCAGCGGCGCAGGGGCCAGGCTGGCTCGGGGTTCAGCCGGCCAGCCCAGCCTGCGCCGGGCCTCCAAGGCGGGGCGCTGGTGTCCTGTGACTGGGCTTCTAGGAACTGCCTGCAGACCAGATCCCTGCCGGTGCCTGTCTTGGGGAGGTCTGTGGGTGCTGGGGCAGGGAAGGAGGGCGTCTCTCCGCCTCTGCCTCCCCGCTCACCGATGCCCCTCTCTTAGGCAGGATATCTGGTCTGAACGGGGGTTCAGAAGTCCTGGAGAGGCTCCCCTGGGACTCTGAGCTCCAGCCCTCCATGGAGACTGTCTCCTCTCCGCAGGTCCCTTTGGTGCCCGCCTCTGGGCCCTGGGGCGCACACCCAGGACCAGGCACAACCGCATCCCCTCTGGGGGCTCCAGAAGGAGGGAGGCTGCCCGGTGTGGGGAACCGGCTGAGTGTGAGGGTGAAACACCCCCCACCCACCCCGCAGGCTGCTGCCCAAGCGGAGCATCTGCCCCTGGCCCCCGAAGTGGCTCGAGTCGGAGCCCAGAGGCGGTGCGGGAGGCGCCGCAGGTGGGCTGCGCTCGGCCGGAGCGCTGGGCCTGGGGCCTGACTTCCTCCCGGCGCCCCTGCACCGAAAGGTCCTTCTGCTGAAACAGATGAAACGGTGGAGTGAGATGTATATTGTCTCTGTGATTTAGGACGTAAAATATACCTGAAAGCCAACACCTACGGCGGAGATGAGCACCTGGGCGTGGGGAGGGGGGTGATGACTCTGACGGCCGTGCCCACGCAGCCGCCCACCGGCGCCGCGAGTCCAGCCCTGGCTGGGGTCCCCCACCCTGCGCGCCCCACCCCCACCCTCTCGCGGCGCCCCTGCGCCCTTCCCGCGCGCCCCGCGGGCCTGCTCTCTGGGCGCCCGCCCCGCCCCGCCCCGCGCTCCTGGTGCTGCGCCCCTCGGGCTCGGGGACCCCGGGCGGAGGGCGTCCCGGGCGCACGGAAACGGCCCCGCCGGGGCATAAACAAGCCGCCTGCCCCGCCGGCCTGGGGAGGAGATGAAAGCCGGGGTTTCCTCCTCTGATCACGAGACAGGCTCTGAAAGGGTGCGGGGCTCAGCCTTTATCTACTTCATACTCGGAAATGGCTTTAGAATGAACTGCTAAGATAAGCTGCCTCGGACGGGGCGACGAGAACGGGTTTCGGGCATTTTGATTTTGGCAACAAACCCTTAAATGCAGCCTGAGCGGGAACAGGCGAGTTACAGCTGGGCTCAGAGAGCCGCCAAGTCCAAGCACCGCCGGGGGGCGGGAGCGCGGGCCGAGGGACCGCCGGGCTCTCCCCACCTCTGCGGGGCCCGCGCCTCTCACCGCCGCAGCTCCCACTTCCCGGGGGGCATCGGGCACCCCGGGAGCCGCTACCTGTGTTTTTCCTTGAATGCAGGCGCA
The DNA here is from genome assembly GCF_964146895.1 of Miniopterus schreibersii. Taxonomy (NCBI): domain Eukaryota; kingdom Metazoa; phylum Chordata; class Mammalia; order Chiroptera; family Miniopteridae; genus Miniopterus; species Miniopterus schreibersii. Next base: position 11,831,188 of record NC_138116.1, read on the forward strand.
AAACCAAACTGAAGGGGTGAGAAGTCTGCAGAGAGGCTGCGAGGGGGAGGTGGTGACTGACGGGCACGCAGGGGGGGCTCGGGCCGGGAATGTTCTGTTTCTTTACCTGGGGGGTGGTTCCCCGGGTGCGTTCACTCTGTGAAAGTCTGTAGAGCCGTACAATTAAGAACTGTTCACTTTTCTGTAGGAATGTTCCACTTCAATAAAATCGACATTAAAAATTACGCACACCCACGAGCGCACGCGCCCCATGCACAGACCCTGGAGCCCAGAGTCTGCAAGGAACGGGCTGCAGACAAAAGGTGGGGGGGGGGGGTCCACAGAAAACCCCACCCATCTTTCTACCCCTAGTATCTGGGCATCTTCAGAAAGAATTCTGGATATGTCGGGAAGAGGCCAGGGCCCAGCAACCGAGGCTGGGTTTGGGGGCTGTTGTAGGACCCAATCTTTTGTAGCCAAATGATTTCTGAGGGCAACGGCACAGCTACATAATTTATTTCCACTTACACACACACACACACACACACACGGAGTTTTCTAATTCACTCAAAGCATTTTTGAGAAATATTTTCCCTGAGGTGGGGGCAGGAGTGAGGGTGTGTGGAATGGATGCTGTTTTGGAAGGTCAGTTGCTTCTCTTAGATTCTTTTTTTAAAAGACATTTCCTTCTGATAGACTTTTGCTTTCAGAAAATACTTTAGAAAGAGATCAAAGCCCTCTCTCCCCAACCCACTTTCCCAGTGTCTTCAACCCTTACTTCTCTTATCAGCCGCGCCACTGAGCTCTGACGCTCTGTATACAGAGCGAGGGCAATTGGCTTTGAAGGCCCGGATTAGGCCAGGCCAAATCCCTGCCTCAGAAAAACAAACAATACAGGTTCAACAGGAGTTCTCATCGGTAGTTCATTTTTCAAGCGCAAATTCACTGTCACTAACACAAGCAACATTGAACCCAACAGGCTCTGAAGGCTGATAGTGGAGATTTATCTGGTGGCATAACCGTGACCTAGGAGTAGAGCAGTCAGACGGTTAGGAAATTTTCATTTTGGGGAGGTTTATATTTAAATTTTTGTGGAGCTCACTTTTATCTGTGTTTGGGAGAAAAATGCAGTTTCTCACATGGATCAAGCTTGGCAGGGATGTCAGGAGGCAGAGGAAGGGGTCTGTTCTCTGCAGTCAGCAGCAGGAATCTTCCAGTCTCTGGGGCCTGAGAGGGACCTGGCCACCTCTTATCCCGGACATCAGGGGCTCCTGAGCATTCAGAAATTGATGTGCCACGCTGTGGTTGGCATTTTATTCGCCAGATCAAATTGTTTGAGAATTCAAACTCGCTCTCGTGGCCTTCAGACCTTCAAAGGCAAGAGGCCAGAGGCTTGTGACCCGTGGACTCAAACTGACTTGAGAACATTCTGTTCCCTCTTCTCCAGGACCCGCCCTTCCATCATCCAGACAACAGTTATCACGCCCCTCACCAGCCAGGGCCTCCAGGGCAGAGCAACACCCCCGTTCAAAACACTGAACTGGCCCTATAAATAAGCAACCAAGGAGGCTTCTCAAAGTTGGGGTTTTGTTCTGGGGGTGGAGTAGCATCTGCTTGGCCCTTGTAGACCTGGTCATTGCCTAACTCTGCTTCTATCTGCAAGAGCCAAGTGCATTCTTTCTCTGGGGTCAGGGTTTATGTCCAATTCTAACAGTCTAGGAACCTATGAGTCAAGGTTTAGGAGAAGGGTCCAGGTCATCTGCTGAGAAATGGAAGTGCCCAGGAGGGATGCTGGGGGGCATGGACAGGAGGTTGAAGAGCCACAAGCCGCCTCCTGCGGCTGCCCATGAGACAGAGGCAACCGGGGGGAGGGGACACAGGGATCAGAGCAGTGAAAGTGGTCTCTGAAGTCAGTGGGCAGCTATGCAGGAGGGAAAAGGGTCTGTGAGAACTGGGGGAGAGGGAGGAGGCTAGTGACTTTCTCAAGGACTAGACCTGGTTCAAGAATAACTTTCTGCCAGAGAAATGAAAGACTGTGATGAATCCATAATTTGCCGACATCATCACAACCGTTTTTCAGTTATATCATCAGTCTCTGAGGCCCATCTCTAAGCCTTCATTGGGATCAGGCACAACAGTCTGCCTGGAGTGTCACCTCTGGAAGTGTGAGTGTGTTACACGCGCGCTCAGGCACGCATGTGGGGGGGGGAGGACCCAAGCAGATGCAGGAAACCCCACTGAGAAAAATCACACATGCCTTTTGTTCAAAATGGCAGAGGCCAGGCATGCCCAAAGAACACGCTGGCCATTTATTTTCTAGAGACAAGGTTATTTCTGCTGCCTAAAAATGGAAGCTCTGAATCTTCCTCAGTCATAAATCCTTCCATCCACCACAGCAATTGTGAGAAATAAATCCCCCCTCTTCACACCTGTAATCCGCTCAGCAGCTGACCACGCACTGCTCAGGTGATCCCTGGGTTGAGTCTCACCGTGATGGGAAAAGAAAGGGTGGCAGGTAGATCCACAGCCACCATCTGTTTCCCCTAACACCGCTGAGCCACAGGAAGTCTAGGGTCTTGCCCAAGTGCACTCAGCTAGGAGAAGGCAGGGCTTGTGATGCGCGGCCCCTACTGTCCTCAGTGGCCGTCCCTCGTGGCACCTCTGCCAGGCTCCCCTAATGCAATCTTCTTCCCCACCCCCCAAATGCAGCAGACTCAGGCCCTGACATCTAACTGCTCCCTCTTCTTATAGAGAACCTGGGTGGCCAGCCCACTCCCTGACTTAGGCGTGAGGGCAGCCGAGGGCCCAGACCCCCACCTCCAACAAAACAAAAGGAAACCCCACGAGCAAGGCCTGCCAGCACCCCACACGCTGCAAAGCACCAGCTTTTTGTTTCCTTTGAAGAGCCTGAGCCCTTCAACGGAGTTCTCTAAAAAGCAGGGGGGAAACGCTGAGTGGATACCAGACATTTCTCTTAACTATGGTTCCCATTATTAGCATTTGTTACATTAATGTTATAGCTGGTGTTTATTGTGTGCTTACATGTGCAGGAGGTGTGCTGAGTGCTCCCCATACAACTGTCTGAAGAAGGACCTATTATTTTACAGCTGGAGACGAGAGGGGGCAGAGACCCTTGCCTGAGGGTTGCCCAGATGGAAGTAGCTGAGCTGAAACCCAAGCCCCTGCTGCCTGACTCCAGAGTCCTGGCCCCGGATGCCTCGCCATCTTGGTCTTCAGAAAACCCAGGTATGGGCCCTCAGCCAGGCCAAGGGACAGTTTCACACCTAACCTGTCCCCCAAGGATCAAAGTGCAGCGCGAGTGTGTGGAGGAGGTGCAGCGGGGAGGGGGGGCGGGGAGGGGGCTCCTGAACCTGAACTTTCCAGCTTCTGTCTGCAGCCGGCTCCCTTCACCTGGTAGCCGCTCTCCTCGCTGCCCGCTGCCCCCCGCCCGAGACCTGCCCATCGGCCCCCTCTGCATCTTCCTCCGCTCCTCCGGGTTCTCTCCCACAGACACCAGCGCATTTTAAAGATGTTTCCACTTTATAAATCATTCCTCTCTGGCAGCCGCCACAGCTGCTCCCCAAACACCACACACAGGGCCCAAGGCTGCCTGGCCCTGGGGGGGAGGGTGCTGGCAACAGAAAGGGGCGCCCTGGGGATGAGAGACTTGGGGTTCGGCTGATCCCAAAACGTTATGGAAATAGGAAGACGTGTTCCTGTCCCCTTCCTCCACGTGTTGAGGGGCATCTCTAGGTGCCCCATCCGAGCAGCCCTGGGGAATCCTGCAGGTTCCCAGAAGGAGGGCAGAGCAACGCCGGGGCCAAAACCACCGAGCACAGACTGGCAAGGAGACCCTACCTGCACCATTTACACAGTGCTGCCCACCCTCCTCCTTCCCGGGTGCGCTCCCCTGGGGGGAGCCCCCTGCGGTTTCCCAGGCCAGGTCCCGTCAGGACGCGGGGCTAAGGCCAGAGCTGTGCAGGGAACTCCGGTTGCTCCCGAGCCGGAGGCCCACAGGACTTCTTTGGGAGCCCCTGGGGATCCCCGCCGCCCCGCCCGCCGGCCCCCCGCCGGTGGCCCGTCAACCTCGCGGAGCTGACCTGCCCGCCTTGGTGATGATCATCTCCGTGCCCGCCTCGTGGAACTTCTTCCAGAGCTCCTTCTCGTGCAGGCCCACCTTGATGTTCTCGATGGTCTGGGAGGGAGGCAGGGAGGGGCTTGGGTCGGCCGGGCCCGCGGAGCCTCGGGGGGCGCACAGGCCGGGGGCGCGCAAACCCTGCCCGCCCGGGCCGCCTGGGGCTTCCTTCCACGGAATTGTTCCGTGCCGCTGATGAATTTTTTAAAAATGTGATCAGTGGCGGATCCCCGTCCTTCGGAGCTGCACCTGTAGACGGGCCGGCAGAGGACACAACCCTGCCCCCGCAGCGGTAGGGGACCCACGTGCACACGAACGGAAACGCTCCCGGGGCCCGGGCACAGCCGCAGGCCGGAGGGAGGCGCGGGGACCCCCAGGGCCCGGCCCTAGCGGGACGCGCGCCCCCGGACCCTGCGGCACCGCACAGGCCACGGCCCGCGCGCGCACACCGTCGGGTTCCTTGTCATCAGGTCACCCTGTGACCGTGCAGATGAAGTCCCCGCGGCCTCTGAGCCCCGCTCCCGCGCACACCCGGCCGTCCGGGTGGCTCTTCCCGCTCGGTCCCAGGCTTTCGCCCCCACCCCCTCCCGCCTCGCAGGGCCCTTGGAACTGGACACTTCTCCTGGGCTCCCTTCGCTGTCGCCGGGGTCCCCTCCGCCACCTGCCCCAGAGTCGCTCAGAGGGGTCCAAGTGGAGGCAGGACGGAAGCCCCTGCCCAGGGGAGCCCCGCCGAGCAGACAGCGCAGGACGCAGCCAGGTGCCCCAGGAGGCGAGCCCTGCGCGCCGCGGGGGGACTGGCACAGGCGGCCCCGCAGACGGCCGGCGCCGACCTCTGCCCGACGGCGGGCGCGGACCTACCTGCTCGGCGGCGGCGGCGTCGGCCCCGGGGCCCGGGGAGCTGCCGAGCGCGGCTCCGCTGAGGTCGGGCGCGGCCAGCGCGGGCTCAGAGGCGTTGGCGGCGTTGGCCTCGCCGAGCCCGGGGCCCGGGGCCCGAAAGGCCTCCTCGCTCTCCGACAGGCCCTTATCCTGCAGCATCTCCTGCGGGAACAGCACACACCAGTCACATGCCCAGGTCCGTACTGGCCAGAGGCCCCCGTGGTCCTCTCGTGCAGAGCAGGGGGTGGGGGTCGGGGTGTCGTCGGGCAGGGCTGGGGAGGCCGCCCTGGCGCACGTGGACCCCGCCCCCTCCCGAGCTGCGGGAGGGAGAATATGCCAGGGCGGGACCCTCGCCTCCTCCCTCTGGCCTCCTTCTGGGTTCTGGACCTGGGAGGGTCTGCACGCGGCGAGGTCTGCCTGCCCAGGGTGTGGGGCTGTGTGATGAGTAGGTGTGGGGGGGAAGGACCGCCCTCTCGGCATGGCCCCAGCTGTACCCCCACTCGCTCCCTCCTGCCTGGCTCCAGTGGAGCCTAAGGCCTGGGTCTTTTTCAGCTGTTCCCTGGTAACCTGTGGTTAGGCTCAGTTTTGGGCCAGGGCGGACAGGAGAGGAGAACCAGGCCAGGAGGGCAGGACCCAGGCTCCTGGGCTCCACACCTTCAGAAAAGCTGGGCAGCCCCATGTCCCTGCTCACCCATCTGCCTTCACCCACTCAGACAGCAGTCAGGTAGAGACTCAAAGGCTTTTACTCCTGCACCTTCCCACTCCCACAGTCACCTTACGCATCACCCACATTCTCACACCCAGCCACAGCACCCTCCCACAGCCTCCTGGTCCCCCAAGCAGCCCCTCTCCTAAGGCAGGCCCTGAACTCAGCCAGGAGCCTCCCCAGCCTTGACCTCAGTCACACGCACTGGCTTCCTCACACTTTTAGTTCCAAAGGGCTCAGCTCTGGGGCAAGGGACCCAGGCCCTTCCCAGCTAAGGACCAGGCCATTTGGGTGAGTCCCCTTCACAGGCACAGCCTAGTCCTGCCTCAGGGCACAGCCATCCTTCCCAACTGTCTAGGACTATTCACCAGCCTGCCCACGTGCCCGCTGGTCCTGGGCTATCACGCTGAGAGCCCAGCCTGCAAGGACCTGCCTGTCCTGCCTCCATCACGGGTGTTAACCTGAATTATCTCCGCTTCTCCCTCTGCCTCCCTGCGCCTCTCCCTTCTTCTGGGTCTGGGCAAGTGCCGGTGGTGCTTTCTGTATGTCCGGCTGCCTCGCTATATGTGTGTCTGTGGCGGGATGTTCCCCCTTTCTCTTCCTACCCTTTTCTGTTCTCCCCTGGATCCCTCTGAGCATTCCAAAGGCCAGGCCCCTCACCCCTCCTGTCCACTGGCCTCCCCATCCCAGGGCCTAGACATCGGCTCCCAGGGCCTCACAAAGTAAATAAGCCAAGTGCAACAGAGGAGATAAAAAGGGGCCGGGGCCAGTTGGGGCTGGGAAAAGCCCGTAAAGATAAGGCTGACAGCCCCGCTGGTCCCCAGGCCAGGAGCAGCAGGGAGCAAGGCGCACCGCATGGCCAGCGCCCGAACCCGCCTTGGGCCACGTGCGGGGTCGGAGGCTTCCACTCGGAAACCCAGGAGCCCCCCGGGCAAGAGGACGCCGCGTGGCCAGGGTAGTTTCCAGCTCTGGAACAAGGCGCTGGGTTCCACTCTACCTGGTGCCAGCCGGGATGGGCGCCCAAGATCGGCTGCTCCAAGGTGCGGCGGCCCGCGCGGGGCCAGGAGGAGGGGCCGCCTGGCGCGATGCTGCCTTGGCCACTAAGGGACACTTGTCACCCCCGGAGCGGTGCAGCGGCGCCCGCCGGCTCGCACCCGGGGCTCTCCGCCCTGCCGGGTGCGGAGCACATCCGCGGCCCGACTTCCCCGAGGCCAGTCCGCCGCCCCGACTCGGGATGCGGGCTTCCCCGTGCTCTCCTCGGGGTTCAGCTCCTCTCCCGGCCGGGGAGCCGAATCCGTCAGCTCGCCCTCGCTGGGGCGCCCGCTCATTTCCCTCCTTCCCGCCTGGCTGTCCCAGGCGGGGTCCCTGCGGTCGCCTCGGCACAGGCGCAGCGGGTGGGCGCCCAGCCCCGGCCGCCGCGCGCGCTCGCCCCTCTGCGGGACCCTCTGCGGCGCGGCCCGCGGCCCCGCGGCCTTGCTTGCAGCCGCCTCGGTTTCCAAGAGCAGCGCTTTTCTTTTCCCTCCGGATTACTGCGGACATTGTTCTTGCACGGGGGGAATTGTTACATTTTAATTATCTCTGTCGTCAGAGCGGTAGTCTGCTCAGTTCAATAACATTAAGAATATTTATCCTATCACATAGGTTATTGGCACTTTTTATTTTTAGTACTTTATGCTTAAAGTACTGGTCTGGTTTATTAATTCATCATTATTAAACATGGGCCCCTTGCTTTCCTGTCAGTGCTCCGTCATTCTAGGGCCTGGTGTTCTAATAGGTCGTGTCAATCTAGTGTTATTTTAATTTTTACTCTGTGCCCCTAAAATGTTTCCTCAGCCTCTGTTGTTCTTTGTCACAGTTTCGAAAACTTATTTACCATATTTGTAACATCACTGTTCTTAATATTCACCTTAATTTTCTTCGCATCCTTATAACGCTTCCTGTTATTTTGCCTTTATTTGTTTTCTTAGTATTGTTCATAACACTCCAGGTATTCTTCATCACATTGTCACAATATCCTGTTACTTTGCCATTGTTGGTAATGCTACAGGTCTTAATTCACTAGTGATTTTCATCACATCCTTACTTGTTGCTGTTTTGTCATAATCTGTAATATTGCTACAGCTCTTAATAGCCTGGTTATTTTCATCACATTGGTACAATACTTCTCATTACTATACCATTATTTATACTGTTGTTGGGACGATTAATACCTTGGTCATAAATTGTCATATCACTCCAGCAATTTTACTTGCTGTCTTTATTTGTATTACCATTGCTCATAAGATTTGGGTTAATATTTATTTTAATAATTCATTATAGTATCAACAATAAATTATATGATAGTATTCTGTCAATTCTACTAATATTACAATTTCCCTGAATAGTATTTCTTACTCACAGTTCCCCTACATTTTCATCAATTGTTACACTGTTACTATTTCTTATACTATTGCTATTGACTCTAATACATTGGTTCTTATCACATTGTTCCTGTATTTGGAGTTACTTTGTCTATGATTCTTTTAAATTTGTGGTTACAATTTTCACTTGGTTCTGAAAGTGACTATTACTGCATTGTCGTTTTAAAGTCCAGATACTGTATTAGTGAAGCCGCTTAGCCGGTTTCTTTGGTAATTGCTTGCTCACACCCTGATAATTCTTGATCAACCAGCATTATTTACATAAAATGCTCCTTGCTTTAATTTTGCCGATATTCACCGTTCGTAACCCGGCCCTCTTTCACGGCCTTTCCTATTCTGCAAACGCCAATTCCAAGGCTACCGCGGCTTAGCCTTGTTGCTTTGGGGTTGGCTCTGTCGCTTCTATGCTCTTGGGTCCCTAGACCCAACCGCCGGGACTTGGGCCGAGGCGGCAGCCAGACCTGAGGCACTTCTCTCCGCCCTCTCGCCTTCACCGTCCCCGAGGTCTCGGTCTCGTTACTCGCCCCCTTTCCAGCTAATTCTCCCCGACCCCGCAGCTTAACCCTGGGCTCGGGCGGCCCCCGTCCCGCACGCCTGGCTCACCCCGGTCCCCGCCAGAACCCACACTCACCCTAACTGCGCTGCCTCATGCGGAGGCGCCTGCGGCCCGAGTCCACTGCAGGCTCGGGTCCGAGGAACACTGGACAGCCGGGGCTCCGAGTCGGGGCCGCTAGGTCAGGATCCCTCTGCCCGCCGCGCCCTCGAGGCCGGTCACATCCCGGCTCTGGAGCGGGCCCTTGATCTCCGAGGCTGCACTTTGGGGCCTCAGCTCTCTCCTCCTTCCCTCCCGCCCTCCCTCCCTCCCTGCGGGGACGCCCCCCCCTCCACCTCTGACGTCGCTGCTGTCAATCAGTCTGCGCCTGCGGCCCCCGGTGGCGGGGGCCTCAAGGGTCCCCCGGCTCCACCGCCCCAGGACCCCGAGCCCGGAGCGGGCGCCCGCTCCCCCACCGCGCCGCCCGGTGCCCTCCCTGCGGCCACGGGCCCGCCGGCCGGGCCGGGCCGGGCGCCCGCATGGTTTAGATTAGAGGGGCGGGAAGCGCGGGCGACAGGCCCGGCCGCGCCGCGCGGCTCCCCCCGAGGCTCGACACCCGGGACGGCCCGCGCGCGGGCGCTCCGCCGGCTGGGGCCGCGTCCAGCCCGCCGCCCGCCCCGAGCCCCGGCCGCGGCTCCCGCCCGCGCGCCCCGTCCCAGCCCGGCTCCCAGCCCCGGTTCCTCCCCGCCCGCGCCCCCGTCGCCGGCGCCCGCGCCGCAGTCGGGCGCTCCGTCTACCGAGCGCGCCCGGCACATTCTCACACCTACAGGCTCCGGCCGCGCGCTCCGGCCTGGGGCCCCGCGCACCGCCGCGACGCCCGCACGGCCTGGTCTGAGAGCGGCCCCTCCGCTCACCGGACCCTGCTCGTCGGGGCCCGGAGAGGAGCGGGCGCCGGGCCCGGCCTGGCGCTCCTCGGAGTCGGCGCGGAGGTCACGGGTGAGGGCAGGCCCCGCGCCCCGACGGGAGGCGGCCCGGAGCGGCGCGCGGCGGGGAGGTGCCCCGCCAGCCTCTGAATCCGAGCGGAGGCCCAGGCTCCAAGGTGCCAGGCTTGGCAGAGCCTCTTGGGGAAACTGCAGCGAGGACCTGGACTCTGGTAGCAGCTCCCCGAGATCCCAGGGAGCTGAAGAGGAAGCCCAATGCCTGCTCCCGTCTAGGAAGCCCTGCTTGGAGCCAGTCGGCCTCTGGGCCTCAGAAAAAGAGGCTCCATCAGCTGCCTGGACTTCCCTGCACAGCCTCTGGCTCCCACTGGCTCCACTCACTTCTGTTTCGCTCTCTCGCTCTCTCTACCTCCCCACTGGACCCTTTAGCTCCACAGCAGACAGACCCATGTGGACCTCAGCTCATGCCCAAACCTCCCAGCTGGACCCAGGCCCACAATGCTAGGTCAAGGAGAGGCCTGCCCATTCATCTCAAAGGCCCAGAGCCCTCTGTCAATAGGATCCCCTCCCTCCACTGGTGTTCCCAACCTTTCCATCAGCCTCTGTTCCTGTCCAGGTTCTGACCTCAGAATCAGATTGAAGGGGACAGGAGGGAGAATTTCCTTCCCTGGGCGGATCTGTCTCTTTTCTAATGCTAGGAAATGGAGAGCCAGCATCGGTGCCTCCCCGACCCCCCTGCACTCAAAGGAGGAAGCAAAACGCCTGTAACCCAGCTCCGCAATGGGCCCACTGCCCAAGAATCCCTCTCTCCCCAGCAGTACAGACCCTGCTGCCCCATTTTCCCTCCATGACTTGTCTCATGGAGCCCCAAACCAGGAAGGGGGGGTAAGATCTAAGAGGGGTGGAGAAGCTTAAACCTCCCTGCATCCTGCAGCTTCCCGAAGTGGAAAAAGGGAAGGCCCTGGTGTTTCGGGAGAGGGCAGGAGTCGTGTTTCCTGTGTTCCGGAGAGCTGGATGACACGCCTCAGCTTCTGCTCCCAAGCCCCCTCCCATGTCCTCTCCAGCAGCCTGTAGGGAAATCCCTTGTAAATAAAGCAGTATACAGACCAACCAACCAACCAACCAACTCCTGCGTGGGAATGGTGAACAGGGAAGGCAGTGAATCTCCAGGTAGCATGTGCAGACCAGAGTTAGGACAGATCCTGGGAAGATTTTGTTGACAGTGATTGGAGGAAGTTCATAACGAGACCATCTAGTGCGGCTCTTTAGAGAAACGAGTGGAGGCTTTCTGTAAGTGCAAGGCTTTCTGGAGACCCGTGGACTCCTGGTCATGGTCTTTGGACCCATAGTTCAAATCAATATTTGTTCGTGATGACATGGAGAAATGAGACATGGACAGGCCAGGCAAGGCTCTGGCGATGAAAAGGAAGACGCAAACCAGCCAGCAAGCAACGAAGCGAGAAAGGGAGGCTGTGTGCGCACCTCCATGACTGGAATAGAATATCTTATTTTGTTGATTCTAAGGCACGTTTTTCACTTTTTAAAAATATATCTTTATTGATTTCAGAGAGAAGGAGGGAGAGAGAGAGAGAGAGAGAAACATCAATGATGAGAGAGTCATGGATCAGCTGCCTCCTGCACGCCCCCCACTGGGGATCGAGCCTGCAAACCGGGCATGTACCCTGACCGGGAATCGAACCTCGATCTCCTGGATCCTAGGTCGATGCTCAACGCCCGGCTGGGCTCACATTTTTCACATTTTGACATCTCTGAAACTGAGATACATCTTAAAATACACGATGTGTCATTGTTTAGTGTTATTTCTTCTGAGTGGTACGTAAAATAATGGAGTAGCTGACAATTGATGAAGTATAGTATTTGCTGATACATGGCCTGATCACTTATTTTCCAAAACTGATTTGAGGAGTTCAAGGTACAAAAACTCTTCTCAGCTAGGTAAGCAAATAGTCTACCAGGAGATGGAGGTTCAATTCCCTGTCAGGGCACATGTCTGGTTTGCGGGCTCGATCCCCAGTGGGGGGCGTGCAGGAGGCTGGCTTAGGGGAAAGCCCTCAGGTTTGGTGTCAGGCTCACCTTGGTTTTGAAACCTGGCTCTGAGTCCTGGCTCACCATTTAGCAGCTGTGTTACCTTGGGCAAATCCCTTACCACTTACATAAAATGATAATCATACCAATCTACTAGCTTATAGTGAGGTTTGGCTAAGTCAATGCATGTAAATGTCTGGCATGTGGTACATAGTTAATAAAGGTTAGTTCCCAAGTATTTTTAAAATGTATTTTATCCCATCTCTTTCCCAAAAAGGCTTAGGTGGTTTATAACCAAAATAAGCTAATAAAAATAGAAGTAGAAAGACAAAATAGGATAAAGCAAGAAGGAGAAAGGATATATGCCGTCACCAAGTGTTGACAAAGTTGCTATTATTGAGAGGAAAATCTGGCTTATCAGCAGCAGGGCAAATGGTAGTTCTCCATTTCAGAAATATGGAAATTATTTCTTTGGGGAACAAACTTTGTCCTGGCCCTAAATTTTAAAGTAGTTTCTCATGTAAGTTGTTATTCTTACATCTGTACAGAGTATTGCCATTTACAAAGTGGTTTCACAGCTCCTGTCTCATTTGATGCTGTGTTAATTCTATTTTATCTCCATTTCACGGATTCATTTACCCAAAGAAATATTTATCAAGTGCTTACTATGCGCCCGACACATAAACAAGAGGAAAGGCCAACTAACCGTTCCATTAGTTAGCCAATTGCTTGCTTGGCTAACTAGTTACTAACTGCAAATTCATTAATGAATGACCTGCAAACTTAGTGATTAATCACCGTCAGTGCAGAAAGATGGCTCGCCCAGAGCCTCGGGTGGGTTTGGTTGAAGATAACTACTTGAGCTGGCCCCGTAGGATAGTGAAAAGCCGTCACAACTTTTTTAAAAACCTAGGGTTTTTGGAGCATTTGATAAATTCCAATGTCAGGCCACATCCCAAACCAACTGAGTCAGAATCTCTGAGAACAGGGCCAAGTTCGAGAACCGCAGCTCTAGGCCTAACGTGGGACTCGCATTTCCTGCCCTCCTCGCCTCCCTTGTGCGAGGCAGGTCATGTGATCCAACGCTGGCCAGCGAGGCCTACGAGGAAGACTTGAGGGGAGGAAGGCCGGGCAATTTTTTGCTTTCTTGATGAAGACATAGTCTTCTTTTCCCCTGTGGATGAGATTCTTGGAGTTCTCACCCGCTAAGACCTTGAGGCAGGAAAGATGAAGGCCAGTCTGCTAAGAGTATCAAAGCAAAAAGAGCCTGGGTTCCTGAGGGCGTCGCTGAGCAGGTAAGCCAGCGCCGGCTGCTGCTGGTAACGTGAGGGGAAAGCCGTTTCTTGACACAGCTGTTAGTCTGGGTCTCTGTTACTTACTCTGCTGAGAGTAGGTCCCAGCTCAGGGCTGAGCGAGTCCTTAGGTGCCCCGTAGTGAGAGATACTTAGCTGAGCGTCTGTACGTGCCCTTGTACATGGGCACATGCCTTCCCTCTCAAACCCGGGGAACAGAATCCCTCCCCACCGCCTTCCCAGCCATGTTATTCTGCGTGTGCTAAGATACAAGGAAAGGGTGGGTAAGGCAGCAGGGAATTTACCTGCCCCCTGTGGCTTTGCTGTTACCCAGTAGCCCCCGACCTTTGTTCTGGGATCCCCCAGCCCACACCCCATTGGGATTAGCGAGCTCAGGACAATGGGGTGGAGGCAGGAGTCTGAGCTCCTTCTGGAAACCGGAGGGTGGAGCAGGGGGTGGGGACTAGAGGGCAGCTGCTGCTGCAGGTGCTTCCCTCCTACACAGATGCGGGTCTGTTCACCTGACCTCTCACCCTGGCTCCCAGGCCTTCTCCCACAGAGAGAATTAGGAGAGTCCAGTGAGGAGGAACTGAGGACTGGGCTGGCCTGATCCCTGCCCCGGGTGGGGTGAGGTAGGCTGATCGGAGCCCCCGCAGGACTGAGGGCGAGGCTGTGAGTCACCAACAGCACAGGTGGGTCCCTGCTGTGACTTTCATTTGAGGCACTGCAGACAGGAGGAGCGATGGAACCTGGGATTCCGCAGTTGGGGCGAGCAATCTTGCCCTTCTGCCCCGAGCCCGTATCTGCGGGTGGCCTCTCGGCAGGTCGGACTTTCCCATCACAGGACCCTCCTCCAGCTAAACTCCCCTGAGACTGAGGATGGTGTATCTGTGAGAGCCAAGGAAGGTTGAAAAAAGTAAGTCAGGGGAACTACTTAATTACCCGAACGCCCTTCCCTTTCTCCCCTCTCTCCCCTCCGTTCTGCCTGAGCGTGGATCGTCCAAAACTGGCTCCTACTGTGGATCCTCAAGGATTTTTTTTTTTTTTGAGTGAGGGGCTAAAACAAAGTAGAATTCAAGAACGAGAGGGTATCAGAAAGCCCTTGGAGCTCGAATCTAAACCTGAATTCAGGTCCTCAGCAGGCTGTTGGGAGAGGGACCTAAGCCTTGATCAGCTGAAAACCTATGTTTCCTCATCTCTAAGGCGAATTGAATAATAAGGGCCACCTGATAGGGTGGTAGAACAGAGAAAGGATAGCATCGATGAAAGTGCTTTACGGGCTCACCATAATAGCGAATACGTGTTGAGCACCTACAATACGCCTGGCGGGTTCCAAGCGTTATCCACATACTCTCTCCTTTCGACCTGACCACCCGCTCAGAGGGCACTGTCATAGTCCCCATTTCACAGAGGAGGAAATCGGGCCACGTGCCCAGGGTCCGCCAACCAGGATGAAGGGGGACTTGGCCCCCACTAGCCTGGATCTTCAGCGCCCCTACTTTAAATACACCGCTCCACAGCCGCTTAACCCAAGCTGGCTTCCTTCGTGGAACCAGGGGACCAGTGCCTCCCCCACAGGGCTGTCCCAAGACTGTGAGATACCCCCGGACACGAGCAACATTATTGTAAACAGGGCTTGCCCAAGGTCTGGGAGGAAGAAAGGTGGCCATCGCCCTGATAAGGCTCCAGATCTCAACTAGTCCTGTTGTTCATTTTCTAAGAAATAAAATACTAACCCGGAGACCAGAGACTTAATCACCTGTCTCTCTGTTTAGACTCCCACAGGAGAGGCTAGTACATTCTTCCTGTCCCAAGAGCACCATCCCAGCGGCCTCCCCCAGCTGGCCTGGGAAGGGCCGGCAGGACCCGGGAGGCGCTGCGCCCTCGGCAGGGCACCGGCGGTGGAGCAGAGGGCCCTGCGCGTGCGCGGAGCTGGCGGTGCTCACGGCCCTTTGCAGCTGGGGCACCGGACTAACCTGGGCCCAGGTGAAGGGATAAAGGCGCCCTCTCCTGGAACCCAGCCCTCTGCCCTTCCCAGCCCCAAGGCCATATGCGCCCGCTCCCTGGCCGGTGCGGGAAGTGCCTCCTGCCGTCTAGCTGCAGCCTCTCTTGCTGCAGTCGGCCCTGTCTGTCTCTAAGAAACCGGAGAGACGCGCTGGGGCCCTGTGAACGGGTCGGGCCTCCAGGAAGTTTCCATCCCTCACTCAGCCCCCGGAGCTGGTTGGATGGAGCCGGCCGGAAGCCCCGGGCCCGGCGCCGTGCCAGCCCCGGCGGCGACGGGCACCGACGGGCACCGACCCGCCCTGGGCCCGGGAGGCAGAGCCCAGCGGGCCCTGGACGGAGGGCAGGACGCCGTCCCGAGGCCCGGCCCTCGCGTCCCTGCATTTTCTGAAGGTTCTCCTTTGAACACGGTCCTTTATTTATTGGGCTTCATTTAACCTCAGCCATGTCCTCCTGGGATCATTTATTTGGAAACTGCCACTCAGCCTGCTCTGGCATTAACCTCATAATCCCACCGATTTCCTCCAAGCGAGTTGGGGGTTTTCTCGACTTCTTCCCGGGCCGGTAGCGGCTGAGTCCCCGGTTCTGGTCATTCCTGAGGAAGAGGCCCCGGGCTGCGAAGGGCCTGCCTGGGGCACCGCCTGGGCTCCCCGCGCCCGCCGGCCCTCCCCAGGCCGCAAGGGACGGACCCGTGAGGCCACCTTGGATACTGTGTGTCAGGTAAGCGGCGGAGGGCCCGCCACCACCGCCAGGAGCTCCCCGAGTGGCCCCTGAGGCCGTCCTTCAGCTCAGAGAGCCTGGGCTTCACCAATCGCAGCGCGAGTCGGCCTGCGACCCCGCCCGCTCCGCCATCTTGGATTCCAGGGCAGCGCGGGGGGCCAATCACGGAGTGGGAAGCGGGGGAGGGCGGGGCCGGGCCCGCCGCTCGCGCCCACGTGGCCGCCCGGCCCGCGCTTCCCGCCACCTGCGCCAGAGCCCGGCCCCTGTCGAGCTGCAGCTGCAGCTCCCAGACGCCGCTCCAGCCCGTCGCCAGGGGATTAGTGTCCGTCTGTCGGTTGGGACAGCCTCAGTGGGGGTTGTCCGGGCCCAGACGCGGGCCTCCCCTTCGCCAGGACCACTTCCCCAGAGTCCAGCGTGGGCAGCCGGGATTGTGTTGGGGGGTCCGACGACCTGGGGTGCTGATCGACGCCAGAGCTGAGGTGTGGGGTGTGGGGTGACAGGAGGCCCCCTCCCCACCAAGCCCGAGCCACATGTGCTGGGAAGTTCATTTCCCCTTGTTTTGCAGAACGGGCTCAGGGATTGACCCCAGGAGTGACCCCAGTGTCAGGAGGCATTAATGATCTCCATACGGGCAATAAACAGGCGGCCCGGCCGGCTCGGGGTGGGGGTGCCCGGGAAGGGGCCGCCTTATTAGCCTCGCAGTCGCTCGTGGGCAGAGGCTTCATTAGCGAGGCCCCCACCCGCCGCCCCTCCCCCACATCCTCGCCATGGGAACGGGGTCCGGCCGGTTCCCCTGCTCCTCCTGGGCCTCCTCAGGAGGCAGCCTGTTCGGGGCGCCCCCGGCCGTTTGTCCCCTCTGACAGACTTCTAGCTGGGTCCTGATAAAGTCTACTTTTTTTTTTTTTAAAGAAGCGTCCAGAGGCCAAGCCCTCGCACCCTGAGTCCGCTGGCCTTTTTGTCCACAGGAACCAGGGACAAGGCCTTCCTCAGCTCGGACTTAAATCTCTGCTCCTACTTGAGCCCCGCTTTCCCAAAGGGCACAGGGAATACATAGGTGGCCATCAGCCGAGAGGGTGGCAGGGGCGTTGCCACCGGCCTTTAGCCACTGCCTGGACTGCTGAGGTCACGGTCTGATCTGCGCATCTCTCTCCCCAAATCCGCTTCCATCAGGTTGGTTCCTTGCTCTAGGCACGGGCTTCAGTTTCCTTATCTGGACAGTTAGTTCGCTTAAGATTCACCACACACACCTGCCGGGCACAGTGCTAGGCGCTAGGGGAGCGAAGCCGAGGAAAGCTCAGGCCCGGCTTTAGGGGAGTTCCCAGGCTAGTGCGGGAGAGAGACCTGGGAACACATGCAGCAATAAAACGTGTCCTGGGCTGCGAGCTAAGTCCATATTGGATGTAACGAGACTACAGAAAAAGGGCATATCCAACTCAGGCTGCCGCGTCGAGGACGGTTCTGCGAGGAGCTGGCGGGTGACATCCAGCCCGCCTTTGAAGGACGACTATGCCCGGGATCCTGAGAGACCGAGGCGGTGACAAGGGCACAGAGGCTGCCTGCGGAGCGGTGGGGCCCCGGTGGTGGAAAACGAAGCTTCACGGAAAAGTGAAGTTTGGGAAGGGCCTTGTAAACCACGTTAATAACTTTATCGAGACAGCCCTCGCTGTACGTGGAGCTCCACGGAGACAGCCCAGGGCAAGTGAGAGCCAGACAGGCCCTGGGCGACTCCGAGCGCTGCTGAGGAAAAGTAACTAAATATGGGCACAGGAGAGCCTAAGATGCCGACACGCAAGATATCATCATACACATTGTTTGTGCACACTTGCCAGGGAGAGCACCAGAAGAAGCACCCGGATGCCTCAGGCGACTTCCCAGGGTTTCCTA
Organism: Miniopterus schreibersii; assembly: GCF_964146895.1. NCBI lineage: Eukaryota > Metazoa > Chordata > Mammalia > Chiroptera > Miniopteridae > Miniopterus > Miniopterus schreibersii. Next base: position 11,848,717 of record NC_138116.1, read on the forward strand.
AGAAGCGTTCAGAGAGGAGGAAGAGCATGTCTGCTTAAGAGAAAGGAACATTTGAAGGCGCAGCGCAGGCCGACGCGGCCCGCTGTGAAAGAGCATGGAGAGGAAGTCCAAGGATCCCTGTGTACCCAGAGGCCTCCTCGGGACTTCTTGTTTTGTCCCGAGTATCGCCCCCAAATCAAAGGGGAACATCTGGGTCTGTGCATCTGAGAAGTTGCGAAGGAGCTGGGAGAGACGTGGAATCAAATCGCACTGCTGCAGGTGACAAGCCTGGAGCAGAAGGCTGCTGGGCTGAAGGAGGAATATGAAACGGATATTGCTGCACACCGAGCTAAAGGAAAGCTGATGTGGCACTAAAATTAAAAAAATAAAATAAAATAAAATAAAATAGTTGTCAAGGCTGAAAAAAGCAAGAAAAGGAAGGAAGATGAAGATGATGATTGGCTCTAGCAGTTTTTATTTTTCTTGTCTATAGAACATGTAACCGCCCTGTACATACCTCACTCCTTTTAAAGAAAAAAAAAAATTAAGGCTGTGTAGGATGTGTTTTGAAACTGTACAATGTCTTTTTCAGTAAAGTTAACACAACTGAATGTGTCTTTATCTAGCCCTGTCCTGGTGATATTTCCAGTAGCTGCTACTCTTGCCCGGTGCAGTATGGGGTTGCGAGCTGGCCTGGCTAGAAAGCAGGTTCTTGTCGGTGCACAGCACAGCTTAGTTCTCTATGGGGATGAGAGTTTTCTCGTCTCCCGTTGTCCCCGATACAGCTTATACGAAATGATTGTTGTTCTGAACACCTCTCTGTAACTGAAAATTAAAAGGTTGCCGCTGTTTTGTTGACACTTTCTGAAGGTCTCTCAGTGAATACAATTTTAAAACATTAGTGCTATTGTCCTTCTCATAGGCCTGAAATTGTTTTTCTTGATGGGCAGCTGGTCTTTTGCTTTTGGCCACTTTGAGTCACTTGGGTTATTAGTGTTTGTCTTGTCATATAGCGAGCTGATAAAAGACTTACATCTACACACCCTGCGTGTGAGGAGGGTAATAAAAGTTGAATTGAGCCCCCCCCAAAAAAAAAACTTTGTCTAAGGGCAATGGGAAGCCATAAAGAGCTTTTAGTGGGGAATGGGGCTGGACTGATCACAGTTATGTTTTAGAAGATGACTGGTAGTAGGGTGGGAAGATTTTGGGGTGAAGGGTGGCAGCAAGAAGACCAGTGAGGAAGGCAGGGAAATGGTCAGAAAAATATTTAGGAGAAGCAGAGTAAGAAAGAGGAGTTGAGAATGTTTTGAGCAGAAATTAGACATTTGTGATTTTGCACCTCTAAGGTCCACTCCCCCTTTTCAGGTTCAGAACCCGTTTCATTTCAGTGTAAAGAATCATTCCCTTTGGGTACAGTTGGATGGGACCGTCAGGGATGGGGCCCTGCCCACTCCCAGCCAAGACCTGCTAGATGCTCTCCTTCTAGAATCCTGACCTTGTGCGTAAGGGCAGGAAGAAAGAACGGATAGCGGTTCAATCGTCATCTTCAGGCCTGGGCTTCCTTACGCTTGCAGTATAATTAATATTCAACACACATTCCGTGGGACGAGGCATTCTTGAGACACCATGATCTTCAGCGTCCGTTCCCTGATGGAGCCGCCCGCCTGCACCGACTGCTCGGCACCCCAGCGCTGCTCCCACCTCCCTCGTTTCTGAGCCTGGGTCTTCAGCCTGGCCTTCGAGTTGATAGCTGTTCTGTCCTTCCAAAAACTGCCCTCAGTGCGCCAGCCAGCCAGCCAGCCAGGTGCGTTTCAACAGCAGAACCCTGTCTGGTCGTGGTGACATTGAGACGAGGCAGTGGGTGTGGCAGAGATGGGACTGGATTGGGAATGTAGGGGCTAAAGGGTGGGAGCACATCGGCGCCTGGCGGGTGCATGCTGGTCGTAGAGGGGGGCGCTCGGGGACAGTTCACAGGAGAGAAGAGGGGGCCAAGAGCAGGGCCTCGGAGGGTGTGAGAGTGTGAGAAAGCATAAAGCAACCCAGCAAAGCGACCCAAGAAAAACTGGTTAAAGTGTCGGCCAAGAGCGAGCACAGCCCTGGCAGAAAAAGAACTTTCTCAGAGCAAAGGAGAGGCCAGCAGAGTAAAACACTGGCACGGGTGGCAAGAAGGAGAGAGTAAATGACAAGGGGAGGGAGGCAGTTAGATGTCACGGGGGACCCCTGGAAGAGCACACTGGTGCAGGGGGGAGAATGGTTTCCCTCCTTCCCAGACAGCAGGAAGGCCAGATGCGCCGGCTGCGGAGAATCCGGGGGGCCAGCAACCGAGAGAGGCTCGAACTCCCATCTCCCTGGGCTTCTGGGAAGAGCGATCTGCTTGCCTCCTGAAGCAGCCTTTTCCCTCGTGGACACCGGGCAGGTAGCCCCTGCACTGCCCTGGAGCCCTCACCACCCGAGGGCCTGTCCCGGGAGCTCCGTCTCAGACCCAGGAGGCCCGAGGCCCTGCTCAGGGGCTGAAGGCGGCCCGCTGCTGTCCTGGGCTCCTGCAGTGGGCTCCCCTTGACAGTCCTCCCTTCCCATCCACTGTCACCAGCATCCAAACTCATCTAACTTACAGTCTGACGCTAACGCCCTCCGAGGTTGAGCAGCAAAACCCCTTCCCATCCCAGTCCCACCTGTCAGGCACCAAAGTCCCCTGCACATAAGTCCCCACAATGGCCCCCACAGCCCTGTTTCTGCACCTTGTTCACACGACACCCCCTTCTCTCCTTTGATTTCCTGCCCCTGTGTACACATCACAGTTTCTGAGGAATCTTCACATACCTGAGCTTATAGCAGCCCTAAGGAGTGGAAAGAACACCTATTTTACAAGTAAGGAAACAGGCTTGGGGAAGTAAAGGGACTTCCCCAAGGTCACACCACTAGGCCTCTGCAGACTTCTGGATCCCAAATGCCAGGTCCCAGATTTGTGAAGCTCAGTATATTGTCACCCCCTTGCCAGCATGGGGCAGGCTGTTGGCTACGTGTTATTTGGCCCAGAAGGGCCTGGGGGCAGCATGGTGCAGTGGGGAAGAGCTTGGCCTCTGGAACCATACAGCTTGGGTGTCACTACCTTGGGCAACTTAGCCTCTCTGAGCCTCAGTTTCCTCCTCTGTAAAATGAGCAAAATAATACTTGTTTACTTCATCAGATCATTAAATATTTGGGGAGCATTTAGGATACTACACCGTAAATAGATTTTCTCAAAAGCAAACCAGTGCCCAGATTTAGGGAAAATGGCTGGTGGTTGAAAAGTACTAGAGCGAACACTCATCCGTTGTTCCGTTGTCTGTGGTGTTGCTTCTGCCTTAGAGTAAAATATCCTCTTTTACAGGATCTGTCGATCACAGCAGGGTGGAAAGGAAACAAGAGAGAGAACCACTGTCATCAGTTTGCCAGATTCCCTTCATTTTTTCTTCACTTTTAAAAAACCATTTTTTAAAAATTATGAAATTAAACAGATCTAGACCAGAAGTCACTCACTGACCTTTCAGATGAGGGATGTTGTCCACCCCTCAGGTGAACCGTTTGACCACCCTTTGTGCATATTTAATCATTGGTGTCAAGCTTTTATAATTTCCCAGGGTTTTCTTTTTTCTTCTGAATTCATATTTAGTCCATTACCTGTGCTCTTGACTACTTGCAAGAGCAAAGAGTTGGAATAACAGAAATGTTACTCAAATTATGGCCGCTTGCCAAATCGTGTGTATGGTGTGATCCAAGTTTTACAAAAAATTCATTATATCTCCGCAGCAATCCACAGCGAGGTGCTGTCCCAGAGAAACACCCAACTGTGGATGTTCTTCTTTGTTTTCTTTGGCTCATCTGTAAATTTTCTGTAATGAGCATGTATTGATTGCTATTTTAATAAGAAAAATAGAAATGGGAACAATAACGATGAATAATAGCTAACCTTAAGTATTTATCATATGTCAGTATGCTACATACTTGGTATAAGTTCCCTTACTGAATGCAACAACATAATAGACACTACATCCACTTTTTAAATAAGCTTTTTATTTTATTTTGGATAGCTTTATAAAAAGGTTGTGAAGATAGCACATAGATTTCCCATACAATTCACTATAGTCCCCTTGTTGTTAACATCTACATTAATATGGTGTATTTGTCACAACGAATGGATCAATATCGATACAACATTATTAACTGAAGTCCATACATACTTCATTCAGATTTGCTTAGTTTTCCCCTAATGTCCTTTTTGTGTTCCAGGACCCCATCCAGGATCCCACCTCACATTGGGCATCACGTCTCCTCAGGCTCCTCTTGGCTGTGATGGTTTCTCCGATTTTTCTTGTTTTCGATGACCTTGACAGTTTTAAGGAACGCTGGCCAGGTATTCTGTAGAATGTCCTTTGCTTGGGGTTTGTCTGATGTTTTCTCAGGACTAGATTGGGGTTATAGGTTTGGGGAAGGAAGGCCTCAGAGGTGAAGCACCCTTCTCATCCCATCCTATCAAAGACACATGTTATCAAGATGATGATATCACTCATGGTGCTGACCTTGACCCGCTGGCTGAGGTAGTGTTTGCCAGGTTTCGACTATGCAGCTACTCCTACCCCCCCCCCCCCCCCGATTCTGCAGAAGTTGGGAGGAAGTCACTGCAGAGCCCACACTTCGGGAGCGGGGAGTTATGCTCCCCTCCTCCGGGGAGGGGTACCTACAGACATCCTTTGGAATTCTTCACAGTAGATTTGTCCATTCCCCACAATTTATTTATTTATTCAACATTTATTTATATCAGTACAACCTCATGGATGTTTATTTTATCCTTTGAGTTAAAGTCCAGCACTATGTGAATTACTTTGTCGCTCAGCTTATTCCAGGTTTGGCCACTGGGTGCTCTCAGCTGGCTCCTGTGTCCCTTGGACACACCATGGCTATTACCCGCCTTTTACAAATGGGATGGAAAAGCTGAAGTTGACAGAAGAGGAACCGTAGCCCAAGGGCCTCACTGTTGGTAAGCAGGGGTCCTTTCTAACTTCTGGGTGGCAAGTAGGACTGTTATACTCTCCTGCCTCCCCCCCAAAATTATACAAACATATACATATACATTTATATGTTTTTAGGAATTTAGGAGTTTGGATAAATTTTTCTACTTACAAAAGTTTTCTAATTTTTCTTAATCCATCATCTATGGCTATGCTTTCTTTTCATGCGTGTGACTATCTAGTTTGTTCCCACAAATCCTGTTGTTAGGTGTCTAATTTTATTCCAATAAATAACATCGTTAGACACTGTAAGTATTCCAAATTTTTGCTAATGTACACAACGTAGGTCTGTGGTTATACCCCCCTGAATGTGCCCAATCTTGCCTAATATACACAATGTAGAGAAGAAATCGTTAACTACGAAAGAATTAGAAATTTTTTTTTTTATATCTTTATTGATTTCAGAGAGAGGAAAGGAGAGGGAGAGAGAGAGACAGAAACATCAATGATGAGAGAGTCATTGATCGAGCCCGCAACCCGGGCATGTGCTCTGACCGGGAATCGAACCCCGATCGCCTGGATCCTAGGTCGACGCTCAGCCGCTGAGCCATGCCCGGCTGGGCAGAATTAGAAATTTTAAAGTAGATTTAAAACATCTTGAAAAGATAGATACAAACGCTTAAAGATATCTAAAGGCTGCAAACCCACTTCCTAAGGAACTAAAAATATGAAGACTTTCCAAACATGAGCTGCGGGTGGAAGCGTTCATCACTTCACAACTGCCTGGAGCCCCCTGCAGCACCTGCCTCCCCCAGCCTCCCTCAGGCATGAGCCTGGCCCACTTTGGACCCCTGCACACCCACGGCTGCCCCTGAGCCTGAGGGCTGCAGACGGAAGCAGGACCCCCGAAGGGAGGCTCCACCGGCCCCCCGCATCTGGCCGCCGCTCCCCAGCCCTCCTCCCGGACGCTCCAGTCTCGGGGCTGAGGGCACCCATGGGCCACACCCCGCTACCGGCACCCACGGTTGGCGCTTGGTGAGTGGCTGCTGCCTGACCTTTGTGCCTTCCAAAGCCCTGTCACATCCTTCATGTCCCCTGGCCCTCCCAGCAGCCCTGTGAGGAAGGAAGGACAGGAACAGTGCCCCCCCCCCCAGCGCCCTCTCCGCCTGGGGAGCGTGTTCGCTAGTTCACCAGGCGAGCTCGAGTTCTCTGGCCAGCGGATAGAAACACGGGCGCATCAGAGGGCTTACGTGTGGGGTCCAAGCTGCAGAATCGCTTAATAAAACCTTTATCCTTCTCTGCGAGGTGGTGGGATCGGGGGAGGCAGAGATGTTTTTTGGGTTTTCCCAGGATGATCAGCCAGGTCAGGAGCTTCTGAAGGAGCAGAGTGTTAACTAGACGGAGAGACCATCTGGGAATGGAGGGGAGAAGCTGATGGATTCTCCTGGGCCAGAGGCAGGTACACGGACGAGTGACCCTTCACACTCCCTTCCAGTTCCAAGTCCTCTGATTAGCTTTGGGCAGCGATTCCCACCGAGGCCTGTGATGGAGACCCGGTCAAGCGCTTTCTCTGCACTTACCTGATGTGAATTTTACCGGGGGCATTTGTGAAAAGCAGAGATTCCTCAGCCCTTTGGGCGATTCTGACTGGGTAGGTCAGAGACCAGCGCAGATGGTTTTAGTATTTGTAACAAGCACCTCAGGCGAGTTAGGAAACACTGAGGAGGTGGATTCAGATTCTCTGCCCTGGGCACGCTTTTCACCCTGGCTCCTGGCTCCTGGCTCCGAGCGCTTGGCAAGTTCTGTTAGGATCCGGGCCTCCTGAGGCCGCAGCCTGCATGACCCACCTCCCGGGGCCAACCAGATGCCTGCACGGGGCTGGCCTTCGATACATACCTGTGGACCAAATAAATTCCCAAGTAGACCGCTCCACATGCAGGACACATATCCTGTTTTTATTAAAGTGGAGGATGCAGTATTTAGGGTCCAGAGTTTTACAGAATTTTCTTTTTCATTAACTTTATTGAGATCTAATGTACATGCAATAAATCACACCCATTTAAAGTATTAATTGGATGAGTTCTGACAAATGTAAACAGTGGTGTAACCACAACCACCATCAAGATACAGAATATTTCCATCCCGCCCAGGAGTCCTCTCCTGTCCCTTTCCAGTCAACCCTCCGTCTACCCCAACCCCAGCCAACTTCTGGTTCTTTCTGTCGCTACAGATTGCTTTGCACTCTCTAGAGTCACATGGAAATGTGTCAGTACAGTGTGTAGTCTATGTGCCTGGCTTCCTTCATTCGGCAGAGTAATTTGCAATTCATCCATTTCGGTGGGTAGCCCAGTACTTTTTATTGCTGAGTAGTATTCTGTTGTATGGATGTTACCACAATTTGTATATTCAGTCGCCTGTCCATGGGCATTTCGATCATTTCCAGATTTGGTTATTGCAAATGAGGCCTCTGTAAACATTTGCGGACAAGTCTTTGTGTGGACATATATTTTAGTTTCTCAGGGAATTGTCTAGGACTGGGATAGAGATGGCCAGGAGTGGAGACATCCATAAAACTCCTCCCTCATCTATTAAGTCAATAAACATTTATTAGTCAATGATGTGCCAAGCCCGCACTGCAGGCTCGGAAGCCCGGGCAAGCGGGCTCTCTCGACCTTTACGGTGTGGTCAGCGCGGTGGCAGGAGTGCCCATGCGGAGTGGCGGGCCCAGCCAGAAGGCCAAGCGCCTCTCACACCTTCGACCACATTCCACCTCAAAGGCTCCATTTGGAATGCAAGTGTGAGGGAAAGTTTTTAAGGGCTCAGAGGGAAACACTTTTGAACTAAATTATCATATCCTTCCCCCCCTACTTAACACCAAGGTAAATTTCCCTGAGAGATGGGAGTTTCCACTGGGAGGAGACCCTTCCCACTGGGACAGACCCTTCCAAGGGAGAGCGAGCTTGGGCAGGGCCTGTGGGCGATCAGAAGGCAAGGTGTACAGTAGTTCCCCCATATCCACAGTTTTGCTTTCCATGGTTTCACTTACCCACAGTCAACCACAGTCTGAAAATAGTCAATGGAAAATTCCAGAAATAAACAATTCATAAATTTTAAGTTGCGTACCGTTCTGAGAATCATGATGAAACCCCTCAGGGTCCCACTCCACACCCTTGTCAACACTTGGTTTGCTTTTATCAAAATTCTATCTGTCCTAGTGGGTGTGAAGTGGTATCTAACTGTGGTTTTAATGTGCTAATAATATTGAACATATATTCATGTGCTTATTGTTTATTTATACATCCTCTTTGGGAAAATGTCTATACAAGGTCCTTTGCCCATTTTTCAGTTGGGTTGTTTGTCTTTCTCTTGTTGAGTTGTAGGGGTTCCTTATATATTCTGGACATTAAACCCTTATCTGATATGTGATTTGCAGATTTTTTCTGTTGGTTGTTTTTTCACTCCCTTAATAGTGTCTTTCGATACACAAAAGTATTTAATTTTCTGAAGTCTAATTTATCTATTTTTTCTTTGGTCTCTTGTGCTTTCAATGTCATGTTTAAGAAAACATTGACAAATTCAAGGTCATGAAGATTTTCCCCTCTGATTTCATCTAAGAGTTTTATAGTTTTAGCTCTTAAATTTAGGTCTTTGCTCTATTTTGAGTTAATTTTTATATACAGTATAAGGTAAGAATCTAACTTCATTTTTTGATATGTGGATATCCAATTTTCCCAGCACCACTTGTTGAAAAGACTGTTCTTTCCCCACTGAATGGTCTTGGCACCTTTGTGGAAAATCAGTTAACCACAGATGTAAAGATTTATTTCGGGACTCTCAATCCTATTCCATTGGTCTATATGTCTATCCTAATGCCAATGCCACACTGTTTGGATTACTGTAGTTTTATAAGATGTTTCACAATTGTGAAAAGTGAGTCTTGTTCTTTTTTAAGATTATTTTGGCTATTTAAGTTTCCTTGAAATTCTGTATAAGTTTTAGGCTGGATTCTTACATTTTTGAAGATAACCCACTGACCCATCACTTTTGATTTTTAAAAAATTCAGCGTCGCATGTTGCAGTGGAGAGAGGTTCTAGCTAAACAGCAGACCTCAGAGGACCAATCTGAGCCAACAGTGCTTTGTGGCTGCCAATAAGCAAGTGATGCTGGGCTCTATTTAAACCAGTGCAGGAGAAGAGAGGCCCCCGTCTTCTGTGCTCTGCCTACTGAGGCCCATGTTTTTCTAGAGAGCTCTTGAGACCATAGATGCTATTTCCAGGGACAGAATACTATATACAGTGAATAAACCTCATTAGTGGGGAGCAGTTGAGGAACTTGGGGAGATGACTGGGTAGGGATAGAGGAAGGGGATGCATAATAACTTTTAAATATTTGGGTGGTCCCACCCTCACCCTTTCTCTCTCTTCTTCCACTTGCAAAGCAAAAGTTTTTCTCTAGAAGAATGAAGACAAATGATCAGGAGCCACACAAACTGCCCTGATTCTAACCATTGGTGCTGTTTGCTAACCATTAGACCAGTTCACATCTGGAACCAGCTGCCCCTTTGTGAAGTGCTGAGTTGCCTGCCAGGGGCAGTGTTCAAACAGAGGCCAGGTGATGGACTACTGAGGCAGAACAGCAGCAGGAATCAAGGACCTGAGACTCTTCCAGTCATGGAGCAGGGCTTGTAAAAGATCTTGTCTGCGAGTGTGGCCATGACCTCCTCCAGGGCATCCTCTCTGTGACAGCTGCTGCAAGGGAGCTGGAAATGACACGGCTGTCAACAGGAATCTGCTTCTTCAAGTGATGCTTCAGTATCACTCAAAAGGGAGGCAGGGTGATGTTCTGGGAAGAACTGACAGACATAGGTTTGAATCCCAGCTGTGTCTCTAGCTGTATGGCCCCAGCAAGTTAGCTAATCTCTCTAAACCCCGGTTTCCTAATCTGTAAAATGGGAAAGCCCCACAGCTCTGTCCCATCCTCTTGCTTGCAGCATGTGAGAGACCAGCAAGCCCCGGCCAATTTCAGTTGCCCTTCCCCCACCCACTGAGTAGATCTGTGACCATCATAGGAACCAGTCCGTCTCCCCAAGTATTTGCTGTAGAAGAGCAGGCCTTTCTCTTCTCCTGGGGTTGAGGCCTGGGAAGGCCATCTGGGCCTCGGCTGCCTTGGGCATCTTTCCTGCTGTCTGGGGAGAATGTGCCCGAGAGCCCAGCCAATACAGGGGGAGTCAGGCTGAGAGCTGGAGCTAATGAGACACAGCCCAGACCAATCTTACTCCCTGGGCCCAGCTATGGCTGAAGTCCACTCCTGCTTTCATCAATTATGTGAGCAATAAATTCCCTTTTTTGGCTTCAGCTAATTTGAGTTGGGCTCTGCCAGTAAAAACCAAAAGAGCCCTGACCAGTCTATCTTTCTGCAGGGCAGGGAGCGGATGAAAAGTGATCAGAATGCGAAGTATCTGAACCTTAGAGCACGTGAGAGACCAGCAAGCCGGGTTTCCCGCGTAGCCATATGGACAACAGTGGAGGGTGGGGACAGACTGTCTTACTGGTTGTGAGAAGTGAGCACGCGGTCCCGGCTGGGCCAGCCTGAGTGCTCCCTGCACTGTTCTGAGCGGAGCAGCAGGGCAGGCTCCCTTTCCCCTGGGCCACTGCTGGGTTTCTGTTACCCACAGCTGCCACCAGCAAGCTTCCTGTCCCATGAAGAGGGAATGACAGCTCACAAAGGCAGAGAGTGGACAGCGGGGGACTTGTGTCCCCGGCCCCAGCTGCCCGCACTGCCAAGCACCACAGGGTCCAATGAACTGCTCTTTTTCTTCAGTGTGACTGGGTTTCTGTCCCTGGCCTCTGAGGGATTCCTGACTAATGTGCCCAGAGGCCGGCTGAGGCAAGGCCAAAAAAGAGCCACAGGGACAGGGTTGCTGTGCAGCCGGGACAGTCTGCCCCTCATTCCTGGTGTGGGAAAGACCCATCCGTTCCTGCCAAGCAGCTCTCACAGCCAGTGTCTGGGACAGATGAGTCCTGCAGAGGGACGGACAGGACCAATGCAGGGCACCGATGCCACTCCAATGCCCTCTCCAGCTGCTTTCTTTCAAATCCTTTGACTAGACCCTTGCCTTGTCTATACACAGTGTCCTATCCAGTAGGTGGATCTGTTGTGATGAGCACTATATGGCCCCAGCAAGTTAGCTGATCTCTCCAAACCTCAGTTTCCTAATCTGTAAAATGGGAAAATTATACCGACTAGAGCTGATTATGGCTAACAAGCTTGCTTCTCCCACCTTCTGCCTTGTCCAGGGAGCTGGTTGGGCTCCTCTTCACCCCTGGTTGGTGAGGGTGAGAGCATGGGTGGTCTGGGCTGAGACCCCCAACAGATTCGACAGGTGGAGAAGCACAGGTGGGGAGCGCTCTTGCCTCTGTGTGCCCCCCACAGCCCCTCCGCATCTTCACTCACCTGTTAGTCACTCAACAAACGTGTGGGGCAGGAGCTCTGGGCCAGGCGCTGGGCCAGGAATCATGGCACCACAATGAACAAAGCAAAGCTCACATTCTAGTGACAGAGACAACAAGTGAAATAAGTAAAAAATACAAAGTGTGTCAGATGTTAGTAATTACAACAACCAGAGGAAGGAGGAAGATGGTGGGCAAAGGTGTTACTATGTCACAAAGGATGGCCAACAGCGGCCTCTCCAAGGAAGTGCAGAGAGGAAGGGCACGCCTGGCATGTTCAAGAAATGGCAAGGGCCCGGCCGGTGTGGCTCAGTGGGTTGAGCGTCATCTGTGCACCAAAAGGTCGCCGGTTCGATTCCTGGTCGGGGCACATGTCTCTTCAGGTGAGAATTCTCACTCAGACCCCTCCTGCTTCTGGGGAAAGACGGATGAGCTCTGGGGAGAAAGGGGCACCGTTAGAAGGAACAAGCCCAAGCTCTGTCTTCTGCCTCCCTGGCCTTTTTCTCACTTGTGGAACCTGCGCTGGGCTCTCTGAACCTCAGTTTTCCTTCCTGTCAATGGGGGAGGAGGGACAGCTACCCCTCAGCTTTGGCCCAGGGCCTGATGGAGCAGAGGAGGCAGTGCCTTTGTGTGATGGGGAGGGGATTCTGAGCCTCTGACCTGACACCCTGGGACCCAGGCCAGAGTCCCACCCCCAGTGCTGATGGAAGCTGCAGAGTGGCACCGGGAGGAGGGGACACAGTAAGTCAAATGGGCCTCACCCAGCCTGGCCCGGAGGGAGCCCTGTGAAGGTCAGTGTCCACCAGTGAGATGGGGAAGATTTGGAAAACAGGGCCCAGAAAGACAGGTGCCCCGGGAGCCCTGAGCACCAGGTTGGTGTGCAGGACCAGTGTGAGGTCCTGAGGAGGAGCCACACGCATGCCACACGCCAGCCTGAAGCGCCTGCTCAGCCAGGAGCAGGGCGCAGCCTTGGTGTGAGGAAAGGCAAGTCCAGCATGCAGCTCGGCTCTTCTCAGGAGTATGGCACTGTGGGGGGTCCATGGGAGGGAAACTGGGGACCCTATGGGAGGCATTGTGTGGGGGCACTGCAGGGAGCAGAGATGCATCAAACTTAGCCCCTCCTGGGCCCTCCAGGGCAGAGAGAGCACGGCTGTTTGAGGTAAAATACACTGGCTCCTTAAAGCTCATGGCAGCCCGGGCGGGGGCGGGGGCGGGGGGGGGGGGCTCCTTCCCACTCACAGGCGCGGGAACCAGCTCTGGTCGGAGAGGCGGAGCCATGTGCCCAAGGTGGGCCAGCTGAGCGGCATCAGAGCCATTCGGAAGCCAGGTACGGGCCCCGCAACCCAAAGTCTTTCAACTCTGGCCCCTGGAAAACGGAGCCAGGCAAAGAATTAAAAACTGGCCCAGCAGGGCACACAGGGAGCCACCCGAACTCCCAGCTCCGTCTCAGGGTTTGGCTCCACTGTTTACCCCCAAGGTGGCAGCTGAGGAGGTGGGGCATGGGGGTGGTTCCATGACCCCCAGAGAGAGGCCGGATTAGTCCCGGACCCTGCCCCCACCGCAGGCCAGACAGGCTGCAGGCGTTGGGTTTGGGGCCCCCGGGAGGCCCTCTAAGGAGTCAGTTCCTCTCCTCCCCAGGCCTCCCAGCCACCTCTACCCCCTGGGCCTGCCCTCCTCTCAGAGCTGCTGGCCCTGAGCAGAGCTCACAGCTTTTCCTGAGCTAGGGCTGGCGCCCCACTTCCCCATACAACCCAAACCCCCTGCCCCCGGCCTCTGACCTGGCCTCCCATCGTTCCAAGCTCCCTCTCCATGATGCCTTCCTCGTCTTCAGGCAACGTCCCCGTGGGCGCATGAAGCGCCTGCTCTGTGCCAGGAGCTGAACTCAGCCGAGAGTCTGACCCAGGAGCGGGAGCCAGCAGAGAGGGACACATGGGGACTGCGGGGGCCCAGGACTGGAGGGAGGAAGAGCCAGGTAAGGCATGATGATGGAGGACTTTTGACACGCAGGTAAGGCATGATGATGGAGGACTTTTGACACGCACCTTAGAGAATAACGAGGCGTTTCGGGAGACAGGAGGAGGTGCAGCGGGCATTCCAAGCGGAAGGAACGAGGGTTTTCCCTGTCTTGCAGGATGAACAGCCCAAAGCATCCTTGGGGACCTGCCGTGTTCCAACCCGGCTTGTCTGTGGGCACCCTGAGAGGGGACAGGGCCAGGCTTCCTCGGGACCCCACAGAGCCCTGAGAGCGAGGGGCTTTGCGGGAGTGTTGGATGGGACAAGTGGAGACTCTCCCACACTGAGGTCCTCCTCCTGGGTCAGCCTGTCCTGCTGAGTGCGAGTGATCAGGACACTGCGCACTACTCTTCGTGGCAATCAGGGCGGCCACGTTTCACCTCCTTGCTCTTTGTGGAATAAAGAGACACGAGTCTGTTTTAAAGATGAGGACACTTGAGGCTCAAGGGTCAAAACCACAGAGCTAGAGATGCAGCTGCGATCTGAACTCAGGTCTCTGGCTGCACAGTCACAGCTCCTATTCACCTCCCTCAGTGTTCTTGTCTGGCAGTAGGACCTAGTTGTAAATTAGGATGGAGGCACAGAGAGCAAGCCTGGGCCCCCCAGAGGTGGCAGCCAGGCAGGCTGGGAACCCCCAGACCTGAAACAGGCCTGAGGCAGGAGCGGCCGGGGCTCCAGAGGAAACCAAAGCCCAGACTCCGGGGCTAAACAACTCCACATCCCCACCTAGTGGCCAGAGGGAGTCACTGCCGCGGCTCACAGGCGACACTGATCCAGGTCACCTGCAAGCCACAGCCGGCGGGAAAGCCTCCTCCCTGGGCCAGGGCTCCTCGGAAGAGAGAGGAGGCCCCATCAGTGGGCCTCCACTGGCGTTCATTGCCCTCAGGATTTCTCTGCAGCGATCCAGTCGCCTGTGGGAGCTCTGTTCTCAGCTGCAGACATCCCAACGCCCAGGCCTCTTGGGTCAGCCCCTAGCCTAAACCTCCATGCCTAGGCCAGGTTCCCCAGGCTCAGGGACTTGGCAGCGTGTCATCCCAGATGGCAGGATCCCATTGGCCTGCACTGGCCTCCAGGGCAGGAGGGGCCACCCAGCTCTGGTGGGTCAACCCGGGCTGCTGCCCAGGGTGGAGGAGAATTTGCCAGCTGGCCCCCAGGCCCCTATCCTTAGGCTCCTCTAGGCTCCTCCAAATGGAGGGGCAGGAAAGCAGACTTTACTGAGCCAGGAACCCTTATAAACAGCATCTCATTGAATCTTCAAATAACCCCACGAGCTAGGTACACTAGTACCTCCATCTTGAAGAAGCCGTGGGGAAGGGTAAAGTAATTGCCTAAGTCACACACTCACTGAATATTAACTACAAACGACATGGTCTGCGATAGACACGGGCACCTCCCTCAGGAGGGAAACAGCTGAAGGGAGCTTCCCAGAGACGCGCCCAGTGGGCTGAGCTCAGAAGGAAGCGGACAGGAAGCGATTCCAGGCCGTGGGAAGGGGTGCAAGCTAGAGGCCCAGGGCGAGGTCAGCAAGATGGACCTAAACTCCTGGGCTGGCGGGTGCACAGTGGGTGGGGAGGAGGCAGGACTCCTGCAGGCCCCGCAGCCAGGCGAAGGAGGGTGGCCTGGGCTCCAAGAGCGCGGGAAGCCTTGGAAGGCAGCAAACACGGCAGCAAGAGCCCTACCTCACCCATGTTTCAGGGAGGGCTTAGCTGGCGGGAAAGGTCGGTGGGCAGACGTGCTGGGAGGTTCCCAATGGTCCTAGGTGGAGAGGCCCCCCCGGAGTTGGGGGCAGGGGCAAGGTTGTTGCTCAGGCAGGGCTCAGTGGCAGCAAAGGCTGAGGCCAGAGGACAACAGAGCCCAGAGACTCACCCGGCGTCTCTGCAGATCAGGGTTTGAGGGTTTGAAGGCCTGGTTGTCCGGGGCCCTTAGTCCATTTGGGCTGCTAGGACAAAATTCCACAGACTGGGAAACTTATGAACAACAGGCATTTATTTCTCACAGTTCTGGAGGCTGGAAGTCCGAGCTCAGGGTGACAGCAGGGTGAGGCCCCTCTTCCTTCCAGATCATAGATGCCTCTTGGTGTCCTCACGTGGTAGAAAGGAGAAGGGATCTCTTTATAACAACAAAATCCCATTCATAAGGGCTCTGTCCTTGAGACCTAAGCACCTCCTGAAGGTTCCATCTCCTAATACCATCACCTTGGGAGTTAGGCTTCAATATGAATTTTCAGGGGACACAAACATTCAGACCTCAGCAACCTGGAGGCTTCTCCTACAGAGGCAGGTCCTCAAGCAAGATATCTGCCCTCCATGGCCCTCAGTTCCCCAGGAGAGAGAGGAAGCCCCAGTGGTAGGGACTATGTCCTTGGCCCTCAGGGGTTCTCTGCAGCTGGCTCCAAGTGGACTTGGGAGCAGGGGCTCTGGTCCAGGGCCTAGGATAGCATATTGTGCAGGGACTGGGTGTGGGTCCTGCTTCTGGAGGTAGGAATTCATTCATTCACTCATTCATTCAGCCAATGCTTTTTGCACTCCTGCCATGTGTTAAGCAGTTTTAGGTCTGGGCACCGAGCAATAAGCAAAACAGACACCAGACTACCTTGAGGGAGCCAACAATCTCCTAGGAGACAGGCCTTAAACAAATATACCTCCTCCCAGAGGAGAGGTGGCAATGCAGAGGAGTGGGGTGGGAAAGGGCGTGGCCCTAGCAAACTTGGGACAGTATGTGTCTGCCTGCATTTGTGTGTCTTAGTGTTTCTCTGTATTGTGTGTGTGTCTCTGTGTTTGCATGTGGTTAATGAGTGCCTCTATATAAGGGGTGGTCCACATATGTATATATTTGTGTGTCTTTGGGGGGGGGTGTTAATGTGCTATGTGTAAGTCTCCATGTGTGTGCTTGTATGTCTCTGGGTGAATTTGTATGTGGGGGTCTGTGTGTAAGTGGTAGGGTGACCTGCTGGGAGACTTGTTCAGAACTACATGGTTTCTCAGAATGTGAGATATCAATACTAAAACCAGAACTGCTGTGGCACACTGGGACAGTCGTGGAAGGCCAAAGCTGGAAGGGTGGACGGTACCTCTGAGAGGGGAATAAGACCCAAAGTTGGGGCAGGGTCTTAGTCCAGGGCTAAATACATCCAGTCCCACAAGAGCCTGTCACAGGGGGCTGGGCCAAATGCCCAGTGGACAAAGAAGCCCCAGGCCGTAAAGCAGGAGCTCTAAGGGGTCCAGGAAAGAGCACAGGCTTGGGGTCAGCCTGACCTTGGTGTGACCATCATCTGCTTCTTAGCAACTATGTCCTTGGGCAGGTCTGAGCCTTGGTTTTCTCCTCTGCAAAATGGGGATAATCATATCCACTGCCCAGTGCTGAGAATTAAGTAAGAAAATGTATGCCCAGTGTTAAGCACACATTTGGGGTTCCACAGCTCCGCTGGTGAGGCTGAGGAGAAGGCGCCGTGGGGCCAGAGGATATATTCTCTTTGGGATGGAAATCATTAATAAGGAGAGCAAACATGATCTGTGCCTGAGCTAAGCGCTTGCCATGTGACATCTCAGGCAACCCTTCCACACCCGTGCTATTGTTTTACACAGGAGAAGCCCCTGGCAGGCCTTGCGGGGCTGACCAGACTTGAGGCCACCCTGCCCTGTCTCCCAGACTCAGGCTGGGTCAGGCTGCTTCTCCCATGGACCCGCCTCCTGGCCCTGCCAGAAGGGCACCCGCCCACCCCTTTGCCCTTTCCCAGCCGGGAAGCTGACTCTCACCCATCATCACTTCATCAGCTAACATTTGGCAGGGCCGGGCCCATGGGATTGTGAAAGAGCCCTTCCTTTATTTACTGGGTGGCCTGGGGCGCTTCACTTCCGTTCTCTGAACTTCATTTGCCGTGTCTGTGAAGGGGGGCTCGTAATCCACACCTTGCCAGGGAGGGTTCAGTGAGACCCCATATGTGAAAGTGCTTTCAACACACAAAGCCTTCCACACAGGTAGGGAATTAGCCCATTGGGTGCCCCCCAGGCCTGGGGCACCCTTAAATATGGGGCCTGCATGTCCCCCATCAGTATTCCCTTCTCTCTTTAGGAAGAAGTCTCAGTCAGGCAACAGGCTGTGGTGCTGGCTGCCTGTCACCCTCCTGTGCCTCTCCTGCAGTTTGCTGGGGGTGAGGGGGGTGAATAAACATCCCACCAGGAGCGGAGGCAGCAGAGTCAGCCAGTTAGTTCCCTAAGGGTTTTAGGACCTGGAGTGTGATTTTCTAATTGTGAATTCATCCTGGCCTGTTCCCCAAGAATCTCAGTGACAACAGCCTCGGTCTGTGGATGACTCTGCCATCCCCCAGGCTTAGTTTCTCAAACGTTAAATGAAAGTAGAGTCCCTGCCTCTTACCTGAAGAAGCTGAGGCTGGGGATCACTGGGCACCGGACCAAGGTCAACTGGTCAATCACAGATCAATCTGATTTTAGTCCAAACCATTTATTTTCAGGAGGAGGATTCTGGGGTCCAGAGAAGAAAGTCCCATTGTCCCGGGTCACATAGCCAGAGCCAGAACTTGACCTGTCCCTGTCCCCTGTGCTTCGGCAGGCGGTGGATGTGTAGATAACCACTGCATTACCAAAGGTTTTGTCCTACCCTGCGTCCTACATGGGAGGGGAAAGCGTTGGAAGCCTAGGGTGGGAAGACACCCCGCTGGGTCCACACAGCAAAGCTGGGGACTGCGCTGCCGTGGAAATGATGGGAGCTGGTGCGGACTGTGTGCCTTTAGCTCATAATTAAGGAGATGATCTCCAAGAAGGCCAGAGCTCACCTGGGAACCTTAGCCGTCCGCTGGAATCAGGCTTCCAAACCCCACCCCCAACCAAACTGGTGCTGGGCCACCAGCCTCACACCCCCAGCTCCGCCTTCAAGCCTGACCCAGACCTTGGTGTCCTTTAACCCAAGGGAGGGATTCTCAGGCTGACCCTATGATCTCCCTTTTCCACCTCCTCCCACTGGAACAGCGCAGATCCCAAGCCCGCCCCCCCCCCCAAGGCCCGAGGGCACGTGAGCGGAGCCAAGGGCTCGCCCCAGGGGCGCCCATCCTGCACGACCCTGAGCTCAATCTTGAAGACCAGGGGCGGGGAAAGTGAAGAGCTAGAGAAAGGAGCCTAGTTGGACCTCCCACCCTCCCATCCCTGCACCCCTGCACCCCTGAGCGGGCCCCTCAGGCCAAAGCAGTTCTCTGGCGAATCCAAGCCCCATCGCCCGCTCCTGAGAAGCCAGGAAGGCCAGGATTAGGCGGCCTCCTGCCCTGAATGGACCCGAGGACCCCAAGCCCAGCAGGCACACAGAAAGCGGCCGGGCAGGGCGTTGGCACCGCAGGGCAGCGCCAGGAGAAGGGAAGGCGCCGCCACCCTGCGCCTCGGGCGCCCTGGTGCACGTGTCCGCAGCCCCATTCCCCTCGGCGGAGCGCCTCCGTCCCTCGGCCGCCTGTGCGGTCCCTGGGCCTGGACCTACGTCAGCCTGTGGGTTTGTCCCGGTGCCCGTCTGGCTGTGGGTCTCTCCGGCCACCTCTGGCTCTCTCCCTGGGCGGGCTGTCCGGCCGCCGGCCGCCCCTGGCCTGGAGCGCCACCTCGTGGGCGCGTGAGGAATTGCCGTTGCCCGCGGTCAGGGCCGCTACTGGCCGAGCTGCGGAGGGTCCCAAGGAGAGGGGCAGGGAAAGAGGGGCTGCCGCAGGCTGCGGGAACCCAGTGCTGGGGAGGGGGGAGGGGTGGGGCGAGCGGATCTACACCTCCAGAGAGCCCAAAAGGAGCTCCAGGAGCAAATCCGAGTCCCAGAGTTGGGCAGAGGCGTCAATGCATTTAGTGAGGGGTGGCCAGGCCGCATTCCCAGAGGGCACCCACAGCTCAGGGTCCTTTCCCTTTGCCCCCTTCCCCGGGCGCTCACAGGTCTCCCCTCTGCTGCCCAGTCCCTGGAGCACGGAGTGTTCGGCCCCTCGCTGGACCCCAGCTGCCCTACTGGTGCTCCAAACTTTGGAGCCGAAGACCGCAAAGGAGGGAATGGAGTGGGATTGGGTTTCCCAAAGTGGGGGGCGGAAGGCAGGCTCACAGTTTAAACCTCGGTCACAGGGAGACGGTGTCTCTTGAACCGTCGTAGGGCAGGGAGATTGGGGGTTGGGGGGGGACGGGCTCGAGCTGGGGCTTTCACCTGTGGGTGTCCTGGGTGTCACCAAGCTAAACGCGCCCCTCTGGATCCAAGGGGTGCCCTCTGTGGGCGTTCGCGTTACGCTGGGGAGGTGGCCCCCAGTGCTGCGCTCTTCCGTAGGGCAGGGCCACGCGGCTAACACTCAAGGTCTCTCCCCCCCAGCATTGGTCTGGGAGGTGGGGAATGGGGGAGGGAGGGATGGTTTGAGGGCTCGAGACACTCGGATTAACCGAAGGGGAAATGAGGTCCCCCAGGTCTCGGAATCCTGGCTGCCTAGCCGCTAGGGGTCCCACAGAGCCCACACCTCCAGTCTCCAA
This sequence comes from Miniopterus schreibersii, assembly GCF_964146895.1. Taxonomy (NCBI): domain Eukaryota; kingdom Metazoa; phylum Chordata; class Mammalia; order Chiroptera; family Miniopteridae; genus Miniopterus; species Miniopterus schreibersii. The sequence goes on from NC_138116.1 coordinate 11,868,632, forward strand.
ACTCCCTCTTGACTCGGTCGCAATCCCCCGTCTACATGCACAATCCCCTCAGACCGCACAGCCCCAGGCACAGAGCCCCAGTGGGACGCATCAAGTCACCAACAAGCCTCAGCGGCCCCTCAGTCCCCGTCACCCCTAAACGTGCCCTCCGCACAGGTCCGCACGCTGGCGATGCTGCCGTCTAGGGCCCCCGGTGCCAGGCCCTGAAGGGTTAAGGAGGCCTTGGGGCAGGGGAGCTGCGGGATACCCGGAGCAGGGGCTAATTGAACAAAGGGGGCTGAAAGGACTGGGGCTTAATTGGGCCAGGGGGCCGCCTGGCCTTTGTCTGGGACCAGCTCCCGCCGCCAGCCCGGTTCCCGCAGCCGGGACCCAGTAGAGCAGGGCGGGAGGCGGGGAGGAAAGAAAGGACGAGTCTACACCGCACTCGGGGCGCGGGGCCTCCAGTATCACTGCAGCCGACCCAGACCCTCCCGCCAGCGCCCCGCCCCGACTGAGCGGCGACCCTCCGGCGTTGGGTCCCCACTGCGCCCGCGGCCCCGCCCGCGGCTCCAGTCGGGTGCTGCCCCCTGGTGTCAGCGGCGCGCTTCGCAGGCTGCTGTGGACGCGCCGCCTCCTTCCAGACGCACCGACGGCCAGAAACCGAAGGAGCGGACGCATTCCTTCCCTTTGAATCTTAGAGGCGTTTTCAGCCCAAAGCCCCCTTGAGCAAGTGCGCTATCGACGAGGGGTTCTATCTGGGCTGGGAAAGGGGTCTCTCCGCCGCGCCCCGTCTTGGGCAGCCCCTTCGCTGCTCTGCCCGCCTGAAGCCGGGAGGGAGGCAGGGAAGCGGGAGCCCGCCGTCTAGGGGCCGGGACAGTCTCCTTCGCCCTCCCGCTCGTTCACCCGCCCAGACCACAGCCAAGTGGAGCGTGGCCAGGGGCCAGCTCCCTCCCGGGAGGAGACCACCAGTTCTCCTTCCTCGCAAATGTGTAGGCCCAGGAAGGTGTCCTGGGAGCTCGGAGGCCAGGACACGGTCAATTCCACCTCCACCTTCACCCTTTCTCCACCAGAATCACCGTCCCCTGGCGTCCCTGGTGAGTCGCAGGCCAGTGCCTACCGCCCTGTCCAAAGTGCCGAGGTGGACAGCCTGCCCGGCAGGGCGTCACGGATCCCTAAGGCTTAAAGAGAGAACTGGGACTCACAGATAGAGACCAGACTGAGGGGTGCCTGGGGGAGGGGTTTGGGGGCTGGATGGGAATGGTGAAGGGATTGAGAAGTACAGGTTGGTGGTCACAAAGCAGTCACGGGGAGGTAGGCACAGCACAGGGAAGTGATACAGTCAATAATATCTTAACTGTGCGTGGTGCAGGTGGGTACTTGAAGTATCCGGGAACCACTTTGTAAAGTATGACTCACCACTACACTGTACACCTGAAACTAATACAAAATAATATCGAATGTAAAATATATATATATATATAAAGTCACAACCAGAGAAAAAAAGGAGAACTGGGAAGGAGGTGGAGGGGTCAGTAAGGGGGAGACCTAGGGGTGGGCGGAGGAAGTGACCGACTGCCCACCTCGCACCCTTTCTGCTAGTACTGGGGCTGCAGACGCTGTTGGCGGGGAGAAGGGGGGAGGGTGCCCCCCGCCAGCTCACAGGACGAGGGCCGGGCGCAGTTGTCTTTGCAGGAGCCGGTCTGGGGAAGGGCGGGCCTAAGGGCGGCTGATACAGTGGGACTCCCGGAGACTCCCCAGCCAAGCCCATTAGTATATAGGGGGAAACTGAGGCAGGAGAGGGCTAGCCTACGACCCACACTCCCACACCTCCGAGAGAGATTCACATGAGTTACAAGGAAGAACTTTCGGGCTAAACTTTGCCACTCTAGTCAACAGCCCTGACACGGAGAGGGTGTTTCTTTTTGAGACTCAGGAGGCACAGAGATGGAAGAGTTCTAGGGTCTGCCGTACTGGGGAAGCCAGGCCCAACCCCTCCTTGGAGGGGAGAGAGGGATCACCCACCTTACCAGCCCCCCCCCCACCCAGAGGCGCTAAAAGGGGACGCGTTTCCACTAGGGTGCCCCAGCAAGGGAGCCGGGAGCCCACGGAGCGGCTGGAGCGGCGGACGGAGGTGAGTGGCCAGCAGAGGGAGCCCGGGCCCCGGCCTGGGGCGCAGCACGCGCTGGGAGCGCGGGGGGCTCGGGGGGCTCGACGCCGCCTGGCGCCTACTCGCCGGCCGTGGCCCGCGACGGCGCCGCCCGGCCTCGCAGCTCCGCCCGCCGCCCCGGGGTGCAGCAGCCGCCGAGCCCTGGGTCCCCCCTAGTGCGCCTGCTGCGCCCCAGCCCCGCGCGGCCCACAGAGCGCACAGCGCCGTTCACTTCGCATCGTAGCGTTTTATTGTTTTCTCGCGTTTTATTGTTTTCTCTCATTTTTTGTTTTTGTTTTTCTTTTGTCGTTTCGTCTCGCTCCGGAGCGAAAAGTGAAAACCTGAGGTGGAGCCAGCGGGCCAGGCGAGCAGAGCCCGGGCGGAGGGGCCGAGGGGCTGGGCGGGGGTGGGGGCGGGAGCTCATCCAGGGGCGGGCCTTCTGCAGCCGAGGACGCCCCCCTCAGCCCTGTACAATATAGATGCTCAGGTGAAATGGAAGAAAAATTAAATGCTATGAGTTAATCTCTAAATATTATGTACACAGCAATGTACACCTTTGAATAAATTAATACCAATTTGCATATTCTGGGAATCTTAAAGCTTATTTACACAAATTACCATTTATTTTATAAATATCTTTTTTTTTTTCTTCCCTGGGAATCAAGGCAGAAGTGCCACTCCCTCCGCTGACCCAGGGGTGGAAGGGGCGCCTGCCTCTTGGGGACAGGGCTGGGGGACTGAAAGAACAGGTCCCTCCCGGCTCAAGTCTACACTGACTTGTCTTCATGGACCCCAGCACCCCTCACCCCAGATTCTCATAGGGTCCAGGCAGGAGGCCAGGGCCTCTGGGGCTCCCCTCCGAAGCTCCCACCTCTAACCCCTGCACCTTCTGGCTCCTGAAGAGACCGCTGGGCGGGAGATGAGGTCTCCCCACAGCACTGGAGGACCTGGACGATGCCACCTTGACACGAGCAAATCTGGACCGAGTCCAGTGGCCCCAACGCGACTGTGATCCCGGGAGCGGGGTTCCTTGCGAGGTTCAGGGCAGTGTCCCAGGCCCCCCACCCCACCCCCGCTGGCTGGTCAGGACTCTATTCCGGCTGCTGCAGCCCGCTTTTGCTCCTTTATTTAAATAAATACCCATTCTGTGCTGTACAGGTCCCAAGCAGCAGGAGCGGGCAGCCCCGGAGGCCAGCGTGGCGGCGGCGCGGCTGGGCAGCCCCCTCACTTGGGCGACTCCCTGCCGGGGGAGAGGGCTCGCTGGCTCTCCAGCCCACTCACCAGTCTCTGGATGCTCTGCAGTTCGCTGGCCGCCTCTTTGGCTGAGCCGCTGGGCGACAGGGCCCCGCGGGGAGGGGCCCCCACTTTCCGGAGCGCCAGCTCGGGCAGCGGGCTGGGCTCCCGGCTGCCGCCGCCCGCAGCCTTGGAGGCCTCGGCCAGCCCGGCGGTGAGCAGGCCGGCGCCGGGCGGCACGGCCACCGGGATCTGGTAGGGGCTGAAGCGCAGCCGCGGCCGGGCGCCGCCCAGGAACGGGCTCCGGGACAGCGAGCCGGCGGCCGCCGCGGCCGCAGCCGCAGCGCTGGAGGCCGGCAGGGCGGAGGCGGCGGCCGCGGCGGCCGCCATGTAGGTGTAGGGATAGGGGAAGAGGCCTCCAAAAGTGGGCATCGGGATTCCCTGGAAGAAACGGAACAACGCAGGGGTTAGGCATCCTGCCTGGGGTGTTGGGGTGAGCTGGGGGGGGGGTGCTGCAAGGAGGACTCCCTGCCCTACGGTTTCAGGAACAGAGGCCAGAGCTCAGGTAACTACAGCCCCAAGCAGCAGCTGGGCATGAGGCAGTAATGCTACGGCCGGCCCAGTTACAAGGGGCGCTCACTTCAGGCTGCCGCAAAGGCCTGGCACCGCGAGCTCTGTGCCAGCGGGAGTAAGGGGAGGGACATTCCAGGTGGCTAAACTAGCACAGGCCAAGGCCTGGAGGGAGGAAGCGGGGCAGGCGTGGGGCCAGGTGGCAAGCAGGCAGCTCCGGCTGCCTTTGGAAGTGCTGCTCACCTAGAACAGCGGCCTCCCGGGCCCTTCTACCTGCAGGTGCCCCAGAGGGCTGAGGCAGCCCAGGCAGGGAGGAGCTCTGTAAAACTTCCCCGCCTGCCCACCTGCTCAGAGGTCTCTGCCTGGGCCAGGAGAAGGGCACAGATGCCAATCAGTTTATAAACTGGCCTGAATATTCTATAAAGAACTCCTGGCGGCACCTCGGTGGCAGCTGAGGAAGGAATGCAGTCTTTGCCTGTGCAGAGCACAGTAGCCAGGAAACCTTGGATAAACACCGCCCGAGTCCGTGAGGCCCGACTTTTGGATTATCTGACCTTTGAAATAATGGCTCACTCCCCAGAGTAAGTGGGTATGGGGAGGAGGGCAGGGAGCTGACTGTGCGGGGCTTCTAGGGAGACGCAGGCCTGGCTCAGGCAGGAAGAAAAAAAGTAGCTTAGTCAGAAATGAAAAAATATCCTTCCTAGAAGGTCAAGGCCTACTGGGCATTCAGATCTGGAATCCCAAGTTGGGAGGAGGGAGGTTGGCATCAGATCTCCCCATTTGGCTCTGCCGGATGGCCAGGGGTGGGCTACCCTGGCTTGGGTAGTTAACCACTAGAAGTGTAGCAAGTGATGCCTCCTGAGTGCTGGGTACTCTCACCCTGGCCTTGCACCTGTTGACCAGGCTGTGTCTAGAAGCCGTCACTTCCCCATGACCTCTACGGTGCCCATGATGGTCACCAGAATTTGTCTGGGGAGGAGGCACTCACATACATACAGAACCAAGGGTTCAGTTCCCACCTCCAAGCCCTGAACTCCATTTTCCAGAAGCTTCCTTGCCAGCTCAGAGCCCTAGGTATGTGATGTTAGTGCCTCGAACACTCACTCCACACCGCCCCTCCCTGAGCTCTGTTTAAAACCTATTTAAACAGAATCTCTTCTCCCCACTTTAAAAATATTTGCTTCTGAACCCAAGGAGCCTTCTCAGACCTGAACTCCTATTTTCCTTCCCGTAAGATACGATCTCAAGGGTTCAATTTGCCAGAAACCTCAGAGGGAAGAAAATGAATGAAGAGAATCCACATCTTTCCACAGGGACTATTCCACCCAAGCAACCAAAGAGGCCGCTCTCCTCACCCGATCTCCTTATTTTGCTGCTGGCCACGGTTTAATAAACTTTCCCCTGGGAGCTCAGAGTTTCAACCTGGGCCTGGGGAACTGAGCTCCTTTTCCCTGAGATGCGTGGCTGGGGGAGTCAGGAGGCCCGAGGTGGGGGAAGGAACAGCCCTGTCCTTTGTCAGGTCAGAGGACTTCCTGGAGGGCCTGAAAAAGACACCTGGACGTGGGTCATTTTGGTGGTCAGTTGCCCAGAAAATATTGCAAAATGTCCTACTGTCTTTGTCCAGCCACCCTGGCCTTTCAGGGACTGACAGTGAGCCAACGGTTTTTGTTCCCAAGAAAAACGTCCTGAGGCCAGGAAAGTGGAGTTCACAAAAGCCAGGGGCAGCCCCAGTCTGTCAGAGCAGGAAGAACCTAATGGGTGCCTCATTCTATTACGTGGTTATTGGGAAGAAAACGGCCCAGAGAGGGGAAGGGACTTGCCCAAGGTCACACAGGATTCAGGAGCGCCCTGGCCAGACTCCGGACCTACAGTCTTAATACCCCTGCGCCTAGGTGGCCTGGAGAGCGCACACCAGGTCCTCCCAGGCCCCAGGACCGAGTCCTTGCCCGCTACAATCTCCGAGCACCTGCGGCACCCTTCAGCCCCACGCCCCCCGGCCCCCACCTTGCTCCCCTCCCTCCAGCGTGACGCCGCCAGGCCTCAGGCCTTACCTGAGATGCCAGCATGTGCTGGGAGAGGTGGAACGGGAAGGGTGCGGCGCTGCTCGCCGCACTGACCGCGGGGCCCAGCCCGCCTGCGTCCAGCCCGGCGGTGGCCCCCGGCCCGCCGCCTCCGCCAGTGCCGCCGCCGCCCGCCACCGAGGCCAGCAGGTGGCCCATGCCCATGGCGGAGAAGGCTCCGGGGCCCATGGCGAACTGTCCCGGGTGCAGGAAGAGCGGCTGGCCGGCCCCCAGCGGCCCGAAAAACTGCTGCCCATGAAGATGGCCGGAGAAAGCCAGTCCCGGGAGGTGGCCGGCGCCCAGGGGGGACGCACCGTCCGTCTGTACCACCAGCGGCGCCAGGCTGGGCTCCTTGCCCTCCCCCGCCTCCTTGCGCCCCTCGTCCTTGCGCCGGGCGTCGGCGCGCTCCTTCTCCAGGCTCCGCGGGCCGAGCGGGCCGTCCCCGCCGCTCTCCGCCGGCTCCCTGCCCGTCTCCGGGCTGCGCCGCTCCCGGGCGCGCTCAGGCTCCGTCGGGCGAGGGGGGCTGCCGTCCGGGGCCGGGCTGCGGCCTAGCGCGGGGCGCGCGCGCTCCTCGCTCAGCCGCTCGGGCTCGGGGTCGCTGTCCGCGGCGAACGCCTTCTCCTCGGCTGCGGGGAGAGGGCGCGGGGTTACAGGGCCCGGGGAGAGGCGGGCGCGAGGGCTCTCTGGGCTCCCGGGGCCTGGAAAGGCCTGCCGTCGGGAGGGCGAGTCCAAGGCTCCGAGGTCCTCGTCGGGCGAGGGGAGGCGGCAGGTCGCCTAACCCGAGACCCCTTATATCCAGTGGGAGAAACCGAGCCCAGCAGTTTCCTTTGCTGCGGGAGGCACACAGCGCCAGGGACCTAGCTCCAAGTCCAGCCGGATCCTCTGGCCACGAGGGGCCGTGACGGGGCGTCCAGATGGGCAGCCCCATCCCCGACGCCCTGCTGCCGCTCCCCCGGCCTTAAGGTTAACCTGACGTTAACCTGGCGGAGAGCAAAGGGCCCGCGCCCCGAGGAGACCCTCCCCCTCCCCCACCTCCGGTCCGACCGCCTGACGCTCACCTCTGGTGCGGTGAAGGCGGAGGGGACTCGGCGCTGCCCCCGGGGACGGTGGCGGTTCCCGTGCCGGGGGAGGGTCGCAAGACGAGGCGTCCGACTCGGCGCCGTCGCGCTCGGGCTTGCAGTGCTCCTCGTACAGGCGCAGAGAGGGCAGCGTCAGCTGCTTCCTGGGGATGAACAGAGGGAGCGGGTCGGGGGCGCTCGCCCACCCCCGCATCCTGCCCCTCCAGGCGCCCGCCGCGGCACAGGCCGGCGGCCCCCTCACCTTTTCTCCCTCCTGCCGTTCCCCGTGTCCCTGAAGCCCTTGGCGAACGGGTTGTTGTCGATCTTCAGCTGCGTGATCTGCGGGGACCGAGGGAGCGGCGCCAGGTCAGGATGCGGCGCTTCCAAGCCCGGCCTGGGGCATCCCGAGGTCAGCGGCTGCCAGCCCAGAGGAGAGCCCGGGAGTGTCCAGTTGGTACCCTCCCGCCGGGGATGGGCAGCTCTGAGCCCAAATGCGAGGTGAGGCCTCTAGGAAAGCGACAGGGTCTCTCCTCCAAAGTATTCGAGGCAAAATCGCTCCACTTGCACACACAGGCCCAAAGCTGTGCGCACAGAGTGGAAATCTGTCCCAGCACGCACACAGGCCCAGGCGCGCACACAGGCCCGGCAGGCACCTGAGCGGGCGCGCACAGAGACCGAACAACAACAAAGGTCCGTGGACACATAAAGACGGGTCCCACTCACGGCCCGCACACACCAGCACACACGCAAAACAAGCGCCTACAGAGCAAACGAATAAACATGCCTCCGCGCGTATCTAGGGCGCCCCAAAGGGTGCGCGCGTACCGGAGGTGCATCGGTTCACAAAGACAGACAGAACGCCCCTCGGGACACTCAAACATTCTCGGTCACCCGAGAGCGGTGCACGCGGGCACCGACCTAACGGGCGTGGTGCTCTGCCCCTTTAGAGAGAGGGGGTAGACAGGCAGAAAGCAGGAAAAGCCCTTTGGCTTGAAGGAAACGTCTCTAAGCGCCTCCCCAAGAGGTCTGGGGCCCTGGCCTGGCCCAAAGGCGGTTGCTTTGGGGGGCACGTCACCTGTCCCGACCTCTGGCTCCCCTAGGAGAGTGAAAACTAGGCCCCAGGTTCTTAGCGTGGGGTTCCTAGCCTAGGGAGAGCCTGGGCACATTGCCTTGGGCACACTCTCTGCATTTAAATTCCCATCCCTGAGCCAAGAAATAAACGAATGAAATGTAAAATTGTCAGTGCTGCCCCGAGTCTCTGCTAATTGCTAAGTAAACATCCCCACCTCAACCAGCGCCCAGCTGTTGCACACCCCAGGGAGCGTGTGTGTACGTGTCGTGGACTTGGGAGGGAGCCTGGGGGGTTTCGGTGGGTGCTGCGCTTACAGATGAAAGACTTGTGCTCGGGAGCGGGGTGGGTGCGGGGGGTGGGGTGCGCGCGGATGTGAGTGGGGTGTGGGAGCCCGCACGCTGCGGGGCGTCGGTGCAGGGCCTGGGCCCGCCGCCCACGCCCCGCACCTTGTCGTTCTGGTAAGCAGTGACGGCGATGAAGTCGGTCTCGGGGAACACGTAGGTGCGGAAGGTGCTGTAGGGCAGCTTCAGGATGTCGTTGGCTCTCACGATGTGGAAGCGGGGTTGGTACTTGTGCATGGAGTTCAGGATGGTCTGCGGGGAGGGCGCAGGTCAGCCGGCAGCCCTCGGCCTTTGGCCGGGGCATTTCTAATCTCTGGGGACCCTACCTCTTTCAATTTCTGCCTCTCACATGGTTCTGCTTTCCCTGCTCCCTCCCCCGCCTCCTTTGCTATTTTCTCCTGTCTTTTCTGCTTTTTTTCTCGTTTATAATTTATTTTATTTTCTCTTTCAATTTTCTTCAGTTTTTCTCTTTCTCTATTTAAAAAATATTTACCCCAGTTGAAAACAGAAATAAAAGTAAATAGAAACCCTCCACAACTCCACTCTTAACCTCTCTTCCTGGGCTTACTGCTAAGCCCTAGTAAACCCACGGAGAGAAGACTGGGAACTCTGGGGCTCACCGACTGCCCTAACTACGAATAGGCAGTCCCTTTTGCCCATGAACTGCCCCATCCCATTCCCTGGGGCCCTGGCTGGGGCCCTGGCTAGGGCAGAAGCCGCGAGAACCCCCAACTCTCTCCTCCCGGTCGGCATCTGCCTGTGGGAGGAGGGAAGGGAGTCTCACAGAGGGCATGGGGAGCTGATTTAATTTTCAAATCTCCTAGTTTGGGGAGAAAAATGGGAACACCGGTCTTGGGGAAGGGTGAGAATAAGCTGAGGTCATGGGCAGGCCTTCCAAGCTCAACGTCTAAAGACCGGTGGCTGCACAGCGGAGTCCCAGGCGCACCTGCATCCCACTGGTCACCAGGGAGGGCTTTTCCAAGGCCTGACCCAAGCCGAGACTGTTAGCAGCTTGGAACTACCCGGCCGCTCCCCCGCTTACAGAGCAGAGCCCTCTGGGCCCAGGCCCAGCCGGCATAAACCACTGGGCAGTGACCTGGGCAGGGCACCAGCGGGCCCCTCTGGGAAATCCCCCTGGTTCCCTCTTCAGCCCTGGGCTGCCGTGCTAGGTGCGGTCTCCGGCCCCCCATCCCCAAGCCTGTCCCACACTCACAAAGCCATGTTTGTCGGAGATGTTGTTAGTCAGCTTCAGCTTGTGAAAGGCCACAGGCTTGGCCATCCACTGCTCTCCGGTGGCCGGGCTGTCCGGGTGGATGTACATGCGTTTGGGCATCTCCGGGTCGGCCTTACCGGCCACCATCCAGCGAGAATTATGGAATTTATACCGGCAGTCATCGGCGGCCACAATGTCCATCAGCAGGATGTACTTGGCCTTCTTGTCCAGACCGCTGACTCGCACCTTGAATGGAGGAAACATCCGCCTGCGAGGAAGGGAAAGGGGAAGACTCGTGGGGCCCAGCTCTGTCCCTGGACTCTCTCCCCAGATGCACACCACTGCCTGGAGCCTCCCCACCGGGGTTTCCCTGGGGTTGCTGTCCTGCCCCCTTACTGCTGCCTGGGAGACTCCCACCTGTGGTGGTTACTCCTGGAAAATCCCATTTCTGCTGCCCAGACCCTCCTACTATAGGACTTGCCATGGCCCTACGCTCCGATCTGGTGACCCTCTTTCACCCTCATCTGAGAGGAAATGTCCAGGAAAGAAACCCAGACCCTCTGAAAATACAACTGCTTCTCTTGAATCTCCCTGAAATTCGTTCGGGAGGTATACCCACTGGGACGAAGCGCCCGGAAACAAACTCAGAGGATGTTTGTTTGGGGGACTGGGTTACAGCGCCCAACGAGGACCCTGACCCTGAAGGTCCAGGGAAGCGGGCGAGCCTGAGGCCTGGACTGTCCGAGGCCGGGTGGAGGGGCGGAGGGACGGGGCTGTGGCTTCCTCCCGGCTTTAAGGCCTGGAGGAGTGTGCGCCCGGGAGCCGCGCGCTCCTGGGCCGGACCAGGCTCCCCGCGGGGTCAGGGCCACGGCTGGGCCCGCTCCACGCTCGCTGTCGGGAGCGGAGGGGTCGGCGGGGACCCGCGGGCCGGCCCGGGTCTCCCGGGGTGCGGGTCCCATTCTGGGGTCCGGAGTCAGAGGAAAGTCCGGGAGACGCTGGATCTCCCCGGGGCTCCAAGCCGGACTGGGAGGCGAGGGGCAAGGCCGCGGGGCCGGGAAGTTGCCGCGGAGCCCGAGCCCCGCCGGGGCCGCGCCGCGGGGCCTCCTCGGCTCCGGGACTCGGGACGGTCGGAACTACTCCGGAGGAGCACGTTTTCGTTCTACTTCATTTGGGAGGTTTTGATGTTTCAGGTTCTTAAAATATCGCTCGGTGCCAAACGAGAAAAGTCTCTGGGTGGCCTGTGGGAGCTGAGCGGCACCGGGCCGGAGCCGGGAGCACCGAGCGGCAGGCTCGGCGCCGGCCGGTGCTGTCGGGGCCCCCGCCCGCCGCGCGCTCCGGCCAGCGGGCCGCCCTACCTCCCGGACTTGGTGATGACCATCTCGGTGCCCAGCTTGTGGAACTGGTCCCACAGCTCTTTGGCTTCCAGCGTCACCTTGGGGTCGTCCTCCACCTCGTCCTCGGGCTCCAGGCTCTTAAGCGAGCGCAGATGCGCGGCGGGCGGGTGCGGGCCGAGTGCCGAGACGTGCAGCCCCGCCTCGGCCGCTGCTGCCGCGGCCGCCGCCGCCGCCGCCGCCCCCGCCAGGCCCGGGTCGGGCAGCGGCTTGGCCAGCGCGCCGGGCGGCAGGGCGAGCGCGGGGAAGAAGGAAGGCTGCGCCGCCGCCAGGAAGGCGGACATGGGGAAGTCGGCCGGCCGTGGCGCGTGGAACGGATGGTAAGCCATGGCGCTGGCCGCCAGCGCCGGCTCTCTCATCGGGACATCCGGCCCAGGCGCCTGGGGGCCGGGGCCGGGGGCGCGGGGCTCGGACCCCCGGCCCGGGCGGCGGCGCGCGAGTTGGAAGGGCGACCCGGGTGGCGAGCGCGGCGGCGGCTCCTCCCGCTCCCCGTCCGGCGCGCGGCGAGGGCGCGGGGCTCTGAGCGCGGGGGTGGCGGGGGCTCTGCGCGGGGCTGGGCTGGGCTGGCCCGCTCCGGCGCCGGTGACCACGCGCGACTGGTTAGATCTTGTCGTGATCTCTGGAAAACTGTGACTATCTCACATGTCCTGCCCTGCTCGGATCCCCTGCGCTAACGAGCCAGGCCCCCCTTGATTGCTGATTTTACGCTTTTTGGACCAATTGTGGGTCTCCGGGGGCGGGGTTTTGACAGCTCAGGCCAAGCTCCGGCCGGGAGGGGGGGCCGGGGAGAAGGTGTCGGAAGCCTCAGCAGTAAGAAAACATGTCAACAGAATAAAATATTAACCAATGACGGGCCAGCGGGCCCCGAGACCCCTCCCCCTGCCCCGGCCCCCACCTCGCGCACGGGCTGGAGGCTGCCGGCGCCGGGACTGGGAAGCCCGGCCGGCCGACCCGGCCCGCCGAGCTGGGCCTGAGGCGGGGGGCGCCGGGGTCTCAGCGCCCCGAGGACGGACCCCCGGCCGCACGCCGGCCCCAAGTGCAAAGCATTGACACGGCCCCGAGAGGAGAGGGGGCGCCCTCCTCCTGCGCCCGGCAGCCTGGACGCTTTGGCCCGTGCTCCAGCTTGGCCTCCGACCCCGCTCCCGGCCGAGGCGCCGCCCGGGGGCTCAGGAGGCTGCGGGTGCTGGAAAGAGAGGCCGGTGGGCGGGAGAATCGGGAGGCGCGGGCGGCGGAGGTCGCGGAGCGGAACCCAGGTGGCGGGAGCTGGTGAGTGGAGCGGTGGCAGGGCCTTGGTGGGGCCGGCGTGGGCGGGAGCGTGACGCGCGGCCTTGCGTCGGGAAACGCTGGGACCCCCTAGCCCGCGCCGCGCGTTGCAGGAAGACTCGGGAGGAACCCGGAGTTCTGGGCAAGCCGCGAACTCAGCAGTCTGCGTCCTGACCCAGCTCTGGGCCCTCCGAGGGCCAGGAGATTTGGTTCTCGGGGCCAGGAAGGGAGCGCACCTTTCGCCCGGTATAAGGCGGCAGCGCGCGCGGGCCAGTCCCGGCCCCCAGATTCTTGACCAGCAACCCAACTAATTTTCGTCGCATCCGGTACCAGAGGCACAAGTCTCCCTCATCCTAAACACAGGCATCCTCCACCCGCTCTCTGCCACTTTCCTCGAGTTTCCAGCTCCCCAGCCAGCAGTGCTGAGTCGTGGGGGTCGGAATGCCTGTGCGCACCTGTGGTTGAGCGCTCCCCTCCCCGTGGCTGAACGCACTCTTCCTATGCAGGTTTCCAGTGTTCCCCCACCCCCGGGTGGGGTGTGTGTGTGTGTGTGTGTGTGTGTGTGTGTGTGTGTGACGCCCAGTCCTGGCGGCGCCCTCCGTGCGCAGCGGGAGCGACAACTTCAGGCGTGCTCCTAGGGAGGGAAGCGGCCACACACCTGCCTTGAATTCGCCTCCGGCGCTCAGACTGATTCCTGGCGCTCGCGTCCCGAAGGACAAGACGGACCACTCACTAGACGTGGGTGACTCCTGCCTGCACAACCCATGCAAGTGCGGGTGAGTTCCGCGGCACGCAGGCCCTGTGCCCGCGTGGTGGGCGCGCACAGCCCACATCCGGCAGTGTCCCGGGCAACCCTGCCCATGTGCCGCGCACGCCCAGTCTCAGGGCACTTTGTCGCTGCGCACTTGGGTCTGGAATGTAAAGCCCGATCGCCAGGAGCATTTCGGGGTCTGGACCGGCCGGAGCTGTTCGACCTCTGGGACCATTTTTCTATGTTTCCGATCCGGCCCTGGCGCTCTGCACCTCCCCTACCCAGCGTTCACATGGGCGCCGCTCCCACAGGGTTTTCCTTCACGACTCGTTCTTGGGTGGGCTGCGCCTCACTTAGAGCCTCCTCTCTGTCCAGAACGAACATTCGACTCTGCGCTGTGCAGTCTACGCAGCCGGGGCAGGATCCGTTGCAACTTTGAACAGGAAAAGCCCTGTCGGGTCCGTCTTAGGCAGGGTGTGGCCCCTCGGGGAGGGGTGTGTGTGGACAGGTTTGCGCTGTTCCCGAGGTGACCAGATAATAGCCAGGACAGTAGCTTAGCCGCGAACCCAGGTGCGGGCCTGGCCTGGAAATCCGTGAATACCTTTGCAGAGCCGTGTATGTACACGTGCTTTCGTACTTGTAAGAATGTGTGTGCACCTAACTGTGTGCAATTTGGATCTTTTCCCGGGGAAGGTCCGGAGCTGGTCCAGGGGTTCAAGGCCCAGAGAGTCTGGTACACGCTGGCCTGAGTTATTTGCCCAAGAAACCCAGTGGCAGCGGTGCAGCAGCTGCATCTGGGGACCACGACCCCACCTAGCCACAGGAACTGGACCACGGACCAGCCCTGCAGCGGCCGCAGGCTCTTTCTGGGCCGGGGCTCCGCCGGCTCTCCTGTCCCGCCCTCCCGCAACGAACCCGAGGTTCTGCTACAGCCACTCTCAAGATTCTGAATCTGCCCCCCCCCAGCCCCACCGCCCCCCTCGCCAAACTCTCCAGCGAGGAATATCCTTGGTTCATCGAAAACGCGCGCGGGGGAGGCTGAGGCGGCCCCCCAGCTGCTCGGCGCGCCGCCCCGCTCCTGCTCGGCCCTCCCCCACCCCGTCTACCCCTCTGCCCCGTCCGGGGAACTGGAGCCTCTGGGGGGTCCCCGGGGCTGAGAGTGCCTGTCTCTTTAAGAGGCCCCGGGGGGCGCCTCGCGAGCCGCCCGGGGCTGGAGGGGGAGGGCGCGGGCGGGGGCGGCTGGCGCCAGGCGGCCCGGGCTCCACAACAAAGCTCCGGCCCCTGTCACTTCGCATCGGCCCGGCCCCGCAGACGGGCGGGGGACGCGCGCTCGGCCGCCCCTCCCTCTCCCGAGCCCTCCTGCGCCCCGGCGTCGGGCGGGCGCGGGCCTCGGGCCTCCGGCCCCCGGCCCGCCGCACGCGCCCCGCGCGCTCCGCGCTTCCGCGGGGAGGAAGTCCGGCGGGCGGCCCGGGCCGGGGGTGCCGCGTCCGGAGCCGGGCCGGGCTGCCCGTCGGTCTTGGCCCCTTAACCTTTTGTGGGGTCAAGGGCCACTGCTGGGCCTTCTGGTCCCCGCCTGTGTCTTTAGGCTGCGTGGCTGCGCGTGGGCCGCGGAGCCTGCGCGGGGGGCTTGGGGGCGTGCGGCGGTGTGCGGGGAACCGCGCGCCCGCGGCCCGCGTGAGGCCGGGGTCAGGGCGCAGCCGTGCAGGACGGTCCAGGCCGAGCCCTGGCGCTGTGCGTGGCCCTGTGCGTGTCGCCGGCCGCGGGGGCGCCGTGCGGGTCCTCGCGCGTCGTGTGCGTGTGGGATGGGCGGGCACACAGAGTAGCCTCCCGTCCCCGGCGTCCGGGCCGGGCCCGCGCCTCCCGGAGCCTTGGCGCCAGCCAGCCCCGTTCAGCGGCCGGGCCTGGCTCCCCCGCGGTCCCGGGCCTGGCTGGGGCGGGGGCCGAGGCCTCCCTGACCCCGGCCCACAGCCGCCCGGCCTGTCCCGTCCACTTAGACAAATTGCGGCTGACGGGCGCGTAGTCTCTCTGGAGTCGCCGCCCGCCCGTCGCCTCCCTCCCGACCCAATTACCCCGCGCACGGCCGAGCCCCGCGGCTGGGACGGGGCGGGGGACGCGGGAGGCGCGACCTCTTCTCGGCCGCTCTGTGGCACCGGCCTTCGGCCAGGGTGGGCGGCGGGGCCGCTCCTTCCGAGTGGGTCCGGGTTGGTGCCCGGGCAGCCGCGGCCTGTGCGGCCGTGTCCGACCGTCCAGGGACGCGAAGGCGAAGCCCCGGCCTGGCCGCACTGGCCCGGGACAGACCTGGCTCTCAAGGGGCGTCGCCCTGCACCTGAGCCCGCAACCCAGGACGTGTCCCCGCCGGACTGTGGATGACTTTCTAGAGTTTTGGGGATCCCGTAACCCCAGGGGCTCCAGACTGTTAGCTGCTCTGGGGTCGAGGTCCTTGGGTCCCATCTGTCGGGTCGGGAAAAGTGAGGTGCACATATCTGTGAACCTGCGTGTGCGTGGGCGTGCCGGCGCATGAGATCGGGGGTGTGGGTGTCTGGGTCGCAACAGCCTGGACGGGCCATGCCGCCCCGTGGCTGGAGAACGGGCGAAGCGCAGGAAGGGCCCCTGGGACCAGCCTCCTTGCTCAGAGAGGGCGGGGCGGGTCTGCGCGGAGAGCTCTCGAGGCTCTTCATTCGCTTTTGGAAACGCTTTCGCCGGGAGCGGGCCGGGATTCCCTGGCTGCGCACCGCCGTCCCAGCTCCAGCTGCCCTGCGCCGCCCTCCCGCTCCCCGCTCCAGAGCTGGCTACCTGGCCTGTCGCACCAGCTCTGGGCCTCGAACCAACCTTTGGCCCCTTTGCCCCGCAGCTTCCACTCTGCTTGCTTCCGCAGTGTTGCTCTTATCCGCAGGGCACGCTCCCCTGTCCTCCTTTACAGATGAGAACCCTGAAGCTCAGAGCAGTGATTTACCCGAGGCCACATAGCTACCGTGGCAGAGACCCTGGGATCTTAAAAGGGAGCAAGGTTGGTATCCACTCCTTAGAAGGTGCTGATGTCACTGCTGCGTAGCTACTCCTGCTCATCCAGGAAGGCAACACAGACTCCAGGGCGCCACCCTCAGGCTGGGCTTTTGCTTTGAATACAAGGCATTCATGACGCTCTCTGTGTGCCCCCCAGAATTTCCAGTTCCCCGTCTGCAGGAGGGAGGCTGCCTTCCCTTTTACACAGGGACTAGGAGCAGCTTCCGAGTCGGTCAGGGGCCCTGGCTGGTGTGGCTCAGTTGGTTGGAGTATCCATCCCATACAGGGAGCGGTTGTGGATTGGGTTCCTGGTCAGGGCACATACCTAGGTTTTGGGGAGGGGGAGGGGGCTTGTACAGGAGGCAACTGATTCATGGTTCTCTCTCTCTCCCTCTCAAAAACCAATAAACATATCAGGTGAGGAGCTGGAAGCTTTTAGGGCTAGGGGATGGGGGTGAGTGGATTCAGAGTCTTGGATCTTGAAGGGGCACTGGTCAGCTCAGAACCAGGTCCTCTAAGGGAACCGGCCAGGGCATGTGAGGCAGCAAGGAGCAGATAGGCACCGGCAGATTAGCTGTGTGACTTCGTGACCTTGGGCAAGGCCCTGGCCTTCTCTGGGGCTTAGGCTTCTCTTTGCAAAATGAGAACCAAATAATGCTTCTAGGTGCCTTCTAGTTTAGAGATTCCCTGGTCTGTGAAAATCAGAAAAATCAACATTGAGAAACCATTTCCAGTCCCAGACCGGCAGCTGCCTGCTCTGGCCTCCACTTGCTTCCAGAGGAGCTGACAGCAGTGGTTGACAGAGTGCTTGTGCACCTAAATTTGCCTTGGGACCACTGGGCCCTTTCTCAGGTCAATCCCACACAGTGCCCTCCCTGCTTCAGCTGCCAGCCCAGCTCCCACCAGCCTCCTGGAAGATCATGACGATGTTTTTTTCCTCCATCAAACTGAGAGGATGTCTATAGTAATTTGCCCGTTGAGCAGGTAGTGCTGTGAGAATCAGGGAGGTCACATGGCTTCCTCAAGGTCACAGGGTCAAGCCACAATTAGATGCGTGTTCTGATGGCCTCCTAGGTGATGCCATCGAGGTGGTCTGCTGGGGGTGAGGCAGAGATTGCCCTGGTTGTTATCTCTAGAGAATAGGAGGGTGGTTGTTTTATGGCCATTGGGCAGTGAGGTCCCCCACCCTGGGGCCTAGCTCTCACTTCCAGCTGATTATAGGCTGTGGCAGGGTCCATAACCTCCCCAATTAGTCGGGGGCCAGGCCCAAGGCCTCTCTGATAACCCGAGCTCCAGTGGCAGCCGCTGTGGGGCCAGCTTATCTGGCCTCTCTTATCCCTCCCCTCCCCCCACACACTCAAAGAGTTGCCCTGGCTGTGAGCAGATGAATAACTAGATTGTCCTGCAAGCTCAGCCGGCAAGTCCAGCCCT
Source organism: Miniopterus schreibersii (assembly GCF_964146895.1). Taxonomy (NCBI): domain Eukaryota; kingdom Metazoa; phylum Chordata; class Mammalia; order Chiroptera; family Miniopteridae; genus Miniopterus; species Miniopterus schreibersii. The sequence continues at coordinate 11,886,143 of NC_138116.1, forward strand.
ACACCCACCACTTTCCCTGACTGGAGGAGGCCACAGCTGTTTTGCACCCCCTGGAGGGAAAGGGCTGAGCCAGGGAGGACTCCTGACTCTAAGCTGCCAGGCCGGTCCCTGCTCAGTTGGAGAGAGCTCCTGGCTCTCCATCTTTGCCCCACCCACGTGCCACAGGGTGGCTTCAGAGGGGCTTACCCTTCCTAGAGCTCTGGACTCATCCCGAGGGAGCCAGACCGCGGGTAGGGGTAGTACTCACAGGCAGCCTCGTGGCACCCCTCCCCCCGCCCCTTTCAACTGAAACACTGCTCTGGCTGGGGGTGGAGGCTGTGCCTGACACATCAGTGTCCCCAGTTCAGCCAAAACAGAAAGGCTGGTGCTTCTCCGGCAGCCCCCACTGGCTGTGCCCAGGCCTCCTGACCTTCCAGCACGCCTCACTCTGCCATGTGACTTCTCACCCTGCAGGTTCCTTGGCAGGAGGGACTGGCTTCAGCCACCCTATGCAGGGCCATGCACTCAGCCTACAGAACCTAGTGTGATTCAGGGCCCCATTCTCCTAACATGCCCAACTGATCGGGTAGAGGGAACTGAAGATTAAATCTCTCCTCAGGTGCCAGGATTGGATGGGGTGGCTGTGAAGGGGGCAGGGGCCCAGGAGCTGCCCCAGCTCCTGCGGGACAGTTAGGGGGAAAGACCTGCTTGTTTGTGAACTCAACTTTTCTGTGGCTGTTACATTAAACTTCACCCCAAACCACACCTGGCTCCGTGGGTTTCCTGCGATCCTCTCTGGGGTCTCAGAGAAGTGGGGACTAGGGCTAGCATAATTCTCCTTCCTGCTCAGCACCCTGTTTTGCTCCCCCTGCTCCTGTCTCCTTCTTGCCTGTCACTTTAGGTCCAGAATTGGGATGAGGTGGGGGAACAAAGGTTCCAGCCAGGTTTCATGAGAGACCCACGTTCACCTGACCATTCTTCAACCTTCTGAGCTTGAAAAGAGAGGCAGTTACCAGGTGCCTGCCCTGAAGATAAGGCCAGAGTCTTCAACAGGCTCTCCCTTCCAGAGCAGCCCACCAGCACATGCCTAGGACCTCACTGTGACTGCCACAGCCAGGGAGTGCCAGGCCTGTGGTGGCCCCAAAACTCACTGGCTCTATAACAGGCAGGAAGGTTGGAGAATGGACTTAAAGCAGGCCCTGCCCAAATTCCAAAGCAAACATCTTCCTGCTTCCGGTCCCCTCGAGACTCCCTCAGTTGCACCATGTGAGGGCCAGGGCCGTTGGGAGCAGGGACACACAGTCAGGCCCACAGGACTCTGCTTGGCACTTGGAGAGGACCCTGACCCCAGCAACTCAGGGATGGACACCAATTGCAGCATGGTTTATTGGACAAGACGTGCACTTTTTGACAGGGCCTCAGTAACCACGGTTTCCTTCACTGAACAGTCCAGGACCAGGGTAAAAGGGCTTATAGACAAGAAAGACAAATCCTTCCCATGAGCCAGAGGGGAAAGAAAAGAGGAAGGGGGGCTTCTCCTTTCTTTCTCCTTCCCTAATACTCTGGGCCTCAGTTCACCCCATTCCAGAGGGAGGTTGACCAAGGGAAGCTGGGCAGTGCGTGCCACAGCCAGGAGTGGGCTGGGGCTGGCCGATCAGGGTCAAAATGCCTGCCCAGGCCATCCACCCTTTCCCCACCCAGGCCCCCCATGGGTATGGTTAGAAAATACAAAAGCGGATCCAATGCAGGACATCATGTGCAAACAGAGGAGGGGACGGAGCTTCTGCAGTCTCTCTCGGCCACAGCCCTGCTGACGGGTCAGAGTGCACCGAGGTGCTTCAGAGAAGGGTCTCTTCTCAATCCAGGGAGGGTGGGTGGCTGTTGTCACTAAGCTTGGGGAAGGTGGTTTGCGAAAGAGGAGCAGAGACTGAAGGGGAGGGCCGGAGGGGGGCTTTTCCTTCCTCCAGCACGTGAGTGGGCCGGCCAGTCAGAAGCAGGTAGCTGGTACCTAAGAGAAGCCGGTAGGGAAGAGGCTGAGGGGCTGACTCTCGTTGGTGGGCAGTGGAGATCGGTAGCCATCAAAGTTTCTTGGGATGCTGCCACTGGTGGAGCCCGAGCTGTTACTCAGAGTCTCGATGCTTCCCTCTCGCTGTAGTTCTGCAAGACAAGAAGAGGGCCAGGCCCGGTCAGAGTGCAGTCTGGTGGGGTGGGGCATACCCTGGGCTGGGCTGCCTGTCTGGAGGCACCCATCTGGGTCCATTTACATCCTTCATGCTCCCCAGAAAGGACAGGTGGCAGCTGGGGTCACAGGGAGGCTCAGTGGAGAAGGGAGAAGCTCCCTTGGCTGGTGGGCTCCAGTTGTTCCCTCCTTGTGGGAACCCCTTCAGGCCAGAAGGATGGCCACCCTGATGATCTGTCTGGACCGCACTGTGGACGTGTGCCCACGCCTGCACACATACTCATGCACAGCCAGCATGCTCCCCCAACTCCAAGAGTGGCTCTTGTCCTGGACCCACAGGTCGGGCAGGAGGGGAGGAGCCAGGACACCAGAAGGACTGCAGCTTCCCTCCTGGTCTGGCCCTACCTCTCCTCCCCTGCCGCAGACCTTCCCCCCAGCTCATTCTCACCCACACAGTCTGCCCAGTGGCCAGGCCCTGTTTCATCTTTGGCACCTCTTACAAGATGTCCTATTTCCCTGCAGGAGGGAATGCCTGCTTTGAGAGGGGCCTACTCCAGTGGGGAGAGGGTTCCTGCTTGCCTGGGGTGCCTCCTTTCTTTCTTCCTCTTAGCCCCCACGTCTCCTGGAGCCCCCCCCCCCCCCAATGTACATGCTCAGTCGACCTGGGAAGCAGGCAGGGAGGCTCCCACCCCCTCCTCCAGCTCTTCCCTGGCCCCGCCTGGCACAGCCATGCTGCCATCTTGGATACAGCATCTGGTCCCATCTCATTTAGCTGTGGGCACCTTCACTGCCCAACCATCTCTTGGCCCAAGACAGGTACGGGGTGGTGGGTTGTGAATAGACTTCCTTGGATGCTCAATGCAAGGAAAGAGAAGTTACTTCTTGGCTTTTTGAAAGTGGCCAGCACCTATCCCCTTTCAGTCCCTCCGAGTGGGCTCTGAGATGTGGTCACACACATCCCTAAGCAGACCCTGAGAGGTGTGGCGGCCTGCCACCTCTCCTTCCCCCAGGTACACCTGTCTTGGCTGAGAGGTCTTGTGTGTCCACCTCAGGAGCTCAGGACCTCAAGGCAATCATTTGAAACAGCAAGGTGTGTTCGAATGTTCCACTTATCAGGCCTGGCTTGAGACCTTTACCTCCAGCTCGCCCCCACTCCCAGGCCCCCTGCCACCACACACACGTAGCACAGCTGGCTTTGGTTAGGGAATGGGTCATGGCCTTTACTCCTTGGCTGGCCAGTACCAGCCAGCCAGGAACTAACCACTGATCCCCACTCGTCCTAGGCTGCCCCGCAGCACTGAGGCTGCTCAAAGGCAGCAGCCACAGAGTGGAGCGGGGGCGTCTGTGCTGCCCTCCTTCAGAGCAGATGTGAGGGGCCTTCAGGCTACACCAGCCATGTCTGGAAGGCTGTGCCCTGACACCAGACCCTCTCAGCAGATGGGAGCATGGAAGGAGGGGACACAGGCTGCGGTCCCTGATCTCCAAGAGACACTGGCTTCCCTGTTGGGCCCAATCCTGGGATGAGTAAGAGTTACCTAGATATGGACAGAAAACATGGTTACTGTGTGGGCCCTCCTCCTCCTAGCCCATTCTTCAGTCTCACCCTAACTTGGGAGTATAGGCCATTGTGCTAAGAGAGGGAAAGCAAAGGATAGACCCTGGGATTTCTATATGGAAGCTTCCAACTCCAAGAAAGCTCACTCCATCCCCTTCTTTCCCACAAGCAAGCAGAGGAGTTTGTGAGAGATCTCTGAGGCCCCCATCTGATTTCAGAGCCCTCGCCCTCACGCACAGCCATCCTGGCACTAGGGGGCGCTGACAGCAGGGCCAGGAGGGCAGGAGAGGAGCACGGGCAGTTAAGTAGCAAGAAAAGCAGGGGCTTCCTTAGGATCTGGACACCAGGCCCAAGGAAGAAAGCCCCAGATGAAGGAGCAGGAAAGGCCACTAGGATGGGGAAGGTTGGCCCCTTTCCAGAGCTGGGGGACAGGCCCAACATTCTCGATGCAAAGTGCCGACACATCCACACTGCCAAGGAAGCTGAGGAGACCGGATCCCGGGCCCAAGCGCGGCACCCCCACTGTTCCTTGGCACAGGCCTACAGCAACCCCACCAGCAGCCTCAGTGACCCCACCCCACGAGTCCAAGCGGACGCACCTCATCCCATCGTGTGACCGTGCAGGCACAGAATGAGTTGGCTGCTCTCGGGGGCCAGGTGTAGCCTGAGTGGCCTTGCTCATATTTTCCCTTCACCACTTAGGCCTGGGTAAGCTGGAAGTGGGCAGGCTTCTCCCTTACCCCATGTCCCAGGGTGAACAAGCTCTCCTGAATTTATCTCCCCTGTGTCTCCCCAGCCTCTCCCCCTCTCTTCCCACTGCCATTGCCTGGCTAGGCCTGCACTTCCCACCTGGATAACACTGATCTCCTGACCTCTAGACGCCCTTCTCAACCCGCCACCACACCAAAGCCAGAGTGGTCTGACTAGGGCACAAACCCCATCTTGCTTTCCCTCTGCTTAAAAACCCTCGACTCCTAACAGTCCCAGGATAAGTTCTAAAATCCTCAGCACTTTAAAAAGGCCTTCCATGGCCTGCCCCCGACCTCACCTCACTAATGTCACTTGTTACTGAATCTGAGGAACAAAAGTAAAGAACTCGAGCAGTTCTTAGATGCTCTCCAGGCTCCCTGGGTCCCCAGAAAGCCTACCCATCCTCCAAAGCTTAGCACAGTGTCCATGGCTCTGTGAACCCATCCGGTTGCCCTGGCACAGCTGGCCAGGCCCCACCACACTCTGTACTGGCTCCTGCCCCAGGCCCCCTAACATGCTGTGCACACCTGCTCACGTGCGTGTCCCCATCCAGGTGGCGAGCCCTTTGGGGGCCTGTTCTGTGCCTTATCTCTATGTCCCTAGTGCCAACCACAGGGCCCGGAAAATAGCGGGTGTGCAGGAAACATTTCTGGAATGAGTGAATGAGTGATGTGGTGAGGGGAGGTGGGGGTTTCTTCAGCACAAACCAGGGTCTGGCTGGTCTTGGCCTCTTTGCTCCATGCTGTCTGTCAAGCCCCCAAGACAGAACAATGAGCGTGTGTGGGAGCACGTGAAGGAGGGGTGCACAAACGTCCCCCCTTCGAGTCAACCCGGCCGCCCAGCCCTAGCAGCAAGCGGCAAATGGAAATGTGTGGCCTTACCTTCCTCCATCCCGAACACATGCTTTGTTACTGTTGGGTTGCTCACGGGCGCTGGGCTGTTGGCATTGTTTTTTTTTTCCTTTTTTTTTCCCTTGTGAAAAGAAAAGCATTGAGGAATCTTTTTGGATAAGATATGGATCAAGAAGTACACGGGTCTCTGCAAGCAGTGGGACAGGGCGTACGGAGGTGTGGGGTGTCACGCTGGGAGGAGGGACAGTGACATGCATGTGTAGGGGTTGGGGGCCAGTCAGACTTGCGGGGGGATCTCAGGAATGGAACTGTTGTGACAGAGCCAAGACCCCTTTCAGCGTGGGGGTGGGGGGGGGGAGAGGAGCCACACACGGAGCATGAGGAGCAGCTCTGGGAAGGGGACAGAGGGGCCCTGGCCCATGCAGTGCCGGATGGCGCCCCATGCAGGTGGGTTGCCGGGAGAGGAGACAGAGACAGGCTGCGGAGTTTTCGGGGACGACTCTGGACGCTTTGACTCAGTGGCCCAGCTTTTGGCTGCCCCCCCCTTCCCCCACTCCCAAGATCCCCAGGTCTGGGCAGCTCTCCTGCGGGTGAGGTGGACCTGTGGGGAAAGCCTCAGAAACCTGCCAGGGCCGCAGGAGAGAGCGCTGGGGCTCTGTGGTGGGGAGCTAAGCATCCCCAGCAGCCTCCCCACGTAGGAACAGTACAGCAATTCTGGCCGGTGAGGCTGTTCTCCAGGCCTCAAAGCGAGGTCGGCGATGAGGACTAGCTCCCAGGTAAGTGGCTGACCTCAGGCAGAAGATAATCTCATTGTGGCCTCACACCCCCCAGTGACTGTGCACCTGGGAGGTGGGTGCTGGTCTCCCCGCCTCGCAGACGGCAAAACCAAGGAAGAGTAGGAAGCCACTGGCCCTGGGTGCACAGTCCCCGTGAGAGAGAACGGCTGCTGGTGCAGGTCCCAGGACAGAGAGGGTGCCAACGCCAGGCACCCAGACCGGCTCCCAACGCCACCACTGGCTGTGCTCACCCACTCCCTGCTGGCTCTTACTGGAAATGGGCCTGCTACGCCTGGGCCAGAATGGGGTCGGGGGACAATGGAATGAGAGCAACTGAAAAGGAGGGGCCTTGGCTCTCATGAAATAAGCAAAGGCATGAGAAATCTCCATGCCCACGCTGCCCTACCCTCTGCGGAGCTGGCAAAGTTCAAAGGCGTCAGAGAGGCGGCCGACCTCATAGGGAGAAGCAACCCTGGCTACCAGGGCACATAAGCCGACCCAGGGAGGAGTCGTTCTCATCTAGGTGAGGAGGCCTGGGCAAGGCTGGCTGCACACATCCCCCCACCGCTGGGCTGGGCCGTGCAGAATGAGGGAGCCTCTCTGCGTCACCCCTCTCCCCGCGTCCCACAGCGGTACTATGGCCCCTTGGTAAAGGCAGGAGCAACAGAACCTGCCTCCACCTCAGGGAGGCAGAAGACGCCCCTCTCTGTGGCCTTTCCCTCTGGAGGCTGGTCCCCAAGTCTGCTTCAGCCTTGAGGTTCTCCCTGGGGTTGTCCTCTCCCCTGGGTACAGACCCTTCCCTCCCTTGAGGCCACCCCACACCTGCAAGGCAGGGGCTCCTGGGACAGATTAAATGGAGGTCTCTCCATGAATCAGTCACTTCATAAGCACCACAGACTCCATTCCCCAATTCCCTGGGGAGGGGGCAAAACGCTGAGAACACAGGGCCTACGTGAGCTCCGGGGAGAGCTGGAGGAGCACAGGTGGGCAGGAGACCCCAAGGGAGGGTCAGAAGTGAAGTCCTACTTTGGGCTTGACCTCCAGGCCTCTTCGAGGTGGATGGCAGTGAGGGCAGATGGCCAGAGACCCCGAGAGCAGCCCCTTGACTCTGGTGGTGGGGGCATTGTGGAGAGCCTGTCTCAGGACTCAGAGGGAGGCCTGTTTCTGGGACCTAGTGGGGTCCTGAGGGCAGTGCTGTGTGTGTTTGGGAAGAGGGTCCCCGGGACCCCTGGTTCAGTGCCAGGAAGCTCTGGCATTTCCCTCACCACAAAAGGAGCAGCACCTACTGCCCGGCCCTCTGGTGGGCTCAGTGGCTCCAGCCAGCCTTGCTCTGTGCACTTAGAGCCTCACCATGTTGCTCATTAACAGGATTAGCAGAGCGCTTTTATTGGGCCCTGGCTGCAGTCGCACACCCCAGTCCCAAGCTAACCACCCAAGTGGCCTGGTGGGAGTAGGATGAGACCCGGGGCCAGTCTTACCCTGCACCCACAGCCTGCTCACTTTTGGCAGTGAGAAGGGAAAATGCCCCCGCCCCAGGGCCCAGGAAGGGGGGAGGGGCGGCGTCCGCCCAGGTTGGGGAGGCAGTTTAGCAAAGTGGGTGAGAGTACAAGCTCCAGCCCCTGCCACCCGGGAGACTTTAAGCAAGCTCCTCAACGTTTCTGTGCCTCAGTTTCCTGCATGCGAGGATAACAAGGTCTGTTTCATAGTGCGGCTGTGAGAATTAAATAATGCATGTAGACTGCATCACAAAGTACAGCTTCCAGTCGGCAAATGTGAGTTCCATTACTGTTGCAATTGTATTAGTGATGTGGTCATCCGTGGGACCTCAGGGTCCCGCTCCACCTTCCTCCCCAGCAGGTGTCTGCTGTCCAGTCCCCCACCAGCTTGCCCTCTACTGGACCTTGCAAAAGATTCTTTTTAATCAAGAAATGGCCCACGGAGGAAGATGGCAGATATGTGTTTATAGCTTTCTATTTCCCTCCTTGCCTCTTTGTAAATACCCTCTTCCAAGCTGGAAAATAAATTTCCAACCCTGTTGACGTGCATCGATTTTTCCCTCCTGTGTGCGCCTCCCAGTCCTCCTCTGTCAGCAGAGTCTGTGGTTAAACCCCTGGCTTGGGTTGGGCTGAGTGGTACCCCAGGGGAGTGGGTGGTCCCAAGGCACAGAGCAGCCAGCCAAACTGCTCCCTCTTGCCCAGTGCCTGGCTCGGAGGAGGTTTGCAAGCAAAAACAGTCCCAATCCCCTTCTGCTCTGAGGGTTCTTGGCAAGGGACTCAGGTAGGGGTGGGGTCCTCTAAGAAGTTAGGGATTTTCAGCATCTTCCCTGGATGGGATATATGAAGAGGAGACCCGGGGACACAGGACTGCTGCAAGTTCAGCAGATGGATCCAAATGGGGTCTGCTAATGAACTTGGTCAGCAAGGGGCCTGCCGACAGGGCCCAGGATCAACTGTGCAAACTGGAGCTTGCAGAGAGAAGCTGAGGAGGTGGGGCTGGAATGCATCTTGCGGGGCTCAGCAGGATGGGCAGCTTCCTGGTGCTGGCCCCAGAAACATGGCCCAGGTGCCAACTAGGAGGTGGCCCTGGTGGACACCAGTCCTGGGCCTGGAAACTGCCACTCTCTCTTGCAGACTGTGGCAGAGGGAGGCAGAGGTCTGTTCAGGGAGACAGAGATGGAGTTGGCTGAGAATGGTTCTAGAAACACTGACAGCCCTGTCAGAGACCACACTCTAGGCTGGAGCCAACCTTAGCCCCAGGGCACTTTTTAGGAGGTTCAAAGGGCAGCAGTTAATGGAGGCAGCCTGTAGGGAGGCCTTGCTTTTCTTACACTCAGACCCCCCTTCCCTGCCACCCCTCTCCACAGGGACACCTCCAGCCGCTGGGCTTGCACAGGGGCCAACAGACCAGAGATCCTCTCTGTCCAGCGTGGAGGGCTTGGGGGATGGGGGCTTGTGCTCCCAAGGATCCATCAGGGGTTTCTGCTCCCTTCCCAGGCAAGCCTGTGGAAGTCCGAAGGAGGGCAGCTTCTTGAAGCTGAGGGGCTGAAGATGAAAAGGCTCCTCCACATTCAGATAATAGGAATGCCGCTTGGGGCTGATGGAATCTGGGAGCAGATGAGAAGCGGGGCCGCTCTGGCCTGGTTATCTCTGGGCTTGACACCTACGTCTGAGCACAGAGCCCTGGCCCGCCGACACCACCTACTTCGCACCGCACACACAGCCTGGTCTGAGCCCCGCAGCCTTCCCACAGGGAAGCACCTTCCTTCCTGGCTGGAGTCTCTTTCAACCCACAGGGCTCCCACAGGGTGCGTCCTTCCTTCCTTCCTTCCTTTCCTTCCTTCCTTCCTCCCTTCCTCCCTTCCTTTCTCTCTCTCTCTCTCTCTCTCTCTCTCTCTCTCTTTCTTTCTTTCCTCCCTCCCTCCCTCCCTCCCTCCCTCCCTCCCTCCCTCCCTCCCTCCCTCCCTCCCTTTCTTTCTTTCTTTCTTCCTTGCCCAGCTCTTGGTCCTGATCCTGGCAGGTACTGAGTCCCAGAGCATCACAGTATGAGGCCGGACCACACGGCCTGCCCTGCCCTCCATTCCCCCTGCGCCCCCCGCCCCCCCGGCCCTCTCTGCTGGGCCTGCTGTGTGTGTGTGTGTGTGTGTGTGTGTGTGTGTGTGTGTGTTGGGGGCAGGAACGGAGCATTTGAGTTCACAGCCCAGCTCAATTCCTTCACAGCTTTTGAACACCTGATAAGCAACGGCCACAGGTAGGGTATCCGCGGGAGAGGACGCTGGCCTGGTTGCGCTGGAGCCATTTCTCAGGTCCCTCCTACAACGGCTGTGACGTGACAGCCGTCCCAGACGGGGAGACTCAAACCAGAAACGCTGCCGCTCCCGCTCCCGGGAAACCCACGCTACCCAGGTTCTCCCGAGTCTTGGCCTGAAAGGAGGAGGGACAAGGTCAGCCACTCAGACAACCTGGACCAGCAGCCCCGTGCAGGGACCCTCTCAGTGCCACTTTATCAGTATGACTCAAAGTCCTGACCAAGACGGAGCACATCCTGTCACAACACATTACACACGGGGACAGCAGAGGCTGAGCAGGCCCGGCTCGCGTTTCCCTGGTTCCGAGGTATTCGATAAGTCTGGCTGAGGCCATGCTTAAGATCAGCCAGATGTAGGCGCAGGCCTGAGCTGAAGCTCCCGGTGGACGGCGCGAAGGGGGAGGACTGTGCAGGAGGCAGAGGATTCGCTGGAGCCCCAGTCCTGCCGCAGACGTGCTGAATGACCCGGGCGGGTCACTTCGCTTCTCATCTGCTTCATCATCTGTCAGGCGGGAAGGGAGGGGCCGGTCTGGCAGCCTCACCGGGCGTGTGGGGATCTCGGGGGAAGAAGATGCCAAGGGGCTTTAAGAAGCAGAACACACAGGAAACACGCGTAAAGACCACTCTGGTTGCAGTGTGCCCTGGTTAGAAGGCCAGCTGTGCCAGGCAGGCCGAGGCCCCTGGAGCAGTGCTCCTCACCGGGGAGGCCTGAAAGCCCTTCCTAGCTCCAGGTCCTTGGCACCACGCAGGGGGCAAAGCCGCAGCAGATGCCATCCAAGGTAGACTCAGGGCTGGGCAGCCTGGCACTGTCTTTGGTGATAGAAAACGCCCAGCCTGGTGCTGTGACATGACTTCTTTGAGTACACGTCTGCCTGTGGGGTGGGGGTGGGTGCACCCACCAAGGGAGGGCACCACAAACATGCCCACTCAGCATGGCTATGAAGAGACAGGGCTGGGAAACTCTCCTGTGGAACTAGCTGTCTGGCAGCCTGCCTTGACCTGCCCATTTCCTAAAGTCCAGCCTCGAAGCTTGGGCGACCCCACCCGGCTCCCAGGTGGGTCTTCCTGAGCTGCCCTCCGGGGCTGCGAGACGGCACAGGGGCCTGCAGACCACAGGAGAGACGCTGCTGGCCCGACGGGCCAGAGCCACATCTGGTTCTCATTCAAATGTCCAAACGTAATTAAATTCTCTACGACGCAGCGGAAGAGTTTGGTAAGATGTGGCTTTCCCCACTTTCCATCAAGGTTAAGAAATCAAAGCCTCTCATTCCACCAGCCTCCCTGTCATGGTCTGTCCTACCCTACAAAGGCAATGGCCTGTACTCTGCTCTGTTTTCTAGAGCCGATGGGGCCGGACCCAGTGTGGGGGTACACAGAGCCTCCCGCCCCCACTGTCCCACTTACCCACCTGAAAGGACGAACAGCTGAGACCCAAACAGCAGGCTCAGGACTGAGCAAGTTAGTGCACTGTGGTGGGTGGGGGCGGGGAGGTGAGCGCCCCGAGGAGACAGCTGCTGCACCCAGGCTCTTCTCAGTGACATACCAGTGTCCTCCTTCCCCTGCCTGAATGGGAGGCACCTAGGAACGCCCTGCCAAGATCCCTTCTTTGTCACTCCTCAAAATAGGAAACACGTAAGAGTGATAATTCTGGGGTCTCTGGTCCAGCTCCACAGCTTCCTGCCACCAGGGCGGGGTGAGGCAGCCCCTTGCACCTCCGCATCTCACCTTGCAGCTCCTCCCCTACGAATGCGGGAGGAATGGAGGGGAAGGCCCAGAGCAGCCTCTGAGCCCTCTCAGGGAGTCCCTAGGACTCCGTGTCTCACAGGGTCGCCGGTCATCTCAGGCCTGTTGGGCTCTGAACTAGTGAACACCCGGCAGGAGGGGGCGGGAGCCCCACTCAGCAGGACGGAGGCCGTGCCTCTCCTCGGCTTCCAGAACGTCCTCGAGACAGGCTGCCTTTCCCAGCTCCCATTCCCAGCTGAGTATCTTGTTTACGGCTTCTTTTTACTCCGGGATTTACGACTTTCATAGTAATGGGTTCCATTCTGCTTCCTCTGCGCCTACTATTCTAATTACTGTCGTACAGGCTTTACGAGAGTTCCTTAATAAGTCAGGGTATTTTTCCTTTAGAAACAAACTGTCCCGCGAGTTAATGACTTATAGTGGGTGTGGATGCTACCCAGAGACACATGGAGGCTGGGGAGGGGATGACCAGGGTGGGGGTGGGGGAGAATCTTCTAGATTAAATAAAGAGAGCTGCGTGGGGGTCCCTTTAGGAATCTCGGCCAGCTCCCCTGCCGGAGCCCCCCACATTCCCGCCACAGAACCACGACCACGCTCAGGCGGCGCACGTGGCATTTCTGAGCCGAAGAAAACTCACCCGGGAGCAGACACACGCACAGAAGCTGGTGTGAACCACCCGACCCCAACATCACCGACCTGGCTCTACACAGGAATCATTTTGTGCATTTGGTTCCAAATGGTAGACTTTTTTTTAGCTTAGTCATGGATTTAATTTAGTTTCTTGTTGGCACCCTCGTGTCAGTAAAGCAGGTTTTAAGGAACTGAACCCCGTTCTTGGGCCAGTCGTCCTGGGCCGAGTCTAGCAAAGAGAACGGCGGTGGGGCCAAGGTCCCTGCGGCCCCCGTCGGGGTCCCAGCCTGTGCCCTCGAACCCACGCTCGGCGGCGTGCAGAGAAGCACAGGCCTCTGTTCACGGCCGCGGTGCCGCCTGCCCAGACGAGAAGCCAGGCGGAGCCGGGTGAGCCTTTGTGCCCCGTTTGCAGACTGGCTGCTGGTGCCGGGCCTCTATTCCTTATTCAATTCCACTCGCTCGGAAGAGCCTTTCCACCTGCTCCTGCAGGAGGAGTAACACATCTAGAAATGCAGTTCCACTCTGGCGTATTAAGATATTGATTTGCCTGTCGAGTGGAAGTGCATTTGTTCTGTCAGCCCTCCCGCGGCTAGGAAGGGGTTAACCAAATGTTTATCACAAGGCTGGCTTCAGAGTTGAAAGTAATGTGATCAGTAATGAATTTTGTGTTACATTAGGTTGTATAAATGGACAGACAAGCGCAGACAACAAGTGGCCAGGAGTCGGGGCTAATCTAATGATGTAAGAATAGAGACAGCACCAATTATACCAGGGGCCAGCTCCAGGCTCCTGCAGGGACTGCAAATGAATAGGTACAAATCAGATTACTCCCTGATAGACGCGCTACAAGAGGGGCAGTCAGTGGTAAATGCATTAGGGCCCAGCGACCTCTCTGCTCTGCACAGCAGAGTCCGAAAATTTGACTTCCATCTTAAAAGTGGGGGGGGGGGGGGGGTGAGATTCTCAAAGAAACTCTCGTGGGGCGAAGAACAGCAACCACTCCCATCCCAAACCAGTCCCTCCCCACTGCCAGAAGGTGCGTCCTGACCTCTCGCCCTCACTCCGAGGCCTCCTGAAGCACCAGCACCAGGGGGTAGGGAGGCGAAGCTCCTGAGGGACGAAAGAGCAGCAGGGACACAGCCTTGCACGTGGGCGGAGACAGGAAGTTACATACCCACACACTTCACAGCCATGTGCCTCTCAGGGGTGGTGGTTTCTACTGCTACATCAAGGGCTGTGTCTGTATTGGAAATAAAATATGTCTTTAAAGAGGATCACAACATGGACCTTTAAGAGAGCAGCGAGAGCCGAGATCAAAGGGAGGGGACATCAAGATCTGGTTTGGCCACTGAGAGCTTTGCAGGGGGTGTGCATGGTCCGTCCCAAGGCACAGCAAGCACACTGAAGGTTCTCCGTATTTCTCACCGGGTTAAGCTGGTATCGCCCTTCCCTCTGTGGCTTCTCCCACTCCTGCCTCCTGAGTGCCTACAGTCCCGCCTGCCTCACAGGGCTGGGAGCAGCGAGGGGTGTGGAGGTGGAGCTGCCCATCTTGGGTAGCCCCTCAGGTTTTCCACCTCCTTTTGGATGTTGTCGAAACCAGGCCTGAAGTTCAAAGCTGCTTGGCAGTCAGGCTGGGCTGCTTAGACGAAGATCATGGAGACGTGCTCAAATGCATGAACTGTATGCTCATACTCAGCTCTTAGTGGCTCAGGGGACGAATAAAGTATGAAACCAAAGACTCTCCAAGCCTTCCAAGAACCCAGCCCATGCCCAGATGGAGGCGGAGGCGCTGGTAGGCTTAGCTTCCCCCCCGCTACCCTGAAGGCCTGCACTAGTCACACACATCAAAGTGGAGATGTCACGCCGGTCCTGGCCAACTGGAGCCTGGAGAGGGTGGGAACATGCCAGTAAAATGAGCGCGGGGGGCCCAGAATGGAAAAAGTCATCCTAAACAAATGAAGCAACTGGATGTCGGTTCTCCCCAAATTCAATTAAGCTCATGGAGGGGTGGAATCGCAAGCTATCGAGCTACGTGAAATAAAACATATGTGGGGTGGAGGAAGTCAGGGGACGACTGTGAAGCCTGGTGTTGGGGGATTCTGCCCGTAAATTTAAAGGTGTCTTATGCAATGGGCCTGCAGGTCGCTGGGGGCAGGGCTAGGGTAGAAAGAAAGTGGGCAGGAAGAAATCACCAAAGATTAGACGTTGGACAACTGATTCTGCTATGGGTGCTGGGACACGCCTCCTTCTGTTTGATTCGACCAGATTGGCATGGCTTGGCCTTCTCTGTACAGCACTCTCTTTGCTTTAAAGCTGAGGCTCTGGATTCCTAACGGGTCAGAGGGTTATTTCTCACTTTTGTTTTCTGTGTGTATGTATGTCTTCCTCTGTTACCAGCCACCAAACCTAGGGGGTGGTCTGCATACCTCAGGCCGTCTTCTGAGGGGGCAGGGGCAGGGGCAGAAATGAACGATGGGCATTTAACCATCCATGACTGGTGCTCAACTTTGTTCGGATCTCACACCTCACCGAAAGGTCAGTGGTTAAAGGTGAATTCTCTGACTGAAGAGGAGGAACAGAGAGAAATCCTCCCTTTTGTTAACCATTTACCTATGTCAATACCTCCAGAGGAGGGCCCTTATCTGTGGGCCCCACCGCCTTTCCCCACCCTTGTCCAAGCCCATACATTTTTCCACAGGAATTCCTGCTTCTGGGTTGGGGCAACACCTAGAAAGGGGACTCTGAAGTTTCCCCCATGAAGTCACATGGGCACTTCTTCCTTGTTGACAGAAATCAGCAAGATTTGGTTAAAGAGATCAAAGTAGACTCTGGGCAACTACCAAATGTGCAAAGGAGAAGGGGAGAGAGAGAGAGGGAGAGAAACTATTTACCTGGAATCAGATTTGAGATCTGGCCAGAGAGGAACAAGTGTCTCTTTTAAACACTGTAATTTTTCCCAGTGCTCTGGCTGGCTTTCGTTTACCTCTCAGGAGCCACAAAACCCCATCCAGTCATTCAACAAACATTAACTGGAGTTCAGCTTGGCTCTCCTCCCAGAGCTGGATGCTGGGCAGGGAGGAGGCTGGTGGTTAGAGGTAAGAAAGATGAATTAGATTTGGTCCAAGGAACTGGAATGGGGTTAAGTGAGACCCACAGTATGGCTGAGGGGGCGCCGAGGGACCACTGGGGCTGAGCCTCCCCCAGTGGCACACAGAAGGGAATCGGCCGTTGCTAGTTAGTGGACAAGGCAGTCTATGCCATTTGTCCGGAACCAAGTGTCCAGAGTAGGTGGTGCAGAAGCTCGGCTGCAGGGTCCGAGAGAGCTTCACAGAGGAGATTGGAGATTTGAGTTTGGTCTAAAAAGGTGCCTGAGCAGAGGGGGAGGGAGCAGGTACTCTGACAGAGCCAGGTGAGCAGGGCATGCGCTGGGGACGATGGGATCATTGTGACAGCCGAGTACATTGCGTGAAGGTGGTGATGGTGAAATACGAATAAGAGTTATTGTGGAAGGGGAAGTGGGAGACCAGGTTGGAAAGGAAGGTGAGGAAGGCCTGTAATAGACTTGAGATATACGGGCCAGTGGTATGGTGGCCAGGACAGAATAGGGGAAGTAGGTAAACATTTACTAGATGTACTGGTTTCCCTGTCCCATGGTGTTAGAGAAGAAATTGAACCAAGGAAGGGAAAGGAACCTGCCCAAGGTCACAGGCTTCCCCGGTATCCTGATGTGGGCTTCTAAACGCTGCGGAAAAGACAAACAGAACAAGACATTCTCAGTGGCAGTCGCTGGGTGCTGGGAGCCGCAAGACTCTCAGATCCGGCCTTTCCTACCAGCGGAGGGTAGCTAGGAACAGGCAATCTGACACTGAACTGAGACACAAATAGCAACACCAACAATGCCACCCATCACCCCCCAGGAGCAGCTGCTCCCTTCCGCCCGAGCAGGGTGCTGTGGCCTGCGGGTGGCACTGGGCTGGCTGGCTGGGTGCTCCTGTGCTTCTGGGGCTTACTCTCTTCTCCCCACCCTCAGCCATCATGGCATCTGTTACTGGGGAGTTTGTACCTTTGTCTCAAGTCCTGGAAAGAGCATGGGGTACAGGCAGGGGACCAATCTGGCGTTCTGCTTGTCCAGCTCAGCTAGGTGGGCCCCCGCGGGCGGCGGCGACAGGAGCCAGGGAGGAACAGACCCCAAGTCCAGCACTGCCGCCTCCTCCAGGGTTTTAATCTCTTTGAGGGTGGGAACCACATCTCACTTCTTCCTCAGATGTTCAGCCTAGTGTGTGGGGAATCAGAGGTGCCTACAGACAGCCTGCCTGCTGCTGCAGCCAGACAGGATGTGCGGGCCCACCGAGGACGCCACTGAGAGAAGATGCTGGAAGCCCTTTGTAGAGGGACCGTAGAAGGAGAATTCCAGGGCCCAATGAGGTGAAGCAGAGGAAAGGACCTAAGGGACTAAGTTGTTTGGATGACAGTGTTGGCCTGAGAGTGGGGATGTCTAAAAGATAAGAGAATTAATTCATTGCCCTGATGCCTGCAACTGTCACCTGGTCATGGGGCACTTTGCGATGGGAGGGGGCAAATATAACATGAAAATGCCCCAGCCCTCAGCAGCAGGGCAAGCAGGAGGCCCACTGGAAGAGCTAGTCCTAGAGGTAGGAAAGAGGGTCCACACACCGGGTGCACATCTGGTCAACCCTGAAACGATAGCTAACACTTGTTGAGAGCTTAATTCCTATAGTCCTGAAATGGAAGATGGTATTAGCATGCACGCGTGCGCGCACACACACACAAACACACACACGTGCGCACACACATGCAGTGCTTTCAGCTCATCTTTTGCAGACCAAAGGCAATCAACAGATATTTGTTAACTAACTCATTGAAATCTTGACCACTTAAAAACTGCAACTAATGTTCAAAATGCACTTTTACTGTTAAGAAGGAAAAAATCCACAGTCCTTTCAATAAGTAAAAGGTGTTTCTGATAAAACTTTGGAAGAGCTTTAGTTGAAAAGACTCTCATGGCCTTTTCTGCTGAGGAATTAATCCACATATAGGAAAACTCAGAGGACTGTGCAGAATAAACTAGAGTACTGGCTTCCCAACTGTAGACAGCGATTCACCGATGTATTGTGAAATCAAGTTAGCGGGTTGTGACTATGTTTAAAAAAAAAAAAAGAAATAAAATAGAAAGCACTAGAATGCGTTGCTCATAATAGTGTTTTGTGAAAGTTTTATATATTTGGATAAAGAAATAAGTGTATTCCTGATAGAAGGTAAGAGGTGGAGACTGAGCCCGTGGTGTGATCTCCAAGAGTAACTGCTTCTGGACTAGAAGAGCCTGTTGAAGAGACGGCAGACAGGAAAGATGAAGGCTTTCTCCCTTCAGGGTGGATGGTAAAGGGGAATGAGACAGTGTTCCCAGGACTGCAGGAAGCTACAGTCATGGGGAAGAGACAGTCCCCCTTGACCTTGAGACCTGACTTAGTGAGCTCTTAAGAGTCAACACAGCAAAAGGAGGCTCCAGCAACAGAGATGTGTCGAGAATCCTTGAAACAGCTGACCGGGGCCTGGGAATGAGGCCTGGGGCTTTCGCGGTTGGATGTGAGAGAAAGCAAAAGACAGAGACAAACTTTAGCTCAACAGTGATGGAAAGAATTAAAGCCTAAAGAGAAAAGGTACTTAGTATGTATCCAGGTGTTTATTAAAACATTTTTTTGGTATTAGGTTATATCTTTCCCTAGACACAGAACAACTGGAAAAAGTAACTGTTTTGCTTATTTCAAAAATTCTACTTTTCTAGAAAAGGCAATTTTGAAAGGAATGTCTGCTAAGCAGGAATTAGTCAAGTTATTTTGAGGGGGGGTGATGGAGAGACGGGGGGGCTGCGGGAGACGGCGTTCCGGGCGGAGGGAGAAGCATGTGCAGAGGCCTGGCCGGCGGGCGGGGAGTTTGGCCGGGCTGGAGCCGCAGGGACGGAGCAGCAAGACAGGAGTCTGGGGACAGGGCAGCGGCTGGTCACGAGGCGCTTTGGACACAGTGAGATGGGGGGGAACCCGGGAGGACAGGGCAGGGGGGAGAGGACGTCAGTCTGTGGAGATGTGGAGATGTCAGCAGGTGACTGTCCAGATGGTTCTGGAGCTGGGGAGAGAAAGCCAACCAGGAGGTTGTTTGGAAGTGGTCAGCGTGTGGATGGTGTCTGCGGCCACGGTAGCGGAGGGGATTGCCCTGTGCTGACTGAGGGGTAGAAAGAGGACCAAGGCAGGGCCTTGAGAAATACACGTAAGGCCGACAGACAAGGAAAACTCAGGGCAGGGAGTGAGAAGCGGCAGGAGGCAGAAACCAAGCCAGCAGAGTGTTGGTGAAGCAAGGTCAAGGTCACGGAGTGTGGGTCACAGGGCCAGGCTTGGGGTGAAGCGGCTTCGTTGACAGTGTTGAGGGAAACTGGTGAGTGGCTGCGGTGGTTGGGTGGTCTGGGGGCAGGGACAGGAGGCGGGGGAAGGTTGTTGCAGGAATGTTTAGGGTCTGAGTGCAGGAAGTCAAGAGGTTTCTCAAATGACGACCACCACCGAGCCGTCTTCTGAGAGTGAGAGACAATAATATGAAGAAAAAAAAAAAATCAAAAAGAATAGCCAAACTCTTAGAGGCCCAGAGAGCTGGGGAATCTCGAAGGGAATGAAAACAGACCACGAGCCACAGAAGTAAGCAGGGGCTGTAACGGGAAGACTAACGTCTAGGTTGACTGTAGAATTCATTCCTTCGGTAGTTACCGCACAGCCACGGTGTGCCTGACACTGTTCTGGGCACTGGTTTCTGCTGCAAAAGATGAGTGGAAACTGAGACTAGAAGAGGGTGGTAGGAAAATGCAGAAGGAACAGAGGACTGCAAGGGCTTGCTGTATGGTGCTCATACATTCATAGGAGCACCAATCTGAACAATTTGTGATTTTTCTCCAGCAACCTAAGCGTAAGAGCAGAGTTAGACTGACCTCCATTTGGAATTTTGCTGTGCGGGGACAATGGAAGCATGAACAGGGGCGAGGGGTGTGATGATATTAGCAGGAAAGCAATCGGGCCGGTTGTTTTAGAGCCGGACTTGCAAGTCACACACATGTGATCTGATTAGACTAAGTGGTCAGCAGCCATCGGGGAGTCCAGAACTGACACCTGCCTCACAGGCTCACCAGGCTTTAACACAGACCTTCTCAAACTTGAACGTGCATAAAGGTTTTGTTAAATTTAGGTGCGGATTCCATGGGGCCACGTAGGGTCTGAGATTCCGCATTTGTCATCAGCAATCGGGCCTGGATGGAGCTGCTGGGTCACAGACCGCTCTGAACAGTACGGTTTGGAAAGGCTTTGCTGCACTGGCGGGGAGGGCCGAGTTGCACCATAGAACAGCTTACCAGGGGGGTGCTGGAGTAATTAATAAGTCGATAAGCTGATGTCACTTTCTCAGGAATTCTGCTAGATGACTGACATCATGTTGATAGCTTAAAATCGGCCATAATGAGTTTTTACATGACAGAAATCCCCAAATGCTACCAACCAGGGCTTTCCTGCTTCCCTTTTGAGAGCTGGGTGTTAAACATTTACCAGCACGTCACTAGCTAACCCTGCAGAAGAGTGAGGCATGCTGTATACTGGGCTTCGGGGTCAGGGGCCATGAGAGCATGCTCCATTCATACCTTGGTAAGAGGCCAGCAGTCCCAGTGGCTACACTAAACCTAGTGTCTCCTGGAAGGCACTACAGGGGCTGGTCATCTCTGGTGCCTAACAGGGCAAACACTGGATGTCACCCTATCTTATGAGCCACCCACAGAAGTGGGGTTGGAGGAAGAGGGAGAGAGAGACTGAGAGGCTGCCATGGGCCAAGGGCGATCTGCTGGAAATTCTCATCCAGCGTCGCACTGTATTTCCCTGGCTCTCTCTGGGCAGCAGGCTCGCTGGCATGGGGGCTGCTCGGCTGTCCTGTCAAGGCCCCGGGCTGCACCGCCAGGCCGACGCTTTATCTGCAGTTCTAAAATGTGAGACATGATTCTCAACAACGGCAGAGGGAAACCGGTTAACTTCCACACTATCTGCTTTACTTGCTGGCCTTGAACTTCGAGGCAGAGCTTTAAAAAAAAATTAACTACACATTTACTGTGGTCCATGAAGCCCAGAAGAATCTCTTTTGCTGGCAGTAGGGGAAGGAACATGAAATCCTTCTGCTCAAGAAGGGCATCCCTATTTTTTGACCCATGGGTCATGCAGTTTTAATTTCCTCTCTCATTTTTTTTTTTTAAATTTCATGAACCTGCTTAAGGCCACAAAGTCTCTCCTGAATCCCTCAGCTGCCTGGCTGATGACTCACTGCCAGTTTTGCTCAGGTTACTAACTGTTTGTGCCAGGCTGGAGTCCCCAACCCCAACTGCAGGCACCTCCGGACCTGCTTGCTGGATGCCGCTGAGGTGCTCCGAACGGCGTCAGAGGACAGCTGCTCTAGCCCCTGGAAGGGCGGCTCCCGGGGAGTGAGTGCCAGGACACTGGGCCCTGGTTTATGTGAGCTGGGCTGGGGCCCCAGAAACTCATGGGAGAGGCTGTGCCCTGAGTGAGACTCAGAAAGGGAAAGTGTTCCTTGCTTTGGCCAGCTTCCCAAGAAAATGGGGTTAAAGCCCCAGGAAGTAGCAGAGCTGCTCCTCAGCTGGAGAGCTTCTGATGAGGGAGAGTGACAGTGTGCATGTGTCAGGACCTGCACGAGTGACTGGGACCTGGCTATGCAAGGAGGCTGGGCCTCAGAGGTGGCTGTCTCCAATGGCCTGAGAAGGCACTTCTCTTCTCTAGCTAAAGGGCTTTTGTCCCTCTCTTGCACCCATCCTGTTCCTATATAAGCACTGTGGGCAGGCACAAAGCTAGCACTGTGGGGAGAAAGCTGAGCAGGGTGTTTCTGTCTTCTTCATGCAGGAACATGGGGACTAAATGGGATGAGGAAGGGGAGAGGAAAAGCTTCACTGCTGAACCCCAATATCCAAAAGACCCAGAGGATCCGCTGGGAAATGAGACTGTGTGATAACGTCAGGCATTTCAAGCCCTGCCCCAAATGCTTGGACTCTCTGCATCTAGCTGGTCCTGACTCCTGCCCCAGGGTTGTAAGTTGCTCTTCTCTGGGATCCCCTTTCCAGGTGGGCACGTGGAGCAGGGAAGGGGCAGTTCACAGTAAACGCAAGCAAGAGCGGGAGGGCCTGCAGCCAGGATCCGCTAGACCCAGTACGAGTTCCCGCTAACCTCAGGAAGCTTGGGAAGAGCCTGTGGGGCAGTCTTCCTTGGGCATAGAGCAGTCACGAACAGCACAGATATCTACAGTGGAGGTGCTTTGGAAAAAAGAGAGCAGGTCTTTCCTAAGTGCATGCTCTGTGTGTGTGTGTGTGCATGTGTGTGTGTGCGTGTGTACACCTGCTCACTGGGGCAGGGCTCACCCATCACCTAAGGATGTCTTCTGACTGCTCTATGGATGCAAGAAGCCACCCCAGGCCCCAGCTGCTGGGCCCTCTCAGAGGCAAGACAAGGTGAAAGGCAGCAGAGGAGAAGGCTGCTGGCGGGCTCAAGCCATCCCTGCCTGCTTCATGCACGTCCCCTCCCAGGTGCCAGGCCCACTGACCCCTGCCCATCTGTGAGGCAGCCAGCACGGCAGAAGCAGGCGTGTTGCCTTAGCACTCGGTGCCTAAGGGTTGCTGAAAACCTTAGAGGTTCCAAGGAGGTCCCTTCCCCTGGAGAAGGCATCCTTCTGGGAGCCACTAACAGAATACAGCTGTGTTTATTATAACATTTTTTGTATGCATTATTCCACCTAGGAGGAGTCAGTTCCAGGGGAGCTCCCCTTTACACAGGGTTTCCCATTACTGGAAGCATCCACAGCAGACGGCAATCAGAGTGCTAACTAAAGCAATAAATGGTTAAAACAAACGTACACCCTCTCCCGCCAAAGAAGCTCCACACCAGCAGGTGCCAGTCGTGACCAAGTCAGGCCGGAAGTGTGATGCCACGTTACCTGTTCCGGATCCCACGACGTCCCGGCTGGGCGACTCGGCCATGGCGTCAGCCAGCCGCTCCCGCAGGCCCTCCTCGGTGTGCTCCATGGAGGACATGTGCCGCAGCCCGAAGCCCTCAGGCCAGCTCCCGCACACCTCCAGCAGGGTGACGCTCCGGTCGAAGGTACCTGCAGCACAGGGGACACCGCACACTGAGTCCACGCTGTCAGAGGCCATTCTTTTTGTCTACCCACCACCAGCTTCCCACTTGTCCAGGGGCCTCTGTAGCTCTCCTATAGGACGGATGAAGGAGAGGACACTACAAACCATGAATGTGGGCCCTGCCTGGGCAGCTTAGTTGGTTAGAGCGTCGTCCCCATATGCCAAGGTTGCGAGTTCGATCCCAGGTCAGGACACATACAGAATCAACCGACGAATGCATAAATAAGTGGAACAATAAATTGATGTTTCTTTCTCTCTCAAAATCTATTAAAACACACACACACACACGTGCGCGCACACACAAATGTGCAGGGCAGAAAGAAACAGCTCTGCCACTGGATCAGAGAGTGTACACCTCCAGGAAATGACCTCCATGCTGTTGGGTGAGTGCGTTTTTCAGCTGTTTCTCTCTGAAGTCTCCAGAGACTGCTCAGGAACTAGGTCAAGGGCAGGGAACTTCCCTCCCAGGTTCAACCAAGACATCGCTACTTTTCTCTGATACAATATAGCTTACCCTTAAAATTCACTTAAAACGAGGGTTATAAAGCTTAAACTAAAAAAAAAGAAAAAACTTTCTAAGCTACTATATCCTATAACCTATACCACAACTCCTCACCTTACATTTGAACTTCAGAGACCTTATGGCCCCAAACCCAACTGCACGTTTGAGGCTGACTTGGTTCAAGAACTCAGATCTCTGTTGTTACAATGTAATAACTATGTAAGGTGCCAGGTGGGTACTGGAAATATGGGGAGGGGACACTTTGCAACACATATGACTGTCTAAGCACTATGCTGTACACCTGAAAATAATACAAAATAATATCGAATGTAAACTGTAATTGAAAACAAACAATAAAAGAAAGATCCCTGATACTCGATGGATGTAGAACTCATTCTGCTCCACGGCTGTAGCATCCCAGCTGCCCAAGGGCCTGTGCACAGCCGGGGCCCTATTCGGGGGATGCCAGCAAGAGCTGGGTGATAGCATCTTCGGCAAATATCTTCCCTTAATCCGAAGCTGCTCCCAAATTCCAGAACGTACACCGTGCTCTGCCGAATGCCAAGGTTAGATTTTACACGCAAGCTCACTTCAAAGCCTCCATTTAAATTATTCTACTTTATTATACAGCAAGTCTTCTGTGAAAGCTTATTTCATCCACTCTCTCTTGGAAAGAGATTACAGTCATGCTCTGTTGCTTTAAGCACATACCATTTCCCCAGCGATTAGGTAACCGAATCCACTGCATTTATTGGGCTCGGTTCCTGCCAGCACCAGGAAGATGGGGGGGAAAATGCAAATGCCAATGTTTCCCCGAGTTAAAAGTACACGCAACACACACTCTTTATCAGGCCTTGCTTCTACTCTTTGATCAGCCGTCACAAACTATCTCCCCTCGGCAGTCGGGACTGGGCAGTGTCAGCGCACACTCTCTGCCAATGACAGGTGGTAATAGAGAGGGTGCGAGCCCCAGCCCCGGCAGGCGGCCCTGCCTCTGATAATGGCCGCAGCATTGAGGTGATAACCGTTAGTAAACACTCCGACAGCCAGCGACTCCATACATCAGCAAAGAGGCCAGATAATCCCGAGCTCTCCTGACCAGACAAAGGCCCGCGGCCAGCCCGCTGGGATTTATATGTGTGGCAAGGGTCATCACTGGCTCCTGAATGTCATCAGCCAAGTTGGGCTTTGATTTATCTCTTACCTAATTGTAGGGGAGACGCTTGGGGCTGGGAGAATTGGCAGGATCTGTTTGTCTCCCCAAGAAGAAGCCCACCTTGGGAGCGGGTTGCTGGGGACCGGCTTCTCAGGTAGGACATGGAAGTGGGGAGTTGCCCTGTATCACCTTCTCTGTCCATCAAGTACGGTCAGGATGTGGGTCTGGGAGGGAGTGAGGCGCTGGGCAGTGGGAGTGGGGTGCTCTGAGTGTCAGCCCTCCAAGGGCCCGCCCTGTGCAGGAGTCACAGGCCGGCAGTGCCCAGCCCAGAGCCACCGCTCAGCCAGCACTAGCAACAACCCAGGGGAGCCCGGTCCCCAAGGACACACAGGAACTGATGACACAGGTTTTTGATTCTATGATCCACTCCCTAAGTGGTGTTCGGCGAGTCCCTCTATCTCCTTTTTCCATCTCTGAAGTGGAACTAATAACTCTCTGTCTCCAAGGAGGGGAGAGATTAAGGAAGGTCCCCGCCGGGAGTCTGAGCTCCCCACCGCTGCTCCACTCTCAGTTGACAAGTTCAAGATCTGTAGCATCATTGTTTCTCTGAAGAGTCTGCCTGGGAAATCTACGCCGAGTGATTTCCAAAAGAGAGGATTAACAATAAAACGTGGGCGCTCCTCCTCCCCGCGCAGTCAGGGCTGAGGGGCGGCTTTCACATGGACAGAGATGTCCCGGAGCCCGGGGATGGGAAGGGGATGGCCTTTTTTGCCTCGATTCACAAGAGCAGGGTTCCTGCTCCCAGGAAGGTGCTCAGTCAGTGCTGCTGAGAGGTCAGGGCAGGTGAGCTGACGGCGGGGCCAAGGGGAACATCAGAGGCCCAATCAGTAAGCAAACGAAAAATTCCAGCGAGATGTTCTATCAAGAAGGGTTCAGGTGAGAGGGTGGGCCTGGTCCATGACAGGTGGTGAAGGCCGGAGGAGTCTGCAATAATTTCATGAGACAAAGCAACGGGATATGCAGGAGAAAATCACGAGTTAGTGGAGAGTGGAAATGGGTCTGGACCTAAGTACAGGCTCTAACACATAGCAGCTGTGTGGCTCTGGGCAAGCTCTACCCTCCTGAGCCTCTGATTCCTCACCCGTAAAAATGGGAAAACCATACAATCCTGTAGGGCCGTTGTGAGGACTGCATGAGGTGAATGTAAGCGTACATGGTGAGGCTCTGCACGTCCTGAGTGACCTCACATGTAAGTGAATCATGACAGGTGTGTCTGACGTTATGCCACTTGAAGCATCACCAGACATCTGCACGATCACAATGACCCTGCAAAGTAATCCAGGTACTGCCCCGGTTTCGGAAGCTCAGAGTGGTTGGGTGGCAGGCTTGGCGTCTCCATGTGGCAGACTGGGACACAGGCTCCTCATTCTCGGCCTGGAGCTCATTCCACCGGCTCTGCTTCCCTTAGCTGCACCCGCAGGGAGAACTGTTGGATGGGGAAAGCGCCTCTGTCCTTCCTAACCTGTTCTGAGGACTCTGGTCCCCTTCAACCAAAGCCTGTTAAACACCCTTCCCCCTTCCAGCCAGCGCAGGTTCCTCGGAGGATCATGCCCACGTGGTGAGTCCTTCTGTCTACTGGATAGCTCACGGGACACAAACACTGATAGAAGGTCTGTTCTCTCTTAGCATGAGCGCCGATAGGAAGGTGTGGGTAGGAGGCCGGCGATACAAAAAGTGTTCCGCAAGGGAGCATTCAATCGTTTCTACCATCCTGTCTCAGAGGATACACTCAGTGGTCCTGCTTACGTGCTAGGAGTCCCAGCAGAGGCTGTGGGTCGCCCCCTTCCTTGCCTTGCCTTCCACCCCGGCCGGGCCAGTGTGGAGTCTGCCAGTCCTGAAGAGAAGGGCTGCAGGTGTGTGTGTGTCAGCAGGCGCTGGGGTTAAGAGGCCAGGCCCTCGGAGGGTGAGGTCACCTCTGGGCTCTTAGGCAACTGCATGTCTTGTCAGTGTTGTCGGCACAGCTATCATTCATCTGGCCAGCCCAGAGACACTCCATCAGATGGGCTGGCCCTTTGAGTCCCATTACGGGGGAAAGGGTCAGTTTCAAGGGGAGAGGACACTTAATGCAGGCTGTTTGCAAAGCACAAAATACACGTACTTAGAGACAAAGATCTTTTGCCGAAGCCGCGCTCTGCTGTTTAAAAAGCCCTCTCACGTTTATTATTTCAGTTAACTCGCACACTCATCAAATATTGATTAGTGTCCACTATGATATGAGTCAAGCACTGTAAGGAGGGATGGGGACACAAAGGGAGCCAAAAAAAGAAAAGAAAAAAAAACCCTCACGGTCCTTCAGGAACTCTGGGAAGCCGCGATTATCACCATTTCCCAGATTTCCATTTTACTGAGGCTGGGAGAGGTGAGGTATCTTAAGGTCCCCGGTTCTACGTGGAACAGTCTCCCCGATGCCGCCTGAGAATCCTCGCCTCTAAGGGCTGCCTCCCACCCCGTGAAACCTGGAGAGACTATCCCAGTTATGACGCGTGCTCCTTCAGAAAGGTTCTTTACCTTTAGGGCAAAGCTGATGAGAGCTATGAACTTACCCCCCAAAATGTGTGTTTGCACACATAAAATTATGTAAGCAATTCTGGGGCGTTTATGATCCCCCCGAAGTCCATCCTTGGATCCCAGGGTGATGAGATCAGTCCCACGGTGTTACTCCCAGACTGCCTGACATTATTCCCGTGATACGCTCTCCAGCTTAGTTTAGAAGCTCCTCGTGGGCTGGATTCCCCCCGATCCTGTAACAAGCACAGGACTTTGTACAGCATGCTTCCCCAGAACACGTTTGTTGATGGACCGATTATGACCATCTGACAGCTGCTTTAGGGTTAATTCCCATTGGGCTGGACCCAGAGCCAGAACACCCAGGGCCAGCATTGGGAGGAACGAGGCGGAGATAGGCAGAAAAAGGAGCTAAAATTAAGTAGGAGGGAGGAAGGAGATTATACGTGAGCAGAAAACAATGTCGCAATATCCTTCTCCTGCCTTCTCTGCGCTTAGTTTAGATCTGTGATTTTGGGAATTGGAAGAACCCAAGCAAACTGCCTCGGACGGCACAGAGAGCCAGTCTCATACAGGTGGGCCTCCCGGATCCTGCTTCCCAGCCTGGCATCCAGCATTACACTCTCTCCGCAGAGGAGAAATGGGTCAGGTTACTGGGTTTCAGGAACCCACCGAAGGCATGCTGTGACAGCTGGTAGGCTGGCAGCTGCTGGTGCTGCCAGGGGAACACGTGCTCTGTCTTTTGTATGCCATTGTTGAGGGGCACGGGAGCCCAGAGGGTGGAGGTGGCATGGGGGAGACGGGATGCTCCTTTGAGCTGATAGTGTCTAATCACGCCCGGGCTATTTAGGAGACTGTGGCACAGCCTCCGTTTTGCATCAATTAGGTTCAGCCCAGGGTTTGGGCCTGACGAGAGCCTGTTGATCAGATTTCCAGCCACCAGGGAGGCCAGGCAGCAAGCGCAAAACTTGTAATTAAACAGCGTTCTTCACGACGTCAGCCCTTCTAGGTGAGAGCTCGCGGTAACAATGATGTCCACAATAACTAAGAAATGATCCCAGGCCCGATGAAAGCAACCGCCAGAGCATCCCCTCGCCTGCCCTCCAGACGCGCGCAGCAAACTGAGCCGGAGAGCGGTGCCGGGCCGGAGGGCCCCTTTCCCTGCACTGCAGGGTGGTTCCTGCAAGCGCCGGCTGAGGACAGGCGGTCTACTTGGTGCTCGGATGTGGCTGCGGGCATCTTTCACGGTGTCAAGATGCACTATGTCATGACTAACAGAAAGCGGTCACTGTGGGAGGGTGAGGAAGTGTGAAGACCCCATATGTCCTTCTCAGTTCTTTCCGGTGGTTTTCAAAATAATCCTAATCCCATGTGCAGAGACTTGGTACAGAGCCAAGGGGCCTAGACCCCGGCAATCTCTTAGGGCTCGGATTACCCAGCGTTCGCCTAACTGTGACAAGGCGCTGGGTTCGTCCTCTGGATGTCCATTTGGTTCTGGGGTTTGGATTTGGGGGTTAGTTCATTTTTTTGAAGGATTTACTACTCTAGTTCAGACGCAAGAGAAAGGAAAGGAGAAAATGTTAAAGCTGGCAAGCCAGGCCAGGAGATGCTGGTGTTCCAGATGTGGCGATGTCGTGGACATCTGTTCTCACAGGCCCCCAGGGCCACTAGTGGCAGGGAATTATTCACTGTTCATCAGAGGTCCATGAACGGCCAGCCACGTGTGGCCAGCGTATCAAAGGGCCCTGAGCCAGGGAAGAAGAGTTAACAGCCATGGAGATACCAAGAATTTCTTTGCGATTTAACACAGAGTGGTAGCTTTGACAACGTTCACAACTCAAACTGCAAAGGTTAGAATGTAGATTATAAATCGAGCCATCTAGGTTGGAACTGGAACTCTCCCATTAACTTCATGGTTACTCCGGGTCTTAATTTCCCCCTCACCACATGGAGGAGAAATGGGCTAATAGTGTCAATGTCATTAATAATAATACACTAACAGGGTAATTAATGGTGAGGTCATGTTGATGTATCCTAGGGTAAAATGTACCAAATTCCATTTCCTATGAACCAGATAACATAGCGAAGCAGTCACACCATAAGAATCTAAAAAAAAAAAATTTTTTTTTAACATAATTAAAGGCACATGGTAAGCAGAAAACTTGGGTTCAAATGCCAGCTCCGGCTATTGTCTCATTGTATGACCTTGGGAAAGTCATTTAGCCTCTTTGGACCTTGGTTTCCTGACCTACTATAGCGAGTTAAATGGGGTCCCCCTAAAAGATTAGTCCATCTCAGAATGTGACCTCATTTGCAAATAGGTCTTTGCAGATGTATGTATGCTCATGAGAGAAAGGAGGGGCAGGTCCTAGATGCAGAGGGAAGAGGCCATGTGAAGACAAAGGCAGAGACTGGACTTAACGCTATGACAAGCTGTGGGACACCAGGAGCTACCAGAAGCTGGAAGAGGCCCAGGAGAATTCTCCCCTGGAGCCTTTGGAGGGAGTGTGACCTTGCTGACACTGTGATTTCGAAATTCTGGCCTCCAGAAATATGAGAGAATAAATTTCTGTTGTGTTGAGTCACCAAGTTTGTGGTAATTTGTTATGGCAGCCACAGGAAAATGACATACCTGTAAAACAGGGGAACAAATATTTGCCTTCTAGGGCTGTGTGAGCATCCAATGAGATACACATGAAAGAGTGTTTTGTAAAGTGCCCAGGGCTGTTCAGACACAGAGGAAGGCCCTGGGGCTCTGTGAGCGCTCTTCTTAGGAGCAGTGGGATTCTATGAAAGGATCAGAAAGTAAAGAAAGTGACTGGGGACACCTCTGGGCCAGATGACAAGCAGCTAGAGGAGTGATACTGGGTGAGGAACAGTCACATCAGCTCCTAGGCTGGGCAACTCCATCACAAGAGCTGAGCGGTTCTGTGTCATTACATAGCAAGAGCCTTTGAGGGGGAGGCACAACATCTAAGGGGGTATGTGTCCCCGACTTCTCTGAGGATGCCTGCAGGGGGCACAGGAGAGCGGGGGAAGGGGCCTCTTAGCTCTGAGGTTAGGTCCCTTATCTCCCCTGAGCTCCCTACATAGGGTGGGGGTAGGGCATTTCAGCTCCTTAAAATTCTTCAATGAACAAACAGAATCATACTCAACACAGGTAAGGATGAGATGAGAAAGGCTGCTGTTGCCAGGGAATATTACTGGCATAAACTATCTAAAGGGTAATATGCATTAAGAATGTTTTAAAAATATGCCCACTACTGACCTAGGTAGTCAGCCATTTCCAGAAATCTAGCCCAAGTATAGAATCTAAGATGCCAACAAACCTTCGTGCATAGAGACGCTCGCTGCCGCTTTAACAGAGCCTTACAATAAGGTATTTGTTAAGTAAATCATACATCGGCCTGGCAGTGGAATATTAGGTAGTCATGAAAAATTATGTTTATAACAGAGGAGATTTTTAAAGATAATGTTAAAGTAAAAAAAGCAAAACAAAATTATACCGTTAGTATCACCGAACAATGTAAAGGAAACAAAAATCATTTTAAATGCCTCACGACAAAAGATTATTAACTACGGTTGCCTCTGGGTAGTTGGGTTATATGGGACTCTTCTGTTCTTTATGCTCCCTAAAACTTCTGTTATCTGCATAAAATAAACAGACATTAAGAAAAAGCTGGGAGAGAAGAAAAGATGTCCTGTGACAGACACACTCATGCTGTCCTGTGCTTGACCCCGCTGGGGGCAGGTGAGCCGGCAGCTCCAGGCCGTGTCTGACTCGTCCCCCGGGGCCGTGGCTGGCTGCACGCGATGCTGACTCATCCTGTGCACATCTGACACACTTCCTTTTGATCACATCAGGAATGTGCACCAACTTGCGTGAGAAACGTCACAAACAATCCCACCTCGCTACAGATTTCATACATCAAATCAGAAAGGGCCAAAGAGCAGCTCTGGAAGGGGTCGATTTTTAAATCAAGTCCCTTTGCCTTCACCTTTGTCCCTGCCCTGCCCTTCTCCTTCCTATATGTCCACTATCTCTTGGTTAGATAGGACAGTTTCCTAGGGGACACCCTTTCATGATTTTCAAGGAAGGTCTGAGCCCCTCACACATCATTAGGTCACTGAGCAGGGCCCCCGCCTTTTGCCAGGGAGCCCAAGAGATCAGTCGTCATTGCAGGTCCCAGTAGGAGAACTTCCACCAGCTCCACCCTCGGACCTTGTTTGAGGAGGTGCCTCAAACGAGAGAGCTTCCCACGTCAAGCTGACACTGGCATTTCCCAGACAGGATCCCAGAGACCCTCTCCTCCTCTGCTTTAAACCTGGCACAATCAAGGCTTCTCCCCGACCAAACGGGAAGGGAACATTCATTCTGCAGCTAGATTGCAAAATATGAAAATATTCCCTTCAGGATGCTCTGGCCTGCTTCTGAGGGTGGAGAGAATGTACACACTGCATTCCGTTACAGGACTCCTACGATGAGGCTCAGAATACACTGCATCCTTGGAAAAGTAACAGCTACGTGGATGGAAAAACCCCATGGAACAGTATCTCTCAAGACAAGCACGCACACAAACTGGCTTTTCTAGGACAGTTCCAATTCCCAATAATTACTTCTGTGACCAGATCAGATATCAGGAAAGGAAAGAGAACTCACATTTGTTGAGTGTCTATTTGCGCCAGGCATAGCCACATTGTATGCATTACCTCAGTGAAATCACCCCAACAAGTCTATGAAGTTGGTGCTGATATTCCCATTTTACAGATCAAGAAACTGAGGCCGAGAGAAGTAAAATTTTTGCTCAAAATGACAATATCAAGGGTATCATCAGGATTCTAATTCTAGGTTCATCTGGCTCCAAAGACTATACTTTCCCCATTAAAATCTATGCTAAATTTCCATTTTGAAAATACAGCTACAGTACCAGTGAGGGGGTTATCAGCTCAGTCCTCCTATTCCAGAACTTTAAAGTTGCTCATGCTATTGGGCTGTAAGGGGGTGGAGGGAAAAACCCAGCTACAATCCTGTGTTCATCTTAGATTTCTAAGGATATTCCACTTTGGGGAGGTGGTCTCATGGAGGGGCAGGGAGTGAACTCCCTGGAGCAGCGGGTCTCTCATGGAGGAGACTGCCCCAGTTTCACAGACTCCCTGCACATTTGCACATAATGACTTCATTTTGATTGTGGGATCCCAGCAATTTGTACCAGAGGCAGGGCAGACGAGGTAGACTCCATTTTACACATAAAAATACTGACGCTCAGGGCGGGTAAGTGACTTGGCTCAGCCACCTTAGCTCCTTGCCTCACAGGGGAGCTGTGAAGTTCTGTGAGGCTCCTCAGTGAGCAAACCGCACCCTATAGAGAAGTCACCATGGCTGCCGGAGGTGGGGGCAGAGGGGGATGGCCGGGTGGGCTGGGGATTGACCTTGTTGAGAACTTGCCTAGAGCCTGCTCAGGCCCCTTGTCCTACAGGGACATCCCTGGCTTTTGGCTTCATTTCCCGGTCTTGCAGCCGGTGGGGCGGGGGGGCGGCTCAGTGTGGTATCACCTAACTTATCACGCAGGGTGTGTTTGGGGCTTGCGGGACACCTGAAAGCATGGGGTGCCTGGGAATTGTCATTTCCTGTCTTGACACATCCGAGTATTGGTTCGGCCTTGGCTGGTCACATTGACTCAGCAGCCCAGGCGTGGAAACCAGGGAGCGCGCAGGGATGAGTGGAGAGGCTGGGAACACACAGGGGGAGCGATGAGGCGTGGAAATCTCAACGGTGATGGTGATCCCTTCCCCTGCACACTGCTCTACCCAGGCCTTCCCCGTAATCCTCACCGCAGCCCCGCAAGGCAGCTCCCACCAGTCCCCACTCGCAGCCGAGGAGCAGAGCTGGGGTGAAGTGAGGGGCGCAGTGTGGCCCGAGAAGCCAGGCCTGCGCTCTGCCCCCCGCCTCTGCGCCTCAAAGTACCTGGGAGCCTCTCAGGCCCAGACGTAATACATCAGAAACTGCATTAGATTCTGATCTCAAGGGATCTGTGTGCACTACACCCGGAGAGCGCTGCTGACACTCCCCACCCTGGCCTGTCCCCAAAGCATTTTTCAGCTGTTGGTCCCTTCGAGTATATCTGGTTTCAGCTACTCATTTAAAGACAAGGAAAGCGAAGCCCAGGGAGGGGACAGACGTGGCCTGCGACAGGAGCAGAGGAAGCCTTGGTCTTGCCAATCAGCTCCGTTCCATCCAGCGACTTTATCCAGTTACCATTCCATTGCTGTCTGCCCTTCCTTTCCTCCTCCCTCCCCACCCACAGCTCAAGCCTCAAACCCTCAGCTGCCAGTCCCCTGGCCTCTCCCCTCAGCTCCAGCCTTGTGTTAAGTGTTAACACAAGTTCTAGGGCCTGGGGTTAACACTCTATTAAGCAAACAAAGTTCCTACCTCCTGCTAACAGTCCAGGAGCCAAGTGGGCGTGCGGGGCACCTCGAGGCCTTGTCTGCAAGCTGCGCAGGGTGGGCCAGGGCCGTGGGTTGTCCCTGCCCTTTCCCCTCTGGCCTGGCTGCCTGTAGGAGAGGGCTGGGGAATCCTAGCTTTCCTCGGAGGGGGCTCGGCTTAGGCCTCGTAAAATGGCCACTTCATTAGTAAGTGTGAAAATGCCCAAATAACTGCTAATCTGGCAATGACTTCCCTCCACTCCTTGGTCTCACTGTGTGCCAAGTCTGGCGCCTGTGGGCAGAGCAATTCCTAGGCAGGGGCTGGAGCCTGGGGCCAGGACTCCCCCCACTGGTACTCCACTGAGGCCAATCAGGATGTTATTCATTTCCCTCGCTGAGAAGGAAGTTCAGAAAGGCCAGAAGAGCCTCCTCGACCCTGTCCCTGTGTAAGAAATGCCAATCCCTCCCATGAGGAGGAAGCAATATATTTTGTTTCTGCTGCGGTCATGCAAGGAACAGGTTTACAGAGCGAGCCCAGAACGAGCATGTTTCTGTGTGTGCAGAAACCTCTCTCTTTATCTTTGGTCCTGGGGTACATGGTAGATTAGAGGAAGATCACAGTCATCCACAAGGAGAGGGGGGAAAAAAAGCCACGGCGCCGAGGGGCCTCTGGGAGGGGCCTGGAGACCTCCTGTTACCATGTCAGACAGACAGGGGCCTGTCATCTAACCTTGAGTTAGGGGTAACAGCTGAATGAAAGAATTAAGTTCTCATCGTGCTTCATCTGAGGTTTAGAAATGCCTTTAGGGTTGAGAAGATACTAGATACAGCTTTCTCATATCCCTCAGGCTGCAAATAAAAAAAGTAAATTAAAAAAACACACCAAGCTGTGTTTGTTGCAGAAACACCTACCAAACAGCTCTGTGAACTTGCGAATTCACCAGAACTCTCCTGGGCAAGTCATTTACCCTTCCTGGGCCTCCCTTGAAAGCGAAGAGGCCTGGATATGAGCTCTATACTCTTCTGATGGAGGAAGGGGCTCTCCTGCTCCCAAGATCCACAATGGGTATTGGTGCCCGTGACCGGGTGAGCCATCCTTCCTCTTTCTACCTGCTGCCCGTGGTATCTACCGTCAAGGCCCAGCAGCAGCAGCTTGTACCCTGTGAATCTGGGAGCAATCTTTTCTCTTCATCTAGAACCTTCTTATCTCTTATTAAATCGTTGTGAGATGGGGGTGGGGCCCGACCCTTTGGAGAGATGAAATGGTTACAAGGTCACTGAACTTCTGTTGGTGGAAGGAGCGCTGGGCTAAGAGTGGGAAGCTGACTGCTGGTTCCGGCTCTGGCACATTCTGGCTCTGTGACCTTGTGCAAGTCACTTAACTTCCAGCTTTCCCCACTGTAAGAGAATAACAATAACTCTAGTCATTACTGTTAGCTATTCGTAATTTTCAAAACTATGCTGAGATTCAAATGACAGTGCATGGGATGGAACCATCAAGACTATCACGTGTAATCCGTACGTGAAGTACTGATTTTACTCTCAGAAGCCAGATGGCCTGAGACTGGTGCTTTCGCCGCTTGCCTCCAGATACGCGAGGCGTGAGGATAGCGGTCAGCTGTTTGGCTTCTGGAGGAGTGGGAACGTCTGCGAAGCTCAGCGAGCACTCTGCTTGTTTCCGAACGGTGTTTCGGGCCCGGCCCCCAGTAGGGGGCGCGCGGAAGGCAGCCGATCGGTGTCTCACTCTCACATCGATGTTTCTCTCTCTCCCGCTCCCTCCTTCTCTCTCTAAAATCAATAAAAACGTAACTTCGAGTGAGGATTAATAGGAGAATATTAAAACGAAAGAAGAAAAAATGGAGGTGGTTTAACCTGGAGAAAAAGAGTGACACAGCTGCGATTCCAGTGTGCAAACATTTAAAGAGCAATTCTGTGGAAAAGGAAATAGGTGTGGTTTTTGTTTGTCTGTCTGTTTGTTTTGTGGCCCAAGGGGCAAAACAGGACACAGGGAGAAGAGAAGGAGCTGCCACATTTCAGACCAACAGGACAAGAGGTGCCAAGCGACCCGACAAGCCACCTTCTGCAGCAGGCTCAAGCTCGAGCTCCTCCGTGAAGCCTCCTGGAGTCACCTGGGCAGGGCACGGTTCCTCGGCCGCATGCTCACTCTGCCTGCACACCCTCTGACATGGCACGCAGGGGACTGTGACAACGTGGTCTGTTCTGATGTCTCCTCCTCTACTTAGCACTGCGAGATTTTGCCTTATTTTTGTACTCACAGAGTCTAGGAGAGGCAGACGAGGAAACGGTTAAAGTCTCAGGCTTTAGGGCCCCTTTTCTGTCACTTAATAGTTGCATACTGTTGGGCAAATGAGTTAGCTCTCCTGGTTCAACGTAGACGGCCGAAACAAACGTGTTCAACACAGTGCCCGGCGCCACTACCCCGGTGATCTCCCAGTGCCCTGGCGAAGGTCTTCCTTCCGTTTCTGGAAGAAGCTGAGATGCAAAGAGACTTTGCATTAGGCCTCTGGGCAGGACCCCGCGGCCGGGATTTTAGACATCTCATCGAGGATTCCTCTCAGGCATTTGAAAAAGGTTTTGTCCCTGGTTTTTCAATCATGCTAAAATGACCTGACAGCAAAAGGAAGTGGTCTCTTCTCCGAGGAATACAAATGTTCTTTGTGAATTACATCACCTCTTCCGAAGGAAAGACCTGATCAATCAGGAGAGAAGCTCAGAGCCCACGAACTCGGCGGAGAACAGCGCCCCCCATCCCGTCTCGGGGATCCGCGGACCTTCTCAGTCCGTCGCTGGACTTCCAAGAGGACTGTGGCATTACACCCCACGGTCACCTTCGCAACAACAACTGCCAAACGCTGGGAAGGTGTGATGCTCAGGTGCGTGACCAAACCAACACCCTCGGCCTTGTAATTCACTGACCTCCACACACCAGTGACTTTCACCTTCATTCCAGCGACTCGCTCACCTGGATCTTGCACTTGGTACTTCCAGTATTTTAAGCAAGAAATCCCGCATTTTAATCATAAAACTTCCTATCTGTCGATTTCTCTCACTCCTTGTTCTCTCCAAGGAAGCCCCCGGAGCCCTCCCTATCACCCCATCCACAGGCTCCCTCCTGGTGACACTTTTTCACTGTCCACCCCGGTGTTCAGGGCTCACAGGTCCAATAACACCCTCATCATCCCCCCATCCCTGCCCCTCCAGGTCTGTCAGCTGTGCCTGCTTTGCCAGCCGCGCCCAGGATGATCCATCCGACCACTTGAAACCTCTGCTCCTCCTGGGCTGCTGAGCTGCACCGCAGAAAACCACACACTTGTAACGAGTTTATCAGCCAGGCCCTCCCCGCTCCTCGGCCTTTTTTTTTTTTTTCCTTTTTTCCATTTGTTCCTTGTCAGTTCCCTCCTGTGTTCCCCCCTCTTCTCCAGCTCCCCACACCTGTCACAACTCTCTCTCTCATTCTCGGCAGACGCCTGCCAACTCACTGCCTTTGGGATTTCCTTTTAGTTCTTTCTTTGAAAGATTCCGAAGTCCATACATCTTCAAAGTGACCCCAGCGTAGGAGTGACAAGCACGAAACCGCCCCTGCAGAATCGCCCGGCCAGCGGTCAGGCAGAGCGGGACAGAAGTCTCCTCTGACCCGAGGAGGCGGGACGGGGGTGTCAGCTGGGGCCCAGAGAACAGCTCTTCCTGCCTGTAGTTTCCCACTGAATACGTTCTGGGGGGGTTTCGATTTTGCCCGTGTCACATGGCTGGTGCCGTGTGAGGCTGAGTGGCGTCTGAAGGTGGAAGGAAAAGATGATCACAATAGGAGATGGGTTATAATCCAGATTACCCTGTGCCGCCTCCAGGTGAGAAGGGACAGAGCAGTAATCATTCCGTGAGATCTGCACACACGTGTGTGTGTGTGTGTTTATTTCAGAGTCATCTCAGTAGTCAGAAAATACCTGTCCAGAGCGATAAGCAAGGTGCTAGAGGGACCCCACAACTCTGCCACAGTTGCTACGTTCCTGGCTGGCCTGGCCCCCTCGTGTCCAGGCTCGTTTCCCCCACTCCCTCCCTCATCCCTTTGGTTAAGCACAGTGAGCCTCTCTTAGTTCCTCCAATATACCGAGCTCTCTTCCATCTCTGGGCCTTTCTATCTCCGCCTTGCTCACGCTTGATGGTGGCTTATACAGAACTTCTTCTGGGAAGCTCTCCCTGGCCCTCCCCTACATTAGGTCAGGTGCCCCTGCAGTGCGCTCTCTAGCAGAGCCCCCCAAACCTACCTCATCCCAGCACATGTCACGGGACTGCTGGTCTGCCCGCTTCCTCTACTAGAAATAAGCCCCGCCAGGAAGTGAGATCATCTGTCTGGTTCTCTATGGGATCCCCACCTTCTCTAATGTCTCTATCCTGGCAGGAGAGAATCTGGTTTTAGGTTTGGACAGAACATGAATATCAGTGCACAGAGAAAGTCCTGGTGAAGATGAAGCTGGGCCTGCGAGGGACTCTGTCTCAACAAGAAGACCTAGAGGTGATGTTGGAGGTTTCACAAGGCAATGACTCCAACTCTCAGCACAGGGTCTTGGATAAAGGGGCCCATGTCTCTGATAAAGTAGAAGCAACTGGAAGGAGGTTGGCCCTTTAAGACCAAGGGGATTTAATGGCAAAGGAAGAGGCAGGCTGGTAAACTCAGGCTCCTCTAAGTAATGAGCGTTCACCTGTTCCAGCTCCTGTGAGACTCTCAGACTCAACTGCAGTGCTCTCTCGGATGGGAGCTTGGTGCTGGCCTGGCTGCACCCTCAGCCTCCTCTCCAGGCTCCTGGCCCCAGCTCCGGCTCCGGCTCTCTCACCTGTCTCTCTTAGCCCACCCAGGACTTCCTCTGGCAAACCAGACTTCATCTGGCCAACTATACCCTGGCAAGCCTGCATCTAGCCAGGTCCCCAGTCCATCTGGAATGAGCTGACTTCACCAACCAGGCACCAAACAAAGCCCTGGAAGAGAGAGGGGGGAGGCAGGGCAAACAGAGAGGATGCCCCATGGAGGCTGCAGAGCTGAACTGAGCAGAGAACACCACCGCAGATCTGCTTCCCTCGTTCCAGGCATAATGCCCAACTGGCACGGTTTTCAGAGGAATTAAGCTGCTTTTGACTTAGACTGAGGATAATCACAAGTTCTTGGAGGATAATATTGAGACGGGAACTGTCAGGAGAGGTATCTGATCACGCTCAGACCTGGTAGAGGAACGGCAGTGGGATGGGGGATATCGTGCCATCCAGCTGTTTGGCACAAACCTCTGTACACGCTCCCTCAACCAGGACTTCTCAGCTGGGCTACTTGGCAGAATCAGCGAGGGAGCTTTCAGCTGTATGGAGGGGCAAGTCCTGTCCCAGATCACAGTGTGAATTTCAGCAGCACCCTCAGCCTCCTCTCCAGGCTCCTGGCCCCAGGCCTCAGGGTGCAGACTGAGACCTGGGCAAACCCATCTTTAAAAGCTCCCCAGGTAACTCGGAGGTACTCCCCGTGGCTACAAACCATGAGCAGACCTCTGCTCCTGGCTAGGGCAGGGTACTGGCCTTGGCCAGTGTGCTCATGAAGGACCATGGCAGAGAGAGCTGACGGGGGCAGGGCAAGCAGAGAGGGTGCCCCAAACCCTCCAGTTTGCTCAGTTAAACTGGTGCCAACCCTCCATGAATCAACCCACCCCAGTGGCCTAGGATGAAGTAGCTAAGAAGAGGTTACTTTCTAGAGTGCGAAGGAATGTTCTCATTTCCCTTTAAAAGAAAATCTCTTCATGCAGCGCCTGGATAGGGACCTCCAGCCCTTCGCTGCATTTATTTCTGCAGTGTAGTGTTCATCTCTGTGTGCCCAGTGCTGTAACAGGTGACCAAGATGTGCCTGCTGAGTGAGTGCACCACTAAGACCACCTTTAGGCCTGGGCTCTCTGCCCATGCGAGCGGCTGGCCCAGTGAGGAAGCGGGATGGGGGAGCTCATGAGGATGCTCATAAAATGACCATCAAGTATCTGCCCTCCCTGCTTGAAGGGTGGCTGAGAGAATCAAATAAAATAGAAAGTGAATATATTTCCCCTCTCTAAAGTGACGTATTTTGAGAAATATCAAGATTTCCTCTGAGGACCCTGCCCGCCTAGCAGTCCTTTCCTGTGGTTGATTTCTCTCCCACATCCCTTAGACTCTTGGGATGTATGTTGACTTAGACTGAGTTGATGTATGTCCTCAGTGTCCTCAGAGATGCAGACTTCTCTGCTTTGTTTCATTAAACCCCCAGCTTTGATGGCAGTCTCACAAGATTATACTGGCCACTGCCCCTCTTGTCCAGTTCCCTCCCCATCACACCTCTTACGCTTCCAAGATTTTAGTTCCTGATCTACTATCACTCTCTCCCGCACGAATCCTGTCAAAAATTCACATTTTCCAACCGCCTGGCCTCTCAGCTCCTGAAGCCCCCCACTCCTAGCACTCCCCTCCTTTCCCTCCGCCACTCACTGCCATGGCCATTCATTGGGTACAACTGACAACACTCTCAAACACTGTCCTGATCTCAATATCAAATACTTCGCCCTGACCACCAACTCCAACAATCCCTCGACCCCGCCAAGGTCTACAGTCCATTGATCTTGCCCCGCCGTGTCCTCTCCTCCCACCATATATTCAACCGATAGAATCAATTCCTCGCCCACGCTCTCAGCGTCCGCACCCCTCTTCCCCTTTGCTAATTTTTCTGGTAAAACAGCAACCCTGTTAACTCCAGCTCTCTGCCCGCTCCCTGTCCCCATGCAATTACTTGTAGCTGGGGGGAAAAAAGCACACCGTGCTAACCGGTCTTACTTTAAAATTTATGATTACTAACTCCACGTGGGCCCTGAACGCTGCCCTCTAATCATATTTCCTCAGCCCGTTTGCTCGCCCGCTCTGCTGGATGATGACTTCATGGTTGCTCCTCTAGCCTCAAACTTTCAGTACCTTCCCCACCATTCTCACATTTAGCTGAGGGCCTGTTATTACTCCATCAAGCAGACTGAAGCAATGAGACGGGAACTGAAAGTCCCACTGCTGCACCTACCCACCCACCTGATGCCCGGTCCATACCTTCTCCCTTCCCCCCACCAAGGCCAATCCCTCCACCTATGCACTAGATCCCATGTCCTCTTGTCATCATTATGTTAATATTTATTCCATTAAAAAGAAAGAAAGACCCTCTTGACTCCACATGCCCCTCTAGCTACCACCCCATTTCTCTCCTTCCCTTAAAACTCCTGGGAAGAGATGTCTAGACTTGCTGTCTACAACGTCCTTCGTCTCTTTCTCTCTTTGAACCCGCTCCAGTCGGGTGGTGCCCCCACCTCTCCACGGAAGCTGCTTTTCCATGACCTTCCCATTAATAAATCCCACAGCCGTTTCTCAGTTTTCACCCAACCTGACCTGTCAGCAGGTCAGGGGTGCGTTTGACAGAGCTGGCTCCCCTCTTCACGGGCTTCCAGGATCCCGCCCTAACTGGCTGTCCTCTCATCTCTCTAGCTGCTATTTCTCGATCTCGTTTGCTGACACCTTTACTTGTCTCCTCCGCCTCTAAGTGTCGAGATCCCCAAGGTTACGTGCAAAGCCATGATCTAGTCAAGAAAGGACCGGGTGCCAGGGGAAGCCCTTCAGGCCCCTCCTTCCCGTGTCCCCATCGCGTCCTCATGGCCTGGGTCAGGAGGGCGCAAGTGCCCGGGGGCGCTCGCTCCCAGAACCAAAACCTTTCCTTCGCTGCCTTGTCAGGGGTGACCTGGGGACAGAAGGAGAGGTGGGCGCCGGGGGCGAGGTGGTGAAACAGACCCAGGGCAACAGCCAACTGCCACTGTTAGAACCGGTATTCGGGCTGAGCTGCGCGACGCGCCTGCCAACCATCAGCTTCTACAGCCTCCACAGAAGACCTTCCCAGGAGGTCACGCGATGCCTCTTGAGCAGGCTGATTAGTAACAGAGTCCAAAAGAACATGAGAAAATGGGAGAGTCAGATGGGTTTTTCCAACTTTTTTTCTTTTTTTTTTTTAAACCAAGACGTTAAGCTTTGGCTCACTGGGAAATGAAGTTGAAAGAGGGACGTGACTGCCACGGAGAAGAGAAACAAAGTTCATTTTATTTCTTATTTTTCCTCTTCCCCCCCCCCCCCTTGGTAAGGGCACCAGACAGGCTTCCCATTTGAGGATTGATAAGGATTTGCCTTGGGATGCTGAAAAAAATAACTTTTCTCAGTGTCACAGGGGAACATGTATTTTTCCTGGGAAATGGAAAAGGCATTAATCAGGGTGAGGGCAGAAGGCTCTCCTCCCACATAGGCCTCTTTGCCAGACCCAGTGGGGACCAGCCATCTCCTGCCCCTGGGATGGGCCTTCTCCTGACAGGCCGGTTGCGCCTGACTCACAGCTCCAAGAACCCCTACCTCCACTAGGCAAACAAAGCCAGAAAAACATCTGCTACCCCTAACCCTCCGCTTCCCCAAAGAAATGATTAAAAAGTTAAAGAAACACTTCCATATGGAAGAATCCTATCCCAACAGGTCACCACAAAGATACTTCAAACACAATAAAACAGGAAGAGCTAAAAAAAGCAGAGAAGTTCACAGAACCCACACAATCTTTTATATAAGAAAAAAAAGAGCCACCCTAGCCCTACACAGCCCAGGACTTTACACAGTTCAGAACACCAGTTGGCAGTTAAGTACGTCCTTAATCTGCTCAATTTGCTTATTATAGTGAAGGTTTAGAAGAATTTGGGAGTGGTGGCCAAAAATATGGCCATAATCTCTATTCCTAAAGTAAACTCAGAAAGCGAATTAGCTTCTTCAACTGAAATATTTCAAAGCTGAAAGCTCCCCCCTCCACCCCCACTCCTCCAACCGAGTCCTGCGACCAGCCACAGTCGCTTCAAATCAGAACCACTCGAGTGGAATTTAAACATTTATTGGGCACCTCAAATAAACCAGGTCCAGTACTAGTCACCAGGATCCAAAATGAAACATGACATTCAACCTGCCTTTGAGGTGCTTACAGCAGAGATGGGCTCCTGAGGTTCATAAATCAGAAGCCAGAGCCCTGATGGAAGGAGGGACCAAACATCAGCAGTGAGTAAACGCAGCACCGCGGAGAGCACGGTGTTGGAAGCACACAGATCTGGCTGCTTAAATCTTAGCCCCGCTGTCGTCAGGTGATGCTGGATGAGGCCCACTGAGCCTCCGTTTCCTCAACTAGAACATGGGGCTGGAACTGTCTTCCCGACAGGGTTGGTAGGAGGGTGAACAGAAACACACAGGGGCATGCCACCAATTGTTGATGCCAGGAAGACTTTTTTTGTCTCTAAAGTCCTGTGAAACACTGAAAGGCTTCAGCGAAGAACCCTGCGGATACGCAAGGCCAAGAGGGGAGGCCCTGGACCAAAGAATGACCTTTAAGGAGTGAGAGCAAAAAAAGAAAATGGAAACAATAACACCAGTGAAAAAAATCCCCCCGATTTCTCAGTTTAGGTGAACTAGAAGTCGTCTTTTTTTTTTTTTTTTTGAGAGTAACAAAAACAGAGGCAGTTCAGAGCTTGGCAAATCAAAGGCCAAGGGAAGCCTGTCAAAGCTTGGCGGGGAGATGACGGGAGCACTTTGTTGCTCCAGGGGGAAGACCTGGGGCCGGGAGGCTGGGCAGAGCTGAGCCTCCCCTCCAGGAGGCTGCAAGCTGACTTCTTCGGCTACCTCCCTTGGGCCTTAAATTGCTTCCTGAGGGGAGGACCTGGCTAATGGTTTATTTACAACAGGAAGAAGTAATTACCTTGGAGAACGCGGACTCATATACCTCACCATTAGCCAGGAACACCAGCTCTCTCCACCAATAACCCCCAAAGATATATGAACCAGCAACTGCCCCCATTCAGAAACACCGCCATCACTCTGCTCCCCACTCCCCTAGGTGAGGTGATTTTAAACAAAGCACGAGAAGGGGAGCCTGGGCAGCAATTCCAGGCTGTGAGGTGGGAAAACATGATGTTATTTTTGGTTCTGCCATGGCTCTCTTTGTGTGACGTTGGACCCTTCTTGTGAGACCCTTGTCCTCTATGGGCAAATGACACGACTCATTCATGCCCTAAATCTAGCTTCCCCGAAAGAATGCTGTCAGTAACATCAAAACAAACAGCAAATGGAGAGAAAAGCCTTGTGGGTGAGTGGAATGGAGCAGCAAAGGACACAGGACAGCATTACCAGGCAGCCAGGCTCCGAGTGACCACCTCACACCTCCCAACTGGGAAGCCAATGACCTGTGAGCGAAGAACTGGCAGGGCTGCTTGCTGCCAGGGTAGCTGGGCTGGGGGTGGGCACAGGTGAGTCAGGTTTCTAGAAAGACCCACAGAGAACGTGCCGGAAGCTCTCTATGGGGAGAAGGCTGACAAAGACAATGGGAAAGACGCCTAAGGGAACTCAGGCTGTCTGTTCTGATGTTTAATATCCAAGAACTAAAGGCAGAAGAGGTGCAAAAAGCTTAATAGTATTTGTAGTTCAAATTAAAGTGTTCAAAGCCCCGTTAGAGAGCAGGGTAATGTATGCAATGACATCTGGGACTGTAATCAGCAAAGCACTTTCAAG
Organism: Miniopterus schreibersii; assembly: GCF_964146895.1. Taxonomy (NCBI): domain Eukaryota; kingdom Metazoa; phylum Chordata; class Mammalia; order Chiroptera; family Miniopteridae; genus Miniopterus; species Miniopterus schreibersii. The sequence continues at coordinate 11,929,910 of NC_138116.1, forward strand.
AGCTGCCAAAGCAAACAGCCAAATAACAAATCCACTTTGCAGATCATCAATCTGGTCCTGGACTTGCCAAGGTAAATAGTACAAGGCTGAAGTTTGCTTTGCAAACCAGGGAGCTGGGAGTTGAGCGAGGCCTTGATCCAGAGCAGCACCGGTGGGGCAGGGCCTCTGGAGCTCCCCTCGCATCAAGAAAGTCGACAGGCCCCACATCTGAGCAGAACGCACAGAGGAAGCCAGCAGGGCGGGCTCCCCGGGAGTCTGAGCAGCCCTGTGGGGTGAGGTCTGAAGACAGCTGTCAATCTGGTAGGTGGCCACAGCTGCCAGGCTGGGCGGGGCCCTCTCGGGTACCTACTCTCCAGCCCAGACTCAAGTCTGTGGATTTCAGAGAAGAAAATCTGGCCCAAAGTTGTTTTTTCTCCCTCTCTCCTGGTCACTATGAAGGGCCATGAATTCCCAGTGCTAGGAAGGCACTACTCAGAGGATTCAGCACCCAGAGGAGGAGGCAGCCCTGGGCCAGGAATCAGCATGGATGCTCTCTGGGACAGCAGGTTCACGGGGACCCCGTCTCTCTACTGCTTCTGAGCCTGGAGCAGCCCTGAAGGAGCAGTGGCAGAGGGATACCCTTTGGTCATTCCTCTCTTATAACTGGAGAAAAGCAGTCAGACCATCTGGACAGACCCAGGAGACCCCCGTCTCTCTATTTCTGCACCCAGCCAGCTTTACCAGCCTAGAAATATAGGCCATTTCGCTCCTCTACCCCAAACCGCCTTGACGCAAGATGCTTTAGTCCCTGAAGAGCAAGATCAGGGAGATTTGTAATTACATATTTATTTATGCAATTATTTGTTTAATGTCTGTTTCCCCTCCTAGGCTGGGCTAATGGCTTCCTGACTGCCTGGGTCTCTCCATTAGGGCATCCCCAGGGCCCATTGCAGGGTCTAGTCCGTAGGAGGCCCCAATAAGGGTTAGGTAGCTGAAAGGGGAAATGAATGAGAACTACAATGTACTGAGCACCTAGTGTGTGCTGGGATGCTCATCTTGACACACGGTTTTGTGTTTGTTCATTTGTTTCACTTTCAATATTATTTGTATTGGTTTCGGGTATATAGACAGCACAGTGGTTATACAATCATATACATAGTGTTTCCCCCAGATATTTCCAACACCCAACTGGCATCATAAATAGTTATTGCAATATTATTATTATTATTTATACTTTAAATAATTTTTTATTTTTCAATTACAGTTGACATACAATGTTATATTAGTTTCAGGTGTATAACTCAGTGATTAGAAATTATGAATCTAGTACCCATCTGACGCCATACATAGTTATTACAATATTACTGAGTATATTCCTTGTGCTGTACTTTACATCCCTGGGACTATTCTGTAACTACCAATTTGCACTTCTGAATCCCTTCATCTCTTTCTCCTAGCTCTCCATCCTGCCAACCCTCCAGCAACCATCAGCCTACTCTGTTAGACACATAGATTAAACCTTAACAAGACTTTGTGAGGTATTATTACTACCCCCATTTTCCAGATGAGAAAACTGAGGCCCAGAAGGCAAATACCCATTTAATTAGACTTCCTTCATGTGTCAACATTAATTAATTGGCAATAACTCCGTTTGCGGGGACATGGCTGCTTGGATGGCCCCTACACCTTGCATCTTTGCATTTCTCACTGTGTGGGGTTCAGGGAAGCAACGAAAGAAATAGCTTTTGAATAACTGGCAAAGAAGAGCAGTCTGATCTGCTTATATCTTACTCTGTTAAGGAGATAGGGCAGAAACATCTGTTTGGGGTCAGAGGGAAGAGGAGGTAGTCCCGAAAACTCAGGTGCTTTGACTGAGGACACGCTATAAATCAGCTCTGGAAGCAGGGCTCAGCCGTGAGGGCGGAGGGGAGGCCCCGCTCTCCGCACCTGGGAGGAATTTGCTGCTCTGAATTTACAGCGCACACAGGCCCGAGGATTTTCATGGAAGAAGACTTGACTAAAATGGGGCCTCCTAAGGAAGGTTTGCCTATGTCATCTCGATGAGAAAAACAAATGGGTCAAAAATGATGGAAAGCTACAAGGGAGGTGGTGATGTGCCCGAGGAAGAGCTCCTTGGCCTGTCCCAGGTGCCCCTGGGTAACGACAGTGCAGGGGCCGGGAGACCTTTGTTCCTGAGTGACAGAGGCCCTGTGCTGGATGCTGGCTCAGGTTTTTTCTACCCAGAGACCAGCTTCTGCTCAGGAAGCCCAGACTGTAGTAGAGGTCTCAGCCTCGGGTACTGGGCCAAGGCCCATAAACAGGGCAAGCATTTAATGGGCACTAATAAATACCAGTTGCTGTTTTAATGAGCTGTCCTGTCCCCGTGACACTTGTTTTTCCAAAAATTACAATTCAATATTCTTTGGAGCTCCTTTGCTGTATTATGGGTAAAGCATTGGCTCAATGCTTAAATATTTTCTGCCATAAAACTCTGTAAAAAAACAAAAACAAAAAACCAAAAAAACAAAAACCCTCTGTAACGAGGCATCCACTCCATTTTATAGATAAGGACACTGAGGCTCAGAGAAGTTAAAGGACTTGCCCAAGGTCATCCAGCTTACTCTCACCCCATACATGCTTTTCCATGACTTCCAAGGAATTATGCTCACGCTCTCCTTCCCTCAACCGCTTCCTGGAGACAGCTTTGACATGAGCTGGGAAGCACCCTGTTGATTGCTTACTGCATCACGATCATCTGTTTACACATCTGTCTTCCTTGCTAGACTAGAACATCTGGAGGGCAGAGATTGTCTCTGAGTACCTTTCTGAATCCCCAGGGCTTGGGGCCCTAGAATCTGAATCTTGAGGGTTCATCAAATTCTGTGAATTTGAACTAACATTAAATGAACGGACTGATGAACGCGTGCAAGTACGCTGACCTTGTTTCTCAATCAGGAAAACAAAAGCACCAGAAAGGTTCAGGGACTTGATAAAGCTGTGTAGCTAGTCTAATGGGCAAAGGGAGGGCTCTTGGACTCAGGGACTAGGGGCAGTGGAATGTGGGCTGAGAGGAAGGTATCCTATCGGCGATGATGAGGCAGAGGCCCGCCTGGCTCACAAAATGCCTCTGCTTTGTCCTGGGCCTGGCTTGAGGTCATGGACAACTATTGCTCATGAGAACTGGTGCCTGCTGAAGATTACAGGTGGAGACCAGTGGCCGGGCACAAACCCCTTTGAAGATGGAGCTTTTCCAAAAGCAACCACCATAGCAGGGGTGGCTGGTGGGGTCCGAGGGGCCAGCGGCTCCCTGTGCAGTCACTGAACGTGTTCCTGTCACAGGGATTTCATTCCTATGCTCACTCAAGTGTCCCACATGCCAATGGAGGTCCAGGGACAGACCTGAGGTGGCACCGGGGAGATCTGAATCCCTAAAAGCACCTCGGTGGGGTCCGTGTGAAATGGCTTTGGGAGCCGCTGGGCTGCAGCAGTGGGCGTTTGGGGAGGGCCGTAGTTCAGAAAGAGCATTGGACCTGGAGCCAGGAAGCCAGGAAGGGCGCTGGCTTTCTCAGCCTCTTCTCTGCAATGTGACTTCTTCACGGGGTGGTTGTGGGGACTGATGAAGAATTTGAAAGAACTTTGTAAAATGGGAATATACTCTTGACATGAGGTTTCTCTTTCTGCTGTGAAGTGCTTCCCCTCCTTTCAATCTGTAGCCATAAAGCGGATCATCAGTCTACTCGCCTCTCTAGGCACCACCCTGCTGGAGAGGGGGGAAGCTGATCTCTAGGGGGGCGAAGGGAGGGGAAGAGGGGGTGTTGGTAGTCAGAGCAAGCAGTTAAGGCCTGGAGGACTCCTTACCTGACAACCACATGTTGCCTGGCTAATGCTAGGCACACCCGAGTCCTAGTGGGACTGCTTCAATGAGTCCCAGGGCAGTAGCTGCTCAAAGGACACCCTTTTCTCATGCCCCTCCAAACCCCAAAGAGCAGCCCATCTGGGTGTCTCTCCACAGGGCCGTTCTAGAAAGAGAAAGAGGGGGCCCCAAAAGGGCAGCCTACTTCAGAGATCCAGCCAACGGCCCAGCTCCAGGGCCTGGCAGGCTGGGCGGCAACTCTCCGCGCACTTGTCTGAAGCAGCCTCGCCCTCCTCATGGGAGGTCGGGATGCGCAGGCCAAACCAGACACACATATGGAGGAGATTAGCCCAACATGCAGAAGAGACAAACCAGCCCAGGATGATACATGGAAAAGGCCGGTTTGGTAAAAACCAAAAAGAGGACACCACCCAAACCCATCGTGGGCTCAATTAGGGGCGGACAAAGCTGCCGTCAGCCCTGCTTCGGGCCAACAGCACAGGCTGTGCACCTGCTACGTGCCGAGCACACACCAGCAAGCCCGCACCAGGTGGCATGACAGAGTGGCGCTGAACTGTGTTCTTTGTTCATGGTTTTCTTTTTTTTTTCTTTTTTTTAAATCCTCACCCAAGGATATTTTTCCCCTTGCTTTTCAGACAGAGGGAGAGAGAGAGAGAGAGAAACATCAACGTGAGAGACACATCGATTGGTTACCTCTCACACAAGCCCCGACCGGACCAGGGATCAAGCCTGCAACCGAGGTACAGGCCCTCGGCTGGAATCGAACCCAGAACCTCCAGTCCGCAGGCCAACCCTCTAACCACTGAGCCAAACTGGCTAGGGCTGCTCATGGTTTTCTTGACAAGAATTCCTTTTTCATTTTCTCTTACCCCTTAGCAGTAGGATAGACAAAGGGCTATATTTATTTGAACCTTTTCCTTCTGCCAAGGTGAGCAAGGGTATTCTCGAACAAAGGGAGAGGGGCCCCTGGCTGCTTTCTAACCTCCACCACCCCCCCCCCCCCCCCCCCGCTCCTAAGGAATTTCAGAAGCTCTAGTGATCATACCCTGTGAGAACCTGAGTCAGGGAACAGGATGTCCTAAAGTGAAACAAGCTGGAGGAGGCCTTCCCCATGCCGTATAAAAGGGTGATTTCTCTGAAGATCAGCAGGAAGCTTTGGATACCGACCAGCCAAAGAGCCCGCCTCTCACTCCCAGCCTCCACCATCTCCATCCCCCTACCCTTTTGTCCTGAGGGTTCTCAGGGTTGCTACTGTCTCACCAATATTTCTCTTGCCTTTCAGAAAAGATTGGAAGCTCCTGATAGGCAGGACAAAGTCTTATAAGCTTCTACTACATCCAGCACCTATAGTAGGTTGTCAACAAGAAGTATGTGTTGAACACCTACTATGTGCCTGGCACTGTGGTAGGCACTCCAGACAGGACAACATTACAACTCCTAACCAAGAGATATGTTTCACCACGATTGCAGGATGTCATTGGTAGCAGAGACCACTCAACGCTACCTGCTGATTTTGCAAATGAGGAAACTGAGGCCCAGAGAGGGAAAGTGATTTGTCCTGGGGCATGCCATCAGCAGAGTGAGAGTGCTGGGATTGTGCTCTACCTCCCGGAGAGTCCTCTGTGCACTTTAGGTGTCCCCTGTGTGTGCACCAGAGTGTGTTGCTGAGGGATGACCATATCTGAACAACTACTACAAACTTTGAATAAAGTCAATGCCTACTGCCAACCTGCTGTGAGCAGAAGACCGCCTCTGCAAGAGTTCTTCTGTCGGTTCTGCCTTTTCCTACCTTCTCCACTCCCTTATCTCTACATACTATACATTTGGCTGTCATCGAATTCTCAACCCAGTCTCACCACATGTCTTCAAAATCATGACCATTTACATTTATTATATTAATTCATAAATATCCCCTTGACTATAGTCCTATTGCTTCTCCAAACAGATTTTGGGGTGCCTAACGGGAGAGAGATGTCCAGCCCACCTTTATATCACCTCTCATCCCTCTCTCCCCCTCCTCCTCCAAGGAAACACCTGGCCCAAACATCTCTTCTGTGCTGAAGACCCACAGATCCAACTCCATAGACGTGGAGTCAACATCTTGACATTTCCACAAAAACTCAACGTGTCCACGCACCCTTCTCCACATGACTGGTAACTCCAGTGAATGGAGTACACAGAGTAAAATAGGTCAGAAAACTGGGGACCATCCTTAACATCTCCTCCTCTCTCACTCACCGCTACTGACTCCATCACAAAGTCCTGTTGATTGTGCCTCCTAAACAGCACTGTACCCGTCCACGTCAGTTTTATTGATACCGGCCTCATCCAGTTCATCATCTCCTACTGGACTTCTGTAACAGTCTGTCTTCCAGAGTGATCTCTACAAACTCAAATATGACCATGTCACTCTCTGTGGAAAACATGCTTCCCGTTGCTTTTAGGCTAAGACTAAAATCCGCCATGTGAGCAGCAAGGCCCCACACCAGGCTGTTTTCCTGAGCTCCAGCCACACAAGCCCTCTTTCACCTTGACTATTGCCCCCCCTCCCGCGTCCCTGCCCCCTTTGCTGACTTAACTCATTTCCTCGGGGAGGCTCTCCCCAATACCCCTTTCAAATGGTCTCAGACCACATGGAATTTTTCTTTCATAACACTTCACACAATTTATAATTGCGTTTATTTGTGAGATTATCTGATTAATGTCTTTCTCCCTCCTCAGACCATAGACTTCACAAGCTCCATTGTGTCCAAGTACAGTGCAGTTAATAGTACACACACTAGCATTTAATAGACATGTGATGGATGTTGACCTAATGAATGGTGGGCGCTCAGTAATGTATGAAAACACAATTTTTCCCATCAAGGTTTCCTTGCTGAATATTTTCACCAGGTTTAATCAGATAGTGTGAGTCTTTTGGTGGGAGAGGCATTCAACACAACTGGTTCCCAGATGACAGTCCCTAGGGACCACCCTCTACTGTTTATCTTGCCACAGAGAACAGCAGAAATGGAGACACTCTTTTCAAAAACACCTCCTTAAAAGAGCCCCTGCTTTGCAGAGTTGGCCCATCTCTCTCTTGCGAGTCAGGCCTGTTACTCCTGGAATCCAGCCAGTCATTCTTTGAAAAAGAACCCCCGTCACTTTAAGATTTTAGTCCCTTGCTTGGGCCATATATCAATGTTCCTTGCTGCAGTGGCCATGCTGCCTGCTGTTCAAATTTGTCCAATTAGACACAGCCCCACAGGGTGGAATTCAGTGTGAAATGTGCCTGGCACTGACCAAGAATGAACTGGTGTGTCGCTCCACGGCTCAGCACAGCCCCCGGGGAGAGCCAGGACCGGCTTACCGCCCTCTGGGTAGTGCCCAGAGCCCTGAGGCAGGGGGTCACCCTTCCCATCTGTGAGGCCTAGAACGGCAGGGCAGGGCAGGGCAGGGCAGGGCAGGGCAGGGCAGGGCAGGGCAAGGCTGCCCGAGGACCTGTGGGACGGAGTGGAGGTTAGTGTCAGCCCCACAGACATGAACCGGTCAGGGTGTTGTTTGTAGGGTTGAGAGCTCCTTGCCAGGCTCTCTGTTCAGCACAGAAACCAGCAGGCTGCTGCCCCTTAGATGCAACTATGCTACACCTGTGGTCAGGGAGACACAGAGTCGCACCTTCCAAAGCCTCCAACCAGGAACTCGATGGGTGGTGCGAAGAGGGGAGGGGGCTCCTAAAGCTCAGGCAACGTGCTGCGGATGGGACCCTAGTGGAGATGTGTTTTAAGATAAGAATTTTTAACCGAAAATCTCTTTTGCACTAACTCTCTATTTTTTAATGGGTGTTTTTTTCTCCTCAAAAAGCTCAAATGTTTCTTCTAAAAACTCATGGAATTCTTAGAACATCAGACTCTTGAACAAGGACAGACTTTAGAAAAGCATCTCATGTACACCCTCATTTTATAAACAATATGAGCAAGATGAGGGAGAAGAAAGAACTCAGCCAAGGTCATATACCCAGTCCCTGGCAGGGTCCGGGGCTGGTTCCTGCCTTACTGCTCAGGGCTGCCTTCCTTTCCGGGCTAGTTCAGCTGACTTTTTTTTTTATTAATATGTCTTTATTGATTTCAGAGAGAGGAAGGGAGAGGGAGAGAGAGATAGAAACATCAATGATGAGAGAGTCATTGATCGGCTGCCTCCTGCACATCCCCCACTGGGGATCAAGCCCGCAACCCAGGCTTGTGCCCTGGCTGGAATCTAACCGCGATCTCCTGGATCCTAGGTTGCTGTTTAACCGCTGAGCCACGCTGGCCGGGCACCAGCTGACTTTTTAACACACAGCCATCTCTGAGTCAGGATATATATAAATACACTAGAGTCAGGATATGCTAGAGCTGAGGTTATTTGTATATATCAAATATAATATAGTACATAAAGGCATATGTAAATAGATACATTGATTATAAACACATACATCTAATCCCAGTTTTAGTTTCTCTGCGTGATCAGTTCACATAGCAGCGGTGGGCATCACTTTCATCAATGTGTACAATGAAGGAGGTATAAGTATTCCAGGCCCCTTTCATCTCTAATTCATTCATTCATCCATTTGTTCATTCATTCATTCACTCATTCATGGAAACATTCATTGAATACACAGCACGTGTGGGACACGGGGGATACGGAGATCCAGGGAGGAGGAGTCCTCAGCCCGAGAGGACGGAGAGCCACGGAACGGTGCGCGCGCCAAGCGCTCCAGCAGAGGCCTCCGGGTGCCCTGGACCCAGGAGGGGCCCCGCTGAACAAGGAGCGGGGTTCCAGCGGGAAGCTGGCGTGAACGGGAAAAGACCCCAAACACCTCAGACGCCAGCAGTTCCGCCCTTGCCTCGTACCCAGGCTTTGACAGTGAGTTATCATTTTCCTCCAGGAAGAACGCGCCAACGGCAAGGGAAAAGCGCCCGGGAGAGGGGGAAACAGGGCCAGCTAACGCACGGCGGGCCGGGCGCGGGGATGAGCCGGCTGCTTCTGCTGGACAGCTTAGGGCGCGACCCGCCGACGGCCCTGCTGCCTGGGGACTCTGCGCCACGGTGACGAATGGCCTCCGGAGGAAGCGGGTCCACGGAGGAAACAGAGCCCCACTTTTGGACTCAGATGCCATATGGAGGAAGGAACTGGGGGGCTTGGTCACCTATTCTTTCCCCAAACTCGCCTCCCCCGCACATCCTCAAGTTTATAATTTTGAGAACACCTAAGATTTCTTAAAAGCGCTTTTTCCACCATCAACGAATTTTCTCTTCCAAAGCAGTTCTCCAAGGTAGGAAGGATTTGTTCTACTGCTACATCTGATAGGGCCATGCCTGTCACTACGGTTTCCGGGGAGTGTCAGAGCTGAGACTGGAACCTGGGGCTGGAACTCCTGCGGCCCACTGCTCACTGCCTCCTGTGTTGCAGCTGAGAGCTCCCCACATGCTCATGTTCAACCAGCGAGGCTGAAGAAGAGAAAACCAGCAGGATGGGTTATGCATGAGTCCTTCCCCTGGGGAAGTTTGGGCTCTAAACAAGAGTCTTCTCATCTTTAAAAGACTCCCTTTTGTGAAACGAACAATTGGCCCGTGGTCATCAGCTGTCTGAGCGACTGTCGGTTACAGCAAGTTTCCCCATGTGATGCTAAACCCACGTGACCCTTATCCTTTTGCCTTTTTCTTTTTTTTTAAGCCAACAGCTTAGCAGCTCAATCAAATTAATTGTGGTATTTTCAAAAGGCATCAAAATAGCCACAATTCTCCCTGAAAAGAAGGAAGGCGCCTTGTTTTCAGGAAAAGATGTGCAGTCCTCACTCTAGAGGCCTCAAACAGATATTCATCCCATGACAAATCCCCCCTTTCTCCCAGAGCTTTTTTTTTTTTTTTTTTTTTTAAGAGAGACTTAAAAATATCAACACCAGTAATGAGACGATATTCCCAGCTTACTTCTGGCCAAATTTTATTTTCAGCTTCAAGTAACTGGGAGTTCTTTATGGTCAAAGACAAAAAAACAAGAGGCTGGAAAAACCTCATTAAAGAACTAACCAACACAACTCACTTGTTTGAAATGAAGTGGAGGCCGGAGAGAGGGGGCGGCGGGGGGGGGGGGGGGGGAGGCAGGAAAGAAGAGTGGGAGGCACAGCGAGGCCACGTTCTTGGCCAAGCCTCAGGCCTGAAGAAAGTTCCCAGCCGAATTGTGGCTGAGTCACACCCTCGCTCCTAAGAGGATGGCGGAAGGCTTGGAGGGACGGGTGTGACCTCAGCGGGCAGGCCTGGTCCTCACCAAGAGGGATGAGAGGAAAGAATTCTTTCTGTTCTTAAAAACGATTCAGTTGGGCAGCTTCCCTAAAACCCAATCTTCTGGAGACTAGCACCTTCCCTTGGAGTGAGCCCTGTACACTTGAGTGGGCTATAGAATGAGCGAAGTGCCTTCACACACGAGCCCATTCCTGCCTCATAATGATAACCTGAGTAAATAAGTGGGATTCGGTGTTATTATCCACATTCTACCACTGGAAAAACTAAGGTGACGCTCAGAGAGGTCGCATAATGAGCCCACAGTCATAAAGACCGCAGGGCCTAAAATTCAGCCCCCCCACTGGGGCTGCTCCTGCTGTTCTCAATGGCCTCCCAGCCAAAGCACGGGCCAGAATGCAGAATGCTAGGCTAGGCTGACTCTCAGTCTAGAGCAGCCACAAGGACAATCTGCTGGTCCTTCTTCCTAGGGCTTGTTCCAGTGTGAAGAATTCCTGATGGCAAGGCCCAGATGCCAACCTAAGTGACACTCAGCAGAGCAAGGTCCCCTGAAAGCACAGTGCGCCTAGAGGTCTACAGGGCTTTTTACATCATCTACAGGAGGAAAGGGCTGCCTGGATAAACCTCCTGCCATCCGAGGCCAAATGGCCTCTTCCTGGGGGTCATCAGCCACTCACCATCACTGCTTTGGCTCATGCATTTCTTTCTGGCCCAAGGACCACAACCAAGCTCTTTGAAAACGGTCCTGTGCTCTCCAAGAAGCCAGAGGGTGGATGAGCACAGGGAGAGGAGGGTGGAGAGGAGGGCTGTGGGTCCATCTCTTAGATAGAACCAGCATCTTTCATCTTTATCAATCTTCTCCTTCCTTGGGTTAAGGAAGTGTGACCATTTAATTTCATGCCACATCCATCCAGAGAACCAGATGTTAGAAAGAAACTGAGAGCCTATTTTAAACAAATGAGCAAAAACTGGAAATTGGAGATACTATGTTTTTAGTTATGTCCGTAAAGCTCATTAGGAAAAAAGGAGAAGAGGCCCCAAGACACTAGATGAAGGATGCAGAAGACGCGAGTTCTAGTCTCCACTTTACTGCTTACTTACTGTATGATATGGAAAAATCTTACATTCTCTGGGTCTCTTTTTAAAAAAAATCTGTAAAATGAACTAATAGTAATAATCCCTGCCTACATCACAGTGTGCTTTCAAAATCATCTGTGACAACGTATATGACAGCCCTTTGTAAATGCAAACGCATTGCACACGTGTGATATGTTATTGTTAGGACTGAAGAACTTATTACATGTTTCAGGCAGATTGGAGAAATCCTCTTTGCCCATTAAGCAAACATATGAAACATCCAAAGCAAATATTAGAAAGAGCCTAATTACACCCTCTGGGTCCTGTCACTAAAGCAGGTAAATGGTTTGTGACTTAAAACCAGCAAAGGAGAACTGGGCTGGAAAGAGAGCTTGGAGTCAAGTATTTCCTTTTGCCAGTGTTCTCTGGCTGAGAGTCCCAGGAACAAGTGAAGAACCCGAGTCTTTTTGGTTTGAAGTATAGCTCTCTAGGAAGAGGCTGCCTGATGCAGAAGGAAAAACAGGGGAGAGAGAGAGGGAAACATCGATTTGCCGTTCCACTTATTTATGCATTGGTCAGTTGATTCTTATATGTGACCTGACCAGGGATCAAACCAGCAACCTTGGTGCATCCGAAGATGCTCTAACCAACTGAGCTACCTGGCCAGGGCCCATCCTTGACCTCTTATGCTCTTGGACAGTTCTGCGTGCACCTTTGCTCCCATACCTGCTCTCATAATCTAACCCAGAAATACTTCTCTTCTCTCAATTCCTATCTCGCCTATTTATCAGCTTATTTATTACACCTCATCTCCTTAGCTGGACTGTGTATGCTTATTTGCTATTTCTTTATTGAAGGAATGGAACTAAAGGCTAGAAAAATTGCAAAGATACACTTGTACTTTTGAAAAATTTCTCATAATAAAGTCATAAAAAACAGACTGTTCTCTGAAAATTGAGTTCGTGAAGGAAAAAAACATTTAAAATCTACCTCAAAGATACATACTACTTTTCATTTTAATAGAATTATGGCTATTTTGTCTGACTTAAGGCTGGAAGAGACACAGTACTGAACTAGAGAGGAAAAAGAAATAACTTTAGTCAATGTCAACACGACAAGCCATCAGAAGTCTGTGGCTTATGAAGAAGGAAAAAAATAAGATCTCTTAAATGGACCGAGATGGCCTGGCAAACTTCTGAATTTAATCTTGTGATAGACTATAACAAACAAAAGGCCTCTACAGCGTTGTGAGCAAATTTATAAGACTCTGATCAATACATTTGACATATTATTTAATTATAATCTTTAGTGACAGAGACAATATGAAAACCTTGCGTCAACATTCTGACAGTGGAATAAATAAATAGAGATAATTAATTATTCCTTATACTAATCCCAGCAGAACTGTAAATTATTAGGCCAGCCTGTAGATCTGAATTCTAAGGTTTCCTTAATATGACAAGAGTTTGATGTAGGGGGTGTCATATCGCCAATATTACGCTTTTTTATGAGAATAAAAAGCTCTCTGTGGATTTCAGGTTCAAATGGTCAGCATGACCCCAGGTTGGTCGTGGCTAATGGCTAGGATCTGTACATAGAAAAGAATTGTGGGGAGGGAAATAGGCCTGAGGCAGAGGCAGAAGGAGTTGAGAATAGCTGCATTCTTCCAATCTTAGAATCTCAGAGGTGAAAAGGCTTTGAGAGATCTCCTAGCCCTTCCCCATCATTTCTCAGAGTGGGAGGATGATTTTCAGAGAAGAGAACGGATAAGCTCAAGGTCACATGGCTTCCCGCAGACCAGGTCCAAAGCCCAGTTTCATGATAGATGGTAACTATCTATCTACGGAGAGAGCTCCAGGAGAGAGCAATTGCTGAGGTGGTCAGCTAGGACACAGCCAACATAACTGTGGCGATTATCATACCAGCAGCAGGAATGTACTCTCCAGCAAGGGCCGAGAGAAATTATAGTTAACATTTAACATGACGGGACCAACATCAAAGGCGCTCCAGCTGGACTCTAATATGGGAGATGAAACTGCCAACGCCAGCAGAAAGCTGCAGGTGGACAATTCTGGCTGGAAACAGCCCACGTCCTCAGAGCAGGAGTGGTCTCCGGAAACCCCACACAAGGCGGCCGCCTGGCCGCAGGGCGGGGAGAAATATGGGAAATAACCTTTCGTCTGTTTGTGGTTCGATGTGCTATTAAGCCATCCGTCCCTTGTTAATTCCACAGGACACTTAGGCATGGCCACGTCTGCCACTTAGGGGAGGAGAGTAGGGTGTGGCTGCTGAGGACAAGAGGAGAGGGAGCCGGTGCTGCCTGGGGGTTTCAGGAGAGACTGTAGCTTGCTGCAACAACAGGAGAGGAAGAGGGGAGATGGCTGCTGCTCAGATGCCACCGAGGAGCAGAGATTGGACCCTGCACATCCTGGAGCTGGAGAAGGGAGGCTCCGATTGAGAAAAGTCAGTTAATTCTGGAATCTCTACTCCTGCCTCAAAAAGAGGCAGAATTCAGCTTCAGAAACCTTACTAACTTCTGGCTACAGCCATCTTCTTAAACAAAGGGCTGGTTCCACCAGCGGGGAAATTCTCCTGGGCACTTTTTAGCAGGTTCTAGTCCCTTCCAGCCAGGGGGCCTGGTCCCAGTGTGACTGTGGAAAGAGAGGAACAAAAGGCAGGACAGAGCTCTGGCAGCTTCCTGCACACTCAGAAGGCCTGCAGCACAAACATGCCTTTGCTGTCCCTTTGCCACTTGGTTTGACCTGTCAGGCCTGCAGAGCCAGCTCAGTCAGGGCATCCTGGTCTCAGTCAGAGCAAGTTGGCCTGCTCCGCCTGGCTCTTCCCCACCCCCAGACCTCACCCAGGTTCTTCCAAGTCTGCCCTCAGTTGAGTGGAGGGGGAGAGAGTCAACATCAGGCCCCCCACCCACGGCAGACCACCTGGAGGCTCCCACACTGAGCCTCTGCACTAATATCTAGGTTTTTGTCCTACCCCCGAGGAGAAGTCCACCAAGCTGTGCACTGATTCCTGCCTCAATCAGCTTCAATTTTCAGGGAACAAGACCGTGCCTTACCCTCCACCACCGCTCTCCTGACCCACTGAAGCATCTGGCTGGATTTAAATGTGCAATTGAATTGAGGCTCCACTGCCAGTGACCCCTAACGCTGCTACTACTCTGCCAGCCCAGATGTCCACACAGGGCCATTTCCTAGGGTCCCCATCACTCCACGACGCCAGGAGTGGCACCTCCGGGGCCCAGGAATTGTCCAGTTCATCAGGGTTAACTCTCAGCACAGGCGTACAAATAAACAGATACTTGAGAAAGGCTTTCTGCTGATAATAAAAGTAATCAGTAGGCGAATGAATGAAAGAATAAAAGCGCAGGACCAGTGAGGGAATCAAGAGGGCGGCGCAGGTAACAGCTGTACCCGCCGCCTCCCGCAACCACATCAAAATTACAACTAAAATACGGAACCGCCATCACTCAGAGCCTCCTGAGATCTGGCTGAACAGAAGCCCCACAACCAGGGAACTGAAGGAGCACCGAGACGGGAGGAGGGGCGGAGACGCGGGCGGATTGAGGCTGAATCCAGGAATATGAAGATCGTATAAGGAGCCTCTGGGACAACTTCAAGAGGCGCAACATTCATATTATTGGGGTGCCAGAGGGGAAGAAAGAGAGCAAGAAATGGAAAACCTGAAAAAATAATTACAGAAAACTTCCCCTACCTGGGGAAAGAAACAGACTTACAAGTCCAGGAAGCACAGAGGGTCCCAAACAAGAGGAACCCAAAGAGGCCCACAGCAGGACACATCATAATTAAAATGCCAAAGGTTAAAGACAAAGAGAGAATCTTAAAAGCAGCAAGAGAAAAGCAATTAGTTACCTACAAGGGAGCACCCATAGGACTGTCAGCTGATTTCTCAACAGAAACCTTGCAGGCCAGAAGGGAGTGGCAAGAAATATTCAAAGTGATGAAAACCATGGAACTACAACCAAGATTGCTCTACCCAGCAAAGCTATCATTTAGAACTGAAGGTCAGATAAAGAGCTTCACAGATAAGAAAAAGCTAAAAAGTTCATCATCACCAGTCCAGCACTACAGGAAATGTTGAAGGGTCTTCTTTAAGAAGAAGCTAATGAACAAAAGAATCTGATGAACTAAATAGATCCAGAGACATGCGACAGACGACCATATTTCAGAGGGAAGAGGAAAGGGGGGTGGAGGGTGGGAAGAGATTAACCAAAGAAGTTATATGCATATATGCATAACCCATGGACACAGTCAATAACGGGGTGAAGGCCTGGGGAGGGGGTGGGAGCAAGGTGGAGGGGGGTCGATTGGGGCGGGGAAATGGGACACCTGTAATACTCTCAACAATAAAGATAAATAAATAAATAAAAAAGCACAGGACCTATTATTAGGCGGTGCTGCCTTTATGGTGTTTTATGACATCCTGTTACATGTGGCATCCCTGGGTGGGCTCGGGAGAACCATCCCCTCTCTCACTGGCCTGTCGGCTTCGTCCTGAGCTGGTGAGGTGGCAGGAAGACAGGGAGCAAAGGCGTCTTAAAAGCCTGGCATCAAAATGCAAAAATCAATCAAATACCTGAGGGGAGGGAACCACTAAATACAATATAAAGGACATAACATATAAAAATATATTAAATATAAAGAGAAGACATTATACTTAGGAAACCTGACATTTTTAGGAAAATCAAGTAGCGAAAGCCATTTATTTGAATGCTAACCCCATCTAGAATTTACAGGAGCCTCCCAGACCTAACGGGATCACCGCGTCCGAAGGGGAAAAGTGCTTGGATCGTCCAGGAGCCGCTGCAGAAAAGGACTGGCAATGGCTGGGGTTCGCTCCTTGCACAATCGATCGCACGCGTGAGGAATTCCTTAGGGGGAAACAGCTAAACATGATTTAAGTTGAGACTGTTAATTCAATAAACCTAAATGGCAGGAATTGTTGTATATTACCCGCAGGAACGGAGCACCGCGCACGGTCTCGCACGTAAGCCTGAGTAGGTGTCTGACAAAGGAGAGCGAGGGGCCACCCCCCCCAGAGAGCCTGGGTTTCTCTTCGGAAGAATCAGCTTCTTCTTTCCATTTATTTCTCCCCTCCCTCTTTCCCTCCCTCCCTCTTTGCCTTCCTTTCTTTTTATCGGACGCGAAGTATATACAGCTCGGTGATTGTATCTTCTGCTGCTCTAAGAATGATTTCTCTGGCTTTCCCCCCGAATGCATCTCCCATTCGGCACATATCTGCCAAGCACCTGCTATATATCAAACACTAATTCTAAGCTCGAGGGACTCAGGGGAAAAGATAAAGTCCTACTCCTGAAGTTCAGTTAAACAGAGAAACAGGTGAACCGCGCAGGCAGCCAAGGGCCTACCAAGGGCTGGGGGAGAGAGAAGGTGGTGTGAAGGTGTTGCCGCTTGAAGTGACTCTTGAAGGGGAAGCAGGTGGCACCTGGCAGATGGAAGAGAAGAGGAGGTGAGCTGAGGGGGTGAATGGGGGGACATCGCAGGGACTGGTATGAGCAAAGACAAAGGGGCATGAGACAGGGCTCAGAATCCAGGCCCACGTCGGGGAGAGTTGAGCAGTGAGGCTGGAGAGTGCTCAGGGTTGGGGAGATCCACTGGAGGTCCCTGGCTCATACCCCTGACTCTGTCACGAACCGGTGACTCTGAGGAGAGAGCACAGGCACTGTGGCGGAGGGTCAGACCCGAGCCTGTTCCGCAGGCCTCCCGGGCCTCAGAACAAGGAGTGAGGAGGGCACACCACTGGAATGCTTGGGAGACGATTAAAGGCATTTTCTAAGCAAACTGTTCCTCAGATGGGCGCAGAGGAGTTCCAACATCAGACAAATATAGTCGCTGCTCATAGCATTCAAATCTGGAATTCCCTCTGGTGGCCGAAACCAACATTTCTCACAAAGGAGACCAGGACAAGCCCGGTCTGTAAAGAGCATTATCCACTCCCCGTGTACAATTTATTGGCTCAGCATATCAGGTTAGCAAGCTGAAATAATTAAACATCAGGCCAGCTGTTTTGGGCAATTAGGTCACATTTTTCATTTAGGAGACCACACAACGGAGAGGAGAGAATAGAGAGATAAGACCTGTGTTTTGATTTACTGAGCCTCTGCTGCAGATAAAGCCTGGCTTTTTGGAATCCTTCAGGCAATTACTATTTCAGGCTTGGCAAGAACTTGAGTCTGAAAGTAACTATTGGGCTCGCGTCTTGGCAAGACTCGAAGTCACTGTAGTTGTAAGGTTGTCCCAGGCAGCGGCAGAGGGGAAAGCCAGTGGCAAGGGGAAGCCAGGAACTGCAGAGCCATCAGGAGGCTGGGCTGCTGCAGGCTGGGAGCTCAGAGGAGGCCAAACTTGGTTCTCCCACAACATGTTCTTAGAGAGGGAATGCGGTCAGATGGTGAAGGCCCAGGCCTGCTCGCTGGGATTCTGTGGTTCCCTTTCTGGCATCTGCTCTTGTCGCTTCTGTGGGCACTGCTTACACCCCCTGCCTGAGTGTCCTTTCCTGTAAAAGAAGAGGAGGGCTGGGCACGCTTATGTTTGGGGGGGAAAGGAAAAAAGTGTGACTGGCAGGTAGCCAAATGGTACTGGTTTAGTACACATGGCGGTGGGCGAGTTGATGTGGACATCAGGCGCCATAAACGTCAGTCTCCTCCCTGCCACTCCCCTGGATGACAAGGTGACTTTGGTCTAGTCACTTGCCCTGTCTGGGCCTCAGTTTCCATAGCATTAAACCAGGGAGCTGGACTGGACCGGAGGCTCTCGAAGGACCCTCCCAGCTCGGACATTCCACTCTGCTAAGGCGACACAGAAGATAAATCGCCGGGCAGAAGGCAAGTGAGTTTTTGTTTGAATGGAAAAGAGAAAAAGCCCGCGTGCTGCCAGCTGACGTCCCCCACAGGATTCTGGAGCCAACACTAAGTATGGGGTGGGGAGAGTGGGGCCGTCGGAGGAGACAGCAGGCCCGCGTGTGGTCACTGGCGACACTGTACTGAAACGTCTCTTGCTCTAGCTCGTCCACTTAATTGGGAGCTTGCCTTTTCAGCTGTATATTTTTATCCTGTGCCCTGGAACCCAAACCATTAGGTTTGGAGCCAAAGGCTGCTTCTTGTTTAATCGTTAACTGCCTCGGCTCTGCGGAGCTCGCCCCGCCGGAAGGTCCTGGGCCAGATGCTGCACCTCCTCGGCGAGCGGGGCTCGAGGGAGGGTGCAGAGCTGGACCAGAAGCCAAGCTCCATCCTCTAGCTTTGGAAATAAATCCCCTCCACTGTCTGGCCCACACAAATCTCAGTTCAGCCGGGCCTCTCCTGCGGGGTTATTCTGGTAACAAAATGCTCGAGATCAGCAATTCTTTTCTACTCTTACCCACTCTCCTCCAGGAGCCAACGGGGCTATTCCTTGGGCTCCACTTTCTGCGTCTGAAATGTGGTTGAAAACTAATATTCCAGATGTTTCCTCGTATTTTAAGTGGAACCACAGAGCAAGCTTCCTGGAGGAAGGCAGCATGGCACAGTGGAAGGGCCGTCTTCGGAGTCAGACAGGCGTCTGAATTGTGGCTCTACCCTTCCAGGCTGCACGGCCTTGAGCAAGTGATGATTCGTTGAGCCTCAGTTTCCTCTTCAATGGAAATAACACTTCCACTGCCCGGTGGCAACCTTCACGAGGACAGAGACTTTCTGATTTGTTCATTGTGTGGTCTATGCCTAATACCGAGTAGGTGTCTCGATTAATCCATGTGGAGTCAGTGATTTCAAATCTCACAGGATTTCGAGGAGATCGACGAGAATCCAGATGTGAAGTGTCTCACCTTGGACGTAGCCCTTGGAAAGTGCTTTTTCTACCCGAGTGACGTGGGTGCTCATTGAGGTAATGAAGAGAAAAGACAGGCACTGAGAAAGTGCTTTGACTTGGGGATGTTTCCTAATAAATTCAGAGCTGACCCTCGAGCTCTGGCTGAAGCTCCCTCTCTGGCAATGGAAAAAGAAGCCAATCAGAGTCAGAGCCAGTGATGTCACTGGTGGTGGTAGGAGGTCCTTTGGTAACACCGATGGCTTCCTGGCCTTCGGGTCTTCCAAGGAGATTCACGAAACTAGACCCGGGCACGGACACCAGGTTTTCAAGGGCCCCTGGCACACTGGACTATTGTTCCAGGACAGAAACAACCAAGAACAAAATGATGAGTGGGATTTTCCTTGCACTGGCCACAATACATATGTTTGTTCAAGAAAAAAAAGTTGGAGCAAGAAGACGTGGATGTCTGCCGCTAAAGAAAAGCCCGTTTGTGCCAGCCACAGTGGCGAGATTGTTCAGGGAGTTCATCCTGAAAGTCCAATTACCCCAGCAGCATGGCCAAGGTCAGTGTCAATTTGGGGTGTGCCAACACTCCAGCCTCTCGCGTACCAGATGTGGATTACACCGGGCATCTGCCTATGGGAGGCCCGGCATCCACTGGACTTTTTACCCACCTGGCTGACACCACCTTTCTCCTGTTCCTTCCATGTCCTTGGACAGATGTGTCTAATGGACACCTCCACAGGTACCAAGGAACCGTAAAATGGAGAATCCTGGATTTGGATCTAAATCCACTGTTTCTAGGGGTGACTCAGAGAGAACACATTTAAGGAGCAAGAGATCCAAAGATTCCCCTGTTTTGACTCCAACAGAACTCCCAGAAACCACAACAGCCTAGAGAAGTCCAGGTCTTACAAGGCTGAGTTGTGAAGCGACCTGTGTACACCACCAACACTTGACTTAAACATGTATCTTTTCAACACAGGATACCAAGTTCCCTTCTGCCCTGTGTTTCAGGGGGATTTAAGAGCAGCGATTTACCTACAAGTTCTTCAAGCTGCCTAGAAATTAGTATATACCGACTTCTCCAAACACTGAATAATGAGTCCTAATATGGATTTAAAAAACAAATATCTGAAATTTTCACAAACCAAACAGCCTGAATAGAGAGCCCAAATTTGGACTTTGAAGGACGTAACTCCATCAACCACAGTAAGATCCCATCTACTACATAGAATCTCTGATGGGGTTAGTAATAAAAATGTATCAAAAGAACATTGATTTTAAATCAGTGTCATAGGATAAATCTCTATATGTGCTGATATGTAGAGCAAGTTAGGTCCTCCATACAGTATGAGCTCAAGCAAGCAAAAAAGAAAGATAGATTATACATATATCACATTTATATACATTCACACAAAATATGCAAAAATAATAATAGCTAATATGGCATTTACTGTCAGGCAGTATTTTTTGTGTGGTGGGCAGGTAGTATTTTACATGTTCTGCAAATGTTAACTCATCGATCCTCACAACAGCTCCATGATATGGGTAAACTATTTAATGGATGAAGAAACTGAGGCACAGAGAGGCTAAGTCATTCGCCCAAGGTCACACAGCTAGAAGAGGCAGAGCGGGGAACTGAAGTCAGTATGGACAACTCTAAACTCCATGTTCTTATCTGCTGAGCTAAACTGCCCCGGAGGATCTAGAAGATCTAGAAGATCCTCAGATGCCACTTGGAACAAAGCCTTCTCTCTTCTTCATTCCACTTTCCTCCCAGCTGCCCTCCCCAAATACACACGCACAAGCCAGTAGAATTGGGAGCCCTATTTCTCGCATAGTATTTCCCACTAGAATGATCTTTTTAGACAGAACGAGACTTGGTCTTGGAGGACAGGACATGGAGGCCTCTTCCTCTTAATTGGGGTTCACAGCTTAGCTTGATGCCAGGGCCCGGGGGAAATGCTGGTTTCTGAGAGATGGTTCCCATGGAGCCCAGGGAGAGATCTGAGGTTCTAGGATGGTCTCAGTCCAGATTACTCAGAAGACCCTTCTGCACAGGGGCTGGTGGGTCAAAGATGCGGGAGCTCCCACAGAGCAGGGAGGAAGGGCTGGGAATCCGGGAGGAGGAAAAAACGTGATCTCTGATCGGTTCCCCCGGCAAACCCACGGCAGGTCCCCCAGCAACTGAGAACCAGAGCTAGGTTCATTAGCCTCTGAGTTCTTATATTATTAGTATTAACCATATGGACGGCAGTGACTAATTCCTGCCACATGGCTGGGACACGGCTTCCTTATTAAGGCGGTAACCTACACGCTGTCGTTTTTATAAGGAAAACTGCTTTAAGCATAAGCTCTCCCTTAATTTTATACCTTCAGCTTTAACCACCGACACTCTCATCCGCTAGTGTTCCTGGCTTCCTCCCCCAAATTCCCATCTGGCCTCACGGGCGGCTTCTGACAAGGGCATGTGGACTCCGGGGAGGCTCCCGGTTTCCCCGTCTTCTCCTTCCGCTTCAACCCATAGTCCCCAACAGGCCACCACGTGCCCACAGCGGCTGCGTCGTGATCCAGACCCTCCTGGAGGGGTCGCCTCTCCAGCTCCGCTCTTTGCCCAGAGAGCCCGACGCGTGGCTTTTCCTTGGGAGCGGGGTGCCCTCGGGCAGAGGGGCAGCACCTATCAGGCCACCGCCCACCTGACACCCACTTCGGGCCCCGGCATGCGTCTAAGTGGTCCCCGCCGCCTCTCCTAGAAAGGGCAATCTGGGGAGTGACGCTCTAGAGCTTGGTATCCCTGTGCTCTCATCTCCCCACACCAGCTCCCAAAACACCCCCCACCTCTCCATAACCCCTCATTATCCTGGAATGAGCGAGGAGGGGAGAAGATGATTCTGGATATTTTTTCCATCTTGGGAATTTTGAGAGATGGTTGCAAATCAGTAAAAAAATCATCTAATGTCCCTATAAACAGTCTCACCCAGGCTAAGGTTCTCTTTTGCTCCTGTCACTGAACCCAGGGCCGAAAGCAGCATGACTTCTTATTGGGGGGCGGGGGCGGGAACCAACCCTTGTTTGGGTTAGAATCATGGACTCCAAACGGAAAGAGGATTCCATGCTGAGACCCCTCAGACGATGGGACAGACAGGTCCTCAGAGTCTCTGCCGGGGGAGCCCACAAGGCGGGATTGAGGGGACACGTAGAACACTCCCCCAACCTACTTAGACTGTGGTACACAAACTTTCTAAGTATAATGTTGCCAGATTCCGGTGCATAAAAAAAGTAGCTGAAGAAAAAAAAAAACTCTAACCATAAATAATGCCAAGTAATAAAGGAGGTGAATGTTTCTGTTATTAGATTCTTTCATTGTATAAATCTGTTTAATAAGCTGGCTAGGAATCACTGATAGAAAACAGACTTAGTATGGTGTTACAGACCAACCCGTTCTAAGAGGCCAGCGTGGGAACTCGTGCCAAGTTATATTTTTCTGTTCTTAACCAATGCAACTTAAAATGTAATTGTTGTTTCCTTGTTCAAAAATGGAAAATGTCTTAGGAGGCTGTGTTTAGAGGGAGTAGAAGGCTTGCTCCGTGTCACAGGCCACTCCTCCCTCCCACCCCATACTCACTTGAACTCACTTTACCATATTTATAGATCACGCTGTCTTTTGTCTTACTCACCGAGGAAGGCTGGGGTCTGTGCATGACTCCTACTTTTTAGAGTCCTATTTCTCAACATTTATATGCGTGTGTTTAGAAAAATCCCTCCAAATATCCTCCTTTTGACCCAAGAGCCATGGCAACCACTTTGGCTAAAGAAATTCACTGAACACGAAAGGGGGTGGAGAAGGGGTGTGACAGGATGGTGGGTGGATGGAGGGGAGGTCCCCGGGGTCACATCCATCTTCCAACACTATGGTTTATAACGGCTTGTTGATGTTTTCCTGGGGTTGGTTCCTATCGTCGTGATGGGCTGTAAAATGAAATGCCATCAGCTAGCTGAGGGCTTGAGTGGAAATATTTACCAAATGGCATAAACAACAACACCGGGAGTCCCCACATACTCAGCCGCGCTCTCGGGGCTTGGCCAGTGGTACTCACACTGCTGTTTATAGCACAGCGATGCATAAACTTCACCGCCTGGCCAGGCTAGTTTCTGACCCTGGTTCCCAGGCCCCTTTTTAGGAGGCCCACACACAGCTAGATAGATAAAGCAGACGGTAATTGGATGAATAGGTTCTTTTTTTTCTTTTTGTTAATCCCCACCCGAGGATATTTTTTTCCATTAATTTTTAGAGAGAGTGGGAAGGAGGGAGGGGGACAGGGAGAGAGAGAGAGAGAGAGATCAATGTGAGAGAGACACATTGACTGGTTGCCTCCTGCACGCACCCCAACCGGGGCTGGGGGTGGAACCTGCAACCCAGGTACGTGACCTTGACCTGGAATGGAACCCGAGACCCTTTGGTGCAGGGGGATGGAGGCAAGCGGGAGAGGGAGAGGGGCTAACACTCTACCCACTGAGCAACACCAGCCAGGGTGGATGGACTAGGCTCTTTATCGACTAATTTAATTCATGTTTGGAAACTTTAAGCCTCGACAGCATAGAGGCACATCATTTGGAGTTATGCACAGAACCGTGCTACCTCTGTGACCACGCAGCAGATGCTGTGCTACACCCTTTACGCAGGCCACGTGCAAATGCCTAATAGAAGGTGTTCAAGTTAGAAGGAAACGCTTTTTTATTTTAATTAAAATTAGTATTTTTATTGGTTTCAGAGAGAGGTAGGGGGAGAGAGATAGAAACATCAATGATGAGAGAGTCATTGGTCTGCTTCCTCCAGCAAGCCCCCCACTGGGGATCAAGCCCACAACCCGGGCATGTGCCCTGACCGGGAATCGAACTGCGATCTCTTGGATCCTAGGTCGACGCTCAACCATTGAGCCACACCAGCCGGGCAGGAAATACTTTCAATTTAGTTATTTTCCAGCAAGTTGGCCATGAAGTCCCCTTCCAGAACGCTGGAACGTAACCCCTTCCAGAACACTGTCTGAAAAAGGGAAAAAGTAACTCATCACAAAGCACTGGGGACATGAAATTAGAGGCCTGTTGGTCATTTTGGGGATTTATACAGTTCCTTTGTTTCTGAGTACTCATTTTTTTTGGACAAAATCCCATTGAGGGAGATTGGGATTATGGCTATTTTACACGGAGAGGTCCCAAACACAGACAATGACGTTTAAAGGGGGCCATTTAGTAATGTAAACGCAATGATGATAGTTAACAATACTGTATTGTATATTTGAAAGTTGCTAAGAGGGTAGGTCTTAAAAGTTCTCATATGGAAAAAATTGAAACTAGGCGAGGAAATAGATGTTAACCAATGTCATTGTAGCAATCACTTTGCAATATATGCATATGTTAAATCATTACGTTGTACACCTTACGCTTATACAATATTACATGTCAGTTATATCACAACAGAACTGGAAACAGAATTAAAAGGGGCTGCTTACGTGTTGACCTGAGGCTAAAGGAAGTTGGTTCAACATTTATTATACTTGCATGGAACTGGGGAAAGAAAGGATGGGTTAGTCTTCTCTGAGATTACTCTCAAAGAACTTGAGTAAAATGCACATAAATGCTAGTAAAAGTAGAGGGGGGGTGGAAATGGGACAAATTACATGTTATATTTTTTTGTTCCCCAAAAAACAAACTAAAAGCTGACAGAAAATGTTCCTTCTGGGAACAGTCCCAGAGGAATTAGGTGGCCGAGGTAGAGTGCGGTGTACTCTTTGTGACCGTGGGGCAGGAACCAACATTCAGCAAGTGGCAACCCAAGCCCCACCCTGCGCTAGGGCCAGAGCTTCACCCCTGCTCTTCTGATTCAGTGGCTTATGGGGAAAGAGGTAAGAAAAACAAAACCACAAGAATTTAGCAGGAATGACCCTCTGATGAACTGTCCGACCTTTGAGAGAGTCACTCACAGAAGCCGGGGCCACTGGCCTGGAGGCTCGAGTGCCACACTGGCCTAGGGACCCAGAGCTGCTCCTAGGAAGAGCTGGCGCCAGGAAATAGAGTTAGAAATAACTGCCCTACTTAAGCCTGGGGAAGCATCTGAAGTTCCATTAAGAGAGGACTGAGCCCTGGCCAGTAGCTCAGTTCATTCCGTCTTTAGAGGGACAGGGCCTGTAAAATGGTAACCCTCCTGAGATGGGTCACATCTACCTGTTACTTTTATCCTAATGTGAATAAAAACTTTAGAAAAGGATTGTGAAGGACTATGGAGAGAACTCAAGGATATTAGGCAACTGGAAGACATGCTGGAAGCTCAATACCCTATGGGAGTCGTCTACCTGTATCAGGTACCTTGAGTGTGGATGGTTTTATGAAAGCCCAGAGGAGTTGCAACCTACCTACTTCCCTCCCTTCCCTCCCTTCTCTCCCTCCCTCCCTCCCTCATCAGTCCATCTGTCCATCTGCCCGACCTTCCTTCAGATGAGACTTTCTAGAGGAAGCAACATATGTACTGAGTCTGCAGTGTGACTAAGAGAGGGGCAGTCCAGGCATCAAATACTGACTCATGGGAAGGTCTAAGGACCCTGGTGATGCTGAAGCATTAAACCCAAGGCAGGAAGTGGCCAGCCTGTGGACAGAGAGAGAGGCGGGAACCAGACCAGGGGCGGGCGTGGTGGCCACGCTGAGAGGCTCGGGCCTTCTGGCCGGCACGCAGGGAGCCTCTGACAGGCTTCAGACAGGGCAGTGACAGGCCGGAGCCGCAGCGTCGCAGGGCAGGGGGGGAGGGAGGGAGACCAGCGAGGCAGCAGAGAGCCGGGCGGCGGTAACAGGAGCGAGAGGGAGGAAGGGCAGTGTGCGAACTTCCAGGGAGAAGGGTCAGCGGGAACCGGTGCTCTGCGTGTGGAGAAGGAGCCATGGCGAGGACGGCCCCGTATTTCTAGTTTGGTCGACACTGCGGTTGGCAGCTCTACGAGCTCCGATCAGAAAATGACGACAATGGCGCCACTGAGAGTGGAGCACAGCACGAATGGGTCAGCCTAGGGAAGTTATCCCTGCTCGCCATCCAGCCACCCACCAAGTATTACTGAGGACCTACTAAGTGCCAGGCCCTGAGCTCGGTGCTGGCATCACAGAGATGACTTCCCGGCCTCGCCGTTCAGGGGGAGGCAGGCACGTCAGCAGGGAGCTGTAGCCCGGTGTGACAGGTGCTCCGCAAAGTGGGAACAAGCGAGGATGGGGGCCACCGGTTCCACCTCGGGCCCTGCGGAGCCAGAGACAGGTAACGGCCCAGAGAGAGGGGGAGCACCTGGGCCCCCTTCCTGTGGGCCGGTCACCCCCCACTGTCCCTGCTCCCTAATAAAGAAGTCAGGGACAGTAATGAGCAGTGACAGCAGGAAGGGAAAGCACCCAATCCCAATTAACAACAGGTGGTAAGGCTGTCAGTTCAAATCTCCATCCCGGAAGCCAAGCGGAGATGGGCTGAGCCCAGAGCGGGACTCGACTCTAGTAAACCCACCGCACTAATTGCCGGGCGAGGCCCATGTGTCCCTCCTCGCCCTCCGGCTGCTCCTCCGGCAGCCCTGACGCTCCAGGCCGCTGCGTGTCCCCGCACATAGGCCTTGTTTACATTCTTTCCCCACTCTCACAGTGGAGGGGCTTTTTTATTTTTATTTTTATTTTTTAGGCAGCTCACAGGACACCCACAGCCTGGCCTCCTGCAGCAGTGAGCAGCTCTGGCTCCCCACAAATCCTCCTCATTTTTTCTCAATAAGATGACATTCAAATGTTACTTGAAAAATCAATAATAGCCCCAGCTTTGCTGTATCAGCAGAGCCGTTCGGCACACAGGGCACGAGCTGTGGTGCTGGCCGATCCAGCTCAGAGGTCCCATCCCCGGGCAAGCCCTTGCCTTTCAGGGCCAACACGAGAGGCAGGCTGGGGAGCTCACGCACTTTGGGGTTCCTCAGCCAGCCTTTGCTCTGAATATCTGAGAACCACAGGCGGCTATGTGGCCCCAGAAGGGGCCTTGCAGATGGTCTTCTCTCTCAAAGCCCTCAATGCATCGGCTGGAAACGTAGTAAGTGATCTAGACCCTGGCTCCTGAGTCTACAGTCAGAACGATTCCATTTCACGGCCTTCCCATACAAAGTCTGAGCTACTACAGGATTCTCTCAGATAAAAATACACCCAGGGCCCATAACTGATCCTATAAATAAAAGGTCATATAAAGTATGTCTTTTCTCTCAAAGCTGGGAAAAAACCTCACGTGAATTCTGGAACCCTGCCACTTACCCATGTAACCTAAACTCTCTGTATCTTAGTGTCCTTAGCATTAAAATGGGAACAGCAACAATATGGACTTTCTGAGTCTGCTGTGAAGATTAAATACGACAGTCTAGGGCGCTAGGCAAAGAGACTGTTTAAAATTTGTGGAAGAAAACTCTGCATCTTTATCTCCAGTCCCCAATTCATAATAAAGAGAGTCTAAAAATGGCCATAGTAAAAAAAAAAAAAGAAAAGAAAAGAAAAATTTGCATTTCATTATTGGAATGGTGTGGTTAGCATGTTGAAGATCCTATTAGATGGCACCAATTTTCACATTAAGTGGACATGAGTTATTGCTGAATACTTGAGGCTGTCCCTGGAGATTAAGACATCGCAGCCACAAAAATGGTCCAGTCCGATCCCATGGTATGTCTTGATGTCACATTAAGAGACAAGATGAGAGAAGGCAAGTTATCCAGCAGAGAGCACAGGAGAAGCCTGGGAGCAGGGAGGGGGGTGGTCTGGCCCTTTCTCCTGGCGAGGTGAGAGTGGGACGGGGCAGCGGTAACGAGCTGATTGAATGCGCAGAGAACCTCGAATTTTTCTTCCGATCAGTTGACAGAAATAACATTTCCCCAGCAAGATGCTGGGTGGTATGACCATCACAGGATGGTAATAAAGAGCCCAAAGTGGTTCTGATTCACCTAATTCTAGGGGTGATCTGGCTTCCTTTTCATTTACCACTTAAAAGTCCCTTATGTGAAAATATAAAATTGCAACATACACATCTGTGAGAGGGGTGGAGAGGGAGCAGATTTTTCACACAGTAAAAATATTATTTCTTTCTGCTGAAAGGTCCTTTAGATCGTAATCCCAGTCAGAGGTTACTAACCCAGGATCCACATGTCCCCAAGAGACCTATGGATAGAATTCAGGTCTGTGGAGTTGGATGGAAAAAAATTCCACCTGTATTTTCGCTAACCTCGAACTGAAATTTAGCACTTACATCAATTATGAAAGTAAGCAACAGTCGGCAGTACCTGTGACTGTCCCCTTTAGAAATCAGCATTTTTATGGCACATTACTGTTGCTGCAATTTACACCAGGGATTGGG
Organism: Miniopterus schreibersii; assembly: GCF_964146895.1. Classification (NCBI taxonomy): domain Eukaryota; kingdom Metazoa; phylum Chordata; class Mammalia; order Chiroptera; family Miniopteridae; genus Miniopterus; species Miniopterus schreibersii. The sequence continues at coordinate 11,958,323 of NC_138116.1, forward strand.
AAACTCTTTCTGTAAAGGGCCAGATGGCAACTCTTTTAGCCACTGATAACTAAATAATCTCAGTCCAACTATTTCACTCTGCTGCTAAAACATGAAAGCAGGCAGGGATGATATGTAAATGAATGAGCATGGCCGTGTTCCAATAAAACTTTATTTACAAAGTGGTCTGTGGGCCGTAGTTTGCTCACCTCTGGTGTACACACATTCTGACTTTGAAATGATAGTACCGATTAGTTCTGGTTAATTGAATACGTTAAAAGTAAGTATGCATTATTATATCATAAATTTGTGGGCACAGAAAATGTTTTAATAATTATGTTCTATACATTGAAAAATATTCTGAGAAGGGGTCCATAGGCTTTACCAGGTTACCAATAGTTCATGGTAGGAACATTAAGATGGCCTGTCACAGACAGATGTGCTTATTTCCAAATGACTCTAGTGACAGGAATGAAAAAGCTCAAGAGACAAAATCAGAGCGGTAGAAGACACTGTCCATTGAAGCCACTCAGATAGGAAATAAAAAACTCCCTGGGCTTCTATGGCGGCTGATGGGAAAAAAGGCATTTTCCCCCCTATTTACAGCGACTGCAGACAGAGAATTCCACTTTTTGTAAATTTTTTCTCTCTGTTTACAACAGCACTGTTTCCATCTTGCCTTCTGATGCTATCACTTTTATAACCTCACCCGAGAACATGCTGGGGGGTTAGGGGGAGACACTGACCTGCTGCCTCCCTCACGGGCACCAACCAGGGATGGAACCTGCAACTCAGGTATGTGCCCTGACCGGGAGCTGAACCCTCAATCTTTGGTGGATGGGACGACGCTCTGTCCAACTGAGCCACCTGGCCAGGGCCCCACACTATTACTTTTTGCCGCTACACATTTTTCTGAAGCGTTTACAGTGAAAATCTGTTACTTAATCTCCATGAGTTTATAGACTCCAAATTGAAACTGGCCTTCCTGATGATTTCCTTCCCCAAATGTCACCTGAACGATGCCTGCTGGGATGTTAGGGAGCAAGTTTTCTCTTTGCAGTTTCTCTTTAGAAACCTGAAGCTGAAGGGAGGAGCAGGGGAAGAGTTGAAGGGGAGGAAGGGACGTGGGGACCAGGCATCTCTGTGCCTGATCAAGGTTAAAGCTCTACGAGAATATCCTCAGGGTCTCGGACAGTGAAACCAACAGAGAATACACATCTTTCTCCTGGAAGATGGGCTGCTTTGTCCCCTGAACGTAAGTCCTGTCTAGTTCTAATAGAGCAACAGCAAAATACAATGTGAGGAGAAAGCACCTTCTGCTTAGTACTGTACTAAACAGCTCTGGGTTACATTTACAATTTTAATAAACTGATTTGTCAAAACTGTCAGAATCAGGGGAGATCATCTGGATACCAGATGAACAAAAATATCTGTAATTATAAGTTGTCCGTTTTTCTCTTTCATCTTCTATATATGTATCTGTGAGCAGCTACATATTTTCATGCACGTACATACACATAAATTTTAAATCATTTTTTAAAACCTGTCATAATAAAATTCAGGAGAGTGGAAAATACAGTTCTCATGGGAGAGCAGTGGGACTTGAAGGCTAAGCTGCACTCCCTGTCTTAGGACCAACATCTTTAAGCTGAACTATTTTGTCAGAGCCAAAACATTTCAGTTTCATTACCACCTGGATGGTTCCCAGTCCTTGCTGATCTCTCACTTGCTGTGTGGCCACAGGCAAGTAAGTACACCTCTCTGATCTCTGATATCTGTGTGTGAAATAAATATCCTGATATGTATTAACTGCCCCACATAAGTGGTACAAGTATTAATGAGATTCTTTTGGTAAAGAAGCCCAAGCCTTCTGCAGAACTGCCATGAATTTGTCATGAATGAATGAATGAATGAATGAATTCAAATACTTATCCCACGTTTAATCAGAATCTCATCTTTTGCAAGGTGTTACATTATGATACATGACTACTTTTAGCTGGAAGGTAGCCTTCGTCTGAGGGCACTGAAGTCTGTTTCCATAGAAGGGGTGAGAGGGGTGACAGGAAAGATGGGGGGTAGAGCCGGAGACATAGAAATTGATGGAGCGTGCGTGCCACCTCCTAGGTTGTGAGATCCCTTCTGGGGCCTTGCATTTGACTCCTAGTTGGAAGAAGCTTGGAGAGGCAGCGGGAGAGTCATCAATGCCCTTTTTCATCATTATTCTCAGGCTAGAGAATTTGATCTAGAATTTGAACTCAACAGAGGAGGAAGATGCTGGAGTGAGCCAGTGTTGGCATGGACAGGACGCTTGGGAGAGTTTCCACATACTAGAGCTCAACGTCACCTTCATTTTATTATTATTTTTTTAAATTTGAAGATCATAAGAAGTGCAGGCTCTAGATGAGGCTAGCTAGGAAGCTGAATTCTTGGTGGTGCTGGTGGTGGCGGTGTGGATAGTTGATTTTTGAACCTGACATTTTAAATGAACCCTGATGGGTTAAAGGCTGCTGGGAGTGTCTCTGTGGCAATTTTCTAGCCCTGCCACAAGCCCGGCACCAAGTGTGCTGGGAAGTACAATTTACAGAAGTATTTTGCTGATGTCCAGGCCTGGGTCTTTGGGGACGGAGAAGAATCTGCCATTCTAAGCAAGACGTGTCCTTTTCAAATCAGAAATGGACACAGATATAGAATAATAGTGCTCGCAGTGACCCTAGAAACCTGTTGGGATATATTCCTTAACTTTCTGGAGAAAGCTAAGATCCAGAGAGAGTAAGTGAGTAGCTTGAGGCTCCACAGGAAGCTTCTGATGAAGCTGGAGGGTGTAGCCAAGTCAGTCTCCAGGACTGCTAATCCGCATCAACGGCAAATGCTAATCGTGGTCCTCCTTTGATAGTATTCTCTCTGGACTTTCTAGAAACAGTCTTTTAAAGAAGAGATGAAACACTTAACTATAAAGAAAAATGAGAATATGTTACTAACAACGGATAGAATAAAACATTCTTGAAAGCCTAGCCACTGAGCAGAAGTTCTTTGCAGAAGGAACACAAACATCTGTAATTTTTCTAGACTCCCTATTTCATCTTCCCTGTCAGACTCGGCTCGCCTTGTTTTATCTCCGTCCATCGGCCACTGGGGACCCGCATCGCATGGACCTTTCTAGTGAGAACACCTGGGCTTGGCTCCCCCCTGGAGCCCTGCACCTTTGCCTATCCCTACAGGGGCCTAGGTCTTTGCTGACTGCTGCTTTAATCATTTCTTAATTTGCTTAAACATCTGGTCAAATTTTGGAAATAATCTCAACAGGAGGGTTTATGCTAACTTCTCATGGATATTGAGAGTTTCCACATGCCTCCTCTCTCCCCCTCCTGCATGCACACACACACACACACACACGCACACACACACGCACACACGCATGCACACACGCACAGACAAATGGCCAAGGATCGTGAGACAGGCCTAGCCAAGAAAGAGAAAGTCAAGGGGTATGACGCTGGTCCCTCTCTTGGTTGCTCTTTGGGCTCCTAAAACGCAATATGCTACAAAATAAACATACCTGCTGGCCTCCATTCCTACCCTTTCTCTATGAATGGCACTGCTTTCTGCTCAGCTGCCCAGCCAGACCTTGAATAATCATCCCAGGTGCCACCCTCTCTACTGCATTCTGGTCACAATACGCCAGTGACCCTCCCGGAGCCCCGAACCTTCTCTCACACTAGCACCTCCTCTCGTTCTTGCTGCCACTACCCTACTTCCGACGTTCATCACTCAACATTAGGTGAATACAGTAAGTGCCTGATGGTTTTCCTGGACCCGGTCGCACCCCCACCTCAATCCATTTTCCACACTGTGGCCGAGGAGGTTTTCCTGAAACACATATCTGATCATATTGCCTTGCTTAAAATTCCACAGGAGCTCCCCAAAGCCTTCAGGCTCTGCACCACGACGCTCAGCTCCTCACGCTCAGCCTCTGTGTCTCACCTCAGCTCCTATTTATGCCCCACATCCTGGCCTTTCGGAACTAAATGAAGCTCTGTTTGTGCTCTGACGTCTCTCGTCTACGGGCTTTGTCCATGCTGATCCCTCTTCCCTGCTGCCTGGCCAATTCCCACTTGTCCTTCAAGCCTTGGTTTAAGCAATCATTCTTCAGGAAGGCTCCCCTGGCACACGGTTGGCGCTTAAAAAATGTGTTGAATAAATGAATGAACCAAACAAAATGGTCGAGATGTGTTCTAGTAAACACACCTCTTTCCTGCAGAAGCACAGTAATGACTGCAAAGGGAAAGGAATGAACGTAGGCCGGGGAATGAGAACCTTGGCCAAAGGTGACGTCAATATCATGGCTTGGGCAGAAGCCCCCCGTTTCAGGTGCCTTTGTCAAAATCTCCCTTTACAAAAGTGAGACAGAATCTGAAAGGATAGTCTGTCCACAGCACACCTGATGCTTGAACAATAACATAAGCTTGGAACCATCGGGAACCATCCAAGCGTAATGATCATGGTACTTAACTTCACTGATCTTACCAGCAATTGTCCTATCAAACTGTCTAGAAATTGAACTCAAGGTAACCACAAAGAACTTGGGAGAACCCAAGCGACCTCTGGGTTGTGGCTGTTTAATCCGACTGGGGGCATGAGGGAGTGGTGGAGGGAGATAGATTCTGCCTCATATGATGATGACACACATTTAGATTCTGTGTCCCTGGAAGGGGGGTGGGGGGACCACACCTCATCTTCAGAGAAGAAAGGGAAATTTTCATGACTCTCTTAGGCCAGTGCAGAGGCTCTTCGAGCAACCGTCACGTTTAAAATTCTGATGATCTTCAGAAACTTCAAATGGCAACAACAGACATCTCGGTAAGACTGGTCTTGAGCCGAGTGGCATCAACAACAGATGAAAGAACTTTCACCTGGAAGCCACCGCCTTGGAAAAGCAGCTCCCTCCACTACCTCAGAGACAGAGAGAGACAGCTGCCCTCCTAACAGGCTCTCTGTGTCTCTCCTTTGCCTTGGGGATAATGCTGGGCATTGTTCGTTTCGGAGATAGAGGCCTTTACCCCCCCCCCCCCCCAGGAGCCAGACTGCTCTCTGGCAGAAGTCTCCATCACCAACACCTCCTCGCCGCCATCACCTGCTCCTTATAAACCACTTCACTTGAGAATTCAGTCTTAGGAAGGAAGAAAGGGGTTTCTAGCTGGGCTGCCCTGTAATCCAGCACGATCATTCCAGATGTTTTGACTCACTTAAAGGGAGTTCCTTGTCTGGACTGTCCATCTCAGGCAGCTTATTAGGGAGCGTGCCCTCCGAAGGTTCAGAGATAAGTCTCAGGGGGGAGCGCATTCCCCTATCAAGACTTCATCACCCAGCAGGGGCTATTTAGAAGCCGGGCTTCTCAGCTTGTCTCCTCCACAAAGTGACACCAAGGCCTTCCTGTCAGCCACAGTCTTGGGCAGTGATGTCATCAGCTTCCTGGGTCATGTGGGTGGAGGCGGTCTCAGTTTCTGAATTACTGAGGTGCCTAAAAGCTTCACCGGCCGGCCATCCTGAAAGTACCATCAGAGCAGAGAGAACGGTCTTAGGGGCAAAGACCTCGAGAGTAGGAAACGAACCAGAAGTCTCCAGAGAAACTGCCTCGTGACGCCTGGAGGGGACCGAGCTCATCCCCAAGCCCACGGCACCGAATGCAGGCTAATCCCAGCGACGGAGATGGGACAGAGCCTGTGGCGCAAAGACATGGAGCCGCCTGATTGTGTTTTAGTGACAACACTGTCTAAAGAATTCTGACAAACACAGGCCCAGGAAAGGTGGAGAAACATACCCAATGGGATCAGGTGCTTCCGCCCCCCAGCCTCGGCCCACACGTCAACAGTGCTAACGACTCGGGGCCTTTCCAAGCCAGTTTGCCCACCAACCCCTGAAGCAGTGTGTTCGAACAGCCTTAGACAAAAGCTCTATTTTTTTTTTTTTTTTTCCTCCCCCCCCAGGCCTCCTGAACTCAGACTACCAGTGTGGAATTTTTAAATAACGAAAGGAATCCCGAATGCCACGCTGTGGGTAGGTTAACTTTGCTTGCTCCTTGTATGGCTTAATCAAACATTTAAAGATACTTGGGACGGATGACTCTTCCCAGGCCGGTGAGAAGTTTTGGGTCCCTCGGATGAAGAGGTGACAGGCGGGTGAGTGTGGGACGTGACAGGGTACTACCCACCTGTGGCCCAGCATCAAAACAGATGCTCCATTTCAGGTCTCTTTTCACACATAACGAGTACTCACTCCCTTATGGGTTTAACGACAGTAGTTGGGTGTCTCGTCTATATATTTATTTTCTTTTTTAATGATGACTTATTTGGGTGACTGGAAGATACAAGAATGAAATGCTCTAACCTATTACGTAATTACTTTGACCACAGACACAATGGACCTACTTTCTAGCAAAACGAGTTACTGCTTCGAGCAGATCTCGTGAAGCCTGCTGCACATATGGAATTTGTGCCAACGACTATATGTAGTTCCTCCTATCGCCTCACCAGCAGCCTGGTCTTTTCTCTTTTGCATGGGACCCTTGGTGATCCCGGCCACCTGGCAAGTACATGGGCAAGTACGTGAGGGTTGTGATATGATGTCTCAGAAATATTTGGTTTGAGCTGTGACAGAGTAAGAAGACCTTGTTTTGTTTTCTTCCATGAGTTCTCTGAGCCTTACTTTTCTCATCTTAAAAATTAGTCAAGAAGCTGAAATTAGTGGTTAGCTTTTTTCTCCATCTCAACCTATCTGAGAGAGATGCATCTTTCCCCGTAAGGGTGGGAACGCTTTTTAGATCGGAGGGGGGAAGGTAAGAAAGAAAAGAAGTTATCAGGGTCCCTTGGATTGGAAGAATAAGGGATTTTCTCAAGTTATAAGTGAGATTTCCAGCCTAGAGGATTTCTAATATCCCTTGTAAATATGAAACCACGGCTACCTCCATAATCCACCGTCCCTTAATTTTCTCTCTGTTTGTTCCCCAGTGAGGCTGGGAGCACCTCTTTCAAGGCTACATCAGTGATGTTGTTCGCTAGCCTCGTGGCGGGCTCTGAGCTTGCTTACAGAACGTGAGTTCATAGAAACGCTTCTCGCTGCCAAATCTTAGCCGTAATTGGCGCTTATAGTTTGAGAAATCTTTATCAAAAATATTATACATATATTAAGTGCTACATTTGTCAAAAATAACTCCCCATAAATGACTCTTTTCTGGCGCATGCGATCACAGGTTATTGCTTAAGTTTCTATGACTTAATTGGAGATTTTTAATCACCGAGGGTTCAACTTTGCAACTATTCTGTACGTACCGATGATGAAAAACAGACATCCCCAGGCAAATTTTAAAAAATGAAACCCACATACTTTGTTACTTACATGACATCACGTAAGTGATGGTTCGCAAGGCCACGGCAACTCACTCAGCGAGCCCAAGGCCCGGGCGCGCAGGCAGGGAACCCTCTGCGGTCTCCCCGCCCGGCCTCGCTCACTCCGTTCCCCAGCACGCAGGAGCCACCCCCCACCCCAATTTCTTTTCAGTCAAACTAGGGAGCTGTCCTTTTCTCTTAATTCTCTGCAAACCTACCTGGGGGGGGGGGGGAAGAGAGAGAGAGAGAGAAATATAAGAACTGCTGTGAGAAAGTTCAGCGGCAAAGGAGGAAAGCGGGGGGTAGGTAGTGTTGGAACTCATCTAAAGAAAACATGGGGTGATCCTAGAATCCTAGCCCCCCGGAGGGGCGAGGGGGCGCCAAGTTCTGCGTTTCTCCTAAGTGATCCCAGCAGCTGCAGCATGTTCTATGTGGCAACTCTTTTAGGATCTGAAAGGGTTTTCAAAGTCCTGCTGGCAGCTGCCTCCTGTCGCCCCACTCCGTAATGATTGAACCTCTGTTCCTTTTATAGAGTTGTTCTTTCCCTAATAAAACACTAAATGCTGGTCCGAGCAACTGTTCCAGGATCGCTGGATGCAACGCTCCCTCCCTCTTCCTCCTCGCCCGACGTGCTTTTCTTTCCCGGTCACAATGGACCCCTGTGCAGGCCGCCGGGGCAGTGACCTGCTGCCGCCCAGACAGGCACACGGGCGTGGAACTGTGCGCACACGCACACACAACACACACGGGCCCCGCCAGCCCCCTTCAACCAAACCTGAACTCCACATGCATTTCCAGCTATTTTAAGAGCTGCTACTTTAAATCTGGGCAGCCGTCCTAAACACATGAAAGCGTACGCGGAGCACAGGCTGCCATAAACGAAGAACCGCAATCCATTGTGTCAGGAGCCTGCAGAGGTGACACCTTCAAGCTGTTTGTCAGAATCAAAGCTGTGGCTTGTCAGCTTTTGGATGGGAAGTTCGGCACAACAAGCCGGTTTTTTTCCCCCCTCGGGCAAATATGAACCATATTTTAAAGGTGTGAACTCCTTCCCGACTTCGAAATGCTGATGGAAACACCACCGTACCGACCTAGGGATCGGCTGGAAGCGGGATCCTTGCTCATCTCAACCGTCACTGTCCTCCTCCCAGCCGTGGTCTGGGATCCCCAGAGAGAAGGCGGGGTCCCCTTCCCCGCATCCAGTACAGCAACATTTGAACGTGGCCTTTGTTTTTAGGGTTTTCGTGACGGCTTTATGTTTAATCAGTATTTTTATATTTCCATTTAGGATTGTAAGCTTCTCAAGAGCGGGAGCCTGGGTTATTCAGCTTTCTGTCACTGGCAGCTAGTAACATGCCTGGAATGTAGTAGTCGTTCAGGAAATGTTTGCTCAATAAACAAATGAAACCCTGAAAACAAAATGGACTTGGCGGGTGGGTGGCTGTAACGTTGGCAAACTGAAAATGTGCCCCCTCGGCCGCATTTGTTCCCAAGATTTTGAAAGCTTTTTGCTGGGCTCTTAATGAGAGAATCCTATCTTCTTAAAATAATTCTAGCTCGGTAATGGCCATTGGACAATAAATAATAATAATAATAAACACAACCAGAAAGAAGCTTCAAGCTCTAATGGACAGTAAACAAATTAGAGGCCCCCAAATTCTCTGTACGGCTTTTATTTATCTTAAGATCTCTCCGAAAGTATAGCTCGCATTGTTTTGCATGTGTGTTGTTTTACTGAGTGCTAAGCATTTTATTTAAACGGATGTATTTATTTTTATTATGAAAAATATTTAAAAAGCAGATAAAATGTTATCATGAACCCCTATATACCCATCACCAGCTTTAATCGTGATCAATTCGGGGCCACTCTTACTTCATCTATATAAATTAGGTTTACGCTTGAGTTTTGTGACAAACGGACTTGCCTAGAGCTCCCCAATTAGTTCATAATTACAGCCAACTTTCTAGTTTTGAGAAACCTCCCACTCAGAAGGTAGAAGTTTTGAGCCAAAATATGACATTGGACATGGATGCAGCTGCTTAAAATATGTCTTCATTAAAGTCAGATGAAGGAGATAAGCCCAGTCTCGGCCTCCGATGAACACCAAGTTTGCATTTTTTCTTTTAAGTATAAAAGTAGAACTCCAGTGCCTTCCATGAGCCCTTCTCTCTCTCACACACACACACGCGCACACACACACATACACACACACACGAGTAAACACCCCAGTTTCTGCACAATTTCGTTAAGAGCGTGTCTGTCCCCAGACCTTTTGGTCATTAGCACTCACACCTCCTGTTCCCAGGTTCTGCGCTCACTCTTTGAAGAAATCCGAAGGCAAGGAAGCGGGACAGCAAAATAAACGCTGCAACAAATTGATTTTAAAGAACAGACCTTTATACATCTTTTCATTTTTATGGCTTAAGATGGTGCAAAAATGTTACTTACTCCCTAAACAGTTATTAGTCTCTGTAATGTAACATAGCAGATACTTTCTAAATCCTTTTAGCCTTCTCCCCCTTACTGGAAAGATCATCATTTCTTTTTTTTATTTTATTTCAAAGTGGATTTAATAAAGAAAAGGAGTGCTGTTAAAGTAATACGTGAGGCTCTGACATTAAGCAGTGCAACCCTGCGGAGTCGGCAAGAACAGGGTCTCTAATCTCCAGTGATTTATAGAGGCTCTTCCTTCATCTCTGTACTTGGGGAGGGCCAAAAAGTTTAGAGACAGCCTGGCGTCCCTCTTACTCCACACCACTAACTCCTGCTGGCCAGTCTGCCAGCGGAAACTTTTAACCCTGTGGCTGCCGGCCGACAGCACACCCATTAAAGCCGGTTTATTTGCTTTCGGAGGCCAGAGCGGTGTCACGTTGCAGTAATGCACATGGAGGTAAACATCCCCGTCTGACACTGGGAAACTGTAAGCAAAGAGCAAAAATGGAAGCTGAAAGCCAAATTGGGCTCACGCGGAGATGACTGCGAAGAGTCAGAAGAGGGGCCCCTTTTGGAGAGTCGGTGAGACTCTGGTGGGTGAGCACCCCCACCTCGCCGTGGAGGGCGCCCGCGGGGGCGCCTGGCTGTACTCTCTCCCCTGTAAGGCCCAGCACTCGGAAATACAGCTCAAAGTTCCAGAACATGATTAGAAGGGTCGGACAACATTAAGAGTCTGAAACAAAGCCGTCCCCGTGAGTGGACTGAGGGATGGGAAGGAAGGCGCCCTTTTCCCGGGCCCTTCCCAGAGGCAACGTGCACAGAAGGGGCAGCTGGGCCTGTGTGGCCACCGGTCCTCGTGGAATTCGGAGGGCTGAAGGATTGATGCTATGCCGCGGACACTAGTCATTTTAAATACTGTTTTGGTTGATAAATACTATGAGCATATTTCCTCACCCTCTTCCTCTGTCCTCTAAAACCAAAATCTCCTCGTCCAAGGCTCCCCTGAACACCAAGATGCCTGCAAAACGCCAGGCGCCACCTGGGCCTGCGCAGTAAATGGCGATTCTTAGTGCCCCCCCCCCCCCCCCGGGCTGGCACACGGCTTCTTGAGAGGCCTGGCAGACGGGGTGGTAGCTCCCTTCCAGGTACGTCTGCATTAAAACTGTCAGGAAACTTCTCGGCCCTCTGGGAGGCCATACTTTGTGGGTGCCTCAGACTTGGTTCCTCATCTCTAGAACCCAGACAAGGAAGTAGTCTTCCTAACCATCAGGAGTGAAGGAAAACTTGGAGTCAAGGTCATGGGCTAGACCTTCTAAAAGATCAGAGCACCGAAGCTGCCCGACGGGATCTAAAGCGGCAAGTGCGTGCTGACCTACAGCTAGGACATAACCTCAGGCCCCTGCCGCCCGGGCCGCTCCTGACACAGACAGATGCGGAGCCCCACTTTAAGAGGCTTTCTGGAATCAAGTGCACAGGTCAAGAAGACTGACAACAATCAATATCACTCACTTTGGGGCTGGAGATGGCAAGTCAAGGTCACGAAATTCACAACTGACAGTAGCAAGAGTAGACAGCAAAAGACCTCACACCCCCTAGCCACAGCCCAAGTGTTTTCCGTGATTTGAGAAACTGGTTGAGCGCCTCCTTGGATGGTGGGGCTCGGGAGGAAACTGAGGCAGAGGCAGGAAGCCACTTGCTCGAGAGCTCACGCGAAGCAGCGAGAACGTCAGCGCCGGGGCCCCGGGCTTCGGGCTCGCGGTCCATCGTCGGACCCGGAGGAAGCTCGCTGGCAGCTGAGAGCTGGAGCTGTGGACATGTCAGGCCTGCGCTGAGTCCTGGTTCCTGTCTTTGGCAAGTGACTTCAAGTCCAAGCTTCAGTTCACTCTTCTTAAAACAGTAATAATAATTGTACCCATGTAAGGCTATGAAGAGTCGATTGAGAGAGATCAAAAGCCTTTAGAATGAGCGGTACCTGGCACACAGCGCACGCCGGACAAATGTTCTTAATTATTGTTGTTGTTGTTATTACCGTTTTTCTTCAGAAATTCGTGCTGGTCCCACTCAAGGCAAAGGGCTAACAAGTACAGCCTTCTGGAACAGCACGTGGCCCTCAAGCCGACTCCAAGCTGCTCTGAACCGAAGGGTATGGCAGACAGCGTTCCCCGCGACAGCCGCCACCATATGCCGCCTCGTTTCTGCCACATTTGGTTGTAATTTAGCCCTGCGCGGGCCTGTGCCTCAACTAGACAGGGCTCTTCTGGGGTGGAGGCCACCTACTCCCGGTCACCGCTCCAGTGCCGGGCGCCGTAGGTGAGTGGCCCACAAGCATCTGCTGAATTAACAAATGAGTGAAGTTTAAAGGACCCAGGAAGCTTTCTCTTTCCTTCTCTAGCCAGGATTTCTAGGTTGTAACTTGTCTAAATGTGCTGCCTTCTCACTCGAGTCAGCCCAGGGCAGAGTTTAGATACCAAACATATTTACGGTCAAGCCTCTGAAGGTGACTCGCGCGCCAGGAGTCCCTGTGTGATGCTTGGGGCGACTCTCTCAGGCTGTGAAGTGAGTATTTAACACATGACGCTTCTTAGCAGTGTTCCCACAGATGCCTGCGCACTGTCAGTGCTGTTAGTGTGAAAATCCCTATTTTGTCAGGTTATTTTTTCTGTCCCAGCACCAAGCAGCAGCAGGCTAATGTGAGAAAATCTAGAGAAACTCCTTCTAGGTCGGGTTGTTGTCAATGGCCTAAGGGTCATACACACCATGTCCCAGTCCTCCTCTGGTGGCCCCCTTATAGGCTCACACGAACCAGAGGCCTTTCCACACGCCAGACTTCCCGGGCCCGGGAGTAGGAGCCCATCAATAAACCCAACCGCTGCTGCTTGGCCTCATCATGATGACTTTCGAATGCAGAGTCTGAGGATTTATGAACAAGGAGAAATGTGTCACATCCCCCACCAGCCTCACCAAGGGCCAACTGCAAAGACCTTCCCTCCGAACCCAGCAAAGCAATCCCAGAGGATCCGGGAAGAAGTATGTGGAGCTAAGAGCTTAGTGGCGGTCTGGTGACTCACACCCACACACTGGGCACTCTCTGGAGGAAATTCCCACCAGTCATTTCCTCTTATGAAGCATTTCTGGTCAACAACTGAAAAAGGTGCCACAATATTCTGACAGCCAAAGGCTGGTGCTGGCCTTAGGCCTCAGGTTCCACAAGGCAAGCTCCAACATTCACTTGGTTTTTTAATTTTTTTTAAGACAAGCTTCCCAAGTCTTGAAAATCAGAAAGTAGTGGAGCTCTAGAATGTAGAGGACTAGGCTGATTCACCCAAAGTAGGGTCCAGAAATGGGAAGGAAGAGGTCAGAACCTGGAGGCCCAGCTGCAGGCTCCTCACCTCCAGGAAAGTGCTCATCCCCAGCTCCCCGCTCCCTCTCCGCCCCTGATAAACAAGCCTTATCGGCCACCCACACTACTTCAGTTAGTAAAAGGGTTTAGGAATGTAAATCACACTGGAGTGAAGTGTGATCCTAATTTGCACTTAATCAAAGCCAATTAGAAGTACATTATTTACACGAAGCCCATGCATCTCAATTATGCCTAGCTGCAGCCCAAGACAGTTTGAGTCCAGACCTTAATTCTGCTTAATTAGAGAAGTAAACATTTTCACTGAGTCAATCCCCCAGTCTGGTCTAGAGCCTATGGGTAAACTGAACCAAGCACGCAGAGCTCCTCACTCAGGGCCAAGAAAGCGTAACTGACACTTGTTGGCAATCAGTAGGAAACAGAGATAAGCCCGATTCAGGCCTGGGGGCTCCTCGGGGCTGGACGGCAGCACTGGGTTCCCTCTTTTACACCCACTCAATAGCATATTTGTTTTTTCCCTTTTCTGAATTTTTTAGCAAGATAAACCACAACCTGGGGGGATGGCAAAGCAAAGGGCCTCAATTCAGCTCTCAGCTGATCTGCTCGTTTCTCTGGCTCGTGTGGTCCCTGGTATACTGGGATGAAGGTGGTATCAGGGTAGCTGGTTTGAAACAGGAGGGAGCAGAAGAGGCGCCCAGGTCAGGGCGGGGCAGGGGACTAGGAGAGAGCAGCTTAGCCTGAGCAGAGGCGGAGTGAGAATAGGAATTTAGGGCAACAAGGCTTCTAGAGCCAGGAGGGGGCCTTGGTGACAACTGCTTGAGGACGTCACTCACCCATCCATTCAGTGAATAGGTGTTGGGCTGTACACTGGGCACCAGGAAAGCTTCTGCTGCCCTTTCTGGGGCGGCCTCAGGGCACTGCCCTATGCCTTGCCTTGCGGGGCCTGGGCAAACCCCCTCCTCACTTCACTGGTGAGCGAGGGTCTAGCGGCTCTCCAGGCAGAGACCCTGATGGCTCATCTGAAAGTTCCTCCTCTCCATGTTGACAACAATCAGCAGGGCCTCATGGGAACAAATAAATACCCAGGCAGATGGAAAAGCCTGTAATACAGCGAAGCCTAAACAGCATCCTCCAACTGGCTCAGCCAGAGAAAAGAAAAATAGCAAAGAAATGCAGCCGTGGGCTGCACGGCTCACTCCGAGGAGCCCAGAAGCAGCAGAGATCCACAAGGCTCAGGTCACCCCACCAGGGGACAGTGAAGGCCGCCGGGGAGGGGGGCCAGGCTCTGACGTGAACTCTAGTTCCCAAGTTCTAATCGCTGAAAAAATCAATGGGCTTTCTGACGTCATTTTGGTATGTATCCCCTCTAAATTCAGGGGCCACCCCTTTGTCGCCCTTCGCCGCTGCTACCTCCTCCGAAGCAGGGGCAGAGGGGGGGAATGAAATAAACACAATATAACGTACTTGGCACGGAGTGGGTGCTTAACGGAGGTCTGGGGACGGACTAAGAAGCCAAGGCTAATTAGAACCGTCGGCCCCTTTCCAGCACAAGTGGTCCCATTTGTTCTGAACGGACCAGGAAGCGCCACTGAACGTCCCAAAGGCCCAACTGTTTCCAACACAAAGGTGCAAAATGAAGTGACATGACCATCACAGCGCCCGCTGTGACATCACAACCTCGTGGTATCACTTAGACATAAGGCGCCACGGGCTGCCGTGTTTTGAATTTTAATGGAGCAAATTACAAATATATGTATTTCCAATTGTTAAAATTCACTTAATTACATACTTAAGATCTCTATATTTCACTTATGAAAAATTTACCTCAACAAAGAATGTTTAAGGCCCCGGCCGGGTTGCTCGGTTGGCTACAGTGTTGTCCCGAGAGGGCAAGGTTACAGGTTTGACCTCCAGTCAGGGCACATACAAGAAGCAACCAATGAATGCATGAATAAGCGGAACAACAAAAAGATGTTTCTCTCTCTCTCTTTAAAAAAAAAAATCAATTTAAAAGGTAGCTTAAAAATTCACATTTTAGGTAGATCAAGGGATGATATAATTTGACCAACTTGTTAAACCATAATGGAAACAAAAGTAACAGTGTTCAATCCTTTTCAGACTGAGGTCTAGAAACTTCTAGAAAGGTTTGGTCCACAGTACTCTGCTGACAGACTTCCTTCTTTTTTTCAAACCAGCTCTTTTATTTTATTAACAAGTCCCAAACATAACTTTCCATAACTTGGTCATTTGACAAGTGCTTGGAGCCTTCCTGGGTCAAGCTAGGGAATTTTCCCTCGCCGCCACAGGAAGTCACATCTGTCTAAGAGTAAACCAATTCTAGTTCCCAAAAGATTTTGCCTTTGAACTCTTTTGGCACAACCCGAAGGAACTGGCTTCTCCGTCCTTGGATATTAACCCAATGCCCCGCCCACTTATCCCAGCCATCGACTCTAAAAAATTACTAATCGGGACACTTAGGGAGAACTTCCCACTAAAGGTACAATTCCTCCCCTGCCCCCTTGCGCAGCTCCCAACCAGGAGGCTCAGTAAAGACTTCACATCGGCAAGGTATTCCCAAAGAAGCAATAAAGGAAATTTCACATTTACGAGGTTGGCTTTTTCTAGAGACCAATTTTATTTCAAACCTGAGGCCAATTAGGGAGAAAATAATAGAAGCAGGTATGCATAGTCCAATGTTCTAACCTCGAGGTCCCCCCCAAGAAATCATATACAACTGTGTTCACCAAGAAATCATCCCGAATAATTATTTTACAATTTAAAAAGCACTTGCGCCTGGCCAGGCATGGCTCAGCGGTTGAGCATCGACCTAGGATCCAGGCGATCGGGTTCGATTCCCGGTCAGGGCACATGCCCGGGTTGCGGGCTCGATCAATGACTCTCTCATCATTGATGTTTCTGTCTCCCTCTGCCCCTCTCCCTTCCTCTCTCTGAAATCAATAAAAACATATTTAAAAAAATAAATAAATAAAAATAAATAAAAAGCACTTGCTCACCTATTATTTGATTTGCTCTTATTAGATATTCACAAAAACCTAAGAGGCAGGTATACAGTAGATAACAGGTATGTCTATGTTACTGTTAGTCAATGAGGTCTTCTGAACAAAAACTCAGCGTTTCTTTCACTATATGAAACACTCTAAATGGAAAGAGTTGATTAGGAAAAAGTTCATGAGCATCTTTACATGTGCAACCTTCTGGTAAAAAGGAAGTACTAGAGAGAAGAAAGTAAAGATTTATCATAAAAACATAGGAGATTTTTCTAATCAACAGAGGAGAGAAAGTTATCCTAAAGTATGGTGCAAACCTCAGAAGCCATGAAAAATTACTGATAAATTTAAACGAATAAAAATTTTAAATATTGTATGGCAAAAAAAGTATCACAAACATGTTAAAAGATATTGATGAACTGAGGAAAATGTTTATAATACATGTGACAAATAAAATGCTAATTTCCTTCCTATGGAGAAAGCTTCTCCAAATCAATACAAAGACTAATGACCCAATAACCATAGAAAAATGAGCGAAGAACATGAATGGAGAGCTTAAAAATATGGAATTTAAATATGAGAAAATATGCTCAATGACAATCTAAGAGAAATGCAAATTAAAATGACAATGAAATATCAGATTGACCCTGATAAGCAAAACTCAGAAAAATCTGACAACGTGATCTCTTGGAAAGGTATCGAGAAACAAGCACTCTCATATCGGTGGTGGGAGTATAAATTAGTATAGCAACTATGATGGACAGTCTGGCGTTAGATAATACAATTACAAGTGCACATACCCTTTACCTTGGGGATTTTACTGCTGAAAACGAATTGCACAGCTACGACTACACACATGGTCAAAGATGTAAGAGGATATTTACTTTAGCATTGTTTATGATGACAAAAGTTTGAAAAGCATCTGTGTCCAACAATAGGGGTTCTAAGTAAATTACGGTAAAACCTTACAATGAAAAACCACGCTGTCTCTAAAAAGAATAAGAAAACGCCATAAATGCCAAAAAAGGAAAAATCTCCAAGATATATTGACATATAATAAAAGTAAAGTACAAAAGAATGTGCCGAGTAGGGTGTCCTTTTGAGGTACAGGAAAAAGGATGTTTGTGTGTGCACAGAATATCCTCGGCGTGACACACAGGAAGCTGGTGGCCGTATCACCTCTGGGGAAAGGCTGGCTGACGGGCTGGGAGCCTTCTCACGGTGACCATTTTGCGACTAATTTTCTGCTTTAACGGCATGGTATGTAACACCTATTCAAAAAGCTGGAATACCATGGGAATAAAGAAGGCTGACGAATTGGGACTTGCTGGAAAAAGGCCTTTGATCTGTTAATGGTCCAGATAGACCCCTACGGCTTCACCTTTGCTGCCCAAAGGAGCAGGCATGTTTGAAGAGAGCCCACAGAACCCTTGGCTCTGGTATTGCCCATGTAAACACTAACCTGTGATAAGAATGTGCTTGCGGGGGCCACTTCTTGCTGGGCACACACACACACACACACACACACACGCACAGTACCAATCTTTCATGTGACTACACCTCTTGTTCCAAGCTTGTCTATCCATGATTTCATCAAATCTTGACACATTCCAAGGAAGGCACTTTGATTCCTTCCTGTTATATAGATCTGTATATCGAAGCTCAGAAAACTTAAGCTACCCCAGATACAAAATCTTAAATTGGTAGAGCTGTGACTCAACCCTCGATCCCCTAATTCCAAAGTAGATATTCCTTCTATCATGCCAACTACCAAACATTGCCTTCTAAAGATGAGTCTGTGACTACTCTCTCCCCAAGCCATGTTGATTAAAAGCAATGAGGTATGTATGTTGCTCCTACAGCTACCTGGATGCGTGGCATCCAACAGCCTCCTGAACTTCAACGAATTATAACCACCTTTCTCTGGATATCCAGGGCACTCGAGTGTAAAGTAGGGAATGTGGACTATAAGAACTCTGTGATCCCTCACAATTCTACTCTTTAATGAGATAGAGGATTTCTGGAGTTCTGCTGACAGCGAGGAGAGAATTACCCCAGGGCTGAACATTTAACTAAAAAGAAGTTTTAATTACTTAGAGCCAAGCTCAGTAAAGAGTTAATGTAGAGAGAGACTGGGAGAGGGACAAGGGGTGAGCCAAAGGAGGCTCAGCAAAACTCCCATGGTCACAGTCACCCAGCCAGCATGGCGCAGCCAAGCCCTAAGTGGCTTGTGGTTACCTGCCCGGCTTTTTTTTTTTTTTTTTTTAACTCAAGCAGAGGGATCAGTGCCACCTCACCATGGAGGCCCAATGGCTTGGCCCACTATTTTAAACATGGTTTGTGGTCTATACCAAGATGGATTGAACAACTCTGTATCCTCCAAGGGATTAAGATAGACTGTAACATATGCTTATCCCAATGGCAGTGATGGGGACTAGTGAACAGACATTGGGCCACATCAACAATTAGACCCAAAATTTTTCTCAAAATATCCTCTGCAAGGCCCCAGCGAAAAGTCTGAAAAATACTAACAGTGCCTGGGAGCACCGTCATTTTAATAATATTGCCTTCCAATCCATAACACAAGGTGTCTTTCCATTTATGTAGGTCTTCTGTAATTCCTTTCAACACTTTGTGTTTTTCAGAGTATAAACTTTGCACTTCCTATGTTAAATTTATTCCTAAATATGTTCTAATTTTTTTTGATGCTAATAAAAAATAAATGGGATTGTTTCCTTAGTCTCACTTTCAGCTTGCACAAGGCTACTGTACATAAATACAAGGGACTGTGCATATTGCTCTTCTATTCCGCATCCTTGGTGAATGAGTTGCCTTTTGCAAGGTTTTGTTTCTAAGGCTCTTAGAAACACTGAAGCATCGTGGCGGCTTTGTTTTTGAATCAACTGAGCTAAGGTGGAGCTACATTTCCCAAAATTTCCTCCCCTGTATGACTGTGAGTTAGGACTGGCTATAAGAAAAATATATAGGAGATGCAGAAGGTGGAAATGCAGCAGCAGTCGTTACCCTCTGCTGCTCGTGTGCTGGCCAACCCACCAGGCCTGCACACCCGCCAGCCCCCCCCAGGCATCATCCTTCAGATTCTCCAAGTCCCGGGCCCAGTGTGCGTGCAGCTGGCCAGGAGCAGCGCCAGCTCTGCTGCAGGCCATCCATGTTATCCAGGCTGATGGCACCGAGGAACAGGAGTGGCTTCCAGTTTACCCCATGGGTTAGTTTGTCCTTCTCCTCTGCCACCTCACAGTGAGGGTTCTTCCCAACATCAGCCCTGATCTGTACTCAGGCCCAGTGAGAGACTCAAAGGCCACAGGGGTCTTCAACAGCTTCCACAACCAAAGAAGGTCACGCAGAGGTCCAATCATTCTCATTCTGTACCAGTGGTTCTGCTTCTGTGACCAAAACCTATGCTATTTATGTTATTCTAAGTGGTACCGCTCTGGTGCAGGATGTTGAGGGGACAGACTGAACACTGGTCAGGACAAGGGGTGTATGGGAGCTCTCTGTAGCATCCTTTCCATTGTTCTGTGGACCTAAAACTTCTCTAAAAAATTAACGCTATAAAAAATATGAACTTTTAAAAGGATAAATGCCACAGTATTCCACTTATTTGAGGTATCTAAAGTAGTCCGACTCAGAAACAGAACGTAGAATGCGGTTCCCAGGGGGCTGGAGAGGGAGGGAGGAACGGCAGCTGTTCAATGGGTGCACAGTTTCAGTTTTGCAAGATAAAAAAGAAAGCTGGAGACCTGTTGCACAATCGTATGCATGAAGTCAAGGATGCTGTACTGCACACTTCAAAACAGTTACGGTGGTAAACTTTAAGTTATGTGTTGTTGTTTTACCAGGAAAAATAATCATTTGAATCTGGTAAAGGGAAAGCAAAAGGAAACTAAAAAATGTGGTGACGGAGGTGACGGTGCTATGAAAGGAGAGGGACAGACAGGCAGATGACAAACACTATCATTTACTATATAATTTTATCTTCCCAACGGGAACAAGGATATGCCTTAAAGATAGACTCTAAGTCTTACCCATTGTCATGTCTGGAGAGTCAAGAGAATCTTTTGTTAATAAAAGCACTGAATGAGTAAACGAATGAATAAATAAATGCGGAACAGGTAGGAGTGGAACAAGTAAAGGTGCTAACTGTCCCCAAGATCAAATATGACTGGGGTCCTGTATCTTCACCGAATGACAGATCTGTGGCCTGAGTGACATTACAAGTGAGTAATAGTTTCTCTCCAGGCACGAGATGTAGGACATGATGTTAAATATTCAAGAGATACATGACCTAGTTTTTCGGGGGGGTGGGGGGGTTGGGTTTTCAGCGAGCTCTGAGCATACACGGGCCTATATAGGGCAGGTTCGTGGACACAGAAGGGAACGAGACCATAGGGAACAGAGTCTTTTACTCTAGGGTCATGTTTCGGGTCAGACAGTCCTTTCTTACATAGCCCTTCCTGGCTCTGCTCTGGAAAATTCCATGTTTCACCTCCTTGCCACCACCCTCCTTGAGTTCAGGATCAGACTGTAAGCCTGCGGGCATTCCATGCTTCTTGCCAGGGATGACACTTTTTGGCAACATGTCATTCATTCATTTATGTATTCACTCACTCACTCACTCACTCACTCACTCATCCACTTACTCATCAACCACGGCTAAACGCTGGGAATTCAAAGGTAAGTAAGATATGGTTCCTACCATTGACAAGCATGGAACATGCAAGAAAGATCTCCTTTAAAAACCCACCCAGCAGTCATCTGTGGGTAAGGGCCCTGAGTATTTCTGAGGGACCAGTTAATCTCGTTTGACTTTCTAAAGAAATAAAAGCCTTGATATCAGTACTGACTGTTTTTTAAGTTACCAATCACCGTGGCCATTTAAAAATGATCTTTCCTATCTTAGTAGAGAGGGGACCAGAAGAGAAAAACCCTTGCTTTGGGAATTCTGGTTTTAGAAAGAACATGTGGGGTGGCCCCGTCTGAACGTATCTCTGGCTGGAGATAGTTAATCCCTGGCAACATATGATGTGCGTGCGTGAGGACACTGTTTATTCCAGCCTTTCTGCAATTTACAAATCGAAACAAATAATGGTGGAGACATTTGCAACTATGGAAAAAGGGTGTTTACAAAGTGGGAGAAAACAGACTAAATAGGCTTAGATTACAGAAAATTTCTAACACGGCACGGGATGGACTCCATAACAACACAAGGTGCAAAGGGCGATGAGTCAGACTTATTGTAGCAATTAGATCTTTTACAAGATTTCCTAAATATGTCAGTTTCAGAAAACAGTATCTCTGTGCAAGGTCATCTTGGTGAACCCTGGGGACGCTAGACGGGAAAATTTTCCTAGGCCTCTTGTTTCCTCTCTCCACCCTGAGATATAGCTTCTCAGATACCAGGTCTTAGTTTAGTGTTAAATCATTCAAGCTCAAGGTGCTGCTCACACTTTCCTTTGGAAACTAATTCTCCTTTCCCAAACCTTTCCTTAAATGGCATTGCTCACAGCGAGTTTCCTTGTGACAAGCATGAGGCATGCAAGAAGGATCTCCTTTAAAAATCCACACAGCAGTCATTTTCTTTGCCCGCTAATGGGCTTAGGTCTCTCGCTCTCTCTCTCTCCCTCCCTCTATCCCTCTCCCCTTCCCCTCTCTCATCATTTTTAAAACTATTTATGTCCTTCACCTATTGCGTATCTTCTCTTTTTAGCGCTGAATGTCCTATCTCACTCCCTAAATACTGGCGTAAAAATGAGGTCAAGTCCCAAACTACAATCCTTAATTTGCTATCTTGGTTGTTAACAGTGTTCATATGAAAAAAAAACACCCGATCGCTTGTTAATGATCAAAAGGGGTCTGTCTGCCTAGAATAGATATCATTTTAATGAAAGTGAAGACAAGTTTCCCCATGTTGAAACTGACCCTGACTCCAGGGCTTTCATATGGGTTTCATAACTTTATAAAAACAATAACCAAACAGCGACTCATTAGAGAAGAGGAAGGGAAACAGTTTCGTATCCATGAAAGGTGACACTGGGTTTTCAGAAGATAAAGACATTTATCTTTTATGGGGTGGGGGAAGAATAACTATTCCCCCCGCTCAGTTGGCAAGAGAAAGTGTAAGTTCACAAGCGTGTATTACAAAAATAGAACAAAGATTTTTTTCAGGATAAAGGTAAAGACCATGATCATTCGCTCTTCTCATGCAAAGCCCAAGACAGCACTGCACACCAAACCCTGGGAAATACACTGCTTGATGGGGGGAAGAATGATGACCTTGTGCCAGGAAATCCTGCCACTCATTTCTGTATCAAATGAGCCCGTGTCAATAACTGCAGGCACGAACTGGCGACCCCTCCTTACAGTCAACACGAACCGGAGCCAAGACAAGATGGTAGAAACCAGGTCCACAGAAGCAGAAATTTGGTCTAGAATATTTTCCAGAGAAAATGTTGATTAGATTTTTATTTTCTTCTTTGTATAAGCGGGAAAGAATGGAATGATTATCTATTATTTATCAGGCACTATACTATGTTCTACACAGCATCTCATTTAATCCTGAAAATATCCCGGTGAGGTTAAAGCTGCATGTAGCTGCATGTAGCTTTCATTCTTGCATTTTTACTCTATATGATGAAGATATCATGATTTAAAAGAAAAAATCTGATTCTTTTATTTGCCTGAACATTATTGTATGAGTCTTCTTTTATACAACTCAGAACTTTCCATGGAGTATCTACCTAGGGGTGGAACCGAGGGATGCCAGAAATATTAATCACTGACACTTAAATAGTGCTCATTTTGTGCCAAACAGTGTTGTCAGTGGTTCATACATATGAACTCATTTAATTTTCACAATAACCTTATGAGGACTCTGTTATCTCTGTTTTTTCAGATGAGAAGTAGTCTGGCGCTAGAATCTATGCAGCTTCACTAAACATTGCGAATTACCTTCCAGAGCGGTTACACCGATGTACACATCTACCATCAGCGAGTTCCCACATCCTTGCCAACGCCTGTGGTCAACGTTTTTAAGTTTTGCTATCCGAACATGAAGTTCTACGTTTCTCCTGCGTGAATAACCATCGGTCCCGGCACAGCTTATTGACTAGTTCGCCGTGCGGCCCTAATCTGTAACGCTCACTCTGGCATATTTCAAGTTTCTACGTACATGTGGATTCCGTTCCTCTGCTTGTCTGTTTCTGTAACAATCTCATTCTGTCTTATGATCGTTTATAATCCATTTTAATATCTGGCAGGGCAGAAATTAAATGAGATTCTAATAAAAATCATAATAGGCCTGTTGGTCTCCAAAATTGTTCTTTGCTGTTTTTGACCCTTTGGTCTTTCCATGTGAAGTTCACGATCACTTTGAACATGTTTATTGAAGAAGCCTGTCCTGGATACTCTCTGATGGCTCCTTCAGATCCGCTTTCCTCTCTTCCCCACTCTGCTCTGTCCCCGCGAGTCTGTCCTCCAGATGCACAGCATCCACCGAGGGTCCCTACGTCCTGGATCCAGTCAGCGAGTCCAGGGGAGGGGCATGGAGACAGGAGGAAAGGTGGGCGAGGGGGTTTCCCCCTGGGCTTTCTCTCCAGCTGCTCCTCTATCAAACTCCCCTAAAACCCGGCGACGGCCCTCGCTGGGTTCCCACCGCAGCTCCAGCCCTTGCTGTTTTCGGGCCGGGTGTAAAGGCTTCTTGCCATTGGCCTCTTAGTTTCCCTAAGCTTTGTCCAAACTTCTATCAATAGGCCCTTCATTAACTCTCCTCAGTAAACACTTTTTTGTGTGTGCCCTTGGTTTCCTGCCAGTCTGATCCAAAACCTATTACGATTCTCATTGAAACTGCATTGAATTTCTCCATGAATTGAGGATAACTGACAAGTTTTAATAGTCTTCTGATTCACGAACACGACATATCCACCTATTTAGGTCTTCTTTCACCCCTTCGATTTACTTTTATGACTCTTCTATAAATGTTTCGTGTATCTTTCCTAAGGATGATTCCTGGCTTCTTGGTGTTTCTGGTTGTTACTGCAAATAGGATCTTGTTTCTAACTGGTCATTGCTGGAAGGTAGGAACCCCATCCACTTCTGTATCCAGCAACCCCGCTGAACTCTTATTAATTCCAACAGTTTGTCAATTCTCCTGGGTTTTCTATGTAGCAAATCCTACCATGTGCAAATAGGTCATCTATATTTCTTTCTTTCCAGTTCATATATCTCTTACCTCTTGTTCCTACTTCATTGCATTGGCTAGTATTTCCATACAGGTGTTGACCAGAAGTGACGCCAATGAGCACCTTTGTCTCATTTCTCTTAGCTTTCTCTTCACGAAGGAAAACCCCCACAGACCCTAAAGCTATGCCTCTCAGCTTCTATTATACCTTTAAATAATCATCTTCAAATTAAAGTGCTCAGGTGTCACACGTGTCAAAAAAAAAAAAAAAAAATAGGCACATGCCTACTGTGTGCCCTGAAGACTGCGCTGTAACATTTAATACAGAAATGACAAGCCGCGTGACAGTCACAGTCTCCACCAAAACAGCACCCTGTGAGTTGTGAGCCTTGGCTTGGGGACACCTCATTTAAACACTGGGGTTCAACCAATTCCTGTACAACCCAATTCTCATACCAGAACTGCAGAGATGGTCACATCAAACGTCACATGATTTACCATTTTAGCTTTTGAAACCGGGGGATGGGGGGGGAACATGCCGAAAAGAAATAAACAGCTCTTTTTTGTTGTTGTTTTAATGAATGTAATAACAGAAGAGTAATGAGGTTGGAAAACAGATGTGGACAAAGGGAACACGCGTGCTACAGTGTGGCCCACACAATCTGGAGGGGAATGATAAAAAAACTTTACAAGCTGTTTTGAGTCTTGAATTAAAAGTAGTAATCAAGCGGGGCTGACTTAGAAAGGGTCAGGGGGTAGCATCCTGCAGCAGAAAATAAGCAGAACTCCCTTCCCTTAACTGTCCCCTGCCCAGCGGAGTCTGGGAGGGAGGATTTTCCCGGGCAGCAGCCTCTCTGAACATATTCTTGATCCAGCGGTTAATAGCTGCCATCTAACCTCCCTTCCCTGTGCCCCCGCTCCCCGGGGAGGTGCTTCCCTAATGGGTTGGCTCTTTTGAGTCTGGTTTTAGTCTCCGGCTCTTTATATTCTGATGGGGCACCTCGGTCTCTTTCTATGACTTCCAGGCAAAATGTGTCAGGTTAGATGAATGCGTCCGATGCCGGCCCGGGAGGGCCCTCGCCCTCTAAACGATTTCTTCCCACACCCTTTTCACCATGCTCGCCTCCTCGAGTGCAGGACAGAATCTCAACGTAAAAATATCTAAATCCTCAAAGAGGGGGGTTTTCTTAAACTTGAACAGAAGGCAGTAAACTTTTACAGAGCAGAGCAACACCGAGAGGTCCCCGCTGCACGTTGGTGAACGGGAGATAAACCTTATCCTGTTCCCAAGGAGATGAACCGCACAGAGATAATGTCCCCCCCCCCCCCCCGCGGGCATTGTCATTAATGGTGTTCGGGGGCAGGATCGGCAGACACTCATCGGTTTACCCAACTATGCGGGCCGGACAAAGCGGTACTGTGAGAACGCGGCGGCCGCCGTCCCACTGGCCTCGGAAAGCTTTCAAGCCCAACTCCTGAAGTCCAGCCAGCGTCTAATTTTACCCGTGAGCTCCAGGAGAGGGAGGCTGGTGGGAAGATTACAGAGTTCCCTGAAGCTCTGACCTACGACAGGAAGAGAGTTGTCAGCCTTCATGTCTCTCACCCTAAATCCCAAGGAAAACAGCAGTGGCGGGGCGTTTTATAACACGTTCCCATTGTAAAATTGCATATTTCGGAAACGCGATGCCGGCTCCCTCCTTTTTCCACGGGCCCCGTCGTGTCAGTATAAACAGATGACCTTAAGATAAATATTTTTTTTACTTAAGCTTTTCGATTCCAATTTGTCCGACGTACTTGGGCTTCTCTGGGTTTGCTTGCAAAGCGGTAGAGATCCAGTTTTGCAAGCTGGCCGGTGCCGCCGCCCCCTCGACCCTGATCCACGCGTTAACGTCCTGGGACTCGCTGGTGACGTTCGTGTGAGGTGCCACGGTCATTTCAGCTCCAGGGCCATTTTGAGCTTTTTGTAAACGGTGGGGGGAAACAGGGCTGTGAGGTTAAGGCTTGGCTCTGGCATGTAGTAACTTGGGCAAGTTACTTAACTTCTCTAACACTTATCTGTAAAATGGGTACAATAGGGCCTACCTCAAGGGCTGTTGGGAGGATTAATGACAATCTATGTTAAGCAACCTGCATGATGCCGGACTCACAGAGCAGTTCGATAAATAGCACGTATGGCCAAAGTGACAGAAAGCAAATCCACAGTTCTGTTCAGTAAAGACGCCAACAGAGCAACACCCCCTAAGGAAAAAGATGACCTCAAGTGCCCCTAAAAGCACTGGGAGGATCAGCCAGCAGGGCAGCAGAAGTGATAGCGAGTGTCTGGTGTCCAGGGAGATCTCCAAGGCGATTACCCCAGGCCAGCAGTGGACAACTGCCCACTCCAAGGCTGGTGCCCTGGGAAAGAACATGAGCCTCTTCTTGGAGGTAGGCTGCTGAAAGGGGGAGAGAAAACACACCCAACGACAACAAGAGGGCCAGTTCCCGTGGGTGGAAAACTCAAAGGCTTCATTAAAATTCTTATGCTGACCAACGTGCTTTCTGGTGGAGCAGTTCACACAGTAGCCAGTAACCCAAGAAGGGACCACAGCTTCGGCAACCTCAGCTTCTCCTGCGGTAAACGGACGACCTGATGTTCTCAACCTCTGTGGACAGGGACTGACAACTGCTATACTATTAAAGTCAGAGCCGGACGCCAAGAAGAACACAACACACACCGTACGGGAACATTGTCCATAACTCCGGGTCATCCTCTGGCTAAATTTCAATGTTCTCAAATTCTATGTGCCTTTGAGGAGAAGAGAGATCAACACAGATTAGTTCTGCAAGTTCTGCTTACAATCCCCAGCCTCTTCCAAAATAAAAAAAGTAAATAAAAAGTAGTTACTAAGCAACTACAAAGTACCAGGTATTGCTGCTCCTCTATCCCCATGCACCACTCTTCTGCCCACTAGAAGGAAACATTTAGAAGGCGCTCAGATACCAGAAAGCTTCTTTAGTATCCAACGGGGAATAACGCGTTTGCTTCTGCCATTCAGATAAGCTGTTTAGGAGAGAAGGGCGGTGTATACTTAGACCCTTGGGTTTAAGAAGGAAATTCATCTTTTAATCAGAATGAAATAAGAACCCCCAGGAGCTCAAGGCTCACCACATCTGTCTGTTTAGAATGGATTAATGAAATTAAGAGGGACGGCAAAGCCTTATCTAGGGGGAATTACAAATACAAATCCATAGGCTGGAATGGGGTGGAACAGTCAGTCGTCAATATTTAGCTGGTGTTCTGTGTGTGTCTTCCTCAGAATAACACCTGGCTTTCCAAATAAACAGCAGAGGTCCCTGTTATATCAGCTGAATCTACTAAAATTATTATCAATAAGTCCCCTGTTTAGAAAATCACAGCATAAGGGGTGAGTATCCTCTTACTTAATCTATATTTTATTACAGTCAAGGGCACCCTAAATGTTATTTCATTTTATCTACACAATGACACCATGAAGTAGACATGATGGTCTACATTTTACGGAGGTTCAGAGGGTAAAGTAACTTGTCTAAAGCCAAGCGCTAGAAAGGGAATGGCAGACCCAGGATTCCAACCCAGGTAAGTCTGCCTCTAAAATGTGTGTTGTTCCGGCCACACCACGCCACCTCCCAGGAACCACGTTGCATGTTACATTGGATATTTAGAGGCAAGAAGTTACAATCCCCTTTCCACAAGGAGTTTCAAGTCTGAGTAAAAGATAATCATGACCTATAAGTAAAAACAACAGAAGACAAAACATGGTCTGTGCCACGGGAGGGCAGTGATTATTAACGACACAAACGCTCAACGAGAGACAGTTTCTGATCGGAATGATCGGGCAAAGGCTCTGAGGAGGGTGGGCACTAGGCATAACCCTGGAAAGGTGAGCAGGAATTCTACAGGCGGCTAAAGGGGAGTGGGAGGGACACTGAGGACAGGAGGGCTCTTCATAAAGTGAAGACAAAAGCAGGGAGGTGGGAAGGCAGGAGCTTGCTCAGGAGAGGATAGATAGATAATTAGACCTGGCACGAGCAAAGGGTTCGCCTAAGGAAGAGGTGGGAGGTGAGGCAGAAAAGACTGGTTTGAACCAAAGTGAAAATGGGGAGGGAGACTTCAGTTTTCTATTCTCGATGCCAGGTGCTGTGCCGTGTCATCTCATGGAGACTCACTAGGCTCCCTGGAGGTGACCCGCTCATCACATTTGTACAGAAGAAGAAACAGGCCCAGTGGAGTCCCCACATTTACTGCAGAACAGAGCCATATTTGGGATTATTTCATTGTTCCCAAGTGCCAGGCTCCTCCCACTACACTGGTACCTGAAACAAGATATTAACGAATTTCTATTTCTATTATGTGAAGGTGGCAACACATCATCAAAGTTTTTGAGGGGAAAAATATTTTGATGCGATCAAGCTATTTGCTCTGTGGGGATAAATAAGAACTCTCCTGGGTCGCTGAAGGATTCCATTCAAAGGAAGGTAACCTGGTAAAACGTATTCTTGAGGGAATGACCGAGGACGTGGGTGGAATGGCAGAGTTCCCCCCTTTCTCAGAAATGTGATTGTATCTCTCAGCCCTATTGGTAAGGGGATGACAATACTGACCTCACAGGTTTAGGTTTAAAAGGATATGAAGTGGGTAGAGATGCTCTGTAAGTATAAACCATAATGTAAATTTTTTAAAAATCTAAAATTCTTGATTTGATAGAGAAAGCCCCTCCCACAGAACCTGAGCTCACCCCTAGAAATTTCCCAGAGACATACTACGTGTAGTAACGAGGTCCACCCCTTACTTGTAGGTGCTCAAAGCCCATCTGTACTGGTCGGGGCTGAGGCTGAGGGAATGACTCTGGGTTCCTGTGCCAAGGGATACAAACAACCCTAAAACCCACAGGCCCCTTTTGAAACGGTTCTTTTTAATGTGGCTCTATCTCTTGTTCACCTGTGTATCCCATGCACCCCTCTCTGGCCCAAGACTCATTGGTTTTAAAGGTAAGAAGTGGACATCAACCTTGGGTATGTACCACTCCATGGACAAAGACATTACATTTTTTAAATCAACAAAAAGAAAGTACTTCTTGTCTTTAAGATGGAAGGCTCAATGACCCCATGCAGTCTAATCCAGCTCAGAGTCACTTGGAAGGCGCTTTGAGACACAGCACCTTCACATTAAAAAGGAAGCCTCAATTACGTAGTGAGCCACTGGCCCAGTCACCCTGTGACTACCAGTAGAGGTTGACAGTGGGTGGAAAATATTTCCTACCTGTAAAAAGTAAAGGTCAAAGTCAGAAAGTACACATGATAAACTTGTGACTCGGAGTTTCAGAAAATAATCTCTCAGTCTGACCAGACTTACTTTTCCAGGGAAAAAGCGTAATGTAGCACCCCGTCTCTGGTTCAGAAGAAAAGTTGCATACAGTAACTTGGCGAGAAAACCATCAAGGCCTCAAACCTCCTGAGAGTCAAATCCCACCTACTTATTATTTTATTAGGTGTTACTGAACATCTGAACAAATTGCCAGGACTTTACTACAAATAGCTCAGGGAAAAGAAAGCTGTGGTAAGTAAGGTTGTCCACACGAGCAGCTCTGTCAGGAAAACTTTAGCCCCCAATCCCTACACACAAACACAGTAGGATCACAGTAGCAAAAAAGCGTTTATACAAGTCTTCCAAAGAATGAGTTTTCTAATAGAAAAGCTTCAATGTATATACTGCACTTAAGCCAACTACCAAGACGGAGGCACAAAGCCAAGGCTACTCTGACGTCAGAAGTCGCACTAATACCCGGTGCAAGGATTGTCCGTTGTGGTTCCAGAGAAGGACGGGCAGACTCATGGGTATTGATGACATTCAAAAGTCTCTGCCCATCGCCTGGCCGGCGTGGCTCAGTGGTTGAGCGTTGACCCATGAACCAGGAGGTCAGGGTTCGATTCCCGGGCAGGGCACATGCCCAAGTTGAGGCTTGGTCCCCAGCAGGGGGCGTGCAGGAGGCACCCTGTCGATGACTCTCATCATTGATGTTTTTCTCTCCCCCTCCCTTCCTCTCTCTAAAATCAATAAAAACATATTTTAAAAAAAGTCTCTGCCCATGGAAATCATTGTCAAACTAAGTAGAAACATAGGAAAGTGGGCTGTGGAAACTAAAGCAAGTATATTGTGGAGGTGTTTGGAAGGCTGTAAGGGAAAGAAACTTGGACACATTCACCCGAGCTCTCTTTTGACCTTGTCAGGTGACCTTGAGATGAGTAGTTACCTCTTGAGCTTTGGGTTTACTCTTTGGAAAATTGGGAACGTGATTAGTTGAAAAGGGTATTTTTGACAAGCACCAGAGAAGGGGAAACTCTGATATTTTCCTCCGAGTCTGTGGTAGAGATGAGGGTTGGAGAATCGGTTCCAATCTCCGGCGGGCTCCAAACCAAGCAAAATCCGAAACTTCAATAAGTCATTGTGCTCTCGCTGTGACAGTTAGAGCTCTTTGAAAATCTGCTTTGATGCCTTCAGAAGAGATCTAGATTAATGAAGCTGAAGGGAGTCCCAAAGAGGACGGCACCAGGAAAGAGAGGGTGTCTGACACGACGGGGCTGTTTCAGTGCACCCAGCCAATACCAGAACGTCACATCTTAACGGGAAAAGCTAAATATTCTCCTGAAAGGTTGGGGTGAACTTACGGTTGACTTTTCTGGGCTGATGTTGTAGTTTTCTTGTTGGTAAGTACACGAGAGCTTTCCAGCAACCAAATACTCTACTTAATCTGCTATTTAAAGCAGTCCAGTTACATTTTCTAACCTCACCAACGACTCGATCAACATTTCAGAAAAACAGGAAACCGATTTGATACTAGGGAAAAGGAGAGATAAAAAGCCCAAGGAAAAGACAATTGAGGCATAAACTAAGAAAGCAATTCCACTCTCTCAGCCAGCAAGCCTTCTATTAAGCAGAGAAATGTGCTTGTCGCCGTGTTCAAAGCGACCTGAACGTAAGCCTTCGCGGAGTGGTGTTGCGGGAGGCCTCCGAGGGCCCTGCTGAGGGTGAGGCAGCACAGTAGCAGCCCAACAGGGTTAAATCTGTTCAAGGTTTTAAATAAAAAGCAAACATCCACTTAACTTTTATAGGGGACTGTTCTCTCATAATGCCAAAGGCAGGGGCGGGCTCTCTTGCCGTTCCCCTCGCGGCTGTCTCTGTGCTGACACAGGAACAAGGTCACGGTTGGGGTTTTAGACGGGCTCGCGGGGGCCCGATGTTGAAGAAAGAATAAAGGATCTGGGTCTGGTGGGTGTTATCCTAAGGCTCTCTCTCCTCCAGCTTCCTTTCTATACATAAAGGCAAGAGCTCCGGCCCGTTCCGAAATTAGGGAAGCAAGACACAGGCAGATCGCTTTATCTTTCTGAGCCTCGGTTCTCCCACATGTACACGGAGAAGGCTGGACTATAAGATATAATTATTCAATCGTCTCCCAATCTCCTTCAACCCAAATTACACAATGAAGTCAGGAAAGCAACCCCTCCCCACAAACACCACCACCGCCGGCCTCTACACCTCAGCTCCGGGCTGGAATCTGCCAGCAGGACTTGATGAAACACCGGCCAGAGGTGCTCATGACTCAACGTCCCCTAAATTCTGCCCTTCAGTCCTGGCTGTGACGGTCTGCTAGTGACAGAGGGGACACCCCACTCACCCAAACCCAGACGCCCGAGGATGGCTGCTGATAGAGCAACTGTAGAAACAACAGCAGTAATAGTAACGGCAACACAAACGATAGTAATAATGCCAAATAAATGCTATCACTAATAATAACAATGGCCAACATTATTGAGCCTTTCTATAGGGCCAGGCACGGTAATTGTTACATATATTTATTTATTTGGTCAATCCTTATGAGTACTAAACACTGACCTCTTTTTTTAAAAAAATTGATCTTAGAGAGAGGAAAGGAGGGAAGGAGAGAGAGAAAGAGAGAAACATCACTGTGAGAGAGAAACATCGATGGGTCGCCTCCCAACTGGGGATCGAATCCACAACCTGGGTCTGTGCTCCGACCAGGAACTGAACCCACCCCTTTTTGGTGGGGGGGACAATGCTCAGCTAACTGAGCCACACCGGCCAGAGCCATTGTCTCCATTTTGCAGATGAAGAAGCTGAGGCTCAGGCACACAGCAGAAAGGCAGGTCATAGGAGCTAATACTAGAGCAATAAACCACTGGTTAGCCAAAGTCCCAGAGGGAGGGGGGTCCACAGGGCTCCCAAGCAGTAGAGCATGCTAAGGACAGGACAGAGCTCCTGAGACAGAAGGCTTAGCCCACTGATTTACAAAGGCCAGCGGGTTTAACAGGCAGAGCTGGGAGATTCGGATCCCACTGCGGAGGCCGCCGCTGCAGGCTGGCCCTTTCCTTGTCCGTAGCCGAGGGCAGAGGAAGAGATAACCTTTAAGGCCCTTTTCAGCTCTGACATTCTCCATGAGGGGCCATGTTTCATAAGGACTCAGCAACAGTTTGATTCCCAGGCTTTTTTTTTTTGGCTTTTTTTTTTTGGTTCTTCACTTCTATTTTAAAAAATTGCATGTTCCCGTGGCCCTGGAATGCCTGCCTCCGGCCCCTCTGGAGCCCTGGGTTATGTGAAAGCAGCCGTGCCAAGCTGGCCCATGGGCGGGGCTGAGCCTTCCTGGCCGGCTTGTGACATGTTCCTGACGTACTGTGTGGTCAAGGAGCTGGAACCGGGGGGGCTGAACAAGGGCCAAGCCTTGCACTTCAGCTTCCTGACCTGGCAGCCATTCAGAGAGACCCTGCTAAGTGCTATTTCCTAAATACACTCTCTTTTCATAACAATCTTACCACATTGCCTTCCTTTACAAGCGCTCTTAAAAAAGGGAACTGGACTCCTTCTGGTTAATCTACACAGACTACATTTGGAAACCATCAGAAACTGAACTCTAAACAAAACGTTATTAATGTGTTGTAATCTGCCCTCTGTGTTGCAGATGAAAAGAAAATGTTTTATAGTTTCAGAGCATACGTTTTAATTGCCTTTTAAGAGTGCATATACTTTTAGTACTTAGTGTTATAAAACTGTAGTATCTGTTTCTTGATAACTGTTGAGTGATCTCAGCTATTTTTATTAGTTTTCTCCCTTACCCTTTTCTCCCTTTTTCTCCTAAAGTGCCACCCATGCAAAGTTCCCTCAGATCGAGCTTGATAGAGGGCCCACGTATTTCAGATCTTCGTTATAAATAGCTCCTTAACAACCTCCACCTCACTATAAAACACTTGTTCCTGAAAACGAGTTCCATAAACAAAGATGGAGTGGGTAGCTTTGTCTAATAATCCGGTCGAGCTGGGAACCCAGCAGTCTAGCCCTTTCCCAGTTGCCATTGCTTTTTTATGGGGGCCAGATGACCTACGCAGATCTCATGCTCTCGCTACTTTTCTCAACTGTACAGCCCTGTCCCAAGAGGCTAACATATCAGTCATCAACCCAGACGTTTCAAGGGCAGAGTCCTGGACACACCAGGATCCAGCCTTTTCTTCGGCAAGGAAACCTACATTCATTAGAATCAGGCCTGAAGTTAACTGAGGGATTGGACTCTCCCCCAGTTTGTCGCCAGGCTGACAAATCCCTGGAAGGCCAGGTCACTTTGACAGTGTCTACTGGGGCCGAGGCCTCCACTGTCTCACCTTCCAGTTGGTCAGACAACGCTCAGCTCTTGGACCAGTGATATAAGACTGAATCATGGGCTCCCAGGAAATGAAATGACCTTTCTGAGCTAAGGGTTTCTTGGGGGCAGGCCAGAGGGTGAGGGAGTTTGGCCATCTGAATGACCGGCTCGGAGGAAACAGCAGAATTGGGCGTTGGTCTCCTAAGTGGTCTAAGCATTAAGGACTCCCCACAGTGATCTGAAGTTCCACAGCAGCAGCCACAAGATGATAAAAGCTTTCCAGGATTATCCACTGTAGGACAATGTTAAAAAACCAGATTCACTGACTCCTTGGACTGGAAGGGCCCACAGAGATGATGTGGTTCAGGTGAGGAAACCAAAGCCGAAACGGGCAATAGCTGCCCAACATCTCATGGCCGAGGCGCGCTTAGGAGCCTGCTTTCCAGTTCTGCATCCTGGCTCTTCACCACCTGCTTCCATGGGGAAGGAAAGAAACCATCACGAAAAGGAACTCCCTTTAGTTGTCCAAAAATGGGAGCCTGTGCCCTTTAATTTCAGCGTCGTTTCAGAGATAGTGATCTTCCTTATCTCAGACTAACTCAAATGTTTCTTGCGACGTCTCCAGTGTTTCCCTAATGCCTTCATGACTCACTGGATATTATGGCTTGATACAGTACAGAGCAGCACTCAGTTACAACCTTAATTTCTAGAGCAATTTTTTTATAGAAAACAAGCCTTTCTCTTGGCCCTCTTGCCATCAAAGCTTGCACAATATATTGAGAATTCTTCCAGTGGCTCAGCAGGCCGGACTCCCATGGCACGTGGGAATTCACAGTGTCTGAAGGGGCAGTGGTTCACAAATCCACTCCTTTAAAATCATCGAAACTTACATTTTAAATTGGGTTTCTTTCCCTACCCTCCCTTTAATAATAACCCTTTACTTCATACAGGTGCTGAGGAAGAGAAATGAACCGGGAACATGAGACCTTACTGCATACAATCATGAGGCAAAGCTCTCTGCTGGGCCCAGGGTGCGAATGTTTCTAAAACGTCTACCCATCAAGGCCATTTCTCAGCCTTCCCTGGTTCTACAACAGCGGCTGTCATTCCGTAACTTGTCTCCCGATCCTCTTCCTGCCTGCCTCATTCAATTTCTGATTCTTAATCTCTGGCAGGTGACATTTTAAGACCCTTAAAAATCAGCTCAAAATAAAGCTTGGAACAATTGGGTCTTCGTATTTTTGTATTCCATGGGTCTACCTACCAGTTCCATACAGTGTGTCTTTCCTCCTTCTGAAAGACCCCAGATTAATGGGTTATAATTATGAAAATATTGGGCAGAGAACCACTACTTAAACATCCTTGGAAAAAACGTCTACCACCATTTTACAACCACTTCTAAATAAATTCTCTTCTGAGATCCCCGAAACAACATGACCAGAGTTTTCCCTTAGATGAAGGGAAGGCTCTTCCATTCAGTAGCTCTGTAGTAATTGCTCCTAAAACAAACTTGTTTCTTCAGCCAGGGACACAGCTCTATGTTGGGATACTAGACCTAGACCCCATTCTGCTGCTGAGATCTCTCTCCTTAAGATTCCAGCCATAGAGCTTTTGGGTGTGTTTCGTGACCTTTTGTGCTAGCAAATAAGCCTTTGGAGGATTAGAATGAACTTTTCTCATCCTAGATTAAGGAGTGCTCTACTCTGGGAACATTAGAGAAAAAACACACACATCCCAGTCCTGAGCCAAATACCCGGTCTAGTCGTGCTGATAATTCTTTCAACGTTCTTATTTTAAAAATAGAAAGTTTTCGGGAGTAGTAGAGGAAGTAGGGAAATATACATTAATCTGAACAAGTTTTTCTCTTAAGATCAGAGGAGAATGAAGTTTTATGTTACAAGTATTTGAGAGTATACCACTGCTTTAAATTACCCCAAGTGGTTTCAAGTTTTAAAAGTGAACATACTGCTTCCAACTTCTTGACCCACACATCTAAAGTAGTCACCCTCCTTGTCCTGTGTATCCTAATAGGGACTCCATAGAATATTCAATGAAGTCCTGGTATCATGTGTGTTAGGAGCCTTAGAATCAGTCTATCGGAATTGGTCATCTGCCACAAAGCTGGCTAGATCAGTTCCCACAATGACACGCTCCTGGAATGACCACTGAGGGACTCGGGTCCCTGCTGCTTCCTCCCTGCTGAGGGAGCCTCACCATAGGGCCTTTGCCCTCTGGCCGCAGATGTTACCTGTCCTCCCTAGGCCCAAGGCTCTGTGGAAATTCGTGCCAGGCTGGGCTTGGACCCTCCACCACCATTATCTTTATGAGTTGTTTTCTTGGCAATGTCCTGGTGAATAGACTATAACCACTGAAGGGAGTAGTCCTTTAGATTTCCTTTTTTTTTTTTAAAGTAGTATCAGCCACAACTAGAAAATCATTCCTTTACGTTTGGACAAGGAACACAGGGAGAAATTGTATTAAATCATCCATTCCAACTCAAAAGCAAAAGCAAACCTTTAAAGTGCTTCAGTTGTTAGACTCAAATACAGCACCACCCGTGATAGGCACAAAGAGGTGAGATCGGACGAAGTTCCCTTGGCTGCCTTGATGGGGAAAGGATTCGAGAAGGGATCAGGAAGGCAGCAAGCTCTCCAAAAAGAAGCTAATTCCAAAGAGATTTCCAAGTCAACATCCAAACCAAAGAGATGTGGAAAATTTCAGAAAGGCATCCTAACAAAACATCCCAACGAAGCACCCTAACTCCTTTTTGCAAACCCACAACTGGTAGGAGCAAAGTTCCAATGCGACAGCCTTTTAAAGCAGCAAGTTAACAACCACCAGTGTGGTCGCTCTTCCAACATTATTTTCTTGGAGGATATTAAATGGGTAGGTAGGAAAGCAAACCCAAGAAGACTGCAGTTTACAAGTCCCGAGGCCTGGGAGGTAAGATGCGTGGAACCTAGGAGCGGGGGCCTCACGGTAGAGAGAAATCCAACCTTCTTGCATAAGGTCGCGAAGATCTCTGGCCGCTCATCAGGCAGAGTATATTGCTCTGTATTTGCAAAACTGCTCAATAAAATTTTACTGGCAAGGCAAAAGGAGAAACATCTGCTCTAGTCAAGAGCAGCTGTGGTCAGCAATAAGGCGGCTGGCACCGGGTCAATGCTGCTCTTGCTGGTAGGTGGTATTGTGGTCACCAGTAATTACTTTGGAGAATTTCATGGAGTCAAGGATAACTAAATAGACAAAGAACATTTTATTTTACTTTCTATCTTTAGCCCAAGAGCAAAAATCGTGACATGTTGTACAGAATTCAGAAGCCCAATGCAGTCCATATTTTTCATGGAAGAACTTTCTACCTCAAAGACTGGAAACCCTTAAATGTAACTATTTCAAACAATATGTTCTTGACAAGGGACCTCTCATTATTTCTGATTGAACAGTTCCTGTAGATTGCATTAGTCTTTAAGTGTTTCCTTCTGAAAGATATATTATAGAATGCTATAAAGAAAATGTGAAAATTATATTTAGCAAATCAATAAATGGTTCAAGTTTCTAAAAACCTCATCTTTATCAAATTTGCAATGGTATCTTCAAAGTTGAATAACTCTACAATGAGTAGAATTTGGAGTGTAAATAAAAATCTGTTCAATGCACGCAGTTGTAACAATTTTCCACAGAATGATGAATATCAGAAAGTAGCAGTTAAATTAATATACACTGTACTTAAAAAATTAAACACTTGGGAAATAACCTTTTGAGCCACTGGAAAATGACAAAGTTAAAGACACATCAATCAAGTTAATTTCAGTACCAAAGCAATGCATTTTTCCCACTAGAAACTATATGGAAAAACAAATTAACCAAAATGGGACTCCAAATGATGGGATAACATCGGGCTCAAGGAGAATTTCATGATTGCTTGTCAATTAGGTTATTCTACATACACACACTCAAAGGCAAAAGTAGCCCCATTCATTTTTTAAAAGAAAAAGGAAATTCGGTTACCAACCACGAGAGAGGACTTGCAACAACAGCTGTAATTCAGTGCACGGGCCATGCCGGGTGAGCCATGTCCACAATGTTATTAGATATGCTATCCCGATACAATAAGTCCACCCCCTGACCACTGCGACTCTTAGAACATCCTTAGGTAGTTTTGAAAGTAGAGGGAGAGATCCAGGGACCAATTTCAATCTACAGGGTTCAGCAAAAGTAGGTTTATAGAAAAAAAATACAGTAATTAATAAATAATAATACAAGAATAAACTGTTTCTTCTGTAAACCTACTTTTGCCCCACCCTTTATTTTAAACCTATTCCTGACCCAATCGTGTCCAGAATGCTACCTTCAAGAGATGGGGTGATGACAGATACAGGGCTGTCCCGGGACCTAAAAGAATCCCTGGTCAGTATGTGAGGCAGGCCAAATCGGGGTGTCTAAGTGTCAGCCCTCTCAATCACTGTGGGACCTTGGGCAGACCACTGGAACCTTCAGAGCTTCAGTTTTGTTCACATGTCAAAGGAGGGGGCCTCCCAGCTCTAACTCAACACTGAGTCCACAAGGACTAGGTCTCCAGACCCTGAAGAGCTGCCCCATCGGCTCCCCAGCCCTCATGACTTCGCATCAGGCGACAAGAGGAACAATCTCCTGTCGTGTTGTCTTTCAAATAAGTACTAAATTTAGGTGTTCCCTTGGGAAGGAACTGTTTTCCTATGATGGCCCAGCATATAGTTGTTAGGATAAAGCCAGCTGACGCCACTGAAGAGCAGGCAGAGAAGCACTGTGCAACTTTGATTTGCACACGTAGTTTTCTACCAGAGAGAAAAACTGTTGGATATCAGTTTGTTTGGAAACAATTGTTTCACTTTTTTAAATAAGCAGTTTTATGCAGATCACTGATCTTTGCTTAAATACTGCCTAAAATTAGCCTATTACACTGTATTTAGAAAGATAGTGAAATCACAACTTCTTTGCACTGATAGTTAAGTCTTAAAAGACTCTGGTCCTTCCCATCTTGTAAAATGTTAGATAAGAAGAGCCATTCTGGTCCTGGATGCACTTACCACTGGGAAACCACCCCCTTTCATTAAAACACACACCTCCTGAGTCTTAGTCCATTACTCTGAGGTTGCTTAGTGTTCTTAGAAAAATTAAGCATTCATTCAACAAACGTTTTTTTAAACACCTATGTGTTAAATGCTGTTAGTAGGGAGGGGAAGTACAATTTTTGAACAGTTTTTACCTAAGAACTATTATTTTATTAGGCTTATTTACTTTCTCTTCTCTTCCATCATTAGCATAAAGAGACAGCTACATTGGTGGTGGTGTGTGTGTGTGTTTTAAATCACAACATGAGACAACAAGCAGAGAACAACAGAGCCAGAGGACAATAGATGCAGGTGCTGGGTGGTCCAACAGGCTGACCCACCAGCTTTGCCTGCACCTCCTGTACACCAACATGCTGGTCAAGCAACAACAGCAAATTCCTCGCTGACTTTCAAAGTCGCTTTCAAACCTCTAATGTCAAATCTATGAATTCAGTGTGCCGACTGTATGAAGGGTCCCCCAAAGATAGCCTAACCGGATTGCAACTGTGGGCTGGGTTCTTCTGAAGGGTGAGGGATGGGGCAGGGGAGCGCGAGTTGAGCGAGAAGGCGCAGAAGCTTTCTCATGGCGAGGTTTCTTTCATGCCAAAACAAAGGAAAATTCCCAAGGAAGAGTGGCATATTGAAATCTAATCAAAAGCCTAACCTATTTTTGCCCTCAAATTCATCAAAATCATTTTAAGAATAACAACCCTCTGTGCCTTTTAAGAATGCTTCTTTGGGGGGAACGTTTTAGTTACAATAAACTTCAGTGTGTGGGGGGGTTAATTTAGGAGAAGTGAACCCTTTAGTCGTAGAACTCAATAACATGGGTAAAAGAATTTGGTCTACTGGATAAGATAAGATCTGTTGTGAACTTCTTACGGCGTGTGTGGTAAAACTGGTAAGTTTTAAATGAGCATCAGCTACAACTCATTCCTTTCAATATCATGGTGTAATGGTAAGAATAAGGCCTTTGGAGTCAGAGGAAACTGGGTTCAAAGCCCATCTTCTTCTCTTAGGCTGAGTTCTCTTATCTGTGAAATAAAGATAAGATTCTACCTGACAGGATAGTTGTGAGGACAAGAAATTATGCATTTAAGGTGCCTACAGGAGTGCTGATCACGGAGTAGGCATTCAATAAATGGTAGCTCCTGCTATTATCATCAACGTCATTACTATTATTATTATTTGAAGTGACATGGTTATACTTCCCAAACATCCAAAAGATGCTTTTACCTACACCAAAATACCTGTCACCACGACCAGGTAACTGCCCTCCCAGAAAATGGCAATCAAAATATTTTTATCATGCACATATTTAAAACTCAGGTATAAGACGTAGGCTTGTGAATTTCCAACACAGCAGTTATGGCTTCACAAACCTGAGTGTTCTTTTAAAAAAACATATTCACATTTAAAAGGTCAAGTTGTAAAGCCATTTGATTAAAATAGTAATAAAAGAGTAAACATTAACCCACAACTTCTCCTTTGGTCTTTACTATTCCAAGTGGTATCACCTCCAGCATACGTTGCACCTTAAGACATTTTAAGATTATCTTGATTAAAATCTTCCAGTTCTTAATTTTAAGTAGGGAAACCTAATCTCCACAAGCCACGTTGAATACTTTGGGCATGATCTAGATCTTAACAGGAGCATGTTATCCTCTGCTACTCCTGAAACATTAACATGTTGAAATACGATCACTCAGAGTAAACGAAATTCCCTTTTTATATTAATTTTAGAGCCACTGACAAAATGCAAATGATTAACACCAGAAAGGAAAAATGGCTCATCATGAGGCCACCCTAGTTTCCAAAAGCACCGTAAGTTATAGAAAGTTTATCTCTAGAATTTCAAGTTTTCCCAAAGGTTTTGGAGCTGTCTATCTGCTCAAGGCCTTGCAAATTGAATAAAATGACAAAGCAGCCCGGCCAGCATGGCTCAGCGGTTGAGCAGAGACCTAGGATCCAGGAAATCACGGTTCGATTCCCCGTCAGGGCACATGCCCGGGTTGCGGGCTCGATCCCCAGGGGGGCCTGCAGGAGGCGCCGATCGATGACTCTCTCATCATTGATGTTCCTATCTCTCTCTCTCCCTCTCCCTTCCTCTCTCTGAAATCAATGAAGATATATTTAATAAAATAAAAAAAAGAATGACAAAGCAAACAAATAAACCCCCCTGAAAACACATACAGCTACAGTCAGTACGTCAAACCCAGTCTTTCCTCTTGGGCACGGAACCATTCTTGACAGTAAAGCCCTTCAAGCTGGTATCTCCTTTCCAAGCTCGCTATGCAGAGCATCTGTTTGAACCCAAGCTAAACG
Source organism: Miniopterus schreibersii (assembly GCF_964146895.1). Lineage (NCBI taxonomy): Eukaryota > Metazoa > Chordata > Mammalia > Chiroptera > Miniopteridae > Miniopterus > Miniopterus schreibersii. The sequence goes on from NC_138116.1 coordinate 11,999,761, forward strand.
ACGATGTCGCTGCTAATGAACTCCCACTCCCTGTAATACAGTAACCTGCTCTTTTATTCACTCTTGCTTTTGCATTTCAAAAATAAGCTCCCTAAACCAGCACCTCATTTCCCCTAAGAACTGTGAACTCAACCTACATGCCATCCATAGGAAAAACTGACACACGGATATGCTCTATCGTTTCTATTGCTTAAAATAGCCACTGATACATTTAAAATTCTGAAGTATCCCAGCACTTGGATTTCTTATTTGCTTGTCTGGACTATCTGCAATATCCATTTCGATCTTTGCTATTTCTAGCCACAAAGCTATCACAGGAGTTGGCCTTGGGGCCCTGAGAGGAAATCTGGCTTCCACCTCTGGGACGCACGTTTCAGTGCTTATGTCTGACTGACCCTGCCAATCACCCCTCCCAGAAGCCACAAGCCTGGCTTACAATAACAGAGTATATCAAAGAGGACAGGAAAGAAAACAGGACGGTGGCAGGGTCAGCAGAGGATAAGAGCACGGCGAAGACGCCCTGTGCAAACCGGGAAGTGGGGAGCCATATACTTACTAATGGTATCAAATGCGTTTCTCAGAAAAGGCGACGTCATAAATGCACATAAGGCCTAACTGCCTGTCAGCTCTGGACTCCCGGAAACACACTGTCACAAGTAACCGGGACAGCAGGCTGTCCCTCTATGATGGAATTGGTCAAGAAGAAACCCTCCTGTTCCCCTGGACTTGTTAGGACCCGTATGCTTAAACCAGCTCAGAGTGTCGATCGTCGTAACTGTATATTGGTCCCCAATATAAAGATCATTTGTGGAAAGTAAGTCTCTTCACTATAACCATCTAATTTAAGAATAGTGATATCCCGTTAGAATCCAGTTTCTTGCCTCCCTATAAAAAACACGCCTAATCCATTCTGCATTATGATCAAGAGCAAATTTAAAAGGCATTGAGAGTAGAATAAAAAAGTAGTTAAGAGCTGGGGATCTATAGTCAGTCTGGGTTTTTGAACCTTGACTCTGCCACTTAATGGGCTGTGTGATCCTGGAAAAGTTACTCAGTTTCTCTGAATCTCAGTTACTTAGCTTCTCTGAATATAAGTTTTCTCAGGGAATTATCATGAGAACTTGATGTCCCGACAGATGCTAAACTTTCAATATATGTTAACTTATTATTAAAAGTAGCTATATAAAAGCTAAAAATAACTTTGAATAGCTTCTTGACTTACCCACCTGGGCCCCTCCCTTCGGCCTGGCACTCTCAATCAACATTTTCAGACTTCTCCTCTACTACTTCCCTTCACAACCACTATCCATTTCCTGCCTCTATTCCTTTATCTGTGCTGTTCCCACTGCATAAAAATCACTTTTTAGAGCCACCTTTAAAGATGCAAGCCTACCTTCCTTCGGAGTTAGTTCAATGCCACCTTCTGCAACAAGTCTTTATTTATCTTCCCCATTCGCCTTCACTAAATTACTCATATCGGGTAACCTTTGATAACTGACTATTTTATGCCATCTCTTACACCCATTTGTACAGAGTATCTAGCACAGGGCTCTGTCCGCAGCAGCACTTAATAAACGTTGGTTCCAGGAATAAGGGAATCACCATTATTAACTCTCTAGTATAAGATCTAAGAAAGCAAGCAGCTTGCCCTCGCCCTCCCCCTCCCCACGGGACACCAGGAAAATGCCACCGGCTCCTTAACTCTGGCTGGACGGGAGACCAAAGTCGCCAGGAGCCCGGGCTGCGGCAGTTGGCACTTTCCTCTTTGCATCCAAGGAGTTAAAACTGAGTCCTGGGGAGATAAAAATCTCTGCTTTTACTGTTTAGTGAGGCTGCCTGACAAACGAAGACCCAGCTGCAATTGTAACATTCCAGGCTCGCAAGGCGCCAAGTTTTACTAACTGTAATTTACCGGGTCCGACTGCTGCAGTCCAAATTCTTGTTTGGATAATCAGCCTTTGTTTGAATATGTTCAAAAACAGCGCAGGCTAGCATTAGCCTCTGGGTATGTCATGTGAGCCGATTACCCTGTGGCTCCCGGTAGCAGAATCTCATACACAAGAGGGGGATTATTTGCCTGGTATTACTGTTGCGCTAACATATAATCAGACCTTTCCCTCAGTCTCCACATCTCCTCCGCAGCCTCCCCCAACCTTTTCACTCCTGTCTTTCTCCCCCCCCCCTTTTTTTTTTAATAATTCAAAAGTCTTCTTTCCAAGTTCAAACAGAGTTTAAAGGTGAGAAGGTCAAGAAAGTTTCATGGCTGAGGCTGTTGAGAAAGGGGTAGGACTGGCTGGGGTCTCTAGCTCGGTCCCTGCTAGAGGCTCAGAATTCTCATATTTCACTGTATTTCTGCAGCGCCCAATCGCCTCGACACAATCTGTTTGGAATGAAATTAAGCCCTTGTTAATCATTTTTAACATAATAGAATAATAGTAACTCTACCTGCCAAACAATCATTTCATACATAAGCAACTCAAGGGGCTCATTTGTTTGTTAAAAAAAAAAATTAAAAATCCAAATTCTTAAAACTGTCCGTTTTAATTGAAGGACACTCATTTGGGATCTGTCCGCCAGCCTGCCCGCAAGTCATTTGGCTACAACTAGCCAAGGAAGATTCTGGAAACTCTGTGCCCATCCTGTCGCCTGGGCCTTGTCTGGCTATGCTTCAAGTGCCCAAATGAGTTAACACACTAAGAGTGTTTAGGACGGGCCCTGGCCGGGTAGCTCAGTTCGTTAGAACATTGTCTTTATACGAGAAGGTTGCAGGTTCGACCCCGGTCAGGGCACATGCAGGAATCAACCAACGAATGCATAAATAAGTGGAACAACAAATCGACATCTCTCTCTTTCTCTCTCTCTAGTCAATCAATTCAATAAAAACTCAAAAGTGTTTTAGGACAGTACCTGGCTGTCAGAAAATGCTAAAGAGTATTTGCTATTATTATCTGGAGGGGGAGACATCCTGACTTTAAGATACACTTCTAACCATGAATGGGAACAGTGCTGGCTCGGAAAGGCCGCACATGGCTCGGGAAAGGCTGGGAGGATTAGCTGGCCCTAAGGGGTTGGTGAAAGGATGCAAACTGGGAAACTGTAGTGGAGCCCTGAGCTGGTCTGGAATGGAAGGTGTAAATCGGGCCCCAGCAGCTCCTGCATTGCTAGAGGGAAGCCCACCAAAGAAGGAAACTCCACTCCCTGGGAGGGAGAGCTGTTTATTTTGCAATTAACAAGAGCAAAGGAACACTTTCTGAAATTTTTTCCTGGAAGGCTCAGGATTTAATCTTCTACAACAGTTTGGTATTGAATCTGCAAGGTATTAGCTGCGATGACAGGTAGGAATGAGAGCACTTCTGAGCCGGCTCCGGTTAGAGAGGGGGACTGAGGGAAGCAAGAAACACCCTTTCGGGGCCAAAATTCCAAACTGCAGGAACCCAGGATTTGAGAGAGAAGAGGAAAAAAGAGGGAGCTGTACACTCGAGCTCAGTGGGAAATATTCAGGAAGCGAGGTCTAATGATCGAAGGCTCATCATTTACTCTGTTCTTGCTCCATGCATTCTGAATTTCCGTTTCTAATAGTCTAACGCTTAGACCTGTGCTTGTCTTTAATATCAAGGAATTATATCTTCTTCTAACTTAAATCATACTGTAATTCAAGATCACATATTCCCTCCCCGATGTGGGTACTGAATGAAAAAGAAACAAACACCCACTGATTTTAATAATGCTCAATTCAGATTAATTAGAATTATAGAATGCAACAGCTGGAAGAGCTCTCGAAAGATCAAATAAAGTAGACATGCCTCTGGGGCCAGAACTGGGGCCAGAGAAAGATGTTCCCTGTACCCACCATTAAGGAAACATCTTCACTGATAATCTGTTTTATACATTGGGGTCCTGTATAAAGTTTCACTAGAAAAAAAGATTCTGTTGTTGGAAAGGAGGGTCTAAGAGGAAGGTCTTGAAAATCAAAGAGCTGGTCCGATCCTTTCATTTTCAAGTTGAAAAGCATGGGGCAGGGAGGTTGTGACTTGTCCAGGGTCCCTCAGTGAGTGGACAGAGTTAAGGCCAGAATCCCGCCCCAGCCTTCCAGTTCGGCATCATCTACATTTTCAAACATGTCTGTTGCTCCACTTTTTAGGGGAGCCCTCCTTTTACCGTGTTTTGATCACAAGATTGCAACCTGAAAAGAAACCCTTCTTTAGAAATATTTAACTAGCACAGTCAGTCAAATGAACAATCATTTTTAGATCTGGACATCGAACTAAGATGAGCCTGGTTGATGGCCATCTTTAGTTGTAAAAATCACTTCTGTGAAAGCCATTAGCCACGGAGTGTTCTGGGAAGCTCGGATTTTACAACAAAACCTGTAAAAGCCCAGGGTCAGAACTTTTCTCCCCCAGGGCTCCAAGGTGTGAAGCTTCCAAAATGAAACTCTGGGCATTCAGGACCTTCCCAAGGAGCTCTAACCCTCACCACCTCTTATCCCTCATCCCTCAGAGGGTACTACTAGATAATACGGAGAAAAACAAACACACACAAAGAAAAAGAGGTATTTTTAGCCTCTTGTTAAGTGGCGACAAAGTTTATCACACTCCCACTCCAATTAGTCACACAGGTTTGTCCCAAGGGAGAGCAGTCCAGCCACAGATCATTGCCAAGGAATGACTTCTCAGAGGCTTAAAGCAAACACTTAAGCTCACGGTTCCATCTGGAAATATAGTCAAATGGAAGCAAATTCCATGAAATTCCAAACCCATGCGGGCAACATCATTTTGTATCTTACAATAGCAGCTCAGGCGAGCTGCCGTGGTCTGCTAAATAGATGTAGGACTGGGAAATAATCATAAAGAAAATAATGTGGAAAATGACAATTATTTCCACTACATATCATTTCAAGGGTTGAAGATGCTATAGAATAACGTAGCGACAGAGAGAAAAAAACTGAGACTAAAGTAGGGCCTCCAAAGAATTTCCCACCATTTCATTTTTTTTTCCTTTCTTTCCCTCCTTTTAAGAAAGAGAAAATGGGTCCTGGATCCCCAGGATGAACCTCAGGACTTAGGGTTTTTGAAGATTTTCTTCACAAGCGAGAGGGTTCTCAGGGCGGCACCAGCTCCTGGGCCAGGAAATGAGTTACTTTCAAGGGTCTGCCAAGCTGCTTGAATGCACCCGAGATTCCTAGTTGAGACTGTTTTTCTGTCCATAAAAGAAACCCCTACCCCCTGCCAGATAATGGTTTTGAGGGAAATTAGACCCCTACTCAGTCTTTTATTTTTATTTTATTTATTGATTTTAGAGTGAGAGGAAGGAGGGGAGAGAGACATCGATTTTTTGCTCCCCTTATTTATGTATTTTTTTCATTGGTTGACTCTTGTATGTGCCCTGGCTGGGAATCGAACCTGCAGCCCTGGTGCATTAGGATGATGCTCTAAACAACTGAGCTCCGTGTCTCCAGTGACAGTAAGACCTGCCTGCTTATCCAAAATAATTTGTTTCCAAGCTGTGTGGGAAACTAAGCACGCTGTACACGAACAACACAGAACCACTAACTTTGCGGAATGTTTTAAAACCCACCTTCTTACTTCTTTTGGAGACAGGACTCCTCAACGCCCACGTGGTTTTGTGTTGTAGATTTGTAACTCAAGAGAGACATGGGTCAGGAACAGCTTTGCACTCCCTGAGTTCCTGACCCTGAGCAAGTGCCTGAACTTGACAAAACTTTGTTTCTTATCTGTAAAATGGGAACAGAAGAGAGCGATAAAAAAAAATATAACCTCTACCAATGTTCGTGCTATTGCAGCATTTCTGGGGGTATGTAGTGTTGGGCCAGGGAAAGCTATTTTGCTTGAAAGTTTTAGGAAAAAAAGTTAATTTGATAGACAAGTGACTTATATATCAAAACAAACATATACATGTAGAAGAACACATAATAGTAAAAAGCTAATGTTAAGATAAAATCCTGACGTCGAGCAAAAAGATGTGTCTCCAGAATTGACAAGGGGGACACAAAAGCATCTCTCTCCTGCGTGGAAGCACCTTCCATGGGGAGAGAAGTTTTAGAAGCACAAGGATGTGGTTCGCCACTGAGACCAGGGCTGCCTGAAAGAAAAATTACTGTGTTTAGACACAGAAAATTGGTCTGCGACTTAAAAGGTGACAGTTTTCATTCTTTGGGATAACACTCAATGATTCTGGAAAATACTGTGCTCATTGGACCTTTTGCTCTAGTGCTTTCAAATCCCTTAAAAAGATACTATAAATTATGGTTTCCTGTTAAGGCAGCTTCTCTGGTTAAAGATTTCAATGTGTCTACAGTCTTCTTGATAATTTCTCAACACTACTGGGGCTTAAAAGAATCTCAAAGCAAACCGATAAGGGGTTTTCCTGTCTCTGAACTGCTGCAAGGCTTCAACTGAGAGTCAGGTCCTACAGACAGAGTCACGCTTTCCAAGGAGGGGAAGGTCCTACCGCCCTTTCTCCTGAGCCTGGGGGGCGAAGCAAGTATATGCAGAAAGGAGTGAAAAAGAGACGCAAGCTTACTAAAGCACAAGGCCCAGCTCCTCGGCTGGAAACCTGAAAGGAGTGGCTCCGGCTGGGAGGGAGGCCAGTGCCCCACCTGAGGCTCCGCCTCTGCACTTATTTCCCGGGGGTTCACTCCAGGGTAAGAGGCAAGTGTGTTAACATCACTGCAGGAGCTGTTCTTCCCCTTATTCAGCTCAAGGACGCAAAAGCTCAAGGATGTATCTGCACAACTCCCTTTCTATGTTTGATCTCAGTGTAAATTTTACATAAAACCATGGAGAGAGCAAAAGAAAACCATTAGAGAAAATATAAACAGCATGGAGAGTTATGTTTCTGAAAACCTCTCCTCAGAGTTGCAAGAACTTTCCAAGTTTAGACCAGCGAGCTCTACCCTGACCAACCCGTGTAACTACAGGAACTTTGCCTGGTTTCTTCCGTCTTGGCTCCCGGCCCTTCTCTCAGCCGGTGACCTCAGGGCAGGTGAAGTCTCCCCAGCACCCAGGACAGGCTCTACCGTCTACCTGCTCCTCTTATCTTATTCAACGGCAAACACAAATTCCCTCCAAACCTTAAGTCCCTTTCTTTCTCAAATCTCCCCCAGGCTCCAGTGTTCCTCTGTCCTCATTTATAGTTTTTGGTCTGAGGGACATGCTTAGGTTATAATAACATTAGTGACTAACACCTACCCCCAGAGGCCAAATGAATTCTCTTAAACTGGGAGCCAGGGGTGGATTTCAGGGGAGGTCCTGAACCCCCTGAAAGCATATTCAGCTTTGTATGTGTATAAGAAGTGTCTGATCACTTTTTCTGGAGAGGAGTCCTAAATTTCAATAGCATCTCAGAGCAGCCTGTGACCCCAAAATGTTAGGAACCACTAACTTGGTCTTTCTAGGTTTAGGTTTGGGATATGCACCACTCTAGAACAGTCTTGTGAGGGCTCGTTCAGATAATTCCTCTACCCACAGCTGAAAAACTAGTCCAGCCAAAATCTACCCATCCCGGCTAACAGTATAACATTGGCATAACTATAGGGTAACCGTAACCTATATAAAGGGGCTGAAAATCTATGGGTAGGCTCCACTATATCACATGTAAATGTAAAAAAAAACCCACCAGATCCTTCAAACAATCACTAATAATTGAGCTTTCGCCCTCCCTTTCTTGGTTGCACCCATTAAACAGGAATAAATATCCCCTTCATCACCGCCCTAGATCATGCTAAGGTCTTAGGTGGCAAAAGAAGCTGGGAGAGTAAACTGATTACTTACATCAAGTACACGCACCTATAAGTGTTTCTGGATTGTAGGGATAAAATGTTCTGGGCTCCTTGATCCAAAGAGATTTAAGGATCTGGTTTCAATTAGATGCTTTAAACTAGTAAAACTACATCCATAAAGATACTCTTACAGACGAACTTAAAACTAAGATAATTAAGATGCTGATGAATTCCACTCTTTCCCTTCTCCTTTATCATCCGTTTGAAAGGGGGAAAAAAGGGCTTTATGATTCTGGGAACCGATGGTGGCAAAATTAAATAAATTTGTCTAGAAGGATCTCAACAAACTGTTACTATACAGTGAGTCTTTGGGGAGGAAGCGTACCAGTTCATGACCTCTGACACAGCGGCCACTGCCTAAAACCAACACAAGTGTAAAAGGTAAACTCCAGAAGGAACTGGAGTTAGATCAGCGCCGGGAAGTGAGACGGCCACTCGGTAAGCGGAAAAGGGTCGCTGTTGTTTCTAGCACATAATCTGTGCTCTTCCAAGGGAGTGAGACCTGAACACAAAGGCAGTCTCGTCAGGAAAGAGCACACGGGGCGAGGAGCATTACGTCTCCCAAAAGACGCCAGGGGAAACCTCGCCTGCCCGCCAGGATGCCTTGCCACCAGCGATGGCTTTTATTCTGCATTATCGCTAACTAATCTGCGGCCGACTGAGAACACAATGTGTCTGAATTAGCTTCCGGCATGTCAAAAACACCTGCGAGTGGCAGCTACGGAGAGCAGCGTGGAAGGGCTTCTGGGCACCGTCCTGGGCACGCACACAGGGATGTAAGGTCATTATAAAGTTAATCATCTTTATACAGATGAAGCGGCAGTTAGAGACACGGGGTTAAATAAAACACACCATTCAAGTCCGTTTCACCGGTTAGATTTTATAGACCAGGGGCCTGAAGGACAGAGGTGATGGGAACAAATATGCTGAAGGTCACAGAGGGAAGAGGCGGGTGGAAGATTCACACCCCCGCTGACCCGCCGACTCTGGAAAGGTATGAAACACGGCAGAGTGCTCAGAGCCCTACACTCCCTAGTCCAACTTACTTTTCAAATGTCCTCTGGTGGCACACCCTGTGCAGGCAAACCTGTACGTAAAATAAAGAAATGCATGAACACGCAGGGGGGCAGGACCCAGGGCAGACAGGAGCGGGACCAGTCTGGCGGCTTGCAAACCCTCCAGGTTCCCATTACTGAATTTTTAATTGTTTTGAATATTTATATTTAAAAAAACAGCTCTGAATTTGTCACAAATTGAAAGCCAAATTAATGGGTGTAGGGAATACATTCCACAATCGCCACCAAGGTGATTTTATAGTCTTCATTTCAGACTGTAAGAGAGAGCCCAGATTCTCAGCACTGAAATTTACGGTTTGACCAGCCCAGGGATGCTCTTTCTTTCAAAGGCTTATGCGAAGTCCTTATTTTTACCATGTATTACAGCGCCCCACTGTTCCTTCACGTCTGTCATTGTATGTCTTCCATTCCTGCATCGATGTCACTATAACTGCTAACAAATTCCCTAAAATTAGGCACGTTCAACGTATGGGGAGGGATTATACATACTTATTGAGCACCAGGCATGTAGATACTTAACAGAAATAGTAATATCAGCCCCTTCTAACCAAGCACCTCCCTGTGTGCCCGGCACTGTGCTATAACGCAGTATCTTATTTAATCCTCAACGAAATCTTATGAGTAGGTTCTAATTCTCATCATAGTTTTCATTTGCTCAGTGAGGACGCTGAGGCAGAGGGAGGTAAATCCGTTTGCTAGTTAGCGACGTGGTTAGCTTTCCAACTCCGGGGTTCGTACGCTCCCCCAGTCTACTCTCCCATAGGCCATGTTCCTGTGGTGTTTTTTCCCTTTATGTCCCATAGAATTCCTGCCGTTTTCTTTATTCAGGGCCTTGCAGAAGACCCCAAACACAGACAAATCTAATAAAGCCTTTTAAAAAATGACCTTAGCTGGGGTAGGAGTCCCAGGAGCAGCAGAGCAGCGGCAGCTACAGGAAAGGGGCGCCGCGGCAAGAAAAAGGGGACGCAGCTCGGGCCTTCCCAGGAACCCGTTTCTGAGTGCCTCCCAGGGGTGCACTGGCTCGTTTTTTCTTCAACCTTGATAATCAGATTTATCCCTGAATAGCTGAAGTCATGCCTCTGCTGGTGACAAGAAGTTAAGAATCTTAAATCTCTGAAGGACAGATGATAACCCAGCGCTATCAGTTTGGATTGAGGAGAGAAGGCTGTGAAATGGCCTTAAGTGTCTGATAGGAGATTTTTCTCGGCAGCCTGAAGAAAAAAAAGAAGAAAACAACCTGTGGAGGGTGATAATGATAAAAACCGATTCTAAGCAGGGAGAGCCTGAAGTGAGGGCCTCTCTCCGACGCTAGAAGGAAGTATTCTTAGATCTCCTGAGAAGAGAAAGTGATGGAGAGAAACCATTATAGCAGCTGATGCCTGCACCGACTTCCAAACGCTGAGGTTCTGCTAGGAACCACACTTTTTTTATTTTTACCGGGGTGACAGCGGTTAACAGCATTATATGTTTCAAGTGTACAATTCTATAACGCATCGTCTGTATATCGCACTGTGTGCCCACCACCCAACGTCTAGTCTCCCTCTGTCGCCGTCAATTTACCCCCTTTACCCCCTTCACCTCCCTTCTGTTGTTTGTGGCTGTGAGTCTGTTTGCCTGTCGCTTCCTGCTTTATATCTCACAGGAGTGAAGTCATATGGTTTCTGTCCTTTCACGTCTGCCTTATGTCGCTTAGCATGTCCACCCACGCTGGCGCAAGTGCAGGGTCTCATGCTTTCTCGTGGCTGAGTAGTAGTCCACCGCGTATACGCACCGCAGCTTTATCCAGTCATCCATCGGAGGACACAGGCTGTTCCCATGTCTTGGTGAAGGACACTTTCTAAATAGGACGGACATATTTCCCTCAGGGGAGCCCTTTGATTGGCCTGGGCTCCTCAATCACACTAAAAACTTCAGTGTTTTAGGCCCCATTTTTTTCCCCTTCCATTCTTATCAGCTGCTGCCCTTTGGGTATCCTGATGACCACGCACACAGATATCAAGAACTGTCTTTGGCACCACCCCTGGGAGGTCAATATAATCTTTCTTTTCTACCTCATTTCACTACCTCATTGTCTTAGTAAAGAGGATTCTAAGAAGAGAGGATATCCATCCCCTTTCATCCTAAGATTTGAGGTTTTAGGTTACTAGCAGGGAGATCAGTCACTTTGTTACATCTGAAAATCAAGTACTAGAACCAAAGCATGTGAAGCAGCATTAATTCATTGTCCTTTAAATCTTAAAGATGTGTTTCGTAACAGGAGAAGAAAAATCCCAGGGTATCACAAAACCACCAAACGCTGTCCTCATGTATGGAAAGCTACTTCCCTTTTTTGTGTGCCCGTTGGCCATTAAATAAAACTCTAAAATGTGGGAAAGCTAGAAAACAGGGCCTCGGGGCTTGGTGTTCTCCAAATAGATTCCCGTGACTCCATCAAATGAGAACACTTCAGTTTTAATGACACACCAGGAATTTTCTCTGAAAGGTTCTGGGAATGGCAGACTTATTCCTGGTTAGACCCTCTCTCTGGCCCTGCCAGCACCCCCCCCCCCCAAAGCCCCGCAAACCCGAATTATTTTTCCTGCCCCCAACAGGATGGGAAGAAAATGTCCTTAGGAGACCTTTCCTTTTTTATATTACACAATCTCATCTCTGGAATTCAAGTCCTAGGCCTGCTCAGCCCAAATAAGAAGTGCTTGTCACCAGGAAGGCGGCCCTCTAAACAAGCAGCAGCTGGATGCGAAGCGAGGGCATGTCAGCCCGGAGCAGCAGCGGGGCTTTCTCACGGCAGCTATTTGCAACCCTCCAAGGAGCTACAGAGGCTGCCCATTAAAACCCTGTTAAAACACTTCTGATGCTGTCAGCAGCAGAGAGCTGAAATAGCGCAGCGATCGCCGAGATGCTATCTGCCGCCAGCAATTCAGTGGTCCTGTCAATACTATGACCAAGAAGGTATAAGATAAGCAACAACCTAATTTCTACATCAAAATTTCATAAACTCCCTGAGCCGGCAGCACCAGTCCTGTGGGCACACGGATACCAAACCAACGGTCCACCTTGGGGAGGGAAAGGCCTCTATGTTGAGGTCTGGCCCCAAAGTCCTGACCCTGAACATTGCTCAACTCTCAATGCTCCCTAGGAAATGTGCCCAGAAAGGAATTGCTAGAATGTTCCTCTCCGGGGCACTACTGGAGCACGGGGTTTCTGGATAAGGTTCCTTTCTCAGAGGCTGTATGTTGAGAAGGTAACTTGCTCCACCATCAGCTATGAAGAGTACAATTTTATTGATAAGGCTGTAGAGCCTGCCCGACTTCATACTTCACTGCTGTTTCTGGTTTCCTCTGAAAATAGTAGTTACAGAGCCTAGAATTCTAATTCTTCCTTTGTCAGCAAACATAAAGAAGTTTAATGACTTTTTGGATTCAAGTTGCAAACAGCAGGTTATACAGGCAAATTTTAATGTTTTAGAAGCACAGATCCTACTATCATTCCACTTCGTAGCTCCTTCTTTTGGCTCCCCTAAATCTAACAGGTAACTTGCAAACCGGTACACTTTTGAGAGTGAAATGAGCACCCCTGAAAATTAAACTGGCACAAGTGAAAGGGGAGCTGGGCAAACCAGGCTCTGTGGTCAGGCTTGCTAGGTCCCTGTCCCCAGGGCACACTGAGGCCTGAAAAGTTATGTGTTGAGATAGGAAATGCATAAGTGGCTATTTCCTCACAGAACTAACAGCGGAACGGAATGGAGATGTTCGGCCCACCAGCTGGACGTCCTGCTTGCCTAACAACAAACACCAGGCTGTCGGACCCACAGGATCACGCAGACAACTGTGCGGACCGGGCCCTGACTCCTTAGGGGAAGGGACCTTAACAAAGCGATTACAGTGCAGATGCAACGACTCATTGCAACTTTACATGCGGGATCCTAGGACAGCCAGCAACACTATTCCATAAAATCTACCAGAAGCCAAGGGCAGGCTGGTCTCAGGGTCCTTTCCTCTGGCTCTGTGACAGATCCTAGAGGACACACAGAATGGAGTTTGGGTATTTTCCACTTTGTTAGGAGGGAAGAGAAAAATTTAAGGTAATCCCAACGGTAGAATTCAGACTACAGACTTTCGGGTAGGGAAGGGAGTGCTTCTTAACCTTCTGGATGCTTCCAATCATGATGTTAATGAGCTCGTCGCAGCCCAGGGATGGGGCAGTAGGGAGGGGACTTCAGGCTGAGAAAGTCAGTGCAGCCAGCTCCTGGGGTGCTCTGTTTAATTTCTCACCATCCAACATTGAGCATTTCTTCAGTTAGCTGTCTCAGTTCTCCTTGTTCTGGATGGGTCAAGATCGTGACAGCTGAACTAGAGTGTAAGCACAGCGATATTAAACGGAGAGCGACTCAGAGAAGATCAGACATTCCCAAGAATTGGGGCGGCAGGCAGTCCATGGGCAGGAGCCGATCACAGCAGCGCTCATTCGAAAGCATAGAGGCCTCTCAGAGGAGCAATTAACTCAGCAACCAAAACTATTTTAGAGGAAGTTCTGACACTTTCCTTTTGTCGTTTATCTTGTGCCTGGCATTAGGACTTTTTTAAAGTCCTTTTGAGGAAGGGAGTGAAAAAGGCTTAGAGAAATATGAGACACTACATGATCACAAAAAATATTTCTCAAGCACATTGGCAAGTCAGCGGAATCTGCCTAGTGCTATCAGGTCTACTTGAGATTTTAAAAAAAAAGGACTTTTGGAGTGTGCCCAGGTATTGGGAACATGCCCTTCACTCATGTGTCCACTCACTAGCTCCCAATAACCACGGCAGGGAGAAAACCATTTGTTCCTGGTTATCTTTTCCCCCAGAAAGGTTTCCTATAATTTACATGACTAGGGCAAGCCAGACTCAGCCACAATGATTTCTGGCTCACAATATGCTTACCAAATGCTTCCAAACCAGTGTAAGGACTGGAAATCATTCAGGTGGGGAAGGAACCCATTCTTTTCAGGAATCCAGATTTTTCACTATCGCAAAAGACAGGGGACACTCTAAAACCAGTGCTAAGTTTAAGCTACACGTGGCAGGCACACTACTTGGCGGAGTGAGGATCTGGAATTCAGATAAAGGAAAACCTGTGTGAGTGTGCTGAGACTCTTTGTGAACAGATGCAGTTTTACATTCTGTATCTTGGTGGAAATTATCTTACCTCATATAAAATCAACAGATATTTACTGACTTGTCTAGTTCATAGGTTACAATAACATATACTATAATTCTACCTGTGTTACTTTAAACTTCCACTTCGGGTAAAGTCAATTCTGGAAGAAAAAAGCTTCCCCTTCCTTACCGTGTATACCTGAGTTAAGGCAAATCCGATAAAACGGTGACATAAATCCCAATAGCAGCATCTTCTGTTGTAAATAAACACATATCGACACCACTCTAAATCTACTCATGTGTCACAGGCCATGCTCAATTTCTGGACATCCCACAACACAAGAAGGAACCTCCCTTCTAGGTTAGAGTTGAATCGTGGGAAATGGGAATAGAAGATTCATGTTGAGCTGCCTCATCTGAAAAGCTGCTATTACTCCACAGGAAGGGAGATGGCTATCAGAGAGATCCCTATGAAATAAAAAATAAAGTCAGTAAAATATTCAGCAAAGTGTTCTGAAGTATAAGGGATCTACTACTGAAGGAACCAACACAGAACTATTTTTTTAATATATTAGGAAAGTGGACTTCCATATGACACTCTGAAAAGCAAAGAGATCCAACTAAGATAGAGGATTTCAAGTTCAGCTGCACACGGGAATCATCCAAAGTCTAAAAAATACTGATACGTGCACGCTGACCTCCCCTGCTCTGAGCAAGGCCTGGATACAGGGAGTGTTAGGAGGTCCCCAAGGAATTCTGATGTGAAGCCAAGGTGGAGGCCCACCAAGAGTCACTCTGAGGGAGCCTGGATGTCATGAACTAAGGGGTTTGCAAGTTAAGGAGGCGAATGTGAAAGAGATGGACATTGGGAGAGGTTCATGGTAGTCTTCCTTGTTTCTTTTAATTCTAACAATTTTCATGGGAGTTCAAGTAGCTTTAAAAAGATGTTCCTCTGTATTCTAGAGTCGGCAGCATCATGGACATTGGTTCCCACTCCATGCGGGGGGAGCATTGCATGCAAAGGTTTAGAGACTTGCATTCAAGTGTTGCCTGCATTTCTCAAGTGACATAGCAATAGAATTTCTAGTAGAGAGGACCTAGAGGGAAGGTCAGGAATAGTACTGTAGAAACATGACGTGTCAAAGGACAGAGAGCTGGTTAGTAACAGGGGCAGATAAAAACGCAGACTCCAGATTCCCCATCGGAGCAAAGAGAATCAACTAAGCGCGACCATGCCCAGGACTCCTACAATATTTTCACTAACTGATGGGTTTCAGAAGAGACTGTTTCCCTCTCAAAACAGTTAAAGCACCAGAAACAGAGAAAATGTATCCCTGTCCTCCACTCTCAAGGAGCTAGCTCCCTGAACTGAAAAAAAATGAGATCAAGGCCAGGAGCAGATTAGGAAGAACTTGAACAGGCTACATGTGAAATGAATCCTGGTTGGTTCCACTCCCTGCTTATCTGCTCCAGCTATCAAAAGAGATCCTGACTAGTTCCTTAAGCTTTATTTAGTGGCTATAAGAAACATGCAGGCAATATTTCTTTTTCTTAGAGGGTAAGCCTGTGCATTAAATATATGCGAGGGGTAAAGTTTCTGAGATGAAAACCAACCACAAACTTGCTATTGTTAGATACATCTGTATGGGGCATTCACAGCCAGAGCATATCCTTTTGAATAGCTGGCTTTCAGAATTTCCAGGAAAGCCACTGCTAATTCCAAGGAATGGTTACAACACTGTATCCCTGCAGTGGGAGTGGGCTTAGAAAGCAGTCATCCTGTGAGGTTAGTTGGGGTCTCTAGCCTACTCCAGCCACCATTCTCTTGCATTCACCCTAGGAAGCATTTGGCTGCCAGAGTTCCTGACCCATCCCTTTGTACTACATCACCATAGACTTTTCTGGGACAATTACAAAAAGGCAGATGGCAGAGTTTAATATCTCATTCAGTCCCTTATAGTCACATACTAGGGGCTGCTATGGTTTGGTCTCAGAATGTACTCAACCACATCCAGAAAACTCAAAATCTGTGAGTTCTAATCTAGTCTCTGGCACATGTCTATCTGTCCATCTGCCTGTCCATTCATCCTTCATCATTCTTTCACGACTTTCAAAAACAATTGTGTGATTTTTTTATTTTTTTTTAAAAGACATAAATCTAAGACAGTTAAAGGTCAGGAAGAGAGATGAGCTATACAATGCAGAAGAGAGAATTCTTCCAGGAACTTGAGGTAAGGTGGTTATTGTGCTACTTTTGCTTCAAATTTCCTGTCAACTAAACAAATAATAAAATTCCCTTCCCGCTTTACTTTTCTCACATGGAAAATTTATGGATTACAATTAAAACAAGGAAAGAAAACGAACACCTATTTACACACTGAACAGTTTGTGGGTTCTGAGGAACGCAGGAAAAGTGCGACATGGGTCCTAACGCAAGGAAGTTAACTAGCTGGTTGGGATTAAGTTCTAAGACATGAAAGTGTTTCCACACAATATAGTAAAATAGGTATTAACGAAATAAGGAATAAACTCTCAGGAAAGGAAGGAAAGACAAGAAGGATATAGTGATATGGGCAATATTTCCCAAGGGAGCCCACAGAAACAATGCTAACCAAACGCTATTGCCTAAAGTGGGAAATCCACACAGATCACTTCATTATTTAGTGTGATTTTCAAAAACAGGCTAAGAAATAAAAATTGGAAACTAGCACTTGGAAGTCTAATAATTGCCGTGGTTACAGTTCAGGCTGGTGTAATCTCACTGACCAAAATGAGGCGAAAATGAAGGCATCGTGGCTAACTCCATGGAATTGATTATACATACATACATACCTCTATTTTATACACATATATGTCATGTTTATATATTTATACATATATCATTTTTATATTATTATATATAATTTTTATATAGTCAGATAATATATAAAAATAAAGTGTGTATATGAATTTAAAAACTTTATTCCATGCTTTGTCTTATATAACAGACTTCAGATAGCTCTTTGAAGGTATAGATGAATTCTTTGCTATAGACAGAGAATTTGGGGGCTCATTACATATATCATCTTATTTTAAAACCATTTGTGATTCAAAAGAAGGTATCCTTCCAGTGGAGCAGGTCTCTTCACAGGTAGACTTTTTATGGGCAAGACACGGATAGTCTTTAAGGAACAAGTTGAGGATATACATTTGTCAAGCGTAGAATATTCCTACTGAGTTTTTACAAATGACAGAAAACAATGGTGCACCAGTTCTTTCTAACATTAGCTGCTTTGTTCCTCCTCACAGCCTCACAGAAAAGATTATTTGCAACTCCTCACATCCTTACAAAATATTCAGATTCTTCAATGAAATGTGGTTCCCACATTGTGGATACACCCACACAGCAAACTGCAACAGTGAATGAAACAGATTATAGTCAGATCTCTGACAATATTAACTTTATGCTAAGGCCCCGCTCTGGTGGGCAGCTTTCCCTCCAAATCTATGCCTGAACATTTTTACCCAGTAAACACACTCTGGACCTTCAGAGGAGCTGCTGAGTGGCGGCGATCTGAGTCCTAACGTTTCATGTGTGGGAACAGACTGCTGTAAGTACAATGGTAGTTCCCTGGCTGAAATGGCAGAGGCATTTTTTTGATGGTGAAACGACCTGGATGCAAAGAAAAGATCCTGAGTCTAATGATGCATAATTCCTGCTAGACCAACGCACATCTGCAAAACCAAACTCGGGAGAGCCTGCCTACCTCATGTGGCCACCTCTGCTGCTCTGGATAGTGTTCTTTTCAGCCCGCAGCTCTTACATGAGGCAACACTAACTTTAAATCAGCCTTCCAACAGCTATTCATCCAAGGAGGCCAACTCCAAGGGCCTCAAATTGGGCAGCTAAGAAATGTGCGGCTAGAGACGTGATGAAAGAGGTCAGAAGGGACCACTGGGAGGGTGGCTCTCCAATGGGCAGGAGAGTGTCTCAGACGCTTAAATGCTCGTTGGAAAAGTCTCCCAGTCAGTAAGGAAGCACATCCCAGTAGGGACAGCCAAGTGGGCCATGGTAAGAACAATGACTCCTGACTGTGGAGGGGAAAACTGAAGGGGAGCTGGTTCTAGCAATTTTTTTATTTATTAAGTGCTTTCATGTCATTCCATTTCTTCATTCATCTCACCCCCACCCAAAGGCCTTTTCTCCTTCCCTCCCCCCGGGCCAGGCCCCTGGCTCGGAGGAAGCTGTGGGCAGCAAGGACTCTCCCTCACTTCATCATCTCTGTGGGCGTGGGTCAAGCTTGGCCTGAGACGGACGGGAGAGGGGAGCCGTTCCTTCGTCTCCCCGCGATAACCCACGCGGACACATAGCAAAGAAAATGCCCATGGAAAGCGGACTCCCCGTTTCCTTTGGGGCGCTCCCGAGCGCAAGACGGACGGTGTGTTAGCAGCTGGAAACCTCCCTTCCCTTTGGCTCCTCACTCACTGTTACAACTCAGGGCTGGGGAAGCACTATGATGCTATTGAAGAGCTACCGCTAAAACCGCCTCTGCCACTCCCCTCAGCGCCACCCGGGGAGGAGTCTATGCCCGGCCCCGGCTCACAGAGCAATTTCAGCGACAGGTCCTAGGGGAGAATTTAGCGAATCTGAGGCCTTCACTGATACTCTGCGACTCCTGGCCCCAAGGAGGACGCAATCCAGAAACCTCAGGTCTTCACGCTGGCCCCGTCTTTCAAGGCTTGACCCCTTAGCAGGAGTTCTGGCTCCCATTTAATACCTGTAAAGGGAAATTTCTAATGGTTCTGAAGAAAGCCTTTGGAGTTAAGGAGCTACTCTACCGCCAAAACTACAAATTTCCTTATTGTACAACAAGATCACATCTACTGGGTGACGTTGCCTCCCAGGGGGTAAATTACTCCCCTGCCTCAGGGGATGACATCAGCTTATGGCAATGGCGTCATCATCACGTATCAGGTCAGGAGGTACAATTGCTCCTCATAAGATATGGATCGGCTATGACCGCCCTCACATTCTATGCATTTGTGAAACCATCCTACACGTTCTCTCTGCAAGGGCGGAAACAACTCCCAAACCCAGGGGCTTTCATGTATAATTAAGGCTCTCTCCAGGCCTTCCCGCATGGGCAGGAGACTGGACCCCGTTCAACTGGGTCTCTGTTCGGCCTCTTTAAGAAGCAGTGGCCGCAGCTCTCCCCCCAATGGGCCAGGGAAGCCACCTCAAAAGGGTGGGTGCTCTTCACAAATGGACAGGAAACAGAGAAGACGAATATTGGGCGGATGACAGATCCCTTAACTGGCCTTCAAGATACGAGCTGTTCTATTAAACATAGGGCCATTATGCGGGCCGGCCATCTACTTTCAACCTCAGAGTGATTAAAATGCTGGCAGGAAATGAAAGCTCTCTATTGACGGCCCTTCCCTGAGGTCCTAATTTCAAACCAAATTTTACAGCACCACACAGGAACAAAGGAAGCCCAGTCTTCCAAGTCTTCTTTTTGTCACTTTGGACAAAGACACCCCCTCATACTCTTCAAAGAACAATGGTCTCTGTAGAGCCACAGCCACGCCAAGAATGGGCACAAACCATACAGAAACACATTTTAAAAATACATTTTACACTGCCCTTGACATTTCGGATAAATAGAAACCACTGCACTGAAATTCCAACTATTTCATCGTCTCCCTCCGCCCTTCCCCTTCATAATGAGAATTTCCCCCTTCTCTCCATCTACTTGATCTTTGACATTTTGGCCTCTGTGAATGGAGGGCACAGTCAAGTAGCCAAATGAATTAATTTTTCAGATAATTGCATTTTATTAAAATCATCACTGTCACCGGAGACAATCGCATGATTTTCACCAAACAGAAAACGAGGACGATGCCTACCAATCCTTCCTCGTCACTGAGCCGTCTCCAGAGCCACTTCCGCTCCACAGTCCCCGTCGAGGCCGCCAGGGAGGCTACGCTATCAGAACAGGGGCTCGATTCACCCGCCGTTGTTTCGGGGTGGCCCCCTTTTCCCCTCCTTCTTCAGCAAAAACAGCTTTTATGTTTTTACTGAACCACTTCAGATTCACTCTTCCACACAGTGGATGTTTACTTGGACTTGGCAGGCTGAGAACAGCTGGTTGTTTCCTAACGAATGGAACATGAGACCATATGTTTCCACATTTAAGCAATTTCGAACCAGAGGTATAATTCTGAGTGGCCTTTGTTGAAACTGTACATTAAATACCCAAAGGATCTGCGCTATATAGGAGATTCAGCCCCCCCCCCCCATTTTTAGCACTTTTCTCTTAGCAACAAAACCACTCCACACCACTTGGATCCGAGGCCCGCACCACAAGTTTGCAGAGAGAGCTCACTGGCGAGCTGACGACGGCTCTGCTGCAGGGGCAGCTGCTTTTTAAACAGGAAAAGAC
This sequence comes from Miniopterus schreibersii, assembly GCF_964146895.1. NCBI lineage: Eukaryota > Metazoa > Chordata > Mammalia > Chiroptera > Miniopteridae > Miniopterus > Miniopterus schreibersii. The sequence goes on from NC_138116.1 coordinate 12,020,195, forward strand.
AGCTAAGCACGCTTTCTCCTTCCAGTTCCATCTGGGAACAAAATGTGTCTGAGGCCATCTCTGGGGAGCATCCACAACATGGGTACCTGCTTTCGTCGCAGAAGCACAGACCTAACACATTTGTAAAACGGGGGGGTCTCTGACGTTAGCATTTAGGATGACCATGGCCTTTGCTTCTGCTCTTCCATTATATTTACTTACTTATCTTATTGATGGGGGGACACACTGATTTGTTGTTCCACTTACTTATGCAGTCACTGGCTGCCCTGACTGGGGAGGGAACCCGCAACCTTGCAGTATTGGGACCACGCTCTAACCACCTGAGCTATCTTGCCAGGGCCTCTTCCCTCTTAGAATATCTGCAAGTCAAGCTGGGCTGATGAGATTCAAGTTAAACTTAAGCTAAGGATAAGAAATGTCCTAAACAAAAGCACTTTTTATGAAACTTACTGTCTTAGGCTTCTAATGAAACTATCATATTTCTTTTTTAAAATTTACTTATTTTTAAATTGATTTAAGAGAGGAAGGGGGAGGAAGAAAGAGAGAGAGAGAAACATCAATTGGTTGCCTCCCATACACACCCCAACTGGGGATCGAATCCGCAACCTGGGTATGTGCCCTGACCGGGAATCAAACCGGCGACCCTTCGGTGTACCAGACGATGCTCCAACCAACTGAGCCACGCCAGCCAGGACTCATTTCTTTTCATTGGTACTTCAATGTTAATCGTTAATAATGTTAGAAAACAAAACTATGGATTTAAAGCCAGGCTGAGTCAGAGCATTTAGCAAGGTGTTAGCAAAGCACCAAGAAGACAATTCTCTTGTTCCTGGAAAGAGAGCTCAGCTTTAGAAAAAATGAAACACAGCAAGAAGTCCAATATATATAGGTAGGCAATACAGTAACTAAATACCAAGTACAGGGGAGTGGGATAGGAAGCCACCAGCCTCTGGAAAGTCAGGGTCCATGAGACCTCCCCATCTTGACTTTAGAGCTGAAATCCTACATCGAAGTCAATACATTTCTTTATAGGCCATTTTCTAAAATATTAAATGAGGGTCATTTATTAAGAGGTAACAGGTAAGAGGTAAAACTACAGGTGAAAACAGGTTATTTCTACCCTATATTTAGCGAGGCATTTTTCTGAACTTGATTTTGAGTTCCGAAATATCCCAGTCTTTATAAGCTTCTGCACCTGTGACTGGATATATTTGTCAAAGAGGACTTTAAAAGTAGCCCTACTTATTATCATTACAGAATATTTTAAAGATAACAGAAGCAATTAATATTACCTCCATCCAGGTTCTTATATGAAAGTAAGATGAACAATACTAACAATATTTTTCTTTCTCTGATTCTACTTAAATAGAAGGATCTTACAGATAATTTCACAAAGCCACTGTTTTCAGCCATGTTACTAAGAAAATCTCAGCAAAACCAAAAACATTATCCCTTCCCCTCCCCACTACTTCCCACCAAACAAGACACAAAAATGTATATACATTATTTCTTAGTTTAAATCTTACAACTCCATGAAAACTCTGAGAAATAGACTGTCTGCAGCTGAATTTCCTTGAGCCCTGTGAGAGGGCAGGTTTTCTACTCTTGTGGGTTCTGGGGCAACACAGGGATTGCTTGGGGCAGGAATGGAGGAGAGAGCAGTTAATCCATGCTTTTCAGACGCTACGCAGCTCACAGGAAATAGACACAATGGTGTTCACTGCAGTTTTGTAAGAGCAAAAATTCTTAAGCAACCTCCATGGGGGAGCAGTTAAACAAATTGCAATACCTCTATAGGACAGGATGCTACTAGAAAGAGCTCGGTGGTTAGGAGCACAGGCTAAGGGGCCAGAGCATCCTGGTTTGAATCTAGCCTTGGCTTTTACTGCCTTCGTAACCTTGAACACATTTGTAATCTTTCTTTAACTCAGTTTTCTCATCTGTCAAGACCTATATCCTAAAGTTACAGTAAATGAATTAATAGATACCTGCCTTTAAAGATATCCATTATTATTAATACGCAGACAGTAAAAAGAGTAAGGCAGATCTATACATACAATTCGTATTGACAAGGAGATAATATCTATAAAGTAAATTGGTGGGAGAAAAACACAGGCTGGAAAGCAGTAGATAGAGTAGTATGAGGACAGGAGAGGAAAATCTGAATTTCTGTCCTTTTGTTCATGCAGCAGATAAAAGTTTCAGGAACATCTCTGCTATCTTTGGCACACTGTAAGGGTTGATGTGCAGCAAACTTGGAAACGTGCTGAGAACAAATAATACTGCATCTTCAAATAAAGAGATGTTCAGAAAACATACTCAACTTGTCAGTTGTTTCCCTAGGACCTCTGTTCTTTCAAAAGAAAATTATTTTGGATCTATAAAGAATTCTTTAAGTTAAAAAAGTGGATAGAATCAAGGGGAAAACTGGTACATTCATAGCTGAAAGCCTCTCCATAATTTTCTAATATCAAAGTGTAGTTTTAGTTAATATTATAGTCATTTACAGTGCCACAAAAGAACTAGCATTACATACATACACACACACACACACACACACACACACCCCAAGATAAAACATGGTGTTACTTATTGTACAACATAAAGTTATTCTCAGCACTCAAGAATCACCTAGACAGCCCTGAACCAGGGTGTATCAATTTTACGCTAAAAACAAAGGTACAGTTTAAAATCCTGTTTTAGAGGCAATGATTTGATTGTGTTAAGTAAGGCTTTTGCCAAGATTATGACTAACCCCACACGTCTTGAATTCTGCAGGATTCACTCATTCATTCACTCAATATTTATTAAGCACCTATAACTAGAATGCTAGAAACTGAGGAGCTTGCACAAACTCTTACCTGGCTAAAACCTATGCTTCCCAGGTAAATAAAACACCTACATAAGTAAAAGAAAACTATAATTCAAGAATATGCTCATCTCAGTTGAGTCTTTAGGTGGGAAAGAGATATCACCATTTATTCTTTAAAAGCTCCGATTCTACTGATCTGATGAGGACAGACAGTGTAACGAGCTTTGGAGCAAAAATTACCTTCTTAACATAAAGGCTTTCTTTCTGACTGTGTCTACCTAAAACTCTGCTCCTAAAATGGCTCATACCCTGAGAATACAAAGACTATTCATCTATTAAGTACTTGGGTAAAAGCAGGTACATGCCATAGGTCCTACAGAGCTTAGGCACCTTCAAACCAGACATTTAAAGACTAACGAGAGTGGGAAAAGCAGGCCAGGCGAGGGTCTAAAGACCATGAAAGAAGCATATTCTCTGATGAGCAGCCCTTTCCCCTGCCCCCTTCACTCTAGTCTAGACCAACGGCAGGGGTGGAAGCACTACAGCATGTGGTAGCAATCACAAAGACCAATTTGTTCTGAGCATGTCAAGGTCAATGACATTATGGCTGAGGAGACGGTCTTGAGCACTGGAAGTCTGCACTAGTTCCTGAATGTCACACAGGATCACCTATGGTGTTTGTTTGCCATTTCCTTCATCCTAGCTCTCTGAACAGCTATCTTTCCTGTAGGCTTTGGAAACATGCGGCAATGGAAATACCTCGTTCTGGTGGTCTTCTGTTGGTCAACAAATAAATGCTATTGATGTTGACAATGTGGGAGGCCCACCAGGAAGTCCAGCTGGATTTGTTGAAATAAAGCAATTTTTCCTTCCTAAGACACATTTTATCAGGGAACTGGCTGTATCCAATTTAGAATATACTCTGTCTGTTCTGGCTCTGGAAGACAGACAAGGAGGAAAGGAGGAATATTCATTGGCTTGCTTTTGTTGGTCTGCTCTTTTTTTTGGTTTCAACCTTTTTGTTAACAGGTAGAAAAGAGGAAAAGAGCACTTCTTGTATTTCCCAGACAGATACGTTCCAAAGAACGTCACTTTTTTCTAAGACAGCCTTATAACCCTGCCCCATTTAACAGTGGGCCGGGAAAATGAACACAGGGGCCATCTACTTCCTATCTGTTGGAACTTCTGACTTCATTTCTTCTTAACGTGAACCAAAAGTTAGCCTTTGGACTTCCTAAATTTTTTTTATGCTATCACTCTTTAATTTTTCTTTTTTTTAAAAAATATATCTTTATTGATTTCAGAGAGAGAGAGAAACATCAATGATGTGAGAGTCACTGGTCGGCTGCCTCCCACATTCCCCCACTGGGGATCCCGCAACAAGGGCATGTGCCCTGACCGGGAATTGAACCGCGATCTCCTGGATCCTAGGTCGACGCTCACCCGGCCAGGCTCTCTTTAATTTTTCTCCCAATTGTTCTTGATGTTTAATGAGTCCCAAGGCATTTTTTCCCCCCATTCTCAGCTAATGCAAAGGCTTAACAATGCAATGGAAATCGGATTTAAAGAAAAAAGCCCCGGCACTGTGTTTTCGAAGGTAATGATGTTCTAGAAATATTTCATGGAAGGGCCATAAACTCTGTTTTTAAGAAAGTTACGATGAAGCGACAACAAATGTTATTTTTAACGTGGGTATTTTAGTTTTAAAAGATTCCACTTGGTGTTTCCCAAATTCAGCGTTTCACATAATGGTCAGGCTAATATGAATGTGGGAAAAAAAGACAAACCCAAACATGGAATATTATTTTCAAAAAGTAGTGCACTCAATGTAAAGGTCCAGCAGACTCTGCTATCTGCATGTCCCTGACCCCGTTCACATGACCTTTGTCCTATTTATAGAAAAGCAGCAATTCCCATTTGAACATACAGTGATACCTTGTAGGAGAGTTCGCCTGAGCACAAATAAACTTGGGGAAAGCGTTGACTTAAAAATAAAACACTGGAAGAGGAGGGAGGGGTTCCGATCCCCCCCTCTGTGAAAATTTCCGGAAAAGTTGTAAACAAAGGCAGGTTTGGCTCGGGCGCTGAGCGGCTCTGGAGAGCTGAAGGGGATGCGGAGTGTATGGAACCTCCCAGAGTGAGGAAATGTTTGTAAAACAGTTAGTAAATCACAGGCAGCCGAGGTCACCGCGCCGAGCAACCCGAGGGACGCGCGGCCAAAACCCCAGCTGTGAAAGAAGGGGGCCCCGGACGCTGTTCACGGCTTGAACCCCATCTGAATGCTCTCTGGGGTCCCCTCCCTGCCCTTTTCCCCGCGGTCACTGCACAGCTCCGACGGCTGGGCGGGTCATTAGCTCCGGGCCACAGGGCCTGGCTTTCCATGCCCGGCGGGTGCCCAGTGAGGAGGCCAGGGCCCTGAGAACGTCCTCTACAGAGGGACACTGAGCCTGTGGTCCTAGGGGCAGAGCTGCAAGTTCCAGCTGGAAAGAAAGAATCACACTTGACCTGGGGAAAAAAAAAAAGTCTGCAGAGAAAAACAGAAGGCAAAATTCGTAGCTGAACGTTTCCATGAACGTTGAAGTACCTTCTCAGGCCCTCTTTGATCACTGCCCTCCCTGACTACGGACGGTACCATCTGTCTATTATTCTTTTTGTGATTTTACACAGATGACGATGTGGAAACTGTTAGGTTCTGCATAAACTCTCTCTTCGGTGCCCCGTTGTCCCCCCAAAGTCAGGAAGACGGGAAGAAAAATAAAGTCAGAGCATTAATGAGCTGCTAAGGGAGCCAGGAGGAAGACGCACTGGGAGGCTCTTCCCAAGCACTGGGCAGAGGCCCCTCCGCCCGATGGACGTGGCGCTCTCCGCACCACCCTTCACTCCAAAAGGGATTCGGTGAAACCTGCACGGTCTTCCTCTGCACCAGGCTCAGTCTGTCCACACAGACTGTCACTGCGCACTTCAGCCACGCCATGAGCGAAGGGTAATCATTAGGGGCTTGGAAATCTTCTCCAAATGAGAAATACAGTCAGAGATGGAAAGGTTTACTTTTTCAAATATTGAATAATAGAAAAGATGGAACAGAAAAAAGCATGTAGCCACAGATTACAACCAACAAGTGATCAAAGATGGACAGCAAGGTGCTTACATTTATAAACGAAAGAAAAAGTCTTGAAATTGTATTAGTCGACTTCTCCGGCAATCAGACATAATTTAATGTGAGCCCTGATTCGCAACAGAGGACCAGGACCACCTCAGTCACAAGGCTGAAACTATAAATAGAAACTCGCTCCTGGAAAATGCAGGGCCCTGATTGCCTAAACTGAAACAGGACAGATACATAAGAATCAGCTGCACTGCTGAAAGGCTACTGACTTAGTTTTAAGTTGGTCGGGCTGTCTCTGTCTACGAGTGATGCATTTCTTTTACTCCTTTTAAATACTCAGACCATGTGAGAGCAACAGAAGATGTACTCTGGAGTTGTTTTTCTGGGTTGGCGTTGAGTCAAACACACTCTTCGCTCATCTCTCACACTTTTGTCATAATGGCAGGCCAGCGGTGATACCATATAATTCTCAGCTTTGCTTTGTAAAAAATTAACGTGGGCTATGCAAAGATCAAACAAGATTTGGGGCCCAATGCATTCTTATTCTAACTAATGGAGTAATTAGCCCAGACAGCCTAGAGCAGAAAATCAAGGAAAATCAGAAGGGAAAAGTCAACTCTTTGTTGAGAGCACTGCTTAATGCTTTGAGTAATGCTTCAAGGCAACTGAGAAAGGCACGGGACTTCAGAGCCAGATCTGGGATCAACTCCTGGCCTCAACCTGATTTGCCGTATTGAGACTGGTCGAGTCATTTCAGATATGGTCAGTTTCCGGATCTGCAAAATGGGATTCAAAAGCACTACCTACTAAGAGTGTTGATAGAACTAAATGCGACGCTTCTTTAAGTACCTGGAATGGTGTCCGACACATAAGCAGCACTCCAAAATGTCAGCTACCTTTCCTCAACCACTCCCCTCATGTCACTGAAGGCTTTCTTTAAAAGTTATGGCTTTTTTGGAATGAACATGGGACATACTCCATGAAGGGAGCCACACCATTCTCTCTCACCATCAACCACAACCTGGGCACCGAGTCTCTGGGGCTTCAGGCCTCTCACTTCCTCTAGCACCACATATGTTATGGTCTAAGTCAAAAGGACTCCTTCAAGCCTCAGAGAAGAGTGCGTGCCCCCCAAAATAAATGGGCTTGACTCAAACTTTGGATATTTAGCTATTTAAACATGTTGCTCACAGCTCATGTACTCAGTTTGAGGAATTCCTCTTGGCTCCTCTCTCCAGTGGAAATGGATGGTTTCCACATTACATTCCTTGCCCCCTTAGTCAGCTGGCAAGTTGGATAAAGTAAAAATAAATTCAGAACAAACACACACACATACCCATATTTCAGTGCTATTGTGACTCAGACAAGTAGGTGATTACTACAGGATAGAGGCATGATTATCGATCACAGGCCTCCTTGCCCCGATTTTGCTACTAGTAGATATTTGTGAGTATAAGGTAGTTTGCACTTTGAGAAGAAATATTGATGTCATTACTTGATTTTAAGTTTGGGTTAAAATTTACCTTGGTTTTTTTTTGTTTGTTTGTTTGTTTTAAAGCAAGATCTCATAATTTTAATACTACTAAAAGGCAACTGCCCTGGCCCGGTGACTCGGTTGGTTAGAGCACTGTCCATAAACCAAAAGGTTGCAGGTTCAATCCCTGGTCGGGGCGCACACGGGAGGCAACCAATCGATGTTTCGCTCTCTCCCTGTCTCTAAAAATCAATAAAAACATATCCTTGAGTGATGATTAAGAAGAGAAAAAGGATGAAAAGACAGTGAATAATGGCCTATAGTTTCTTACCACTTGTCCTCACTTGCCGACTGGCTATGGGTATGCTGTACCACCTGCGTGAGACTCGAAGGCACATGCCTGTCCTGCTAAAAACGGCTCAGAGCTTCTAACTTGGCTTTAAAACCCTATGTGAGAGTTTTATTTTTTTCTTTCTTTCTAATGTGGATATTCTTAAGCTGAGGCAGGGTTTGGGAGAGGTGTTCTATCAACAAAGTGTACTTTCCAATTCTATTTGGAATTTCAGAACGTGCTTATTAGGCTCAGAGAAGGTTCTCCACCTGAAGAATTATCAACTCTGTCCAACTGTACATGGCCCTATGAGTGTGGCAAGGAAATAAGACCCCAAGACTGGCTGAATCAGAAGCAGGAAAGAACAAAAAAATATTAGTATCATGGGAGAGCCAGCAAGTCGGTCAAATAACTGAAGATACTGAGCCACCACCCTGGTTGAAAATCAAAAGAAATCCGCTCCACTTCCAAAGCCTCTTCAGTGGGAATGACACTGCAGAGGATCAGGAATGTCACTGCGAAGGATCAGGAATGTCACTGCGAAGGACCAGGAATGTCGCTGCAAAGGAGGCGAACATCCACAGCCGCTCTGCCATTTAGTTTCTGCTCGACCTCGGGCAAGTCGAGGACCTTTTCTGAAGCTCAGTTTCCTCCACTGTGAATGAAGATAAGCTCTCTCTCATTAAGCTGATCTGGCTCTAAAATGGTAACTAGTATGCTTTGCTCACAGTAAGTGCCACACGAATGGCAGTTGGTACTATTATCAGATGGCATTCTAACCAGGAGGGCAAGAAATAATAAGCTGACTAACTAATTGTATTAACCCCCTTCTCATTCGCTCAAACCCCTTGCACTCTGATGTCCTAAGCAAGTTGTGTTGTGACCTAAATAAAAATTTTACCACTAAGTCAAGAGTAAGTTCTAAGTTTTTTTGTGTTTGTTTTTTAAAGAGGGTAAGAAATGAAGGGGATCTACTTCCAACTGCCTTAAACAGGATGCTGCAGTTCATTTTGTTAGATTTTTTCCCAAGCATGTTTCTATTTAAAACCATCTTTTTGCATGATTCTGGAAGAGAGGGTATAACTAAGTCTTATCTCGTCCAAAATTGGTGTTTCCAATTTCCTTACATAACAAGGCTTGAATGTTGTGGAGGAAGTAGGCAAAAACAAAGTAACCGAGAGAGATCAGAAAGCAAGAGACCTATAACCTGTAAGGTTAAGAGGTTATGACCCGAGGGCCCTGAAGTAAGGTGGAAGTCTAGAAGGATGTTTCAGGTACTTTTAAGCAACGAACTTTATGGGGCTTTTTGAAAAGGGCTCGAGATAGGATCTAATGCTTAGGATGACATTACTGGCATGAATACACTTAGAAAGATCATAGGGACCCCATCAAAATTAACCTGTCACTGTCGTTTGAGAAAGGAGCTGTAGTATTAGTAACTCATTACTCTTTGCATTTGCTGTTTAAAATCGAAGTGGTCCACCCTGAAAGTATTTCTTTGGACTTGTCCATTGTAGTAATTATCCTAGTCCTACACCTTTGGCAAAGCACAGCCAGGCCACAAATCCAAAGGAAAAATACATATGATTAGACAACCACAATGAATCACACACACGCACCCCTAAAAAATGGTGTCAATCACATCCTGAATTTGGTTTTGATAGGAAGTTGAGAGGAAAGTTGCGCTCAGTACAATGTTAAGGTGTCATTAATGGAACACTACGTGCTGGTTTCTCCCTTGAGTTTTACTAACGTTAGACAGGGAAGCAGTTACAGCTGTGGCAGTGTAGAGGGGGAGGAGTAAAGCTGGCTGGTGTCATATACGTTCCATAAAATAGGACAGACATAAGCATCTGTATTATGTGGTTGGACATGGTATGCACATGGCTAAAAGAGGGAGCGGAAATAGAAGGAAAAAATATCTTCCTGGTATATCCCAGCAAATCATAATACATTAAGGATTGGGAAAGTTTTTTAAACAATAAAAATAAGATGCAGGGCTGCTTTAACAAAATTCAGGAAGGACAGCCTCTACTGAATACTTTCTTTTTGTTTTTTCCATAAAGAATTACAAGATAGAGAAAATGTTTGTTTCAGTTACATATTATTAGTAATCAATCTATAGTAAAATATATTAAAAGTCTTTGGAGCTTGTAAACATATATTAAAGACATTAGTCATCAGCGATTTCTAAGTATCATTATCTTAAAAGCCCTAGAAACGTGCACCTTTCTAATTTACAATTATGTTCAAGTAATCTGCATCAATCTAAGGAAACGTTCAGACTCTCCGAGTCAGGAAATTAAACCACTCGTTCTTAAATTCTGAGCACACCTCTAAGCCTGTGTCTTGCTTTTATACTGAATGTTCGTAGATAAATGCTAAGAAAATCTTTGAGACAAACTGAACAGTATATGCGGATCACACAGATTAACCAAAAGGTAAGTGCACAGAAATGAAAAAAGGGCCTGTGAAGGGATAGAAGAGAGTAGGATTTGCAGTTACAACACCTTTGCCACACATTCACTGTCCTACTAAACGTAACTGATCTAGTATGGAAATTAAGGTAAGAAAAAGTGCCTCCCCCCAGGTTGCAGGTATTATAGAAAACGTTTAAATGGGTGATGAGTTAAAAATCAGCATTTCCTGCACTTTAATTTCATGTCATCAAACATCTATTAAATACCGATCATCTATGCAAGACCAAGCATGAACAAGACCTAGTTTTCTTGCCATGGGAACATTTAAAAGTAAGTAATACGTAGATAAAGGGGACAGATTCTTAACACGCTCCTAACATACTCACCTCATTGCTTATTTATGGAAATATCCGACTAACGCATCATCTAAAAACCATCAGAATATCTAATAAAACGTGGATGCTTGAGCAACACTCGCCCTAGTACTACTGTACCACAGAACCAAGTCAAGGGGGAAGTCAGGACAGTCACAAGGTAAATCCGAGTGCATCTGGGATCAGCAGAGCCCTGATCATGTCAGTCTCTGCAGGTCCTTCTCCAGCTTCGCTCAGCTCTTCGCACTCAGCGGTGTGTCTGCGGCCGGGACGTGCCCAACCTGATTAGGAGCCCCCAGCACCCTCCAGCCACTCGTTCTACCTTGGTGATCTCGGTAAGATGAGAGGAGGTATCAGGGCCGATCGCTAAAGATCCTTCTAGTTACGACATTCATTCTACGAGGAGAGCTGAAATGTTTGTTTCCGGCAGATGATTACAAGAAGGAAAATGCATTACTTTTGTGTCAGGCCCGCGCATTCCTTAAGACCACATCTCAATTTTGGCAACAGACCCTAATTTAGGTCTCTGTATGGATTCCAGCATCATGAGCTCATCCTACACCTTAAAAAATGTATTCATTATGTAAGCATTCCCTTCAGCAAACAGAAGGCTGGAGAGCAGGAAAGTGCGGCTTGCCATTCAATTTGGCTCCGGCAGAACTTTCCATCACTGGGAAGAGGCTGCCCATGTCTAAATAATGAGAGCAAATGTTTCGTCCTCATGGTGGTGTCTTTTATTTCACTGTCACTTTGGAGGGGTTTGAAAGTCACAGGCTGTCCACCTCTGGTTCTTGCTGCATCAACAGGTTATAAAAATAATACTTCGCCTCCTGGAATGCAACCTTAAGATGAACTCAGGAAAATGGTATTCGTTTTTCTGTTGGATATATTAGATGTGCAATAACGATGTATTATAAAGTAAATCAAATTACAAATATGAACCCTATCCCTTGGATAAAGTCCTGGGAGCGAGCCAACACCACAATTATTATCTTCTCTAGCATTGAATGTTCTACATAAGTGTTTGGAAGATGTAAACAGGACATAAATCTGAGATCGGTTCTTCAATCTGTCTACAAATAACCATGACATTATATATAAACTGTAGTTTGGAGCATATATGCTCTCTGTTTAAGCAGTTAAGAAGTGTATCAGACACTATGATAAACAGAAAAAACGGAGCGTGAATACCGATAAATGGAAGCCTTCCGTCTAGGAAAGTCTTCACTTATTTGATTAAGTTAGGTGAAAAACAGAGCAGTCATGCTTGTAGCCTTTCTTCCTTTCCCCTTTCCTCTGCTCTTTTCATTTCTAATGCGAATCGGAAGTCTATGTGGAGCAGTCTGGCTAGCCCCAGTCTAACCTCCCCATCTGGAAGGGGGCTAACCAGCCTTGGGGCTACTTCCAACCCTTCCCAGCTGTTAGGTTGGGGTTTTTTGTTTTTGTGGGCTTGAGAAAGCATATTTATATAAATGATTGCCATATCCTTTGCCAGCTGTTGACCCTGCTCTTGTCCCGGTTGGGGCATGGTTTTCATTTTTAGCGGCCACAGACTGGAACTGACCCTGATGGAGTTAGCACGCTATGCAAACAGCTTTACGCGCTATGGCTGTGACAGTTCAGACAATGGACGCACAGTGTAATCCAAGGGACCGGTGTTTCCCTTTGGGCAAATGTCACAGAATCCAGAGCTGGAAGTATCAGTTGAAAAAATAAATTCTGAGATTCACTGTTATGGAATAGCTCCTCTCAGACGGCAGCGATTTCAGCTAGATCAAGAATTTAGCAGCGGCAACAAATGAGTTTCCCCTTGTACATAATATGAGCCTGCAAAGCTCTCAGATAGGCCTGCAGAGGCAACTGTCTCTATAATCATATAAGAGGTCAAAAGAAGCTGTGTTTTCAGTTTTTAAACTAGGTACATATGCTTCTGATGTTAATGTCCATGAATAAAAGAAATTTCATCCTTGGACCTTAGTAGGACAAAAAGATAAAAAAATCAGTTTGGGTTTTGCTCACTGCTATAGCTTACCAATAATCAGGCCTAGCAACCCAATCAGATCATTTCTTATGCTCATAATCAACCAAAATAAATCGATGTTTAATCTTCAGATAACCCTAGTCACAGTGAACTAGAAAGTTTAGAAATATTCCTAGGGTGAGACCAGTTGGGGGAGGGGGACCCACAGAAATGAGAAGGGAAATCCCTTAAGGACAGTTTAACCTGGACAACCAATATTCCATGTGCAGTTAAATGGGGATAAACTGTATCAAGGCCTGGCGGCCACAAGCACAAACAGCGTATGTGAAGAATGAAGACATTTAATTAAAAAGAAATCGGTCCTTAATGTTGAGAGTGATATACCTAGCAGAACTGAAGATCTGTACAATTTGATAATTCACAGGGTCATTCCGTCATTGCCAACAGATCATTACTAAGAGTCTAATTGTAAAGGGAAAATAGCAAGATAGCCTGTCAGAAAGAAGTCCTGTGTTAGGTTCTTGCCCTCTCTTCGAGCCTGCAGGCTGGCTGGCGATAGCAGATGGAGTCTGCCATACACCACTGTAATTAAAATGTGAACCTCATCTTAGAAGGCAGAAGAGAATAGCTGACACATAGGGAAGCCGGGAGACAGAAAGAACAAATATTTCCTGCCATAGGCATTTTCAGTCTTTGGAAAAAACAATCCAAAAGGAAATGTAGCGTATGAATTTAAGCATCACGTACTTAGCGTATGTTTCAAAAATCCTCGGGAACTTGAGCTCTAGAACTGCTTTAAAGGCAGCTCAGAATTTCAATCAGCTTCAGCACAGTGGAAATCTCAAGTGCAGACGGCATGAACTGGTGGGATCTATGCTTCTCTGTACTCTGATTAACTAATGACAAAATCTATGACATTACAAGGCAATATTTTCTTTCTCTGGTGCAAATATATTTGTGATAATGAAGAAAAGAAAACAAAGCCATTTGTTGCTTATAGCATATCCTGACTGAAAATGTCATACCATTGGTACAAGCTAATGGCATAATCTCCAGACACACATTTTTTTTTGGTAAGGATAATATATAATTAGATTTTTAAAAATTCAATATTATATCCCATGTCTTTTATATTTACTTTGATTATTGATATATTGAGGCTTATTTCTGCCATCTTATTTTGCATGATCTGTTTGGGTTCTATAGATTGCATTTCTAATAATGATTTACCCTTAATTTTTATCATATTGCATGTAACTATAAATTTCCCTAAGTTACTCAATATCACAATATTTGTCCTAAATATGCTTTAATTGCCACTTGCATATCACATTTCCCTCTGCATTTTCATTTTCACGGTGAAGTACACCTTTAAAGGATTTTTTTTTCCCCAGCAAGAGCAAGGCAGTGGTACTACTGTGTGAAAGTACTGAATGATCATTTTAGCTGGGTATAGAATTGTAATTTAAGAATTATTTTTGTTCAGTACTTTGGGGTATTACTCTATTGCCTTCTGCTATTAATTAATGTCACCAAATAGAAATCTACTATCTATTTTTCATATCTATGTAGGTAATATGTCTTTTCTCTCTACTAGCTTTTTAAAAAGCAACGGTCTTCAATTTTACTATAAAGCATGTAGATATGAATTTATGTATATTCTGTTCAATACTCAAGTTGTTCATTTAATCTAAGGTCTAAATCTATTCAATTCTCTTATATGAATATCCCTTCTTAGTCATTCTCTCTAATTATTTTAGAACTCTTATTAGGTATATATTGAAGTTTCTGAACTTGTTCCTTAATTATTTCACATTTTTATCTTTCTGGGCTGCTTTCTGAGAACTACTACTCAGAAATATAGTTTAAAATTGTTACTGGGTTTTAAAACTTCAATGTCATTGTTTTATTGCTAATATTTTGAAGTTATTCTTTTCCATAGCCACTTGTTCTTGTTTTGTGTCATTTCTGCTGGCTTTTGTTTTATAATTTCTTGTTTTATAAAGCCATTCCTTTATCCTTTCGAGATTCTGAAATATAAAGGTTTTATTTTCAGGTTGTTTTATTATTTTCCTTTTATCTGAGTGACTTCATCTCCTGTTTGCTGACTTTACTGTCTGTTTTTATTGGTATTAATGTATTAGTTTATTTTATAAATGTTAACATTTTATTTGTAGGCATATCTTAAGCAGCAGTTAGAGTGAATTCTTTTCACTTTCTCTATGAGTGCACCATACCTTGTTTTCTAGTTAAATGGTTGCCTCAATTGAACCCCTAAACCTCCAGTACAGAATCTGGTCTTATATTAGGGGATGCAATTCTTGGTAATATGGGGGGAAATCCAAATCAGAAAATGAGTCATTGGATACAGGCTGTCTTTATCTTCCCACCTCCCTAGGCATGCGGTTTCAAAAAAGTCTTAGCTCTTGGTGGCAGTCAGCAGCAGCTTTAATTGGTGTCCTTCTGAAGGCACTACCTGGCCCCAAATAGAGCACCCTGCAGAAGTCCAACCCCTGGCCACTGAGCCGTCTTTCAGACACTAATACCCACAGTCTCTACCTCTTGGCCCCTTGCATTTCTGTCCAAATTTTGGTACATGGAGATATCTGTCTTATTTTTTAGCTTTGCCACATCTTCTAAATTCCCTTTTTTGTTTTTTCCTTCTATTTTTCCAGTAGTTTATCATTAAGGTATAGACTTATAATATCATCTTTACTGAAAGAGTTCCCCAAACCAACATTTTTGTGGTCTCTAAGTCATTCGTCTTTTGATTTTCCAAGTCAGAAGGATCTCATTTATATCATGGATACTTACATATGCAAGCCATGCTGAAAAGTTATTACATGCAAATTCTTTCTTTCTTTCTTTTTTTAAAATCTGCACCCAAGTATATGTTTATTGATTTCAGAGAGAGAGAGGGAGAGAGGCATCAATGTGAGAGAGAAACACTGATCGGCTGCCCCTTATATACTCTCAGACTGGGGATCAAACCCACAACTTAGGTATGTGCCCTGACCAGGAATTGAACCCACAACCTTTTGGTGTACCGGACAAAGCTCTGACCAACTGAGCCACCCGGGATTCATATTAAGCTCCCCCCTCTTCCTCATGCCTGACACCCAGTCACCATACCTGAAAATGTTTACTCCTGAACACTTACCCATTTTTTATCCCTCTGTATTCTTCGCCTTTCGTTTTCATTTACCACTGCCCTAGGCCAGGCAAACACTCTAAGTCTCTCTTAGTCTTCCTTTGAATCTGCCTTTTCTACAGCTATCAAATTGCATTGAAAAAAGAAAGCCTGACGATATCGCTTCTCTCCTGCTTAAAACCCTTCTCCATTCCTTACAAGACAAAGTCCAAGCTCCTTCACTAACACACACACTCTTCTGGGTTCCTCCCCTGCAGTTCCCTGTCTAGGAATTTCTATTATGGCAGCGTCAGCCTCCCGATGTGCCCTTTGAACATGCCATGGCTTTTCTTGCCTCCAGGCCTTCCCTGTGCTATACTGTCCCCCCGGATTGCTACCAGCCCAGCACCTCCTAGGCCTGTAGAAAGCTTTCCCTACCTCAACTCCAAGCACGGAAAGGAACTTAGCAACAAAGACCAGCCCCTGTGGGGTTTGCTGTTCTTTGTAGTATAATATTATTAGAAATACAGTTGATTTTAATCTCTCCATTATCATAGGCTTAATATATTTGAAATTTTTACGTTTCTACTTGAATTTCCTCTCCTATTGCCCATGAAGGTCAACACTGTGCTCTGAGAAGTCTGCACCGAGGACCTTTTCCCTGTGTGTTGTACTTGGACCCATAATGTAGCCACTGTATGCATATTCACGGGCTAGGGCCTATGTGTTAAGGTTGTAGGAAGCAAGCAAGCAAATCACCACTAGCAATAAAACATTTTAAAGGCAAGTAAAATCTCTTTCTAGTAATCAAATGGGCCAAGATGCGAGAGAAACAACTTTGGTACAAAAGACCCTAGCATCGACTTAGCTCCTAGAGCAGGCTGTGGTTTACACCACAATGTAAACGAGGAATCGTGTGGAAATTCTCATGGGGAAATCCCACAGGAACACTTGTTAGACAATCACTACTGAAGCTACATGATAACAGGTGATTCTTTTTGCTGAAGAGGAAAGAGAAAAGAAAAAAAAGATCTCAGATATCAGGACACCAAATAAATAGATCCCTAAAGTTAAACAATAATAACAATAAAACTTGCTAGTTTAGGGGCTGGATATTGTTTAATACCAAGAATAGCAAGGAGACCGTGCCAAGGGAGAATGGGTCACTGAAATCCTAAAATTCTGTGGTGCGTTTGTTTGTTTGGTATGCAAATACGTGGAGGGGGAAAGCCTCACAAGTACAGAAAATAGCATTTGTACACTGGGAAATGGATGTTAAGGATAAGACACTTTTAAATCTTAAAAACAGTTCACACTGCTTCATGGACTCGGAAAACGGGCTAGGAAGGGATCTGGATAGAAAACAACACCTTTGTAAAAATTTAAGTGAGTAAAATTCAGTTCGGAAAGAAGAAATTCTTCTAAAATTGAGTAAGATTAATTTGGCGTGTTACACAAATAGGAGGAAATCTGCTAAAAACAAGAAAAAAAGGGGGGGGGGGACTTAGCTGCTAATCTTAGGTTAATAGCAAATGACCCCATCCACTCTTAACCTCAAAGACTGACCTCTTGACCCACAGCCAGTGGCCCTGTTCAGAAACATGTTGCCACCAGAGTCAATAAAAAGAGAACGTAACGTGCTGAAATTGTTACTGCTAATGACAAGTGACACACACTTTATACTGCCAGTGAGCAAAGCCACCAATAAATAACCCTAAACATGTTTGCGAATATTTTCCTGGATTTCAGTTTCCTGTCCTGTGTCTATAAATTTTTATTTATTTACTTATTTATTTCTTTAGGAAGAACGATAGTAAAATTACCATCCTCAGCTCTTGGGAGCTGTAGGGGGAAATTTGTTAAAGTAAGGGAAAACCACATGGGTAGATGTATTGGTGATCAGCACTACTCAATAATTCATATCCACGCTCTCATTCTCTGGCATGGTCTACGCTAAAAGACAAATGGTAAGAGAGGAGTTTCACAGACATACCAGAATTCTAGCTTAGGACACATCACAGACATGAAGTCCAGAGGCAGAAAACACTAAAATCCTGGTAGACTATTTTGAGTAAGTTCTTAAAATCTTTTAGTGAAGGCTCTATCTTGATGTCTCTGATAATGCTTAAAGTCTTGGATTTGGTTGATGTTGGCAAGTCGATTCTATAAAAAAAATAAATCAACATTATATAAAAAAAATCAACACAAAAAGTGATAGCACTTCAATATTTTTGAAATTTTGAAATCCCCAAATAAGGTTTGCTTCAGTTTTGCCCCTTCCCCACATAACATTGCATAAAATATTTCTGGAAGGATAATGAAACTGGGAATATTGTTGGCCTTCAAAGAGAGGAATTGGGTTGCTGCGGATAAGTGTAGAAGAAAGATTTTTCACTATGCACCCTTTGTATGTTTTGAATTTTGAATCTGTTAAAAATGAAAGATATTAAAAATAAAACAAAAAAATAAAATGAACAAATAACACAAATTATGAGCATGTCTATGATCAAACTCAGAAAGCAGGAAAAAACATCTTTAAGAAAAAAAAGATATGAATTACAGACAGGAAGTAGGCTCTGAGTTAGTCTGCATGTATACACTAGTAAAAATAAAGGTAAAATATAGGGACAGATAACTAATCCTAATAAAATAAACCTTAATACACAGGTTATTTCATAGAATGTGAATGAATCCACATTTCAGTTATAGTACAAATAAATAATAATTTAACGAAATAGAGAGAGCAGGGACACTACATTTTTTCAAAATAGCTGGCTATTAAGTAGAAAAATAAAATTATATTTCACCCACCATCCTACTCCCACACCACTCCCCAAATAAATGTACAGATGAAACCAAATTATGTATATAAAATTATGAATTGTATATTTTTCTCATATTTTGTCTTTTCTTATGATTAGGTATTTCCAACTTGAAGATGAAATGAAAAACGAAGGCTTTTTATCAAAACTTATAACTTGTAGACAAACAAGAGCATAGGAAATAATATAGTCCACAATTCTCAGAGATAAAATTAAATTATGTTTAACTAAAAAAGAACCAGTTTCTCTCCATTTCTCACTCGGATTTTTCTTTTTATAAAATGTTTTCTGCTCTGAAGTTGGTCAAGAGTAAAAGATGCTTTGACATGGTTTTAATTGATTCGTTTTACGCTCAGAGGGAGGATAACAGTGATATGTGAAAGGATTTTTTTCTGTCTTGCACACATCTCTCATTTGTCTATCTTAATTCAATTAAAGGAAATAAGGACAGTTTGACCGATGAATGAACCATATTTTAACCAAGGACACTTCTATTTAAACTGGAGTGTATCAACCACTGTAATTGTCAGTTAGTTACTTCCGATCTCTAACTTTTGTTTTGAGAGGTCACAGCATGGTCATGGAAGAGAACATATTAGAATATGGATAAGTATTTAAACCACTAGCCCATTAGCCAGTCAAAGAAAGAAAAAATTTTAATTATTACTGGCTTAAATGGAGATAACCCCTTTTCGTTGTGCTAAAGGCCTATAAATTCAAATACAATAAAACTTTTTTAAAAGTTGAAATAGTAGGCTCAAGTTTTATTATGCCGGGCCTTATAGGTTTTGGTAAGGAGTTTTGTTGTTGTTTTAAGTAGTTTTATGGGGCATTAATTTACTTTCCGTTAAACTTACCCATTTTAAGTGTGGGTTTGATAAAGATTTTTTGTTAATATACATAGTATGTAATCCTTACCACAAACAAGATATAGAACATTTCCATCCCTCCAAAAAGTCTGCTCATGCCCCTTGGAAGTCAATTCCTTTTCCCCAACTCCTGGCCCCTGGAAATCACTGCTCTGCATTCTATCTCCATAATTTTGCCTTTTCTAGAATTTCATATAAATGGATCATGCATTATGTAGTGTTTTATGTCTGTCTTTTTTCACTTAGCGTAATGCTTTTGCGATTTATCCATGTGGCTGCGTGTATCAATCAGCAGTCCCTTTCCTTGTATCGCCAAGTAAGGATCTAACACAATTTTTTTATCCCTTCACCAACTGATGGACATTTGGTTTGTTTCAAGGTTTTGGCTATTATGAATTAAGCTGCAACAAACATTCAAGTACAAGTCTTTGTATAAACATATGTTTTCATTTCTCTTGGGTAAATACCTATGAGTGGAATGATGAGATCATATGGTAGATGTATGTTTAACTATAAGAAACTACCAAACTATTTCACAAAGTGGCTATCGCATTCTGCATTTCCAGCCATAATGTATAAGGGTTCCACAGTTTCTCCACATCCTCAATACTTGGTATTATTAGTCATTTAAATTTTAGTCATTCTTGTAGCATATATCATTTCTCTGATGACTAATGTCAGAGCATCTTTTCACATACTTACTTGTCACTTTTTAATTTTCTTTTGTTAAGTGTCTGTTCAAATGTCCCTGTCTTAATTGAGTTGTTTTCTTCACTATCAAGTTATAAGAGTTCTTTCCATAGTTTGCACATGATTTCTTTACTAAATAGTCAATTTGTGTTACTTGCAGTACTTATGTTGTATAAAGTCACTGGGAACACTGAATTAGTGAATATTGAAATTTCCTAGGGGAAAAACAAAGTGAGGTTCCTTTGAGCCTCTGCTCACAACATTATGTCAAATAAAATGCCAATCACATTATGTGGTTCATTTGCTAATGTCTCATCAGCTTTGAAAACTAGTCTCAAAAGCATTGAAAACCTGCTCATCCACCTTTTTCTAACACTTAGCAGATATTTTTAAGATTCTTCCACAACCGCCTGATCTGCAGAGCCTTCATTGCAAATTTAGCACTTTTCATGCTGTGTTATCTTTTGAAATGTGCAAGCCAGCCAGCCCTTGCCAAGAAGGGTACAACGTTTCCTGACCCAGGGTAACGTGACTGTAAAGTTCTTTGGTTTCAGCCTCACAACAATGCTGCCCACTACAATTTTTGTCAGTTGTCACCTCCTAATTCCACTTTCCATCTTTTCCATCTAGCTTTGTCACATACTCTAGCATTTTCCAGAGCGGCCTCGTGTACTGACTGGAGAATTCCCTTCCTTTTTCTGTATACACCCTATTGTTGATTAACCGGCACTGCACACACAGCCAACAGCCTTCTAACTCAGGCCTGAATGGAGCTTAAGGAACTCACGCATTTTCTCCAAAAGGCACATCACAGCCTTCTTGCGCTTAGGAACGCGATGCTTGGGGCCATTTTAAACAGCAAAATCACCAAGAAAAAGTGCAAAAAATGCAAAAACCGCGACACTAAATAGATCACCAAATGGATGTTTGTTTATGAAAGCTGAAACAAGAAGACAGAGTGAGTGTTGCCTCGTTCAAAGGCAGCTGGGAAAGTTTGTGTCAGGCAACTGAAATTTCTTGCAGCTCTGTCCACGTCTGCACACGAAAGCACAGCGAGTATTGATTTGGGGTTACAAAGAAATTTTAGTGAGTCGGTGAATTCACAAACAGGGAATATGGGAATAAGAGGATCAACTGCGTATGTTCTGCAAAGATTTTCTTCCAGTCTGCGGCTTGCCTTTTCATTTTCATAATAGTGGTTTTCCAAGAGCAAACATTTAAAATTTTTTATTTAGTCCAATATATCAATAATTTTTATTGGTTCAAGGTTTTGAATTCTATCTAAAAATCTGTGCTTAATTTAAGAACAAAGAGATATGCTCCAATTTTTTTCTTTTTAAAGCTTTACAGTTTTAACTTGCTCTTGAGATTTATGATCCCATTTAGAATTAATTTTTGTATAACTTTACCTGTGATTTCCCAAGGGTAAATTACTTTTTAATTATTATTAATCTCAGCGAAGCTCATGTAGAGAAATAACAAACATATGTTTATGATTTTTATGAGTTTGCTATACAATATTCAGCTTGAAGGATCATATGAATTAAAATATATTATTTATCAATATAATTAAATCAAAATACACTTATTTTGAACTACAGAGATCAGGAGAAACTTCTTATTTGTAACAACAATTGAAAACATATTTGTCTAAAAACCACACTTAAGACCAGGTTTAGGACTTTGTGCGTATGAGCTCTTGACAGTGAATTTTCTTATAGTGGACACCTTAGCAATTGACATATGAAACAGCAAATTTTCAAAGGATGTGTTCTTTTCTAAAAGCAAGAAACCATAAATTTTAAAATGAAAGGGAATTTCTTCATGGAAAACTGTAATAGCAGAAATTTTTAAATGACATTCACTACTTGAGAAAAGGAGTGGGAGGGCCTTGAAAGAAGTTTTTTCTATTAAGAAAACATTTCCTTCAACAAGTTACAACCAGCATGAACACACAGGAAAGGTCAGTTCATTAAACAAAAACAAAAAAAACCCAACCCTCTAAAATGACACTGAAAGTAACGGTGGAAGCTCGTGTTCCACACGGAGCCCACAAATTCAAGCCAAGATAAAGGCCAAACAGCTAAAAGGAAAAGGGTCCAAAGCCATAAAAACTCACAGACACAAGCACCACTATGGTGGTTACCAGAAGGAAAGGGCGTTGGGGGCAGGTTTGACTTTGGGTGGTGAACACACAATGCAACATACAGATGATACATCATAGAATTGTACACGTGAAACCTATATAATTTTATTAACCAATGTCACCCCAATAAATTTAGTTTAAAATTTTTTTAAATAATAAAGTCCTTTAAATAAGAATTTAAAAATAAAGGAATGAAATACTGATACATTCAGTATGAATGAACCTCGAAAACATTATGCTATCAAGTCAGAATCAAAAGACTACATATTGTAAGACTCCGTTTATATAAAACATCCAGAGAAGACAAATAATATCTAGAGACAGAACTCAGATCAATGACTGCCTAGGGGTAGGGGTGGAAGCAGGGTTTCATTCTTCATATTCTTCTATTTCCCTTCTCAACTACTGCAAAACTGTTTTCAAATTTTATGTTTCATTCATCTCTCAGGGCAGCTTCTGAACTCTGTGAAGGTGTAGTCTCTACCACAATGGTCCCCTCTCACTGAGCAAATAACATGACCTAAGTAACTCACATCTCAGAGCAGCAACAGTAAGACTGTCCCCACCGAATTCATGCTGTAACTCCCAGCTTTATCATCATCTGGCAACTCAGAGAGAAACACCAATTGGCTGATTTTTTTTTTTCCAAAGAGAAAAATGACTGCAGACCATCATTAGTTGAAATATTTAAGCTTTTGGTTGTGTTAATACCCATAAGACTGTTTCTGGGGGCATTGGTCAATAAATGGTTGAGTAAAGGCTCAAAGATAACATCACCTACAGCACTGAGTGGATTCTCAGTTCTCGGAGTTGCTATCAGAATTATCTCATGGCAACTCCATGCCTTTGTTCTGACCTGCTTAGAACCCTTCATTTGACCACTGCAGTATTTCAGGCCTTACCATATAAGCATGGCCTCAGGCCAGGATCCAATCATCATCTCTTGTTCCTCACCAGTCATGTCATTAATTAATTAAAATTTTATATCAGATTGCCATTTTTTGCCAGGGACCATTCCAACTGCTGGGAATTCAACGACAGAAGACAAGGCCCAGCTTCATGGAGCTTATATTCTATCCTTCGGCTCTAAATAGGCATCTTATTTACACATCATTTTATTCTGCAAGCAAAGCCACCTGGGAGATTGGACTGCTGGTTTTTGTTCCACTGTATGGACACACAGCCTGGGACAAATGCTCTCTGACAAACAAAAGTATCAGCCAGCACTTACTGCCAAGGTCCATCACGAGCTATAACAGCATCCCTGAGTTTTCTCATACTTACAAGGCACACCTGTTCTTCAGGTGACCTGACAATCAACTCTGGGATATGTTGGGGATGAGTGACAACTTTCACTGTTTCTCTCATGTCCTATGACAACTCAGGGTCAAATTTTAAGCCACATTACTTCTACCCAATGGCTCCCAATTTAACAGTATCTTGACTCAGTATTTATTTAGTATTGCTTGTTGGCAGAAGAGTTTAATCTCTTCTCTGTGGCCATAATCGCTTTCTTGGTTTATCTTCCAAGATTTTTAAAAAATGAAATAATATGTATCTTCTCAGACTACTCATTAGAAAAAGAAAAGAGAATATTGTAAAGCTCTTGGGATTAATATAAAAATGTACCAGGGCTTCTCTGAGCTTTTAATCAGGTCTTCACAACAAGTCGCCTACACTAATGACTTGATGTTTTACAAAACAGGGAACACTGAACCTGGTCTCAGACACTGGAATATTTTCAATACTGAGAATTAATTTCATAGCAGCTCTGTGCGAGTATGTCTCTAAAACACATCCCAGATAGCTACAGCCTGCAAACGTGTTTTATGAAATTTCATAGCAAATACAAAGGGCCCTCCATGATATACAACTGAATATCCTGCTCGAAGTATCTCAAGTGAGTTCTAGATGACAGAGGCCACTAGGCATGGGACAAGTTGGGATGTGAGAAAAGGACAGTGACATGCCACCTGAAAATTTCTAGTAAGGACAGACATTCCCCCCTGCCCTCTGTAGCTCCTAAGGTTGTTTCCGTGTTAATGACCTCACGCAGCAGACAGGTCCAGTCTTTCTGCTTTTCCTTCTTGTGGAATGATTTCCCTAAAGCCAATGTTGGGCAAAATGCCACTAATGCGGCCATAAAGCCCCTGCAGTGCTTGAAGGGGGAGGCAAGAGATAGAGGGTTAGGTGGTAATCAAGCTTACAGATTAAAGCTCACGAAAGCTACGAGATGAGCACAGCTCTTGGTGTTTATTAACTCTCCTAGCACTGAGCGCTCCTCCCCCACCCCCATGGCACAGAACACAAAGGTCTTTTCATCAACCAACCTCAAAGGCTGGCCTGCTTTAACTACACTCCCAAGAACAGCATCTCGACTGGAGTTTTCTTTGGTATCGACCACAATCAGGCAACAGTTCCCACTTTTCCACATAACGTTAAAACTATTCACGTTTGCAGACAATGACATTTTTCTATCCATGTACTGACATCTGCAAGGGACAAGTGTTGTAGGCACAATATTACAGACAGAAGACAAACAAAAGCCTTTGTCTGTGACAATAGGAGGCTAGCATAGAAAAAAGTTAAAATAGCAACAAAAACCAAACCAAAACCAAAGCTATTTTAAGAACAACAAGAAAAACAACTTTGATTGTAATTTAATGGTTTATAGCAGCACCTTGTCTACTAATCACCCCTCGGAGGTGTTGTAAGGATTGACTCCTCCCCCGCCCCCATCAAACATGCTAACGTGAGGCTGGTTGGCCCACTTTACCAGTAAAGCATCTCAGTCACTCAGTGCATTAAACCAAACCCAACAACTCCTCTCTCCTGCTCGAATTCCCCAACACAAGCCCAGGAAAAACAGATACAGAATTTTTAGAATCTAACAACTATAGGACTTCTGCAATGAGCTAATGCTCATGATTTGCAAATGTTCACCATCTTCGTGCAGGGTGTGTAAGCTTCACCCATTATTTCTACTTTTTTTGACATCTTGAAGGGCTATACCCCAGGTTGTTAAATTTGGGGGTACTAATCCCCAAGGGACATTATTTAATTTTAAGCCATAAAAATTTCCCACCGCTATTTGATCAACTATATTCCTTCACCCTCACAACTCACTTAAAAGTTATGTAAATTATCCAGATGAACAAAAACAATTTACGATTATAACATTGTTAAATGAATTAGATAACAGTGCCTACAGCTTCCCAATTATAGATTGAGACAGATAAATTTATACTTTATTGATAGCAGGACCAGAAAGCCCTAATCGCCAGCGCAGTCTGGTTTCTGGAGGGTAATGACCCATCTCTATATTTATAACAACAATCTCATTCATCATAATTCACATTAAAGAAAAAAAAGAACTCTAGTCAAGCTAATGGAGGAAACGTGTGAAAAGTGATTGGCTGGGTAAAACTCTCTATGCAGCTGGAGGGTCCTAATTGATTATATTGTGCGGCAACTAAGCTTTCTGCCTAGTACAACAGATCTTTATCTAACTGCATTTCAATTGATTTTCACTGATAGTCTTCTTTCTTATGTCCAAGGCTTAAAGTACTAAACTAATAAAAGGATAAAAGACTTTGTAATACAGATTTTGAAATATAATGTCCAAGCAGGACTTCCATGAAATAAGACGGCAAACCAAGTGTGTACAGCCCACCAAACAGCCAGAGGCTGTCGATTTGGGAGGTAATTTTAAAAATGTTTAAGATTGGAGTCTGTATTTGAGAGTCCGAAAGCAAAACACTAACCTAAACATTCAAAGATACAGATGTCTAATGTCTACTTTATTTTAGGACATAGAAATGTAAGACAAAAGATGATCCATTTAGTAGCTATTACACCTGCTCTTATGGAATATATCCATTCTATTGGTTTAGTACAGAATCAAATGCCCTGGATTTGGTTTTCTCATTAAATAGCGATGGGTCTGAAAACAAGGTAGGTAAAAGGGCTAGATAATGTTTACCTTCCAGGTGAAAAACCTACTGGATTAATTGGAACACAAAGCCAAAAATCTCAAAATAGCATTGCTGAACAAAATTTAGAATAAAGGAATACACTGCCATCCTTGACAATTCAACAGTTGAACTGCCATACTATAAACTGTGCATATTTAAAATGTAAAATTTGATGTTTTGACTTATGTATACACCCATGAAACCATCTCCAAAATCAAGACAGTGGAACACATCCATCACTGCCAAAGGTATCTTCAATGCCCCTTTATAACCCAATTCTCCCCTCAGGTGACCTCTATATTTAGGAAACCATCCATCGGCTTTCTATCATCATAGGTTTGTTAGCATTTTCTCGAATTTTATACAAATAAAACCATATAATATGTATTTGTTTGGTCTGGTTACTTTTACCAATTTATTTTGAGATCCACCCATGTCATTGTATTTATCAAAAATTCATTCCTTTTTATTGCTGAGTCATATTCCATTTTATGGATGAACATCAATTTGTTTATCCACTAACTTGTCCATGGACGTTTGAGTTGTTTTCCGTTCTTGGCTACTACAAACATAACCACAGATAAATTTTGATGGATGAGTCTTTGTACAGACACGTGCTTTCATTCTTCTTGGTTAAATACTTAGGAGTAGAATGGCTAGGTCATATGGTAGGTGTATGTTTAATGTTTTAAGAAACTGGCAAATTGTTTGTATGATTCTATATTTCCAACAGTAGTGTAGGAGAGCTTAGGGTACTGTATGTCCTTGCCAAGACTTGGTATGGTCAATGTTTTTAACATTAGGCAACCTAATAAGTGTGTAGTGGTATCTCATTATGGTTTTAATTTGCAATTCCCTGATGACTAGTGACGTTGACCATCTTTGCATGTGCTCATTTGCCATCTGTATTTCTTCTTTAGTGAAATCTATTCAAACTACTTGATCAATTTTTTATTTGGTTGTTTCTTTTCTTATTATTGAGTTTTTAAATATTTACATATTCTTGATAAAAGTCCTTTATCAGATATATGGCTTGAAAATATTTTCTCCCAATGTGTGGCTTCCATTAATATTTTCTCCCAGGGTGCAACATTCCAATAGTATCATTGTAAGAACAGATGTTCTTGAAGTCTAATTTATTATTTTTTTTCTTTTATGAACCAGAGTTTTGGTTTTGAAACTAAGAATCTAAACTTTCATTGGCTTTCTTTATTGGCTTGTTTTTATTTAATTGATTTCCACTTTGATTCTTATTCTAGCTTGTTAAAATGGGAACTGAGGTCATTGATTTGAGACCTTTGTTTTTTCCTAATACTGTATGCATTTAGTGCTATATATTTCCCTCTAAGTACTGCTTTGGTGCATACCACAAATTATTTTTTCTTTTTTTTTACTGAGAAGGACATTTTATTTAGTCATTTTGATTACAACTGAAACTGTAGGGATTCAAAATTAACAACCTTGCCTGTGAGCTTCTTATTACAGACACCAGAAAAAGTTTCAACCTAACGTTCCACGTTGTTCTGCTAGGCTTTATCCAAATGAACCTTTATGAGCTGGCTGCCATCCAGTTTCACTCGGATTCTCTTGCAGAAATTTCACTTCGGAAAGCCAAGTCCTCCAGGATCATATAGTGCACAGCTATCTGAGTGTGGCTCCTAGAACATTTTTGCTTATTCTTTGTATGGCTTTTTCGAGTTGGCTTACACAGAATTCTCCTTTCAGTGACAAAGACAACGTGTTTCCCACTGAACTTTTTCTCCAACTTATATACCAGCTAAACTTGGATTGTTCTGGAAAGACTTCAGTTGAGGAACAGGAACAAAGATTATAACTTTCCAACCTCCACCAACTTCAATTTCCTTGGCCGCTGTGATATTCAACTCCCGTAGCTGGGCCTTGAAGCCTAAGTTCATCAGCTCCAGCAGAGCTTGGGAGATCCCACATTCTGACTCCTCCGACTTCTTACCTTTGGGCTTCATGATCTTGGCGCTTGAACTGAACATGGCCTTCTCCTTGGTGATTGCCAGCCTGGGAAGAGCTGTATCCCACAAATTTTGATATGTTGTGTCTTAGTTTCATTTTCAAAATAATTTTTATTTCTTCTTATATCCATGATTTATTTAAAAGTGTTTCGAAATACATATTTGGGCATTTTTCCAAATATCTTGTGGTTATTGATTTCTAATTTAATTGCAGTTTGGTCAGAGAATACATTTTATATGATTTAAATCCCTTAAATTTATTGAGGCTTGCTTTATGACTCAGAATATTGATTAACATAGTAAATATTCTGTGTGCACTTGAAATGAAGATGGTTCTGCAGGTGATGGAAGATTTATATATATATATATATATATATCAATTATATTAAGTTGATCATTAGTGTTATTCAAGTCTTCTATATCTTCGATGATTTTTTTGTCTATTCTATCAATTATTGAGAGAGGAATGTTGAATCTTCAACAATACTGTGTGTTTGCCTAATTCTGCTTGCAGTTCAGTTTTTGTTTCATATATTTTGAAGCTCTGCGATCAGGCATATAAACAGATTTGATAGGTCCTCTTCATGAATTAACACCCTTAACATTATAAATGACCCCTTATTCAGCAGTAATATTCTTTCTTCTGAAGTCTACTTTGTCTATTAATGTAATCATTGCTGCTTTTTTGGTTATTGTTAACATTGTCATTTCCATCCCTTTACTTTTATCCTATCTGTGTTTTTATATTTAAGTAGATTTCTTGTAGGCAGCATATAATTGAATGTTCCCTTTTAATCCAATCTGACAATTTCTGTCTTTTAATTGGGTGTTTAGCCCATTTACATTTAATATGATCTTTTTTTATATGGTTGGGTTTCAGTTTACCATCTTGCTATGTTTTCTATTTATCTGGATGGGTTTTGTTCTCTTTTCTCTTTTTTGTTCCCCTCACTCCTTTTGGATTAAATAAGTATTATTAGAACTCCATTTTATCTAATGTTAGCTTATTAGCTATATAAATATTTGTTATATTAGTGATTGCTTTAGGGTTAATATATCTTGTAACTTATCAATGTTTACCTTTAGGGAATATTACAACAGTTATATATAGTGTAAAAAACTTACATTTTCCTTTTTACCAACTGGCTTTAAGCAATTTGATTATGATGTGCTTTGGGTCTAACTTTTAAGTTTTGTTAGGCAGTAGAGTAAAGGAGATATCTTGCCCCACTCTAGAGGCAAAAAACTTCTGAGTGTTCTCTCCATTTGTCTGAAAATTTTAAGATTTTTCCACTTTGGCTGGTAGGAAAAGGAACTATTTCCAGCCCCAAGTTCCACTGAGTTCCAATGACTATTCCCTCTAATATTTTAGGGTGACTCTTTCCTGGCCTTTGGGACTTTTTCCTGTGCTGATCAGTACTCAGCTGAAGGCTTGTAAGGCATTCTCTGCAGAACTCTAGAGCTATCTGTGTATCTCTCCTCTATGGTATGCTACCCTGTGAATGCCAGACACCTTGCCCTCCCCAAACTCCTAGCTTCATCTATTCCACTCAGAAAGACTGCTGTGCTCCACCTGGGTTCCCCCTTCCCACAATATGTACTGGCAATGAGCCCGGACAATTGTAGAACACACTTCATTTGTTTCCCATCTCTCAGGGATCAATGTCCTTAATTGCATGATACCCAATAACTTTAAAACTATTGTATCATATATTTGCCTAGAATATTTGTTTCAGGTGGTAGGGTTAGTCTGGTGCCTGCATTCATTGAAGGCCTTGCTTGTAAAACTCTATGTATGGAGCACCCAATTAATCCTTAGAAAATGAATGTTAATTATTTCACCTTCATTAAATCAACTTATAGAAATCGAAAGGTACAAAATCTATTTTAAATGAGATTCGTAGAAAACTGTTCAATATCCACAAATATTATTTTTAAAAAATTTCATCACATTATCACCGACACAACTGTCTGCTTCTCAAATGGTGTTTAACATCTGTATAATAAATGAAAAAGCGTATTAATTTTTATGATTTTGTGTTTATTTATGGAGGTTGGTATTGAGAGACTCTAAAGTACACTGAGGAATACTTAAATAAAAGAATGTGGTCTCATAGCACAGTTAGGGTATCCATGTGCAAAACTCCAAACCTAGTTCTTATACTTCTATGCAAAGGATTGGACATGTAAGATTGTATCTTCACCTTAGATTTCATAAAAATTGCTTTTTAAAGTGCTTTAACATTTTGCTTCAAGCAAAATACTTTAAAAAGTTATCTAAAAGTAGGCTTATTAGCAATTTATGGTCAAAATAACATATACTCTCTAAACATAGGAACGAAATGGGTATTACAATTGTTGCAAAAACACATTTCTTGATTGTAAGGTCTTAAGATTAAAATGGAATACACTCCAATTTTTAATAGTGGGTTAGCTGACAGCACAATGGGAATCCCCGTATGTTACTCCCTAAAACAGATAATGGTTTTATATGATTAGGTAAAGAACAGGCCCCTGCGTAATATGCCTGCGGATGACAACATCTGCATCCACACATATCCTGAGGGGTGAGATTTTCCATTTTGGGGCACTCAGAAACTAGTCCAGAAATCAGCCTACGCTCGCTACTCTAGAGCTCTCAACATCATATATTACTTTAGGACGTTAACTGAAGTAAACAAGTCATTTCAAAACCAGACTATATTGTAATTAGAATATAAGGCATGCGAAGTTATATTTACAATGACTATGTGCCCTCAGAAGAAGTTAATGAACTGAGGCTGACCTTGATCGTTGACTCAGATCCTGCAGCACAGGGCAGTGCCTGCTCCCTCTCCCACATTTGCCAGCCTTTGCTACAACAGTCATAAATTTGCAGTCTTGATCTCTCAAGCATATCATACATTTTTTGACCCATCATTAAGCTTCAAGCTTGTGGCCTAATTAAATTACTGAGGAAAGACACTTTGGAATTCTAGACTTTGGCAGGAGAAAAATTAGAGATAAACATTTAAAAAAGGTGAGAAAATTACAACCTAATCTCCAGGCAGTCAATAAATGATTCAAAGTCACTGTTCAAAATAAATTTTATTTGATTGCCTTTTATATTTTATATTTTCATTTATTTTTAATATATCTTTATTGACTTCACAGAGAGGGAGAGAGAGAGAGATAGATAGAAACATCAATGATGAGAGAGTCATTGATCGGCTGCCTCCTGCACGCTCCCGACTGGGGATCAAGCCCGCAACCTGGGCATGTGCCCTGACCGGGAATTGAACCCCTATCTCCTGGATCCTAGGTCAATGCTCAACCGCTGAGCCAGGCCCGGCCAGGCAGGAACAAAGTTTTCTCATATCCCACATTGATAAGAACACAGTAAGGATTCAATAAATCGCTACCTATTTCACAAAATAAGAAAATGCTCAGAGGGCTGTAACCTAGCATTTTGAGGCCCTACACAAATTGCCTTTTAGCTAGAAGTTGTTGGGAGGGAAGACTGATGAAGCCATCAGTTATATGAGCTACTTTAGAGGACAAAAATATGCCGTGAAAGAATCCCAGCTTGTTGAAAACCTGCCACAGGGAGCTCCTGGAAAAGGTGTTTTGTTTTGCAAGGCTGAAAAGGAACTGAGCGGAGGCATCTCCTAAACTAGCAATAATGGAGGGAGACTTATCAAGAGACTCAGTTTCCTTTGTACATAAAGAAGCCGAAGTTGCAGTTACCTGCTTCAGGTATGATCGTGACCATCACAAAGAATGAGGCAGTGTCACATGGTAGAAAGACAGTATTTGGATTTACAGGTCCTCAGTTTAACGGCCAGCTCTAACACACAGTCATTAAGCTGAAATTACTTAACAGCTCTAACCCTCAGTATATTCATGTATAGAATATAAAATGATAATTACTGCCTGAGTTCTTTCAAGGATTGAGGCAATGTAAGTGAAAAGTTCTCTATAAATGAGAATAATTTTTTTTTAAATCACATAAATGCTCCCAGGAGTAGGTATGGGCAAGCTAAATATTGGTGGGCAGTAAATGTGATTTTCTGTTGAGCGTCTGAGTTCTTAGGTGAGTTTGTCCTAATTCCTTTGGATCCCAGGGCTTGCTTTGAGCACTCTGGGCCCTGATAGGGCTTCCTCTGGAACATATCAGATAACCGAAGAAACTACAAGGACAGGAAAGGACATTGAAAGGATTAAGAATCCAATGGGTGGAAACCTTCATGCATTCTCCTAGGCTCAGCTCTGATTCTTGCTAAGGAGAAGCAACAAGGGACCACCACCTTTCAGCCTGAATGCCCACAGTAAGGTTTCTGTGGTTCGGCATTCTCAAAACAGACCATGAAAGTGGTCCAAACAGGACAGAACATGTTGGGGTTAACAGAACATTCTTATTAATGAAGCGGTATCACATCTGTCACAGGTTGATACTAACATATAAGGAACTAGAAACTAATGAAACACGTTTGATACAAAAACTACCCTGAACATAATCTGAAATTTCTTTGATGATTTAGAAGACAGTTCAATATTGTGTCACTGTTTCAGAATCACTATACCCGTGATTCCATGGTATCTTCACTGCCTTCTATTAAGGGTTTTATAAATCTCCCAATATTGATGTCTCCAACAATAAAAAAGTCACATCCTCATCATTAATTTCAGTGCCTAACAATATGGTTCCATCAATGAAATCTTCAGTTGTTTTGTTTGTTTCTTTGACTCCTAGGTAAATGGAATATTATCACAGTGAAATATTCTTAACCTATATTCCAGAAAGGACCCTGGAATGAAACCTTTAATCTAAACTAAGTAAAGAATTGGGCAGCTTCATACTGGAATAGCGTATTATATCTATTCCTTCAAACCTAAAATATCTTGGTCAATTGTCAGGTTAAAAGAAACTATCTCCTGATAGTTGAGAAGAGCGGCCCCTAGATTTTATTTTATTATTATTTTTAAAATATGTTTTTATTGATTTTTTTTTTTTTGATAGAGAGAGAAAGGGAGGTGAGAGAGAGAGAGAAACATCAATCAGCTGCCTCCTGCACAGGGGATCGAGCCCGCAACCCGGGCATGTGCCCCGAACCGGCAACCTCTTGGTGTACAATCAACAGAGCCACACGGGCCAGGGCCCAATCCCCTAGATTTTAATGTAGAAGAAATGTCTTCTTCAATAATACTTTTTATGTGTGCTGCAGTGTTTCACTCCTATAATGGGAACAACACTGACTCTGGTAAATACACTCTAGGTGTTCACTATTATATTGAGCAATCTCACGGTGTTCAACCAAAATTTGTTGAATGAGTGTGAGTAGAATGTTGCCTTGATCTTTTGCGAAGTAAGACTAAGCGTCCAGAACTATGTGTAAAACTTGAACAAGGTATGTACGCATGTAATTTTTAAGAAAAAAACTCTAACACCTCATTGGATCTCTTGAATGTCTCAACAGGAAAAGGCAGGGACACTAAGAATGTAAGCAATACCCTGCTCCTTCTCGTATTCCATCAGGAGTGGGTCCTCAGGTTCCAGCCTTGGCGACAGACACAGCTCCGCCCCAAGGAGGGCACCATGACACCGCATCGAGTTCAGAAAGAGAAATATGTCCCTCAGCTGGTTTACTTATTATTTTTGTTTTCAACAACAAAAAGCTGAAAACGGCAAAAAGCTATCAGAGAAGTCTGCTAAAATAAATGCAGAGTCCAAAAAACTCAGTGAACCATACCAATGAGGTTTATTACTGGGATCATCTCAGCCTTGCTGCCGTACCGCGGGCTGGGGCACGGGAAAAGGTAGTGAGGAATTCAGCCAGACGTCGCCAAATAAAATAAGGGATGAGTGTCTGTCCTTTCTCCACAGCCACACAATATGAGAAAATCCCCTTCCTGTGGAGGCGAATGCCTATGAAACATCTATTTGTGGGGAGTAAAAAGAAACCCAGCTGTCAGGGGCACTTCTGCCATTCCGCCCAGAACCCTCCCTGGTGAAACGGTTCCCGACCTGCCCCTTCTCGCCGAGAATCAGAATCTTCACGGGCTTCCCCTTTCTGTGGGACCCATACGCACTCCTCTAAGATCTGAGGCTCCACACACATCGCAGTCTGTTTTCTCACCCAGGATGTTTTCCAGTAAGAGACCTTCCATTTTTAGTTAAGAAAAAAAAATAAAAAATAGTGCAGGGCCAGGATTATACACCTATTGTTTGGGGGTAGTAACGCCATCCACATACAGACCAAACTTTATATTATATCCACCAAATTCTACAATCAGCCTGTACGTGTAAATCAGTTCTCCATTTATCTGGCTATTAAACTCAAATTTAGGATTTTTTTAGCAGAAGGAATCCAATTGAGTCTTGCATGAAATGTGTGTGCCTTTTACCCCTAAGAGAGAGCAATATAATTGAATTCTGTCCATCACAGCGGATCGGTGCTGTTCTTCTTTGTCCAGCAATCACGTTTGTAAAGCACAGGGGAGGCTGTACTGATACTTTTCCAGAACAAGCTACTAGTTAAATATCAGCTGAGGAGCATGAGTTCAGCCAGCCAGACAGTGACTCAGGCACCATGAAACTGGATTTGCGGAGGCTGGTGTGTGTGTTGGGGGGAGGGGGGCGACTACGCTCACCACTGCCCCCAGCTGACATCACCTTTCCAGATGGCTTGCTCAACCATTACTTAGATTGTTTCAAATAAAGACATCGTCTGTCTTTTCTCTTAGAAATGTGTACAACTAGGTGCAAAATGAAAGAAAAAACCCCCACACGGGTATAATCACACGATCCATCAAATGTGGCCTAAACCTATAGGCATATTTGATGGCCCGGACTCTGTCTTTTCAAGAGTACACTGAAAAACACTGGGTCCTGTGATAATGAAATAAGGAAACTGCTTCGAATTAAATGCAACAAGTAGACCTTGTAACATGACCAAAATCCATCCCAGGCTTTTTCTCAATTCCGAGGGCACCAAATTCTTCTTTAACAGTATTTGATAAGAAATGCTTAACACTTTTCCTGTATTTCCTGTAATTACACATTTATAACAAAATGTGGATTTACTTGACGGCCAAACCAAAACGTTTCATTTTTGCTCTCAGATTGCAACCCTTGCTGCTGAAATACAGTATACTAAAAATGAAATAACTTTTCCATTTTAATGTGGTTATAAGCTTCCTGCGAGGCAGCAACCTAATTGAGACTTTTGATGTTAGCTTTTTTAAGACATGCTATCCTTCATCATCTGCAGAGTATTTTAACTATAGATCTCTTTGCAGTCTTCCCAAAGTTGACAGAGGAAGGGGGATGGGGTGGGAGGAGGAAGGCCACTTTATCAAAGTCAGTGGAAATACAAGGTATTAATTATGTTAAATGAAGAAATATGGGCATTTGGTTACTTTTGTGGGTCAGAAATATTTTAATCTGTCGCTGCCAGCCAGCTGCCTCTCCCTGAACCCCTGTGCATTTATATCAGTTGCAGGAACACATCAAAGCTCCAAAAAGTGAGGAAAGCAGCCACCAGTAGGGCCTCTTCCCATCCCCCACCAAGGTCACAATTTTAACCGGAGCGACCACAGTGTTATCCACGACAATCAGTAATAAGGCCGTGACCTTTTTTTTTTTCTTTCTATTACGGAGGCATAGACTTTAGAGAAAATGGTAAACATTTAGCCCAAAGCAACAATTTTTCAAAAGCCCGAGTAAATGGAAAGTAAAACTTTGGTGATACTTCGAAAAGAAAACAAGTGGTGCATTAACTGGTGCACTGGCAACGCAGCTGGCCCACGCGGGCGCCGCCGGCGTCCAAGCGCCGCCAAGTGAGCCAAGCGCGCGGCCCAGCAGCGGAGCCGCAGGCAGCAGCCTGGCTGTCGGCCTCGGTGCCGAGCACGCTTCATTAAAACAAAGCTCGGGAGCTCCGGCTATGACCAGCCAAGGAAGCCAGCAGCGATCACACGGAGGCAACATATTCCCTATAGGACCCGGGCAGGGACTTCTACAAGGTTACCGAGGAACGCTCTAAAAATCCACTCTTTAAGAAAGTTTTTCTGATCAAGGGATCAGATAAGTTGGTAAGAAGTCAGGCCACTCTAATGTGCAAGAATTGCACACCAAAAAACCCAAAAAACAAAACAACAGCCCTGCATTAGACCATAAAAAGCAACTTTTTAGTGAATTGTACTTCCCTGCACTTCATTTATATTTTTGAATCCAGTAGAACAGAATAATTTTGGACAAATGTATTTATAGATGAGTCTATTTTCAATATATATTTTTATTGGAGCCAAAGATCACTGGACATATTTTTCTTCTTCTTCAACTGCAGAAAATTTGCAAAGGAATTAATTGAACGATGCACAGTAATTTAAAGAAACTAATCCTTTGCTTATACTATACAGACAATTTATCTGCTCTAGATCGGGTTCTGAGAGTTCTTATGGCATATTTTTTTTAAAAAGGAATTAATCAGAATAAGGCAGGAATAAACCATGTTTGTCTTGAAACTTACATTACAGGTAGAACAGGGGACATCTTTTAGGTCAAAATACAACAAACAAAACACAGTATCTAAGCCCACAGGACTCCAGTGAAAAGACGAAGGCCCTCCCTTTGCCTGCCTCTGAAAAGAAAGGACTGAAGCCAAGACCCTTTTCACTATAGTTGAGTCACTGCAGCCTTACTCAGATGTTTGCGCTTCAATACAGTTCTCCCTCCTCCAGGATGCTGAAAACGCACAAGGTCTCTGTGGAAAGGTATTCACCGGAGGGCTGCCTGCACTTTTTCTAGTCTTAATTCAACAAAAATCCACACATCAGGAGTCGGCTTACAGGCTGGTTTTAAGTCAGGAATAAAAGGATTTAGACACATTCACCTGCGATCCCCTCACAGTTCTCTTTCTCAACTCACATACTACGCCTTGGAATAAAAACAGAGTGATAAGAAATTTTGCTCTTGTTGACAGAGGTAACCACTACCACCAGCAGGAATTTCAAACTCAACCAGACGAAACCTCTCTGAGCTGAGGCTGGGTACACCTTCTCTGATATTAAACCACAGCAATGTTCAATTTGGAAAATAAGCAGAAGTGAACATATTGATTTTCTGTTCCTATGTGTAATTCTTATTGAGTAATCAAAGGCAAGAAAATTCCTAGCTGAGGCAGTGAAGACTATAACTCTGTTCTCGGGCTTTAAAGGAGAGAAATTTATTAATACGTATGGATTCATAAGTTTGTGCCCTAAATGAGATAAATTATGGCGACATATATTTTGATTTGTTGATGTTAAATTGTGTCAAGAAACTATGCAAGCTGACATAGAAATAATTTCTCCTTATATCTACAACACGAAAAATACATTTCTGGCAATAAAATGTGAATTGCAGAGCAAATTGCTGAGCCTTTAGCATTTTTGTTATTTATCAACCTTTGTATTTGTTGGTATTTTTTAGGCACATAAGCCCTGTACTGTACACAACTGTAGCCAGACTAGTCTGGCTTTTCCCCTGATGTCTAAACAGAATTCCTTCACTGGGGCTTCCTTGCTGCCTCGTGGACTATCCCTTTCTCCCTTGGAGCAAATATCAGTCAACCAGCTATTTGTGCAACTTGAATCTCATTGTTAAGACATGAGCACTGAAATTATTCAAGTCTGGGTGAAGATAGTCTGATATTTGATGAAATATTAATGCAATCTCTCTAATCTTAGTTAAAGTTACACTAACAAAATCAACCACACTTATAATAGCTACATGAATCCAGTAAAATACATTTGAAAAACATACCAGCCTTGTAGGACTCACTCAATTTTTAAAATGACTCGGAGATTTAAGCTTAACTACACGAACGCAGCCGATGTTGGATTAAAACAAACACCAACCACAAAAAGTCATGCACTATTCTGGCACTCCTTCTAAAAAGGGAGCAAAAAACTTGGCATAAAGGTGCAGGTATGTATCAACATTACAAGAGACCTGGTGGGTCATGTAAAAGGTAAGAAATCATCTCCCAGATGCTTGAAGGACGAGAGAATAAATCTTTCCGTGAATGTAGAAGAAAAAAAAAATCTGAGTATAAACAAAATAGCCATGATTAAATAAAAGTTTAGGTGATTGAAATTGACTAGCATTTTACAATATTAATGCTAATGGTTCATCACAGTCTTGTTTGCATTTTTAACAGCTCCCATTAAACATTAAAAAAAAAAAGACATATGCAGGAAGGAGAAGCAAAGAGAAAACTAACTGAAGTCATACATTGTAAGGATGGAGACAGACGAAACATCACATCAGCCAGAAATATACGATAGCAGCTTCCAATGCTGGGTCAGGAAATAAGGTAGTTAGAGAAAAGTTGCAATCTAAAGAGAAAACACTTTTAGGAAATGGCAAAATTAAAACAGAAGTAGATATGTAAAATAGATGAATGAAGACAAGGTCTTCCTGCACCAAGGGAGTTGTTTAGGAGAAACAGTGTCCGTTTGTGGCCAGCGATAATACTTTCCATTCAATAGAGTTTGCAGCTTGCTGATTCATATGATTGCAGGCTGGCGCCCTGCTGGCGAGCCTCTCCACTGAAATTAAATCCACTCTCTTCAGTTATAAATTATAATGCTCTATAAACAACACTCCCATTGGGAATGGGGGGGGGAGAGAGAGAGAGGGGAAGAGAAGGAGAGGGAAGAGTGGAAAAAAAAAGGGAGGGAGCAGGGAGGGAGAGAGGCAAAGAAAGAGCCGGAGAGGAGAGAGTTTCTGCACGGTCCACTCACTGTTTAATGCTCGGCTCTTCTGCAACAAACAGTGAGAGCAGGTCTTGCGCAGACAGCACGCCTACGCTGTTTGATGTAGAGCCCAGAAAGCAAAGTGGGACAGTAACGTGAGGCTACGAGGAAAAGCACTTAGAAATCAATGAGTCTGCAAGAAGAAGAAAAGATAAAATAGATTTTTATGCATGGATTCCGCCCCCCCCCCCCCCAAATACATTATTGGAGGTATCTTTGCAGTCCCAAGGGAAAACCAAAATAAAATAAAATTCCCGGTTCTAGTTAAAGAAATTAGATCTACACATTGTGCATCTTTTGATACCCAGATCGGTCAGAAAGAGTCCCTCCAGATGCATGGGAAAGCAAAGGAAACGCAGAGAAGCAAAGACTCAATCAGGCCCCAACGGCCACAGATAAGGAGTCCAGGCCAAAAGGAAAGTTCAAGGACTCATCTCCCAAAGCACCCCGAGGTGAACCCCATTGTTTTGCTTTTTATGAATATCTATTTCTGAATTCAGTGTGAAATTTATAGGAA
This sequence comes from Miniopterus schreibersii, assembly GCF_964146895.1. NCBI lineage: Eukaryota > Metazoa > Chordata > Mammalia > Chiroptera > Miniopteridae > Miniopterus > Miniopterus schreibersii. The sequence continues at coordinate 12,059,602 of NC_138116.1, forward strand.
AGTGACACCTCAATTGTTCGAAGCTGAAGAGGGTTTTCCTGTGTGTGTGTGTGTGTGTGTGTGTGTGTGTGTGTTAAAAGTGGTTTAAAGGTAGTTTGAAAAGTGGGGAGATGAAGCAAATATTCCATTTTGGCAATTGGCTAAATCACTCAGGAAAGAGCCCATCAGAGGGTGGGTTTGAACACACCAGTTTCAGGGTATCGGTCTATATATTTCAGCTTTCTTTTGTTTGTCTGAATGTCTTTTAGGAGGGATTTATGCCCCAAAGCGGGGTAGAAACAATTATTGTCAGATGCTAATTAATATTCCAGACTCCTGTCCACAGGTTACTTATCAACCCCAGAAGGACACAGCCCCCTATGAAAAAGCACCTCTGAAATTCCTTATCAGTTCTTGAGCGTGGACATGCGCCGGGAGGGGCGGCAGACCTGCAGGTGAGAACACCCCCAGGACAGGGTCCCCCCACACAGACACAGACTTCTCTGACCATTACTCTAATTCTCCTCCCCAAGTAACAAGATAAAAGAAAACGCCAGCTTTCCGCTGAAGTCCCAGAACAAAGTAAAAAGAAAGGTGACTGAGGTTCCGGTTTGCGACCTCAGGTAATTTTACTGGACTGCAGTCCAAACCCCGAAAAGCAGGCCTTAGAACTGAAGCACTGCCCCCAACCTTAACCCGAGCTTTAGGGAGAGAAACAAGTGGGCTTGAACTCTCTTGCTCCTTTTTATGTGTCTGGCTGGCTGTCTGTCTCTCCGCTTCTGGTTGGGGCGCATACCAAGTAAATTAGGTGAATCTCAGCAAATGCTTTTCTTCCTTTGCCTGGTGAGCTTGTTGGGAAAAGTCATTTAAGTCACTTAAAACAATCCCATGAAAAGTAAAACTCAATTCTGAAATAAGAGTATAACTTAGAGCTTAAAAAATAAATTAAATAAAGGAAACATTAAAAGATAAATGGAGCAGGATGCTCTGTGGCTGAGGTAATCTGAGTGGAAAGGGAAGGAGGGTTACGTTAATAAATGATTAAAAGGCCTTAACAAGGGCCTATCAGGTTGACCAGGAAAGCATTCTTCCCCCGGCTCCTCCTGGAGACCACCTTTTTTACATTTGTCCTCGGTGCTGATCAATATGGTTTTCATTTGCTGATTTCCATAATGCCATATGGGATCTGCCAGCCTGACCTAATGAAGCTAGAAAGAGCTGGAGTCACTCGAACATTCTCGCCTGCATGACCGTCGCCAGCTCACCAAATGCCTGTTATCTGAAAGCCAATGTTTTTCTTTTGCTTATTGACAAATCCCAGAGGTGTTTGACCCTAGACAGAAGTAAAAGCTCAGCCTCGGGTGGCAAATTTAAATTAAGAGTCAAGTTAAATATTACACTTCTTCTGTAGGCTTTTTAAATTTTGGGGGGGGGGGGGCGCCACTCTTAACACTGCAATTTAAGCTTGATTAAATAGAGAACACAAGATTTAAATGCAGATTATCCATTTCTGAACACAAATGCTCACCTCTGTTGATAAAGCAATAAATCACAAAGACTAAAGCACAAATACTTTATGATGCCACCAAAGCCTGAGGACATATTTATTGCCCCAATTCAAGTTTTCCTATAAATATACCAATTTAGTTGACCCACTACTATTTGTGTCTGGTAACTTTTGCCAAAATTCATATTAAACTGTATGTTTATTAATTTTTTTACTCTGCCGAAGTTTCTTTAATCCATGCTCCAGGATGCAGAAACATTTTTTATCATATGTAAGGTTCTTATACTTTTTTTCTCACTGAATAGTAAAACGAGCTTGTTGAGGTCATTCACACAAATGAGCTGCACACACCTTCCCTGATGCCTGAAATGCCCCATTGAAAATTCTCTGTGTTGTTTATTGGTCACTTTTCCAAACTCAAAAGACAACTTCAAGGAAAAGTGCAGAGAGGAACATATTTCTGAAACGATTATTTTGTCTTTCGTAAGTCAAAAACAAACAAAAACCAGTTGCATTCAATTAAAGAATATTTCACATTTATATTTTAAAAATTAAAGTATATTTGGTGCCAGTACCTTCATGCACAATAAATTGTATTCCTTTTCACATTAAACAATGAGTATTCTGGTGATTAACCCAAGTCACATTTTAGTTTCTCAAGAATAGTATGGGGTGGGTGAACACACAATTCAATATACAGACGATGTATTACAGAATTGTACACCTGAAACCTATACGATTTTGTTAACCGATGTCACCCCAATCAATTCAATAAAAAAGTAAAAAGAGGAAAACAAAGAAAGAAAATAAGCTCCTTGAGACAAGAATGGCAAGTGTTTAATTTAACACCATTCCTAGCACCTAGATTAATTACCCACAATTAATTTTGTGGTCTGACTCATTTGAGTGTGGCTCAATAAATCGTATTACTCTCTCTTATTTCTTTCCTTTAACTTTGTTCAGCATTTACTTGAGAATAATTTCTGTTTATAGACACATTCCTACAAACAAAATACAGATACAAATCTACACGGCAGAAAAGAATCATTATGTTGTTGGTCTTGAAGATCAGTAATACCTTGATGTGTATATGTTTTCCAAAAAGAGAAATGTGCTTTCCTGATGTATTTTTCAAGACCCATTTAGCTTAATCAGTCAATAAATCCAAAATACCTTAAAAAAAAAAAAAAAAGGGAATATTAAAGTTAGCAGTGGCAGTTGTGTTCCAGGACTATGAAAACAAAATCACAGAATTTTGCCAAGAAATCTGAGTTCTCCCAAAAAAGGTGAATGTGTCATGGCTGAGTCAGCGCCCAAAGTTTTATAAGTAGTTATATCTCCAAATACTGCATTTGCTCCAACTCTCATTTCACAATCTCTGCTTTATTACATAAGTTTTCTGTTTCTGTTTCCTTTTCTTTGCCCTCCCTTCATCTCTCCCTCCTCTTTTCATACATGGTCATCCGGCAAAGGGCATGGCTGCCTCAAAACAAGACAAAATAAAACTAAACTAAAGGCAGGCAGCGGGACAGGAAAGGCCCTTCAGGAGAACGGAGTGGTCCTGGGGGACGAACACCGAGCTGACTTGCTCAGCCCTTTTGCTTCCCTCCTCTTAAACAATGGACTGTGGTCTGTCCATGTTCCTTGCTCATAGTTCGTTATCAACAGTGAAACGATACTAAAACCATGAGACCTTTAAACTGTCTAGTTTCAGAACACGATTGTTCAATTTGGTTGTTGCAGGTTGGTTGTTACCTCCTTTGGAAAACAGGAGCAGATCCACCAACACGTGGGAAGATAAGAGTTCAGACATCACTGTTACTAAGGAATCTTATAAATGGGGTTGAGTTCTGATATAAAAGTTAATAAAGAGGGAAACAGTGAAGTTTAGCAAAAAAACACACACACACAAGAAAACAGCATGCCGTGGTGCATTGCAGGAACCTTTCTCTGGGGCTCTCAGATTTTTGGTTTATGGTAAAAGCAAAGAATAAAGAACAGGTCAGGGCAGCGAAAAGGACCAAGCTACTTTCTCTTATGAATTTCAAGTTCAGTAGATAGAAGATGTCACATTATATATTGGGGGGGGGGGTGAGATCAGATCTTTTAAGCACAGAGTCATCTGTTTCCCTCTGATATTCATAACAAAAACAGTAACACAGCAAGGAAACAGAAAGGGCACTCTTGCCTTCAAACGAACCAGGAGAAAGACAGGAGTGATATTCTCCGTCTAGTGGGACTGGTGGAGACCACCTGCAGGAGATTTAGCTAGGAACATTTTGCTTTACCTGAACCATGATGACCACGCTGGGAGACAGGTCCGATTGACACTTTCCTCCCTGATAACACGATGGTAACACTAGGTCAGCAGAATGGCCGAAAAGGCTCTCACTCTCACATGGATGGATTCGCAATCAGAGCAGACTTCTAAAGTGGGGTAGTGGGGGGGGGCAGGAAAAGCCACTCCGTTTGCAGGAGCACCAGGAAGGGGAAGAGGCCGGTGTACCCTTGACAGGGGGAGAAAACAATTAAGGTTTCAGGGAGCTTTAGAGAGCTGGAGAGGATGAGAAAAACTGTGAGTTACAACAGCATGACGGAAGAAAAAATTTAACAGAAGGAAGAAGGAAAGACATTAGCTCCTGAGATGCTCAGGCAGCACAAATAACAAAGGTTCAATAATAAGTGGCTCCCTTACAGGAAGAGCAAGTCTCTGGGAGGCTGTTTGTAGATCCATTGTCTCAGGTGAGGCAATGTTATCTTTCCTGCTTTCTTTGTAGAGGGAGGTGTCCCCAGCCATCTAGAGGCCACTCTTCTCTCCAAACAGAAAATGACCAGGCAGCTGCAAAATTCGGATAGTTGGTTTTTTGGTTCCTCTTAGAAACATAACCACAAGATTTTACACTCTTCATAATAAAATGAAACATGAAGCTTAGACTGGATCACTTGGCCCTTTCTCTTACCTCCTCCCAGTTCAAAATGCTTCCCACCTCTTGGGAGCCAGCATTCTCTGAGGTCTGCAGCTGGGCTCCATGCCTTCAAACCTCAGCACCATCTCCTCTGGAGATGTATCCTTTCTTGAAAAAAATCTACTTGGTCTACCCACCACAGGCCCTCCACGTCTTGTCATAACGCTGCTTTCCATGGGCAGACAGAGGCTCCTAGGCCTTCTTGTACTATCACTTTGTGGGGCTGGCGCCTGCCAGAAAGTTCGGTTCAGTCTTAGGGACGTTCACCATGTTTCCAGGAGCACAATCAGCAGGGACAACTGTGGTCCACTGTCATCACCCCTGTATCCACAGCACTTGCACGAGTGCTTGGAACAGAGCTGCCAACAAAATATGGATGCTGAATGATGGGCATCTTTATTTATTTTTTAAAAATGTTTTTATTGATTTCAGAGAGAGGAAGGGAGAGGGAAAGAGATATAGAAACATCGATGAGAGAGAGACATCAACGGGCTGCCTCCTGCACACGCCCTATTCGGGATGAAGACGGCAACCCGGGCAAGTGCCCTGATCTGGAATCGAACCGGTGACCTTTTGGTTGCATAGATGATGCTCAGCCAACTGAGCCACACACCGGCCAGGGCGTGATGGATATCTTCAGAAGCAACGAGAGAATTTTCAGAAGTCCTTAACATGTTTCATTGTTTTTTAAGTAGCAGTACAATTTAAAACGTAGGAAAAACAGGAAGAAGTAGTAGCAGTTGCAGTAGTAGCTGTGGTCCCATAGTCTTAAGTGACAAGTTGGGAGTGTAGGTGAAATCCAGTGGCTAGATGTGGCCACACAGAAATCTGTGGCTCAAGGCCTTATCATCAGTAGAGACTGACTCTCCTTCCACGGGGCTCCCAGGGATCTCAACTACCGAAGAAGGTTTGAGCAGGGGTGGAAAACCAAGATCTTGAGTCATGGAAGGATTTATCGTCAAGGTTAGCAAGTGAGAAATGAAACGGCGAGGTAAGTGCCTTATTAGTAAAGCGAAGGTCAGGCCCAGGTCGGGATGGGTTAAGACAGAAGAGCCCCGTTACGAGCTCCAGGAGCCGTCTGCATGGCTCAACAAGGCATTCGAAACCCGCCTCAGTTTCCTTACCTCTGAAATATCAGCGACCAAATCTAATTATTGGAAGTGACACAAAGGAAACCCAGATATAACCAACAAGCGCGAATTAACGAAGAAAGGTGAAAAAACAGATCTGCTGAAGGCAGATCAAGACAAAGACTACTTCTTTCATTCCTTGATCTACTGTAGATGCTACACCGGCGGCTGACTTTCTCCTTCTAGAGTGAGCGGGGCTCTGACACGCATCTCGTAGGATTGTTCCCACTTTTCAGTCCACGTGGGTGGTGGTGATTATTTTTAATGCATTCCTACTTCAATAAGTCATAAATAAGCTTACCTATTCAAATGACCACAATAAATGATGAGAACTAGCCCAGCGACCCATAAGCAGCAAAGACCCAGAAGGCACCACTTAAGACATAAATTGCCAACAGCAAGCTGATCGGGTTTCATAAATCAGGGCAGCACTGGCCCTACCGAGTGGGAATGAGCGCCCCGGTAATTGCCGCCTCCCGGCCGGCGCGCTGCAGAAAGAGCCCAGCGAGCACTCCCGCTGGCCAATCAATAGGCTCCTCTGACCCTCCCGGCCGATTACAGGCTGATTGGCTAAGCAAACAAAGAATTACTGGCTGTTTAGTTGGGACTTGATTCAGGCCTCTCTCTTCCCCTGTTTCTCATTCTGGTCCTCTCCTCCCCGCCCCCTTTCCTGTTCGGAAAAAACATCTGCAAACACCTGATATTCATCTAAGTCTCTGCAGTTGTACAGTCTTGTTAAATTGTTACCACCTTTTCCACAAGCAGTTTTGGCAATTAACCTCATGGCCAGGGACTTCAAAGAAAACAACTGTTGAGTTTAACCTCTCGGAGCTACCATAGATTCTTTTATGATTTTTCCTGAAACACTTTCATCCAGAGAGAGAAAAATATGCAGACTGATAAAATTAATGTTTATTTTAATATTCGGTTAATTTATTGAGAAGGCAAACGCCTCAGACGTCTGCCATGACGCCGTTGCGCTCACTTCTCAAAGTCTCCACAAAGTGGGGTTTTATTTTAATTTACATTCCCCGCACATGTGTGCTTCTCTGCTCTTCCACAAATCCTACATTTGCTGGAATCCCAGGATTTGATACATTTGACCCTCTCCTGCCCCTGTTCACAAATCTCTCATATGTTTCGTAAAACTGTTTAAAAGTTCAGAATGAAAAATGCATGTAAAATTACTGCTAAGCACCGAAGTTGCCATTAAAAATCTATTTTCATTTTATATTTTTTACCCCGCATAGATACACTTTTTACATTAAAAGCAAGGCTAATCCCCAACTCTCACGAGAATAAACTACTGGCAATAAAGATCAAAATATATGACTGAACAAGCAATACAATTCTTCTTGAGTAATCTTGTGGCCTAAGTGTTTCAATGCAATTTATGCGATGTAACCAGCTTTTTACAGCTGTATATAATAATAATAATGGGCTCCATCGCACCAGCTGAAGGCCGGTTTGCGGAGGTGTGTTAACTCCTTCAGGCCACAGAGTTCATTTAGAATTTTAAGAAAAGTGATTAACTATTTAGTAGATCCCGAGAACTACTGGTTTCTCCTCTCTGGCAAGGTCAGGCCTTGTAAAATTGCCACTAATACTCTTGTCACTCTTAGTGAAGCCTGAAGAATGCTATAACCAACTCAGAGTATGTGCGCAGCTTTTCTGGAAGTACCAAGAGGTTGAAATAATAAATCTGCAGCAAAGGCAATCGAGCTTTTGTTTGATATTTACAGCCACCAATGCCTTCATGTTATAATTAATTCCCCCAAAGCCATAAATAACTGTTCTCTGAAGATGACACTCTACAGCACAGTCTACATGATGTGATAATTTTGTTAAGGGCCTGGCTCTCACCGAACAGCACTTTTCTGCCAGTACTTTCCCCAGCACCACTCCCACGAGTGCAGGGGGGAGCCCAGGGAGCATGGTAACACCGAGCCGAGGGAGCACAGTAACACCATAATTTTGGGGATGAGACAGATCTCGGGGAGAGTTCCACGTTTGCTGCCTATTAGCTGTGTTGAAAGTGGGCAAGTACAAAGAACTGTACCTGTCCTGTAGGGATACAGTGAGGCTAATATGGGGTTAAGTATATAATGTTAAAGTCGCCAACTTTTATTCGGCCTATATTGCTTTAAAAATCAGAAAACAGCCATAAAAATGTGAATTTCCTGTCTCTCTGTACTAAATGGAAGGTCTGGCAATGCCAAGCCCACATTTCTGCAGGGGCAACATAGAGCAGGGACAGCCCCCTTCAATGAGGGTAATTTGCTCTAGCCCCCAAGTAACATGGCCATTGGGGCATCTGAGTTTCTGAGTCCTCTATGAATAGTTTAAAACAGAGTTTGGAACAGTGTCAGCACAAAATGTTTGGTACCTAGTACTCCATAAGAGGTAGGCATTATAAGAACTACTACACCAGATAAAGTCAGTTAAAGGAGGTTTCATATATATCAGCTAAACATTTTATGCAGCAGAGACTGTATCAAGCTCTGGAAATAAAAAAATTTCCTTGTTTGTGTGTGTATATATATTTATGTGTGTGTGTACATATATATATATATATATATTTGGAAGGTTCAAAAGACTACACACACACACACACACACACACACATACATGTTTTCAAAACCTTCCAAATAGCTCTACTGGCCTAAAATTCCTATAGCACTTTTCCTCTGGAATTTCGCACCTACCATCTTGTCTCGGTATTTGCGCCCCCAACCAACGTGAAAGCTCCTCGAGCTCTCAAGCCTTGTTGGGAATAAAATACTTCTTTGACAAGAACCACATGATTTCACTCATATGTGGGATATAAAACAGAAAGGAACCAACCAACAAAACCAACAGACTTACAGACCCGGACAACAGAAGGGAAGGGGCGCGGGGGACGCTGGAGAGGGTAAAGGGGGTCAGATACACGGTGACGGAAGAAGCCTCAGGCTGTGAGAGGCGAGCACACAATGCGACGTACAGATGATATACAGAGAGGCCTTTACACTTAAAATGTGTATAATGTTATTAACCAATATCACCCCAATATATTACAAAACAACTTATAAGAAAGACGATTATAAAAAAATACCTCCCATTCAGGCAATTAGGGAACTGGCCAGCCTCAAACAAGGGAACAGGTGAGTTATACTTAAGAATACTTGTTGAGAAGCAAAGGCCTGTTTTATCTACTTTGATATAAGAAACACCCATAATTAGGAACATTGTATACAACTAACTGTAGGAGTAGAGGTGCTTGCAGTGTTTTCATTTTCTCTAGTGAGTGAATGCTCCCCTCTGAAATACTGTTTAAAATACCAGTTTTCATAACAAACTTTACACAGTTGAAAGGTCAACTTCAATTCAGGGTAATCACGCATTCCGGGTTACCGGGACCCAAATTCGGGACTTGGTTGTGTTATCGCCCATAGTTCCATCCTTTCCCTGTGATTGTGAGGGTTACAGGAAAAGAAATGTAAAAACACGGTCCGTGCAGGAGCAATCCTAGCACCCGGACCTGCCCGTCTGGCTCAGGATTCGATCATCGTTACTTTAATGACGGTTCCACGTTCAAAGCCACGAGAACAACCTACCAATTTGATTAGGTCGTTTCAGACATCTGGGGAGGGAGCGGATAGAAACACACCTCAGAGGTCAGTCGTTTTAAACAATCTGTACTCGAAAGCAATTTTCGGACTGACCCGGACTGGCACAGCAAGTGCGTGTGACCTTCGCTGCGGGGCAGCCTCGCGCCAGCTGTCTGCCTGGCGTCCGCTGCGCGTGGAGACGAGTCCTCCGCAGAGAGGGACAGGACACGTCTCTGCCGGGGAGATAAAAGGCGCCCTCAGATTCCAGGAGTATCTCGGAGGCAGCCAGGGAAGCTCTGGCTTTCCCTGCGACCGAGTGGCCTGGGCCGAATTTGGGGAGGAGAGGGAGAAATGAAGTATGTCATGGACATGAAGTTCCAATCAGACCCGGCCCGTCCCCTGTCCGCCCTCGTTAAGGGGACCTTCACATGAAACAGGCCTCTGCGGAGGGGAAGCGGCTCCTGGGCGTCCTCGCGGCAATGGGGACCTTCTTCTTTCTTTTTAAAAATTTTGATATTCTTTGTCAACGTTACGGGGGAGATATCTGTGCTGAACGCTTGAGCACGGTTTTTCAAGTAACATTAATTGGCACGAGGGTCTGGTGCTATGCCGCACAGTTCAATGCACTCCCGCACAGATCAGCAAGATGGCTGGAAATGCCTCTCCCCGTCTGGTTTTCATCTCCCAAGTCTGTGTACTCAGCAGAGTGTGAAGAGAGCCTCTCTTCTCTTCAGAACAGTCTCCCAGCGGCCCTGGCCCAGCCCCCACTCCCTCTCCACAGCCCCTGCAGCAGAGCACAGGAACTGGAGCAAATGCTTTTGTGAATTAAGAGATCTTGTGAGCGTAAATTTGGTCAGGCTGCTCCTTTCTGCAGGCCAGACCCCGCTGCTGCCCCAGGATGTGAACTGTCAGTTTGCATAGCTGGTGATGAGTTGCAGAGCCATCAGCAAAGGTGAAGACGGCAGAAACAAGAGAGATTCAAGACTGGTGGAAATCATTTCACAAGGAAAATTTCAGCCATCAGTGGGAGGAAGCTTTGAAAAATGCTGCCATTTCCGAGTCAGAATGAAGGAAAAATTAAATTACTGCCGGTGAGGCGAGCCAAAGTTGCATCTCCCTCCAGGGAGGGTTTTGATAACGGTAAACATTTGACAGCTGGCCTGGAGTTATCTTGTTCTAACAGTTGTTATGGTCTAAATGAATATTTCTGATAAGGGAACAGAAAGCAAAATTCAGGCACTTTGAAATTTTTTATGTTTTAAACCTTATGGTGGGGAGCCAAACAGGTTTACAGCAATTTGTCACCGAGGGCCCACTCCAAATGCTGTAATGACCCTGGTCTGGAAATCTTACCGGTATTATTATTTCCGTTAATCTATGTGAAATTATTCTTTGATGTAAATCAACTTAGTAAGAAATTATCTTTAACCTTTAGCTTCCTCAGCAACTCAAAAACAACTCCAATAGTTGACTTGGAGGAGTCAAGGAAATGCAGGGTTAAGTAAAGCAAACATAAAAGCTCAGGAACACGCAGAGAATGGCTGTGTTGTTCCAGTGAGGTTTTTTGCTCTCAAGGGTCAAGCATTATAAAATTTTCATCTGTCACAGATTTTTTTATTTTATGAAGAATATTGGGCCAAACATTTCTGAAAGGTAACATAAACAAAGTAGCCAGCATTTTAAACTTAAGAAGGACCGCTTACTGGGTGCCTGAGGGTTCTGCATCACCCGAAGATGAGGCACAGTCGCGTGGAGGGAAAGTTCATTATAAAACACTTGCTCATTCCTACATACAGCAGAAGAAAATAACTGTGAGCTGTTGTCTGGAGCGCTCCAGGTCTTCACAGGGCCTGGATCTATGGTACCTAGACACACGCGGAAGGCTCAGGAGAGATGGGAGGGAGTCCCATTGCCTTACATGGATTTGCTGGTCCTGAGAAGACTATAACCCTCTCTCAATCTACTTTTTTTTTTTTTTTTACTGAATTTATTGGGGTGACATTGGTTAATAAAATTATATAGGTTTCAGGTGTACAGTTCTATAACACATTGTCTGTATATTGTATTGTGTGTTCACCACCCAAAGTCAAGTCTCCTTCCATCACCATTTATCCCCCCTTTACCGTCTCCTACCTCCCTCCCCCCCTTTCCCTTTGTTAATCACCTTACTGTTACCTGTGTCTATGAGGGTTTTTTTTGGCTTAGTCCCTTCATCTTCTTCACCTAGTCCTCAAACACCCCTCCACTCTGACAGCTGTCTGTTCTCTGTACCTATGAGTCTGTTTCTATTTTGTTTGTTAGTTTATTTTGTTTATTAGAGTCTACATATAGGTGAAATCATATGGTACTTGTCTCTCTGACTGGCTCATTTCACGTAGCATAATGCTCTCCAGATGCATCCGTGCTGCTGCAAAAGGTAAGAGTTCCCCCTTTTTCACAGCTGAGTAGTATTCCACTGTGTAAATGGGCCACCACTTTTTATCATTCTATCATTCTACTTCAAAAAAAGAATGTCTACATTCAATTTACTCTGCTACAGACATTCCACTGGATGGGAGTTTACCAGTGGCCAAAAAGCCGGGGCAGTGGCAAAAAGCAAAGAGAAGAAAGGAATCAGGAGGCTGTCCTCTGGAATAAACAAAAGCATAGGACTTATTTTCAGAAAAAAGTTTATAAAATTGAGCTTTACACTTGCCTAAGACATAACTGGTACAATGTCAGTGTGAACTCAGTATTTAGCATTCCAAAACAAATTCATTGAGCATCTGCTCGGTGCTACAAACAGAGGGTTCAGTCCAAATCCTCAAGCAACAGTAAGGAACACAGGCCAAGGGAATCAGCCCGCCTGATTTGTAGGTGTCCTATCTCTCTGTCATTTCCACTTCAAATGCATTTGCAAGCACAATGCCCTATCGAAGGGAACACTTTACCCAGAGTCTTTCCCTATTTTTTTTTTTTAAATCAGAAAATCTACCTTTATTCCTGTATTTGCGGGAAGTAGGAGTTTCATTATTTTTTCCCCAGGGACCCTGCCTTGCCTTAATATGAAAGTATATAAATCGATATTAAGGTATGGTATTTTGAGAATGTTTCAAAGTAAGGTCAAGCTGGTGTTAAAAACCCTACTAGCGGAGGCTAAACTAACAGTCTGGCTGAACAGTCTTAAGGGCAGCTGACTCCAATTACTAAGGACATCCTAGCGATTTAAAAAAAAATTTTTTTTTTACTAACAAGAACAATGCAAGCAAGTCTTTGAGTTGAAAAATAAAGTCAAAAAGAAGTTACTCATAAGAGAAATTAGAAAAATTAGACTAATACAGCAGCTGTCTTGGCAGCTGATGGGCAACCTCACCTTCAGCACTGGAAAAGCTGGGTTCTTTCTTTAACAAATAGAAATGAAGGACGTTCTAGGAGGGAACAAATGCTAGGGGGGAAAATGTGCCTTTTGACTAAAACATCCAAGAGAATTTTGCATAAGAAAACATCATTACAAAATCATGAAAACAGTGCTTTCAAATAAAAATTTTAAGCCATTATGGAGAATTTTGAGCATTCACCAAAATACACAGGAAAATGTAATAAAAACCAAGCGCTCATCACACAACTGTTTAATGGGAACTTTCAATAAGCGCATAATGTCAAACACAGGTGATTCAAGCTGTTCACTGCTGTCAATTCTTAAAAAAATTCAAATGTCTCATTCTTGGTGGAAGCATCTAGTTCTCATATACCAGCGTGGGGCCTCGGGGCATGAACGCTCCCTGCCCAGGTGAACCAGCGTAATGAAAAGTGGCGGTGGCGGCAATGGGTCTGTCACTTGGCTTCGTGCCTGCGCCATTTCAGATTTATACTTTTGCAAAAAATCACTCCCATGCATAAAGGACAGGGGGGCATGCTCTTGCTTAACATGTGTCAGGACACTTGCGGATTTAGGACAAAACATACCTTAAATCGTGCACCATAAAACCACTGCGTCACAGTCTGTAACGTGCCCAGGGTCATTCATAAGGAAGAGAACTGATATAAAAGTTTTATGCAGCATTATATACCTATTCACTTAAAAATCACAAACTAGAAGCTTTCCACTGATTTTTAATGAGTATTCTCTTCTCTTTCTTTGGCATTCCACACTTGTATAAAAGTTATGCTTTGATGGCCAAAAGCCAGAGTTCTGTTTCTCCAGAAAAAAAAGGAAAGGTTAGCAACTTTTATGTGGTTTTACAATCAAGTCTCTGTTGGGGTGATTACCTGGTAAATGTCTGATTGTGATGAACACTAAACGGGGTTACTTTTCTTTTGTCTTTCCCCATTTATTCCATCCTGCTGCTAGAATAATCTTCCTAAATGCATCACTTACCCGCTCAAACACTTTCCACTCCTTGCCCTCCATTCCAACTCTTCCACCTGCACTTTCCTTTCACAGTCTGGTCCTAACCTCCCTAGAGAGTTGGGTTGTCCACAACTTCCCCTCACATATCTTTCCCTATATATTCAAAGCAGATTCCTGTTTGTCCCCAAATTAGTCCAGTATGTGTGCCTTTGTTTCCTGCCAATAAGAGTCCCTTTCCTCAATCTTCAACTATCAAAATCCTACCTCTTCCACAAATTCGAGCTCAAATGTCATTTTCCATACTACATTCTCTGATCACCTCAGTTGGAACTAATCTTTCCCTCCTGTGTACTCTAAGGGGACTTTATCTGCCTCATACTATGGTCACTGGAGTTTTATTTTTATCACCTGAATCCCTAGATTCTGGGGATCAGGGAGCATGCCTTTTTCATTTATTGTAACCCTTAAACACGGAGCATGGTGACACTGATTCACAGTAAATTGTCCTACATATTTGAGATCTAGGAAACAATCAGTAATAGCATTTCATCTTTTTGGGTAAGCAGTCCACACAGGAATCCTTTGAAGGACATTTCTAAATTAGCTCACCAACTCCTGGACAAAAGCCTCCACTGAGCCCACATGATATACGCACAGGATACAAATGGAGCAGCCAATTCTCTCTCTTGACAGAGTGACTAAGAAACTGAAGAAGGAAGACACATGTGTAAGGGAAACACCAAAACCACAAATATGGAAACAGTATTTGTGAACCTCTTTCAGCTAGATCACAAACATCTTTAAGCTTATCACACCTTCTTACACGGAGCAATGCAGGAAATGGGGAAAGGAAAAAAAATCTTAAAACTTATTTTTTATAAAGTCATCCAAATTTTTAGATTAGACCATATGTAACTCTAAGGAGAATTATGTATAATCTTTAAGAATGCACCTATTGCCCTGGCAGGTTTGGCTCGGTAGTTAGAGTAACAGCCTGTGGACTGAAGGGTCCCGGGTTCAATTCCGGCCAAGGGCATGTCCCTCGGTTGCAGGCTCTGTCCCGGGCCCTGCTCTGGGCACATGCAGGGGGCAACCAATCAATGTGTCTCCCCCACATTGGTGTTTCTCTCTCCCCCTTCCACCCTCTCTGAAAAGCAATGAAAAAATACCCTCAGGCGAGGATTTAAAAAAGAAAAAGACAAGAAAGAATGCACCTATTGCTTTTTAGCCTTTGGGCTAAGATCAAGTGAAGAATACATCTGTATTTTAAAACTTCAATCACTAGCAATTAATACAAGGTAAGTGCTGGTGCAAAGTAAACATAAGTAAAAAGTTAGCAATAACTCTTGAAGATCCAAGAACAATAAAACTCACGTCTGTCTCCATTATAACTGAGTTGCTTTTATCAAGATCTAATAGATTTAATGAACACATACAAGCAAAGGCATAAAATGGGTTTAACTATAACTTGCCAAAGATTACAGCTAATTGAGTATGGCATTTGAAATGAAAATATACCAACTTAATCCATTTTTATTTTCATCATCAAAATTAAAATATTATGGGTATAAAAAGAATATTCCAATGCATTGAATCTTCTGAAAATACTCAGCAATCTACCCAGGGAAGGGAAAATGTTAGTTTCCTGCTGAGTTACTAAATGTAGCCGTCATTTGGACCAAGAGCCAAAAAACAAATGTTCTAGTAAAAAAAAATCTAGAATTTCAACAAAGCAAAAGTCTCTTACCCGAACAATAATTCTTATACACCTAAAACAATCAAATACACTGCATTTTCCACTTTAGTCCTCAATGTCTCAACACTGCCCCTAAATGGATAATTTATTTTATCACTTAACAATCAAGTCAAGAGAAAAATACCAAATGGCTTACTAGATGTTCGGAAATGTTGCAGGAGCACTGCAAGGTGAGTTTACCCCACCACAGAGCAATTCTGTCCTTCTACACGTCACTGAGGTTTACCAGTAACCTTTCAAACTGTACTGGGAAAGTAGACAGTCCTACATTTTCTATATGTACTCAACACTGGTAATTTATTCAATATGAACCCGGGGTCTCCGACCCCTAAGGTATTTACTGGGGTTAAGCTTAGGTTTGTGGTTTTGTCAAAGCTGAGATGTCTAAAGTTGTGCTATTTAAATGTCAATAAATTAAAACAGAATCACAAATCCAGTTCCTCAGTTACGTCAGTCACAGCTCCAGTGCTCGATAGCTACATGCGGCTATCATGCTGGAGAGCTCAGGCCCAGCACGTTTCCCTTATCGCCAAAAGTTCCGTTGTCCAGCACTATTCAAAAGGTGACCAGCCTTCTGATTCATATTTGCCTTAGCACTACTGCTCCAAGGCAGAGTGACAGGCAGAACTAGTAATGCCACCTCTCGATTTCCTTTTGTTTTGTTTTTTAGGCTGAAAATTGGATTTTTATATGTTTCAGAATAGACTGCCTACCACCCGAGGACTGAAAAACATGGAAGAAGGAAAAAGTGGCCCTTGGTGGATGCAAAGAAAACACACCAGCCAAAGCAGCTACGACTACAACAAAGCAAAAGACCCACCATCGTCCACAGAGCATGGAGGCTGTTCTATTGATAAGAAACAGGATTTAACATTCTGAACAAAAATAATACTCCTGCTATTTAGAAACTGCTCATATCTGCTATACGCACATTGTCCTTGATGGGTGCATGCATTCCCACTTAACCAAGAACTAGGCTTCTGGTGGCGAATGGCTGGCTGTGGAAGGAACACAGGCTTTGAAATCAGACAAGAGCCAAGTCATCGATCCCTTTATACACACTCACTAGTTATGTGACCTTTGAGCAAGTTACTGAATCTTTTTTGTGTCTGCATTTACCAACAAAGAAAGAAGCAAAGATGAGGTCAACTTCCCAGATCTGAAGTCAGTGTTAAATAAGGTGATGTCTTTGGCATCAACTAGTATAGTACATGAGACAATCAGTTGCTCTGACAATTGCTCGGGAAGGCCCAAAAAACCCACAATAATAATGTCACTAATAACAGCTGTTAGTAAACCAAGTCTTTTTATGAAAAACAGCTTTATTGAGATATAAATAATACATCATACAAATCACCCATTTGAAGTGTACAGTTTAAGTCTTTTACTACGTAATTCAACATTTACTCAGTGTCTGCGATGGGTTAGTGACCATGCAAGATGCTAGGGCAGTGGTTCTCAAATGGGGACAATTTTGTCCACCAGGGGACATTTGGCAATGTTGGCAGACTTTTTCGATTGTCATGATTGGCGGGGGCAACTAGTATTTAATGGGTAGAAGTTGGGGATGCTGCTAAACATCCTACAGTGCACAAGACAGGCCCCACAATGAAGAATTATCCAGTCAAAAAGCCAACAGTGCTGACGCTGATAAACCCTGCCCTAAGGATACAAAGCCGAACAAGAGACAGTATCTGCCTTTCCAAAGCTTACTGTCTAGTGAAGGAGTGAAAGGTGGGAGCAGAGCACAGGATGTAAGGGTTGCAGGAAATAAGAGGAAATGCTTAAGCCAAAATATTGGAAGACAAACAGGAACTTGCCAGAGGTTCTTAGGATGGAAAGGAATATTTCATGTAGAGGGAATAACATGGGAAAATACTTAGATATGTAGAAAGCATGCTAGACTTTAAGCAGTTCTAGCAGCTCGGGATGGGCAGTTCAGAATGGGTAGAGCCCAGGCTGTTGACCAGAGAGGACTGGAGACAATGAAGGGGACAGGTACGCAGGAGCCAGGTCATAAAGGTTCCGTACGGCCTGCTGGAAAGTTTGGACGTGATCTTATCATCAGCGGTCGACAAACATCTTCTGTAACGAGCCAGAGAGGAAGCATCACGGGGCCCTGTGGTCTCTTACAGCTGCTCCACTCTGCGATCGCAGGAGAAAGCCGCCATGGACAACACATGAATGAAGGGATGTGGCTGTGCTCCATGAAAGCATTATTTGTGAATTTCACATAATTTTCAGGCTTCATGGAAGAGTCTTCTTTTGATTTTTTTCCTACCATCTAAAACTGTGAAAACCATTCTTAAGCTGTGGGCTGTCCATAAACGGTGGTGACCGCAGTTTGCCCAGCCCTGCTGTAGCAAATGCACAGGAGTTCAAGGTGACAAGTCAGCTGATCAGATACAAAACAAAAGAGGGTGCTTCCCTTCAGGTCTCTGGAAGTACTGACCATCTTCCAACTGTTCCTGCTAAAGACCAAGTGGACTTGGGCCTAAATTTTCTCAATAGGTTGCTTATAATACTTCCAATGAGATGGTTTGCTAACTAAAGGAGTAAAAAGCTCATTTCAGGCTACTGTGGTGAAATGGCATTTACCTAATGCAGATATAAATTTCTTCATAATTAGTGGGCACTTGACACTAATATAATCTGATTATTGCAGCAAAGTCATCCTTAAACTAGCTCCTCAGTACTAAAAAGGTATGTCCTTGAATTAAGCAAATTAGGGCTAAGTGACAAAAAGTACTAGCTCTGAAGAAACAATTCCATCTTTATAATCATGTTACAATAAAGATAACACCAAGTTCCTCATGGTGTCGACATGGGTGTCAACAGGGTGCTTGGCACATGGGTTAGGCGTTCTCATGATCTCTGGCAGTCCTGATATTATCCCAAGTCGGATTCCAGAAACTTCAAACTACTGGAAATTTCTTATCTTAATTTGAAACTATTTTTCAAGAGAAAAGTCTGATAACATGAATTCAAATTATGATGAAAAAATACCACTTTTACTAATTTTAAAAGATGTTTTATTCAAAAAACTGTCTAAGGAAAAGATACAGATGCTAATCTGGAGAAACAGTTCTTTAAAAAACTTATTGCTTCATGATTCCAATTTTTTATTGCTTTTTTTTAAAAAAAAAAATGTTTTTATTGATTTTTAGAGAGAGAGGAAGGGAGAGGGAGAGAAACATCGGTTGGTTGCCAACTGTACACAGCCCGACTAGGGACCAAACTCGAATCCTGGGCCTGTGCCCTGACGCGGAATCCAACTGGCAGCCTTTTGGTGCATGGGACATCCACCAACTGAGCCACACCGGCCAGGGCCCAATTTTTCAATACTTTTAAGAGCCACAATGGTATTCTGTGACAACTAAAGCCCTTTGTAATCTAAACAACTGTCTTTTACATCGGTGATGTGGCTGACTCTTAATGAATAATTATGATATTGTCTTTGGGACAATAAACATATGTCAGAAGTATTGTTTTGAGGATTAATTGATCTGCTTATAATTTAATTACACAGTGCCTGGTATATGCTCAGTCGATGCTAGGTTTCATTAGCTTGAAATGTCACTACTTCAGTTTCCCTCTAAATGTCTCACAGTAATAGAGTCCTCCCAACTTTATAATACTTTCCTACAATTCAAGAGCGAAAAGAACCTAGAAATTGCATGATCCAGCTCTCACATCATATAAATGGATTGACTGACTGAAGACCCAGAGAAAGATAGGAGAGCTTGGCATGAAGAGCGAGGGCCCTGGAGTTGGACATGCCTGGTTTTGAGCCCTGGCTAACCAGCTTGTCGGCTGAGTTAATTCTGCCAAAACCTCAATTTCCTAATTTATAAAATAGGGATTAAATGAAATAACACTCATAAAGTACTGAGCACAGTGCCTAACACATTTTTTTTTTTTAATAATTTCTGAGCTGCACTGTTTATTTTGCTGCTTGAAACCTAAGAGACAGTAGGCCACTTTAATTAATGGGCTTTCACCTAAACCTTTACTACACTGCAGAAATATACAGACACATCTTTGGAGAATTGACACCTTACAAAATGCAGTAAACATTTTAATTTATACATGAGAAAAGGCAGTGTTCAAAAGGGTAGGCACTTCATGACTAGTCACTGCAGGTTATTTGTGAGAGAATTTCCCTAATGCATATTTTTTTTAAAAATCAATAAATGTTCACTAGTATTACTGATCTTAATCTTCCTATTATGAAATTATATTTCCTTTGCCCATCTTTGGAAGAAGTGTGTGCAGACTGCTTCTCTGTTTGTTCTGAACTCAACTCCTATTAACAACACTAACCAGCCACAATGGACCAAGCAGACGATTTAAGATACTAATTTTGCAAATCGGGCAAACTCTACCTCTCACTTTGTGTATGACTCCTTCAGTATCTCCCTCAAGTTCAAATTACTTTACAGTCTTCCAATGCTCCAGTCCCTCCAACTCTGCTCCACTGGTCCTGGGAATACATGTGAGAAAATCATGCTACATACGCGTATGAAATACTTTGTTAAAGATTACACAGCGAGGAACAAAAGGCGGGGTTCCTGCAGATTCCGAGCAGTTGTGGGCCAGTGAACGTCACAGAAAGCAGCCTTCCAATTCATTTGCTTCAAAAGGCTAAGGAAATAGCCTATTTCCCTTTCCCTCTTTTCTATCGGGTTTCTCTGATGTGTTCCCAGATACTCAGAGAAAGATTCAGATATCCGTGAAATCTTAATATGCCTGTCTGAAGCCAGGAAAAATAAAGAACCGGGTGCCAATATTTAAGACCAGGAAGAGTCCATCAGTACTTGAGGGGGAATTGCGCTCGGCCTTGGAAAACTACTGAGAATCTCCTGCCCCCAGTTAACGGGGAAGTGCTGTCGAATGGCTCCAATTTGCACGGAATTCTACTACCCTGGAGCGTGATCCTGAAGTAATCCTACAAGCTTGGCAATTAGTCCAGCAGCCTGAATCTTCATCTGTTCCCAGATGAGCTTCAGCAATTTTTGGCCTTTCCTACAGCCGCCGTCCCTGACATCGGTTAGGCTAGACTCAGCCCTTGACCTTGCCTTTATAGCTGCAGAAGAGTTCAGAGGACCAAAGCTCAACAGAAACCACCTAAGTGCGAAAGGCTTTACCCGACGTCGCTCACCGAGTGCTCCTCAATCCTTCACGCTGATCCTTAGTCTCATATGTTCTTCAGGACGGGCGAACTTCAGATTCTCCCTGTGTCTGAGAAGCATTAAGCTCATAATGTGTTGTTGTTGCCTTGTTAACTTGTTTCTTTGTTTTTGTTTTCTTACATGAGAAGCAAAAATGCCACAAAGGCCCTAAGGATGACGTCTGTCTTTGTATCAGCTTAATTTGTCTGGTTGGATTAGCCTAAAATTTCCTTTAGTTTTAGATATTTGACAAGGTTCTCTATGTACACTGAGACCTTCTCCACAAAAAGGAATTCACTTGACTGAATCAGAAATTACTGCCTACTTCTGGAAATCAACCGTTTCCAGATAAATCAGATGAATCAGGGGTGGTGGCATTTCCTGAACTTTGCTTGGACTCTTTGGTATTTTCCCGTTAGTCCATGTAGACCTGCTAAGGAGCTTCTTATTGACAGGCGCAGGGGGTGGGCTCGATCTTCTGTTTCTAGTCTTGCCTCCGAGGCACTGAACAAAGCACAGAGCACACGAACCAGGTACACGCACAGCGGTTTGCTCTTGCTCACCCAATACTTCAGTACCTCATAGATGCCACGGTACTCTCTCTTTCTCCATCCCCAAGTGCTCTGGATGTGGTGTTCTGACCAGTCAATGTCATTCAGAGGCTCACTGTGTAAACCTGTCACAAATCATCTATACCCTTAGCATTAATTCCAGTGTTAAGGAATCTTCTGAAAGAAGACAGAATTTTGGTTAGGTTTGAACAGGGCAGTGGATTATAGAGCTCACATAGCCACCGATGATGGGACTACTGGTTTGGCAGATGCCTGAAGACCCAGACCAAGCGATGAAGGTTATTTGCACAGTTCCCACCTAGTCCCAAGCGATGCTGGAATGGTGGTGTCCTTAGTTATGGACACAAGCTAGATTTTAAACTTTTGGCCTAGTTGTGACTAAAATTACCAAGTGAATGGGAATTTGTTCTTTCCTACTGGCATTTCTGTCTTGCAAAAACAAGAGGAAGGGAAAGTGATTATAGGCACCTAACATCAAATTTAGTAAAAATCACTGGGGTGGAAAAAACCCACCAGAAGTGTGATTTAATGATCTGAGAAATTAGGCAAAAGTGTCAAGTCTGAAGAATTTAAAAATGGTTATAGGTCAAAGCATTAAAAACTTCTTTGGGGATGGAGTGGCTACCCGGGGAACCTGGTGAGGAATCTGCCAGGGGTTAATTGCAACCCTGCGTGAAAAGCAGTTAACAAGTGAGAATTAGAACACCCAGGAGGGAAAGAAGAATGTTTCCAGTGCCATGAGAAATAAACAACAAAGGGGAAATATTTCCTTTGGCTACCACCTCCTTCTCGAGAGCGCAGAGGAGCTGCGGGGAATGCCAAGCACTGGTTTTCTCTCAACTCCCTCTGAAACATTTGTCTTCATTACCACTCTTTTTAATCAGGGCGCCTTCATGAGTGTTTCTGCTCAGCCCCTACGGGGCGGCTCTGGTCTGCGATAAATCAGAGTCCACACCGCAAGTCACTAATCAGCACTCCCAGGGAAAGAAAAACAGAGAAGTGCAGACCACGATGCTGAAAAGGCCTGGGGCACACAGGCCTCAAGGAAGAAAGGCCTTTATGTAGAAATAATACGTTAGTGAAGGTGGACTAGGACTGCAACGCTTAGGATTTATTTTAAAATCTCAAACACAGATTTTTCACACTTAACGGTAAGAGTCTGTAATAGAATTTTGTTTTCACAAAGTGAGATAGATCAGGAGCTTGCTTACTGAACAGTAATTTGTATCCCCAGCTTAAGGATTTCGACACCTAATTCAAAACTTAGTAAGACCGAGGAAGAGGAGCAGAAGGTAAAATAAAATAATTGAAACAATCAGAGTCGGAAACTCTCCTTCTCGTCTGTTCAGTGATGTTAAGAAATAAAACAATGACAAACCGAAAACCTACCTTTTATCTACCTGCCTATGACAGAGTGTGCATGGCATGGACTCCGGAAAGAAACCATGGGTGACACTTAGCCCAACACAAGACGCTCTGTAGCACTCAGGACAACACTCCTACCTAGGAGCCAACACCCGCTGAGGTTTCAACTTTGCCGACATGTCATTGCTTATTGTCTGTGAAAGCTGATGGCATGACAGTGTCACCTCACTATGGTCTGACAAACAGGGACCTTGTCCTCACAAAGAGGAGCCCCCCTCTGAGGCAGTCGCATCTATCCAAAAACACTAGTTTCCTCCACGCCAGTATTATTAAAATATAACTGTAAAACATAACTAATGCATGAGCATCCATCCAAGTGACGGGCGCTTCCTGAATCTAACTGCAGAAAACAGCCTCCTGCTTCCAGAACCCTCGTCCCCGAGCTCGTGAAGGAAAGGCTCTCCTAAGGCCCCAGGAGGCGCGATTCTGGACGCTGACTTCAGGGGCCGGGATCTGAACCGCTTGGAGCCCGACTCAACGAGCAGGTCCACTAGGCTCGAGTGCAGGCGCTCAGAGGGGCTGAGCAAGAAACCTGGGCCGAGCCGTGATTCTTCAATCAGAACGCCGGGACCCCTTGCTGCAGAATGGGGTGCCCTCCACGGTCCTTGGAAACCGGAGTGATGCGATTGAGGTGTTTGAGGAAGACGCTATGGGAGCTGTGCAGGGTACATCGAGGAAGGGGCAGGTCAGAGCGACTGGTATTTGTGGGACCAATTTGGATGCTGCCGCAGTGCTCGAGGCCGGAGATAATTAAAAGTCAGTTTTGCGGTTACTCTGATAAATGGGGTTCCTTGGGTTATATTGATTACTCTTTTGGATACAAGAGAATTAATAGTAATAAGGAAATTGTACCAGGTTGGTTTCTCTTAATTAATTGGGGAGATATTTTTTGAATTGTTGGTTTTGTAGGCGCTCTGGAAGTCAGAATTGGGAGAAATGCTTATGCTATTATTGTTTTGTATTAGTAAGCATTTGAAAGAGCTTTAGATAAAAAGGGGTCTTTAGTAAATTTAGAATCAGTCACATAAACTTAGTGCAGTTGAATGTGGGTGTTACAGCCGCCCACCTGATATGTGACGAGGACACTGGACGGATGCTCTCAGGGTGCCACTCCTGTGCCCTATCCGGGACCTGCCAGCTGTGTGAGCCACAGAGCGTGTGGGTGACAACGCGGTGGCACACAGCACCGCCCTTACAAACAGCAGCAAACCAAGGAGTAGAAAGTGTCGGTGGCCTTCGTTAAACGCAGGTATGGATGTAACTGAATGATCTGCTGTGAGAGACGAGTAAGTCTGCCCCATACACAAGTATGGCTCCCACAGACCTCGAAGAGTGGCCTACAGAAGAAATAAATCACACCGTAGTTTCTAAATACGGGCGCCGAAGGACGCAGAGGAGTTCACCGGGAAACGGTGGGTGTCAGGCACAGGCTCCAGGACTGAGGGTCTGCACCTCCCTGACCAGGACGCACCCACGATTTCCTCCGATAACCCGCACACGGTTCCGCCGACGGCCCCCGCACGGTTCCTCCGACAACCCGCACACGGTTCCCCCAACGGCCCGCACACGGTTCCCCCGACGGCCCCCACACGGTTCCCCCGACGGCCCGCGCTCGGTTCCCCCAACGGCCCGCGCTCGGTTCCCCCGACAACCTGCACACAGTTCCCCCGACGGCCCCCACACAGTTCCCCCGACGGCCCGCGCTCGGTTCCCCCGACAACCCGCACACGGTTCCCCCGACGGCCCACACACGAGCAGCCTAGCTCTCCTGCTCCATCTCGAGATGCTTGAAGGAGCCTCCTGGCCCTGGAGGTTGCAAATCAAGTCTGGCTGCTATGAAGCAGCCCCTCTCAGCCACATCCCCACTCCTGACAAACACCCACCCACTGGCAGGCCTGGGAGACACATGGCGACCAGAGCAAGTTGTCAAAATGTATCATTATAAAACGTCCATCTTCCGAAAGTACAAGCTTTTGCTCAATGCGGCGCTTTCCTGGGGAGACAGCTCTTGGGGAGCTGCACACGGGCGGCCGGAACGGACGGGGCTCGCTCCTGCAGCCGGTGCCAACAATCACGTTAACCAGGCAAAGGCGAGCGACGACGGTGGCACGTTTCACCGAAAACAAAAACCAGTGACAACTACGTGCATCAGTCCTCTGCTTTCAAAGCAGCTCATCCTTTTTAGCGCGCCTCCTTTGGCGGAGAAAACTGCCCGTAAGTTACACCCCCCCCTTCAGTTCCTTTCTTACGCTCCCGCCCCAGGTGCCCAGCCTCCTGCTCCACGGCCTGGGCTACACGGAAAGTTCACAGCTCTTTGCCTGATCCCATGATCCGCTATCAAAACAGCTCTTTCCAATGTGTTTCCTGTCTAGTTCTGCGATTGCGTGAGTGTTTCCTTGGCTGGATCAGCTGCCAAATTAAGTCCCTTTGGTAGAAAACTGCCGAGAACTCAATATAGCCCTGTCTCCCCTCCACCTTGGGCTTGACATCGGAAGTGGCTTAGGAAGTACTCTAATGGTTACCAAATTTTTGGAAACTGATTTAACTTTTCTGGGCTAAACATGTGTTTAGGAGAGACTGCATCACTAATCATCACTTGACCTTGTGACAGACCAAAAGTTGCTGATTGCTTTTCCAAAAAAAAAAAAAAAAAACATAGAAAGAAAAAACTCAACTTCTACCAACTAGCACAGTGATGTAAATGCGAAATCATGCTGCGAGATGACTGCAAACATGCTGATTTCCAGATGTTTGACAAGACAGTGAGGAAACACCAAAAAAAGACAGAAAAGAAAAACCAGTGAACAGTTTCTGTCACAAACTCTGCTGGGTTACTTGCTTTGTGGGGCTTTTACGCCAGCGACTTAGAAGAGAAAGGAACTTAGGGTTTCTTGAATTCTAATCCATCAATTATGGGTAAAGAGAACTCTGTCTTGGAAAACAGAGAAAATTTCCCAAATCTATTATTATTCCTGTGATTTGCTTGAACATGTATTTATTGTTGCCCCACCATTCCGTTAAATAAGCTTGTACACCAATCCAGTGAGATATGAATCTTGAACAGAGCCATGCACATCCCACTAACTAGCCCCTCTGTATATCAGCCACAGATAAAATCCGATTTAAGTCAAAACATAATATTGCTCAGGCTGTCCTTGTCGCAGGGGCTTCTTTCTTATGGACTCATCCTTGACCCACACTGTTCCTGGTGGAAGTCTTCCAAGAAAAACTAGATTTAGTTGTCAGATTTACAGTATCAAGGAATCTCTAAAATGAATGGGTTCTTTAAAAGAAAAGCCAAACTCTGGGTAATTACATTCAAATTCCTTAATCACATTTTCTGAGCTCAGAGGGAATTGTGGTGTTTCTTTCCTGAATACCTTCTCCAGAGCCACACAAATGCGGTACAGATTCTTCCTTCAAATGCATCTCTAACAGGACGTCCCCTTGGCAAAACGTTCGTTCCAAGTGCATGCTTCTTAAGTTTCCCTTTTTGTGCAGCTAGAAGCTGTGTGTGTGTGTGTGTGTGTGTGTGTGTGTGTGTGTACACGTACTCCAAAAAAAGAAAAAAAGAAATGTAGAGCATCTCAGGAATATCGGCAAGAATATATTTTGCCAAATGGTAGACATTGTACAGTTTCATAATATTGCCTCTGGGCACACATGAAGAATGTACTTCCCATCCCTTTAAAGTTACAGCCCAGCAGTGTCCAACAGAACCTTCCATGGCAATGGAAATGTTCTACGTTTAGTTTGGTCCAATACGGTGGACATATAATATGACTAGTGCAACTGACAAACTGAATTGCCAATTTTGTTTAATTTTCATTAGTTTAAATTTAGATTGTCAAAAGTGGCTAGTGGCTATCGTATTGGACGGCGCCGTTCTAGACACTGTTCACGAATGGTGAGCAGAAGGGACCCGTGGGAGTCCTCCAGTGTCCCTGTTTCCCTGTCACGATCACCTGCAATAATTCAACGGTGAAGCCTTAGTGAACCTAGATCCCTGAGTGGAGAGAGCATGGAGAAGAAAGCCCTGCAATCGGACAATAATTTAACGAGAAGAGTCATAAAATGTGCAAGTAAGAAAATACAGCAAGTGCGGATATTTGCAAAGACCTTATGGGTCAAATGTTACCTGTGAAAATGTCAAGAAGCTCCTACTTCACGTGTACAGGTGGTGGTGCAATAAGAGGGGGGCACAACTGCTCAAGCAGGCTAGAGCTATGCTCTAAAGACGTGCCATAGCCCTGGCCCGTGTGGCTTAGTGGGTTGGGCATCGCCCAGTGCACCAAAAGGTCGCCGGTTCAATACCCAGTCGGGGCACAAGCCCAGGTTTCGGGCTCGATCCCCAGTAGGGGGCATGCCGGAGGCAGCCCATCAAAGTTCCACTCTCACACTGACGCCTCTCTCTCCTTCTCCCGTCCTCTCTCTATAAAAATCAGTACAAAATCTTTAAAGATGTGCCACACTACAAAACTTGGTGCGTATGAGCAAGGGAGGGTAATGCAGGGCATTGTGCTATCTGCGTGGAAAACTACCTCAAGAAGCAATCACAACATAATTTATGTTTTTTGTTGCCATGGAAGACTTTCCTGTGTCCAAAGTAGTAAAGCTACATTTGTTAGTAATATTTTTTCCCACAGAGAGAAAAATCCCCTAGTCGTGAAAGAGTTAAAGGAGACCAAAATTAGACACAGTTCATGTTAAAGGTTAGAAGAATAATCAGTCATTTGAAAAACACTACATAAACATTTTTCCGGATGCAATTTTCAGTCCAAGGATACATTTCCCAGTAGAAATCAGCAGCTAAAAAGGAAATCATTTCGTCTCCATAAGTGCCAAATTGTATCCTGATTTTTCCTGGTCTGGCTCAACTTTCAAAACTAGTGGTTCAACTTCTGCAATCTTTCACCCGATGACTATGTAAACACATCTTTATAAGACAGACATAATCCTTGGGTGGGCCAATTTATGTTGGATTATGAAAATACTTAAAATACAAAATCGTATAATGATTGTTGTCCTTTGGTTTTTTTCACTAAAAGGAAAGAAAAATCCAGTTAACGTAGGCAGCGGTTCATGTGAAGATAGTATGACACATATACATCGCTTTCTCTCTTTCCAATCTCTGAAAAGTAAATATTACTGACAATGCAGTAAGGGCCTGCCTCATATTCTGGCAAGGCGATATGTAAATGAAGACTCTGCAGATACACCTCCGAAGTGCTCACAGCATACGCCGCACAACTGGAACGAATTCAGCTACTCACACGAGGCCAGGAAAAATTCTCACCCTTGGAAGTACTTTGGATCTTCTGTATTCGGTCAGAGGTTATAGAAACATTAGTTTTAAGGATAAAGTAATCTTAAGTAAAAACCAAAGATTCATTCAGAATTTATTACTGCCTCCGATTCCTATATATCTCACGTTATTCAGAACTCTCCATAAAACAATGCAAGCGGAATCTTGATAGCTAGGAAAAGCCATAAATTTTCAGTCTTCATAGAAAGGTAAACTCTGCTCTTTCACTTCTCCCTTGAAATTCTAGAGCTTTTATAGTCAACTACAAAATACATCATGAAAAGCCTACCTTCCACATTTAGCATGTAGAAGGGGAAGAATTTAAACTTTTCCTCCCATGGATAAAGTTATGTAAAAGAAGACATTTTGGGGGAGACTTTGGACAGTGCAGGATAAATTACAGCTGTAAGATCTGGAAAAGTTTGGTTGAATGTTCCCGGCTTTTTACATCTGTGTCTATACATTCATGTCTGGGTAATAGTGTATCTCCAAAACCATTCACAGGAAAATGCTGCAAAGCACTCCTTCAGGAAGCAAACCTAAAGAGCTGCAATCATAAGCATCTCATTTCATCACCGGTTGTCGGCAATGACATCAAATGTTCATAATTATATTCACAAAAGTTATTCTTAGCAATGTTGTTAAAAGTTAAAGCAAGGGAAAGAACTGAAAGCGGCGTAACTCTACGAATTTCCTTTAATTTATAGTGTAAGTCCGTGAATAATTTTCTAATGGCCGTATTAGTCCTTCATCCTTGCTCGTGAGAAAACAAACATGTCACCGAAGCAGCATGAAGACAGACAATGGAAATGTTCCACAGCACACGGCACATTTTCTTTCATGTGCTGGAAGAAGCTGATAAGCGATATACTTTTTAAATTCACAAAATTTTAACTGAGGGCAAGGACATATCAGGACTGCATTTTCCTGTTCAAATGTCTGGTTCTGCCCAAACCAGCATGAGGAACTGAATTAAATATTTTTATTTAAACTCTAATTTGAAAGACATAAAGCTTTTAACCTTTCTGCCAAAATTTTAAAAACCTTTAATTCTTCTGAAAATAAAATATTCACATAGACATTCAAAACAAAAAAATCAAAGGTCGATTATTAAAAACCCAGCTTTTAAACAGAAATGTTTTGCATTCCTTTCTGATTTAAAACACTCTCCAATGAAAGCCACCATTATTTATAAGTGAAGAAAGAAAAGGGAATCTGTCTCCCCTCTTCCCACTCCTCACTCTGCCATTGTCACCTGTATCTATTTCCAGGAAGCCAATATTCATTAGGGTTAATCTGCCTACTAAATGAACAAACAAAGGGTTTCTCTGTCACTGAGAGGCCAGGTGAGCCGATAGCATCTTCTGACACAGAAAATCATCTGTACCACACGGCTCAGGAAATTACCTGCTGCAACCCCACACCTGGGATCATTTGGCAGGCAGATCTCTAATGTTGAGTAATATATGGAAAATGGACTATTACCATTTTTTTCAAAGGACTGAAAATCTCCCATATTTTAGAACAGAACATTTTTATGCAATCAACTATATAACTCACAAGGAAAATTAGTTTTAAAAAAACCAACAAGAAAATTTTCCATGTTTATCCCCTTAAAAAAAAAAGTAGATGTAAAAAAATATTGCCAAAGTACCAACATGCAATGAAATAAGAACTGGTACAACAATAGCAGTATTTCTAAAGGATCACAAGATGTTAATATAACAGTTCTAAAATAGAATGTAGTCAACAAACCAAAGAAGAAAGATATATCATTATAATCCCTACCTTTACACTGATATAAATTCAACTTACGTAAAGCTACATGCCTTTATTTGTTAATCTATTAAATTGATAATACTGCCTCCCCGTTTCCCTGTGAGGAGCAGAATCATAACTCTCGCTTTCCTATAAAAATCATTTTTCCAGCTAAATAATTCAACAGGAAACCACTGGTGGTAAATAAACAAGCACAAAATAAAAATAAAATAAATGAGGTCAAAGATATATGACCTCCCTCCAAATGTGGAAGAAAAAAGAAATATATCCTAGTTGCTAGTTTTAAATAACATTTGATAGCCTGATAACTATGAGGTGTAAGAAGATAAAAGAACTGGAGGACTGATTTGATTAGGCACGGACATTGCAGCAACGAAACTCATCTACAAAACAAGAAAACAGAGTGATCGGGGATTATCACCTTCTCGAATTTAGGTTCAATCCAACAGGAGGGCCTAGAACGCAATGAGACTAAATCTGTCAGCTTGTGCACCAATGAGATCGACCACTGTGCCATTGTTGACACATGGACCATTAAGTGGCCACAGCTGGTGCTAACTTTATTCAACTTTTAATAATATGCTCGCAGAGAAAAGAAGCCAAACTGCTACGCAGAGCATCTATCACTCTCTACAGGGACTAGAGACTGGAACATAATAAGACTTAGAAAAGGGCTAGTTAACATTTGATAAGTGCCTACTGTGGGTCAAACCCACATGGAACAGGACTGGGTTTGCTCAGAGGAGATGAAAAAAAGAGACGGTCTTTGTACACAGTAGGTGTTATCATTATTACTACATTTGAATTTCGTAGCTTCTTAGGGTTCCCCGGTTGTTTTTCTACTGAGTACATCAGATATATATCAGATACAAAAAACTTTTGGGAAAGGTGTCCATGGGGGGGAGGAACAGGGCCATCAATGGGGAAGGGGTGAAAACGAGGGGCCCTGCCCCATGTACACTGCACCTGAGTGGAAAGAATTAAGACTGACTCAGAACGTGGGATCCTCGCTCGTTTTTATCTGTCGGGCCAGGTTTTCTGAACTCTGCCATTTCAACAGAAATGAATGTAATGCAAACTGTATGCGACTCCCATTAGCCACGAGCTTATACTGTCGTATTGACAACAGATGCTACCTATAGGAATGCCACACATACATGTTTCAGAATTTATTCTTGCTGAGAGGTTTTCTGGGAATACGTGGGGAAACTCAGCATGTCAGTTTAGGGAAATGTATATCATTTCCCTTTCAAGATCCTACAAAAACATATGGGAGCAAGATAATGTTTGTCCTGACCTGCCAAATCCTGGGGAGCTCATCTCGAATTCGCGTCACATTCCTGAGGCCTAACGGCTCACCGGGGCCTGTGCACCAGCAGATGTGTGAAAACGCATGTCCGCGGAGAGCTGCCTCCCGGCCCCACGTCGGAGGGGCTCCCCCACAGCCGGCACCCCGGCCCAAAGCTGGAATGGTATTTCCAAGTCAAGTCGACCTTCATTTAAGCCGGTGTCTGGACAGAAAAATTCGACTGACGGGTGTGTTGTTTGGCTCCGAACCAAGAGGAGCCGGAGTGAATGTCAGACAGATTTCGGGAGGCCTCCCGCGCCCCCCTCCAGCCCTCAAAGCGTATCAAAGGCTCCGGGACATGTTTCCTTGCTCGTGGGGCAATTTCCAGCAATCACATCTCCCATCTCCAGCACTTCGCTGGAAGGGTCATGCGGCTTCTTTTAGTTGTGATTAAAATGGGGGGGTGTTTTTTCAGTACTGTTCCTAGTTCACTATTTAGGTTGTGGCACAAAAATATGCTGAAAACATTAGGAAACCAAACTACCTTTCCATACTTTCTTTAAAATTTCCTTTTGTATAAAGAAAGACTCACAGAGAGCAGGCTGACAGCTGTCGGTGGGGGGCAGGTTGAGGGCGTGTGTGTGTGTGTGTGTGTGTGTGTGAGTGAGTGTGCAGAGGGATTGAGCAAAAAAGGAAAAGCCTCATGGACACAGACAACAGTGTGGTGACTGCTGGGGGGTGGGGGGTAGAGGGGGGATGAGAGGTGATGAGAGGAGACTGGACTCGGGGTGGGGAACGCGCAATAACGTGGAGATGACGTGTTGTGGAATCGTGCACCTGAAACGTGTATAATCTTAACCAGTGTCACCCCAACAAAGTCAATAAAAAGGAAATACATTAAAAAAAGTTTCCTTTAGTAAAAATAACATGTTGGGAGGAGAAACAAGATGGCGGCGCAGGTAACAGCTGCACCCGCCGCCTCCCGCAACCACATCAAAATTACAACTAAAATACGGAACCGTCATCACTCAGAACCCCCTGAAATCTGGCTGCACAGACGCCCCACAACCAGGGAGCTGAAGGAGCACCAAGAGCGGGAGGAGGGGCGGAGATGCGGGCGGGGCGGGGCTGAATCCTGGAGACGCGGCCCAGGGCCCACACCCGGTGCTGCTGGTTAAACCCGGGAGGGAATCTCGGCAGCGGAGGTTTCCCTGAGGAGTGAGGGTCCCAGCCCCAGCCCAGGGCTCCAGGGCCGGGAAGAGAAGTCCCCACAATTTCGGGCTGTGACACCAGCGGGGACTGTCTCTGAGGGTCGCGGAGGCTGCGGGAGCCCCAGCAGCTCCTCCAAGAGGCCCCGCGCACGGACTCACTCTGAGCCCAGCGCCGGGCAGCAGCTTGAAGGGACCTGGGACACTGACACTCGGGGAGGAACTAACCTGCCTGAGATCCAGGCGAGAGGTGGAGGAGCAGCTTCCTCCCAGGCAGAAGAGCTGGCGGAGGCAATTGTTCCTTTGGCAAGTCCTCCCCGCACAGCCGGCAGGCAGGCGCCATATTTGAATCGCCAGCACCTGACTCACACCCTTGGCCCCGCCCCGTGATTCCCGGAGGCCCCGCCCCCCCCACCTGCAGCTCATCCGGGCCATTTCCAGGGGCTTTTCTGTGCAAGTGGCCTCTCGAGCCTCATGCTTAGGACTTTCCTAAAGTCTCTCAAACAAGCAGCAGCGGGCCCCATACGGCTTGATAAGTGGCCCCAGGCCTGGCACTAGCAGCAGCTGCATTGGCTCATGGCTTGGCCTCTCCTGGACACCGCCAAGCCCAGCACAAGGAGCAGCAAACTACGGTTTGCTGTGTAGCTCATGCTGGGTGGCCCTGGGCAAGGCACTGGCACAGGCTGACTTTGCACCTCCCGGGAGGCCCCAGAGACAGTGCACCTGGTGCTCAGACTCAACCACACTGGATTACAACCCTACCACATCCACAAGTGACACACTCAATGGGCACACTTGGTGAACACCAAAGCCCCACTGAAGTAAACCCTGCTCCATAGGGGTGTCTCCAGCACAGCAGCTCTTTGGCTATCGTTGCAGCTGGTCCTCACAGCAGACTGGCCAGGGGGTCAATTCCTCCCAGGGACGCCAACAGCAACCAAGGCTCAACTACAACAGGACAGTGCACACAGCCCACACAGGGGAGCACCTAGAGGGCCCAGCTCAGGTGACTGGGGAGGCTGAGCCACTGGACCCTACAGGACACCTACTATACAAAGCCACTCTACAAATGCCAGGAGACATAGCAGCTCTACCTAATACATAGAAACAAACACCTGGAGGCAGCCAAAATGTGGAGGCAAAGAAACATGTCATGAAGGAAAGAATAGAAAAAAATCTCTAGAAGAGGAACTAAATGAAATAGATCCAAGCAAGCTAACAGATACAGAGTTCAGAATTTTGTTTATAAGGATGTTTAAGCAGACTATTAGGGAAATAACTGAGAAAATCGATAACACAATGAAGTACCAATTTGAAATGAAGGCTACAGGAACTGAAATGAAGAATAATTTACAGGGAATAACAGTAGAATAGAGGGCGCTGAGAATCAAATCAGCAATTTGGAACATGAGGAAACAAAAAACACCCAACCAGAAGAGCAAAAAGAAAAAAGAATCCAGAAATATGAAGATCGTATAAGGAGCCTCTGGGACAACTTCAAGAGGCCCAAAATTTGTATTATTGGGGTGCCAGAAGGGGAAGAAAGAGAGCAAGAAATTGAGAACCTATTTGAAAAAATAATGACAGAAAACTTCCCCTACCTGGGGAAAGAAATAGACTTACAAGTCCAGGAAGCACAGAGGGTCCCAAACAAGAGGAACCCAAAGAGGCCCACAGCAGGACACATCGTCATTAAAATGCCAAAGGTTAAAGACAAAGAGAGAATCTTAAAAGCAGCAAGAGAAAAGCAGTTAGTTACCTACAAGGGAGCACCCATACGAC
Organism: Miniopterus schreibersii; assembly: GCF_964146895.1. Classification (NCBI taxonomy): domain Eukaryota; kingdom Metazoa; phylum Chordata; class Mammalia; order Chiroptera; family Miniopteridae; genus Miniopterus; species Miniopterus schreibersii. The sequence continues at coordinate 12,093,390 of NC_138116.1, forward strand.
TGTCAGCTGATTTCTCAACAGAAACCTTGCAGGCCAGAACAGAGTGGCAAGAAATATTCAAAGTGATGAAAACCATGGAACTACAACCAAGATTGCTCTACCCAGCAAAGCTATCATTTAGAATTGAAGGTCAGATAAAGAGCTTCACAGATAAGAAAAAGCTAAAGGAGTTCATCACCACCCGACCAGCACTACAGGAAATGTTGAAGGGTCTTCTTTAAGAAGCAGCTAATGAGCAAAAGAATCTGATGAACTAAATAGATCCAGAGACATTGACGCATGCAACAGGCGATCATATTTCAGAGGGAAGAGGGAAGGGGGTTGAGGGTGGGAAGAGATTTACCAAAGAAGTTATATGCATATATGCATATATGCATAACCCATGGACACAGTCAATAACGGGGTGAAGGCCTGGGGAAGGGGTGGGAGTGAAGTGGAGGGGGTCAATTGGGGGGAAAATGGGACACCTGTAATACCTTCAGCAATAAAGATAAATAAAAATTAATTTAAAAAAAATAATAATAATAAATAATAATATGTTTTTGAACCTCGTAATAATAACACAAGCACACTAAAAACACTTTGGAAAAACTTTAAAGACAAAAATAAAAACTGCCCATAATCCCATCATTCAGAGATTAGCTGCTATTCACATTTTGGTTTGTTTCCTTCTAATTTCTTTAAAACACACACACACAAAACACTGTGTATATGCATAACTACGTTTTTCTTAGAAAACTATACGGTTTTCTGGAACTATCATGAGTGGAATTTTTAAAAATAATTAGGTCAGCTAATTAGCTTTTACTGATTTATAGAAATAGGATAGATGTTTTGCTATTTACCATATATCTGATCAGTATAGGTTCTTTAAAAGTTGATGCTCTTGAATTTTCTAAATAAAAAATGATGTCTACAAAAGATGAGTCTGTAATTTTACCTCTCCTTTATGTTTTATATATATTACAGCAGGGTCTGGAATTTTCAGAGTACCTGTGTAATAATGGTCATGGGGCGACGGCCTTCATCCCAATTTTAGAAGGAATGTCAATAGGATTCCACATTAAATATAATGCTGGTGTTTGATTTAAGATGGTGATTCTTTGTTATTTGAGGAATTTGTCTTTCTATCCCTGTATCTCAGAATCAATCTCATAAATAAATGCTGAATTTTAACAAAGGTCCTTTCAGCATCTACAGAGATGATCATGTTTTCTTATTGGACCGATTAATACTATATATATTCCAACAATAGGTTTTCTAATACAAGACAAATCATATTTAGTCATGGGAGATGAATCTCATCCTGGGATGTTCAGTTTGGTTTGCTGGCATTTTGCCTGAGATTTATAAATCTAAAGTCAAACGTCAGGTTGATGCACAGTTTTCTCTTTTTGTATGTTCCGTTTCTTCAGTTTTCGTCATTTATTTTTAAAATCCCCTTTTATAGGGCATTAGAAAAATCTTGTCCTCAATAGGTGTTAAAAAGTTCCTGAATGCTAATGCTATTTATTATGAAATAGGGAAAGGCAAGAGGCCGCGGGCTGCAAGCGCGAAGGTGAGGTAATGGCTTCCACGTCGCTGAGCTGTCAGCCCCGCTTAGTGTGGAGG